>NC_080027.1:38157409-48157409 GCF_030020395.1 Manis pentadactyla
GGACACTGATGAGTCAGGTCTGCCTCCTGTTCAGGCCTCCTGTCTCTTGTCCAGTGGTGGCCACACTGGCTGTGCCCTCTGCCTGGACCACGGCTATGGGCTGCTCTGCCAGACCTCAGTATGGGCCCTGGCCAGCTGTGATTGCTGCTAAACGAGGCTGTGGCCTGGACACATATGCAGGACCTCACGTTCTTCGCCTAGGCCCTCCACACCCTCAGAAAGGCCTTCTTCACGGACAGTCCAGTTGCTTCAGACCCTGCAGGGGTTCTCCACAGCCTTGGCAATAATGGAAGACCTCTTTGCTGCCACTCCCAGCCCTCTGAGGCCTGACTTCTCCTTCATCACCTCTCAACAGGCCCTCCTAACTCCACCTTGAACAGCCCAGTCTGGGCTCCATTCAAAGCTGCCCTTCTGTCAAGAATGCCCAGTTTCCTCCAAATTCCCAGCCTTGCCCTTTCTGCTTCAGCACCAAGGCAGACCTGAGCTAGGTCAGGGTCTCTCCATCCCCATGCCCCCTGCTCCTTCAGTCCCTGTCACCCGGGTTGCTTGACCTCACATGCATCTGTGTCTCCACCAGCAGGGACTGGGAAGGGGATCCTGAGGAAGAGCAGAGGCCCTGTCAGTACAGATGACCTATGGAGAAGTGTTTGTTGAATGAGTGGTATTGTGTCTCTTTCTCTAAAAGCTGAAACCAAAGAAAAACATAACAGCTCAAAACCTGGTGTGAGTCAGAGGTTTGAGGCTTGTTTGCTCTCTCAATTGGCACAAAAGGCATGTCAGTCACAAAACTTCTGAGGGGGATTCTCTGCCCTCTCTGCCAGAGCGGGGGCCCTTGGAGATGACCTCACTGGACAGCGGGGTGGAAGGGCAGGAAGGGCTCAGCAGGAGAAGGTGATTTTCCAACCAAAAGGGCCTCCGCATGCAGTGAGTAGGCCAGAGAATGTCTCAGGAAGACCTGTGTGGGGAGCAGCCAGGGATGGGTGTACTGTGGGTATGTCTCCCCAGAATTTTCACAGGAGTGGGGTAAGGACTGGCACGTGTATATGTGGGGGTGGGGGGTGCTTTATGGTTGCTGAGCCAGGATACCGGACCCATCAGACCTGGAGGCCACTCCTCCAAGCAAATCTGGGCTTCTGACTGGACTCTCTGAGTAGATGGTGTGATATAAATATTTAGGCCCCATGAGCTGTTCTCACTCTGGGAAAAGCACAAGACTTCACAGATGCAGGGCTGTGATTAATACCATGCTCTTTACATACCAAGTGGCCTGGACCTGGCCAAGCAGGGAATCTTGGAGATTCTTGGCCCTCAGAGCAGAAGGGAAGGGCAGGGAGAGAGGAAGGTGGGGAGAGAGCAATTTCCTTCACACACATCCTCATTTATCCTGTCCTTTCAGCAAACAGCCCTGTGCGTGCAACTGGGGGAGGCATGCAGAGTGGTGAGCTGATTCCTAAATGCTCTGTCCAGCTAGGGTGCTGGTGCTCCAGGGAGGAGAGGGTAAGTCAGGGGAGAATGGAGATGATGGGGGGAGAGCCAGGAGCAGGAGGTGAGAGGGTGGAGGAGCCAGGAGAATGAAAACCCAGACTGTTTCTTCTTTTTTTAAGAGCCACAAGCTGAGATCAAAGGTGATATTTTTACAGTAACTGAAATAGAAAACCACTGGGCACACAGTGGGAGGTGAACAGCCGGAACACAGGCCCCTTTATGCAGCCTGTGGCCATAGCAGGCACACTGCCTCTGCCATGGAACATGGGGGACAGTGTGGCCATGATCTTCCAAGTCAGGTTCCAGAAAGACAGGAAAATAGTGAGCTATGGCCCTCAGTGCTGCAAGAGGAGAAAGACGGCAATGAACGTTGTAGTGGGTGCCCAGTGCCTGACACCTTCCACCAAGGCCACCCTCTTTGTTCTTGCTGTGGGTGTTGGAGCTGTGCCAGGCTCTGTTTCATCCTCACTGAGCTGGGTGAGGAAAGATTATCATTAGCCCTCTTTTATGGAGAAGGAAACCAAGGCTGCAGGGAAAAATGATTTGGTCAAGTTCCACTGGGAATTGAGAGCAAATTCAGGACTAGAACCCTTGGGGTCCTGGTTCAACACAACCCTCTGCTCTCTGTAATCAGTCACTTACTTATTCACATACCAAATTATTTATTGAGCTTCTGCTCTTACTGGTCCTTGTTGGCCCTGCATAACAGGGTCACCCTCAGGTCTACTAGGGCACAAGTGCTCAAAGTGTGGTTGCCAGACCAGCAGAAGCAGCCTTACCTGGGAACATGCCAGAAATGCAGATTCTCAGGTTCCATCCCAGACTTGGTGAACCAGAAATTCTGGGAGTGGACCCAGCCCTCCATAGTTTCATGAACTCTCCAGGTGATTCTGATTCTGAGACATGAAATTTGAGAATCACTATACTGCATTAGCCTCTGTTTCCACACCTGTACTTCAGGGAAAATCACGATGCCCATCTCACAAGGTTGATCCCATATCAGTGAACACGTGCTGGGTGTGTTCCCTGTGCCAGGCATCCTTCCAGTCCTTTATAAAAATTAACTAATTTAATTTCACAAGTCTGTGCAATAGGAACAACCTTTTCCTCATTTCATGGATGAGGAAATGATGGCACAGAGAAGTAAAGTAACTTGCCCAGAGTCACACAGCTAATAAGTGGCAGAGCTCTAGAATCCAAGGTCTTAACAGCTCACCAATGGAGAGCCCCCAGCAGAGGGTCTGGCTCTGAGAATGTGTTCTGGGCATGGCTGGAGATGTGATGACGGCAATTAGCATTACATCACCTGAATTGGAGATGATGAGCCCCGTTTTGTAAATATGAAATCTGCTGCCTTGTCAATATCCAGATGTGAGTCAGCTGCAAAGACAGCCTCAGTCTCTGAAACCCCAGTGCAGCCCAAGGCCCTCACCATCCATGCAGCTTCAAGACCACAGTATACTATCTTGGTCTTCTGGAAACATCCCAGTTTGCTGTCGGGAAGAGCACTGGGCTCCAGCCCAGGTGGGCTGGAACCCTGGTTTGACCTCTGAGGAGCTGCATGACCTTGGACAAGTCACCTCACCTCTTTGAGCGTCCTTTTCCCAATCTGTGAAGCAGATGATGACAGTCCTAACTCTGCCGGGTTCCTGTAAGGGTTAGAGAAGGTGACGTTTGTACCCAGCACGGAGTATGCACAGAGCTGGACATCAACATGCGGCTTGCCCCCTTTTCTTCACCTCCCTGCTGCTGCCTCAGTCTAAAGACCAGTTCTGGACCCTGAAAATGTTTTGAAAAACAAAGAAATAAGCCCCCAAATGATGAAAATGCACTTGGCCTCCAGCCTCCCTGCCCTCTTCCAGAATCCCCTGAAACAACCCCCCAGCCAGGATTTCTGGGGTGAAACACTGGCAGCTGCTGCCTCCAAGTCGGAATGAAGTAGCCATGGAGGGAAGAGGAGGTGGCCTCTGCACACCAGCGCCACCAGCCAGGCGTCTGCAATCAGCGCAAGCATCTGCCTGTCGTGAGGCAGATGGGCCCAGACATCTGAAGCTCATTAGCTGCCTCCTCCCCGGGGGTTGACCCCTCTTGGTGAGAATTATTCCAGACAGAGCCACAAAGGATGAAGCAAACCAAGACCAGGTGAGGTGTGGCCACGGTTGGGGCGGGACATCGTCTCTTGAGTGTCCTCTAGGGACCCCTGGATTGCAGAGGAGGCTGGGAGAAAGCACTAGGCCTGGGCCCAGTCCAACCACAGGCTCCTTGGTCATGCAAAACTGGAGAGAGGTCCTTTTCCCTTTCTGGGCCTCAGTTTCCCCATGTGTACATTGTAGAAAGGCCAAGCAAGATACACACTAAGGGCTTTCCAGTCCTGACATCGTGAAGTTCCAGCCTGACTTATAATTCCTGCCCTCTGGGGTTTGGCCCAGTGCTGGTGGGAGGTGAGTGATGGGTGGTGGTGGGGAGATACTTCAGGGATGGAGAACCATGACCATCCCTCAGGCTGGACATCACAGGGGGGCTGCGAGGGGAAGACCAGAAAGTGGTACTGCGTTCCAGAACAGTCAGCTAGGTGCCACCTCGGTCCACATAGGCGACAGAGATGGTGTGAGCTGAACCTCCTGGAGCAGGGCTGTTGCTGGGCCGATGGCCAGGCTCAAGAAACTCTTCCTTCTCTGGACCCACCACTCCACCCTGCTGTCCAGATAGGCCACAGCTGACTGTCACCTAGCAATTTCTCTTGACTCCTTATTTTATGCCTGGCACTATTCTAAGCAGTGTACACATACTAAAATCATTTAACCCTTTTTACTGGTTGACAGGTCCTGGGTGATTTACCAGCCTGGAGTCTGGCCCTCATCTGCCTTTCCTGACATTGACCTTCCTCAAGACACCTGAGAGGTCAGACAAGCTGTCCCTGACCATGTCACTCAAGATGGATGCCTCCTCCCAACACTGTAGTGACGGACACCAGGCAGTCCCCCTTTCCACTGACACAGTGCTCTTGTCCCATCCCCAGTCTCCTTCCCTCCTGGGAGCCAGTTCTCCGGGAGGCTGTTGCCTGGTGGGCTTGGAATCTGAGCAGAGGGGCCAAGAGGGCTAGTGCAGAGGGCTGTTCACGCAGACCTCGGTGAAGCCTGAGGACTGCCTCCACTCCGAGCAGAGGCCCACTGCGGGGCCTGGGATGGGCACACCCCCCAGACAGCAACTCTTACCTTCCGGACAGCATTGGACGTGCACATAGCCAACGTGGGCTTGTCTGAACCTTGGCTTTTCTCTGGACGCCTCACTCCTGGTTGCTGCTTTCTTTCTTTGATGGTTAACCCCGCTGATGAACAGGCTGGAGAGCGGTTTCCTGAGAAGTCATCTACTTCTCACAGGACAACCTTATAACAGGCATTTCTAAGAAAGAGTCAGAGAGAGGCGGGGACCTGCCCAAGCTCACACAGCCAGTCAGGACTGAAACAACCCTGGATTCCAAGACCATTCCCAACTAGTGTATCACTTTCAAGTAGGAAAAATGAATTATATAACTGCAGAAAAACACGAAACTGCAGATAAGCAAAAGCAGAAATAAATACACCTTTTCTCTGAAACGTTACTGCCCTGCCACGCCCCTTCTCTCCTCCCAGGCCTCAGCCATAATCAATACCTCGCCTCCCTTTGCCAACAGCTGTTCCCTGAGGAATAAGCCTTGACAGCACATCCTGGAAGACAGCCTTAGACCAGATTCTGGAAAGGCCTGGCGTCTCTTCCCCAAAGGCAGAGCTTCCGCCCAAACGGAACTGTTTAAGTGCAGGATATAGTAGGAGAGGCTCCCAGCCAGGGGTCCAGAGTCTGCATCCAGCCCTTCCCGGTCTGTGAACTGTGTGACCTCAGGCTGGTCCTTGCCCTTTCCATTTCTTCTGCTGTAAAATGAAGACTTAGACTTGACCAAGCGGTTTCCCCACAGCCTATCTGAGTCTGCTGGCTTCTCTCGGGCAAGGACCACGTGAAGTGGACCACAGGATTGAGAATCAAAGGGCAGGGTTCAAGCTCCCCCAGGGCCATCACTCCCTAGTCATGTGACCCTGGCAGGGCACTGCACCACTCTGCCCCCTCCTGGGAAGGTACAGACCAGAGTGCTTAGGCTCTGTGTGTTCCGGGGCTGCCACAGAGCCCATGAAAGGTGGATGTCAAAAACCTCTGGACGACAGAAAGGACGGCTCTACTGGATTACCTGAGGGTGCCCCCTGCCTGCCCAGTGCCTGGCTGCATCCTGGCTCAGGGGGTCTGGCTCAGGCCTGCAGACGGAGCTACTGCCTGCCTGCAGGCTCCCGTAGATCTCTCAAGAGAGTGTGTAGACCCTGGGTCCAGCCCATGTGTGAAGTGTCAGTAACGTTGCTCAGAGGGCCTCAAGGCCCATGACATCATGGACAGAAGTTTCCATGGTGGAGCTCCCAGAGCTCAGGCTACTTTAAAAAGCAGCACTGCCTTTCCTCCTGCCTGTCTTTTTCCATTTTGGCTGAGGCCTGGAATGTGAAAGCGGCTACATCAGTGCAGGAAGGAGTAAGACTGGGCTCCCAGGCTGACTCTGCTTTCTGGGGTCCAAAAACAATGGCAAACTTGGGGAGTCTGGCCCCTGCTTCCTCATGTCCACCTCCACTCCATTCCAGCCTCCCCTGGCGGGATCAGGGGAGGGGGCTCCAGTGGCCTGCCTCTGGGTCCCAGGTGATCTCTCTGGACCTCAGCTTGCCATCTGTTATGGTCTGGAGGTTTGTGTCCCTCCCACCTCCCCCAAATTCATGTGTTGAAACCTTACCCCTCCACCCCACCCCACCCTCCACCATGTAATGGTATTGGGGGAGGGGCCCTTGGGGAGGTAATTAGGTTTAGATGAGGTCATGAGGATGGGGGCCCCCATGATGGGATCAGTGTCTTTATAAGAAGAGGAAGAGAGACAGGAGCTCTCTGTCTCTGCAAGTGCACTCAAAGGGGTCACGTGAGCATGCGGTGGGATGGCAGCCGTCTGTAAGCTGGGGAGAGGGTTCTCACCAAGGAGCAAGCTGCCACCCCCTTGATCTGGACTTCCCAGCCTCCAGGACGGCGAGCGTTAAATGTCTGTTATTTGAGCCCTGCAGTCTACGCAGTTTATTGTAGCACCTGAAGGGACTAAGACACAGCTATGAAATGGGCATAATAACCCCTCCCCTGACTATTGCTGATAAGAACAAAATGGAATAATAGCTAACAATTCATTTAGTCATGAATTCATTCAACCAATATTCATGAAGCACCTTTTGTGTAACGGGCATTGTTGCAGGAACTGGAGTATAGCAAGGAGCACACTAGACAAAAATCCCTGCCCTCGCGGAGCTGCCACTCTAGTAGGGGAAGACAGACAATAACCAGAAAACAAGCAAAGGATCCAGTATGCCCGCTGATAGTAAGTGCCAGGGAGGAAGAGCCTACCTAGAGGGAGGATAGGAAGGCCAGCAGGGAGGGGCGCACCTGTTTGCACTTTGATAGAAGGTGGTCTGGGCAGGCCTCCCTGAGAAGGCGCCCTTGGGAGGTGCTGAAAGAGAAGAGAGGAGGCCATGCAGTCACTTGGGGGAAGGCACCCCCATATGAAAGGACACTGGCTATTGTAGGAAGCAGCGTACACACTGGAAATGACTTTTAGGTGTGTCTCCTGTGTGTTGAAAGCCCTCAGCTCCACTCTGGGTACAGACAGGCTCTGCACAGTTAAGGGCACAGCTGGATGGTGCACTCACATCTTACCTACTAGACATAATTTATCTGGGCTTTGCTAAGCAGCTCTTTAATGTCAGCACCAGAGACTGCCTGAAGGTGCCAGAGAGAGCTCAGACTTACTGCCTGACCAAGCAGACTGGGTGTCAGGAGACCTGGGCTCTAGTCCTGGCTCTGCTGCTGGCTGACAGTGTGATATTAGATGAGGCGCTGCTATCTCCAGGCCTCAGTTTCCTTAAAATAAGATGGCTCGTGGTTGCGAGGGACTATGGGGAAGGGGGAAAGAGGCATGACTGCTGTTGGGTCTGGGGTTTCTTTTTGGGGTGATGAGAAGTTCTGGAAGTAGATAGTAGTCATGGTTGCACAACTTTGTGAAATATACTGAAATCCACCGAATTGTACACTTAAAAAAATCTTTATTAATAAAGGTGGTTAGTTGGACAAGATGACCTCTAAAAGAAGAAGCACTAATATTTTTTGTGCCTACAGTACCCAGGGGCCTGGCCTCATCATTATGTCACCTCAGATATGTAGGGTTCTTTCCAGTTCAGACTATCTGTGATCCAACACGATGATATTCACATTACCAGTAAGCCCCACTTGAGCCCTTTCTTCAGGCCCAGCGCTAGTCTAGAGATTGGGAGAAGAGGAGGGGATGCATTCTCGCCCTGCAGGAGTTCAGAGCCTGTGGAAGAAATCAGAAGTGCACATTGTGACCAGAGGTTATTTTCTTTAGGTCTAGCTCCTTGCTTTCCTTTCCTTACATAGGAAAGAAACCAAAAATACAAGGGAGGTACAAAACTATGTGGCCATACAGGGGTCCTGGGAGTTGATTTATTCATTTATGCATTGGGGCTGTTGCTGGGTGCTCAGGATACAACAGTGGGCAAGTCAGATGCAATCCTGCCCTTAGGAAGGGAGATAGACCTTAAAATGATCAAACACACAATTAAGAATTCCTGTCATTATTGTGATTGTGATGGGAACCATGCGGGGAAAACACACAATGTACTGAATGGCTTAACAAGGGCACTGGTATGGCTGAGCTGAGTTCTAAGAGCAAGTAGGAACAATGAAGGAGTGTGGAGATGTGTTGGTGATGGTGTGAGGTGGGTGTTCCAGACAATTCCAAGGCCCTGTCTGCAGAGGAAGGCAGGTGTGCATGAAGCACAGAGAAGTGCAGACAGCTGAGCAGAAACAGGACAAGCCCAACCCTGCAGGGTCTTAGAGGCCAGGGGCCATACATATCCATTTATGCCTGCTGTCCCCACTCACTCCCAAGTGTTCCAGTTGGACAATACAGGTCTCCTACCTTCAGGCCACATTGAGGAGTCTGTCTTAGGAGCAACTGCTGTTCCAGGAAGGCCTGGTCATTCCTCCCTCCCTCCCAGCCTCCAAGCTGCTGCTCCGTGTGTCCAGAGCAAGGGCCTGCCGGCCTGAGCAACCACGTGGTCATTTGAGCTGCATGACATGCAAAGAGCCCTGCTGGCAGCACCTGGTCACCTAGCTCCACTGCCTTCCTCCCAGGCACACCGTGCACCCCCCATGCCAGCTTCCTCCTCTTCAATAGCTTTTGGTGAGAGCTTTTCCTCCAGGTCTCAGGCCAAGCATGATTCTTGGCTTCAGGTTTGTTGAGCTGGTTTCCAGCCATCCCCACCCTCTGCTACTCCCCGAGGACCTGCTCAGCCCCAGCCTCGCACTCTTTCCATTCTGTTTAAAATTTCTGCCTGTCTTTATTTGCCTCTCTGTGTGACTCTGTCCCTCTCCTGGGCCTCTCTCTGTTTTGCCCCCCTTCTCTTTCTCTCTCTTTTCTCTAGGGCAGCTTGGCATTATGAAAAAGCATGTGCTTTGGGTCAGATGGAACAGGGTTCAAACTCTCGCTCTGTCACCTGCTGGCTGCATGATTGGGGGCAAATGTACCCTTCTCTGTCCGCCAGTGGTGGCATCTATGAAATGGGAGGTCTCCTAACTCCTGCTTCTCTGGGTGAGTGCAAGCTGAGAGGCAGTTCACAAAGTGCCTCCTGGGAAATAGTAGATGCTCAACGAATGGTAGTTTCCTCTTACCTTTCTTCTCTGTGCCCTTCTGCACATGTTGCTCTCTTAACCACAGAGCAAGAAACAAAAGCCCTCTTGCCAGACACCAACCTCCCTGCTCTCTGTCAGCACAGCCCTACCACACCCAGACAGAGCGGAGCCAAGGCACCAGGTCGTGCTTGCCGCTAGCCCTGCGGCTGGGGGGCGAGGCTGGATGTCACGGCCAGGCAGGCCTCTCGCCACTGGGCTCCAGAGAGGACTGAGCTGTGCTGTGATGTAGGCACCAGAGTCTTTTGTTTTTTTTCACCAACTGAAGGGCAAGAAAGGTAGCTTTTCAACACCATCCCTGGCCTGCGGACTTCTCACTGTCCCCCCCACATCACACCCTGCACTTTCCAGCCTGCAAGCCATTGCTTGTGCCCCCCACCCCATGCACACCCTCCTGTGGTTTACCTCTCCTTTGGAGTCTTGCACCAGCTCTGGAGCTTAGACATGACAGAGAAAGAAACTGAGGTGCAGAGACATCCAGATATTAGGTTGTTTTTTCTTTTTTACAAGAATGTGTTCAGTGTATCGTGCTATTTCTTAAAAGACAAAATACAATAGCTTCCTGGGGTTATAGTGGGTCTGGGATTAAAACACAGGTCTGCAGGACTTCAAATTTCTCATTTGTTCTCCTCTCTCTGCCACACTACCTATCACATAAAGTGACCATATGGACCTTACTGTACCTTCCTGGCCGTCACTTACAAGGTAATTATGTAAATAAACCCATACATTTATGGTGTGTTGATTTTTTGACAACGGATCCAAGACAATTTTATGGAGCAAGAATAGTCTTTTTAATAAATGATGCTGAGACAATTGGGTTCCACATGCAAAAGAATGGTGTTGGATCCTTACCTCATACTGTACACAGATTAACTCAAAATGGATCAAAGACCTAAAAGTTAGAGCTACCGCTAGAGGACTCTTAGAAGAACATATAGGTGCAAGACTGGCCTTGGACAAGACAATGATTTCTTAGAGATGACACCAAAGACACAAGCAACCAAAGGAAAAGATAGAGATATGGGACTTCATAAAAATTAAAAACACTGGGCCTGAAAGAACACTGTCAAGAGAGTGAAAAGCCAACCCACATAATAGGAGGAAATATTTGCAAATAATATATTTGGTATGGATGTAGTATCTTAGTATCTGGTGTATATAAAGAATTCCTACAACTCAAGAATAAAAAAAACAGATACCCCAATTTTTCAAATGGGCAAAAAATTTGAACAAACATTCTCCAAAGGAGATCTACAAATGGCCAGTAAGCACATGAAAAGATGCCCAGCATCAGTCACTGGGAAAATGACCATCACAAACACAATGAGATACCATGTCACCCCCAGCAAGATGGCCAAAATAAAAAAGACAGAAAATAATAAGTCCTGGTAAGGACGTGGAGAAATTGGAGCCTTCATACATTGTGGTAGAAATGTAAAATGATGCAGCCACTGTGGAGAATGGTTTGGCAATTCCCCAAAAGACATATAGAGTTACCATGTGATCCAGCAATTCCACTCCTAGCTTTATATGCAAGAGAACTGAAAGCATATATTTCATACAAGCTTGTACATGAATGCTTACAGCAGCATTATTTATAGTAGCCAAAAAGTGGAAACAACCCAAATGTCCATCAACTGATGAATGGATAAACAAAATGGGGTCTGTCCATACAATGCTATATTATCCAGTTATAAGAAGAAGGAAAGAAATGCTGATACATTGCTATAACATGGATACATTTGGAAATGAAACTGAAATGTCCAGAACAGGAAAATCGGTAGAGACAAAAAGGAAATTAGCAGTTCCTAGGGGCTGAGATGGTGGGTGGAATGTGAAATGATAAACATAGGATTTCTTTTTGAGGTGATGGAAATGTTCTGAAATTGGAATGTGATGATGATTTTGCACAAATTTGTGAAAATACTAAAAGCCACTGAATGGTACATTTTAAAAGGGTAAATGCACAGTAAGTGAATTATATCTCTTTTTTTTTTCCTTAAAAAAAGTAGTTGTGCAACCTAAGACAGGCACAGTCGCAGGGGGGCCATCAGGTGAGAAATTGGGGATCAACAGAGGTGAGGCTTAGAACCTCACCCCCCCATTCTGAGAGAAATCTTCTGCATCCGTGGATGTTTTATTGCCCTTGTCTAGCTTGGATTAACACATAGTCTACAGGCACACACCTGATCATCTACATTTGCTCTCTTACAACACTAAACTATGTTTTCTACCTTTGTCTTGCATCTACCTACCACTTCAGCATTTTATTAAAAATAATAATAATAATAATAATAAAGGGAGAAATGTGGGATCCACATATAAATCAAGTATAAAAATCAAACGAATATTCATATTTGACCTGATTGTTTATAGTTCATAATGCGTGATCAGGACCAAAAGTTTCTGTGATGACTGCCCTTGCACTGTTCACCATGTAAGAACTTATTCACTATGTAAGAATTTGTTCACCATGTAAGAACTTGTTCGTTATGCTTCAGAAAATTGGAGACTGACGAGAATTAGGCTTGGGGTGGATTAATGATTGTGCATTGAGCATTGACTCCCCTACACAGAATTTTATTGTTGTTAACAACCATTTGATCAATAAATATGAGAGATGCCCTCTCAAAAAAAAAAAAAAGTAGTTGTGTAAATCTGGGGGGGAATGTTGCAGAACATTGAACCCAACTTTCACCCCTTTCCCTTGTTTAAAATGGGGAGATCATAGCCCAGAGAAGGGAAGGATCACACAGCAAGTTTGAAACAGAGGAGGCCTAGAACTCAGAACTGCATCTGCTCCCGCTCCCCGGGCCAGATTATCAGTTCCTAGAGGACAAGAACCTTTATTAATCTCGTACCTCCTATAATAGCACAGAACTTGGCACACTTCACTTCAAGTAAGGGACAAGGGTGAGCTCAGGGACTCAGATGGTGTGCCCCACCCCCTGCCTGTTTCTTCTCTTCCTTCTTCCCTCCCCTGTGTCTTCCTCACACAGCAGGAAATATGGCTGCTGGAAGCTCTGGGGGGTCACACCTTTAGAGCTTGCATTCCAAAGAGGAACTAACTGCTTTCTCCCAGAACCCATTTATGCCAGCGGAGGGAAACAGCTCTGTTTGGTCCAGTTGGGTCATATTATGTGGCTAGGAAGATGCAGTTCTCCAAAAGACCAAGCCTTTTAGCAGGGTACTTACTGGGCTCGGTGATGGGCAGCTCCACCAGCGTCTCAGGAAGTGGAGGGAGGGGAGGGAAGGAGGGATTTATTTCACCCTGAGAAGGGGGTGGGGGTGGGGGGCGGGGGAGGCTGTTGGTATGATCCAAAAGCCAGGGAAGCAGGCAGTCATGGATTTTAGATGCAGAGTGACCTGGGGTGCCCGTCCCAGCTTTTCACTTCCTGGCTATGTGCACGTGGGCAAGTGACCTCCCACCCTCACCCATAGCCTCTGTGTTCTGGACTGCAAAGTGAGAACAGTAATTCCCAGCCCAAGGAGTTGTAAATATTTGAGATAGGGAGCTTAGAGTGAGAGCCTAGAGCCTGGCACACAGTAGGGGCTATGCTAAGGGCAACTACTATCCTTGTTATTGATGCTTTGGATGGGTTGATGTTCAGCCTTGGGTCAAGAGCTGAGGATTCTGAGAAAATGCTTTAGACAATGGGGGTTTCCCAAGGCCCAGATCCCTGGCCCAGGGCTGAGAGGGTGGCAGTGAGAGAGACCACTCCCCCCTGGGAAAGGATGTATTAAGTATCATATCTGTGGGGCAATGACTCAGGGTCAGCCCAGTGCTGCCCCAACCTGCTAATGACCTTGGCCTGATGACCTGCCCTTTCTGAGCTCAATGTTCCCTGAACAAGAGAGCACGGCTGTGGATGGCTGCTCAGGGCTCCTCCTCATCTAAGGCTATTATGAACTCAACAAATGTCACCTCCCAAAGTGCCCTACACTCCCATTTTACAAAGGCATGGAGCAGCCCTCACTGCAGAGTTGAGCTCCAGTCTTTGCACAGCCCTGTGCTGGGCATGGGGACTCACAGATGACTCTGACCAGGCCCTGTGCTCAGGGCACCTGCAGCCTGCTAGATGAATAGACATAGTCACGGGAGCTCAGTCACTGATGCCCTGTGTGACTTTGAGCAAGTCACCACCCTGCTCTGGAGTTATCTTTTGCCCCCTTTGTAAGGGAAGGAGTTAACCATGAGGATGACAGCCTGTGGCCAGGCTTGCAGCCCCATCTTGTTCCACAGAGGTGGCCGGGTAGCCCAGCCCCCATACTGCAGCCTTAGCATCTAATGACATCATCCACAACCCTCTCCGTTTCCCCAGCAACTGGGGTGCTGGCCCAAACTCTCTAGGGTCCCAGGCCGTCTGGATTTCCTTACACACAACTGTACCTCGTCCACATTTTCACAATTAAATTGTCAGTTTGGGTTAAGTGCTGTCTGCTGACAGCTGTCAACCTCTCTCTGGCTCCCCTCTCTCCACCCAGAGCAGGTAAGTGAGACCATCTTGCCCAGTTCCTCGCTGCTGTGAAAAGAAGCCAGGATGTGAGTGGGAGGCAGGAGGTCTGGGTTCCAGCCCAGCTCTACCATACATTTGCCGTGTGGCCTTGGGCATGTCACTTCTCCTCTCTGGGCTTAAGTCTCAAAGGAGCCCATAACTGTGGCAGGACTTAGAAAACTGTAAAGTTTAGCTCAGGGACCAGGATGGTTCATAAAATGAGCCAGCAGATGTTGCAAGGAACTTCTGTGGGTCTCCAGCAGAAAATGGTTAGTCCCACTCTGATTTACCCTGTATATATACATCTGGCTACAGATCTGGCCCCACAGGTTTTCTTTTCTGTCTCCCTCACAACCTGTTCCTATCCCAATTGTCCTCATCCCAATTGTCCCCTCCCAGGCTCTCAGGAAGTCTCTCTCATCTTCCCTCCTTACCCAGCCCTAGATACGCCCAGACCTGAATCCCATACCTGACCTCCCCCTGCCGGCTTCAGACCTCCTCCACATCCCTCTGGGCAAAGCCCATGCTCCTTAGCTCAGCGTTCAGGGCCCTTCCTGGCTCGGGCCTGTCCTCCTCCTGAGTTGTTTTCCCTCTTGCTGTGCTTGATACCAGCAGCACCAAACCCCCCACTTACTCTTCCTTGAATCCAAACTTCTCCCTCTTGTCTCTGCTTAAGCTGTTCCCGCTGCTGGGAATGCCCTCCCCCACCCCCAGCCACCTGACAATTCCGCCCCCACCTGCACATTATTTATATAGACATGAACGCTGAGTACAAATGAGCTCTCCATCTGGAACTGTTTATGTACCTGGCAGAAAAGGAACTAACCTTTATCAAGGGTTGATTACTTGCAGAGCATTTTATATATGTCATCTCTTTAAGCCTCATGGCAACTCTAGGTGTTCCTATTTTCCAGATGAAAAAACTGAGGCTCAGAGACAGGAAGTGTCTTGTCCAAGGCCCTACAGAGGTGGGGTTGGAGTCGAAACTCCACAATGTGTGATCCCAGAACTCACGCTTGTTTTGGGCCTTGGTGAAAACACTTGCCTTGAGATTATGGTTGTGGCCGGGGTTCCATGTACATGGCAATATTTGCCATTAAGTGAGGTTGTACTGCTTTGCAAATGCCGGGGACCACTGTTATGTACCCAAGGCTGTCAAATAGAGGAGGGCATGCAGGAAGAGAGCCAGAGCCACCAGAGGAGTTATAGGTCTCTGCTCTAGATGGATGAGGACCTTCTCCCAGGCAGAGTCATCCCAGAATGGAAGAGACGTCCATTCATCTCAGAATGAATGAAGGGAGTGAGCTCTCTTCCCTGGCGGTATGCAGGCAGAGGTTGGGTGAGGACATTCATTCATTCATTTTTCCACTTTGGAGCAAATACAGTTAGCTAGTCCTGAGGGAGCACTAAGCATGCAGGTGGGCAAGACAGCCATAACTAACCACATGCTGGTTCCCAGAGCAGCAGAGACACCTCCAGGGGTTCCAGGGGTTCCAGGGCTGCAGCTACAGGAGTATGAGAGCCCAGCTCTGAGATTCAGAAATGATCTTAGATAAGTGCGTATTAGTGTTTTTCACTATTTAAACCTGGCTGCTTCAGGTATCTCTTGCTATATAACAAAACATGTCAAAATTTAGTGGCTGACAAGAATGATTGACTGGTTCTCCTGAGTCTGTGGGCTGACCAGGCAGCTCTGCTGATCTCACTAGGCTCACTCTCATGGCTACATTTGACTGGTGGGTCAGCCAGGCCTAAGTTCTGCTGTATGGCTGGGCCAGCTGGGCCCCTTCCATGTGGCCTTAGGGCCTCTCTCTGCACTGGCCCTTATCATCTAAGAGTCCAGCCTGGGCTTCTGATGTGCAGCTGGTCTGGGCTCCAGAAGAGTGAGAGCTGAAGCCTAGGCTCTAGAATGTGCAAACTTTACTTCTGTCACAGGCATTCATCCGGGCCAGTCACGAGGCCAGCCCAGATCAAAGGGTGGGGAAACAGATGGCACCTGTGAATGGAATCAAATTTCAATGGGGTGTACATGTCCTGGGATGAGAGGAATTGGTGCTGTTAAAAAGCTACGTCACTCTGGCCTTCCCAGAAAGAGTTCACACCAGTGACAAATGACTACATGGCTTATGGCCTGGGTGTCAGGAAACCTGATTTCCCTTGTCTCCTGCACTGTAGACCGAGTGATGTGAGACAAACTGCTCTCCTCTCTCAGCCCCAGTTGCTCTGTACAATGGGGGCCCTGGGTGTGGCTGGTCTCTGGCCTGTGTGTGCAGGGTGAGACCCAGAGGCAGAAACACCAACTTGGAGAAGAAACTGCTAACCTAGCTAGACACAAGTGCCCCAGTGGTCCGCTGCTTCCCATTCATCCCATTCTGTTCATTCCCAGGGTCCCAGGGCAATAACAGCCATCCATCAAAGGGAAGACATGTGACTCAAGCAGGCCAATCAGCCATTTCCCTGGGACTGATACAGAGGCCCAGGAAGACAGAAGTTCTCACTTGCCCAGAATCCAAACTGGGGCTGTTGGTGGCTGCACAGCAGGGGAAAGGGATGAAGCCTGCATCTGCTCAGACAGCAGCAAGAAGCTGAAATGCGTGTCAGCACTCCTGGGGGCACTGGGGGCACTGCATGAGCCAATTGGTTTCTCTTACGTTTAAGCTACTCGGAGTGGAGTTTCTCTCTTGGAGCTGAAAAAGGCCTGAGAAACACAAACATTGTCTCCTGAGCAGCCACCACCACAATTAAACAATCAAAAGTTGAAAGCGGCCTTTCAGAAGGGACTTACGAAAGGAACGCCCTCAGTAGACATGACGGGTGGCATTTTGTTATGTGCATCCAGGAAAGAAACCTCTCCACTGACCCTCGCCCCACCAAGCCTGCTCCCTGAGCCTTGTAAAAGAACAACTGCTAGCCCGCCCGAGGTAACTGAGGAGGAGAAAGTAACCCCCTCCCCAGGCAGCAGGCAGACTTCAAAGGGCCCACAGCCCTGGGTTTGCAGCCAGGCTCTACCACTCACTCTCTGTAAGATGTTGTATAAATTACCAGATGGGTCTGGGGCTCAATGTGTTCATCTACTGAGTACAGCCTGCCTCACCCATAGGCACAGAAACTGCCTGGCGCACAGGAGGTGCTCGCTCAGTCAGCATCAGTTCTTTCCTGCAAGGTTATCTCCCAGTAACCTTGGGAGTGGTTCAGTGGGTTTCTCACTGTGCACATGATGAAAACAAGGGCCACAGAGGCTGAGCGACTTGCCCAGGGTCACACAGTGGGTAAGTGAAGGAGAAGAATCTGAGAGCCAGGCACAGGTGCTCTGATGACATGCTTGCTGCTATTTGATGCCCCTCTTCCTTGCCTGTAAGATCTGGCCTCATGGGGCAGGCCAACCCCAGGGTCATTGGACAACTGGGCCAGGCTACTCTGCCCAGAGCCCCTGTGCACTGCCTTCCCAGGAAGGCCTTTCTGAAAGCACCCTGGTGCTGCAAACAGCTCTCTTTGGTCTCATTGTATCTACTGTGTTGATGGTTCATGCTATAAACAGGTAAGGGTCAGCCCTGGTTGGAGCTGAAAAAATCCCTTGGAGGTTATCTAGTTCAACCCCCTCACTTACAGATGGGGCGACTGGGTTCAGAGAGGGCAAAACAATTATCTATCATACAGGGCTAAGGACTATATCCAGGTCGCGCATCCCCCATCCTGGAAGCAGCCGCCTCACCCCCACCCACCTCCACCAAGGCCTTGGCCCCAGGGGAGGGAAGCTGAGGTGGTGGAGGGGTCAACAGAGGTTAACATGCTGAACAGAACTGTAGCTTCCCACTTCCCCAAGTCCTTTCAGTGTGGGTGCTCCCCCCCCCACTGGGCGGGGCTGTTTGCAGGGGCTGGGCTGAAAAGCCCGCTAACAGGAAGCCCCCAGCACATCCGGGCGATAGGATAACCAGAATCATCCATGGTTACTGAGGAGAAGGAAAATATATTAACACCCACTGCAGCAGCAGCCAAGTGTGTGCCTACCCTGCTCAGATCAGAGCCTCCTCCTCTCTGAAGGGGAGCCTGCAGCCCAGGTGGCCAGCACAGGCCTGACACACAGTGGCCCTTAGGAGGCCCCTGGCAGGGGGAAGGAGGAGGAAATGGGGAGGTAGAAGATCAGTTGGTTCTGAAGATGAAAAAGAACATGTTCTGTCTCAGTGACTCCCAGGATGTCTGAGGTGGTAAAGTAGTCCCCCTTATACAAGTGGGGCCTGGGGCCAAGGGAGGTCTCCCTGGACTCTCAGTCCAAGATTCTGCCACACTTCCTCATTTCCCCGCTTGGCCCAGGACAAGCGGCCAGCTGAACTGATTGATGCCTAGATCTAAATTCTCAAAACAGAGCTGAGTAGCTGGGAGGGGCCAGGAGGGATCAGGGCTAGGCTTCAGGGGTCTTGGGGTCTTCTGACTTCCCCTCTACTCCTCTCCAGACAATGGAAAGTCACTATCCACCTCCCCTCTGTTTCAGTGGGGTACACTAGCTGTAGTGCCCAAAAAGACCTCGGTTTCAAATATCAGCTCAAACACTTGCCAGCCTCACTCTTTAGAGCCTTCGGTTCCATATGATGGAAGGGGGGTACTAATCCCCATCTTGGAGAATTATAGAGGATTTTATGGGATTGTATTATGGATGAGGAAACTAAGGTTCAGGGTGGGTAAGCAACTTGCTCAAGATCACACAGCTAAAAATAAAATTGGGAAAAATCAGCAGTGGAACCTAAGTCTATGTAACTCCACACTGCTTTCCATTTCAACTCTAGCTGGGAACCAGAGGGAGACTTCTGGCAGAAGGACTGCTTATGAAAATGTTTCAAGGCAATTGACTTAGCTTCTCAAGAGAGCAGAGAGCTAGACCCAGAGGAGGGTGCATCCCAATAGGACAAAGACCACCTGGGATGGCTCTGACTGTGGTGACCAGAGTGCCTTGGGTGGGTGAACTAAGGACACTCTTGACCCCTGGAGGCCATTGTCCCCAGCCTCTTAGTTGAAGCAGCCTTGTCCCTGTATCCCCTTCCCTGACATACCACCCAAAGCCCCACTACCTTTCCACAGTTTTTATAACCCCCCCACTTCCCATGACTTTCACTGAGCCCAAAGTCCTTTGAGAGGAGATGGGGGTGTCCCAGCCCCATCACAGCCCCAGGACATCCCTATGACTATGTGCAGGAGTATGCGTGCATTCAGTGCTGCACACTGGGAAGCTGTGTGCATTCTCATTGTGTGCATGGAAGACAAGTGTGTTTGTGTGTGAACTGGTTGGGGGCAGTTATGTGTGTGGCCTGTCTTGAAGATGTGTATGGCCATTTCACTCATGTGTGCTACTGAGTGTGTGTGGGTATATGGTATGTACAGATGCCTCCCATGACAGTTTGTGAGGTGATACGTCCCAATCCTGCATGCAAGGGGGACTGGCTGCCCACATGAAGAGGGTATTTGGACTGCCAAGAGCCTGCAGCGGCCTCTGGGTCCAGATGTGTGTGTTGATGTGGAGGTACCTGAGGCCACTTTGGGGCCACCTATGAGTACCCCTTCATGGGCAGCTGCAAAACATGGGGAAAGAGTACAAGGCGTTTTGGGGGGAACACTGAGATAAGCCCCTTTTCACTAAGTATGTGTTTCCCTTCTACTAATGAACTAGATTATCCTTTGGACTGAGGCCCTTGGGGTGGGTGGGGAGCAGACAAAGCCATGGAAACCTCAGCACCTGACCCAGCAGTTAGAAATGGGGGGAGGGGGTGCAGGGGCAGTACAATCAGCCAGGAAGGCTGTGGTGGCAGTGGTGGGTAGTAGACGGGCACTCATCCAACCAGTCCCAGGGAGGTTGGCCCAGAGCTGCCTGACCCTAGCCAGGTCTACAGACCCAGGAAGCCCTCTCTAATCCCTTCTAACTTCTGAACCTCAGTCATCTACAGATGGTCCCCTCGGGATTGGAACAAGGTACCCGGGGACGCCTGCTTCCTTGGTGCCTAAGGTTTACAACCCAATTGCAGTTCAGAGCACTTGGGCTTCCTTTCTCTGCAGAGAACTCAGATCCCTTTTCCAGAACTGGAACTAGACATCTGGAGAGGTAACCCCGTGAGGGACGGGCTGGGATGCCAAGGCAGCTCTCAGGAACCCTGAAGTCTGTAGGAACCGAGATGCTCTACGAACACTTAGTGATACACCGGCCTGGCTTCAGACTGAGACCTACCTAAGCGGAACTTCCCTCTGAGCCTTGGCTTTCTCCTCCGTCAAACAGACGGTTGAGGTTCCTTTCCCGGCTTGCGGCAAGGTTTGGAAACGGCCCTACCTGGGCCCCACGCGCCACAGGCATGCAGTAAACTCCAAGCAGGCACGCTTAGTAAACACCAGCTATAGTTAGTTAAGTTCCCTCTTTGTAACTCGACAGGGTGTGAAGTCCTCTGTGCCTCTGGCGCCGCGGGTCCGTGGCATCCGCGGGGTCCCCGCCCCCGCCCCCCGCGCGCGGCTGGAGCCACCCGGTGGGGTTTCGGCACGCTGACGTGGGCGGATCAAAGCGGCTGCCGGCGCCTTATAAAGCAGTTTAGGCGGCCCGCACCAGAGACAGTGCCCGGCTAGGAGAGCTCGAGCGAGCAGGCGAGCGCAGACCCCAGGAGCTGAGAATAGCCCAGGGCTGGGATCCCGGGGTCCTTCTCTGGCCGCTTCGCAAAGTGGGCTCCCTAGCCTCGTGCTAGCCCGGAGAGCGCTCCGATCCGCTGGGCGCTGTGCTCGCCGCTCCCCAACCGGCCTGGGCAGCAGGGCACTCAGGGTGCGCCCGACAAGCGCCCCAGGAGGTGAGCAGTAGCTGCGGACATCTGGCGGGTGCTCAGCCAAGACCTGTAGGGCTGGGGGCGTCCGAGTCCAAGGGGGACGGCGGGTCCCCATTGGGCACCCACTCCCGGGTAAGCAAATGAAGCCCTCCTCCATACCTCTCCTTCGCGACACTCCGAGGAATTCCGACTGAACGCGGGGGGCTAGGGGCGCCAGCTTTACGCAGATGCTTGATGAAGGTGGGCTGTGCAGTAACTGCACCCGCCGCTAGCATTCTCGGCCCAGTTTTCCCCCACCAACCCAACCATTGGACCCCCTCCCTCTCAGTCGGCCCGCGGATGAGGTCATGCCCGAGCCATCCCGGGGGTGGGGGACTTGGATCCTGCGGCAGGGCAGAGGGTGGGTGGCGGAACAAGAACGGGTGGCAAAAGGCGGAGAACTATGGCTGCTCCAACCAAATTGAGGAGTGCGGGCGGACGCCTTTGAGAGCGGTTCTCAGAGGCGGAGGGGCAGGGAGAGAACCGAGACTTAGTTTATAGACCTGCGCTCCAGGCTGGGCGGTGGGGAGGAGAGCCTTGTCCCTGGCCAGGAGGCACATCTGGAGCCGCCACGAACGTCTGGTTGAGCTCGCGCACGAGTCCCACACCTCCCATCTCCTGGCACTGGGGTGCCTCCATGACTCTCTCTGTCCTTAGGAACTCAGGGCCCGGCTCCAGAGGGATAGTGGGACGGGCCCCTAGCTCCCCCACCCGGCGCTTCCCACTTCCAAAATAATCCGTCTCAAGGGTAACGCAGCGCATCTTCTAAAGCAAAGCAGGCATATCTTGCAAGATTCGCGGCCGGGTTGCAGGCCAGGCCTAGCTCCGCGTCGCAGGTAACCTTGGAAGGGGTCGCTGGGCGTCACCGGCTTGCGGGGTCGGCTCTATGAACTGAGAAACTGGAGGCTGCAGGCCCGGACCGCGCTGAACCTTACGCGCGGAGCGGACACTCTGCCCCTGCGCGCTGTGCCCTCTCCCCTCCTCAGCGCGGGCTCATCCTGGTTGGGAAGGTTCGGCACGTCCCGGTCGTCTCGGCTCAGGCGCGGCCGCCCTAGCAGTGGGGTTTCCAGAGCCCGAGACTTTACAACCACCTGTTGGAGTGGGGCTGTGGCTACTGCGCTCCGTGAACTGCCCGGTGGCCCGCTCTGTTACCGGCTTTGACCTTATTCCCAGCGTGTGGAGGAGGGGATCGTTCATCTCGGCAAAGACATAACGCTTTGACGCTGGCCCAGTACGAGGCCGACCCCAAAGGAGGCTCGGCGCTGGGCCTGAAGGCAGTTCAGGGAGATTTGGGGCAGTTCACCCACCCTGGCACGTGGATGTCTCATAGAACGACAGAAACTGAGAGGGCACTTATTCTACAACTCATCCTATCCCCAGACTGGAAACCTGGGACCCAGGAAGAAGAGGGTTCTTGCCCAAAGTCCCACCGCGAGGAAGGCAGCTGCGGATCCCAGCTCTAACCCCGTCTTAGCGCCCCCTGGCGGGTCGGGAGCTCCGGGCGAGGAGTGCGCCCTGACCTGCGGGGCGCAAGCTTGAGGGTGACCTAGCGGCCCGCGCGGCTGTCCTGACCGCTCTTACACAGGACAGGAATAATCCATTAGGACCCAGAGGCTCGGGCCAGGCGCTGCCTCCTCCAGTCCTCCAGCGACGTGCTGGGGAGGCGGAAGGAGAAGCCCGGGACCTCCGGTGCCCTAGGGAAAGAGCCGGGAGTAGCTGGAGGCCTGGGTCCCGTGCGCTGTGCGACCCGGGTGGCCCTCCTCTCTCTGGGCCACTTGGACTGGACACGGAACCCCGCTGTGAGTCCGCGCTCTCCTCCCTCCGCGTGCAGCCCCTTCCCCGTCCCGACCCAGGAATGCTGGGTGCCTTGAAGGGTGGTGGTGGGGATCCCACACTATGAGAGGTGGGTGGGAGAGAAGAGAGACAGTGAAAGGCGTTTTGATCCCCCCCCCCCATATCCAGCAGATATTTTTCTCGTTCTCAGGAGTGTCGTAAACTTTCAAGGCCAGTAAAACAGGGTTTGGATGCAGGCTGGGTGGGAGGAGGGAGCTCAGTTACACTGTGAGCCCCGCTGAGACCCCTAGCCAGGACTCGTTGGTTGCAAGCGCCTCTCTGTTAAGCGCCTACGGGGAAACTGCGAAAGAGAAAAAATGTAATTCAAGGTTTTCTCCCTGCCTTCCCCTGGGTTATGCCAGAAGGCTCCAAAAAACCTGGGTTTCAAATTTGTGTGTATGTGTGTGCGCTTAAGGCACACAAGTACATGCGCACACTACACAGGTATACGTAATAGTGGAAACTTAGAGGGGAGCGCAGAGACCCGCAAACTTCTGGGAGGCTGGGAAGACCTCAGGAGATGCGTGGCTAATTCCAGTCCCTTGTTTCTATATATGGGGAAACTGAGGCTGGGGTGGTGGAGAGCTTTCCTAACCCACACTGCCAGATGGGAACGCCCCCTTCCTGCTCAGATGCCCCAACTAAGGCGGGCACCTCCTTTTTCCAATTCCCCAAACCCTTTAGAAGGAATCCCTTTGTCTTGCTCTTCCCCAGGGGAGAGAGACTGCGGCTGTGTTTGCCTCTGGGCGAACATCGGGTGTTGGTAAATTTGAGAGAAGCTGTAAAGGGAATAACTGAAGTGAGAATGAAGAGGGAAAGAAGAAGAAAAGAAAGAAAAAAGCCGGAGAATGCGGCTCTGTGACCTGCGGGAGGGCTGGGTGACGGCTGCTTCGCAGCCCCTGGACGCCGCCTGGCGGCCGGAGGCGGCACACGCCGGCCCGTGAACTTGCTGCTCAGCCCAAACCATGCTTCCCCCCGCTAGGCTCTGGCCTGGGCACCACCCCGACCGTCCAAAAAGGGGACCCCTAGAGAGGGACTCGAAGAATCGGGATCCTGGACAGCCCAGCCCTCACCGTACAAAGACCTTTGCCATCCCATTTCTCATAACCCCCTGCACAGACTGAGAAACTGCTTCCCAGAGCAAGCTCCACTGTCCTTGCCTTCTCCCAGCCCGGGTCTCACCAACGCCGGGTCGATGTGGGAGCAGAACACGGGCGTGGGCCTGCTGCTCACCGGCTGAACAGCCCCATTTCACATCTCTGCGCCTCAGTTTTCTCGTCTATGAGATGGGGCAGTCATAGTACCTATTCCACAGGGCTGCCGCTGGGAGGAGCAAATGCGATCACGTTATGTGAACTTTATAAAAGGTGTATTGTGTCGAATCCCATTTGTAACCCCACTTTACTTAAGAGATAAACTGAGGCCCTGAGGGGGCAGAGAATGGACAGGGCCACAATAACTGATAATTAATACTCGGAGAGAACCCAGACCCTGGGCCGGGAATCTGCTCCTGCTCTCGCCCGCCCGCGGCATCCGCCCCGGACCCCCCGCTCCTCTCGTTTCCGACCCTCCCGAGGCCTGTGTCCCATACCGGCTTCTTCTCTGCCTCAGTGTCTTTCAGCCTGTGCCTCTGAGCGTCTCTCTCCCTGTGTCTCTGGTCGCCCCCTTCCCTTCCCGCCAACGTCTTGGGTCCCTGCCCGAGGGGCGCAAAGGCGCGGCCAAGCCGGGGGTCGCGCTAGGTGGATCTGCCTCGGCCGCGCTCCCGCAACACCTAATTCGAGCCTGACGCCGGCCGCGTCCCCGGCTGTGCCGGGCGGGAGGTGACGCCCGCGGCGCGCTCGACCGCCCGAGGACCTACCCCTCCTTCGTAATTTGAATGAAACGCCCCCTGCTGCGGCCCCCGCCCTGTGCGCTGCCGTAGCCCGCCGCCTCTGCTCTCCCCGACTGCAGGCGGCGTGCGCGCAGGAGCAGCGGCGGTGGCCGTGCCCCCGGCAGGACTTCGGCACAGCTTCTCAAGGGTGCGACCCCTAAGCGCGCCCGCCGCGCGACATGAGGGTGCGGCCGCAGGTCTGCGAGGCACTGCTCTTCGCCCTGGCACTCCAGACTGGCATGTGCATCAAATGGCTGTAAGTAGGGACCCCGGGTCCCTGGAATGGGCGGCGGGGACGGCGGGGAGGCCCCCTGGATTCGGCCAGCGGGCCCCCAAGACCCTGGAGCAGAAGTTGGCTTCGGAGTCGTGGAAAATCACTCTTTTAAGCCTCCTTTTCCTACTCTGTGGAATATTGTACTTAACCTCCCAGAGGGTTGCGAAGCGGGAACGAGACGGGGCGTGGTGGGGGAGGCGTTGCCCTGTCCTGTGCCTCTGAGGGTTGCGCAAGACGGCCACAGGGGCAGATGGAAAAAGAGCATGGTCGAGGGGCCCAATCAAGAGGGTCTGTGCCCTGCACACGGGCCTGCTCAGTATGTTTCCTGTCAGTCTCCTGACGCTAGCAGGGGATCCTCAAGCAGTCCCGACCCGTCCACCTGGGTGACCTTGGAGAAGTGTCCCTCAGTCTCTGGGAGCCTCAGTGCCTTCCTCTGCATAAGGAAGGTAAGCGTCTACCTCCTTCATGGCAGATGAGAAACTGGTAAGCTGTCAGGTGCTGTGCACATGTGAAGAGTGTTCCTTTAGATGGAAAGTATTAATGGGGGGTGGGAGAGAAAGCCCCCTTCCACCCAGTAGAAGGGGAGTGCCTGCTTTCTGCAGGGCTGTGGGCCATATAGGCAGAGAAGGAGGAATAAAACCCAACCCCTTCCTGGAGGAGCTGCCCTCTGGGCTGGAAGAGATAAGCTGAGGCCTTAAATAACTCCGAGTGCCCTAGGGGAGACCAAGGCGGTGCTGTCAGGGGAGGGGAGACCACCTGTCCGGGGACAGAGGACTCTGGGAGACTTTTCAGGGCTGGTGCCACCAGGCTGAGCCCGAGGAGCCTCTGTGAGTTTGATTTCAGGTTCTTCAGGTGGAAGGACTCCCCTGAGCTGTGGGGAAGTCTGGGGTGTGGGGATGCAGATAAGACAGGCAGGGGACAGATTGTGGGGGCTGGAGAGGGGTTGTGAGGAAGGTTCATGGATTAGCTGGAAGACAGGACGATAGTGGCTGGGCCTCCAGCAAACAGTCTCGAGGTCACCTGCCCTGCCTTTTCTGGGGCTGAGTTATTGATTAATTGGTGACTCAAGAAGAGAACCCCATCTTCCTGCCTTTCTTGTTTGCAAGAGAGAGCCTGGGCTCAGCGGCCTCCCAGCTCAGGGGCACCAGCTCTTCTCAGCTGCTCCTGATTGGGCTTATGAGAAATCAGCCACCTTCCTTCTCTTGTGGGTACCTGGCACTGTCCCTGTGGATGGGAACTTCTGATCAGGGAGCCCAAGCCCTCCTTGCCCACCACCACCATTTTACAGATAAGGAAATTGAGGTCCAGAGAGGGAAAAGATTTGCTAAAGCACACAGGAATAAAAGAGGCCAAGAACTAGGCTTGCTCCTGGAGCGTGGTGGGGGACACTGCTGCCATTCCTGTGCTACAGTGGAGACACTGAGGCTCTGCAAGTGTGTGACTTCCACAAGCCCCCAGCCAGGCATGTGCCTGGATAGAGCCTGGCGTAGACGGCTAGCTAAACCCCGTGTCCATGCTGTCCCTACTGCATGGCCTGTGCTGCTACAAAAATGGGTACAACTCAGTGTCTGCCTTAAAGGAGCTCCTAGCCTCCTGGGGGAGATGGACATGAGAAAAATACAAAGTGGATTTTGGGCTGTGTTCTAGGAGAGGGGATGTGAGAGATCAGAAGAGGAGCAGGTAGTCTCACCTAAGGAAGGTGACTTTGGGCTGGGCTTTGAGGGATAGATAGGCTTCTGTTGGCCAAGGATGGAATACAGAGCAGGCGCCCTGGGTAGGAGATGGCGGCCAAGCAGAAAGGCAGCAGAATGCATATGGGGAAACAGAGCAGGAATTACTGCAGCCCCCTAAGGAAATCCCCAGACTCTGTCTCAAGGGCCTTAGTCACTTAATTTTGACAATATTTCTATGATGCAGATGATAGTCTTATCAGTACTATTTTACAGATGAGGAAACTAAGGTACAGAAAGGTTAAGTAACTGGTCCAATGTCACACAGCTAGTTAATGGTAGCTATCAGATCAGAAACCCAGGCAGACGGGCTCAGTGAAGCCAAACTTCTTGATGGTGGTTAAACTCTTGCTGGAGCTGGAGATGGAGGGGGATGCAGAAGGAGTAGAGTTTAGGAATAACAACAATGTGCGCGTGTGTGTCCTTGCTATGTGCCAGGCACTATTCTAACTCCTTTATGTATATTGTTTCCTTTAAATCTCACAACCACCATGTGGAGTGGGTTCTGCTATCACCCCCATTAAACAGAAAAGGAGATGGAGGCACAGGGGACTCTATGTCACAGCTAGTAGGTGTAAGGGAAGTATTTGGGGTTAGGCTGTCTGGCTCTGTGGCCTGTTGGTTGTAGGGAGCCGCTGGACGGAGGGGGACAAGGAAGTGTATAGTGTAGGTGGAAGCTGGGGACTCTTCCAGGAGACTCAACTGTTCTGTGTTGTCCTGGGGGTCCCCCTACCCTGGGCTTTGAAAAGTGAGCTGAAGATGAAAGGGGCATTTGACGTAGGAACTGAAACCAGATGTGGCAGAGTGACCTGGAATGCCCACCTGTGGGGGACCTAGCACTCAGCCTGAGCCTCCTGATGGGATGGGGGAAAGATAGAGGGGTCAGAGCCCAGCTGCTCATGGAAGCATCTGGCCAGGGATAGCCTGGGGGACCCTTCCCCTACATCTTCGCCCACCCAACCTGGGTGTCAGGAGACTCTCAGACCAGCAAGTGTGGGGAGAGCCAGGTGGGCTGTCTGCCTGCTTCTCTGGCCACCCTAGTTTGGCAGTGGGGTGGGGTTTGGGAGGAAGATTTCAATCTCCTGTGAACCACTGGGGCTGTCCAGTGAAAGAAAAGACCCAGGGTGGCTGGGAGGACCCATAAAGGCCACCCCACTCTCCCTGGGCAGCTCTGCCAGCTCGCGAGCCGGGAGCCAGACCTTAGCAAATCAATCACTTCAGCCTCTCTGAGCCTCAGTGTCCTCAACTCTTAGGTGAGAATGAAAGAGCCCTGGTCTGGGATCTGGGGGCCTGGGCTCCAGCTTGGTTCTGCCTCTGATTGGCTGTGTACAGGTCTGGGCAAGCCCCACCCTTCTCTGGGCCTCATTATCCCCACTTGCACAATGGTAAGCAGACACTGTGGCCCGGTGGGGGGCCGTGACTGGCTCCAGTTCGCCTGTTGGTCAAGCAGCTGTGCGCAGGAGCTGAGACCTGAGCTGAAACCCCAGCTCCCAGATGAGAGGCCTGGGCCACCCAGCAGCCCTCGTGGCACAGGACTCGCCTCTGAACTCTGAACTCTCTGTTCCCTGCTGTCCTGTCTTCCACCCTCTCCCCCATGCTCCCACCCCCAGATAAACCAAAATGTTTTCAATTAGAGGTCTGCTGCAGTGAGGCAAGCCGGAGGAGATGTCCAGACTGGTAACTCCCCCACCTCCTGCCCTAATCCTTGATTACCTCCCCAAGGGGGACTTAGTTAGAAACAGTCATTACCACTAATTACCAGATGACCGCATCACCCTCCTTGGGAGTAGAATCCGCAGCCTCCTGCCTCCTGATCTCTGGGCCTGGGCACGCGTGCTCTGTGGGCCGGCCCCCCTGGCACGCTGAGGCTGGCCACTCTGGCTGAGCCACTGTCTCCAGCAGCTCTGCACCCATCGAGGACGTCCAGAATGCTCCCAAGTTGTCCTAGTTGTCCTCTGCCTGCGTGGGCGTCCTCACCCAGGTTTCCCTCACAGCACCCTCTCTCACCATTGTCTGAGGAGGCAGATGCTTCATGACTTCACAGATGGACAGAGCAGCCAAAGGTCTCCAGGCACCAGAGCACAGAGCACCCCTCTCTGGGAGCTGCAACCCCCAACCCTCAGGAAGTGCCTGAGCTGAGCTCTGCAGAGAAAGGCTTGGCTTGAGCAGGAGCCCAGGGACAAGACCTAGAAGGCAACCACTCGGCTTGAGTGCCCACTGTGGGCCTGGCATTGTGCTGGCTATTTTCTCATGTATTTCATGTGCTTTATGAAACAGAAAACTGGCTCAGAAGGGAAGGAAGAAATTTGGGCAAGAGTGAAGGGCAGAGTATGTTCAGGACAGGCTGAGTTTGATGACCTCCAGCCCAGCAGAGAGGGGACTCAGGAAGGAGAGACCAGGTCTGTGGAAGGAAGGCATCGGGAGGAAGCATTCAGCACTGGGATGCCTCAGGGTCCCCTCTCTACAAAGCAGGGACACTAATCTCCCAGGCCGACCCTCCGGGTGCTGGGAGAATGGGCTGGAGCATGAAATGAGACTCTAACTGTAAACTGGAGAGTGCTGTGTCCACGTGGGACAGTGTGTCCACGTGTGTGAACAGAGCTGGGTGGAGGTAGAGGGGTTCTAACACTGACAAGCAGGCTGATGGGATGACATCTGCCTCCATGGGGTCATACCTCACACTTACCCAGGTCACACAGCTGGTGCCCAAAGCCCATGCTGCCCTGGTTCAGCCCGCGAGCTGGACCATCTGGGTCACTGCCTCACACTGTTGACAGGTCTATGCAGCTATTAGCCCAGGGGCTCCCTGAGGAAAGGATCTGTGTTGTGTTCATTACCAAACAAGTCTGGGAAGACATGGTACTTAGTAAACACTTATTCCAGAAGTAGATCATTTGTTTATTCATTTACGTACAGGAGCAAGGGGAAAGGCATTTCCGGCACCAGGAACAGCCTGGGCAAAGGTGTGGTAGGGCAGTCGCTGTTGGAGAAACCGCATGGGGATGGCAGGATAACTGGACATGTAGGGGCCAAGGGTAGGAGGCTGCAGGGTGGGAGGGCCAGGCTTTGAGGGGCCTGGAATGTCAGGTGGCAGCCCTTGGCCTTGCCTAGTGGGTCTGGTGGGTCACGTGGGACAGGGGGCTGCCTGCAGGGAGGAAGAGCCCACCAAAGGAGCGAGTGCAGCAGCTTCCATCACCAAGCGCTGACCGCGGCCTGTCGGCTCTGGGCAGGGCATGGAACAGGCAGCTGTCTGAGTCAGTCCCTCCGATAAGTGTGAGAGGTTGCTGGGAGGGGACAGGTTAAGTGACTTAGTTAAGGTCGCAAGGAGAGTAACAGAGCTAGGCCTGTGCGTTCTTTGGCACCAGGGTGTCTCCCTGGGGATCTCAGACCAGGAGTCCTGGGATCTCGGCCTGACCAGGCCTCAGCTCTGACCCTGGGTGAGCACCGCTGTGGTGCACATGGGGCACATGGCACATATGGCTGCAGATTGGCCTCCTGAGCCTCCAGGGGCTGTGGTTGCTGGCTGTGGGGCAGAGGGCAAGAGTGTGTGGAACTCTTTAAGACTGTGGGGTCCCTCTAGCCTGTGCTTAGCAGAGATGCTGCCTGGTGCCTTCTGCTCCTCAGAGAAAGCCTGAGAGAAAGGCAGATCCAGGATAGATCCCTGGACCCCAGAACTTTGGAATCCCAGTGCCCAGAGCCAGGATCTGGGAAGCTGTTAGTTCCTATAACACATCAGGGTTCATGCAGAACCCCAAGACAGCATTTTTCAAAGCATGGATGAGATTGGTGCTCCTCAAACAAAGGGCTTTGTGCTCAGCGGACTTTGGGAGTCAAACCAAACCAAACCATTGCTTTGCTGCAGGACTTCTCAGGGCATTTAAAATGTAAATGTGAATCATTACTCTCCAAAGGGGACATAGTATATCATGTTCCCCAAATGTGGTTGACCATGTGTCCCTTTTTTCAGAATGTCTTACTGGAATTCATTTTGAGAAATACAGTTTACAGATACAGACACTGAGGCCCAGCGAGAGACTGATTTTTGCAAGGTCACACAGCAAGTTAATGACTGAGTCTAGTTTATCACAAAGTTGAGTGGCTCTCTAATCCTTTAATAAATGCCTAGCATGTATGTGAGATTTTACAGCCTAATGAATGAATTTAATAATCAAAGGAAGCAATGGTGGGAAACTCTAACTCATGTTGTCAATCTAGTAAGTGCTCAATTAATAGTGCATTTATTAGCATTATTATGATTATAATCTAGTATGTAGCATGGTGTCTGGCACATGTTGGTGCTCAGTGTTGAATGAATGTTGAATAAAGAATAATAATCCAGAGCTGTATAAGAACAAAATACAGCAATAAATAAGAGAGTGCTGGTGAACTATAAAGCTGACTAGTGTTAATATAATCATAATAGAGCTTAGGCAGTATGGAAGTTGTAATCCTATGTGATTAATGGGGGCCTGAAACCCAGAGAGGGACAGTGATGTGCCCAAGGTCACACAGGGATGGGAGGGAGCACCATCACTCTGCTGGGGACAGCACTTTGCCTCCTGGTTTCCTGACTCCTCCCAGCAAAGCCTTCTGAGCCCATTGAGTAGAGCATGTGGAGGAAGCGCATCCCCTCAACCCTGACTTTCCTTCCTCTGATGGTTGCCTTTTGCTGTTGCGTAGGGCACTATCCAAGACACCAGCAGCCCTGGCGCTGAACCAGACGCAGCATTGCAAGCAGCTGGAGGGCCTGGTGTCTGCGCAGGTGCAGCTCTGCCGCAGCAACCTGGAGCTCATGCACACCATCGTGCAAGCCGCCCGTGAGGTCGTGAAGGCCTGCCGCAGGGCCTTCGCAGACATGCGCTGGAACTGCTCCTCCATTGAACTCGCCCCCAACTACCTGCTTGACCTGGAGAGAGGTAGGGAGCTGGGGTGGGGGGTGGGCTGCTAGGGCCTGCAGAATCCACGCAGGTGGGGATAGATGATTGCAGGCATAAATATACATGTATTTAGATAGGTGAGTGAATTCATGGATGGATGGATGTGTGATGGGTGTGTGAGTGAGTAGATGGATGACAGGTGTATACACAGAAGGATACAGGCATGGATGGAGGTGTGGATGAGTTAATCACAGATATGGGTAGTCAGGCATGAAGTGATGAATGAATAAACATAGGGCTAGGGAATATATCAGTTAAGGGGAGCCTGAATGACAGCACAAATACACGTGTACCCTAATGTGGGAATGCAGGAATGAATAATGCCAGGGGACTGTGAGAGGGGAGTGTATAAAGAGAATGCGCTAGAGCCCACCCTCAGGGCAGACAGGTGTGCCGCTGATGATTCTGGATGGCCGATGGAAGCTGCTGTGACATGCACAAAATGATGCAGGGACTAAAGGACATCTGTGGAGAACATTTCTTGGAGGAGGTGGCTTCTGGACTGAATTTGGGAGTCCTGGGTACAATAGAGAGGCTCTTCATGGGCAGAAACGCCCCCGTGGACCTCCTCTCACCCTTGCGTGAGACCAGCTAATTGTGCAGCACCTCACAAAGCTTCTTTCTTTCCCAAAGCGTTTGAACTCCTGAGCAAGCCTGTGAGGTAGGTATTTCATTCCCATTCTACAGTTAAGGACACTGAGGCTTGAGAAGGGGAGGTGACTTGCTTGAACCCAAGGCCAGGACACTTTGGACTCTGTATTAATTTCTTAGGGCTGCTGTTAAGAGTTTCAAACAACAGAAGTGTGTTGTCTCACAGTTCTGGAGGCTTGAAGTCTGAAATCAAGGTGTCAGCAGGGCTGCATACCTCTGACAGCCTAGGAGAGGATTTTCCCTTGCCTCTTCTTAGTTCCTGGTGGCTGTTCACAGTCCTTGGTACTCCTTGGCTTATAGCTGCTTCGCTTCAACCTCTGCCTCTGTCACAAGGCCTTATATCTCTGCATCCAAAATGTCCATTTCCTATAAGGACAGCAGTCATTGAGTTAGGGCCCACCCTGAGCCAGTATGTCCTCAACTTCACTCAATTGCACTTGCAAAGACCCCATATCTAAATAAGGACACACTCACAGGTACCAGGGGTCAGGACTTGGCCATGTCTTTTGGGGGGACATAGTCCAATCCACAGCAGGCTCCTTGCAGACTCGTCTTGACCATCCGGCTGCGAGTTCTTTGAGGAGCTCAGAGACTGTCTTTCAGTTGACTAGAGTAGCCCCTAACGTGAGTGCAAGGCAGGCTGGGGGAGAGCACAGAATCGTGTATCTGTGGGTATGCAGGGCTGGTTGGCCTCATGAGTGTGAATATGTAGGGGAGTGTACAGGTCAGCTAGTGAATTTGTGGATGCACTCGGGGCCGGGGGGCGTGACAGATTATGCCCCTAGGGCTGCCCTCTACCTGCTCCACACCAGCTGCAGGCCCTGCCCCTGCCAACCCCGCAGAGGTGAGTTGGGGCCTGGGAGGAGGCTCTCAGCCTGGGCAATCCTATGCCTAGGTCACTCTGGCCGGGCTGATCCCTGTATCTCCCCACAGGGACCCGGGAGTCAGCCTTCGTGTATGCACTGTCAGCAGCCGCCATCAGCCACACCATTGCCCGGGCCTGCACCTCCGGCGACCTGCCTGGCTGCTCCTGCGGCCCCGTCCCAGGTGAGCCACCCGGGCCTGGGAACCGCTGGGGAGGATGTGCGGACAACCTCAGCTACGGGCTCCTCATGGGGGCCAAGTTTTCCGATGCTCCTATGAAGGTGAAAAAAACAGGATCCCAAGCCAATAAACTGATGCGTCTACACAACAGTGAAGTGGGGAGACAGGTAACCACCCACCCCACCCACCCCAGATGATTGTGCTTGTGCCAGTTGGCCGGAAAAGGGCCACCCAGTGTGCCCTGATGGAGGGGGTGGCGGGGGGACGGGCCCTGGTCCACCCTCACAGACCCTCTCCTGGTCCCTCTCAGCTCTCCCCTCCCCAGCCATCTGGGGCTTCCTGACTCCTCCTTCCCAAGGGGTCCACAGGGATTTGGGCTGGAGAACATGGGCAGAGCAGGAGGGGCACTGTGCTAGGAGCCAGGAGCTCTGAGTTCCCAGCTTGGTGCTGGCATCCCGCTCACCGTGTGACATTGGGCAAGTCACTTCCTCACTGGCCTCGGCTGTTCCCATCTCTAAAATGGGACGGGAAGGTGCTCTCTAACCCCATCAGCCACATTCCTCAGGCTCTTCCTCCCAGGCTATGGGCCGAGGCTGGGTGTGGGAGGAGGCCTGGAGAGGGTTTGTGGGGCAGGAGCCTTAGCCTAAGGAATGTCTCCCTGGAGCTAGTGGGAACTCGCAGCTCCAAAACCTACCCCCAGCTCAAAAGTGGTCTCCCCTGAATGTCTGTTATTTTCAATGTTTCATTAATTCCTGACTCATTCGCCAGAAGGTTGGGGTGAATGCATAAGTGAATGGATGGACCTTTTAATTTTTCTGAAAATTAAAAGAAGCCAACTTTATACCAATCTGTGTGTCAGACACTGCACTGGGTGTTTCATTAGTTTTCTCTCCTGTGAGCCACAGTATTTCCCAGAAATACTGTTACCCCCACCCTCCTCAGAGAGGGAACTGAGTGCCTGAGGGCCAGACTGTTGGGTGCAGATGGCATCTAATGACCTTCTCCCTGCAGCCCCATTAGGCCCATTGTACAGAAGCACCAGTGAGGCAGAAAGAGTTTAGGTGGCTTGGCAAGGTCACAAGGAGTGATGGAGACCAGGTCTGTGGCCCTCCAAGTCCAGAGATTCCATGTCCTCACCTTCAGCTCTCACTGGCCTCCGTTATGCAAGGATTCTGGGATATCCAATCCATCTTTGGACAGCTGGAGACACTGAAGCTAAGTCACACAGTGTGGGTCTATCACAGAGTCTGGCCGGGGACCCAGGACTCCTGCCTCCAAAACTGCTGGCCCATCCCTTGTCCTTGGAAACCCACTGGGAGCCTTTCACCCAGCCCAGCCCCACTCTACCCACAGCCAGACCCCTGCTTCCTGCTGCCAGGGGCACAGCCATCTCCTCCTGTAATGCAGCCCAGAGAGGGTCCTCAGCCTCAGGGGCACATCAGGCCTGTCCCTGGGGTCCTGATGCCAAGGAGTTGGCCTCCCTGGGGCCATCTTCAAAAGGGTGTGATCCTCCTCCCCCAAGCCCCAGGGCCTGCGCAGTCGGTGACAGCACAGATGCAGTGTGCTTAGCGCTGGCACACAGCAGGCCTCAGGATGCTCTGGGCCCTTCCCTCCCGTCTGCACTGAGGAACTGAATATAGCTAGCCTTTTCTTGAGGACTCAGAGTACTCTGATGCCCTTGGGAGACTGGACGTGCCCTGCAGTTGGGTTCACTTCATTCCTGTGCTTTCCACAGGCTTTGCCAAGCCAATTCCAGATTTTATACCCATATGGACTCCCTCGTTTCCTACTTCCCAGCACTGATGGGAAAATAGCCCTGGAAACTTGACCAGCTGCCTCACTAACTCATCCAGTGATTTTGGGTAATCCCTGCCTGCTCTGTGCCTCAGTTTCCCCATCTTTTTGATGCAGGGTGTAGACCCTGGGGAACCTGTAATTCCTGCAGCTGTCTGCACAGAGAGGCTGCACACAGGGGCTGCCTGGGTAGAGAGACCCAAGGCCTGCGTGCAAAGAAGCAGGGATTAAAGCTCAGAATTGAAAGGCTGGCAGGAGGCCTCTGACTCATGCCTCTCAGATACACATGGAGAAACTGAAGCCCAGGGAGAGTGGTGGGACAGAGTCACTTCCAAAGCCAGAGCTAGAGTGTCCCCAAGTCCCAGAGCCCACGCCTCCTGCCTCCATCATAATTACTACTTAGACTGATTTTTCAAAAGTAATATTGATTTAAGTTTTATAGTTCACAAAACCCTTTCCTATACATCAGCCCATTGAATCCTTACAGTGACTCTGAAAAGTAGCAATTATGTGCACATGGGAAGACAGGGGCTCTGAGTGGTGAAGTCACTTGCTGAGCGTCACGAGGCAGTGGGGGGGAAAGGCCAGCCAGGCCATGGAACTTGAGGGTCCATGTACTCACCTGCCTCTTCTTCCTTCCCTCCCCTTCCTGCTCCCAGCCCTCCCTACCTCCCTTCTTTCCTGCTCTTCTTCTTTTCCCTTTTATTCCAGCAAGCATTTAGTAAGCCCCAGTTTTCTGTGAGAGAAAGTGTGGAACAATAAAAATACATGGCTTTTGGAGTCGCCTTCAGACCTGGGTTCAAGTTGCAGCAGGAAGATTTTTTAGTTATGCATCCTTAGGCATGAGACAGCCTCTCTGAGCCTTCACTCCTGCTTTTTAAATAGGGAAAGGAACCATAAGTGCCCGTGAAGGGCTGTTGTGATGATTAAGCTGTATTATGTGTCAAAGCTTCTGGTATACCATAGGTGTGTGAATGGCATCTGTTATCCCTGCAAATGCCAGTCTCTTCCTACCGCACCTAGCTGTCTGTCCTGCCCCCCACCCCCCAGCACTAGGTTGGAGGAGGAGCTGAGGACCTACAACACCGCCCCAGCCCTAGGGCACAAAGCCCTGTCCCTGAAAACACCCACACACAGCGGGGTGGGGACAAGGGCCCGCGGCAGGCCAGGGAGGGGGCTCTGGCTGCCCAGCCCGACACACTCCCCTGTCCGCAGGCCCTGCGTGCCTCTCTGGAAATGAAGTGTAAGTGCCACGGGGTATCTGGCTCCTGCTCCATCCGCACCTGCTGGAAGGGGCTGCAGGAGCTCCGGGATGTGGCCGCTGACCTGAAGACCCGCTACCTATCAGCCACCAAGGTAGTGCACCGACCCATGGGCACCCGCAAGCACCTGGTGCCCAAGGACCTGGATATCCGGCCTGTGAAGGACTCGGAGCTCATCTATCTACAGAGCTCACCCGACTTCTGCATGAAAAACGAGAAGGTGGGCTCCCATGGGACGCAAGACAGGTAAGGGCCTGTGCCGCCCCAGCAGGAAAGGCCAGCCACGGAGCACATGCTCCACCCAGCTCCAGGCCAGGCACACGGTTGGGCCTCCAGTGGCATTTGGGGAATGGAGTTCCCCACAGTCAAGGGAGGTGGCCCCAGGAATGCCAAGTGGAGGTGCCAGGGTCCAAGGGGCCACAGGCAGAGTTTCTAGGAGTGGCTATGTGTACCTCACCCAGGGAGGGGTTCTTTGGGAACAGAGGCTGGTGGGAGGCCCCACCCTTCCTTCTCCCTAGTTGGGGAGAAAAATGGGAAGAGCCAACAACTGTATCGGGAGACGGAAAGAGGCTGCCTGATATAAAGTAAGTCCTCAGTAAATGTTTGTCAAATGAATAAGTGAAGGATACATGTCATACAATCTGCTCATTGGACAAATAAGAAATGAGGCACAAGGGGAGGTAGGGCAGCTGCCAGCCATGGCCACACAGGAGGCCTGCAAATGCCAGAGGCAGACTGGCTCGGCCAGAGAGCGAAGTCTGCCCGCATTCTTTGGGGAGAGTGCTTCCTGTCCCCTGACCTGTGTGCATCCACCTCCCAGGCCCCAGCGCTCTACCTCCAGTCCCCAGTTCCAGAGCCAGGGCTGGGGTCCCTATAGCTTGCCCTATCATGGCCGCTGAAGCTGACCCAGGACAGGAGAAAGGGAGGGAGCCAGGGGTGACTGCAGACCTACTGTGTGCCAGACAGGCTGGGGAGATTCAGGGTTTTTCCCAGAGATGGTTCTGGAGGAAGTTAGCCCTGAGATGCTACAACAGGAACAGTTCTGCAATCAAATAGGTTTGGGAAATTCTCTTTGGCCATTGACAAGGCCCAAGAACATATTAACGGCTCGGACGAATCCCACAGTAAAGGATCTGTCTAAGCCAGTGTTTCCCAGAGGTGTTTGGCTGTGGAACTCTTTTATTAAGGAGCCCCTAATAGCATTCCACAAAACTAGTGTTCTGTAGGGTTAAAAGAATATTGAACCACAGAGAGGGTGTCTGAGAACGTGTCTGGCACATAGTTGGTGCCCGGCCAGCATTTGCTTCCTCCGCAGCCCACGATCCTGTCTCCAGGAAAGGGGGGCTGGTTTGGGGGCTCCATCCTCACAGGCCAGGGCAGCAGACTCTGTGAGGACGCCCTGGCTCCCATCTGGAGGCCAGATTGAGGGGGTCAGGCGGAGTGAAGATGGAACTAGGGCAGGCAACGGAGACAGGAAGGAGCAAGAGTCTGGGCCGAGGCAGCCAGGGTGGGTGAGATTAGGATGGGGTGGGGGAGGATTCTAGAACCCAGAGGGGCTGAAGAAGCCCACTGAGGACCCTAGAGCAAAGACAGGGTCCCCCTAGATCCATGGGGGGCTGTGTATGTGTGTGTGTGTGTGTGTGTGTGTGTGTGTGTGTGTGTACAGTTCCTACCCTGAGGCTGCAGCTTCCTAGCTGTGGGATCCTGAGCAAATCCCTCACTATCCGAGGCTCGGTCTCATCTTCTGTGCAATGTGGAGGGTACCACACAGCTCGGAGGGCTGGCGAGTCATCTCTAATTACACTAAGCAGCAGCCCTCTCTGATAGGCAGTGTCAGGCCATGGGGAGGGCTCGCTACGGGCACTCTCCCCCTAGGCTGCCAGCCTCTTTTCCCAGCTGCCCCCACTCTGCCCCTAGGACTTGTCCCCAAACTACCGATGAGAAGGCCCCATCCCACAGCACCAGCTGCCTTCCTTGCTTTTGCAGAATGATCCCTCCGACCCAGGTCTCAGGCAGTGCTCAGCCATTCCTCTGGGGATGGGCCTTTGTGGACATCCGTACTGCTCAGCTTTTCCTGTGGGAACAAACATCCCCAATAGATCAGCAGCTCGGAACCACAGGCGCTTCTCTCACATGTTACATGAGGTTCTGGCAGGCAACGGGAGGGGGAGAGATATCAAATGCTTAGATTGTGATAGCAAGAAGTGCAGGGGTACGAGGAGCCCAGGGGGTCCCTGATCCAGCCTGGGCATCAAGGAAGGCTTCCCGGATGAGCTTTACCCAGTTAGGGGATTTGGAGACACAGGGGGTTGGATGTAAGTGAGCTTTGTTAATGGTAAAAGACATGTTCACAAGTGGTACCTCTCTAGGGTCTGGCCACCTAGCTGGGGAAGATGCCTTAGGGCATCTTAGATGGGGAAGAGCTCTTCTCAAATTCAGCCTGGTAAACTGAGGCCTCAGCAGCAGTCAATAGTCCAAACGCCAGCATCATGCCATGTTTCTTTCTGAGGTCTCTGCACCACTGAAACCTGCCCCCTGACCCCAGTGGCCAGGGCCACCCCTTCCCTGGGCCTCTGGACCTTTATGCAGGTTCTGGCCTCCCCAGCTCCCCCTCCCAGGCACCACTGCAGGCCTTGCCTGGCTCTGAGATTGGAGCCAGGTTTCAAACATTGCATGTTAGGGATTCAGAGATAAAAGTGAAACTCTGTTCCTTTCCTCCCTCCCTTTCCTGGAGGAGTTATCCAGAGACCTTCAGGGTAAGGCTGAGGGGACTAAATAAGGCTATGAGTGACTGAACAAAACTCAGAAAGGTTAAGTGACTTGCCTGAAGTCACACAGCCTGCAAGCAGCAGAGCTGGGATTTGAATGGAGGTCTGGCTGGCTCTGGGGCTTATGTTCTTCCTGCTGTTCCCTTCTGCCTCTCACCCAGAACTGCTCACAGCCCCATATGCAGGTCACTGTCATCTCCTGACTTTACCTCATGGTGCCCTTCTCCTGCCCACTGTGGCCCCGTCGCAGGTCAGGCCTCAGACTCTCTTACTCAGCTGCTGCCCAGCCTCTTCCCTGGCCTCCCTGCCTCCAGCCCCACCCCTCCCATCTGCTCTCTCAGTCCTCTTGGACTAGCCCTTTGCCTTTGCCCGGCTGCTTGTCCTCTTTGCCCCCATGCCATTTCCCCTCCTCTCCATTTTAGATTGCTGCTCATATTTCATGAAATGGCCTGGATGAACCCTCCTTCAGGAAGCCTTCCTGAACTCTCACAGACCCTATACTCACCCTGTGTGACCCTGGGCAAGCCCCTCCCCATTCTGTGCCTTGTTTCCTCATCAGAAATATGAGGGTTGGATTTAGTCATCTCTGGGGCTCACCCACCCCAAATATTCTGGGTTCCTCGGTCCTCTGGCTGTGGGGACTCCGCTGCATCCATGCCAGCATCCCAGTCTAGCCTGAGCCCAGCTAAGGGAACAGCCAACATGCCCAGAAGTCTCACTAGACAGAAGAACTGATGGCGATAGAGGATATTTGGGTTTTATAGGGACCTCCAGTGTCTTTTTCCACAGGAGGGAGTCAGAAATGCAGCCCCTGGCAGCCCAGGGGTTCTCTGCCCTTTAGGGTAGAGACAGCACTCCCTGGACTTGGTTGCAGGACCCCAGGGCTTACACCTGCCCATCCATAAACTCCTACGAGACCTGTGCAGGCCTCTGCCCTTTGCTGAGCCCATTTCCATGTAAAAGATGGGCATAGTAATTCCACCAGGGGCCCTGCATGCCTCCACGAGGGAAGTGTCTGGCACACAGGGAGCGAATGGTCGACAGACCCTCTCAACAAAGATGTGCCAAACACGCACTTTGCCTCAAGCCATTGCCGTTTTGTCTGTTTCAGAATTTATTCTGAGTTTCTAAAAGTGAAACAATCTTTGTTGCAATACAATTAAAGATTAACTTTGAAGATGGGATTATGAGAGTAGTTTGAGGCTCCTCCAAGTATTTAGAATTAGAAGAAACAGAAAAATAGACACCTCCAAGAAAAGAAAACACCCCATCATTTTGATAAATGTTTATTAGAAATAAAGGGAACAGTGAGAAGGACCCCTAAGGAAGAGGATTATTTAAAATTCCCCAAAGACCAAGACATGTTCTGAGCGGGACCAAGTTTGCAGCCAGAGTGTGGTGAGGGGAAGCTGTGGGCTGCCTGGCTGGGGTGTGGGGCTGGGGTGACAGCAGTGCTCACTGACCTCCTCCTCCCCTCCAGGCAGTGCAATAAGACATCCCATGGCAGTGACAGCTGTGACCTCATGTGCTGTGGACGCGGCTACAACCCCTACACAGACCGCGTGGTCGAGCGGTGCCACTGCAAATACCACTGGTGCTGCTACGTTACCTGCCGCAGGTGTGAGCGCACAGTGGAGCGCTATGTGTGCAAGTGAGGCCCCACCACGCCCCGTGGGAGCTCAGACGCCGCTCACCGCTCCTCGGGGACCCGACCGAGGGGCCTGGAGACACCCCAGGGATTTTGCTTGTGAATTCCCAGTGCCGGGTGTGGGAGCCAACTTGTGCTTTACCTCCACTTGGAAGCCACCAGGAACAGAAGTCCTGGCCACCCTGGAAGGAGGGCTGGGACATCAAAGGAAACCGACAAGATTAAAAATAACCTGGCAGCCCCAGCACTGGAGTGCCCTCTTGCTGCCTCCCAGGCTGGTCTGAGAAGCCAGGGGCATGGGTTTGGCCAAACTGGTATGGACATGATCCTTCCCAGCCAGAGACAGCGGCCTCCCAGGGAGGGGGCGTGGGGGGTGGTCTGCCTGCCCTTGTCAGAACGTTCTGCAGGCTCAGGCCTTGAGACCCCCCAGCACACCCTGGGGTCTGAGCCTGCCGGGCTCACCACATGGAACCACTAGCTTGGGTTGTAAATGTTTTTCTGTTTTGTTTTTTTCTTCTGGGATGTGGGAGCTACAGAAATATTTATGAAACATAGCTTTTTCTTTGGAGGTGGCTTGCTCAGTTTCTCTTTATATATTTTATATAAATAAATAAATAAATATATATATATAATGACCTATATTTTAAACAAGCTTTTTAAACACCTGTAGGGAATAAATGCTGAGGATCCCAGCCCACCCCTTCAGTTTCTGGCCTCCTCAAATGAACTCAGAAGGGCCTGGGGCTGGTGGGCGAGCTCTCTGGTTTCCAGGCAAGGCAGCTTCTGACTGACGTCCCTGTCCATCCCCCACCCCTACTCCCCACCCGCTCTGGCTCCCATCTCCCTGTAAGATCTCTTGGTCAAGGGCAAGGACAGATGTCTTGAAACATAAACCCAGCTGGCAGATTCTTTGTTCCTCAGGGACACACATGCAGGCATGCATAGCCTGGCCGTGTGGTCAGACCTGCTGAACTAGCCTGAAGAGAAAGCCTACTGCAGAGAGCTGGGGACACAGACCTCAGGGAGGTGGTGGCACACCTAGGCTCTAGCCCTGGTGGGTTTCCTATGTGATGGTGGGGAAGGCTTTCTGCTCCTAGGCCTCAGTTTCCCCATTTGTAAAATGGAGGTGGTAGCGATTCAGGCTAATGTTTAGAAAAGGCTCCCGGCCTCAGGCCCAGACAAGGCTGGCTGCAGTGGGCTGCACAAGGTGGGATTCCCGTTCTGTTGTGAAGGTGCGGCCATCAGGGTTTGCTCTCTTTATGGAGGGGGAGTGTGAGGGCCAGGAGGATCAAGAAGGACTGGAAGGGTTCTGGCCTGAGCATTTGGAGGCCCTGAGGTGGGGAGGGAGAGGGCTGGGTTTCAACGTGGACGCGTGAAGACTGGGATGTCCATTTGGTCCCAGGTGGAAATACCGAGTAGATGGGCAGCTGTTCAAGCCTGGGGTTCTGGGGAGGGGCCAGGGCTGAAGTGTACATTCAAGAATCATCTCTAGGGGGTGGGATGGAAAAGCAAAGAGGACCTAGGCCTGGACCTGGGGCATTTCCGCTTTGGAGGTCAGGGGGATGGATAGGAAAAGAGGCAAAGAGGCTGAGAAGTGATGGCCAGAGAGATGGGAGAAACCTGGCATCCCAGCCATTGAGGGTGAAAGAAGACAGGGACTCCTGGGGGCAGGATCTCAGCACGCGCAGCGCTGTCCTCTCTAAGCTAGCTTCCCTTCCTAGCATGTGGGTGGCACTGATGTGCAGGTGAAGGGTCTCCTCAGGGCCTGGCCCACGAAGGTCCCCCAAACGGAAGCAGTTATTCATTACTTGGTCTGGCTGTGGGGTGACCACACAAGACAAAGGATGAAAGAGTCATTATAAATGGAATTTCTGTGTGTGGTGGGGAGGAGACATGAACACTGAGAGGGGGCTCCACCTGCCCAGAGCCGGCTAAGACCCTACCTGGAGGGCAGAGCAGGGCCCTGGAGCCTGAGCAGGATTTGAAGTGAAGCAGGCACCCAGGGGTGGGATGGTGTGCACACACTCCCAGAGGCTGGACTGATCACAGGCTGGGACAGAGCAGGGGACTATGGCCGTCCTCCAAGTCCCTGCCTAAAAGTTTGCAGCTGTGTGGGCAGAATCACAAGCTGGAAGGAACCTCAAGATAAGTTTTTTGGTCTCCATCTGTTTTGCAGATGAGGAAATTCAGAGATGGGAAGGGCCTTTCCTGTGGTCACAGAGCTGATAGGTTGGTGGTGAGGTTATGAGCATCCCATGGTGGGGCTCCTGCCAACATCTCTTTAGAAAACTCAGCCTCCATGGACAAGCCTTGGTGTATGCCCTCTCCCAGGCCTGATGCTGCCCCTGCTCCAAAGCCTTCATTGGCTCGCCATGGCCCACAAAACCAATCGTCAGTGCCCTGACCTGGCATATGAGGCCCTTCCCCCAGGTCGTAGCTGACTCTTAAAGCTGCGTGTCCTGCAACTCCCCCAGCATGCAGCCACAAGCAGACCCTCGCCTGCTTGGAATGCCATTTTCCCTGTTGGAATCCCACTCAGCCTTCACAGCCATTTCCACAAAGCTTTCCTAGGCTGTGTGGCTAGAAGGAATCTCTTCCTCCTCAGGATATCTGCAACCCTTTGGACCTTTAAAGCAACCATCACAGTCATGCTCATAGAGGTCAGACACTGCCCACTTTTCCTTCAAGGCCCAGACAGATGGCCCCTTCTCCAGGAAGTTTCCCCGACCATCTTCAGTCTGGGCCAGTGGCCTCCTGTGGGCTCCCATGGCCTTGGCACTGCTATCTGACGTTGCATTGAGCCACGGTGCTGTAGTGCCGTGTATGTAGAGCCATGGTCTGTATTGTGTCTGTGTCTGCCTCCCCCACTTGTCTGGGGCTTCCTCATAAGCTGGGGCCAGCCCAATGAATGAATGGGGCCCCAGGATCTGGGGGTGGCACACTCAGGGCTGAGTACATGCCTCAAAAATACTGGCTTTGAGGGTGTCCTTTGTACCCCAGCCAGGACAAGCAAGTGGAGAAACTGGACCAAGGACCCAGAATAACCCTCAGAAAGGGTGGTCACAATAATATAAATGCTACCGTTTATTGTGCACCTACCCTGTGCTACTGCAAACACAGTGTCCCAAGTGGCCTTAGTGGCAGGACCTAGGTGGGCCTTGTCACCTCCATCTGACAGGTGAGGACAGCGAGCTGAGAGGGGAGGCGGCTGGCCCCACATCTCAGAGTAACCCCATAGCGTGGGGTTCAAGCCCAGGTGTGTCTGACACCAAACTCCACCCCTTCTCACATGTCCTCACTTAAGTTAGGCATGGGCAGAGCAGGAGGGAAGGCAGAAAACTGTCCTCAGCTCAGGACAAGAGACCCTGCTGTGCCCCTGACTCAGTGGGCCTTATGCCCTGCCTCTGGCTAGGGCCCGGGCCTGTAGTGAAGCCTGGCACCTTCCTGGATGGTCAGGGGTTGGACAACCAATAGTGGGTGGAGGGCTAGGGGCTGGGCTGGTCCCTGGGCTGCCCCTCCCCGGCCAGGTCAGGGTCCAAAGCATGCAGATGAGCCCCACCCAGGTGAGGCAGAGGAGGGCCTCCTCCAGTGAACCCTGGGGCTCTGGTGTCTTGGCATCTCATTGTGTTCAGAGACCTAGAACCATAAAATCTCGGCCCCTGGGACTTTGGGAGTAAACATTCTCAAACCATTACATGTGAAGCCCTGGAGAGGGTCCCTGAGCCAACAGCCAACCCAAAGAATGTAAAAGGCCACGTACTGATCTGTGGCTGTCAGAATGCTTGGCAAGGCGGGGTTCCCGACCAAGGTCACATTCCGTCTCCCTCTTCCCTGAGGGAAAGACCGGGCTCTGGGAGGCCCGGAGAGCCCTGGAGATGGGAGTTCCCCAGGGATGGCAGTACCAGCAGCTCTGAGGGGCTCCTGAACCAGATGTGGGCGGCCAGCAGGAGACACGGGGGAGGCAGGGCCAGGGGAGAGAGACAAGAAGGCAGCAGAGAGTAAACAGGAACTCTAGGAAAGCGGGAGATTAGTCTGGTGGGAAAGGAGAGACTGGGCAGATAAGGCCCCCTGGGGAGGCCAGGGCAGCCCAGAGGAACAACCAGGGGGGGCCTGGCCCTGGCCCTGAGCGGGCTGATGGTCTGTTGTTCCTCAGGTCACGGAGAGCCGCTGCCAGATTACACAGCAGGAGGCCCTAGCTTGGGACCCCAGGCCCTAGAAAGGCTGGCTGGGGTGGGGGGAGCTTGGGGCTGGGAGGCCAAAACCCCAGTATCTTTACCACTATCATGCTGTGTGACTGCAGGAAGCCACTGACCCTCTCTGGGCCTCTGTGGCAGTTGTCTCACTTAATTCTCACAACCATTCTGCTTTATTGATAAGGAAACTGAGGCCCAGGAAGAGAAGCTCCTGATCCAAGAAAGCTTAAGTGGCAGAGTAGGGAGTTAAACCCCAGACTACCTGGCCCTGTCGATGATGGACATCCCAGAGAGAGCCCTGGCCTCTGGCTGAGTGGGCAGTTGACTATGAGCCACTGGAGTGGCTGGACAGAGCATCACCTGGGAAGGAGAGGGACAATTCACGACTGTCCCTGACATCTGCTGCAGGGCAGGGCCTGGGGGCTGCAGTCCAGGCACAGGCATCAGGTGCCCCAAGGCCAGCAGCCATAGCTCAGCCAACACTTTCCTGCCTGTCCTCCCCAGCTGAGGTGCTCACCGTCACCTGGGGCCCAGGACCCCCAGGCCCACCTGTGTTGGGTGTGTGAGGGAGTGAAGCACACAGCGCCTAGTCCTGTGGCAGAGATGATGGGAGTCGAGCCAGGCAGAGTCTGGGGGCTTTGGGGATCTGGAGAGGGAAATTTATTTTCATGGTGTGAAATTCAGGGAGTGGAAAATTTGGAAGACTTTGTGGAGGGTGCCATTTGCACTGGGTCTAGAAAGCTGAGTAGGATCTCAAGAGATGGAGAAGGAGGTGAAGGGGAGGGATCCGTATGAGCGAAAGCACAGCAGAAGGGTTTTGTCCAAGAAAGCCAAGAAGAGGTGTGTGGCTGGAGCTCAGGGGCCTGTGGGCACCTGGCCTCTCAGGCCCTGGGCTGGGACATTAGACCCAAGGTATCTAGGACCAACCCCACCAGGGTGCTAGTGCGGCTGCTCACTGTCCGCCGCCTGCCCGCCAGGTCCCATGTGCACCTGAAGAGAGGGCTGACTTCAGGCAGAGCAATTTTACAGCCCCACGTTTAACAGGTCCCTTTGCTCCTGTAGACCAAATCAATATCCGGTCCTCAGCCCAGGCCAGCCCAGCTCCCGCCTATGGCTGCTGAAGACATTCTCCTAATTGGTCCCTTGGTCCCCATTGCTTCACCTGCCAGGCTCCAGCAAGGAGCTGAAGGGCTAGGATAGGTGTGACGATGGATCACACAACCATCCCAGATGCCCCCATCCAGGCTGGCAGGAGGCTGAGCCCCAGCCTTGGGCATGGCAGGTGAGGGTGGTGCTTTCAAGAGGCCCAGACCATAGTGTTCATGGACAGGTGCACAGCTGTAGATAAAACCTAAGTGTTTATGTCTCCACTGTCCTAGCATCCATGAAAGTGTGCCGTCTTGGGGGCTGTGGAGCAAGATGCTGTCTGGCAGGTGCGGGGACAGCAGGCCATTAGGTGCTATGCCCTTGAGAGCATCTTCTAACTCAAGATTCTGATTCAGCTTTTCTTAACTCTGGACTACCACCTGAAACATTCCACAGTCCTTGGAGTCCAGGACTCCAGGACACTAAGAGTCTAGCTGGCCGAGAATCTGAAGAATCCAGACTCTGTGCCTTTGCTTTCCTCCCCCTGAATGTCCCGGTGGTGTTTCTAGTGTGTGCATTGTCCTGCCCTCCCACCTTCCCCTTCCTCAAGAGCTAGTCTCATATCCCGTCACATCTGACCCAAGGGAGGGTGCAGCTGGCAGGCAGAAAACCTGCTTACTGTAGACCATGGTTCTACTTGGCCTTTCCCTGGATGTTTCTGGGTAAAAGAATGGGTAGCCTGGCACCACCTGAGTGTGCCCAGCCTCTGGGCACAGGCTGCTCATCTGGAAGGTCTCCCTGCAAGGCTGTGATGGGCTTATCACGACACTCCAAGTGACTCCGCCAGCGGCCCACCTTCCCCTCAGATGTCAGTCTGGGGAGCTCTTCTCCTGGCAGTTGCCCTTCCGTCACACTGCCCCAGACGCCTCCTCTCCCTACCAACAGACCCCACTGTCACCAGCAGGAGCCTCAGAGGTGGCTGCCCTCAACGGTCTGAGCCAAAGCCCAGACTGGGTGTCAAATTCATTTCTAGAGCAAAGGAAAACAGACACCCACTACCTCCTGCGCACACACAGCTTGCCTCCCACACCGACACACGTCCACTCCCACACACCCGAGACACCCCACCGCCGTCCGTGCCTCTCTCCAGGATGTACCTGACATGTGCAAGCTCCGCCCGGGGGGCTGTGCTGAGCAGCAGGAAAAGGCACAGCACGCTGGAGTCGCACAGCCCAGGTTCACCCCTGCCGCTGCCTCTCACGCACCGAGAGACCCTGGACGCGCCTTGGCCCCCAAGACTCCATTTCCCCAGCTGTAAAGCGGGAGTGAACACAGGCTAGTCCTGACCTCTCAGGGTAGAGCGCCGAGCACACCGGGCTGGGTCACCCAGCCAGAGCTCAGCCGGTGGCCCCTGCCACGCAGGCCATCTTCCCTTCCCCAAAGCTTGGCTGAGCTTGGGATCTGGCCCTGCCCTGTGCTGCGAGCTAGGGACCTGGGAAGGCCAGCCCCAGCTCCTGGAGCACACACCTGCTGTGGGGCGAGGGAGCACCTTGGAGGGAGGATTCTGCCATGAGAGAGGCTGGCAGTTATGCTGTGCTTGGGAGCACAGCTTTGCTCTCAGCCAGGCCTGACTGACTGCTGGCTCTGCCGTCGCTGGCTTGTGACCTGGGGTGAGCTACTTGACGTTCCCCAGTCTCAGTTTGTTCATCTGTAAAGTAGCGGGAATAACAAAATCCATCTCTTAGGGTTGTTTGTGAGGCCTAAAGTAGATAAAGCCCATTAAGCACTTGGCAGACAGTGAGTCGTTCATCGGTAGCCATTGTCATTAAATCAGAATTCAGTCGCTCAGTCGCTCATCAAACACTACTATTCTGAGTGCTGGGAAATGGCAGCTGAGACCGACACACGGCTCTAGCCCTCAGCGCCCCCAGACATGGAGTGAGCAGAGTGGGCTGGGAGCCTGGGACAGGGAGACGGGTGGGTGGGGAGTCAGGACAGCCCTCCCAGAAGAGGCCCCGTGAGCACATGGGTGCCCCCGGGAAGCCATGGGCCTCTGGGAGGGCCTTTCCCCACACCCAGTCCCCCAGCCTCAGCTCTACACCGTGACCCCGCTGGTACCTTAGGCAGTCCCGGGGGGCCTGTGGATGCCATCTTGCTCCCACTGTCTCTGCAGATCCCAGCCCTGGCCTGGAGATGGAGCAGAAGCACGTGGCCTAAGGCAGTGAGGGCCCACGCCAGAGGGGCAGGTGCCCCCTGACTAGTTCTGAGGCTAGGGTGGGTGCTGCCCGCCCAGCACTCAGGCCAATGTGTGCCTTTGGGAGGATGCGGCCTGGCTGGTGACTGGAGGACACCCAGGGAGGCAGCCAGGCTCCCGTCCTCCCTGGTCAACCCCACTTCACAGGTGAGAGAACTAAGGTGAGCAGCCTTTTCCTTAATGGCTCTGACCTCAGCAGGCACCATGCAACTCCTGCCTGTGCTGAGGACTTTCCCGCTCCGTCTCATGTTTCCTGAGCACCTAGTGTGTGCATGGGGGCTACCCCCAGAGCTCTCTGAACACCTGGACCCATGGAGAGTTTGAGGCCCAATAGCCGAACCCTCTCGCTCTGCCCTGGGCCTGGCTTCAGGGAGGCCTGGCTGCTTGAGGCAGGAGGAACCTTCCCTGGAAGAAGCTCTCAAAGGGGCCCCCACCAGAAGGCAGCACATTTTAGAATCAGTTCACAGACTCCCACAGGCCTCAGGACAAGGGGCTCTAGACTGAGGCCCTGGAGCGGAGCTGAGTGCATAACCAGCCCTGAGTGAGCACCGCCTGCACCCTGGCAGGGCCACACTCCCCTGACCTGGCGGCTCCAGCTTTCACACAGCCCGGGAGTCAATCACATCATTATTACCGGAGAAACAACTTACTGGTGGTGACTTGAGAGCCAGGCCAAGGCTCAACCCCACCATTCCTTTCCTGGGTAACCTGTGTGCCTCAGTTTCTTTATTTGTAATATGAGGACAGTCACAGTCTTCCTACCTCTGGGATGTTGGGAGAAACAGGTGAGGTCAAGGGCTCAGGATGGCCCTGGGCAGAGTTGATGGCTTGTAAATATTCACCGTGAAGATGGTGCTGCTGGCTTTTGAGGCCTGGACTCTTCTCCTGAGACTCCACCCCTGAAGCTGGACCCATCAGGCCATGTCCATGAGCTCCCACTCCCTGGGGAGGTAAGGCCCGTTTTCTGCACAGCCCCTGCTGCAATGCTGGGCACAGAGAAGGTGCTTCTTATTATCTTGGTGGGAGGGAGGAGGTGAATGGTACTTAGAGGCACTTAAGCTTGACCCTCCCCTGCAAATGCCACCCTGGTGATTAGAGTTTCTCCAGGCCTTCCGTCCTTGCTGACGGACATGCGTGTGTGTTGTCACTGGGTCCACTCCCCTCCCTTACTCAGGAGGGACTGTCCCATTTTGCATGTTCTCTCTGCAGCTGCTCCCTGAGGGTTGACTCTTCAGCAGGCGTCCTGTGGGGGAGGTTCAGACAGTCTGCAGACACTAGAAAGCCAGGCCTTGGAAGTTGTGAGCCTGTCCAACCCTCCTGAACCCAGCCTGACTCTACAGATGGGGAAACTGAGGCCCAGAGAGTGAGGGCCGTCGCAGGTACCACTCTGTTAGAGGCAAATTCCTAGCTGAGCTCTGTCCTCTGAGGGGCTGGGCCAAGCAGGGCCTGCTGTGATCAGTCTCCACCACTCCAACGGCCTTACCGCCAAGGCAGGGTCCTACCCCTCTCCCCAAAGCCCCAGAAGTCAGAGTGGCCACACCAGAGGGAGTCGTGGGTCCCACCAGGCCAGGGAAAGAGAAGCCCAAATATTTAGTCTATTTGGAAGGTAGCAGGGCTCAGATCCTGACCCAGTGGTCCTTCCCTAGGCCCTGTGCCAGGAGCCGCATCACACTGGGGTGTGACACACACACACACACACACACACACACCCCTGCCATGTCCTAGGGCCCCTATCACAAGTATTTTTTTTGCACAAAGCTGTTACAGTGCCTGAAATGCCACCATTCATTATTTCTCTGAATTAAGGCATCACATCTTCCTGCTAAGTTCCCCTTCCCTGAGGTAGTCCTAGTAGTAGTAGTAATAATAAAATAATAACAATAATAGTAATAATGACAGTGCATGCATGCACAGAGGCATGCAGTTTACACAAGGCTTTCACATCCCCCATCACCTCCCAGAACAGCTCTGTCAGGCGGTGCACTTGAGATGGGCTCTGAGGAGTGTGACTTGAGACCAGTAAGCTGCTGGACTCCGGTCCGGGTCTGACTGCAGAGTCCTGGTCCTGTGCTTAGGGGCCTCCTGGAGGAGGAAGCCATTGAGACACAGCTAGGGCTCACATAAGCTAGCCCTTAGGGGCAGGGACCGGGTAGACCCCAGGGCCCTCCCTATTTCTTCTATAGCCTCAGCCCACCCCTGTGGCCTCAAGCCTCACACAGTGTGACACCCAGATCTGGATTCAGTGGGTCCTCTGGGAGCCTTACCTCCCCTTATCAACCTGCAGTCCTGAGCCCCTTAGGGTTCCTATCTCCATGAATGGGGAGCCCCATCATTCCCACCCCATGTGTTAGAAATGCAAATTCGCAGCCCCAGCCCTACCCACCCGGCCCCTACCCCAGCTCTACAGAATCAGACACTCTGGGTTGGCTGTTTTAACATGCCCTCGGGGTGGTTCTGATGCCAGAGACTGAGAACCACTGCCCTGATACACACCCTTGACCTCCATCACTCTCCTGCTTTGTGCCCTCCGTGGTTCCCCACTGGCTGCAGGATAAATCCTAGCTCCTCAGCCTGGCCCGGGGGCCCCTCTGATCTGGCCTTGCCCTGCCCTAGCGCCCTCTCGCAGCCGCTCCTCCCCACCCTGCTCCTGACTCTGCTACCCCCACAGGCCAGCTCCTTTCTCTTCACCTGGCCTGTGTGCAGGCATCTCTCCTGCCGGTCCCTGGGCAGCCTGGAAACTTCTTCGATCCAGCAGCACCCTGTGTCTCTGGGAAGCGCTCCCTGGCCTCTCCAGGCAGAGAGGCCCCAATTTGGTACCTGTAGCTCCTGGGCTCCCTCTGGGACATCACTAGTCACCCTGTGTGGTCCTGTCCTGTGGACGTCTGGTCTGTTTTGGTGTCAGTACAAGGCCTGGCCCCGGGGAGGCCGGAACCCTGTGATGAATAGAACAATGGGTGTGGCAGGAGGAGGCAGCAGCTGCATCTTCTAAACTGTGCCCATCTGGCTGAGACCACCTCTGGGGGCCCGGCCCTGGGTTGCCCCGCCACCCCCGCCTCACCGTGGGTCCTAAACAGGCCCCTGTCCCCCGGCCTCTGTCTCCCTGGGTGTGGGGGAGTGGGGCAGAGGCAGCCCCTTGAGTTCAGTGGCTCCTCAGCCAAGGTTGCAGTGCCCCTCACTCCAGGGCCCCAGTTCCTTCCACTTGCTGCCCCTGAGCCCTTAGGAATGGTGACCACAGCACCCACCTGGGTCCCTGCATGCCAGGGTGTCACCTCCCCACCCCTCCAACCCCCCTACCTCCCCTTGGTGCATTTTATAGAATAGGACAGTGAGGCTGGGGAAACAGGCCTCAGCTGTCAGTTGGATCCACTGAGAGTTCAAGTCACCCCTCACTGGGCTGGTGGGAAGGAGGCTCCCCACAAGCCTTTTGAGCTCACTGGGGTTGTAGGAATCCTCGGCACAGGCCAAGTCCCTCAGCCTCCCTGCTCCCATTTGCTCTCCTTTCATATGGCTGCGAGCAGGCCCACCTCCTCGGCCTGGAAGGCTGCAGGTGCCCACCGAGTCCATCTGCTCCCCTAGCACGCCTTTCCTTCTGTCTGCTCTGGGCCAGGGTGCTGGGGACAGAGGATGCCCCCTGGCCATGAGGCCCCTATCTTCTCCCCACCATTCCTGGAGTTCCCGTTGGTCCTCCCTGCTCTGTCTAGGGAGAGGTTCTCTGCCTCTCTGCCATGATCTGTGGGGTCTGGGAGCCCCTGTTCCACCCAGGCTTGAGGCTTCCCTGTATGATTCCTGGAATCAGGCCCCTCCCCAGGAGAATTACAAAGGTCCTGGGGAGGAAACTCCTCAGCCCCCACCTCTTCGTGTAAGTAGGTTCACCCTACCCCTCCCTACACCTGCTCAGGTGTACACAGCCAGGCTTGACCCCTGAGCACTCCCCATGGGGTCCAAGTCTCCTCGAAATTCTTACCTCCTCTGGGGTCATCCAGATGGCCCACAGAAAGGAGGAGGCAGGCGAGGAAGGGGGCAGGGGAGATTCTTGGAGGGGTACATCTCTGGGATCTCAATGGTTGCCTCTTGAGGCAGAGGGCTGGACTATATGACTTCTGTCATCTTTTCTGCTCTCAAACATAAACTGTCGGTCTGGAGGCTTGTGCTTAGTTTCTCCAAATCACTTCAGATGTATGTGGCTGAGCTATTAGATTAATAAGGTGTGAATAAACAGATGGCTGGGGAGGTGGGTGGATGAACAAACCGATGCATGGAGAAATTAGTGCTTCCGTGGATAGATAAATGGATGGATGGACAAATGGATGGACAGAGAGATTCTAGTTCATTTAGGTTATCCAGGAAGATGTTACAACAAAGGTGGGGGTGAGGGTGTAAGCCGTGTGGTTATGGTGGGGGAGTGTCCTAGATAGGGGCCCCCAGGCCGGTGGGGCTGGAGTGGAGTGTGCGAGCAAGGGGAGGGGACCAGAGAAGAAGTTAGACATGAGCAGGGTCAGCCCGAGGGAGCATGGGAGCCACCGCTGGCTTGGGAGCAGAGGCACAACCTCACCACCACTGTACCCAGCTCCGAGCTGGGTGCCTGACGTCCACATCCAATGTCTCACTTGCTCCTTCTGGCAATTCTGTGATTTGAGCCTGGTTTCCAAACACATTTTAAAGGGAGTGGAGGCCCAGAGAGAGAAGGGCCCTGCTTGAGGTCACACAGCAGTGAGGCCCTTTTCCTTTCCCCTCTGTGGCAGGGTGGTGGCTAAAGAGGACAGGGAGGAACATGCCCTTGACACTGCTTATTTTTCCCAGCCTTTCCTCTCAGCATCGGTCCATAAATCACTCTGACATCCCGACGAGGGGAGCACAGACAGATTCCACATCGCTGCGTGGGTGGGTGCTGCCCAGGCCCCTGCGCTCCAGCCGAGCTTGTGGTTCTTGGTTCTGGATGCTGGCTGCCCAGCTCAAGGCTCTGAATGCTGGGCCCACAACACCAGGAGAGCTGTGTTTGCCTTGGGCCAGGAAGGAGTCGGGGAGAAAGGGTAGGGCCCCATGGGGCTGGAGGGCCTGGCTACCAGGTGAAGTGCTGGATACGCTCTGAGTCCTGCTACCTAAAGATCTGGCTGTCCCCGCGGAGGGCGTGGCCGGCCAGAAGCTCCAGGGGTGGGGAGGAGGGCCTGGCCCCTAGTAGGGCGCCTCCTTCTCCCTGGTCGCCCCTCCCTGCTCAGCTGTGCCGAAAGCTCCCGCTTGTGCCAGAGGCGTCTGGGATTGTTTTGGAGCTGGCATATGAACAGATGCCAGCAGAGAGAAGGAAGACGCCCCGCTCAGCCCTGACTGCCCACCCCCACCCCCACCCCTACCACTGAGTCACCAGCACAGAAATCATCAAATGCATTTTACCCAGAAGTGGGCTGGGGGGCTTTTTGGAGAAGTCCTCATGGCTTCTCAGGGTACCCCCCAGAGAAGTGGCTTTTATCTGGACAAACTTTGGGGATTCAGGGAGCACCTGGCCTGTGTGGGGCTCTGAGCTGGGCTGAAGCAGAGGCAAGATGCCCTGCCCTCAAGGAGCATGCTTTCCCTCCACCCCTCCTCCTCTCCTGCCAGGCACCACCCCACCGTTTCCACCCTTGCCTTGGACTCAGAAGCCAATACCTTTGTTCAGGCTGACCCCTCTACCCGGCACACCCTTCCCTCCTCTACTATCAGTCATCTATCCATCCTCCCTGGCCTGGGGCAAGTCCCCCGCCCCCTCACTTGTCCTTAGGCATGTGCCCACACCACACCTATTTCCAGGTTGGCGGTCACTGGGCGTGGGTCACACCAGCTGGTGGGAGGCAGCATGGGGCAAGAGAGGTGGGAAATTCTGGATTCTGGGGTCCGAGGGGCCTGCTGGCCCCTACTAAACAACTTACTGGACAAGTTGTTTAAAACTCTCTGAGCCTCAGCTCACAGACGGGGCTTGATACCAGTGCTCATGAGCACATGTTTTTGAAGGGTTGCACGGGATCTAGCATACTGATGGCAGTCATTCATCATTCAATAGCTCCAGCGCAGTGGCAGGCCCCACGGTCACCCCTGCCATCAGCAGCAGTGGGGTGGGTGCCTCAAGGAGGGGCCCTCCCTGGATGCTGGGAGGAGAGGACCGCATAACCGATGCTTCTCTTCTCCATCCTGATGAGGCTGGACGGCAGTGAGGGGCAGAGTGAGTCAGGACAATGGAGGGCAGGTATGGGTGACCATCTGCCTGTCAGGACTCAGGAAGGTGAGGTGAGGCCAAGGTAGACCCCCAGGCCCAATCTGGGCCCTTCCAAGATTCTAGAGTTCTGGGGCGGTGGTGATGTCTGCCTCCCATCTGAATTCTCTCCCTTCCGCAGTTGAGGGCAATAGGAGGCTGACCCCCAACATTTGCCTGCTGTTCTGATGGGACCCCAGCTTTTTTTCTGTAGCTCCAGTTTCTTCAGACCTCCAGCCTCTCTCAGCGGGGAACAGAGCTGCTTCCCCAGCACCCTTACCCCTCTGGGGGCCCGGCTCTGTGGCAAGACTGGATGTGAGATGTGCCCAGCAGGGGAGCGGAGGTCTTGACTCTCTAGGCTCCAAGTTTGTGGAGCCCTGGCCCTCGTTGCTGTGGTGCCCCGGAGAGAGCTGTCTGGGCTCTCTGGCTCTTCCCAGCCTTACTGGGCGGTCTTGCACAAAGTGCTGCCCTCTCTGGGCCTATCTCCCTCTGGCTGGTGGAAGAGCCAGTCTCACAGGGCTGTGGAGTCCATCCGAGCGGCCTGAGGCTGAAAAGGATGAAGATGCCCCCTCGTTCAATCAGAGCTATTAGGGCACCAGGTAGGGAGCTGGGGAGGGGACAGCAGAGGCCTGGGGGCTACTGGCAGGGGCCTGTTGGGGGCCCAGTAAAAGGGACTATGGGGGAAGGGCAAGGGGTGGGTAGGAGGGCAGAGGGTGGTGGTTGGCGAGTGGCCAGCCTCCCCACAGGCCTCCTCAGAGCCCCCTAATGGCCCCCGTAGAGGCTGTCTGTCAAGGCCCCTTGCCTAATTATCAGACTGTTCCCAGATCGCCTCCCCAGGTCTGACTTCCTCCCAGCCTGAGTCTGTCAGGAAATGTCAAGCCAAGGTAGGGACTAGAGACACAGCTGTGCAGGACAGTGGGGCCCTGCCTGTGCCCCTCCCTCCCTCCCTCCCAGCCATCCAGGCCCTGCAGACTCCTTCCCCCGAGGCCCCTGCAGAACAAGTGTTGGTTTAGGAGTCAGTCCCTCTAGGGAACCTTGGCTGGGTTCCCTGGTTCCTGGCTTCTTTCTCTATGGAACGGGGATTTGCATCCTGACCTCCCAGGGGCTCTACAGAGATGGTCTTTGCTAACTCCCAGGGGAGCCATTGGCCCTCTCTCTGCACCCCGAACCAGACTCTGGGAGGTGGAGTGTGGGCTGAGGGCCAGTACTGGGCAGCCCCTCTGCCCAACTGCGACAGGATCTCTTTGCTCTCAGCAAAGCCCTTCCCTGCTGCATCCTCCAGAGACCGACTCACTGTCTCCTGGTGAGTCAGCCTCTCTGACTCCCTGCTGGCTCACCCCCATGCCAGGAGAGAGGGTGCTTTCAGGCACACCCACGGCCCCAGAGCCCTGCAGGGGTCCTGCTCCATAGCACACTGCTCAGGGCCTTGGGACCTGGCCTCTGACCATGGCAGGGACTTCCCAGCATCCCACTATGAGCCAGCCCCATCCCTGGTCTCCCATTGTGTGCTCCCCACACCCCAGTGCACCCTCACACGTGTGTGTGCGTGCACACATCCAACGCTTGTGCAGAGGTGACAAGGAGCTGACATCTGCCCACCAGGTGCACCCCAGCTGTTAATCAGCCTTGGAAGGAGCTGCTGGTGCAGGGATCCCTGGGGAGGTGGGGGCAGCCAAAGGTCACCTGAGTTTCCCACAGACCCTGACGGTGGTCCCATGGAGTGAGGCAGTAGCTTGTCAGCCCCTCAGCTGCCCTCTCCTACTTCCAGATGGGGAAATAGGGCTCAGAGAGGGGCAGGAACTTAGTGGGGGCCAACATCCATGGCAGGTGGGGCTGGACTTCTTGCTCAGCACTCGTGACCTGAGCTAGGCCTCCCCCTTCCCCACCCCAGCTCCAGATGTCTGTCCTACACCCGTGCCTGCCCTGTGCCCCCTGCCTGGAAGGAAGAGGACCCAGGGGTCTTGACCACCATCTCCAGGCTCTAAGGGGCTGCAGGGAGGTGCAGGACACTTGCTCTGTAGAAGAGAACACATTCTTGCAGTCAGAGTGGTCTGTCCCTCAAGGGCAGGGGCTGCCACGAGCTGGAGAGAGGAGCTCACTGTCTCTGGGGGTGTTCACTAGGGACTGGAGGCTGCTGGGAGTCTGGTGGGTGGGCTCAGTGACCACCAAGAGCCCTTCCAGGTGAGGCACGTCCCTGTTCTAAGATCCTGACTGTTAGCAACCCCTGAGTTGAAAATTCCTCTGAAGTCTGGATTAAATGCAATCCCCGCCCAGACTCTTTCCAGCCTCCTGGCTCCAGAACTTTCTGAGCCTCTAGAATCCTCTCAGCCAAGCTCCCCAGCACACGAGCTGACAGACCGGGGCTCCAATCCCTGCTCGCCAATGGCAGCCAACGACTTCGCCTCACCAAGCCTTAGTGGCTCCATCTATGAAATGGGGCCTGCCACCAGGGTACCTGCCTCACGCACTGTGGTTGTGGTGGGGATGAAGCAAGAGGTCACACATGAACCCCACTGGGAACTAGACCAGGAGCTACGAACTGGACTCCGGCTTGGAGTGCTCTGCAGGAGGAGGAGACAGTGGGAGCGAAGACTGGGGGTTGGGGGAGACAGAGATGCGAAGGTGACATAAGGGCTGTGTGTGAACAAGGTAGCCATGGGGGCCAAGGCTGGGGGGCTTCAATGCCAGGTAGAGGCCCCAGGACTGCAGAGTGGACATGCATTTCCCAGTGGTATGCCAGGCGGGCACATCCATCACAGCCCTGGCCTGCCAGCCGGGGCTGCAGCCACTGGAGCTGGGGGAAGATCAAAGGGCCTTGAAGAGGAGGCTGACAGCTGACTTTACTGACCCTAGCTAGTGGCCCAGGCCTCAGGAAAGTGGAGCTGAGAGGGCCTGAGGAGGAGACTGCAGAGGAGGTGAATTCTGGTTCAGCAAGCTGCCTCCTAGACACCAGCCCGGGCAGGGCTCTGCCCTCATCAGTTGAACTGGGTGCCCACATCATGATAACCCATTTTACAGAGGAGGACACTGAGGCTCAGCAGTCTCCTCTGTCTGCGTCTCCTCATGCTCCCCGACCCCACCGCTGTCCCCAAACACAAAGGAGAGGTTGTGTCTGGGGAAACCTAGTGGAAGCATCCAGATTGAGTGGCGAGAGGTACTGGCAAGCTGGGAGAGTGCAAAGGGGCCCTTGAACCCAAGAATAATGTCTCTGGACCACATTCGTCCAGCTAGGAGAACTCCGGAACTGCAGCTCGCCATCGCCCGGTTTGGCCCTCCCAGGCCCACAGCAGCCACAGTGGTCTTGCAGAGGTTTCTCTAGCCCTCCATCTCCCCATCTGTAAAATGGGTAGGTTGGACTCTCTGCTCTCCAAGATGCCACCCAGCCGTGAAGTGGGCTGGGGAGGGCTGAAGAGGGATTTCAGAAAGGAGGCCTCTTCAGCTCAGATTTAATGAGCCATCTGTTTGGTTGGAATTGATCAAAACCAGACTTGAGCTCAGCCATGTCTCTGATTTTCACAGACTGAAGCTGCCAAGAATTCATCCCGCACTGTTTCCAGAAAATAACTGGACTCCTGTGGGGTTCCCAGGGCGGGCCGGACATCTCACCTCCCCTCTTCACAGTGGACTTGACCAGAGGAGGCCGGATGGGAAGGAGGCCCAGGGCCAGGCCTCCACGCGGGCTCAGGGGGCCCACCCCTCCTGTGGCCAGAGTGGCAAGGCTGCCGGCTGGAGCCCGCAGGGCCCTCACTCTGGGAAGCTGCCCCGTCGCATCCTTCATTCGTGCAGTCAGCAAACCTCCACAGAGCTCCCATGAACTGTGACAGGAGGCAGTGGCCTGGCCCCTCCTCAGAACTCCCCCCCAGCCTCTCTGAGGTCCTGAGGGGTTGCCACTTCTTCCTTTGTGTTCCTCCTGGTTTGTGGAGGAAAAGCCAAAATCAGGTTTCAAATAGTGGCATATGTAAGTTGTGCTATGAACACGGTCTTTCAGCTCTGTGGGCATGGCCGGCACTGTGGACTCCAGCCTCGTGTGAGGGGCCCACAGAAGCCCAAGGGGCCACGCTTAGTGGAGAGGATGCCCGGGCTGAACAAAACTCTGTGCAGTATGTTCTCACACACACACACACACACACACACACACTCACTCACTCACTCACTCACTCACTCACATACACACACCTTTGTGTCAGGACCTGGTTAAAATACATAGGTTCTGACTCAGAACTTCTGGGGTGGGGTGGGCTCCACTGAATCTACGGTTTAACAGGGGTTCCAGGTCATTCTCCCTCCTGCCATGTTTGGGAAATCAGATCACAGACCTGACCCTGAGAAGATAACCACCCTCACCTCTAGGATTGCAACCTTGGAGTTCTCTGGGCCTCCAGGTCACCCTTCTTGCTCCGAAGACACAGAAAATCACAGAAAATACCAAGATGTGGATGATGATTGGCATCCATTTGCTGCCCTTTCACACTGAAGTGCTGTGATTGGGTTTTACTCCACAGAGGAGCGTTTGCCCTGGAGAGGCACCGACCAGCCCAGGGAGTCCAGCAGGCTGACCTGTCCAGGGACAGTGTAGCCTGAAGGGACACAGGGACTTTGTGCACACATCTGAGGTCTCCGCTTCCTTGCTGGTCTCTCTGCAGGAATTTGCTGACAGTGGGGAGGGCAGCGGGGCCCTATCAAAATGGGGACAAAATGCTCTCATTTACATTTAGTCACAGTATTGAATTCATTTTGAATTTCAAATAATATTAAAAGAACGTGTATGTTTACTGAAAGGGAGCATGATTTTTAAAAGTCTTAGGAACTGCGAGGGTGGGTGGCTGTCGGCCTAACCCCCCAACCAAGTCCTCTGTCCTCCACATCTGAGTGCAGATTCTGAGTCACCCATTTTAATTCTAAGCCTTAGTTGGTTCAAACCTAGATCTGAAGGAGCTTAGATGGCCCTCTGGGTCCCTACTATTCTATGAATAAGTAAGTCAACCAACAGAGCAGGGGAAGAGGAGGGCGGGGAAGGTGGGGAGAGGAGAGGAGAGGAGGTGGGGCGGGAGGTCGTCTCCACCCTCTGGCCTGGGCTCAGCCTGGCAGCTCCATTGCCCCAGGGCCCTAGTTAGCTGCCCTCCCTTTGGGTCAGAGACCCCACGCTGGGGGCAGGTGTCCTTGGAAACAGGGCCATTCGCTCTCTTGCCACCCTTGGAAGGGGCCTGGGTAAATCTTCCCAGCCCACCCACAGGGGACACCGGGGGACTGCTGCCCACATCTGGCTCCCTTGCTCCTCTCGCATGGGCCCTGTTCCCGTGAGCAGTCAGCTTAGCTTGGGAAAACAGCTCTCTGCCCTTCCCTGCCTCTCCCTTCCAGGTTCCCCACCACACACACACACACACACACACACACACACACACACACACAGCAAAGCTGGGTCAGAGGAGGGAGGAGGCTCCTGCCTCTGCCTCCCACCTCAGGTGGGGGAAGCTCCAGAGATCAGTGTGTGATTAGGGGGACCTTAGGGGCGTGCTGGAGGAGGGGGCAGTGGGCTTTGCGTCAGCTGCTTACTTGTTCCTTTAACAAGCCCTCTGTCGGGCTGTGGGGACCCAAGAGGAATCCCGCCAGATACACACCTGCGTGGATCATCCCTGGCTCTTTCTCACCCCAGACTGGGAGTCCCTGTTAGGCAAAGTCTGGGTCAGATCCTCCTTTGGGTCCCAGCACCCAGTCCTGGCAGGGAGGGTCTGAAAAGGTTCTAGAAAACATAAGACCCCAGCCTCCCCCAAACCTACCACATCCACCTAAATCAGTGCAGCTCAGTGTGGGTGGTACCAGGTCACACAGGAGTTGACCTGCTGGACCCCGGCTCCCTCTGCCCACTGCCCTCCTCTCTGGCAGAGCCTTTCACACCTCCAGCCAGTCTGTACTGCCTGCTCAGGCTACCAGCGTCTCCTTCTGCCCCATGCCCCAGCCCAGCTCCCCCAGCCACCTGGAGGGGTGGGGAGACAGACGTCCAACAGAGGGCTGCTGGCTGAGGTTGCTTAGCTTCCAGGGGCCCAGCCTTCCCCCACTCTGTCCCACACCTGAAATAACAGGCGCGTGCCGGTGTTCCCGGTCTGTGACTTTTACTCCCTTGTTATCCCCCTAGCTTGACAGATTAATATTCAGGGAAGGCCCAAGAGATAGCTGGAGGGAGAGGCACCACCCACGTCCCCCCACCTTCCCAGCCATGGGGCTCAAGCTGCTGATTAGGCGCCTGTTCCGCCTCACCTACTTCCCAGACCCAGGGATGCATGGCAGACAGGTGCCTGGTGTCCCTGCCACCCCCCTGCCTTTCCCAAGCCCAGCCAGAGGAAGTCACCATTGCACAAGCAATTGGCCCCTGAGTACCCGCTGTATGCAGTTCTGGGTCACCCAAGGGAAGCAGAGCTGGGTGCCAGCCTGGGTACAGTTAGCCTGGGGTCCCCAGTAAGGGGTGTTACTTTACTTCATCCACAGACCCAGCCCTGCTGCCACAAGACCTGGCCTATATCTGGCCTTTGTGATGTCTGATTAAGCAGGTCCCTGACCCTGATGCCCCCCAACAGCCGCCCTTCATTCCCTAGGGGGAGGTCAGGAAGAGTGTTGATGGGCACAGCTGGAGAGTTCCTGCCAAGCCTGGGGTCTGGGCAAGTGTTTGGGTCATGGGCCAGGAGGAGCCCTGGCTTCTAGGCGGCATGACCACGCCCTTGACGGGACAGATCCTCAGGCTCCCCTGCCTGCACCATCTCCAGGGTCGGACTCTGCTCACAGGTTGACAGGGGGCTTCCTCCGAGTGCTGAAATTCCACAGGGCACCACGCGGCCTACTGGATCATATCCAGATTTCAAGGCTCCATGACCCTACTCTGTGGGTATTCCACCCTCACCTAAGAAACATTTCTAAGCATTTCTCCCTGGCCAGCCCTTGAGGACCTCTCAGAGGAAGAGCTGGAGCCAGAACTGACTTGGCAACCCTGAACCAGCCCTAACTGCTGTGTGACATTGGGCAAGTCACTGTTTGTTTCTGGGCCTTAACTGAAAAGTGATGACCAGATTCTAGGCCTATTATGATCTCATTTTTCATTCCTATCACTTTCACATCCCATCTTGTGGCCCTTTCATCAGTGGGTAAGCAGAGGTCTTACTCTCTCCATTCATAGATGTAGCAAACGGAAGGGAAGGGAAGGGAGAGCTGACATGTATGGGCCACATTCCATTCAGGGACCTTGCCACAGAGGCTCATCACAGCAACCCCGTGAGGTCTAAATTGGGAAACCCACCTGTGAGGAGCACGTGTGGCCCAGATGGGTCGGTGACTAATCATGACACAGCGTTGATCGTCTGCTTTCCATGTGCCATTCATCAGCCAGGCTGAGGGCTTTGCATTATTAACTCTTTTAATCTCAGAACACTCCAGTGGGTTTGGCCCTGTTATGTCTCCTATTCCACAGATGAAAACCAAAGCTCAGAGAGGTGGGAAGGTTTGCCCACACCACACAGCTTGCAAGTGGCAATGCTGGGATTTGAGTCAGGTCGTGTGACATCCAGAGCCTAATTTGTTATAACTGCCCCTTGCAGGGCTCAAACCCAGATATACTGGGCCCAGAGCAACCCAGATACACCTGCACCGGCTGCCTCTACAGTTCCGTGCAGGGGAGGAGCCTCCCAGGTTGCAGCGAGGACAGCAGTGGGGCAGGGGCCAGTCCAGGGGCTGCTTCTCCCAGCCAGCATGTCCCACTGGACAGTGGTGACCAGAGTGGGAAGGCACTGCCTGCCTGGGCCGGGGCTGCACCACAACTCCCTGGGGGCCAGGGCTGAGCCCAGAGTAGCCACTGGCCAGGTGGTTTTCCCTGGCCCAGTCGCCCTCCCTCAGGCCCAGGGATGGAGAGCCCGGGACCCTTGTTACCTCTTGGCAAACAGAGGCAGCCATTCTGGGAGGGAGCTCTGTTAGTTCAGAACCAGGAGGGATTTCTTTGGGTGGAGGGGAAAAGCTTGGAGACCCAAAGCACCAGCGTTAGGTGGCCACAGACCCAAACCCTAGCTCACCAGTTAAGTGTGGCCCTCTGGTCCTCCACTGGCCCAGCTTCTGCACTCAGAGGGCAGGGGCGGCCTGCTTAGTGCCCTAATCCAGGCCTTCCTTCCACTCTGGCCAGGGAATGAGACCAAGAGGTGGAGGGAGGCGGGGCCAGGCTGGCGCTCCCCTCCAGCCTGATGAGTTGCCAACCACTTTCTGAGTCTCAGCTTTAGTTTGTCGTGTGTGAAGGTGTGTGAAGTGGGGACATTAACTCTTTCTTGGTGGGACAGCTTAGGTGAGGGTTAGAAGAGATCAAGTGTGGGGGCTCCCCAAAAATCTTAGAGGCCTTTTTGTGAGCTATGGGGCTGGAGCCCCCCTACTGCCTCCCCACCTTCCCCTCTCTTGGCCCCCAGCTGTCCATCTGGTCAGGGGTGAGACTGGGCTGAAGGATCTCGCTCTTAAAGGTTACTTGTCACCATCCCACTTGGGGAAGAAGGGCCCAGCAGGGCTGAGGAGAGTCCACAGAATATTAGGGGATTGGCTCGGCCTCCAGAAGTGAGATTCTGGGGTCCCCTGAAAGTCTGTAATGTCCAGCAGAGACCCCACCATCTGAAGAAGTCTGGAGCAGGGCCAGGCCTGCCTTCACTGGAGATGAAAATGGCCCCAGGGACTGGGGTGAAGGGGACAGAGAGTGGGGAGGGGGTCTGTCACCCGCCAGGCAGGCTGGATGCTGGGCGGGTGGGATGAGCCGAGTCTAAATAAATCACTAACACACGGTGGAGAATTCCTCCAACAGGCACCCTGGATTATGGACAGCAAAAGGGGGAGGGGGTGGAGGAGGCATTCAGGGTGACCATTCCTGCCGCCCCCTCCGGCTCATGCACCATGGCCCTTCCCCTCCTACATTAGCAGCCGCAACTGTCAGAGGACTGGCTGCCACTGGGGTGGGGGTGGCCTTGGTTGGGGGCCTCCTCTGCCCAGGACCAGCCCCTTGTTCCCTGCCGTGAGAAACTCAGAAAGCCCGGAGCCTGTCCGAGGGGAGAGAGGTGTTGAAAGCTGCATCCTACTCTGGGGCTAAGCCAAGGCCAGAGATGATATCATGCGGGCCAGAGCCGTGGGGCTGGCCCCCCTAGCCCCTCCCTCACCCCTACCCCCTTCTCTGCACCCCTCCTGGGCCTGAGCTTGAGCTCTCGGGCAAAGGCTGTGTTGCTCCCAGCCAGGGAGGTGGCCTGGCCCGTCCTGCTGGACTAACTCTGAGCCTGAGAAACCCCAGGCTGGCCCAGGGCAGGGTCAGAGATCAGCCCAGGGAGGGGGGAGGAGAAGTTCGAGGCTGGAGCCTGGAGCTGGTCAGATCATCCTAGACTTCCTTCCTGCCTCACTCTGCCCCTCGGTTTCCAGAAAGTGGAGCAGGGGAGCCCCAGGTGAACTCTAGGCTACCTGTGCTGGGCTTGGGTGCGAGGTTGGCTCTGGGTCACGTTGGGTCATACTTTAGCTGCAGCTCCTGGGGCATGGGTTGGTGGCGGTTGGATGGATGGACAGATTGACTAAAGGAGAAACAGCTAGGATCCATAAATCCTACAATCCAAGCATGACTGGAGACCAGGTCCAGAGAAAAATATTTTTTTTATTTCCCTGCTCAGTAATGACATCTCATGAGTCTTGCACTTCATGGTTTACAAAGAGCGTCTGTATCCATTCTCTTGGCCCAGGAGGAGGGACAGGGAGGGCCCAATGCCCTCTGTGCCAGAGGAGGAATCTAGGAAAGGCCCAGCTGAGCTCAGCCCCAGGCCATCTGCCCCTAAGGCCTCCATGTTCTCTGTCTCTGAGCTCCAGGAGCCCAGCAGTGCTAACAGGGCAGGAAATGTCACCCACTCAGTAGATGAGACACTTACCTTACAGAGGGTCAACACAGGGGACTAAAGGCCCAGCAAGGCCCAGAACTCAGGTCTCCAGCCTCCAGCCTGGCCCTGTCCACGCTGGCCTTGAGTCTGCTGCACGCCTCTGTGGGACACACAGGCGTGGCCATTTCCTGAGCACAGGATCTCTGCACAGCAGTGCCTCAGGAGCATCTGTCATGGAGGCCAGGCCTCAGGTCCTCTCCTGCTTAGAACCCTTCATTGCTCGGCATCTGAAGGCCCGCATGCCCTCCCTGCCAGCCTCTGTGGTGTGCCTGCCCACTGCCCCCATCAGGGCTGGAGCCCCAACCAAGAGCCGGGCACTAGAGGGAGGCCTTTCCAACAAATCAAGGACCGCCACCAGTTACAGCCCAAGCTACTCCAGACTGTGGCCCCACCTCCCCACAACACAGATTTGTTCTGGAGCCTGAGAAGGTCACTGAAGATCAGCTCTGTGAATGCGTTTCTGGCTCATCAAGAACCCAAATTACCAACTCAGTGTTGTTCCCTGCCAGACCCCAGGCCCCTGCCAGTCGGTGGAGATGGGCTGGCCTTTGGCTTTGGGTTGGGTGGACTGCCCTTCACCTCTTGGGTAACTTGGCCCATCCACCCTCCTTCTCTGAGTCTTGATTTCCTCACCTGTAAAATGGGATGATGATTCATACCTGAGAGGATGCACAGCATTGCAAGAGTCAAAGGAAAGAAGAGATGTGAATGCACTTTGCAAATTGTAAAATGCTGTTCAGAATACAAATGAATGTGGGGAAGAACCTAGATGACTTCCCAGGGTCACACAGAGGCGGGGAGGGCATTGCTGTGCAAAAGCCTGGGGGCAGACAACCTCAGTGTGCATTCTAGGGCCAGTCATCCAAGATGGGAGGGTGGACCATGGGGGCACCTTATTCTGCAGGGCATGGGGAGCCTGTGTAGTAGCCCAGTGACAACACCTTCTCAGGGAGGACCCCCTGGCATGGATCAGAGGGCTCCCCCAAGAACAGGGAGAAGCCTTTTCCTGTGCACTTCTCAGCAGCCCCATTCAACCTCCAAGAAAACAGGCTCATCGAGGGAAGACACCTACCCAAAGTCAGGTGGCCACGTGGAGGGCAAACCACATCAGGTTGTCACCAGCTGGGTCAGCTTCCCAGCTTTCTGGGGACCCTGTGGGCTCTCACAGCCCTCAGGCCTAGAGCCCACGCCCCTTACCCTCAAGCCGCTCCTGAGACTCCAGCCTTGAGTCCAGCTGACTGACAAGGCCCAGGCAGGTGGCCAGGCGGGTGCCTAGCGGCAGGCAGGGAGGTAGGACAGGCAGAGGGCGTCTCCGGAGAAGAACCAGAGGTGGCACTGCAAGGGGTTTGGAGGCGGCTGCTCTGGAAGAACAGGAGAGAACAATAATGGGAAGCAGAGACCCCTGGGAGGGGCTGAGCTGGGCGCAGCCTGGCCTGCTCCCCGTGAGGTCCGGGCAGGGGCACTGAGGCCACTGAGGCCTGGCCTAGCGGAGCTCACCTGGCTCCTTGGCCACTGCCCAGGACCCTTGCCATACTAGACGGTTCCCACAGCAGAGGGGTAAGGGAGAAGCCCTGGCCGGAAATCAGATTTTGTGGAGCTTCAGGATGGAGCTGAATGACATTTACCCTTCAGAAGAGTTTGTGAAACTAAGAAATAAAGTCAACCTGATTGCTTAGCCTACTGAATTGGTTCAGGAGTCACTCAGGATCAAGACAGGCAAATGAGTTTGGTGCCCTCTGCCAGCCAGGGGTGCTGAGGCCTTGCTGTGTGTCTGTACCTTCATGGGACTGTTTGATTGGCTCCTTACAAAAGCAGAGGTGAAACAAGTACTTCCTGATTTATGCATGAGAACACTGAAATCCAGAGATGTTAAGTCACTTGTCCAAGGTTATACAGCCAGCAAAGGACAGAGCAGGAACTTGAACCCAGTTTTAAGGGAGATAGGAACCCTCATTTCCCAAGTGGGTGCCAGGGGCTTCCTTGGAGATCGGCATGGCCTCCTTCCCACAGGTGCCCGTGAGGCTTACTGCCCCCAAGGCCTGTCCCCCCACTGTCCTCAGCCACTGGCTTCCTATCTGTGATCTCCCCAAAGAAGCCCACCCACCACAGCTCCTCAGGGAACAGGGGGGCTAGTGAGGTTGAGGGCCTGAGGTACAGCTTCTTGTGAGGGCAATGGGGAGCCCCACAGGGGCACAGACCGACTAGAACTAAGCTGGAAATGGAATCCCAAGTGGCTTTCCTGAGAAGCTGATGAAGCCCGAGCTTCAGGCCCCTCACTCATCTGAGTTCCTTTCAAGGCCGGGGGTGTGTGGTGGGGGAGTTGGGGCTAGCAATGTGCTCACATGATTATGTTTTTGTGAAATCTGCAAAAATATAAGGTTCTATTCCAATTTCCTTAGACCTCTGTCTCCACTTTGACTTCCACTGCACTGCCTTGTCTGGAGCAACAATTTGGGGGAAGTCGAGTCGAGTTTGACTTTCATTTGGGTTTGGGAGGTAGGCACATAGGTGGTCGCGGTCCCTTGCATGTACAGCTGTTAGTGGAATGGGTCCAGGGATACTTCCACTGCCCCCCACTGTGACGCCCTGTCACATGGCCACACTTCATATTGTGACATGAACATGTCCACAGACCCTGGTACTGGCAGCATGTGGGCTGTGGTGGAGAAGCAATGTTTGAAATGGAAATAGTCAGTGGAAAATTCTACTGATCATCAGATTGTGTAAAATTTTAAGTGGAAGATTTGCTTCTCATGAGTGTGTCCTCCAACTGTCAGTTTTCTCCCGTCGCTGATATATCCAATAAAGTAGCAGGTTCAATTAGAGAAGCACCGTTCACTTTTCGTCTTTTGGGATGACAACCACACAAAATAAAATTGGTCAGAGGCCCTGTGTTTTGGCAATCCTGTAGCAGTAAGACAAACAGCAGCCGCTGTGGCTTGAGTTGCACATCTGGTGACCCCCAGTGGCCCCCACGTTAGCACGCTGACTCATCTCGGCCCAGGGAAGCCTGGCTGTCCCACGTGAAATGGCAGGCAAAGCTTGTTTCTCAAGGGCTCTCCACACTGCATGAGCTTCAGGCCCTCAAAACTGAGTCTGCACTGGTCTACCTCACAGGCCTCGCTCACAGCCTCTACAGTATGCTCTCTCTCGCTGTAAGTTTGATGGCCAAAACCAGGTACTCCCCCAGACCCAGGCGCCCCCTAGGCCTCACGTGTCCTCTTGCAACCTGCCTCCATGTTTTGTCCAATGCTGCAACTTCACAGTCTGAAAACCCTCTCCTTCCAGGCCTCTCCACTTTGGCAGGTAGTGCCGCAGCGGCTGGCCTGGCGCCGGTAGAGCGGAGGTTCTGAAGAAGCAGGTGCCGGTCTTGGCCCCAGCCAGGCCTCTGCAGCTGGACTGCGTGCATCTGATAAAATCCTGGGAGCACAGCCTACGTAGCAGATGAATCTGGCAAGCCTGCATTTCCAGCGACGTGTCTCAGGACCAGGGCATCTGTCAGTCAGACCCTAGGTGGCCTCCTCCTCATAGGTGCTCAGCCTCTGCGGGCATACCCTTCCACACCGCCATAGGTGCTCATCCCCCTCCAAGCTGCTCCTGCGTCCTGGCCAGCCGCACCTGTGAGGAGCCGGTGTGGCGCAAACACCTGCCTCCTTGTGGCCCCACCCATCCACAGGTCTCGGACCTGCCCCTAGCATCAAGCAGAACAAACACAACCTCCCTTTCAGCATCTGGAGAATGCCTACTCATCTTCATCATCCTTCACAGCCCCCCTCAAACATCGCTCCTCTTTAAGGTTTTCCCTGCTCCCTGTCTCACCTCCAAAGTCCAGAAACTCCCACACAGGGCAAGGGAATTATCCATCTACAGTCCAGACCAGGGGCTCTTGGAGGGGGGCAGGGACTGGGTCCTGAGCCCTGTGCCCCAAGGACCAAGCAGCAGAGGGGGGTCCATGAGGCTGGGATCAGCAAGGCTCACTACCTGCCCGCCTGCCTGGCAAGCAGCCCTGGCCAAGAGCAGCGCACGAGGTCAAGCTGCAGGCTGCCCTCCTCCCAGGACAGCCCACAGCAGCTGGGGTGGCATGCACCTGACTCCTGCCCTCTCCACAGCACCAGGCTTGGGCTTCTCAGCGATGCGTTCTGCTGCCGGTCTTAAAACACCCTTTCCTCTGGACTCCCAGGCTCCCTCCTGCCTTTCTGGCCATTCCTGAGTCTCCCGTGAGGGATCCTCTTCTCTTTCTCCCGCCTCTAAATGAACCCAGAGCTCAGACCTGACCCCACTCTATAGTCTTTGGCCAACACCAGGGATCTCTTTTCTGCATGTCCAGCACCTACCAACATCTACCCAGGGAGTCCCTCAGGCCTCTCAATCTCAACATGCCAAAATCTGAAATCAGCTCTTAATCCCATTTCTTCCCATAAACCTGTCTTTCCTTGGCTCTGCTTTATGGCCCCCATCCTGCCTCCGTTCCTGTCTAGGTTACCCTTCTATGTTTCCCCCTCAGAATCCACTGCGCTTTAAAAAAAACCCCACCCTACTGAGGTAATTACGTACAAAAAACAACACATTTAAAATGTAGCTTTATGATTCTTCGATTTCTCCACGCATTGAGCTTTTTGCCGTCATTATGGCATGATCTTTTCTATGCCTGGTAACATCCTCATTCTCAGGTCAACTTTACCTGCTCTTGACGTAGCCACCACTGTGGTGTCGAGTTTACCACGTGTATGGTGCATCTCATTTATCCTCTTACTTGCAGTCTGTGTCCTTGTATTTAAAGTATGGCTCTTCTAGGCAGCATAACATTTATTCTTGTTTTTTTTAAATCCATTTTGACAACCCCTGCCTTTTGATTGGAATATTTATTCCATTTGCATTTACTGCAATTTTTGAAATGGTTCTATTTAAGTCTGCACTTTGCTATTTGTTTCATCTGAGTTTTTATCCTTAATTTCTCCTTCCCGGCTTTCATTTACATTAACCAGATTTTTTTAGCGTTTTATTTTATTCCATTTTTTATTGGCTTTCTTGCTCTATCTCTTTACATAACATCAAGTGGTTGCTCTAGAGGTTGCAATGTGTGTATTTATTGTATTCATACATATATGATAGGTATACATATGCATATCTTTATCATTATCTACTTAGAGTTAATGACTTTCTTTAGGTAAAATGTAGGAAAGTTGCACTAATATATTTCCACTTTATTCCCCACCCACACTGTCTTTAATGCTATTGTTGTCAAATATACGTACTTTATAACTCCCCTGGGTATATATGCAATTTTTAAATTCCAGTTCTCTTCTTTCCTTACTGCATATCTGAATTGCCTTTAGCCTGAAGAATTTTCATTAGCATTTCTTGTCATGAAGGTCTCCCACTGAAAAATTAGTCCCTTGTTTACCTACCTTAAAATGTCTTATTTCACCTTCATTTTGGGAGGATAGTTTGCTAAATATAGAACTCTCATTGTTAGTTTTTCTTTCAGCCCTTTGTTTCTGATGGGAAATTAGCCACTAATTATATCATGGTTTTCTTGCTTATGCAAAGTATCTTTTTTTTTTCCTGGTTGCTTTCAAAATTTTCTCTTTCTCTTTGGCTTTCATCAGTTTGATATTCTGTGTCTAGAAATGGCTTTCTTGCTTGGGATTTGTTCAGATTCTTACCCTTTGAAGTTAGCTTTTCAGCAGATTTAGGGAGTTTTGGGTCAGTATGTATTTAAATACCTTTTCCTGTCTTCTAGTGCTCTCCCTTCTCTCCTTCTGGCACCCCAATTACACAAATTTTGGACCTCTCGATATTACCCCTTAGGTCTCCAAGGCCCTGTTGATTTTTCTTTAATCTTTTTTCTCTTTTCAGATTAAATGATTTCTCTTCATCCATCTGCAGGTTCAGTGGTTCTGTTTTTTGCCATCTCCAATCTATTATTGAGCCCAGTGAGTTTGTCATTTCAATTATTGTATTTTTCAGCTTTAGAATTTCCCTGTTTTTTAAAATATATATAGTCTCCATTTCTCTGTTGAGATTTGCATTCTCTTCACTCATAAGATCATCTTTCTTTTTAATATTTGAGCATATTTTCCTTTTGTCATATTATAAAACTGCATTGACGTTGTTGTTTGTGAAACCCATACCTGTGCCCCACTCAGAATCAACTGTTAGTTTGCCCTTTGCCCTCAGTATGGGTCACATGTTCCTGTTTCTTTGCAATCTGAAAACTGAACATTGTAGTAATTCTGGGTTCTGCTATGCTATTCTGATGATTGTTAGTGTTCTGGTCGATGGTTAATTTGCCTTGATTCAAACTACAAACTCTGTCCCCTTCACAGTGTTCAGCAGCAGAAATCTCTGCTCAGCTCCTACGGCTTCCAACTGCTGCTTTTCTTAGCCTGGCCCCAGGGCTCTCCCTGGACTTCTGCAATCTGGCAATCATCCGATGATTTGGATGGTTTATGTTCAGATTTTAGTGCTCATTTTTTTGTGGTTCCACTGTTTTTGTCGATTATCCCCTGAATTTCCAGCTGCTCTGCCAGCCTTGGGCTCTGTCCTCTGACACTTCAAGCCAGCATGGCATTAGCTTTCTGCTACATATGCTGCTCACACATTGGGAAATCCACTCTTCTTTAAAAGCAGCACACTCACATATCTTCCCAGCCTAGTGCAGCTCTGTTACCCAGGGTATCTTTCTGTGAAGTCCCTGCCTATTTCTTCACAAGGTCCTCTAGCATCTGGCTTAAGATTTGGACAGAGTCTATGTTCAGATTTTGGGTCTTAGGCCTTCTCTCACTCTCAGAATTTCCCCCTCCAAGTTCCTGCTGTCCTTATAGCTCTGAACTCTAATCTCCGCAGCTTAAGGTGGTGAGCTGCAGTTTTCCACGTGCCATAGCCATGGGGATTTGGAAGCACCGTCATGATTCTTACCTCTTCCAGGGGCAGTTTTTCAACAGTAAACTTTTCTCTGACTTCTGCCTGTTTTGGAATACTTTCCAGGGCCTTTAAATACTTTAAAAAAATTTGTCCAGATATCATAATTGTTATCTGCAGGAAGGCTCATGCAATCACTTCATATTGCCACCAGTACAGGCAGTTTCTCCCACTGCATCCTTTTTAAACATATACTAGAGCATGTCACCCTCCATGCAGAAGACCCTTCGAAGATTTCCCACTGTACTCAAAACCAAATACAAAACCCCTTGTAAGATCTGTGACACCATACAAGTAATGTACAGAATCAATCCTTTTTAAGGTTAAAAATTCTTGTAAATCTTCTAAGATTGATAACTTATTTTTGTTTATAATATTGTTTAAACAAGTCTGTGCCAACATAGGATCTTTTCCTTCTTTATCGCCTTCCTGGGGCCTGGCACACACCGAAGCCAGAAAACACAGGGAGCATTTGGGCCTGTGGCCAAGGTAAAGTGAGAGACAGAAACTCTTTTGGCACAGAGATGCCAGGAGGGGCTCATCTAGGCACTGCAAATGATCAGGCTGTCTGGTGGGAGCTCTGCCAGCAGGCTCCAAAGCCCCTTTCCTTCTGCCCAGGCCCCCCAGAGGCTGAAGGGAAGACAATGTGGAACCCAGAGTGGGAGACAGACCCGGAATCATGGCATCCCGGAAAACAACAGGGCAGGCAGAGGGCAGAGAAGAGACGGGCTAGCCGCTGGGTCCTTAGAGGCACAGGAGCCAGAACAAGGGCCAGGGCTGGGGGTGGGTGAAGGCAGCCCCTCCTCTAGCCTAGCCCTCCCCTTCCTCAGCAAAGGCGCAGGTATGGCCCAACCCTAAGTAAAGACTTTCCATTTCCTCCTAGATCCCGTTTGGTTTTGTTTCAGGAGTGGCTGGCGGTGGACAACAGTGAGGAAAAACTGTTCAGAATCTGCGTTCCACCCTTTTGTGTATATTCTCAAGAACATTTTACAAACAAAAAAACCTGAATATAAACGAATGTTTATAGCTTCCCTACACTCATAAAACCAAAACACGTTCACAAATCAAAACCACACACAGCTACAAAGCGAATTAAATGATATCATTCATCAATATTAATCTAATATATGTGCTTCTGAAACGCAGTCACGTCCGTCACGTGACTCGGACCCCACCTGCCGCACTGCGAGTTCTTTAGCCTTTGTAAGGTCCGCGCCCCGGTGACGACTCAGCTCTCTCTCCATTTTTCTCCCTCTGAACTGCTGGGATTCCTTTGTTTGGGCCATAGGCCCTGACATCACTAGGACCTCACTCAGCAGACCCTCCTCGCTGGCAGGGAGGGCGGTGTAGCATTAACATAGGCGCTTTCCATTCCTTTGGGCCCTTCACTTGCCCACCATTTGCTGCCTCCAGGGCAGAGTGGACACAGTCCCAAACAGCAAAGGGAATTGAAGTGCTGACTGTTTCAAAAGCCAGGCTTTCAAAGCAAGGCCAGGCTTTGTTAAGCAAGAAAAGGATCTGCGTTCTGACCAGACAGAGCCTGGAGAACTTTGAGTGTGCAGCCATTAAAAACAAAGCAACGAGAGAAAAGCCATGGAGGAGAGAAGAATGCAGACTGCTGACGATGTAGGAGTGTTTTCCCACCTTTAAAAAAGGAAGTGAAAGTTTGAAGAGCTGCAGGGCATGCTGTTTGGGAGGGGTGAAGCTAGACCTCAGTCCAGACGCAGGTGGAGCCTGAGAGCCCTTCCTCCCCAGTCCCTCCTCTCATCTGGGTTCTAAACAGGACTGAGGTTTGGGACAATCACAGACACAGGACCTAGCTGCCCAGCGTCTGCCGGGAGCAGGAGGGGCCCCCTTGGGAGCCTCGTGTTCTTCAGGGTGCCTGGCAGCCCAGTAGCAGAGGGGAGCAGCCCAGACGGGTGGCTGGGGGGGCAGCCTCACAGAGCGGTAAGCCAGGGCGGGCCGGTGGCCTGAGTCTCCGAGGGAGCTGAGCAGGGCTGAGAAGGTCCAGGCCTCGGCAAGAACGGCAGGGTGTCCGGCCCGGAGACCAGAACCCTGGCAGGGCCCCGGCAGCAGAGGCCAGCACCAGACACCCAAAGGAGCCCCGTGGCGGGCACATCAGAGAGGCTCTGTCAGAAGCCCTGTATCTGGGCTAGAGGGGCTGAAGGGTGGGGTTAGGGAGGATTTGGGAATTTGAATACTTACACTCAAAAAGGTAAGTTTTAACCAGAAACGACTGTGTTGCCTTGAAGTGGTAAGATCAGGAGTTGTCTGCCACCAGCTGGAAGGGCTTGGTGGGAGACAGTTACAGGGATGTAAGTTGCATTGCTGCCCGTCTGGGCTGTGACTGTGTCTGAGACCTGCCACCTGAGGTAGGATTCCTTGTGCCAGTGGGATGTCCACACAGTGCAGGGGTCAGCACTACAGCTGAGTCCTAAGGGAGCCAGCCAGATGGGTCAAGATGTACTCACACTCTTTTTAGAAAATCAACGCTCTGATGCACAATGTAACTGGAAGAAAATTCAGAGGGCATTTAACAGCCCTGGTTAAAGGAGGGAGCGTGTGGGCCGCAGCTTGAGGCCTCACCACCGCCTCCTTCTCAGGTCATGGCGCATGGCTCTCCAGCCTCCCCGCCGCCGGATCCCTTATCCGGATCCAACGGATCCAAACTTACCTGAGTACTCACTGTGCCTTAAACGAGCTACCTGTCCTCTGGGAGCTCACAGCCACGCTCCTTTCCACTCCAAAGTTCTGCACGTGCTGTTCCCTTGGCCTGAAAGGGCTTCACATCGACTTAAATTCCCTTCCCCCAGGAGGCTTGCCTGAGATCCCAGGGCATGGTGGCTTCCTCATGTCACACTGTCAAGGTCCCCTGTGGTTTTTCTTCACAGCACAGCCCCATGATTTGGTCAGCCAGTGCCAGACCAAGCGGGGGCACCCAGTCAGTGCTACATGGGTGAATGAATGAAGGGAACTCTGTCTGCAGCTGTGATGTAGTGAAGAGAAACCACTCAGAGGGGCTGGCTTCAGGTCCTAGTTTATCTCTGGGAACTTGGCTATGACAACGGGGCCTCCACTGCTTCATCTGTAAAATGGGCACTCAGCACACTGACACTGACGTAGCAAACTTACCTGGGCACTCACTGTGCCTTACAACGAGCTACCTGTCCTCTGGGAGCTCACAGCCCACTGAAGGTGATAGAGAGGGAAACATACATATAGAGGAAGTAAGAGGGGCTGCAGTGGAAGCACACATAGGCGGTGGGAGAAGCAGGGAGAAGGGAGGCCTACCTGTTCCAGGGTGGAGGTGGGGATGGAGATTGCGAAAAATGTCCGGGAGGACTTCAAAGAGGAAGGGAGAATGGCTCAACTCTGGCTTATAGGACAAACAGAGGTTTGCTGTGAGTTAGGGGGTAAGGATAAGGATATTCTGGGTGGAGACACCGTGGGGGCAGTGGCTCTGAGGGATGCCGGAGCAGGTGCATTGTGGGCGTGACAAGCATCTATCTGGCTGGGGTGCAGGGTGTGGGCTAAGGAGGCACTGGGGTGAGTAATGGACTGCTGGTTACCTGTCCCCCTCACCCATGGCCAATCCTGCTTCATTTATACCCCACAGCACCCCCCACCCCCAATCACAGACATATGTATTTCATCTGTCAATATTTCTGGATGCATCCCTAAGAGATATGGTTTTTTAAAAAGGCAATTACACTATTTTTCACTGCTACTATTATCACATCTAAAAAATGGTAAGTCCTTAATATAATCAATGTTTAGGCAGTGTTTACATTTTGATTGCCCCTTAATTTTTTCTTCCAGATTTGTTTTTAGATTATAGGAACCAAACAAGGTCCATAATGGGACTGATTGATAAGCCTCAAAGATACTGAGTCTCTTTTTAATAGATTTACTTTTCCTTCTTTCTATTTTCTTGCAGTATATTTACTGGAGAAACCACGTCGCTTGTCCTGTAGTTTCCCATTGTCTAGATTTTGTTACTGGCATTTTCAGGTATAAAAAGTTCACGTGCCCTCTGAATTTCCTATAAACTAGTAGTTACAGCCAGAGCTGTTGTGTCCAATAGTGACATAAAATAGGCCACAAATGCAAGTCACATAGGTAATTTAAAATATTCTAGTAGTCACATTTTAAGAAGTAAAAGAAACTGATGAAATTAAAATAATATATTTTACTCTATTTTACATTTTAAAATTGTAAGAATTTTTTAAATTTAAAATAATGTTTTACTCTATTCAATATACCCAAAATATCATCTCAACATTTAACCAGTATGGAAATTATTAATATAAAATTATTTACATTCTGTAATGTAATTTAGTGTGTATTTTACAATTACAGCATATATCAATTTGAACTAGCCATCTTTCAATTACTTATTAGCCATATAAGGCCAGTGTCTATTGTACTGGACATCACAGAGAGACGTTTGATCATATTTAGGGTCAAACTTTTGTCAAGAATACTTTGTGGGTGTTGTGTTCTTTCATTAGGAGGCATAAAAATGTCTGGTTTTCTCTTTTTGTGCTATTAGCAACCACTGGTGATATTTGTCTTAGTTGCATTAGATTCATTACCAGTTGCAAAGTGGTGATAGTTTAATTCCATTTTCCCTTCTGAATCTTTTCCCTTGGAATATTCCTATATGAGGAACTTCCCATCATGAATTATTTGGTTAACCTGTGTGTCCAATACATACGGCAAAGGTAAGTAAATGTGATTCTTCCTTGTATTTAACAGTCCTTGGAGGGGGAGAGCTGTGTTGAGGACCTGACTGTGTTTGCAGTGTGGCGAATGGGTTGGAGGGCAAGAGGGTGGCTGAAGAGAGCCCAGGGAGCTGGTGACTGCCGCCCTCATGGCACGCCCTCTGCCCTGGCCTGTACCCTGGGACGGTCACTCCTGCCAGGCCCCCATCCCAGGCTGGATCCCATCAGGAGCCCGGCAGGACGACCGCAGCCTCCCACCCCACGCAGACAGCCTGCTCCAGTCCAGTCCTGTCCTGTCTCCTGTCCTCCTCTGACCCAGGTGAAGTCCCACTACACCCAGAGGCCCCTCCTGGCCTCCCACTCTCTCTGAGGCCTTGCTTGCTCCTTTCACTGGCCTGTCTTCTTCCTGAACCTCCACTTGCTTCCTGCTCTGGGCTCCTTCCATCAGCATTTCCATGAAAGCTCCCCTCTACCTCCCATTCCTCTCCAGCTTCTACCCTCTTTCTCTCCGTCTCTTTACAGGAAATCTACTTGCAGGAGTCGTCCGCCCTGGCTGGCTCCGTTCCTCCCTGCTCCCCTGTGCAAGCGGGCTGCAGTCAGGAACTCTGCTGAATGAAGGAATAAATACAGGTTTCTGGCAATTCCCTTTCTCCTGCTTCTCAGTCTGGCTGGAAGCCCTACGCCCATTGTACCCCCTTGACCTACCTACTGGACGCAGCTGAGTCCTCAAAGAAGCCTCCCCTGCCGCCCTCTATCTTGGGTATCTGTGAGTCACAATTTATGTGGCTAACCTCATGGACTTTTGACAGTTCTATCACATTCCTGACAGTTACAAAAATACATTTCCCCCACTCTGGAAAGTCACACCACACCCTATAACACAATGCTCATGAAGTGCTGAGTTTTTCCACTCCCTGGGCAGAAACATCCTCCCCATGTGCTCTTCCTCCTTAGCAGGGGCTACTGAATGCAGAAAAGCTGCCTGCAGCTGGCAGGATGCTCAGATAGGTGGGGCAGAGGGAGCAGGCTGCCAGGCCTTGGCAGGGCTTGGGGTGCAGAAGAGGCCCTTGGGAGACGTCAGAGCCTGGTTTGGCTCCACTGTGGCCGTGGGATCTTGTTTGATCTTGGGCAGGTTACCCTCCTGTGCAACCCTCTTCCCCTTTCAAGTCGTGACGGTTACCACATTGCCCACATCCTCCCATGGCTGTCCTCGGTGTCAAATGCTATCACACGGGACCGGGTTGGGACAGGAAAACACTGCACATGTTTGAAGGGTTCCTGCATCACCAGAGAGAGAAAGCAGGCACCCAAGTGCAGATGTCTGATGGGCAGGGTAGCAGAGGCCCAGTCCCTGCACTGGTTTCCCAGCTGGTGGTGGCTCATTATCACTCAGGATGTTTACCAAGAATCTGTGATAACCCCTCAAACATACATCTTTTTTTTATTGTTAATAAAAACCCAGCTCCACAGTCTCATTTGATCTGCTGACAGTTCTGTCTCTAAAGGTCACCAATGACTTCTGATGCTGACTTTGGGCACACTCGGCCATCACAGAGCTCCTGGGAACCAGAGATGGACACAGGGGAGAGTCCCAGATTCTATGGATCTATGTTCTGCTTTATTCTCCACTCACTCCACCCTGCAGAGCACCTGCTGTGCACCACTAAAGGGCTTAGCCAGGGGTGGCGGCAGAGAAGTCAAGGCCACTGGCTGGTTTCTGGGAGCAAAGCATCTGGGCCTGGGATCAGGAAGCTTGGATGCTTCTGCTGCATGAGTGGAAAGGTCACATCCCTTCTGCATGTCAGTCTGGGGGTCTCCTCACCTCACAGTAACGAAATGCAGTTGAGTACCTCACCTAAAGAGCAAGGAATCTGTGGAAGCACACAAGGAGGCAGTTTCTCTGAGTAAGGTGTTCCCTGTATGTGAATTTAAGAGAAAGTTTTTGCAAGTGAATTTGTGAGAACAGAGTTTATTTTAACCATTCTGAATAATATACTCCCGTAAAATATTTTATGCATTTGCCTATCAAACTAAAAGTATCCTTTCCCTGATGATGGGGCAGCTACCCTTAGGAACACTATGAACCACTCCAGCTGAATTTTTAAAGCTAGCTGTCTTACTCATTTTTGTTTTCTACTTTACAAGCCCTAGTGTCGAGGCTCTTGAGGAGACGTCAGGGTGGTAGCTGTTCTGTTACATACCAGACCCTGACCAGAGGCAGACTGAGTCAAATGGTTTAGCCCCAAGTTCTTCACAACAGCTGGGGAGTGACAGGTGAGGGTCCTCTCCTTTCCTGCCATGCTCTGGGCCCCAAAAGCAATCTGAGATGGGTTTTGAAAAATAAATACCAATTCATTCCTAAGCCTAGAGGAGTCTCTGTGCAGGCCTAAGGGAAAACCTGAGCAAGGGGCTGACTTCACTTTTCAGAGGAAACATGGGATCAGAGAGGTCAGGCGCCTTGCTGGGGTCAGATAGCCAGCAAGCAGTTGGGCTGGGATCTGAATCCCTCTGATGACTTCCGTCAGGCGGAGGGTTCCTCACTCAAGATGTCCAGACTGTTTCCTTCCTGACTCTGTCTGCTGCTTAGAGTCGTTATCCAGTATTTCTGTCCCCTCACCCTCCATTCCTAATTTGCAGCTTGCAATTTGATAAGAGACCGAGAGCTTATTAGAATTGTTTTGTACAAAACCAAAAAGATCTGAGTCTGCCACTCTCTCCTTATAGTTCTGGCCTGGGTTGGCTCGCTGCTGCTACGTCACCAACTGGCTGTCTTCCATTTTTATCTAGATTCAGGACCATTTTTTTTTTTCTGGATTGCTGACATAGCCTCTAAAAAGTGTGGGATTATTTTATAGACATGTATTTTTTATTCATGTGAAATCCACAAGGTTGAGCTGTTTACCTACAGAACTGTAATTAGATGTGCTAAGAGGGGAAAGAAAAGAAAAAGAAAAAGACAGTTTTTATCTTTCTTGAGCAAAATTAAGAGCTCTGGACACCAATCCAGCCTTCCGTGAGGCTGCCAGAAGCTACGGTATTTATGGATGAGGTGGGCCTAAGCCAGCTCATCTGCCAGGTGTGAAGAACAGGACAATGAAGCTAACTAGGCTGACGATGTCTTGACACTGTGTTCATGTCACCCACCAAAACACCTTGAAGCACCTGACATTTGTTTAGAGCTTATTTTTTCAAAAGCCCAGTTTCAGCTCTGACATATTCTGTTTGTCCCACCAAAGCCTGACATATATAACGCAAGAAATCCTTGTTGAATGACTAGCTCCTCCCAATGTGCATGGTGCTTTATAAAGATGTTAAGTGCTTTCATAAAAATACTTCTCTCTTCTAACACTGTATCCAACCCTGGGGTGGGTAATTTCCCTACTTGACAGATTCAGAGATCAAGTGGATGGCCTCAAGTGCTATGACAGGAAACGGGCATCCTTTCTACCACTATGCAGAGGCCTCCCATAGCGCAGAAGGCAACCAGCATTTATGGTGCCGGCCCCATGCAAACATAATGGCCAAGCAGAGTTCTCTCCATTTTTTTTCACAGAATAAGAAATGGGATGTTTAGAAGTTCAAAGACTTGACCAGGGTCAGACCTTCAAAGTGGCTGAGATGGGGCATTCAGAATTAAGCTTCTAAAGAATAGATGCTGGCTGCACTTTGTACCACACAGTAAACATCCAGTTCATTAATCATTATTTGCCCTCAAAACTTTAGGGACACAAAAATGTACCTCTTTTTCGGACAGACATTTTCCTAAACAAAATAGGAAAAGATTAAACACATTCAAGCAAGTACCATTAGGGTCCTGCCTCAACTTGGCAGCTAGTCCTAATTCTGATCTAACCAAAGTACTCTTCTTTAAAGCCTGGCAAGGTTACCTATTGGGTGCCCACTGCATGCATCGAAGCCTCTTGCCTTGGCACCTAAGTCCTTCCCCATTGGCCTGCAGTTCAATTCTCTTCTCTCCTTTCTTCACATCCATTCAGGCCCCAAGCGTGGCAAACTCCCTGCCGTTTGGCAAACCCGAAGCCCTTCCTTGCCTTTGGCAATGTGAAATCTTCTGTCTTCCATCTGTATTACCTGCATGAGCCTTTCCCCATCCCCGAGTCAGAACAGCTTTCTCTGCGTTCCATACAGCATGGCTGCACATCTCTCCAATGTAGAATTTATCATCAATGAGTTAATTGATTGTTAATATATCTATGCTCCACACTCCCTCTAGAAAATGTGGCAGAGGTCAAAGCCTATTAATCTTCGTATTAACCCTGTTTATTAGCCCAAACTCTGGCAGCCAGCAAGCAAGCAAGCTTGCTCAATAAATGCAAATAGCTGGCTGTTTAAGAACAAGCTTTTCATAGTTAACTCAGCTTCAATATGAAATTCAAAACAATGAAGAAGACATGACTCAAACATAGCAGGGAAATAACATACTTTTACTCTCAAAATAAATACTAATCAATTTTATTTTATAAATACAGATGCTGAGTTTTCTTCCAATTACCAACAGATCAGTTTCACATGCCATTTATTATTGGCGGTGGTTAAAAAAATTATTTAAATAACCAGTTAGGTCAGGATAAATGGGCACCATTAGAACGGCTAAAAAAATATAGCTGGATACAATCTTCCAAAACTAATATTGTGAGGGGGGCAAAAAATCTCTGGAATTTCTAAAGTAGGTAAGGGGAAGTGGAGAGAGAAAACATAATCAAATATTCGTTTGATAACATTGCCGGCTGTTAGAAGTGTCTCAGCTACATGAAAACTGAAAGGGCTCTTAGTTCAGAAATGGATAGTAGTGAGTTTTCATTTCAGCTTATATCCTCAAAGCAAATTTTCTTTTTTTTAGTGATTTACAAGACTGATTAAAAAGATCAGTAGGAGATAATAACTCATCCCATATTTTGGCCTTTGCCACTTTAAACAGAGGCAAGAAGAATTCTGCAGCTTTGATAAATGTCAAACAGAATTGTTCCTGAAGACATGTAATACTATAGGATCTACCTAGGTCATGGTAGAAACTGCAGACATCACACAAACTCAATGAAAACCCAAACTAAACAAGCCCAAACCTAAGGGCTTTAAACCCTAAGCCCAAACTAACTATTGATCAGTTTCTAGGCTATGTGATCACATTCATGGCAGGACTCCAGGCTGTGGGGTGAAAAGCTGAGAAGCCCAGAATCAGGGAGTCTGACACACAGAACCCCAGAGTTCCAGGCTCTATCTGGCTGTGGGGAAGCCGAGACCAATGCTATAAGCACGGGTGCTCTCTCTGAGGTCCCTCTGCTTGGGGTGCCAGTATGTAGGGCCTGCAATTGAATGCACTTTGTCTTTGAGGGTGGCGTGAAGTTTAAAGATCCACTCCCGTTATCTTGGGGAACCAGAAATCACAAGTGATTCACCTTCCATTGTTCAATACTAACACAGTCCTCCAAAATCCTCTTTTATGGGGGTAGGAGGAAGATATTATTTTACTGGAGGACCCTACAGCCCAGTCTGATGATAGACCATGCCTACCTCCACCCTCATGGGCTCTAGAATGAACGACAGTACACTGCAAAGGGGCCACGACTCTCAGATGGCTTCTGCTCCAGGTTTGGAATAGTTTCACCTCTTTCTGTGGAATAAGATGAATTTCTTCAGATCAAGTTAAAGCTTTTAATTGCTTGCAGATTTGAGTTTGTCATGCAATGATTCTGTGAGTTCTCTTGAAATGGAAAATAATACAAACTATTCAACTTAACAATGAAGCTACAGATTAAAATTGAGCCCACGAGTGCTTGGACAAAATATGAAAATGATTATGAAACCTATGAGTTAAGTTGTTATGTAGGATAAATGCAGCTACTGGAAAGTACACCTGTGAGGGTGTCTGCGTTGCTATACACAATATATATACTCAAATGAAGTCAACATTAGCTTGGATAAGCCAGTTTTGTTCAGGCTAGTCCTGTCATGATGTAACATATGGAGATGTAGGTTCAAGAGGAATTTCGAAGCTGGGAAAAAAAAAATCAGGTCGAGTGAAGTCAGTTTTTATTCTTCTACACAATACATGGATATATGCATAAAATTTCCTTAAAGAGCTTGCAACCCTGAGGCGATGTCCTTGGGTATATAAAGTACATAGCAATAGCGCATGAAATCTGAACTCCAGGAAGGAAATTGGACTTCAAAAACATAATTTAATATTTATGTAATTGCACAGATACCGATAGTCTTCTGTGCCTCATCCAGTCTTCTTAACCCAACTATCTCAATGGCCTTCCAGTTTGCACACTGGACAGAATGACTCTCTCTCTACATATATTTCATCATATACAATGCCTTGCTTTCCAACTGAAATTTAATAAATTAACATGGGATTTACATATACGGATTTTTGTCTGGTGAGCGCACTGCCGGAAAGCACGCCTAGTTTTTGACTGCAGCATCTGCCCACATGAAAACTTTGGGAAACTTTGGCCCCCAAAGGGGACTGCAGGCCATCTGGCTGTAGTAATCTCTCAAGGCTTGGGATCCTTGAGGGTCCCCTGGGATTCACCAGAGGTGAGGTTTTTCACCTAATCTGAGAGCTCAAGGGATTGGCTGATCAGAGGAGGTGGAAGGTCATGGCTACTGCACTGAAGAACCAGCGAGTCTGATGTCCTCGTTTTCAGGATGCACAACCCATCCACTTGAGGATGGGGCAGCAGACAGGCTGACCAGGAGCCTGGGGGCCTGGCTATAAAAAGACCACTGTGCTTCTGATTCATCAAGCTAACGGATGGCCAAAATCATTCAGTAAATGGAGGAAACCCTTCTCTGAATATTCAGTTTCCCCAAAGTTATATATAAACTGTGGTGAGGGCAAATGCTTATGAGAAACGAAAGGTGAGTTCATTATATTACTTATATATTATCATCTTCCCTCTGAGGATAACATAAAAGTGTAAATAAAAAAAGCAGACAAATACCTATAAGGTGACTCGAGCTAGAGAGTGACTTTTGCCTTAAAATAATCATCAGGCCTGAAAAGCAACCTTGTAAGCAAACTCTAACTCTGTCTGGCCCACTGATACACAATGATCCTGAGTCCCTCCGCAATTCACAAAGTCTGTTTTTCCGAGGAATATCCTCCATTAATATTCATTTTGTGTCACAATTATTACAAAGGGTAACCAGTGCAGCTTTATCTTCATTGCAGGCAGCAACTCTGTTCTGGCCCTACGGCCTGTCGGCTCACTTCACTTATCAGAACTCCTGCGTGGCCGGCGGAAGCTAGACACGTTTTCATTCAGTGCATAGATCCTTCGGGAGAACTCTTCAAATTCTCCCAGAACTTGGTCATCACACTCCACTGCCACGGCACTGTCCACTGGGATGCAGTTAAACGCTTCTAGCCGATCACCTGAGGTGAAACCGGTGGCTTCCAGCCCGATGATCTCCTCTGCTTGCTCCACAGCACAGCAGAGCTCCGCTTCTGAGACGGGACGGAACTCACCTGGAAGCGGGGCACCGGAGGGGCCGGCCTGCTCGCGGGGCGGGAGCGTGCCATTGACCGCAGCCGCGTGCCCAGAGAGCGCTTCTCCTTGCTCTTGGCTAGTGTTCACACTCACACGGCCTCCAGTTACGCTGTCACCCAGATCTACTCCTTTCTTCTTGTTTTCTTTGGAGAAGTCCAAGGAGGTATCCAAGGAGGAGGACAGAGATGTTTTTCTCTCAGATTCTCCCATGGAGGGGATGGTGGTCACAGGCTGGGCTAATGCTGAGTTGTAACTCGGAGGAGGGGTTTTGTACTGGAGTCTCTCATTCTCTGAGCTGGCCCGTTTTCGGTGTCCTTTGTCTGGTGAAGGGATCCCCCCTGAGAAGCCTGCATCTGCACCCCCAAATACGGAGCTTTGTCTCTTTGGAACAGGGATTGCACTAGAGGTGTGATGTCTGTCACTAGAAGACAAACAAAAGTAAGAAGTTACTTTCCTTCAGAACTTAGCTTACGCCTTCTGGATCCAGAGACAGGAAGCAACATATTTAGGCTTGTGATAATAAAAATCAGTAATAATCAACCTTAGTATTAATTACAGTGTCCAAGTGCAAGAAACAACGTGAAGCCTTCTCAGTTCAATTTTTGGAAGCTTCCTTCAAGAAAGACAGAAGACATACTGAAATATATGCAGAGGTGAGTACCCAGGGCAGAATGAAGGATAAACATCATGTCATCTGGGACAGAACTGAAGTAACTGGAAGGATTGGATCTGGAAAGAAAAATATGCAGTTGACCCTTAAATAACTTGGGTTTGCATCACACAGGTCTACTTCTATGCAGATTTTTTTTCAATAAATATATATTTTTGGAGATTTGCAATAATTTGAAAAAAATGTTTTCCTTTCTTTAGCTTACTTTATTATAGGAATACAGTATATAATACACCTAACATAAATAACATGTGTTAATCAACTGTTAATGTTATCACTAAGGCTTCCAGTCAACAGTAGGCTATTAGGAGGTAAGTTTTTGGGCAATCAAAAGTTGTACACAGATTTTTGAATGCAGCACCACATTCACTATCTGCATCCCTAACCCCTGTGTTGTTCAAAGGTCAACTGTATGAGGGATGAAATCAACCTCATATTTCTGAAGGGCTATCAATATTCTTTTCTTGTTTTTATATTCAGTTCTTATCTTAATGAGCAGGCATCCTCATTTGGAAGGAAATTAAGTGACTCACCCTTGACAACCTCAGGGAGGCAGTGGCAAGGCGAGACTCAAACCATGACTCGTGACTTGATCAACAGATTTTCGGATACCCATATGCTAATCACCTTGCATTGCAGACCTGGCATAAAGAGGACCATGGAGACATATATATACCTACATTCATTTCAATGAAAAACTAACTTGGGAAATGACTTCCCTTGTATCAAGTTAGTCACACATGTTCTACAATATTTGGTCTTCAGTTCTTTCTTTCAAATTAGAAGATACTTTTTGGCCAGCAATAATAATCATTGCTATACAAAGCATTTTAGTTTCTGGAGTGATTTCACATACATCATTTTACTTGGTCCTCACAAAAATCCTGTCAAGAAAGCAGGGTATATTATTACTCTTAAGACTAGAATCATAAATAATAATTAGTTAATAGAAATCCAAACCGTGGAAATGATGGTCATGTTATAGACTGTGCTAGTGAAGCCACCCTAGAGTATTGATCACACTTTTAGATATTACACTTGGATGAAGCTAGTCACCTTAACTACAACTATATGCACAGACTAGGTCCAGAGACAGAGGGAGGTGTGAACACATGAGCCACTTGACTTGTGATCTTCAGATGAGGAAACACACACAGAGAAGTAGCTTGCAAAAGAACAAGTACTAGGCAGGAACATAAGCTAGACCGGAAACTATACCCACCCAACAAATAGCTACTACACATGCCAGGCCTGGGGAGGGGAAACAGATGCAAGACAGGTCAGGTTTGGACTCTGAGGAACTTCCCGTCTTGCAGGAGAAAGACATCTATAATTACTGAAATAGTACAAATTACAATTGTGCTAATACCCTGAAAAGGAAGCAAGCATCTAGGGTTCCTTCTACCTGTGTCCACAGTCACAGCCCTTAAACCAGCTCCCAGCTCCTTCTTTTCTCAGAAGTCTTCTTATGCTGGATCATCCCCATGGTCTTACACACTTATGCAAGGGTCATTCTTCTGGAGAAAAGGCAGCCCTATGGCATCTAATCCATGGGCTATCACACTCCCTTGCTTGGCTCTAAGTGTTGGTGCTGGAAGAGATTTCATAATTAGGGGTGATCACTGGGGCACATATAGAAACTGGGCGAGTAAACTAGTAAATCACTGTTTTCAGTTTTAAGAAAAACAAAACAGCAAAATCTGCTGGCCTTAATCTGAGTTTTTCAGTTAACATATTGTCCAAATTCATGGTAACTGGGTAAGCTACATATTTTTGCCAACCTTGTTGTTTCCACTCTGCCACCTGCTGACAGTGTTCCTCTCTAGATGATTCTGTAGGGGGCCTAGGTAATCAAACTGAAATAGCATCAGCACCACATTCACTATCTGCCAGGCAGACAGGCCAGGCTTTCAGTTGCCATTCCAGCCCAGGAAGGGTGGGAAGCACCAGGTGAACCAGCCTGGAACCTGAAGTTACCTTCAGTATCATACATTGCTGGCATGTGACCAGAGGCCAGGTGCTTAACCCCTCAGGGCTATGAAGGGTGAATGACGGACACCGTCCTTGTCACCCCCACCTCACACCACCTCAACCTGAAGGCACCCTGCTCTGCTTCTCTGCTGTGCTCCAGGTGGGCCAACAAAAGTCAGAGCATGAGGACTGGCCAGGCAGCACTTATGATGCAAGATGAAAGGGGTTTTTGTAGCCCTCCTCCTCCTTGATTTTCAGACTCTGAAAGCTCTCCCCAGCTTTGCACAACAAGAATAAAGTATGGCACCTCTTCCCCTGACTGTTTTCCTGAGCATCAATAATGTTGCATCCTTACATCTATACTGTGAAAAAGGTTGGCAGATGGGGGGTTATGTGGTTTGTTCAAGATTGCAGAACCTACATCTGAACCAGATGCAGTGTGAGTCCAGAGCCCAAGCAGTCTGCTGCATCTCATGCGGGAAAACCACATTCAACTAATTTAGTAAGTGCCGACAATATGCCAAATATCAAGCCAAATGCCATTATGTAGGACTTCTCATTTAACCCACCCAACCTGTGCCTAAGCTCTGGGGTGTCCATTTTAGTGGATGGACTCTAGGCTTTGCGAGGTGGAGACCTTGGCACTTTCTGACACTGAGGGTTTGTGATATTCTTCTCTAGTTCCCTTGGCTTTTTGATGAGAAGCTGGGCAATGACCGTATCTGATACAATTTGGAAAACCCAAGTAACAGTAAAATGCTCCTTCTTAAGAACAGTAAGAAAACGAGATGTTATGGGTGGACAATAAAGAATAAAGAAGTCCATATAGCTAAAGTTTACTCTTTAATTACCACACTGCCTTTATTTTACCATTTTTAGCCATGTGGGATGAAACATTTCAAATATTTTTATTTAATTCTTTCTTATAATCTTAAACAACTAAATTGAACAAAAAAAATACTTTGATGGCTCTGGGCCATCAGTATGAATATGTATCACTAAACTATAACATGGTTAAGGGACTACAGGATTGGCAGGGGCCTGTTCGAGTCCGAGCACTCTGTCTGCCCTGGGGCTTCTCCGGGACCCCCTGTCCCCCTGTCAGGCTGTCCGTGTGGCTGTGCCGGTGCTCTTGTCTGCACGAGGCTTCTCTTTGTGTAATGTTTGCTTCTAATTTGGTGTTTTCTTCTAAAACAGATATCCTGAGAACTGTGTGCAAAGTAAGAGTACATAGAATCTGAGTGATGGACCAGGAGATGTCCTGGGCACAATATGCTTTATTATATGAGTTTTGTAATATTAATTTGGCTGCTCAGAATTAAATTTTTTATTATTTCCAGAATCTTAACAATGTTCCAGATTTTTAAGATAGCTGAACTCTAAACAGCTGAAGTGTTGAATGGTTACACTGAAATATATACAAACACACATGCATTTTTAATTATGATTGTAATTTATACTCTCTGGAAGACTAAAAAAATATAAACCATATAAAAAAATAAAAATCACTCACAAGCCTATTTATTACCCATCAAATAATCACTATTAATTCTGGATATTTTCCTTTCAGCCTTTGATTTTATATATGTGTGTTTAATTAAAAAAACAAAAACAAGCCTATCATTGTGTTTGTGGTATATATACACATTTCTGTATCTTGCTGTTGGATGTTATGAAAACCTCTGGGTAAATAGTTCTACATGGCTATTCCATTATGAATGGAATATAATAATTTACTTAGTCATTCCCTTATTTCTGTAGATTTAGGATATTTCTAAAAGTTTACTATTGAAAAGTAAGCTGCTGTGACATCTCTGTATAAAAAATACAGTGAATAGATTTTTAATAAAACAATTTTGATTTTCATATGTTTCCAGAAGGAACCTTCATTAAAAACATTTTAGGGCTCTGTTGTCCCCTCCTGGCATGAGCCATGAGCTCTATTCTCTCACTTTATTTCTAAATAAAAGCCTGTACCTTGCTCTCCTAAAAAAAAAAACAAAAAAAACCCCCACATTTTAGTATAAGCTAAATTCTTATGAGAAAAAAGGAGCATTTTACTTATATTCTATTGCCTAAAAAGAGAGAGGTAGCAATTAAAAAGGTAAATGATAGATCAAAAAAGAATGTTCAGAAGGTTTCAAGATTGTTTTCCTCTGACTGCAGTCTGGCTTCATGACTATTTCATCTAGATGGAAAAAGAGGTTGAAATGCATAGATTTACTAATTATATGACCAATTTTTAAAGGCTGTTGACAATTCACCTATTAAATAAAATTAATATATTATTTAAGTTGTGAGGAATAACTTTAGGGATTTCTTACTCTTAGGAACAACCAGAGAACCTGGGTATTTTGGGGAGGAGTGAATGCAGCAGGGAACATGGTAGCTTTTCTTTATCCTCCATTCCAGCCAGGGGTCCCTGTGAGTCTGAAGGCACTACATTTGGGGCGCAGAGCCTAAAGTTTAGCAAGTGACCAAGACCCCCAGTTCACTGCACAAATTCTTCTCATCAGCCATCTGCCTCGAGTGGCTGTCTCTTTCAGCTTGGCTTAGGTCCAAACTGGAAACCTGGAAACATGACATCTGGGGTTTAATGCTGCAATTAAAAGGAATTATTTAAGAACAACAACCCAAACATATTGTAATTGCAAATTTACCAGGCCACGGTCTAGTGAAAAACAGAATAGGTTGTGGACTAACTGAATCACACTGGGGAGAAAGTGAAAAAGGATATCCTGGAGTCACAAACAAGAGTGTCATGAGGGGGAAGTCAAGTGGTTTAGAGGTCAAGAAGGACAGGCTGGTTTAAATTTGGCTTCTCTGTATCAAGTCTTTTCTGATCTCTCCAAACTGAGGTGATTAATTTCTTTCTCATTCTGTGAGCCCTTATTTATTGCAGTCAATTACCTTTTTGTTATCTCTTCAGTTGTACCTGGAGATAGTGGTGGTCATGAGAAAGGATGCTGAAGACCTGGATTCTACCCCAAGCTCTGTGAGCATGATCCTGCCTGTTTGGAGTTACAGCTTAAGGTCAATCTCACCACTCATTAGTTACATGACTGCAGGCAGTCACTTTTCTCTGTGCTCTAGTTTTCTCTTTCGTAAAACAGATCATTGCACTATGATAAAGAGTAAAGAAAATAGCACAGTTCAAATCCTTGGCAGAATACCGGGCATATATACCAAGTGGCAGCAGCAGTAGCTGTAATCGCGGTTGTCATTATCATGAGTTGCCATGCACTTTGGATTCCGAAAGTATTACCCTCATTTTACGGAATGGGTAACTGGGGCTCAAAGACCTTATTGATGTCTTGGATAGTAACACAGAGTAACAGGCAGTGGAGGAAAGACCAGAATCTAGGTCTTCTTCCTTCTACTGTTTTCTCCTATACAGAATCCAGTTTTAAGAACATACAGAACTGTTCACATCCACCATCACCACTTCTGCACATCAGGCAGCTTGCTGCAAGAAGTAAATAAAGAATAAGGCAAGTGTGAAAGAGTTTTGGAGAAAAAGTACTAAATTGATCAAAAGATTCATTCTGCCCAACGTTAAACATCATTCCAGGTTTTCCTTATTTTCTTGAGGACGTGGGGTGGGGAAGGCTTTGAATAAAGTAGAAGTGTTCAACTGCCTCTACTTACACGATCTACCAAATGCTTAGGACCATAGAACTTCCTAGAATCCTATGAAGTACATTCCAATTGTCCCCAAGCCCCTGTATCATTTTTATGTATGACGTTAGCTTTATAGAGAATTTTTGTAAGAGGGAGAATTTCTCTGTTTGCCAACCCTAAAAGAAGAGGACCCTGTTCAGCACTTGATAACCATTATACAAATTCCTTGTCATGAAGCCACCCTGGGAGACGGCAGAACCCAGCTCACTCTACTCTACTATCCTTGCCGCCCCACTTTCTCTGCACTTCCTTTTCCTGTTGGTTTTGTTGCCTGAAGCTACATCTCCTTTTACAGAAAATGGATTGAAGAGAGAACACAGGTAAGGAAGCACTGGTCCACAATGTGTCCCCACTTCCACGTTCCAGACTTCTGCGTGTAGCTCTGCCATTATGGATATGGAAGATCGGTGAAGCACTTCTCTGCTCTGAGCCTGTTATTTCCTCAGCTGTAAATGAATGTATCCATATGACAATTGTTGCAGTAAGGGTTAAATGAGATGAACAAGTAAAATTCTTAGTACAGTGAGCGTTCCATTAATTAATAATAATAATAAAACAATCACAATACTTATGAAGTGCTATGGAATGTGTACTCTATTAACATCTTTATCCATGGTTTCAGGTAATCTTCACATCTTCATGAAGTATTACAAACCTCACCCTCACTTTACAGATGAAGAAGCTGAGGCACAGACGTTAGGTAACTTTCCCAGGGTTACGAAGCAACTGAGTGTTTTAACAAAGGCAGTCTGACTAAATAAGTGTTCACTTCCTTCTTTCTCCAATCCCGTGGACTTGCCACCAAAACACCTACATCTGACCTCTACTTCTAGCTGAGGGCGGAGTGAGACGCCAAAGAATAATTTTTAGGTCAAGAGACTTGGTATCTTTTCCTTCTCTCCTATTGTTGCCTTCATCAAGTTTGTGTGGCTTTTTTTGTATTGGTATTTTATTTCCTAGGCCTTGTCATGCTGTTACCAGAATGCTGGTGCATTCTAAGTATCAATTATGAACAGAAATACATCTGCCATGGAATGATACCCATGTGGAGGCTTAGGGGAAAATGAAATAAAGGAAAAACAAAGACATACCACATCAAGAGGGTTCTTGAAATTGAGGTGAATTTTTAGATGTTTGGAAAGAGTATTTTTCTCCTATTCTCTTTCAGATTCAGTTGTGCTTATCTGTCTACAACCAGGTCTCATACTATAAAGTATTAGGAGAGAGTACAATTCACTGTCTCAAATATGTGTCTTTCCCTCCTATAAAATGTTTCCTCTGAGGAACATTACTTGATCACAGCTGGTCAAAATGCTCAATCTTGACTGTCTGGAGCTTGGCCAAAATCTACAGCTACAACTCGGTGGAATGAGAATACTTAAAAAGAAAAAAAACTTTTTAAACAACATTTGATCTTCTTCTTTCTCCCCCTTGTAGCAAACTATGACCTCATGGCAGTGAGACCTCTATGGAGGTGTTTAAGTTGGTTTACGGCCATTAGAAATGTTTGAAGCTCTGGGTACTCCTTGCGCCAATAGCATGTCAACTGTGCTAAAAAGCAATAATAGTTTCTCACCTTCTTAAGGATTACTGCTTAAATAGCGCAGAGCAATGACAGGGCTGCTCAGAGTGCCAAAAGCAGGTTGCCAAGGCGAAGCTGAAGTAGAATTACGCCTTTTGGCGGCTACAAAATTATGACATAAAGTTAGTTTAAAAAAAAAAAAACAACCTCCATAAATTAGGCTACTATCCTTTTTCAAAATCTAGCAAAGGTTGGGATTTATCTTTCTCCTTTCTCCTTCTCAGATCAAATAGAAGCACAGAGCCTCCTTTTGGGAAAGCCAAATTTAACAGCTAGATCTTATCTCCCAGGAGGTAGCTGGGGGTTAACAGTTTTAAGCATGTAGTCTTCTGGCCACAGGCAAGCAATCTAAAGGCCTCTCACCATTACCAGATAAGTGCAAGGGCTTAATCTTTGCCCTGGATGGTAACCAAAACGAGAAACAAAATAAAAATAGAAAACAATCTTGGGCCAAAAGCGTAGACTGAAATCTGTGCCAATGGTCACTTTTCCCCTGGGCTCAGATTGAAGGTTTCCTGCCAAAGTCTGACTAAATAAAAACAGAGTTTAAAAAGGTATGACTGAACAAGGGAGCTTTTAGATTTTATTTGAACTAAGTACTGATGGAAAGATGAATTTGTGAAACTAAGTTTCACAGGCATCCATGGCCCTGGGCAACAGGGTCCGCTTGGTAAAGAAGGGCCCATGCACAGAGGCTGAGCGGGGAGCCCACAGTGTAGAGACCATCAGGAGGCCAGCCTGGTTTCAAGGCTGAGCTCCCTGGGGTCAGGGAATAGAAAGTGATCCTCCAGGGAGACAAAGAGAGGTCCCATGAGGGGTCAAATCAATCACTTCACCCATCAACTTTCACCTTAAGAAACCATCAAATTAATGTACTGAAATCACAGGCAACAAAAATTATGAGGACCGTAAAATGCTCTGTAGAAATGGAAAGAGATGCCAGGGATGATACCTGGGGACCCTTTGGAGTGTCTGGACCAATGACTGAGACACGGGAGTAATAAAGTGTTTATGCTGAAAAGAGTTAAAAAAATAACTCCCTTTGCCAGGGAAACCAGAGGAACAGCAGTCTTCCAGAGCCCAGCCCCAGAAACAACTCAATAGGGAAATTAAAACCTTGGTCAGAAAAATGCTTTCAGAATTTAAAAAGAAGACTTGCAAAGAGAGTGAAAGGAAGCTTTAGACGGCAGAGGGCAATGACAGAATCTGTGAAATTAAGTATTCGAAAGATACTGCTAAAGCTGGACTACCACCACATTTCTAACAAGCTCTGCATGAACCAAACCATGGGGCTTATATTTTAAAAGAAAAATGGATAAATGGATAGCTCTGCCACCATTTTGAGAGATGCCGGAGGCCACCAGAAGAAGTGCTTGCTGAATTACAGTTAGCTGACATTTTATCATTGTTCAGTAAGAGACTGGAACTGCAGGGATAATACATTGGGAGTCTTATCTTTTATAGTCCTCTGTACCAAAAATAGGTGCAGTATAAGACTGTATGCATTAACAACATATGAACAAATTGAATGACTTACTTGTTATTTGAATATACACTGAGTGTCTATTATGCACTGTGCACTAGACTCGGGGATACAATGACTGGGAAGAGGCCATGGTTCCTGCTTCTGTGGAGCTTACACTATGTGGGAGAGAAAGGACGTCTGCTACAAAGTTACAGGCATAAATGTAAAATGGCAACCCCTGACACAGGCATGGTAAAGAGAACTGACCCAGAAAAGGCCAACATTTGAAGGGCTAGTAGAATTCTTCACCAGGTGAAGAATGGGTTGGTGGGTCAGAGCATCTTCTAGGCAAAAGGTACACCCAAGACCCTATGTCAAAAGAGAGAGCAATGTTTGAGGACCCAAAAGTTTATCGAGTGAAGAGGAGTGTGACAAGATAAAGCTAGAGAGGAAAACAAGGTTTAGATCATGCAGAAGCCCTTAGGCCACATTCAGCAACTTCCTCTTTATGTAAATCACCAAACTGTTTTAGGCAAAGGGCATGTGTGTTTGGCAGGGAGGGTGGTGAGGAAGAAAGAGGGATAGATTAAATGACTGACTGATTTGCGTTTTGAAAGGTGCACTCTGGCTGAAGTTGGAGAACAGCCTGGAGGGGCCCCCAAGTGGACGCTGGGGGACCAAAGGCTGTGCAGTAGTATAGGTGAGACATGATCTGTATAGTATAGGTGAGGCTGGGATCAGAATGGAAACATTCCCATATAGACCAGTAGACACATCAGGGGAAATCAGCGGGGTTGCTAAGTCTGGGCATGGGGGAAGAGAGAAAGGGAGGAACCAAGGACGATGCCTGGCTTTCTGAACAGTGGATGAATGGCTGGAGATTCCATTTGCTGAGAACAGAGCGCCAGGAGACCACAAGGCTGGGGTGGAAGACAGGAAGAAAAAAACATGGGCACACAGAATGTGCTGTGAAAACATCCAGGAGGCCATGTGAGTAGAGCTAATACCAGGGAAGAGATTTGGGGCTGAAGATTTACACTTGTGCTTCATTTCAGTGTGAGTGATAATTAAAATGATGGTTGTAGATAAGGTCACCTTGGGGTGAAGAATAAAAAGAGAAAAAAGGGCTGAGGACTGAACCTGGAGGAGCTCTAGTTTTTTATGATGAGGTAGAAGGAAAGGAGATAAGGAGTAGTCAGAAAGGACTGGAGACAGCTAGGAGAGGGTTATAAGAAGATGCTAAATGATCCCTTATATAAAACATTTCATTCTTGACATAGTTTCAAGAGAGGCTGTCCTGAGAAATAAAGTAGGGGCCCTAAAACGGTTCTGCTGGGTTCAAATCTCAGCTCCTACACTTGATGGCTGTCACCTTTATTTTAACCTCTCTGTGCCTCAGTTTCTTCATTTGTGAGATGAGCAAGGACAGTGGGTCCCAATTCACAGGGTTGTTGTGAGGATTAAATGAGTTAACTGAATAATACATTAAAAGTGCTCTGGAATAAAGTCCTTGATATTAGCTATATTGGCACTTGGCACTACTTATTATAAATTGCTATCCACTAGCTGAAGAATCATCGAAGAAACACCATGTAGGATGATCTTTATTTCAAAGTTGAAACACAGGGAGTTATATCTCAGTGGAGCTTAAACTCAAAGGCCACACTGAAGCAGCCAGTGGCCATTTTAAAGGCTTCAAACCCTTGTCAGCTTATGAGGGGCAAAGACCCTGTCTCTACAGCCTTCTTGAGACTTAGTACAGTGCTTTAGATCTAGAAGGATGCTTATCTGCTAATAGTTAACACATGCTAAAGAATCCCTCCTGATAAACACTGACTTCTTAGGGCAGGATATGTAAGTGGCTTTTCTGTTAATTCCTTCCCTCTCTTCATTTAAGTATCTTCCGTAGTCCAATTCAAGTCCTACTTTCTTTAGTAAGCCTTACTCAACCGTGCCAATCTAAAGTGATCTCTCTGAACTCTGAACACTACAGGACTTGTAACTGTATCACCCAACTGATGCTTAATATGATCACTTGGATTTCAACACATACTTAAAACCCACATTCCCTGCCTGGCAGTCTGCTGGCCTCTGGGAATAAAGAGGAATGTAAAATCAGGTTTCCATCACTAAGGAGTTCCTACTCTCATAGACAAGACAGAGTTAACCAATAACCAGAACACCATGGTGTTTGTATACAATACACATTTCGTGCATTCTAATGGAGGAGGGAACCAGTTAAGTAATCATCTGAAGAACTCATCAGAGGAGGTTATATTTGATTGGTGCCGTGAAGGATAAGGGGGAACTAACCTGGCTGCGAGTGTGTACGTAGTGGGGTAGAATAAGAAATGGAGGAGGAAATTTAAGGCAGAATAAAATATGTGTGAAGTCAAATTGTGGAGTCAAGTCTTATAAACTTGTATGGAAAGGACCTGGTCTTCTATTTCTTGAAATTGACTCCAGCACCTTCCAAACTTATGTAGTCCAGAGGCACATGGCAGATACCAAGTGAATATATTTGTTTTATGAATAAGTGGATATAATTACCTGTACTCAAAAGAAATAATGCATGTTTTTTTTTCTTTTGGCAATATGTTGAAGAACATTTAGTTAATGTAAAAAAAGAGAAAAAAAGAAAAACACCACAGGGTGGCTTACACCATGAAAAAGAAAACCAAAGATACCAGTTACAGTAAATCTAAATGATAAATTTTATACAGCCATTAAAATGACACTAAAAAGTTTTTAATGGCACTGGTAAAAAGACTTCAGATGTGATATACAAAAAAGCAGTATGTACGACTGCAAGGACCAGGCCGCCCAACACTGCGGCCACCAGCCGCGGGTACGAGTGCCTGCCCTGCGGCCAGTTGGATTTCACATGTGCTGTGTCGAATATACACTGGCTTTATAAGGCTTAGTATGAAAACCGGAGTGTGAACTATTTTATTAGTGATTTAAAAAATAATGATTACACATTGACAAGTTATTTTACTAGATTTTATTAAAATTAAGCAAGAATATCGTGAAAATTGATTTACCTATTCCTTTTACCTCTTTTTTAAGTTTACATATGTGACTCTGAAATACTACTTCTATCGGACAGTACTGCTATAGATGGCATGATCTCGACTACATTAAGAAATACATAGAAAACTGACTTAGTGGTTTCGTCCCTGGATTGTGGGGCTATTGTTTCCCCCCATTCCCTCCATTTTTATATCTTCCAAATTTTATTCACCAGCCATATATTATTTTACAATCAAAAGGAAAGCAGAAATAAACAAAGAGAGAAATATTATAATTTAGTTCAAAGACTTGGTTGCTGGAAGTTGAGAAAAGCAGCCCAGGGACACCCAAATGACTTTCTGTCGCTGATGGAGGGTTAGCACACAAAGGACTAGGGCCAGCTGTTCTCCATCCCGACTGGAGACAGAAAAAAGCGGAAATGGGTGTTAACCGCAGAAGGGGGCCTGTAAGTTAAATATAGGGAAGAATTTCCTGAAGCGAGGGTGTTTAAACTCTGGAATGAGTTATGGAAGAAGCCTGGTCCCCCAAGGTCTTTTAAAAAACTACAGATACCCATATGCCTTCTGTGTTCCTGTCTAGAGGCAATGAGATGACTCGTCGAGGTTCCTTCTCAAAAAGCTATGTTAGAGTAAATGACTCCAATAAAACTTTCCTTTTCATTTACGTTTGACCAGGCTTCACTTCTCATATTAAGGATGCCAGCCTGCAAGAAGACCTCTGAAAAGCAAGCCCGTCTGATACAGCTACCTTGAGCAATGCTCTTGAGACTTCAAAGACATGTCATTTGATCTAAATTTAAAAACCAACTTCAGCTAGATGTGTTTCCTAAGTCCCTCGGGGGTCACCTGCCAGAAACTAGTCCTGATTCAGCATAAGCATGATGGAGGGGAAAGAGGACAGATTTGCTTTTAAAAAGTGGGCATACGGCCTCTTTTTCAAAGGTGAATGGTTTGGCTTAAAAACTGTTCTGATTTAAAGACAGTAGACTGGCTCATTTGCTCTAGATTTTCATTATCCTCAGTTGACTGAAAACAAAAAAAACAAAAAAAAATCCCAAAATATTTTCTTAAAATGTGCCAAAGTTCTCAGATACTTCCCTATTTATTTTAAAAAGCTGTTGAGCTTGATTCTATTTATAAAAAGGAATGGAAGACTAGATCAGAAATAGGTCAACAGAAACACTACCTAGAGATTTTACCAGTGAAGTGAGATGACCACACATAAGGCCGCTATTGCTTCTCCCAAAGGTCACCGCACTAAACGCTAGACAGAATCTGGAGAAATAGCCCAGCAAACCACAGATAGCTAAGGATACTTCTCCTCAGTGTTCCCTCCTCACTAAGGTCACTGCAATTGATGCAGTCTCCATAAACACAGCACATTTGGTCCCAAAACGAGTCAGTTAAAGGTGGGCCCCCATCACCGTAACAGAGTCTCCTCTGAAGCTGGGTCTCAGACTCTCAGTCTGAGTGAACAATGAATATTTTTGCAACTTATGTCCTTCAAAATATTTAATTTGTTTTATCTACTCAATTACATTATAAACTAAACAATTGTCAACTAAGCAATGGCAGGGCAAATCTTACACTTTGTATCTTCTTTCGTCTTTTGAAGAGTGCTATTTCCAGAGGAGACTCTTAATCAATTGTTAAATGCATGAATAACAAAAATACTTTGTATAGTCCTCTTCAGTTTATAAGCCACTTGGGCAGACATTATCTCATTTGTTCCACACAACTATGCTTGGGAAATGGGGCTGATGCTATTAACTCCATTTAAAAAACTGATACTCAAAAAAAGCTTAATGAAAATGAAATGATAGAGCTGAAATCGAAGCCTGTGCTTTCTGATTCCCAAATCCCATGCTCCTTCTGATGTATCACATTGCCTTGTATGAAGCTGCTAAATTTAACCTTCTAGGTCAGGAAAAATTAAACTTAGGATTAAAAATGTCATGTATAAAGCAGGAAAGATGTTTTAACACCCTAATTTTATCATGTCTTATTCTGAAAAAATAACATGAAATTCAAGGAAGACAAACACTATGTGCAAACATACATTTTAGGCCAACCCATGTGCTTCCTTTAGTTTTCTTGTTTCTTTACCAATGGAATTGAAACATATAATCAATTTTGTTTCTTTTGGTCTTAAAGTCCTTAAACTCTTTCCAAAGTTTTATGACTGTTTCCTGTCCTCTCTGAGGTAGGTGGGGTAGGATATGTAATGAAGAAGGTTTTCACCAGAACTGCAGCCTTGATGCTGCAGTGCATTTTTCTAGTACTCTGGATTTGACTTTGGTGATTTCCCTGTGGAAGGTAATAGGGGTTAGAAATTAATAAGAGGGCTGGGGAAGGGCAGAGAAGGAAAAGAATGGCAACTACTAAGGGGCAGCCCGGTATGGTAAAAAGAATATGGGACTAGGAGTCAGATAATCTGGGTTTCTGGTTCCCATTCAATCTGTAATCACGTGGTCTTGGCAAGAAACTCCACATTTCCAAGTCTCAGTTTTCTGATCTGAAAATAGTACTCATCACCCTCACCCTTCCTCCCTCACAAAGCTGTTGCAAGCTTAAATAAAAACATAGAAAGCTTTGCAAATAAGACTTGTACCATTTGTAATGTCTAACTACAGGTGAGTGTTATCTAAGAAGATAGGTACTAAAAAAAGTAGGTAGGTGAACAGATTTGTATGGTACTTATTTCTAAGGCTTCAGAAGGGCCCAAAGGATTTGGGGAAAGGGAGAGGGAGATGGTGAGTATTTTGCACCATTAAGGTATAAGACAGCATGAGGCATTATTTTTAAGATGTGACCAAGAAACATATTCTACATGACTGTAGATTTTAAGGAAAAACAAAACACCTATAACAAAGAATGGAATTAATTTTTAAAACAGAGAAAACAACTGATCCATTTACCCCTTACATATTTATAATAATAGCTACTATGAGTACTATGTGCCAGGCAGTGTGCTAGGTATTTGCAGATCTAATCATTATAGCAACTCTATCAGGTAGGCACTGTATCTCCACTTTTTAAATTTAAGCTGACAGCATAAACTTGCCTGAAGCCACAAGACAGGAGGTGGAAGAGTTGGTACTCAAACCCATAGCCTTTCTGCACTCTCTCAAATTGGCCAACGGTTTTCTTAACCTCCTCTGCCCTACACCCCAATCTTCACAGGCCCAAATCCTTCTTGTGCTCCAGGTCCACTCACCTGCTGTCTCCTGAGTGAAGGCTTACCTAATTCTCACCCACATCCCCACACCACATATGTTCCAAACTTAAGTACCTTTCTTGTAGTACCTCAGACTTTCTATTCTCTATTATTTACTGTTTGTTCCTATTTCACTGTAATTAGACTTGCAAGTTCAAGGAGCATATTCCATCAACAGAACAGGACAGAAAGCTTTTTCATTCACTCACATGCTTATCATTTACCAAACACCTCCTTCCTTAAAGCCAGGCTGGGACCGCAGGAAGAGTAAGATACAATCTGCTTAAAAGCCTAGTGGGTAAGGCTTGGTGGGAGAAATTAACCTAAGCTCTTGAGGGAATACACATGTACCTCTGTATCTGCCACTATGCTTGCTGAGTGAGAGAAAGAGTGAGACAGGGTATGAGCTGGGTCTTGAACTGAGAACTACATGTGGATAGGGCAGATGCAAGTGCAGACTAGTCTAGGTAGGGGCAACTTGCCTGAGGTCAGAAATGAGCATGCTATGTCTTCTGGTCAGTTGAGATGGGGGAGAGAGCAGTGAAGAGTCATAACTGAGACACTGTCTCAGGACCCAGATGCTGGGCCCCATCACATGGCCTGTTCACAGCACATAATCTCTTTAACTCAGTTCTAAACTTATCATCTTACTGGCAGCCATCACGTAGCAACTTGTGTGTGCATTCTTCCCTGACCATACATAATTCAATACTAGCATCAGCAGTGCAAATGCATGTTAATTTGAATCCTGGACCACTCTGCAGTTAGCAGTAAGAGAAAGAAAACTGGGATGTTTAAGCGGCATGCTAGTGGCTTTTAACCTAGATATTCAATAGTACAACCTTTGAGTTGAAATTCTACTTTTCAAAAATGGCATTGGTTGGCAGTTACAATGGAGTCAGTGATCCTAGGATGAGAAAATGGGGATTTTTTTTGAAAAGAGCATAAAGCACTGAGGACTGACTGTGCCCCATGCATCTGTGTTCATGAGAAAAAGAGGTTAGTTTTATGATTAATCAGGTAGATGCTTCTGATATTAGATAAGAATTCTGCAATGTGAATGCAAAAACTTTATTTCACTAAAGGAATTTTAATCACACTGTCTTTTTTTAAGAAACAGAACAAAACAAGTTGTCACATAACTTTGAAGCTCACCATAAGGAGGAATTCAGTGACTGCACTGATCCTCAGTCAGTTTTAAATCCTCGACACCAAAACATACAGCAAATCTGCTTCCACAGGGACCAGTCTGTGAATGGTAACAACCGCACAGAACATGGAAGTGTTTTCTTTTACAAAAAACTTAAGAGGCTCCCTTAGGAGCCTGAGTTTTTTTACCCTTTGCCCTGAGGAGCTCAGGCTTGGGAGGTAATGCCTCAGTCCATGGTTGCTCTTGGAAATTCTCAGATTTCCTCTGAGCCTAAAAGTGCTTGCTCCAGCTTTGTTTAGATTTGTAACCTCCAGCCTGATTTTCTACAGTGGTCTTGGCTTGGAATCACTAGGTAGCATGCAGTTTGTGGTATTCCGCATCTACCTCTGTAGCCCATTTTTCATCAGAGCACCATAAAGTACACCTACCATTCGTTCTGTGTTTATGCCCTTGGCCCAGGTGGCCCAAGGGGGCGCTGCTACATAAATGTGTGTGTGTGGAGCTCAGTGGGTTTACTAGTCAGTGCCAGGAGACCTAAACTCTAGGTTTATTGCTATAGGTTCATGGGTCAACCATGCTTGGAAAGTCATTTAATTTCTGTGTGTCTTAGAAATTAGAGTTGTTGCAAATTGTAGTGTTTTAGAAGGGAAGGGCAGTCAGCTTGCAATGAGCAAGCAGTTCTATGTAAGCATTTTGGGTGAACTGTCTCAACAGATCTCAAAAGAAAGGGATCTAATCTCTTAAAATTCCTGTAATTTGTTGTGATTTTGTTTCTCATTTTAAATACTTATTTTTCCCTGTAATTTTGTTTTTGCAGTTTTGTATTCTTTCTCTTGAAAAGGGTTCCAAATTGTGTAAGCTCACTGCTTTCTGCTAAATGAATTTGCCCTCTAGCCAAGGTAGTCTGTTCTTCGCTAATCAAGCTATTGTATCCTTTCTACAACTGTTTTCTTTGAGAGGATGGTGGTAGGAGAGAAGGGAGAACAGCACATTCTCCAGAGAGGGACAGGGAGTGTGATGACTGAGTCAGGAAAGAACTTGATCATGCGACAGAGGTGGCCAGTACAGTGACCGTACATGCGAACAGGGGGAGAGTGGTGTCAGCTGAGGCAGTGGGGAGAGGCAGGGGCCCGACAGACCATGAAGGAGAGCTTGGATTTTGCTCTAGCTGCTGGAGCTAGGAGGTAACTAGGATATAGCTACAATTTAAAACGATTATTCTGGCTACTGCAGAGAATAAACAGACAAGAGCGAATTGGGGAGAAGACTGCATTAGTGCAGCGTCTGGGTAAGAGAGGGCAGTGGCTCACACTGTGGCCGTGGTAGTAGAGATGGTGGGAAGTGGTTGGATTTGATACATGTTCTGCAGGTAGAGATGACAGGGCTTGCTGATGAATCTGATTATATATGGTAGGAGTGAAGAAAAGAAGGGAATCAAGGGTGATCCCCCGGTGTGAGCAACGGGGTAGACAGGGCGCCAAGAGGAAGAAGACTGATGAAGGGCAGTTTAGGTATGTTGAGGCTGAGGTGCCTGGGGTGCTCCCGGGGTCGATGTCAAATAGGTCTTTGACTATTCAGAGTTTGCAGGAGAGGTTTATGCTGAAAATGTAACTTTGGGAATTGTTAGCATATAGATGATTTTCAAAACTGAGGGAATGGATGAGGTCACATTAGAAGAGGGTGGAGAGAAAAGAAGAGGAGGAGCTCAGATGGGACCATGAAGATCAAAACTCCAGATTAAACCATCAGGTAAGGGGGGAGGAATATGAAAAACAGACAAAGAACACCTGAAAGGAAGAAAACTAGGGGAGGGCAGTAGTATGGCAAGCCCAGCAAGGACAGTGTTCCAAGAAGGCAGGCATGTCCAGAAGGGCCAATGCCACCAGATGTGGAACAGGATAAGGACAGAAAAGTGACCTCTGAGTCTGGCAACATAGAGTTCAGTAGGCACCTACCTAGAAAAAAGGAATTTTGGTATACTGATAGAACTAGAAATCAGACTAGACTGAGTTAATGAGGAATTGAAAAAATAGAAAATAAACAGACCTATTAATCATTACAAATATTAAATCAGTAGGTTAAAAAAAACTACACTTTTCCCCTCAACAAAGAAAAAAACACTAGACTTTTGCTAAATTCTATCAGATCTTCAAGATACCAATAATTCTTATCTTATATAAATTGTTCCAGAGACTAGAGAGAAGGGAAAGATCCTTACTTTATTTAATAAAGCTGCTGAAACCTTGTTACCAAAATCAGGCAAGGATTATTATATGGGAAAGAAAAATTATAGGCTAGTAGTCTCATCTTAGTCCACAGATGCAGATATTCTAAGATATTGGCAAATCACATTCAGTAATATAGAAAAAAATACTAAGTCGTGACCAAGTAGAGTGTACCCCAAGAGGTGAAGATGGTTTAACATTAGAAAATGTACTTAATATTTATTAACATATTAACACAGTAAAGGAGAACAAACATAGTATTATCTCAATAGATTCAGAATAAGCATTTGAAAACATTCAAAATACACACATTCACGGTTTAAAAACAACCTTGTGAGGTGGAAAGAAACTTCCTTTTGCTAATAAAAAAAGACATCTACCCCAAACTGCAATAAATAAATGCTTAATAGTGAAAAGTTAGAAGCAATCTCCTTAAAGTCAGGAATAAGAGAAGGATATCTACTATCACTGCTTCTCTTCCATAATAAAACATAAGACAAGAAAAGTAACAGAAGTTGTAAGAATAGGAGGGAAGAAACAATGCCATCATTCACTTAAAAAAAAAAAAGACTGTATACACAGAAAATCCAAGAGAATATGAGACAAACTATTGTAATTGATGTTGGCAATGTTGCTAGATATACTCTCAAAATACAAAAACCAGTGGTATTCCAGTATACTAGCTACAAAGAAGTTGGATATGTTATAAAAAAAATTTTTTAAAGCAACCAAAATAGTAAGATATCTAGGTTTAAGTAGCTAATAAAAAAAGATGTGTAAGATTTTTATGAAGAAAATTTTAAAACTTCACCAAGGTATGTTTTAAAGACAAAAAGAAAACAAAAAGATACCATGTTCAGAGTTAGGAAGACCCAATATCCCAAAGTTGTGATGTCATTCAAATACAATTCACAAGCCAAGAAAAGCCAGAAGTGCTCTGAAGAATGGTGCGGGGGAGCGTCACCCTGCCGGGGACCAGGAAGCTGGGAGCATCCTCCTTTTCCCTTGCTTTGAAGGACCATGACTTAGAGGCGACACTCCTGGCCTCTCTCCCTCCTTCCACTCTCACTCTTAGAGGGGGGCCTTTTTGGACAGGTAACTTTAGAGGGAAACATAAAACCTGGGTATTCTTGGCCAGCCCCATCTGGGTTCCTGCAGGAGTCATGTGCCTGCTCTCTGCAGTGTAGTTAAGGGGCTGCTTCTGTGGGGAAAGCCTGGGGTTTTCCAGTTCATTGTGACTGTGAGGGTTAAGTTTTACTTTGAGTGACGTCTTTGTAAGCCCTTTTTATTACAGATCTAAAGTCACATTTTCCAAGCAACTTTATCAGTAAGAAAATTGACATTTTGATTTCTATTAGTCTATCTCTTGTATCTCTTCTCTCAAATGTTTCCAAATATCAGGAAGGATGCTATTTATTGGGCATCCTCAAACCTCAACAAGACTTACAGAAATTATATCTCACAATAATTAAAAATGTGGTACTAGCCCATGGATAGACAAATAAAGTAGAGCAGAATAGGGGGCCTGGAAACAGGTCCATGTATGTAAGTGAATTTGGTATATGAAAGAGGCATTATCAAACAGTGGACAAAAGACAGACTCTTCCATAAGTGATACTGGGACACTTTGCTGTCTGTATTGATCAGGATTCATTTAGTGATTAATCAGGTAGTGTTGTGGTTTGCCTCTTTTTTTGATTATTTTAGGTCACTTACCATTTCTTTTATAAAACCTCTCATGAATTACACACCTTGTTCCAGCTAGAGCACAAGTCTTATGCTTCTTGCTACCCTCCAGAATGCCCATCTCAGAACTTCATACAAAGACGATGCTAAACAAATGGCAGCTACCTCGCTTTGGTCACTATTGCTACTACTATTATTTTCCATTAAATCACAAATCCCATCTTTTATTTTTCAGGGCATACAGATCCAAATCAACACTCAGCTTTTATAATTATCTTGATATTATGAGCAGTATTCTTTAAACACTTGTGTATTTCTTCAGGAATCTTTTTTAAAATTAGACATCTGAAACTTGCACTTTGAAGATCACAGGAGACAATAAACAAAAACCTCCCAAGTAAACGTCAGTCACAGATGTCACCTCCTTATTATCCCTGAGGGCTCTCCTTATGACACAGAAGGAACGAAACCAATCTTGTACTCTTCTCCCCAACATCTCAGCTTATCCTCATCACAAACTGGTGAGATGAGCAAGGCAGGGATTACAGATAAGGAAATTAGGAGAGGTAGGACTTTTAAGTTCACCCAGCAGATTAGAAAAAGATAAGGGATAAGAAGCCAGTGCTCTTCAGAAGAAACTAGGCTGCTGCTCCCAGTTGTCTACTCTAAAGGCCTGAATTCCATTCACATGATTGTGTTATTGCCCATCATTCAAGGGTTCAAAGGTCAAGAATTACTAAATGGCTGGAGCCAACAGCTTTCTATTCATTTAAGTCAACTGAATCAATGTGATGCCTTCTTTGCAGCAGACTTGCCCTCCCATGTCTACCAGGATAAACCCTTTATGCTGCAGCTTGCCCTCATGGTACAACAGGCATGGAAATCAAATATAAGACACATTCTAGCATGTGCCTCCTGGTCTCAGACTAGGTTCTGACGGCCTGACCTATTTCTGTCCACTCTCTTCTCTTAATTCTCATACCACTGATCTGATGCTCATGAATCAGGTTGTTGTTTGCCAGCTTCAGCCTCAGCAATGCACTCAAGGATTCCTTGCCCAGCTAGTCTGCCAGTGCTCAAACAATAACCCCACCAATATGCCCTCTTCCCAAGGATGATTCACCCTCCTTGGCCAGCCTGGAGCTTAGACCTACATAAGTCTTATGGATGACTTTCCTTTTCTTCAGTTATCACCCTATGCAAGAAAACCCAGAAGGCAGGTGTGGAGCGATGTGTAAGTCGAGAAAGCTTCTCAGGAGTATTATCCACATTGCAGTTTCTGGGGGCAGAGATTAAGGTACTTACCATCTGACCATCAGTCCATGCTCCATGAAGTTTTTCAGGTTAGGAAGGGTTTGCCTCAAGTCTGGAGTCCCTAGTCCATGTTGGTATCTTAGCTGCAAAGATAGAAAAATAGTATTAAAAGAAATTCTGGCAGATACTAGGCAATGCTTCCATAACATTAAGGTTTTTTAACTCTAAGAGAGGAAATATAAATGTATGATCCCAATATCAACCACACTTTTGGGATGGTATTTAAAGGTGGCCTCTTCATTTCCTGTTCCCTTGCCCCTTACAGTTAGAGAATACTAAGAATGATCAAATGTGGAATCAGGATATTTCAAAGAACCCCCATATGGTTTGCTAATATCAGCCCCCAGGACACAGACCATAAAATCAGTTATTTCACTGGCAACACAAAAGGCTGGTATTACACACTCTGAGCACATCTGGCCCTTTTCCCCCTTTGTATCAAGGGTAGGAGCTATGCTGTACTCATCTCTGATTCCCAACAGGGCCCGACAGTGCTGGTGCTCCATCAGTGCTTATGAAACAAAGAAATAACAAGCTACTTTTGATGGAGGTTGTGCTTTGTATTTCTCTTGTATCTCTTTCCTCTTTGTCTAGAACCAGAGCACAGTGCTATAAAGTTAGTATGAGGAAACCGTGGCCTGTGGGCTAGATCTGCTCTTAGCTTTACTTATGTTTGCTAGAGGCTGATTTTCTAAAATGAAGTGTACTTCTAGGTACATTGGGTAACTTGCTAAATGGGTTTCATCTGTCTGTTCCTTGCCTCCTCTCTTCACTGTCTCTGAATGCCATTTGCTTCCTTAACTGACCATAACAGAGATCTGAGGTAAATATATGTGCAAATTCATACACATGCTCACACATACAATATCAAATACATAGGAAGTGTACAACACAGCCCTGTAGAAATGCATTTTTCAAACAATATCATACACATGAAGAAAGCAGTTTGTATACTGGTGTACAAATTTGAAGGGTCATCAATCTAGAAATTGTACTTTTCCAGCACCTAAGTTTAAAGTGGCTAAGTCAAACTTTTAAACATTTTCCTGTCTTAAAAATAAAACTACTACTAACAACAACAAAAAAGGTTTTCTTTTGTTTGTATCTAGTATTTTTCAATTAAGTGTGAGTGACACTAACCAAAACTGAGTTCAATCTTACTACACTGAGCTATTAAAGGAGAACCCCAAAGCCTAATTGGGTCTCTTGAATGGTCTGTACACACAAATAAAAGTAAGGAGGTAGAAACACAGGGTGTCAAAGCTAAAAGGTATCTTGTAAATTATTTAGGCTGATCCGTTTCTTTTGCAGATGGGGAAACTGAAGCCCAGAAAGGGGAAATAAATTCTCCAGCGCCACATACTTCAGTGGCAAAGATATTATTAACCAGAGCCTCCTTTTCATAACCAGATTGTTGCACCGTCTACCTCAAAGTCTGAGAGGAAAATTGGTAAAAATACTTGAGAGGACAAAGAGAAAATATTCTTTTCCTTTTCCAAAGCTAACTTGGTGACCTAAATCACCTCCTGAGATTTGCTGACCTTGAATTATAAGATCTACTCCATATTAAATGACATCATTTCTTTTATTAATATAAAAGCATTTTTTCCATATATTGATAAAAGCAAAATGGCTGATATCCCAATATGACATTCCTGAATTCATTGTTTCATAAAAAAGTAAAATTGTTTACACATGGCATAGAAATTTCACCTGTGATTCATACTAAAAAATATTAAATATCAAAAAACCATACTGAAATAACACTAAGCTATGTGTCCCTGAGCCAGTACAGTCAATTGACTGCCCCAGGCTCCACAATGGAAGGTGGGTGTTGAATTCTTTCAGAGACCACAATGAAAATTTCTCTCCAAGTCTGATTTCAACCAAAAAAGGAAAACATGGGGATTTCAAGCCTCCACCCAGGTTTTAACTCTTCATTTGCTGCGTGGCATTATTATTTTCATTATAGAGTCTTAGAATATTACAGCTTTAAAGAAAGCCTGGAGATCAGGATCTTTCCAATCTCCTTCCTTTCATAAATGAAGAACTAAGACCCAGTAAGGCGAAGCTAATTTGAGGATTGGATTAAAGATGGCGGTTTGAGAGGTGAGACAGATCTCCTCCTAAAACCATATATAATAGGAAAATATAATTTAATACAACTAATCCTGGAAGAGCAACAGGAAAGAAGGCTACACCAGACTGCACACACCTGGAGAAAAGAGCAGACCTCACAGAACAGGGTAATGTACCAAAGCTATGACCTGGTGGGTCCCAAGCCCTTCCCCCACCGCAGCTCACTGGCAGGAGGAAGAGAAACAGGCAAGGAGGGAGTGGAGGCCTGGGACTGCTGAAAACCCAGCCTTGGAGATCTGATCTGGGAGCATGAACCTACATTGCATGGTGCTCTGGTGATTTAGTGGTATTGGAAAGCTAAGACAGGCGGAATACCTGGAGAGACAGAGATTCCAGCTGCTTGTGGAAAACAGGGATTCATATCCAGCTGATCTGGGTGGGCAGTCTGAGAGACTTCCTAAAAGCGAGAGGGCTGCTAAAGGGGCAAGGATTGCACAGAGCTTACTGCTCAGGAGAAAGGACAGGTGGACAAAATTCTCCAGGTGCACTCTGACCAGCAGGTTGGGAGCTTAAACAGTCTTCAGGTGTTCCATCCCCCTGGCTGGCTATGCAGATCCAAGGCCCCCCACCACTCAGCCTGCTGTGTCTTCCTCCAGGCTAGCCTGCACCTGGCTCAGGCTCACAAACCGGCAGCCCCTGCCCTGGCGTCAGGCCAGCCAGAAGGAAGCCCCACGTATGGCAGCTACAAACACAAAACAGAGGCTTACACCTGTGTGTTTGGCCCACTGGTTCTGGCAGTGGAGACAGGCAAAGCAGCCAGGAAGCACGAAACAGCTCTTTCATCCCCCCAGGCACCAACACTACTCCCCCATGACCCCTGACATTGCTCCAGGGGCTGGGCAGCTCCAGAGAGTAGAGCTTCTGGGCACTAGAGGGCACAACAGACAAATTATGAAATGTGAAAGGAACCTGGTTCAAAGCAAAATTATGAATACCCCTGAGAAAGATTCAAATGAAACTGACCTCAAGAATCTTCCTGAAAGGGAGTTCAAAATAAAAATCATTAACATGCTCATGGAAGTACAGAAAAATATTCAAGAACTCAGGAACGAATTCTGGGATGGAGATCCAATCATTGAAGAACACAATGGAGGGTATTAAAAGCAGATTAAATACAGTGGAGGAGACGATAAATGAATAGAAATTAGGGAAGAGGAATACAAAGAAGCTGAGGCACAGAGGAAAAAAAAGGATCTCTAAGAATGAAAGAATACTGAGAGAACTGTCTGACCGATCCAAATGGAATAATATTCATATTAGTGGTACCAGAACAAGAATACAGAGAAAAAGAGATAGAAACTGTCTTTGAGGAAGTAATTGCTGAAAAATTCCCCTATCTGGGGAAGGAAATAGTCTCTCAGACCATGGAGGTGCAAAGATGTCCCAACACAAAGGACCCAAGGAGGACAACACCAAGACATACAATAGTTAAAATGGCAAAGATCAAGGATAAGGACAGACTATTAAAAGCAGCCAGAGAGAGAAATAAGATCGCATACAAAGGAAAACCCATCAGGCTATCATTAGACTTCTCAGCAGAAACCTTACAGGCCAAAAGGGAATGGCGTGATATATTTAATGCAGTAAAGCAGAAGGGCCTCAAACCATGAATACTTTATCCGGCAAGATTATCATTTAAATTTGAAGGAGGGATTAAAATATTTTCAGATAAGCAAAAGTAGAGAGAATTTACCTCCCACAAACCTTCTCTACAGTGTATTTTGGAGGGACTGCTATAGATGGAAGTCTTCCTAAGGTTAAATAGCTATCACCAGAGGTAATAAAAAGGGATAGACAAAGAGTACAGAATATGATACCTAATATATAAAGAATGGAGGAGGAAGAAAAATGAGGAGAAAAAAAAGAGCCTTTAGATTGTGTTTGTAATAGCATACTAAATGAGTTAAGTTAGACTCTTAGATAGTAATGAAGTTACCCTTGAACCTTTGGTAACCACGAATCTAAAGCCTGCAATCACAATAAGTACATACCTATCAATAATCACCCTAAATGTAAATGGTCTGAATGCACCAATCAAATGACATAGAGTCACTGAATAGATAAAAAAACAAGCCCCAACTATATGCTGCTTACAAGAGACTCACTTCAAACACAAAGACATATACACAGACTAAAAGTGAAGGAATGGAAAAAGATATTTCATGCAACTAAATAGGGAGAAAAAAGCAGGTGTTGCAGTACTTGTATCTGACAAAATAGACTTCAAAACAAAGAAAGTCACAAGAGACAAAGAAGGACATTACATAATGATAAAGGGGTCAATTCAACAAGAGGATATAACCATTATAAATATCTGTGCACCCAACATAGGAGCACCTACATATGTGAAACAAATACTAACAGAATCAAAAGGGGAAATAGAATGTAATGTATTCATTCTAGGAGACTTCAACACTCCCCTCACTCCAAAGGACAGATCAACCAGACAGAAAATAAGTAAGGAGACAGAGGACAACACATTAGAACAGATGGACCTAACAGACATCTATAGAACTCTACACCCAAAAGCAGCAGGATATACATTGTGTTCAAGTGCACACAGAACATTTTTCCAGAATAGACCACATACTAGACCACAAAAAGAGCCTCAGTAAATTCAAAAAGATTGTAATTGTACCAACCAACTTCTCAGATCACAATGGTATAAAACTAGAAAAAAATTGTACAAAGAAAACAAAAAGGCTCACACCTGTGTGTTTGGCCCACTGGTGTCACAAACACATGGAAGCTTAACAACATGCTCCTAAATAATCAATGGATCAGTGACCAAATTAAAACAGAGACCAAGCAATATATGGAGACAAACAAAAACAACACCACAATGCCCCAACTTCTGTGGGACACAGTGAAGGCAGTTCTAAGGGGAAAGTATATAGCAATCCATGCCTACTTAAAGAAGGAAGAACAATCCAAAATGAATAGTCTCAATTCACAATTATGGAAACTGAAAAAAGAAGAACAAATGAAGCCCAAAGTCAGCAGAAGGAGGGACATAATAAAGACCAGAAAAGACATAAATATAATTGAGAAGAATAAAATAATAGAAAAAATTAATGAAACCAAGAGCTGGTTCTTTGAGAAAATAAATAAAATAGATAAACCCCTATCCAGACTTATTAAGAAAAAAAGAGAATCTACACACATAAACAGAATCAGAAATGAGAAAGGAAAAATCACAACAGACCCCACAGAATTACAAAGAATTATTAGAGAATACTATGAAAATCTATATGCTAACAAACAGGATAACCTAAAAGAAATAGACAACTTTCTAGAAAAATACAATCTTCTAAGACTGACTCAGGAAGAAACAGAAAAGCTAAACAGACCAATTACCAGCAATAAAATTGAATCAGTAATCAAAAAACTACTCAAGCACAAAATTTCTGGGCCAGATTGATTCACTGCTGAATTTTATCAGATATACAGAGATGACATAATAATCATTCTCCGTAAAGTTTTCCAAAAAATAGAAGAGGAGGGAATACTTCCAAACTCATTCTATAAAGCCAGCATCACTCTAATACCAAAACCAGGCAAAGACACCACAAAAAAAGAAAATTACAGACCAATATCCCTGATGAACAGAGACACAAAAATACTCAACAAAATATTAGCAAAGCGAATTCAAAAATACATCAAGAGGATCATAAACCATAATCAAGTGGGATTCATCTGAGGGATGCAAGGATGGTACAACATTCGAAAATCTGTCAACATCATCCACCACATCAACAAAAAGAAGGACACAAACCACATGATCATTTCCATAGATGCTGAAAAAGCATTCAACAAAATTCAACATTCATTCATGATAAAAACTCTCAACAAAATGGGTATAGAGGGCAAGTACCTCAACATAATAAAGTCCATATATGACAAACCGACAGCCAACATCATACTTAACAGTGAGAAGCTGAAAGCTTTTTCTCTAAGATTGGAACAAGGATGCCCACTCTCCCTGCTTTTATTCAACATAGTACTGGAGGTCACAGCCAGGACAATCAGATAACTCAAAGAAATAAAAGGCATCCAGATTGGTAAGGAAGAAGTCAAACTGTCACTGTTTGTGGATGACATGATATTGTACATAAAAAACCCCAAAGACTCAACTCCAAAACTACTAGAACTAATATCTGAATTCAGCAAAGTTGCAGGATACAAAATTAACACACAGAAATCTGCTGCTTTCCTATACACTAATGATGAAATAGCAGAAAGAGAAATCAGGAAAACAATTACATTCACAATTGCATCAAAAAGAATAAAATACCTAGGAATAAACCTAACCAAGGAAGTGAATGACATATACCCTGAAAACTATAAGACACTCCTAAGAGAAATTAAAGAGGATACTAATAAATGGAAATTCATCCCATGCTCTTGGGTAGGAAGAATTAATATTGTCAAAATGGCCATCCTGCCTAAAGCAATCTACAGACTCAATGCAATCCCTATCAAAATACCAACAGCATTCTTCAACGACCTGGAACAAATAGTTCTAAAATTCATATGGAAACACCAAAGACCGCAAGTAGCCAAAGCAATCCTGAGAAGGAAGAATAAAGCAGGGGAGATCTCACTTCCCAACTTCAAGCTCTCCTACAAAGTCACAGTAATCAAGACAATTTGGTACTGGCACAAGAACAGAGCCATAGACAAGTAGAACAGAATAGAGTCCAGATATTAACCCAAACTTACATGGTCAATTAATATATGATAAAGGAGCCATGGATATACAATGGGGAAATGACAGTATCTTCAACAGTTGGTGTTGGCATAACTGGACAGCTACATGTAAGAGAATGAAACTGGATTACTGTCTAACTCCTTACACAAAAGTAAACTTGAAATGGATCAGAGACCTGAATGTAAGTCATGAAACCATAAAACTCTTAGAAGAAAATATAGGCAAAACTCTCTTGAATATAAACATGAGCAACTTCTTCATGAACATATCTCCACGGGCAAGGGAAACAAAAGCAAAAATGAACAAGTGGGACTATATCAAACTAAAAAGCTTCTGTACAGCAAAGGACACCATCAGTAGAACAAAAAGGCATCCTACAGTATGGGAGAATATATTCATAAATGACATATCTGATAAGGGGTTGACATCCAAATTATACAAATAGCTCTTGCACCTCAACAACAAAAAGCAAATAACATAATTAAAAAATGGGCAGAGGATCTGAACAGACACTTCTCCAAAGAAGAAATTCAGATGGCCAACAGGCACATGAAAAGATGCTCCACATTGCTAATCATCAGAGAAATGCAAATTAAAACCACAGTGAGATATCACCTCACACCAGTTAGGATGGCCACCAACCAAAAGACAAACAACAACAAATGTTGGTGAGCTTGCGGAGAAAGGGGAACCCTCCTACACTGCTGTTGGCAATGTAAATTAGTTCAACCAAGTGGAAAGCAGTATGGAGGCACTTCAAAAAACTAAAAATAACAATATCATTTGACCGAGGAATTCCACTCTTAGGAACTTACCCTAAGAATGCAGGAGCCCAGTTTGAAAAATACATATGCACCCCTATGTTTATCGCAGCACTATTTACAATAGCCAAGAAATGGAAGCAACCTAAGTGTCCATCAGTAGACGACTGGATAAAGAAGATGTGGTACATATACACATGGAATATTATTCAGCCATAAGAAGAAAACAAATCCTAGCATTTTGCAACATGGATGGAGCTAGAGGACAGTATGCTCAGTGAAATAAGCCAGGTGGAGAAAGACAAGCATGAAATGATTTCACTCATCTGTGGAGTGTAAGAACAAAGGAAAAACTGAAGGAACAAAACAGCAGCAGACTCACAGAACCCAAGAATGGACTAACAGTTACCAAAGGAAAAGGGACTGGAGAGGATGGGTGGGAAGGGAGGGATAAGGGGGAAAAGGGGCATTACGATTAGCACACATAATGTAGCGGGGGGCACGGGGAAGGCAGTATAGCTCAGAGAAGACAAGTAGTGATTCTATAGCATCTTACTACACTGATAGATAATGACTGTGATGGGAGCGGGGGGTGAGGACTTGATAATATGGGTGTATGTTGAAACCACAATGTTGTTCATGTGAAACCTTCATAAGATTGTGTATTAATGACACTTTAATTTAAAAATAAGTAATTAACTTAAAAAAGATTGTATATTAATGATACTTTTATAAAAAATAATTAAAACAAAAAAGTACATGTGTTATACAATAAATCTAAACTACTACAAGGCTTATAATGAGAAAACAACAGTTCTTTGCTCTTCAGTAGCAATCACTTTAAGCTGTTTTTTTCTTTATGTTCATAATTCTAAATGATATGCTTACATTTATTTTTTCCCTCCTAGTATTAGACATGTACTGTGTTCCTACTATGAAAAATGAAAGTTTAGCTCTCATTTTACTCTTTTCTTACATATTTTATCCCTTCACCCATACATTATCTGCTGACTTTTTATTAAAGAATGAGGGTGTAACTCTCTACCCTGTCAAATATACTTCTCATCCTCAAGATATTCAATATAACATTTTTGTTAAATCAATACTGTGTTTACCTTATACCTAGAAAATACCAGTCACTGCTGAGCCATGTAATATACTATCCCTTTTTTGTGCTTTTTTGTTTTTCCTGAAGTGATGATTATCCTTTTTCCACTTGTTGAGCACCTATCTTGTTGACGGTACTACTTGCTGAGTACCTATATGCCTATCACTAGATCCTCCCCTACCTCAGGCAAACATTAAAATCCTTCTCAATCTGAAAAATACACCATATAACCTATCAAGTCCACTTTCGTCCTTGGAGATCTATTTCCTGAAGCAACCCTCTCTCTGCTCCAATCTGTAGTGTCTGCTCTCTAGTCCTGCTCCACTATTATCTTCCTAGAACTTTCTTTCACCATCACCCTGGAAATTTTACTTCTCTTCTGTGTTGAAGCTGTTGTTTCCTAGATCTCATGGCTTCTTTCTTGATATACTGCCTCATCTTGGTGGAGCATATCCTCTAAAAGCTTTCTGTGAAAGCGAAGCATGGGAGGTGTCTTTTATGACACCTTGAGTATTTAAAAATGCTTATTCCATTCTCACACTTGAATGGCAGTTTGCTGGGTATAGAATTGAAGGCCAAAATGATTTCCTTCAGAATTTCTAAAATATTGTTTCATTGTCATATGACTTTGCAGATGGCATTTAGAAACCTGGTAACATTCTGATTACTGATCCTTTGTATGTCAGTTGACTCTTCTCTCTGGAAGCTTTTAGGATCTTATTCTTTAACTCCACTATTCTGAAATTTCACAGTAGTAAGTCTTTGTTGGGTCTTTTCCCATGCGTTGTGCTGGGCACTTAGTCAGATGAGTCCTTTCAATATGAAAACTCTCATTCCCTAACTCTGATTATTGTCTTTTACTACCACTACTACTATTTTGTCACCTCCTCCCTCTCCATTTTCTGTTATTTCTGGCTTTCTTTCTTCTTTTCATAACTCCAAGTTTCAAGTCCTTCTGGAGTTCCATGCTTTGATTACATTGCTTCTTGAAGGCTTTAGATTTCAGCTTCCCCCATTCTGCCAACTCAGTTTCTCTCTCACTTATTTGCTTGCATTTTTCCAACGTTTGTTGACTCCATCACTTACACTTTTCTGTTCTTTTCGTCCTTGTCAGTTTACAATTTTTAATTGTTTTATTTTTATTAGTAGCATTTCATTAGGAAGATGACATAAATGAGTTCATGCAATTTGTTTAACATAAAGCCCCCTACATATATAACAGCTTTTCAATATTGGCTAACAACCTTCCCTACGGTTTTTTACAGATTATTCACTACTCTGGCAGAGAGCTCTCTTTCCCGTCTCCCCGTCTTTCTCTAGACATCCTACATTTGGTCATTTCTTTCTATTTTCAAAGACCCAATACAAGTTCCATTTCCTGTAGGACGTTCTCTGATTACTCTAGGATAGTGGGCATTTTACCTCTCTCCCCAAATTCCTTTCTATATCACCTCTCCATTTGCTGTTTTTGGAAAGCTTTAACTAACTGAATAGGTACTTGACAAATATTTAATTAACAAGTTAAGTGAAAGAGGGAATGAGAGGTATCATGACACATTGGAATGAGTTTAGATCAGATCTGGGCTTGAATACCAATGCTGTCACTTACTAGTTGTCTGCCTTTGAATAAGTTACTTCTTTGCTCTGAGTTTCTTTTCGTACTCATAAAATGGAATGTCATCTGCCTTGCAGAGCTATTGTAAAGTTTAAATAAGATAAAGTATGTACAGTATCCAAAATAATATCTGGTACATATTGGTAAGTGCTCAATAAACTATACCTACTATCATTATAATACATATATACTTTCTACATGTTATTATCATATCTACCACATATAATATCTACCACTAGGCTGGGCATAAAGCTGGTGCTCAATTATGGTTTTTCACTTAACTAATTTGAATGAGAATCAGAAAAAGAAAAAAAAAGAGTCAAAATCAAAGGGAAAATATCTTAAGTACATTGTTCACTTTTTTAAATGCTAGTTTTCACTAATTGATTAAGTTTCTAACTACAAGCACTCCAGAGAGGCAGCAATGAACACATACACGTCAATATCTTTAAAATCATTACATAGTGAAATGCAAAGATACATAATGTGGGTGCTCAGGAGACCTGGGTGACGACCCAGTTCTGCTGTACAGCCACAAGTCAGTCAGTTCCTTCAGCCCCAGAGGCAGCTGTAAAGGATAGGTTAAAAGATGAAGTACTCTTTTCTCTAAGAAATCTTGCTTCACATTCCATCAAAACCTCACCAACTACTATCAATACCACACTTCCCTTAAAGGCAGCCCCTTCTGCTCGCACTTCAACAGCAGAAGGCAGATGCCAAGAAACCCAGGCAAATAAAATACTGCTTTGGGTCTGTCTAACTGCCTCAAATTAGTCTCTGAAATAAACACCTTTTGTAACAACTTCCTCCTGCACCACCACCCAAAGAGTCTAAGCAGTTTTTAAGTGGAATTTTGGTTTCAATTAGCTTGAAATTCAGCCTTACTCTGATTGGCTTAGAACTCCATGGGAGCAATTAAATATTTGTGCAACTCTGTAGAAGGCTAGTAGGTGAGAACTACACATAAATGACACATTAGATGGGAAGTGAGGAGAAGTAATGCTCATTGGTTTCCCTGAAAAAATGAACAAATACTATCGTCTACGAGCAAAGGAAAACCCCTAATCTAAAATAACCAGGAAGGTCTAGCTTTATAATTGCTAGAACAAGCAAAAGGAAAGAAAACTAGAGCAAAGAATATACTTAGGCCTCAAGACAATCATAACCATGCAAACTCCAGTAACTATCTTCTCTGCTTTCCTCTCCTACCTCACCTTCTTGTATAAAAATATAATATTTTTGCAAAGCCACATGCTGGTTTCATCCCAGATCACTACATATTCACCTGAGTTTTACCATATTAGACAGATCAATTATGACATTAAAGGTCTTGGAGTTGAAATTAACTAGTTCAAACAGTTTGATGAATGATGCTCCATTGACTAGATAAGTCCATTTGTAGCTCTGGAGATCATATTTAAAAATAAAGTGTGAAGGTACTTCTGAGAAATAAATGTGGAGTTCTTGTACTCAATGAACATCCTTCCACTGAGCTAAGAGGTCTAATTTCATATCAAAGTGCTCAATTTTATTTTTATTTTTTAAACACAATTTTCCAGGCTAGGAAAGACCATGGGGGCTCAGGAATCATTTTGTCATTTAGGTTTTGGCAGGAGAAATTCACTTTAGACAAAAGACACACACATGCATGTACACCCTTCCAAACTATATTCATCTACACAAGGCCACTTATTGCGTGGCTTATTAGTTCCATATGGGGTTGGAGCTAAGCTACATGATATGTTTGATACAAACCGTCTGTTACTGTGAGGGAATGTAGATTAATACAATGCTTCAATAAAGGTTACTAAAAGATCAACACTTGCGTGATGGGATTACAGTGAATTTGACTACAAAGAGAACTGGTCTAGAGGAATTGAAAAAGGAAGAAAAATGCACATATGCATCAAAGACTTAACTTGAGAGTTTTGGCGTATGTAATCAAAAATCTCTGTTGGACTAGTTACCAATATTTCAGTTCACTTTTAAATGCTAAGGATTCACTGACATGAAAAGAACTAGATTAGGAGTTTTAAAAAAGGGCACCACCATGTCAAACTCTGTCTTCCTCGAAGAAAATGCAACTCTTTCAAAGATGTGGAAAACCTACTTAAAGAATATTTAATATGAGCAATAATATTGTTTCTTACAGTGAGTCATTGCACATATACCTCTAAGGAAAAGTATAAAAACTTGATTATGGGCCTCTGGTTGCAAGAACAACCTAAGTGCTTTTCCATCCCCATCTATAAACCATGCCAGTTCTTTTCCAAAATAGATATGTTATAATGTAAACACTGGACACAGCTGAGGCCTGCCATTCTGAAGTCTGAAATTAAGTCTAAAAGCTCTTAAGTATAAGAAATGGAAAGTTTTCTTCTATTCCTCCTCCTAATCATGCTATCAGCTACTCATAGCTAAGATCATGGGATTTGTATCAGAGCAGATGGCACCTTTGAGAGCATCAGCCCACCTGCTTCATTTGCCCATAAGGTAAGTGTGAAGTTAAGTGGCCTGCTGAAGGTCGAACAGATTGAGTCCAGGGGCCAGAATCTGAATTTGCTGACTTCTAACCACAGGCTTTTTTTTTAATATCACGTGCTGTATTTATGATGCACAGATTATGTTTGAAACAAACATATCATAAAATGTTATATTAAAAAGACTTCAATTAAGATGGTTCTTTGCCAGAAAATAACTAGAAGCACTCTTAAACTAACATAACTCTGGAGTCAGCCTGAACTGTAAGTGTGGTCCCTATCACTGCCAATTCTTGTGAGTTGCTAAAGAGGGTGAATAAAACATCACAAATGAACAAACAAAGAGGAGGGGAAATTTGTCAAAGCAATCTGATGGCAACTACCATCAGCTTTAATTAATGAACATCAAAGAAAGGTATGTTCTCTGGAGGCTAAAGGCTATGTGAATGAATAAAATTGTGTAGTACCCATTAAAGCAAGTATTTATGCTGTTGGGTTCAGCAGACTTGACCTTGGCTTTCTGTCCTCATGTTAATAGTCTTGTGTACCCTGATTTACCCTAAACTACTTGTAGTTACCTTTGACCTAATCTGGATTCCTGATTCCCTCGGGAGCTCAACCTGGCTCTCTAAGCAGATCAAACTCAGCATTTCTGCTCCCAGTTCACTGATTTTGATGCAACCTTGGTGCAAAGAACTGTATTAGATAAAGAAGGTCACAGTCTAACAGGGCAGAGACGGTTCTCTAGAATGTCTTATAAATGGAATCATAGAATATTAGCCTCCTGTGTCTGCCTTCTTTCATCTGTTTTTGAGATTCATTCATGTTGGTGTATGTATGAGTAGTCTGTTCTTCTTTATTGCTGAGTAGTATTCCATTGTGTGGATATACCACCAATTATTTATCTATATGTCAGCTAATAGACATTTGGGTTGTTTCAATTTGGGTTATTGTGAATTAAGCTGCTATATATATTTGGGCACAGGTTTTTGTTTGGACTTGTATTTTTATTCCTCTTGCACCATACTTACGAGTGGTACATATAGGTTTAACTTAAAAAAAATGCAAAACTGTTTTCCAAAGTGGCTATACAATTTACATTCCTGCTAGCAATATATTAGTATTTCAGCTGCTCTGCATCACCATCACAACATGATACTGTCAGTTTAAAAATGCTTAGCCATTCTAATAAGGATGTAATAGTATCTCATTATAGCTTTGGTTTTTATTTCCCTAATGCCTAATAATATTGAGCATTTTTTTCATGTGCCATCTGTGTCTCTTTCTCTCTCCCTTTGCAGTTTTTGTGAGCTACCTCTGATAAACACCTGATACCCTCTGATTAATCTTAATACCTTCTAATGGGAACACTGCAGTTAAAACCATTTCTGCTTAATCTAGCGAGAGTAGATTCTGTTTACTACAACAACACAATTCCATTTGTAATGAGGGGCCACTGGAAGTTCTTATGTGTGTAAAAGACAAAAATGAAAATGCTGTTATAAGTGCAGGGATTCTTTCACAGAAAGTCAGGCAAATCTAACTGTCTGTCTTGTCTGTTTATTGGAATGAAAAATGCACTTAAATCTGATGTGATGAATTTGACTACACAAGGAATATGGAAGCCCATTCTGACATCTCCCCAGCAATGTACAGTGACCACAAATACCTGGTATGATCACTGGTAGAAATTACTTATTTCAATTCAACAAATAATTACTGAGCAGTGTGTGTGGGGTTGGGGGCTGTGCTGTAATGGCGATAATGACAGAAACGGAGATGTGTCTACGGCATTGTTTGTAACAGGATATTTGGAAATCATTTGGATATACACTATGCCTTTGGCCATGTTCTAGGGTAGAATGATGACTATGTTAATGATAATGAAAATAATTCTGTAGCTGAGGATATATTTATTGAATGATTATGTACCAAGCATTATACCAATCATTTCACATTGTATTATTTCACTGAGTTCTCACTATTACTCTCTCTCTTATGGTTGAAGAAACTGAGATTTAGAGTTTCTAATAAATGGTAGGGCTTCAATTTACCCCAGGTTTGTCTGACCCTTGCACTCTGAACTCTTAACTAAGAATGATGCTGATAACAGTAGTATCAATAGCAGCTAGCTACTGGTCTTCTCAACCTACAACTGTGTCAGTTATGGAACTTGACTGTTTACTTATATGTCATTTCACTTAATCTTCATAATAATCCCATGAGCTAGGCCCCACTCTACACATGGCAGTTTAAAAGGTAAAAGAGTTGCCTGAAATTTCACAGGTAGCAAGTACAGGAGCAAGTACAACTGATACTTCACGACCCAGCACACAGTCTAAATATTGTTTACAAGTTGATTAGAAAAGTCTACTTTCTCATTCCTCAATTAATGCCAGTACTTGGAAAGAGACTCTCAGTTCTTTAGAGAAACATATTCCCTATCTTGATATCAGATATTTGACAACAGTTACATTTCTACTCCACTGTTGTTCAGCTAGCTACATATATTTACTCTTTTAAAATCTATGCTTGTAAATTAATCCCTACAGCCTCTTCATCATTCTTTATGTTTCTAAACTCTATCCAGTTTCCCTTAAAGAATCTGGTAATGAGGTGCCCTAAATGGAGCCCAGTGTTCCAGAATGCTCTTTTCTCTCATTGATGATTTTTTTCCCTTAAAATCTTCATTTTACTATAATAGCTACACACACTTCACGACTTTTAGGTGTTTCTGTGGAATTCTTCTGACCTTACTTGCAATGCATTAGAGTCCAAGCCCATGTGCCTACTGTTTAGCCTCTCTGGCTGACCATAAATAAATGTAGTTTCAGAAAATGAAAAAACACCACCCCAAAATGGGAATGAACTGCTGAGTGCACATTGCTCCTCCCACTTGACAGATGCTCTAACAATTTGGTCTGGACTAATTTTGCTCATCTTTTGATCTCACAATTATCTTAATAAAAAATAATTAATTCATTATATATGTACTGATTATCTACTATAGGCAGGGTACGCAAGATATAATGGGGTATCACAAAATGAATCAGCCACGGATGCCACCCTGAAGGAGACTACCTCTTTAATGTAACTAAGTGAATCTTCTATGGGTGTTTGAAAGGTGGAGTAGCAGGCAGAGATTCAAACTGTAAGAAGGGCTTGATGGAATAGTATTGGTCTGAAGATGGAGGGGCGATGTGAGAAGGAATGCGGAAGGCCTCTAGGAACAAGGAGTGGCCCCTGGCTAAAAGCCAGCAAACAAATGGAAACCTCAGACCTATAGCTGCAGGGAACTGGATTCTGCCAACAATTTAAATGAACTTGGAAGTGGATTATTCCTAAGAGTCTCCAGAAAAGAGACTAGCCTGACCAACACCTTTGGTTTTGGCTTTGTGAGACCTTAAGCAGCAAAACCAGATGAGCCCACCCAGACTTCTGACCTGCAGAACTGTGAGATAAAAATGTATGTTGCTTAAATTGCTGTATTTGCGTTAATTTGTTATGAAGCAATAGAAAGCTAATATAGGTAGAGAAGATTACTTCTACCTTTTATCGGAAGATGTCTGGAGTGAATTCATGGGGGAGAATATGGCTTAAGCAGTTCCCTAACAGATAACATTTTCATAGATATATAGTATCTACTAAATGTTAGCACAATGGGGACAGCTCTACACAAGGGCATAGAGGTTTTTAGTTAGCAAATAATACTTTGAACATCAAGTATATGCTGGGACATACTTCTCCAAAGGCTAATTTAAGGGCTCAGGGTAGAAGCTAGAGACCCTTAAGAATCATCCTCAAGTTTATCTATTCTGGGGAGTCTGAGATTTTCTTCTCCAGAGATTATGATTCTCTTAAAATATGCTGTAAGATCTTATCAAGTTAAAGCCAAATATGGGTGTTCAAGTTTATGGAAGACAGACTGAAAACTTACACATGAATAACTGCTTCAGAACAGGACAGAATCTTTGTGTGAAAGCAAGCACAGCATTAAGTGACTTTTGACTGTATCAAACTGGAAAACTGCAACACATTGTATATAAATAATCTTCCCAAGTATAACGGTCACTATGCAAAAAGGATGTTCACTACCATGACAGTTAGTGAATACAAATTAGATAAGAGAAAGAGTTAAGAGCTATTAAAATTGGGGGAAAAAAGAGGCAAGATGATCATTTTTTTTAGAGATGATATGATTATACATCTAGAGAATCCAAGTAAACTGAAACCTCACCCCAAACTATAATGTCAATAGTCTTCCTTTATAAAAATCAATAGTCTTCCTCTATAAAAATAGTATATTATATGGCACCATTTTAAATAGGAACAAAGATAAAATATCTAGAATAAACATAACCAAAATGGTAAGCTCAATATGAAGAAAACCTTAATATTTTATTAAAGAACACAAAAGGTCTTAATAAATGGAAACTTACACTGTTCTCAGATAGGAAGACCTGCTATTATGAAGATGGCATTTCTTTATAATCTAATCTATAAATGCATTATGACACTTATAAAAGTACCAATAGGATTTTTTAGAACTAGATGCAGAGTTCAGTTTTGTTGTGGTAAATGAAAACACTTCTATAGCACTTTCTGTTTGCTAGACCCTATCTTAAGTACAAATACTAACTCATTCAATCATCATAAGAACCCTAACAAAGCAGATATTATACCCATCTTACAGATGAAAAACCGAGGGATAGAAAGATTAAATAATTTATGCCACATACCCTACACAATACCTACAACACTATAAATTCTTTAATGGCAGAGACCCATTTTATTTATTGTTAAATGCCCAGCACCTAGTTTTATGTCAGGTGCATGGTAATTAATAAACTTTTTCAGAGAATTGTGTTGACAATTGCGGGAGTGAAATCCATATTTGGTTATTTGATTTATGGAGAACTCTGTGGGAAAAGCTTTCCAGAAATGAAGTGTTGGGACATCTTAAACAACAATCTGACAGAAAAAGAGCTGAGCTGAACAATAAATTGTAAGAAAGCAGGCAATTCAGTGGAGATAGAGGAAAGAATATAAGTTCAGTGAGGTACGTGCATCAGATGAAGGTATGTGTATTATAGGTGGGGGTGGAGAGATGAAGAGGGGAGGAATAGACTGGCCTCAATTTCTCACAATAGGTGAGCAGTGTAATTTTTCTTGACAAAGTGCACTGAAAATAAAGTTTATATAATGTGTTCATCATCTAAGCAGGCATAAACAGTTTTGAACACATGTATTAGGAGTACAAAAAAGATAAGCATGGGGGGGACTTGATAACATGGTGAATGTTGAAACCACAATGTTGCTCATGTGAAACCTTCATAAGATTTTATATCAATGATATCTTAATGAAAAAATTAAAAAAGCACAAATTTTAGATTGTATTAAAATTTCCATCAAGAGATCTGGTAACAGAGAGCTTCATTTCTATTTAAATATTACTCTCTGGCACTATTAACATTTGAAGAGGTTAAGACACAAACTTCCCCACTCTCCCCATTCAAATCAATTAGCTGTTCTAAGAACTATGCCAAGATTATTAAACAACATGGAACTGTCTATCTTTAAGTTGTCATTTGCACATTAACTGCCTAGCTAACTTCCAAGCTTCTTGAATCAAAAATAATGTAATAAAAACTCAATTTAAAATATATGAAAAGGTGTAAGAGAGGGAGCTAAAAAGTGAAAGAAAGGGTTTTGGATTGGAATTCCAGGTTTGTTAGTTAATATCTGTGTAACCTTGAACAAGTCACTCTGAACCTCTGGTTCCTCATCCGTAGAATGCATATAACAATACCTGCTTCAAAGCAGGTGGATTAAATAAAATAATGTGTGCAAAACTCTCAACGCAGTCTGTGAGTTACAACTATCTTACAATTGTTAGTTTTCATCCCTTTTCCCCATAGCTATTTCTAAGAACATTCCTTTTTTTCTCACATTAAACGTTTAATGCTTTACTTCATTTTTCTACTTCATTCATTACTAGCTTTTCTAACTTCCTTCAGTTAAGATTATATATTGTTATTTTTGGTCTCAATTGAATCAGACATGTCTTGAATATGACACACTATAGCCTCAAAAGGCAAGATTCAACAAAGAGAAAACATCCAAGGTAAACAATATGTCATTGTGAAGATAAGAAATGCCAAAATTCTGTGGATGAGAATAGACGGAAGTAAGAGGATAAAAAAATTGAGAGAAAAACAAAAGTGGAATGATAGTGGTAAGTTTATCCAGTAGGAAGCAGGTAAATGCAGACTTACATTCTGAACCTAAGTTCATACATACATTATACATGTTTTAAACAGAATTTGACCTAGATATAAACTAGTGATAGTACACCAAGTCTATTCCTTTGATTTCACCTTCAGTCTTGTACTGGTACAAAGAAGATAAGCAAGGAATTATATACTCGCTCAGTCAATAGACACTGAACACCTTCTATGTGCTAGGCCATGGACTAAAGTTGCAAAATAAAGAAGAGGCAGTTCCTGCTTTTAAAGTAATATTATCAAAATATAATGGAAAAGGCATTTAAACATCAGCAATATAATTATTATACTAAAGAACAGTAAGCATCACATTAGAGATGATTATAAGAGCACAGAGGAGGAATATCTAACCAAGTGCAAGGGACACAGATATTTCAAAAGTAAGTGATAACCTACCTGGTCACACAGTTTAAGCTGGATTTTACTAGGTGAACAGGTAGAGAGATAGTATTCCAGACGGAGGAAACTGCAAGTGTAAAAGCCCAGAAGCAGGACAGAACATGGGAAACAGCAGTTTATTATGGGAAAGACAATGGATGAGATAGAGTAATGCAGAGTTACTACAGGAGTAGCAGCCGAGAAAGAAGACCTTAAGCAAGGTTCTAAATTCTGAGCACTCCAGTGAAGTAACCAGCATGCCAGATGATAACCAGGTATGACAGAGAGTTGACAGTTCAAACAGCTTCAATGAAGCATGATGATTTTATACAAGGAGGAGAAAGTAGTGGCTTGAAGAAATGGACAAACTACCCATCCCTCCCTCCTCTTCATCACCTTCTTGCTCTTGTGGAGTGTTAGAAAACAAGCCTCCAATGGAAGGAGTTGCAGGCTTCAGTTTAGATAAAGAGAAGGAAAAACTTCTGTGGCTACTAAGTGTTCGCAAGGGGCTGGTAAACTGTGTGTCAAGGTATCAGGGGGTTCCTGTTTGGGTGAGGATGCCTTTGAGGTCCATGTAGCAGCCCAAAGCCCTCATCTGGATGAAGACTGTCTTACTGTGCTCAACAGAACTGTGGAGAAATCCCCGGTTAAGGTACCATCCGAAGTTTGTTCCAGTGAAAGCTACTGGAGGTCTCTGAAGTAGCTGAAACTGTTGACCCGAGGGAGGGGATAATACCTCAGAGTATTTGTAACCATCATCAAGGTCCTGCTTTGTGGAACCAACTGTTCTCGACAAAACCTGATGCAAGGTTTGCACCGAGATGGCAGCAAGAGCACTGGGTAGGCACAGAATCATCTGGAGTAAACCTAACTTAGAAGGCACTTGGTTTAACCTTCTCACAGAACAGACCCATTTTCTACAGCAGTTGTGACAATCATCTAGCTCTGTACCTCCAATGACCAGATACTTACTACTTCATCCCCAAGCTTTCCACACTACTTGGGGCAGCTCTAGCTGTTGAACAATATTTCTTATGTGAGCTAAAAATTTTGCCCTTCTGATTTCTATTTGCATTAATTTAATCCATCAGCAAGGTTTAATTTTACTCCTTCTCCCTGACAACCTTTCAAATACAGACAGCTATCTTCTTCCCTTGGGACATACTCTTTAGTTACATTTTTTGACTTGTCTAGAGTAACTACATGTATAACATACATTTTTTCATATTTATCAATAACTTCTATTACAATTTTGACCTCTATCAGACAGAGTTGTTAAAAAGCCAGAATAAGTAAGCTTTAACAGAGAAGGGATCTTTGTTTTGTCTGGGTCTCACTGAGTGCTACACTATGTGAGAACACCAACCCCTCTCTCATTTTTTTTTTTTTTTTTGTTGAAGTGCCCTGTGTGAAAACCTTCCCAGCTTCACTCACATTGTGCTGTGTCTTTTCAAGTGCTTTACAATCCAAACAGCTAGAAATACTTGCCACTCCTTAAAAAAGTCCCAAGCTTTGATTTCTGACACAGCTATGCCTCTGTCATGCTATTCCTTCGGTCAGGAAGGTCTACCCTGACTTTTTCCATCTCTGGCTATCTATTAAAATCTTTCTGAACACTGAAAAGCTTTCCCTGATTGAACCAGTAAGAATAATGGATATCATTTAATGATCAGCTTCTATGTGACAAGCTCCTTGCCAGGTTCTTTAATATCGTACCTTATTTAAAGTTTATAAACTCTTAAAGTATTATTATCTTTGCTTCAAAGAGTAAGATACAGGTTCTAAGGGTTAAGTAATCCCTGAAAGTTACACAACTAATAAAATGGATAAAACTTTGGTTTATCTGATTTAAAACTCTATCAAATAATGCCACTCCCAAGATACTGTTTACTTTCTTTATAGCATGTATATTATGGATAAACATTATAGAGGGATAGAACCAACCTCCCAACCTCCCTCTCTCCCTTCACAATCTGTCTCATCCCTCATCAACTAGTTTTAAGAAGCAAGATGAATATCTCTTAGTAATATTGCAAACTGTTGGAAACTAGAGAAGATATCGCTGATCTCTAAATTCAGTGACTCTGTTGACTTTAGTTATTGACCAGGAAAAGACAAATATTCAGAAAAGCCTGGTTGTATATCTGGAATATTCATTAGTTCAATTAGGATCTCATTCTTTCACTGTTGGAAATGCAATAATATCAGGCTGAATTTGGTTAAAATAAAAGAATAAAATTCAGTTTTCTTATAACTTTAAAAAAAATGCATCTAACATCTTTGCTACAAGTTCCTTATCTTGCTGCAAGATAACTGGTAACAAGCAGCTCTATGACTACAGACTACTTGTTGGTCTGTGGACCACACTTTGAGTAGCACTGGTATAGACACCCTCAGCAAAGTTGATAGCCTAACAATTATTTTTTAAGGAAAATGTTAGAAATTAACCGTGTGGTATCAGAAGGAGAGCCATAAGGGGAATAACTTATTATTATGCTCCAAGGTTTTTTATACATATTATTTATTTAACCTTTACAATAACCCTGTACTGGCAGTATTACCATTCTGAACTGAGGTTCAGTGAGGTGCTAAACTTACCTACTAAAGTCATACACTAGTAGAGAAGCCAGGAAACGTCCCCCTTAGATCTCCTGTGGCAGGGAGAATGACTGGCTGATGGCTCCGGCTACTGCACCTCTCGATCCTTCCTGCAGGCTGCTCTCAGCCAATGACTGCACAGCACTGGTGCTAAGGCAAGTCCACCTGGGTGAGACATGGGGCTCCTCCAAAGAACTACTTTGGCTTGAGGACTTCTGTCAGCCTGGATGAACCTTTCTTAGAACTGAGCTGCAGTTGAAGACTCTTCCTACTCAGTCCTCCTTCCTTTCCTCTCTCCTTCTACAAGTGTCATTATCTGCATTGCAGTTTAATGGCTCTTCCCACCTTCTTCCACTTCCTCCTCCAGTAAATCTTTTGTACACCTAATACCCTCTTGAAGTCTGCTTCTTCTTGTGTCCAAACTAATGGCCAGTAAATGTGGGTACTGGTAATGAACCACATGATTGCTTAGGGGAAAGAGACTGTTAGTATGGAATTAGCTACAGTGAGTCTAAGACACTGTATTTTACTTGCAGGAAAGGACGTTTGATACAGGAACAAACTAAGAAGGCTGCTGCTGCTTTCTTTCTGCTTCCGGGAGAACATACTAAGAGGAAGGACCAAAGGAAGGTAAAGATGTTCGTAGTGAGACTAAAAGAAGTGTGTGACCTGGCATGGCAGATTTGCAAAATTGCCACTTCCTGGTATTCATATTGCCAGTTTTGAAAAAGCAGTAATAGTAAAAACCCAAAGCAAAACAAAAGGATACCATCCTCTCAGGGTGTTCAGGGTGCTGCCATAGCCCCTGAAGACAGTAATTTATAGATTCCTGAAATGGAAAGTCACATTATCAACTTTGCCAAATGTCTCAAATGGATAGGATTGTGAATGGAATTGAAGAGATATTTACTGAGCATCTATTTTGGTTAAGGTAATGTGGTGGGGGAATTCATCAGAAGAATTAGATTTTATACACGTGTGGATTATTTTTCATATGGGGCAACTTCTTTATACTCCCTGACCTGCCAGAACCCGGAACACGCAATTAGCACTTCAGGGCTGGCAATCCCAAAGGTACATGAAACTCTGTGTATATTCTGAGTTTCAGATTAAAATTTGAAAACCAAGATAACTAAATAAAGTACAGGGAAACTATAGGATAATATATTTTGTTTATAAAAGATTATATAAAAGACATTAAGTCTTAAATAAATGATACTAAGTATATTTTAATGGCTATGTTTTAGGGAGGGAAAGAATAAAAATGACAACATAATAATGAATGTCTTTGTTTTTCACATCTTCCACTTTAGTCTTACCAGAATAAAAGATCTTAGACCATTACTAAAAGCTTTGCATCCTCTCAGACACTTAAATTCAAATATTATTAACTCCTTTATAGAAATAAATAAAAGAACACTGATGGAAGAAGTAAAGTGCATTAGTGTTCACGTTATCTCTCCCAGTATGAGTTTAATGGGTATCTTAATAAGGAGATATAAACTAATGTCACTGATTAGGAAATATATCCATTCATATCCTTTACTAGCTTCCAATGGGGCTTAATGGTAATGTCTGAGTGGAATTACTGTAAAGCAAATGATGAATTAGTGTCAGGGCAAAGGGACACATAAATGTGCTTAAGAGACGAAACAATTATATTCTACATTACAAGTTGAAGGTCAATTCAAAAGACAGTGCAGTGAGTCCTGAAGCAGAGCTAACCGATTGGCTAAGCCCACTGCTTGGAACTTGGTGAAGCTAAGCTGTTTTGATAGCTGGGCTACAGGCTTCCTTGGCTATAATAACCTGAAAGTAACATTTATGTGTTTTAAGTCTCTTTTAATCTCCTAAGTACCATGAAGTGATGTTTATCAGATTTTAAGACACAGGCACATTCCACTCAGATGACTTCATTCTCAGGGGACCTTGTCATTATGAAAGGTTATTAAAAGAAGGCAAAGGTTCACAAGCCTTTAAGAAGAATCCTAAGTGACATTACAAGCAAAATCTAAAACACTTTCTTTTTTGGCTTGGCATAGAAAGTAGTTTCCTTTTCTTGGTTAGTGGTGGTCATAGTTCAGTGAACTCTGGATAAAGTGACCACCAGTTGGTATATAAAAAATCTAGGGACTGTTTCTCTCATTTTTTCTTCTAATTAGATCCAATCTTAACATTCAGTGTAGGGGATTGACCTGTAAGTAGTAAATACCAAAATATCCACAAACTCATTTACTGCTAGGTACTTGGGAAATCTATACTTTGAGGCACATTTTAAAGAAAAATATATCCATCTAAAACTCAGTCTATTCATTTATTCAGAACTTATTTTTATATTACCTATCCTTAAAATGGTCACAAATGTTGTTTTCAATTTATCTTGCCATAACATGAAGGCGGAAAAAAAAACACAAAAATACACCAAGCTGATTGTTTCAGTGATTTAAAATTCCTTCTCTATCAAGGAGTTATTTAATTACCCTAAGCCTCAGTTTACTCAGTTGTAAAATGAGGGTAATAATAAAAACTGAAAGGGTTATTGTAAAGATTAGGGATAAAGAATAAAAAGTGCTTTGCATAAAGATAATCAATAAAAGCAGGCATTCTTATTTGTGAAGCTAAGACAAATAAATTTACTAGGGCTCTAGTTCAAAATCCTTTTTCCTCTGGTGGATGACAATGAAATATCAAGTCCTTAATAATGGCAAATATTTTCTGGGTCTATAAGAATTCAGTGAAATAGTGTCACACATGCTTTTTTATTGTTTCCTATAATTTTTAAATGCTGAACTATAACATAGCAAAATGCTTAAAACATATATGCATTGTTCTTAAAGGATCACTGTAAAGCAAACCTCATGTAACCACCATTCAGTCAAGAAACAGAATTCATATGAGCCCTTTTCTCATTACAATCTCTTCTCTCTCCCAGAGGTAGTCACTACCCTTGCTTTTAGATGATCCTTGAAAAACTCGAGGGTTAGGGGCACTGACCCCCTGTGCAGTGGAAAATCTGCATATAACTTTTGACTCCCCCAAATTTAACAACTAATAGCCTAGTGTATGTAAGACGGGTCAGTTAAGTTTGGGTGCAACAAAGAATAGAAAAGAAATGGGAAGGCTGTAAGGTCTAACAGAGAAATGAGAGCAAGCAGAAGTTGAATTAGCTGCTCTACTGGTCCATGCCAGTGTTGACAATTGCCTACAGGTAGATCAGACCTGGGCTGGGAGGGATGCACTTTGAAGGGGTAAAGGTTTCCCACCTCCTTCTGCTGTCTGCCGGGCAGCTGCATCTAGGGAGGTCTCTCCCTATGCACTAGGTGAAACCTCAACCTGGACGGGGGAGAACTCTTGACTCTGGACAAGAAAGAATTCTCAAACAGGTTGGGCAAGTGCAGGTAAGGAAGGAATTCATTGAAGCGAGAGTAGCAGTGAATGGCAGCAGCAGTGTGGGCTGCAGAGAGCAAGGAGGAGCAGAGGAAAGAAAGGAAGTTCACTGAACTCCTGTTTGGCATGGGGCAGATACCCTTGTCAACCCTTAAATCCAGGGTCACCTGGCACCCAGTGTCTGTTTGAATCTGCTTGGCATGGAGCTAAGTTCCTACCACCCCAGGATTTGGGGGAGCTGCAGAGTACTGGAGTGAGATTATGTTCTGAGAACTTATCAAAGGCAAAGAAGGGAGATTTTCAGGCAGGCACTGAACAGCATGATCTTACAGCTGCAGTCCTGTCTGGGTCACCCAGGCAACAGGAACTTGCAAGCCTAGATCAGAGATCTCAGTAGTCCTTCCCTTCTAGTCTGAAGTAGGACAAAGAGAGTGAAGACTTGTGCTTAAGTATAGAAAATTGAATGAAATAGCAAAGTAACAAATATGTTTACCACTGGAAGAGCACAGAGGCAAAATGCATTAAGTTGAGCAGTGGGAAGGCTTTATTTAAGGCAAGGTACACACTCAAAGAAAGAGGAGTGTGGGCAAGCTCAGAGAGGAGGTGCACTTAAGGGCTTAGGATTCTGTCTTTTAAGGATTTCAAGAATGGGGCAAAGGGGAGGGCGGGGTGGGGTGGTTGTTGGGCACAGGCTTGACAGGTGGTCTCATGATGTCTCTCTATGGTGAGAAACATGATGTCACCACCCACAGTCAGTCCTCTAGATAATTCTACTAGATAAACAACAAGGAATTTATTGATCCTGTTCTTTTCCAAGATAGTGGTTACCCTCAAGCATTGGGAACAATGCAGTTAGGACAGCTTGCCCTGTCTTAAGACAGGCTGTTGGCCGATTACCAAAGAATATGTTAGGAATTTTATCTCCTAACTCCCTGGTGTTTAGAATGGAATCTTAGCCTTAAGATGTAGTCCCCCTTGTTCTTACTATACTATTCATATCTTGGCATTTTTCATCATAGGGAGGAAAAGTTAATCATGAAGCTTGTCCCATGTCCCTGCCCCACTTCACTTACTCTGAGTTGCCTGATGCAGGCCTAGGCTCCTCTGCTCTTCTGCTCCTCTTAAAACCTGGCATCTCTTTCTGGTCCAGACAGTGGCCAGTCAGCTCAGTTGGGTTACAGTGTGGTGCTAGTAACACCAAAGTCCTGGGCTCAGTCCCCATATGGGCCACTGTGTACTTTTATCCTTTTCCATTTTTATCAACCACATCACGTGTGGAGTCTGCTACCTTACATCCAATTACAGTACTGTGTATTTTTTTTAAAAATATGCATACAAGTGTATCCACACAGTTCAAACCCATGTTGTTCAAGGGTCAACTGTAATTTTCGTCCCTAACAATACAGCTTAACCTTGACTATTTTTGAACTATACATAAATAGAATAACATATTCTTTTTTGTTTTGCTTCTTTTACTCAACATTATTACTTGAGAAATTCATCCTTATCACTGCATATAGCTATGATTTCATGGCTGCACAGTATTCCATTACATAAATAGATCATGATTAATGATAAACATACTGCTTACAGATTTTAAGTTGTTTCCAGTTTTGGCTATTATGAATAGGGCTGCAATAAACATTCTCATACATGTATCTTCAACTTTAAGGGTAATGCCAAATTGTTTGCTAAAATGGTTTTATCAATTTACACACCCATCACCTCTGCTTTAAGAGTAACTGATGTAGTGTGTGAGTATTGTGTGTATTTGTTTTATCAGGTATGTGCTCAAAACAAGATTGAGAGGAATCAGAGATCATAGGCATTATCGCTAGAAGGAAACGGAGAGATTTACTTCAACATCTTTATTTTACAAGGATCTAGAGCTTAGACTAAGAGACTTGCCTAATGTCAGTCACAGTGAGTAAAGAGGCACATTGAGTTAGATAAATAAAGAGTTAGAGGCATCTCTGAAGCTAGAACACAATCTAGGGCTCTTTCTAAGACATTTAAGCTGCCTTGCAAGGCAGTCTGGAAATGAGATACAACTGTTATTGCATAATGTGAACACAACGGGGACAAAGATAGAAAGGTTTTAGAGCAGTTTAGAAAAAGTGGACATTATGTTGTATAACACACCTTTGTGAGCCCCATTATATAAAGGAAGACACTGAGGCCCACCAAGAAATACCTTCTCCAATGCCACCATTATCAGGTGTCAACACTGAACCTTGTCTATTTGTGCCTGTGCTCCTAACTATATTACACTGCCTAAAAAGCTGCTGAGCCAGGGAATATCTTAGAAAGTATGAAAAAAATAATGTGGAGTTTCTTAATTTTACTAAGTACTAATGAATAGCAATGGAGGAGTATATACTATTAAGAAAAAATATATATACCTAGGCAACCCCTTTAAGGCTGGACTCTACATCTGCTGGCATACTGCATTAATTTGATGGTAGAAGCCAAGTAGTAATGGATAGAATACAAAACCTAGTTTCTAGTTCCATGTTCACCACGAAGCATTTGTGATATTTGAAAATGTCAAGAAACCACACTAAGCTCTCAATTTTCATCTGAAAAATTTTCTTCTATTTATATTATAAAGTGCATATATATAGATATACATACACACATATTATATAACATATAATTTAAATCATATTTATAATAATAAAATATAATACAAAAATATATTTATATTGTAAAAGTAATATGTACTAAATAAAAAGAATCAGAAATAAAGAGGTAAGTAGAAAAATTAACCCAAGTCCCGCAAAACAAATGTGTAATGTGATTTCGACATACATCTGGGCAGTATTTTTCCAACACAAAGGATGTTTGTTTGGTGCCTCTGAAATGTTAATTTTCAATATTTGTAACTGGTGTGTGTGTGTGTGTATTCAACTCCATACCCTCCTTTCTCCACTAGTAACAAATGTATTTTTATGCTATTAATCTTCAAAAAATTTTAATGACTGTGGATATTCCTCAGTTTATTTAACCTACCCCTAAGATAGCTATTTTTAGTTATGATAAATGCCTTTTAATTGTTTTCAGGAAATTAGAATTATTTTCTTATGACACAGTTCTTAAGAACTACTAAATCAAAGGGAAAATTCTTACTAAATCTACTTCAGAGGAGAAATTATAAAGAGCAGTATATGAGCTTTTTGTGTGAAAGCACTTTGCAAAATATAAAACACTACATAATGTATGGTGGTATAATCATCATTAAGTCCATACTGTATGGACTTAGATTGACCCTTTATTCACCTGGCATGGTACTCAACAAATCTCTGTTTATTTTCTATTAACAAAATCACCAACATGTAGCATGCTGTTTGAAGGTGATGATTAAAAAAAAAGGAACAATGACATATGTGTGTAAAGTTAAGCAGCATAAATTCAAAGAATATTAAGACTGATAGGGACCTCAGAGTACATAAAGCTCAACCCTTTTATTCTTTTTTTGCATTTCAATAACTTTATTGAAAGGTATATCCCTTAGTAGCAAAACTTAATGGTAGTTGGTTAGGTTACCTCTGCGTACTCAAAATGAGCACTGATACATTAAAAATATTGAAATATATCAGCCTTTTGGGAAAACTCAAAAGTTATCCATAAAACACAATTTACAAAAGTATAACATATACTGTGGTTCTGTGGTTTATTATCCAGTTATTTATCCATAACATGATGTCAAAATCAGGTACTGCCATCCTGGATGGACTTGGGCTGCACACTGCACTGAGTAACCGTTTACGACACTTTTAACGCTGTAGATCTTACACTGACTGGCTTAGTAGAAAATCCTGAACACTGCCTTTGCAACCTCATAATTATGAAGATATGTACTTACTTTTCTTAACATTTTCTTTTTTGGCACAGTAGGGCCAATTAGTGGAAGTATATTCACTTTCTTCTAAACAAAATTCAAATTTAGAAGCAATGGCAGTTTTATACAAACAGTCCTTAGTATAAAAGCTTCTGGAGTGTTAGTAAGTTTTTGGAGTGATGTTAGTTTGAGTTACTAATACAAAAACAAATTTTCTCAATAGGACTAGATTGAGGCAGATTTTGTATAAAAATTTGTCATGGATACAAACATCACTTGTTTTCTAGAAAAAAACAATGAAGATAATATGTCAAGATTACTAAGTCTACAGTTTTTTGCTTTATATAAAATGCTTTAAAATTTAAATGTAATTCCTGTGAAGCAATGAAGTCCACATTTCTGGACAGTCAACCCTTTTATTCTTTAGATGAGAAGATGGAGGCCCAGTAGAAGAAACCACTTGCTCAAAGCAGCAGCAAGTTAGAAGAGCTGGAAATGAACACTGACATTTCTAGTTGTTGGTGTTATGTTCCTTCCATTAAACCTTTTCATCCACTTTTTTGTTGGAGCCCATGGATGACAAAATTTCTTTCCTTCCATTGTATCTACCCAAGTTATTTAAATGTAAAATGCTAATCTGAGTTTATTATATATACACATCTTTTAAACTGACAACTTACACAAATATCTACAAAGCTATTGTTGTAAATATAGGACTATGATTTGGGTCTATCCACAAATAACTGTGGGTCTGTTGGAGAAGTAAACTATCTTTTGTCTCTTTTATTGAAAAATAAATTAGCAAAATACAGCATTATCATTAAAAGCTCCAAAACCTACAATCTCAAATTAACTGTGTCTAAGAGCTAGAGATTCTAGGTTTTGAATTAGACGTCCTAGGTTCAAGTTCTGGCTCTACCTCTGAACAGATCTGTGTGTCCTTGAGGTCATGCACTTAACTCCTGCAAAGCTTGGTTTTCCTAGAGGCAAAAGAGGACAACAGTAATTCTAACCGTCATAGGGCAATGGGAGATTATATGGAAAAGTGCCCTGCGACCTATACAATGCTAAGCTATAAATTATTATTATCTGTATAACTATTACACTAAGCAATAGAGAAAAGTGAAAAGTTTAATGTTGAAAGTTCAATCTACCGTGCAGTCCAGGTGAGTCAAAGGCTGATTCAGTTTCTGTTTTCATAAGGATGAACAGAATAAGAGATTTTGTATTTTTTCTTTTAATACATGAAATATATAGCACTGCATTTTTTATATCGTTCTAAAATGGCCTCACTTTATTCCATTATGAGTTAAAAATATTGTTTCAGTTACAAATAGCAAACAGAAAGAAAACTGCTAAATTTGGGGGAGAGCTCTAAGAATGCAGTATCATACCTGATAAAAAAAAATTATTTATTTTGAAAAATAAAGAAGAAAAGCATTACATTAACTTGAAACTAAAAGCTAATAGTAAACAAGGTGTGTAAATACTTTTCCTTCCTTATACGTGGTACTCCCACTGATGTAGCTAAAAAGACAATTCTTCCTCTCTTCTTTACTTATTAACTTGCATTTAGCTTGTAATCAACTTCCACACAACCCCTGCTCATTTATTTGTGGAATATGGGATTTTTTTTTACCACAAAGATGACACTACACTTTGCATTTTATTTATTTAAGCAAACACTTATTTAGCACTTACTCTGTTCTGAGCACTATTCTAAGGGTTTCACAGGTTTTATTTAAGTTTCATAACTCTAAGAAATAGAAATAATAATTATCACTGTTATTATTTCATCATTCCCATTTTACAGATAAGGACACTGAGGCACAGAGACATTAAATAACTTATCTGAAATCATATAGCTAAAGTGATAGACCTGACATTTGATCCACTGTACTTGCTCTTAAACACTCAGCTATGCTGCATTTACTTTAGTTCATTTTATTCTAGGATTAATAAGGATACAAATTTCATCCTCCCTAGAAAACCAAGTCTGCACATTTAAAATTACTATTCTCTAATAAGTACCAAAATTTACAAGTAACAAGTTTTTTGAAGTACATTTCCCTAAACAGGTTAAATCTAAGCTATGCTGGTCCCTTTGATGCCAACTAAAATCAGACCAAATTCACTTTTCATATATATTATTTCTCCTAATTCATTTTACTAAGTATAACCATAAAAAATAGTTAGAATTTATAGTCTACCTTCCCTGAACTAAGCACTGTGTATTTCATTTCGGGTGAGGTACATTTTTTTTTTTTAATAGAAAAATCCTTTAATCAAAACAAGTTTACATGTTGACACTTTTGGCTTAACTAGAATAAATCTGCCCAAATTTAAATTGTACTCAGTACCAGATAAAATGCAATAGAAAACAGTGGGTCTTAGTTCCCATTCAAAGACTTCTCAAAAGCAAAACTTTTATTGAAGTTATTCACACTTTTCATCTGTAGATGAAAACAATTATCTGAGAGGTCAAAACATACAATGCATGTCACATGCAAACACTGGTATTAAGCTATTTTTCCCCATATTCAGAGTTAACATCACAAGTGTTTTAACCACCAACTGACCTAATATTCCAAAAATGCTATCTGTTAAGTTACTCTTAAATTTTGTGTTAACCTTGGTCCATATACTTGTATACACAGACTGTCAAAGTACTCCTTTATTTGATCTCCTACCTCAGAGCAACATTTTCACTTTTTGTAGTCCTATCACATGTATGATACAGGAATAAAAATTCCCCAGCCATGTTTTCAAGTGAGTTGGTTTCCTTATAAGCATTATGAATTTTTTTCCAATTAAAAAAATAATTAATGACTTCCTTAATGAGCATGACTTTAGAAACTTTCAGAAATTTGAGACATTTCTCGAAAATAAACTTTTATCTTTTAGTTTTCAGTTTAATCAGTTGAGGTACATTTTAAAAATATTTTTCTCCTAGCAAAAAATATCAGTCATGGTAGTACCTTGGAAAAGGCTAACATCATTATTGAAAAAGCAATTTATTTCTTTAATTGAAGAATATAATTTGCCAGATTAAGTTGCTAAAATATGCAAAGTAAAAGGCAAAAGCCAATCTTTTAAAACAGCTAGGATAAAGGAAGAGGAAAAGATAACAAAGATAACTAAACCAAGTAAGGTGCTAAAATTAGACTTAGCTCTTAGGTCCCCACAGATAAAAGGGAGACCTTTTTAAATGTTTCTTTCTGTCTGAAAAAGGAAACTAGTAAATATGGTCCCTAAACTCACAGTCAGAGGATTAGTGTCTGAATTTCTCCGCCTACCTTTCAGAGGCTCAGTTTATCTAAATGTAAAATAAGGACAGTAATACCAACACTTTTATGGCTTTTGCAATGGACAAAGGAGATAATGTATGTGAAAGACCTCTGCACCCTAAAATAAGCTATATAAATATAGTTATAATAGTTTTATTTTTCATTGAGAAAGATATTTTGGCACTGGATTTCTAGTTTGAGTTTAAAGTGGGGGGAAAATGTCAAACTGAGGTAAAAATAAACTGTTTTATCTTGTCAATTCATCACTCTCAGCCTTTGAAGAGTACAGTGATCATGGCCAATGTATCATGAAAAATGTCTACTAAACTGGTTATGATATGGTTCTTAAACTGATATGATTCTTAAAAAAAAAGTCAATACTTAACCAATCACTTGCTACTACAAAAAGGTAATATACTATCTCTTAAAGTACAGCATGAAACTTTTGGAAAACAACTACATATATATTATTTTTCTATCTTACCTAAAGACTTCATTTAAACAGAGGTAAGTCAAGATGCACTTAAATACCATTTAAATACAACTTTTTCTTTTTTTTAGGTGACTCAAACAAGTAGAAATTTATTCTCTCACAGTTCTGGAGGCCAGACGTCCAAAATCAAGGTATCAACAGGGTAAATACACATATATTTCAATAGAATTAAGTTAATTAATAATCAAACAATTTCCTAGATAAGTCATTCATCATTCATTATTTCAATAAATATTTACTGAACACCGGAACATGCCCAGGGAGCTCACCAGACCATATTTAGGTCCAAGTATAAAGACTGGTAACTGTATGGTGCTAGAGTCAGTGATGGTGAACCCCAAACACCTTTCCTATCACCACTATTAAGGTAACCTGTTTCAGCCAGGCAGGTCTGGAAATATCTTAAGCAGTCCTTCCTCTCTCACTAACCAGATACTCCCACCCTTGAATTTCCAGTTCAGATGTCAAATTTTTCTACTGAAGCATACGTTCCACCTCTACATCAGCCCAACAGGAGTGGCAGTCACCACTTACCCTTTTGGTGGACATATCCTGAGCTACAAACTCGATGTTCACTGTTTCTAGTCCCGCAACAATCCTATGAGAATTATCCAATCTTGGTAAACATAAGGGAAAGGAGGTGCAGTGGCATTTCATTACATGGCCAAATTCATCCACATGGTCGGAGGGATGCACATCCAGGTCTGCAGGACTTGAAACTACCCCAGGGCTCTCCCCTCTGTGAGCCAGAACCACACTTCACTGGAACTTCTCTTTTGACAGTGATCATTGCATGCCTTGTATAGTCTGTTGGCTATTTACATATTGTGAGTATTTTTAACCTCCCTTCCCCAAAATAGGCACCTAGAGGGAACACTAACCTCTCATAGGCCTTGCACAGCTCAGGACACTCAGGTATTTACCTTACTGTATCTTGTATCTGAATATGTCCCTCTACAGAGCAGAAACATATTAACATATGCATATGTAAAACGTATTAGTGCTAACATGGCAATTGAAACCTTATTTTAAGAAAAACCTGTAAGAACAAATGTCCAAGATTTAGAAGAATGGTTAAATAAATTATATGCACAGAAATAAAATATATATTAAAAATATTGACTAAGAGTTTTTAATGGATTGGAAAAATGCTTGTATTAAAAAAAAAAGATATAGAGCAGTAGATGTATTTCAACTATGTAAGAGAAAGACAAAAAAGTTTAGAAGATCCTGAAGGTGTGTGTGAATTGTGATATCGCGGATTATTTTAAAAAATTCTGTTCTTCTATCTTCTTTTGTACTTTTAAATATTTCTACACCAGGCATATATTATTGAGTTTATAAAACATTTTTTAAAGAAAAAAAATACAGATGATATTAGCATAAGGATAGATATATAGATTAGTGGAATAGAATTCAGAGTTCAGAAATAAATCTTTACATTTACAGTTAATTTTCAACAACAGTATCAAGACAATTCAATGGGTAGACAGTAGTCTTTTCAACAGATTTTTCTGTGACAACTGGATATATACATGCAAAAGAATGAAGTTGGACTCTTTCCTTACACTATACAAAAAAAAATTAATTCAAAATAGATCACTGATCTAAACATATGAGCAAAGCAACACAGAAAATAATTTAAAAGGTACTTGGGCTAAGCTTTCTTAGATTTTTTTGACACCAAAAGCACAAGCAAGAAGAGCTAAAGTAGAAAAAATAAGACTTCATCAAAACTAAAAACCTTTGTGCTTCAATGGGCACTATCAAGAAAGTAAAAAACAACCTACAGAATAGGAGAAAACACCTGCAAATCATATATTTGAGAAGGAACTTGTGCCTATATTATATAAAGATCCCTTACATACCAATGGTAAAGACAAATAACCCAATTTAAAAATGGGCAAACGGCCTGAACAGACATTTCTCCAAGCAACGTATACAAATGGTCACTGAGCACATGAAAAGACGCTCAACATCATTAGCTGTTAGGGAAGTTCAAATCAAAACCACAATGAGATACCACTTTATATCTAGTAGGATGGCTTAACTCAAAATCAAAATAACAAGTGTTGGTGAGGATGTAAAGAAATTAGAACTCTTATACATTAATTGGTGGGAATGCAAAATAGTTCAGCTGCTTTAGAAAACCATCTGGCAATTCCTCCCATGTCAAGTAGTTACCATATAGCTTATCAATTCTGCTCTTAAGAGTAATGAAAATATATATCCCCACAGAAACTTGTACATGAATGCTCATAGCAGCATTATTTATTTGTAATAGCCAAAAAGTATAAACAACCTAAATGTCTATCAACTGATGAATGGATGAATAAAATGCAACATATCCATAAATACTTCAAATAGCCAAAATGATTTGGCAATAGAATGACTGATACATGCTGTAACATGGATGAACCTTGAATCTGTAAGTGAAAGAAGCCAGTCACAACGACCACATACTTCATGATTCCATTTATATGAAATGTTCAGAATAGGCAAATCTACAGAGACAGAAAGTAGAATGGTGGCTGTTTAGATGGGGATCTTGGGGAATGGGGAGTAACTGCTAATGGATACAGGTTTTCTTTTCCAAGCAGTGAAAATATTCTAAAATTGATGGTGTTGATAGCTGTACAATTTGATGAGTATACTAAAAACCATTCAATCATGTATTTAAAATCAGTGAGTTGCATGGTATATGCATTCTAAAAGTTTTCTCTTTTTTTAAAGATATAGGTATATGACTTTCAAAAGATAGTTTCTACTACATTACTGGCAAATTTTGTAGGCAACGGGGGGAAAAAAGGCAGTTTAACTATTATAACATCCTTGGAATTTGTATTCTTGATTGCATGAAGAATTAAGAAAATAAAAATACATTTTCTCCCCATGTGTCATATACATTGGACTGCATGTTGAAGAAAAAGACATGAATTTAAGCGCTGGGTGTATGCTGGAACTGATCCCTTCTAAATAGCTATGCACTGTGGGCCCCATGGACAGTCAGGTTTTAGAGAAAGACCATGTCCTTGGCAGAACAGTTTCCAACTGTTGTTGGAAAGAGAAGCTACTTTACTTTCAATGAAGTTTTAAAATAACTTGAGGGAAAGAGCAGTAAAAAGAGAGGCCATGAAGTCCCCAGGTTCTGACCCTGGTTCTCCTACTTAACTCAAAGTCTCAGGGGTCTTATCTCTAAAAGGCAGATGATTGTGATTTATCCACATCATAGGATTGAAATTACTAAGGCCGAAACTTGAAAGAAGGAAGGGGAGGAAAGGAAGGGGAGGAAAGGAAGGGAAGGAAGGGAAGGAAGGGAAGGGAAGGAAGGGGAGGGAAGGAAGGGAGGGAAGGAGGGAAGGAAGGGGAGGAAAGGAAGGGAGGGAAGGAAGGGAAGGAAGGAAGGAGGGAGGGAAGGAAGGAGGGAAGGAAGGAGGGAGGGAAGGAGGGAGGGAAGGAAGGGAGGAAAGAAGGAAAGGAAGGAAGGAAGGGAGGAAGGGAAGGAAAAGAAGCAGTTTAGTGTGTATAGCTGGTAAAGAAGAGTTTAGTGGGATATCCAGTGGGTCTGGATGTGACCTCAGAAGAGATTTGGTCTTGAATTCTGTCAGCCATGTAATAGCTCTGTCATCCTTGAGAAGTTAGCATAGCAGCAGCTCAATTTCTTAGCTCTAAAGATAGACCTGGTTAACATACTTCATACAGTACAAAATGAGATGTAGGAGTAAATAAAAGCCATTACATTCAATCCAAATGCAAATCACCATTAATATTTATAAACTATATCCTTAAAGTATTTCTCTTAAGTACCTGCGCTTTCAGGAAAGGAGAGAAGCCGCACTACCAGATTTCAAATTGGTAAGTCTCTTATACAGTGTTTTCCACACTTGGGGAACTAACAAGTATGTCTTGGTTTATCGGACTATGAGCAATTGAGGAGTTTCATAGGAAATATGGATGGCCACAATGTTTAGGACAGTGGTTTTCAAGCTTTTTGGTCTCAAGATCCCTTTACATTCTTAAAATTATTGAGGACCCCAAAGAGCTTTTGTTTACATTGGGCCATATAACAATATTTACCATATTAGGAGTTAAAAGTGAGAAAACTTTTAAATATTTATTAATTTACTTTAAAAATAACAAAAGAAATCTATTACTTGTGAATATAAATTTTTTAAATCAAAAACTAGTATATTTTCCAGAAAATAAATTTAGAGAGACGAGTGACATTGTTTTACATTTTTGCAAGTCTCTTTTCAATCAGCCTTAACAAAAGACAGCTGGACTCACATATTCTTCCTCATTCACTTTGTTACCTTATGCTGTTTCATAAGAAAACCCAACCGCACACAAAGTAGGTAGACAAGGAGTATTTTAATAGCCTTTTCAGGTAATTGTGGATATTCTTCTCTGACACTACCCCAAATTCCATAAGTTTATCTCATTTCACAAAAACTACCTCAGAAGAGTTGTCCACACACTCCCTCCCCTCCTACTCACTCTCTGAAATACCTTTTGCTACACCAGAACTGTTTGTTTCAGTGACTTTCATGTTTCCACGTCCACTGGATGCTTCATCTTACAGCAGGATTTGACATAGTTGATTACTCCTTTCTCCAGAAATTTACTTCTCTTAAGCTTCCAAATTAATCCTTTCTCATGGTTTTCTCTCTACCTGATTAGCCATTCCTCTCAGTCTTTGCTGGTTCATCCTCCTCCACCCAACTTCCAAATGTGATTTCCCACAGCTAAATCCCATTCTGTTACTGTCTGTCTCTCTTTTCAGCTCTGCATTCTCTCCCTGGTTGATCTCATCTGACTACATGGATTTAAATATCATCTTTATATTGATGACTCCCAAATTTGTATCTCCAGTATTGATTTCCCACCCATATATCTTGTTGCCTACTTGACAACTCTACTTATTTCTAAAAGGCAACTCAAACTTAACATTACCAAAGCAGGACTTCCACCTACCGCTGTGTCTCAATAAATGAAATTTTCATCCATCCAGTTGCTTATACATAAAAACTAGAGTCATTCTTGATTATTCCTTTTCCTTTGAGTCCACATTCAATCCATTAGCTCATATCCCATAATATAATTTTATTATTTTTTATTAATATATAATTGACATAACATTATATTTATTTCAGGTATATGGCATAATGGTTCTATATATAGCAAAATGATCATAAGAAGTCCGGTTAACATCCGTCACCACATACAGTCAACAATTTTTTTTCCTTGTGGTGAGAACTTTTGATATACATATGGTCCCTGACTTCTCATGGTTCAACATATGATTTTAAAAATTTATGATGGTGTCAAAGTGATACACAAACCATACTTTGAATTTTGATCTTTTTCCAGTGCTAGCAGTAAGCTGTATGATACTCTCTCGTGATGCTGGGCAGTGGCAGTGAGCTGCAGCTCCCAGTCAGCCACATGATCATGAAGGAGAAACAACCGATACATTTACAACCACTCTGTACACCTACCATTCTGTTTTTCACTTCCAGTTCAGTACTCAATAAATTACATGAGATAATCAGCACTTTCTTATAAGACAGGCTTTGTGTTAGACGACTTTGCCCACCTGTAAGTGTTCTGAGCATGTTTAATATAAGCTAGGCTTAGCTATGCTTGGTAGGTTTGATCTATTAAATGCATTTTCAGCTTATGATATTTTCAACTTGCACTGGGTTTATCAGGATATAACCCCATTGTAAGTTGAGGAACATCTACATTCTCTTAGCCACTTTGCATATACAATACAGTATTATTAACTATAGTCATGATGCTGTACATTAATTCCCCCACTCTATTTTCAAACCGGAAACTTGTACATTTTGAACACATTTACCCTTTGTCCTCCACTTAAGAACTGCTCCCCACTCCTCCTGTAACCAGCAAACATATTCTCTGTATCTGAGTTCAATTTTTGTTTTAATATTCTACATATAAATGAGATCATTTGGTATTTCTCTTTTTCTTACATATTTCACTTAGCATAATGCCCTCAAGTTCCATCCATGTTGCTGCAAATGACAGGATTTCTTTCTATTTTATGGCTGAGTAATATTCCACTGTGTATATATACCACATTTTCTCAATCCATTCATCCATTGATGGACAAGTAGGATATTGCACAGAATTCACATTTGCATCAAAAAGAATAAAATACCTAGGAATAAACCTAACCAAGGAAGTGAAAGACATATACCCTGAAAACTACAAGACACTCATGAGAGAAATTAAAGATACCAATAAATGGAAATATATTCTGTGCTCATGTACAGGAAGAATCAACATTGTCAAAATGGCCACCCTGCCTAAAGCAATCTACAGATTCAATGCAATCCTTATCAAAATGCAAAAGGTATTCTTCAACAAACTAGAGTGAATAGTTCTAAAATTCATGTGGAACCACAAAAGACCCCGAATAGCCAAAGCAATCCTGAGAAGGAAGAATAAAACGGGGGGATTACGCTCCCTGACTTCAAGCTCAGCTGCAAAGCCACAGCAATCAAGACAATTTGGTACTGGCACAAAAACAGACCCATAGATCAATGGAACAGACTAGAGAGCCCGGATATAAACCCAAGCATATATGATCAATTAATATACAATAAAGGAGCCATGGATATACAATGGGGAAATGACAGCCTCTTCAACAATTGGTGTTGGCAAAACTGGACAGCTACATGTAAGAGAATGAAACTGGATTATTGTCTAAGTCCATAAACAAAAGTAAACTTGAAGTGGATCAAAGACCTGGATGTAAGTCATGAAACCATAAAACTCTTAGAAGAAAATACAGGCAAAAATCTCTTGAATGTAAACATGAGCAACTTTTTCCTTAATGCATCTCCTTGGGCAAGGGAAAAGCAAAAATGAACAAATGGGACTACATCAAACTAAAAAGCTTCTGTATAGCAAAGGACACCATCAGTAGAACAAAAAGGCATCCTACAGTGTGGGAGAATATATTTGTAAATGACATATCTGACAGGGGTTAACATTCATAATATATAAAGAACTCAAATGCCTCAACACCCAAAAAGCAAATAACCCGATTAAAAAATGGGCGGAGGATATGAACAGACACTTCTCCAAAGAAGAAATTCAGATGGCTAACAGGCACGTGAAAAGATGCTCCACATCGCTAATTATCAGGGAAATGCAAATTAAAACCACAATGAGATATCACCTCACACCAGTCAGGATAGCCAACATGGAAAACACTAGGAACAACAAATGCTGGCGAGGATGAGGAGAAAGAGGAACCCTTCTACACTGCTGGTGGGAATGTAAACTAGTTGAACCATTGTGGAAAGCAATATGGAGGTTCCTCAAAAAACTAAAAATAGAAATACCGTTTGATCTGGAAATTTCACTCTTGGAATTTACCCAAAGAAAACAAGATTCCAGATTCAAAAAGACATCTGAACCCCTATGTTTACTGCAGCACTATTTACAATAGCCAAGATACGGAAGCAATCTAAGTGTCCATCAGTAGATGAATGGATAAAGTAGATGTGGTACATATACACAATGGAATATTATTCTGCCATAAGAAAGAAACAAATCCTACCATTTGCAACAACATGGATGGAGCTAGAGGGTATTATGCTCAGTGAAATAAGTCAGGCAGAGAAAAACAAATACCAAATGATTTCCCTCATTTGTGGAGTATAACAACAAAGCAAACTGAAGGAACAAAACAGCAGCAGACTCACAGACTCCAAGAAGGGACTAGCGGTTACCAAAGGGGAGGGGTGTGGGAGGGCAGGTGGGGAGGGAGAAAGAAGGGGATTGAGGGGTTATTATGATTAGTACACATGGTGTGGGGGGTCTCAGGGAAGACTGCGTAGCACAGAGAAGACAAGTAGTGACTCTTTGGCATCTTACTACGCTGATGGACAGTGACTGTAATGGGGTTTGGATGGGGACTTGATAATATGGGTGAATGTAGTAACCACAATGTTTTTCATGTGAAACCTTCATAAGAGTGTTTATCAATGATACCTTAAAAATAAAAATTTAAAAAATTAAGAAAATGAAGAAATATGGGAATCTCTACCAAGCTTGTCTAATTTTGTAATACTACACTGGAGTGATGGATGTCAACAGCCATACTCTTTAAATTCATTTAACGTTAGCTGCCCTTTTCATTTTGTAGGGTGGATGATGAGGGTCACATGGATATGTATGTATGTGTGCTACAAACTACAAAGCTCTCCATAAATGTAAAAGTATTCTAACTTTTGATTTTCTACTTTTTATGTTCTGGGAACTAAAAGCAAACGACTGTGTTATGCACAAAGTCTAATATAATGTACTTATAAACTTACTGACAATTAGAGCATGACCTGGTTTGTTAAATTACTGTTAATTACACTGCCCCTCAATTTTGCCAGGCCCATTCCTATAGTGTTACATGCTGACCAACAAAGAAGGCTATTTCCAGACAAAGGGGCTGATACTTGAAAAATATTAGTAAATGGTGCTAAAAACAAGGAATTCTGCTTTATTCACTTCCAGTAACTAACCTAGCGCACATGCACACATGCACATACACACACACACACCCCTTTAGACAGCAATGACAGGAAAAGGGTAAGCAGGCCTTACAAGTCCTTTCAGCTCTTCAAACAACACTTGAGGATTTCTACTTGAAGGCCTCTCTTTCCAAGTGTGTTTTTTCAAAACTTGGGCTGGACTGATCCCAAACACTGAAGTAACAAATATTACTACATTCTGTCATTTCCTCTACCAAAAGAGTGATTTTACTACTACTTCTGGTGGTGATGAAAGGTCCTATTGACTATTCAAATCCACAACCAAGTTATGGATGCAGCATTAAATGACTTCACCCCTCTTTCTCTGGCCCTTTAACACATGCCAATGCTTTCATCCACCTCCACTAATGCAGCTTATAAATTACTGAGGTGGGGCCATTTTAATAGCATGATTTGTTCACATCTCTAGAGATGGCGTACAAATGAGACTGGCTGAGAAGACAAACTCCCCTTTAACAACATGTGTTGGTATATATATGCATGCATAGAAAATAAACCTTCAAAAGTGGGAAATAGCTTATTGATACAATACCTGATTAAGAGCCATAATAATTAATGGTTCTCTGATTTGTTATAAATCGAAATGTAATAATGATCGTAGTAACGCCATGGACAAAACGAAACATCCCGCAAGAAATAATAAGAGACGAAACAGAGCTGAAGCAAAAAAAGGTTAAAAGTCACAAATTTGCTACATTGCTTTCTAAATGCTTGAAAGGGGCTTCCAGAATGAACTCCGAAACCTAAGAAAGTCTGTTTATAAAAAGTTTATTGTCCTTTCCTTTTAAAACTGCCCCAACAATGATGAAAAAAAACACCAGAGAGCAAAATGCTTGCTTACAGTGCTTAACCTATTGATCTTAGACACACATAAAAATACAATTAATCTCTCAATTTTCAAAAGAGTATAAAGGTGCAGAGGATACAAAACTTCTAGAAATAATCTAATTTTTAAACAGATGAATAAAACTAGGTCGGCATACTTGTGGTCTCAGTTCAGTTAATAAAGTCAGGGGCAGCTTGGGAAGTGCTCGAATGAGGGCCAAACAGGTGCCAGAGCTCAGAGTCTGGAGGACAGACTCCAAACTTTCCACTGCACACAGTCAGCCTCCATCTTTGTCTTGTTTTCAAAGCAAGCTGGGCTATTCTTATTACCTCTTCATACCTTCCTTTGGCATTCCTATTGGACCCTAAGAAGAAAGAACTAAGTGTGTGTGTGTGCATATGTGTATGGGAATACGTCTGAAGCTTATGAGGAAATCCAGATATTTTGGCTCAAGTCTTAATCAGGCATAGTTTTCACTTGCAGTCTTCCAACAGACTTCTGACTTGAGTGTGCTTAGAGCAAGAAACAAAATATGGGGCTAGGAGAGAAGAACCTCTGAACTGAGATCAGAACTAGTTCTACTAAATGAGACCGACCTTCCTGATACCCTGACATCCTGACTCCCAGACTCTGGCCCCCATTATCCATGTGCTCTTTTCCACCTTGGTGGACCTCACCTGGAGGAGCTCTCTAATTCATCCAGACCTCTTCTACCTTATACACTCTCAGTTTGCCACTTTTTGACAAGTTCTATCTAAGCACTGCTCTGTCTATGGTATAATAACTGCAATCAGTAGTGTGAGCTAGGCAGCCTTGAAATTAAAGTCCTATTTCTTAGACTGAGATACTTTTCTGCCAAAAATGGAGGGAGGGAAAGCAGAAGTTGTGGGAAGAACGGCACATGGAAAGATGAGTCATTTGCCAGAGACTGTGAGCAAGGCTGCTTGCCTTAAAGTAAAGAGCATGAACTGGAGTGGCAGTAACAGTAAAGCAGAATAACTGAGTGGGCACGAGTATGAGGTTATAAAGCAAATAATTAATTAAAGGCTGCAAACTAGAAATTTGATCCATTATCATAAAAGGCTCAGGGTTTAATAAAAACCAAATTAAAAAAAAACATAAAGCTGAGGTTGGATAAGGGGAAGAAAGGCAAAGATGACACAATGTGGAGAAATAATTTCAGATCTTTCAGGAATGAATAAGGGAACTATTCAGTCTTTAGATTCATGTGGACAAAAGGCAACTTGGGCTGATAAAAACAAAAGCATCACAAACCTTGCTGCTTCTTTAAAAAGAAAAGTTCTGAGGATATAGCTGGTAATGTCTTTAAATAAAAGCCAAACTGTGAATACTCCTCATTGTGATATTCCGATTGGAAGGATGTCCAAATAAAAGTACTGAAGATGATCTTCTTTTACAACTAGAAAATGTATGGAATATGTCTACTTCTTGAAGTAGAGCCAAGTAGGCTAAAGAAATGTTGCATATTTCTTTTAGGAACATGCAAATGCACTCATCTGGTAGTCTTTCTACAGTATGTGGGAAGACACTATTTAAATGAGACACTAACTCATGTGATGTTGAGAGAGCCACAAAAACCCAAGATGAGTTGGAAGGATTATGTGCTTGGTGTTTTATTTTCAGTTCTGGATAATAAGGTAAGGAAACCATTAAGGAATTGCTAAAGGTATAAACTTTTACTCCATCAACTCCCAATACTAAATGAGTCCCTGAAAGTGGTCTAAGAGAAGAAAGCTGCAGAAGCAAGAGGTTCTAAGTCCACACACTCAAGTACAGTCTACTGACAAGCAACAACTCAGTAAAGGGATTCTGAGTTTAGTAGGAGGATTCCAGTGTCATCTCATTGCTTCTCTGTAGTATTTATAATGTCACAGAATAAGACTGTGACCTTAAAAGAACTTTGCATTATCATTGTAACTGGTTAAATAAAACATTCCACTGTAGCACTTTTTTATCCAAAGAGGTCAACCAATCTAAGGAAGCAGGGTGCATGTGGGAAGCAGGCGAGGGGTGAAGAGGAAGGACTTACCTGTGCTATATTTTTGTTCAGAAGATAGACACCGTAATCAAACTGCAACTTCTCCCCTCCTTTGGGGTATAATGGAAACCTAAAAAAAGGTAAAGTGGAATCATAAGTTTTCTAAAACTTGAGTAAAACCACCTCTAAGTTGTTGACAAATGTGGAAGTTTCTTGGATATAGCATACACATCTGAAAACTTGGACTAAAGCACTTATAGTTACTGCAACCCATTATCCTGTGTCTTCATAACATTAGCCAAATCAAATCAATGCCTGCTTTGTTTCAAAGAAAAAATTGAACAGGTCATGCAACATGGGACTAATATATAAGAAAGCGAGCCAGTAACCCCAAGGTGTTAAGGCCCTAAATTCCAGTTACTTATCATAAACTTAGCATCCTAAGATTAAGATCCTAGAAAATTTTTCCCCCATTACCTTGGAGCTGACATCTCAACTTCTACTAAATGGGGGAGGAAGACTGTGAAGAAAAATCAGACTTGAAAGCAATATATAAGATTTGTTTCTTTTAAGGTGGTCGGTCAAATGAACACCACCAGTAAGTGAAAATTCATAAATTCATTCACATTCACAGGGGCAGCAAGCTGGATATTACTTCTCCAAGGCAGTGTGTGCGTGCCACAGAGCTCTTTAAGACTTTCCATTTTAACTGGGCTCACTGAAAACAACAAAGGCATGAGATCTGTGGATCTTTATAAAGATGATGAATTAGTTTAAGAATAAATTCCCTTTATTATCCCTTTCCTCATCCTGCAAATGAAAAAGAAAAGGTTAGACTATACCTACATTCTGTCACATTTTTCTGATTGGCAAAAACAAGCACACGTTTTGTCCTCTGAAACATTTCTCCATAAACAGATCTATCACAACTTAGATAGGGTCAAGAAAAAAACTTCACTTTCCTTAGTTTCGCAATATACTATTATTCTCAAGAATAAAACAATCTTACTGAGATGAATGGTAGGTAACAATTACTGGACATTCTTAATTTCAATTGGCTGAGGAAAAGATACACTTCATAAAGGTTGAAGGATATCAGTTTTTAGGGAAAATAAAAGGAAAAGGAATTTAAAAGCTTTATATTAAATTCTCCAAAGTTGCTGATTACAAAGTGTCCAACAGGCAAATTTGTTGTGCTGTAAAATTACTGTGAGCAAGGTCTTGAACTGTTCTTTATTCTCTACCAAATGTTTCACACCCCCATCAAGAAGATACAGCTTTGTGTTTAACTGAAGCAATAAAACATAAATTGGACATGTCGTTTGGCCCTACATTGAGATACACAAAAATGATATTAAAGCAAAATTCAGGATAAGCAAAGGTAACACTAGGTTTTACACAGGTAACACAGAAGCTGGAAGAGGCAAGGAGAGATTCTCCCCTAGAGCCTTTGGAGGGAGTGTGGTCCTGCTGACACTTGATTTTGGACCTCTGGCCTTCAGAACTACAAGCATAAGCTTTTGCTGTTTTAAGCCACCAAGTCTGTGGTTATTTGTTATAGCGGCCTTAGAAACTAACACATCAGGGAATCAAACACTTAAGTACCCATTGCACTAGATAAGGTATAATACCTCCATCTCCAAGATATGACAATTTTGAATATGGAAAGACAAATCTACTGAATATAACTTCATTTTCCCTTCACGGACTAAGAAAATACTTCAAGTCCATGCCAAAGGCATTAGTTGAGTATGCAAAGCAGACCTACTGAAGTCCTAGTAAAGGGAACTCGAGAAAGAAATTTCTATGCATGTTCTGAAAGTAGGAAAATTTTTAAATTAAAAATTTTATTTATAGATATGTGTACATATACATACATGTTCCAATTAATTTTCATGTCTGTGTATGTAGACTATGTCAACTTCAATTTGGAAAAAAATGTAAAAGGAACTGATTTTGAACCATTCTTACTTTTAAAGGATGTAATTATTATAAGCACTACCCTCTCCTCCTCCCAACCGAGACATTTTTACAAAAGACTCCAAATTGATGACATTTCTTGTCTTCACCTTCAGAGCCCCACATCCAGGTCTGGTTCTTTGATGGCTCAACTGGGAGTAAGGATATGGCTATAGTTCATTCACATCTTTACTGTGTATTAAGATCACTTATGCCTGCTGTATTTGTAGAAAATGTGACAGTACAAACTCGGTATATTTCAAGGCCATGGTTTTACTTCAAACTATGTTCTCCTTTCTAGCTTAGTTTTCTACTACAACTTTTATCAGTTACTCAGGCTTAGAATGACATTCAGTTTTTATCCACCTTCTTTGCCTTTAATACATGCAGTGATTCAGCAAGTCAACAAGTCATTTTTCCTATGAAGCCCTCTCATCTCTCCAGTCTCACTACCACTCTGGAAAATTATTTGCTGTGTGCTTTGTAGGATGGATATTAGCAGCATTCCTGCCCTTTACGCCCTAGAAGGCTGCATTATTATTTTCCCTCTTAAGTGAGACTTTTTTTTATCATGTCACTTCCTAGCCCAGCTTCCTAATCAGTTATGGATTTAAATTTCAACTTCTCTGCTTAGCTTTCAAGGCCTAAATGATGAAACCTGTCTGTCTGATTTATCTACAACCTTACTATGCTCAGGCAGGCGGTTTCCTCACAGTCTCACCAACATACCAAGCTCATCTTTCTCCACCTTTGCTCACTTCCTGGAAATGCCCATCTCCCTTTCCTCCCACTGTGCTTCACTTGCCATGACTAAACAAACCAACCAAAAAAACTTCACTTTTTTCTGCTAAGTTGTATAATATCACTAAAGCTTTATCTTATTTGGAAAAAGGGTCTGCAATTAAGAATCTTGAGAGGAGATCATCCTTAATTTTCCAGGTGGGCCCTATATATCCCGTAAGAGTTCTTTTAAGAGACACACAGGGGAGAGACATAGAGAAGTGATCAGGGGAAGATAGTGAGCGGAGATTAGTTACACAGCCACAAGCAATTGTCTGGAGAAAGAGACCAGCTTGTTGCAGTATTCTAGGTGAGAGATCATCATTGTTTGGACTAACTTACTGCCGGCTGATGATAATGCAGTGAACCACAGGGATGCAAGATGGGAAACAGCTGGAGCAGAGCAAGGGAAAAGGAAAAGGAGGCGCAGTCAGCAAAGCAATAGGCCCAGATCATGCAGGGTCTCGTCGTCACAGGAAGGACTTCGGATTTCACTCTGAATGAGGGGAAGCTCTGGGGGATTCTGAGAAGAGGAGAGACATGGATGCTCTGGCTACTCTGACAATAAACTTCAGGGGAGCAAAAAAAGGAAACATGGAGAGGCTACTGCAGAAATCCAGGCAAGAGAACAAGGTGATTTCAGCTGTCATGGTAGTTAGGGAAGTGGTGAGAAGTGGTTGACTTCTCGTATTTTGAATTCTCTACATGATTTGATGCCAAATCTTACATAAGATGTGAGAGGCAGAGGAGCCAAGAATAACTTCAATGTTTTTGGCAGGTAGGACGACTCTCCCATTATAATGGGAAAAATGAAAGAAAACGATCACAATGAGTACAGTTTATTCATTCATTCGACAAATTTTCACTATGTGCCCAGTATAGTGCTAGCTGGTAGATATGGAGGTGGGCAAGTGTGGACAGTGGAGCTCAGTTTCCAGTAGAGAAGAGAAACATTGCTCCTAAAATCACACTAATGAATATATAATTTATAAGTGAAATACTCTGAAGGAAAGGAACACTATCCAGAAAAGAGGTAAACAAAAGCCAGGGAAGACTTCTGAGAGAAAGTGACACTTTAGCTGAGATCTCAAAGATGTAGAGGAGCCAAGGGAAGGAATATTCCAACTAGAGGAAGCGCATACGTAGAGTCCCCGCGGCAGGAGGAAGCAATCTGCTTCCAGGAATCAAAACAAGGCCAGGATAGTCGGACTGAGGGGAGTTGTGGTAAGAAGCTGAAGCGGGATGGAAAGGTAGGTTACGTAGGGCCCTCTAGACCAAGTCAGATCATGGTCTGATTTTTTTTTCCTAAGATAAATTTAAAAACCATGGAGGGACTTTTAAAAAACTTAAAAGAACTTGCTCAGATTTTCATTTGATAGCTTCTTTCTTAAATTAACACCTTTATCTTTGAACTTTCCTGACAATGGTATATTTATATTTTAAAAACTTGTGTTTAAAAAAAATGCTGATTACAGTGGAGAATGGTCTGGAGAAAGAGACCAGCTTGTTGCAGTATTCTAGGTGAGAGATTATCTTTGTTTGGACTAAGGAGGTGATATTAGAAATGGCAAAAAGGAGACAAATTTGGAAGACTTTTAGGAAATAAAATATAAAAGATTTGGCTATAGGTTGGAAGTGAAGAGCGACAGAGAGGGAGGGATCATAGAAAACTGATGTTTTGTTTTGCCTAGCTGGATGAAGGGTTGATCAAACAGAACAACCTGAACAAAGAAATGTAACAGAACTACTGAGAGCCCAGAAGCGGTTACTCATTATGAGTTTACAATGATACTATTTGTGTGGTTGGCTCTAGACACCTACTTGGATGCAGAAGGTACAGAGAAAATGGAAGGCAGGGCTGCAAGGATGACATAAAGTCATAAGGGGCAAGACAAAGGAGTTATAAAAATAATGGGCCATAGACTCTGAAGTGGATAAAGGAGTGAGGATCTCAAGAGTAATGAACAAATGACTGAACAAACAAGCTGAGGAAGAGGGGATAGTTATCAGAGAGCAAGATGCCTGAATCAGATTTTAGATATGGACTTAAATGATGACATGACTCAGAATGTAACCATGGGAGTAAATGAAAACAGTGGAATGCAAGAAGTCACTGGTGACAAAGACTGAAGATGAGAGGCCAGTGTGTTGGATGAAACATCCACTTGTATGGTTTTATTGCCCATAATGGCAACATTTTGAATAGAGAGACTGTTTTTCTCTCCTGTGTTTTCTGTTCTGCTTCTCTGTTGCCAAAATACATGAGTAAGGGTGTTATAACTGAGAGACTGGAAGGGGAAAGAGTGGTATCCTTGAAGAGAAAATATCAAAAGAAAAGAATTTTTGTATGTTTGCTTTACCAAAAGAAAAGGATCTAGAAAAAACAATGAGAAAGAAAAACTCATACTCACCTTCTGAATCTGCATACCGAGCATATGAGAAAATGAATAGTTATCAAAGGTAAGGCTCCCAAAGAAGTGGGCTCCACAGGGAAAACTCAGGTCTAGTTAGGGCAAGAGGTAGGTTGAACTCTCTGAGGAGGATAAAGGAGAGTGTTGATTATACAGATGCACATTTATAGGACCCAGCTGGGTCAGGTTTGAGGCAGTAGAGGGGACTTTGAGGATAATGGAGATGATTATAAAAGGTTTTGAAGTGTTTTCATGTAAGGTTGAGGTATTCCCATCTGATTGCTTCTATTTTCTCTGTAAAATAAGAAATGAGGTGATTTATCACAAATGAAAAGGAAAACTGGGAATAGGAAAAAAAAGGAGAGGTTTGAGACAGTCATAGGGCAGAAGAACCAAGTATATAGGATGTATTATTCTACCTGTGAATATACAGTGCTACCAATCTTTTCAAATTTTTTTTCCCCAGTAGATAAGAGGGTTAGAGGTAAAAATGATGGGATAAGGGTATTTAGGATATTGAGAAGAAGTGTGAAGCTACTAGGGTAGACAAGTAAAGACAGTCGCCTACCAAAGGCAGGATGGTGGAGGCTGGGGCTGCATAATCTGTAGAGATTTTTAAAAAGGTGATAAAATTAATTAAAAATATGTCTGCTTTTTATTATCGTTATGGGTCAACAAATCTAAACAACGCCAATGATAATATTCTCCCCAGAAAAAATCTTTTGTTGGTCTAAGTTCTAAGTAATTGCTGCAGTGACTGTTTAATTTCAGCATACATATATGTTTCAAATTAGTATGTTTTCATTATGTATACTCTAATAAAAGTTATTATCTACATGGAAATTAATTCAGGGAACTCTCAGTTACACAGCCCAAAAAATCGGACTAAGCTGCACACTTCCACTTCTTCTAAGTTTCAAATAGTTTGGAATCTTCCAAGTTTGCTTTGGACACAGTTTGTATCTCCAAACTGTCTGGTGCTACATATTCCTATGTTTAAACAGCAAATTCAAAATATACAATGATAGCAATGTGTAATTTTTCTTTACCGAGTGTAGTGCCAGAGGGTTCCAGCTTCCTGGATTTGGTGAGACTGAATGACAATGGAATATTGTGTGTAAAAGGTTGTATACCAAGCTTTATTCTCACTGTGTAGGTTGAGCGTTAGAACCACAGCTACATTGGCAAGTCCACAATTCACAAGCTGCTTCCATCAGCTGGGCAGAACACCGGGCAGAGATCTTTATTTGGCAACACAGACAGTTATGGCTCATTGCCACATGTAAGCATGGGCCTACCCAGTAGGCCAATTATTATATCACTGCATGTGCACAGGGGGCAAGTAGATTAGGGTCAGGTGAGGATCCTGGCCATGGGAACTTCCATTTTCCCTACACTGAGCTATCTTTTTTCCTGATGTAATTTAGACTGGGTTATTCAGATACAAAAATATTTGCAATTAGCCTTGAATATGGTACAGTGAAATACAAACCTTTAAATAAAATTGTTACTTGAAGATGGACACACAGAAACTGTGCTCAATATAAAAAAAAAGTTAAAAATCTGTTTTTTTCATTATAATGTTTTTCTCCTTTTCTCTTTTGATTACATTATTTCATGGCCATATTACTAAAAATAATTTTACCACAAAGAGAAAGGTATTAAAAAATGATTCACTTCCAGTGTCATAAACACTAGGTACATGCCACTGAGAAATAATTTTGAATTGACACTGGGAAGCACAGAGGGTATTATCTGTTCTAGATCCAGGAATATGGAAGGTGTGAGACAAGAAAGTTTCCCTTGACAAGGCTCCAGGGTGATACTTTCAGGTGAGAGCCAGTTATTTTACTTACATCTAGAGGTTGTACGTAATAATTGTAGTAAAGTCTGCAGACTTGTGTGCATTATAATCACTGAAGAGGGGTTTCAGAAAGCACAGAGGAAAGATCCAGAAGGGAAGTGAGGAGAGAGATAAAAGATTAAAGGAGAAGCAGCAAACAAAAACTAAGTGTGGAAATAATTCGTGGGCACAGGTTGACAAAAGTCCTTAGAGGAGAATTAGAAGAGTGATTTTTTCTCCCCTCCCCCTTTGGGGCAAGAGGAGAGAGAGAAAATATCATAGGAGATCATATATGCCAGTCAAAGAGATTGTTTGATATGGCAGATAATAAGATGCCATCAAGTTTTTAAAGGAGAAATTATGTAATGAAAAGGCTAATATCAGATTATTCTCTTTGCCAATATTAGAGTTCTTTAGACACAGCTGTACTAAAAAAAGAACAATTTCAGGGAAATAGAATTCCAAATAATTTCAGTAAGAACGTTAAAAATAATCTTTTTTTAACTTGGTAATTTGCAGAGTAGTAGATATTGTTAAAAACTCAACATCAATTTCCTTGGAGAACAGTTTTTCCACAAATGGTTTTGGTAATGGTTGGAAAACAGTCTATAGGCAAATTTCAATGAACAGAGCAAACTTAAAGGATGGAAATCATGTCTTTTTTAACAGTCAATTTTGTAGGATAAAAATTCTGCCAATGAAATCAAAATCACATTCCACAACATTAACAGCCACCTCGAATTTGCCCAGATTTAATAGCACCTGTTTCCCACAAAAGCTGTAAATGTTCAAAAAAAAAGAAAAAACAACCATACAATTAAGCATGCAAGGTGCACGAATCTACCATACTTGTTAATGCCAGAAAATACTTCCATCTGGAATATAAATTTGGAAGAAAAACTACTCACCACTTTAAATCTCTAAAGACAACTTCACAGTGTGTGCATATGACATAGGTTTGCTTAAATACATCAGTGAGCCTAATGGTTTATTCTCTGTAAGCCATTTTATCAGTGCTGGGAACATAACTGGTGCTCAATGTTTTATATCTAAATTGTTTAATTGTAATACTTATTTCTGGGGGGAAGAAGAACTAAAAATAGAAATGGGATTTAAGACCTTGTAAGTTAAGCCTTTGAAATCCGAGAGGAAAAGGCTCGGATGCTAGCTTTGCTACTTAATGTAGTATGTGAATTTGGTCATACTACTCTGAACTTCTGTATAACAATCAATCAGGATTGCTGTGAAAATTGAATTAAATTTAAGATCCAGCATCATTACTAGGATACAATAGGCATTCAACCACTACTATGCCTTATTTCCCCCCTCGCCTCTCCCACACTTATCTGCAAGTATGGAGAGAGAACCATATTCAATTTGCTGCCTCCTGAAATCACAAAGCATTCTTACACACCTGGTACTTTCCATCCTATATTTTAGTTGTTTACACAAATGTATTATTTCCTCTATTAGAATGTAAGGTCCTTGAGGACATGGGTATTAAACTCTAGAGTCATATCCACAGTAGTTATTCAACAAATATCAGCAAGTAAATGAATACATTGTATTAATGAATCAATTCAAAAATTAATTAAATATTGAAGAAATATCTAAGTGACATATAGCTGTGTGAATTAAAAAAAAGATTTTAAGATTTAGAAATATTGTTATCACTCTTTCTTAACCTTAATATCCCTAGACAACAAATTCTTATTTTTAGAAAGTGCTTTGTTCTGCTCAAAAGAAAATTCTTTGGTGGGGAGGAAATTTCAAGTTACAGAATGGTGTTCACTGTGGATTAATAGGAAGTAGCACCCTCTAGCAATAGGGTCAAAGAGCCAGGAGCCCTGCCAAAACAATAGGAACAATGACACTGTCACTGACTGTATTTACTGACTATTAAGCACCAGATGTCATATTTAGCATACATTACCCATACAATACAAGCAACAGTCCTATAGGTACTATTATCAAGGTGCCCATGGCCACACAGTCTTTAGTCTTAACACTCAACTACGAGCACCAAGCCCACTCCACCCCACCCACTCCTGCCCCAGGTGTGAGTTAGTTCTCTCCCATGTGTTCACACAGAACCCTGTCCGCTCACTGACACAGTACCTTTTACATTGTATTGTTAATTGCTCGTTCATTCCTTTCACTCTTCCACAAGGATAAGACTGTAAGCCTAAATAATATTAATGCTTTATCCCAGCTCCTCTAGTGCAGTTTCTGGAATATATTTTATCTGTGGAATGGATAGAGAAATGAATGTATGGAGGGAATGGTGGAGCTAAAACTCCAACCTATGCCTGTTTGACTCCTAATCCTATTCTTTAATTTCTACACCATACTTTCCCTTTAGTAATAATACCATTTTATAAACTTGTATTATTTTAACTTCATTTATTCGAGATATCTATAAAAAATCATGGCATTTCTTCATCCAGTAAATCAACTATTCATGAGCCAAATTATTACCAAATTCATCAGCTGATTTGATAAACTGGCACCTTTAAAACCTTTTATATGACAACACTTTGGGTTTAGAGCTAAATTGAAAAGGCAGAGATTGTCAACAGCCGTAACTATAGATCATATCAAAGGCCAAAATGTAACTTCTAAAGTCCTAGTAACAATATTACATACATTTACTACTTTGGGGGCTATATAAAGAAAAGTGGATAAAAGATTTGAAATAAATCCATAAGTTTTAATATCCACTTAATTTCACTAAATTGATTTTTCAGTAATTGTGTATATAAATCTGTTAAAGGTTAATTTTAGATAATCTGTCACAAAGGCTAAAATTTTCTACCTGCTTTCTGTAAGTCAAAGCTCAAAATTACTTTCATAACTAAAGTCAATTTTCTAGAATAAATATGCTATTTAGGAATTTCATATACTCAGAATACATTTGAGAAAGACATATTTCAATTATGAAATTGCAAAAGGAAATCACCTCAACTGATCATTTTACCCAATTTCAGAGCACAATTCAGAGGCTCCTAGAGTAATATGTTTAAGTATGAATGTCACAGGAAGAGGAAAGTCCAAGAATCATTGATCTGACAGCAACCAATGCTAACATCTAGGCTGTCATAATCAATCTGCTTTAATTATCAACAAGTTTTTCCCATTTCTGACCAGTTGTTTGGAACTGACCTCTGACAAGTACTTACAAGTCATCGAAATCTCATTTTATTTTATAGCCTCATATTTGTTATTGGGCTAATCTCTACCTGTTCTACATCACACAACAGCTTAAATATTTGAATGGCCCAGCAATAAATTTCCATGGTCCCCCTGGGTCAGTCAGATGTTAGCTGTTAAGTAAAGCTAAAAGGATCTATGCTTCATAAATTTCCTTCAGGGTCCACATTTGCTCTTACAGGCTAGGCTTTCAAGCCCAAACATCTTTATAGCTATGTGCAGTGATTTATTAACTCCTCCTTGTTTTTATCCAAAAAGATCAATCACATATGTATCAATAAGCTGGTGTGCTGGTGACTGCTTTTTATTGTACATATAACCACCTGCCTTTAATACAAACTTGAGTCTAAAGCTTTTGTAAGCTTTTGCTGGATTTTAACAACCTTCACCTGTTTCTAATTTGGTATAAAACATATGGTTTAGCTCTATTTTGTTCTAAGCCAGTCTTTCCTCTTATGGACCCAACAATATAAAACAAATCCAGAGCACAAAAACCTCAATTTGTAGGATGTTACACACATACCACACGTACTTGCCCAATTACTTCTGAAGAGCACTTTTGGCTAATACACAGGAATAAATTATTTTACAGTTATGAAATTATTACATTTCTTTGCTAACAATTAGATGTGTCCTAGATTACTCTTGAGGGTTTTAAGAATTATGTTCAAATTGCAAAAATGACAGTTTACTTTCAGGATATCAAAAAAGAGCCGTATCTAGCTGCCTGTGAGGTCAGGGAAGAAAGTTCTTATCTTTACACTCAATCTACATTTGGCCAGGTGAAACCAAGCTTTTATTTTCCCTTCCCTATTCTCTAAATGAGACTACCAGTTTAAGAGGCAGGGTACCAGCAGGGACGATCACCACCTACCCCAGCATGGTAAAGTCAATACTAAAATTAAGAGTGTCTGGGTGATAGGGCAGGGAGGAGTAAATCCTCAGGAAAAAGTGACTAATAGAAATGTCTAGGAAAGGCAGAGAAGTCAACACAGCCTCCCACAGCTCTACCAGACATCTTTCCTACGCACATTTACATTTTCAGTCATGGTGAGACCCGGCAACACTGGCCACAGCTGGCACTTAATCTCCCTTCAAATTCCTCTCATCCTTTGAGGCCCAATGCAAAAACTACACGCACTCTGAAACCTTTCCTGGTCTCCAATCAGAACTGACGGTACTTCCGTAAGATTTATCAGTATTTAGTCATCATTTGGGAACTATAACCATATTCATCTTTGTTTTACAATCACATATTTACATCTCTCTCCTGTACAATGAAACATAGAAGGCATTGAAAAAATTTTCACTGAATTGTTATTAAACTGGTTTATGTCTTGCCAATGGGTTTCAGCCCCGGGCAAGTTCGCTATGAATTCAATGTGACCAAAGAAAATTGACAGCAGAACGCTCTTTGGGCAGAAAGGGTTATATCCAACTTTATTTCCAGGTGGCAGGTCAGTCACTGGAATCCCATTCACTCAGAGCGAGTCTGTATGCAGCGAGCTAGTCTCTGCCTCTGGGCCTCTGTTCTCTGCTCTGCTCTCCTGCAGCCTTGCAGCCCCGACACCGTGTCGCCCAGAGCACTGGGCAGAGCTCTTTTTATAGAGTCAACAGCCATGTACTGCCCACAGGTGTGCAGTGAGCTAGTCAACCATGGCCAGGTGAGAATCCTGGCTACAGGAAATCTCATTTTATCCACACTCCACCCCTCCAGGATTCTCTCCTCTCAATCTATGTGCCCTCAGTCCTCTGCAAGGAAGCTCGATCATTGTTGTCCAGCCTCTCCAGCAAGAGGACTTGCAGACACACAGGCCGGACTCGTGGCTCTGTCTGTCTGACCTTTGCCTCTTTGGTCTTAATGGCTGGAACTGCTGCTCTGGTTTCAGTTGTTGCCATAGCTCCAGTAAGGTCCTATTTGGCTTCCTAATTTCCTTCCATCTACTCCTGCCCGTATCAAATCAACCCACATCTGGGTCCTCGTGAACCTCACGGGGCCCCTCAAATTCCTCCTGTGAGTAACAGGTCTTATTTCTTTTTGGGTTCTCATTGCTTCAGCTACCGTACATGTCACCTCGCATTTTGTAATCACTGCCTCAAGGTGGGCTGCCCTGTCAGGGAAGACAGCTTTCCCATCTCTGATCCCGACAGAACAATTCCATCCACCCCTAAGTCCCACAGCCACCGGCTCAGCCTGAGTGTAGGGGCGGACCATAGAGCGCTCCACGACCTGGGGAGGGGGCTGCTCCTCTCCTTGGGGGACTTACAGCTGCTGGGTCTTTATTTTCTTTACAACCACTGGGCATGCTTTCAATACAGGAGGCGCCAGTGCCTCTGGCACCACCCCTTCATCCTTCCCCAGCTCCTCCATTTCTGGGGCTGATGGCACCTTTCTCTCCACTCCCCCAAGTGCCTCCTCTGCTACAGTGCCTCGCAACAATGCCAGCTCAGTCTTCAGAAGGTCTCTTACCTTCAGCTCAATGCTTCACAGCTGATGTCTTGTGCCACCTCTGCCTGTGCTTCCCTCAGGAGTTCATCTTTTTCCTTGATGGCCTCTTCCTCCCTCAGAACACCTGGCAGCGCTGCCATCTCATCTCCAGTGGCATCTTGCTGCCGGCGCTCTTGTGCTGCCTCCTCCCGCATGAAGGCCATCTCCTTCCTCAGGGAATCCATGGAAGTCTGCAGCTCGCATTCTCATTCTGCCATTTCTTGGGTCTCCTCTGTAGACCTTTTTAAGACTGTGAGAAGCAGCCAACCCACAGTCCCCACTGCCTCCCGGGCACTCTGCTTCTCAAAGGATCTGCTTACTATACCAAGGGCCACCCCTACAGCCTCAGGTGTCACCTCCACTTGCCTCCAGTCCTGGGGTGGGGCCCAGTCCTCTAGGAGGCAACCCACCTCAGACCACATACCCACTGGGGGACCACCCACTGTCCCCCCATTCACAGGGGCAGCCCGCTGAAGCACCCCTCCCATAAGGGCAGCCTGTGGGACAACACTGAACCCTGCCAACTTCTGCCAATTGTCTTGCCAATGGATTTCAGCCCCGGGCAAGTTCTCTATGGACTCAATGTGACCAAAGAAAATTGACAGCAGAACGCTCTTTGGGCAGAAGGGGTTATACCCAACTTTATTTCCAGGTGGCAGGTCAGTCACTAGAATCCCATTCACTCAGAGTGAGTCTGTATGCAGCAAGCCAGTCTCTGTCTCTGAGCCCCTCTGTCCGCACAGTCATCCTCTGGGCCTCTGTCCTCAGCGCTGCCACCACTCCAGCCTCTGCTCTGCACTCCCATAGCCTTGCAGCCCTAACACCATGTCATACCCAGAGCACTGGGTGGAGATCTTTTATAGAGTCAAAAGCCCTGTATTGCCCACAGGTGTGCAGTGAGCTAGTCAACCATGGCCAGGTGAGAATCCTGGCCACAGGAACTCTCATTTTATCCACAGTTTACAAACAAAAATTTTGTGTAAATGAAGCACGTTTAAAAATTAGTGTTTATTTTTCTCAAAAAAATTCATTTATGTAGTTTAAAAAAGTCAAATTGCTCTGCAAACATGATAGTAAAGACATTAGTTCACATGTTGATTAGCTAATACCTTAGTCCTTCCTCAATTCCTAGCTAGACCCCAGAGCCAAATAGTCTCAACACCTTATGCTGCTTTTTGTTCCTGGTATTTACCCTACATTTATTTAGTTAATAGAATATTTTCCAGTTTCTTGATTCTGAGGCCTATTGGGGAAAATGAGGAGTTAGCTCTATTACACTTTGCTTCCCCATCTCTTACCAAACACCCCCACTTTCCCTTCTTCCCATTCTCTCAACAGGGTCAACACCACAATTTTTGGTTAAATTAATATGCAATGTTACAGTATCATAATCACATAATTATTATTTTGAACTGAGCCTTATACTGTATAACACTTATCTTCCTTTTAACTTGTTTTTTTCCTGGAGTTACTAATCATCTAGTTTCTTCATTGCTACAATTATTGATGTACCTCTCTGTTTTTTACTCCCTGTTCCCTGCAAACAATGAAAATCCTCTCAATACAGTTAAATACATCAGTCTTCCTTTCACTCTTGGAGCCCCTTTCTTCCTCCTTCTGCTTGCTAGGCCAGCTGACCTACACTTTCCCTTCTCCATCACCCTGAGATCCCTTCTTTTTTTGAATGTTTTCCTCTTACTTGGTTTATTCCCTTGTATTAATAGAGCACATCTTCCAGGAACTCCACAGGAAAGGTCTATAGGCAGATTTTTTTTTACAGAACTTTCATGTCTGAAAGTTTTTTTGCTACCCTTATATTTGGTTGATACTTTGACAGATATATAAATCTAGGTTATAGTAATAATTTTCCCACAATATCTTGAGGGCCTTTGTTCCATTGCTTTCGAGTTTTCAGTGTTGCCTTCAAGCAGTCATACATTATGATTCCCATTTTTTTGTATGTATTTCTCCCCCTCTGCAAACTTTTAGAATCTCCACTTTACTACCAGTATTTCAAAATATCACAGTGCTGGGCACTCAGTTGCCTCTTTCAATCTGAAATCAATTATTTCAATTATCAGAATTTTCCTTATATTATTTCTTGGATAATTTCCTACCCTCTGTTTTCTCTACTGTCTTGCCAATGGGTTTCAGCCCCAGGCAAGTTCACTATGGATTCAGTGAGACTGAGGAATGAGGATGGAATGTTCTTGGGGTGAAAGGGTTTATTACCAGCTTGTTTTCCAGGCAATAGGTCAAGCACTAGAATTACGTCTGCAATCCTCCTTCCTCTCTGCCTCCACCCAGATAACTGGGCAGAGCTCTTTAGATAGTGACTCAAGTCAGTAACAGCTTACTGCCTACAGGTGTGGAAGCAGTAGCCTAGCAATAGGCCAGTTACATCATCAAGTAGTTTAGATTCAGATGAGGAGTCTGGTTATAGGAACCTTCACTTTACCCATACTACCCACTGTTCCTTTTCTGTACTCACTGTTATCTGGATGTTAGATCATCAGATATTTAAGGAATGCCTCTAATTTCTTATTTTTTCTTTCCTATTTTTGTTCTTTGCCTTTGGCTTTTTTTTTCTCTCAATTTCCTCAACATAACCTTCCAACTTTCTGCCTGACTTCTTTTTCCATCATTTTAATTTTCTAAGGTTTGTGTTTTAATGACTGTTCATCCTGTTTTTGTTCTTGCATGTAATAATTTCCCTTGTATCTTGTAAGATATTAAGGTTTTAAAATTTTTTTTCTTTTCATTGATCCCTATATTATTTCTTTCACATTTCTTTTTTGATTATTTATTGTGGCTTCTCTATTTCAAGTGAGAGTTCTACCCCAGTATGTGATGATCCTTGGTTGACTATTCATTTTAAAAAGTGAGGCACTAAAAAGCTGATTGAAAACTGCATAGCCAGAATTGGTCAAATGGCAAGTTCCACTCTGAGGTGCGGCAGTTTCACTGGGGGATATACAACTGTAAGGTGTTGTATTTTCTCTTGGATCCATCAGTTTTCCACTGCTTATATTGATTTCATCCTTCAGTGTGTGGACATTCACCTAACTCTGCTCTTTGGCTGGCACCGCTGCCCTTAGTTATGCTGGCTGGCCACATGCTGTGAATCCAGGGTTGGTCTGGTTCAACCTCTTATGAATAAACTTCAAGTTTTCTGCTAGTGTGGGGAGGGGTAGCTGCATGACAGAGAGGTTATTAGGCTTTACTGACTTCTAATACTGACTTCTAGCAAAAACTGTCTCACATTCAAAGATACCTAGCCTCCAATTCTGAGCTTTTCTGGATTTTTGCAGCATGAATCTGCTTGCTTCTTAGGCTTTCCCACTGGCAGGCTCATAGATTTGTTTTTCCAGTCTGCTAAGTCAGTTGTTAATCTTTCGTCTGTTTTCCAGTTTTCAGTTTTGTTGACATCTCTTTTCTCTTGAGGTTGCCTCTCAAATTCTTTTTGTCACTGTGGGTTTATGCTTCTTAAATTTCAATCCCCATACCATTATTTTGGTGTCATTCAGGGGAGAAGAGATAAGTATATATGTTCAGTTAAGAGTTTGAAGTTCATTATTAAGGATTAAAATAGTAGCTTCCTTTATTCTGTCAGCCTCTTGCACTGTGCTTTACATGTATCATTTATTTTTTGAACAACCCTATAGTAGAGACCGCTGATTGCTAACCAATCCCTATTGTTTTTCTCTGATTAACTGAATCCCTGAGGTTTAGTAGTCCACTTGAAAGAAACACATTTTTAGTCTCTTGTGTAGGGTGGAAAATGTGGAAGTCTTTATAGAATAGAAGAGTGCCCATTTTCCTGATGGTTAAACCATGACTGACACTCCAACAATCATCCTGTATGATGAGGGCCATGCCAGGGATAGCAGAGCCTAGAGCCTGGATGGCACAGCAAAGAGTGTGAAGAAGCCTGGATTTTCTGGGCATTTCTGAAGCATTTATGGATGAGCCATTCCACTCCTGCATTACTGATCCTTGGATTTTTATGTGTGATAATAAAACTTTACATGTTTAAGTCATTGTTAATTTGAGGTTTCTACTGCATACAAACACCCAACTAATACCCCTTCCCCAAACTGAAGCTGCAAAGTGACTTGCCCAAGATCAGGATAAGAAGAAGGAATGCTAACTTGGGTCTTCCACCAAAGTTGACACTTTCCACTACAGGCTGTCTTCAAATTATTATAGCCATGAATCAGATACATATATATGTCATAATTTAAGGGCTGAGAATTAATATCCCAAGAAATAATAATACAAATTTAGGAGTCAGAGTTCTGCTCACTCCTCCACCAAAGGTAGGAATAATTTGTTTTATGAATTTTACTTAAGCTAAATGATAGGAACAAACATGTTTTTCAATCATGTAAAAATGGTTGTGAAAGTTTTTCACCAAATTTAGATATAATGCTGGAACTGATGTAACTTAAAATGTAGACTTCGGCATAGACAAATAGGAAGATATCCTACAGAACACTAAAGATGTACAGTACATTTGGTAAAATACTGGTCACCAAGAAAAAAACAGTCACTTCAAATGTAAGCCCCAAATTGAATGTCACAGTAGGTTACACACAGTAAAAGACCAGAATTTTTAAATGAATACAAGCAAATTGGTTCTTGGTTCATTTGCTGAGAAATATTTCCCAATTATCTTTCAACTTGCAATGATCATTCCCACACCTTTGTTTCTCTCGTTTATACAACTCATCTGGCACTCTTTTTCTTCCTCTTTATTTTTAAAGGTATTTTTTTAGCTGGAGAATAATGACCGAGCAACTATACACCCACTATACAAAATCAACAGTTAATATTTTACATTTTTTAGTTAAAACAAATAAAACATTACACATAACGTGAGCCTCCTCTGTTCTCTATCCGTACTACCTTCCTACCTTCACCATCATATTAGGATGCCTTCAACTTCAAGTAACAGAAAATCCAAATCAACTGACAAACAATAATAAGAATGGAGACAGACTAGCTCCAGAGTTGGCAAAATCAGTAACTTGGTGACTTTACCCAGGACTCAGGTTTTCTCATCTTTCTACCTTGCCTTCCTTAAAAAAACTGGTTTAGGCCCATCCATGATCATTAAATGGTTGTTACACATCCAGATCTCATTTGTAGAGACAACATCTAGCAGATGGCAGACTTTTCTCCAGTGCTGTGTATCATTTATACATAAGCTTTTTATTATTAAAGTACAACATACAGATAAGTGCAAACCTACTGAACTTTTTCACAGAAACAATGCTCCCATGAAACCAGTACTCAGGTCAAGAAATAGAACATTACCAGCCACCCCAGCAATATCTGTCTTAGTGCATAAAAACATTCCCAGCCCCAGTGGAACAGGCCTGAATTGTGACAGATTTGATGCCTAAACCAATCGCTGGAATGGGATTTCCACGATTGGTAAAAAGCCAGCAATGGTTTACTCACTGGAACTGGGACTGGGGCCCACCTTCCATATAGCAAATGAGAAAGAATCATTAACAAAATGGAATTCTGCTGACAAGAATCCAGAAATGGCTATGCATAGATGACCAACTCCAGCTGCATGGCCTTCCTCCATGCCGCCAGCAATTTGGTATCTGTATATACCACTTTTTATATTTCTAAAATACAGATGTCTATATGAATAATAATGGACCATGCATATCATTCTGCAACTCAGTTTTTCCCTCAAAATTGTTTCTTGAGGGCTATCTAATGCATTCCTAATTAACAAGTGTTCCAACTTATGAATATTCCAAATTTAATACTCCACTTGCTTACTGGTGGAGACTTAGGTTGTTCCTAATTTTTTCTATTTTTTCACTAATACAAATAATGACACATTTTTATAAGCAAGTTTCCCCAGTATGGACGTATAGTTTCTAAATATGTTCCCATTTTACAAGATTGTGCCAAAATGTTGCTACTACTAACCCTAGAGAATATGTGTAGCCTTGGAAGTAAATTTCTTGATCTCTGTAACTCAGTTTACAAATGAATGTAAGGGAGATAATAACAGCGTTAATCTCACACTGCTTTTGTGACTGCTAATGAGTATATATACGTATTTGCTCTGTGTGTGTGTATATATATATATATATATGTAATATACAACAGCACCTGAAACACAGCAAGAGCAACTATAATTTTCTGAGTCATTACTATTAATCTTCATTTTCCTAGAATAGAGTACAGGGCCTACTGCTGTGGGTTTTACTGTATTCACTTGGCTAAGCCACAACTATTTCCCCAAATACCAATGCCTGTATGCATCCAGGCTAGATTTTAACAAAAAAATTTCCATGAGATTTGGAAGATGTAAGTGAAATAGCAGCCCTTAGGCTCTAAAGTTAGTGGTGGTCAGACACAGTAAGAGACAGACCTAAGGTTCCTGCAGATCCCATCTGGATGCTGTGCCTGGTTCTGCAGCTAGCTCTTGTCCCACTGCTGACCCTGCTGGCAAACAGTGACTCCGGGCCCACTACCGGATGCAGGGGCAACAGTCTTCCATAGATGCATCTGCCTGCTCTCCTTTGGAGTTCCACTGAGCTGGACAGATCTTGCTTCCCACTTCCTGGCCTAAGTGTCCACCTGCACAGAGCTTCTGAAGGGCTGGTCAGTGACTTCACTCTGATCCTTCACTTCCTCCTTTTGGACTCTTCTCTGGCTTCTCCCACAGTTGTGTAGTATCTTATTTGTAATAAAACCCTTATACCACAACTCTCATGGTGATTCAGCTTTCCTGATTGAAATCTGTCATAACTTTTCAACTGAGCTGTTTAAATATCAAACCAAAAGGTTCTTTATATTGTCTGGATACTCCCTCTCCCTCCCCACTTTCCCTTCCCTTTTGCTATTTATGTGCTGAACTTTTCACTCACTAACTTATAAGAGGAAATTTTTTATTGAATTCTGGTAGGATGATGGGGTTCTCCCATGAAAAAATCTCCAGAAACTAATTGGGTATCCTATTTGTTTTTAGCCAAACTGATTTCTGATATACTTTCATATAACTGTCAATCTTCCTAGGGTTGCAATAATGTTTACGATCTCCTTCATAGTGTCAAATAACTTCTACCAATCCCTGCTTGTGTCCTGATTGTTACTCTGTTTTCTCACTATTTCCACTTTAACATTTGCATTTTTAAATCCCTATCATATACTTCTACTTCCCTATTGTAAACCTAGCACAGTCATTTGCACACTTACAGCCTTCATGGGCACAAATGCTTCTATTTGGTTCTTGGCAAACAGCACCTGGTAACAGCATATGGGCAGGGAGGGGAAGAAGGGATAGGTCACAATACACTGTAAGGGATTATTTCAAATTCAAAGAATAGCATATGACATAGTTAAACCAGGTATGTATGTGCATGTATCCATTTATTCAGATACTTTATGTCTTTTATTATCATTTTTATAATGTTTTCTATTTTTCATTGATAAAGGTCTTTCACACTTTTTATTAAATATGTTACTAGATACTTGTGCTTATTTTCTATATGGTTATTGTATAGAATCTACTTGATTTTCATGTTTATCTTATATCCAACAAATGTAAATTTTTTAACTCTAAAAATTTTCAGATTCTCTCACATTTTCTATATTCATAGCTGGAAGAGAAAAGTTTGTCCCCTCATTTCAAATATTTATACCTCATCTCTTTTCTCTCTATATAGACCAGGACCACAAGTATGATGTTTTATTGTATAGATAGTAACTGGCATCCTTATCTGCTTTCTGACTTTGATTAATGGGAATAGTTTCACCATTAAGTCTAATGCTTGCTATAGATTTGATCACTATTCTTTAGCATTTTAAGGAAATTCCCTTCTGTTTCTAGTATATGAACAGTTTTAATAACAATTACTAGTACTATTTGCAAACATTTGAGGCTTTACCATGTACCACATATATTTTATATGTATTGACTTATTTAATCCAGCCAGATACCCTATGAAGTAGGAACTATTATTACCTCCATTTTCAGACAATAATTAAAGCACAGGAAGTCAAATAACTTGTCCAAGGTCACACAATGTAATAGTTCTCTGTTACTGCTTAAAAAAAGTACAACATATATATCAGATTAAAATGACACCCATTTATTAGATCATAGTTTCTGTAAGTCAGAAGTCCAGGCAAAGCATAGCTGGGCTCTCTGCTTAAGGTCTAACAAGCCTGAAATCAAAATGCTGGCCAGGCTGTGCTCTCATGTATAGTTCAGGGTCATCTTCCAAGCTTATTCAGGGTGTTGGCAGGTTTGATTCCTGTGGTTGTAGGACTAAGGAAGTTCGTTGCTCGCTGTCAGCCAGATTTCACTCTTGGCTCTTAGAGGCCACTCTTATGCTTTAGCCACAGGGCTTGTTCCATAAACTGCTTGTTTGCAGGACAGCAAGGGTCCTCTGCCCCTGCTTCTTGGCACTTTTCATGGCTCACCTGATTAGGTCAGACCCACCCAGATCATCTCTTCTTTACAATCTCTCAAAGTCAATAAATAGAAACCTTTATCATGGGAGTGAAATTCCATTATATTCACAAGTCCTGCCCACAGGGCATGTATACCAGGACCATGAAAATCTTGAGCACCATTTCAAATTCGACCTACCATGTACAATATGTAAGAGTCTAGATTCAAACTCATGCTGTCTAGTTCCACAGTTTATGCTCCTACCCAAAACTATATTGTCCTTCTAAATAAGCACTGAATTTATTGAATGCTTTTCCTGCATTTACTGAAATGACCATAGATTTCTGTTACTCTGTTCATGAGTGAACTGTGTGAAAGGCTCTTTTAATTAAAGTGTTATTAATATACAATCTTATGTTGGTTTCAAATGTATATCACAGTGACTCAACAGTCCCTGTGATCAACTAACACTGTGATTGCGAATTACTGTGCCCCTTTATCCCCCTTCTCCTCTTCCCCTGTACCCGTCCCTACCCCTAGGAAGGCTCTTTTAATGATGAGTTATTGACTCTTTCCTGAATTGCCACATTCAGCCTGAATACATTTTATTTTGTTTTTTTTTCATGTTCACAAACAAGCTTGTCTAGCAGCTTTTTCTCCTTATTGTCCTGATCAGATTGTTTTTATCAAATTTTCCCATTTCTTTTTTGAATCAATTTTATATTTCTAAAAAAAGTCCATTCTATGAAGCTTTTCAGAGTTACTCACAATATGTTCTTAGGATTTTTCAATCTTGTACCTATAGGTATCTCCTCTTGTTGTCTCTGTATTCACTAAATAAAAACCATGTTTTCTCTCTGTGTTTATTTACTCACCTATTAAAAAAAACATTTCTTCCTTGCCATTCTCTCTAATCTCTATTCCTAGAATTCCTATTAGATACATGTTGACAACTCTCAATCACCCCCTATGTCCTATAACTTCTGTTTCATGTATCTCTTTATCTCTCTGTGCTGCATTCTGGGTGATGTTTTCATTTCTATTTTGGTGTTAAAAACTTCTCTTCTTATGTGTGCCCAGTCTGTATTTATCTTATGAGGTTCTTAATAAATAGACTTTTCTTTTCCAGCATGACCTTTTTAAAAAAAATCTACTTTTTTTTGAGTCACAACTGCCTATTTCTGTTTCATGTACTCCCATTCTTGTTTTATTGATGCTATTTCCTCCTTTATCTTTGAGAATTCTGAATATACTTCAAAGTCTTTTTTCAGATTATTATTTCTATCTCCATAGATGTGTATTCTGATTTCTTGGATTTTCCCCCCTCTACATCCTTGGATTTTCCCTTTGGATTTTCTATCCCCAGAACATTTCATAAATGGTTAAACTGTAAAGGAGCCGAAACAGTCAACTGAACAAGCCATAGACAATCTAACCTTCAATTAACGTTCTGCCCCTGGATGGAGGCAGCAGACTGGGCATCCTTATGCATCTACGAGCAAACTGATTTTTAGTATCTTCCAGGAATTAAAGTGTTTGGAACACAACAGAGAAAAGGGGGATTTTTTACTCAAAAGACATCTGGTGACATAATGATTGGCTGAGTTCTAGGAATCCTTGTCTACCTAATATTTTTCCAATATTATCTGATATGTGTATGCATGTGTAAACTCAGGCACAACCATGTGTGAAACTCATGACAGTGAATCATGGTATTTCTAATACAATATTTGTTCCCTTTTATTTTACTGGCTAGTTTTGTGGATGAACATTATTTATTGTCTCTCTGAATTAGTTTTGTCAAACTGATAGGTCCTGATAGCACATTTTTGCAGGGAATGAATACTGGGTCATTTAAGCATAATAATGTTATTTTCACTTGAAATGCCAAAAAATTAAAATACACATTCTGAGCAAAGTAACTTTTAAGGTAGTCCTGAAACTTCAAAAATACTTTCTAGTCAATAATTGGGTCTTGCCATTAACAACAAAATGACTGTTGAGACTGGTCCTTTTAATCAGTCACACTTTTCTCTGCTCAATCAGATTCTTTCTTGTTTTCCCAGGCGAGTGCTTAATGAATCTTCCAGGGTGTTCACAAGACAAAGACATACTAGGTAAAGAAAGAAGTGTTACTGAATAAAAGGTAAAAAACAAGGTAACTCATCTCTCAAATTAGATAATAAGCTTAGATAACACACTCACTTCCTTAGTCTATATCTGTTCTATCAAAATATCCAGCATAGAGTCTATAGATATGGCAGATACTCAGTAGTATTTAAAGAACTGATTTTTAAACTAATCATATATTTTAAAGAGAAAAAACCCATTTTAATTGTTAATGCTGCTCATTACTATATTCCAAAGACTTGGAACAATGTCACATAGTACATACTTACTAAAACATTTGATGAATGAATGAGAAGGTGAGCTGGTTCATTTGTGCATTTAAAATCCTGACATCAGGAACCTTGATTTTGAATTAGCATTCAATGACATCAAATTGAGTTAAGAGTCTATTGCAAATTGCACACAAAAGTAGATGATACAAAATGGGAAGGGGAACTTCAATTAAATGTGACCAACTTGTATCCTCAAATAGCAGAATACTACCTATCATTTTTCCTAAAAATCTTTGAGGGAAAGTAACGTCCTATTTACTAAGTTCTTTTTCAACCAACTTAGGAATCTCCCATTTTGTGCTATGCAGAGACCATAAATAATAGAGAAACTAGAAAATAATAAAAGAAATTCTTGTATCTCTCACACAGAACATTTGGCAAATTCAGAATTAGGAGATGGCTTCTAAAAGTTTTTCTTCTGGTAAGTAATTTTTTAAAGCTAGAAATGACAAAATTATACTACTGCATACTCGAAAAATAAATATTCCATATATGGAATATCTTACAACAGGAGGTGCCTCAATAAAGTCATTCATCATCTACACATTTAAAAGTGTTTAGTACAGGTGTCAGTCAAACTCCAAGAGACCTGCCACTTCTCCTTAGCTTACCCAACTGATATTTATGTGAATTAAAATAATAAAATGCTCCAGTTGCTTACTGGTGTGTTTAATTAACTTACAGCAGTAAATTCCTATAACTAACTACAGTTAACACTTCTAGAGTTTCATCACTAGACTCCACATCATGAACCTGGGAGTCATCATTTATATTAATGGGAGTTCCTAACAAGCAGCACGGGAAGAATTAATTCTTTTGTAAATCTTTTAAAAAGGTTTCCAATAATATAAATCAATAGCACTCAAAATTCTAGGCATTCTTAACATCAATATTTGCTCAAGAGAAATTTAGGTAATTACTATTATAAATTTAAAACCAACAAGAAGCAAGAACTTATATACAGAAGGGTATGAATTATGAGAAAAAGTAACCACCTACATCAATTCTGTGTTAATAATGAGAAAGGAGGAGCTGTATAAAAAAAAATACATGTATTTTAATCTTAAAGGAAGTAGTTAAAAAAATATTTCACAGTAATGGAGATTCTGAAAGAAATCGTACAAAAAGATAGAAACATTTTTGAAAAAATTAAATACTAGTCATGTAATTGTGAATAATTTCAGAATAATAGAGGTAACCAAGAGATAGTTTGTTTTACTATCTATATAATGCAGACACAATAAATATTTGCAGACTACATATATGTAAAAAGCTACTCAAGAGTCTGGTATACGAGTGAGATTGTTGGCCTGAGAAAGGTCTGTGCAGAGTTAACTGTATTATCAAACTACCCTCTGAAGGAGATGAACCAATTGAAATTCTCACAAAGGATCGGAATTCCTCCTCCTCTCTATGTTCACCAAATTAGGTCCTACAGACATCTTACTTTTTGCCAGGCTGATAGACATAAAATGGTATCTCCTTTGGTGTTAATTGTCATTTTCCTGATTACTAGTAAGACTATTTTTTTTATATTAGACGTTCAGTGTTTGTTCTTCTGTAACACCTTTTTTACCTACTATGTCCATATTTCTATTGGGTTCTTACTTCTTTTCTTATTGACATAGAAAGGCTTTTCCTTTATTTTCTGGATACTGACCCTTGGTTAATCTATGAGCTACAAATATCTCCTCCTGTTATTTGGACTGCCTTTTCATTTTGTTGGTTTTCTTTTTGTTATACACAACTCTTTTTTAAATGAAATTAAATTTATGGATCATTTCTCATATTTTGGTCTGTGTGCTTCTGTAAGTTATTTATTTACTTGTTTATTCATTCATTCATTCTGTGATCTTTTCCAAATTGAAAGCCATAAACTTTTCGAATTTATTTCTACTAGAATGACATTAGATCAAAAGTTCAGGTAGAAAGAAAAGAAATTAATACTGTGACTACTGTGTGCATTTATCCAGTGTACAAATATTTACTGAGTGACTACAGTATGCAATGGTAATTTTATATATATTTTCTCTTTTATTCTTCACATTTCTCTAAAGCCATTATCTCCATTTTCAGATGGGTGCACTAAGACTAGTCAAGTCAAATAAAGTAGTTCAAGGTGTGTTTGATGCTGAAATTCTTTCAGAAGACTGAATTGGGAAAGCCATAGTTGCTCCTTTCCTGAGTTCAGACTATACAATTTTTATTATTTAAATGCTAATATAGTTTAACCCTATTAGGTAGTTATACATGAAAGTGACTATATGTTTAGGTCAAAGTAGTCATATATTTATTACAACTAATCTGTGGTCCAAAATACTTTATAAAGATATATTACTATGGCTTAAATAAATGTGTACTGGTATTAACCATTTAAAGCTAATCATCTTTGAAAATAACTAATTTTTACACAGACAAAAATGAATTATAAAGATCTATGCCGGAAAGAAAACTGCTGAGCCACTTAAAGAGTCACTTACTAGGCTAAGTGAGAAGCTGGAAGCTTTGGTCAATGGAAAGGTGCAACACCTGTTTTGCGCCAGTGTTTATGTCCTCCTGCTGCATCTAGCCTTTGCTTGGACAGCTCCTAATCCTCTTCTACACTCAGCAGCTCAGATGCTTAGGGGACATCTCCTCAAGCATGCCTTCGCTGGCTACCCCCCAACTTCTAAAAGCTTTTCTTCTGGTAAGTAATTTTTTAAAGCTAGAAATGACAAAATTATACTACTGCATACTCGAAAAATAAATATTCCATATATGGAATATCTTACAACAGAAGTTGCCTCAGTAAATTCATTCATCATCTACACATTTAAAAGTGTTTAGTACAGGTGTCAGTTAAACTCCAAGAGACCTGCCACTGCTCCTTAGCTTACCCAACTGATATTTATACGAATTAAAGTAATAAATGCTTCAGTTGCTTACTGGTGTGTTTAATTAACTTACAGCATTAAATTCCTATAACTAACTGTGCTGGTCTCTAACATGGCCCTTTCACAATGTTGAGTATGATTGATAACTTGCTGTCCATCCCTCATGCCACGTTAGCAGCTAAACAGTTTAACCTAATATGAGCATTGTGTGCTGTGACTACTATGGACTAATCCTCAACACATGGCTTGACTTTGTTTTTAAGTAATTCTTTAATAATTTAACTCTCTTGTTGAGTTAACTATGTATGAATTAACTCATATCAATTTTTCACTTCAAGGAATTAGAGAAGAAAAACACTATGAAAACCAACCAGTCATTTAATCTTATTCAGAAGTTATATTTGGTGATCTTAACTAATTATAAATTATCATAAGGGGAGAGATGTAAAAATATGGCAGTGAACAGAACTATCTGGTTAAAAGAATGACAAAAATTTGCTTTACAATGATACTATTATTCAGGACATAAACATTATCCTTAGAAAATTATCTAAAGAATGAGCAAAATAAGACACTTTTAGAAGTTAAAATAAGTTCATATCTACCTAAAAATAATTTTCTTACTCTTTCCACCCATTTATTTCTTCAGAAAAGAAAAAGATTCCACTGTTACCTACACCAAACTCTCTAGATTGATATAATTATACTCCAGCCCTCACTGTTTGCTATCAAAAACTCCAACATATAAGAATTAAAGGAAAGAATACTACTACTTTCAATGTAACATCAATAAAATAAAGTCTTATTTATTAGAATAAATGGTTAATCCATATCAGAACCCAAAGCATCTATGCTGTTATATGACACATTTCAATAGACTACAAAAGGCCAGTCCATGAACTACCTGGAGAGCTCACTAATGCTCTAGAGACCTCCTGTTAAGAAACACTGATTTCACATATTCTAAAATTATAACAATCTCTAACCCATGACTTAGCCCACTATTAACCACAGATATTATTCCTCTCCCTCCCTCCCTCCACAATCATTACATTGAACCTCTGTTCTGATCTAAGTACAATGCAAACCAGAAAAATACTAAGTTCAAGTTGGGGTCACATGTCAGAGTCATCTGGCTTTCTTTTTTATCCCACTGTCCCATTTCATTACTGTATTTTAATTTAGTTGGTTGCAGAAAGCTGAGAAGACCATAATACTAGAGAAGACTTCCTTATCCAGATAATAACATCAGCACTATAAAAGCACACTTCATTAAAAACAACACACACAACAATATGCTTCCAAGTGTCAGCAATGAAATAGCTGCACAATCACTTTTGACTTATTTTCCACATTTCCCTCTCTCAGTGGAATGCCTAATCTTCACAAGGTGTTCATTTCCTGTCTCACCCAGCAACCACCTTCTGCATTTTTATTTTGTTGATCTCTCCTGCCTAAATTTCCATGGGGATTCCTCATTTTAAAACACGCTCTTTGCTTTCACTCCTGAACACAACCGCACCAGCGCTGCTGCCTGTGCCTTGGATTACAACAGGCACTGAAGTTAATAGCTTAGCAAGGTCCTAAGGGACTATATGAAATAATGGTTGGCTTTGCCAGAGCTTCTAGAGTTAAAACCAAGGGCTATGTGTGGAGTGTCAGGTTACCTAATAGCATTTGCAAAAACCGAACATCCCTTTTGCTCTCGTAATTCAACTGAAGAAATATTTATTGAGTGTCCACACAATACAAGGCTCTCTTCAAGGCAATGGAGTAAGTTTAATGCCAAGTAAGATGCAGTTTCCACACTGAAAATATTTCAGATAAAAATAAGACGACTCAAATATACCCACTTGTATCACTGAGTTGTGGTTAAATGAAATGAGAGTCCATGTAAATGTGCTTCGTTTCTGAGACGGTATAGAGAGAAAATTGTTCATAGGATTACAAAAGACTATGAGAAGACACCAAACTATGGGAAATCAAGAAAGAGTTTATGAGGAAAGTTATAGATAATAAAAGATGGGCTTTATGCACAACCACAATTTTGACCCAAGAGATGGCTAGTGAAGGCATTCCAGATAAAATTGCAGAATAGCATAGATGAAGAGTATCAAGGTGGGAAATAATGTGGTATGTTTAAAAAACAACAGTTTAAACTTAAGTGTAGGTTATGAACTGAGAGGGAACTGGGACTAAAAAAGTAAGTAGCAGACTAGGCTGGGAACTAATTACTAAGAACATGCTCTATATTCCTTTTAAGAATGATGGCTTCAGCATTCACTCAATTGATAGCTTCTAAGATACAGACACTTGCTTGACTCATTAAGCAAGGCATTAGTAAATTGCCTTTATTAGGATATTAGGCAGTAGTAAAACTTCCTCAGTAGTTCCAGGAAAAGAGACAAGCTTTCAGACCTGCAACACTTTTTTCCCTGCATTCTGGGAAATTTTATTAGTTCTCTGCATTTACACCATTGACTGAAAGATGATGTACCTCATAGCATTATCACAAAAAGAAATCTGGTACCATGCCACTGGGTTGCACTTCTTTTGTTTTCCTTTACCTTTTCTTAGGCTCACCTTTTAACACCTAGAATTAGCAAAAATTACTTAGCTGACTGGAATTCCTATTGCAAAGAAAGCTCAATGCATACGTAATAGTATCACAAACTTTCATTGAGCACTTTCTTTGGGTCAAGTACTGTGCTTCCTTTAATCTTCATAATAACCTAGTGGCACTACACCAGGTGAGCCAAGACTCAGAGAGGACATTTTCACAGTCACTCAGTGATTAGATGTGAAGCCAACATAACTCCAAAGCCTTAAAAACTGGAAATAAAAAAACAAAAACAGAAGTCTGCCAAGATTAAATAAACTGAGGCAAGAGAGAAGGAAAGAGAGGAATTTTGCATTGTACCTTTTAGAGAAAAAACAAATGTCAAATGAACCAACTGATATATGGGATTTAAATAATTAGTATTTCAATGAGAATTTAACCTTGCAACTTTGCTTAACATATAGGAATTCACATCATGGCATTTTTCACCAGGGAGGTTGCCCTAAATGAGGGGAAGAGATATTTCAATCTTACATACAGCCCCTTTTTGATAAACAGTTTTCTCAACTCCTAAATGTCACTTAAAAAGTTGTACACTTACAATCAGCATACTGTCTAATGGATTTGCTTTCCTCAGTGGCCACATCAAAATGAATGCTTAGTTAACTTGTTGTATGACCCTTCACTTCATCTTTCAACCTGTCTCTCCATTTGTGAAATGAAACATTGAGTCATAGGACATAATAATATTCTGTCTGGTTCTAAAACATAGTAAGTCTACAATTCTGCATGGACACAAACACAATGTTTTCATCTTCATTTCCATTCTATGATGTGCTCTTAGATAGTTACGATGGAGTTGGACTATAGACACTTGGGGAAGTTTTCACATAAAGAGATTATTTTTCAACTTGGTCACATTCCTATAATCAAGTGGAAAATCTATGAGAGAATAATTTCATTCATGTCAGTAATATCAGTCACCCCCCAAAATATTTGTTTGATTATACTTTTAAGTTGAACAGCAAGGAGGAACAAAAAACAGAAGTATGTGGTCCATCCACTGCCTCAAGTCATCATCACATTCATTGTTCAATTAAAGGCTTGAGGTCTGGGCTACTGAGTGGGTATAGAAGATTCTAGGTAAGTTATTCTCAACCCTGGATGCACATTAGTATAAACTGGGGAACTTTTAAACATGAGCTCCTGATTTCCAGATTCCTGGCCAATCCCCTAGAAATTCTGATTCAGTTGATAGAACCCAGACGTGAGTTGTTTTTTTAAAGCTCCTGAAATGATTCTAATGTGCAGTCAGGGTTAAGAACCACTGTTCTACACTGAGTTCATGGGCATGAAGAAACGAAATATCCTCTACTATGTTTAGGACACTGGAAGAGAAAAAGCAGGAAAGATAAGCACCAATGGAAGAATTTAGTAGTATATCTGGTAGGACAGTGACTTAGAAGAGGAGGGCTGGGAAAACTTGCATAGTTAAATAAGTGTCTTTTCAAAAATACTAACTAGTTTATAGACCAAGAACTATTTTCAATTTCAAAAACACTTGAAGAGAGTCTGAAATGTATATGTTTGACAAAAGGGTACAAGAGTGTGGTCTCTTTTCTCTTAAAAAATTAAGGTGAAATTCACATAAGATTAACTTAAAAAAAAAAGTACAATTCAATGGCATTGGTATTTAGTATACTCACAGTGCTTGCCATCACCTCTGTCTAATTCCAAAACATTTCATCACCCCAACAGAAAACCCTGTGCCCATTAAGCAGTCACTCCCTATTCCTCCAGTTAGCTCCCTCTTCCCTGAGCCCTGGTAACCACCCATCTGCTTTCCTCCTGATTTTTAGTTTCCTCTTCCTTGATTCAGTGTTCAGCCAGTTGTAAACCTGTGACTATTTTCCACAGTTTTACCCAAGTTGATTCTGACAGTTTTTCCTTGATTTCTTTTTTAATGTCTCTCTGGAGGGTAAGTCCTTAGATCTACATACTCTGCCATTTTTGCTGCCATTGTTCCATTTGCTCATTTAATGATGAAAAACATTACTTTTAAGGGATAAAAGGACCCTAGATTATTTTAAGCAAGAGAGTGCATGACCAGGTATGTCTTTGATAAAGGTTACCTTGGAGTATTGAGAATGATCACCCCTCCCAACCTTCCCTAGGTTCCATATTCATAAAATTAACTATCTCTCCAGATCTTCATCAAATTTGTACATGATGATCTGACTTAAAATATTAGTTGCATAGGAGAAACACTTCAAGAGCTTCAGAGAGGTGTCCCTCAAAATGGTAAATACCCTTTCACCAGATCATCTGCACACTTTAAGATGTGAAGAAGCAGCTTAACATGCACACAACTCCAAGTAGTATGCCCCAGTGTGAGTAGTAGCAATAATTTGTTTATTAACTGATTGATTTTCCTAGCAGTCTAGAAAGGCCAGCTAGATTTAGGTATTATGTTACCTGTTTTTTCTTTGGCAGCAAGGAGAACGACAGGAATTGCATTTTTGTGAACTAATTTTGCCATTACTGAAACACATATTGTATTTTATTGATTCTAATAAAAATGTATGACATCTTAATGTTGCTAAAAACAACATGCATCTTACAATTAATGGAAAGTCATTATTATGATTGATAGCATTTATTTTTAATTAGTGGTGTGTAAGTTAATGATGCAGTACACATCTGGTGCTGCCTTAGACTTTGTGAATTAGCAAATATTCTAGCTGGTATTATATACCTTTGTAAAGCATTTCAAATCCTACTTGGGACAGCATAGATGTATGAATAAATATATAAATAAAAATGCATTGATTGACTATGCTTGCTGATTGAATCAACTTCTCAGTTATTCTTAGACTGGAGCACTGAAAGCAGATTAGATTTGGTTATATTTTCTCCTAAGTGTGTCAATTTTGATGTAAACCTTTCTAGGTCACTAGGTGGAATCAGGTCTTCATGGGAGATGGAAATATATCAGGAATCCAATGACTTATTGGATAAAATATGCTTAATGTAATAGGCCTAGGAATCCTCATCCTCTGCCCTCTCTGATTACCTATCTCATCTGGCTGTAGAGATGTTAGAGTTCAAAGCCCTATTTAGCCAGTTTTGCTAAGAGGGAAACTAGTTTTCTTTGTCATTATCTGTGTACCTGCACACTGTAAAGGGAAATGATGAAATCTTTGCTGCTTTCATTTTAAGGCTCAGACCACAAAACACAAAGGCATGTTCCAAAATATAGAAAGAACTCACATGCCTCAACACCCAAAAAGCAAATAATCTGATTAAAAAATGGGCAGAGCTACCACTTCAGCATTTTATTAAAAAAAAAAAAATAATAATGATAATAAGGGAGAAATGTGGGATTCACATATAAATCAAGTATAAAAATCAAATATTCATATTTGACCTGATTGTTTATAGTTCATAAAGCGTGATCAAAACCGAAAGTTTCTGTGATGACTGCCCTTGTACTGTTCACCATGTAACTTATTCACTATGTAAGAATTTGTTCACCATGTAAGAACTTGTTCATTATGCTTCAGAAGATTGGAGACTGATGAGAATTAGGCTTGGGGTGGATTAATGATTGTGCATTGAGTACCCTATACAGAATTTTATTGTTGTTAACAACCATATGATCAATAAATATGAGAGGTGCCCTCTCAAAAAAAAAAAAAAAAAAAAATCAAAAAAAAAAAGTCTGGCCAGTGGAGAGTTCAGAGACAATGACTACAGCTTAATATGGCACATATTCAATCAGTATCTCCAAAGTATGGTCTAGATTAATTATCAGATTTTGATTGGTTTTATGTATGCAGATCAATTGAGATAAAAATGATTTACTTCAAATAATAGTTTAGTTACACTATTATTTGGTTTATTTCAACCACATAGTTCTAAAATACCTAGTGTAATTATAATAGATAATTGTAGAAACAAGAAAATTCAGATTAAGAAAATAACAAAATAAGTATTAATATTATTTAAAATTATTCATGTATATTGATTATTTAATATTACTTTAAATATAAATATTTAATATCAAAAAAAAAATGGGCAGAGGATATGAAGAGACAATTCTCCAAAGAAGAAATTCAGATGGCCAACAGGCACATGAAAAGATGCTTCACATCACTAATCATCAGGGAAATGCAAATTAAAACCTCAATGAGGTATCACCTGACACCAGTAAGGATGGCCAGCATCGAAAAGACTAAGAACAACAAATACTAGCGAGGATGCGGAGAAAGGGGGACCCTCCTACACTGCTGGTGGGAATGTAAACTAGTTCAACCATTGTGGAAAGCAATATGGAGGTTCTTCAAAAAACTAAAAATAGAAATATCATTTGACCCAGGAATCCCACTCCTTGGAATTTACCGAAAGAATACAACTTCTCAGATTCAAAAAGACATATGCACCCCTATGTTTATTGCAGCACTTTTTACAATAGCCAAGATATGGAAGCAACTTAAGTGTCCATCAGTAGATGAATGGATAAAGAAGATGTGGTACATTTGCAACAACATGGATGGAGCTAGAGGGTATTATGCTCAGTGAAGTAAGCCAAGTGGAGAAAGAGAAATACCAAACGATTTCACTCATCTGTGGAGTATAAGAACAAAGGAAAAACTGAAGGAACAAAACAGCAGCAGAATCACAAAACCCAAGAATGGACTAACAGTTACTAAAGGGAAAGGGACTGGGGAGGATGAGTGGGTAGGGAGGGATAAGCGGGGGGAAGAAGATAGGGGGTATTATGATTAGCATGCATAATGTGGGGGGTGGGAGAAAGGGGAGGGCTGGGCAACAAAGAGAAGACAAGTAGTGATTCTACAGCATTTTGCTATGCTGATGGACGGTGACTGTAATGGGGTTTGTGGAGGGGACTTGGTATAGGGGAGAGTCTAGTAAACATAATATACTTCATGTAATTGTAGATAAATGATAACAAAAAAAAAAAAGAGAGAAAGAAAAGGGGGATTACTCCCTGATAGGATAAAACTAACTGCAAATCAACGATTAATGCATGCTTTACATATCCTTAATTTTGATCTTTCAAAGGGTGTCAGATGATCTGCTATGGAAGTACACTTTTCTGATAATATTCCTTTCTCTTAAAAAAAAAAGCAGTTCCTGTGTGGTGATCTCCAATAGGTTCTTCACAATGGTATAAAGGTCATATCAAAGTGCGGGCAAAGGGTTTGTTTGTGTTTATACAGAGGATCAAAGTCTAATTTGGCTACCCAGAAAACAAATTAAGATACGATATGAAGAAGAACTTCCAACATCAACATCCTCTGGAAGAGTCATTCCAGAAGATGAACATCAAAAAACTTCAACAAAGATCCTGGCGCTGCTGCAGTTGTAGCTGCAGTCATCTCACTGGTTCCTGGACTTGCCATTGGAATGAAGAAGGAGATATCTAAGCTGGCCTGTGCATACAGTAAAACAACAAATTTGACTGGATCTACACTGTCGGAACTCAACCAAGAATTAGGAGAAGTGCAAGTTGCAGTGCTCCAAAATTGTGCGACTATAGACTATCTACTGTTAAAAGAACACATGGGATGTGAACAGTTCCCAGGAATGTGTTGTTTTAATTTGTCTGATTTTTCTCAAACTATTCAAATTCAGTTAGACAATATCCATCATATCATTGATAAGTTTTCACAAATGCCTAGGGTACCTAACTGGTATTCTTGGTTTCACTGGATATGGCTGGTAATTGTAGGTCTGCTCTTGTTATGTAGCTGTATTCCTATTATGTTAATGTATGTGCGCAATTTAATTAGTAGTTTAAAACCTATACATGCTTATGTTACTCTACAAGAAGATATGTCAAAGAAATAATCAATCTTCCCATGTTTTCTTTCATCTGCTACTTCTATAGCTTTTCTTCTTCCTTCCTAATTACAACCCTTTAGTAGAATTAGTGCCTCATATTGAAAATTACCGAGTATCGTAATTCTTCCAAGTGGTAAAGATACCTCAAGACAAATGCTGGGCATAGAAGCCACAGGGCATAAATCTGCAAAGAAGTAAAAAGCTAACCTTTTCAAATAATAAGGCTTCTCTCTCACTTACCAACTTAACATTTCCCTGTATGGCCCCGGAAGATGACTGGTTAGCCAGAGACGGGTAAGATTCCTCAAGGGAGGAACAACCTAAGACAGGCACAGTTGCAGGGGGGCCATCAGGAGAGAAATTGGGGACCAACAGAGGGGAGGCTTAGAACCTCAGCCCCCTGTTTTGAGAGAAATCTTCTGCATCTGTGGATGTCTTGTTGCCCTTGTCTAGCTTGGATTAATACTTAGTCTATAGGCACACATCTGATCATCTACATTTGCCCTCTTACAGCACTAAATTATGTTTTCTACCTTTATCTTGCATCTACCTACCACTTCAGCATTTTATTAAAAAATAATAATAATAATAATAAGGGAGAAATGTGGGATTCACATATAAATCATGTATAAAAATCAAATGAATAATCATATCTGACTTGACTGTTTATAGTTCATGATGCATGATCAAAACCGAAAGTTTCGGTGTTATGACTGCCCTTGCACTGTTCACCATGTAAGAACTTATTCACTATGTAAGACCTTGTTCACCATGTAAGAACTTGTTTGTTATCCTTCAGAAGATTGAAGACTGTTGAGATATAGGCTTGGGGTTGATTAATGACTGTGCATTGAGTCCCCTATACAGAATTGTATTGTTGTTAACAACCATTTGATCAATAAATATGAGAGATGCCCTCTCAAAAAAAAAAAAAAAGAAGATGTGGTACATATACACAATGGAATACTATTCAGCCATAAGAAAGAAACAAATCCTACCATTTGCAGCAGAGAAAGACAAATACCAAATGATTTCCCTCATTTGTGGAGTATAACAACGAAGCAAAACTGAAGGAACAAAATAGTAGTAGACTCACAGACTCCAAGAAGGGACTAGTGGTTACCAAAGGGGAGGGGTGTGGGAGGGCAGGTGGGGAGGGAGGGAGAAGGGAATTGAGGGGTATTATGTTTAGTATACATGGTGTGGGGGGCCACAGGGAAAACAGTGTAGCGCAGAGAAGGCAAACAGTGAATCTGTGGCATCTTACTACACTGTTGGACAGTGACTGCATTGGGGTATGTGGGGGACTCGATAATATGGGTAAATGTAGTAACCACATTGTTTTTTCATGTGAAGCCTTCATAAGACTGTGTATCAATAATACCTTAATAAAAATTTTTAAAAAATAGAAAACACAAAGGAATGTAACCAGAGTCCAGCTGGAGTGAGCTTTCACCCTTTATTTCTTCTTTCACTGAAGGCTGAAAAGTAGGTCTTAAAGTAATTTTTGAAACAAAATGTATTAGTCATTGTTACTGTGCTACTTAACTGTCTCTTGGGTAATATATTCACAATGGATTAGTGAAATAGTCATTGAACCAGAATGTAGCTGGTCCGAGCACATGGCCTTTTCAAGTCCTCAAAAGATGTCTGAAATGCATTTTATTCTCAGAAGGAGAAATAGGGAGTGGTATAATTGGCAGGCACTTTTGAAACTTCCTCAGCTGTCCAAAACAAGACTTTTACAAATCTCTGAACGACAGGTATTTTTCTGTACTGGAATTGTTCCAACTTGGAGAAATGTTAATGCTGCTTTTTCTGATTTCCTTGATTTTTTGTACTTATGTTTATTCCTATGAAAGATCTTGACTGAAAACTCCAGAAGTTGCTTTTTTTTAAAACCTTATTTATTCTGGTATTTCTTTGGAGACAGAAATTCTAGAGTACAAAGAAATTATGATGTGTCCAAAATCAGATAATATTGGGCCTAGATCATAGTTATTGCATGTGGAACTGATGCTCATGAGAGAAGGAATGGTCTGTTTTGATGATGTAACACCTTTTTGTGGCTGGGTACAAAAGGTGGTGATGCATTGCTTATACATAAAGGGGCTGGCCAGAAAGATCCCCCAGCTTGTGACTTGAGTCTTTTATTTTTCTTGTAGCCACCTTGGCATGTCTAGATGTTTATGGAGCTTTCCCTTCAGCATAACTAGATAGTGTTTTGCCAGGACGGAAGAGAGAAAGGAATTTGCAGAGTGGCAGTGAGCACACTGATTCCTTATCTCTCTATTCCTTCAGCCTACCTCTTGGCCTAGCAACACTGACTTGTTGAATAAATGAAGGAGATTTTTTCCTAATGGCATCTTCTTGAAGCAACTGGAATACCTTGAACAGTATTTATAGAAGTAGAAAATTCTCTGTAAAAATAGTAGCTGGCACCTGGGATTTCATTGGTATAAAGCTTATACTGAAAACACAAGTGTTTTCAGACTCCTATAATTCTGACTCCTCATTTCTATTATTATTTGCTTCCAGCATACCTTAACACCTGTTGACATATCTTATATTAAGAATTATAGGTCCCTTCTTATAAAAATTCTCAGCTTCTCAGTAAATGTGAATGCTTTTTGCACAATGGGAAGTAAAGAGAGAATGTTTGCTAAACAAGAGAGCCGAGAAATGTGGGGGGCCATGTATATGTAAGGCCAATGGTATACTGTTTTGCTTTTTTAAATTGAGGTATAGTTGGTATACATTATATTGGTTTCATGTGTACAGGAATAATTCAACAACTGTATACATTATAAAATGCTTGCCACAATAAGAGTAGTTATAATCTATCACCAAAGTTATCACAGTATTATTGACTATATTTACTACAAAAAAAAAATTCTCAGCTTCTGTTAATTAAGCCGTTTTGATGAAGAGGGGTCAGAAATGATTGCTGTTTCCATTAATAAGCATTTGCTTGCTTTCATGATATACAGTTAAATCTGAAAGCCTCCTTCCAGAAATGGGAGATTTTTGAATCATGCTTAGGCTTAAATACTATAGCTTTAATTTTCAACCTTTCCACTGTTTATCCTATAAATTAGAACATTTCTTATAACCTTTCATCTCTATTTTATTTTTTGGTTGTGCAGATGGTGGCATTTAGAGAATGTCCCTTTAGCCAAGTAGAGTGTTTTCAACAGTCCCATCATTCATGCAACAGTTTTAGAAAGTTATATTTTTCTAGAAACTTAGCTATTTCATATGAATTTCAAATATATAAGCATAAAATTGCTCATATACTCTTAGTCTTTAATATTTGCATATCTGCAGTGACACCTTTTTTTTAATGTATTTTGCCTGCCTCTTCTCTTTCTAAATTAGTCCTGCTAAGGGCTCATCAATTTTCTAGTTGTTTCAATGACTAGAACTTTTGCTTGTATAATTTTTTCCATTGTAGAGTTCTCCATTTAATCTCTGCTCTTACTTTTATATAGCCTTTCTTCCACTTTCCTAGGGCTTAATGAACTCTTCTTCCTTTAGCTGTTTCAGAAGGAGACTTAGATTTCCAGGTTATTTCTTTTTTTCTACTATATGCATTTAAGGGAATAAATTTTCATCTGAGCACAGGTTTAGCTGCACCTCACAAGCTTTCATATGCTATGTTCTCATTACCATTCAGTTCAAAATAATTTCAAACTTCCTTTATAGGTTCTTCTTTGACAGATTATACATAAGTACACTGCTTAATATCTAAGCATTCGGGGATTTTATTATTGATTTCTAGTAAATTCCACTGTGGTCAATAAGCATTGTAAACGTGATTTCAGTCTACTGAAATTTGAGACTTAGCATCACCAATTTTGGTAATTGTTCCATGTATACCTTAAAAGAACATGTATCCTATAGCTGTTGGTGTACTATTCTTTTATCCATAATGCAAGTCTACTTTACAGTACTGCTCAGATCTTTTAGATTCTGAGAGTTTTGTCTGCTTGTTCTAATAGTTAATGAAAAGAAATGTAAAGCCCTCTGTTAAGACTGATTTCTTTGTGGTCTGTGAATTTTTGTGTATATGTTTGAAGTTACACTTTTATGTACATACATATATTTTAACTGTACTATAATAACATACCTACTTTATTTAAATTATCTTAAATTTCACTGTGATATCAGTTTGGTTATATTAGTTCTTATTTTGGATATTTGCATAATATGTCTTTATAAACTCTTATTTTCAATATTTTTGTGTCCTTAACACTTGAGTTGTCTCTTGCAAGAAGGGTACATTTAGCTTTTTATTTATCCTGATAATCTTTGTTTTTAAGTAGAATATTGATAACTTTTACATCTAATGTAATTACAAGATAAGTTTGGTTCCTACCTATAAGTTTATTATTTGTCTTCTATTTGTACCACTTGTTTTATGTTCATTTTCCTTTCTTTTCTTGCCTTTTAGAATAACCAAATATTTAAAGAATTTTTCTATTTATCTCCTATTTTCTGCTTATACAAACAACTGGTTTAGTGGTTATAAGATTATAACATGCATCCTTGAGTCTAATATCAATTAGTATTTTTACCACTTCCTAGACAATGCTAAAGATCTCAAAGCACTTTAACTCAATTTCTGCTTCCCCTTAACTTTTGTATTAGTCATGCATTATACTTCTACAAATATTTTATGTGCATGTATTTTATATTTAATAAGACATCACTATTTGTTTTGTAGTCAAAATTAATTTACATATACTCACATTTACCCTTTCTATTGCTCTTTGTTTTTTCCTGCATTTCCATGTTTCTGCTATAGATTATTTGGTTTCTTTAGTGTAAGTCATTTATCCTATTTTCTCAGTTTTGATGATCTAAAACGCCTTTATTTTGCCTTTACTTTTGAAGGATATATTCACTAAGTATAGAATTCTAAGTTGGCAGTGTAGTTTATATAAAGTACTATATATATCTACAGTACTTTAAAAATGTCATCATGTCACCTTCTGGTTCCCGATATTTCTATTGAGAAATTAGTTTTCAATCTTATTATTGCTCTTTTGATCTTAATCTTTTTGCTCTAGGTATTTTTAATAATTTCACTTTGTCTTTGGTTTTCAGCTGTTTTACTACAATTACCTTAAGTGTGTTTGTTTTGTATTTATTTTGTATACTTATGTAATGCTTCCAGAATTTGCAGCTTGATGTCTTTTGTCAAATTTGAAAAATGTTGTCATTATCTCTTAAAATATTTCATTTATCCTATGTGTTTTCTTCTCTCTCTCTCTCTCTCTCTCTCTCTCTCTCTCTCTCTCTCTCTCTCTCTCTCTCTCTGTGACTCCAATTATATGTATATTAGATCTTTTTTATTATGTCCTACATATGTCTAGCACTCTTCTATACAATCCATCTTTTTTGTTCTTTGTCTTTGGTCAAAATACTTTCTACTGATCTATCTTACAGTTCATTAATCCATTCTTCAGATATGTACATTTTTCAGATCTGCTGTTAGATCATTTATCCTTTTCCTGGTTGTCTCTATGACAAATCCTTAAACATTTCACATGCTGACTCAGATGCAATAGTACTATGAATATTTGTAGAAAATACGGCACTTGTCCTCACAAAAGTAAATTAAAGTTAAATGACTCAATTTTGCTATCATTAGCAATTTTAAGAAGTGCAGAAGTTGATATAATCTAAATGAAATACATTCTATTTAAGAAATGGAACACTTTACAAAGATATACAAAAATCACCATGATTTAGGTAACATTTTATATTTTAAATATACTCCATGTTTCATATGGCTTGATGTTAAGAACATAAAGAAAAAAGATAAAAAGATACTTACTCTCTCTCCTTTTCAGTCAGCTTGTCATTGATATTGTCTTTGATTGCTGATCTAGATCCCTTATGAATTACAGGATATCTGAGGGGTACTTGCAGGAAAAGGGAAATCATGGAGACCAAATGTGCAGTGTAACCAAGGGCAACAGCAATGCTTCCATCATCTTTTGCTGTAAATACAAAGGCAGAGCAAAAGAAAACAACAATTTACCTTATAAATGTAGCTATGAGGTAATAATAAATCAATGTCAAAAATATTTTATATTAACAGAAGTAAAATACTTATCAGTTATCAAAATTATATAAATTTTATACAAATCTAGACACATTAGCAAGGCTTGAAATTTCATCTACTATATTTAAAAACACTTCCAATAATTAATGTGATGACATTAACATTTGACATTTATCTTAAGAGTTCTTAGTGCACCTAAATATCCATTATTTTCTTTCCAGCATTCTTAATGGCAAAGATAATACTTGAGTCTATTATACAATGTGAACATTTGTTTCAGAGGTCTAAATATAATGCACTATATAGGCATTATACATTTTACTCATTAACAATTTTATAAGCATTATAGCACTGTTTTACTGTTGCATAACATTATTAATTCTAAGATTAAGTGAAATAGCATAATGCATTCTTACGGGGTATGTTCTCAATAGTCATGAAGATAGTGTTGGAAAAGTAAGTCTGTGAATTTTGAGATAAGATAAGGAGGAAGGGTATTTTTAAGTCAAAAACTACTGTCAATATATATCCTATTTATGCAACTGTTAGAAAAAAATGCATGTACCTATCCTATAGTCAAACATAAATATCTATCTTTTAAGAGGTCTCACATAATTAATTTTTAACTCACCATCCAGATTTCTGCTACTACCTACCAAGTACTAAATAATCATTCAGATACTCAGAACTCAGAGAAATACAAAGTTTTAAGCTTGCCCCACCAAGAACAAAAAAGTAACTGCTTGGCATACAGTATCCCAAAATACTTTTTAAAGTGTACACACACACACACACACACACACACACGCACACACACACACACACACACACACACACACAGGTTTAACACACAATCTTGAATATCTCTGGCTAGAGAAAGCCTGAAAGTATTGAGATGAACTTGACTTGAGTATTTCCTGATTTTTAAGGGTACCTTTGACTCCAATTATTACTAATATTTTTCACATTCTCCTTTTCAAACTTAGTTATCTAAGCACTACCTTCTTCTTGTAGGAATGCCACTATAACCATCTATTTATCAGTGCATTTTCCATCCTCAACTACAATAGCAGATTTTTGGTTTCTCTTTGATCATACTATACAAATATGTAACTTTTATTTACACTTCTTTTCCTTCAGGATTGATCATAGTACTTCATTTATGACATTCATTCATCAAGAATTACTAAACTGGGCACATTTTATATGTTATTTCATTCACTTTACAGATGAAGAAAATAAGGCTCACAAGTTAAGGAACCTGGCCAAAGTAAAACGGCTAGTGTACAGGTGGGCCTAGCACTGATGCCTCTGTTCTCAAGCACTCTACCATACTGTCTCAGAACTTTACTGTGGAATATATAACAATTTTTAACTTGGGAGTCTAGAACATACCTCGCATCTGACACACATGTATCAACTTTGGTTCTTCACACTTTTCTAGAAAGGGCAAAGAACACACAAAAAGTCTGAGTTCTTGGTTACTTGTATAGTACTTGACAAAGAATGGGCTTCTCAACTTGACTGATTAGAATCCTAACTAGAGACCATGTCCTCTTGCCCCAGTCCCACCCAAATACCCTGAGTACCAACACCTTACTTCTGTTGTTGAAATATGTTTATTACACTACCTTAGAGACTAAAATTATATTATACTGTATATTCATTACATTGTAATGTAATCATCATATAATAGTAGAGCTGGGAGGAAGCTTAGAAATCACTGAGCCTGATGTTACCATTTAGAGATAAGAGAAATGAGATTCAGGTGGTTTAAGTGACTTGGTCAAAGCTATTTAGATAAAATCCATGCGTAATGGAGTAAGAGGGAGAACAATCCACACCCCAGCCCCGCAAATAGCTATCCCTGTAGTCACAGCTGGGACTGTGAGCCACACCAGGTCAAACACAAATCATAAATGTTTTAAAAAATCTATGCAGTGTTAAAACACTCAAACATCTTCATTGTTCCATATTGCTAAAAAGGTACTATTAAATAATAATTTGCATATTGAGACTACATCCACATACCTATTAAAAGAACATTCCTTCCTTTCAATAATGAAAACAATTTGCTTAAATTTAAAGATAAAAAGGCACTTCTAAGAGAAGCCTACAAATGCAAATCAAAATCCAGAAAGAAATAGCAAAAACTAAAGACTGGATAACATTGGAAATGAGCTTTGATTCCGGTTATTCACACTCACCATTGTTTCCACCACAAGACTCCCTGCTCTGCCTATTAAAAACCCTAGGTTGTTTCCCATTCCAGGTCACAGTGCTCAGTCATAGTCTCACTGTTAAACACGATGGTGTTGGATTTCCAATATTGAAGCTTTATATTAAAAAGCATTTTAAAAGGACCATGGGTGAGCCATTACGGGCCCCAAGGGTATTCCAATACTCTCAAAAGGAAAACCACCTCCTGGTAGGGAAGTCACTTTCATCACCCCAAGACCACTGAACCTCCAGTGGGAAAATGTGAGCTCATGTGGTTAATTATGGCAATTGCTGGCCATGAAACCTCAGATGTCACATTCTGTTGCCAATCAATTTAGCTGAAAAACCAAAAGGTTTAGGGTTTCCAGCATTCCAAGATCTAAAAGACATTCTACCTGCCAAAGCCAAAACCTGGCTCTCTGGGGTGTGCTTTTCCAGTAAGCATTAATGACATCCCTAACACCTAAAGCAGAGCAGAGGTTTGTGTTCTTTATACGGCTCTGAGAGTTAGACAGGTCACGGATGAGAGGTTTGTTGGTGAGGAGTTGGAGGGGAAGTGGAAGGATTCAGGGAAGAACATGAATAAACTAAAACATTCAGGTACATGAAAAAGATTCTTATAGAACGTATTTTCAGGGGTATAGAAACAAAACAAAAATCTGCAGCTTCCTCACAGTACATAGTTCTGATTTTTTTTTTTTTTAATGTAGGTAGTTACTCAGGGCTGCAGCTTTCATGTAATTTTATGATAATAAATTCCACAAATCCACAATGGCCATGACATTACAAATTCAAAAGTCCCTTTGCTTTATATGTTGCACAAACTGTTAATATTCAAGAGCATCCAGTACAATAAGTGATCTAAAAGCTCTTACCATCCTGCCTTCCCAATCACTGAGGCAGCTGATTTGTTAAGGAACCAAGCACCCAATGATCCAGACAGGACAAAACATTTAAGACTCTAATCACTGCCACAGCCTCTATGGAATCATTCCATGTTCTCAATGAGACACTGTTTGACATATGGACTCTCCTTTCCAAGAAATCATGCCTGCATAAAGGGATACAGACACAGAAGGAAATCTGGGTCTCATTTCCACAAAAAGCTCTCATGTTATGGATTACTTAAAAATACACACAAACATTTTTTTTTTAAAAAAACAAGAAATGTCTTGGTCAATAGAAAACGAATAACCTTCCTGGGACAACTTTCTCACATTGTCTCTTTGGTATACTCAAACAGTACCTTACCTATTTAGAAAGCACAATAAATGTTGGGCCCTATGGTGGAGTTTTGCAAACAGTATAAACCCATGCAATGTGAAGACTATTCTAGCAAAGTCCTCATGAATATATCATAGAATAGCCAATTTGGAGTTCCTTTATTAGAGTCTCACTAAAGATGCAGCTCTTACTGAACACTGAAAAGTTATCATTCAAAACAAGGAAGAAAACTGCATCACAACAGGAATAATATGGACCTAAAAATAAGGACAACTGGGGATGATTTTAACACTGCCCCTGGTAGGATGAGTCTTTGGAAAACTTAACTAATCTCTCTGAGCCTCAATTTTCTTGTCTTTAAAAAAACTGAGTATAATTATTTCCCTCATAGAAGGAATTAATTTTCATAATTCTGAGTTAAATAAACAACATGGCATCATGCATGATGTTCCAAGTTATGTTTCCACACACACCCAGCCTAAATGCCCTCCTACCCTTCTTTCAACAGAGGAGTGCTATTACATCTTGTAAGACACCCTAGGCTTCATCTTCTCTATATAGGTTTCCCTGATCCCCTCCCTGACAGAACCGATTATTTCCACTTCTTTGAATCCATATAGCTGGTATAAACTTCTAAGTGACACAGAGTATGAATTCAATAAATATTTCTTGATTGGCTGGATTATAAGTTTGATGGCCTCAACAGGACTGAAATCTCATCAAGGTAGGATTAATATCTTAATCATCTTTGTATCCTCTCAGCACCTGGCACAGTAGATGAATATACCCAGGGCATTAAGTAAATTAAGTATATGGAAGTGCCTTGCAGAATGCTAGCAAGATTTTAAAGACCAATACTACTGCATGTGCTTCCTAAAATGTCTGACTCCTAGGCATCACGGGGGGTGGATAGGGCCTTAGAGAAAAATCAAACTTTCATTTCATTTTATCTCCCATTTCATTTTTCAGCCACCTCCCTAAAAGGCAAAATTAAAGCTTAAGGGGTAGAAAGAATGTATTCAGCTTGTTGGACATAAAATAAAAGCAACGAAAAACTAGGAAACAAAGCACAAAATAGAATCAAGAAACATCCCAGAGTAGATTAAGGTGACAGTCCAACAATATTGAAAGCACTGCCTCCATTCAAATCATTCTGTATTTAGCAGCCAGCGTGACTTTTAAAAGCATAAATCAGCTCTTATCATCCCCTTCTTGAAGCCCTTCAAGGGTTTCCCACTCCACTGACAATAAAATACAATAGCCTCACAGTGGCCTCAAGGCCCTGGCTGGCCTCTCCCACCTCCTCGAATGTAACTCTTCCCCTTGCCCACTATGCCCTAGTCACACAGGTCTGGTCTGGCCTTCCTTCCTTCCCCCCTTTCCTTCCTCTTTCTTGCAACTAATTCCAGTTACATTTATATGAGCATCTTCTACATGAAAAGCTCTTTCAAATATTATCTCAATGATCACAATTAACTGGAGATGTAGGTAGTACCTTGTTTCACAGGGGAAGGTATTAAGTTCTGAGAGATTACATATGATTTGTCCAAAATACAGGTCTTTTTCCCAATACCCGCCCCTCACACACACATGCTATTTTTTCAGATAAACTAAACCCATTCCTCCAGCATGACCTTTGTACTTCCTGTCTCCTTTTCTAGGAATCTCCTTTCCCAAATGTAGCATAATTTGTTACTTCCAGCTTTCAAATTTTCTATTATGTTTCTCCTCTGAGAAGTCTTCTCTGACCGCTTTACCTCAAGTGGGTTCCCCTATTGTCTAGGAGAGCATTCATATTCCTTTATTAAATTATGTTAAATATTTTCATATTTATTGGCTGTCTCCCATAGTAGGTTGTACGCTCCATGAAAGGAGAGAACACATTGGCTTTTTCCACCATTACATCGTTAAAACCCTGCACAGTGCCTGGCATATAGGTGTGCTCAATTTGTATTTTTTCAGTATCCCTGGAACCTAGCACAGAGTTCAAGGTACTCAATAGGTTTGTTGAAGGAATGGAGAAAAAGATGTGTTGTGGGCTTTAAGACACCCTCACTTAGCCTAAAATTAACACCAAAGAGCATTTAAATGACTTACAGAGATCAGAATGAACATTTTACAACATAAACCAGACAAATCCCAGCTGAATCATTATCTAGCTTTGTGGTCTTCAGCAAGTCACTAAATAGCTCACTCACACATTGGTAAATGAGATCATTCTGCCCTCCTTTCATGTTTCCTTTGTCTTCGTAAGGATTGAAGATAAGACAAAATGTCATGCTTTTACAGCTATAACCTTCACAACAATCATGTACAACACAGAGGACATGAATTAAAATGTTTATACTATTGATTAGAAAATCAACTCAAAGCTTAGATGGCTTGCTTAAATTACAAAGGGGAACCAGGACTTGAATACAGATTTTCCCATTCCTGTTTCATCACTCTTCTTATATCACGTCCCAACTACTTTTTGTAAGAATGTTGTAAAGGCCAAAAGAGGTAATAAATTAAAATAGTCTTAAATGTTGAAAGGACTACAAATGACATTTCCTTTATGGGGAAATGGAAGAAAGTTCCAGTCAATACTCATGCTCTCTTCTTGAGTAACTTCTTCCCAAATGGATAGTATGCTTGCTTTGGGAATACTCTATAAAGCTCAAAGCACTGTGTAGGCTAGGGGTAAAGAACCCATTTTGTTAACAATTAAAAAAAAAAATCTCCTTACCAATATGCCAAATAAAATAACCTTTTCTTTGGCACACCAGTAAAGAAATAAGGAAAATAAAAATATCATACTCTATAATATCTTTAATGTAATGTAAATTTTTTTTAATTAAAGAGGACAAAAAAGACAGTATAGCAAATTTAATCTGTGGTAGCGGGAATATTGCAATATTAAATTTTCAAATACTTTTCATGTCAGCAGAATATGATTTTCCAAAATACAAAGGAACAGATTAATGTTTATCATTCTGCTCCTAACTATACACAAATTTTTCATGAAAACCAAAGTAGAAGGATAGGGAGATTATTAGTATTCTTAAGAACCCTCCTATTTTATTTTGTAAAAGCCCATTTAAAAATTATTTTCTTTCAAATTTCAAATATAAGGTTCAATAGTTTTTTTTTCTATGATTAGACCAAATATTCTCTTGAGTCTCCCATCAGCGAATCTGACTCTATATACTCAAAACCAAGAAGGGAGAAAAGGTCCAAAAGCCATTCTGGATGAACTACTACACAACTGATATTTCAAGATACCTCTATTTTACCCTGTAACAAACCCATATATATGTACACCAAATCTTCACAAGTAAAAGAAATAAAATACCTTGGAAGTCCTCGGAATTGGGCAACTTGACACCACATACAAAGTAATCCTTATGTTCATTCTGTGAATATAACCAAAGAACAAAATTAATTCTTTTTATGCATAAAGCAAAGAAGCTCTGAGTCAAATCCCAAAAGAATTCAAGCAGGTCAGTGTTAAGACAACACTGTCCTAGATTCAAATATTACCATATTGTAGAAGCTAAATGGTGAGTACGTGATTCTATCTCTACACTTATACATATTTGAAAATTTCTATAATATAAGCATCTAAAATCATATCTGAGCAAAAAGCCATACAGAATTTTTATCAAAAATATCCCTTGAACAATCCATGGCTATAAAGGAAAAATTTTAAGGAATTAACAAGATCTCGCCAGCAATCTAAAATCCCAATTGTTTTCCTCTCAGAAAATTAGTTTTTAAAATCTCTTTTCATTAAATAGAAAAAAAAAACTCCATCAAATTTACAGATTTGGTTCTCTAAAAAAGAATCCTAATCAGTTTTGTTAAAGTTTTAGTTTTTGAATTTACACTAAGAAACTAAGCTTCAAAAGATTAACATCCTGACAGTTATCCCAGGAATATCTTAAGTAATACTAATAAATATAAACTATTTGGCTGTTATATTTTTAAGGCTGTCCAAATGTATATGTCAGAAATGGTGGTACTTAATAATCTGGTTGAAGGAAAAGATCCTGCAGAAACCAGCAATAACTTGGCATTCCTTTAGATGAAGATAAGTGCATCTCACCACCAAATTGATATAAAAATACAAATGGTGTAACCTAATGCTCAAAATCCAAATACACTTTTCAAAATATGCATTAGCTCCTGAATGAATCATGACAGACCATATGATTAAGACAAAAGCAATACATTTTTCATTGACAGGACATCTCAAACAGAAATAATCTTATAATTTTTTTCCAGAAAATTTGAAACTTACCAAATCAATAGGGTAAATGTAGGAAAGCTCAGACAGTAATTGCCTGCAACGAATTGTCACCTGAGCATTAGTCTTCAGAAAGAGTTCTCTAATGAGGAAAGAAAAAAAGCACATTTGTTAAAAAAAAAAAAAAAACCATGCATGTTTTCGAACATTTATTCCCATATAACTGATACAGATGAAGATTAAATGGTCTGTAGGAGGCCATAGAAACTCAGAACTAGAAGCAATAGCTAACATGAGTTCTGATCTGTAACTAAATACTACCTAGTAAGCCAACGATACACTAAGGCCTACTATGTGTGTCCAGCACCATGCTAAGAGATACAAAGGGTATATAGATAATCACTGACTGAGCATCCTACTATGGCAATGTCAGGGGCTTTACAAATATTATTATTTAATTATTATAACAACTCTATTGAGTTGTTCTTATTATACACATATTACAAGAAAACAAGATTTAGAGAGGAGGCTCAGTAAACTGACCAGGGTCTCATTTAATCTCAGGCCAATTTGATTTCAGGAAATATCCATACAGTATTTCTTAAAAAAAGTATTCTGTTTTTCACTCACAACTATGTTACCTCAAAAAATAACCTGCTGGAGGTGAGGCTTAGAACCTCCCTCCTCATGTTCTGAGAGAAATCTTCTGCATACATGGATGTTTATTGCCCTCGTCTAGCTCGGATTAACACATAGTCTACAGGCACACACCTGATCATCTACATTTGCTCTCTCACAACACTAAACTCTGTTTTCTACCTTTATCTCGTATCTACCTACCACTTCAGCATTTTATTAAAAATAATAATAATAGAGAAATGTGGTATCCACATATAAATCAAGTTTAAAAATCAAATGAATATTCATATTTGAACTGACATGAACAAAACCGAAAGCTTCTGTGATGACTGCCCTTGTACTGTTCACCATGTAACTTATTCACTATGTAAGAATTTGTTCTCCATGTAAGAACTTGTTTGTTATGCATCAGAAGATTGGAGACTGACGAAAATTAGGCTTGGGGTGGATTAATGATTGTGCATTGAGTATTGACCCCCCTATACAGAAATTTATTGTTGTTAACAACTATTTGATCAATAAATATGAGAGATGCCCTCACAAAAAATATATATATATATAAACAGACTTCCAATTGTAAAATAAATAAGTAACCGGGATGTAATGTATAGCATAAGGAATATAGTCAAAATATTGTAACAACTTGGTATGGTGATAGCTGGTACCTAGAATTATCATGTATATAAATGTTGAATCACTGTGTTGTACACCTGAAACTAATGTAATGTAATACTGTGTGTCAACTACCCTTCAATAAAAAAAAAAAAAAAAAAAAAATAACCTGCTGCCATATTAGAAAGATAACAGAATAAAAAGAACAAACAAGCAAAAAAGTGTGACATAAAATGGTGCAGCCCTTCTCTTGAACTACTTAAGAAATATGACCAATGGATTAAAATACCTAGAGAACAAATTACCTGCTCGCCTGTGCTAACAATTTAATAAAAAAAGGAATTTAGGAGAAACTCTAGGTCAAAGTGGAATGTAAGAGTAAGCAGCAAAATGCAAAGAGCATTGAAGACCTAAAGAGATCTAGTCTTGCCAGTGAATTGGACAAATAGTAACTTCCCTGAGTCTTGTTTTCCTATCTGCAAACTGAAAGGATTTAGACTAAGTAATATTCAAGGTTCTTTCCAGGTCTGCCATTCTTGAATTCTCAATTGCTAAGGTATCTTGAAGAAAAATACAGCATAAAATAATGTCTCAGAAAAAGTGAGTGAAGATGAGCAAAAGAACAGAGGTGGCAACAAATTAAGCATGTGTGAAAAAACAGAAAGACTATCAGCATTTGTTAAAGGAGTGTTGTGGAGAGACTGAAATTAGCTACAGTTGTATAGCACACATTTATTGAAGGTTATTGTATCAAAGTTAGGCAAAAACAATCACCATGGGTTCTTAAGAAGAGAAACAAATATGGTAAAAATAGTATTTTAAGAGGAGACGTCTGAGAGCAACATGGAGGATGGACTGGCAAGATGGAGAGACTGATGCTCCAGAGATAATCTAGGAGCTGTTTAAGTAATCCAAACGAGCTAACACTAAAGAGTAGGTCTGAAGAAATTACTGAAGAAAAAACAGTATGCTACACTACATGTAGAAGACAGAAGAGAAGATTCAAACATTAAATCATAGTGCTGTGGCCTTGAAATCTAGAAAAACAGACTTCACATTTCTGATGATGACTGTATATTCTAGGAGCTCTTGCAACTGCCTCTCGCAGAGTACATGACAGAGTAGGTACTTAATAAATATTAATTGAATATATGAATGTGGCTCTGAAGTGTGTGGAGTATAAATTAATATTAAGAGCTTTTAGAGAACACTACTTTTCCAAATTTCATCCTCAAAGTAAACTCAATATTCATAGCAATTGTTCTCAGGGGTCACATTTACCTTTTTGCAGTACATTCCTTCTTCCATTCATTTAGGGATTCCTTCTGGAGTTGAAGCTTGAGGTGCTCAGTTGAAAATGCACTTCCTAGAGAAAGATGGAAGGAGATAATTCTAGATGTAACACTGCAAATACGACTGTTAAATCACAACCAACAGGCAGAGCCCAGCTCCCTGACTGTGAGAGGGGAATAAAAAGAGTTAAGAGGCAGAGTGGGTTGGGTACAGAGATCTTCTGGAGATATTAACTAGAATAAACTTCCTATTGGTTCAATTTTTACACAAGTCCAGCCTCTGGGAGGAGTCAAAGAATAAGAGTCTTAAGATTCTCTGCCTACAGGTCTCTGGAATGCTGACCAAGAAACCCTGATGAAATTTCAAAATTCAGACAACTTCATTTAAAAAAAGGTGTCTGTGAACTCTGGGTGTTGGTGATTCACTAAAAGTTCATCAGTTATAATAAACGTACCTCTCCGGTGGGGATCCTGATCATGGCTGAGGATGTGCACATGTGAGAGTGGGGGTTATATGGGAAATCTCTGTCCCTTCTGCTCAGTTATACTATCAACCCAAACTGCTCTAAAAAATAAAGTTTTTTTTTTAAAGTAAGTGGTTAATTTCTTTTCAACCACAAATGATACATAACAATATTACTGAAAGTATAAAAAGGAAAGCAGGGAAAATTACCTGCTTTTTGCTTCTACAATATAGTTCATAAATAAAAGTAGTTTCTTATGAACTTTCATCTTGTTCATATATATAAGTAATTTTAGTTACAATCACAGTGTGTAGGAAACATACATTCTGATTTTTTCATATTATGTCACAAGCATTTTTACATCTTCACAGAAAGTCTGAGTTATAATGTTTAATAACTGTTAAAATTCAACTCCATGGATGTGAATTACATGAACACTCCACATTTCAACTGATACCCCATATCCCAATCCATTACAGGACATTTTATTTCCGTTAAGTGTTTGCTTTAGCACTACAATGACTAATATTTGTATTTATATGCCTGATTTTTGTATTTTATCAACTTTTGGAAACCCATTTCCATTTAGCGATCATAAAATTCTTTTACATCTTCCTACTCTTAAGAAAATGAGAACATCTTCTGTTCTTGTAGTGCTTTCAGAGGTCCTGAAGCACACAGGAACAGTTGTAGATCCTGATACACTAAGTTCTAGATCTTATAAAAGGGTTTAGTTTCACAAACTGTCATCCAGTAGGAGAAGGTGCCCTGAACTCTTCTGCACATCTTCTACAGGGAGGAACAAGAGGTAGATTAATAAGCCAAAATATAAATAATTCTATCAACAGATTTCTAATAGGCACTCCATTCTTCTCTCTCAACTATTTTTAATGACCACTAAGTTGGTAACTCTGCCCCCCAAAATGTTACTTAATCAAGCAGTACCACTTATGTTCTTTAGCCCCAATGTAATTTCTCCCTAAATCTTCATGCTCAGTAATTTCAGGATATTCACATTGACAACTTCCACCCCCACCCCATGTACTTCTACCAGAAAGCACATCAATTCTTCTAACCACTACAGAAGTTTATAGTATTGTTCTTCATCCCAAATAAATTAGGTTGTCTCGACACTACTGGTGAAACTACAAATAGGGAAAGGACAGATCTAGGCTTCAAAATGCAAATGCATCTACCCTCCTCAGTTTTGCAGACTCTTTAGAACATATTATATAACCAAAAGAAAAAAAAAATCCTTGTAAAGAAAGGAAAATTAAATCTGTATATTAGCCAGCTAACAAGTAGGGTAAAATGTGAACAACAGATAAATCTGGGTGATGAATATAGTACTCTTCTTACTCTTGCAACTTTTCTGTAAGTCTGAACTAATTTCGAAAGGATTCATCCCTGAGTATCTACTCAGTGTAAGTGGGCAGGTCCTGTTGACAATCAGGCTTTCCTTCAAAATACACATGCTGTGTGTGCTAAGAGGGGGAGGCAGTTATGTTTTATGTTTAAGCCACCACACTGTCAAATAAGGAGACCTTTATTTTGTGATTGTGTTACGTTAGGGTATTTCATCCTAAGGAGGCTGCCTTTCATGTTTCCTGCTGGGTCAGTTGTAGAAGTCCACAGTCAGGCTCTGTTGTAACTTTCTACACCAAACTTTTACCATGGGACCCAACGAGGTCAAGAATCCAGTATGTTTAGAAAGTAGTTGGAGCACATGTTCTGGGAAGCTATTTCAAATTCATAGAGGAAAGAAAATGGGCCAGTAGGCCCAGCTACCCTAATTATTGCTGGACCATTCCTGATTTCTATACTAGCAAATCCTAAATTGAGGCCTCTGAGAGCCCTACCAGAAATCCACAATGCAGCCCTTTCCATGTGTGTCCCAGACTGCAGTTTTTCTTGACTTGTTTATTCATCAATACAATCCTATCTATTTTGTGTCTTTGAGAACAGTATCAAAATTTTTGCTATTCCAATGGCACCCTCTTTTACTTTTACCATCACCGATTAATTCTTTATATGTGTGTCTTTACTATCATATCAATGTATCAAAGAGAGGAAAGGAAAACAAAGGCAAGTGCTTGGTTTACCAAATTTCAAATTGCTTTCTGAAATGTTTGGCCCGGTCCATGCGTACACCAATGTTCCACTCTTTTAAGTAAGATGGTCCCTCTGTTCAGCAAGAACTCAAATCAGGCACTTTAATTTTAATAACCAAATGTCAATGCTATCTATTGTAAATCTAATAGATAAAGAATATGAATCTTGGTTCCATCAACAAAATAAAACACAGACTCTTTAGGCTTTCTCTCATTAGAGAGTTTGGTCTTATACTGGCCAATGGCCAGCTCTTATCAAAATTACAGTTAAAACCAAGACACTGTCATTCTTCATATTTTTCTCTATCAAGTCAGATGACCAAAAAGGAATATACTTCAACTGTTAACAGTTTCCTTCCCTGCAGAAATGCCTTTTCTGTAGTATGATTTATGATGTTGTCCTCTCAAGGGTTAATAGATATTTCTTGCTATAACTTTTTACAGAATTGCAATTGACTATTTCATTATGATATTTAACAACCCATACATAAGAAATTGCATGCTAAATTCCTCTCAGCATTTAGTGCCAAGAGATTTTTTTTCACCCTAACGAACTGATAATACTTCCTTATAACAGGCAAAGGGAAGCAACTGATACCTTTCATAACTCTACACAACTACCTTGACAGCAGAGAAGGTCAGAGTTAATTTTAGTGTTTAAATACCAGAGGCAGATTGTATGGAAAGTAGTGTTCTGTACTGGAAAGCCCATGGACTTAGGAATAAAAGATCTGGGTTAAAATCCTACCTATGTTACTTTCAGGACTCTATAAACAAGTCTCTTCCTCATCTGTAAAATGGTGATAATTCTACTTTTGTTAAACATGTGCATTGTCTCACCCTGCCCCCATGAAGCTCCAAGTTAGTAGAGAAAATTACACAACTGGCCTGATGGATTTTACTTTAAAGATAATAACTAAAAACACAAAGAGGCACACTATCCAGCAATCCTACTATAATTCCCTCACTAGTTTGCTTTCCCACTCAAAGATGACTATGACTACTCCATACATTTCCCCCAATCCTTAAACCTCTCCTAAATGCAATATAACTACCTCGCTTCATACTGCCATGAACAAATACAAGGATTCCTTCATAGTCCTATCCAGTCACCTGCACTTATACCATTCTTTAAGCTTTCTCCTCCTGTTCAGTGGATAAAGCAAATATCATTTATATTCAGAATTTCTTCCATTCCAACCCCACCTCATACTACTCTCTTCCTAGCAAATTATGTTCCTGCTACAGTGGCCTCTTTTCTATTTCAAAGTCTAAGCCCTTTCTACATCCAAGCCTTTTCACCTACTGTTCCCTCTGTTGGAACTCCAGCAATTCTATTTTTTTTTTTAAGGTATCATTGATATACAATCTCATGCTCAGGTTTTACATGAGCAACACTGTGGTTACTACATTTCCCCCTATTATCAAGTCCCCACCACAAACCCCATTACAGTCACTGTCCATCAGCATAGTAAGATGCTATAGAGTCACTACTTGTCTCCTCTGTGCTATACTGCCTTCTCTGTGGCCCTCCTACATTATGTGTGTTGATCACACTACCCCTTAAACCCCTTATCCCTTCCTTCCCAGGCACCCTCCCCAAACCCTTTCCCTTTGGTAACCGCTAGTTCATTCTTGGAGTCTGTGAGTCTGCTGCTGTTTTGTTCCTTTGGTTTTTGTTTTGTTGTTATACTCCATAGATGAGTGAAATCATTTGGTACTTGTCTTTCTCTGCCTGGCTTATTTTACTGAGCATAATACCCTCTAGTTCCATCCATCCTGTTGCAAATGGTAGGATTTGTTTTCTTTTTATGGCTGAATAATATTCTATTGTGTATATGTACCATGCTTTTATCCATTCATCTCCTGATGGACACTTAGGTTGCTTCCATGTCTTAGCTCCTGTAAATAGTGCTGTGATAAACAAAGGGGTGCATATAGCTTTTTGCATCTGGTATCTTGTTTTCTTGAGGTAAATTCCTAGGAGTGGAATTCCTGGGTCAAATGGTATTTCTATTTTTAGTTTTTTGAGGAACCTCCATACTGCTTTCCACAATGGTTGAACTAATTTACATTCCCACCAATAGTGTAGGAGGGTTCCTCTTTCTCTGCATCCTCATCAGCATTTGTTGTTCTTGTCTTTTGGATGTGGGCCACCCTAATTGGTATGAGGTGATATCTCATTGTGGTTTTAATTTGCATTTCTCTGATGATTAGCAATGTGGAGCATCTTTTCATGTGCCTGTTGGCCATCTGAATTTCTTCTTTGGAGAAGTGTCTGTTCAGATCCTCTGCACATTTTTTAATCGGGTTACTTGCTTTTTGGGTGTTGAGGCACGTGAGCTCTCTATATGTTTTGGATGTTAACTACTTATCAGATATGTCATTTACAAATATACTCTCCAATACTGTAGGATGCCTTTTTGTTCTGCTGATGGTGTTCTTTGGTGTACAGAAGCTTTTTAGTTTGATGTAGTCCCACTTGTTCATTTTTGCTTTAATTTACCTTGCCTAAGGAGATATATTCATGAAAAAGTTGCTCATGTTTATATTCAAGAGATTTTCGCCTATGTTTTCTTCCAAGAGTTTTATGGTTTCACGACTTACATTCAGGTCTTTGATCCATTTCAAGTTTACTTTTTTTTACATTGATATTTAAGGTTTTATTTTTTATTTATTTATTTATTTATTTATTTATTTTATTGAAGGATAGTTGACACACAGTATTACATTACATTAGTTTCAGGTGTAGAACATAGTGATTCAACATTTATATACATGATAGTTCTAGGTACCAGCTATCACCATACCAAGCTGTTACAATATTTTGACTATATTCCTTATGCTATACATTACATCCTGGTTACTTGTTTATTTTACAATTGGAAGTGTGTACTTTTTTTTTTTTTTTTGGTGAGGGCATCTCTCATATTTATTGATCAAATGGTTGTTAACAACAATAAAATTCTGTATAGGGGAGTCAATGCTCAATGCACAATCATTAATCCACCCCAAGCCTAATTTTCGTCAGTCTCCAATCTTCTGAGGCATAACAAACAAGTTCTTACATGGAGAACAAATTCTTATATAGTGAGTAAGTTACATGGTGAACAGTACAAGGGCAGTCATCACAGAAACTTTTGGTTTTGCTCATGCATTATGAACTATAAACAGTCAGTTCAAATATGAATACTCATTTGATTTTTATACTTGATTTATATGTGGATAACACATTTCTCTCTTTATTATTATTATTTTTAATAAAATGCTGAAGTGGTAGGTAGATACAAGATAAAGGTAGAAAACATAGTTTAGTGTTGTAAGAGAGCAAATGTAGATGATCAGGTGTGTGCCTGTAGACTATGTGTTAATCCAAGCTAGACAAGGGCAATAAAACATCCACGTATGCAGAAGATTTCTCTCAGAACAGGGTCAAGTTTACTTTTTTGTGTATGGAGTTGGTCAGTAATCCAGTTTCATTCTCTTACATGTAGCTGTCCAGTTTTGCCAACACCAGCTATTGAAGAGGCTGTCATTTCTCCATTGTATGTCCATGGTTCCTTTAGAATATATTAATTGGCCATATATGTGTGGGTTTATATCTGGGCTCTCTCTTTTATTCCATTGATCTATGACTCTGTTCTTCTGCCAGTACAAAATTGTCATGATTATTGTGGCTTTGTAGTAGAGCTTGAAGTTGGGAAGCGAGATCCCCCCTGTTTATTCTTCCTTCTCAGGAATGCTTTGGCTATTCGGGGTCTTTTGTGGTTCCATATGAATTTTAGAACTATTTGCTGTAGTTCATTGAAGAATACTGTTGGTATTTTGATAGGGATTGCATTGAATCTGTAGATCGCTTTAGGAAGGATGGTCATTTTAACAATATTAATTCTTCCTATCCATGAGCACGGGATGTATTTCCATTTTTGGTATCATCTTTAATTTCTCTCATGAGTGTCTTGTAGATTTCAGGTTATAGGTCTTTCACTTCCTCGCTTAAATTTACTCCTAGGTATTTTATTCTTTTTGATACAACTGTGAATGGAATTGTTTTCCTGATATCTCTTTCTGCTAGTTCATCATTAGTGTATAGGAATGCAACATATTTCTGTGTATTAATTTTGTATCCTGCAACTTTGCTGAATTCAGATATTAGATCTAGGAGTTTTGGAGTGGATTCTTTAGGGGTTTTTTATGCACAATAACATGTCATCTACACACAGGGACAGTTTAACTTGTTCCTTTCTGATCTGGATGCCTTGTATTTCTTTGTGTTGTCTGATTGCCGTGGCTATGACCTCCAGTACTATGTTGAATAAAAGCAGGGAGAGTGGGCATCCTTGTCTTTTTCCCGATCTTAGAGGAAAAGCTTTCAGCTTTTCACTGTTAAGAATGACGTTAGCTGTGGGTTTGTCATATATGGCCTTTATTATGTTGAGGTACTTGCCCTCTATACCCATTTTGTTGAGAGTTTTTATCATGAATGGATGATAAATTCTGTCAAATGCTTTTTCAGCATCTATGGAGATGATCATGTGGTTTTTGTCCTTTTTATTGATGTAGTGGATGATGTTGATGGATTTTAGAATATTGTGCCATCCTTGCATCCCTGGAATAAATCCTACTTGATCATGATGTATGATCTTTTTGATGTATTTTTGAATATGGTTTGTTAATATTTTGTTAAGTATTTTTGCATCTATGTTCACCAAGGATACTAGTCTGTAATTTTCTTTTTTGGTGGTGTCTTTGCCTCGTTTTGGTATTAGAGTGATGCTGGCCTCACAGAATGAATTTGGAAGTATTCCCTCCTCTTCTATTTTTTGGAAAACTTCAAGGAGAATGGGTATTAGGTCTTCACTAAATGTTTGATAAAATTCAGCAGTGAAGCCATCTTGTCCAGGAGTTTTGTTCTTAGGTAGGTTTTTGATTACCAGTTCAATTTTGTTGCTGGTAATTGGTGTGTTCAGATTTTCTGTTTCTTCCTTGGACAGCCTTGGAAGGTTGTATTTTTCTAGAAAGTTGTCCATTTCTTCTAGGTTATCCAGTTTGTTAGCATATAATTTTTCATAGTATTTTCTAATAACTGTTTGTATTTCTGTGGTGTCTGTAATGATTTTTCCTCTCTCACTTCTGATTCTGTTTATGTGTGTACAACTCTCTTTTTTCCTTGATAATTCTGGCTAAGAGTTTATCTATTTTGTTTATTTTCTCAAGGAACCAGCTCTTGGTTTCATTAATTCTTTCTGTTGTTTTATTCTTCTCAATTTTATATATTTCTTCACTAATCTTTATTATGTCCCTCCTTCTACTGACTTTGGGCCCCATTTGTTCTTCTTTTTCCAGTCATTAATTGTGAATTTAGATTGTTCACTTGGGATTGTTCTTCCTTCTTTAAATAGGCCTTAATTGCTATATACTTTCCTCTTAGAACTGCCTTCACTGTGTCCCACAGAAGTTTGGGCATTGAGCTGTTGTTTTCCTTTGTCTCAATATATTTGCTTGATCTCTGTTTTAATTCAGTCATTGATCCATTGATTATTTAGGAGCATGCTGTTAAGCCTCCATGTATTTGCGGGCTTTTTGTTTTCTTTGTACAATTTATTTCTAGTTTCATACCTTTGTGATCTGAGAAGTTGGTTGGTACAATTGCAATCTTTCTGAATTTACTGAGGTTCTTTTTGTGGCCTAGTAAGTGATGTATTCTGGAAAACGTTACATGAGCACTTGAGAAGAATGTGTATCATGTTGCTTTTGGGTGGGGTGTTCTCTAGATGTCTGTTAGGTCCATCTGTTCTAATGTGTTGTTCAGTGCCTCTGTCTCCTTACTTATTTTCTGTTTGGTTGATCTGTCCTTTGGAGTGAGTGGTATGTTGAAGTCTTCTATAATGAATGCACTGCATTCAATTTACCCATTTAATCCTGTTAGTATTTGTTGCACATATTTGGGTGCTTCTATGTTGGGTGCACAGATATTTATAATGGTTATATCCTCTTGGTGGACTGACCTTTTATCATCATATAATGTTCTTCTATGTCTCTTGTTACTTTCTTTGTTTTGAAGTCTATTTTATCTGATACAAATATTGCATCTCCTGCTTTTTTCTCCCTATTAGTTGCATGAAATATCTTTTTCCATCCCTTCACATTTAGTCTGTGTATGTCTTTAGGTTTAAAATGAGTCTCTTGTAGGCAGCATATAGATGGGCCTTGTTTTTTATCCATTCTGTAACTCTGGGTCTTTTGACTGGTGCTTTCAGTGTACTTATATTTAGGGTGGTTATTGATAGATATGTATTTATTGCCATTGCAGGCTTTGGATTCGTGGTTACCAAAGGTTCAAGGGCAGCTTCTTTACTATCTAGCAGTCTAACTTAACTCACTTATTATGCTATTATAAACACAATCTGAAGATTCTTTTTTTTATCTCCCTTCTTTTTCTTCCTCCTCCACTCTTTATATGTTATATGTCATATTGTGTACTCTTTGTGTATCCCTTGACTGACTTTGTGTGTAGCTGATTTAATTATGCATTTGGTTATTAATTAATTGGTCTATTTCCTTTACTGTGGTTTTATTTTCTCTGGTGACAGCTATTTGCCTTAGGAGTACTTCCATCTAGAGCAGTCCCTTTAAATACAGTGTAGAGATGGTTCGTGGGAGGTAAATTCCCTCAACTTCTGCTTATCTGGAAATTGTTTAATCCCTCCTTCAAATTTAGAAGATAATCTTGCTGGGTAGACTATTCTTGTTTCAAGGTACTTCTGTTCCATTGTATTGAATATATCGTGCCACTCCCTTCTGGCCTGTAACATTTCTACTGAGAAGTCTGATAATAGCCTGATGGGTTTTCCTTTGTAGGTGATCTTTTTTCTCTCTCTGGCTTTTAGTACTCTATCCTTGTCCTTGATCGTTGCCATTTTAATTATTATATGTCTTGGTGTTGTCTTCCTTTGTCGGTGTTCATGTGTTGGGAGATCCGTGCACCTCCATGGCCTGAGAGACAATTTCCTTCCCCAGATTGGGGAAGTTTTCAGCAATTATTTCTTTAAAGACACCTTCTATCCCTTTTTCTCTCTTCTTCTTCTGGTTCCCCTATAATGCAAATATTGTTCCGTTTGGATTGAAACTCAATTCTCTTAATATTCTTTCATTCCTAGAGATCCTTTTTTCTCTCTGTGCCTCAGCTTCTTTGTATTCCTGTTTTCTAATTTCAATTCCATTTCCCATCTCCTCTATCTCATCTAATCTGCTTTTAAATCTCTCCATTGTATGTTTCATTTCAGGTACTCTTTTTTTTTAAGGTGTCTATCTCCCTCCTGAATTCATCCCTTAGCTCTTGACTATTATTCTGTAGCTCCATTAGCATGCTTATGACTTTTATTTTGAATTCTTTTTCAGGAAGATTGGTGATTTCAGTTTCACTGAACCCTCATTCTGGTGTTTAAGGGATTTTGGATTGAACAAAGTTCTTCTGTCTTTTCATAATCCTATTGGATAATGAGCAACAGTAGGTTTGTGTAGGTGGTGCCCTCTAGTGCTTAGAAGCCCTGCTCTTCAGAGCTGCCCAGACCCTGGAGTGATGGTAGTGGTTGCAGGTGAGCAGTGCCAGTGCCTACCCAAAGAGAGCTCTTTCCTGCTTCCTGGCTGCAGTGCCTGCCTCCACTGTCAGGACCAGTGAGCCAGGCACAGGGAGCAGCCTCTGTGTTAAGCCCCTAAGGTGCCGTAGGTGGGGATACCTTCTGGCTGGCCTGGCATGATGGTGGAGGCAGCAGCTTTGCACACAGGTGCTGGCTGGGAGGAAGAAGGGGTAGGCTGCTTATTACAGTGGGGGGCCTCAGGGCTGCCTTGCCAGCCAGGGGAAAGGAGCACCTGAAGCTCCTGAAAGTTCCCAACCTGCTGGGTTGAGTGTGCCAGGACAATTTTGTCCACCTGTTCCTTCTCCTGTGCAGCAAGCTCTGTGTAATCCTTGACCCTTTAGTAGCCCTCTCATTGTTGGGAAGTCTTTCAAAGCACCTGCCTTTCTTCTGTCCCAGAGCAGCCAGTGTGGGAACTTGTTCACCACAGCAGCTGGCACCTCAGTCTCTGACTGCTTTTCAACCCCTCTAATCTCCAGAGCACCATGCAGTGTGGGTTTGTGCTCCCGGTGTAGATTTCTTGGGCTGGGTATTTAGCAGTCTTGGGCTTCTACTCCCTCTCTGCTCTGTTTCTCTTCCTCTTGCTGGTGAGATGGGGTGGGAGGAGTAGTCGGGTCCCACCGGGTTGTGGCTTTATTACTTTACTATTTTCCATGAAATGTTCTCTTTTCCCAGATGTAGAGTAGCTGGTGCAATCTTATTTCTGGTCACTCTTTTAGGAATAGTTGCATTTGCTGTATTTTCCTATTATATATGGCTTTCAGAGGAGATTTCTACTTCACTTCTCACACCGCCATTGTTTTTTCTCTGAATCAGAACTCCAGCAATTCTCATCTTGTGAGACTGAGCTCCTCAAGCAAACCTTTTCTGAGCAATCTCTGTAAAAATGGTCTTCTGTAGTTATCTTCCATCACAATTTGTTTCTAGTATTTGTCACAATCTGATATTTAGTTTGTTATTTCTTGTTTACAGTCTTGCTTAGTGTATTACTATGCAAAATTAAGGTCTTAATTAATTCTTCCCTTTTCCCTCTTTACCCCAACATCTGTTTCCCTCCAGTATTTGTCTTAATGAATGGTTTTATCATCTGGCCAGTTGTTCAAACCAGAAACTGGAAAACTATCCTAAACCTTCTCTCCTAAATCCACTAAGCCATTAACAGCAGAGTCTATGACCTAAATAGCTGTTGAAACTATACACTTCCTCCTCCCTTTACTTCCCTAATCTGTTTAGATTTTAATTATACATTTGTTTAGATTACTATAGTAATCCTAATTACTATAGTAATTCCTATAATTACTATAAAAATAGTATATAATTACTAAAAAAATAGTAATTACTATAGAATTACTATAGTAATTCCTAATTAACAGTTCTCTATCCTCAACTCTTCAAAGAAAAGTTTTTAAATCATAAATCTGAACTCCATTCTACATTGTAGTCACCAATACAGTCCTATCAACTTTTTGTCTTGAGAATTTTGCTAAAGTTATTTCAATAGATTGCCAAACCTACCAAATCAACATTAACTGCCTTTATGATTGGGTTAGTCTTTCATCTCTCTAGTCTCTTCTATACTGTTGTACTCTTTCTTAGTCAAATGTATCCTTAAAGCTTTACTAGAATGACCTATAATTCTTTAATCTTGCATACCTCCATATAAACTGTTCTCTGTACCTACAAAGTCTCACCTTCTCCCCCTAGCTATCTACCACATATTCTTCTAGACTCAGCCTAAGTGTCACCTTCTTTACCCTGTGTTCTGATTTCCTGATGTTTGTCTTCTGTGTTTCTTTAACATCCTCTGCATATCTGTGTCATATACTTATCACACCTGTCATGACGTTTCGAACAGGACAAAATTGTCCTGGCACACTCAACCCAGACATAGACGTGTCTAACCAGACAGTGCCTGGTTCTTTGTAGGTATTCCATAAATGGTGAATGAAGGAACTGACAAAGGTGCCCATGCGCAAAACACACACACTCAAGCACTCAAGCTCTTCCCACCTCCTTTACATGCCTTCTGATCTCTTTTTACTTTTATGACTGAACCATCTAACTGTAAATGTACTTGTTGTAAATGTCACTTCTAATGCTTTTTAGGAGTAAGTGGAGAAAAATGATAACAAACCAAAATAAAATTCTGTCACATGGGTTTTTCTATGTATCTACTCCCTCCAATACAAAAGATATTTAAAAATATTATTGTTTACCTTTCCTATAATCTAATTAAGACATTACTGGAATAAATCATTACAAATTTATGGAAACTAAATCATTGTAAAAAGAAAACCTGAAATTTACTCAGGGCACACATTTACCCTCCTCACTGCTAAATTGTCCGGCTTTTACTGCCTTTCACAAGCTGCATACAATGTCAACAGCTAACGGTAAAGAAACTTTAATAGCATAAATCCCAGAGGAAAACTGTCCTCAGGTCCAGAAAAATTTGAAAGGCAGACAATATTGTGAAGGAAGTCTGTTTAGAAATTTCTGTCAAGTGGCTATAAAAAAAATCAGAACACATAAAAAAACTAATAAAATTTTAAATTTTGCTATCATTTCAAGTAAATATATCTTAATTATAAAATTTCTTAAGTGATTTTTATATTTGTGACCTTATGACCTAAGTGGAGATAACTGTTACACAGTGCTTATAATAGTGCCTTCCTAACTTCAAATAGAAATATACAACCTTTTACTAGAAACTGAGGTACCAATTTAAATAGACTGTGACTCTTCACTGACCTGAGATGCAAGCCAAAAGAGCACAATAATGTACTCATCAAGCAGAAACAAACAGCTTTTATATATATTAGATATGTAGTTCACCTTAATTACTCAAATTAGTTCAAAATGACAACAAGAAATTATGAATGATGGGAACTTCATATAAAACACTTACTTTGGCAACAAAGAATCAAAACTTTTTATTCACTGAAATTACCAAGAGGAATTTCCTTCCCCAAATCTGAGCAATGAAATCTGGTTATCTAACCTCTGCTAGACAGTATGTCACTAAAAGAATGTGTGTGTTTTTGCTCCTGCTTACCAAGACAAATTAAATAATCTGTAACACAGGAGTTGAGTATGGCTGGTTCCGATAACCAGAATTCTGATAGGTAGTTCCTACCAAATGGCCTTCCAGTTAACAAAGAACATCTAAGGACATACTTGGGCCAGGGAATTTTTTAAAATCTTTAACTGCTGGAAAATACAGTGTTGGCAACAAACTTTGAAAACTAAAGAGATTCATTAAAAAGGTAAACAGATCCCCATCTTTTTTGCCAATCCTACATTCCTGAGATAACTAGAATTTCAGAGCTATAAGAAATCTTGCCTGAAGAATTAAAAATTTTTTGTTTGTCAAGAGGGGATAGGCCTAAAAAGATTGAATTACTTGTCTAAGGATAAACTGAAAGAATGGCAGCTCTTTAATCAGGATCTCCTAATTAAGATGCAACCAATTCAAAGAAATTTGGGGCTAAAGTTCACTTTACCCATCCTGTAATAATAAGGAATATAATGGAACAAAGTTTTCCATCTATTAGTCCACATGCCAAATGGAAAACTATCAAACCATCAGTCAATTAATCTGTTGAATGCAGACTAGAGAAAGCAACAAGGATATGTTTTAGTGAAAACAAAACAGACTCTGGAGTCAGAGAAACTCAGTTTCAACTTGGATCTGTTATTTATGTGTGCAACTGTGGTAAATGTCTCTGAGACCATTTTTCTCATTTGGGAACAGAGGGTAAAAATTACTATCTCTTAGAACTATTTTAAGAATTAAGTGACATACCATTAGTGAGATATCTGACATGTACAGGATTTCAAAAGTTATCTGCTTCACAGGATTTACCCAGGATTCAAATGAATGTATTTTGCAAGGTTCAGGTAATATGGAATAGTGAGAAAAGTACAGAATTTAGAGACAAAAGGTCTGAGTCTATCCCAGCTTTGCTCCTGTCTGTTTGTATCTGCCAAGTCACTTACTTCTCAGTACCTCATATATACACACACACACATATATATATATGAAGATAACAATATTTGCCTAACTTAGCTTTCAGCGATGCTTTAAGAATCAAATATGACAATCTTTGTGCAAGCACTTTCTAACTATAAAGTTATGTTGAACAGTTACATATATGTGACTGCTATCAAGAAAGTAATTGCATTAAAAAAATAGCTTCTTCCCGAAAAGATAAGGGAATTCTGCTTTTATAAAGCTAGTATTGGTACCCAGGCACCACTGAAGAGTTCTTATATTTTATCAACATTTACAAAACGTGTTTAAATTCTACTAAAAGCATTTCCTTAAGATCAACGTTTCATACCATTTTCTAAACCAAATTTCAAGCACACTAATTTAGATACAGTGTTGCTTCTTAAAGATCTGGGGATTGAGTTTGGGGAAAAGACCCTGTCCACCAACACACAATTGGTTTATGAGAAGGTTGTTCAGCTTGAGACACTCATGAGGAAAAATCTGTTTTTTATTAAACATTGTAAGTTAAACTACTAATATCTGCCAGAAATAAAAACATATACATTAATAAACATTAATACTGAAAAGATCAGCTCACAGCCCAGCTGGAAGTTGCTGCAGACCACAAGCTGAGAACTACTGCCTTTGAAGTATGGAAAGGGGGAACTTAAACGGGTGTGGAGTAAGGAGGCCCCTTGGAGTTAGGTGGCTGCTCAGCAAGTCAGCAGCAAGAATAGAAATGACCTTTTTGCCTCTTTCCAATAAATCATCCTGTTGCAATCAATTTTTATAAACAAAATTATAAAATATATACTAGGCACCTGGTTTCTTCCAAATGTTTATACAAATCAATCCCTGTGCCACTATTATGAGCTGCTAACCTTACTGTACAGATGTGTAAAAAGATACAGAAGTTAAGTAATTCCTTTATGGTCTTTCAGAAAAATCAGTAGCAAAGATTAAATGTCAGATATTATTGATTTTGTATCCTAACTGAGCTCTTGGGCTGAGAACCAAGTGCCTAGACAAGCACCAAGTGCCAAAGAGAAACCATTAAGAAGCCATGAGTGAAAGGTCTTCCAGGATTGGATTAAAGATGGCGGCATGAGAGGTGTTGCCTCTACACTGCTGGTGAAATCACAAATAGGGAAAGGACAGATCTAGGCTTCAAAATGCAAACGCATCTACCCTCCTCAGTTTTGAAGACTCTTTAGAACATATTACACAACCAAAAGAAAAAAAAAATCCTTGCAAAGAAAGGAACTAACTGAGCTCTTGGGTTGAGAACTAAGTGCCTAGATAAGCACCAAGTGCCAAAGAGAAGTCATATTAAGAAGCCACGAGTAATATTCATATTAGCACATTATTTCACTACTGGCTAGAAAACACACTGAATCAAAGATACATTTTCCCCCTCCATGTTACCAGTACCAGTGACTCAAGTGCTTCTATCATATTTTAACTTAGCTCAAGATTATAGCACATTCATGTAAGTATACTACATAATGTTCAACATGAATGTACTTTTAATAGACAAGAATAAGTATGTCTCCAGTTACCTAGCACAATCACTATGAAGAACAGGGGTCCCGACACATAGACCAAGATCTACTGATACCTAAACCTGGTTATCTGCAACCAGCTACCCCTTCTTTCCAACCCCAGCCCCTGACCACCAGTCTACAGAGATTCCCAACAGCAGGAAAATGCAGCCAGCAGCAGCGAGCCTCCTGCTCACATCTGAGAGCAAAGTGTTAACACTAGATCCCAACATCCCAATGATCCTAAGAGTTCAGGGAAATATAAAATAATACTTATCCCAAAAACAGATATAAAAGTGGGAGGAAAGCTTCTGAAGTACTAACTCAGTGTTTAAAATAAACAATTCTGACACATTCTAGCAAATAAATATTTAACTTGAGGATTACCATCCTCTCTTTCTTTCTATGATAAAATGGAGATACAAGAATGGGCTAATTCTGACTTGACTGTGAGAATTAAAATATTAGAACAGACATCTACAAAATCCTATAACCTTCCTTTGCAGCAGAGTTTGGAACCAGTACTCTGAACATGGGCTCTGCCATAACTTGCTATGTGGCTTTGGGCAAAGCATTTAACCTCTTGGAGACTCATTTTCCTCATCTGTAAATTGGATAATAATATATAATATCTTTATTATTAGGATAATAATAATAATAATACCTTTAATTCATAGGACTGTTAGAACCAAATGAGATAAAAAACAGAAAACACCTGGCACTAATAAGCATTGTATAAATATAAGGAACTATAATTACACTTCAGTTTTTAAATGGGATAGAAAACACTGTTTACAAGTTCACCTGCTTCAAGACTGATGATTGACTTCTTGGGATGTCCTTTTATCATTCTATGAGGAAAAAACACAACAAGGCACATAATTGAAGAACTCTCTCTCCCTAATCTTTTACCATATGTTAGAATAATATATATTCCATGGGTTTTACATAACACACTATTAGTAAAAATGCAGTATTACACAGTTATTTAGAGTTTTGGAATCAATAGATTTTAACCAAAGCATCACCTGTCATTAGCTATGTATACTTAAGTAAGGTATTTAATGTCTCTGACCCTAACCAAGAGTTTCCTCAACTATAAACTATGAACAGTAATAGTACCTACACCTTGGAACTCATTGTGGTAATTAAGTGACATCATACCTATATAGTGATAAGTACAACAACTGAAACATTGCAGCTATTATTATTCTTTTTAAGAGAAAAAGGCAAAAGTCCCGACCCCTCTAAAACCCTACAGTGTTTTCATTTTAAACATTGGTGATCTTGAAAAAGATATGGAGAAATATATGCTATAGGGAGCAAGCACTTTGAGGACAATAGAAGTTGATAGTACTTCCAAAGCACCATGAGAAATGTGTCTTTTCCCAGAAAATGGGATCTCGTAAAGCAGGTCTTGTATGTATAGCACTACTATCTCTTTGGAGTCATTTTAACAGAGACTCCATGGAAATGGACTTTGCTCACAATGTCTTGTGATTTTTAAGTGGCATGATCCCAACAAACTCATGTATAAATGTCAATATGCAAGCTATATTGGAGTGCAGACAGTTTTAACAACCACTGCCAAACAATATATATCTTTTTCTACAGTATTTCTCATGAGAATATAGCTTTCCCAAATGAATGCTAAACGAGAAGCTATAGAAGTCTTCATCCTTTATCCATGATGCCTATGACACTAGACTTTAAACCATGAATATGATTCATTCACTCAACAAATATTTATTGAATGCTATGTTCCAGGCACTCTATCATAACTAATGAATATAAGAGTATTTAATGGGCACTTGGGCAGTGTCTGCCCTCAGATATTTTACAGTCTAGAGGAAGAGAGAAATTAACCAAGGCTGTAATGGAAAAACAGAGCATTATATTTAATTTAGAGGGTAGCGGTTGTAGGAGAAGGAGAAGGGAGCCAGTGAAGATTTCCTGGAGAAAGCAACGTCTAAACAGAGGGTTAAATGCAGGTGAGGCAGACTAAAGCATATTTAAGGAACTAAAAGAAGTTCTTACGGCTGAAATATTCAGACTGAGGTAGGCCATGGAGGCCTTTTTAAGTCATCTTGGGTCAGGACTCTATCTTAAATGGTACAAAATTCCAACAAAGTGTGATACAGAAATAAGAGAAAAGGTATGTTGTTATGATTTTTATAAGATCATTTCAATTTAACAACTCATCTGACCCTCATACACATCCTTGTAACACAGATTGTGGGCTGCAGACCACAGCAGAACTTAGGATCCTGTTAAAACTCAGCAAGGCATACTTAAAAGGATTATTATTACCTTCCTTTTAGAGACTAAATCAAAAAGAAGACTGAATATTCCTCACCAAGAAAAATAAATAAACAGGCAAAAGATTTAATATCTAAACAGACATTTCACCAGAAAAAAAGATACAGGTAACAGATAAGCACAAGATCACATGCTTAACCTCATTAGTTAGGAGAGAAATACAAACTAAAACCACAATGAGAAACACCTATACATCTGCTAGCATGGTTAAAATTTAAAATATTTGGATGTGGACTAAACAGAACTCTCAAACATTGCTAGTGGGAATGCCAAACAGCATAAGCACTTTCTCATAAAGGTAAACACACTCTTATTACACATTCAGCAATTCCAGCCCTAGTTAATTAAAGAAGAGAATATGCCCACAGAAGGACCTGTACTAGAATATTTACAGCAACTTTGTCCATAATAACTCAAAACTGGAAAGAAAACTAATGTACATCAATAGGTAAATCTACGAACAAATTATATACACATGTGGCAGAATACTACTCAGCAATAATAAGAAATGAATTCCTGACATATGCAACCACAGGGCTTAATCCCAAAGTCATTATGTTAGTTACAGAGGCAGATATAAAAAGTATATATTATATGATTCCTTTACATGAAATTTGACAAAAGGCAAATGATATCAGAAAGCAGATCAGTTAACTGCCAGTGGTCAAAAGATAGGTGAATGAATTGACTACCAAGAGACAAAAGGGAATTTTTAGGATGATGTAAATGTTCTCTTTCACTGTGGTGGTGGTTACTTGCCTGACTATATTAGACTCATCAAACTGTACGCTTAAAATTGATGTACTTTATTATACATAAATTATACCTCAATTAAATGGATTTTTAGAAAGACAAAAAAATAAACACTCATATATTGAACTCTGACAAATGCATTAAAATACAGTAACACAAGAATGACAAAAAGGGTAAAAGATGTGGAAAGGGTAAACCAGTAATTAAGAAGTACAGAAAAGCTTATAGTAAACATCACACATACTGATGAAATAGTGAAAACTTTCATCCTGATACTAGAAATGAGGCAAGGAGATCCACTGCCACTACTACTTATTAGTATTGCACCAGATGTACTATAGATAGTAAAATTAGGCAAGAAAAAAAATTTTAAGGCATAAATATTAGGAAATAGGAAGTAAAAAACTAGTTTGCAGATGAACTGATTATACATATAAAATTCAAAAGAATTTAACAATATCAGAATTAATAAGTTTCTGGGACATAAAATTAACATTAAAAAGTCAATTGTAATAAGCACATTAGTCCCTAGGGAAATGTGACCCAAATTACAATAAGATACTACTCCACACCCACTAGGATGGCTATAAAAAAAAGAGAGAGACAAGGCATAGTAGGATTAAAGATAGCAGCGTGAGAGGTGAGACAGAGACCTCCTCCAAAAACCACATATAACACGAAAATATAATTAATACAACTAATCCTGAAAGAGTGACAGGAAAGAAGACTGCACACATTTGGAGAAAAAAGCAGACCTCACGCAACAAGGTAACATACCAAAGCTGTGATTTGATTGGTCCCAAGCCCTACCCCCACCCCAGCTCACCAGTATGAGGAAGAGAAACAGAGCAGAGAGGGAGTGGAGGCCTGGGACTGCTGAACACCCAGCCCTGGAGATCTGCTCTTCAAGCACGAACCGACATTGCATGGTGCTCTGGTGATTTCTGGGGTTGGAAAGCTAAGACAGGCAGAATACATGGAGAGATGGAGATTCCAGCTGCTTGTAGAAAACAGTGATTCATAACCAGCTGATCTGGGTGGGCAGTCTGAGAGACTTCCTAAAAGTGAGAGGGCTGCTAAAGGGGCAAGGATTGAACAGAGCTTACTGCTCAGGAGAAAGGACAGGTGGACAAAACTTGCACTCTGACCAGCAAGTTGGGAGCTTAAACGGTCTTCAGGCACTCAATCCCCCTGGCTGGCTATGCAGCTGAAGGCCCCCCACTGTGATACGCAGGCTGCTGTGTCTTCCTCCAGGCTAGCCTGCACCTGGCTCAGGCTCACTAACAGGCAGCCTCTGCCCTAGCATCAGGCCAGCCAGAAGGAAGCCCCGCCTATGGCAGCTACAAACACAAAGCATAGAAGCTTACACCTGTGGGTATAGCCCACTGGTTCTGGCAGTGGAGACAGGCATAGCAGCTGGAAAGCAGGGAATAGATCTTTCCTCCCCCCAGGCACAAACACTGCTCCCCTGCGACCCCTGACATTGCTCCTGGGGCTGAGCAGCTCCATAGAGTAGAGCTTCTGGGCAATATAGGGTATCACAGACAAATTATGAAATGTCAAAGGAACCTGGTTCAAAGCAAAATTATGAATACACCTAAGAAAGAGTCAACTGAAATTGACCTCATGAATCTTTCTGAAAGAGATTTCAAAATAAAAATCATTAACATGAGATCAATTCAAGATGGCGGCATGGGAGGTGAGACACAGAACTTCTCCCAAAACCATATACAGTATGAAAATACAGTTAATACAACTACTTCTAAAACAGCAACAGGAAAGAAGGCTGCACCAGACAGCATACACCTGGAGAACAGAGCAGACCTCACAAAACAGGGTGATGTACCAAAGCCTTGATCAGGCAGGACGTAAGCCCTTCCCCCACCCCAGCTCACCGGCAAGAGGAAGAGAAATGGAGCAGGGAGTGGGTGAAAGCCTAAGACTGCTGAACACCCAGCCCTGGAGATTAGCTTTGGAGCACAAACCTACTTTGTGTGGTGCTCTGGAGGTTGGTGGGGTTGGGTAGTTGGGACAGGCGGAGTGCTTGAGAGATTGAGATTCCGGCCATTTGTGGAGGATGGGGATCCATATCTGTCTGCTCTGGGATGAAGGAAAGGAGGGCACTCTGAGAGGCTTCCTAGCAGCAAGAGGGCTGCTGAAGGGGTGGGGATTGCATAGAGATTGCTGTGCCAGAAAAGGGATAGGTGGACAAAGTTGTCTGGGTGCGTGCTACCCAGCAGGTTGGGAACTCTGAGGAGCTTCAGGCACTCCATACCCCTGGCTGCCTAATCAGCTCCGAGGCCCCTCATGGTGACACACAGCCTGCTGCACCTTCTTCCTGGCCTGCCAGCACCAGCTCGCAAACCGGGAGACACTGAGCTGTTGTCAGGCCAGCCAGAGGGAGGCACCACCTACAACAGAGAGACACACAAAGCACAGAGGCTTACACCTGTGTGCTCGGCCCACTGGCTCTGACACTGGAGACAGGCAGTACAGTCAGGAAGCAGAACACAGCTCTTTCCTCCCAACAGACATGAGCGCCACTCCACTGCAACCCCAACCTCACTCCAGGGGCTGAGCAGCTCCAGAGACTAGAGCTTCTGGGCGCTAGAGGGCACCACAGAAATCTGAAATCTCAAAGGAACATGGTTCAGACAAAAATCTCATAAACCCCTGTAAAAGGGCGAAGTGAAACTGAACTCACCAATCTTCCTGAAAAAGAGTGCAAAATAAAACTCCTAAGCATGCTCCTGGACGTACAGAAACATATTCAAGAACTGAGGAACAAATTCTGGTTGGACATCCAATCATTAAGGAATACAATAGAGGGTTTTAAAAGCAGATTAGATATGGTGGAAGAGATGATAAATGAAATAGAAATTAGAGAAGAGTACTACAAAGAAGCTGAGGCACAGACAGAAAAAAGGATTTCTAAGAATGAAAGAATATTGAGAGAACTGTGTGAACAACTCAAATGGAACAATATTCACATTATAGATGTACCAGAAGAAGAAAATAGAGAAAAAGGGATGGAAAGTGTCATTGAGGAGGTAACTGCTGAAAACTTCCCCAATGTGGGGAAGGGGATAGTCTCTCAGGCCATGGAGGTGCACAAATCTCCCAACACAAGGGACCTAAGGAAGAGAACATTAAGACATTTAATAATTAAAATGGCAAAGATCAAGGATAAAGACAGACTTTTAAAAGTAGCTGGAGAGAGAAAAAATATCACATACAAAGGAAAACCCATCAGGCTATCATCTGATTTCTCAGTAGAAACCTTACAAGCCAGAAGGGAGTGGCATGACATATTTAATGCAATGAAGCAGAAGAGCCTCGAACTAAGAATACTTTATAAGGCAAGATTATCATTTAAATTTGAAGGAGGGATTAAACAATGTTCAGATAAACAAAAGCTGAGAGAATTTAGCTCCTACAAACCACCTCTACAGTGCATTTTGGAGGGACTGCTATAGATGGAAGTATTCCTAAGGCTAAATAGCTGTCACCAGAGGTAATAAAAAGGGATAGACAAAGAGTACAAAATATGACACTAATATATGAAGAATGGAGGAAGAAGAAAAGGAGGGGGAAAAGAAAAAGAATCTTTAGATTGTGTTTGTAATAGCATACCAAGTGAGTTAAGTTGGAGTCTTAGATAGTAAGGAAGTTACCCTTAAACCTTTGGTAACCACGAATCTAAAGCCTGCAATGGCAATAAGTACATACCTACTGATAATTACCCTAAATGTAAATGGTCTGAATGCACCAATCAAAAGACATAGAGTCACTGAATGGATAAAATAAACAAGATCCAACTATATGCTACCTACAAGAGACTCACTTCACACACAATGACATACACAGACTAAAAGTGAAGGGATGGAAAAAGATTTCATACAACTAATAGGGAGAAAAAAGCAGATGTTGCAATACTTTTATCGGACAAAATAGACTTCAAAACAAAGAAAGTCACAAGAGACTAAGAAGGACATTACATAATGATAAAGAGGTCAATTCAACAAGAGGATATAACCATTTTAAATGTCTATGCATCCAACACAGGAGCACCAACATATGTGAAACAAATATGAATAGAATTAAAAGGGGAAATAGAATGTAATGCATTTATTGTAGGAGACTTCAACACTCCACTCACTTGAAAGGACAGATCAACCAGACAGAAAATAAGTAAGGACACAGACACATTGAACAACACATTACAACAGATGGATGTAACAGACATCTACAGAACTCTCCACCCGAAAACAGCAGGATACACATTCTTCTCAAGTGCACATGGAACATTTTCCAGAATACACCACATACTAGGTAGGTCACAAAAAGAGCCGCAGTAAATTCAAAAAGATTGAAATTGTACCAACCAACTTCTTAGATCACAAGGGTATAAAACTAGAAAAAAATTATACAAAGAAAACAAAAAGGTTCACAAACACATGGAGGCTTAACAACATGCTCCTAAATAATCAATGGATCAATGACAAATTAAAACAGAGAGCAAGCAATATATGGAGACAAATGAAAACAACAGCACAATGCTCCAACTTCTGTGGGTTGCAGTCAAGGCAGTTCTAAGAGGAACGTATATAGCAATCCAGGCCTATTTAAAGAAGGAAGAACAATCCCAAATGCATAGTCTAAATTCACAATTATGGAAACTGGAAAAAGAAGAACAAATGAAGCCCAAAGTAAGCAGAGGGAGGGACATAAAAAGATCAGAGAAGAAATTAATAAAATTCAGAATAAAACAATAGAAAAAATCAATAAAACCAAGAGCTGGTAAAGTAAGAAAATAAACAAAACAGATAAACACCAAGCCAGACTTATTAAGAAAAAAAGAGAATCTACATACATAAACAGAATCAGAATTGAGAAAGGAAAAATTACGACAGACACAACAAAAATACAAAGAATTATTAGAGAATACTATGAAAATCTACATGCTAACAAATTGGATAACTTAGACAAAAGGAACAACTTTTTAGAAAAATACAACCTGCCAAGACTGACCCAGGAAGGAACAGAGTATCTAAACAAACCAATTACCAGCAATGAAATTGAAACGGTAATCAAAAAACTACCCAAGAAAAAAATCCCAGACCAGATGGATTCACTGCTGAATTTTATCAGACATTTAGAGAAGACATAATACCCATTCTCCTTAAAGTTTACCAAAAAATAGAAGAGGAGGGAATACTTTCAAACTCATTCAATGAAGCCAGCATCACTCTAATACCAAAACCAGGCAAAGACACCACAAAGAAAGGAAACTACAGACTAATAACCCTGATGAACATACATGCAAAAATACTCAACAAAATATTAGCAAACCAAATTCAAAAATACTTCAAGAGGATCATACACCATGATCAAGTGGGATTCATCCCAGGGATGCAAGGATGGTACAACATTTGAATATCTATCAACATCATCCACCACATCAACCAAAAGAAGGACAAAAACCACATGATCATCTCCATAGATGCTGAAAAAGCATTCGACAAAATTCAACATCCATTCATGATAAAAACTCTCAACAAAATGGGTATAGAGGGCAAGTACCTCAACATAATAAAGGCCATATGTGACAAAACCACAGGCAACATCATATTTAACAGTGAGAAGCTGAAAGCTTTTCCTCTAAGATCGGAAACAGGAAACAAGACAAGGATGCCCACTCTCACCACTTTTATTCACCATAGTACTGGAGGTCATAGCCATGGCAATCAGACAACGCAAAGAAATAAAAGGCATACAGATTGGTAAGGATTAAGTCAAACTGTCACTGTTTGCAGATGACATGATACTGTACATAAAAAACCCTAAAGAATCCACTCCAAAACTACTAGATCTAATATCTGAATTCAGCAAAGTTGCAGGATACAAAATTAATACACAGAAATCTGTTGCATTCCTATACACTAAAGATGGACTAGCAGAAAGAGAAATCAGGTAAACAATTCCATTCACAATTACACAATAAAAAGAATAAAATACCTAGGAATAAACCTAACCAAGGAAGTGAAAGACCTATACACTGAAAACTACAAGACACTCCTAAGAGAATTTAAAGCGGATACTAATAAATGGAAATTCATCCCATGCCCTTGAGTAGGAAGGATTAATATTGTTAAAATGGTCTTCCTGCCTAAAGCAATCTACAGATTCAATGCAATCCCTATCAAAATACCGACAGCATTCTTCAACGACCTGGAACAAATAGCTCTAAAATTCATATGGAAACACAAAAGACCCCAAATAGTCAAAGCAATCCTGAGAAGGAAGAATAAACCTGGGGGAATTATGCTCCCTGACTTCAAGCTCTACCACAAAGTCACAGTAATCAAGACAATTTGGTACTGGCACAAGAACAGACTCATAGACCAGTGGAAGAGACTAGAGCCCAGACAGAAACCCAACCATACATGGTCAATTAATATACGATAATGGAGTCATGGGCATACAATGGGGAAATGACATTCTCTACAACAGCTGATATTGGCAAAACTGGGCAGCTACATGTGAGAGAATGAAACTGGATTATTGTCTAACCCCATACACAAAAGTAAACCAAAATGGATCAAAGACCTGAATGTAAGTCATGAAAGCATAAAACTCTTAGAAAAAAATATAGGCAAAAATCTCTTGTATATAAACATGAGCAACTTCTTCATGAACATATCTCCCCAGGCAAGGGAAACAAAAGCAAAATTGAACAAGTGGGACGATATCAAACTAAAAAGCTTCTGTACAGCAAAGGACACCATCAGTAGAACAAAAAGGCATCCTACAGTATGGGAGAATATATTCATAAAGGACATATCCGATAAGGGGTTGACATCCAAATTATATAAAGAGCTCATGCACCTCAACAAACAAAAAGCAAATAATCCAATTAAAAAATGGGCAGAGGATCTAAACAGACACTTCTCCAAAGAAGAAATTCAGATGGCCAACAGGCACATGAAAAGATGCTCCACATCACTAATCATCAGAGAAATGCAAATTAAAACCACAGTGAGATATCACCTCATACCACTTAGGATGGCCACAATCCAAAAGACAAACAACAACAAATGTTGACGAGGATATGGAGCAAGGGGAACCCTCCAACACTGCTGGTGGGAATGTAAACTAGTTCAACCATTGTGGAAAGCAGTATGGAGGTTCCTCAAAAAACTAAAAATAGAAATACCATTTGACCGAGGAATTACACTCCTAGTAACTTACCCTAAGAATGCAGCAGCCCAGTTTGAAAAGCCATATGCACCCCTATGTTTATCGCAGCACTATTTACAATAGCCAAGAAAAGGAAGCAACCTAAGTGTCCATCAGTAGATGAATGGATAAAGAAGAGGGGGTACATATACACAATGGAATATTATTCAGCCATAAGAAGAAAACAAATCCTACCATTTGCAACAACATGGGCGGAGCTAGAGAGTATTATGCTCAGTGAAATAAGTCAAGTGGAGCAAGACAAGTATCAAATGATTTCACTCATCAGTGGAGTATAAGAACAAAGAAAAAACTGAAGGAACAAAACAGCAGGAGACTCACAGAACCCAAGAATGGACTAAGAGTTACCAAAGGGAAAGGGACTGGGGAGGATGGGTGCAAAGGGAGGGATAAGGAGAAGAAAGAGGCATTATGATTAACATACATAATATACCAGGGCGGGACATGGGAAAGGCAGTATATACAGAGAAGACAAGTAATGACTCTATAGCAGCTTATTATGCTGATGGACAGTGACTGTAATGGGGTATGTGGGGGGGACTTGATAATAGGGGGAGTCTAGTAACCATAATGTTGTTCAAGTAATTGTAGAGTAATGATATCAAAATAAAAAAAATAATAATAATAATAAAATAGATTAACAATGAAAAAAAAATGGGTAGAGGATCTGAATATACACTTCTCCAAAGCAGAAATTCAGATGGTCAACAGGCACATGAAAAGATTCTCCACATCGCTAATCATCAGAGAAATGCAAATTAAAACCACAATGAGATATCACCTTACACCAGTTAGGATGGCCACCATCCAAAAGACAAACAACAACAAATGTTGGCGAGGATGTGGAGAAAGGGGAACCCTCCTACACTGTTGGTGGGAATGTAAATTAGTTCAACCTTTGTGGAAAGCAGTGTGGAAGTTCCTCAAAAAACGAAAAATAGAAATACCATTTGACCCACGAATTCCAGTCCCAGGAATTTACCCTAGGAATGCAGGAGCCAAGTTTGCAAAAGACATATGCACCCCTATGTTTATCGCAGCACTATTTACAATAGCCAAGAAATGGAAACAACCTAAGGGCCCATCAGTAGATGAATGGATAAAGGAGATGTGGATTCATATACACAATGGAATATTATTCAGCCATAAGAAGAAAACAAATCCTACCATTTGCAACAACATGGATGGAGCTAGAGGGTATTATGCTCAGTGAAATAAGCCAGGAGGAGAAAGACCAGTATATTTCACTTATCTGTGGAGTATAAGAACAAAGCAAAAACTGAAGGAAAAAAACAGCAGCAGAATCACAGAACCCAAGAATGGACTAACAGTGACCAAAGGGAAAGGGACTGGGGAGGATGGGTGGGAAGGGAGGAATAACAGGGAAGAGGGGCATTACGACTAGCACACATAATGTAGTGGGGTAGAGGCACGGGGAAGGCAATATAGCACAGGGAAGACAAGTAGTGATTCTGTAGCATCTTACTACACTGATGGACAGTGACTGTAATGGGGTATGTGGTGGGGACTTGATAATGGAGAGAATCTAGTAACCACAGTGTTGTTTATGTAAGTGTATAGTAATGATACAAAAATATATATAAATAAAGAGAGAGACAATAGTAAGCATTGGTGAAGACATGGAGAAATGAGAAGCTTCCTACATTGCTGGTGGGAATGTTAAATGGTACAGTTGCTGTGAAAGTGCCTGGGAGTTGTTCAAAAAGTTGAAACAGCTATCATACAGTCCATCAATTCTATTTCCAAGTATTCAAGAGAAATGGAAACATACTTGCCTACAAAAACTTATATATGAATGTTCATAACAGCTTTATTCATAATAGTAAAATAAATGGAAATAATCCAAATTTCTACCAACTGATAGACAGATAAAATGTCCTGTAGCCATGGAACTGAATTTGATTCAGCCATTTAAAAAAATGAAATAATGATAAATGGTATAAAATGAATGAACCATGAAAAGAAAATGCTCAATGAAAGAAATTGATCATAAAAGACCATGATTCCATTTAAATGAAATGCTAAGAAAAGGCAAATTTCTAGAGCTAGAAAACAGATTAGTGGTTGCTTCTGAATGGGGAAAGGGGTAATGTGGAATGACTGCTAATGGGAATGAGTTTTCTTTTAGGAGGAACAATTAGATTGTCCTCATTATACAATCTCATGCATAAGAAACGATTGATATATGCTTGAAAATAACGTACATGGTGTATGAATTAAATCTTAATAAAGTTAAAAATTTCTTCAATTTTATTATCTTTATTATGTTGTCAATAATTAAATCATGACTAATTCAATTACAATGTAGTTAAATTTCATTATAAATATAATTAACTTACAATGTGAATAAGTAAGTAAATAACCATAGTGAGAGCTACAGCTGCAGAGACAATATCCTAACATTAGCAACTGCTAATTTGCACATAAAACTTCTGGGGAATTTTTCTTTGCATATATAATAAAAATCAACACCACTTTAAAAAAATTCAGTTATATTTCTACATATCAGCAACAAACAGAAAATAAAACTTAATCATATTTATAACAGTATCATAAAATATCAAAAATAAAATAAATTAAATGCATCATGGAAACATCCATATACTAACAACTAGTTTATTTCAACAATACTTTATTAAAAAAATCTGATAAGCAAAGTCATATAGCATTTTCTTGGGTTAGAAAACTTAAAACTGTAAAGATGGCTATTTTCCCCACTTGTTTGATAAACATATTAAATGGAGTCCCAATAAAAATCCTAGCAAGGTTTTCTTTTCTGTGCAGAAATTCATATGAAAATGCAAAACGACAATAATAACCAAGGTGTTCTTGAAGAACAACTAAACCAAAGAACTTTAACAGATAATAAGACCAATTACAACATAAGATAAATTAAAACAGTGAGATAATGGCAGAAGAACTAACAGACAGATCAATGGAGCAGAACAAAGGGTACTATAACAGACATGCAAGTACATGATTATCTGATTTAAGACAAAAGTCAAACTGCTGTGGAACAGAGAGAGGATGGTCTTCAATAAACGGTCCTGGATCAACTGACTATCCAACAAAAAATGCATCTTGACTCTTACTTTTCATCATACACAAAAAATGAATTCCTGATGAATTAAGGATATAAATGTGAAAAGTAAAATAGTAAAGTGCTTAAAAGAAAACAGAGAACATATATTTGACATTAAAATGAGCAAATATTTCTCAAAAAGGTCTTAAATATAAAAGACTGTTAAAATGGAACTTCTCATGTAAAGGTATCATTAAAGAGTGAAATAGGAAGCCACAGAATGGGAGAATACATTTTAAATGCATATTTGAAATAAAGGACCCAAATCCATAATATATAAAGAACACCTATCAAAAAAAATTGTCAAACCAATAAAAGGGAGGGGGATACAAAATCAATACACAAAAATCTGAAAATCAATATATAAAAACATGTTGCATTTCTATATACAACTACTGAGAGAAATTAAGAAATCAATTCCATTTGTAATCATATCAAAAAGAATAAAATACCTAGGAATAAATTCAACCAAGGAGCTGTATTCTGAAAGCTTTAAGACACTGATGAAAGAAATTGAAGAAAACACAAATAAATGGAAATCTATTCTATGCTCATAGATAGGTATGATATAATGAGTCATAAGAAATACATGCTTGGTCGTTCATATGATCAAATATATATTTCCCAGGTATATTTGGTCTTCATCCACAATTCCTGAAAACACTACAGAGTCTTAAAGGTGAAATGGATGTTTTGTCATGTTAATGAGAGACTTTTAGACCCCTACCCAAGGGCAGGAGTTAGAGGCTGAATGAGCCAATGGCCAATAATTTAGTCAACCATGATGATGCAAGGAAGCCCTCACCCAAACTCCTGAGAAGACTTCTATGCATGGGGACCCAGAATACCCACAATGCTACAGAGCCAGGCCCCAAGCTCCACCAGGATAGAAGCTCCTTTATTTGAGACCTTGCCCTATGTATGTCTTCATCTGGCTGTTAACTTGTATCCTTTATGGTATCCTTTATTAAACTGGTAAACCTAAGTGTTGCCCTGAGTTCTGTGAGCCACTCTAGCAAATTAATCAAACCCAAGGGGTAGGTTGTTGGGACCTCCAATCTGTAGCTGGTAGGTCAAAAGCACAGGTAATTGCCAGGGACTTCCAATTGGCATCTGGAGTGGCAGGTTGAGGGCAGTTTTGTAGGATGGAGCCCTTAGCCTTGGGAATCTGGTGCTGTCTCTGGGAAGAAAACATAAGAATTTAGTTCTCTAACACCCTGCTGGTTTTGGAGAATTGCTTGGTGTTATGTGTGGGAAGGCCCTCTCCCATGTACTTACATACATTGGAATTAGGTCTGGGAACCCAAAAGAAGTTATACTACTATTACTGCTGTGTATAATATTGTTATATATATATATTATATGTAGGGGAAAAAAGCATTGTCACAACAGGAATAATTAATATTGTCAAAATGACCATCCTGGTGAAAGTCATTTACAGATTCAATGTAATCCCTATCAAAATACCAATGGCACTTTTTTTACAGAACTAGAGCAAATAATTCTGAAATCAGTATGGAACCACAAAAAAAAGCACAACAGAATAGCCAAAGCAAACTTGAGAAAGAAGAACAAAGCTGAGGGTATCATGTTCCTTTGTTTCAAACTATATTACAAAGCTACAGTGATTTAAAAAGTATGGCAATGACACAAGAATAGCTGCATGGATCAGGGGACCAGAACAGAGAGTCCAGAAATAAACCTATACATATATGCTCAATTAATACTTTACAAAAGAGGCAAGAATATACAATGGGGAAAAGACAATCTCTTTTACATTAGTTAAAATATGGAAGCAACTTAAATGTCTGTTAATAGATGAATGGATAAAAAGATGTGGTATATAATATAATGGAATATTGTATTACTCAGCAATAAAAAAGAAGGGAATCTTGCCATTTGTGACAATGTGGATGGATCTTGAGGGTATTATGCAAAGTGAAGTAAGTCAGAGAAAGACAAATACTATATGACTTCACTTACATGTAGAATCTAAAACATGAATCAACAGACAAAAAAAAAACAGAGTCAGACACAGAGAACAGATTGGTGGTTGCCACAGGGAAGGGGATTGGGGGATGGGTGAAATAGATGAAAGTGGAAAAATTAGTGAGAATGTTTAATATCTTGATCTAGGCAATAGTTACATGAGTGTATATACATGTCAAAATTCATCAAGCTGTACACTAAGATCTGTGCATCTTATTGTATGTACTTCAATATAAATAGATAGATAGATTACACAATAGTGCGTGGGGTGGGGAGAGGCCTGCGAAAGACTTAAACAAGTACTTTGCCAAGTATTATACCTAAATGTATTTTCAAGTCAACAAGAAACATATGAAATAGTGTTCAATTTTATTTAATCTTTTGGGAAATCAAAACTAAAACTTCCAGAAGATATTATAACATACCCACCAGAAAGGCTAAAATTATAAAAGACAGAAAGTACCACATGTCATGCTAACAAGGATGTAGGACAAGAGATCTGACACACTGCTGGATTGAGAGGAAGTGAATGGACACAACCACTTTGGAAAACTTGGACACATCTACTACAGCTGATGATATCCCAGGACTATGTAATTCTGCTCCGAGGTTAAATCCAAAAGAAATTTTAAAACCTTTATTAAGAAACATGTAGTAGAACATTCATGAAGGCATTGTCTGTTACAGACCCAACCTAGAAATTAAATAAATGCCAAAAACAAGAATAAATAAAATTAGACTTATGCAATGGAATACTACTGGCAGTGAGAATGAAATAAGACTACATGCAGGTAAGGATGAATCTTACAAACACAATGTTGAACAAAAGTCAGCACATAAAATATACATATTATATAATTGTATTTATATAAAGTTCAAAATTAGGTAAAATCAATCTTTGGTATAAATCAAGGAAATAATCTGACTAGAGATATCCTGAATGGAAGGGAGCATGAGGAAGTTTCTAAGACTCTGGGGTCCTTGTAATGTTCTCTTTCTCAATGGAGATTCTACTTACATAGTTATGTTCACTTTGAGAATCTGAAATATGTGTGCATGTGTGTGTATTTGTATGCTTTTCTGTATGTATCAACTTCAAAATACCTCAACAAATTTTTAGAATTTTTAGCAGCACATTTATACAAAGGTGACTATTTGAACATATGGAGAAGAAAGGAAAACTACTGAATGTGGAGGTTAGGTTGTTTGTATGTTTTTTACTCACCTTTGTCCTGTAATGCAATTTGATGCTTATGTAGTAATGCCACCTCCCATCCCAAAGCTTTCTTCTGTCTTTCCAGTTCATTTCGAAGCACCAAAATTTTTAATTGCAGGCACTCACTTTGTTTTCTCTAAATAATTAAAAGCACAGGTAAACTTATGAATATAAAAGTCACGACTATGAATAATTACACATTCACAGAATTTCAAGATTAATGGTTTAAAGGACTTTAATACTCATCTAACTTAAAGATCTCCTGCGTAACTTAACTATTAGCATCTGTCATTTTAATAAAAAGAAAACAGATGGCAAGCAAAAAGTAAGAGTAGAAGTAAATCTAAAGTTAAGGAACAGCTTTTCTTGAGAACTCAAAGGCCACTACAAAATATTTCAGGCCTCTTTCCTGATATGACAATATATTAAGACAAAACTTAATTTTTAGAAACAGAGAACTCAAAAAGTTAGCCATAGAGTTACAAGGAGCCAGCAATTCTACTCCTAGGTATATATACAAAAGAATCCAAATACATGTTCACACAAAAACCTGAATATGAATGCTCATGAAAGCATTATTTGTAACAGCCAAATAGTGAAATCAATTCACTGATTGAATCAAATAATCTGAATAAAATGTGATAGATCTATACAATATTATTTGATATGTCAAATAATCAAGAATATTATTTGACCAAAAAAAAAAAAGAAGCACTGATACATGCTGCAACAGGGATGAACCTTGGAAATATTATGCTAAGTGAAAGAAACTAGTTTAAAAAGGCCACAGACACCACATAAATAAAATATCCAGAATAGGAAATTCATAGAAACAAAAAGTAGACTTCCATCCTTGCCAAGCTGAACCTAAGTACTCTAATGCCCTGCAAACTTCAGAGAAGGCCAAGTAAGGACCTGAGGCTTTCATCGTTCCAGGCAGAAACCTGGAAGGGCCTGGCCTTGCAGCAATAACACAATAACCCTCTTCCTCCCGGTTGGCAATACCAGAGGAGGCTTAGTGGAGGGTCAGAGCTTTGACTATTATGCAGTGCTAATGAAGTCACCCGATATCCACATTATCAGTGAAGGTCATGTGGAGAGCAGTATCAAGGCACTCCTATTTCTCCCAGCTGGGTAGGTATCAGTGAGGCCTGGTGAAGAGCTGAAAATCTCCTTCCTGGCCAGCAGTAATGAGCCCCTCATACACACACACACACACACACACCCTTGGCTATCAATGGAAAACTGCTTGGGGAACCTGCACTTCTACACCCACCTGGCAGTAATGACATGGCACCCCTCTCTTCCCCTACCAGAGAAAGAGGTATCAGAGAAAGTCAGGTAAAACAGAAGGTTTGAAAAAGATGCAGAGAATTTATAACATAATATTATAAATGTTATAGTATTCTTTAATTATTCTTTCAGTGTTGGTGGGATCAGTTGTGATGCCTCTCTCTTTAATTCCTCATATTAGTAATTTCTGTATTCTTCTGTGTTCTTGGTTAGCCTAGGTAGAGTTTTATCAAATTTATTAACCTTTTCAATAAAACAGCTTCTGATTTCATTTGTTTTGTGATTTTTTAATTGAATCTTGTACATTAATGTACAAGATTCAATAAAAAAATCACTCATCACACCAAGAACCAAGATGTCAAAGTAAATGAAAAGGATAATCAATAGATGCTAACACTGAGATGAGAGATGCCGGACATGTTACAATTATGTGACAAAGACCTGAGAGCAACCAACATAAAAATGCTTCAATAGCAATTAAGAACATGCTTTGAACAAATAAAAAACCAGAATGTCTTGGCAACAAAAAATAAAACAACTCAGTAAAAAAACAGAATATATAAAGAACCAAATGGAAATTTTAGAACTGAAAATAAGTGGAATAAAAAACTCAGTGAATAAGCTCACCAGCAAAATAGAGAAAGAGAAAATAATCTTTAAGCTGGAAGACAGAACAATAAAACTGTCCAATCTAAACAACTGGGAGAAAATAGACTGTACAAAAATAAACAGAGCCTCGGGGATCTATGGAACTATATCAAAAGATCTAACATTTGTGTCATTAAGTACCAGGAGGAAAGGATAAGAGAGCAGGAGTGAAAAAGTACTCACAGAAATACTGGTTAAAACTTTCCCAAATTAGGCAAAATAAATAAATCTACACAATTAAGAAGTCAGTAAACCCCAAATAAAATAAATTAGAGAAAAATCACAAAACTAATGAAATCAGAAGCTGTTTTATTGAAAAGGTTAATAAATTTGATAAAACTCTACCTAGGCTAACCAAGAAGAACACAGAAGAATACAGAAATTACTAATATGAGGAATTAAAGAGAGAGGCATCACAACTGATCCCACCAACACTGAAAGAATAATTAAAGAATACTATAAACAACTCTATGTCTACAAATTTGATAACCTAGATGAAGTGGACCAATTCCTTGAAGGACAATTTACCAAAACTCACACATATATAATATGTATAGGCCTATTCAGACTATCTATGCCTTTTCATTTCTTTCATATTAATTTAATTTCTTTCATATATATATGAAAGAAATTAAATTAATAACCTTCCAAAACAGACAGTACCAGGACCAGATGGTTTCACTGGCAATTTTACCAAACACTTAAATAACAAATTATATTAATTCTTTAAAATCCCTTCCAAAACACTGAAAAACTCCCTAATTCATTCTATGAGACCAGCTTCACCCATACACCAAAACCAAAGACATCACTAGAAAGGAAAGTTACAGACCAATATTGCTCATGAACATAGATGCAAAATCCTCAACAAAATATTAGTAAATCAAATCCAGCAATGTAATGGCCAAATGGAATTTATTCCAGGCATGGAAGACAGGCTTGACATTCAAAGATCAATTAATGGAATTCACTACATCAACCAGGCTAAAGAAGAAAAATCATATAATCATATGAATAGATGCTGAAAAAGCATGTGACAAAATTCAACCCCAGTTTATGATATAAACTCTGAGCAGACTAGAAATAAAAGCTTCCTCAACTTGGCAAAGAACATTTAACAAAACCCTACAGCTAACATCTTACAGATCTTCCTCAACTTACAATGGAGTTATGCCCCAATAAATGTATCGTAAGTTGAAAATATCATAAGTCACAAACGCATTTAATACACCGAACCTATCAAACATTATAGCTTAGCCTAACCTACCTTAAACATGCTCAGAACTCTTACATTAGTCTACGGTCGGTCAAAATCATCTAACACAAATCCTATTTTATAATCAAGTGTTGAGTATCTCATATAATTTATTGAATACTGTACTGAAGGTAAAAAACAAAATGGATGTATGGGGACAGAATGGTTGTTAAGTGTGTGAGTAGTTGTTCCTCATTATCACGTGACTGATTGGGAGCTGTGGTTCACTGCTCCACATATTGCTAGCTGGGGAAAATATCAAAATTCAAAGTACAGTTCCTACTGAATGCATTTTGCCTTCACACCATCCTTAAGTAAAAAATCTTAACTTGAACCATCATAACTCGAGGAGCATCCATACTTAATGGTTAAGGATCCAGATGCTTTATTCCTAAGGTGGAGAACAAAGATGTCCCTTTTCACCACTCTATTAAACGTGTACTGGAAGTCTTAGCTATGCAATAAGGTATAAAAATTAATAAAGAGAAATGCTCACTGACAGGGAGTTTGAAGGCCTGCAGCGGGGGCTCTCATGCCCACCACTCCTGGTCAATTACAGACCCCACAGGAAGGAAGAGACAGACACCTTACAGCTCATACTATTTTGGCTACTTTGCCCCCCAGCAAGAGGGAAGAGTTTCTGCCTCTGCCAGCAATAGCCCTGCCAATGAGAGACTGTTACAGCTCGGCCAATGAGCATCCACAACACATTGGTCTCCCAGCTTCCTCCAATGAACTTTCTCTTGGAACAGTCCCCCAACTCCCTCTTCCTTCTATAAAAGAGCACTTATCTCCTTGTTTCTCCTGTGATTCTTGTGATTTTACCACTGCTTGCTCATACCAAATTTTAATTCTCTGCTGTTCTTGAATAAATCCATTTTTTTTGGTAAAATAAATGACAGTTTTGCTTTTAAGGTTAACAAAGGCAAGAAAAGGAAATAAAAGCTATACAACTGGGAAAGAAAGAAATCATCTTGATTGTCTATGTAGAAAATCCCAAAGAATCAATCAAGCCACCCCCCTCCAAAACAAACAAACAAAAAACCCTCCTGGAACTAGTAAGTTATTATAGCAATGTTGCATGTTACAGTGTTAATATATAAACATCAATTTATTTCTCAGGTAACAGCAAGGAACAATTGGAATTTAAAATAAACACAGCAACATCAATTATGTTAGGACAAAAAAAATGAAATTCTTAGGCATAAACCTAACAAAATATATAAGGGTCTGTATTAAGAAACCTAAAGAAACTATGACTGAAGAAATCAAAGGAGTTCCGAATAAATGGAGATACTATCCATGTTCATGGATAAGAAGACAATATTATTAAGTGTCAACTTTTCCCAATTTGATCTATAGTTCCAAAGAAATCCCAGCAAGTTATTTTGTGAACGCCAACTAATTCTAAAGCTTATACGCAAAGGCAAAAAAAAAAAAAAAAAAACCCAATAGCTAACACAATACTGAAGGAGAAGAAACAAGTGTGGAAAATTGACACTATCCAATGTCATGACTTACTATAAAGCTACAGTAATCAAGACAAAGCAATATGGGTGAAGGAACAGACAAATCAATGAAACAGAATAGAAAGGCTGGAAATAGACACACACAAATATAGTCAACTGATCTTTGACAAAGGAACAAAAGCAGTTCAATGGAGAAAGGATAGCCTTTCACCAAATAAGCTGGTGCCAGTGGATAGCCACATGCAAACAAAACAAAAAATTTAGATATTGACCTTACACCTTTCACAAAAATTAACCCAAATGTATCACAGACCTAAATATGAGATTAAAAAATTATTATACAACTTTCAGAAGATAATAATGGAAAGAAATCTAGGTGACCTTGGGCTTAGAGATGACTTTTTTGCATTCAATACCAAATGCAAGATCTGAGAAAGAAATCGATAAATTGAGTTTCATTAAATTAAAAGTTCTGTTCTGCAAAAACCGCTATTAAGAAAATGAAAAGACAAGCCATAAACTAGGAATGAATATTTGAAAACCACTTATTTAATAAAGGAATTGAATCCAAAGTATGGAAAGATCTCTATAAATTCAACAAGAAAAAAAATTTCTAAATGGTCAAAAGACCTGAACTGTCACCTCAGCAAAGAAGATATACACATGGCAAATAAGCACATGAAATAATGCTCAACAGCATTTGTCATCAGGGAATTACAAATTAGTAACAATGAGATACCACTACACACCTATTAGAATAGTTACAATACAAAACACTAACAATACTAAATGCTGACAAGGATGTAGAGCAACAAGAACTTTGATGCATTGTTGATGGCAATGCAAAATGGTATAACAACTTTAGAATGTAGTTTGGCAATTTCTTACAAAACTAAATGTAGGAATGTTCGTGTACTATATGATCCAGCAAACACACTCCTAGATATTTACCCAGATGAGTTAACAACTTATGTCCACCATAAAAACCTATATATGAATGTCTACAGGAGCTTTACTCACAACTGCCAAAACCTGGAAGCAACCAAGATGTACTTCAATAGATCAACAGGTAAACTGTATGTCCATACAATGGAGTATTATTCAGTGATAAAAGAAATGAGTTTTCAAGCTATGAAAAGACATGGAGGAAATTTAAATGCATACTGTTAAGTAAAAGAAGCCAATTTGAAAAAGCTGCATACTGTATGATCCCAGCTGTATGACTTTCTAGAAAAGGCAGATAGTAAAAAGAGCAGTGGTTCCCAAATATTCTGAAAGAAGGAGAAAAGGATGACTAGGTGGAGTACACGGAATTTTTAGGCCTGTGAAACTATTCTGTATGATACTATAATGGCGGATACATGACATTGCACATTTGTCAAAGTCACAGAACCATACAACATAGAGAGTGAACCTTTATGTAAACTATAGATTTTAGTTAATAATATTGTATTAACATTGATTCAATGATTTTAATAAATGTACGACTCTAATATGTGATAATAAAAGAATGGGAACTTTCCATATTTTCTGTAAAATTTTTCTGCATACCTAAAACTGCCCTAGAAAATGAAGTTTATTTTTAAAAAAGTGATATATCTGTAACTCAAAAAGTCGATTTTATTTAATGTTCACTTAATGAAACAAATGTTCATTTAGTAAAACAAATCCCAGACATATTCTACCAGTTTGTTTGCTAAGTTTATTAACTTACCTTCCCACATAAGTATTTACTACTTAAACTTATAAAACCACATTTTAAACTTTACTCAGATTCCTTTTTAATTCAAATACCTTGCCGGAATTTGCCTCCAGATAAAATCTGAAACCCTGCTCCCATAATGAACATATATGTGCCTGCACATGTTTGCATTCACACACAATTACTGCACTATAATTGTACGTACCCTTCTCTCCTGGTCTTTATCAACAGTGTCAATAATACACTTTTCATGATTTTCCATGAGATAAATCTTAACCAAATAGCAATTTGGCTATACTTAATAAATTCTTGTCTCCTTCCTAAGATATATACTAATTAAAATTGTAATGGGAAAAAAATCCATTAAACAAACTGAGTGAGTAACCAAGTGCTGGGATAAATTGGTAGAGAACTTTAAAAGAGAAAAGTCAGCATCCCAATTTGATTCACAATGAGGAAGCATAGGCACCCAGTAAGATGAGTAATGGTATGGCCTTGCGGAAGCAACGGGCATGGAAAATGACTTTGGCAGTGTGTAGAAAGTACTTTACAGCTATCATTTCTCACCCAAAATGCTTTCTTTCTCATCTCTGAAATACTGATTCTAAACAGATGGCATGATCATCTGTTAAAGACATTCAAGCCAAGAAAACAAGCAGAAAAGCTTACTTCCAAGAATTATTATTACATTTGACTGAAAAGCTCTTTGAAATATGAAACATTCCTAAGCAATTTTTCCTGAACAATGCAAACATTTATGAAGGGCATACTATGTGCTTCTAGATGAATGAGAAATGGTTTCTGCTTTCTAAGGAGCTTGGGTCTAGTGGAGACAAAAGCCATTTTGCCCTGCCAATCCGCTGTAAAAACAAAGACCAAAAGTCAATGGGTTGCTTATCATTAAAGAAAAAGGAACCAAGAAACGATCTGGGTTTATTTGGTAATCCAATAGTGTTATCAGGACCTAGAGTGCTTTTACATCACTGAGAGAAGAAATACATAAATTCTTAGAAAACAATTTTTTTCTACAAAGAGGAAAGTATTTGATTTCCTTAACTTAAATTTTTCCACAAAATATGTACATTGACAAATCCTACCATTTGCAACAACATGGATGGAGCTGGAGGACATTATGCTCAGTGAAATAAGCCAGGCAGAGAAAGACAAATGCCAAATGATTTCCCTCATTTGTGGAGTATAACAATGAGGCAAAACTGAAGGAACAAAATGGCAGCAGACTGAGAGACTCCAAGAATGAACTAGTGGTTACCAAAGGGGAGGGGTGGGGGGGGGGAGGGAGAAGGGGACTAAGGGGTATTATGTTTAGTACACATGGTGTGGGGGAATCACAGGGAGAACTGTGTATCACAGAGAAGGGACACAGTGGATCTCTGGCAACTTGCTGCACTGATGGACAGTGACTGCACTGGGGTATGTGTGGGGACTTGATGATATGGGTGGATGTAGTGGCCACATTGTTTTTTCATGTGAAACCTTCATAAGAGTGTATATCAATCATACCTTAATAAAAAATTAAAAATAAATAAAAATAAATAAAACACTAACAGAAATGAAAAAAATATGTACATTGAATTCTACTTAGGCAGAAATAAAAAGAAAAAAAGAAAAGCAACTTTTCAGAGAGCACTAGGATGTGCTTAGGTAGAGGGTTAATCTATTCCAGGGCAAATGCTCAAATTGGGATGTTTTCTAGAATCAAAGAAATAAGGGTACAAGTTAATCTAAATACTAAGTTAATACAGGAAGGTGTGTTTATGGTGTGTTTGTGTTGTGGTCCATTTGTACAAACTGGCCAACTTATAGGAATATAGTAAGTCATTCAAAACCAGAATCACTGGCTTTAATTTCTATGAACAGTAGTAAACAAACCCTGCCTGAGTGGGATTTAGTTCTGCTTCCATTCTAATGCATCTAAGACAAATGCTTAAAGATCTTAATATTCCATAAGTATGATAGAGTGGATTTCTGTATTCTATTTATCTGTTTACTCCAAGTACACTTAATGTCACATGTGCAACTCCAATTTTTAACAGTGAAATGTTAAAGATTCATTTCAGAATAACAAACTAATCTGTAAATGACATATTTAAGGAAATAACTTTGTTCTCACAGATCACACTAGAGCTAAAAAAGCCTTAGCCAAATTTTCTCAAAGCATGGTAAAGGAAATGAGGGTTCCTGAGACAGTTCAGTTTGTTCAGATAAAAAATACTTTCATAATAGTAATGTTATCCCCCTTTCCATTTTCATTTTCTCATAACCATATAGTGAAGTTTTCCAGACTCTGTTAGATTTATGATATCACAATAGATTGATTATAGAAGTAAATATGAGAATCCATCTCTCTTTTATTAACCTAGGCATTATCAATAGATATACCTAAGTTCCTTGAGGTCTTGACAAATTTTAAGAGTGTAGAGGAGTCTTGAGACCATTAAAGTTGAGCACTGGTGGCTACAGGCACATTCCTCTACATTAATTTTCCTACCAAAATTGAAAATGACTAACAATATGAAAAAAAGTTTTAGAACTATGGCAGTTGTCTTATAAATTAACAAATTTGCTTTTAAATGACATTTTACAGGTTGTTTCTATTGCACTTAAGGTTATCCAACACTAAGAAAGAGAAAAAAATTTACTTAGAAAATATTTAATTCAATCTATTATAGACTCAGTGGGTATTAACAGGCCTAGAATCCAGATTCAGCTAGAGAGATGAAGCAAAAAATTTATAATAATGAAATGTGCATCAGTTTTATTTCTGGTATAAAAGAATGAACAAATAACAAAATGATCCTCTCATAAATAACAGCTATAGACTCAAGATAAAAAGCAAAAAGCTACTAGTTGAGGGTTCTAGAGATTGATCAATGGCAGGTAGATTTTAGAAGAGATGCAACCTGGTATAAGCAACCAACACACAGAGTGAATTTCCCCTTTTCAGCAGCTTATCTCTAAGGGCAGCTGTGGTCAAACTTCAACAGAAAGACAACTATCTTTGCTAGCCAGAAGAACCAAGGGAAAGAGAGCCACCTGAATGAAGGAAGCAAGAGAACTGGCACCCCAGATTCTGTCTAAATTCAGTGAGTCTCTGACAGAATCGAAAACCACACATGCATCAGGGAAACAGAAAACAGCTATGCCCAAAGGTGAAAGTACTGAACTGAAATATGAGCCAATGTCCACTGCATGCATCAAAGTTTGAGTCTAACCAAGTTAACTACTTGCTAAAAAAACTGACATTCTTCAGAGCAAAGTAACAAAACCCAGAGATTCTACAAAATTACATTTTCAATGTCCAGGATATAATGCCACATTACCCAATACATGAAAAACCAGGAAAATGTGACTCATTCTCTAGGTAAAAGACAGCCAACATATGTCAAGCCCAAGATGACCCAAAATATTAGAATTATCGGACAAGATTTTAAAGCATATTATATATATGCTGAGTAAGAAAAAGTAAGATACACTCATAATGAATAAAAATATAGGAAATCTCAGCAGAGTACTAGAAAATTTTAAGAATCCAGGAGACCTCTGCTTCTGGTCGAAGTGGAGTAGGAAAAAGGAATGCTGCCCAACTAATTTTACTAGGCTACCACAATCCTAATACCAATCTGATGAATTAATTTAAAGCTATTGCATCCCAAAGATCACCCAGATAGAAAATATAAAAGGAAATAGAGGCGTTACATGACACATTAGGCCAGATGGACTAAAGAGATATTTACAGAACATTCTACCCATAAAGCAACAGAATACCCATTTTTCTCGGGTGTACATGGACAGTACTCTAAAACAGTCAGATATTAGGACACCAAAAAAGTCTCAACAAATTTAAGAAGATTTAAATTGTATCAAGCATCTTCTCAGACTACAACAGAATGAAGCTAGAAATCAATTACAAGGAAAAAACTAGAGAAAACACAAACACGTGTAGGCTAATAAGCAACATGCTTCTAAATAATAAGTAGATCAAGAAACAGATAAAATAGGAAATCAGACAATACATGGAGACAAATGAAAAAAGAAATACAACAGTTTAAAATACATGGGATGCAACAAAAGTGGTACTAAGAGGGAAGTTTATAGCAATACAGGCTTACCTCGAGAAACAAGAACAATCTCAAATAAATAATCCAACCCTACAACTAAAGAAGCTAGAAAAAGAAGAACAAACAAAGCCCCAAATTAGTAGAAGGGGGCTCATAATAAAGATCATCGTGGAAATAAATAAAATAGAGACAAAGAAAACAATAGAAAAAATCAGTGAAACCAAGAGCTGGTTCTTTGAGAAGATAAATAAAATTGACAAACACTTAGCCAGACTTATCAAGAAAAACAGAGGACACAAATATGCAAAATCAGAAATTTAAGGAGAAGCTACAATTGACACCACAGAAATTCAAAGAATTATAAGAGAATTCTATGAAAAATTATATGCTGATTAGACAACCTAGAGGAAATGGATAAATTCCTAGAAATATATTATCTTCCAAGACTAATGCAGGAAGAAACAGAAAATCTGAACAGACTGATTACCAGTAACAAAACTGAACTGGTAACAAAAAACACTCAACAAACAAAAATCCAGGCCAACATGGCTTCATGGGTGAATTCTACCAAACACTTAAAGAAGAGCTAATAACCATCCTTCTTAAAATATTCCAAAAAATAGAAGAGGACAGAATATATCCAAACTCATTTTAGGAAGCCAGTATTAAATCTAATACTAAAACCAGGCAAAGACACTACAAAAAAAAACAAAACTACAGACTAATATCTCTGATGAACATCAATGCAAAAATCCTTAATGAAATATTAGCAAACCAAATTAAAAAATACATCAGGAGGCTCATTCATCACACCAACTGGGATTTATCCCAGGAATGAAAAGATGGTACAATATCCACAAATATATTAATGTGATACACCACATTAACAAAACAAGGGATAAAAACCAAGAGATCCTGTCAATAGATGCTGAAAAACCATCTGACAAAATTCAACATCCATTCATGACAAAAGCTCTCAAAAAAGTGGATATGGAGGGAACATTCCTCAAGATAATAAAAATCCCCAGCCAACATAACTACTCAATGGTGAAAAGCCAAAAGCTTTTCCTCTGATATGAGGAACAAGACAAGATGCCTACTCTCCCCACTTTGAATCAACACAGTATTGGAAGTCCCAGCCATGGCAATCAGACAAGAAAAAGAAATAAAAGGCATCCGAATTGGTAAGGAAGTAGTAAAACTGTCACTATTTGCAGATGACATGATACTATATATAGAATACCCTAAAGACTCCATCAAATAAACTATTAGATTAATAAACAAATTCAGCAAAGTTGCAAGATACAAAACCAATATACAGAAATCTGTCACATACTATATACTAAAAGTGAACTAGCAGAAAGAGAAACTAAGCAAACAATTCCATTTATAATTGCATCAAAAAAAATAAAATACCTAGGAACAAACCTAACCAAGAAGATGAAAGATCTACAATCTAAAAACTGTAAGACATGATGAAAGAAATTGAAGAAGACACAAATAAATGAAAATCTATCCCATGCTCATGGATAGGAAGAATTTATATTGTCAAAATGGTCATCCTGCCCAAAGAAATTTACAGATTCAGTGCAATTCAATACCAACGGTTTTCCAGAGAACTAGAACAAAGAAGCCTGTAATTTATATGGAACCACAAACGCCAAATAACCGAAGCAATATTGAGAAGTAACAAAGCTGAGAGTATCACACTCCTTGATTTTAAACTATACTATAAAGCTAGCGATTAAAACAGTTTGGTACTAGCACAAGGACAGACCCATAGATCAATAGAACAGAATAGTGCAGAAATAAACCCAGGATATATGGTCAATTAATATATGACAAATGAGCCATGAACATACAATGAGAAAAAGACAGTCTCTTCAATAAATGGGATAGAGAAAGCTGGACAGAAAGATGCAAAAGAATGAAATGAGATCAGTGTCTTACACCATACACAAAAGAAAACACGAAATGGATTAAAGACTTAAATAAATGTAAGACATGAAAACGTAAATGCTTAGAAGAAAACATAGGCAAGACTCTCATGAACATCAGCATGAGAAATTTCTTTCTGGATATGTCTCCCTAGGCAAGGGATACAAAAGCAAAAATTAACAAGTGGACTACATCAAACTAAAAAGCATCTGCACTCAAAGAAAACCCTCAACAAAACAAAAAGGCAACCTACCATATGGGAGAATATATCTGTAAATGATATATCCAGTAAGGGGCTAATATACAAAATGTATAAAGAATTCATGCAACTCAACATCAAAGCAGCAAATGATCCAATTATAAAATGGGCAGAGGACCTGAAAATACATTTTTCCAAAGAAGATAAACAGATGGCCAACAGACACATGAAAAGATGTTCAACATCTCTAATAATTAGGGAAATGCAAATCAAAGCCACAATGAGGTATCACTTCACACCAGTCAGAATGGCTACTATCCAAAAGGCAAGAAATAACAAGAGTTTATGAGGATGTGGAGAAAATGAAACCTTTCTACACTGCTGGTGGGAATGTAAATTGGTACAGCCAGTGGAAACAATATGGAGGTCCCTCAAAAAACTAAAAATAGAAACACCATACAACCCAGCAATTCCACTTTTGGGAATTTACTCCAGGAGAACAAAATCACTAATTTGAAAAGATACATGCACACCTATGTTCACTGCATCATTATTTACAATAGGAAAGATACAGAAGCAACCCAAGTGCCCACTGATAGATGAATGGATAAAGATATGGTATATATACACAACAGAATATTATTCAGCCATAAAAAAGAAGGAACTCTTGCCATTTGAAACAACATGGATGAACCTAGAGGGTATCATGCTAAGTGAAATAAGCCAGACAGAGAAAGACAACCATATGATTGTACTTGTATGTGGAATCAAAAAAGCAAAAAAGATACAGACCAACAAATATAGACAATAGACTGTTGGTTACCATAGGGAGGGGGTGAAGGGAATAGAATTGGTGAAGAGGATAAAGAGATACAAACTGCAAATTGTAAAATATGTTAGATATAGGAAAAGAAGTACAACATAGAGAATATAACCAACAGTACTGTAGTATCTTGGTTTGATAATGGGGTAATTATACTTATTGTAGCAAGAATCTAGCAATGTATACAATTATCAAGTCTCTGTATTATATATCTGAAACCAATATAATATTGTAAATCAACTTTACTGCAATAAAATACATAAATAAATAAAACATTGCATCCCAATATCCCTAATAAATATGGGCACAGATCCCTTAAATTAATACCAGACCAAATCTAGCAGATACAAATAAGATGATGTATCATAATGAAGTCAGGTTTATTCCAGAAACGCAATGTTAGTTAAATCAATGTAGTTTGCCATGTTAAAAGAATCAAGAAGAAAAATCACATGATCATTTCAACAGATGCAGAAAAAACATTTATCAAAATTTAACATCTATTCATGGTAACTCTCAAGAAACTAGGGCTAAGGTAACTTCCTAAAACCAACGATGGGTCTTGCTAACATAATACTTAATGGAGAAAGGATGAATAATTTCCCTCTACAATCAGGATCAAGGAAAGGATTTCCACTTTTATCCAACATTGCACTGTATATCTGTTGAAAAGGCAGAAAATTAAAGTGAATAAAGCAGTCTACATTTGCAAGTATGGTTCTTGATATAGCAAATTCCCAAGTAATCTATAAGATAACTACTAGAACTAAAGAGTTAATATAACAAAGTTATAAAATATGAGGTTAACAAATTAAAATGAATTGTATTGTTACATACTAGCAGCAAACAAATGAGAAACAAAAATTTAAAAACTATCCATTTGCAACACTGCCAAACACCTAAACACCAAACCAAACAAAACCTCTTATAAAATATTGAGGAATAATTCTAACAAAAGATATCCAAAATCTCTATAGAGAAAGCTGCAAGATAGAATTGAGAGAATTAAAGAAAAATCTAAAAAAAGGAGATATATGCCATGTTAATGGATAAGGGACTCATTATTGTTAAGATGGCAATTCTCCACAAACTGATCTGCAAATGCTTATCACAATTCCAACAGGTATTATTTTCTTTCACAGAAACTGACAAAATTGATTCTCAAATTCACCTGGAAATACAACTTAGAAAACCCACAAGAATTTTTTAAATGAAGAATAGAGTTGAAGAATTTACCTATTTGGTTTTAAGATAACGAATCTATAATAATAAGGGAATTTTTGGTACTGGTGAAAGACAGATGTCCATCTAATCAAGAAAAAACATCAGGCAAATCTCTATAAGGTCTATGCTATCAAATACCTGACTAGTAATCCTCAAAACTGTCAAAGTCATCAAAAACAATGAAAGTCTGAGAAATTTTCACAATGAAGAAGAATCTAAGGAAGCATGACTACAAAATGTAGTATGGTTTCCTGGAGTAGAAAAGGGACATTAGGTAAAAATTAAAGAAATATGAATAGAGCATGGACTTTAGTTAATGATGATTTATCAATACAGGTTCACTAATTGTGACAAATGTACCATATGAAGGTAAGGTGTTAATAACAGGAGAAACTGGGTATGGGGCATATGGCGTAACTCTTTGTACTATTTTTGTTATAACAATTCTATAAATCTAGAAGTGTTATGAAATGTTGATTTAAAAAAAAATGAGTGGAAACACTGGTGAGACTTGAATGAAGTCCACAGTTAATAGCAACGTACCAATGTTAATATCTTGGTTTGATGATACACTATGTCACATGTACCATGTCAAATGTCATGTGGTTATATAAGATGTTAACATGAAGAGAAACTGGATGAAAGATAGATGGAAACTCTCTGAACTATCTTGGCAAGTTTTCTTTAAATCTAAATTGTTTGTTTTTTAATAAGCAAGAATATTTAAACTTAAACTTCTTAAAAGATATACAAGTAACCAATAAAGATATGAAAAATGTTCATCACAAAAATACAACTATGAGGTAAAATAAGAAAATACTATGCACCCATTAGAATAACTAAAATTAAAAAGACTGATGTTTTAATGAAATGGACAGACCATTCAAATACCTAAGTTACCAAAGCTCACTCAAGAAGTAGATAACTCCAACAGCCCTACAACTATTAAAGTATTGAATTCCTAGTTCAAAACCCATAAAGAACACTCCAGCCTCAGATGGCTTCACCAGTAAATTCTACCAAACATCTACAAAATAATTCCAATTCTAGATATGTTATATATTCTTCCAGAAAATAGAAGAGGAAATATTTCCCAACTAGCTAGTTACGGTCAACATTGCCGTAACAACAAAACCCGACAGAAATATTACAAGAAAACAAAACTACAGACCAGTACTCTTTCTGAACACAGACACAAAAATACTTTAAAACTGTTTGGCAAATTGCATCTAGTAATATACATAAACAGAGTAATTCATCATAAACAACAGAGGATTTTCCCAGGAATGCAAACGTGTATTAACACTCAAAAATCAATTAATGTTGGCCAACATCAAAAAGACTAGCAACAACAAATGCTGGTGAGGATGCAGAGAAATGGAAACCCTCCTACACTGCTGGTGGGAATGTAAATTAGCTCAACCATTGTGGAAAGCAATATGGAGGTCCCTCAAAAAACTAAAAATAGAAATACCACTTGACCCGGGAATTCCACTCCTAGGAATTTACCCAAGCAATACAAATTCTCAGATTCAAAGAGACATATGCACCCCTATGTTTATCGCAGCACTATTTGCAATAGCCAAGAAATGAAAGCAACCTAAGTATCCATCAGTAGATAAATGGATAAAGAAGATGTGGTACACATACACAATGGAATACTATTCAGTCATAAGAAGAAAACAAATCCTACCATTTGCAACAACATGCATGGAGCTAGAGGGTATTATGCTCAGTGAAATAAGCCAGGTGGAGCAAGACAAATACCTAATGATTTTCCTCATTTGTGGAGTGTGACAACAAAGCAAAACTGAAGGAACAAAACAGCATCAGACTCACAGACTCCAAGAAGGAACTAGGGGTTACCAAAGGAGAGGGGTGGGGAAGGCTGGGAGAAGGGGATTGAGGGGTATTATGATTAGTACACATGGTGTGTGTGTGTGGGGTCACGTGGAAGACAGTGCAGCACAAAGAGGACAAGTAGTGACTTTGTGGCATCTTACTACACTGATGGACAGTGACTGCAATGGGGTATGGGGGGACTTGATAATATGGGTGAATGTAGTAACCACAATGTTTTTCATGTGAAACCTTCATAAGAGTATATATCAATGATACCTTTAAAAAAAAAGATACAGACTTTTTCCCCCGAGGTTTATCTTACAAACACTTTTTCTCAAATAACATATAACCAGAAGTTACAATCGCTATTATAAAATATTATCATCTTTAACATACCTGAGATAAAAATTCCTCTTTACAAAAAAAAAAAATCAATCAATGTATTCTACCATCATAATATAAGAAAAGAAAAAGATCATACAATATCTCAACAGATACAGGAAAGGCATTTGATAAAATCCAAACATAATAACAAAAATTGAAGGTGACAAAAGCAGAAATTTCATAAGAAACATAATTAATTGCCAAAAAACTTTTGTAGGAAACAACAAGATGCCAATCCGTGAAAGTCATCAAGTAAGAAACAAAATTTTTAGAGTTAATTTCTTTTGATCTTAGAAGGTAATCATTTCTTGCAGCATCAAATATGCCCTATGACTCTACTATACTTAGGTTAAAACTAAAATTAATTCTTATACATGGAAAATGTGTGGGTTGGAGTATGATGACCTTAGGCCAGTAAGCAAAGGGAGTGAGAAAAAAGATAATAGTAAATAAAGGTTTCTAATTTGCTACAGGTAAATCTTAAAGTAGGTAAGTAGCAAATATATGGCATTATTCCCTGAAAGGAGAAAAGTAAACCAAATTTCTGTCTCTATTTGTCAAATGATTAAGGGAAAGTTGAATCCTTTCTTCAGGCCTCATTTTCCTGTTCTTTTAAAAAAAATATTACATTAGATTCATTCTTAAATTCAACAAATATTCATTAAGCATCTACTACGTCCCAAACACTTTTCTAGACACTGGAGAAAGCAGTGAGGGAAAAACAAAACCCAAAGAGACAGAAATCTCTCCCCTCACAGAGTTCAGAGAGACAAGTAAAATACATATGTAAAGTACATAACATGTTAAAAGGTAACAATAAATATGGAGGAAAAAACAGGGAAGGGGACAGAATGTACTGTGAGGGTGCGTTTTTAAGTGGGGTTATAAGAAAACTAGATGACTTCTAGGTTCACTTTCAGTTCAAAAATCCAATGATGTTCCTCTATATAGACTAGGCAGCATAAAAATAATACAGTGAACCTCTGAATCTGACCTCTTTTAAACTCATACATTCTATCACCTTGTTCTGTGTGTCACCACTTATATTTTAGAAAAGTAGGATTAAACATACATTTTTCCCTTCTGAGACAAAGCATATGCTGTCATTTAATGAAATAAGTAATTTCCCAGTCTTGCCTTGGGAGAGGAAAAGAAGAAGGAAAAAAAAAAACCCCAACTCTCACAATTTCTCTCCAGACGAAAGTTCTAAAGAGGTGTCATTTTTGTACACTACAGAAAGGATTAAAATTAGCTGTTTTTTCCTCCTCCTCCAATATATTTGTGGTCTGGAATTTGGTCCTTTGAGTCTGAATGACAATAAGAGTTGATTTAACAGCTTCTCCAAAATGCAAGCTTTTCCCACAGGCAAAAAAAGATGACATGACTAAGTATTACTACTACAGTTATTGCAGCTACCAGATTTGGTATGACTGCTGTGTGCCAGGTACAGCACTATGCATTTTACATAGAAGACAGAACTATATGAAACTGCCACTTATATGTCAAAGTCAGCAATTTCATATGAGAAGATACTGCCTATCTATGATAATGTATTCACATAAGCAAATACTTAAAATTTTATTTAGAACTTCATTTGAGGATTTTAAGTTTATTTTAAGTATCATAGTCTACAGCACAAATTTCATCAAAAGCTATCCATAGACATGTGGCTTCACTTTGAGAAAAGCTCAATTTATCAGTTATACACACAATTCTGCTTACAAAGACAGAATCTTCATTCCAAAATTAGTCTTTTTTCCTCTACTAGAAAGACTTTAAAAGCAACCCAAAATTATACTAATATCTTAAACCTGTACATTCAGATTAGAATTTCTGTGTCTTTGGAAAAGCCTCATTAAAAGAATCTTTCCCAAAAGAGCATTGTCCATAAGTGCCTATTATGTTCAATCCAAATAATTTTAAAGTCATCTTTTAAAAGTAGATTAACCTCTAAACTTTATTTATTTTTTCCTCTGGCAGCTATTTTTCATTCACTATACAGTTTGTGTCTAGAGTTCACATCTATAAGACATTAACAAAATAGCTCTTAATTATCTTCTAAGTAATTACATATAATTTAAACTTTCAACTCCCAGAAAAGGGCAGGTACTTTGTATGCCACATTATTAGCAGAGGGGAAAGTCTGTCTCCAACAATTAAATGCCAACATGAGTCTCAGTGAAACATTAAGAGGGGAAAAAAAGGAAAGAAAAACTACCTAAAGTTTTTTGAGAAAGAAAGAAGAAATTAATATAAGAATATGATGATCACATTTAGAAATCAAGGAGTTTAAGCAGGTAAATATATAAAACTTACCAGCTCATTGCTTGTAGATGTGAGTCTTCGTTTTTCTTCAATTTCCTTTCCAATTTTCTGAACAGTTACCTGAGTCTGTTTAATTGCACACTGGGCTCTATGAAGCCTAGAAATAAAAGATGTAGGAAAATTTTAAGTGAGGTAACTATAAACACTCAACACAGAGCCAGAGATATAAATAGAACAAAATGAGGACAAACCTTCCAGGATAAACAGAATTAATAGTGAACTAAAACTGATCATTTCACAATTCTCTAGGATATTTATAGTGAAATAACAGGGATTACAATGTGCTCTAGAAATACTGTTTCTGTACCTTCCTTGCTGCCTCTGATGTATTAAGAGCTAAAAATGAAGAACTCACGGAAGTCTGGAATAGTCCTTGGAAAGTATTCTGGTTGAATACTACCATTTTACACATGTGGAAACTGAGGCCCAGAGAAATAAAGTAGATTGCTAAAGTCACCGGGACAACATTGCTGCTATCAATGCTGAGTATTAGTGATGGGTATCCATTAAGAAAAAATCATTTTTTATGGGCATCCATTAAAACAAAAACAATAATCCCAGGTAAGCAACAGCCACTTTGGAACAAGTAACACCGAAAAAATTAAGAGCTATTTTTATTTTTTGTTTTAATTATGGGCTTGTATTTTTCTTGGTCTCTGTCTTCAAATATAGTTTATACACTTCTTTATTTTTTTTATTTTTTTTTTATTTTTATTGAAGGGTAGTTGACACACAGTATTACATTACATTAGTTTCTGGTGTACAACACAGTGATTCAACATTTATATACATGATAATTCTAGGTACCAACTATCACCATACCAAGTTGTTACAATATTTTGACTATATTCCTTACGCTATACATTACGTCCCGGTTACTTATTTATTTTACAATTGGAAGTGTGTTTATATATATATATATATATATATATATATATATATATACTTCTTATATAAGTACATATTAAAAATGGTCAAATAGTCTTTATATGTAGATGACAAGATTTTCATGTAGAAAATCTATAAATCTACAAAACAACCACTAGAACTAATAAGATCACAGGATATAGGGGGGCCAATATACAAAAATTCAGTTACATTTCCATAAATGAGTCAATAGTGTCATAATCTCAATCCCAATACCAACAGGCCTTTTTCCCCCTTTTTTGGTAGAAATTAAGATGCTGATACTATAATTTAAATAGAAAAACAATGAATCTAAAAGAAATAAGTCAATCTTGAAATCTGTCAGATTTGAAGACTTCCTATTTTATAAAGTTACACAATGAAAACAATAAGGTATTGACATAAGAATTAAAAACTAGATCAATGGAGAAGAAAAAAAGAGTACAGAAGAAGACCTACACATATAATTGATTTTAGACAAAGGAACCCAAACCAAGCAAATTAATGGAGAAAGTTTTTTAAACAAATGGTGCTGGAACACTGAATAAACATAAGGAAAAAAATGAATTTCATTACCTACCTCACAGCATGTACAAAAAATTAATTCAAATAACATAAAAGTTAAAATCATAAAACTTGTAGAAGAAACACAGGAGAAGCTTTTGCTACCTTGGGGTAAGCAAAGATTTCTTAGAAAAGACAAAAAGCACTAACCACAAAATTAAAAATATATAAATTGGACTTTACCAAGATTTAAAATCTCTGGTCATCTAGAAATGCCATTAAGAAAATGTAAAAGCAGTCCACAGACTAGGAGAAAATACTAAGAAAATATTAATATGACTAAGGACTGTGTGTGGAATACATACAGAACTCTCACAAATCACAAATCTGCAACAAAAGGACAACTCAATCAAAATGGGCAAAAAGAGTGAAACACTTCACAGAAAATATAAAAATGTCTGATAAGCTGAGAAAATATGCTCAACATCTAAGTCATTGTGGAAATGGAGATTAAAATCATAATGAGATACCATTTCACACCTGTTCAATGGCTGAAATTAAAATGACAACACCTAATGCTAGCAAGGATGTGGAGCAAATAGAATTTGTCTGTATTGCTGGTAAAAGGGTAAAAGAGTATACTACCATTTTGGCAAACTGTTTCTTATAATATTAAACACACATCTAACTTATGATGCAGTATTTCTACTCTTAAGCATCTACTCAAGAAATATAAAAACATATTCCCACAAGATCTGTGTAAGAATATTCATAGAAAACCCAAATTTCCATTAAACAGAATTAATAAACAAATTGTGGTATACTCCTACAATGAAATGCTACTCAGCAATAAAAAGGAACACAACCCTAGAAACAACAATATGAGTGAATCACAGAAACATTATATTGAGTGAAAAGAGTCAGAAACAAAAAAGAACATACTGTATTAGTTGCCTGTGTTGGGTGGAACTGACTGGTAGATAACAGGAGGAACAAAGGAACTATCTAAGGTGATGGAAATGTTCTTTATCTGGATTGGGGTGAGGGGTGCATGGGTATACAGGGAATTTAAAGTTAAGATTTACACATTTCTCTGTATGTAAATGTTACCTTTTTTTAAATTGGCCAACAATCCTAACCTGAAAGTTATCCGATATATGAGGAGGTTAATTTTATTAGGAATTTAATGGCATCAATACCTCTGTCAACATTATTATTATTATTATTACACTATGCACAGAAAATATTCATGACATATTCTGTAACATTTGGAAATTGCCTGATAGTTACAGAGGATTTCTTAGGTCATCTAAAAGAGAGCAACTCTCATTACAGCTAGTTTGTTCATTAGATCTGCTATCAGCAACTTCTTCAGGACTCCTAAGGAATCCAGTAGAGATTATACTCCATCATGCTATTGCCTTTTGCTCTGGGTATGTATGTGTACATACACTCCATAGTAATACTCTCTTATAAATGTGGCTAAAGAAATTTAAAAGCAAAAGGAAGCCGTTTGTGGTATGGTCCCAGTGTACATCCCCAGCCTCACTTCCTGATATTCCTTACATGTTCAACTCCAGCCATATACTGAACATGGACAATGCTCCAAGCACATCATGCCATTTCTTGCTTCTGTTCCTTTGAGTTAACTATTCTATGTGCCTACAAGTTTTCTCTGAACAGGTGAGTCCACTCATAAGCTCAAGCATAACGTCTTTTTTGAAGGCATTCCCCGACTATTCAAACAGGTAGAGGATTCCTTGCTTTGGAAATCTGAGGCATCATGTACACACCACCACTAACAAAGACCACAGGACCATATTTTACAGTTTAAGTCAACTGTTTATTTCCTTGTGCATTTCCTTACTGGGTCTTTCTGAGAAAGAAAAAAAAATTCTTTTTTTTTCATCTACATTCCCAGTGCTTAGCACATAATGTGGCACAAAGGAGGCACTCATGTTTGCTGGCTGAATGTTGACTAATGCCTGAATATAAAAGCACAATCCCAAGATTTGATTATTTTTTATTGATATCAGTGGAAAAATGAAATATTAATGTGATAGTTTTCTATAATTATAACTTCAAAATATATTCGAAACAAAAATCATAAATAAAAGCAACACAGGTAGGGAAACAAGCAATTTGTACAAAAAATGCTAACAGAATCCTAATGATGAAGGGTATTATCAACCCTGAGCAGAAGTCAAGAAAAGAGCCTGTTACTTTAAAAGGGGGAAAACGCTGCCTCTAAAACTCACTAGTACTATGCAAACAACCTTGTCAAATGGTAAGGACTTTAAAAATAAAAATGATTCATGACCATAATTAATGTATGACTTCAGCTATTTGGCTCTCACTCCCCCAGACGCGTTCTGATCTTACCTTAGGGGCTTAAAACACACAGACAGAGTCACATTTCCTCCAATCTTCAGTGTTACCCAAATAGACTTACAGAGCCCCTGCTACATCAAGGCAGAGCTAACAACATCCCCCTTTCAAGCGCAACAGGAGAATAGAAGTTTGAAGTGTTTTTGGCTTTTAAACATAGTATGGGGCATCCTGATTCCCCTGGTGGTAAAGGACTGACAGGAAAAGGAACAACTGCTTTGCCTCCAAACAGCCAGTTTTACAGGAATGTGTCTTTATTTCTGAAAATATGAAATATTTTAAAGAAAGAAACATGTATCATCTAGTCATCTGGGTGACTGGCCAACACCAATACTAATACTCCCAAGCTGAAATAAAATTCATCATCAATGGTGCTGATAAGTATCCCACTTACAGCAAATAGATGAAAACTTAATATGATTGGAGGTAACAGTAAAATTGAAACTGAGCTAAAAATGACACTTTGCAGTTAGATCTTGTGAATGTAAAGATACACTAGATAAAAAGTATTATGTTGAAAAAACATTAATAAATACTGAGACAATACCAATCAGGTATTAATAATCTCAGTAAAGGAAAAGTTAGGAGACAATTTTTGTCTACCTAGTGTTGCTCATTTACATCTGAAATGCTGTATTTAATTTTAAGATGAAGAGTGACAAATTAGAACACCTAGAAAGGTGGTGAAATATGGCTCCCTATGGCTTGTGCGGGGAGAGAAAACAGAGAAGAAATATAGGAAAAGACATGAGTCTACTGAGAGAAACAGATACCTCATCATTAATGGTTTTGTATTCCACATGAAGAAGCTTAGATTTTCATTCTGAAGGTATTAGGAAACCATTAAAAGTTTTGAGCAGAAAAAGATTTAGTTATATTTGCACTCTAGAAAGACCTTTCTTCCTGTAGTAAGTAAGGTGAATGGGACACAGAGAAACAAGTCTGTAAACAGGAAGGCTAGCGTGTGGTTATTGCAACAGTCGAGAAAAAGTTTAGGAATTGTCCTAAATTAAAATAGTAATAGGCAGGATGGACAAAGAATGATGCCTGAAAACAAATTATGAGCATCAACAATGCAAGACATCACTAGATCATATAGACATTTAAAGTGAATTAAAGGGAAATTATGAATATCATGCCAATAAATTTGACAACTTAAATGAAATAATTGAATTGCTTAAAAATCACATTTTCAATACAAAAGAGAAACTCTGTATAGCCATTATCAGTTAAAGAAACTGAATATGTGATTTAAAACTTCACATAGAAACCTATAGGTTCAGATGGCTTCACTGGTGCAATACTAGTCTTAAGAAACATCTTTAAAGAGGGAAAACATTTTGATTTGTTTTATGAAGCCAGTACCAAAACATTAATAGAACATTAGCAAATCAAATCTAGCAATGTATGAAAAGGACAATACATCTTGATCAAATGGGTTTACCTGAGGAATACAAAGTTGGAACATTTGAAAAACAACCATGACAGAATAGAGAAAAGTAAAAAAGATGCAAAAAAAGACTTGATAAATTTAATACCCAGTAATGATTAAAAACAGGAAAACCTCAACAAACTAAGGAAAAAGGAGAGCTTCCCTCAATATGATAAAGGATTTATATTTTAAAAATCTATAGCTAATATTATACTTAAGATCAGAAACAATGAAAAATGTCTATTTTCACCACTCTACTGAATATACATATAAAACTTGAGGTCTAAACCATTGTAATAAGGCAATAAGAAGTCATAAATACAGGAGAAGTAAAAATATCTATTCACAGATGCTATGACTACATACAGAAGTCCAAAAACTCTATAGTCAAACTAAATAAATTTAGCATAATTGTAAGATTCCAGATAAATATACAAAAAATCAATTGTTATTTTTACATATAATATCAACAAACAACTAGGTAAATCCAATGAAAGATGTGAAAGACCTATATACTGAAAACTATAAAACATTGCTGATAGAAATTTAAAAACACTTAAGCAAATAGAGACATATACCATTTCATTGATTGGGAGACTCAGTATTGTTAAGAAGTCAAGTCTCCAATAAATTTATGAAGTCAAAGTAATCCCAACCAAAACCTTAGCTGTCTTTTTAATTTTAATTGACAAGTGACTCTAAAGTTGATATAGAAATACAAAATTCCTAGATTAGCCAAGAAAACGTTGAAAAAGAACAAAGTTGGAGGGCTAACACTACCAGATTTTATAACTTATAAAGCTTCAGTTTATAAAGCACATAAGGCTAAATAGATCGATGAAATAGAATTCAGATCATAGGCCAAATCATATATATTCAATTTTTTTGATTAAGGAAAGAAAAGTTTTGTCAACAAATGACACTGAAATAACTGGATATTGATATGGGTGAAAAAAATGAACCTTAATGCCTACCTTATATCATACTCAAAAATTAATTTGAGATGGATCAAAGACCTTAATGTAAGTAAAAGCTAAAACTATAAAGTTTCTAGAAAACTAGTAAGGAAATACATTCTTGAACTTGGATTAGGCAAATATTTCCTAAACAGAATACAAAATGCACTATCCATAAAATAAACATCTGACAAAAGACTTTTATCCATAATGTACAAGAATTCCTACAAATTAACAAAAATACAAACAGCCCAATAAATAAAAATGGGGAAAATATTTGCACATTTTGCAAATAGTAAGAACAGCCAACAAGCACATGAAATGGTACTCAATATCATTAGTCATCGTAAGATTAAAAGTTAAAGTCAAATTAATATACCAATACAAGTCTACTATAGTGACTAGAGTTTACAAAACTGACAATACCAAATTATAGGAAGGAGCAAAGCAAATGAAATTTCCAAACATTGCTAGTGGGACTGTAAAACTGTATAACTACTTTGGAAAACTGATTGGCAATTTCTAATAAATTAAATATACACCTCTCATATGAGCGCATAGCTGCACTCTTCAGCATAATAAGAGAAACGAAAGCATGTGACCACAAAAGACTTTTGTAAGGATGTTCCTAGCAGCTTTATTCATAACAGCCAAACAGTAGAAACAACTCAAATGTCTATCAAGATAATTCATAAGCAAATTGTGGTGTGTTCATAGAAATACCACTCAGCAATAAAGACAAACTACTGATCTATACAATCACATGGATATATTTCAAAAATGTTATGTTGAACAAAAGCCAGAAGACAAAAGAGGATACTATACTATATGATGCCATTTACAAGAAGCTCTAGAAGAGGAAAAGCTAATAAATGAGAAGGCAGAATGAGAAGTGTTGGACTCTGCCAGGGGTGGGAGTAAGGAGGAAGAATGACTGGCAAAGGAGTATGAGGGGGCTTTCTGGATAATGAAAGACATTCTATGTCTGGACTGAATGATGACAGCATGAGTGTGCATATTTGTCAAAACTTATCAAACTGTACGCTCAGATTCTCTGCGTTTTATTGTGTATAAATTATACTGTAAAAGAAAAAGGAAAAAACGATACCTGGTATATGGCTTAGGAAAACCAGGAAAATGGTGATGTCATTTATTACGATGGGAAACACAGGATGAGCAGTTTGAGAAGAAAGCGCTACTTTCAGTTTGAGGCGCCTGTGCAATATCCAAGCGGAGGTGTTCAATATGAGTTGAATATAAGGAACTCAAGCTTAGGAGACAGATCTTGGCTGGAGACAAAAATGTGGCAATCATTAGCACACAGATGGTTATTAACATTATGAAAGTGAGTGAGATCATTCTGGAAGACTGTGAAAATGAAAGAGAACAGAGCCTAGAACAGAATCCTGAGGAACATCAATATTTAAGGGATTAAAAAAAGAAATGAAAAGCTGCAAAAAATTCTGAACCATAATATCGAGAGAAGTAGAAGAGTTGGTGTTACACATTCAAAGGAACAAAATTTCTCAGGGAAGGAATGAACACTGCTGTAAAATTAAGCAACCTAAGGCCTAGACAGTATCTACAGATTCACCAACAAGGACTTGATTAAAGCCACTTCAAATCTGTTCAACTTTCTCCAACCCTATGCCATCATCAACTTTCATCTAACCAAAAGCCTCCTGACTGGTTTCTCCGCTTCAACTCTTACTCTTCTTAATTCCACTCTCCACATCACACCACAGGTAACCTTGCTCATCATTTGGTCACTACTAATTGCAGCTTAATTGCCCAAACAGTGTCCAGAATGTCTGCCTTTGAGTTATATCCACAATCAGTTACCACCTCCACCACTACATATGTTACAACATGTCAACAATCTTCCTAGTGAAAGAAGGGAAACAAAATATAAAGACTAAAGACTTTATCCCAACCAGCAACAAATGCCAGTACTCCAGGCTTCTATCTTCATAGGCTAACAAAGATAAGTAAGTTCCTTATTTATACTGCCATTACAGAGGCTTTATAGAAGTCCAGTATTAAGTTCCCTTAGAGACAACTAGAAATATCACAACTACAAACTTACAACATAAAAGATTAGTGCTGTCTAATGCAGCTATACCTAACCACTCTACCTTTCTTTATCTCTATAGATGAAATTGTTTTAGATAGTCTAGGAGCTCTAATAGTTAGTGTTCGTCTATACAGTTCCTTTCGTTGTGTAATGTATCTAAAGGGAGTTAACATACATATATATATTTCTGGGAATGTTTATAACAACTTCTGTTGATGATAAGATTTTTCTGGGGACTGAAAAGGCTGTCACCTATAATTTTTTCCACACTAAACACAATTCTGAGTATTTGTTTTTATAATTCAAGTCAAATAAATCTAGACACCATGATAGTTATGAAATCACCACAGTGCTTCAGAACTGTTAACTAACAGCAGTATCAAATTACAGTATTGCTTGCCTTTCCCCTCACTCTCCTTTCTCATGTTTAGTCACCTAAATCTGTTGATTCTTCTTTACCCATGCTCTCATCTCCATCGCTTCCTTTTCACCATAAGCACCACTGTAAGTACCTCAGTTCAGCATTAATAAAAGGCTTTCCTTTTTCTAATCTCTGCCCTCTTCAATCTACTTGGAATACTGCCGTCAAAATAATCTTCCAAAAACACACATTTCGATTGTGTCCTCCAGAAAATCAGAACACTGAAATGGGATTCAGGAGACCTTTCAAGTCTACAGGCAAATCAGAGCTCTTTATACAAAAAGCCAGGGCCATATGTTCAAATTAAATTCTAAAAATTCTATGATTCAAAACATTCCATGACTATTTACATATAGATTAAAACTCAATTGTTTTAGCCTAGAAGTTTAAAGTCCAATATAATCTAGTTCAGGTATAGTAATATTAATATTTATTAAAACCCTGGGGGTCTAACAGAGTGTCTGGCATATAGTATATCTTCATATTTTTTAAAATCACTGAAGGAATAAATATTTATTTAGTGCATACTGTGTGCTAGGCACTAGGCTAAAAACCTGAAATGCAGTAGTTCATTGAATTTTCATAACAACCCATAGACTTGGTACATTATCATTCCCATTCACATGTGAGAAAACTCAAGGTAGTATGCAGCAGAATCAGGATTCAATCCCAGGTTATTCTAACTCTGAAGCCCATGGTCTTCACTGCTACCTATCTTCTATCCATAAAACCATCATTTCTAAGCTAACATTGCCACCATCTCCCCCAACAAACTTCAACATCAGTCATACCTTAAATGTTCATAGATTTTTAGTTTACAAAGTGCTTTTTTCTCACACACATTATTTAGATTGAACCTTCCAAATACATGGGTCCCAGTTTAGTGCTCCTACCACAGTGACAGGTTGCCATGTACTTTTCCCTTCCATTATTTTACAGTTCTGCTCACAATATACCCCATATTGGATCCAAATCTGCCATTGTTTTCTATTTCGCTATCTTTGTGGTCAGCCGAATTCAAAAATCTCTTCCCCCACTCCCCCAAATAATCCTATCCCCTGGTGTATGTGCCCTGTATAATCTGTGAGTTGACAGGACTGGTGAATATATAGGATATTACTCCTGTGATTATGTTATTATATAAGGTAAAGGTGTTTGGGGGCTATAAATTGAGGATATAATTAAAGGTGTAAATCACATGACTGAGTTATAATATGACGCTACAGACTAAACTGTGTCCCTCCTAAAATTTCTATGTTGAAGCCCAAACTCCCAATGTGACAGTATGTGGATATAGGACTTTTAGGAAGTAAATGAGGCTAACAATGAAGTCATAAGGGTGGGGTCCTAATCTGACGGGATCCTTAACCTTAACAAAAGAGTTAGAAATATCTATATACCCCTTACCCTTTTCCCCATGACCTTCCCCTCCCCTTCCCCCTGCCTCCCAACACATTGAAAAAAAGTCATGTGAAGACACAACAAGAAGGCAGCCATCTGCAAGGCAGGAAGAGAGTTCTCACCAAAAATTAAGCAATGTTTGATCTGAAGCACTTTGATCTGAAGACTTCTATCCTTCAGAACTGTGAGAAAGTACATTTCTTTGGTCTGAGCCACACAGTCTATTGTATTTTGTTATGGCAGCCTAAAATGGCTAATACAATGGATAAGTCTGACCTAATCAATAAGCCCCTAAAAGTGACTAGACCAGAACCAGGAAAAAAAGACGGTGGAGTAGGAAGGCAGAGTAGAAACCTCCTCCCACACACACACCAAGGACGCAACTACAGCAAATACAACTAACCCTGAAAACAACCTGAGGACTGCAGAACAGACTACCAACACCTGGTGAAGAACATACAGAGAAGGGGCAGGCAGAGGGCAGCCCCACCCACAACAATCCCAGCAGAAGCACTGCTGCTCGGCTCACAAAGGGCAGGCTGGGGAGAGTTACCACTCGCCAGCAGACTGAGATTGGCCACTACTGGCAGACAGGCAGAAAGGCAGCCCCACCCGTAGCCCTCTAACAGCAACTGGGGCTCCACTGCACAGGAGAACCAGGGAGGGGCCAGGAAGTGTAGCAGGTCTATCTAATATAAGGGAAGAAACACAGAATCCCTGTCAAAATGAGGAGGCAGAGGAATATGTTCCAAACAAAAGTGCAGGTTAAGACACTATTCTGTAGGGATAAGAGGGCTAAGTGAAATGGAGGTCAATCTTCTTGATAAAGATTTCAAAGTAACATTCATAAATATGCTCACTGATCTGGGGAAAAGTATTAATGATCTCCAGGAGGAGTTCAACAAAGATATAGAAGAGTTGAAAAAGAGCCCCTCAGAGCTGAAGTGAAATCTACAATGGAGGGAATAAATAATAGATCACTCCAAGTAGAGGAGACAATCCATGAAATGGAAATTGGAGAACAGGAAAACAATGAAGCTGAAGAACATAAAGAAAAAAGAATCTCTAGAAACGAGGACACTAAAAGAGCTGTGTGACAACTCCAAATTAAACAATATTTGCATAATAGGGGTCCCAGGAAGAGAGGGGGACAAAGGGATAAAAAGTCTCTTTTAAGAAATAATTGCTGAAAAATTTCCCAATCTGGGGAAGGAACCAGGCACTCAGGTCCTGGAAGCACAGGGAGCCCCTAAAAAAAGGAACTGCAGGAAGACAACACCAAAACAAATAATAATTAAAATGACAAAAATTAAAGATAAGGAGACAATACTGAAAGTAGCCAGAAAGAGAAAAAAGATTACTTATAAGGGAAACCCCATCAGGTTATCAACAGATTTCTCAGCAGGAACTTTACAGGCCAGAAGGGAGTGGTATGAAATATTTAATGTATTGAAACAAAAGGACCTTCTACCAAGAATCCTCTACCCAGCAAGGTTATCATTCAAAACTGAAGGGGTGATTAAAAAGTTCTCAGATGAATGAAGGCTAAAGGAATTCACCACTACTAAATCAGGATTAAAGGATATGTTAAAGGGACTTCTGTAGATGGAAATGTTCTTAAGTCTAAATAGTTTTTGCCAGTGAAAATATATCCACAGTAAAGTTAGTATACCAATTAATTACCAAGCAAGTATGAAATTAAAATAAAATAAAAGTAGTAAAACCAACTACACACAAAAATCAGTCAAGGGATACACAAAAAATGCAGATTATGACATCTAATACATAAAGTATGGAGGAGGAAGAAGAATAAAAAAGTACTTTTAGACTATTTTGAAATAGAACAATCATCAACTTAATATAAGCTGCTATATATTTAGGAAACTATTCATGAACCTTATGTCACCACAAATCTAAAGCCTAAAACAGATACACAAAACATTTTTTTAAAAAAATCTAATCATAACAGAAAAAAAAACCATCAAATAACAAAAGAGAAGAGTATAAGAGAGGGACTACAAAAAACAACCAGGGACAATTAATGAAATGGCAATAAGTACATACCTATCAATAATTGCCTTAAATGTAAATGGAGTGAATGCACCAATCAAAATGATACAGAGTGGCAGAATGGATAAACAAACAAGACCCATCTACATGCTGCCTACAAAAGACTCATTTCAGACCTAAAGACATACAAAAACTGGAAGTAAAGGGATGGATAAAGATATTTCATGCAAATTATAGGGATATAAAGCAGGTATAGCAATATTTGTATCAGACAAATTAGATTTCAAAACAAAGAAAGTAACAAGAGACAAAGAAGGACATTACAAAATGACAAAGAGATCAGTCCAACAAGAGGATATAACCATTATAAATAAATATGCACCCAACACAGGAACACACAAATATGTAAAACAAATACAAACCAAACTAAAAGGGGAAATAGCAACATAATCATATAGGGGCATTTTAATACCCCACTTACTTCAATGGACTGATCAACCACATAGAAAATAAGTAAGAAATTAGAGATCCTGAATGAAGCATTAGACCAGATGGACTTAACAGATATTCACAAAACATTCCACCCAAAAGCAATAGGATACACATTTTCCACAAGTGTACATAGAACATTCTCCAGAATAGATCATACATCAGGCCACAAAAAGAGCCTCAATAAACTCAAAAAGACTGAAACTGTATCAAGCAACTTCTCAGGCCACAAGGGTATGAAACTTGAAATAAATTACAGAAAAACAAAAAAGCCCACAAACACATGGAGGCCAAACAACATGCTTCTAAATAATCAATGGATCAATGAACAAATCAAAACAGAAATCAAGCATACATGGAGACAAATGAAAATAAAAATACAACAGTCCAAAATTTGTGGGATGCCGTAAAAGCGGTTCTAAGAAGGAAATACACAGCAATACAAGCCTACCTCAAGAAACAGGAACAATCCCAAATAAACAGTCAAAACTCACAATTAAAGTGTCTATCAATAGATGAATGGATAAAGAAGATGTGGCATATATACAAAATGGAATATTATTTAGCCATATAAAAGAAAGAAATCCTAACATTTGTGGCAATGTGAATGGACCTAGAAGGATATAAGCCAGGCAGAGAAAGGCAAGTACCATATGACTTCACTTATTTGTGGAATCTCAAAACAAAATGAACAAAACAGCAGTAGACTCATAGACACTGAGAAGTGACTGGTGGCTACCATGGGGTAGGGGTTGGGATAGGTATGTAGGGAGGATGAGGGGATGGATAAAAGAGCACAAAAATCTCAATCATAATATAAGCTTATCATGGGGACAGTAGTTCAGCATGGAGAATATAGCCAATGATTCTGTAACATCTTACTATGGTGACAGAGAATAACTATACTAGTTGGGGTGAGGATTTAATAATATGGGTAACTGTTGAACCATGGTGTTGTATACTTGAAACCAATATAAGATTGTATATTAACTATAGTTCAATTACTAGCAAAAAAAAAAGTGACTAGACCTTCCTGAAGGAGACTTGAAGCATGAGAGGGCTTATGGAGTGGGCTGTGTCACAAGGAATTGCGGGTGGTCTTCATGGAGCTAAGAGTGGGCCCCAGATGACAACCAGGAAAAGAACAGGAACCTCAGTCAAATAACCACAAGGAAATAAACTCTGTCAACACCCACATGAGATTCATAAGGACCCTGAGCTCTAGAAAGAGCATAGCACAGATGATACCATGATTTCAGCCAGTGAAACCATGAACAGAGAACCTGTCAGCTTTGCCCAAACTTCTGACCTAAAGAAACCACATTACCCAAGTATTGTTTTAAACCACTAAACTTATGGTTTAGAGGTTTAGAAAACTAATACTGCCTTCCAATCCAAATCTTGACTACTCTTTTTTCAAAGCCAGTTTAATATTATCCCTTCATGATTTCATTTATATGGTAAATTATCACATTAGTCAAGATAACACCTGCACTTTATAAACCGTTAGCCTAATCCTTTATTTAATAATAGTGAACACATTCTTAAATTTTTTAATTCAACCTGATCACTGAGCACTTGCCAAGTTGCTAATACTGAGTCTGGCATTGAGAAAAAAGACATTGGAGACAGTCTGTGCTCTCCAGAAACATACAATTTATTTCCATATTCATGCAACAAACACTTGTTAAGTGCCTAAATGTAGCCTATGCCCTGTGTTAAGTAACTGAAATACAGAGATCAGAAATATACATCTTATATTTATAATGCTCAAACTTTGTGTAGAAATGGGTATATAAACAATATTAATAGTGTGATACATTCTATAACAGAGGTACACATAGAGTAATAGCTACGCATAAAGGAGGAGCATCTCTTTAGGGGTAAGGTTGAGTAGAAGCAAAGGTCTTCTGGAAAGAACTAAAAACTTTGATGATATTAAATGAAAAAGATCTGGGTAAAAAAGGAGAAAGATATTCCAGACAAAAAATGCAAGTACAAAAACAGAAAAGGTAGCACAGCATTTTCAAGAACTGCACAGTCATATGGGAGGGGATGGCAAGAGACGAGGTCATAAAGGCAGGCAGAGGTCAGTCAGATTATGAAGACCTGGTATATCAGGCTAATGAGTTTTATTCCCAAGGCAATGGAACAAGTTTTCATCTGGGAGACTTGACCAGCCACTCGGGTGCAATGAAAAGACCAGGGTACTTCATAGCACAAAACAGATCCACAAATGCCTTTGGTAGAGGAAGAACTAAAGTAAAAGCTCAGGAATAATTAACAGTTAATATTTGGTAAGGCTACTCCCTTATCTGAATTATGGTCCTCTTCCAAAGAATGGCTACTGGGAGCATGGCTCTATCTTGAGTTTGTATCATGCTATTAATCATATGCTTAGCGCCATTCTCTTCTCTCCAGCATTGGATTCCATACTCCTTGAAAACCTAGACCTACATCTTATTAGTGTTTGTGCTCCTCAGTTTCCCTGTAGTATCTGGTATAGTATCTGTAGTATCAATATGTATTACCTCCCTCCCTTCCCTCAGGACTACGGAAGGGCCCATCTCACTCCTTCTCTTAAGCCCTTAGACCCTCATTAAATAACAGATGACTATTTTAAGATTTCTTCTGATTGCTTTTCTTCTTTTGAAGTATTTGTTAACTGATAAACATAGATTTTCTTGTAAGTGTATCCAGCACAGAAAAACTCCTGGAAAACCACCTTGAGAACATTTTTTAAAGCCTGCAAATCACATAACATTAAAGTACAAATTTCTGACTGTCAAAATCCCTCTTAAAGGTTGATTTTTTATAAAGGAACATGGCAATTCAGATATGTCTGCCTGGAACACAGCAGAGAAGGTCTATCATTTCTCATTCTAGTACTACATGTCTATCAACATAGCCTAACTTTTTCTGGAAGTCACTTTCCAGTGTTTATTAACACTGACTTACTATTGGCTAAAGATTCTACATCTTTTTTTAAACTCAGGCTGTGCCCATATGTCAAGCCTTCCTTTTCTCACACAGCTAGTTTTGGAACTCAAGTATAAGGCTACATCCTTATCCCAATTAAATTTCATCTTAAAATTTACAATGGGCTAACTATATATTCTATCTTTTCAGTACCTGGAAATCTTATATACTGATTCTGTTATACAAAGTAATCACCATCTCTCTAAGTTCCACATTATCTTCCTAGGTTTTAAAGTTTTGTATTAAGTTTTGTGTAACTTTATTCAAATAGTTAGATTGTGATATCCTAAAACAGAAGAACTCTGTCCCCCTTGTTCACAATTATATCCCCAGCATACTGCAGTTTCCAACATACAGTAATGAACATTTGGTGAGTAAATAACTGAATGAATTTACATGCTGAACAAGACTAGATCAAAAGCCTATGCCATGCCATTAGAAACTTCACTCAAGGTTGACAGTAAGTCATTAAGCAATTAAAAATTTTCCTATCTTTCCTGTCATCTAAGTTTATACCTCTTCATCTTGCTCCCAAAGGCTAGCATTACATAGCTCGTCAAACACCTTACCAGAGGAGTTATCTGGATCTACAAATCCAATCACTCTTTCAAAATGGTCTTTAGTCTGAGATAACTTGTTCTTGGGAAAGACTAAAGGGGAACAGACTTAAGTTACAATTTGCAGGTAGGTACGACTCTGACAACTGTATTCAAGAGAACAGCTATTAGGGCATTGTGGAAATAGCTTTTTCAAAGTCATTAAAGAAGCAGAGAGTGCATTGTTCAGAACAGGAAGTAGTTGTGTGCTAAAAGACAAAGGGTGCATGAGAGCAATGTCATGAGGGGCAGTTTGGGAAGGTTGTGATAAGAGCCAAGTTACAGTGCACTCTAAATGCCTGAGAAATCTTTTGCATTTCCATAGCACCTATAGCAGTCTTGGACAAATGGGATCCACTCAAATGCTTGTTGATGGTTTTACTAAATATGATAGCTTCTCAAAAGACCAGAAATCTATCATAAAGCCTGCTTCTATGTTCCTCTCTAGACCACCATGTGTGTAGTTGAGAAAAACACACAGTCTCATGGTAATGGCATCAAATTAAGACAGAACACTATTGCTACTTATGAAATTAACATACTCTCACGGAAAAGTAAATGGTAGCATCATGGATGGGAAAGTGCTATTGAGAGGCAGGCTGTGTGATGGCATGTGATAATGAGTGTGTCAAATCGAACCAAGATGTGCCCTCAAAAACTAACAACACTGATGAAGCAACAGTTAGAGAACAATAACCAACTCTTCAGATTTCCAACTTACATCTCGAATAACGCATTTCAAGCAAGAAGTATATTTGGCATAAGAGCAGGTTAAATTATTCCCAGATTTTTTCATAATACCATCCATGTGCTAAAATGCAAGTTAAATTTAAAATACATTCATTGTACAATAAACATACTTGAGGAAGTACACATAAAAGGACTTCAGAATTAGAAATAACAAAGACAAACTATGATATGGGCATGATTTTAAAAATTAAAAGGAATGCTGTAAACAACTTTATGCCAATAACTAAAAATCCCAGGAAAAGCATATGATTTTCTAAAAAACTGCAAATTACCAAGCTGTCTCAACAAGTTGAAAGCCTGAATAGATCAATAACCAGCAAGAAATTAGAAAACCAACCAAGAGCAATACCTTGGGGGGTTGTAGGCCCTGATGGTTTTATAGGTGAGAACTACCACATACATCTAAATTATATAAATTGTCTCAAATCATGGGAAAGTATAGAGAGCTTCTTAATTCAATTTAGGCTAGTGTAACCCTACCAGCTTTGATTTGGATAACAACAGCACACAAAAAAGTAAAACTATATGCCTGCCTCACTTATAAAGAATTGAAAAATACTACATAAAATATAACAACTCTAATCCAGTGCAGTATTACAAAATACATCATAAGCAAGCAAAACTTATCCCAGGATTATACAGATGGTTCAACATTATTAAGGCTGTGTAATCACTACATTAATACAACAAAGGAAAAAAACTAGACTGTACCTGAGAGAAATCCTCATTTATACTAGACATAGAAAGTTTCTTATTTGATATAAGGAATCTGTAAGAAAACTGTAACATATAAACAATGGTTAATTGTCAGAATATCAAGGATGCCCTCTGTGGCAAACTGAGGTTTCAGTAATGGCCACACAAGTATCTCCCATCCTACATGGCCTTCTACAATGTGGCCTTAGTATTTTCCCACCGAGAGGTGGAATGCATTTCTCTACCCCTTGAATCTGGGCAGGCCCTTTTACTACTTTGACAAATAGAGTACAGCAGAAGTGACCCTGTGTTAGTTGTAGGCATAGTCTTACTGGCCTGCAAACTTCTGCTTCTTTTCTCTGAACAGTGTCTCTGGGGGAAAACCAGCCTCCACGTAAGAAATCCAACTACCCTGAGAATGCCATGTGAGGAAGCCCAACCTGGACATGTGGAGAAGCTGCTTGGAGAAAAAGAAAGAAATGACTAGCCAGCCTCCACTGTTCCAGCCATCCCAGCTGAGGCTCCAAACATGTCAGTGAAGAAGCAGCCATATGTCCAACCCATTAGAATCTTCAGGTGACTCCAGTGACAGCTGCCATCTGATTGCAACTAGTTAAAAGACCCCCAAAGAAAAACACGCAGCTGAACTCAAGTCATCCCACAGAACTGTGAGAATCTGAGGATAATAAACCATTGTTTTAAACTATTAGGTTTTGGGATGATTTAGTGTGTTAACAATAGAATACTCACTGTGGAGGACCTAGCCAATGTAATAAGGTGTAAGAAACAAGAGGTATACATTTAGAAAATAAGATATAAGACAGTCACCATTTGCAAATGATATTATTATCTACCTAACATACTCAAGAGAGTTAATTAAAAACTATTAGAATGAAAGACTTCAGTAAAGTTACCTGATATAAGATCAGCATGAATAATCCAGAATGCCTTTAATTTCAAGAGTCTTTCCATTAACTGTGTATGATACACTGAATAGACTAATTATCTCAGTTGGTGAAACTATGGTACCAGTGCAGTATAAATACAATACCATTACAACAAATGACTTTGCTCCGGCTTATAGCCATAGATTGTATCTTTAACCTTGGTTAACCAGCTTATTAATTTGAATCTTTGATCACAAGAAGATGGGACAAGAGGAATGTATTTGAACTAGCATATATTCATTACAAAAATACTGTTTAAATCTCATCACTCTCAGACCTCATTAAAAATAATCCACCGTCTCCATACAGCCTATCCCACCAAATCAACATTTCTCAATGTGAATTCCACTCTTTCCTACATGCTGTATAATTTCAAGATGCTCCTTCTATCCCAGTATAATTTTCCTACTATATTTACCTCCTCCTCTATCCTTACTGTATGCTCTTATACCTCTCTCTACAGATCCTCAAAATTCTTCTAATCCAAAAGCTTTATTTATTTCTTCCCTCAAGATTTTCAGGGAAATCACAGTGGCTTCTTCTTGTTCTAAATCTGTTTTATTGGTCACAAAATAAGGATACTAAGTATCTTTTATGTTATTTTATTCATAAGCATATGTACCACATTTTGTTTGTCTTGCCACTAATTTTCCCATGTCCTCAACTTTATTCAATGGGATAGACAGGAAGCCTCGTCTTCTCTCATGTCCTCTCCCCTGTTGTGTCTAACAAATGGCCGTATATTTAGCAAGTGTTTAAAATATACTTGATGGTTTTTTAAAATCAATTTTAAAATTGTAATTTAAATAATATTCTTAAACTAACTGGCTTTCATAAGAACAGCATTTTAAAAAATTACTAAGCTTGGTTAAATCTTTTCTTAAAATTTAAGTATAATCAATACAACATTATATTAGTTTCAGATAGATAACATAGTTATTTGATATTTGTAAGTACTGCAAAATGATCACCACAATAGCCCAATTAACATCCATCACCAAAGTTAGAAAATATATTTTATTCTTGTTGAAAACTTTAAAAATCCACTCTCCTAGCTACTTTCAAATATGCAATACAGTATTATTAACTATAGTCACTTACTAAATGTTAACAGAAACTAGTGGCGTTGAGCCAGAAAGAAAAAACACAGGGATTTGGAAATTCTGGAAAGAGATTCTCCCTACATGCGGCTGTTGCGTTGACACCCCAAGGAGAAGCCACCGACAGCACATGTCTAACCAAGAGGCACAAGCTTCCACGAAGGAGTTGAGGACAAGAAAGGAAAATACAATCTTTTTAATTTTTAAAAAAGTTTTAATTGAAGTATAGCTGACATACAATATTGTATTAGTTTCAGATGTACAACATAGTGATTCAACAATTACATATATTATGAACTGCTCACCATGATAAGTGTAGTTATCATTTGTAACCACACAAAGTTATTACCGTATTACTGATCACATTCCCTATACTGTATTTTTCAACCCTATGACTTACTTATTTTATAACTTTAACTTTGTACCTCCTAACCCCCTTCACCTATTTTGCCATGTCCCCACACCTCTTTCTTCTTATTTTAGAGGTCTTTTAATTCAATGCTCTCATTTTAAATATGAAAATGGAACTCCAGTTAGCTTGAGCAATTTGCCCAGTCCCAAAGCTATGCCAGTCAGAAAACTGGGATGAAAGCCCAAGATTTCTAACTTCCAAATCACTTCTCCTTCCTCTACATGACACTGCCCTACTGCCCTTTCTGTCATGTTTGCATGCTACATTTATGCTTATGGCCTTGTTACACACTTGTAACACAAATGGCCTTGTTACTGGTATTAGAAAGTAAAAGAGTTGCTCCTAGAATTGAAACATTCTCATGGAATCTCCTATTGCCAATACATGTGATAAACTTTGCTCACATTTGGTTTTTAGTATATTTCAGAATGAGTTAAACAAATTTCTCCATTTGGCCTACTATTGAAGAAAATGAGCAAACACAGAATTTCTTCTAGATTGGCAGCTTTGTTGCAATTTTAACTGTACTCAAATCAAAATTACTGCAGTGTCTCCAAAGACATGTTCCTACCAGCATACTACTACTTACAACTCCTGAAGTCTGTTCCAAAAACATAAACCAACCCAACTCTGCTTTTTCCTCCCTTTTCATCCCATTGGACCTCCAGGTTTTTACCATGCTCACATACTTGCAAATGTCTCACAAGTCTTCTAGTAATTGATAAGCAAAAACCAATCTGAAAAGGGTGAGACTTTATAGTCTCAAAGTCTTTATACTATTTGTTCTGGAGGCTGCCTGAGTTCTACAGGATATGTATGCATGTATGTCTGAGCATGTATATAAGTATATGTATGTTTTTATGTCTGTATATGTATGTATAAGGGATTATATATGGATACTTTGCTATAGTGAAAAAGGCATTCAAATGGAAACCAAAGTATCTGGATCAAACTCAGTTCTACCAATTTAAGAGCTCTGATTTAAAGTATATTATATAACCTCTCTACGAATCTCTAAGCTCTGAATTCTCTTTGGAAAGCCATCAGATCATATTAATCATTTTAATTCCCATTCCACTGTACCTAGCCCACGGTAGACTTTCCATAAATTTGTTTCACTGGCCATTAGACAATGAAGGACAATAGCACCTGTGAAGAAACACATGAGGTGAGCGCTATGATTTCTCGGGCTTACTGCCTGTAGGATGTTTCCAGGCTAAGTAAGGCACAAGTTGGGGAGGATCCCAACAGAGCAAGGTGGTCTCCCTGAGCTGAGGAGAAGGTTGGGAACCCAGGGAAGCTGTAAGTGCTAGAGTTCTCAGCACACAATACTGAAGATAAAAGTGCATACAGAAAACCCCAGAGATCTTCTGAGATTTACACTTAAGTATTTAGTTGTGTACTGATCAGTGAATCATCTGAGGAAACTACACAAGGCCAGGAAAGGAACCACTTGAAAGGATTAGATGAAAAAATAAGCAGAGATTGCAAAGGGCCAGAAATAATGGCTATCCCTACAGACAGACTTTGGTCCCTATAATAAAGTACTAAGAAGAGTTCTGTTTCAGCAGTAGATAAAATGAACCCTAGATTATATGGTGCTCTGGCCCAGCTTTCCCAAACTTAAAAGCAAGGCCTCAAAGGAACAAACTTTTTTCAACTAACATAACTGTATCTCAGAGAAAAATCTCAATATATTTATAGGACTATAAAAATACCCACCAAATAATAAGGCAAAATTTCCAATGCCTGGCATCCAATCAAAAATTAGCAGACAAGCAAGCAAGCTGGAAAAGAGAATACAAAATACATAGCAAAATCAATCAACATGATCCTAGGCCTGGGCATCAGCAATGAGGATGGGGAAAAAAAAAAGTCAATCAACACTGACCAGAATTGATAGATGATACAATTAGTACAGGGCCATTAAAACAATTATTCCAACTATAATTCATATGTTCAAAAGCTAGAGAAAAATTGAACATGTTAAATAGAGACATGAAAAAATTAATTTTTAAGACCCAAATTGAACTTTGAGATGAAAATTACAATGTTTGAAATGAAAAAAAATTCATTTTGATGAACAGACTAAATATTACAGAAGAAAAGCTTACTACCTGAGGACATACTAAATGTCTATGGATATTTGGAGAGGAAATATTCAAAATGAGAAAGAAATAAGACTAAAACAAAAAACAGAAATGAAACAAAGCATCGGTGAATAGTGGGACAACTTCATGAGGTATAATATACATGTAACTGGAGTCCAAGAAGGAGAAAAGGATGGAAGAAGATACAGAAAAAAATATTTGAAAAATTAGTAACTGAAAACTCCCAAATTAGATGAACACTACAAACCCACGGATCCAAGAATCCCAACAAATCCCAAGGATAAGAAGCACAAGGAAAACTATACCATGGCGCATCATAATCAAATTGCTTATAACAGTAATAAAGAGGAAATCTTAAAAGCAGCCTTAGAAAAAGACATATGACACAAAGGTAACATACAAGAATGACAGATTTCTCATTAGAAACAATGCAAGCTAAAAGACATTGTGGCAACATCTTTAAAGAATTAACCAAAAAAAAAAATTAACTAGATTTCCATACTTAGCAAAACTTTCAAAAACTAAGATAGCATAAAGACATTTTCAGACATACAAAAAGGGAAAGAGTTTAATTACCAGCAGAAATGCACAAGAAATGCAAAAGGAAATACTTCAGGCATAAGGAAAATGATACCAGATGGAAATATGAATCTAGAAGAGAATGAAGAGCATCAGAAATGGTAACTATGTGGGCAAATATAAAGACTTACTATTTAATTTTTCTTACAAGTTAATCAACTGTGTAAAGCAAAAATAAAAACATAATGTAGGGTTTGTAACATATGTGGAAGTAAAATATATGACAACAATAGCAAAAAGGTTGGTAAGAGAAAAATATAAGTATGCTGATGTGAAGCCCTTATACTTAATATGAGGTGGCATACTAACTGCTAGAATAAAACAAAAAACTGTAGCTATAAACAAAGGAAATAAAATCTAAAAATAAGCAGATAAAGAGGACAAGGGAAACAAAGGATAGGACAAACTGAATATAAATAGCAAGATAGTAGACTTAAACTCAGCAATAGCAGTAATTAATGTAAGTTAAAGATAGTCCAAACACCCCAATTAAAGGTAAAGATCATTATACTAGATACAAAGGTAAGATCCAACTTCATGCTATCTACAAGGAACTTCCTTTAAATATAAAAATGTAAAATAGGTTAAAATATAAAAAAGCAAATTGGGAAAAGATGCATCATGCTAACACTATTCAAAATAAAGCTAGAATGGCTGTATTATACAAAGTAGACATCAGAGCAAAGAATATTAGCAGGAATAAAGAAGGCAATTTCATAATGACAAAGAAATAAATTTGTGAAGAGGATATAACACTTGTAAATGTTTATGTATTTTATGCACCTAATACAAGCTTGAAAATATATGAAGCAAAATGTGATAAAACTGTAAGGCAAACAGAAATCCACAATATTTTAATAACCCTCTTTCTCCCTTTCAAAAAAAAAAAACACACAGAAAATAATTAAGGATATAGAACACTTGTACAACAAATATGACCTGATTAATATTTATAGAGCACTCCAGTCAACAACAATAGAATATCTATTCTTTTCAAGTATACATGAAATGTTTTAAAGAACATATTCTGAACCATAACACAAGTCTAAATAAATTTAAAAGGATTCAAGCCATGCAATGTTAGTTTCTCTCATCATAATGGCATTTAATTAGAAATCAGCTTTTTAAAATCTGGAAAAGATGCATATTTGTGAAAACTAACAACTTCTAAATAACTCATGAGTCAAAGAAGAAAATCAAAAGGGAAATAAGTATTTTGAAACAAATGAAAATAAAAAAACATCAAAATGTATGAATGCAGCTAACATATTACTTATAGTACTAAAACCATATATTTGTAAACAAGAAAACTTCTAATCAATGACCTCAGCTTTCACTATTAAAAAACTAGAATAAGTGCAAATAAACTTAAAACTAACAGGAGAAAGGAAATAAATATGAGAACTGAGATCAATGAAAGAGAAAACAAAAGCAATGGAGAAAAAAGTCAGTAATAACAAAAATCTGTTTCTTTGAGAAGATCACTAATACTGGCAAACTTCTAGCTAGACTAACCAGGAAAACAAGAAAGGCCCATATTACCAATAACAGGAATATAAGAAGTGGACAAATTCCTTGAAAGATAAAAACTACCAAAGCTCACACAAGAAGAAACAGATAATCTGAATACTCCTGTATCTAAAGAAATTTTATTTTAGTGAAAATCTTCCTACAAAGAAAATTTCAGACCCAGACAGCTTCACTGTGAATTCTAACAAATGCCTAAAGAAGAATGAACATGAAATCAACACAATTGTTCCAGAAAACTGAAGAGGGACTACTTCTTAATCCTACAGAGGGATCAACTGTTGGTGGGCATTTGCACTGTTTCCAGTTTTTGACTAATACAAATAAAGACCTCATGAACATTATTTAGACATAATGCTTGCATTTCTCCTGGATAAATATGTAGAAGTAGAATGGCCGGGTCATATGGTGGGTATATGTATTGTAGAATATCCATACACTGGAATACAACTTAGCAACAAAAAAGGAATGAACTGATACACAACAACATGGATAGAAGGCAGACAAAAAAAACCCACGAACTGTATGATTCTATTTATATAAAATTTTAGAAAATTCAAACTAATCTTTGATGATAAAAAGCATATGAGTGCTTGCCTGGAGATGGAAAGAAAGTGAATGAAAAAGGGGAATTACCAAGCAACACAAGGAAACTTTTGGAGATGTTGGATATATTCATTATCTTGATTATGGTAATAGTTTCACAGATGTTTGCATATCAAAACTTATCAAATTGTACACCTCAACTAAGTGAAGTTTATTATGTCAATTAAATCTTAGCAAAGCTGTTTTTTTTTTAAATTCTTAACACCAGAACTCAACACCCTTCACCTCCATTAACTCTTACACAGGTACACAGCTAGCCCCGTAGACAGAGGTATCATTCATGGTACTTTTCTCAAAACTACAGTGGAAAATTCACCAAGTACTTATTAGACACACTAAAACATAAGCACCCATCCATTCACTCTTTCCATAAATATTTATTCAGAATCTAAATGTAGAACAGTGATGAGCTAGGTGCTGAGAGACACAAAGATGAATGACATCTGATGTTTTCCAACAATCTCTTTTAAAATATTTAATATTATGTTTGTTGATAATCATCAATGACCTTTCTCATTTTCCAATTCCTCATTTACAGATACCCACATATGCGCACACACATACAATATAGTCACATCTCTCTACAAAACTGATGCAATATTTTGCTCTATATTTTAAATATACTTGCACTGGGCTAGTAGGAAACTTCAACATTACTATGTGCATTCTGAACACATGAGGTGAGAATTTTACAATTTACCCACACAGTTTAACATATGAACCTTACACAGCATGCCTCTAGCCATCATATAGTTGTGTCATCCATGAACATCTGCTGGTACCTATATATAGTTCCTTAAAAATCACGTTAATGTTTCTAATGAAAATATCAACATCTGGATTATTTAAGATGAAAAGACTGGATAAAAATAAAGCAATATTTACTATAGTTAAGACCTCATTTAGCCACCATCCCCATCTAGGCTGCTTTACCCATCACACCCACCTCGTGTATGGGACTACACAAGGAAAATAATTTGCTTAAAGAGATAAGCTATAAAATTTTTCCTTCCTTACTTCCTCCCTTCTTGAATAATGCAGTCTAACAGCCTTAGATGGACCCAAACAAGATAGACTTCCATGTAGTATGGGAGATGGCAGGAAGGGTATAATCCTGAATATAAGAGCCTGAGCAAGGTCACAGGGGAGTCTTGCTGGGATAGGAGGATGATAACTCACTGCAGAGTACAGATCCTCAGTGGAGTAAGGATGGTGTCCACATGGCAGTGGGATGGTAGCGGCACCAAGAGATGGTTGTATACAGAGGGAATTGATCTAATAAGTAAATATACTAAAGATAATGGGGAGCCAAGTTTCTCATTTTTGGAGAAGGGAGTCATAAACACAGAAAGAAAACTAAAATGAGCCTATGATGTTGGATTACAATTGAAGTTATCGGTGTGAATTTATATTTTTCTATGTAGACAGGGAGTAGACAGGCAGGCAGGTGGGCAGAAAGAAAATATAAAAATGCAGATGAGAAAGAGAGACACAGAAAGAGAGAGAGAGAGAGAGACAGAGAGAGAGAGAGAGAGAGAGAGTGTGTGTGTGTGTGTGTGTGTGTATACACATGTATTTCCTAGCTTTCTCCACTGAGGGCCTGGGAGCAGGGATACACAACTGTGCCCAGCTGCAAAAACTACACTTACACCAGATATTGGTTTCTAAAAAACAGTTCTTTGCTAAATGAAACTAAAATCCTTTGGAGAAATGACTAATCCTAATGCAGGGGCAAAGAGAATACAAGCCTCAAATATGTTATTTCAGAAAATAAGGAGTTACTCAAAGAGTGATGAGTATATGTCATAAGAAAAAAGAAGTCAGCTTGAAAAGGTTTCCACAACCAAAGCTGGAATAATTTGAGTACCAAAATGAATAATTATAGTAACAGATTATAACTCACTGGATAAAATAGGAATCCAGGAGTCCATACTGACATAAATAAATAAATGAGGAAGAGAAGAAAGCTTTTCTTTACAGTAGAATGTTAGTCAACTGGTAATACAGAAGAGAAGATAGAATTAGAAAATAACCACTTGGCAACCATCATTTTAATAATTCAGCCAAGAAACAATACTGTACATTATAATGATTGGAAATTTAATGAGAAATTAAATATTTACAGAATCTGAAGCACCTCATCACAAAATACTTGTAGATTGAAAAGTCGAAGAGGCAACTTCAGAGGAGAAACTTGGCAGAAGCCACTGTTTTACTTTTATTGTTTGGCTGTTATAAATTTACACTGCCAAAAGGAGGCACTACTTTATTTCAATTTGCATGCAAGGCATTGCATTTTTTTGAGAAAGATAGTTGGAACTCACATATCCAATCACAGGATATAAGACACTGTATTCAAAAAGTAAAAAAGAAAACTAAAAAGTCTATCTTTTAGATCCTGACTCTAGGGAAATTATTGCATCAGGTCACAACATAAAATTATAGTCTTTTCTGAAGGGACTAATCATTTTTTGGTCTATGGTAATATTATGCAATTACTATATATACTGCAATATACTATGTATCTTAAAGTATACTTAGACCTACAATAATATTATGAAGGGTATTTCTTTGTGGATCGATTTTTAAAGTTATCCTGTAGACAAATCACATAAGAGTCCATTATAACACCATAGCAAAATGTAATTTTTTAAACTGGATAATGTAAGAATAAGATAACTAGAGAGAGGGCGGAAGATGGCGGCGTGAGTAGAGCAGCGGAAATCTCCTCCCAAAACAACATATATCTATGAAAATATAACAAAGACAACCCTTCCTAGAATAAAGACCAGAGGACACAGGACAATATCCAGACCACATCCACACCTGAGAGAACCCAGCGCCTCGCGAAGGGGGTAAGATACAAGCCCCGGCCCCGCGGGAGCCGAGCGCCCCTCCCCCCAGCTCCCGGCGGGAGAAGAGCAGGCAGAGCGGGAGGGAGACGGAGCCCAGGACTGCCGAGCACCCAGCCCCAGCCATCCGGGACAGAGTGCAGGGCCCTCGATACTAGGAAAACAGGGCAGCGAAGGGCAGCAAGAACAGTGAGCAGGCACTGGAGGCTGGGCGACAGAGGACATAAGAAAAGCGCGCGACCATTTTTTTTTTTTTTTTTGCTTTTTTGCTGCTTTGTTTTGGCGAGTGCTTTTTGGAAGTCTTAAAGGGACAGGGACCCCAATACTAGGGAAACAGGGCAGAAAGACCGGTGAGCAGAGGCCTGAGGCTGGCACCGGAGAATAAAGAAAAACGAACGACCACCTTTTTTTTTTTAATTAAAAAAATTTTTTTTTCTTGTTTTTTTTTGTGGTCGTTGTTTTGTTTTGGCGGGTGCTTTTTGGAAGTCTTAAAGGGGCAGGGCGGGTCACTTAATCCAGAGGTAGGGAATCCGGGATCTCTGGGCACTCTAACCCCTGGGCTGCAGGGAGCAGGGAGGCCCCTTACGGAGATAAATAGCCTCCCAGCAGCTCCTGCTCCAACGCGACTCCACCATTTTGGAGTAGCTGCCCGAGCCAGGCCACGCCCACAGCAACAGCGGAGATTAACTCCATAGCAGCCGGGCAGGAAGCACAAACCCTGTCTGCGCGCAGCTGCGCAGCACAAGCCACTAGAGGCCGCTGTTCTCCCAGGAGAGGAGGGCCACAAACCAACAAGAAAGGAAGTCCTTCCAGCCGTCACTCGTCCCAGTTCTGCAGACTATTCCTATCACCATGAAAAGGCAAAGCTACAGGCAGACAAAGATCACAGAGACAACACCAGAGAAGGAGACAGACCTAACCAGTCTTCCTGACAAAGAATTCAAAATAAGAATCATAAACATGCTGACAGAGATGCAGAGAAATACGCAAGAAAAATGGGATGAAGTCCGGAAAGAGATCACAGATGCCAGAAAGGAGATCGCAGAAATGAAACAAACTCTGGAAGGGTTTATAAGCAGAATGGATAGAATGCAAGAGGCCATTGATGGAATTGAAATCAGAGAACAGGAACGCATAGAAGCTGACATAGAGAGAGACAAAAGGATCTCCAGGAATGAAACAATATTAAGAGAACTGTGTGACCAATCTAAAAGGAACAATATCCGTATTATAGGGGTCCCAGAAGAAGAAGAGAGAGGAAAAGAGATGGAAAGTATCTTAGAAGAAATAATTGCTGAAAACTTCCCCACACTGGGGGAGGAAGTAATCGAACAGACCACGGAAATACACAGAACCCCAAACAGAAAGGATCCAAGAAGGGCAACACCAAGACACATAATAATTAAAATGGCAAAGATCAAGGACAAGGAAAGAGTGTTAAAGGCGGCTAGAGAGAAAAAGGTCACCTATAAAGGGAAACCCATCAGGCTAACGTCAGATTTCTCAACAGAAACCCTACAGGCCAGAAGAGAATGGCATGATATATTTAATACAATGAAACAGAAGGGCCTTGAACCAAGGATACTGTATCCAGCACGACTATCATTCAAATATGATGGTGGGATTAAACAATTCCCAGACAAACAAAAGCTGAGGGAATTTGCTTTCCACAAACCACCTCTACAGAACATCTTACAGGGACTGCTCTAGATGGGAGCACTCCTAGAAGGAGCACAGCACAAAACACCCAACATATGAAGAATCGAGGAGGAGGAACAAGAAGGGAGAGAAGAAAAGAATCTCCAGACAGTGTATATAACAGCTCAATAAGCGAGCTAAGTTAGGCAGTAAGATACTAAAGACGCTAACCTTGAACCTTTGGTAACCACGAATTTAAAGCCTGCAATGGCAATAAGTACATATCTTTCAATAGTCACCCTAAATGTTAATGGGCTGAATGCACCAATCAAAAGACACAGAGTAACAGAATGGATAAAAAAGCAAGACCCATCTATATGCTGCTTACAAGAAACTCATTTGCAGCAACATGGATGGAGCTGGAGGGTATTATGCTCAGTGAAACAAGCCAAGCGGAGAAAGAGAAATACCAAATGATTTCACTTATCTGTGGAATATAAGAACAAAGGAAAAACTGAAGGAACAAAACAGCAGCAGAATCACAGAACTCAAGAATGGACTAACAGGTACCAAAGGGAAAGGGACTGGGGAGGATGGGTGGGTAGGGAGGGATAAGGGGGGGAGAAGTAGGGGGATATTAAGATTAACATGCATGGGGGGGTAGGAGAAAAGGGAGGGCTGTACAACACAGAGAAGGCAAGTAGTGATTCTACAACATTTTGCTATGCTGATGGACAGTGACTGTAAAGGGGTTTATAGGGGAGAGCCTAGTAAACATAATATTCGTCATGTAAGTGTAGATTAGTGATAGAAAAAAAAAAAAAAGGGCAGTTTCTGTGTGGTAACCTCCAACGAGTTCTACACAAGGGTATAAAGGGCATATAAAAGTGTAGGCAAAGGGTCTGTTTGTGTTTATACAGAGGATCAAAGCCTAATTGGGCTACCCCGAAAATGAACTAAGATACGATATGAAAAAGAACTTCCAACATCTGCACTCTCTGGAAGACTCATGCCAGAGGATGATCATCAAAAAACCCCAACAAAGATCCACGCACTGCTACAGCTGTAGATGCACTCATCCCACCAGTTCCTGGACTTGCCATGGGAATGAGGAAGGAGATATCTAAGCTGGCCTGTGCATACAGTAAAACAACAAAATTGGACTGGATCTATACTGTTGGAACTCAACCAAGAATTTGGAGAAGTGCAAATTATAGCGCTCCAAAGTCTTACAACTACAAACTATTTACTGTTAAAAGAACATATGGCATGTGAACAGTCCCCAGGAATGGGTTGTTTTAATTTGTCTGATTTCTCTCAGACTGTTCAAGTTCAGTTGGACAATATCCACCATATCATAGATAAGTTTTCACAAATGCCTAAGGTGCCTAACTGGTTTTCTTGGTTTCACTGCAGATGGCTGGTAATTACAGGTATGCTTTGGTTATGTAACTGTACTCCTATTATGTTAATGTGTGTGTGCAATCTAAGTAGTAGCTTAAAACCTGTACATGCTGAAGTTACTCTACAAGAAGATATGTCAAAGAAATAATCAATCTTCCCATGTTTTCTTCCGCCTGCTACTTCTATAGCTTTTCTTCTTCCTTCCTAATTACAACCCTTAAATAGAATTCGTGCCTCATATCAAATTTACCGAGTATCATAATTCTTCCAAGTGGTAAAGATACCTCAAGACAAATGCTGGGCATAGAAGCCACAGGGCATAAATATGCAAAGAAGTAAAAAGCAACCCTTTTCAAACAATAAGGCTTCCCTCTCACTTACCAACTTCACATTTCCCTGTATGGCCCCGGAAGATGACTGGTTAGCCAGAGACGGGTAAGATTCCTCAAGGGAGGAACAACCTAAGACAGGCACAGTCGCAGGGGGGCCATCAGGTGAGAAATTGGGGATCAACAGAGGTGAGGCTTAGAACCTCACCCCCCCTGTTCTGAGAGAAATCTTCTGCATACGTGGATGTTTTATTGCCCTGGTCTAGCTTGGATTAACACATAGTCTACAGGCACACACCTGATCATCTACATGTGCTCTCTTACAACACTAAACTATGTTTTCTACCTTTATCTTGTATCTACCTACCACTTCAGCATTTTATTAAAAATAATAATAATAAAGAGAGAAATGTGGTATCCACATATAAATCAAGTATAAAAACCAAATGAGTATTCATATTTGAACTGACTGTTTAGAGTTCATAATGCATGAGCAAAACCGAAAGTTTCTGTGATGACTGCCCTTGTACTGTTCACTATGTAACTTATTCATTATGTAAGAATTTGTTCTACATGTAAAAACTTGTTTGTTATGCCTCAGAAGATTGGAGACTGACAAAAATTAGGCTTGGGGTGGATTAATGATTGTGCATTGAGCATTGACTCCCCTATACAGAATTTTATTGTCGTTAACAACCATTTGATCAATAAATATGAGAGATGCCCTCACAAAAAAAAAAAAAAAAAAAAAGGACAGACTTCCAATGGTAAAATAAATTAGTAACCAGGATGTAATGTATAGCATAAGGAATATAGTCAAGATATTGTAACAGCCTGATAGGGTGATAGCTGGAACCTAGAATTATGTATATAAATGTTCTACCACTGTGTTGTACACTTGAAACTCATGTAATGTAATACTGTGTGTCAACTACCCTTCAATAAAAAATAATTATTAAAAAAAAAAAAAAAAAAAAGAATAAGATAACTAACAAAAACATAGAGAAAGAGTGAGAGAAAGTGGCAGGCACTATAAATGTGCTAAATTCCAAAGCCAAGAGTCACTATCTAAAGTTTATTTATCAAGTAGCAGAAATAAAGCATATTGTTTCAAGTTTTTATACTAACCATCATAAAGGAAAACAAAGTGCTAAAGGTGCTTATTGCTAAGGAGTGAGACTTAGGACAGGGGAGGGGAGAGTAAAACAGGAACTTTTATTTTTCATTTTAGAGTTTGGTTTTTAAAAAAAATACCATTCAGTTTTCACTTTAATTTTTCAAAAGGCATGGAGTGAGGGGTGGAGGAGAAAAGAAAAAGACAGAGGTATTATTCCCTCCAAGAAGCTTCCCATGACCACCTTGGGGCCTCACTTCCCGAGGTTCCCAGAGAAGGAAGCATAGGACACTATCACAGCATTTATTACAAGGTACTATGTGTTTCTGTGCTTAGTTGTCTGACTAACCCATAGATTAAAATCTTCAAGGCTGGGGTTATATCTTACATTTGTATCACCAGCACATAACTAGTACAACAACTAATAAAAGAGCAATAAATGGCTGCTGCATGAATGAAAGGTCACAGTGAATAAAACTGATAATATCAATTCTTCATTTGGAAAACAGCATTAAGAACAAACAAAATCAAAATGAGTATCAACATTTATAGTTATGTCTTGCTAACTATAATCTCACCAAAAAATTCATTTTGAAAAGAAACTTTCAATGAATTCCCAGGAAAGGTTAAAAAAATTTTTAAAGCAAAGGGAAAAAAACCCAAACACCTTGCCTTTTCCATTTGTTTTCTATCAGAGGCCCTTTCACCACCTCCTATGCATAGTCTAAACTCAGTATCAAATATGAGCTGACTTGCAGATGCCAGAGCATACTGTGCCTGTTCAGAATATTTTTCAAAGTGGTATATTTATTTATGTATAAACAATGTTTCAAGACTATTCAAGTGACTCCACAGAGTAATTCCACATGACAACTTTTTTCTACCATTAGAATCTACTTACATTAAAAAGAAAACTGTAGTTTAAAAACAAGTACTGAGAAGTTACGGTTTCCAGGGCTACAGGGAACAGCTTAATATTGAAGCATCAAAACTAGAATGCCTAACACATTTTGAATAAGTATACTTTTTCTCTGAGCAATTACAAAACTTCATTTTTCTGTCTGCTCTATATAAAAAATTCTATGATAATAGTTTATCATGTAAGTAATCACTAACTTAGACATCCATTTTTAGCCTTGAAAACGCAACATCTGAAGTTAATTCAGCAGTTAAGCTGTTCAGCTCCAAAATTTGAAGACGTGTTAAGATAACATGGTCCTTTGATCAAATTAAAATAAAATAAAAAAATAGAATGCAAGTGTGGTAAGGTCTAAAAAGTATAAAAGACCTTTATTAAGCATGTACATTCTATGGAAGCAAGGTATCCTGTTAAAAACAGCATAGAGCAAAGAGGACAGGAGGCTTTAGGAGGGTGCCAAGAAAGAGTTGTACAATCTTCAGCAAGTTATTAAACATTCCAAAGTCTCCATTTCCTCATTTGCCTATTGTGCCAGGTTGTTGAAAGGATTAAATAGGATAATAAAATATGTACAACACCTATCACAATATTTGCATATAACAGGCACTCCAAAAAAAAAAAAACACCTAGCATTGAGGAGGTAAGACAGCATCTATATAAAAAGACAATAATGCAAGGTTAATAAAGCTAAGTGTCCAGGGCACGAATACTTGTTAAGAGCAGTAAGACTACAGGAAATTAAGTGAGATCCAAAAAAGCTTCCTAGAGCAGAGGAATGCAATCTACATCTCGAAGAATTTATTTAACACATGAGGCAAGCATGCCCTACCTATGCTGTTACCCAGTGTAATCCTTGTACTGTTCCTTGTACTGGGTGACAAACTCCCATTTATTCTTTATTAATGTAACACCTACCATGTGCTAGGATATAGGCTAAGCACCAGAGGCTACAATAGTGAGCAAGATAAACCAGAGTTCTTGTCTTCACTAAGGTTACAATCTGCTGGGGGAAGCAGAGTAATTAAATAGGTATTACATCATCACGTAAAGTTTTCTAATAGAAGATGGCAAGATGCCTTCTTTCTCTCCACCAACATACACCCTAAAATGAAGATAAGATTGAGCATGCTAAGGCCAAGACTCAGATTTAGGGTAAGGTAGGCGGCTCCCTTAGGCCTGACCCACCTGCTTTAATCCAGCCTTTCTACAGTCACACTGATTGCACTCTTCCTCTGGGCATCCACTCGTAAAGCAGCCCTCCTGCTTTTCATTCTGCTATTGCGTATTTCACGCAGAGCTCCTGCTGGAACAGATCGGGCATAGGAATTCCGACAAGAGTAGCACAGTGCCCTACAATTAGAAGATTCTCAAAAAATATTTGTTCCTAGTGACTACTTCAAATGATTGGTCAGCATTCTTTTCTTAGATTACAGGGTTACTAAACTCTGCACCCAACTCACCTTAAAATTCTCAACTGCAAAGTTTATCACACAGCATGCTACATGATTCATATGTATAATATAAAGTAAAATTGTCAATTGTTGGTTTCTATTCACATTGTTACAATCATATAATCATATAACTGATCAGCAAAAATGTTAGGAAACCCATAAACCCAATCTAATAACAAGAAAAAACAGATATTTCAATAAAAGGTCATTCTACAAAATACCTGACCAATAATCCTTAAAACTATCAAGGTCATCAGGAACAAGTCTGAGAAACTGTGACAGCAAAGAGGAACCTCAGGAGATATGATGACTAAAAGTAATATGGCATCCAGAATGAGGTACTGGAAGAGGAATCTGAGTAAAAGTATGAACTTCCTTTTCAGGGCGGAACATGGCGGCGTGAGTAGAGCAGCGGAAATCTCCTCCCAAAACAACATATATCTATGAAAATATAACAAAGACAACCCTTCCTAGAATAAAGACCAGAGGACACAGGACAATATCCAGACCACATCCGCACCTGAGAGTACCCAGCGCCTCGCGAAGGGGGTAAGATACAAGCCCCGGCCCCGCGGGAGCTGAGCGCCCTTCCCCCAGCTCCCGGCGGGAGAAGAGCAGGCAGAGCGGGAGGGAGACGGAGCACAGAGCTGCCGAACACCAGGCCCCAGCCATCCGGGCCAGAGTGCAGGGCGCTCGATACTAGGAAAACAGGGCAGCAAGAACAGTGAGCAGGCACTGGAGGCTGGGCGACAGAGGACATAAGAAAAGCGCACGAACATTTTTTTTTTTGCTTTTTTGCTGTTTTGTTTTGGCGAGCGCTTTTTGGAAGTATTAAAGGTATAGGGACCCCAATACTAGGGAAACAGGGCAGAAAGACCGGTGAGCAGAGGCCTGAGGCTGGCACCGGAGAATAAAGAAAAACGAACGACCACCTTTTTTTTTTTTTTTTTAATTAAAAACTTTTTTTTTTTTTTAATTAAAAAATTTTTTTTTCTTTTTTTTTTTGGTGGGCGCTGTTTTGTTTTCGCGGGTGCTTTTTGGAAGTCTTAAAGGGGCAGGGCGGGTCACTTAATCCAGAGGTAGGGAATCCGGGATCTCTGGGCACCCTAACCCCTGGGCTGCAGGGAGCAGGGAGGCCCCTTACGGAGATAAATAGCCTCCCAGCAGCTCCTGCTCCAACGCGACTCCACCATTTTGGAGTAGCTGCCCGAGCCAGGCCACGCCCACAGCAACAGCGGAGATTAACTCCATAGCAGCCGGGCAGGAAGCACAAACCCTGTCTGCGCGCAGCTGCGCAGCACAAGCCACTAGAGGCCGCTGTTCTCCCAGGAGAGGAGGGCCACAAACCAACAAGAAAGGAAGTCCTTCCAGCCGTCACTCGTCCCAGCTCTGCAAACTATACCTATCACCATGAAAAGGCAAAGCTACAGGCAGACAAAGATCACAGAGACAACACCAGAGAAAGAGACAGACCTAACCAGTCATCCTGACAAAGAATTCAAAATAAGAATCATAAACATGCTGACAGAGATGCAGAGAAATACGCAAGAGAAATGGGATGAAGTCCGAAAGGAGATCACAGATGCCAGAAAGGAGATCGCAGAAATGAAACAAACTCTGGAAGGGTTTATAAGCAGGATGGATAGAATGCAAGAGGCCATTGATGGAATTGAAATCAGAGAACAGGAACGCATAGAAGTTGACATAGAGAGAGACAAAAGGATCTCCAGGAATGAAACAATATTAAGAGAACTGTGTGACCAATCCAAAAGGAACAATATCCGTATTATAGGGGTCCCAGAAGAAGAAGAGAGAGGAAAAGAGATGGAAAGTATCTTAGAAGAAATAATTGCTGAAAACTTCCCCACACTGGGGGAGGAAGTAATCGAACAGACCACGGAAATACACAGAACCCCAAACAGAAAGGATCCAAGAAGGGCAACACCAAGACACATAATAATTAAAATGGCAAAGATCAAGGACAAGGAAAGAGTGTTAAAGGCGGCTAGAGAGAAAAAGGTCACCTATAAAGGGAAACCCATCAGGCTAACATCAGATTTCTCAACAGAAACCCTATAGGCCAGAAGAGAATGGCATGATATATTTAATACAATGAAACAGAAGGGCCTTGAACCAAGGATACTGTATCCAGCACGACTATCATTCAAATATGATGGTGGGATTAAACAATTCCCAGACAAACAAAAGCTGAGGGAATTTGCTTCCCACAAACCACCTCTACAGAACATCTTACAGGGACTGCTCTAGATGGGAGCACTCCTAGAAAGAGCACAGCACAAAACACCCAACATATGAAGAATCGAGGAGGAGGAACAAGAAGGGAGAGAAGAAAAGAATCTCCAGACAGTGTATATAACAGCTCAATAAGCGAGCTAAGTTAGGCAGTAAGATACTAAAGAGGCTAACCTTGAACCTTTGGTAACCACGAACTTAAGGCCTGCAATGGCAATAAGTACATATCTTTCAATAGTCACCCTAAATGTTAATGGGTTGAATGCACCAATCAAAAGACACAGAGAAACAGAATGGATAAAAAAGCAAGACCATCTATATGCTGCTTACAAGAAACTCACCTCAAACCCAAAGACATGTACAGACTAAAAGTCAAGGGATGTAAAAACATATTTCAAGCAAACAACAGTGAGAAGAAAGCAGGGGTTGCAGTACTAATATCAGACAAAATAGACTTCAAAACAAAGAAAGTAATAAGAGATAAAGAAGGACACTACATAATGATAAAGGGCTCAGTCAAACAAGAGGATATAACCATTCTAAATATATATGCACCCAACACAGGAGCACCAGCATATGTGAAACAAATACTAACAGAACTAAAGGGGGATATAGACTGCAATGCATTCATTCTAGGAGACTTCAACACACCACTCACCCCAAAGGATAGATCCACTGGGCAGAAAATAAGTAAGGACACGGAAGCACTGAACAACACAGTAGAGCAGATGTACCTAACAGACATCTATAGAACTCTACATCCAAAAGCAGCGGGATATACATTCTTCTCAAGTGCACATGGAACATTCTCCAGAATAGACCACATACTAGGCCACAAAAAGAGCCTCAGAAAATTCCAAAAGATTGAAATCCTACCAACAAACTTTTCAGACCACAAAGGCATAAAACTAGAAATAAACTGTACAAAGAAAGCAAAGAGGCTCACAAACACATGGAGGCTTAACAACACGCTCCTAAATAATCAATGGATCAATGACCAAATCAAAATGGAGATCCAGCAATATATGGAAACAAATGACAACAACAACACTAAGCCCCAACTTCTGTGGGACACAGCAAAAGCAGTCTTAAGAGGAAAGTATATAGCAATCCAAGCATATTTAAAAAAGGAAGAGCAATCCCAAATGAATGGTCTAATGTCACAATTATCGAAATTGGAAAAAGAAGAACAGATGAGGCCTAAGGTCAGCAGAAGGAGGGACATAATAAAGATCAGAGAAGAAATAAATAAAATTGAGAAGAATAAAACAATAGCAAAAATCAATGAAACCAAGAGCTGGTTCTTCGAGAAAATAAACAAAATAGATAAGCCTCTAGCCAGACTTATTAAGAAGAAAAGAGAGTCAACACAAATCAACAGTATCAGAAACGAGAAAGGAGAAATCACGACGGACCCCACGGAAATGCAAAGAATTATTGGAGAATACTATGAAAACCTATATGCTAACAAGCTGGGAAACCTAGAAGAAATGGACAACTTCCTAGAAAAATACAACCTTCCAAGATTGACCCAGGAAGAAACAGAAAATCTAAACAGACCAATTACCAGCAACGAAATTGAAGCGGTAATCAAAAAACTACCAAAGAACAAAACCCCCGGGCCAGATGGATTTACCTCGGAATTTTATCAGACATACAGGGAAGACATAATACCCATTCTCCTTAAAGTTTTCCAAAAAATAGAGGAGGAGGGGATACTCCCAAACTCATTCTATGAAGCTAACATCACCCTAATATCAAAACCAGCCAAAGACCCCACCAAAAAAGAAAACTACAGACCAATATCCCTGATGAACGTAGATGCAAAAATACTCAACAAAATATTAGCAAACCGAATTCAAAAATACATCAAAAGGATCATACACCATGACCAAGTGGGATTCATCCCAGGGATGCAAGGATGGTACAACATTCGAAAGTCCATCAACATCATCTACCACATCAACAAAAAGAAAGACAAAAACCACATGATCATCTCCATAGATGCTGAAAAAGGATTTGACAAAGTTCAACATCCATTCATGTTAAAAACTCTCAGCAAAATGGGAATAGAGGGCAAGTACCTCAACATAATAAAGGCCATCTATGATAAACCCACAGCCAACATTATATTGAACAGCGAGAAGCTGAAAGCATTTCCTCTGAGATCGGGAACTAGACAGGGATGCCCACTCTCTCCACTGTTATTTAACATAGTACTGGAGGTCCTAGCCACGGCAATCAGACAAAATAAAGAAATACAAGGAATCCAGATTGGTAAAGAAGAAGTTAAACTGTCACTATTTGCAGATGACATGATACTGTACATAAAAAACCCTAAAGACTCCACCCCAAAACTACTAGAACTGATATCGGAATACAGCAAAGTTGCAGGATACAAAATCAACACACAGAAATCTGTGGCTTTCCTATATACTAACAATGAACCAACAGAAAGAGAAATCAGGAAAACAACTCCATTCACAATTGCATTCAAAAAAATAAAATACCTAGGAATAAACCTAACCAAAGAAGTGAAAGACTTATACTCTGTAAACTACAAGTCACTCTTAAGAGAAATTAAAGGGGACACTAACAGATGGAAACTCATCCCATGCTCGTGGCTAGGAAGAATCAATATCGTCAAAATGGCCATCCTGCCCAAAGCAATATACAGATTTGATGCAATCCCTATGAAACTACCAGCAACATTCTTCAATGAACTGGAACAAATAATTCAAAAATTCATATGGAAACACCAAAGACCCCGAATAGCCAAAGCAATCCTGAGAAAGAAGAATAAAGTAGGGGGGATCTCACTCCCCAACTTCAAGCTCTACTATAAAGCCATAGTAATCAAGACAATTTGGTACTGGCACAAGAGCAGAGCCACAGACCAATGGAACAGACTAGAGAATCCAGACATTAACCCAGACATATATGGTCAATTAATATTTGATAAAGGAGCCATGGACATACAATGGCGAAATGACAGTCTCTTCAACAGGTGGTGCTGGCAAAACTGGACAGCTACATGTAGGAGAATGAAACTGGACCATTGTCTAACCCCATATACAAAAGTAAACTCAAAATGGATCAAAGACCTGAATGTAAGCCATGAAACCATTAAACTCTTGGAAGAAAACATAGGCGAAAACCTCTTAGACATAAACATGAGTGACCTCTTCTTGAACATATCTCCCCGGGCAAGGAAAACAACAGCAAAAATGAGTAAGTGGGACTATATTAAGCTGAAAAGCTTCTGTACAGCAAAAGACACCATCAATAGAACAAGAAGGATCCCTACAGTATGGGAGAATATATTTGAAAATGACACATCCGATAAAGGCTTGACGTCCAGAATATATAAGGAGCTCACACGCCTCAACAAACAAAAAACAAATAACCCAATTAAAAAATGGGCAGAGGAACTGAACAGACAGTTCTCCAAAAAAGAAATACAGATGGCCAACAGACACATGAAAAGATGCTCCACATCGCTAATTATCAGAGAAATGCAAATGAAAACTACAATGAGGTATCACCTCACACCAGTAAGGATGGCTGCCATCCAAAAGACAAACAACAACAAATGTTGGCGAGGCTGTGGAGAAAGGGGAACCCTCCTACACTGCTGGTGGGAATGTAAGTTAGTTCAACCATTGTGGAAAGCAGTATGGAGGTACATCAAAATGCTCAAAACAGACCTACCATTTGACCCAGGAATTCCACTCCTAGGAATTTACCCTAAGAACGCAGCAATCAAGTTTGAGAAAGACAGATGCACCCCTATGTTTATCGCAGCACTATTTACAATAGCCAAGAATTGGAAGCAACCTAAATGTCCATCAATAGATGAATGGATAAAGAAGATGTGGTACATATACACAATGGAATACTACTCAGCCATAAGAAAAGGGCAAATCCAATCATTTGCAGCAACATGGATGGAGCTGGAGGGTATTATGCTCAGTGAAACAAGCCAAGCGGAGAAAGAGAAATACCAAATGATTTCACTTATCTGTGGAATATAAGAACAAAGGAAAAACTGAAGGAACAAAACAGCAGCAGAATCACAGAACTCAAGAATGGACTAACAGGTACCAAAGGGAAAGGGACTGGGGAGGATGGGTGGGTAGGGAGGGATAAGGGGGGAAGAAGTAGGGGGGTATTAAGATTAACATGCATGGGGGGGTAGGAGAAAAGGGAGGGCTGTACAACACAGAGAAGGCAAGTAGTGATTCTACAACATTTTGCTATGCTGATGGACAGTGACTGTAAAGGGGTTTATAGGGGAGACCTGGTATAGGGGAGAGCCTAGTAAACATAATATTCGTCATGTAAGTGTAGATTAGTGATACCAAAAACAAAGCAAAAAAAAAAGGGCAGTTCCTGTTTGGTAACCTCCAAGGAGTTCTACACAGGGTATAAAGGGCATATAAAAGTGTAGGCAAAGGGTCTGTTTGTGTTTATACAGAGGATCAAAGCCTAATTGGGCTACCCCGAAAATGAACTAAGATACGATATGAAAAAGAACTTCCAACATCTGCACTCTCTGGAAGACTCATGCCAGAAGATGATCATCAAAAAACCCCAACAAAGATCCACGCACTGCTACAGCTGTAGATGCACACATCCCACCAGTTCCTGGACTTGCCATGGGAATGAGGAAGGAGATATCTAAGCTGGCCTGTGCATACAGTAAAACAACAAATTTGACTGGATCTATACTGTTGGAACTCAACCAAGAATTTGGAGAAGTGCAAATTGTAGCGCTCCAAAGTCTTACAACTACAGACTATTTACTGTTAAAAGAACATATGGCATGTGAACAGTCCCCAGGAATGGGTTGTTTTAATTTGTCTGATTTCTCTCAGACTGTTCAAGTTCAGTTGGACAATAGCCACCATATCATAGATAAGTTTTCACAAATGCCTAAGGTGCCTAACTGGTTTTCTTGGTTTCACTGGAGATGGCTGGTAATTACAGATATGCTTTGGTTATGTAACTATACTCCTATTATGTTAATGTGTGTGTGCAATTTAAGTAGTAGCTTAAAACCTATATATGCTGAAGTTACTCTACAAGAAGATATGTCAAAGAAATAATCAATCTTCCCATGTTTTCTTCTGCCTGCTACTTCTATAGCTTTTCTTCTTCCTTCCTAATTACAACCCTTAAATAGAATTCGTGCCGCATATCAAATTTACCGAGTATCATAATTCTTCCAAGTGGTAAAGATACCTCAAGACAAATGCTGGGCATAGAAGCCACAGGGCATAAATATGCAAAGAAGTAAAAAGCAACCCTTTTCAAACAATAAGGCTTCCCTCTCACTTACCAACTTCACAGTTCCCTGTATGGCCCCGGAAGATGACTGGTTAGCCAGAGACGGGTAAGATTCCTCAAGGGAGGAACAACCTAAGACAGGCACAGTCGCAGGGGGGCCATCAGGTGAGAAATTGGGGATCAACAGAGGTGAGGCTTAGAACCTCACCCCCCCTGTTCTGAGAGAAATCTTCTGCATACGTGGATGTTTTATTGCCCTGGTCTAGCTTGGATTAACACATGGTCTACAGGCACACACCTGATCATCTACATTTGCTCTCTTACAACACTAAACTATGTTTTCTACCTTTATCTTGTATCTACCTACCACTTCAGCATTTTATTAAAAATAATAATAATAAAGAGAGAGATGTGGTATCCACATATAAATCAAGTGTAGAAACCAAATGAGTATTCATATTTGAACTGTTTAGAGTTCATTATGCATGAGCAAAACCGAAAGTTTCTGTGATGACTGCCCTTGTACTGTTCACTATGTAACTTATTCATTATGTAAGAATTTGTTCTACATGTAAGAACTTGTTTGTTATGCCTCAGAAGATTGGAGACTGACGAAAGTTAGGCTTGGGGTGGATTAATGATTGTGCATTGAGCATTGACTCCCCTATACAGAATTTTATTGTTGTTAACAACCATTTGATCAATAAATATGAGAGATGCCCTCACAAAAAAAAAAAAAAAAAAAAGGACAGACTTCCAATGGTAAAATAAATAAGTAACCGGGATGTAATGTATAGCATAAGGAATATAGTCAAGATATTGTAACAGCTTGGTAGGGTGATACCTGGAACCTAGAATTATGTATATAAATGTTCTACCACTGTGTTGTACACTTGAAACTAATGTAATGTAATACTGTGCGTCAACTACCCTTCAATAAAAAATAATTATTAAAAAAAAAAAAAAGTATGAACTTCACTTAACAAAAATATATCAGTTTGGTTCACTGACCAAAACAAATGTACCACTGTGAGATAATATATTATATATATTGGTCTCTGCTTCTGGGTCCTGACACAGAGCTCTTAAGACGCTTATAATTTCCTATGTGATAAAAACACTAAAATTACCTTCTGTTCTAATATTAGGTGTTTGACCCTAGTTCCTAATAGAACTCCTAAATCCCTCAGAATTTCCTGGTGACAGCAGTCTTTTGTTCTAATGGGGTGACTCTCTGTGGGCTCCTGGATGGGGGCTGGTCACCAGAAAGACCAAGCCATGGTTAGAAGCTGGGATTTTTAGCCCTAATCCCCATTCGGCAGAGAGGGAAAAGGGGCTGGAAATTAATTTAATAATTAGATCATGCCTATGTGATGAAGCCTGCATAAAAATTCCACTAATACAGGGTTCAGAGAGTTTCTGGGTTGCTGAACACCAACCAGGCAGGCACTGGGACAGTGGCTAGCCAGAAGGCACCCATACCCCTTCCCACACACTTTGCTCTACACATCCATTTCATCTAGAGGTTCATCTGTATCTTTTACCTATCTTTTTATAATAAACTAGTAAACAGTAAGGGGACTGTTTTCATGAGTTTGGTGAACCTGTCTAGCAAACTATCAAACCCTAGGAGGGGGTTATAGGAACCTTTGATTTAGTCAGTTGTGCAGAAACACAAGTGACATCCTGGACTTCAGACCCACGTCTGAAGTGGGGGATAATGCTGTGGGACTGAGCCTTTTACCTGTAGGATCTGACACAATCTTCAAGCAGACAGTGTCAAAATTGAGTTAAATTGCAGGACAAACAACTTGTGTTACAGAATTGCTTGGTGTGGGAAAAGCCCCAGACATCTGGTGTCAGACAGACTGTTGAGTGTGGCAGTAGTGTGAGAGCAAAGGAGAATCACAGGAAGAGGAATGAATTTTTCCTACTCAACTATACTAATGGACGATACTAAGAATAGGAGAAACTAGGTGCAGGGTAAATGGGAACTGTCTGTGCTATCTTATGACGTTTCTGAAAAACATTTGGTAAAATAACAGATATTTTAAAAAATGAAAACAAAATAAAGAACAGCAGATTTTTCATAACATCAGACTCAGGATGTTTATAACACCATTTAAAAAAATCAATACCTAAAATACTAACAGAAACTAACCAACAAAACCTGAACAAACAGTCCTTTTTATTTAAACAAATATATAGAAATATTTTTTTAATTCTGCCAGATTGTTATCAAGCCTAAAAAAAAACACAACCTGCCAGATCAACAATCCTGTATTTTTGCCACTGCGTCTTTTCCCAGGGGATTTAGTTGACAGGATGCTCTTTAAAACATCAACTTAACCTCCTTTATACATTTTTTAACTGATGTCACAGTTCAAGCTTATACACATTTTTGAACTGATGTCCCAGTTCAAGCTTAAAGATCCTGCAAATTGGGCAAAGCGGTTTGTCTCAAATTTTAACACTGAGAAAAAGTAGGACATCTGGAAAGATGTTCTCTGGCAAGTACACTGAATAGGTAGTGGAACCCAGGTGAGCTCTTCCTTCTCAGAAGCTCCACAGCAATGATTTACACCATTTTGGGGGCACCTAAGATTTACCACCTTATGATCAGTTATTCCTTCATAGGCTTTCATATACTCACACTTACCCAAACTCTAAGTTGTCTAAAAGTAATAACTACCTTTCTACTTTTTGTATACAACCTACTTTACATGTGAATTCTGTAGAACGATGAAATGCTAGCAGAATGAAATGGAAATAACCAGTTTAATCATAGATGTTTTTTAATTTAGGTGAAATTCCCATAACACACAATTATTCATTTTAAAGTGAACAATTCAGGGCACTTCGTGCATTAGAATGTTGTGCAACAGCCACACAATCATAGACTCTTGTCTTAGAGATAGTGAATTCAGGTATCTCCCTACCTGGCCCTTGCTCCAAAAGCTAAAAAACATCAATTCCCTTCCTCCTTTACTATATATTGCTTTTCTCCTTCTATCAATGCATGACTAAACAAGTTTGCAGTGCTGACAGCAGCAAACAAACATCCACTCCAGTGACAGGGACTCTCCCTCTCCTCCGAAGAAACACTTTCATTGGTGCACACCTCTAATTGCTGCAAAGCACCTTCACATGGAGTCATCATCTCCTTCCTTTGGCTTCCACAGAACCCATAAGATTCCATCTCCAGTATTCACAGGCTATGACTATCAGGCCAGTTTTTTAAGCCTCAGTTTCCTCCTCTTTAAAATGGGGATAATAACACCTAATGTTTCAGGGCTTTTGTGAGAAATAAATAAGATCATGCGTGACTCAAGTGGGGCTCATGTGTTTTCTCCTACACCCGGCGTTCACACTGAGCTGAGAGATGAAGTTGGTATCTTCCTTGCAACTCACTGCTGCTTTCCGGATCACTGTTCTTCTCCATACCCTAAAAGCCTGTGGTGCGTTTAATGCACACACTCTGATTACACCACCCTCCCTTGTTGCAGCTACTATCTATGCGTAGTCCTCCCATTACAGCTTAGTAGTGGAAGTTTGTAGTACCTGACTCACCATCTCCCTTTTTCCACGACTACTCCTACCACTCTTCTTGATGACTTCTACATCCAGGTAGATGATCCATCTCATAATCAACCTCTCAGATTCTTGACCTCCACCCAGTTCAGCCAGTTATGCTTATTTTAAATCATAAATGATAACTGCAGCAGCTTTAAAACCTCAATTTCAAGCATCCCGACCTCTGACCACAACTCTCCATATTTCCAGATCACTTCACTCCAACAATTCCTTTTCACCATCAGAACTTCCAATCAATTGAGCTTACCACTTTTTCACTGACCTTCACATCCTCACTTTTCTCCTTATCTAACTTATCTATGGTCCAAAATTAAAAATCACTCCTGTGGCCCTCTCTCTTCCCCTTTAAACTCATATGGCAAAACCCTAATTTTAGTTAAATTCAACTTGTTGCTTTCTATACCTTTGTACCCAAGCAGCTGAATACACTCAAGCATGCCAAATGGTCTCCCTTAAATTTATAACCAAAGTGTGGTCCCCAGAACAGAAGCACCAGGTTCACCTGGGAGAGTTGCAAATGCAAATTCCCAGGCCTCACCCTAGACCTAATGAATCAGAAACTTTGTGGGTGGGGCACAGCAATCAGTGTTAAAACAAACCCTTCAGCTGATTGATTACATGGCAGGCTAAAGTTTGGGGACTACTGGGCCTAGTTAATTCACTCATTCTCCAAGATGACTATTTTAAACCCTCTCTTCTCTCATCAAACCTTATATATTCCTTCTACCTTCCTAACAACAGGCTGATGACCCTCCTGAAAAAGAAAAGCAATCAGAGGATAACTTACTCATTCTTCCACCACCAAATATACCAAGTGATTCTGCACCTATACCCATATACTCTGCTTTCCGCAGATGTACAACACTTCTTCCTAAGGCCAAACCATCCACTTGCATGCTGAATTCACTGTCTTTCACTCCCCAGAGGTTTGTGAGCCTACTGTTATCCCATCTTTCTTATGCATCCACAAATTTTCCTTCAGCACATGAGTATGCTAAATACCTCCTATCTCAAAGCAAAAACCATTTCCCTTGACCACTGGTTTTCCTCAAGCTTTCGTATCATTTTTTCCGCTTCTCTGCCAGAAAATCTTCACCAGTAATTTATATTTGTCTGCATGTCCTTACTTCCATTCTCTCCTTAACCTACTTCTACACCACCACCAAACTGCTCTTTTAAAATGTCACTAGTGAGCTCAAAGTTGCTAAATTCAGCACTCAATTCTCAGCCTTCATCTAACTCAACCAATTAGCAAGCATCTGATTCAGTTGATCACTCCCTTGAACATACTTAACTTACTTTGGCTCTGGGACACCACATTGTCCTGGATTTCCCCCAGCTTCATTAGCTGCCCCTGCTCCTCTCTATCCTCTTCTTAAATGTTGGAGATACTTGAGCGAAACCTGGAAGATAGAAGCCATTCTTCCAGTAGCAGTAATAGGCTCTCTCCAGTGCAGGTTTTGCAGTAGTCAGTCTCCTCATTCAGGCGTCTGGTGGCTGTGGTGTGGCTCTTTCACCAGCAGAAGTTTTGTGATCACTGGATCATAGCTGTGGTGGGTTGACCTTGAAGCCTAGTGGCAGTGTGTCCCTGAAGCCTAGCAGCAGCCTTCCAACTTCTACTCCTCCAGCCCTCTAATGACTCTATATATACCCAATTCTCTGCATTAAGACTCTCTGATGGAAATATCTAGAATGGTTTATGTTTCCTACACTGAACTTTGACTGATAAAATCCACAAATTTATTACTCTGGTACCAACTGACCCCTGATCAAAATGCATATCCAACTCCCATCTCAGCCCCTTCACCTTCATAACTAATATATATCTCAAACCTAACACAGGCCAAATACATTCTTGACTCCCAATTACCTGCTCTTCCTTCCCTTTGGAACCTCACACCACTTATTTTCATAAATACCACCATAATTCACCTAGTTGCTCAGATTAAATATCTAGGAGTTATCCATAAATCCAATTTCTCTCACATACCCAAACCTAATCCATTAGGGTGTCTGGTTAGCTCTGTTTTTGAAATATGTTAGTAATCTAACCACTTCTCTTCATTTACCTCAACTTCTACTAAACTCACCTAAGTCACTCTCATCTCTTACCTGGAAACTACAATAGTCTCTTACTTAATTGCTCTTTCTCTTATACTCTCCCTCCCCCCAGTCTATTCTCCATGCCAAAATCATTTTCTTTACATAAAAATCAGATTACATCACCCCCTTGAATAAAATCTACATACCTAGCCTCTGTCAATTTTGCTCACTATGCTCAAACTAGACTAGACTTTTAGCAATTCTTGCAAGAAGCCAAGATCCCTCCCACCTCAGGGCCTTTATACCTGCTATTTGCACTCACTAGAATGTTCTTCCTATAAAACACACACCACTTGCTGCCTTACCTTGTTCATATATTTTCTTCTCAGTGAGGTTTTCCCTGACCACCCTACCCAAAATGACTCATCCTACCATCCTCAGTACTCTCTATCCCCCTTAGTACTATCATTATTCTACCCATAGCAACAATAGACCTATATACTTATTCTCTTCCAAATTATATCCTTTCAGAAAGAGCCCAAATTCTATAGAATGTGGGTGGCATCATGGGAGGAAAGAAAGAAAATGGAGGGTTAGAAAATTTGCATGCACTTTTGGTTACAATGTAAACTGGTTCAGCCACTCTGGAAAACAGTATGTAGTTCCTTAAAAAATAAAAAATTAGAAATATCATATGATCCAGTAATTCCACTTCTAGGTATTTACCAAAAGAAAAATGAAAAAACGAAGTAAAAAAGATAAATGTCTCCCTATGTTTATTGCAACATTATTACAATAGTCAAGATATGGAAACAATCTAAGTGCCCATTAACAGATGAACAGATAAAGCAGTTGTGGTACATATACACAGTGGAATATTATTCAGCCATAAAAAAGAATGAAATCTTGACATTTACGACAATGTGGACCTAGAGGGTATTATGCTAAGTGAAATATGTCAGACACTGAAAGATAAATACCGTATGATTTCACTTATATATGTGGAATCTAAAAAAAACAACTAAAAACACCCAAAACAGACTCATAAATACAGAGAACAAACTGGTGGTTATCAGAGAGGAGGGGAATGGGAGGATGGGAGAAATTGGTGAAGGGGATTAAGAGGTATAAATTTCTAGCTATAAAATAAACAAGTCACAAGAATGAAAGTACAGTATAGAGAATATAGTCAATAATATTGTAATAACTTTGTATGGTGACAGATGATAATTACTTATGCTGATGAGCATTTCATTATGTATATAAATGTTGAACCAGTATATTATACATTTGAAACCAATCTAGTATTATATGTCAACTATACTTAAATTTTTAAAAAAAGGAAAATCTGTCTGGCTCTGTCATAATGCAACCTTAAGCAAGTCAATTCCCTTTTCTGAATCTGTTTCCTCATTAGCAAAATAGGGATAACAAAGAATAGCATCAATCTCATAGAAGTGCTTTGAGGATAAATGAGATAAATCATGTAAAGGACTCACCTGACAGATAGTATATATTCAATAAATGTGTCTATTTTACTATTATTACTAATAACTTAATTGTTTGCCAAATTAATTAGTGTTTGTGTAAAGACAGCAACTATTTATTACTGAAGTCCTCTGTTTTCTAAGCTAAATATCCTCTATTCCCAGCTAGTTTCCATATGACTATTTCAAACTTCTCATCATCCTGACCAGCTACCCTAACTCTTTCTCATCAAAGTAAACTGGAACTCAAACAGAGTATTCCAAATAAGATCTAATGAACACCAAGTCCAGGAAGACTATTCCCTTGATCTGGACACCATGGTTTAATTAGCGCAACATAAGATAATCTTAGCTCCTTTTTGAAAGTCAATTTTGAGTCAAATTCTTGGCTTATACTGAGTTTTTTCATACATGTAAATATCCAGATGTTCTCATGAACTGTTTAAAGCCAGTTCTATTCCAAGGTTCGTATCTGACTCTGTCACTAGAATTAAAGAATCTCTGAGATAGAAAAATCACTGCTGCTGTGGAAAAGTCATTTTACCTCTATGGCATTAGTGTACTTCTTGCAGTCAGAATTTCAAGGATGGAGGCTTGAAAATAAAGATGCCAAATAAGGAAATAATTGTGCCCAATCACTTCACACTTACTATACTGAGGCAAAAGAAGTAAAAGATACCAGATGGGCACAGAGTTAGAGACCGTCCTCAATGGCAAACCTACAGGCTTTAGTCAATACCTCCAGCGTGGGGAGTACAGAGGGGAGTATGATAAGCACACTCTGAAAGGCTCTAGGAAAGCCTATCATGAAAGTCTCCAGTGTACATGTGCCAGAAGACTCTGAGAAATGCCTGGCCTATGTTATACTCAGGTGTTATCACCAAAGAAATTCTACTGGAAGAGGTGTAGGTACTGTTAGGTAGTCTCGAGGAGAGAAAGAAATGCCACAGAATTCTCCCACGAGATGGAGAAATAAATTTGAAAGGCCTTTGCCATCAAACAGTTTTGGACTCTGAAAACATATGAGGCTCAATTTTTCCAAACTACAGTTTGTTTACTAGAAAAGCAGCACAGCTACTGTGAATATTATAAAAATGTATATGCTAAATCTTTAGCATTTAAGTGCCTTTCATATTTCAGATACTCAAATATTTTCCTTCCCTAATACCTAGTAGCCATAGAACAGGACAGGATTCTTACTCCCATAATACCAACAAAATATTTATAAATTATTATTAACTTCTCAATGAATGTAAGACACCTTGCTTGTTTTATCTGTTAATCTGTCCTACTAGAATATAAGTCCCCAAAGTAAGAATCAGGCTTCTCATCTTCATAGTGTACTTCCAGTTATGAAGAATCAACTGTGGAAATGAAGTTATTACAATGTTCTTGACAGATAAACATACTGACTTTCAGATTCTCTTCAAAGGTAAGACATATCCCTCTTTTAGAATAAAGACTATTTTAAGGGCCAGGTGATATCCTTATGAGTATTATGTATTAATTCTCTTAAAATTTCTGATAAGTTCTCTTAATAAAACAGTATGTAAAAATCAAGCTATGGGTGGGGTAGGTGTTTAATGGTAACTGGTTATTTTTACTGGCAGAGACATCAGGGTGAAATCACGAAACCTTGGAAAGCTGCCTTGGAACATGCCTGGCACCAGTGGGAATATAGAAGTTACAAGGCAGAAATGTGGGGTGTGATGGCAAAGCCTTAATTTGCAGTGACATCTTAAACAAAGCTGTCTTAGTAAAGTGACCCTGTGAATTCAAGCCAGAACTGAAGGGAAGAGGCAGGGACAGAGAACATCTCTCAGGCAAAAGACTTATCATATATACTTAACAGCCCTCAAAGGAGGTTCTTTACCTCTTCAGTGATTTTATGCACTTCTTTCACCATTCCAAAAACATTTGAAAAATAACTATTGCTCCAAGCCAGAAGTTCTGAATATTGTTTTGGCGAGGGCTCGTTTAATTTGCCCACTCTGTTCCTATTCCCTGTTGGACATTCAGCACACTCGAGGAAAAGGTCTCAGCAGCATGAATAGCCTACAAAAGTCCTGATTTAAGAGATATGAGATATCTCAGTAAGTCATGACTACTGGTTATCCCATTTAATACACTAGAGTTAATTTACCATACAGTGCTTTTACATGACTTTCATTAGCAAGTGCTTTATCTAAAATCAAGTACTCAGTATTTTTTATTAAAAATATAATAGTGGGAGAACATATTCAAAGTTAGTATTAATTATCTTTAGAAAGGTGATTAAAAATCAACTATTTCAAAAACTCCTTGAAAAACTTATCTGTTATTCAGTTATTATCAAAGCAGGCTTTATTTCACCCATTCATTTAGTCATTATTCATTTGATCATTCATTCATTTAACAAATATTTACTGAGTATCTATTCTGAGCCTATATGGCACTATATGCTGGGGACAAAACTCTATGCTGAAGACACAAATTCCCTAAACTTGTGTAGTTTATGTTCTCCATTCTTATTCTGAGAGACATTTTAAAGGTAAAATGTACCTCAAATACTCTGTTTTACCTTACACAAAAAACATCAGAAGCATCCTGTCCAAAGAGCTCATAAATATAACAATTCTAACTGAAATACTAGAATGGTTTCTGGGCTTCATTAGAAAATGTGATGTAAATGATTGAAATGATTAAGAGAATTGAAAAAATAAAACTCTATGTACTGCTTTGGCAATAAATTTAAAATCAGAGGAAATAGGTAGTATCTAGCAAAAAATAAATTGTCAAGAATAAACCACAAACAAGTAGGCAAAACTGGACAGAGCCAATAACCTAAAAGATGTTAGAATAAGATTTATCACTATAAAAGGTACCTGAACTAGATGATTTAATAGCAAAATTCTAACAAACCTTTAGAGAATCAAGAATTTCCAAAATTATCTAACGTGCTTCAGCTGCTGCTAATACCTAATGCACACAGTGCTAAGTGTACTAAGTGCATATAGTGTCCTCAGCACCTGAGATTAATTCATTTGCTCTCCAAACACTCAGTGAGGTTAATGCTACAATTATAACTTTACAGATTAAGGTCAGTCATAGAAAAAGATGAAAAGCCTCCCAATTCAATTTTAAGATCTTAGGAAAAATGGTTACCTACTTTGTACCTCCCCTAAAAAAACAACTATTATAATACTATACACCAATCTCGCTTCCAGTACTGAGAAAAAAGAATAAGCTTTAACTAATTAGTAATGCTGTCTCAGAAAATTGAGGCACCGTATTGCAACTATAAATTACAGGATGAAAGCATATAATGTTAATACATGTGGAAAGGCATTTCCAAAATTCAGCATCTATCCCTAATAAAAACATGAAATAAATAGGAAGAACTATTCATAATATTTTCCAAAATTAACAGAAAATTCCAAACAGCAAAATACTGAACATTTTTAATTAAAGTAAGAATTGAACTAGAATGCTTACAAGTCCATTACTTTACAACATTATTTTGAAAATTCTCAAAGGTTTAGTATAGATAAACCTATCCTTCTATTGATGATAATTAGTGTATGCCAAGAAAATCAAAGAGAGCTTTCCTTAAAACAATAACAAGAAAGGTAATTTGATATAGTCATTGAAGATTTTCTTAAAATTCTAGCTTTTCCCTATAATAGTAATGAACACACAGAAATGGAAATGGAAAATAAATTTTATACAAAACAGTGTAAAAACTACAACATACTTAAGAACTAATTTAATGGAAAGACACATGACCATATGAAAGAACTATAAAATCTTACTGAAGGAATAAAATAAAATTTGAACAAGTATAAGACATACGATGTGTTGAATGGGAATACTGATATCATAAAAATGACAGCTCTCCCAAAATATAAAAAGCCAATGAATACAAAAATTCCCATTACAATTCCAATAGGATAAAATAATCTTAGAGTTCATATGGAAAAATAAAGTTCTGAAAATAGCCAAAAATCGTGATGAAAAACAAGAGTAGCAAGAAGGGGACTTGCCCTCCTTCAGAGTAGAATATGCTAAAAGAAAACTGTGCATTTAAATCCAACTGAAACTGGCAAAGGAACAGACAAAAAGATTGGAACAACAAAAATCCAAAAACCGGATCCCAATACACGTGAGCTTTTAATATGTGACAAAGGTAGTATTTCAATTCAGTGGGAAGGTACAGTCACAACTGGATATTCATCTGTGAATAAAATTAATCTCTACCTCACAATATATATATGGAATATCTACATAATTAATAATAATTCCAAATTGTATTAAAGATTTAATGGAAAAAGTAAAATAACATAAATCCAAAGAAAACCTAGAAAATGTATGTAGAACCAAGGTATAAATGAGACTTCTTAAACCAAGACAGAGTACCCAGAAGATAGTGCTATCTCATTTAACAAATGAGGAAAATGAGGCATCGTAAGTAAGGTGGTGAAAACACTTGCCTTAGCACCACAGGACAAACAAATGTTAAAGCAGGTTTGCATAAAATCCCACCAGGTCCCAGTGCATGTGGGTTTTTTTTGCATTATGCCATGTTGATGCCAAATCACCAGTAAAATATAAAGTTGTGACCATTAGAGCCTATATAGGAAAGCAGGATGTGATTAGGTTTTAGAAAGGTGTATGTGTGTGTATATATATACACACACATACATATACAGTACACATCAGATTGTTAACAGGGGGAGTGGGTGACTAGATGTCATGTGGACATGTGTTCTGTGTTGGGTTGGTATAATAGTTCAGGCTGCTATAATAATAAAATATGACAGATTAGGTGGCTTATAAACAGAAATTTATTTCCCACAGTTCTGGAGGTATGGAAGTCCAAGATCAAGGCACCAACATGACTGGTGTCTGGTGAGAGCCTGCTTTCTGGTTCATGGACAGTGGCCTTTCAGTTCCAACCTCACACAATGGAAAGGGTAGGGATATCCCTGGGGCCTCTTTTGTAAGGGCACTAATCCCATTCAGAAGGGTTCTGCCCACAAGACCTAATCACCTCCCAAAGCCCTACCTCCAAATACCACCACACTGGGAATCAGGTTTCAACAATAGAGACACAAAGATTCAGTCTATATGTGATGGTTTTTAATAGGATAGTGGGGGAGTAGAGTTTAAGACAAGCCAAAATGTAAAAAGAAGGGAAAGAAGGGAAAAAAAGAAATAGCACCTAAGATGACTCCAGTATTTTGTTAAAATTCTATTTTAATAAGCATGTGTGTGTATATGTGGATCTTTATCTGTATGTACATATATGTATGTATGTAGAAAGAGAAATGAGTAAGAATAAAATGTGCTACTACACATAAATACTGATTATATTTAACCAAAACTTACATTAAATACCAAAACCTTTTCATTTCAAATTCTGAGTGAAAACCTTTCTAAAACTTAATCACATCCTGCTTTCCTACACAGGTTCTAATGGTCACAACTTTATATTTTACTGGTGATTTGGCATCAACATGGCATAATGCAAAAAAAACCCACATGCACTGGGACCTGGTGGGATTTTATGCAAACCTGCTTTAACATTTGTTTGTCCTGTGGTGCTAAGGCAAGTGTTTTCACCACCTTACTTACGATGCCTCATTTTCCTCATTTGTTAAATGAGATAGCACTAGTGAAAACTAATACAGTGCACTCAGTAATTCTCATTATTAACCTCAGTTATGAAAGCAATATGGATGTTTGCTTGGGTGAAGGACTGACAGCTCAAACACAGAAGAGGTAAGCTAGCTATGCTTTTCTACTTAGTTTCTCTTTACAGTTGGACTCTTTCTCCCCCATCCTCCTTTACATGCAGCAGTGAGAAAGGGCTGTGAATTCAAACATAGTAGCTATAAAGGTAGGATGGTAGCTAGTATTATTTACCACTCAAGTTATATTCCAGAATCAAAGAGTAAATCACAAGCAGAGAAAACTATCAGCTTTCACTTGTTCTTGCTGTGTTTCTGCCTTAACAGCAATCCTCTTAAGTCCCCTTCTCATTTATTAAACAGGAGGACACAGACACTGAATAAGAGCCTAATTTCTACTATGAATAGAAAAGTATATGTGTTTTAGTACCTAAAGTCTGTGACATCTTTTGCTTACAGCTAGGTTCCTAGCTATATTCTATATACTTGTGTAAGTTCAGGGAGAGGAAATTCTGGGGCAAAATATCTCTAAAAACCGAAATCAGTCAAAGGGAGAAATAAAGTTTAAAACCCATTTATTGCTTACAAACTGCAGTCCAGGGCCGGCTCCCTCCTCTGCTCCTGAAGAAGCAAGCAAGCAAGCAAGCAAGCCCCTCCCTTTAGATTCTCAGGTTCAGACACATCCTCAGTTGCCCAGGTAATTACCCGCTGACATGGAGATGAACTTCTCTCCACCCCTGAGGATATGCAAATGCACTAAAGCCAGGAGAGATAATCTGGAAATGTTACAATTTTACCCACAACTTGCAATCACCACTTAGGGAGAGATCATTAGGTAGAGATAGGAAAAACACTCCCTGCAACCCAGAAGTGGGCTGTCATATCCAAAATTTAAAGATTATAGACAGTTATGCCCTTAGACATCTCATTCCATCTGTTTTCTAAATAGTGCCCCAACAATAATGATTCAATGTATGCCATTTCCCTTTTAAAACTGAAATTTTATAGGGAAAGACTGGGCTGGAAAAGAAACGAAAAAAAGAAGAAATTTTATAGGAGAAAGTACTTTTTATCAAAGCAGGGGAGAGCAGCAATTTACTACCAGACGAGCTAGATAAAGATCTTCCAGAAAAATTATATGAATCAGATTAAAATCCCAAAATCCTGTCACCAGATGTTACATGGAGGACAATGGTAGACAGCAAAGAGGCAGCTGAAGGCTCACAGATCTGACCACATTTTTAATTCTTTTCAGATAATGGCCTAGAAATTTTTTACAACTCTCATTTTGCCAGTTACAAAGCAGTAACAGGAACAAAACTCTAGTCCTCTGTGACCTGAAGAACAGTTCAATGTGATCAATCAAAACAGCATTTGTTATATGCTATATATATGATATGATATTCATTGTGGCAAGGCTACTACAAGAATCAATAAAGCAAGGATTCTTGCCTAAAGGGGCTCTCAGTTTGGGGGTGCAAAGAGGAGAGGGAAAAATCAAACAATTGAGAGCTAATTACAATACATTCAGTACTCAATAAATGCTATTAACTACATACGCAGTAGTGGGAGGACTTAAAATAAGGACCCTAGCCCCTATGATGTTTTTAGAACAATGACCTTTGAATCAATACCACATCAGAAAGTGCAGACTTTATCCTGTATGTGATGGCTCAAAGATTTCTAAATCCAGTGAGTGACAAAATTGATAAACCTTTCTTTAAAAGGTCACTCTGGCAGCAGTGTGGCAGATGAACTGTACTAAAGCAGTGGAAAAAATTATAAAGCAAAAAAAAGAACCAACAGAGAGTTAAAAAAAAAAAACCTATAAAGCAGTAAAATATACTGGTTAAGTACGTAGACTTGGGAGCTAGACTGTCTGTATTTGAATACAGGCTAACACAAACTAGTTACGTGATACTGAATAAGCTACTTAACTGCTTTGTACCTCAATTTCCTCATCTGTAAATAGGAATAGTTCTTATCACAGAGGGTTACTGTAACAATTTTAAGAGTTAATTAATGGAATAAAGCACTTAGAATAGTTCCTGGCACAAAGTAAGTAAACAGCAATTAACTGCAGAATGGAAAGACTGGTAGTAGGGAGACTAGTTAAAAAGGTCAGGAAATAGTCCAGGAAAATAGAGGTGAAACAAAGAAAATAAAGGTGAGTACACCTGAATGCCTAACATGATACTAAATATCACACAGATGACCTAGGGAAAAGGAAAGGAAGAGGAGAATTAAGAATTAAATAAAACAGAATTATTGATGAGAAAGGAGACAGTAATAGCTGAATGAAATAATTCCCTCCTTCAAAAAGTTTTTAATGTTATTAGTGAGAAAAGACATACATATCTTAAAGTTTTTATCATGACAGTTTAGGATTAATAAAAATAACTAAAAGTGGAGGTGGTAGACATTAGAATGGCAAAACAAGAAAGAGAAATTATACTGAAAATTGGAAAGCTAGTGATAACATAAGAGACACTGGCATAGAGGAGAAAGCTAATTCCAAGATAGGGGAAGTAAGGAGGAAAATGAAAACTACTTTTGGAATGTCTATTATATGCCAGTAACTATCCTAGTGTCTTTCAAGTATTTTGCCTTATTTAATTCTTCTTTGGAGAGTTAGATTTCTCCAACATCCTTCCACTTATTAAACTGGCAATAGTAGTGCATTTCAAAAGAGGAAAGAGAAAAACAATAGAAACTATACTAGAAGAAAACAAGAACTATTCTCACTTAATCTTACTAGAAGAGAGCTACCATTATTAGCAAATAAGGAAGAAAGTTTTTAAACATCAAAAATAATCTTTCAATATCAGAGAACAGGTAGGACTACAGACATATCCTGCTTCCAGTCTTATCCCCTAGGTCTATTCAACACAGTCATCATGTCTAAAACTCTCAATTGCACGTTTGACCATGCACCTTCTCCTCTTTTTATAATCTTTCAATACTTCCCTATCACCAACAGGATGAAAAAAATCAACAGAACCAAAAGGAGAAAGCTATCTAATAAGTCTACAAACTCCTTAAACTAGAGGGATAAGAGAAAAAAGTTAACTTCTAAAAATAAATGCAGTTTATGACCCTACTCTTCTCACTTCAAAACAGTAAAATAAATGAAATTTCAGATGCTTGTAAAGAGCAACACTGACACCTTGTGGTGAACATCCTAAATTAAAGTATCAAATGTTAACAAATGAGTTCCTAATTTATGTCTGTTTACAGGAAAAATAGCCCTTAATCCAGGGAATTCCAAGGGTTAAAGAAACAAAAATTTAACTACCATCACACACTGAATATAAATTTGGAAAGAGCTGCCTTTCACTTTGGCAATAATGAAATTAGCCTGAATTCTTAATTTTGGCAAAAAAATATGAATAAAACCTCTGGTCGCTGTTTTCTTACAAAAGTATACAACACATCCATCTGAAAGCGTTTAAATGCCCTGGTTCTACATGCTCCAAAATCCTTGCCTCGGTCAAGATTCCCTATTTTTCTATGAGGTGGAAGGAATATTTGCATACTGGTAGCACAAAAACACAGTGAAAGTTATTAAGTAGAATATACTCTCAAAAAACAAAATATGAAGATCTGGGTTTTCTGACTCCAAATGGCACTGAATTTTGTGGTGTTAAGAGATTAATTAAAGAATTCAGACTCTGCGTTTATACATAAATTACAGATCAAGAGGTAATGATTTCATAAACGAAGAAAGCATAAGGAAAAGAAAAGGAATTTTTTTAAATTTTGGTATCATTAATGTACTATGTACATAATGAGCAACATTATGGTTATTAAACTCCCCCATTAACAAGTCCCCACCACATACCCCAATAAACTCACTGTCCACCAGCATGGTAAGATACTATAGAATCACTACTTACCTTCTGTGTTATACTGACTTCCCCTTTCCCCACCCCTGACGTTATTTGTGCTAATCCTAATGCCCCTTTTTGCCCTTTATCCCTCTCTTCCCACCCATCCTCCCCAGTCCCTTTCCCTTTGGTAACTATTAGTTCATTCTTGGGTTCTGTGAGTCTGCTGCTGTTTTGTTCCTTCAGTTTTTGCTTTGTTCTTATACTCCACAGATGAGTGAAATCATTTGATACATGTCTTTCTCTGCCTGGCTTATTTCACAGAGCATAATACCCTCTAGCTCCATCCATGTTGTTGTAATTGGTAGGATTTGTTTTCTTCTTATGGCTGAATAATATTCCGTTGTGTATATGTACACATCTTCTTTATCCCCTCATCTACTGATGAACACTTAGGTTGCTTCCATTACTTGGCTATTTTAAATAGTGCTGCGATAAACATAGGGGTGCATATGTCTTTTTCAAACTGGGCTCCTGCATTCTTAGGGTAAATTCCTAGGAATGGAATTCCTAGGTCAAATGGTATTTCTATTTTTAGTTTTTTGAGGAACCTCCATACTGCTTTCCATTCTCCACATCCTCGCCAACATTTGTTGTTGTTTGTCTTTTGGAAGGTGGCCATCCTAACTGGTATGAAGTGATATCTCGTTGTGGTTTTAATTTGCATTTCTCTGATGACAGTGATGCGGAGCATCTTTTCATGTGCCTGTTGGCCATCTGAATTTCTTCTTTGGAGAAGTGTCTGTTCAGATCCTCTGCCCCTTTTTGAACTGGATTATTTGCTTTTTGTTTGTTGAGGTGCAGGAGTTCTTTATATATTTTGGATGTCAACCCCTTATCGGATATGTCATTTATGAATATATTCTCCCATACTGTAGGATGCCTTTTTGTTCTACTGATGGTGTCCTTTGCTGTACAGAAGCTTTTTAGCTTGATATAGTCCCACTTGTTCGTTTTTGCTTTTGTTTCCCTTGCCCGGGGAGATATGTTCATGAAGAAGCTGCTCATGTTTATGTCCAGGAAATCTTTGCATGTTTTTTTCTAAGAGTTTTATGGTTTCATGACTTACATTCAGTTCTTTGATTCATTTTGAGTTTACTTTTGTGTATGGGGTTAGAGAATAATCCAGTTTCATTCTCTTACATGTAGCTGTCCAGTTTTGCCAGCACCAGCTGTTGAAGAGGCTGTCATTTCCCCATTGTATGTCCATGGCTCCTTTATTGTATATTAATTGACCACATATGTTTGGGTTAATATCTGGACTCTATTCTGATCCACTGGTCTATGGGTCTGTTCTTGTGCTAGTACCAAATTGTCTTGATTTACTGGGGCTTTGTAGTAGACCTTGAAGTTGGGAAGCAAGATGCCCCCTGCTTTATTCTTCCTTCTCAGGATTGCTTTGGCTATTTGGGGTCTTTGGTGGTTCCATATGAATTTTAGAACTATTTGTTCTAGTTTGCTGAAGAACACTGTTAGTAATTTGATACGGATTGCATTGAATCTGTAGATTGCTTTAGGCAGAATGGCCATTTTGACAATATTAATTCTTCCTACCCAAGAGCATGGGATGAATTTCCATTTGTTAGTGACCTCTTTAATTCCCCTTAAGAGTGTCTTGTAGTTTTCAGGGTATAGGTCTCTCACTTCCTTGGTTAGGTTTATTTCTAGGTATTTCGTTCTTTTTGATGCAATTGTGAATGGAATTGTTTTCCTGATTTGTCTTTCTGCTACTTCATCTTTAGTGTATAGGAATGCAACAGATTTCTGTGTATTAATTTTTTATCCTGCAACTTTGCTGGATTCAGGTATTAGTTCTAGTAGTTTTAGAGTGGATTCTTTAGGGTTTTTTTATGTACAATATCATGTGATCTGCAAACAGTGACAATTTGGCTTGTTCCTTACCAATCTGGATGCCTTTTATTCCTTTGTGTTGTCTGATTGCCATGGCTAGGACCTCCAGAACTATGTTGAATAAAAGCGGGGAGAGTGGGCATCCTTGTCTTGTTCCCAAGCTTAAGGGAAAAAGCTTTCAGTTCCTTGTAAAGTATGATGTTGGCTGTGGGTTTATCATATATTGCCTTTATTATGTTGAGGTACTTGCCCTCTATACCCATTTTGTTGAGAGTTTTTATCATGAATGGATGTTGAATTTTGTCGAATGCTTTTTCAGCATCTATGGAGATGATCATGTGGTTTTTGTCCTTTTTGTTGATGTGGTGGATGATGTTGATGGATTTTCGAATGTTGTACCATCCTTGCATCCATGAGATGAATCCCCCTTGATCATGATGTACGGTCCTCTTGATGTATTTTTGAATTCAGTTTGCTAATATTTTGTTGAGTATTTTTGCATCTCTGTTCATCAGGGGTATTGGTCTGTAATTTTCTTTTTTGGTGGGGTCTTTGCCTGGTTTTGGTATTAGAGTGATGCTGGCTTCATTAAATGAGTTTGGGAGTATTCCCTCCTCTTCTATTTTTTGGAAAATGTTAAGGAGAATGGGTATTATGTCTTCTCTATATGTCTGATAAAATTCAGCGGTGAATCCATCTGGTCCAGGAGTTTTGTTTTTGGGTAGTTTTTTGATTACTAATTCAATTTCGTTGCTGATATTTGGTCTGTTTAGATTTTCTGTTCCTTCCTTGGTCGGTGTTGAAAGGTTGTATTTTTTAGAAAGTTGTCCATTTCTTCTAGGTTATCCAGTTTGTTAGCATATCGATTTTCATAATATTCTCTAATTATTCTTTGTATTTCTGTGGTGTCCATAGTGATTTTTCCTTTCTCATATCTGATTCTGTTCATGTGTGTAGATTCTTTTTCTGTTAATTAAGTCTGGCTAGGTGTTTATCTATTTATTTTCTCAAAGAACCAGCTCTTGGTTTAATTAATTTGTTCTACTGTTTTATTCTTCTCAATTTTATTTATTTCTTCTCTGATCTTTATTATGCCCCTCCTTCTGCTTACTTTGGGCCTCATTTGTTCTTTTCCAGTTTCAATAGTTCTGAATTTAGACTATTCATTTGGGATTGTTCTTCCTTCTTTAAATAGGCCTGGATTGCTATATACTTTCCTCTTAGAACTGCCTTTGCTGTGTCCCACAGAAGTTGGGGCATTGTGCTGTTGTTTTCATTTGTCTCCATATATCACTTGATCTCTATTTTAATTTGGTCACTGATCCATTGATTATTTAGGAGCATGTTGTTAAGCCTCCATGTGTTTGTGAGCCTTTTTGTTTTCTTTGTACAATTTATTTCTAGTTTTATACCTTTGTGATCTAAGAAGTTGGTTGGTACAATTTCAATCTTCTTAAATTTACTAAGACTCTTTGTGTCAGCTAGTATGTGGTCTATTCTGGAAAATGTTCCATGTGTACTTGAGAAGAACGTGTATCCTCCTGCTTTTGGGTGGAGTGTTCTGTAGATGTCTGTTAGGTCCATGTGTTCTAGTGTGTTGTTCAGTGCCTCTGTGTCCTTACTTATTTTCTGTCTGGTGGATCTGTCCTTTGGAGTGAGTGGTGTGTTGAAGTCTCCTAGAATGAATGCATTGCATTCTATTTCTTCCTTTAATTCTGTTAGCATTTGTTTCACCTATGTCGGTGCTCCTGTGTTGGGTGCATAGATATTTTAAAGGGTTACTGGCCCTTTATGATTATGTAATGTCCTTCTTTGTCCCTTGTTACTTTCTTTGTTTTGAAGTCTATTTTGTCTGATACTAGTACTGCAACACCTGCTTTTTTCTCCCTATTGTTTGCATGAAATATATTTTTCCATCCCTTCACTTTTAGTCTGTATATGCCTTTGGGTTTGAAGTGATTCTCTTGTAGGCAGCATACAGATGGGTCTTCCTTTTTCATCCATTCTATTATTCTGTGTCTTTTGATTGGTGCATTCAGTCCATTTAAATTTAGGATGATTATTGATAGATATGTACTTATTGCCATTGCAGGCTTTGGTTTCTGGGTTACCAAAGGTTCAAGGTTAGCTTCTTTACTATCTAAACATCTAACTTAACTCACTTTTTATGCTATTATAAACACAGTCTGATGATTCTTTATTTCTCTCCCTTCTTTTTCTTCCTCCTCCACTCTTTATATGCTAGGTGTTTTACTCTGTACTCTTTTGTGTTTCTTTTGCCTGATTTTGTGGATAGCTTATGTTATTTTGCATTTAGTTAGTATTAGGTTGGTCTACTTTCTTTGCTGTGATTTAATTTTCTCTGGTGACATCTATTTAGCCTTAGGAGCACTTCCATCTAGAGCAGTCCCTCCAAAATAAACTGTAGAGATGGTTTGTGGGAGGCAAATTCCCTCAATTTTTGCTTACCTGGTTCCTTCAAATTTAAATGTTAATCTTGCTGGATACAGTATTCTTGGTTCAAGGCCCTTCTGTTTTATTGCATTGAATATATCATGCCATTCTCTTCTGGCCTGTAAATTTATACTGAGAAGTCTGATGATAGCCTGATGGGTTTTCCTTTGTAGGTGATCGTTTTTCTCTCTGACTGCTTTTAATACTCTGTCCTTGTCTTTAATCTTTGCCTTTTTAATTATTATATGTCTTGGTGTTGTTCTCCTTGGATCCCTTGTGTTCAGATATCTGTGGGCTTCCATGGTCTGAGAGACTATTTCCTTCCCCAGACTGGGAAAGTTTTCAGCCATTATTTCTTCAAAGGCACTTTCTATCCCTTTTTCTCTCTCTTCATCTTCTGGTACCCTATAATGCGAATATTGTTCCGTTTGGATTGGTCACACAGTTCTTTTAATATTCTTTCATTCCTAAAGATCCTTTTATCTCTCTCTCTGCCTCTGTGTGTCTGTATTCCTGTTCTCTGATTTCTATTCCATTAACAGTCTCTTCCACCTCATCCAGCCTGCTCTTAAATCCTTCCATTGTTTGTTTCATTTCTGTTATCTCCCTCTGGAATTCATCCCTTAGCTCTTGCCTATTTCTCTGTAGCTCTGTCAGCATGCTTATGATTTTTATTTTGAATTCTTTTACAGGAAGATTGATTTTGGTCTTACCAGGTCCTCTCTCTGGTGTTTGAGGGATTTTGGACTGAACAAGGTTATTCTTCCTTTCCATGGCAATGGAAGTGATCACTGGAGAGTCACGCATGTGTCAGCTGGGAGAACAAAGTCCCTTCCTGCTTACTGGTCACCTTGCCCATCTCTGCTGCCTGTGCCCATCAACCGCACACAGGGAGCAGCCTCTGGGTTGATTCCCTGAGCTGCTGTGGGCAGGGCGGCCCTCGGGATAGCCTAGGGCACTGGCAGGGTCACAGCGAGTGGCGTGTGCTCTCCTGTGAGAACGGTGCCCCTTTGTGCTTCCTGAACTCTGTGCCAGTCTCCACTGTCTGTGCCAGTCAACTGCACGCAAGGGGCAGCCTCTGTGTCTGGGCCGGTTAGCTGCGCATTGGGAGAAGCCTCTGTGACGTTGTGGGCAGGGCTACTCCCCAGCTGTTCAGCAGCAATGGCGGGTCAGCCAGTTTGCTTACAGTGTCAGTGGCGGGGAATGAACAGCAGGTTGCTTATCACCATGAGGGGCTTCAGAGCTGTGTTGTCACCCAGGAGGTTAGGGCACCTGAGGTTCCTTAAAATTCCCAGCCTGCTGGGCTGAGTGTGCCAGGACAATTTTGTCCACCTGTTAAACCCTTGTTCCTTTAAGACTTTTAAAGCACCCACTTTCCTTCTGTCCCAGGGCAGCCAGCTGTGGGAACCTGTTCACAGTCTTAGTCTCGGATTTTGCTTTTCCATTCCTCTAATATCCAGTACACCATGCAATGTGTGTCTGGGCTCCCCGTGCAGATTACTAGGGCTGGTTATTTAGCAGTCCTGTTCTTCCACTCCTTCCCCACTCTGATTCTTTTCCTCCCGCCAGTGATCTGGGGTGGGGGCAGTGCTCAGGTCCCACCAGGTCATGGCTTTGAATCTCACTGTTTTCCATGAGATGTTGAGTTCTCACAGATGTAGATGTAGCCTGGCTGGTGTATTGTAACTTCTGGTCACTGTTTTAGGAATAGTTGTATTTGCTGTATTTTCAAAATATATATGGTTTTGGGAGAAGTTTTCCACCACCCTACACAAGACGCCATCTTGAGAATCTCTTGTCCAAGAAAAGGTATATATTTTTTAATTGTTCCATTCAGGAACAATGTTGCCTTAGTTAAAGGTAGTTAACTATGAACAAAATTGACTGGCACAAAATGAAGTTTCCCAAGAAGCCCTTGACATATATCATAGAAAAAACTGTGGGAAAAGAAGGGCTTTTGATTGAGTTAATAGATGATAGTTTTTCTTTACTAATGTCTGAGAGAATTATCAGAGAAAATTCTAATTTACTTATTAATTTTGACAACTATAACTTAAAATTTCTAGTTCCAGAGTAACTCTCCAGGTTCAGGTAATTTGGTTGATGAGTAGATACTTGATCTGGTTCAGTGAAAGTAGATCTGTGTTACCAGCTATAAATGATTTTACATAATGGTGATGAGAAGGCCACTATTAATATGGCAATTTAAATTATTGACACACCTATGGAATACAGAAGGCACCCTAGAAATGAAACCCCCACAAACTTATTGCAAGATCAATGTTAAATAACTGAGCAACTACCAAATTAACCTGATGATTTTGTGTTTATGGTGGGTTCTATGATTTTTCAGAAAATTTTCTCCGTTATGCTGTATGCACCTTATAATCACCAATAAGGAAGGTAAGTAAGACTAAGGACAGGATCTACAAAATTTGCTTGTCAGAAACCTTCATTTCAACCTCCAGTCTGGCGCTTACGTGCTTTGTGCAGATAAATACATCATTTAACGCCTCTTGGCCTCAGCTTCTACACTGAAGACACAGGCCGATAACTGATTACTGAACAAAGAATGCTTCTAAAAGAATAAGAAAATAGATGTGAAAATGCTTATAAATAATACAAACTTGTAATATCACTGCTTCTACACTTTGGAAGAATCAGAGAAATTAAATGAAGGAAGATAAATCAGGGATAATTAAAGTCAGGGTCAGGTTAATCAAAGTTTTCTCTGTTATATCATGTTGCTTCCCAAAATTCTATAGTCTCTTCAGTTCCTATTCTTCTGTATCATTACAGAGCTTTTAGTTCCATTTCAGTCTCTATTTTCTTAAGCTTCTGTGATGCTACTGTTCCAAAATCCTCCTCTGCTCAAGGACTTTGTATTCCTTTTTAATTCCACTGATTTCTCTAATAGGGTCACACAAATATTCTTTAAAATAATAGTATCTATGCCCTTATTTTACCAAAAAAAAAACAGGACACAAAATTTCAAACTATTTCTGTACATTTCTCTTTTCAATACTTAAAACTCAATGTAGTCCCAAAACGAATAGGCTCCAAAATATGAGTTATACATTTTGACATCTCCTGCTTTCTATCTCCATGATTCGATTATTAAACCCTGTCCATTCTGTTACATTTCCTAAGAAGTCAATATGAAAGCACCTCTCAGATAAGAATCAAAAGTCATCAAATGTGTGTGGTTACTTTAGGTGAAATCATTGTCTAATAAAATCAATTTACACAGTCCATATGACCAAACTATCATCATGTACAGTAAGGTTCAAGATTTGCAAAGGAATGGCCCATTTCATAATGTTTATAAATAATCACCCAATTGGACAAGAATCCAATCATTCTTCTGGACTCTTCCTCTAGTAGATGTAAAGAAGATGTCTAAAGGTCTGAAAGTTATGATTTGCTATGTAAACATTAGAAAAATACTTCCAAAATTAAATTTCAATGAACTATCTGAATGAGTAGAGTGAACATAGGCTAAGTGTCACTGTTACCTTTATTTTGAATTGCATTTATTTTGGTACCCTGCCTCCTGGGAAAATATCCTGGATGATTCTACCACATTGAAAATTAATACCAAATTTCAAAATCTTTCAAAATTAAGCCCACACATTATAAAAATACAGAGCTAAGGTAGTTAATCCTCTGAGCATGAAATTCATGCAAAGCTCCTTTGCCTTGCCAAACATGATTCTTTTAAGATGAACAGCAGGTCAAAATTCTAAGCCATGTCTGAGGCAATTGGAGAGCTTTTCTAGTAATGATGCAGTTGTTAAGATTTTGAAAAGTCTAAATTTTGTACCTCTGGTTTGCTGCTCTTTATAGTACAGAGGAATGGAAATATCTCGTGTCCCTGTTTTAAGATCACTGGCTTCCAGTCATTCTCTCCCACTGCCCAGAGAAAGGAAATGGCTTTATGAAAGAGATAAACTTAAATCACTGTAGCTGCAAAATTTATGAAGCTCTCACAAAAAAATGCTAAGCCTGAATAACAGCTTCTATAGCTCCAAAACATTTCTTCACACTGAAATGTCCCAAACTCAAAATAAGGACGATTCTTTAGAAAATGCAGGACTCTAAGAAACTTCTTACCTTAGCAAAGAGAAGACATCATAAGAATTACGAACACAGTTTTGATCTACCTGAAGGAGAATATTCTTCTGAGCATTTGAATAACCCTGAAAGACATTAATCAACTTATTCATCAAAGTGAAACAAAACAAATATGTGCACAAATTAATCATGTTTGTCTTCTTAAAATTATGATTTAAAAACATCTCAGTAAATTCAGATCACTAAGAGATTCCAAAAAGTACAACTTTCATTTAACTCAAGTTTAACCTTTTAGGCAAGTGAATTTAAATTTCTTCTAATATTTTTCTACAAAAACAATGTTTTACATTATAAATTGCAGTGAACTTCTCAGGGAAGCCACACAAGTCTTTTTAACTTATTATGAATATTAACAATAATACTTAAAGTGTGCCATATGTAATGTTTCATGGAAGGAAAAGGCATTCCAAGTTCTAATTAGGAATACCAGAAACAAATTATTTCCACTCACTAGTACAAAGGTGATGGGAGCAAGTATGGTTTCTAGAGACAACATGGCACAATTCTGTAAGAAAAACAGAACAGGTATCTATCACTTAAGAAAGGCAAAGTAAATAGTGGTTAGGAGAAAGGACTCTGAATCCAGACCACCTGGAATACAATTTAAGCCTTCAATACCAGCTCTATAATCTTGAGCAAGGCACCTAACCTCTCAGTTTACCTATGGTTTCTTCACCTATAATCTGGAGATGACAGTATTATCTACCACACAAATTGTTGTGGGAATTAAAAGAGTTAGTATGTATAAAGTGGAAGGTATTAATATGCACTACATAGATGTTTGCTATAATGCTAGTCTAAGCATTTTTAAGTTACATTGCTACAGACATTAAAAGTTCTTAAGGGAATACTGTGAACAACTTTATGCTAACAAATTTGACAAGATGAATAAGACAAACTCCTTGAAAAAATACAACATACCAAAATTGACAAACAATGAAACAGTATCTGAGTAACCCTATATCTGTTTTTTAAGTGAATAAGTAATTAAAAATCTCCCCACAAAAAAAGTATAGGTCAAGATGGTTTCATTGATGAATTCTTCCAAACAATTAAGAAATAACATGAATTTAACACAAAAAGTAAAATAGAGGAGATAGAGGAGAAGGTAACAACTTCCAACTCATAAGGCCATTATTACTGACACTAAAATTTGATAAAGACATCACACAAACACACACACACAATTATAGACCGATATTCCTCATGGACACAGACACAGAAGTCCTTATTAGCAAACTGAACCAGCAATACATTAAAAGGATAAAACAATAAAACATCATTATTGACTGAATTTATTATAATAAGGTAAGGCTGGCTTAGCATTTAAAAATCAATCAAATACATGAAATAATCAATAGAAATCTATATTGCTGGGCACACAATTATAAAGATGCAACCTGTGGCAATAACATAAAGGTGAGGGAATGGATCTATACAGAAGAAAAGTTTTTGTATAACAGTAAAACTAAGCTGGTATTCATTTAAACTACACTGTTACAAATTAAGACACTAATTTTAGTCCCCAGGGCAATCACTTAATAAGTCAAAGATATATAGCAAAAGAAATGAGAAAGGGATCAAAATGCTAGAAAATATCTAACACAAAAGAAGGTAGTAATAGACAAAATGAGAAACAAACAAGAAAAAAGAAAACAAATAGAAAAATGGAAGCAATCCCTCCATCTAAAATTACATTAAGTGTAAATGGATTAAGCACTCCAATTAGAAGACAAGGACTGGCAGAACGGATTTTCTTTTTAATGATCCACTATATGCCGTCTGCAACAGATGCACTTTAGAACCAAAAATACAAATAGATTGGAAATGAAAGGAAGGAAAGCAGTCACCAAAAGAGAGCTAGAATGTTATACCAATATGAGACAAATTTTAACACAAAAAAAGTTTCAGGAGACAAAAGGACATTATATAATTTAAAAAGAGTCAAGGAGATATAAATGATTATTATAAACATACATGAACCCAACAACATACAACAAAATATATGAAGCAAAAACTGAGAAACCTAAAATTGGAAAGAACAGGAGACATCAACATCCCACTTTCAATAATGTATATATAGCACAACCATACAAAAGATAAACAGGGAAATAGTAGACAATACTATAAATCACTAGATCTAACAGATGCATGTAGAACACTCCATCCAACAATATCCATACACACATTCTTCACAAGTGAACATGGAACATTCTCCAGGATAGACCATATGTTAAGCTACAAAACAAGTCTCAATAAATTTTTAAAACTTTAAATCATACAAAGTATCTTCTCTGACCACAAAAGAATGAAACTAGAAATCAATAACAGAATGAAATTTGGAAATTCACAAACTGCAAATTAAACAACACACTCTCAAACAACCAGTGGGCCAAAGAACAAATCACTAGATAAATTATTAAATACTCTGAGATGAATAAAACTTAAAACACAACATATCAAAATATGTGGGATGCAGCACAAAAGTGCTCAGAGGGAAATTTATAGCTGTAAACTCTACATGAGAGAAAGAAAGAGAGGGAAGAAGAAAAGGAGGGAGGAAGGAAGGAAAGGCAAGCTTCAATAAATAACCAGAACTTCCACCTTAGGGAACTAGTAAAAGAACAATAAACGAAACCCAAAACAAGAAGGAAGGAAATAATAAAAGATTAGAGCAGAGATCCTTGAAAAAGAGAATACAGAAACAGAATCTCTATTGTTTTAATAAATAAAACTTAAGTTATTTGAAAACACAAACACATGCTACAGACTGACCAAGAAAAAGAGAAGACTCAAATGACTAAAATCAGAATGAAAGTAGGAACATTATCACCAACCTTTTAGAAATAAAAATTACAGAAGACTACTATGAATAATTGCATGCCAGTACATCAGATAATCTAGACAAAAGAGCAATTCCTTGAAACAAGTAAATTCCCAAACATGACTCAAGAAGAAGAAAACCTGAGCAGATCTACAAGTTGTTGAGAGGTTAGCTAAGGTTCTTCACGGTATTGCTATCTCAGCATCCATTTTGTCTGGCCAAGTGGCCAGCAGGGACCTTAAACTGACACGAGACTCCTCAGGGAAGCACATGCCCTAGAGAGCAGGCCTCAGAGTCACAAGCAAATTTAAGTTCCTGATATGAGTTATGATCAACAGTTCCCCCTGCTTCCCAGTACCTGTATGCCTCTTAGCTAAAAAATCCTCATGCAGGTTACCAAAACTCTTGCTCTTTTGGTTTGAATTGACCAACCCAGCCCTAGCCCAGGAACCCCAAAGCACTCCACCCAAAGACCCTAATAAAGGCATGTGCCCCAGGTCCTGTCTCTCTCTAACTATACTCTGCCTCGATTTCCCTATATGACCCCTCAAGGCATACACCCTGTAAATCCTCTAGGACTTTTGAGTAATCCACTTTTCTATTTCAATTTCTCTTACAGTCTTTTGTTGAACCATGGCTCACCAACAAGAACCCTGTGTTCCACTTAACAAATGTTAATTTAATAAAGTCATAACACAAGACTATGAATAATCATAAAACTCCCAGCAAAGAAAAGCACAGAAACACATGATTTGACTGATGAATCCTACCAATCATGAAAAAAAAATAACTAACACGGAAAAAATGAAAGAGGAAATAACTTCTTAACTCATTCTATGAGGCCAGTATTATCCTAATACCAACGCCAAACATCACAAGATAATTACAGACCAATATCCCTTATAAATATAAATGCAAAAATCTTCAACAAAAATACTAGTTAATCCAGCAGCATAGTAAATGGCTTATACCATTTGGTCCAGCAATTCCACTTCTGGAAATATACCCAAAAGAATGGGAAGTGAAGACTCAAACTGGTATTTGTACACCCATGTTCACAGCTGCATTATTCACAATAGTTAAGGGGTGGAAGCAACCCAAGTGTCCATCAACAGAGGAATGGATAAACAAAATATGATACAGGCATACAATGGAATATTATTGAGCCTTAAAAAGGGAGGAAATCCTGACACATACTATAATATGATGACCCTGAGGACATTATGTTAAGTAAAATAAGCTAGTTAACAAGAGGACAAATACCGTATGAGTCCACTTATATAAGGTACCTATAGTAGTCAGATTCATAGAAGCTAAAAGTAGAAGGATTAAGTGCCAGGAGACTGGGAGGAAGAAATGGGGAGTTACTGTTTAATGTACAGAATTTTAGTTTTATAAGATGAAAAGAGTTCTGGAGATGGATGGTGGTGATGGCTGCACAACAATGTGAATGTACTTATGCCACTAAACTTTACACTTAAAAAGGTTAAGATGGTAATGTTTTATTATGTATATTTTACCACAATTAAGAATTTTTTAAAAAAGTATTACACACACCGGGAACAAGTGGGATTTATCCAAGGTATGCAAGTTAAGTGTGGTTCAATAAATGAAAATCAATCAATGTAATACCCCACGTTGCAAGAGTCACACTTCATAATTTCAAAATTTATTACAAAACAACAGCAATCAAAACAGTGTGATAGTGGCATAACAGTAAACATTCAGATCAGTGGGATAGAATTGAGAACCCATTAATAAATTCATACATCTATGGTCAATTGTTTTTAGACAAAAGTGCCAAGACTATTCAATAGGAAAATACTAGCCTTTTCAACAAATGATGCTGAAACAACTGCATAGCCACATGCAAAAGAATGAAATTAGATCCATCCCTAAGGCCATATTTAATAAAAATTACCTCAAAATGGATCAAAGACCTAATTTTAAAGCTAAAACCATAAAACCATTAGAACAAAACACATGGGATACATCTACATAACACTGCATTTGCCAACAAATTCTTAAGTATGACACCAAAAACATGAGCAACAAATAAAATAATAGATAAATTGCACTTCATCAAAATTAAAAACTTTCTTTCATCAAACGACAATATAAAGAAAGTGAAAAAAGTAGGAGAAAATAATTGCAAATCACATCTGATAAAGGTCTAATACCCAGAATACATAAAGAATTCTGACCACTCAACAATAAAAAGAAAACCCAATTTAAAAAATGGGCAAAGGACTTAAGGAGGCATTTCTCCAAAAAAAAAGATCTAAAAAATAGCCAATAAGCACATGAAATGATATTCAACATCATTAGTCACTAGAGAAATGCAAATCAAAACCACAATGAGATACTACTTCATACCCACTAGGATAAGCAATAAATAAATAGATAAGCAAACATACAAAATTTTTAAATAAAAAAAATAACAGAAAATAAGTAAGTTAACAACGATGTGGAGAAATTAGAACCCTGATATATTGCTTTTGGGAATGTGAAATGGTCAGCCACTGTGGAAAAACATTTGGCAATTCCTCAAAAAGTTAAACATAGAATTATATGACCCAGTTATTTCACTCCTAGGTGTATACCCAAAAGAAATGAAAACAAATACTTGTACATAAATGTTCATAGCAGCACTATTCTCAATAGCCAAAAGGTAGAAACAATCCCAAATATCCATCAAAGGATGAATGGAGAAACGAAATGCAGTTTATCCATACAATGGGATATTAACTCAGCCATAAAAAGAAAAGAGGCATGGCCATATGCTACACATGGTGGCACCTCAAAAACATTATGTTAAGTGAAAGCCACCAGACACAAAAGATTACATATTATCTGATTCCATATATGAAATTATCAGAATAGGTAAATCCACAGAGGCAGAAGCAAATTAGTGTTTGCCAGCAGGTTGGGCAGGGCAACATGGAGACTAAATGCTTAATGGGTATGGGATTTTCTTTGGGGAGATAGAAATGTCATACAATTTGATAGAGGTGGTAACTGCACAACATTGGGAACATAGCCAATGCCACTAAATTCCACACTTTAAAATGGCAATTTAATGTTATGAGAATTTCATCTCAATTTTAAAAAATAAGAGAGGGCTACGAAAAAATTTACATATGAGGGCAGATGAGGAGAAAGAGGACAAAGACAGGCAGTAGTCCTATAAATTAGCTACAAATCCAAATAATAAAAGACAAGAGAAGTAGATTAAAGATTCTCAGGAGAAATGATTAATGATGTTCCACTCAGCTTTTCTTGTTTTATGCAAAAAGCTGCCTAACATTTTCTTCTATTAAAAAATCATCCACACCCACTAACATACAATATTACAGCAGGAAAAGAACCCAAATGAAAGTAGGCATCCTGGGTTTTAAACCACTCTGTGTATCATGGAAGTGTGGAAAATTACTTAACTCCCCTAGGCCTGTTTCTTTAACTATAAAATGAGATAAGACTACTATTAATAAAAACAGTAATAAAAAATGACAGCAATACACATAGGGTAACATTTATGAGCATGTATAGTAGGCCAGGCAGTGTTGTTTTCCATGTTAATGTTTAAACGATAATATGTTAAAGTGTTGACATATTTTAAATACTCACACAACCCTGTAAAACAGGCGCTATTATTATCCCCACTTTAAAGGTGAGGAAACTGAGACACAGAGAGGATTAAGTAGAAGAGCCAAACAGTCTGGCTCCACAGTCCATGTTCTTAATGACCATGCTATACTTGATCTCTAAGACCTTTTCCAGTTCTAAAATTCTGGGTCCATGTACATTTAAGGCAACTTGAGGACATTATTAAACCCTTCTGCTTCAGCCACCACTTAGCAATTAACATTCTTAAAATATGCTAAGAGTCTTGTTCTCAATGACAACTAACTTCACCAGATGTGCAATCCAGACAGACCTCTGAACAAGGATTATAATGGAAAGAAACGGCTCATTTGTATCTGGTTATCTGTATGAGATACTGCCAAGTGCCAAAGAGCCCAGAGGAGATTTACATGTCACTCAAAATTCTTCTGAAGCCAGGCCTAACAATTCTTTTTTAAGGAAGAAAACAGGCACTAGTCTGGGTGAGTGCCTCTTAAACTGTTCAAGGAAACAGATAATTTCACATATCCAGTGAGCAGAAATAATTTCAGGCAGATGATCAGGTCCGTTTCTAGATCAGTGGTCAACAAACTTTCTTGGTCAATGGCCAGACAGTAAGTATTTTAGGCTTTGCAAGCTGCATGTTATTTCTGTCACATATTCTTCTTTTTCTCCTTCATATTCTTTACAAATGTAAAAGCTATTCTTAGCTCACAGGCCATACAAAACCATGCGCTGGACTGTAGTTTGCTAACCCCTGGTAGATCACTGGATGACTCATCTTTTAAAACATGTCACTGTACATTTTTAGAGTTTTCAGATGCTACAAGAGTCACAAAACTGTTCTTAACTTTATTAAAACTATGAAAGAACTGAAATAATATAGTTGACAGGATAACTGATTCTGACGCAAACAGCATTATACACATACTTACTCATTTCAGTGTTTACTGAACACCTAATACATATAGGATGTGAGGCATTTGTTACCATCCTCAATCCAGTACACTACAAAGTCTACAGCCCAGTTAAGGTTCCAAGCGAAGGAAAAAAATACAAAGGTACCACAAGAAAGTTTTTTTTTAAAAAGTTATTGGAGTTCTAATGTGGTAAAGATTCCATCTACTAGAGGCAGGAATATCAAAAGCTGCAGGGGTGGCAGTATTTGGGACAGGTTAAGAAGTAAGGAAAAGCTAAATGGCAGTGAAAGGAAGTGCCACACAGACTGAACACCTTTAGGCAAAGCATGACAGTGGGGAAACAAAAGCTGCATTCAGAGAAAAACAGTGATCCAATTTGTTCAGCTTCAATGATGTGGAAATTACTTGGAACCCTGGAGAGGAAGTAGTGAGAGATATGGCTGATTAAGTAGGTTGGGAGGGTCAGAGCACAGAAGGTCTTGAATGCCACACTAGAAAGTGAAGAACCCATAGGCAGTGAGGACCCATGAAAGGTTTCTGACAGTGCAGGGTAATGACCAAAGCTGCATTTAAGGACAGTTCCTCTGCTAGCAACAAACATGATGAAGGGAAGGAGGCAGGATATCCAAACACCAGTTTGGCTATTCTGAAAACTCACAGACACTACAGGTAATGAGAGCTCAAACTATGAAAGAGAGAGAGAGAGAGAGAGCGAGAAATGAAGACAAGATAAAAGCAGAGAGAAAACCCTCCTACACTGCTGGTGGGAATACAAACTAGGTTTAACCATACTGTGGAAAGCAGTATGGAAGTTCCTCAAAAAACTAAAAATAGAAATACCATTTGACCCAGGAATTCCACTACTAGGAATTTACCCTAAGAATGCAGGAGCCCAGTTTCAAAAAGACATATGCACCCCTATGTTTATCATAGCAGTATTTACAACAGCCAAGAAATGGAAGCAACCTGTGTCCATCAGTAGATGAATGGATAAAGAAGATGTGGTACATATACACAATGGGATATTATTCAGTGATAAGAAGAAAACAAATCCTACCATTTGCAACAACATGGATGGAGCTAGAGGGTATTACGCTAAGTGAAATAAGCCAGGCAGAGAAAGACAAGTACCAAATGATTTCACTCATCTGTGGAGCATAAAAGCAAAGCAAACACTGAAGGAACAAAACATCAGCAGACTCACAGAACCCAAGAATGGACTAACAATTGCCAAAGGGAAAGGGGCTGGGGAGGGTGTGTGGGAAGGGAGGGAGAAGGGGAATAGAGGCATTATGATTACCACACATAACATAGGGAGGCGGGCACAGGGAAGGCAGTACAGCACAGAGAAGACAAGTAGTGACTCTGTAGCATTTTACTACGCTGATGGACAGTGACTATAATGGGGTATGTGGTGGGGACTTGATAATGATGGCTATCTAGTAACCACAAAGCTGCTCATGTGATTGTATATTAATGATACCAAAATACAAAAAATAAAAAAGAGAGAACCAAAAGTACTACACCACTGACTGAATTAGGCTGGTGGAGAGAGGGAAGTCAGGTCAGAGATTCAGACAAATCTAGTAGACAATGGAAAATTACTTTTACAACCTTTAACAAAAGGAATTAAAAAAATGAAAGTTGCTTTAAGAAGATTAATCAGGCAGTAGTGAGTAAGAGAGTGGATACAGAGAGACTAGAGTCCACAGGCCCACCAGGAAACTACTGCAGTAATCCAGACCTGTGCAGATGCCGGTCTGAGTTTGGATCACGGCAGTGGAGATGGAAAAGTAGCCATGTATAAGTTATTGCAAAAAGGAGTTAAAAGAGTCTAGGGGCTGACTGAACTGAGTGGATAAAAAGAAAGAAATCAATCAAAACTAACTGCTAGACTTGGGGCCAGGATAAATGGAAAAACAGTTAATAAAGATGTGGAAAATTGGAAGGGAAAATAAGCCTGGAAAGAAAAATGAAGAGTTCATTAAAGTATAATAATTTGAAAATGACAGATGTCTATGCAGAAATGGTACAAAAATACTCAAAGAGAACTAGAATTTTGAGTAGCAAGCTATACAATTGATGACAATCAAGCAGTTTGTTCCATTAGAATTTTTAATAATCTGCTGTACAGAAGCTTTATTCCCTCGTTCAGCAAACATTTACTGAATTATTGCCATATGCCAGGCACAGTGCTAAGCACTAGGGATAAATCAGTATGAAGACACTGGCCCTTTCCTTACAAGACTTCCAGTCTAATAAGAAAGAGAGATGAGCAAATGAGCAATCAGAATTTTTTTTATTAAGGTATCATTGATATACACTCTTATGAAGGTTTCACATGAAAAAACAATGTGGTTACTACATTTACCCATATTATCAAGTCCCCACCCATACCCCAATGCAGTCACTGTCCATCAGTGTAGTAGGATGCCACAGATTCACTGTTTGCCTTCTCTGTGCTACACTGTCTTCCCCATGATCCCCCATGATCCCCCACACTATGTGTACTAAACATAATACCCCTCAATCCCTTTCTCCTTCCATCCCCACCCGCCCTCCCACACCCCACCCCTTTGGTAACCATTAGTTCCTTCTTGGGAGTCTCTGAGTGTGCTGCTATTTTATTCCTTCAGTTTTGCTTCGTTGTTATACTCCACAAATGAGGGAAATCATTTGGCACTTGTCATTCTCCGCCTGGCTTATTTCACTGAGCATAATATCCTCCAGCTCCATTCATGTTGTCGCAAATGGTAGGATTTGTTTCTTTCTTAAGGCTGAATAGTATTCCATTGTGTATATGTACCACCTCTTCTTTATCCATTCATCTACTGATGGACACTAAGGTTGGTTGCTTCCATATCTTGGCTATTGTAAAAAGTGCTGTGATAAACATAGGGGTGCATATGTCTTTTTGAATCTGAGAAGTTGCATTCTTTGGGGAAATTCCTAGGAGTGGAATTCCCAGGTCAAATGGTATTTCTATTTTTAGTTTTTTGAGGAACCTCCATATTGCTTTCCACAATGGTTGAACTAGCTTACATTCCCACAAGCAGTGTAGGAGGGTTTCCCTTTCTCCGCATCCTCGCCAGCATTTGTCCTTCTTAGTCTTTTCGATGCTAGCCATCCTTACTGGTGTGAGGTGATATCTCATTGTGGTTTTAATTTGCATTTCCCTGATGATTAGTGATGTGGAGCATCTTTTCATGTGTCTGTTGGCCATCTGAATTTCTTCTTTGGAGAACTGTCTCTTCATGTCCTCTGCCCATTTGTTAATTGGGTTATTTGCTTTTTGGGTGTTGAGGCATGTAAGTTCTTTATATATTTTGGATGTTATTTACCCCTCATCAGATATGTCATTTACAAATATATTCTCCCATACTGTAGGATGCCTTTTAGTTCTGTTGATGGTGTCCTTTGCCATATAGAAACTTTTTAGTTTGATGTACTCCCATGTGTTCATTTGTTATTTTGTTTCCCCTGCTCGAGGAGATGCATTCAGGAAGAAGGTGCTCATGCTTATATTCAGGAGATTTCTGCCTATGTTGTCTTCTAAGAATTTTATGGTTTCATGACTTATATTCAGGTCTTTGATCCATTTCGAGTTTACTTTTGTGTATGGAGTTAAACAATATTCCAGTTTTATTCTCTTGCATGTAGCTGTCCAGTTTTGCCAACACCAGCTGTTGAAGAGGCTGTCATTTCCCCACTGTATGTCCATGGCTCTTTTACCATATATTAATTGACCATATATGGTTGGGTTTATATCAAAGCTCTCTAGTCTGTTCCATTGGTCTATGGGTCTGTTCTTGTGCCAGTACCAAACTGTCTTGATTATTGAGGCTTTGTAGTAGACCTTGAAGTTGGGAAGCATAATCCCCCCAGCTTTATTCTTCCTTCTCAGGATTGCTTTGGCTATTTGGGGTCTTTTGTGGTTCTATATGAATTTTAGAATGATTTTCTCTAGTTTCTTGAAGAATGCTGTTGGTATTTCGATAAGAATTCCATTGAATCTGTAGATTGCTTTAGGTAGGGTGGCCATTTTGACAATATTAATTCTTCCTATTCATGAGCACAGGATGTGTTTCCATTTATTGGTATCTTCTTTCATTTCTCTCATGAGTGTCTTGTAGTTTTCAGGGTATATGTCTTTCACTTCCTTGGTTAGGTTTATTCCTAGGCATTTTATTCTTTTTGATGCAAATGTGAATGGAATTGTTCCCTGATTTCTCTCTCTGCTAGTTCATTGTTAGTGTATAGGAATGCCACAGCTTTCTGCTTATTAATTTTGTATCCTGCAACTTTGCTGAATTCGGACATTAGATCTAGTAGTTTTGGAGTGGATTCTTTAGGGTTTTTTATGTACAATATCATGTCATCTGCAAACAGGGACAGTTTGGATTCTTCCTTGCCAATCTGGATGCCTTTTATTTCTTTGCGTTGTCTGATTGCCATGGCTAGGATCTCCAGAACTATGTTAAATAGAAGTGGGGAGAGTAGGCACCCTTGTCTTGTTCCTGATCTTAAAGAAAAAGCTTTCAGCTTCTCGTTGTTAAGTATAATGTTGGCTGTGGGTTGTCGTATAATGCCTTTACTATGTTGAGGTACTGGGCAATCAGAATTTAACCAGATCAGTAAGAGTCAGTGACAAGGAAAATGAAATGCAAGGTGCTGCTAGGGAAGTACATAAAAGGGGTATCCAAACAGGACTTAGGGGTATGTCACAGAAAACCTTTCTATGGAAATGGGATCTAAGTTAAAACTGAGATGGAGAGATTTCAGCCCACAAAATGTTCCGGGTGCAGTGTTTAAAAATCAGCAACCAGACCACAGCAAGACCTTATAAGCCATTAATTACTCTGAAATGGTCTGAATAAAGAGAGGACATGCCCTGTATTTTAGAAAGATAAATCTGGCCACAATGTCAAGAACCAGGGAGAAGTAGATATTCAGTAGACACCAGCAGTATTGATTCAAAGAAGTGATTTGAAAAAAGAAGGCAGGGTCTAGGATGACTCCTCATTCTGACTTAAGAAGTGGGTGCATAGCAGTGCCACACACTGAACCAAGGAGCAGAGGAGGAGGGGGAGGTTTTCTGAGAGGGAGGGTTACTGAGCTCCCTTAGGACTTGCAGAGCCTACGTTTCTCTGAAACACCCAAGCAATCTGACCTAAAGCTAAATATATGAAAATACAGACTTGGGAGGGAGCCAAATCACCCAGACACACTGTGTTAATGAGAAGACAAAAGGCACAAGTGCAAGCCTGAGGGGCTTAAAGGGCGCCACCAAAAAACCTTTCCACAGCAGGTCTAACATTATTCTTCTCTATGTTACTCTTAAAACTCTAGTGAGCTTTGGAAACAGTACTCCTTCTACTTTTTAGGTAGAATAAGAGATTATGATGGACAAGGGAGAAAAAACAATGGCTCATCTACTATTGAGCACACTTTCAGATGCAATGGGCATATACTTTTTAAATATACTATTTATTTGCACAACTCCTCCTAAAATAACTACCTGATGAAACAATAGATAGCCTCTGTTGCCATGTGCACATGTTCACTTGGACATTAGTATACTTTAAGTGTCAGCCAAGTTCAAACTGAGAAAAATTGTGCAAATATCTCTATTAATCACCTTCAAGTGCTGGACACCCTCTGCCTCTGAGCTAGCCCAGATGCTGAGCTGGTTAAGGAAGAAAGGTAAGACCTCTTCTCAGACACTATGCCAGAGGTGAATATGTCCCCAGATTTGGTCTAAGTTTGAGACCAGAGAGGATGTTTTCCTCTTCTTCAAATCAGTGAGAAATAAGAACAGTGCTGTTTTTTAAAAATTAAAGTATCATTGATATACAATCTTATGATGGTTTCATATACACAAAACAGTGGTTCAACATTCAACCATATTATCAAGACCTCCCCCCCTCCATTGCAGTCACTATCAATGTAGTAAGTTGTTATAGAGTCATTAATTGTATTCTCTGTGCTGTACTACAGTCCCAGTGACCATCCTATGTTGATAGTGCCCCTTTGTTCCCTTCTCCCTCCCTGTCCACCCTCCCCTACCCTTCCCTTTGGTAACCACTAGTTCCTTCTCAGTGTCTATGATTCTACTGTTTTTTTTTAAAGAACAGTGTTATTAAACAAAGGTATACAGATTCTGAAACTATAATCAATTATTTTTTTAATTCAAGTCAATAGGAATGAAGAGATCATACTTTGGTGTTTTAAACTACCCTCAAAAAATAATAATCCTAGTCCAAGTACGAAGTGGACTAAATGCCATCAATGCTACTCCATGACTGAAGACGACTGAAAATGACCCAGCTAAAGCAGCCATCCTTAAAGTGAAAAGTGTATTTTAGAATAGAAATAGAAACCATGTGATCAAAGTAGACCTAATTCACTCGTGAAAAAATACTTATTAAACAAAGTCTACTCTAAATCCTAGGACTAAAAAAAGTGAGTAAGGCTGGTCCGATGGTAGTGGGTTATCAGAACTTATTAACATTAGCATCACTAAAGTTGGTATACAACCCCCCACTGCTAAATTTGACTGGCTTGAAAAGAAAAAAAAAAGTGAGTAAGATACCATGTCAGCCCTAAAGAAGCTTACATCCTAACAGGAGAAAAGATACTTACACAAATTACAATAACTGAGAGAAAAGAGAAGAGAGAGTGAGAGAAAGAGAAGACAACAGTGATATTATGTTAACTAGCATCAGTGGAAAGATTAAAAAAAGGATTTCCAGCTTTGCAGAAGAACAATTTAAGCAGAAACTGGCTATCAAAGGTAGGAAAACTGGTCAAGAATGCCTTCATTATCAAGGGATGGTAGTGCAGCATGGAGAATATAGTCACTGATTCTATAACATCCTTCTAAGTGATAAATAGTGCCCACACTAGAGGGGGTGAGGACTTAGTAATATGGTAACTGTTGAGCCACTGGGTTGAACATTTGAAACCAATATAAGATTGTATATCAACAATACTTTAATAAAAAAAAGAATGCCCTCATTATAAGTATAAGAGAGACGAGAGGTTGTTCTAACAACTTTCATCTGAGGTTGAATAGTAAAGACAAGTTTTCAATATTTTAAACAAAACAAAATCTTAAACTTTCTGAATCCCCTAGTTGAGGACTAGTCTGGATTTCTGTTTCTGTTTGCTTTTCAAGAATCTAAAACGTATATATGAAGAACCATGCTTGGTTTTTAATTTTCCAGTATTAAAATTCTGAAAAGCTCAAAAATTGTGTTAAGAAGACAAGATCCTCAGAATTCATAACAGGAAATGTGGCATTTTCCCAGATTATTCTCTGGCTTCAGTGAAGAAAGAATGTGGACCACAATGAAGCAGCAGGATTTATTAATATGAATTACAGAATGAGATGATTTTCCAAACATCTGTCAGAAGTTAATTTGCTCCAACAGAAAAGGAAAAAAAAAAGACTCAAAGGGAAGCCAAATATAGTAACTAAGAAACTAAGACATGGTATTTTTATGGACTTTGGTGAGCTGATAGGCTCAAGGGCATTGCATGCCCACTCTATAATAATAAATAGCCAAAGTCTATAATAATGTATGTTATCCCATTTAAAGCACTTTCGCATGTACTCTCTCATTTGATTCTCACGATGCACATAGAGGGCATCTCTGGTTAAATGTAAAGATAGAGACTTGGCTCTCTGACATGCTATATGAAGTGGAAAGAAATGTAGAGGTGCCATATGGCATGGTGGTTAAAAGCCTCTGAATAAATCAGACCAGGTTTGAATCATGGTTCTGCTACTTGCTAGCTATATAATCTTGGGTTAGTAGTTTAATGTATTCTTCTAGGATACTTTACCTATAAAATGAGAATAGTAACTAGCCCACAGGGTTATTACACAGATTAAATAAAAACTTAATCTGCATAAGAATGAGCTATTTTTATAATTTTCCAACTTTTGCTTTATGATGTACTGAGAGACCTAGACAGAAATTATACCACATTCCTTTCTTTGTTGTCACAACATAAGCTACTTGGGACATTTAATCCCTACTTATAAACATTCTGTTTGTATACTATGTGTATTCTGTTTGCATACTGTATTACAGGATAAGATGGTTTTCCAAAGATGCTTTGGAAACAAGTTAGTATCTATTAATTGACTAGCAAGAAGAAATATGCATTTAAAAACTTTTTTCACTTTTATAAAGTTAACTAAAAAGAAATTGCTTAAATGGAACTACAATTCAGGTTTTTTTACTTTTCAAATGTACAATGCCTTGAAAAATATAAAATACAGAATTTTCGTTTGTACGAGTTCTCAAACAGACCCTAAAACTTGCTGTTGTCCCTAAATCTTCAATCTCAGCTTGACTATATACATGAGATAATCAAGTTATGTGACTGTATTCATGAAATTAATCACCGAATTCCTATTTCAATCTTCTCAGAGTTTCATTCCAAAAAGACTGGATTCTTTTTTACTTGGATTCTACTCCTGCTCTTATTTTTTCCATTAAATGAGAAAGCATTGCCATCTACTGGACCCTTAAGACATTGCTGCTATAGCTTTTAGTCTGAGAAAATAATTCTTACCGGTCTAATGCTTTTTGCACTTTGTCAACAACACAATAGTTAGATTTATGATGAAAGTATGAGCTACATAAAAATAAAACTCCAAAAGTTGGCCAAGGAGTAAAATGGGGTAAGAGGTAGAAATACCAGGCTCTCAAGGTTTCTAACCCCAATTATTACTATGCTGGTACTAAATACAGCAGTATTCACCTGCATGCACTAACAAATTTTTACTGAGTACCTACTACTGCCAGGTACTGTGCAAGGGACATAATGCTGACACAACTGTAAGCACAGAGATGTAATCCCTCTTATCATAGGGTTAGAGCCCAGTGAACAGTGGTTTCCTTTTATTATTGAGCTCTTCTCATGTGCCAGGCTTTTAATACACATTACCACTCTTTATTCCTCAAAACAATGGATGATGAGGTAGAAACTATTTCCATTTACAGATAAGGAAACAAACTCAGAGATCTCTCCATTTGCCTAAGATATCTCTCACAGGCAAACAACAGGAGTTTCTGGAATTAAACTCACATCACTCTGACTCCAAAACCCATTTTCCGAACCATTAGGAGTATACATTCACCCAGGTAACTGTCAGCATGCTCTCAAACAGAAGAGCAGTTGCCAAAAGGTAATTCAGGCAAAAATAATCTTACTGTCTATATCAAAGGTAAAACTCCTGAACTGGGATCTGAAAATTTTTCAGCTTTTAGATGAAGAGCTGTCTCAACAGCCTCTCACTCCCCACCCTCCCCCAGTCACCATCCTAGCAGTTAAATCCACCTAGAAAACATCTTTCCAAGCCACCTCATCTTATTTGCCAACTTCCATCCACTCCAACTTTGAGCTACAACAGTGTCCCTCTCTGGTTCTCCATAGTCTCCAACCACTAAAAAAAGGAGCACCTCTTCCTAAGGTGCTCTTCAAATTATTTAGGTTTTGTTATAATTCACCTGCATTGTCTGTGAAACCCAAACAAGAAAACAAAAACAAGTTTACAAACTAAACCCTTTTGTAAACTGAAGCTGTTCTGTCATATGTACTGTTTTATCTTAACTATAAGAATAAATGTTGGTGCATCTGTGTCTAATAATACTTTTGTATCCCATAACACTTAGTTTAATAGTGGGGACTTAGTAGGTACTTGATATTTATTGACAGAAAAATATCATGAATCACTTTCCAACCAAAGATGGAAGATTTTCACCATCTTTATTCTATCATCTCTTCACACTGCTGTTAAATACTTAAGAGTTCCACATTTATATGCTAAATAAAAACAATTTTACTACATAAAGCTAACAGAACATATCACTCCCTGATACTGCCAGCAGAGATTACTGACCAAAGGATTCAACCCATGGTGTATATTTTAGTCAAAGATTTTCAAATGTATTCAAGTTTACAAACATACTCTCCTGGTAGTAAGACTTACCTACTTATCCATTGTAGTATATAGCTGAGAGATTTACTAGGTTCCTAAAAACTCAACAGAAATGAATAAAAGCCTTGTTGAGAGGCAGGTAAAGAACAATACAAAAGTTCTGAGCAAATAAGTAATTTCAGCTTTTGGACCCAGAGTGGCTGAAAGTACTTTAAGTAATATGGACAGAGAGAGGATTAAAAGCAGCATAATCATCAGCAGTAATAATAAAAAAGGTGTTTCTGGTTACAGCTAATGTAAAAAAACAATGCTGAAGAACTGATCAACAGAAATTTTAGTCACTATTTTAAAATTTGTTCTAAAACACGATTCTTTAATGCTTCACAAGTACAGAGCACACATTCTTAAAATACAATCCTGTTCTCAAAGCCTTGTTGCTTTAGCATTTTTTAAATCCTTTATGAAATATTTCAAACATAGATATGATTTCCACCTGTAATTATTGTGATTACAAAGATATCTGGAAGTGTTCCTACCATGGCACTACATGCTTCTGATCACCATTTGTTTTCTTTTGTTTTCCTTTCTGTCTCCTATCAGGTTGACATGTTTTCTACTCTTCATATTCCAATTTTTTCCTCTGATAATTAAAAATCTGTATTCTCTGTTTCTAGTCTTACTAGGCATCTTTAAATTTTTAACATGCACATTTGACCACAAATTCTTCTAACAAATTCTGAAGTTGTTTACTATCTCTATCATCCTCCCAAACAAATCAGTGACTTCAATGAGTCTAACTCCTTAAAACAGCCTCCCTCACCTTACTGTTGTCTAGAACTGTGCTTTTCAAACTCTCTGTGGACAAGGACCAGTTCCTTTCCCTTCAGTCCACCAGGACCTGATACTTTCACGAAATACAATGAAAAAGCATGATAATATCAAATTGCTATTAAAGTTTTGAAATATTTACTCTCACTTTTTATACTTGTTCACCACAGATTAGTGGCAGACAGTTCTTGGACCAGCTCTGGTCCACAGACCATACTTTAAATAACAATAGTCTAGTTGGTTTTACCTTAAAACTTAATAAATATTAGTTTTCTTTACTTGTTAGTTTACAGTCAGTAGTTAATGTAATTCACTAACACATTAACCATTTTGATAGGCCTCGCTGTAACTTGCTGTTATATCCCACATCTTCCTTTTGGAATGATGCAGATGCTCTTTATCTGTATCATTCAATAAATATAAAAGTCTGTGGATAAGTAAACCTTAAACATGTGTATATTTAAAATAGTCTCTTTCACCCTTACTCTTGACTAAAAGTTTACCAGAAACAGAATTATACATTTAACAGTCAATAGCACTTTGAAGATATATTTCTCCTGGTATCAACCATTACTGATGAGAAGTCTGCTCTAATTCAAAGGTAACATTTCCTTTCTCTCTGCTATCTTTTAAGATTTCTTTTTAAATGATCCTTAAAGACCTGCAGCTTCTCTCAGATGTCTTGTTTCTGCTTCCTTTAGTAATAGGGAGAGTCCTACGTCAGCTTCTATACTGCTCATTTAAGTGTGCATTTCATCCAGAGGAACCCATCTTTCAGCCACCTATGCCCAAGGCTTCTGCTTCTGCCTACTTCTTCAGGTTTCTAGTCCATTACTGTTCCAGAGATGTTTATTACCCTGCTTTTTGCTTCTTTGTTTTAGCAAGGTATGCCTCTTTAAGCTCCTCTGACTTGACCAATCCTTGCTTTTGGTTTGGTGCACAGGAAGCCTCAGAGTGTGCACCAACAGTAGAAACACTGCTTAGGGCCTTCTTTTAAAAAAAAAAAATGCTTTTTCAGCTTCAGCCTCTATGTCAGGTGTTCATTTGAAAGCTGGTACAGGGGCAACATAAACTGGAGTTATAAATTTACAAAATTCATTAACTGAAGGACTAAGAAATAAAATATACCATTTATTTCAATCACATTCAATAAAGATGTATTGACCATTTGGTCTTGAAACCCAGCTCTGCTACTTAGTACTGTTAATCAAGGGAAAGTTACTTAAATACCTGCTGGCTTTCTCTTCTATAAAAAGCCAATTGTCAAAACAAAAAAACTTTTTTAAAAAAAAGCCAATTGTGAGGTTTATATGAGGTAAACTAAGTAAAGCTCTTAGAATATTGCCTACCATTATTATTAGCTCACTACATCAGCTATTATAATTATCATTAGGGAGAAGCACTCTGCACTCCCAAGTTTCCACACAGGAGAAAAAGTTCCCACTCCATTTCCCAGGAACAAAGGTCATAAAAAAGAACACTTCCAGTTTCCTCACTCACTCCTCCTGAGGATGGGCAGATGACTGACTGTTGAGCTTGAGCAATGAAACTGAACACAACTGCCTTAGCTCTTCCCAGGTGCCCTCCCATTCAGGAAACGACCTGTCCAAAGCACTCAGAAATCCTACTCTTGACTTGAGAAATCAGGCTTTGTCTCTATAAGGGGAAGAACCCAGTTTTGCTTGTTTTGTTCTTTAAGGAGCAGAGGGGTTTTATCAGTAATAAAACCAACATTCTGATCCCCATTTTTCTATCACTTGTCTTATTTCTAAACCTGTTCCAAACTCAGGAGGAGAATCGAGTATTAGCTATTGACCAACCCAAAACCTCAACTACTAATAGTATCTGGCTAGAGAGTTCTTAGGAAAATTAAACACAACAGCAGATATAAAGCTCCTAAAACAGTGTTTGATACATAGTAGCTTTCAACAGATATTATATTTTAATATTATTATTATGTGCTAGACATCATGCTAGATAGTGAGTTGGTTACCAGTTGCAACAGGAAGTTAATTCTTCAACAGGGTCAGGATGGCTAACCCTGTATATGGGACATTACAAACAAAAGGAGTAGCAGCCCCACAATCCTCTCATTAAATCAAACATTTTTACTAAGCCAGCACCATGCCTCAAGAACTGTGACAGGCACTGGGAACTCGAAATTACATATGGAAATCTGTCCCTAAGAAGTTCATAAACTAGAAAGAAAGAGTTACACGGTGGTACATCTTATGTCAAAGGTATACATAGAGTGTTGATAAACTAAAGGAACTCAGAAGATGAAGGCTTTAAAATAAAGAAAGAAAAAAACTTATCAGAGCTTGAACTGAATTTTGATGAAGTCACCTAGAACAGCTTCCATTTTACCAAATCCACTGAGCAAGTTTCAGTCCTCATCTTATTTGCCCACTCCCTCTCCTTAAATACCAAAACCCAAAACAAAACAAAAACTTCTCTTTATCTTTGGGGCTCTCAGATTCTACAAGAGACTTCACTGTCTTTTCCTTTTCTCTCCCCACTTCTTCTCAGTCACCTTTTCCAATGGCTCTTCTCTATTGGGCCTTTAAAAGTTGGAAATCCTAAGGCCCCTTTTTCCTCATTGTTTAGCTTGTCTCTTGTCTTATTTGAACTCATGGTTTCAATGACTATTTGCCATTGGCCACACTTTTATATCTCTAAACCACTTCCTTTCTCTGAACTCGATTCATATAGCCAAATGCCTACTTAACATCTGCATATGGGTTTCTCAAAGGTATTTCAAAGTCCATATGAGCAAACCTTAGCCCGTAATCTGCCTCCACCAAACCTAGTCTTCCATCAGGGCCTCTTAGTTCTCAGCAGCGCCTGCCACCTTTGCCCATCCAGTTACTTCACCTGAGTCAGAAACCCAAAGTCATCCTTAACACCTCCTTTTTCCTTGTATCCCACATTCAAACCATTCCAAGTCCTAATGATTTTGCCTCCTAAAACTTTCCTAAATCCAACTTCTATCCTGCCATAACGCTGTTCCAAAGTTATCAACATCTCTTAACTGATACTCTAAAAGGTCCTCCTAAATGTCTTTACACACACATTCTCGCCTCTTCTACAATCAATCCTACTGTAGCCAGAGCAAAATTGTTACAATACAAATCTAATTATATTTCTGCCATGCTAAAAACCTTCAAAACACCCCACCGCTTATAAGGTAAAATCCTTTAAAAGGCTCTGTATAATGTGGTCCCTGCTTACCTCTCCAGCTTCATCTGGTATTATTCTCCCTTGTCATCTGACATTTCTTCAGTCCCTAAAACTCACCATGTGCCCTTCCACTTCATGGCCTCCCAACACGTTACCCATCTCTACCTGAAATACTCTCTCTTTAGCCCTCACTCCTTTTACTTAATTCACAACCATTCATCCTCTGGATTGTAACTTTAAAACTCAAGTCCCAAAATGACCATCCTACCCAAAGCAATCCACAGATTCAATGCAATCCCTATCAAATTACCAATAGCATTCTTCAAAGAACTGGAGCGAATAGTTCAAAAATTCATATGGAGCCACTAAAGACCCCAAATAGCCAAAGCAATCCTGAGAAGGAAGAATAAAGTGGGGGGAATCTCGCTCCCCAACTTCAAGCTCTACTACAAAGCCACAGTAATCAAGACAATTTGGTACTGGTACAAGAACAAACCCACAGACCAGTGGAACAGAATAGAGACTCCAGACATTAACCGAAACATATATGATCAATTAATATACGATAAAGGAGCCCTGGACATACAATGGGGAAATGACAGCCTCTTCAACAGTTGGTGTTGGCAAAACTGGACAGCTACACATAAGAGAATGAAACTGGATCATTGTCTAACCCCATACACAAAAGTAAATTCGAAATGGATCAAAGACCTGAATGTAAGTCATGAAATCATAAAACTCTTGGAAAAAAACATAGGCAAAAATCTCTTGGACATAAACATGAGTGAATTCTTCATGAATATATCTCTCGGGGCAAGGGAAACGAAAGTAAAAATGAGCAAGTGGGACTATATCAAGCTGAAAAACTTCTGTACAGCAAAGGACACCATCAATAGAACAAAAAGGCATCCTACGGTATGGGAGAATATATTCATAAATGACAGACCTGATAAAGCGTTGACATCCAAAATATATAAAGAGGGAGGCAGAGCCAAGATGGTGGCATGAGTAGAGCAGCGGAAATCTCCTCCCAAACCACATATATCTATGAAAATATAACAAAGACAACCCTTCCTAGAATAAAGACCAGAGGACACAGGACAATATCCAGACCACATCCGCACCTGAGAGAACCCAGCGCCTCGCGAAGGGGGTAAGATACAAGCACCGGCCCGGCAGGAGCCGAGCGCCCCTCCCCCCAGCTCGCGGCAGGAGAAGAATAGGCAGAGCGGAAGGGAAACGGAGCCCAGGACTGCCGAACACCCAGCCCCAGCCATCCGTGCCAGAGTACAGACACAGTACGTGCCCTGGGGGCCCTGGATGCTAGGGAAACAGGGCAGCAAGAACAGTGAGCGGGCACCGGAGGCTGGGTGCCAGAGGACATAAGAAAAGCGCGGGACCATTTTTCTTTCTTTTTTTTTTTTTGGCTGTTTTGTTTTGGCGAGCGCTTTTTGGAAGTCTTAGAGGGATACGGCCCCCAATACTAGGGAAAGAGGGCAGCAAAAACAGTGAGCGGGCACCGGTGGCCTGGCGCTGGAGGACACCAGAAAAGCGCGTGACCATTTTTTTTGTGGTCATTGTTTTGTTTTGGCAGTTGCTTTTTGGAAGTCTTAAAGGGGCAGGGTGGGACACTTAATCCAGAGGTAGGGAATCCGGGAATCTCTGGGCACCCTAAAAACTGGGCTTCAGGGAGCAGGGAGGCCCCTTACGGAGATAAATAGCCTCCAGGCCGCTCCCCCTCCAACGTGACTCCACCACTTTGGAGCAGAGGCCGGAACCAGGCCACACCCACAGCAACAGCGGAGATAAACTCCATAGCAGCTGGGCAGGAAGCAGAAACCCTGTCTGCGCGCAGCTGTCCAGCACAAGCCACTAGAGGTAGCTGTTCTCCCCAGGAGAGGAGGGCCACAAACCAACAAGAAGGGAAGTTCTTCCAGCCATCACTCGTCCCAACTCTGCAAACTATTCCTTTCACCATGAAAAGGCAAAGCTACAGGCAGACAAAGATCACAGAGACAACACCAGAGAAGGAGACAGACCTAACCAGTCTTCCTGACAAAGAATTCAAAATAAGAATCATAAACATGCTGACAGAGATGCAGAGAAATACGCAAGAGAAATGGGATGAAGTCCAGAGGGAGATCACAGATGCCAGAAAGGAGATCGCAGAAATGAATCAAACTCTGGAAGGGTTTATAAGCAGAATGGATAGGATGCAAGAGGCCATTGATGGAATAGAAACCAGAGAACAGGAACGCATAGAAGCTGACATAGAGAGAGATAAAAGGATCTCCAGGAATGAAACAATGTTAAGAGAACTGTGTGACCAATCCAAAGGGAACAATATCTGGATTATAGGGGTTCCAGAAGAAGAAGAGAGAGGAAAAGGGATGGAAAGTATCTTAGAAGAAATAACTGCTGAAAACTTCCCCAAACTGGGGGAGGAAATAATCAAACAGACCACGGTATTCACCGAACCCCCAACAGAAAGGATCCAAGGAGGACAACACCAAGACACATAATAATTAAAATGGCAAAGATCAAGGACAAGGAAAGAGTGTTAAAGGCGGCTAGAGAGAAAAAGGTCACCTATAAAGGGAAACCCATCAGGCTAACATCAGATTTCTCAACAGAAACCCTATAGGGCAGAAGAGAATGACATGATATATTTAATACAATGAAACAGAAGGGCCTTGAACCAAGGATACTGTATCCAGCACGACTATCATTCAAATATGATGGTGGGATTAAACAATTCCCAGACAAACAAAAGCTGAGGGAATTTGCTTCCCACAAACCACCTCTACAGAACATCTTACAGGGACTGCTCTAGATGGGAGCACTCCTAGAAAGAGCACAGCACAAAACACCCAACATATGAAGAATCGAGGAGGAGGAACAAGAAGGGAGAGAAGAAAAGAATCTCCAGAGTGTGTATATAAAAGCTCAATAAGTGAGCTAAGTTAGGCAGTAAGATACGAAAGAGGCTAACCTTGAACCTTTGGTAACCACGAACTTAAGGCCTGCAATGGCAATAAGTACATATCTTTCAATAGTCACCCTAAATGTTAATGGGTTGAATGCACCAATCAAAAGACACAGAGTAACAGAATGGATAAAAAAGCAAGACCCATCTATATGCTGCTTACAAGAAACTCACCTCAAACCCAAAGACATGTACAGACTAAAAGTCAAGGGATGGAAAAACATATTTCAAGCAAACAACAGCGAGCAGAAAGCAAGGGTTGCAGTACTAATATCAGACAAAATAGACTTCAAAACAAAGAAAATAACAAGAGATAAAGAAGGACACTACATAATGATAAAGGGCTCAGTCCAGCAAGAGGATATAACCATTCTAAATATATATGCACCCAACACAGGAGCACCAGCATATGTGAAACAAATACTAACAGAACTAAAGGGGGAAATAGACTGCAATGCATTCATTCTAGGAGACTTCAACACACCACTCACCCCAAAGGATAGATCCACTGGGCAGAAAATAAGTAAGGACACGGAAGCACTGAACAACACAGTAGAGCAGATGGACCTAATAGACATCTATAGAACTCTACATCCAAAAGAAACACGATACACATTCTTCTCAAGTGCACATGGAACATTCTCCAGGATAGACCACATACTAGGCCACAAAAAGAGTCTCAGAAAATTCCAAAAGATTGAAATCCTACCAACCAACTTTTCAGACCACAAAGGCATAAAACTAGAAATAAACTGTACAAAGAAAGCAAAGAGGCTCACAAACACATGCAGGCTTAACAACACGCTCCTAAATAATCAATGGATCAATGACCAAATCAAAATGGAGATCCAGCAATATATGGAAACAAATGACAACAACAACACTAAGCCCCAACTTCTGTGGGATGCAGCAAAAGCAGTCTTAAGAGGAAAGTATATAGCAATCCAAGCGTATTTAAAAAAGGAAGAACAATCCCAAATGAATGATCTAATGTCACAATTATCGAAATTGGAAAAAGAAGAACAAATGAGGCCTAAGGTCAGCAGAAGGAGGGACATAATAAAGATCAGAGAAGAAATAAAATTGAGAAGAATAAAACAATAGCAAAAATCAATGAAACCAAGAGCTGGTTCTTCGAGAAAATAAACAAAATAGATAAGCCTCTAGCCAGACTTATTAAGAAGAAAAGAGAGTCAACACAAATCAACAGTATCAGAAACGAGAAAGGAGAAATCACGACGGACCCCACGGAAATACAAAGAATTATTAGAGAATACTATGAAAACCTATATGCTAACAAGCTGGGAAACCGAGGAGAAATGGACAACTTCCTAGAAAAATACAACCTTCCAAGACGGACCCAGAAAGAAACAGAAAATCTAAACAGACCAATTACCAGCAAGGAAATTGAAGCGGTAATCAAAAAACTACCAAAGAACAAAACCCCCGGGCCAGATGGATTTACCTCGGAATGTTATCAGACATATAGAGAAGACATAATACCCATTCTCCTTAGAGTTTTCCAAAAAATAGAGGAGGAGGGAGTACTCCCAAACTCATTCTATGAAGCTAACATCACCCTAATACCAAAACCAGGCAAAGACCCCACCAAAAAAGAAAACTACAGACCAATATCCCTGATGAACGTAGATGCAAAAATACTCAACAAAATATTAGCAAACCGAATTCAAAAATACATCAAAAGGATCATACACCATGACCAAGTGGGATTCATCCCAGGGATGCAAGGATGGTACAACATTCGAAAGTCCATCAACATCATCCGCCACATCAACAAAAAGAAAGACAAAAACCACATGATCATCTCCATAGATGCTGAAAAAGCATTTGACAAAGTTCAACATCCATTCATGATAAAAACTCTCAGCAAAATGGGAATAGAGGGCAAGTACCTCAACATAATAAAGGCCATCTATGATAAACCCACAGCCAACATTATATTGAACAGCGAGAAGCTGAAAGCATTTCCTCTGAGATAGGGAACTAGACAGGGATGCCCACTCTCTCCACTGTTATTTAACATAGTACTGGAGGTCCTAGTCACGGCAATCAGACACAACAAAGAAATACAAGGAACCCAGATTGGTAAAGAAGAAGTTAAACTGTCACTATTTGCAGATGACATGATACTGTACATAAAAAACCCTAAAGACTCCACCCCAAAACTACTAGAACTGATATCGGAATACAGCAAAGTTCCAGGATACAAAATCAACACACAGAAATCTGTGGCTTTCCTATACACTAACAGTGAAACAACAGAAGGAGAAATCAGGAAAACAACTCCATTCAAAATTGCACCAAAAAAAATAAAATACCTAGGAATAAACCTAACCAAAGAAGTGAAAGACTTATACTCTGAAAACTACAAGTCACTCTTAAGAGAAATTAAAGGGGACACTAACAGATGGAAACTCATCCCATGCTCGTGGCTAGGAAGAATTAATATCGTCAAAATGGCCATCTTGCCCAAAGCAATATACGGATTTGATGCAATCCCTATGAAACTACCAGCAACATTCTTCAATGAACTGGAACAAATAATTCAAAAATTCATATGGAAACACCAAAGACCCCGAATAGCCAAAGCAATCCTGAGAAAGAAGAATAAAGTAGGGGGGATCTCACTCCCCAACTTCAAGCTCTACTATAAAGCCATAGTAATAAAGACAATTTGGTACTGGCACAAGAGCAGAGCCACAGACCAATGGAACAGACTAGAGAATCCAGACATTAACCCAGACATACATGGTCAATTAATATTTGATAAAGGAGCCATGGACATACGATGGCAAAATGACAGTCTCTTCAACAGATGGTGCTGGCAAAACTGGACAGCTACATGTAGGAGAATGAAACTGGACCATTGTCTAACCCCATATACAAAAGTAAACTCCAAATGGATCAAAGACCTGAATGTAAGTCATGAAACCATTAAACTCTTGGAAGAAAACATAGGCAAAAACCTCTTAGACATAAACATGAGTGACCTCTTCTTGAACATATCTCCCCGGGCAAGGAAAACAACAGCAAAAATGAATAAGTGGGACTATGTTAAGCTGAAAAGCTTCTGTATAGCAAAAGACACCATCAATAGAACAAAAAGGAACCCTACAGTATGGGAGAATATATTTGAAAATGACACATCCGATAAAGGCTTGATGTCCAGAATATATAAAGAGCTCACACGCCTCAACAAACAAAAAACAAATAACCCAATTAAAAAATGGGCAGAGGAACTGAACAGACAGTTCTCCAAAACAGAAATACAGATGGCCAACAGACACATGAAAAGATGCTCCACATTGCTAATTACCAGAGAAATGCAAATTAAAACTACGATGAGGTATCACCTCACACCAGTAAGGATGGCTGCCATCCAAAAGACAAACAACAACAAATGTTGGCGAGGCTGTGGAGAAAGGGGAACCCTCCTACACTGCTGGTGGGAATGTAAGTTAGTTCAACCATTGTGGAAAGCAGTATGGAGGTACATCAAAATGCTCAAAACAGACCTACCATTTGACCCAGGAATTGCACTCCTAGGAATTTACCCTAGGAATGCAGCAATCAAGTATGAGAAAGATCAGTGCACCCCTATGTTTATCGCAGCACTATTTACAATAGCCAAGAATTGGAAGCAACCTAAATGTCCATCGATAGATGAATGGATAAAGAAGATGGGTACATATACACAATGGAATACTACTCAGCCATAAGAAAAGGGCAAATCCAACCATTTGCAGCAACATGGATGGAGCTGGAGGGTATTATGCTCAGTGAAACAAGCCAAGCGGAGAAAGAGAAATACCAAATGATTTCACTTATCTGTGGAATATAAGAACAAAGGAAAAACTGAAGGAACAAAACAGCAGCGGAATCACAGACCCTAAGAATGGACTAACAGGTACCAAAGGGAAAGGGACTGGGGAGGATGGGTGGGTAGGGAGGGATAAGGAGGGGGAGAAGTAGGGGGGTATTAAGATTAACATGCATGGGGGGTAGGAGAAAAGGGAGGGCTGTACAACACAGAGAAGGCAAGTAGGGATTCTACAACATTTTGCTATGCTGATGGACAGTGACTGTAAAGGGGTTTATAGGGGGGACCTGGTATAGGGGAGAGCCTAGTAAACATAATATTCGTCATGTAAGTGTAGATTAGTGATACCAAAAAAAAAAAAAAAAAAAAAAAAGGGGCAGTTTCTGTGTGGTAACCTCCAATGAGTTCTACACAAGAGTATAAAGGGCATATAAAAGTGTAGGCAAAGGGTCTGTTTGTGTTTATACAGAGGATCAAAGCCTAATTGGGCTGCTCCGAAAATGAACTAAGATACGATATGAAAAAGAACTTCCAACATCAGCACTCTCTGGAAGACTCGTGCCAGAAGATGAGCATCATAAAACCCCAACAAAGATCCACGCACTGCTTCAGCTGTAGATGCACTCATCCCACCAGCTCCTGGACTTGCCATGGGAATGAGGAAGGAGATATCTAAGCTGGCCTGTGCATACAGTAAAACAACAAATTTGACTGGATCTATACTGTTGGAACTCAATCAAGAATTAGGAGAAGTGCAAATTGTAGCGCCCCAAAATCTTACAACTACAGACTATTTACTGTTAAAAGAACATAAGGGATGTGAACATTCCCCAGGAATGGGTTGTTTTAATTTGACTGATTTCTCTCAGACTGTTCAAGTTCAGTTGGACAATATCCACCATATCATGATAAGTTTTCACAAATGCCTAAGATGCCTAACTGGTTTTCTTGGTTTCACTGGAGATGGCTGGTAATTACAGATATGCTTTGGTTATGTAACTGTACTCCTATTATGTTAATGTGTGTGCGCAATTTAAGTAGTAGCTTAAAACCTATACATGCTGAAGTTACTCTACAAGAAGATATGTCAAAGAAATAATCAATCTTCCCAGGTTTTCTGCCGCCTGCTACTTCTATAGCTTTTCTTCTTCCTTCCTAATTACAACCCTTAAATAGAATTCGTGCCTCATATCAAATTTACCAAGTATCATAATTCTTCCAAGTGGTAAAGATACCTCAAGACAAATGCTGGGCATAGAAGCTACAGGGCATAAATATGCAAAGAAATAAAAAGCTAACCATTTCAAACAATAAAGCTTCTCTCTCACTTACCAACTCTACATTTCCCTGTATGGCCCCAGAAGATGACTGGTTAGCCAGAGACGGGTAAGATTCCTCAAGGGAGGAACAACCTAAGACAGGCACAGTCGCAGGGGGGTCATCAGGTGAGAAATTGGGGATCAACAGAGGTGAGGCTTAGAACCTCACCCCCCCGTTCTGAGAGAAATCTTCTGCATACATGGATGTTTTATTGCCCTTGTCTAGCTTGGATTAACACATAGTCTACAGGCACACACCTGATCATCTACATTTGCTCTCTTTCAACACTAAACTATGTTTTCTACCTTTATCTTGTATCTACCTACCACTTCAGCATTTTATTAAAAATAATAATAATAAAGAGAGAAATGTGGTATCCACATATAAATCAAGTATAAAAACCAAATGAGTATTCATATTTGAACTGACTGTTTATAGTTCATAACGCATGAGCAAATCCGAAAGTTTCTGTGATGACTGCCCTTGTACTGTTCACTATGTAAGTTATTCACTATGTAAGAATTTGTTCTCCATGTAAGAACTTGTTTGTTATGCCTCAGAAGATTGGAGACTGACGAAAATTAGGCTTGGGGTGGATTAATGATTGTGCATTGAGCACTGACCCCCCTACACAGAATTTTATTGTTGTTAACAACCATTTGATCAATAAATATGAGAGATGCCCTCACAAAAAAAAAAAAAAAAAAGTATACACTTCCAATGGTAAAATAATAAGTAACCGAGATGTAATGAATATAGTCAAGATATTGTAACAGCTTGGTATGGTGATAGCTGGTACCTAGAATTGTCATGTATATAAATGTTGAATCATTATGTTGTACACCTGAAACTAATGTAATGTAATACTGTGTGTCAACTACCCTTCAATAAATAAATTAACAAAAAAAAAAAAAAAAGATTCAGGAACTGAGTGAAGAAAAAAAAAATATATATATATATAGAGAGAGAGAGAGAGAGAGAGAGAGCTCACGCACCTCAACAAACAAAAAGCAAATAATCCAATTAAAAAATGGGCAGAGGAGCTGAACAGACAGTTCTCCAAAGAAGAAATTCAGATGGCCAACAGACACATGAAAAGATGCTCCACCTCACTAGTCATCAGAGAAATGCAAATTAAAACCACAATGAGATATCACCTCACACCAGTAAGGATCGCCACCATCCAAAAGACAAACAACAGCAAATGTTGGCGAGGTTGTGGTGAAAGGGGAACCCTCCTACACTGCTGGTGGGAATGTAAACTAGTTCAACCACTGTGGAAAGCAGTATGGAGGTTCCTCAAAAAGCTCAAAATAGAAATAGCATTTGATCCAGGAATTTCACTTCTAGGAATTTACCCTAAGAATGCAGCAGTCCAGTTTGAAAAAGACAGATGCACCCCTATGTTTATCGCAGCACTATTTACAATAGCCAAGAAATGGAAGCAACCTAAGTGTCCATCAGTAGATGAATGGATAAAGAAGATGTGGTACATATATACAACGGAGTATTATTCAGCCATAAGAAGAAAACAAATCCTACCATTTGCAACAACATGGTTGGAGCTAGGGGGGATTATGCTCAGTGAAATAAACGAGGCGGAGAAAGACAAGTACCAAATTATTTCACTCATATGTGGAGTATAAGAACAAAGAAAAAACTGAAGGAACCAAAACAGCAGCAGAATCACAGAACCCAAGAATGGACTAACAGTTACCAAAGGGAAAGGGCCTGGGGAGGATGGGTGGGAAGGGAGGGACAAGGGGGGGGGGGGAGAAAGGGGGCATTATGAATAGCATATATAGCATGTATAATGAGGGGGAGCATGGGGAGGGCTGTGCAACACAGAGAAGACAAGTAGTGATTCTACAGCATCTTACTACACTGATGGACAGTGACTGTAATGGGGGTTGTGGGGGGGACTTGGTGAAGGGGGGAACCTAGTAAACATAATGTTCCTCATGTAACAGTAGACTAATTATACCAAAAATTAAAAAATTAATAAAAAAAAAACTCAAGTCCCCAAAAAGGTATTCCTAAGCCCCTAGAGTAGGTAAGGTCCTCATCACATGCTTCTACAGCACTTATCACCATTTGTGTTTATATATTTATCTGTTAGATTAGGCTACTTTATTAGTGTTTGTCTCTTCCATATAATCCATAACAGCAGGAAAACATCCAGTTGCTCACAACCGTACCCTTAGCACTTAAAAGCACACTGGCTGATATACAGCAGGTGCTCAGTAAATAGTTGTTGAATGAATGGAGCATTCTAGGAACAGTATTTCAGACAAACAAAAATTATGAAGCAACATGATCATCCGGAGTAGATAATGTAGAAAACTCACTTCCCTGGTTTGTGGCTAGTATTAAGTAGGTTCAATATGTCAATTATACCGCAATAAAAAAAAGTTCAAAAAAAAAGGCAAAAAAGAAAAAAAGGACAGGAATCATCTGGCATAGTAACCAGAGAGAGTAGGTACTTGGTAAATATAAATTCTCTTCCCTCTCCTTTCTCTAATCACCTTTAGAAATAAAAACGGCTCTGACTATAAAATAACTTGACTCATGGTTTCTTAAACTGAGAGTTGTAAATCATATCTGAAACAATAAAAGTGTAATGCATTTAATCAAAATTCACCATTCTTTCTTGACACCCAAAGAATTACGCAGAATAAGAGAAAATAGCAGTTCAGATGTTCTTTTAGGAAAATTAATAAAATCTCGCTTTAGAAAAGATGAATTGGAATGGTTACAAAACAAGTTTTCACTTTAAAAAGTATGCACCCTAAGCTACACTAAAGAACAAACCTCAGTGATATTTAAAAAAAGATTTTATTTACATAGCACTTTTTACTCTATACATCAAGGTACACCTAACACTAAACAGAGCTCACTGCATTAGAAAAATCCTCTTACCTTATGTTCAAATGGAGCACCATAGTAGCCATCATTCAGCCCAAAAATTATTTCATTTTGGTTGCGGGCATGAATCTAAGAGAGGAGGAAAACACTCTATCAGTTCATCTCATTCCAATGAAGTTCTAATACGATCAGAGAATAGCAGTTACAATAGGATCTACTTCAATGCTGAGAAACAGGCTGGCTAATCTAACAAGGTAGCAGCAAACAAATCACTTAGCGTTAAGACAAGACAAGGTAATCAATTGAGAGTTTCCTGCTTTAGTCAAAGGCCTCATAAAACCATCACATAAGATTACAGCCACCATAATTCACATATACTTTTCACAAACACTTTTTTGAGGTTGTTATGGAAAGACTATTCTTGAAATATAGGGAATTCAAAGATATACTATACATTTTCTGAGCTCAAAAAAACCTCACAATCCAATCTGTAAGAGTGCTTTAAAAAATATGAAGTCCTAGAAAAAAACAAAAAAGATTAACATCATTTTCTATTTTCAACAAGACACTTCAAAGATAGTAATATGACTCCCTAAAGTCTTCAAATGTCTACTTAACTACTGTCTGCATACCACTCTTTCAAAGGAAACTTGTTTGAGCTTCAGTCAGTGCCATCCCAAATTAAATCTCACCTAAGAGGTGGAAGTATTAAAACTTTAAAAATTAAAGAACTGAGATAAAAAATAACTCAAAATAGTATCAAGTATCCAACTGTAAAACATAAAAATAGATTTAGTTACTTGATCAGAAAGGGTTACAGCTAAAAAATTTTTTAATTGCTTCTGCGGTGAAAGACTAAGGGTTCAAGTGGGAGAAAAACAAGAAGGGTTACCAGAATAGAATACTTGATCTTCTCTAGCTAGAGACAGGCTAGCCAAAGCCAGCAGCAGAAAATTCCTGTGAACATTTACCTTACTTCTCTATCTCCTACCTCTATTACCTAGGCAAAATTAATCATAAGCTCCCTGTTTGACTACATCATTTACTAACCAAATATAATACCAAAAGATGTGTCTGCAATAATAATGCATTAATGAAAACTATGTATCAAAAATCAATTTGTAGATCAGAAGGGATTTGAAATTTTGCAAACATAAAATATTTTACAGACATATATACCTAGGAGGAGGAAAAAAGATTAAAATCATATGCATCAGAATGTTAACAACAGCTGTTTACACATAATTTTTTATTCTTTTCTCTGTGCTTTTCAAAATATTTTAAATTATCCGCAAAGAACATGCATTACTTTCAAAACCAAAAGAAGATTTACCATTAAAGAAACTGGGATCAGTGGGACTACGGGCAGGAGCAAATCTAACATGAAGGTAAAATTCCCAAAGCATAAGCTTCATGAAAATAAGCATTAGTTTGTTGAAAAATAATGAACAACACAATTCTAGTACATGAAAAGATACTGGGCTAAAAAACAAGAAATCAAGTGATCTAGGTTCTAATTCCAACTTCAACTGTTTCATAAGAAACTCTCACTTGTTTATCTTTATAGCCCTGGTGCCTAGCACTCCCACCCAACAAGTAGTAATCTATGTCAACGGTTCATGCTTTCATTCCCTCATCAGCCAAAAGCAGAAAACATTCCTTGTTCTACCTGATAGGGGTGTCAAAGATGAAATGAGATAATTGAATATGAAAGTACTTTTGGAAGTTAGACACAAACAATACTGGTGGGAAAAAAATCCAGTAATTTATCAAAATCAGGCAATCATAAAGCTCAGAAAGATTATGTTTGTTCCTAATAAAGAAAAAGAAAAACATACTTAACAAAACAGGCTACATGACATTCCACACTACTATGTATCTATCAGAACTGTTAAAATTATGCTAATAAGTGTGGATATATACTATCCTTTACTCTAATTATAGATTAATGCCCAACAATTCTGCTAGAATCTTAATATGGAGACTACAGAACATAGAGCTCTATTAATCTAACCACAACCCTGTATTTTGATCCCTTTATGAAAAAAGAAACACTTTTTAAGACAGATGATTAGAGTTAGCAAAATGAATAATAAATATAATCTGACCAATGAACAAACAATAGACTAAATTCACCAATCGCTGTGCAATCTTTCACAAATAATCTCTCCGAGCTTCCATTTTCTAACTTGAATACTGAGGAAAATAACAATACTTGCTCACATGATTATTGAAAGGCCCCAGGTCACTTTACATATGCAAAATGACTGTGTAAACATAAAAATATATCCAAACATTGAAAGAGTATACACTTGCATTTATTATTAATACAAAGTTATAACCACTTGAACTACGCACAAGAACTTCTGCCATTACATATGGTCCATGTAAACAGTATCAACAAAGTCTCCAAATTCCTACCTTGAATAGAGCTATTTTCAAACTCCTCTGCCTCTTATCAAAATCCAAGTCAAGACCAGCTTAGTCCATTACTTCTGAGAAATACGTCTGATTAGCTCTATTACCTCTAAAGTCTATTCAGGAAATTGGGTTGCATTTGTGGCTTTGACACAAAAATATGACTTTGGACAAATTACATCATCACTCTGGACCCCAGTTCCCTCAACTAAAAATTAATGGATTAGATTATGCCCTGTTATATCATATTTTTATGCCTATTCCCATCTTTTCTTCTCTGGCTAATTCCAACGTATCATTCAAATTTCACTCTGGGATTATCAATCAATTTAACCTAATTAACCATTTATAAAACATTCCATTCAATGACAGCACATACATATTACATGTATATGAAATATTCACCAAGACAGACCCTATATCCTAGCCCAAAAATTCTCAAAAAAGTTAAAAGAATTGAAATTATATGAACCATTTTCTCTAAATACAAAGAATTAAAGTAGAAATAAATAAAAGGCGGCTATCTGGAAAATCCATGTTTGAAAACGAACTACCTCGCACATGATGTGTGTAGGGTCACGGAGAAGACAGTGTAGCACAGAGAAGACAAGTAGTGACTCTGTGGCATCTTACTACACTGATGGACAGTGACTGCAATGGGGTATGGGAGGACCTCTATAATAAGGGTAAATGTAGTAACCACATTGTTTTTTCATGTGAAACCTTCATAAGAGTGTGTATCAATGATAGCTTAATAAAAAAATACATACATATATATATAAATTAACTACCTCTAATATAGCTACCTCTAAATAACCCTTAGATCAAGAAGAAATAAAAGGGAAATTAGAATATATTTTGAATTGAATAAAGATGAAAATACAGTAACAGAATTTGTGGATCACAGCTAAAGCTTAGAGGAATCCTTATTAAATGCTTATTTTAGAAAAGAGAAGTCTCAAATCGGTAACCCAGGATCCTACCTTAAGAAACTAGCACAGAAGAGCAAATCAAACCTAAAGCCAGTAAAAGGAAGAAAATAACAAAGATAAAAGCAAAAACCATTAAAATTAAAAACATTAACAATAAAGATAATCAATGAAACCAAACACTAGTTCTTTGAAAAGCTAATAAAACTGATAAATTTCTAGTGAGAGTGATCAAGAGAAAAAGAAGACAGAAATTACCAATAGCAAGAATGAAAGAAGAAAGGATCATTATATATCCTCTATACATTAAAAGGATATGGTAATAGTGCAGAAAATTTTATACCAATAAATTTGAAGTCATAAAAGGAACTGACAAATTCTTTGGAAGACAAACTATCAAAGTTCACTTAAGAAGATAGAGATAACCTAAATAGCCCTGTATCTAATAAGGTAATAGAAGTCATACTTTTAAACTTTCCCACAGAGAAATCTTAATACACAAATGGCATTACTGAAGAATTCTGGCAAACATTTGTGAAATAAATAACAACTCTAGACAAATTCCTCCAGAAAACAGAAGAGTAAACACTTCCCAATCCATTTTACCAGCATTACTCTGATACTAAACCAGACAAGGACATTGCAAGAGTAATACAGACCAATATCCTTTATGGACATAGATGAAAGGAGCCTGAACAAGTATTAGAGAATCTAATCCACAATGAATGAAAGGAAATTTCCTTAACCTGATAAAGGGTGTATACAATTTACAGCTAATATTGTACTTAATAGTGAAAGACTGAATGCTTTTACTCAGCCTTGCCAACACAAGGATGTCCACTCTACTCACTTCTATTCAACACTGTACTGTCTTAACCAGTGAAATAAGAAAAAGATATATACGTTAGAAAGGAAGAAATTAAACCATCTGTATTCATAAACAATGAATGCCTATGTAGCAATCTACAAAAGGAATCTACAAAAAACTACTAGCTCTAATAAGTAAGTTTAGCAAAGTCATAGAATACAAACTCAATAGAGAAATGTTTCTATATACTTGCAACGAAAATTGGAAATAATATTTTAAAAATGAATACCATTTAAATTAGCACAAAAACAAGCAATCTATAGGTACAAATCTAACAAAATATGTGCAAGTATGTATAATAAAAACAAAAAAATTGAGTGAGATCAAAGAAGATTTTTACCAATAGCTATATGGATTGAAACACCCAATACTGTTAAGATGTCAATTCTCCCCCAAATTTTCTTAGACTTCTGTGAAACTGACAAACGAATTCTGAAGTATATATGTAAAGGCAAAAGATCTAGAATAGCTGAAACAATTTTGAAAAAAAATGAAGTTAGAGGATTAATTTTACTGAATTCAAGATATATAAAACAATGGTAATTAAGATAATGTGATATTGGCATAAGAACAGCATGTGGAACAATGAAATCGAATAGAGTCCAGAGGTAGACCCACAGAAATGATTCTAAACAACTGACTCAGGTAATTAAATAGAGAATTAATAGCCTTTACAACAAAGAGTACAGTAACAAATGTTCATCCAGCTGCAAAACAATGAACTTTGCAACTTACATAAAAAAGTTAATTCAAAATGTATCATATACATAAATGTAAACCTAAAACTATAAAACTTGTAGAAGAACAGAGGAGAAAATCTTTGTGACCTTGGGCAAGACAAAGATGTTTTTAGATAAGACACAAAAACCATGAAACATAAAGAAAAAGCTGATATGTAGTGGACTTCACCAACATTTATAAACTTTTGTTCTTTCAAGAACATCTTAAAATATGAAAAGACAAGTCACAGACTAGCAGGAAACATTTTGAGGATATGCATCTTACAAAGAACTGACTCATATCCAGAATACATAAAGAATTTTACAATTCTATAGTAAGGATTCAAACAACCAAATTAAAAATGGGCAAAAGATCTGAACAAACATTTCACCAAAAAAATAAATAAACAGAGAGGAAGAGAGAAAAAGAAAGATGACAATTTTTAATGCTCAACATCATTTCATCACTAAGGAACTTCAAATTAAAATCACAAAATATCACTTCAAACCCATCAGAATGGAAAATAGTATGACAGTTTCTTATAAATTTCAACATGCACTTACCACTAGACTCCGAAATTACACTCCCAGACATTTTTACTCAAGAGAAATGACAACATTTCAAAACAAAGACTTACATTTAAATTATTCATGGCAGCATTATTCACTGTGGTAGTTACTAGACCTTATACATTTGTCAAAGTCGCTGAACTCTATGCTTTAAAAAGGTGACTTTTTTAAATATAAATTTTACCTCAATGAACCTGACTTGTTAAAAAGATAATCATGCAAAAATCAGCCCTCCTGACTATCCAGACTTGACTCTGGATATCTCTTCCATGTACTCCCATAGTTCTTCATGCAGCTATTCATTAATCACCTGTTTACCAAGTCTAAGTATCTCTGGATCCTTAACATTCAGAACAATGCTCTGTAGAAGCAGATGATCAATTCGGCGATTCTGACTTTATCCTGATACATGCTGTCTTGCTTTCCTCTAAAAACTCCGAATTCTATTTTATCTTATTTTTCTATTAGTATGTTACACCCATTTCATAGGTGAGTTTTGACTTTTTTACAATGAGTCAAAACTCATTCTAATTTCTAATCGGCTTAAAAAACATGTTTTCTCTTTCTTTTGTCCTCCATCACACAGGCCTAACCAGCTTTGTAAAACACATAAATGTTGACTTTCTGAAATTAGGGAATGTTAGATATTCCCTAATGTCTAAGTTGAGAATTTCAAGAAGACCACCACCTAAGAAATGTGAGTTGAAAAGCATGATGAAGGCCATCTTTTCTGGCCAAATACTGTCCTACAAGACAACAGTCCTGCAACACTAATGCTAAGCACCATCCTTCACAAATGTAGATATACTTTCAGAAGAAAAATTAATTAAGTGTTTAATATCATAGTCTATCCACAAAGACAGAAAGGGTATGTGCCTCAGTGCATGGCTCTGGTTGGCCAGCATAAAGTCACAAGTATCTGGTACTGAAAGAAAGGTGAAAGGCCCTAACCCAAAAGGCATTATGTTACAAGCATAATTAAGACCAGCCCCCAAACAAAGGAAAAAATACAAAAACAAAAACAAAAAAAACTAAGAACCTATACCAGATAAAATTTAGTTAAGGAAAATATCTGTTACATGCATTGTTCTGGTCACTATAGAAGGACCCAAACTAAAGTACGGTAAACAAAATGATGAGGGCAGAGATTCTAATCTGAAAAAAATATGTAGAATTAAATTATTTCTTTAAAAGAAACATACCAGAGAGTATACATTAAACTATATATTATATATATATATATATATAATTAAAAATATATATACACAAATATATAAAAACATATAAAATAAATATAAAAATATATAAAATATATATATATATATATACATTAAGAATATTTGTATATGTGGCCAACATTTTAAATTACCATTAAAAGTAGTTCCATAGGTACCACAAAATAGAAACAGTATTTACTCCAAGGTAGAGTGGGTGGTTACCAAGGACTGCATGCATATACTAGTGTGGCACAGCACAAAGAATGAATTTTTAAGTCACCAGGCCTGGATTTAAATCCACTGACCAATGTGATCTTGAGTTTCTTAAACTATCTGAGGGTCACCTTCCCATTTGGAAAATAAGGGCAATAATATCAACTTTCACAAGATTGCTATAAACATTAATTTTAATAATCTATGTCTGGGGATGACAAATAGTTTCATTTCACATGCATTTCTGATATATTGCTAGCTGCATCCTGTAACACTGTCTTAGAAGGGATTACAGAGCAACATTCGAGCTCAGCTGGAAAAGTATATTATCCAATAGCTACATCACTCATGGGGAAAGAGTGACAGTATATAAGCCAGGCATTTGTTATCCCTGTGCTCAATAAACAATAGCTCTTCTTATTCCTGGTGTACTGTATTCCAACTGTACTGGTTATAGGAGAAGTGTTTTTAGTATGTTTCTTATTTGCAAATTAATTTTCAGATTCTAGAGGTAAAATCCACCAAAACAGAAGCAGCAGAATGTTATCAGAGAGCACATTCTTTCCTACAAAAAAAATCCTCTTAAAATAGCAGCTTAGTATGTTGCTTCATGTTTCCTCAGTTAAGAATTATTTTTTACACTTGGCAACAACTCAAATTTCTATAATTAAGTAAACAATCATAAAAGGTCTCTTTTTATAATAGGAAAAATAGACTTAGAGGAATCAACAGCAACATTAGGTTAGTTTAGAGAAGACAATTACTCAAAACTATAGTCTAAAAATTACCTGCTGACCCAAGTATTTCAGCCCATCCAAACACACTTTCCATTCAATCAACAGCTGGTAGATGTCCTCCTTTCCACCCCATATCTTTACCACAAAACAAGACACAGATGTATCAAGACGATCTGGCATTATTCCAAAATCAAGACTCCGCCATGTTGGATTCTGTTGACGGAAATGAAAACGTGCTTTAGGAAGATTCAATTTGTTTACAGTTATTTCAATTAGGTTATAAATCAATTTTTAAAAACCAAAAGACCTCATAAATATATTAAATTGCAAACTTAAATGAACCAAGAAGATGTTCCAACTAACACAATGGAGGTGATAATAGCACAGGCACACCTTGGAGATTCTGCAGGTACAGTTTCTGACCACCACAATAAAGCAAATACCACAATAAAATTGGTCAAATGAATTTTTTGGTTTCCTAATGCATATAAAAGTTATGTTTTTTTTAAAAAAGTTATGTTTAAGGCAAAACAGAAGGAACAAAACAACAGCAGACTCATAGACACCAAGAAGGGACTAGTGGTTACCAAGGGGGAGGGGTTGGGGAGTGTGGGGGCAAAGGGAAAGGGGATTAAGGGGCACAATAATTTGCAATCAAAATACAGGATGGTCATGGGGGACAACAGCACAGCACAGAGAATACAGTTAATGATTCTATAACATCTTAACTACATTGATGGACAGTGACCACACTGAGGGGTGAGGATTGATAATATAGGTAACTGCTGAACCACTGTGTTGTGTATTTAAAACTAATATAAGATTGTATTTCAATGGTACTTTAATAATTTGAATAAGCATGACATAAAAAAACAGTAATGTTTATACCATACCGTAGTCTATTAAGTATGCAAGAGGATTATGTGTAAAAAACAATGTACATGCCTTAATTAAAAATACTTCATTGCAAAAAAAAATTGCTAATCATCATCTGAGTTTTCACTGAGTTATCATCTTTTTGCTGGTGGAGGGTCCTGCTTCAATGTTGGTGGCTCCTAACTGATCAGGGTGGTGGTTGCAATTTCTTAAAATAAAGGCAACAGTGAAGTTTGCTGCATCAGTTGACTCTTCCTCTCATGAACGATTTCTCTGTAACATGCGAGCCTATTTGACAGCATTTTATCCATAGCAGAACTTCTTTCAAAATAGAAGCCAATCCTCCAAAACCCTGCTGCTGCTTTATCAACTGAGTTTATGTGATACTCTAAATCCTCTGTTGTCATTTTAATAATCTTCACAGCATCTTCACCAGGAGAAGATTCCAACTCAAGAAACCACTTTGCTCATCCCTAAGAAGCAGCTCCTCATCCATTCAAGTTTTACCATGAGTTCGCAGCTATTCAATCACATCATCAGTCTCTACTCTTAATTCTAGTTCTCCTACTATTTCTACTATATCTGTAGTTACTTCCTCCGATGAAGTCTTAAGCCCCTAAAAGTCACTCATGAAGTCTGGAATCAACTTCTTCCAAAGTCCTGTTATTGACATTTGACCTCTTCCCATGAATCATGAATGTTCTTAATGGCATCAACAATGCTGAATTCTTTCCAGGAGGCTTTCAATTTATGTTGCCCAGATCCATCAAAGAAATCACTACATCAGCCTTATGAACTGTATTTCTTAAATAATAAGACTTTGTAAGAAATTACCCCTTGATTCATGGCTGCAGAATGTATGCTATGTTGGCAGGCATAAAAGCAACATTAATCTCGTACATCTTCATGAGAGCTCTTGGGTGACCAGATGCATTGTCAATGAACAGTAATATTTTGAAAGGAAATATTTTTCTCTGAGCACTGGTCTCAAAAGTGAACTTAAAATATTCAGGAAACCATGCTGTAAACAGATGTGCTATCACTCAGGCTTTATTTTTCCATTCATAGAGCACAAGCAAAGTAGGCTACACATAATTCTTAAGGACTCCAGGACTTTCAGAATAGTAAATGAGCACTGGTTTCAACTTAAAGTTGCCAGCTGCATTAGCCCCCAACAAGAGTCAGCCTGTCCTTGAAGCTTGGAATCCAGGCACTGACTTCTCTCTAGCTAGGGAAGTTCTACATGGCAATTTCTTCTAACAGAACCGTTTTCGCTTCACTGAAAATCTGTGATTTAGTGCAGCTCCCTTCATAAATCATCTTTGCTAGAGCTTCTGGATAACTTGCTGCAGCTTCTACATCAGCACTTGCTGCTTCACTTGGCACTGTGCTGTTATGGAGATGGCTTCTTTTCTTAAACCCCATGAACCAAAGTTCACTAGCTTCTAACTTTTCTTCAGCAGCTTCCTCACCTCTCTCAGCCTGCATGGAAGTGAAGAGAGAGGGCTTGCTCTGGATTAGGCCTTAAATTACGGAAATGCTGTGGCTAGTTTGGTTGTCTGTCCAGACCACTAAAACTTTTTCTGTATCAGCAATAAGACTATTTCGCTTTCTGATAATTCATGTGGTCACTGGAATAGCATTTTTAATTTCTTTCAAGCACTTTTCCTTTGCATTCACAACTTGGCTAAGTATGTGGCTCAAGAGGCCCAGCTTTTAGCCTCTATCGGCTTTCGACATGCCTTCCTCACTAAGCTTAATCATTTCTAGCTTTTGATTTAAAGTGAGATAAATGTAACTCTTCATGTTACTTGAACACTTAGAGGCATTTTAGGGTTATTAATTGACCTAATTTCAGTATTATTTTATCTCAGGGAATAGGGAGGCCCAAGGAAAAAGAGAGAGATGAGGCAACAGCCAGTTGCTCGTACAGTCAGAACACAAACAACACTTTTCAATTAAGTTCACCATCTTATCCATTCATGGTACCCCCCCAAACAGTTACAATAGTAACGTCAAAGATGACTGGTCACAAATTACTGTAACAAATATAATAATAATGAAAAAGTTTGAAATACCACAAGAATTACCAGAATGTGACCTGAGACACAAAGTGAGCAAATGCTGTTGGAAGAGAAGACTTGCTGGACACACACCTTCAATGTGTAAAAACACAATATCCAAGAAGCACAATAAAACCAAAGCACAGTAAGACAAAATATGCCTGTATTTCTGAACTTCTCTGATTATTTATCAGGGACATTAGAAGGAGCATATATTTTAATCTCTCATTAATATGGCTTCATTATAGTAATTCATTTGTTTATTCAACACTTAAAAAGGATCCACAGTGGCACAGAAAGCAGGAGTAAACTTTGAAGGAAAGGGGGAAAGTCATCACAGAGGCTGTGAAACTGGTTTTTAAAGGAAAAATAGGATTTCACCAGGTTTAAAATAAAGAGTTCCAGGCAAAGGGACCACAATAAACAAGGGCTCAGAGGTGTGGTATAGCAAGGTGTTGTCAAGGAACTAAGACAACTGCTGGAATACAACACGAGAAAAGCAGGACACAGAACTGGAGAGGCAAACAAGGGACAAACCGAAGGACTTTTTATGCCTTGCCAAGGAAGCAGTCCTTTATTTACTCTGTACAAGAGGTAAGGCCATTGAAAAGTTTTAAGCCCAACTTTATCTGTTCATTAACAGAATCATTCAGATAGTTAAAACACTTTGAAAAGTCAAAATGTTAAGGAGCTTTAATGACATCAATGTAAATGAACTACAAAGCATCAATCACTCACTCTCATTTATTTCACCTATATTAAACATTAAGGCTTTCATTGCTGAATGTAAATATAATCAATCTTAAATGAATAATTTTCATATTATATAAATCAGTAAATCAAAGCATCCTCATACAAGGGTAACAAACTCCTCTTGGCTTTGGGGCAGCTATTTTCCTGTCAGAAGCCCGAACGGAGTAGGCTAGTGCTTGTTTCTGTTGAAGGGGGTATACCGATGTGTGCATTTCTGTGGATTTGGTTGTTGAGGTTTCTGGAGAGAAGGCATCACTTTCAGTTTCACAGCACTTATGTCTGATATATCTTTTTCACTTACATGTTGGTATTTCTATTGTCTAATTTCCTTCCACTAAAATAAAAGTCCTGATAGACAGGAATATTGCCTGACTTGTTTACTGCAAGATCTCCAAAGCTCGAAAAGTACCTGGTATGCATTCAATAAATATTTGCTGAATGAGTGGTGAATGTCCAGTTAATGGATATGGCCATTTGAGGATACTGAAAGACTATCAATAAAAACAAAGGATGGCAACATAGTAAGCACATTCATGCAATCAGTTTTTTTATACTGGATCATATAAAAACCAAATTCCAATCATCCAAGAATTTCAACCTAAGATCAATAGAATTCCATTTGTAAATGACTCCTGGGATCTATCACACTGTAATTGTTTTAGAAGCCCTGCTACGTGGGGGTAGAGTTTCACTTAAATATTTGAGCACAAACTCTGACCAGTCACTGACTGACCACTCAGCTATGCAGACACTGAAGTAAGTGTCACTAGAAAGGTAGACAGACTCAGGAACAGCAGCAGACAATCAACCAAACAGCCACAGGCTTGTGAAGAATCACTTAACTTCAGCCTTTGCTCTGTCAAATGAAGGGAACTGAGAGGCAGTGTGATAGAGAAGCAAGTGATATAATTAAGCTACACTGCTAATTACATAGTCCCCTCTGTGCCTTAGAATATTCAGCTATACAAACTGGAACAACTGTCAACTTACAGGGTTTTTAGAAAGCTTAAACAGAATAATAACTAATTATAGTAATAGCTGCCATTTTAACACTTACTAGTGATGGATACAAGACAAAATCAGGTAATACATGAAAAGGACATAGTTGAATGCCTATCCTAGCGTTAGACAGCAGAAGCATCTAACCTGTTTAATAAAGTAGCCCTGTTCATCTTAACAGCAAGTCCACATGAGGTAAATAAGACAACTTGTTAACCTCAATAGTTAAAAAGACAAAAATACCATATTTCATCAAATCCTAGATACCACCAATTATGATATATCATTGCTGCATGTACCATTAAGAAAAAAAAAGAAAATGATTTTGATATGCCTCTGGATTTCTAAGATGTTTAATTGTGGAAAAATGTGCATCTTAGAATCAATAAACACAATAGCTAAGTGTCTTGTCTAAGGTCTCCTAGCAAAAACAGCACTAGAATTTGAAGCTAGGTCTCTAAATAATTTGTCTCATTTGCTCTTTCTTGTTTAGTTGGTTTTTATTTTTTTCTCCCCACCAAATCACAGAAGACAGAATTTAGAACAATTTCCTTATTGTTGATTGTCAACAATTTCCTTATTTAGATCCCAAAGCCAGAGAGAGAACTCTGCCCTCTACCTGTGCCCTATTCTCTGGGCAAAAGGAACTGGGGTGACTTCATTGCACACAAACATGGTCTTGTTGCTCTATCACCTCACTCTATACCTGAGTAGGGCTGAGACATAAATAAGTAAACATGACAGCAAACAATGAGGTAGTTCAATACAGATCAACTATACTTAACCTTCACAAAACTCAAAAGCCTTTGAGTCAACAGCACTATTACAATGTTTCAAAGGAGAAACTAATGCTAGGGTGACTCACCTAAGGACACACATTTGGTTATATCTGGAGCTGGTCTGTGTCTGATCTAAAGACATGAAAACATTAGATAACTTCTATATATGAGATCATATAATGTCCCTTAAATAAGGAAAAGGGAAGGGAGACCAGAAAAATATGACATAGATAAGAAAAATGATTACATTTCACTTAACTGGAATTCAACAGACCACCAGTTCCCCCTATCCCTGAATAGTCAAAAACAGAAAGCGTAAAAAAGGCTACTTAAACTATCAAGTTAGATCAAGTAAGATTGAATATATTCCACAAAATTTTTTGCACAGAATTTGCTTACTCTTAATTGGCATTAACTGACAGGTTTTTCCAAAACAGGCACTTAATTTTAAAAAAAAGAACATCTAAATGGCAATAAACACTAGGAAAGGTGCTCAACTAGAACAGTATATGAAGAAATATAATTAAAATCACAATACAGTACCACCACTATCACAAAAGAAGGGCTAAAGTTTTAAAAAACAAGTAATACCAAGTTTAGACAAGGATGTGGGAGTAACTAAAAACCTCACAGCACTGGTAGGGATGTAACTAGCACATCATTTTGAAAAAACTATTTAGCAATATCTACTAAAGCTGAAAATAACCTATGACGCAGCACTTAATTCCACTCCTAAGTATATAACTAAGAGAAATGCATATATACATGTTCACCAAAAGACACATACATTAGAATTAATGAACTACTTCATGTAACAACATGAACAAATCTCACAAATATTATGCTAAGCAAAAGAGTATATAGCACATAAAAATTCAAAACCAACCAGAACTCATCTATAGTGCCAGAAGTCAGGATAGTGGTTCTCTTTGTGGGGAGGTGAGAACTAGAGGGAGAACACAGAGGTGCTGGTAATGTTCTACTTCTTGATCTGGTAACACTGAACTGTTCCCTTTGAAAAGTCACCGACTATTATTTGTGCCCTTTACTGCAGTGTGTGCTATATCTCAATAAAAAATAAAGGTATGTTCTGTAAAGACCCAATAAAGAAAAAATACAGCAACTTAAATGGAAGAGTCTGCAGCAATAAATTAAATGTACATATCTTCCCATGATGTTACTTCAGGCCCTAAAGCTTAAAGAGTAGGAGGTGGAGGACCCTGCTGCCCTTCAAATTGCACCACCTGAAAAGACAGCCATTTGCTTCCCAAGTTGTAAGATCACCTGTCAACAAAAGCACATATACTCTAGAATATGAATTAGTATAATTTCAAATTCTCATTGTCAGAGTGATAAAGCACCAGAAAAAGCATGAAAAAACCACTCCTTTCCAAAGTGAAAAAAAAAAAGACTTGGTGAATATATCTGAAGGGCCATACTGCATGGGGGAGGGGAGGACGATTTGAGGGGTTGTATTAAGTAATTGTAAATATTTGTTGTATTAAATATTTGTAAATACTTCATTGTAAAATAAATTAAAAGGCTTTGAAGGGAAGATGGTCTTTTGAAGTTATTTCATGTGGTTGACTAGATAACCTAGGTTTCCTTTCTAAGCCAATACAACATGAATACACTACAGCCATTGTCAATCTTTGCATTACAATGACTTTCCTTTATATTTTTATAAAATAGCTGTCAATGAGCAATAGTTCCTGAGTTGGTACATTAAGATACAGGCAGATACAATCTGCCACACATTCAAAGACTAACATTACTGCCCAGTAATGTTACTGTAAAAACCCAGATGATTTTTACATATCTTTAAGCTAATCACACCAGCCCATTTTCTAGATGTAACAAATTATTTAAGTATTAACATCATCTAGGGACCTACACACCATGTTCACTGAAAGTACAATGGCAGAATATCAGGATATGTGTGGCTTTGAAAAGTTCACTGCTTACTAACTACCCACAAGAGAATCTAAAATCATTATTTATTACCATGATAATTTCTCATAATTTATTACTATGATAACACTGCTCAGTGACTACTTACTTTAATTAAACAAATCATTGATACACAATTATGAAGATTTCACATGAAAAACACTGTGGTTTCAACATTCACCCATATTATTGTCCTCACCCCTCCCCACTGCAGTCACTATCAGCATAGTAAGATGCTATAGAGTCCTTAGTTGAAGACTATTTATTTTTAAAACACACGTGTAAAGAAAAACTTCAAAACGCAAACTATTGCTGTTCTTCACTTAATAACAAATGTGTAGTCACAAGAAACATAACTAAGAATTCATAAAAGTTGTTCCAACTTTCTCACAATATATAACTCTCAGGAAGTACATGCTGATTTTGTAAGTAATAGTTATTTCTCAGCCCAATAAACTCTTTTTCCCTTTCTCATTCACCTCAATTCATCTATTATGTCTCAACTTTAAGAATTACTTGTTAGAAATCCTACCTAACCATTCTCTCTTAAACTAAGATAAATAACACTCCCACAGGTTTTCATAGAATCTTGTTCTTCCCTAGGACAACTACATGTGTCCATTATCTTAGTCTCCCTCCAAATCATGTAATTGACAAGGAAGATAGAAGTTAGAACACCCTGAAGATGATACTGTTTAACACAGTATGTTTTAATTTAAAACATAATTTGGCATACTCAAGAGGAGCAAACTCCCTACTCACACACACTTACGGAAATGAAATGTTAATTCATTCGGTCACAATTCAATTGAGACATAAACGTGGCTTGAGAATCACTCAATCCAGTAACTCATCAAAAATATTTATAATGTTCAGTCAGTTGTGTCCCAAAGATTTTAAAACAACTCAGATTTAAAAACAGTTGTGTCCAAAGATTTTAAAACAATTCTAACAGAAGTCTATGGTTATGATAAATCATGTCACATGCTTTCCCTAAAACTACATGCTCTAGAATTTTGTTTATTCAATTATAAGGCCCATCTCTGACCTCTACTAGCCCTCTAGTGATATTTAATCAGTTGAAGAAAGTGTGATGGAGGCAGCATGATGCTGCATCAGGGCTCCTGAACATCAGTTCTACTAGTCTAGAGTGAATTCCTCAGCCTGCCTGAACCTTGGTTCCCTTAACTACCAGACAGGTATATCTCTTACCCTGTAGCATGTTAACAAAATGAGAAACAATGTATATAATACATCCACTGTATACTACTTGAATCACAGGTGGGTACTTAGTAATTGATACCTCTTGTTTATTAAAGAAATACACATTTACAGAGGAATTTTAAAACACACACAAACTATCTATCATTGTCTTACTCCCATAAAGAGATTTTTAATTTTCTAATAAAAGTTTAAGAACTCCCTTTTTGTATGCTCCACATTGTTAATCATCAGGGAAATGCAAATTAAAACCACAACAAGATATCATCTTATACCAGTTAGGATGGCCAACATCCAAAAGATAAGGAACAACAAATGCTGGCAAGGATGCGGAGAAAGGGAAACTGTCCTATACTGTTGTAGGAATGTAAATTAATTCAACCATTGTGGAAAGCAATATGGAGTTTCCTCAAAAAACTAAAAATAGAAATACCATTTGACCCAGTAATTCCACTCCTAGGAATTTACCAAAGAAAACAAGATCCCTGATTCAAAAAGACATATGAACCCCTGTGTTTATAGCAGCACTACTTACAATAGCCAAGAAATGGAAGCAACCTAAGTGTCCATCAGTAGATGAACAGATAAAGAAGATGTAGTATATATACACAAAGGAATATTATTCAGCCATAAAAAGAAAAGAAATCCTACCATTTGCAACAACATGGATGGAGCTAGAGGGTATTATGATCAGAGAAATAAGCCAGGCAGAGAAGACAAGTACCAAATGATTTTACTTATTTGTGGAGTATAACATGAAAATTGAAGGAACAAAATAGCAGCAGACTCACAGACTCTAAGAAGAGACTAGCAGTTACCAAAGGGAAGGGGTTGAGGAGGTTGGGTGGGTGGTGAGGGAGAAGGGGATTAAGAGGCACTATAATTAGCACTCACAATATAGTTAAGTCACGGGGAAGGCAGTACAGCACGGAGAAGACAAGTAATGACTCTAGCATCTTATTACACTGATAGACAGTGACTGCAGTGTGATTGGACTGGGGGGAACTTAATAAAATGGGTGAATGATGAAACCACAATGTTGCTCATGTGAAACTTTCACAAGACTGTGTATCAATGATACCTTAATTTTAAAAAAACAATAATAAGCTAAGACATGGAAGCAACCTAAGTGTCCATCAGTAGATGAATGGATAAAGAAGATGTGGTACATATACACAATGGAACATTATTCAGCCAAAAGAAGAAAACAAATCCTACCATTTACAACAACATGGATGGATCTAGAGCATATTAAGCTCAGTGAAATAAGCCAGGTGGAGAAAGACAAGTGCCAAATGATTTCTCTTAGTTCTGGAGTATAACAACAAAGCAAAACTGAAGAAACAAAACAGCAACAGACTCACAGACTCCAAGAAGGGACTAGCGGTTGCCAAGGGGGAGGGCAGGTGGGGAGGGAGGGGCAAGGGGACTGAGGGGTATTATGATTGGCACACATGGTGTGGGGGGGACATGGGGAAGACAGTGTAGCACAGAGAAGGCAAACAGTGACTCTGTGGCATCTTACTACACTGAGGGACAGTGACTGCAATGGGGTATGGGCGGGGACACAACAACATGGGTGAATATAGTAACCACATTGTTTTTTCATGTGAAACCTTCATAAGAGTCAATATCAATAATACCTTAATAAATAAATAAATAGATTGTATATCCAAAAAAACTTAAGGGAGTTTCAGTAAAAATCATAATTGAGAAACTTAAAAATAATAATAATAATGGCTCCAAAGTTAAAAAACAACAAGCTCCCTTTTTAAAATATCTATCAACCAACTTTATAATTGCTAAAGATGGGTACATGTGGGTTCATTACACAATTCATCTCTATTTTTCTGTATGTACAAAATTACCTTTACAGAATTTAGTTATGTTCATTCTTACTGCTTCAATAATTTTAGTTATTAATTAGTCAATGACCCTTCAAACAAAAAGTTCCCAAAAGTTAACTGGTTTGGAGGATATGGCTAGCTAAAGCCAGAGGCTTTTAAGTTAAATTATACATTCACCACTAATTGTTCTATGCTAAATATGAAAAGAAATCATTACTCTGACATATAACTTGGAGACCCACCTTCACCATCTTGCCTACGAAAGGTCAATTATTCTAGTTACTCAATGCAACAGACACTTACTGGACTTTTCTGTTTAAGCATTGTGCTTGAGAATTAGAAAACAGAAAAATGAGTAAGTTGATCATCCTTGCCCACCACATGCCCCTAATTGTGTGTGACCTGTAACAATGTCCCTGCCCAAATCTTTCCCATGTTATTCGGCCTTTGACTATCATCTCCTATCTCTCTAGGGCATTCCCCCCCACCCCGCCCACCCCCGCTCCCCCCGCCCTACCCTGATCCTTAATTCCTTTGTCCCTATTGTTGTAACTGCCTAGCAAAATCTCAAATCACCCCTGCTCACTCCAGTCCAGCCGTACTAACGTTGTAGCCATTTCTTGAAAATCACAAGTACACTCCTGCCTTTGTACTTTACTGTTTCTCAGCCTGGAACAGCCTTACCCCACCTGGATTCATAGCTCATTCTCTTCTTTCAGGTGTCTGCTCAAATGATTTTCTCTGTGATTACCACAGCAACCATCTCTACCAGATACTCCCTTATTCTCTTTTATTTTACTCCACCATATTTATTACCATCTAAGATACTCCAATTCAACACCAATTTTGACATGTACTTTCCTTCACACTGTAAGATGAATTCTGATTTCTAGAAATATTAAAATAAATAAGGTCCTTCAATCTTTGACCACCAGGTGGCAGTATTCAGGTGTCACTGCCTCCACACACTAAAAAATCGCTTAACATCAACTCTTTAGACATACTATTGGGACTACATGTGCTAAATTTAATTGCCATTTAAAATATTTCTCTTGATTTATATTGAAAGAAACAAAAACTATCAAAAACTTAAATTCAAAAGATTTTTAAAATAACAAGTGTTTACAACAATGTGGAGTAATCGGAACTCTCACAGATTGTTGGTGAGACTAAATTTGGAGATAAATATAGACTAAAGATTATCATATGCATATTCCCTGCAAATGTCCACTACTAGATATATACCTCAACAGAAATGAACACATATGTTCAAACAACAGAGATACACAATGTTCATAGCAGCACTATTCTTATGAGCTCAAAATTAGAAACTAACAAAATGTTCATCAACAAGTAGAATGGATAAATTCTGGTACATTCACACAGTGCAATTCTATAGAGTAAGTATACTTCAAATATACCACACAATATGAATGACTCTTATAATACAAAGTTGAAATGAGGAAGACAGAAACAAAAGAGTACATATTGTATTATTTCATTTTCATCAAGCTAAAAAACAAGGTAAAATTAATTAATGGCATTAAGTCAGGAAAGCAGTAGTAACTGAAGGGGACCTGAGGGGGTCTTCTGGAGCAAAATATTCTTTCTTGATCTGGAATGCTGGTTACATGAATGTATTCAATTTGAGAAAATTCATGAGGTGGTACACTAAAGATCTGTAAATGCTTCTTTATGGATGTTAAACTTCAATATAAAGTATTAAAGTTTTTGTGAGGGCAGAAAGGACAAAAACACAGCAACAAGGCTTGAATTTGGTATTAAAGCAGCAAATTTTTGTTAATGGAAAAATAACTTCACCTATCTTTATAGGAATTAATGAAATTCCCAAAAATCAAGGAAGCGGATTTGTATTTTAACGCTGAGATACATACAAAAGAACCCCATCACAGATCAAGCAATACACCTGAAGGAAGGAAAGACTGCCAAATAAATAGCTTGGAATGGGTGAAGGAAATTTCATAGTAACAACTGTCTGGGAAGACTGATCACAACTCACTCAGGACTACTACCAAGGCCCTGTGTTTGTTTAATTAGAAGTGTTTGTTTTCTCTTGGTGAACATAATAATGGTTAAGTCTTACAACTTGGGTTAGGAATTTTTTTTCTTGTTTGCCCAGTAAAAGCCAATACGATGCCTATGGAGGTGGCAAAGATGAGGCGCACAGGTCCCTGCCTTCATAAGGTGCAGCATACATACCAAAGAAGCTAAGACAATCAAACAAACAGCTTATGCTGATTTAGAATGGCACTAGTGGTGTAAGTATAAAGTATACATTTCTTTAAAAAGCACATAAAATGGGAAATTTCTTCTTGCTAAGGATACATAGTCAGAAAGCTTTTCAGAAGCATTTAGAACTACGATGTCCAATACAACACCCATTAGCCACTTGTGGTTATTTAATTCAAATCAAATAGAATTTAAAATCCAGTTTCTCAAAAGAACTTAACCACAACGCAGGTGCTCACCAGCATAGCAGCTGTACTGGACAGGGCACAGAACATGGCCATCACTGTGGTGCTGACCTGGAGCCCTCAGGGGGCAGCCAGACGCACAGAATAGGCTCATGAGGACAGCTGATCTAACCTTTGGGGGAAAACACTCTTTTTAATCTTGTGTCCATTTTTTCATGTTTTCCTTTGCTTTGGCATGGCAAAACCAGGCCACTCTAGTCTAAGGACCAAGCCTAGAATATAAACCTAGGGTAAACAGTTGAAGGTTTAACTTCAATGAATAAAAAAGGAATACACATGCTCACCAGACTCCAATTTAGTTCAACAGAGTGAAAATTTACCCAACACTTTAGCTAGAAATAAAGGTTACTTTGTCTAGTCCTTGAATAGCTAATTGAGGATTGGGGGTTCAGGATATAACTTAAAAGTCAGTCAATAAATATATTTATGGAAGAATCCATTCATTAAGAAGAGTTTGCTAAGCACCTTCTATGTGCCAAGCACAACGGTAACCAGTAGGAATAAAAGCATTTAAACCACTAACTCTATTTAGCAAATATAACAGTGGCTTAAGAATCACAAACTCATACGCAGGGGAAAATCCAACAAATTCTGTTCATTTGTGGCTCTTCAGAAACAAGAAGAGAGGTAACAATGTGCCATCTCCAGCATATCCTCTGGGGGTTGTTGACTCCTGTGGTGTCCAATACCCGTTAATCTGAGCCAGCCACAATGACTTAGCAAAAAGCAAAGGAGAAAGAGTCCTTTCCCCCAAAAGAGAAAAAACTACCTGAAGCTTATTAAAACCATATTAGGCTATAAACAAAACAAAGAACAGTCCCTGTCAAAAACATCATACTCTCAAAGAACATCCTTAAAAAGGCAACAACAGGGAATCAACATTTATCAAACAACTCCCAACAAGCACACTGGGAGCTAGGGTGACATAAAGATATGCAGGCAGCCTCCGACCTCCAGGAGCTCTCATCTACTTGAGGAGACGAAATGGTGATGAACAGTTATGATGCAAACACATGTTGCAAGCAGCACGATGCAAACAATTACAGTACAAACTGTAAGCTGGAAGGACTTTGGAGGTCTTTTTGTCCATTTATCTCCCTTGTCCAGAATCCATTCTAGAGTATTCGTATATTATTCAGCCTAAGTACAACAGGGGTCCAGGAATGAAGACAACAAAACCTCACAGATAGTTCAGAAGCAACTGGAAAATAGGAGCCAAAAGGAGTGAAAGAGTGAATATTCAGAGAATGATGTTTAGAAATATAGATTTGGAAGCCAACTAAATATAAAGTAAATAAAATACTAATAATGTAGAACAATACACTAAAGTATCACTAGGGGCATAGGATCTACTGGGACACAAATCCAGAGAAAAAGCAATGGGACACTGTAAAACCTTCTTCAACTAGAGTTTTAACTATGGAAAAGAGGATAGAATAAATCAAGTGAAACTCTACACTTTCTGCCCCCTTAAACTACACCCGCTCCCCAGCTCTCACTTGTCTGTAGATGACATCTATTTTCACCTGAGCCAGGAAAGGAGGAGACACTAAAATTTACTCAGTAGCTACTATGTGTCAGGCATGGTACTAGTGATTTATCACATATTATTTAATAAATGTAGAATAAGAGCTTTACTGTTGCCTGGAGCTCCTCAGAGATGGGTTCAGGGAACTTGTCTGGTCTAGGATCTGAATTTATTATGATATTTTAGAGACACTTAGAAGACAGCTTGATGAAGAGGAAAGAGCATGAGAGACCTGAAGACCGAGACCTGCACTGGACTTCTGGTCCTGCAGCTGTCTGCAAAACTCACTGGGCCTCTCTGGGTGGCAGTTTCTCAAGATCTACCCTATCTACCTCACAGGTTGTTCTAAGGATCAAAATGGGATAACATACGTAAAAGGATTCTGTAAATATAACACATCACTGATATCTATTTATTCACCTAACAAGTATTTACTGAGCATCTATACTATTCTAGACTCTAGGGTTCAACAGTGAACAAGACTGGCAAGGTCTCTGCTCTCCTGGAACTTATACAGTAGTAGGTGGGAGAGAAAGAAAATAAACACAAACAAACAAAAGTGAACAAGCATTTTCAAGAATGATAAACTCTCTAAAGAAAATAAAACAGGTGCTGTGAAAAAGAATGATTTGGGGAAAGGGAACTACTTTAGATGGAACAGTCATACAAGGCCTAGCTGAAGTTATATAACTGAGACCTCAAAGACTTCTCAGACAAATGAAGAGCTGGGGAAGCAAGTGTTCTAGGCATAATAAACAAGACAAGTTTGGCATGTTTGAAGCACTGAAAAAATGAGGTATGCCTGGAACACAATGAGTAAGGAAAACTATTTAAAGATGAGGTTGAAAAAGTGGACAGAGACCAAATCCAATATGGTCTTGGGCCATTAAAAGGTTGTTATCATTACCATAAAGCTCCTCTTTTATCAATATGGTCCAATAAATTCAGCCATTTGTACAAATATCTAACATATACATTATGAAAAGTAGGGTACTTCCAACTTCTAAGTTAGCATTGTCATCACCAAAAACAACATGTGGAAATATTAAATATAATGTTCCTGAATATAAAATTCTATATCTAAACAAAGATATCATTTACTATCATGTTTGGTAAGTCAGATAGTCCAAAACCTCTGTAGTAAGTAAAAGTGATAAAATCATATAATTTGAGTTGAAAAAAACACTAAAGTTTTTAACAGAAAAAATATAAGTTCATTCAGCAAATATTTACTAAGCACCTACTATGTGTCAGGCATGCTCTAAACACTAGAGAAATAGCATTGAACAAATCAATGAAATTTTAAGCAATAATTGAGTAGAAGATTTAACTGTATAAGTATAATACTTAGAACTGAACTTGAACTTACTTCATGTCTCAGCATTTTCTAAAACAGGAGTTACAGGCTTAGTCTTAGGTACGTGTCAGAAAGCAAACTTACCAAGGAATTCTTAATCACTTCACTTCTGTAAAATTCTGGAAAAGAAGAAAAAGAACAACAAGTGATATGAAAGGAAATAAATCCTATAAACCCTGTAAATTTTTAATCCTGTTAAATTTTTTAACAGATCTTCCAGTAAAACATTTAAAATACTTTCAAGGGATCTACTCTGTATCATACCTGCATAATAAAAAATCTACTATCTTTATCTGCAAAAAATAAAGTAGAAATAAAGATTAAATAAGTATTTTAAAGGGAAAAACATTAATAAAGAAAGATCAAAACACGTTAAGATGTAATTTAGTGATTTTTTAGCTTACTGGCTCCTTTTATACCAGATTCAAATTTGAGACCTTAAAAACTCAGACTTTCTTCTCTCTTACCTACTGCCAGTCTCTACAACTGATTCTATATGCTCTGTACTGAGGAATGAATACTGACCTAGCAACCAGCTAACCTAAGTTCTCATTCCACCTATCTTTTAAATCAATTAACATTCCGTCTCTTTAATTTCCTTGGGCCCATTTTTCATTAGACAATTTTGAGAATTAAACTAATGATCAAAGGTAGTCTGTAAGCATTAAAATCTCATGATTCTACCAACTTCCATGTATGTCATAAATATTACAAATGTGAAAACACAATCAAGAGAGAATGTGTCAAAGGTTCAGACATTACCAAGGACCCGCTAACATTCCCTGTTCAGACCCTGCCCAAGTCACCTCCACAATGCTCCCAAAGACTCTTCTGTCCCTTTGTTACGATTAAGGCAGTACTTCCCAGGTGTGATGCACATACCACTGGTATCTGAGATTATTTCAGGTGACATACAGACAAATTTTCTTGTTTTCTAGTATACTGAAATTTATATCTCATATAGTTGTCAATCCCTAACTGTAAGCTCCATTAGGGTAGCAGGATTTGTTTTATACAACTACCTCCTCAGCACATAAAACCATTCTTGGCACAGAGTCAACACTGTATATTTTTCTTGAATGAATAATTTCACATATTATATTTAGACATAGGCTTAAAATTAATGAACATTTTAAAATGTTAAGTATGTTACAGTATAGAGGAAAACTCAAACACAGTGAAACTTGTTAAAGTGGTCCATTAATAACTGAAGTTTAGGAATCACCTAGCAATAAAAGGGAGAGTAGACCTAGACATAAAACTCCTGTAGGCCAGCTCTTTCACTTAAATCACCTTTTAACAAATATACCATCTATATTATTCTGTGCTTGCCTTCCTTATAAGATTGGATAATTGTTTTATTTTGTGGAGAGACAGTCACAATGTGTTAAGTGAAAAAAACAGCTTAAAAACAGAAGAATTTATAACAGGATCTAGTTTTTATAATTATGCTAACAATGTTTATCCTAGGTGACAGGATTAGACTGCTGACTTATTTTTTGCTTGGCAGCTTTCTAACTTTTCTGTTTTGAACAATTACTTTAAATAAGAAAAGAAATAATTATAATTTTATTTTTTAAGTATAGTTGACATATAATTCTAATTATAGAATTATCCTACTAATAATATAATTCTAATTGTTTTTAAAAGGACTTGCCTCCTGATAAAGGTTATTGCTAATATTTAGATACTTCAAATACTGTTATAAATAATCATTTAAAGATACATATCTTAAGACACTTGAATTTATAAGTTAAACTTTTAGAAGTAAAATTGCAAGATAAAAGCAAAAATAGTTTGACAGATATTGCCAAACTTTTCTCTAATGGTATTATACCAATTTGTAATCCCACTTACGAAAATACCTGTTTTCTCAACACCAGGCAACCGTAAGTATTATTCTCTTCATTTTTTTCCCAAGTGATTAACCAATTATTCCAACTACAAATTAACTAAATAAATGTGTATAAGTGTATATACATATATGCTAATTAATATGTACCATCCATATCTTAAAAAAAAAACTAAAGACCTAAACTGTGTTTTATTGCAAGGCATTTTTCACTTCATACTTAATATATTTTTGTGTTGCTTGACTTTGTTGCAAATATATACTACTTTTAAATCAATGAAATAAATAAAATATTCCCTTTTCTTTTGAGAATTTCTCAGCTTAATCTTTATAGTGTCTAAGTTAAACAGTTCTTAAAATATGTATCTCCAGCTCTAAGAAGATGAATAGTAGTATTATTTCTTCCAAAACTTTGCTGACTGACTTCATGTGTGCAGAAATGAAACTCAATAATTTGTCTTCTCCATTGGACCCTCAAAATGGACCTGCTAATTTAAATGGAAAGAGATCAACAAAGGAACCACAAGATTTGGAGAGAAATCACTAAGTTTGAGGTAATTTCTAACGTGCTAAACATGGGTCTGCACCATCTATCAATCTGTCACATCTAAAATATTGTCGGTGAACTTAGAAACATTATATAAAAGAAAACAGTGAATTTAGGAGAATTTAGTCAAAAAACAGTTCCAGTCCCCAATCCACTATGTTTAAGCTTGACCCTGGAAAAGTTAATTAGCCTTCTGGAGCCATAGTTTTTCATCTTTCAAAGAAGAATGACACCTGGAAAATAACAGCATTGTTGTGAAGCTCAAATGAAATAGTGAATTAAAAATACTTTATAATTTTTATTAATACAATCCTATTAATTTTTTTCATTCATTCATTAATTAATTTATTTATTTATTGTTATCATTAATCTACAATTACATGAAGAACATTGTTTCCTAGGGTCCTCCCTTCACCAAGTCCCCCCCACAAACCCCACTACAGTCACTGTCCATCAGCATATTAAGATGTTGTAGAATCACTACTTGTCTTCTCTGTGTTGCACAGCCCTCCCGATTCCCCCTCAACATTGTATTAATTTTTATTAATTCAATTTGAGTATATAACTATCTGACAAGTAAATTTTCAAAAGACATCATCCAAGTCCTGCTTCCACATGAAAGGGACCATTAGATACATATGCCTGTCTGTCCACGCTAAGACCTAAAGAAACAAGGCAAGGAGAGATTACAGAGCATGATTCCAAAGGCATGTTTCAGCTGTTATGCACCATTCCATTCATTCAACAAATGCTTTCGTAGTACCTCAAACTCACTCATAAAAGAAGAAATACAAACTTACACTGTACTTTAAAACTATTTTTCACCTATCAGATCTGCAAAAATTCAAAGTTTGATTGCACAGTCTACTGGGGAGGCTATCGGAAAAAAGGTACTCTTACAAAGCAAGTGGGAATGTAAACAAGGTCAATACCTACCAAAACTGTAAGTACACACACTCTTTGTATTTCCATTTCTTGGAATTTACCCCTATTGCTATACTAGCACTCATACACAATAATGTACTTACTAAGTTATTCAACGCAGTACTGGGTGTACAACAAAAGACTGGAACAACCTAAATGCCTACCAATAGGAGCTATTTAAATAATTGATAGTACATCTATTTTCAATGCAAAACTATTCAGAAAAAAAATTACAAGAAAGCTCTCTATGAACCAATACTGAAAAACATCTAAGATATATTAAGTGAAAAATACAAGGCACAGAAATATATATAGGTTGGGACTATTTTTACTTGTATTTGCATAAAGAATCTCAGAAAAAAAAACAAGATAGGAATAACAGTGGCTATCAGGATGGAAACTAGGGAGATGGGACAGGTGAAAGGAAGAACTTAATATAAACCTTTATATATATTTTGATCCATAAACTTTACCAGCTATTCAAAAACTTAAATTAAAAAAAATATTTGAGGGCTTAGTATGTGCTAAGCATTGTTCCAAGTATTGGAGATAGTACAGTGAACAAAACTGACCCCTATGCTACTGACCTAAAAATTTCTGGCTCATGTAAGAGTTTGTCTTCTGATGTATTCAAAATAGCAGGTTGACATTCCATGAAAAGACAAGCACTCACATTTCATGGGTGAAAAAATAATTATGGCTGAAGAACAAACTTGATTTGACAAAACTTCCAAGTTTAAGAAGGAACAAGGATTAGAACCTAGCCCCTCATCCATGATCACAAGATTCTGTTCTCTGGGGGTGTAATAGCAGATGTCTGATTTGAACTATCTAAAAAGTAGACAATCTCCCAACAGCACTAAAAGATGTCCCAAGTCAAGAAATCTCTCAGGATCGATCACAGTGAATTCAGGTGAAATAAAACAGTAACTTAGAAATCAGCATTTTAGACAGTCTTCCAATACAAAAAACTTGCTTTTAAAACCAGGAAATGATGCCACTAAACAGGTGGTGCAGGTGGTTTTGTGAGAAGATCCAACTGGCCCTCCAGCTTGGTCATCCTACACCAAGGGCCACACAGTGATCATGAAATGAGTATTTGCATTGGTCATCACAGGCTCACTAAGATTTGGTGGAATTAACTAGGCTTATTAGCAAGGAAAGAACTTCCTGGTTCCTCCAATGGTAGTTAAAAGATACAAAGCCCCAGAAGACCATGAGTATATTTAATTCAACCATGACATTCTGGAATAGAAGGAAGACTCAGAGATAAGCAATTCTCTCATTTGAGAGAGAAATTAACCAAAGCTCACAAGAGGAACAAAATGCCCTAGCCAAGGGGCTTGCCAGCTAGTGACAGACTCAATAGCACCACCATATACTGGACTTCCCTGTAGTCCATCACCAGCTATTCCCTAACTGTGTTAAAGAGCATTTTTATTAAGATAACTTCAATTAACAGTCTATGGTAACTTGTAAGCTCAAGATGTAACCTGAGCTGGAAGACAAAAAAAACAAAATCAAGAATAAAAAAATACACTTCGTTTTCATCCTATCTCTTCAACAAGTTTTTACATCATGGTCATTGACAAGTCCATGGCTAGTCTTTTTAGAAACTACTATTATGACTGTTAACATTACATTTCTAATAATACTTGCTATCATACACCAAGTACCTAAAATATGCTAAGTACTATGTCAATTGCTGTTATGAGATAACACTGGAGCAAGGACACAGAAGTTTTATGAAGATAATCAAGGACCGATTATATAGAAACCTATCAAAAATTAAAATACTCTGGCATTATTATATGCTGCCAGTGATAAAACTAATTAGTGAGCAGCAGACCAAATGTATAAAGGTCTGCAAAAATTCTCATACCCTTAAGACAGATGGTGACTAAACCATTTCTTTTTCCTTCTGGACACATAGGAAGACATTTCCCAGTCCTTTTTCATCCAAAAAAGAGTAACACCACTGATTTAAGGCCAATGGAATGTGACAGAATTGATGGGGGACATTTCCACTAAAAATGTCCCTCAAATAATTCCTCTCTCTTGTCGTGCCGGGGGCCATCTATTGAGAACAGCAGCATTCCAAAACAGAAGGAGCCTGGACACCCAAGCCACACTACAAGGACAGCCGCCAAGACAACACCCAATAAAGACTGCCTGCACTGGACTTAGTGTAAGAAATTATTGTTAAGCCACTGAGATTTGTGTATTTGTTAGTATCTAGCATTAATCATTCATATTAATACAATTGTTATCATCCAGATTAATACAATTGTTCTAAAAATACACAATGGTTAGAATGAAAAATAAGAATGAAGTAAGATTATATGAAAACAGTAGAACTTAAGTCCTTTTTTCACCATTAAAAATTATTTTAATGCTATTTACATTGTGGGGGGGCGGGGGGTTCTACTCTACATAATTCCCATTTGAATTTTTCATGGTACATACTGGTAATTTTTATTGAAATTAAAAAAAGAAAAAAGCTGTTAAACAACTACTGCTTTAATAATGGTTTTTTAAAGTAATTAAAACCAAAAAGATAAAATGTCACTGAATTTCTCATCTTTACCTGAGAAAATTCAAGTCCATTAGTACCTCTTATTAAAATAACACTACCTTTTGTTAATATAAATAGATCTTTAATCACATTTTACTAAGCGTTACCACTTATCTCAATTGATCCATATAAAAATCTCTTATAGACGTCGTAAGACATTATTATCTCCACTTTATAAATGGGAAAAGTGAAGTTCAAAATGTGTGATATTTGTCCAAAGTCACATAGCTAGTAAATAGCTGAGCTAGAACTAGTATCTATGTATTTTCAACCCTAATCCAATATTTCTATCACTATGCCATGCTTCCTCTCTTATACTAGCCAACATAAGTCAACTGATTGTATCAAAGTACCTTTCATCCAATATGTATTCAAAAGATGCTTGTCATTTTGAATCAAATATCTGGACTACTTTTAGAACTGTCACTTATGGAAGAATCCACAGTACAACATGTGAAAATGAATTCAAAGAAACCATGCTAGTCTTCTAAAATGACCCCATATACACAAGGAATTACATATATGAGAAGATATAAACTAGGTCCCAATTTTACTATATTAAACAAAACAATTATACAAAGAAATGCAAATTAGTACTGTATACTGGACTCATATAATCTATTTTAAATGAGTACCTACTGGAATACAGATATTAATAGCTAAAATTCATAAAGGAAATATAAACATCAATCTAAGGCTCAGAAACCCAAAAGAACAATGCAAAAGCCATGTTTCTTTAATACACCTAACAACTGCTCATGAAATATTTTAGCTTTCCAATGAACAATAACAGCAAGGGGCTTTGATAATCACTTGTGTTACAAAAAAGTAAAAATGAGATATAATGATCTGTGGGTATCAAGCCCACCAATTCCCTTACCTTTATATATCTTTTCAGCATTACACAAGTGAAGTGTGAAGTAGGTATCAAGGAGTTGATGGCCATTTTTACTAACAATGTTCCGGGCAGCAATGTTCCGAAGATGTCTAAGACGCCGCTAAAAAATAACAACAAAAAAAGAACATTCAGCGTCTTCCTCCTATAAGAGTTTCTGTAAGTCACAATTCAAAAATGAAATACAGTAAGTTGTCCTGGTCATTTATTTGTTGAACTAGCAACCTTAGCCCAGTCTCTTATTTATACCTCAGCATCCCCTCTGTCAAATAGGGATTTTACCTGCCCTATGAAATATTTTTGCAAAGCATAAATGTTGTATAAGGGCTCTATTCCCATACAATAGTGTTAGTATTTCCTGGAACATTAACTAGTAATTTGCTTTTTTCCCCTTCAGAAGGATGCTGGTAGACATGCCAAGTCCATTTCACACCAACAGAAAATCAGCACTTACTACATATATACACCCTTATTCCTACTTCAGTCTAGATGCCAGATCATCAGTACAAACAAGAAAAGACGCCAAAGCCAAAAAATAACTCACTGGTCACTCTATCTAGCCAATAACCCAACTATTATAAGCTTACAGTCTCACTTGACCAGCAGCCAACCAATCTCTACTTCCTAATTAGGCCTCCTTCCCAACAATGTCTGCAACTAGGATGCATGAATTATTTGGAGTCACAAGTGTTAGAAAGGCAAAAGCTCCATAAGCAACAGAAGAAATCAACAAAAACACAAAATGATGGATAGCCAAATCATCTCCTACCAAAAAGAGAAAATGTTAAGTCTGAGCACATCAGATTTATTCCCAAAAGCTAGTCCCCCATGTCAAATGATTATTCTCAGAGCTTAAAATAGAAACCAAGTGTTCAGTTTTAAAATATGCTAAAAACTCCCCAGGCTGGAAGACAGCCCACTCTACTGAGCTAAGTCCATCTTCAGTTACACGTGCAGCCAGCCAGAACAGGACAGTTCTTTCTTTGCCAGCACCAACCAACCCAATCCTCTCTCCCAATCTAGAGATTAAGATGCTTTGAGAGAGAAGGTTATTGTCTAATAAATTTGTTTAATCCTCTAAGTATGAAAAGCCCCAAATGTATTTACAGTAAGTCCTAGGGCTTAGTCTAAAAGACTAATTTTTCCATAGTCTGTCAATGGTTTCCATTTCATACCCTGGAGTATAGCCACTATTTCTCCTACTACATATATTTCGTTAGTCCTCTCAGTTAATATTTCAAAGAAATGGAAATCATTGACTATGTATGCACAATAATCACATCTACTTTGCTCTAAGTTTGCAATCTTGGTTCTCTGTTCAAAGGCTTGAAAACATACCAAAACCTCTAGAATAAAGTACAAACTTCTCACTATTGATTTCAAAGCCCTGTGCAGTCCAATATCTCCATATCCCACCCTTACTTCCCACTAGATCTTACACATGCCAAACCCCAGTCATACATGATTGCTTAAGATTCCATGAAAAATATTATGCACATTCCTAGCTCCATGCTTTTGCTAACGCTAGCCTCGCAATATAGAGTACGGTTCTGTTTAATGAGATCCTATTTCTACTTCAGCATTTAGGAGTTACGATTCCTCCTTCCTCATTCTCTAACTGGAATTATGGCTCCTTTATTTGAATTACTAAGAACTTTGCTTCTATCTCTACTGTAACACTTATTTCATTCAGCCTTGTATTATAAGTAGTTGTTTACGATTATCTTCCCTATTAATCTAGGAGAAAAAGACCTGGTGACAGTGATCATTACCATCACTATACATACTGTTAGCATTTAGAAAATGCTTACTATGTGTCATGTACTATGCTAAACACTTCATACATATGGATCTTATTTAATCCTCATAACAACCTTATGAGGTTAGGATTATTCATTATCACTTATTCATCTCTTTATCCCAACATTCCTAAGTGACCAAATATAAACAAAGAAACAAAACAGTAAATAATGAGGGGTATCTCAAAAGAAGGAAAGAAAAAAAGCAAAGGGGTTATACCTGTAAATATAGATGTATATATGTATACACTTACCTCTCCTATATGTATATATTCCTAATAGATACAATATAGTCTTTATACTCCTCTATTACTACAGAGGGCAGGGCAATAATCTATCCTTCAACTCAAGAAAATAATTTTATGACAAGTACAAGATAATGGAACTGACTGTCTTACAAAGCAATATGAAGGGCTTGGACAGAGACTGAATCTATAATGGATGCATGGAGATTGCTGAAGAGATGGTCACATTATGTAGGAAGTTAGTACAATCAGCTCCAAAGGGACCTTCTGACTCCAAGCTCTAGGATTGTAAAATCAGCAATGGAGTCCACAAACACTCAACTGGATGGATTACCAATGTTTCATTATTATTTCTGTGCTTCCCTCCACCCACGTGGCTAAAGCAGAACCAACCACATCAGGGCATTTTATAGGAAGGTTTACAAAGACACAAAACTCCTCCACAAAGTAACCACCTACCCTTAAAAGTGTGGACTTTGGGTGTATGACTTTTTGCCTTTTCCCTTATTTTATTTATTTCAAAAGCATTGAAGTAAATATTCTCATTAAGCTATGATTAATTAAAATGTATGATGCTCCCAGCAGCTGGAACAAATGAAGATAATCAATTCTTCATGGGTAAATTACTGATATAATCTGTGAAAGACTATAAATGTACACATGAGCCCTCTTATGCCCTTTGTCTTGAATTCTTCTTTAGTAATAATCATTCTAATTTTATTATACAGTTTGTATTTTTTAATGCTAAACTGTAAGAAAGTGGGGTTTAACTAATAATAATGTGCCAATGTTATTTTTTAGTTTGACAAATGAAAAATGGTAATGTAAAATGCTAATGCTAGAAGAAATGGAATGAAGGAAATTCTCTGTATGGTCTTTGCAAATTTTCTGTACATCTAAAATTATTCCAAAATAAAAAGTTTATTTTTTTAATTTTTCAGAATTAGTAGGAGTAGAAGAGGAACAAAAAGAATGCCCATAACACATTTCCCAAGTATTAAATAGAACTCCTCTCCATTTCTACCATTCACCTCCTTCCTTCTACCAGTCTCCCAACCTCCTTCCTTCCTACCCTTCCCCTAAAATTTAATGCAATTAAAAAGAAACAGAAAGGTTAAACCAAAAACTCAAAACAATGATTTAAGGGGGTGAGAACAGGTTGGAGGGACTGTAGATAAAAACAAGACATCTCCGAAACTTGTTTATGTAGTTTTTACTTCTGTATCATATAAATGCTTTACATACTCAAAAAAATAAAGTTAAATCAATAAGGAAAAGTTTAAACAACTAAACCCAGTCCAAAATATAATAGCAATACCAAAAATTACCACCAATTTCAGGAATCACTTGCCCAAATTATTACCCTATGATCCAAAGAAGTATTAAAGAAATCAGAGTGACCTGAAGGATCCTCTCTGGTTCTCAATCCCAGAAGATTTATACTTAAAAAATTACATGTAACTAATTATACCTAATATGGAAACATGGTTAGTTCCAGACATTTGCCATCCTTCCTAATTAGAATGTAAGTTCTATGAAGGAAGAGGCTTTATTTACAGTTTTATCTCTAGATGAGTACCTAGCAAATAGACACACCATTTATGTTTTTGAATGAATCAATAAATCTCCCATGCATTAACCCGTTCAAGAGTCTTGGTATGACCTAAGCCTTGCAATGGTCCTAAGTAGCCTGGAAACCTAAGTGGATTCTGACCCCACCCACCAGATAGTGGGACCTAAGAATTGAAAGTAGGGTAAAGTCTTAGCAGTACTTCTGGCTTACAGCAAAACCTCAGGACTCACCTAACTTCAACTGCTCTAGGGAATACGATCCCATGGTAATTCATGACCTAGTGGCACCATCCAGCATAAATACACTGCTCTTGACCTTGTCTAAAAAGAATCAAATATCAGATTATCTCTTCAAATGGTCCATCTAAAGATAGCTAAAAATCAATCTGTCTTATGATTTAAATTGGCTCAAGTATCTCAGAAAAGTAAAAATATTCTTAATAATTAAAATCTACACAGATTTTGGAATTACTCTTTAAGATAACATTTCATGTAATTTTCTTTACCACCAATCTCTTTAAACTTTCTCAACTGCTCTATGCTTTCATGGTTATAAAATGCTCTTTGTGTATTGTGGGGAAAATGGAACTTTCTGACCAGGATTCCTGCCTGGCCTTAGTAGCATCCATTGTGTATATAATAAGAGGCTGTTTGCACATTTATGGGATGTTTACTGGCGACAGATCCATTGGTAAGTCATGGAAGTACCTTCCCAGGGGAGGGGTAGAGAGGAAATACCCATTCTCTCCTCTCCCTGTGTTCCTGGTACATAATTGGTCAGGCATCTGCCAGTCACCAGAGTTCCTCCCCACGCTGGAGCAGGGAAGAAGGGTGGGAGAGCCATGGAGGCCCACTGCTCCTGGAGAATTAAGCCTGAGCATGGGAGCAGAGAGTCTGGTGAGTGGGGAGCAAGGAGAGGCTGAGACCTACTGCCTAGAGGATTAAGTTCGTGCTAGGGAGCAGAACCTGTAGCCAGCCTGGAGACACATTCAAGCCAGCTGCTGTGTGTACCCAGCTGCCTGTGACTGCCGTGAGAATACACATGGCAGCCCTCTTTACACCCAACTTTTTGCCACAGCCTTTATTCAGCCTTAGCAAATTCACAAAGAACTTGCCCCATGTGGGGAATCCCCCCCTTCCCAGAGCTACATGTATCATTCTTCAATGGCAGCTGTAGGCAGCCAGGTTGTGCTCTAACAATATCCACTCCCAAAACTAAAGCTGAAGAGATTTTTTTTGGTATCATTAATATACAAATACATGAGCAACAACGTGGTTACTAGATTCCCCCCATTATCAAGTCCCCACCACATTCCCCATTACAGTCACTCTCCATCAGAGCAGTAAGATGCTATAGTCACTACTTGTCTTCTCTGTTAAAGCTGAAGAGATTTTAATTTTTAAGTTGGAATTAATATGGCTTAAAATCTTTGAATCACTACCTATAAACACTCTATACAGAGGTTTAAAACATTCTATGCAGAGGTTTAAAGCATTCACTAACATACAAAATTTAAATCTCTGACTCAGCCTTTTTTGGAGGATTGATAGATGTAATTAGAGCATAAATCTACCTGAAATGTGAGCAGTGGGTAGAAGACCAGTATGACTCTAAATTCCTCACCTTTTTCCAAATCTTTCAAATATAAATTCTAAAAACAAGTGGCATGCTTGTAGATTTGAAATACTTGCTTTAGTAAAAAAAAAAAAAATAAGAATTACTCATTAGTAATGATTGAAACTGGTGCTTCCAAAGAACCTAAAATTGTTGTTTTTCTTGTTAATACTATACTACTAATGCTCTTAGAAAACTTCTTTAAAACACAGCAGCAGTCTAAAGAAAAATATTTTGTTTGTTTTGTCCTGCCCACTACCTGTTCAAAGAAAAAGAAAAAAAAAAATTTTCCTTTGCAAAATCACCCTCCCCTACTATCAATCCATATCCTTTCTGTAAAATTAACTCCACCTCCAACTCAAAGGATGTTCATATGGCTTAGATCAGCCCTATCAGTACATTCCACTCCCGACCATAACATATTATTTAATTAGAGCCAATGAAAGACCCAGAAATTACATGAAATTATTGAGAGTTCTTCCTCTCCCCTGAACAAAGGGTTAGAGATGCTGGCAGCCATCTTTCCATCACAGTGAAACCTGAGAATAAGACCAACATGGAAGGGAGCAGAGTCAAGATAGGTGGGATTCAGGCCCTGCTGACAATTTGTGTCTGGATCAAACTAGTACCTACGAACACCCTCCTAGTACCTACGAAACTATCAAAGATTCCCACTAGATAAAACTTGTAACCATTTATTAAGAATTCATCCCATGACAGGTTAGCATATGAAGAAAACATTTTAATTTAGTAGCAAGGTACAAAGAAATGTTTCATTTTCTTAAACATCCCCATATTTTAGAAAATGATCATTTCTGATAAGTCAAATCCAATTTTGTTGATAAAATTTTGAACCTCAACATGGGTGACAGCACAGCTTTAAAAAATTGTCAAATCACACACCAGAACTAAGAAGTCCAAAGCACTTTTCACTAGTGAAATATGTCACTGGGGTTCCACATTCCTCCCAGTTTTACCTTTCCCTTGCAGACATCTAAAATTTTCTGGCTTCTGAGGTATAATAATGACCAAAGAGAACGAAGGTGTCTTTGATCTTGTGCCTCATCACTGCTGGAGAGTGATTCAGGGAGGCTGATGGACAAAGGAGTAGGATTAAATGGCTCCCACTTGCCCTCCCTTCCCTATAACCCTTGCCTCAAAAACAAAAGTACTATGGTTCTTAGATATAATCACTCCACAAAGCCCCACAATCTCCAAACTAAACAATCATCCCACACACACTTACATGACTCCCAAAGCCACAGACAGGTATTTTCAAAACAAATTTCAAGTCTAATTTGTTTAATCTACAGGAACTATTACAACTGAATTATATAATCAATAATCTATAGCCCAATAGAAGAGGGGGCAAAACATATAAAAGGGCAGACCACAGAAAAAGAAATGGAAATGGCCATTAGGCATATGAAAAGATGTAAAAGCACTCATAATTAGAGATACGCATATTAAAACAAACAATCCACCTTGTAACAGACTGTAGTTGCCAAACAATGGTCACACCAATACATCCCATTCCATGTGCTCGCTCACAATGTGATATTGTAACTCCTCCATTACAGTGTGGGATCTAGGTTTCCTCCCCCTTACATGTGGGTAGGCCTGTGACTATTACAGAAATTATACTATATGGTTGGAGACTAAATCATAAAATCGCCTGGTTTTCTCAGGATGCTCTTCTTTAGAGCCAGGTCACCCTACTGTGAGGAAGGCAAGCAGCCACCTGGGTGTAGAGAAGGGAACGGCAGGGTGAAGCAGAGAGAAAGTCTAAACTAGCTTGACTAGCCAGACACCGGAACAATGGGCAGAGGAGCCTGAGACTGGTGAGCAAGATGTAACAGCAACTGGGTGGAACTAGACCAAACCAAGATGACATCTAATTTCACCAGGAAGAGACCTCTAACTTCATTAAAATGTCATTTACGTAGTAAAAATCACGCCCATCAGCGCCTTGACAGTTTACAATTGTCATTGTAAGGAAAGAGCCCTAATAAGGAAAACATGCCCTCTTCCAAGAATCTTGCCAGAGAAATCATGACTATTCCACTCACTGCTTTACATGCTCATTGTACTTCCAATAAAAGAACTAACAGACCACCAGGGAGGGGCTGCTATGCCTAAGGAGTAGTCCACTCCACTCTGCTGTATAATCTATAACCTTCTACCTCTTAATAAATCTGCCTCATGCTGCACCTGGCATGTGTTTTATTTCTATCCTGTGTGTAGCCAAGAACCCTTCATTGCAATGGAGGCCCAAGGGCTAGGGCCTCCTGCTTTCTCCTCTAACACTGGTAAGGACTTCTCCACAGCCCTAGCCAAGATGCCAGATTTGGCAGGACATATATCTCCCCAGTAAGATCTGCCAGAAATGACATCAAGTAAAGCAGTGACAAGTTGTTCCCACCACACCTGAACCAAACTAATATTTGTGAGCAAAACAAATAATGATGTTGTTAAAAGCCATTGAAATTTTTGTTTGTTACTTAGCAATAGAAAATGAGAGCCATCTGATAGAACAGCCAAACTATTTTAGGCTCTGTCAGGATTGACATGAGTAAGGAAAACAATGTTAGTGAAAGTAAATTGGTCCAATTTGGAGAAAGGGCAATTTAGCAATGATTATCAAATTTCAAATTGCATATAATACTTGACCAAGCAATTCCACAAGTCACAAAAATGTGTGCAAATATGCTTAATCCAATATTGGCTATGAAAGTAAAAACTGAATAACCACTCCAAAACGGTGATATTTTCATGTAATGGAAAACCACATTACCATTTAAAAAAAACAAAGTGCTAATATGGAACACAAACAAAAGAGCAAGAAATTTCAAACATTCACATAAAGAAATATTACTATATACTCTTCATGATATAGTTTAAGTACTGGCCAACTTGATCTATAAAGGGTCACAGAGTAAGTATTTTAAGCTTGTAGGCCACATCCAGTCTCTGCATATTGTTTTTTGTTTATTTACAGTCCTTCAACAATGTTTTTTTAAAAAAAACCTCTCTTAGCTTGTCAGTTGTTATAAAAATCAATGATTATCGGCCATAGTTTGCTGACCCCTAAGGTAATTACAGGTATTATGAGGTAATTTTTAAAAATAGCATCTGATTTGGAAATGTAGTCAAACTTGTTCTGGGCACCTTCCCCCCCCCCTTTCCTATTCTCAACTCGTTGTTTTTAGATCAGGCATTTATTCTCAGTCTGGGACCAGGCTAAACAGCATACAAAAACTAAGAAAGCCCAAGTTGTTTCAGGTAAACTCAGATTCCTGCTACTTTGGTATATGCTTTTGAAGGACAACAAAAGCAAACATGGGAGAAAATTCATGTTCCACGTTCCCACTGAAGGGAAAAATGCTGAGTTAATCAAAAATTTAAGCTGGATAAATCTGACAAGCCTTTTTAATAATACAATACCCCTTCTATATTATAGCAATTCCAATTCACCTATTTTTTGTAATCTTTTGATCCCACCTGAAAGACTCACTGTAAAAAATTTTAAAAGAACACAAAAATGCTTTAAAACTAGCACTTGGAGCTAATGGCTATAAGCAAATGGTGCCAACAGCCAATGTTAAAGATTTAAACAACCCACCAACTCTAATCTCTCATAAAATATATTATGGTTACAGCACTTTCTGACACAAATCACACAGTCTTCGAATTAAAGCCTTTATTTTAACATTACTCTACTCTCACCCAATCCTATAATTTAATTCATCCATTTACTAGGCACTACTAAATTATAAAACAGGCTTCTCCACAGGAAAAGACAAATACTTCTCTGAACTGTGTACAGTCCTTACATATTTTGGCTCTTGGTTCTCTCTCTCCCCTACCCACCCCCAATCTTGACAGAAGGTCCAAACTTGCCCTTTTTCCTCCGTGTTTCCCCGTTCTAAGAAACTGGCCTTTCTAGTGACAGATTTGGTATTGTCCTCTGCGTGTGTCTCTCTCATCTTCCATCTCTCACTCCTTTTTTTCTTCTATTTCATCTTGCTGGTTTTTCCTTCACAGACTATGCTGGGAACCATGGGGTTACAAACAGGGCAATCCCTGATTTCAAAGTATGTTATCTTACTAAAGAACTGGAGTCTGTGCACACAAAAAGGCCAATTTGAGGTAAAAGTATCCAACAGTATACTGTCAATGATACTTTTAGAGAGCTGGTATTTTAGAGATTTAGAGAGCTGGTATTTTAGAAATTAAAGACACAGAATTATACAGGATGATCTGATAAAAACTGGAAGCAGAAAACAGCTGTCAGTGGTCCAAGCCTTAAGAGTAAAAGCCTGATGGTAATTGCTTCAAAATAATTAGGGTAGGGGAGGGAGAACAAGTAAGTAAAAGTATAGAAAAAACAGGATCTTCCATGAAGTGACAATTATTGAAGCTGAACAACAGGTTCGCTCTTTGGAAGTTCATTATATAATGCATTTCAGCATACACTGATATATACAATATACATTTCAATTTACATATTTCATTATTCATTAAATTTCTCATAATAAACATTTTAATTAGGAACAGAAAGAAAGGAGAAACCCATATAGAAGGCTAAAGAAAAGATGGGCTTAACAGGGAGACTAATTAAATAATGGATGTGGTTGAGGATTTCAAAATTGATAAAGGGACCCAACACTGACATGACCTCAAGAGGCCTGCAGGGGGAGCTCTCATGCCCTCCGCTTCTCAACTGCACACCCCACTGCAAGGAAAAGATAAACACCTTGCAACTCATACTATTTTGGCCATTTTACCACGGGGTAGTAGAAAGGAAGAGTTTCTGCCTCCCGTTTCCCAACCAACAGCCCAGCCAATGAGAGAGAGGAAGACTGTTAAAATTCAGCGGATAAGGGACTCTCTTGTCCCCTCCTGGCGTGAGCCGGGAGCTCTGTCCTTTCACTGTATCTCTAAATAAAAGCCTGTACCTTGCTCTCCTAAAAAAAAAAAAAGAAAGAAAAAATTCAGCGGATAAGCAGCCACAACACGTGGGACTCCCAGTTTCCTCCACCGGACTTTTTGTTTAGAACGGTCCCAATTCTCCCCCTTTCCTCCGTTAACAGAGCACTCCTCTCCGCTGTTCTCCCCACATGCTTGTTATTTTGCCATAGCTTGCTTGTTCCAAAACACAATTCTCTGCTGTTCCCAAATAAACCTACTTTGCTGTTAAAATAACTTTTATTTTTAATGTTAACAAGGATGAAGAGAAAATTGACAAAAGAAATAAGGTCAAAGGACACCTAGGGAAATATATACAGTAGCCATCAAAAAAAAAAGTGTGTGTGTATATATAAAACTTACCCTATACCTTATATCAAATCCCAGATGGCTTAAAAATATCTGAATGTGAATAATTTATGCAGAAAATGCCAAAAGGAACCATGAAGAATTATTTTATAATCTTAAAGGTCTAAGAATGACAAAACTCAGAAGCTATAAAAGAAAAAAAGTAATTTTAAATGAATAATAAATCTCATTTATTATTCATTAATAAAAATATGAAATAATTTTTATTTCATAAAATGTTTTTTAATTACACATGGCAAAAATTATCATATGCAAAGTCAAAGGAAAAAAAACTCACAAAAACTTTTTCATTCACGTAACAAAGACAACTTCACTAAACCATAAAAAGTTCCTATAAATTGGTAAGAAAAAATCCAACAACCCAAAAGAAAAAAATGGCAAAGAACATTAACAGATAATTCACAGAAAAGGAAATACAAATAGCTCTTGAACATGAAAAGGCTCTCAACCCCACTCATCAGAGAGAAATGCAAATTAAGACTACACTAAAATTGACACAGAACATAGAAGTCTGATAACATATTCAGAGGCCAGGCACTGGCAAAATAGTCACTTCGCTGAAGAATAAAATTGGTAAAACCTCTACAGATTGCAGTCTGACAGTATCTACCAAAATTACATATATGTAATCTTTGATCCAGCAATTCCACTTCTGCATTTGTGTAAAAAATACCCCTAGAGATATGCAATATAATGTATGTAATACACTATTTTTATTAGCAAGAAACTGGAAATAAGTTAAATGTCCATCAACAGGGGACTAGCTAAACTGTGGTGTATCCTACAGTGGAATACTAAGTAGCCATAACAAACAAATTATGTGGCAGCTCCTGGAGCACTGATATGGAACAATATGTAAGATACACCATTAGTTTAAAAAAAAATGTATACAAGTTTATATGGTCAGTGCATTTAACATGTTATCAGTTGTGTAGGGAAAGAGAATATAATTACATAATTACTGGGGATACATAAAATATAACTAAAAACACTGGTTGCCCCAGGGAAGGGACAATGGGTATTTGGGACACAGAATGAAAACTCTTCATTTTATCCTCTTATCTATCTGAATCCATATGAATATATTATCTACTTTTAAAAAATAAAACTAAACTTACATTTAAAAAAGGGGGCAGTGGCAACCAACCTCTAGCACAGGCATCTGTGAGAGCCGTGACCCACACAGGGTGACTTAGTAGTAAGAGCTCAAACTGGAGCCAATAATCCTGAGCTCGGGTGGTTTTACAACTCACTAGTGGAAAATCACTTTCTCTCTGAACTTGTTTCCCTTTCCATAAAATGGAAATTATTTCCCGCATGCCTAACTCTATGAGTTATTTTAAGGTTCACATGAAATAATGGATATACAAGCTCTCTGAAAATTTATAAAGTACTTTATAAATTATAAATTTACAGAAATAGGGATGCAAAGAAAGGGATGTGGTTATCAGTGTAAAATGATGAATTGGTTTATGCATTTCTAATTTAAACTTGAGACAGATTTTAGAATTCATTTATCTAATTAGAGGTAATAACGTCACAAGAGTATAACAGATCTATGAAGGTCAAACATTCAATATACAGAATTACACAACTGCAGAACTGGACAAGTTCCTGAAGGTCATCTAAGGCAGCCATTACTACTCAGTATCACGTGGGAACTTGGAAATGCAGAATCTCAGGTCTTGCCATAGACCTCTTCAATCAGAATCTATATTTTAGCATTTCCCCGGGTAATATGCATGCATATTTTAAGTCCAATAGCACTAATCTAAACCAGTTTACTCATTTTTCAGATTATAAAATTGAGGCCCTAAGTAAAAGAAGTTAGCCATGCTGACACTGTTAATAAGCAGCAAAATCAAGATTTAGACCCAGGCCTAATATCCTAGGCCATGTGTGCCTGTACACCATGTACTTGCTTTCCAGGCACCCCTCTGAGACATCAGATGTCCCATGCCCCCATCCCCATTTCTAATCAGTCATACACACCTCCAATTCTTTCTTCACAATATCTCTGGCATAAATTTCTTCCAATACCTTTCATTTATTGCCCCAAAGCTATTGTTGTTTACACTATGAAAAAGCAGCTTCCTTCTCTTATGCATGTATCCACTTACTCTTCTGTAAACAAGAACTCACTCACAAATAGTAAGCACTATATGATTCCTTAAGAAGGTGCAAGCCGTTTTAAAAAGCTTTAAATGTTAACATACTGAATTCACGCACAATCTGTTTGAAACGTACCAACGGTAACTTGGTAATTCTAACCCAGAATCTTAATGTGTTCACTTCCACTATTTCTTTCCCTTATCTCCTCTTTGCTCAGGACTAACCCGGGTTGCCTTTATCTAACAAGGGCCTCCCACTACTACCAAGCTTTACTAAATAAAGCCAAAGGCCCTAATTCTACTTTCTAGTGCCATCTTCTACCCAATCTGTCCCAATATACTCTCAATGTCCACGAACATTCTCTTATCTTCCTAATTCTCTCCTGTACACTGTACCCTAACAATCCAAAGTATTTCAATATTTTTTGAGTACCCATGATATGCCAGGAACTATACAATAAAACAGAAATCTGAACACTTCTACATAGCTTTCCTACATACATTCAAGAAAATTCACAGCCCTCATCTCTGCCCCATTTCCACTCTGCACCAAGAAGTGTTGACTTTCACTTGGAATGTTAACCTCTCTAAGCTTCAGAAGCATCCCAGTGAAATGGAGCTAATAATGTTTGTACCTCATGGAGTTGTAATAAGAAGTAAAGGGAGTAACTGTGAAGTGCTTAAACACAGCAGCTGGCACATGTAACAGTCAATAATGTTACTAGTATCACCAACCTCCCTAAAGTTTCCTCAGTCTTCAATGGTCAGTTTCCCTGCAGCTTCAACATCTATCAATCTAACTCAAACCGTGCTGGCTTGTGAAGGTAGACGCAAAGATGAAATTGTATTTGAAATCCAACAAGTAAACAGAGTAAGACAGTGGGAAACTGAATTTAAAACCAGAACAGATGGGTATGAACTCTAGCTCATCCATGGTCTTTCCTGGGCCTTCATTTTCTCACCTATTAAATGGTGGAAACAATTCTAACTACCATGACTAAAAATATTATGAGATTGGTTTTTAAAGAGATGAGCTACTAAAAATACAAAGCAGCACTGCAAAAGATTAAAAAGGTAGGAATGGGTAATAATTTATAAAGGCTATTTCTATGGTGGTATGTGAAAATGAGCCACAAATCTTGACTGGAGGAAGATATGGCAGCAAATGGTAATCACAAAGTTAGACTAAAATGATTACCTACAATTAAGTAAACAAACATGAAATCTTTCTAACCTAGGCTCCAGAAACTCTACTTTTGAGCTATCCTTCCTGATCTCCCTGCCCCAATCATTACCCCCAACCAGGATGATCCTTTCTCCCCTCTGTGCCATGACCATTCTGTATACATGCCACCATTATAGCAATTACCATAATCGTGCTCTTTTTACTGTGTTCATATGCCAAAAGAAGGGTGATCCCTAAATACAAAAACCGAGTTATATTCCTCTTGATACCACACCAATGAGCAAATCATAGATAAGGTTGGCTATTTCACTAAGCCATACAAGACAGTACCCTATGTGTATGATTACATTTAGTTATATTTTATACATACCTCTTAATAGCACATATTTCATCACAACTCTTTGCTCTTCTGTAGCCTCAATGACTATAAGACCTTTAAGTACTAAAAATATTTTTATCCCAAGCAGCTATTGTGCAACCACACAGATATTCAATGTTTGTTGACTGAACAAAGGAATAATGAATGAGTAAATACCACTGCCTCACAACTCAGGCCTCAATCCTCTCTTATTTAGAAATTTGATGAGAAGTCTTCTCACCACCAGCCTCTCCTCAAGACTATCCTCCCACTCTTCCTTACAGTACAGTGCCAAGGGCAGACTGGGAAATGCAGAGGGAATGTTAGGAGCTGGGAAACCATTGTTTTGCTACATCATAGCCAAGATTGGCTGAGACCAGAGTCATCAATGGATGATACATCTTGGGGAGGAGCAGGATATATGCATGATCTCAAAGCATCTCCCTATGCACTATTCATTAGCTGCAAGAGTACACATGCACATGCATGCCACATACACACAGAATTAGAAAGTTGAGAATCAGATAAGATCTTGACCAGGTGACCAAAATTAACATCATCAGTGGGGGACAAATGGACATCATGCGCCTCCAGAACTTATACCCTATAAAGGACACATCACACATATGAAATATTTCAATTAAGAACACATACTCTGAATTTAATCATGAGGAAGCATCAGATAAACAGAAAATGAGGAATGCTCTTTTTTAAAAAGGGATGAGGGGATCTGTATTATGATATTAACATTTTAAAAAATAAGACAAAGAAAAACTGGAAATGTTCTACCTTAAAGAAGAACTAATATATCTAAATGAATACTTGACCCTAGACTGGATCATGAACAGGAGGAAAAATTCTATAAGGGATATTATGAGATCAACTGACAAATTGGAATATGAACCAAAGATTAGATAAAAGTATTATATCAATGTTAAATATACTTTAGTTGAAAACTAAATGTGAAAGGAGAATATATCTATTCTAGGAAATATCAATTAAAGTATTTAAGAATAAAAGGTCATAATGTATATAACTTCAAATGATTCACACCCACATAACACTTACCTATGTTCATATGTACAGAGAAAGAGAGAATTTGCAAATTATAAAGCAAAAGGAAAAATGTTAACAAGATATAAATCTGGGCAAAGGGCATAAAGGTGTTCTTGTATAAGTTTTATTTTTATAATTTTCAATAAGCTTGAAATTCTTTCTAAATAAAAAGTTTAAAAGAAAAAGAAAAACCAAGTCCTAATTAATGTAATAAGACAAGAAAAGGTATATATATATTGGGAAGGAAGAAATAAAACTGTTTTTGTTCACAGGTGGCATGATCACCCATGCAGAAAATCTGAGAAAATATACAAAAAACTCCTGGAACTAATAAACAATTATAGCAAGGTTGAGGATACAAGGCTAATATATAAAAGCCAATCTATATACCAGCAATGCGCAAGTGAAATTTTAATTTAAAAACAATAGCATTTATATGAATACCTCCAAAAAAATGAATCTAACAAAATATGTACAAAATCTATATGAGGAAAAGTACAAAATTGATGAAAGATATCAACAAAGAACTAAATAGATATATATTACATATTCATGTATAGAGAGACTCAATACTGTCAAGATGTAAATTCCTCCCAACTCGATCTATAGATTCAATGCAATTCCAATCAAAATCTCAGCAAGTTACTTTGTGAATATCCATAAATTGACTCTAAAGTTTATATGGAGAGGCAGAAGACCCAGAATAGCCAACACACTATTAAAGGAGAACGAAGTTAGAGAATTGACACTACCGACTTCAAGACTTACTATAAAGCTAGAGTAATCAAGACAACATGTTTTTGGCAAGAGAATAAACAAATAAATTAATGGAACAGAATAGAGAACCTAGAAATGAGACTATAGTCAACTGATCTCTGACAAAGGAGCAAAGAGTCTCTTCAACAAATGGTGCTGGAACAACCAGACAAAATAATAAATCTAGGCACAAACCTTATACCCCTCATAAAAATTAACTCAAAATGGATCACAGACTTAAATGTAAAATGCAAAACTATAAAACTCACAGAAAAAAACATAGGAGTAATCTAGGTGACCTTGGGTATGGCAATTACTTTTTAGATACAATACCAAAAACACTCTCCATGAAATGTATCATTGATAAACTGGACTTCATTAAAATTTAAAACTTGTGCTCTGCAAAAGACAATGTCAACAAAATGGGAAGATAAGCCACAGACTGGGGAAAAAATATCTCTAACACACATCAGACAAAGGACTGCTACCCAAAATATACAAAGAACTCTTAAAACTCAACAAGAAAACAAAAACAACCCAATTGAAAAATAGGCCAAAGACCTTAACAGACACCTCAACAAACAGGTATAGCAAATATGCTCATGAAAAGATGTTCCACATCATTTTTTAGGAGGAAAATGTAAACTAAAACAAGATGCCACTACACACACCTATTAAATGGCCTAAACCCAGAACACTGACAGCACCAAATGCTGACGAGGTTGTGGAGCAACAGAGACTGATTCATTGCTAGTGGAAATGCGAAATGATACAGCCACTTCAGTTTGAGTTTTTCTTATAAAACTAAACATACTCTAACCACACATTCCAGTAATCATGAACCTTGGTATATATTGAAAAGAGTTGTTTATTCCTACTATACAACATCCTGGAAAAAACAAAACTATGGAAACAATAAAAAGATCAATGGTTGCTAGGAGTTAAAAGGGATGGAGAGATGAACAGGTATAGCACACAGAATTTTTAGGGTAATGAAACTCCTTTGTATGATACTATATTGGTCAATATATTTCATTATACATTTGTCCAAAACCACAGAATGTATAATACCAAGAGTAAATCCTAATGTAAACTATGGACTTGGGTGATAGTGATTTGTCAATGCAGGTTCATCAACTGTAACAAATATACCAGTATGGTAGGGTTATGTTATGTTGATAATGGGGGAGGCTATGCATGTGTGCGGACAGGGGTATTTGGAAAATCTCTGTACCTTCTACTCAATTTTGCTGTGAACCTAAAAATCCTCTAAAAAAATAAAGTCCATTTAAAAAAACAAAAAAGACTATCCCCCCCTCTGCCTCTGCCTACTGGATAATGTTCAAATTCCAAAGCATGACATACACAGCCCTTTATAATCTAATCCCAAACTACACCTCTCCAACTCATTTGTTTCCACCATCCTTCTCCAAGCTCCTTAAACTCCAGCCTCACTTAATTATCTGCCATTTCCTTTTACATCTTACCTCTTTATTCAGGCTGTTCCCCAGGCTAGAATGCTTTTCCTTTTCTTTCCCACCTCAGTATTCTGCTCAAACTATCTCTCATATTAAACCAAAATGGCTTGCTGAGGTAGCTGCTTTAATCATTAGATTATGAGTCTCCCCAGCCCAAGGATAAGGACAGTGCCTTATTTATCCTGCGTCCTCAGTGTGTGAAACATAGTTAATAGTAGTAATGACAGCGGCAACAGCTAACATTCTGGGGCACCTACTAGGTATTTAGCAAATTTATGACTCACTTAATCCTTTCAACAACCCTACAGGGGTGATTTTGCCCATTTGATCTGAGCCTCACTGAGGCACTAAGAGATTAAGTAACTGTTAGCCTGCTCAACTAGGGAATTGTGGGACCCAGGGATATGAACCCAAGCAGTCAGAATCTAGAATTCATATTCTTCACAACTGTGGTATACATGATAGAAACTCAAAAAATGTATCTATTAAACAAATGATAGTGTAGAACAGAGTTGAACACAGGATTTGAGGAATGAAAATGTCAGGGACAAAAGTAAAGCAACAGGCACACAGAGATTAAAAATGTGCAAATGTGCACAGGGATACAATAACCCAATCTTCTCACTATAAAAGTTAAGAGCCAAAGACCGGAACAAAGTATTTTCCCAAAGTTACGTTACTTACAACCAGCCTTACAAGTCTTCCTACACAGCATATTAAAGGAATAATTACTTGTTTTAAAAAAACTGTAAAACCTTGGGGAAAAGGACTGTGAAATGGGTGTAGGGATCAAAAGGTACAAACTTCCTGTTTTAAAAATAAATCATGGAAATGTAATGTACATTTGGGGACTATAGTTAGTAATACTGCATTCCATTTTTTAACTAGACAGTTGATCTTAAAAGTCCTCATCACAAAGAAAACAATTGTTATTAACTATGTACAGTGACAGATGTTAGCTAGACTGATTATGGTGATCATTTCACAATATATACAAATATCAAATCATTATGTTGTATACCTGAAGCTACTATAATGTTATATGTCAATTATAGCTCAATAAAAAAATTAACAAAAAACCTAAAACCAGACGTTGTATAATGACTCACAATAAAAATGAAATGCAAATTTTTAAATAAAGGAAAAAAAATTGTAAAACCATATCCAAATATATTCTGGTATTCCAACAATAAGAGAAGCTGGAAAAAGACTTACATGAGAGCCTAATGCAGTATTTGGTACACAGCAGGAACAGAATAGCAATTAATGTAATTTTCAATTTTTTAAAAGAAATCTATGTTTACTTAGATTACTTGAAGTATCAATCTTACTTTGACATGACTTATCTAAAAATGCACTGTATATTTTGCTACTTCATTAAAGAAAATATTGAACTTTTCTTGAAGTATAACATAATAATCATGAGCAATAACTTTCAGCAATTTTCAGGTAATTTTAAAACAGCCAAGCTTGTATAATATCAACAATGTACCTAAGGTACAATTAAGAAATTCTGCAACTCTAGTGTCCCCATCTAATAATCAGACTGATATCTTTTGATAGAAATACATGAATATCAAAAGTAAATCAGTCATTCCAGAATACTTGAACAGTTCTTTATTTTTATGTTTGTATTAAATATTTTCCATGTAGAATAAACTCCATTAAGTCAACTCATGAAAATAAGCCTGAAATATCTAATATATATATATATATATATATATATATATATATATATATATATATATAAAATCCCATAATGGGGCCAACTCAACCCTATAATGAGTATAGTCCTGTAAAATACCCTAGGCCTACGATGAGCACCCATGGCCTACCTTCCTACCTTGTTTTGTGATGTTTTCAGAATGAAAAAATTAGAAAATCTTCCTCATATTGCTGTTTCTCATATATACCCAGATATTAACATTTTAGTGGATGAAAGCAGTACCAATTTTCTCAATGACACTATTCTATTCATTCACTTAGGCAAAAAAGTTTTTCCATAATACTAAGTTATTTTCATGTTGTATTTTTAAAAGTTTAGTTTTCCTGTATTAGCTCTCATACCAAAAAAATGACTGGAATTTTGATAGGAAGTAATTCATATCCTCTGAAAGACTTAAGTAGGTTGGAGGAAACAAGACATACAGTTTCTAATCCTGTGCCTAATATAATTTAGAAGGTACTTTATAAAACGTCTGTTGAATAAACGACTGATTCAGTTTGACTTCTGAACTTAAAATTAGTTTTAACATAGGCTAACATGAACACATGAATTACTTATAGTTCAGAGCTAAACCCTCAGTCAAAAAAAGTATGTCATGTTAAAGAACACCAGGCTTTTCCTTGAGAAAAGAGATCATAAAAGTCTGATTTCCACTTTTACTTTTTGTGTCTTGTTTTTTCTTCTTACCCATGAGTCTACTGACAAGAACCAAAGGTTACTGCCAGCTTCAGCTTCCTGCTTTTCCTCACTATTTTCAGAAGTCTGACTGTATCTTTTAGGACATTCTAAAAACCATGGTGGGAAAAAAAAAGCCAGACATTTCAATGGACCAGCAAACAAACAGAGAAGCCTAAGCGCTAAGGTTCTAATACTCAGCTTTAGCATTATCTGCCTGGGCCTCTTAACCAATAAACACACTTAACTAGAGTCTTCAATGCCTAATAACATTACTAGTAAATGAAGTCTGTAGCAACGAGTGCCAAATACTACACAAAATAAAATTCCTGATATCAAAACCCACCATCACCAGACGGTTGTTGTTTGAGAAATTTAAAGAGATTAAGAATCAGGACTTCTTAAGTGCAATATTCCAAAAAGGATAGACATGGTTAAGTACCCAGGGACAAAACAGGAAGACTGACCACTTAAACTTCAGAGGGACATTCCAAAGTTTCATTCTAATTCACACCATAAAAGGGGATGTAGGAGTGGAGTCTGAGTGTTCTGCCCTAAAAAAAAGTTTAAAATACAGCCTTTCCCCCCTTTTAGTTCTAGCCTAAAATCCCCAGAGCTGTGAGGATTATGCGTCAAAGCACAAAGAGAACTTTAAGAAACAAGTTCTCAGAACACCCAGCCAAGTACAGCAGAACTGAGCATGAGACCCAAAATGTGGTCTGGTCTGAGCCACTGGCAGGAACTGCAGGACGCTCAATTCAGGTTTGTTAAACTAATACTCTATTGATTCCTTGAGAGAGGGAAACACATGAACCAAGTCTATGGCCAGCGGAATAGTTTTACTTCTCAGAGCTTCAGGTTGTGCATCTGTAAAATTCTATGACTCAAAAACCACGTTTCCATCTTCAAATAAGATGGAATCGAGGTTATACAATACTAAACCAAGAAGGTATACTATGAATGATGCTTTTAAAATTTTAACAATTATGCTCCTTTACCTGTACAATCTAAGAATACAACTGCTAAAACACAAGGCATCAAAAAAAATTTAACTCTGCCTAAGATATCACTGACGTCATTAAATCTAAAACAAAGTACAAAACCTAAAATGTTTCAACTCCTCTCTTAGCATAGACCTGTCTTTAATTTTTCTAAAAAACCACTAGTTTGTGGCTGCTCTAATTTAAGTACATTAAAAATAACAAATATTCCTTTTTCCCCCATTAGTAATATGTCAGACAGGTAAAAATATAGAGATAATCAAAAAAACACATTTGGAAACTATAAAAACCGAATTTTTTCACTTCTCCACACACTTCAGGCCCAACTTACTAGTTTCAATTCTGCTCTTGCTCTATTTCCAGTCAGTTTCACTTCTGAATTTTCTGCAACAAAGAACCGTGACCCTGTAGAGAAATCTTAAACACTGAATAAGAATATAGCTTTTCCTTTCAAAGGAAAGCTAAACACTTTCACAGGAAAAACAAATAAGCAAAAAAGAATCTTAAATTCCTGATGACATTTTGTCCCATAAAAATTATGATTTTAGGATGCTGATGTTTCCAAGTTTCTCAAGCTTCCTCATGTAGTTTCAGTTTTACAAGGACCAATGCAGCTCAAAAACTGCCATCATTTTATTTTATAGATATTGCATTTTTAAAATTTGAATCACAAGGAAGGGTCTCAATAAATATTTGAGGAAGGAATAAATGTACACAGCACAGTACTGCGCTGCATGGACATATATTCCCAATAAGATGTAACTTTTTTCTCTGCCTTCCACTGGCCTTACCAACGAAACAGATTTTTTTGAAAACATAATAAAAAGATGATTAAATTAGATTGACAAAGTAAGTTATCTAACAGCATAAACACATAAGGGGAAAATACATATCAATACAGCTAAATTAAGCTTTATAAAGCTTTCTATCATTTTTTTTCTTGCATGTTGTTTCAATCCCATTTCCCTCTTTAGGCTGTAAAGTTCTTAAAAAAAAAAGACCCGCACACAAATAAAATTAAGATGTAAAAATACATTGAGTTCTTACTATGTAATAAGTTCAATGCTAGGTACAGATGCTGTGGGAAATAAACTATAAAGAATGATAGTCTCAAACCTTGAGGTTAACTTAAAACTTTCATTTTTCACCAGAACCCTGCAGAATGAGTGTCTATGGCAACTGGAATCAAAGGTCTGGACTACAGTCCCAGTGCTGACATTCTGTGTGACTTTGAGACAGTTATCCAGACCTTAGATTTCTCATCTGTAAGAGGAAGTGATTACTGATATAAATCTCCCATGCAGTAGAATTCCAAATTAATTTATGTAGACACTCTGCCCTCAAGGAGAGAGGACACCAATCCCACTCCTCAGGTGTGGGCTGCACACAGTGACTTCCTTCCAAAAGGACAGTATAAAATAGTGAACGGGAAAGAGTGACCTTACAGCAGAGAAATCTGACAACCACTGCCTCAGCCAATGATGATGGTTAACATCAACAGTGGTAAGTCATGTTAATAGTATGTACCCTTGATACGACAAGAGGAAAATGGCACTTTACTTCTCTGGCCTTCCTCCCCAAAACCCATAACCCCAGTCTAATCATGAGGAAAATAAAAACATCAGACTAATTCCAATACAGAGGCTTCCTACAAAATATCTGACCAGTACTCAAAACTGTCAAGGTCATCAAAAAGAGGGAAAGTCTGAATAACTGTCACAGCCCAGCGGAGGCTAAGGAGATGGAACAACTAAACACAATGTGGTGTGCTATTCAGGATGAGATCCCGGCACATAGAAAAGCCATTTGGTAAACACTAGGAATCCATCCAGAGATGAATGGATAAAGAAAATGTAATATATACATATAACAGATTATTGCAGCCTTCTAATGAAATGAAATTCTGATACATGCCACAACAAAGATGAATGCTGAAAACATGCTGAATGAAAAAGGCCAGACCCAAAAATACGAATATTATAATTCCATTTATATGATGTACCTAGAATAGGAAAATTCATAGAGATAGAAAGTAGAACCGAGTTTACCAAGGGCTAGAGAGAGGAAAGACTGGAGGGTTATTGTATACTGGGTACAGTTTCTGCTTGGGATGATGAAAAATTCCAAAAACAGTGGTGATGGTTGTATAATATTGAGAACGTACTTAATGCCACTGAATTGTACACTTAAAAATGGTTAAAATGGAAATTTTTATGTTATGTACATTTTACCATAATTTTTTTAAACTAAAGAAATCCAAAAATACTATGGTCTTCAGTTAATAATAATATATCACTATCAGCTCATTAATTGTAACATATGCACCATACTAATCTTAAGAATAGGGGAAAATGTGGGAACCAATATCAGATCAAACTGATGTGTAAACATAATCTTCAGAGAGCAGCCTACAATATGACATATGGGTCATTTGATAGAAACGGTGATCTGCATTCATCATGAGTGTGCTATTGCAAGTCCCAGATTTAGAATGCTTGGCCATTTAAAAATAGAGGATTATGTGGTATGAATCTGAGAGAGTATTAAAGCATATTCTATTGAAGTTTTATATTCAAATACCTGAGCAAAATAATAATAGGGGAAATTGGTGTAGGGTATATGAGAACTTTCTGTATTATCTTCTCAAGCTCAACTTTTCTACATGTCTAAAACTGTTCTAAAAAATAAAGCCTACCTTAAAAAATTTCAAGGGAGATAAGGGCTAGTAACTCTAATATAGCCCACCTCCTTCCCAAAAAAAGGACAGGAAAAATGCTCCTCAAATTAATGAAAAACATGAGCAAGCAAACAAATTAATGCCAAGGACATGAATAAACAAGCAATTCACAAAAGAAACTAAAATGCTACATAAATCTATCCAAAGATATTAAAATTCATACAGTTACGTGCCCTTAGCATAATGTTTGGTATACAATAAATGAACACATATATTATGTAAAGTGTAATAAATGCAAACTTAAAATATATACATATGTATATACAGACTATATATTAATATTTATATATATGTAGATATTAGTATATCTACATAAAATCAGACTGGAAAACATTGAGAAAACTTATGATGGCCAAAGTTAACAAAAAATATGGAGAAAGTGGTCCTGTTGTAATTTGGTGGTCATGGTGTAATACGAGTCTTTTTTTAGTAAACACTTTGCAGTATATTTTAAAGTTAAAAAAATGTATACATATATCTGTCCATCTATATATAGAGTGAGAGAGAGAATGAAAGACACATCCTTTGAGTGATTTCACTGCTCAAAATTCATCCTACAGAAATATTAGCAGGAATGTACAAAGATGCCTGTATACGGATAGGCACTGCAACAATGTAACAGTGGAAAACTCTAAATAGTCCAAAAGGCTACCAACAGGGGGTTAATTAAACAAACATACCTGTATATTATTATGCAAAATATGGTAGAGGTAAACATACTGACATAGACACCTAAGAAAAAAAACAAATTGCAAATTTAAAAAAATTTATTTTTTTAAACAAGGGGATTAAACCAGGTTAGGACTATTTAATCTGGGATCTTCCATTTATGTATATTTCAAGGGAACCAAACCTGCATGCAAAATTATGTTTATATGTGTATGTTAAGTGCATTTTCTAAGGAAAGGGTCTATTGCTTTTACCAAATTCTTAAAGAAATACGTGATTCCCCGGAAAGAGTCATTAAAAACATCATGAGGAAAAAACCTCACAGCTCTGAGTATCTGAGAAACATAATTAGGTTATATGCAAGTGAGGAAGCCTTTGAGGAGGAAAAAAAATTTTTTTCAATTAAACTTTCAAGGACAAATGTCTCTACCACAAAACACAAATTCTTTCCTCAAAAGTCCTAAACCTAAGGGTGTAAAGGAAGTTATCCTTCAGATGAGCTTATAGTCACTAGTTAATCACAAACCTCAAGCAAAAATTAAAGGGCAAAACAGTCTTCAAAATGTGTAACTAGTTCACGCTTATAGTTAAAGTAAAATCATACACAAACAAAAAGAGGCAAAGTAGTCCCATTTGACAGTCAAGTAGCTATTATGGACTATAGTTAGTACTCATACATGCAAAGGTTCAAGTGTTACACAGTCGTAACTAAACTTTTTTTTAAGCCAAGTGGATTAAAATAAAATTAAGTTAGGGTTTATACGGAGTTTTGTGGGGTTTCTTTGAGCAAAAACAAAATAAGTATTTTTCTGGAGGCAGACTGGAGAAGGGGGTGGATTCCAATACCTCTGTAACTAATATATATTAAATTTGTGTTTTAAACATTGCAGCCACCAGAAACAGTGGGACCTGATGAAGACTGGAATAAATGAGAAGACAATAGCAGGGATACTCTCTATCCTAAAATGAAAATATACTTAGAACAGTGGTTCTCAACCAGGAGTAATTTTGCCCCCTAAGGGACATACGGCGACACCCAGACATTTTTGGTTGTCAAATCTGGGCAGGTGCTACCAGTATATTGTGGGTAGAGGCCACAGATGTGGCTCAACACCCTATAGGCCCATCTACTCACCCAAAAAATCAACAGGGCTGAGGGTGAAAACTACTGCCTTAGAAGTAGGCTGGGAAACCACTGATCTATGCTTTGAGAGAATCAACTTAATCATAGAAATCCTAAATCAACAGGATTTGTTTCGAAATAACACCTTATCAAATAGCATAGGATCAATTAAATTCAATTGAACTCCCCATTATCTACCCTTTTAAATTTTGCAAAAGCCATTGGCAAAAAAGGACAATGAATTTTCTTCGGTGTCAAAAACTGATCTCTTATGTCAGAAATCAGAATAGTGGTTCCTCTGGAAAGAAAGACAAGGTAGAGATGGGAGAGAACATTGCTGGGTCAGAGGGACACTTCTGGGGTAATAATTTTGTATTTCTAAATCTGGGTAGTAGTTATGTAACTTCACTTTGTGAAAATTCATCAAGCTGTGTACTAACAACAGGTATACTTAATCATATACAGATAACACTTTAACAAAAATGTTTGTTTTTTAAAATATTATGTATTTATATCCTAAAAACCTGAGCATTTTAACCCAGAAAACTAAATGAATGTCAACTGCAAAATGTAAAAAGTGTTTTTTTTTTACATAGGCTGCTTTCCAAGAATTCAAGAAGGATGCCACCCTGAGAAAGCTATAAATTCCACATTCAGAACTCTCACAGCATTCAGCCTCTATATATCCCTCTGCACAAATCTAAAACCTTGACAAGCACTTACAAATGCATTTGAATTTATTCCATGGACAGTTTGGATTATTTCCCCAATTTTAAACTGTGAACTGTTATCAGAAAACAGGCTTTATGAAACAAATGACATTTTCTCTTTCCTAATCCCACATCTTCCCAACACTCTCCCAAACTAAATCCCTCTTGGCCCTCAACTCCCTAGGATTTCTCCAGGCTGCTTGTAACATGCCCACCACTGCCTCCCCCAGTATCCACTCTCACAATCCACCTACACACACACACACACACGGAAATTCACCTTAATGCTCTTTCCAGAGGCTGGCCTACCCCTACCAGACTTCTACTCTCTCACAGCACCTCATAAATACAATCTAACCCTCACTACCTTCAAATTCTCCACAAACTCACTTCCCAACAGTACAACCAAACCAAGGCACATGCTCTCCCAGTCTTTTAAATCCTTTGCTACCACACAAATAGCTGCGAACAATTCAGCTCAATGGCTACCACCGTAGCTACTGTCTCCAACACACCTATGCTTTAGCACCCCACCACTTTCCTGTATTCAAATCCATCCCATTTCCCATCCGCCCTCAGCCCCCAGCCTCTGCTTTCTTCTTTATGAATCTTTCCTAAGTATATGGCAGAGATTGAAAGTTGGAGGAAGGGTTTGGAGGAACGCGCTCTATCCTGTATAAAGGTAATCAAGTCTCAAGCACACAACCACGTGCATGGGCTACAGGGTCAGACGCTGGGATTACTGAAGCCATTCACCAACTGCAAGCCTTCGGAGGTGATTTTACATCTTTAATCCTCAGTTTCCTGAACTAAAATGAGGAATAATAACAACAGCTATCTCATAGTTGTAACTCAATGTACTAGCCGTTGAGCACTTCGCACAAATGCAACATAGTAAACTCTCAATAACTGACAGTTTTTCTTAGGTCTTTTTAGAAGACAGAAAGTGAAAGGCACTTTAAAAGTCTTCTAATGGTTGTTCCTGCAAATACAAAGTATTTTATTGGGGGCTAGAAGGAGGGCAAGGCAGAGAAGGAGGGAAGAAGTACACTACAAGTAAGTGGTGATACACAGAATTTTGTCAGATCCCCGAAGGCACTGTTCTCTATTATCCCCCTACAATGTGGATCCAAGAGACCGAAGCTAAAGGACCGGGGAATATGAATATATATACATCAAATCCTCCTTCACAGTCAGGTGAAGGAATGAAGTAGGAAAGCTCCCCCTTAATTGCTAAAATGCATTCCTTGGGGACTGAGAATTAGGAAGGTAACAATAAAGCCCCAAGGATTTATCTTCATGGTAAGGAGAGATTAAAAGTAAATGCTAGAAATCCTAAAGACTCCTCAGGTCTCCAGCAGGTTTCTCCGCAAGCGGGTTGAGAAAAGAAAACTGCTTTCCGTGTCTCCCGTGGGAAACCAGGGCTTCCCCGTGTCCCCTCCCAGGAGCGATAAGGGGGAGGGGTCTGCGCAAGGGAATCCCCAGCTCCCTACACTCACACCCGGCCCCCCATGGAGCTTCACTGGGTCTCTTCCAGCCTCATTGCAGCCCACATCCAGGAACGGGATTTCTCTTGGGACTTGGGGGTCGCCCAGAGGTTCGACCATGCCGGATCCCTCCCCTCACCAGACCTGCAGACCGCCCTCCCCAGTAGTCCGAGTTCTCCCCGGCCACTTCTCCGGGTCTCCCGCCTGGCACAGGGTCAGCGCGCCGCCCCCAGGGTCTCCTCACGAGCCTCCTCCCGGCCCTCCCGAGCGCCGCGAGCCCACGAGGTTACCTGCTGAAAAGGCAGCTCCACATGCAGGGCCCGGGAGGCAGAACCGGGAGGCAGCGCGGCGGCCGGGCCCGGGGGCGGTGGGGGCACCGGGCCCCCGACCGACGCTGAGGCGCTCATCCCGACCCAGGGGCCGCCAAGCGGCGGGGCTGGCGCTCCTCCGGCATCCGCCACCACCGCCCAGCCACCAGCCGCCGAGCCCCTGCAGCCCAGCAACCCGCCACCCGAGAGTCAGGACTGCTCTATCCCACCTCCGGCCGCCGCCGCTGGCTAAGGAAGAACCATAATACCGCAGTGAGCCCCCACTCAGTGGCTTTCTCATTGGTTCAGCTCCCATGGGGGCGGAACCCAACGACAAATAAAGGAAGCCCTATTGGGTAGCAGGTCTTTCCATCGCAGACCGGAATAGACTAGGGGCGGAGGGACCGGGGAATGGCCTAAATTGCGTCTGTCAAACTGGGGTAAAACCTGGGACGTTGCTTCTTTTTTCCCAGTCTAATTGGTTCTTTCACTACCACGAGGCGGGGTCTCCTGGTGGAACTGCAAGAGCTGTTGCTATAGGTCGCTGTCAGTTGTCAGTAAAGGGAAAGAGAGGCGAGGTCTGATTAGGTAGAGAGCGCGCCTGGGCTCCGTTGTCACGTGCGGGAGGCAGGAGAGTCACCTGATTAGTGAGACTCAGTCTTCAGAGCCACTTCCGCCCTAACCTAGTTGCCATGGTAGCCTGCCTCCCTCCGGGGGCGGAGACCCATCAGGCGGTAGCTGAATCGCGATGTCTGGTCTACAGTTGCAAGCTCCCTGAGCAGGGTTTTCCTGAGTGCCTCCGGTCAACCTGCGGGGATTTGAATAGGAGTAGTTTATGGCTCGACAGAAAGCCTCCACGCAGGATGCACTGGGACGAGAAACCTGCCGGGCAGTCCTACCAGTTCTTCCATGACTAACTCCAGCCCACAAGTCGACGCTCCTCCCTGCACTCCCCTTACTGGTACTCTGAGCTACAAGGTGTGCCAGGCACCCAGGACGCTGTTTTCACCTCTACAAGTGGGTTGCTTATGCTGTCCCTAGAAAATTTTTGCTATTTTTCTCCTCCTAATGCTTCCTTGCCCATCAGATCTCATCTGGGGCTGGGTTCTCTTCCAAAAGCCTTCTCTGATCCACTCTGGGACCCTGAATTGGTAACCTTTCCTTTACCATATTCCTGATTATTCTATTGCATTGTCTTTAAATGAGTTTATAATACATGCAGCTCCACACATACACACGCACCTTGTCATACAGGATTCCCAGTACCTGACAGATAATCTGGATTTGTTTTTTAAGTGAAGGCCCAGCTCAAATGCCACTCTTCCATGAACACTTCCTTGATCATAATGAGTGTCTATAAACAATTGCTTCTGTAATAAATAGCATTCATTCTGCAGAATATTGATCTACATTTTTTCACCTCCTGGACTGTGAATTTCTCTAGCACCTGGAATGATGTAGTTGAAAGAACACAGTGTCTTAGGGTCAGACACAACAGGTATCAGTCACTTTTGGTATCTTGGCTCTGCCACCTTCTAGCTATATGTTCCTGGCAAGCCAGTTCCCCTCTCTCAGCTTTAGTTTTCCCATCTGTAAAATGGTAGTAATAGGATTGCTGTCCAGAGGGGAGAAGTTGGGGAATCCCAGATTTCATCAGGTTCCACTCTCACAGTGCCAAGATCTGGTGGAATTTCACAGAAAACACTTTTTAATTTCTAAGCTGAATTCTTTTCCTGAAGCTGCCATATCAAATTGCCACAAACTGGGTAGCTTAAAACAATGAAAATTTGTTCCTCTGCAGTTCTAGAGGCCAGAAGCCCAAAATGAAGGTGTCCCACTTTCCCAGAAGGCTCTAAAGGAGACCTTTCCTTGTCTCTCTCATCTTCTGGTGGCTCCAGGTATTCCTTGGCTGTGGCTACATAACTTCTAATCTCTGCTTCAGAGACTGGGGAAGTCCAGTCTCTGGTCTTCTCCTCTTCTTCCTGTGTCTTCTCTTCTTTTTCTTACAAGAACACTTGTTTTAGAATTTAGGGCCCACTCAGATAATCCAGATCTCATTTTTCAATCATTAATTGCAAAGACTCTTTTTCCAAATAGGTGATATTCACAGGTTCCAGGGGTTAGAGTTTGTACTCATTCAACACACGACACAAGGTAAGAAAATGGGCCTTATCAAGACAGAACACAGAATCACTTCTTTCTCCTTTGGGGGATCAGCTCTGAATATTAACAGTTTTATTGCTCCATTTACTGAACAAATGTTCATTGAGGGCTTCTCTGTATCAAGCCCTTTATTAGAGGCTGGGAAATCAGACTCAGACTCATCCCTAGAAGAACTGCCCTACCTTGAGGGGAGTCCAGTAAGTAAACAGAGTGATAATACAGTTGCTCAGTGCTGCTTTTGAGGGAAGTTCAGGGGCTGTAGGAGCCAAATAACAGTCACATTTCACAGTAGGAGTGATACTTAAACTGTGTATTGAAGGATCAATAAGAGTTCACCAGGTGGAGGGAAAAAAGGATACCCAGCAGAGAGAGAGCAGGCTTCATTCTTTCCACAAGCATTTACAGATGTTTGACTGCACCAGGCTGCACAGAGTAGGGCACTAGAAATGCAGAAATGCAGACCTCAAGTAAACAGCCCTTCTCAGACTCTTCCACTCACATGCCACAAACACTAGCAGAGCTGGTATGCTTATGCCTAGGGACATGGAAGGGAACTGAAATAGCTTGCTGCTTGCAAAATTCAATGCATGTAAAGTATTTATCACAGTGCCATGGGTATACTAAGTGTTCAATAAATGCTACCATTATTTTTATATGTCCTATTTCATTCTAAAATTTCTTGTATTATTTTAGCTTCTATTCCATAATATGGTTATATTTGTTTTAACATAAAATGCTATATAATAAAATTACTATAATATTTATACTATAATATAAAAATATTTTAATCAGAATTAAATTACTATATTTATAATAAACTACTATAATTGCATTACTAATAATATATATAATAAATAAATATCTATTCCATAATATGGCTGTATTTGTTAACATAAAAATATTTTAATCACTTAGAATTAAATTACTATATTTATAATATTTATAAAAATTATTATAATAATATAAATTACTAAAGTATTATTACTATAATATTTATTGCTAGAATCCCCCTAAAGAACATGTACCTAAGTTTAAGGAGCATGGTTTCTAAGGTGATCAACTACAATATACATGCAATGATAGAAGAAAGGTCAAGGTCAAGTGGTAAAGGAGTGGCCCACACTACAGGGGCTTGTGGGCAAAGTCAGAGCAGGCTTCACTAAAGTCTTAAAGAATAATTAGGAGTTTGATAGGTGAACAACTATCAAAGGGGTTATCATAGGGGGTTAGATCTGTTTGGTTCAGGAATGGCTGGTATCTTAACAACTAACTAGTACTATGTTCTATACTGAAATCAAACAACCAGTTTGCAGAGCCACAAGCTAAGCATAACCCAATCCATTTTGCTTCCTCTTCTTCCTTTCTCCTTATTCTTTGGATCTCACAGGCATGATGCATTAGGTAAATAAGAGCAAAATAGGCCAGATTGTTCTTTTGATGTCTCAAACTTAAATTAAATCTACCCCCTTCTGTTCAACAGTCAAATATCCATCAGACATTTCCCAGGTGCCCAGCCTGGGCAGTACATTTACAGAAATGATGCAGATAGGGTGCAGATAGGACTGTAAGGAGTTCACAGATCATTTCAGAACAAAGTGGTAAGAGCAGTCATTGCAATGATACATAAAGTATAATGAAAGCACAGTGTGTTGTGCAAGAGAGCTTTCTAGAAGAAAGCAAATAGGCAGAAGGAACAGCATCAGCAAAGGCACCAAGGCAGAGGACATAGCATTAGCATAGTTTAACATAGTTGAAACAATGATGGCAGGAGGGAGAAACAGGCAAAGAGGCTGGAAGAGGAAGATGGGGCCAGGTGGGAAGAACTGACTACCAGGCTGAAGAACTTGGGCTTAGGCAACAGGAAGTCATTTAGAAAAATCCTCAACCATCCCTGGAGATGAAGCTTTGAACAGGCATGATTAGGAGAGTAAAACTCTTGCAGAAGGCCAGAGGAGAACTGTAAAGCAAAGAGCCAGTTCCCTAAAGAGCCTGCACACACCCAACAAACCTGAAAGGCAGGTCCCTGAGCAGCATTTCTCCTCCTTTCTCATCCCTTCAAGGTCACTTTCTTGAAAACGGCTTCCTAGATCTGAGCTAATTGCTACCTCCTCTGCTCTCCCACCGCGACTGCCTGATCTGCCTGACCTCTCTTTAGTACATGTTTCCATGTGCCTAGTCATATACTAAGTGGTTTATGTTTGTCTTGCCCCCTTTACTATAAATTCTTGCTTTTGAATTCATTCTGAATCCCCAGCCTCCTGACACAGAAGACAGGCTCCATAAGCCTCAATGAGCAAATGTGTGACTGAATCAGTGAATGAGTGGATGAATGCTCCAGTAACTGAATGGATGACATGGAGTCTCCATACGTCTCCCACTGGCCACAGCCCCAGAGAGAGGAAATGAACTTATCCAAGGTCACACAGAGCTTGTAGCAAATCTGAGATAAAGCCTCAGGCTTCTTGTCCCCAAGACCAGTACTTCCTTAATTCCAGTGATTTTCACACTGTCACAGACTATAAATGTGCCAATGTGAACACATGCGTTTGTGAATGTATGGGCCAGCCAGGGTGAAACACATGGATACAAGCACATCTAACTCAAGGGGCTGGTTAGAGTCACCCAGAGAAAAGTTCCTTGTAAACTCACTTTTACAATGAGCGGTGAAGGACAAGTAGGAGTTAATTGGACAAAGAAGGCTAGTGAGAGCAAGAGGAGCAATTTGGGCAGAAGGAGCAGCCTGAAGATGCAGCACAGAGCACGGAAGGAGCTAAACGAGTAGAGAGGCAACCAGGATGGAGAAGGAGAAGGGGTGAAGGGGAGGGGGAAGTGAAAAGAGGGGACACTTTCTGAAAGAAATTGATATTTCAAGACTAAAATCAAAGACCTACAATTGATTTTACATTTTAGTGTTGCTTTTATTTGTAATCTCTTGTGGCAGAAGCAGCATTATCTTTTCAGTGCTTAGAGCTTCTGAGGTTTTGTTCAGCCCTGATGGCGCAGGATGAACCTGGAAATTGTGGCGGGGGCCAGATCCTGCCAGGTGTCGTAGCCCCAGTGAGTTTTGACTTTGAGATATGGAGACAACAACTGAAGGATTTAAGCAAGGGAATGACAAGATCTGATTTACATGTTAGAAAAGTCACTCTGGCTGCTATGTCAAGAGCGGATTCAAGGACTCAAGGATGGGGAGAGTGAAAATGGTAACAATAAATTGTGACATTCCTTCATAGAGTTGGAGGACATTTAGAACAAAAGAACATGGCTGTGTTCCTGGGAATAAAGGGGCTCAAAAGATGCTTGATTTTCCTTTTTCCCACCCCAAGGCAGGCATGGCTGTACAGGGAATGAGAATGAGCATCCCGGATGTAAAGTGGTGTGACTGACAGAGCTCCAAGGCAGGTGGCAGATCTGTCTGCACCCACGGATACCGGCTGCATGATTTTAGGCAAATTGATTCCTGTCCCTGACAGATTTCTCTGGGGGCTAGAAAGAACTAACATTTGCTCAGTGCTTTACATACATTGCTGTGATCCATCCCCACAGGATCCTGTGCAGTAGGCAGTACTGCCCACTTTTGCAGAAAGCCTAAAAAGCTGGGAAAATGGAAATGAGCTGCCCAAAGTCACATGGTTCTTAGTGGCAGATTGACTTGTGAATTCAGGTCTCTTGCTCTCTGGGCCAGGGCTCTGTCCCTCAGACTCCCCTTCTTACATTAATTAAAATATACTACTTAGGACTAAATTTCACCAAAAGAATGAATATTTCACTCCCATCAACAGCAATGATGTAAAATTTCCTATCCAGTTCTTCTTTCTCTTTCTCTTCCTAAATAATCTAGTCCAAAAGCCCTAAGAGTGGGGCTGAGGATAAGATCATCATAAGCACATGGCGGGAGTGGGGTATGGTAGCCCAGAACAAAGTGTGATGGCCCAGAGCAGGGAGTCAGAACCAGAGCGAGGGAAGCACGGTGCCCACACTGGGCCTGAAGTGGATAAAGGGGGAGATCCTGGCAGGTGACTGGGATGTCCATGTGGGAGGGCTGCTTGGAGCAAGGTGTCAGAGTCCAAGCAGGACAGAGAGAACTGGCTTCATAATTTGTGGGGCCCAATGCTAAATAAAAACAAGGAATCTCTTGTTTAAACATGATAAAGAATTCCATCAGCATGAACTCAACTGTGTAGGTTGCATCCCAGGAAGCCCTGGTGGGGAGAGCTTAAGTACTGGAGCATGGATGGAGGACAATGTCAGCAATGGGAGACTGGTTACTGTGGGGACAAGCACTACGCTTTTGTAACCTTTTGTTTCAGAATGACTGTGCATCCACATGACCCCACATGGCAGTGTGCTAGGTGTATGGTATGCTGATGGCCTGGGGTTGGCCAAATCCAGGCCTGCCTTACCTATGGAAACATCTTATTGGGAGCCAGACTCCTCTGTTGAAGGTTTTGTTCTTTGGGGCACTGGTCACAGAAGCACGATCTCTTCTAGCAAAGCATGTAGTCTCTGCCCCTCATCCCTGGCCCACACCTGGTCTTTGTCTCCTCAGCCCATATAAGCAGTTCCCTCCCTGCCTACTGCAGCGGTGAGCAATCTCCAGCCAACTGCTCCTGGATTCCCTGTACAGAAATCCCCAAAAACCCTCTTGTCTCATCGGGTGTCTCTGGGTCTTCAGTCTCTCAAGCGCTTTCCCATCAGAGCTCACCCAGTTCAGCATGTGCTAGGGCTTGGGACCACAGTTACTTACAGAGGGATTGTCAAATAAATAACTATGTAAGGATAATGGGAGCCAGTTTTCTCAGAGAAAGGTGTTACAAATATAGGAAGAGAGAGAACCAAGTTGAACCCTGTGATTTTTGTTGGGGAGTCTGATTTGGGGGAATCTCTTTGCTCACTAGGTGAGACCTCAACTTGGAAAGGGTTCTTGTCTCTGATCAAGAAAGAATTCACGAGCAGGTCTAGCAGGTACTAGCAAAGAGTAGGTTAATAAAACAAAGTACATGCTCAAGGAGAGAGTGCAGGCATGCTCCATAGAGATGAGCACCATGGTGGGGGTTGGGTTGGGTGGTCTTACAGGTGGAGTTGAAGCAGGGGGTGGATAGTCATCAGAAAGCATGGGATTTTCTTGGAAAAGGGAGGGAATTTCCAAGAAATAGACTGATGCCCTCTTTTTCTCTTTAGATGGTCTGCCTCACAACTGTCATGGTACCAAGGGGTGTGACTTTTAGTATGTTAATGAGCATAAAATGTATTTGGAGGTGAAGTCAGGGTCAATTTCTCCTCCATGTTGGAACCAGTTTTGGCAGATCTGTTATCTATACCCTCACTTCCCACACCCCACAGAACAGTTTACACAAAATGTTTAGAATATAAACAAGCATCTAACTGTATGTAAACACCAGCCAAAGTCCCCTCCCTGCTCATGCCTGGCTATCTACCTACTATAACATGGTGATAGATCCAAATTGTCCAGATGTTGGTTTCTAAATACCATCTTCTACTAAATGGTGTTTTACAGAATATCTGGACTGTAATCTTCAAGACTGTCAAGATCACAATAGTTAGGGAGAGACTGGAGACTGTTTCAGATAAAAGGAGGATGATAATGTGATTTATAGTAAGAAATATATATTTGGCCTTCATTCACTGTTCCTGGCTTCTAGCTCCTAAAACTCTTGTGATTTCCTATGTTAAGATCCACAGGGGCACCTTTTATTATAATATTAAGTTTTGCCCTCAGTTCCAGAAATATCTTCAGAGCAATAAAAGTGAAATGGATGTTGTTGTTGTCATAACAAGTCCCTTTCAACCACACCTGATTTTATGCTACAAATGACTTTGGGAAGCCTCAAAGATAACCTAAGGATGGGAGCTGGTGGCTAAGGAAACCAATCCTGATTAGAGGGTTGAAACTTTCAGCCACACCCCCAAACTCCCCTTGAGCTGGGATTTCAAAGGAGTCTAACTCCAATGTTATTAATCCTACATTTTCTTGCCTCTAATAAAAAAGTGTTACAGCATGTATTTTAGATTTTATTTATACAGTGAAGTCATATTTATTTTCAAAGCACATTTTTTATTATATGCATTAAATTTAAAAATATTCATGTTTAATTAGAGGAAAAATACTTTGTATCCATTTTCATCAAAAGTAATTACAAATATCAAAAATCGTTTGATATTTTAGAACTGAAAAAGGGAACTTTTAAAAGATGTGCCAATGTAATTTAATGTTATATAAAAAATGTAGGCAATACAATTGTGTGTAGGCATGATAAAAATATTATAGGAAAGTACATAAACCAAAACTCCCTAAGAAGTTAGTAGTGAAAAATATCTTGAGAAAGAGTTTACAAATGGAAACAGGTTATGTAAAAGAAGTTTGGAATATAAAAATGGGACAGAGGTTTGTTATAAAAGTTGTGGTTGAAGCCCAGGGGCAGGGGAAATTCCTATTTTTCTCTTTCTAGTGATCCTGTTGTAACCCAGTGAATGGGAATTTCTTCCACCCTCTCAGAAGTATTGGGAGAAAGTGCCCTCCAAACTTGCAGCCCATCCCATGTAAGACAAGTGAAATATTTTATTGATGATAAGACCAAACTCTGCTATCCATGGGTAAACCTCTATTAGTTGATATAAATGTATTGAAGACCACTGTTTATATTAGTTTAAACCATAAACTGGCTGGCTTAAAACAACTGAAATTTATTCTCTCACAGTCCTGATACCAGAAGTCCAAAATCAAGGTGCTGGGAAGAATGTGCTCCCTCAAAAACTTTAAGGGAAAATCTCCCCTTGCCTCTCAGTTTCTGATGCTCCTCAGTCTGTGGCAGGGCGAATCTAATCTCTGCCACCTGCACGTGGCCTTTTGCCCTTTTCCCTGTGTCTTTTATTCTTTCTTTTAAAAGGATACTTGTCCATTGGATTTAGGACCCACCAGATAATCCAGGGTTATTTAACCTGGAGATCCTTAATTGTATCTGCAAAAACCCTTTTTCCAAATAAAGTCACATTCACAGGTCCCAGGGATTAGGGTATGTAGATTTGACTTTGTGGGGCATTATGCAGCCCTCTATATTATTCCTATGTGTAGCCTGTCCCTCTTTTTTCTCAGGCCATCCTACCTAAAAGGTTGGTATTAATCTGAACTAGGTTGTTTTAAATTAAGATGTTTATTATAATCTCCAGGGTAGTCACTAAGAGGATAACTTAAAAACATATGGTAAAATAAACAAGAGAATTAAAATAGTATATTAGAAAATACATGTTTAATGCAAGAGGGCAGGAATGGAGGGAGATAGAACCAAGAAAAAGGAGACACAGAAAACAAATAGCAAAATGGCAGATGTAAAATGTTATCAGTAATTGCATTATATGCAAATAGATCTAACATTCCAATCGGAAGGCAGAAAGTAGATGTATGGATTAAAAGAAAGACCCAACACTAGTATGTCTACAAAAAGATATACTTCATATCATATTCAAAAATACAAATAGGTTGAAAGGGAATGAATAGAAGATATTCCAGGTAAATAGTAAACAAAAGACAGCTGGGACGGCTATGCTAATACACGCTATGCAAAAATAGATTTTTTTGTTACTAGAGACAAAGAAGGACATTTTATAATGATAAAAGGGTGACCCCATCAGGAAGATAGAACAATTATAAACATATATAACATCAGAGTTCCAACATACATGAAGCAAAACTTCCAGAATTGAAGGGAAAAATAAATAATTCAACAACAATAGTTGGAGACTTCAATACCTCTCTTTCAATAATGGATAGAATGACTAGCAGAAGATCAACTAGAAAATAGAAGACTTGAACAACCCTATAAACCACCTTGAGCTAATAGACACCTCTATCTATAAAACATCCCAGCAACAAGAGCAGAATACACATTTTTCTCAAATGCATATGGAACATTCTTTAGACTAGACCATATACTAGGTCATAAAAGCAGTCTCAATAAATTAAAAGAGACTGAAATCATGCAAAGGGTGCTTTATGACCACAATGTAGTAAAATTAGAAATAAAGGACAAAAGGAAATTTGGGGAAAATAATGACAATATAGAAATTAGGCAACATACTCTTAAATGACCAAAGGGTCAACAAATAAATCACAAGAAAAATTAGAAAAAAACCTTGAAATGAATGAAACAAGAACACAACACACCAAAACTTATGGATGCAGCTAGGTTTTTTTTAATTGAATTATCATTGATAAACAATCTTATGTTGGTTTCAAATATACAACAATGTAGTTCAACAGTTACCCATATGATTAAATCCTCATTCCCACTAGTGCAGTTACTATATGTCAACATAGGAAGATGTTACAGAATCACTGGCTATATTCTCCATACTGCACTACTATCCCAGTGTTCAACTTATATTATGATTGAGAATTTTTGTGTCCCTTAATCCCCCTCACCCTTCCCACCCACCTGCCCCAACCCCTCTCCCATGGTGACCACTAGTCACTTCTCAGTATCTGTGAGTCTACTGCAGTTTTGTTCATTCTGTTTTGCTTTGTATTTATATTCCACAAATAAGTGAAATCATATAGTATTTGTCTTTCTCCACCTGGCTTATTTCACTGAATATAATACCCTCTAGATGCATCCACACTGTTGCAAATGGCAGGATTTTTTTATGGATGAGTAATACTCCATTGCGTACATGTACCACCTCTTCTATATCCATTCATCTATTGATGAACACTTAGGTTGCTTCCATATCTTGGCTATTGTAAATAATGCAGCAGTAAACATAGGGGTGCATTTATCTTTCCAAATCAGGGATTTTGTTTTCTTTGGGTAAATTACTAGAAGGGAATTGCTGGGTCAAATGGAATTTCTATTTTTAGTTTTTTGAGGAACCTCCATACTGCTTTCCACAGTGGCTACACCAATTTACATTCTCACCAACAGTGTAGGAGGGTTCCCATTTTTCACATCCTCACCAACACTTGTTATTTCTTGTCTTTTGGGTAGTGGCCTTTCTGACTGGTATGAGGTGATAACTCACTGTGGTTTTGATTTGCATTTCCTTGATGACTAGTGATGTGAAGCATCTTTTCATGTGCCTGTTGGCCATCTATATTTCCTCTTTGAGAAGTGTCTATTCAGGTCCTCCACCCATTTTTTAATCAGGTTATTTGTTTTCTTGGTGTTGAGGTATATGAGTTCTTTATATATTTTGGTAAAACCGTTCTTAAAGGGATCTTATAGATTATACTACATGATTAATTTCTCATTTAATTATAGTAAATAATTAAAACCTATATTAAAAAAGAAAAAAGATCTTAGATTACTAACCTAAACTTCCACCTTAAGAAACTGGAAAAACAACAGCAAATTAACCCAAAGCAGGGAAGTAAATACTGAAGACTAAAGCACAAATAACTTATGTAGAGAACAGACAAAGAACAGAGAAAATTAATTAAGTCAAAGTTGGCTCTTTGAAAAGACCAATTATATTGACAAATCTTTAGCTAGACTTATCAAGAAAAAAAAAAGAGAAGCCTCAAGTTATTAAAATCAGAACTGAAAGAGAAGACATCACAACCAGTCTTTCAGAAATAAAAAAAATTATATAGGAGTACTATGAATAAATGAATATCAACAGATTATCAAATGAAATGGACAGATTCCTAGAAACACACAAACTCCCAAAAACGATTCAAAAGCAAATAGAAAGTCTAAATAGATCTGTAACAAGCAGAGTTTGAATTAGTAATCAAAAACTTTCCACAAAGAAGAGCCCCAGGTCCTACTGGCTTCATGGGTGAATCCTACCAAATATTTTTAAAAAACACCAATCTTTCACAAACTCTCCCAAGAATAGAAGAAAACACTTCCCAAATTATTCTTTGAGGCCAGCATTACCGTGACACCAAAACCAGGCCAGGACAAGAAAACTACAGATCAATTTCCCTTATGCATTATGAATATAGACATAAAGATCCTCAATGAAGTACTAGTGAACCAAATCCAAAATTATAAAAAGGATTATACACCATGACCAACTGGGATTTTACCAAGAATGCAAAGTTGGCTTAGCATACACAAATCCATTAATGTAATAGCCCATATTAATAGACTAAAGGACAGAAAGCATATGATCATCTCAATAGATGCAGAAAAAGCATTTGGCAAAATCTAGCATACTTTCAAGATAAAAATATTTTAAAAACTAAGAATATAAGAAGACTTCAGCAACCTAAAAAGGGCATTTACAAAAATCCCCCAGCTAACAAAATGGTGAAAGGCTGAAAGCTTTCCCCTCTTAAGATCAGTAACAAATCAAGAATATCTGCTCTCACATCTTCTAATCAATATTAAACTGAAAGTTCTAGCCAGGGCAATTAGGCAAGAAAAAAAATAAATGCACCTAGATGGAAAGAAATAAGTAAAACTATTTCTATTCACATGACATGATTTTGTATATAGAAAACCCTAAGTAATCCACAAAGAAACAATTAGAACTAACAAACAAGTTTCACAGATTGTAAGATACAGGATCAATATGTAAAAATCTATTGTATTTCTATATACTAACATGACAATCTGAAAATGAAATTAAGAAACAATTCTATTTATTATAGCATCAAAAGACTAAAATGCTTAAGAATAAATTTAACAGAAACAAGACTTGTACACTGAAAACCACAGAACACCATTGAGAGAAATTAAAAGAAACTTAAATAAATCTAGAAGACAATATTGTTAAAATAGTAATATTCACCAAACTGAGCTATAGATTCAAGTGCAATCCGTATCAAAATTCTAGCTGCCTTTTTTATAGACATTAACAAGCTGATCCTACCATTCACATGGAAATGCAAGGAACACAGAATAGCCAAAACAATCTCAAAAAAGAGCAAAGTTAGGACTCACTTCCCTCTTTCAAAATTGATTACAAAGCTAATCATGACAGTGGAGTACTGGTGTAAGTATAGAAATATAGATCAGTGAAATAGAACTGAGCATCAAGAAATAAACCTTTATATTTATGGTCGGTTGATTTTTGACCAAAGTGTCAGGACAATGCAGTGAGGAAAAAGAATGGTCTTTTCATCAGATGGTGCTGGGATAACTGGATATCCATGCAAAAGAATGAAGTCAGACCCTACTTTAACCACACACAAAAATTAACCTCAAATAGTTCAGAGATCCAAATATGATAGACAAAGAGTCTAAAACTTTTAGAAGAAATATAGGAGGAAATCTTTGTGACCTTGAATTAGGCTATGAGGCTATGACTTCTTATACACAAAGGCATGCACTTTAAAGGAAAACTTGGTATTTTGATTCCATCAAAATTAAAACCTTTTTTGCTTCAAAGGACAAATTATGTTTGATTCATGATACATGCTACAGCATGAATGTGCCTTGAAAATATGCTAAGTCAAAGAAGCTGGACACAAAAGGCCACACAGTGCTGCATTTATATGAGATATCCAGAGTAGGCAAATTCATAGAGACAGAAAAGTTGATTAGTGAGGGGTTAGCCAGGGGCTGAGGAGGACAGGGTAACTGCTAGTGGGTATGGGGTTTCTTTAGGGGTGCTGATACTGTTCTGGAGTTGGAGAGTAGTGATTGATGCACAACTTCGTGAATATACTAAAAACCACTCAATTACATATTGAAAAAGGGTGAATTTTATGGTATCTTGTGAATTGTATCTCGATAAAACTTTTATTGAAGAAGACATAAGGAAGGTTAGACCCTGGCTGCTGCAGGGGTAGTGAAATGGAGAGAGGTCTGGAAACAGGGAGCTGAGTTCAAGGGGTTAAGGGGACCCAGAAAGGGGTCAGTGATAGTGATGATGATCAGAGCCACCATTTATTGTTGAGGTACTATCGGTCAAGCCCTGGGATGAATACTTTTTATTTATCCACCATATATTTAGGTATATATTATCTCATTTACTCAGGAATATAGATTGTTCCCATTTTACAGATGAAGAAGCTGAGGCTCGGTGAGGTTAAGTGACCTGGTGATGCAGCTGGTAATGGCAGCTCCACAGGCTGTATCGTACATTCATTAGGACACGTTATTAGGGATGCGACAGTAGAGAATGGTTTGGAGATGAAAACTTTGACAGTAGCATCAGGGGGCAGGTATTGGAGTGAGGTGGGTAAGGAGGAGAGGAGTCCACTACGACTGGATGGCTGGTTCTGTGGCTGGGTGGGTGGTAGTGACAGCTAGAATCTAGACAGGTAATATAAAAGGAGGCAAAGGTCTTTAAAAAAATGAGTACTTTACATTTCTACCTTTCTAATTGCATTACAGACGCCTAAGAACAAGGGACATTCAATTTGGAAGCCCCTCATTCCCTGTCAAGAGGAGGCATGCGGTAAATGTTGATTTGTTGTGTGATTAGAAGCAAGTCCCTTGGTCCCTCTGCCAAGTTTCTCAGATTAGGAGATGTTGCTCCAGATGAATTTTAAGTTCCTGTCTAGCTCTGCATTTTTGCGAGTCTGTGATTGCACTATCTCTAGCTTCTAGCCCAGGGTAGGAGCTGCATAAATACCAAAACGTGGAAAGAAAGCTTAGGAAGCCAGGTGGCATTTGCCGCAGAACTAGCCTTTGTGCCCCCTAGTGGCCATATCTGGTAACCACAAGTAGAATCACGGAATTGACCTTGGCCAGGCTGGGACTGCAGTTTCCTCCCGCAAACTCCCTGTCGCAGATCCAAAGGCAGAGGGTCTTCTGGAAAAGGAGGCTCCAGTTCCCTCTCCCAAGGTAACAACTCCCAACCCAAAGCAATGTTCATAGCATTTACCTAAATTCCCCTCATAAAGCTGAGAGCAGGGCTGGCCTCTGCTCTGCACACTTTGCCTGGGTGAGGTGATCCCTCTGGGCTTTGGGGCCTGGTTATCGTCCCTGTTCTTAGGCAGAGATGGTGGAGTTTTCTAGCACACAGTGGGGACTCAATCGTTACAGAATTAATGCTGAATACGTGGGGGGCTTAGGTTAGGGCCAGGGCTTAGCCTGGAGCCAGAGGCTAAGGGTGTAGCTAACCTCAGGCCTGAGCTGGGGTGGAGCTGAGACTGTCATCAGGCAACAGTCCCTTCCTCCATCCTAAAGGAAACATCTGTCCTCTGCCCTGCACTGCGTGCATCTGAGGCCTGCCTGGTGCTACAGGATCCGCCCTCTGTTGGCCCATCCAGGGCCCCCAATCTCTCTGCCCTGCCCTCCCGCCCACCCAGAAACTCTGGAAAGGCCAAACCCTGGCCCTTCCAGGCCAAGCCTGCCTGCAGACTTCTCTGCAGACCTCTTTACCGCCACTGCTCGGGCCTTCAGATCAACAATGCTGTCTCCCCAAGCTGAGTACTTGGTCCTCTGCCCTTCAACTTCTTCCTGGCAAAAGTCCAGTCAGCCTTCAGGCCCCATGCCAGGCACTGGGGTCCCAGCTCAACGAGGCACCCCGATTTGGGTGCCATCCCTGTCACAGCTCTGACCACCTGCGAACCCTTGGCTATTTCTAGTGTTCGCTTCTGCTCCCGCTCGCAGCTGCCAGCAGATGAATCAGTGGCAAGGCCAGGCAGTGGGAAAAGTGGAATAAGGTCCTCTGGTCTCAACTGGGAAGGGTTCCCAGCAGCTTCAGTATTCACTGAATTGAATGGGACTAATCTTCTGAGACCTGCTGTGGCATGAAATCACTAGGGTAACAGCAAGCCAGGTCTCCCCCTTTGTGGTATAACTGAGGCCAGGGGCAAGGAATGAGGTTTGAGCGGTCCACAAGGACCCTTCCAGCTCACCCATTCCAGGTTCTCACAGCTGGACAGTAACCCCTTACCACAGGTAGTAGGTGGCTGCAAGGTGGCTCGCATGACCCCTGCAGCCTGGTATTCACTCCATGTGTAATTCTCTTGAGTGTGAGCTGATCTGGTAACTTAGACCTACTTAAGAGAATATGGCAAAGTGATAGGGAATATTCACTTCAGAGATGAGGTTCTGAAAGACTGTGCCTTCTGTCATGTACACTCTCTCTCTGGCTTTCCTTGCTTACTCTCCCAGATGCCATGCCGAAGCTACAGGTGACAGGCAACCAAGAGTGGCCTCTCGCCAACAGCCAGAAGGAAGTGAGTCTGGCCACCAAGCACATAAATGACCCTGGGAGTGGATCCTCCCCTACTCAGGCCTTGGGATGACTGTAGCCCAAGCAAAACCTTGAATGCAGCCTTGGGAGAGACCCTGAAACAGAGTGCCCAGCTAAGCTGAACCTCAGCCACTGGTCCTCAGACACTGTGGACACAATGTTGTTTGAAGTCACTAAATTTTGGAGTAATTTGTTGCACAGCAATAGATAATATGCCACACCGGGCCTTATGGGCCAAAGGGGTAATGGGTAGATGGCTCAGCAGGCAGCCTAGTTAGGGCCATGGTCTCCCTTGGTGTCAGTGGCAAGATACAGATGCAGCCCCAGAATGACTCATAGAGGACTCTTTGTTTTCATTTATTCTTTCAGGAATATACAAATAAATCCTGACATGGTACAACGCTCTCATCAAGAGAGAACAGGAGGGGCTGGATTTCCTCCTGGCCCGCACCTCTCTGAAAGGCACAAATATGTGAGGCTTGGGTTCTGGGGCTTCCTGTTCTGGAACCAATTTGGCCAGGCCCCTCTGTGAACAGGAAGAGGGACCCTTCCTCAGACTCACACTTGTGGGTGTGGGTGATACAAACTGAGGCCACTGGGAGATATGTGATTCAGGCCAAGGCTGGGTCTGTGCTCGGTCCACGTCATCAGCCCCCCATGGAAAACCAGTTACTCCAACCAGAGCATGGTGGCTGGGTAGTCCAAGAGATGGTGTGTCTGGAACAGCCCTGTTTCTCAGCATGTGATCACGCCACCCCCATTCTTGCTCTGGAGGCCAGTCTAGGCTCAGATTTGAAAGGCTGGTGGTACAGGGTGTGGCAGAAAGGAGAAGCAAGCTGGAGCGTTCCAGATGCTCATCACTGCCCTCTTGGAAATGGGGACAGTTGTCCCCATGCTCAAGGTGAAGAGTAGGAAGTCTTCCCCTTGGTAAGAGGGACTAGTCCTGCAGTCAGCTGTCGGGGAGCTGGGAGTGCAGGTGGCTTCTGCCCCTCATCATGCAGGGCAAAGAGCAAATAATCTAGTGGACTGGAGTCACTAGTGGCTGTCCTTCCCCAGTTAACCAGGACGGAATTTCCTCTGTCATTTTGGAAAGGGAAGACGAGGGGTTGGTTGAGAAACCATAAAAACCCGTATGTGTTAGCCACCACCTAGAACAGGACAAGCTGGGAGTGAAAGAGTTTGAAATATTCACTTTTTCCTTCTTAAAAAAGACCTAACATTGTAGTGGTTTAACAAAATTATTATAATTTCTTTTAAATAACCCACAAACACCCATGACGCTTCCAAATGTACAGAACAAAAAGCACTCAAAAACTTAGTAGAAAATGTAGCTGGTTCCTCCCAGGAGCTGGCCTCTGAGGCTGGCTCAATTCACTTCCAAGGCTTCGGTCTCCGGGAGGCCAAAGTTGGTCTTGTGCTTGTCAAAGAGTTTCACCAGGGCCTCCATATACATGGCGTGGAACAGGTCAATGTCCTGCTGAGTTGGGTGCTCCAGCTTGGGGATGGTGATGGGCTCCCCCACTGCAGAGATGGGGCAGAGGCCACTGGTTAGTAAAGCCACTCAGTGCCCCCGCCCTGGATGTCCACCACGATGTTGATGGCAGTGAGCGTGTGCTATGTGCCAACCATGTGCCAAGAATGGTGCTGAATGTAATCCATACCACGTTGTCCCCATTACAGAGAAGACTGAGGCCCAGGGGACCATGTAATGGCTTTGCTTTTGCCCTGCTCTATACAAGTCACTTTGCCTCTCTGAGCCTCAGTTTCCTCATCTGTCACATAGAGATCCTTCCTCATAGGGCTTTGCTGAGGATTCTTTGAAATAACTGACAGGCTTTGAAAAATGTGGTAAGGGCAGAAAAGGGAAGAGGAGACCCACATTCATCCATCCATCCATTCTTTTATTTTTGTATCCTGCTTTAGCTCCATACCCAACTCATCCCTAAGTCCTGACAGACATTCCTGATTTCTCCCAAGGTCATGTACTTCCCTTCCATCTCTACTATCATTCCCTTGATCCAAGCTGCTGGCTACCACAAAAGCTTCTGAACTGGTTTTATAGCTTCCATTTGGGCCCCTCCTAACCCATTTTCTATCCAGCAGCCCCATGATCACTTTAAATTGCAAACTGAACCTCCCTTCCCCCAAACCTTCCAGTAGCTTCCCATGCTTAAGGTGAAGAGCAAACTCCTTCACCTGCACACAGGTCCTTGTCCTTCTCCAGCCACACCTGTGCATGGAAACGTCCCTGCTGCCTCACAGATGAGACCTGGTATGGGATTTGTGTATAGCAAGAGTCAGAGGTGAGTCTGGGTCATGTGACCTAAGATGCAGGGAGTCAGTATCTGTGTGAAAGTACAAAGCAGAATACTGAGCCCTGAGAACTCAAGTATTTATGTGAACTTTGGCCCCTAAAGTCCAGGGCTTGCAGCCCACATACTCTGGTATGATTTTTAGCTTGTGAACCATACACACACACACACACACACACACACACACACACACCTACAATAGGTAGTTCTTTGGAATCCCCTAAACAGTTCGAAATAAATGCCAAATAACACACTTGAAGGACAAGAGCAGCCAGTTTTTTGCTACACTTCTCATAGGCCTATGCTTTAGTTGATTTTTTTCCTTCTGTTCTTCAAAAATCTATATAATCTTGCTGCTGGAACTAAGGCTATTGTTTGACAAAACCTCTCTTCTTCCCCTTTTGTGGGATAATTCCTATTCAGTAACAGTGTAATAGTCCCTCTTCCCTGGAGTCCACTATGACCTCCAGGGGGCCCTGCCATTCCCCTCCCCTCCCCCATCTACACTGTAACAGACTCTTCTCTGAGAGGCACGTGGGCTCTGCAAACACAGAACGGCTGGATTGTGTTCTCGCTTAGCACAGCTTGGCTCACAGTAATGGAACTATCCCCCACCCCCACCGATCATTCCCATCAGTGCCCAATATGTCCTCACGGGTTAGACGTGGACATCAGAGGCAGGAGGCCTGGATGGGGATCCTAACTCGACCACTAACTAGCTGTGTGGCTCCCGAGTTCAGGGTCTGCAGGCAGGGAGGCTCACCGACAGTGGTGATGGGCTTAGAGTAGGGCACCAGTCCCCAGGTGTCAGAGGAGAAGAGGCCTCGGCCATGGAAGATGCACGGGGCAAAGCCGATGTACTTTTGGAACTTCTTCTGGACCCATCGGCCCCAGGAGCCCTCCTCAAAGATCACCTGCTTGTACACCTCATTCTCCCCAAAGGAGTAGGTGGGAACCAGGTCAGCTCTGGAAAGGAAAAGCCAGGTCTGTCACAGCCCACCCCACTGGCTTCAGTTCCTCCTGTCAGCCCCCGAGGCCCTGGACTGCTGCCAAGCTCCCCTCCCCCAGAGGCGTACCAGAATCACCTGGGGGATCCCAAACCACATGTCCCATGACTAGCAGATTCAGGAGGCCTCTTTGTCCCCACTAGTGTCAGGGCTTTGGGACCACAAGGCACAGGAAGATTGACAGCCCTGCTCTAGAATGTCACTGTCTCTCATCCTTCAGGGCCTGCTTATGCTGGGAAGTTCTCTCTCCACCCCCAAACCATGCCGCTCTTGGACCTGTGTCACAGCCTTGAGCATGCTATATTGCCACTGTCTGTCCCTCCCCACTTTCCCCACCCTGAAAGCAGGGACTGGGTCCCAGGCCCCGGAAGAGCAGCCTGAGGTAAGGTCATGGGGAGCCAGGGAGGGAGGCTGGGTAAGGCCCAGATGGCGTGGTTAGTGCCATCCTTGTGCGTGACTGGGGGCAGCACCCTTTCCCACTTCAGCTACTCCACTGCTGAAAGTCTGTCACCTCATGGCCCTCCTGCTGTGGGCGCCCAGAGCCCAGACTAGGAGGAAATCAGTGGACCTGGTGTCCAAAGGGCTTGGCTCTGCATTTTACAGTGTGGCCCTGACTGGGTCACTTAGCCTCCCACAGTTTTCTCAAATGGAAAATGCAGGTGTTGTCACCTGCAGGATTACTGGGGAATCAAAGGTACAGAAGTGAACATGCTTTGTTAAATGAAACATGCTTTGTTAAAGCTGAACAAGTGGCTACACAGAATGTGCCTCTGGTTTTCTAGAAAAGATGACAGAAATCCAAGCTGCCCAGTTCCTCTCTGCCTGCCCTCAGGGTCACTCCTCCAGGAAGACTTCTTGGATATTTCTAGCCACACCATCCTCCATTCTGGCCTCTTGCTCTCCCAGCAGCATGACAGGTTTTTGCCCCGAGGGCATAGTCCTGCATGTGAGCCTGGCCTCTGAGCCTACCTGTGAGGGCCTAGGGGACACAAGCTACATCTTTGCTCAGACATGCAGGCTACACTTGGGCAAATTTGAAATGAACCTCTGGCCTCCAGCCTCCCCTCTCCTGCAGGACGGTGAACTTCCTGGGGTCTGGGCCTTGCCTCCAGGAGCCAAGCAGCTACTGCCCTGGGCCAAGCAAAGTTTTGGAGGTGTATGTATGTGTGTGCACGCCGTAGGAGGCACTTACCCATGGCGCAGGGCCAGTTTCACAAAGCCCTTGCGGTTGCGCAGGGTGACCGCGTTCTTGCCAGGCATAGAGCTCAGGGACTCGGCTGCGCCCCCCACCACAATGATGATGGCATTGCCACTCCCATTCTTTGAAAGCAAATAGTCTATGGTGTCACGGTTCACAGGGCAGATGCCTGGTGGGGAAGGGGACACACAGTCAGGGCTGCCCATGGATGCACTCCCTACCCACTGCACACAGTCAAGGATAAACAGAAAGAACCCTGGGCTGGGCCCAGACCTAAGCCAACCACTCAGAACTTGTACAGCACAGCATAAGCTATGCCTTTTTCTGAGCCTCAGCTTACTCTTCTATAAAATGGGAATAATGATACAAGGCTGTTTAAGGAACTCATTCATTTAGCAAACATCCCCTGAGGTCCTAACTCTGCTAGGCTGCTTCCAGGTGCTGGAGATCCCAGTGAATCAGGGTGGTGGAGGTCACAGGCAGGTGGATAATGACAGAACCACAGACAGGTTGTACAGGGGGCAGCAAAGGGGCTCGGGGTGCCCAGAAAATGGGTCAGAGAAGGCTTCCTAGAAAATACATTATTCAAGTTGAATCCTGAAGACTATAGCTTTTCCTGCTCAAACCCATTCCACCAGGGAGGCTGCATTTCTTAGCACGGGACCAGCCAAGAGCACAGTGCATTGGCCTCCCTATCACCCTGCTCCATGGAGAGGATCAGGCCTCTGCAGTGAAGCAGAGGCAGAGAGAGGTGGATTCTCACCTCCAGACATCAGGTACTCCCTCAGCACTGGCATCCGGAAGTTGCCAGCCAGCGTGGCCAGGTAAGGCCTTATGCCAGGGAACTTCTTGCTCACTTCTGTGGCCTCTGTGCTGAAGTTGCAGAAGGCACCCAAGCCCATGATGCCGTGGGGGTGGTACCCGAAGATATAGTTCCTGGTAGTCAGCAGGTTGTGTGTCTTCACCAGCTGAAGGGAAAACCTCAGGTCAGAGGATAGTGGCCAGGAGAAGGGTACCGGGCACTTGTCCAGAAGGCAGGGGAAGGACAGGTTGTGCCATGTCCCTTGGAACTCTGGGTCTGCAGGAATGGAGTGACTCTCTACCCCTGACTTCAGATTGTCATCACTGGGGCCACAGTGCCAGGTACTCAGCAGTCACCATTAGGACAGTGAGTCCCTGGGAAGGGGCTGGGAAACATTCCCCCAGTCCCCTTATTTCCCCAGCCAAACACACCAGATCCTTACTCACACTCTGCTAGCCTCCTGCCTTTCCCTCTCTCTGGGCCATTCTCACCACAGCCAGAATGATTGCTCTAAAATTCAAATCCAACCCATCTCCCTCAGATACAGAAGGGTGTCCAGGTTTCACTGGAGTAGAGGCCAACCCCCTTAGTGTGGCCATAGAAGGGACACTGCAGCTGGCCTGAATGGAAACTTCTTTCCAGGCAGCCGGGCTCAGCTCAGACTCTGACGCAAGAAGGACAAGGGCCAGCAACAGCCCGGTGCCAGCCACAGTGGAGGCGGAGGTGGTCAGCTGTGTCACTATCAACAAAGCTGCCTTGGGATGCTCCAAATAATGATTGGCTTCCACAGGGCCCAGCCCCTTCCATGGGGCTGGTGGTTTGGAGGGTGGGGTGTATGGTGCAAAGTTTTGCTAAACCCTGAGCAATGAGAGGCACCTGCCCATCATTATGAGGAAAACGATGGGGGTGGAGGGTGCCAAGATGGACGGAGAGCAAGGGTATTTTGTTTAGAAACATTCTTACATTTCTGATTAGGAAAATAATAATCAGCATTTAAAAAATTCAGTAAATTAAAAAGAAAATCAAAAGCACATGTCATATCTCCAGATAAAACTGCAGATGAACCTGCAGTTGAGCCCTTTGTATGCTGAAATATACACATGCCCTTTTTCCAAAAACTACAAAATAGAGGTGACATGGTTGGTATCATTTTTGTATAATTTCTACTAGGCATATCATGGCTATTTTTTCTTCTCAAATTGCTTCAGTGACATGTCTTCTCACAGCTGTATTATTCTATCACACAGCTGTGCTACATGTAATAGAATTGATGGACGTTTCAAGAGCTTCCAGAATTTCCCTCTGAAATAATACTTCCATAAATATCTGATTGTTTTACTAAGGCAAACTTCTAGAAATACAATCCAAGGTCAAAGGGTATGAACATTGTGGTCTGCGGGCTCTAGAGAGGTGGCACTGATAGCATTCCCATGTGGAGTGCTTTAACGTGCCCACTTCCCCACCCTGGTGCCCGCTGGAGGCAGAGTCCCTGGCCATTGGCAGAATAGCAAAAGCCTCTGTTTGCTGTCGCTCCAGATATGGGCCCCTCCTGGCTGAGGGAAGGACCTTGCGCTCAGTTTGTGAGGAGAGGGTGCTGGTGGCTGGTCTTGGGAAACTGAAATCTGAATCTTCAAGTGAGGGGCTGGAACCTAGGGTGGCTGACACCATTCTCAGCTCTGTAACTGCCAGTGCATATATGTGTGAGCAAGACCCCTGAGTTTTCTCCTCTGTTGCCTGAGTCATTCACACTCTTCCTGCTACTTTGCTTTGGCAAGCAGATTAAAATTGCTTGAAAACCTGACCAACTCTTAGCTGCCTACCACAGAAATGGGGAAGAGCAGCAGCCCATTGTAGCTGGTGGAGAGGGGCAGCGAGGGGATCTAAAGGGAGCCCAGCTCTCCATGAATTTTGCAAGGTGATTGTTTTGAGATTTTGCCTCCTAAAGAGCAGGTCCCCCCACCACACTAGCTCTCAGTAAAGCTAGAATGAAAATGTACCTTGTACCAGTTTCCATGGAATAGGAAGGGGTTGAGATAAGACTGAGGCAGCCAGTACCACACTGAAAAGGGCCCCTTTTGCTGCAGAGCTGAGGCAAAAGCTCAGAAGTTGGGCTGGAGGAGCTGTGATTGAGCTATTCCTTTGATTACAAGGTAGAGACCGAGGCCTAGAGAAAGGAGATGCTCCTTCCTCAGAAGTCACAGGGAATCTCCCTCCACCTCTAGGCCAGGCCACCCAGCTGTGCTTTTCTCTGGGCTGCTGGGATGAAGATGTGTCTGTCACCTGGTGGAACCCTAGCTGGCTCTTTAAATCATTTTCTCCCCCTGCCCCATGTTTCTACATGGTGGCACATTTGGTTTCTGAGGTGCCCTGGGGCACAGTGCAGCTGACTAGATCTTGGTGTGCAATCTGGAAGAATGCAAGCATCTGAGGCAGCTTTGCTCTGCCTCTGTACCCCGCTCCCTTCCCCCCAGGCTGGACGGTGTCCATGCTGGGGGGAGGTGGAAGAAGGACACTGTTGCTGAAGGCTCTGTTGACATGTTTGCTCTTGTGTCCCCTGTCTCCCATGGCAAAGTGTCAGCCCAACAGGGTGCCTAGCCCAGGCCTGCTGGCTAACATGAGCCAGGGACAGATTCCTGGCTAGACATTCCTCACACGCTTCCTCCCAGAGCAGGAAGGGTGCTCAGATAGGCTTGCCCCACCTTGGCACCATATAGAGGAAGAACCTCAGAACCAGAGAAGAGCAGAGACTTGCCTAAGCTTACACAGCAGGGCACAGCAGCAGAGGAAGTAGGAGAGAGAACACGGGCCCTGCAGCAGCCAGTCTTGGTTCCCACAGCAGCCCGGCTACTGCCTTGTTCTGTGATCTTGGGACATTCCCCGTGTCTGGGCCTCAGCAGACCCATCTGTGAAATAGGGCAGATGGACAAATAGATGATTCTAAGTTCAGAGAGTCATTCCTAGTCTCCTCTCCAGAGATCCTGCCTATCCCTCGGGGAGAGGTGACTCGGGCACTGCCGGCTCTTCTTTCAGGTAGCCGGAGCTCCTGATGGCTGCTGCTGACGTAAGAGCCCTGCCTCTACCGGAAGAAGGGTTGCTCTCAGGGCCAGCTGAGCTGCTCTGGTGGCAAAGAGCTTCACCAAGAAGGGATGGGGAGGGGTGGGTGGCTGGGTAAAGCTAGAGATCCTTACACAAACTTTGGCAAGAGGCTGGGGAAAGAGGGTGGGACAGGAGGGTCACATACAACTCAACAGAGCGTCAGTCCTGACATCAGGTCACCAAGGTCAAACCCTCCTGCTGCACAGAAGCAGAGTCTGAGAGTAAGAGCAGAGCCCAGGTTAAGGCCCAGTGCCCTGGCCTACGTAAGGCCCAGCTTGGCTTTGGTCCTGTGCCCAGGGCCTTCCTGGAGCCAACTGCCATGTGCCCTGTGGCTCTAATTCCCAGCAGGCTTCTTGGAACAGAGGTGTGATAAGGGACACAGGGTTTTGTTTTGGTTCTTTGGGAAGGGCAGAGATCAATGGGAAGGACACCTACCCATCCCAGCTCTGAACAATGGTCATCAGGTCATCCCGTTCCGGGTGCAAAAGGCTCTTAGCCTTAAGGCTCCTGGCTCTTAGCCAGGAGGCTTCCTGAGGGGTTGACCACTCTGAACAGAGGGGCCTGGCCCCTGAGGTAAGGGCCCCAGAAGAGAGAACAAGTCTGTAATTCCTCACACCCAGCCACAGTTTACCACTTTTAAACACATGAGTAGCTCTGTTTTGCAGATGGGGCTAATGAGTCTCAGCAAGCTTGAGAAAACATGCCTGTGGTCCCACAGATCTAGAAGGATCCACTAGATGGTCAGCCTGCATGAAGGCAGGGACCAGGGCTGACTTCTATGTCCGCATACAGAGCAGAGCCCAGCACTGCATGGCAAGTAAGAATTTTCGGTTAGTGAATGGCATGACCGAGTAGGAAGTCAGTCCAGATCTCCAGCAGCAAAACAGAGAGGGGATACCCAGAAAGTGGGGTACAGTCCAATGGGGGAAATCCAGGACTGGCCTCTGCCAGAGAAACAGGCAGTAGGAATTCAGTAGGAAAGAACCTGGGACCTGGATTCTTATACTAACACTGGCAGGGACTTGCTGTACAACCTGGGCCAGTCCTTGGCCCACTTTCGGACTCAGTTTCTTCACCTCCAGAATGAGAGGGTTGGGCCCTGTGATGCAACAGCAGCCTTGAAATCCTTGCAGCCAGAAAGATGGGGTCAAGAAAAGGGAGGAGCGGGAATCCTGACCCTGAAGGTCCTGGGAAAACTGGACCCAGGCTAGGGTTGGCTGAGGTAGCTGGCCCTGGGGCCGCCCCCACAATACCGAGTGGAGGAATGTAGGGCTACCCAGCCACCTCCCCCAGGCAGCATGCCAGGATGTCTGGGTCGCTGACTCACAACAGCACACACACACCACCCTGCATCCTGTACAAACACTTTCACACTCACACCCGCTGCCTCCACTCTTCAGATCTACTGCCTTTTGCTGGGTTACCTCAGCAGCTAGGGTGTGCCGGGGCTAGGGTGCTGAGCGAGCTGGCCAGACAGGTCTTTCTCTTGCAAGAACACCCTCAGGATCCTGCCAGAGCTATCTACAATCTACCAGCATTGTCCACTCGCAGAGAGGCCCAGAAGCGTCTGGCTTGCAGATCACAGGCAGGGGGCCCGACAGAGATAGACCGAAAGCCAGACGGAGCTACCAGTTATCCTGTCAGGTCCTTGAGGTTAGGCCCCAAGAAGATGGGTGCTCAGGAGGCTGGTGTGGGGGTCCCAGAGCAGTCAGCTGTGCAGCAGGAAAGAAACCGAGACACCAGCTTGGTCTACACTTGCTTCACATGAGGACAATGCGCCTGGGAGGCGTGGTGCTCCACGCAGGGTCATGCTGGACTTTTCCTGCCTCTGTCTTCCAAGCCTGAGAATCTGCCCGGGCTTATTTCCCACAGCTCTGTGCGATGGTGGGAAGAGCCCAGATTCTAAGACAGCACTTGGAACCTCAGCTCAGTCCCTTCTAGCCTCATTCGGCTTTGCTACTCTGACTTTCAGTTTCCTCTTTAAAAAGGGATAAAGTTAATGCCTGCCTTACAGGATGCTGTGAAGATTAAAGGAGACTCCTTGGGGAAAGAGGTTGGCTCCCAGAAGGCTCCCAGTAAGTGGCAATCTCCCTTTTACACTCCACCTCCTGCCATTCCCCATACCCCAGGTTTCTCCTCGGCCTCAGGAGCCATGCGCTCCTCATTTCCCTGCCTCTACAGTGCTACTTCTCTCTAAGATGGAGTTCCAGGAGCACCTCCCCCAGGAATCATTTCCAAGCACTGCAGCAACGAGGGTCTCACTCCTATGCCTGTAACATTCACTGAAAAGCAGATAAGCCAATAGCCATTATACTATTAATAGCACTACTGTGATCTGCTCCTCACATCACTCAGGATCTCAGTGCCTGAAACATCTTTTAAATCCAAATGCTAGAACAAGTCTTGTTTGCCTAAGGAGATAGCAAGCTTCTCTCTTTCCCAAAACAAGAACCAACAACTATCATGTTTCCCTTTTGCTTTGCTTGCCAGGAAGCTCAGAGCTGACCATGCAGCTCAACCACCACTACTTGGTTGACCCTTATGGCTGAAAAACTAATATTTTTCCCCCAAGTCTTGATTTTTTTCTTTTTACTTGGAATAGCATTATACATATTCTAAATCGCCTCAAATCCTGCATAAAGTGGGGTAGAGAATGAACAGATGTTCATAGAGGGAGGTGTGACATGGTTCAACTCAGCCCACATGCTCACTGTGGATGGGTGGGTTAAGGCACGAGTGCCGATTTCCCATTCATTCCCACCCTCCTAAGATAACACACGTGAGTCTTTACCTGAATAGGAAAGTAGTCCCGAAAGTAGCGCCACACAGCCCAGTTTCGGACCCACTCTGACCTCCTGCCACCTTCCAAGGAACAAAATACAGTGTTGGGAAGGAGTGGGAGTTCGCGTGGGCAACATTTGGGCAGGGCAGACAAGACAGGAGCAGTATGAAACCCTGAGTGAGGTGCCTACAGCCTATGCTGCCTCTCCCCCAGCCCCCACCAGGCCCGTTTCCTCATCCTTCCCTCATGTTACGCAAACCCTCAATTGAGTGTGAGCTCCTAGGAGGACCAGGATGGTGCCCTTTGAGGAGCTTTTAAATACCCCCACCCCAAACCACACCCTGGCCTAGCCCAGTGCTTTTCACAGAGTAGGTGTTAAGTAAAATAAGGCAGCACCTGGGCTGAGGAACTTAGCTTGTGCAGGAGGAAGCGTTCCAGAGATGAGGAGGCGGGGCAAGTGTGGGCTCTTACCTTTCTTGGGCGTGTTCCAGTCAAACACCAGCCAGGTGAAGTAGAGCACAGCGATGAGCCAGCAATCGGTGCAGATCGTGTACATGAGGATGACACTGCAGGCCACTCCTGGGGGAGGCACATGGCCACAGGTAAGGCCCTGTCCTCCCTGGGTGGCCTTCATCTCCCCTCGGAGTGACTGTTCCCTGTGGCACTAATCTGGGCACAGCCAGGGCCACAGGCGGAGGGGGCCCCAGCCACAGTCTGGGGAGGAACAGGCTCTCAGGGACTAGACCTCACCCGCTAGATTCTGATGGGCTGTGCTGGTGCTGAGGGGCACGTGGGCTCCATGTTGTCTGGGCAGTAGTGCCACAGGAGACGACATCAGCTTCTTATGAAGCTGTCCTTAAGAGCTGTTCTTTCTGTCCCCTTCTTGCATGTTCTCCCCACCCCAGTACCCAGCACAGCTACTGTGGACAAGGGGCAGGACCTACCAAGTGCCTGGACATCTTGGGCTGAGCCACTGTCTCAAGTGGCAGAGCAACTTGTACCTCATTTTAGAGGCGAGACCAAGGTTCTAGGGGAGGTAACTTGCCCCAGGTCACCCCACGGGACAGTGGCAGAGCCAGGATTCTAAGTCAAGTCTATTAAGTCCATAATCTGCACTAGGTTTAAGTTCAACCAAAAATCAGAAGCCCCAGAATGCCCCTGGAGGGACCTGAGAGAGGGGGATTCTGGCTCCAGGAGGAAGACTGGCCCCTTCCAACATAACGGAGCACCAGGCAGTCCCAAGTCAAAGCCCAACAGCCCCCCTCTCAAAGCCCCAGGAGGACACGCAGAAGGCTCCCTGGTGCCAGCCTCCATGTGACACTTTGTTCTGGGCCTGCTGGCCATTAGGTTGAATAACTTGGCACAGAAAGGAAGGAATGTTCGTGACAAGCCTGGTTTACCTCATGGCTCGCCCCGAGATGCCCTCTTCAGGGCTTCTGTCTTTCCAATTTTTACCCAGTCTTCAAGGCCTAGTCAGACCTCATCTCTTCAGACCCTGTTCTCTAGTATTATACTGTCCTCCCACATGGATCTCCCAACTCTGAATTCTTCACACCAGGGGGCTACACCTTCTTTGTCCCCTGGCACTCAGGACAGAGCCCGGACAGCAGGTACTCATGCTCAGTGGAGGCATGGTCTCGGTCCAGCACCCCCCTCCAGCCCGGGGAGGGGAGCCGACCCTCGCTGTGTACCCATTTTAGTCTGGGTATCGCACTAGTCATGGATGCTCTCTGGCTGCCTGGCTCTGGATTCCATGCTCTCTTCTTCCCACCATGCTGAGCCTCCTCTGGTTTCCTGAGGGAAAGAGGAGTGCCAGACACAGACTCCCCATGAACCTAAGGTCAGGCAAGTGTGGTCACAATCCAGTCCCCTTCTAGACTTCTGAGCTAGCTTTTCCCCAAGGTAGCTAAAAATGGGACAACTATCTTAGGTGGGGCAATGAACACAGAGTGACCAGGAAACCCAGTTTTTCAGGACCAGCTTAGGAGTGTGACATCACAGATAGGGAGGATGAGTCTCCAGGCAAGCATTTGCAGACTATGAAACCCTGTCAAAGGCAAACTTAAGTATTTGAGGCAGCTTGGTCAATGGCTATATCTAAGTTAAGGCCACTTACAAAGTTATTCACAGTGCTGAGAATTTGCCTGTGGTCCCCTTTCTTCAGTCTGGAAAAAGGGTTACTCTGGCGCCCCCAGACTCCACAGGTACCCAAGCTCCTTCAGAGGCTAGGCAGATGTTCCAGGTGGGCCTGAGCAGGGCTGCGAGGTGCAGGCGAGGGTCTGAGCAGCCTGGAAATCTAGCTGCCATCAAACCCCTAACTCTTTTGAGAGGTAGAGGGACCAGAGAGGGCTGAGGCCCAAGCCCCACTGCCTAGCTGTCTGGGCTCTCAGGGAAGGTGGAAATCCCTATGTTATGTCCTCACTCTGATGTTAAGGCAGCCTGGATGGAGGGAGAGAGAGCAGATTGAGTCTGGAGACTACATTCCAGTTCCGGTCTTTCTCAGCTGGAAGGTCCATTTGCCCTGATCCCCCTGAACCCTCTCACAGTGCTCGCCATCGGTCTCACTGTTATCTGCTTCCTCCAGCAGACTCCTTCCAGCAGCCAGCCCTCCAGCCCAAGCTTCTTGGGAGCCACAACCAGGTCACATAACCTCTCCCACTCCAGCAACCAACACAGGGAAGTTTGATGGGGCAAAAAATGAACTAAACCCACCAAACGACCTTCCTTCAGAGCCTCATGAGTCCACTGAACAATGGGTTCCCTGCTCCACCCACGTAGGTCATGGGGCTGCAGCAGGAGCCAGCTCGACTGGGCCCCTGACATGGAAAAGGCTGCTTACAGACCCTGCCGGCTGCACACGTAGATGGCTCAGGGCCTCCTTCACAATCACCCTCTCCCCACATGTCATGGGGATGCTCTTGATTCAAAAGAGTGGTCCCTGAGGATTGCTGGAGGGCAGTCTGTGGTTGCTCAGGGGCAGGGAGGCAGCAGTGGGGCCCTATAAGCAGTACACACGTGCTCCTTCATGAACCCTGGGCCTGCCACTCACTGGCCATGGCCCATCCCTGAGCTTCAACTTCCACAACAGGGATTATAATAACATGATGTGTGAAGGGGACTTAACACACAGTGTCTAATCTGGAGATCCATGGACTTGGAAGGGGGGAAAAGTGACATCCTAATTTCCATCCATCTCTCAAAGAAATGTAGCATTTCCTCCATTTACAAATGTAGCAGACCACACTGGTATTGGCAGTACCTGTTGAGTGATACCAATAGAAAACAAAAGCATTTTCATACCACACTTATAGCAGTTGCAGATATCTTAGAAAATCGTTTATTCCCATCACTACTTAAGAATTATAGTAATGATTACACCTGCTGCTTGATTTTTTTATTTAATAAAGAAGCACATGTGTTGTTACATGGTCTAATTCGATTTCTTAACGTATACCTAGTTATATTTCAGTATTGTAGGTTTCCTGTGAAATCCAATGTTCTTGGTATTTCACATTTACAAACACTGAGGAAGGCTTGTAGCCTTTACCAGAATGCAGGAGGGGTCCACAAACCCTGGCACAAAAATGGTGCAGTCACTCTGTTCTTGAAGCATTTCAATGGGGTCACAGCAGCCTTTGCAAAACCAGGTAGGCCTGTGCCAGCAGATTTGGGTGGCAGTGGGAGGGAGAGCCTGGAGCTGCTCAGGGCAGTAATTAGCAGCAGCTCAAAAGACCTGTCTGTCTAACCCACCTACACAAGGGCATAGGGAAGATGCTGGGCTGGTTTCTGGGCTGTGGCTGGGCTTGATTGATTGGTAACCTACAATCTGGAGCACAGGACAGCCCATTCCTGTCCCGTGCTGTTCAAGTTGTGTTTCTACCAGGGGCTCAGCTCCCCATCATCCAAGCTCTGACCCACTAAGACAGGGATCATGGTGGCTTCTCCATGCAAATGGGGTCGAAGGCAGCTGGTGCAGCAGACTAGGCAGGGGTTTGGGAAGTTAGAGTTCATGGGGTCTTGTCCTGGTCCCACTACTTCCTCCTCGTGTGATTCTGGGCAAGGCTCTGATTCCCCTGGCCCCTGCTTCCTATCTGAAAATGGAGGGGATTGCACTGTGTTCTCTATTCCAGGATTCTAGTAAGTGCTGAATGTGGGTCAAGTTGGGGGTTTGAGCCCTGAAGAAGCCAGTTTAATTTGCTCTACTCCCCAGAATATTATCTTTTTGAGGCTATATGTCCCTATAAGAATCTGAGGACAGCAATTGCTCTTGACCCCAGAAAAATATGCACATATTCCCACTTTAATTTTGTACCTAATTTTAGGGTTCATGGACCTCTTAAAGCCCACTTTTAGGCTTAAAAGTGAAGACTGGCTGTTTCAGACCAGGTCCACTGATTCTGAGCTTCTGGTAAGGTGACATCCCTGGGGAGTGTTCTGGCCTTCTGCATTTAATGAACTTCAGAGTCTCAGAGGGTCACTGAACCTCCATGAATTTCCATCTCCTCACCTGTGAAGTTGGAAGATAAGGAAAGACACAGCAAGTGCCTGGTATACTGTGGGGGCTGTCCCACTACATTCCAAATAGCACTCCTATCCCATCCCTCTGCCTGCCCTGCAAAGAGAGGGAGGGAAAGATTGGACCTGCCTTGGAGATGTGGTCCCAGAGGCCCCTGTATATACTAGAAGGACGGCCGCTCTGCACTGACATGTAACTCCTGATAAACCTCCTCAGCCCTAAGGAGGTGGGGCACCCGGTGGGACTTGCCCACAGGTGCTGGCATGTGCTCTATGATGCTCTGAGACAGGTTTGTCCTGACACGCTGGGTGGCCACTTAGCTGTGCGAGGACAGAAGCCTGGGGAAGACGAGCTGCTGGGACAGCAGGGGCTGGCCCCAGCGTGGGCCCTCCCGCTCCCAGACAATCCGCCACGTCCTGAACCTGGTCTGGACAGCAACCCAGTCTAGGAGGGCACCAACCTGGCCCTGCAGAGCACTGAGCGGGGAGGTGTGGAGAGAGAGACGGGAGAAAGCAGCATTAAATGGGCCACGGGAAGCCACTGGGGACTGTTCAGCAGAAGGTGGGTGAGGGCTGGGGGTGGGCTCTGCAGGTACTTCTCAGTAGTAGCTCCCATTTAGCGGGGCCCCCATGACCAACCCTGTGCTACATGCTCTTGTTCCCCATCTTCAATCCCTAAAAAAGCCCTGTGAAGCAGGCAGCCTTTCTGCCACATTCAAAATGAGGAAACTAACTTCCACAGAGCTCAAGGAACCTGTGTGTGGTCACAGAGCTGGTCTGTGGTAGAGTCAGGACTCCAGCGGGCGCTGCACCATGCAATGCAAAGCAACAGAGCCGCTGGAAAATGTCTGTTGGTAGCCAGGGTGGCACACGGGAAAAACACAGGTTTTGGGGGCCAACAGACTTGGATTCAAATCTGCATGATTTTGGACAAGTTATTTACCTTCTTTGAAACTTGAGCTTCATGTCTGTAAAATGGGATCTGTACTCCACCTCCCACTGAATCTCCCTGAGTCCCATGCATGCCTAGGAGTAGAGCACTTCATCAGGGATCCAAAAGGTGGTAGGTGGAGAATGTGCTCAGCCCTCACTCCTGAAGGGCAGAGCTCTTGCTCTAACCTCTGCTGGGAAGGTGACCCCCACCTGCCCTTGCCGTTGAAGCCCCGGCTTACCTAGCACAAGGAAGGACAGGACCCATTGTAGCACCGAGATGACCTGTAGCTGCTTTTCCACCTTGGACCTGTTGAGCCAAGTGATGGAGAAGAGGTCCTGGAGGGCAGAGAGGATGCTGGAGCCGGTGCCTGCAGCACAGGGGAGATGTCAGCCTGTTGCCACCCTTCCTGCCAGCCTCAGAGTCCCCAACACCAACGCACTCTCACAGGCACCTTCCTAGATGCTAGAGGAGCATGGGCCACAAAATCAGACAGACCCGGGTTCAAGGCCTAGCCCTGCCTCTCAATAGCTTTGTGATTCTGGGTTCTTCACTGCTTCCCCAGACCCGAGTTCTATATACACCCAGTGGGAATGGTGTCCCTCTCATAGGACCATTTTTGAGACCAAATGAGGAATCCAAAGAGGCTGGAGGAGGTTATCAGTAACTGCCAGTTCTCTTCCCTCCCATTCACCCCAAACTCCTGTCCTTATCCTTTATCTGGACCTAGTACAAATATTTAATCTTTGCTATCTGAGTCTGAAAGGCCAAGGACAGAGGTTCAACATCCAATTTGCAATGTTTTTTTCCCTAAATGTACTTTGAGCACCCCAAATCCCCGCCCCACCCCTACTTATCCCCAGGACTGATACCCCTCCTTAGGTTGCTCAGCCCTCTTGTCCCCACCCCCAACACCACCAATACCACCACGACTACCGTCTTCTGAGGGATTTACCCTTTCAGCTGGACTCAGTGCCCAAAGCTTGGGGCCCAGAGAGGAATTAGGTGGGAGCCTTTGCTTCCGCAAAGGATCCAGTGGCCAGTGAGCTTCAGGCAGCCTGGAACATTGAGGGCTGCAATTATGTTTGCTAACAAGCAGGTGCCAACCTAGAAGTTAGGACAAGATGTGTCCACTTAATTAGCTCTGTGGCTATGCAGCCTGGACTCCAGTGGCTGTGGGCAATGAGACCAGAAAGCCTGCTGACTATAAGAGAGGCAGTGCCAGGGAGAGCATGACAAGGTTCCTAGTCCATAGCCATTCCTTCCAGCAGCTGGACTAACAGGGTGGGCCACTCTAAAGCCCCACATCTGCTGAGCCCCAACTGCATGCCCTTCACTCAACACATCTTCCCTAAGTGCCTACTGTATGCTGGTCAAACATTCCTTCACACCACTCACTCTGCAAGGCACTGAGTCACAATCTTGTCCTTAAGGGTCTTATGACCTTTCACCCTGGCCTACTACTGGGAGAATGAGGGAAAGGGGTTTAGAGGCTTACACTCAAGCCTTTGCATTTCTTTAAAATCTGCAGAGCAACAATGTCACTGCAGAGTTTAGAAAGGTTCATAACCCTCATTAGCTGAAAGTTAAACAATTGCTTGGGCTTTTAGGAGGCATGTAGATAATTCCAGGCCTCAAAGCAGACACACCAGTTCTGTTCCCTTTACCTGATCTAATAGATCAAACGAAGGGGCCTTGGTACAGCAGAGGAGTCAGACCCCAGTTCAAATGTTGGTTCTACTATGTGACCCCAGGCAAGACCACAAGGGCTCACTTCCATACCTTCAGGGCATGGCACATACTGGGAGCTCAGTAACATCTAATACTTCACAGGCGTGACTCGGGTGGAGGTGGCAGTATGTGAACTCACAAAGGCAAATAAAGAGGCTGGGCCACAGAGGCATTCCTGAGGTTGGCACATAACTGCTTCTTCACCCTCTGTATAAAAATCCTGCCATAGAAAAGCCCTTTCTACTGCCATACTTTCCCAACAACCCAGCCTAGAGCCTGAGGGCCATCTGGGGTCATCTATTACAGCCCAATTGGACCACCAGGTGGACTGAGAGGAGCACTGTTTGGCCCAGAGTTACTCAAGCAGTGGGGCCATGGGTGGACCCAGGATTCCTGTTCCCTGCTCAGGGCACCTCCCTGTGCCCCACAGCAGGTGCAAAGGGCTCTTACATTTGTGCATGGGACATAGCAGGTCCAAGGGTGGGCTGGGCTCAGGGCCTAGTAAACCCATCCAGAAGTGGGGAGAGGCCTCAGTAAGTACATGTGGGAGTAAGTGAAGCCCAAGCACAGGCCTGGGCCTTTGATACAAAGGCTGCCTCTGCCTCCTGAGCTGTGTCAGAGGAAGTGAAGCGGGAGCCTTGGCGGGTAGGGGTAGGCTAAGGGGTAGATGAGTCCTGCTCTGGGTCTGGGGGACAGCTGGTAGGGGGCCCACCTTCTGCTGGGCAGGGAGAGAAGGCAATGGAGGGAAGGCCATCAGACATTGTCTCATTTGAACACTTCCCACTGCGGCAGGACCCCAAGGCCAATAGCCTGAGGAGTATTTAAGGAAAGGACTTGAAACTACTGAAAAGATGTGAAACTTCCTCATGCCAAATCCATATCTGTCCCTTAAACTTACTAGAGGTCTCTCACAATGAGATAAGGTCAGAGCACAGGAGCTGCTGACAGGCTGGCCTGCCCCTCACCCTGTTAACCAGCCAGAAGGAAGAGGCCTGAGGCACGCATACAATCAACGTGGCACAACCGCCAGAGCCAGGCTTCTCCCACACCATTCAGTCGGTTCTCACCCTGCCTTGTCCCAGCTACTTTCCACAGGCCACTCTGCAACCAATAGGAAGCACAGAGTCGCCTGAGTGACAGGTGCTCCTGTGGGAGTCAGAGGGAGGTGCTGCCTGGAGCAGGAGCCGGGAGGGAGCTGCTGCTCTGCGTTCTTCAGGCCCAGGTTCCTCCAGGGCTTCCTTGAGGCCAGATGATCCCAACCTGGCTAACCACAGGGCCCAGCCCTGGAAGCTGGTCTGTCCATGACGCTGAACCCCAGTCCCAGTGGAAGCCCCCATGGACCTAAGAAATATCAAGCCATTATTCCTTTGCCTAGAAAGTCCCTCCTTGCCTACCTTTTAAGTCCTTGACAAGGGAATAAGGCTTGTCCTTCAAAATCCAGATAGGGCAAACATTTGGAAAAAGGTTGTCTTTCTCCGGGATTATAAATTCTAAGGCTCACGCAAGCCTGGAACTGTGAGGACCCATCTTTCTGCCTTCTCCAACCTGCCACAGAGAGTGCCTGTCTGGAGATAAGTCAGGAGAGGTCGGCAGAATAAGATGAGAAAAAAGGAGTCCTCCTCCTGGGCTCCCAAAGCCCCTCACCCTGTCCTGACTGCTGATTACAAGTCTCTTCTTCCACATGCTGGCAGCTGGGGTCAAGGCCTGGGTCTGACCCATGTCTGGGCTCCTGGTGGCCTGCCAGGGCTAGCCCAGAGTGGACACTCAGAAATGTGTGCTGAGAGGAAGAGCGGGTCTCTGTTCCAGCTGTTCCTCAGCCCCTCCCTGCAGGGCTGGGTGACAGGTGCACTGCCCACACAGCCCATGAAGTTTTGGGGCCCCCAAAGCACCCCAGAGGCACTCGGATTCCTTCCCAGGCCCTTGAGTTTGGCATCATCACTCCTATTTTGATGGTGATAAAAAAGGCTCAGGGAAGTGACATGGCCAAGGTTATTCGGCCAAAGGGTGGCAGAGTCAGACTCAATTTAGGCCCAACCTCCAAGCCTGTGTTCTGTCCCTAGGCAGCAGGCCCTCCCAAGTTCCTCCTCTCTTCTCACAATGAAGTTGGGGAGGGCTTCAAGGGGACCGAGGAAATCAAATGACCTGCTTTCCTTCAGAGGGGCAAGCCAGAAGCAGGTACCTCTCTGGGCTTCAGTTTCCCATCTTTAAATTGGAGGTGGGGAGGATGAGCACTATAATCTCTCTTACCGCTCAGACCCTCCTGAAGACACCACCTAGAGGCTCGTCACCTTGCAACAGCCCTCGTACAGCTGCCTGGCAGATGGAAAATGAGGGTTCAGCTGGGGACCCTCAGGTCACTGCCAGCCCTCACCACCTGTCAGCACCTCCTCTGCCTTGGCTGGGGCTGCAGGGGCCCAACAGAGACTGGTGTGCACACCAGTGCTGCAATAAGATGCCACAACCTTCACACCCAGCCTGACTGTCCCCGAGTCTTGAGTGGGGCCAACAGGGAGCCTCAGCCTCGAGTCAAGCCCCAGTGCCATCTGCTTCCTTGGTACCCCTCCGCCAGCCTCTCGGCATGCTGTGCTCTGCACACCCCCTCTCAATACCTGCCCCACCGCAGCCAGTATCCATTTCCTTGACCATTCTCCTCTGCCAGTGTCTCCTGGGCATCAAGGCTGGTACCTGATTTGTGTGTGTGCCCAGGGCCCCAGGGCCTGGAGTGAAAAGGAGCTCATAGAGGTTTACTGCATGAACAAACAAACCCGTAAGCCTCTGACACAGGTGAAAGCCAGATGCCCAAGTCAGACCAAGCTGCCTGACGGAAGGCTCCTAGCCCCATCACTGAGGCCCCCAGGACAGAGATGGGGTGGCAGATGCGAGCCTCTCCCACCCTCTTTGAGCACGAGTTTCCTCACCCATGATGAGAACAGAGCCCATCCTTTTCATGGAGGCAAGACAGGCCGTAGAGTAACTTGACTAGTGCTATGAACAAAAGTTCCCAATAGCCAGTTCAAATAGTGGCTCCAGGCACCATTTATCTTACAGCTCATTGGCTCCTCGCTTTGGGGTGGGCAGAGGGAGTGGAGCTGCCAGAGAGGTCCAGAGCAGCTCTCCTGCACCCAGAAAGGAATATCCCCCCGCCATGTCTATACAGGCTGTCACTGTCCCCCAGCAACTCCCAGGGAAGGTAACAAGGCAGGAATGTGCAACCCATCTCACAGAGATGGAAACTGAGGTGGGATGAAGCCACAAGAGGTTAAACCACTTGCCTGGCAGGGTGTAGAGAGGTCAGGACTCAAGGCAGGTATTTGGACTCTGTCCCTCCTCACTTCCATGACGCCACGCTATAGGGCTGGTCCTCATGACACCAGCCAGTCCACACCCAGACCTCAGGAACACACCCCTGGCTGGGAGAGCTGCCTGCTTGGCCCCACACCATGTCCCAAGTCTAGTGGGGACATTCTCCGGTAGACTGGCTGTGCAAGGAACGTGAACCCCTACCTCTGTGCTCCCAGAAATCAAGCTGTGCTGCCTGGGCTAAGTGAAAGCTGCCTGCAGCAGTGGGGCCAAACATCCCTTGGTCCCAGGGCCCAGCTGGATGTGTGAACACCTCATTGCCCAACATCTGATAGCAGAGTGACCAGGGAGTCCACACCCAGGCTGACAAAACCTGAGCTTCCTCTCATACACACGAGAGGCAGGACCTGAGCACCAATCCCCGTACTCTGAGAAAGGGCCCTGGGCCAGCTCTGCCCCTGCATGGCTGCTTGGGCGAGTCCCTTAGCTTCTCTCAGCTTCAGTTTCCTCATTTGTAAAAGGAGGATAAAAATCCCTACCTCGCAGGGTTGTTGGGAAGATTAAATGGGGGGAAAAATGTATGTAAGGTACATTCGGCATTTGTTAAGTGATTAAATGGTAGCTAAATCATCGCTTCTACGATTGACCAGGGGGAAGGGGTATTAATAATGAGCAAAAACAAATTTTTAAGATGTGCATGGTCATGAGGCTGTGTGTTTTGAGAACAGGCAGAGTGAGGACAGTGGCAGGGGAGACCACAGGAGGCAACCAGGCCTCAGCAGGGCCCTGCAGACAAGGTCTGGGGGATGAGGAGGAGGACAGTGGACATGGGGTTGGGAGCAGCTGCCAGACTCACAGGGAGTTATAAAGAGACAGGCCCGAACAGGGAATGGGGGTTCACATTTACCCCAAACAGAAGCTGAGAACAGGCAAGTCAAAAGGCTTGAATAGCCAAAAGTGGCTCCTGGAGGAGGTGGACAGAGGAAAGAACAGAGGTAAGATGTGAAGCACAGAACACCTCTGAGGTGCCAAGCACTGTGCTAGCCACTAAGGAAATCGCAGTGAACACAGCAGATAAAAGTCCCACCTGTTACAGGATTTAATCTGCTGAGGCAGAGAGAAAGCACTACACATAACCCCATGATGTAATGTTAGGCAGTGATGAAGAAAACCAACCGTGGGGTAAAGAGCTAGACAGAGGGGCAAGAAGATCCTCTGACCTGCAGAGAGGAGGCACCGAGCAAGGCCGGCCTCCATGGGGAGGCTGAAGCACATGTAGACAGCCGCGGGGCAGGCCTCATGACAACTTACACTGCCTCCTCCACCCACCTTCCTTATTGGCATCTGGGGGGTAGGGAGGCATGGGGCGCCAGCCTGGAGAAGGTGCCAAGGACAGGTGGCTGGGCCTCAGCAGAACCAGGCCTTTAACTTCCAGGAAGTGTAGCCTTGGTGAGTCACTTCCTGTACAAGCCTCAGTTTCCTCATTTGTACAGTGGAGCTAATACCTACCTTGCCAGGCTGTGGTGAGAATTAAATGAGATAATGTATAGGTAAGAGCTTCATAAAAAGTAAAGACCTGCATGAATGCTAGATAATTATCAAGTGAGCCTTGGTTTCCTCTCCCATCTGATGAGTATGACAACCCCTGCACTGTCTGGGAGCAGAGGCGTCAGCAGGCTTGGGATTCAAACCCTGGCTCTGACTCTTACCTGCTGTGAGACCCTGAAAGTCACTTCCCCTATTTGAGACTTGGTGTCCTCCTTAGATATGATCCAGGATTGTTGTGAGGAATCTTAACTTATGGAAGAGGGACAAAGAGTGGCGGGCACATCTGTCAGAGAGCTAGAAGATGCCAGTGAGGTTGCAGAGAGAAGTGGACAGCCTCTAGGGGTTCCCTGGATGGGGAATTCATCCTGCTAGTGTCCCCAGCCCCAAGATATCACACCTGGGCCTACCTGGACCTAAGCTTTGCCTTGGGCCACCAGAGGCCGACTGGACAGGGAGGAAATCACCCCAACCTACTCTAACTGGGTACAAGTCTACATGGGGGCCAAGAGATGGCCATACTAACCCCTGGCTGACCCCTCCAGCCCCAGGATGGGCCAGGAAGCTAAGCCAAGTGCCATAGAGATGCCACTTCCTCAAAGCCCCTTTCAGTGGGAGTCCACACATGCGGTGATGAGAAGGCCACTCATGGTTAGGGAGGGTCATGCCTGTGGATTCTAGAGTCTCAGTCCAGGGGGATGCTCCTGCAGCCTTGCACATGGAATTGTCCGCATTCTGTCCCTCCCCATGTTCCACCAGATACTCTTTCCTTCCAGGAAGTCTCCTCACACTCTCTTGGCCCTGCCTATAGGCCCCACAGGTAGAGTCCTGGGACCTCCAGCTCCAGTCTGATCAGTTGTTCAGCTCACAGTTAGTGGGCACCTGCCAGGCACTGAGTACTGGCCCCTCAAAGACATTCCTTGCTCCTCCTGGCTGACCCTTTCTCAGAGAAGCACCCCCCTATCCCACTCACTGCCCTACATACCCCACCTCACCCCTACACTCAGCCTTTTTCATTATGGGAAACAGTGTGCATTTGTTTGCAGGAAAAATGTCTTGTTCATCTGGGTCCCTGTGCCCAGCATGAGGTCAGGCACAAAGCACGTGCTCGGTCAGTGTGCTGAAGGCCTGGACGCTCGAGGGGCCTGTGATGAATAAACAGGGTCTAGATAAGCACAGAGAAGCCCTGGCCATGACAAGGATCAAATATGGCTTTCTGGGGAATGAGAAGGGACAGGTCTCCTTCAGTAGAATGGGGCAGGGCTAAAGGCAGGGACAACAATGGAAGACCGCAGTGAGAGGGAGAGAAGGGTGGAACCCAAGTGTTCATATTCATTCAACAAGTGCTTTCTAAGTATCCTTTACATGCCAGGCACTGCACTAGGGTGGGAGCTACCAGACCCTGCTTCTCCTCTGCTTTAGGGGCATCTGCTAGGCTGAGCTCTGACCCTGGGCCACCTACCCACCATGGCTGTAGAGACAGGGCTTTGAACAATTGGCAGAGAGAGGATGTCAGGACCAGGGAATCCAGGGGAGGCCCCAGTCTGGCCTGGAGGATGTTCTCAGGGATGCCTTTCTGGAGGAAGTAATGGGTCAGGTGAGATATAAGGATGAGTAAGAGTTTGCCAAGTTTACAGGAGGGAGGTGCAGCGTTAGGACCTCAGGTCCTAGGGTCCTGCAAATGGCATTCACAAGGGCCTGGAAGGGAGACGGAGTATGAGTTTGAGGAATTAACTGCAAGCTAGTTCAGCCAGACTGGAGCATAGCGAGTGTGTGAGTGGGTGAGTCTGGTTGAGAAAGTGGAGCCGGAGCTATGAAGGACCACCCATGCCAGGCCAAGGAGTCCAGGGGTGCACCCTGAAGGCAAGGAGGATTGTTGCCTACCCCTCCCATACCCTCTTCCAACTTCAGATGGTGCTTGAGGCAACTAGCCAGCCATTTATCTGGCCCCAATACACTGATGAACTCTTTTCTGAAAAAACTAATAGTCTGCCCTGTAAGGGTTAGGTGCCCTTACAGCAGGGCCCACTGGGATGCCTGGCCCAAAGGGAAAGCCAAACCACTGGAAGCCAACACAGACTGGGTTGGGTGCACTGGCTAGAAAGCTCCTGGCTTGGCCATCAGGACCCTGCATGGGCTCAAGAGATTCTTGCTTGTCTGTCCACACCGCCTCCTGCACAGGATCCTGGCAAGGCGCCAGGTGTGTCCTGAGTATCTACAGATACACTGGGATCCTGGGTCTCCTCATCCCTCTCTAGGTCTGTTTCTCCACTGGCAGTAAATTAGGGGGTTGGGTTGCATTACCTGAAATCTGAGGTCCTGAACACTTGGGCCTCTGTAACCTGCTAGAATCTACTAAAAAATTTATCCACCAAAGATCCCCCGAAGAGACTATAAACTCCTCCTTGAGCTGCTCCAGAAGCCTGGATGTTCAAGTCTTTGGTTTTCATGAAATAGGGTAGAGTCTCCTGGGAGGTGAGGTCAAGGGAGTAGAGCTATTAGGATACCATGTTCCTGAGACCCTGGAGCTGAAACTAGGCCCCAGGAGGTGGTTGCTGAGAACCCCAATGGCCCACTTCCCACTCCCTACCTTCTGACACATTAAAAATAGCTATTGAAGTGGGAGGGGTTGCCATGGCAACACTAATCAAGGAGTCCTCAAAATAGGCCCTATCACAATACACAAGCAAGTGTGGAGAGCTAGGTTTTCCTGGGGGCATTCACCTGGGCCCCAAGCAGGACAAGAGCCCATGTTCCCAAGGACAAGCAAGAACAAGAATGAGGAGGAGGTTGCCCCCCAGGGTCCCACAGCAGTCAGGGAAGGGCTGGAATCACATTTCTGCAGCAGAGCTGGGATGCCCCTGTAGGCCATCTCATCCAGCCCTCCTCACTGTGCAGAGGAAGACACTGAGGTCCCAAGAGGGCAGGGTCCTGCCCAAGGTATGGATGGGAGGCAGATCCAGAGTCAGGCAACTGGCCCTTTGGTCAGGACTGTTAAATCTGCTGTAATTATAAAAGGAATACATCTACGCTGCTTCTGTTGCTTTGCCCATGGGTTAGTGCGTTCAGTTTCCTAGGTCTGCACCATAACCTAGACAAATACTCATCACACTTTGGTCCATTTTATAGAGGAGAATTAGGAAGGGGTAGTGGTTTGCTGAGGCCACACAGCAGTTCAGCAGCAGAGCAGGGGTTAGACTGACTCCAGGCCTGACTCCTAGCCCCAGGCCCTCAAATCTGTCAGCTGTAGCTCCTTACCAGGAGGCCCCAGAAGTGGTAGAGGCCAAGACACTCAGCGTGCACCAGGCTCCTTCCCCAAAAGCTCTTGAATCTCCCCTCCCCTGCCCCCAGACGGTCATAGGTGAGCCATCCCAAGCCAGGTACAGTCTCCCTTGTCTCTGCCTCTCAGCACAACAGGACCTCAGCCCAGGTTCATCACTCAGAGGTCCTGCAGTCAGACCGCCCCTTCCACACAAACCTCATGCCTCTATTTATGCTGTTCCTGTACCTGAATGTTCTTGCCTACCTTGCTGATGCCTATTCATCTTGCAATACCCAGAAAGAATGTCACCTCCTTCAGGAAGCCTTCCCTTACTTCCCCTAGATGATGTAGCTTTCCCACCCTCCCTCTAGGCCACCACAGTTCTCCATGGTTCCTTCCCTCTCACTGCATAGATCACAGTGCACTGTCATCCTATGTACATCTCCCTAGTCTCACTTCCTCAATAGAAGGGACCAGGGCTGATCAGTTTGTGAGCATTACAGAATCTTATGCAATGCACAGGAGGTGCTGCATCGATAAGCTGAAGGCCCACCATGGCGGAGCCTTCCTAAGCGCCCCAGAGCAGAGTCTGCCACTCCCCAGAATGTTGGGAACCTGTTGCATGTATCACACAGGATAAATGACAAAGACTGACATGAGCACAAGTTAGTCTACAAAGCACTTTCCAGTCCTGTTCATTCAAACCCTCACATTCTTTAGAAGTTGAGATTTCTGATCTTGGAAAATAAGAGATCCCCAGAGGGCAAATGAGCTGCCTAGCCATGTCCCAGAGGGATGGAACCTGGCTTCCTGGCTTCTAATCCCTGGAAGCAGTGAGGGGGACCAGGTGAGTCTCTTGGCCCTTAGCCCCAGAGCTAGCTCTTCACAGATGGAGGGTGTCTCCAGGGTAGGGAATGGCTGAGCCCTAGCACTGAGCCCAGGCAGGCACTGAGGCAGCCTGAGGAAGGATGGGGGAATCACACCGAAGCTAAAAGCAGGGTTCCCTGCCAAGAGGGACTGAGTGACTCTCAGGAGGGCTGAGATTCCTTTAGTGATTCACTCTTCATCAAATATTTACTGAGCACCTACTATATGCCAGGTGCTGTGCCAGATTCTGGAGACACAACACAGAAAGACAAAGGGCTGACATTCTTATGGGGTGGGGGGCAATTACCTAAACAGATAAGGACACTGATATTTGAGGTAATGGTAAGGGTTAGAAAAAAGATAATAAGATGCAGTGACTAGGGGAGGCTCTCTAGATTGTGTGGTCAGAAAAGACCTCAAAGAGGAGGCTGGATACAAATCAGAAACCAGCCACGCAAAGATCTGGGCAGAAGAGCAGCACATGCAAAGGCCCTGAGATGGGACTGAATTGGTGGAGATGCTGAAGGAACAGGAAGCCCACGGGAAGTGCTAGAGCACAACATGGTAGGATAGGAGGCTGTGAGGTGGTGGGGGCTGCTCATGTGGGGCTCCATAGCCACATGGAGGAGTTTAGAATGCCTGAAGTAGGGTGAGGGGCACCTGACAGTTCACTGGCATCAAAGCCCTGGGGGCTTGTGGTGTCTCTACCTATCAGGGCAAGCTGGGGGAGCTTCCTCAAAAAATCTGGGAGGGGTGATCTGCTGCCCATCATGGAAATTGGGAGCAAGCTTCATTCATTCCGGAAACCACCGAGCACATATAATGGCCAGAGCCCTGTGCACAGCCCTTCACCACCTCACCAGATGTCTCTCTTGGCTTAAGGAGGCAAGTCACAGACTGGGAGAGGAATCTGAGTTCTAACACTAGCTTTGTAACTCTGGACCAGTCCCTTCTCTCTGACGCCCTCAGTGTCCCATCTGTAATGTGAGGGATGGGCCAGATCCAGGGCCAGCAGGCAGCTATGATTTTATGACTCAGGTACTTGCTGCTGAATTTGAGGGTAGCAGGATGGAGGTGGGGCAGGATTTCCACATTAGCCACTGAGTCACCCAGCCTACTAATAAAATATTAGTCCTTTCCCAGCCCAGAAGAGCCCTTGGTGACACAGATAACCCCAAAGTAGCCTCTCTGCAGTTGGGGAGGTGGTGTTGGGGAGAGAAGAGCATGACAGTGCTGTTCTCATCTATGATTCGGGACTGGGTCAGGTGACTGCCCACCCTCAGTTCCAGAGTTACCCCCACGGCCCCAGCAACAACCTGGCCTCTTTGTTTCAGCCCCTACCAAGCTTTTGTTTGTGCACACCCAGTGATGGGGGGGTTCCTTCACCCCCACAGCCTGTTGTGGTCCTCAACAGCTGTTAGAAAGGATTCTTCCATTGCATCAAAACCTGCTCCCCATAATCCCACCCCTGTTCCTGGCCTTGCCTACTCAGCTCAGAATTTTCCTGGAGCTGCCACCACCTCATGCTGGCTCCTGCACTGAACCCTGGGGGGATATATAGGCAGGGGCCAGAGGTCTCAGACCTGAAGCACCTCCCATCCAGGGGCAAAAGCAGGGATGCAGATCTGACTAACTGCAGCCTCCACCCCTGGCACAGGACAGTCCTTCAGAGATTAGAAAAACACCAACCAGACTCCTGCCTCCCTCCAGCAAACACCTACCTACCCATGCTCCCACAGCTGGCTTTCTCTTTTGGCCAAGAAACTACACACCAATGTATAAATTTCAGTCTCTCACCTATCACAGGGCTTCCCTTCACAGAATCCATGTTCTCTCCTTGAATACCTCCACTCACAAGGTATTCACCACCTTACAACAGTGGAACTTTATCTGCAGAGGTGAGCCAGGCCACTAGGGAGTATCATCAAAGGCCAAAGATGTAGAAAGTCAGTCTAATGGAGATGCCTAGATAATACAAAATTTGTTCAGCACCATCTCTTACTCCACCCAGTCTTTCACCAAAGTAGCTCCCAGAGAGCTTAAGTGACTGGTTTGCATTAGATGCCAGCTCTTGCTACATGCCATGATGGAATTTCTTTCAGCCAGTAAAAAAAAAAAAAAAGGCGAGCTTTTAAAATCTGATAACAACATGGGGAAATGCCCCTGATAAGATATTAAGTGATTTGGTCAAAATCCTCCTGAATAACAAACTCCAGGTCAAAAACCTGAGCATTGGGGTCACTGGTTCCTGGCAGCTACACCTCACAGCCTGTGGACAACCATGGCGAGGAAAGGGATCTCCAGGAAGATAGATGTCTCTATCCCACCCCTGGAAACAAGAGCATTTAAAAAACTCTTGTTTTTGGCTTAGTCCCTTCCTTTCTGTTATGGGCAGTGAGCAGTCAGAAAAGGAGCTTTGAAGGGCACAGTGAACAGAAAAGCACTCTTAAGTGAAAGAAGGGACTGTCAGAGGCTGTTGGGCTGGGTGGATGGGGCTGCCTGCCCTAAGACAGTCAAGCAGCTTGGTGTCTCTCCAAGGGCAATAAGCAGCACTCCTAACATGAGGGGCAGATAATCACAGCGACAGTCACAGAAGCAACAGTGCCCATAACCAGCACAAAGCTCCAGGCCAGATTACCTTGCCGCCCCTAGAGTATTACAAGTGATTTTGAGTAACAGAAGGAAATATGCAGGATGTAACATTAAGAGGGAGAAAACAGTGTTCAGAACTGTATCTACAGCATGCCCTCAATTCTCCTTATATAATGTGTATAAGTAAAATTCCAAAGAAACATTAAAATGGCAACAGGAAGCCATCTTTGGATAGTCAGTTTACCAGTATTTTAAATATTTATCCTGTTTTTCTGTGTTTTTCCAAATTCTGATAATTAGTATGTTTTATTTTTATAATGAAGGTGGGTAGAGTAGGTGCTTGTTAGTTATTAAAACAAAACAAAACAAAACAACAAAACTTACCATAGGAGAGGTTCAGTAAGCAGAATAAAGATTTAGGAGGTGGGAGGGAGGCTTCAAACAAGACAAGACATGCACACCAGGAGAGCTGTGATGACTTCCCAGGGTCTCCCTGACTTGTACTTAATCCCCGGCCAAGGTATCTGTTAAGGAAACCCTGGGCACATGATGCCACTTCCCATCTCAATTTCTCCAACTACAGGTGACAGGTGTGGGGGCTGGAAGGGATGCTTTTCCTCATGTGAGAAAAACTCTGGAGTTTGGTCTCAAAACTCTGCCCCCGAGTCACTGAGGGCCTCAGTTCCACACTGGTGGAAGAGGGACAGACATGGCCACACTAGAGGGTATGGTACCCAGGGTCCTCTGCCCCACCTTCTATGGGTGCCAGGCTCATGGCTGCTGCTGAATGGGATCCCAAGCCGGGGCTGGAGGATGGGCGTGGGACAGAGGACATCATGGGCACGTCTGTTCCAACCAGGCATGTTCCTCGTCTGGTGGCAGTTACAGGTGATTGCAAAACCCTTCACTCTGTGGGGTCCTGTCTTCAGAGCATGCTCCACCTGGTGAAGAGGCCTCCACCTGATGGAGGGAACTGCCCGGACCATGCACAATGCTGACAGTTGGAGAGGAGTGGTCAATTATCACCCTCACCCCCCACAGCTCCCCATCTCTCAGATGAGAAAAGCAAGCTAAGGGAAGGAAGGTGATACAACAGAGGCTGCAAAAATTGATGAGCTCGGGAGTGGAAAATGAACTCAGACTTGACTATAAAGCCAGAATGCCTGGATCAGACTGGGTAATCATTACTCTTCCCTAATCCCAGACACAGATGAGCTGGGAGAAAGAGGCAAGCTTTTCAAAAAGAAAAGCAAGAGGTTGGACCTCAACCTGCACAGGGACCAGTCCTCCAGCAACGTACCCTCCTTCTAAGAATACACTCCTGCCTGCCACAGAGCCCTTCATCGCAACCTTCCCTGAAAACCTCTAGCAGCTTCAGAGCCTCAGGATGAAAGCCCGCAAGGCCCTGTAGACCCCTCACGGGGACAGCTCGTCTCCCAGCCCCTCACTCCAGCGCCCAGACCCCTCATGGGACAGCACGCATCCACCACAGGAGCCATCCCTCTGGGCAGCCTGGGCCCGACGCTCACCTCGCAGGACCCCGGAGTAGGCGGCTATGAGGGTCTTCATACCGAAGCCGGAGCAGGTCACCGCCCTGCGGAAAACCGCCTTACCCCGCGCCCCTGGCCCATGTCCCGGCCGCCGGGGCCAGGGCTTCGCGCCAAGCACGGGAGTCCCCGGGGCAGCGCCGACGCGGCGACTGTTGCGGCGCTGAGAGCTGGGGGCCGAGCAGCAGCCGAACGCCGGAGCTGAGCGACAGCCACTGCGTTCGCGATTAAGAGCGCGGCGCTTTATAACCTCACAACGGGGTGGGGCCCGACGCGAGCTGGGGCGGGGCCGGCCGTTCCGATCGCGGCCCGCCCCACTTGCTCGCGGAGGGGAGAGCGCCCCGGGCTCGGCGCGGCGCGGGGCTGGGGCGGCCCCGGGGTCGGGCTCTCAGCAGCCGGGGCGGCCCGCGTGAGCGGCGGGGGGCGCGCGTCTCCGCTCCAGGTGGCGTGCTCCGGTTCCTGAGCCTCGCTCCCGCCGTGCCTCTGCCGCCTCTCCCCCCACCGACATGAACGTGGGCCTCGAAACCCAGCACGTGCGGGGCAGCAGGGGGCGGGACGGGGGCGGGGTTGTTGTCTTTCAGCCGGGCCTTTCCTTGGTTACAGGAGCCAAGGGCCCGTTCTTCGTTGTGGTACCAGGGTTAGTCGGGTTAGAGCTGGCCTCGGGAAGCACCCAAGCTGCCTCTGCCTTCCATCGTTGTTTCTCAAGAAACCTCACGGAGCATGTACACCCTGCTGAATCCTGGGGACCCAGCCCAAGCAGCCCAGGCCCGGCCCCGTGCTTCCTTTGGTGCCGGAGATAGCCACACACGGAGGCTGGCAGCAATGCTGCTGCAAGAGAGAAGCAGGGGGGCTATGGAACCAGAGAAGAGAGGCCCCTGCCTTGGGCTGGGGGGCTGGGTGCCCTTCCCAGGGCAGTTAGTGCGCAGCAGCGTGGCAATCAGATAGACCTGGAGTCCAGTTCTGGCCCTGCCTTTGTTGAACTTCAATTTCCATAACTGTAAAATGGGAATAATGATTATTATTTTGTGAGGTGCTTTGAGAATTAAATGAGATAATGAATAAAGATGGCATAGTACCAGGCACATAGAATGGGTTCCAAAATTATTTTCATTGCCATTGATGAGTAATTTTGCAGGACAGGCATAAAGCCTTAAATTGGGGAGGCTAAGAGGAGATGACATTGCCATTGAACCTGAGATGATGGGTATGATTCTGCCCGGGAAAAGGGAAGGAGAAGGGCGCTCAGGCGGAGGCTATAGCACGGACAAAGGCCTGGGGGTGGGAAGCATGAGCACCCAGGTATGGCTGGAAGAGGATGGGGGCAGGGGAGGAGTAGATGTGAGGTTGGAAAGGTGGGCAGGGCTCAGATCTGAAGGGCCCTTTAATCTTTCCAAGAAGTTTGGGCTTAGTACTGTGGGGCATGGACCAATGGAGGGGTTTGAGCAGTAGGGCCCCTCACTTCCATTGGAGGGTTAGAGAGATCAGGTAGGTAGTGGTGTGGAGGTGGGGCTTGGAGAATGGGGCAGTAAATTCTGGTCCTAATTTGCGCCCTACACGCACATGGGAAAATCCACCAAAGGGTGCAGAGGCAAGTGCAAAGGCTGAGAAAAGTAGTTGCTTGCTTCTGGGTCCCCTCAGAGAGGCAGTCATCCCTCTTGACCCTAGCTGTTATGCCTGATTGGCTTTGGAAAACCAGACCCAGAATTAGAGTAGCTGAGAGGGGGAGTCTCTTGGAAGCTTTCTGTGTCCTGGGACTGTTCTCCCCTGTGCGAGGTGAGCATGGGGGGCTCACACCAGGCACCAACTTGTCCTGGCCTCCTCCCCACACATCCCAATACCCCTGCACTCCTGTCTGTAATGGCCTGCCCTGCTCCTCCTGCTGATACATGAGCAGAATGGCTATAGGACTTGGGCCACCTTTGCTTCACTGTCTCCCAGCCCATGGGTGCACTGGCCAAACCAGAGCAAGTGGAGAGGTCAGTCAAGCTGCCAAGCAGGATTTGACCAGGGTGGGTTTCACCAAAGGCAGCACCCCTCCTGCTCAGGCACCGGTGTTGTGTTGCCATTAGGAATTAGGGGTACACATAATAATGGAGCTGGCAGCTTTGTAGTTGGTGAGGGGTTGCACCTCATAATTCTTGCACGATGGCAGCCTTAGCCCCTCCACTGCACAGATGGGGAGGGCAAGAGCCTGGCCTGCAAGGTGGAGAGGAGGCCTGCCTAAGAGAGGCACAGAGTGAAAGGCAGAAACATGGATCCAGGATCCTGCTGCATGCTAGGCCCTGGCCTGCACAAACTTACCCAATCCTCACAGCCACCTTGTAAGAGGTGATTATCACCCCACTTTGCAAATGAGATTCAGAGAGGTAAAGTGACGTGTCCAGAACAATACAGTGAATAAGTAGTAAAGCTGGGGTTCACAATCAAGCCTTCCCGAACCTTAAGCTCATACACTCTCCTGTCTCACAAGGCTGGGGAGAGGGACCACCCCCAACCCTGGAACTAACTGACGAGAGCAAATTCCTATCCATCGCCTCCTTTAAACTTCCCCTCTAGTCCTGTGAGATTATTCTCATTTTGCAATTGGGAAAACTGAAGCTTGGGGAATAAAGAGCTTGCCACATGTCAGTGTGGGGGCTGGGCTTGAAAGAGTCCTCATGCCCAAGTCTAGGGCCTGTCCGAGTCAAACTCACTGCCAGTGCTCAGCTCACTTGGAAGATGGAAACAGAGGTTATGGCAAGGGGAAGGGAGCCTGGCATGGCCCTGTGGTCCAGAAATTCACCCATCTCCTCTTTCCCCATCTGGGAATTTGCCAGGCAGGGCTGCTTTGTGGCATGGCTGCACCCCTCCTGGGACTGCCCCCCACCCCAACTTAAGGCCCTGCTGACCCCCTTCTGAGTGATTTCACCACATGTACTTGGTCATCAGGGGGTCAGATGGTATACAGTCTTGGATGGCAGGATAAGGAGTCTGAATTTATCCTCAGAGCAATAGGTAGTTATAACGTTTTTTAGCAGGGGTGACATGTGGTCAACTTTGAGATTTGGAAAGATAATTGGCCAGGCAAGAACACCTTCAGGGCACCCTTCCTGACTGCCTGTGGCCGGTATTGTCAGGGTCCCTGCACTAAACAGCCCATCTGTAATTGCGTACTTTGAGGAAATTTGAATGTAAAGATTATTTGCAAAGATGTAGGCAGGGTATAGGGAAAACTCAAGGGATGGTGCAGTACCCCAAGGCTAGTGACACTGTGGCCTGAAGGACCAAAGGGAGGAAGCCAGGTGGAGTGGGGGCTGTGTGGAGAGGGCTCATGATAGAAGCTGTGGCACAGATAACCTACAGTGACCTGCAGGGTCACTCTGTCCCTCCCGCTGGTCTTCTGCCAGGGCTTCCCATTGGCCAGAGGGCAAGGGAGCCCAACAATGTAGTCTATACAGAGAATCCAGGGAGAGCACCGGGTAGAGACAGATGGAGAGTGGGTCTGAGAGGGTAAATAGAAGGTATGCAGCACATGGTCCTAGGAGGACCCTCTCTACCGCTGTGCCCCTGGCTGCTCTCTTTCAGAGCACCTATAACTCCCAATATTCACACACCTGTCCTGCCCAGGAGAAGCTGCATGAGAGCAAAGGTGGAGTCAGAGTGCTGTCTGTGTTCTACTGCTCAAAGCTGGGCCTGGCCCACAGGAGGCACTTGGGTTACAGGTGTGGAAGAAAGGAAGGGAGGAGGGAGGGAGCAGAGAAGGGAGGAGAGAGATGGGGATGACGCAGCCTGAACTAAAGTGGTGACAGGGCAGAGGTAAGAAGAGATGGTTGGAGAGATGCCGAGGCCTTTGAATCTCTAGGACTTGGTGACATGGACATAGGGCAGAAGGCACAAAGGGATGATTGAAGATGGCTCTAGGTTCCAAACCAGAACTCAGAAACACTGATTCCCCCAGTTCTAAGGCTTTGCGGGGCTTGGTAGTGACCTTTGGCCCTATCTTGTGTGACAGGTCTGGCTAATGGGAGAGGAGTAGGCCTGAGACCCATGGGAGCCAGCCCCAGAGCAGCCCCAGCCCCATCTTAGAGTGCCCTATTGCAATATGTACTGAATGTTCCCCTTGCATCATTCTGTCTGCAAGTTTCTTACTCAACTCTCCCAGCACCTTTCCCCTGCAGGCAAAAGGCAGCAAACCTTACATTGCACAGAGAGCTCCTCAGGCATGTGATTTTCATCTGTCCTTCTGGATGACCCACCTTTCCTGAGACCCTCCTGGCCCTGTGCTGTCTGGGGGTGCAGTCCCTGCTCTCCCGGAGCCTGCATTCTGAGGAAAGAAGCAGACACATTAAAGATTATTACTTTGGGTGATGATGGATGTTATGTAGACTTCTTCTGGTGATCATTTCAAAATATATACCTTATCTAATTATGTTGTATACCTCAAACTAATGTTATGTGTCAATTACATATTTGTTTAAAAGACGATTACTAATCAGTTTTCTCAGCTTTCTTTAACAGTGGAACCCCTTCTTCAAATATAGCCTGTCTGGAAGCCCACAGGGTGGCATAGATGAGGGGGACCGCTCTGGTTCACGATTCCACATGGTCAGCCTGGGTTGTCTAGTTCCCAACCCCAGTCCCCAGGGCTCTGGGAACACACTTTGAAACTCCCAAGGACAGAATAGTAAGTGCTAGGCCAGGGAACTCAAATCACTGAGGATAATGGTGAGGCCAACGCCCGCTACCCCAGGAGGAAAGCACAGCCCCTAGTAGGCTGGGCCCCAGTCACATCCATCTTACTGAGCAGGAGCTCAAGACAGGTTCATTAACGACTCATTTTTAAAATAATTATAATAAGTATGTGTAGACAAGGTACATCTCCTAATCTGTATGCACCCAGCCGTGACCTGGGCCCAAGACTGAATAAGTCCTAACCTTGCCACATGTTAATGTTACTTATTATTTTCGAGCCTCAGTTTCCCTATGCCCATCCAAATGGGAATAAGTAAAATACCTCCTTCCGAGAGCTGTTGTAAGGACTAAAAAAATGTAAAGTGCCCAGCACAAGGCCTGGCATATAGTACTTGACAAATGTTACCAATAGAAATATGATTGACAATAAGAATTGGGAGGACAGGTTTACCTGGATATGGGGCAACATGTCCAAAGGGCTTTGAACAAATATAATGGGGGTGGGTGGGGAGAGAATAAAATGCCCAGAGAAGCCAGTGGAACTGGAGGACACTAGAAATGACAAATAGGCATTCTGGCATGGGAGATGCTCACCACTCCCAGAGGAAACCTGTAGCACGAGTGAGGGTCCCAGAAGGAGCAGAGACCCAGCCAGAAGAAACCAGAAATGTTCTATAGGCACGGTGTCCAGCTGGAGAAGCCCTGGGAGATAGGAGGTGGGCTAGAGTAGTTTTGATCTTTACAAAAGGATAAGCAGCAGGGTTCATGAACTGTAGCAGGTAATAACAGGTGCTAAGCTTCAATGAGCATTTATTATGTGCCAGTTACTATTCTAGGTTCTTTACATGTGTGGATTTATTTAAGTCTAATAATAATACTGTGGAGTAAATACTGTAATTAGCCCCATTTTACAGATGAAGAAATTGAGGCACGAAGATGTTTAAAAAAATTGTCCAGGGTCACACAGCTAATACATGGAAGAGCCAGGATTTAAATCCAGGTGGTCTGGTTTCAGAGTCTATGCTCTATAATAGCTGCAAAGTTTTGGCCAGTTTTGAGGTCATTGGTATAAACTGCACACTTTAAAAGATGTTCTGTGGCCCTCAAGAGAAGGAAGCATTGGTTATCAGGAACTGAAGTGGAGTCATCAAGATGGAGTGGCATTAATGCACCAGTTTCCACTCCCAAGTTGGCCTAGGCCTAGGACCATTGGTATCAGCATAGTCCCTGAGTAAGAGGAAGATCAGCAGGTAAGGGTGGGGCCTGCCAGGGAGGAAGAGTTTCCAAATAGAAGCTAATCCTAGCCTGAGGTTTCCTGGAAACTCCAAGTTCTATCCTCAGCCTGGGCTTGTGGGCTTTTTTAAAAAATCAGCAACATGCACTAGGATTTTGTCACAGAATATGCAGGAGACAATGCACTAGGATTTTGTTACAGAACATGCAGGAGACACAAAGGGCAGGAAAGCAAATATTTTAGACGAGGTAACCAAGATTAGAAACCCCGAACGCCTACAGAAGAGTGTTGTATCTGACAGAATGATGTTGAAGAGGAAGAAATATAAAATCAGGCATTGGCTAAACATGTCTCAGCCTCTTTCTTTGGTATCCTTAGCCTCTCCAGACTTCTGGCTATGGTGGACTATGAAGCTGATTTCTGATTAGGCTGACCCTCTGTGGAAGGATGCATGGCTAGAAACATACACATGGACAGCTCTACCCTCAACAAGCAGCCCGTGCCACCCTGGGCCATGCCACTTCCCTTTGCAGAAACATCTATACTAACCTCTCCACTGGTCCCCTGTCTCTAGCCTTGTGCTCCACACTTACCCACAGAATGATTTTTGGAACACACAATCTAACCATTCTCTCCTTCAGCTCCCATAGCTCTAGGATGATGTCCATACTCCTTAACTTGGCATTCAAAGCCTCGTGTGATCCTGCCTCTGCCACTCTTCCCAGTCTCCCTCCGCTTTTCTCCCAATCACCTTTCTCTGATACGGATCCAGCTTGCTGGGTCCTTGAATGTGCATTCCACCCCCATGTCTTTGTTCACACTGTGCTCTTGAGCTGAAATGTCCTTCCCCCAGCTTCTTCTTTTCTACATTCAATCCATCCTTCCTATCTCTATGCGTCTTCCTCCAAGAAGCCTTCTTTACAACCAAACCCTTCTTTTTTTTAAACTTCCACTTAAACTTGAACACCGGGACCTGTGCTTGGAATTTGGAGGTACTTAGGGCAGGGTTGCTGCTTTCTGGAAGTTCACAGCTTGGAGAACTCCATAGTTTGGAGAAGCATGCATTTTGGAAAAACAGTTTGTGTAGCAATTTCTGTCCAGATTCCTCCCTCTCCCATCTGACTCGAGGCAGAAACAAGGCAGACTCAAAGATCCCAGAACCTAGCACAAGACCTGGTACAGGGAAGATATCAGAAAAAAATATACTTTCTCCAAAAAAAATGGATCTTATTCACCTCATTGCCCACTCCTTGCCCCTGCAATCATGCAAACCCTAGGAACCTGGAAAATATAGTGTGGAATTCAGTATTACATCTCATGCTACCCAGAGTAGCTATTGTCATTATGACCTATTTATTCACTCATTCAATACTTTATCACATGCATGCTCTTTGCCAAGGACTGTGTAGGTACTGGAGATTTAATGGTAAAGAGAAAACAGATCCAGTCTCTGCTTTCTGGAGCTTTTGAAGTTCAAGGTCAAATTGAACAGTTCTCCCTGGAGTTTTCAGGGAAGGTGTTTTTTAGGGAAAAGACCAGAGAGTGGTATGAATTTAGCCCTGAACTTGTGCATAATACTGCACATGCATCCTGTTACTTAACCTTTGCAACCTTGGAGGTATGAGTTCACCACTACCTTAAAATAGAGATGAAGAAACTGAAGCTCAGAGTGGTGATATAGCTAGCTGGGGGAAGAGCTGGGACTGGAATCCTGGTCTGGATTCTTAGACTGATGCCAAAGCCCTTGCTTGTTCTGATTTACCTGGGCCTAGATGGAAGGGTGGGCTCAGGGAATGAGGAAGAGAGGGAGAGAGAAAACCTGAACCCAAGTTTTTAATCACCCCCTGTCCTGTATTGGGATGGTGCTGTGGAGGTGGCCTGGGCAAGAAGAATAGCCTAAATCTGGGGATTTTCCGACACCGCCATTGGGCAATCCCCAAGTTAAGTCATGGTTGTCACTTCTTGTGTACCTGATGTTGAGAAAGAGAGGCTCAGTCCTGAGATAAACTCAGGGGAGTTTGAACCTGGGCAGCTAGCCCAATGTGGCCTCTTCCAGGCTGAAGGCCTGGAGGCTTGTTCCCTATAGCAGTTTGGAAACTCTGTGGCCCACACTTCCCCTCTTGTCTGCCCAATCCTCAGTATTATGCCAGTCATAAACGGGAAAGCAATGGCTTGCCCACTCTGAGAGTCCTCCATTAGGACATTTCAACTAAAATATCAGACATATGGGCACAAAGCTGTTCATAATGTTCACTCATTATCCTTTTATTATCTATAAGATCTATAGTGATGTCTCTTTTTTGTTTCTGCTGTTGGCAATTTGTGACACCACTCTTTTTCTCCTGACCAGTCTGACTAGAATTTTATCAATTGTATTTATTTTCCCAATAACAATTTTTGGTTTCAATGATTTTCTCTATATGTTTTTAATTTCATTTACTTCTGCTTTTATTATTATTTCCTTCCTTCGGCTTGTTTTGGATATAATTTTTTCTTCTTTTTCTTAAGCTTAGATTATTGATTCTAAGCCTTTCTTATTTTCTAATATAAACATTTAATGCTATAAGTTTCCTTCTACAAACTGCTCTAGCTGCATGCCATAAATTTTGATATGTTGTGTCTTCATTTTCATTCAGTGCAAAATACTTTAATGTTTTTTCTTTGACTTGCTATTTAGAAGCCTGCTGTTTCTGATAAGGAAAATATTCAACACAGCCATCAAGGTCAGCAAACTGCTTTTCTTCCTCCAGTTGGCAAAGCGCTCCCAGATCCCTTCTCACCTCCTCCGGGCCCCTCTTTTGCCCTGCACATGCTGAAATGCCACATATCAAAATAATATAAATTGCTCCCTTTGCTTGTGCTCAGGGCTCAGACTTTTGAGAGATTACTCCCCTCTGAGCCCGCCGGTGAGAAATAAAACCTCAACACTCCAAGAACTCCGAGTGCCGCTTGGTTCTTCCGTCAGTGATCCAGTCCAGGCTTTTCAGTATTTTCTGTAACATTTCCAATTAGTTGGGGATTTTTTTCAGATATCTTTGGTTATTGGTTTCTAGTTTGATTTCATTTTGAGTATTATCATTAGTAGTACCGGTAGTAGTAATAGTAGTAGTAGTGGGCTAATACTACTAATGATAGTATTATTATTATAGTACTCTTGATGGTGTTAAAAAGTAAAATTCAACCGATTAAATTTGAAGATCTAATTGGCTTTATTAAATGATTCATAAATCACACAGCATCCCATCTAACTTGGCTGAACTGTGGGAAGGGGAAGGTTTTCAAAGGCAGAGAGAGGGAATCAGAAAAAAAAGCGCTATTTATTAGCAAGGCATGCATTGATTAAGCAAGCTCTCCCTCCTAAGGGGTAAGGGGTCTCTCAGGAGATTACCTCCAGGAAATTCCAGTTTGGGTGATTAAAGATTACATTCCTGGCGGGGTTGAAAATGCAGTTAGGTTAGGTATTAAACTTGGTTTACTGATATGGGGCCTTAACATAAGGGAATCCATTTGGGGCCTGTGATTTTCTTTTTAACAATGGTCTCCAAGATTCTTTCCAGTACTCTCTGGGATGATCTGAAGTATTTATTCATTAATTTTGGTAAGAGGATTGGGCAGGCCAGGTAATAAAATGACTCAACTGGTAAGGAGGACAGGCCTATGTTTGCTGTGTGATTTTTGCTCAGTCCCTGGCCAGCTCTGGACCACAGTGTCTTCTGTAGAGTGTGAGCTGAACCAACAGGCTGGGGTTGCTTGAATCTGTGTCAGGGAGCAGGGTGAGGACAGAATCAAGGGGCAGCTTTGGAGCTGCCAGCCCACAGAGATGGTGATGGCTAACTCCAAACCGCCAATCCCTGAAGATGGGTATAAAGGCTCTCATCCTGAAAAGCAGAGCACTTTAATCATCAAGGTTGACCCATTCATGATCCAATTTAGATGACAAGGATCACTTGGGACATGTAAGGCAGGGCTTGTTGGTCCCAATTTGAGATGCAGAGAGGGGAGGGGATTAGGTAAAGCTGGGTTGGAACCCAGGATCCAGACTTCTGTGCAGTGCTCTCCTGTGAGCTCCATGAGCTTCCATGAGCTGTGGGGGGCCTGGTCTCCTGCATTTCTCCATGGGCGGATGGGTAGGATCTGTTGAAGCAGAGAGGCCTGGGGAGGGGAAGCCTGGATGGCCAGTAGTCGCTCCTTGTCCCTGACACCAGACGTAAGGCAAGGGGAGGGTGTCCTCTGTCGCTGCTTTCTGGCCCTGGGGTCTGACAGGGTCAGGAGAGTTTTGTTGAATGAAGAAACGAAAAAAATTCTCTTCCATTTTTGTTCAGGCTTATTGAACCCTAAACCTTCAGAGTGAGTTTCTCCTCTGTTTCAGGATTAGTACAGTGCCAGGCACACGGGAAAATGGTAGTAAATATTTATTAAAGGGATTCTACTACTAAACACAATTTGTACACAGATGTTTTAAAAAAATCAACAACAAAGACAAGAGGGCAGGGGAATGGGGAGTTACTGTGTAAAGGGTACAGAGCGTCAGTTCTGCAGGATAAAAAGAGTTCTGGGGATGGACGGTGGTGATGGGTGAGGCAGCGTGAATGCGTTTAACGGAACGGAACTGTATGTACACTTTAAAAATGGTAAATTTTATGTCACTTATATTTTATCATAATTTAAAACATTTGAAGAGAAATCTGATGAAATAAATACATTTTCTAACCTAAAGAAACAAAACAAGGTTGAGCCTGTTGTTTCTATCCTACAGCAAATGGAAACGTGGTTTGGCTGTGCACACCAGCAGCCCCTCTCAGATACACACACACACCCATCCCCCCCGGATTGGCCTGCCTGTCCTGAGGACCCTCTGGGCACCCAATCTGGCCTGGAGCTCCTGGGGGATCTGTGTCTTCTTTCAAAGCCAGGGGAGGCAGGAGAGGTTGGGCAGGTGGAACAGGAAGGAGGGAAGCCCTTTAACCTCACCCTGCGCTGGACAGTGTCTCCTTTGTGTGATGTCCTCTGGCCTTTACAAAGCATGGGAGTTGTGTCAAGTCAAGGAGGCCACAGGGCCCATCAGCTGTATAACCTGGGATTGTACATAACACAAGAAAAATAGCTACCAGCTACTCAAAACTCACTGTCCACCAGGCATCAGCCAAGGGCTCTCTGTGTGTTATTCCATTTAATCCTCAAAACAAGCCATGAGGTCAGTCTTGCTATTCTCTCCATTGACAAATGAGGAAACAAAGGTGCAGAGGGGGTGAGCAGACGGTCACTCACTTGGAGAGTGCCATGTGCAGAAGTGGGTTTGAGGCTTCAATCTTGTGCTCTGAATGCCATGCTTCACTGTGCTTCATGCTGGCCTTCGTAGATGGAGAAATTGAGTCCCTCAGAGAGCCAATTGACTGCCTTAAAATTACTCAGCTCACCGATAGCAGAGTTGCTGTTGAGATCCAGCTTTCCCAGTTCAGAACTGGGCTTTTCTAGTTTTGCAGGCTAAGAGGCAAATAGAGGAAACAATGTAGGTACAAGAAAGGAAACAAACTTCTATAAAATTTTAATAGACAAAATTCAAAGTAAATAATTGAGTTCAATTTTATTTGTTTTGCAAGCTGTACTAATGAGAAGAATGGAACTTTTTAAAAATTTTAATTTAATTTTATTTTGGTATCATTAATCTACAATTACATGAAGAACATTATGTTTACTAGGCTCCCCTCTTCACAAAGTCCCCCCCACATACCCCTTCACAGTCACTGTCCATCTGCGTAGTAAGATACTATAAAATCACTACTTGTCTTCTCTGTGCTGCACAGCCCTCCCCGTGCCCCCACACACACTATACATGCTAATCGTAATGTCCCCTTTCTTTTTCCCCACCCTTATCCCTCCCTTCCCACCCATCCTTCCCAGTCCCTTTCCCTTTGGTGACCGTTAGTCCATTCTTGGGTTCTGTGATTCTGCTGCTGTTTTGTTCCTTCAGTTTTCCTTTGTTCTTATACTCCACATATGAGTGAAGAATGGGACTTTTTTGAGGATGACATTTTGACCATCTGAATTCTCATCTGAGAAAGAGAAGGTCTAGATTGTGTCAGCTGGAATCCCATCTGCCTCCTAACTGCACCCTTGGAGGCAGTGTGTTGAGGGGTACTGACAGAAATTCCCGCCTTGTTGACCCCCACCGTGAAAGATTTCTCTTTGCCTGCCTTTCAACTCTGAGTGCTTTATTTTCCAAGAAGAGATCATAGTATAAGGGGACAGACACTCTTAGGAATGTGGAACCCAAGCAGGCTCAGGAAATCTTCCTAACTCAGAGCCACTGGGGTTGACACAGGGGAGGTGGGGAGTATGGTGACCAGGTGGGGTCACAGAATCAAGGACTCTATGCTGACGAGGGAGTCTGGTGGAGCGCTGACAGTGTCCCCTGCACCACCCTCAGGACTCCTCCTAACATTCAGGATTCTGGGACTTTCCCAACAGCACCGGAAGGATGGGAGAAGGCATGAGGACACTGATAGACTGGGAGTATGAAGCTTCTGGCTTGAGTGGGAGCCCTGGAGTGAGAACAGAGGGTAAGTGTCAGGGGAACCCCGAAGAACCAGATGTCACAGTCTGGCAGGACTGAGGAGGCTTGACTCACCTCTGCCCTCTCAACTCCTGCCTTTACCCACACATAGGCATGCACGCTCAGACACGTGGGGCACAGGAGCACACTTGTGTGAATATGTGTGAAAGCAAATGCATTGGTGCACACAGACATGCACAGGTGTGCACAGGCTCTCACACAAGCCCATGTGCATCTGTGGATACTCTTGCAGCAACATATCCTAGGCATTCACACTCGCTTGCACATGCACATACCTGAGCTCACACCAGAAGCATGGCTAGCCAGGTCTTTTTTTTTTTTATGCCCAGCCCCCTCCTGCTGCCACCAGCCAGCCAGCCTGCTCCCCGGGTCTGCTGGACTCCTACTCAGCCAGCAGGGCCATCTCAAATGCCATCTCCTCCTTTTCCCTCCTAGCCAGGTCTTCTTTTATTCCTGGCTTTAAGGAGAGGGAAAGGTAGCGGGGAAGGGCAGGGTCCAGGGCCAGGCTAGTTGCAGTTGGCCACTGAAGACTGACCTTTGGCTGGAATGGTCCAGATTACGCCAGCCCCATAGCCCTGGCTCATGTCTGTCTGGGGCTGCTTGTGGAGGCCTGATAAAAGTGTCTGGAAGCTTAGCTGCTGCCTCACCCACCTCCTCCATGTCCCCCAAATGTCTACTTCCACCTTTGATCCAGGCCTTAGTTCATCCACAGGCCGGAGGTCCCCTGCCTACATGGTACAGATGATGACCTGCAGTCCAGGGAAGGAAACAAACTGGCATGTAGCCCCAGCACCAGATGCATAGCCTGCTTCCTCTCCAAATGGCAGGAGCCAGCAGAAGCATTGCCATTTGAAAGGTCATCAGTGTGGAATCAGATTGATCCCGTCTCTGAGGGGCTTCCAGTCTGGTGGAGGTCACAGGCATTTAAAGAGTGTGATCAAAGCTGGGCTGGAAAAAAGTAGGGGACTGTGGAAGCCCAGAGGAGGCACCTAATAGCCTGGAAGGGGTAGCTTTCCGGAGGAGGTGATGTCTGTAATGACTCTTAAAAGACCAAGAGCAACTGCATTTGGGTGGAAAGGAGTAAAGTAAAAGGCTAGGCAGAAGGAACAGCTTATGTAACAGCTTATGCTGGTGCTAGAAGCCAGGTGCCCTAGAGAACCAGAAGAAGTTCAGCAAGGCTGGAGGAGGAGGATGGGAAGTGGCTCGGAAGGAAAGCGGGAGCCGCATGGTGCAGGGCTGTAAGCCAGTCAAGGAGGCAGAAGCATCCAGAGGGCAGAAAGAAACCACTGGGAAATTTTAATCAGGGGAATGATTTTGTTAGGCCTGTGCTGTGAAGATCCTTCTGGCTCCAAAGTGTAAAGGGGATCTGGGGATGGCTTGAGACAGATTTGAGATGAAATTTAGGGCAATGGATTAAGTGGCGGCTGGTAGGAGATTTGCAGGCTGAGGCAAATTGAGGAAACTGTAGGTACAAGAAAGGAAACAAACTTCCACAAAATTTTAATAGACAAAATTCAAAGTAAATAATTGAGTACAATTTTATTTTTTGCAAGCTGTACTAATGAGAAGAATGGAATTTTTTGGAGAATGACATTTCACTTAACTGGGACTCAAAGTTAGTGTCCCTGCCATCAAATTGGCAATGTTCATCTGTAAAAGTCATTCTTAGGTCACAGGTCATTCAAACACAGGCTGTAGTTTGCTGACGCCTGATCTAGATTAATGGGGCCCAGGTAGAAGCATGTGAGAAACAGGAGGATCTTTTGTTCCCTCCTCCCCACCACAAACCAGTGCCTGGACCTTCACCATTACTGCCACTCCTTTGCTCACTGCTTCTAGAAAACTCTAGTGAAAATGTACCATTGTTACTAGGAGGGACCAAGATTCTTTAGCCAAAAGGAAGGTATCAGGAATACAAACAGCTGTAACCATAACATTTCAGGGCAATAGGTTATCAGAGGTATCTCTGTAGCCCTCTCCTGGGGCGGGACTAATATACATGTGTTTCTTGAATTACACTATATCCCAGATACAGACAGTGATTTGCTTGGGGTCACAGTGTAAGTCTCTTGACAGAGCTGGGATTTGAACCCAAATCTCAGGATTCCCAACTGGAGTTCCTTTCCTTATCCACCATGTCCTCACCATGACCCCAGCTTACTTGGAGGGGAGGAACACATGGGGAAGGAATAGTGTCAGGATTCATCTGCCCAGGACAAGATGCTCTTCAGGTCCTTGCCTTCCCTAACTAGCAGGCTGGTGACAAATCAAGTCTCCTCATTTGCATACATTTGCATGTAGAACTTCCCCAAGTGAGGAAATGAAGTTTGGAGAGAATGAGTAACTTGCTTGGCATCTGTAATAGGCTAAAACATGGCCCCAAAAGATTTCCACATCCTAACCCCTAGAACCTGTGAATGTTTCTTTACATTGAGAAAAAAAAGGGGGACTTTGCAGGTATGATTAAATGAAGGCTCCTGAGATTAGCAGATTATCCTGGATAATCTGGATGGGCCCTAAAAGTAATCACATGCATCCTTATGAGAGAGCCAGAGAGATTTTAGATCCAGGAAGCAGAAGGTGATGTGACAACAGAAGCAGAGAAAGAGACCTGAAGATGCTACTTTCCTGGCTTTGAAGCTGGAGGAAGAGTCCACAACTCAAGGAGCACCTATAGCTGTAGAAGCCGGAAAAAACAAGGACCCTGCTTCTCCCTGAGATCCTCCGGAGGGAGCACGGCCCTGCTGCCTCCTTGTAAAACTCACACTATGCAACTCATTTCAGATGTTCAGCCTTCGGAACTGGGAGAGAATATGTTTGTATTGTTTCTTTTTTTTTTTTTTTTTTATTATTATTTTTTAGATAATTATTTTTTATTGAAGGGTAGTTGATGCACAGTATCACATTACATTAGTTTCAGGTGTACAACACAGTGATAAAACATTTATATACATAATTCCAGGTTTCAGCTATCACCCTACCAAGCTGTTACAATATCTTGACTATATTCCTTATGCTATACATTACATCCCGGTTACTTATTTATTTTCCCATTGGAAGTCTGTCCTTTCTTTTGTTTTGTTTTGTTTTGTTTTGTTTTGTGAGGGCATCTCTCATATTTATTGATCAAATGCTTGTTAACAACAATAAAATTCTGTTTAGGGGAGTCAATGCTCAATGCACAATCATTAATCCACCCCAAGCCTAATTTTCGTCAGTCTCCAATCTTCTGAGGATAACAAACAAGTTCTTACATGGAGAACAAATTCTTACATAATGAATAAGTTACATAGTGAACAGTACAAGGGCAGTCATCACAGAAACTTTCGGTTTTGCTCATGCATTATGAACTATAAACAGTTCAAATATGAATACTCATTTGGTTTTTATACTTGATTTATATGTGGATACCACATTTCTCTCTTTATTATTATTTTTAATAAAATGCTGAAGTGGTAGGTAGATACAAGATAAAGGTAGAAAACAGAGTTTAGTGTTGTAAGAGAGCAAATGTAGATGATCAGGTGTGTGCCTGTAGACTATGTGTTAATCCAAGCTAGACAAGGGCAATAAAACATCCACGTATGCAGAAGATTTCTCTCAGAAAAGTGGGGGTGAGGTTCTAAGCCTCACCTCTGTTGATCCCCAATTTCTCACCTGATGACCCCCCTGCAACTGTGCCTGTCTTAGGTTGTTCCTCCCTTGAGGAATCTTACCCGTCTCTGGCTAACCAGTCATCTTCCGGGGCCATACAGGGAAATGTAGAGTTGGTAAATGAGAGAGAAGCCTTATTGTTTGAAATGGTTAGCTTTTTATTTCTTTGCATATTTATGCCCTGTAGCTTCTATGCCCAGCATTTGTCTTGAGGTATCTTTACCACTTGGAAGAATTATGATACTCGGTAAATTTGATATGAGGCATGAATTCTATTTAAGGGTTGTAATTAGGAAGGAAGAAGAAAAGCTATAGAAGTAGCAGGCAGAAGAAAACATGGAAAGATTGATTATTTCTTTGACATATCTTCTTGTAGAGTAACTTCAGCATGTATAGGTTTTAAGCTACTACTTAAATTGCGCACACACATTAACATAATAGGAGTATAGTTACATAACCAAAGCATATCTGTAATTACCAGCCATCTCCAGTGAAACCAAGAAAACCAGTTAGGCACCTTAGGCATTTGTGAAAACTTATCTGTGATATGGTGGATATTGTCCAACTGAGCTTGAACAGTCTGAGAGAAATCAGACAAATTAAAACAACCCATTCCTGGGGACTGTTCACATCCCATATGTTCCTTTAACAGTAAATAGTCTGTAGTTGTAAGATTTTGGAGCGCTACAATTTGCACTTCTCCTAATTCTTGGTTGAGTTCCAACAGTATAGATCCAGTCAAATTTGTTGTTTTACTGTATGCACAGGCCAGCTTAGATATCTCCTTCATTCCCATGGCAAGTGAAGGAGCTGGTGAGATGAGTGCATCTACAGCTGTAGCAGTGCGTGGATCTTTGTTGGGGTTTTTTGATGATCATCTTCTGGCATGAGTCTTCCCGAGAGTGCTGATGTTGGAAGTTCTTTTTCATATCGTATCTTAGTTCATTTTCAGGGTAGCCCAATTAGGCTTTGATCCTCTGTATAAACACAAACAGACCCCTTGCCTACACTTTTATATGCCCTTTATACCCTTGTGTAGGACTCATTGGAGGTCTCCACACAGGAACTGCCTTTTTTTTTTGTATCATTAATCTACACTTACATGATGAATATTATGTTCACTAGGCTCTCCCCTATACCAGGTCCCCCCTATAAACCGCTTTACAGTCACTGTCCATCAGCATAGCAAAATGTTGTAGAATCAATACTTGCCTTCTCTGTGTTGTACAGCCCTCCCCTTTCTCCCACCACCCCCATGCATGCTAATCTTAATACCCTCTTTCTTCTTCCCCCCCCTTATCCCTCCCTACCCACCCATCCTCCCCAGTCCCTTTCCCTTTGGTACCTGTTAGTCCATTCTTGAGTTCTGTGATTCTGCTGCTGTTTTGTTCCTTCAGTTTTTCCTTTGTTCTTATATTCCACAGATAAGTGAAATCATTTGGTATTTCTCTTTCTCCGCTTGGCTTGTTTCACTGAGCATAATACCCTCCAGCTCCATCCATGTTGCTGCAAATGGTTGGATTTGCCCTTTTCTTATGGCTGAGTAGTATTCCATTGTGTATATGTACCACATCTTCTTTATCCATTCATCTATCAATGGACATTTAGGTTGCTTCCAATTCTTGGCTATTGTAAATAGTGCTGCGATAAACATAGGGGTGCACTGATCTTTCTCATACTTGATTGCTGCATTCTTAGGGTAAATTCCTAGGAGTGGAATTCCTGGGTCAAATGGTAAGTCTGTTTTGAGCATTTTGATGTACCTCCATACTGCTTTCCACAATGGTTGAACTAACTTACATTCCCACCAGCAGTGTAGGAGGGTTCCCCTTTCTCCACAGCCTCGCCAACATTTGTTGTTGTTTGTCTTTTGGTTGGCAGCCATCCTTACTGGTGTGAGGTGATACCTCATTGCAGTTTTAATTTGCATTTCTCTGATAATTAGTGATGTGGAGCATCTTTTCATGTGTCTGTTGGTCATCTGTATTTCTTTTTTGGAGAACTGTCTGTTCAGTTCCTTTGCCCATTTTTTAATTGGGTTATTTGTTTTTTGTTTGTTGAGGTGTGTGAGCTCTTTATATATTCTGGACGTCAAGCCTTTATCGGATGTGTCATTTTCAAATATATTCTCCCATACTGTAGGGATCCTTTTTGTTCTATTGATGGTGTCTTTTGCTGTACAGAAGCTTTTCAGCTTAATATAGTCCCACTTACTCATTTTTGCTGTTGTTTTCCTTGCCCGGGGAGATATGTTCAAGAAGAGGTCACTCATGTTTATGTCTAAGAGGTTTTTGCCTATGTTTTCTTCCAAGAGTTTAATGGTTTCATGACTTACATTCAGGTCTTTGATCCATTTGGAGTTTACTTTTGTATATGGGGTTAGACAATGGTCCAGTTTCATTCTCCTACATGTAGCTGTCCAGTTTTGCCAGCACCATCTGTTGAAGAGACTGTCATTTCGCCATCGTATGTCCATGGCTCCTTTATCAAATATTAATTGACCATATATGTCTGGGTTAATGTCTGGATTCTCTAGTCTGTTCCATTGGTCTGTGGCTCTGCTCTTGTGCCAGTACCAAATTGTCTTGATTATTATGGCTTTATAGTAGAGCTTGAAGTTGGGGAGTGAGATCCCCCCTACTTTATTCTTCTTTCTGAGGATTGCTTTGGCTATTCGGGGTCTTTGGTGTTTCCATATGAATTTTTGAATTATTTGTTCCAGTTCATTGAAGAATGTTGCTGGTTGTTTCATAGGGATTGCATCAAATCTGTATATTGCTTTGGGCAGGATGGCCATTTTGACGATATTAATTCTTCCTAGCCACGAGCATGGGATGAGTTTCCATCTGTTAGTGTCCCCTTTAATTTCTCTTAAGAGTGACTTGTAGTTTTCAGAGTATAAGTCTTTCACTTCCTTGGTTAGGTTTATTCCTAGGTATTTTATTTTTTTTGATGCAATTGTGAATGGAGTTGTTTTCCTGATTTCTCTTTCTGTTGTTTCATTGTTAGTGTATAGGAAAGCCACAGATTTCTGTGTGTTGATTTTTTATCCTGGAAATTTGCTGTATTCCAATATCAGTTCTAGTAGTTTTGGGTGGAGTCTTTAGGGTTGTTTTTTTTTTTAAATAATTATTTTTTATTGAAGGGTAGTTGACACACAGTATTACATTACATTAGTTTCAAGTGTACAACACAGTGGTAGAACATTTATATACATAATTCTAGGTTCCAGCTATCACCCTACCAAGCTGTTACAATATCTTGACTATATTCCTTATGCTATACATTACATCCCGGTTACTTATTTATTTTACTATTGGAAGTCTGTCCATTTTTTTTTTTTTGTGAGGGCATCTCTCATATTTATTGATCAAATGGTTGTTAACGACAATAAAATTCTGTATAGGGGAGTCAATGCTCAATGCACAATCATTAATCCACCCCAATCCTAATTTTCGTCAGTCTCCAATCTTCTGAGGCATAACAAACAAGTTCTTACATGGAGAACAAATTCTTACATAATGAATAAGTTACATAGTGAACAGTACAAGGGCAGTCATCACAGAAATTTTCGGTTTTGCTCATGCATTATGAACTCTAAACAGTCAGTTCAAATATGAATACTCATTTGGTTTTTATACTTGATTTATATGTGGATACCACATTTCTCTCTTTATTATTATTATTTTTAATAAAATGCTGAAGTGGTAGGTAGATACAAGATAGTTTAGTAGAAAACATAGTTTTCTACTAGGTAGAAAACATAGTTTAGTGTTGTAAGAGAGGAAATGTAGATGATCAGGTGTGTGCCTGTAGACTATGTGTTAATCCAAGCTAGACCAGGGCAATACAACATCCACGTATGCAGAAGATTTCTCTCAGAAAAGTGGGGGTGAGGTTCTAAGCCTCACCTCTGTTGATCCCCAATTTCTCACCTGATGGCCCCCCTGCGACTGTGCCTGTCTTAGTTGTTCCTCCCTTGAGGAATCTTACCCGTCTCTGGCTAACCAGTCATCTTCCGGGGCCATACAGGGAAATGTGAAGTTGGAAAGTGAGAGGGAAGCCTTATTGTTTGAAAAGGTTAGCTTTTTAATTCTTTGCATATTTATGCCCTGTGGCTTCTATGCCCAGCATTTGTCTTGAGGTATCTTTACCACTTGGAAGAATTATGATACTCAGTAAATTTGATATGAGGCATGAATTCTATTTAAGGTTTGTAATTAGGAAGGAAGAAGAAAAGCTATAGAAGTAGCAGGCGGAAGAAAACATGGGAAGATTGATTATTTCTTTGAAATATCTTCTTGTAGAGTAACTTCAGCATGTATAGGTTTTAAGCTACTACTTAAATTGCGCACACACATTAACATAATAGGAGTATAGTTACATAACCAAAGCATATCTGTAATTACCAGCCATCTCCAGTGAAACCAAGAAAACCAGTTAGGCACCTTAGGCATTTGTGAAAACTTATCTATGATATGGTGGATATTGTCCAACTGAGCTTGAACAGTCTGAGAGAAATCAGACAAATTAAAACAACCCATTCCTGGGGACTGTTCACATGCCATATGTTCTTTTAACAGTAAATAGTCTGTAGTTGTAAGACTTTGGAGCGCTACAATTTGCACTTCTCCTAATTCTTGGTTGAGTTCCAACAGTATGGATCCAGGCAAATTTGTTGTTTTACTGTATGCACAGGCCAGCTTAGATATCTCCTTCCTCATTCCCATGGCAAGTCCAGGAACTGGTGGGATGAGTGCATCTACAGCTGTAGCAGTGCGTGGATCTTTGTTGCGGTTTTTTGATGATCATCTTCTGGCATGAGTCTTCCAGAGAGTGCAGATGTTGGAAGTTCTTTTTCATATCGTATCTTATTTCATTTTCGGGGTAGCCCAATTAGGCTTTGATCCTCTGTATAAACACAAACAGACCCTTTGCCTACACTTTTATATGCCCTTTATACCCTTGTGTAGAACTCGTTGGAGGTTACCACACAGGAACTGCCCTTTTTTTTTTTTTTTTTGCTTTGTTTTTGGTATCACTAATCTACACTTACATGACGAATATTATGTTTACTAGGCTCTCCCCTATACCAGGTCTCCCCTATAAACCCCTTTACAGTCACTGTCCATCAGCATAGCAAAATGTTGTAGAATCACTACTTGCCTTCTCTGTGTTGTACAGCCCTCCCTTTTCTCCTACCCCCCCATGCATGTTAATCTTAATACCCTCTTTCTTCTTCCCCCCCCTTATCCCTCCCTACCCACCCATCCTCCCCAGTCCCTTTCCCTTTGGTACCTGTTAGTCCATTCTTGAGTTCTGTGATTCTGCTGCTGTTTTGTTCCTTCAGTTTTTCCTTTGTTCTTATATTCCACAGATGAGTGAAATCATTTGGTATTTCTCTTTCTCCGCTTGGCTTGTTTCACTGAGCATAATACCCTCCAGCTCCATCCATGTTGCTGCAAATGATTGGATTTGCCCTTTTCTTATGGCTGAGTAGTATTCCATTGTGTATATGTACCACATCTTCTTTATCCATTCATCTATTGATGGACATTTAGGTTGCTTCCAATTCTTGGCTATTGTAAATAGTGCTGCGATAAACATAGGGGTGCATCTGTCTTTCTCAAACTTGATTGCTGCGTTCTTAGGGTAAATTCCTAGGAGTGGAATTCCTGGGTCAAATGGTAAGTCTGTTTTGAGCATTTTGATGTACCTCCATACTGCTTTCCACAATGGTTGAACTAACTTACATTCCCACCAGCAGTGTAGGAGGGTTCCCCTTTCTCCACAGCCTCGCCAACATTTGTTGTTGTTTGTCTTTTGGATGGCAGCCATCCTTACTGGTGTGAGGTGATACCTCATTGTAGTTTTAATTTGCATTTCTCTGATAATTAGCGATGTGGAGCATCTTTTCATGTGTCTGTTGGCCATCTGTATTTCTTTTTTGGAGAACTGTCTGTTCAGTTCCTCTGCCCATTTTTTAATTGGGTTATTTGTTTTTTGTTTGTTGAGGCGCGTGAGCTCCTTATATATTCTGGACGTCAAGCCTTTATCGGATGTGTCATTTTCAAATATATTCTCCCATACTGTAGGGATCCTTCTTGTTCTATTGATGGTGTCTTTTGCTGTACAGAAGCTTTTCAGCTTAATATAGTCCCACTTACTCATTTTTGCTGTTGTTTTCCTTGCCCGGGGAGATATGTTCAAGAAGAGGTCACTCATGTTTATGTCTAAGAGGTTTTTGCCTATGTTTTCTTCCAAGAGTTTAATGGTTTCATGGCTTACATTCAGTTCTTTGATCCATTTGGAGTTTACTTTTGTATATGGGGTTAGACAATGGTCCAGTTTCATTCTCCTACATGTAGCTGTCCAGTTTTGCCAGCACCATCTGTTGAAGAGACTGTCATTTCGCCATTGTATGTCCATGGCTCCTTTATCAAATATTAATTGACCATATATGTCTGGGTTAATGTCTGGATTCTCTAGTCTGTTCCATTGGTCTGTGGCTCTGCTCTTGTGCCAGTACCAAATTGTCTTGATTATTATGGCTTTATAGTAGAGCTTGAAGTTGGGGAGTGAGATCCCCCCTACTTTATTCTTCTTTCTGAGGATTGCTTTGACTATTCGGGGTCTTTGGTGTTTCCATATGAATTTTTGAATTATTTGTTCCAGTTCATTGAAGAATGTTGCTGGTAGTTTCATAGGGATTGCATCAAATCTGTATATTGCTTTGGGCAGGATGGCCATTTTAACGATATTAATTCTTCCTAGCCACGAGCATGGGATGAGTTTCCATCTGTTAGTGTCCCCTTTAATTTCTCTTAAGAGTGACTTGTAGTTTTCAGAGTATAAGTCTTTCACTTCTTTGGTTAGGTTTATTCCTAGGTATTTTATTTTTTTTGATGCAATTTTGAATGGAGTTGTTTTCCTGATTTCTCTTTCTGTTGGTTCATTGTTAGTATATAGGAAAGCCACAGATTTCTGTGTGTTGATTTTTTATCCTGGAAATTTGCTGTATTCCGATATCAGTTCTAGTAGTTTTGGGGTGGAGTCTTTAGGGTTTTTTATGTACAGTATCATGTCATCTGCAAATAGTGACAGTTTAACTTCTTCTTTACCAATCTGGATTCCTTGTATGTCTTTATTTTGTCTGATTGCCGTGGCTAGGACCTCCAGTACTATGTTAAATAACAGTGGAGAGAGTGGGCATCCCTGTCTAGTTCCCGATCTCAGAGGAAATGCTTTCAGCTTCTCGCTGTTCAATATAATGTTGGCTGTGGGTTTATCATAGATGGCCTTTATTATGTTGAGGTACTTGCCCTCTATTCCCATTTTGCTGAGAGTTTTTATCATGAATCGATGTTGAATTTTGTCAATTGCTTTTTCAGCATCTATGGAGATGATCATGTGGTTTTTGTCTTTCTTTTTGTTGATGTGGCGGATGATGTTGATGGACTTTCGAATGTTGTACCATCCTTGCATCCCTGGGATGAATCCCACTTGGTCATGGTGTATGATCCTTTTGATGTATTTTTGAATTCGGTTTGCTAATATTTTGTTGAGTATTTTTGCATCTACGTTCATCAGGGATATTGGTCTGTAGTTTTCTTTTTTGGTGGGGTCTTTGCCTGGTTTTGGTATTAGGGTGATGTTAGCTTCATAGAATGAGTTTGGGAGTATCCCCTCCTCCTCTATTTTTTGGAAAACTCTAAGGAGAATGGGTATTATGTCTTCCCTGTATGTCTGATAAAATTCCGAGGTAAATCCATCTGGCCCGGGGATTTTGTTCTTTGGTAGTTTTTTGATTACCACTTCAATTTCATTGCTGGTAATTGGTCTGTTTAGATTTTCTGTTTCTTCCTGGGTCAATCGTGGAAGGTTGTATTTTTCTAGGAAGTTGTCCATTTCTCCTAGGTTTCCCAGCTTGTTAGCATATAGGTTTTCATAGTATTCTCTAATAATTCTTTGTATTTCCGTGGGGTCTGTCGTGATTTTTCCTTTCTCGTTTCTGATACTGTTGATTTGTGTTGACTCTCTTTTCTTCTTAATAAGTCTGGCTAGAGGCTTATCTATTTTGTTTATTTTCTCGAAGAACCAGCTCTTGGTTTCATTGATTTTTGCTATTGTTTTATTCTTCTCAATTTTATTTATTTCTTCTCTGATCTTTATTATGTCCCTCCTTCTGCTGACCTTAGGCCTCATCTGTTCTTCTTTTTCCAATTTCGATAATTGTGACATTAGACCATTCATTTGGGATTGCTCTTCCTTTTTTAAATATGCTTGGATTGCTATATACTTTCCTCTTAAGAGTGCTTTTGCTGTGTCCCACAGAAGTTGGGGCTGAGTGTTGTTGTTGTCATTTGTTTCCATATATTGCTGGATCTCCATTTTGATTTGGTCATTGATCCATTGATTATTTAGGAGCGTGTTGTTAAGCCTGCATGTGTTTGTGAGCCTCTTTGCTTTCTTTGTACAGTTTATTTCTAGTTTTATGCCTTTGTGGTCTGAAAAGTTGGTTGGTAGGATTTCAATCTTTTGGAATTTTCTGAGGCTCTTTTTGTGGCCTAGTATGTGGTCTATCCTGGAGAATGTTCCATGTGCACTTGAGAAGAATGTATATCCTGTTGTTTTTGGATGTAGAGTTCTATAGATGTCTATTAGGTCCATTTGCTCTACTGTGTTGTTCAGTGCTTCCGTGTCCTTACTTATTTTCTGCCCAGTGGATCTATCCTTTGGGGTGAGTGGTGTGTTGAAGTCTCCTAGAATGAATGCATTGCAGTCTATATTCCCCTTTAGTTCTGTTAGTATTTGTTTCACATATGCTGGTGCTCCTGTGTTGGGAGCATATATATTTAGAATGGTTATATCCTCTTGTTGGACTAAGCCCTTTATCATTATGTAGTGTCCTTCTTTATCTCTTGTTACTTTCTTTGTTTTGAAGTCTATTTTGTCTGATATTAGTACTGCAACCCCTGCTTTCTTCTCGCTGTTGTTTGCTTGAAATATGTTTTTCCATCCCTTGACTTTTAGTCTGTACATGTCTTTGGGTTTGAGGTGAGTTTCTTGTAAGCAGCATATAGATGGGTCTTGCTTTTTTATCCATTCTATTACTCTGTGTCTTTTGATTGGTGCATTCAGTCCATTAACATTTAGGGTGAGTATTGAAAGATATGTACTTATTGCCATTGCAGGCTTTAAATTCGTGGTTACCAAAGGTTCAAGGTTAGCCTCTTTAGTATCTTACTGCCTAACTTAGCTCGCTTATTGAGCTGTTATATACACTGTCTGGAGATTCTTTTCTTCTCTCCCTTCTTATTCCTCCTCCTCCATTCTTCATATGTTGGGTGTTTTGTGCTGTGCTCTTTCTAGGAGTGCTCCCATCTAGAGCAGTCCCTGTAAGATGTCCTGTAGAGGTGGTTTGTGGGAAGCAAATTCCCTCAGCTTTTGTTTGTCTGGGAATTGTTTAATCCCACCATCATATTTAAATGATAGTCGTGCTGGATACAGTATCCTTGGTTCAAGGCCCTTCTGTTTCATTGCATTAAATATATGATGCCATTCTCTTCTGGCCTGTAGGGTTTCTGTCTAGAAATCTGATGTTAGCCTGATGGGTATTCCTTTATAGTTGACCTTTTTCTCTCTAGCTGCCTTTAAAACTCTTCCCTTGTCCTTGATCTTTGCCATTTTAATTATTATGTGTCTTGGTGTTGTCCTCCTTGAATCCTTTCTGTTGGGGGTTCTGTGTATTTCCGTGGTCTGTTCGATTATTTCCTCCCCCAGTTTGGGGAAGTTTTCAGCAATTATTTCTTCCAAGATACTTTCCATCCCTTTTCCTCTCTCTTCTTCTTCTGTTACCCCTATAATTCAGATATTGTTCCTTTTGGATTGGTCACACAGTTCTCTTAATATTGTTTCATTCCTGTAGGTCCTTTTATCTCTCTCTATGTCAGCTTCTATGCGTTCCTGTTCTCTGGTTTCAATTCCATCAATGGCCTCTTGCATCCTATCCATTCTGCTTATAAACCCTTCCAGAGTTTGTTTCATTTCTGTAATCTCCTTTCTGGCATCTGTGTTCTCCCTCCAGACTTCATTCCATATCTCTTGCGTATTTCTCTGCATCTCTGTCAGCATGTTTATTATTCTTATTTTGAATTCTTTGTCAGGGAGACTGGTTAGGTCTGTCTCCTTCTCTGGTGTTGTCTCTGTGATCTTTGTCAGCCTGTAACTTTGCCTTTTCATGGTGATAGGAATAGTTTGCAGAGCTGGGACGAGTGACGGCTGGAAGAACTTCCCTTCTTGTTGGTTTGTGGCCCTCCTCTCCTGGGAGAACAGCGAACTCTAGTGGCTTGTGCTGCGCAGCTGCGCGCAGACAGTTTCTGCTTCCTGCCCGGCTGCTATGGAGTTTATCTCCGCTGTTGCTGTGGGCGTGGCCTGGCTCGGGCAGCTACTCCAAAGTGGTGAAGTTGCTTTGGAGCAGGAGCAGCTGGGAGGCTATTTATCTCCGTAAGGGGCCTACCTGCTCCCTGCAGCCCAGGGGTTAGGGTACCCAGAGATCCCCTGATTCCCTACCTCTGGATTAAGTGTCCCACCCTGCCCCTTTAAGACTTCCAAAAAGCACCCGCCAAAACAAAACAACGACCACCAAAAAAAAAAAAAAAAAAAAAAATTTTAAATTGAAAAAAAAATTTTTTTAATTGAAAAAAAAGGTGGCCGCTCGTTTTTCTTTATTTTCCGGTGCCAGCCTCAGGCCTCTGCTCACCAGTCTTGCTGCCCTGTTTCCCTAGTATTGGGGTCCTTATCCCTTTAAGACTACCAAAAAGCGCTTGCCAAAACAAAACAGCAAAAAAAAAAAAAAAAAAAAAATGGGCGCTCGCTTTTCTGGTGTCCTCCTGCGCCAGGCCACCGGTGTCCGCTCACTGTTCTTGCTGCCCTGTTTCCCCAATATTGGGGTCCCTATCCCTTTAAGACTTCCAAAAAGCGCTATCCAAAACAAAGCAACCTCAACATAATAAAGGCCATCTATGAAAAACCCACAGCCAACAAAAAAAAAAAACAAAAAAAACAAAGCAGGAAAAAAAAAAAAATTGGTCGCGCGCTTTTCTTACGTCCTCCGGCGCCAGGCCTCCGGTACCAGCTCACTGTTCTTGCTGCCCTGTTTCCCTAGCATCCAGGGCCTCCTGGGCACGTACTGTGTCTGCGCTCTGGCCCAGATGGCTGGGGGTGGGTGTTCGGCAGTCCTGGGCTCCGTCTCCCTCCCGCTCTGCCTATTCTTCTCCCGCCGGGAGCTGGGGGGAGGGGCGCTCGGTTCCCGCGGGGCCGGGGCTTGTATCTTACCCCCTTCGCGAGGTGCTGGGTTCTCTCAGGTGCGGATGTGGTCTGGATATTGTCCTGTGTCCTCTGGTCTTTATTCTAGGAAGGGTTGTCTTTGTTATATTTTCATAGATATATGTGGTTTTGGGAGATATCCGCTGCTCTACTCACGCTGCCATCTTCCGCCCAGAGCCCCGTTTGTGTTGTTTCAAGTGGCCAAGTTTGACAGCGTCCCATAGCAATTTTTCTTAATCTAAAAAATTTTTAACTTCAGAATAGTTTTAGATTTGCAGAAAAGTTACACAGAGAGCTCTTACATACCTCTCACCCAGTTTCCTGTATTGTTAACATTGGGACAAATGTAACTATGGTACATTTTCCACAAAGAGCCAAGACTGCCACATCGCTATTAGCTAAACTCTACAACTTCATTCAAATTTCACTTGTTTTTCCTACTGACCTTTATCTGTTCTAGGATCTCCTCCAAGATACCACATTACATTTAGTTATCATGCATTATTAGGTCTCTCTGGTTTGTGACAGCTTCTCAGACTTTCCTTGTTTTGGGGTGACCTTTAGTTTTGAGGACTACAGGTCAGGTAGTTTGTAAAGGTCACTCCATTGGATTTATCTGAAGATTCTTTCATTTTTCTCTTGGTTGGACTGGGGTTATGGGGGCTTGGGGAGGAAGAGCAAGAGGTAAAGTGTCTTTTGCCTCACATTGTATCAAGGGTACATGCTATCGATTTGGCTTATCACACATGATGTTGACCTTAATCACCTGGCTGAGGTAGTCTTGCCAGGTTCTTCCAGAGTAAGGTTACTCCCTGGCCTCCCTTGCACCCAGTGCTTTCCATACTCTACTCTTGGAAGCAAGCCATTAAACCTTTCCCAATTCAAGTGGGAGAGGGTTTCATGCCACCTCTTGAGGGGAGAGTATCTGCATGAATTATCTGGGCTTTTTCTGGAAGGGAGATCTGTCTCTTCTCCTCCATTTATTTATCATTTATATGAGCACATACTCATGGACATCTACTCTATACTTTGGATCAGAGTCCAAATACTGTGTTATTTGTTTTTTTGCTCAAATTGTTCCAGCGATGGCCACAGTGAGCTCTTTCAGTTTGGCCCCTGTGTTCCTTTGAGTCGCTCCCATCATTTTGTGAGTACTTCCTTTCTTTCTGGCACTACAAGATGCTTCAGGCCCATCTTGCGTTTTCTCTGCCCCAGTCCCAGAATCAGGCATTTCTCAAAGTCTCTCAGGAATCCCTTCAGTAGAGAATGGTATCAGAAACCAAGATCTGGGCTCTATGCATGCTACTTGTGACCTGGGTGACATTACTTCTCAGCTCTCTCAGAAAACAGAGCTAGGAAACACGTGTATGTATACTAACCCACAGATACGTACATACTTATAATTATTTCTGTGTCTATCCATCTGTCTCTAAACTAAATGAATTTATGCTGATGTCTCCCACTCTAGCATCTTACCACATGGATCATTCTAGCCTTCCCCCCTTGCTTTTGTGTAACCTCCCTCTCCAACAGTAAGAAAACTGGCTCCCACCATCTGCTTATGTGTTTGTGCAATCTCAGTACACGAGTATAACAGTTACTGCACTGATAACCCGCACCCCCATGAGGAGCCCAGCTCTGCTGACTACAGTGTGGTGCCTATGCACATTTTATTTTGATATGAATCTTACAGTTTCCAGTCAAAACACTGTTTTCCAAAGTTACTTAGGTCAGTCCGTTCTCCCCACTGGCTTCAGTGAAGTTTTCTCATACATTAGTAATATCTTTAAGATTCTTTCATCTCAAGTCTGCATTCCATCCTGGGATCCCCCAACTTCTTGGTTGATTTTTTAAATTTAATTCCTGTGCATTAAAATTCACTCTTTGTGGATTTTAACAAATGCATGGTGTCCTTATACAGCAGTGCCAAACTATACAGATTCATTCCACCACCCTAAATAAATAATTCCCTGTGCTTCCCCTCATCAAAGGCCCTTCTTCCCTAAATCTCGGGCAACTGCAGATCTCTTTTCGTTCCTATAGTTTATCCTTTTCCAGAATGTTTATGAATGGAACCAAATAGGTATATCCTTTTTAGTCTGGCTTTTTTCAAAATTTAACAAAACACATTTAAGATTCATCTGTGTTATTGTGTGACTTAATAGCTCATTGCCCTTAGTTTCTGAGGAGTATTCCATTGCATGGATGTGCCACAGTTTGTTTATCCATTCACCTACAGAGGACATCTTAGCTGCTTCCAGTTTCTGGTGATCATGAACAAAACAGTTCTAAACATTGATGTGAAGGTTTTGTGTGGACTTATTTTCAAATCAGTTGGGACTTATTTTCAAATACCTAGAAGCTTGAATGTTGTGCTGTATAGTAAGCCTATGTTAAACTATATAAGAAACTGCCAGAAATGTCTTCAAAATGATGATCCATTTTGAATAAATTAGTGTGACTTTAAATTTCTCAACTTAAATCCAACTTTCCTGATCCTTTCCTTTGTTTCTCCAGCTGGTAGTCAGGAGGTCATAGACACAAGGCCAAGAGCACAGACTTTGCCATCCAGTCTGGGTTCCAGTCCTGGCTCCAACAACGTAAAACCTGTGTATGACCTTGGACAAGTTAGTTCACCTCTCGGAGCCTCAAGCTGGGATCTAACTCTCCATACATGCCTGACGTCACTGGTTGGACTCTCTTGGAAGTGGATTCTGACATGGCATTTAGTCTGCAGGATATTTAGTAAGAAGAGCATTTGGGGTCAACACGTGCCAAAGGAAGGAAAATCAGCAGAACTGGGCAAAGGGAGAAGTTGAACTGAAATGGCCCTTCAGAGTTGTCCTGATTTGGTCTGAAATGGTCATTTGGATCAGTCATGGGATCAATTGCCCTACAGAGGCACTGCTCTGTGACTGGGACAACAGGTCCTTCCTTGAAGGAGCATCTGGGTGGCACAGCCCAGGATCCACTGTGCAAAGCAGAGCAGAAGGAACACCGGATAAGAGATGAAGACCAGTCCCTTGTGGGACACTTTCCAGCTGTTCAACTTTAGGCTAGTCCTTCCCTTCCCAGAGCCCCCCGGCTTACCCAGGCATAAGTGGCCGAGATAGCGGGCCCAACCGATCCACGTCCATCATTTTGCAGTTCACCAAGTAGCTTTATGTACCTTAATGCACAACAACCTTACTACATCAATAATTAGTCACCCCACTGAGTTCTAGACCAATGCTGCTCCACTCTGTTGAGGACCAGCATGTGTCCACCACCTGCTTGTTATTGGTTCCTGACAAAGTGAGTTGAGAGTATGAAAATAACTTACCAGAAACTTTAAAGCAATATGACAGAATAATTTTATGTCTGTTGAACCTAAGAATAAAAAATTACACTTGTACTGTGTTTGTTTTGTATTTCATTTTTCTAGTAATTAATACTATATTTTATAAATGGATAGGTCCATGATGGATTAGGGGAAAAAAACCACAAGGATCTGGTCTTTTACCACTGACACCTTGAGAAGCATCGCCAGAACCTGGCAATGATGACCTCAGCCAGGTGATCAAGGTCTATATCATCAGTGGTAAGTCATACTGATGGTATGTACCCTAGATCTGACGTGAGGAGAAAGGCGCTTCCGCTCCATCAGCAGCACTGCAAGCTTCTGACAATTTTTACATGTTTCAAAGTGGGGAGGCCCCTTTCGATCCTTAATCACTGACATATTATTGATAGACCAGGGTTTTTTGCTTTTGTTGTTCTTTAAAAGAGGCTGTTAGAAAGGGTCCGCCTTCCCACATATTTCTACTGATTTCCTCAGTAAGGATGTAACAGGATGTACACGGCTCTGGTTCAACTGATGAAAATGAGAAACGCTCAGTTCAGTTACCTGGCAGGGAGGGGAAACGGAAGATTCAGAATCTAAGAAAAGCCCAAACTTAGTTTGTGATAGACACCAAGTCTCACAGGCCTTTCAAAAACCATTTGCTCGCATTTCTCAAAGGGCGGGGTAAGGAAGACCTAGCATTTATGGATGAACCATTTACAGGTGCTGGAATGAAGCCTCGGTGAGCGAGGGGACCTGACTCATGTGGGGTCACACAGTCAAGCAAGTGGGAGGGGGCGCTGGGTGCCTTGCCAGCCCCCAGGCCCCTGCTGTGTCCATCATGCCTTTTTGTCCAGTTTGAGGTCAGAACTAGGCAGAATGGGAGCATGTGATAGCTGTCTGGGAAGGGAGCTATCATAAGGAGACCAGGATTCCAGAAAGTCCTTTAACCTATCTGACAAGTGAACCTGTTTGTTACAGAGATCACCTTGGGTGTTTTGAGAAATGCGTGAATATCCCACATAGCCCAGCACATAGTAGGCTCTCAGTCAGTGACTCAGGGTCCTAACTTTGCCCTTCTGTGGGGTCATTAAGACAGATGCCCATCTACCGCCCCTCTGGCTCCATCCATGGTCCAGCTCACAGACCTTCCAGGCTCCTCTTTACTTTGAGGATTAATTCCTGATTCCCTGAATGGACATTGAGTTCCATCAGATAGTAGGCCAGGCAGAGTCAGGGACCCTGTGTGCCTTGTTCAGCATGCTATCTCAGTAAAAGTCTGCTGAACAAAGGCCTAAGCCTCCCGGCTCTGCTCCCTCGCCCTGCCCCCTGAACCACACCAGTAGCTCTCGCCAACGTGGGCCCTGCACTTGCTCTCTGCTCTGCCCTTGCTTGCTCAGCAGCTCACATCCTCTGCCTCTGCCTCCTCCTGGACCCTAGCCAAGCACAGCCCCTTGGGAAGCCATGTGGCTGCCCCAGTGCTGTGCTGGCTGACCCCTGTCCCACCCAGCACCATAAAGCAACGTAAGACAGGCTGGGCCCCAGCAGGCCCTTTGTCCCCCATGGATAGTGACAGCTGAGAACTTCTCCCCAGGTCAAAGGGTGGCCTGATTTCTAGAGGAGACTCCAAATCTCCCCATCACTCAAGGGCCTCTGACCCTGTCTACCACACAGGATAATGCTGCTGGCCTCTGGCTGTCTGAATCTGTGCGTGTGTTGGGCTGGGGAGATTGTCTTCCACACAACAGAGAGCCTCTGAGGCAGTTAGGAGGTGCTAAATGAATCACTGACCCCTTATTCATGTGGCTCCTGGCACACTGTGTTAGCTGGAGAGGCCAACTGCTATAATAAACTCCTCTAATCTCAGTGGCTTAACACCGTGAAAGGACATTTCTGCTCAAGGTCCAGTGTGGGTACTCCCACTTGGTAACCTCTGGGCAGCGCTCCTCCAGAAGCCGGGCTCTAGCCGCCTTCTTTGTGCCGTTGGGGTCTTTGGTTTGGGCCTTCCCGGTGGCCATGAGAGGGAGAAGTCTCTTCCCTCTGGCCCCTCAAGCCTCTCACCATCCACTCTCTCTATCCTGACACCCTCAAATCTAATGGCCACCTTATACTCCATCTCAGCCAGGCCAGAGGTCACGGCCAGCATTCCCACCTCTGACCTGTGCTAAAGCTGCTGCCGCTCCCATTGGGGACGCTCTACAAGGCCCACTCAGCCTTTGTCCTCCAGGCAGGCTGCCTTGTGCAGTGCTGGTGTAGCCCAGTGTGCTCTCTGAGGGCTCATCTGCTGTCACTGGGGTCACCGTCCTCCACACAGGCCCCCATGGCCTCACCTCTTGTGTTTACGCCCTTGTGTGGAGCGTGGGCTGGACTTAGTGACTCGCATCTCTCCAATACAGTGAGGCAGAACCGAAGGTGTGTGACTCAGAGGCCACACCCTGGAGGGCAGTGTGGGCCCCTCTCTCCTTACTTGCTCTGGGAGAAGCCATGCCACTGGCAGGCCTGTGGAGAGGCCCTCCTGGTGAAAGATAGATGCTTCCTCCCAATAGTCACCTGGGTGAGCTTGGAGTGGATCCTCCAGGCCCACTCAAGTCTTCTGAGACTTTCACCCCAGCCAGCAGCTTAGCAGCAACCTCATGAGAGACCCGAGCCAGAAGCCCTCAGGGAAGCCACTCCCAGCTTCCTCACCCCCAGAAACTGTGAGACAATAAAGGTTTATTGTTTAAAGCAGATAGGTTTTGGGGTATTTGTTACATAACAACAAAGAACTAACTCAATCACTTCCAAAGACAAGCACAGGGCCTTCTCCCCTTTATCCCAGCCCCAGGCCTAGTGTGCTGGCCCAGGGAGACGCCCTGTGTGAGAGTTCATTTATGCAACCAGTTCACATTCACTGGGGATGCTGAGGTGTCCTAGGCCCTGTGCTGAGTGCTGGGGTGGGGCAGAGGGCAGCAAGGACATGGACTTGGCCCTCAGGAGCTTCCCGATTCATGGGGAGTCAGAGAAGCCCACTCCTCCATTAATGACCATGGCCCTTTCACCATAAAGTGAGCCCAAAAGAGGGGTAACTAGCTCCAATTCAGGGCGGTGGGTGGGAGAGCAGGGTATGAGGATGGGGGCAGGGTGCTGAAGTCTGACAAAGGGGATGACTTTTGGGGGTGACATTGGCCAGGTAGAGGGGACAGCAAGGTCTGGGGAAAGGGAACAGTGTGTCCCAGGACACAGCAGCTGCTGGAGCAGTGCGTGCTCAGTGAGCAGAGACGGGTGCAGGGGTGATGGGGTGCAGGGGAGAAGGTCCTGCAGTGAGGCTGGTGCAGGCTGGAGGCCAGATGAAAAGGGTCCTGAAGGCTGAGGGGGAGTTGAGGCATTATCCTGAGGCATCAGAGACCATTAGAGGGAGTTGGGTTTTGTTTGAAAGAGAGGATGCAGGCGCTGTATGCAGTAGGCTAGAGGGAGAGCTCCAGAGGCAGGCATGTCAGGGCACAGCTCTGGGACCACCCAGCAACCAGCAGGGTGCTGAGGGCTGGGGGAGTCTGGGGAATGCAAAGAAAACTTTACTGCAACCAGGGGCATTAGGGAAGGCTTCCTTGACTAGAGGGAACCAGTGTTGAAGGACTAGCAGGAATTACCCAGACTGAGGGGGAGATGGCATTCCAGGCAGAGGCAACAGCATAGGCAAGAGCCCAGAGGTTAGGGCGCAAAGGTGGAGAGTGGAGAATGGCAGGCCATGGAGCTTGGGTTGTAAGGTGGACATCTGCTGTCCTCCGCTGACCCCTCCAGATCCACTCTCCACCCATCTCCACCCTGCTCCTTCCTGAGAGACCCACGGGCTTGGACTGCAGTCGCAGGCCCTTGCGCACTCTAGCTCCCAACTGGGTTCAGGCACTGCAGGGCCTTGGCAGGAGTGGGAATGAGTGGAGTGAGGTGGGAACACACTTTCCCGGCTCTTTCCCTGAAGGGTCACCCCACCCTGCCTGTGCTCCTCCACCAACGATGGCCCCGCACCCTGCACGCCTCACTCTCCTGGTCAGGTGACTGCTGCTGCCACTTGGCCTTCCAGGCCTTGGGGAGGTAGCAGTACTTTGCCCCTCTGCCTTGGCCCTGGTTAACCACAGTGTCCTGTGTGGTTTCCCACAACCTGCACACACCTCAGAAAATTGCTTCTTTGTTAAGCCCTCCTTAAATTATCCTAACTTAAATGTGCGATCTGGGCTCTGCTGGGATCCAGGGTAAAAACTCCAGGAGCAATGGAGAGCCACAGAAAGATGCAGGTGGGGGGGCGGTATGGTCACGTCGGTGTTTTAAACAGCTCACAGGCTGTGCATGGAGGATGGACTGCTGAGAGCGAGATGGGGATAAGGCTGCCGTGCAGAGGCTTAGCTGGGGCCCTCGGCAGACAAAGAGGCTTCATCGTGGTCAAACAGGGAATTCCATGTATGTGGGAAGGGCTGAGAGTCTGCTACAGGTTTTCATTCATAACTTTTTGTAGCTTGTTTGCAAAACAACGCCCTGCATGTGTCCCCAGCCTGCTGTACTGTGGTGCTGCTGCCCAGTCCATGCCGAGGTGGAGTCTGTCCCTCAGCCCTGAACCTGGGGGGCCTTGTGACTTGCTCTGACTAACAGAATGGGATGGAAGGGACGCTGTGCAATCATGCAGCCTAGGACTCAAGACCTCGCAGCCTGGCTCCCATTCTTTCCCAAATTGGTGGCCATTGAACGCTAGATCAGTGATCTGTGTGAGACGGTCCCGGGCCCACCTGCAAAGAGAGGCCCGGCAGGCCCAGCCCCCGAGGTGCCCCAGCCCCAGCTTTGTGCAGTTCTAGGGAGCCCAGGCAAGGCCCAGGAGAACCACCAGCCAACCCACAAAATTGTGAAAATAAGTCCTTATTGTCTTCAACCTTGATACTTCACTACCTTCAACATGATACTGTCACTACCAAATCCTTACTATCATTAAGGTTTTGAATGGCTCATTACACAGCAATAGATAATAATGGGAGGGTACTTCTCTCCTTTGCAAATCTTGTCCTTCCTTCAAGGCCTTGCCCACCTGTCACTTCCCCTGCCTGGAAATCATCACTCCCTCCTCTCAACCACACTGCCCTTTATTCCCACTTCTCCCTGACTCTTAGAGCACACTGCCTCACAGGGGGCAGGTACCTTCATGAGACACTGGGTACGTTTATCACTTACTCACTCCACACGTACTCCTTGTCATTCCAGACAGAAGTGGAGTGGCTTATAGTCTCCAAATATTACCTTATTATGCTCCTCACACTTGAGGTGGAATCTGTAATCCTTATTTCTCAGATGGAAAAGTCAAGGTTTGGAGGTGATGTGACTTGCCCAGGGTCACTAAAAAGGGATGGGCCAGGATTTAAACCCAAATTGACACTTCTCAAAATGTACCCCAGGTTGTAGCTATTGGTATGCTCTTCTCCTGGAGGGGAAGGACCCTTCTTTTCCTGCTGGAGGGCAAGGGCAATTCACGAGTACTGGTCCTACCCAACTGTCCTGTCCCCTCACCACTGATGCATGTCCCAAACCTAGGAATCCGACTTCTCATCAGGGCTTCCGTCCCCATCTCACTCACCCTGCAGACACTTATGAACATCCTCACGTCTGTTCTTCATTCTCTGTGCTGGTCTCCTGTGCGTCTTAACACACCCTTTCTAGCCCCTTCACTCCCAACAGAACAGGCCAGAGGTGGAAAGCTTGGGGCAGACAGATCAGGAAGGAAGAGTCAACTTGGATTCTCTGGCCCAACCTGACTCCCCCTCTGGAAGACGAGATGGGACCACGGGGCCACAGGGCCATGGGGCCACAGGGCCACAGGGCCACAGGGTCAGCAGAAGGCTGAAAGTAAGGCTTTGACTGCCTTCTTAGTTGGGCCATAGGAAGAAAGAGAATAAGGCTAAAATAAAATCCTTTCATTTATTGAACTGACATTTATGGAGCTCCCCTTCTTGTGCCAAGGTCAGGGGCTGAAATTACAAAGGATCAGTAAGAGGTGTCTCACAGAGCTCTAGGCCTACGTGATGTCAGAGTTGAGGCTCAGAGGTCATCTTAGTCAGCAAAATGGAGGCTCAGAGGGTAGAGGATACTGAGGCGAAGTAGCCTGCCCAGGGTCACACAGCCAGTGACAGCACAGTTCTTCCAGACTCCTGGGCTGCCACTCCACAGCTCAGAGGACCCAGAAATGCGAAGGTACTCAGGGTAAGTGCAGCGGCCTCACAGCCGCCCCTTCCTCTCCGGCTTGGGGAGGGAGGAGTTGGGACACCCCGGATGCAGGATGCGGGAGCCTGTAGGAAAAGGGGCTGGAGCTGATGGCTTCTTTTGTGCTGTCACTCAAGGCACAGGAAGAAAAGCCTGGTCGCTCGTTGCTGCTCTCTTTTCCCAGCCCATTGAGTGAAACTGCAACAGAGGACGGAGATCTCTGAAATCATTCTCTTCCGGCCATCTCTCGGGGTTCACAGAAGAGTAGACCAGGAGAGGGAGGCTTGCAGAAGTTTCACAGCAGGAGTGCAAATCGCCAATGCCAGAGTCTGGTCTCCCCTCCCACGTGGCCAGCTGTGACTTGGGGCCCGGCACAGGTTGGATTTGGAGAAGGCTGGGGAGACTCTGGACATATGTTCAATGGACGCCTGCAGGAAACCCTCTCTGTTCACCTCCTGCTGGGTTCCCTAATGCCAGCCGTCCTCCTCCAGGGAGGCACTCAGTAGAATTCCAAGTGTTGGTCCATGGGGATGTTGTGCTTGAGCTTGTGGGCCTCAAAGAGGTCACCCAGCTCCCGGAGGTAGCGCTGGTGCAGCCTGTCCACCTCCTCCTGTGAGGGATGCAGTATCCTCTGCACCTCGATGGGCTTCCCCACTGTAAGATTCAAGATGCAAGGTGGAAGGTGGCCCAGAGCAGGAACTGCAGGAGTCGCAGGGGCCCTTGGGGCAGGTGCCCACCCCCACTGTCATCCCTACAGGAAAGCACTCATACTGCCATTCTTTCAGCCCAATTTTGGATGATGGATATCAAGATGTTAGGGCAACTCTGAGATTCTGATATAATAACACCAGCTGACAGTGTGCCATGTCAGGCAAGGTGCTAGGTGCTTCCCAAGCATTACCTCCTTTAATCCATGCAACAAACCTATGGGGCTAGAACTTGTTATGATTGCCATTTGAGAAGTTAGGCAATGAGGCTCAGAGAGGTTAAGTAACTTGTTCAAAGTCATATAGCCACGAAAAATCAGTGCCAGGTTTTAAACCCCGGGGATGTACTCTTAATTGCCAAGCCATATGGTTCTGGGAGTATGACACACCATGATTACAAGTGCCTATATTTCTAGGGTGAGGCAGGCCCGGATCCTAGGTATCTCTTCTTCCCCCATCTCCCTCCATGTCGGCCTGCAGTACCCTCTTCATTCTGGAGAGTCAGGAAGGCCCTAACTAATCTCCTTCCTCTGGTCCTGCCTGGCTGAGAAGCAGCTCCCCTGCCTTCTCCATGTGAGAACAGGTCTGGGGGCAGCAGCCAATTTCACTTCATGAAGATATAGCCACCCAACGCAAGGGAAGTCATAATGTAGGGGGTTCACCAAGTTTATGCCCAACTAACAAATAAATGGGCATGCAGAGGTGAATGGACAGACTTTGTCAGAGAACCTACTCGTAATCTGAGAAAAACAAATGAGGTGCCCAAACAGCTGAAAAAGATGGTACTAAGTCCATAATCCAAAGCTCATGCCCATTATTTACAGGAAAATCCCTCAGGCTCTAATCCAAGCTCCTGATTGCAACTTTACATGCAATTCTAACTGACTTGGGATGCCCTATCCTTGAATCCATCTTCTCCAATAAGCCTTATTAGACTCTCTAATTCAGAATTAAACCCATTTTCTCTGGCATAATAAAAAGTCAAAGAAATACTGATTCAAACCTCAACTTTGTTACTCAAAGGAAGTGTGACCTTTTTGGAAGTTACATAACTCCTGTGAGCCTTGGTTTGCCACCAGTGAAATAGGGATAATAGTCCCTACCTCACTGCTCACTAAGGTAAACTGAGCTGCGGCATGTAAGGGAGCTGGGGCAGGGCTCAGGGTAATGACTATAGTTCTCCATGTCTCTGTCACAGTTCTCACCCCAGACGGCCTTACACTGGGTTCTCTGTGAGTGTGATTGTTTTCCAGTCTAGAATGTGGGCTCCATGAGGGCCAGAGTGTGTGCAGCCCATTTCCATGTCCCCTTGCAGCACAGAGCCCTGGCCCCTTTCCCTGCAGCCCACTCAAGCCTGTGTCTTGACTCACCCACGGTGGTGATGGGCCGGCGGTAGGGTATAAGACCAAAGCTGTACTGGAAGACCCCACGGCCGTGGAAGAGTGGGAGGGAGATACCCATGATCTTCTGCAGCCGGTTCTGGATACAGCGCAACCAGGAGCCAGGACGGTTTTCAACTTGGTCAAATAGGTCATTTTCTCCAAAGGAGAAGATTGGCACCAGATCTACCCTGGAGGAAGACAGGGGAGAGAAGGCATGCGGAGGTCCCAAAGAAGGCCCAAGCTGACCACCTCACATCCCGTAGGGACCCAGTGACCAGGAATTGGAGCAGAGGACAGAGCCCTGGGCTGTAAACAGGAGGCCTTGGTTGTCTCCCAGACCTCCCATGGCCTTACATTCTGAACTTGGGCAGGTCCAGGCCTGTTTCAGGACCATGACCTCCCAGTTACACCATGACGGGCAGATCAGAATGCTTCAGAGAGTTCTCTCAGATAGAAAACATCTGAACATTTAGCAGAAAAATCTCTCCTGGCCGAGCATTCCTCAAAGATCCTTCAAGGTGGGAGAACAGCTCTGTGATATGCTCCAAACTCCATTCTCCCAGATCCCACAGGTCTCAGATCTAGTGCTGGTTTTGGGCAATATGTCCCTTCCCATTTAGTCCCTTTGATCACCAAGCCTCCCTTCTGGAATCTTTTCTGAATATTTGGGCATAAGAGAGTACATCTGTCACCAACATATGATTACTGTGAGGGGACTGAGAATCTCCCAGCCAAAATAGAATCCACTCTCTTGCTGCCAAAATACAATCCTGGCCAATCTCCATCTGAGCCGAGAGCCCTCTTCCTAGATACCCATGCATCAGGGCGAGCCTGATGAAGCCCTTGCGTTTCCGCAGCAACAGCGTGTAGGCTCCAGGCCTGGCGTTCAGAGCCTCCTGGGAACCCCCTACAATGATGGCCAGCAGATTGCCCCCGTCCTTCCTGTTCAGAATGTGAGCACCACTCTCCTTGTCCGATGCCACCAGCCCTGGGGAGAGAGGAAGGTGATCAGGTATGGGATGAGGGGGCCCAAGAAAGAGATTACCAAAAATGCCCACCGAGGCCTGGGTCCCCTGCCCCACCCACTTCAGCTGGGTGGGAATTCCCTGAGTCCTCCCTGCTCCCTAACACCTTGGCCAAGCTCATTACCACGCCAAGTGCTTCCTTGGGTCTAGCTAGCCTCCTTCTCCCACAGCTCTTGCAAGAAGTAGCCTTCCCTAAAATCCCTCCTCCCTTGCCTATAGCCCCATTTCCTGGGCTACCCACTGGTGTGAAGACTCACCCCCTGACATGATGTAGTCCCTGAGGAAGGGGACCCGGAACCACATGGTCAGCATCATCAGATGGGGGCGGATGCCCGGGAAGAGCGAAGAGAAGTCTGTGCTCTCGGTGCACAGGTTGACAAAGGCTCCCGTGGCCAGGACTCCGTGGGGGTGGAAGCCAGCGAGGTAGTTCCGGGACGGGTCCAGCTCAGCGGTCTTGACCAGCTGCAGGGACAGCAACTTGATAAGCCAGAGCTGGGCCTGTGTGCCAACCCTGGCTCTGACATTCACCGGTGTGACCTTGGGCAAGTTGCTCCCCCTCTCTGAGCCTCAGGTTCCTATGAAGATTGAGATACGGTGTGTGAACACACCCAGTGATGCAGTGCAGCTGGCTGTGCCTCAGACTCGCTGTGGGTTTGGACAAGTTGCTTCCCTTTCAAGCTCTTCATCTGTAAGATGGGGACATTATCCCTTGTCCTGCCTACCTGCCAGGACTGCTGAAAAGCTCAGGTCTGAGAGTGCCCTGGAACTACCAAGACTACATGACAGGATATAATTTGAAGGCTCCAAATGGCCACATGGAGGCGCCACTATCCAGAGGAGCTCCATTTTAACCACTCAATATAAGAAAAATTGGTACTTAAAACCTGAGAGTGAGCATTCACGAGCTCTCTCAGGAGTGGTCTCCTGTTAGGTTGAAATCACATGCAGACTGGGACGCCGGCTCTAGGCCTGGTGACCCTGTGTACACACAGGTGTCTCACCAGAGGCTCTCTGCTGCCAGGCCCTCATTGCCCTGCGACCACTCTCCGTCCCTGGCCATGCACAGCTCTGCTGGCGTGGCAGCTTCCCGGGGACAGGTCAGGCCTGCAGCATGGAGGGTGTAGCAGGGACCACCAGACATTGTAGATTGAGTGGGCGAGGAGAGCCGTCATTAGCAACTTCCAACTGAAGTGGGGTGAGGGTGGGAGGGGCAGGAACTGAGCTAGCAAATGCTCTTCTCAGCCAGCTAGTCACTGGACAGGCTGCGATGGGGCTGAGTCTGCAACAAAGATTGCCATGGGCAGTGACTCTGTGTGCTCAGGGAGCCAAGCCCTTTCCCACCTTGCCAGGAACCGCAGGGCCCACCCTTTACAGTGCCCTGTGCTCTGCAGACTGCAGACAGCAGTCTGAAGGTCCCTGAGGCCCCTGGCAGGAGGCTCCCTGATGGGACTGCCCAGGCCCTGTAATTTGCTTTCCCCAGTGGGGGCAGCCCTTTTCACTCTGGCTCTCCTTTGCCAGGGTGAAAGTTTATCCTGTCATCAAGCTGAAACTTTCAGCTGGTGACTCCCTGAGCATTCTTCCTTCATGGCCCCAGAAGCCTGGCTGCCTGCTCTCAGAGTGTCCTGGAGGCACCCAGGGCACAGCAATGGGATCTGAGCCTGTCTGCCCCGTCCAGTCTGACCAGCCCCAGATTCTCCAGTCTTGGACCTGGACTTGGTCTCTGCAAATGCCCACATTTCCAGTATGCCCTCCAGTTACCCATGGACCCCTTGAGGAAAGGCTGCAAGGACCACAGGTGGAGGGGCCATTGCCTCCTAGACAGGACAAACCTCTCCTACTCAACTCAGTGGGGAATTACTGGATGTGAAAATAAAGACAGAGCAGAGAAAGCTCTGGTCATTCTCCTCCTTCTTCAAGAACTCATCTGGTGGTGTTTCTCTAAAAACACACCTGGCTTCCTGTACTGAAACGTTGGCTTAAGGATTCTCGTTCTCAGCTAGTGGGAAGGTAATATTCTGTAACCTCCACAAAGGTTGGGCAATGTCTATCACAACCAAAAAATGTGACAGACCTTTTAACCCAGCAACTCCACTGCTGAGGAATTTAGGTATGGAATGTATTGCACTTGTGCAAATGACAACTGAACAAGATTATTCACTGTTCTTAGTTAACTGACAATTAGGTAATTATTAATAATTAGAAAGTTATTAATTATTAAGCATCTTTTTTTGGTGATATCAAAAACTTGACATCCACTCAAGTGTCCATCAACAGGGCTTGTCTAGACACATTACGGAACATTCACACAATGAATCACTGAGCAGCCTAGAGAAGCTTGACACAGCTCTTCCTGTCCTCACAGGGGAAGCAGGCTACTATTGTTTGTCAGGAAAAAGCAAGGGGCAAGACAGTGTGTGCAGAATGTCACCAACTGTGCCAAGAAGGGGAACATGCATTTGCGTCTGGGTGGATACACCAAACACAGGTCATAGTGCCTCTGGGGAGAGAGCCGGTGACATGGGATGTGAAGTGGAAAGGGGACTTCTCACTATGTCCCCTTTTGTTCTTTTTGCATTTTGAACAAGAATGTGTTACCTATTTTAAATGAAAAATGAATGAATAAATGAGTGAAGTCAATAAAATAAATGAACAAATGAAGGAAGGAATGATTATCCCCTTAATACAGAAGTCTTTGTGTATAGAGAAATACACAAAAATATACAACGTGGGCAAGTTGCCAATATTTGCACATGTGTCTTCACATGTGTTTCCAAGTGTGTACACTGATAGGGCCATCACTGTCCCACTGAGGCCACGTGTGCACGTCCCCAGATGTGGTCTCTACTGCTGACTTTCTGTGCTGACCTCTTTTATCTGGCCACTGTGCCCAAGTGATATCATGTCATCACTGTGAGGGCTCTGAGATTGCAGACACCTGTCTGATGTACCTCTCATCCCCAGTGCAGGCCTGGAACAGAGGAGATGCTATGGAAAGACCGTGGAATTGAAGAAGGAAATCATGAACCATTAACAGATGAGGCAGACGCAGCCTGCCTTGGAAGGAAGACCACCTGCCCCTGGTCCTGTCCTGACATGTCACTTGGGTTCCAGTAGCAGAGGAAAGAACCCTGAGCTTGGAGTCAGGAGCCCCAGGTTCTGTCACTGGCTCATCTCATGACCTTCAGCAGGCCCTTGCCCTCTCCATGCCTTAGTTTCCCCTCTCTCTTCCAGGACACAGGGAAATGTGACAAAACAGGGAGCTGGCATGGCTGCTACTGGGTTCAGGTGAGATAAACACAAAAGGGGAATTTTGTAACGTGCTGTGTTTTCTGCTTTCCTCCCTCAGTTCTCTTAGGGGAGGACTAAGCAAAGATGGGTGGATATCTAGGGAAGGCCCTCTCTGGGTGTATGCCCTGGCAGGCCAGGCTTGGAACCAGGCACTGGTGGCGGGAAAAGGGGATGGCCAGGTTGCTATGTCTGGGGGTTGCATTTTTTTACTAACATAGTTTGTGTACCATCAAATTCAGCCTTTTAAGATATGCAATTCAGTGGTTTTAGTGTATAGTTGGTCCTTGAACAATGCAGGACTTAAGGGGGTGCCAACCCCGCCATGCAGACAAAAATCCATGTATAATTTTTGACTCCTCCAAAACTTAACTACTAATAGCCTACTATTGACTAAAAGCCTAACTGATAATATAAACAATCAACAAAAACATATCTGTATGCTATATGTATTATATATTGTATTCTTGTAATAAAGTAACCTAGAGAAAAGAAAATGTTATTAAGAACATCACAAGGAAAAGAAAATACATTCATAGTACTGTCTATATTTGTTGAAAAACAATCCAAGTGTAAGTGGACCTGCACAGTTCAAACCCATGTTGTTCAGGGATCAGTTGTATTTAAAAGGTGTGCAACCATCACCACTACCTAATTCCAGAGTATTTTCAACACCCCAAAAAGAAAGCCATCCCCATTAGCATTTACTCCTCTTTCCTCCAACCCCTGGCAACCACTAATCTATTCTCTGTCTTTATGGACATGCCTGTTCTGGACAATTTATCTACAGGTAATGATACAGTATGTGGCCTTTTGTGCCTGTCTTCTTTCACTTAGTGGAATGGTTTCAAGGTTCATCCTTGCTGAAGCATGTATCACTACTTGGTTCCTTTTTATGACTGAATACTATTCCATCCTATGGATATCTATTTTCTTTGTCCATTTATCAGTTGATGGAAATTGACGTTATTTCCACCCTTGGGCCATTACACATAATGTGGCCATGAACACTTGTGTACAGGTCTTTGTGCAAATATGTTTTCAATTCTTCCCAGGGTGGTGCTACTTTGGGTCCCAAATGCCTTGCCTAGACAACCGCAGCCCTGCAGCAGGCTGCCCAGCAGAGGCATCCAGACCTTAGGTGGGAGGGAGGGCAGGGAGGGGCTGTGTCTGCCCAGTCCCACCCATCTCTCCATAAATGCCCTTGTGACCCTTCACACCCTTGGGGTGACCCAAATGCCTCAAGAATCCACTGTCTTGATGGCTCCATTATGGTTCGCAAAGCACCCGCACCACTAGTCTGTGTGACTAGGACCCTTGGGAGGCTGGCTGCAGCGTGGGAGCTCATTGCACAGCTGAGCAAACTGAGATGCAGAGGGGTCAGTGACCTGCCCAAAGCCACACAGAGGACCAGAATCTGAGTTCCGCCATCCCCTGCAGAGTGCCCCAGAGAGCACCAGGAAGCCTATGTTTCAGACCCAGGAGATATCTTGAGACTCAGGACCAGCTCTGGGGCCTTCTCCTGCTAGTCAAACTCAAAGGGCCCGGCTCTCAGGCTTCCTCTCCCAGGACAAGGTGGATTCTGAATCAGCGACCTACCTCTCCCTGCTCCAAAGCCTGGTGATGGAGAACCTGTTCATGGCCTATTTATCTGCCTTGATTACTTGGCAGGTTAAAAATGCAGGGCAAGCAAGCTCTGATTCAATAGGTCTGGTTCTGGCCTTGGACATCTGATTTGTGACAAATTTCCTAGGGGATTCTGATATATGTATCAAAGCTTGAGATTCACCACTCTAAACCAAAGGAACCCCCTTCCAGCCTCAGGCAGTTGGTGGTGTGCATGTGTGCAGAGACCAAGGTCCCTCCCTGTCTCCACCCACCACAGCCAGATGGAAGGAAGGGCTCAGTTATTCTCCCTAGTCCTGGCAGTGACTTGGCATGGGCTTCAGCTTCTGTGGGCTTCCCGGCAGACATGTTCCCAGCCTGGCCCCTTGCACAGTCAGGCACTCATCTAACTGACACTCGGTGACACATACCGGTATATCACTCCCTCAATTCTAAGATGCACCTTTTCTTCACCTCTTAACATTTTGTTATCAAGATGCGCTTGACATTTCTTATTGGAAGAATCTTTTTCTTAGTGGCTCGTAAAACATCGGTGTGTTTTACTATTGGGGATACCTTAGAGTGGAAGAAGTACAGCCTATGCCAGGCACTGCAAGCTGGAAAGAGTGCCCAAGGGGGTGAACATTCCCAGCACCTTCTGTGCGCCAGGCGCCTATGTATAGCAATTTGCTGCATCCTCTGTTAATCCTGTGAGAGAAGTCCTGGTGTTAATGCCCCCATTTTACAGGTGAGGAAACTGAGACCCAAGGTTAATTAACTGGCTCTAGTCACATAACTAGCAAAGTGGCAGAGGCAGGACCTTAACACAAGCAGCCAGGGTGTGTAGCCAGCAGGCTCTCCTGGCTTGTGGGAGCTCCCTCAGGAAAGGTGGTGGGGCTAACAGGGAGAAGGGATGAGCTTCAAGTAAGGGTACAGGCCAGGGCAAGTACACAGCTCATGTCTGGAGAACTTGGAGGGCACAGGGGGTGGGGGAGGTGGGAGGAGGCGGGGAAGAGAGGCAGGTGAGGAGTGAGCAGGGTCCAGAAAGCAGGGATAGGCAAGCTGCAGCAAAAATCGGATTTTATTCTAGTTGCGATGGGAGTCACTGTTGCATTTAATATTTTACGAGGATTATGCTGACTGCTGCGTGGAGGATATGTAGGGGGCGTTACTGGAAGCCAAGCCCAGGTAAAGAGATGACTGTGATCAGACTTAGGTAGTCAGCCCCAGAGGAGTTTGGGAAACAGACTCCAGGCCCTAAAGAGGCAATTCTTAATCGGGCTAATTTGTCTCCCACCCCCCACCCCCAGGGGACATTTGGTAGTCTGTAGACATTTTCAGTTGTCACAACTGGTAGAGGGGAATGCTGCTGGCACCTAGAGGGTAGAGGCCAGAGACGCAGGCAGACAACCTAATCCGGCCCGTACAGACTGTGAGGATCAGTCAGCCCAAACTGTCCGTGGTGCCTGGGGGGAGAAAGCCTGCACAAGCCTGGCCAGTAGCGGGAGAGGCAGCTGCAAGGGCAGTGGAAGTGGCCGGGAAGGGAGGCCCCCAGTCCCTGCAGGGCAGTCCTCAGGCTGAGCGGACAGCTGTGTCCAAGGCAGAGCTAGGACTCCTGCGAGGGTCATGAGGACACGCCCCAGCTCCTTGTCAAGCAAGACCTTGTCCCAGGCGGAGCCCTCGCTTAATGAAAGGACGCATAGCAGGAAGAAATGACCCGCGGTCCTTGGGCTGTGTAAGCAGGAGCTCTGGCCTGGGTGGGAGACTGAGCACCTGAGTCCCTGTAACTCAGGTTAAGAGACCCCAGTGTTCTGGGAGGTGGCCGGCCTGGGAGGTGGGGCATGAAGTCCCTAGTGATGCCTGCGGGGCTGTGAAGGAACTAAGGGGTCATCCCAGGGGTCAGGGAGGTGTCCTGCACTGCCTGGACCCGGGAGCATTTCCTGACACCAGGTCACAGGGTCTCCTCAGGCCTGGGCCTGTGTAGACAGTGTCTGCCCCGGGATGATGAAATCCTCACGGGAGAAACCCAGCTGCTGGGCTGGTCTTCAAGAGAAGACACATCTTCCTATATGAAACACTGCCTGATTCTCCACCATTACCTCTTTAGGGAGCCTACAGGGAAGTTTAGAAGGCTCCAGAGCCCAGACACAGCATCCTAATTTTGCTTGAAATTGCACCACTGGACACCAGTCCATAAAATCAGACTGAGAACTGACAGAAGCTCAGATTTCCACACGCATTTGAGAGGGGAGAGCAGAGGCCCATGAATGTGGGGGAGCTCAGCAGAGCTGGGAACCCTGCCTCCACCCACCACAAGGTCCGTGCAGAGCCTGGGCTGTAAAGGTGTATGGAAGGGTTGGAGGGTCTCCAGGGAGGCCGCGGGGAAGGGAATCTGCTGGCTACAGCCCCCTACTGCAGCCTCCTAGGAGCCTAGGATCGGCAAAGCCGAAGTGCATGTCATTTTGCCCTCTGCCGGCCACTTGGTGGTACTGCCTGATGATGCAACAGGCCTGTAGTGGGCAACAAATCCCAAACCCTGTGCACACAGAATTTCTGCAAAAACAATACAGTGTCCGACCAGTGTCAATAGGGCTGAGGTTGAGAAACCCTCCTCGAGAGCTACCTGGCTGGGGGAGGAACAGGAAGGGCAGCGGATAGGACAGGCACAGAGCCATCTCAGCATCATTTTTCTATAAACCAGACCTGCAACTAGCAGCAAAGCTGGTGCAAAGAGAGCCAGATATTCTCCTTTGGAGGCCTTTCAGTTGAGGAGTCCCAGTTCTGTGGAATGGCCTTCGGTGGCCGTAATCTTATCCCTGAAAACCTTCCCAGCCTCATCTCCAGCTGATTTCTGCTTTACACACGCAGAATGTCAGGCCTGTTGCTCAAAACCCATCCTGTGGCAAGCTTCTGGGCCTGAGCTCGAGTTGTTCCCTTTGCAGGACACCTTTCCTTCCCTGGTGAACTCGGGAGTCAGCTCACAGTGGGAGGTGAGACCACAGAACCAGAATCCACAAAACTCTACTAGAGGCCAGAACCTGTGTAAGGTTTTCCTTGGCTTGGTAGCTGATGACACCTGTACTCCCAGGCTACAGGCCACATTTTCTCATGGAAGCCATGAACTTCCTGGCACAGAACAGTGAGTCCTGGCCTGGGAAGAAGAGAGGGAAGAAGGGAATTCAGGACCTCAAAGCTCAGAGGTCCTGGGCTGGGGATGTGGGACCCTGCCAAAAATGTGCCTGTGGCTCCTCTCAGGACCCAGCAAGGCTGGCTTGTCTTTGCTGACAAGACCTTGAGAGGGTGGCCTGCAGAGGAAGCAGATATGGGCGCCGGGGAGGACGGCTCTCCATTGGGTCCCTCAGGTTAGCTCTGCACCACTCTGCCCTCCAACCTCTATCTCCCCTCATGAGCAAGGACGTCTCTGCCAGCCAGCTTCCTGCCCTCTGCCCAGCTTCTGCCCAGCTGCCCTGCCCTGCCCAGTCCCACCCCTGCCCTTTGCCCAGGAGGCCTGATCACTGGGGTGCTAGGAGCTCCTGCGCCCCAGTTGTTGCTCAGGTCTTGCTAGTTCTTGCTAGGCCACAGGACTCTCAGAAGGGAGCAAGGCAGGAGCCCTGACTCTGCAGAGTGCCCGTGCCTCGGGCGAGTTGTTTGACCTCTGTGAACCTGTCTCCTCCATGCCTTCTCCCTTTGCTAACAGGGGACCTCATTCTTGATGGGGCAGAAAGAGGCAGGGCTCCCAGAAAGGGTGGGAGAAGCCAAGCAGGCAGGAAGATCAGAGCAGCAGGGTTCTCCGAGTCCTTCTGGACCCACAGGGACGCCCGGATGTCCCCAGAGTCCTCACTGACCCTGTAAAACACTAGCTACTGGTCCACTGAGAACCCACACGGGGCTTTATCTGCTGTCTCACTGAATCCACACAGCCCAGTGGTGTATATGGCATCATCTCCACACTACATATGAGAAACCCAAGGCTCAGAGAGCTTACGTAACTCACCCAAGGTCCTACAGCTGGTATGTGGCAGAACTGGCATTGGAACCTAAGGCTGTCAGCTCCAGAGGCCATACTCTATACCTCTCTTCTCTCCTATTTCCAAAGGGGGACAACCGCCCCTGCCTGGCACCCCTCTGTGTTCCCACGGCCTTCCTCATCCTACTCCATCTGGCCAATAAACCATCCCTGCCCAGCTCCTTACATCCAAGGGTTTAGTCTGTCTGGGATTCAGTGTAGAAGTCAGAGTCTGTTCACTCAAACCTAGTGGTCTGATTCACTCAGGGCCAATATTTGGGTCCAGGGTCAAGTGTCCATAACGGCCATGAGGTACTATAAGTTGGAGTGTCAGAGATTCAAAGGTACTTAAGAGTAGGAGGGATTAGTCTGCTTAATGCATACATGGGGAAACTGAGGTTCAGAATGGAGCAAGGCCTTGCCCAAGGACACATAGCATAATAAAGTTAGGGGCAGGATAGACAGAGAACAAGTTCAGGGCTCTCTCCTCTGCCCCTTACACATAGTTGCTGCACAAACTATAGAACCAGGAAAAGAAGTTGCTGTATGACCTTGGTCACACCTTTGTCCCTCTCTGGGTGTCAGTCTCCTCATCTGATGAAGTGGAACTAGATGGTCTTTTAGGGCCTTGAGTTTATTACCTTCACTCTCAAACCTGGGCTGCAGAGGGGTTTACACCCGTAAGATACATAAGTGTTCTACACTGTATGTCCCACAGAGCTCCTTCAAATCCTGTACATTCATCAATCCTCATATTGGTCCCATAGCCCTGCAGATGGGAATCCATGGCCAGAGAGAAGCCAGACTCTTCTCCAGGTCACACAGTGGTGGAAGCCCTAGCTCCTGCCTCCCAGCCAAGAATTCTGTTCACTGCACATAAGGCCATACCTCCCCCACTGAGATGTGGGACCCTATGGCCCTGGCCACACCCCAGCCAGCCCCATTACTCACCGAGATGGGGAAATAGTCCCTCATGTACTTCCACATGACCCAGCGCCTTAAGGCCGGGATGCGCCTGCCCCCTTGCCATGGCTTGTCTCGGTCCAGGTACCACCAGGTTGCATACAGAATACTGAATAACCAGAATCTTGTGAACAGGAGGCCTATGAAGACCGCAGTGCAGATTTGGGCTGGGGAGGGAAGCAGGAGCTGTCAGTGGTCAGAGGTAGGAGAGGAAGGAGGAGAGACTGCCCATGGTGAGTGTTCCCCATATGTCAGCATCAGCAGTACTGGGCTGTCCGTCCCTCAGCCCCAAAAAGAACAGATCAGTTTCCCACGCCTTTGATGGGGAGGAATGCAGCCAGGCCAGTGTCACACTGGGAGCATGGATTTGAACCCAGTGGGCCTAATTCCAAAACTCATTTTTTACCACTGCACTAGGCTAACTTATTCACTTTGTCTTCCCCCTCTCTCCCTCCCTCCAGTAAAGCAGTAAGCATTCACCAGGTGCTCAATAGATGCATGTTGGGCAACCGACTGGATCAACTGCTTTTGGTTTCCACCTTTTGGGACCTCAGGTAAAAAGGAGACATTCTTCTGTCCAGCCCTCTTTCTGTCCACTCTCTAACCATCTTTCCAAAGATAAATCTGGCCTGATCCCCCTCTGATTAAAGACCTCCCATGGCTTTCCCATAACTTCAAGGCACAGTCCAGGCAGCTCAGCCTGGCACTGAAGATCCCCCTGAGCCGGCCCTATCCGCCTCCTGCTTCAACCTCCCCTTGCCCACAAACCCCCCAAAGCTCCGGCCACGCTGAACAGCTCACTGAACTCCCTCAGTCTCTTAGCTTGAGCTCATGCTGTTTCCTATGCCTTCCCTGGTAAAGGAGAGAGGGAGAGAGACACTAACCCCTGGCTGGCCTGTGCGTCAGGGATGCAGCTGTGCACACCAGGCCCAGTGAGGAATCCCCATCTGACCTACAATTCCGAATTCCTTGCTGCAGACTAATCCCAGCTTCATCTCAGAGTCAGTCTGTGGGCCATCCCTAATTTGGTGCTAATGAAGCATCATTCCCAGAGAATATTGCTCCCTCCACATACCATTTCCCCTGCTCAATGCCATTCACTCATACTCTTCAAGAAGGTCAGCTTCCAATTGTGTATTCCTATTGAAAGAAGGGTTGCCTGAGCCTGACCTTCCTGGTAGCCTTCCTGGAGGAGGGAACTTTCAACCAGTTTGGATGGTAGTAAAATTCATAAGCCAGACAATGCAGGTTGGGGCTCCCAGATGTTCACTTTATACAAAACACCTATGATATATGCCAGGTGCTGGTGGCACAACTGTGAACAATGGATAGAAATTCCTGTCCTCATAGAACTGACTATCCAGTGTGGTGTTTGGGGCACTTCCTGTTTTTGAATCATTATTGTGGTAAAATATACATAACATAAAATTTATCATCTTAACCAGTTTTAAGTATACAGTTCAGTGGCATTAAGTTCATTCACATTGCTGTGCAACCATCACCACCACCCATCTCCAGAATTCTTTTCATCTCAAACTGAACCTCTGTACCTACTAAATACTAACTCCCATGCCCCCCACCCCTGCCAACCACCATTCTATTTTCTGTCTCTATGAATGTGACTATTCTAGGAACCTTCTAGAAGAGGAATAATGCAATATGTGTCTTTTTGAGCTAGCTTATGTCACTGAGCATAATGTCTCCAGGGTTCATCCATGTTGTAGCCTGTGTCAGAATTTCTCCCTTTTTCTGGTTGAATAATACCCCATTGTCTGTATATACCACATTTCGTTTATTCAATCATCTGTTGATAGATGGATAGACCCCCTTTGCACTTTGTTTTAAAATACTATTAAATTAGTAACTAATAAAAAAATGAGGAGGCTTCACATACAAATCCTGGCATGTGAGGACTCTTGAGAAACCAGAAGAAATGGTAGCCCTGCACCACCATTCTCACAGGGGGCTCCTCCTGTGTGTTTCCCTAACATTCCAGACGTGCTGGCCAGGTGCTGCTGTAACCATGCTTTATGATTTCCGGAGGGGGCAGGAAGGACCATCAACCACTTGTGGGTTGTTCACCTTTTTATCTTGAATATTTTTAAATAAAAATTTTGAAACAGAAAGTTGTAGAACAGTGGGACTAAAATGCCACCATTTGCATGAAAAAGGACATTTGTACCTATGTGGTTGCACATGCATCTAGGAGGGAAGGACTCCTACAGATCTGGAGGAAAGACACAGGATGCAAAGGGACAAGGATGGTGGGGAGATGGACTTGAATTTTATTTATTTATTTTTTTACATTAAAATTTTTAATGTAGAAAAAAATAATACAGAACCCCAGCTAGGGCTCTCTCCCTGTGGGCAAAATCAAAAGTCTGGGTGAGTAGCTCCCACATTAAAAATAAAAAACAGCTCTAGAGAATAAAAACAAATTGTTAAAAGTGGTTACCTGAAGGGTAGGATTTGGGGAGGTCTTTTGCTTTTAGGATACACATTTTGTTGGAATGTTTTACAATAGCATGTATTAATTTTGCAGTCAGAAAAAGAGGTTAGGAAAAAAAAAAACACACAGAGCATTTGCACTTAAGAAAGATCACCCCCACCCCACCAGCACCCTCACCCTGGGCTCTTCAACCATTAACTCCTATGTGAGTCACTTAGGAAAGGAGACACTTTCTTTCACTTAATTGTCACAACTCTGAGAGGGAAAAATTTTAAATCTCACGTTACAAAGTTCCAGAGAGGGTAGGCAAATTGGCTAAGGTCACACAGCACACTAGTAGGTCAGGATCTGAGATTCAGTTCTACTATATTGGCTACATCATGTTTCTATTTATTCATTCAATAAATATTTATTTATTCCAACTTTTCTAGGAGTTGGAGGTGTGGCTGAGAACAAGACACACTGAATGGGGTTCCCTTGTGTGAGTGTGAGTGTGTGAGTTACAGAGCAAAGGAAACAGTAAACAAGTCACCCATTTGGGGATTATTTGGCTCTCAGCCCTGAGTACTTGGTGACAGGTCCTGATTGAATTCTCCAGCCACTTCTTTGCAATTCCCCATAATACCTCCTCTAACACCAGTGTGAACCGGCTCTTCAATAAATGTGCATTTGGGGAGAGCAGAGTATCACAGAGAAGGGACAGTGGATCTCTGGCAACTTGCTGCACTAATGGACAGTGACTGCATTGGGGTGTGGGTGGGGACTTGATAATATGGGTAAATGTAGTAACCACATTGTTTTCTCATGTGAAACCTTCATAAGAGTGTATATCAATCATACCTTAATGAAAAATTTAAAAATAAATAAATGAATGTGCATTGTCTTCACTCTCCCCTGGAGGCCCTGACTCTCCTGCCAGCTTTTCAGTCTTGCCCTGTGGACCCCATCTCCTAAATATCTTTTGACCAGGGCCACCTCCCTCCACCCACTGCCCATCTCCCTACACCAGGGTTGGCAGTCTTTTTCTTAAAGGGCCAGACTATAAATAATTTTAGATTTTATGGCTCAAGAGGCAACATGGAGGACATTACATAGGAACTTAAGCATTTAAAATGCAACTGTTTAAAATGTAAAAACCATTTTGGCTCAAGGACTGTACAAATACAAGACAGTCAGAGGGCTGCATTTGGCCCATGGGCAATAGATAATTTGGTATCTCTGATTAGATTGTGACCGCTTCCTGCCACTGGTCTGTTCCCCTATACTCCAAACATAATAGACACCTTGACTGCAGCCATGGGGACCTTTAACTCACACATTGGACCTTGTCACCCCCCTACATAAAGCCCTTCTGGGACTCCCCTTTGCCCTCAGGATAAGGAATAAGGTACCAGTGGGCGCCGACCCCTTTGCTCAGCTGCTCTCCCTCTAGTCCTCAGGCCCAGGGCTACTTTGTGCAGCTCCTGACATTCCCAGGTTCTCGTGTCCCTGGCCTGCAGGGCTGGTGGTGGGCTCTGCCAGACAAACAACTCGTGCCCTCCAAGCTCACACAGGGCAATCCCAGCATGACGTTCCTCTGTGATCCCTAGGCTACAGCCTACCTGGCTCTGGGCCTCCAGTGACCTTTGTCCAAGAGCCAGCAGATTTGCTGCCTGCCCCGGGCATAGACCTCCCCCCATGGTCTCTCCGCCAGCCTGTGTCCCACATCTTCTCCCATACCTGCTGCCTGTTCTCCTCTCTCTGCCTCCTTCCCTTTCTTCCCTGGGCAGTCAGAGGAGCCCAGGATTCCAGATCTACAGCCTTGGGCATTTAAGGCACTTACTTTCTCTGCTTATCTGTGTCATGGGGATAGCCAGGGACATTTAAAATGCTTAATAACCCTTAGGACAGAAACCCAGATCAATCACAAAGGATGCTAGGGACACAGTACTGGAGGCCTGCTTTGCTGAGGGTGAATCCTTTGGTTGCAAAATTGTTAGGGGAGGACTCTGAGGGAGCACCTGGGGTGTGTGTGTGTGTGTGTGTGTGTGTGTGTGTGTGCGCACACGCATGTGTGTGTGAGCCATTGACCATTTGAACACCGAAGACTGGCACCTGTGTACAGGCTGAACACTAGCCCTGGGGTAGTAGCTCCTGCCCACTCAGGTGCTAGCAGCTAAAAGGAAGAATCCCACATAATCCCAGTCACTCTCTCTTCCAAACCCTTGGTCCTGGGCACTCCTCACAAATATTCCCTTCGGCAGAGCCAGAGTTTGGGCAAGTGTGGCCTCCCTGTGCTCACTGTGGGGTGGGGTGGGTAAGGGGATCCCAGCCCAGGGACCAGGCTAGGTCTGTGCTGGGCAGAGCAAGCACATTTCTTCATCTCATCCCACAACAGCCCTGTAAGGTCAGCACTGTTATTCCCATTCTGAAGATGATAAAATAGAGGCTCAGAGAGGTCACACACAGGTCCACCAAGGTCACAAAGCTGATCAGTTGCCCAGCCGGAGTCTGACCCAGGTTAGCCTGGTGCCTGTTCACCCCCCAGTCTACTTTCCGCTTCTACCTTCTCTCCCCTTCCTGTTCTTTCCTCTCCTCACCCCTCCCCAGTCTCGGTTTCCTCCTCTCTGAAAGGAAATCCACCTCCTCTGGGCAGCCTAAGAAGCCTGTAACTTTCCCCCAGTCACCTAGATCTTTCCCCACACAACCAGGAAGCCTGAGGCAGGGTCTCTGTCCTGCCTCAGCACAAAGGCGGAACCCACAGCCCAGGAAAGCTAAGTAACCTGCCCAAAGCCACAGCTGATGGCTTCTACCCCACCCTAACCCCCCACCCCTGCTGCCCAGGGGCCCTCATCCCCACTAGGGGCCTAAGGCAGGCCCAAGAGGTCCCTTTGGACAGGGGCTCTGAGCAAGCCCCCTTTAGGACTAACAGCTTCCCACCATCAGCGTGCGCAGTGCACCTGGGGCAGCAGGGGAGCATGCCCACCGCCACCTCCACCGCCCCCCAGCCCAGCTGGCCTTACCCAGGGCCAAGAAGGAGAAGACCCACTGCAGAACCGCAAGGGTCTGCAGCCTGCGCTCCCATGGCACGGACAGGGGTGCGAACTCCACCATGCTGGCTCCCCTGCCGGCTTGGAGCCTTCTCTGCGCACAGCTGTGGTCAGAGCACCTAGGCCAGCTCTTGCAGCTGCCGAAGGTTGTGTAAGCATTTGTGGGGAGCCGGGAGGGGCAGAGGGAGGAGAGAGGAGGAGGATGCCCCACCCAGCCCAGCTGGGCTCTCAGGCCTCCCTGACCCCACCCAGGCAGGCACCCGTTTCCCAGGAGAAACCTTTGAATCCACCTGCCGTGGGCCCAGCCAAAGGAAGGAGGAAAAGAAGGAAGTGTACCTTCCTTACCTCAGGCATTGCGTTATCTACAGATTGCCGTTCTCTGATTGCTTGAATCTTGCCCTTCACTTGGCAGGTGAAACACTAAGCAGTGCACCGCAATCCTGCCCTCAAGCTACCTAAGCAATGACCTGGCTCCGCAATTGTCTCCCCTCTTTCCTGTTGCTCCACAGCTCCGCCTCCACAGATATGCAGTAATAGCTACCACGAAAAAATTCCCTTGGCCCTCCTACCATCTCCTCCACCTCCTGCCCCACTTCTCGGCTTGCCTGCCCAGCAAAACTCCTGCAAGAGCCGTCTGCACTCGGCACCCTCACCTCCCATTCTCTCCCTGCTTGCTCCGGACTTCAGATGCCACTATTCCATGGAACTGCCCTTGCCAAGTTCACCAACAGTCTCCCTGTTGCTAAATCCAGTGGTCAGTTCTCAGATTTCATCTTGACCTATCAGCAGCAGCCTAGACACTCTCTCTTCCTGGAAAGCCCTTGGCCTATGGACACCACACTCGTGGTTTCCTTCCTATGTCTATGGCTGCTCCTTGGTCTCCTTTGGCTCTTAACACCTTACCAGATGAGATGTCTGAGCACCCTCCTGCCCTTCAGTCCTTGGACTTTCTCTCTCCTGTCCATACTCACTCCCTTGGAGATCTCATCCAGGCTCAGCTCCTTGTATCCTGTCTATACAGTGAAGACTTCCAAATTGGTATCTCCTGCTCTGACTTCCCCCTGGGGCTCCAGACACCCCTGGTACCTGCTAGGTACTTGCCTCATAGCATGTCTGAAACTGGACTTGATCTCCCTTCACCTGCCCATGCCCTCGTTTCCTCTGCTCTTTGTCATCTCAGTAAAGGGCAACTCCGTTGACCTGACTTCTCTGGCCAAAACCTTAGGGTCACACTAGACTCCTTCTGTCCTTCTCCATCCACATCTATTAGTTGGTTCTCCAAAATCTCTTCTTTTAAGTATACAGTTTGAACTGAAGTATATCAAACATAAAGTAAAACACACAAATCCTAAGTATACAGAGTGATGCATTTTCACAAAGTGGACAGTCATGTATCTAACTGCCACTCTGATCAACACATACAATGCGACTGACTGGTGTCCCTGCCAGTCACTCCTCTCCTCCCTGTAGGTCACCACCATCCTCACATCTGATTTTGAACTTCATAAGAAGTGAATCTTATGGTATATACTCTTTTAGCACTAGTCTCTTTGACTCAAGATTGTATTTTTGAGATTCATCCAAATTGTGTGTATGCATCGTACATTCATTCCCATGGCCATATAGGATTCCATTGTACGAATATGCCACAGTTGATCCATTTTATTGCTGAGAGGCAGTTGGGCTGTGGCTGTGTCCATTATGAATTGTGCTGCTATGTACATACTTCCCCCTGCCCCAAGTTTTATTGAGAAATAATTGACATACATCACTGTATAACTTTAAAGCGGACAGCGTGACAGTGTGATTCACATATATTGTGGAATGATCACCACTGCAGGTTGGGTTAACATCCATCATCTCACATATGCACAATAAAAAGAAAAAATGTTCTCCTTGTGATGAGAACTCTTGGGATCTACTCTATGAAAAACTGGCCTCTGTATCATAGAGCCACACAGCATTCTGTATGTGTCTTTCGGTGCACATTTGTGTACATTTTCTTTATCTCAATAGGTAGTACTGAAATCAATATATTTTTACTTATATCTGTTGCATAGATGGTTAGCTCCTATAGGCAGGAATCATGGGTATACAATCCACCAATCTATACCCAACAACTAGCACCTAGAAGATGCATTTATTGAAAAAAAGAATGTGGAACAAAGGCTTTCTCTTCCCTACAATAGCCTATAGAAGGATGCACCTACACCTCCGAGATTTCTTTCCTTCAGGCTAAACACCCCACGCTGTAACCTGGTCTATGCAGCACTGCCCATACTGTGTTCTGTGGAAAGCTGCTCTCTCCAAAAGGCTTCATGATAAAGTAAGTTTGGAGAGTCACAACACATAGCATGATAAAAGCTCTGAGAAGTCCTGTTGTAAAGAGCTCATTTAGCTCTGTTCAACCTACTGTTCCCAGTGATGTTTGTCTAATTCTTACAATAACAAATACAAGTCCAAGCAGAAGAGGGCTGTGCCTTCTTGGTCCTCCAGTGAAATAAGTGTGCTCTGTCTGACCGGGGTGGGTACCCTCATCTATGTCTTCACCTTGGGCCCACCTAGGAAAGCCCAAATATCACTTTGCATCTTAGTTTCCTTTGGTCTTAACACAAGTTCTTCAAGCCTACTATGCTTGCATGATGCAAACTGACATCAACATATACCAAACACATGCTCCTCCCGCACTCTGGTCACCATTGCCATCACCACCCATCCCCTCCTCCACTCCAGGACTCTTCCTTCCTATTGACTCTCCAGTTCAGTTAATTTAGAGAGTCCTGTTATTTCTACCTTAGGCCCATCTCTCAAATCCATTTCTTTTGTCTGTCTGCACTGTCCTCACATAGACCACCATCACCTCTTCACTGGACCCTGCTACAGCCTCTTCCCTGGTCTTTCTGCCTCCAGGGTGGCAGCCAAAGGGAGTTGCTGGAGTCCATATCTGTACATGTTGTTCCCCGGCTCAGGCACAGAAGATGGTGTTTTGGTCTCCCATATGGAGTCTTGCTCTTTGCCCTTCTCCAGTATTTCTTAAGAGACCACAACTGCTAACGGCTGCTAGCCCCCAGACATGTCCCTTCCTACTGAACTAGGTACCCAGTTCCACCAGGAAACCAGCTACAGCTTCCTTCCACTGTGGCCACCTCTGTGACCCACAGGGACCTTGCATTGCAAGGCCAGCAGAGTCCTTCTAAGCCTTCACAGACTAGAAACCTGCCCTCATTGTGACAAGCATAATAAACTGTTTCTGCATCAAATACCATTTACTGTGGTTAAAGTTCTGAAAATAATTTTTATAATTTTGAGTTTTGCAAAGAGTAGATTATTTTGTTTTATAACTTGGACTTAACTGTATTTATTATAAGTAAATAAGAATTGGCAGAAGATGGTGGAATCACATCTTTAAAGTGCTGAAAGAAAATATGGTTAATCTATAATTTTATACCCAGTGAAAATATCCTTCGAAAATGAAAGAAAAGAAACATGTTTTCAGACCATCAAAACCTGAGAAAATTCATCATCCACAGACATACACTAAAAAAATACTAAAGGGAACTTTTCAAACAGAATGTAAATAAGCCCAAAAGGAAGCAAGAATATGCAGGAAAAATAAAGAGCAATGGAAAGGGTACACATGTAGGTAAAAATAAAGCAATAATATTTTATGGAGTTTTAGATGTAAGTAGAATTAAACCACACCACAAAGATGGCATACCGTGCGGGAGCAAGTAAATAGAGTTTAAGTATTTTAAGATTCTGGCGTTGTCTAGGAAGCAGTAAAACAATTGACTTACATTAACCCTTAACAAGTCAAGGATGCATGCTGTAATCAACATGGAAATCATGGAAAAATAGCAAAAAATATATGTAACTTACAAGCTAATGCAGGAAAATATGGAATAATAAAAACAATCCAAAAAGGTTTAAAAGAAGAGAGAAAAAAAGCACAGAACATTTGGAAAAGAAAAGTACTATGATATCTTGAAACTCAAATGTTTAGCTATTTAAAATATAAGTGGACTAAATACCCGTAAAAAAAAAAGAATTGGCTTGGGTTGACCGTGACTAGTTGACATAATACAGCATTTGTAGACATTTAATTAAACACTTATTAATTTTGATGTTGCTGTTTCTCTGCTCACATTTTGGAGCCAATATAGCTTTCTTTTCTGGGCTTAAATATTTTTTTGAGCTCTTGAAAAGCTCATGGGCTGCAAGCCATGAGGCCCTGAGAGAATTAAAATATCCCTGAGTCTCTGCAAAGAGGCCTGGCCCTACAAAGAGCTTAAGGCTAAGCTCACACCAGAGCTGGGAGGCTGGGAAGGGAGGCTCGCAGCTGCTTACATGCTCCGGCATAAAGGTCACCCCTGCTGTGCCATAGAAGGCCCAGGAATGAGAAAGGGGGAAGCAGGCTTTAAGTGGGGAGGAGATCCAGATAATTCCAAGCAACCGCCCCCAACCTTCTCCTCGCCCCCTCCTGCCCACCCTGTCCCTGACCCCATGGGTTGCAAGCTCAGACCTCGCTCTCTTAAAGTTCTGCTCTTCCAGGAATTTTCTTTTTCCAGTGAAGCTTTATTTTTATTTTCATTAAAAAAATTTTTTATTAAGGTATTATTGATATACACTCTTATGAAGGTTTCACATAAAAAAACAATATGGTTACTATGTTTACCCATATTATCAAGTCCCCACCCATACCCCAATGCAGGCACTGTCCATCAGTGTAGAGAGATGCCACAGATTGACTATGTGCCTTCTCTGTGCTGCACTATTCTCCCTGTGATCCCCCACACCATGTGTAATGAACATAATACCCCTCCCCTTTGGTAACCAGTAGTTCCTTCTTGGAGTCTGTGAGTCTGCTGCTATTTTGTTCCTTCAGTTTTGCTTCGTTGTTATACTCCATAAATGAGAGAAATCATTTGGCACTTGTCTTTCTCTGCCTGGCTTATTTCACTGAGCGTAATGTCCTCCAGCTCCATCCATGTTGTTGCAAATGGTAGGATTTGTTTCTTTCCTATGGCTAAATAGTATTCCATTGTGTATATGCACCACCTCTTCTTTATCCATTCATCTACTGATGGACACTTAGGTTGCTTCCATATCTTGGCTATTGTAAAAAGTGCTGCGATAAACATAGGGGTGCATATGTCTTTTTGAATCTCAGAAGTTGTATTCTTTGGGTAAATTCCAAGGAGTGGGATTCCCGGATCAAATGGTATTTCTATTTTTAGTTTTTTGAGGAACCTCCATATTGCTTTCCACAATGGTTGAACTAGCTTACATTCCCACCAGCAGTGTAGGAGGGTCCCCCTTTCTCCGCATCCTCACCAGCATTTGTTGTTCTTAGTCTTTTCGATGCTGGCCATCCTTACTGGTGTGAGGTGATATCTCATAATGGTTTCAATTTGCATTTACCTGATGATTAGTGATATGGAGCATTTTTTCATTTGTCTGTTAGCCATCTGAATTTCCTCTTTGGAGAATTGTCTGTTCATATCCTCTGCCCATTTGTTAATCAGGTTATTTGCTTTTTGGCTGTTGAGGCATGTAAGTTCTTTATATATTTTGGATGTTAACCCCTTGTCAGATATGTCATTTACAAATATATTCTCCTATACTGTAGGATGCCTTTTAGTTCTGTTGATGGTGTCCTTTGCTGTACAGAAACTTTTTAGTTTGATGTAGTTCCATGAGTTCATTTTTACTTTTGTTTCCCTTGCTCGAAGAGATGTGTTCAGGAAGAAGTTGCTCATGCTCATATTCAGAAGATGTTTGCCTATGTTGTCTTCTAAGAGTTTTATGGTTTCATGACTTACATTCAAGTCTTTAATCCATTTCGAGTTTACTTTTATGTATGGGGTTAAACAATAATCCAGTTTCATTCTCTTGCATGTAGCTGTCCAGTTTTGCCAACACCAGCTGTTGAAGAGGTGGTCATTTCCCCCATTGTGTGTCCATAGCTCCTTTATCATATATTAATTGACCATATATGGTTGGGTTTATATCAGGACTCTCTAGTCTGTTCCATTGCTCTATGGGTCCGTTCTTGTGCCAGTACCAAATTGTCTTGATTACTGTGGCTTTGTAATAGAGCTTGAAGTTGGGGAGCATAATCCCCCCAGCTTTATTCTTCCTTCTCAGGATTGCTTTGGCTATTTGGGGTCTTTTGTGGTTCTATATGAATGTTAGAATGATTTTCTCTAGTTTGTTGAAGAATGCTATTGGTATTTCAATAGGAATTGCATTGACTCTATAGAATGCTTTAGGCAGATGACCATTTTGACAATATTAATTCTTCCTATCCATGAGCATGGGATGTGTTTCCATTTATTGGTATCTTCTTTCATTTCTCTCATGATTATCTTGTAGTTTTCAGGTTACAGGTCTTTCACTTCCTTGGTTAGGTTTATTCCTAGGTATTTTATTCTTTTTGATGCAATTGTGAATGGAATTGTTTTCTTGATTTCTCTCTCTTCTAGTTCATTGTTAGTGTATAGGATTGCCACAGATTTCTGTGTATTAATTTTGTATCCTGCAACTTTGCTGAATTCAGATATTAGATCTAGCAGTCTTGGAGTGGATTCTTTAGGGTTTTTTATGTACAATGTCATGTCATCTGCAAACAGGGACTGTTTAACTTCTTCCTTGCCAATCCAGATGCCTTTTATTTCTTTTTGTCTGATTGCTGTGGCTAGGACCTCCAGTACTATGTTGAATAGAAGTGGGGAGATGGGCATCCTTGTCTTGTTCCCGACATTAAAGGAAAAGCTTTCAGCTTCTCGCTGTTAAGTATGATGTTGGCTGTGGATTTGTCATATACGGCCTTTATTATGTTGAGGTACTTGCCCTCTATACCCATTTTGTTGAGAGTTTTTATCATGAATGGATGTTGAATTTTGTCGAATGCTTTTTCAGCATCTATGGAGATGATCACATGGTTTTTGTCCTTCTTTTTGTTGATGTGGTGGATGATGTTGATGGATTTTCAAAAGTTGTACCATCGTTGCATCCCTGGAATAAATCCTACTTGATCATGATGGATGATCTTTTTTATGTATTTTTGAATTCGGTTTGCTAATATTTTGTTGAGTATTTTTGCATCTATATTCATCAGGGATATTGGTCTGTAATTTTCTTTTTTTTTGTGGTGTCTTTGCCTGGTTTTCATATTAGAGTGATGTTGGCCTCATACAATGAGTTTGGAAGCATTCCCTCTTCTTCTACTCTTTGGAAAACTTTAAGGAGGATGGGTATTAGGTCTTCACTAAATGTTTGATAAAATTCAGCAGTGAAACCATCTGGTCCAGGAGTTTTGTTCTTAGGTAGGTTTTTGATTACCAGTTCAATTTTGTTGCTGGTAATTGGTCTGTTCAGATTTTCTGTTCCTTTCTGGGTCAGCCTTGGAAGGTTGTATTTTTCTAGAAAGTTGTCCATTTCTTCTAGGTTATCCAGTTTGTTAGCATACAATGTTTCATAGTATTCTCTAATAATTCTTTGTACTTCTGTGGTGTTCATAGTGATTTTTCCTTTCTCTTTTCTGATTCTGTTTATGTGAGTAGACTCTCTTTTTTTCTTTATAAGTCTGGCTACAGGTTTATCTACTTTGTTTATTTTCTCAAAGAACCAGCTCTTGCTTTCATTGATTCTTTCTATTGTTTCATTCCATTCAATTTTATTTATTTCTGCTCTAATCTTTATTATGTCCCTCCTTCTACTGACTTTGAGCCTTATTTGTTCTTCTTTTTCTAGTTTCATTAATTGTGAGTTTAGACTGCTCATACGGGATTGTTCTTCTTTCCTGAGGTAGGCCTGTATTACAATATACTTTCCTCTTAGCACGGCCTTGGCTGCATCCCACAGATTTTGCGGTGTCTGATTATTGTTGTCATTTGTCTCCATATATTGCTTGAACTCTGTTTTTATTTGGTCATTGATCCATTGGTTATTTAGGAGCATGTTGTGAAGCCTCCATGTGTTTTTGAGGTTTTTCATTTTCTTTGTGTAATTTATTTCTAGTTTCATACCTTTGTGATCTGAGAAACTGGTTGGTACAATTTCAATTTTTGAATTTACTGAGGCTCTTTTTGTGGCCTAGTATATCTATCCTTGAAAATGTTCCATGTGCATTTGAGAAGAATGTGTATTCTGCTGCCTGTGGGTGTAGAGTTCTGTAGATGTCTGTTAGGTTCATCTTTTCTAATGTGTTGTTCAGTGCCTCCATCTCCTTACTTATTTTCTGTCTGGTTGATCTGTCCTTCAGAGTTAGTGGAGTGTTTAAGTCTCCTAGAATGAATGCATTGCATTCTATTTCCCCTTTAATTCTGTTAGTATTTTTTTTACATATGTAGGTTCTCCTGTGTTGGTGCATAGATATTTATAACGGTTATATCTTCTTGTTGGCTTGACCCTTTTATCATTACGTAATGTCCTTTGTCTCTTCTTAGTTTCTTTGTTTTGAAGTCTATTTTGTCTGATACAAGTACTGCAACTCCTGCTTTTTTCTCCCTATTAGTTGCATGAAATATCTTTTTCCATCCTTTCACTTTTAGTCTGTGTATGTCTTTGAGTTTAAAGTGAGTCTCTTATAGGCAGCATATAGTTGGGTCTTGTTTTTTTATCCATTCAGTGACTCTCTGTCTTTTGATTGGTGCATTCAGTCCATTTACATTTAGGGTGATTATCGATAGGTATGTGCTTATTGCCATTGCAGGCTTTAGATTCGTGGTTACCAAAGGTTCAAGGTTAACTTCCTTACTATTTAAGAGTCTAACTTAACTCACTTAATATGCTATTACAAACACAATCTAAAGGTTCTTTTTTTTTCTCCTCCTATATTCTTTATATATTAAGTATCATATTCTGCACTCTTTGTCTATCCTTTGATTGACTTTGGGGATAGTTAATTTAATTTTGCATTTGCTTAGTAATTAACTGTTCTACTTTCTTTACTGTGGTTTTATTACCTCTGGTGACAGCTATTAAACCTTAGGAACACTTCCATCTATAGCAGTCCCTCCAAAATAGACTGTAGAGATGGTTTGTGGGAGGTAAATTCTCTCAGCTTTTGCTTATCTGAAAATTGTTTAATCCCCCCTTCAAATTTAAATGATAATCTTGCCGGATAAAGTAATCTTGGTTCCAGGCCCTTCTGCTTCATTGCATTAAATACATCATGCCATTCCCTTCTGGCCTGTAAGGTTTCTGCTGAGAAGTCTGATGTTAGCCTGATGGGCTTTCTTTTGTATGTGATCTTATTTCTCTCTCTGGCTGCTTTTAGTAGTCTATCCTTATCCTTGATCTTTGCCATTTTAATTACTATATGTCTTGGTGTTGTCTTCCTCGAGTCCCTTCTGTTGGGAGATCTGTGGATCTCCATGGTCTGAGAGACTATCTCCTTCCCCAGATTGGGGAAGTTTCAGCATTTACCTCCTCAAAGACACTTTCTATCCCTTTTTCTCTCTCTTCTTCTTCTGGTACCCCTATAATGTGAATATTGTTCCTTTTGAATTGGTCACACAATTCTCTCAATATTCTTTCATTCTTAGAGATCCTTTTTTCTCTCTGTGCCTCAGCTTCTTTGTATTCCTCTTCTCTAGTTTCTATTTCATTTATAGTCTCCTCCACCATATTCAACCTGCTTTTAATACCCTCTATCATGCTCTTCAACAGTTGGATCTCTGACCAGAATTCATTCCTGAGTTCTTGAATACCTTTCCATACTTCCATGAGCATGTTAATGATTTTTGTGAACTCCCTTTCAGGAAGACTCATGAGGTCAATGTCATTTAAATCTTTCTCAGGAGTTGTATTAATAATTTTACTTTGAACCAGTTTCCTTTGGTGTTTCATATTTGTTTATGGCACCCTCTAGTGTCCAGAAGCTTTACTCTCTGGAGCTGCTCAGCCCCTGAAGCAATGTTGGGAGTTGCAGGGGGGTGGTATTGGTGCCCTGGGGGGGAGGAAAGAGCTATTTCCTGCTTCCTACTATGCCTGTCTCCACTGCCTGAACCAGTAGGCCGAGCACACAGGTATAAGCCTCTATGATTTGCATTTGTAGTTGCTGTAGACAGATCTTCCCTCTGGCTGGCCTAATGCCAGGGTAGGGTTTGCCAGTTTGCGAGCCAGGTGGGGCTGGCCGGGAGAAAGGCGCAGTAGGCTGCGTATCACAGAGGGGGTCCTTGGATCTGTGTAGCCAGCCAGGGAGCTAGAGCACCTGAAGATCATGAAAGCTCCAAACCTGCTGGGCAGAGTGCACCTAGACAATTTTGTCCACCTGTCCTTTCTCCTGAGCAGTAAGCTCTGTGAAATTCTTGCCCCTTTAGCAGCCCTCTTGCTAAGGGCTTCCTTGTTAGAAAGTCTCTCAGACTACCCACCTTTCTTTTGTCCTACAGTAGCCAGATAAGGATCTCTGCTTTCCACAAGTGGCTGGAATTTCAGTCTCTCCAGGAATTCTGCCTGTCTTAGCTTTCCAACGCCCTAATCATCAGAGTACCATGCAAGTACCATGAAATGTAGGTTTGTGCTCCCAGAGCAGATCTCCGGAGCTAGGTATTCAGCAGTCCCAGGCCTTCCACTCCCTCCTGCTCCATTTCTCTTCCTCCCGCCACTGAGCTGGGTTGGGTCCCGCCAGGCCACAGCTTTGGTATGTTACCCTATTCCATGAGATCTGCTCTTTTTTCCAAGTGTATGCAGTCTGGCACAGTCCTCTTTCCTGTTGCTCTTTCAGGATTAGCCGTATTAATTATATTTTCTTATTACATATGGTTTGAGGAGGAAGCCTCTGTCTCACCTCTCATGCTGCCATCTTTAATCCAATCTCCTCCTCCAGAAATGTAAGGCTCTGTGCTGACTAAGTGAAGTGACTGGTTTTCCCACACCTCAGGCTCCTTTTGATGCTCTATTTTTCAATACCCACTTTTCTGGCATTCCAACCTCACAGGGATATATAATGGAAGCTCAGAGGCTTGGAGTTCAAAAAGGCCTGGACTCCTGTGCTGGCTCAACCTTGAATTAATTCCATGATTTGGGGCAAGTCACTTCCCCTCTCTGAACCCTGATTTCTGCATCTACCAAATGAGTTCAGTAACACCAGCTCATGGTATTGTGGTACCATAAGGATCAAACATGAAGCCACCAGCACAATGCTTGGTAGTCCATAGGCACTTGGCAAAGAGTAGCTTCCTTCTGGTCATCTCTGAATCACAATCTCATCAGTCACTGAGTTTGCCCACCCATGTCCTAGCTTCCTTCTCTTTTTTGGTGGTCCCTGCCACCGGGACACCAGGGTGCCAGTCCTATATGAGAAAGGGGATGAGCAGTCTCTTTCCTTATAGCTGATGTGTGCTGGGTACAGTGTTGGGTGCTTTAAGCATACAACATGATTACTCTTTAAGGCCTATCTGACAGGAATATTTATCTTTTCCCAACAGGCTGTGCTGCCCCTCCCCTACTCAGCATCCCCAGTGCTCCACCACTCTGCAGAGGTACAGAAGGCAAAACATAGATCCTCTTGGCCAAAATCCCAAGTTACATTCCCCATACTCATCAAGAGAAAACTGATTCTAATGAAAAACTACCTCCCTTGACCACTGCTCTTGACACTCCTATTTAATCCCAGCAGGAAGGCATATGTTTTAAAATAGAAAAGAATGTAATCCCTTAGTTTCTGTGCTGATCATGAAATATTTGAGTCATAAAGTACAATGGGTTGGGGCTAATGCATTTTCCTTGCAGAAAGGGTATGGCCGGTGTCCAGCTTCCATCAAAGCTGCAGTCAGCCTGCAAAAGATGGCAGCACAAAGTTGGGCCACCCTTCTGCTCTCCATCAAAACTGCATGTGGCTCTCTCATATTCGGGGGGCAAGGCCTCCAGAAACCTGAGTCAAATTTTGCATAACAAGCAAGAAGTAAGTTCTCGAAATTGTTCACCGGTTACCATTACCACCATCTTCCTCACCACGACCACCATCTATAAGCACCCACTGTGTATCAGGCCAGATCTATCCCCCAACATTGTGATGAGGTTAGTACTATTATCTCTACTGTCCAGGGAGAAAACAGGCTTGGAAAGGATATATCATTTCTTGAAAATACCCAGCTGCTAAGAAGTAGGTCTGGGATTCAAAGTGTGGTCACTCTGACTCTAAAGTCCAAGTATTTTCTACTTTGATAAAATTTCTCTCCTGTTTCTCCTTTTATCATCCTGACCCATCTCTTCCTTTGCTTGTCAGCTCTTGTCAGCAATTTCTCTCCAATGCTTCCTAATTTCTGGCATGCCTTCAATATTAAATTATTTATTTTCACCCACATGTTTTCAGCTATGCTCAGTACAATGCACTTATGGCTATCTCATAGTAGTGCTTACTATAACCTATTATGATTTTATATTCACTACTCTCCCATCCCCTCCAGACTTACTCTCTTTGAGGGCAGAGACCATCTATTGGTCAATGTATCCCTGGTGCCCAAGGCATGGCTAATGATTTACTCATGGCCTACTCAAATGTTGGTCTGAATCAGTGAATGAATATATGAATGCATGGACAGATAAATAAAGAGACAGATGGATTAGTGGATGAATGGACAGGTGATTATGTCCATTAATAGATGGTTAAGGATAACTCCAAAATCTACATTTGTAACCCTCTCCAGTTCACTCCATTCTTATATCTCCAAATATATCAGAGTTTTCCATTTGGCTCTGCTGTCAGCTGAAACTAAACCTGTAAAAACCTGAACTCCAGCCTAGCTGATCCTTTCTTATCTCTTTTCTGACAATGGTACCACTCGCTATTCCTCCCAGGCTCCCCTTCACGGGTCCTCTGATTAAGTCATTCAGTCAACAATAGTTTTTGCTTGCTTGCTTGGTTGTATGCTATATGCCAAACACAGTTCTAGGGAATGGAAAGAGAGTAAGTAAGACAGGCAACATTGTGGGGACTCAAAGGCGTTTACAGTCCAAAGGGTGGTGGAAGGTAGTGTAGCAAACAGTAGGCAAGTAAAAAGTTAACAAGATAATTACAGAGCACAGTGAGTGATACAGTAAGGAAATAAACAGAATGATGTAAGAGACCTAAGTGGCTTCACACTAGACAAGATGGGGAAGGAGGGTTGGCTTGAAGATGTGATTTTGAGCAAGACCTGAAGGATGAGAATAAGCCACTCAAAATAAGAGCTGAAAGAAAAACCAGCAAGTGAGATACCAGCAGAGATACCAGCAAGTGCAAAGGCCCAAGGGCTGGAAAAAGCCTGGTGTGTTTCAGGAACAGAAAGGGGGCTGATAATAAAGGTGGCTGATAAAGAGGGTGGAATGCGGAAAACAGCAGGAGAGTATGAGAGGAGGTTGTTAAAAGGCCTGAGCCAGGTCATGCAGGTCCTTGAAGGCCATGGTAAGGAGTCAGATTTCGGTCCAAGAACAGTGGGAAGCCACTGAAGAGTCTCAAAAAGGAAAAATGACATGATGTCTGGCAAGAAGCTGCCCCCTAAAAGCTTCAGGTGACTCATAGGTGAGTTATCTCAAGTCATTAGGAAAAGGATAACTCCAATTCCATTTAAACCTTTACAGTGCATAGAGAAGGAAAGTGTCCAAATGCTTTTTGTGAAGTCATCATAACACTGGCAGCCGCTCTGACAAAATGGAGCAGCAAAAAAAAAAAAAAAAACACACCAAACTTATTGATAAGTATTAATATGAAAAATCCTTAAAGTTTTAGTAAAATAGAATTCTGAAGCACATTAAAAGACCAGCACACTGCAACCAAATTGGCATTATACCCAAAAGGCAAGAATGGTTTTATATTAGTAGCCTATGTTATAATTCAATATGTTAAGAGATCAAAGTGGCAAAGACATGATCATCTCTGAAGAGAATGAAAAGATACTTGATAAAGTCACCATATATCCTTGAATTTAAAACATTTCTTAGTAAAATTGGAGTAGATGGAGAATTGCTAAATATTTTATGCCAAAAATCCACATCATGCTTAATGGTAAGATACTGGAAATGTTCCCATTAAAGTTGGGAACAATAATTCCAGAGGTACATTAGGAGCAACTGGATAAGAGAAAGAAATGAGGGCTATAAATTTTAAAAAAGGAGGCAAACTGTCATTTTTGTTGAACTATAAATGCAAGATCACCTATAAACTATTAAGCTAATTAGAGAGTTTTGTACGGTTGCTGAATAGAGATCAATAAATGCAAAAATTCGACAATTCTGTCGTCTATAATGACAATAAAACACGTAATTGAAAAAGAGGTCATTTCAAAGAAGCACATGAAAAGCTGTTTGACATCACTAACCATGAAGGTAATACAAATTAAAAGCATGAAGAGATACCATTATCAGAATGGCTAAAATAGAAAGAATTTAACACCAAATCCTGGCAAGGCTGTACAGAACTGGTTTCTTATGCAATGCTGGTGGGAATATAAAATGGTGCAGTCACTCTGGAAAACAGATGGCAGTTTCTCAAACGATTAAACACACTTACCATACAACCTGTAACTGCACTCCTGGGCACTTAACCTAGAGAAATGAAAATGAGTTCACAGCACAACTTATACAGGCATGTTCATAGCAGCTTTATTTGTAATATCCCCAAACTGTCCTTCCATGGATAAATGGTTAAACAAAAGGTGGCATATCCATATAAGGGAATTATACTCAGCAAAAAAGAGGGAACAAACTATTGATATGTGCAACATGGGTGGACCTAAAAGGAATTATACTGAGTAAAAAGGCAACCTCAAAAGGTTACACACTATATAATTCCAGCTATATAAAATTCTCAACTGTCAAAAATTTAGAGATGGAGAACAGATCAGTGGTTGCCAAGGAAACCGGGGAAGTCAGGGAAGGGTGTGACTATGAAGGGGTAGCAAGAGGGAAATCTTTTGTGGTGATAGAATAGTCTTGTGTCTTGATTGTGGTGATGTTTACACAAATCTACACGTGATAAAATGTCATAGAACTACACACAAAGACATAGTCTTAAAAATGAATGTGTGTAAAAACTGATGAGATTCAAGTAAGCTCTGTAGTCTAGTTAATTGAATAGTATTAAAGTCAGTCTTCTTGTTTTGATAATGTATTATAGTTATTTAAGATATTACCACTGGGAATACTAGGTGATGGGTATAGAGGGCCTCTCTGTAGTATTTTTGTAACTTCATGTAAGTTCATAATTATTTTAAAAAGAAAAGGAAAAGAAATGTCATTTCCCATTACAGCCAAAACCATTACAGAGGAACATAAAAAGCTGAACAGACAGAAAGCTTTGCCATCTTTCTGAGTAGAAAGTCTCAAAATCACAAAATGGAAATTCTTCTTATAAATTTAATAAATTCAAAGCAGTTCCATAAACCATTTCATAAAACTTTCCATTTTCATAAAAGCTTTTAAAGAATTTGACAAGCCGATTCCAAGATTAAAATGGAAGCACTATGGGCAAGAGTGTCAATGCAATGTAAGCGCCATGATGCAGAGATGTTTGTCTGTTTTGCTCAGTTTCAGATCCCAGAGTCTGGAACAGCGCCTGGCACCTTGTAGTTGCTCAAAAAATATTTGTGAACAAATGATGACCTAGATTAAGAAGGTGAAGAAGAGAAGGAGGAGGAGATATTTATCCTGCAAAATGTTAAGACCTGCAATAATTTTAGTTTAGAAATGTATCTATATACATACGAAAACTTGTTTTAATTAGAGGAATATTATCAATCAGTGAGAAAAAGATAGACTTCACCTAACCATACTTAAGGAATTAGCTTTATATGGAAAAAAACTAGACCCTTATCTTTATCAATTAGGATTTGCATTCCACTACAAGCCAAATAAAAGTCGCCTAACCAAAAATTGATTATTTTCTCTCATAAAAAGAATTCTAAAAATGAATAAAAGAAAAAATTACAAAAATTTAAAAATAAACAAAAAGTCCTGAGGTAGGCTGGGGAAGCAGCCCCACAAAGTCACTAATGTTCCAGGTTCCTTCCAGCTGTCCCTCCACAATCCTTAGCTTGCAGCTTCTATCCGCAAGCTTGTCACCTCATGATGGCAAAAGAGCTGTTCACCTCTAGCCCATATTCATTTTCTGGAAAACAAGAAGTCGAAGGAAAGGGAAAACACTCTTACCAGGAAAGCTGGTATTTCCCCAGAAATCTCTAGCAGTCTCTGCTTATGCCTCATTGGTCAGAACCATATCACATGACCACTTCTGGCTACAAAGAAGTCCAAAAAGGTAAGAACACTGTTAACGTGAAATAACCTGGGGATACTGAAAGTAAGGAAGAATAGTCTGCCACACAACTGTTTATCATACACAAAAGACAGATTTAAAATATTAAGACAAAACCTTTTAAAAGACACTATAGGAGAATATTTTTATGACATCGTAGTAGAGGAGAGTTCTTATAGATGCAAAAAGTACAACCCATAAGGTTTGACAAATTTGTATTTGATTAATAGTTTGACTACATAAAAAATTTAAACATCTGTATGTCAAAATATACTATAAACAAGGTTAAAAGATAAGACACACACTGGGAGAAGTTACTTGCAATACATAAAATCCATGGGTGATTAATATGCAGGATATATAAGGAGCTCAGATTTTCTGTTATCCAACCAGTGTTTATTTTGGGGATAAACACTACTTAGCATTGATAAATTATGATTTTATGTACAATTCTGAATTGTTCACTAACATTTCATTAAAGATTTTTATATCAATGATTGGACTATAATTTTCTTCTTCATATCATCCTTATCTAGTTTTGGTACAACTATTATTTTCTAAGCTGAGATGGGAAATTTTCCCTTTTTTTCCTGTTTTACAGAATAATTTACATAACAGAAATTGTTCTATGAAAGTTTTGTGAGACTCACCTATAAAGTCAAATAGATCATGTATTTTGTTTTGTGTTCCTTTGTGAGTAGATTTTTCTAACTACTAATTCAACTTATTGAACAATCCAGGTTTTCTATCCCTTCTTAAATCAGTTTCAGTGATATGTATTTTTCCCAACAATTATCTATTTCCCTTAGGTGTGTTAGTTTCCTATTGCTACATAAAAAATTACTCCCAAACTTCAACATAATCCCAGTCAAAACCCAGCAAGTTATTTTGTGGATATCAACAAAGTGATTCTAAAGTTTATTTGTAGAGGCAACAGACCCAGCATAGCTGATACAATACTGAAAGAGAAGAACAGAGTTGGAGGACTGACACTACCCAACTTCAAGACTTACTATAAAGCTGTAGTAAGGCAGATGGTAGAGTACAGGTGAAAGAAGAGACAGATCACTGGAACAGAATAGAGAGCCCCAAAATACACCCACATAAATACAGTCCACTGATCTTTGACAAAAGAACAAAGGCAATATGGTGAAGAAAAGATGGTCTTTTCAACAAATGGTGTTGGAACAACTTGACATCCACATGCAAAAAAAAAAGAATCTAGACATTAGCCCTTCATAAAACTTAATGATTACAGACCTATATGTAAAATGCAAAGCTATAAACTTCTAAAAGATAACTTAGGGAGAAATCTAGGTGATTCTGAGTATGGAAGTGGTTTTTAGACACAATACCAAAGGCAGAATCCATTAAAGAAAAAAATTGATAAGTTGGATTTCTTTGAAATTAAATGCTTCTGCTCTTCAAAAGACACTATCAAGAGAATGAGAAGACAAGTCACAACACAGGAGAAAATATTTGCAAAAGGCCTATCTGATAAAGAACTGTTTTCCAAAACATACAAAGAACTCTTAACACTCACAGTAAGAAAATGAACAACCTGATTAAAAAATAGGCAAAAGACCTGAGCAGGCATCTCACCAAAGAGTGTGTATAGATGGCAAATCAGCATATGAAGAGATGCTCCACGTCGTAAGTCATCAGATAAATGAAAGTTAAAGCAACAATGAGATACTACTACACACCTATGAGAATGGCCAAAATCCAGAACACAGAATTCACCAAATGCTGGCAAGGATTTGAAATAACAGGAACGCTCATTCATTGCTGGTGGGAACACAAAATGGTATAGCCACTGTGGAAGAGTTTGCCAGTTTCTTCTGAAACTTAATAGTTTTATTGTATAATACAATGTGGTAGTCAGCTCTTTTGTATTTACTCAAATGAGGTGAAAACATGTCCACTCAAAAACTTACATGTGGGCATTTATAGTAGTTTTATTTATATTTGTCACCAAAGAAAGCAAGATATGGGTATCTTCAATTGGTGAGTGGATAAGTTAACTATGGTATATCCAGACAATGAAATATTATTGGTGCTAAAAAGAAATGAGTTATCAAGCCACATAAAGACATGGAGGAACCATCAGTGCATACTACTAAGTAAAAGAAGCCACTCTGAAAAGGCTACATACTGTATTACAACTGCATGATATTCTGGAAGAGGCAAAATCACGGAGACAGTAAAAAGATTAGTGGTTGCTAGGGATTAGGGGGAGAGAAGGATTAATCTGCAGAGCATAGAGAATTTTCTAGGTAGTGAAACTACTCGGTATGGTACTCTAATGGTGGATACATGTTATTATACATTTGTCAAAACCCACAGAATGTGAAACACCAAGAGTGAACCCTAATATAGACTATGGACTTTGGGTGATGATGTGTCAATGTGGGTTCATCAGTCATACTAACTGGTACAGGCTGTTGATAGTGGGGGAGTTGTAGAAGCTGGGTGCTTCTGGTTAAAGGTCTCATATGATACTGCAGTCAAGATGTCAGGCAGGGTTGCAGTCAGTTGAAGATTAGGCTGGTACTGGAGGATCCATTACTAATTTGGGTCACTCACATGGCTGATAGCAGGAGGCCTCAGTTTTTCACCATGGGGGAGCCCTCCATGGAGTTGCTTAGGTATCCTCACGAGGTGGGGCTAGCTTCTTCAGACTGAGCGATCCAAGAAAGAACAAGGTGGAAGCCATAATGTCTTTTTTGACCTAGCTTCAGAAGTCACACATCATTTGGTTTCACAGGTCAGCTCTTGTCAGTATGGAGAGGACTCTACAGGGCTGTGGCCGCCAGGGGATCAAGATCATTGTGGGCCATCCGGAAAGCTGGCTACCACCCAAGTTTTTCAAATTTATCAGCAGATAGTAATTAGTATTTGCCAATGATTCTTTAAATCTCTGCTATATCCACCATTGTCTCTCTTTACAGTCCTAAACTTGTTTTTTGTTAGTTTTTTGTTTCTGGATGAACCTGTCAGAGATTTGTGTATTTTAAAGAAACTTTTGGATTTTTGACAGTAATGTATTGTTGTTTTCTCTTTAATTACCTTGCTATTTTCTGGGTTTTTTTCTCCCTTCTACTTTCTTTGGTTTGCTTGTACTATCTCTAACTTCTTGAGTCTAATAACATCATTTTTTAATTTTAATTTTATTTTGTTTAATTTTTTATTAAGGTATTATTGATATATACTCTTATGAAGGTTTCACATGAAAAAACAATGTGGCTACTACATTTACCCATATTATCAAGTTCCCACCCATACCCCCAATGCAGTCACTGTCCATCAGTGTAGTAAGATGCCACAGATTCACTATTTGCCTTCTCTGTGCTACACTGTTTTCCCCGTGATTCCCCACACCATGTGTAATAAACATAATACCCCTCAATCCCCTTCTCCCTCCCTCCCCACCTGCCCTCCCACACCCCTCCCCTTTGGTAACCACTAGTCCCTTCTTGGAGTCTCTGAGTTAGCTGCCATTTTGTTCCTTCAGTTTTGCTTCATAATAACAGAACATTTTAAATCTTTGTTTCTAAAGTATGTATTTGGGTTATAAATTTCCCTGTGAATATTGTGTTTAGCTGTGTCCCATAAACCCTCATATGCAATGTTTTCATTTTCTTTAAGCTCTGAATATTTTCTAGTATCCATTACAATTTCTTTTTAAACCTGTGAATTAATTTGTACATATTTTTCTTTGCTTGATTTCCATATACGTGAGGTTTGTGGTTATCTTGTGTTACTGGTTCCTAATATTGCTGCATTCTCATCAGAAAAGGGGGTTTGTATGAATCTTTGGTACTTGTTTATATTTGTTTTGTGGCTTGGTATATCATCAATTTTTATATATTCAATGTATATTTGAAAAGAATATGTATTCACTAACTGTTGGATACATGGCCTGTAAGATCACTAATTAATTGTTCAAATCTTCTACATTCCTAACATTATAAGTGTTTGTTTTACCAGTTCAGTTTTTTTTAAATCTCTGACGATGCTGATGAATTTGTGCATTTCTTCTTATAATTTTACCAAGTTTTGTTTTATTTATTTTGAAGCTATATTGTTAGATGCAAAACTTGTTATATATTTCTAGTTAATTGTTTCTTCTACTTTAATATGATGACCATTTTTACCGCTAATAATGCTTTTTATTTTAAGACTATTTTTCTTTTGGTTAGTATTTACTTACTACATGTTTTTCCATCATTTTCACCCACATTTATGTGTGAAGAGACACTTAAATATGTCTCTTACAAACATTGCATAATTACATTTTCTTTGTTTTGTTTTTCTTCAATCTGACAGTCTTAGTCTTTTCACTGGAAAGCTTTGATCATTTATATTTACCTCATCACTAATATATTCAGAAATATTTCTATCACCTTATATATATATATATATATGCCATGTTTTTCTTTGCTCATTTTTACCCCCTTTTTGGCCTTAATAAAAATTTCTGTATTCCCTTTTCTTTCTTTCAATGTGCATTTTTAAGTCAACAAATATTTTAGGTTAATAAGTTAATCAATATCTCTACTCTCCTCACAAACAAATAAGGACTTTAGAATACTTTAACACTGATCCCTCCTTTCCATCTTATATAACATTATTTTCCAGTGTTTTAGTTCTATGCTGTTTTCATATACCTCAAATTAGTTCAAGCATGGCCAGATCCAAGCGTTCAAATGACTAAAATATGGCAGCAGAGACCTCCAAACAGTGCCTCAAACAAAAGAGAAGTGTATTTCGTTCTCATATAACAGTCCAGAAGCAATCAGGTGGTCCAATGCTGCTAGACAGCTCCGCCCCTGAGTCATCCAAGATACATTTCTTCTATCTGGTCCTTCTACCCTCCACTATCCAGGCACCAGAATATTCTTAACTACCCCATCATAGTCATCTTAACCACCCAGATGATAATAAACCTCTACCATATTTACATTCTACCCTATTGAAAGGGAGAAAGATGGAGTTGAATGCAAGGAACTTCTTTTAAAGAAGTGACCTAGAAGTGCATATGATCGCTCTTTGCTGCAAGGGAGGCTGGGAAATGTAATCCCTGGCTGGGTGACCAAGAGCCCAACTAAAACCTGAATCTTCTGTTACTAAAAGGAGGAAGGTGAGAATGGACTTTAGGGAATAAACTGTAGTCTTCCATACACATCATCAGAATCCTGTATCCTCTTTTGATTTTCTCTGTTTGCTTCAACCTTAGGCAGGCAGCCTCCCCTCAGATGGCAAAGATGGTGGTTAACAACCCTGTCCTCATGATCCCCCATTTTAGCAATTCCAATAAAAAAAGAGAGTGGCTCTTTACAAATAGTTTCAGCTAAAGCCTAGGATTTCCTCTAACTGGTGCAATGTGAATCACATGCCCATCTCTAAACTCGTCACTTTGGCCAGGGGAATGCAGTGGTCTGGTAAACAGCTGTGGGTCACACAGTCACCTCTGGAAGATGGATTGAGTAGGGTTAATTCCACCCAAACCATATGGAGTAAAATGAATGAGCTGCTGCTACCATTGTTAGAAAAAGCATAAAACCTAAACGTGATTTATTTCCACCAGGAGTTTTAAACGTTTTAACCGTAAGGTATTAACAAAGGGCCATGTGGTGAAAAATATGCCAGGAAGTTGCTCAGGCTGAGAGTTAGGGTGGTGGTGGTGGGGGAATTGATAAGGAAAGGGCTGTACCTATTTGAGAAAAGAAAGAAATTTTAAACCTGCCAATAAAATTAAGACAAATGTAAGGGAAAGCCTAATATGGAAATAACTTGCTTAGGCAATATCCAGGAAAGAATATAAACCCTGTAGTACTCAGCCAATGATGAACCAGGGTTGGGGCTCACGTGCTAGGGAATAAATTACTTGTGCCAATGGCCTCGGGTGTGCCTGCTCACCAGACACCCAATCCTGCAAGACAGCCATTAAAGCCTTGCTCTGCTGTTCTCTTTGTCTCTGTATCCATTTACTGAGTTTGGACCAGTGAGTGTGTTTCTCGCACCATCAGAATGGATGCTGAGTAAGCCATATAATAGATAACCATTAGACTAGTCTACCCCATTGGGCCACTGGATGGTCCAAGGAGGTTGTATGGTTGAATGTGTTTAAAAATTCCAAATGAATGAATGTGAAAGGTGGTATTGATGATGAAGTTGCCTGGAACAGTTTTACTTACACTTCTGATAGGAGAGCTCCTACACATCTCTCATTAGTCATTCAATCAGCACCTTGTGAATGGACCTCTGTTATGCTGATTATACTGTTTGCTAATTATTTGTTTATATGTTTGTCTCCCAGTTCTCCTATAACATACCCCTCTAATTCAGGGTTCCTCCACAGCTAGAATCCACTTGTGTTCCACAATGCCCAAGGCACAGGGTGGGCATCAGATGACTAGACTTGCTAAATGAAAGTAGGGTAAAGTCTCAATGACTCTCAGTGCCCTGCCTCCCACCAATTTCCACTCCCCCTCCGCCACTTTCCAATGCCTTTGGGAGTCATTATTGGAAAGACATCAGCCAAATCCCAGGGAGTTCTGCAGACTTGAGGGTAGGAGGGGTCACACCAGATTATGTTGTTTATAGAAATGTATCTCTTAATGACTGGGAAACAGTGCAAAGCATCATTTTATTTGTGGAACTCAAATCAAATCACCAAGAAGCAAAGACCTAAGTAGGAGGAAGTTCAGCAGATAATTGACTAAACAGAGCTGTCTTCTCATCCTGTTTGATTCTAAGGTTAAAAAACAAACAAAACAAAACAGCTGTGTTTTGCAATCAGTCCCCAATCTAAATACATAAATGAATTTCTGCCCCAGAAACACCAATGCCCCAGTTTAACTGATGCTGAAAACTCTGCCTATATTGGAGAGACACAGCTGATGTACAGTGGACGTAGCTAATGGAAGGGAGTAGAAGTCAGTGCAAGAGACATAAATGGAGGGACATCAAAGAGAGACCAAAAGGTACCTGGAAGAGTAAGAGATCTTCTGGAGAGGGTGTCCAAGTGCCTGGCTTGCTTGGGAAGCTCCACCTGTGCATTTCCTGGGTGGGTCCTTATTTACTGAACCATTGTTATATTCCAGATGTTGTGGTAAGCACTTTTAGTACATTATCTCATTTTAATTCTCAAAACAACCTTGCAAATTCAGTTTGGTACCCCTGCCTGTTCATAGGTAAACTAAAGGTCAGAAAGTTGCATACAGCTAGGAATGATGCCAGGATTTGAATACCTGCATACTTGATTTGACTCAAGGCTTCTGCTTTGAGTCCTTAACTATCTTTACAAAACTACTTTGAGGTGCCTATTATTTCCTCTATGCTAAAAATGAGGTGACTGAGGCCCCTGGGTGACCAAATGACACAGACAGTAAATGTCAGAGCCAAACCAGATCCGTCTGACTCCAAAATCTGTGCCTTCCAGGTAGAGGAAGACAAAAAGCCAGAGGTCAGGAACATACCACAGAGCCCCTGCATGTCAGGCCTTATTACCCTTTCCTAGGACATTGTTCCCTTTTTTCCCATCCACCCCCAACCTCCCCACTTAGGCCCCCCCCCCCCCCAAGAATCTTCCTTGCATTGTCTCTCCCTCAATGTGGCCGCTGGGCCGAAACTGGGACTAGGAGTTTGGGGGAGGCTTTAAGACAACCCTTCCCCCAAGATTACCCCAGGAAAGGAACAGCCAGCACACCCCCAGCCTGGGGGCTCCCATCAACATATATCTGAACAAGACCTGTGCATAAGACTTAAATTGCTTTGATCAGGAGCCTGCCACACTGGGTTCAAATCCAGCCCAGAGATTGACCAATAACAGCAGCTCTCGTTTTAAAAACTATCTATTCTGGGACAGACATTTCACTAGGGGTTTCCTCCATATTTTTAAAAAATGTAATCTCTCTACCCTCCATGATTGATCCTCTTTTACCAAAGAGGATCAGTAAGGCTCCCGGAGGGGAAGCGACCAGCGTCAGAACAGCCAGTCATCAGGAGCCTGGGACCTCGAACCCACCCAGGCCCCTGATTCTGCTGTTGCCTAGGAGCCGAGGAGGGAGGAGCTGCCAGAGCAGAGGGAGGAGGGGAAAGAGAGAGGGCGAGCTCTAGGCAGCGCGCGCTGACGACAGCAGGTGATTTTTTCTGCAGCGCGCTTTCTCGCAGCATCTTTCCTGGATTTTTTTTTCCCCTGGCTGAGCGGCAGATAAGGGTGCGGCCGCTGCCCTGCTGCAGAGACGGCGGCGGCGGCGGATGCAGCAATGCTCCGTCTCCACTGGGGGTGATTGCCTCCGAGTCCTGCTTGGCTGCCGGCTGCCACCGGACGCCGGCGGGAAGGAGAACACAGCCTCGTCCGCGGACCTTGCGGCCACACTGCCTGGCCCTTCCTCTGCGCCATGGCTTAAGCCCGCAGCCACCTCGTCTCGCGTCGCCCCGTTCGGCCGGGGTCTGCGCTCCTCTGCAGCCTTAGGGAGGGGCGCGTCCCAGACGCCCTCCCCCGGGGACTTGGGGACGTCGCGTCTCTCACTCGCCCTTCGGCGCACGGAGCAGACTGCGCTCCCAAGACGTTTGCAGGAGGCTCCCGGAGGCGTTTGCTGCGGGTAATCGAGAGACTACAGACTTTATCTCAGTGATAGCTTTGCCGGTCGGACCTTCCCGGGTGTTCTCTGAGGGTGGAGGGCGAGCTAACTCAGGCTACCAAGGAAAAAACGGTGGCAACCAGATTGGCTGGTCGAAGGTCAGGGAACCAAAATAAGATTAGAGACTTGCTTTAGAACCACAGAAAGGAAGAGCGAGGGCCGGCTAGTATCATGGCGTGGCCGTGCATTACGCGGGCCTGCTGCATCGCCCGCTTCTGGAACCAGCTGGACAAGGCGGACATCGCCGTGCCGCTGGTTTTCACCAAGTATTCGGAGGCCACCGAGCACCCGAGCGCCCCGCCGCAGCCGCCACCGCCGCCGCAGCCGGCGCACGCACCCCCCTCGGCGCGGGCGGTCGCCATAGAGACGCAGCCTGCCCAGGTCGAGTTGGATGCAGTTGCCCGGGCAACAGGACCGGCGCCCGGGCCTGGCGGCGAACGCGAGGCGGTTGCAGCCTCCGGCCGGAGCGGACCCGGTCCGGGCCCAGCCTCCGGCTCCACTTCCAGCGCGGGCCCCGCGGACTCGGTGATGCGTCAGGACTACCGCGCCTGGAAGGTGCAGCGACCCGAGCCGAGCTGCCGGCCACGCAGCGAGTACCAGCCTTCCGACGCGCCCTTCGAGCGCGAGACTCAGTACCAGAAAGACTTCCGCGCCTGGCCGCTGCCGCGCCGCGGGGACCACCCGTGGATCCCCAAGCCCGTGCAGATCCCCACGACCTCCCAGGCTTCGGCGCCTATTCTCGGGGCGCCCAAGCGCCGGCCGCAGAGCCAGGAGCGCTGGCCTGCGCAGGCCGCCGCTGAGGCCCCGGAGCAGGAGGGGGCCCCGGGAGGAGCGGGTGGCCTCGCAGCTGGAAAGGCATCCGGTGCCGACGAGCGCGACACGCGCAGAAAGGTCGGGCCCGCCTGGATGGTGCGTCGCGCCGAGGGGCTGGGGCTCGAGCAGACGCCACTGCCCGCAGCCCAGGCGCAGGTCCAGGCCGCGGGGCCCGAGGGTAGTAAGGGGCGTGCAGCGGCGGACGCCCTCAACAGGCAAATCCGCGAGGAGGTGGCGACAGCGGTGAGCAGCTCCTACAGGTGAGACGCGAGTTGCAGCAAACGAGAGGGGGACAGGTGCCCTTTACCACTTCCGATGTCTGCCCATGGCTCGTTTCCCGCGTCGCAGGCCTCACATTCAGCCTGCCCCTCCCATCCCAGACCACACCCTCTCCCCAGCCCGGACCCAAGAGCCCGCCCAGGACTGACTTCTTTCCTCTCTTTCCTTTATGAAAGCTGTTAATATTATCCATCCCGACCTGCCGGGATCTTTCACTTTACCACTTTAGCCACTTTTCTGTCATCTCAGTCCCACCTCAGGTTCCTGCCTGCTCACCAAAGATCTTTTGCAATTTCTTCACAGGCTGTGCCTCCATTACACCCCAGCCAGCTCACCAGCGGCTTTAGCCTGGAATGCTGCCCTTTGCTGGCTCAGCTGCAGCCCACTGGCCTTGATGCCTTCCCGCAGGGCCCCATCCTTCCAGAAGAGTTCTTTCCCACTAACCAACTGCCTCTCTTCCCTAGCCCAGGTCACTTGGCCGTTCATTCCTCCTTCCCCTCTCAGTCCCTGGGAGACACCCAAGCACCACACCCTTTTCTAGCACCACACCCCCAGGAGGCTTACAGGCCACCCTCCTCCTTCTACCAGCGTCTTTGGAGTCAAATCCCTTAGTCTCTTAGTTGTGACACATTGAGCAAGTTTCTGAACCTTTCTGAGCTTCTTATCTGTAAGGTGTGGTGGATAATATATTGTTCTCTTAGAATTGCTCATGCATTTATTAATTTCATATTAAATATTCAGCACATTTTTTTAGCACCTATATGCCAGGCACTGTGTTAAGACATTGTGAAGATTAAATGAGATGATTCAGAAGAAACGTGCCTGGCACCTAGTAGGTGAATGGTATATCTTGGTTCCATTCTGACCTTCTATATGATGCCTCATTATTCTGATTTCCAGTTTTCTAGATACATCCAGTCTTCTCCCCCTTTGCATCTCCTTCCCCCTTTCCTTTTAAGTTCTCCAGATGTGTTTCTGACTCTCTTACCACCAAGGACTTCCTCTTTAACACATCTAAATTCCCTGTAAATGAATGCCATCAAACAAGAGCATATCCTCTCTCTCCATCCTTCTATAATTCTCCCTCTGCTGCAGCTTCAGCCCCTTCAGCCTTCTTTCTCAGCCTTCATGCATCCAATGTGTATTTCTGAATGCTTATCTTTCAGTCCCACCCTTATGTTTCAATCCAAATCAATGAGCTAACGACTGTAAACATCTAACATTGGGCTTCGGGGTCTCTGGGGAAGCAGATATGCATGATGAACAATTAAGCTAGAGCTGTTCAAAATGTGGTTTATGGGGTCCTTCATCAATGCCACAGCCAGTTGCCTCCTTCCAGCAAGAGGGTGTGGTTGGGAGGATTGCAGATTCAATGTCTTTTCCCAAGACCCTATATGTAGCCTCATGTCAGACTGATGTTCTTCTCTAGTAAACATAACAAGCACTCCCTCATACACTGATGAAAGAATAGCATAGGCATCATCTATTGTTAAGGCAAAATCCATGCCCCTTCCCAGGTTTTAACTCTGGAAAGCATTTCCCAATGAGAAGGGGCAGCTAGTCAGTTAGCCTCTACTCCATCTTCCTGAACTCCACTTTATCCAATTGGCATTTTTTCTTGGTTTATTGTAATCATGAGCACACTGGTACCCCAATATTTCACCATTTCCTTTCAAAGCTGTGGGTCAGGGAAGGACACAATCATTGTCCTTTGTTCATAGCCATCAGGAGGTAGAATTTTCACAGTATCTTTATACTGCTACCAAGGGAGAATCAAAAAGGAAAGAAAGAACGCAAATAAGCAAGGGGCATAAAACAAAGCCAAGATGTAGTTTTGTGATTCTGCCACAGCTCTCTTATTTACAAGGCCCTAGTTCATTCCCCAAGAACCTTAAGGTTGGCCCAACATCATAGATTCCTGGCCTGACCTTTTTATCTTCCTGCTCCCATTCTATCAACTTGTGGCAGGTGGAACCTTAGCACCCACCTGGCAGGAAGCAACTCACCTCACCTCCATACAGTCCATGCCAATCAAAAGAGATCCCAGATTCTCATATCTCCTAGGGTGATTCTACTCAGTTTTGTTTCCAAGTTGGTAGGACTTGCTTTGTCCATGGATAATTGGCCAGACAGTCAGGAAATGACCCACCCTTCAGATACAACTCACTCCCAATATTTTGGCTTGTACATTTGTTCTGTTTAGCCTCTTCCCCCAAAACAATACTGTAACTGTACAGTAAGCATGTCATGCTTTACAGTTAGAATTGCACACATACTGCAAGTGATTGGATTGAATGTTCTTGAGTCTGGTGAGAGTGATTATTTTAGTGGCTATCAGAATTCCACCAACCTGTCAAAAAAAATCTCTGAGCACCTCAAAAAATATTTTGTTCTAATATAGATCTTCTGTAAAATTTAATTATGCATATGACTTTGGGGCCAGCAGTTCCCATTTTGCTGTATAATCAGGTTTTTGAAACATGAAGAGAATGATTACTGCTAAGGGACATCAGTTTCTTTAATGGACAGTTTAAGTGCGTGACAAATTTGATGTGAAATTTAACGTTCTTTTTTGTTCCAGAAGAAAGATTAACCAGTAACAGGGAAATGCATTTTTGGTGAAAGTAGATATAAAGAAATAAAATAATTAATTAAATATACTATAAAGAAAAGAATGCCTGGAAATTGTGGGCTTATCTGGAACATTGATTTTCCTTCCCTATTGTCTCACATTCTTTTCCTTACTATGATTCTGAATATCTCCTAAATTTAAGTATGCGCTTCGTCTGCTGTAGATGAATCTTTCATTGCCTGAGAAGCCACACTGGGCTCCATTTCAATGATAATTTGATTTACAAACCCTTTTCTTCTTCCACTGTAAATAAATCTTGGGGGCTTAAACCATGGTGACTGGTTCATCTCATGGGCTTTACAAATGACATCTGTCACATGGTATTGATGTGAGCGGTTTGCTTAAATAGAGAAAGGACACATAATCCATCAGTTTAATATACTGGTATATAATGTAAAATTATATTCAGCATCTGGAGCCGTATACCTACTAATTGGTTTTCTCCAATAATATACAGTTGGTAGATAACATCAAGTGTCCTTCGACACTATGGTTTTGAGAAACCTTCCCTATTCATCAATTCACCTAATTCATAACCTATCTACATTAGCCAGAGATTTTTGCACTCATGTGGTGTCTAAGGTATCTTTATAATTATTCACAATCATAAAGTTGATTAGTTTTTAATACATTCATATTACATAGATGATATTACAAAGTTAAGCACGCCTTTGTTATCATTTTAATGTTAAGGATGGATTTCACTGTGCAGCCATTTGTGACTTTAGACCTAGCATTCTCAATTAGAAAATAGATGAGTCATAAGGATGGGATTAAAATTCTCCTCTCACTCAATCTCAGTGCCCTAGCCCTCAGTTAACAGGGCTAGATGGGGTGGCAGGTGCTCCCCATAGAAATGCTAATGAGAAACTTTTCCTAGAAGAAATCAGCTGAGGCACAAGGAGGTAGAATTAATAAACCAAATGCAAAATGTTGAAAAATGAGAACAGTAACAAGGAAATCAGAAAGAAAAGGAGCCTTCTATATCTGCCCTATAGTCCATAGGTTAGAGAAAGGCTGCCTGTGCTTATAGGGCAACTGCCCATTTCCCTAGTTTCCTCCTGCATAATTCCCAGTAATACTTCAAGGTCAGTCTCTGATATTGAATCTTCAGTGACACCTGCCAGGTCCTGCCGTTCAGAACTAATTTTTCTTTTATTTCCTTTTTATATTTTGTGTACTTTTCATTGTCTGCTTGATTGTAAGGTATTTTTGTCCATGTCTACCTCCCACACGAGATAATGAACACTTGAAGAGCAGGACAGTATTTCGTTCATCTCTATACCTCCCACAGTGTAACACTGTGCCTAGGTGCCTTATTGGTTTATTAAATCCAGTGGAATTTTTAGAGTCCAGTGAAAATTTTATCCACCTACATATTGCTTTCATTTCGTTCAGTTTCATTTAGTTAAATTTCCTTCAGAAAATGACCTCCAAGCCCCTGCTATGTATCAAACAGGATGCCAGGGATACCAAATGAGTAAATTATAAACCTTATGTAAGGAAGTTGTATCTTCCTTAATCAAGATACAGTCCAGTCTTACTAGGTCAGCACTAAAAGTCAATGTTCAAATGGGGAAGACAGCAAACTTGCAGACCTGACTCTAGTCTCAACTTTACCTGGGGCAGAGGTCCTCAGTCTCAGCTGCTCACTGGAATCACTGGAGAATTTTTAAAATGCTGGTGCGTAGGTGCCTCTTTCAGATATTCTGATGTAATTAGTGTGGGGGGTGGCCTGGGCATCTGACTTGGAAAAAATTGTCCCAGATGATTCTCATATGCAATTGCAGTTATGAGCTACTTCCCTAAAGTAAAAGTTCTCGAAATTTAGTACACAAAATAAAAATTCGGATAGCTTTCTAAAACGCAGATGTCTGGGCCTCATTCTCAGGCATGCTGATTCAGTAGACTTACAACGGTGGCTCAGAATCTGCATTTTAACAAGCAATCCAGGTAATATTGGTGCAGGAGAATTTCAGGCTTTACGTGGGAAAACACTGCTTGGAGACATTTGCAGTTCCTTAAAGTATTGAATTTTCCCATATACAAACATGTCCTTCACCGCATGTCCTTCACCACGTTTGCTCTACAAGTAATTTTCTCTACAAGTCTCTCTGTCTCTCTCACGTTTTTAAGATTTATTTTTCTCTACTTAAGTCTTTAATAATCAAAATGGATTTTAACTTTATGTATAGAATGAGGTGAGGACCTAATTTTCTTTTTTCCCATACGGAAACTCATTTATCCTAATACCCTTTTTGAAAGTTCAACTTTTGTCCATTAATAACCTGCTAATATTTCCTCTATCACGTAAGGGTCACATGCTTGGGTACATTCCTGACATCTCTGTTCTATTCCATTAATCTGGACTAATGCCACACTATCATCTTTTCTTTTCTCCTAAACTATTTAAGATTATTCTTCCTACTGTGGAGAGTGTATTTTATTACATTTTCTAATTTGTTATTTATCATATGCATTAATTTTTGTATGTTAATCTGGTATTCAGCAACCTTACCATATTCTCTAATTCATTTTGTCTATTGACTTTTCTGGACTGTCAGTGGACACGTGTATATTTTTAGCAAATACCAATTTATTGTCCTCATTTCCAATATTAAATTGGAATTTAATACTGTAGTAAATAGTATATAGATTTAGATTTCTACAGTATTGTGTGTGTGTGTGTGTGTGTGTGTGTGTGTGTGTGTGTGTGTGTGTGTGTTTGTGTGTGTTTTGCTGCATTGGTAAGGACATCCAGGATAGTTTTTATAGTAGGTGATAACAGGTATCTTTGTCTTGAGACATGGGAATATGTCTGAAGTTTTATCAGTAAGTATGACGTTTGCTCTGTGTTTTATAAGATAAGTTCATATCAGGTTCAGAAACTTCTCTTCTACTAGGGGTTTCTCAAAATGTGGATGGGTATTGAATTTTTTGGAGTACTTTTCTGCACCAGCTGAGATGATCCTTCGATTTTTCTTCTTTTCATCTGTTAGTAGACTTTTCTGATAGTGAACTGTGGCTGTGAGATTAGAGATTTGTAACATAGTTTAGTTACAAAACAATAGATCCTAATAACCAATTAAGATGCAAGGAAGAGGATAATCCAGGATAATCTTTACATTCCTGAGGTAAACCTTATTTAGATAAAAATTTATCTATGATGTTGAATTTGAATATTTGCATACATATTAATAAGTGAAATTGGTCTACAATTTTTTCCTTTTTTATATTGGTCTTGGACAATATTGAGATCAAAATTGTATCTATAAAATTAGGTAGCTTTCCCTCCTTTTCAGTTGTTTGGAACAATTCTTATAACAAGAGCTATTTCTTAAATATCTGATAAGATTCTCCTGTAAAGCTTTCTGTACCTGGTGTCTCTTTCCTGGGTAGATTTTTTTTTATTACCAATTTAATGTCTTTAATGGTAATTAACTTACTCACCTTTTGTATTTCTTCTTAAACCAATTTTACCAATTGATATTTTTCTAAAATTTTTACATTTTTTCTGATTTTTGTATTTATTGACATAAAATTGATCATAGCGTTACTTTGTGGATTTACAAATAATTTCTACTGCTCTGTATTTATGTTGCCTTTTCATACCAGAATATTAACTTGTGCCTTTTCTCTTTTTTCATGGTTAGTCTTATTGAGGCTTATGCAATTTTTTTTAGTTTTTTCAAGGAATCAGATTTTGGTTTTCTTAATTGATCGTCTCTTTTTTCAGTAAATTTTGCTTTTATTTTCTATTCCTTTTCTTTTTATGCTCTGAGAGGTAGGAACAGTCTTTTAGCCCTGGCTGAGGAGTTTTGGATTTTCTTCCAAAGAAATGAGTCACTGAAGGAGTCTAAGCAGGGGAACAACATAGTTTGATTTAAATTTTATAAAGCTCCTACTGGCTGGTGACCTGGTGACGTTAGAGAAAGGGAGGCCAATAAGGAGGCTATTTAAATAATCCAGAGAATGATAAAGTCTGAACTCTCAACTGTGATGGTGGGATTGGAGATTTATAATATAGTATAGCTATAAAACAACAGATCTTAATGACCAATTGAGATGTAAGGAAGAGGTAACAATCCAGGATGACTCTTATGTTCCTGATTTAGGAAGCTGGTAGTGGTTGCTAGTCATTGGAACAGACCTTTATTTAGAATTCTATAATAAATATAGAGGAGGAAAAACAGGAGTGGAAGTTGAGCTTATTTTTTAGGACCTAGAATTTGAATTGTCTATGGGCTATCTGACAAGAAGTGTTGTGGGGAAGTAGAGTAAGTGGATCTGAAACATAGGAGAGAGATCTGTGCTCTAAGTAAAGATTTAAAGTATCCTGTGGATATTATTAAAGCCATGGGAGAAACTGAAGTCATCCCTAGAGAGGGAGTAGAGTAAGTTAGCCATCAGAGAATGGAGCCCTGAAGGATACAAGTATTTGGGGGTACTGACAGCAGAAGGAATAGCTGTGAAAAAAGGGCAAGGAAGAAAACCAGGAGAGAGGCCGATCATGGAAATTGCACTGAGTACTTACTCAGCAATGCCTTATGCCTATTTGAAAATTTTATTGTGTGCAGAGCATTTTGCTAGATTTTTGTTGACCTTGTACAGTTAACTCTCAGAGATATAATGTTGACTGAGACCAGCTCACAGAGATCAGAGGAGATAAGATACATACAATTAATTCTTGGTTGTTCTCCTAGGAAAGAGTGGCATCAAATGCATATATTAATTTTTTTAAAAAGTCAAGCCAGTGATACTTCTAAATCTACAATCACTAAGAATCACTCAATGTCCCAACACAAAACTAAAATAATACAACAAATGTTCACTAGAATTAAACAGCCATCCTTATAATCAGGGCAGCTTGGCTTTACAAATTATGTCAGTTGCATACATGTATGCAGGTGAGCTTTGAATTCTCTGCTAAATGAAGAAACCACAAGGTGAGCCTCAAGTAGCACGCTAAAAATTATCTTGATGTTCACTGAAGAGGCTAGTTAACACCATTAGAAATAATAACAGTAGATAATTGAGTGCCTACTAGGGCCTGACAGGCTGCTAGAAACCTTAGCTGCATTTTCTCCTGTAATCTTTATAGCAGTCTTGCAGAAATGGTACAATGACTTCCTTTTTTAGAGCTTAGGACCCACAAGGCCTCTTTTCTACCTTTAGATTTTAGGACTATTGAAGGCCCAGACAGACTTTGTCAAATAATAATCTTTGTCTACTCATGGCACTTCCTCCATATCATATTAATATGTATTGTCTCAGTTTCAATCCAGTAAACACTGATTAGTGTCTACTATATATATATATATATATATACACACACACACACCAGGCTAACTCCTAGGGTGGCAAAATAGTCTTTGCTCTTAAAAGGCTTATATTTATTCAGTGGAGACAAGTGTGCTGAAAAGTCATAGGCACCCTAATAAAATGTCTGTATAGGGTATGGTGAGGCACAGAGGGGAGAGGTAAGCACACCTGCTTTGGGGGTTATCAGGGAAAGAGCTGGGGTTATCAGGGAAAGAGCTCAGTAGAATATTTAGGCTTAAGGGTTCAGGCTGCATCTTCAAAGATGAGTGGTCATTAAATGGGGAAGTGATCAGTCTCAGTAAAAGTACACAGTTCTGTGCAGGCAGAACTCAGAGGTCTCTTCGGATCCAGATAGAATAATGAGAGTAGACCCCACAGGTAGGCTGCAGCCAGCTCCTTTGTCCTATGAGCAAGGGGGAGAGTCAGGGAATGGGGGGTTACCCCTGGCTGAGAACCGCTGTTACACAGTAATGAAAAGAAAATTACCAATACTCAACAGTATGGATGGATCTCACAGACATAATGATGAGTAAAAGAAACAGATACAAGTACACTCACTGAGTGACTCCATTTATATGGATTTCAAAGAGGCAAAACTAATTAATGATGATGGAAGTCAGAATAGTGGTGATCTCCAGGGGTGGGTTGGATAATTGGCTGAGAAGGAGCACAAGGGAACCTTCCAAGACGTTGGAAATGATCTGGTATATCTTGATCTGGGTAGTGGTTATGTGGGTCTATACATACAAACAATTAAGATTTATGGACTTTATTCAATGCATGTTATACCTCAACAAAAAGTAAAAACACTATAAACAAAGTAAATGGAGATATAAGTTTGGTGCTCAGGAGTAAGGGCAGAACAGAAAAGAAAGATCTGGACATGGAACTATCAGTGAGGCTCACACCCATAGGTGTCAGGGTGGGTAGGGAATAAAGAGGGTGAGAAGAGAATGCTGAGGCCAGAGCCCAGCAAGCAACAACATATCAGGGGTGGGAGGAAGAAGAATCAGTCAAGGATGGACTGTTGGTATCTGTGTGTCATCTGCATCCGAGAGTGAAAACACAGGCCCCACCGTGGTGCCAACCTCCCACCTACCCTGCCTTTGGCCCTATGCATCATCACAGGAGCTACCCCTGTGTGTATAACACAATAGTACTCTTCCCCATTCTCCTTATCCTAGCATAGTCCATTGCCAGTGTGGTTTGTTTTTTTTTCCAATTTGAATGGCTTTTGTAGGACCAAGTTTGGTGTAACATCTTTTGGTGGGAAAATTGGGCCCAGGCCACAAGCCGCAAAACCCACCGTAAGTGCCTCCCTGAAATATTGCCTCCTTCACTGCGTTATTCCCTGTGGTCACTGTCTATTTCATTCAGTGATTTCAGAAAGTTGGCCCATGTTGTGGCATATCTTAGAGTGCATTACTGCAGTCTGCTTGGCCCCTAAGAATTGTTCCCTATTAAGCCATAATGATAGGCAGAAACAAACAATGGGCAGGATGCAAAAGAACAGAATGTTAGAGACAACAGAGACATTGCTTTCAACCTCATTTGTTGAGTGCTGACTCTATGCCAATAGCTTTAGTGTATCTTTATTTAGAACTCATAATGACCCTTTAAGGTAAACATCACTCTCTTTAAAGATAAAGAATAGAGTCAGGGAGGTCTAGGGACTGAGGTCACACAGCCAGTCAATGGCTGATCTGACTCTCAAACCTAGATCTCCTCATTCCAGCCTACAGCTGCGTCTTCCTTGTGCAGCTCCTGCAGATCCCTGCCGTGTCCCCACAGTTTGCCGTGCCATTTCTGGGAGGGCTGCTATGTATCCCCCGCTGCCCTTCCTGCTGTCATGTTGGCTCCCACTCTTCTAAGCTGATGCCACCCTCCTTCATCAACCTGTTTCTGCAGTGGGAGAGCGGTGGCTGGTCTTACTACTCCTTGTCCCGAACCCTCTGTGGATCCCTTTCCCCTACCAGGCAAGGCCCAGGCAACCCCGGTGAACCGTCTAGGCTTTCCTGTCTGGTGCTTCCGGCATCTTTGCCACTTTTGCCCACACATAAATGATGCTTTGTCCCAAGGGTTCTTAGTTCTGGTTGCACATTAAAAGCATGGGGGCCCCAGCGGGTGATCTGAGCTGGGCCTTCAAAAGCCCCCCGTGTAACTGCTACTGGATTTTTCTCACAATTTCCCCTCCTGCCCTCCTCCCATCTTCTTCCTAAATCCTTGCTATCCCTCAGGGCTTTTAGTCCATTGTGAAAGAGGCTTATACATAAAGCAAGGAATTAGGGTGGATTTATTTGGTCATAATATCTTAATAATAGTGCAGTGGGCTGAATATTTGTTTTTTTTTATCAAATGTACATCACAGTGGTTCAACAGTCCCCCTCCCCTCCCTGCCACCCCTGCTCGCTCCCCTCCTCCTTGGTAACCACTAGTCACTTCTCCGTGTCTATGAATTAATGTTGTTTGGTTCCATCTGTTTTGCTTTGTATTTATACTCCACAAATAAGCGAAATCATTTGGTCGTCTTTCTCCACCAGGCTTATAGCACTGAGCATAATACCCTCTAGATCCATCCATGTTGTTGCAAATGGCAGGATTTCTCTCCTTTTTATAACTGAATAATATTTCATTCTGTGTATGTACCACATCTTTTTTATCTATTCAGCTACCGAGAGACACTTAGGTTGCTTCCATATCTTGGCTATTTCAAACAGTGTGGCGATAAAACATAGGGGTGCATATATCTTTTTGAATCACTGATTTTGTTTTCATCAGGTAAATTCCCAGGAGTGGAATTACTGGGTCAAATATTATTTCTATTTTTAGTTTTTTGAGGAACCTCCATACTGCTTTCCATAGCAGTTGCACCAGTTTGCAGTCCCACCAATTGTGTAGGAGGGTTCCTATTTCTTTCCATCCTCATCAGCATTTGTTCTTTCTTGTCTTTTGGAGAGTGGACATTCTAACTTGTGTGAGGTGATATCTCATTGTGGTTTTAATTTGCATTTCCCTGATGATTGCAATATGGAGCATCTTTTCATGTGCCTGTTGGGCATTTGTATTTTTTCTTTGGAAAAGTGTCTGTTCAGGTCCTCTGCCCATTTTTGATAGGGTCATTTGTTTTTTGGGTGCTGAGGCATATGAGTTCTTTATATATTTTGGGTGTTAACCCCTTACCAGAGGAGTCTTTTACAAATATATTCTCCCATATTATAGGATGCCTTTTTGTTCTGCTGATGGTGTCCTTTGCTGTACAGAAGGTTTTTAGGTTGGTGTAGTCACACTTGTTCATTTTTTAATTTTGTTTCCCTTGCTTGAGGAGATGTGTTCAGGAAAAATTTGTTCATGTTTACATTCAAGAGATTTTTGCCTATGGTTTCTTCTAAGAGTTTTATGGTTTCATGACTTACATTCAGGTCTTTGATCCATTTCAAGTTTACTCTTGTGTATGGAGTTAGACAATCATCCAATTTCATTCTCTTACATATAGCTGTCCAGTTTTGCCAACACCAGTTGTTGAAGAAGCTGTCATTTCCCCATTGTATATTCATGACTTCTTTATCATATATTACTTGACCATAGATGCATAGGTTTATATCTGGGCTCTCCATTCTGTTCCATTGATCTACAGGTATGTTCTTGTGCCAGTACCAAATTGTTTTGATTACCATGGCTTTGTAGTAGAGCTTGAAGTCAGGGACTGTAATCCCCCCAGCTTTGTTCTTCTTTCTCAGGATGCCTATTCAGGGTCTTTTGTGGTTCCATATGAACTTTAGAACTATTTGTTCTAGTTCATTGAAGAATGTTGTTGGTATTTTGATAGAGATTGCATTGAATCTGTAGATTGCTTTAGGCAGGGTGACCATTTTGACAATATTAATTCGTCCTATCCATGAGCATGGGATGTATTTCCATTTATTGGTGTCTTCTTTAATTTCTCTCATGAGCATCTTGTGGTTTTCAGAGTATAGGTCTTTCACCTCCTTGGTTAGGTTTATTTCTAGGTATTTTATTCTTTTTGATGCAATTGTAAATGGAATTGTTTTCCTGATTTCTCTTTCTGCTGGTTTATCATTAGTATATTGGAATGCAACATATTTCTGTGTATTAATTTAGTATCCTGCAACCTTGCTGAATTCAGTTATTAGTTCTAATAGTTTTTTGGTGGATTTGTTAGGGTTTTTTATGTATAATATCATGTCATCTGCAAATAGAGTTTAACTTCTTCCTTACCAATTTGGATGCCTTTTATCTCTTTGTGTTGTCTGATTGCTGTGGCTAGGACCTCCAGTACTATGTTGAATAAAAGTTGAGAGAGTGGGCATCCTTGTCTTGTGGCCGGTCTTAGAGGAAAAGCTATCAGCTTGTCACTATTCAGTATGATGTTGGCTGTGGGTTTGTCATATATGGCCTTTATTATGTTGAGGTACTTGCCCTCTATACCCACTTTGTTGAGAGTTTTTATCATGAACAGATGTTGAATCTGTCAAATGCTTTTTCATCATATATTGAGATGATCATGTGGTTTTTGTCTTGCTTTTTGTTAATGTGGTGTATGATATTGATGGATTTTTAAATATTGTGCCATCCTTGCATCCCTGGAATAAATGCCACTTGGTCATGATGCATGATCTTTTCGATGTATTTGTGGATTCGATTTGCTAACATTTTGCTGAAGATTTTTGCATCTATGTTCATCAGGGATAATGGTCTGTAATTTTCTTTTTTTGTGGTGTCTTTTTCTGGTTTTGGTATTAGAGTGTTTCTGGCCCCATAGAATGAGTTTGGAGGTATTCTTCCTCTTCTACTTTTTGGAATGCTTTAAGAAGGATGGGTACTATCTCATCTTTAAATGTTTGGTAGAATTCAGCTGTGGCACCATCTGAACCTGGAGTTTTGTCTGGGGGGAGTTTTTTGATTACTAATTCGATTTCATTGCTGGTAGTTGGTGTGGTCAGATTTTCTGTTTCTTCCTGGGTCAGTCTTGGAAGGTTATATTTTTCTAAGAAGTTGTTCATTTCTTCCAAATTGTCTGATTTATTGGCACATAATTTTTCATAGTATTCTCTAATAATTCATTGTGTTTCTGTGGTAATTGTTGTGACTAGTCCTCCTTCGTTCCTGATTCTGTTTATATATGAACACTCTCTTTTTTTCTTGATAAGTCTGGCTAGGGGTTTATCTATTTTGTTTATTTTCTCAAAGAACCAGCTCCTGATTTCACTGATTTTTTTCTTTTGTTTTATTCTTCTCCTATTTATTTCTGCTCTGATTTTTATTATGTCCCTCCTTCTACTGATTTTGAGTTTCACTTGTACTTTTTCTAATTTCTTTAATTGTGATTTTAGACTGTTTATTTGGGATTGTTGTTCCTTGAGGTAAGCCTGTATTGCTACGTACTTTCCTCTTAGAACTGCCTTTGCCACCTCCCACAGATTTTGGGCTGTTGTGTTTTTGTTTTCATTTGTTTCCATGTATTGCTTGATTTCTGTTTTAATTTACTCATTGATCCATTGATTATTTAAAAGCATGTTGTTAGCTTCCATGTGTCTGTAAGTCTTCTTGTTTTCTTTGTGTAATTTATTTCCAGTTTCATATCATTGTGTTCTGAGAAGCTGTCTGATACAATTTCAATCTTTTTTAATTTAATGACGATCTTCTTGTGGCCTAGTATGTGATCTATTCTGAAAAACGTTCCATGTACGCTTGAGAAAAATGTGTATCCTGCTGCTTTTGAGTTGAGTGTTCTGTAGATATCTGTTCAGTCTATTTGATCTACTGTATTGTTTAGTGCCTCTGTTTCCTTATTTATTTTCTGTCTCATTGATCTGTCTATTGATGTGAGTGGTGTGTTAAAGACTCCTAAAATGAATGTGTTGCAATCTATTTCCTCCTTTAATTCTGTTAGTATTTGTTTTACATATTTAGGTGCTCCTATGTTAGGTACATAGATATTTATTATGGTTATATCTTCTTGTTGGACTGACCCCTTTGTCATTATGTAATATCCTTCTTTGTCCCTTGTTACTTTCTTTGTTTTGAAATCAATTTCATCTTATATAAATACTGCTACTCCTGCTTTTTTCTCCTTGTTATTTTCATGTAATATTTTTTTCCATCCCTTCACTTTTAGTCTATGTATGTCTTTGGGTCTGAAATGAGTCACTTGTAGGCAGCATATAGATGGATCATGTTTCCTTATCCATTCTGCCACTGTATGTCTTTTGATTGGTGCATTCAGTCCACTTACACTTAAGGTGATTATTGGTATATATGTATTTATTGCCATTTTATTCACCGTTTTCTACTGTTTTTTATATCTCCTCTCTGTTCCTTTCTTCTTATATTCTTCTGTTGTTATTGATGGTTTTCTTTAGTGTTGTAATTGGATTTCTCTCTTCTTAAAATTTGTTTTTGTGTTGTGTATATTTATTGTGGTTTTTAGTTTTGTGATTACCAAAGGTTCAAGGGTAGCTTCTTTACTATATAATAGTCTATCTTAAATTGCTGGTTACTCTGTTTCAAACACAATCTGAAGGTACTTTTTTCCCTTCTTCTTCTTCCTCCTCCACATTTTTCACATTACATGTAATAATCTGCACTTTTTATGAATCCTTTGATTTTGTGTATAGTTGGTTTTGCTTCTTTTATTTTGTTTTAATTTCCTACTTGCTTGGTAATTTGTTGGTGTCCTACCTTTGCTGTGGTTTATTTTCACTGGTGAAAGCTATTTATCCTTAGGATCATTTCCATCTACAGAAAACCCTTTAACATATCATGTAAAACTGGCTTATTACTGGCAATTCCTTCAACTTTTGTTTATCTGAAAATTGTTGAATCTCCGCTTCAAATTTAAATGATTATCTTGCCATATAGAGGATTCTTGGTGGAGATACTTCTGTTTCAGTACATAAATATATCATGAAATCAAGATAAAGATAAAACCCTGGAAATTATACATAAGACAAATACAAGAAGACTGAATGATAGAGAGAAGAAGGCATGCTGATCAGGGACCTCAGGATCCAAAAAAATGACACAATGGTGAGTTCCCTGAGTGTTTGTTTCTCCTAAAATATATCGGACCTGGAGCTGAAAAAGCCAGTAATTCCAAAACAATAATAGGCATACGCAAGAAAAAAGCCAATAAAAACCTGCTCTTTTTAGCCTGAGGACTGGGAAAAAGACAACCTAACAAGACAGAATAAACTTGGACAATAATCACTCAACTCTAGGAAAGACCACAAAAAATGACTGGGTGGTGTCAAAGATGGTTGAGTAGACAGCTGGGACTTTTATTCCTGCCACAGTAATGAGCTCCCCACACCTGTGGTGTCAGGAGAGGCTATATGGTGGAAGCAGTAACAAGGTACCCCATGTCTCAGATAGAAGGAAATGTCATTGGAGTTCTAGTGGGGAGCTGAAACTCCCATCTCCACCCAACAGTAATGAGGAGCATCTTCCCTTTCAGATGTCAAGAGAACCAAGGTGGAGAACCTGGACTTCCACCCCACCCGGAAGGAATGAGGGAGCACACCACTCTTCTTCTCCTACAATAGTGTTGGGGGGACACCAGTTGAAACAGAAGGCTTAAATAAAATCTAGAGTCTCCAAACATGCTATCCAAATATCCTGGGTTCCATCAAATCACTCATAACACCAAAGAAGAAAAACTGAATGAAAAAAGGGGTGACAACATCAAGATGACACAGATGTTAAAATTATTTGACAAAGATTTTAAAGAAGCTACTATAAAAATGCTCCAAGAACAATGATAAATATTCTTGAAACTAATGAGGAAAAAAATAGGAAGTTGCAGCAAAAAATAAAAGATATAAGGATGAACTGAATGGAAAATTTTTTGGCTGAAAAACATAAAAAAAATTTTTAATGCATTGGCTCAATATCAGAATGACAGAGACAGCAGAAAGTATCAGTGGCCTACAAGATAGATGTATATAAGCTTTCTGTTCTGAACAACAAAGAGAAAATAGACTAAAGGGAATCTCAAGGACAAATGTGACAATGACAAAAGATCTAACACTTGCACTACCAGAATCCTAGAAGGAAAGAAGAGGGCCTAAAAGGTACTCTGAGAAATAATGGCTGAAATCTTTCCAAATTTGGCATAAGACATAAACTTACAGAGTTTAAAAAGCTCAGCAAATCCCAAACAGGATAAACTCAAAAAATTCCTTATTGAGTCAAGTCATGGTGAAACTTCTGAGACCTAAAGACAAATAATAATAATAATAATAATATAATAAATCCAAAAAGACTGAAAAAAAGAAAAAGACACTTATGGGAGCAAAAGCTATTCAAATGACTGTGGATTTCACATCAGAAATCAGAAAGGCCATGAGGAAGTGGCACAACATTTTTCAAGTTTTGAAGGGAAAGAACTGTCAATCTCAAACCCAATATTCAGTGAAATAGCTTTTAGAAGTGAAGGGAAATCAAGATATTCTCAGTTGAAGGAAACCTAAGAAAATATGTTGCCAATAGATCTACACTAAAGGAATGGCTAAGGACATTCTAAACAGAAAGGAAATGATAAAAGAAAGAATTCTGGATCATCAGGAAGAAAAAAAAATGCAGTAAGCAAAAATATGGGTAAATGTAATGAAGTTTTCTTCTCTTGATTTTTCTAAATTATGTTTGAGGGTTGAAGCAAAACGTATAATTCTCTCATGTGGTTCTAAATGTATGTAGAGGAATTATTTAAGAACTGGTATAAAAGAGTGAGAGTCAGGGACTTGGAGGTGAGTCTGCACTCCCTCAGATAGGTAAAATTACTGTAAGAGTAGATTGTGATAACTTATATATATATATAATGTAATGCTAGAAAAACCACTAAAAAAGCCAAACAAAAAAAATACTCAAAAACACATAACAAATAAAAATTGAATTTAAAAAATTCAATAACCTGTAAGAAAGCAGAAACAATAAAACAAAGGAAAAACAAAAGAAGCAGAAAACAGAAATAATAAACTGATGTCAGATTTAAGCTCTTAAGTTCAATAGCTACATTAAAACTAAAAGGTCTAAATACATGAATTAAAAGACAGACATTGGCAGAATAGATTAAAAACATAGCCCAACTTTATTCTGTCTACAAGAAATTCAGTGCAAATTAAAAAAATATAGATAGACTGAAGTAAAAGGAAGGGAAAAGATAGATCATGCAAATATTAGTCTATGTAATGAGTGGTAAAGAGTCAATCCACAAGGAAAACAGAAATCTAAAATGAGTATTCACCAAACAATAGAGTTACAAAATATATGAAACAGAAACCGATAACATTGAAAAGACAAATAGAGAAAAATCACAGTTACAACTGGAGAGTCACATCCCTCTTTTGACAATCTATAGAAAAACTAGACACAAAATCATCAAGGGTTTAGAAGAACTCAACAACACTACCAAGCAACAGGATCCAATTGACATTTGTAGAATACTTCATGTGACCACAGCATAATTCACATTCTTTTGAAGTGCTCACAGAACATAAACTAAGATAAACCACATTCTGGCCATAAAACAAACCTCAACAAACTGTGGGACAGGATAAAGTAGTGATGAGAAAAATCTTTGTCAATAACAAACCTATTACGAGGATGAAAAGGCAAGCTATTCACTGGGAGAAAATACTTGCAAGGCAGCTATTCAACAAAGTATTTATATCTAGAATAGTTGAAGAACTATCAAAACTTAGTTAAAAAATAAGCACTAGAAAAGATGTTTTGCATCATTAGTCATTAGAGAAATATAAATCAAAACCATAATTAGATATAACTACATTCTATACTTCTGAGTGGCTAAAATAAACAATAATGAAAATACCAAATGCTGGCAAGCATGCAGAAAAACTGGATCACTCATATGTTGCTTAAAGGAATATAAACTGTTACAATGACTCTGGAAACCAGTTTGGCATTTTCTTAAGAAAACCATGCAACCACCGTATGAGCCAGCAATTACACTCCTGAGCTTTTATACCAGAGAAATAAAAAAATGTATGTGCACAGAAAAACTTACACATGATTGTTTATAACAGCTTTTTTTGTAATAGACAAAAATCAGATGCAACTCAGATATCCTTCAAAGAGGAAATGATTAAACTGTGGCATCTGCATACCAATGAAAAGGAACTAACTGTTGATAAAAGTGACAATAACCTGTCTGAAGCTCCAGAGAACTATGGTAAGTGACAAATTTAACTTCAAAATGTTACATGCTGTATGATTCCATTTATATAACATTATTGAAATGACAAGATTATAGAAATGGAGAACAGATCAGGAGTTAAGGAAGTTGCTAGGGCGGGAGGGAAGTGGGTGTGGCTTTAAAAGGACAATATGAAGGATCTTTATGATGACAGAAATGTTCTGTATCAGTGACAATACTTTATTTCTTATACTATTGTTTTGCAAGATATTATCATTGGATGAAACTGGGTAATGTTATCTCTATTATTTCTTGACTTGTATGCAAATCTAAAATTATCTCAAAATAAAAAGTTTAATTTAAAAAAATTACATTTTTTACATTTTATAGAAGGGATGCACTCCCTTCTGACCTGAAGAGTTTCTGTTGAGAAGTCTGCTGACAGTCTGATGGGATTTCCTTTACAAGTAATCTTTTTTATCTTTCTGGCTGTTCTTTCAACATTCTTTCCTTATCCTTGATCTTCGCAATTTTAATTACTATATGACTTGGTGTTGTCTTGCTGGTGCTCCTTTTGTTAGGGGATCTCTGTATTTCCATGACCTGCGTGTTTATTTCCTTCCCCATATTGGGGAATTTTTCAACAATTATTTCCTTAAAGAGACTTTCTATCCCTGTGTCTTTCTCTTCTCCTTCTGGTACCCCTATTATGTGAATATTGTTTCATTTGGATTGGTCACATAGCTCTCTTAAAATTCTTTCATTCCTAGAGATTCTTTTTTCTCTCTGTTCCTCAGCTTCTTTGTTTTCCTCTACTCTGATTCCTATTTAATTTACAATCTCTTCTATGTGATCTGATCTACTTTTAAACCCTCCATTGTATGTTTCATTTCAGATTGTGTATTCTTCAGCTCTGAGTGGTTCTTTTTCAGATTTTCTATTTCTTTGTTGAAGTCCTCCCTGAGATCTTGAATTATTTTCTGTAAATCCATGAGTGTATTTATAACTTTTGTTTTGAAATGTTTATCAAGATGATTGGTGATATCTGTTTCATTTAGTCCTCTTTCTGAGGTTCTGTCTTGTAGTTTTCTTGAGATCAAATTCCTCTGCCTGCTCATTTTGTCAGGGATTCTGTGTTTCTTCCTTTGTATTAGATGTCTCTACTATGCTTTCTGGTCCTTTTCTGTGTGGTCCTCTCTTCTTCAGGTGTGGGGGTCTGTTCTGCAGTCTTCATGTCATTTTCAGATCTGGTTGCATTTGCTGTATTTTCCTCTTTTATGTGTTTTTTGGGAGGAGGTTTCTGTCTTGCCTTCCTACTCCTCCATCTTTCTGAATATTATTTTTATTCCAAATTAATGCAGTATCTTAGAAGCATGCAAAAGTTGGGGCTATGGCTATGGGGATTCAAGGTTCAGAGCACATGATGCCTGCTCACAGGAGCTTGCCATCTGAGAGAGATAACATGGATGCAAGTATCTCAAGTTCTAGGCGGAGCCTGGTGAGGGTTAAAAAATCAGAGCTCTCTAGGGCTGCAACAAGGGCTGGTTAGTTCTTTTCGAAGATTCATGGAATTAATGGTTATATGAGTTCTGGGAGGTGTCCTGTGAAGGATTTGGTGACCATTAAAGCTGGGTTTGAATCATCTCTATGTAACTTAGAATTGGTATGACCTTGAGAAAACCTTAATTTTTCCCAGTAAAATAGAGATAATTACACAGTAGTGACTTCACAGAGTCATGATAAAATAAAGATGTGAGAAGATAATGCTTTCACACAGTACATGCCCATCATAGTAAGTACTGGATACTTTTATTATTATCATTGAGAGAATGGGATAGATTAGGTTGCCAAGGGAAGTCTTTTATTTATTCATGTAGCAAACATCTTTTACACCTTGTATCAGGCACTGTGCTAGGACCTGGGGTACAGAAATCAATTACACATAGTCCTGTCCTGAGAGAGCTGTTGGTCTAAATAAAATCATACTAAGAAAATTATGGTAATGTGCAATTATAGAAATATGCACAAAGTATTGAGGGGATGTAGTGGAAATGGGGAGGTCTGACAATTTGAATCAGAGACCACTTCCAGAAAGAGGTGTACTTGTGCAGTGTGTCAAAAGCATGGAGTTAGTTCCACTGGGAAGGCAAAAGATTAGGAGCTCTACTTTCTATAAAGACTAGAGGTCTTACACTAAGTGAAATAAGCCAGGTGGAGAAAGACAAATACCATATGATTTCACTTATATGTAGAATCGAGAAACAAAACAAAACAAAACAAAACAAAATGGACAAAACAGCAGAAGACTCATAGACACTGATGAGTGACTGGTAGTTACCATGGGGGAAGTGTTGGGAGTGGGTGGGTGAAATAGCTGAAGGGGATAAAGAGGTACAAAATCTCAATCATAATATAAATTAGTCATGGGGATGAAAGTACAGCATGTAGAATATAGTCAATAGTTCTGTAACATCCTTCTGTGTTGACAGATAGTAACTACACTAGTTGGGGTGAGGATTTAATAATGTAGTTAACTGTTGAATCACTATATTGTATCCTTGAGTATAACTGTATCAACTCTATCAATAAAATCAAGTATATCAAGTATTTCAACTATACTTCAACAAAAAATATATTTTAAAAGCCTAGAGGTCTTTGACAATGAGATAAGAACAAAAAAGGCCATTTAAGAGTACATTGCCTACTAGTAATTCCAATTCCTCTCAGATGTCTAGCTTTATTTGGGGCTTTGTAGTCAAATCCTATTCATATTAACCATGTGACTTTGAACAAGTTACTTAACCTCTCTTCTCTTATTTTGTTTCTTCACTGGTAAAATACCTACCTTGCAAGGCTGTTGAAAGACTTAACATTCCATTAAGTCTGTGACTCTCTTACCTGTCTTACTAACCATGGCACCCCCAGCACCAAACTTAGTGCATGGTATATAGGAAATGCTTAAAGATTTTAATTGAATAAATGAATGGATGATGTATGTAGAGTACCTAGGTTAGTGCCTATCCCATAGGAAGCACTCATTAAATGAAAACTATCCTCCTCATCATTATCCCCAGTGGGTTTGAGTACCACTTGGCTAATACAAAGAGGTAATTTTGCCCTTCTGTGTGCACACATTCTGAATTTCTGGGGAGAGAAATGCTCAGATATAAGATTTTCTGTGAGTATTTTTCAGTCTGACTTGCAGGACCATGGAAGACACCAGAAAGGAGGGTAGCATCTGAGCTGCACCTTCAAGGGTTAGTCTGGTTTCAGTAGGCAAAACAACCAGGCAGGCAGGGAGGTGGCACGTTCCAGGCAGAAGGGACAGCTGAAGCACTGAGAGTTAAATGTACATTTGGGGAGTCACAGGTGTGCAGATATGACAAGTGTTCCAAGTGTGAGAAGTGACATGGCAGGAGACAAGTCTAGAAAGGTCTAGGCCAGTGATGAGTAAACATTCTAGAAAGGGATGGGCTTTGTTGGTCCTTATATAACAAAAAGGAATAAATTTCCCAAAAGTTGTATTGATGAAATTCAAAATATAGTAATCGAATACAGTCTTTTGTAATATAGGTCTACTAATGAGAAGAATGAATTTTTTTAGAATAACATTTGCTGAAACGCGTTTCAAAATTAATTTCTCATTCATCATATTGATTGCAAACATTTATCTACAAAAAACATTCTTAGCTTATGGCTGAACAAATAAAGATAGAGGGCTGGATTTAGCTTATAGACCATATTTTGCCAACCTCTGATTTGTGTTATTGAGGACAGATTACTGTGCTACCAAGTTTGAGACTCTGTATTTAAGTAACAACCTCCTGAACAGAGTGCCTGACAATACTTGGTTTAACCATGCCTTATTAAGCATATCATTTATTCTTCCCAAGTGACATAGTTACTCTCTTGTTTGCTTACAATTGAAAAGCAACAGGACACTGATGTATGTGTGAGAGTCTCTTTGTCTTCACATATAATGGGTAACAGCTCATCTCTCATAGCAACCAAGGATACAAGGTACAGGAGTCGCCACTGTGAAATAATACTGGTCTCTGGCTGCTGTGACTGTTTTGTGTGGGGTTCCCCTGGGAGCTGGAATAGGCTTTTGAAAGAAAAAATAGACAAGTAATAAAAGGTAGATGGGGACATACACTTGCCTAGGATTCCATACCCAAGAAAAGCATAGAAGAGAACTCTATCATGAGAGGATTGTTATGAGTCCTCAAAGAAGCCCTAATCCAGCCCTTCAGAGTCTGCCAAAGGCCGGGCATGAGTTGGAGAGAGGCTTGGTGATTGTAGCTGCTAAGAATCTAGTTTAACACCACCATTCTCTGGGGAACCTGTTAGCACATCATAAGAGTCTTAATCCAAACTACGTTTGTGAGAAGGTGATACTTTTAAGTGCTACCTTAATTTCTATCTAGATGGAGGAATTTGGGTAGAGAGTATTACTCTGAGAATGAATTAATTGAATTCAGTCCATATCTGTTGAGTACTTCCTATGAATAAGACACTGAGCTAGGCTCTGGGGATGTGACCGTGAGGTCCACAGTTTGGGGCATCCTGACTTACTCTGCATCTGCTCCTACTTCAATAGTAGGGAGAACTAGGATGATGATGGTGGTGGTGGTGGTAGTGATGATGCAAAAAGAGGAAGAGGCAGGAGGAGATGACGTAGCGGCAGAGGCATGAATGCCTTTAACTAAGACTGGGAATGATAGAAGAGGGAAGTGTTCTGAAGAAAAAGTGAGGAATGTAAGGGAAATTAGTAATCACAGCTACTGATCTGGTAACCATGGTGCAGTGGATCAACCAAACGTTTGGATCAGATAAACCCAGACTTTCCATTTACTGTTTACATAACCTTGGTGAAATTATTTCAACTCTCTGAGCTTCAATTTCTTCCTCTGGAAAATGGGGCAATATTATACATGTCAAAAGTTGCATGGACCTGACCATGTTTTGTAAACCATTAGATCCTTACAGTTGTAATTTCAAATAGTAATACTCAGAAATGAGCATGAAATCAGAATACATACCAGTTGAGATGCCCGGAGAGCAGTCACTCAGGGAACAGGCTCTGAACTACGTTCTTAGGGTTACAGCTGTGAACAAGACAGATGTAGTTCGCCATGAAGTGAGCAGTGTAATGACAGATACGGTTTTATGCATGCATTCCAGTAACAAACATTAAATACAGCTATGATTAATTTTAGACAGGGGAAATGCAAGGTGCTAACAGAACATTTAATGGGAGCTGGCAGGCCTAACCTAGACCAGGATTTGGAGCTGCGACCTGAGAAAGTGGCATTTGAGCTGAGTGCTGAAGGGGGAAGATGAGTGTTGTTGATGCCTGCTGTGCTTCCTGCCTGACTCTGGACAGGCCTCTCTTCCTCCCCGCTTCGTCCCCTTGCCTGGCCCTAGGGGGCTGGCCCAGTCCCTCTACAGCCCTCCCCAGTGCTAAGGACCACTCGGAGATCTCCTTAGAGGTCCAGCGCATGATGCCTGAGTGCCTGTATCATACAGCTTGCCATAGAGAGCTCGGCAGGGCGGGCACAACTATGAGGGGAAAATTCGATGACATTGAAGAGGGAGCTCATGGCCGAGGATTTGGTTTCATCCGTTTGAATTTTCTTTCATTCCCTAAAATATCTGGTGGTACTTTGTCCAAGAAATCTTCAAAGCTTTTTCTATTTTCTCTTTTTTTTTAGAACTTTTAGATATACACTACAAAGAATAATATAATACCCATATTCTCACTACCCAGAATTTTTAAATTAACATTTTATTGTATTTACTTCCAATCTTTTTTGTGTTAAAACATGTTTTTACTTTCATAGTATAGTTCTCTTTGCCCACCTGGCCCAGACCCATTCTGCTTCTGAGGTTACCACTGTCCTGCCTGGTATGCATCTCCCTTTATGTCCATCAACTATGTAAGGCATTACTGTATGTGTGCATGTGCGTACTTACATGGCATCCAACACTATGTATCATTCTGTGACTTTATTATTTTTACTCAACATTATATATCTTAAAAACATACAAACATGGTTATGTAAACACCTGCTTATGTACAGTTCCTTCTTTTTAATGACTACAATCTGGCAGCATAGGAATATATCACATATTATTTATCTTTATTTATATTTATATTTTCCTAATTTTTAGCACAAATAATGCTGCAGTATATAGCTTTATACATGTCTCTCTGAATATATTTAAAAGTTAAAAGTGACGTTGTTGGATCTTGGGTTCTATATACATTTTACTAGATATTGGAAAATTGCTCTTTTTATTGGCTGAACTCATTTAAACTTCAACTAATAGTGTATGAAAGTATTCCTTCTTATAATACCAGAATTTTTTGCCAGTTTCATAGTGTGCAGATGGTATGTTTAATTCATATCTCCTTGATTTTCAGTGAAATTAAGAAGCTTTTTATATGCTTTTTGACAATTTGCATTCCTCTCTTGTGGATTGCATATTCATACCCTGTGTCCATTGTCCTATTAGGGTATTATCTTTTTTTTTATTGATCTATATTGATTCTGACCTACTGATCTTTTTTCTGTGGCTTATCTTTTACCTTTGTTTATAGTGTCTTTTATCACACAGAAAATATTTTTTTTAGTGTATTTAGTCTGTTTAGCCCTTGCCTTTATGGTTTATGTGGTTTATTCCTAACTTAAGAAATACTTCACTATCCCAAAGTGATAGGCACATTCTTTTATATTTTCTTCTGATAGTTTCAAGTTTATTTTTCACACTTAGGTTTGTAATATATCTGGAATTAGTTTTTGTGTGCGGTGTGAGATGGAGATACACTTTCATATTCTTCTATGTAGGAAGCCATTGATCCCAAATCATTTGTTTAATAGTTTATTCTTCCCACTGCTTTACAAAGTTCCTTCTGTCTTGCAGCAAGTTCCCTCATTTGTATGGATCTTTTTTCTGAGTTCTCTGTTTTGTTGCATTGACCTACTTGTCCTAACAAATACTACTCTTACCTAATTAGTATAGCTTTACATTAAGTTTTGATTTTCAACAGAGCAGGTCTCCCTTTGGTTGTTTTTTTGCAGAATTGTCTTGGTCTTTCTTAGACACTTACCCTTCCATATTTATTGTGGACTTAGTTTTCAACTGCAAAAATTACTATTGAGATTTTGACTGGACTTGGGTTAAAGTATAGACTAATCTGAAAATTGACATCTGTTTGATATCAAGTTTTTCTATGTGTAAATGATGTGTCATTCCATCTACTCAGGGCTACTTTTATATCCTTCAGAAAGGTCTTCTTTTTCTTTGTTTTCTCCTTAGATGTTTTCTATATTTTGTTGTGCTGTGAATGAGATTGTTTTTTCTGTTATCTTTTCTGATTGGTTGTTGGTGATGTATAGGAACAGTGTTGATTGTTGTATGTTTATTTTGTGCCTTGGGACTTCTCTTATTAATTTTAATGTTTTCTCTTCTGCTTTTTGGGTTTTCTATTTATCATGATTTTCCTTTGCTCCATTCTTGCCTTTTACTGAATTGAATAATATTTTCTGTATTCCCTTCTGTGTAGAAGTTATACATTCTATTTCTGTTTTTCTGTTGGTTGATTTGTTATTTCGATGGCTACCTTTATTTTTTAATCTGTGTATCTGTATATATGACTTGAAGTTTCAAGTTAACCAGACTTTACCTCTGATCTCCCCTCCCAACTTCCATATTCTTATTGTCTTATATTTTAGCTCATCTTTGTTTTGTAAGTCCTCTAATTTAGAAGTAATTAGTAATAAAACTTTTATATCCAGTGTTTATTCAATCACATTTTGTTCATCATTGCTTTTTGAATCCCACTTTTGCCTTCTGCAAGTATGTCCTTTGTCTGAAATATCTTTATCTCACCCTCATGCTTTAGTGATAACTAAGCGAAGAATTCCAGCTAGACTGCAGTTTTCTCATAGCACTTAAGAGGCATCATTTCCTTGCACTCTGGCCTCTGTCATTGCCTGTGAGGAGCCTACTATCACTGCACTCTATCCTGTCTGTGTAATCTTTCCTTCTTGTTTTATTTACAGGTTACTCTCTTTGTCTTTGCTGTTCTACAACTTACTGTAATGCATCTGGGCATGGATTTATTTTTATGTGTTATGCTTGAGACTCATTGTTTTCCTGAATTCGCAGATGTGTTCCTCTTTCAATTCCATGAACTTCTTGGCCTGTATCTCTGAATAATGCCTTTCTCCATTTTCTCTATTTTCTCCCCTGCAACTTATATTAGACATGCTTTTTCTTCTCATTATATCCTCATCTTTTAATCAGTTCTTATTTTTCCCATATTTTTATCTCTTTATGCTTCATTTTGGGTGATTTTCTCAATTTATCACTAATTTTTACAAGTATGACTTTACCGCATCCACTGAGTTTTTAATTTCTATGCTTTCATTTCTAGAAATTCTATTTGGTTCTTTCAAATATGCTATTCTTTTTTCATAGTGCCCTATTATCTCACTTTTACACCATGGTAAAATCAAAAACATGAAAGCTGAACCATCATTAAGCCAGGGATCATCGGTAGTAATAAATATACAACGCTCTTTATTGTAAAGTCCGAACACCTTTAACTTGAGTATGACTTTTTATTTCTTGCAAAACCCATCATCAGTATTTATAATTCTATTTCCAACAAATAGCATCACAAAACCAGACTATGTGTACATGCTTGATTACTATTTGATTCAGCAAAGAAGTCAGTCATATTTCTGACAAGCAAGTGTAGTTCTGACATAAATGTTGGCTGATATTTTTGTTTATAGTATTAAGAAGAAGGTGACAGGGAAGCAATGAAGACAGTCAAAACTTCACTCATTAGTCAATGCTGTGAGCTGCTTTGCTCAATCAGATAATAGTTTTGAATACTGGAAAAATATATCCTGAGTTTTTTGTACTTTTCACAATGTAACAGCTACACCTATAACATTTGTAAGTTTAATCTGCATTATTAACATTTACTCCATAACTTTCTTAAGTCTGGGCAACCAACAAAATAATAAAACCAGTGCTATGTCTGTAGCATCTGCTGATTTCCATGGTGTTAATACTCTCACTGTCGTTAATTTCAAGCTGCCCATGTGACATTACCTACTACAGAGTTGGGAGGAGTTGTGTAGAGGCACACCAGTACATAACATTTCCATCCAATGATATAACAGGCATAAATTTTCTCAAGAGCATAGACAGTAGTAAAATGTGGTAAGATAATTAGAAAGTGGCACATTTCCAGCTTTTGTTGACTTTATTTTTAATATAATTTATTCAATTATATGTTTATATAATTAAGTTCTTTGTAATGTACTAACAACTGGCTCAGAAAATTTAGAATTGGCTCTCTCAAGATAGTATAGGCTGGCTCCAGCACACCACTGACCTCTGAAATACACAAGGAAACCAGAGAAAACTTCTGAAGGAGTGATTTTTGAGTGGGCTTCTGAGAATTGAATAAAAGTTTGCTGGGTGAAGTGGAGGAAGGCATCTCAGGCAAAGGGAGCAGAATGAGGGAAGGTACATCCTAGGACGTCTGAGAAACATGAGTAGAGAATAGAAAAAGGCCAGAGAAGTAGGGCAGAGCTAATTCATGAAGGATCTTCTAGACCTTTTATCCCAAAAGCTCTAGGGAACCGTTGAAGGATATTAAACAAGAGAGTGAGTGACTGGATTTGCATTCTCAAGAGACCTATCCTGGAGTTAGGTGGGGAGAGGTTTGGAGAGGGCCAGGGCTGCTGCAGTGCATGCCATAATGCTGGGGTGCCTTGAGCCAGGTGCCAGGTAATGGAGCTCAGGTGGTAAGGGGAGTGCAATCCAGACACTACAGTGTGTGCAAAGGCTTGAGGTGCAAGGAAACCAAGCACCAGAAACAGGGATAGTATGAGGCCTCAGTGTAGACTTGTTGCCAGGGAATGGCAGGGATGTGAGTGGAAATTGGTGGTACAATGTAAGGACTCTTGGCCAACGAACAGAGTGTTGGATGCGATGCTGCTCATGGGGTGTACCGGCAGCAGGTGGGGTCAGTGTTCTCCACCCTCCCGGAGCCAAACTGTTCAATAACTGCTCAGTCCTCTGGCTTACCCAGATGGGCAAAGTGCCTGTAAGAACTAGCCTCTGGGAGGCTGACCATCTAGGGTCTTGTCACTCAAAGGGTGGTTCATGGACCTGTCTCATTAGCCTCACGAGGGAGCTAACCAGAAATGCAGAATCTCAGGTCATACCCTAGACATACTGGTCAGACTACGTTAAATAATTTTTTTAAATTTCTATATTGAGGTACATACAATAAAATGCACAAATCTTAGTGTACAACCTGATGAATTTTAACACAGGTACACACCCATGTAATGAGTCTGACTACATTTTAGCAAGACCTCACGGGCACTCTAAAGTCTGAGAATCCCTAGCTAGGGGCAGGCTTCTCTCAAGTGGTCTAGGCCACCTGCCCTGGAATCACACGGAGTGCTTATCCACAATGCAGATTCCTGGGCTCCATCCCCGACTCCTGAGTCCTGCCCCAGACCTCTGGAATCTGAATTTCTGAGGTTGGGCTCAGGAGCTTGAAATTTCAGTATGCTTCTGAGATTATTCTTATACACATCAACAGTCCACACTAATCCCCGAAAGACTTGGCCCAAACAGTCATGTTTAAATTGGTTCAGAACACCTGAACTCCTTAATCTGTCCTGGTAAATTATTTCCTTCCCTTTGTTGAAAAGCACGTTGTTGGTCATTGTCTGGAAGACAGTTGGTACTCAATAAATGTTAACAATTGTTGTAGCATCTGTGAAGGCTAGAACGAAGCATGATCTAGGGAAAGGAGCGCGTGTGTGTGTGCATGCGTGCGTGCATGTGGGCGTCATGGGCAGTGTGCTGGGGAGGGAGTGAACAGAAAGATGCAAGGTTCTGGATGTCTCAGATGTCCCCCCAGCCTATTCCCCTCCCAGTGCCAGCGACCATCTGCTCTGAGCAGCCGCCTGTCTGGGAACCGAGGGTATCCATGGGAACCAGTATGGAGGTTGCCAAGAGGACTCCATGGCCACCAGCCAGAGGGAAGAATGGAAATCGAGTGGAACCAAAAGTGACAGACTTGTGTGTGTTCAGTGGAGGGGGAGGGGATCAGCTGTGAGAGCAGGGGCCGCGTCTGGGCCCTCCTTCAGACAACACTGTGACTTCCCCAGCGGTGCCCAGGAGGACCACTTGAAGCACTTTGAATAGTAGAATCTCTCTCTCTTCCTCCCTCCCTCCCTTTTCCTCACGTCTTCTCCCTCTCCCTCCCTACTTTAATAGGAAATTCAGTTTTTTTTTTAAGTACAAGTTAGTAGAAAAGTAAAACATGAGAATTTGGGTCACCTCAAATCCCACCACTCACAGCAGATGCTTTAATTTTTGGTGTTAGTCTTTTTCTCTATACATATTTTATAAGGTTGAAATTATCCATTTTCAGTTCTGCATTCTGCTTTCTAAAACTTTCTTTTGAATCAGGCATTTAGCTTGAAGAGAAAAGCATGAGATGGCCCCCCTGCATTCACATCCCAGATCTGCCTGCTTAAAAATTAATGGCTGAGGCCACAATGACAAAATGATCCAAAGTGGACATTCCTAAGTGAATGCTATTGAGCCATCTTAGCCAGTGGTGCCCATTTTAGTCGTTTGACTAGTTTTTGAGTTGGATGTTTCTTGTGTATTTAAGCAAGTTTGATAAAGCCATGCTTAAAGAAACAAACATATCTTATAATGGTTTCACAAGATAAAAAAAGAAGGAAACAAACACAACACAGAGAAAAGAATGAGGAACTGTTTTGCTTGGATATTTCTGCAAAGAGCATTCAGATTTAACATGCTGTATCGGCCCCAGAATGTGACATAATGGGGTAAGAAATGTATATCTGGGTCTTTTATCTTTTCATTCACAGCATAAGCAGAGGCCTTACCGCCCCTGTAGCCCCAGTGGCAGAGGGTGCAGCCTCAAGAGACCAGTCACGTTTGAGGGACCAGCTGAAATGTGCAAACCTGCTAATGAGACCAAGATGCCATTTCATTCAGCGTTTCTCAATTGATTCATGGTTTAGGCCACTTCTTTTTCGATCAGTTCATCTAGTTCTGTGTGTGTTCAGTGGAGGGGGGACGCTCGTGAGGATGATAACAGCCACCTCCAGAGCTGTAATAAGGGCTGGCGGTGATGAGTGAAGAGAGCTTTGGCAAACTAGGGCTCAGGGTAGGTCAGCTTAGTATTCTTGAATTTTTCCCAAAGCATTACAAACGTGTACATCATTTAAATGATTCCATACTATTCCATCATGTGGAGGAAGCACATTTTATTTAATCATTCTCTTATTACTGGATGTTTCACTTGCTTTCAGTTTTTCACCACTGTTAATTCAAAACATAATGAACATCATTTTCCCTCCCTCCCCTTTTCTTCCCTCCCTCCCTCCCTCCCTCCTTTCCTTCCTTCCTGTCTTCCAACAGCTCCATTTCAAAGCCTTACTTTTTATCTACTGGCAGTTTGGTGACCAAAAGGCGTTTTAGAAGTAATCTATCCTGACCTCCCATTTTACAGATGTGGCATCTAAGGCTGGCAGCTGAGTGTGTGATTTACCCAGAGGTGTGCTTCCCAATAGGGAAGTGAATCTGAGTATTTATGGACTCCAGGTCCTGTGCTCTCTTCTCTCTCACCGAGCACCCTGCAGCTCCAAAAAAAAGTGTTGCATTCTCACGTATTTCACATCCTATCACCTAGAAATACTCCAAAGTCATCCCACTGAAGACACTATAAATAGCTGAATTTATTTTGTTGGATGTTTCTGCCTTTTTAAATATTTCTTTTAAAATGTTTATTTATGAGTCAATACTGTCTGTTTACATGGCAAACTAGAGGACAGGAACTGTGTCTTTTTCAACTTATTGTCAGTAAATTCTTTTCTGGCATGATTGAAGAGAGCCCATGATAACCCAAACCATCCCATACGGTCTGCCATTCCCTTTTACACTTTTGCTTGAGCAAAACAGCATGTATTTGGGAGAAGCTTAAAAACTGACTTACAGTTCTAACTCCCAAAGTGAACAAAATCAGAAATAAGGCTTCATTTAAGCTTTTTGGCTAACTTTTACAATTAATTCAACGAATGTTCTTTGAATACTCACAGTGACCAGAACAGAGTTGATCTAATAGCTATTCAGAGAAAGCGTGTCCTCAAATTGCTTCTAGTTCAGTATGAGAGCTGGCTTTTAAATGTAGGCCTTATTATTATTCAGGTATGCTACCTCAACAGATCAGGAGATGACTGCCATTGAAAAGAGAGCTTATTCTCAAGAGGAGGGCCAGGCCACAGTGCCATGCAGGGCCACACGAGGAAGCACCAGGGCTGGTCAGGAGGCAGAAAGAGTAGGGGGAAGTGTGGGCAAGTGCTTGTGTTGTGGTTTTCACAGGAAGAAGTGGGTGAGGCAGGGTAAGCCGGCTAAGCAAGTTTAGGATTAGTTGGTTTGAAGAATTTCATTGGGCTCTGGGCATAGGGGCTGTGATAGCTGTCTGGTGCCTGACCCTGGGATGACTAGGACAGGAGGAGAGTGCCCAAGTGTGAGAGCCCAATAAAGGAGGCTGGGATTGGTTGGTTTGCATATGAAAGGCATGTTTACTGTTTCTAGGAATGGCAGTCCTGGGCTGGGGGTGGGGGGCAGTTCTCCCAGGGACAGTAAGGCCCCAGATGCCAAAACTCCAGAATAGAAACATGCTTAATGCAGAGGCAAGGTAGGCACTTAATTCTAGCAAGATATAAGGTGTAAAGCTGTAACAGGAAGAAGCATACCTTGGGTGTTAACAGGAAGAGATTATTTCAAGAATGCTTCTTCTGACAATGAGTTAATGGAAGAAATGGCTTTTCAGCAGGCAGAGTGAGGGGAGAGGGTCCAGCTCCTTCCACTCACTGGCAAGTCACCTACCTTGGGCAAATTACTTAAGCCCTCTGAATAATACCTATTCTTATATCCCGAAGTTGTTGTACAGATCAAGTAAACACCTCAGTGTTTCTCTCACTGTGGCCCATAGACTTGCGGAAGCCGACTACAAGGGTGGGGCCCAGGCATCTGCATTTTAGCTGGCCCCTCACTCCTACCCTTGGTAATTCTTAACAGCACTAAGTTGGGAAACAATGCTACAGAAGCAATGCTAGGTGCATTCTAGAATCTAAAGGGTAAGATGCTATACATATGTAAAGAGATTTTTATGTATGTAATATAATAGCCTTCACTGTGCTTCAGTATCTCATACACGTCAGCTCCTTAAACAAGAACCGTGTTTGGGTCGCCTGCTTTATTTAGCATCTGCTGAGCTAGGTGTTAAGCACAGGGACAACAAAGGGATACTGCCCCAAAGCCCTGCCTCCTGCTGCACTGGCTGTCTGCGACTGCTGCTGGGGACGCTGCCCTGGCAGACGTGCCAGAAGGCCACCAGAAGGAATGCAGCCGGGGAACCAAGTCCTTGGACTGCGAGCAGGCTCCACACACAGCTTGGCCCCCAATGCAGCTGTGTGATTTCTAATTCCATGTTTATCTGCATGGGTTTCTATTTTTACCTCACATTTTTAAAAATGTGAACCAATAGACTAACTGAAAATGATTTGGAAAATATATGGGTAAGAATTGTTGAGTAATGGCTGTTCTCTGGCCTTGCCTAACTGGGCTTTCAGATAGGCACTATGTGAACCAGTGGTGATTGAAAGGGTCAAGGAGAGTAGTGCTTATTAAACACCACTTGTTTGACGCTGATGTTGTTTTTGATCCTCACAGAAGACCTGTGAGGTACATTTTTCCCATCTCACTGTATTAAAATGAGGCTCCAGCATATTCAGTCCCTTGTAGCAGGTTTCACGGGAAGAAAAGCACAGATGAGATTTCAGGGGGGTCCTGTTGGATTACAGAGGCCACTTGCTTTCCCTGCCAGACTGCCTCCAAGAAGATGCTGGATGTCCAGGTGGGGGTATGTTTCTAACTAGATTTTTGAAATAAAACCCTGGTGAAATATCTCTTTATGAACTGTAAAACTTTCAGCTTACTGACTTGCACAGACATAATCTTATCAGATCTCTGACATAACACAAATTCTGGCTGCTGCTTTTCCTCCATATTTTCCTTCCCACTCCCCTAGTAATTATGTAGTAATCACTATGTTGGTAATTATCTCATTAGTAATTTGATGAGAGAAAGCTCAGTGAAGGAATAATAAAAGGGCTACAAGATTACAAATGACAAATCCAGTTTTAATAGCCTTTAAAGCCTCATTAAAAGAAAAGGGACAATTTTCCCTGCACAGTATTTTGAAAAATGTCAGCATTTCTCTAAAGAGCCCAAGTGTTTTCTCTGGTCTGAAGACCTCATTTCTAAGAGAGTGAAGAATCTCTGAAAGTTCTAGTGATGAAGAGGAGCAGCAGCAACGATGGCCTGGGGCGGCCTTACAGGCCCCGCTGCCCCCCTGTGCAGGGTGGAAGGGGGACAGATGTGGGGGAGGGCTTCATAAAAGCTGGGAAGGGCACACACCCTGACAGAGGGACTAGTGTCCTGGCCACTGGTGCCTTGTGCCGACACCGAGGCAGACGCCCCCGGAGGCAGAGCTTCTCCTGCTCGGGCCCCACGGCAGTGGTCCGGGTGTGAGGCATGGGGAAATGGGTCAGGGCTCTCAGTGTGCCAGGCCTGGCTCCCCAGTCTCTGGCCTCACTGATTGCCTTACACCCTCATGTTCCCTGCCCTCCATGACCCTGATCACAGCCGCTTTGGAGTCTTCTGGAATTTGCTTTTCATGATTTTGGCCATGAAAAGCCCTGTGTCTCCCATCTTTGGTGAATTCTTTTATGTAATTATTCATTCATTTATTTATTTATTTATTTAGATAATTATTTTTTATTGAAGGGTAGCTGACACACAGTATTACATTAGTTTCAGGTGTACAACACAGTGATTCAACATTTATATCCATGATAATTCTAGGTACCAGCTATCACCATACCAAGTTGTTACAATATTTTGACTATATTCCTTATACTATACATTACATCCCGGTTACTTATTTATTTTACAATTGGAAGTGTCTATATATATTTTTGTGTGTGTGTGAGGGCATCTCTCATATTTATTGATCAAATGGTTGTTAAGAACAATAAAATTCTGTACAGGAGAGTCAATGCTCAATGAACAATCATTAATCCACCCCAAGCCTAATTTTCATCAGTCTCCAATCTTCTGAAGCATAATGAACAAGTTCTTACATGGAGAACAAATTCTTACATAGTGAATAAGTTACATGGTGAACAGTACAAGGGCAGTCATCACAGAAACCTTCGGTTTTGCTCATGCATTATGAACTATAAACAGTCAGTTCAAATATGAATACTCATTTGATTGTTATACTTGATTTACATGGGGATACCACATTTCTCTCTTTATTATTATTATTTTTAATAAAATGCTGAAGTGGTAGGTAGATACAAGATAAAGGTAGAAAACATAGTTTAGTGTTGTAAGACAGCAAATGTAGATGATCAGGTGTGTGCCTGTAGACTATGTGTTAATCCAAGCTAGACAAGGGCAATAAAACATCCACGTATGCAGAAGATTTCTCTCAGAACAGGGGGGGTGAGGTTCTAAGCCTCACCTCTGTTGATCCCCAATTTCTCACCTGATGGCCCCCCTGCGACTGTGCCTGTCTTAGGTTGTTCCTCCCTTGAGGAATCTTACCCGTCTCTGGCTAACCAGTCATCTTCCGGGGCCATACAGGGAAATGTGAAGTTGGTAAGTGAGAGGGAAGCCTTATTGTTTGAAAAGGTTAGCTTTTTACTTCTTTGCATATTTATGCCCTGTGGCTTCTATGCCCAGCATTTGTCTTGAGGTATCTTTACCACTTGGAGGAGTTATGATACTCGGTAAATTTGATATGAGGCACGAATTCTATTTAAGGGTTGTAATTAGGAAGGAAGAAGAAAAGCTATAGAAGTAGCAGGCAGAAGAAAACATGGGAAGATTGATTATTTCTTTGACATATCTTCTTGTAGAGTAACTTCAGCATATATAGGTTTTAAGCTACTACTTAAATTGCGCACACACATTAACATGATAGGAGTATAGTTACATAACCAAAGCATATCTGTAATTACCAGCCATCTCCAGTGAAACCAAGAAAACCATTAAGGCACCTTAGGCATTTGTGAAAACTTATCTATGATATGGTGGATATTGTCCAACTGAACTTGAACAGTCTGAGAGAAATCAGACAAATTAAAACAACCCATTCCTGGGGACTGTTCACATGCCATATGTTCTTTTAACAGTAAATAGTCTGTAGTTGTAAGAGTTTGGAGCGCTACAATTTGCACTTCTCCAAATTCTTGGTTGAGTTCCAACAGTATAGATCCAGTCAAATTTGTTGTTTCACTGTATGCACAGGCCAGCTTAGATATCTCCTTCCTCATTCCCATGGCAAGTCCAGGAGGTGGTGGGATGAGTGCATCTACACCTGTAGCAGTGCGTGGATCTTTGTTGGGGTTTTTTGATGATCATCTTCTGGCATGAGTCTTCCAGAGAGTGCTGATGTTGGAAGTTCTTTTTCATATCGTATCTTAGTTCATTTTTGGGGTAGCCCAATTAGGCTTTGATCCTCTGTATAAACACAAACAGACCCTTTGCCTACACTTTTATATGCCCTTTATACCCTTGTGTAGGACTCATTGGAGGTCTCCACACAGGAACTGCCTTTTTTTTTTGTATCATTAATCTACACTTACATGATGAATATTATGTTTACTAGGCTCTCCCCTATACCAGGTCCCCCCTATAAACCCCTTTACAGTCACTGTCCATCAGCACAGCAAAATGTTGTAGAATCAATACTTGCCTTCTCTGTGTTGTACAGCCCTCCCCTTTCTCCCACCACCCCCATGCATGCTAATCTTAATACCTCCTTTCTTCTTCCCCCCCCTTATCCCTCCCTACCCACCCATCCTCCCCAGTCCCTTTCCCTTTGGTACCTGTTAGTCCATTCTTGAGTTCTGTGATTCTGCTGCTGTTTTGTTCCTTCAGTTTTTCCTTTGTACTTATACTCCACAGATGAGTGAAATCATTTGGTATTTCTCTTTCTCCGCTTGGCTTGTTTCACTGAGCATAATACCCTCCAGCTCCACCATGTTGCTGCAAATGTAGGACTTGCCCTTTTCTTTTGGCTGAGTAGTATTCCATTGTGTATATGTACCACATCTTCTTTATCCATTCATCTATCGATGGACATTTAGGTTGCTTCCAATTCTTGGCTATTGTAAATAGTGCTGCAATAAACATAGGGGTGCATTGGTGTTTCTCAAACTTGATTGCTGCATTCTTAGGGTAAATTCCTAGGAGTGCAATTCCTGGGTCAAATGGTAAGTCTGTTTTGAGCATTTTGATGTACCTCCATACTGCTTTCCACAATGGTTGAACTAATTTACATTCCCACCAGCAGTGTAGGAGGGTTCCCCTTTCTCCACAGCCTCGCCAACATTTGTTGTTGTTTGTCTTTTGGATGGCAGCCATCCTTACTGGTGTGAGGTGATACCTCATTGTAGTTTTAATTTGCATTTCTCTGATAATTAGCGATGTGGAACATCTTTTCATGTGTCTGTTGGCCATCTGTATTTCTTTTTTGGAGAACTGTCTGTTCAGTTCCTCTGCCCATTTTTTAATTGGGTTATTTGTTTTTTGTTTGTTGAGGCGTGTGAGCTCCTTATATATTCTGGAAGTCAAGCCTTTATCGGATGTGTCATTTTCAAATATATTCTCCCATACTGTAGGGATCCTTCTTGTTCTATTGATGGTGTCTTTTGCTGTACAGAAGCTTTTCAGCTTAATATAGTCCCACTTACTCATTTTTGCTGTTGTTTTCCTTGCCCGGGGAGATATGTTCAAGAAGAGGTCACTCATGTTTATGTCTAAGAGGTTTTTGCCTATGTTTTCTTCCAAGAGTTTAATGGTTTCATGACTTACATTCAGGTCTTTGATCCATTTGGAGTTTACTTTTGTATATGGGGTTAGACAATGGTCCAGTTTCATTCTCCTACATGTAGCTGTCCAGTTTTGCCAGCACCACCTGTTGAAGAGACTGTCATTTCGCCATTGTATGTCCATGGCTCCTTTATCAAATATTAATTGACCATATATGTCTGGGTTAATGTCTGGATTCTCTAGTCTGTTCCATTGGTCTGTGGCTCTGCTCTTGTGCCAGTACCAAATTGTCTTGATTACTATGGCTTTATAGTAGAGCTTGAAGTTGGGGAGTGAGATCCCCCCTACTTTATTCTTCTTTCTGAGGATTGCTTTGGCTATTCGGGGTCTTTGGTGTTTCCATATGAATTTTTGAATTATTTGTTCCAGTTCATTGAAGAATGTTGCTGGTAGTTTCATAGGGATTGCATCAAATCTGTATATTGCTTTGGGCAGGATGGCCATTTTGACGATATTAATTCTTCCTAGCCACGAGCATGGGATGGGTTTCCATCTGTTAGTGTCCCCTTTAATTTCTCTTAAGAGTGACTTGTAGTTTTCAGAGTATAAGTCTTTCACTTCCTTGGTTAGGTTTATTCCTAGGTATTTTATTTTTTTTGATGCAATTGTGAATGGAGTTGTTTTCCTGATTTCTCTTTCTGTTGTTTCATTGTTAGTGTATAGGAAAGCCACAGATTTCTGTGTGTTGATTTTGTATCCTGGAAATTTGCTGTATTCCGATATCAGTTCTAGTAATTTTGGGTGGAGTCTTTAGGGTTTTTTATGTACAGTATCATGTCATCTGCAAATAGTGACAGTTTAACTTCTTCTTTACCAATCTGGGTTCCTTGTATTTCTTTGTTTTGTCTGATTGCCGTGGCTAGGACCTCCAGTACTATGTTAAATAACAGTGGAGAGAGTGGGCATCCCTGTCTAGTTCCCGATCTCAGAGGAAATGCTTTCAGCTTCTCGCTGTTCAATATAATGTTGGCTGTGGGTTTATCATAGATGGCCTTCATTATGTTGAGGTACTTGCCCTCTATTCCCATTTTGCTGAGAGTTTTTATCATGAAAGGATGTTGAATTTTGTCAAATGCTTTTTCAGAATCTATGGAGATGATCATGTGGTTTTTGTCTTTCTTTTTGTTGATGTGGCGGATGATGTTGATGGACTTTTGAATGTTCTACCATCCTTGCATCCCTGGGATGAATCCCACTTGGTCATGGTGTATGATCCTTTTGATGTATTTTTGAATTCGGTTTGCTAATATTTTGTCGAGTATTTTTGCATCTACGTTCATCAGGGATATTGGTCTGTAGTTTTCTTTTTTGGTGGGGTCTTTGCCTGGTTTTGGTATTAGGGTGATGTTAGCTTCATAGAATGAGTTTGGGAGTATCCCCTCCTCCTCTATTTTTTGGAAAACTCTAAGGAGAATGGGTATTATGTCTTCCCTGTATGTCTGATAAAATTCCGTGTAAATCCATCTGGCCCGGGGATTTTGTTCTTTGGTAGTTTTTTGATTACCGCTTCAATTTCGTTGCTGGTAATTGGTCTGTTTAGATTTTCTGTTTCTTCCTGGGTCAATCTTGGAAGGTTGTATTTTTCTAGGAAATTGTCCATTTCTCCTAGGTTTCCCAGCTTGTTAGCATATAGGTTTTCATAGTATTCTCCAATAATTCTTTGCATTTCCGTGGGGTCCGTCGTGATTTTTCCTTTCTCGTTTCTGATACTGTTGATTTGTGTTGACTCTCTTTTCCTCTTAATAAGTCTGGCTAGAGGCTTATCTATTTTGTTTATTTTCTCGAAGAACCAGCTCTTGGTTTCATTGATTTTTGCTATTGTTTTATTCTTCTCAATTTTATTTATTTCTTCTCTGATCTTTATTATGTCCCTCCTTCTGCTGACCTTAGGCCTCACCTGTTCTTCTTTTTCCAATTTCGATAATTGTGACATTAGACCATTCATTTGGGATTGCTCTTCCTTTTTTAAATATGCTTGGATTGCTATATACTTTCCTCTTAAGACTGCTTTTGCTGTGTCCCACAGAAGTTGGGGCTTAGTGTTGTTGTTGTCATTTGTTTCCATATATTGCTGGATCTCCATTTTGATTTGGTCATTGATCCATTGATTATTTAGGAGCGTGTTGTTAAGCCTCCATGTGTTTGTGAGCCTGTTTGCTTTCTTTGTACAATTTATTTCTAGTTTTATGCCTTTGTGGTCTGAAAAGTTGGTTGGTAGGATTTCAATCTTTTGGAATTTACTGAGGCTCTTTTTGTGGCCTAGTATGTGGTCTATTCTGGAGAATGTTCCATGTGCACTTGAGAAGAATGTATATCCTGTTGTTTTTGGATGTAGAGTTCTATAGATGTCTATTAGGTCCATTTGCTCTACTGTGTTGTTCAGTGCTTCCGTGTCCTTACTTATTTTCTGCCCAGTGGATCTATCCTTTGGGGTGAGTGGTGTGTTGAAGTCTCCTAGAATGAATGCATTGCAGTCTATATTCCCCTTTAGTTCTGTTAGTATTTGTTTCACATATGCTGGTGCTCCTGTGTTGGGAGCATATATATTTAGAATGGTTATATCCTCTTGTTGGACTAAGCCCTTGATCATTATGTAGTGTCCTTCTTTATCTCTTGTTACTTTCTTTGTTTTGAAGTCTATTTTGTCTGATATTAGTACTGCAACCCCTGCTTTCTTCTCGCTGTTGTTTGCTTGAAATATGTTTTTCCATCCCTTGACTTTTAGTCTGTACATGTCTTTGGGTTTGAGGTGAGTTTCTTGTAAGCAGCATATAGATGGGTCTTGCTTTTTTATCCATTCTGTTACTCTATGTCTTTTGATTAGTGCATTCAGCCCATTAACATTTAGGGTGACTATTGAAAGATATGTACTTATTGCCATTGCAGGCTTTAAATTCGTGGTTACCAAAGGTTCAAGGTTAGCCTCTTTAGTATCTTACTGCCTAACTTAGCTCGCTTATTGAGCTGTTATATACACTGTCTGGAGATTCTTTTCTTCTCTCCCTTCTTATTCCTCCTCCTCCATTCTTCATATGTTGGGTGTTTTGTGCTGTGCTCTTTCTAGGAGTGCTCCCATCTAGAGCAGTCCCTGTAAGATGTCCTGTAGAGGTGGTTTGTGGGAAGCAAATTCCCTCAGCTTTTGTTTGTCTGGGAATTGTTTAATCCCACCATCATATTTAAATGATAGTCGTGCTGGATACAGTATCCTTGGTTCAAGGCCCTTCTGTTTCATTGCATTAAATATATCTTGCCATTCTCTTCTGGCCTGTAGGGTTTCTGTCGAGAAATCTGATGTTAGCCTGATGGGTTTTCCTTTATAAGTGACCTTTTTCTCTCTAGCTGCCTTTAAAACTCTTCCCTTGTCCTTGATCTTTGCCATTTTAATTATTATGTGTCTTGGTGTTGTCCTCCTTGGATCCTTTCTGTTGGGGGTTCTGTGTATTTCCGTGGTCTGTTCGATTATTTCCTCCCCCAGTTTGGGGAAGTTTTCAGCAATTATTTCTTCCAAGATACTTTCCATCCCTTTTCCTCTCTCTTCTTCTTCTGGGACCCCTATAATACGGATATTGTTCCTTTTGGATTGGTCACACAGTTCTCTTAATATTGTTTCATTCCTGTAGGTCCTTTTATCTCTCTCTATGTCAGCTTCTATGCGTTCCTGTTCTCTGGTTTCAATTCCATCAATGGCCTCTTGCATCCTATCCATTCTGCTTATAAACCCTTCCAGAGTTTGTTTCATTTCTGCGATCTCCTTTCTGGCATCTGTGATCTCCTTCCGGACTTCATCCCATTTCTCTTGCGTATTTCTCTGCATCTCTGTCAGCATGTTTATGATTTTTATTTTGAATTCTTTGTCAGGAAGACTGGTTAGGTCTGTCTCCTTCTCTGGTGTTGTCTCTGTGATTTTTGTCTGCCTGTAGTTTTGCCTTTTCATGGTGATAGGAATAGTTTGCAGAGCTGGGACGAGTGATGGCTGGAAGAACTTCCCTTCTTGTTGGTTTGTGGCCCTCCTCTCCTGGGAGAACAGCGACCTCTAGTGGCTTGTGCTGGGTAGCTGTGCGCAGACAGGGCTTCTGCTTCCTGCCCGGCTGCTATGGAGTTAATCTCCGCTGTTGCTGTGGGCGTGGCCTGGCTCGGGCAGCTAATCCAACGTGGTGGAGTCGTGTTGGAGGGGGAGCAGCCGGGAGGCTATTTATCTCCGTAAGGGGCCTCCCTGCTCCCTGCAGCCCAGGGGATTAGGTTGCCCAGAGATCCCCGGATTCCCTGCCTCTGGATTAAGTGTCCCACCCTGCCCCTTTAAGACTTCCAAAAAGCACCCGCCAAAACAAAACAACGACCACAAAAAAAAAAAATAAATAAATAAATAAATAAATAAATAAATAAAAATGGCCGCTTGTTTTTCTTTATTCTCCGGTGCCAGCCTCAGGCATGTGCTCACCGGTCTTGCTGCCCTGTTTCCCTAGTATTGGGGTCCCTATCCCTTTAAGACTTCCAAAAAGCGCTCGCCAAAACAAAACAGAAAAAAAAAAAATGGCCATTCATTTTTCTTATGTCCTCCGGCGCCAGGCCTCCGGTACCCTCTCACCATTCTTGCTGCCCTATTTCCCTAATATCCAGGGCCCCGCGCACGCACTGTGTCTGCACTCTGGTCCGGATGGCTGGGGCTGGGTGTTCAGCAGTCCTGGGCTCCGTCTCCCTCCCGCTCTGCCTGCTCTTCTCCCGCCAGGAGCTGGGGGGAGGGGCGCTCAGGTCCCACTGGGATGGGGCTTGTATCTTACCCCCTTTATGAGGCACCGGGTTCTCGCAGGTGTGGATGTGGTCTGGATGTTGTTCTGTGTCCTCTGGTCTTTATTCTAGGAAGAGTTGTCTTTGTTATTTTTTCATAGATATATGTGGTTTTGGGAGGAGATTTCTGCTGCTCTACTCACGCCGCCATCTTGGCTCCACCTCTATCTGGTGAATTCTTAATCAACAAGATTTGACTCATGTCCTTGTCTACATTTCTGTCCCCTCTCCCATAAGGTAAAATAAATCTTCTCGTTTATTTGTCCTTAGACTTTTTACATACTTTCCGTATAATATCATTTGTTCATTCAGCACATACCATCCGGAGTCTCTTCTGCCTGTTCTGGTGATAGAGACATAGGTACTATAGCCCCCTCCACTGTAGTCTCTCATCTGGATTATTGAGGTAGTCTCCTAACTGGTCTCTCTACTTCCTCTTTGCACAAGTGGGATCTGTTCTTAATGTCCTAAAACAAAAGGCAAATTATGCCACTCAATGTTGATGGGATCTGCTCAAATCCTCCAGTGGCTCCCTATCTCACATAGAATAAAAGCACATCCTTCATTCAGGTGTGCAAGACCCTACCCCACCTGCCCTTCCTTCTCTGGTCTTCTCTCCCACCTCTGCCCTCCTCCCCTAGTTAGCTACGAGCCAGTGACGCTGGCCTTGGTCCCTCACACACCCACCTTGCCCCAGGGTCCTAGCACTCTGCCGGGAGCACTCTTTCCCCCAGATGCCCACCAGGCTCACTTCCTTCAGGTCTCTGCTCAAATGTCACTGCATCAGAGAGGCTGCCCTTGACCCTAAGTAACACAGCAAACATGTACATACAAGCATGTGTGACTCCCTGTTACCTTTATTGGTCTTATTCTAACTCACCACCACCTGACATATAAGTGCTGTTGGTTTACTGTCCATCTCCCTTCACTGGAATGTAAGTCACTGCTCTCCAAGACAACAGAGACTTTACTCTATCCTCTATTGTATCCCAATCTCCTATCCATAGCACCTAGATCAATATATGTTTGAATAAATGTGTGAGTGAATTATTGAGCCTTGCCTAGCAATCCCTCAATAAATACTTCCTGATGGAAAAATCGTAAGTTTGCTCGGAGTGTCTGCCAAAGGAAGGAAACTTAATTTCAAGTTGTATGAGGATTAACATAAAGGAAGACCTGGTAGAAAAAAATCATTTGCCTTCAAGAGCCCCGTGGTGTGAGGATTTATGAGCCAACACCAAGAAACTTGGAGATCACAACGGAATGATTTCTAATGCCCTGTGAATGAACTACTTGTGTAAAGTTACATTGCAAGCTGTTAGGTATTGTGCAGATAATATCTGTTACTGTGTTTAATAACAATAGATATTAGCAACTTTAAAATAATCAGTCTATTCTGGTGAAAAATTCTGGCCAAGGAAATGAGAGGTCTGAGTGCTGACTCATTAGTTTGCTATGTGACTTAATGGAGTTACTTTCTCTCCACTTCATTTTTCCAGTTAACACAATGGACTAAATTATTTCTCGAGTATCTACCAGCTCTAAAACTCTAGGCTCTAGCAGTAATTGCTGGCTGGCCAGAGAGATGAACAGAGGACTCTCATTTCCATAACATTTCCCCAGTCTTAGCTCTCCCGGTTGGTTCTAGTTTCTTCTTCCCAATCTCTTCCCACTCCTTCCTAGTCCGGAAGAGCCCTACTCTTTGTTGGAAAATTGGTGTACACCCCTGAGGTGGCCTATCTCTTCTTTGAGTAGTAGACAGAAAACTAATAGATTTTAGAATCAAAAAAAGTAGAAACAATGGCAACTGAAGGATACTATTCTGTGAAAAAGGAAGGAAAAAGAGAGATAGTTATATTGACTTATATCCAAGAATCGGGGGAACATAATAAAGTCCATGGAGCCTATTTCACTCATCACTGTCTGATTTTAGGAGGCATTTCTTTTCACACCTTTGTACAAGAATTACAGAGAATTCATGACACATGGGAACTTCCCTCTGGACAATTATAATCTCATGTGGGTGGACCTAGAAAGACCCAGAACACCTGAAAGAGGATCGAGCCTACCCAACTTGGTATTCTTGGGCAAGTCTTCAGAGTTGGAATGGATGAAAACACAAGAGAAAGTCCACCTGGCTTCAGCTCTACCACTCACCAGTTATTTACCTTGGGCAGAGCACCACCTACACCTCATTTTTCTGAAAATAGAGTGAATAAGCTGACGTGAGAATTAAATAAGAAAGCTCAGTGGGGTAAAAGAACCTGCCCCCAAGGTCACAGAACTAATCATTTGAACCCCAAGCCCTTGTAGGAAATGAATATAAAAGGAATCAAAGAGACTCATAATTTTAGACTGTCTACTAATTAAATAAATGGATATAAACTAAGAAATCTATGTGGTGCCCACAGAGATAATTTCACTATTGCTAGAGATTTATTCACACACACTCATGTGTCTGTTGTAGCAAAATATACCAGAAATGCCTTTGCAGGTGGTATTTGCTGGATAGAATTATATTACTCCATCTAAATAGCATAATTGGATACCCAGTGCCTGTCTCCTGGGACAGCAGAAATTATCATTTTTCATCGATCTCCTTTTTGACCTGACCTTGATACTCCTTCTTCTCTCCCCCTAAATATATCAGAGCACACAAGGATATAAGAGTGTTCTCCTTCAATTGAATCGCACCAGTCTCATGTGTTGAGGTTCATGTTCAGAAGTAAGCAATGAAAGGCTAAATCTACATCTGATCTTCTAGTCACTGTGACCTTCTAGGCACCAGCCTTTGAATCTGACTCATTTTCTCATTTTTCATGTTTGCACTTTCTTAGCTAAGATTAGAGCCGCCTAACGGGCATCCATCATCCTAGTTGTGAAAGCGCACCTGTGCCGTGTCCCGCCGGCTCTCAGGTCAGCAGGTCAAATTATTCCATCTGAAGGAGGGGCATGGGAAGGGTTGGTGGGGGGCAAAGGTCCGAGAAGAAAAGTACTTCTGCATTTTGTGAAATCCTCACACTCCCACAGCAAAGGAGATGACATTATCCCCATTTCTAAACTGAGGCTTAGAAAGGACAGGTGACTTTTTTGAAGTTGCATAGGGGGCAAATGGCATATTTGGGATCCCAAACCCAAGCTTTTTCTGACAGGCCATGCTTTGTTATTGTTGAGAAGAATGGAGATTGTGGAAGAGTGATGCAAAATACCTAGATATGGCCTACAATCCTACCAGCAATTAAACTTCTACCCCGTGTAACCCTCTTCACAGAAATTCAGATTACACTTAACCTGGTCGTGCTGGGACCCACAGTATGCTGCCTGGAGCCGGGGGCCGTGCCAGGCCCTTTACAGACACTGTTGCCTTTATTCATCACCCTTCGTCCACATGCTCCTGATAACTTTAAAGTGGTGTTTCTCAAAGTGTTCTCCTCTGACTTCTTGGGTATTAGAATCACTCCAAAGAACCTGTTAAAATACAGATTCTAGGGCTTCACCCCAGGGGTGGGAACAGTGGAATTTTCATTAGTAAGAAATTCTGTGGTAATGTTTGGCACTCAAAGTTTGAGAACAGTTGTTCTTAAAAGGTAATAGCTCCTCGTTATTAATGAAACACTTAAAATTACTCACTACATTTTTGAAGCCTTTCTAAGTTAAGTATATTTTAAATGTAGTTGTGGATTCTTTTAATGAATAATGAGTCTAGGAAGGATACAGATAGGAAGCTGGAATTCAGTACAGAACTTAGCTGAGTGAATTTTACTGGGCACCCAGTGGAATTTGAGGGAATTCATTTTTAGGACTGACTAGTAGGTCACAACTATAAAATTCAAGTCCTGGTATAAACAGTCTGAAGTTTGGCCTCCAGTCTGGACTTCTGTAATACACTATGATATATCAAGAAGCCTTTTAGAATATTTGGGTAAACTATTCATAATAAATTTTATCACATAAGATACAAAATTATAGGAACAGATTCATTTCAGCTCAATATCTTTGAGTGAACATTAGCTCTGCACTGTGTACAATGGATTACAGAAACAAATTAGCCAGTGAATTCTACCAAACATTCAAAGAAGAATTAATACCAAGTCTTCACAAAATCTTCCCAAAAATAGAAGAGGGGAGACTATTTCACAACTCATTCTGTAAGGCCAGTATTACTCTGATATCAAAGCCAGACATAGACACATGATTCACCAAAGAAGGTTGGTGGGGGTGTTTAAGCCTGAGTCAACTGCTTGTTCTCTGACTCTGGCAGGCAGATTTCAGGCAGAGGGTTGAGAGAGAAAAACCAGTTACGAGAGCGTGATGCGGACAGTGATAATGATGGTGGCGGCGATTGTACTTACAGCAGTGTGTGCTCTCACACTCACAAAGGCACAGACTGGAAACCAGCTGTTTTTGTCAGGCATTCTTCTCTAAGGTAGGTCCTGGTCTTTTCCTTGTCTCAGTATCTCATTGCTCTGGATATTTAAAATGCATTAACAAATGATATTAAACTAAATATGTATCTTATAAACAAGATTTGGGACTTTTGCTCCTGTGTCCACAAGATCTGCTCTCGCTGACTTGTCTTCTGTTCTCGTCCTTGTCCTTCTCCCAGCTCTGCCGACACTCCCCTCCCGTTACCGTCTCACTGCCCTGCGATCAGAGCTTCCTCCATGTAACACCACCATCTCCCCCACCAGGATATTTCCAGCCTTGCTTTACAAAATTGAATTCAGATCTAGAGTTAGCCTCTTCCGTTGTCTTGTTCGGTTATGACTCCTGCAGTTTATATGAATTCTTTGACAGACAGTGAAGTGGTGATTGCTATGGAATAAACTCTTCTCTTTCTAATCCCTTTGGCCTCAAAATTAGAAAATACATTTTGTGTCATTAGTATTTAGAACAAAATCCATTGTAGTGAAATCTTTATTGAAAACAGGAGAGTAGAATTATTTCAGAATAAATGTACTTGCAATTTCAAGAGGATAAGGAGTTCCCATCCTGGGAACCACTTTCTCTGGTGTAGGTTGACCTAGTAGAGTAAAGACATAAGTAAAGACACAGTAGAAAGACCCAGGCTTGGAGTCCTTGTGAGTTTGGGTCCTGGCACTGCCTCTTGCCAGCTCTGTGACTTTAGACAGGACACATTACCTCCCTGAGCCTTCATGTTCTAACCTATTATACAAATAGCTCCTATCTTGAAGAGTTGGTTTGAGATTAAATTAGATCAAGTAAAATCAATTATTGAAGCATCTGACACACAGAAAGTTTTCACTAATTGCAAATGCAACTCATAGGACATAAGGAGAAGGTGACTATTTTTGCTTCCCATTAGCCCCTTAAATTTAACCTTTGGGGCAGGTCATTCCCCTGTCCTTGGCATGGAATTTGGGGGAAGTTCTATAGCTTGTACAGCAAATTTTAGCACATTAATGTCCTCCTGTCATTGAAATGCCTAGTCCCATGCTATAGTCAAGATATCAGTCTATTTAAAGTTAATACTTTTCCTCCTCCTGCAGCTCTGGTCTTCTCCAGAAGTGAAGCCTACCATGGGGCTTCCACCCCACCTGTCTTACTTTCCTCCCCCAGGAGTTTAGGGAGTGGGAGCAAGATGGAAGAGGAGTAGGAGGGTCCTCACCTGGACTGGTGTGGTCACAGTGTTGGGTGCCCTCTGGACCAGCAGGTGTTGAGGGTGGACTCTCTGTGGGTGCTATGCTGGATTCTCTGGAGACCCCCAGTCATCACTGTGGATCTCTCCCCCCAGGTCCTTTGATAAAGGCTAGTCCCTGTGGCTGGTTCCATACTCCTTCCTCCACCCTGGGCATCGTTCTAGCTTCTTTCTGCTGAGATCTGCTTGCTCCTTGAGATGGTGCTCTTGACTCCATCTGGTGCAGGGAAATTGTACCATGCATTCTTTGCCCTAACCAACAGACAGTGCAAGTCACCCCCAACACAGCCATTGCTCCTTCTCTCTGCTCCTGGCCAGACCAGCCAGCCATCTCTGACCCTTTTGATTTCTCAGGAGAGTGACTGTTAGTCCACCACATCCCCCAAGATCCATCACCCCCAAGATCCAGCTGTCCTTGAGCCTTTCTTGTGATTTGAGTTGAAGGGAAGGTGGCCCCTTTACAACACAGAGTTCTCACCAATATCCTCTCCTTTACTATGGCCAGCATTTCCTTTGAAAATCCTGCACTGTGATGTCATGCCTTACTTAGGAACATGGTATCATCTCAGCACCTGAGCTGAATTTTCATTTCAGTCCTGAAACATGGCTATTAATTGTATTATCCTTGTTCAGTCTCAGCATCTCCACTTACTGCCATCCAAGGTCACAATACTTTACCACTCTCAGCTCCTGTTTCCTCATCTGTAAAATGAGAATGATGATAATTGTGTCTGCCTCATAAGGTCTCTGTGAGGGTTAAATGAGATGATGCATAAGAGGTACTTTGTACAGTCCCTCTTACTGCTTGGCCAGAGTACACACACACACACACACACACATACACGCATGCACGCACACACATGGGACATACAAGCACAGTTGTGTGTGCAGAGTATTGGCTGTTTGGGGGTGTCTCCTGACCCCCTTTGATGCTGGCTCCCCTACAGCTAGCACCCTTGGTGCCCAGTCCCTGCCCGCTCCCGCCCAATAATTCGCTTATCTCTTTGCAGTGTCTCTCACGGTAACCTAATTAAGTGGTGCACTTGTGTGGGGCCCTCTGCTGCTGGATTGTCAACCTCTCTCCCCCAGGATCCCTGGGTCTCCTCCAATGGCCCCAGAGTTTCTGAGGCAGAAAGATGGGGCTAATCCCATTGCTGGGAAATCAACTGCAGGAGCTTCTGGGTTTAGTGATTATAACATGAAGATGATTTCTTAGTCTTATATAGTGATGTTCTATATATTTTTCCTCCTGCTTTCCTTCTGTGCTTCCTCTTAGGTTTTGCTTCAGTAAGAAAAAGATAAGTCAGGATACTAGGCCTGTTTCCAACTTGTGGTGCATTTTACTGTTGCCTGTCACGCAACAAAGCTTCATGCATCACCCCAGTGTGGTTCGGGGTCCTGCTCGGGACCTTTTGAGTCCCCTGTGTTTCTCTCTGTTACAGCACCTCTCATACCTCATGACTCAAGTCTTGTTTACTTTCCCCTCTGCCCCTCACTCAGTGGCGAACTCCTTGTCCTTTTTCCTCAGGTGCTAACCCACTGTCTGGCTCATAGTCTCTCTGAGGCCTTAGTCATAATTTCACTTCTCTAAGCTTCGTTTCCTCATCCATAAAATGAAAAGTGATAGTGTCCATCTCCAAAGGTAGTTCTGAGGATTAAATTGAATAGTGAGTGCAAAGCACCTTGCACACAGAAGGCCCTTAGTAAAGGGTAACCATCCATCACTGTTGTAGGCACTCAGTAAATGAATTAAGTAATTTGTTAGCAGAGTTGACACTAAGTTTTCATTCAAGTCATCATGAAATAAAACATACGGGGATCTGTAGCCCCCAGTTTCTCCCTATTCCCTAGCCTCTCGGTGTCCACAAGGGGCCTGAGGCCCCCACTCGGAGTACTTCCCACCCACGTCATCACAGGACACCCCCCGACCCACCACTGTTCCGAGAGCTTGAGCGGCTCCTGCTGCCGCCAGAACCGAGTCTGAGCTCCAGCACTTGGTTCCGCCCCACCTCTCCACCTCATTTGCTACCGCCGCCTTTTCTGTGGCCCTCGGCTGTAAAATAAGGTGAGGGAGTCCCCAGGTGCCTGTCCAGCTCTGCGGCGCTGTGATTCTCACGTTCGCCTGACAAGCCTTCTCTGAGTGTCTGCTCTGCGCCTGGCCCTGGGCTAGGTAGGCTCTTGGAGGCATAGTTCCTGCCCGCAAGGGCCTCCAGTCCAGAGGAGGGTATAGACTTGTCAAGAGATGGTTGCAGCAGAGAAGGATGTATTGTGGGAGCTTGGGTAGAAGTCCTCACCCTGTGCGGGGGTCAGCAATGGCTTCACAGAGGTGACATTTGAGTAGGGCCAAGCAAAGAGCATTGGGAATAGAAGAAGATTAGAAAGAGGGAACAGGTCCTTTCCTTCACTAGCTGTGGTCCTTGAGCAAACTCACCTCTCCGGGCCCTGGGTTTCTCATTTACAAAACTGGGGGAAATTTCTGAGCTGACAGCATTATTGTGGGGATTAAACGTAGAGCATGCTTCTGTGAAGCATCTGGCCCCCTGTAGGCCCTGATGCATCCTGCTCTTTTCTCCCCTCTCAGCCACAGGGTTTCCAGGCCCCAGGATGCCAGCCTGATGACCTGCATAGTGAGACAGATCAAGAATGCAGGGGTGCCAAGGTGAAGGAGATTGCCCATGAAATATTAACTGCTTATCCCAAAGACTAGGTGTTTTAAAGGGTTTTGTTTGCCCAGCTGAAAGCTTGTGACCTTACCGGCTAGAACCTGCCACTCCAGGCTGTCTCTGGCAGAAACACCGCTAATATGACTCCCAGTGCTGAGGCTGCATTCCTGAGTTGGTGGATATGATCTTCTTCCTGTGAATAGCCCTGGAAAGCTCAGAGGAGCAAAGGAATGAAAGGATTTCAGTGCCTCCTCCAGAAATTTCCATGCCTCCCTTCTGTGGGGTCCTTGTACTCCCAGAGCCCTTTCTAGCACTCAGCTGAGAGCTGCATGAAGGCAAATTCACAACTTTATGTTACTGCAGATGATTTGTAAATGCTTATTGAACAGAAGAGCTGAAAGAGGCTCAGAGGTATGAAACAATATTTAAAATACTGGCTGAGCAAAACTGAAGAAACAAAACAGCAGCAGACTCATAGACTCCAAGAAGAGACTAGCAGTTACCAAAGGGGTTGGGGGCAGGGTGGGTGGGGAGGGAAGGAGAAGGGGATGGAGGGGTATTATGATTGGCACACATGGTGTGGGAGGTCACGGGGAAGACAGTGTAGCACAGAGAAGGCAAGTAGTGACTGTGGCATCTTACTACACTGATGGACAGGGACTTCATTGGGGTGTGGCGGGGGACTTGATAATATGGGTGAATGTAGTAACCACATTGTTTTTCATGTGAAACTTTCATAAGAGTATATATCAATGAAAGCTTAATAAAAAAAATACTGGCTGAGGACCTGCTATATGGAAGGTATTGTGTTCGATATGTGTTTGCTGACCAGTGGGATACGGGCGAGGAGAGTCAGGCAGGGAATGCTTGCCCTTCTCTGGAACGAGGACCTTTTCCAAGGTCCTATAAATTAAGCTGTCTTGAGTCTTTATCCTCTTCCTCACTGCTACCTTCTTTGCCTGTATTTGAGTTACATCTTGAAGTAGCAGCTTCCAGTAGAAAAGGGAAAGAAAAAATTGAAGGTAAGGGCAGGCCCATGCAAAGACACAGACTACTGAAAGTGTTTCAAGTTTTCCCAGGACAGCAGTGGAGCTTGAAACACAGAGTTGAGCAGACCTGCATTCATATCTGACCCTGACTGACAGAGATGCCCCAAGTGAGTTCTTGAACCAATCTGGGACTCAGGAGACACCCAGCCTTACAGAGCTGTGCTGAAGGTAAAGGAGTAAATCTGTGTATGTGCCTCCCACCCCTGGCATAGAGGAAATAAAGAAGTAATGTAGCCACGGCCCTTCTGTTGCCCTTTATTTAGCAAGTGGCCACTAAAGGTGTCATATCAAATCACTGCCACCTTGGTCACTGGGCCAAGCAAGTAAATGAGACTGAGTTTCACACTGCAGTTTCACGAAGAAATTCTAGATCCCTTGTTCCCTTTGTTGAGGAAACCCTTCCAGATTTTGTGGTCTGAAAAGCAGTCTTTCACATTTTCTCACAATCTGATGCCTCTGAGTACATCTGTTACTTCCTTAAAGATAGCAGGTTGCTGAAAGACTTGCTGAAAGTGAAACTATGCTGTAAAAAGAAAGGAATTAAAGCCATGAGGCCAGTTGTGCCTGGGGAAAGGAAGTCCATGGTTCCACTCACCAGACTGCCTGGCCCTTTACTGGCAGGCTGCACTTTCCTGCTGTGCCCCAGGGTCCCCATTACCTCAGATGAGAAAGCAGAATGTAATGGGTGTCACTTCCAACGAATCAGTAACAACAGGAAACAACTGTGACATTAAATGCACCAAAAATGACATCATGAGGATCACCTATTTAGTATTCTTATGCTTGTTATTATTTAATAATTTCTGAGAGTTAATCATGCTTCAGCTTTGTCAGACTTGGAATACATTCAGATTTATAAACAAAGAAATGATTTGCGGCCTTCACATACAATGATAAGAGTTTGTAATACATGAAAAAATGTTTTCTTGTCCAGGTATTTCTTTATGAAAAGTTCCTATAAATGTAATTGCTAGACCAAAGGATAGCAATTTTAAAGGCTTTATTCATTAATTCACATACTCAACAATATGCATTGAGCATTTATGATGTACAGACACTCTGCTGGGCCCTAGACTTACAGTGGCGCCCTGGCTGTGTGGATCCAGGCTGCACTTAACCCCACATCCTTGCCAATGGTGGTGCTGTTACGTCTTTCTACTGTGGCAGTCTACATGAACATAGGAATATATTCCCAATGGCTTAAAGATTTAAATGTAATAAGTAAATTCACAAATGTCCAAAGAAGAAATTACACATAAATACTTACATAATTGTGGCATAGGGAAAGACTTTTAAAACATAACCTCAAGAGTAAACAGGATAAGGAAGAGATTGATAGATTAGGCCATGTGCAAATTTAAAGCTTACATATGGATATATGTAGATATAGATGCAGATATCTCTATGGATATACATACCATCTCTCTCTCCTTCTCCAGTTCTCCTTCCCTCTCTCTCTCTCTTATGTGTATATGTTATATGTCTCCATATATGTGGCACAAAACTGGGAAACTTAGTTGCAAAGAATTGTTATCTTTTATTTTTATCTCTAATACTTATAGAGAATTCCTACAAATTAATAGGGAAAAGAAAAATGGAAAACCAACTACAATTGCTGTGTGTTCCTTTTACAATTAAAAAAGCAAAGACAAGAATGTTTATCCATCCAGCGATGCTAATTGAGCACATGCTGAACTGTTCTAGCTCCAAACCAGGCCAGGAACACTCAGAGGCCACCTCTGGCCTCTCAGGCCCCACAGGCGGACTTGGCAACAAATAGCTAAGAACACAGTAAAAGAAATCAGACAAAAAAGCTGGTCTGGGGAAATGCCAGGGCACCAAAGGAGGCAGGGATCACCTCCTTGCAAGGGGAAGGATGTCAGGGAAGAAGATGTTCCAGATAGATTTTTTACAGCTTTATTGAGGTACAATTTATATAACATAAAATTCACCCCTTTTAACTGTACAATTGGATGAAATTTAGTAAATTTATTCAGTGGTGCAACCATCCCTGACAGATGGTTTTAGAATTCTTCATGCTCACTTACAAATAATCTTCCCTCCCTTTCCAGGCCTGGGCAACCACTGATCTTCCTGTTTCTACAGTTTGCTTTTTCAAGAAGTTTCATATAAATGGAATCATATAATGCATAGTGTTTTCTGTCTGGCTTCTTTCACTAAGCATAATATTTTAAGAGTCATTGATATTGGTTCATTCCTTTTTACAGCTTAGTATTATTTACCTACTTTGTTTATTCATTCATTAGCAGATGAACATTTGGGTTATTTCCAGCCTTTTGGCTACCATGAATAATGCTGTTATTAACATTCATGTACAAGTTGTTTGTAGAGACACATGTTTTCATTCCTCTTTGGTACTTACGTGTAGAATTGCTTGGTCATATTGTAAGTATATGGTTAACTTAAAAACAATTTTTTTCCCAAAGTATCTGTACCATTTTATATTCCCTCCAGTAATGGATGAGAGATCCAATTGCTCCTCATTCTTGTTACCACTTAGTGTTGTCAGTGTTCTTTATTTGAGCCATTTTAGTGACTATGTGATGGTATCTCATTGTGGGTTTTGTTTGTATTTCCCTAATGACTAGTGGTATTGACCTTATTTTCATGTGCTTATTTGCGATTGGCGTATCTTCTTTACTGAAGTGTTTATTAATATTTTTCCTATTTTTAAATTGGGTTATGTATCTTCTTATTTTTGAGTTTTAAGAGTTCTTTTATATTCTGGATACAAATCTTTTATCAGATACATGTTTTGCAAGTAATTTCTTTCAGAATATAGCTTGTCTTTTCCTTGTCTTCATGATATCTTTTGATGAGTAAAATGTTTAATTTTTATGAACTTGAATTTATCATTTTTTTCTTTTATTGTCTTTGGTTTTACATTGTATCTTAAGAAATCTTTGCCTGCTCCAAGGTCTTTGCATACAGTAGTGTGCTGAAGCTGGCTTACATTGGCTCACAGAGCCAACTGTTAAATTTTCAGGAAATTGGTGAACTGGTTGGTAAACTACAGGTAACTTGAAATCAGCCTTGTGAGTATTCCATGTAACACTCCATGATTTTAGGGTTTACATTTAGGTTTATAGTCCGTTTCTAATTAATTTTGGTATATGGTATAAGGTAATGGTTGAGATTCACTTTCTTTTCATATGTATATCTGGTTTTCTCAGCACCATTTGTTGAAGACTATCCTTCCCCCCGTTTACCTTAGCCCATTTGTCAAAACTAAATCAGCCATATATGTAGCCAGGGATATGATGATAAATGTTTAACTAGCTCTCAAATAAAGGAGGGGCCTGGTTTGTTGTATTGGCCAACTGCCTGATATGAATATTCACAAGGCTGATTTCAAGTTACCTGTAGTTTGCCAACCAGCTCACCAATTTCCTGAAAATTAAGTTGACTCTGTGAGCCAATGTAAGCCAACTTCAACACACTACTGTATGCAAAGATCTATTTCTGAACTGCCTATTTTGTTTATAGATCTATCTTCACAGCAATAGCATACCTGATAGATCTGTTTTGTTCATAGATCTATCTTTACAGCAATAGCATACCTGATTACTATAGCTTTATAGTAAATTTTGAAATAAGGTAATGTAAATCCTCAGACTTTGTTTCCCAAAATTGTTTTGACAATTCTAGACCTTTTACATTTCCATATACATTTTAAGATCAGTTTGTCATTTTCCACAAGAAGTCTTTCTGGGATTTTGATAAGGATTACTTTGAATTTATAAATCAATTTCTAGAATTGCCATCTTAGCAGTATTGAATCTTCCAATTTATGAACATAGTATATGTTTTTATTTAGGTCTTCAATTTCTTTCAACAATGTTATATTTTCAGTGCATAGGCATTGCACTTCTTTTGTTAAATGTATTCCCAAGTATTTTACTCTTTCTGATGCTATTGTGAATGGATTTAAATTTTTTTCCCAATATCTTTTACTAGTCTATAGAAATATAATTAATTTTTGTATATTGATCAGATATCCAGATACCTTGCTAAACTTACTCATTTCTTCCAGTACTTTCTGTAAATACCTGAGTTATTTCCTAAATGCAAAATCATCTTATATGCAAACAATGACAGTTTTACCTCTTTTCTATTCTGTGTGGTCTTAACTTCTTTTCTTGCTCTGTTATGCTGGCTATGACCTCCAGTACAGTGTTGGATAGAAGTGATGAGAGAGGACAACCTTGCCTTGTTCATGGTCTTGGGGAGAAAGCATTCAGTCTTTCACCATTGAGTATATGATGGTAGTTGTAGGGTTTTTATAGATGCCCTGTATTAGGTTGAGGAGGTTCCCTTCTATTCCTGGTTTGCTGAGTTTTTTTAATCATGAAAAGGTGTGATATTTTGTCGAATATTTTTTCTATCTATTAAGATGATCATATGGTTTCTTTTCTTTATTCTGTGAAAAAATAGTATATTACATTACTTGATTTGGGGATGTTAAACCAACCTGATGTTCCTGGCATAAACTTCACTTGTTCATGTGTTTAAATCTTTTTATATGTTGCTGGATTTGATTTACCAATCTTTTGTTAAGAGTTTTAATATCTATAGTCATGAGGAATATTGGTCCATAGGTTTCTTGTAATGTCCTTGACTGGCTTGGTATTATCCATCTTAAAATGAGTTTGGAAGTCTTCTTTCTTCCTCTATTTTAAAAAGTGATTGTTAGGACTCTATAGCATCTTACTACACTGATAGTGACAGTGACTGCAATGGGTGTGGGGAGGACTTGATAATATGGGTGAATGTTGAAACCACAATGTTATTTATGTGAAACCTTTACAACACTGTATATCAATGATACCTTCTTTTTTAATTTTTAAAAAAAGAGAGATTGTTAGGATAGGATTGGTATTTATTTTTTCCTTAATGTTTGCTAAAATTCACCAGGGAAGACATCTAAAGCTGGATTTTCATTATGGAAAGATTTAAAATTACTAATTCAGTTTCATTACTTGACATACATTTATTCAGATTTTGTTTCTTTTTTACTTAGTTTTTGTAATTTGAATTTTTCTAAGAATTTGTCCATTTCACCTATATTGCCAAATTTATTCACATAGTTGTTTCTAGTATTCCTTTATAATGGAGCTATATTTTAAAGAGTAAGTTATCATGGGTCTCAAGAAGTCATAAAATGGTATCATCTTCAGCACCAGATTTGTTTGTTAAAAAGAAATTTATTAAGTACTACCTATGCACAAAACAAAGAATGAGGAACAAATTTATTGAGCATTTCACTAGATGTATCATGCAATGTCCTCGGCACTTTGTAGAGATCATCCCATAGGAGTGTATTTCCAGAATTCTGGGTTTACCCCGAGAAGGAGGCAGCACTCTCCCACCTTTCAGGGCACGTAGTCATTTTTCCCATTTCCTGTCTGAGGAACCATCTTTCTGCAAGAAATGGACACAGATTCTTGGGAACCCAACCAACCAGAAGAGTGCAGCCTTCCGTCCTCAACCTCAGTGAGATAACTATGGTCTGTGGAACAATCAACCCATTTTCATATGACTAAAAAGCCCAGATAATAATAGGGAAATGGTGGGTGGGGCAGAGTGAGGAGGGAGTAACTAGAGTTTTCTTATAACCTCACATCTAGCTCTTACTTTTTTTAACTTGAGGTATATTTGTACATGTACTTATTTTAACCACAATGCTCCCCCACTCCCATCCTCTACCTCTGCCAATTGTTTCTTATTTTGCATCCTTTTTCTTCTCTACAGTTCCTAGCATAGTGCCTAATTAATACTGCAACCTAAATTAATTTGTGTAGAATCAAACTGACTCCTAGTTGGAGCAGTTTTGATTTTTAATTATCTGTCCTCATTATTCTTTACATATTGTGTACATGGGCTTTCTTTGTGTGAAACACTGTTTCCCAGATGCACAAGCACCTCTGAGCTGCATGTAGCCTATGACAGGACTTAGACAGTGTTACCTGCAGAATGAACCATTTACCTAATGAGGAGACCTGAGCCCTCACACTCACTGCTAACTGTTACCCATGTTGGATCTTTCCCTGTAAGGAAAAGGGAGGCTTCTTTTCCACTCATGCTCTGTTCACATTAGATTAGCTCCAAGGTTTTCTTTATATGCAGACATTTTTTTCCCAACTGTGTACTTTCCTTATTTTAGAAAACCGTCATATGTGGTGTGCATGTGTTTATTGAATATAAGAAGAGCGATCCTAAATATTAGTGTGTCAGCATTCTCTATATGATTCCCTTTTCTCCCTTTCACACAAAAGAAGCAGAAAGATGCAAGCAACATGGGCATAGATCATAAAACTCCTCTCTTGACCCAATCATTTTCTGCCAGGAAAAAGCAATCTTCCACTCCCCTCTAAAAGGGGTGAGAAGTCTCTTTAAGACCCCTGCAACCCTCCAGGCTCAGGAATGTTCTTTTCTTTTTAATCTACAAGTCCTGCTTTTTCTTTTTAATCCTACAGATCCTTTAACCAACTCCTAACAATAGCTTGGCAACTGACAGTGTTCATAAAAGGGCCTGCTTCCCTTCTTCAAAAACACTTTAATATAACAAATGTAGATAAAATTTTTTGAACAGAGACTTTATATGTTTCCATGACAGCATAATTACCTATGAAAGTCTGTAGGAAGTTTTTAGACCATTTAGATTTAAAAATATGGTTTTCATCCTCCATAATGTAGTTGAGGAATGTTTTTGAAAATTTTGTTAAAATTTTCAAGAGGATAGGAAAGAATTTTATTTCTCAAGGGCTTAAATTCATATTAAATAAATCTAGGGTTTATGAGTAGAGAAATTGAATTTACATGTAATCATAGTTGGCAGTACTGTATTGTTCTAAGTCTCCACTTTTTCCATGAGGTAATTTGTACCAATTAACACATGTAGATACTCTTCACAGCAATAAAATTGTTTCTTGTCTAATTCTATTTCACTGTTGCTTGTAAACATCAGGCTGTTTCAAATTAGAAAAAGAAAACAGCTTCTAGTCTCTTTATTTACAACATTTTCTCTCCAAGGCCAAACCTTCTTGCCATTCTCCTGATGGCTCCCCTTTTTCCTCTCCTGGGACCTGGCTTCATCAGTCACCAGCTGTCATCTGTCTTCAGTCTCTCCCTCTATAATTGCTTTCAATATCTCCCTTTGAATCACTGCATGAAAATGTGCGTAAGTGGGATAAGTCCTTAAGAACCGAGCATCTGTTTATAGTAGACACTTTCAGTATTGGAGATTCAATTAATCAGGCATTCACTGAATACTACTTTGTTCAAGTCTAATGTGAAATGCATTCAGAAATAAACCTGTCATTGGAAGCTGCTGCCCAAATCTAGCCCTCTCTGGGCACCAGAGTGCTGACTTAGTGGTCAGATATATAACAATAGTTGGGTAGACCTTTGATTGTGTAATTGTTTAAATCTCCCTGACTATAGGGCCAGTGGAGGCAGTTGCTGCATCTGCCTGTTGACACTGTATTTCTAGCTCTGTGCCTGGAAGGTAGAAGATACTCAGTGATTGCTCTTGAGCAAACAACTCTGTAATGGAAATACATTTATTATATAGTTATCTATCATGGGCTTTAAAATTCTGACACAAATGTCAGGGTCCTCTTCAATTAATACATTCTTATTTAATCCCCACATCAATCCTGTGAAGGCAGGCTTGCATGAATACTTTCCAAATCAGCTCACCATGCTGAAGTCCAGAACAGACAGGGACAGGCCCAGGGGTTAGAGCTGGAAGTAAGCCCGGGTGTATCTCATTCCTGCTCTGGCCTGGGCTCTGTTTCTTCTCACCTTGTCAACCTCTGCCTGCACTTCCCTGGGTCCTCTATGTTCTGTGCTCTGGGACATCATTTTCTCCTATGGGGATTTATGTTTCTTTATTTCTACTTATGACCTGGCTTCAAAGTAGGTGCATTTTTATCAGCTTTACTGCAAGGAGACTTTGCTGCTTTCCAGTGAAGGCTGCAAAATGTCCCCCAGTTCTAATGACCAAAGCATGACCTTTTCTGTTCACTTGATGCTACAGCTCTGCTAGGAACTTGAACTTCCTGTACTCTGCTTATACCAGCACTTTCTGCCTTGCTGACCTTAAGCCTGGGTATTTTAAACCCCATTTGATGGGGAGAATAATTCCTGATTAGAGTCTAGTATTAGAATCTATTGCTGTGTAACAAATTACTCTTAACACTTAGCAGCTTAAACCAACAAACATTCAAACATTTAATATTTCATACAATTTCTGAAAGTCAGAAATCCAGGAATGGCTTAGCTTGGTGGTTTAGCTCATGTCTCCCACAAGGTCATCTGAACACTTGGCTAGGGCTGAGGATCCACCTCCAAGATGACTCACTCACAAGGCTTTTGACAGGAGGCCTCAGTTCCTTGCCACATGGACCTCTGTCTATAGGTGCTATTTGAGTACCCTCATGACATGTTGCTGTCCCCGGAGTGGGTGACTGAAGAGAGTGAGGAAGGGGTGCAATGCCTTTAATGGTCCAGTCTCACAAGTTACATACTGTCACTTCCATCATATTCTGTTGGTTGGAAGTAAGTCATTAAGTCCAATCACATTAAAGGGGAGGGAAATTAAGCTCTACCAAGGAAGGCATGTCAAAGAATTTGTGGGCATATTGTAAGAAGTGCTACAGGTGCCTGATGCCTTGAGATACTTATGTAGCAACTTTATGCCCTTTCCTCGGCTGGGGCAGCCCAGGAACTTCCTGTTTAGCTCTTCACATGGGTGAGGTGGAGGCTGCATTCTGAATCCTTGTCCTAGGCAGGTAAGGAATATACCAATGCAAAAGGATAGTCCTGATCCTCAGCAATTGCACAGTCTGGGAGGGAAGAGATACCTACAAAGGTAGCCTACTACACCACAGAGCATGACAAGTGCTACAGAGATGAAGGTCAGAAAGGCACAAGCTTGATTCAGCAGTGGGACTGGGGAAGACTCCCCCAGAAGGGAAAGCACCTGAACCTGGCATTGAAAGTCATGTGGTATTTCAGTAGCTAGAGGTGTGGAGGGAAGAGTATGCCAGGAATGGGAACAGCATTGGCAAAAACTCAGTGGTAGGAAATGCAGAATGTGTTTGGGGAAGGGCAGCATGCTGTTTTCATCAGCAATGTCAGTGATAGTACCTGTGGCTCAGGGTTGTTGTGAGGATTACATAAGACAGTGAGTGCATTTAAAGAGCCTTGCACAGTGCCTGGAATGCAGAAAATGCTCACTAAATGGTGATGCAAATGATGATGATAAAGAAACAAAGCCAGAAAAGTAACTTGGGGCCAAGTCACAGGCCCTGTGTGCCACCCCAGGGGATTATAACGTGGAAACTAGAAGGGACCTTTCTTTGGACCATAGTTGGTCCAATAGGACACTGGGATCTGTTGAGGTGTTTCAGTAGAGAGCAGTGTGCTCAGAGCAGAGCACTGGGGAAAGATTTCCCTGTAACATGTGCCGGGTGAGTCAGAGTGAGGAGACAGGACCAGGGTCCTGATGCCATGCTCCAAGGAGAGGAGGTATTGAGGTCCCAGGAGAGAAGGGGCAGAGGCACTGGGCAAGAGGAAATAAAGACGCAGTATTTGTTGACTCCTTTAAAAACTTTGCCTGGTCACAAGATCCCCATGTCCTGCTTTGGCAGCTGCTCTGGATCATGATTAGATAGCTATTCAAAGGTCCTGAGGGAGCAGCCCGGGAACATTTGTCTGCCAAGTCCCCACAAGGTGGCTCCCACGGAGCCTGCCCTTGCCATCGTGCGGGAGATGAGCCCATCAGGATCGGGTGAGCTGCTAGGGCGGGGACAGGGACCTTTGGAGAGCCTGTCGCTGTGACTTCTCCACATCACGGTGCAGGAGAAGCTGTGGCAGGAAGAACATCTCTAAGATGCCAGGGGCAGCAGCCTTCAGGTGCGGGACCCTCCATGCGTGGCCAGAGCCTCACTCTGGAGTGCACTCAGGCTGACCGAAGGAAAATGGTCTGTTGTGATGGTGCCAGGAGCCTGCAGGATTACACCCCCACCCCCAAGTGTGGAGTGGTGGAAGGGGCAAGGGCTTCGAGTCAGGCAGACACACAGTTCAGCAACTGCCTCACCACTGACTGGCTTGGCGAGTCTCTTCATCTGCCTGTGCTCAGGTTTCTCATATATAACATGAGGCTAGTAACTGTGACCTCACAGGGATGTTATAAGGGTAAAATAAGGTCAGATTCAGAAGGAGCTCAGGAAGTAGGCATTGGGCAAGGGTTAGTTAACTCTTCCTCTCCTTACCCGCCCCCTGATTCTCAGGGGCTCCTTCCTGCCCCCAGCCCTTTACCGCCGTGGCCGCTTCACTCAGCAAGCACTGGGCTGTCTCCTGTCAATCTAGGGAGGAGGGATTTTATGAAAGCTTGGGAGACTCCAGATGTTTAGTAAGGGAAACTACCGTACAAGGACCTAAAGACTTGGGGATCGTGGTATTTTAGGGGGTGGTATTAAGCAATAATAGAAGCCCTAAGTATGAGCAGCCTTATAGGTATCTGAAATAGAATGATATGCTTGATTGTCTCTAATCCTCCAAATATTTCTTGAGGGTTTTCCTCTGTCCTGTTCAAGGCAGCAGAGAAGAGCTCAGTCCCTAATGAAGAGGTGCTCCATCTAAGGGAGGAGATAAGCCTGTGTGCACATGCTCATTTCAGCATGATTGGCACTGGAACAGAAGTATGTACGGGATGTTACCATGTGACCAGGGAGCAAGTGTCTGCCCCAACCAGGCGGGGCAGGAAGGGTTCAGGAGGAGGGCCGTGAGATGACCAGAAACTAAATCAGATAGTAGCTACTTTCACTAAATAGTCAATGCCAAGCCTTTAAATCCTGTGAAGAATGTGAGAAAGATATGGAGCATGGCTCTGAGCAGGGACCTGGGTGAGGCAAGGGCCCTTGGTGGGGCAGGTGGAGACTGGGATCCTCACCCAGCTCATCCCTAACCTGCAGGAGGTCACAGGATAAGTCAAAGGCTGGCCCTTCACAGCCATGTGAATGAGATTGGGCTCAAAGGCAGGGTTCTACCATGACTTTTCTATTAAGTATCTTGACCCTCAAGAGAGACAAAATGGACTCAAGAAAGAATTAAGAACGTGAAACTACATAGGTAACCACAAAGCTAGTTACAGTTGGTAACTACCTACAGTACAGTAAGGTGTCCAGAAGCCAAGAGATGGGAAACTTTGGGCTGAGCAGTCCAGGAGGGGTTTCTGGAATAGGAAAGTCCTGAGCTGGGCCTTGAAGGATAATTAAAATTGGGGCGGGCTGAGAGGAGGAGGAGGACACCCCCCACAGAGGAGCAAAAACGTTCAGCAGGTCCCCAGGCCTACCACAAGCTTCCAAGCAGGGCATTCCAGGCTCTGCACAGCCTGGCCCCAGCTCCTACCCAGCCCGGTCACCTTGACATCCCTCCTAGGACCCCACCCTCCAGCACCCTGAGCGATTCACCCGCTCTCTGAATTGCCCCCAGATGCAGACTGCTGCCTAAGCTCCGCTTGTCAACTTCTCCGTAACCTGCAGTCCTCCTTTCCCTGCTGCCCCCCTTCAGAATGAAGCATCCTTTTCCCTCTGAACCCAGCCCCGTTTGTCTAGGGTCACAGATGAACAGATGCTGACCTACTAAACTCTAGACACATCAACCCTGGCTTATTCCTCCCTGTGGGCCACATACCACACCTTTGGCCGGTGTTCGGCATTCGGCAAGTGCTGAATGAATGAATGATCAAGCTGAAATCTGGCTGGGGGACCACAAACTTGTGGTGAGAGGCACTGGGCATGACTGGCCTGAGAGTGGCCCAGACTGCTCTAGGAGCTGCATCTCAGGGCTGGAGGAGCTGTGCCATCTAGTCCAGATAGTGTCATAGAAGCCCTCCAGGGCATTACAGATGCAGGCCAGAGCCCTTACAGGCACCTCCAGGGAGGGCAGGCCAAGGACGCCGCAGCTCTAACGCATCGCCCAAGTGCAGTGGGAAGGCTGGGGGCTGTGGAGCCTGGCAGACCCTGGCAGACCCTGGCTCAGATTTCAACTCTGCTATCTGCCAGCTGTGCCCTCAGGCAAGCCACTTAACCTCTCTGAGCTGTGGTTACCTTTCTTGTAAAAGGGGTATAGTACTGCCTCCTTTCAGAATGGTAAGGATTATAGAGAATATATCAACAAACAAAAAACAACCCACTAGCTTACAAAAGGCGACTGGCGAGCGGCAACAACTTCTGTTTGTTTGACATGTGATTAGTTGTTGCATTTGCCTGAGGAACATGCTGTGGAGAGTTCAAAGTTCTAAGGAGCACGGTCTGTGTTTAAACTAACAGTCTGTCATGATTACAGTGAGCTCATGGGATTCGTTCACAGTCTCACATACAGATGAGGTACCAAGGTTGTTCAAGATCAGGGCTTACCGAGCTTCTCCCACGAAGACACAGCCCATGAACAATGCTCACAATGAGACCCTTGCCACCCCACAGGGGCCACCGTAGAGATACAGAAAGCTGCAGAGGCTGGCCTGGGAGAGATGACCCAGAAACAGTGCTTGGGGCCAGTGTATACCTACCTCAGTCCTCCGAAGCAGGCAAGGGTAGGAGCAGAGACTCCCGGTTGCCACCATTGTATATTCTGGAGCCAGGTTGTTAACGGTTTGGCTCCCAGGAGGTCCAGGCCAAGTATCCGGGGCTCCAGCAGGGTTTGTTCCTGATGAGTGGGCAGAAGGAGGGAAGGCCTGTAGCCTTAGGCAGGTAGTAGTGGCCAGAGCCCCAAATGGATCCTGGGCCAGCCCTAGGCCTGTGTGTAGCGCCTAACTGGCTCAGAAGTCCAGCCACAGTAACTGGTTTAACCTGTGGAAGTGGAGATGGGAAGAGAGAAAAGGAGCAAAGAGCAGCCTTGTTGCCGCAGCAGATGGGTACCATTAACAGCATCAGGACAGTCTCCACCCTCCTCCCAAAGCCCCTTGCACTCCCAGTTTCCCCAGGTGGGTAGGTAGCACTAATGCCCACCAGCCAAATCCTGGGGTTTCCCCAGATTCCTCTGCGACCTGGGCCTCCCACAGCTCCGCTGTTTTCAAGTCCTACCCAGCTCCCTCCTGACTCCGCCCTGCTCTCTTCCCCACTCCTGCTCTCCGGGCTCAGGCCTCTGCTCTCCTCCTGACTCTCTGCACAGGACATGCCTGGCACCTCCCTCACCTCTCCCGTTCTGTCCACCATTCACACGCTGCCAAAGTTCTCTTCCCCAGAACTGATCTGGCCACACTCATCCTTGGCTTGAGGTTATTTGGCAACAGCTTGTTACTATCCAGACCATCCCCTTAGCATAGCTGGCAAGCCCATCATAACCAGTCCAGCCTCTTTCGCCCTTCCTCACAAACCTCAGCCCAGCCACCAGAACTGCCTGCAGGTCCCACAGGGGCTACACCTCTGGTGAGCCTCTTCACTGTACACCTCATTCTGCCTGGCAGCCTGGCCAGTGCGCTGTCAGTGGCTCTCACTCCACTCCAGAACCCCCACCCCAGTGGTGTAGGAACCCCTCCCCTGTGCTCCCTACTCCCTCCTCCTTTGTGGCTCTTTCCTTATTGTCCTGCAGTAACCTCAAATCCTCTGCCTCCCGCACCTTGAGCCCAGGGCATTCTCACTCAACTTGGGCTCTACAGATCTCAGGACCCTTCCAGGCAGACTTTAAGCACTCAGTAAATGTTTTGTGAATGGATGAATGAATGAATGATGGGTGAAACTGAGCAATGAGGGAATGAGGATAGTCTGGCAGGGGAGACAAGATTGTTTCCAGGGATGTTACGTTTGCATTGGTGGGGCAACTAGGTGGAGGTTTCCAAGCTGCACTGGAAAGGTGAGTATGAAGCTTGGGGAGGTCTCTTAAGAAACTATGCTCTCTCTGTTCACAATGAGCCAAGATCCCTCAGAGGGTCAGCTGACCAGCAAGTGGCTCAATGTTACCAAACCAGCTTTATGGACTCTGAGAACCTCAGAGCTAGAAAGACATTATAAGGACATTGTCTGGCCTAATTCTTTTATTTGACAAGCAAGGAAACTAAGGCTCAGAGAGGGGAGAGGCCTGCTCAGTAGCTAGTCAAAGGCAGTGCTGGGACCTGTGTGTCTGTCACAGTACAAGCTCTCTCTGCTGTATCCTGTGGCCTCCTGTTTAGGGTACTTCAAGCCCTAAAGGAAGGAGTTATCAGTGAGGGTAAAAGAGCACATTGGAAGCATCTCACTGCACAGAGAGCCGTACGCTAACTCTTCCTTTCCCATATCACAGCTTCTATGGCCCCAAATGAGAGCAGACCCACTCAAGACCTCTGGAGTCGCAGAGCTTATGCACTGAACATCATGCGCTCAGCAAGCGGGATGGACGCTGTGGCCTCCATCAGCAGCTACATTTATTCTACCCTGTTTTGAACATTGCCCCCATCTACCTGCCAGCACTTTAACAGATGAGAAACAGCTGATTAGAATCCATGAGAGAGACTGCTATGGACAGGAAAACTGACACACTGACAAAAAAAGCATAATAGGGGAGTCGTTTAGGGTAAGGACCAGTAGCCATTCACACCAAAGCACATGAAGACTCTCCTACACAGATACATCCCAACACAAGTCCTAATGGCATATCCAAATTATATTCAGTACATTTTGCTTATTTGTGAGCCACAAGCATTTAGACATTTCATAAGGATTTTCATCTAAAGTGATTAAGCTTATTAAGGTTTTAGCAGTATGAGAGTAGCCCTCCATGATCAAAGGGAGGAATTATCCTTACAGACTCTGGCTAACAGAGGGTCTTCATCATGACAGAGGGGGAAAGGAGGGGGCATTTGTCCTTTGGCCACAAAATACCAGGCCCGTTGTCTAACACATTGTCCCATTTAACTTCCATAACCCTTCACACACAGCAAGCGTTTAGTCACATGTGTTGAACTCATGAATGGCTGAATGGACGGAGTTATTTAGCCTCATTTTAGATACTGTGAAAATGAGGCCCAAAGATTAGAAGTGCCTATCCTTGATCACACAGTGGGAGCTGGGAACAAGAGCTCCTTCTCCTAGGTGCTGCTGCTGTCACCACAACCTGCGTTAACTTGGCAGGAAGGAAAACTTGCTCTTATCCTGTGGGAAGCATGAAGCGAGCTCCTGAGCCACACTCCAGTGGCCCTATGGCCCGGAGAGCTCGCTGCGCTGCAGCCCTGTGGGAGGAGTGCTGCCAGGATACGATGCTTCATAGCACTGACACTTTGTCATTCACAGGAATGAATTCAGAGCGTGGACGGACATCAAGCCTGTGAAACCGATAAAAGCCAAGCCCCAGTACAAACCCCCAGATGATAAGATGGTTCATGAAACCAGCTACAGCGCCCAATTCAAAGGGGAGGCCAATAAGCCAACACCAGCTGACAATAAGGTCATTGATCGCAGAAGAGTACGCAGCCTCTACAGCGAACCTTTCAAGGAACCGCCAAAGGTGAGGCAGAGGGTGTGCTGATGGGGATGCAGCAGGGCAGAGGGTGTGCTGATGGGGAAGCCATCGGCACAGCCTGGAGCGCGGGGCCCACTGCAGCAGGGCAGAGGGTGTGCTGATGGGGAAGCCGTCCGCACAGCCTGGAGCGCGGGGCCCACTGCAGCAGGGCAAGATGGTGTGCTGATGGGGAAGCCGTCCACACAGCCTGGAGCGCGGGGCCCACTGCAGCAGGGCAGGGAGTGGGCTGCTGCCAACTCCCACCCAGCCCCCACGGCTCCTTTAAATCCCTGCTGTTTGTAGCACACCTCCGCAGATGGGATTCTTAATAGGAGCCTTTGTGAAATTCAAAGGGAATGTTAAAAAGGAACATTACATAAAATTAAAACAGTTTAAGGACTAGCAGATTTCCAGAGAACTGGCCTCTGATTTTAAGAAACCCAGAAAAAAAGTAGCAAAAATACTACTCACCTGAGCCCTAAATCCCCTCACCTTAAAATAGCTATGGTTTTGCCCCTGAAGTGCTCACAGGCCCAGGGTTGGGGGCATCCTTGCCCGGTTTCCTTCCCACCTGGCCCCTGCCACATCCCCAGCTCCGGGCACTGGACCCTTGATTACCTCCCAAGTCCCTGAGAATTGCCTGCCCTGTCTTAACTTCCCTTGATGGACACCATTGACCAGCAGTTCATAGTCTGTCACACACACTTGTCCCATCAACTGCAAGATGTGTTCTGTGTAATTTGTTACTGTAATAAATAGTTTGTGAAAGATTTACATTTCTAAGTAACTTACAGTGGATTCAGGTGTTTTCCTGTAATAACACTACTTTGCCTTACTTGCATCCCAATATGAATTCACCAGAGGGAGAAGCATGTTGGAGACTGAGCTGCTGAAGCAGGAATCATACATGCCCTAGCTAATTCTGTGATCTCAGAAGCCACATGGAATTGTGCAAATATCAGCTCTCCTAACTATGTTATAGCAGAAGAAGTCTGAGAACCTAAATAGCCTCTTTTTTGCTTTTGCCCTAAAACCTTGCACTCAAGTGGAGGTCCCTATTTGGCCCTGGACTGGTTTACAGGTAAGGTAACTAACCAACCCAGTTTGCTTGGACTCCTCCAGTTGTAGCACTGGAAGTTCCACGTTCTGAGAAAGCCCTCTGTCCCAGGCAAACCAGGACAACGGGTCACCTTATTTACAATTCGGGGTCACTGAAAACCCTCAGGCCTCATGGAGTGAACAGTCTAGCCTGTGAGGCCCACTGTCCACCTTCCACAGATGAGGTGGGACCCAGGACATGGAAAGTCTTTGGACAAAAGAAGATTCAAGGGGAAGAAGGGGAGAAGATTGGGGAAAGTCAATCTAGAGATAGATGGGAGATGAGTGGCATATTGAGGGATCATATATAGTGGCCTCAGAGATCTTGAGAAAGAGAAGACAAGGCCAGACAAGGCCTTCTCCTAGGAATGAGGGGCAAAGCTAGAGGAGGGAGCTTGAGGAGAGTGGAGTGGACTTAAACAGCTGCCCTGGGCAGACAGTCCAGGGAGGCAGCCAGAGAGGAGGTGTAGATGGCTGGGCGGGGCTGAAGACCTCACCAAGACGAGGCCACCTGGCCGAAGCCTCTCAACGAGGACTTTTCTCCACTCAGGCTCACAGGCCTAGAGACAGAAACAGAGGAAAGGCAGGCTTCTGCTGCCCTAATGAACCACCCCGGAATCTCTGCATCTTCCATCAGCAAAGGTTTATTTTCTTATTAATGCATGTCCATCGTGGGTCAACTGCAGCTCCACTCCTGGTCGCCTCTACAGTCTGAGCCTCCGGGTATGCAGCAGCCTCTCTCTGCAGCAGAGGAAGAGAGCATTGGGACACACAGGCTGACTCTTGATCTCTGTCTGGGGGTGACCTGCAGCACTTCTGCTCATGTATCATTGACTGAGGCGAATCATTTGCCCGCCCAGGTTGAACAGGGTGATGAGCTATAATCTTCCCACAGGCAAAAACAGCAAATACTGCAAAATTGTAACATAGTCCATGCCCAGGTGGTCAAGGGCTGAGATCCGGCAGTCCAGGGAGCCAAGGTGGCCAGTGAGAGTGTTGCTAAAACGACTAACCAGCAGGTTGGGATCTAAGGTCACTGAAAACATTCCCTACACAGACTCGGTGTCAAATGTCGTCATTGCCAGCATCCTTCAATTAATCACAATTTCTTTCTAAATTCTCTCTCCCGCTCCCTCCCTTTTTGTGTTTCTGTATTTGCGGTCTGTCTCTCTCTCTCTGCAGGTGGAGAAACCTAGTATTCAGATTTCCAAACCAAAAAAGACATCAGCGAGCCATAAGCCCCCGAGAAAGGCCAAAGACAAGCAGGTGGTATCAGGCCGGGCCTCCAAGAAAAAGAGTGCAGAGGGTCCCAGTGCCGCCCAACCCGACAGCAAGGAGCAAAGTAAAGAGATGAACAATAAACTGGCTGAGGCAAAAGAGTAAATTTCACTGCACTTTCCTTTTATTCTTCTCTTTTTTTTTTCTTTTTTTTTTTTTTTAACCAACCAACCAACAAAAAAGGCCACAAAATTGATTAGAGGCTTCTCATCTGCCTCAGTCCTGAGTGTTCCAGGAGCTCTTTGGTTTGGTTTCTTAGCTAGAAAAAAAAATAAAACACTGGAGGAATCCTGTTTCAAAGACCACGTGGCATGCCCCCTCTCCAGAGCAGCCGGCCACACGTGGCCCAGGTGTCCATGCCACAGGGTCCCTGGAACACCAGGAAGTGTGGCTCACTGGCTGTGCCTTCCCGCGGCAGGGGAGGCTGCATGCAGGTGAAGAAGGCAGGCAGGACTTAGCGCGCAGAGGCAGTTCGGAGATGGCCGCGAAGGGGATCCCTGGTAGTGCTTGGAATTATCCGGAGGGTGTCCTCCTATTCTCTCCCAAGGTCTGTGTCAGTGATCGATTTTGAACTTTAGGTAAATGTATTCTTTTCCAAAGTTCAGAGAGTTATCATGTGCTACAGAAGCTCCACTTGGGCTTCAGCAATTAAGAAAAGTTGTGGAAATACTTAAAAAACAAAAAACCCTTGGCCTTAATGCCAGTAAGATGAGTTGTCTATTAAGTTTAAGTAATTTTTTCATATAATCTAATGTTAGAAATACATAACTGCATTTAGTCTCCTGTCAGTGGGCTTTAAATTGTATACCAAGTAATAAACATGCTGCTGATGGCTGAAACTAGGCCAGGGCAAAAGAGCTCGGTGTTGTAAGTACATTCTAGACATGAGAGGGAAATGACAAAAATGAGGAGGTTGTGGGCCTCTGTTTACCCTCAGCCTGCCCAGTGCTGCTGGTTTTGCAGAGCAGCTGGGTACAGACCTCTGAAGAAGAAAGTTCAAGGTGTAAGGATAGTGTATTTAGAATGTGGCTTTCCTGCTTCTGAGAAACACAGGATGGGAAGTAGATATAGTGACAGGTGTGGGGATGTTTACTCTCCCCTCCTGATCTGTGCTTGCTCTGTTCCTCAGAAAGGACAGAAGTTGCTGAGCTTCGGGTTATGGGAAATTTCTGTGACTTAGCTAAAGATTAGGGGAGTTCCCTGCTAAGTGATTAGCAACACATTTTTTTACCTCATTGATGAATAAAAGCAGCTCAGTGAGAGCTGTATTATGTGTCGCGTATCTGTATGGCCAAAACCCCCAGTGGTGGCAAGTGCCACTTTAGCTGTGCTAGAGTTGTGTCGTAGGCATTAGAGAGTTATTGTGAAAAGAACCCCAGTGCTCGTGAGGGAATCCAAAATACCTAGTGGAAAAATTACGTTTGCAAACCTTATGACATGTATGACACCCAGCACACTTTCTCTCTCATGTCCTTACTGTTGCCAGTGTTCTGAAATTGTTGGGCTATCTTTTCTTTGTGATGAAAGTGACGGAGCATGAAGTTCTCACAGTTCCTTACCTCAAAAGTCCCTGTAGGTCCTTCTGGTTTGGAGGAAGCGGAGCCTCCACAAGTGCTCACATATTCTCACCGTTCAAGCAACAAAGCATCCATTTGTGCCATTTTGTTTGTCACCTCGGGGCTGATTGAGAAGTCTTTTGCACATTAATTGAGCATCTGCTATGCAGGCCATATTTCTTGAAAGAACAGAAATGAAAACTAGAAATGATGTACTCAGCCAGGCCTGCTGCCATCTGCCTTTCTGTCTCCGGGTGTGGAACTGAGAAGTGTGGAAGAAGGTAGAAAATGTTAGTGAGTTTCTGAGTTTATGAATCACAAATTTTGATGCCTGTCTGGAAATGAGTAGATCTCAGTACAGATTCAAGCTATTTTCTAGCTGATCCCAACATTAACCAGAGTGCTCTATCAACATGATCCTAACTTTATCCAGAGAATTTGTCAATGTGTTTGTTCTCTCAAGATCTGGCATTAGTCAGACATGTTGATGTTAGCCACAACTTGGGTTTCTCCATAGATAGTCATATATTTTTTGCAGATCAGTTAAATCAGACTTTAAAATGTACAGGGGAACATTCACTCAACATTTGCTTGTTGAATATGTGCCAGACACTGTGCTAGACATGGCGGGTAGTGCAAACAGCAGCACAACCAGAAGGACACATATGACTTGATCCTCTGTGTCTGGTTCAAGTTTGTGTTGCCCACACTGCAGAGTTTCCCACCCACCTTGCAGCCCCAGGGACTGAATTTCCTACCCTGCCCCAGCTGAGGCTTTAGATGGCCTGAATAGTGTCTTTTCAATCCTTCAGTATCCACCTCTTCTTAATCTCCAACCAAGAAAATCCCATTTGTAGCTGACTTTGACTCTTGAATGTGTCTTCACTGGCAAGAAACGTCCTCTGATTTCTACTGTTTACAAATAAAACTCAGCCAGTGTCATTCTGTATCACAAACATACGGATTGAAATGGATTTTGGTTTCACAAGCAGTGTTTTGGTTGTGCTTCCAGTGCCTGCTCTGTCCATGTTTGTACATTTCCCTATGGCTGCCTGAACACACCCGGCAAGCAGATAGAAGCTTTCCCACTGTCAGCTTCGCTTGCCTGCAAATGACCCCCACCACTGTGCATTGGCTCTCGAAGGCATTTTGTTATCCGCTGGTGCTTCCAATCGGTCTGTTATATCTTGGCCTTTTCAAGGCAGACAGGAAGTGTCTAATTACGATTTTGTGGCCTGGGTTTTGTTGCATACCACAGATTGTCTATGTACTATGTAGCGCACACCTCTCTTGGTGCTATTTCATTCCTGCTGTTAGTAAGAAAATGACAAAAATATTCATGTATAGCCAATTGATTGTGACGTGCTTGTGGTCTGTGCTTGCTCAGAAAAAAACAAACAGTTTTTCCAATTATAAATAAATGCTAAAGACAAACACCACTTTCTTGATCTTATTTCCTTGGTAAGGCCCAGCTGAGTAGGTGGAGGAACCAACCTTTGCCATTTGAGCTACTCTCCACGAGATGAACTGTGCCCTGCAGTTTTTCTGGGGTTCTCTATAATGCAGCTTGACTCTTTTAGATTGCCTCTCAGATACTAATTGCAAGCAGTCAGAGCTAAGTGTTGGGAAAGGCGAAGATGGACCGGGAGACCCACTGGCCAACAAGGTAGTGTAACGTTTTTGATCCCGTGTTGCTGGGGATGAGTGACCGCCGGCACCCAGTTCTGCCTGGGAGGCTGGCGGTGACTCTCCACCCACCTCCTGTCAACCCACAGGACTGTTGGTTCTGGCTTTTTCTCCTCCCAAGGGATGGCAGAGACGCCTTCATGGATTCGTTTCATTTGGTCATTGCAGAGGTTGCACCTTCGGGGGGCTGGCTCACTGAGTGGGTTATGTTGGTGGCAGTCTTCTGTGTGCCTAACAGCCATAAGAGAGGTCCAAATAGGGTAACAGCAGGTCAGGTAACTGGGAACGCAGATGGAGGGCAGATTTCTTCCTACCTGGGTGGGAATCAGAAGACCTCATGGGGGAGGGATCTTGGAGAGTGGGTGCGATGTGGGTGTGCAGGTCATGCAGGGGCAGGCTTACCTGCCGCAGAGCCAAGCTGGCTGGGAGCCTCAGAGCTACAGCCAAGTTTGCCCACTTTAATATCCTTATGCTAAAGTGGGAGACAAAAGATTCTATACTTTCCTAGGGGATCCCTCTTCCTTTTTCCAATATCTGTTGATTGAATACCTATTATGTGCCAGGCACTGCGCTGGGCACTGGGAAGCCAGGATGACTGAGACCCCACTTCTGATTACAGTGAGGCATTCTAGCTGGTTCCATGGATCAGGGAGGACCTCATAGATGGGATGACTAGGTGAACAGAGCCTGGCTGACCAAGCCATGCCAGACAGAGGGAGCTGCATGGTTGTGGGGACATAATTCACTCAGAGAGGGTCAAAGCAAAGACTAGAGAGTGACAAAAACCTGACATGGAAAGGCCTGGTGCCATAAGAATGGGTGGTTGCTAACTGAGACCTCCATTCCATACACCCAGGTTGCCCCCTCCACCTCTGCATGCTCCCTGCCATCCTGCTTCTCACCCTCACCCACATATTGGGCAACAACAACAGGTCCTCTCCTGCCATAGGCTGGAACCTCTAGGCTGGGACTTTTATTCTCTTGCTAGTTCCCAATTTCCGGATTTGGGGGAAGAACCATGGTAGGAATCAATCATATATGAAAAATACTATATATTTGTTTTCAAGATGAACAGAAAACATTCCACCTATCTGCCTGCTTTATTTAGTATGAGAAAGAAAACACAAAATACTGTTCAATAAGCAAAACATACATTAAAGTACAATACTCAGCTCTCTTGATCAGTTAAGGACTGTTTTGATCAAAACCAGAGATTAAGACAGATGGAAAGAAAGACAGGAGAGAAATAGAGAGGCAGAAATAAAGGCAGAGAGAGAAAAAGATACACAGAAAAACACATAATGAAGACACTGAGAATAACCTGAGCAAAGGTAAGATACACTCAGAATCAGAGAGAGGGCAAGAATTAGGCTACAGAGAGGGCAGGAAGGTGGGGAGCCGTTCTAACTGCCCGGGGTTCAGGGCTCTCGCAAGCCTCAGCGGTGGTGCCACCCTGCTCCCTGCTGCTGCCTGAGCCCGGGAGGCAGATTCAGAGCCCGTGACTGAAACCACCTCCCTAAAATAGCAGACAAACAAGATTAAAACCAGCTCTCTAGTTTTAAAGTAGGGCATCTTGCTAAATTAGTTGTGTGTTTTAATTTCCTTAGAGCTTGTATATACTTAGTGAAATTCCTCATATTTTTCACCAGGGTTTTAAATCTTAAACCTGCTTCTCATAGATTTGGGGAGTGTCAAGTCCCATTTCACAAAGGCTGCGAACTCCCTTAATGCATTCATCATGGTTTCAAGGTCCTCTTACTGCTAAAATGTCTTAAAGTAGTTTACCCTTTCAGGACCACAGGTATAAAAAGTTTCTTTCAGGATGTAGCCTGTGGACCATCTAAAGTTGAAGCAAGGCCCTACCCCCAGCTGGACCTGAGGCCAGCAGGGCTGGAGCAGTGGCTGGGCAGCCAAAGCTCCCTAGACAGGAGAGGCAGCTGCTTCAAACAAGCAGGACCAACCCCGCTTAGACTCCCTCTGGCAGAGCCAGGCACATAGATGAAACCTCCTCCGTCCCACTGCCATTCAATGTATAGATCCTCATAACACCTAGACTGTCCTAGCATATCTGTAATAACAGAATTAACACCATTACACATTTTATTCTGCATCATGTGAATACTAGATCCTCATAACACCTAGACTGTCCTAGCATATCTGTAATAACAGAATTAACACCATTACACATTTTATTCTGCATCATGTGAATACTGGTTAACATTGGCAGTACACTTAGGTGTGTACAAGGTTCATGGATAGCAGTCACTGCTGGCTGTGAGCCCTGTGTCATTCACTCACTCTTTCAGCCTTGGTGTCCTCCCTTGGGGAAGGGGACACTAATACCTACCTGGGAGGAGAGGAGTGAGGTTGAACTGACACAGTGGCCATAGGGAACCCGTAGTGGACACTAAGTATAAGTCCTTTCTTGTCACGTCCCCTCCTTTTACAGTACTTGAAAGGTCTGTGTTCACTATCTTTCTGCTAGTTAACTATGAGGCATCTCTGAAGTTGATTAAAGCAAAATCTCTGATTAATGAGAATACTTTGAAAGAATCCCAGCTGTTGAATTACTTTGAATCCACAGACCTAAACAAAAGAATAATAAATCCTAAGAATCTATATTTACTGATTGCTCACAAAGCCTTTCTTTCTGTGCTGTTCCATGGTGCCCTAACGTTGTAGAGTAGGTGTTTGCCCCAGGTAACAGACGGAAAAGAAAGACTCCAAGTGGAAGGGCACCTGCCAGCTCAGTCTGGCTCTGAACGAAGGAAGCACAAGGCCCAGTCTGCTCCATAGCCTGCCCTGTTTCTCCTTTCACCGGAGGGAGGCTGGTGCTGGCCTGAAGTGAATCAGGTTTCAGACAAAGTGAACTCTTACCTAAACCTACACTGGACCTCACAGTGCCACAGTCTGGCTGGGCCATTACAGGCCCTCCAGTCGGCTTACCTAGGATCCTCTTTAAGTCATGGGGCCTAGATACAAACCAGGGGAAATAAGAATTTGATCAGGTCTTCCCACACAACTGGCTCAAACATCCTGACTGAACTGACCAATTATCTCAGCCAGATGTGCAGGTTTTCTCATTCGGGTCCTAAATTAACTGACTGGGTGACTAAAATGCATGTTGATTGAACACAAAATGATCCAAAAGGCCTTTTATTCATAAGAAATATACTTGGTACTGAAGACACCAAGATAAAACTGGTACCCACTGCCTAAGGCACTGGACCAGAGACCACCATTTTGTGCATTTTATTTCAAACAGTGGAATTGAGCTTAACTCTCGATCTCTTGTTCTCATGTAAGTGGCCCTCAATGGCTTATTAACTTGGCATTATGTATAAATATCTCAACACAGACATTTCTTCTGGGGCCAAGGGAGCTTCAGATGATAAGATAAGTAAAGTACTGCCACTGCTACTGGTTTAAGCTGCCAGAGGGATCTTTAGAACATGCAAATCTGACCATGTCACACCCTGCTTGAAACCATCCGTGGGCTCCTTGCAGCCTGCAGAAGCTTCTGTCCCCTCAGTGCACCATGCCGCTTCTCACCTCCATGCCTTACCCACGCTGCCCCGCCTGCTCAGACTGCCCTCCTGCTCCTCCACCTGGCTAACTCATCCTTCAAGACTCCGCTCAGGGGACAGCTCCAGGAAGCCTTTCCCGCACCTCTCAGGCTGGGTAAGACGTTCCCGTGCATCTTCATCATGAAACTTACCACGTGTACTGTGTCATCTGCTCGTGTGTGTGTCCCCCACTAGACTGTGCTCCCCCAGGGCAAAGGCCAGGGCCTTCTGTTCGTCTTTGCAACCCTAGCTTCTGGCCCGACACCTACCACAAAGAATGTTGCCTGTGTTTGTTGAGTGAATAGTGAGTGAGCGAATGAATGATGCTCACCATCTGCCTCCACATTCACCATAGTGCCTCTGCAGGCTTTATTCTGCCTAAACCACCTCTGCTCACATGAAGGGGTGGTGTCGAGAGAGGTCACAGAGCATTCAACAGCTGGTCTTATAATGGCCAGCCTCTGGGCCAACCTAACTCTGTACTTTATGTGGCCACTTTTTCTAAACAGTTCTGACTTTTAAAAAATCATAGACTCTTGGTTAGAGGGTAATCTTTAAGAGTTAGGTTAACTAATCCCACCTCCTGCCCAGTGCCAAGCTCCTAACTCCACAATGGCAGAGAGGCACCCATCAGGGGCACGACTTAGGAAGAAAGGCTGGAAATAAGAGCCAGTAAGCCTGGTTCTAAACCCAAGCTCTACTATTTACTAGCTGTGTGACCTTGGCTGTCTCTTAGTCTCTTTGAGCCTCAAAGAGATAACAGTAATGCAAGTATCCATCACTACCCACATCTATTTGGTTCCCAAATTCAGAAAATAGGCATTTAGTCAGCAAGGGATGCAGTGTTTGGTTCCAGACTTCAGGAATAGCAGGTAGTAAGAGTTCTGCGAGCAGGGGGTAACTTTCTGAGGCACAGGACTGCGTGTGTTGTGGGCCCAATGAGGATGCGCGCCAGAGTCCTCTATAAGCTGTAAAGTGGAATGCCCTGTCAACAATTCATTTTATGGGTGGTTTTGCTGCCCACCACTTCCTAGTTACTTCTCCTCCCTGGGCTCAACGGTGCGGCAGGTGGAGTGAGCATGTGGTGCACCTGCTCCCTCTGCCTCCCAGAAGCCGGAGTAAAGCCCATCTCATGCTGGTTCTTGCTGCCCTTCTCCCCTGCCCCCTCTGAGCACACCCTATAAATCACCTGGCACAGGTCCTATTGCTGCAATTACGCGTCTATTTAAATTGCGCCCCTCTGGACATGTGAAACCAATTTTGATTAATTGCTCAAGCTGCCATCCTTTGCTTTAGATGGGGTGGGAGTAAAGGACAAAATTGATTTGCAAGTTCCTGGGAGCACAGAACTAAACAAGAACTGAGCCATTGCAGTCTGGTTGCCTTAGTCCAGGACTTTATGTTTTAAAAATCCATTATTAGGATTATCAGATTCCTGGCAGCCCATTGAGATAGTCAACTATGCCCTTGCCTTTGCCTTCTTGGTGTTAAAAACAACCAAGGATGCTTTTTAAAGTATTTATTATACAACTGGAAATCTGGTAATTTCTTTAGTTCTTCTTAGCAGGTTATACCTAGAAAATACATTTAACAGCAAAAAAAAATAGAAAAACAACAGCAGCAAGGGGCAGAAAACATAAGCACCTGGCCACCTAGTACGGCCATCCCTGTACTTCAGAAGAACATAATCTACAGGCAGCGAACCTGGAGTGGTTGAGAAAAATCTGAGCTAGGAATCCGCCCCAGGTCTCAAGTTCCACCTCTGTAAAAACACACAGTTGGCACCGCCTAGGGGAAGGGAGCGGACATTGATTTGGCCTTTACACACTGGCCATCATTTAATCCTTGCAACAGGGCTAGAGAATCTGTAGGTATCACCCCCAGGATTCATTGATTAGGTAACAAAGTCACACAACTTCTAAGTGGTGAGCCAGTATTTGAAGCCAAGTTGTTTGGGTGACTAAAACCCTTTCTCTGCTCAGTACTTGGGACCATCTCTAGGAAGGACTCCTATTGGAAAGAAGATGTGTGTCTTCCTAAAATAGCAGTCTTTTCATCCTGCCCTGTCCTTGCTCCAGAACCTGCGGTGACCCTAAGTACTCTCATTGTCCATGGAAAATGAGTCAGAGGTCACAGATGCTGAGTTTGATGGGCAGTTACTGTCCCCTACCCACCCACCCAGAATTAAGCCCTGTGGTGGCTGCCTTTTTGCTAGCTGTGTCCTAGCCACTCTTCCTGAGCTGATGAGTGACATCTGGGTGGACTCTCTGTGTGGCCATGGGCTGGTAGACCCATGGGCAGCTGTACAGGTAGGGCTCACAGGTGGGGGTGTAGAGGGACACTTAGAGCAAGAAGCTGGTGCATTCCTGGCCTGGTTTCTTTCCCACAGTTTGCTGAACACCAGGAGGTAAACCTGAGGGCCCTTGTGTTGTGGATACAGGAAGGACCGAGGCAAAGGGGAACTCGTTGTTGGGAGCCTGGCCCCCAGAGGGCAACTCTCTTAGGATATGCAGCTGGGAGCTTGTAACTGGACCTGTAGAGGGAATGCAGAGGGAATGGTCGAGGGCATTTCAAGCCAGACTCAGACATCTGCAGACAAATTCGAAATCTCTCCAGTTAAAGTCACACCCCTGAGGGATATTGATGTAGAGAAGAAAGAGCTTGACTGAAAGTCTGCCATCTTTGGTTAAGGTCTTGACATTGCCACAAATTCACTGTGTGACCTTAGCAACTTACTTCCCCTTTCTGACCCTCCTTTCTACTCTTGTCTGGAAGACGGGGGTGCGAGTCCTGGCTGCCTGGCTCTCAGAGCTGCTGGGTGAGAATACAGTATGCCACATTGTATGTAAAGTCCTCTTAGAAAACCTTAAGGTTTGGGAGGACAGAAAAGGTGCTAAGGCAGTTACAAACAGGAAATTGTTTGTGTCATGTAAATGTGGTTGTTAGAATTTGATCTTGTGTAAGTTATCTTGAAAACTTCTCATTTAGGATGGAGGTGTCCTACTATGTGCCAGCCCCATGCCAGAGCTGTCTGCTTCTCTAGCAGACACATAGTAGGCATTTATTAAATGTTTGTGGAAGGAAGCGAAGGGAAAGGAGAGAGGGGGAGAGAGAGAGGAAAGAGATATTAAATGGAAATGGTTTCCACCCTGAAGAGCCCGTCTGGAGAGGCAGCTACAAGCAATTGTCAACACATCTGATGGGGCTGCAGGGAGCGGGGAGGGGCTCAGGGGCACTAGGAACAGAGGAGGAGGAGGAGGATGGGAGGGTCAGGGTGATTTCACTGAAGAAGTTACCCTGGAATGGAGTCTTTAGTCTCTGTGAAGGGGTCAGTAGGCAGATGGGGAGGGGCGGTGGAGGGCAGCGGCACATGTGGCCAAGAGGAAGCTAAAGCAGCCCAGTGCTTCATCAGTGGAGGTATAGACCCCAGGGCACAGGAGGGGTGTCCCACTTGGAGAGCACCCCTGCAATGTCACTTTAGTTCCAGGAGTCACCCTTTCCAGGGCATGGGGCGCCAACTGGAGTGTGCTGTGAGGAGAGAGGTGGGACAGCGAGACTCGGGAAACCAGCTGTCTGGGCTGCTGTGGAGCATGTGTTGCCCCGAGAAGCCCGGAATAAGGCCACCATTGCTGCCGTCCTGCAAATACCTTTCATGTATCTGAAAGGCAGTCCTGGGGCAGGCAGCATGGCATTCTCAGAAAGGGCAGCCCCAGAGCACAAAACCCGGATCAGGACAGGGGTGGGAGGGAGCAGAGCTGCTTAGAATCTAAACATGGGCCACCAGGAGGTGGGCTGCCCTGTGGCAGGGTGCCCCACTCCAGAGCAGAGCGACAAGTGGCTGAGGCTAGCTGGCAGGGAGACCAGCAGTTCAGGAGACCTGGCGAGCCACAGATCTGTCCCAGCCCTGGCTCTGTGGAAGTGTGCTTTTGGAGACCAGAGAGGGACTCCTTCTCCAGCAAAGTGACACCTCTGCCTATGCAGGGGCCTTCAGGCCTCTTTGGTTGAAGAGACATAGGCTGATGGAGGCTTAGGGCCACGCTGCTGGTGGCGCCAGGGCTCTGGGGGCTTGGACAGCATTCGGGTGTGCTCACGGGCCTGTACCCTGCTCCTCATAGTCAGGGCCCGGGTCTCATTCACTCCTGTGCCGCTCCAGCCCCACGCAAGGCCTGACACAGAGCAGGGCTCTGCAGCCTTGTCCAATAAATGCATAAAAGAAAAAAACAGAATAAAGAGAAAAAGCTACACACCAGCTATCCGTTACTCCCACAGATATTTGAAGGTACTACTATGAGCCCAATGCTAGATACTGATGATGCAGAGATGAACAGAACACAGGCCACGGGCTAGCGGGAGAGGCCGGTAATTACCGAACACCATGCGAGCTACTGGAATAGAGGCTACCATGTAGTCCTGTGAGGGAGAGAGGCAGGAGCAGGAGTTCTTGTTTTGATAATGCCTTGTTTCCTACAGATTCATAGTAAGAATAATGAGCCGTTCAAAGCTGGTTTCCTTGGCACTCCCCCTTGGGTAGCTGCATTTCCTATAACTGCTCTGGGAGCCTCTTTTGTGTCTGGGAAATGTTGGCGCCTGTATAGGCCCCATGAAGGCGACAGAACAAGGCCATGAAATTGCCGTGTCTGTTGGTCCCCACACCTCCTGCCCGAGCCTGGGCCCTGGCTCAGCTCCTCCTGCCCATCTTTGCTTTGAGGGAATTTGCTCCATCCCTTCTACCCACCCTCTGAGACGTTGAGAAGCTGGTGTTTTAGTCCTGGACCTGCTATTCATTGCTGTGCGGCTATGGGAGAGTTGCTGGCCCATTCTGAGCCTAGTTTCCCACAATCGGACTAGATCACTTAGTGTCACTTTGAACTAACATTTACTAAACATCACCCACATTCTGGGGGTGACACCATGAGCATTCATATAAACTCACCCTCCCTGGAAGGAAGGCACTGTAATCCTCGTTTTAAGATTAAGGAAACTGAGGCAAAGAATCTGGCACATTCCAAGTCTGGGAAGGAGCTGGGTCAGCATTCAAGCCCAGCTCTTTTGGCCTTTATCCCAGTCGGGGCACCTTCTCATCCAGCAGGCTGTTCTTTTCATTGTGAAAAACAATCTATGTTAAGCACCTAGCAGCAAGCCTGGCACAGAGTTATTGCTCAGGAAATACGAGTTTCTTTGTTCCTCAGGGCTTTTCCAAGTTGTTGAGGCAGGGAATTCAAGGACAGGGTCCACAGGTCCCTGATTTCTGAACAGGGCCCCACACCAGCACTGCCTCTGCTCTGGGCTGCTCTGATGGTGCAGCAGGAGATAGTCTGGGGAGAAAGAGAAACACCTGGTGGATTATGGGATTGGGATTGTGTGCGACAACAGGAATCAGGAGGAGAGAAGGGAGCCCTTTTCTCCAGAGAGCCCAGGCAGGGCTGGGTAATCCTGTTTACAGACTCTGATCAAGCTTGGATCCAAGGTCAGTTTGTGTGTATGCCCAGGAGGCGTTGCCTGTCTCCATGGTAATAGGATGAAGGACAGAAAATTCAGTCCTAAGACTAAGGACATCTCATGTAACCTTGGAATATTATATTTTGCAAATAAGACAGAGCCTCGCACAGCCAGAAAAGGCTATCATTTATTTGTTCATTTGACAAGCATGGAGGGCCTACCCTGGGTCAGGTGCCGTTTTAGGTAGAGAGGGTACAATGATGTGCAAAATCGACAAGGCCCTGCCCTCTGAGCTCTTTGGTCTAAAAGGGGAAATATTAACCCAAAATAATGCAAGTAATGAGCTGGGATAAGGGGTAGGATGAAAGTGCCAGGGGCTAGGATAGCCGGTAGCAGAGGACCTGGTCACATCTGCAGGGGCAGAGAAGGCTTCCCTGGGAGAGTGCTCCAGTGAGCTGGGAGGTGGGGGGTGAGTAGGCATTCACCAGGGGAGGAGTGAGCAAGAGAGTGTTCCAGAAGGAGACAACAGCATATGCAAAGTCATAGATGGAAAGTAACAGAACAAAGTCCTGCAGTCTGGGGCATAGAAGGCCAGAAGGCAGTGGAAGCAAGCTAGTCAGCCAGGTGGGGCCAGGTAACTGGTTTTACTCTTTATTCTGAGTATAAGGAGGGCCAGTGAAGAGCTGTAAGCTGAGAAGGAGTTCACTTTTTGAAAGATCATTCTGACTTCTATTTGAAGAATGGATTGGAGGAGGAGCGGGGTATACCAGTTAGGACAGTGGTCCACAGAGATGGTGGTAGAGCTGGTGGGGGTGGGCAGGAGGGGAAGAAGTGGGAATGTTCAAGAGATAAATGTCAGGAGCTAGAACAGATGGTTCTCGATGGATTGGGTGACGGTTTTGAGGGAGAAGGAAGTATCAAGGATGACTCTGGGTTTCTCACCGAGGCCATGGGACAGATGATGAGCCGGGTTTCAGCAACATAATTTTTAAGTTTTTCCATCTGACCTTCTTTGGTCCAGGTACTGTGTTGGGCATTGGGGCTGCAGGCCGCGAGGATAGAGGATGGCCTGTCATGAGGGAAACCTGTCCTTAACTGGGGTATCTGTGAACACAGTGAGGGGCAGTAAATGGTGCTGTAAGGGAGATACAGACAAAACTAATTTGGAGAGACACATCCAGAAAGACCTTGTGAGGAGGTGGGATCTGAGCTGAGCCATGAAGGATAGACAGGGAAAAGAGGGTGGATGACAGCAATCCAGGGAGCAGAGGCAAAGAAACACAGCATTGGGAATGTGTAAAACAGCACAGGGTGGCCAGAAGATAGTGGAAGGAGGGTGAGGCTGCAGGGCTGGCCACCACCATCCCTGCCTGCCCACAGAGCTGCTGTGAGGGTCCAGTAAGCTAAAGTAATGTGTGAGCATTTAGTAAACTGCTACAACAGCTATTACAGTAATGTACTTATTCATGCAATGCACCAAGTACTCTACAAATACCCAAAATTATGATTTGCGATCCCTGCCTAGGAGGACCATATTATCCTCCCCTTTAAGAGTCCCTGACATTTGTATTGTTGGCCCCATTTTCCAGGCGGGGAAACTGAGGTCTATTGTGGTCAAGAAATTGCCCAAATCTTGCAGGCAGTAAGCAGTCCAGAAGCCAAGATAAACCCAGCAGGTTCTAGTTTCTGAGAGGGTGCACAGGCTGGAAGGTAGAATGCTGCCCTGAGGAGATCTGCAGCTGGCTCAGAGCAACAGCGTCAGCCATACAGGCAGGCTCAGGCCTAAGCTGGCAGGGCTGCATTGCCACTCACGGACCTGTACCGGGCTTCCACCCTGGGGCAAGCCTTGTCTCGGACCCACAGAGGCACTGTAAGTGTCAGCCTTCCACCTGTCTTACTAGGAGTGGAGGGGCATTTGACAGATGGGCAGAACGCAGGGCACTGCAGAGCCAATGATGGCCAGTCAGTGTCAATCAGAGTTTTATGTCGTCCTCGAGGGCAGTTTTGTTTATAGGAAAACCAATGAAGGCTGCTTTGGTTTTAAAAACATATACTTAATTTATAAAACAACAAATTTAAAATCTAGTAAAATTTAGCAATCTATTTTAAGGCAGGGTTGTAACTTAATTTACCTGCAATTGGCTAGATAATTTGAATCATAGACAATTTAAAATAAACTAAGCTTAAAAATGTAACTGTTGGGTTGTCATAAAAGTTCCATCATTGTTTAAAGTTTATGAAATTGTCTTCCACCTTTCAACTTAAAATCACAAGTTGAAATTAATTATTCCATTATATATTTTATATTGGAATCACAAAGCTAATGTTTGATATTCTAATATAGAAAATTATTTTAAACCCATTACAAATACTTTCAAACTAAATCTACACAGATCTTTCCTAACTCAACAATAAAAAAGTGATATCGTAGATTTAATTTATCATTTCTAATCATAATTCTAAATGTTCCCATGATGAAGGACTCTTACTAAGGAAACAAGTTTACTAAACAAAGCAATGTAGGAATATATACAGCAATATAGTTAAATACCCAAGCAAAGCTGGGATTGGCTCACTGCTGGCTGAGAGTGCTCATTAAACAGAAATTTGCAACATGCCATGGGAGCCAGTGCTGCAAACATCTAGGAAATGTATGTTGTGACCCACACTGTGTCCATGCAGGCCCCTCACTGTCACATCACTCTTTTGGATCTCCATGGCCAACAGGGGATGCTGAGCCCATGTCCTGCCAGTGTAATAGGTTTCACAACTCAAGCCCCTAAGACCAAGTTAAGCCCTGGCCACCTTTTTTGTCTCCTGTTTCAACTTCATCACTTCTTCAAGATGAGCCCTCTCAAGTCACTCACTACCTAATAGAATTCGTCTAATCAATTTCCTGCTTGATTCTATTATGAGTTAGGTTTTCATTTTTCCTCTCTGACCAGCCACCAAATAGTCGAGGTTTTTTAATGCCATCCTTGGATTCTGCACGCTCCTCGTGGCCTTGCCTGGCTCTCTCTGCAAACACTGAGGCCCTACTGATGGCAGCCAGCCGTGATTCGGCCAGAGCAGAGGTGCTCTGTGTCATGCTGAGCTAGGGAGCCAACCTAGCCCCACTGTGATGCTCAGAGACATCAAGATAGGCTGCCTAAGCCACTGTGTATTCTGCTGAGAGATGTCAGTCCCCAGGTACTCAGAATGCTAAATACAGTAAAAAGCTGTTGGATCAGGATGACATACATGTCTGATAAACATAGCCCAAATATGTGTGATCTTACTTCTAGGTAAATAGAAAAATAATTGTAATATTGTGTAGTAATATCAGTACAAGGTGCTCTATGTACATGACCTCTAATCATCATAAATTTTTGAGTAGATACCATTATTCCCAATGAAATAGATGGCAAACTTGAGGTTCAGAGTGATGAAACTATAATGAACTAAGAAAAAGTTACCAAGTAGAGGTCTTATTGGACCAGTGTCAACAGGCAGGGAAGACATAGTCCTACAATCTGATAGGAGCTGTTAAAATGCTGAGACTTGATTGGCCACAAAATGTAAAAGGGTGATAATAGCTACCCTGTACTGAGCACCTATTATGTGCCAGGTGCTATAGGAGAAAGAGCATAGGCACCAGGAGTGAAAGACCCAGACTCTAGTGTCCATGCACGCCTCTCACTCTCACATCACTTGCCCCCTCTGGACCTGTTTCTTCCTCTGACAAGGGTAATAAAATTCTCCTTGTGGGCCTCTCAGGATTGCTGGGTGGCTGAAATGAGCTATGAAAAGAAGTGATTTGGAAAGAGGAATGTGCTGGAGGTGTTCAAGGGCTCATACACTGGCTGAGTGGTCACTCTTGAGTGGTTACTTTCTGCCTGGCCCACAAGGCGTTCTAGACTAGACTGGCCGGGTCTGAATGTGGCAGCGTTTACCCTTGGTGTCGGTGATGGCATCTCCTCGCGATGTGGGTGGGCCAAGTACAGCATGGGGGTCCACAGGGAGGCAGATGGGGCAGCCTGTGAGGCTTCTGGTGAGAGGCTTGGACCCATGGCTGCCAGGAAATCAGCCCTAGAGCCTTGGAGTAAGTGAGGGCAAGGGCCCAGGGAGAGTAGTGGGAGATGGAAGTGGGGATGGAGTGAGGGGATTCACTGCCTGAATTTGGAGTCCCAGCTGGTCACCTACCAATGGTGGGGGTGATGGTAGTGTGTGGGCATCCATGGGTTGCATTGTCTGTAGAGAATTTAGAACAATAATGAAAACCAGTCTGCTTTTTATTATCACCATGTGCCGGCTGTTCTAAACAATGTCAGTGATAAAATCCTCTTCCCCGTGCAGTGGGTGGGGAAGGACCATTCCCACTGCCTCTTCCTTGGCATGCCGTGGACCCCTTGTCCCTCCCCACAGTCAGCCCTTACCAAAGGGGTCAGCGAGGAGAAAGGGCCTTGGAAGACCCTGAGTACAAGGAAAGAACACTCTGGCCTATAGGGTCATCGGAGCGGGTAGCTTGGATGGACTCCCGAGACGGGCCCAGCTATCCTAGAGGAAGGAAGAGTGGCCTGGGTGGAGTGTGGGGTGGACAGGTTGCTGGGATGCCCACTGGAGGACTCTGAGTCCTGCTGTAGTATTGTCATTGTCACCTGGGTGCCACCCCTCTGTGCCACGCGCAGGTTATAATCAATTGGCAAGCACAATGAATGACTGCTTCCTGAACCCGCCCCTCACCCCACCCCACATTCAGTTCTAAGTACATGGAAATCAGATTCTCCTTCTTGCTCTTCAGCAAGAGCTGCCCTCCCCAGGCTCCACTAGGCCAAGACTTATCAGGCAATCTGTGCTCTGCCCTATCCCTGGCGTGAGCTCCGGCCCTCACAGTGACCACCTTTCTCTCCTCTGCAGGAGCCAAGTCGAACCCACCAGTGATTCACCTAAGAATCAAGGTCCTGTAGCCACAGAGCCAGACAAGGATCAAGGTTCCGTGGGCCCAGGGCCTCTGAAGGATCCAGGCCCCATGGTCCCAGAGCCTCTGAAGGATCAAGCTCCTGTGGGCCCAGGGTCTCTGAAGGATCTAGGTCCTGTAGTACCCACACCAGTTAAGGATCAAGATCACGTGGTCCCTGAGCCTTCAAAGAATGAAGATTCTGTGATCTCAGCACCAGTCAGGGACGAAGTTTCCTTGGTCCCGGTGTCCCTAAAGAATCAAAGTCCTACAGTTCCAGTCAGGGTTAAGAATCAAGGTTCCATAGTATCAGAGCCTCCAAAGGATCAAGGTTTCATGGTTCCAGCACCTGTCAAGGATCAAGTTCCCATGGTCCCTGAGCCTGTGGTTCAAGGTCCTGTGGTTCCAGCACCTATCAAGGATCAAGGTCCTGTGGTCCCTGAGCCTATGCATCAAGGTCCTGTGGTTCCAGCACCTGTCAAGGATCAAGGTCCTGTGGTCCCTGAGCCTGTGCATCAAGATCCTATGATCCCAGCACCTGTCAAGGATCAAGGCCCTATGGTCCCGAAGCATCTGAAGGATCAAAGTGCCAAGGTCATATCACCTGTACAGAATGAAGGGCCTGTGATCTCTGAGCCTGTAAGGAATCAAGAGTTAGTGCTCCCAGAGCCAGTCAAGGATCAAGGTGGAGTAGTCCCAGTGCTCCTGAAGGATCATGATTCTGTGGTTCCAACACCTATAAAGAATGAAGGTCTTATGGTCCCAGCACTAGTCAAGGATCAAGACCCCATGGTCCCTCCAAAGAAACAAGGTCCTGTGATCTCTGAGCCTGTGAAGAATCAAGTTCCTATAATTCCAGTGCCTCTGAAAGCTCAAGATCCTCTGGTGCCACCACCAGCAAAGGACCAAGGTCCTGTGGTCCCCGAACCTCTGAAGACTCAAGGTCCCAAGGGTCTTCAGCTGCCCACTGTCCCACCTCCACCCCCAGTTATGATCCCAACTGTCCCCTATGCAGAATATATTGAGAGTTCCCCTTGACACTCACCCCTTGACATGCCAAGGAAGGAGCTGGCAGTGAAAGTGCTCCCTTCCAGGGGCAGCAAAGACACATATATAATCTGCATGAAACATGTACTGTATAGTCTTGCTGGAATCCAATAAAACTGGTCCCTCTTGCTCAGCCTTGTCTCTCTCTGGCTTCATTTGAGTGTGTGTGTGTGTGTGTGTGTGTGTGTGTGTGTGTGTGTGTGTGTGTGGCACGTGTGTGTGCCAGGCACATTTGAGAGTGGGCGTGCAAGACTCTATTCATTCATCTGGGTCAGATGATCTGAGAAATCCCCAGTTCCTGTGCGTTGACAGCAAGGGTTGGGAGTGGGTGGGAGCTGCTAGGAAACTGAGGAAAGGACCCCATCGTGTGAGTGTAGGGCAGGACACACCTGTGTTTCCCCTTTACTCTCACATTCCTACCACGCCTCACTTCCAACACACGTGTGGGCGTTTCCCATATCAAGCAACTATCCAACACCAGCTGTGTGTCCTGACTCACCTCCCTCCCGCCCTGTCTACCTGAGGACAGCATCAGCAAGCACAGGGGAAGGGCTCAGTCCCACAGTCCTGTCCTGCCCCCCGACTGCAGGCGCCAACTGCAAGTCCTGTTTTTTCTGTCACTGTACTTCTGACTAACTGGCTGTAAGTTGGGGTTCCCATAACTCACTACTTGGACTCAATAATTTGCTAGAATGGCTATCAGAACTCAGGGAAACACTAAAGTTCATCATAAAACAGTACAGATGGACATCCAGATGGAAGATACATGGAGGGCAGGGGATGTGGGAAGGAGGATGGGGCTCCCACCAGGCGCACCACCTTCCCAGTACTTCCAGAGACCTGGAAGCTCTCCAAACACCATACTTTTGGGATTTTATGCAGGCTTCATCACACAGGTATGATAATTAATTAACTAGTAATAATTAATTCAAATTCCAGCCCCTGTAGCTTGGTCTTCCTGGTGACCAGCCCCATCCTGAAGCCATCCAGAAGCCCACCCAGAGTCACCTCCTATCACCCAGGAAGTCCCAAGAGTTTTGGAGCTCTGTGCCAGGAACTGGGGACAGAGACCTGTACATACATTTTCTGTTATTTCGCAGGTCAGGTCCCATGAAAGCCTAGGAATGGGTACCAGGCCACAGCCCGCAGAGCCCTGGGTTGGCCAGAGCTGAGGCCCGTGGAAGGAACAGAAGCAGGGGCTCAGCTGGCCCAGTGTAATTCTGGGTGACGGTTGCTGCCAAGGGCTCACGCTTCTTAAGAAAATCAGACCCCTGGTAAAAAGAGTCCAAGGACACTCATGAAGTTAGGACCTAATACTTGCAGATCCTCATTCAGTACTCAGGACAGCTCAGCCAGAGCTTCTAAAACAAAGCCTGAAGTCCCCTCTTCATTTGCCTATGCAGCAGGCTTTTCCTTAGCACCTACTTTGTGCCTTGCTCAGTGCTGGGCATCAGGGTCACTGTGCTGAAGAAGTCCTACAGTAAAAGATGGTGTGGGTTGAGGGCTTAAGACAACTAAAGGCCTAGCCTAGAGAGGACAGTGAAGAGAGGATACATGGTAGAGGCAGCCAGGAAAGCTTCTCAGAAAAAGTGGCCATGCAGTACAGACAGCCCAGGCAGGGGAGAGTAGCGTGACATGGGTGTTACCCGCAGGGTCAGGGTAAGCCCCGCTGGAAGATCTTGAATGAAGAGATTTGCATGGGGACTTTGACCAAGGGGTATGGTAGGTCTTGAGCAGAAAACTGGAACCAGGCAGGGATGACCAGTCTTCTGAATCCCAGGACCTCAAGGTGGGGAGTCAGGGGGTCAGTCTTGTGTGCTGCTGGCAGGCTGGGAAAGATCCGCAGAGCTCTGCCTGTGTCAGACATGGGCCCTGTGAATATCCCACTGTGTGGGCTACAATAGCCTCCCCTTTGCAACCTAGAGCCCTCAGGGCCCCAGGGGTATAGGGAAGCTCCATCTGTTGCCCTCACCAAAACTGGCTCCCAAGGAACACTCCTACCCCTTTAAGACCTCTAAGGCCCATTTATGGACACTAATCCCTTTAAAGGTCTCTTTTCAAAAGGCTCCTTTAAAGGAGCTCATTTTGGTTCCTACAGAGAAACCATCAGAGGAGGTACTAAGGACTTCCAAATAGTTCAGTTTTCTGAGCAACTGGCCCCAAGCCTGCCTCCTCATCCCACTCCCAATAGCATCAAGGTTTTCTGCCCCCAGAAGCCACCTCTATAAACACACACACACACACAGGATTCTTCCTGACTCAACACAGAGCTTGAGTTCTAATAGGGCCCTACAGACAGGAAAAGGCCACACTCAGGCTGAAGGAGTACCGGGTATGCACACCTCTCTCCTCCTTTCAGATCCCCCTCTAAGCCACCTGATCCCGACACACTCATTCCCCCGGGCCAGGCAGATGGCGGTGCCATCTCTGAGATGGCATGCGTGCGGGGGCAGAGGTCTAGGAAAGCCCCTGGCTATCAGGGCCACACCTCTGAAGTGAAAGCTGCCTGGAAGCAGGGTCTGGGAGCCAGACCCTCACGGGGGACGTTGAGCTCAGCCAAGGACAATGTCAGGATGAAAAGAGAGTGGGCCCAGGCCAAAGCTTAGAAGGTAGCGAGAGAAGTACAGGAAGGAAGCTGGGAAGGGGTGGCCCGCAGCTGTAAGGAGGAACCAGGGCCCTGCGGTGCCCAGAGTGATTCAGTGAGGAGTGTGCCCAGTGTCAAAAGCTGAGAGAGGTGGAGAGGTGGCTGTTGGATTTGGCAGCTTCCCCTGGGTAGCAGGGCGGCCTGGGCCGGGGACCCCCAGCCACATCACGTCCAGCTCCCCACCGCTCAGAGAGACGGCCCAGTAAGTGAGGCAGCTTCGACCACGGCCTCCTGCCCCGTGTTGCGGCAGGGTGAGGTGGGTAATAAACTGGACTCTTTTGGCCTTTTTCCAATGCAGACTTCATGCATGGCCTGGTTCCTCCCAGCTGGGGCCATTTTCCAGCACCCTCCCCAGCATCCGTCATCTCCACCCGCGACCCTCTCTGCCGCCCTGGGAACCAGATGCGAACGCCTGCGCACATGAGGGAGAGGAGGCGCAGCTGGCGGGGAAGGAGCTGAGGTCTCTGCACGGGGAGGCTCCCGTTCCCAGCCCAGCCAGACCCGGGTCGGCCAGCGTCCAGAGGCTCGCATCCCAAGGCTGCCCCCACTCCACCCAATAGCCCTCGAACCTGGCTCTCGGCTCGGAATCTCACAGCCCAGCGCGGGAATCGCCGAGCGCACAGCCCAGCCCGCTGCCGCGCGCGCACTGCACACCGCCACGCCCGCGGGGCCGCGCAGCTTCCCCGGGCTTGGGTCCGGCGCCACGCCGGCGCAGCCTGGCCAAGCGGGGCCGGGAGGACGAGAACGACCTGCTGGGGCGCGAGTGTGCGAAGGCGGCCGGGAGCTGCGCGTGCCGACCGCGCCCTCCGAGGGGCAGGCGCCGCCTGAAGGCGACCCTCGGAACGCTCGGAGCTCCCGAGGCCTCGCCAGGGCCCCTGTCGGCTGATCTGCAGGAAGGCCGCGCTCTTACTCTGCTTGCGCCGCGATCCAGTCCCTTAGCACCTGCCCGGTGCCCCCGCCGCCTCGGCACCTTAGGACATTTGTGGGGAGCGAGGAGACGGCCCGTGCGGACTGAGAGTAAGCAAGAGGGCTCAGGTCGCACTGGAGCAGCACCTTCTTGGCTTTGCCGCGGCGAGGTTGGATCATCTAGAGGAAGAGGATGGGGAATGCGCTCTGGTTGGCCTAGTCCTCAGTCAGAAACCTGGAAATCTTTTTTGCCACCAGTTTCCAACCCTCCATTTCCAATCCATCATTAAGACCAGCCCAGTCTACCCGCTAAATAGTGATCTGCCCTCTTTCCCCTATCTCTATGGCCCTTCCTTTTTCCTCACACATATCACAATTTGTGATTCTGTATATGAATCACATCATGGCCCTTAGGGTGTAAGAAATGTGGCATTTCTTTATCTCAATCAATCAAATTAAATCTAACTGGAGCCCCGTCTCTCACTGCCAGGGTTGGCAGGAACTCTAATATTAGTCATTTTCCTGGAGCCTAACCTTGTCCCCTGGGCTAGGTACAAATCCAGGAGGCTTAGGCCTGTCCTGAGAAGAGGACACACAAATTTATGGCTGCCCCTGGGGGAGGTGCGGGGTGGGGGGCACTGGCCACCTCACTCTCCCTGAACCGTACTTGGCTGGGGAGCTCCCAGAGCCTGCCCAGGTTGTGTGGTGTTTATGCCATTGCCCTGCACCCCTGCAGCCACCACATCTGAGCCCATCCCTCAGAGATCCCATAATCCCACCCTGCATCTCCCTGCCCTTTCTACACACCCCTGTTCCCCAAACCAGGCCACTCTATCTTCTCACCCATCAGAGCACCTCTCCTTTAATCCTGTCTCTATCCCAGGCCTCCCTAGTATTCTCCACAGTCTTAGACCTGATTCCTGGGGGACAAGGGCTGCACCATCTTACATCCCCACCAGCATTTATTAAGGTTCCATTTTCTCTTCATTTTTGTCATTTTTGTTAATTATAGCAGTGATTTCTCTGTTTATTACAAAACCTTGCATTTTTTCCTATATACCCAATAGATGTGTAATAACTATGTGTTGAGTGGGTGAGTGGGAATACAGGACACAGAGGGTTTCTGCAGGAGTAAGAACTCAGTTTGGTACATGCTGAATGGGAAATGCCTATGGGACAGCCAGGGAGAGAGGTCTGCGAGAATTCTGGATATAGTGGTCTCAGCCTGGGACAGGGGCCCGGGGGTAAGGCAGAGGTGGGGACCTCACTGAAATCTGGGAAGGTATGTGAGGCCATGAGGGAGAGGGTGCATGTATCTAGGGAGAGAGGAAAGAGAAAGGAGGGTTCAAGATAGAGGCTTAGGAAACACCAACATTCAGTGGACAAGACAGGAAGGAAGACTGTGTGGAGCCTGTCACAGAGCAGCAAAGAGGTCAGAGGAGAACTAGAAAAGGATGTCGCTTCGGGGAAAGGATCAAGGAGGAAGGGGTCCCCCAGATCAGAGACCATGAATGCTCATCCCATCATGAAAGTTTTGTGGTGAAGTTTTGTGATGGGTTCATTAAAGTTCATTGTACTATTCTCTCAACTTGCATGTATGTTTGAAACTTTCCATATTTCCAGAATAATTCTTCAAGTATCCATTGTACTAGAAATAAAGAGATCACTGGTGAACTTGGCAACGGCAGAGTCTCTCAGGAGTCGGGGGCACAGAAACCTGATTCCAGCAAATGGAGGATGAAAAGGGGAAGCAATCATGTGTTCTCATGCCTGATGCACGGCTCACACACATCCCAGTTAGCAGCCACAGCACACATACATCCCAAGTATTTCTGAACAAAGAGGAGATTGTGTGTGACAGTCATTAATTACTCTCAGAGTCGCAATACCTCCCACACAGGGACCATTCTCAGTGAGGCCCAGCAGCAAGCCAAGAGCTCTTCCTCAGAAGGAGGCAATTGCATGCCAAGGAGTGCCTGCTTTGCTCCTAAATCCTAGGGGTGGCTCCACTGTGGCTCTTCCATCAGGGCTAATCCCCTTTCCCCACACTTGCATTCACATCTGGGACCCTCACAGTGCAGCAGGGGCATCATCTCTCTGAGGCTTCAACAAGCACTTGGTGGGAACAGGGAGGTCCCTCCAATGGCCTCTAGGTGGCAGGAAAGCTCCACTCAGTGCCGTGATGGGCCACTGGGGGCGCTGACGTGGCTGGTCCAGCCCAGTCCTGAACCATCTACCTCTGCCCTCTGCCCTGCCACCCTCCACCCAGCAGCTCCACCCCACACAGACCTCTCCCTCCCCTCCCCACCTGTGCCCAGGTACGTGGCCTCAGGGCCCCATTTGTGTTGTCTGGACAGCCCACACACCCAGGCGGGCTTCTGGCACTGCCCACTCCAACCTGATGGGCGAGCTGCAGCAGGCTGAACTTTGGGTCCAGAGAACTGGGTTCTAGTTTTGTCTCTGCTCACATCTGAGCTGTACCTGAATTAGGATGACTTCCTGCCTAACTGGGCTATTGTGGGGGGTAAGTGGGATGATGTATATAGACTGTACACAGGTTATGCACCTTTATTATTAGAATGTGGCTGGTTCCTCCCTGCCCTTTCTGTGTGGCATGGAGGACTATCCAACTAATGAGGAGTAATTCACAGCTCAGCCCCACTAGCTCTGGGGCCTCAGGCAGGTCACTTAACCTCTCTCAGTCTCAGCTGTCTCCCCTGTAAAATGGGGATAATCCCTACCTAGTCAAGCTGTTAGGAGGCTTGGGTAAAATTACATATATCAAATGGCTGACATGGTACTGGACACATAGTAGAAGCAAAACACAAAGACAGGACCAGCTGGTATTATTAAATCACTATTCTGCTCAACAAATGCCAATTAAGTCAGCCCACATGTCACCTCCTCCTGGGAGGCTTCCTTGCTCTCCCCAAGGCAATCATGTTTTCCTGCCCTGGACTCCCACAGCCCCGGTGCTACTCTAGCACAGCCCTTTCACTTACTTACTCACCAAGTATGTTTTTAGTGTCTGTGTGTGATGCCAGATCTAGGCTCAGGACATACAGTGATGAATAAGACATGGTCCCTATTCTCAGGGAGCTCCCATTCTGGAGGGGCAGGGGTGCTGAGAGTCAGTGTGTCAATAGGTGGATAATTTCATAACACAAAGCAGTCAGTAAAAGGAGAAAACAGTAGAGAATCAGGTGGGAGAGAAGCACTTATATTGGGCGGTCAGGGAAGGCCATGAGCAAATGACATTCAAGCTAAGTTCTGGATGACGAAAAAGAAGCCCTGCAAAAATTTGTAAGAGCCAGTTGCCAGGCAGAAAGAACAGCTAGTGCAAAGGCCCTGAGGCAAGGGAATAGTTTGTCTAGGAACAGAAGGATCCAGAGGACTGGAACACAGTGTCCTGAGCATACTTGTAACTATCCCTGAGTTTCCACATCTAGATGAAGGCCCTTGAGGGCAGAGATCTTATTGGGCCCAGAGCAAGGAGAGACTTGGAGCACCCAACAGTTGTGTTGAAATTCTGCTGTGGTGATCATGGGAGTGAATCCGTTGGCCCTTCTGCAGCCCCATTCCCATCTTGGAGGACTCCTACTGGGTTGCCCAGCCAGGCAGGGGCTCCCTCCCTGGGCCACTGCACAACTCCCAGGACAGAGTTGTCAGCAGAGGAAAACCAGAGAGGTGACCAGAGAGGGAGTGGCCTTACCAAGGTCACACAGCCACCAAGCAGCAGAGATGCGGCTCAAATCATTTCCTCTGATCCTCTGCCTACCCAGCCATAGGTCTTCTGTCCTGTGTCCCACTCACTCTCTCCGTCCCTGAGCTGTGGTGTCAGGAGCCCCAGGGACCATGAGAGGGAACCAACATGAGGAGGACTGTCAGGTTCCTCCTCCTTTTCTACTACAAACCCAGAGCAAGGATGCCACAGCTCCTTCCTTCCAAAAGCCCTGCCTAGTCAGGCAGCCTGATCTTGGGCCCTCCATCCCTGGGTGTGGATGAGGTCAGCTGGAAGTGAAAGCCGGCTGGGCAGGACCCGAATGCCCTGAGCTCCAGGTCCAATGCTGTCATTCTGGCCCTGCAGCCACAACTCTCAGGGTACCCAGAGCCCAAACAATTTCCCCAGGCAGCACATAGTGGGTCTGCCGCATGTTACTATTTGCAGTCATCTGCCAGCATTTCAGGGCCGGAATGAGCTACCAGTAGCAAACCTGGCTAAACGAAAGACTCCTTGTCCTGTGGCAAGAATGACATGGGAATCTCTGATCCGATCATCTTCCATACTTCAAAAAAGTTTCACTGGAAAAGTTTTATTGAAAAAAAGGTTGTACAAATAAGTTCTTGGTTTAATAGCAACAAAGGCTCTTTTTTTCCTTTCCCTCCCCATCTCCGAAAATCTAAAAAAGGAGAAAAAAATGTTCATCCCTGTGATGCCTGATCAGAGTCCCCAGGAGCCCCCTATGAGTGACTTCCCGATGCCCCTTACTGGGGCCGGGGCCACTGCAGCACCTAGTTTTAAGTTGAGGGAACTCGGGAGGAGACTGGGATAGAGCTGGGGAGGGGGCTGAGGCGGTGGTAGTGTCAGGGAAAGGGCCTCCATCCCACCAGCGCTGGGCTGCACCTCCAGCTCAATTCGGTCTCACACCTATAAATATGAACACTGATTGAGGCAGGCTGGATCCGAGGACTGCGAGGGCAGGACTTGGTGCCTACTGCCCAGGTCCCACGAGTCGTGGGTTCTCTGGGCTCAGCATCGCATGTGGGGTCCCGTGTCCAAGCAGAGTGACTTCTGGCTGGGAAGGTCTGCTCAGACACACAGGAAGCCTGCCCTGTTCTCCCACCCCCACCCCATGGAACACCCAAGGTTGGTACCTCAGCTCCCCCCACCCCCTTAGCACCCATGTGTCTCAGGAGATATCAGCTGCCTCCTGCGATCCCATGCCCACCCTGGAGCCCTACAACTCGTCTCGCATCTTGTCACCCTTGGGCCGGACCAGGCGCCCAATGAACAGCAGGGAGCCACTCTGGGTATCTCGAACCAGGAAGATGAAGGGGTGGTCAGCGTAGAAGAGCTTGGGGCTGCGCAGCTCCTCGCGCCCATAGATGTCCTGGTCAAAAGGGTTGCCCTCTGTGTCCAACTCAAAGGCGGTGGCGTGGAACACGCTGGCCAGGTACAGGTCCTTCTTGCCGGACATGCGTGACAGGTCTGCCTTGTTTTTGTCGATGGCCTCGGTCAGGCCCAGCCCAGCCAAGTGTTTCTGTGGGGCCAGGTAGGTGCTGGGTGAGGCCACGGAGCGCAAGGCTCCTGGGCCCTCATCCCCTCCTACCCTGTTTGTTCCTCAGAGACTACCGCCCCCTGGCCATTGTCTGTGTGACAATGGGCACTTACACCACTTTCCTAATTCTCACGACAGCACTGCAAGAGCTTCTAATCACCACTTCACAGATGAGGAAACTGAGACTCGGGAAGAAGGCAGACTTTATCCCTGGCCCTGCCAAGCAATCCTGGCCAGTGCTTCTCAAAGTATGGGTCACAGGCTGCCAGCATGGGGACCAGCCAGGAGGCTACAGGAAATGTGCTCCCTGACCCTTGCCCAAGGCCGCTGAAGCAGAGTCCCTGGGGGTGGACCTGGGAACTTTTTCCAGCAAACCCTCCTGGTAATTCTTGGCACACCTGAGTTTGAGACAGACTCATCAAAGGGCAGTTATGATGACATCACTTGGCTTCAGATCTTCCCAGATATGATGTCTGGGATTTGCTTCAAAACCATCTGACGGGGGAGGAACAGGTGTGGGCAGATGAATCCTTACTGGCCATGACTGATGATGGGTGATGGGCAAATGAGGGCTCATCACACTAATATCGATTTCTCATCTGTTTGTATATGTTCCTATAACCCTTTCCATGGCTCTGCAGAATCCCTGAGGCCAAGCACAAGCTCTTTCATCTGTGAACTGTCCTTGCGATGTGGCCTCACCCCTCAGCATGCCCCACCCCACTCTCTTGCTCTCCCCTTGAAGACCTCACTGAACATGGACCGGCATCCTCGATGGCGTCTCAATGGCAACCTCTCTCCCTGTACGGTGTTTTAGACACCACATCTTCTAGGAAGCCTTCCCTACCCCACAGGACTGGAGCCACGGCTCCTGGCCCGCAGCACTCCGGCCTCCCTCTCCCACTCTGTCTCTCCCACAGGGCTCTGAGCTCCCCAGGGCAGGGGCCATGTACAGGGCTCTCCCTGCTCAATGAGGAAGAGGCAGCAATATAGGACTGTTGGCTGAGCCAACAGGAGCCTCCAGGGCCCAGGCTTCTACCTGGAGGACAGTCTACCTCCCTGGCACGGGTAAATAGGCACCAGACCTGGGGTCCGGACAGCCAGGGGGTCCCGAGACAGGCATCTCCACAACCTTGCACAAGTCACCCACTTTGAATTTCCTAACTCAATCCACCCCATGGACTGGGGGGAGAGTGGGTAGTGTGTCCACCCAGGGTTCCAGGAAAAAGAAGGGGAAAGGGGAGCCAGGTAACAGCACTGCAGAAGCAGGGGCTGGGGAAGTCAGGACAGGCCCAGGAGGGAGACCGTGAGGCTCCTCGGTGGAAACCTCAGTGCAGTCCACGAACAGACTGTACAAGCTCTGCGAGCCTCCAGATTGGGGCCTAAGCCTCGTTTCTTGTCAAGCTTTCTCTCAGTCTCACCAGCATGCCTGAATCAATTCTCTTCGTGAGAGGCCAGCTAAGAAACCATTTCTGGCATCCAAGGCAGAAAGAAGATAAAAGTTTTCCTTTCCAAGCAGGTAAAAAATCTCTCCCTCCTGACAGAAAGGCCACCCTGCGTTTTCAGCCTGAGGACTAACTGCAGCTCCACCACTCACTAGCCAGGGTGACCTGAGTGCATCCCTGCTTCTCCCTCAGCCGCTGTCCACCACCCAGGGAGGTCACACGGGAATTAACATGGAGTGGGTAGCGTAAGTTTCCAGCCATCCCAGTGACCCACAGCTGAAAGCCATCAGTTGTCTTATTACTGCACAGGGGATGATCCTCAAGCTTGAATGGTCTATACCTGGGGATGCTGCACACTTTCAGAAGCAGCACAGCACAGAACTAAGGGAACGCCTTGGTGCCAGCTGTCTGAGATACTAGCAGTGTGACTTTGGAACAGTCATTTCACCTTTCTGAGTCTGTTTCCTCATCCAGAGGGGCTCATGACAGACGTGCTGAGCTGGTAAACGGGTGCCCCCAAGCACCCCCACCCACCACACCCTGCAGGCTCCGAGTTGGGCCACCTCTCACCTGTAGGTCATGGGTCACCTCCACCACACCCTTGGGCAGGGAGATGGCCACAGCCTTCTTCTGCATCTTCCCCAGCCAGGTCTTCAGCTGCTCCTTGGTCAGCAGCTTTTCAAGGCGCTCCAGGGGCTCCACGTGGTGGGGCATGATGATGATGAGGCTGGAGAGCTTGTGGGCCAGGGGCATCTCCACAATCTGCAGCTTCTCCTTCTCATCGTCATAGTAGTTGTAGAGGCCTGAGGGAAGAGCAGACGCGGCACTGAGCACGCTGTGGGGCGGAGGTGGGCCAGACCCCAAGTTCCCATATTGGCCCCCTGCTCTGCAAGGCACCTACCTGTCCGGTGCATCATCGTGACACCCACAGTGTAGGAACGGGTCACCATGAAGCCTCGGTTGTCCACCATCTTGTGATGGAATTTCTCGTCCCAGTGTGCTGTTCCGTGAAGTAGAACACAAGGTCAGAGATGGATGCCACCACTCAAGACACCACCATGCCTCCCCGCACCCTGCTGTATGCCCTGGATTTATCCCAACCACAGGCCTTTGTCCCAGTCTTCAGGGCTCAGCAGCAGCCCATCTCGCTGCTTAGCACCCATACCACAGAGTACGTGCTCCCTGCCTTGGGGGTTGGGTCTTGGCCCCAGGACATGCTGCCTGAAGGTATGGCTCTCTACAGCCAGGGCCTGGCTCTTCCCACATGACAGAAAATCCCTTCAGAAGGACCCTCAGCTCAGCCACTTCCATGTCTACCCTCTGCTCTGGCACCCGTCAAGCATTTGCACAACAGGTGATACAGGCTGAATTTCCCACCCCACTTGCTGAGGGATCTATGGCTCCCCAAAACTCACGCTTGAAGAACATGGCATTGACCAGCAGTGCTCCGTCCGTGTGCTCCACATCCTTGGTGACCTCGGGCAGCTTGCCGTCGGTGGTCTGGGAGGCCCACTCATTGATGGACTGCAGGGCACTGCGCTTGTCGCGGAAGTTGATCTTGGAGTGCTCGCAGTTATAGTGCTGCTTGCTGCTGCGCACAAAATCATCGGCAAAGCTCACTGAGCTGGGCCCATACAGGCGGCTGCCCAGCTTCCAGGTCACATTGCGCGCCGTGCTGTTGCTGAAGGAGCGCAGCAGCTCCCCCAGGCCAGCGTGCACCTCCTCATCCCGCAGCTGCTCCGCACTCAGCACCGCCTTAGCCTGCGAAGCAGTGGCTGCCTTGCCACCCAGCGACACGAGCCCCAGCGATGAGGCCACCACCACAGGTGACAGCAGGATGTTCTCCACCGCCTGGTCCTTAGCCATGGCCTGGTACAGGCTGAAGGCCAGGCCAGCGCTGCGCTCAGCCAGTGTGGCCGCCTTGGAGCTCAGCTTCTCCACCATACCAGGAGCCGCTGCAGCTGAGGGTTTCTTCACCTCAGCGGCCAGGGCCAGGGCCAGGAGGCAGAAGGTGCTGATGGGCAGGAGGGAGCGCATGGCTGGGAGGTGAGTCATGTGCACCACGTGGGACCTGTGAGGGCTGCAGAAAGAGGAGACCCTGAAGCCCTTGGCATTCCTCCCCAACAGGCAACCCCCACCTCCTGGCTGCCACCGAGTTCCCTGGAGAAGGGAGACAGCCCAAGCTCCAGGAGAGCCCAAACCTAACTCAGGGCTGCCTACTCTGGGGTGGGGAGGGGGTCTCAGTGTGCCCACTCTTGAGGCCCTCTTTGACCACCGTATTCGAAGCAGTGTTCTTGGCAAGTCACCAGGATAATCAATAGGGTGAATTTCTTGTACTGAATTTATAACACTTAGACTTATGTGTTTAATTATGTAGTATTTCCATCCCTAAAAACTAGTCTGTGACCTCTAGGAGGGCAGGAAACCTAGCTAGCCTGGTTTCCCACCATATCCCCATGCCTAGCCCACAACAGGCCTCAGTATTCCTGAATGAACAGAAACCAGAGCCACTTAGCCAGACTGGAGTCCACCGTTTGTTTAAAGGTTAGCTCTGATCTCATACTACCCTGGGGCCCTTTTCCAGTGGGAAAAAAGTGGCAGATGGGCGTCTGCATGAAGCCCAGGTGCCCAGGCAAAGGATTTCACGCAGGACAAAGCTATAGGCCTGCACCTCCCCCTGTGCCTTTCATTCTGCCGTGGGACATTAATGAGTCACTGGTTGGGTCACTCATTAAATGGGAGAGCCCAGATGCTCTGCTGCTCCAAGGGTGACCTTGAGAGAAACAGAGAGAGTGTGTGCATCCACCCTCTCTGAGACTCAGTCTCCATTTTCAAAGTTTTAAGGGTCTAGGTCTCCATGCCCGAGGCCTGTCTTGGCAGGGACTTGCTTGTTCCTCTACCCACTGTCCCTAGAGCAGATGGGAAATCCCCAGGACAAAAGCTGGGGCGTGTGTGTGTGTGTGTGTGTGTGTGTGTGTGTGTGTGTGTATGTGTGTGTGTGTAAGGTTTCCTGACAGGAAGGATACTGGGGGAGGGAGGTTAAGTCACAGCTCATTGGAGCAGTGACACCACCTCCCCTTCATCAGACACTGGACAGATATGTGTTCAGCCCCCCAGGAAGCTGAGTTCCCCTCAGATTCCATCCTGCCCTCCAATCTGATGGCCATTGCTACACAGGCTATCTGCCCTATGGCTTCTGGGTTGCACCCAGGCACCTCCACAAACCGCAGCAGCAGCAGGCCCTAGGACAAGCCTCACTCCCCTCTCTGTGGTCTTCAGTAAGGACAGTGTCTCCATATGGGATTATTCTCCCTCCTTCAGGTCATTTCCCCTTTATGTCATGCAGCAGATGGAAGAGGAAATGACAGGGCAAAAGGATGCTTTGGAAGGAGCCCCGGTGGAAGCTGGGATCTCACTGCTCTGGCAGATCCCATCTCATCATCCTCCTCAAGGAGGACTGATTCAGAATCTGGTGGAAGACTCTCAGGTCTTTGCCTTGCTGCCTGCAGAAGCACTGGGTTTCTGGGAAGATTCTACTGCTACAGCCATCCTGGGCTGCCACCTCTCTTTGAAGGTGCAGGGCAAAGAGAAGCCAAGGGACATGGGGAGAGAGGTAGAGGAAGATGGCAGGCCACCAAGATCCACAACTGCCTGGGAAGTTCCAAGAGAGACCTGAACCCTAGAGTACAGACTGCAGAGGCAAGAGAGTCTCACCCTCAAGCAGATTGGGGAGGGGACATCTCAGGGCTCAAGCCACCTCCCTCGCAGCCCAGCGTCTTCCCACCAGGCCTGCAGCCTCAAAGCAGAGTGACCGTGTAATTACTGCACAAACAAGGACACTTAAGAGGTTAAAATGAGGCACTACTATAATTATACCAGGACAACAGGCACATGACCACCCCATTTAAGGGCCACCTTAATCCAAACAGCTGCTGATGCCAGCGCTCAGACCCCGCAGGGGCCACTGGCATCCCCTTGGGAAACAGTCAGGGAGCCCAGCTCACAGCCCTGCCACGTGGCAGACAACATCTTGACACCCCCCACCCCCAGCCAACCAGCACCTCAAAGGGCTGGGAGGGGCTTTTCAAGAGGCTCCAAAAGACTAGTTTGGGATCTCAGGCAGCCACACAGCTGCGCTCCTGCTCTGGGTGACGTGGCAGGCTGGAAACTGAATTATCTCCACTCGCCTCCGGCAGAGGGGGCTTCCAGCAGAGAAGCAGATTCCAGGGGGTATGATGGAGCCTCCCTGGCTTTAGCTTCCTCTGCAGGGAGATGGGGGCTGAGCAGGGCTGCCCAGTTAACCCAGCAGCAGTAATGGTGGAAGGCAAGTCACTGCAAGCAAGCCAGCCAGCCTCCCACAGCCAAGCCCATGTTGCCACAAAGAAATCCCAGCCCTTAGGTCAAGGTTAAAGGATTTACAGTCCCACAAAGAAAAATACACAGTCAGAGAGCTGAGGGTTGGGCCCACAGCTAGCTGGACTGAGTTAAGACTAGATTCTGGGTGTTTGTAAGAAAGAGGGAAGGGAAGCAGATGCCAGGGGGCCACCAGAGAGGGTCTCAAACACTTGAGGGGGTCTAAAGTACCTTGAAACTGCCTCAGAGGGAGGTCAATGCCTGCCTTTTTCATTCTGAAAGAAAACAGAAGAGTGAGGAGGATGGGGTGGTGAGGAGGGCCAGAAGGCCCAGCCCCCAAGGACCCCGACTACACTGCCTCTGGCACCAGGCAAGGCACAACTAGGCCCAGATCTACAGGGACCCTGGAGGTCATTCACCTCACTGTACAGTGGGAGTGACTGAGGCGAGAGTTCAGGGAGCCGTCCCAGACCCTACAGAGGTCAGTGGGAGTCCGGCCTTCCAGCACTTGGCCTTCTTCCTCCCAAAGCCCCTTCTGAGGGCTGGGTGTGGTGTATTGTTACAAAGCCGGTAAAAACTTTTCTGCTGGGAATCCTGGTGACCAGGGACAAAATGAGGGGATCCGGAGGCCTCAGGAAGGGGGATGGGCTGATGGAACCATCTGAGGACGGGAGGGTGTGGTCCCAGCCGGGGACTTCCAAGGAACCAAAGCCCCTCATTCTCCCGGGCCTCCATCCGGGCCATGCAGCCCAGAGGGGCAGGCCGGAAATCCGGAAGAGGAGGGGCCAGGCCCTCTGGCCACGCTGGACGCGGTTTCATTCTTCCTCCAGTCCTGCCGCCTCAGGAATGTCCCTAAGCTGGGGGCAGGGAAGCCCGGCGCCTGGAGCAGTAGCCTTAACCCTGCAGTTATCCAGGAACCGGGTGGCAGCAGACTGGACAGAATCAGAGTGGATGACCCAAAGCCCTCCAGCCAGCTCCCATACTCCCTCCAGCGGTGCATGCACACCCTGCTGACTCAGCCCCTTTCTGGCGGGCGGTATGGGAGACTGGTGCTGGTCAAGTCCCCCCTTTAGCAGCCATCACCTAGGCGTGCACGCTGCTGCTAAGTGGACCCACCATTGGTGGCTCCTCCCAAACCATGGGGACACCAAGAGCCAAGCCCAGGCAAACCTAAGGCTGTTTCACCTCCTTTCCTACCACCTTATCTTCAGAAGGGCTCAGATGCCTCCCAGCAAGCCTGGAGGGAGGCTGGTCCACCAATCCCTTCAGTAAGGGGCCCTCAGACCCCATCCCCTTCCTCCTGGTCCTGCAGAGGGGCGCGTCTCAGCATCCCTCCCCCACCGGTTCCTCTGCCATCACCACCCCTGCGCCAGCCTCTGGGGGACCCTGCACCCAGATCCCCTGAGTGCCCCGACTCCCCATCCCAGCTCTGACCTCTGCCCGAGCCCTCAGGCTCGCTCCTCCATCACCATCTAGCCCCTCCAGCTGCCCCCAAAGGGACAGGGACTCCAGCTGGCGGGCTCTGGGTTGGCCCCCAACCCCTCCCAGGAGCCGCCCGCCCCTCTCACTCCCTTGAGCTGCCCCGGGGCCGCGCCCTCCGCACCCAGGACGGCCCCCGCCCTCACCTGGGCCTGGCTAGGCTGGCACCGAGACCGGAGTCACTCACGCGGGCGGCGGACGTATTCCACTCCCTGCCTCTTTCCTGCTCCCGAGATCTATATATGGCGTCCCCCCGCCCGTCCGGAGAAACTTCTGGAAAGTTGGAAAAGTTTCCGGAGGGCGCCCTGGCTCCGCCAAAAAAAGCCAAAGACCTCCCTCAAATCACCCCGGCTCCCGCCCCTCCCTCTGCGGGCGCTCTCCGGGCCCCTGGGTCCTACTGCCCCCATCATCCTAAGGGGCGGCGGGGCCCCGGGGAGCCCCCGTCGCGAGGCCGGGAGCCCAGACCGCCCGACCTGCCGAGCGCGGCCATCCTTCGACTCAGAGGCGACACCGGCCCCTCGTGGTACTGGAAGGGGGCGGGGGCTTCGGACCACTGCGCTGGAGGGGCCTCGGTGTTCCAGGATCCAGCTCCCCAGAGAGGAGCCTCCCCGCCAGGCTCTCAGCACAGGCCAGCTTACCCCCTGATCACTCACTCCGTCCAGCATCCACTCGCCCCCGTTAACCCAGCTCCCCCATACACCCCCTCGTCAGTCAGGGCCCCCCTCCTTTGTCTCAGGGAAGGGAGTCAGAGGTTAGGAGGCAGTTTATACCTAACACCTTGGTGGAGCTCTGCCTCAGCAACCGCCCTGAGGGGGAGAATGGTCAGACCAGACCCAGTACTGGACCCTCACTCCAGAAAATCAGGGAGCAGCTAGAGGCAGAGACACTGGGGGAACGTCGGGTGGTCTGGCTGGGCCGGGTGGTCTGGCTGGGCCGGGAGGGTTGCACAGGAAGGAAAACTCTGTCCACTAAGTAATATGCTGTGTTGCCTTAAGCAAGTTACTTTCCTTTTCTGGGTCTCAGTTCCTTTGGCTGTGAAATGCGGTGCTCCGTCATTCCCTGCTTCCTTTCTCTGTCCGTCATCTCTCTCTCCCCGCCTCGCCTTGGTCATCTCTGCTCCCCCACTCCTCTCCTCTCTGAGTCCCCTCCCACAGACTCCAGGTCTCTCTATCAACTCCTGTCCCCGACCCTCCCACAACTGATACCCGCTGATCTCTGCTCTGGACTGCCTTATTCATCTGTTCTAGGTGCCGAAGACTCAAGCTGAGAACAGGACAAAGTCTTTGCTCTCTGAATGCAAGGACTGTGGGAAATCTTAGATCCCAAGGGCTTCTGACTCTGAATCACAGTTAAAGAACAGGAAAATACTTGAATCCTTAATGAATATCATAGAATATAGTATCTTATTTGAAGCCCGATGGAATCTTTGAATTCATCTAAGGAATCTTAGAATGTTCAATCTCAGAATCAAAGAATCTTAGAATAAAAATATTAAAGGCTCTTGGCTGCAAGGCATCTCAGAGGTCATGGATTCCTGTCTACAGCCATGGCAGAAGTCTTTTCTCCAGTACCCCATAAAGGCAAGCACCCGGACACCTTCAGGAGGGTGTCCTCCCTCCAAGAACCTCCCTCCAAGGCAACCCAGAATTCTTTCCTAGGACAGGACTGATTACTAACAAATCTTCTAGCTATAAGGTGGTGTTATTGTCCAACTCTTCGGGGAGGCTGTCCTGGTTTTCAAGGGCTTTGCCTGCCTCAATTGTGTATTGCTTTTAAGGATAAGCCCTTGTTATCTAAGGAAACCTCCTGGATCCCAGGCCAGACCCCACCCTCCACTTCCCACAGCCAGCTTGACCCTCAAATGGTAATTGGCCAGTGAGCTAAGGGTCCATCAAGCTGGCAGAATGAAGGAGAGTTTGCCTTGGTTTCCAGCAGGTCCAGATGTCAAAATCCCACAGATTTCCTTTCTTCTACACTTGTCCAACTCTTAGCTCTCCAAAGCTTCATCAACATTTTAGGAGTGAGTTGAGGGCTCACTGACCTCTGAGGGCTCTCTGACCACCCTGCCCAGTAGATAACCAGAGGCTTACGCTAATAGATAAACCCAGAATCCTAGAAGGTCAGCGTAGCAGGGGTCTTTGCCTTCCATTTACAGATAGGGAAACTGAAGCCCAGGGAGGGGGCTGGGTCTGCCGACCCTTACTAGCCTCACCAGACTGCTGCTGTAGCTCAGGCTGGGTCGGAAGCCTCCTTCAGGGCATTGTGCTGCATTATCTCTGTGTATCATCACCCTACATTGTCACTGAATGTCACTGGAGACTTTGGATGGGCAGGGCCTTCTCCTCCACACTCTGAGTCCCTAGTACCTTGGTTTCCAGCAGAAGAAGCTTGGCAAGCATAGCAATGAGTGACTGATGGAAAGTGGCTGTAAGTACAGCTTCCCTGAAGTAAGAAAGGCAACGTCTCCTTTAAATCTCCAAGATCAGCAAAAAAATTTCAAGAGCCTTTGCCACATTATTCTTAGCTCTGCACCCACCCCAGGCCTGCTGACTGCAGCCCTTCCCCCACACTCCCAGGTTGCACTTTCTGGAAGAAGTGCTCTTTCTAAAAGAGGAGAAAGAGTCTGAAATATAGAAAAACTCTCTAGCATTTCATGTCTGGATTCCTCCAGTGCCTCTGGGCCCTGCAGGAACTGTTCCTGTGCCCGACTCCCACCTCCTACAGGGGCTCAGCTGGAAATCGTCTAGGTCCCAAGAAGTGTGGGCAGCAGGAAAGAGAAAATCAAGTCTCACTGAATCCACACTGTACAGAGAGGAAATTGAGGCCCAGAGAGCAGCAGGAATTTGCCCAAGGCATAGCACAGCAAAGCATAGGTAGAGCTGGGCCACAGCCAAGGCCCTGGACCCCTGCCCTCTTGGCCCCACACCACCTTCTAACTGACCCAGACAGGTAAGCAGGCCCAGTTCTCCAAAGAATTACAGAATCAACTGTCTTTGGCTCCAGTGGCTAGATTCATGCAGTCCTTGCCCTATAGAATCCCAGGATAAAAACTAACATGTTAAGTGCCCAGTGATTTAAGTGATAATATGATAGTGTTCATATTATCATATTTAATACTTTCAGGTTAAGTAAGAATGTCCCCATCTTAAACATGAGGAAACTGAGGCTCAGGGAGGCTAAGCAGTATGTTCAAGGGCATATAGCAGGGCAGTCAGAACTGGGATTTGAACTAGGTCCTTTTTTCCATGGGAAGGTAAGGGAGTGGAGAGGCAAGTGACATTTATGGGGCACTTTGCTGTGGCCGGGACTTGTGCTGGTGTCTAGGCACCAGAAACAGTATCTCACTTTTAATCATAGGACATTAATTGGAAGGAAGTGTAATCCTTTCTCGTTTTTTACGTGGGATAAAGCTGGGGCCCAGGAAGTCTCTGATAACCAGTCCATGGCAGGCCTTCTCCCTCGGGAGCCAGGGCAGCCACAGGCAGCTCTCCTCTGAGATTCTGTCCAGGAGCCAAGAATATGCTGGCAGCCCAAAGCATGAGTCAGGGAAATGCAATTCCTGCAATCGCTGATTCTCTCTTCTGGGGTGTGGGGCCTTCCAACTGAAAGGGCTGTCCTGCAGGCAGCCACGCTGGAGGGTGGGAGGCCCGTGTGGGGGTCGGCCCACACATCACTCTTCCCCTGCCTCCCAGAGCAGGTCTGCCCCTTCCCCAACACCCTGCAATCCTTCCTGGGCTGAGGAAGGCCACATGAAGCTCCTGCACCTTCACCCACACACCTGACACAAGCAGGGAGAGGCACTCCCTCTGACACATGACACTGCAGACACGTGTCCACCCACCCACTGCAGACCCTTTGGGCTACCCACGAACACACTTCTGTAAAACTCTAGCAACACAAATGTGCCACGTGTGGCACACATGCCTAACAGGTGCTTGTACACACACAGACTCAAGGGAAAGGGAGAGGGCACCCCACTCTTTTCCCCTTCCCCAAGTGACACCAACAGCTGTAATAACAGTGATGCCTAAGTCAGTCAGAGGGCTGCCCACTCTGTCTTGGCATCTCTGACATCAGCAAAGGGACCCCTGAGCTCTGATCACCAGATCCCCCACCCCCAGTCCTGATCTGTTTTACCTCAGCACAGCCTCCCCAGAGTCCTGGAGTGCAGGAAGCCTGTTGTGCCGGGTTGGGATCCTGTCCAGCTCTGCTACGTTTTAGCTATGTGTCCATGATCTAGTTCCCCTCTTTGTAAAATAGGAATGATAATCTGGAGGATGATAAGAAGCACAGATGAAACAACAAATTGGACAGCAATTTGAGAATTGCAAATGACATTAGGACCTCCACTCTACATTTTGGTCACTTCATCACCACCTAGTCAAACCCTTCCTAACCTTAAGAAGCCACCTATGACCATTCCTGTTCTGTCCTCCGTGTGCCATCCTGTAGGTTCCACTCACACCTGGCCTTGCACATACACATGAGGATAGCAAAGGGCTGTGACCTGAGTGTGGTCTTCCCTGGGGAGGCACAGGCAGAGGAAGGAAGCCTGGCAGAGGGGGAAGGACCCAGTCTGGGAGTCAGGAAGTCCAGGTGCCACCACTCATTGGAAAGTCACTGCACCACACTGTGTCTCAGTTTCCTCATATATAACATGGGGATTTGAGCAGGATCAGGAAGGATCTAAGGGATTTCATTTTAAATAGGAAGAACAGTTCATCTGCATTGCTGGCAGGAGGAGAAATTGGCACTCTTTCTAGAAGGCCGTTTGCACTGGGAGCTTTAAAGAAGTATTACTGATTAATTCCCTGTGAGGTTGTTCATAAGAGTAAAAATTGGAAACAACCTAACTGTCCATCCAGTAGGGAGTGGGGATCCCAAGAAGCTGGGAAAAACAAAAGGAAGTTCTCTGTGCTGATGTTGATTCTATCTTCCAGTGGAGCAAAGTGAAGACGAAATGTGTGAGGTGCACTGTCACTGCTCATGTCAGCCCAGACTCCCCTGCGGTGGGGGAGAAACTGGAAGCAGCCACTGTGGGCAGGAGAAAGACTGGAGGGAGGGAAACTGGGAGGAGTGAGGCTTATCTTTCATCCTTTATGAATTTGTGGACTCATATGAGCATATTACCTAGTCATACATTGTTTAAATTTAAAATTATTTGTATTCTTTGGGGAAAAAAATCAATTTTTAGGAATTTAGTCTAAGTAAATGACTTTTGAAAATATGAGCATAGGTACATGCACAGGATGTTCATTACTGCTTCCTTTGTAAGGGCCAAAAATTGGAGATGATGTCAATAAGGGATAGATTATTGGCAGGCATCAAAAAGGGGGAAGTTGTGTTAATCCTCATGCAGAGAAAGATAGCTCGATGGTGGATAAAAAGCAGAGCAGCTTATAAAGTAGCATGTTTATGAAAACTCTGTGTGGAGAGATACAAATGTGTAGAAGGATGTTTTCGTTTTACCGAAAAGTCAATTCTTCATGTTTGGTGATTTCCATTTAATTTTTAAAATAGTTCTGCTGTTTGTTTTTTCAATGACTATGTAATATGAATTAATAAAAATATATTTGGATGTGTATAATACTGGTAGGAAAAGGCCAGAAGGAAATACTCTTAAATGGTTTAATGTTGTTTCTTTTTGGAGATGGAAATACATATTCTCTTTCTTTTTCCTCTGCTTCTCTGAGTTTTTTCAATAGCATATATTATTTTTATAATCAGTTTTTAAAAATCAATAGGGAATAGAAAAAAAAAAAACATGCAGGGGGAGGTCAAGGTAAGCCTGAAGACTGTGTGCGAGGAGGCGCTGGGGAAGCCTATGATGGGACCCGGGGCTCCGGGGCCCTTCCTGCAGCTCTGGGGAGGAGGGAGCCTGGGGCCGCCGGCCATCTGTCTGGGCCTGAGATTTTCCACCTCCATAGGCCGCTGACTAATTTAGGCCTCAGGCTAAAATGAACTAGACCCTGACAGGATTTCACAGGAAGCAGCCAGGGCTGGCAAGGAAGAGTCCTGACAAAGGTCACCGTGTAAGGAGGCAGGAGGACGCGTGGGTAAAGCTGCAGAAGGCCCAGGCTAGTCTCATGGAGCCTGGGGCCCGCCAGCTTGGAGCCTCCCCCTGCATGCAATTTAGTAGGGAAGCAACAGGGTCACATTGGGGTTTCAAAGGAGTTCTCTGCCTCAGAGTGGAGACTGACAGGGGGAGGCCAGAGACGAGAATGTCATGGTAGCCCTGAGTAAGATGCCAGTGCCTGGCCCCGGGCAGACGCCGTGGGGCAGAGAGGGCCACCAGTGGTCCCAGAGGGAGTAAGGAGGGCTCTCAGGGGTCTGGCCCAGGTGAACCGGTGGCAAATGGTCTCCTTCCTGAGGTGGAGACTCTGGGAGAAGGTGGTGAGTTCCACTGTTTGTCGAGTGGAGACATCCAGGAGGAGGCAGCATCCGTGAGTCTGGCACTCTGGAGAGAAGGCCAGGCTGGAGAGGACAATTTATGCGTCATGGCACAGGAGAGTGATGGACGCCATGGGCTGGAAGGTGTGGGTAAAAGCAGGTACAGAGGGTAAGAACAGAGGCTGGGGAGAAGCAGGCCCATGCCAGGTGGAGGGAGCAGCTCTGCCCCCTCCAGGCAGGAGAATCAGAGCAGAGCTGGCAGGGCCACAGGCTCGGGTGGGGCAGTAGGGGGGTGGGGGGGGTGCTGGGGGCAGAGGGAGGAAGGCCATGCTGGATGTGATGTGCCCTGAGTCCCCTCCTCCCTCGCTGAGAACGCTGAGGGAGGGCCAGGCTGCCTTGGTGATTTGGTGGCGGGTGGGGTGGGTCAGAGCCGGCATCTGTACACTCGGCCAGGCCCCATTGGCTGGTGGGAAGGAGCCGCTCTAAGACAGGCTGAGCTGATGCAACGTGGGCCTATCATTGCAGGCCCTGAAGAGGGGATGCGGCTGTGCTGGCCACTGCCCAGAGGTTCTAGCAGGCAGGGGGGCCTGGCTCTCAGGGCCGGCTGGAGCTCTGGGCCATTCTGGGTCTGCTCTAACTCAGGAGGGAAATACACCTTTCATGGAAGCACCGGGAGCCCTCAGCTCCGTGTGTGTGTGTGTGTGTGCAAGCATGTGCGCATGTTCGTGTGCTTGGGTGCTTGAAGTGGGGGACGGGCCCACAGCTGATGCTCAGGTCGCAGCTCTCCAGGCCAGATGGGGAAATGGGAGGGAGAGCTTAGGCTGGGTAAGGACCTGCATTCCAGTCTGTGCTCAGCCTTTGACTCTGTATGTGGGCAAGTCCCTGATCCCTCTGGGCCTCAGTTTCCCTATCTCTTTAGCTGGGACAGAGAGTTGTGGAAAAGAACTCAGGGTTGGGGGCTGGAATGGGAAAGGGGTCACCAGGGGCACAGCTAACTAGTGTGGGCACTCAGGCCAGAAAGAAGGAAGGGAACTAGCATTTGGGATGCCCGTTCTATGCCAGGAGCTCTTGTATTCTCCATTAACTCCCATAACCCTGCTGTGAGGTAGGCTTTTTAATTCCCACTTCACAGATGAGAAACTGATCCTCAAACAGCCCAGGAATGATAGAGCCTGGATTTGAAGCCAGGTTTTCCTGTTGGGGTTCAGGGTTCTATCCCCTGCAGCACTGGGCCATACCTGACGGCACAAGGAGGCTCATGCTGGCATCACTGATGCCCAGGACTCAGAGTTGCCCACATTTTGGGCACTGTCTACAAGTCGATTCTTTGTCAACACTGTCTAGGCCCCAGAGTTAGGGCAATGAAGAAGGGTAGCTGGCTGAGTGGTGGCCCAGTCTGACGGAGTCCCAGGATACAGCGGGGATCTAAGGGATCAGCGTAGGCTGAGGCTTGGGACCCATGGGCAGCTTCCTCAAGGTCCCAGACACAGGGTCCTAAACCTGGAAGCCTGGTAGGGGTGGGGCTGAGTGCCCAAAAGGGTCTCAGCTGTAAATCTAGGTAATGCCTGCTCCCAGAAACAAGGCAAGAAACCTGGTTATTGGCAAGACCGTGAGTCCCTGAGGCTAGGAACCACCTGGCACAGAGCTTGGCACAGAGACAAAGCTCAGCACAGGCTGTGCAGAGGGAGTGGGCCAGCAACAGGCCAGGGGCCCAGACAGCACAGTGCAGAGGTGAGGCTGCCTTGATGCCAAAGTCCCAACAGCGTGCCCGCACTGCCTCCACCAGCACCCACAACACGGCCTGTCCCTGTGTCCTGCCAGAGGTCTATCCTGACACCTGGAGTGAGGCTGGGTCTGCCATGGTGTCCCGGGGCAGGTGTGAGGGATGGGCACGCCTGGTGTTCACAGAGCTGGCTCTGCTGCCGCCCAGCATTATCAGAGATGGGGTCTTCTTAACAGGTTTACCCCCACAGGGGTTTTACCAAAGCTTTTCTGGAGACAGAAGGCATCATGCTGCCATAGAATTCCAGACTAACAGGCCACTCATTTTCACCCCAAACCAACTTTTCCTAAGCAACTGTTTTGAGCCCAGGGCCTGTTCTGGGAACAAAGAAGCAAACCAAATCTGTTGCCTGTCCTTAAGCAATGGGGCTCACATAGGGTGCTCAGGGGTGTGACAGAGGGGACGAGGCACAGGCTACTGGAGTCTAAAAGTACCTTATCCCATGCAGGAATGGAGGCAAGGGAGACTTCCTGGAGGAGGCTGCCTGGAATTGAGAAAGAACACGTGGAGTTCTTGTTGGAGATGCAGCTAGAAGCCTACCCACTTTCAAATCCCTGTCCAGAGCCTCAGTGCCCCCATCTGCTAAGTGGGAAGAGCTGTTCCTTTCAACAGCCTGTCTTCAGGTTGTTCTGAGGGACAAAAGAAAAAAAGGGGCTGAGTTTAACACTGGAAGTCTGTAAAAGAACTGGGAAGTGCAGGCCCAGTTCTGTGTAGGCACCAGTCAGCTCCCACAGGCATGCACGTGACCATCCCCCCCACCTGGCCTTTTCACGTCCTGGAGCCCTCCCCCGGCCAGCCAGATCTGCTTCCTTCCCTTGCCCTCAGTGTGCATACAAGAGAGATCATGTTATGTCTTTCATTTATTCCTCATTCTTTCTTTTATGCAACAAATATGTACAGGTGCTGTTCTAGGCACAGAGATACAAGAACAAACAAAACAAGGCCTCTGCTACCAACCACGCAGGCAGGGAGAGACAGGCTATGAACCGAGAATCAGATACAATGATTTCACATAATGGGAAGGACTAAGAAGAAATGGAAACAGGTGGGTGGAGGTGGGGGGGCACGACTACTTCACACAGGGTACCTAAGACCAGAATGATATACTGTAGTTGTTGCCTTTGGCTGCAGTACGAATTACCATAAACTTTGTGGCTTAAAACAACACGCTTGTTCTCTTCTAGCTCTGGAAGTCAGAAGACTAAAATGGGTGAGCAGGGCTGGGCTCCTTCTGGAAACAAATCTGCCTCCTTGTCCTTTCAGCTTCTAGAGGCCGCCTGCATTCCTTATCTGTGGCCCCTTCTTCCATCTTCAGCACCAGCAATGTGCTCATATTTTCCCCTTTCTCTGACCTCTGCTCTGTCATCACATTCTCTTTCTCTGACTCAGAACACCCCCCTGCCCACCTCCCTCTTATAAGGACCCTAGTGATAACATTGGCAACCAAGGTAACTTCCCCATCTCAAGATCCTTAACTTAGTCACATCTGCAAAGTAGCCTTTTCCATGTCAGTTAACCTATCGAGGGATTAGGACATGGACAACTTTGGGGGGCCACTCTTCTGTCATCTACAGAAGCCAACCCTGTGAAGGCCTCAGAGTGGAGGAGAGCATCCCAAGCAGAGGGGACTCCATATGCCAAGGCCCCAATGTTAGAATGAACTTAGCATGTTCTCAGAACAGCAAGAAGACCACCCTTCTAGAAAGTAATGTTCCAGTTAGCTTGATTTTAATCAACTTCATCCATGGGCCAATCTCACTTCTGTGGACGAATGTGGTAGGCTTCAGGAACCCTGAGCCTCCATGACAGCTCCTACAGAGCATCCCCTTGGCACTTAAGGTCATCTCTTCCATCCCCTGCTTCCAGCTGGTGGACCCTTCACATGCTTAGAACTGGAGGCCTGGGTGTTTGAAGAAGGTTGTGGCCTGGGGGCTCACCTAGGGCTGGGGGCCAGGCTGACTGTGGTCAGGGAGTGGGCTCAGCCCTAGGTACCTATACATAATCCTGCTCTTTCTTCTCTACTAAAGGCCAGGACTGTGTGGCTGAGGGAGGATGGAGGCAGGAAAGGTTGGATCTCGAGCAGTGGTAACAGCCTTCAATAGCCATATTGTTCGCTCTGGGCCATGATGGGGAAGGCGCCAGGGTCTGGCTGAATGAGGCATCTGTGCTTACTATGCCCAGGCCAGGGGCTGTCCTGGGAGATGCCCGCCATGCCCCACCAATGCCAGGACCCTGCCATTTGGCCTCCTTAGCATCCCTTGTACAGGTCCTTCAGGGACCACAGCGTCACTGGCTGGCTTACTGTGCCACTGGCTATTGGGTGGTGCCTTTTCCTGTTAACATGTAAGCTCTCTGAGAAGGCCAGGAGCTGTCTGTCTTGATCATTACCAAGTCCCAGCACCCAGCCGAAGGCTTGGCTCAGAGAAGTTGTGGCAATGAATGGGTGAATGAATGAATGAATGAGAGACTGTCGCCTTTCTTGCCTTGTCTAGTCACCTCGTCCCTGGAGCATTGCACCTGCCTCCCTACTAGCTTCCCTGCCTTTGCTCTCTCCTCTTCCACACAATTTCTGGGGACCATTCTAACACATCATCTAGTTAGAGCCCCTCTAGGGCTCCCTAAGACACTCAGGCTCACCAGGTGCTCACCAACCAATTCTCCTTCCTGAGCCCACCTGCCAATTCCCAGCCTCCCGGCCCTTGTGCTTATGGATTCCTCTGAATGCCCTTCCTTCTCTTCTTCCCACCTGGGCAATTCCTACATGGTTCAGGTGGCAAGCTCCTCCCGGAAGCCTGCCTGACTACCCCTAGCCTCCCCACCCCTCACACATCCCACCATCTCAGCATCAATTGTAATCGTCAGTTAACCCTCTGTCTCCCTCTCCAGACATTGAGCTTCTCAAGGGCAGGCACTGAGTCTGACCCATATTTTAGTCACAGCCAGAGCCCTGGACATGGTCAGGCACACAGCAAAGGCTCAGAAAAGGTGTCAATTTAGCCCCAAAACAGTGGGCATGGCCTGACTAGTGGACGCTTCTGCCCTCTGGTGGCCATTTTGGATCACTGTGCTTTGCTGTGTCCTTAACGGGCTTCACTAGCCTAACAGACTCCTTAAAATAGTGGTTCTCAGAATGTGGCCCCAGGACCAAAAGTATAAGCATCACCCTGGAACTTGTTAGAAATGAAAATTCTTGGGCTCCACCTCAGTCCTAAGAATCAGGAAATCTGGGAGTGGGGCCCAGCCATCTGTGTTTTAACAAGCCCACTACGTGAGTCTGAGGCAGGCTAAAGTTTGAGAACCCTCCTCCTAGCCCCCGGTAATGGGAGAGACAGCAGGACCCACCTGGCAGGGTTGCCAGCTAAGATACGGGACTCCCAGTCAAAGCTGAATTTCAGATAAAAAACAAAAGATTTGTTTTTTTGTTGTTGCAAATACTGCACCAGACACATTTATACCAAAAAACTATTCATTATTCATCTGAAATTCTTCGACTTGGTGTACTATTTCTTTTCCTTCTCAATCTGTCAGTCCTAAGCAACTTGGTTTAATGCTCTGGTGGCACCATCTTGAACTTCTTAATAATTTTTGGACATTGAGCCCTGCATTTGTATTTTGCACAGGCAGTCAGTCCAAGGAAGGACCCTTACAGAACCTCATCTGGAATATTTAGGGCCAAGAGCTCAAAGGCGGGAGGGCTTGGACCTCCAGCAGCTGAGCTGTGCTGCTACATTTTCTCAGCCACCCTGTGTTCCACACCCCTCATTGCTCCCTTCCCAGACAACTCAAACTTCATGATTCTCCCCAGATTTTGGTGCCCCTCTTCCTCACTGTCTTGCTGCCTCCATCCTCACCCCTTCTATTGCACCTCCACATGGTGAAGTGAAGTCCCCAGAATGTCTTTCCACATCACCCTCCTGCTTGAAACTTTTCTCTGGGTGTCTCCTCACCACTGCTTTTATTTTAACAGCCAACTGCCATTACAGAGCACTGAACTAGGCACTTTACCCCATCATCTCCTGTGTTCCCTGCAGTAACCCTGCCTTTGGCTGATGCTCTGGGGTGAGGGTGCTATGGGCAGGGCCCACCTGCAGCCTTGGATGGGAGCTGAGTATCAGCTCCGGCTGATGCCCAATGGGAGCTTGTTAGAAATGAAAATTACTGGGCTCCGTCTCAGACCCAGGGGAAGGGCTGCTGCTTGGGACGGCAACAGAGGAGCAGGTGGAAGAGAAGCTCCAGAATGACTTATGGAGCACCTACTGTGTGCCCAGCACTGTCCTGAGTAGTGGGAACACAATGATGAGAGAAGCAGAATGACTCGATCGGTCCTGCCAGCTTAAATCTCAGGTTTATACCCTAAATTGAGTGCCCTAATCAAAAAGTAGAGGATGCCTGTTAATTTTTTAATTTTTCATTTTTCAGAGGCAAGTGGGAAGTTGTTTTATTCTTTCTTGAAGATTTGATCCAAAATGACACTAGAGGAAGTGGGCCAGGGTCACAGAAGAAACAAGATTGCAATGATCTGATTATTGTTGAAGCTGAATAATTGGATACACAGGGGTTCATTATTCTAACCTTTCTAATGTTGTCATATGTTTGAAACCAATCACACTTTTATTTTTTAAAAACAGTTCAAAGTAATATTAAAACTCCAAAGTGTCTCCAGTCTAGAATGAGACCTTTCTTTCAAACTGGGCTTGCCTCAGAATCTGGAAACCTAGAGAGGCACTGACAACCTGCTTGTTCTCCCTCCATGACCCTCTCTGGCTGCTACCTGCCACCCCTCCAGGATGGAGTGTAGAGTGAGAGAGAGGACAAGAAAAAGCCCTCCTTGCCTGGCACAGCTGCAGCCTGGCCTGGGGACTCTGCAGACATGGCAGGTGTCCAAAGTTGATTTTAACTTACAGGATACTCCTGGGGGTTCTTCAGAGAGCCTCCTTTTCTGGGGACCTCCCACCTCAATTTCCCCTGACAGAAACAGGGCCTCCTCTGGTTTGCAATTTCTCCAGCAGTTTCCAGCAGTTTCCCCCTCCATTGGGATCTCCTCACCTCGCTGAAGTGCTCCTCAGGTAGCAGGACACCAGCTTAGGTGAGCAGGCCCTCATCTGTCCACTGGAGTATCCAGTGTTCTTTGTCTGCATCACCCTGCAGCAAGCCATTCCCAGTAGGGCCGTGGCCTACTCCACTCTGCAGCCACACAGGCCCCGCACTGTTAGGTTCTAAAATGCATGAGAACAGTTCTGGCCTGTGTTCCCCAAAAGTCCAGGTGCGCATGTCAAGATGCCTGAACAGTTCTCTTGAAGCCTGCTTCACCTGGCTTACAGGAGTGGGGGATGAGCAGAATAACAACTCTAAGAAAAACCCTTTCAATAACAGTGGGTGATAGGTGGAGGTTAGTAGGATAGGTCTGGGAGCACCTCCACTGGTCCTGCAGGATGATCTGACATTCCCTTGAGGACGTGGGGTGCTGGGGCCCTCTGATCTGCACCTTCTAGAGCCCCTGCTGAGATTCCAACCACCCCACCCCCATCACATGACTAGAGAACCCTAGACTCACAGAGTTGCAAGAGGCTACTTTGTTGCCTTGATCTGCCTGGCAAAAATCTGTCTTCTGCAAACCTCCACACAAGTGATGCCTCTTCCAGGATGACCTCCCTGGCTGCTCCATGGGGCATGCTGAGACTCTGCTCCTCTCTGGCGCTCCCACTGCACCTTGTTCACTCCATTAGAACAATTATTTTATTTTTGAAAATTGTCTTGTGTCACATTAACCATTACATCGTGAGTTCCTTGAGGAATCCCTGGATGGCTTCTGGTTTAACTCTGGGTCCCTGGTATCCAGCACAAAGCCTGCCTGGTACAGAGGAGTGGGACTGCAATTACAGCGACTCTGACAACCTTTAGCAAGTGTGAATTATGTGCCAGGCCCTGTGCCAAGCTTCATAGTACCTTAGCTCATTAATCCCTGCTATGGCCTGATGTGATAGGTCGATTATTCCCATTTTACATATGAGAAAACTGAGGCTCAAAAGGCAAAATCCCTGGCTGGGGTCACATGGTAGAAAGCATGAGAGCCAGGATTTGACACTAGTCCTTCTGAGTGCAGAGCCCTTTGTGCTATGCTGAGTCGGGGCTCAGCCATGCTGATGGGTGCATGGATGGAGGCAGGGATGGGTAGGGACCCTCATGTCAGCACCCTCATTGCCTCAGATCCCCGCAAGCTGGGACACTGTTCTCTTTGGGGATCACAGATGTGCAGAGAGAGAGCCAGGAGATAAGAAAGGGTGAAGACAGGTTGAGGGGCTGCTGGCTTCTGAGGCTGGGGCAAGGTCTAGTCAAGATGCAATTTGGGCTGTTATTTCCTGCCAGCATTGAGGAGCCTCATTTCCTTGGTCCCATAAACCCCACCCCAGTCCCTAACCACACCAGGGGCTCACAATCAAGGGTCCAGCTCAGAAAGTCTCAGGGCTCAGGGACAGGGAGGGAATGGAGGCCTGGAAATCGACAGGTCATAATGGCTCAGGTCTGGATGTCCACAGGGGCAGCAAGGGTCCTGGCTGGACCACAGCTGTGCAGTAACCACCAATCTGGGTTTGCCCATGAATGAGGGATGTGGGGCTTCCAGTGCTAAAATGGGGACAGGCCAGAGAAAACAGGGGCCATTGTCACCCTACAACAGCTCTGATCTCACAATGGCCTCTCCTGCCCATTTGATGCCTCTGGGCCCTGGAGGAAGAAAGGACTCCTGGGAAGGCCACGTGTTGTTAGTGCGCACAGGTAGGTCATCCTGGGTGTGGCCCCGGCTGGTGGAGAGAGCAGGGCCAGGGGTCAGGGCAAGCAGGGCCTGTGCCCACCTCGGCCTGGCTTTGGCCCGGTGGCCTCAAGCCGCTTGCCTAAAACCCCTGAGCCTCCTTTCCTCTTCTCTAAAAGAAGGTGGCTAACATCTACTTGACAGGGCTTTTGTGAGGATGAAAATGAGAAACTCAGCAAAAGGGAGGTATTGCCTCAGGATTAGATTCAGTGGTGAATAACAAAACCCCAGAATTGTTCTGGCTTAAAAAAGAGAGTTTGCTTCTCTCTCAGCTAAAAGTCCAGAAATAGATGATTCAGGGGTGGTGACCAAAGGGCATAGGGCTGAAGCAGCGAGAACAGAATGCTGTGATCAAAAGAGAGGTGGCGGTGGCTCCTGTTAGGGCAACAGCCCGGGGTGGGGTGGGAAGCGCTCAGATGCTGGGATGTCTCTGGGAGGTAGGGCCACAGGGTTTTCTGATGGATGAGGGTTGTGAGAGAAAGAAAGAAGTCAAGAACGACTTAAATGTTTGGGCACCTAAAGGATTCCACTGCCATGATCTGACGCAAAGAAGGCAGGAGGAGTAGGTTTTGGGGAACAGATCTAAATCTGGGTTTGGACATGCTAATTTTCAGAAGTCTCTTAGATATCCAAGTAGCGATGTCAGGCACACAGCTGTGCTTCCTTACTCGACTGAGATTGGACTTGGTCTTGTGACGTGTTTTTGCCTATGGAATGGGGGCAGAATAGACTGTGGGATGTTCTGAGCTCAGGTGTTAAGAGGCATTGTGTGCTTCCACTTGCCTGCAAGTTTCTGTCTTCTGCCATGAAGAAAGCAGGCCCTGGGTGGCCCCTATCCCAGAATAAGAGGAGCATGCAGCAGAGTGGAGCCTGAAAAGCAGCCCAAGGCAGAGCCTTCCCTGCCAGTCCAGAGCACCCGTGTACTGTGAACAAGAGAAAAAGAAATATTATTTATAGGCCATCAAGATTTTTAGCTGTTTATTATGTGACATTACAACAGTCATCGCTGACCAATGCATCAAGGTAAGAGCGTGACCAACCAAAGGCCATAGTAAAGTCACTGCTCATCACTGCTATAAATGGTGTTTAGTAAAATAAGGAAAATCCACAATACTACAAATAAACCTCATTGTGACCACGTTTGTACATTGATCAGTGTGGGGGAGACTAGGCAGATTGTTTGCCAAGCACTTTTTTCCAATAATTGCTTCAGCTTCCTCTATCCCTGTTTATAAGCACAGGTACCTTCACTCTTGGCCTCCATGGCGAGGAACGGGGACCAGAGCGAGTCAGGACAAATGCCTGCTTTCCAGGAATTTCAGGCCCAGGACAGAGATAGAAAACTGTTTCTCTTTGGGTGGGAGGACCATAATATTAATTTGGGGGCCTGGCTGATGGCCCTGTTTCTTTCCTCACCCTGAAGCCTGACTGCACCCCTTGCCTTAGAGCTGAGGGACGCCCTCCATACCCCTCCATTGAATTCCCCCGTACGCTGAAACTAGTTCAACTCAGGGTTCCGCTACGGAAACAGAATCAGAAGAGAACTCTGTGGGATACAGTAGGTAACATTTTGCATTCATAAAAAATTTCTTGGTAAAGTCATTATTATGATGTGTTGTGTCTGTCTCCCCCCACCACATGGAACACTCCTCCAAAGCGGAGAATAGAGCCTGTTTCCGTTTTGCATCTCTAGTGCTGCCTCAGGTCTGGCCTGGGCTGGTATTCAGCAAAGGGCACCTGGATGGAGTTATTATAGAAAGCCAGGAGTAGTATCACCTTCCTGTGGTGTTGGCTGGTGGGAGGATTTCCAATTTTCCGCCCTGAAGAATGGCGCCCGTGACTGCCGCTTGAGCACTTGACATTAGAGACTGGATGGCGCCCTTTCAGCTCCTCTTCCCTCCCCCACCAGGCTGCTCCTGAGACAAAGGTGCCCCTCTGTCCTTGGGCAAAGTGGTTTAGTGAAAACAAGCACCAGACATCTGAATTAGGCTTTAACACTTCCCAACTGTGTGATTTAGGGCAAGCTACTTAACCTCTGAGCCTGTTTCCTTGTCTGTAAGTGGGCATAGTAATGGCCTACCTCACAGGGCTGTTAGCAGGTGGAAGAGCAAAATCCTCATCAACACAACCAAAACTACAGCCTGATTCAAAATGGACAAAGGAGTTGAATAGATATTTCTTCAAAGAAGATGTACAGATGCCTAATAAGCACCTGGAAAGATGCTCAAATCACTTATAATTAGTGAAAGGCAAACCAAAACCACAATGAGCTATCACCTCACACCATCAGGAGGGCTATCATCAAAAACCATAAAATAATAAGTGTTAGAGAGGATGTGGAGAAATTGGAACCCTTGTGCATGACTGGTAGGAATGTAAAATGTGGCAGCCACTGTGGAAAATAGTATGGTTTTATACATAAATGATATTTATGTATAAAAATTAAACATAAAAATGGAACAACCATATGAGGAGTATACATCCAAAATTATTGAAAGCAGGGATGCAAATAACTTTGACACCTGTGTTCATCGCAGCATTAGTCACAACAGCCAAAAGATGGAAGCAGCCCAAATATTCATCAATGGATGAAAAGATATACAAAATGGGGTGTATATATACCATGGAATATTATTCAGCCTTATAAAGGAAGGAAATTCTGGCACATGCTACAGTCTAGATGGCCCTTGAAGACACTATGCTCAGTGAAATAAGTCCATACCATTCCACTTATATGAGACACCCCAGAGTAGTCAAATTCATAGAGATAGAAAGTAGGATGGTGGCTGCCAGGGGCTGAAGGGATGAGGACCTGGGGAGTTACTATTCAATAGGTCCTGACTTTCAAGTTTGAAAGGTGAAGTAGGTTCTGGAAATGGATGGTGGTGATGGTAGCACAACAATGAAAATGTACTTAGTGCCACTGAGCTGTACACTTAAAAATAGTGAAAATGTATTTTTTATGTTATGAACATTTTTCCCCAGTTTCTTTAAAAAAAAAAATAATTAAATGCTTGGACCAGTGCCTGGTACACAATACGCACTGCAGAGCAGACACCAGACTCTTTTGAGTCCAAACTCTTCATAATGATACTTGGGTGTCATTTGCCTTTTCCACCAGGGTGAAGTTCCACAGATGAAAAATGCCAACGCCTTGGCACACATCAGAGCAGCAGCTTCAAACTGTACCAGATGTCACAGTAATTTTCGAAGCTGTGCCTTAGTTGTAAAACACTGCCAATATCACTCAAGAAAGTCATTGATGAAACAATAAAATTTCTTCAATTCATTATACATTGACCCTTGAGCACATGTCTTTTTAATATTCTGTGTGACAACACGCCCAGTATCGTTGTCTAAAGCACGTCTACTGCAGACAGAAGCACGGTGGCTGTCTCCAGTGGAAAGCATTCACATGGATGTGTGAACTGAGCTGAACAAGCCACTTTTTTCATGGAACGCCATTTTTATTTGAAAGGAATATTGCCAGGTAAATTGTGGTTATGCAGACTTGAGTATTGGTCAGACATTTTCTTAAAAAAGAACACATGAGCCTGTTATTTCAAGGTAAACTGATAGTATTTATTGCTAACGATAAAAATTCAAGCTTTCCAGTAAAAATCAGAATTTTGGAAAACTTGTGATTTGGAAATTCTGGAAAGCCCTGTAAGCTTGACAGCTTCTCCATGCTTCTCCAAGACTTTTCTGAGGAGACTGATGGTGATATTAATGAATCTGATTTTTTAAAATATTATATACTGACATGTATCAATATTTGAAAGATCTGCATAACTTGGTGGTATGAATAACTCGTAACTTTTTTTCCTAATGGCCATTGCGTGCTGTTACTCCATTCTGTGGATAAAGAGCAGAGGCTGGAGTGGTAGCAGTGCCAAGGACAGAGGCCCAGAGGACAGCTGTGCAGGCAGAGAGGCCCAGAGGCCGAGACCAGCTTGCTGCATTCAGACTCGCTCTGAGTGGACAGGATTCTAGTGATTGACCTGCCACCGTGGGAATAAAGTTGGGTGTAAACCCTTTCACCCCAAGAACGTTCCATTGTCATTTTCTCAGCCTCACTAAATCCATGCTGAACTTGCCTGGGACTGGAATCCATTGGCAAGACTGAAGGCCCTTAAAATATCCCTTCTTTTCTAACGATGTATCAGTTTAAGTCTTGTATTGTCTTTGTAGACTTCAAACAACATACTGCATCTGATTATGGAAACAATTAGGAGACTCCAGCTGACTTCTATTAAGCCAAGCACTAAAGAAATTTGTAAACATAAAACAATGCCACTCTTCTCACTATTTTTGTTTTGGAAAATATAGTTATTTTTCATATAAAATGTGTTAACATTTACCAAGGTTGTTACTTTTAATTAGTTGCATAAATACTTTTAGATGTCTCCGTTTTCATTTCTAGTACTGTAAATACCAATATAAACCATATAAGCAGAGTTCTTTGGGGTCCTCAATAAGTTTTAGGTGTGAGCTCTAGTATTAGCGCTTAGTATTATTATTGTGCACCAACCAGTATCAGGCAGCAGGGGGCAGCAGAGGCAGCTAAATGAAGTATCCCCCTGCCTTTCTTTAGTTAAAAGTCTTAAGCACCAAATGGGTGTGACCTACACCCTGTGCTGGAGACACAGAAGTAATTTTGACATGAGTTCATGGCCCAGTGGGTAATTGGCAATTGACAGTGGTGGGGCCAAACCAGACACCCCCTCTCGTGAGCATGGGCAGGTGCTGATAAAGAGTAAGAGTGGAGTTACCACGATCACTGTTATTTCATTAGCTGGTAGCAAGGCCTGATGGAGGGGAGGGAGTCCACAGGATCTGGGGCTTCAGAGAGGACCCTGAATCTCCCGACCCTTTTAAGCCTGTAGCCTAACTAAGGATCCAGGAGAACCAGAAGGGGCCAGGTAACAATTCTGATTAACGTGACATAGACATCTCCCAAAGCCACCTCCACCATAGGAAGCAGGACACGGGTGCATAGCTCCCACGTCAGTGAGGCTTGCTCCCTCTCTTCCACCTTCCGCAGCTCCTTGAGGTCCTGGCTCCACTCGACCCTCTCCCTGGAGGGTTGACAGCTTGCCTCCTGCTCCCCGAGGCCTCCAGGCCTAGTCTTCATCACTGGCCGGTTCACTCTGGCCCCCTCACCCCCCAAAAGGGGGAAGGGCCGCCTCTCAGCTCCATCACTGCCTTTCATTGCACTTGTTGGCTGCCTCTTCTCTGCCCTGACTTTAGGCTTTAAGTTCTCCTTCAAAACCCAAAACCCAAAGCCTCCAACTCTGCCTCCTCCTCCAGCTGCCACCCAAGCGTGCACCCTTCACAGTTACCCAGGGAAGGGCCATCACAGCATCCCCAAGTGCGTCCCTGCTCCTGCCTCTACCTCTCCCTGGCCACCCTCAGTCCCTCTGTGGACCCTGAGGACCCTTCAGTCCTGACACTCCTGGTCCTTGTAACTTCTCCTTGCAGCTCGCTCTCCTCCCAGCACCTGCTCCCCTTGCTCTCATCTCCCCTTCTCTGACCAGTTATTCTCTGGCTCTTCCTCTGGCTCCGCATCTGCCCACCCCATCTTCATGCTGCGTCCTTGAGAGTCCCACTCCCTCCCTGGGGCTGTTCCCTCTCTCATCCCGAAGGCTGTCCATTTAACACCACAGCCTCTACCTGCCCTTCTAGTCCAGCTTATTTATCAGATGCTCACAGGGAGGCTTACCATGCTCGAACACTACCCCCAAGTTTTTACAAAAACTAACTCATTAAGTCCTTATAAAGACTATGTGAGGTAGGTACTACTATTATCCCCACTTGACAGTTGAGGAGACTGAGGCACACAGCAATGACAAAGCTAGTAATAGCAGAGCCGAGAAGAAAACCCAGGCCATGTGGGTCAGGGTCTGTGCTCTCACTGCTCCGTGTGACCGCAAGTTCTCTCTCCCTGTGTCATTCCCATTCCCTCAACACACTGAACTTCTCACCTATCACCTGCTTAGTCCCACTTTCATGCCTTTGTCCTCAATGTTCCCTCTGCCTTGAAGACTTCCCACCTTATCCTGACAAGCTCTGCTTATCCTTAGAGAGTCACCTGACCCTGCAAATTAGGCCGCCTTCTCTTTGTCCACAGAGCATTTCATACACACTCCACTGCAGACAGCCCTGGGACTGGGGGCTCCTTGATGGCCCATTCCTGCAAGCCCAATGTTTGGTCTAGGACTATGTCCAGCTCAGGAGTTATTGGTAAATGCAGGATGAGCTGGAGGCACAAGAGAAATGAGACTTCATTGCTTGCCCTCTAGAAGCTCATGCTCTGGTGGGAAAACTGATCCTCATGCAGCCTAAAGTCCAAGGGGATCAGACACCCAAGAGAAGCACAAAGAGCCTGCAGTGTCACCAATGCCAACGGACAACACTGTGCTTCCCACTGGGGAGGTCGGGCAGGCTTCCCAGAGGGGTCAACTTGTGTCTCAGGCTTTAAGGGATGGAGAAAATTCCTGCAGCCCAGTGAGGTGCACCCAGGCAAGAGGGCTGGGGAAAGGATTCCAGGCTGGCAGAGGCAGAGAGGTAGGAAAGCAAGATGTACTGTGAGGGCCAGCATTCAGCTGAGCCTTTGACCCACCAGTAAGCTGTAGGAGGGCGTGGCTGTGGCTGCCTGCTGCTCCCTGGGGTCCCCGGCCAGCACTTGGCACAGCACCTGCAGAATGGGCGCACTGCAAGGATTTGGTGGAAACAGATCTCATGCTGTGTGAAGTCATACAGTTCGGTGGCATAACTTTAGAAAAAGAATACAAAGTTCCTAATATAAATGTAGGTACAAAAGTGCACAAAAGCACAAAAGTATATTTGTAATGTTCTCATTCGGAAGTTGCTCTGTGACAGACAGCAGTAGCTTCACTTGGAACATTCCTCTGGTCAGGAGAAAATAAAGAGAGTGGAGGTTTCCAGGAGTGGTAGGGCACCAGGCTGACAAGGCTAACCTTTCTGTCAGCCCCAGAGGCCCAGGTTCAGAGCCCACCTCTGAGCCCTCCATCACCCTCCCGGCCAAGCCACCTTGACCATGCCTCTGCCATGTTTTGTGAGCTTCCCTGGCCACAAAAAGACCTGATTCTCCTAGGTCAGGGGACTTCCTCCCATTGGGAGGGTAGCCAGAGGGTGACTGTGGGCATCTGAGAACTTTTTGCTGGTCACCTCCTGGTGACCTTGGGCACTGCTCTCTGGGGCCTCAGGGGTCATAAATAATCTGTTCTGAAAGCCTCCTTTTTATTCTGGCATTCTGCTCATCAGAAAAGCTTAGGAGGCTCTCCCAGCAGGGTCGGCCTGTGAAATGCTCCCCAAGGGCCTCATTCATTGCCCAAGACAGAGGTCTTACAAGTGCTAGCCTGGCATTCTTCTGGGTGCTAGTGGGTGGGGGTGCACTGCCATGGAGGTGCCCCTGGCCAAGGGGGCCCAACTAGACATGAAATATATAATTGACAGAGCCTCCAAGCAGAGAGAACCCAGACCAAAGGCAGACTTCTTGGGGAAGTCCAGGAAAGCTTCTTAGAGGAGGAAACACTTGATTTGAGAGATGGAGCGTTTGATCAACAATAATTTACCAACCCCCTTCTTGTGCCAAACTTGAGATTACTGCAGTAAGGAGGACAGATGGGCATTTGCCTCAAAGTGTCTTCCCTTCAGTCCAGAAGGGCAGTAGGAATTAAGTCTGGAGAGAAGAGGACCACTGTCCCCAAGACAAGGGAAACAGGAGCATCCATTCGGAGGGGAGGGTCTGCGTCCTACTTGTGCATGGAGCTGAGAGGAGTTTGGTGGGGGGCAGAGGGAAGTGAGGTGGAGAAGAGACTGGCAAGGTTGGCAGAGAGCAATAATGGAGAGGCTGGAACACCAGGGTAGGGCCTTAGGACTTGAACATGCTGGCAACTGGAAGCCACAGAAGGTTCTGAGCAGAGGGAGAAAGTCACAAGGATTCTTTACCATTACCAAACTCAGCATGTAAGGCAAAACAGCCTACCAGCTGTACAGCCACAGGCACCAGTGGGAGCTTTCTGCAACCAACCTTCCCACTCTCTACCAGTGGGCTTGGCTAACAGAGGGCATCCTCCCTCCCCCCTCCAACCTCAGCCAGCCTCTACTAGCTCACCCTCTTTTTTGTTCCTCCAACCAGACTCTAAGGCTGGTGTACTCTGAAGAGGGGATGGAGCAGAGCTTCTGGGTCCAGGACTCACTGAGGACTCTAACCCTTTCCAATGCAGGCCCCACCCTTTTTGCCTCTTATGGGCTTTGCATGTTTCCATGCTACCTGGTTTCTCTAGAAAGCTCTATCTTTCCCATATCAATGCCTGACTTAAAAACTTCCCAGAGCACCCCTCTGACAAATAGTAAGTCCAGACCCAGGGCCTTCAAGGCTGGGGGCTCAGCATAAGCCTGCTGGGTTTGTGAGCAAGACCTCAACAGAGTTCTTGGCCCTTAAAGTAAAGTCTCGACTCCCTTCTGTCTGGCCCTGCCTGCCTCTCCACACTCTTCTCTTCCCATCAGTCCTACTGTCCCTTTCCTGGGAGCTCAAGCCACCCTTAACTTGTCTGAGTTCTCCAACAAAGCATGGGTTTTGCCCAGGCTGGGCTCTCTGCCCAAAGCACTGTCTGTTCTATGAGTTTCCCTCCTAACTGAGCTCACCCCTACTTCTGGTCTAAGCCTGCCTGTCATTTCCTCAGTAATGCCTCTTCTAATCCTTCAGAATAGGCTGGAGTCTCCAGAGGTGCTCTCTCAGACTCCAAGCCTTTGCACATGCTGTTTCTTCTGCCAGGAATACCCCTGCCTCCCTCCTTTGAAGCCTAGTGCTTTCCCAGTCCCTGCCAAGTAGCAGCATCTTTATTTCCCTTTAATAGATGAGGAACCAGAGGCTCAAAGAGGTCAAGTAACCTGTTCAAAGCCACACAGCTTTGTGCCAGGATGTGATAGTGATGAGTGGCAAAATCCTGTGACAGCTATACATTCTTGGAAACATCACTTGGCTTCTCTGTGCTTTGTGAATTCCGCAGTGAAATGGGGGTACTCATTGCACAAGGTTGGTGTGAGGCTTACAGAAAAGCTGTACTGTGTGACCTGCCTTCCTTCTGTCCCCAGGCCAATTATTGGCTTTCACATGGCCTCTGCAGCATATTCAACACTCATTCATTCATATATCAGAACCGTCCAGTGCCTGCTGGGTGCCCTGCCCGGTGCAGGGTGCTGGGGCCTCGGAAATAAATCAGTCACAGCTCCTGCCCCAAGGCACTGGGAGAGGGGAGGGGCGGGAGCGACTGCAGATACACAACCACTCAGGGGTGTGTGTGCGTGTCTGTGTGTTGTCCTCTCACACCACTGCTGACTTATTTTTAAAACTGACAATTATTTTCCTCTCCACGGACGGGCTCTGGGGAAGAGGAAAATGTTGAAGAGGATCTGCTCTTTATTTCAAAAACTTATTTTTCACCGCTTAAATATGAGTATTTCACAGCATCCAATGCTCGCCTCCTCGAGCTAAGCTCTAGAAGCTGGGGAGCGGGAGTCCTTGAGGGCGGTGCCCCCCTACTCCCAAGGGCTCCACTATTTCTGGGGACTCCACTGCCCGGGATAACCCACTTCGTTTCCATCCTGCTTCTTTTTTTCCTCCCCCGACTCCTGTTCCTATGACTCCCCGACTCCTCCTTTCAAAGCAGTCCCCACGCCCCATCCCAGGCAAACCAGTTCTCCCCACTTCTCCCTCCATCTGGGTTCCCAGGTTAGCCTCTAGCGGGGTCGGCTCTAGAAACCCCGACTGCCACCCTCGCCATTGTCCTCCCTCCAGCCGCACCTCTCCACTGTGAGCCCCGCCCTCTCGAGGTAGAGCACACGTTCCGCAGAGCGCCGCTCCTTTTCCACCCTGCGATTGGCTCCTGCGGCCCGACGGCGCGGGGCCAGGGGCGGTGATCTGGAGCGCGCCCCGCCCCTTGCCCCTGGCCCGGTGAGGGGGCGGGGCCGAGGGCTGACTCCGCCCTGTCCGGGCGGGGCCGCGCTGGCCGGCGCTCGCGTGTTGGGCGGTGCTGCCTCGGCTTGGCTCCGCTGGGCTCGGGCTCCGGCTGGCGCTTCTGTGGGGGTGGGCGGCGGGGATGACAGCGCCTGCGGCACGGAGCTGAGCGAGCCGCGAGCGAGTCGAGGGAAGAGAAGGAAGTGGAGCCGCCGCCCGGAGCTCTGTAGTCAGCTGCCACGCTGAGTCCGGACCTGAGAAGACTTCCTCGCCGGACTCCGGCCGCCGCGGCTCCGCGCCCCTAGCCGGAGCCCTGCCCCGCCTGCCCTACCTCTGGGTTCCGCGCTGGGACGCTCCCGGCCCCGCGGTCCAGGGCTTTGTGGGCGGGACGCCGCGAACCCCCAGCGCTGATCCAGCGCACCAGGGCGGACGCTCGTGGCCCACCATAAGTGTCCGTGGTTGCGGGCTCGTCCCAGTCCCTCCACAGTGTGTGTGGGATCCCCCAGCCTTCCGCCCGGGGTTGGTACAGGTACCCCAAGCCCTGCGCCCCCACTGCTGAGTGCAAAGGAGCCTGGACGCCCCCAGCTTCTGGTTCCCCGAGACCCGAAGAAGCCTCAGCTGCCTTCGACCCGGTGCTTCGGACTTGAGACCGTGCGAGCGCACACGAAGCCCCGGCCAGCGTCAGCGTCCGGTGAGAGGTCCCAGACCTGCTAGCCAGTCGGACTGAACTGCACCGGGATGGTGCTGTGAGCAGGAGCTGCCACCTTCTTAACGCCCCAGGCGAGGGGCTCCGCGCGTGCCCGGAAGAGAACACACAGGGGCCCCGTCTGCCCCGGCCGCGGGCGAGAGCCGAGAGCTGCAGGTGAGAGAGCCCGGATGCTGGGCACGGGCGGCCTTCGACCCGGTCCGCGCAGCGCCGGGGCCAGCTGTGGGCGTGTACGGGGCACAAGCTGAGGCTGGGACTGGCTAGGAGTGGGTGCGGAAAAAGGACGGGGGAAGGGAGAAAATGGGCACTTATTGAGCACCCATTGTGTGCGGATCTGCGCCCCACCCTTGCGCGAATGGTCCCTCATTTAAGGCTCACTACTCAGGAGATAAAAGGTGTGTATTATTATACGCGATTACATGGGGACTAAGGCTCAACGGGGTCGAGTGACCCTGCTCTTTTCACTTTGGGGGTTGAGGGAAAGAAGCAGAGAGAAGAGAAAAAGAAAGGAAGTGGATATCCGCCAGGCAGGAGGGGGTGAGAGGTCAAGACGCGGCCACTGGGGCATCCTGGAGCCGCTCCTGAGGCTGGGGAGGTGCTTCCCCTGGCCTCCTTCCCTCCCACTCCGTGGCCATGTCACCTCCCAGGAAAGGTGCCCTAGAGTTGAGGGGAGAGGTGGGAAGCTTCCCAGTTCCAGAGCTTCCCTCCCTGGGGCCCCTGCCCAGGCATGCCAGACACCTGGGTCTCTAAGGCACTCTGGAGTCCCGAGACACTGCTTATCTGGGGGGAAACTCAGTGTAGAGGTCACCAAGTTAGAACCCATCAGAACCAGAGATAATGAGGCCTCTCAGCACTCACCCAGCTTGCATCCTTCACATTATTAACAGGGACCCCGAGGCCTGGGGGACCAGGGTGCCAGTTCTGAGGTCCTAAAGCAAGCGAGTGGTGGAGGCAGAAGTACACCTCAGCAAACCTTGCCAAACATCCTGGAAGGTATCTACTCCCTCTCCCTGGTTAGCATCTTCGGGATAGGTGGCTGGGGTTTTCCCACCCTTGATGTGAGGTCAGGGTGACTGTGTATGAAGTTGCTGTGAGAGTCTGTGTGGTCAGTGCTGGGGCCTGAGACATGCCAGCAGCCCCATAGCCTTTGGCCCAAGCTCAAGGTCTGACCTTATCTTGTCCTGAACAGGGGAACCTGCAAGACACCCCTGGCCAGGACGGGAGGGGCTTGCTCAAGGCTGGGGCTGCCAGGGCTGCGGGCACAGTTCCAGGTGTCTGGATTCCCAGGCAGGGGCTCTTCTGCTGCCCCCTGGGGCCATGCAGGGAGAGCTGTGTTGTGAAAGAGTGCTTGGCATGGACTCTGTGGGGTTCTTGTTGTGGGTGGGGAGGAGGAGGGATGCGGCCTTGGTTTTAGCCCTGTGGCCTTGGCTGGGACTCGTTAACCCCTGTTGTGCCTAGTTTCCTACAGTCTGGGGGAAACCACCTTGGAAAGCCTCTGGGAGGTAGAACAGGGTGGAGAGGTCAGGTGAAGGTGGAGGGGTTGGTGAAACTGGAAGAGAAAGTAACTTAGGGGCTTAGGACCCTACCTCCCCCCTGTCCTTGGTAATTCAAATTCTCATAATAATCCCCACATCTAAACAAAGCTCATCTTTGATGAGATAATTTCACACCTGTGATCTCATTTCATGGTGTGGTGAAAAGAACCTGGAACCTGGAGTGAGGCAGAAGAGGGTTGGAGCCACCTGGGACCTCTCAGATGCGTCCAGGGCTCCAAGCCTCACCGGTAAAATGGGGTCAAGGCAGGCTGTGTGTTACCTGGTCAGATAATGGGGCCACTGCATCCGGCAAACTGTCAAGTGCTAAAGAATTTTTTGTTTTGTGTTTGCCAAGACTGGGTTTGTTACCGATGGCTACCTTGTGTAGGAAACTGAGGCTCAGGGAGGTGAAACCACTTGCTTGGGCCTTTGAGTTTGCTTCAGGAAACGGGACAACATACCAGGTACCCTGGATGTTACCCAAATGGAAAAGGCAGCATGGCAACCAGCTCACAACTAGGTGGGCTAAGTGGAACAGGCAGGCAGCGATAAGTCAGCTAGGTGGGCGGGGATCTGCTCTGCCTCCCACAGGCCATGTGGCTTTGGGCAAAGCACTTCACTCCCCAGAGCCCTAGCTACCTCTCTGTAAATTAGGATTCCTTTACACGGTCGTTGTGAAGATTAAATGAGATAAAAATATACAGTGTTTGGTTCACAAACATCAGTTTAGGACTTCTTTATGGGTTAGGCTCCCCTGTGCTGCCTTCCTGCCCCCCACCCCCACCCCACCTCTAGAATCTGCTTGATCCTAGCAAGGGGCTCTGGATTCTGACCCCCCCAGCTCAGGGCTGTCGGCTTCCTGCAGGGTTAGGGGGAGCTGGTGTTAATTCCCTCTGGCCCATTGTCTGGCCTCTGTAGGCACAAAGATTCAGTGAATAATTTATGGCTTCCTTTACCGTGTGGGGAGGCAGGCTCAGGGAAATTGCTTAGTGCTCCGCTGAACCTCTGGAGCCCACCAGAGAAGGTGGGTGGGTCCTATCAGTACTATATGAAGTCTTGATGGGGAGAGGGAACATGACAGGACAAAAGTGACCTATAGTCAATGCTGGCTCTCCTTTTAGGGGCAAGGTAGACCCACAGGAAATAATGGAAACCAAGCTAGATGAGCTAAGATCAGGCTGTGGGCCTCTGATTGCAAATGGGTGGTGAGGAATGGCAGGGAGAGGCCCTTGAGGACTGGAGTAACTGGAAAGCCTCATCAAGGAGGAGGCTGTCTGGGCTGGGGCTGGAGGCTAGGTGCTGTAGAGAATAGGGGTCCTGACTTCCATTCAGGGTTGAACCCTGGTTGTGCCGCTTGCTCACTGTGAGAATGTGAGCAAGACATCTGATCCTGCTAGGCCTCTGTTTCCTTCTCCATAAAATGAGGGTAGTTATGGGTGACTGAGCTGTCATAGGTAAAGCACATAGCATAATAGGTATTTAGCAAAAGGTGCTTCATCATGAATGTGGGCTGATGGCAAGGGGAGGTGGAATGGTGTAATAGGCAGAGGTGGGGAGAACTCTAGGGTCTGGGGGGGGTCAGTGAGGTATGGAGAAGAGGGGTGACCAGATTGAGTGCCTTGAATGTCAGACAGTTTTTACATTTTATGTGAAATGTTCAGAAGCATCATGGAGTCCCCATTTAAAACCCTCTGTGGTTCCTTCTTGCCTACAAGATGAAGACCAGGCCCCTTTGTTGTGCATACAAGGCCTAGCCACTGTGTGGATCCTTGGCTCGTTGCTCATTACTGTCTCCCAAGCACCTCATGTGTGGCCCTGTTGCTGCCCCTTTGCTTAGTGGGGGCCCTGTCATCCCTGCATCTTCTCTGCTCACCTCTGCATCTGTCGAGGCCCAGGGGAGGTCATAAATTTCCCCAGAAACATTCTTGGATTACACAATCCTCTGGTTATTACACCCCCTCTGAATCTTTAACACTTCACAGTAATAGTAACAAATAATGCCTACCATTACATCACATTTTACAGTTTGTAAAATGCATCCACATATTCACTTAATAATACTGTGATGATATTAACAACAGCTAATACTCGAGTACTTATTATGAGCCAGATGTGTGTTAAGTGCTTTACCAGCACACTCATTCACAACTCTGGGAGGTGGCTACTGTTATCCCTTAGAAACTGGGGCTCAAGAGAGGTGCACGTCTTGTTCAAGGTCACCAGATAGACATTGGGAAGTGAGGTATCAAGCCCATGCTCTTATCTGCTAAAGAACAGACAGCTTGACAGCCTTTAGATGTTCTTTCTCCTCAACTTCACCCAAGTACCTCAAGAGCACACTGTGCATGTAAAAGGCTTGGAAATAAGCTGCATTTTCAAGGCTAAGGAGGAGGAGTGCTAGAGTGAGCCTGGGGCTCAGGAAGGAACCCTCGGCTGGGCATCCAGGGCCCTGCACTGGCTGGTTGTATGACCTGGGGTGAATCAGCTCTTCTCTGTTTTGTTGTGTCTTTGGTGAGTGGGGTTGGTGTCCAAGTTCCTGGAGCCCCAGCCTTCTACAGTGAGTGTCCTTTGTGACCCTGGCAGATAGAGGAGGAGACCACAGCATCAGGGCCAGAGGATGTGGTATGACGGGCGGCTGTGATCTTTGGCTAGGCCACTGTCTGGGCCAGTGGGCTCTGTAGTTAGCTACTTCCTCCCCTGAAGGAAGGTGGCAGCCCGTGCTGCTGGCAACATGGTCATTAGCTGGGTGGAGAAGACCCTGTGATTGGGAGCTGGCTGGACCAGGCCAGGTTGGCAGGGCAGGGGCAGTCTTGCCCAGCCTTCGTGGGGTCACTGGCAGGGCAGCTGCTTCTCCCTCCTTTGCAGCCTTGAGGGCAGTGGCAAGTGCCCAATGGGCACCAGAGCTTTGTAGGCTGAGGCCTGCGCTTCCTGTTACGGTGACTGTAGGAGCGGAGCAGTGAGGCATCTATCCAGGCCTGAAGATGCCTCCTCGAAGCTTCCAGGACTCCTCTGCAGCTCTGCAGCCCTCCCACACTGACTGTGGTCTGTGGAGTAGGGCTGTGGAGGTCTGCTCCCTCACCAGCCTGTCAGAACTATATACTCTGCCACCCCATTCCTTCCTTTAACAGAGTGCCTGGCACAAAGTGGCAACCCCCCAGGCAGGGGAAGCAGTGCGAGCCTCCCCTGAGGCAAGTTGCTCAACCTTCCTACCTCTTTTCCCTCCCTGTAAAATGGGGCTGATGAAAGCAGTGCTGAGGCAGTTAAATGAGATGACGGGAATGAGGTGCACAGCCAGGCTTGGCACAGAGATGGATGCCCTGCTAACCTGAGTCCATCCACTTGCCCATCCCCTCGGCAGCCTCATGAATGAATGACTCTGTGAGAAGCTGATTGAAGAGTCCAGTCAGTGGTGAGGGTGTGCCTGGTGGCAGGGAGGATGGCCCAGAAGGGGACATTTTGCTGCCTATGAGGACTCTGTGTCAGACAGAATTTGCAGAACTGTGATTCCACGGCTCCCCAGTGAGCGAGCAGACAGCTGTTGGACGTGGAGGGCCCTGAGCAAAGTTCAGGGCAGGGAACAGGATCACTTTGTCTGGCACCTGGTTCTTCTCAGGTCTTAGCAGTGACCCAGTTGGGAGGAGCCGTCTGGGTCTAGAGATAGCAGATGCTCACAGAGAGTGAGTCCTTCCTTAAAGGGAAGCAGCATTCTCTTGGTCTCTGGCCCCCTTGCACTCACATCCAAAGTGTAGCTTGATGGAGATGTTTGGGCTGGGAGGGGAACCAGACATTAAGCTAATAAACACGTGGATCCAAAACTTCCAAATTGTGAAGAGGGTGCTCCTGAGGCGGGGTGGGGGTGGGGTGGGAGTGGGGGTTGGGTCTCCTCCCATCTGTGGATGGTGGTGTGGTATAGGGTCATGCTCAGACCACAGTCTGGATGCACACACTTACTAGCCATGTGTCTTGGCAAGTAACTTAACCTCTCAGGGCCTCAGCTTCTCCATCTGTAAAGGGAGGACAATTACAGCACCCACTTCATAAGGTTGTGGTGAGGATTCAGTGAATTGTACATGTAAAATCTCAGCACATAATAAGCACTCAGTGCATGTTAGCTGTTAGCTGTATCTCTAGCACCCAGCAGAGTCTGAAAGTGCACAGGTGCTCTGGAAGGGCGCATGGAATGAAGCCCAGACAAAGGGCAGGTGCCCTGTGCAGTGAGTTAATGAATGGCCTTGTAGGAGAGGACGATACAGCAGTGAAACAGAATGTGGCTGGGAAGGTCAGGGGCTGAGGTGGTCCAGTGCTGGATGGGGATGGAGTCAGGAAAGGCTTCTGGGAGGTGGTGCTCCCAGAGCTGAGCTTGTGTCATTGAACACACACACACACGTGCACTCATGTACATGCATGTACCCTTGCACTGCTGTGGAGTCAGCTCTAAGAATGAGCCAGAGATGAGTGGTTCCTGTCCCAGGGTCGCCAGCTAGGGGTAGAGCTTGGGCAGACTCCAGGTCTGCCTGCTTCATAGGCCTTCCTCCTTCCACCACCCCACGCTGTCTCGCCATCTGTGACATTCTGTTTTGAGAGCACAAGGAAGGCAGGAAGGCAAGAGTGGAGGAAGTGTGGCTCGAGGTTTGAGAGTCCCAGCTCTTCCCAGGCCTGGGAGCAAATCTACAGAAAAGAGTAAACAGGCCTTGCTCGAGTTTTTTTATCTTCTTTCTCCCAAGGCACACCCACTGGCAGAGGTGGTCTTCCAGCATCTCATGCCTGCAGCTGTTTAGCTTTGAATGTGTGGACTCTATTAAAACGTGCCATGAAGAGTTCATCTAACCTCCCACCCAGGAGGCTCAAAGGGAAACTTTTCTTCCACTGACAGGGGAACCAGGGCCCCCCAAGTATATTAAAGGAGGTCACCCCAGGGACACTCTGAAGTCAGAGTCCCCTTGCACTGCCTGCACTCATGGCTGGCCATGGGGCCTTGGGGACATGGCCTTATCCCTTATATTTTGACTTTTTTGCTCCTTTTGTAAAATGCAGTCAGAGTAATAAAACCCTTCTTTCCTTCAAGAGATGTGTGTAGGGAGCTTGTGAGGTGGAGAAGCTTTAGTGGGTATCTGGGCCCGTGGCCCTCAAACATTGCTACACACACTAGAAGCATTTGGGAAATTAAAGAATCCTGCCTAGACCCATCCCACAATCTGGGGCAAGACCCAGGCATCAGGTTTTAAAGCTCTCCAGGCTGCTGTCAATGTGCAGCTGAGACTGAGAACCCCCTGGCTGCCCTCTGCAGCATGCCCCTCGGAGCATCCCCACATGGCACCTGCACACCCCTGACAAGGGCCCCGCTGCTCCCAGGCCGCTCCGTCCCCTGGGGAACTGCTCTCCCTGGGACCTCGCTGCCTGGAGAAACTGGACTGTAAAGACTTGGCAGTCCCATAAGCCTGGGTTCCAGCAGTCCTCTGCTCCCTGCTTGGGTGTCTTCTGGGAGCCTCAGTGTCTGCATCTGAAAACTGGAATAGCAATAGCTTTCTCTGAAAGGGTCATAAAGACCAACCAAGGCCATGCGTGGAAAGCACCAGCATAGTGTCTGACATGTTGGCAGTGCACAGCAAAGGTCACAGACCACAGACAGTGGCGGAGCTGGGCTGAACTCAGACCAGACTCCCCCCACAGTGCTCCTGCTACTGCCCAGCCACCTGAGTCTGGGTCTCTGAGATGGAGGCTGGTCGGGGGAGGGATCAACACCCTATCCTGGGGCCCTTCCCTCTCTGAGAGATAAGGCAGCAGGCATTTTGTTTTACTTGGTTTTGTTTTAATGCCCAAAGTCAGGCTCTCCTTAACAATGCGGCCTTGTGTGAACCTGCTTGTTTTTCCAACCCTGACACCCAGCTGTGCTGCCCGCTTGGGGCCCTTGTCCGACCTGGGAGAACTGAAGAATGTCAGAGGTATTTTTTCATCCTGGGGAGGGTAGTGGGAGACATTGGGGGCCTCTGTTTGGTCCTCGCTAATAATTGATAGCGCTTAAGTCAGCTGCCTCTGTTGGAAGCCAGTTCCATACAGTTATTTCAGGGTAGAACCCAGTATGGGTTTTAGAGGCAGAAAAACTTGATTTGAATCCTGGCTTTGTCACTTACTGGCAGCATGACCCTCAGTGAGTCATTTTAGCCTTTTGAGCACTGATTTCTCTTGTAAAATGTATAAATAGGATCATCTTTGTGGGTTGTTCTAAGTGAATGAATGAAGTGCTTGGTGTGTAAAGCTCAGTGCCTACCATATAGTGAGGGCTCAGAACCTGTGTGGTGCTCATGAGGAGCTGAAGGCTGCCTCCTGGCCCTCCCTTCCCTGGCCTGGTCCTGCTCCTGGTGCTAGGCCCGCAGAGGCACCCCTGCACATTGCTATTCTGTAATCATTTGTTCCATGAGTATGGAGAGGAGGCTCCGAGGGCTGTTGCGGGGTGGGGGGAGACTGCCGAAAGGGGATCATCCGCGGCACTGCTTGGTTTCTGCTCAGGCTCAGCCAGAGAGGGTGTGTCAGGTGGGGTGAACTGCTCAGACAGTAAGGGTGTGACAAACCAAAGAAGAGCACAGGCCCAGGGCTAGCAGGTACCCCAGCGGCTGAGGCTGCCAGGGGAGGAAGTGGTCAGCCATAGGACAGGGCTGTAGCCTGCAGTAGAGGGAACCAGTCTACCCAGGAGACCTAGCAGGGGAACAAAACCTCAGCTATCTTTCCTCTTCCTCCAGCCCCCATTGGGTGAACCAGGGTCATGGAGCCCAATGCAGGCCATTGAGGTCGGCTTCCGGGGTGCCCAGGCAGCATGGAGAGTGGGCCTGGAACGGGAGCCGAAGGCATTCCTCGCTCTGTTGGAGCTATGGAGTCCACTGGGCTCCCTCTCCTTCTAATGTAGTTTAAGGGTCACCCGTTGTTACTTGAGCAGACCCCTTATGAAGGGGGTCTCAGCCCTCACCCCAAAGATGAACCAAAGCATTCCAATTGCCGTAGTCCTCAGAGAAGTTTGGGCGTACCCATCTTTCCCTCTCTGCCTCACCAGAGGTGCCTTAGCACCCCTTTGAGATTGGTGCCCAGGCCCTTGCCCACCATGCCCCCCACTTCATTCAGTCCCACTCTTCCTGGTCCTCAAAGGACCTGGCTCTGAGTTTTCTCCAGCCTGACCATCTGAACAATCTGTGTGTCTGTCCCTCCTTGTCAGCAGTGTGGACTAGGGCTTAGAACACCGGCTCTGAAACCAGACTTTCTCCTGAAATCCTGACTCTGCCATGAGGTGGCTGGGGCCTCTTGTAAGATGCGCCTTTTAATCTCACTATGCCTTGGCTTCCTCATCTATGAAATGGGGATAACGGTACCTCATAGGGTTGCGGTGAGCACTGAATGAGGTGAATAAACATGAAGTGTTTGGGACAGTGTCTGGCAAACGGGAAGTGCCTAGGAAACGACAGCCTTTGCCATTATCACAGATAGCACAGTGGGAGCCCAAAACTCATGGTGTGGCTGGACCATTAGTGAGAGGACAGGGACTGTCACCACCCTCCATCTAGACTCTGCTTCAGTGACAAAGTGATGACGGTTTCCTCCAGCCTTGCCACATTGTGGACGTTTACCTGTCAGCTCTTCACCCCTTCCCCCAGTCCACCTCTGCAAACCATGGCCTGTGTGTGGTGACCTCTCTTGCTGTTAAGCCTCAGTTTTCCCATCTGTGAAAGAAAGCAGTTGGGCTAGGGTTCCCAAGTTCTGCCCCCGAGTCTGTGCTGGGAGCTGGGAGGAGGAGGACTTCAGCTGTCCCTGCCCTGAAGGAGCCCCGAGGCTGGGGGTGGGGGGAGTGGTCAGGCCACAGTCCCGGAGTCTTCCTCACAGGGCAGGCTGGACAGCCATGAGCAGGAGACAAGGGAAAACACCGGGGCTCAGAGGAGAATCAGGGAGGCTTCATGGAGAAGGGGACATTTGAAATGAGTCTTGAGGGTAGGCTAGGACCTTAAAATGGCCCAAATTAGATGGAAAGGCATTGTAGGAGAAGGGAAGCGACTGCAGCAAGGAACAGGGGCATGTAGCAAGCAGAGCATGCGGCCAGCACTCAAAGGGAGAATGATGTGGTGGGAAAGCATTTGGCTTCTGGAATCAGACTTGGGTTTGAATCCTGGCTTAGTGTCTTGTTGGTTCTTTACTGTGGGCAAGGGGCTTTACTTCTCTAACCCTGTTTCACCCATCTGTGGAATGAGGGTAGGTCCTTACAGCGCTGGGCAGTGACTTGCAAAGTGCTGAGTGTGGCTGGAGGAGCCAGGCTTCCCCTCCACCCCCTTACTGCAGAGAAGTCAGGGACCCTAAGGGGCCTGGTTTAGTTTATGCCTCCCCCAAATTAGGTTGCACATGGCTTCTGGGGTGGCCTTGCCTTATCTCTCGAGTGGGGCAAAGGTCACCAACTGGGGTCAAGTGAGCTCAGGTGCACAGAGTAGCCCAGGGCTGGCCCTGGTGTAGCCGCTCCTTAGAAGCTGGGCAGCCATTGGCAGCTCTGGGGTGGCACTGGGTCCCTAGAACGGGCCATGACACCCTGAGCTCAAGTGGCTCCCAGGAGCCTAAGAAGACCAGGTAAGGGGAGTCTGAGGACAGGCCATGCAGGGGTTTCTGGGCCAACACTACAGGACTCTGTGTTGTAGTACCTGGGGGTGGAATGTGGGGAGGACATGGGGTTCCTGCCAAGCAGAGAGCTGGAGGCATGGCCTCACAGAGCATGCAGGGGGGGCACATTGCTTGGAAAACACCTGGGAGGTCCCTAGGGCCTAGCATCTTGGGGGCAGCTGGGCAGGCCTAGTATGCAGAGCTCTTTCTTACAGCTGGCCACCCCCGAGCACTCCCTCCTCCATGACATGAGTGCTCATGGCCTCTCCACTGACTCACTCCAGGCATCTGAGAGAGGTGGTGAGGTGCCCTTGGCTGGGTGTGGTAGTGCTTTGATCCTCAGAGGGGAGGTGTGTGGGCTTCCAAGTCACTCCTGGCTTTGAAGCCCAGCTTTGACTCTTGACCAGAGCTTTGAAGACATTGGGCAAGTCACTTAACCTCTCTGAGCCAGAGTTGCTGACCTATAACATGAGAGCAGCAACACTTCGTGTCCAGGTCTGTTTTGAGTTGAAATGACATAATGGATAAGATAGCATCTTGTATTTTGAAGGCTACTCCACAACCACCTTCATCCTGCTCCCTTTCTCTGTGCTCTGTCCATTTTTAATGCTGCCTTGGGAATTTCTTTCTTGTGTTAACTTAAATCTGTTATGCTGCAACTGGAACCTTCTTGTTGAGGACTCTGCAGAGGCAGACCGAGCCTGTCCTTTATATAAACGTGCCCCATCGGTACCTGCAGTAAGGGAGGCAGGGAATGGGGCAACCAGGTGTCAGTTTTCACCTTGTGACTTGGGGGTCCAGCTGTCAGTGGCCAGCACCTGCGGACTGGCAAGGACTGGGGGTGGGTGCATCATCTTGACTGTTCCTCTGTATGCTTGGTCCATGCTCTGGAGGGATGAGTCTAGGGCAGTGGAGAGAGCCCTGGCCTGGGTCCAGAAGGCCTGGGTCGCACTGCCCCCTTGACCTTTTCTTGCTGTGTGGTCTGAAGCCAGTTAGCAGCCTCTCTGGGCCACAGTAGGTCTGTGAAGATGTCTGTGCCCCAGGGCCCCAGGTCTCTCCAGTGAAGATGTATGCAGTTCTGCCTGAAAACTCTTTTCCTACCTCTCCCCAACCAGAGCCCCAGGCAACCTGGGAAGCCAGCAGATTAGGCTCTTGCTAGTGGCTGGTGGTGATAGGCACTGAGTCTACCTCTCAGACCAGGGCTCCCTAGGCAGGCGGTGAGTTCAAGGTTAGATGGGGGATTCCTGATGGGTGGGGTAGCACCTTCCTCAAACTAGGGATTTTGAGAGCCAGATCTCCTGTCACCCACACAACTAAATGCATTCAACTAAAGGTCTGTCACTGTGTTGAGTCCCTCCTTGGAGTACATCCTTTCCCACATGAAGTCTGCTTTAATCCCTCATTTGTGAGTGGGAAACCTGAGGCTCAGAGAGATGAGACAACTGGTCTGAGGTCCCACAGCCTGTCAGCTCTCAATTCCACATGGCCCCCAGGCCCGGCCATGTCCTCTAGGCCCCCAGCAATGGGGGGAACTTGGGGAGGGGGAGCCGGATGGCCATGAGCGAGGCTGTTTCTGGTCTGGGATAGGGCCCCATGGGTGGTGGGGGTGGTCAGCTGGGGTTCCTGGGCTGCCGGGTCCCTTTCCCTGGGAAGAAGTTGGCCAAGGAATGAAGGAGGTGGAGGGATCAGGAATCCAGGGGCCAGTTCTGAATGCCCCCGTGAACTTCAGTTTTGGTTTTATAGTGGAATCAAAACTTACTTCTTGTTGGTTTCAGACACGTAATAGTTTACCTTCATAAAGCATTTTGATACCCGTGATGTCACTGAATCTTGCCAGCAGCCTGTAAGAGGCAGCCTGGGACTTGTTTGGGAGGGCAGGGTGGGGCTGGGGTTAAACTCCCCTCCCCCCTGGCTGTCTGCCTTCAGGCAAGTGAGCGAGTAACCAGTTGAGCCTCAGTGTGCGCATCTGTGAAGGAGACAGCCATTTCCCACAACAACTGGTCAGCAACAGCGGCCCTGCTCGCCATACGCATTAGGTGAGATAAGGTAGCCTCTGGGCCAGTGCCTGGTGCGGTGCAGTAGTTTTGTGATTTTTATTATCAGCCCCACTTTGTAGATGGGAAGACAGAGCCTCAGAGAAGGAAAGTGACTTGCCTGAGGTCACGTGGTGATTTAGCTTGTCCTCCAGACATCCTGTCTGTGGCTTTTTCCTCTAGCACTTCGCTCTCTGTCTTCAAGTGACCTCACACCTCATTTATCCAATCTTCAATGGATGGCGCTGTCTGAAGAGGCCTTGTGTCTCCCCACTACCTCCCCAGTGCCTAACAGCACTTGACTGGCACATAGTAGGTACTTTAGAAATGCAGGTGCTGTGCATGAATATGTTGATGAGCTGGCATAAAAATGTATAGAAGTATTTTTCCTGGCAGTGAAGTCTTGTGTCCCTGGGGCTCCCTCTGCTCCCTCTTCCCTTTAAAAACAACTCTTCAATAGTTTTGTTTGGAAATCGTTGTGAAAAGGATAGCTCACTTCCTTTCCCTGCACAGTGCCCACTCGGTAACCTCTCAGGGCTGGGCCTTGGGAACCTCACTTTGCTGGGAGTGCAGACTGGCGGGCCCTATGCTGAGTGGCCCCAGGCTGCTGTTCCTATTCAGCAGTGGTTTCTGGCTCTTCTTGCCCTGAAACCTTCTTTCTGCTGCCCTCACACTTGCCTCTGGCTGCCCAGCACCTTTCTTCTCCCCTCTTGCTTCTTTGTATGCGTGTGTTCTAGCAGGTGGGGCCTGAGAAATGGGACAGTTGAGACCGTTGGAATCAGTTCAGTCATTACTGATTCATTCATACCTATTCAACCAACCATAGTTGATCCTGGATCTTGTGAGGATTCATTCCTTCCATCCATCCATCCGTCCATCCTGATTGAGGACTTCTGCCAGTGGCTTGTGGTCAGTCAAGATAATGACCACACCTTCCTGGCAGTTCATGCAGGGAAATAATGATGCACATAGCAAATGCCAGTACAGGACTTTACAGTTTATAATTTGCCTCTGCATTATCACACTGAATCTTCACAACCCTGAGAATAGCATTATTCCTGTTTTGCAGACAGTGAAAACAAAGTTCAGCAGGATGAGGTCCCCTGCCCAGCGGCCAGCAGTGAGCCCAGAATTGCAGTTGGAAGTCAGGTCTGCCGCCTGGCCTGTTACATGCTCCCTCCTCTGTGCTCCATTTGCAAGCTTTATGATGCCCCATTCATTTTCTGTCACAAAGGATTGTTATTGGTGCCTGACGTCAGACTTCTGCCTTTATAAAATGGTCGGTGTAAGGAAGTGCGTGGCCTTGATTGGGGGCCAGCAGCAAATGTCCTTCAGCACACATACCTTGTCCTGCAGTGGACCTGGGCACACCATCTAGCCCACACTTCCCAAACTGTGATCTGAGGACCCTAAGTTCCTGGGATGGTAACTGGCCCAAGGGCCCATGGGCATACAAATTCGGGAAATGCTAGTCGTGTGAATCAGACAGGATTTCTCAGGGCTTTTAATGTGTTAATCTGAATTAGGGATCCCCAGCCAGTGGTACGATGTTCGCTCAGCCTTTCCCAAGCCTGCTTGGACATGCAACTTCTGTGTCAGAGCGGGGACTAATAGTCTAGAGAAAATACTTGGGGAAATTGCTGATCAGCAATCACTCACTTTTCCATTTTGTGTGGAAGCCTCCAGCTAGAGCTTGTTTCTTGCCCAGGGCTGTTTGCATTTTGAGAGAGGATCACAGGGAGCAGAGTTTAGCCCCAGGAAAGAATTGGTAATAATGGTGCAGTTTCAGGCAGCAGGCGGAAGTGGAAGGTGGAGATATTTTTATTCTTCATCCACCAAACTAACGTATCCACAGACATCTACTGTATGCCAGGCACAGAGCCAGCATTTGGAAATGCCAAGATGAGTCTGACTAAGAACCTTCCATATCCCCATGCCCCACTAAGGGTTTTTTAAGAAGCCAAGTACAAGCCTTAAAAGGAAGGAGTGATTTTTGTAATTGCTCTGGGTCTTCATGGTGGTGGGTGTGTGCACATGTACCCAGTTCAGTGGAGCTACAGCCCCTGGTCCTGAGTGTGTGAGACAGTGCGGGGTCAGTTACCCTGGGTAGAGTGCACAGATGTCCTAAGGGAGGTCAGCAGTGTGGCCAGGCTCAGAGATGGGAAGGAGGGAGGGAACACTTGCCCTGGGATCTGTCAGCCTGAGCTGGGGGTGGGCAAGGGTGGGTTGGGGGAGTTTGAGAGGCTCTGCAAAGAAGAGCAGAGGTTTCTCCTGGGGATGGGGGCATGGGCAGGCTCTGGCTAGCTAGGAAGGGCATTTTTAGATAAAAGCACAACGGCTGGAGCAAAGGTGTAGAGATGACGTCAGGTGGGTTACATGTTTAGGATACTGTAAAGAGCTTGGGGTAATGGAGGTAGAGGGAAGAAAAGGAGGGGTCACTGGAGATGGGTGGGTGCTCACCTAACTGAGGGTGCCTTGGGGGCCAGACTATGTCACGTTTGTCTCAGTGTCCTTAGAGCTGGGTGATGCCCAGGAGATTTGTGGACTGACTGGACCCTTCCATGTGGGACCCTGGACAAATCCTTTCCCTCTCGGGACCTCAAATTGCTTATGCCCTTGGTGGGGCAAGGTCCCTTCTGGCTCCAAAAGGCTCTCAGGGATTCTTGGTGTGTGTGTGTGAAGGGAAGACCAGACCGTGTCTGCTCCAGCCTCAGGGTCCACTGGGCTGCCCTAGATGGGTGGGGCCCCTAGGTGGGAGGTGCCCTATTCACTGGGGCAGAGGTCAGGCTGGCCCTGCTGGTGGATTTCACTCCTATTCTCTCTTCCTTTAGCAGTTGGCTGCTGAGCTCAGGACAGAGTACCCTGGCGTCCTCACTGATGGCTCTTCTAAGGCCCCAGACCATGATTGGTGGGGAGGAGAGTCGAGCCAAGCTGGGGTTGAGGGTTGTGTGCATGAAGCAGCTTGGGACAGGGAGGAAGTTCTGCTTCTTCCTGCTATGTGCAAATAAGTAAGATACTTAACCTCTGAGCCTCGGTTTCTTATCTGTAAAATGTAAACAATAGGAACTCCTACGCTGAGCTTTTGTAAAGACTCAATGAGGTTAAGTTTGTGAAAGCATATAGTAAGCTAACTTGCCCCCACACATGTAAACAGTTCTTGTTAGTAACATTTATTTGTCCAATTTCCATAACCCCCAGCCCTTTGTCCCACTCACCCTTTTCTTGGAAGTGCTGCCTGATGGCTACTCACTATTCTCTGTGCAGGCTTCTCCTGCTGAGTACACTTTATCCAGGCCAAAGGGATAAGAGCCCATGAATTATGTACAAGTTGCATGCTCAGGCCAGGACTGTGTGTTGCACCCCTGAGTCTATGTGCATTCCAGTAGGAGGAGAAACCGTACCATCCCTCCTGTCCACTGGGCCCCAGGACCAGATACTGCCCCCTCCCCAGCTGTATCCCTAAGCCTTCCAAGGGTTGGGTCCTGGCCTCTGGGGAAGGGTGGGGCACACATGTCTGGAACTCCCCCTGTCCAGCTCATCTGTCCTGCTCACAGTCTGGGACAGCAGGGCCTGCCCACTACAGGCACTCCGGCCCGTGTCCCTGGGTAGCCAGCGGGGTGGGGCTGATGGACAGAATGAGACAGACACTCCTCCCTTCCCTCCGTTTCCCAGTTGGTGCCCAGAGGCGTTGGTTGGGGTGACTCAGATCTTTTGTGTGGGTGCTGCTTTATTTCAGCAGTGTCTGGGGTACCTATTCTGGGGTACCCGTGACCTGTCACACACAGTGCTCAGTCAAAGCCACCCTGCCCTGAATGGAGTGCAGGGGGACAGGACTGGGTTGTGCCCAGCGTCCCTTCTCCCAGAGGGCTGAGGGTCCCTCTCCGTGCCCTTGCTCCTGAGTGGCTCCCAGATGGTGTCCTGGCCCCTGCAGACTGCACTCAGGGCAGACAGCTGGGCTCCGTGGGCACCCAGAGGCACCACGGACGTCCCTGTGCTTGGGCTGCAGTGTGGGAGGCAGCAGAGGGGATATAGGGGAGTAGGAACATAAACTTAAGCAGTTTATTGAAAAAAGAGCCAGTAAAAATGAACATTAAAGGTCCTGGTCACTTGGGTTTGTGGCCCAGCCCCACCCCATGCCTCTGCAACCTTGGCTTTGTGACATGGCCTCATCTGTAAAATGCTAATGATAAGGCTAGGCCATAAGGCTGGTTAGAGGTCAGATCAAACCACCCCCTGGGTGGGATACCCAGTAGGGTGCCAGGCACATGGTAGGTCTTCAGTTGGCAGAGATGATCTAATTCCAGCCTAGAGCAAAGAAACTGGGTTTTTAAGATACTTGATCTATGGTATCTCTAAGCAGGAAAGAAGAAATTCCTGTTAAGCTCTTTGAAAGGTCAGTGCAGCTTAGACATGTTCTCACACCTGTGGCCCAGCAGAGGCGCCTCTGAGTCACCCAGGTGTGAGGGAATGTCCCCTGGGACCAGGTGAAGCCATGCAGCCAGGCAGCTGTGGGTGTGAGGCATGACTCTCAGGGGTCTAGGGTGAGTCCCTTGTCTCCCTGTCCCTATAAAATTATATAAAACTCTTGTGAGATGCCAATGAGGAATGATCTATTAAACTCTGTTTGCCTGGGGGAATCAGGAGGGGCTTCCCAGGCGCAGGACAATGACTCAAGGGGGCGAGGCTGGGTTCCCTGTTCTGGTGACCAGCAGGCTCTGTGGCGGCCAGTCAGGGGAGCCTCCTTGCTTTCCTTATGGGCCAGCTGGTTCACTAGCTCCTGTGTATTCCTGCCAAGTGCCCCCATGGACATTCCTGATAGGTGTGAGGGTTAGCCCACTGGGCACAGGTGTGTGTGCTCAGCTGGCCAGCCTTGGGCATGAGGTTGTGACCCACTGTCCCATCCCGAATCTCAGGTCATCTCTCAGATGCCCATGTGGAGCAGTTACTGTGCTGGGGACCGAGGGAACGGGAGACAGTCCTACCCCAGGAGCCCTGGTCTGGATGAACAGAAAGGAGGAATCCAGAGAAGGATCAATGGCGGGGACCCGGCTGGTGGAGGAGGCACTCACTATCCCCCAGCCTGGGAATGATTCTGCCTGGCTCTGCCACCAATTCTGTGACCTATAAGCACCTGACTTTCCTCTCTCTGGGCCTCAGTTTTCCATCTAAAAGAGGATGTTGGGAGAGGTAGTCCTGGGAAGCTGCGGCCTAAAGCAAAGTGGTGTGAGGCAAGGAATGATCCCTGAAGCCAGCCAGATTGGACTGGGGGCAGGTCACCCAGCCTCTGTAAGCCTGTCTGACAGGGTTTTCCCGGCCCTGCTGGCACAGAGCAGACACTAAGGTGAACACCCTGCCCAACAGTGTGTTCTACTGTTGTCAGGCTTTAGGGCAGCTTTGGCCTGTCCCCTCCACCTTCCCCTGTTTCTCCTGAAGTGCCCAGAAGTTCCCCCAGGAACTCCTGCCCACAGGGGATCTGGGGGTGGGCAAGCATTGCTCAACTCAGTGCCAAGTCCCCTGTGGCCGTATGGGCTGTTCGTGCCAGGAGCCCCAGAGACAGGATGGAGCTGGCCATCCCCTGCCTCTTAAGGGGAAGGGAAGGGTCATGCACTGGAGCCCAGCCTCTCGTCTTTGCTGGCATCTTGAAACCTTGACCCTCTTGAACCATGGAACCTTTCTGTTGCCAAACCTCAGAAGCACTGGATCATGAAACTTTAGAATCTTGGTCCTACGAAGTCAAGACTTTGGGAATCGGACTGGACTTGGAAGTAACTTTCGGGGCCATTTGATCCAGACCTCATTCAGCCCAGGCAGCCCCTCTGCAGACCCCCTGGATACCCCAGTGTTGGGGGCTCACTGCGCAGCCCACCCGTGTGGGCCTTAGACTCCAGTCAGGTCACAAGACCACCTACCACCTCCTTGTGATCAGGATTGACCCCCAGGCCCGCACCACTGGAGCTGACAGTGCTGATAGGCAGCCTGGAAGGAAATAGGCCCCTGCTCAGCTAAGAATAGAAGGCTTTGTGCGATTTAAGTAGCCGCCTGATCATGTCAGGCCTCCCAGCCTGCCCCAGGGAGCTTATTAAGCAGGGTCCTTCTGGATGGAGGATGGAGAGTGGGGCAAAGGGTGCTGGGGCAGCCACAGGGCTTCCCTGGGACTTCTGTCATTTCCGCCTGATGATGCTTTTACTTTTTCCATCAAGTAAAGCTGGTTGCCCTTCCTTTCTCCACTGCAGGGCTGGCTGGGAGCATCACCCAGTATTCCTGGGGGAAAATCTCTTCTGGGAAGAGCTCAAACAAACAAATCAGCCTCTGAGAGGAACAAACAGGTCGATGAAAGTGGCTTTGTCTTTAAGGAGAGAGCCGATGATGGTGGCCCTTTATTGAGTGCCAACTGTATGCCAAACCCTGGACTCATACTTTGTTTTGTACCTTTGCCTCATGTAACCCTCACAGGGGTGCTACGGGGAACCATCCTCATGCCCACAATGCAGATGAGGACACGGGCCCACCTAGCCCTTGGCAGGGCTGGGATTGGGACCAAAGACCGTCTCATCTCATTTCTTCTCAGGGCAAAAGATTCCTGAGTCAAGGGGAGAGCTGAGAGTCATGATTCTTGGCCAGAGTGCTGGGCATGGAGGACTTTGTCTCAGTGCAACAAATGGGGCTTTGCCTTATGTATTTCTAGTACTGGGTTGGGAGGGGACATTGGGATTCCAGCACAAGCATAGTAGGTAAAGGCACCTGTCTATTCAGTCGGAACAAAATTAGACCCCTTTTGTCTCAAATTCCCCTCTATGCAGTGGGCAGAGGCTACTTGAGGCAGGATCAGGGGTCCTGGTCTTTGACAAAAAATGTCCTGGTCCTCCTCTTGGCAGGTCCCTGGTGTCTCCCCTTGGAGACAGTTCCCAGTGTGACAATTGGAAGGGAATCCTGGGTCACCCTCTGATTGTACAGATGGGAAGGCTGAGCCCAGAAGGATAGGGACTGACTGGAGGTCAAGAAGTAAATGCCTGGAGGCACATAGTAGGAGTTCAAGAAATCTCTTTGTCCTTCCAGACCAGTACTTCCTCTCCACTGGGGCGGGGGTGCTGCCTTTGTGTGGAGATCTGGAGGGCCTGGGTGGGTGGTGGGGTGAGCCAGCCTTATCCTTAGGACCCCTGGCTCTCCAGGGTCCCGTGTATAATCCTGCAGTATGCAGGGCTAGAGGAGAAGGGGAACAGGGAGAAGAGCATCTCAGGCTCATCTGTGAGGGGCAGATGCAGTGGCATCTGCCAGAGGCCTCTGATCACTGCCATCTCCCTGGCTGTGGACCATGGAGCTGCCCCAGCGATGGGGCCTCATGTAAGACTTGTTCGTACAGTTCAGGCTAGTCTGAGGTCCTTGTCTTGCACCTGGGAGCTCACTCTGTGCTTTACTCACTTTTAACTCACCTGTTGCTTTGCTTATTCCTTCCCATAGTCATTTATTCAGCACACACTCCCTGTGGGCCTAGAGACCAATCAGACCTTGGAGGCACTTAGTATAGCATAACAGTGAATCATGTGGATTTGGGGGCTAAACTACTTGGGTGCAAATCCTGGCTCTGCTAGTTACCAGCTCTGTGACCTTGGGCAAGTTGCTTAACCTCTCTGTGCCTCAGATCCTTCTCTAGAGTGGGGATACTGATGTTCCAGGTACTATTATCTAACAGATCACCTGAAAACTTAGTGAACTTACATAAAAACAATCATTTTATTATCTCTCAGTTTCTATAGGTTGAGAATTTATAATGGGCTTGGGGTCTGTCATGTGGTTATGGTCAGGTGGTGGCTAGAGTAGTGAGGTGCTGGAGCCGCTGGAGGCTGGCCAGGCCTCTCTTGCCTGTCATGTCACCCTAGGGCTTCTTTCCTCTCTGTAGGCTTGTCTGGCTCTTCCACAGAGTGCAAGCCTCAGAGCAGTCAGATTGCCTGCTTGGTGGCTCAGGGTCCAGAAGGAATGGGCCAGTGCGTGAGGTGGAAGCTGCACCACATGTGGTGACCTGACCTTGGGAGTCTCATAGTGTCACGTCAGCCATTAGTCCAAGCCCTCTCGGGTTCCGGTGAGGGTAGCACAGACCCTACCTCTGCATGAGGAGAGTGACAGTCACATTGTAAGAAGAGTGTGTGGGATGAAAGACATTGCTGCAGGTGTCTTTGAAAATACAATATGCCACCGATGTGAGAGTTAGATGAGTCAAAACAGGGAACCGTCTAGAACAGTGCCTAGGCATTATATGTAAGTGGTAGCTATATATAGTCCAGGGTGATTTTGACCACATGCAACTTATTTGTGATATGCTGACTTTAGGACCTCACTGCAACCTCCCACTGCAAAAGCCAATTCACTGAACCACAGCTTTTTCTATTTGGGTATTGGGGGATCTATAGGAGTTTAAGCAGGTGGGAAGGCATTCCATGCAGAGGAAACTAGCTGTGTAAAGGTGTGGAGCTGGTGAGTGGAGTTTCTGGGGCAGGGGCTTAGTTGGCTGGCCCTCTGCTGAGGTGAGGACAGGGAGGCCTGGAACAAAGCTTAGCATATGGGGTTTGATCCTGTAGGTCCCAGGAAGTCTGGCTGTTTCTCGGGCCGAGATATGAACACCTGGAGTACCTTAATGGTGGGGGTGGGAGGGCACTTCTGAGGTGGAATCAGCAGAACTTGGGGAGGCAGTGGATTCGGTGGGAATAGGGAGAGGTCAGGAGTGGTGGGGCTGTCGCCCAGGTGTTTGCGCAGGACATTTGCATGAGTTTCACATGTGATATGCATACCCTCCTTCACTTGCTTCCCTCCCTTTCCTGCAATGCTTTGCCATTTTTCTCTGTTCAGATCAGCGCTCCTGCAGAGGAAGGTAGACAGGTGGGAGGCATCTGGAGGAGCCTGGCAGCCAACCCTGGGGCAGTTGGCAGGCGAGAGAACACTCAGGGGCCGCCTCCTCTGCCCCCAGCCCCATCTGTGGGAATGGGCCCTGCGCCTCTGTGGTCTCCCCTTCCAACAACCCATCTCACTCTGCAGCTAATGGGGTCCAAATGGAGGAAATCCCAAGGGTTGTGGTGTCTACCCTCCTCAAATCACAGATGGGGAAACTGAGTCTCATTGACTTGCTACAGATGCCACAGCAGGTAGTAAAGGCGCCAGCCTCAGACCCTGCACATGGCTGCAGCCAGGCTCAGTGGCACTTGGGCTGCCTCCAGTCCAACATGGATGAGAATGGGTGCTCCTCAGGCCCAGGGCTCCTCCCTGCCTGACCCTGACCCTCTACTCCTAAAGCTTCCTCCCAGCCACCATCAAAGGCCAGTGCTCCCTTCTGAGGGAGATTGTAGCTAGGAACATAATTGCAAGGAAAGAAAAGAAGGGCTGAGCCGCTGTGGCCCTGGGAATGCCACCGTGTGTCTCTGAGCTGTGGTCTTCTCAGCTGTAAAAGGAGTGTGAGCACGCCAGCACCAGCAGGGCTGCCCTGAGGGCTGGGTGGACTCACCAGTGCTGAGTTCTCCAATGCAGATGCCACATCTGGGACAGGAAACCACCAGGGGTCCCTTGGAAGGGGCATTTGAGCTGTGATACGGAAGCCAGGTAGGGCCAGGGCTGGGGAAGGAGGGGCGTCTTGGTCCTTGATCTGAGCTGTGGCTGGGCGGGCACATCCCTCGCCTCGCACATGAGAGGGGGTCCAAAGGAGAGACTGGGGTGGGATCAGCAGGATCCCCTCCAGGGACAGCCTGCCCCCTAGCAGAGAGAGAATGTGATGGGGGAGGGCTTCCTGGAGGAAGTTTGTGGAAACTGAGAGAGAAGGAAGGGCTGACGCAGCAGAGCTCCTCCAGGGCGGGGCCCTGTCCTGGGTGCTGTTACCACCTCTCCCTGAGCTCTGCAGCCCTGGGAGGCAGCCCTGGACCTGGCCAAGCCGCTTGAGCCCTGGAGCCCAGGGGAGGAAGTGGCCCAGCCCCATGCTGCTTCCAGGATGCCGTGGCCCTGGGCCTGTCGCACACCTGCACGTGCCTGCGTGGGCCTGTGTGTGTGTGTGCCCTTGCGTCCTCTGTATTTACCTGGGTCTGGCAGTGAATGCGCTCTGTGTGTTTTTGTATGTCTGCCTGTATGTGTTTGTGTGTGTGCTTGCACATGTGTGAGAGGGGGCCCCTTGGTTCCCTACAGACCCCATGTGATATCTCCTTATAAATGGCAGACAGGTTGGAGTGCCTCTAAAAGTGGCAAAGTGCTCTTGTGTTTTAAGCCCTGAGTGGGGGCAGAGCAGAGACAAACCTTGCCCTGGGGAGCCGGGTGGGGCCTATGGGCTGAGGGGAGATCCAGACGTCACCAGTGGGGCAAATTCAGCAGACCTTTCCTGGGGGCTGGTCTGCCAAGCCTGGGCTGGGTGCTGGGACTCAGGGTGAGATCAGACACTGCCCTGCCCTTCCAGAGCCAGCCTGGAGCAGTCAGTACACAGCCATACCCTAGCATGGCCACTGAACTGAGGCTGTACCAGGCACATGGAAAAGGGGAAGGCATGCCCAAGTCTGCCAGCAGAGTCAAGGAGGATTTTCTTTAAGAGGAATTTGAGCTGAGACTTGAGGGATGTTTGGTGGGAGAAGAGGGGAAAGGAGTGAAGAACAGAGCAGGGCTCTGTGCCAGGTGGCATTGGAGGGACTGAAGAAGGGGAGGTGAGGCAGGTGATTCTCATCTTCCAGGCCTGGAACACTGGAGAATGGAGGTGACTTGAGATGGGGGATATGGGGGCAGGTTTGGGGGGATGTGACAAGATCCCATTTGGTCACTGGATTGTCCAGGCTGGGATGACCAGAGGGTCATTGGAATATTCAGGCCTTGAGTTTGGTCCAGACAGAGGTGGGGTAGCAGATGATACCACCCAAGGAGAGGGTGCAGGGCAAGGGAGGAAAAGGGGCTTAAGATAAAGGGCAGCCTCATGAGGCCCTGGCGAAGAGAGCCAGCTGAGGGCTGGAGAGGCAGGCAGAAGGGGAAGGGGAAAGCCAAAGCAATAGAAGCCCTGGAAGCCTGAGCAGAGGGACGTTTCTGGATGGAGGGCAGGGTCCACAGTGTTAGGGAGGACTGAGAACTAACAAGTGGGCTTCCTTACATAGAGGCCACGGTTGAACTTGGTGGGAACAGAGGGCATTGGGTTTAGCAACCAGTGGGAGGAAGGAAGTGGAAGCATGAATGTAGACAGCTCTTCCAGAAGTTCGGATGAGAAGGAAGGGATAAAATGGAGTGCTGGCTGGAAAGGGTAGAGGAGACCAGCTGGGTGAGACTCAAGCCAGTTTGCTTGGCAGGAGCCAGCCAAGAGAAGATGCAGGAGGAAGCAGAGGAGCATGAGATGCTCGCTGTAAGCACCTGCTACAGTTTTTGTCTCTGCAGTAGCCCCACAGAGGGCGCTGGAGCTGGTGGCCCTTCCTGAGGGGTGGCTAGGGGAGGAGGAGGCGGCATGGTGGCAGTCCTCAGTCATGCCCTTGCCCTGAGCTCTGTCAGGCTCCAGGGCCTCCACCCACACTGGGTGTGAGAGGACCAGGGGCCCTCACCTGCACAAGCTTTGAACCTCCTAGGAGGCAGAGGCTCCACATACTCAAGAGTATCCTCGCAAACCAGGTTCCAGGTCAGTGGGGAAGCTCAGGGCTGGGTGGGGTTGGCCTCGGGTGGTTGTGTGTCTGTAGTGCTCCCCAAGGCGGCTTCATGGACACTTCAAGCAAGAAAGGCCTGGGAAGTTCAGGACATCAATTCACCTGCTTCCAAAGAGGCCACACCCAACCCCATCCCTGAGCCCAGCTCCCAGTAAGTGGGAAGTTCTTTTTCTGGATCTAGGCTGTCTCTCCTGCTGTGTGTTCCCTTCTGGTGAACTTGTTCAACCCTGCTCTGTGGAGCCAAGCTGATGAGCCGGCTGCTTTAAGTGGTAGCCAGTGTTTTTATAACTTGTTTTCATGAAGTTGGTCTGAAGTCTGCATTCCCAGAATGTCAGACCCGCCCTGATTCACAAGGATTGGCCACAGGATCAGAGCCAACAAGAGGAATCTGAGAATTTAGTCATCCTCCCTGGATCATCCACAGATTCTCCTTTCCTTGCAATGGAGAAACAAAGAAAGCTCAGATGGCTAAGACCAGTGTTCAGGTCAGGGCCCAGGCTCTGCACTCCGGTCTGTGCTCTGTGGGCCGCAGGGGCACCTATAACAGCTCTAAGTCTTGGCACCACAATTTCCTCATCTCTTAAGGGGGAAAATTAATGGCATCTACACGATAGCTATCTGAGGTTGGGTGATCTAGAAGCAGAACCTGAGACAAAGGTTTGTGTGAATGATTTATTAGAAAGTTAAAAAAAAATTGCTAGTGGAATGGGAAAGTAGAACCAGAAAGAGAAGGAGAAACAAGAGTGGAGAGGAACTTGCCTCAGTCTGCAGAGGAGCTCTGGGGACATGGGAGCCAGAGCTGGGGTGAGGGTGCTGGGGATCCAGACCCCTGTCCAGGTGGTCACTGGTATAGGGGGTGCCGAGGGGACGGCCATGACCTCAAGCGAAGGGATTCCGGCAGCCTGAGGCAGGCTGCCCGCACACCTCCACAGACAGTGGCTGTTGGGAGGGACCGTGCAGCCTGGTGTGCCCCAGAATTGTAAAGCGTCCCAGGGGATGTGGGTGGAGCATGCCAGAGGCCTCTCCTGAGGATTAGTATGTGGGTTACATGATGAATCCTTTGCAGTGCTGATCATGCAGAGCCTGGCCCATGGGGAGCACCAACAAGTGACAGCTCTTCTCACCTGTTAGAAAGGGGAATGCAAAAGGGGTGCCCCAGGAGTGTGTGGCCACCAGGGGCAGCACCTACAGAGAGCAGTCCTGTGTTCCATCACCCTGGAGACCCAGGGGTGGGTTCACACTGTCAGCTTCTCAAGGCTGAATCCCACAGAGTCCCCTGGCAGGGCTGAGCGGCTGCTGCCAGGGCTCTGCCCGATGACTTGTCTTGGGGCAGTCTCTTCAACCTCACAGGGCCCTCCTGGTGCCCTGCTGCAGCGCTTTCTGGACGTGTCTGCCTCTGTGCCTCTCCCACCTCCAGTCCTCCCTGCACAGCCCGCAAGTGATCTGGGATGAGCAGGGGATGGCACAGGGCCCGTGGGCAGAGGTTAGGCCAGGGCTGTGGAGGCACTATGCACCTCAGAGGAAATGGAAGCCTACCTGAATTTGAACCTGGCTTTTCTTCGCTCCCCACCCCACTGTGTCTGTTGGGCTTTTTCCATAGAAGGTGCTCAGGGATTGCTTGTGGAATTCGTGCTGCTCGGTGTGTCCCAGGAACAAGTAGAAGTTGTGCCTCCAGGACTCTCTGATGACTTCACCTGGTGCTGTTAGCCTGCGTTGGCCCTAATGGAACCTGCTGCAACCCCTCTCCTGTGTATCACAAGGAATGTAACCTACAGTCTGGGCTCCCTGCTCAGGCCTTTGGGAGTCAAGCCCTGAAGAGCATGAGCGGCCTCAGTGCCACTCTAGAGTCTGTCACCTGCTGTGTGACCTTGTTCAGATCAGCTCCCCTCTCTGAGCTTCAGTGCCTCATGTTTCTAAAAACGTTTTGTATGTACCCACCTAAGATCAGGTGATTTCAGCATGGTATTAATCCTCCAGAGAGGTGAAGTGATGTGCCCAAGATCACATAGCAAAAGCATTGAGGTGAGAGGGCCAGGACCTCACCCCATGGCTGGTTAGGAAGTGTCTTACCCTCTGTCAGCCCCGACTGATTTGGAACCTGAATCAGCCTCTCAGTACTTAGGATGAACCGAGCTGGGTACCAGAGTGGTCAGTCCTGCTGCTTATCATTAGCTCATCTGGCAACCATTTATTGAGCGCCTGCAGTGTAAGGGGTTCTGTGCTCAGATGGGCAGGTCCTGCTCTCACAAGGCTTAGCGCCTAGTACATTGCAAGGCTGTGCCCTGTCCTGAGGCCTGGGATCCTGCAGACCCCAGGGGGAGGGTGGATATAGGGTGGTGGCCCCAGAGGAGGAAGTGGTCTGAAATGGCTAGGGCCCCTCCCGCACTAGGAGCAGGTAGGGAGTGGCTGGTCCAGGTGGTGGGTACAGGGGAAACAAATGCTGCCGGGTGTTTGCTGCTGCCTCGGCGGGTCCAGTGCTGGGCTAGGCTGGGAGTGAGGCTGGGAGGCAGCTCTGACCCACTCCCAGGGCCCTCTGTGTCCTTTCCCCAGCTCTTGCCCCCTTTGTTCACACGGGCTCTTGGTGCCTCTCAATGCCATTAGACAGTGGCTTCTCCAGCAAAACCTCATCTGCTGGGGTCTCAGGGTCTCTCCAGGCACACAGGAGAGCTCAGGAAATATGTGTTGATTGGATTTATGGTTGTCTAGACTGCTTTGGGAGTTAGAGCACAGATCCTGGCTCTGCCCCTTGGTCAGCTATGCTCCTGAGCGAAGGGCCCAAACCCCCTTGAACCTCTATTTTGCCATCCTTAGATGTACTGCAGTGGGAGGCTAAGAGAAGAGAGAACAACAGAGAATTTCAGCCTCATACAAGGCTGTGGCCAGCCTATGTGGTAGACAGTGTTACAGTGGATGGACTCGGCTTGTGTCAGGACAGGCGGGAAGCACGAGAGCGGAGGGGTTGGACCCCCATCACGCTGTTCAGCTCTTCATAGTTTACGAAGCCCTGTTACTTCCTGCTCACTGGGTTCTCCCAGCCACGGCACACGGGAGTCTGGGCTGGTGGCTGTGTTCCCATCTGACAAATGAGGATGCAGAGCCTGGAGAGGAGGCGGACCTGGCCCAGAATCCGGGTCGCCTGGCTCTCAGACTCCTGTCTCTCCGCAGCCCCCCATCCCCCTCCAGAAGCTGGCTCCTACCCTCTGGAAGTTCTTTGGGAAAGATGCTAGGAAGGGTGGTGGGCAGGAAACATGGAGATTTGCCAGCCCAGATGTCAGGGGACCAAGCATGCATTCCGGAAGCTTTAGTCCAGGGGGTTGCTGTGACCTGCAGGCCCAGAGTAAGGGGGCAAGAGGGGGATATGGGTAGAGGTGGGCTGAGTAGTGGTGCAAACAAGGAGAAAACCAGTGGAGGGAGGGATCATAGGTCATTGCGTCCATTCACTCAGCCTGATGACCAGGTGCATCAACTGGTACACGAGAGACTGGTGGCCCACCACCTCCTATCTCTGGGTCCCTTTGCCAATGGTGCTTGAATGAAAGGGACCTTAAGGAGCACCAGGTTTGCAGGAGATGCCAGTCAAGTCAAGGTCACAGCCTTTGAGGATATTTGAGTTGACTCTGGAAATAAGGCCCACATCTAAGCACGAGGACCTTTCATGTGTAGAAAACTTTCTAACTGACAGACTCGGGAAGACGAGGGCTGGCTGGCAGCTCAGCCGATGTTCAGGGGGGTGAAGGGGTCAACAGCAGGGACCTGGGCCCCATAAAAGTGGGAGCTCACGGGAAGGGAGTAGACAGGGTGGCTGGGACCAGATTTGCAGGGGCCAGGACGAAAATACAGATACCCGAGAGAAATATTTGAAGGTTATATAACACACCAAGAAACTATTAAATAAAGCTAGATTTCCCCAGCTTGACAAATACGTCTTCATAATGTAGATCGATATGTACATGTAAAGTTGTGGTTTTATGCAACTGAAAGTGACGGAATAGCAAGGGAGACTGAATTTAATTATTAGTACATGAGTGTTTTTGGGAGCTGGTGACATTGGGACAAGTAATAAGATGCACAATTCATGTATTATTATTTATTTCATAAAATACATTCTGTTGTCATTTTAGCAAGATCACTATAACTATATTGTTATAATCAGGATTTCCACATCACTTGAAAATTTTGTCTTGGTGGTAGTATCTAAATGATCAAAAGTAAAAAGCAGTTACATCTGAAGTTACAGAATTTGAATGTATTTCCCTCAAAAATATAAGTATATAAAAAGGAAAATTTATATTTTTCAAAAATCATTTTTGTTTCTTGAAATTTAAACTATGTTCATCAAAATGGACATAGATTTTAAAATAAAATGATTTAAATAGAGATGAGATATCATTCAAATTTTTGGAGATTTTATAAAGATGAAACTATCCATAGTTCTAGTGTTTAATGCCCATCTAGTTGCTAGTGTAAAGAATTAGTATCACATTTGATGTTACATTGATTTGAGTAATATGAATCGTTAGATACTATAAGAGGTCCCCTAGCTGCTGTGTGCACTTACTGTGAACACCACACTAATTCATGAGTACTTTTAGAGCCACAAGTTGGAACAGGGAGAAAGAAAAAAAGAAAAGGATGCTCAGCATTACTGGGAAGTGGATAGTTTGTTATACGAGAAGCTCTTGCTCCCTAAGAGGAAGGATTTGACAAGTTTAATGTGTCTGCCGCCTTAAACATTCTTGCCACTGAGTCATTGTCGTCCCTCGCACCCCCAAGTAGCGTCTCTCACTCCCGTCAGCAGTAGTGCAGCCCACAGACCTTCTTCTGGACAGAACCACCTTTTGCTCTTCAAGCCTAAGAGATGGAGAAGAGTTTACTAAGGTCCGAGTGGTGTCAGGAGGGTGGATGAGGCATGTGGGTCCCATGGATGTCCTGTGGCAGAGGCTTCTGGATGCTCTTCAGTACATTGATTTGTGAGTGTGTGTGTGTGTGTGTGTGTGTGGTGTGTGTGGGGCTCAGTGCAGGGGCCCTTCTTCCCTGGCCAAAGGGTGATAGGGATGGGATGAGATCTAATCAATGCCATCTCTATCACACAGTGAATAATAGATAGATGGTGGAGCTCCTGCCGTGGCCGGAGTTTAAATCTAGGCATGTGCATTCACTCATTCATTTCATTCTTACCTGCATTTGTTCATTGATTTAAAGCCTGTAGTCACTTCTTGCAGCCCTCCATCTCATTGTAGAACGCCAGGCCATTCCACAGCCACAGTGCTGGCAGTCTCGTAGTGCAGCCCCATGATCCTACAGATGAGGGAATTGAGACTCAGAGAAGGGCCCTGCTGTACCTAAGGTCACACAGCAGGCAAGTCCCTGGCCAGGTTTCACAAGTGCAAAGGGTGGGTGACTGTCTTGAGTTTCAGGTAAAATCTGAATAGGTATTGCTATGTCCTGATCAGCCTCCCTTCCTTCACCAGACTTTGCTACTCCAGCCACCTGCCACAGGGCTCCGGGGAGATCCTGCAGGGGGTTTCTGCTTCAAGAGCCACTTCCTGTTTGGGGACAAGCACTTCCTTCAAGTGACTCACAGGCTCCCACTGGCCTCGTGCTGGGAAGCCACAGTGGGGGGTGGAGACTCGGCAGTGTCACCTGCTGCCTGTTACCCCAGCCAGGGGACTGTGAGACCAAGCAGTGCTACAGATGAGGTAGGAAGTGGAGTCAGAAGGAGGATGCCAGCCGGGCTGCTCTCACCTGCCTTGTGGGTGGGGCTCTGAGAGCAGGAAACGGGACGCGGTGGGCATGGGGACAACCTCCACCTCCAGCCATTTCTTACCCAGTGTCCCGGGTGGCTGCTGCCCAGGCTGGGGCTTGACAGCAGAGCTGGGAACCCTCAGGGAGAATTTGTGGCACTTTCGCTTCTTTATAGGACAGTGAGGTATGATGGAAAGCACTTGGCTGAAGTCATGAACTTGTATTTCTGGTACTTTCTTATGAACTTGCCAGAACCTCTGTCCTGCTTGGCCTCAACATTCATGTCTGGGGGAGGGCTTGTTGGCTGGAACAGTTTGTTTCATCTTGGTATTGAAATTTGGGTTTGAGTTATGGCTCTGCCACCTTGCTGGGTATGTCTACCTCCCAGAGCCTCCATTCTAAGATTTGAAATAATAATAATCATTTTAAGTGTTTTACATAATTCAGTCCTCATATCAACCCCATAGGACAGGTATTATTATTAGTAGTATTTTGTACATAAGGAGAGGTACAGAGAGGTTAAGTGACTTGCCTAAGATCACACAGTGAGAGCCAAGATTTTGACTTGGGTTTGACCCCAGTGCTCATACTGTTAACAGCTATGTTCTTGCAACTCAAATTTGTGGTCCCTGGACCTGAAGTGTCAGCATCACCTGAGACCTTGTCAGAAATGAAGAATCTCAGGTCCCAGCCTAGACTTTCTATGCCATACTACCTTTAACAAGACATCAAGGTGATTGGTTTGCACCTTGAAGTTTGGGAAGCCCTGTTCTATTTATAGTTCCTCTGTTACTTAGGCCTTGAGATCATTGTGAGAGCTGAAGAAAGTGTGTTTTGTAAACTGTAAGTGCAGTGTGTTCAGGGCACTGTGAGAAACCTGGGGACTGGAGCAGAGGGAGGTAGTCCTGGGGTGCCCCAGGGGTCCATCTCTCACTAGCTGGATGTTGTTTCCAAGCTCTCTGTAGCCCAGCTTTCTCCCCTTCTGGTGTGAGGCTAAGTCTGGCTGTGTGTCTTGTGTCTCTAGAGTCCACCTGGGTTAGGAGAGCTCTCATGTTGTCATGCTTGGGCTGGGCTCCACACCTGAGCCTCTGGGGCTGTGGGTCTGCAGGGTACCAGGAAGCCTCCATCCCAGCCTGGCTGTGCCTCTGCCTCTCTGGCTAACCTGGGCAGGCGTCTGGCCCGGCCAGCCTCAGTGTCCGCTGGTGGGCGATGTGGCAGCATCCTCTGAAGCCCGCAGTGCTGACCCAGAGCCTCATCCCCTCTCCTTCTCTCCCCGGGGCCTGTCAGTACGGTTTCTCCTCCCAGCTCCCAGACAGGAGGGCTGCCCTGCCGGCTGCAGGAACTGCTGACGGGGGAGGCGGCGCGTGAGTCAGAAGTCAGCCACATAATTGCGGTGCCCCAGATCCCGTCTCCAGCCCACTAGCCTTCCCTCAGTGGCTGCCTGAGGAGAACAGCTGGTTTGGCAGCTACCTCCGAAGAAGCAGGTCCCTGGGCAGCACGGAAAGGCAAGCTACAAAGAGCAGCCCACCGGGTTCTAAAGCAATGTCTGCCTCTCCCATGGGGCAGCATTCTACAGTTCACACAAAAAGGCATGAGGAACAGGGTTATTGTCCTGCTTTATGGGCAAGAAAAACCTGAAGCTCTGAGTAGGGCTGTCTCTTGCTTACTTCAGTGTACCTGGTACTTATCCAAGCACCTTACGTATTCATTTAATCCTCACAACAGCCCATAAGATTGGTGCTATTTTTATCCCCACTCTGAGATACAGGAGCCTGCTCAGTTACTAAGTGGTTAGATTGGCAGACTGGCTCTACTGAACACTCTCAATCCCTGTCTCTCTGGAGCCAAGTATTAAGCTAAGCTTCCTTGACCTCCACTTTAGGGGTTAAAGGGCTGCCGTTTCCAGGGGAGATTTGTATTCTAAGAGAGAATCCTAGAGAAAGTGATGCTTCCACCAAAGGAATGAATAGCAAATGGTGGAACTGGAGGGTTTGAATCATGGAATTGGCATGAACCTCCAAGATACGCTGGGCCAGCAAACTCCTGGAACTTTTTTCTCAGCATTCAAGCAAAGCCAGGTGTTTTTTTGGTTATCAAAGGGAAACCTGGACATTTGAAGAAAAGTTTAGGCCCCAGGTTCTCACACATGCCTGGAGGCTGAGGAGCTGCTGTCTTCCCAGAATGCCATGATGAAGAGAGATGAAAATGGCACTGAGGAAATCAGTGTTCTGTGCGAAATCTGAGGTCATCTTATACTAGATCTGCAACAGAAATGTATAAACAGATATCAGAGGTTTAAGAAAAAATTGTGGGAGAAAATACTTAATGGAGACTTTTTTTAGTAACTTAATTTTTTTCTGTAAATTGGAAACAGGCTAATTATTATTCAGAGGCAGAATTAGGACCAGGCTTATAAGTGGCTCTGCATTTGTGTGGTTTAAGATGCTCTGATTGGTTCCTTCTTTCCTTCCTTTGCACATTTAACCAGTTTTTCTGACTGAGAAGTAAACGAGAGCCTCTCAGTGTCAGGCTTAGTGCAGGAACACAGGTCCTCTGCACAGTGACCCCTCTAGCAGGGATGGAACCTGGTGTTTCTCATACCCCCTTCACCCAGTGCAGGGCTGCAGACTCTGTAACAATCCAGAAATGCTTGGCCAAATAGAGCAACAATCCCTGCTTAGGGAAGCTCTCAGTCTGGTGGGCAGGGCAGCCACAGAAGCAGGTCATTGTAGTTCACAGAGGCTTGGGACCGTGTCCCACCAGATGATGTGAGCACAAAGGGAGGAGGCAGTGGGCCCCTGTGGGGGATCAGACCAAGCTCTGTACAGGATCCATTTGTTGGTGGATGGGATTTGGAGTGGGGGGGATGGAGAGGGCTTTCCTGGCAAAGGGCCCAGCATGAGCAAAGGCATGGAGGTGGGAAGACTGATGTGATGTGGTGTATTTGGAGCATAGTGGTGTGACGAGGGGCAGGTGGAGGAGAGGCTAGGCAGGTAGGTGGAGGGGAAGGAAGGTAGAGAAAGGTTCCTTAAATGGTAGGATTTGTTTCTCTTCCCATTTGCAGGGCCTGCTTGGGAAACCTGTTTGTATAATATCTCTGCTATTTTACATAAACAAATAAAATAAATTATTGCTTTCCATTCCCTCAGGACAAAAACTGGGCAGACACAAGTTTGCTCCATGCCAGTCTCTGCCAGACTTGGCTTCCTCCATCTCCTCCTATGTGGGCCTCTCCCCCTACCCTCCAACCCCCTTTCCCTGAGACCCAGGGAGAGGCATCAGAAAAAGCCAGCCTGGTGCTTGTGACTGAATCACTGGGCCCCTGGGAGGGGCTGGGCCGTCACTGAGGCTGAGAGGATGGTGGAAATCTCCCTCACCAACCCCTGGGCTGGTCCTTGAGGCCCAGCCAGAGGCCTTGGAGGCATTTGCTCACTCTGCTGGCTCCAGGGAGAACCTGTCAGTGCCAATGCAGAAGGCGGACAGGCCATTCCTCTCAGTCCTGGTGGCTTAAAAAGGGAACCAGGGAACTGCTCGGCCCTCCAGGGAGGGAGGGGCCCATCACATGGAGTATGGAAGCTTGTGCAGGCCGCTCTGCTAGGGGACCCACCACTAGGAGCTGTACAGGGTATTTCTGCCTGGGAAGGGTGACCGCATGGAATGGTGCCCAGACCTGCCTTGTGCTGACATTTGATGGCTTTAATAGTCTGAAATCCAGAGGTAGTTCTAAGATCCCTGTTGGATTGCACCACGATTCCATGATTGGATGAGTCTTTGGTGAGGTGATTCTAAGACTGTTGTTTAGAGAATTTGCAGCTGGAGATTTTGAGTTCTGACCTGCTAAGCTCTGCTCTCCGGGCAAAGCCAGGTCACTCCTGGTGATACTCAGCCCACACTCCTAACCCTGACTTGGGGAAGTGAGGTCTTTTCTGTGCCAAGAGAACCATGACAGGGTGCTGGGCCTGGCTCCTCTCCAGCCTATAGCCCCAAACGTGTCCCACACATGTAGATCTGTCCCCCTAGGGCCTTAACCAAGGGTGTGACTTATCCTGACCTCCAGCTCCATCTCCTTGCCTCCTCATCCATAAAATGGGGATCTGCGACTTCCCTGCAGAGTTGGTGAGATGCTTCAACGAGACAGCATGTGTACGCCGAGAAGCGCTGTGCATGTGGTCAGAATTGTAGCTGCTGCTTTTGCAATGAGGTTGTTTCCTTGAAAGGAAGTCCATGGCTGGTTCTCTGTGAGTCTCTTTTGGGTCCCAGCAGTGCCTGGCACATAGTGGAGGCTTCTGAACATGTACTGAGTGAGCTCTGTAGCCTCAGATATGGGACAGATAGGCCCAGAGGGTCATAGTTCTAAGGAAGCCAACCATTCCCAAAGGGGAAGCAGCCAGGACAGGTGGAAGAACTGGATAACCCACAGCTGGGCTGAAGCAAGTCTACGTGGAAGATGGGTCTGTCTTGGCCTGCTCCAGGAGGAAGAGATCAGAGGTCCCTTGGGACAGAAGTGTTGGATAAACAGGAGGCCCTGGCACCACTGAGGAAGAGGTTGATAATGACCCTAATTATGGCATGATTGATTCTCTGAGGGCACTGCTGAGCCCCAGCCTCTAAGCTTTACCCGAGAGAATGAGTGGGCATTATGGGGCCTGGAGCTGCTGGCCCACCTTGTCTTTTTGCTTCTAAAGCCTCCCTCCTGCAACCTCCTCCCCAGCCTCTCTCCTCACTGGCAGCTGTCTCAGCAACAGACTTCCTTCCTGCCCCATATCTGGCTACCTTCTCTGCTGATTTCTTTAAATCTGGAGCTTTCTCTGAGGCTCAGACAAGTGGGGCAACCTGCCCAGTGCCACACAGTGAAATGGTGGCAGGCCAGATCTTGCAGTTCTAGCTACCTGAGGCCGGGGCTGCGGGAAATGCAGTAAATCTGTGAGCGCTCTGCCAAAGCTACCTGTAGAAGGCTGTGCTGAGAGCAGTGAGGGGCGCCTGGGAATGGTCAGTCTGAGAGTGAGAGAGGTTCCATTATCAGCCCTGTCCCCTACCTCCAACCCTAGCCCTGGGGCCAGGGATTTGTCTTGTGGATTTGGGTTTGGTTGTTTATTTGGGGAAATAGCCCAGCTGATCAGCTGTCTGGAGTGCCCTGCTGCTCCTAACCCTTAGAGGGGAGGGAGTCTCCAGTTGGCAAAAGACCCCACCATTACCACCAGATGGAACCCACTGGGGCTTAACTTGCTGGCCGGAGTCTGGAGACGCCCTCTGCCCTGTGAGAGGCCCTGCTCACTGCTCCCAGGTTTTCCCCATGCTGTTGCCTTATCCAGAGTCCCCTTCTTCCCCTCTGTGCTACAGATCATCCCTTATTTCTGTACCCCACATGATCTGCCCTTCCCAGAAAGCAGTCCTGCAGTGATCGGTGCTGGGACCCAGCAAGCAGAGGAATTGTGGGATGCAGAAGAGACCCTGACCCAGGCAGGGAGGGTCTCCTGGAGGAGGGGCTACTGAGCTGAGACCAGGAGGAGCCTTCCAAGGCTGGAGGATGGGCAGAGGGAGCAGAGCTAAGGCGGTGAGACAGGCACGCCGGCCTTGGGAACAGGAGCTGGGCAAGGCAGGGGAGGCCCTGGTTTACCTCCAGTGCATGTCCCCAACACTGCAGGAGTCGGCATGACCCTGTGCCTTTTACCTCAGGGGTTTTTAAAACCTCTCCGGGACTTTGGGGGTCATCACTGTGAGTCATCCACGCGGTGCTTGGTCCCTGTCAGAGATGGTGGGGGCACCTAGGAGGGTGGGGCTCAGGATAACTGGGCTGCTGTGTCACAAGCCTCCCTACAGCTTCCAGCCCTGTTTTGACTGCTCTGGTCAGGCGGGGCTCAGGGCTCCCAGCTGCTAGTCTTGGTCACATAGGGGGCTCTTGCCCTCAGACTAAGCAAGGTCCATGGAATTTGTCCTTCCCTTCTCTCTGTGCTGCCCCATCTCTGCTTTTCTCCTGGGGATGAGGAGAGAACAGGTGGCTAAAGGGCTTTAGAAGCTGAGTGTCAGAAAAGCCCTTGGAGGTCATCCGGTGGTGTTCCAGCCCTCCCACAATACGCACGGGAAAGCCAAGGCCAGAGGCATGTGGGGGGCACCCAGGCTGCTGGTGGCAAAACTGAGCCTCAGCCCTGGAGCTGGGCTTCAGTTGAGGCCCAGTGAAGGCCGCCGTGGTCCAGGAGAAGGGGATGGCTGCTCTGCATGCATGCCCTGCCTCCTCTAGGGCACTGGCAGGCTGCTGGAGAGGGCCAGGCCTCTGCCTCCCCGAGCCTGCGCCCATCGAGGATTTCCCTTTTCCTCCTCTTGGGCTCTCGTCCCCACTCTGTGCCCCTGCTTCCCTGGCCAACCGAAATATTGAGCTTATCCCTTTGAAGTGCAATTTGCAGTCACATGGGTGCTGTGGCTAGCGCAGATGTGGAAAGCAGCAGAAATGTGGACAGATCCTCCCTCTGGGGTTGGTACAGCAGAAAGCCGTCTTTAGGGTTAGCGCCCCTGGGTGCAAGTCCTGCTTCCTCCCCAGTTAGCTCTGTGGCCTTGGGTGAATCAGTTAGTTTCTCGGACCTGGATATTTGTCTATGGGTTGATCCTTTTATGTGTAGCTGCACCTAGTCCCAATTTCTAGATGAGTAAAGTAAGGTTCAGAGAGAGCTAGTGACCTCTTCAGGTCACGCGGCAAGCCAGTTGAAGGAGACGAGGCTGGAGCCCGGGCACTGACACCTGGCCCAAGATTCTTTCCACTCAGTAAAGAGAGCAAGCTTGAACATAGAGCCAGCATGATCTGGAGGCAGTGAGTGCCTGGTGGCCACTCATGGGAGGGATGAGGCCCAGGGAAGTGGGTCAGGTGTGCACCTAGGAGGTCAGGATGGGAGAGGACCCTGGAGGTGTGGGCCCACCCAACATGCTGCTCCCGCTCTATAGTGGGTGCTCGCTCATCCCAGGCTTAGTCTCTGGGAGGCTCTTCACTGTGCAAGCAGGAGGCTGTGGAAGTTCTGGGCAGGGACCAGGAATTCAGACAGAAAATGGGACTTTGGGCTAAGGGGAGCGCTTGACAATCAGCCTCAGAGGTGAGGGCTTTCACCTGTCCCAGAGCCAGTAGGGGCTCAAGGCAGAGGATTTCTTAGGAACTTGGCTGATAGCAGCAGCCCTGGCAGGTGGCTTGGAGAAATCAGTTGATCCTTAGTAATGCCATTAGCCCTTCAGGAAGTGGGGTTGATGAGGGAGGGGAAGGAGAGGCTGGTCTCTGGAAGTTTGTCCAACTGTTCAGTGTCTGAGCAGCAAATCTCTGTTACCACAATTTCCAGTACTCCTCGGAAGTGTAGTGCACCCCCCACCCCAATCTGCTCTGACCGCTCTGTGCTGGTCACTGGGCTATGGGAGTAACTCAGGGCATCCCATAGGAGAGATGGGCATGTCAGCAGTGCTCACCCAGGATGAATGAGGGGTGTCTGTGGCTATGGGAGGCCACAGAATCCTCTAGCCAAGCCTGGGCCTCAGGGAACCTCCTAGAGTACAGCTGAGCTGAGACTCAGGATGGGGAGGTGTTAACCAGGTGAAGGGACAGAAAGTTCGGAGCGTGAGGCTGGAGGAGCCGGAGACCAGATCCTGGGCATTTGCCTGTTAAAAAGCTCACTCTGGCTGCAGGTGAGAGCTTGGATTGGTAGGGCACAGCCCACCGTAGGGAGGCCACAAGAGTCCCTATCCAGGGGAGAGATGAGACCAGGCCCCAGGGCATTGGCTGAGGGGTGAGAAAAGGGCTTTGAGGGATGTTAGGAACAGGTTGAGGGTGGTGAGGAGTCAGCGTGTGTGTGCTGTGAGGCCTGGGTGACTTCGCTGGGAGACAGGCAGGAGCCACCAGCTATCTCGCTGGAGGCAGAGATTGGGTGGCCTTGGCTGTGCCTGGTGACTGACGCCGTGGGAGATGAGCTGGCCCCGGAGAGCACACCCGGGAGAGGGAAGAGGCTCGCTGCCCAGAGATGCCCCTGCAGTTAATGAATGACCTGTGAAAATTCGCCTGAGAGACAGGCAGTTCCAAGAGCCACAGTCAACCGAGTCCTGGTGCAGGAAGCTCTACTTCCCTCTTTCCCAGATTTGAAAAGAAATTTCTGTGCCTGGGTGGGTTGTGTTGTGCAGTTATGGGAGTGGGGGGTGGAGGAGGGCAGAGGACATATGGGGATCAGCCCCAGGGTTAGGAGGGTCCTGGGACAGGAATGGGAGGCAGGGGAACCCGGGTGCGGGCTCCAGCTCACAGAATGCCCACCTGCTCTACCTTGTCACTGTAGTGATGTGCCCTCCCAGTCACCCCTATTATCTGGTCTCCTACAGAAGTCAAGGCAAAGGCTGCCAGCCATCTTACAGACTCTGAAAGCAAGGCTCAGGGCAGAGCCCTGAGAAGGCCCAGCCGTAGGGCAGGTCAGTGGCCCAGGCAGGGTGAATCCCAGCTTCTTTCTGAATATCAGCTGCCTCTTCCCTTCTTTGGGAAGCAGGGGCAGATGTGGTTGACCTGGGGCCTTGATCTGGGGATACACAGAGTAATATCTGGCTCCCTGGCTGTGGACGCTGGCCTTCTGCCCTCTCTGGAAGGCTGTGGATATGTGCATACGCTCCTTAAAGCACAGCTGAGCACATCGCCCTGCACCTGCCTCCCAGACCTCCCCAACTCCATGGGAACCCCATCTCATACTGTCCCCAGGCCCTGGGCTTGGCACAGCTCGGAGAGCCCCCAGCAGCTGCACCATATTCCATATGCCTCCCCAGAGAGCCACGGCCACAGAGGCTGCACCAGACAGTTCTCAGCAATTAGGAGGCTTTGGGGCAGTTGATATTCCCAGCAAGCCCCTAATGTATCTCCACCACCTCAGACCAGAGGGTGTGATCCCTGTGCTAAGGTTAGCATTTGGTGGGGGGTGGGGGGTAGAGGCCCTGAGTGAGGCCCAGAGGTGGAAGTGGTGGATAGGCCTGAAACCCTGCATGCCGCTGCGGTGCAGCCCCTGGAGCACGTGGACAGTGGCACCCTGACCCTTGCTGCACCGTGTTAAGTGCCCACAGCCCCCCTTTACTCTCTCCAGCATACCTGCAGTTGAACCTCGGGCTCATGAGCCATTATAGCCTGGCCATTGCACGGGTCAGCAAGCTCTCCCTATAAAGGGCCAGGCTGTAAGTGTTTCAGGCTTTGTGGGCCATATGGTCTGTAGCACAACTGCTCGAATCTGCAGTTAATAGTTAAAGCAGCCAGACAATACATAAATGAATGAGCATGGCTGTGTCCAGTAAAACTTTATTTATGGACACTGAAATTTGACTCTCACATAATTGTCATGGGTCACAAAATATTCTTGTTTTGATTTTTTCCCCCAACGATTTAGAAATGGGAAAGCCATTCTTAGCTTGTGGGCTATATAAAAATAGGTGGCTGGTTGAATTTGACCTGTAAGTTCCAGTTGGCCAGCCCCTGGGTTAGAGCAAGGCTCCTAGAGCCAGACTGCTTAGCTCTGCTGTGTGACATTCAGCAAATGGCTAAATCTTTCTGTGCTTCAGATTTCTCACCTGCACAATGGGGATGATACTTTGGGAATGTAAAATGGCATAGATACTTTGGAAAATGGCTTTTGGCAGTTCTTCAGAAGGTTAAACATAGTTACCATGTGACCCAGCATTTCTATCCCAAAGAGAAATGAAAACACGTTCACGACAAACTTGTTCATAGCAGTGTTATTCATTACAACCAAACAATGGTAATAGCCCAAATATCTATCACCTGATGACAGGATAAAGTAGTACATCTGTGCAACTGAATATTATTTAGCCATAAAAAGGAATATAGTACTGACGCTGTAACACGGGGGAACCTTGAAAACGTTATGCTAAGTGAAAGAAGCCAGACACAAAAGGCCATGTGTCATGATTGCCCTTAGGTGAAACATCCTGAATAAGCAAATCTGTAGAGACAAAAAGCAGGTCCATGGTTGCCAGGGTCTGGGGTGTGGGAGTGTGGTGGGTGGGGAGTGCCTGCCTATGGGTTTGGGGGGTTTTCTGGATTGATACAAATGCTTTGGAATTAGAGTGTGGTGATAGCTGCTCAATGTTGTGACTATACTAAAAACTGGACATGCTAATACTGAGTTGTCAGCTTTTATGATAACTTATTTTTAAATACTTGGAAATTCTGTGCCCTGGGCACTGTGCTAGTTGTCAGGCATACAGCAGAGAAAAAGATGGCCAGAATTTTGCCTTTATGAAACTTTCATTATATAGAGGGGCTAGGCAGATAAGAAACAAAATATGTAAATTACATTTGAGAATATGGTTGAGAAAGCTGAGAATGGCTGAGGGAGTGTGGGGAGGGCTTGCAGTTTTACAGAACGTGATCTGGAAGAGTCTGGTTGAGAAAAATATTTGAGCAAAGACCTTAGGAGAGGAAGGGAAGGAGGGAGCCATGTGGGGTTCTAAGGGAAGAGCTTTCCAGGCAGAGGAAGCAGCAGCAGTGTGTGGGGGTGGCAGTTAGGTCAGGGGACTGTCCTGGGGGACCAGCAGGTGTGGGCCTCCGACTCCCAGTGCAACCAGGACCCACTGCGGGGCTCTTTGCATAGGCTGATCTGCCCTGGCTGAGGTTACGGTGACTTTTGCCATGTCTGGGGTGACTTTTGCTGTGTCTGGGGCCAACTTCTCACCCCTCCCCTGCCTCACAGACCTGCGCTTTCTCCCACAGGACCAGCCAGGGGCCTCCATGGGCGCCTGAGGGCTGGGCACCAGGGCTGCGGGCACGAGCATGGTGAGACACCAGCCCCTGCAGTACTATGAGCCGCAGCTGTGCCTCTCCTGCCTCACAGGCATCTACGGCTGCCGCTGGAAGCGCTACCAGCGGTCCCATGACGACACCACTCCGGTGAGCCATGCTGGGCCCTGGGGGGAGGGATCTCAGCTCTGTCCCTCTGTTGTGTGGCTCTGGGCAGGTCACTGCCCCTTCTGGGTTTCAGTGTCCCTCTACGAAATGGACCCATGGTAATTTTTTAATCTATCTGACATGGTGGGCAAGGAAGTCGGCCAGCCTGTCATGAATGTAGCCTGTTGTTAACTCTCTGACAGCATGGGGGCTGGGCTGCTCCTGAGGTCTGGCAGAGAAAGGTGTTCCAGGAGGGGCATTCTAAGAGGAGGGGGTCACCCCAAGGTGAGCAGAAGTTCTCAGCTTCCTAGCAGATCCGGACAGGCAGGCAAGCAGGTAGGTGGCTGGAGGGGAGGGTGAGGGGGTGGGCCAGGCCATCCTGGAGCCTGGGGACTGGCCAGGCCATGGCCTGGCACTGGGGCCTCATCACCTGAGCCACAGAGCTGGCAGCAAGTGCTCAGCTGGATAATAAAGAAAGCCTCCTCTGGTGTCTGCCTCCCCAGGCCAGACCCTGAGTTGAGCCGCACTGGGTCACTATCAGCTGGTGGATCTGATTTCTTCCCTCAGTTCCTTCAGGAGGGAAAAGAGAGAGATAAATGGTGTTTATCTAAAAGCTTTGCTGCCTGGAAAACAACTATTCTCTTACCTCCTGCTTGTCTGAACAAAGAAGCCAGCCTGCAAATTGAGCCAGCCCCAGCAAAACAGGCTAGAGCAGCCACAGGTGGGGGTCACTGCTGAGGCCAGAGGCAGGTATCACTGGTTATCTGGATGGGGAGGTTGGGGGAGGTTGTCTTTCTATTGCTCCTTCCTGTCTGCCTGTGCTGGTGAGGAACCAAGTGCTATACTGAGTCAGGAGCCTAAGTTCATGACCCCCAAGTGGTGAGAAGTAGGAACCACCTGGTGGACACCTGGCCTGATTTATTACCATGTCCCTGCTCCCAGCACAGAGGAGGTAACATGCCAGACTGACCAGGGAGAGGAAGGAGCCCGTCCAAGGCCAGACCGCAGGTCCCTGCCATGCTGGGACAGCAGCTATGCTCTCTACCCAGGCCATGCCTAGGACAGCCGTTCCCTCTTGTGGTAACACGGGTTCACCCTACAGTGGTGCAAGCCAGGAGATTGGGAGTCAGGCAGGCCTCATGTTCCAATTGGGCCTCTTCTTCTTGTGCCTGCTTGATACCTGAGCTTTCTCATCTGTGAAATAGCACATAACTCTCCTCAAGGAGCTGCTGGGTGGATGGCATGCAGTAATGACGTGAAGTGACCAACTCAGGGCTGGCTGTGACTAGTCTTTATGACAAGTCATTCCAACTCCTGAGCCACCACCTCCCCTTTCTGAAATGGAAGAGGAGTTGGGTTAAGACTCCAGAATTCCTTGGCCACTCTGCTTTGTTCTGAACTCCATTGTCTCCAGAGACTGGGGCAGGCGGCGGGGCTCCCTTGTGTTGGGAGAGGCAGGAGCTTAGCGGTCAGCTGGTGCCCTGTGCCGAGCACTCGTTTCCTCAGCAAGCCTAGGAGATAGATGTCACCACTGCCATTTCACACGGGGAGACCAAAGCCAGAGCCGCCTGTCAGGGACTGGGCCGAGGTCACCCGTCAGTAAGCGGCAGAGCGGGGATTTGGCCCCAGGCAGCGCAGGCCTGCCAGCATGGGTGAGGGCGGGAAGACGGAAGCCGAGGGAGGAGAAGGATGGCTGAGCCCCAGGCAGAAGGCTCCGGAGCCTCAGAGGAGATGCTGGAGGACGCTGTACCTCCCAGGATGTCTCACCCCTCAGTGGGCCAGTCGTAGGCTGTGGGGTCGGGAGGTGATGGGACTTTGCTGTGCCCAGCACAGACCCAGGCTGGGGGAAGTGCTGGGCTGGGGCAGGTTTTGAACTGACTGGGAGCCCAGGTGGTGAAGGCACAGCAAATGCCAAGGTCTGGGCTGGAGGGGCTAAAGGGGCCCCAGCCAGCCTGGCTGGGGGAGGGGAGAGGGTTTTGTAAAAGCAACTCTGAGTGGCAGGGCCTCTGCAGAAAGGGCTGAGCTCACCTCAGGTCCGTGCACCTCACAGGTGAGGATGCCCACCTCACCACCACCACCCCCGCCCCCCACACTCACCTCCATCCCTCCTGGGGTTCTCCCAAGTCAGGTGATGGAGGCCTGGGCTCTCTGGCCTCACACAGTGAGGGAACAGTGACCTGGTGTCTCCAAGCCAGGGCTGTGTAGAGTAGGTGCTCTGTGGATTTTGCTGAACAGAGGCTGGGAGAGAGCTCTAAGATCACAGGGAAAGGAGTGCTGCCCAGGCTGTGGAGGAGAGGCCTCCGAAAGGAGAAGGAAGGGGCCCAACTCTAGACCTGTGCCTCCTCTCATCCCCACCTTCCCCTCCTCCTTGGGGACCCCACCCTTCTCCCATCCAGGCACTGGCTCCCCTCAGGTCCTCCTGGGGAGCCATCCTGCATCTCCCAACTCAGAGGGGCCTAGAGTCAAGTTCTTTTGGGAAGCCAGACCTCTCTGAGCCTCCTCTGTGAAATGGGGTGACTGACAGGTGATGAGTCTCAGAGACACTTCACTCTGATCCTCACACTAGGAAGTGAAGTGTGAGCCGAAGATGACAGTTAGAGCCCAAGACGACAGTTAACATTTGTTGAGTACCTATTTTATGCAGGGAGCAGATAGCTCATGTGTATTGACCTGTGAATTGTTATAACACCCCTGTGGGCAGGTTTGTTTTGCCTGGTTAATGGATAGAGAAGTCAAGGCTGAAAGCCACTGTCACACCTGGAATCCAGGAGAAATTTGCAGCAAGAGCCTCAGAAAGGTGGAGGCTGGAGGGAAGGATGTGTATATTTTGAATATGTGTGTGTCTAAGTGAGAGCCTGTGAGAAGGAGGAGAAGCCGAGAAGGAGAGGCCTGGAGGAAGTCTTGGGAAGTTGCCTAATGTAGGAGAAAGAGCCCTGGACCGGGGCATTTGGGACAAGATGGGCAGTGGCTGGAATGCCAGGCTAGGAACCCTCCGTGTTTCGGTGGTTGAGATCTGGCCCTGCAGTACTGGAGTGGATCCGGGGAGGGTGGGGGCTGGGCGAGGAGCTGGGGAAGGGGCCTTCGCCTTCCTGCCCCACCAGCCTGGCACATTTCCACCTCCTCCAAGCCCTTGCTCACACTGTCCCCTCCCCACAGGACACACACTGGACAAATAAGGAAACAGGAAACTCGGGACCAAAGAAGTGAAATGACCTATTCTCCTGGCCCTGCACGGAGGGGTGTGGGGGAGCCTGACAGCAAGAGGCCAGCTCACTCTGTGGCTGGGAAGGGGAAGCGAAGCTTTTTATAACTGGGGATAATTAATTGGTTGTTGTCTGACTCATTACTCTAATACTGCCAATTAAGAACTTGGTAGGACAGAAGATAGTTCTCAGGCTGTCCCCACAGGGCCCCCTGAAAACTGTGTATCTATAGGAGGCAGCACAGGGTCAAAATTAGTTTCTCTGTAGCAAGAGGGATATGTGCCAGACACTGGGAGAACTTCCAGCCTGAGACACTGAAGGAGACACACAGTGATCATCAACTCTCTTGCGCTTCTGTAGTACCTTTTAAAGACTGTTTAAGCTTGTGTAGCCTTCTTTATCTCACAGATGGGGCCCCAGGAAGAGAGTGATGTGTTCAAGCCCTGGCATTGAAGGCCAGCCTGCACCGCCCCCTGCTTGCATCCACCTCCCTGAGCCCTCTCCCCTGTTCCATGCCGGACAGTCTTGTCAGGAATGCACTGGTTGGTTACTCAGTCAGCAAACCTGTCCTGAGGCCTGCCCTGGGCCCTGGGGTCAGTCACAAGTGTATCAGACCGGGCTCTTCCTGCCCTTGGAGAGCTCCCGGGCTGGTGGGGGACAGACCAGAAAGGACACATCCTGACCACCCAGGGTGATCACGGCCAGGCTCAGGGAGACCCCAGGCAGGAAGGCTTGCCTGTGCTGGTGTCTGAGAGTTAGCCTCGTCTTGCCAGTGTGGGGAAGTGTTCAGACAGGGAGAGCTTCGCGTACAAGGGAGCGTCTTGTGTTTAGGAACTGAAAGCAGTTTTGCCCCAGAGTGGCTCTGGTGTAAGGAGGGGAGGGTGTTGCCTGATCTTTGCTGAGGAGCCTGCACCCCATCTGGGGCAGTGGGAGCCATCAGCCTCGGGCTGTGCAAGGACCTCTCTGGTCAAATTGGGGAGAATGTGGTGAGGTGCCTGGAGTGGAGGCAGGGAGGGCAGGGAGGGCTAGATGAGAAAGGCTGAGGCCCCAACTCAGGGAAGGGGTATGCAGGGATAGAGCAAAGGGGGGATTCTAGAGACACGTAGAAGGTGTAATCAACAGACTGGCTGTGGAAGAGACTGAGAGAATCTGATGATGCCTCCCCACATCCTGTCATTTCCAGCCTGGCTGGATGAGGCCATCCGGACATGGGAATCCATGCCGTGCCCAGGGGTGAAGGAGAGGGATTGTGGACTCGGTAGAGTCCAGGAATAGCACAGGGGGTGGGTGGAACTCAGACAAAAACAAATCTTGCACCCCAGTTGCCTGCCTGCTGTGATGGGGGACCCTCCCTCCATGGCTGGGAGTGACCTGCTATGGGGAAGTCCGCCAGCACCCGTCTCTGCTGGGACACCTAGGGTAACCTTGTCCTGTGTAGCACAGTGCCCCTCAGGCTGTCCTCTTTGCCTGGAGTGCCCTTTCTCTCTTGTCTCTGTCTCTTAAGGCTCATCACAAATGTCTATTCCTCTAAGAATAATTTCCCTCAAACCAAGAAAGAATGCCTCCCTCCTCTGGGTTCCTAGCACCTCAGGCCTGAGTTGCCCTGTGGATTGTGACTTTCTATGTCTCCCAGTGAATTCTGAGTCTTTTCAGAGGCAGGGCTCAGGTATGCACTGGAAGGAGGACTGAGCGGCTCACTGAAGAGGGCCTTAAGGAAGCCACCAAGGGAGTGCCTCTGCTGTGGTGCTGACGGCCCCGGGAGGGCCAGGACCGCAGTGAGCTCTCTGGTGTTGGTTGTCTGGAAAGGGTGAACATACATGTGTGGACAGGTGCACGCTGGATTCCAGTGCCCCTGGCTGTGGCTGGCAGGGCAAGCTCCTGACTTAGCCATGGGCCCTCCCAGGCCACCCTTGGAGCTGAGGTTGGGCTCTGCCAACGGGCAGGAGTGGTTGGGTTGGGAGGGATTAGTTTCCCAGCTGGCTCCCCGCCTCTCTGTCCTTTCAACACCGTGTAGGCCTGGGACAAGGATGTAGTATAGGGAAGAGTGGATACCACTTGGGAATCAAGGTGGGCTCGCTGGATGAAGCAACCTTTGGGATGGGCTCCCAGTGTGATTGGAGTCATCCAGAAGCACCTGGGCATTCCTGAATAGGGAGCTGTGGCCTGAACTCTGCCCTGCCTCCCCCAGTGACTGAGTGTGGGACGTTAGGCAAGGCCAGACCCTCTCCAGGCCTCAGCTTGCTTGTGGGTTGGGTGAACATACAAATTCATGCGCCAAAGGTGGATGGAAGGGAGAGACCCCATTAGATATGGGTACCAGTGTGCCTCATGTCCTGTACAAGAGAGATGACTGTCATAGCCTTGGGGAAAACATGGCCTGCATACAAACTAACAAAGGGATGGCTGTTCCCTTCTCTAGTGCTATGGTGGAAAGGGGCCCAGCAGATCAAAGAGAGGCACTCTGAGCTTTGGTTTTCCTACTTCTAAAATGGAAACGATAAGACCCTGTGATATGCTTTAAATTTTGTAGGTTGTTTTTGCATCCATGAGAGAGCAAGGAGAGACTGGCAGAGCCCTGGCATGCCGTAGCACAGGGAGCTGAGGATTGATCACCTTAATAAAACCATGCTGTCTCTGTGGCCTTTGGGAACCTAGCTCCTTTCTGAATGGAGCTGGGTGTGCCTGGCATGGCCATGCCATGCTCCAGGGGAAGCAGCTAAGCTCCTTGTTCTTGATACTCTGAGACTGCCTTGAGCATTGCTTAGGGAGCGTGGATGAGACAGGACATGATGGCATCAGCAGGGGGCTGCAGCGACCTACTTGGTGGGGCCCTCTGAGGTGTCTGAGATAATCCCTCCCATGCTCCTCCAGCTCTTCTGCCCCTGTCTCCTCATGGGCTGGTACAGCCCAGGAGGCGGGGTACTCCAGGCTTGGCCTGGTTGCATTCTGCTGCCTAATGAGCCTCTGGGAGGGCACCCCAGCAGAAGCAAGGGCTGACAGAGGTTTAATTGCCCAGCTCTCTGTAGCCCAGAAAAATAAATCTGAGCCTCTTAGGCTGTCAGGAACCAGCTGGGGGTGGGAATTCTAATCCCTTTCAGTGCTTGGCCCTAATGCTGTAATGCATCACAAACCTCCCCAGGTCTCCTGGATCACAGCCAGAGCCATCCTGCCAGGGCCTGCCCATTTCTCCCTTCCGGGAGCTCCCTGCACCCTTCCCAACGGACAGTCCTGGACTTTTTCTGTGCATCAATCCCCCTGTTTGGAACTTGGTGAGGGTGAGACAGGCTGATGATTGGAGGAGCTAGTATGCCCAAGACCTAGCCTGCAGGTGGGCAGACTCAGCAGGTAGGTACCCCTCAATCTCTCTCCAGTCTCTGCAAGGCTGTGTGGTGCTGAGGGCACAGCTGGACTCTGAGACCTCAAAGCAGAGCTGAGACCACAGGGGTGGCACAGGGAGCAGAGCTCAGCCACGTGGAGAGAGCCATGCCAGGCAGAGCCAGCACATGGGGAAGGGGCTGCCTTGGGACAGAGTAGTGACCTAGGAACAGTCCACACACATCAGAGAAAGTACTGTGTGGTGAATGAATGTGGAAATTACTGGAAATGTCACACATGGTATATAGACAGCTGAAGTATCCATTTGGGGAAAGTAAAATTAGATCCCTGCCTCTCTTACCTCAAACCAAAATAAATTCCAGATGGACTAAAATGTATTTTTTCCTATTTTTAAACTCCTTTTTCCTTAAGGAAGCACACATTTGTTGAGAAAATTCAAACAACTTGGAAGGATGTAAAGTAAAAGAAATTCTAATCATAATGCTATAGAGAAACAGCTTTCAAACCTCTCCCCACCCTTGTATACTTCCATATGGAGCTATGGAGAGATGGATATAGATGGGTGGGTTATTGATTTAAAGGTAAACAGTGAAGCCAAGAAATTACCAGTATAAAATATGTGTTAAATATATAATCTTGGGCTACCTTCCTTAAATATGATATGAAAGGCAAAAACCTTATGTAAAGGAAAAGAGGGACAGATTTGACTGCATAAAAATTGAAATTTTTATACAAAAGACAAAGTCAAATGATAATAAAAAAAATACATAGTATGTTTGAAGGTTAATACTCTTCCACAGAGAAAGCTTTCAGAAGCCCCTAAGCGAAGAAGCCAGTCCACCTGAACAAAAGCTGCTGGGTAGTGTGCTTCTGCACCTCCTGCTCCCTCCCACCACCAAAATTAGGCTTTCTGACCTTGTCATCCTAGCAAGCTCATTCCTTCTAGCTCTGCTGCAGGCATCTCCTCCTCCAGGAAGCCCTCCAGACCATCCCTCCTCCCGTAATTAAGCAGCCAATGCTTGCCCCACTCACCACACTCATTCCTGGGATTGGAGTTGCCTGCTGGCTGGTCAGTCATCTGTGCAGGTTGCTCACAGTGGAGTCTCCCAGGGTCCAGGGCTCAGCCCATGTATGTGGAGTGACTGGAGGAGAGTGGTGGTGAGGACATGGAGGGGAGGCGCTGGAATCAGGTTTAGTATGGGGTGTGAGGTTGAGGTCTCTTTTTATTTCCTACCAAATCAAAGTCCAGAGTCCCAGCACCATCTGTTGACCTCTCTATCCTGTCTGCACTGTTTGCCATGAACAGTCCTGTGTCCATTCCCCTTGTTTGGATCACAGTTTCTCCGTTTCTTAATTGGACCTGTGGAGGACAAGGTGAGCTGATTTCTGTTCTTTTCTAACTGAAATTTCAGGGTTCCCACCCTGGCACTGCCTGTAACCAACTGGGTGACCTTGGGGAAAGCCTTGCCCCTCTGAGCCAGTTTCCTCCCTGGTCAGACAAGGGTAATTCTATGTCCTGACCCTTCTGGCTGTGGGACAGTTGGAGACTCTGGAGGCCTCAGACCTGGGTGAGAATTCTGCCTCCACTGTGTTTGCCCACGGTGGCCTTGGGCAAGTCACTTCCCCTCTCCGAGCCCTGGTTTCCTCTGACTGTACTGCCTGCTTTGCAGGGCTGTGAAGAAGAGGAGATGAGATGGAGCAAGCAGAGGCTCTCAGGAGTACCCTCCACCGCCCTGTGAAGAGCTCCCTAGGGCCCTGTCCTCCGTAGCCGGCAGTGTGGGGCTGTGAGGTGGGATGGGGTGGCAGCTGGGCCAGGGTCCTCTTCCTTCATCCATGCCGACTCCTAGCACAGCAGCCCACAGAGCTAGGCCTGACCTCTGCGTCCTCCTGCCCATGGCACTGACCCTGGGCTGGGGGCAGGTGATCTGCTGGCTGTCCTCAGCAGCCAGAGAAATTTGGTGTAGAGCAGGAGGTGGGGGAAGACTTGATGACTGTCTTCACATAATTAAAGGGCTGATCAGATGCACAGTGATAATTACAGGAACCATCATGGATTTGCAATTTACAGCTTACATCTGTAGTCACATTTGAGCCTGGCAGCCCACCCGTGAGGTAGAGATGATGTCATCCTGGTGAACACAGGAGGAAGCCGAGGCTTGAGGTCTTGAGTGACTGGCCCACAGCCACGTGGCTAATGTGTAGTAGGGCCAGGAATTAAAATCCAGCTCTTGGTTATATTCCCCCATGCCCTGGTCATTGACCCCAGGGTTTCTTGCCCTTTTGTATGACTTTTTCTGTGCAGCATCAAGAGCCACTGCAGGGTGGCAGGCAAGGAGGCAGGCCCCAGCTGCGCCACATGAGGGATGCAGGGAAGGAAGATAACACCCACTGCCCTGCCATGCCTGGTCTGTGAAGCATGCCGGCACCACTGTCCCCATTCTATAGAGTGGGAAGATGGTCCTCAGGATAAGTAAATCTTCTCCAAGGTCACCCACTTAGTAGGTGCCTAGTCTGGAATTCAAACCCAGCATTGCTGGACCCCCAAAGGCTGTCTCTCCTTATCTGGCTGCTGTCTTAGAAGGAAGGACCTTCAGTCGGGAGACCAGGCAGCATCAGAGGGGATGTGCCCATCCCTGGAGCTGCAGGAGCGGAAGCAGGGTGAGCCCCAGTGCTGGTGGCTGTGGAGGCAGTCTCTACCGAGGTGGAGGGGTGGGGGGACTGGGAACAGGAGTTCAGCAAGGTAACTCAGGCTGGGCAATACCGTGAACCTGAAGTCTGTGGTGGTACCCAGGCCAGAGAGGCAGCTCCTGCTCAGGGGCAGCCCTGACGCAGAGTTCAGGCTCCAGGTTCTGTTTGGGGACCCAGGGGAGGTACTCAGGACCCTGCAGGGTCCCGAGCAGGGTCTGTGTGCATCTGACCTGCAGCCAAGGTCCGGGGTGTGCAGGGGCCTGTGGTGAGTGGCAGTGGGCTGCAGCAGGGCCTGTGCCAACACTTCCTGGATGGGGCTCGGGTGTGTGGCTGCAGCCCGTGCTCTGAGACTGTGTGAGCCCCAGCAGCTAATAAGCTCTTTCTGCACATTTTTCTCTGAATGCAGAAGGCTTTGGAGTGGGCGGGACAGAGACAGAGGGGTGAGGAGAAGACACGAGGATCATCAGGAGACAGTGAGGAGAAGCAGCAGGCTCTGGGAAATTGGCACACTGTTGCTTGGTGCAGGATGGAAGGCCTCATCTTCCTGGAGAGTGGGGAAACAGTGGGAGGGGATGAGGCACGGGGTGTCAGTCCGCAGCTCCCCAGCCGGGGCCCAGTCCCTTGCCAGCTGCTGTGAGCCCCCTCCTTGTGCCTGCTGCAGCCCAGCCACCTCAGTGTCAGCTCGGGACTGCCTGACCTTTGTCCTGCTCCAGGCGGCTGCAAGGCTCTGAAAAGAAGGAGGCTGGCTGTCACAGGGTGTCCTTCCCTTGGTTCCCAGGGCCCCCAGGCTCAGCCTGAGGATAGGTCTGGTTGGCTGGTGGCCTTTGTGCACTGGTGGCTGAAGCCCCCTGTGTCATGTTCACCCCTTCTGTTCCTCATGTTATATCTGAGCACCACCTTGGGCTCTGCGGGATGTGGGCCCAGGGTCCACAGATATGTCCCAGCTATCCCTGCACTGAAGGAGTAGACAGCCCCATGTCCCCTGTTGTGCACCTACTGTGTGCCACTTGATGTACATCACTTCACTTAGCATTGCCCTCCGACGTAGGGGTTATTATTCCTGTTTTATAGGTGAGGAAATTGAGGCTGAGGGGGGTTAAGTAACTTGCCCAAGTGGCAAAGCCAGGTCTCTCTACCTCTCGAGCCTGGGCTCTTTGCAGCTTCATGATTGAGAATGTGATGGAGGGTCAGATTGGTGGGTACCTAGAGTCTGTGCAGAAGAGGTCAGGGAAGGGAGGGCTTTGCAGCTGAAGGGATCAGAGGGCTTCCTGAAGGAGAAGGATTTGGCCTGGGCGTGAACCCTAGAAAGAGAGGAGAGAGGAATCCCAGGGGGCCATGCTGGGCCTGGGATCACAATACTGGGTCCCAGAGGGCAAGAGCAGGTTTGGGGAGAGCTGTGTGGGGCTGGCTCCCAAGGGGGCTGCAGAGGACTGCCTCCTGTCCGGATGCCTGGGTTTAACCTTACACCCTTCCTCTATTTGGTGACCTTGGATCTGTTGCTCAACCTCTGACTCACCACCATGTACCCATTTTGAGCCTGTGTGCAAATTAGCAAAAGGCTTAATTGACTGGCTGATTGGTCAGGCCTCTTGACCTACCTCTGCTGGAAAATTGTGATAAATATGCACATATGCTTCTGAGTGCTGTTGCTCAGCTCATCTTGCTCAGCTGTACGTGGTAGCCCTTCTCTGAGGCTTGGCGTCTGTAACAGGGATAAACAAACAACCCCAAGCCTTGTGTAGCTTGTGAGAGGTGACAGGGCCTGGAGGTGCAGCCTCCTGCCAGTGCGCCTGTGCTCTCCCCGGAGCAGGGCCAGGCTGGCTTGTTGAAGGGGGAGCAGGCTCAGGACTCTTCCCTGACGCGCCCTGCCAAGGACCATCAGCACCACTGGGGCCTCTATCAGTGGCACTGCTCCCCTGGCCACTTCTTCCAGACAGTCCCTGGCCTTCCTCTCCCTTTCTTCCAACCCCTTCCATTCAGTTTTTACTTCGATTGTTCTCAGAGTGACCCACAGCTTCCTTCCCCGCAGAGGCCAGGGCTTCTTCATCCCTATGTACAGGAGCCCTGTGCCCATGGGGCCTCTGGCCTCCAGCTCCCAGGACTTTCATCCCTACATGGCCCCCAGCCCCACCTTATGCCTGGTTCTGATAATGGGGCTCCTAGTTCCTTGTCGCTGGGGCCTTGCCCCCATCCCTGCCGTGCCCTGGGGGTCTCACCCACCTGCCAGCTCTAATTTTGTCACCCTGGCCAGTTTCCAGGGGCGGGGTGCTCCAGCCCCTCATTCCTGCCCAGTCCGCTCTGCTCCTCTATCAGTATTTGACCAAGTGAGGACAATGGCCCTTAGTGCAATAGGACCCCTGTGGCAGTGGGTCAGGGGGCTCCTGACACCTGTGGTCTTCCTGGCCACCTATCAGAATGGCCCTGGGTCCTGCACGGTGCTTGACTTAGGACACCTCCCCAGGACAGTTCTCTACCCTGCCACCATCCCTGAGCCAGCTCCTTAGGACCACCACCTCTCAGCCTGCCAACTGCTTGCCTGGAGAGCACCCATCACAGGCCGAAGCACATCCCCAGCCAGGCTCCTCTCAGAACCTTGCCTGCTGGCCAGGGGCGCAGCAGCCTTGCCTTTGCTGAGATGGAGCCATCTCTGTGCACAGGTGGCCCCTCAGTACGCCTGCTCAGGGTCCACAGAAGACTGGCTCTGTGGGGGTAGGGTAGTGAGCCCCAGTGAGATCCTGCCTGGATGGGTGTACTCATGGCAGAGTAGGAGAAAAGGTCTTTACTCACCTACCATTTTATTACCAAATCTTCCTTAAGTTCCCACCCTACCTGGAATATAAAGACCATCCAGATCTTGCGGGGGAGAGGAGTGACACATGGAGAGTCAGGTATGGAACTGTGGGTCTGTGTCCAACAGATGTGGGTGAGGGCTCTGGAAGCTCTGAGGAGATGGGAGTCACCCTTCTGGGGCAGGGAAAGCTTCAGGGACGTGGTGGCTGTGCAAAGGCACACAGGTTTGAAAAAGCCTGTTTGAGGAGCTGTGGGTGATTGGATGCCTGGTGTGTAAAGTGCATGTGGGGCAGAGGTGAGGGCCGAGGGTGCAGAGGGTAGCCTGGACTGAGGGGCAGTGGGGCTCTCACACTAGGGCAGGACATGACCAGAGGTAGATGAGTCTTGAGGCACTGATGTTTAAGCTGGCCTGCGACCCACCAGCTGCACTTTGCAGGAAACAGGGCCAACAAATTCTTACTTGTGAGCAAATAAGAACTGGAGGCAGCAGGAGGGCCTCTTAGAAGGAATAGACCTGGGGGATGTTGGACCAGCCAGGGTGGAGGTGCTGTGCTGTCTTATAAGGAGCAGTCCCGCAGCCTCCAGCCCCACGGCCCCGCTGCGGGAGGCAGGGCTGAACCGCAGTCCTCCTCTGCTCCTCAGCCCCAGCCATCCTCTGGCGGCTGCCAGGCTTCTATTGCTCCAGAAGCACATGGATTGCCTACTCCCATCCGGGGTTGCTCCATTTCTCAGCAAGGCTGGGCCTCTCTGTGTTTGGAGCTGGGACTCCTGCCACTCTGTGCCTGAGTGGGGCAGGCACAGACAGCCCCCTTTCTGAGAAGCCAGTGGCCTCCATCTGCTAGGAAGACGGTATCGGGGTGTTTTCACCTCCACATCTCTGTTCATATGTGGAGTGGGACTAAACAGCGCAGCCTGGCTCTGTGCATAACAGTGAGTGGAGGAGGTGGCTTTCGCTGTCACCTAAGCTTGGGCCCCCCCTGCTCACAGTGAGGCATGGAGTGGGTACTCAGCATGTACTTTCATGGCTCATCAGGGTTTGAGGGCCGTTCCCGTGAGCTGGGAGAGGCAGAGCCTGCTTGCAAAACGCTGAGAGCACCTTCTGCTAGCCAGGCATGCGTCTGAGCATTTGACTTGTGTTATCTCATTTATTCCTCACATCTGCCCCATGGTGTAAGTACTGTTATTGTCCCCATCTCAGAGAAAGAAACTGAGGTGCAGAGAGGTTACATCAGTTTATAATGCCCAAGATGATACAGCTTTTAAGTGGTGGACAGGGAGTCTGGCTCCAGACCCCTGTGCAGTCTTTTGGCAACATAGGGTGGGGGTCTTCTGGGCAGTGACTGACTTTCCTTCCTCTTATACATGCATTCCTGCCTGTGGCCATAGACAGGCAGGGAGTAGGGCAGGCTCAGTCTTTGTCCTGCAGAACCCACAGTTGTTTGAGAGACACAGTCACATGAGCAGATCACAGTGCACAGTGTGAGTTTAAAGTCAGGGACACTAATGCTGTGGGGGCACTGAGAAGGGAGTGTGGGTGGCAGGGGCAAAGTCCTGGAGGGCTTCATAGAGGAGGTGACATTTGCGCTGGCTTGACAGGTGAGTGGGAATGTTAGTGAACAAGCCCAGGGGGCAGTAGCCCTTCCAATGGGGAGGGAACTGGTCAGGGTAGGGGATGAAACTGGGGAGGCCCAGGTTGAGGGCACAGAGTGGCTTCCCTGCTTGGCTAAGCAGCGAGGATCACAGAAGCCTTGGAGAACTGCAATGGGTCCAGCAAGGGGCCTGGGCAGTGGCCAGAGAGATTCCCAGGCTATGTCAAGCCCTGTAGTCCCTAAAGGGAAGGTGGTCTTGGTTCCTCCTGCACTACCTTCCCCTGAAGGGCTGTTGGTTAGTTCTGATGATCTCAGTAGTTCCTAGAGAGCAGGATATTCTGAGTGTGTGCTTCTGAGATATGGGGACGGGTGAAAGCAGGGATAACCCAGGGGCCCAGTGGGGAGCGCCCACAGACCTCTTAGGAAGCAGCAGTGCCAATTCAGTGTCCCCCACCTGCCCCTTTACCCCTGCAAGTGGCAGAGGGGTGACCTGGCCCAGCCCTGAGGGCAGGCGCCTGGTGAAGGCTGAAGAATATCACGCTTTGAAGTCCCGAGTCTGGGGCACTAGGCTTTAAGCGTCAACTAACTTGCTGTGTGACTTGGGTGAGTTGCTATACCTCTCTGGGCCTCAGTGTATTCATGATAGCATGGGGCCAAGGTGAGGAAGAGCACCTGCTTTGTAAGCATGTGTGGGGCAAGGAGGTGAGGGATGTGACCTCCCAGACTGCAGATCACCCCACAGTACAAAGGTTTGAAGCAGCTGTGGCCTCCGCTCCTGGGGCATCACCAGAATAGGGGGACTGGCACAAAGTGGAGAGGCCTCAGGCTGCAGCAAAGAGGGCCCAGCTCTGGTGGACCCCGACCCGCACTTGCTCCCTGCCATTTGGTGACTTCGGGCTATGTAATGTTGGACAGGTCACTTCCCCTCTCTGAGCCTTGGGCCCCCACCAGTGTGAAGAGCTCAGTAATCCTTGCCTTCCAGGTTTGGCTACCAAGGCGGAGGAGGGAGGCATTCTGGGTAGGAGGGGCCCGCCCCTGACCCTACTTGACCCATTTCCTGCTCTGCTCTTCCAGTGGGAACGCCTCTGGTTCCTGCTCCTCACCTTCACCTTTGGCCTCACACTCACCTGGCTCTACTTCTGGTGGGAAGTGCACAATGACTACGATGAATTCAACTGGTGAGTGAGGGTGGGGCCCTGGGTCCAGGCATCTGGTGGCTGATGTCAGGGGGCTTGGGTTTGAGCTGCTCTCCCAGGGTGGCCCCCAGAGCTGTGCCATCAGCTCCCTGTGTGGCATTGGGAGCAGCATCCTCTGGAGAGAACGGAGGCTTAGCAGGAGCTGAGCCCAGCTGGGGAGAGCAGGAGACCTCCTGGTGCTACCATCATGGGAAGTAGGGGTGGCAGACTGGCAGGGCCCAGCCAGGGGCTGAGAGCACAAGGCCTCAGCAGAGGAAGTGGCCCCAGACCCCAGGCCTCCAAACTCCCTGAGCAGGGCCTTGCACAGGCTGGTAGGTGCTACCGTCTGGGACCACTCAGTGTCCTTTGTGGGCACCAGCCTCAGGTCCAAGGCTGTCTGAGCCTGGTACCTGGGTACACAAGGGCACCTCTTCCTTCCTTACACCTCTGTCAAGCAGTGGATGGCATTGGGTGGGGGTGGGGTCCCAGGGTTCTTGTGGGAATTCCTCCATTGACAGGTGTGGAAACTGAGGCCCAAGGGGGCATTGGGGGCAGAGCTGGGGCTTGGAGGCCAGGCCTCTCTCCCCATCCAGTGCTGTCTTTTACTTTTGGCTAGATTCAGCTCAGTGTGACCCCAAGCACAGTGTCAGTCTTAGGCTGTTTCCTCTTATATAAAATGGGGTAAATCCAACCTCATCAGGTCTTTCTGAGGATGAAATTAGGTGATGGATGTACGAGGCCTCAAAGCTCCACCTAAGCTGGAGGGCCACTTCCCAGGAGGCCAGCTCTCCGGCCGGAATGTGGCCGTGGTGTGAGAGTTTGGAGCTTCTGACTCCAGGCTTTTGATGGGCTGAGGTTCCAGGATTCTGTGGTGATCCTAAGAACCTACTCATGGAGTCTGGGCATCTGCTCCCCTCTGCATGGCCCTAGGCTGTGCCTCTGTTATTGACGAGTACAATCAAGGATGCGTTGCTGTCCCACCATAGATGGAGCCCGGCTGAGGCCTCAGAGGTGGCCTCTGGCTTTTAATAAATGCCACACATCAATGAGTCATTCATATAGGTATCCAGAGCAGAAGCACTCTGGTGGGTACATGCAAACATTCCCTGCTGGATAGTTCTGCTGAACTAGAGGTTAGCTGCTTGGAAGACCATTGGGTCTACTCCATCATGCACAGATGGGGAAACTGAGGCCCAGGGGGGCAGTTCTCACCAATGGCCATAAACACATATTGAGGACAGTCTGAAGAGACTGAGGTTCGGAGAGGTTCTTGGCATGCCCGCATGTCCCACACGAGCCCTCAGCAGGCCTGAGGGATGCTCAGGGAAGCAGTGGCAGTATCGCTGAGTGGGCGGGGCCTGTCACTGAGTCTGGCTGCGTCAGAGCTGGGAGCCAGCCAGCTGGAGGGACACACCTGCCTCCCTGGTGGGGGGTCTGACCGCTGCCCTGACTCCTCCTGGCAGGTACCTCTACAACCGCATGGGCTACTGGAGTGACTGGTCTGTGCCCATCCTCGTGACCACAGCGGCTGCCTTCGCTTACATCTCAGGGCTCCTGGTACGTGCAGCTGCTCCCAGAGGAAGAGAGGCTTGGTCTGTGTCAGGCTGATGATGGAGGGGCCGCCCTAGTCAAAAAGGAAAGCTGGCTTTTGCCAGGGCCTCTGGGGTTATTGCACCCCTCTGCTGCATCCTGGGCCTCAGATCTTCAAGGTGGGCAGTCGTCTTCTTTTGCCCCTCCTATGTTTCCTCCGTGACCCAGCAAGAGTCATCTCGCTGTTAGGGCCCACCAGACATCCTTTTCCAGAAACTTCTGCTTTGGTTCCTGCTGTCAGTACTCCATTCCCTCAGATTCAGGTGATCCCCATACTGGACTCCTTGGGGACAAGGCAAGGCTCAAGGCTGCTTAGAACCCTGAGGCCTGGAACTCCTCCCCTGGCGGTGGCCAGGCTCGGGCTCGGCTGGGCAGGGCGTTCCACCGCCTGTGGGGAGGGTCTGCTGGCTGCTCTGAGGCCAGAGCAGCAGTGGGGAGTGGGGTGTCTGGGGAACTGACTCTCTGTCAGTGGTGCCTGACTGCCACCCTGGGGCCCCTCCTCAGGTCCTGGCACTCTGTCACATCGCCGTGGGACAGCAGATGAACCTGCACTGGCTGCACAAGGTACCGGCTGCCATCACGGGGCTGGGCAGGGAGAGGGGGCTTTAGGCTGCCTGGGACACCTCAGCTCTCCCGGATCAGGGCTGGAGTGGTTCCAGTAGTTAACCCACGAGTCGCTATGTGCCCAGCACTGTTCACAGTCTGGTCTGTGTTAACTCATTTGACCCTCACAACCGTCCTGTATTGTAGGTATTGCTAGCATCCCACTTTGCAGCTGGGAAAACTGAAGTACAAAGAGGTTAAGTGACTTGCCCGAGGCCTCCCTGTTGGAGGGTCCAGGACCCTTCCCCTGGCTGTGTGATTCATGAGCACAGGCGGCTAGCTCTGCCTCAGGCCTCACCCTCTCCTCTTCATTCAGTTTAAAACTCTGATGTGGCGATGTTATCCCCAGGTTAAAACCCTCTCCATCACTCCCGAGACGATCCAAACTTCCACTGACCCCTGACCCCCACCCGGCAGAAGGCCCCGCATGACTTGGCCCCTGCTGACATCCCAGCTGCTGTCACAGAATAGTCACCCTCAGGTTCTGCCACATGAGACATCTCAGGCCCGCCCAGTGTCCCTATCTCTTCCCTACTTAACCCCTTTGCGGTGGCCCTCCCTTTCTCCTTCCATGGTTCTGCACCCCCCACCACACGGGCTGCTCAGGCTCCCCACAGTCCCCAAGCTGTGTTGTCCATTTCCATCTGGCTCCCTGACCCCAGCCCTCCCCAGTCTGAGAGCTCCTTGCAAGCCAGAATTGGCTTTTACCATCTTCACGTCTCCAGTGCCCCACTCAGGGCTGGACCCAGAGCAGAGAGCTTTAGGCCTCAGCTCTCAAGGCTGCCATTGCTTGCGTGGCACTGGGTGTATATGGCTGATGCCTGCTGTTCTTGAGTTCCCAGTGGGCTCCCGTGGCCCAGAGCTGACCAAGAGAGTCCCTCTCTCCTGGGAGCCAGGCCTTGGAGGGAGGACTGGGCCATGTCCCTTTTCTAAGGGCTTGTCTCAGAGCAGGTATGTCATTTAGGGAGGGCTAGAAATGTCCAGAAATAGCCATGAGCCCATGAGATGGGTCCAGAGTCACTCTGAGGGGATGGGCTCATTTCCAGCTAGAAGGGGACCATGAGCAGGAACCAGAAGAAGGGCATGAACTCAAGTTGGGCTGTGTGGGGTAGGAGGAGCCTGTGGGCATCCAGGGGCTCTCCGAGATCAGGCCCTGGGGAGTCAGGCCTGACGGTGACTGAAGTTTTGAAGGGATGAAGAGCAGCCAGCAGCTCTCCCACCGCCACTCTCTCCTGCATTCTCCTCTGGCTTCTGAAGTTCCCTCTGAGAGGCACTTTCTTCTCTCAGCTGCAAAGCTGACCCTTGAAAGAACTGCACCAGCTGGCTCTCAATGGGGCTGCCACACACTGTGGTCGCCTCCTGGGTCACGCGGGGTGCTCAGCGGGCCAGGTTGCCCCTGATTGATTCTAGCGGAAGGGCCCTGGAGGCACCAAGGCAGCCGAGGTGGCACATCTGTGCAGGGAGTCATCTCGGGGGTGGGAGGACCAGCTCCTTCACTGCAGGGCTGCCGTCTCCCAGCATGCCAGGCCCGCCTGCCTCTCCCCTCTGCCCCCTCCCCTGGGATCTCAGCAAAAGGAGATCCTTCCATAGCTCTACCCGCTGCACCAGGAGGGTGGGTAGTTCCCTGGGGCTTAGAGTGTTCAAACAGGGACTGGAAATTCTGTTTCAAGATTCTATCATTTGATTCTAAGAGTCTAAGAAAGCCTTATTCCTTGTTTGGTTTTAACCAATTTTTGGCCATCTAACAAAACATAGACATGGTCCCAAAAATAAAAAAGTACACAATGTAAATATCCCTACCATCTTTCCAGAGATATTTTAGGGCACATATAAATATACATACACGTTTCCTTCTTCCTTTGTCTTTAAACATGAGCAGTGGCCTGCTCTGCCCCACCCCCATCCTGCTCTTAGTAAGGCTCTTGGCCCTCCTCGCCCTTGAGCACATTAAGACCATCCCCACGGGTGCCCATCCCTTGCTCCTGTCCCATATCTGCTTCCTAGTTCCGGAGGATCTGGTCAGTGCCCTGGTGATGGGCGGGACAGACATCCCAGCTGCCCTCAGCGCATCACCAGGGCAATCTGGCCGTGCCCCGGGTGGGAATGCTGGGTACAGAGCATGTACTTGTGCAATTTTGATAGTTTTGGCCAAATTGCCTCCTTGCCAATTCGCACTCCCTCAGCAATCTCCAGTAAGCACACTCTCATTCATAAAGTGTTCCCAGATTTCTTGACTTTTGCCAATCCAGTGGTGAGAACGGTACCTCAGTGTAGTTTTAATTTGAAGTTTCCTTATGGTGGGTTAGATTTGGCATCTTTCGCATGCTTGAGTCATTTGCATTTCCTTTCCTATAAACTGTTTCTTCATATCTTTTGCCCTTTTTGCTATGAGATACGCTTTTTGCTTATTAATTTGTAGGGGCTCTTTATAGACTCAGGAAATTAGCCCTTTGGCTGATGAACTACAAATAATAATTCTTAGTTTGTCATTCATCTTTTGACTTTGCTTATTCTATTTTTGGCATCTGCATTTTCTTACTCTTATGGATGTGAATCTGTCATCTCTTTAATGTGTCCTGGGTTTTGTAATAGACGTAGAAAAGTCTAAGATTATCAAAAATTTCTCTTTGATAATTTAGTAGTTTTATGTTTCTACTTCTTTTTTTTTTTTTTTTTTTAAATAATTATTTTTTATTGAAGGGTAGTTGATGCACAGTATTACATTACATTAGTTTCAAGTGTACAACACAGTGGTAGAACATTTATATACATAATTCTAGGTTCCAGCTATCACCCTACCAAGCTGTTACAATATCTTGACTATATTCCTTATGCTATACATTACATCCCGGGTACTTATTTATTTTACCATTGGAAGTCTGTCCTTTTTTTTTTTTTTTTTTTTTTTCTTGTGAGGGCATCTCTCATATTTATTGATCAAATGGTTGTTAACGACAATAAAATTCTGTATAGGGGAGTCAATGCTCAATGCACAATCATTAATCCACCCCAAGCCTAATTTTCGTCAGTCTCCAATCTTCTGAGGCATAACAAACAAGTTCTTACATGTAGAACAAATTCTTACATAATGAATAAGTTACATGGTGAACAGTACAAGGGCAGTCATCACAGAAACTTTCGGTTTTCCTCATGCATTATGAACTCTAAACAGTCAGTTCAAATATGAATACTCATTTGGTTTTTATACTTGATTTATATGTGGATACCACATTTCTCTCTTTATTATTATTATTTTTAATAAAATGCTGAAGTGGTAGGTAGATACAAGATAAAGGTAGAAAACATAGTTTAGTGTTGTAAGAGAGCAAATGTAGATGATCAGGTGTGTGCCTGTAGACTATGTGTTAATCCAAGCTAGACACGGGCAATAAAACATCCATGTATGCAGAAGATTTCTCTCAGAACGGGGGGTTGAGGTTCTAAGCCTCACCTCTGTTGATCCCCAATTTCTCACCTGATGGCCCCCCTGCGACTGTGCCTGTCTTAGGTTGTTCCTCCCTTGAGGATTCTTACCCGTCTCTGGCTAACCAGTCATCTTCCGGGGCCATACAGGGAAATGTTAAGTTGGAAAGTGAGAGAGAAGCCTTATTGTTTGAAAAGGTTAGCTTTTTACTTCTTTGCATATTTATGCCCTGTGGCTTCTATGCCCAGCATTTGTCTTGAGGTATCTTTACCACTTGGAGGAGTTATGATACTCGGTAAATTTGATATGAGGCACGAATTCTATTTAAGGGTTGTAATTAGGAAGGAAGAAGAAAAGCTATAGAAGTAGCAGGCGGAAGAAAACATGGGAAGATTGATTATTTCTTTGACATATCTTCTTGTAGAGTAACTTCAGCGTATATAGGTTTTAAGCTACTACTTAAATTGCGCACACACATTAACATAATAGGAGTATAGTTACATAACCAAAGCATACCTGTAATTACCAGCCATCTCCAGTGAAACCAAGAAAACCATTAAGGCACCTTAGGCATTTGTGAAAACTTATCTATGATATGGTGGATATTGTCCAACTGAACTTGAACAGTCTGAGAGAAATCAGACAAATTAAAACGACCCATTCCTGGGGACTGTTCACATGCCATATGTTCTTTTAACAGTAAATAGTCTGTAGTTGTAAGAGTTTGGAGCGCTACAATTTGCACTTCTCCAAATTCTTGGTTGAGTTCCAACAGTATAGATCCAGTCAAATTTGTTGTTTTACTGTATGCACAGGCCAGCTTAGATATCTCCTTCCTCATTCTCATGGCAAGTCCAGGAGGTGGTGGGATGAGTGCATCTACAGCTGTAGCAGTGCGTGGATCTTTGTTGGGGTTTTTTGATGATCATCTTCTGGCATGAGTCTTCCAGAGAGTGCAGATGTTGGAAGTTCTTTTTCATATCGTATCTTAGTTCATTTTTGGGGTAGCCCAATTAGGCTTTGATCCTCTGTATAAACACAAACAGACCCTTTGCCTACACTTTTATATGCCCTTTATACCCTTGTGTAGAACTCGTTGGAGGTTACCACACAGGAACTGCCCTTTTTTTTTTTTTTTTTGCTTTGTTTTTGGTATCACTAATCTACACTTACATGACGAATATTATGTTTACTAGGCTCTCCCCTATACCAGGTCTCCCCTATAAACCCCTTTACAGTCACTGTCCATCAGCATAGCAAAATGTTGTAGAATCACTACTTGCCTTCTCTGTGTTGTACAGCCCTCCCTTTTCTCCTACCCCCCCATGTATGTTAATCTTAATACCCCCCTACTTCTCCCCCCCTTATCCCTCCCTACCCACCCATCCTCCCCAGTCCCTTTCCCTTTGGTACCTGTTAGTCCATTCTTGAGTTCTGTGATTCTGCTGCTGTTTTGTTCCTTCAGTTTTTCCTTTGTTCTTATATTCCACAGATAAGTGAAATCATTTGGTATTTCTCTTTCTCCGCTTGGCTTGTTTCACTGAGCATAATACCCTCCAGCTCCATCCATGTTGCTGCAAATGATTGGATTTGCCCTTTTCTTATGGCTGAGTAGTATTCCATTGTGTATATGTACCACATCTTCTTTATCCATTCATCTATCGATGGACATTTAGGTTGCTTCCAATTCTTGGCTATTGTAAATAGTGCTGCAATAAACATAGGGGTGCTTCTGTCTTTCTCAAACTTGATTGCTGCGTTCTTAGGGTAAATTCCTAGGAGTGCAATTCCTGGGTCAAATGGTAAGTCTGTTTTGAGCATTTTGATATACCTCCATACTGCTTTCCACAATGGTTGAACTAACTTACATTCCCACCAGCAGTGTAGGAGGGTTCCCCTTTCTCCACAGCCTCGCCAACATTTGTTGTTGTTTGTCTTTTGGATGGCAGCCATCCTTACTGGTGTGAGGTGATACCTCATTGTAGTTTTAATTTGCATTTCTCTGATAATTAGCGATGTGGAGCATCTTTTCATGTGTCTGTTGGCCATCTGTATTTCTTTTTTGGAGAACTGTCTGTTCAGTTCCTCTGCCCATTTTTTAATTGGGTTATTTGTTTTTTGTTTGTTGAGGCGTGTGAGCTCTTTATATATTCTGGACGTCAAGCCTTTATCGGATGTGTCATTTTCAAATATATTCTCCCATACTGTAGGGATCCTTCTTGTTCTATTGATGGTGTCTTTTGCTGTACAGAAGCTTTTCAGCTTAATATAGTCCCACTTACTCATTTTTGCTGTTGTTTTCCTTGCCCGGGGAGATATGTTCAAGAAGAGGTCACTCATGTTTATGTCTAAGAGGTTTTCGCCTATGTTTTCTTCCAAGAGTTTAATGGTTTCATGGCTTACATTCAGGTCTTTGATCCATTTTGAGTTTACTTTTGTATATGGGGTTAGACAATGGTCCAGTTTCATTCTCCTACATGTAGCTGTCCAGTTTTGCCAGCACCACCTGTTGAAGAGACTGTCATTTCGCCATTGTATGTCCATGGCTCCTTTATCAAATATTAATTGACCATATATGTCTGGGTTAATGTCTGGATTCTCTAGTCTGTTCCATTGGTCTGTGGCTCTGCTCTTGTGCCAGTACCAAATTGTCTTGATTACTATGGCTTTATAGTAGAGCTTGAAGTTGGGGAGTGAGATCCCCCCTACTTTATTCTTCTTTCTCAGGATTGCTTTGGCTATTCGGGGTCTTTGGTGTTTCCATATGAATTTTTGAATTATTTGTTCCAGTTCATTGAAGAATGTTGCTGGTAGTTTCATAGGGATTGCATCAAATCTGTATTTTGCTTTGGGCAGGATGGCCATTTTAACAATATTAATTCTTCCTAGCCACGAGCATGGGATGAGTTTCCATCTGTTAGTGTCCCCTTTAATTTCTCTTAAGAGTGACTTGTAGTTTTCAGAGTATAAGTCTTTCACTTCTTTGGTTAGGTTTATTCCTAGGTATTTTATTTTTTTGGATGCAATTGTGAATGGAGTTGTTTTCCTGATTTCTCTTTCTGTTGGTTCGTTGTTAGTATATAGGAAAGCCACAGATTTCTGTGTGTTGATTTTGTATCCTGCAACTTTGCTGTATTCCGATATCAGTTCTAGTAGTTTTGGGGTGGAGTCTTTAGGGTTTTTTATGTACAGTATCATGTCATCTGCAAATAGTGACAGTTTAACTTCTTCTTTACCAATCTGGATTCCTTGTATTTCTTTATTTTGTCTGATTGCCGTGGCTAGGACCTCCAGTACTATGTTAAATAACAGTGGAGAGAGTGGGCATCCCTGTCTAGTTCCCGATCTCAGCGGAAATGCTTTCAGCTTCTCGCTGTTCAATATAATGTTGGCTGTGGGTTTATCATAGATGGCCTTTATTATGTTGAGGTACTTGCCCTCTATTCCCATTTTGCTGAGAGTTTTTAACATGAATGGATGTTGAACTTTGTCAAATGCTTTTTCAGCATCTATGGAGATGATCATGTGGTTTTTGTCTTTCTTTTTGTTGATGTGGTGGATGATGTTGATGGACTTTCGAATGTTGTACCATCCTTGCATCCCTGGGATGAATCCCACTTGGTCATGGTGTATGATCCTTTTGATGTATTTTTGAATTCGGTTTGCTAATATTTTGTTGAGTATTTTTGCATCTACGTTCATCAGGGATATTGGTCTGTAGTTTTCTTTTTTGGTGGGGTCTTTGCCTGGTTTTGGTATTAGGGTGATGTTAGCTTCATAGAATGAGTTTGGGAGTATCCCCTCCTCCTCTATTTTTTGGAAAACTTTAAGGAGAATGGGTATTATGTCTTCCCTGTATGTCTGATAAAATTCCGAGGTAAATCCATCTGGCCTGGGGGTTTTGTTCTTTGGTAGTTTTTGGATTACCGCTTCAATTTCGTTGCTGGTAATTGGTCTGTTTAGATTTTCTGTTTCTTCCTGGGTCAATCTTGGAAGGTTATATTTTTCTAGGAAGTTGTCCATTTCTCCTAGGTTTCCCAGCTTGTTAGCATATAGGTTTTCATAGTATTCTCCAATAATTCTTTGCATTTCCGTGGGGTCCGTCGTGATTTTTCCTTTCTCGTTTCTGATACTGTTGATTTGTGTTGACTCTCTTTTCTTCTTAATAAGTCTGGCTAGAGGCTTATCTATTTTGTTTATTTTCTCGAAGAACCAGCTCTTGGTTTCATTGATTTTTGCTATTGTTTTATTCTTCTCAATTTTATTTATTTCTTCTCTGATCTTTATTATGTCCCTCTTTCTGCTGACCTTAGGCCTCATCTGTTCTTCTTTTTCCAATTTTGATAATTGTGACATTAGACCATTCATTTGGGATTGCTCTTCCTTTTTTAAATATGCTTGGATTGCTATATACTTTCCTCTTAAGACTGCTTTTGCTGTGTCCCACAGAAGTTGGGGCTTAGTGTTGTTGTTGTCATTTGTTTCCATATATTGCTGGATCTCCATTTTGATTTGGTCATTGATCCATTGATTATTTAGGAGCGTGTTGTTAAGCCTCCATGTGTTTGTGAGCCTCTTTGCTTTCTTTGTACAGTTTATTTCTAGTTTTATGCCTTTGTGGTCTGAAAAGTTGGTTGGTAGGATTTCAATCTTTTGGAATTTTCTGAGGCTCTTTTTGTGGCCTAGTATGTGGTCTATTCTGGAGAATGTTCCATGTGCACTTGAGAAGAATGTATATCCCACTGCTTTTGGATGTAGAGTTCTATAGATGTCTATTAGGTCCATCTGCTCTACTGTGTTGTTCAGTGCTTCCGTGTCCTTACTTATTTTCTGCCCAGTGGATCTATCCTTTGAGGTGAGTGGTGTGTTGAAGTCTCCTAGAATGAATGCATTGCAGTCTATATCCCCCTTTAGTTCTGTTAGTATTTGTTTCACATATGCTGGTGCTCCTGTGTTGGGTGCATATATATTTAGAATGGTTATATCCTCTTGTTTGACTGAGCCCTTTATCATTATGTAGTGTCCTTCTTTATCTCTTGTTACTTTCTTTGTTTTGAAGTCTATTTTGTCTGATATTAGTACTGCAACCCCTGCTTTCTTCTCACTGTTGTTTGCTTGAAATATGTTTTTCCATCCCTTGACTTTTAGTCTGTACATGTCTTTGGGTTTGAGGTGAGTTTCTTGTAAGCAGCATATAGATGGGTCTTGCTTTTTTATCCATTCTGTTACTCTGTGTCTTTTGATTGGTGCATTCAGTCCATTAACATTTAGGGTGACTATTGAAAGATATGTACTTATTGCCATTGCAGGCTTTAAATTCGTGGTTACCAAAGGTTCAAGGTTAGCCTCTTTAGTATCTTACTGCCTAACTTAGCTCGCTTATTGAGCTGTTATATACACTGTCTGGAGATTCTTTTCTTCTCTCCCTTCTTGTTCCTCCTCCTCGATTCTTCATATGTTGGGTGTTTTGTGCTGTGCTCTTTCTAGGAGTGCTCCCATCTAGAGCAGTCCCTGTAAGATGTTCTGTAGAGGTGGTTTGTGGAAAGCAAATTCCCTCAGCTTTTGTTTGTCTGGGAATTGTTTAATCCCACCCTCATATTTGAATGATAGTTGTGCTGGATACAGTATCCTTGGTTCAAGGCCCTTCTGTTTCATTGTATTAAATATATCATGCCATTCTCTTCTGGCCTGTAGGGTTTCTGTTGAGAAATCTGACGTTAGCCTGATGGGTTTCCCTTTATAGGTGACCTTTTTCTCTCTAGCTGCCTTTAACACTCTTTCCTTGTCCTTGATCTTTGCCATTTTAATTATTATGTGTCTTGGTGTTGCCCTTCTTGGATCCTTTCTGTTGGGGGTTCTGTGTATTTCCGTGGTCTGTTCGATTACTTCCTCCCCCAGTGTGGGGAAGTTTTCAGCAATTATTTCTTCTAAGATACTTTCCATCTCTTTTCCTCTCTCTCCTTCTTCTGGGACCCCTATAATACGGATATTGTTCCTTTTGGATTGGTCACACAGTTCTCTTAATATTGTTTCATTCCTGGAGATCCTTTTGTCTCTCTCTATGTCAGCTTCTATGCGTTCCTGTTCTCTGATTTCAATTCCATCAATGGCCTCTTGCATTCTATCCATTCTGCTTATAAACCCTTCCAGAGTTTGTTTCATTTCTGAGATCTCCTTTCTGGCATCTGTGATCTCCCTCCGGACTTCATCCCATTTCTCTTGCGTATTTCTCTGCATCTCTGTCAGCATGTTTATGATTCTTATTTTGAATTCTTTGTCAGGAAGACTGGTTAGGTCTGTCTCCTTCTCTGGTGTTGTCTCTGTGATCTTTGTCAGCCTGTAACTTTGCCTTTTCATGGTGATAGGAATAGTCTGCAGAACTGGGACGAGTGACGGCTGGAAGGACTTCCTTTCTTGTTGGTTTGTGGCCCTCCTCTCCTGGGAGAACAGCGACCTCTAGTGGCTTGTGCTGGGCAGCTGCGCGCAGACAGGGCTTCTGCTTCCTGCCCGGCTGCTATGGAGTTAATCTCCGCTGTTGCTGTGGGCGTGGCCTGGCTCGGGCAGCTACTCCAAAATGGTGGAGTCGCGTTGGAGCAGGAGCGGCTGGGAGGCTATTTATCTCCGTAAGGGGCCTCCCTGCTCCCTGCAGCCCAGGGGTTAGGGTGCCCAGAGATCCCGGATTCCCTACCTCTGGATTAAGTGACCCGCCCTGCCCCTTTAAGACTTCCAAAAAGCACCCGCCAAAACAAAACAACGCCCACCAAAAAAAAAGAAAAAAAAAATTTTTTAATTAAAAAAAAAAAAAAAAAAAAGGTGGTCGTTCGTTTTTCTTTATTCTCCGGTGCCAGCCTCAGGCCTCTGCTCACCGGTCTTTCTGCCCTGTTTCCCTAGTATTGGGGTCCCTATCCCTTTAAAACTCCCAAAAAGCGCTCGCCAAAACAAAACAGCAAAAAAGCAAAAAAAAAAAAATGGTCGCGCGCTTTTCTTATGCCCTCTGTCGCCCAGCCTCCAGTGCCTGCTCACTGTTCTTGCTGCCCTGTTTTCCCAGTATCGAGGGCCCTGCACTCTGGCCCGGATGGCTGGGGCTGGGTGCTCGGCAGTCCTGGGCTCCGTCTCCCTCCCGCTCTGCCTGCTCTTCTCCCGCCGGGAGCTGGGGGGAGGGGCGCTCGGCTCCCGCGGGGCCGGGGCTTGTATCTTACCCCCTTCGCGAGGCGCTGGGTTCTCTCAGGTGCGGATGTGGTCTGGATATTGTCCTGTGTCCTCTGGTCTTTATTCTGGGAAGGGTTGTCTTTGTTATATTTTCATAGATATATGTTGTTTTGGGAGGAGATTTCCGCTGCTCTACTCACGCCGCCATCTTCTGCCCCTCCTCCAGGAGTGATAATAGTTCTGGAGGCTGGAGTCCGAAAGGAAGGTGTTGGCAGGACTGGTTCCTTCTGGAGGCTCTGAGGGAGGGACCTTTCCAGGCCTCTCTCCAGCTTCCGAGGCTGCCAGCCAGCTGTGGGTCCGCAGCCTGCAGACACCCCTTTCCAGCCTCTGCCTCTGTCTCCGCACTGTCTTCTCTGGGCCTCTACTTCTTTTTAACATTTAAATTTTTTATCTTTTCAGAAGTTATTTTGGCATTTGGTGTGATCTTACTTTGTTCTTTTTACCTTCTCAGTGAAGGCCATCCTTCCCCTTCCAAATTGAAATGCCACTCTTACCATATACTAATTTTTTAAATGTGTTCAGATCTGTTTCTGAGCTTTTTATTTTCTTCCTCTGTCTCTCTGGTCTTATGCCAGTATCGTGCTGCCAGCTACTGTAGCTCTATGCTGGTTGTTAATCATGGTCATCATTTGGTGAGTTGTCTGGTCCCCCAGGTCCTGAGTTGGAGCTGCTGAAGGACAGAGGTGCCCAGGAGGGTGTGGGGAGGGAGCCATCTGGGGCAGGCGGGGTACTGGGAGCAGATCAGGTGTCCACGCAGAGACCATGCCCCTCTCCCCAGAACTCCGAGTTCCTGTTTCCCCTCCCAGGTGAACCTCCAGAAGTCCAAGGGCTCAGGAGGTAAGGCAGGAGTTTGGAGGTAGCTGGGGCTGCACAGGAGACAGGAGGCCCTTTCCCCGAGATGCTTCCTTTCCTTGCCCTTCCCCTCCTCAGGAACAGCTCAGGTGACAAGGCCCGGGAGGGCTTCCGTCACAGCTCCCACCTACCCAGGATGTGCCCCATCCCAGCGCTGGTCATACCACACTGCTCCTGTCTAGGTCCTCGCCTGAGCACCGTATGGTCACACAGCAAGTCAGGGGCTGAGCTGGGGGCTGTGCTTCCACCCCTATAGCTCCGGCCTATCGGCGCCTCTGCTTTGCTGTCTTGTCATGTTCTCTTCATCATCATTCCCGTGAATTCAGACTTGCCTCCAAATGCCCAGGCCCCACGGTTCTTCCTGGTGTCTGGCCTCTGTCCCCCCAGGTGCAGTCTAGGAAGGCGCATTCATGAGAGCCGCCTGCTGTACTCATCACAACAGCCATGACCGGATGTACTGGCCACTTTGTGTATCTGGCATTTTCTTTTTTATTTTATTTTATTTTTTATTTTGGTATCATTAATATACACTTACATGAGCAACATTGTGGTTACTAGATTCCCCCCATTATCAACTCCCCACCACATACCCCATTACAGTCACTGTCCATCAGCGTAGTAAGATGCCATAGAGTCACTGCTTGTCTTCTCTGTGCTATATGGCCTTCCCCGTGCCCCCACACACACACATTATGTGTGCTAATCGTAATACCCCCTTTTCCCCTTATCCTTCCCTTCCCACCCATGTGTCTGGTACTTTCCATAGAGTATTTCATTTACTCCTTGTCATAATCCTGTTCATTTGAGATTATGCCCACTTTTTAAAACCACACCATTAACATTTTGTAGGCATTTCGGTGCTAACCACTGTGCTATATACTTCACTTGCATTTTCTCATTTATCTGTCCCAAAACCCTTTCAGGAAGGCTCTCACCCTCCCCATTTCACAGCTCAGGAAACACACTTTTTGGGCTTAACGTCTCAAGCAGAGAGCTGGGATTTAACTGAGGCATGTGACTCAGGTGTGACCCTGAACCCTGGCCATTGGGACCACAAAGCCCAGATTCCAGCTACCCTGCGAAACTAACCTGTTGCACCTCTGCCAGGCTGGGTTCAGCTACTCTCGGGTCCCAGCATGGAGGCAAGGCTCGCTTAATGCGCCTGCACCTCCTGTTCCTCCATCCTGCCCCCTGGCATCACAAACCAGTCCCACAGAAAACTCAAGACTGCTTTCTCAGAGGAGGACAGTGGGCTGTCTCTGGGCCTTATGGGTATGGCTTAGCCCCTCCAGTCTGATTTGAGGAATGGCGGTCGCATTGTTGGGGGTCAGTGCTGTTACTGTGGCTGAAGGAGACGGTGTCCCACAGACGTTGAACACTGCACTGTGCTGTTGAGCACAAGGATTTGCCAGTAGAGCAACTGCAAAACTCATAGAGGATAAAGATTTTTTATTGCATTAGGATATGGGGAATCAGTTTTATTGTAAGTATTTGCCAGCAGTTCAGTGTAATAAGATGCTTTCAGAAACGACCCTTCAGAGACACGTGCTGTGCCGAGGGCCTGCCTGGAGAGGGGCAGCAGGGGGCAAGGAGCCTGCTTTGAGGGGGACTCCCAGGGATGGTTAGGACACTCCTTGGCCTCCCTTCACTGAGCATAATGTCCCAGAAAGGGCATGACCTCAGACAGGCAGAATGGGGCTTGCTTCTGGATCTGCCCCCTTCGAGCTCTGTGGCAAACAAGCCCTTATGTCAAGCCCTGTTTCCCTGTGTGTAAAAGCAAGTTGACAATACCCCATGTGGGACATTAGGAAAATAAACATGAGGAAAACTGGAAGTGCCTCCCACAGACCTGGGCATAGGTGCGCCCCCTGGGTACCTGCATTTCTCCCCTTCCTCCGTCCCCAGGCTGGCATGTTACAGTCCATAAAGGCCCCTACGCATCTCAGCCTTATTGCTGGTACTTATTGAAACATTTGTTTCCAGGCTCATGGGCTGGAATGACAAACCTCCAAAGGAAAACTTCATCTCAGGCAAAAATGAATCTTCCCTGCCTGGGCCACGGCCGACAGAGCCACCGTGCACAGCAGCACCACCGCGAGCCCTGTCTGTGCCCTTACCATGTAGAAAGTCAGTCTCAAGCTCGTTCAGATGGAGGGCTCTCAGAGTGCAGCTGCCTCTAGGAAAGGCACTAGAGGGAGAACAAGGGGCCGGGGCCCCGGTGGCGGGGCTGGAGGCTGGAGTGGGAAGTCAGGAGGGCAGGGGGAGGCTGCCTCCCCCAAGGGGCAGGGGCGGGGGCCATGGGGTGGCCCTATGACCTGGGCTTCAGGCAGGGAGGCCTGACAGTAAGGGGAACGTGGCCGGAGTGAGAGCCGGGTCTCAAGGAGGGGTCGCTGGGCTCTGAATAGCCAGAAACCAGGCTTCGCTTAGTCTTGGGAGCACCTTAAATTGCATGAGATGTTTCCGTTCCCATCTGTCCCCAAGATCCCTGTCCTGTGGAGGCTCCACCTAGTCTTCTGTCAGCGCTGTGCCCCTTGCTTTGTCCAGGAGGTGGCTGAGCGGGCAGCCCCCACGAGGGCCCTGGAGGCTGGGGCTGGAGGCTGGGGCTGCTGCGGGCGGGGCAGGCTCTGCCTCATCTCTGCTCCGGCCCGGAGGGCTGGCCTGCTGGCTCTGGCGCTGGGCTGGGTGTCTGGCCCCCACAGGGGACTCGCTTCCTCAGCCTCCTGCCCTTGTGCTCTGGGCAAGTCACTGTTCACCCCAAAGGTTGCTGGCAGAGCCTGGGGAGGCCCTGGACTCCACCTGCTGGGCCTTCCCTGCTCATCCTCAGTGGGGCTGAGCCCTGGGGCTGCACCTCTGCCTTCCCAGCTCCCTCTCCCCTCCTCTCTCCTCCTGCCGCCCTTCTCCACCAGGTCTGCCTGCCTCCGCCTGCCGCAGTCCCTCACTCTCATCCCTGTCTGGCTGTCTTTTCAGTCTGTGCCCTTCCTGCTTCCCCCTCCCTGCGTGTCAGCCGCTCTTGTGCTCTCCAGCTCTGCTGGTGTCCCTCTCTGTCCCTCCCTGTCCACCTCTGCTGCCCCTCTCAGACACACCGGGGACGTTGGGACTGTCCAGGCACACCTGCTCTGACCCTCTGTCTGGTGCTCTTCCCCTTCCAGATAGGGCTCGTGGTCGTGCTGGTGTGCACGGTGGTGGCCCTGTCGGCCGTGGCCCAGCTGTGGGAGGATGAGTGGGAGGTGCTGCTGATCTCCCTGCAGGTGAGTGGCGGGCGGGCGGGGGCTTCAAAACAGGGCAGCTCTATTTTATCACTCCCAGTTCTCTGGGGGGTGGGAGGTGCCCAGGTCCCACAGCAGGCCAGAGACAGGGAGGGTGCTCCAGCCCAGGGGTACTGGACTCTTGAGTTTCCTCTATTAAAAAAGGGAGACAGAGTTGCCTGCCCCACGGGTAGAGATAGGCTGTCAGAGGGTCTGGGCACAGCTGGGAGCCAGCAGCCCCTCTTGCCCCTTGCCGCTCACAAGGGCACAGCACCACTCCTGCATCTCGGGGCCCTGGCTGCTGTCACCGTGCTCTCCTGGATTGTGGCAGGACAGTTCGCCCGCGCAGAGCGCTCCTGTAAGTACAGCCTGCTGGGACCTGTCTCCCCTGCCTTCTGAGTTCCAAGGCCAGCTTGTCCTGCCCTCACCTGGCCGTTACCTGGGTGGCCTGGGGATAAGGTGGGGCCCTTGCTCTCAGCATGGTGGTGGTTGGGGGCAGGGGTAGTCTGGTTCAGAGTGGCCTACAAGCTCCACGGAGGGTTCCAACCTCAAACAGCCTTGCCTGCGTCGTCCTCTGTGTCTCTTTATGAGCCTTGGTGCAGGGCACCCCCCTGACCCCCAAGGATAGGCATCCCAACAGGAGAAGGGAAGAGGACTGTGGCACCTTCCACCTCTGCCCCGCTGACCTGCCCAGAGCTCATGGGTGGGCCTGGTAGAGGCCAAATGGCTCCCCAGGCATGCTTACCACCCTGTGTCTGCAGCCTCCCAGATGGCCATTCTCTGTACCTTCCTCACCGTGGCGTTTGCCCTCTACCTGGTCCCTCTCACCATCTCCTCTCCGTGCATCATGGAGGAAAAGGACCTCGGCCCCAAGCCTGCCCTCATTGGACACCGTGGGGCTCCCATGGTGAGTGCCAGCGGGGCGGGGGGCTGCCGTTCAAGGGGACAGAGGTGAAGACCTGCCTCTTTGTGCAGAGGACCTTGTATAGAAATGGATATAATACAGGTAATATAATAATAGCAACCACTTTTAGCCCTTTTTGAGTGGGACTTGGAAAGGACTGATAAAAAGGCTAGAGGAGCTTAGATGGGATCAAACCCTTAAAGAGCCCTGAAAGCATTTTGCTCAAAAGACTTATTTTTTATCCTGAGGGCACTGAAAAGACGCAGGAGAGTTCAGGCTGGCACCAGACTCTGCCAGGTTGTGGGTTAGGAAGGCCCAGGAGAGAGAGAGAGGGGCCAGTATAGGGTGGCAAGCAGGCCATAGGCTGTGACAGGGCAGGCAAGGCAGAGGGCAGCTCAGAGCCCACCACTAAAGGGAGGATGCCAACTCGGGTGGAAGTGGAGAGGGGAGGGAGCCACAGTCAGTGCCCTGCTCCTGCACCAATGCGCCCCGTGCCCTACAGTAGACCTTCTGCTTGGGAGGGTGGGCTCCAGAGCTATGCTTCCTTGGTGGGCAGGGCCCAAGATTATAGCTTCTCTTCCTCCTGACCCAGATTGTTTACTCTGCCTACTGTGGAGGCCAAGGGACCAGCCAGTGTGCTGAGTGGGGTGGGGGGCCCCAGCATGAATTGGTCTTTTTAGTAGAAAAATTTCAAACATTCACAGAAGTGGAAAGAACCATATAGTGAATTCAATACCACCTTCAACATTTACCAGCATTTTGCTATTCTTGTTTCATCTACCTCCCTACATTTTTTTCTATATTTTGGCAGCTGTGGGAGCCTGGACCAGTTCTCATCTTGTACGCTGGGATAGTGAGAGTGCCTACACCAGACGGCCATAGGAAGCAGGAGTTATTTAGCATGTGTTTCGGGGCAGGCCCTCCCCTTCCTCTTCTCTGGACCAGGGCCCAGGAAAGCCTTGACCAGTGGTTCTCGACAGAGGCAGTACCACTTCTCACCCCCATGGGGCACGGGGACTTCCTGAGAGCCTTTTCTTGTCACAGTGATTTCAGAGTTCCATGGAGTGGTTGAATTTCAGGGTAGTCAGGGCAGCCTGTCCAAGTAGCTTTTGAAAGTCTATGTTGAGTCCGACAGGGCTGCAAACCACTCTGAGATATTCCCCAGCTACATGTGGTGGGTGTTACTGTGCCCATTTTTGAGATAAGACTCAGAGAGAGACCTGTACACATGAGCTGGACCTGTGCCCTCCTGGCCTGCCCTGGAGGCAGCCAGCTGGAAAAGCATGGCTTTGGAGTCAGAGGGATCTGGATTTGGGGTCTAGTTTTGCCACATGCTGCCTGTGTGTCCTGTGAGGTTGCCAGTCCCCTGTGAGCCTCATGCCCCTGTCTTTTTCTAAGAATAAACTAGAAGCAAAGCCCTCCCAGGTGGGCAGGGCCCAAGATTATAGCTTCTCTTCCTCCTGACCCAGATTGTTTACCCCGCCTACTGTGGAGGCCAAGGGACCAGCCAGTGTGCTGAGTGGGGTGGGGGGCCCCAGCATGGACTGGTCTTTTTAGTAGAAAAATTTCAAACATTCACAGAAGTGGAAAGAACCATACAGTGAATTCAATACCACCGTCAACATTTACCAGCATTTTGCTATTCTTGTTTCATCTACCTCCCCACATTTTTTTCTTCTGCTGTAATATTTTAAAGCAAATCTCAGATACTGTATCATTTTGCCCACATATACTTCAGAATGCATCTCTAATGCATTAAGGACTTTTTTTAAAAAACACAACCACAGTGCTGCCAATACACCCAACCAAATTAATAATTCCTTAGTATTATCTAATACTGAATCCTTGTTCAGTTTTCCTTTCTCACTATAAAAAATATATTTTTATAGTTGTTAAAAGTCAGGATCAAAACAGGATCCACATAGTGCATGTGGTTGTCATATCTTCGAAGTATCTTTTAGTGTGTAACAGTCCCCCTCCCTTTTTTCCATATGCTGTTTATTTGTTGAAGAAACCGAGTCGTTTGTCCTGTAGAATTCCTCCCATTGTTAATCTGGCTGATTGTGGTTTCGAGGCACTGGCCTGGAACTCCACTGTGTGTCACTGAGAGTGTACACATATCGGTGCCTACACCTGTGCATATCATTCTGACTCTGGGTTCTCAGAACCCCAGCTGTTCTTCCATCCCTGCACCTGGTCCTGGCCCAATCCTTGGTGTGGTGCTGACCCCCAGTGGCAGCAAGGGGTATGACAGGGCCCTCAGACCAGGCAGAACTAGGGAGACTTAGAATGCTGACTCTTCCAACTGAAAGGACCCTCAGAGAACTGTGAATATACACCCCCAAGGGGCAAATGGGGAAACTGAGACCCACAGGAGAAAGATGCACCCAAGGTCACAAAGCAAGTTAATGGCAGAGTCAGGGCTAGAACCAGGATCTTCTGATGTGTATGCTACAGAGTTAACAGTTGTCATTTATTAAGCACTTATTGTATATCTGGCAACATGCTAGGGGCTTTTAATCCATGCAGCAGTCCAGGAGATGGCCTTTTCATGTCTCTGTGAGGCAACTGGTCATCCTACTGAAATTGATGTCCTATCTACCCTCTCCAGGATCTCTGCCTAGATTTAGGGTATAAGCAGAGAAACATGGCATTCAGCCCCAGCCCAAGACTAAAAAAGCCCTCCCACCTCCCACCCCTACATGTATATCCATCAATACCAGCTACCCCTTGCTTTCCTTTCCCCAAAAAACCTGTGTGGCAGGCATGATTTAACAGATAAGGAAACTGAACCTCAGAGAAGCTGCATGGGTGCCCAGGGTGACAAAGCTACTGGTTGGAGGAGTTGAAGTTAGAACCAGGCCTACTCCAGCCTCCCAACATGGAAGATTTTCCATTGACTGGGGCGTGCATATCAGCTAAATCTCGGCTCTCCCCTCACCACTCCCTCCCTTCCCAGCTGGCCCCAGAGCACACACTGATGTCCTTCCAGAAGGCCCTAGAGCAGAAGCTGTATGGATTACAGGCTGACGTCACCATCAGGTAGGTATGGGAGTAGGGAGAATGGCACTGCCTCCCGTCCTTACCTCATCCACATCTGGGTACCTGCTGGAGGAAATGCATATCCCAGAGCTTCAGAGATGGAAAGCAGAGGCTGGATTATCCACTACTGGGCAGGCACTCTTTGTGCAAATAAATCTTGTGCCAACTCCAGGATATAAAGTAAAGGAAAGAATAGATGCTCTTGGTGGAAATGGAAATTATGTTGTTCAACCATTGTGGAAAGCAATATGGAGGTTCCTCAAAAAACCAAAAATAGAAATACCATTTGACCCAGGAATTCCACTCCTAGGAATTTACTGAAAAAAACAAAATCCCTGATTCAAAGAAGACATATGCATCCCTATGTTTATCACAGCACTATTTACAATAGCCAAGGTATGGAAGCAACTTAAGTGTCCATCAGTAGATGAATGAGTAAAGATCTGGTACATATACACAATGGAATATTATTCAGCCATAAAAAAGAAAACAAATCCTACTATTTGCAACAACATGGATGGAGCTGGAGGGTATTGTGCTCAGTGAAATAAGCCAGGCAGAGAAAAACAAGTACCAATCATTTCATTCATTTGTGGAGTATAACAACAAAGCAAAACTGAAGGAACAAAACAGCGGCAGACTCACAGACTCCAAGAAGGGACTAGCGGTTACCAAAGGGAAGGGGTTGGGTAGGGCGGCTGGAAAGGGAGGGAGAAGGGGGTTAAGGGCACTATAATTAGCACTCATTTATAGGTAGGTCATGGGGAAGGCAGTACAGCATGGAGAAGACTAGTAATGACTCTATAGTACCTTACTATGTTGATGGACAGTGACTGCAGTGGGGTGGGGAGGACTTGATAAGATGGGTGAATGTTGAAACCCCAATGTTGCTCATGTGAAACCTTCATAAGATTGTATATCAATATCTTAATGAAAAAAAAATAGATGCTTTTGGTTCTAGCTGGAGTGGGAGGTTGGGACCTGGAGTCCTTCCACAGATCCACATAAAGGAAAGGCTAGATCTATATGGCTCAGCAAGATAGAGCTCAAACAGTGATAGTGAAGTAAGCACTTGATTGAGCCATGTGTTCACTGTGATGTCAACTATATTATACATAAAAAATGATTTATATATTTTCTATATGTAGATACATAAAAGTGTATTAGTATAAAGGGCAAAAGAATCCACACCAATCTCATAACAGGTTATCTCTAAGGAGTGGAGAGTAGCAGGGCTGCCATGTATAAGTTGCACAGATTATGTGCTCAACAAGGGTACCATAGAGTATGTGAGGATTCTGTTCCCAGTGTACACATCATAGAATCGTGTACTATCAAAACTTTCTAGCAGTTGGCAATAGCCTTGAGGAAGGGAGCATGGGTGCCTTTCACTATTCGTTTTACTTTTGGCAGCCCCCGTGGGATAGACCAGGATGGTGATAGAGTAGAATTTGTCAAAGTGGCCTGCTTTTGCACTGATCTCATTACGGCATCACAGGGACTGGGTTCTCAGCCAGGTTCACCACTTACTGGCTTGTGGGCCTTGCACTAGGTACTTCCCTCTCCCAGCCTGAGTTTTCCCATTATCAAATGATGTAGCACTGCCATCCAAATTTGCTAAGAGAAAAGGCCCAGCCCTCTGCCCTCAGCAGTCCCTACACCATCTAGCCCTTACAGAGAACCAGAGGGAGGCACCCACCAGCCCACTGTCCCCCATGTGCAGGCCTGAGGCCCAGGAGGCAGAGCCTGCTTGTGTCCCCTCATGGGTGGGGAGAGCGTGTGGGGTGTGTGATCACTGGGGGGGGGGGGCACCTGGGTGGATGGTGACTCAGTGCGCCCACCCTTCCTGCAGCCTGGATGGTGTGCCCTTCCTCATGCATGACGCTACCCTGCGGCGCACCACCAACGTGGAAGCAGCGTTCCCCGAGCTTGCCCGCAGGCCTGCCTCCATGCTCAACTGGACCGTCCTGCAGAGGCTCAATGCTGGCCAGTGGTTCCTGAAGGTCTGGCTGCCCCTGTCCCAGCCTTAGGCATGGAAAGCACAGGTGGGGATCCTGCAGAGTGAGAAAGCCAGGGGTGGCCATCAGCTCAGGTGACCCCTGCCCCCGAGCCTCCTTGACTCAATGCCAGGCCAGTTAGCAGCCTCCCTGGGCTCCTGCCGCTGTATCCCAAATGCCGTGGCTGTCACTGCTCGCTTTGCTGCTGTGTCTCCCACTGGAGAAAGTTGACATTGTTGATGATAGTTTAATTGTTTAGTCTGTAAAACTCTGTGGAGGGAGGTTGGTCTGAAATGCTACTTAAGGGATAATGTGCTGGGGTCTGGGAGACACTCCAAGCAAATGATTCTTTTAGTAAGCAGGTTGTGGGATAGATTGGGTGGGGGTCCCCTAGGCGCCCCCCCACCAGGGCCATCACATCCATTTCCCTTACACACATATACCAGAAGACACTGGCAAGTCAGGGGGCTCCACACTCAGTAGCCAGGAAGGCATTTGGCCCCAGAGGGCTGGTGAGGCAGCCATGTATGTCCCTGTCTCTGCCAGACGGACCCCTTCTGGACGGCCAGCTCGCTGTCGCCCTCTGACCACAGGGAGGCCCAGAACCAGTCCATCTGCAGCCTGGAGGAGCTCCTGGAGCTGGCCAAGGGCAACGCCACACTGCTGCTCAACCTGCGTGACCCGCCCCGAGAGCACCCCTACCGCGGCAGCTTCCTCAACATCACAGTGGAGGCCTTGCTTCGCTCGGGCTTCCCCCAGCACCAGGTGAGCCTGGTATCTTGGCCCTGTCAGCCCTGCTCCTTCAGGAGCCTGGGGATCCCAGGCCTGGCTGGAGCAGGACTCGAGCCTAAACTCGCCACGCCCCTTCTCCAGACCTGTCTCCACATTTGTAAATGAGGGTAGCATTCCCCTTGCTTCCCTGATGGAGTCACTGTGGGGACAAGAGGGAAACAGGAAAGTGCTTTAAAATGTACAAAGGGCAGGAGTGGTCCGGGTTCTCCAGAACACTGTTACTTGGCAAAGTTGCCCACCTCCTTGTGGTATGATACTTGGAGACCAGATGAATCCGGCACAGCTTAGGATAACACTCTAGGCCCTGTGGAGTGACTGGTGTTTGGGTTCTGAGTCTTGCGGTGCCAGGGTCTGGAAGGGAAGCTCCCTGAGTTGTTGCCAGAGCAGTTTATAGCCTTGGCTGGAACCTAGTCATCCTCTGGTGATGATTATTACATGTAAGCTTTCACTGTGTGCCAGGTTCTGTCTCTTTCAGCACCTTCCAGGTGCTCTAGGAGGGGGAATCACTCTAACCCCATTTGGCAGAAGAGAAATCTGAGGCCGCCCCCTCTCCTGCCTGCAGGTTATGTGGCTGCCTAACAGACAGAGGCCCTTTGTGCGGAAGGTGGCTCCTGGCTTCCAGCAGACATCAGGCTCCAAGGAAGCAGCCACCAGCCTGCGGAGAGGCCACATCCAGTGGCTGAACCTGCGCTACACTCAGGTGTCCCGCCAGGAGCTCAGGTGCCCACCCTGCCCCACCCTAGCTCACCCAGAGGGGGGCAGGACTGAGCCCCTCTGGGCAGAGGGCTGAACACACACAGACTCATGGTTCAAAGAGGAAAGGTTGAAGGGTGTCAGGCAGACTGGAGTTTGTTTCTGAGGTTGGTCCTCTGAGCGCAGAGATTCCTTCCTCCTCGGAATTAGGATGAAGATGGCATTAGGCTGTGAAGGACAGTGCTCTGAGTCTTCCCACACTGGGCCTGGAGGTCCAGATCCGAGGGCTGACAGGTCTGTCCCCTGCCCCACAGGGACTATGCATCTTGGAACCTGAGTGTGAACCTCTACACAGTCAATGCGCCGTGGCTCTTCTCCCTGCTGTGGTGTGCGGGCGTCCAGTCTGTCACCTCCGACAACTCCCACACCTTGTCCCAGGTGCCTTCCCCTCTCTGGATCATGGTGAGTTGGGAGATTGCTGAGGGGCAGAGGGCCCCCGGGGTGGGGGACAGAGAACCACCTGCGGCACCTTGGGCCAGCTGGCAGGCAGGCTCCATGCTAGGGGCTCCTTGGTGAGGTCTCGGGTTGGGGACTACAGGCTTGAGGCGTTGAGGAAGATTTTCAGGGCCTCTGGGTTCTGCACTAAGGTGCAGGGCGGTGGTAGGAAACTGGATCCAACCCACAGGGAGAAAAACCTCACTTCAGGGCCCTAGAGAAATAAACAACTACTTGGTTTCTTTTGTTTTGAGGTTATTTTATTTTATTTTAAAGGAAGGGAAGGCATTAGAAAAAGAAGGTAACAATAGGACAAGGCCAGGGAACACTGAAGTCTGCTCAGAGAATACAGCCACTAAACCATTTTTCAGTTTGTTGACCTGCTGAGTTCCAGTCCCAGCTCTGCCACTGGGGGCGTGGGGAGCCCCTGACCTCCTCCTGTGTCCCCCCACCCACCACCTTCCTGAGGATGTGAAGGCAGATGGCGGGTCTTGTTTTGGCTGAGACAGTGCCGTGGTCAAGGACTCCGATCAGGTTATAGACGGTTATGTCCATCAACCTGCACTTTGTCCCAGGCTCAGCTCAGACTGGGGTGAAATGACACACTGACTGGCGGCAGTAGTGATGAGCACACTGGAATTTTCAGACCACAGGGGTGGACCAACAGCAAGAAGTGCCCCTCACCCTGACCCCATCTCTCCCCCACAGCCACCCTGAGACTGATGGGGTTGGTGGCCTGGCTGCACCGGAGGCATTGCCCTTGCTGGGCCCCCTCTCTGGTCCAGGAGGGACACATACTTAACCCACAGGATGCCACACACCTTACACCACTGCTAGTCATGTCACACCCTTGCACTCAGCTATGTGTTTTTTAAAATTGTTCTCCTCTTGCTTTGAGCCCTCTTAAGGACCTAAATCTCCCAGGCTTAACATGTACCACCTCTACCCTGATCACTGCACAGATCTCTTACTGTGCACGTACACACCAGGCCCAAAGTCCAGAGCCCATTCCTATGAAAGATAGTCTCAAGCCCCCAAGCCGCCTCCACCCTAAGATGACATGGGGTCCTCCTGCCCGTGGACCTCAGTCTGAAGCCCTGGTGTGGACCAGCCATGACCAGAAGCTGCCCGTGGGCCTTCTGTCCACAGCCCCCGGACAAGTACTGTCTCATGTGGGTCACCGCCGACCTGATCTCCTTCACCTGCATCGTTGGCATCTTCGTGTTCCAGAAGTGAGTAGGCTCTGGCCCCTTTCCCCAGCCTGCCCGGGGACAGGCCTTGCAGCCCCCACCCCCTTCCAGGCAGGCGGGCCTCCTCCGAGTCCCGGGCCAGGAGAAGGCCTGACCAGGCAGCCTGTCCAAGGCAGGGGGGGCCCCCAGCCCATCCTCAGCTGGCGCTGGGTGGCTTCTGGAGTGAGCACCTGGCCAGGAGCCCAGAGCCAAGCTCTGCCATGGTTTGGCAGCTTGTGTCCTTGCCCGTCTCCAGAGCATGGGGCCCCACCGGCACCCAGCACGTGGTCGTGCCGTGCTGGAGACCTGCCCGCCCCTCAGGTCGGCAGCTGGGATGGTGGTTCCAGGGGGGAGGCGGGCTTGGTCCGGGGGGGGTTTAGGGCCAGGCTGGGACCCCAGCGGGCCGGGGTGTTGTTCTTGACTGACGTGCTCTCTCTGTCCCAAACCGCTCTGACACGGCGCGTGTCCCTCCTCTCTCTCCCCCACCCTGTCCCCATCTCTGCTGCACTCTGGCATCTTACAGCTATCACTTGATCAGGTAATTCTGGTGTGGTCTTCCTCCTCCTGTTCCTCTTTCTCCCTCCTTGCACCCCCTTTTCCAGTTCCTTCTGCAAACCGGAGCCTGTACCTGGGTCAGGCTCCCTAACTGGCCACCCTCCCCAACACCCCCCTCACCTGTGCTCTCCTCCTCTCCGTGGCTTTCCTCCCTTCTCTCTGCCTAGGCACCCGCCCCCGCTGGCTGGGCACTCACAGGGACCTGTACCCTGCCCCGGGCGTGCACCACCAAGTTTTGTCTCTCCCCATGCTGGTTTCTCCCTCCGAGTCTGCCTCTCCATCACTCTCTCTCATCCTTCCCTGGATCTCTCTCCCGTCTGTCTCTTTTTCATGTTCTGTCTCTGCCCATTGCCCGCCCCTCTGCCCCTCACACACAGCCCCAGCTTCACTGGGGAGGACCCCACGGTGGTGGAACTTTCGGTCCTAGACGTGCCTGGCCACAGAGACCCTGGCCTGACACGTTCCCCTTGGGTTTAATGTTAGTTACCGAAATGAGTTCTAGGTCCCGGGGATCCAAATCCCCCTTGATCCTTCCTGAGTTGGGCTTTCGCTGACCAGCATCTAGGACAAGTTGTGCCCCCTTGCTGAGGACTGAGCCCCTGAAAGGACACATACCCAGCCCTTTCTTCATTCTCGGTCAGCAGGCATCTCCCTGTGCTGGCTGCTGCAGCAAAGGAGGCCTTTGCACAGAGCTCCCGGTGTGCTGGGGAGGCCAGCCATGACGGCCCAGGTGCTGGGACGCACATGCCAGGCCTGCTCCACATACAGCCAGGGCAGTGGCATTGTCCTCCTGGGGGTCAGGAGAGGACAGATAGAGGAGGGGACCCTGGGGGAGGGATTCCTTCCATTCATTCATTCAACAAATGCTATGGGCACCTGCCACCCAGCAGGCGATGAGGGTTGTGCCAGGGACACAGTGATAAATGAGACCCAGTCACCACCCTCAAGGACGTGTGGAGCAGCCAGCCCAGCCAGAGCTCAGGCTGCCTTCCCCTCTGCCTCCCGCTTTTCCCTTGTCTGCCTGCTCTGTTCATCCACCCATCTGCCTGTGTCTGTCCATTTCTGCTGCACTGACCCCACCTGGAAACAGTTGATTCCTCAGGGAGTCTGGGCTCCCTCCACCCACCCCAGCAGGGCTCTGCCCTGGGGGGTTGGGTTCTTGTTTCCAAGCTGGCCCCTGCTTCTCTTGGTGGGAGTGGGGGTTGGGGGGGTCCATTTAATCCTTCTGTCTAGGTCACAGGAAAAGTCTAAGTTCAGAGGCAGAGATCTGGGTCTAGTTCAGAGGAACTACAACCCAAAAACTGTCCTGGGCTGGGCATGGGAACCTGAGCGTCCTCGGCTCGGCCTGGCCCGTGTACCATGTGCAGCTCCACCTCTTGGCCCACTCGATTAATTTTACCCCCTGCCTCAGCCATCAGAGGGATTAATGCTGTAGCCTGTCCCTCCCCATGAGGAGGAGCAACACCCCACTCTGCCAGGTTGTTGGTACAGAGCAGCATCTGGCCCCACCCAAAGTCACTGTAACATCCTTGCTCTGAACCTGTGACTACACCCACCCCCCAATCCTGCTCCACTTTCCTTCACATCCTCTCTGGGGTTTCCTCACTGGCTTCACTCAGCCTGCTACTGATGGAGCTATAGGAGATATCAGCTCAGACTCCCCAGTTCTGGTGTGTACCCCCAAGTGGGTCATCAGAGTCATGCCTGCTAAGCACCCCCCCAAAATCTGTGCCATCCAAAAATGCCAGGTGCATAACTGGGGGCTGCTGAGACTGGGCTAACCAACCCCAAACCACTTTTCTGGGTAAGGGAAGCTGACCTTGGGTCCTAGGGGCGGGCGGGGAGCAGGAGAGCCCTGGCTGAGTCGGGGGGCTCTGATTCAAGCCCAGCTCTGCCCTTCTCTGGGCCTCAGTTTTCCATCTATACAGTCAGAAGAGTCCCCTTGTCTCTCAGACCAAATCCAGAGAGGCTCTGAAGGGGGCAGGATCCCTGCTCCAAGGAAGGATGGGGAGGGACCTGATGCCCACGGGGCCATCTCTACAGGTGGCGCCTGGGTGGCATACAGAGTTACAACCCTGAGCAGATCATGCTGAGTGCCGCAGTGCGCCGGACCAGCCGGGACGTCAGCATCATGAAGGAGAAGCTCATCTTCTCAGGTGTGCAGCCCCACAGACAAGCTGAGGCAGGAACTGAGCTCATTCTCTGCATTCTGCATGTTCCCATGCAACACATACAGGCAGGGACATGGCACAGACACACGTATAACCACCCAGTTTCATGCCCACACGTGAGCAGAGGCACACACACAGATACAGAAACATGCACCCCTCCACATCCAATCATCTACTCCAGATCCTGTAGCCCAGTGGCAGTCCCATGGGTGGTGGGCAAGGGTAATATGCAGGGGTGGGGCAGGGGGGTGGAGTCTGCTTTGACAGCCCATCGCCTTCTGTCTGGTTCCTATACTGACCCAGAAATACTGATTGCACCCCTCTTGTTGCTAGCACCTATTGACATCCCTAATCTGACAGAGCAGGCAGCCATGTAAACACACACAGGGGACTGAGTAGCATAAGAGCGCTAAGAGATGGGTGGGCTGAGCCAGAGTTGGGTGCAGAAGAGGAGAGAGAGTAGTCAGAGCTCCCTGGGGCAGTGAGGAAGGCTTTGTGGCCCACTATGCAAGGGAAAGACATGGCTGAGATGAGAAGAATGGGTAGGAGGGGCTGGGTGGTGGGTCTGAGGTGCAGATGGGTGGGGTGCCTCCCGTGGTGTCCCCCAGCCCTCCGGCCACACTGGGGAGCTTCTGGGAGAAAGGGCCAGGCCAGGGCATCTGGGGTCTCCAGGTTCCTGCACAGTGCTGGGCCTGGAGAGGTTGGAAGGGGTGCGTAGAATGAATGGACGACAGGAGACCTTGACAGGCCGTGTTCTACCCATCCAGACCCCACTCTTCTGAAGTGCCCAAGCCAGTCACTGAGCGCCGTGTGAGTACAGGCTCTGAGGAGTGAGCCACAGCCTCACCTGCCCACTCCAGGGTGAGGAGTCCTCTTGAGACCCTCAGCCCCACCAGTGCACCCCGACTCTCCTCACAGGGGACTCACTACGTTCAGCAGACCTTTTCTGTGCTTCTGCATATGTCCACTGTGCCAGGCCCTGGGGGCTCAGATGCCCAGACCCCATCCTTGTTCTTGCTGTTCCAGGTGATGGGGCCACAGAGAGTGACCGTACAGGAGGTGATGGGTTGGGGGGAAGCAGGGACTAGAGAGGCCAGGAGGAGGCCCCATCCTAGTCTAGGGGGCTCAGGAGGCCGTAATAACAGATTAGAAGAATTGAGCCAGATTTTAAGAAAAGCAAGTATTGATGGGGGTGGGAAGTCATTCCCAAGAGAGGGGCCAGTACGTGCAGAGGCCCTGAAGGGAGTAAACATGTGGGAGCCAAGCTCGGGGGTTTCTGTGGCTGGAAGGTGGAGCTCCAGGGAAAGTAGGCTGAGCTGCGGCCAGAGTGCTCACAGAGACCAAGGCAGGCCTTGAATGACAAGCTCAATACTAAACCGCCACCAAGTGGCCTAACCAGGAGTTGTTAGAGGCCACCCTTCCCACCCCATCTGCCAGCCATCCTCACTGACCCATCTCTCCCTGTTCACATTCTGCCTCCCTCTGGCCCAGCAGAGATCAGTGATGGCATGGAGGTCTCCGATGAGCTCTCCGTATGTTCAGACAACAGTTACGACACATATGCTAACAGCACGGCCACCCCTGTGGAGCCCCGAGGGAGTGGCAGCCGAGCCAAGACCCTCCTAGACCAGAGGAGGCGTTAGCTGAAGACCTGTCTGTCCCAGCCTGCACTTGACATGGAGATCAGGGAACCCAAGAGTGCTGGCAGAAGCGCATCTGGACTTGGAGTGCTCAGGGAGCTGGCTCCACAGCTGCCTCGTTGGCCCCAACTCCTGGCCAGCCATGGTCTCTCTCGGAGGTGGCTCCCCTCTCCCCTGAGGCCCAGCAGGACCAGGACTCCAGACTCTCACAGGCCCCTGCAGTGCTGGGATACCTCCTGGGAAGTTGAAGGCCTCAGGCCTGGTCCTCCCTCTGAGGCCCTCCCTTGAGCATCCTGACTTGAAAACTTCAGTGGGTCACTGGGCCATGCCATGCCCTCCAGGGCAATGGAAGATATGAATGCCCGAATGTGTCCATCCTCCTGTCTATGCTGTGAGGCAGCCGACTTCTCTGTGTTTCTCCTGCCTCATGGACCTGGGCTGAGTCCTGCCCCAGCAGCTCTGCTCTTCACATCAGACCCAAAACAAGGAGGTTTGGCCCAGGAGGACAGCCTGCTGCAGTGGAGGAGACCCTCCCCCGACCAGCCTCCCACCACTGCTGGCCTTGCCCCAGGAGAGGGCCTGAGCCGTGTCCGCTGGAGTACCTGGAGATGGCCAGAAGAGACTCAGGGCTTCTCAATCCCAGGCCCTGGGACAGTGGCCCTGGAGGTCCAGATTACAGGCTGACACCACCTCAGGTTCCCACGTCAGAGGCCATAAGGCAGGGGCCACCTGGGAAGAGTATTCTGGGCAGGGTCAAGGGTGGGTGTATTGCCAAGGAGGGCTACAGTGGAGGGAGCCTGAGGGGCCTTGGCCAAGATGATTAAAGCTGCCATCTTGACTTGTGTCCTTCCTGAATTTTCAGTGGGAGGGGAGGGACACAGCTTGCTGGATTTGGGGTTCTGTTTTGGCCCCTTGATATAAGGAAGAATTCTCAGAAATGAATGGGAGTGTGGCAGGTTGGCTGGGTCCCAATGCTGCATCACCACGGCACCAGGGGCTCCCTAACAGCCCGGGGTTTAGGGACCAGTATCCCCACGATGTAGTGAGGGGGACGGTTTTGGAGAGGTGAACTGATTTCCAAGGCCACACAGGTTAGAACAAGCGGAGCCAGAATCCCACCCCAGCTCTGACCCAGAATGCATGTGTGTCCTCTGAAACCAGCAGGGAATGGCAACACAGACGGGGAGGGCGCCTGGGTCCAATGCAGGGCTGGACAGTGGGACTAGCAGGCCCTCTCATGGCCACGGGAGCCTCCAGTCCATGGAAGGACAGGCTCTCAGCCTGGACATGCCTCCCCTCCATGGCAGAGGTTTGGCTTTGACTTCTCAGGGCTTCGGGCCTGACTAAGAGGGCCCACCCCCATTCCAGGCACAGTAAGGCACCTGGCCTGAAAGCCAAAACATAGCTCCTTGGACCACAGATGTCCCTTCCTGTCTTTCAGCCCCTGGATCTCCGCCCTCTGCCCTCCATGAGAAAGGGCCAGTACTGGACTCAGGGCAGGTCTGTAACTGCTGCCTTAGCCCTAAGAGTCTGCGTGGCCCTGAGGGTGTCCTAAGGGGGAAGGGAGGGCCAACCCCAGCTCCAGCCTGCATTAAATAAACATAGTGCTTCCTGGGATCCAAGGGATGTATCTCTTCTCTAAACAGGGGTCTTCTGGGTAGAATTCTTGGGGTCTAAGCAGTTCTGGCACCTTCTTGGAGGAAAAGAAACCCCTCTGTAATGCTGGAACCCAGCCCCAGCCCCCCATTCCTCCCTAGGATGGCCCCTCTGGGAACTGTGAAGGGGTTCACCCCCTTTTCCCCTACTGAACATCTGCCAGGTGCTTTCCTCCCCGGGGCAGAGGTCAGTTCCTGCCTCTCCGGACTTGAAGTATGAGTGACACCTGAGCACGCTGCCCTACCCAAAATGCAGTAACCTCCAGCTTCTGTCACGCCCACCCAGACAGTGGATTTGACCTTTCATGCCAGCCCCCCTCCCTGTCCAGTCAGTGCCCAGGCTCCTGGCCATACTTGGGCAACTTCAGACATCCCAAGGTCTTGAGAGGGGTTTGAGGGGGCTGGGAGTTCTGAGTGCAGCAGCCAGTCAGCATCCCACTCTCAAGAGGGGCCTACACTGTACCTGCCCCCTGTCCCCCCAGTAACATACACAGTCCCCTGCTTCCCCTCACCCCAAACGATGGGACGGAGGATGGAGACCATCCCCAAGCTAGGCAGGCAGCTGGGCCTGTTTCACCCTCAGCTGAGTCTACAGCCTGTGGTCAACCCTGACTCCCGTGCCTTGGCCTGAGGAATCACTGAGAACCTCACCTTCCTGATGCCCTTCCCATGCCCTCCCCCTTGTCTGCAGGACAGTCTGCCCACTCACAGGGAACAGGAGATGGGGCCCCTGCCTTCCTGCAGCCCCCCGCAGACCCACTTCCTCCTGTGACCTCAGTAGCTGAGGCCTCGTCCAGACTGAGCCTACCCTCCATCTCCTCCAGGGCCCTCCTTGAACCCTCAGCTCCTCTTTACCAAGTATAAAAGGTGCCCAAACCTCTACATCCTTTAACACACATTTACTTCCTTTTCAGGGGGGCCATACACCATTCCCTGGCACAGGGTCCATGGAACAGACTCTCCCCACAGGCCTCAGGACATATACTTGGCCAGCATCACAGTGACCCCTCCCAAGCCTCCTAACACTAACTCCCCTGCCTGGGACCTCACTAACTTCGCACGGCAGGCAGCTTTCACACACACCCTCTTGAGTCACAGCAACCCAGTCAGATAGGCAGAGCAGGAATCGCTACTATCCCTCTAGCTGAGATAGAGCCAAGACCAAGGGGTGGTAGGTGATCTCCCTGGTGATCGTGGCAGTGCCCAGATGGGCTCTTGTCAAGGCAACCTCCTCCCAAATGGCTTCCCTCTTTCATGAAGGCCAATCCCCTCGCTGCACAGACACTAGGTCCTGGGGCCCTTAGTAGTGGCAACAAATGATCTGGCACCAGCCTATGGGGTCTCCTCCCTCTGGTCCATGAGGCCAGACCTGCCCCAGGCTGCTGCCTCCTCTCCACTCCAACCAGGCCTGCCCAGTACCACCATGCCCTGCCTCACTCTTCCCCCCACCAAGGCAGGCGCATTATTGAGTAAAAACCACCTTGACTCAGACCATACCACAGACACAAGACCACACACACACATGCACATGGTCCACAAGACATGGCCCCATCATGCACAGAGAGACCCATCATCCACAGAAATGAACAGTCACATAAAGAAAGACACAAAGAGAGGCACACAGGCATATAACCAGACACATGAAGTCCCATAATGACAGGTCTGCTGTCAAGCAGGAACAGATGCGACACAGTCACACAGAGGCAGGAGGGAAACCTAGAACACCAAGCTGTGCACTCACATTCTTAGTCACACCTACAGCCACATGATCACACCCACCCCAATGCTACACAGTCACCATGTCCCCATGCACTTCCACACTCACATACAGGTACCCTGATCACCTAAACACTCAAAACCACTACACCATCTCCCTGGGGCAGCCCTCCCAATCCATGCGTCATTCAGGGGCACTGCCAGTGACAGGTCATCCCCAATCCGGGCACACAGATCTAGATCTGAGATGCACACACAGTCAATCCCATGCTTACTCCCACCTCCCCTCCCTCCCAGGGCTGGTCCAAGAGTGGAACAAAAGCCCAGCTTCCCCTCCTCCTCTTCCCTGTCGCCTCTCCCCTCCCCCCCAGCGTCCAGCCCCTTTGTCCTCCTGCAGCTGAGCCCGAGTGGGAGTCCGGGCAGAGCAGCAGGGACGTAGGAGCCCAGGCAGCCAGGGGTGTGGGCAGCGGTACAGACAGGAGTGGTCAGTGCAAGAGCAGCAGCTGCACAGCACCTGAGAGAGGCCCTGGCCAGGTAAGTGCCAGGTATATCCGGGACTTAGGACACAGGGCAGTCCCACCTCTGTGGTTTCTATGAGTCTGATGTGTTTGCATGAGTGCGTGTGGGTGTGAAAAAAAGGGTGCATGTCAGCTTCTGGGCTGGGTTCCTCAGTCTGTGTGAGGACCCTTGGCTTGAGGTGCCTAGATTCTTAGCTGGGATGCCAGATGGAGCCCTGCTGGAGAATCCCTAGTTTACAGGTCCAACTGGGTGTCCTCTGGCTGCAAATCCCCAGGGTGTAATGGGGTCTGATGTCCCAGTGTGTCCACAGTGCCCAGCACAGCAGACAGCCACAGAATAAATAAAAAAGTACTGGTGCACTTCCCAGGAGGGGGCCCTCTCCCTTCCCTGAGGCAGCCCCTTGTGCCTTGGGACATCTCTGCAGGGAGAAGTCTCTCTTTCTTCCAAGACCTGTCCTCTTGGACCTCAGCTCAGAGTGGGGCTGCTTTCTCAGTCAGAAGAGAATAGAATGGGGCAGGGTGTTCTGCTGACCTCTCCCACCTCCCTCTGCTCTGGGGCTGCTCCTTGGGACACGCCCCGACCCTGGCAAGTGTGGCTGAGCCACCAGTCATGCAGAGTGTGCAGCCAGGTGGGTTCAGGGCCCAGCACCAATACCTGGGCAAGGAAGTTACCTTCCTGGGACCCTGCCCACCAGGGAGCTCATTTCCTGTAGTGCTGAGACAGGGTACCCACCACCCAGAATGACCCACGCCATGAGCAGTGAAAGCCAGACTGACATCAGGCCATATCAGACCTCCAGGGCAAAGCAGCCTCAGAGCAGGCAGAGCGGGTGGAATCAAGAGACTGGAGGAAGAGGCAAGGGGCAGAGGGTAGGGCTTGCTCCCCTAGAGAAAGTTGCCATGAAAGGAGGAAACCCCTCCAACTGTGTTTAGTGCCCTTTCTATGAGCTCCCCAATACTCTGTACTTCCCCCATGGGACGCTCATCGCTGTGAGCTCCAGAAGGGCAGGGATTATGACGGTTTTGCTCACTGCCTGGCACAGAAAAAGCTCTCAATAAATACTAGCTTAATACATTTCATTCTACCTTGAGCGGGTATAACAGAGCACCTACTCTGGGTCAGATCCTGTACTGTTGGGAGAGGGGCATACATTAAATAGAATAATCACGGTTCAATAGGGAGCACCTACAGATCAGCAGGAGAGAGAATGGGGTGAAGAGAGGGAGGTAGAGTTACACACACACACCCAGCACACACACTTAGTGTGCGGTAGCCTGAAACCCTTCACCAAAGACTACAGCTCCTGTCAGGAGGTCCTCCCTATCCAGATTTTTGTGCAGGTTCCCCTACCCCCAAGCCCTGCCCCTTCAGACCCTGGAGAGGTAAAGGCTCCCTGCTGTTTGTAATCATGTGGCACTGCTCTATCCCTTGTGGGAGTCCCTAAACACTGTCTACGCTTCTGTAAATTGCTCCTTTATTAGACTCTTGTTCAGACTACCCCACGTGAGAGCTTGCCATCTGTCTCCTCTGCCTATACTAACAGGAAAAAGCCTAGCGAGTTTGAAGAACAGAAAGAGCAATATGGCTAAAGTGGATAAGCAAGGGAGAGGGTCTTACAGCTAAGGCAGGGCCTAGCCCTTCAGGGAGCTGGGAACTAAAAGGTTAGGACTCAGGATGGGTGGATGGAGGAAGAGCCGCTGAACGCAGAAAGCGGACGGTTACGTTCGTGCATGCCTGCATGAGTAAACTACTGAACGAAGCAATGCATCACAAGGAGCCTCTGGCCTTCTAGCCGGCCCCAGGCAGGTGCATTTCCCGTGGCCGTTTGTTTTCTACCTGGCAGGATGCTGGAGGGCCCAGGGGCGGAGGAGTCGGAGCTGGGCTCTGAAGAGCCGTGTGTGGAGTCCTGCCACGCGCAGCGCGTCCTGCAGACTCTCAACGCGTACCGGCGGAGCGGCACCCTCACCGACGTGGTGCTGCGCGCTGGCGGCCGTGACTTCCCCTGTCACCGCGCGGCGCTCAGCGCGGGCAGCGCCTACTTCCGCAGCCTGTTCGCGGCCAGGCAGCTGGAGCGCGTCCTGACCTTGGTGCCAGTGGTGCCGGTGGTGCCGGTGGTGCCGGTGACGCCTGAGGCGCCGGGCGCTGGACCCGCCGGGGCGGCGTCGGCGCTGGCCGTGGTGCTCGACTACGTGTACGGCGCGGACGTGCGGCTGCGCGCGGAGGAGGAGGCGGCCGCCGTGCTGGCGCTGGCCGAGCGGCTGGGCGTGGCGGGCCTGCGCGACGCCTGCGCGAGCTTCCTCGAGGGCCGCCTGCGCGCCGCCAACAGCCTGGCGCTGCGCCGCGTGGCCGCCGCCTTCTCGCTCACCTCGCTGGCCGAGCGCTGCGGCCGCGTGCTGCGCCAGGCCTTCGCTGAGGTGGCGCGCCATGCCGACTTCCTGGAGTTGGCGCCCGACGAGGTGGCGGCGCTGCTGGCGGACCCGGCGCTGGGCGTGGCGCGCGAGGAGGCCGTGTTCGAGGCGGCCATGCGCTGGGTGCGCCACGACGCGCCGGCCCGCCGCGGGCAGCTGCGGCGCCTGCTGGAGCACGTGCGCCTGCCCCTGCTGGCGCCCGCCTACTTCCTGGAGAAGGTGGAGGCTGACGAGCTGCTGCAGACCTGCGGAGAGTGCCGCCCGCTGCTGCTCGAGGCTCGCGCCTGCTTCATCCTGGGCCGCGAGCCCGGAGCTCTGCGGGCCCGGCCTCGGAGGTACTGCCCCCGCCTCCTTGCTTCGAGTCCTCCATAATTTCCCCGTTCTTCAACCACTCACTCATTCCTCTGCCATCTTTTAATTCACTCAACCGTGCCTCTTCAATGAAATCCATTCATTCATTCAACAAATGTTTCATGGGCATGGTGCTGGGACTCCTGCCCTTGAAGAGTTCACAGTTCAGTGGAAGAGATGCACACACCTTGCACACCTTCTTTCTCTTGCCCATCCATCCGTAAATCCGCGTGCTTTCTCTGTGCAGGTCTTCTGTTGGGTGCCCTGGGCTCAGGAGTGATTTGGAAACACCCTTTCCCAACAGGAGCTCAGTTGACTAAGGATGCAAATAGGCAGGGCCTGGCAAAAATGAAAAGGCTTACTCGCACCCCTGGAATGCCGAACCAGGAGATGTTGGGAGGAGTAGTCCAAGAAATGTGTCACTCTCTCAATGGTAGAAGATAGGACACCTCTGTTTTACTCACTACTGCATCTCCAACACTAAGCTTAGGACCTGGCACAAAGAAGATGCTCAATATTTGTCAAAGGAATTAGGTAGAAAACTAGTGGCTAAGTTTTGGAAAATCTGCCGGGGGTCAGAAGCCTGAATGGTCAGTGGGTGGGGAGAATGCGTTCCCGAAAGGGTGGCAATTCAATGGAAGCAGTGATTCGGGGCTAGGTTTAGGAAATGGTTATACGAGAGGGGTGAGGCAGCAGAATCAGCTAGCAGTTGGGGATGGAGGACAGAAAAGGATGAAGAGAATGGTGGGAGCCAACCTGGGCTTGAATTCCAGCTCTGTCACTGATTGGCTACAAGTCTTGAGGCAAGCCGCAGGCTGTGAGCCTCGGTTGCCTCCTCTCTAAAAGGAGTACTCATCTCTGCCTGATAGAACTGCTCTGAGGATTAAAGGATGTGATGTTGCTAGGTGAGGGCTCTGTAAAGATTCTTTCCTTGTAACTTAGAGGACAGTAGAATGGGATAAGGATTAGTTACCCTATTCCTATCAATAGCCAGAGCGGGCCAGGGACAGAAGAGAATGGAAGGGTAGCAGAACCGTACAGTGTGGTCAGAGAGAGGCTGAGAGAGGGCTGAAACTGGGTGCGGGTCAACGGGCTTTGGGCTTATTCCTACACCAGATTCATGGACCTAGCTGAAGTGATCGTGGTCATTGGCGGCAGCAATCGCAAGGGGCTCCTGAAGCTGCCCTTCGCCGACGCCTACCATCCAGGGAGCCGGCGCTGGACCGCACTGCCCACCCTGCCGGGCTACATGCGCTCAGAGTTCGCCGCCTGTACTCTCCGCAATGACGTCTACATCTCTGGTGAGGGCGAGACCAAAGCAGGGGCCCCCACAGGACTGGCCCATCACCTCCTGCACTGCCCCTTTGTTTTTCCCTCCGGCTGGGAAATGGGGGAGGGATTTCTCCAGATAACCTACAGTTATTGGCCGAAGTGGTGTGTAGTCAGCAGAAGCCAATTACCTGTATGACTCCGCTGTGTATTCAGCAAAATCCGCTTCAATTCATGAATATTAATCATTTTTCTGTTTAGCCTACTATAAGCAGCTAAGTTGTCATTTAATCTTACCTTTTTGCAGGGAGGTTAAGAATTTTCCCATTGTCTCAAAAATGGCAAAGCTAGGAACACAGATTGGTCTGATACCAATGGAGTGTGCCCTCCCTGAGATTCGGGCCCTAGAGACTCAGAGAAAAAAAGAGTCCCTGCTTCCCTGGAGTGCCCTGGGGAGAGGAAGAGAGAGAGACATCACTTTACAGCCAGGCTTTTTAGCTAGACCCTGACGGAGGGAATAGCACAGGCAAAGGTATGAAGGCAGGAATGTGTGGAAAGGAACCCTGAGTAAGACTTGGGTCTCCAAAGTGCAGGTTGAGTGTATCTGGGAGAGGAGGGGACGCTATTGTAGATGAGGCAGAAAAGGAAGCTTGGAGTCAGACTAGGGAGGGTTTTGATTCCAGGCCTACCTTTACTGTACTTAACATTGTAGGGAGTTACGTGTGCCTGGGAAGGATAAGGAACAGAAGAATGAGCCAGGAAGGTCTCTGGGACCGTTCCGGGCACACTTCATTACTGGACAACTTATCCAAGGCCACTGATGGTCTCTGAGCAACATGTGTGGCCTCTGCTGGGTGCCACTGGGAATATACAGAGGAAAGCACTACATGAGAGATGTGGCTTGGGCCATGGGCTCAGGCTGAGGAATGCAGTCAGTTGTCCCTAAGAAGCCTGCTCCTGGGGAGTGGGGACCCCAGGAAGAATGAGGAGGGACAGTCTACAGCCTACGTCCCCAGTACCTAGACCCATAGGGCATACCAATGCTGAACACAGGCGACTGGAAATTCTGGTCTGGCTGCTGCTTCAGCAGTGAAAGGTCACATGGTCTTCAGCAAGTCATTCCTGGTCTCTAAGCTTTATCTGAGTTTCCTATCCGTACACTGGGTACAATAATCCTAATACCTCATGGAGGGATGAGAACAGACATGAAACCCTGAAGGTGAAGGCAGAACTGAGGCAGGACTACTGGGTCACCCTCTATCTACCCTTCCTCATCCCAGTGCAGGTGGACTCTGCTTTCCCTCTGCCTCAGCGCCTTCCTGATGCTTGTCTCGGGCACCCTCTGCACTCTTACGTTCAGTAGAGTTCTAAGTGCACCCCGTTTCCCTGAGCACAGAGCTTGGTACACCACGACAGGGCACCCAGTAAAGATCAGCTCCTTTTCCCTGAATCTCTGCCCTCTCCCTGGACTCCCTTGCCCATTGTCCTCAGACTTCCCACCACTCTCAAAGCACACTGTCTGGGTCACAGGCCCAGAGCCTAACACTAGTCCAGGGGGAAGTCCTTCGTGCTGTCTACCCTTAACCCTTCCTTTGGCTCTAGGGGCCCTTGTTTCTAGCTCATTAGGGATGCTGTGGATAGCCAGGGAGCCTGAGGGGTAACAGCTGCTTCTCTCTCCCTAGGAGGCCACATCAACAGCCGTGATGTGTGGATGTTTAGCTCTCATCTGCACACCTGGGTCAAGGTGGCCTCGCTACACGAGGGCAGGTGGAGGCACAAGATGGTGGTTGTGCAGGGGCAGGTAGGGACATGCAACAGCTTCTTCCCTGAGGCCCAAGGTACAGATCTATGGACTTCCTGGGGAAAGGCCCTCTAAAACCCTTTCTTTGTAAGAACGGATCTGAGGCACCAAAAAGTAAAGGGATTTCCCCAAAGTTACAAAATATTGCTAGTGCTAAAAATAATAGTGGTTACTGTAATAGTACAGCCTAGTGGTTAGAGGTCAAAAGTGGTCTCTGGGGGCCATACACACTAGGTTTGAATCTTGACTCTGCCACTAAAGGCCAAAAAACAGGAACAGCCTGCCAATTATATTTGTAAACTACATCCCAAATTCAGAAATGCAAATAAAAGTGCTTCTTAGCATCATTTAAATGAGATGGTAACTCTTAATAAACTATTATTATTATTATTATTACACATCAGCTTGGTGCCAGGAATTTTACAGATCGAATCTGCATATAGTATCCATCCTAGAAACCAGTATCATTATCCCCAGCTGAGAGAAAACCTGCTAAGGGATGTTCAGTAACTAGGTGAAGGGTGCCCAGGTACTGGGGTGCTGGGATGCACCTGGGATGGGTCTCTGGCCCTTACGTAGGGGGCGGTGGAACCCAGACCGTAGATGGCCCTGACTCCCCGCACCCTCCACTCCTTTTCTTCACCTGCAGCTGTTCGCGGTGGGTGGCTTTGATGGCCTGCAGCGCCTGCGCAGCGTGGAGCGCTATGACCCCTTCTCCAACACCTGGGCAGCTGCAGCGCCTCTCCCCGAGGCCGTGAGCTCGGCCGCAGTGGTGCCCTGCAGGGGCCAGATCTACGTGATTGGGGGAGCCAGGCAGGACGGCATCAGCACCAACAAGGTGGGCACCGGGTCGGCGTTGGAGGCCTGCTGTGTGCCCGGCGCAGAGCTGGCGCTTTCGTGTGCCCATCTATTTTCTTCCTTAATCTCATCAACAGCCCTATGGAGTTATCCTCATGTTGCAGGAAAGGTAATGAGTTGAGAAAGATTACCCCAAGGTCACACAGCAGGTCTCGACCCGAATGTCTGGCTGGTGCAACATGGGTCTCATAGATTTTAAAAATCGAGGGCAAGGGTGGTAAGATTAGTTAAAATGTTATTCCTCCATTAAAAATATATATAACACGATTGAAAATTTAGAAAACCCCTCCCCTAATGGCCTCATAGGCCTGTGGTCCTGGAATCTGGAGCTTCCCAAACTACCCTTCCTATTCTGACTCCATTCCTCCCCATGCCTTTCTGGGGCTGCCTGGGGGAACTGGCCTTTAGCACCCTCTGGTGTGGCACCGGTTGGTTATAGGCCAGCCCAGGGGTATCCAAGGAAACACCAGAGGAGACAGGAAGTAAAGGAGCAGGCACAGGTACAAGTTCTCAAACTGTGCAAGGTGTCATGAACACCGTGAACCTGGGGAGTCGTGGAAAGCTGCAGGAATGGGCGCTGCAAGGCACCCCCGCTGGAATCCTGTCATGACCTGTGAGCACCAGGAAGAGGGAAGAGGATTGACAGTGTACACACCTAGGGGTGCATCTCCATGGGGGACCTGCTCTGAGGACCCTCTATAGTGCTTATTCAGACAGTACCTCCATGTCCTGGGACGCAAACCTTTCCTTGGACCTTGAAAGGAGGGTTTGACAAAGGGAGTCCAGAGGTAGAGGCCAGAATGTGGAACCAGACTGAGCACTTGAGGGCAGGGATGGTGGTTCCCCTGGACCTTCCCAGAAAGTAGCTCAGGCTTGGCAGACATAGACAAATGTGTTGTATGAGTCCGTTGTCAGAGGAAAGTGCGGGCGCTTGGCACGGAGGTTGCACCACTGTCCCTCCTCTTGCCCCCCAGGTGCAGTGCTTTGACCCAAAGGAGGACCGGTGGAGCCTGCATCTGCCAGCACCCTTCTCACAGCGGTGTCTCGAGGCCGTTTCCCTCGAGGACACCATTTATGTGGTAGGGGGCCTCATGAGCAAAATCTTCACCTATGACCCTGACAGAGATGTCTGGGGGGAGGCAGCTGTCCTCCCCAGCCCTGTGGTAAGTGGAGGCTCTTGGACATCACCCAGGCACTGGTTCCATTCAGGAGGGTGAAGGTTTTGTCTGGCCTCGCCAACTGACACAGAAAAGCCCCAGGCTGTACTCTGTAGCTGATTGTCTGTTTGTTCCCCCAGGAAAGCTGTGGCGTGACTGTGTGTGATGGGAAGGTCTACATCCTTGGAGGGCAGGATGATCTTGGGGAAAGCACCGACAGTGTCTTCACCTTTGACCCCAGCAGTGGGCAGGTGGAGGCCCAGCCATCCCTGAAGCGCTGCACCAGCTCCCATGGCTGTGTCACCATTGTCCAGAGCCTGGGCAGGTGACACAGACTTGGATAGCCTGAGTCAGGAGTCAAAGAGAGGGAGGCAGAACTCAGGCCCACCACTGCTCCCCGCATGGCACCTCCATGTAAATAGCCCCTTTGCTGCCCCCCTTTCTTGTAGAAATAAAACCTCCTTCAAAGGTTGGGTCTGTGTTCCAGCTTGAGCCTGCTTTGCCTGCAGAAGTATGCCCAGTACCTGCTCCCTGCTTTGACTCTTCACAAAGCTCCTTCATATGCTACCTCATTTACCTTAATAGCAGCAATGTGGACATTTTTTAAAAATTTTATGTATAAATTATAAATATAAATCTATATATAAAATGTATATTAAAATATTTTGTACAGTTTGAGAATAAATATGTGTTGCCAATAACCTTAAGAAATAGATTGTTACAAATGCCTTTATAGGCCCTCTATTTCCAAGCCCATACCTTTCCACACTTTTCCCAGAGGCAATAACTATCCTTATAGTTATGATTATTAGCATTTAAAAAAAACTTCTAGTGAACTTCTTCTAAAACTTCTAGTGAACTAGTTAATATCTGTATTTTACAGAGAAGGAACTGCCCAAGGCCACATTTTTAGTAACTGGCAGAATCTATGACTCCTAAGACTTCATGAAGTTTCAGAATCTATGAGGCACTTCTGGTCAAGATGGTTCTTTCTAAACCACCCTCTCCAATTCAAACACTTAGCAAAAATAGATAAAAATTAACAGCCAGACAACTAAAAAGACAGAGGCATAGGCTTGTAAGTAAGTGTGGATAAAATTAAAGTTCCTGTGACCAGGATTCTCACCTGGCCCTCGTTGGCTAGCTCACTACATGTGCACAGGGCAATATGTTGCTATTGACTTTATATAAAGAGCTCCACCCAATGCTCTGGGTAACACGGTGGCATGGCTGCAGGAGAGCAAAGCAGAAGCTGACGTGGTGGCAGTGCCGAGGACAGAGTCAGAGGACGGCTGTGCGGGCCAAGAGGCCCAGAGACAAGAGACCAGCTTACTGTACACAGACTCGCTCTGAGTGAATGGGATTCTAGTGATTGACCTGCCACCATGGAAATAAAGTTGGATATAACCCTTTCACCCCAAGAATGTTCTACTATCATTACTTTGGTCACACTGAATCCATAGTGTACTTGCCCGGGGCTGAAACCCATTGGCAAGACACTAAGCAAACATGTTCAAGAACCAGATATAAAATTGTTGTAAGACCACGAGGAAGGCAGAAACTGTAGTTCAGACTCTGGGATGAAGGCCTTAGAAACAGGATTTCAAACCAGGTTCACAGAAGCCAGAGCCAAACTATAGCTCCCCAACTCATCAAAGACGCTGAAACAAAACAGAACAAACACAGCTGTGGAAACCCAAGCAACCTTGGGGTCAAGGCTCACAGCAAACTGCGGGCCCAGGGTGATGGGTGCTAGAGGTCTGGGCCCAGCCAGCCAGGCTCTGCACCTGGATCCTGAGATCCCCAATGTCAACAGGGGGCACAAGTCCCTGAAGCCATTATAAGCACTTGGCTTGGTCTGGAGCTCTGAGGCAGCAACATAAAACTGATAGGGATGAGCTCAGGGAGACAGGGAAAAAAATATGCCACAGGAAGATTCTGTGAGGTAGAGGCCCAGGGGTTCTGCGCCTGTTTCTGAAGCCCTGAAGAGCCAGCCAGGCCCCATCTGGGTTTGCCATCACACTCAGATTGCCTTTTGAACAGCTATCATCTATCTGCTCCTCCCATCTCCTCCAACACAGGGTCAGCCCCATACCCACCTCATCTTCCAAAGCCCCAGGGCCCTGTCTGCAGGGTGTCTCCAGCTGGGGCTGACCTGTTATAGCCCAGCACAAAGGATTAGGCCCCAGCTGAGCTCCTGCTCTCTGATTATCCCAAATTAGGAAGCCTGTGACCATCTGGACCCAGCTGATAATGGCAAAGGGGAGGGGAGTGGGTGAAGGCCCAGTCCCTCAGAGCCTGCCTACCCATGCCATGGATAACAAAGGACAAAGCAAAGGCTGTGCCATACTGCTTGCCTACCCAGGCAAAATCCCCAGTGTTAAAGGTATTTCTCCCCGAAGACATGGGCACCTCACTTGGGCTGAGCACTTCCTGTGTGCCAACAGATAGCCCCCAGTACTCTCCCGTGCTAGTGCTGATGCCCTTCCCATGCTGTCTCCCTTGGCAGCCCGATACCCCCTGCCCAAAGCTGACTGTGCTCTCCTCCGGCCCTTTACCTGCCCCTCTTCTATCACCTGGCCATGTGGCCAGGCCTCTATGTGTACTGTCTCTCGTCTCCTTGACACACCCATAGAATGCCTCTTGAAGCAGGAAAGCTGTCAGCTTCATCTGTGTTCCCCTGTGCCTGAAACAAGGCATTGCACTGAACACACTAAATCAAAACATCCAGGATTTCTACCTTGTAATACCATCCCTCCCACCTTCAGAATGAGGAAAGAGGCATGTTGTTGTGAAGTGACTTGCTTACTGAGTCTGGGCTTACTGGTGAGTGGTGGCAGAGCTAGGATTCCAAATTGGGTCCAGCTATCTCCAAAGCCTGCTCTCTCCATGTGGCCTCATCCAGGCTCTGCTAATCTGAGAAAACAGGGTTGTGTTGCACAGCTGTTGTTTATGAATAGGAGATAAAAGTAGTCCCCCTTGCTCACTGGGGTTATGCTCCAAGACCCCCACTGGGTCTACCTGAAACCACAAATAGTACCAAACTTTATTTTTTCTATACATACATATCTATGATAAAGTTTAATTTATAAACTAGGCATAGGAAGACATTATCAACTAGTAATAGAATAATAAAAGTTACGTGAATGTGATCTCCCCCTCAGAATATCCTATTGTACTCACCCTTCTTGTGATGTGAAAAGATAAAAAACCTGAGATGATCTGAGGTGAATGTTGCAGGCATGTGACACTGCTAGGCTACTATGGATCTTCTGACAATGTGTCAGAGGGAAGATCACCTGCTTTCAGACTGCAGTTGACCATGGTAACTGAAGCCATAGACGAGTGTGGACTACTGTACATTATTTCCACTACAGGAATTCCCAGCCTGATGGGATACCATTCCTGCCCTTAGGAGGTGTTTGAGGAGAGACATGGCTCATAACCCTGGTGATCGAGGCTCATAGCAACACAAGCAAAAGGTGACATCCCATGTGTCCTAATTCCCTAGGTCTATTTGTTAGACTGAGGCTATATATAGAAGGCCTGCCTGGCTCCTACTCCATGGCTCTTGGCCCCCCTGGATTGCCTACTGCATGGGAAGGACTTACCTTTCAGTGGGAAGCCAGACACAATTCCCAAGCATGACCCCTTGCACACTTAATGCTTGGTATACCACAAGAAGCCACTGGACCCAAATTTAGTTTTTGGGTTTCTTTTTTGAGTAGTTGTTAAGGATTGGTATTTTATGACTATCACTCTTCCTTAGTGGGATTCCAAAGGACTATGAGAAATTTTTTAAAAACATAGAATAAAATTCTGTCTTGCAGAACCACTGGAATCACTTATTATAAAATATGCCTATTTTTCCTGTATCTTGAAAAACTGCTATTTCATATTGCTCAACTAATCCCAACTATGACGAAGACTTAAGATGATTAAGAAAATGGAAGAATGATGGCACTGCCTAGAAGATACAGTAATGAAATAAACCATCAGTATGTTATCCTTTCAAGAAGTCTAGAGACATAAGTTGAGAATTCAAGATTTTTCATTTCCCACCCATGACAGAAGAGAATTGAGAGGACATTTTACTCTTATTTGACAAACTGAAAAATGCCTGCAAACACAGCAGCATTCGTCTCTAAGACAACAGGGAAATTGGTCACATAAGCAAACTCTTTCCTAGATCAGTTTTCTCAAACTCAAGAATTGGTGAGTGAACATTAATTTTCTAAAAACAGAAATACGGTATTTTAAGTCATTATTCGGTTAAGTCATTCAACAGGAAGGATTTTATCACGTACTCTTCCTCAAAAACCTGGACAATCAAGTTTGGCTAAAAGGTGGTGACAGTATTTATCTCCTATGATGCCTATGTTCCAAAATTTACGTGGTAGTTTGTTAACAGTTCTTAGAGACATGCTGAAAGCAACTACGTACAAAGATGGAGGAAAATAGCTGTAGAAATTTTAAAAATTCACTGGCTTGGTCATTTGAATTCATCTTTATAAATCCACAACCAAAAATGTTTAAAATTATAAAGCATATACTCTCCTCTCTTTAACAAAGTGACAAGCCATCTGAATTTTTTTCAACTACTGCGTGTTGATGATAATACAAGTGCAGAACAAAACAAAATCAAGAAAACCCCAGAAGTACTATGACAGAGCCTATTACGGATGTACCTGAAATCTGGACTCAGTAGTTGCAAGATGAATGTGTGCCAGCTTCACATAGGGCAGCTGATGAGCATTTCCTTGCTTTCAAGGGACAGTGCTCATTTTGGGTGTACTTACCTTCAAGACAAGGAAAATATGACATTGCTGTTTTAATTAACATGTATGTATACTTTATTGAAATACAATTTATTACAGAATTCACCCATTTGAAGAGTACAATTTAATGGTTTTTAGCACAGAGAGCTGTGCTGTTATATACTTGCTAAAACTAGTATTTTAAATTTCTTAAAATTTGTAATTGTTTTTTACTATCCCTTTATTCTTACTTCTTTAACTTATTTATAAAGTGACTTAAAATATGAAAGGTGACTAATAGACCCAGATGTTGGACAGCAATGACTACTTTCCCTGGTATACCGAGGGCAAAACGAGTGCGCTCAAGATCCATCTCCTCTGGTCCCCACTCCCAACGGCAAAGTGGCCCGACTGCTCCTCTATGCTCACATTCTCTTCCCTCTAAAAAGCAGACATACTCTTAGTAGTTAAAGGGTAGGGAAGCCCTGCCCTCTCTCTAGGAAATGTAGGATTCCAGGAGTCTATCTCCTGCCTCACCACACAGGCACTGCCAGGCACAGGCCAGTCGTGAGGGCAGTGGATGGCCTGCACGGAGCATGGATGAACCCACCACAGCCTCCTGCTCAGTACACAAAGGCCCAGCTGCACGCGGCCCACTGAACTGTCAGCATTAACACTAGACTGAATAGCAGAGGTATGGTTTCATTTGAATTTCAGAACCACTGAGGTTCCATCTTAATTTGAAAAATAAGGGCTTGAGATCAGGTAAGTTGTTCCCAATCTAGAGTTTCATGCTATTTGTTCTCAAATCCTAAGTGGGGCTCTTGAAATACTCTCATCTTTTCTAAAACCTAAGAAAAATCACCTTCCCCTAAGAGGTATTGCATGGGTTAATTGAAACTGCTGTAAAATGAAGTTAGTTATGTAATCTACCCATTACAGGGATGTTGGCAAGATTAAATGGACGTCCACAGCAGGCTCAGGGCATATAACTATCTCACCATGGTCATGCTGCTTATAAAATTACAAATGTAGCTTGAATAATAGGGGAAAATTTTCAGACAAAATATCAAAATCTCCTATCTCTGAGGAAAATAGTAAGAAAAACTCTTTTGAGATTGAAAATATTCTCAGTGATACTTAAATGCATTTATGCTCTTATGTTGGTAAGCCCTGCTGAAACACAAAAGCTGCCTTCATACACAGCAAGATGAAAGCTCAGAAAACAATCATTAGATGGAATATGGCATTGTAAAACCTGTAAAATGGGGTTAGTGATACCTACCCAGCTCTGCACACTTCCCAGTAAAGGCAGAAAGGACGGCTCCTGTGTCTGGGCTGTGGGGAAGTTGGGGTTCCTACGGCCAGGATCCTCACTGAACTTAAACCACCTGATGATGTAACTGGCCTGTTGCTAGGCTACCGCTTCCACACCTTCAGGCAATAAGCTATTATTGCACGATATAGAGAGCTCGGCCCAGTGCTCTGGGTGGAGGCAGAGACCTACCGGGAGAAGAGCTGGGTAATAAACCCTTTCACCCTTAAGAACGTTTTGCTGCCAATTTCTTTGATCACACTGAATCCATAGTGAACTTGCCCGGGCTGAAACCCATTGGCAAGACATGGACTCTTAACAGTTTAGAATGGAAAATACAGTACCCTCAAGTTACCTGATTTCAAAGAGGAATCCTAACCAAAACTTACTTCCAATTCAGTCTTAAGGTAACCGTTTGGTGGTTAAGTTCACGGAAGGTTACACCACCTGCTTCCATACTGCCAAAAGCTGTATTTCCACCAGTGGGTCCCAAGGGCAATTTCACAACATGGTATTGGCTGCCCAGCATCAACACCTTGCCTGTTACAGGGAGAAGTGCATTGTGCAAGTCTAGTCACACCTCCACTGTGTAAGCAAAAGGGGCCAGGATCTTCTCACCTTCTGCAGCTGGGTCAGACACCAGCATGAGCTAGTCAGATGCTCACACCTGGAACCAACTTTAAAGGGGCTGACACTAAAAAAGGTACAGCTGATAAATTCACTGTGTGAATCTGGAGGTCGTGGTGAGGACATCCTCTAGGATACCTTGCATTTTTGATGGGCTATGGATATTGAGTGCTCACCTCAGCTACATCTCGTGGTTTTTCTGAACTTTAAAAAAGCCTAAACACTCTCCCCCTTTCCTGACGTTAGTAATGGTTATACAGGGGTGTTCACATTGGCGATTTAAGTGGTATAGCTATGTACTAATAAACTGCACATTTTTCACGTGTTACACTTCAGTGAGTTAATCTTTCCCTCTCCATGCTGCTAACTTCAATGCGATGCACATTTCCTGCTATAGCACCCCTGGTGGGAAGGTAGCACTTCTGAATCACAGACTAACTTCGTTTTAAGGGGACCGTGACTTGCAGAACTCATTAGCAAAGCAGTCTAAAGGATCACCTAATCCAACATACAAAGACCCGTGACTGGCTACACTGGCACTAAATGTTAATATCCTAGATGAGCAGGACTGTCTTAACCTGTTTCCAGCACCCAGTATTCTGGATACTCAAAGCAGATGAACTAGTTTCTCTTCAAGTAATCGTCTTACAATTGAACTAGACAAGTCTAGAAATAAATACAGGAATAAAGAATTTAGCTCAATTTGAACACTTTAGTAAAATTGCAAAATGCCAGGTTTTACCCACAAGGAATAAATATAACCTTATGAATTCACCCAGTTAACATGACATCCAACGGCACAATAGCTGCCCTACATTGTAGTAAGATCTCGGGGTGGGCACAGTATCATTTACTCAAAGGCACTCAATCTTACTCTACACCATGTGCATTGTTTCTAAGGCCCAACAACTAGCCACCAACCTCACTCAGTCCCAGAACACTCCCATCATCCTGAGGTGAGGGGAAGCCTGGTGGAAATGAAGAATGTTTTTGTATTCAAGTTATAGTTCCTAACCATAAAATAATAAAAATATACAAACCCACTCCTTGGAACACAGTGAATGGTCATTAACATACTGTCAGTGGTTAGACTTCTAGAGGGCAGTATCTCTACTAATGAGATGTGGTCTCAATTCCATCAACAGACAAAAACAGAGATAATTAAATTACTATCTAGACAAAATCAGTATAAACATCAAAGGCTCTTTTAAAAGTGGGGGGAGGGTAAAAAGACATACTTGTCCGTTTTCCCCAAACAACTCAAGTCACTATATTGTCTCATAGGATTTTAATGCCAGCCTATTCCTCGCAGTTTCACATAAACTAAGAGCACCTAATTTCTTACAGACATCAGCATCAAACACTTCAAAATATGACATAAAACTGTAGACAACTTAAATGAGCTTTATGCTCTTTTAGAGTATAATGGCTGAGAGGACAGAACACAGAAAAGCAGATTCTAATCATTACTCTAAACTGCTTAGGCAAACTGACTTGAGTTTCAGACTCTTCACAAGCAAATTCCCTCTATACTTTGAAGTTGAGCATTTGATGAGAATGTATTAGAGCACAGACTGTCCCAAAATATAATGGACACTGCATTTATTTTCTATGTGCAATACAGGTTTCCTTATGCATCAGAAGAAAATCATCTTACACATAACCCTCTTCTAACCCTGTAACCCTGAACTGCAGGTAAATAAATCAAGGTGCTGTCCTACTGCTATCAACCTTCCCTATCACCAAATTCACTCCCCCACAGGATATTCCTCTGGTCAGCTCTGCTTGGGTCCTCTTCCTGTCCCATCACACCCAATCTTAGGCTAATTCCTCAGGGATGCAGGCCAGGTTCTTTATAACCAAATACTTTCCAACCCTGGCTGCACATTATAGTCAACTCAAGATCAAAAAACCCTTGCCACACAAGCACATTGAAACCAACAGGATTTCAGGGAAAGCACAGAAGCACTGTAAGCCAGGCAGCCCTAAGAACCAATCAAGTACTACTCCCTTTGGGCAGTATGACCCTCAGTCTGAATACTGGATGTACAGTCTAAACAGGCCATGTGTTTTTAAAAAGTTTTATTAAAGGTCCTTATAGAACAATATCCAGACTCCAGATCCAGCTGCAAAGGAGACCCTGAAACCAAATAAAGCACAGCAGTTAAGAACAGAATCTTCACCCAAGAATCAGGTTCTTTCATTTACCATAAGGGTATACATTCCCACTTAGGGTCTGCATGAGGAATACACAAAGAACATCTAGGAACAAGCTAGCAGACACCAGAGGTGCTGGGCATAGGAAAGGCTTGGTGTTAAGGGGGCTCTCAAAGAACAGACAGGTTCTACCAAGAGTACCTCAAACATTTTGAGCAAGTAAGAGAGCACAATAAGGAAAACTATCTCAAACCTAGTGAGAAACGTCAGAGCTTCTCAAGAGACCAAAGGCAAAAACCCCTCCCAACAGAACCCCTGGTTAAATGGGCCCCTAGCTCCAACCTGTGCTCTTCCATGTACATCAAGTATAATCCAATTTTTTATTCACCAAGTGCTTACCACAGTGTGGCACATCCAAGTATCAGTAGGGAGACAAAGGAATAGGGTCCTAATCTGCTCCAAGAGGCCCCTACACACATACCTTGTTATGCTGTGGGTACAGGCTGCGGCATGGCAGGTGGCTCTGGCTTCCCACCCTTCTGTTCTGAGATGGGGGTGGTAGGCAGTATCTCATCTTTGGGCTCCACAATGCTCACATGGTCAGGCAGGGGCTTCTTAGGGCCAATCTTACCACTTGGGTCCCAGGGGAGCATGATCTTCACTTTGATGCCCAGTACACCTAGAGGATGCCATAGTTAGGCCCTAGATGGTTTCACTGGCCCCGCAATAGGACAGTGTAAAAGGAACAGAACAGCAGGTTACTCAAGCCACCACCCCTGCACTGGGGTCTGGTCCCTTCTCAGACAAATGCCTCTAATCAATCAATTAATGGACACCTTTGCAAAAGGAACCCATGAACAGCACCACAGAACATGGCACTGACAAGGACCAAGAGCAGCATGTGACCTTTCTGACTCGTCATCGTGTCATCACAGAAGGGTACACAGGCGGCAAGGACAGGGACAAAAAACCAACTCCCAGATCTAACTATCTCAGCAATTTGCTTCTTACAGTTCAACACAGCTCACCAATAAACCTAAGGACTACAAACATGCCCCACTACTCCCAAGATGAATTCCCAAAACAGGGAGGTGTGCATGGAAAACCACAGCTGCTCGCTAAGGCTCTTAGCCGCAAGTTACTCACCCTGCCTGAGCAGCACATGGCGCACAGCAGTATCAACGTAATAGTTAACAGGATCCCCACTGTGGATCATCAGGCCATCCACAAACTTCATGGATTTAGCCCTCTGTCCTCGGAGTTTCCCAGACACCACAACCTCACAGCCTTTGGCCCCACTCTCCATGATGAACCGCAGCACACCATAGCAGGCCCTTTGAGAGAGCAAAAGACAGATATCTGAGTAATCACCAAAGAAAGGATTATTCACACCCCCACCTCCCATGTTATTAAAAAAAGCAAAGCTTATTAGTTTGCACAGACAATTTTTGATGTCCCTTTAATAGAGAATAAATCTGAGCAGAGCCTGGCAATTCTCTTCCTGTCCCATCACACCCAATCTTAGGCTAATTCCTCAGGGATGCAGGCCAGGTTCTCTATAACCAAATACTTTCCAACCCTGGCTGCACATTGTAGTCAACTCAAGATCAAAAAACCAAAAGCTCATGGAGCCTACCCTCTACCCCAGGCTAATTAAACTGATAATTAAGTGATGGGGGTGGTAAAGCTCAAGCACAGTTATTCAAACACACCTCCCAGGTGACTCCAATGTGCAACTGAAACTGAGAGCCACACTCTCAAACTCATGATTACCAAAGCTGACCCCAACCCCACTTCTGGAGCAGGCTTTTCCTGTCCAGCCCATCTTTGTAAAGTTAGGATTTCACAATCAGCAAGATACTAGAGGACCCCAGTCACCAAGTGGCTCCTTCATGATTTACTGCAATAGTCCTCATACTCTAAAACTCATGCTCACTGGGAACCCCAGCTGCTCATATAGGCCCCTAGCTGCCTTGACTAGAGTGCTGGAAAAAAACCATGTCTAGGCCTCTCTTAATTGACAACCTTAAAATACCATGTGTCCTGATCATGTATTAGTATACACCCTGGGCAATACTGACTAGAGAGCTAGCCACCATTTTAAACAGGGAGTAAAACAGACATACCTACCACTATGCTCCAGACCCTTTCACATTATCTCACTTAGTCCTCACAAAAAGGAGAGGTGGTACAATGATCCCCTTTAGCGATAGGAGATCCAAGGGTCAGAGAAGTTCAGCATGTTACTCAGGTCTCAGAGCTTCCAAGTCCAACCCCAGTGTATACAAAACTCAACTGGACAGATTTCTGGGCTACATCCCCACTTCATTTCAGTGGGTCTCGGGTGGAGACTGAGAATTTCTATTTCTAACCCAGTCTTCAGAGGAGAGCAGTGATGCCAGCCCAAGGAACAAACTTTTGAGAACTACCATTCTAAGTGGTGTAGCTGGCACTCAAACCGGGGGCAGGGGGCAGCCTTTCCTATCACCCATCCTCACTAGGTCAACCTTCCTGTGGCACAGCTTTGAAGTCCTTCCTCTGTTGAATCACTTCCCAGAGCTCTGCATTAAGTAGTGCCTAAATTCCCAACACCCAGGCGAGGCACTCCAACTATTTCACTAACAGTCTAACTTCACAAAGCACTGCCTACTGACATCTGAGCCGGAGGCCCAGCTCCAGGGCCAACCTAACCACCACATATCCTCTATTGTCCTGTCCAACACTCCTCACCTTACTATATGCAGACTTAAAGAGGTGAGTGACCAGATTTTAAGCTCTCTCCCATGAGAACGATGCCTTATCTCTTCAGAGTCCCCACACTTAATAGACCTCAGTACTTCAACAGGAATCCCAACCTCCCCTCCCTGAAGTTCTATTTTTGTCCTATTCTTAAAGGAATGTGAACAGTTCTCCATTACAGCACTAACCACTCTAAAAACTTGCTTCTTTCTTGCTTGACTGCCAGTTCAGTGAGGACATGGCTTGTCAGTATCTTATTGTTATAACCCTTAGACTGACAAGAGCCTGCCACACAGAATGAGTTCATTTGCTGAATTAACAAACTGGCACACACATCATATCCTGATACACAAAAAAAACATACACCCACTGCAAGTCTCAGGATGCTCACCTCCGCACAGCAAGGCCTCCTAGGAGCTTGTAACGCAGAGACTCTGCCTGGGCAATAGCACACAGACCTCTTGTGGCCACCTTTTCAGCATAAAGCTTTAAGAAGGAAACAAAACACATCTGTAAACCTGCTATCTTCAATACCATTGTTTTCAATAAAAATGACATATTTCATCATTTAAGCACGTATCACTTTAGAGGTCACTGTTGTATACCTCAAGTACTTCCACCCACACCTTGCACAGTGGCGTAGGCTGAACCATTCCTCATTGTCCTCTCAACCTGAGACCAATGGCACAGGCCAATCCCTATTTACTGTAACGATATTCCAGTTGAATGCATAATCCCTTAATCACCAGAAACAACCAGGGTAGGCCTGTAGTAATACTACGTGCACCAGTAATTAAGAGAACTTCAGCAAAATGGCAGTCCATTTGTAAAGCTCACTGATCATGAATTAATTAACAGACTACTGGGTGATGGCAAGGGTTTTTAGAAGTACCATTCTCAAGAGCCATTTCCAGGTCAGTGGTAATATCTGGCATTAGCCACACTCACTCACCTCTACACTGCCCTCAGGGAAACCAAACCTTTTCTGAACCACAGCTGTTAATTCACGGATCCGCCGGCCCTTCTCACCAAGAACATTCTGTGTCCTGGGGATAAATAAGAAGTGACCATTCACAGGTCACAAAATTCTGCTGTAACTTTAAATCTTGTGTATGTTGTGGTAGTAAAGTCTCATGCATGTGACATATGCAAATATAAATTTTGGATGACAAGAACTAGACTTACATTTAAAAATGCAGTTTTAAAAAGGTTACATTCCCTAAGGCCAAATGTACTGGTTGTTCCCTTAAGTTTATAGAATAAACCATCTTAGCATATACAACAATTATAGGTGATGGCCAGGAAAATGAGTTCTCACCTGGTGGCCAGGATGATGATTTCTGTCCTAGTTGGCGTAACTCGGACCTCAACTCCAGAGTAGCCATCTTCAGCCAGCTCCCGAGTGAGAAACTCGTTCAGCTCAGCTTTAAAGATGCCATCGGCGACAAACTAACCAAAAAGTGAAATTAAAAATTAGGGCATGGGTACATGCTAACTTTTTATTGTCTAGTCTTTCAGCCAATGTAAACCTCATCAAAATTCAACACCTCCAATGAATGACCCATCACGGTTCTATTATCTGTATTCCAACAGGCACATAGCAACCCTTCTCAGACAAATGCCTCTAAGTCATCTTTTGGAAGTTACTTTAACCCAAAGGCCCTTGTAACTGTGCCACAGAACGCAGTACAGAGCAGGGGCCACCTGGACAAAGATAACACCTCCAGTCAGACTCGTCATCTTCTCTTCACTGAAGGGTTTTTAAGACTATCCTTTGTATGTATCCACCCTAAACAAAAAAACTGCTCTCAACAGCACAGTTACAGTACTTTCATTCATTCAGCACAGCTGAGGCACTATCACTGTTAACTACGGAAAAGAACAGGAAGTGACTTATGTTAAGCAGCCTTACTTGTGCACACAACCTGGAGCTTTAGAAGAATCTCAACCATTTGTCTTGCCTTAATGTACCTGCAGCTTACACACACAAAAGCTGTGCACTTAATTTCATTATGTGTAAACAAAATGGCCAAGCACGCGGTTCTAAAACTGGGCTTTACACAGTTCTCTCCCATGGGAAGGCCCTAAATTAAATTCGAGGAAGCGTTCTTCCCCACGTTCCCTCCCTCCATTGGCCCGTAATTTCTCCTTAGACGGAAAATGGGGCAAGAAATTGTTCAGTAGTCTTTCCAATTAAGTCTTTCGGGTCAAAAGGCTGCACCCAGACACAACTATTAAGAACGCAGGAATACACTGTCGCCTTCCTTTCCGAAGGCCAAAGCCATGACTAAGATCTCAGGGGGACGGCTCATGCGCTCAAACTACCAACACGTCTACTAATTTTCTTGACCGAGAAATGCTCATAAGCGCCATCTCCGGGGCAGGAGGGCACCGGTGGCCGTCTCCACTCGCCGCCCGGAACCGGCAGTTATCTGTCTCTTCCTTTCCCCGTCACACTGCGCTCGCCCGGCTCGGGCCCCGCATTCTATCCACTGCCATCCGCGGCCCAAGGGCATGCCACGCGTCCCAAGCCACTTCCCAGAGCAGGGCACGGACCTGCGATCTCGCGGCGGCACCTCCAGAGAACCCTGACCCGCGAGGCGCCACAGTTCCCTGGACCCGGGCGCCAGGGTCTCACCTTCCTTTTCTTGGATATTTGCACCGCCATCTTGTCACCGCGCGCCGCCGTAAAGAAAGGAAGTGGCTCGCTAGCGGAAGTGGGTATAAAGGGCGCGGAGCGGTGACGAACCACTGCGCGACGTCGACTCCTGTTGGTTTTCATGGGAAATGTAGTCTTTAGACAGGCACTATGGAAAAGAGGAGAGAGTAATGGAGACACCTATAGGCAGAAACAGGAAAGGGAGCGTGTTAATCACAACTGCGGAACTGCAGGGAGCTTTAAAGTCCAATTCTTATTAGTTTAAAAATAAGCAACGTGAGACGCAGAAATGGAAATTACACGTATAAGCTCCCACAACAACCACACGGAACCCTGGAAACCTACACTCTACACTGTGATGAAAATTGGCTGAAAGCCCTCAATGAAATGCATTTAGATGCTCAGCTCTTCCAATCTCTGTCCATTTCCTCCGTTTCAAATGATAATAATGTATAATATTTATTAAATATTCCAAGGATTGTTATATGCTCTTCATATTAACTCATTTACCTCCTCCTCACTTTCATAAAGTATGTTGTAACTTTTAACAGAAGACCTGAAGTAGTGACTCATGGGCTCACAATCCTTTTACCATTAAAAACATTTCCCCTCAGATTTTATTTTGAAAAATTTCAAATGTACAGAAAAGTCGAAAGAACTATGCACACCCATATATGCATCACCTAAGTGCTACAATGAACATTTCTGCTATATTTGCTTTATCACATATCTATCCATTCCTCTATCTACCGAACAATGCATCTTTTGATGCATCAAAGTAAGTTGCAGACGTCAGTACACCTCACTGCTGAACACTTCAACAACAGTTTTATTTCCCAGTTTTATTGAGGAATAATTGACATACATTACTGTATAAACTTAAGGCACACAGCATGGTTTGATTTACATATATTGTGAAATGATTACCATTTGAATAGGTTCCGCTAACATCTATAATCTCATATAGATACAATAAAAAAAGAAAAAAGAAAATGCTCTCTTTGTGAAAAAGTTTTATTTTAAATTCGAATAGTTTGTCTACATATGAAAATCAGGAAAATTTCTCTCTAAAACTATTTTGGGCTTTTCTTAAAAATGTAGAAAGATCTAGCCACATACCAGGCCCACATTTCCTCAGGGCAGCACCCTGCTTCCCTGTTAGATGGAAAAGGGCTTTCCTGTGCACCTTTCCAAGTGCCTGAAAGCATCATTCATTTATTGTCTGGTCCCAGAAGCCATCTGAGCTTTTCCTCAGCATTAAAAAAACTTTGATGGGAATAGCTGTCCGATAAGCATGGAATTAACAGAGTTCTTGGGGTAGCTAAGCAGAAGGACCAGGGAAGATGAAAAGTGGGTGAACAAGATGGATAGGCTGTGGACCTGATGCGTCTTGGTGATGAGCTGAGGTTGAGGAGGGAATTGAAAGGGATGCCCTGTTTTCTGACTCCGGCGATTGATACTTGGTGACAATCCTCACTGAAATGAGGAACCCCAGAACAGGCTTTTGTCTACCCAACACTGACCCATGGGCTCACACTTCTGCTCTTTGCAGAAGGCCTTTCGTTCTCACACACACCAGGCACAATTTGACTTCAGATAAAAGGACCATGCTATTATAATATACATGACAGAGAAACCTCCCTTAAAGGAAAGCAGTGGAAATAACTGAGTCAATCAGGCTGCTGAAGCAGTAAGACCCTGCCAGTGGAGAGAAAAAGGCAAAGGAGGGGAGTGGGAGAGGCAGGCAGGTAAGAAAGACAGCTGGACCCTTCCTGAAAGGGTGTTACCAAGACCAGCCCCAGGACAGGGAACACCAAGTACCCAGAGAGTTTGCCCAGTTTGATTTTAGCACGTGGAAATTCCACCTTTCTTAAACCTGCTCTCCCAAAGCGCTGCATACTTCGCCCTCTGGAGGCCACAGTAGGCAACTATGGCGCCTGGTCAACCCCTTCCCCAGAAAGCGAGCATCTCCCCAGCGGGCTCTCCTTACCCCTTCATCTTGCCTACTAGCCATGTGGGCATCTTTGGCAACCCCATTGAAGAGGCTGAGAATGAGGGACAGCACCTCACTGGGCAGATGAGCATGCTCCACAAACAAAAGCTAGGAGGCTGGCTTCCCAGGTTTTGACTAGTGAAACCCACACGTAACCAAATTTAATGTGACTCCACTGAGGTAACCAGAGGACAAGAAGAAGATGGTAACAAGCCAGTGCTACCCGCTGCCCAGTTTGCTGCCCGGAACAAGGTTGTGTGAACAGGTGGCTGGTTAGCTCGGAGACAAAGGGGAAGGACAAGAGCCAGTGCTGCCCAGGGGCAGGAGCCAGGCCTGGGGTATGACAGGGCAAGCAGACAGGGCTCTTTCCTAGTGATGAGTGCTTCAGGCTTTTGTAGAGAGAAGCCATCAGAACTCTCTGATCTACTTCTCCAGGCCCTGATTCCATAGGCAATGCTCACCCATGGGCTCACACTTTCTGGGGAGTTCAGGCCTGGGGTTCTGGCTCCAAGTGACTCCTGATCAGCCTTGCACTTCCCCAGAGACAAAACAAGGGACACAGCTGCTTCATGCATGTTGCAGACCTCCACACAGTCATCAAGCAAGTTGGGGAGGATTCTAAGCAAAGGAAGTCACCTCCCCTGCTGGAGGGAATGTAGATTATCATGGGTGCGTTGGCAAGCTGGTATCCTTGAGGAATGTTGCTTGTGGGTCCTCAAACCCCAGCAGTTCCATGTCTGGGTATATAGCCTAGGCCCTGGCTTTCAAACTTTGGTGCTCACATTCCTCCTACAAGAATTTGAAGGATGCAGTTTTCCTTCATACATTCTAAGTTATGTAGAACTTGAAAAATAGGTAGAACTTTTCACTGTAAATTTTTAAAAACTTGCAAAGACTATAATTTCTAGCATTATTGTAATGTCAACACTTCAGAACAGTCATTTTTTTAAATGTATCCATAGGAATATAAATACCATAGTAATTCGATATCCACAACCATCCACTAAAAAGTATACAAACAGGTTTTTCTGGAACAGTTGTATATTATATATTACTTCATTTTCTCTTTGAACTTCTATTTCCATTTGGCACAACCCTAGCCATGTCTTCATGCACCCTGGAAAATCCAGAATTTCCTGTGGAATGGACCCAAGAGCTCTTCTCCATCCACTCTCCTTGCCCTAGTTGGCTAAGTTGACTCAGGTTTGACTGAGTTGGGTGATTTTCCAGGAAGGTCCCAAACCAGCTGGGTGTTTTCCCACTTAGTGACCCACTGAAATTTAGTCCCTTTCCATTACCCCTTGTTTTCTCATCAGGAAGGATCTGAACCAGGGACCTAGCATGCAGAGACATGAATGCTCTTAAAAGATTGCTGCTTATAGCAATCAAGTTTGAGAAAGACAGATGCACCCCTATGTTTATTGCAGCACTATTTACAATAGCCAAGAATTGGAAGCAACCTAAATGTCCATCAATAGATGAATGGATAAAGAAGATGTGGTACATATACACAATGGAATACTACTCAGCCATAAGAAAAGGGCAAATCCAATCATTTGCAGCAACATGGATGGAGCTGGAGGGTATTATGCTCAGTGAAACAAGCCAAGCGGAGAAAGAGAAATACCAAATGATTTCACTTATCTGTGGAATATAAGAACAAAGGAAAAACTGAAGGAACAAAACAGCAGCAGAATCACAGAACTCAAGAATGGACTAACAGGTACCAAAGGGAAAGGGACTAGGGAGGATGGGTGGGTAGGGAGGGATAAGGGGGGGAGAAGTAGGGGGGTATTAAGATTAACATACATGGGGGGGTAGGAGAAAAGGGAGGGCTGTACAACACAGAGAAGGCAAGTAGTGATTCTACAACATTTTGCTATGCTGATGGACAGTGACTGTAAAGGGGTTTATAGGGGAGACCTGGTATAGGGGAGAGCCTAGTAAACATAATATTCGTCATGTAAGTGTAGATTAGTGATACCAAAAACAAAGCAAAAAAAAAAAAAAAAAGGGCAGTTCCTGTGTGGTAACCTCCAACGAGTTCTACACAAGGGTATAAAGGGCATATAAAAGTGTAGGCAAAGGGTCTGTTTGTGTTTATACAGAGGATCAAAGCCTAATTGGGCTACCCCAAAAATGAACTAAGATACGATATGAAAAAGAACTTCCAACATCTGCACTCTCTGGAAGACTCATGCCAGAAGATGATCATCAAAAAACCCCAACAAAGATCCACGCACTGCTACAGCTGTAGATGCACTCATCCCACCACCTCCTGGACTTGCCATGAGAATGAGGAAGGAGATATCTAAGCTGGCCTGTGCATACAGTAAAACAACAAATTTGACTGGATCTATACTGTTGGAACTCAACCAAGAATTTGGAGAAGTGCAAATTGTAGCGCTCCAAACTCTTACAACTACAGACTATTTAACTGTTAAAAGAACATATGGCATGTGAACAGTCCCCAGGAATGGGTTGTTTTAATTTGTCTGATTTCTCTCAGACTGTTCAAGTTCAGTTGGACAATATCCACCATATCATAGATAAGTTTTCACAAATGCCTAAGGTGCCTTAATGGTTTTCTTGGTTTCACTGGAGATGGCTGGTAATTACAGATATGCTTTGGTTATGTAACTATACTCCTATTATGTTAATGTGTGTGCGCAATTTAAGTAGTAGCTTAAAACCTATATATGCTGAAGTTACTCTACAAGAAGATATGTCAAAGAAATAATCAATCTTCCCATGTTTTCTTCCGCCTGCTACTTCTATAGCTTTTCTTCTTCCTTCCTAATTACAACCCTTAAATAGAATTCGTGCCTCATATCAAATTTACCGAGTATCATAACTCCTCCAAGTGGTAAAGATACCTCAAGACAAATGCTGGACATAGAAGCCACAGGGCATAAATATGCAAAGAAATAAAAAGCTAACCTTTTCAAACAATAAGGCTTCCCTCTCACTTACCAACTTCACATTTCCCTGTATGGCCCCGGAAGATGACTGGTTAGCCAGAGACGGGTAAGATTCCTCAAGGGAGGAACAACCTAAGACAGGCACAGTCACAGGGGGGCCATCAGGTGAGAAATTGGGGATCAACAGAGGTGAGGCTTAGAACCTCAACCCCCCGTTCTGAGAGAAATCTTCTGCATACATGGATGTTTTATTGCCCTGGTCTAGCTTGGATTAACACATAGTCTACAGGCACACACCTGATCATCTACATTTGCTCTCTTACAACACTAAACTATGTTTTCTACCTTTATCTTGTATCTACCTACCACTTCAGCATTTTATTAAAAATAATAATAATAAAGAGAGAAATGTGGTATCCACATATAAATCAAGTATAAAAACCAAATGAGTATTCATATTTGAACTGACTGTTTAGAGTTCATAATGCATGAGCAAAACCGAAAGTTTCTGTGATGACTGCCCTTGTACTGTTCACTATGTAACTTATTCATTATGTAAGAATTTGTTCTCCATGTAAGAACTTGTTTGTTATGCCTCAGAAGATTGGAGACTGACGAAAATTAGGCTTGGGGTGTATTAATGATTGTGCATTGAGCATTGACTCCCCTATACAGAATTTTATTGTCGTTAACAACCATTTGATCAATAAATATGAGAGATGCCCTCACAAAAAAAAAAAAAAAAAAAAAAAAAAGGACAGACTTCCAATGGTAAAATAAATAAGTAACCGGGATGTAATGTATAGCATAAGGAATATAGTCAAGATATTGTAACAGCTTGGTAGGGTTATAGCTGGAACCTAGAATTATGTATATAAATGTTCTACCACTGTGTTGTACACTTGAAACTAATGTAATGTAATACTGTGCGTCAACTACCCTTCAATAAAAAATAATTATTTAAAAAAAAAAAAAAGATTGCTGCTTATGTAGACAAGTGATTTCATATACTAATAGCTACTTCTATTGCAAGCTTATGTAGGAGGCACTGTGCTAAGTACTTTTATATTTACTGCCCCGTAATTCTCATGATGCAATTTAACCTATTTACCATGCTATTAAACCATTTCACCAACAAAAGGAACTGACTTCTAAAACCAAAAATCTAACCACCTAAATAAAATTACTTACTAACATTCAGGAATTTAAGGGGTTATGCAATATCATTTTCCAGGCATTACTGATAGTTTTCCACCAACCAAAAGTCACAGTTGGAGAAGTGAAGATACATTTGAGACATCTTGTGTTGAGATCTGTTAAGGAGATGGTGACCAGGGACAAGAACATTTCTTAAATCTTTTCTATAAAAGCAACTTTGGACTAACTAACATTGGATAGTAAGTGAGTGGGATAAATGGTTTAAACAAAGTGTTTCAGGATACCAAGTCCAGTCCAGTCCCACCAGAGATGGGATGTCACTGGAGAGCCGGACAGCTTGGAAGAGGAGCCGCTAGAGGGCGGCAGAGCACAGCGGATGCAGACGGGTCACTGGACACCAGCTTTCTCCAGTATCCCAAATTAAAAAGCTTGGTGGGAGGGCACCTATGACTGCCCTGTCCTCCCCACCAAGCCACAGCTTCTCCTCAAGGGAAGGGAGGCCAATGCCTGGACAAACGTTATGGACCAGTGCTGTCCAGTGGAAATCTAGTGTGAGCCCCATATGTAATTTCAAGTTTTCTAGCAGTCACTTAGAAAAAAGGGAACAGCAGGTGATGTTAATTTTAGTAGTATTGACATTTACTCCCTGTGGGTAAAATTGAAATATTTCCAGAATCTCTTGCCGCTGGGCCTTAGTCCATCTCCATATTAATAGGTGTTTACAAGGTGTGGAGAGGAGCTGTGGCATGTACTCCCCATATATCAAGAATGTTATAGTTTCAATGTATAATGAATATAAAAATTATTGAGATATCTTACTCTTTCTTTTTTTTAGGTCTCTGAAATCCAATGTATATTTTCTATTTAAGGCACTTCTCAGTTTGGACTAGCCACATTTCAAGGGTTCGATAGCCGCTTGTGACTACAGATGCCGAATTTCCATGAAGTAAGCTCTTCCTGCAGGATAAAGGTCTTACAAGAATTCCAGTAGCGTCCCAAGGAGAAAGTAAGGCCAAGAGCTCCTCCTGGACCTGCCTACAGCCTTATGTCTATGGCCACATTTCCCACCCACCCCCACCTGCCCCCCCCCCACACACACAGAGACCCCCTCCTGTAAATTATTTGCCTCTGGTCACTGCTGTCTCCCTACTCACCTCCCAGGCCTCCTATTTGGTCCTTTCTAATCAGCAACCCATCATGTTTTGCCTCAGATTAGGAAACTTCTGCTCCCACTGTCCCCTCCGCTCCCCTGTGGTCTGAGATTAGAGTTGTTCAGGCCTGAGGAGGTTTGAGAGTTTAAGTGGCCTCACTTCAAAAGAGCGTAATGATTGGAAGACAGCAGCAGCTTGGTTCTGGATGCACTTGCCCAGGGAGATAGGCAGGTCCTCAGAGAAGTACCAGCAGGCTCAGGCCTCAGCAAGCTGGTTGTGGATCCCAGCTGTGCTGGCCTTGGGCAGAGAGCCTAAAGCCTGCATGCAGTGTTTCCTCATCTGTCAAATGGGGATAATAATAGTATTTATCCACTAGGCTTGGGGGTGCGGATTAAATGAGATACTTATAAGAGTGCTTGGCACAGAGGAAGAGCTAAAGATATTTTAACTCTTAAAAGTCTACATTTGCGGAACTGCATCTCAACACTTCTAAACAATTATTATTTGACAAAATATATGCTGAGAACTGTCTCTACATTTGTGCTGCCAGATGGGCCAGGCATTACTCTAAGCAGACCCTGGATCGGGCCGTTACACCATCACCTCCTGTCACCTCCAGCCGAATGGATCCCATCATCAACAGTTTGCCAACTAAAATTTTTAAATAACACAAAGGAAAAGATCACCAATTAAAATACCTCTGGAACACTTTTTCACTGATAAATGCCTAACTTTTGAGTGCTTGCAAAGTGTCAGGTGTTTTTTTTTTTAACATGGTTTGAGGTATATAATTTCCACAACAACTTTATGAATCAACGTCTATATTTTATAGATAAGGAGACAAGTCACACAGCTAGGAAGAAGTGAGATTCAATCCAGAGAGCCTGGCTCCAGAGTCTGAGCAGAGAACACCCTTTCGTACTTCCTACCCACAAAATCAATTCCTACACCCCTCACCTTAAAAGTCCTCACCTCTGTGAAGTCCTTTCATCCTCTCTGGCCCCACCCTGACCTGTCCAGTGCTCCCAGGCCCGTGTTCCCAGGTGCTTGTTTTAGGCCTCTGACTGGACACCTGTCACATGACATCACCGTGAGTTATGCTGGAATCTGTTCCTCATACTAGGGTGTCAGCCTCCTTCCTGGTGACAAGGCCCAGGCCCAGGCCCAAGATACGTAAACTGACAGGCTGAGGTTTGATTTCTGCCTCCACTGCCTACTTCATGGATTCCTGCAACAAAAGACTTAATTTGCTGTGCCACAAAAGGCATCATAAGTTCATCTGACAATTTGTGTAAAGTTCCTGACGCATAGTAGATGTTTTATAAACATGGTTTCTTATCATCAAAGACAATGATTGCACTAGATTTTTCCCTGTAAATAGTTTCTTTACAATCATGAAATGACATAATCAGTAAATTGATATGGAAAGCAATTTGGTTACAACCTTAAACACTTTAAATATACTTGCCCTTTGACCCAGCTAATCCACTTCTAGGGAATTACCTACAATTATATTCCTTTATGTGAGAAATTACATATGCACAAGAAAATGCATTGTAGCAAAATACTGGAAGCCACCAAAATATCCAACACTAGGGAACAGTTCAAACAAATTGTAATATATCCAACAGATGGGATACTATGAAATCATGAGCAAGAATGACATGGCTCTGTGTACAGTGGGATGAACCACTTTCCAGATTAAATAAAAATGCAAAGTGCAGAACAGTGTGGAAAATGTTACAATTTATGCAAAAAACTAAGGAGAAAGTCTATATATGTAAGTATTTATATGTGCATTGAATATCTCTGGAAGGAAGTGCCAGAAACTGGTTTCAGACATGGTCACTGGGTAGAGGGCTGCAGAGCTGGGCTTCAGACATGAGAAAGAGGCTGACTTTTCACTGACTACCCGTTTTGAATGTTGTAGGATACTCATGTATGTTGATTAAATTCTAACTAATTTAAAAATAGAAATGAACACCTGGAGACATTTAATCTCAGCCATAATATTTTTCCCAGAGACGATACACAAATGGCCAGCAGATATATGACAAGATGCTCAACATCACTCATCAGCAGAGAAATGCAAATCAAAACCACAATGAGACATCACCTCACACCTCTTAGAATGGCTATTATAAAAAAGACAAAAACAACAAGTGTTGGTGAGAGTGTAGCTAAAAGACATGTACACTGTTGGTGGGAATGTAAATTGGTACAGCCACTGTGGAAAATAGTATGGAGGTTCCTCAAAAACTTAAAAATAGAACTACCATATGATCTAGGAGTTCCACTTCTGGGAATGTATCCAAAGAAAATGAAAACACTATTTCAACAAGATATATGCACCCCCATGTTCATTGCAGCATTATTCACAACAGCCAAAACACAGAAGCAACCTAAGTGTCTGTTGATAGGTGAATGGATAAAGAATATACACAATGGAATATTATTCAGCCATAGAAAAGAAGGAAATGCTGCCATTTGTGACAAGATGAATGAACCTTGAGGATATTATGCCAAGTGAAATAAGTCAGGTGAAAAAAGACAAATACCGTAGACTCACTTATATGTGGAATCTAAAAAACAAATAAAAAAAACCCAAGTCATAGGAACAGAGAATAGACTGGAAGTTGCCAGAGGCTGAGGGGTGGGGAAAATGGGTGAAGGTGGTCAAATGGTATAAACTTCCAGCTGTATACTGAAAAAGTTCTGGGGAATTTAATGACAGCTTGGTGACTATAGTTAACAATACCACATTGTATACTTACAGGCTGCTGAGAGTAGATCTTAAGAGTTCTCACCGTGCCACACACAAAAATAGGTAATCATGTGAGGTGATGGAGGTGTCAACAGACCTTATTGTGGTGATCACTTCCCAACGTGTCTGTGTATCAAATTGTTATGTAGTACACCTTAAATTTATACAATGTTACATCCCAATTATATCTCAATAAAGCTGGAAAAAATCTCAGCTGTAATAAAGGAGATGCAAATCAAAACGATGAAATGATATTTTCCACCCATCAGATTGACCAGCATTTTCAAGTCTGGTGTCAAATGTTGGCTCAGTTTGGTCCTGTCATACCTGGTTGGTGGCAGACTAAAATGGTAGAGCTAACTTTAAAACAACTTGGCGGGATTGAGTAAAATGTCCTTGATTTATGACCAAGAGATCCTTTTTTTTTTCTTCCCCCACCCACCCGTGTCAGTTCAAGGCCAACTGCAGACCTTGGTCCCTACCACAGCTGAGTATCAGCCCTGAGGTCACAGCTGGGGGCTGGGGGCAGACTGCTGCTCAAAGGAGACTGAACTGGTTTCACTGTTTCCTTTTTTTTTTTTTTTTTTAATACAAGGAGAATGTCCTCATGCATTACTTACATTATTGAAAGTTAAACTTTTTAAAATATTTCACAAATCTGGTTGTCAGAAAATATGCAGGAAAGGGAAAAAGAAAATGAAAGGGGAAAAACATTTCTCTTGCTTAATGTGGTCACATTGATATTTTAGTCTTTTTTCTTCCACTGGATTTTTTTATGCATAGCTTACCCTTGTGCCATGCTGAGAAGGCACACAGTCTTGTATTCTACCTTTTCTGTTGATTTCATAACATCGGTTACCGTCTGTGACGGGTCTGTGAGTCTCTCTCCACGTCCTTTCATGGTCCGAGGGAAGGAAGGCAGGTGGGCAAGGAATAAGGGGTGGAGGTAGAGCGGTAAGTTCTCTGTGTCCTGGGAACCCACAGGGAGAGCTTCTCAACCTTTGCACTGTCAACATTTTGGATGGGATGATTCTTGGTTGTGGAGGCCTGTCCTATGCACTGCACGAGGTTTAGCAGCAACCATGGCTCAAGAGACAAAGTTTTCTGCTATTACAAATGGTACTGTGTCAGTCCGGGGAGAGGAAATCCCGGGGCAAAATACCTCTAAAAACTGAAATCAGTTAAAGGGAGAAATAAAGTTTAAAACCTGTTTATTGCTTACAAACTGCAGTCCAGGGCCGTCCCTCTCTTCTGCTCCTGAAGAAGCAAGCAAGCAAGCCAGCCCCTCCCTTTAAACTCTCAGGTTCAGACACGCACTAGGTTGCCCAAGTAATTACCCATTGACATGGAGATGAACTTCTCTCCACCCCTGAGGATATGCAAATGCACTGAAGCCAGGAGAGATAATCTGGAAATGTTTTAATTTTACCCACATACTACAATGAATAGCTTTGTGCCTACATCATTTTACTATGCAGATGAAGCTCCAGGCTAAAGTCCCAGAAGTGAGATCGCTGGCTCAAGGGAGTAAATATACATTTACAGTTATCTTATTATTTTTCCCCCTCTCCTGAACAGAATGTAAGCTCCATGACAGGGCAGGAATGTTTAAGCTTTTATTCATTGATGTATCCCTAGTGCTTCAAACAAGGCTTGGCACATAGTAGACACTCGATAAGTACATGCTGAATGAAGGAATGAACCCACTCCAGGAAGCCTGAACACAGGCTCCTGACAACCATTCCAAAGGCTGCCCCTTCCCAGTTCCAGGGCATTGGCCCTCCAGAGATCCTTGAACACAGCCGGAAGTCCCTGCTGGTGCCACACACCCTGCAGAAAGTGAAAGCCTTTCCCTCAGTAGGTACAGGGGTGCTGGGCTAATGCTGGTTGGTCTCTCCCCCTATTCTCTTACTTTACCCAGGAAAACATTTAAGAAATACATCTACTAAGCTGAATGTATCATTTTACTTCCCAATTCCCATCCCTGACTACAGTTTTCTCTTTTCTAGTAACTTACAAAATCACTGAATACTTGAAGAATGATTAGGTGGTGGATAGAGTGGGCTCATTTTCAAAAATGAAATTTGTTCATGGAGTGGGTGTTATTTTGTGCCTGGCTCTGTGCTGACAATGAAAATGGGTGATGAGAACATGGTGAAAATCGTCCCTGCCATGCACACACCCACACACACACACATACACACACACACTCACAGCGCGCCTGACTTGACTAACTCTGATTTTCCCCCCTTGTCAGAAGGGCCACTTTGGTTCGTTGGCTGACTTTTGGTTTCATGCTTCTGGGAGTGCCTGTTGATATTTGCCTGAGTCAACTGCTGAACTACAGGAAACTTGGCCTTTCTGATTCCAGGTGATCCCTTTTGGGCTCAGGTCACATTAAGATTTCTCCTATTGGCTCCCAGTTTACATAAGCGTGGGGAGGAAGGAGAAGGTGGTAAAATATGGAGCCAGACTGATGGGGTTCAAACCCTGGACAGACCATTTAGTAGCTGGGAGGTCTTGGGCAGCTAAGATCAAAGCTCCCTCATCTTGTGTTCCAGCCCTGCCCATCCTTCCAGCCCCTCCTGTAACCAGCCGCCTGATAAAGAGGAGGGACAGGGTAAAGTCCAGAACCTATGACCCAGTGCAGAGCCCGAGGCAGCAGATTCCACGATGGCAGCCTGTGTGCCCCAGGTCAGGCCACGTCCTTCATCTTCCTGGTCAGATGGGCTCTAGAAAAAAACCCGGGATCCATGGCTTCAGACCATTCCCCAGGGGCTTTTGCAGCGGCAGTTCCAAACATGTTTTGGCCCCTAACCTAAACGTTTTGGATTGCTGAGAAGTCCAGATATAAATTAGAGTGTTATTTGGATCTCTTTAATCCCATCTGGCATTCAAAGATCCACAGCATGTGTAACCAGGGGGGCTCTTAAACTTCGAAAAATGGAAAAGTCCAGAAGATGTCTAGCTGGACACCTGCCTCAGTGTTTATGCTGGAGTGAGGGACCCCAAATTTCTAAGTGGACTGGATTCTGCAAAAAAGATCCTTTAAAACCTATAGAAGCTGGAGATTCTTTTCACTTTACAGAAGCTGAAGATTTAAGAGAACTGAAAGCAGCCTGAATTTAAAGACTATCAAATGGTTATTTCAGGAGATGATAGTGAGCGAGACAAAGGAGCTGGCCTTAAAGCCGGAACAAAACAACCCTGCAGATTTTAAGACTGAAATCAGTAGAGAAAGAAATGTCATTTTAAGTCTCTAAACTGTTGCTGTCCCAAGTGGAGTAGCCCAGGAGAGATTTAGGATACATAGCGACTAAATGCTGTGGATTAAGTTGGATCCAGATTCAAGCAAACCAGCTATAAAAAAGGAAACATATATGAGGCATTTAGGGAAATTTGAAAACTGATGGGATATTTGAGATTGAGCAGGTCTTGATAACTGCTGAAGCTGAGTGATGGGTGCATTGGATTGATTTTGCTTTTCTTTCTACATCTGCATGTTTGAATTTTTCCATAATAAAGGTAAAATAAGGCCAAAAAATGAATATTTCAAATGTTGAGATCAAATACCTCTATTTCCTTACATACCATCAATTGCTCAAAATCATGTCTCATTTTTGTTTACTTCATATTTGAATCACCATTTCCTGGTACAGTTTTGTGTTTTTTTTTTCCTGGAGCTTATTAGCACTTTTCCTATTCCTTTCTGACAGAGGAAACATGTGCCTTCTTTACCATATGCTTAGAGCTTCCAGCTTCTTAATTACACTGTTGATTGGAATTCACTGAATTCTCAAAGACGTTTTTAAGATTCTGTTATCAGAGCCTATGTTTTCCTGTTCTTATTTAAATCAAAGACTTCCAGGCAAACAGCTATAACCCTGTGGTGTGTTTTCAATGTGTTTCTAGGTTAGTTCTATTGTTTCTTGGATACTATATGTCTTAGATCAGAAGCAGAGCCTGAGACAAGGATTCCGGTGAAAGTGAGCCCACTCTCTTGATTATTGTCACTAGAATAGAACAGGGGAAGAAAGCTTAGCAAGGAAGTACTTCTGGCTGGAGACTAACTTCAGTCTGGTCCCACAGAGACTCTGGAGCTTGTCTCTCCTTGACATAGGTGGGTATTTTGTGCAGTAACTCACAGCGGCTGGGCAATGGGTGTTCTGGATTGATGAAGGGAATTTGAGAGCACCATCCATGCTTCCAGTGGTTCTCAAACTTGTTACACAGACCCCCTGACTCTGCACACCAGAGTTACTGATTCAGTAGGTTAGGTGGGGAGCCTGAGAATTTGCATGTCCAACATGTTGCCAGATGCTGCTCCTGGAACTATACTTTGAGAATCAAAACACTACATTATATCTTCCTTTTTTGTTTTCCTAGGGCACAAGCTCAAGTAATTTTTTTTTAGCAAGAGTGTATAGGAGGTAAATTTTATTTATTCTCGCATGTCTATTTTGCTTCTAGTTTGGCTGTTCAAAAACATTTTCCCTCAGAACTTTTCAGGCCATCGTTTCATACCTTCTAGCTTCCGAGAAGCCTGATGCTAATTTTTAATCTTTATTCTCTTACAGATAATCTGTGTATTTGTTTTCAACTTCCAGAAGCTGTTAGGCTTTCTGAAACCTCATGGGACCCTGGTATGCATGTTTTTTGTTCTGCTTGGCATTCAATGGGTACTTTAATCTAAACTTCTTTTTTTTTGGTTGCTCTGAAGAAATTTTCTTCTATTAGTTCTCTCATTATTTGCTTGCCTCTATTTTTCCTTTTCTCCCTGGAATTTTCATTACACAGATATCAAGCCTCTTGAATTGATCCTTTATGATTTGATTTTTCCTCCTCATATAAAAAATATTTTTTGTCTCTATATTTGTAGAGAATTTCATTACTTGTTTCTATGTATTTTTAAGTAAATTTTTTAGTTTAGAATAATTTTAGATTTATAAAGAAATTGCAAAGATAGAGACCCATATACCCTTCATCCAGTTTTTTCTAATGCTAGCATCTTATATAACCATAGTACATCAAACTAAGAAATGAACAGTCATATATTATTATTACTGAAGCTAAAGATTTTATTCAAATGTCAACAGTTTTCCCATTAATATCTTTTTCTGTTCCAGGACCCAGTCCAGTATATCACATTATATTTAGTCATCATATCTTCTCAATCTCCTCTGTGATTCTTTCTCTTTCTTTCCTTGTTTTTGTCCTTTTTAAAAAGGTACTTTGACAGTTTTGAAGAGTGCTGTCAGGTAGAACATCCCTCAATTTGGGTTTTTATCTCATGACTGGAGTGGGATGAGGCGCTTTGGGGGAGAATGGCACAATGGGGAAATGCGCCCTCATCACATGATATCAGCTGATGATTATACCCTTGCTCACTACATTAGAGCAGTATTTCTCAGATTTGTCCAGTGTAAAGTTACTATTTTTTCCCTTTCATACCCTATTCTTTGGAATTGAGTTACTAAGTCCATCACACGTTTCAGAGGGAGGGAAAATTAAGCTGCATCTGAAGGGGAGAGTAGCTGCATGTTATTTGGTATTCTTCTGTAAGAAAGATTTGTCCCTTCTCCCCACATATTTATTTATTTAATCATTTATTTAGATCAGCATGGACTCATGTATATTTATTTTACACTTTGGGTTATACTCCAGTACTACACTATTTATTTTGTTGCTCAAGTTGTCCCAGCTTTGGCTATTTAGGTTGGCTCCTTGTCTCTTTGACACGCCCCATCCTGATTTATTTAAGCACTTCCTTATTTTCTGGCACTAGTTTCTAGACTTTAAAATTATATTTTGTATTTTGGCAATCACACTTTTCATTTCCCAGAACTCTTTCATTTTTACTTATTAGCAGTCCTTTCTTGTTTTATGGACCCAATATTAGCTCAAATTAGAATTTAGTTCTAATCATAATGTTGTGAATGTTGTTGGTTGGATTTAAACTGTAAGAATTACTTTTAGATAAAGCGTAAAAGACTTAATTATGGTTACAGAACATATGTAAATATTATAACTCTTGGTAATGTGAAAGTAATAGTACAACTGTCAGAGTGGAAGGCTTGGGTGGAGGAGAGACAAAACAGAGTTCACATGCTGATTTCTTTGACGCAGTAGAAATCACAAGATATAGCCAAAGTGGATGGAACTGGAAATAAAGGTTTTAAACAATTATTGAGGTTGAAAAAATAATCAACAGAAAAATTAACTAATACTGCAACACAGTGTGGATGGATCTGTGAACAAATCTCTTCAATTTTTCATAAGTGGAGTCAATAAATATTAATTCCGTTGATAAATCAAGAAATTAATGTATATACATATTAATCAGATTTGTGGTGAAAGCCACCTCATCTAAAAGCAAAAAAGGTTACTGGTTTCCTTTAGAGAGGGGCCATCAGACAGAGTGAGCTAGGAACAAGACTGAGTTTTTCCTTAGCAACATCCTCTATTAAAGCATTTAAAAACAACACACACATATTAGTTTTATAAGAATAATATTTAATACATATAATTAAAACGTTTGTAAATGGTGAATATAAAAACATGCTGGTGCTTGGCAGAAAGTGCGCATTGGGTTGGGGGATGCGATGGAGCTGGATGAGGTGCAATGTATGCAGCATTGTGGCTGCAGAAATAGCCACCTTGGGTAGGGGTGTTCCCCCAGGCAGGGCCCCTTTCCTCTGTAAGCAAGTTCGTTCATTCAACAATTTACCTAGCCCTTGCTGAGCTTCAGGCCCTGTTTTAAGGCTGAGGATAAGGAGCCATCTCTGCTTTTCACATTCAAACCAATCCTTACAAGATGGCTCTGCCTAGAGCTGGCACTCCCCACCACGGGAAGGGTATAGTCCATTTGCACTTTCCTTTTCAGGATGAAGGAAGTTGGGGGACGATTCTCAGGAGGTACAGTGACCAGCCATTTAGGGTTGCCCATTGCTGTCCCAGTTTTAAAACAGGAAGTCCTGCATCTCTGGAAACCCATCTGTCATGGGCAAGCTGAGCACTTGGTCACCCTTTCCAAGGGGATAATTCTAACCCCAGCTCTCATGTCTCCCTGGTCTCTGCTCTGCTAGAGGAGACCAAGGAACCCAGGGCTTGTGGGTGTCACTTCTAGAGCTGTCAGCATGATCTGCTGTCTGAATTTTGGGGGGTCTACATTAGTAAGGTGTGTGTGTAGGGGGAGCAGATCAGGGAGCTGGTGATGCTGATTTCTGGATGTTGAAGCTGAAGGGAAGAGAGAGTTTCAAGGAAAAGAACTAGGAGAGGTGGGATGGGGTAGGATAAGGTTTTCCAGCTTCCAGAAATTGCATGTCTGGGGACATATAGTTCGACCTTGGTAGGGTACCAGATTTTTATGCCCACTCCATTCCTTAAAATGCACTTACTTAATCAATATGATTACCTACTATGTACTATGCTCTGATTATTAAGCTGCCTTACACCTATTTATTAATTCACTCTCGGGATGCAGCAAGGGACCAAACAGATTCAGATTCAGATACAGATACAGATACAGAGTTTACAATCCATATGGGGATACTGACAATTTACCTGTGGGCCTAGTTCCCCTCCATTAATCTACGTATCTATCCTTCTACCAGTACCAATCTGTCTTTTTTATTGTAACTTGTAATTAAATTTTGAAATCATGTAGTATGTGTCCTCCAATTTTGTTATTTTCTTCCCCTCAAGACTGATTTAGCTATTTCCACTTAAATGTCTACTAAAAACAAAGCTTGTTGGGATGGTATTGATCAATTTTGGGAAAACAGCCTAATATTGAGTCTTCCAAGCCATGAACTTGGTATATTTCTTCATTTATTTAGATCTCTCAACAGTGTTTTATAATTTTCAGTGTAAGGGTAAAGGCTTGCATGTTTCATGTTAAATTTATTCCTAAGAATGTAATGTTTTTTGATGCCCTTGTGAATAGAATTTTTTATTTCATTTTCAGCTCTTTCCTGCTAGTATAAACACAATTGGTTTTTATATATTGACATAATTTGTTAATCCTAGTCATTGTTTGTACATTCCTTAGTATTTTCTATGTTAACAATCATGTCATCTGCAAATATAGATAGCTCTACTTCTTTCTTTCCAATCTTTGTGCCTTTTATTTCTTTTTATTCCTTATTACAACGGTGAGGATCTCTGGTATCACATTAAATAGAAATCCTGAGACTGAGGTCTTTGCTTTATTCCCAATTAAGGGTAAAGTATTCAGTATCTCAACTTTAAGTATCAATCATATTAATTGTAGGCTTTTCATAGTTTCCCTTTATTTATTAGGTTGAGGAAGTCCCTTTCTATAATTTGCTGAGTGAGAGTTTTTTCATGAATGGGTGTTGAATTTGTCAAATGCATCTATTGAGATGATCATATGGATTTTCTCCTCTAAATATTCATGAAGAAAATTGCATTGGTTTTAGAGTGTTAAGCCACCCTTATATCCTGAGATACATCCCACTTGGTCTTTCTTGTAGGGAGAGATTCAGATTCAGTTTGCTAACACTTTGTTTAGGAATTTTTGGCCTCTAGGTTCATATGGAATATTTATCTATAGATGTTTTCTTTTCTTGTAGTATCATTTTTAGGTTTGGTATCAGGGTTACTCTGGCTACATACAAGTTGGGAAAAGTTCCTTCCTTTATTTTCTGAGTCTGTTTGTGCAAGATTAGTATTACTTCTTCTTTAAGTGTTTTTCATAATTCACCACTGAAATCCTTTAGCCCTGGAGTTTCTTTATGACAAGGTTTTGATAATTAAATCAAATTTGATTATGAATTCAGATTTTCTATTCTTTTTATGTCAGTTTTGGTCTCTTGTGTCTTTCAAGGACTTTACCCATTTCATCTAAGTTGTTGAATGTATTGGCATAAAGTTGTTCATAATTTTCCTTATTCATATCATGTCTATAGGATTTGATGACATTCTCATTTTCATTCTTAATGTTGGTAATTAGTGTTTCATTTTAAAAAAATCAGTGTTACAGGGATTTTATAACCTTAATATTTTGTTGTTTATAGTGCTGACTTTTGACATTGATTTTCTGTATTGTTTTTTATTTCATTGATTTATATTCTTGTATTTATTATTTCCTCTCCTCCGCTTGCCTTGGGTTTAATCCAGTTTTTGTTTCCTTGATTCTTAAGGTACAAGTTTAGATGATTGGTTCTTAACCGTTCATTCTTTCTACTGTAAGCATATAAAATATACATTTCCCACAAAGTACTGCCTTAACTGCATCACAAATGTTTATATGTTGCATTTTTTTAACCAGTTACTTCAAAATAATTTCTTATTTTCCTTGTGATTTCTTCTCTGACCCATGGGCTATTTAAAAGTCTGCCACTTAATTTCTAAATATGTAAAACCCTAGATATCTTAATTTTATTGATTTCTACTTTAATTCTGTTGTGCTCAGAGAATATAGTCTGTAAGGTTTTAATCTTTTGAAATTCATTTAGGTCTTTTCTTTTTCATGGCCCAGCATGCAGTTTGTCTTGATTAATATTCTGTCTGTACTTGAAAAGACTGGATTCTGTAATTATTGGTTGTAAAATTCTACAAATGTCAACCACTTACTGCTAATCCCCATCTTTCCCCTACTGACTCTACTCCGAGCAGCTATGAATCTACTTTCTTTATATATTTCCTTTTCTGGATATTTCATATAAATGGAATCATATAACATATAGTCTTTTGTGCCTGGCATTTTTTTTTCATATAGCATAATGTTTTAGAAGATCATCCATATCATAGTGAGATCAGTATTTTGTTTATTTTAACTGCTGGATAGTATTCCTTTCATGGATACACTGCACTTTGTCCATTTTGCTTATTGTATTGATGGACATTTAGATTTGTTTAGTTGTTGGCTATTGTGTTCATCTTGTTTTTTAATAATGTTGGGCCAAAATCCTTAATCTTGGGGCACAGTTTTTATTGTTAGGGTATGGCATTTCTGATGTTTCAGGAGAAAGCCCAGGGTGTTTCCTAAGTTGCTATAACTTAGGGAGACTCAAACTTATCTCCTTCATAGCGAAAGTGTCCAAAATCCCTGCCCAGTCATTTCTGCTCTCTAGCTACTGCTTTTCACTGGGAGTCATCCCCATGTATGTACAGTGAGGGGCCAGCCCAGGACTGGAGGAAAATCTATATACAGATTTGGAGTCTTAACCCCTCTGCAACTCCCTCCTTTCCAGGATTCCCCCTTCAACTTCTAGCCATTCTAGGAGCTACCAGTTTCTTCCTCTATTAGCTCCAGCAGCTGTCTGCTCCCTCAAAGTTTCTGCTTGAGTTCTAGCTTCCCTACACTGCCCTAACTGGGGGATACCCTCAAGGGAGAAGCATAGAAAAGTAGATTTCACCCACTGCAGTTCCCATCTTCCAAAAGTAAAATCCATCCAATTTTGGACTGTTTTGTTTGCTCCCCAGGGCTTTCAAACCCTTGTTCTTATATTTTGTCCAAAGTTTATATTGTTATCTGCAGGAGGTTTTGTCTGATATAAACTACTTCACCATCACTAGAATCAGACTACTGTCTCTCTTTTTTAGGAAGCTAACATACAACCTGGCAAGGGCCTCATTGTTAGCAAGGGTGTCTGTCCCTTCCTGCCATCTCTTGGCTCTGAGCTGTTACTGTAACTCACTCAGCTTCATCTCACAGTAAAGTGGATATTTGTGGTTTTGGGCTACTTAGCCTCTAAACCCTTTCTAACGTTTGGGGAATCCTCTACTTTATGAGTCCTGGAGTAAGTGAAAGCCTGTCCCTCGGTATGGAAATCACAAATGTCGACGACAGTTTCTCAGTGTCCTTGCAGCAAGGGCACGGTCACATGACCTAGAGTAAGGACACATGACTTAGCTTGGCCAATCAGATGGATGGGGGACTTTGACTCAAAGACGGAAGGCTAGCAAAGAATCCTTTCTGGTGATAGGCGGCCGTGGCTTTATCTAGTTTCTGGGCCTAACTTTGGTGCTGTCTGTAGTGGGGATATGAGTTGTGGTATTCATTATTCAGCAGTAGCTCCTCCCTGAATATCCTGCTAGTAACTTCTTTGTATGTTTAAGTCAGCCAGAATTGGTTTTGTTGATTACAAATGAGAATCTTGAGTTGTCCACGTACTGATAGTTAAATACCTACCATACACACAAAAAAACGCCCCCAAAACCCATAAAGTCGTCTTAGTAGACAAACCAGATCTTAGGCAAACCTAAAACAGCCACTGCCACATTACAGAGCTGTTCCATCTGTGAACCTGCTTCCTCAGGATATGTCCCCATTCTGCTTTCCAGCCCTTCCCTCCCCTCTCTGTACTTTGGCCACAGATCATCTGAATTCTTCCAAAGTATGATGACCTTCCCTTCCTCCCTGGCTCTGCAGCTGTTGCATGTCACTCCCTGGAATGCAGTTATCATTCCTCCCCTAAACTGCCAACACCACCTCCTAATTGGTTTCCGGCAATTAGACTCCTGCCCAATCCATTCTTCACCCAACAGCCAGAGGAGCTGTCTCAAAACACATGACTGAGCATGTCACCAGTCTGCTTAAAATCTTTCAAAGCTTCTTCATTGATCTTTGGATAAAGAGCAAATTCCTTAACACGATCCAAGTCTGGCTCTTGCCTACCTCTCTGGCTTTATTGGGAGACACTCAGGAGGTAGATGTCCAGGACTGGTCTGACACGAATTGGGGGTGGGACGACAAAGGAAGAGTCAGGGATGATGCCCGGATTTCCAGTTGGGGCAGAGGTAGAAATCTCCATAGTTTACTAACCTTTGACATCTTAAAGGCCTGTGTCAGCCAACCTCACATCCTTTGTTGAACAGGGAGCGAAAACTCAGCCACTCACTCAGGCTTTAATCTGCCAACAACTACCCAGCCAGAGAAGCACAGGCTCTAAGTATGAGATGAAGCTCTACCTTTTATTTGCTGTGTCGTTGGCTTAGGCACTTGCCCTCTTAGAGCCTTTGTTTTCTTATCTTAAAGTGGGAATAATGATTCCTTTCTCTCTCTTTCTGTTTTGGTAAGGAATTTTTATTGAGAGTAGTAAATTTTAGGCATGAGCCCAAGTTGTGACATAGCTGGAGATGACCATTTCCTATGAGCTTCAGTAATAGAATCTATTTTGCCTCGTAGGAATATCACTCTGGTTTTCAGGTATAGGATGTGTAACAAATAGGTTGAAAGAGGAAGGAAGGACCCTCGAGTCCTCTCAACCATCAGTGCCCTTGGAGATATGCACGGGGTGGTGGCTGGCACGAAGAGTGGAACAAAGATCTGCCCAAAACTTCAGAGAAATCCTGGATCCTCCATTGTCCACAGCCAGTCCCTCAGCAGATACTGTTGGCTTTACCTCCAAATATATATGAACTTCTTTACTCCCCATCATGTCTGCTGCCACCACCCTAGTCCAAAGCACCATTCACTGTCTCTCTGGCCTACTGCAGTAATGGGATACCTGCCTCTGCTTTTGTCTCACTCCAAGACATCTCCATCCAAAGGCTCTGAGAATGTAAAGTTGGTACTTTTATTCATCTCCTGAGTCCTTCACGAGCTCCCCAAACCCCTCAGACCTGACCACAAGCCCTGCATAATCTACACAACTCCTTCCCTGTTCGCCCAGACCCAGGCCCCCATCCTTGTTCCTGAGCTTCCAAAAGGCTTCCTCTGCTTCCACTGCTTCCCTCTGCCTGGGCAGCAATCCCCTGGCTGTCCCTGCACACCTCACTTCGCACGTCCTTACCTGCAGGTCCCAGTCCAGGGGACCTCTCCTTGAAGAGCCCCTTTAAAGTATGCTTGCCCCATCTCTCTTTGTTTTATCACTGCTTAATTTTTTTTTTAACACTCATTACTGCCTGAAATTAGGTTGTTTACAGAGGTCTCCTCAACATGACTATACTTTCACATTTTTATTAATTTAAATTATATTAGGAGTACATAGCTGTCTTGTCTGAAAAGCCTGACAGGTAAAGCAAAAATATCCCCTTAACTCCTCTTCCCCCATCCTAGATCTTGCACTGGAATGCAGCTCTGTTTGTCCTATTGATCAGTGATTTGTGAGTTCCTAGAACCATGCATGGCACATTCAACAAACGGACATTGAATGAAGGATACATAAAGGACCAAGTTCTGGCTCTGCTATGTATTAACTTCCCTTTGAGAAGGGCCAGAGGTGGGGAGGTCAATGGCCAAGGTCCACAGGAGGTTTAGATTTAGGCAAACTAGTAGCTTCTTTGAGTATCATCAGTTTGCTCATTCATAAAAAAGGGAAAAGAGTATTTATCTCATAGATTGTGAGTGTCAAGTAGAGCCACATTCTCTGTATACCCCCTCATGAAGTTCACGGGCTAGTGGGGATGTACTTTAAATTGTGCATGTCAACTCCACAGTCTACCATTTGTTCAGTGTCCCTAGCATGTTAGAGCCGTGTTTTCCACACTGGGCTGAGAAGAGCTGTGTGGGGATAGGGGTTACCTGAAACCGTCTGATGCATCTTCCTGGATGGTTTGTTTTACTTGGAAGTAATTTACAACATTATGTTTTATAGTAGGACACAAATATTTATATAATCAAATGAAGAACTTGCCTGAATTTTTAAATCCAGGTGCTTTGGGCATCATCATGAGGAGAGCTACCGAGATCATGCAGTGGGTAGAGCCCATGTTTTCTAGGTGGGTGTGATATCATGAGTTATAAGAAATATGCATTTGGTCATTCTTAGAAACCAAATATGTATTTACCAGGTATATTTGGTCTTCATGCAGTTCCTGAAAACATTGCAGTCTTAAAGGTGTAATGGGTGTTTTTGTCATGTTAATGAGAGACTTTGGATCCATACCCAAGGGCAGGGGCTGGAGACTGAATCAGCCAACGGCCGGCCGGCCGACAGTTTAGTCAATCATGACTATGCAATGAAGCCCTCACAAAACCTCTGAGAAGAATGTTAGCTGCTCTCTGCTCTGCTTTGACTTCTGTGCGCATTTGGATCCTGCTTTTTGGTCGGCGAGAGCTTCTGTGCTTGGGGAACCAGTTGCCTCCATGTGCCATCAAGCCAGGCCCCAAGCTCCATGAGGATAGAAGTTCCTTTATTTGGGACCCTGCCCTATGTCTCGCTTCATCAGACTCTTAACTTGTATCCTTTACGGTATCCTTTATTAAACTGGTAGACGTAAATTGTGTTTTCCTGATTTCCGTGAGCCACTCTAGCAAATTAATTGAACCTAAGGGGGAGGTTATGGGAACCTCCAGTGTGTAGTGGGTAGGTCAGTAGCACAGGGAACTGCCTGGGGCTTGTGACCAGGAGTCTGGAGTGGGGAGTGGAGAGCAGTCTTGTAGGATGGAGCCCTTAACCTGGGACTCTGGTGCTGTCTCCAGGCAGATAGCATCAGAATTGAGTTCTCCAACATTCTGCTGGTATTCGAGAATTGTTTGGTGTAAGTATGTATGGGAACACCCCCTCCCACATATTTACACACACTGGAATCGGGTCTGAGTATCTGAATGAAGTTATACTACTATCACTGTTGTGTATAATATTGTTACTGTTATACATATATGTAGGGAAGAAATACACCATTGCATGTGGTTGTTGGATGTGCGGGAATCACATTTGGTGTCAGAGATGTTGCAGTGGGGAAATTGATGCCAAACGTGCTAGGACCAGGTCTCTCCATCCTGGCTGGGGGACTCTATGGCTCACAGGGAGCCTCCTGTCAGCACAGGGCTCTGCTATGCTCTTCTCAAGATTTGTGACCTCAGCAGAAACAGCAGGTGGCTTCTTCTCCTGCCACTGGGGGAATGGGGGTGAAGCCCAGGGCCCAGGGCCAGGAGGAAGATTCTGGGCCCTAATCCACACTCTCCTAATTCCTAGCATTGCCCAGACCCTGGACTACCCTGCCTGCCCATCAGCACCCGCTCCTCAACTGCTCACCCACCTGAACATAGTAATAATAATTATACTGGAATATCCTTACCCAACTGTATATAACTAACATAGGTAACTGCTTCTGAGCATAATTATAGGAGCTGTTTACAGAACCACAATCACATCAGAGTAAATGATAGCTTCCTTTTCCTCCTATTAATACACCAATATTAGGGACCTATTAGGGCTAATTAGCCAGATCCCAGCAGTAGGGGGTGGGAAAGACCTCGCACTCTCCTACTACCTGCAAAGCAGGAAGGGACCTTGGACAGAACATGTCCCAGCTAGGATTTCGCAGAACACCATGAAGAGGGATGGGCTACCATCTATGGGCACCTACAGTGTGTTAGGCACTCAGGAGGCCAGCAAACATGTATGAACAATTCCACAAACTGGTGGTAGTATCCACTTTACATGTTTAGAGATGGGTTCTGAGAGGTCCATGGGTCCTGGATCACCCACAGTGGGCCATGAAGCTGGGCTGGGGCCCTCCCACTATGCTACCCCACCACCTCAGACTCCCAGGCCATAGCATGGCCAGCGCTGTGGCCCCTTCCTTATCTTCTCTCCTCACTGCTTCCTCCTCCCAGGCAGCCATCACTGCCACCCTGCTTGCCTTGGCTCCCCCTCCCACCCTCATCAGTTCCCAGCGTTGATGCTACCTTCTGCCCCCTCCGCCCCTTCTTCCTGTCCCCTGTAGGGCTCTTGGGTGTTACCTCTCCACAACGGGGCGGGCGGGTGGAGCGGGAAGTGTATGGGGAAGGGTAGGCACATGGGGTTTCCCACCGACCCACACCCCCAACCATCCAGGAGTTGCAGCCAGGAGCTCGGCCTCGGGGTGGTCAGACCTCTGGCTTCCACCCTCCTGCCCACACACAAAGGCTGCCCCGGGGTGCGCCGGGAGCATGCTTGCACATGCACAACTGCACAAAGACGTGCACGCCATCCACAAAGACACCTCCTAACCAGCCCGTGCATACAGCTGTGCACACGCACTCGCACCGGCAGACTCCCGCGTGCACACACGCGCACGTATACACATCCCAGCGTGCGCCCTCACGTACAACACACACACGCACACGCACACAGCTGGACACACAGCCGTACGGACCCCAAATGCCGAGTTCCGGGCCTTGAGGCGTCCCGGCGCCCTGCCCCCGCGGCGGGCCGGGCGGCGCGCGCACCCGCAGACACGCGCACCCTCCCCGCGCGGCTCCACGCCCCTGGCCGCGGCCCGGGCGCTGTGCTGTGCAGCGCCGCGCGGCGGGCGGCGGGAGGCGGCGGCGGCGGCGGCCGAGAGAGCGGAGGAGGCGGAGCAGGGAGCCGGCAACCGCTGGCCCGCGCTCCTCCTGCCGGCCGGGGATTTTCCAGCCTGGGCGCTGACGCCGCGGTCCTCCCTGCGGCCGCCGCGGACCATGGGCGACAAAGGGACACGGTGAGTTGGGGGCGGCGGCCCGGCCTAATGCGCATGGGGGCGACGTGGACGAGGGCGCGGGCGGGCATTCTGGTCTGCGCGCTGGCTCTGCGTTCGCGGTCAGCCCCCGGGCACCTAACTCTCCTCTGCCTGGGCTCATCTGTGTGGGCGCCGGCAGGGCCATGCGCGGGGCTACTGAGAGACAGGACCTGGCCGCCCCGTCTGCCTGGCGGCTCCTCACCACGGAGACACACACACTCACTCACTGACTGACACCCCTCACTGGCCAGCAGACACAGAGAGACACAGGGGCAGGTTGACACACAAAGGCACACACGTTCATGTGGACACATGGGCACACTCATCCATGGGCACGCTCATGTTGGCATATACAGACATTCACTGCCACATACTCATCACATACAGTGTGACACACTGTTACACACTCACTGGTACACACTCATCACACATTCTTGCTGACGGTCATTTGGCATACACAGATCATGCTCCAGCACACATCAACCCTTACACCCTTCGTGCTGGCACATGCATGCCTACACTGATGCACACATACCCTGTCACTTGCACTCACTGAAGCAAACACTGTTACTGAGACACGCACGCTGTCAACCTTACTGACACGAACGCTTATGCTGGCGCAATCTCACCAACATAGTGTTGGCAAGAGCACAGCAATGCTGACCCCCACAGACATGCATCAGACAAAAGCCCACCCAGACTGGCGTTCAGGGCTGCAACAGCCCTTGGGGCTGCTGACACACTCACTCCAGTCCCCACATGGTGAGAAGTGGAAACACACACATCATACAGGGTGGGAGGCCCCCCTGGAGCCTGGGAAAAAAATGCATCCCATCCATTCTGTTTCCTTTCCCTAGGACCTCGTGGGGCCTGGGGCAGCTGGCCAAGGTCTGTTTGGAGCTGGGGTAGGGAGAGGGGCTCCTAATCTTAGGATCCTGCCCTGACTCAGGAAGGGAGAGGCTATGCCTCTAAAATGGGCAACTGGGGCAAAAGGGAGAGGAGGCTGGGGCAGGGTGGCCCCTGGGAACAGTCCTGCCAGACCAAGCTAAGCCTGGTGGGTGCTCAGCTTTGCCCCCTTCTTCTACCCCTTCACTGTGCTCTCCCTGAAGCCCTGATAGAAGCTCCCCCTGAGCGCTTTCTCCTATCCCTTCTGCAACCCCTGTCTTATTTTTTTCTTTTTTCACCCTCATTCTACCCTTGTGCCCCATTTGTCCCATCTTTCTTCTCTTTCCACCCTTCCTTTCCCTCTCCTTGCTTCCAAGAATTATTTATTGAGCTCCTGCTGTGTACTATGCATAGTGTGGGGATCAAAGACGTGCAAGTCCCATTCCTTCCGTTAAGGAACTGATAGACTAGGAAGAAATGGCCCCAGTTGGTCATCTTGTTTTGGGACCACTGACAAAGCAGTTTTACAACTACTGCCATCTGACTGTCTCAGCATTATAAGAAAGGTCCTCTGGAGATTATTTCCATTTTCTAGAACAAGAAACTGAGGCTCAGAGATAGCCTGTGCTCTTAAGGTTTAGAAACTGCCTCTCTGCCATGCTCCTGACAGCTCTTCAGGGAGGTTAATTTTCCTCTTCCTGTTTTCTAGAAGAGGAACCAGAGTGATAAAGAGGTTCCCCTGACTTGCATAAGGTCAGAGGGTTTCAGAGGCAGGGCCGAGGCTGGAGCCCACTTGGTCCATTTCTCTAGGGGCTCACCTTGGGCACTGCCAAGCCCCTCATGGACTCTGGGTTGGAGGCCGGGGTGGGGTGCCCTGCTCTGTGGATGGAGGCACAGACTGGTAAGGAAGGCTGCCGAAGAACGTGAGGCTTCTGCATTCACCTTGATGACTAGTCCCCATTGCAGCTGGCTGGCCAGCACTGTGACCCAGGTCCTCAGCAGGAGGGTGTGTGACTCTCTCCTTCACCAAGTCTGTGTCCCCCAAAGCCAGGATCCTCCTGACTACCGAGGTTGGACTTTTCTCCCTGCAGGGAGTCAGGAGCCCTTCCTAGCTCCTCTCCTTCATCCTTCCTTTGCTGCTTCGCCATCAGGGTGACTCAGCCCCTCTTGGGCCCAGTTTGTGTCTCTGTCACTTGGGGAGGAGTATCATTACATCCCCTGCAGGCATAGGTTGTCAGCAGGATAGGGACGCCATGAGCAGCCGGCTACCTGTTGGAGATTCTATCCTGGGGCCTTTTCCATTCTTTCCCCTTCTATGCCTCTAACTCACTGAGGGACCTTGGGAAATTGTCTTCACCTTTCTGGACCTTCTGTAAACTGGAGCTATCAATACTTAAAATTTCCAGGGTTCTCCTTGCATTTACTGAATTCACTGGGTGGGTGAAGAGATGCTGCATGAAGCCTGGAGCCCAGGCCTGGCAAAGCTGTGATGGTGGTCCTGCTCTCCCTCTCCATCTCCCCTGTAGCCCTGGAGACCTCCTTCTCCATTCCAGACAGGTTTCCTGAGTACTTTGGAAGAGAAGGGCAAAATCAACAATGAGCTGGACCTTGCCTTGTTCCATGAGCAATGGGATTCTACTTTATCTCTGTCTTCAGAGAGGAAACTGCAAATACCCAATCCTTGAAGGATTGGGAGTCAACACCTCCATCCTGCATCTGGATTTGCACCTCCCTCCTCATATGAAAGTGACAGTGAGAAGTAGTCAGAAACTGTCACTGCCCTCTAGGAATTCCAGGGTCAAGGAGGGAAGAGGGGATGAGATGATCCCTGGGTAGGCTTAATTTCAGGGCAGGTAGTATGATGGCTACTCTACCAAGGCACTCCAGGCACAGTCATGCCTCCATTCAACAGGCAGCCCCAGGGGCTGGGGATTCAGAGATGAATGGCTCTACTCTGTCCCCAAAGGATTTAGAGTCAAGCAGGTAATTATAATGCAGGGTCATATGTGTTGTGACAGACTTAGGGAAGAGTTCCCAGTCCAGTTCTACCTGTGGGAACAGTGAGGGAAGCTTTCCTGGGAAAGAGGTGGCATTGGAGCTGCGAAGCTTCATTTAGAAAGATGAGGGTGGGATTAGGGATGTTGTTCTGGGCCGAGGGTGTAGAATCTGCAAGGCCTGTAGGCATGAAGCAATATGTGCAGAGTGGGCTGGGCTGGGCATGATGGTGAGCCTTCGGAGGTAAGCATAGGCCAGGCACCAACAGCCTGGAATGCCAAGCTAAGGAGAGAGGATTTTCTCTTGCAGTCAGTGGTGATTCAGAGCGGAGTGTGAGGAGCGGAGGGATGGGAGCAGATTTTCATTTCAGAGGATGCCTTTCACAGTGGCATGGAGGCTGGATGGGAAGAGCAGGCCTGGAAGCAGGGAGACCAGTGAGTACGTGAGGAGGAGCCTGAGAAGGTGTGATCCAAACAAACGCTATGGAGAAGATGGGAGAGAGAAATATGAATGAGGAGGTGGAGTCTTTTAGCCTACTGGCTGGGTGTCTGGTATGTGTCAGGAGATTTACATGCATGTTCTCATTTGGTTCTCCAGTGATCCTATTAATGTAGGGATTGCTCGCATTTCACAGGTGAGGAACAGATTTGGAGAGATTAAGTCATTTGTCCACTTGCAGTTTGCCAGCCAGCTTCAGGACCCAGGCCTGTCTGCCTGCAAGGCCCCTCTGCTGCTCCAGCTTTCCCCCAGGGGAGACTTGTCTGGCTGGCAGGTGGTCCCCCTCCTCCCTGGCAGCCCCATCCTCAAACTGTGCATCCCCTCTGGTTCTTGTTGTTCTTTGTAACTCAATTGACAACATGAAGGATCAGTTAGACAACAGGAGGGACTAGAGGCAATGGGATGAAATGGAATTTCTTTCCTACAGATGTTTATGAACTCTTCTTTTTTGGCAGGGAAGGAGGGCGGGTGTGATGGGGATGCATAATCACCAACTCTCTGTGAACCTTGGCTGTCATCTCTCTTGGTGGTTAAGCTCCGTGTGACCCATCTTGGCTGGAACATGGGGAAGTCCTGTGGCTTTGGCCAGAGCCGCCTGTGGGGCTGCTGGGAGCAGAAGTGTTGAGCCTGACCCACTGTCTCTGATGCCCGATTCTAGGCTCCTGGGCTTCAGACTTCTCCACAGCTCTCCTCCTTCCAATCCTGGGCCTCCTTGCTGGAGGCTGAAGCTGCTCTTTGGCAGGGGCTCAGGGGTCCTGGGTTGTGTGCTTGCCACACCTCAGGGCTGCAGCGATGGAAGAACAATGGCTGGAAAGCAGCACAGCCCGCGTGGCCTCCTGGCCTCCACCAGGCCTCTCTCCACGGCAAGGGAGGCCGGCGGGCTTCCTGGCGCTTTCTTACTCATTTATTCATATCCCAGGTGTCTTTGTTCCCCACTTGGTGAGCCGCTTGTGGTTTGGGCTATTTCTGTTCCTTGTCTTCGTGGGTCTGGTTCACAGGAGATGCTTGGCAGGCGTTTGTTGACTGGACTGAACTCCTTCCTCCCTTCTTGCCTCTGCCATCAGCCCAGGGACATCTGAAGTGCTGAAATTAGATTTTTCGCATTAGGGAATCCTAGGGATGGAAGCCATGGTTCCCCTATTAGATTGGGCACGGTGGGGGTTTTCTCCTCCATCAGATTGGGAAGTCCTGAGGGAGGTGGATGTCACATCCCTATCAGAATGGGGTTCCTGAGAGTGAAGCCTGGTTCTTCCCCATCAGACAGGCTTCTGCAGGAGGACCCCCCCACCCCCACCCCCCATCAGATTGGAGGCCCCTGAGGGTGGAGCACGTCTCCAGGATGAGCTGTGGGTATTATCTCTGATGGTATCAGGCACCCTCCCTCCCTCTCCCCTGTCTGTCTGCAGGATGGGTCCTGCCCCCGTCTTGGCTTGAGTCCTAGTAGGGGGTGTAGAACAGAGGGGGTGGGGCAGGACAGGGTGGCTGCTTTAGAGAGGGGAACAAAGGACTCTGTTGTCCCAGCCCCTCTGTCCCTCCCTGGCAGGGTCATCTCTCTGGAGATGTACTTCCTCCACTCTGAGACTGGCCCCATTCTGAGTCCACTTTAGAGGAACTGCTTGTTCCTTCCCGGGAGACCTGGTGCCAAACGGCACCCCCACCCTGCCCCGGGAGGCCAGGCCCCAGGAACTGGACCAGGCAGGTCCCTGGAGTTCTGTGTGACTGAAGTCACCACAGCAGCTGAGCCAACTTTCCCTCTGACCAGAGCTGGGCTAGGCCTGGCGGAGACCACAGCTGGTGCTGTGGGTCCCTGTACCTGGAGAGGCTTGGTCCAAAGAGCCTGGAGCAAGTGGGGTGCTATACCTGATGTCAGGCCAGCAGGAGGCAGGACCCCTCCCTCATGTGGCTGAGCACCAGGCAGCCTCTCTCCCTGGGGGGGCTCCCAGAGGCCCAGAAGCTGAATGGGTGGGGGCCTGGGTGAGGCAGGAGGTCTCTCCCATAGGACCCTGGGCCTCTGGCAGCACAGCTGGCCCTTGGGTCCTTCTGCAGCTTTATCCCCTGCTGCCCCCACCACCCACTCCATGCAGTCTCTGGGTTTTGGCGAAGGGCCAGGGCTTGTGGGGTGGACAGCTGGGTGGCGCCGTCTCGGGAGGGTCCCAGGTGTGCTCTAATGCTTACTCATTGCTGGGTGACTTTGGGTACGCCATTCACCACTCTCTGGGTCGTGGCGTCCCTGTGGAACTAAGTCAGCCTGCATGTGTGAGGAAGCCCTTCTTGAGTCAGCCCTTTCTTGTGTTCTGCTAGCGAGTTTGGTGGGTGACCTTCTTCCTGGGGGGCCAGAAGCTGAGGACTGGGCAGTTCAGGCCTCTGTCACAGACCAGAGGGACTTAGGCTGCCAGGAAGCTGGGCCTGGGTGGGTGTAGGTGGTGCTCACAGCCCCCTCGTGATCTGATTAGCATAGGTTAGAGGCTGAATAGCATGGTGGGTAGACTTCAGGAAGAACCAGGTTTCAAATGCCAGCTCTGTCACTTACCAGCTGGGCCACTTCCCCAGTTAGTTAACTGTTTTTCTGCTGCAGCTCCTTCACCTGTAAAATGGGTAGTAATGGTGCCCTCACCATAGGTTGCCTGGAGGATTAAATGAGCTAAAATAAGTAAAGCTCTGAGTTGAGTCCCTGGCACAAGCTGTGTCATGTGAAGTCAGCTCTTCGATGGCCCCTCACTGGGTCTGCCTTCTTCACCAGGCTTTGAGCTCTGCCAGGGATTTGATTCCCTCTTGAGGCCTCAAAGGGTTCAACACAAGCCTGTTTTATCCTTAGTCCTTAGTAGACAGGGGTTGACGCAACTCAACCCAACACCCTCCTGTCTGTCCTTCAAGGCCTGGATCACACATGGCCTCCTCCTCTGGGAAGCCCTCACTGATCTCTGAGTGCTCTGTGGCCTTTCTTGCCATTCTCTCTCTTATTCTCAGCACTGGTCCCTCCCTCTTCCCTCTCGGCAAAGGTTCTGGTTATTTACACACTTGTGATGCCTTCTGGGGGAGGCCAAGGGCACCTGCTCTGAATTTGTTATCCCTATAGCACCTGTGCAGACTTGGCTTGGCACTGAGCTCCCTAAATATTTGTTCAGTGAAGGAAGCTGATGTGTTTCACTGGGAAAGGATATACTGGGGGGTGGGGGACAGTGTTGGGTGGGTTGTTGAGGACAGTGGGACATCATTGCTGATTTTGAAATATCTGAAAGTGATCAATCTTTTTGTGAGTTTGGGTGGAGGTCACTGGATGAGTGGCTTTACCTTTCTGGGAGAATGTGTTTTCTGACAGCTAGAGCCAGGCAAGGGGACTGACGGCTCATTCTAGCCTCTGTGCTTTCGCTTCTGCTGCTCCTTCCATCTAGAATGCCACCCTCATTTCTCCCTGCTTGTCCAAATCCTACTCCTGACGTAAGTGCACAGCCATGGAGCTGTCCCTTCTGGCTCCCAAAGTGTGAGTCCATTTATCATCCCTGTTCTCAGACATTTATTGAGCTGTTCCTAGGTCTGGACAGTGACAGGGGAGAGTAGGGAGTCCCCCTTTCAGATGGGCATCTGGGCCTATAGTGTATCCAGTGTGGTTTGGCCTGGCCTCAGGTGGGGACCATGGTCTCCAATGACCCACCAGTGATCTAGGAGCTCTCTACACAGCTGGGGAGCCCCCCTTGCTGGCTGGCAGAGCACAGAACTCCCCATTAGCTTCCCCCTGGAAAAGTACTCAGAATCCACCTAACTGCTGGGAACAGAGTTCTGGGCACTGGATCCAGCAGGCTGTGGTCATCATCGGCTAATCAAGCCACCTAAGAAATGCAACTTGGCCCAGAGGTGTGGAGGGGAGGGGCGGGGTGGCAGGCTCAGGAGAAAAGTGAGGAGAGAGATGCTGTGCAGGAGGATTCAGACATGGCCTGCAAGCAGAGCTGGGAAGGGGGAGCAGGAAATGGGAGGGGGTGAGGGAGCAGGGAGAGTGACAGACAGACAGGTGAGAGAGGGTGCTCTTTGGGCCCAGCACCCAAGTGAGATGACTCATGGGCAGGGGCTCTGGCTGGGAGACGCTCCTTCACTGCCCTTCTGGTACCATGGACGAACTGCGTTTCCTCTTCGGGCCTCAGTTTCTTCACGTGTCACGCAGGAGCGGGGAGAGGCATTGGCCTGGAGGGTCTCTAGGAACCCTTCCTTCTTGCCTCTAAAGCTAGAAGGGGAGAAGGTGCACACAGCAGGCCGTGTTTTACGCGGCATAGTTGGGCCTCTAGCAGCTCTGTCTTCTGGAAGGGGCAGACGGTGTGCAGGTCTGATCCAGCCTGAGGTTGAGTGGGTGTAGCTTAATCAGAAGGGTAGACAACTGGCGGTAGTGGGTAAGCTCTTGGCCTCCAGTCTGCCCTTATCCCTGTCATGCCCTGTCCCCATGACTGTTCTGTGGTGCCCGGATTAGCGTCCTCAGTGAGTGACCATGTAAGGCTGTCTTCTCAGTGTCTTTTCCAATAGTCTAGGAAATTCACAAATCGCATCCCCAGGTAAGTGGGAGGGGCTCCCCTGAAGGTAGAGCCAGGAGGTTTGGAATATGGATTTTAGAGTCACACAGACTCAGTTTTGCTGTCCAGCAATAGTGCACACTAGCTGTATGACCTTGGGCGAGGGTCTTAAACTCTCTGGCCTCAGCTTTCTCATTTGTAAAGTTGTTACAATAGTATCAGTTATTGCATGTGGTTGCTGTGGGCAGAGGGTAAGGATTTGATAAAAAGTCATTATTCAGGATGGGAGTGGATCTCAGCTTTTCTCTCTGACCCCTCTCTCCCACCTCCCCTTCCTCCTCCTGTGCAGTCCAGGACTATGCGCACAGCTGGGTGTGCAGGGTATGGAGGTAGGGCTGCAATGGGCCAGTGGAGAGGCCCAGATGACGGCAGGAAGGGGAAGTGAGATTGCCCAGGCCCGGGGAGGGACAGAGCAGTGCGGTGCTGGGGCGGCCCAGGCCCCTTCCTTCTGGTCCCTCACCCAGGGCAGATTCTCTAGGAGGAAGTGGGGAGAACTTGGGCGGCAGGAAGCTGGGGGCGGGGATGGGCCTTGTGGAGGGCCCCAGGCCGCTTTCCCTCAGCCCCTGCCCCCGGGTGCCTGTGTGGATCCCAGAGCCTGGTTTTCTGCCAGGGAAGCCCGCAGGCTGCTGTTTCACACACTCAGACAACAACGGCCCTTCCCGGTTCCCAACCCCTAGGGGGAGGTGCCTGCTTGGAGCTGGGGCGCTCGCAGAGCAGCGCTTGCCAAAGAGGTCTGCTGAGGTCTGGAGGAAAGGCAGCAACGGAGGGGAAGAAAGCCGCCTCCCCCTGCCCCCAGCCTCTCCCAGCAGCGCTGGGCTGTGACAAGCCAGGGCCTCTGACTCCAAGGAAGCTGGTTACATAACTCAGCATGACTCCCTGCTTCCTTCTCTTCCTCCCTAGAGGGGCTGCGGAGGAGGCAGGCCAGGCTTTGCTCGGGATTCCTGTGCCTGAGAGGTCATTGTGACCATCCCCCTGCCTGCTGTGGTGGTGTGTGCTGCCCACACACCATGTTGGGAGGAGAGCTGCCTTAGTGCAGGTCCCAGGGTTGGCGCTGTGCACTGTCCCCCTTCCCACACGCCTGGGAGCAGAGCTGCAACTGGGAGCAGCCTCACTAGAGGAAACAGGCCTTGTCCTGAGATAATTGGCCTGCAAAGTGCCCCCAGAGGGGGGCCGGCCTCTCTGCAGCCAGCGGAACAAATAGCCAGCATTTTTCAGCTTGTTGCACTTAATTCCACAAACATTGCTCTAGCACTTGCTGGGTGCGAGGAGCAGACCTTCACTCAAGGGACGCCCCTGAAGACATCCAGTGGGATGTTTCTCTCTTAGCGGGAAGCTGATTAAGGAGCAGCTCTGCTCCTGTCTGCCTTTCTCATAGCTGAGGTCTGGCCCTCCTGGGTTGAGAGATGGGCAGGGGTATCATGACGAGGGTTCTTCTGGGCTAGGCGTTTTCAGGGTTGGCTTATACCTTTCTGTTCAGCCACCCCTGCCCTCCCAAGGAGGTCCCCACATTCAAATACTTATGTGAGTTATCTGCTGCATTGCTGGGTGGGGCACCTGATGTAAAGAGCAAATAAACAGTTCTAGCCCCCGCCCTGCTCATATCTTTTTGAGGAGACAAAGTAGATCATCACAACGCAATACAAGATGTGGATGATAGGGATTCATTTATATTGGGATGGAGTAAGCCCAGTGGCTAAGGGTCAGAGGCAGCTCCTCAGACGGGCAGGCTTTGGAAGGTGCGTTTGAAGGAAGCCAGAGGTGACCCTTGTCTCGGCGGTATCCGTGACTGATGTCTTCAGCCCAGACCAATGTTCTTCATCAGATATTTGAGCACCACCATGTGCCAGGCACATTGTCAGCCCTCGCTTCACCTGCTTGTCAGTAAGGGGAGTCCTGGGACTGCAGACCGCTTGAAGACACAAAATCTAGAGTGAAAAGTGGAAGTTTTGGGCCCAGTGAGTGTTTGCACCCAGACTGAAAAAATAGACAGGTATGAGGGGAGACTCAGTGCTCTGCAAACCCCCTAGGGTCTGCCCAGGTCTGTGGGTGAAAGCAACAGGGGTACAGGCTTCCCTTTAGCTAGGGAGGCCCTTAAAAGGCTGTGCCTTTTCCCATGTGAGCAATGGACATGGACTAATCGGGAAACCGTGTCTTATGAGAAGCAGCTCTAGGCTTTGGGGCTGTGGCGTGGTGGGAGGGAGAGCCCTCCCACCGTCTCTGAGGCCCTCAGAGCTGTCTCATCATACCTAGGCCAGGCCTCAGTGTGATGGAGGGAGAGAGGTGGCCACTCGGGTTCCCACCCCACGTCCCCTCTACCAGGAGCTTTCTGTCTGTGGGAGAGTTTTCCAGCCTCAGGGCATAAAGTTTCCATTCTTTCTCTGTTCTATCTGTGCTAATGAAAGAGCCCGGCACATTAGCAGGTTGATTTTATTTTGAGTCTGTAGAGCCCCAGGGCAGTGGAAGAAACCTGGAAGCATTTTTAAATTCAGTAAGGAGACCTTTTATTTTTTTCCAACAGATTTTTTTAAATATCCTAAGAGTGACAGAGATGATCACATGGCATAATGGAGTGGTTAATATGCACATATTCATTTCTCATATTAGAGTGCCGACTTCAGCAGCCCCACCACTCACTGTGCATACTTGAAATAATCCAGCTATCTCTGATGTTCACCATTCTGCAGAGTCAACTTTGCAAAAAAAAAAAAAAGTATTTTAGTAAGAAGAACTGTCAAACAAAGAACCATGACCCAGTCCCAGACTGAGCCCTGACCCAGGCCATGGACTGACCCGGCTCCTTCCAACCTCAGCTTCCATTGGAGTGCAGAGCTCTGGGTGGTGTGTGTGTGTGTGCACTTTGTGTGTGTGCGCACATGTGTGTGGCCACAGGTGCATGCAGAGCTCCATGGAGAAGAGAAACCCTGACCCTAACCCTTAGGACACCCAACCTGATGGTGATGGGGACATGTCCCACCACCAAAGGGCTTTTCTTCATCCCATTCCACTGCCCCCAGCTTAGTCCAAGCCCCACTATTGCAGCAGTCTCCTGGCTGCTGTCCCTGTGCTCAATCTGAACTCTCCAAACCCTCCTCTATTCTGAAATTCACATCTGATCCTGTCCTTCCTCAACTTAAAAAATGATCAGTAGCTCCCCATTCCCATAGGGCAGTCCACACTCTTCAGGTGGCACTGGAGACCCTCCATGGTCTGAGCCAAACTTCCTTCCCACACTTCTTACCCAGCTCTCCCCACCGCACAGCCAACACACTGGCTACACTGACTCTTCTGGATGTTGCTCCCCAGTCTTTGTACTTTCCTTCCTCTGTTCCATGCCTTTGTTCAAGCCAGTCTCTGTCTGGAACTCTTCCTCCTCGCACTGTGAAATCTCCCTTACATTTTAAGGTTGAACCTACCCTCAATGTGGTTCAATTGAACATGGCTGGGGCACCTGCTGTGTGCTTGGGCACACTGCCTCCCCTTTGTGCTCCCTGCCCAGGGGTCAGTACCCTCCTCCCTGCTTCCTTAGCATCTTGCCAGCTTCCATGATGGTGTACTGGATGGTGCTGGGTGGTAGTGGGCTCTAGTGTGCAGATATGCGCCTGGTACCTCTCGGATCTCCAGCTCCTGACAGGGACTGGCCCAGCCCGGCAATATCCAGGTTTGCAGAAGTACATTGAAGCAGGCTAAAAGTTGGGGCCAGAACTGGGTAGGGGAGTGACTCAGGGAAGATTGCCTGAAGGAAGTGAACCCTAAGCAGCTGACCCAAAGGAGATGTCAGTAAGGGGAGTCCTTTTCCTCTTCTTGCTCCCTTCCTGGCCCTGGTGCTGAAAGAAAACAGCTAAAACTGACTGTGAAAAGGGAAATGTATGTATTTTGAATTGGGGGTTCGATCTCCTAGCCTGGAGATGATTAAATAAGGCACATACCTCTTCCGTCACTCCCTCCCATCTCTCCCTCCCTCCTTTTTCCCTTCCGCCCACATTTTCTAAACCTCTAGGACATCCCAGACACTGGGGCTACAAAAATTGTTTAAGTAAAACATGTCTTTATATTTTTCTACCTTCCTGATGTCTATGCAGGAACCTGTCCTTTTTCTGTCTCAGTGGATCTAAGTCCAAGTCTTGGCATGTTATACTCAGGGCAGTCATGTCACTTTCTGAGCCTTGGTTTTCCCTCATACAGTTGCAGGTGATACTGAGTGTGAGGTGCTGGGCAGGTGCCTTTGACTTTAGTTTCTCATTGTATGAGAGCCACTTCTAGACTGGAAATGTCCCGAGGGAGGGACCACGTCTAGTGTGTCCTCAGTGCTCAGTGCAGGGCACACAGTACATTAGGGTGTTCAGTCACCCCAGCGTTCCTGGGACGGTCTCAGTTCCATATCTAAGGAAACACCTCAATCTTTGGTGGATGGGCATAGTAGGTCACCCCATGCTACATTCTTCATAAGGGTTTATAAAATGGGCATATGAATGAATGAGTCGTGGGGAAGGACAGAGGTGGAACTTGGACTCGCAAGATCAGGTACTGTGTGGTAGACTGATGGGGCAAGAGGTGGTCTTGTGAAGGGTCTGGAGGGCCCAGTGGGAGGGAGGTATGCTTGGTGGTCTCTGCTGCTTGGCAGCTTTTGAGAAGACGCAAGGCCCTGAGTCTACAAGGCTGTTTCTGTCAATCAGGTTTCAGGCTTCGAAGGCCCATGCACTCTTCCTCTGACACACCCAGAGGGAAGTCTTGTGACTTACACTTTTTCTAGGAAGGCCTATAATGAGCCCCCAGCCGCTTCTCTGCCTTGGAAGCTGGAAGCCTCTTGCTCCTTCATCCACTGTGTTCCAGCATGTCTGCCTGCTGCCTTCTGAGCTGTCTCCAGACTGAGATGAGACTGGGTGGGGGCCTCGGCTGGGAGGTGGGGGAGCAGGGCTGCCTCCGCATTCTCAGACCCTGGCCCCGAGACAGAGCAAGGGCTCAGTTGCCCAACCTGTTCCATGGGGATGTAGCCCTTCCTGCCAGGAGTCTGTGAGATGTCACTTGTGAAAGTCCCCTTGGCATGCCTAGCACACAGTAGGTGCACAAGTGTTATTGTTGTCCCCTTCTGTAAATGGGGGCAATAAAACTTGCTCTACTTCTTACCTCCCAGATCTGTTGTGTGGCCCAAATGGGACATGGGATATGGGAACATTTGCATACCCTTCAAATATTTGGGGATGGGGTTCTCCTTAGAGCTGCCTCTGCTGGACCAGGGGCTGACCCTGCCCACTCACACATGGAAGGATCCTCCTGGGCATGTGCTCCAGGACCACAAAGAAATTCAGCAGTGCTGCTGCCTGCGTGAGCGTATGTTTCTTGTAGACAGTTCCTGCACTCAGATGAGCTCTGCTTCTTCTGAAACCATGGCAAGAGAGACAGACAGACTCAGTCCGACTGCGGAGAAGGTTTAATAGCAGCAGGACATGAGACAAGAACAAGGAATGTCCTCCAGAGCCTTGAGCCTCCTCTGTCTGTTGGGCTGGAGGCAGGGCCTTTGTGAAGGCGGGTTGTGCTCAGATCGCCTCTGGGCCCTTCCTCCAGCCCAGAGGCGGATTCACCACGAGGTTGCTGCAGCTTCCACTTTAGGCTCTTCATGCTCCAGGGCCCTTTCCAAGGCCTAGCAATGCGTCCACGTGCTCAGGGGTTTGGGGAAATGTGCGAAAGGAAGATATTTTTGTACTCTTTTTTTTTTTTTTTTAAAGAAGCCTTCCAAGCTATATGAGCTTCCAATCCATTCAAGCCTGGACCTGCCTATGTGGCCCTTTGTGTCCAGATGTTGGTGCTGTGTCACTGCATGTCCTCAGGGAGGTCTCACCCGTCCCATCGTGCAGACCTTGTCATCAGTTAGAGCCCTCCCTGCTGAGGCAAGACCTGAAATGCATCTGGGGGAGCCAGTTCTGGGCCAGGCCGAGCCTGCAGCTCCTATTTGCTGTGTAAATAAGAGGCTGGAAAGGCCTCTCTGCCCTCAAGCTTACTTATCTGCAAAATGGACATAATACTTACTTAAAAGGGCTGTGGAAAGGTTTAAATAATGTACCACGGATGGACTGCCTGCTACAACCCAGGCTTGTTGTGGAGCTCAGTGAATGTTGGTGGACGATGGGTGGAGATGGCTTAGGGGAGCCCAGCCTTTCCTTGGCACGGAGACAGTTCTGCTGTCACATTCACCTATGCCGCCGGTGCTGGGTGCTGGCGTTGGGGGTGTGGGCTGCTGGGGTGCGGTGGTGGCGGCCAGATGAGCTAAGAGGGTGGAAATGTTCATAAGCTGTGGAGTATAGCTCCCTGGGAAATGGCTATTGTAAACTGAGTGGCCCTTTTGTTGGGGAGGGGCAGGGTCGAAGTCTGGACTGACTTTTCTGCACTTGAGTATGTGGGGCAGGAGGGTGAGGAGTCTGACCCAGTTTGTGCCTGAGAGAAGTTGGTCAGGTAGGCTGAGCTGACCTTTCCTGCCAGGCAGTGGGCAAAGAGAAGCTTCGTGGTGGTTGCCTCCTGTACCTCCCTTCAGGGAGAGGCGGGAGGAGACAGGGTGGGGGCTATAAGGAAAGAACATGGACTTTGGTGACGGGCCAGGTTTCAGATCCCTCCCCTATTGCTTGTTATGTCAACCTCAGTTTTCTCATCTTTAAAATGAGGGTGATAATATCCTCCCACCTCCCACCCCAGGGTTGGGGTAAGCCTTAAATGAGATAATATATGACTCAGCACAGTGCCTGGTACATGGTAGATGCTTGATAAATGCTGATTGTCCATTTCCCTTGTGGTGTGACCCTCATCAACCTGTCTTGCTGTCTGTCCATTTACCCATTTGTGCATGCCCCCAGTTGGACTGTGGGCTCCCGGTTTTGTTCATCCATTATTTGAACCCCAGCCCTGGCATGGTAATTTCAAGACTCCTTGAACTGGTTGGCAAGAAGCTGCAGTGGCCAGAAGAAGAGAGTGTTAAGTTTTAGCCAGAAACTCACTCACTGCACGCCGGCTGTGCACTCTTGCTAGAGGCCTACTGTCTCGTCTTTGCCTTGCAGAGCTTGAATAGCCACTTGTGACTTGCTATGACCCTTTGCACAAGCAACTGTTTTCTTTTCTTCTAAGCACTTAACACCCCAGTAATCAAATCACTGGTCAGTGTTTAAGATTTGCCTCTCCCCACTGGAATGCAAGGGCCACAGGAGCTGTGTCCCTAGGTCCTAGTGCCTGTGCCTGGGAACACAAGCACATTTTTGTTGAATGAATGGCTGTCCTTTTCTTTCCCTTTTCTGAAGTCAGGCCTGTTGTCCCTCCAAGCACAGCTGCTTTTTACTTGGGGCAAGTCACCCTGCCTCTTTCAGCTTCAGTTTTCTCATTTTTAGAAGGGGAAGATAGTGGTCCTAGATATCAAGTGCTCAGCTGTGCTTGGAGCAAGGTGAGCGCCCTGTAATGTCAACTGCTGTTCTTCAAGTGATCTCCAAGGGGCCTTCCAGTTTTGACCGTCAATGACCTCACTGCCTCTGGCTGGGAGGAGTTGGGGAGAACATTCCATTCCTCACAGACCCTCTCTGCTGGCCTCACAATGAATTTGGAGCTCTGTGCAAACTGTTTATGCTATCCAGGCAGTTTATTTCCCAGCCAGCCCTACTGCAATTAATTACAAGCAGAGCAAATAACTTGTTCCTGGGAGGCTGGGCTTGGCATAAACATTTACATCCAGCCAGGGGCCGGCCCAGGGGCTAGGCTCTTTCTTTTAGTTTTAGGAATAGAGAGAGATTAAAGAATTAGGGCTGGGAGGGTTGGGAAGGGGTGGGGTGCTAAAGAGAAACAGTTTTCCTTCAGTGCTTTTCCTGGACTCCTTCTCAGGCCTAAAGGTGCTGAGCATATGCTTTCTTTTTTAATGCTCCAAATTACTGCACAAGTACTGTCCTTATTCATAGCTGAGGAAATCGAGGCTTACTAAATTAAGTAACTTGTCCAAAGCCACACAGTTTGGGGGTCCGGGTGCAGGATCTGAAGGTTCACAGGTCAGCTGTGTAGAAAAGTAGACTAGAGAAGAAAGGCTAGAAGTTGGGAAATCCCAGAGGATTGTTCATTCGTTTGTTCGTTCATTCACTCATCATGTATTTGTCAGGCCCTGTTATGTGTGAAGGGAACCTGAGGAGGCAGTGGTGACTATTAGTGACTAGGCTGAGACCGTTTGCCTGCCCACTGAATTTCAGAAACTCCCTCAGGATGGTCCTGTTAACAGACTAATGTGTGGCAGAAGGTGGTTCTCTAGTGCACTGATGTCTGGGAGTTGCAGTGACTCATGGGCAGGGGAAGCCCTGACTGGCTGTCCTGATCCTATGCCCCTTCCCCTCTCCAGGGCTATGAGTTCTGTTTAATGAAGGCCTTTCTAATTCTGCAGTTTCTGCTCCACTCTGGTCTTGTTGGGAAGATCTCTGGAGCCTTCTGCTGGGGCCCATCTGCCCTCTTTGCAGGGAAGAAAGCTGAGACTCAGGGAAGAACAGGAACAGGGCACGCTTGCCTCTGTACCAGTTTTGGACATGGTATACCTGGATCCTGAAACGCCTGGGCTGGGCAGGAGCCATGCCTGAAGCTTCAGGCCCTATTGGAGACTAGGGATTGGCCTGAGCTATCCACTGTGTGTTGCCAGCACCTGGCACAGAGCCTGACATTTGGTAACTGATGCCCAGGAAAGGTGTGACTTGCAGAGTGAGTGAATGACTGCTGATAAGAGATCAGGATGTAGGGAAGGGCTCTAATTTGGGAGGTAGGGGGTTTCAGTCCAAGTTGCCATCTCTACTGAATGAACCTCAGTGTTGCCTTCTGGGAAACAAGACAGAATAATATTCCTTACTCACAGGGTCATGATGAGGATCAAAAGGCAGCAGAGACTATTTACAATAGCCAAAAAAGTGGAAACAAATGGCCCAAATGTCCATCAGGGAATGAATGGATAAACAAATTGTGGCCTATCCATACAATGGAATATTACTCAGTCATAAAAAGGGATGAAGTAGTAATGCACGCTGCAACACTGATGAACTCTGAAAACATTGTACTAAGTGAAAGAAGCCAGTCACAGATGTCACATACCGTATGATTCCATTTATATGAACTGTCCAGAAGACAGGCTTCCATAGGCACAGAAGGCCAACATTGGTGGTTTCTGGGGCTGGGGTAGTGGGGGAATTGGGGAGAGATGCTATTTATGGGTGAGGGATTTTACTGTGAAGTGATGGAAATGTTTTAGAAATAGAGGTGGTGGTTTTGTGAATATACTAAACACTAATTGCTCCCTTTAAAATGGTGAATGTTATGGGAATTAAACCTCAATAAATTACTTTTAAAAATAGCTAATAAAAAAAATGGCAGTATCTGTTTGGAGAGGATATGGAGATGAGACATGGGTGTTGGGAGGAGGCCCCTGGAGAAAGGATGGGGTGAGCAGTGGTGACAGGGTGAAGGTGTTGAGCCAGAGGCTGTTTGTCAGACTGGTTGGGACCAAGGGCTTTAGAGCAAGACTGCCTTGTTCAAAACTGTGTGGCCTTGGGCAGGTTATTTAACACCTCTTTGTTCCAGTTTCCTCATCTATAAACTGGGGATCGTAAACTTTTTATGATAGGAATCTTAATCTCTTATTATGGAAGTCATACCATTTTCCTGAGGATTAAGCGAGTTAATACTAGTAAAGTGCTAAGAATTGCGCTTGGCACCGAGCAGTATTGGGTAAGTGTCAGCTACTGTTATTATCACTCATTCACATTTTAATTTATTTGTTCATTTACTGAGCACTCCCCCTGAGCCAGGCCCCAGACTGCATTCTGGGGACACAGCTGTGAGCATGACTCAGGGCGCGCTGTCAGGAGCTCCCTCACATCCTGGTGCAGGAGTCTGACCCCGCTGCACCCTCCTCCCCTTGCTGCCTGCAGCTTCAGCTGTTAATGAAAATTGTTCATCACCTCCTGCTTCTCCGAGCTGCCTAAACAGGCACTGTCTCCCCTGGGACCTGGCAGGCCTCCTTCATAGCTTTGAAAACACCCTGGGCTTGGGGGCTGGTGCCCCGGGCTTCTGCGGACTTTAACAAGTCCTTGGGCTTAGTTTCCCTACCTGTCATGGAAGAGGTAAAGCTGGCTGCATTCCCGGGTTCTCAGTGTCTATGACCTCCTGACCTCTGAGCCTGTTTGGGAGAGGCTGGAGGTGTCACATCTGTTGAGAGTTGATTTATAAAGAGTGGCCAGTCTGTTTTGGGCTGGCATTCTGGACAGCCAGGTAGGGGTTAGTGGGGTGTCAGGGGGTCTGGGTTTCTGCCTCCCTTTGGGCACAGCCAGCTCTAGTCGGCCTCCTCCACCCCTCCAGCAGTCATTCCTGCTCAGTCTGATTGCAGCTCTCCTGGTCTGAAACAATCTGATTCTAGTTGCTGCACCACTCAGCTCTGTCAACCCCTCCATGTTAGCACCTGTGCCAGCGCCATCCTCAGTCTGTCACTCCAGCACCCTCATATGCCCCACCCCCTCACTGTGACAACCAATGCACACATGGTCAACTGGCCCCTTTACTCCCCTGCACCCCCAGCGAAGTCTCACCCAGCTCCTGTACCCCCTCCCACCCAGCATTGCCCTCTCCAACACCTGCACCCCCACCTCGCACTCCGAGCACCTGCCCTCCTCCCCAACCCAGAGCTCCATCTCTGTCTGCCTGCATCCCTCCCAGATGCTCGTCACAGAGGCGGTCCAAGGGCAGTGGGCAGAAAGGCTGTCGAAGGAGTTTGCTTTCTCTTTTTATTTTATTTTTTTGAGAGGGTATCTCTCTGCTCTCTCTTTTTGTAAAAACAAAACTACATGTCGAGGAGCTTCAGTCGGGCCTCTCTGAACTCCTCCCCAGCGGTGTCAGACGGGACCCTAGTGGCCATATCACAGCTGAATGGGGAGGAAGGCAGAGCCAGAGTCAGGCCAGGCCGAGCTCTCTGCGATCCACCTTCTCCCTCCCAGCCCAGGCACCACACTCCCACATGCAGACCTGGGCCCTTGAGGGCTTGGCACACTGTGATTGGGGAGGGTGTCTTGGTAGAATATTCATTTATTTAGCCCTCCATTCATCCATGGGCCTTGACTGGGTGCCAAGCCCTGTGCCAAACCCTGGGGACACAGAGCGGGGCCAGTCCTGGTGCCTGCAGAGGGGTGAGGGAGGCTGCAGGGCACTTAAGAGGGACACAGTGCACGAGGCAGGCACCATGCCTTTGTTCAGTTGTTCAGCCCGAGCTCGCCAGGCACCTGCTCTGTACCAGACATCGTGCTAGCATTGGGGTACCACTGGGAGCAGAGCAGGCAAGAATCCTTACCCCCACCAGGCCGACATTTCAGTGCTGTGTCACCTAGAGACGGGAGTGACTGGAGATCTGAGGAGACATTTAAAAGAACTAATACTTACTTTCAATAATTATTTTAAAAAACACAAAAACCTCCACATTTAGACGAGAAGATAGCTATCACCCACAATCTCATCACTTAGGATGAATACTAAAAAAATCTGTTCACGGCATCAGCCCTCCTTGCACTGTGACCTGTGCACAGGTTTGCACGAACGCCCTGTGGATTCAAGCACGATTGTCTCACTGTACACGACTGTTTCTTTCTCCTTCGTCATCCTTGCCGTGTTTGTTCCTGACACATAAGAGTTCCTCCTGTGAATGCTCCACAGTTTACTGGGCCGTCCCTTATCTGGCATTCACATTATTTCTAGTTTTGCTATTGTAAGTAATGCTGAAACAATTAGCTTTGAAGCCATCTGATCACTTTCTGAAGGTAGAATCCAGGAAGTTGCAGAGGGCCCTGGCTCCCTTTCCCCTGCCTGCCTTTCTCACTCCTAAGGGGCAGCATCTTGTCTATGGAGGGACGGTCCCTCCAGGTACATCTCAACATGAGCTGTTCTGTTTATCTTGGGCTGCATACCCTATCACACAATAATTTAGTAGCTTAAAACAGCATTCATCTTATCTCTCCCAGTTTCTGTGGGTCCTGAATGAGCTCAGCTGAGCATTTCTGGCTCAGGGTCTCTCATGGGATTGCAGATGGCACAGGGGCTGGACAGCTGGGTGCTTGCAACAGGACCTTGCTGATATTGTCCCTGTAATCTGGCCACATATCTTTCTCTCTCTCTAATGCGGGCCACCTTCATTTCTCACCTGGATGAATAATATCAGCTAAACACACAGCACTCTCTATGAGCCAGGTGTTCCAAGTTCATTACATACATGGAGTTGCTCCTTTAATTCCCCCAGGAGGCAGCTGCTGTTGTGACTTCTCTTGCAGCTGCTAAATGGCAGAGCCGGGATTTGAGCCTTGCGGTTAATCCTGCCCCCTACTCGTCTCCCCGTGTCTGCTCTAGCCTCTCTGCCCTCCCATTCTCCACCCAGTGGCCAAAGTGAGCATATTCAAGTATATTTAATTACATTGTCCGTTCCCTGCTGGTGGTGACTTAAGTCCCGACTGTGGCTGCCTGGTGGGTAGGCTCTGCCGCCCTCACCTGCTGGCCTCACCTCCCCCTCTGTCAGTACCCTTAGGGAGTCTGTTCCTTCCCTCAGAGCCTTCCCACTGCAGGTTGGTTTCATTTTGCTTCAGTGCACCATCCCCACCCTTTGCCCCTTTCAGAGTTATTACTGCTTCTTCTTCGGCTCCTAGCTCAGATGTCTCTTCCTGGGGCAGCCTTCGCAACTCCTCGGGCTGATCAGTCCCCCATCTGGTGCTCCTGGAGCATTGTGCTTGACAGCGTCACCATGTTCTGTTTGTTTACCCATTTGAGGTCTGTCTTGCCGGGCTGTTGTGTTGCACACTTGCCGGGGACGCTGGGGGCACAGTGGTCTGTGCCGTGGCACCCCCTGGAGTTGTGCAGTGCAGGGCCCTGCTGTCTGCCTTGCCAGAGGGGAAGCTGTGTGTAGATAGGGTCCATTGCACAATCCGCCCCAGTTGCCATACATCCCTGGTGGCCAACAGTGTCTGACACACAAAAGGCACACAATAAGTATTTGTCGAATATTATTAATACTAATGTTAATGTGTATCAGTAGGTGCCATGTACTACACTCATTTAATCCTCAGAACAGCCCTGTGGAGTAGGCCCTTCTTTTTAGTGGAGGAAACTGACTGAGGGAGGGGGAGTCACTTGGCTGATGTTCTCTAGCGGGTGGAAATTTCCGCCAAGGCTGATTGGTTTCCTATGATGCACAAGCAAGTGCAGGAGGGCCCCTAGATTCTAGTCTGATGAGGGAGAGCCTCTCAAATGATGGTGAGGACGTGAATGTGGGAAGGTGGTTTTCCTCCAGTAGACAGAGAGGACGGAGAGAGAAAAGGTCCCTAGATGGAAAGTAGGCTGCTCTGGGGCTGCTCTTCCCCTGGGGGCCTGCTGTCCTGACCGCAGCCTCACTTCCCAGTACCATGATGGAGGTCTGAGGAGAGAGGGTGGCAGCCATGCCAGGGATGGGATGGGAGTCCCTCCCCTGTCCTGAAGCATCCCAGAGACCTCAGTTCTCACCTGCTGAGAAGCCTGTCCTTCACTTGGTGCCTCTCTGAAAGGAACGGGGACAGGACAGCCGCCTCATCTCACCCTTGTACATACAAGGGAATGGAGAGCCCTGGACATTTGAAGGGATTTGTCCAACTCCCAGAGCCAAGACCAGAACCCAGGTTCCTGGAAGCCTGTCAGCCCCCAGTGCTGAGTGTGTGTGTGTGTGTGTGTGTGTGTGTGTGTGTGTGTTGGGGGCAAAATGATGCCCCCCTCTTCCTCGTCCCCGGCTCCCAACTCCTTATCCCGCAAGCACGTCCCGCCAGAGGAAAAGGCCTCCATTAAGGCCCTGCGGGTTGGCCCCAGGTGCCTGCCCGTCCTTGGTGGTCTGCGTGTCCAGAGCCGCGTTGGTGCCCATGCTCCCTCTGAATTCCTTGGGTTTCCCACCAGACTGGGCTTCTAAGGGCTAGGCCCCAACTCCCCCATCAGATCAGCCTTGCTGCGCAGCAGCTTCTGCATTTTTGCTCACTCCGGCCCTGCAGCCTAGTCCAGATGTGTCGGGACTGTGGGCTAAGTGGCTACCTGAGTGGGTCTTGAAGGAGCCGTAGGAGAGACCAGGTGGAGCTCACACCCCTTCCTCCCTGCGCTTCATGGGGACAGTGCTGGGCAGGCCCTGGTGACTGACGGGGACTCCCCACCCTCCCAGCCTCCCATCCCTGGCAGGCTACCCAGCCCCTGAACTGTTCAGAGGCTTTGGTCCTGGGCACCTTCCCAACCACCCGCACTTCTGAGGCTCCAGCTGTTCCGCTGTCTTCTTCCTTGCAGGTCTCAGTCTGCTGGGGGATTCTGTTTTGGTTGGAAAGATGAGGCGGAGGTGTTTGCTTGTCTGGCTCTTTCCTCCTTTCTCATTTCTCCTCCCTTCCTCCCTCTTGCCTCTCAAGATGTTTCCTCTGCCAGCCTGGCCCCACTCCAGCCGCTCCTCTCATTGGACAGGCAGCGCCTCCTCTCCCGCCTGAGCTGCAGAAGTGGGCTGGGCTTCCCGAGGGCAGGCTTGGTGCCTTCCGCCCCAGGAGGGGTCTGCAGGGCACGTCCTTCGAGCGTGGAACACTGTGCCTCCCTTTCCTCCACTCTTCAACACCCCCCCTCCCCCCCGGGAGAGAGGGTTGCCAGCCCACTCCAGGCTGCCTCCTGCTCTGGCTGGGGCTTTGGGCTCATCCTTTTCCCTGCTGGGCCTTGATTCCTGGGGAGACCACGGCTAACGCAGCCCTTTGGCACAGAGACACCCAGCACACCTTGTGTTCATTTGGTGGCTTTGTGCTGCTTTGCTCAGAGTCTTTACTCCAGGCCTGGGGGCATCTGGGAGCTGCTCCCCACAACTTAGCAGTAGCTTGGAATGTAGAATTTGCCCTACTCTCCCCTCCTACCTTTTCAGATCCCCAGCTGAGGTCCCATACTTCTCTGGGGACCCTCCCTGGCCCCCTCTCTGTCTGCCCCTCCTGGCAGAGGTTTACAGAGTGAAGCAGACTGATACCCTGGCTTGAAGGAGCTCAGTGTGGGCCTTGTATCCTCAGTACCTCGAGCTGTGCCCGAAGCAGTGCAGATGCTCCCTACATATTTGTAGAATGGTGCTTGCAGGAGTGACCACGGAAGCAGACAGTGGCATGACAGAGGGGTATGAATGGACAAGGTGCTGAAGGAGCGCTTCCCAGAGGAGGTAGAGCTGACCTGGGGTTTTGAAGGCTGGGTAAGCGTCGGACAGATAGGCAGGGTGGGAAGAGCGTTCCAGGCAGAAGGAACAGTCTCTGCAAACTCTGAAGTGAATAATATGTGATCTGGAGGTTAGGGTATGTGTGAATAAGTGGCCGGAGGGGAGGCTGGAGAGGAGGGCCTGGGTGTGGAGGGAACCTCCAGTCTGGGGACGGGTGCTCTGACTTCTGGAATGTGCCAGCACTTAGTCCCCTCAGCTGGGTCCCAGGTCTTGGACTGCAGGCCTGGGTGTGGAGGGCAGGCAGATGGTAGAAGGGAGGGCCCTGGGGGCTTCCCAGGGCTTGTCAGGGGTTAGGATTGGGTGAATTTAACCCAAGGCTATTGTCTCCTCTCCCTGGGGCTGAGCAGGCTGTGGGATGAAAACCTGTCAGGATCAGCTGGTTGAAGCAGGCTTTGTGACAATGGTAGAGTCAGGTTCAGCTGTGGGCTCCATATTCCTGGCTGGGACCCTGGGCAAATTATTGACTTCCTTATGCTGCCATTTCCTCTATGATAAAGATAATAGAAGTTACCTCTTAAGATTATTACAAAAATTAAACAGGGTAACTTGCATAAAGTCTTCTTTTCCCTGCGCCCATCTCCCCATCCTCCCCCACATTCCTCTCCTTAGCAGAGCAGGTCCTTTCAATCAGGCCTGAGAACACTGGGCCTCCTCAGCCCTGATAGCCCACCCCCAGATCTCCCCTTCCCCAACATCCAGGATCCAGACCGCGCCCGATAAATCAGCATCCTGAGGGTGTGGTCCTCAGTGGCTCTGGCCACAGCGCTGGCATCACATTTAGGAATGCAAACCCCCAGGCTCACCTCATCCCTACTGCTGGGAACTCTGAGGGTGGGGCCCAGCAAGCCTCCCAGGTGTTTTAACAGGCTTTGCAAGTGACTCTAACCCAAGCTCAAGTGTGAGAACCACTAGGTAGCAGACCAATGCCCAAGCGTCTCAGAGTTGGAAGAACCTGGCTTTGGGCCGGGAATCTGAATGCATAGGTGCTCAAGGGTCTGGCTCCAGGGGCATGTGATCTGTGTAGTCACATGGGTCTCCAAGCCCAGAAGGACCGCTGGAGCATTGGTTTAACACTCTTCTGTGTCAGTCTTGAAATCCAAACAAGGAGACTTGCGTTTTTGTTTTGCACTGGGTGCACGAGTTATGTAGCCGATGTTGGGTGCTGGTCCCATCTATGTACCTTCCAGGTGAGCTGGGTATCCTCGGAGAAGTCACTTTCTCTGAGTCTCACTGTCCTCATCTGTGGGTGGGGGACTCGGAGGACATGGGGGATTGGGAAGACGTTGGGGGGATAATCCCCACTTCCTAGAGTAATCGTGAGGATTAAGTGTGATACCTACGTTCAGCAGTTGGCACAGTGCCTGGCCCAGGCAGGAGTAGAGTGGCTTGCAGAGGCTGTGTGCCAGTGCTGGGCACACCTCTGGGGATACCATGGCAGCAAATAGACACCGTCCTTGGCTTAATGGGGCTTTTGGTCTGGAGCAAGGAGACAGATGACAAGAACACACGCTATGAGAAGCACTCTGAGAATGCCTAATGGGGGGCTGACCTCGCTGGGGGTCGTCGGAGGCTTTCTGAGGAAGTGCTGGATGAGCAAAAATCTGAGATGATGCGGACGTGAACTTGGTGTGGGGGTGGACAGCATTGTACACATTACGGTGGAGCATTACGGTGTGTTATTTTCATAGTTATTAATAACAGATCTCTGGGGAGGCTGAGGTAGGTGAGGAAGGAGGTGACCCACAGGGGCTGTTATTTAACAGGGGCATTGGCAAGCAGGGCAGGAGGCTGCTTCGGACCTCATGGCTGTCTGGGTTCCTTCCCTTCAAAAAGGCCCCAAGACCTCAGCCTTTAGGATAAGAAGGCCCTAGCCCAGAGGCTTTCTGGAGCAGTGTAGGAATGTGGCTTTGCCAGCTGCTTTGCAGGCAAGTTACTTACCCTCTGGAAACCTCAGCTTCCTTTTCCTTACGGTGGGTGCCGTAATCCCCTCTCAGAGGGCGGTGGTGAGGTTTAAGGGAGAGGATTGCCTAGGAGCCCCCAGGACAGCGCCACCTGCAGGAAGTGCTTGGTGTGGCGTTGATTCCTCCTCCTCACTGTGGACATGGGGAGCCCAGGTTTTGATCACGAGCCCCTCTAGCCCAGACTTGCTCCCTTGGAAGAGTCCTCTCTTTAACTGTAAGGAAAATGAAGCTGCGAATCCCTTTCCTAGAGATGATCACTTGAGATTAAGGTCTAACCAGCTTTGGGGATCCAGAAGCAGTAGCTTTGGAGACAGTTGAGTGCCCACCTCTCCATGTGTTCTTTCCCTCTAGGGCTAGCCTGGGGGTTAAGTTAAACCCACCAGCTATCTCACTGGGAGGGGTGAGCTCCCTGCTCCAGCGTCTTGAATCCAGGCCCCGCTCTCAGTGGTGAGAGCAGCTGCCACATCGAAGGCCTTGCTGCACCAGGTGCTTCCCATGCATTCATCCCAAGAGGCGCTATTCTTACTCCCATTTTAGAGGTGAGGATCACAATGACTCACTTCTTGCCCAAGGCATCCGGCTAGTGGATGGCAGACCCCAAAGCCTCAACCAGTACCTCAAACTGACTCACTGATACACTGACTCATATAATGACACACTCTGGGGCTGGGGGCAAGTCCTGTCCTACTCTGGGCCTCAGTGCCACCATGAATGTCTTGAGGGGTGAGACCCAATGTTCTTCAAGGCCCCCTCAGCACCAGTGCCTTGGGGTCTATGTTTCTGGGAGGACCCGACCCACCCAGGAAGTTCTGCCACCTCACCCTGTCCCACATCCAGGCTGCTGTTGCCTTTAATGTGTAGGAAATTCCTGGCTTACGTGAACCCTTTCAGCCCCAAGCTCTCAGGCCTCCTGCCTTCTAGGGCTGACCCCTGGCCCTGCTCTCTCACCCTTACCCACTAGGAGAACAAGAGTGGCCAGGACCCATGGTTTCTCCAGTGTGAGGGCAGGTGGCCTGGGGCTGGTGGGGCTGGAGCCTGGTGGGAGAGTCCAAAGTGGGAAGTGGCCCCGGAGAACTGGCCAAGGGTCAGTGTGGCTGGAGGGGAGTGTGGCAGGAGGGGGTGAGGAGGGGTGGGTGAGGCCAGATAATGAAGGGCTTGTGGGGAAGCAGTTAAGGGTTTGAGGCAGAGGAGGCCCTTGATGAGGTCTGCATCCAGAATGACTGTGAAAATGCCAGTGACAGTGAAGTGTCAGGCACGCAGGACCCAACAGCCCTCCGTCATGGTTGGGGTCAGAAAATGGGCCTCATTTTCTTCACTGGTAACGCCAGAGGAAGGATGAGGAGCCTTCCGCCAGGCATGTTATGAGGATCAAAGAGAGAGAACCGGGGATTTCATCTCATCTCGGTTAGTCCTGCAAACCCTCAGCTCTCCCAAACCAACTGCATAGCCAGGCCCTTTCTCTGTCACCTGGCTCCCTGCTTCACAGTTTGGGGCAGGTTAGGACTCTTTCACTGGCTCCAGCTGCACCCCCTCCCCTGTCAAATTTAACACCTTGCAGGTAGAGCTTCACCTTCCCTAGATCCATTCTCTGTTCTCAGCTTGGCCCTGTGGTGGCGGACTCCTGCCTCCTCCTCCCACACACACACACTCCCCCAGCCTTGACACCCTGGCCAAGGGGCTCCTGGCCTTAAGAGCCCATGGAAGTTCCCAGTAAGCCAGTGTGGAGTGGAGGGGAGCATGCGCGACCTGGGGAAGTCCCACGCCTTCTTTGAGCCTCAGTTTCCTCATCTGCAAAGTGGGAATGGGACTGCCTCCATCAGCCTCCTGAAGCTCCTGTGACAAACTCCCACAAATTTCAGGGCCTAATACAACACACATCTCTTCTCTTACAGTTCCAGAGGTCAGAAGTCCTAAAATAGGTGGGCAGGGCTGCATTCTTCATGGAGGCTCCAGGGGAGAATCTGTTCCTTTGCCTCTTCTAGCTTCTAGAAGCTGCCTACATTCCTTTACTCCTGGCCCTATCCTCCCTCTTAGAACAAGCAGTATGGCATCTTCCAGTTTCTGTCTCAGTTCTCCTGTCCCTTTCACACTGTCTCTCAGGCCCTCCTGCCTCCCTCTCATAAGGACCTTTGTGGCTACACTGGGTCCACCCAGATAACCTCCCCATCTCCAGATCCTTAACTAAACCTCATCTGCAAAGTCTCTTTTACCATGTAAGGTAACATGTTCACAGTTCCAGGGATTAGTATTTTAGACATTTTGTGGGACTGTTATTCAACCTACTACACATACCTTGAGGGGTAGTTGTGAGGATTACATGAGCCACGAAATGTGAAAGGCTTAAATAGTGCCTGGGACATGGCACTCAGTCCCTCCATACACTTTTGACCTCCTCTCTCTGGGCCTCTGTCTCCCCATTCATAAAGAGAGGCCATCCCAGCTGCAGCAATTGGATCCCAGCTTATTTAAAATGTCCAGTAGGGACAGGCAGACTGGACCCTTAGTCCAGCCTGGGATTCATAGGAAGCAACAGAACTGAGCCCTACCCCCAGGACCCCCTCAGCTGCGCTTGCTTGGAACAGCCCCCCTTCTCCTCTCCCCTGCTGGGGCAGGCCCCTTTCAGTTCCTGGCCCGCTGTGCACTTCCCATCATTCCACGGGTGGCTGATGGGAAAGGCTGAGCTCACTGCTCCCTGGGGAGGGCAAGGGGTGGAGTGGGGAGAGGGAGAGGCTGGGGGCAGCCGCTGAGACGACCGGAGAGGAGAGGTCAGGAGAGGAGATACATGGCGCGGCAGGTCCAGGTTACCTGTGCTCAGGAGGGGTGGGAGAGGGAGGGCAGGGCCTCCAAACTGGCCATAGGGGATAGTCTTGCTCGGCCTCCTTGCGCTGTGCCTTCTGAGAGGCCCTGGCATCCCAAGGAGCGAGTGTGTACATGTGCTGGGTCGGGAGGAGGGCGGCCCAGACCAGCAGGGGCTGGAGATGAGGGACGGCCCCCTGACAGGAATGCCCACCCTCCAGGAGAAGAAGGCTGTCTGATCTCCCTCCCTTCCCCTCACCCAGAAATCAGTCATTTGCCCTGGACTTGTCATCTGCATTCACAGCTCCTCACTGTTCTTATTTGCATGTGTATGTGTTGGGGGGCAGAGGCAAGGGATTTAATCAGATGAGCTGGTGCTTTTGAAATGTGCACGCTGCTATGTAAAGTGTTAATTCCATACACATGCATGTCACCTTAATGTTCTCTCTTCTGTACCTTGACCACCTGGCAAACTTTTAACTCCTTCTCTAGGCCTGGCTCAGATGTCGTCCGCTCTGTAACTTCCTCTGCACTCCCCTGTCCATCCTGGAAGGAACCAAGCCACTGCCTCCCAGAGTTGCTGTCACCTTCTTTATAACTCTCTCTCCCGGTGCCTTTTGCAGACTAGGTGTTGGTTTGTGCGTCTGTGTCCCCCCACTGTATGTGGCAGTGCCTTCACCAGACACCTCTGCTTCTCACAATCGCTGTAGCTGTGGTAGAACAGAGGCAGGATGGCCAAGGCACTGGGGCAGCTGGCTTCCTGGGCTGTGGCTGGGCAAGGTCCCCACATGGCAGCCCAGCCCTTAGAACTGAGCAGGCCCCCATGACCATCTCAGACTCACAAGAGGCCCAGCTCAAGGCAAGACATCTGGGTACAAGGGCTGCTCACTTTCTGTGATGTTCTGTGATGTTTCTCTGGTGTTCATGTCCACTGCCCAGGACCTCCTGCTGAGTGCCAGGACACCAAGGGGACGTGTTGGTCATAAGGTTTCCTGATTAGGGTGAAATCTGAGCCGAGGGGGAGGGTTTCAGGAGAGGCTGTCCAGGCCTTAAGGAGCTATACCATAAGCTGATCCACCACGTTCCCAGCGCCCCCAGGAGGCCCATGCCCCAGTGCCCAGAGCCCACTGGATACTCAGAGTGCCAAATCCAGGTTGGGAGATGTAGATGATGGTCACAGGCTCCTCCGCCTCCTGGCTGTGTGTTCTTATGTGATTATTTAAGTCTCTGTCCCTCACTAGACTTTAAGCTCCACAAACACAGGGCCCCAGATAGCCTTGTTGACCACGGCACTTCTGGTACCTCTCAGTGTACTAAGTCTACCACATATCAAACTTGGATTATGTGCCAGATATATGCAGACATCAGCTAGTTCATTCCCCTCAACACCCTGGAGGTAGGTGGTACCATCCCATTATCCAGGTGAGGACAGGTGAGGTGATGGGCCACTAAGCACCAGGGTAGAGATCTGGACCCTGTGCCCAATTGATCTTCCCCATATCTGTCACTGTTTGTGTGGCTTCCTTGGGGCTTGGGGAGAAAATGGCCTGAGCATCTCAGTTGGGGCAGGTGGAGCCAGTTCTTGAGTCGTCGCTCCAGGCAGGTTGGTGGCTAAGGAAGGGGCCAGCAGAGCGGCTCCTCTCAGACCCCCTGGGCAAAGAACTGGTGTGAGGAGCAGGTGGAGGGTTTAGGGTGGGTAAGGGTGTGTTTGGGGAGAGGTGCAGAGATGCCCTGCGCACAGCCTCCCTGAGGACATCTGCTCTGGGCTGGCTCATGTGCCTACCTCATCTGAAGTCTGGGTGTTCCTGGAAGTGACGGAAATGCTTTTCTTAAAAACGCTCGATCGGTCAGCCTTGTCCTGTAACAGGCCTTTATCTCTGCCCAGCACTCTGACCTCCCAGGATCTCCTCAGACGCATTATCTCCCTCAGCTGCCAGGCCCCTGTGAAGTGATATGACCCCCACTGAAAGCCAGTAAGCCAGCTGAGGCCAAGATGGACAGCGACCTGCCCAAAGCCACCCAGAGAGTCTGTCTACTGTGGTGACGGTCCTTCGTATTTTAGCCACTTGTGGAGCTCTGACTGTGCACGGGCCTCATTTAACACCCTAGACAGCCAAAGCACAGGCTGATGAGACAACAGGGCTGCCTGACCTCCAGCCCTTACCTCCTTTATGTGCCTAACACAGCCCCTACCCTGCAGCAGCTCACATCCCTGGGGGGCATATGCCCCGTGAATCATGTGCACCAAGATGGTATATGAAATAAGCGCCCCCAGGCTGGAGGTGCAGTGAGACCCCCCTCAAGGGAGTAATGTCTTTTTTTCCTTGAGTTGTCCTCAATATTAAACATGTAAATATGTAAAGTACCTAGCACAAACAAAAAGTTAAATGATAAATCTTAAAATAATTGTTATTGTGAGGGGCTTTTGTTTTCTAAATTTTAATAAAATTCACAATTAAAAGTTTCAAGAGAAGGATAACTATGATTTTGAGATGACTGATAAGCATATGTTTTACATTGGTAATACTATTCTTTTAGAGAACCTCTTGCCTCTTACATCCTAACTGTATCCCAGTGTGTTCAATAATGAATGTATTTGCTTTGGAACACACATAGGATAAATCGTGTCTTTCAAAAATATCTAATTGTTTTCAAATTCAGAGGCATTTTTATTGTACTTTTACTGCTTAATTTATCAAGCAGATGGTTTGAGTTGCTTACATTTCTTATTTTCTGCTCTGTGACTTTGGACAAGTACCTTAACCTCTCTGGTCTGTTTCTTTGTATGTAGAGTGGGGAGAGTGAGCATGTCTACCTTACAGGATTCTTGGGAAGATTAAATAATTAATCGTGTTTAGGATAGTGCCTGGCTTGTATCAAACACTTAATACACATCATTTATAGTAATGATTGTAATTCTTATTTCTTAGTAAAGAGATACACCCAGATTAAGTTACCAAATCCAGTCAGGTTGCTTTTCAGCAAACACGTATTCAGCTAACATTTACTGAGTGCTGGCCCTGGGCTTGTCTGGGCCTTGGTCCTGGGGCTCTGCTGAGCACAGGTGGCCTGTTTCCCCTTCTTGCCCCTAGCCCTTGGAGCCTGGGTGAGGCTGAGCTCATAAAATGTGTCAGCAAAGCACTTTGTGGATCGATGCTAACTAATAGCAGCTCCCTGGAGGTGGCGCATGTAGGGAAGACGTTTGTGGAGGTGGCTTGGACCAGGCTCAGGGATGGCACCCAGAGAAGGCCACTGATGTCCTCAAGGCAGGACCCTGGAAGTGCCCTGCTGTCCCTCCTCCCTGATGCCTCCTGCCACTTCAGCCAGGGGTGGGTGTGGACAGAATTGGGAGATGGGGAGTGGGGATTAGTGGCCACAGGGAGAAAAGGTCTGCCAAGTTAGTGACAGGGCCAGGAGCAGAGACCCACCCAGCCTGCACATCTGGGCACATCTAGGCCATAGCTTGGTACTGGACCTGTCCTGGTCATCCTCTTGTCAGGGATCTCCCAAATGCCACCTCACCATCCCTGGAGAAGATGATGGCCCTGGCCATGACTGACAGCCACTGGCACCTGCCCAGATGCATGGCAAGGCAGCTTCAACTCAGTTGCGGGTGTGAGTGGGAAGTTGGCATGGGACTGTGTGCAAAGGCGGATGTGGGCAAGACTCCCCCCAGTTCTGCCTCAGAGGGAAGCCCTTCCCTGTGCCTTAGACTGAGCTGAAGTCTGTCAGGGAATTGTTGTGGGGGCTGCGGATGGAGGCTGTACCCTCGGGCAGCTCCTAGTCTGATGGGGGAGGCATATGGACCCGTTCTTTAAGGAGACAGACTCCTGTCTGATAGGGGGAACGTGGCTCCTGTTACCTAGAACTTCCTGTCTAATAGAGGAGACATGCCCTCTTGTTGTCTGGCAGTTACTTGGCTAAGGAAGGGGGCATGATGTTTGTCCTTGTCCTGCGGGAGCCTCCTATCTGATGGAGGAGCCATGGCCACTCCCTCAGGGAAATCTTTATCTGATAAAGGAGACCAGATATCTGCTTGCAGGAAGGCCCCCTGTCTGACTGGGGAGACTTATCTTGTCCTCTCACTCAAGAAGCCCATTTGACAGCCTCTGCCTTTGCTCCCCTCCTCCCTGCCTCCTGCCCCCAGCCTGATTCTTGGGGAGCCCAGGTCTGCAGGCACAGACACAGAAAGGAGGGCAGAGTAATGGGCTTGGCTGCTGTGGGGCAGGGAGGAAAAGAAGAAGCGGGACTATAGAGGGGCCACTGTAGCAAGTAAGGGTGACACGGAAGGCTTCCCAGTGGAGGCGCCTTTATGGGACAGTCTGATGTACAGGAGGTACCTGGCTGTGACAAATATCCACTGGGCATAAAGGGTGGAGTCTGCCCCAGGCTGGGAAAGGAAACTTAAGGGGTCACTCCAGGGAACCCCTGTCTCCATGCAGGCCAAACTGCAGGGGTGGAAAGGGCTCTGGAGGCCCTCACCATCCTCCGGTCCGTGCAAAGGCCGAGTGCAGCCAGCCCAGAGACATCCGCCCTCTGCGGCCTGAGGAGCCCAAGGAGGAGAGGAAACAGGACGCTATCAGGAACGCCTTTTCCTTTTCTTTGTAATTAACCCCCTACTTGGGACTGGGGAGCCGATCCTGCGAGGCCTGCCCCGGCCTGGTGCTGCCGCAGCCCCTGGCTCTGGGCCTTACACGGCCTCCTTCCACCCCACATGGTCCCCCGCCTCTGCTGCTGCTCCTGGGCTGTTCCTTACCTTCGCCAAGACTCAGGGCTCTCATCTGTAAAATGGGGTAAGACTTCCTATCTGCTAATAAGGAAGTGTGTTTTTTTCTTTTTTTAATGCATTTACATAATTTCCCCTTTATCCAAGAGATGTGCATTGAGCGCCTTCTGTGTGCTGACCTCTGGAGTGGACAGGGGCAGAGAGCATAGGTGAGGAGCAGGTGCGGGCCGGCAGGAAGTCTGTTCGGGACTTGTCTGAAGAGTCGGGGGACATCTGAGTGGAGATGTCCCAAGCCTGGTGGGTGTGGGGTCAAAGAGGGTCTCACTGGAGATGGAGCATCTGGTGGCAGCTGAAGTGGCCGGGTGGGTGGAATAACCATGGAACTGCTTGTCAGGGGCTCTGGGAAGGGGTGGAGGTCAGACCCTGGAGGCCACCGTGAGCCAGGCTCAGGTCCAGAGCCTACGGGGAGCAGGGCACAGAGCAGGGATGGAGGACCACTAGGCCAGGGCTCCAGGGGCCAAGAGGAATGGGCACTGAGGTGGGGTCCCTGGGTGGTGCTGCTGGAGGTGTGGAGACCTTCACCCTAGCTGGCTGGTTGTGGGGGCTGTGGGGAAGGGTGGCCCACAGAGGATGAGCAGACAGTAAAGGTGCTCAGACACCAAATAATGTGGCCAGCCAGACTGACATTCTCTTATTGTTCTTGCTACTTAAGTTAGTGCTTGCTGGCTAGAGGGCTGCTGTGGGAGTGTATGTATGTGAGTTTATGTAGTGCATGTGTGTGATGCAGGTGTGTATGTGGGGTGTGCTTAATATTTGTGTGGCGTGTGTGTGTGTGGTACCACATGTGGTGTGAGGTGTGAAGCATATATGGTATGTGTGTGATGTAGGTGTATGGGCAGTGTGTATAATGTGTTGTGGCCTGTGTGATATGTGGTGATGTATATGTGTGGTTGTGGTGTCTGTAGGCATATGTGTAGAGTGTGTGGTGTATGTGGTGTCTGTGGGCATGTGGGAGGTATATGTGTCTATGCATGTACGTAGGTGGGTATGGCATGCATGGTGTGTGTGTGTGTGTGTGTGTGTGTGTGTGTGTGTGTGTGTGTATGAGGCATGTAGAATTTGTGCCTCTGGCCACATTCAGGTCCTAGGTCCACACCACACACAGCAGGCTGGTGCTCAGCAATATCCACCAAGCTTGTGAATTTCTATGGATCTACTTAGCATGGCCTGGTAGCAACTTGCCATCCAGAAGAAAGGGGGGCGGGAGATACAGTACATGCCGGTTTCTATGGTGTAAATCCTCCCACTGAGAATTCACTCTTTTAACATGATGTCATTGAACATGGAGTTGGGAAGAAGTACACAGTGGGACAGCATCATATAGCATTCCTACTGTACAGGTCTAGCAGACAGAAACAAACTAGAAAGCAGTACAGTGAAATTTAATAAAATAAAATTCAGTGGTAAGTTTTGAGTATGTATGCTCTGGGAAGGGGTGGAGGCCAGACCCTGGAGGCCACTGTGAGCCAGGCTCAGGTTCAGAGCCTACGGGGAGCAGGGCAGAGAGCAGGGATGGGGGACCACTAGGTCCGGGCTCTGGGGGCCAAGAGGAATGGGCATTGAGGTGGGGTCCCTGGGTGGTGCTCCTGGTGGGTGTACAGACCTTCATCTTAGCTAGCTGGGTAAGATTATCTTTAATATAACTTATTTAATTGGAAATTGAGGTTTTTTCATTTAATGTTAAATATTAACTATTAAGAAGGGAAGGGGAAAGAGGGAAGAGCAAGCAAAGCCCCACAGGAGGGCAAGGGCACTGACTGACTGAAGCAGTCAGGGCAGGCTTCTTGGAGGAGGTGACATTGGCAGGAGGGATGGGGAAGATTGCAGTTGGGAGAACTGACAGGCTAATACAGAAGAGAATAGCAGGGTATGTCCCCTGGAGATTTCTGGAATGTGAGGTCTAAACTGGGAAGAGAGCATCATAAACTGTTTTTTCCATCTGAGACTAAGAGGGAGACAGGCAACTAAAAATACTTCCCTGTCTGCAGTGGGGGTAACATAACCATCTCTTCTCACCCCCAAGGCTTTCTCACCTGAGGGACATTTGGTCAAGAACTCTCCTCCTGGCACTGGGGCAGGGGCAGAGTGTGGGCCAGGGGAATTATGATTATGCCAGTAATAATTACAGTACCAATGATGTCAGCTTCTCTTACCAGTTCTCTCTAGGCACCAAGTCTTTATATAGACCTCCGACCTATGGGGTAGATATCACCCCATTTTCCAGATGAGGGAAAGTATGCCTCAGAGAGGATGCTAAACTCCCCTGAGGTCACACAGGACTTAGGCAGGGCTTGCTGGCTTCAGTGTCTGTGCTGTTTTCTCTGCCAGCAGCCTTCCCTTCCTGCCTCCTGACCCTCAAGAAGGCTGAGGAGTGTTCAGGTGCAGTCTGTGGTGCCTGCCTGCTTGGTGAAAATTTTATTGGCCTTTGCCTTTCAAATCTCCAGTTTTTTGTTTTGCCAGAAAATGGGCCATACTCCTTTAAGAAACTCTCCCCTCTGTCCACAGCCACCTGGTGACCCCCCTCTTTCCTCACTTTGCATCCCCGGAAATATCCACAAATATGGATCATGGCCAGAAAAGTGAACTTGTGAATGTGGGCAGGAGGCTGGAGGAATTGCTTTCCTGCCTAGAAGCCTTTGAGGAGTCCAGAGGCCAGGAGCTTGACCTGGCAGACCCCCCACCCACCATCCCTTGCCCCTCAGGCCTGCCAGACACCACCCTGTGCTCATGGGAGCCATGTGGGAATTGGAGCCAGGATGCAACAGGAGCACAAGAAGCCTGGGGTTCTCCCCCTGCTCTGTGACTCTGGGCACATCAGTGAGTCTCTCTGAGCCTGAATTTCCTGGCCCCCGTGCAAGACTCTTCCCACTGGGCTTTGATTTCTTCATCTGGGAAATGAAGCAGGCTGCACTGTGATCTCTCAGGTTTCCCAAATCTGTGAAATGGCTGTGACGTTTCCTGTCTTCTTTTCTCCTTCCCTCTCCTGGCCTAAGAATCATGTGCATGGATGGCAGGTAAATGAGCAGGCAATGTTCAGACACAGGGCGGTTCAATTCTGGCAGAGCAGACAAGCTTGTACACAAATAACTACTCCCAGGGGGAGTGTGATAAGGACCCTAGAAACCTCTTTGCTGCCACAGCCACCTGCTCCTCACACCTCCTGCTCATGGATGGCTGTTCTCACACCATGAAAGTGGGTCAGAATGTAGGGCGGCTGTACCTGGGAATGAATACCCTCTGGCGTGCTCTCCACCCTACCCAACTGAGCCATGACTGCTATCAAGGGCAAGGGTGAGGAATGTTACAGGGTTAGGGGCATCTCTGTGTCCAAAACACAGTCCTGGCTAGCCATTCTCCCTCCCCCAAGTACCTATGACTCTCCATTGCCTTCTGGATATGGTCCAAGTTCCTTAGCTTGGTGTTCAGATCCCTTTGCAGCTAGCCCAGGGCTGGCGCCTGGAGGTGCTCTGTGACTATATGGGCAGTGAGTGGACCCTCCTCTGGCCCATCCTCCTCCCTGTGCTCCTCCCAGACAGTCAGCCACCCTAGGCTGCCCGCTCTCTCCCCAAGGGCCCAGTGCACTCAGTCGCCCTCTCCAGGCCCCCACCTGCAGTGCCTCACTTCCTCTTCACCTCCGAGTTGTCAGGATCTCCCTCATTGCTGCCTCCTACCTTGAAGCCTTTGCTGACACCCCAGACAATCTGAACCACACAATCCCACCCATAAGGTAGTATTGTGAGTGGCTAAAAGTGGGCCCCTTGGAGCCAGACTAATGGAGCCTGGGCTCCAATTTCCAGGTCTGCCCCTTACTGGCTATGTGAACTTGGGCAAATTACTTAGAGTCTCCATGCCTCAGTTTCCTCATCTGTGAAGTGGGGGAGATTGTAGCACCTCCTTATAAGGTTGTTGGAGGAACAAATGAGTGAATATTTATGACACAATTAGACCAGTAACTGGCACCTGGTTTCTTTCCTGGATGAGTTTTCTGATGTTGCCTAAAGATTGAGTACTATTTGAAGCTCTTCCCACATTCACTGTCTTCATGGCATTTTTCTCCAACGTCATTTTCCGATGCTCACAAAGGGGTGAACTGTTACCAGTATACTCTCAGTTCACTGATGGTGAATCTGCATTCACACATAGTCTCCCCAGAATGAGTTTTCTGATGTTGACTAAGATGTGTTTTGTCTAAGTGATTTCCCACAGGTGGCCTATTCGTAGGCTTTCTCTTCTGTATGAGTTTTCCAATACTGGCTTTGTGACTTTGGATACATTTTTTAGGATCTCTGAGTCTCAGGTTTGTCCTTTGGAAAAAAATGGGAATATGTAGACAGAGTAATATAGTACCTTCACATGTATGAAGTGTTTAGCACAGCACCTGGCTCGTAGGGAGAACTTAATGAACAGTGACCATCGTGCTGGGCGGGTTTTGCTAACGTGGCTCTACTCTGGTCTTCTGGCAGCAGGGACCATGAATGCTTTACCTTAGTGACTGCAGAGCCTGGCAGGGGTCTGCTCTGTGAATGTGCCTGAGTGAGTGATAAGCGGGAGAGCCACTGGTCAAAGCTGAGCACAGGCCCTTTTGCATCCGTCTATCACTTGTATTCCTGACTCAGCCTGATGGTGGCTGGGACCCTGCCCCTACAAAGCACTTTCTAAGCCCAAAGCCCAGTGACCCTGGCAGCCAAAGAGAAGTATAGATAGAGGAAGTCCCTGGAGTGCCCTGACCCAGAGAAAAGGATTGTCACCAACTCCCACCTTTGTAAACTTCATCCACCCTCCCTCTTGACTAATTCTCTTAGAGCGTTCACTCAACAACATTCATCCTGTATTTATTTATTGAGCACCTTCTGTGCCCCAGGCACCATGCTATGCCCCTGGGATCCAGCCTCAAGAACATAAATAAGGTCTCTACTCTCATTTAAGTTATGTAAGTAAATCAGAGGGTGAGTAAACAGACCATTACAAAGTGTGGGAAATGTTGTGACTGGGGCCACACTGCGTTTGGGAGTTGGAGGCATCTTACCCAGACTTGGGGAAGTCAGAGAAGGCTCCCTGGAGAAAGGGATAGCTGAGCAGAAGACACAGCACAGCAGTTCTAATAGCTGACACAGCAGGTCCGGGGAGGGATCTGAGGAATCACAGACATGTGGATCTGGGTTGTAAAATCGCAGAACCACAGATTGTAACATCAAAGGACTCAGGATCCATGTTTCTTTACTTTACTTACAATATACTTTCCACACTCCCCTTTCACCAAGACTGTGAGAAATAGCTTATTAAGGAAGCCCTGGCATCTTTATAAAGTAATTTATGCTTATTCTACAATGTAGAAAGATAAGAAGTGAAAAGAAGTGGGTGGGTGGAGGGAGGCTCTTCAACCCCTGTTAATATTTAGGCACATTACCTTTCCTTTCATTCACTTTTGGGGGTTTGTTTTTAGTTTATTTTGCTAAATTGAGATATAATTTGCATACCATAACATCCACAGTTTCAGTGTAAAATTTAGTGGTTTTTAGTACATTCATAAGGTTGTGTAACTATCATTTGTCTTACCCCGAAAGAAACTCCTACTCGTTAGCAATCACTTCTCATTTTCCCTTCCCACCAACCCCTGGCAACCACTCGTCTTCTGTCTCTATGTAGTTGCCTACTCTGGACATTTCATATAAATGGAATCAAACAATATGTGGTCCTTAATATCTGGCTTCTTTCTCTTAACATAATGTTTTCAAGTTTCATCTATGTTGTAGCATGAATTAGTACTTCATCGTTTTTTATTGCTGAATAATATGCCATTGTATGTAATTGCATATGCCATGTAAAAAAAAATACATTCATCAGTTGGTGCACAGTTGGGTTGTTTTCAACCTTTATAACTATTGTGAATAATGCTACTATGAACATTTATGTACAAGTTTTTGTGTAGACATCTGTTTGCAGTTCTCTGGGTGTATACCAAGGAATAGAATTTCTGGGTCCTGTGTTAACTCTTTGTTTAACTTTCAGAGGAACTGTCAAACTGTTTTCCTAAGTAATTGCACTGCTTTTCATTACCAACAGCAGTGTATGTCCACATCCTTGACAACACTTGTTATTGTCCTTTTTTGATTATAGATATCCTAGTGGATGTGAAATATCTTATTGTGGCTTTGATTTGCATTTCCTTAATGACAAATGGCATTGAACATCTTTTCATGTGCTTATTGGTCACTTGTATATCTTCTTTGGAGAAATGTCTATTCAATCCATGGCCATTTTTAAGTGGGTTATTTGCCTGTTTATTGTTGAATCATAATAGGGTCTCTATATGCTAGATACTAGACCCTTATCAGATACATGATTTGAAAATATTTCCCTAATTCTGCAGGTTTTATTTTTTAATTTCTTGATAGTGACTTTTGAAGTTCAAAAGTTTTTAATTTTGATGAAGTCAACATTATCTTTTTTTTTTTTTTAGTTGCCTGTACTTTTTTGGTGTCATATCTAAGGAACTATTGCCTAACCCAAGGTCATGTTGACTGACACTTACATTTTCTTCTAAGAGTTTTATTGTTGTAGCTCTTACATTTAGATCTGTGATCCATTTTTGAGTTCATTTTTGTGCATGGTGTGAGGTAGGCATGCTAACTTCATTCTTTTGCATGTGAATATCCTGTTCCAGCATTACTTGTTGAAAAGATTGTTTTATTCCCATTGACATTTCTTAGCTCCCTTGATAAAAATCAACTGAACATAAATATGTGGGGTTTGTTTCTTGACTCTCAATTTTGTTCCATTGATCTGTATGTTTATCTTACGCCAGTATCATACAGTCTTGATTACTGTAGCTTTGTAGTAAGTTTTGAATTTGGAAGTGTGAGTCCTCCAACTTTGTTCTATTTTTTTTTTTTCAAGACTATTTTGGCTATTCTTGGTCCTTTCCCTTTCCATGTGAATTTTAGGATGAGCTGTCAATTTCTGCAAAAAAAAATCTGGGATTATGATAGGCACTGCATTGAATCTGTAGATTAATTTGAGGAGTGTTGCCATCCTAACAACATTAAGTCTTCTCATTCTTTTGGTATGCATTGAGTATAAAGTTGAGCTCATGCCAGATATATTGTTTTGAAACCTGACTTTTTCTGCTTAATATTCTGTCATCGGCATTTCCCTGTGTTATGAAAGATGCAAGAATACTTTCAATGCTATGCCATTGTTTGGCTGTACCACACAGAATTATAAACTCTTGGTTGTTGGCTAACCTATCATGGAAGGTATTTTGTTCTGGGCCCCTCGTGGTGCAGGCGTCTTCCTACAGGCAAAAAAGGACAATGGGAGGACTGGTGGCTCACAGAAGAGCAGCAGAATATTAGTGTCATAGTTGATCAACAGAGACTCCATCCTGCAGGTGGGGAACTGGGGTTCACTGGAGATACCAACATTCTGATTAATGGAGAGCTGACCTGCTTGCCTGCCTGGCAGGACCACCCTGATGGAATGGAATCAGGAAACAGAATCCAACAGGCTGCACAGACACTGACAGAACATGTTTGTTTTAGGCATGTTTCTCTAGAATGATGGATTTTAAACATTAAAAAATGTGCAGCATGAAATTCATTTAACATTGTAACTCAGTTCACCTAAAATGAAAGTGTATTAAATAATACTTCCTTTTTATAGCAGCCAGGAGAAATTGGTCTGCTGCAGTAGCAAACAGTCCCCAGCAATCTTAGTGGTGCAAAAGTTTTCTTTCTCATGCTACATATCTAGCATGTGGTAGGAGAGCCCTGGGATTTATGTTGGTGGAGGCTTCCCCATCCAGATCACTTCTGGTTTCAGTGGCAGAGGAAGGAGGGTGTGGTAGGCACAAGGCCCCCTTCACCTGCCAAAGATGTCTACATCCTAATCATTGGAACCTTTGAATATGTTATATCACATGGGAAAGGGGAATTATAGTTGCAGATGTAACTAAGGTTGTTAATCAGTTGCCCTTAAAATAGAGGGATGAATGTGTCCTAAGGGCAGAAGGGAGGCAGAAGAGGTCAGAGCGATACAATGTGGTAAGAACTCAACCTCCTGCTGCTGGCTTTGAAGAGGGAGGAAGAGGCCCTGAGATGAGGACTGTGGGTGGCCTCTAGTGGCCAGAAAGGGCAAGGAAACAGGTTCACCCCTAAAGTCTCCAGAAAGGAACTAGCCCTGCCAACCTCTTGATTCTAACCAAGTGGGGGTACATTTTGAATTTCTGAATCACAGAATTATAAGACAAGTATACGTTGTTTTAAGCTACTACGTTTGTGGTCATTTGTTATAGGCTCCATAGAAAACTAATACAAAGGGTATGGTGACTGAGTACCTGCCCTTAAGTGCTTCTGTTTGGAAGTGACATGTGGCACTGCTACTCCTATTTGATTGGCCAGAGCAAGCCAAGCCACATGGACATGCCTAACAGCATAAGACTGGAGAAACTTGCCTAGCCTTAGTGGGGAATTAAATATTGGTAAATATAGTAGTATCTTCTATACTCTCACTCTCTGCACCTCCTGGTGCATGGAATCTTCTATTAAAAAACAACAGCAACAAAGTGCTGGTGGCAATAAGTTGTTTCATTATCAGCTAGTGGGTTGTGACCCATGATTTGAAAAACACTGCTCTCCAGACCCTTTTCTGCCCACACCTCAGGGAAGACAAGACACACCCTCAGCATGGCGGATTGGCCCACGTGGGACATCTGACCAAAGCTGATCAATCAAATTCCTCTCCTGGGAATTTGGAATTGGGCCATTCAGCTGGTATGGGAGCAGTGGGAAGCTGAGCCAGAGGCAGAGTAGAAACAGGGTCAGAGTGAGAGCCACATGCAAGGCGAAATGATGGAGGAGCAGAAAAGCCCTGAGTAAGCAGAGGGAGTTGGTCACAGAGGCAATGGAGCAGCGGCCCGGAGAGCAGTGCCACCGGGAGAGTGCGCGGCCCCAGGGAGAGGTGGAGAGAGAGAGCAAGCGCCTGAGAGGCTGATGGCTTCCCTGTTCCAGGCTCCAGCCCCCATGCCTCCTGCCTGCACGGCCTTCCCGTGAGATTTTGTTTCCTTATCATACCCCCCTCCTTTTCTCCAGCTACCGTGGTGGGTTTCTGTGCCTTGTCTCCAGGGAGCCTTAATCGGCCGGACTGCTGCTGGCATTTCTCTTATGGGCCCCAGCTTTGACTCTGAGAGTCAGACTTGTGGGACATCGATGGGACTTGGGGGTGAACCAAACCCAGTCATCCCATAATCTGGAAGTTTGGCTTTGACCATATTCTTGCACGTTTGTGCTTGCTCTGAAGAGTGGGCAGGCGAAAGCACACGTGGGGTCCTAGTGACCCACAGGGGCCTTCTTCTCTGACGGCGTTGGGGTCGGGAAGCCAGTGGAGTTGTCTCAGGGAGGGCTAGGCTGTGCAACCTAGTGGAGTGGACACAGGCAGCCACCATTTGCTTCTCTGAGCCTCAGTTTCCTCATCTCTGAAATGGGATTGTTTAAGGATCAGCAGCGTTCTGGAAGAATATGTAGAGACATGACCAGGGCATACCGTGCTCTCAGGGCATGGGCGCTGCTGTTGTTTGAGGAAGCCAGCAACACGCCTGCTTCCTGAGGAGGGGGGCCCCAGGGACTGACTGAGTCAGCGACAGGACATGACCCACCACTGGCCATGCGTCCTGCCCCTCGTCACCCTCACTCTCCTTCTTGCCCTTTACATGTCATTTTATTTCTTCCTCCCCTTCTCCTGTCCTCATTTCCCCTCTTTTCTGTTATTCCCGAGGTTGATAACAATGCCTGCTTTGGGTAGGCAGCACGGTTGGATATAAAGTATCCGGCCTCTGGAGGCCGAGAGGCAGAGCTGAGTCTGAGTCTGAATTAGCCCCTTGCTTGCTGTGTATTTCTGGGCAAATTACAACATCAATCTGAACTTGGAGTTCACTTTCTATAAAACGGGAGTTATAATGTCCATTTCACAGTGCTATTATGAGAAATAATTAAATAGGCGCTCAGTAGATGCTGGTCCTGCCTCCCTCCCTTCTTATCACTCCCCCACGTCCTGTGTCCAGGCTGCCCCTTGTGCCTCTCAGGCACCACTGGAATGGCTTTCATTGACTCAGTTATTCAAGGCCTCAGGCATTTGTGGCTTCTCCTTTCCCGTAGACTCAGGATCTCAAGGGGTGGATGGAGGCTTCAGGCTGTAGCTGGGGTCCCAGTGGCCTGTGCCATTTCTCTGGTCTCTGCAGCTCCAGCCCTAGCTTGGGAGCTGCTGGTTCCAACTGTGTGATTTCTATTCTTTCTCAGTTATTGTATTTTTTAGCAATGATTATACCCCAGCTGACTAAGACAGCCTCACACTCCAAACACTGGTAAATATTTATGAGGAGGAGAGAAGCCCAGACCTCCTGGGGGAGGTGAGGGAGAGATGTGTCAGGTCCTTTTTGCAAGCCGAGCTCAGACTCATCAGTGGTCCCTTGGGATCCAGAAATAAGGGGTGCAGGTGGCGGGGTGGGGGCTATGGAGGCTGCACAGAGCCACCACCTCTCTCCCCTTCTGGAAGGAGTCACTCTCACTGTGACGCTGTGGGCCTGAGCCCACCCTGCCCCGGATGCCTGCTGGACCCCTGCTCCTAGGGAAGCATTTATGCTGTGTGGGTCCCTCCTGACCGCGTGTGGGCCTGCTCCACCACTCTCTTTGTCACTGTTTCTCTCTCCCTCTTTTTGTTTGTTTTTCCGCCTCTCATCCCATCTTTTATTTTCACATCTCGAACACCAGTGTCCCTCCCTCCCTCCCTCCCTCCTCCAGCACCTTCCCTTATTTCTGGGTGTTGGTCTCTGTCTTTCACTTTTCTTCTCTCCCTCCCAACATTACTCCGAGTAATTCTGGGGCCAGATGATGGGGGGTAGGCAGTGGTCTCAGGTCCCCAAACCCTGCTGGGGGGAGAGGGTGGGGTTGCTGCAGATGGCAGTGTACTCTGGAAGGCAGGCGAGCACTCTGAGTGGGGTGGGGCCTCTACCGACTCCACATCCAGGCCTCTTGCTGTGTGGCCATGGGCACATCCCCTGCCTTCCCTGGGCCTCAGTTTCTCAGTTAGTTCCTTCTCTAATTCATCCATTCACCCACTCAGCTAATATTTACTGAGTACTCGTTGCCTGTCCTTCATTAACACAGATGTGTTAAACATTTACTAGATCCACCATTCTCTGTGCTTGAATGCATCCACGGGAAAGAGACACAAAGATCCCCGCCCTCCTGGGGCTGAGGTGTTAGCAGTGTAGACAGGCACAAATGCAACCAGCAAGTGAGGTAGGAGGTTAGGAAGTGGTGAGTGCCATGGGAAAGGGAAGTAGAGTAAGCAAGTGGGGCTGAGGTGCACGGTGAAGCCCAGGCCGGGCAAGCAGACCTGTGGGGAGCGCGTCCAGGGGAGGGGACCGCCGGAGCCCAGGCCAGAGGCAGGTCCCCCCTGATGTTGGAGGGACAGGAGAGGTGATGGGGCTGGAGGAGTGAGTGAGAAGGGTGGGAGGTGAGGCAGGGGATGGAGGAGGCAGGTCAGGCCATGCACACGCGGCTGTTCCTTGCCTGAGCTGGGAGGACTCTGCCTGGTCTGACTTATCTTGAAAGATGCCCTCCACTTGCTGGGTGAAGAATAGATGGATGGGGCTGTGGCTGGAGCCCAGGAGGGCTATAACGGTGGTACCCATGAACTGGTGGCTGTGGCTTTAGTGGATGGAGATGGAGAGATCTGATTCTGCTGGCCACTGTTCCAGCTCTCAAGGCTTGGATGGTGCCTGGAAGTCCCTCCAGGCCCCTTCTTCTCAGTCCTGCTGAGGATGGCCTGCAGGAGCCTTCCCCTGGGCAGGATGTGCTGACCCTGGCTTTCTGTCTCTCCACAGGGTGTTCAAGAAAGCGAGTCCAAATGGAAAGGTGAGTCTATAGCAGCCACACCCAAGCTCCTCCAAGCCCTGAGCTCTTGTTCTCTCCTGAGCATCTCTCCTGCCCATACGCGACCCCGCACACCCCATCTGATGGGGAGACACAGCTCTGTCCTTAGGAGCCTCCAGTCTAGGGGGAGCTACCCTCTTAGGAACCCTTTGAAGGTGGCAGTACAGCTCCCCTGGACTTTAGGGAGCCCCTGCTCTGGTGTGGGGAGACACAGCCTATCACAGAGACTTCAGTGTGGGTGTGATAATTAGAATAAATGTCAAGGGACTCACAGGCACTGATTCCTCTTGTGTGAGAGGCCCTGGAGCCTCTCTGCCGAAGCCTGGTGTCAACTAGTTATCCAGGGCAGCCCCCAGTGCCTGGCCCGCTTTCTTCTTTCCACAGGCCCCAGGCTCCATCCTGCTTTCCTTTCAGTTCAGCGAGTAGGTATTATTGACATCCTTCCATGTCAGGTCCAGGCTGAGCCCATGGGTATTGGGGTCAGTGTTCTAAGAAAAATGAGACCTAGCTCATACCACACCCCGTCAGGTGGGGGAGGCAGACATGGACATTGATCACTGCAATGTAAAGTGGCAGGTGTGAGGCAAAGGGGTGCCCAGGGGCTGCAGGACCTAGCCTGGGTGGTCAGGGGTGGCTTCTCCTTGGAGGGATGCACTTCCAGGCAAGGCAGGGTGAAAAAAGGCATTCTAGGCATGAACATAAATCACAGGGAATGTGGGGGAATCACAGCAGCTGAACCTGAGTGCCAAGAGGAAGGCAGAGGGGGCGGGAGCTGAGGCAGGGGAGGCTGCAGGGCTGGGTCTCGGGGAGTCTTGTGGCTGGACTCCTGGCCTGGGCAAATAGCACCAGGTGTGCTTCCAGTCTCCCTCTCTGCCCATAGCGGACTTCACCCATCACCATTTACCCTTTCCTGCTGAGCCAGGATTCCATCTGAGATTCCTTCTCAACCCAGAATCCCAGGCAATCGATCAGAGTTGGCATTTGGAATGAAACCCATGTGTCATCTTACCTCTGGACACTGAAGAACCATTAAAGTGTTTTCAGATCAGAGTAGCATTGGGGTGGGTTGAGAAATACAATTGCAGGAGACTCATCAGGATTTAGGGATGATAGAGGAGCCAGAAGCATTTTGGAGGACACTCTGCAGTCTAGCTTGGGGGTTCTTCCCTGAAGGCTGGCTGCTGAGCGGTGCACCAGCTCCCGGTTCCTCACTTGGAAAACAAGCCCTCTTACGAGTGGATCCCTGCCAGACTGCAAGGGCCGAGGAGCAGTGAAAAGCTCAGGCTCAGTGCTCAGAGCACCCAGCTCAGCGCCTCTGGCCCTGCCGCACCCAGCAGTCCCGCCCAGCAGACTTCCTGCTGCTGCTGCTCCGCATCGGTGGTGCCTGGTGCGAGCTCTCCGGGCCTCAGTGTCCTCCTCTGTAAGATGGGAACAATACCAACTTCTTCAGAGGTCTTTGGGATGAACATGTGCTTCCAAAATTGTACGAGAATTTGTTAGTAGGAGGGCTGGGGCTCAGGGCCAAGTCCAGATAGGATTTCAATCGGTCTGGGAGTTTCAGGGGCAGCTCTCAGGGTTTCCTTCAGGGCAAGAGCCAGTGGCTTTTCAGAGATGTGTCCGCCAGGCCCACAGCCACTAACATACCCTGCATCTCTCCCTAGCTCACCGTCTATCTGGGAAAGCGGGACTTTGTGGACCACATCGACCTCGTGGACCCTGTGGGTGAGTCTCTGGAAGCCAAGGAGGGAGGCACAGGGGGCAGTGGGGCTGAACTGGCTCCTTCCAGAGGAGGGCGTTTGGAAGCTGCCCAGGAACAGCCTTTAGGTCTCCAGAGGGAACTCGTGCTGAGAATGGGGCATGAGTAGCTTCCTGCTTCAGTCAGCTGACATTTGCGGAGTGGCTACTTTTCCCTTCAGAGGAGGACTGTGTGAGGAAATTGTGGGGGGGACTGAGATAAGAGGCAGGACAGATGTCCTGAGGTGATAAGGAGGATGCGGTTGATGACGGCAGGCTGCTACTAACATCCTTGCTTCACAGATGAGGAGAATGGCACAGAGAGGTTAGCCACTTGCTTCAGTCACAGAGCTGTGCATAGAGGAGTCTGGATTCAAACCTGGGCCACCTGGCTCCACAGAACCTGTGTTCTGATGTCTCCTCCTGGCAAATGGCAGGATATAGAAGGAAAACCCTGGGCTTATAAAATGCAGGCCGTTCCTCACCCACATGGAGGTCTTGCCAGACACCAGCGTGTGGCTGAAGGTACCTTTCAAGGCTGTATTTTAGCTCAGGGTTTCTCAGCCTCCACCGTTGATATTCTCAATTGGATAATTGGTGAGGGCTGTCCTGTGTATCATAGGATGGTTAGGGGCGTTCCTGGCCTTTACCCATTAGATGCCAAGAGTACCCCCATCCCAGTGTAATAATGTTGTATTTCGACATTGCCAAATATCGCCTTGGGAGATGCAGTCACCCCTGGTTAGGATCCCAGGAACCATAGCTCTTGTTAGAAGAGCCTCAACCTCATTGCCTCTTCCCATGGGGTAGAGGGCGGCCCAGAATTACCCCTGTTTTACATATGGGGATAGTGAAGCCCAGAGAAGTTAAATAATTAGAGCAACACAATCCCACTTCTCCTCTCCTGCACTGTCTGGGGACATTGGTGTTCTCTGAAACTCAGTGTCCCCTCTGCCATTTGCATCTTCCCCCGGAACTGTCCCCTTGGAGCCAGTGAGCAAGTATTCTGGTGTTTGCCTGTGGTCTGCTTCAAGGCTCAGTTTCCAGTGGGCTGTTTGAGGCCAGGGCTGCCCACACCCACTGGCCTATGAAGGACTGCGGCAGGGTGGCCCAGAGGTGGGGTGGGTGTGGGGCGGGGGCCAGGAGCAGGCAGGAACCAGCCCCCTCAACACATACCCAGGCACCCCGAGAGCTGTTCAGCAGGTGTTCACAGAGCACCTGTTTGGTGCCCTGTCCTGTATTGAGCCCTGGGGATCCCAGAGAGGTCTGGGCTATTGCCCAGAGTTGATCAAATGGTCCACATTGAGAAATACTTTTTCTGTCTCAGCATTGAGCTAATTATGTCTTCCCGGGCTTAACTATCGCCCATGGCTCTCCTTTGAACCCCAGGGCATGTCCAAACCCCCTGGCCTATGGACAGGACATTTCAGATCAGACCTGGCCTCCTTTCACCAGCCTCCAGGATATGTTCTCCCAAGCTCCGAGCCATGCTCTTCCTGCTGCCCATCTGTGCCGTCTTTTGATCATCTGCTTGGTGACCCATACTTCCCTTTTGGACCTGGCTCCAACTTACCTCCCCAGAGAGCCTTCCCTGACACCCCTGGCTGAGGGGTGCGCCCTTGCTGGGATGCCCTCTCCACTGACTTCAAAAGGAGGGAGGATGCACAACAGGCTCTGGGGACAGAGGGGCATTCCCCTGTCCAGGTGTCCAGAACTGGGCTAGGATCAGGAGCCCACCAGGCACTCACTCCCAGAGGTGGCCTCTGAGATGCCCTGAGAGATTGGCTGTGGGGGCCTAGCTAGGTTCGAGTGTGGAAAGAGGTTTGCTTGTTCAGTGGGTGTGGCTGGGGAAGTTTGGCCGGAGTTGACTGGGGATGTCAGGCAAGGAGGTAGCTCCTGAGTCAGTGTTCCTGGCTTCCTGGGCTTCTGGGCAGAGAAAATACCCTTTGTGTCTAGCTGGACTCTACCTTCCTAAGGCCAGGCCTTGGGCTGTTCTCCGCCATGTCACATGTGCCAGGTACCGTCTAACAGTGCACACACTTTAACTCATCTAGTCTTCACAGGAGCCCTGGGAGGTAGGTTCTAGGGAATCCCAACCTCTGATGCAAATCCCAAATCCAAAACAACTCTGGAAGCCTAAAATTATTTATAAGTTAGATACAGGGTTTATTTAGTGGTAAAATCTTGATCTGAACTGATAGGAAGCTCCTTATGTCTTATTTAGGCTCTTGATGACAATGTTCACATTTCCCTTCAGAGGTAATGATGGGTTTGGGGCTGCCCCAGATCCTGCAGAGGGGTTCAGAACAAATGGAGGATAGGCCATATGGCCTTCCCACAATTCAAAGCTTCTAAAGTATCCCTGATGGTAGGGGTTTCAGACCCATATTATTATTCTCATTAACAGATGAAGAAACAAAGTCACCAGCTGGGTCTGTGAGGCCAGCCTGGAGGTGAAGGGTGAGGGGAGGAGCATGGAGGGGTCATCCCCCGGGGTCTGGCCACTGCCCTGTTTCTCTCATGATGCTTTTGGACAGACAGATGGTTAGGTTTGGATTTAGCTTGGTGTTTGGGGCTTAGGTGTTTGAGAGGTCAAGTTTGGGGGGGCTGCTCACTCTCTGTCCTTCCCCCAGATGGTGTGGTCCTGGTGGATCCTGAGTACCTCAAGGAGAGAAGAGGTGAGGCTGTGGCCCCCACACCCAACCTGCCAAGGGGCCTCTCCTTCCCCACCAACCTCCAGCCCAGGGCCTCCCTGACTCCCGGATAGGACATTGGCTAATTTTATAGCTGCTCCCTGCCCATCCCCACTGGTTCTTCCCTCCACGGCTCCAATGAGCATCAGAGCAGGTACCCTGGCCTCCTCTGGCCTGGGGCAGCCCTGCCCATGCCCACTTAGAGAGGACTTTGCAATGCCCCAAGCCCTTTTACATCAGTTTATCATGATGTAAGGCTGGGATGCAAACAGGGCAGGAGTTAGGGGCTCATTTTGCAGAAGAGAAACACTGATTCCCTGGGAGGTAAAGGGATTGTCCAAGGTCAGCAGAACAGGGCTTGGCTAGCACAGAACCCTGTGCCTTCTGACAAGCACAAGACTGCCCAGCACTTCTTTCCCCTCTGCTCTCTCCAAATATGCTCCCTCCCCAGCCCTCCCCTAGCCCCTCCCCACCAGTCCTGCCAGCTTACTCCAGCCTCCACCAACCCTGTTAGACCACCTCCCTGGCCCTCTACACATCCCAGGACTGGAGTGGGGGTGGAGGAGGACAGAAGTGAGCCAGCACTCAGCCCCCACCTCCTCTCGAGGGCCAGGCCACTGGTGGCTCTTCTAGGTACCCAGTGCCCTGTCCCAAAGGCAGCACAGCTCTCCCCATAGAAGTTTTGGGACAGACCTCTGGTGTCCAGCTGGGCCAATCCCAGGACTCAGCTGGTGCCCTTGGGGGGCCTGTCTGTGCCCTCCTGGGCCCCTCCTCAGCGCCCCTGCTCCCACAGTCTATGTGACACTGACCTGCGCCTTCCGCTATGGCCGGGAGGACCTGGATGTCCTGGGCCTGACCTTTCGCAAGGACCTGTTTGTGGCCAATGTGCAGTCCTTCCCGCCAGCACCCGAGGACAAGAAGCCCCTGACGCGGCTGCAGGAGCGCCTCATCAAGAAGCTGGGGGAGCACGCCTACCCTTTCACCTTTGAGGTCAGGGACTCCCAGCCCCTGGGACCCCATTGCAGAAACACCACCTCTAGGAAGCCCTTGGGGCAGGCACACAGGAGCAGCAGCTCCCTATGACCCAGGTTCCCAGTGCACTTTGGGGTGTGGGGCACAGTCGCTGACACTGCATGGGGAGTGCCTCTTGCCACTGCCAAGGGTGTCATCCCTACCCCTGGGGCATGAGCAGATTCCCTGGGCCCTCCTGAGGCCAGGTCACTGGGGAGAGAGCTGGGGGGGTTGCTGTAGAGAAAGAAGGAACCCTTTCTCGCCGCTGGGTCACTGCATAGCTGTCTCCCGCTCACACCGACAGCCCACCTGCCCAGCGTCAGCCCACTCACAAATGAGGGACCCCAAGCCGGGCTGTCCTTGCTTTGCCGGGAAGGACTCCAAAAGTCTGGATTTTAAAATCTCCTATTTCTCAGACCCTCTGATTCTTTGATTCAGTGAAATCCTCTCACTTTCTGTTAGGCGAACAGGGGACGATATGGAGGCGTCTTCTCCATTGTAGATGAGTTGATTTCCTGCAGCTGTAACAAACTACCATGAACCTGGTAATACTTAAACATGACAATTAAAACAACACGTTTAGTGTCTCACATTTCTGGAGGTCAGAAGTCAAAAATAGGCCTCACTGGGATAACGCCAAGGTGTCCACAGGGCTGTACTCTCTCCAGAGGCTCTAGAAGATTCTCTTTCCTTGCCTTTTCCAGCTTCTAGACACAGCTCACTGCCCTGGCTCATAGCCTCAGCCTCCCCTCCCCACCTTGAGGGCCTGCAGGGGCCGGTGGGGTCTGTCTCACATCCCATGGCTCTGATGCTGACTCCTCTGCTTCCTGCTTTCACTGTTAAGGGCCCTGTGATTGCCCTGGGCCCGCCTGGGTGATCCAGGCTAATCCCCCAGGCCCAGATCCTTAACTTAGTCACCCCGGTAAAGGCCCTTTTGCCAGGTAAGGTGACATAGTCACAGGTTTTGGCGATTAGGATGTGGACTTCTCTTGGGGGCCATTATTCTGCCACCACAGTAGACATCATGGAAAGATCTTGTCCAACTGTTGTTCCATGAGGACTGGCTTAGTCTCAACCCTTAAGATAAAACAAAAACAAAAATACTGAAACCTTGGGCTTTCCTGGAGGGGCTGTGGGCCAGGGTGGGGCGTCCTTGGCATGGTCTGTCCTCTGGAGCCCCTAGTCTGATGGATGTGTGTGGGGGTGGCGGGGGTGGGAGATATGGGAAGTTAGCGGTGAATGTGACAAGTGGCTCATTCTGTCTGTCCTCTTAACAGATCCCTCCAAACCTCCCATGCTCAGTGACGTTGCAGCCGGGGCCTGAAGACACAGGGAAGGTGGGTCACCCCAAAGGGAGCATCTTTCTGAGTGCAGGACACCTGTGTCCTCAGGCCCCTGGCTCTATCTCTGGGAGGTACTGGGAGCCTCCTTGTGTCTAGGCCAGTGTGATCCCACTTTAGATAAACAGGCTCTTTCCAGACAGGGCAGCAGATACCATGTCAGCCTCATACCCACTTTCAGTTCTGTGTCCAGAGGCTCTCCTGAGGTCACTCCCACTGACCTTGGTGTTGGCTGCAACAGGACCAGAATATTCTCTGGACTACTACCTGGCCTCACGACCTCATTTGGAGATACAATCATTGCTGTTCTGTGCCAGGGAAACTGAGGCTCAGAGAGAGGTGACACCACTAGTGTCACAGGCCCCAGATCTCTGAGCCCCAGGTTCCACATCTGCAAACTGGAGATGAAAGGATGTGCCTCCTGGTGCGGCTGGGACCCTGAAGCACTGTACAGCCTGTACATAGCAGGGGCTCCCAAGACAGGGCTGCTGAGGCACCCGTTGTTTTTTCTGGGCAGTGGTCTTGATGAGGATGGCCACTCTGATGAGGCAGGAGTCTGGAGAGTGGAGCCCAGTTAGGCTGGTTTGGGATGGCCAGTGTTGGGGGAGCTGGGCAGAGCTCTGTGGGAAAGTCAGATGCAGGAGGCAGCCGAAGAGGGAGGCAGCACAACACGGGCTGAGCACAAGCATGAGTCAGACCGAGGGGCGGCTGGTCAGGCTGTGGGAGCGCAGAGTCCCTGTCCAGCATCCTTGCTTGTAAAATGAGAGAGGGGGCTGGGTGTGGTCTCAGGATCCAGCCCTCCCCAAGGACTTGTGGTCAGTGACCCCCCTTCCCTACAGGCCTGTGGTGTCGACTATGAAGTCAAAGCCTTCTGTGCAGAAAACCTGGAGGAGAAGATTCACAAGCGGTGAGAAATGTGGAGCTTCCACATTGGTGTGGGCTGCCTACTGGCAGAGGGAGGGAGACAGGACCAGCCTTGGGTGTGGACTGCCTGCTGGCAGAGGGAAGGAGACAGGACCAGCAAAGTCAGAGAGATAAGTAACAATACCTGGAAGTGTGCAAGGAGGGGCCGCACATTCCAGCCTGGGGAACTCTGAGAAGGCCACTCTGGAGGTTTGGCAGGTCATGGAGGGCTTCCTAGGGGAGGTGGCTCAATTTTCCAGGCTCAGGCCTCAGCATTTTTTCCTTTACATCACTGTACTTGCTTCCTCCACCTCCCCGTCTCTAGTCCCATCCCCTCCAGATTGCATGTTTTTAAAATTTTGTTTTGGAAAAAACTGAAGTTCAGATTGTTTTAAACAGTGAGCAAGACTTTTCCCAGCCATACTGAAACACCTGCCCACACACTGTGCCCCCTCTTCCCCCCATTTCCTAGTTCTCCTGGGAAGCTAGCAGGCAGTAGCAGGTGATGGTGGTGGTGGTGTCAATGGAAGTGTCTAAGCAAGGAAGGGAAATGGAGAAAGTGAACCCACCCAGCAGATAGTGAGGAGTTCAGCCCATGTCCCAGAGGGGAAGTGTTCTTGGCAAACAGCCAGCCCTGACTTCCGGGATGGGCTGCCCAGCCCCCGCTCTCAGGCCTGCCATGCCTCCTAGTGGGGCTGGTCTTAGCCCCCACTTCCCTACCTTCTGAGGCAAGGGTCCTGCGGGAGGCTGGCTGAGGGCCCTGCAACCTCCAGCGAGTGGGCTAAGCTGGCCACCTGGTGGCTACAAGATGAATTGCAGGCATCTCCATCTCTAGCCCGGACAGTTCCTGCGCGCGGGGAGGCGGGACCCTTCTCCCTTGCTTCTCTTCCCCCTTTTCTTCTTAAGACCTCAGACCAGAAAGGAAGGGGTTGTGGCTTGTGTGAGGGGGCCCTGACCAGAGCAAGGAAGAGGAGCGACACTGAGAGCCACCAGTCTCACCCCACCACCAACGGGGCGTTTTATGTCCACCCCAGAGTTATTACCAATAATGATACAGCAACTGTCATTTATCAAGGGCTTATTAAGGGTTTATTAAGACACTGTTCAGAGTGATGGACATGTATGTGCTAATTTAATCCTCAGAGCAAACGTAAGAAGTAGGTCCTGCTATATTATTACCAGTGTTTACAGATGAGGAAAGGAGACATAGAGGTTAATTTACTCATGGGTGTACAGTTAGTGAGGGCAGAGTGAGGGCATCTGGTTCCGGGGAGTGGAGGCTGCTTACCTGAGAAATGGGGGTACCCCATGCTGTGGAGACTGCCTCGCCGAGTCCCCATCCCCTCACAATCCTTGTGTCCTCTCCTCCCTGAGCTACTGTCACCTTCACTGAGCCCCATCTCATCTCTGGGCCTCCATCCTCTCCCTGAGTCTCTATCCTCTAAAGTGACCTGCACCCCCTGTACCCTGTCACCTGTCTGAGCCCCCATTTCTTCATGGGGCTCCTCTGCATATTTTTAACTAATAGATATTAAGCAGGCACTTGCTATATAGCAGGCACTGTCATAGGTGCTGAGAATACAGTGGTGCACAACTAGACAAATGTTTCTGTCCTTAAGGAGCTTACCACATTAGGTGACGTAGGAAGTGAAATGTCCCTTTCTTCCCATCCTGCTAGCCACAAAGACACAGATTCACACAAAGGGCTGCTGCAGGGTGATTTAGCTGAGCTGTGGGAGTGCAGACCAGGAGCAGATCAGAGTAGGTAGATCCTACTCTGGAAGAGGAGGTATTTAGCTGGGCCTTGAGGAAGGACACAAGTGAGGGTAGAAACAAGAAGACCGTGTAATAGGCAGGAGCTCACTACAAGCAAAGCTTCAGAGGCAGGACTAGATAGACTATCAGGATGATAGTGAGGAAGTCGGGGTGGCTGGGGACAGAATGTGGGATGATGGAGTGGGGCCAGATGGTGTCAAGGCCCCTATGCCAACCTTTGCAGTCTGAACTGGATTCTAAGGCCATGGGGAGCCATAGCAGTCTCTTGAGCAGGAGAGGGATGTGAGGACTGAAGGGGAGAGAGGTAGGTAACTCTGGTCATCTTCCTCTCTGTCCATCTCCATTAGGAATTCTGTGCGCCTGGTTATCAGGAAGGTTCAGTATGCGCCCGAAAGGCCTGGACCCCAGCCCACAGCTGAGACCACCAGGCAGTTCCTCATGTCGGACAAGCCATTGCATCTAGAGGCCTCTCTGGATAAGGAGGTAGGAGGCTTGGGCTGGGGGTGGGGGTGGGGGAGTTGCCCTACCATGACTAGGACCTTAGATCCTAACTCTCTCATGGCCTCTGGGACAGCTTGGATAGGAGTTTCTGCCCCCAGCCCTAAAACACAGGGCTCAGAGAATCTGAGACCTCCCTTGGAGGATTTGGGGAAGCCTCTTGGGGCCTATAGGGGTGGCAGAGGGGGACAGGAGCCTAAAGAATATGACTGGCTTCAGAAGTCAGTGTACCTCTCAAAGGGTCCTGGGTCCTGGCCAGTTCTCTGCACCCCCATTCTCCTTTTAGGTGTGGGTACCCTCTTTCCCTCTTGGGGGCAGCTGAAGGCAAGTGCTTGGGGCAAGACTCAAGGTGAGGCCCTACAGTGAGGATTCAGAGCTGTTTTCCTCAGTAAGGGAGTTAGCCCTTCCTCACCTTTCTCCTGCTTCTTCCAGACCCTTTGTGTCCAAAATTCCAGGCAACCAGAGCTGGCAGGGACTTGATACATCACCTGGTCCAGCTCCTCCATTGTACAGAGGAAACCTGTCCAAGGTCACACCCCTGTCATCCTCATTATCATTGTTATTGTTATTGTTACCATTGTTTCTGGTAACCAAGCCTGGACTGGAGTCCAGGAATATCACCTAATTCACTTATCTTTCAAGGTCCCACAAAGGAACTGAAGTCTATCTAATATGCCTGGTGGCTTAGCATCAGTGGGATGTGGCTGATGAACTTGGGGCCAGTATCAGGGTGGCCAGGGTCTGGGGAGCCCAGGAGATGCGTTGATGCCTCTTCTCCCTGCCCCTATCTAGAGCTTTGATACACTTCCATCCAGCCCTTCTCCCTTCTTTTACCCCCCAGATCTATTACCACGGAGAGCCCATCAGCGTCAATGTTCACGTCACTAACAATACCAACAAGACTGTGAAGAAGATCAAGATCTCGGGTACCCCGGGCAGAGGGTCAGCCCCGGGGGTGGGCAAGAGGGAATCTTCCTAAGGGTTGGGAGCAGCAGAAGGCTCTCCCTTGTTAACTGCCTTGTAAATAACTACTGGCTCACAGGGGAGCCCAGGGCCTACTCTAAACCAAAGGGTAAGGCTTTTGAGGCTGATAACACAGGCCGCTTATTGGCCAGGTAGTGAGTTTACTATTTAAGCCTCCCCTCTTAGCTTCCCTGGGTCTGGCTGGGCAAAGCTGCCCTCGGGGGGAAGAGGTTTGGTTATGGACGAGAATGGGCATGTTTGGGCTGCCCTGTGGGTGGAGGTTGGGGGTGGTCTTCTGTGGAAGTTCCCAGTGGATTCTGGCCATTATTTGGGGCTGAACGTCCCCAACTTGGGGGACTCTGGGGTGGCCGGAAGCTGCATCGCTGGCTCAGACCGCTTTGTTTCCCTCTTGCTCCCCAGTGCGCCAGTATGCAGACATCTGCCTTTTCAATACGGCCCAGTACAAGTGCCCTGTGGCCATGGAAGAGGCTGAGTAAGTGAGCACAAGCCCATCCGTGGATGTGTGGGGTTGGGTAGGGAAAAGATCAGCTCTGGGTCTACTTATAGGCCCAGATGGCTCTTCTCTACCTGGTAGGTGGCTGGGCCTCAGACTTCCCTGCCATTCATAGTAGATGATCCTGAGCAGCCTTTTAGAAAACAACCATTAAATTTAGCTATAAGAAAATGCATGTCACAGTCAAGGAAAAGACCCACAAAACTAGAATGACAAAATAAGAGCTAATGAATCCAAGGAGATTGGGATCATAATTACACTGCATCAGAAACCTAGATTGAAGGGAGGTATTTTGCTATGAGCTTCCTGGCAGCCAAGGCAAAGAGGGTATGGCACTAGGTATACAGCTTTTCTTGTCTGATAAAGGAATAATCCAAAACATTGGGTAAAAGGGATTGTGTATGGGAGGGTAGAGAATAATTTATTTAAAAAAATCTAAGTTTGAGGAGAGCTGCTATGGTTGAGCATGGGACTTTGTCCTAAGCTTGTAGTAGCTAAGGCAAGAAGAAAGATTTCCAATAAAACATCTTTTCTCAACTAAAAGAAGTAGTATATCCAATTAAAAGATGCACCTGTCTTTTTATCCTGGCCCTGCAAATAATGTGGGTGAAGAGGGAAAATTCATTTCATATAATTTTTCATGTATGTGTGTGTTTATTTACTTATAATTTTTGTAACTTAAAACATTTCTTAAAATGTTGCTATGTAGTCTTTGAGATGTCCTGGCTGGGCTGGGGAGAGGGCTGGGGTTGGCTCTGGGGGGGGATTTCCACACCTGCCTCCCTTCTTCCCAGTGACACAGTGGCACCCAGCTCGACATTCTGCAAGGTTTATACGCTGACCCCCTTCCTGGCCAACAACCGAGAGAAGCGGGGCCTTGCCCTAGATGGGAAACTAAAGCATGAAGACACGAACCTGGCTTCCAGCACCCTGTAAGGACCTACCCGCCTTCACTCCAAGGCTCTCAGACCCTCACCCCTCCGCCGTGGGCCCACACCTGCCTTTCTCCCGTCAGTGCCAGCACAAGGCATGGGTTGCCCTTTCCCTAGGCATTCTCCAGGGCTGTCCTCAGGAGCTTGAACTTCCAGGGATGCTGTCCCCAGCTCCCATGCCTACCCAGGGATGACCCAGAGGACAAGATGGACCCCTAACTGGGCTCCCTTAGTCAGTGCTGGGCTCTGCTGGCTTGCTGAGGCAGGGCAACTGCAGAGGTTTCCCACAAGGGGCAGCAGCTCCTGACCTAGTGTCTTCAGTTGGATGGGGTGTGTCCCTGAGGCAGAGTAAGGCTGGAATGAAGGAAGTAGCTTCTGGAAGGGTCCCAGCAGGAGAGGATGAATCAGGAGGGGGGTTGGAGAGTCTGGAGAGATAAGGGCAGTGAGCTGGGTTAGACCACATGTGGGGGTGCCCCTCAAAGGCAGGGACCCTAAGACCACATGGTCACCCCTGCCCCAGGGTCATCACTGGCTTTCTGAGGCTACCCTCCTCTAGCCGAGACCTGGTGGGTGTGGGGAACCTGTCTTGCCCGACCCGCTGAGGTCTGGCCCTGTGGTGGGCTTTGGTCTGCCTCTGCTGTACCCCTGTCCACGACACCCAGCACGGACCCTGTGCTCCAGCCAGACGGGCTTTCCCCACCCCCCGCACCTGCTGTCCACTCACCTCTGAGCGTTGCCTTCTTCCTCCATGCTGGCTCAAGGCCTACCTGTCCTTAAGACCTGTTGAGGCACCACCCCCTGCAGGGTCTTCCCTGATTCTCCCTCCCTTGCCAACTGCCCTCACCCTCTGTGAACTCCCAGTCTGGCCCTTTGTGCCCATGGGTTCCTGAGCGGTGAGTGAAGCAGAATCTGTCCTAGTGTAGGAAGACCACAGTCCTCACTGTGCTGCTGGGCCTCAGGCCCTGGAGGGAAAGGGGCTAACTGGGCTTGCACAGGGGGTGAATTTCACAGCCAGTTATGGAACCCAGGGCCCCAACCCCCCACCCCCACCCGACCATTAACCCCTGCCTCGGGCAGAGCCTGCCTTTCTTCACACACCGGCCTTGGCTTGCACTTGGTGGCTGAGTGGCCCAGGAGAGGGATGGATGGTCAGCGCCCCCGCCATTTCTCACCCACCCAGTGAGCCCGCATGCACCGCCTCCCCGTGTCGCCCTGCAGGTTGCGTGAAGGAGCCAATAGGGAGATCCTGGGCATCATCGTTTCCTACAAGGTGAAAGTGAAGCTGGTGGTGTCTCGGGGCGGGTGAGTGCCCCATCCCGGCCCAGGGCCCTGAAGGGCAGGATGGCGTGTCCCCGGTCGCCGGTCCTGCCGGTCGGCTGGACCTTCTAGCTGCATCCGCCTTAGGGGTGAACCAAGCTGGCCACGCCCTGTTCCTTTTCCTCCTCCTCCTCCATCCCCCTTTCCTCTCCCGACTTAGGGCACTTCAGCCCCTCCCTTGCCCCTCCCACCTTTCTCTCCTCCCCCTCGTCCTCCCTGCAGTCCCTGGCGGGCACCTGGGGTGGGGGCGGGGAAGGCTTCCCCTTGGTCTGTGCGGTAGGGTTTCCAGGGGGCTCTGTCCCTGTCTGGGGCACAGCACTCACCCCCACTCCTGCCCATGCTCATCTGCTGGGAAGATGGATAAAGGGGCTCAGAATTCCAGTGCTGGACTGAGGATGTTCTGACTCTCCCTTTTTACAGATGGGGAAACTGAGGCCCAAGCAGTTCCTCAAACATTTTCTGAAATTTCCTCCCCTAATCTCAGATCGTGGGCTGGGTGCTGGGGTCACAGCGGTGGACCAGGCATATTCCCTGCCCTGGAGCACAGTCTGGTGGAAGCTCAGAAAGAACTACTTTTTCCCATATGTTGGGCCTACAGGTTGTTATAAACACAGAACTAGGATTTCTAATTTGTCACAGGGATTTTTTTCTAATTCATAATTTCTATGAAAAGATTGGAAAGCTAATAGCATTAGACACTGACTCCCTTTATTGTTAGAATAATAAGTGCAGGTAGAGGTGTGTAATACTGACCACATTTTCTAGGACACGTCAGAATCACAAATCCCAAACTCCGTGTCCTGTGACTCTTGCAGGACTCAAACAGTCTGCCTCAATCTCCTTCCCTGAGAAAGGCTCAGTGAATCCCTCGTTGCTTTCTTCTGCCTGAATATAGGCCTCCCAGGGGCAGGCAGCCCAGGGGTTGGTTTCACATCTTCTCACCAGATGGAGATCCTGGGACTCAGCAAGTCCCCCAGGGGGCTTTGGCTGAGGCAGGCCTGCGTCTCAGTCCTCCTGGCAGGGCTAGTGCCGTCTCTGTGTATCCCTGAATAAGGAGCTGTAGCTGCACGGGGGTGGGTGAGAGTGTGTCCCAGGGTCTTCTCTACCCCCACGGGCAGCAGAAGTGGTGAATGAACGTGCTTTCTGTTTTCTTCCTCTCTGAACTCTCACCTGACCACTTCTCCCGCCTCCTCTGACCCACCCAGCCTGTTGGGAGATCTTGCATCCAGGTAAAGTCTGTCCCTTCAAACTGACTGACCCACCTTCCTGGAGGGCCCCAGAGACCACCGGCCTATCCAGAACCACAGGGCATGGGGTTGGAAGGAAATGCTTAACACTCACTTTTGATTACCAGGCTCAGACAGGTGCTGGGAATAGAACTCTCTCCAGGGCATCTAGGGAGATGCAGCTGAGTGGCTGTCCTGCTCTTCCATCCACCCAAGAGACAAAGACCTTTGCAGATAGCAAAGCTGGCTTCATTGATCTGGGGGACTGGCTCCCTTTCAGTCTGAATTATAGGATGTTTTGGAAAAATTCAGGCTCCATGGCTTTCACACTTCTACACTAATAAGAACTAACTGCTGGCCGAGTATTGCTAAGGAGAGGTCCTGTGGAGATCTGCTTTAGTAGACAAGATTCCCTTGCAGCCAGCTAGATCTGAATACATTCCAAACATGAACTTGCCCCAAATGCAGTGGTTTTTGCCTCCTCCTGTCTCAAGATGGCAATATTGCTTATCTCAAGAAATCTTAGTTCATTTGGAGAGGTGAAATTAATTCAGTTCAGTTCAAATTTAATAAAAATTTCCTGGCCCAATTTGTTCCCAGCCCTGTGCTGGGTGCTGAGGTCCCAGGAGGAATCAGACATGCCCCCTGCCATTGATTGCCCATGGCCTGGCCTGGCAGAACACTAAGATCCATATCCCATGTGGTTTTAGTGAAGATTGGCAAACTCAATCTTCCGTCAGCTTCCATTCTGTAGCTCGCTCTTCCAACTGAACCTGGAAGAGCAATATCCTTTGGAAGAAAAAAGAAAAAAAGAACCCCTATGAAATGAAATCTCTGTGTTTCTATTGATGAGGGGAAGTAATGGTTCTGGTGAGCACAGAACCCAGTTTTACCATTGCCTTCTGGAAGTCCTAGTGGTTCTAGAAGGTCAGTGTTGTTACTCCCATTTTCCAGATGGGCTCCGTGGGACCTGAAGATGTGAAGTGCCCACCCAGGGAGCGGTGGGGCTGGTGGGACAGGCCTTTCTGGCTGGACAGTGTCTCCCTGCCTGTCTTTTCCCCTGCCCCTCCTTCCCTCCCTCCCAGCTGGGCCCTGAGTAGCAAGGCCAGTAAGATGAGGCTGTGCTTGGAAGCTCTCACAGTTGGTGGGACCTCTTGGGGTGGCACCACCACAAGCTGAGAGGAGGAGCTTCTAGAGTTGCTTTTGAAAGGATAGAGAGCAGAAGGTGGGTGGGAATCACCTTCTCCATTCTGAGCTGTTCTCTCTCTGGTTGTGGATGTGAATTACGGAATCAGAATCTTGTCTGTCACTTCCCATTAATAGCTGTGTGGCCTCCAGAAGGGTCCCCCCATGCACTCGAAGCCGAAGAGGAACCCCCACATCCTGGAGATGTTGGGAGATGGGATGGAGTGAGAATAGGAGTTCCAGCCAGGAGGCTGGGAAGGGCAGTGTCAGGGAAGGCTGGGGCTGGCTGTGGTGACCTGAGGCCAGCAGGGTCTCAGGGCACCTCTGGAGCCACCTGTTGACCACTGCGTACACTGCCCTGGGCAATCCTTTCCCCACCCCTTTGCCTCCTCCCACCTCATGGCAATCAAGGATCCTTCTCAGGAAAGGGAAGTTTCCATTTCTATTTGGAGGCAGGAGAGAGTGCTCCTAGTTCAACTCCTAGGGAGACAGAGGCTCAGAGAGTGGCAGAACTGGGGGCTTGAGGCCAGATTTCCTGCCTCTCGGTCCATAGCTACCTCTGACCATTAACATCTCTCAAGTTCTCAAACCAATAGAGCGTATGACTCACAGCCTGCCACTGGGTTCAAGGCTTACCGGCTCTGGGTCTCTATTTCAGTGATGTGGCTGTGGAACTGCCCTTCACCCTAATGCACCCCAAGCCCAAAGAGGAACCCCCACATCGAGAAGGTGAGCGGGATCTGTGGGTCACTGGGGTGGGGGTTTCCAGATAGCCGGCTCCATTCTCCGCCAACTGCCACATTCCCCCTCTGTGTTAGCATTCAGCCCAGGGTCACCCTTCTTCCCCAGCTCCCAGGACCTGTGCAAGGCCCACACTTCTATTTGCATCTGATACCCCAAGGAGACAGAGAGGTCTGGCTCCTCTCCTTCATGGGGCAGGGAGGTCAGGAGTGCAGGGGCCCACTGGCCATGCTTGTAGCCCTGTCTTGCATCCAGGCCCCTGGACACACCTTCCTCATAATCCTTCCAAGTGGTACCAAACTGGTCATATTTTATTAAATCTAGAACGGTTCCAGTCAAAAGACACAACATCGTAGTATGTACCACCAAGGGAAAAGATGGTTACTGCAACTGGACTATCAGATACCATTGTTTTGTAAAACATATGAGTTCAGAGATGTGAAAATGTGAAAAAAATGTTTGTCTTAGAGTTAGTAAAATTCATGCATGCAAGAAATGAATCTAAGTTATGTGGGAGACATGCCAAAAGGAGCAGGTCCAGAGGGATTTGTATTTTCCCGGGGTTGCCAGGAGCCTGGAGCCCATCCCTTAACCGCCTTCCCTGCCTTGAGGATGATGTGGGTATTTCTGAGACCAGGGGTCAGCTCCCCTTCCCCATTCCCCTTCTTCCTTTGCCCTCCCTGTCTTAGCTTGGTTGTCCCCAGATGGGACCTGTGCCCACAGGCCCCCACACCCACTAACCCATCCGCACCGGCTGCCCTATGTTTAGTTCCAGAGAACGAGACGCCAGTAGATACCAATCTCATAGAACTTGACACCAAGTAAGCCAAACCCTGCCTGCAGAAGCCTGGGGGGCGGGCCTTGGGAGGTGGGTGGGGCGACGGGTCATTTGCATATATGCTTATTAACCCCTGAGGAGCAGCTGGTCTAACCCCGTCTGCTGAGAGATGCCTCTGCTCGCCTCTTCAGCAGCCTGCTTGCCTGCATGTGACTTGAAGGACCCTCCGTGCCTGTTCCTCTTCCTCCTGCCTTGGTGGGGTCTGTCTTCCTCCCTCGTCCTTGCACGTCCGTCCGTCAGTCCGTTCGTCCATCCACAGCGCCTGCTCGGCTCTCACAGGGCTGGTTTGTGGCCCTGGGCCGGGGCTCCACTGCCCTGCCCATGCCCAACCAGTGGCGTCAGGCTTGGGGTGGGGAAGATTCTGGGGATCTTGTTGCTTCTGACTCCTAAGGCCCGGTGTGGATTTCCCTGGGGTCAAAGTCGGTCACCTCACCTGACCTGGGTCAACATCAGGAACCATCTCCAGGGCCAAGCAGCTTTCTCGCTCCAGCTCCAAATCCACCCTTCCCTTGTGCCCCAGGAGATATTTGGGATGTGGGGTCTCAAGTCACCCCATGAAGACACCCCAGCTGGCTGGCTGAATTCTGTGGGATAGGGGACTTGGTTGGGCCTAAGTGTGCATGTTTTATTGCAGAAGGAAACTCAGTGGTCTTAGAAGCAGTCCTTAGTCCTGAAATCCCATTCAGGCACCCCCTTTCCCCACCTACCCTTCCTCTGCCATGCTGCTTAGACTTGTCACCCCCCAGACCCTCTCCTACCCAAGCTCCCTTAGGATGGAATGTGAGCTCACACTTCCCTGGAGAAAGGCTCTCTGTGGTTTTCTCTCCCAGTAAGCCAAGCCCACCGGTTCCTGTACAGAAACAGGGCTGCTTCCTGAGGGTAGCTCTTCAGATGGGGGTGAGGTTTCTTGGGCCTGTTCTTGGGAATTCAGAATATGCTGGGAAACTACTGGTGGCCTGGCCTCTCACAGTAGGAATAAGTTCTTCCTCTGGCTGCAGCTTAGCTATACTCCTCTCTCACCCTGCCCTGCCCCCAGCCATTTGATATGCCTCCTACCCTATATTCATCAACAACTGAGTCTCTGCTGTTTCTACAACGGGCTGGAGGCCGTATGTGGCCGCTCCCGCTGTCACTGGTACGCCTGCAGATGTGCCGGTCTGGCGGGCCTCTCTGCCCAAGGTCAACCCCAGGGGCCAGCCTCAGTCCTGTTTGGCTGGGCCGGCCCTCTGACCCTTCTAGATAAGGCTGCTTCCCCAGCCCTGCAAACATGCCCCATTTTCCTTGTCTTTCCACCAGCGATGACGACATTGTGTTTGAGGACTTTGCCCGCCAGAGACTGAAAGGCATGAAGGATGACAAGGAGGAAGAGGAAGATGGTACGGGCTCTCCACTGCTCAACGACAGATAGACTGGGCAGCCTCCCCTGGCAGCTCCAGGTCCACCCCATGCACTAGGATGCTTACTCGTCTTCTCCCTGTTCTGGCTCCCCTCCTCTTTGTTCTTCCAGTTTCTGCCCAGGGCCTTGCGGTCCTCCAGGCCGTGGTTCCTGGAGCCATGCCTCAGGACTGGCCCCACATCAGCATGTCAGCAGGGCCGCCCATGCCACGTTCACCCCTTCACTGCAGTCACCTCTCCATCCCTCCTCTTTTCCTGCCGACCCCCAGAAAGGTCACCATGGCTCTGACCTTGGAATTTGACTTGGGATGGGGGGCAGAATGGGGGAGGATGGGACACAGGGCTTGGACAGGTGGGCATGAGGGCTTAGGACACATGAGAGGATGTCCACAGTCCCAGGTGGTTAACACAGTTCTGGCAGCTAAAAGATGACCACATGAAGGCCACCCTCTTCTGGAGGGAGGGGCAGACTGTGGACAGATTCTCAACGCCTCTGTGCAGTTCAGACCCACCAGACCCTCACCCCTTGCACCCCCTTCTCCACTGCATGTCCCTCAGTGTGGACAGTGACTTTGATGAAGGTTCGTAAGCCCCAGGAGTTCGATGGACAGACTTTCTTACCAGCAGTTACTTAGTCTAAAGCAAGCTGTGTGAACTAGCCAAGTCTATCTCAGTATTGTCAGGATGTAACACCCCAGCTACCTTGTATCTTACGTGTGTCTTCTATCTATAAATAGAGAGAGAAAGGAGGGGCCTTCAGAGAGCACCAACTCCTAGCAGAGGGAGCCACAGCTCCTGTGAGGTTTCCTGAGGGTGGCTGTGAGAGATGGCGGCAGGGAGGGGAGGGGAAGGATCTTCCCCGTCCCCTGCTTCTGTCCCCTTATGAGCGATCAGCAGTCCCTCAGGAAGCAAGGCCGCAGGTCCAGAGGGAGCCCGAGCCACCAGGGTTCTCCTGCCTTCCCTTGAAGATCTCCAGGGCTGGGCTGAGCTGGCCCTGCAGGCTGGGGGGAAGTGCCTGAGGCCACGGAGGGTCCTTCCTCAGAAGGTGGCAGGGTCCGTCGAGATGCCCTCACCTACAGGGAAGGGAGCTGCTGGGTAGCAAAGAGCCCCTTGTTCCTTGGAGAACTGGTGACCCCTCAGTTCCCAGTGTCATGGGTCCAGGACCCACTGGTTGATGTTGGTGTGATTGGGACCTGGGGTGTTCCCAGGACAACAGGATGATGAGGTAGAAAGTGTTGAAAGGCAACTATGATTATCTGGCCTTTGATGCTCACTTACTGTGTCACCTTGGGTGAGTTCCTTTCCCTCTCTGGGCCTCAGTTCTTTACCCAAAAAACCAAGGGTTTTGACCATATTATCACAAAGGGCCTTCAGAGCTCTGGCCTCTTAAGAATTTGTGAACATTAGAGTTTCTGACCTGGTGGGTGGGCCAGAGCCACTGATCCTGGTCCATCTGCTTGCTGAGGGGATTCATTGGACCCCAGAGGAGAGCTTCAACCCCTGCCCTTCCCTCCACCCATGCCTGCCACACCAGGCCTGGGAATGGCTCATCTTGGACCCCTGGAGGGTCGCCTGATGTCATGCTGTGGCCATTAACTAGCATGAGCTGCATGGCCCTAGAGCCTGAATATGACAGAAGGGCAGAACTTGTATTTGCTGAGGTTTGGAGTGAGGGTAGCCAGGAGTAGGGGAGCTTTTGATAGGGCCTCAGTACCTCACAGCTTCCTGTGGATGCAGACACCCTGAGGTTTACCTCATACGCAAGGAAATGTTCTGATTAGCAGGGCAAGGGATCTCTCCTCCATTCCTACTCCCTTCTATCTCTGTCCTATACTTGCCTGAAAAGGGAGAAGACAAAATTTTATTATACCAGTTGGGTCTCAACCCTTTTCAGTCCAGCCCCACCTGGGGTGGGCTATGTAACGATTTTCTATGGTGAAATTACCCAGTTCCCATGCCTGGCACTGCCCCCCAGTCCTCCCTTCTGAACCTCATGAAGACTCAACCCTAGGGACCCCTACCCCATGTCAGAACTAAGTCAGCTCGGGGCAGCCACCCACCCGTGGCCAGTCCTGGGGTCCCAGCTGCAGGTGCCCTTGGCATCCAGCCCCTATCAGAGCTCGCCAGGCAGTTCACACCTTGTTTGGGCAGCTGTAGAAGTGAAGTGCTAAACAACCGTGTGCTCTCCAGTGTCTTACTCTGGCCCCTTTGGGCTGGTATAAGACCCTTTAGGATTTGGGGTGATCATTGCCCTACACACAAACCTCTTCCCCCATTCCTAACCCATACACACAAAAGATTTGCCAGGCTGGTTTCTTGTGCTTCCTCCACGTCAAAATCCCACTTGCCCTCTGAGTTTATCCCGACGTTTACCTGAAATTTCCCAGCTGCTGGATGCATCAGAGCCCCATCCAGACGTTTACTCTTTGGGGCCAGGACTGCAGAGGTGGTCAAGTTCTTTTGGATTTGGCTTTACTATCCTTGGTTGACAACTTCTCTGCTCAATGCCAAGCGCTGGAGACACAGTGATGAGTCAGTCCCAGCCCCTGTCCTCAGGAAGCTCAGGGTCAGGGGATAGTTACAGGGGGACGTAACAGGGAGCCATTGTATTCAGGGCTCCATGGCTGCTGCTGGGCCATATAGTGCCTTGATGTGAATTAGAAATCGTGCCCCTTCCATATGGATTCAGCCCATGTTAGGAGGCACAGCTTTGAGTGGCACGTGGGCCAGAGTTGAGCCCTGCCTGCCCCTGGGCTCATCACCCTCCTGCACAGCCGTGCACTGCAGCCCAGTGGGACTCTTGTGCCTTCCTGAGGGAAAGGCCCAGAGCATCTTTCCAAGCTTCTGGTCAGCTCCAGCCCACACCCACCCTGCAGCCCCAAACATCAAAGAATCTTTGCCCTGCAGGGTTCCTCTCCATCTGGAGTCAGTCAGGTGAGACTTAAGAGTAAAACTAGGGGTGAGGGGGCCCTGCTGTGCCTATCAGGGCTTGTGCTGACCATGCAGCTCTACAGTGGGACTTCCGTTGGGCCATGTGGGTTATAGCTAGCAGTCTGGGCAGGAAGGAAGGGCAAAAATCTGCAGGCAGAGGGCAAGCTGGACTTCCTCATCATTCCAACCACAAGAAGAGTTCAGTCTCTGTGAAGTTAAGGACTGAATAACTTGGCTGGACTCCATAGGCCTCCTCAGGCTCAAAGCCCAGACAGGTGAACTTGACCTCACCCATGGTGCTGGTTCAGCTTGGGGAGTTGCCAACAAGCTGGTTCGCACAGGGTGCAGTGAAAAGCATGCTGGTTTGGAAAGTCACAATGCCTCTCAGTCCTGGTTTGTCACCAAACAGCTGAGGAGCCTTGAGCAAGTTGTTCAACCTCTTGGGCTCAGTTTCGCTAACTGTAAAGTGGGACAGCAATCTCTTCCCCACCTGACTCAAGGAATTGTGAGGCCCAGGTGAGATGAGTCACCTCTGTAGGTTGCAAATGGCTGCACAGCTCATGGCCCTGCCCCTGTGGGGGAGTAGCCCAGGGTCACATAGGAAGTTCCTGGGCTGAGCCTTCCTCCCACTAGTCTTCATCTCTTGTGCCCTTCTTGCTTAGATGTCAACCAGAATGAGAAGCACCCAGTTGGACTCTGGTAGCCCAGCTGAAAGGGAAATTCAGGCACTATTTAGGAATGATATGCCCATGGACAGTGGTTCCAGCAACTACAACAGAAAGACAAGACAAAGATACTGTCAGTGATTGGGACAGGGGCATGTACACTCCCCGAAGTGTCACTCACACTTCCCATCTCTCAGACCCCGCAGAGGCCAAGAAACCTTGGCTCCGATCCCAGGCTAGGAAGAGCCACCAGCCCCCAGGCCCAGGGAGGGCCAAGCCACCCCTACATCAAAGAACTGTAAGTGTGAGGTGGAATGGCAGTTGCCTGCTCATTCCCTTCAAAGTACAAGGCCCCCTCAAGGGTCTACCCGAGCTGCCAATGCTTCTTGGTGGCACTTGGGAGGGATTCGTGCCTACAGAAAATCCAGGCCTCCCTCTCTGAGAACTGACCCCCAGCTGACCCATCTCCCATTGGTTCTAGCAGCCCATAAAGGCAGCTTCTGCCAGCAACTGGGACCTGGACACTCTACCCATCCTGGAGGAAGGCAGTAGGACCCCATCTTGAACTCATAGGGTCTCAAGGATATAGGCCTCTACTTGTTCTTATGTTTCTCTTTTTAAAGTCAACAAGGACCAAAATGGGCTTTCCCCACCCTTTTGCATAAGCCTGCATTGGGTCTGGCATTTTGCCACCCTGGCCCAGGAAGCTCCATCACTTTTGCCCTCCCTCCAGGAGCAAGCTCCATCACTTTTGGGCTACCTGTGGAGCGTGATCTTCACCCCTACCAGTTCCCTGCAGGGTTACTGCACAGTGGCCTCAAAGAGAGGCCCACCAAAGGGGGAGATCCTACCACCATCACACTCTGCCAACTCTTCACCCTGAAAGGGAAGTCAAAGCACAGGTCCCTAGGACCCATGACCTACAGACACTATGACAGTAGTTTTCAAACCAGGTGCTGTGGAACACCTGGTGTCCACAGAGCTTTGTCAGGGGCTGCTAACGTGGGAAGATGGGGGTGAAGACAAAGGATAAGTCTTCAGCCCTCCCCCAGTCCCACTTCCACCAGAACAGCTCTGCTTTTATCTATTTTGCCTATTGAGGTTTCACCTTCAAATTTTGTTTTGAAGAAAAACTTCAAACCGCCATTGGTTTGATCTTAGACCAGCAAGCCAGGTTCTATTCTTGCTTTTCATGTTGGAATGGCTCTACTATTCCAATACAAAGGATCTTTGTATTGGAACTTGGGTCACAGACCCAGGCCCAAGCATTTGTTTATTCACACAGACATGCATGTGTGCATATTTCATGGTTTTGCAGCCCATCCACCCAGAAACTCTCACCTGGATTTGATTTGGGCAGGGTCCTGGTGCTCAGTGAGGATGGGTCTTCACCCTGATATTGGCCACACAGCATGGGGGACCATAGAACAAAGAAGCAGGCCCAGCCCCTACCCCACAACTTGTGTCTGCACCCCAATATGATACTCTGCTTCCCTGGCCCAGGCCCATGGGGTGGGTGATGGGACAGAAGAAGAAACTAGAATCAGATTCCTCTTCACAGTCAGCCAGATGGATGAAAGTCCATGTTTTCATTAAAAAAATGCCCAGGGAGGACCCTGTGAGGGCAAGATCCCTCCAGAAACTTCTAAGCAGCAGGTTTCCCTTGAGCAGTTCTAATAGGCTTCCACTGCTATGTTTGTGGACCAAGTGTGGAGGCAGCAGGAGCTGCCTGAAGAGGTGCTGGTCCTCCACCTGCAGTCTGTTGGATTCTCTCCCTACCAACCTGCCTGGGCCCCTCACCTGGGCTAAGGGGTAGGTGGGCACTTTGGTGGGACTTGGGCCAGCCCTTGGCACAGAATCCTTCCTGGGCCCCCCACCCAGGGCATTTGAGGTACAAATGTGAGGCTCAGGGCACAGCAAGCCACATGGCATGGGAGAAAGTGCCAACAGGTGTTCTACATTCTGCCCAAGCATGCTCTTGGGAACCCCACTGACCTCATTTTCCCCATGTGTAAGATGGGGTTAGTGCCAGGCTCTGCTCACCTCACAGGGATTACAAGGGAGGGTCATAGGAGAGGCAAGTATGAGAGGTGGTGTCATATGACAGGTGGGAGCCTCACAAACTTGGGGTGCAGACCTGCAGAACACTTGGGAATGAGTATAGGATGTGCCGTCTTACTTGGGCATCTCTGCTCAGTATTAAGGTCTAGTCACAGATGCTATCGTGGGCCTGCCTCTTCCTAGCCATTGGGAGAAGTATTCAGCCTGGCACAGTGACTATGTGTGGATTCTGGGCACAGGGAGTGACAGATGTCTGGGACAGGTCTCCAGGTCTGTAGCCCTGATGTTAAGTGATTATTTTGTGACACTCATTCCTGGGCCACCTGTCAGGTTTATCTGTTGTACCTGTGGCATTCCTTGATATGTCAGATAAGTTATTGCAGTTTATTCAATTCTAACAAAACAAATGAACAAAAGAACCATAAAAAGGAGACCATTAAAGGTCTTTTGTGACAAATGCTGGTTGTGCTTTTATTCCTGTCTAATAAGCCACAGACCAGCAAATCTGCCTTGGTTGCCCTGGACTGGGAGATGGGAGCCTGTGGCTGTGTCGGGTGTTTTCTTCCCTTGTCTGCAGCGCCAACTTCAACCTGGTTCCTGCAGCTTCTTCTGGAGACCACCAAGCTTTCTCCTCCCATCTCTACCACTTACCATACCAGCCTTATGGCCTTGGGGAAGTCCCCAAACCTCTGACCCCTCTCAGACACCACTGGATCCTGTGACCCCCTGGTTTGCTCCTGGGGTGAAGCCATCCCATCTTCTCTTTGGTAGCACTGACCACTTCAGCTGGAGTCTTGCCCCTATCCCAGCACTGGTTCTTTTTTTGATTTTTTATTAAGGTGTTATTGATATACACTCTTATGAAGGTTTCACATGAAAAAACAATGTGGTTACTACATTTACCTATATTATCAAGTCCCCACCCATACCCCAGTGCAGTCACTGTTCATCAATGCAGTAAGATGCCACAGATCTACTATGTGCCTTCTCTGTGCTACACTGTTCTCCCCGTGGTCCCCCACACCATGCCAGCACTGGTTCTTATTCACTTCTCATCTCCTGCTCTGCTGGGTCTCCCTATAGCCACCTCAGTTTTCCATGATTTACCCATTGGCTTTTCCAAACAAATACATGGGAACAGGGATATAAATGAGGAAGATTCAAAGTTCTGACTGATAATGTATTGCATTGACACCAAAGGAACATGCCAATGAATGTAAGACAACTTTTCTAGAAAATTGATTGTATATGAAAACATTTCATATAACAATTTCCTGTAAGCTAATGTGCAACTTAGATCAAAGCATTACTCTTCCTGGTTGATCAGAGGTGGTCTGTTTACTCTGATGCTCCCTTCTAGCCAGAGAAGGGCAGTGGGAAGACACTGGCATTTGAATTAGAAGACTTGAGCTAGACAGTTTTCATTATGCCACATTTCTCTTGAGGATTTGCACTGAGATTAGAACCACCAACAGAAGATGAGACAGATGTTAGGTCAGAACAACAACAACAAAATCAACATTCTATAAAGGACTATATACAGCAGGACCCAGAGTCTACCTAATATAACATTCACAATGTCCAGGATACAATCTGAAATCACTCAACATATAAAGAACCAGAGAAATATGATGAATTCTGGAGAGAAAATACAATCACCATATGCCAACTCTAAGATGACTTAGATGTTGGAATTACTAGAAAAGATTTTGAAATAGCTATTATAACTTGAAATGAATGGAAAGATAGTTGTTCTCAGAAGAGACATAGGGACTAGAAAATGACCCAACTGGAAAGTTTAGAATTGAAAAATAAAATACCTGAAATAAAAAATTCACTGGATAGGCTAGAATGGCAGGGAACAGGAAAGAGCCAATGACTTGAAGATAGATCAAGGAGATTTTTCGATCTGATAAACAGAGGGAAAAAACTGAAAAACATTAACATAGCCTCAGGAACCTATGGAATAATATCACAGAGTCTAAGATTCATGTTATTGGACACCCAGAGGAAAGCAGAAAGACTGGTGCAGAAAAAAATATTTGCATGAAAAGCATAAATTTATAGATTAAAGAAGCTAAGCAGACCCCAAACAGGTTAAACTCAAAGAAAACTGCACATAGACATACATAACCAAACTGCTAAAAAACAGATAAATTTTAAAATCGTGAAAGCAGGTAGAGAAAAATGACACATTTCTTCTATGTTCTTCCACACAAAGAATGATTATCTGGTGTAGCTTTCTCAAAAAAAGACATGGAGGCCAGAAGTGAGTGGAAAAACATATGTAAGATGCCAAAAGAAAACAACTGTCAACCCAGAATTCTTCTGTATCCAGTGAAAATATCCTTCAAGAATGATGCAAAATAGAGATTATCAGATGAAGGGAAACTAAGAAAATTTGTCACCAGCATATTTTCTCTTAAAAGAAGTTCCTTAGGTTGAGAAGAAATGATGCCAGAGATAAATTGACATCTAAAAGCAACAGAAATGGCAATTATTTGAGTAAATATAAAAGGCTGTATTGGTCCTCTTAATTTCTTTAAAATATGTATGACAGTTAAAAGGAAAAAATATATAAATGGTCTAAAAGGGTTAAGTATATAAATGGAATACATATGCCATCTATAATGTAAAGGCCATTGGGGGAAGATAAAGAGAAACCTACTTCTCTATAAGACTTCTGTTTTATACTGAAGTATACAATATTAATCCTAAGTATATTGTGAAGTTTTATATATGTATATTGTGATTCCTAGAGCAGTAAAATAGAGCACAGAATATAGATAAATTAAAATAGAATACTAAAAAATATTCAAATATTGCAAAAGAAGGCAGGAAAGTTGAAACAAAATAATAAAACAGAGGGGACAAACAAAAATAGTGGTAGACCTAAATCCAACCATACTAATATCTATATTAAATGAAAATGATCAAAATATAACAATTAAAAGAGAGCATGTCAGACTGAATAATAAAAAAAAAAAGATCCACCTATATGCTGTCTGCAAGGGACCCAGTTTAAATATAAGAACAAAGATTAAGTTAAAAGAAAAGGAAAATATAACCACGCAAACAAAAAAAGCTGAAGTGGTTTTTGTTAATATCATGCAAAGTAGACTTCAGAACAAGAAGTTTCCAGGGATAAAGAGGAACATAATATAAAAAATAAACGTGTCAACTTACCAAGAAGACATAATAATCCTAAATTTACATTCATCTAGTAAGGGTGTTTCCAGATATGGGATGGAATTTATCCCATTCCAAAAACTCATTCCAAAACCTGATGGAACTGAAAGGAAAGAGATATATAAGTCCCAACACTCCTCTTTCAGTGAGCAGTAGAGCAAGAAGATAGAAAATTAGTGAAAACATAGAAGACCTGAACAACACTATCAGGTAATTTGACCTAGTTAACATTAATAGAACATTTCACCTTAAAACAATGAAACATGCATTCTTTTCAAGTACAAGTATGCATTCTTTTCAAGAAACAGTCCTCAAGAAAGACCATTTTCTGGACCTTAAAAAAAAAACTTTAACATATTTAAAAGAATTTAAATAAATTTAAATAAAAATATGTTTTCAGAGCATAATAAACTAGAAATTAATAACAGAAAAGTATCTGGAAAATTCACAAATACTTGGAAATTAAGCAACATTTTTCTAAATGGGTCAAAGAGAAAATCACAAGGAGAATTAGAAAATATCATGAACTAAATGAAGTTGAAAACAAAAGTAAGTAAATTTATGGGATGTAGCTAAATTATTTCAATAGACACAAATGCTATTGGACAAAACTCAATATCCACTCTTAATTTAGAAAAAACAACAAGATCTCAGTAAACTTCCTTAATTTAATAGAGGACATCTACAAAACTTACAGCTAACACCATAGTTAATAGTGAAAGACTGAATGCTTTTCCTTTACAATTGAGAACAAGGCAGGGATGATTGTTCTTATCATTCTATTTAACATCCTACTGGAGGGCCCAGCCAGGTTAGAAAATGATATAAAGGCCTACTGATTGTAAAGAAAGAAATAAAATGATCTATATTCACAATGTGAGTGGTTACACAGAAAATCCCAAGAAATCTACAAAAAAGCTACTAGAACTAATAAGTGAGTTTATATAGGTTTCAGGATACTTGATCAATATACAAAAATCAATTGTACTTCTGTATAGTAACATTAAACAATTGAGATAAAACACAATGCCAAATAGACAATACCATCTTCAATAGTACCAAATGGAAGTACTCAGATATAAATATAACAAAATATGTGCATAATGCCTATGCACATCTGTAACACACAAAATACTCATGAAAAAAAAAGATCTAAACAAATTGAGACATGTACTATGTTCATGGATTGGAAGATGCATTGTTATTAAGATATCAGTTCTCTCCAAACTGACCATAGATTTGATGCAATCCGAATCAAGATCTCTGCAGGATTGTTTTTGTAGATGTAAACAAGCTGATTCTAAAATTTATATGGGAAGGTAAAGGAATGAGAATAGCCAAGCAATTTTTAACAGGAAGAACAAAGTTGGAATTCTTACCTGATCTCAAGACTTACTATGAAGTTACAGTAATCAAGACAGTGAAGTGGTAGTGAAAAAATAGACATCTACATCAATGGAATGGAATCCAGAATCCAGAAACAGACCTGCACTCTACTGTCAACTGATTTTTCAACAAGGTGCAAAGGCAATTCAATTATTGTCTTTTCAATAAACAGTGCTGGTGAGGATATGGAGGAATGGGAACACTCATACACTGCTGGTCAGAATGCAGAATGATACACTTTGGAAAACAGTTTGGCAGTTTCTTATAAATTTAAAAATACTTAACATAAGACTTAGCTGTTCTACTACCAAAAGAAACGAAAAGTTACATTCCGACAAGAACCTAAATGTGAATGTTAATAATGGCTGTATTCCTAATTGTCAAAAACTACAAAAAACCCAAATGTTCTTCAACAAGTGTCAGTGGATGAACTACTGTACATCTGTACAACGGAATACAGCTCAACAATAAAAATAAACTAGCGATAACATACAACATGGATGAATCTCAAATACATTATGCTAAGTGAAAGAAGCCAGACTTAAAAGGACAAATATATGTGATTCTATTTATATGACATTCTGGAAAAGGCAAAATTATGGGGCCAGAAAACATTGCCAGGGATTGGGTTGTGGAAGGGTTAGCTACAAAGGGGCAGCACGAGGGATTTTTTTTTGAGGATGATGATGGAGTTGTTCCATATTTTGATTGTCAAAATTGCTATATACCAGAAAGAGCGGATTTTACTCTATGCAAAGAATATCTCATTTTAAAAGGCAAAAATGAAACTAAACAATTTATAGCTCAAAAAATGCAAATAATATTTATTGGGCATGTACCATTTGCTGGGGTTATGCTGGGTCCTGAAGATACAAAGATAAATAAGACAATCCCATCCTTCAAGGAGCTCACAGATTCATAGGAGGATAAGGCATGACAACAAAGGAATTGCTGCTGAGGGATTTTGGAGATGGAGGCAGACATATACTTAATAGCTTGCCATGAGAGTCCTACAGAGGGGTCATCACGTTCAGCTGGGGTGGGTGAGATGGGGGAAAAGGCAGGCTTCCTAGAAAAGGAATTGCTTCAACTGAGTTTTGAAGGATGAGTAGGAGTTAGGCAGGTGAGGAAAGGCCTTGGACATTCCAGTTTGAGGGGATGCATGTGGGAAGCTTCCAGGGGCGAGACAACCTGGAACTTTCAGGGAATTGTAAAGACTTTGGTGTGGCTAAGGTGAAGGAAACCAGAAGAGCTGGCAGGAGGTAGGACCAGATCATGGCCATGGGAGGCAGGTTACCGATAACCAGCTCAAAGAGCTTGTTTTTATCCAGAAGACAGTGGCACAGGTTTTAAGCAGGGCAGTGAGAGGGATCAGATTCATGCATTTTCAGGGTCATTCTGGCTAAACTGCCAAAATGGAACAGAGGGGGAAGCTTGAGGCAGGAGGACCAGCAAGGAATCTGGGGCAGGGATCCAGCTGAAAGATGTGGAAGCTGGGACCAGTTGGGGAAGCAAAAGGACCTACTGGAGAGGTATTTAGGAATAGAATGGCCATCACTGGCTTCCCATATAGTATTTGAATAGTCAGTCTCAGTGCCTTTGCACTTGCTGTTTCTTCTGCCTGTATTGGTCTTTCTTAGGCTCTTTACAGAGCTCCTTTCTTTCTTCAGGGCAAGCCACCTTCTTAGAGGGGTCTGCCTGACCACTGTCACTCTCACGTCACTCTACTTATTGCCTCATAAGAATTATCTTACTCATATGGTTTAAGCACGTATGACGTATGGGCTCTGGGTTTTAAGCCCAACTGGGTCCCCTATTAGCAGTGTGATCTTGAGCATATTATTCATCTTTATGTACCTTAGTTTCTTCATTTGTAAGGTAGGAATAATAATAATAATAAATAGCCTCATTTGTCATCAAGCTAAAATGGGTTAATATACATAAAGTGCCTAGAATAATGCCAGCTTCTTCCTGGCATTGTGGTAGGTCATAGAAGGTGCTTCATAAAATACTTGCTGAATGGATTGACTAAATGAAGAATGAACTTTCCCATACTCACTAGCAGATGGCACATGTGTGCAAAGAAAAGTTAAAACTAACTTTGTTCTGACAGAAATAGGCCAACAGATGTCGCCACAGCTCCCTAGGTTAGGGACCAAGGCCCAGGAAAAGGCTGAGCCGGTGGCTGACGTTACCCAGGTAGGACATTGGACGAGAATTCCAAATGGGAGCCAGAAAGCTGTAATTGTATTAAAAAGTCAAAGTGGGAGAATCTAAGGCTAAATTATGTTTTATGTGATTATTCTTTAGCTGCATTTTTTTTCTGTTTTCTTACTTTCTTAAAGAGTAGCAAGGAGCTGCCCATGCAGGCATCTTCTATAAATGCAACCTCAGTTCAGTACGGGAGGTTGTAAGAGTCACAGACAGTGGGCATCTGACGTGCAGCAGAGGGAAACCAGGAGCCCTGCCTGGTGCCTCCTCCCCTGTGCTTTGGATTTCTGTGGGGGAGGGGCAGTGCTCACAAATCTCTCTGTGCACCGTGACTGGGGACCCAAAAGGGGACTGGACCCAGACCCTGGGGGAGCTTCTGGTCTGGTGCAGACAATGAGCTAGAAAAACAATCCATACAAATAAAGATCCAGGGGGTACAGTAATGGGAGGAAGAGGTGAGGTCAGGAAAGCAGAGAGGACTCTTGAGCTCTCCGGATTCCCTCCGTGGGGTAGGCATCCCAGGGGGAGGGTACTGTGTGAGCAAAGGCATAGGGCCTGGAATAGCTGGGCTCAGCTGCTAGAATCTGAGTCGTTTGGTATGGGTGGAGAATAGTGTTCAAGAAGTTGTTTAGTGTGGCTGGAGGACATGGCCAAGGACAGGGAATATATAGTTATCTAGGGCTGGTAGACTAGCTAGTCTAGCACTTTTTCTTTTCCCCTCCAGGTCTTGTCAAAAGTCACTGGAGTCTAGGGCCCATCAGCCTGGAAAAGTCCCAGCTTATTCTTGTCCCTTTCTAATTATTAATAGTGGCCCTCTTCACTCCACAAAGTCTCCGAGGTCAGACGGCCACCTTCACTGGGGCCCCCCTGTGTTTCCGTGATCTTAGGGCCTCATCGTTACTGAGGACAGGAGCAGGATCTGGTCCATCTCAGCTGGTGCTCGGTGGAGAATGGAAGGTCAGCAAGAATGATTTTTGTGCCCAGGGATCTTGGGAATCCAGAATAAATCCCTTTCTCATCTCAGGGAGGGGTAGGGATGCCCCTTCCCCAAGAAGGATCCCCCAGCAGGGTTTCTGCCTGCAAGAGTCTGGAGGTGGCTTCTGAGACTGCTAGAAACTGCTGACGGAGACTGAAGAGCCCTCCCCACCCCTCTGTTGTGCAACTTTCCCCCCATCTCTAGGCCACCCAGGCTTGGGTCTGGCTGCAAGAGGCAATGACCACAGGGGTGGAGATACAGAGTTAGGATGTGGGGCAGCCCTGCCAGTTACTCAGACCCAGAGCAGGGCAGGGACAGCCCCGTGGGGCATTCTGGGCTCTGCATCTGCTCTGCTCCTGACACCCTGTGTGACCTAGTGGACTTCTGCAGTCTCTGGGCCTTAATTTCCTCACACAAAGAAGGGTTAGTTGAGGTGGTCTGTGTGGAACTGGCCAGCCTGGGCAAACTGTCCTGAGGCAGTGCTGAGGGCAGTGAGTGGGTGTGGGCAGTGAGGAGGGGAGTGGGAGGGGACTCTGAAGGCGGCCAAGCACACTGCCACAAGAATATTAACTGCCCCTGTCACTTCCCCCAGTCTGGGAAAGGCCATGCTCATAAATTAGGGCTGTGCGTCTGCTAGGCAGACACTTAATGAAGAAGTAAATGGACTTCAGGGAGAGTAGGCAGTGCCTCTGGAGGTCACGAGTCTAGCCCCAGCCAGGACAGAAGGAACCTGGAGTCAGAGAGGGGCAGGGGCTGTCCAAGGTCAGTGTCAGACTGCACCAGGAAGGCAGGAGCTGGTTTTGCTGTGTTTACTGCTGAATCCCCAGGATCCAGTATACAATGGTGTTTCAAACAGTGTTTCTGACTGTCTAGGACCAAACAACACAGCAAGTCATGCTGAGCTCAGACTAAAACCCAGACTTCCGGACTCTACTGGGTCCTCACAGTGTTCCTGCCCGAGGCCTGAGGGGTGTGGGTAGCAAAGGGGTCACAGAAGTAAAAGGCTTCTTGAGGAGGTGGGGATTGTGACTTCCCTGTTTTTGAGAGGAAATTTCAGTCTTTACAGGGTCACAGAACCCCAGGAAGTCTGACATATTTCTCTAAGTGTGTAGCTGCTTTCACGTCTATCACATTTCTGAGTTACACAACTTTCCTCTCCTTCTCCTGCTTTTTAAGGGGACATCCTGGACAGAATTCTTCCCCCTGGTGCTTGGCCCCTGCCCCCTCAGGCTTCCCACAACATCTGAAACACATGATTTGGAGTGGGAGGCTGGCCATTCAGTGGAGCCTCAGGACTGCTGAGAGGGCCTGGAATGGGTGGGTGACATCAGGGTACCAGGGCAAAGCCAGCCAGGCCCCTCCATCTCACCTCTTCCTGCAAGGACTCTTCCTTCAGTGGCCCCTTCCCTAGCCTCTCCTGCCCATCTGACCTCCCATGGTCCCTCTCTATGTCTCCAGTGCTCAGCATGAGGCCTGGCACAAAAAGGGTGGGCAGAAAGAAGGAACAAGTTAAGAGGCTCTCACAGTTCTCCTGTCCCACATATCACACTTCTCCACTTCCCGACTTCTCCTCTGAGGGCAGAGGTCCCTTTAGGGCCTCCCAGGGGAGAAAGTGGGAACACAGATCCATCTTATACCCACAGGCATCTTCCTACTTACACCCAACTATGGATGGTCTTCTTCAATTCTCAGACTAACAAGATCTTCCTGCTTCCTGGCCTTTACATAAGCTGATACTTTTGATCTTTTTCTGTTTTGCAAATTCCTTCTCATCTTTCAAAACCCCACTGAAATGTCACCTCCTTTAAGAGGTTTCCCTAGGCACAGTCAAGGGCCCATACCCTGAACTCTCAGTTTCCTGGGACTTCTTTTCTATAGAACTTGATTAAATATGATTCCTCCTCTAGGCTGTTAGTTTCTCTAGTACTGGCAAAGTTGTATTCAGTTGGGGCTGAATGGCTGGATCCACAGAGGATGCAAGGCTGGGAGCCCCGGGGATCTGTTGATAATCCTATAAGCCAAAGGCCACTGACAGGCAGACAGAGGGTGGCAGCCCAGAGACAGCATTTAAAGCAAACCAGTGAATGGCACTAAGGTTAAGTATCAACTGGCATACATTAGGCACTCAATTAATTAATTTCTGACAACTATTGATTTGATATTTAGTTCAGCAGCAGCTCTCATACAAAACCTTCAAAGATTTTTGCTGACAATGACCCCACAGCTAACAGCATGTTTTATTTGCCAGGACTTACTGCAGTCTTAGGCTACATTACCAAAGGACAGATCTTTGGAACTGGGGAGGTGACCTGGTAGAGACACATTTCTCCAACCTGTTTTAGAGAAACTATCACTGTTTTGTCCTGGAGGATTGACAGAGCACTCTTTGAAGGTCACTGGCAGATTAGACTGCTTCAAGAGAACTTAACCCCTTCCTATGAGAAAGTCTGGGAGAAGGGGCCGGGAATTTGCTGGGAGAAGATAAAGAGACTCACGTACTGTCTCCAACACTGTTTAGAGCTGTCCTGGGGTGAGGTGTTCTCCTGGCCCCAGAGCACAGCTGGGACTCTCAGGGAGTCCCAGGCAGATTCCTCTGGCAATGAAAGGGATGCTCCCAGAAGGGGAGGGAATGAGCTCCGTTTTCAGAGAGGGTGCTCCTTGTTGAGACAACTTAGGAGGCTTCCACATTCCCTCTGATGTCCTTTTCAATGTTCAGAAGGCACAAATTCTAGAATTATATGATCCTAAGACTGCAAAAATGCCAACATTCTAGACTTCTGTCATGTGGTTCTAGGGCATTCAGACCCTGAATGCAAAATAATCCAACCTGGGGATCCTGAGGGAAGAGAAAAACTTCTTACCTTGGGCCTTCTGGCACAGAACCCTTCTGTCTCCTTGCTCCATATATCTCAAGGGGTCATTTTATGCACACACACCCCTCCAGGCTGCTTCTCCTCTCAGCCCTTGACACATCCAAGGTACAGTTCTTACCCCTCCAGCTGGGAGACTGGTGTGACACTGGATATAAGAATGTATCAGGTAATTCACCGCAGAGGATGATGCCAAAGCAGCAAATAGTGATTCCCCTTCTTTCCTGTCTGAATTAACCGCCTCGGATTCTCTGTAGCTGTAGCTGGATTTCCTCCCTGATAGCCTTGTCTGTCGCTAGTGTTTGTCAGTCCACCTGCATCTCCCCACAACCCCCCCCACCCCCGCCGTGATGAGGAATGGCAGGGTAAGAGGACGCAGAGAAGCATAGGACCCCACCCTGCTTGTGGATAACCCCACCTCAGAGGATAAAAAGCAGGCTGGTTTGGAGAGCAATGCCATCCCAATGGAAAGTCCCTCCATGTGTCTAGCCTCAGTCCTGCAACATGCAGTCAGAGCCCTTATCTTCTCCCATACTTTGGGAGAAGACACCAGAAGTCACTGCCTCACCACAGGGAGGTCCAAAATGCCTTCTCGAGTGTCCCCTCCCACCTCCTTCAATGCCCAAGGTCAGCAGGAATGACATGGCACCACTTACAAGAGCTGAGTATCAGAGATTATTGCAGACTTTATAGAAAACTGCCCAAGGGAGATCCAGATTTCTCGGGTGAGTGTGGGAAGGCAGGCCTCAAGCCATTATGTTGAAGGTAGGTGACTTCCTGTGTGCAGAGGCAGCACAGGCCAGCCATTCTGCCTGATCTAGGGGGTGGGAGTAAGGGAGAGGCAGCCCCCTCTCCACTCACCGATTGTGCTTTGGGATCATGCAGAAGGCAGGGCACTGAGGCTCTGACCCTAAACAGGAGGGCTTGTGCCTGAGACAGGGGCAAGATCCCCTTCCTCTTCCAGAAGGCACGAGGGGAGGTGTGTGGGGAGGGTGCACAGCAGCAAGGAATCCCCAGGCGAGAAGTCACATGGGTGGGAAAGAGGATGTGGCCAGTGGCTCCCAGCCCTTCAGAGCTTCCTACCTGACCCTTCTGAGAGGCCGATAGCCAGGTGGCCCTGGTTCTGAGGCCCATTCATCTACTTCACACCCCCAGGACTCTCTCCTACTCCATGGGGATCTGCCCGTACGGTTGGGGGCTGCTTGGCACCTGCACCTGTCTTTCAGGCTTGGAGAGCTTATCCTAGGAGGAAAGGATGGTGAGCACATCTCAGGGTTGGATTCCTCAGTGGAACTTGCCCCAGTGAGTGGCAAGTGTGGGGTACTTAGTGCAAGTGATAGGTGTGGGGGGAATCAGCCTAAGACTTGGGCAGGGGAATGAAACTCAGAATGGGGTGAAGAGCTGACAGTCTGACATTGTGGACAAGCACTGAGTATTTTGAGGAATCAGAGCCCTGGTGGGAAAGACTGAGGTGGCTCCACACTAAGGCTATAATGGGGTATGCCTTTCCCTGGGATGGGAGAGAGAGAGGGGAGCTGAGCCCCAAATCTGGGAAGGGAGGAGGCCTGAGCTAGAGCTGGGATGGTGGTGGTATGAAATACATCCTCAGACTGGGGGCATTGCCCAATCCTCAGAGCCTGGGGGAAGTGGGTCTCTCTGTGGGATGGAGGGCTCAGAGCTACTGGATGAGAAAACAGGCTCAAAGTCTACACAGCCTTTTGGTTGGGGTGCTCTGCTTCTGAGGCCAGAATGGGATGGAAGTGCCCCTGAGCCCTGGGAAGGGAGCTGAGGGCTCCACACGGGAGATGGGATCAGTGAAGTCTAGGCTGATGTTTCCCGCTGAGAGGTCAGGGCTCAAAGCACAGGGTGTTGTAGGCAGTCTCATGGCTGTTGGTTTTAAGGACAAGGTCTTCAAGTGAGTCTTGAGATGGAGAGGGGGCTTTTGGTGGTTCAGGAGAGATGTGCCAGAGCCTGGATGCGCAGGTAGGCTTTTGCTTTTGGAATCAGAAAGGGGTGTCTCTGGGTCTTTGATGGTGACAGCTCTCAGAGGCTGGTAAGAGGGCATACAGCTTGGCGCCTGGGGGTTGGGGAGGGTTGCCATAATCAGAAGGTCTCGGACCAATCAGGACAGGTCTCAAAACCCCAAACTCTTGAGTGTCTCATACCCACAGCTTCAGGCCAGGCAGTCCCAGTAAGGTCCTCAGCTGGCAAGGGCCGTCCCCAACCTCCAAAAGGCAAAATTCAGAGGCCCGAGCCAGGGGATGTGGCGCGGGAGCCGGCCGGGGCGGCCGGGGCGGGCGCGCGGCGCGGGTCAGCGTCCTGCTCGTAGCGGTAGTGGTAGCCTTCCATCTGGTCTCGGCAGGCCTCGCGCAAGTTGCGCATCCAGCGCTGGATACCGCGGCGATTTAGGTAGAGCACCATTAGGAAGATGAGGCCGATAAGCGCCAACACCAGCCCGAAAAAGACGTAGGAGGCTTCCAGCTCCGGGCCAGCGAGTTCCACTTCTTCCCCGCGACCGTCGGCGTCGCCGTGGGCGCAGTGCAGCCTCGCTTTCTCCAGGTCCAGGAAAGGCCAGCCGTGCAGTGCCCGCGGGGCGGCGCAGCGAAGGCGCCGCGCGTCGGGTACGCGCTCCGTGGTGTTGCGCAGCCAGGCCAGCAGGGGGCGCGCGGCGCAGCCGCAGCGCAGGGGGTTCTCGGCCAGCAGCAGGCGAGGCGCGGGGAGGCCGCCATCGCGCTCGAGCACGCTTAGCTCGTCGGGGGCCAGCCCAGCCAGCGCGTTGAAGCGCGCGTCCAGCTGCTCGAGGTGCTGCCGGCTCAGCGCGGCGGGCGGCAGGCGGCTCAGCGCGTTGCCCGCCAGGCCCAGGAGGCGCAGCTCGTCCAGCGAGGCGAGCGCGGCGTCCAGCGCGGCCAGCAGCGCGGGGCCGCCTCGCGCCAACGCGTGGTTGAGCTGCAGTGAGCGCAGCGCGGGCAGCCCGCGGAAGGCAGCGCTGCCCAGGGCGCGCAGCGGGTTGTGGCTCAGGTCGAGCGCCGCCAGGCTGGGCAACCCGTCGAAGGCGCCGTCCTCCACCACCTCGATGTTGTTGTGCGTGAGGCGCAGCGCGGTCAGGAGCGGCAGGCGCACGCCGCCCGCCTCCGTCTCCTCCCCGTCCGCGTCCCCGCCGGCGAAGGCGGCAGCGCGCAGCACCGTCAGGTTGGCGCCCACGATGGTGAGGTTGCGCGCGTCGGGCGGCACGTCCCGCGGCGGCTGCCGGAGCTCCGCGCCCGACGCGCAGCGCAACAACAGCTTGGGGCCGCCGAAGCAGTAGCACTGGAAGGGACAGGGCGCGGCGGGCCGGCTCAGCGCCGCCGCCACGAGCAGCAGCCCCGGCAGCAGCGGCCCCCTTGGCTCCCGCTGTCCCGCGCGCGGGGCCATCGCGGCTGCTCTCGCATCCAGCTCCCGGGCCGCCGCGCTCACCAGTGAGTTGGGAGCGCCTTGGGCGCGGGGAGTGGGGAGGGTGGGGCAAGTCCTTCCCCCGAGGCAGCTGGCAGTCGCAGGCGTCCGTTCACTGGCTCTAAAGTCCGAGGAGCCTTCACTTTCCCGGCCGGAGCGAGAGGGGTCAGGCGGGGAGGGGGAGCAGAGCCCCCCGCCCCCGGTGCCCTCCTTGCCCTGCGCGCCGGTCTCCGGCTTCCGCGGCCGTTCCGGGCTCAGAGCCGAGTGGGCAGGGTTTGTCTCCCCCTCCCCGCCTCCCGGCCTCCTCCTCCTCCTCCCCCAGAGGAGCCTCCGCACCCTCCTCGCTAAGAGGCGGGGTGGGAGGCTCCCGAGAGTCAGGGCTTTAGGCTGCTGCGCTTTCTTTCCCCCAGTCTTCAGCTCCGGGCTGCTGAGAAGTTTGGCTCTCTGAGGTTCCGACTTGCTCCGCATCAGCTGCCCCCAGGTCCCCACGTTTAAGCTGACTTCTTCTTCCTCCTTCTTTGGCACTTGCGGGGTCGGCCGGGGAGAGCAGGCAGGTGGGTCAGCACCACGGAGCAAGAATTTGCGGGGAGGACTTCAGAGCTCCCTCTACAAGCAAAGGCAGGGATGAGGGGTGGGCTAAGAAAGTTACTCATTTTTCAGCCTCTTTCTAATCTCAGCAAGCACCTTGCAGGGCTCTTCTAGGAGAGACCAGAAAGTCCCCCGCATTGGCCCCCCTTCCGAGACATTAGGCCTGGCTGGATCACCACCCCTGCAAGTCCTATGGACCAACATTTTCCCTACCCCACCCCATCCCCCTGGGAAGTCAGCAACACCCACTTCTTTCTCTCTGCTCTTCCCCATCCCCGCAACTCATTGGCTGCTCTGAGGTCCTTCCCTGGGCTGGACTCCTCCCCCAGGCACTCTCCTGGCCCAGGGACCTGGTGGGTGTGGTGATTCAGCTGTTTGCTGTCCCCTCACCTTCCCGGCACTGGGTACCCCCACTAGACTGTTCTACTGTGCCTCAGGACCCTGAGGTTGTTGGATATATCAACTGCCCCTTGCCCCTCCTCCCCCTATCCCCTCCAGGGTACCCCACTTATAAATGGTGAATGGGTAGGATGGTCTGGGGCTCCAGAGGTTGGGAGAACAGGAACAGATTTTGAAACATGGAGTGGGGTGTCCCAGAGAGTGCCAGGGCTGAGCTGTTTATAGGTTTGTTTTGTTCTGGATTTTTTTTCCAGAACTGGGGAGCTCTAGATCTGATTTAAAGGGACAGGCTCCTGAGAAGGGAGCCCTCCTGGCCTTGACATGAATTATTCAGGCTGGAGAGGCTGACACTTGATCTGCAGGCCATTCTGGTATCAGCAGAGCTGGTAGGGAATAGAGCACCCCCACCTCCATCACTCTCTCTCTTTTTCCTGAATTAGGGATGGTTGTTAGGTTGACTCCTTCCCTGAGGTTATATTTAACAGATCGACCAACAGATCAATACCACTTAAGGAGAAGAGGCAGACCCTGTGGTGGCCTGGGACTCAAGCAAGGACCAATGTTAAGGATCAGGGCTGAGGATGCTTGGAACGGGGTGTGTGTGTTGGGGGGAGCACCTATTGGCTCCCCCTTCTTTCTCCCTTATCCTCATCACCCCCAGACATTGGCAGATGAGCACAGTAACTTGCACACGCAGGATTGGACAAGTCTGTACAAATGTATATGTGAGGTTGTACATACACATGCACTTTTGTAAGAGGCAAGTGTGATGCATAAACAATCTAGATGTGTCCACATGTGAGCACACATAGACCCCTGCTCACTTGGGTTTGCATGCACATCCATAGGAAGGCTTGTGCAAACTGTGCACACTTCCAGGCAGGTTCAGATGTGCCTCATGTAAGTACATGCAGGCCTCTTTGTACATATGCACATATGAACATGGATTTAAGTGCATCTCAAATCTGGTATGTGTCCATAGATTCATAAGCACATACCTACCTGAACATTCATGCCTCTGGGTCCATGCGGATTCCTGGGTGTGCTCTGAGGGGCAAGCTTATAGATCCATGCACACAAGTACATGTGTCCAGAGATTGGCCAACTCACTCTGAGCCCACTCCTACCACCCACCATGCTCTTGTCTGTAGAGGTAACGTGGTGTTTTTTGTCGTATGGGCAGAAGTGTCAAACAGATGCCATTGGGGCTGAGCCCTCAGCTATTGCACTCCCCCCAGCCCTGGCCCACATCAGCTCCAAGACTTGGCTCTAACATCCCCTCCAGTGAGAGACGCTCTTTTCTGTTGTTTCCAATACAGAGACTAGCACAAGAAAAATGAGTGAATGAGTGCATGAATGAATGGAAAGGTCTCTGCTTCCTTGTCATTCTGCCTAGAGCCCCTTCTGCCTTGAGCTCTGAGGAATCACAGACCAACTGCCAAGTCCAGAGCCCTTCCCTAGGCCCCTGTGCATGGTGCCTGGTTCCTGGTTGGCTGGTGGCCCCCCTGGGAAAGGACTGCAGGGCAGCAGGCAGCCTTGACTGGTGGCTGCTAGGTACCTCAGTTAGGGAAAGGAGGCTGACAGAGAAGCTAAAACCATCAGCTGCCAGAGAATAAGGCAATGACCATGACTGTAAATGGAAAATTAAGGCTAGAGGATTGGGTACTTCCCCCAAAATCAGAGGTTGTCAGGGCTTTGCCTGGAAACTTGGTCCCAGGGTCCTTGACTAGGGTTTTGTTCAAGGCAGTGGCTGCTTCCGAGAGGGACCAGCACCACAGGCAAATCCTATCAGGATCCTAGGAAGCTGAGGCCAGGAATAGATGCCACATTGGGTCTGGTGTGACCTTGGACTTCTCTCCACATCTGGGCTGTCAGCTTCTACTTCTGGGAATTTGGGTGGTCTTCTGAATACTTTTCCTTCCTTGTCCTCTCAGAGCTGTTATGATAAAGTGAACTGGAAAGTGCTTCAAAAGAACAAAAGCCATATCACCTAGGGCCTGGGGGCATAGCACCCATCCTGCCACACTTCCACCCTGTGACTTGGGATGAGGCATTGCCCTTCGCTGGGACTAATTAGCTCCCAAGTCATTTTGCCCTGTTCCATCCTCTTCTTTCCCCCAACAGCAAATACCTGGCAGGTGGTATAAGAAATGTGCCTCCACTTGCTGTCTCTCTGCATACCTCTGCCTCCCTCCTCCCTGCCCTCCCCTCTATGCAAGTGTTCCTCTTCTCTGTCCAGGTTCCCCTGAAGTCAAGCCCATGAGCATGGAGAGGGTCTCCATTCTCTGGAGGAACAGTCCTTTCCATCTTGGGGTCGTGAGTTTTCAGCATGCAGTAGATAGTCAGTATATGTATGTCCAGTTGCATCTGAGGCTGTGTGTTTACTCCCTGATGCATTCAGTGGAAGTATCTTTGCTATCTGGGGTGCTCTCTCCCCTTGACTCTGTTTCTACAGTCCAGCCCTCTGTATCATAGGCTCAACTTGAGTTCTGCCCCCTCCAAGAAGCCTTCATGGCTTCCTTCTTTCTCCTTTGAACTTCACTTATTGATCAGAGGGCTAGAGCTCCTCTGAGCCTCCGGACTGTCAGCAACAGGACCCAGGACTGGTCTGATTTCCTGTGTTGTCAGCACACAGCTCAGAGGTCAGCATGGAGAAGGCACAAGGCGTCACTTATTGAATGAAATAATGATTTAAACATCTTTGATTTGATCCTCCTATCCCTGTTAGGCAGGCTGGGTGAGGAGCCCCCTATACTTTACACTGGGAGGTGGCAACTCAGAAAGGTTAAGTGCTTTCCCCAAAGTTGCACAGCTGACTGGGGCCCAAACCCGACAGGACCTCAGGTTTCCTGCTCATCTCCTTTGCCACAGCTCTCCCCATCCTAAGCTTTCTCTCTGGGGAGTGTGACTGGGTAAGATCCCAGGAGAGTCTGTGGGCAAAAACCTCAGGCCCTCAGGGTTTCCTTAGGACTCGGCAAGCGGGTCACCCCAGCCCCACCCAGGCAGTGATTGCCCTGTGCCAGGTTGAGAATCCCCATGTCAGCCACACTGGACCCCAGTTCCTGAATGTCTTATCCAACAAAGCCCCAGAGCACATCTCTGAACCTTCCAAGGTGCTGTCCCCTTCCCTAAATTCCAGCTCCTTCACTGGGCTCCTTTTCTCCCTGCAAAGGCCCGCTCTCTGTAAGCTCCACTGAGCCTTGGTAGGGAGCCTGGAGAGGTTTGGTGATGTCACTGAGGTCTCCCAGCAGGTAGCCCCTTCCCCATCAACCTCCAGCTCTGTTTTGTCCATCAGAGGTATCTTAGTGCTATTAAAGTCCTTGGGCAAGTCTGCCTTTCCAGATTCCAGTTTCTCAGTCTGCAAAGAAGGGGTATGTGTGTGTGGATAGGATGATCTTGTAGGGCTTTTCTGTCCTGTGCCCCTTAGCCTTTTAGGGATGGGCGTCATGGAAGGGAAGGTAATACTGTGATTTGCCCATGTTGGTTCCCCCATCTTCTTAATGTGTGACCTTGAACTTGGCCTCACCCCAACTATAAAGTGGTAGGATGATCTGGGGGTCTTCCTAAGTCTGATGCTGTAGCAGCCTACAAGTGAGGGTCCCTTTATCCTGGCAGTCTCTCCTCCCTGCTGCTCCTCCTTCCTCTGAGGCAAGTGGAGAGGCAGCCAGCAGGGCTGATGTGATGAAGCTCCATTCTTAGGTGGTGGGGGAGGACCCGGGTTCTCTCCTCTCATGTAGCTTCTGCACTGGCAGGGTGGAGAAAACCACTGCAGGCTCTGCTGTCCCCATTTCTCACTCCCCCCGACCCCACTGCCATGAGACACGGGAAAATCCATAGGCCCAAGATTCATTTTCTCCATTGAGTCAGCAGAGGCCACTCTGCTTCTGAGGGGCGGGCAACTGGCTTTTAAATAACTCTCCGATATTTAATACCCTCCTCCTCCCCTCTGCGGCCTGGGCCTCTGGGGAAAGGCTAGAATAAATGAGCTGGATGAGTCCTCTGAAAGTCGTAAGTGCTCTGCCCCTACCTCAACCCATCCAACCCCACCTAGACTCCCAGGCTATTGGGAAGAACTTGATTCCTTATTAATCTTTGCACTGGGCTTTACATTTTTCTAAGTGGTGCCCCAGGTTGGGTTTGTTTCCCCCAGTTTAAAATTGGACACTGAAGATTTGAAAAGGAGAGTGTCCCCATCTAGCTTTTGGTCTTGGTCTACTAGTTGCTGGCTGTGTGATCGTGAGCAGGTCCCTGTCCCTCTCTGAGCTTCTGTTTTTCACCTGCGTTACAAGGTGGTTCAGCCAGTGGCTTGCCACTGTTTCTTCTAGCTATAAACTTTCATAAGTTGTTGCCCTGGTCTAGATTTCCTCTCATGGAGCTGCCTTTTGCCTCCACACTCCTCGTCTTGAGGCTAAAGGGCAGAGCAGACTGAGGCTTGGCATCTGGCCCCAGGTTCCCCTGTACTCAGTTAGGTCAGGGGCAGGAGTGGATAAGGAAAGGGGAAGGAGCAGAGTTGAAATGTTTTCTTCTATTCCCTCCCCTACCCCTCTCTTCTTCTCCATCCTTTCTTGCAGGTAGAGGTCAGGATAGACCAAGGGCAATAACCTACTTAAGTCTTGGTTTCCCTAAAACTCAGGGTCTCAGCAGCTGTAGATGCAGTTTGAAGAGGTGGGAGCAAAACCCTCTTCCTAAGCTGTGCCAGGGTCAGGCTCCTGATAATGGAAGTTAGTGGGCCCAGTTCTCCTGGCTTCATCACTGTTTTGTGTTATTTGGAAGACAGGAATTGACATCTCTGTTGGTTATATGAGAACTCTGGGAGGTTGAGAGCTGTGCTTGGGGTCATCCCGGGTCAATGATGGAAAAGCATCTATAATCTAGGTTTTCTGAGTTCCCACTTTGTGCTCCTGCCAGTGCCCTGCTCCACACAGGAATTTGGAGGCTTGGGGATGGGAATGGGAGAGGCAGGTGCATTCTTGTTTAGATCTGGGAGTAACTTTAGTTTGCTTGAATTCCTTAGCATCCTTTTGGGTCCTCATGATCCTCCTTGGCTATACCAAGGCTTCTACTTCTAGAAATACAGAATCTTTGAATTCAGACATTGAATTCTAAGAACCACAGATGTGGAGAGCCATAGAACCATGGTCTATTGGAATAAGAACATAAGATTGTCGTGTTGGTAATATGAATGGTGGTGAATGAAACACTTAGAACCCTCAGTAGGGTATTCATGTCCCTCAATGAATCCTGCCTATGTATATGCATGCTTTTATGCTGTCCCTTCTCACACTGACTTTGGTTTGGCCATGTGAATTCCTTTGGCCATTGAGACTTTGGCAAATGTGATGCAAGTAGAGGATTAAAAAGTATTTGTGCAGTGGGGCTCCCCTCTTCATGCTCCCCTGAGATCTCCATGTGCAGAAACCCAAACAGGCCTCTTAGACGAAGAGATCAGAAACGAGCCATCCCAGCTGAAGCTCTCTATTACCAGCTTGCTCCCAGATGATCCTCCGGCTGACTCCAGCTGCCTGGGTGACCCTAGATAAGACCAGAAGGACTATCCAGCTAACCCAAGCCCTAATTGCTGACCCATTTACTGTGAATAAGTAAAATCATTGCTGATTTAAGCTATTAAGTTTTGGGGAGTAGTTTTTATGCAGCAGTAGATAACTGATTCAGAGCCTTAAAATTAGAATTGTACAATCTTAGTCATAGATTCCATATACCCCTACAATCACAGTATCATAGATTTCTGGGATCCAAACTGGAATCTTTGATATAGTGTCTGAGGAAAAGAAGGGTCCTGAGAATTTACTTTTTTAACTCCCACCACCCAGTGCTACTGTCTCCTTTAATTTACAGACCACTCACCCGCTTCCAACCTGGAGCTTCCTGCACCCCAAGTCCTTTATTCTGCAATGTTCTGTCTATTCTGCCACACAGTCATCTTGTTCTACCCCTCAGCTGGCTTTTCAATCCCTTTCTTCTGCTTTAGGAATCCTTCCCATGTTGGTCTGCTTGCTCTGGTCTAGAGAGCTAAATGTGAACTGGGTGGAAATTTGTTTTGGTATTTATCCTAGTTCCTGGTATAGTGCCCGCCACAGATTGGGAACTAATGAACATATCTGGAAGAAAACCACCACTACTACCACCAGCAAAGTCTTCCCTCTATCTGCTCTGCACTCTCATGACGTGTCTTCTGTGATCTGTCCTTGGTGCTGAATGCCTTTATCCTTTTTGTCACTCTGCCTTAGCATGGGTGCTTCCCGAGGGTAGGAAATCATTCTCATGTCCTGAAATTAAGTCAGTCTCTCCTCCCACTTCCACATCTCCAGTCTTTAGCCCCATCCCCATCTCTCATGGAGAGATCATTAGCTTGGATTATTTAATACAAACTAATATGTGGTGATGTAAAATAATTAGGATTAGGTTCAGCTGTATTCATCAGAATGCCCAAAAATAATTGCCTTAAGTGACATACAAATAGAAGTTATTTTTTTTTATCTCAGAAAGAAAGTCCAGATGTAGAAGTTTAAAATCTGAATGGTTTCTCCACAGCCATGAGAAACCAACACTCCTTCCAGCCACCCACTCTGCCTTCCCTAGGGTGTAGGCTTCATTCTTGTGGAGCAAAAATGGCTGCTAGAGTACCAGCCATCACATTAGATAGCAGATGGAGGGAAAGGATAAATAAGGGTACCCCTTCCCTTTATGGGCACTTACCATGATTTTATTCAACACGCTCTCTTATATGGCCACATCTAATTAGCTTCAAGGGGCCTGGGAAATATAGTCTTTTAACTGGGAGGCAATGTGCCCAGCAAAAACTTGTGGTGGTCCTTATTACTGAGGAAGAAGGAGAAATACTATTGAAAAGTAACTAGAATTCTCTGACATTGGTAAAGGAACAGTGATGTTGATGGCGAAAGTGACTGTGGTATTACAGCCGTGATGTTTGTGCTGACAGCAGTAGTAATGGTGATGATGATAGTAGTAGTGGTGGTAGTAGCAGTGATTGTGATATAGTGAGTCATAAGAAATGCATGTTTGGATTTCCCAGGTATCTTTGGTCTTTATCCATAGTTCCTGAAGATACTGTGAGTCTTAAAGGGGAAGCAGGTGTTTTGTCATGTTAGTGAAAGACTTTTGGACCTGCACCCAAGGGCAGGGGCTGGAGGCTGAATCAGCCCATGGCCAATAATTTAGTCAAGTGTGACTATGCAATGAAGTCCTCACAAAATCCCCTAAGAAGAGCTTATTGCTTTCTTGGATCCTGCCTCTCTGTTGGAGAGAGCTTCTGCACTTGGGGAACCAGAATGTGTGCATATGCCACTGTGCAGACCCCAAGCTCCACAAGGATAGAAGCTCCTTTATTTGGGACCTTGCCTTATGTCCTTATTCATCTGGCTATTAACTTGTCTTCTTTACTGAATCCTTTATTAAACTGGCAAACGTTAAGTGCCTTCCTGAGTACTGTGAGCTGCTTAAGCAAATTAATCGAACCCAAGGGGGAGGTCATGGGAATCTCCAGTCTGTAGCCAGTGGGTCAGAAGCACAGGTAACCACCTGAGGCTTGCGACTGGCATCTGGAGTTGGGGGTGGGGGGCAGTCTTGTAAGATGGAGCCCTTAACCTGGGGAATCTGGAGCTGTTTCTGGGCAGATAGAGCTAGAATAGAGTTGAGTTCTTGGACACCCTGCTGCTGTTCAAGAATGGCTTGGTGTTGTGTATGGGGGAAGACCCTCTCCCTTCCCCTCACACAAACATTGGATTCAGGTCCAGGAACCCAAAAGGAGTTAGTACTGTCATACTGCTGTCATTACTATTATTGTTACTATATATATATATAGGAAAAGACACCAGCACAGTGATGGAGAAGGAGAAAGTGCTGAGGATGGTGGTAATAAAGCTGGTAGTCAATATAAGCTCTGGTCTAGGAGACTATCAGAAAATGAGCCCAGTGACTACAAGGTATCAAGCGTGGGGCTTGCTCCAGGCCATGCAGAAGTGATTTTTGGCACCTCTACTGCTTTGTAGTTCATCAACTATGAGCCTTTTGCCTTCTTGAATCCAAGTCATCCCCAGAAGAACACACAAATTAGATTCCCCCTATTTAGGCTGGAAATAAAATCTGAAATGAAACTTACAGCCTTAGGGAGGTGAAGCCACAAGGGCAATTTTAGACTTTCATTTATTAGGGAATAAACACTGATGGAATTTATTACTACAGTCAAGGAAAACTTTGCTGTAAAATATGCAGAGAAACATGTGGACACAGAGCCTCAGATTTGACAAATGGTTATTAAGACAGACATGCAGAGAGTAACAGATAGGCAGAAAGTGGTCTGTAGTTACGCAGACCCACAGGCACAGATACACTTAGTCTCACAAGGAGGAACCAGGCCAACCCCTGTCGCCAAAGAGATACAGGCCATCCAGCCATTTTATTCCATAGGACGCCTTTGATGTTACCTCTGGCTCCCACACACCAAAGGTACTGAGGACCCAGAAATGACATTGGTGAGGAGCTCAGAGTTCAGGAGCCAATCAGAGAAGGAGGCAGTCTGACCCTTGATACCCCTCCCAACCGGAAGGAGATGGCACCAGAGCACCATGGTGTGTGCCCTGGGCCAGCCCAGGCTCTGGATGAAGGTGACCAGAGGGGTGGGACTTGGGTAGGAAGGGGTATGTCCTTCAGGATGTCTCCTCCCAGGGGCCAAGGACACACCTGGAAGCCATTAGCAGAGGAGCCATCAGGCAGCAGGCTCTGGCTCCAGGTGAGAAGGCGTGATGAGAACATGTGGCAGCCTCCTGCCTGCTGGAGCTGGAGCATGGAGGACACCTTGGGCCGAGTAGCTCAGCTCATGCCCCCAACACCCGCCTGGAATGCAGACGTAACTGCAGCACAGGCCCTAGCGCTCAGTGTGGTTGGTGAGCCCACCTCCAGTTCACTTCCCAAAACTTTGACACCAGATTTTCTCACCTTCGTAGTGACCTCACCTTTATGATAACTCCTTTGCCCCCCAACCCCTTTGTCTCTCTCTTTCTCTGCTTCTGCCCAGAGCTCATATGATGTTGCTTGGACCTTCCTATCCTTTCCATTGATCAGGGCTTTTCTGTAAGTGGTACCCCTGCCTGGCAGTAGCCACTGTGGCCCAACTCCCTTCTGCTTGGTTGGGACAGCTTTCTTTCACTGTGGTTTCAGTCTTTTCTTAGTGATTGAAGATGTTTAGGTCCCACCTTGGGTCTCAGCCCCCTTTGCTGCTGGTCTTTGGCCCTGGGACTCACTTCCCATTGCTGGAGTGGTGCTCCCAGCTCAAGAGGCCCCAAGAGAGCCCTGCTATTGCCACCAGTCTAAGCCTCAAGAACTGCATGTTCCCTGACATCCCAGAGCCTCTACTCCCTTTCCAACCTCATGGTGGCCACTCACCGGGATGATCTAGTGCTGGTTTCACTCACTGGGTCTGGTTCTAGGGGCTTTGATTTCCCCAGTTGTGTCTCAAAATGGTGGAGAAAACATTCTGCCTCAGGTGGGGTTAGGATAGCTGCCCCCAGCCTCCTAAGGGTGTGATATTCCTGGGGATCCCCAAGAGCTCATCATTCTTGGGCGGGCAGGAAGACCTTGGAGACTGGCCAGACACTGATTATTGGCTGTCCCAAATATTCCTGGACTTTGGACAGGAACCTCAGGAAGGATGGATAGACAGCAGCCAGAACAGTCAAGAAGCAGTTCCCTGCTGGGGCAACCCTAAACTCTGTGCCTCTCACGGCACACCCAGGATAAGCAGCTCTTACCTCCTCTCTAGTGCAGGGCCTGCCAGTGTGTCCCCAGCCCTGCCCTGGGGAAGGAAAAAGGAAGCCAGTTGGAAGCTCAGAAAAGGAAAGGCTAAAAAGGAGCCCACAATCGGCCCTAATTAGCCACTGGGAGAGAGAAAAGGAGGTCAGAGAACTGAATCTGCTTCAGAAAGAAAGCATCTGCAGACAGAGCTGTGGCTGGTCCTCAGCCCTGCACAGCCCAGCCTGGAGCCATACAGGTCCATCTGACCCTGGCTCTTAGGTTGTTTAGCTGGGGAAGGCTCTACATCTGCCCATAAACCCCATCATTGATCTCTACTTTGGAAGAGGCAGCTGGTTATAGGGAAAGAAGGAGGGAGGGCTCTGAGCGGGAGAGAGGGCAGGTCGACTGAACTGAGCATCTGCTGTATACAGTGCGCTGAGTTGGGAGCTTTACATACATGATTGTATTTAACTCTCACAGTGGCCCTGAAATGGAGTTACTTTGGCCCCAGTTTTTAAATAAGGACATAGACACTCAGGTTAAGTAGTTGACCCAAGATCACACAGCTTAAAAGGGGCCGAGTGGAGAGTCCAGCCTGGGCTGTGTGCTCTGCAGCCTGTGCTCTTGGTGCTATCAGATGAGCACTTGGAGGGCACAGTCATCTTGTGCACAGCTGGCTCATCTCTGTGCCACCCCATCTCATCCCTGGGAGGGACAGGCATGTGGCAAGGGCTGAGAAGAGCTGTTGAGCTTAACAGGCAGGATGGGCTGAACCAGGGAAGGACATAAAAAGATGGAGACAGATTGAGGGATGTGGAGGTGCTATCGAGTTAGAGAGGACGATCACTCCCATCCTCTGGGACACCATGCACAGGACTCCTGGGGGGAGCTTTCCTGGGGCTGAGGACACTGCTGGACCAAATATAGCTTGTGCCTGGCCATGGGGGAGGCAGTGGAAGAATGTGTATGGGAACAGTGTGTTTCTTCTCCCCTTTGCCTCTCCTCCAACCCCTCCCCACAGACGGTTAAGCTGAAGCAGAAAACAAAATGAAGAACCTTTAGCCCTTGCTTGGGCCCAGCAATCCCTGCTTAGCTGGGGCAGGTCACCAGCAGACCAGCTGGGTCAGGGCCAGGCCCTGGCCCAGAGTGGGACTGGGGACATTGAGGAGGAGGACACACCAGGCCTCGGGGCAAGGCCACTGTGGGCACCATGCCCCTCCACCCAGGCTGGATCTTCTCCAGGGACCAAGGGTCCCTAACAAAGGAGAGCCGCAGCAGGTCAGGGAGGTGGATGGAGACCATCCTTTGGCCCTGCCTCTGAGCATCCCAGTAACACCAGGAGTAAAAGAGAGAACACATTTTGGATCAGGCAGGCTTCACACAGCAGTGGGTTCAGTTTTTACAACTACCACCCTGAAAGATAGTGATCTCAGTCCTGATTTTAAAGGTGAGGAAAGTGAGGCACACAGAGAGTTATCTAAGGTCACAGAGTGAGTGGGAGGAGGGCTGGGATTCCACCCCTGGCTGTTTGGCTGCAGGCCTTCTCTTAATCATCATGATCTCCTGAGAGGAGCAGCAAGAAGCTTGCCCCCCTGTACCCACCAGCATTAGGGGCCCCTTGGTATTGTGAAAAATGTCAGTGGAGTGTGTCTGATTAGGCTCATCAGTGCCCAGCATGGGACACATGTGTTTTTAAGACGGATCACCATTATCCTTGGCTGAAGAATTGCATGGGGTTTTCTAATTACAAATTATTCCTGCTGGATTTCATTATGGTCCCTCTTGTACTGGCTTTTTGTGTTCTCAATAATCTTACAAAACTTTGAAAATCATAGTTGGCCAAGCTTATTTTCAAGGTCTTAAAATATACAGCTAAGCTCTTATTAAGACACTATGTTGTTATATTTTTAACAAGTGGACGTTTGACTCAGTATTACAAGCAGCCATCAATTACTTGAATTTTATCATTACATATTTATAATGAGTCGAAAAAGCAGGGTGGAAATTTACCTTCCTATAGAAAACCTTCATTCAGAAAACAGATTTCCTGTGATGGGGGGGGTTCTCATTAAAATTTTTAACCAACAGTCAACTGTTGTTAATTTGATCATTTGTATATGAGACTTTCCACTGAGGACTGAATATTCTTCAGATTTATCAGCTCTAACAAACACAGCCGAAAATGAATGATTTATATCATTTATAAAAGAAGAAAATTTGGTGGTCACCAGAATCCAGCATCCTGGAAGGAAGTCAGGCTAATCTCCCATCTCTACTCATTTGGGAGAACCCCAGTAGTGATTAGGGGGTCTGTCAGAATCTTGAGAATTTGATTAAAAAAAAAAACATTTGGAATATCTCCTAGGGTATTTTTATGGCAAGACGAGGGGCAGGATCAAATAGTGATACTCTGGGGGAATCCCTGGCTGCCTGGACAGCTGGTAGGGGAGAATTGAGCAGTGGATCAATGGCAGCCTGGAGGGCAGACTAGAGCCCTGCTCAGCGCTTGGTCCTCCATGCTGACTTGCTTGGCCTGATGTATTTTTGAAGGACTTAGATGAGGCCAAATAAAACATGTATCAAATCTGTGGGTGGGAGAGTGACTGTCGGATGGCAGGACTGGGTTTCAAAATGATCTGGATTGAGTTGACCTTTAGGTGGCAACCATAGATAGGTTCAAGTTCATGGAGTAAATGCTGAGTTACTATCAGGTTTCTAAGACTGGGGTTGGGGAGGGGAAGGAATTACTGAGCACATACTGTGTGCTATACCCTTTGCATAAGATAGCCCATTTAATTATGAAAACCCTTAGAGGAGATTATTGTTCTCATTTGATAAGGAGAGAAACAGAGGCCCTGAAAAGCTAAGCATTTGCTGCAGGTCATGGCTAGTAAGAGGTGGAACTGAGATCAAAACTGAGGCATGTCAGACTCATAGGTCTACCTTCTCACAAAATGTTCAGGATAAAGGAGACAGAACCTAACAGTAGTTTATGTGAAAAGAAAACAAAAACATTCATGTGACATTTGTCCCAATTTCTAAACAAGCCTTTTATGAGCTCTCTTTGGGGACCACCCTTGAGGCAGGCTCGGTGTGCAGAGACAAAACACATAGCCCCTGAGCAAGCTGAGCTCCTGGTCTGGGGAGAAAAACCAACACGATGGCAGGTGAATTGACAGTGCTGAATGCCGCAGGAGCCAGGGAGAACCAGGGCCTTCTGCCTCAGGGAGACCTGGCAACTTGCACAGAGGAGGTGGTGCCTGGCCTGAAGCCTAGGATGGCTGGCTTGTCTGGGAGCCCAGGGAGCATGGGGGTGGCAGGTCCAGGCAGAGTGCACCAGCCTGGGCATTTCCTCGCTGCCCCTCAGTTCTGGGGTCCACTATCAAGTCAGAAAAGGTCCAGGCTGAGGGGATAGGGAGGTTTCTCAACCCTCTACTTCCAACTCCCAACCCAGACATGAAAGAGAGAGCAGGAAGGGAGTAAGAGCTCTGGAAGGCATCTGAGAGCTGGAGTCAGGGACATGCCTCTGGGAACACTGGGAGGTTCTGGGACCTTAGGCTCCAGACATGCCAGTTACTTGGTAACTACCAGCTGCGTCCTGCTGCTATTATTTCGAGAGAGGGGCTGGAGACTGGGGTTTAGGTGCAGTGAACGTGCAAAGGACTGACGTCCTGGGAGTCATTTGGAAGAGGAAAGGAGGGCAGCCCAGGTCTTTGTGCCCATGGGGAGACAGTGCAAATACCATGTACAAAGGCCTCTGAGGTCAAGGGACAAGGCTAAGTAGACCTGAGGTGAGAGGTCAAGAGATGGAAGGGGGTTTGCTGAGATAGAATTGGGGCGGTGCCCGAAGGCCAGTCCATGCTGGGCCTTGAAAGTTTTATTCAAAAATTAACCTTTATCCCAAAGGAGAAGCCACTGAAGGCTTATAAGCAGAGAGGTGACAATTTTATTTGCTTTTTGGAAAGATCAGTGTCACTGCATGAGTGAAGGGGGCTGAGTACAAGAAGACAAACGAGCTGACACTTGGAGGAGCACAGGGGAAAGACGGCAGTAGCTGGGCTGGATGGGGGTGTGCAGGTGGGGGGAAGTGGTACGTTTGTCACTTGGGGCCTCCTGACAGACTAGATACTGGGGCGACGGAGAAGGATGGCTCCAAGGTGTCTGGCTTTTGGATGATGGGACCATTCACTGAGAGAGGGAAGACTGGGTGCGGGGTGGGCAGAGAGGGTGAGCTTGGCTTTGGTCCTGGAGTTAAAGAGATGCCAGGACAACCAAGTAGAGATGTTAAGTAGGCAGTTGGATGTGTGTAGAGTTCTTGAGCCATATCAGGGCTAGAGGTGCAAAACTGGGTGGTTGGTATTTAGGTGGTAACTGAAACAGCCTGCATATTCAGGGTCCCCTTTGGGCCAGTTCCTGCTCTGGGAACCGGTTCCCAAAGCCCCCCTGCCCCCACCCCAAGGTTGGCTCAGGACTGCCCCTGGGCTTCCACAGCTTCCCCACTGCAGTGTGTGGTCCGCATCTGCCTCCTCCCTTGCATGGCAAGCTCCTGGAGAGCAGTGACCACCTTCATCTCCATGTCTCCAGAGCCCAGCACAGGTCTTGGCACAGAGCAACCGTAGGTGGCACTTTAATAATTGATGTGCAAACCAATCTCCATGCAGTGGGCTGCCACAGAAGGGAATGAGCTTCCTGCCCCAGAAGGTGCATAAGCAGGCCTCTGTGGCCCATGGTGGGTGGAGGTAGACGAGATTCTTTTATCCAGCAGTTGTCTTCTGGACCCTCTCAGCTCTGGGTTCTAGCTTTCCAGGACCTGAGTTACCTCCAGGGAGGAGGAAGTGCCATTTCCTCATATCCCTGAGTCCAGGGTTTCAGCTGGAATTCTGTGGCCTCCTCTGAAGAGGTTTCTGGAGGCTGTGCTGACCTCAGCAGATGGCCCTTCCCCCATGAGCTGCTCAGCCCTGGAGCTACCACCCAAGCGTAGATGCCTTGCTAGAGTTTGGTAGAAGCTGCTGAGGCAGCTTTGGCCTGGGCTGCTAGGGCTGGTCACCTGACCTGCCCAACCTCCCCAGCCTCAGCGTGGAGGCTTTCTACCTCCCAGCCATCTCTACTCTACCCCACTACACCCCTTACTGCAGCAGCCTGGGCCTCAGCCTGGAGATTCTGGGGGCTTGGCAGGAAGGGGGTGTACATGGAAGGAGGAGAGGGAACAGACTGGCGAAGAAGCTGGAAGAGAGAAGGAAGGGGAGGAGTCTGGGAAGGGACTCACAAGACACAGAATGTCCTTTCTGGGTTGGAAGACCTTCAAGATTATCTGGTGCCCTCGCTTTATCCAGGGAAAAACTGAGGAGCAGGGAGAGGGGATGACTTTCCAGAGGATGCACAAGGCACCAGAAACCTTGTGACTGGGGAGGTCAGAGAGGGGAAGGAGCAGAGGGTCCCGGAGGCCAGGGAGGCTGTGACGGTGACTGCTGCACCTGGGGGAGGGGGTGGGGAGGTATGGGGATCCTTGGGCAGGTTCAGCAGTCAAAGTTGGCTGAGACTGGTTCCTTCCTGTATGAATCAGCCCCCACTCTCTGCTGTCTTGTCTCCCATCACAGTGGGAGCTCCTGGAAAGAGGGACTGCCTCTTCCATCTGATTGGGAGATTCCTAAGGCAGGGAATAGACTGGACTCTCCCTGTGGTTGGAGGACTGGCTCCCCTACCAGATGGGCCAGGGCAGGACCAAGCCTCCATCCTCTCTGTCCATTGACACTCAGCATTGGTGCAGTGCAGGGAGGAGAGAGAGAAATGGAGGCTTGCAACTTGGACAGGGAGATGCAGACGGGCCTAAACTTCACATGACTGAGCAGCACTGCCCTTGAAGCCTGGGAAATGAGAGATTAAACCAGAAGAGAAGAGGATTCCAGCTTCTGGAGCTGAATCCTTACAGTGTAGCAGGGCCTAATAACATACACATTGTTGCAAAGGGTGATAACACCAGGTTATTCCCACCCTGGCTCACAGTGTGGAGCCCGAGATAACTTGGTGACTATGATCCATGCCAGCTGTGCCAGCTTTGGCAGCACACACTGCAAGTGACTGCCAGGCTGCTCCAGAAAACCCAGAACTACCTTGGCTTCCATACCACTATAGAGCATGAGTACAGGGACTTAAAAGGACCAAGACATGGCAGTACTATCTCTTTGTTAATATCGTTTTTATGCTTGGTTTTGAAATAAAACTTGTTTTACTTTTTTTAAGTGTGCTCACTATAGAAAATTTGAAAACTAGAAGTTGAAAGAAAACTAAAACACACTGATAATCCCACTATCCAGAGATTTTTTTGATGAATTTTCTTCTAGTCTTTTTCCTATGCATATTTTCTCCATAACTGTGTTAAACTTATAATCTTTAGAACTATTTTACTTTATTTTTCTTATGATTATTAAGGTAAAGCATGTTCTTTGTTTAAGGAAAAGGGAAGTACAGAAAAACATTAAAAAGCAGGAAAAAATTACTCAATCCCATTATCCCAACAATCGTTGTGTGAAGACATTGGAATATTTACTTCTAATCCTTTTTCTCCGCCCCCACACGTTTTTTTAACATGTTAGGAACCATAAATATAAGTGCTCTGAGTTTACAATTTGGGAGACAGCATAATGTACTTATAACAGCAAAACCACCTTCCACCTGTATTCAAATCCTGGCTCTACCACTTACTAGCTGAGTGATTTTAGGAAATTTACTTCATTTCTGAAACCTCAATTTTCTCAGCTATAAAATGTGATCAACCATTATTCATTTAAAGAGTTCTTTTGCAGATTTCTATATATAAAACTCTCAGCAATGTACCCAGCACTTCGTGAGCCCTCAATAAAGGTGTAGTGGACATTCGTCACATTTTTTTGCTGCCTAAGTCTAATCCACTGCTTTGTATTTTGAGCAAATCTGCCAGTAGGTGAGTCCTTATGGAAACTAGGACCCCACTTTCCACTTCAAAGCCAAAGGGGCAAGATACTGCCCCACTACCACCCCCTGTCAATTTGGCCAGCTGTATCTGGCTCAGGACTTCGATGTGACAATTGGTGAAGCTGGGGAAAAGATAGGTTATAATTCATGTGTGGTTATGTCATGCAGCAGGGCCATGTCTGGGTGTACAGTATGACGGAGGTTTTCAAAGACTGTGCTGGTAGAGGCATCAGGACCAGGTGTTCCTATGGTATCACCTTGGCTATGAATCTAGCTGCTCACTCATTTTGTTCTCCAGCTTTCTCATCCATTCTGAGCTGCCTGGTGGGACTACCAAGCTTTTTCTTTTCTTTTTTTTTCTGTTTTGCTGAATCTGTTTCTGTTGCTTGAAACCACAAAGGTTAGTTCCTAAACCTTTTCAACAGTAGTATAAATTTCAGGCACTAGCTACAACTCCCAAATTTTTAATGCAGATAAATCCTGGATGTGCTAGAAATGTTATGTTTAATGCTGGCCTTTTGGACAAAGAACAGGCCAGATCTGTGCCTCACTGTTCAGCCCAGAGCCTGCCTGGAGAGAGGAAGTACTCAGAGCTGCTTAAGGAGCGAATGAAGGAAGGGAGAGGGAGTGCAAGAGAGAGATTTCCACTTACCCATGTCTTGCAGGCAGCTTGTTGTGGTCCACTTGAATTCCTGAGGTTCCTTGGACCTCTACCTGATGAATCATGTGACTTGAGCAGCCTAACACTGTTACAGTTCATCTTCTTCCCCCCCTGACCGTATATGTCCTTCTGTGTTTCCCATAGGATGGCATGACCCAAGATAAAAACCCTGGGTGTCTGCCAAGACCCTTCCAGTCTGCCTACCAAACGTTTCTCAATCCATGTTACCTCCATCCCTTGGGCACCAGCTCAGCCCATCACTATTGCTCGCCTATCCGATTTTGCTCATGGGGACCAGCTCGCCACAGGACTGGTCTTCAGGAGGCCAGATAGGTGGCAAGAGCAGGCCCCTAGAGGCCAGCTCGCTTTTGACCAGCAAGACTGCTATCTCAGGTCCAGCCAACAAGTGGAGCTTCAGAGACACTAGCCAGGTCTGAATCCCATCTGGGGCCAAGCTGGGGCAACCCAGCTTGGTAAGGAAATATTTGTGTGCCTTTTTAGAACTCCCAGAGCCCAAGGCCTGAGTCTGCTTCATCTGTTTCCCCCACCCCTACCTGCCCCAGTTCCAGCACAGGATCCGGCACACTGCCAGTGTTGGGAAGTGTGGACTGATCACAGACTCTAGGGTCATTGTGCCAGCCCTTTCTTGGCATGCCATCAAAAGTAAGACCTGTGCTTGGCCACTTCTGTCTCATCTACCCCATTCCTACCTCCCACTCCAGGCTCCATCCACACCAACTAGTCCCCTGAATGTGCTCCAAGCTGCCTCACCACCATGCTTTTGTACAAGGTGTTCCTCCCACCCAAGGCCCTCCCTCAAACAGGTCATCCTGACGAACCCCCACTAATCCATCCTTGCTTTAAGGCTCAGTGAGCACAGGTACTGCCTCTGGGAAGCCTTCTGGAGATGGCCTGGCGAGGCCTCCTTCCTCGGGCCCCCCGGCTTCTGTTATACCACTTGGCATAGAGTGTTGCAAGTGTGTGCCACCTACTAGGCGACACTTCTGAGGGAACTGGGTTTGTTTCTCTCTGTACTTCCCGACTCTAGCCAGGACCTGGCACAGAGGGAAAACCAGGACGTGTTAGTTTCCTCTCTCCCCACCCCCACACCTTGGTGGCAAGAGGTGCTGCCGGAGAGGTTGCAGGGCCTTGAATGCAAGGCTAAGGTGAAAGGCTTGGTCAGATTTTCATTGTTGAATGATCCTGGTAGTGGGGAACCCCTCATTTGGAGAAAGAAGATTGATTTTTTTCAGTTTGGCCCTCTCCCAGCCCAGAGAACAGGGTCTGCTTCTCAGGAGGAAGATGGGATATAGGCTCCTGCTTGGGGTCACTGCTGCCACCTCCCCTGGACTTCCTTTCCTCTTCTGTATTCAATTCCAAGTCCTGAAGTCTCTCCCCAAATGTCTGGGGTCTGTGATCCACCCCCCACTACTCAAGGGCCAAGTCCAAACCTCAATCCCCTGTTATGTAAGTGAATTATCCTCTGTTCCCAACCAGCGCCAGCTAGATCTCCTCCTCCTCCTAATTGATTTAATCTTCTCATACCAGAGAGCTTGGGCGAGGCTAGGGAGACAGTGTTGATCAGAAGCCAACACATCAGTGATGTAGGTTCATTAATTACAGGGAATCTAGGTCATGGATTGGCTCTGAGTGGCTCTTACTCTCCCCCTCTCCAGGTATTTGAGTCTCTGAGAGGGCATTTTCAGCTCCTAATTCCTCAAACCCCAGAAGTATATGGAGAAAAGTTTGAGGGTCTTATAAGACCCTGTCTGTCTCTCAAATCCTCAGCTCTGGGAGAAAAATTCCCTGCGTTCCAATCTGAGCACAGAGCATAGCTAAGCCTAATATGTTGAGAAATGAAGAAATGAACAGATTATTTAATTTTGGGGTCAGAAGAGACTTTAGAGTTGCTTTTATTTATTTTCCATACAAAGCAAGTCTCCACTTTGCAGCTTTTCTGAGAGACGGTGTCCAGATCCTACCTGTGCACCCCCAGATGGGGAGCCCACTTCCCTGAGATAGTCCTTCCTCGGTATGACAGCCGTCCTCACATAGGGCTGAGGTTCAGCTTTGTGACCTCTTCTGGGACTCAGCTTTGCCTCTAGGGCCACAGGGGATGCTCTTGGATAGACAGTCAGAACCTAAGACATAGTGATTGTCGCTCCTGACTGCTCTTCTCCAGGCTGAACACCTCTGGCTGTTTCACCAGTTCCTTATTTGGTAGACATTACACATTACTCCTCACTGCATCTCCTATGTGGACAAGCCAAGGGCGTCATCATCCCTCCAGCTACACAGAGCTGAACACAGACTCCAGGGTAGTGCAGACACCTTAGGTCAGAGCGGGACTATCAATCACCTCCTTTGATCTTGAGAGTAGATGTCCATTGATATAGGCTGAAATTGCCTGAAATCTTTTGGGTCTGAGCACACTTTTGACTCAGCTTAAGCTCAGAACCAGCTAACCCCCATAGTCATTTTTCTGACATTAGCAATAGAAAGTCTCCATGAAAATGATCTTTGTGGTATTAGGAACATCTCCATGTTTTTTCCCTGTAATTCTTTCCATCAGCCCTGACATTCATCTTTCCATACAGTCATGCAATTATCCATCCACTCATTCACCCACACAACTATCTGACTATATGTTATTCTATCTATTCACCAACCCTGTTATCCACCTACATACCTTTCCAATCAGCTGTCCATAGATTCACTCATGTACTCATCCACCCACCTACCTGCAAACCCATTCACCATTACCCATTTTCTGTCAATCTGTCTGCTCATGTACTTACCTGTCCATCATCCATTCACCCACCATCCACCCATACACCCACCTACCCACCCACATATCTATCCCTTCATGTAATGTCTCTACTAGTCACCCATACATCTATATTCATCATCCATCCATCCATCCATCCATCCATCCATCCATCCATCCATCCATCCAGTACTTACTGAGATTCTATTGCATTTCAAACTTTGTATTGAGTATTCTGCCTGATTCAAAGCTGACTAAAATACAGGTGCACACTCTCTCTCTCTTTGCTCTTCTTAGGAGAGGAGATGGGAGCAGATAAGGCAGATGCTGAGTATAAAACTATAAAAGAGGAGTGAAGAAAATGCTTTGGGCATTCAGAGGACGGAGAAGTGGCATGTAGGTAAGGTTATGGATGCCTTTCCACCAGAGGAGAATTGTGGTTTGGGCCTTGATGGAATAGCAGTGTTTGGATGTACATAGATGCACTGAAAATAATTCCAAGTAGAAGAAGCAGCACACCAAAAGCATAGCAGAATCCATGTCTTATTCTTTATATCCCTGCTGTAGTACCTAGTACAGAGCTGGACACACTTTAGTAATCTAACACTTACTTGCTAATTGATATTTTCCCTTTTCTTTTCTGACAGAGGCAATCCCAATACTTTATTAGGAAAAGAGTTCACTCACCTTTAAGAAGATTCTATAATTTCCTTGCTGCATGGCCTTGGGAAAGTCATAAAACCTTTCTGGGCTTCTCTGAATTTGGGGTTGAATTTCTGTCTCTTTCAGGTGGCCCTTTTCACCTAATCTTAATTATTTCTATTATGCTTTCTGCACAGAGATCAGCATTTCCATGTATCTTAAATTTTATTTTCTTTTATTGGCACCAATGAACTCAACCCTGCCTGTCTTCAGCTTCCTCAGCCCTATCTCCATGCAACAAAATGCAGATGAAGGGGGATGTGTGTGAAAGGAAAATAACACTGAAGTATAAGCCAGGAGCCATGAATTCAAACCCAGCTTTGCCATGAGTGTGCTATGTGACCTTGGTCAAGTCTCTCTCCCTCTCTGTTTTAAAGGTCTTAGCACTGAACACAGCATTTGAGATTGTCTAGTCCAACATCCTCATCTAACAAATGGAAAAACAGTCTCATAAAGTGTGTGTGACTTGTTCATATCAAGATTAGTGGCAAAGCCAGAAAAAAACTTCAGATTTCCTGACTTCCAGCTCCGGGTTTTATTTACCCAACCACCACATTTCAGTCTCCATTCACAGCCCCTATATATCTCAGGGAAAGCTTCTCCCATTTCCATTCTCCAGGAAGAAACGTGTGACTCTCCCAAGTGTTCTGATACATGGCTGGGTGGGGGTTGGGCAGGCAGTATTTAAGAGCAAGTATTTCCAGCCTGACGGAGTTAATTATGTTCATCAGGAAGAGAGAAGAGAACGGAACAAGGCGCTCTGGATATCTACTGGACTTTAATCAAATTGAGAAACGAGGAAATCCATCACCCAGAGGCTAAGGGAGTTGGAGAGCTTGGCTTCCGCTGGCTCCAGGTCCTGTAATGGGTTGGGCGCTGTCCAAGGTGCTGACATCTTCACTTACTGCTGCGAGTTGCTGGGAGGAGCTGGGAGGGGCCCACTCTGGGCAGAGGGATGGCAACTTTTAGGAAATGGCTCAGGATAGAGCAAGAAACGTTTTGGACATGTTGGAGAGAGATTTGAGTCCTACTCTGCCTCCTGAATTTTTCTTTTTCCATTTATTTGTCTATCTACTTCAGGGGAAATATCTCTTTGTATGGCCAGAGTCCTAGGCTGAGATTGAAGGAACAGAAAGAAAGGGAAGGGCCCTAGATCCTTTGCTCTCAGGGAAATGGCCCCCAGTATGAAGGTGGAAGCCAAGTCCTTGGTCTTGGGGAGTTCCCCATCTTAAGGGGAGATGTGACTGCGGCTTTTATAAAATTCTGAGTCCAATGGCAGAGACATGAACTTGCCTTTGGGAGTTTATTAATCTGGTGGAGGAACATTACTGTACTTTTAAGTACTTTTAACTCCAACTCAAGTATGACATAAGGGAGGCAAGGCCCATGTCACATGGAGCCTCCAATCTGATGGGGAAGACAGATCTTCCTCTGAAAAACTCTCAGTCTGCTTGGGGAGATACATTCTTGATTTATAGGAAAAGCTCAGTTATAATCAAGGGGACAGGATGGGCAAATAAGTTAAAATGTGGATAATAACCAACACAAGAGCTCAGATCTTCACAGTTGTGATTGAGGTTATTGGTGCTAGATATTTAGTGTCAATGAAAGAAGGTTTCATGGTAGAGTTGAGTTTGAACTGAGCTTAAAGGAGAGCAAGGGACTTGGATCCCTAGATCTTAGGCCTTCTGAGACTCATGACCATCCTTATATCCTTATATCCTCTTTGAAAAAGCCTGGGCACTGAGAAGGCTCTCATTTAATGAATAATCAGCAGATAGAGAGTGAATGTACCTACATGTTGGGTTGGGAGACAGCAGAGTGGGGACGGGGTAGGGGTCAGGGAGGAAGTTTGGTTGGAATGGAGAGCCTGAGGCTGGGCTGGGGAGATAGCAGTGGAGTGACTGGGCAGAGAGAGTGGCCCAGTGTGTGTCCAGGCCACTGAAACACAGCATTTGGAGCAACTCCCTCATGTTTCTGGAGCTGGTGAGGGACACTTTGTTGAATCTGGGATTGTGAAAGCTAAAGACTATTAAATTACAAAATCATAGACAGTTCAGCTTCTAATGTCACAAAACCATGGAAAACTAGAGTATTAAAATCATAGAATCCTAGCAGGGCAGAATCATAGTGTGTTGAAATTATAGAACTATAGACTATTAGAGGCAAAAATTCATATCAGAGAATCTTAAAATTAAAAAATCTCAGCATCAAAAGGGAAAAAAAAACAGTTTGTTGATTCCCTATGCTTGTATCAGTTAATGGAATTGGGAGTTATTCTAGTGTATTATTACACTCAATTCCTACCACAGGGTGTAAACCATTAATTCCCATCCTTAATCAGTGCAATAGTTCTGACAAAGGTTTATCAAACACAGGCTTGCATAAGCTTCATAACGGGGAGTCATTACCTCTCTGCATACCTCTACTCCCTGCTGAATGGCAGATAGAAAGTTCTCCTTTATATAAGCTGCATTCTGTCTCCCCATAGTGTCTCCATGCTGGTCCAGTTCATGTCTTCTGAGCTACACTGAGTAAGTCTAATCTCCTACTCACTTGACAGCTTTTCAGATAGCTAAAGACAGTCCTTATTTCTTTCTTCTGTAGGGTAAGCTGGTTTGTTCATCATGTAGCTAGAAATGGGACAGCAAATCAAAGATTATTTGAGCTGGAAAGACCCTTAGAGGTCAGTCCCGAGACTTCCTTTTATTTCTAGGCAGTACAGCCTTATGGTCAGAAGCCTGGGTTTTAGAGAGAGATGAGCCTGAATTCAGAATTCAGAGATCCAGCACTACTTGGTCTGTAACCGTGGGCGATTATATAATATAACTGGGCTTCAGTCTCCTTATCCATAAAATACAGAGAATAATAATATTGACCTAGTGCAGTTGATGTGAGGATTGAATGAGATAATGCAAGGGAAGCTCTTAGCAGAGTGCTTGGCACACAGTAAGCAGTCAATAAATATTAGCTATAATTATTGGAGGCCCAGAGGGGCAGGGACTTGCTCAAGATCACAGAGCAACTCAGAGGCAGAGGTAGGGTCAGACCAAGGACTTCTGCCTCTCAGCCCAGAGCCCTCTCCTAGTCTGCATTTCCACTCTACCTTCCTTGGGAAAAGGAAATAACCTCAGAGGGAACCGGAATATTTCATTCACTGAATTAGTTAGGATGTTAAGTAAATGAAAACCTGGTTTAGAGTGGCTTAAATCTTTTGTTTCTTTAAAAAGCAGTTCAGAGGAAGGTGGATCCAGGTTTGGTCTGGTGACCCAACCATGTCTGTGATGACCCCGGCTGTTCCCACTCTGAGCCCTGAGGGGGCCTCCCACTGTGATCACAAGATGGCTGCTGTGGCACCAAGCACCATGTGCTCCCGAGCAGGAAGAGATGGCATGGGAGCAAAAAGAATCTTCTCTTCTCGTGCCTCTCTCTTATCCAGGAGGGGAACTTCCCAAGCAGACCATCCCCTTATATCTCATTGACTGAAATGAGGCACTGTGTCCACTTTTAGACCACTTACTGGCAAAGGGAAGGCATTTCCATGAAAGGCTTGGACCATCCCTGTGGGGGGACACCTCGCTGTTGGAATGAGGAAGAGGGAATTGGCTGTGGGAAGGCAACCAACAGTGGCTGCCATACTTACCCTGTCTTCTCTCTGGATTAGCCTCTCCTTTCCTCTTCACCTCTGCCAGGGAGCCTTCCCTGATTTCATATCCTTTGTCCAGCACACCCTCTTCTATCACGAATTGAACTTTGCCCAATTCAAGTGGCAGTCCACTTTGCCGAGCTCTCTCACCTTTTCATGTCCAAATCTTGTCTTCCCAGCCAGCCAGTGAGCTTTGGGAGAATAACAGCAGCTGCTAAGGAATAAACACCTGTGGTGTGCAGGCACTGTTCTGGGTACTTGTAACCAACTTCCAAATGGCTCCCAGTGACCCATGCCTCCTGTTATTTATAGCTTTTTGCATTTCTCTCCCACGTTGTACCAGGCTTAGTCCATGTGATTGATAGAATATGGTGAAAGTTACTGTGTATTACTTCCAAGATGAGATCATAAAAGATACCATGGCGTTCTTTTTGGTAGCATATGTTCTCATTCCTGGATCATTCATTCTGGGGGAAGTTAGCCATCATGTCATGAGCAGTTTTATGGAGCAGCTTGCATAGAAAGGAACTAACACCTTTAACCCACTGCCAGCAGAGAATGGACGCCTGAAAAGAACCAGAGAGTGAGCTTGAAAGTGGATCCTCCCACCCCAGCTGAGTTTTCTGATGACTGCAGCCTGGCTGACACTTGGGTGCAACCTCTTGCGAGATCCTGAGCCAGAATCTCCCAGTTAATCCACTTCTGGGTTCTTGATTCTGAGAAATTGTGCGGGATAAATATTTGTTGTTTTAAGCTGCCAAGTTTTGGGGTAATTTATTACTCAGCAATAGTTAATTACTGTAGTGTCACATTATCACATTAAATCCTCACAACAGCCCTGAAAAATGGAGTTTATTTCTCCCGTTTATCAGATGAGAAAACCATGGTGGATACGAGTACAGGGACTTCCCGCACCTGGAAAGTGGCAGAGCTGAGATCTGCCCTCCTGTCTCTTGGATTCCAAAGCAGCGGGGACCTCATTCTGTTTTCTCAGCTGGAATGTCTCCAGGTGAGGAATTGAGGGAGAGAAAACACATCAGGAAAGAGACCTCCTTCGGATTGGAAAGAGGAGGTCTTTTTTCCTTGATGTGTTTTCTCTCCCTCGTTCCATTCTAAACACATTAGTTAGGAGCTACCACATCTATTGTGTAAATGCAAGTCAGGGACAAGTAGGTTCATTAGAAAAACACTGGCATTTTAAGAGGGGAAAAGCTGGCATCTTGAGTGACCTTGGACAAGTCCCTGCACTTCTCTAGGTCTCCATTTCTTTATCCATTGTATGGGGAGACTCCTTGTTCCACATTCCTCACCGGGAAGCCAGGAGGATCAAGAGCAAAAGGATTTTGTAAAATGCAAAATCACAGAAAGGTTGGCTTTGGATAAGGAGTGCCCCTGACCCAGGGCTCTCTCAGTCTGTGGGCGAGGCAGCCCACAGGGCCCTCTCTGTGCAGGTGGCCTGTGTTCCCTCTCCTCTCCTACCTGAGCCCAGGTTTAGGAGACAGAATACTGAGAGAAGTTGAAGGCCTTGACCCATTTCTTCAGCCTCATCCCTCACCATGACCTCTCCCTTAGGCCGCACTGCAGCCCTGCTGAACTAGTGGAAATTTCCCAAGCCTGCCAGAAGCTTTCTGTACACTGAGCCTTAATCTGTGCAGTTTCTTTTCCCTGGACACCATTCCCAATTTCTCTACTTGGTGTGTTCCTACTCATCTTTCAAGACTTAGCTTAGATGTCCCCACTCCTAGGATGCCTCTCTTGACCCGGTTAAAGGCCTGCTACCTCTGTTGATAAGTACACCAGCCGCCTGCTGGAGCTCTGGGCCTTCAGCTTCCCTTTCCCACTCAAAGCCCCCATGGTGCAGGAGCAGCCTTTCTGAAACACTAATCTTGTCATGTCACTCCCTGCTTAAAATAACCAGTCAATGGAATAATCCATCAATCAATGCTTCAAGGGCTCCTCCTTGCCCTCAGGAAGACATCCAAAGCCGCCAGCTGGAACTCTAGGCTTGGTGCCCACTTGTGCCTCTGGCCTCAGGTCTCCTGATGGCCCTGCCCATGGGGTACACCCCCCCACCGCATTGCTCTTGTGCCATATCTCAGACACACCTCACTCTCCTGAGCCTTCCTATTTTATTCATCCTTTTGTTTCCTATCTCTGTTCCCATTTTCTCTACCAGGGGACTTCCTGACTAATGTTTTAGGCCAACTCTGATTTAAACTCTTCTGGGAAGCCTTCCCTGGTAGCCTCAGGAAGAGTCCATGGCTTCCTCTTCTTCCCTCTCCTATATGACCACTCACGTTTTTGTTACTGTCAGCTTGTCTGCTTACGCTGTGAGTTTCCTCTGATACGTGGCTGTGTCCCCAGCAGGGCCAGCACAGGGGCACAGAGTAGCCACGTAAGATTTGTTGGTTGGCTGGTGGTTGAATGAAGGAATGAATGAGTGGTAAGTGAATCTATCCTTGAACCATCGTCACCCCTTGGCCAGCCCCAGAACTGCTGTTGCCCAGCGTAAACCCATTTTATAGCAAAAGGGGAAGCAGAAGGGACAGCTCTGGAAGGGAGAAAGAAAATCAATAAAAATGTAAATCGAGTTGTGAAAAGCTGTCCCAGGCTGGCTGTGAAGAAAGATAAGAGGGCCGGCTGAGCCCTGGCTGACAGTAGAAGGGAGATTAGAAGGCAGGAGGAACTGCAGCCCGGCCAGGGAAAAGGGAGAGGGTCTCCCTCCGTGGGGCCTCCTCCCTCTGTCTTCAGCACTAGCGCCTGCCCCATGCTCTGTGTGTGCCTTGAACTCTTTCGGGGACAGGAGTAGGGGAAAGAAACTTACAATTATAGACCCTCAGGTGCACTGCCTGTGAGTATGTTATTATTATTTGGTCTTCACAGCTTTTGGGAGATAGGAGATAAGAATGATCCACCTCACTTTACAGGTGAAGAAACCCAGATGCAGAGAAGTTTAATCACTTGTTCAGGGTCACACTGTAAGGGGAAGAGTCCAGATTTCAACCAAATCTAACTGACTCTAAAACTCTGCTCTTTCACTCCACTCCACTGGAGATCTACAGCCAGGCTTTGGATAGTCCCCAGCCTCTGAAATCAGATGCACAATTGTGCATATGTGTGTGTACATTTTTAAAATGGGGAATCTATATCTTTTATCAGATTCCCTAAGGTGTTTATAACCCCCATTGCCTATACCATGCTGCCTCCCTGGAGATGGTGGCCTTTGAGCTGTGTCGTGAAGTGGGGTGGAGAGTCAAGCAGTGGGGTGGGGATGAAGAAGGCCTGCTGGGTGGAGGGAAGAGCGCATAGGGGAACATTAGGGGAAAGAATTCAATACATCTAAAGAATGGTGATGGTACCGGGAGTCTTTCTCCTTTATTTGTCCTCCAGTCATGGCTCCTGAGGGGCATCTGCCTGCCCTGTAACTCCTCAGCGTGGGCCCACAGGCCAAAGGAACTTGGGGCCAGGTGTCAGGCTGTCAGTTGTGGTCCCAGTCCTGTCTGCTGGATTTTACGACCAGTAGAATCTAGCATGGAGACGTAATGCCTTCTCCTCCCAACACGGGAGTCAGGGTGAGAAGAAAGGGAGCTCCCAGAGGCATTTCTTGTAGGTCCTCATTGGCCGGAGACCATATTAGGGAAGAGGGCTGTTCCCTGGACTCCCTCAGGCCCTTACTCCGTCCACCCCTGGCTCTCAGACCCACATTTATCTCGTGATGACTCCTGGAGTCTCCTGCACTGACCAGCCTGGGAGATTTTAAGCACAAGGACCTCATCTTCAAATCTCAGCTCAGACTAGAGGCAGACTCAGCATGAAGCTAATGCTACTTGAGCAGCAGGGCCTCTTCCTAGGCTCAGGGAGGAGCCTCCACAATATGTTCATGGTGTCCTGGTCTTACGAAATTTGCAAAGGTAAGATACTTTAACCACAATCAGTTAAGATTGCTACTTCTTCCCAATCCATCTTCCCTGTGTCCCGGTCTCTCTCTATGTGAGCTGATTGGAGGGGCCATGGGCATTTCTGGGATCTGCTAAGAGGGAGTTGAGTTGGGGATCAACTTGATCTGGGTTCATTGGAATACATTTATGTGGTTCTCAGTTACCTCTGTATATAGATAAATCACTGCTAGCCACCTGTGCGTAGGGAACGGTTCTAGGACTCTTCTGAACCACCATTCAACTTACTCAGCATTGTGACATCAAGGTGTCATATCCAGAGGTCATCTTGTGACATGAATGTGTTTTATGCCACCCAGACCGGGAAGTATATGGGCAATACAGGAGAAACAGGTTTGAAATGTACAGAACCAGGAGCTAGTCTGTGGAAAATCCTTCCAATCATCAGGGGAAAAATGTATTTTAGAGGTGTGCACAAGCATTAATAAAAAATATTATGCTATTTTTCTGAATTGTGTGATGTGTTTGTTTTGAGTTCTTATTCTAGGCAAATACTCAGTTTCTTACCTAGTTGTGTGCTCTTTTTCTTAAAAAGGGCTCTCCAAATTGTATAAACTTCAGTTCCCACAAAATCTGGATCTAACTCTGGCTCTGCCATTTATTTTCTGTGTGATCTTGGGCAAGTTGCTTAACTTTTCTGAACTGTTGCCTCTTCTGTAAAATGTGAATGACAATTTGGACAAGTGAGGACTCAGAAGGCCTCTGGACCTTATTCCATTTCTGAAACCATTACTAGAGGAAGTAGCCCAGCCAAATGAAAATTACACCCGAATATATAGCTAGGGAAAGATGTAATATACAAGAAGTAATGGTGAGCGATGAATCCAGGAAAACTTAAATCTAAATAACTGGAAATAATGTGGTGGTTGCAAACTCTAGTGCAGTGTGTAAGAAAAGACTTTTTTTGTAATAGAAGAGACATTATGCATGAACAAATTTAATAATAAACTGTATCTGTCATTCCAGATTATTCTGCAAAACCTGGGAAACAGGAAGGAAGAAGGAATATGAATATATGAACAGCTTCATCTTGTTGGAGGAGACTTTGAAATACTTGGCATTGATAAATACAGGCTCAGATATTTGTTAAACTTTTAAAGTCATCAATGAGTGGCATAAAAATAGAAATTACAACTTCCGTCCCTCCCTCTCCTTTCACGTGGGATGGCCTCAAAGCCCTGCCCTGAGAGCTGTTTAGAAGCCAGAACCATGCGTACCCTCAGCTTCTCCCTGGCCCCCAGCACAAGGTTGGACGCAGGGGCTTGAGAGATCACTGCTGATGGCTCCCTGTCTCCTGCCGTCCAAGCAGCAAGTCCCAGCCAGGTCAGGTTATCTGGTGGCAATAGAATGGGCTGGGAGCAGATCAGGAAACTCTCTCCCTGTGCCAGGGAGATAACCAGGCCAGACTGGCCCTAAAATAAGACAAGGCCTGACAAAGACAAGGACCAGCTTGTTCAGACTCAAGCATTCCATGGACCCACTCATTCCACAGAGCTGGGCATTTGCTGTTCCCAGCATTATGGGCCTGAGTGTTAGAAAGAACCAGCTGAGGCATCAAAGAGAACCAGATATTACCCCCAAAACTTGGGTGTCACAGAACCAGATATTATCCACAGAGTCCTGGGTGACACAGGTTCAGGCACCCAGGAGGAACTGGTGAAATTAGAATGCTAGTTACATAAGTCACAGTGACTTCTGAGAACCCTGGTCAAATGTGTGACACCTTGGCAGTGCGTAGGTACCGGTGAGTGTGTGCTGTTTGTTTGGTGTTTGAAGTTAGAAAATGCCCCAGTGTGGGGCCTGGTCTCCCCACCAGAGCCTCTAAGGCAGAGACTAGGCTGCACTTAGACTGTGGATGCCTGAAGGCAATGGACGGGACTTCCTGAATCCAGAGGCTCCCCCTCAGCTACCTGCCCCTGGGGCCCTCACACCAGTTCTGAAGGCCCTGCCGGGCTTGGATGTCCTGAGCTAGAGGCCAGCTGTCTCCCCGCGGGTCTCTCCTCAGAGCTAAGGGCTCTGCCTCCAGGGGGCGCCAAATGGACACCACTTGACAGAGTGTCCTGGCCCCCCTCCAGGCTGAGGGGGCCTGGGGAGGAGACCTGAGTCCATCCTGACCACACAGATGGTCACAGCCGGAAGAGGCCCAGAAGCTGGCAAGTCTGTTCCCACCTGACAGAGATGGTGGCTAAGGCTCAGAGAGGGTGCTGCAGGTGAGTTGCAGAGCAGGGCAAGGACTTGGTGTGTGTAGGGCAGTCTGGCCTGCTATTATCCACCTCTCTATCCTAGGGCCTGGGGGAAAGATACCTGGTCCCTGCACCCAGGAAAGCCTGGTTTCAGGTCAGCCTGGCTGGCTTGGGGAGGAAGGGGGAAACCTTGTGCCAAAGGTGGCCAACAAAGAAAACCCCCAAGTAACTCCTTGGTTCAGATGAGTAAGCAAAAGCCCAGAGAGGGTCTGTGACTTGCCTGAAGTCACACAGCAAGTTAGTGGAAGAGTCAGGATTGAAAAACAGGGCTCCTGACAGTCACTCTCAGGCAAAAGGCCTATAGGAGGAACTGATGGTAGCTGCTACTCTTGGCCAGGGTGCGGCTTTGGGACGGCTCACACTCTGGATTCCTCAGGCTTCTTCTCTGTCCCTGACACCAACAGCGGCTGCTGTAGGGCAGGGGTGGGCATGGTCGCCTTGGTGGCCTCCTCTTTGTCTTGCTGCTTTAGGATGGCCAAAATCAAGGCAAAGCAGACCAGGGAGCCAGTCTTGAAGAAGAATTGGAGTCCGATAAACCTGGGAAAGATCAAGGGACTCCTGAATTCAGGACCTCCCCGTCCAGGGCTTGGATGTCCTTGGGCTGGGGCAGAGTGGGGTCAGCAGTTGTTACCCATGTGCAGTGGGAGACACTGAAGCCTTGTGGGGAAGAGAGGCCTCCAGCCCCGGGGCAGTGGACCCTCACCATGGCCTTGGCAGAGGAGCCCCTGGAGTTGACCTCCGTGGGAGCCCTTCCCTGAAAGAGGACTGTGGTTGAGGGCAGAAGGCTGGGCATCTTCCCAGATCACCCTGTGGCCTGGGCCAGCCCTGTCTCTCTCTGGGTCTCTCTGGGCTCAGGTGGCATGACAGGGACAACTTGGGATCATCCCACCTGCCACAGAAAAAGAGGATTTCCTCTGCTTTGTTTGTCTAACTCACCATGGCTCTTGTTTGTTCTTTTCCTCCTCTAGGAAGCCCCCCTGGGCATGCCCAGCCCACAGGAACTGTGTCTTCCTCAGAGCTGGAAGTGACTAGTACCCTGACCTCAGCCTTGCTAGCAAGTCCTCTCCCAACTCCAATCTGTCCCAGGGCTAGCAGCCTCTCTGCCTTCAGAGTCCTTTGGGGTCCCCACTGTACAGATGGAAAGATTGAGTCCCAGAAAAAGCAGGTCTCGTGGTGAGGGAGGCTGGGCTTGGAAACCAAGTTTCCCGTGTCCCAGATGGGGCCTTCTCCCTACCCACCCCAGCTCTCTGTCCCTCCCAGTCTGTGCTGCCTCCCCAAGTCTCTCCACACTCAGCCACTGGATATGGCTAGCAGGTAGATGAAAATGGTCCACCCTCCCCACTGGTGTCCTACCTGGGACCCCGAGAGTATTTCCGGCACCCTTCCCACAGCCCCCTGGCAGCCCCCACCCCAGGTCTCACCGGTATCGGAGCAGGTCATGGTCATAGTAGCGGCAGACAGCCCGGCGTCCACAGCTCTGGGCCCAGTGCAGACAGGTGGTGTCAATGGCACTGCCGTGGATCACAGGGCTGGGAATCCAGGCTGGAGGAGATGGTGCTCAGGGCACAACAGGGCCTGGCATTCCTGCAGGCCTTGCCCTCCCTGTGCACACAACCCCTCAGGGGCTCTGAGCCACTGGGGGCCTCTTAACCTATACGTCTTTGGCCCTCAAGCCCGCCCTTGACTCAGGTATCAGAGGCTACCACCCTGATGGGCTGTCTAGCTGCCTGCCCACCCTCCTCCAGGGTACCTGGGCTGGATCTGTTGCCCCTTGGGCCTGTGAACCCTAAGGTCAGGGACTGTGTCCCTGTGCCCCCTATGCTGGCACACAGTGGGCATTTGGACCAGTGGTCCCAAGCAGGTTCTTTACCCAAAACTCTCAGGAGCATGAACTGGATCCCCACAGCCAAAGACTTGTCTTCTTTCTTCACTCCCCTAACAAGCAAGGACACGGGCCACGTGAGGACTGACAGAGCTCCAGCTCCCAGGATACTCAGCATGCCCTCTCTCCCACCACCCAGCACCAGCCTTCCCCCAGTCTGAAGGCCCTGGGGGTGGGGGTTCAGGTTCATCATTTCCCTTCAACCTGCAGATCCTGAGCCCCCAGGAACCAGGCACTCCCATAACCACAGGGCCCTGCGTGGACTCCCTGTGTTCCTGGGCACAGACACCTCCCCTCTTCCTACCCCTTGGCCTCACCAAATTCTCCCCTTTCTCGTACACTTGGCATGGCCTGGAGCTGGGCAGCCAGACACGCTGCCTAACTTCTCCACCAGCCAGAAATACCGCAGCCAGGGATGCCCTGGCAACCACTGGCTCCTCCTCCTAAGTACTGCCAGCAGCTGGCATTTATGGGGTGCTTACTAGGGTTTAGCCATTTGGTGCTGCAACCCCACATCACCCCCATGAGGAAGGGATGTCATTAGCTCCATTTTACAGATAAGGAGACTGACTGATAGGTACTTAGGTTAAGTGACTTGGCCAAGATCCCATGGCTGGTGGGTGTTAAGAGTGAGAATTTGTGCAGCACAAACTTGTGCCTGTGTTAACTCCTCTTGGGCTGCCTGCTAGGGCAACTGATACCTCTGCTTTCACTCTTGTGGCCAGGCTGTTTTATGGATCTTTGTGTCTTTTAATATTTGTAGGGAGCTTCATCCCCTTCTAATTTTCTGGAAAACATATAGGAAATAAAATAGTCCCAATATAATGAAAAATTGGAATTACCCTGTGTGGAGGACCCCTTATTCCAGCCCCACCCCGGAAGATGCTGACTTGGCTTCAGGTGACAATGTATCAGTCCCAACAGGTGCCTCAGGGCAACGGCCAGAAATATCTTGGACCAAGAGGCAGTGCTTAGCATTGTCTGGGTCCACAGTGGGCACTTAATAAGTATCTGTTGACTTGAAGTGGCATTCATAATCATGAACCAAAGTGACAGGGTTTGGTTTTCTAGTTGCGTCTCCAGCGGCCCACCCACTGAAGAGAGGGTGAGGGTGGAGGGTCAGGTGAAACTCCTCCACCTCCTCCTCAGTGTCACTGGGAGGCTATTGGGGCAGGGGACTTAGGTGTGGCCTCACCTCCCCTGGGGCAAGTAGGGGCCTGGGCTCTGTGCCACGGCACCAGTACTGTTTTACCTAGCACTTGCTACATGACCTGGGGCTAGCTTCTGAATTTCTCCGAGCCTCAGTTTTTTTATCTGTGAGATGGGGAGAAAAATTTCATATCAGCAGGTGGCCACAAGGATGAAGACAAGACCATAAAGCCTGGTCTGTTGTGGGGCCCAGGACACCTGAATGGCCTCCTTCTTCAAACTCCGCCCTCAGGATTTCTTGTCCTGCCTGTGGTTTAGGACCTCTCGGTAGCCACTGACTTGGGCCCACCCTGCTTTCACCTTAGGATGAGCATAAAGGAGGGCGTCTGTATGATGCTGCCCACCGCCATACTCAGGCTAACCAGGAGCATGAAGGGCAGCACCAGGTGGCTGCAGGCTGAGTCACAGGAGCCTGCTGGCACAGGGCTGCCCCCCGCTGCACAGCTGCAGTTGGTGTAGAAAACCTGGGGGAGGGCAGGGGAGAAGAGCCTTCAGAAACCTCCAAGAGCAGGCAGCTGGCCAAGGGCCTGCGGTCCCAGAAGGCTTGTGAGAGACCCATGGGCACAAACCAGCTGGGGTCGAGCGGCTGGATGCTAGGATTTCTGACCCTTGGCTGAGTCAGGATGGCTTGAGCAACCAGGCTGGTACCTGGACACAGGCTATCTGCACACAAATGGGCTGAGGCTGGGCTGAGGTGGTGGGGAGAGAGGGAAGTGGAGAAGAGAAAAGGGAGAGGGGCCAAGAAAAGCATCACCCCCTCAAAACACCACACACACATAGCTCACACACTTAACACCACCACACCTACCTCACACACACCACGCACACATGTACATGCTAACACCACACACACCACATCTACCTCACACACACACACACAATCATTTTTTTCACCTGGTAATGTCAGAATGTTCCAAATTCCTTACCATCTATGCAAGAAATCAGAGGGTTTGGGGAAAGGAATTCAGGTTTTCCAACTCAGCGTGCCCCCCATCCCACTTTACTGAAGTCTTCCAGAGGACTGGATCCTAGAGTGGACTCTCAAGGAGAGATTCAGTCACAGGATGGAGAGATGCAGACAGCATAGGAGCCCTGCTTCAGCAGGTGAGGGGCAATGAAGGCTTTAGCAAAGAAGGGTATTGAGGTTGGGTCTTGAGGAATGAATAGGAGTTTGCCAAGAGGAAAATTGGAAAGAGTAGATGGAGAGTCAAATGTAAAATCACAGTGGCATGAAAGAACCCAGAAAATCTTTTCTTCTGCTTGGGACAGAGAGATCATATGAGAGAGGGCCAGGGCAGGTGCTCAATGGGGTCCTCCGTGACATTGTGAAGAGCCTTGGACTTGAAAGAGGAAATGGACTGCTGTTCCCAGAAGCATAGTGGATCAGCTTGCCTGACAGTCACCCTGCTGAGCATAACTTAAAATGCTAGATGAAGATTTGAAAACATTGTTCTGAATGCATCCATGAGCTGGCAGAAAGTAAAACAATAGCCAGGTTCAGTACTAAGTGTGGCCAGAGCCCAGAGAGGTGAGTGGAGTTCTGAAACAAGCTTTGGCCCCAAGGAGTTTGCAGAGCCTTGTACAATACAGTACACCTTTCTGAGGGGGCTACAGTGCCAGAGGGAGGACAAGTCCTGGCCCTTCTGCCAGGGTGAAAAGTCTAACATGAGACCCCCAGAAAACTGGGATCCCCCAAACACTGGCATATGAATAAAAGCTAAGCCCTTTACAAACTGCAGGGGAATGTCCCCAGGCTGGCCTGGAGGTATGTTTGGTTGCAGCCCACATTCCCACCCACTGGGTGACCTGAAAAACCTCCAGTCTAAGGCTCTTTCAGAAGTGGTCTAGACTGCTAGTGCCCTCAGAAGCTGGATGGGGGTGGAGCCAAGCCAAGAAGCTCAGGCTTTTCTTTCTTCCCTGTAGACCAGAGTTTCCCTGACCAGTGTTCCCCAGGGACCCTCAGCCTGTCCTGCGAGACAAGTGTGCAGGGATCTGTCCCATCAGCCCTCAAGGTAGCCTGGCTGGCCTGGGGCATCAGGAACCCTTTGGGCCCTGGGACCATCCTCCCTTCAAGCCCTGGCAGCCTAACCTTGCTGATGTGAAAAGGGTGGGGAAGACCTGAGGACGCCGGGAGCCTTGGGAAGAGTTTAAGCATGGGAAAGACAGGACCTGATAGTACAAAAGCTGCTCTAGCCACAGCAAGAGGCTGGACAGCATGTGGGAGGCAGATGAAGGGGACGCAGCATGGAGAAAGTGGCTAGGAGGTAGGAGGAAGGGGAATATGGATGGAGAAACGGGTTTTGATTTGAGATATTTAGGAGGTATAATTAGGGCAAGAAGAAAGAGAGAGGACACCTAGGATTCAGGGTTGGGAAACTGGGTGCCCCTTGGCTCTGGGTCCTGAGCCCCCAGCACAAGGCTTGGCACAGAGGAGGGATTCCATGAAGGTTTGTTGACTGGCTGATTGACCAACTGGACTCATTATACCAGCCTCCCTACTGGCCTTTCTGTCTCCTAGCCTGCACACCTGTCACACTATGGCCTCAAATGTGATCAAACACAGATATGACTCAGTCACTCCCCTGATTAAAACCCACCCAGGGCTCCCCACTGCTGTCCAGAAAAAAGTCCCCGTTGGTGGCTTGGCGCTCAAGGCCCTTCCTCGTCTGGGCCTTGCTTTCCCTCCATGGACCCTTTTGCTTCTGCCCCAACAAGTTCTTTGCAGTTTGTTCAAACACTGTTTACCTGAGTGTGCGTGCATGCGTTTGTGTGTGCACGTGTGTGTGTACACCATATGCACCTGTGTCTAGGCTCTGGATCTGCTGTTCTCCTTGCTAGGAAAGCCCCTCCCTAGTTTGCCTACTCACCCGTGCAGATCCAGCACAAAAGTCACACCCTGTGAAGCTTTCTAAGACCCTCCTGGTGGGATGTGTCTCCTTCCATCCTTGCCTGTACTTGTGGGACCACTGCTCTTGCTTATCACCACCCCTGAATTCCTGAGTTATTTCCTTTGCATGTCTTCTGCACAGACAGCTGAGGTCAGACACGTTCACCTCTGTGCTCTGGGCCCCAGTGCACGGCTGGGCCCAGGCTGGTGACGAAAGCTTATTGAGAGAATAATATTCTACATCTCCCAACAGAAGGAGACAGAAAGTCACACAGACAGACAGACAGACAGACCGACAGACAGAAGAGCCCGAGACTGAGAACATTCAGAGGTGGAAAGCATGGCGGGCATAGAGACAGGGAAGGGCAGAGCCCACAAGAGGCAGAAGGGGCAGCCAGTGGCCTGACCCACCTGGCTTTTGTCCAGAGCCTCCTGGGCAACCCAGCTTGTGCAGCCTGCGTGGCAGGGTGTGAGGTACTCCACACTCCTTCTGGGGTCACACACGGGGTTAAAGCCATCAGATGGGCAGGAACAGGGCTCCATGCAGTCTGGAAAAATCTCCAGCTCAGCCTGTGAGCTGGGGGGGAAAGATGCAGCAGGGTTAGCCTGGCTCTCCTTCCCTCAGGCCACAACAGCCCTGCAGCCTGGCTCTCCACCCCTGAGAGCGACAGCCAGAGATTTCTGCTCCACACAGAGGTTTCCACTGTCTGGGCTGCTCCTGGGTGGTGCAGAGGTGAGCTCCTTGCAATGGAGGTATGGAAGCAGGGAGATGGGCTGGAAGCTGTGGGAGGTCTCCCTATGGCAGAAGCAGGGAGTCTGGGAGGCCTCTGAGACCCTTCCAGCCCTGAGGTCCTACAAGTCTTTGAACTTTGCAAAATTGCTGCTCCTCAATGGACCTTCTTTAGGGAACACAAGTTCCTCCCAGAATTTAGTTTCAGATGAAAGGTACCTTTTTCTTGATGAGCTAGATTACTTCCTTTTCTTATAAAATTTGAGCTGTGTGTGAGGGGCCCAGTCAGAAGATCTGACTGGCTGTGGGTTCTCTGACCTGTTCCTGCCTCTCTCTGGGCCTCAGTTCTTCTGTCTGTCAGCCCAGCTGGGGATCCCCCCACTACCCCACCGTTCCTGCCTCTCCTGACCTCTGGGGCTCACTCACTGCACTTGTTCACTCTGTCAAGTTTTACTCCCACCTGGATCCCTCCTGAGGGCCTGCCCCCCGACCCATGCCAGAAGTGCCCCCACTGTGGCCAGCCAGGGCAAGATGGGGTAGGACAGGGCAGGAGGTCAGAAGAGAGGCTGAGTCCAAAGGGGTAGGTCACGCTGGGAGGGGCAGTGGTGGCCGCGGGGACTCAGAGTATAACCTGGTCTCACAGCTCAGGGAGGGAACGCGCCAGGGAGCCAGTGGAGAATAGGCCCGGGGCCAGGGGGGTGGTGGGGAGCTGGAAGTCCTGTGGACTTGGGGTGGATGTGAGCAGAGGTCAGGGCAGAGTGGCAGGCCTGGCCAGCTTAGTGAAATCTCAGTTCCTTGGAAGAGAGGTTTAGCAGGGCCTGGGGAGGTGGGAGGGACAGTTGTTGGAATGGCCTGAAGCCAGAGAAGGGGCACTGGAGCAGAGGTGAGCTCCACTCCCTCCCTAAGGTAGGGGCTCCGTCTGAGGGGGAGGGCGACCACTGGCCAGCACAGGTCTCTCCTCCTGGCTGCCAGGAGCACTGTGTGTCTCACACTGTCTCCCTCCCACAGGAGGGGGAACAGGCTGTCGCCGTCTGAGCTGAAGGCCCATGAGCAAACCACACCTGGGGACTCTGCTCAGGGGGACATGCGTCCCACAGTGCCCCTGCCGGGAGCCAGAAGGCTGAGCAGGTGAGAGCTGAGGCTCTGCCTCAGCCCCTTGCTCCTGTGAGGAGAACCCTGGCTTCAGGTTCTGTCCCTTCCAGCTGAACAACCCTGGGCTAGTGACTTCAGCTCTTCTGAGCCTTGCTATCCTCACCTGTGAAATGGGGGTAGTGGCAGGACCCATCTCTGAGATCCCATGAGGATTCCACAAGTCAGGATAGAGGAGAGACGGGTGGGGTGTTGGCGTGTGGGGCCCCCTCAGTCCCTGGTAGCTGTCAGTACAGTATCACTAGCTGTGCTGGACCATGAGAAATTCTCCTCAGTTTGCTTAGTTGGTCCCCAAAAGACTTCTTCAATGAATTAGAACCCAAATCTCAGTGAGTGAATTGCAAGAATACAGAGAAGAACACGGTGAGATGAGATGTTAGAGTCAAGGCGAGAGAGAAACAGAAGAAAAGGGAAATTGGATGTGTAGGGAAGGCTGACTTTTTTCCCATTTAGTCAAAAAAAATATGGTACAACATCCATTTATTTTTTACTCTGAAAACCATTTAAAGGCCCTGGCTACCTCCTCAGACCAAGGGGCTTCCTGAGGGCTTGGCTGAACCCCACCTACTGTGCCTAGAACAGGTCTCTATAGATAGGAGGCCCCACCCTGGACAGGATGGAGAAAAGGAGAGGAACAGGAAGAGGGGAGAGAGAGGGAGGTGGCGGGGAGGGGGGCGAGGGGGGCCCTGGGACAGAGGACAAGGGCTCAGCATTTTGGGCCCCGAGCCGAGGTGCCCTGCAGTCACACAGAAGGAGCCCCAGGTGCGGAAAGCAGGCACCTGGGTGGAGGCGGGAGGCGCCCAGCGAGAGGCAGGAATGGGGAAAGACGGAGAATTCTGGCTGCGTGTTGGGCCAGCCTGAGCCTGGAGCAGTTCCCAGGAAAAATGAAATCATGCTGGAGAAGAGGCAGCGAGGTAACTTCCAGCATCCAAGGCGGCTCCCGGGGGGGCGGGGTGGGGGGGTGTCCTGGTGGGAGGATGGTGGGAGGCGGGTGGGAGCGAGGCTTCAGGGCTTTCCTTCTGGAAAGTGGAAGCAGCTGTTGCCCTACAGACATGGAAAAAGAATTCTGGAAGTTTAGGGTCACAGAACAGCAGAATTTTAGCCCTCAGGCTCTAAGGACCAAGAAATCTCCCAAGGTCTCCAGGGCATCGCCTTCCCCAGGCAGAAGTCGCCTCCGCAGCATCCCCAGTGGGAACTGGCCAGCCCCCCGCTTGGCCCCTTTACGGCCCTTTCCCCTGGGATGGAGAGCATGCTCCCTCCCGGCAGGCCTTCCTCAGGCTCCGGGATGTGGCCTCCGCCCCACCTCCCCTCGGCCAGCACGGTTTGGCCACTCTGGAGATGCCAGCTCCGCTGGACTTTGTCCTGCCTCAGCTTCCACCCCTCCCGACGCCTGGCTGTCCTGTCCCTGGAGCCCTGCCCCTTCTGGTGGTGCCTGACATCCTCCCAGGGCCTTTGGGAGAGAAGTCCCACTGCTCACAACTGAGCTGAGAGGGGAGGGGAGGAGGGGAGAGATTCGAGGTAGGTGGGCACCCGGTTGGCCTGGTCTGGGCCACCCCCTGCCGCCCCCCTTCCCCATGTTTATGCTCCTGGCTCTCCCACACACTCACCCAGGTTGGTGGATGATGCCTGCAATCTGGTGGGTAGGGCAGCCCAGGAAGAAGAGGGGCAGGCTGAAAATTAGGCAGAACAGCGACACCAGCAGGCAGAGGGTGCCACAGTGAATGGGGCCCAGGTGGAGGCGCTTGACCAAGATGCCCCCCAGCAGGATGCCCACGATGGCCACCGGGATGGACAGGCAGCCTATGAGCAGGTTGGCATAGGATGCTGTGACGGAAAACTGGTGCTCCAGGAACTTGGGCAGGAAGGTGGCTATGCCTGCCACCATGGACGACATGCACACCTGGGACAGGACCACCAGCAGGAAGATGGGGTGTTGCAGGGTCCGCAGCATCACCCTGGGAAAGACTGTTGGGGTGAGTGGGAGAAGGTCAGGGTGGGCAGGCCAGCAGTCATACCATTTGTTTCTGTCCCATCCTGCCCTGTTCAGGATCCCATCTCCTTCCATTTAATTCTATTCCATTCAGTTCTACCCCATGACATCTGACTCCTTTCCATTTAATTCTGTTGCATTTTTGAAATTATGTTTCATTTTATTCTATTTACTCAATTGTGTTTCTTTCTCTTCAAAATTCAGTTCCATATAGTTCCATTCCACACCATTCTATTTGCTTCTATTTCATTTATCCCACCCTATTTCACTTCATTTCTTCTGTTCCACATACATACCTCATTTGTTTTCACTCAGCCCTTTCTATCCTGTCCTGCTATCACTCTTCAGGCCAACCTAGACCTTTGTCTTCCCTTCTGTGTCCCCAGCATGGGACAGCATCCCCTCCCCTGATCTCTCCACCTCTAGTTCAAGTTTCTCCAAAGCACTTTACCTAACATGCCGCACATTTTACTCATTTGGCCATTTTATTGTCACCTCAGCGGAATGTAAGCCTCTCTTAGAGCAGGGATTTTTGTCTGTGATGTTAATTGCTGAATCTCCAGAGCCGTCCTCAATAAATATTTATGGAATGAATGAATGGACACACAGACTAATATGTGATCAAATATCAAAATGTTGGGGTAGAACCTAAGACCTCTAGACAAAGTGAAACCTGGTGCTCTGTGCTGGGCCACCTCCTGGAGGTGGGCCAGAGGTAGGGCCTGAAGAATGGGAGGGTCCGGAGAGGTGCAGTGGGGAGGAAAGGGAATTTTAAGTGGGGCCCAACAGGGACAGAAGAGACTTTCTGACTTTGATGACCTCCCCCATGTCCTGCTAGCTCCTAACTGTGCTTTGCGTACAGAGTCCCCTCACTGCAAGCCTGCTCAACTGAAGGGCACAGAACACTGGGCAAGTCCCTTACTCTGGGCCTCAGGACCTTCATCAGCAGGGGTAGCCACTGTGGGGCCAAGAACGCCTTCTGTTCTGACATGTCTCTCTGCTAACAAGCGAGAAAGACGTGTTTCTGCTTGCAGGAAGCAAGATGGAAATCAGACATCAGGTGTAGGGGAGAGAGGAGGAAAGGTCTTTCTAAGAAGAGGCATCCGTCAGAAGGAAACTGCTCGCCAGGCTGGGCTGTTGGAGAGGGAGGACCATAGGGTGCCTCTGGGTGATCAGGAGTCGCTTCTGTTCCTGCAGCAGCAGGACAAAGGCCTCTGTCATGGGAGATTCTGTCGTTCCTCAGAGCATGGCCAGAGCCAAGGCAGATGGTTCCCCAGCCCCCTGGGCTGGACCAGGAGCTGTTTCCTTGGAAGCCAGGAAATAAAGACAAACAGTCCAGGCAGGGTGGGTGGGAGCTGGGGCTGTGGAATTCCCCCTCCTTCATGCCCCAGGCCTGCCTCCTGTGCCTAGTCCCTTGCCATACACGCAGTGCCTTCAGCCAGATTTGGTATAGGGAGGTGTGATGCCCAGCCTTCACCTCAGGCGGCTGCTCAGCTTCCCTCTCTCTGTGAGCTGGCCTGGCCAGGACTGGCCTGGGGTTGGTGCAAGCTGTATAGGTGACTTCATTGTGCAGGTGGGGCCCAGAGAGGGGCAGGGACTTGCCCCAGTTCATCCAGGGAAACTAGGGCAAAGCCTGGAGTTGCTGGGGGTTTCCTGACTCCTGGTGTAAGGGCCATTCTTGCTTCCATCCCCTAACCCCCACCCCACATCCCTGTGTCTCTCTGTCTGCCTGGCTCCCTCTCGTTTCCATCCCGTTCTCCTGTGCTAATTACTGCAGTGCCCTGGGGGCCATCTGTATCTCCTCAGCATCTGCAGCCTGTCCCTTAGGACAGATGGAAAATTCCTGGACAGCAGGGCTATGCCTTTTGCTTAGGTAGGGACACCTGAAGGGAACTCCAGGGGCCATCTCTAGCTCAGAGGCAGGTCACCGTCAGACGGGTGCTTCCCTTAGCTTAGCACAACACCTTCCCCATCAGACAAGCCAGGGCCTCTCTCCACTCCGAGAAATCTCCCTTAGCAGACCAGGGCCTCCTGCGGATCAGAGGCCAGGCATCTTCCCTCAGATAAGCCAGGATGGCTGACCTGCCACAGGGTCTGTGTCCAGCCCTGCCTCAGTCTCCTTTAGGCTCACGTAGAAGCTCAAACCATCAGAGATAGCCTAGAACACCCGCTTCCAGGATCTAGTTTCAGCAACCTGGGGCATGAAGGAGGGGGAATTCCACAGCCCCAGCTCCCACCCACCCTGCCTGGACTGTTTGTCTTTATTTCCTGGCTTCCAAGGAAACAGCTCCTGGTCCAGCCCAGGGGGCTAGGGAACCATCTGCCTTGTGTAGGGACTATGCTTTTTCCATTTGTTAGGGGCTTCCCTTAACTCAAGGATAACATCTTCCTCATTAGACAGGGCTCCCCGCCAGCACAAAAGCCAGGTCTCCTCCATTAGACAAGGTAGGTTCTCCCTCCATTCAGGGACTATGTCTCCTCCATCAGACAGGGACCACCCAGGCCCCCCCAGCATAGCGACTGTCTCGCCCATCACACAGGGCCACCTCCAGCTCAGGGACTTGTCTCCTCCATGCAACGGGGGCATTCCCAAGCTCAGGAACAGTCTTTCCCCAAGAGTTTAGCCCTCCTCCAGTGGATAGACCATGGTTCCTACTCCCTCTGGCTCCCCTGTGGTCCCAAGTGGTCAAGGCCAAACCTCAGCGTCCCACTGGTCCCACTGGAGCTCAGCAGAAAGGCCCGAAGCCAGGATGGCTGACCAGCCACAGAGTCTGTGTCCAGCCCTGCCCCAGTCTCCTTTAGGCTCACGTAGAAGCTCAAACCACCAGAGATAGCCTAGAACACCCGCTTCCAGGACCCAGTTTCAGCAACTGGCCCCAGCTTCTCTCTGGGCAGGAGCCAAAGCAGTGATTAATAAGTTCTTCCATGCAGCAGCATGCTGGGGCCTTCCAGCAGCTGGGTGACCTGAGGTTAGGCAGGCTAAGCCCCTTTTGCCTCTAGGCTCAGCTCCCTGTGGTCCAAGTCCTCCTTTCCCTGGTGATGCTGGAGAACCAGGGGCTGGGATTATGGAAAGTCTTCAGAAACTCTTCCCAAGAATTGGACCTAATTAACTTTGCGTTGCAAAAGTCCTCAGTGTGGTGCTAGGGGTAAGAGGCTGGGGGTGAAGCAAACCACCTTCCTAAGCCACAGCCAGCTCAATTCACTGTCTTAGGACATGGTCAGAAGAATAACGGTAGGGCAGGGGTGAAATTGGAATGTATTGAAATAATAATTATACCTTATATAAGTACAGTTTTTTAATAGTATACCAAGGGCCTTCCATTCATCATTCCACATGATTCTCCTAATAGTCCCTGAGAGAGGCAGAGCGAGGCCCCGAGGGTTGGAGAGCTCAGAGGAGGGAGAGCCAGGCTCACTGGGGGGAGGAGAGGAGTGGCACTTGAGCTTGACCTAAAGGGACCAGGAAGATTTTGATAGATACCAAAAAAATAAATGATGTTCCAGGCAGAAGGGATTGTATGACTTACAAAGACTTACTGGGGTGTATGGTGCTCATGAGGGGCCTGTAGGTGTGAAAGAGAATCAAGAAAGGTGGGAAGGGGCTCTGGAACCCTGAAGCCTTCTGGCCCCACCTCCCCATAGCCTGGCCTGAGCTCACTTACCTTTGATGAACTGGATGACAGTCAGGTCTGGTGCAATCTGGGCTAATCCATCCTGCTTCCCTGGGGTCTCCCCAGGGCTCTGCTCAGAGGGGGAGTCTTCACCCTGGGAAGACACACAACCAAGGGCAGTCCACTGGGTGCCAGCCATTCTGCCCAGAGATGCTTGTGGGCTGGGGATGGGAGCTCTGCAGAGAAGAGGGTGGGGGGCTGTCCCCTCCTCAGGAGCAATAGGGGCCAGCAATGTTCCATTTGTTCTTGGCCTTACAGGTTCTTAACAAGTGGTTTTGGAAAAATAGATGAAATTCCAATGATCAAACTTTGTCATCACCATCATTAACAATGCAATCATTACCACCACTACCAAGAAAATTACCACCAGTAACCACTGTCATCATCATTATTCTCATCGCCTGAAATGCCCATCGCATCACCCACACCATCATGAATGAATGACCAATATTGTTCTTACTATTACCACTGTCCCTGTCATGGACCCCCACCAGTACGATCGTTACTATTGCCCCTGTCACCTGATCCTTCAGAATCACTAACAGCATCACGACTCTCAGAATCACCAATGTCATTCCCACCGCCTCTAACACCATCATAAACCCAGCCACTTTCTTCGCCTCCCTCAGCATCACCAGCCTCCACGTGAGGTTGTCATCGCACTGCTGCTTCAGGTACAGCACTCGTGGCTGTCACTGCCACGAGAGTCACCACAGCAGGAGCCTCCCCTGAGCTGTGCTTGCCTGGGGGTGGGGCTGCTTCGGGCCTCCGGGTCCATCCTGTCCTGTACCATCCGCTGTGACAGGAAGGGAGCTGGGTCGCGGGAGGCAAGAGGCAACACTCCATCTGCAACTCTTAGATGAGTCAGGCCACACACAGAGAGGATCGCCCCCCTCTGTGACCGCACTACGAGGTGCTCGAGGTGCTCGTGGACACCCTGAGTGTGTCCCTGCACCTGCGTGAGGATGCCTACGTGCAACTCCTGAGGGAGAGGTCTTTTTCTGGGAAAGAAAAGACTTGAGGGGACACAGTCATGGTCTTCTGGTTGTCAGGAAGAAGGAAGGAAATAATGATTAAGTAATAGTTAATGATAAATGCTTACTAAGCCCTTACATGTGCCTAGCACTGGTTTAATAACTAATGCCTTAACTCATTGAAACCTCACAGCAGCCTTATATTTTTTCAAGAGATACAACTGAGGCACAGAGACATGAAGTAACCTGCGTGGTTACACAACTAGTAAGTGGTTGGCTAGGATTTAAACCCAGACAGCTTGGCTCCAGAGCCTGTGTACTTAGCCAGTTGGCCCTGGGGGAAGGGGGAGACCTCAGGTCGTGTATCTCTCTCACACACAGGCTGGCCTGGGTCAAACCTTGTTCAGTGTCTCCCTCACCTGCTGGACTTTGAGCTCTGCAAGAGCAGGGATCATGTTTTTTTTTGTTCTCTGTTGAAGCCCTGGTGTCCTGCACAGGGCCTGGAGTGAAACAGTGGGTGTCTGGTAAATATCTAAGAAAGGGGTGCAAGCAACAGCTCTGACAGGCAGTAGGTACAGCCAATGCCAGGCTCCAGGGAGAAAATGAGAATACCAGTAAGAGATGCTCTCGTGCAGCAAGCATGCCCTCAGACTGCCAATGGCTCAGAGTGGGGGCCAAGGGTCCACCCTGAGTACTGGGAGGGCTTCGTGGAACGTGTTCCAGGCACACCAGGCCACTAGCAAGTGGGCTGGTGGCCCTGCATGCCTCTGCTCCACCCTCAGTGGGACCTGCAAAGGAAGGAGACCTAAACTCCATGAACGAGCAAACAAGCTGCAAGGTTAGGTGACTTGCTCAACATTACGCAACTGAAAAACAGCAGAACTAAGATCTAGGCTCAAGCCTGCCTGAGTAGGAAACGCATGCTTTATCCACTGAGCCCTGTGAGCCAGAGGCCCTGGTGCAAGGCTGGCAGAATTAGGAGGCACCTTGGTGGTGTGATGTGAAGGGACCAGAAACCCCATCGTTGGAATCTTATTTCTCTGCGTGAGGCACTATGGGCCCATTCATGTCCCTTAGAGCTGTGCTGTCTGATGCAACAGCCAGTAGCCAGCAGCTGCAAGTGGCCACTGAGTACTGGAAATGTGGCTAGGCCAAACTGAGATGTGCCATAAAGAAAAAATACATGTTGCATTTCAAAGACTTAGTCTAAAAAAAAAATAGAAATAGCCCATTATTAATTTTTTCATATTTATGATATGCTAAAATGAGACTAGATATAGTAGGTCAAACAAAATATATAATTAAAGTTAATTTCTTTTACTTTGGAATGTGGCTACTAGAACATTCAGAATTACATATGTGGCTCAAGCATTTCTTCTGGACATGCTGCCTTAAAGAGAATTAGAGAATCTCCTTGCGCCTTTCTCAGTCCTAATGGAGCTGTGGGAGAGCAGTGTGGGAAGGTCCTGCTTACCTGAGGAGAGGAGTGCTAGGAAAGGGGTGCTGCCCCAGGAACAGAAGGAGGAGGGCAGAGGCAGGCGGCCAACTTCCCAGCAGTCTTTATTAGGGCAGGGCAGACCCGTCCTTTAGACAGGCAGAATCCTGTGAGTTCCTTGCCTGAGGTTCACTGTCCTCATGTAAACAGTAAAAACAACAGCAATGTCATCTGCTGCCCTATGAACAATCTTACGTGGTCTACACTGCACTTTCACATCCACCACGCCAGTTAGTTCCCACAGGGGGCTGGTGGAGGGGTTATTACTGCACCCATTTCACAGAAGAGGAAACTGAGGCCCCCAAAAGGAGACGTGTCATCCAGAGATAACCGGCAGAGCAGACTCTCGAACCCAGGTCCTCTAGTACCCTGGACTCCCCCCATGTCATGCTGTGAGAAGAGCATGCAGCTTGGAGACAGGAGGGGAGGGACAGACCTTTAGGGGCTGGGGGGTCAGGGAAGCATCTAGAATATGGTTTGGGATTTGGATGTGAGGGGTGATTTGAAGCAAGGGCATAGTACAGCAGAAGGGTGGTAGTGTGGTGGTGGGAAGGGGCCTGTTGTGTGAGGGAGGTAATGGAGAAACTAGCCTGACTCTGGCCAAGAGAATCTGAGCAGGAGACAAGGGGATTAGGCTGCCAGACCTGGGCTTTCCCCTGCAGTGCGGGAGGCACCTGCCTTCCCCTGCTGCTGCCTCTGTGCTTTCCACAGGTTTCTGCCTCTCTCTTTGCATCTGTTTTGAAGACTCCTGACTCATAGGGCCCCAGAAACAGGAACATTGCGCCTCTGCTCAGAGCAGGGCGTGGAGTCCCCCCGCATCTGGGTTGTGGTTTGCCCTGGTCAGCAAGCCTGGTTACCCCTTGGGGCTGTATGCTGACTGCTGCAAGCCTGCAGGACATGGGACACTGTGTGTGGTCTGGCACCCGGAAGGCCCTGCTGTCTGCTGGGCCTCCAGGGACCCAGAAGCTGTCCTCAGAGGAAGTTGCATGTGGGGCTATGACCTCAGCCCCACGGACATGTTGTGGTTATACGCACTTTACAGGTTTCAGAATCAGTATGTGGCAGAGCCAGGGTTCACCGCATGTCTAACTCCTGCTGCTGCCCTCCCTCCCGGCCACTGTGGGATGACTCTGGGCCAGATCAGCTACCGGCCACCTCTCTTCTCTAGCCTCAGTCTCCTCCTCTGTCCAATGGGGATATTGGACTAGATCAGTGTTTTAAAAACTGGTTTTAAGCAACAGAACCCTTTCCTCAATTGAAATCTCACTCAAAAGACCGTATAAAAACCCAAAAAAGTAAGACTGGTCTGGCAGAAGTGTGTGGTCGGGTGGAGGGTTGTATGTGTGTGTGTAGGGTGTAGAAGGTCCTTAGTCTGCAGGGGAGACCTTTCCCCCATCTCCCTGTGGTGATAACCTTGGGGTTCTGTGGGTGCAGAGTAAAAACAACTCAAGCAGACCACCCCAAAGGGCCCTCCAGCCCTGATGTTTTAGGAAGCTCTGATCTGCACTAGGCCACAGAGGGGGGGCCTCTCCGCCCTTTGGGGCCAAGACTGGCTTTGCACTGATTGGTGCAGGGGGAGGTGGTGCTGGCCAAGCTCTGCACAAACTTGATCCTCTCTGGGCCTCAGTCCCTCCATCTGTAAGATGGAGAGGGAACTCGACTGGATGATGACACTAGACCTGGACCTTAGAGAGCCTAGGAGGGGTGAGGGTGGGGTCACCAGCCCTGGGTTGCCAGGGGTAGGGAAGGACACAGAAGGGCTCCCAGGCCAGCTTGGGGAGAGGATGTATGGAGGCACCTCGGACCTCACAGGGGCTGCAAGGGGAACACAAAATCCCCAGAGAACAGGGGCCCTCCATCTGGCAGGCCCTAAGTCCTGGGTTTAAGGGCCATTGACCCTGCCCAGTCCAGTCCCCATACCTGGTCATTCTCCCAGAGAAGCATGTCAAGGTTAATAACTGGGAGACAATGGGGTTCATATACAGGTGGGCCAAAACTGTAGCCATCTAGAAACATGAATTTTGGGATTCACAGAGAAAAATTCTATTTGAGACATAGAATCTTAGAATAATAGAACATAAGTACTTGAGAAGCTTTAACAATGAGAAACACAGAACTTTAAAACTGTATAATCTTAGAATCCCCAAATCTGAGAGATACCCCAGAATAACAGACATAGAGACTCCTGGGAAATATGAGCCAAGGGATAGTGACCCTAAGGGAAGGTAGCAGAGGCCAGTGGTGCCCAGAGGCTGGGCAGAGACAGGGGAGCTCGATGGATGAGGCCCTTCTCAGCCCCTGCCCAACGCAAAGGACTGGTGCTCGGGAACCTGAGGGCATGGAGGGCACAGGAGGGCTGCTGGCAGAGTGGGGTCTTACCACCATGGACAAATGAGGCCAGATGACCTGCTGGGGAGCCCATAAGAGGCCATCTTTACTCCACAGGCTCTGCAGAGCCATCTGCCAGGAGTCCTGCTGATTGTACATAGGGAGACTGAGGCCTAGAGAGAGGTGAGACCTGCCCTGGCCCACTCCTAGAAGGATGTCGGGGTGGCCACCTGAGCCGTAAGGTCACAGATACACGGACAGAGCCACAGGCAGGAAAGCAGAGCTCTGGCCCCCCCAAATGCCATCTCATGGGCATCTCCCTGGGGATTCCTAGTGCTCCCCTTCCAGCTCCACGTAGAGAACTCTAAGCACCAGCCATGGGAGAAACCTGAAATGTCATTCAGTCATTCCTCACCTGTCTGTACCTGGACTTCCTTCACTACCTGAGAGCTCCTTGGGACAGGAGCTATGGAATGTCCCCCTGTCCCCCTGTCAAAATGCTCAGGTACTCCTCCAGAGACAGGGAGCCATTTAGATGAGACATCACTGAACATGTCAGAGTTGGCAGACCTTGGCCAATCTTCTGCCCATTGTATAGAGAGGGGGACTGAGGCCACAGACTTTCTCTGGGTCATACAAACTTTATGTAACATACCACCACCTCCTGGATACCACTAAACATTGTATTAACTTCTAGGAGGATATTTAGGGGGCCCTTGAGCCTGAGAGGGGATGTTGGAAGGGACTGGAGCAAAACCTTCCCTACCTTCTCCACTTCTGCCTCCTGCCTCTTCCTACTCTCTGCAGATGATACACATCACATGTCTGGGGACCTGGACTTTCTGGCAGCAGTTCTGCCTAATGGCGCTCTTCCTCCTGGCCCACCCACCTCCTCATCAGTGGCCTGAGTGGGCTGGACCAGCCTGAGTAACTGCAGACAGACCAAGGCAGCCTTGAGGGGGCGGGGGAACAATTCCTCCCACATCAATATTTATTGCCTGAGAGCGGCTGGAAGCAGATCATCATGTTCTCAGACTTTGGTTCTTTTTAAAGAACCTCTCAGCCCCTTCTTTCCCCACTACCCGTCCCCAGCTGACAGAATGAATCCAGACAGCCAGACGGTTCACTGCTGCGGAGCCAGGGTTTCAAGGCATCACAGAGACACAGCTCTTAAAATCCAAATTGCTGCATCAGAGCCTCTTTGACTCAAGAAATCGTGCCTTCTTAGAATCCAAAGTGCACAGAATATTGCTCCAGGAATCTAACTTTGGCATCTCACACAGCAAATCAGAATGGGGCAGTGACTTGACAATTGGTGTGACCGGGCCCAGCATAGACAAGTCTCATGCTTGCTTCTGCTGCCTCTTCTACCCATGGCCCAAGGGGCTGCTCTGCTCTGTTCAAATTTAGGGCCCAGCTTGGAGATTGCCCTCACCAGCAACCCAGGCTCACTCCCCTGCCCACTCCCAACTTCTAAGAACTCTTCCCCAGTTCCGGGAATTCTATCTCATTCAAATTTTAGCCTGAGCTAGCTGGAACTGGAAAGGCCCATCTGTGGTTCCACAGTGTCTTCTTCCCCTGAAACAGTACCTGCCTCCCCCTGCCTGTGAGCCCAGCACCAGCCCAGCCCTTCGCTGTCTCTGCAATGTCCCAAGGCAGAGCAGTGCCCAGATCTGTAGTCGCCCTCCTGGACAGCTCCTGGACTCATCTCCATGCCCCACCACACTGCCAATGCCCCAGTCCCCACAGCTGTTGGGCCACAGCCATAGCTGCTTCTGCATCAGTCTCCCTGATCCCAGCTGCTCTCCGCGTACTTCCCTTGTCCCCTGCAATCCTTTCTTTGCCTAGCATCTGGTAATAGAACCATGGGACCCTCGGCTTCCCCTCCTTCCAGGGCTACCTGCTGCTGAAGCAGGCAGACAAGGCCTCTCCTATTCTGGCCCCTACTGGCTGTTCCAACATCAATTTCCTTTGGTCCCCCATGTACATACCCTTTGCTCCTGCAGGGTATGGAGGGTGGGAGGTGAGGTTCATAAGGCCTCCAGGTCTGGGGTCAGACAGACTTGGGCTTAAATCCCAGGGTTTTCAAACAGACATTTTCAGCCCTTTCTCCTAGGTCTGAGCTCTCCTGCTCTGAGAAAGAGGCCCAATCTCACATTATGGCAAACATATTCAAATGCACCAACCTGCCACATTAAATAGAATTATTCTTGCTGCAAAATAGTCGACAGGATTTTTATAAATTGTCCCTTTGAAATTAGAATTACTTAGCAACAACTAACTTAATTTATGATTGTCTGTGATTTCTCAACAATTACCTGCCTATAAAATAATAAGAAATATATATTAGACTAAAACATATATTGGCTTTTGTTGTTGGTTCCTGGTAATGAGCTCCTAAAGCTCTTGTAAAGAGGTGGTAGGAGAATCTTCTGTTCTAATATTTACTTTTTGACCCCGGTTCCTGATACAGAGCTCCTGATAATTTCCTCAGTGATGGAAACATCTGACCCCAAGCTCCTAAATCCCTTGGAATTTCCTGGGTGAGAGGAAAACATCTTTTGTTCTAATGAGGTGACTCTTGGTGGCTCCTGGATGGGGGCCAGTCACCAGAGAGACTAAGCCTTCATTAGAAGCTTGGAAATTTCAGCCCCACCATCAGGAGGGTGATGCACCCCAAATCCATGGGGACAGAAGCTCCTGCACTTGGGACCCTCCCAGACCTCGCCCTATGAATCCCTTCATCTGGCTGTTCATTGCTGGCCTTTATCATATCCTTTATTATACAATTAACTGGTAAATGTAAGTAAGTGCTTTCCTGAGTTCTGTGAACTGTTTTAGTAAATAATGGAATCCAAGGTGGAGGTTGTAGGAACCTGAGATTTGTAGCCAAGTCAGGCAGTAGTTGTGGGTAACCTGGGGACCCACTACTTGTGATTGTCCTCTGAAGATGGGGGCCCTCTGGTAGGACTGAGCCCTTACCCTGTGGGATCTGACGCTATCTCCAGGTTGATAGTGTCAGAATGGAATTAATTGGAGCACATGCAGTAGGAGCCGCGGAGAATTGGCTGACTTGGGAAGAACCACACAGATCTGGCCGCAGAAGTGCTGCGTGTGTGTGAGCCAAGGAGAAACACAGGAGCCTCGCTCCTCCACACTCCCATACTTGGGATAAGAGAAACTCTAGTGCACACATTTTCAGAATGTAATGAAATGTGTTTGAACATTAAAGAAAATTAATAAATTTAACATTAATGAGATATTATTGAGCTTCTACAAAACATTACTATTTTGTCATTTTCTCTTATATTTTAGAGCCAGTTTATTGTTTTTTAGGCCTTATGTTCTCGTGAGTCCCTGGAGAAGTTGGAGGCCCTGGGCCCAAAATCATCTCTCCTGCTCAATGGCTCTTGTGGCTCTGCCCTCTCTTACCAGCAAGGTGACCTTGGGCATATCTCTGCACCTGCTGGGCCTCAATGTCCTCCCCTGAGGAAAGACCACCTGCCTCACAAGCCAAGCAAGGGGATTCAGAGAGATTCCCCTGGGAGCAGCCTACCAGTTGTTACTTATCAGTGCATCTTTGTGCTCACTGGGCTGTGCCTGTTTTAAGGGCAGAGACCAGGTACTGAGCTCCAGGGTCTGGCCTGACACCTGACCCAGAGGAGATACTTAGTACACAACTATCCCCTTAATGTCCCTGAAAAGATGAGATTCATTTCTTCAGCCAAATCCCTTGCCCAGGTGATTTCTGCAGCTAGACTGCCCTGCTCTCTCCTTGCCCTGCTTCTACTATCTTTCCAAGTCCAGCTCAAATCCCTCCTTTTCAGAGAAGTCTTTCCAGACCCTCCCCGACCCTGCACCTCCTCCTAGCTCAGCATATTGCCCTGGCACATTTAGAATTTACAAAAAACTTTAAGTGACAAGAGAGGCAGTAAGGGTAGTGGTGAGAGTGAGAGGCATGGGCTCAGACAGGCTGGGGTTCTCATCCCCGTGCTGCCCCCGCTGGCCTGCTCACCTGGGGTGGGTCACTCCCTTCTCTGGCCCCTGACCTCCTGAGCTGTGGAAGGGGCAGGGAATATTCTGAGCAGAGCTGTTGGGGATACAATGGAGCCTGGACAGGAATGGCTCTGTAAGCTGTCAAGTGCAGTGCCCAGGAGGCGTGAAGTTTACTGCTACAAAGACGTGCAAGTGGGTGGGGACGTGGAGGAGGCTTACTTTGCTGACAGGTGAGGCTCCAACTACCGAGACCCTTCGCCGGAAGTGAAACTCGTGCTTCTCTTTGGGCATCTCCCTGGGGAAGAAGAAGTAAGGGGTGGCGGCCAGGGCCACTGCACCGGCAGAGATGAGGAAGCCCAGCCACCAGGCACCCACCCATCGGGGGTCCTTCGAGGTCAGACTGATACCACCTGGAAGAGAAGACCATGGTGATATTAGGGCCAGGAGGCATTGTCATTTCTTGGCCACCACCCTGGGACTGGCCTCTGAGATATGAAGTGGCTGGGCCAGGAGTCAGGAAACCCGGGTTCCAGTTGTGGGGCTCTGTCACTTTTGTCCTGTGTGACCTTGGGCAAGTCCCTGACCCTTTCTGGGCCTCAGCCTTTTCAACTATAAAGGCAGTGCAAGGTTGGGGACCTTGGAAATGGATTGCTGGGTCCAAATTCATTACTAAAATAACCAAGGGTAAATTATTTAACCTCTTTGTGCCTCAGTTTCCTCCTCTGTGACATCCAGGCAGTCATAGAACCTATGCCTCAGGACTGTTGGGAGAGCCATGGAGCCCAGCGCACGTGAAGCACTTGTGCTGGCACATCTGATGTGCTCTGAGTGTTTGCCCTTCCTCTGCTTCCTTCTTCTGTTACTATTGTGACTATTGCTATTAGACTGGTGGTTAGGACGGTTCTTGCGGTTCTCAGACCTGCATGATGATTGAAATCACCAGGGGTGCCTGTCAAACACACCTGGCCTTACCCAAGACCAACTGACAACTACCACAGGGTGGGGTGGGCAAGTGACAGAGGCATCTGCCCTTTTAACACGCTCCCCAGGTCTGTTAGGAGTTGATGTGCTGGGGTGCTTTCTGGCTGGAGTGCCCACAGCTCCCATCAAAGCTCTTGACCCCCAGGCTGAGCCAGGTATTTTCCTCCAATCTCCACAGCATCTGCAAATGCTTTAGGTCAATGCAGGTGCACAAGGACAGCAGCCCTGGTGTGAGGCGGGCTCCCCGGTCCCTGATCCCAAGCTCCTCCTGGACAGGACCAGGTACATAGTCAGCACTAAGCAGTTGTATCCGCCCGGCTGGGGGTGGACTTGGCTTTCGCACTAACTCCCTCCCCCACTTGTTCTTCCCCCTTCTCCTGGGCCAGGCGGGTGAGTGCTCATGCAGACATCGCCCCAACTTCACTGCTTCTCCCATGCCAGGCTGTGCCTAGTGGACATGGCCCGCCCACCCTGCGGAATCCCCCAGAGAGAAAAAGGACCAGGGTGGTGGCATGTCACAGGAACATCCCATTGGCCCCGTGGAGGTGTGGCATCTGCCAGGATGACGTCAACAGAGCTAGAAAGCACACCCCTTCCCTTGAGCCGGGGTATGTCTGGGAAGGCTAGGGAAGCCACGACTCCCAGGACTTTTCCTTCAAGGGAGAGAGGACTTACAAACAGAGCTCACACTTGGCTGCCGGGCCCCACTTTCTAGTAGGAAGGGAGGTGTTTCAGGACTGTCCCTAGTGACTTGTTCAGAGCTGCCCTGACCTGTCCTGGCTGGAGGCAACCTTGGGCAAAAGCTGAAAAACAAGAAGCAGAATCTGCTCATCCATCCATCTATCCATCCATGTGTCACCTGAAGCTTCTAGGACTTGCGGGAAAATCTCCAGGTGAAGAATGGGACTTCTGAGCAGCAGGAAGCAGAGGCATAGGCGGGGGCTCAGATCGGCTTGGGGTGACAAGCAGGCAGCTTAGGTGCCACAGAGCCTTGCTCTAAAAGAAATCCTCTTCCACAAACCCCTGAGCCAGAGCTCAGGGGCCCCACACTCCTCTGTCCTGGCTGCCTTCAGACCAAGCTTCAGTTCCGGTCCTTGTCCCACTGTGACCACACCTGGATCAGAGACTGCTGTTCCCTGAATGGCGCCCACAGCACAGGTTCCCAGATTCTGAGGTCAGAGCTAGAAGGATCCTTAGAGGTCACCCAGTACATTTCCCATCTGAGACAGGCCCAAGGTAAGTGAGACCTGCTCCAAAAGTTCCCCCCAGCCTGCAGTGTCCCTCTGTTCCACCTGAGTCTTGCTCCCCCTAAAGATGGGAGCTCCCCATGGGCCAAGAGAGTATGTGCCCCCACCTGTCTCGCCGTGTACCTGAGCCCGAGGCTGGGGGGCTGGGAGAGCTCAGGGATGGAACAAGGTGAAAAGCCATAATACCAGCAGTGACACCACCACAATTCCCTATCTGACGGCACTTTACAGCTTATCTCTGCCATCTCATTGGGTTCTGATTGCAGCTTTGGGAGGTAGACAGGACACAGAGTATCTCAAAAATGAGAAAGCCGAGGCTCAGAGAGGTTAGGAAGCATGTCCAAGGTCAGTGTGATTGCTGGGATTTGAACCTGTGTCCACAGGTTCAGTATCTCCTGTGAGACCATTAGTCAGTTAGCTAATGTCTGGTTGCCCCCTGGGGACAACTGCATGCTCTTGAGGCTCACCTTCTGGCATTCGGTCAATGTCCACATAAAGGCGCAGCATGAAGCTGCCCAGCCCATAGGCCAGGCCTGGCCCCATCAAGGTCATGGCAAACAGGATCCCTGCAACACAAAGCCTGGGTTAGGCCTCTCAGTCCCAGCTTCCCTCAGTGGTCAGTGCCTGCCAGTCTCCAAGAGCAAGAGCAGCCCATCTCCCCTGGTCAGGCCCAGGAAATTCTCCAGGGCTTCTCCAGAACTTTACTGGCCACATGAGGCAGAGGTCAGGGACTCATGCAGTCCCCTGGGGGCCTCTTGTCCTCCCTAAACCTCTCCATCCCCCAGAGCCCAAGGGGTGGGACGGGTCCTCACCAAGGTAGAGGGGTGAATTGCTGTCGTGGGCAAAGTCATCGATGTAGGAGATGCCGAAGGGCTGAATGGGCACGCAACCCACACCCAGCAGGGTCTGTGCAGCAAACATTATTCCCACCAGGGACAGATGCCGGGCCTCCTCGTAGCTGGAGCAGCTGCCGTTGGAGGGAGCTGGGTTTAGGGACAGGGCCGAGGTTGTGGGTAGGCACAGGGATGCCTTGAAATCCTGTGGCATGTCTGCTGAGAGATGATAAATGAGTTATGACAATAGCTAAGAGTTTTCTATAGGATGTACCCGATACAAGGAGCTGTTCTAGGTGCCATGCATGTAAAGCATTTGACCACTCACAGCAAACCCAGATAGGCATTTCACAGATTACCCCCGTTTCACAGATGAGGAAACTGAAGCCCAGGCAGCAGCCAGAAAGGGTAGAGCCAGGACTGGAACCCAGAGAGCCTGGCTTGGAGCCCGTGCTCTTAAACCCCTCTTATGCTGCCATTCTGAGCAGAGGTATGTGAAAGCGCCATGGCAACCATGGCTTTTGGGTGGGGTGGGGCTGTCAAAGGAGGTAAGGGTTTGCCCTGGGTCAAGAAGAACAAACAAGATTTTCCAGAAACAGAGGGCAGGGAGTGGCGCTCCACGGAGAGATCACAGCATAAGCAAACCCCGGCTTGAGAAGTTCAGCCCTCTGGCTTACCGGGGCTGAAGGCGGGAGGGGTGGGGACGGACACCGGGGCTTGATGGTCGAGTGCTCTTAAGTGTCCATGGCCCTCATTTTGGGGAGGGCTCTGTGTCAGCTTGGGACACAGAGGCAGAGTGCAGTAAACGGGAATTTCTTAATTTAGTACCAGACATTTTCTCCCTGCAGCTCACCAATATTTGGTGAGCAAATTTAAGGAGACCCTCACGCTATTATTATCCCAAATGTGCATGTGAACGTGGCCTTCTTTCTGTGGCCTGCCTCGCCCTTGCTGGGAGCCAGGGCTCTGAGGAAAAGCTCTGTGAGCCAGGGTCAAGCTTCATCCGAGACTGCCTGGGCTGAAGAGTGAGACTTTGTCAGAGGCCCACACCCCTCTGAGCCTCAGTTTCCTCATTTCTCAAAAGAGTCTCCTAGAATGAAAACTCTACAGAAATACAGAATTAAGAAGCAGAATCATTCAATAGTTCAGGGCAGTGGCTCCAGGTCATAGCACGGCTAACTGTGGGCCCCGGGAAGTCCCCCATTCTCAGAGCCAGTTTCCTCACTTGTAAAATAGGATTGTGGTCACACTTGCTCACAGGGTGGTGTACATTTAGAGTATCTGTGCACAGTGCCTACTAGATAGGACAATTATTACAGGGCTCTGTCTACTTATTCCACCTCTGTGTCCCCAGTGTCTAGCAGAGGCCTAGTGCATTAATTTAATGATAAATTCATTAATTAATGCATGAATAATGAGTGGATGAAATAGCCAGGACCGTGGGAAGAGGATGGGTGCTTGGAGGTCACTGGGTCTAGTTTACTCTGTGGACAGATGTGGAGACTGAGGCTCAGACAAGAGAAGGGCTGTGCTTGGGGGCTTATGGGGAGTCTGTGAAGAAGGTGTTGTATGGCAGCGAAGATGAAGGACGTGTGTGACCCTGCAGAAAAAGCTCTGTGAAAGCAAAAATCCTAGACAGAAATGTGAGGACTATTATTTTTCTGGGATTCCAATCAGGCCTCTTGACAGCTCTCCACTCAGGCCTAGGTAACCACTCTGCATTCTTCACACACACACTATACTTTCCCACTTTCCCATCACTGCCATGAGGCTCCCTCCACCTGAAATGCCTGCTTTCTCCCTACATAGAAGTCAAATGCCACCTCCTCCAAGGACCCTAGCCTTGAGTATCCTACCCAGGGCTCTACTGGCTCCCCCTGGCTGTCTCCCAAGGTGCTGGATTTGCCAGATGCACCAGAGCTGTCCATGCTCACTCCAGCCCGCCTTCCCCTGGGCCCTTCTCAGGGCTGCTCATATCTGCCCCATCATTCCACCCCTGGTCCTGACACCCAGTGGGATCTCCAGGGTGTGAGCTGATGGGAGGGTAAAGAAGGGAGGGTGCTCTCTGACAGCCCTCTTCCCCTGGGAAGCCTTCCATGATTCCAGGCTGTGGCATGGGCTCCTTAGGTCCCTGTGCTTCCCTCCTCACACAGCTGACATACTGCCGGGTTTTCGTTTGTCTCTGTCTCCTCTCCCAAGCTGGGAGTTTGCTGGAGACATGACCTGAGCGCCCCTGAGAGGGTCTGCAGAACTGCAGTAGGCAGCACCAAATAGGCAGCACTACATATTTGCTGGTTGGACCACCAGATGGATGGATGGATGGATGGATAGACGGATGGGTGGATGGATGGGTGTCTGGGTGGTTCGATGGATGGATGGATGGGTGGGTGGATGTATGTATGGATGGATGGATAGATGGATGGATGAATGGATGGTTGGAAGGGTGAATGGATGGTTGGATAGAAGGATGGATGAATGGTTGGATGGATGGGAGGAAGGATGGGTGAGTGGGTGGGTGGATGGGTGGATGAACGGATGGATGGGTGAATGGATGGATGGATGGTGAGTGGATGGATGGACAGATAGATAGGTGAGTGGGTAGATGAATGGGTAGATGGGAAAAGGAAGGAATGAACTGAATGCTTAGGCTGCTTGGGTCATTCTCTAAGGGATAGACAGCCATCTATCAAGTAGGCCCTCAGCAAAATGTCACTGGGTTAAACAGAGACTTCACAATTCCTATCTAAAATTCTTTCATTTTTAATTTGTTCATTCACTCACTCATCCTTTCATCAATGTCTTGGCTTCTTGTGAGAATTAAATGCATTAATACATATAAGGTGCTTAGAACAGTGTCTGGTGCATAGTAAGTAGTGTATGATACTGTTATTATTATCCCACAGACATTTCCTGAGGATCTACTACCTATCAGGCCCTTAAGTAGGCTCTGTTGTGTATTCAACCCAACTCCAAAACACAGTGACACATAGCAGGCCCTCACTGGAAGAGGCCCGGAGGGTCTCACAGCTCTGTCCCAAGACTACACCCTTTCCTACCCCCCAGGACTGCCAGAGGGACCCCCCTGGGCTGGGCCTGAGGGGGACGGTGAAGGCGGGATGGGGAGGCCTAGCAAGTGTGCTGGGAAGCTGGGCCTGTCCCGACCAGTGAGGACCTAGAGATGGGCCCTGGTGCACAGTAGTGCAGCTCTTCATGTCTGTGTCCAGGCCAGTCCCTCCGGCTCTTACCAGGGCTGGTGTGGTCGTAGCGGTAAGGCTCTGAGAGGAAGTGTGGGAGAGCCATGAGCAGGCCTGCCAGGGCCACAAGGACAGCCCCACCGCCGATCAGTCGGGGTCGGTGTACCCGGCTGCCAAAATAGCTCACAAACACAATCAGGGCTGTGTTTCCCACCTGCAAAGGGATAAGCGAACCCATTAAAGTGGAGCAGAGATCAGGACCAGAGACCAGCACCACCCTTGCCCCTGTCACCCATCTCAGTGTTCCCATCTGGATAATGGACTAGCTGGTTGATAATATAAGAATCACCTGAGTCCCTCTTAAGTATACAGATTTTGGGTCCTCCTAGGAAGGGCCTCACAGCCCCATTAGAGGAGAGAAATGCAGACAGAATGGACAAGGCTTCAAGTTCATTTCATTCTGGAAAATGGGTTGGACACCATGTTTGAACATGCAGGACAGTGGACAGTCAAGGAAAGAGTTTTCAAGTTCCCAGAACATCGTGAATAACAGAAACAAATAGAGTCTAAAGCCAGAGGACTAAGGCTTAGAATTTCAAGACTTAGAATCAAAATCCTAGGATGTGGGCACTGGAGAGGGCTCAAGAGTTTGCAGGAAAGAGACAGGTCTGCTGTCAGAAGCTGGGGTGGGCACCCCAGTCCACTGCTTACTGGCTGGTCACCATGGGCAAGATATGCACCCCCTGAGCCCCAGGCTCTTTGCTTGTTGAGTAGGGTGGCTTCAGCAGAGGGGTGGTGGGAGGGCTGACCCTGGGAAGGACAGTCCTTCTCCATTTTATAGATGGGACACAGAGGTCCAGAGATGGAGAGTAACTTGCCCAAGGTTCCAGAGCCAGGTAATGACGTTCCCTTCCCACCTCTGAGATCTGGAGGTGGGGTCTGAGGAATACCTAGGGTCACTGTTAGGCCTTGGGTTGGGAGAAATGTGACACATCACCCAAGGGGGAGAGAATGCACAGAATTCTGCTGGAGTTGGGTGGGGAGAGAAAGAGTATTCTCTGGACAACAGCCTTCTCTGAGGGTGGCATAGCTGGTGGGGAGGGGCTGAGCACAGCCTGACTCTGGCCCCCAAATCCACCCAAACCGGCTGTCCTTTCTGCCTTCTTCGTTGCTTGGCTGTTGCCCCAGAGGCAGCAATGCTGGGCAACTCTGAAGATGACACTCTGTGCTGTGATATCATTCCATCCACCAACAGCCCAAGGTCCCAAGGTTCTGCCCTAGATTAATTTAAACCTCTCTCATCACTATTGAAGTGACTTCCTCTGATTCCTTCCTGGACAGGCAAAAGCCAGGAACCTGAGATGGTAAAGGAACCAAAGGGAGAGTGGTGGGCATGGAAACTGTGGCTAGCTCTAAAATACTGCACATCCCCATCAGAGAGCCCCCAAGGGCAGGAACCCAGTGCTCTGACATTACAGGGAGGGGGAGGTCTCTTCTTGGCCTTGTCCTAACACATGGTGGCCAGTTTCTGGGCCAGGACACTGTGGAAGGAGCCGTCTAGGGAGATCATGGGGACAGAGTGGTGACAGGTGCTGCCTGCAGGCCCTGGGAGGGGAAGGGTTATGTTGGGGGTAATAAGAAGTTGGGTGGGAAGGTGGGGGGCCAGTACCTCATTGAAGGCCGCTAGCAGTCCCGAGGTCTGGCTGGAGAGGCCGAAGCGTTTCTCCACTGTGGAGATGGAGCTCTTGAGGTAGCCGGAGATCATGAGCTGCGTCAGCTGCAGCAGGCTGTGGCACAGGACGAAGAACTGCCGGAGGGGCCACAGGGACAGCAGTGGGCCAGGGCCAGGGAGACAGGTGGGAGGCAGTGGGTGGGGGAGACAGGCAGTTGGGGAAGGCAGGGAGGAGTGAGGTCGAGAGAGAGAAGCAAGGAATAGAATGGGGGAACAGAGTCGGAGGAGCCAGACGTCCAGGAGAGAGTAAGGGAGGGAGCGTCACCAACAAGAGGAGAGAGAGGGAGTTATTGGAGCTGCCATGGCTTCTCACACAAGCCTAAAAATGAGAAAAGCTGTGCCCAGTACCCTGGGAGCCCTAAGGACTACCTGGGACCCACATGGCTGAGAGCAGGGTCTACATGGGCTGAGGGTGGTGGGAGCCTACTCTGACCTGCAGAGCTCCCCCGGGGCTGCCCTGGGCCTCCCTCCCCCTCCAGCATGCACTTCCTCCAGAAGGATCCCAGATCCTTCTCGGCACCACCCTCCCCTAGAGCTCCCCCAGGAGACCACCTGCCTCACCAAATCCGCTGCTGCCCCCCCACCCGCCCCACAAACATCAGGGCCTGCCTCCTGCTGAACTGACAGGATTTTTAAGAGAAGAAAACCTTGCTTCAAAGAATTAAAATATAGGGTGTTTATGCCAGAGCTTAATAACATTTATTGTGCTCTTCTGAGTCTTAGTTTCCTGATGTGTGTGATGAGGATGGCACCCCTGCCTCCTGGTGACTATGAGAACTAAATAAGGTCATGTGGGGTGGCACTTGGCACAGGCCTGGCATCTGGTGGATGCGTGGCTTGGTTTGGGGCTGCCCATGGTGGAGCCAGAGCTCCCAGGATTCATACAGATTCAGGATCCTTGGGGTCCTTGTCTTTCCCTTGAGGGAAATGACAGGCAAGGAGGCTGCTCTCGCACTGTGCACAGAGCAGCCCCTCTTTCCTCTCTGGAAGGAGAGAACAGGTGCCTGAAGCCAAGCTAAATGCCTTCATAAACTGTCCCTCTGATCCTCACAGCCACCCATTCTACAGAAGAGAAAACAGGCTCAGAGAAAGGCAGCAACTTGCTTGGCATTACGCTCCAGTAAGTGGCAGAGCCTTCTCTGCTGGGCCCCGAGAGGTACCTTAATGCTGTGGAACACGCTTGGCTGTGAATCCTGAGCATTCGGACAGGTTTTGCCTCTGGGTGTGTCTTCTGTGCCCATTATGGCTTTGGGGTCCTTCTCTGGCATCTGGGGCTCCTCATTCACGGGCCCTGTGGGACAGCCAGCCAGGGTGAGAGTGGAGTTGGCATCCCAGAGAAAGGCACTGACCCAGGTAGCCCCAGGTGACTCAGGGTTGGTGAGAATCTGAGAGTTGAAGCACCTTCACCTTCCGGAGCCGCAGGTGCTGGAAAAGCCCTTCCTAAGGGTGTGTGTTCCATGTGCCCTTGCTGCTGGGTCCTGCCTGGGACAGCTGCTTCACACCTTCATTCCATTCTTCCCATAACCCCTCCTTCCATGGCTCAGCTGCTGACCCCACCACACAGCCTTAGGCAGTGGCCCCAGCAGTAGGGACACACAGGCTTAGCCCCCCTTGGGTCTGTAGCTGCGAGGCATCCAGTGGCCTGGAGGCTGAGAATGGGTCTAGGCGTGGGTCTGTCTGGTTCATTCTAGGATGAGTGGTCTGAGGCCAGTGGAGGGTCGATACTTGGTGCATAGTCAGAGCATAAAGGCTTTTCCTCAGGGTAGTTCAGAACAGATATACCCCCGCCCTCCCCAAAGCCCCCCACCGGCACCACCCTTTATGTAATTGCAGAGCAAACCAGCCCAATCCCCAAATCATACACCAAACCATGTTGCTGGTAGGTGGAGAGAAAGGCCTCAGAGGTCATTCATTGAACCCCCCACTCCATCCTAGACAAACTGAGGACCCCACGTGTGGTGGTGGCTCAGGAGGCAGAGCTGTGGTTAGAACCTGCGTCTTTGGCACCGCTCTGCATATCTGGTTTTTTCCCGTGGTGGCCATGTTGGTGACCCACTCACAGCAGTGACAGGAAAGCTAAGCCCTTTCAGAAGCATCTCCTGGGGTCCCCTGAAGTTTTATCTCAGCAAGGAGCCCGGTGGCCTTGGGAGACTCCACCCCTCCACTTACGTGGAAAGCCATCCTCCTGGGACCTGCTTCCTGCGGAAGCCTCCTTCATTGTTTCATATGCCTCTTAACCTGGCAGGAGTTTCCCCTCATTCAACAAGCTCTTCTTGGAACCTGAAAACTGACCTGAGGACACCTCTGACCCAGGGCTGGGGGCTGGGGATGCCCACTCCACCTCCAGACCTGGGCCAACTCAGGGCGGGCCTACACCGGCCTGGACCTGCCCCAGGCAGAGGGTTCGTGTTCCTTGCACAAGGCACCTGGGAACCTGAGGAACTGTTTTTTAATAGAGATACAATTCACATACCTTATAATCCGTCCTTTTAAAGTATATAATTCAGTGGGTTTTAGCACAGTCAAAAAGTTATACCATATCACCACTATTGAATTCCAGAATGTTTCCATCACCCCAATAAGAAAACCTGTACCCATTAGTACTTACTCCCCATTCTTCCCTGCCCCCAGCTCCTGGCAAACACTAATTTATTTTCTGGCTCTCTTGGCTTGCCTGTTCTGGATATTTCATATAAAATCACATAAATGAAATAACATAATATGTGACTTTTTAATCTGGCTTCCATCACTTAACATAATGTTTTGCAGATTCATCCATGCATCAGTACTTCATTCCTTTTTATGGCTGGATAATATTTCATTGTATGGGCATATAATTACATTTTGTTTATCCATTTATCTGTTGATTGACATTTGTTTCAGGTATTAAGAACATTCACATACAAATTTTTGTGTAGACAGATGTTCTCATTTCTCTTGGGGATATAGCCAGGAGTGGAATTCCTGGGTCACATAGTAGCTCTCCGTTTAACTTTTTAAGGAACTGCCAAACTGTCTCTAAAGTAGCTATGCCATTTTATACTCCCACCAGCAATGTATGATGGTCCCCATCTCTCCACATTCTTGCTAATACTTATTATTGTGTGTTTCTTTGATGATAACCATGTGAGTGGGTATGAAGTGATAGCTTATGTGGTTTTGACTGGCATTTCCCTGAGGACTAATGATCTTGAACATCTTTTCATATGCTTATTGGCCATTTGTATCTCTTCTTTGGAGAAATGTTTATTCAAATAGCCTGAGAAATTTGAGAAGATGGAAGTGTGTGTGGCTGGGGAGGAATCATTTTAGGGGCATAAAGACTCACAGGCAACAAGGAGATGTTGAAACAAAGTGAGACCTGAAAGGGAGGGGACGAAGGGTCGGCCTGGAGAAGGAGAGTGGGGGTGGTGACTTTGAAGGAGGAGAGGAGGTGAGGGGGTTCCAAGCAGACTCCCCCCGAGGAGATGGGTGGGACCATCTCCCAGCCCCAGTTCCCCTCACCAACAGAGATGGTCACTCTGTTCCTGCCCAACCAAACACAGCCAGGCCACCAGGAAGGCAGCAGTGCCTGCCCACCAAGGGGCCAGGCCAACCAGCAGATGAGGCGGGAGCTGAGACTGGGGAGGCAGAAGTCCCAGCTGGAGCCCCAGCTCTGAAAGAAGCTGAGGGTCTGGGTGAGGGAGGGAGACAGAAGGTCAGGGGAGCATTCAGATCCCTCCACCTTCTCACGGCCCAGTCCTCAGCCTGAGCCTCTGGACTGGTGAGGAGAGCCTGGCCCCGGCTCCCCGAGCTCTAAGAACAGCCATCGGTCAGTGCACTGGGTGGCCTGTTGGTCCCTGAACAGGGCTGTCTGGCCAGTCCCTCCAGGCCCTTCCTGTGCACTGAGGCCTTGCCGGGGCTGGCAGCAAACAGTCTGACTTTGAGAATGAGGACAGAATTCCTCTGAGAAGGAGGGTCCTGAGTCCAGGGTGTGTGTCCTCCTCATGTGATGTCTCTGGGTCCCTTTCTGTCCTATGAAGACTTTTTCAGGGGGCTAGCTGTGGGGTGAACCTTGGTTGGGCCAGGGTGGGAATGAAGGGAGAAACAGGGAGCCAGGCCCCAGGAAATAAACCCAGCTCCGTGTCTCCTAGCTGGGAAGTTGGGTTTTAGGGCCCCGAGGGTAGAGCCCACAGCCTCAGAGCTGGCAGGCAAGGGGCACAGGCACACCTCTGTCCATCAGCTGGCACATCATTGGTCCAGCTGTCTTTCAGGAGACTTGTCTGTTTGGGCTGTCAGTTGACCACCTGCCCTGCAGCTGTTCAATCCATTGGTCTGACAGTCCCCCTGAAAGTCTGTCGGCCAGACCCCTTCCGTTCAGACCCTCTGGAGGTCTGCAAGGCAGAGGGCCTGCCCCCAGCTTCCTCCTCCGTGGGCAGAGGACGGCCTTCTTCACAGCAGCCGAATCCAGGGTGATGAGGGCCACGAATCCAGAGAGCAGCCTGACCGGGAGGTGGCCTTTCTCTGCCTGTTCTTTGCTGGAAAGGCTTGGGGGCCTGCCTCGTCCAGCCACCCCCACCCGCCAGCTGCAAACAGCAAGTCCCAGGCAAACATGGGGCTGACTGTAGGTTTAAAAGTCCCCAGACCTGGCTCTGAACCCCAGCCCTGCCACAGCTGCTGTGTGAGCCAGGACACACCCCTTCTCCTCCTGAGCCTGTTTCCTCATTTGTAACATGAGGTCACAGCACTGAGCTCATGGAGGTAAGGCACCTAGGGTCCCTGGCCCAGGCCTGGCACACAGTAGGCCCCTGTGAGGACCACTGTCCTCCCCTCTCCTGATAACCTTCAGGTGCCCCAGAGGACACAAGGCCCAACTAAACCCGTTCCCTTCCAGCACATGTGGTTCCTCCACGTTAACACCTCCCTTTGACAGCACCGTTTCCAACTCTGGATTATGTCTCTCCCTCTAATCCCAACCCTAACCCACCACAAGGCCTGCAGACCCAGACCCCTGTGCTCCATGCACACTTACTAGCTCAGGAGGCAATGGCCCAGGCTTGAATCCTCCCAGCTGGGATCCCATCGTGTGGCCGTACACCAGCAGCCCTTTTGCTCCCCCATCCACACCGAGGGATGGTGACCCCTACTTGCCAGTGCAGAGAGCGCCCACCGAGAACCAGACCCCTCCACCTGACATTCAGCCTGGACACTAAGGGCCTGAAGCCATAGCTTACTGTCTACATTAACTTAACTTCTCTGCAATTCCACTGTCTTCTTTAGCATTTTTTATTCTTACTCTTCCTACACTGAGGAGCCCAAGCAAATGGCTTGATTATTCACTACAGGAACTTCCTAAAAAGCCGATCAACTCTTCAAGGGAAACCATCAACAGAGCATGTGCCTCAGAGTGTTGGAATCTCTCCCCACAAAATCCTCACCTTGCTCTTTCTACCAACAAATCCTGCACTGTCGTATCCTGATTCTTACCCAATCCTGGTCAAACCTCCGCAGCCCACCTCTTGCCCTGCACTGAAGGACTGGCCTTAAAACAAATTCCCAATTCTCAGTAAATATTGACCTTTCCTCCCCACTTGGAGACACTGCCAAAGCTTTGAGAGGTGGTGTTGTACTTCATCTCAGTAAACAATGGAATCTGTCTCATCAGCAGGTTGCATCAGTAATATGTGGGGAGCAGCATGGACACGATACATCGGTGTACACTGAATGTTGTTGTCTGCCCATCAGGCAGCCAGTCTTAGTTGTCAGCTGCCTGTCCTGCCAGAAGCACCCCACCTGACGCTATGCTTTGTAACGTCCTGCAGGACTTTGCCACCTGCTGGCAGTCTGCTGAGAATCGGGGGGATTCCAAACGCCAGGGGGCTGGCGAGGAGGGGGCTTAGAGACACAGCTCTCTGACTCATCCTCACGCCTCCAGGAAGTGGCCCTGATGGAGGAGTTTGTCCTAGGGGGCTACCGTAGACTGAGCGGCACTCTGCTGGGCTGCATAGGCTCACCCATCCCCCCGCGGCCCTTTGAGGTAGCTGCTGTGAGTCCATGATACAGGTGAGGAGACCGAGCACAGAGTGGGAGAAGTGACTTATCTGGGGTCCTTGGGTTGGAAAATGGAAAAGCCTGTACTGGAACCCAATCTGTCTGACTCCTGGGCACACAACAGCAACCACAAAATAGTGTCTCCAGTAATGGCCTTAGAACAAATGAAAAAAAAAAAAATCCCCACATAGCCATTTCCTATTCCAGCCTGGCTCCCCTTCCAGGTGTTTGTATGGGGACAGTCGGCCATTCTACCAGCTGATTCTTTAGCTGTACAGTTCTTTGGTCAGTCAACACTCTCTTTTGATATGGCCTTAGAGAGAGTGCTGTCAGGGCAAGGCTGGGAAGTTAATGTGGCCAGAAGGACATGTGGCCCCCAATCTAGAAGACCCGCATATGCTGGAGTTCAGGACTCAACACCAAGGCCCAGATTTAACTTCTGGAGGGAGATGCTGAGAAATACTGAGAGAGCCTGGGAGAGTTCTCATATCCTGAGGATGGAGGAGGAGGTCTTAGACCAAGGAGGGAGGGGCAATGACTGTCTCTCCAGCACATCCCAGCCTGTTCCACAGCAGAGAGAGCAAGATCTAGGACCCCTTAGACGCAGTGTGGCTTGGGCCAGCAATTAGACCTCTCTGAGCCTATGGTCAGATAAATAGTAATAAAATAACAGTAAAATAGGAGTAATAAGCCTTGCCTCTCACGCTTGCATGAAGGTCACATGGGATGATGTCCTTTGTCAACCCCAAGATCCCTCTCAAGTGTCAGTTTACTCAGCCTTTTCCCCAAACTCAGCTGTGAGTACATTTTCAGGTCTGGCCACCAGGCCTCAGAATAACTTACTTTCCTTCATGGGGGAGATTCAGCCCCAGCATTACTCTCTCACCTCTTCCTGAGGTGGCACAGAACCTTCTGGATGCCTCCCTCTTGTTCTTCCTCCCCACCCTATTCTCGCCAGCTGCATTCCAAGGCCTTCTTGCCTTTTTCTAATAATTTCCCTTTTTCTAATGATTTCTAGTAAGGAAAGGCCTCTCTTCTCCCGCCATCCTCTGGAGCTGTGCAGTGCATGGCAGTCCTGCCTGGGGCACATCTGACTCTAAGACATTTTTGGGGCTTGTGTAATGCTGTCTTGCTGAGTGTTTTTAAGTTAGTTGCCAACACTTAGGTATCAAGAAACTTCACATAAAACTCCAGATTTTTGCTTTTCCTTGAAAGATGAGCAGATCTGGCCACGCTGGGCCTATGTCCCCATATGGTGACACTCGCTGTCTAAGATGCTGGGCCCGCGCTGCTGGAGTCTCTTTGAGGGTGCCCACTTCATGACCCTCTTCACCCGCCTGGGGGGTTCCCTGTCTGCAAGCCCAACAACACCCGGCCTGGAGAATTCACTGGACAGGAGGCCAGGGCTGGGTCAGCCCTCTGAGGGGTGAGGAAACAGGGCCAGAGAGGACCACGATTTGACCAGGTGGGACAGAGCTGGTCTTTGCTGGTTCTAGGAATGAGAATGAAGATTCATGTCACACACACTGACAGCTGCCTGAGGCAAGCTGCTGGGGACCCAGAGACCAGCAAGCCCAGTCCCTGCCCTCAGGGAGCTCCCAGAGAATGTATGTGGAAGGCAGCGGGGAGCAGATATCTAACACAGAATCACAATGACACATGCTTACTAGGAAACAATGTTTCAGGACTATAGAAACACAGCAGAGAGGCCCCTGCCTAGACTGGAAGGTTCTGGAAGGCTTCCTGAAAGAAGAAACATCAGAGAAAAGGGGAGTGGGGATGGAGAGTAATGGGGCAATGTAATGAGTGGGGAGGTGGGATGGTCAAGACTTGGTGGAAAATCAGCTGTGGGAGTGCAGGGGGATGGGGAGAGGTGCAGCTCTCCATCGGATGTCCCGCCATTGAGGGGTGGAACTGTAGGGCGGTGGGGGTCCAGCCTTGGATGTGGTGAGTTAGCGGCAGCAGGGGGTGCCAACGGGGTGATGCCTAGGAGGCTGTGGGGAGCCCATCAGAATACAGGGGCTGGAACCAGGCTTCTGGCTCTTAGACTGGGAGGCACGAGTGGAGAGAGTTAATAGAAGCCACAAGTGGGCAAGTGGCCCGGCAAGAGTGAGAAGCCCCCAGCATGCGCCCCAACTCAAGAGAACAGCGTGAAAAAGAGGAACATACCCTGCAACTGCGTTGAGGTGCCAAGGTTGGGGGAGGGGGCCAGAGTCACGAAGGACCCAAGATGTTTCTGGAAAACTTCCTGCCTCCAGCACTAACACACGCACAGCCAGAGCTTGGAAGGGAACTATTCCCAGAAGCAGATATTGGGCAATCCATCCCTCATAACAATGGCACCTCTCTTCAGAGGTGTTGGGGTGGGAGGAAGGCCGCTTCATAATGGCCAACCCCGGCCTCGTGCCCTCCCTACCTGCTAGAGTGTCCTGGCTTCCCCCAGCCTGCTGGTCACCTTGCCCAGCCCATGCCAGCTGTCTTTCCCTCCATAAAACGGCCCTCTCGAGCCAGTTCTCTCAGTCCTTTCCCTGGGAAAAGGCTGGTCACTCTCCTGCATTATCTGCCTCATGAGGCCCTGAACTCCCCTGGGCAGAGGCTGTCCTGTCCTGTGTCCTGATGGACTATGTCAGGTCCTTGCTGAAACTCTCTGGGTCAGAAGACCTTGGATTCAAATATTTGTTTTGCCACATTGTAGCTGTGTGATCTTGGCAGCTTACTTGGCCTCTCTAAGCCTCAGTTTCCTTCTCTGGGAGAGAGAGCAGAGTGCGCGGCTCACGGTATATTTGGTGGGAGCACCGCTGGTCCCCTGTAGTCCCCAGCAGGCCAGCCCCTGCTCCCGCCCCACCCCCTCGCGCCAGTGAGTACAGTTGCTTCAGCCTCACCTGCAGGGCCTCTGGAACCGCTCCTGCCTCATCTACCCACCCCTAGTGGGCATTATTCTCTGGCCCCAGTAGATGCCTGCCGTGGTTCCCCAATTCATCCTGTTGTCTTTCACCTCTGGGCGTTGCACACGCTGCCCTCAGCCTGGAGTACCCCTCCTCCCTGCTAAGCCACTTCTCCTCTCTCAAGGCCTGGCCCAGCTTAAAGACAGGACTGCTGAACTGAGCTGACTGAATGAAGGAGAAGAGAAGGCGGAGCTTGGGGACCTGGGGGGCTTCTGGGGTGGGGGAAGGACGGCCCTGAGTGCTCCAGTTCCCGCTGTGGCCTGGTGAGGTTTCTGGAGCAGGAAGAGGCAAAGACACAAAGAGGAGTCCCTGGGGCCCTGCGCTTGGCTGCTGTCTTTGGGAAATTCCTCCCAGCAGGACCTTGGGGTGGTCTGTGGGGAGGGCAGTGGCGTGCCTGAGGTCCAGCTAGGGCAGGCCTCCCAGCTGTTGCTCCTTGAGGGAGAGCTGCGCAGGGTGGGGGGAGGGCCAAGCACTGCCTGGTGATTTCCAAGCTGGGGCAGGGACCCTGTGTGGGGACTTTCTGTTCCCGGTTCTGGGCCTGACTACCCCATCAAGACCCAAGATGACCCTAAAAATAGTGAGGAGGGCCTGGGGGAGGGGAGCCCTGAGCCCAAAGGGTATCCGGGCCAGTCTCCTTAGGCCAAAAACACAAAGCCTGAGGCTCAGAGACAGGCAGCCTGTGGCCCAGGCCACACAGTCTCCCCAGCCACTAGTCCCAGCTCCTCCTGTGCTTACATTTGCTCCCTAACGGTCAGCTGTACCCAACCTCGCTCCATATCATAGGCTTCCAGTCATTGATTAGAGTAGGCTTTCAGAATAGGCTGGAGGGAAGGGAGGAGTGTCATGGGGGTGCATGGAGAGGAGGCAGGACAGCTTATATACTGAGCCTTTCCCAGCACCCGTCTCTGCCCAGCATGTGCTGAGATCTGGGGTCTCAGGAATGGATGAAATCAGGCCCCACCCACAGGGAGCTCCCAGGGCAGGGAGGTGGGCATTGTTCACCATTTCATGCATTAATTCTTAAGGCTCTGGGCTGCATGCAGTCCATGAGCGGCTGGCAGGGACCAAGCCTACTTCTCACCCCCAAGGGCTAAGACCCAGGCTGGCACCCTGGAGATAGCCAATACACCCCAACACTGATGGGGAGACCCCACCCTTTCCCTGCAGAGAGGCCTCTGTTCCATTACTCCCTCCAGAGATGGAAGTCTCAGCTTCTCAGCTCAGGAAGGGACCAAGTGACCACCTGCATATACTGCACAGGTGGAGAAAGTAAGTCCCAGAAAGGGAGAGAAGCAGACTGGGCATTGAATGCCTGGCACCTGGTTGTGGGATCTAGGCAAGCTCGTCATCTGGTTCACAGCTGCCCAAGATCTGCCCCAGCAGGTGAGGCCCAGCCTGCAAGGAAATAACTCCCCCTAACCCTGTGCACTCCCCAGTTGCTAGCACTCCAGGGCCAGCTTGCTTTATCTGCGGCCGGCAGAGAAGTGCCCAAGGTAGGTGAAGACTCGCTAGTGGGGGGCCTGGCAGGCAGGAGGAAGCCCCCCAGCAATGGCTTGGAGAGGAAAGAGCTTTGGCATCGGGCAGACCTGGGTTCTGGCCCCCCCGTGGCTGCTTGCTTGCTGGGTGACCCTGGTGAGTCGCTTGCCCTCTCTGAGCATTTGTTTCCTCACCTAGTAAAAAGGATGAGAACTTGTCACTGCCTTCTCATAAAGCCAGTGATGGAGAGCTAAAATTTGAATCTAGGGCTGCTAAACCTTGTCCCACTGTCTGTCAGGATCAGCTCACATTTGAATCCAGCAGGGCTGGGGAGAGCAACAGAAACAACACTAGGGAGAAGGAGGGATGAACAGCAAAGAGGGGGTCAAACAGCATATCAGAGGGAAGTTACTACCCGCTGGGAGAGTCAGTTGGGAAGCCTGCCCCCCCCACCCCCCGGAGGAGCTGGAAAACAGGACATATTTCACAGAAGGGGATGTGGGCAGGTGCCTTTCTGGTGGAAGAGGTAAAGCTGAACAAAGGTGCAGAGGTGGGAAAGCCGCTGAACCACAGAATGGGACTGGCTTCTGTGGACTGGCCTTGGTACGTCGTTTTCCTCCCCCACAGACAGGGAAGCTCTGCCTGCTGCCTAAGGGCACGTGGTGGGTTGGTTGTGGGGCTGGGCTAAGAACCACATCTGACCCTGACTCCCCTCCCTGGTGTCTGCCTCTGGCCGTGACAGCCAGCCCCTCTCCCTAGAGGCTCTGTATCCTGCCCCAGCTGCATCCCTACATCCCTCCCAGTGCCCTCGGACCAGAAAGGGAGCACGGGGGAAGCCTGGCCGTGGCTCAGACTGGGGCTCAGGAAGCAAGGCCAGAAGTGGCTTCTGGGGGCCCAGTGGACAGAAGCTGGGGTCAGCTAGAGAATATTCTGAGACCTGAAGGGGCCAGAATAACAGTCGGGGCACGAAGTGGCTGGGGTGTTCTGGAGGCAGGTGCGGTACAGCCAGAGTCTCTAGGTTTCTCCCATACCTGTAGGATCACCAACCCTCCCATCCTGTAGCTAGCCAGGGCTGATAGGAAATTTGGATTTTAAGTGGCCCATCGCCAGGCCAACCTACCCAAATCTCATCTCATTGTCATCTCTCCTGTGAGGCCCCCAGAGGAAGCATTCACCTCCACCCTTCCTGCCATGCCACGGTTTCCAAGCCAAGACAGCAACACAGCTGCCTCTGCTACTGGGAAGCCCTCACCGCGGTGCTCCAGGGAGCAAGTTCAGCCTCGCCTGTGTGGGGCCAAAACAGCCAGGGGAGGACAGACAGCTGGAGGGAGGCCAAAGGTGACCGCTGCAGGGCGTCCAGCCCGAGGGCCACTCTGTCTGAAGACCTGTGTTTTTCCACCTCCCTCTGCCTACCCAAGAAATGCTCCATCCCCACAACCACACCCTCTCCACATGAAGCTTCCTGTCAGGCTCCAGGCCTTGCTTCTCAAGGCTTCAGGGCACTTCCCCTCCGGCCTCTTCCCTCCCCCACCACCAACACCTGCACAGGGTCTTTACAAGACTCTGAATTCCCTTCCCTTCTGTGCCAGTCTTCCTGCTTCTGCCTAACAGGCCTGTCCGCCTGTCTCTCTCCTGTACCTGTTTCTCTCTGGTCTTGCTCTCTCTTGCTCTCTCACTGTCTCTGCTTCTCTGTTTCTCTGGATCTCTCCTGCAGCCCTCCCTCTGGGCTTCCTTCCCTTTCTCCGCCTGCTCCTGTGGGCACCTGTTGATCTTAATCTTCTGCCTGTCTCCACCCTTCTGTCTCAGCTTTTGTCTGACTCTGCATTTCTCTGGGCTCATTTTGTCTTTTCTTCTTTGCTTTGTCTGTCTCTATCTTTGCCCACTTTAGAGAGGGGAGTTGGGGGGAGCTCAGGCCTGACTTTCCATTACCCTCTTGGTCTCTCTGCCTCCTAAGCAGGTTAGGTGGGGTTCCCTGCCTCCTCCTGACTAAGCAGCATTCCTTCCTGTCCCTCTGGTCATTCACTCATTCATTCAACACACCCTCACTAGGTCCAGCTGTATGCCTGGCTCCTGTAGGAAACTGCAAGTCTCCTCCCCACCCCATCACGGCACACCCATTTTGCCTCTGCAGCCTCACCCTGTGCACTGGCAATATGGCCCCTGGGCTCCCCCCAATGCCCCTTCCTTACTTCATCCAGACTTACCTATCCTGGGTCCCATGATTGCTGAGATGCACTGAGTTCCAGCCCCTATTTCAATTTCAAGACTGGAACTTAGCAGGAGAGAGGGAGTGAGAACTTAGGGGCTCTCGAGCCACAGCTGGAGAAGGGATTCCTGGCAGGAGCCACCTCTAACAGGTATGGATCAGGAAGTCCTGCTAAACTTGACCCCACTCTCCAGGTGCCTGTCTCCCTCGGTCACTTGCTCCTTCTGACCGTCTGTCTCTCTCTCTGAAATCCTCTGCTCCCTGGCTGGGGCAGCCCAGAGCCAGAGCTGTGTAGGAGGCTGGGTTTGCTTAGATCCAGCCCCCCTGATGGGAGGAGGCTGCTGTTTTGCCTTCCCTCAGCTTGTTCCTTCCAGGCTGCTTACCTCGGCATTGGCATTTCCCTTGAATATTTTCTCCTACTCTGTTGGCAGTGGAGAGGCAGGGGGCAGAGGGAATGTCATGGGTTCCCAAGCCCTGGGGTCATTCAGGCCTGATTCTCCAGTCTCCTCTCTGCACTTCCCTTCTGCCTGAGGCTCTTCCCCCACCAAACTCGTCCCTCTCACAAAACTTTTGTCACCCTCCATGAGCCCCAAAGAGAGCCCCTGTTACCCCATTGTCCTCCTTCACTAAATCCTGTCCCCCTCAAGCTCTCATCCCCTCTCACTGAACCCCCATCTCCTCTCTGAGCTCCAGGGATCTAGAGCAAGGGGGAACTCTGTCCACCGGGAATCACAATGGCCAGCCTGCCTGGGAGAAGTCATGGCGGCAGCTCCATAGGTCTGGCCCTTTCAGTGGAGGGATTGTGGGGAGCAGAAGCGCAGATAAGAAATTCCCAGAGTTTTCTGGACTGAAGACTGAGGATTGAGGCACTGGGGCCAGACAGACGTGGTGCTCTCTCACTGCTGTCATTCCCTGGTCAAGTAGCCATAGGCAGATTTCTACACCTCTTTGAGTGTCAGTTCCCTCACCTATAAAGAAGGGAGAGTATTCCTCATTTGCAGGGCTTCTGTCAAAGTTCAGTAAGAGGGAAAGAAAGAAGCCAAGCCTGAAGGCCTGGAGCTCAGAGAAGGGAGTGGCAGAGACAGGGCTCAGAACCGGGTCAGGAGAGAAAACACACCCACCTGCTTGGCCTAGTCCATCTTGCTCAGCACTTTCACACATAGGGTCCCACTGGGCCCCCCACTGATCTCGTAGGCCAGGTATTTTCCCTCATTTTACAAATGAGGCATTGGGTGTCAGTAACTGCCCAGAAGTCATCCAGCTAATGGGCAGTGGGGCCATGCCTTGAACCTCTGGTGCTAGAACCAGGCTGTTTTCTTCACCCAGGCTGTACTTTCTGAGGAAGACCTCTGGGTTTCCCCAAATCCAGATACAGAAGTGAACCTAATTCAGTTCCAGGAATAGGGTCTTTGCATGAAATGGAGATGTGAGTTTGGAGCCTAACTTTTGGGGAGCAATGATAGAGAAATACATATCTATATCATTTGGCTCCTAATGGTTGTATGAGGGTGGTAGTAGGAAGTGGGAAATATTTGAAATAATCTCAGATTAGCCTGGCACATAGCAGGCACTCAATATATACTTGCTGCATGATGGAGTCTGAAAAAACAGAAATGTGAATGTGTGACCACTGTACTGAGAAAGGCAAATAGCTGGCTTGGATTGATGGAAAGACCAGACCCTGATCCTGCTTGAGGAAACCAAATTGGGTCTATCTAAACCTTTCAGACCCAAGTCAGCACTGAGTCCTTGCAGAGATGTAGCCTTCCAGACTCCCAACTGCAGATGTGTGGTTGAGAGAGGGGAGGTCTCTATAAACTTTCTGGAAGCTCAGTTTTCCCCATCTCAGCCCCAGTGGCTGAAGACATGCTGCTTGAATTGGCCTAGGTACTTGCTGGGACCAGCTTGGTGATTAAGTTCATCTCATCGATCTTTGAAACAATGCACAACACCCCTCTGGGCGTGGGACCTACCGTTACCTCGGGCCTGGGCAGTCTTCTTTTATCACCACAGCCTCCTCAGGCTGACGCAGCCAGTCCTGGAATATTCCTGAACCCAGTTGTGGAACTGGAGCAAGTTGTCAGGTACCCGGGGCCTCTGGGTGTTAGGCAGACAGGCCTTCAGACATGCAGTGAGGTCCCACTGTGGCCCAGGTTTCACGTTTGACCAACTGGCTTTGCACCCTGGCCTTGTCACTTGCCAGCATGGTGTTTGCTGAGCCCTGTGCATTTCATAAAACTCCACAAAGTGTGTGGATGCAACACCATCTGTGGAGTCCCACAGTTTGCAAAACTTGATGCCTTATTTAGAGTCCTGTGCTGTTGGCAAAGCCTGGCCCAGTGTGAAGAGCTCTGCAGCTTCCAGGTTCCCATGATGTTGCTCAGTCCTGGGTTGTGTGCCGAGTCGATGATATTTGTAAAATCCCAGGCTGTTTGCAGATACTAAGCCCTTGCCCTGTTTAAGTCAACCCCCATAAGGAAATGCCGTTTTTGCAAACTAGGCAAAACAGGAGACTCTTCATTTTACACTACTAGCTGAGTTTGAGTGTCAGGGAAGAGTCCTGGCCTCCAGATTAGAGACCTCAGTTCTGGTCCCAGCTCTGTCACTAACTCTGCTGCAGGATTTTGAGCAAGCCCTTTCTCCTCTCTGGGTCTTGATCTTCTCATCCAGTAGATGGAGAACATGACGTCAAACCTGCCACCTTTAGGACTGTTATGAGGATCACTGTGAGGATGCCCAGAAGATAGGGGACCAGGCTGGGAAGGGGAAGAGTGGCAGAGGCTCCTTCCTGAAAAGGGCTCCAAACTGCCACCTCAGCACCTTAGCTCCCACTTCCCCTCTGGCCTGGCAGCCGGGGAATGGATGTCTATAAATGAGCCCTTGGCCAGGCACACAAGTGAGGGCCTCTGTCAGAACCTCAGCTGTCCCCACCCCCGGCTACTGCCTGGCAGTCAAGCCCCAAGTTGCGTAGGCCTGGTCCCATGCATGGCTCATTCAATCTGCCCAAGGAAGGCAGTGTCATACTTATTTCACCAATGAGGACTCTGACACTCAGAAAGGCCATGTGACCTTACCCAGAGCTACACATCATGTCTATATCAGGGGCTGGGATCTGAACCAAGGACAGCAAGGATGGATGCACAGTACTCAGGTCAGAGTAGGAAGAAACTTGGAGCTTATTTAATTCAACCCTTCCCTTTTTCAGATTGGGAGACTGAGGCCCAGAGAGGGGCAGGCTCCACTGTGTAGGGACCATGGGGAAGTCACTGTCTCTCGCTGGGCATGAGAAACAGACCCCACCCGGCCAAGGGTTTAGGCAAAGCTTCTGGATCAGAACACACCAAACTTCCCAACGGTGTGAGCAGATGCACAGGCCTGCAGGCGGGTGGGTGTTGGGCCTGGCCACTTAGCACCACCCACCCTGGCTCAGCCCAGCCACTGGCTCCCCCAGCTCAGCCCACCTTGCACAGCCCATGCTGCTCTCTCTCTACAGCTTAACCCTGCACATGGAGGTTCCTGCTCAGGAAGCTCTTCTGCCCCAACAGAAGCCTTCCCTTGGGTCCAATGGCCTCCCCCTCCCACCAGCCTCCCCTCCTGCCCATAGAGAATTCATACAATACTAGAAACTGCATCCCTCCCTGAAAGTGACATCCCTGTGCCCTAAAAACAGCCTGGGCCTGGGCATCAGACAGTTCAGTCCTGAGCCAGCAGGATCTCTGAGACTCAGTTTCCACATCTGTGAAATTGAGATGATAGGAAGCCTCCCAGCAGGGCTGCACTAAATCCCATCATCTCACCCTGTCATCAGCTCAGGATGTGCCTAGCCTCCCTCTCCCCAGAGGCCTAGCTGGTTGACCTGCAGCTGGTCACTTGCCCTCTGATTCACAGTGCCCTTGTCTTTAAAATACCTTCCCAAGGCTGTCATGAGGCTCAGATGAGCTGATGGATGGAGTAGTGCTTGCTAAGTTCTGAGAGCTGAGCAGACATGAGCCATTATTAATATGGTGATGATGGTAATGGTGATGACGCTTGTAATTCTGGAAGCAGAGGATGAAGAAGAAGTAAATCATGGCAGGTGCATGCCAGCTCAGTCTGACCTGATGACAACCCATTGGAATAAATCACTGGGCAGGCCCCCCTGAGCAGGGAGAGGGCTCAAGGGTAAAACTCAGGCTCAGCAGGCAGATTGGGTGGTCCCTGTGAGCACTGCTGTTCTGTGAGCACTATAGGGCTGTGGCTTCTCACGGGGTCTAGACTGGGCACTGGCTGGCCCAAGGTCCCCAGCCCTGCACCTGCCACCAACACCCTGACATTGGTCAGGTCCCTTTTCCTGTCTGGTCCTCAGTTTCTCTGTTATGAAATGGTGGCGGGGGATAAGAGGAATGGTCTCATTCTGCTCTACGTCTGTCTTTGAGGAAGCACCACGTAAGTTGCTGGATGTAACCCTGCTTTTGTAAAGTGTCAAGTGTGAGACCTGAGAGATTGCAGTTATTAATAATTGGGCCCCTGGGAGAGAGGTCACGGGGGTGGTGCAGTGATGGCTGGAAGGGAGGCAGAGGGTAACAGGGGTCTGCCTGCCGCTGCCTGCAGTTTGGGGCAAGGGTCCCAACTCCCTGAGGATTTTGCAACACCTCTCCCTGGAGGCCAGAGAGGTGGTCTGGGCCCCAGGCTTTTCCTCCAAGACGCCAGGCAGGAAAGGGGGCCGCTGCAAGGACCACTGTCAGAGGAGGCCGGAAAGGGCATTCCAGAAGGAGCCTGGTGAAAGCAGTTGCTGCCTGCCTCCCGCCCCACACCAGCCTCTTCCCCTGTCTATTCCACTTCTCAGGCCTCTCAGACTGGCTTAGTTCTTCCCATCCCGCTCTCACTGCCTTGGTCTAGGCCACCAGCCCCACCACCAGTCACCCTCCCACTCACCTTCCTGTGAGACAGAGGGAACTTTCCAACCTTTAAATCTGACCCAGCCCCTCCCTGCTTAAAGGCCTGACCCCACCAGGCCCCCGTTGCCCTCACGATAAACCCATCTTCCTCAGCCTGATTTCGAGTATTTCGAGTACCTGTCTCCCTGTCTTCTGCCAGATCAGTGTCCCCACTTGCAAGTGAATGAAATGGTGCCCGGTCAAGAACAAGGCTTTGGGGCAGGACTGCATGGCTGTGCGTTGGGGCTTCTCTGCTTGGCAGCTGTGTTACTTAATTCTTTGCTCATTTGTAAGTTTGTTTGCTTGTGGTAATAAAATATTCCTAACACAAAACTTACCATCTTAATCATTTTAAGTGTACAGCTCAGGGGCATGAAGTACACTGACATTGTTGGGCAACCACTCACCTCCAGAATTTTTTCATCTTCCCAAACTGAAACTCCATCCCTACGTGCTACTTAATTCTTTGAGCCTCTGGTTTCCCATCTGTAGGAGGGGGCTAATAAATGGAAGTGCTTTGCACAGCGCCGGGTAGGTAGGTAATAGGTACTCAACGCATAGTTCTATTGTTTTATTCTCTGGAGGAGGCTGCTCTGGAAAGTAAGTGAAACCACGTGCCAACGGCCCAATCTGTCTGGGATTCACATCTGGGGCAGAGATTATGACAGTTGCTGGGGAAGCATGCAGTTTGCTTCATCTAAGAAGATGAGTCACTTCCTCTCCTGATGGGTTGTGAGCCTGGGGAGGGGAAGGCAGGAAGCAGAGCGAGAACAGGCAGCTGCTTCTCGGCCAGGCTGGCCCTGCGCAGATGCTCTGGGGAGCCGTGTTGGGACTAGGAGAACAGTTGTGAGGCCTTGTCCAGGGCAGGGGGCGACACCCAGTTTGACTCTGCTCTAACTCTTTTAGCTGGGGCTGCCGCAGGCTGACTTGTTTTAATCGGAGCTGTGTGTTTCATTTGGAGCATTGTTAGTTTGCATTGTGCTTGATCCTTTCCTCACTTTCAGGTAAACACACCTGCCCCCTGCACTCCCCGTTCACTCCTCCCAGATGCACTCACTCCAACTGTTCCTGGCACTCATGTCTAAAATCCTCTCACCAAAGTGTGCCATCCTTATTTACATGCCTGTCTTTTTTTTTTTTTTTTTTTTTTGGTCCTCTGGGTGAAACACAGATGTGTCTTCCTGCAGGAGGGCAGAAACCAGGCCTGAGGCATCCCCAAAAGGAGCAGGCCTGTCTCTGGCAAGGGCAGATCTTTCCGGCAAACAGACTGAATGGTGGTATTAGAATCAGAGCTGGGTCCAGACAGGGAACCTAGAGGGCCACTTATCTTCCTAAGGATCCATTGGTTGAGGACTCCCATTCTCTTGAGTTAAACACATCAACCATATTCCAGAAATAACCACAGGGAAGGCAGTTCAGCATAAGTGCACCAGTCCAGTTTTTGGAGTCACTTTGGCCTGAGCTCTGCCAGCAACTCACTGTGTGGCACTCAGCAGTTACCTCATTTTTCTAAGCCTCAGTTTTTTCAATTATAAGATGGGAACTATAATTATCATTACATGTCAAGCAGTATTCTAAGTTCTTTTCTTGTATTAACTCAGTGTTCCCAACTAACCTTAATAATCCCCAGTTTGCAGATCAGGAAGCTGAGGCACAGAGAGGTTAGGAGATTGCCCAAAGTCACACAGCTGGTAGGAGGCAGAACCAGGATTTAACCTAGACAGTCTGGCCCTAGAATTCATGTTCTGAACCGTGGCAGTTAACTGTCTCAGAGGGATAGTTTGAGGAGTCAATCGTCTGTCCACCAGTCCCAAAATCATGCGGTTGAATACAGAGTGGAGTACTGAGCTAAGCACCTTTGACTGGGTTCCTGGCCTATTCTACTGAGTGACCTTGGTGTGTCACTTTCCTCCTCAAATCCCAGCTTACCTTTCCAGCCAGCTGGTGACTTCTAGATTCTGCTCCAGCCCAAACTCCCTCCTGATGTCCCCCTGTTCCTGGCCCCAGGCGTCTCTGGCTCAGTAAGAAACTTATCATTGGCCCATGAACCTGCCCCCACAGCTCCCTGCTCTGAGCTCCAGTCTCACTGGAGCCAAACCCATCCCTGACTCCCACCGCACTGCCTGTGTGCATCTCTCGGTGCTTCACATTCCTTGTCTCTTCTTCCCCCTTCCCCTTAAATCAGAGTCCACCCCCCATTTCTCCTGGACCATAGTCCCCTTACCCTTCTGTGACTCCAGTTTCCCTATTCTAATCCATCTCCCACGTTCTCCTGGAGTGATCTTTCCAAACCCCAATCTTACGGCACCCAGCCCTGCTCCTCAGAGCAAAGCTTATTTCTTAGCCTCATATGCTCAACATAATGTAACTGTAACCTGCCTTACCAGCCTCCCCCGCCAGCCCTGGCCCCCCACGCAGAACATGTTTCTGTACCTGTGTATGTGCGGTTCCCCCTGGTCAGATGTCCTTCCTCCCTTTGTCATAGGATTCACACTTGCCCTTCAAGGACCACCTCTAACCCACCCACCTCCTCCAAGTGTTTCCTGACTCCTCCAGAAAGAAAATGGAGGTCCTCAGGACTGTATTCTAGTTCTCTACATGACCTTGGTCAATGAGTGTTGAAAAAGCTGGCTGTACCTTCAGGGAACTTTCCATTAGCCCATATCTTCCTCTAACCTTCCAGGGTGAAAAACCTGGGGAAGGTAGAGGGGACGCCCTTTCTGTGGCTACCATGGTAGTGATGGCAATAGAAACTTCTTCACAGCACTTCACAGTTTGCGAAGTACTCTCACTTAGAGCATCTCACTAAACCGTCACTCCAGCCAATATTGCTGGTGCTGTTAGCCCAGTGCACAAAGGGAAGACAGAAGCAGAGAGAAGTGAAGTGACTTGCCCAAGTGGAGCTAGTAAGTGACTGAATTAAGATTTGAACCCAAGCGCACTTGGGCCCCAAAGCTGATGACACTCTGCCTCCTGGTGGCAGGAAGGATGGCACCGGTGATGAGCACGCTGGAAGACCCGGCAGTGGGCCCTGATTCTGGACTCTCCTCCCCAGAGCTCCAGGGGCCGCCTGCCCACAGCTGGGGAGGCAGCCTAGGCTCTCCCTGGATGTATTTATAACTTCCCTTTCCTCCTTGGCACTTTCCTTTTCCAGCCTCTCACGTCTGTCGGAGCCTGGCGCCGATGAGCGTGAAGAACACCAGGGGCCAGACAGAGAGACAGAGCACCGCTGACTTTCCAGGGCAGAGCAGTGAAGGCAGCTGGTCTCCGCTCCGCTCCGGTGGGAACTTCAGAGGGCCAAGTTCTTCTCTGTTCTGGGCTCAGAAATGTTCCTGAGACACACAGACCCCTCCTGGGGACATTTCTGGCACTCTCCACTTCCTAAGGACGGGGAGGCCTGGACTCTGAGTGTTATGGACCCCCCAACGGTCCCAGGACAGAGGGACAGGGCTTGGGCCATCTGCACGGGAAATGCGTGTGACATGGCTGACGCCCCTCACCTCTTCTCAGCCTGCCCCACGCTAGCACAGAGCTTGCGTTCAAGCTGCACCTCTTCCATAAACAAATCCCATTTTACGGAAGAGGAAATAGAGTGTCAAGAGCTAAATGCCAGGCTCGAATCCCAGTCGGCCTGGCACCACGATCTGAGCATGTGTCCACTCTATGGCCTCCCAGTCCCATCGGGTGGACAAAAAAACTCTTCATAATCTCAGGATCTTCACAAAAGTTGCCCACCACTCTTGTCTGGACTTACCCCCACCTGCGCCACTAAACCTTCACACTTGCTGTATCCTGCCTTTTTTTTCCCTCTTCCTTCTCTCCCATGGACTCACCAGGAGTCCAGACCCTGGGCTCAGCAGCCCTTCCCCTCCTCCTCTGTTGACTGTCCCTTCCTCTCCCATCCCTTCCTCCTCTCCCTCTCCACCGACTGATTCCTACCAGCAAACGGTGGGAAATCTGCTCAAATTGCTCCAATGTTAAAACACATCAAAATTCTCCCTCACCCCTCACTGTCCTCCAGCCATCCACTTATCTTCACAGCCAAACATCTTGAAAGTGTTGTCTCCTGTCCCTGCACTTACACACCTCCAGAGCTCCCCACCCACTGCTCCACTGGGCCTGCACAGCCCGAGGTCACCAGTGGCCCCTTCCTCACTGGCTCCTCTGGGTGCTCTTACTTCCCATCCTTCCGGCCCCATCGGCAGCTTTCCTGCTGCTGGCCACCCATGCCTGTTGGCGCTCCTCTGTGACACCACACCCTCCTGGCCCTGCTTCACTCTCTCCTACCATCTTTGGCTGACCCTCTTGTTCTGCCTCAGTCTCATGCTCGTTTCCCCCACGGTTCTGTCCTTCTCACTCTACGCCCTTCCCCCAGCTCCATAAAGCAGAGACCTCGCAAGTATTTGTAGGCAACGCAGCCCTGCCTCCTGAGCTGCAGGCTTAAACCATCAAATATCTGCTGGACACCCCCATTTGGATGTCCCACAGGCTTCTCCACATGTCTAAACCAAACTCACTGTCCTCCTCCAATACCTTCTTCCCACCTGTTCCACCCACTGCTCACTGACATGTTCTTCATCTCAGTCAATGCCACGGCCATCTCCTTGTCGCCCGAGCCAGAATGCTGAGCATCACCTTGGACTCTTTCTTTTTTTATTTATTTATTAAGGTATCATTGATATACACCCTTATGAAGGTTTCACATGAAAAACAATGTGGTTACTACATTCACCCATATTACTGAGTCTCCCCACCCCATTGCAGTCACTGTCCATCAGTGTAATAAGCTGCCACAGAGTCACTATTTGTCTTCCCCATGACCCCCCCCCACACACCATGCGCACTAATCATAATACCCCTCAATCCCCATCTCCTTCCCTCTCGACACACCCTCCCACACCCCTCCCCTTCCGTAACTGCTAGTCCCTTCTTGGAATCTGTGAGTCTGCTGCTGTTTTCTTCCTTCAGTTTTGCTTCGTTGTTATACTCTGCAAATAAGCAAAATCATTTAGTACTTGTCCTTCTCTGCCTGGTTTATTTCACTGAGCATAATACCCTCCAGCTCCATCCATATTGTTGCAAATGGTAGGATTTGTTTCTTATGGCTGAATAGTATTCCATTGTGTATATGTACCACATCTTCTTTATCCATTCATCTACTGTGGACACTTAGGTTGCTTCCATACCTTGGCTATTGTAAATAGTGCTGCGATAAACATAGGGGTGCATATGTCTTTTTGAATCTGTGAAGTTGTTTTTTTTTGGGTAAATTCCTAGGAGCGAAATTCCTGGGTCAAATGGTATTTCTATTTTTAGTTTTTTGAGGAACCTCCATACTGCTTTCCACAATGGCTGAGCTAGCTTACATGCCCACCAGCAGTGTAGGAGGGTTCCCTTGTACTCTTTCATATGCAGTTATCAGATTCTGACTACTCTGCCTCTTGGATATTTCTTTTATCCTTGAGAGTTATGAGGTGTGGGATTCTAAGAGCAACTCACTGTTGGCCCAGAGGAAAGATCAAAACAGGCTTGGTTACTTAACCTCTGTAAGCTTCTTTCTTTGCTATAAAGCAAGGGTAAAAAAAACCACTACTTAGATGAACTGAAATGAAGTATGTGACTACCCGGGCACAGTCCTTTGCCTGAATAAGCATTCAGCAAACGGCAACGGCTTCCATCATCACGATCATTGTTATTTATACCTATTCTCCTGCCATGAGGCTCCCTGGCTAGCCTCCCTGCCTCTAGACTCTCCCTCTGGAATTTGTTCTCCGAATGGCAGTGGGTATGATCTTTCTGAAACATGTATCTGACTGTTGGTCCTCTGCCTGAAAGCTGGCCCTGGCTCCCCAATGTCCTCCTACCGTGTTCTATTCCATGACCTGGAATTCAAAACCCTTCTCGCACTGGCCCCTGCCAACCTCTTTAGCTTCATCTTCTGAAACTTCCCTTCTCTCCCTCTATACTACATCCCAAACACTCTTCTATTTGCACACACCTCTAACACACTCCTGCTTTCTCACCCCTGCCTGACTTCATCTCTGCCTTATTGGCCTGGAGAGCAATTTGTCATCTGCTTATAATTCGTAAACCACCTGAAAGGTGTCTTCCATGATTCAAGCCTGCTTTGTTCCCTTCACTGAGCCCTTTAACCCTACAGTAGCACAGATCACACTGGATAGGACTGGTGGTCAGTTTTTCACTGGCTACCCCACTAGACTATGCCAATTCACTGTGATCAGGCACCCAGCACACAGCTAGCTTCACTCAATATGGAATGAATGATGAGCCTTAGTTTTCCTAATCTTTAAAATGGGCAGCATAGGCAGCCAGGCCTGGTTAGTCCAGAGGACAGTAAGTACACTGGAGGCTGGAGGAAGATGAAGTCAGGAAGGCTCCCTGGAGGACTTAGACTTATAAGGCATCTAAGAAAGAGTGAGAGTGAACAAGAGAGGACAAATGAGACAGAGAATGAAGATTTGGGAAACTTAGTGGATCTCTGTTCTGTCTCACTGTTCCTCTAGCTTCAAAACACTCAGGGGACACCCCCATCCCAGCCCCCAGCCCCACCATCTTCCTCTGGACGATAGTACAGCACTTTACATTTACACAGAGAGTTTTTACAAGCTTCTTCTCATTTGTGTGTTGGTTGGCTCAGAGGCTAGACTGAGAGTTGGTAAACCTGACCCCTCATATCCTGCCTGTCCTTGGCTTCCTGTGTGCCTGGGGCAATCCCTTCCACCTCTGAGCTCCGTTTCCTCAAGTGTCATGTGAAGATACCATTGTTGCTCAATATGTGGAAAACCTCCATAGACCACAGAGTTCTGTGCCCCAGTGAGGACTATTAATCTTGTGGTTCTAGTATCAGCAAAGCCCAGTGCTAGCTGCTAATCAGCCACTTGGGAGTCCCCAGAATGACGTTACTCGGGGCCCTAGCAGAAAGGGACCTCAGGGGGCAGGCCCTCAGCAGGCTGGCGAGCGGCAGGGCCTTGGGGTTTAATGTGACCAGGCCCAGCCCCAACCCGGTTCTCCCCATTGAGGCAGTATTGGCTTGGGGAGAGAAGAACTGCAGTGGCCTGGTCGCAGGTGAGCTGGGCCAGCTGGCAGAGGCCTCCGGCGTGAAGGCTGCACAGGAAGTGCCCACAGCTGGTCAGAACCCAAGGGTCTGGGAGGACAGGGTTCAGCAGCACAGGCATTAGGGACCCTTACTGCACTATGAGAGGGGCTCTAGGGAAGGGTAGATGGGCTAAAATCTTCACCCCACTACACAGCCTTCCGGGCTGGCCGGCTCTGATGCAGATTTGCTGACTATGTGGCTTTGGCCAGGTCATAGCCCATCTTGGGCATCCCCCTCCCTATCAGCAACAATAAGGGAGCAGGACCAGAAGTTCTTCATAGAGGCAAGTGTTGTCTGACTCTGCAGGAAGGCCAGAGAGAAAGTCCTGAGGTTGTCAGGACAGCTACGCTCCAGTCTCTGCCCGAGGAAACACGGAGAAGCAAGAGGTGCTGGGCTCACTGAGATGCTGCTTAGGTAGGAGAGGAATCAGAACAAATCTCCAGCCCCAAGGAACTCCCAGGCAGGTGCAGGAAACATGGATGACAACACTCAGAATGATCTAGACCTCCAGACAAGGAAGCTCCAGTGCCTCCCTGGGGAACCAACCCCAGGCAGGGAGCCAGGAGTCTGGTGCAGCTCTGACCCCAGCTCCCTGTGTGACCTGGAGCAAGTCACCCCTTCTCTGAGCTTTCTTTATTTGGAAAATGGGGATGTGGACTACATTGCTTGCTTTTAAGGACCCATCTGGCTCTGATGTTCTGTGATTGTCCAGCAAACCTTGCACAACTAGCTTACATGGGCCAGTCAGTGGAAGGAACAGCTTCTCAGAATTGTAGCAACTTTCAGGGAATTGCAGTTTGTATCACTTTAGGTCCTAAAATAAAAGAAAATGAAAATCCCTGCTGATAAATCTGTTATGGGAAAAACCTCAATTTAACTCAGGTTAACTCTTTCATTAATTAATCCACTTATTAAAAAATATTTGTTGAGGCCTTATTGTAAACTGGCACCAGGTACATGTATCAGCTCAGGATGTGGGGCCTGGCTGTCTGGATCTTTTTCCATAAGGATGTACCCAGTCCAGCTCTTCCTTAAGTCATTTCTTGAAAACAGCATTTTTCTAGCCATGTAGAGGCTCTATTTAAGAACCTGTCCTCTGAAACTGTTTAAAAATACCCTTAGAACAAAATAGAAATTTATAGTTGTCTCTGACATCAGCCTACAAAACAGAGAGAAGAAAATGAAACTTTGGTTAAATTTTGGCCCCCATGGAAACAAGAGCTTCCGAGTTTTCCCAGTAGCCTGGCTTGGTGGCAAGCCTAAGACCAGAGCCAGGAGTTCTGGTTTCCAGGCCCAGTTCTGATGCTGACCTGCTCTTGGCCTGGGGCTGTTTTCCATTGCCTTCCTGGCCTGATTCTCCAGTTGTCAAGAAAGGATCAGGGACTCGGTCACCTGCAGGGCCATTTCCACTCTTACATATCAGTGACATGAGAAGAGTTTGGTTAGAAGAGGGAGAAGCTGGCAGTAGTTTTGGAAAACCTTGTGGAACTGCTCAAGGGGCCACTGGGCAGAGAGGCAGTGATCTGAATGTCACCACAGCCTGGCCCTGGGTCGCTTAGTCAAGGTAAAGAGTGAGTCAACACTTCCTCCCTTCGGCTCAGTTCCGTGGGTTGGAAAGTCTCACTCTGGGGTCTTGGGCTGCCATGGATGTGCATTTACCTTCTTCAACAGCCTGTGGGGAGTGATGTTACCTTCTGCAGAGCACTTGGTCTTCTCTCCTGACACTGAGTCTGAGACTTCAGCTCCCCGTGGTGCCCTATGTAGTGGGGCCAAGGAGGGAAAGTTCCAGGGCAGAGAGCGAGAAGCGGCTAAGCGGTACCACCTGCCGAGCTGCAGCAGCAAGGAGGAGGGAGATGAGTGGAGGGACCCCACCAGTACCCTGGAGTCTGGATTTCCCCAACAGGAAAGAATCCATCTTCAATTCCATTCAGGAAACGTCTCCTTCCGAAGGCATGCTCCCTGTCTCTACTATCATCTGGGTTTGTTAGGGACAGGGATTTCCCGGCATGGGACCTTCAGTGCTAAAACCAGTCAATTCTGGGCAAAGCAGGTTGGTTAGTCCTGAAAATTAAAAGGAGATAGAATACAAAGCCAGGCCACAGGGCACCAGGTTAGACTGAAACAGACAGAGAACCCCAGCAGAAGCTATACAGAAAGGGAAGCCATTCTTGGGTTAAGCAGACAGTACTCTGTAGTGCTCCTTGGCGGAAGCAGCTCCCCCTATCCATGCTGGGAGAAGATTCCACAGAAGGCGAATCCTCAAATGAATGGAGATGTAGAAACAAAGAACACTGATTTAAAGGAACACCAAGTCCCAGCCCAGATGGAGTGAGATGAGACTGGAGAGGGGCTTGGAGGAGGAATTGAATCCAGAGCTGTACAGAAATAGTTCCAACAACCATCCCTGAAGCAGGGTTCCCACCAGTTCCTTTCCGCTCGTGAGCTGGAAGTCTTTTTCAGAAGTCACTGACAATCCTCAAGGCTCAGAGGTACACAAGAAGAGCCAAGGGAACCTTAGAGCAAAGTCTGTTGGGCTGTCACTCCAAGGTTCAGCTTCATCACTCTCAACCAATGATCCTGTTGTCTTCACAAGGTTTTAGGTTAAAGAACTAACCCGTTAGTTCAGGAACTGCTGTGTAGAGATCTCTGGACTCGATGGGCTTGTGCCAAATAACCATATTCAAGACTCTAGTGCTGACAGTGGGCGAATCTCGTAAGTCGCTCATTACCATACCCAGAATGTTCCTTCACCTATGGTTGCAGCAGCTAGGCTTTCACAGCAGACAGCCTTAAAGGGGCTACTTGAACTAATAAAGAAGACACTTGATTTTTAATTGATATTTGAACATAAATGGACACTTCTCAAGACTTTTCCCTAAGATGGAATAAATTTGCCTCCAAGCCCTACAATCTCACTGATGTGGCTCATTTATATACTTTATTATTTTTTTTATAACCAGTGGACCTAGGATTCAAGGATTTTTAATCTAGCTCCTATGCAAATATTAAACCTCCTCTGTAGCATTTCAGTCCCAAACACCCATACTTTCACACCTCTCTTGTTGTATGGAAACAAGCCAGTCTTTTGCCTCTTGGGATAGTTCTAATTGTAAGAAACTTGTTGCCTATGTGGGATTGAACTGTGGGCTCCTGGAGCTGCTAATACTGGCCCTGGTGTCTTGTACGTGTTGCTGTAGTTTATAGCCCTTCAGGTATTTGTGTATACCTCTCTTTCCCACCAGACAGAACCAATTCTTTCAACCATTGCTCACTGGACACCTAACCATCATGGGCAACTTAGCTGTGCAATGAAATTCCAGGTACAAAGAAACTGCTAGGATTGAGATTTATGCTGCAAAAAAGGAAGGATGTGTGTTTTAGTTAATGTTTCCCTGATTATTCTTGTTTCCAGATATGTGCTGATATTCCCAGTGTCTGTCTGCAGATGCCCAGCCCTGACCCACTATGGAAGCTACCTGTAATGAATCAGAGGACTCCTCACCTATCTTCTGCCTGGTGGGCATCCCCTCTCTGCCTGAATCCCTCTTTTCCCTTGTATTCTTAGTTTTCCTCTTCATCTACCTACTCATCCTGGCGGGGAACACCCTGATCCTGGTGGCTGTAGTGGCAGAGCCCAGCCTCCACAAGCCCATGTACTTCTTCCTGGTCAACCTCTCAGTCTTGGACATCCTCTCCACTACAACCACTATCCCCAACATGCTGTCCCTACTCTTATTTGGAGACTGCTTTCTCAGTTTCCCTGCCTGCTTCCTACAGATGTACCTTTTCCATGGCCTCAGTTGCTCTGAAGCCTTCATCCTGGTGGTCATGGCCTATGACCGCTATGTGGCTATCTGCCGCCCGCTGCACTACCCTGTGCACATGACCCCCTGGACCAATGCTGTGCTGGCCGCCGGTGCCTGGATCACTGCCCTCCTCCTGCCCATCCCGGCTGTGGTGAAGACCTCCCACATGGCTTTTAACCACACTGTTCATATATATAACTGCTTCTGTGACCATCTGGCCGTGGTTCAGGCCTCCTGCTCTGACACCACACCCCAGACCTTCTTGGGCTTCTGCATCGCCATGGTGGTGTCCTTCCTCCCCCTTCTCCTAGTGCTTATTTCCTATGCCCACATCCTGGCCACTGTGCTTCACATCAGCTCCCGAGAAGGACGCTCAAAGGCCTTCTCCACCTGCAGCTCCCACCTCCTGGTGGTTGGGACCTACTACTCATCCATCGCCATTGCCTATGTGGCCTACAGGGCTGACCTGCCTCTCGACTTCCACATCATGGGCAATGTGGTGTTTGCCATTCTTACTCCTGTCCTCAACCCTCTCATCTACACTCTGAGGAATAAGGATGTCAAAGCAGCCATCAGCAAAATGACATGTCCCCAGGTCTCAGGGCATTCTGGGGCTCTTGACCCTTAAATGCAACTAATTCAGTTCCCTGGACACCAATGACAACATGTAACCCAGAACAGAAACACAATGATATTTTTAAGTGAATCACAGCACCTAAGTTGGCTTTATTCATTTGCCTTTTGGGATAGTTCTAATTGTAAAAAAGTTATTCTGTATGTGGGACTGAACTCTATGACAAATGGAAAAAACCTGGTCCTCAGAAGGATCAAGAAGTCTTCTCACTGGTGCTATAGAATAATTATACTTTTCACAATTTGCATCAATCATGAATATGATGAATAAAATTTGATCATCCAATCATTCTTAAAAATCTTTACTAGGTACTAGATTCAGAAATGAACCAAACACAGCTGTGCCAGCAAGGTATCCATATTCTAGTGGCAGAGTCAGACCCAGAGAAATAATATAAGGTGAAAGAACAGAGAGAAGCAAAGGGGGTTGTGGGAGCCAAGGGGCTAGCTCTTAATTCAATGTAAAAATTCTCTCCTGTAAGTTCTTATATTTTTGGAATCAGTATCATTTGTTAGCAAATACTGGTGGATCAGCAAAATAGTCTAGGGTGGTTGGGAGGCTTGAAATTATTGCAGAAGACCTTTTCCATGCACATCTCTAGCTGCTCAAATTAGGGAGTGGCAATGGGGTCCGTGTTCTTGCCCAGTGGGAATGATCTGCTTTCGGCTTGGATGCCCATTAAAAGGTGATGCTTCCTGCCAAGAGCCAGTGGGTAGAAGTTAGTGTGGCCCCACTCGCCACTACCCACAGTGACCCATTTGGGGGAATTTGTGTTTCCAATCCTGACGATCATAGCCTCTGTGGATTAAGCAGTCCTGATTCCACAAGAGACAAAGAAAGTCTGACTAAATCTAAAGCTACAGCTGTTGCCTGGTCATTTTAAGCCAAGTGTGCAGGTGGACCAGGGTAATTGACCCTGCTCTTTGGGAGGAAGTTAGACTGCTCTTCCGTAACAGGGGCTGAGGAGACTTCATTTCTCTCATGACCAACATTAACTGCAAATGGGTGAATCGAGCATATGCCTGATAAGGCATAATAACCAGGGGCTCAGAACTGGCTAGAAGGGAATCCATCTAGACAACTGAAGTGATTGAATGTGAAGGGAAAGACAAGGGGGTCTAGAATAGATGGTAGAAGAGAGAGATGGTGAGTATCACTTACTGCCTTGGGATTAACTAATCCTTCTCTTAGAAATTGCAACTAATGAGAATCCTGGAAACCCTATATCCAATGGAGTGAACTTCTTGTGATAAGTGAATACATTATAGAGTTTTAAGGGATAGGCTGTGGTAGACACAGTTGGCGACCTGCCCTCTGGCTGCTGAGTGCTGACTGCCAACATACCACTCACATACATACTCAGATGTAGATGTAATGGCCCTGACCCGTAATGCTTTCCTTTGGGTGGGGAAGGGAGCAAGGGAGTAGTTTTATAAGCAGAACAAATGAGCTACTAGATACTAAGCAGTTTAACCTTAGATGCCGGCTATTGACTATTCTTGGTAAACTATCAATTCAGCATCTAGAGACCCTGAGAGCCCATGAAAGTTGCATCTTTTGCAGGAAATGGACACCACCAGTCCCCTGGGGAATTGACTTGATGCAAGCAATTTCTCCCCTGGCTGTTGCCAGGCAATGCAAGCAAAGCTCCTGGAGTTATTTTCAAACAATCATATTTCACTCCAAGTACACTGTATCCCTTATCTCATTCAATCTTCTCAAAAACTCTATGAGAAAGGTAATATTGTTATGTTCCATTTTATAGATGGAGAAACTCAGACTCAGAGAGTTTAAGTAACTTGCCTCAGGTGACACAGCTAAACGATATTAGAACTGATATTCAACCCGGAACTTTCTCACATTAGACCCTATGACTTTATCCGGGAAGGAATACTGCAGACCAAAGGCCTGGGGATGAAGCCTGGCTCTGCCGCAGCTCTGATACTCAGCATCAGCATAAGCATCAGTGAGTGATTTCACTTCTCTGGACCTTATTTGCCTCCTCATGGGCTGCCTATCTCCCCTGGCTGTTCTGAAAACCAGATGGAATGATGTCAGTAAAGCTGCCCCATTGGTTGTAAAGTTCTGGGACCCATGAGGGCTATTAACAATGTTGTTGTCTCTATCAGAAAATCCCAGAGGCAAGCCCCTTCCCAACACATGCCGTAGGAGGGGCTGAAAAGCTGATCCTGGGTGGCCATGGGCACAGTGATCAAAGGAACCCTGTCTTGAGGGAGAGGGCCCCAGCAGGCTTGGCTGCAAGGAGAGGTAGGGGGGTTCAGCGGGCCACAGCTGAACAGCTGCCTGGTGCTTCCCTGCCAGGCCAGGCTGGAAGATAGAAAGGGGATGCCATGGGAGACACCAGTGTGGACAGGGCTTGGCAGGTGAGTGGGCTGGGGGTAAAATGCTACAGGTCAGCGAAGCCCAGAGTGAGGAGATAGTGGCAAGGATGTGAGGGGGATGTAGATCTGGGGCCAGGGACCCGGAGGGCTGACTGGGTGTGACAAGGGGCAGGCACCCAGGAGCCAGGTTGGCTGTGCATTCGTGGGCTGTGGGGCTTTTGGGCCATGCCTCCTGGCAGGTCCAGGCAAGGGGGTGCACTCAGGGGTGGGACTCAAATCACTGGCCAAGGCCTTCCCCCAGGAGAGTGAGGAAGCGCTGGGAGCACCAGCAGACTTGGAGCTGTCCCGCGTGCCAGGCTCTCGGGTGCATGTGGGCAGCCATCTCTCTGTGAGCACCCACAACAACCCCAGGAGGCTGTGAAAGAGGGAAATGCCTCAGGGAGGGGAAAGGGACTTGCCCAAGGTCACACTGCTGGAGGAAGGAGTTGAGAGGGGAATCCAGTCCTTCCTGACCCACAGGTGCACACACCTGCCTGCTCAGGTCTGCCCGCCAGGACAAAGGTAAAGAAATGGCTGGCAGCAGGTGCCCCCGAGGTGGGAGAGCTCTCACCACCTCACTCTGGGGCACGGACCTGTGACACTCACTCAGCCAAACACAGAGGGGACACTCAGAAAATGGGTCCCTGACTTGAAAGCCCTAAGAGATCTTCTCCTCCAAACCCCTCACTGCACAGGTGAGAGAACCAAGGCTCAGGGCCCCAAAGTCGCAGTGAGTGAGTGAGTGGCAGGGCTGGTCGGGGGCCAGGACTCTCGGTGCCAGGCGGGGCTCAGTGCTCCGCACAGGCTGGCTCCAGAACTTCCTGGGCTCTCCCCTCCCCAGCCGCGGCCTCGGACCGCCCTTCGGTGTCTCATCTGTGCAGGTGCATAACCGCTCCCCACAGGGTTAGATGATATGTGACGTGTGGCATCGGGTTGGACACTCAGGTGACTGGTTTTCCTGTCCTTCTCCGTCCCTCACCTGCACTGTGACTGGCTCAGAGAATCCCGGCTGGGAGAACCTGCTCTGGGGCAAGTTCTGTGCCCTGGGAAATGGCACCCTTTTGGGCCTAAGCAGAGGTTAGCATGGCTCAGATGTAATAAGTAATTCAAAATAAAACAAAAGCCCCAGCTTAGACAAAATACGACCAAGGAAGTCCAGCTAAATTCTGATCATCCTTATGATGGGCTAGTTGAATGGCTGCTTTGAAATATCCATGTGAAATTCTTTCTCTAAGTATTTTTGGCACCTGTTCCTAGTGACCCAGTGTGTGCCTGGTCTGCCTGGTAGTCCTGCGCCACCTGACCATGAAAAGCCATGTGCCACCTCTCCACCAGGGTCTCAGCGTCTCTAACTCCACCTGCAAGGCAGTGGGACAGAGAAGGGGAGAGAGGGGCAGCTCGCCTTGATGGGCTCTCAGGGCCCCTCTGGCCTTGGCCTTTTGTGTTTCTGCCCCTCAGACCTCCTGCCCTGCCTCTCGCGGGTCTGTCGGCTGCAGCTGCTTCTCTGCGGGCAGGAATGTCCCAGGCAGGGCAGCTTGCATCCCTCCGGGTGTGAGAAAAATCCAGCTAACTGAGAGCTAACTCTTAAAAAGGGAACCAACCAGGTTCCCCTTCTTTGCCAGGTCATGGGAGTGAGTTCTGAGGTTCTTTTTCAAGGGGCACACACACTGGGCAGTTGTGTCTCCCAGGCTCCTTCTAGACAGAGCATTTGCCGGGCACCACTTCCAGATCTAGAAGCCAGGCTGCACAATCCAAACCAACCACAGAGCTGGTTGTGTTTAAAAGGTGCTTGGGAAGGAAATTTGTTTAGAATTGAAGGTTTGAAAACACCCTTTCCCAGGCTGACATTCTAGGATTCTAGGACATGAGAGGTGTTTTTAGTTAGTTTTGCACTTGTTTTAGAAAAGAAAGCAGGGAGGAGCAGTTCCAGGAAATTAAAAGGGAGACTGCTAGTGGAGTCGCTGCGGTTCCAGCAGCAGTGATGCGGATTCAACCAGGAAGCTGCCTGGACCACTCATCAGGGGCTCTGCCTGAAACAAGGCTGAGCCAGTACTGCCTCCGCCCAAGTCTGGCAGTCCTGGCATTGACCTCAGCACACGTTTAGTGAACAAACTCCGAGACAGGGTTTTCTGGCTCCGGGCAGGTACAGTTTCCAGTTCCCTGGCTTGTTCCTAGCAACAACGGTTCTCATGACAGCTCCTTGTGGCTTCTTCTGAGTTGGTATTAGAGGAGCCAATGGCAGAGTGGGCATAAAAGAACTAAACAGAATGCCAACTGGGTTGCAGCAGCCAAGAGGAAGGAAGATAATAGACACCAGATAAGCCCTGAGCTTGGGCTCCATCAGGAAGAGCGTTGTCCCACAGAAGCCATTTGTCTCTCCCATCCCTGAAACATGAACGGGAGGGCACCCCGGGAACTCACTAGAGAGAGAAGCAGGCAGAGCTGCGGCCCCCGGGCACCGAGAGAGGAGCCAAGCCCTGGGTGATGTGTGAGCAGGCAGCATGTAACAGAAAATCTGCAGGAAAAATCAATCCTTCCTAGTGATGTGGTAATAGTGATGTCATTTAGTAGAATTTTTAGCAAGAGCAAAAGAAAATACAGAAATCTAGCCACCTAAGATCCGATGCCCAAAAGATAGGGTAGGACATAGAGCAGACAAGGAACAGAAGCTCTTATCACAGTTGTAACTAGATAATTAACTGCATGATTGGCTTTTGAACATACTACCCCTCTACTAGAATTTAATAGAAATTTAGAATTTCTAAGTTCTAAAAATAGAATTTAATAAAAAGTAATATAATTTAATTTAAGCTCTGTGAAGGCAGGGATCTTCAGCACCTTGATCTCCTCACAGCTTTGTAGATTGTAGGTACATGCTAAATACTTGATGGAAGAAGGAAGGGGCGAATCGTGGGTTAAGCTGGAAGAATCAGTATTGGGTGGTACCACCAGTCCTCTAAACTTGGACTGCAATAATTGTACCTTGAACTGTACAGAATTCTCATTACAAACTTCTGGTTTTACTGGTCTCCAGATGCTCTGGCTGCCTGTCACCCTGGAGTGAAGCTCTGTCCCACCATGGATGCCACAGCCTGTAATGGATCAAAGGACTCTTCACCCATCTTCTATCTCGTGGACATCCCCTCTCTGCAGGAGTTCCTCTTCCTCCCTGTCTTCTTTCTCTTCCTCTTCTTCTGCCTGCTCATCCTGGTGGGTAACACTCTGATCCTCGTGGCTGTGGTGATAGAACCTAGACTCCACAAGCCTATGTACTTTTTCCTGATCAACCTCTCAGCCCTGGACATCCTTTTCACCACATCCACTGTCCCAAAGATGCTCTCCCTCCTTTTACTAGGAGACCACTTCCTCAGTTTCCCTGCCTGCTTCCTGCAGATGTACCTCTTTCACAGCTTCTCCTGCTCTGAAGCCTTCATCCTGGTGGTCATGGCCTATGACCGCTATGTGGCTATCTGCCGCCCGCTGCACTACCCTGTGCACATGACCCCCTGGACCAATGCTGCGCTGGCCGCCGGTGCCTGGCTCACTGCCCTCCTCCTGCCCATCCCGGCTGTGGTGCAGACCTCTCACATGGCTTTTAACCACACTGTTCATATATATAACTGCTTCTGTGACCATCTGGCCGTGGTTCAGGCCTCCTGCTCTGACACCACACCCCAGACCTTCTTGGGCTTCTGCATCGCCATGGTGGTGTCCTTCCTCCCCCTTCTCCTAGTGCTTATTTCCTATGCCCACATCCTGGCCACGGTGCTTCACATCAGCTCCCGAGAAGGACGCTCAAAGGCCTTCTCCACCTGCAGCTCCCACCTCCTGGTGGTTGGGACCTACTACTCATCCATCGCCATTGCCTATGTGGCCTACAGGGCTGACCTGCCTCTCGACTTCCACATCATGGGCAATGTGGTGTTTGCCATTCTTACTCCTGTCCTCAACCCTCTCATCTACACTCTGAGGAATAAGGATGTCAAAGCAGCCATCAGCAAAATGACATGTCCCCAGGTCTCAGGGCATTCTGGGGACCTTTAATCCCCAGATGTCATTAATTCTGCTCCCAGTATATCCATCTGCTAAGAAGAGAGAACACTGTCAAAAGGTCTTTTGAAGGAAAAAAGGATGCTTACAGCAGAGCCAAAAATATACTCTTGAGACTTCCATTTCCATTAATGATAGTCTAAATGACCAAATCAACCCTTTAGTGGAATGAAATAAAGTATGTAAAATATAAAATGTATCTTCTTAAAAGTATCAATAAATACTTAAAAGTATCAAATAGATTTTTCAATTCAATAAGGCTAAAATAGTAATAAATAACACAAAGAGGTTAGTTATCAAGACATGGATAGACTATGGATCAATGAAACAGAATAGAGAGTCCAGAAAAATACCTTTAAATGTATGACAACTGATACATGAAGGAAATGACACTGCAGATCAATGTAGAAAATGGACATACAATATTTAAAAAAAATTTTTATTGAAGTATAGTTGATATACAATATTATATTGGTTTCAGCTATACAATACAACACAGTGATTCAACAGTTACATACATTATTAAATCCTCATCCCAACTGGTGCAATTATTATCTGTCAACATAGAAAGATGTTACAGAACCATTTACTATATCCTCCATGCTGCACTTCCATCCCTGTGACCAATTTATATTATGACTGAGATTTTGTGCCTCTTTATCCCCCTCAAATACCACCCCCATTCATCCGAACCCCTCCCCATGGTAATCACCAGTCACTTAATGTCTATGAGTTGACTACTGTTTTATTCATTTTGTTATGTTTTGCTTTCAGATTCCAGATATAAGTGAAATCAAATGGTATTTGTTTTTCTCCACTTGTTTATTTCACTTAGCATAATACCCTCTAGGTCTATCCATTTTGTCACAAGTGGCAGGATTTCTTTCTTTTTATGGCTAAATCATATTCTATTGTGTATATATGTACCACTTCTTTATCCATTTATCTATTGATAGTCACTTAGGTTGCTTACATATCTTGGCTATTGTAAATAATGTGGCAATAAACATAGGGGTGCATGTATCTTTTTGGATCAGAGATTTTGTTTTCTTTGGGTAAATTCCTAGGAGCGGAGTTACTGGGTCATATGGTATTTCTATTTTTGTTTTTTTGAGGAACTTCCATACTGCTTTTCACAGTGGCTGCACCAATTTACATTCCCAAAAACAGTGTAGGAGGGTTCCCTTTTCTCCACATCCTTGCCAATACTTGTTTCTTGTCTTTTGAATAGTGGCTATTCTGACTGGTGTGAGGTGATATTTCATTGTAGTTTTGATTTGCATTTTCCTGATGATTAGCAATGTGGAGCATCTTTCCATGTGTTTGTTGGCCATCTGTATTTCTTCTTTGGAAAAATGTCTTTTCAGGTCCTCCATTTTTTAAACAGGTTACTTGTTTTTTGGTGTTGAGGTGTATGAGTTTTTTATATATTTTGGTTGTTAACCCCTTTTCAGATAAATTGTTAATGAATATATTCTCTCATACTGGAGGCTGCCTTTTTGTTCGGCTGATGGTGTCCTTTGCTGTTCTTTTGCCAGTAACATACTGTTTTGATTACTGTAGTTCTGTAGGATAGCTTGCAGTCAGGGAGTGTAACACTCCCTAGCTTTGTTCTTCTTTCTTAAGATTGCTTTGCCTATTCATGGTCTTTAGTGGTTCCATATGAATTTTAGGATTATTTGCTCTTGTTCATTGATCAATGTCATTGGTATTTTGATAGGGATTGTATTGAATCTGTAAATTGTTTTGGGCAAGATGGCCGTTTTGACAATATTAATTCTTCATATCCATAGATTTCCATTTATTGATGTCTTCTTTAATTTCTTTCATCAGTGTCTTATAGTTTTCAGAGTACAAGTCTTTTACCCCTTTGGTTAGGTTTATTCCTGGGTATTTTATTCTTTTTGATGCAATTATAAATGGAATTGTTTTCCTGATTTCTCTCCTAGTTTGTTGTGAGTATACAGGAATGCAACAGATCTCTGTATATTTATTTTGTATCCTGCAACTTCGTTGAATCCAGTTATTCTAATAGTTTCTTGGTGGCATCTTTAGGGTTTTCTATATATAGTATCATGTTGTCAGCAAACAGTGACAGTTTTACATCTTCCTTACTAATCTAGATGTCTTATATCCCTTTTTCTTGTCAGATTGCCATGATTAGGACCTCAAGTACTATGTTGAATAAAAGTGGTGCAGCCTTGACTCATTCTTGATCTTAAAGGAAAAGCTGTCAGCTTTTCACCCATTGAGTCTGGTATTAGCTGTGGGTTTGTTTGTATGGCCTTTATTACATTGAGGTTTGTTCCCTTTATACCCATTTTGTTGAGAGTTTTTATCATGAATCAGTGTTGAATTTTATCAAATACTTTTTAAGTATCTATTGAGATTATCATATGGCTTTTATCATTCCTTTTGTTAATATGGTGTATGACATTGATTGATTTGTGAATATTGTACTATCCTTGCATCCTTGGAATAAATCCCACTTGGTTTTGATAGATGATCCTTTTGATCTATTTTTCAATTTAGTTTGCTAATATATTGTGAGGATTTTTGCATCTTTGTTCATCAGGGATATTGGTCTATAATTTGCTTTTTTGTAGTGTCTTTTGGTGTTGGTATTATAGTGATGCTGGTCTCATAGCATGAGCTTAGAAGTCTTACCTCCTTTTCTATTTTTTTTTTAATACTTTAAGAAGGATGGGTATTAGCTCTTCTTTAAATGTTTGTAGAATTCAGCTGTGAGGCCATTTGGTCCTGGACTTTTGTTTGTTGGAAGTTTTTTGAAATTGGTCTGTTCAGATTTTCTGTTTCTTCCTGGGTTAGTCTTGGAAGGTTGTACTTTTCTAGGAATTTGTCCATTTCTTCTAAGTTGTCTGATTTATTGGCATATAATTTTTTGTAGAATACTCCAATAATTCTTGGTATTTCTGTGGTGTCAGTTGTAACTTCTTTTTCATTTCTGACTTTATTTATTTGTGCCCTCTTTTTTTCTTGTTAAGTCTGGCTAGGACTTGTCTATTTTGTTTATCTTCTAGAAGAACCAGTTCTTGGTTTCACTGATTTTTTTCTATTGTTGTATTGTTGTCAATTTTATTTATTTATGCTCTGGTCTTTGTTATGTCTCTCCTACAAACTTTGGGTTTCATTTATTCTTCTTTTACTAGTTTCTTTAGTTGTGAGTTTAGACTATTACTTTGGGATTGTTCTTGTTTCTTGAGGTAGGCTTGCATTGCTGTGTACCACTCTTTAAACTGCTTTTGTAGCATCCCACATATCTGAACTGTTTGCCTTTAACTTCAGATCTTCTCCCCCAGAAACACCTTTTACCTTTATGGTACTGAAGCGAAGATCTACATATACAAATTTATCCCAAACCAAAATTCCTCTCTTTGATTAGAAGGAGCAGATCTGCAGAGGAGAAGATGGCACATATAGTTCTTGTTTGTTATTTAAAAAAACTTCCAAAATTGTTGTCAGCTCCATCATGAAGTTCACTAGATCAGGAGGGGCTTCAAACTCTGCTGTACCAATTTTTTAGTTTCCACATCTTGCATCCTGTGATTGTAAATCTTTGGTCAGTAAAGATCTATTATGGAAGTCTGTTTGGTGGGCTGAAATGAAACACCTACACATGGTTTTCTCCTGGTTCTGGGCAACAGCATCAGACACTGGTGACAGGGTCATTACTCAATGCTGTGGTTCAGTGTTCTCAAAACCTGTAGATTCGAAGCTGGGATGGTCCTTGTATGTGCACACCTTATTCCATTAAAAAAATGTGCTTGCTCCATGGCCCAGAAGTTCTACTTCTAAGGATCTATCTCAGAGAAATATTCAGGCATATATACCCCAAAATGCATGTTAAAAGGACATTAATTAAGGTGGAGCCAAGATGGTGGCATGAGTAGAGCAGCGGGAATCTCCTCCCAAAACTATATATATTTTTGAAAATACAACAAATACAACTATTCCTGAAAGAGAGACCAGAAGACACAGGAAAACAGCCAGACTACATCTACACCTGCGAGAACCCAGCGTCTCACGAAAGGGGTAAGATACAAGCTGCGGCCGGGTGGGACCGGGCGCCCCTCCCCCCAGCTCCCGGCGGGAGAAGAGCAGGCAGAGCGGGAGGGAGACGGAGCCCAGGGCTGCCGAACGCCCAGCCCCAGCCATCCGGGCCAGAGCGCAGACACAGTGCATGGGGTGCTGGGTACTAGGGGAACGGGACAGTAAAAAAAAAAAAAACATATTGAGAGTATATGTTAAATATGTACAGTGTTTATATGTCAATCGCACCTCAATAAAGTAGTTTTGAAAAAAAAGGAAAGATAATTATGTGATGTGATAGAGGCATTAGCTAATGCTATGTTGGTGAACATACTGCAATATAGAAATTATCGAATCAACATTTGTATACCTTAAATCTGTATGATGTTATATGTCAAGTACATCTCAATAAAGAAAAATAAATAAATGATGGATAAAAAAAGGACATTAATTATAATATTGTTCATAACAGCAATAATTGTATATAACCTAAATGTTCATTGGCAGAGATGTTATTAGACAATGTATGTCATATCCATGCTGTGAAAAACCAAATATCAGATAAAAAGAATGAGGTAGATCAGATATATAAAGATTCCAAGACTTAGTAAGTTAGGATATAAGTGATGGAGTAAGTACAAAATTATTCAATTTATGTCAAAAGAAAAACAACAACACACGCGTGCGCACACACACACACATTAACACGCACAAATGCTTAGAAAAGGTCTGGAAGAAACACACCAAATCAGGAAGTGATTACCTCTGGGAAGGAGAGGAAATGCAAGGAAGGGCTGGCATGAAGAAAACATTCATTTTTTACTCAAAAAAGCTCAATAGAGATTAAAATATTTTATAATAGAATTTATTACTTGTGAATTTTAAAATATTATTTAGATTTTGTACATATTAGTGAAAGAGTGACAGAGTCAGAAATAGAGTACTATGGAACTAAAGGAGAGAATCAGAAAGACGGAGGCAGGAGGGGTCCGTGACATGGCCTTGGCCCTGCCTGGGGTTGGACACAGACTCCACCTCACATTCATTCCACAGGACTCTTGCAAGTTCCTCATGGCACAGCAGCAGTAGTATATCCCAATCATGTGACAGGGTTTGCAATTGAGGTTTATTAAAATAGTAGCTCTCACTTATTGACTGTTTACCTGTGGTAGGCACTGGCTAAACACCTGAACCTTCCTGGGAGCTGAGAGAGGCAGTGTCCATTTGCCCTCTTACTGATAAGGAAATGAAGGCTCCATGAAGCTAAGAGATTTGTACAAGGTGACATAACTGGAAAGAACTCAGGTCTTAGGCATGACGTTCAGCCATTAGCTGAACTGTTGAACTGGAATTGGAGCCTTGGGTCTAAATCTCACCTCTGCTACCACCCACTCCTTTGACCTTGGACAAGTCACTTCATTTGTTTGTCTAGATCTGTTTTCTCAAATGTCAAGTAGTAGAAACAATCCTGGCTCTCCCTGTCTTCCCAGCTGTTTAGAGGCCAAATGGGAAAACAAGAATAAAACTACTCCATTGGTGATAAAGTTCTGGGACCCTTGAGTGTCGTTAACGATGCTGTTTTCATCATCCACAAAGCCCAGAGCCAAGTCCCCCACTCCACTCTCGGAAGTTGTTCCCAGCTGGTGGGTATGGGGCCCCACAGGAGAACCAACTTTTGGGAGATGGTCCCAGTAGGCTCTGGATCCGTGTTTAATGGGCTGTGGTTCAGCTCCTCCCTGGCTGTTCCTCCAGGGCCAAGTGTGGTGACTCCACAGAAGACCCCAAGGTGGATCAGTCTTGACAGGTGAGCTTCACTTCGGGACGGAGTGCCCAGAAGCAGCCGTAGGCTGGGGTGGGCAGACAGCTCAGGGAGGCTGGGGGCATGTAGGGCATGGTGAGGGGCCTGGGGGCACATACCTGGTAAGTGAATGTCAGGGTTCCAGTGTGCACACAGGGTCTGTGTGACCCTGAGTCAGACACTGTGAGAGGATAGGCAGGGACGAGCAGTCATAAGCAAGAAGCTAATGATCATGTAAGACAGCTTCTCACAAGGATGCAAGGCCGATGATAATAAAAGAAACAGGACTATTTAATGTGGTGTCTGTTAGTGCTATGAGTCACAGATGAGGAAGTTGCAGTTCAGAGAGGGAAAGTGGAATGTTGTGGAGCCAGAATGGAACCCAGGTGTTCCTAACTTCAGCTAATGAACACAAACTCTATAATTTACACATGTGTGCTCTTTTTCTGTGGGAACAGCACAGGAGAGTAAAAAAATTATGAGAGGATGGCATGGATTTCTGAGTTGTAGGGAAGTATAATGACACAATGGCTGTAAGGAATCAAGCATACAATAGGGGCTTAATAAATAGGGGCTCTTGCCGCTTAGAAGCTTGGGTCATGAGATATCCATCTCTGACCCCTCGCTGGCCAAACACAGGGAACACTCAAAATGTTTGTTGAGCTGGAAGAGAAATGTTTTCCAAAGCCAGGCAGCTGCATCTGGGGTGGTCTCTCCCACACTAGGCAAAACCTCAGCCCATACAGGGGAGGACTCTTAACTCTGATCGGGAAATAATTCCTGATCAGGTCAAACAAGTGCCAGGAAGGAATGAATTCATTAAAGCAAGGGGAATCCATAATTTCCCTGAAGTTTTCTCTTAAGAATAGAATGACAGCAGCTGTGCAGGCAGTAGAACGCAGGAAGAGCAGAGAGAAGAAAGGAAAGTTCATTGAACTTCTGCTCGGCATATGGCAGATTCCTTGCCAACTCCTAAAGTCATGGTCACCTGGTGTCCAGTGTCAACTTGATGTGTGTGGCACAGGAATTAGATCCCTATCACCTCAGAATTGGAGGGAGCCGTGGAGCAGAATTGGATGGAGTGAGTTGATGTTCTGAGAACTTCCACTTCCCTGATGGTCTGAAATAAAACAGGGAGAGAGAAAAGGACTGTGTTAAGACTAGAAAGCTGAATGAAAGAGCAAAGTGACAGAGAGGTCAGCAAGTTCTTGTTTTTATTGTGGAAAAGAGTTCAGAGACAAGTGCAATAGGCGGGATATTTGATAAGGTAGTAGACACTCAGATGGAGTGCAGGCAGTCTCAGAGAGGAGGCACACTGAAGGGAGAGTATTTGGGGTTTTATGGGACCTTTTGGGTAAAGGTTGGAATAAGGCATGATATACACAGGTGATCCATAATTCCCCTGAAGTTTTCTCTTAAGAATAGGGCTATTTAGGTGACTGTGTTGATCTGGATCTTGGCATTCTTTGCCCATGTAGATTCATTACACTGGGGAGGTCTATCTCTTGTCCTGAATACAAAATTACTTAATTGATGAAGGGGCTCGAAGAAGAGGAAGAATAAAATATAGATTAACTTAAAGAATAAGCTGGGCCCCTTTTCACAGGCTAAGAAGATTTTACAAAGGCATGACCCTTGTCCTATTCCCTCCTCTATCTCAGTTTTACAGATGGGAAAACTGAGGCTGAGGGACCCAAAGTCGCAGTGAGTGAGAAGTGGAGCTGGTCCAGGAGCCAGGACTCTTGGTTGCCAGGCAGGGCCCAGCCCTTTACCCCAGGCTGGCTCCAGAACAACCTCTGTTCTCACCCCTCACCAGCTGTGGTCTCAAGCTGACCTTCTCTGTCCTCCTGTGTCTCATTTGTTCAAGGGCATAACCACTCCCTGGCAAGGGTGGGTGATCAGAGATGATGTCTCACACATCAAGTGTGGTGAGGCTGCCCATTCTCAGGTGATGGACTTTTCTGCCCTTCTCTGTCCCCTGCCATCAGTGTAACTGGCTGGTGGATAATCCCCACCAAGGAAATGTCCCTTAGCAATACCTTTAGTGTCCTTAAGCACTGAAGACATCCCTATAATACATATTCAAATAAGGTCTTTAATTTAAACCATAAAATAAATGTAAGGAAGCCCAGAAAGTTTCTGCTTTAACCACAATGCTACATCAGTGCTTTTTAAAAATATAAAATAATTATTTCAAAAACATTTTTTGGTGCTCCTATCTAGATGACACCCTTAGCACATGCTTTGTTTGCCTGTTGCACAGGCCTACTCTGCCAAAACTGAAGTTTAGAGAAGGGAAGTGCCTTGGTGCATTTGGGGTGACCACATACACCTCAACTGGTCGGTCTGTCCTGTGAGTAGGTGGGGCAGCTTGGGCTCATCGCTGAGTTACCCCAGGTTCAAGGTGATAATACAGCCCTGCTGATGGTCTGGTTCTGGTTGTCACCCATTTACTGTGTGACCTTGGACAAATCACAGCCCTTCCTGAGCCCTCCCTTTGTGTCCCCTATCTGTATAAGAAAGGAGTTAGACTAAAACTAAGTGCTAGTGACACTTTCATTCAGATTTTATGATTCAGCAGCAAAGACCCATTGGGAAAGCTGCATTCTGGCTCAAGTATCTGGAGCACTGAGCTGCTGGGAAGGTGGTGGTGTATCATTACATAGAAACAATCTGGCCATATTACAGCTCTGCAAGTGCTCCCAGTCTCGTGGAGTCATAGCCACATAAATAGAGAGGGACAACCCAGTATGATCACAGTGATGACAAAGGAAAGCATAGGAACTGTGAGAGCCCAGAAAAGAAGCCAAGCCAAGATCAGTGAAGGCCTCTTGGAGTGGGGAACATTTGGGCTAAATCTGGCAAACAAGGCAAGAGTAAGAAGTTGCCATTTGACTAGAGTGAGGAGAAATAAGGCTGCAAGGGAAAGGGCTCTGACTGGCAGGCTACACAATCATCTGCACATGAAAAATCCTTGTGAACCCTGGGTGGGAGCCAGCATACCGGGCTCAAGACCCACCTCTGCCATGAACTTGTGGCTGACCTTGAGAAGACACTGCTTCTGGACTTCAGGCCCTAACACTGGCCTCCCCACTGTCTGATACAAGTGGGGCACAGGAGCGGGGAGGAGAGGGGCGATCAGCCCCAAAGGCTCTGCATTTCTGCCCCTCGAACTGCATTAGCTTAACTCAGTGACAATCCATCCAAAATCAACTTCTCTGAGCTCTAACAACATGCAGGAAAATGTACTTTGCATCAGTGTGGGTATGAGGAAAACAGGTGCTGGCTCAGGCAGGTTGGGGCTGGTTATCTCCGGGTTGTTAGCTCTTTTAAGTTGAGATGCAGCAGTTTTCTTTCCCTTCCTGGGCAATGGGGGGCTGACCTCTAGAACACTTTTTTTTTCTTTCAAGGAAGCATTCACAGTGGAGCAGTCTGTTTCATGTGTCTTTTAGAAAGACATTTTACCAGTCTTTTCTCCCCAGTGGGGAACCAGGGCACCTGCCATACTTATGAGACTAAAGAAGACATTGAAATTTATGGTTGTTGCTGACAGTATCAGCTTAGAAATGGAAGAGGAAAGAAAAAACCTTTGCCCCAATCTCTCCCCACATGAAAATTTAAACTCCTGGGCTCTCCAGGAAACTGGATATAGAGACAGAGCCCTAGCCTTGGAGTCAGAGGCCTGAGCTGTGGTCCTAGCTCTGTGGCCAACTGGCCATGCAATCTCAGGCAGGCTCTTGCCCTTTTTTTTTCTTATTAAGGTATCACTGATATACACTCTTATGAAGGTTTCACATGAGCAATGATGCATTTCACCATTCACCCATATTATCAATTCCCCCCATACCCCATTGCAGTCACTGTCCATCAGTGTAGTAGGATGCCACAGAATCACTACTGTCTTCTCTGTGCTACGCTGTCTTCCCCATGACCCCATGTGTACTAATCATAATATGCCTCAATCCCCTTCTCCCTCCCTCCCCCACCCCTCCCCTTGGATGACTGCTAGTCCCTTCTTGGAGTCTGTGAGTCTGCTGCTCTTTTGTTCCATAGTTTTGCTTTGTTGTTATACTCCAAACATGAGTGAAATCATTTAGTACTTGTCCTTCTCCACCTGGCTTATTTCATTGAGCATAATACCTTCTAGCTCCATCTATGTTGTTACAAATGGAAGGAATTGTTTTCTTCTTATGGCTGAATAGTATTCCATTGTGTATATGTACCACCTCTTCTTTATCCATTCATCTACTGATGGACACTTAGGTTGCTTCCATTTCTTGGCTATTGTAAAAAGTGCTGCAATAAACATACAGGTGCATATGTCTTTTTGAATCTGAGATCTCCCTTTCTTGGGCAAATTCCTAGGAGTGGACTTCCTAGGTCAAATGGTATTTCTATTTTTAGATTTTTGAGGAACATTCATATTGTTTTCCACAATGGTTGAACTAGTTTACATTCCCACCAGCAGTGTAGGAGGGTTCCCCTTTCTCCACATCCTCACCAGCATTTTTTTTATTAAGGTATGATTGATATACACTCTTATGAAGGTTTCACAAGGAAAATAATGTGATTATTACATTCACCCTTATTATTGAGTTCCCCTCCATATCCCATTGCAGTCACTGTCCATCAGTGTTGTAAGATGTCACAGAGTCCCTATTTATCTTCTCTGAGCTACACTGTCTTCCCCATGACCCCACACACACCATGTGCACCAATCATGATACCCCACAATCCCTTCTCTCTCCCTCCCCACCCTCCTCACCCCTCCCCTTTGGTAACCACTAGTCTGGGAGTCTGGGAGTCTGCTACTATTTTGTTCCTTCAGTATTGCTTATACTCCACAAATGAGGGAAATCATTTGGTATTTGTCTTTCTCTGCCTGACTTATTTCACTGAGCATAATACCCTCTAGCTCTATCCTGTTGTTGCAAATGGTAGGACTGGTTTCTTTCTTATGGCTGAATAATATTTCATTGTGTATATGTACCACATCTTCTTTATCCATTCATCTATGGATAGACACTTAGGTTGCTTCCATATCTTGGCTATTGTAAATAATGCTGCAATAAACATAGGGGTGCGTATGTCTTTTTGAATCTGAGAAATTATATTCTTTAGGTAAATTCCTAGGAGTGGAATTCCTGGGTCAAATGGTATTTCTATTTTTAGTTCTTTGAGGAACCTCCATATTGCTTTCCACAATGGTTGAACTAGGTTACATTCCCACCAGCAGTGTAGGAGGGTTCCCCTTTCCCCACATCCTTACCAGTATTTGTTGTTACTAGTCTTTTGGATGTTGGCCATCCTAACTGGTGTGAGGTGATATCTCATTGTGGTTTTAATTTGCATTTCCCTGATAATTAGTGATGAGGAGCATCTTTTCATGTGCCTGAAAGCCATCTGAATTTCTTCTTTGGAAAAGTGTCTGTTCATGTCCTCCGCCCATTTTTTAATAGGGTTATTTGCTTTTTGGATGTTGAGGCATGTGAGTTCTTTATATATTTTGGATGGTAACCCCTTGTTGGATATGACGTTTACAAATACATTCTCCCATACTGTAGGGTGTCTTTTTGTTCTACTGATGGTGTCCTTTGCTGTACAGAAGCTTTTCAGCTTGATGTAGTCCCATTTGTTCATTTTTGCTTTTGTTTCCCTTGTCCAAGGCCCTTGCCTTTTTTTGTCCATAAAATAAAAAGCTGGCTCAACATTTCCAGGATGGGTATTTTATTTTTATTTTGGTATCATTAATGTACAATTACATCAGCAACATTATGGTTACTAGACTCCTCCTATTATTAAGTCCCCACCACATACCCCATCACAGTCACTGTCCATCAGTGTAGTAAGATGCTATAGAATCACTACTTGACTTCTCTGTGCTATACTGCCTTCCCCTTGCCCCCCACTATATTATGTGTGCTAATCATAATGCCCCTTTTTCCCCCTTACCCCTCCCTTCCCACCCATCCTCCCCAGTCCCTTTCCCTTTGGTAACTGTTAGTCCATTCTTGGGTTCTGTGAGTCTGCTGCTGTTTTCTTCCTTCAGTTTTTTCTTTGTTCTTATACGCCACAGATGAGTGAAATCATTTGATACTTGTCTTTCTCCACCTGGCTTATTTCACTGAGCATAATGCCCCCCAGCTCCATCCATGTTGTTGCAAATGGTAGGATTTGTTTTCTTCTTAAGGCTGAATAATATTCCATTGTGTTTATGTACAACATCTTCTTTATCCATTCATCTACTGATGGACACTTAGGTTGCTCCCATTTCTTGGCTATTGTAAATAGTGCTGTGATAAACATAGGGGTGCATCTGTCTTTTTCAAACTGGGCTGCTGCATTCTTAGGGTAAATTCCTAGGAGTGGAATTCCTGGGTCAAATGGTATTTCTATTTTGAGCTTTTTGAGGAACCTCCATACTGCTTTCCACAATGGTTGAACTAATTTACTTTCCTGCCAGCAGTGTAGTAGGGTGCCCCTTTCTCCACATCCTCGCCAATGTTTGTTGCTGTTTGTCTTTTGAATGTTGGCCATCCTAACTGGTGTGAGGTGATATCTCATTGTGGTTTTAATTTGCATTTCTCTGATGATTATCAATGTGGGATATCTTTTCAGCTGCCTGATGGCTATCTGAGTTTCTTCTTTGGAGAAGTGTCTGTTCAGATCATCTGCCCATTTATTAATTGGATTATTTGCTTTTTGTTTGTTGAGGTGCTTAAGCTCTTTATATATTTTGGATGTCAACCCCTTATTGGATATGTCACTTATGAATATATTCTTCCATACTGTAGGATGCCTTTTTGTTCTACTGATGGTGTCCTTTGCTGTACAGAAGCTTTTTAGTTTGATATAGTCCCACTTGTTCTTTTTTGCTTTTGTTTCCCTTGCCCAGGGAGATACGTTCATGAAGAAGTTGCTCATATTTATGTCCAAGAGATTTTTGCCTGTATTTTTTTTCTAAGAGTTTTATGGTTTCATGACTTATGTTCAGGTCTTTGAGCCATTTTGAGTTTACATTTTGAGTGTATGGGGTTAGACAATAATCCAGTTTCATTCTCTCACATGTAGCTATCTAGTTTTGCCAACACTAGTTGTTGAAGAGGCTGTCATTTCCCACTGCATATCCATGGCTCCTTTATCATAAAGTAATTGACCATATATGCTTGGGTTAATATCTGGACTCTCTATTCTATTCCACTGGTCTGTGGGTCTGTTCCTGTGCCAGTACCAAATTGTCTTGATTACTGTGGCTTTGTAGTAGAGCTTAAAGTTGGGAAACGAGATCCCTCAGCTTTATTCTTCCTTCTCAGGATTGCTTGGCTATTTGGGGTCTTCTGTGGTTCCATATGAATTTTAGAACTATTTGTTCCAGTTCATTGAAGAATGCTGTTGGTATTTTGATAGGGATTGCATTGAATCTGTAGATTGCTTTAGGCAGGATGGCCATTTTGACAATATTAATTCTTCCTATCCAAAAGCATAGGATGAATTTCCATTTATTAGTGTCCTCTTTAATTTCTCTTAAGAGTGTCTTGTGTTTTCAGGGAATAGGTCTTTCACTTCCTTGGTTAGGTTTATTCCTAAGTATTTTATTCTTTTTGATGCAATTGTGAATGGGATTGTTTTCCTGATTTCTCTTTCTGCTAGTTCATCATTAGTGTATAGGAATGCAACAGATTTCTGTGTATTAATTTTGTATTCTGCAACTTTGCTGAATTCAGATATTAGTTCTAATAGTTTTGGAGTAGATTCTTTAGGGTTTTTAATGTACAATATCATGTCATCTGCAAACAGTGACAGCTTGGCTTCTTCCTTACCAATCTGGATGCCTTTTATTTCATCATGTTGTCTGATTGCCATGGCTAGGACCTCCACTACGATGCTGAATAAAAGTGGGGAGAGTGGGCATCCTTGTCTTGTTACTGATCTTAGGGGTAAAGCTTTCAGCTTCTTAATGTTAAGTATGATGTTGGCTGTGGGTTTGTCATATATGGCCTTTATTATGTTGAGGTACTTGCCCTCTACACCCATTTTGTTGAGAGTTTTTATCATGAATGGGTGTTGAATTTTGTCGAATGCTTTTTCAGCATCTATGGACATAATCAGGTGGTTTTTGTCATTCTTTTTGGTTGATGTGGTGGATTAGGTTGATGGATTTTCAAATGTTGTACCATCCTTGCATCCCTGGGATGAATCCCACTTGGTCATGGTGTATGATCCTCCTGATGTATTTTTGAATTCGATTTGCGAATATTTTGTTGAGTATTTTTCCATCTATGTTTATCAGGGATATTGGTCTGTAGTTTTCTTTTTTTGTGGTGTCTTTCCTGGTTTTGCTATTAGAGCGATGCTGGCTTCATAGAATGAGTTTGGAAGTATTCCCTCCTCTTCTGTTTTTTGGAAAACTTTAAGGAGAATGGGTATTAGGTCTTCTCTAAATGTCTGATAAAATTCAGCAGTGAATCTGTCTGGTCTGGGAGTTTTGTTCTGTGTAGTTTTTTTATTTCCGATTCAATTTTATTGCTGGTAATTTGTCTATTTAGATTTTCTGTTTCTTCCTTGGTCAGTCTTGGAAGGTTGTATTTTTCTAGAAAGTTGTTCATTTCTTCTAGGTTTTACAGCTTGTTGACATATAGGTTTTCATAGTATTCTCTAATAATTCTTTGTATTTCTGTGGTGTCCATAGTGATTTTTCCTTTCTCATTTCTGATTCTGTTTATGTGTGTAGATTCTCTTTTTCTCTTAATAAGTCTGGCTAGGGTTTCTCAAAGAACTAGCTCTTGGTTTCATTAATTTTTTGTATTGTTTTATTATTCTCGATTTTATTTATTTCTTCTCTGATCTTTATTATGTCCCTCCTTCTGCTGACTTTGGGCCTCATTTGTTCTTCTTTTTCCAGTTCCAATAATTGTGAATTTAGACTGTTCATTTGGATTGTTCTTACTTCTTTAAATAGGCCTGGATTTCTATATACTTTCCTCTTTGAACTGCCTTTGCTGCATCCCACAGAAGTTGGGGCTTTGTGCTGTAGTTGTCATTTGTCTCCATATATTGCTTGATAACTGTTTTAATTTGGTCATTGGTCCAGTGATTATTTAGGAGCATGTTGATAAGCCTCCGTGTGTTTGTGAGCCTTTTCGTTTTCTTTGTACAGTTTATTTCTAGTTTTATGCCTTTGTGATCTGAGAAGGTGGTTGGTAGAATTTCAATCTTTTTTAATTTACTGAGGCTTTTTTTGTGGCCTAGTATGTGGTCTATTCTGGAAAATGTTCCATGTGCACTTGAGAAGAATGTATACTGCTGCTTTTGGTGGAGAGTTCTGTAGATGTCTGTTAGTTCCATCTGTTCTAATGTGTTGTTCAGTGCCTTTGTCTCCTTACTTATTTTCTGTCTGGTGGATCTGTCCTCTGGAGTGAGTGGTGTGTTGAAGTCTCCTAAAATGAATGCATTACATTCAATTTCCTCCTTTAATTCTCTTAGTATTTGTTTCACATAAATAGGTGCTCCTGTGTTGGGTGCATAGATATTTATAATGGTTATATCCTCTTGTTGGACTGACCCCTTATAATTATTAACGTCCTTCTTTGTCTCTTGTTACTTTCTTTGTTTTGAAGTCTATTTTGTCTGATACAAGTACTGCAACACCTGATTTTTTCTCCCTATTAGTTGCATGAAATATCTTTTTCCATCCCTTCACTTTTTTTTTAAAGAGGTTTGTAAGTGCTTTTAATAATTTCACATGGTTGCATGAAAAGAAATGCTAAAATTCAGTCTTGGACATGTATAGATACCTTTGATTTTTTATGTGAAGATTTCCAAAACCCAGTGTTTATTTGGTTCATTTAGAATCATTAGAAATAGAAGAAAAGAAGTTGAGGGAAGAGAGAATATTAGTGATGAGAGAAGCAGAAGTGAAACAAATCTGGTTCTTGGAATCATACTTACAGCTTACAGTCTTTAGCTTGGGCTGTAGGTAGTGACACATAAGGTCTTTAAGCTTATGGCATCTAACAGTACAAAGCACTTTTCTTATAACGAGCTTCCCTGATGATTTTTGCTGAACAGCCCCTCCACCTATTTTGTCAGCTAATGATATGTCATTTCTCTGAGACAACACTGAGCCCTACAGCCCACCAAGGCCTTCTGGCTGGGACCCACTGTGGGCCTTCTGGGTCTCAGTTTGTTCATCCTCAAAATGGAGCTAGATTAAAACATCAGTATTATATTATGAAAGCCTAGGTACACTTGCTGTTTTCTTGAATACATTGTATGTTCAAATTTGTAAGTTGCTTAAGCATTGCAAGGATTGGTAGAACCTAATTTTGTTAAAAAGTTTAGTCTAACTGCCAAAAATTCGGAAAACAATGATATATCCACACTGCGGACCACAGACATAATAGTCTTCACTGAGACCTATTCTAAGGCCCAGAGACCAATTTGGTCATATGTTCTTTAGCTGTAACTCTTTTTATTTTTATTTTATTTTTTTTTTGAGAGGGCATCTCTCATATTTATTGATCAAATGGTTGTTAACAACAATAAAATTCTGTATAGGGGACTCAATGCACAATCATTGATCAACCCCAAGCCTAATTCTCAACAGTCTCCAATCTTCTGAAGCATAATGAACAAGTTCTTACATGGTGAACCAGTTCTTACATAGTGAATAAGTTCTTACATGGTGAACAGTGCAAGGGCAGTCATCACAGAAACTTTCGGTTTTGATCACGCATTATGAACTATAAACAATCAGGTCAAATATGAATATTCGTTTGATTTTTATACTTGATTTGTATGTGAATCCCACATTTCTCCCTTATTATTATTATTATTTTTTTTAATAAAATGCTGAAGTGGTAGGTAGATGCAAGATAAAGGTAGAAAACATAGTTTAGTGCTGTAAGAGGGCAAATGTAGATGATCAGGTGTGTGCCTATAGACTAAGTATTAATCCAAGCTAGACAAGGGCAACAAAACATCCATGGATGCAGAAGATTTCTCTCAGAACAGGGGGGGTGAGGTTCTAAGCCTCACCTCTGTTGATCCCCAATTTCTCACCTGATGGCCCCCCTGCGACTGTGCCTGTCTTAGGTTGTTCCTCCCTTGAGGAATCTTACCCGTCTCTGGCTAACCAGTCATCTTCCGGGGCCATACAGGGAAATGTAAAGTTGGTAAGTGAGAGAGAAGCAATATTGTTTGAAAAGGTTAGCTTTTTACTTTTTTGCGGATTTATGCCCTGTGGCTTCTATGCCCAGCATTTGTCTTGAGGTATCTTTACCACTTGGAAGAATTATGATACTCGGTAATTTCAATATGAGGCATGAATTCTACTAAAGGGTTGTAATTAGGAAGGAAGAAGAAAAGCTATAGAAGTAGCAGGCGGAAGAAAACATGGGAAGATTGATTATTTCTTTGACATATCTTCTTGTAGAGTAACATAAGCATGGATAGGTTTTAAACTACTAATTAAATTGCGTACACACATTAACATAATAGGAATACAGCTACATAACAAAAGCAGACCTAGAATTACCAGCCATCTCCAGTGAAACCAAGAAAACCAGTTAGGTACACTAGGCATTTGTGAAAACTTATCAATGATATGATGGATATTGTCTAATTGAATTTGAATAGTTTGAGAAAAATCAGACAAATTAAAACAACACATTCCTGGGAACTGTTCACATCCCATATGTTCTTTTAACAGTAGATAGTCTATAGTCACACGATTTTGGAGCACTGCAACTTGCACTTCTCCTAATTCTTGGTTGAGTTCCGACAGTATAGATCCAGTCAAATTTGTTGTTTTACTGTATGCACAGGCCAGCTTAGATATCTCCTTCTTCATTCCAATGGCAAGTCCAGGAACCGGTGGGATGAATGCAGCTACAACTGCAACAGTGCCAGGATCTTTGTTGAAGTGTTTTGATGGTCATCTTCTGGAATGACTCTTCCAGAGGATGTTGATGTTGGAAGTTCTTCTTCATATAGTATCTTAATTCATTTTCTGGGTAGCCAAATTAGGCTTTGATCCTCTGTATAAACACAAACAAACCCTTTGCCCACACTTTGATATGACGTTTATACCATTGTGAAGAACCTATTGGAGACCACCACACAGGAACTGCTTTTTTTTTTTAAGAGAAAGGAATATTATCAGAAAAATGTACTTCCATAGCTGATCATCTGAAACCCTTTAAAAGATCAAAATTAAGGATATGTAAAGCATATATTAATCGTTGATTTGCAGTTATTTTTATCCTATCAAGGAGCAATCCCCCTTTTCTTTCTCTTTTTTTTTGTTATCATTAATCTACAATTATATGAAGAATATTATGTTTACTAGGCTCTCCCCATACCAAGTCCCCCCAACAAATCCCATTACAGTCACTGTCCGTCAGCATAGCAAAATGTTGTAGAATCACTACTTGTCTTCTCTGTGTTGCACAGCCCTCCCCTTTCTCCCACTCCCCCATTATGCATGCTAGTCATAATACCCCTTTCTTCTCCCCCCCCCACTTATCCCTCTCTACCCACCCATCCTCCCCAGTCCCTTTCCCTTTGGTAACTGTTAGTCCATTCTTGGGTTCTGTGATTCTGCTGCTGTTTTGTTCCTTCAGTTTTTCCTTTGTTCTTATACTCCACAGATGAGTGAAATCATTTGGTATTTCTCCTTCTCCGCTTGGTTTATTTCACTGAGCATAATACTCTCTAGTTCCATCTATGTTGTTGCAAATGGTAGGATTTGTTTTCTTCTTATGGCTGAATAATATTTCATTGTGTATATGTACCACATCTTCTTTATCTATTCATCTACTGATGGACACTTAGGTTGCTTCCAATTCTTGGCTATTGTAAATAGTGCTGCGATAAACATAGGGGTGCATCTGTCTTTCTCAAACTGGAGTGCTGCATTCTTAGGGTAAATTCTTAGGAGTGGAATTCCTGGGTCAAATGGTATTTCTATTTTTAGTTCTTTGAGGAACCTCCATACTGCTTTCCACAATGGTTGAACTAATTTACATTCCCACCAGCAGTGTAGGAGGGTTCCCCTTTCTCCACAGCCTCCCCAACATTTGTTGTTGTTTGTCTTTTGGATGGTAGCCATCCTTACTGGTGTGAGGTGATATCTCATTGTGGTTTTAATTTGCATTTCTCTGATAATTAGCGATGTGGAGCATCTTTTCATGTGTCTGTTGGCCATCTGAATTTCTTTTTTGGAGAACTATCTGTTCACTTCCTCTGCCCATTTTTTAATTGGATTATTTGTGTTTTGTTTGTTGAGGTGGGTGAGCTCTTTATATATTTTGGATGTCAAGCCTTTATCGGATCTGTCATTTACAAATATATTCTTCCATACTGTAGGGTACCTTTTTGTTCTATTGATGGTGTCTTTTGCTGTACAGAAGCTTTTCAGCTTAGTATAGTCCCACTTGTTCATTTTTGCTTTTGTTTTCCTTGCCCAGGGAGATATGTTCAAGAAGAGGTCACTCATGTTTATGTCTAAGACATTTTTGCCTATGTTTTTCTCTAAGAGTTTTATGGTTTCATGACTTACATTCAGATCTTTGATCCATTTTGAATTTACTTTTGTGTATGGGGTTAGACAATGGTCCAGTTTCATTCTCCTACATGTAGCTGTCCAGTTTTGCCAGCACCATCTGTTGAAGAGACTGTCATTTCCCCATTGTATGTCCATGGCTCCTTTATCAAATATTAATTGACCATATATGTTTGGGTTAATGTCTGGAGTCTCTAATCTGTTCCACTGGTCTGTGGCTCTGTTCTTGTGCCAGTACCAAATTGTCTTGATTACTTTGGCTTTGTAGTAGAGCTTGAAGTTGGGGAGTGAGATCCCCCCCACTTTATTCTTCTTTCTCAGGATTGCTTTGGCTATTCGGGGTCTTTGGTGTTTCCATATGAATTTTTGAACTATTTGTTCCAGTTCATTGAAGAATGTTGCTGGTAATTTGATAGGGATTGCATCAAATCTGTATATTGCTTTGGGCAGGATGGCCATTTTGATGATATTAATTCTTCCTAGCCATGAGCATGGGATGAGTTTCCATTTGTTAGTGTCCCCTTTAATTTCTCTTAAGAGTGACTTGTAGTTTTCAGGGTATAGGTCTTTCACTTATTTGGTTAGGTTTATTCCCAGGTATTTTATTCTTTTTGATGCAATTGTGAATGGAGTTGTTTTCCTGATTTCTCTTTCTATTGGTTCATTGTTAGTGTACAGGAAAGCCACAGATTTCTGTGTGTTAATTTTGTATCCTGCAACTTTGCTGTATTCCGATATCAGTTCTAGTAGTTTTGGGGTGGAGTCTTTAGGGTTTTTTATGTACAATATCATGTCATCTGCAAATAGTGACAGTTTAACTTCTTATTTACCAATCTGGATTCCTTGTATTTCTTTGTTTTGTCTGATTGCCGTGGCTAGGACCTCCAGTACTATGTTAAATAGCAGTGGGGAGAGTGGGCATCCCTGTCTAGTTCCTGATCTCAGAGGAAAAGCTTTCAGCTTCTCGCTGTTCAGCATAATGTTGGCTGTGGGTTTATCATAGATGGCCTTTATTATGTTGAGGTAGTTGCCCTCTATTCCCATTTTGCTGAGAGTTTTTATCATGAATGGATGTTGAATTTTGTCAAATGCTTTTTCAGCATCTATGGAGATGATCATGTGGTTTTTGTCTTTCTTTTTGTTGATGTGGTGGATGATGTTGATGGATTTTCGAATGTTGTACCATCCTTGCATCCCTGGGATGAATCCCACTTGGTCATGGTGTATGATCCTTCTGATATACTTTTGTATTCGGTTTGCTAATATTTTATTAAGTATTTTTGCATCTACATTCATCAGGGATATTGGTCTGTAATTTTCTTTCTTGGCAGGGTCTTTGCCTGGTTTTGGTATTAGAGTGATGTTGGCTTCATAGAATGAGTTTGGGAGTATTCCGTCCTCTTCTATTTTTTGGAAAACTTTAAGGAGAATGGGTATTATGTCTTCTCTGTGTGTCTGATAAAATTCTGAGGTAAATCCATCCAGCCCGGGTGTTTTGTTCTTGGGTATTTTTTTTATTACCGTTTCAGTTTCTTTGCTCATAATTGGTTTGTTTAACTTTTGTGTTTCTTCCTTGGTCAGTCTTGGAAGGTTGTATTTTTCTAGGAAGTTGTCCATTTCTTCTAGGTTTTCCAGCTTGTTAGCATATAGGTTTCATAGTAGTCTTTAATAATTCTTTGTATTTCTGTGGAGTCTGTCGTGATTTTTCCATTCTCATTTCTGATTCTGTTGATTTGTGTTGATTCTCTTTTTCTCTTAATAAGTCTGGCTAGAGGCTTTATCTATTTTGTTTATTTTCTCAAAGAACCAGCTCTTGGTTTCATTGATTTTTTCTATTGTTTTATTCTTCTCAATTTTATTTATTTCTTCTCTGATCTTTATTATGTCCCTCCTTCTGCTGACTTTAGGCCTCATTTGCTCTTCTTTTTCTAGTTTCGATAATTGTGATATTAGACTATTCATTTGGGATTGTTCTTCCTTCTTAAGTATGCCTGGATCACTATATACTTTCCTCTTAAGACTGCTTTCACTGCATCCCACAGAAGTTGGTGCTTTGTGTTATTGTTGTCATTTGTTTCCATATATTCCTTGATCTCTATTTTAATTTGTTCATTGATCCATTGATTATTTAGGAGCATGTTGTTAAGCCTCCATGTGTTTGTGAGCCTTTTCGTTTTCTTTGTAGAATTTATTTCTAGTTTTATACCTTTGTGGTCTGAAAAGTTGGTTGGTAGAATTTCAATCTTTTTGAATTTACTGAGGCTCTTTTTGTGAGCTAGTATGTGGTCTATTCTGGAGAATGTTCCATGTGCACTTGAGAAGAATGTGTATCCTGTTGCTTTTGGATGTAGAGTTCTATAGATATCTATTAGGTCCATCCGCTCTACTGTGTTGTTCAGTGCCTCCGTGTCCTTACTTATTTTCTGCCTGGTGGATCTATCCTTTGGGGTGAGTGGCGTGTTTAAGTCTCCTAAAATGAATGCATTGCATTCTATTTCCCCCTTTAGTTCTGTTAGTATTTGTTTCACATATGCTGGTGCTCCTGTATTGGGTGCATATATATTTAGAATGGTTTTATCCTCTTGTAGGACTGAGCCCTTTATCATTATGTAATTTCCTTCTTTATCTTTTGTTACTTTCTTTGTTTTGAAGTCTATTTTGTCTGATACTAGTACTGCAACCCTTGCTTTCTTCTCTCTGTTGTTTGCCTGAAATATGTTTTTCCATCCCTTGACTTTTAGTCTGTGCATGTCTTTGGGTTTGAGGTGAGTTTCTTGTAAGCAGCATATAGATGGGTCTTGCTTTTTTATCCATTCTATTACTCTGTGTCTTTTGATTGGTGCATTCAGTCCATTTACATTTAGGGTGACTATTGAAAGATATGTACTTATTGCCATTGCAGGCTTTAGATTCGTGGTTACCAAAGGCTCAAGGTTAGCCTCTTTAGTATCTTACTGCCTAACTTAGCTCACTTATTGAGCTGTTATATACACTGTCTGGAGATTCTTTTCTTCTCTCCCTTCTTATTCCTCCTTCTCCATTCTTTATATGTTGGTTGTTTTATTCTGTGCTCTTTCATGTTTCCTTTAACTGCTTTTAGTGGGTAGTTTATTTTATTTTTTGCCTTTAGTTAGTATTTGGTTGGTCTGCTTTCTTTGCTGTGATTTTATTTTCTCTGGTGACATCTGTTTAGTCTTAGGAGTGCTCCCGTCTAGAACAGTCCCTCTAAAATACCCTGTAGAGGTGGTTTGTGGGAGGCAAATTCCCTCAACTTTTGCTTGTCTGGGAATTGTTTAATCCCTCCTTCATATTTAAATGATAATCCTGCTGGATACAGTATCCTTGGTTCAAGGCCCTTCTGTTTCATTGCATTAAATATATCATGCCATTCTCTTCTGGCCTGTAAGGTTTCTGTTGAGAAGTCTGATGATAGCCTGATGGGTTTTCCTTTATAGGTGACCTTTTTCTCTCTAGCTGCCTTTAAAACTCTTTCCTTGTCCTTGATCTTTGCCATTTTAATTATTATGTGTCTTGGTGTTGTCCTCCTTGGGTCCTTTCTGTTGAGAGTTCTGTGTATTTCCATGGCCTGTTTGATTATTTCCTCCCCCAGTTTGGGGAACTTTTCAGCAATTATTTCTTCAAAGACAGTTTCTATCCCTTTTCTCTCTCTTCTTCTTCTGGTACTCCTATAATACGGGTATCGTTCCTTTTGGATTGGTCACACAGTTCTCTTAATATTGTTTCATTCCTGGAGATCCTTTTATCTCTCTCTATGTCAGCTTCTATGCGTTCCTGTTCTCTGGTTTCTATTCCATCAATGGTCTCTTGCATCTTATCCATTCTGCTTATAAATCCTTCCAGAGCTGGTTTCACTTCTGTAATCTCCTTCCAGACGTCTGTAATCTCCCTCTGGACTTCATCCCCTAGCTCTTGTATATTTCTCTGCATCTCTGTCAGCATGTTTATGATTTTTATTTTGAATTCTTTCTCAGGAAGACTGGTTAGGTCTGTCTCCTTCTCAGGTGTTGTCTCTGTTATCTTGGTCTGCCTGAAAATTTGCCTTTTCATGGTGATAGAGATAGTTTGCAGAGCTGGCATGAGTGACGGCTGGAAGAACTTTCCTCCTTGTTTGTTTGTGGCCTTCCTGTCCTGGAAGGACAGCGACCTCTATTGGTTTGTGCTGGGCAGCTGCGCACAGACAGGGTTTCTGATTCCTGCCCAGCTGCTATGGAGTTTATCTCTACTGTTGCTGTGGGCGTGGCCTGCCTTGGGCTGCTGCTCCGATATGGTGGAGCTGCATTGGAGGGGGAATGGCTGGGAGGCTATTTATCTCCGTGAGGGGCCTCGTGCTCCCTGCTGCCGAGGGGGTTAGAGTGCCCAGAGTTCCCCAGATTCCCTGCTGCTGGACTAAGTGTCCTGGGACGCTTCCATCTGGCGGTGGGGTCCCTGTCCCTTTAAGACTTCCAAAAAGCACTCGCTTTTCTTTGTCCCCAGGGAGCCGGCTGTGGGGACCCACTCACAGGTCTTACTGTCCTGTTTCCCTAGTATCCAGCACCCCATGCATGCACTGTGTCTGCGCTCTGGTGCGAATGGCTAGGGATGGCTATTTAGCAGTCTTGGGATCCCTCTCCTTCCCCGCTCTGACTCCTCTCCTCCTGCCGGAGCTGGGGTGTGGGGTGCTCAGGTCCCGCCGGGCTGCGGCTTGTATCTTACCCCTCTTCGTGAGGCGCTGGGTTCTCGCAGGTGTGGATGTGGTCTGGATGTTGTCCTGTGTTTTCTGGTCTCTCTTTTAGGAAGAGTTGTCTTTGTTGTATTTTCAAAAATATATGTGGTTTTGGGAGGAGATTTCCACTGCTCTACTCATGCCGCCATCTTGGCTCCCCCCACCATCCCTTCACTTTTAGTCTGTGTATGTCTTTGGGTTTGAACTGAGTCTCTCGTAGGCAACATATAGATGGGTCTTGCTTTTTTATCCATTCTATTACTCTGTGTCTTTTGATTGGTGCATTCAGTCCGTTTACATTTCGGTGATTATAGATAGATATGTGCTTATTGCCATTGCAGGCTTTGGATTCGTGTTTACCAAAGGTTCAAGGATAGCTTCTTTACTATCTAACTGTCTAACTTAACTCACTTATTACACTATTATAAACTCAGTCTGATGATTCTTTATTTATCTTCCTTCTTTTTCTTCCTCCACTCTTCATATGTTAGGTGTTTTATTCTGTACTCCTTTGTGTTTCCCTTGGCTGATTTTGTGCATAGCTGATTTTATATTTTGCCTTTAGTTAGTATTTGTTTGGTTACTTTCTTTGCTGTGTTTTTATTTTCTCTGGTGGCATCTATTTAGCCTTTGGAGCACTTCCATCTAGAGCAAGCCCTTTAAAATACACTGTAGAGATGGTTTGTAGGAGGTAAATTCCCTCAAGTTTTGCTTATCTTGGAATTGTTTAATCCCTCCTTCAAATTTAAATGATAATCTTGCTGGATACAGTATTATTGGTTCAAGGCCCTTCTGTTTCATTGCATTGAATATATCATGCCATTCCCTTCTGGCCTGTAAGGTTTCTGCTGAGAAGTCTGATGATAGCCTGATGGGTTTTCCTTTGTAGGTGATCTTTTTTCTCTCTCTGGCTGCTTTTAATACTCTGTCCTTGTCTTCGTTCTTTGCCATTTTAATTATTATATGTCTTGGTGTTGTCCTCTTTGGGTCCCTTGTATTGGGAGATCTGTAGACTTCCATGGTCTGAGAGACTATTTCCTTCCCCAGATTAGGGAAGTTTTCAGCAATTATTCCTTCAAAGACACTTTCTATTCATTTTTCTCTCTTCTTCTTCTTCTGGTACCCCTATAATGAGAATATTGTTCCATTTGGATTGCTCACACAGTTCTCTTAATATTCTTTCATTCCTAGAGATCCTTTTATCTCTCTCTGACTCAGCTTCTCTGTATTCCTGTTCTCTGAATTCTATTCCATTAACAGTCTCTTCTACCTGTTCCAGTCTGCTGTTAAATCCTTCCATTGTTTGTTTCATTTCTGTTATCTCCCTCTGGAATTCATCCCTTAGCTCTTGCATATTTCTCTGTAGATCCATCAGCATGTTTATGACTTTTATTTTGAATTCTTTTTCAGGAATATTGGTGATTTAGGTCTCACCAGGCCCTCTCTTTGGTGTTTGAGGGATTTTGGACTGAACAAGGTTCTTCTGCCTTTTCATGGCAATGGAAATGGTCGCTGGCAAGTGGCACATGTGTCAGCTGGGATAACAAAGTCCCTTCTTGCATGCTGGTCACCTTGCCCATCTCTGCTGCCTGTGCCAGTCCACCACATACAGGGAGCAGCCTCTGGGTTGACCCCCTGAGCTGCCATGGGTGGAGTGGCCCTTGGGATGGCCTAGGGCACTAGCAGTGGTTGCAGGCGAGCAGCTGCTATGTGCTTCCTGGACTCTGCACTGGTTTCCTCTGTCTGTGCAGGTCAACCTGGTGCAGGGTGCAGCCTCTGGGTTAATACCCTGAGCTGCCATGTGAGGGGTGGCCCTCTGGATGGCATATGGGACTGGCAGGGGGTTGCAGGCAAACCCTATGTGTTCACCATGAGAATAAAGCCCCTTTGTGCCCTCTGGACTCTGCACCAGTCTCTGCTGTCTGTGCCGGTCAACTGTGGGCAGGCGGCAGCCTCTGGGTCTGGCGTGGTTAGCTGCACTGGGATAAGCCTTTGTGTGGTTGCTGTGGGTGGGGCTGCTCCCCAGCTGTTCTGCAGCAATGGCGGGTCAGCCTCTTTGCTTGCAGTGTGAGTAGGGGGAATGAATGGCAGGCTGCTTATCACCATGAGGGGCTTCAGAGCTGTGTTGCCACCCAGGGGTTTAAGGCTCCTGAAGTTCCTTAAAGTTCCCAGCCTGCTGGGCTGAGTGTGCCAGGACGATTTTTTCCACCTGTTAAACCCTTGTCCCTTTAAGACTTTTAAAGCACCCGCATTTCGTTTGTCCCAGGGCAGCCAGCTGTGGGAACCTGTCCACAGTCTTAGTCTCGGATTTTGCTTTTCCTTTCCTCTGATATCTAGTACACCATGCAATGCATGTCTGTGCTCCCTGCACAGATTACTAGGGCTGGTTATTTAGCAGTCCTGTGCTTCCATTCCCTCCCCACTCTGATTCTTTTCCTCCCGCTGGTGAGCTGGGGTTGGGGGAGTACTCAGGTCCCACCATGTCATGGCTTTGTATCTTACCCTCTTCCGTGAGATGTTGAGTTCCCACAGATGTAGATGTAGCCTGGCTGGTGTACTGTATATTCTGGTCACTCTTTTAGGAATAGTTACATTTGCCTGTTCTGTGAGGTTTATTCTTTTCTCCAGGTATATGCAGTCTGGTGCAGCCCTCTTTCCTGTTGCTCTTCCAGGATTAGTTTTATTAATTATATTTCATATTAGATGTGATTTTAGGAGGAAAACTCCGTCTCACCTCTCACACCACCATCTTTCTCTAGGTTAGGTATTTTTATGATTCAGTGGCATGAGAAGTAAGAAAAATAAGACAGTTCTGGAAAAATCAGATATTAGGAAAATATCTAGTAGAAAATTAAAAAATATTAGAAACATCAGGTTGAAGAGGCAATGATAAGTGTGACCAAGGACTTGCTCCTGGATTGTTTATTCAGAGGGACATCCTCAGTGTGGTAGAAATGTCATCATCCTCTCAGGTGAAGACCTCTACTTTGGTGGGTGGTCAGAAGCACACACACCCCTTTCTTGACAGGAGAAAGCAACCTACAGGGGAGGGGCTTTTACCTTTGGCACATGTCACAAGAAGGTTATGTTCCTTTCTAGCATCAGTGGCTCTTAAGTTCCCAGATTAGTGTAGAAGGAACCTTCTTAGCTGGGGCTAGGGCAGTCTTCATGAAGTGGTCCATCAGGGACACCCACTGAGCAGCAGTAGCAGCTGGGAGTGAGGAGGAAACTCATACTAGTACACAGAGATGCCCTCCACTCTCTGTTTCTGCCACTGGGCAGAACATACCTTTAACTTCAGCTCTTATCATAAAGTGACTCCCCCCACAAAAAAGATTCTGTGCCTTTCCTTTCATTGTGATATGACAAAAAGCCATATACACAGAAGCAAGACTTAAGATATTCAGTTCTGTTTGCTCGCCTTTTTGTCTAACTAAGGTATAACTCAGGTATAATAAAGCCCACAAATATTAGGTACAGCCACACATACACATATAGAGATGGAGATCAGCTAAAGATATAACACATTTCCAGCAGCCCAGAAGGCTCCCTTGTACCCAGTCAATCCCCCCAACCTCTACAACCATAGATTAATCTATTCTATGTTTGTTCTTTAGATGAAATCATACAGTATGTAGTCTTTTGGAAATGACTTCTCTCATTTAAGATTGTGACTGAGCTTCATGTATCTTGTTGCATGTAACAGTAGTTCATCATTTTCACTGATCTGTGGTACATATGAAGAAATTGCAATTTGTCCATTCTACTGGTAATAGATATTTGGGTTGTTTCCATTTACGGACTATAAATAAAAGCTATTATAAACATTTATTTTATTTAAATAAAATTCAGCTAACATAAAAGTCACAATATTAGCCATTTAAAAGTGTATAATTTAATGGAGTTTCATACATTTACAATGTTTTGCAATTATTACCACTAATTCCAATACATTTACATCATTCCCCACTTGGATAAACCCCATACCCATTAAGCAGTTACCCCCCATTCCCTTCTCCCCTAGTCTTTTCCCTGGCAATCACTAATCTTTCTGATTCTGTAGATTTGCTTATTCTGGACATTTCATATACATGAAATCATATGATACGTGACTTTTTTATCTGGCTTCTTTCACTTAACGTAATGTTTTCAAGTTTCACCAATGTTGTAGCATGTATCAGTACTTCATTCATTTTTATGGCTGAATAAATTCCATTGTATGGATATACTACATTTTGTTTATACATTCATCAGATGATGGACATCTAGATTGTTCCACTTTTTGACTATTATAAATAATTCTGCTATGAATATCTATGGCCAAGTTTTTGTGATATGTTTTTATTTTTATTTATTTATTTTTTTTTTTAAGAGAGCATCTCTCATATTTATTGATCATATGGTTGTTAACAACAATAAAATTCTGTATAGGGGACTCAATGCACAATCATTAATCAACCCCAAGCCTAATTCTCAACAGTCTCCAATCTTCTGAAGCATAACGAACAAGTTTTTACATGGTGAACAAGTTCTTACATGGTGAACAGTGCAAGGGCAGTCATCACAGAAACTTTCGGTTTTGATCACGCATCATGAACTATAAGCAATCAGGTCAATTATGATTATTCGTTTGATTTTTATACTTGATTTATATGTGAATCCCACATTTCTCCCTTATTATTATTATTATTATTATTTTAAATAAAATGCTGAAGTGGTAGGTAGATGCAAGATAAAGGTAGAAAACATAGTTTAGTGTTGTAAGAGGGCAAATGTAGATGATCCGGTGTGTGCCTATAGACTAAGTATTAATCCAAGCTAGACAAGGGCAACAAAACATCCATGGATGCAGAAGATTTCTCTCAAAACAGGGGGGGTGAGGTTCTAAGCCTCACCTCTGTTGGTCCCCAATTTCTCACCTGATGGCCCCCCTGCGACTGTGCCTGTCGTAGGTTGTTCCTCCCTTGAGGAATCTTACCCGTCTCTGGCTAACCAGTCATCTTCCAGGGCCATACAGGGAAATGTAAAGTTGGTAAGTGAAAGAGAAGCAATATTGTTTGAAAAGGTTAGCTTTTTACTTCTTTGCATATTTATGTCCTGTGGCTTCTATGCCCAGCATTTGTCTTGAGGTATCTTTACCACTTGGAAGAATTATGATACTCGGTAATTTTGATATGAGGCACGAATTCTACTTAAGGGTTGTAATTAGGAAGGAAGAAGAAAAGCTATAGAAGTAGCAGGTGGAAGAAAAGATGGGAAGATTGATTATTTCTTTGACATATCTTCTTGTAGTGTGATATGTTTTTAGTTTTCTTGAATATACACCTAGGGCAATGAACACTTTTGTACATGTCTTTTGGTGGACACAAGCACTCCTCTCTCTTAGTTATGTGTCCACATGTGGAATTGCTGGATCATAAATTTTAGGATGTTTTGCCAAACAGTTACCTAAAGTGGTTGTACCATTTTACATATTCATAACAATATATGAGAGTACCAGTTACTCCATAACTCACCAACACTTAGCAGTTTTTTTTCATTGTGGCTAGGTGAGTATATAGAGGTATCATTTTGTTTTAATTTACATTTTCATGATGACAAATGATGTTGAGCACTTTTTCACATGCTTATTGGTCATTTGTCATTTGGATGTTCTCATGTGAGGAGCATATTCAAGTCTTTTGCTCATTTGTGGAAGGTTTTTATATATGCTGGATACATGCCCTTTGAATTGATATTTGTATTGAAAATATGGAAATATTTTCTCCAAATCTGTCCTGCCTTCTGATCTCCACATGTTCTGTTTTTTAAATGGGAGTAAAATTTACATGGAAGATAATACATAGATCTTAAGTATATAATTAAATGAGTTTTCATGAATATGAAAGTCCATGAAAACACCACTCCACTCAATATATAGAACATTTCCATCAACCCAGGAAGCATACTTTTGCCAATTTCTTGTCAATCCTCACATCTGTAGGCAACCACTGTTTTTATTTTGATCTAAAACACCATAGATTAGTTTTGCCTGTCAGTGAATTTAATATAAATTAAGTCATGTAGAATATACTTAAAAAAAAAAATCTCTTTCTGGGCTTTACTTTAGATATTTTCTATTGATCTATTTTCCAGGTCTCTAATCCTGTCCTGTTTTGTGCCGGCTTACTGTTATACCTATCCAGTGAGTTCTTAATTTCAAATATTAGATATGTCAGTTCTAAAATGTTCATTTGGTTCAATAGATTCCATTTTTTTTCACTGAATTTCTGTAGTTTAGAATCCATTTTGTTAACATTCTTCTCTGTTTTCTTTAACATACAAAATATAGTTATAATAAATTCTGCTAACCGAAATATCTGGATCATCAGTTAGGTCTACTTGTATTGTATATTTTTCCTCTTGATTGTTGGTCACATATTTCTGCCTTTTTTCATATCTAATAGTTTTTATTGTGAGTTGAGCATGATTTATAATAGAGTCATAGAGTTTCTAAGATGATATCTCTCACCTGGTAGGTATCTTCCTTTCCTCTGTTAGAAGTAGGGTAAGAACTGATCACATTGAGCCTGTAAAGACATGAATTAGGTAAGGGCAGAGTCTCAATTTTAAGAAGATTTGGTCAGACTTTGGTTTGTTCTTAAGGTACTGCCCTCCTGGGCCTTGGGTTGGTAGCCCTGCTGATCTCTGTCTCCTCAGCTCTGAAAGATTGTGGGAGATTTGCTTCTAATCTTTGGACGTTTTGAGCTTATGTCTTTAACAACCTCTCTGACTTGCCCCCCAACCACAACACAACACACACACACACACACACACACACACACACACACAACATAGTTCCAAAATTTTTGAAAACATTTTGAAGTTAAGACCAGTGTGTGTTTGAGGCAGGCCCTCTTGATCTAATCTCTTAAGCACCAGGGCTTCTGTCATTTAGAAGCCTTTTACAAACCTTCTTTTATTCTGTCTTTTAGAAGACTTCAGCCTAGTTTCTGTATCTCCTTTGCATAGTCCCAAAATTCAGAAGATATCCCATGGGGAAAATTTATTATGTATTTGGAGTGCCTTAAGTATGTTTTACAAGCCATTTTGACTGCCAAAAGTATTGCTGATTTTTCCTCTCTCATCTGTGTCCCTCTGCCTGGGCCAGGTCTAAGCCACACAATGGTCCTAAAATAAAATATTCCCAGAGAAGAAAAGAGCTGGTGACTGTCAGTTCACTTTGAAGGGTCTCCCTGGAGTTCCAATTCATCTCATCCTTAGCACCCATGTTTTTCCAATTTGTTAAAAAATGTGATTTGTGTAATTTATCCAGGTTTCCTAGTTATTGCAGTGGAAATGTTGTGCTATCATGACCTATTATGTCCTACACGAGAGCAGAAATCCAGACATCTAGCTTAAGTGGAGTCAGGAAGAACCTCTACTCAAGACATACAAGAGAAATAGGATTAATAAGTCTGTGAGCAGCAGCATGTTGCAAAGAACAATGGAGAAAGCAGCCCTTCCAAAGGAACATGGCGGAACTCTGAGTGAGAGCAAAAGTTACATGAGTTTAAGGACTTGATTTAAAATATCAGACATCCCAATCCAGATAATATCCTAAAATCAAGACTAGCGATAATCTTTCCAAAACCCTTTCACAATCATAATTCAAGAATTAACTGTTTAGATCTGGTTTTCCCAGTAAAATGTAAATTCTGAGATGATAGGAACTTTGCCTGCCTTCTTAACTTTCATCACAGTATCACCTGAATGCAGCATAATGACTTCCATTTGGTAGATTATTAGTTAATTAATAATTAATATTTGACCAATGAAGAAAGTTAGGAATTTTGAGTTCACATGGTACAAGGCAATACCACAGCTCACCATCAGTCCTCTAGGGTTGGTTATACATAATTGTGGTTATATTAACTACAGAGTAACTTACAGGATCTCACTGCAAAATCCTTTCTTTCTATGGTTTCCAGATAGTTCCAGTGTCCAGATGTCCTAGCTGCTTATCTCCCAGAAATCCAGCTCTGTTTCACTATGGAGACCTTGACCTGTAATGGATCGTTGGATGGCTCAACGATCTTCTACCTGGTGGGCATTCCCTCTCTGCCAGAGCCCTTCTTCCTTCCTGTGTTTTTTATTTTCCTTTTCTTCTATCTTCTCATCCTTATGGGGAATGCCCTGATCCTGGTGGCTGTAGTGGCAGAGCCCAGCCTCCACAAGCCCATGTACTTCTTTCTAATCAACCTCTCTGCTCTGGACATCCTCTTCACCACAACCACTGTGCCAAAGATGTTGTCCCTTTTCCTACTTGGGGACCACTTCCTCAGCTTCCCTGCCTGCTTACTGCAGATGTACCTCTTCCAAAGTTTCACATGCTCTGAAGCCTTCATCCTGGTGGTCATGGCCTATGACCGCTACGTGGCTATCTGCCGCCCGCTGCACTACCCTGTGCACATGACCCCCCGGACCAATGCTGCGCTGGCCGCCGGTGCCTGGATCACTGCCCTCTTCCTACCTATCCCAGCAGTAGTGAAAACCTCCCACATGACATATAATAACATTACTCACATCTACCACTGCTTCTGTGATCATCTGGCTCTGGTTCAGGCCTCTTGCTCTGACACCACACCCCAGACTCTCATGGGCTTCTGCATTGCCATGGTGGTGTCCTTCCTGCCCCTTCTCCTGGTGCTTATTTCCTACACCCACATCCTGGCCTCGGTGCTTCATATCAGCTCCCGAGAAGGACGCTCAAAGGCCTTCTCCACCTGCAGCTCCCACCTCTTGGTGGTTGGGACCTACTACTCATCCATCGCCATTGCCTATGTGGCCTACAGGGCTGACCTGCCCCTTGACTTCCACATCATGGGCAATGTGGTATATGCTATTCTCACACCAATCCTCAACCCCCTCATCTATACTCTGAGAAACAAGGATGTCAAAGCAACTATTACCAAAATCACAAGTCTCAAGAGCCACTCTGGGATAGGAACCCTTGACATTTAGGTGAAGTTAGTTCTGCTCTCAGGATTCCAAACAACAGTTCCCAGCACAGATTAGGAACTCAGTAAGTATTGTTGAATGAATAAATTCATGAATATAGAAAGGTAAAAAAATATTCAGTTGAGAAGACAGCTCCAACAGTGGGTCTCATACTTTGGTCCAGGGCTTTTCCCCTTGTGCAATGGAATAATATTAATCTTTATAGGAAATCTTAAGTTGTTGTATAAGGAAATCACTACTCAGTAATTCAAGTAACCCTTTCTAAAACAAAAAAATATTTGCATGGTATAAAATCTTTGTAAGCTAAGTCAAAAAACAAAAGACTCATATCACAGGGAAAGGGCAAATATCCATAAGATGTACAGAGTTCCTAAAAATTCAAAAGAAAAAGTTCAACATTCCAACGTAAAAAGGACAAAATATGTAAGGAGACAGATTACAAAAAAAATGCAATGGCCTTTAAATAATGAAAAATATTCAGTGTACTGTATAAAAAGTACAAAAACTCAAATGACATTGAAATGTCATTTTCCACCCAATGAGATCAGCAAAAGATCCAGTTTTTTTTACTGTATACATGTGGAAAATCAGCACTCTTATAACTTTACAGGAAATCTTAAGATGAGAATGCAAATTGGTACAGCACTACTGCAGTACCTCCCAGAGGCGCATATGCATTTGCCCTTTGACCCAGAAATCTCATTTCTAGGAATCTATCCCAAAGATACACTGGCAATAATTCATCAGGCTACTTATTCATCAGAACTATAAATACATACAGTACAGCTCTAAAAAGGAAGTGGGAAAGTTCTCTATATACTGATATGGTGTCATCTCTAGGATATGCTGTTGACTGAGAAAAGCAAGCTGCAAAACAGTAAGAAAGGAGGTAACTTATCTAAAATTTCAGAAACAAATAGAACTAATTAAAGATGTTTACCTATAAGGAGAGGGAGGGAAACAGGGGGAGGGGATGGAAATAAAGCAAGATGGACTTAAATGTACAGTCTGATTTCAATGTATGTACAGTTTTTACATAATTAAAAGAAATAAGAAAAAGAAAAAAACCAATTACCCCATATTTAAAATAAACAGAAACACTTGGCCCTGGTTGTCTATCAAATTAATGGCATGACCATGCAGAAAATTACAAGTGATTTTAAAACAGTACTTTGACTATATATCCCAGTAGGGTGATAATAAAAGAACAAGAAAAATCATAACAACATCTTTAACTGCATTGATGTGTCTTTTAAAAAATATATTACAGTTTTACTTCCTTAAAGTAGATTGGATTAAATTGTATATTTCTATAACTAGAGCCATTTTTAACATTTTTTTTTGAAATGATTTTATATTTACAGAGAGCTGCAAAGATAGTAAAAAAGAGTTTCCATTTACCCTTCATCCAGTTTCCTCTAATGTTAACATCTTATACAACCATTGTACATTTATTAAAACTAAGAAATTAACACTGGTAAATACTATTAACTAAATTTTACTTTATTCAAGTTTCTCCAGTGTTTCTGTTACTGTCCTTTTTCTATTCTAAGATCCAGTCCAGGATACCACATTGCATTTAAATACCATGTCTCCTTTAGATGACTGACAGTTTCTTGGTCTTTCCTTATCTTTCATGACCTTGATGCTTTTGAAGAGTAATAGTAAACTTAAACTCATCTTATTAAGTGAAAGAAGCCACTCAGGAAAGGCCACATACTGTGTGGTTTCAATTACATGACATTCTGGAAAAGGCAAAACTATGGAGAGAGTAAAAAGATGAGTGGTTGCCAGGGATTAGGGCAATAGGGCAAGCGAGGGATGAATAAGTACAGAGTACAGAGGATTTTTTAGGGCAGTGAACCAATTCTGACACTATAGTAATGAATACATGTCATTATACATTTGTGCAAACCCATAGAATGCTCAACACTAAGAGTGAACCTTAATGTAAGCCATGGCCTTCAGGTGATAATGATGTGTCATGAAGGTTCATGGATTATAAGAATGTACCACTGTGGTACAGGATGCTGATAATGGGATAAATTGTGTATGTATGTGGGGACAGGGACTATATGGGAATTGCCACTCAGTTTTGCTGTGAACCTAAATCTGCTCTACAAATAAAGTTTTCAAAAGGTCAAAGGGACCAAGGAGGATTGGCTTAAAGATGGCAGCATGAGAGGTGAGACAGAAACCTCCCAAAACCACGTATAATATAAAAATATAGCAAATACAACTAATCCTGAAAGAGCAACAGGAAAGAAGGCTGTGGCAGGCTGCCTACACCTGGGGAAAACAACAGACCTCAAGGAAAAGGTTAAAGTACCAAAGCTGTGATCCAGCGGGACCCAAGCCCTTACCCCACCCCAGCTCACTGGCAGGAGGAAGAGAAAGGAGAGAGGAGGGGGTGGAGACCTAAGACTGCTGAACACCCAGCCCTGGAGATCTGCTCTGGGTGTACAAACCGACATTACATGGTGCTCTGGAGATTAGAGGGATTGGAAAGCTAAGACAGGCACAATACTTGGAGAGCCGAGATTCCAGCCACTTGTGGAGAACAGGTACCGACAACTGGCCATTCTGGGACAAAAGAAAGGCAGGCAATCTGAGAGACTTCCTAACAGTGAGAGGGTGGCTAAAGGGGAAAGGATTGCACAGAGCTTGCTGCTCAGGAGAATGGACAGGTGGACAAAATTGTCCCAGCACACTCAGCCCAGCAGGTTGAGAACTTTCAGGAGCTTCAGGTGCTCCATTGCCCTGGCTGACAATGCAGCTATGAGGCCCCTCACTCTGATACACAGGCTGCCACTCCTTCCTTCTGGCTGGCATCAGCCAGCAAACTGGCTGCCCCTGTCATTGCACCAGGCCAGCCAGAGGGCAGCCCCATCTACAGCAGCTACAAGTGCATAGCATAGAGGCTCCTCCCTGCATGCCCACCCACTGGCCCTGGCAGTGGAGGCAGGCACTGCAGTTGGGAAGCAGGAAAGAGCTCTTTCCTTCCAACAGGCACCAGTGCCACTTGCCTGTGACCCTTGCCATCACTCCAGGGGCTGAGCAGCTCCAGAAAGTAGAGCTTCTGGGCACTAGAGGGTGCCACATACAAATATGAAACATCAAAGGAACCTGGCTCAAACCAAAATCCCACAAACACCAGAAAGAGGGCTCAGAGAAACTGAACTCACCAATCTTCCTGAAAGAGATTTCAAAATAAAAATCATAAACATGCTTGCAGAACTACAGAAAAATATTAAAGAACTCAGGGAGGAATTCAGGAATAAGATACAAATGTTGAAGAATACAGTATCTGAAATGAAACACAATGGAGGGATTTAAAAGCAGATTAGATGAAGTAGAGGCAACAGTAAATGAAAGTGAAATAAGAGAACAGGAAAACAAAGAAGCTGAGGCACAGAGAGAAAAAAGGATCTCTAGGAAAGAAAGAATATTGAGAGAACTGTGTGACCAATCCAAATGGAACAATATTTGAATTTTACAGGTACCAGAAAAAGAAGAGAGAGAAAAAGGGATGGAAAGTGTCTTTGAAGAGGTACTTGTTGAAAATTTCCCCAATCTGGGGAAGAAGATAGTCTCTCAGACCATGGAGGTGCACAGATTTCCCAACACAAGGCACCCAAGAAAGACAAGACAAGACATATAATAATTAAAATAGCAAAGATCAAGTATAAGGCCAGAGTATTAAAAGCAGCCAGAGAGAGAAAAATGATCACACACAAAGGAAAACCCATTAGGCTATCATCAGACTTCTCAACAGAAACCTTACAGGCCAGAAGGGAGTGGCATGATGTATTTAATGGAATGAAACAGAAGGGCCTCAAACCAAGAATACTCTACCCATAAAGATTATCATTTAAATTTGAAGGAGAGATTAAACAATTTCCAGATAAGCAAAAGCTGAGAGAATTTACCTCCCACAAACCATCTCTACAGTGTATTTTGAAGGGACTGCTATAGATGGAAGTGTTCTTAAGGCTAAATAGCTGTCACCAGAGAAAATAAAACCACAGTAAAGAAAGTAGACCAATTAATTACTAAGCAAATACAAAATTAAATCAACTACCCTAAAAGTCAGTCAAGGGATAGACAAAGAGTACCAAATATGATACCTAATACGTAAAGAATGGACGAGGAAGAAAAAGGAGGACAAAAAAAAAGAATCTTTAGATTGTGTTTGTAACATCATGCTAAATGAGTTAAGTTAGATTGTTATATAGTAAAGAAGTTACCCTTGAACCCTTGGTAACTAGGAATCTAAAGCGTGCAATGGCAATAAGTACATATCTATCATTAATCACCCTAAATGTAAATGGTTTGAATGCACCAATCAAAAGGCATAGAGTCACTGAATGGATAAAAAAATAAGACCCATCTATATGCTGCCTACAAGAGACTCACTTCAAACCCAGAGACATACACAGACTAAAAGTGAAGTGAAGGGATGGAAAAAGATATTTCATACAATTAATAGGGAGAAAAAAAAAGGAGTTGCAGTAGTTGCATCAGACAAAATAGACTTCAAAACAAAGAAAGTAACAAAATATAAAGAAGGACATTACATAATGATAAAGGGGTCAATCCAACAAGAGGATATAACCATTATAAATATCTATATACCCAACATAGGAGCACTTACTTTTGTGAAACAAATACTAAGAATTAAAAGGGGAAATAGAATGCAATGCATTCATTTTAGGAGACTTCAACACACCACTCACTCCAAAGGACAGATCCACCAGACAGAAAATAAGTAAGAAGACAGAGGCACTGAACAACATATTAGAACAGATGGACCTACCAGACATCTACAGAACTCTACATCCAGAAGCAACAGGATAGACATTCTTCTCAAGTGCACATGGAAAAATTTCAAGAATAGATGATATACTAGGCCACAAAAAGAGCCTCAGTAAATTCAAAAGGGTAAAGGTATTTTGTAGAATATTCCTCGATTTGGAATGTGTGACATTTTATCATGAATGGACTAACGCTATGGATTTCGGTTTGATTGGGGTAATGTGCCCTTCTTGCCACATCACATCAGTGGGCAAATGATGTCAGTATAACTTATTAACCTAGAACTGGTGCATTCCCGCTGACAATGAACAAGAGTCCCTGTTGTTCCGCATTTTTGTCAGCAACTAGTATTATTCTGTCATATTTTCATTGTGGTTGTAATTTAACTACAATTCCCTATGACTAATGATGTTGACCTATTTCGTGTGCCCTTTTACCATCTTTGGTGAGGTTTATTCAGATCTTTGTCCATTTTTAATTGGATAGTTTTCCCACTGTTGACTTTTAAGAGTTCTTTATATATTCTAGGTACAAGTCCTTTATCAGATATGTTATATGTAAATAGTCTTTCCCAGTCAGTGGCTGGTCTTTCTATTCTCTTAACAGTGTCTTTTGCAGAGCAGAAGTTTTAAATTTTGATAATGTCTGAATTGTAAATTTTTTTTTATAGATTACATTGCTTGATATCATATCTAAATACTCATGACCATGCAGATTTTGTCCTGTGGGAGACAGCAAGTTCCTAGAAGTTTATAATTTTATATTTTTCATTTCAGTCTATGAACAACTTCTAGTTAATTTTTGGATAAAGCATGAGGTTTACGTTGAGATCCATTTTTTGGCATATATACATCCACTTGTTCCAGCACCATTTGTTATAAAGCCTATTCTTTTTCTATTAAATTGTCTTTGCCCTTGTCAAATGTCAGTTGCCTGTATTTGTGTCTATTTCTGGGCTCCCTATTCTGTTTCATTTGTGTTTATGTATATATCCTTTTACCAATACCACACTGTTTTGATTATTATAACTTTATAGTTAGTATTAAAATTGGGTAGTGTAAATCCTCCAATTTTGTTATTTGTTAGAATTGTGTCAGTTACTCTAGTTCCTTTGCCTTTTGATACAAGTTTTGGAACCCACTTGCTAGGGTTTTGGTTGGTATTGTGTTGAAACTACATATCAACTTTTGGACAATTGATGTGTTAATAACACTGAGTCTCCCAATCCATCAACATAGCATATTGCTCCATTTATTTAGAACTTGGATTTTATTCTTTACTGTTTTATGTTTAGTTTTAGCTTACCAAATATTCTTGTACATATTTTGTTAGATTTATACTTAAATTCATTTTTCTTTTAGTTTGTTAATATGTGGGTTTTTAACTGATTGATTTTTGAACTTTGAACAAATTTTGCATTCCTGGGGTGAGCTCCACTTGGTTGTGATGTATTATCCTCTTTAAATATTGTTCAGTTTGATTTGTGAATATCTTGTTAGTGTTTCTTCACTGGTGTTCATGAGGGATATTGGTCTGTAGTTTTCTTGCAATTTCTTTGTCTTCTTTGGTATTATATTAAGCTGGTGTTATAATATGAGTTGAGAAGTTTTCCTTCCTATATTCTGGAAAACATTGTGTAGAATTGGCATTATTTTGTCCTTAAATACTTGGTAAAATTTTGTGAAACCACCGGTGCCTGGAATTTTCTCTTAGGAAAAATTTTAACTACAAAACCAATTTCTTTAATAGTTTTCCCATTATCTATTTATTCTTGAAAGAGTTTTGGTAGTTTGTGCATCTCAAGGAATTTGTCCATATCATCCAAATTATAGGATTTATGAGCATGGAATTGCTTATAGTATTCCCTTATTATCCTAATGTCTGCAATGTCCTCTCTTTCATTCCTTATTTAGCAATTTGTGTCTCTTACTTTTTCTTGGTCAATCTGGCTGTAGGTTTATGAATTTTATTGATTTTTCAAAGAATCTGCATTTCATTACATTGCTTCTCAGTTGTTTTCCTATTTTCAATTTTATTGATTCCTGCTCTAATATTTATAATTTTATTACATTTACATGCTTTGGGTTTAACTTAATCTTCTTTTTCTAGTTTCTTAATGTGGGAGACTAAATTGTTGATATAAGACTTTTCTGCTTTTGCAATATAAGTATTTAATTTTAGATATCCTTGTAGCTGTTGCTTCAGCAAACTTCTACAAATTTTGATATGATGCATTTTTATTTTCATTACACTCAATGTATGTTTTTAATTTCCCTTGAAACTCCCCAATTCATCCATTGGTTAAGGTGTTTCATTTATTTTCAAAATATTTGAAGGCTTTCCCCAACATCTTCCTGTTACTGTTTTCTAGTTCAATTCCATTATGGTCTGAGAATATACTTTGTATGATTTCTATTCTGTTAAAATTTTTGAGATTCATTTATGGCCCAGAACATGGTCTATCTTAGTGAATGTTCCATATGCACTTGGAAGTGTATTATGCTATTGTTGTGTGAAGTATTCTATAAATGTCAGTTAGGTCTAGTTTGATGGTGCTGTTCAGGTCTTCTATATCTGAACTGACTTTCTGCCTACTTGTTCTGTCAATTGCTGAGAGGGGGATAACAAAGTCTGTGACTAGAATTGTAGATTTGTCTCTTTCAGTTTCCCTGGGTTTTGCCTCATGTACTTTGAAGCTTGGTTGTTAGGAGCAGATATTCTTAGAATTGTTGTCTTCTTAGGTAATTGAACCTTTTATGATTCTCTCATGTTCCTCTTTGTCTCTGATAATTTCCTTTGTTCTGAAATGTGCTTTTCTGATATTAATATAACTATTCCAGCTTCTTTGGTTAGTGTTTGCATGGTATATATTTCTCCATCCTTTTACTTTTAACCTATCTATGCCTTTAAATTAAAGGATTTCTTGGAGACAGCATACAGTTGGGTCTTGCTTTTTTATCCAGTCTAATATTCTCTTGTCTTCTAACTAGTGTGTTTGGACCATTCACATTTAACGTGATTATTGATATGGTTCTATTAAAGTCTATCATCTTGCTGGCTGTTTTATTTTGTTCCATCTGCTCCATTTCTTTTTCCCTCCTTTCTAGCTTCTCTTCTGATAATTGAGCATTTTGGGGTTTGTGTATTTGTTTTTCACTCCACATTATATCCTCTTTTGTCTTACTGTTTTTTAGTGGTTGCCCTAGGGTTTACAATACACCTTGCTAATTACTAGAGCCCACTTTTGTAGTCTAAGGACCTTGAAACAGTGTATCCCTCCTCCATGTTTTGTGCCATTGTTGCCATACTTTCACTTCTATACATATTATAGATATACAGTATGTTGCTACTGCTTTTGCCTTAAACAATTATCTTCTGAAACCATTTTTTAATTTAAAAAGTGAATTAAACTTTAATTTATTCCATGTGCAACATTCATTTCTTGATCATTCTAACAAAAAACAGTTGTAAAACTGCCAGATAAATACAAATATAAACTGTTTGTTATGAATTCTAGTAAGGTATAATTTATAAGCAAGATAAAATACATCTATTTTAAGAGTATGGTTCAGAGAATTGTGACAAATGCAAACTGTGTAACCACCACCCCAATCAAGATACAGCATATTCCATCACCCCCAAAAGGCCCATTGCATTCCTTTTTAGCCAGTCCTCCACATTCCTGTCCTTAGACAAATACTGATATGGTTTTCAGCACTATAGATTGGTTTTACTTTTTCTAGATTTTCATATAAATGAAAGCTGGCTTTTGTCTTTCACCATGATTTTGACACTTACCTTTTATTGCACATGCTCATGATTTGTTCCTTTCTACTGCTAAGGAATATTTTTTCCTTCATTGTTTTACCTCTTCCTTTCCAAACCGTATGCCCTTAATTGTGTGTGTGTGTGTGTGTGTGTGTGTGTGTGTGTGTGTGTGTGTGCAGGTGTTATTGCACTGGCTAAAATTCCCAGTACAATATTGTAGAAGTAGTGAAAGCAGACATCCTTGCATTGTTCCTGATCTTAAAAGGATTCTCTCTCTCACCATTAAGTATTATGCTACCTGAAGGTTTTTCATACAACTGGGAATCAAAAGTTAAACATACCACTTATCATAACAACCCAAACAGGAAGTACTTAGGTATAAATTTAACAAAATATGTGCAAGACCTGTATGCTAAAACTACAAAACACAGTTTAAAGGAATTAAACAAAACTTGTACTACCCAATTTCAAAACTTACTATAAATCTGCAGTAATCAAGCACAAAAAGCCTGCTTATGTTTGATGATTCCGTAGAACAATTTGGTCATATTTGACATCTAAATGATGTTGAATTGTCCCATCCATAATGAAGGGTTAGCTCTCCATTTATTTAGTTCTTTGGTTTTTCTCAGGAGTGCTTTATAGTTTGAATATAGGTCTTGCATATATTTTGTTAAATTTGTACTCAGGTATTTTATGTTTTTTGAAGTCACTATGAATGGCATTTCAAATTTTAATTTCCAATTGTTTATTGTTTGCATGTAGCAATAAAATAGATATTTTTGTATAGTGGTTTTGTATATTGTTATCTTGCTAAACTCACTTATTGATTCTAGGAGCTATTTTAGATTCCTCAGGATTTTCAACATGTATGACCACATAATTTATGAATAGTGACTTTTGTGTATTCATTTCCAGTATACATGCCTCTTATTTATTTTTCTTGCATTTTTGCACTGGCTAGGCCCCCCAGCTCAAGGTTGAATGAAAGTGGTGAGAGAAGATGTGCTGTCTAGTCCCTGACCTTAGGATAAAGATGTTCAGTGTTGTACCATTAAATATTATGGTAGCTATGGTTTTCATAATGCCCTTTATCAGGTAGAGGTTGTTATCTTCTATCTTATATTTTGCTGAGAGACTTTATTATGAATCCTATTTTTATAGGGTATTTCAGTGAGTATAGAACTCTAGGTTAGGAGGTTTCTCTCTTTTGATCCTGTAAAGATGTCATTCCATAGTCTGTTGGCCTCCATAGTTTCTATTGAAAAGACAGCCCTCAGTCCAAGTGCTGCTAAGTAAAAGAAAAAGTATCACACTTTCTCTGGCTACTTTTAGTTTTTCCCTTTAACTTTGATCTTCAGCAGTTTGACTATGATGTGATGTGGTTCCACATTATTTTTTTGGTGGAGGTCAGTGCTTGGGATTTGCTGAGCTTAAATTTGTGGGTTGATTTCTTTTTTTTTTTTTTACCAGTTTTGGAAATTTCCCCAACATTATCTCTGTACAAATTGTTTCTGCATCATTCTCTTCCCCTCCTGCACCTGGGACTTGAATTGCGTGCACAGTAGGCCTCACGACCAGGTCCAACACGATTTGTGCTCTTTTTTATTTTCAATTATTTTTTTCTCTGTCATTCACTTTGGAGAGTTTCTATTTAACTGTATGCACTCGTTCCTCCTTTCCTATTTATACCCCCCCACCCCCACCCAAAGGTTCTTCAGTTCACATGCTCTGTTTTTCAGTTCTGGAATGTTCATTCATTCTTTTTTATAGAGAGATTCCAAATCTCTCTCAAAATTCTCCCTTTCTTTTTTGTCTATCTTTTCCTCTATTTTTTAGAATAATTTAATCATAGTCAATTGAAGGTCCCTACCTGACAACTATGGTATCTAGTTTCTGTTTCTACTCTCTTTTTTCTCCTCATTTGACCTTTTTGTTTTAACCTTGCTTCATACTTTTTGATTGGGTATTAGGCATTAAAGACGAAAAAATCTTAAAAGCCCTAGATGGCTTCTCTTCCTCCAAGAGTGTTGTATTCATCTCATAAGCAAAGTACCAATGGATCATCTTTGGTGTAGTTGGTTGTAAGCTATGTTATGCCTCATCTATTCCAATTTGGCTCTTACTTTTAGGGTTTAGCCCTTCCTCCCAGGGCCTGCTATTTCCAGGCGATCACTGGAAATCCTGGAGTTCATACTTAAACACATCCACTTGGATAGGACTTGAATTCCAACTTCATTCTCCAAAGTCATATGGCTGCTAAAATCTTCCTGCAGCTCCATAGCCTCCCAGGTGTTATATACTTCTGAGTTTCCCAAGTCTTCCCCAAGCACATCTTACAAGTTGGTCAATGACTTCAAGGGAATTTGTGCACAGATTTTGATGGCGTTCTCTGCACTATCCCCCTCTCCAGTTTTTGCCCCGTAAGTTCTAGGCACTTTGGTAGAGAGGTTCCAACCAGTATCTCCTCAGCCTAGTAGGACTTCTGCTTTCTTGTTGGGCTCTGTTATCCCATCCTGCAAATTGGGAAATGCCCTCAGGTAAAAAGCTAGGCTCTTACTGACCTCGCCTCTGAGCCTCCCTTTTCTTAACCATCACTGTCCTTCAAGGCCTGTGTTTGGTTCCTTTCTGAAGACTTCACACAATTGTTTCACATACTTTGCCCAGTTTTTACAGCTGTTTTTGGCAGGACGACTAGTCCCAAACAAGCTACTTTGCTGCAGCTAAAACTTAAAAACCTTCATTACTATTGATAGGGAATCACAGTGCAGCCCCTAGGATTTTAGAGTGAATATGTGCTTTTTTGTGTGTGGATAACTATTGTCTTTTTGAGACATAGTTCCTGGTCCTGGTACAGACAGAATGCGTGACCAGGGAACACTGAACGACTATGGGTCCTAAACTGACCCTCATGAATTGAGCATTAACTTGAACAAACAAAATATAAAATTGGATATGTGCAGAAACATCCCACTGAGAAGTGGAAGTGAGATTAACTCAAGCAGGTCCTGAAAGCACAAGCGAGTTGCATGAGCAGGCGGCTCGGATTCCCAGGACACTCGGTCCTGCTGCACTGGCACCTTTCCATCAACTTGGACACACACCTCATGGGAAATTCCCATTAATCAACACCCTCAAGAAGAAAAAAACTTAGGCTTGATTTACAAATAGTTTTTCTAAATACACCGGGACCACCCAGAAGTGGACTGCTGCTGCATTATAGCCCCGTTCAGGAGAGTCCTGGGGGTCAACAGGAAGGTCGGTCCTTTTGGTGGGAAGAAACTTTGGCAGTCTGTCTGGGTTTTGGCTGGTAGGTCAGTCACACCTGGAAGGTGAGATAATAGGACTGGTGAAGAGGCGGTCTGGAGAAGAGTTAAGGTGATAGACCCTGCAGAATGGGCACAAATTGTGAAGATATTTGTGTCCCATGTAACAGTTCACCACAGGATATCCATGGTAGAAAAAGCTCTCCAAAATCAGCAAGAGTAGGCAAAATCAGGTAGACAAGGTAATTCATCCCATGCATATCAGTCAGACTCACAATGGGACTGAAGCCTGCATGACTAACATAGAGAGACGAGCCCTTGAGGGCTGCTAATGATGCTCTTCTCATTATCAGCAAGGTCTAGGGACAGTCCTCTGGCCCTGCCCCCACCACACATGCTCTGGCTGATGCCAGGGAGTTATTCTCCAAGGTCTAGTGGATGCAGGGCCCCATGAGGCACCATCCTGAGGGGAAGCACCCAGGAGGCCTGCCAGAAAGGAGGGACCCGAGGGTGTAATAGGCTGTGTGCAGCCTCCAACAAGGCCTGGCTTGGAGACACCACAGGTGACACCAGTGTGGTCCAAGCCCAGCAGGTAAACAGGGCTAGGGATGGAGTGTGCAGACATAGGCAGACAAGCCTGGGTGGGGAAACAGAGGCAGGGAGGCCAGAGCCAATAAACCAGGGCCAGGAACCCAGAGGGCTGACTGGGTGTGACAAGGGGAAGGCACCCAGGAGCCAGGTTGGCTGTGCATTCATGGGCTGTGGAGCTTTTGGGCCATGCCTCCTGGCAGGTCCAGGCAAGGGGGTGCACTCACAGGTGTGACTCAAATCACTGGCCAAGGCCTTCCCCCAGGAGAGCAAGGAAGCGCTGGGAGCACCAGCAGACTTGGAGCCATCCCACGTGCCAGGCTCTCGGGTGCGTGTCGGGCAGCCATCTCTCTGTGAGCACCCACAACAACCTCAGGAGGCTGTGAAAGAGAGAAATGCCTCAGGGAGGGGAAAGGGACTTGCCCAAGGTCACACCGCTGGAGGAAGGAGTTGGGAAGGGAATCCAGTCCTTCCGGACTCACAGATGCACACACCTGCCTGTTCAGGTCTGCCCGCCAGGGACAAAAGTAAAGAAATGGCTGGCAGCAGGTGCCCCCAAGGTGGTAGAGCCCTCACCACCTCGCTCTGGGGCACGGACCTGTGACACTCGCTCAGCCAAACACAGAGGGGACACTCAGAAAATGGGTCCCTGACTTGGAAGCCCTCAGAGATCTTCTCCTCCAAACCCCTCACTGCACAGGTGAGAGAACCAAGGCTCAGGGCCCCAAAGTCGCAGTGAGTGAGTGAGTGGCAGGGCTGGTCGGGGGCCAGGACTCTCGGTGCCAGGCGGCGCTCAGTGCTCCGCACAGGCTGGCTCCAGAACTTCCTGGGCTCTTCCCTCCCCAGCCGCGGCCTCGGACCGCCCTTCGGTGTCTCATCTGTGCAGGTGCATAACCGCTCCCCACAGGGTTAGATGATATGTGACGTGTGGCATCGGGTTGGACACTCAGGTGACTGGTTTTCCTGTCCTTCTCCGTCCCTCACCTGCACTGTGACTGGCTCAGAGAATCCCGGCTGGGAGAACCTGCTCTGGGGCAAGTTCTGTGCCCTGGGAAATGGCACCCTTTTGGGCCTAAGCACAGGGCAGCATGGCTCAGATGTAATAAGTAATTGAAAGTAAAACAAGAACTCCAACTTGAACAAAGTAAGACCAAGAAAGTCCATCCAAATTCAGATCATCTCTATGATGGGCTAGTTAAATGGCTGCTTTGAAATATCCATGTGAAATTCTTTCTCTAAGTATTTTTGGCACCTGTTCCTGGTGACCCAGTGTGTGCCTGGTCTTCCTGGTAGTCCTGCGCCACCTGACCATGAAAAGCCATGTGCCACCTCTCCACCAGGGTCTCAGCATCTCTAACTCCACCTGCAAGGCAGTGGGACAGAGGAGGGGAGAGAGGGGCAGCTCTCCTTGATGGGCTCTCAGGGCCCCTCTGGCCTTGGCCTTCTGTGTTTCTGCCCCTCAGACCTCCTGCCCTGCCTCTCCTGGGACTGTTGGCTGTGGCTGCTTCTCTGCGGGCAGGAATGTCCCAGGCAAGGCAGCTTGCATCCCTCCGGGTGTGAGAATAACCCAGTGACTGAATTTGTCAGAATGGGGTTCAGTTGTTAAGAGATAACTATCTCAATTTAGGACAAAGCAGGGTCCCTCTCTGTTAGGTCCTGGGGGCTGACTTCTGGAACTTCATTTCAAAGGAGAATCTGCATTGCCAGATACCAGGTCTTGATTTAGCACTCACCATAGAGGGACTCAGATAAAAATCGGAAATATATATTCACTGATGTCATCAATGAAGAAACGAATAGAGGAATAGAAAATCTCATTCCTAATATTTTCTCCCCTGGAAACTTGAGCTTCTGGATCCTCTAGGAAACATAGTATAGGAGAAGAGTACTGTCCTGGGAATCAAACACAGGCGCTCCACGGTGGCTCTGCAGCCAGTACCGATGGCACCTAGGAAAGCCCCTGCCCTCTCTGTGTGCAGTGTCTGGACCTCAGGGAGGAAAATTGGTTAGACTTAAAAATAAAGAAGTTTTCCCAGTTATTACATTGGTGGTTTTGTGCATTAGAGGTATTGTGGGATGAAAGAAAGATTAGAGGTGCCTGTAGGAAAATCATAGGGATACCACTCCTGGAATCAGGATCCACGGGGCACTAATACCAGTGTCAACATGGACTTGCCTGGGGGTGCTTAGTCCAAGTGACAAATTCGAAGTGGAGGATGACTCAGTAGTTCCCTCAGCTCAGCCCCTCAAGATCTGTGGGTTGACAACCTTCCCTTGTGACTCCTCTGCCTGTGAGCAGTTACTGCAAGCCCATCTCCAGCTCCTCTCTATCAGCAGTGCCCCCCAAGCCTTTCCAGGTGACATGACAACCTCCAGCCAGGGATGCGGGAGCCTGCTGGGCAGGGCCACCCAGTGATTAAACAGGAGTTCCTGCTGAACTGTAAGTGCCAGAAGTGGGGCAAGTTCAATGCAGTCACACAGAGACTGTTATGGACTCTCTGCTGCTACCAATCCATTATCAGCTCAGACTCCAGTCAGGAAGGAGTCTTCCCACCAAGAGCTTTTTCAGTGTCACTCACTGCACAGTAACGTAACAAAGACCCCCACACCCAGAGACAGGATGCAAGTGCTCAGCTCAGATGCGACAGGCAGAGCCAGGGCACGGAGCAAGCAGGAGAGAGGAACCGTTCCCTGCTTAATGATCACGGGTGGGGGAGGCATGCTGCTGTGGACTTGGAAGAAACCAGCCTTCCCTGGCACCTTGGCATAGATGTCACTGTTCAAAAACTGAAAGCAAATGCCCAAAGAGAAAGGAGCTTACGGGCCTGCTTTAAGAGATCCGATATCCCCAAAAGGATTATATGGGACATGGAAAAGAGGACCAGAAGTTCTTCCGTAACACTTCACACGATTGCAATTCAATCATTATGTGATGCATTCCTTAATACCTTTCTCTGCCACTAGATTTCAGCTCCACACAGTCAGAAATTTCTGTCTTGTTCAACTTGTCTACTGTATACAACCATATAATATATGGTTGTATATAGTGTAGATGCTTTTCCCATTAAAGGAAAAGTGACTGAAAAAGGAAAGGAAGGATTCTGGCACAGGATGAAGCGAGAGCCCATCATCTGACTTCTCGAGCTGGTTACATTAATTACATAATAATCATTATGTGGTTATCATTCCAGAATCACTGATTGGATTCCAGATGTGTCTGGTTCCCAAATCTTTCCACTACCCACTTCCTGGGCATCCAGTTTGACCCACCATGGAGTCTATAGCCTGTAACAGATCAGAGGACTCTTCAACCATCTTCTACCTTATGGGCATCCCCTCTCTGCCAAAACCCCTCTTCCTCCCTGTGTTTTTCGTTTTTGTCCTTCTCTACCTGCTCATCCTGGCGGGGAACACCCTGATCCTGGTGGCTGTAGTGGCAGAGCCCAGCCTCCACAAGCCCATGTACTTCTTCCTGGTCAACCTCTCAGCCCTGGACATCCTTTTCACCACAACCACTATCCCCAAGATGCTGTCCCTACTCTTATTTGGGGACCGCTTCCTCAGTTTCCCCACCTGCTTCCTGCAGATGTACCTCTTTCACAGCTTCTCCTGCTCTGAAGCCTTCATCCTGGTGGTCATGGCCTATGACCGCTACGTGGCTATCTGCCGCCCGCTGCACTACCCTGTGCACATGACCCCCTGGACCAATGCTGCGCTGGCCGCCGGTGCCTGGATCACTGCCCTCCTCCTGCCCATCCCGGCTGTGGTGCAGACCTCCCACATGGCTTTTGACAATATTGCTCACATCTATCACTGCTTCTGTGACCATCTGGCTGTGGTCCAGGCCTCCTGCTCTGACACCACACCCCAGACCTTCTTGGGCTTCTGCATCGCCATGGTGGTGTCCTTCCTGCCCCTTCTCCTGGTGCTTATTTCCTACGCCCACATCCTGGCCGCGGTGCTTTGCATCAGCTCCCGAGAAGGACGCTCAAAGGCCTTCTCCACCTGCAGCTCCCACCTCCTGGTGGTTGGGACCTACTACTCATCCATCGCCATTGCCTATGTGGCCTACAGGGCTGACCTGCCTCTCGACTTCCACATCATGGGCAATGTGGTATATGCTATTCTCACACCTGTCCTCAACCCTCTAATCTACACACTGAGAAATAAGGATGTCAAAGCAGCTATTACCAAAATAGCATGTCCCCAGGACTCAAAGATGGCTGGGAAACATTGATTTATGGGTGTATCATGATCTACTCACAAACACTAAAAACAGTAGAAGGAAAAGTGGACAGTTCACATAGCCAGATAGTTCAAACAATAATTCTCAAAAGACAGTCCTATGTAGTCCCCCTCCATTATAATAAAATAAAGATTTTCTTTTCTTAAATCATAGACAAAATGGACGGGATTTTCTATTCAGCATTTAAGCTATGAACCCCACATTTCACAAGACTATGAAAACAATTTCAGGCACACTTCCATTCAATCAATTTTGATTTTCAGAGACTCCAAGTATTTGGCTAACTAGAAATTCTGTCTTTTTCCTTGCATCTCTTCTTCCATTTATCTTGAAGCATCTTCAGGATTGCTGACACACAGATGTGACTCAGCCTTGCCCCTGTTGCTGGGGTAGCAACTTAGAAATGCCCTTCAAGGAAAAAGTCTGAAAATGCAACCATCTCAGTCCTCATTGCCTGAAAATGTTCTGCCACTACAAATACGTCAACACCAGTCACACAGGAAGTTCACTTCTGGCGTCTTGAACCACCCGTACAAGCAGAGCATGCCCTTCCTCTGGCTTATGCTTAGGTGGTGGTGTCCCTTCCAAAACCTGTGTGGACACAGAAGCATTACAGTGCTTTTCATTTTCAGCCCCACCACAGCGTTGCCGTCCATGACAGTGGGGAGCCAGGTAGAGAAGTTTCCCTTATCCGTAGTATGCTGGGTCAGGACCTCCACCCTTTCTCAAAATACAGCCATGGTTGTTCCTCTTTCTGGCCGTCCCAGCCAGCCCAGGCCCCTGTGCCCTTCTCCAATGCGGAATGTCCTCCTGAAGACCTGTTGGGTCTGTCCAGCCAGGGGCATGCAGAGCACATCGTGCACAGTGGCTGGGGGGACCAGGTGACAGATATCCTCATCTCAGGCTCCTCACAGATACTCTCATTCCAGTTTCCAGGGTTCAAGATTTTGCCATTCAAGGCACTAACTTTAACCATTTTCTTGTTGCATAAAACCCAATGTAGATGGAAATTCAACTGATGATGCAATTCAAGGAAGGATTGATTTGTTCCTGGACTCAGCTTTCAGCAGTCTCAGAGATCCTGCCATAGTTATCATTTGTGTTACTTTGTAACAGCCACTTAAAATCTTTTTTCAAGTTGTTATACTAGAAACAGAAGACTGGTTTCTAGCCAGCTAGAGGTTCCCAGACATAGCCCTCATCACACGGAATTATAATGCCTTGTTATTACTTGTGTGTGTTCTTCATTAGACTCCAAGCCCTCTGAGAGCAGGCACTGGGCCTGCCTTCCTCATCTCTGCATGCCCAGTCCCTCTCGGAGGACCTGGCACATAGTAGAAATTAATAAATAGTTCAGCCCTCGGCACGTGGTGTCATTCAGCATTAGCTCCCTCCTCCTCTCTGAACAGTCATCTCATCAGATCCACATTGTATAGACGGATATATTCATGTTCAAAGAGAGAGAAGATGTGTTTCCCAAGGACTCAGTAAATTCAAAAAAAACCTAGTGCCACAGCCCAGGTCACCTGGCTGAGATACGCTTCACTTCCAGCTGTCTGCTCATTCAGTGCCCCTCTCTTAGGTTCCCAGGAGGAACAGATGGCAGATTCTTACTCAATGAGCACATCAGAGCCAAAGGTCGATATTCCTCAAGCAGGTCAAGGACCTGAAGAGCGAGTCCTCACAAGGCAGAATCCCAAGCTACCCTCCTCTTGCTCTCCGTCCTCTACACCAGTGATCCTCAAACTTCCGGGTGCGTGCCAAAATCACCCCAAGAGCTTGTTAAAACACATGCTTCTGGGCCCCCTTCTCAGAAGTTTTGTTTCAGATGATCTTGGGTGAGGCCCAAGAATGGCATTTCTAACACAAGTCAGCACTTGGGAAGCGTTCAGTAGGCTTTGGTGTTGATGTTATCATGCAGAACCAGGTTGAATACAGTGTCCATTATATAATTCAGCACAGTCCTATCACCTTCCCCTTAAATCCAGAGAGAGAAAAAAAAGTTACATCAAAAGCGATTTTCCTTTCTTTTACTGAGTAGTGAAGTCCTTTGTTCCTGGCGTGTAGTCTTGTTTGCTCTGGCTGACAGGAGCTCAGAGCCTCTTACTCATCTTTTGTGTCTCTTGTTCAAGTGCCTGAAAATGTCTATTGCTATTCTCCCTCCAATTATTTTCTATGTTTTCTCCTATTTCGCATTGTCTTCAGTTTCAAAAGCTGTCTCAAATCCTTCTTATACACAGAATATAAGCACAACTTATTACATATAAACTCATAGATATAATAATTAAGACATCTGTGCTTAAAACAGAATAATGACCACCAGAAAAAGTTAAGGACTAGCTACTATGTTGTGTCACATTTTATTCTCAGTAGGTTGTCTTTCTTGCATAATCTCTGGTTTCAGGGGAGTTTCCTATCCCTAGACTGCTTAATTAATGCTAAACTTGGAGAGGTGGCAATCGGACACCTGAATAATATGAAGGAAATATTGGGTAATACTGAACTTCAGGCCTTAGACACCAATTGCTCTTAAGGCATGTCGCAAGAGCCTGGTGAGGTTTCACTGGTATTTCTGTGTCTTACTGGAAGCCTCCATCAGGGCTGGAATCCCCTCCATTCTAGTTGCCAGTGGGCCAATATTCAGAGAAGGCATTATTGCCTCCAGAAGGCTCAGAGGACCCCTGGGACAAGGCAGTGGAAGGGGCCTGTTGTCCTCTCTTCACGGCCCATCTGGCCAGCTATTGGATCCCGTTCACGTGAGTAGTTGCCAGGAAGGCATGGCCCCCTGGCCCCCTCAGATAGGGGGTGGCATGGACTTGGGTATTATGGATCCACGTTCTAGGCTCTGGGGGAGAGTGTGAGGCTACTAGGCAAGGGGTGCTTAGGTTCAGGATGAGATACCCAGAACAAAACCTATATGCTGGGACCCTAAATTCACGGCCTACTCCAGTGCCTCCTTATAAAGGTCCAAGGTGCCAGACAGGGTTCTTTCCTGACTTTAGGTCCCTGACAACTCAGAGATCCCAGTAGTCTGAACCCAAGCTTCTATGATTTTGAAGACTCACATCTCTAAAGCCAAGATTCAGAGAGTAAGTTTCAAATATCCTAATACCCTATTATTTTAGACCATTCTTAGAGTATAAGATTCCTCAGATTCAGGGTCTATGGTTTAAGACAGTAAAATTTTAAAATTTAGAAACAAAGTTTCCAGGGAAAATGGAGTAAAAATCTGAAATTCCATGATTCATAGAATCTAAATGCTAAAGTCTTTAGAATCTAAGTTTCAATGACTCCAAATTCTTAAAATTTTAAGTTGAAGAGTCTAGAAATCTGGGATGCTTAGTTCTATGACTTTATACCTAATCACTAGTGGTTCCTGAACAAGTGAGCTTCCCAGCCTACCTGCCAGGAAGTGTGCCGCGTGCCTTCCAAGACGGTGCTCACAGCAAAGCTACGTGAACATCATAGCTGCCAACTTGCTCAGTCATTTTCTGGTAAGGCCAGATCGTTTATGATGGTGAACCTCTTCTCTACCTTCAGCTGCTGGTGCGGACACCTGTCACTTTCCTGTGTGCCCAGCACCTCTTCTTTTCAGGAACTGCAGGCCTCCACTCCACGGTGGGGTAGTCAGCCACCTTCCCCACCTCAAGGGTGGGCACATGACATGACCCAGTCTGGCTAGAAAATTCCCACTCCCTGAACACAGTGACCCTTCCACAGGTAAGCAGGTGGACTTTTCAAGCAATAACATAAATCAAAGGGAGAAAGAGCATTGCGTGATCTCATTACCTGGGATTATGAGCACACTGTGAGTCAAGATTTGCTCCTGGCCAACTTTCCCCTGAGGTGGAGAGAGCCAGGGCTGGCAGACCCATGGGCACAGTAGGCGCAGGGCTGAAGGCCCACCAGGCTTTTAGGAGCCCACAAAAACATTTTCATTTCTCTTAAAAAGAAGAAAAGGAAACAATCCACCTGGCTTATATTCCTCTTTGTACCAATACACTTACAAAATACAGTTTTTAATATTTTGTATGGAGGAAGGAACCCAAAAGGCAAAAATGCTGAGAGTCCATGGAAGTTATAATGTGACTCCAGAAAGAACCTGTCTGAGAATGAAACCAACGTGGGGACAATATCTTTGAGAGATGGAGCAAGAGGAGCAAAGTCACCCCCCCAAATCTCTAGTCAGCCCTTTCAGAAACCAAGCCATCGCTTTGGTCTTACCAGGAAATGAACAAATAAATTCTGTGTTTTACTCAAGCTGGTGTGTTGGACATTTGCTGTTTGCTGGCTGCCCAGAAGCTTCCTATGTTTGGGGAGTTTCTCACCTTCCCCCTTAAGAAGCCTTTACTTGCTTTTCTTCTGCCCTTGCAAGCAGAGCCCAGGCTTGTGACCTCAATTCTCTAGCCGGATAGAGGTTTTGCGAGCTACCTCATATCCTTTAGCAAAATTCTTTACCCATGAAGGCAGCCAGGGTTGATTTCTATTTGAAAGCAAGACTCTGACAAGTACTGCTTGAGTTGGGCTACTGTCACTTCAGACCTGAAGTGTTTTGACTAATACACAGCACAGCCCTCTTCTGCCCTGCTCCTCCTCCAGGGGACAGAGCAAATCAGTGCTATGTCTTCCCAGTAGCCAAGCTCATTTGTCCCTGGAGGGAGAATGGGTCAGGCTGAGTTCTTTCCAGGGGAGGATTTCAGGGAACAGGAGTGCTGTACGTGCTGCTGGGAAGTCAGCGTGGCTTCAGGACTCCTCAGTACCGTTTCCCTTTCCTGTCTGACTCCTGCCTCTCTTTTACCCAGAACCTTCTCTCTGACACCATTTTTTAGGAGGTGGGGTGCAAGGACAATCACTTTGGTACTCTCTTCCATCCACAAACCCCACAAACAGTCTCCCACAGAGAAGCATAAGAGAGATCACTTTCCCTCTCCCTGATAACGCCTAACCAGAGGGAAGATAAATAGGAAAGGAAAATGTTTATCATAAGGCTCTTTGGTACCTGGAAGTAGAGAACCCTTTTGTCCTGTGACAGGAGTATTCCAAGATAAGTAGCTGGGAAGTTCCAGGAAATAAAGAACTAATTCTGCAGCACTAAAAGGTGCAGCATATGTCAAGGAAACTTGGTGCAGGAGATCGATACCTATACATATTTTAATTGAGTTACCAACTGCAAGGATAAAGAAAAACATTTCAAGTACTTAAGGGGAGAAAATAATTCTTACATTTCTCTTTAGCATTATTAATGTCACAACATAGTGGAACAATATCACTGAAGTCATCCAAGCCTAAAGGCAACAGGTAAATATCCTGAAACATATTTCAGGATATTTGGGATGTATAGCATTTAAGAGCTCTCGATAACAAACGTATTTCATGAAGAAATCCAGACAGCTGAGATAACGAGTCAAAATAACGAATTCTGGAGTAGAGAAGCAGAGAGAAAGGATAACGATGAGCAGTAAGTAATCCATTTAAATATAGAACAAAGATTAAAGACCTCTAGGGATTATAACTACAGAGTAGAAATTAATGTTATAAACCATGACAGGGTAAAAGTTAATTATGAACATTTTTTGAGGATCAAAAGGAAGTGAGAACAAATGTACAAAGTTAATAACTTCTAAAATCGAAACAAGAAATTTAAAAATGACTCCCATCTCTTAATGTTTTTTCATAACCTTTTTACTCTTTATAATTTTGTTTCTTTTAGGAATTAATATTTCCTGAGTTGAATATACATTTACAAGATGTTCATTGGTTTCTTCAATTTCACTTCATTTGTTTTATCTTCTATTAAATTTCAGTAAAATAAAAGTTAACTATTTATATTTTTAATGGTACTTGCTTATATAATAATGAAAAAATAAGAAACTTCATTCTGAAGATAAATTAGGACGTTCTGACCCAGTCATTAAACTGACAAAATTTCTGGCTTCCTCCCACAGTTTCAACCTCAAGGAACCCCAGAAGGAAAATGCCAGGATGCCGAGAAACTGTAAAAAATCCCTGGTGTGAGAGGGTTTTTTTAGACCTGGTGACTGGAGGATGGAAGTACTGGTTCAGGGCAGGAGGCAGCTTCGAGGTTGCAGGAGAAAACAAACAGCGAGTTATTGGAGTTCTGCTGTGACTTCTTTCCCTCCGTTGTCTTGGGACAAAGTTGCCTGTCCCCGACACCAGCTCTTCTCCAAGCAACTTCAGCAAAACCAGGGTAGTACAGAAGTACTTCTGCGGAACTGAGAAACAGAGGTGTAGATAACTGACTCAGGCATTGGCCAGTGTACTGTTCCCCTCCAAAATGGAGTCATAAAAGATAATGTAATAATATTTTTAAAGTGATGATAGAAAATAATTGTCAACCCCAAATTCTAAAACCAGTGAGAGTATCCTTTTAAAAGGAAAGACAGATAGAGTTATTTTCTGACAAACAAAAGCTGAAAGAATTCACTCATCATCAAAATCATCATCATCATCAAACCACATCGAAAGATGTTTCTGGCAAAAGAAAACTAAATCCTGCCAATAGATGGGCAGAAAAAGGCAGGGTGAGATTACACACACACACACACACACACGATCTTCCTTAGCAACAACTGACTCCGTGGGCCTTAGAATGACCATTTCCCCTGTACTCTCAAATGCTGGTGATATTTAAAAAGCCCATGATGATTTAATATCCCATCACAATTCACTATATGTGGAAGGTCTTTGCATAGGAAACTACAATACATTATTGAGAAAAACAGACCTAAATAAATAGAAGGTTAGACATACCATGCTCATATGTTGGAAGACTCAATGTGGTAAAAATGTCAATTTCCTACAAATCAATATGTACATACAATGAATTTCCAATTGAAATCCAAGCAAAGTTTGTGCAGGTATGTGGAAATTGACAAGGTGATTCTAAAATCTAATGGAAATGCAGAACCAAGAATCAATAAGATAATCTTGAGCAGAAGGAGAAAAGGAGGATGAGGAGGAGAAATGGGGAAGAGAAGAATCAGAAGCAAGAGGACCAGGAGGGTGAGGAGAGAGGAGGAGGAGGCGCAGCAGGGGTGGGAGACTCGAGGGGAGTGAAGGTTGGAAGCAGCAAACGGTGCAACGGAGAATGGGTGTATGAGCAACAATAAGATCTCTGGGTGACGCTGAAGACCCAGTTAAGAAGGGGAGGATTTAGGTTAAGGGGGCTGAAGTCTCCAGCATTACCAAGTTTTTGGAAGGATTCTTCAGCCATGTCGCTTCATCTGATCCTCACAGCATGCCTGTGTGGGAGAGACTGTTCTTCCCATCGTATAAATGAACCAGGGGTGGGGCAGGGGGATGAGTAGCCCGCATCACACTATGGGGGATGGGGGACACCTAATCCTACAGCCATGGCAGAGCTGGGGGCAAAGGGAAGAGGTCCAGAATCTGTTCACCTGGGCCTCCTCCACAGGACTAGGCAGCAGAGTCAGCGTGTGGAGCTCGCTTGTGTGATCCTGAGCAAGTCCCTGACCTCAACAGCTCCATCTGCACAGATGGAGGACAGGACCAGTCTTCTGTCCATCCCCTTTCCATACCCCTGGGAAGGTAGCACTGAGGTCTGCTCAGCTCCGGGAAAGGAGAGGACCCCTGGGGGGAGGGACTTCCAGACACAGAGAACACAGGAAGCAGCCTGGCATGTTGGCTGGGAAGCGCTCCCAGCGGAAGCCTGTCCTGGGCCTTTCTTCTCACATTCCTGAGGTAAACTACCTGCCCTCTGAGGGAGGAGAATGAGCCGAAGAGGGGCAGCAGGAGACTAGGGCACCTATTAAACTGTGTGCCAGGCAGCCTTGCTGCGTCCCTCACCCAGTCCTTACTCATCTCTGAGCCTCAGGTCTCACTCTGCAAGATGAGGGGCTTAGACCAAAATGTCTTTAGGGGACCTTCTGAATCTGACTCTATAGGATGCTTAAAAAGGGCGGCCTTCAGGGGACAGTCTGAATTAACTACTCCCCACTGCCTTTTCCTTTGAATCAAATTGGTAACATTCATTCATTCAGCAAACATCTACAAAGAAAAAAGTATGAACTAAACAAAGGAAATAGAGAGGTGGATAAGACAAAACTGCCATCCTCACGGAGGCTACATTCAAGTGAGAGCACAGACAACAGTAAAAAAAAAAACAGGATAATTATAATTTATGTGGTGCTATTAATGAAAAAAACATCAATCAGTAAATAATCAAACCACCAGATACACCTACTGGTGGCAGACCTAGCTAACAAGTCCGACTTCAAGTAAGTCACTTTCTCATTATGCGCCACATTTCTTTCTCCAGAGGGAGGAGAATCATCCCAGGACCAGGGGTTGCTGGGGGTTGCGTGTGAGCAGAGGGCAATCTTCCAGCTGTTGGGGGTGAGCACAGCCCTGATCCGGAGGAGAAGGGCAGACTCCCACCCAGCACACAGTGGGACAGGAGGCTGGATGGGGAAGTGAGGAGGGAAAGACAGAGAACACACAACCAGTATTACCAAGCACTTGCTCTGGGCCATGCACTGTGTCAGGGCATGTAGGTCATTGTTTCTAAGTCTCACAGCAAACCACTCAGGTAGACATTGCTGTTCCCATTTTAAAGAGGAGGAAACAGGTTCTGAGAGGTGATGTGACTTTATATAAAGTGGTAGAAAGAAGATTCAAGATCAGGTTTCTCTGCCTCCAAATCTCATGCTGATTCAGATAGCAGGAAGCTTTTAATGAGATACAAATAAGCAGTAATGCTGAGACTTTGCATTCGGTGGGTAGTGGGGGTGAAGAGATGTGGGAGGGCCTGAAAGGTTAGGAAAAACCTTCCAGCAGCAGGTGGGCTGTCCACAGGGCTTTTGAGTGTTGAGTGGGGTTGAGACAAAGAAGAAAGAAGCAGACAGCCTGGGGCAGCTTGTCAAGTGAGGGGTACGTAAAGGTGGTCCAGGCAGGATGAGGCTGAAATGTGGACTGGCCTGATGAAGACCCTGGGCTGCCTGACTGAGGAGTGCTGTCTTGGTTCCTGGGCTGTCAGGGGCTGTAGGAGGTGTGCACACAGGGGAGGGACATAGCCCAAGAGAGGAGATTGGGAGTCAAAAGACCTAAGGTGGAGTCATGTTTCTCCCACATTTTAGCTGTGTGACCTTAGACAGCTTACTTCATTTCTCTGAACCTCAAATACCTCATCTACAACATCTGACCTAGAGTTGTGTTCATCACTGTACACACCCGCTCTGTCACATAGTAGGTGTTTAACAGATGTTTATTAAATGAAATAAGATTAAAAACCATTTATCCCAAAGGCCTACGCATAAAAGTATAAGTATAAAACTCCTAGAATAAAATACAGAGGATAAGCTTCATGACATGGAACTTGGAAATTTTTTTGGATATGACAGCAAGAGCCTAGGCACAAAAGGAAAAACAGAGAAGTTGGGCTTCCCCAAAATGAAAATCTTTTCTTCATATGATCAAGGGAGTGAAAAGGCAACCCACAGAATGGGAAGAATACTGGCTAATCACATATCTGATAAGAGATTAACATCCAGAATATATAAAGAACTCCTACAACTTAACAACAACAAAACCAAACAACCCACTTTAAAACTAAGCAAAAGACTTGAACAGACATTTCTCCAAAGAAGATATCCAAATGGCCAATAAGTCATGAAAGGATGCCCAAGAACATTAATTATTAGGGAAATGCAAATCAAAACCACAATAAAATAGCACTTCACACCCACTAGGATGGCTATATTATTATTAATAATAAAACACAGAAAACAACAAGTGTGGGTAAAGATGTGGAAAAATTGGAACCCTCGTGCGTTGCTGGTGAGTCACCAGTGCAAAGGCCTAGACTAGGGCCTGGCCCCCAGTGACTGCCTGGGACAAGACAGGAATACGAGGTGAGGGTGATTTCTGTGCTGATGAAAATGCACTTCATACAGTGTAACACTAAAGTCCTGTTCTCAGATGATGAAAACAGCTCTGTGATTATCTTTGCACTTGTACTTTTCCTGTAAGTGGACAGAATGCCCCTGAGGTCTACCCTCCCCGCAGAGGGACCCAGCTCAGCAGAGGACCGATGGGCCTGCTCCAAGCACATAACACACATACCTAACTCCTCTCTCCCCACCTCCCAAGCTTCTAGATGCCCTAATTGGCTCCCAGAAGGGAAAGAGATCTCATTGAAGGGCCCTAATTAATCCCTAGGAATCTGTGTCCCCACATTCTCCTCTCTCTCCACTCCAACTCCCTAGTCATTTGTCCCAGACAAGAAAGGAACTTTGCAGACTCCCCAAGGAAAGAGAGGCCTTGGGAGGGGATCACATGCACGGTCTGTGCTGACTATGGTAATGAGGCTCCAGGAGACCCTTCCTCATGGAGGTAGGCCCAGAACTTGGAAAGTGAATACTAAGGACCCTTCCCAGCACCCCTGCTGGCTGCATGCCTGCGTCCACCATTGTCCCATGTGCTCTCACCTGGCCTTTGTGTTCTCGCCTGGCGTGTGTATTCTCCCCTGGCTTTCCCATGAGTATCCAATCTGCGCATCTCTGTTCATACAGCTCTTGCTGTCCCCTGGCTCTGGAGATGGGGTCTGTGCCCAGGCAGAATGTCACCACTGGAGGTCCTGCCCTTACAGAGCTATTTCCACTGCATACTTCTGGTCATCCTTCAAAGCCCAGAGCAGACACTCCTCTGTGAAGTCTTAGCTGAGCACCAAACAGGCCACGTCACTCTCCCTGGGGCACCCACAGTGTGTGGCTCCTGGCAGAGCTCTCCGCACTGCAGGCAGTGTGTGTCACTCTTGCTGGCCAGACCCCAGATGCGCAGGCAGGGAGCAGTGGGCCCGAGGCAGAGGAGGCCTCAGTCTCAGTTCTACTCTATCATCTTTACTCCAAAGTGCGCATTTTGCATTCGGTTCATAGCTGTTATTTAAAAGTGGGTTCTGTGGTCAAATAAAATTAAAAAACAAGACATAAAGGCTTTATTAGTGCAGGACTCCTCAGGGCCTTTACTATGTTCATGTCCATTGTGAATCTCTAAGGAGATCATGGGGATACAACAGTTCCTAAACTTTTTGACTACAGATCTTTTTGACTCCTGACCATTTTATTCTATAGAACCACTCTGGAAAATTCTGACCTAGATCATAATTCACATATACCCAGTCTGATAGGGAGCAAAATCATTTCTAAAGCTTCACTTTATACCATATGCCCGGATAAACCACAGGTGAATTAAAGGATGAAATGAAACTATAAAAACTAAAGGAAAACGTAGGTATGGATAGTGGATTCCCAGAGCCTGGCACTGAGACTAGCCTGCCGTGCTCTGTCATTACTTGCAGAATGAACACTGGGTTATGAGGTCACTGACAGACAGGCTGTGTAGGTGACATTCAATATTGCATCTTGGATAAGCTGCTTCAGCTGCTAGACTAATGAGGTTCGATTTTGGCCACATTCCTCCTGTGAAATTATATCTAGGAAACTAATGACCTCACACTTGGAAAAGCTCCCTAATGGTGCCATTTATGAACATCACATTGGGCCTGCATAAAATAGCCTTTCTTCCTAAACAGTGACTTCAGCCCTGCACCAATGTTCCCTGGAAGGTAGAGAGGGACCTGGAGAGAATGTCCCCACCTTTCTCCTGGGAGGAGCCAGTCTTTCTGACCAGGACTTACTCCCTTGAAGGGCCCTGTGGGCCTGGGCCCAGAAACATCTCAGCAGGGCAAGTACATCCTGCCCACTCTCACCCCTGGACACCACACATCCTCTTGCCAGTTCTGCCTCTCTGGCATGTTCCCTTCCTCTCCACCCATCACAGCAATGGTTTAGCTTCATCTTCCTTCTCCTTAAGGGTTCCTGTTTCCCATCTCCAGGCCTGTGAGCTGCATGGGTAAGGACCAAGTATCCCTGGCACCCAGCAGAGGAGCTCGTGTTTCTGAATGGCTGGCTACACCTAGTAGGGACAAGTCCTAACCAGAACTGGAATCAGGTTGGGGCACCTGGGAAAGAAGGCTTAGCCCCTCCCATGCCCAGGGACCCACCAGTATCGTGAAGCTGTCAACACCTAAGACTTGTAACTTTAATACTGATCTCCAGGCAGGATGGAGACTCTCTCCACAGCCCCAAGACCTTGTGACTAATAACTTTCTAAGAAATGCCAGGCAGTCGCACCCAATATATTCCCCATGGGTGGAGTCTAGCAACAAGAGGTGCTGTTAGGGTGGCTGTATGAGGGGGCAGGCCTGCCTCTCCAGGTCCACAGGAGTAGGGCTCATCACTGCTCATCTTCTGAGTCTCCAACATGTAGAGGCTTGGCAGAGGAGGCAGCCTTGGTGAGTGTTAGATGGACGGGTGGGTGGATGGGTGAATGGAATAGGAGGTAAACAGAGAAGTAAGGAGGCTTAAGGCTGAGCTCAGAGCACCCTGCTATGAGGAAGCCTGCTTTCTAGGATTCTCCTGCCATTGCTTCAGCCCCCAGGTCAAACCTAAGCCATACCTTTAGCTCCTCTTTCCTCACCCCCCACCTGCTCTTCACCTTGGGCTGGACACAAAAGGTCTATCAAATCCATCATCTTCTCTCCATCCCAAGGCCTCTTCTCTCCATCCCAAGGCCTCTTCCCACCCTGAGCCTCACGGTCCCTCTCTGGCTTCCTCCCAAACTTCCTGTCTTCTGTGGGTCCCCCCAATCCACTTTTGTGGCTACACATCAGTGACCTTTCTAGAATACAAGTGTGACCATGCCATTTCCTTCTTGAAAACTTCATCACACGCCCATCTCCTGGGATAAAGTCTGAACTCTTAGGCTGGGCACTCAGGGCCCTGTCTAGCCTGACCCCAAACTAGTAACCTACAGGCATTTGCATAGCCCAGGCCACTGCTAGCTGACCCCACAGCCTTTATGCAATCTCCTCATGGTAGGTGGATTACACAGAAGCCCTCTTTCTGGTGAGTGAATCCAAAATGGTGTCCACCAAGGGCAGATGCAGTTAGATTTACGCACAGACACAGGGAGAGGGAGAGGGATAGGGAGAGGGGAGGACTTGCCAAGTGGAGCAAGGGCTGGAGGTGCCCATGTGCAGTGCACACCTTTGCTGTGGCCCAGGTGGAACATGCACCCTGTATGGGGAGGGACTAGGCAGTGTCCCTGGCCTGTGACCCTCTCTCTGGACTCTGAGCTCCTGCACAGCAGACTGTGCCCAACCTTCTTCACTGAGCACAAGCCCTACGGGGCAGTTGCCCCTCCATCTTTGCAAAACCTCTGAGCAAGTCCCTCGCTCACCACCCCATGCCAGGGTGGAAATGTGGTATGCTGGGTTGGCTCCTGGCCTAACAGTCTGGGGCAACTGGGCAAATCCCACCCTACCCTGTGCCTCAGTCAGGTAAAGCGCAGAGCCCTACAGCCCCTCACGTCTCCAATGGGACAGAACCAGAACCAGCAAGGGGCCCAGTAAGGATGGGACTCAGTCAGCAAAAGCTTCTCCCCCTCCCTGGGTCCCCCCTGCTAAGCTCTCTCACCCTGACCATTGAGGGGGTGATGCCCCCTCCTGCCCCTGGAGCAGTCAGTCTCCCTGCTGTCCTACTCCAGTCCTCCCCATGCGCCTGCACCAGACAGCAGGCACAGGATGAGCCCCAGTCCTGGCTGTCACTGACTTGCTATGTGGCCACTGCCCCCTTTGGGCCTCAGTCCCTCCATCTGTACAAGGAGGGATTGCAGGAGGTGCCTCTGATCAGCAGCAGCAGGAGGGAGAGCAATCAGCGTCCCCCACACCTGCAGCTATGGGGACCACACAGAACAGACCCCCCGTAGGGCCTGAACTCCAGAAGCTTCTGGAGAGGCCGGATCAAGGGCCTAGGCACAATGCTGATCACACCAGTGCCGTCTTCAGGGCCCCAGGGCCTCCTAGTGGCCAGGTTGGGAGCTGAAGAGAGGCGGGGGAGGGCCTGGGAGAAGAGCTAGAGCAGAGGCCTGGAGGAGGGAAGTGAGGAGCCCAGCCTGAAGGGCCACAGCTTGAGGGCAGGAGGACAAGACAGGGCCAGGCCGTGCAGAGCCTTAAATGCCAAACTAAGGAGCTCAACTGAGGGCAGCAGGGAGCTGAGAAAGGGTTTTGCACAGGGGATGGCCAGGCATGGTCAGGTATGTGCTTAGAAGGATCACTCTGGCTAGGAGAGGCGGGGAGGCCAGAGGCTGGGAGGCCAGCAAGAGGCTTCTGCACTGGATGAGTACCGAGGTGAAGCCGTGGCCATAACTAGGGAGCAGGGATGGATTTGGGGACACTCAGAGGGAGAGATAACAGAACTAAGCCACTGACTGGCTCTGGGCTAGAAATCTTACAGATGGAGACACAGGCCTGGAGACGGTCAGAGGTCTGCCCAAGGCCACACAGCAAGACAGTGGTGAGACTGGCCTAGAACCCAGGCATCCTGGCTCCTGGGCCCGGGCCCAGGCCCGGCCCCCACAGTGGCACGAATAGTAGAGGTAGGACTATGCAGGTGCCCACAGAGCTTTGAATGCCAAGCCCTGGGCATCTGAATCATTCCCATGAGCAGTTGGGAGCCCAGGGAGGTCCTTAGTACTTGGCAGCATTTCTTGTTTCTTTGCCTTCTCCCAGCAGAGAGCCTTCCGGTGGTGTTGCTAAAATGCGCAGTCTGGCTGCTTGTAGGCCAGCCCAGCCCCCTCAGTCTTCATAAGAAGACAGAGGCATCCTTTACTCTTTATAAGGAGGAAGCAGAAAGCCCAGAGAGGTAGAACGTCCCCTAATTTAGCCACACAGATGATAGTAGCCCAGAGTTCCCCAAATCCCAGCACAGCATTCCCACGCCCTGGGAATGAAACCCAGAAATCTGAAATTATGGACCTGGAGAAGGTCTGACCCAAGGTCATCACAAGTGGGTGGCAAAGCAGGACCCCGAGCTCGGGCAGACCCCTGGGCCCAGGGCAGCAGCCGGCTAGCTGCTTCCCCCCTCTGGCCTCCCCTCCAGCCTGCAGTCCTGTGAGGAAGTCTGTCCTGCCCCCTCCCGCAGCAGTCATTGTGCCCCGATCTGTCTTGCCAGGGGCCAGAGCTGGGACATCTCCAGGCTGCTTTCAATTATGAGCCAATAAATATGAGATGTGCTGTGCAACCAGCGACTGCTGAAGCTGCCAGCCCCACCCCCACAGCACCCCTGCCAGGCTCTGCGCCGGGGAAGATTGGATTTTGTGTCCTTCATTTTTTATCTCTAGTCCATGTCAGATGGGGAGGCACAGGACACGGGCAGTGGGTAATTTTATCCTTCCCCTGCTTATCAGGTGCAGCGCTGAGATGGGGTGTGTGATGTCCTCAGGCCGCCTGCTGTCCCCACGTGGGGAGGACCCCCACCCCAAGCCACCAGCCCTGGGCTTCTGCTCTCTGCTGGGGCAAAATGACTGGTGTAGAGGAAAGAGTCTGGGCAGGAAGACAAGGGGCCTGGGTTCAAGCCTGGGCCCTGCTGCCAACCCACTGCGCAACCTTGGGCAGGCGCCCGAAGACATTCCGTGAGGCCCTTCTCCATGCCAAGCCCCGTGCATGCAGGAGGCAGCGGCCACAAAGAAGAATCAGACCTGCTCCCGCCCCTAGGCGCTGGCCTCCTTGTAAAGAGACACCCCCACAGAGGGGTGGCAGACGCTGGCACTTCGCAAGGAGGGTGAGGACTTGAGGATGTGTCGGGTAGGGAGTGAGGGCAGCAGGAAGGGAAGGGAGACGTTCAGCCAGAGGCAGAGGGGTAAACACAGTTTTGAGTAAAACACAGCAGCAGGGAGCGAGGCACTGGTGTGTGCTGAGAGCTGGGAGTACTGGCACAGAGGGGAGAGGGAGCTGGGGTGGAGGGAAAGAGTTTTCAGCAAGTAAGTGTCATGATCAGATTTGCATTTTAGAAAAATCTCTCCAACTCCTGTCTGAGAAGCAGATTCAGGGATGGTGATGGAGAATGAAGGCAGGGAGTTCAGCCAGGAGCTTGGCACATGGTCCAGGAGAGAGAAGGTGATGTCCTGGAGAAGAGCAATAACAGCAAATCCGGAATAATGATAGCGATTGTTACCATCATTACAGTGAGTGCCACTACTGAAGGCTACTGTGGCTGGGCATCTTGTAGACAAGGAAATTCAGCCCTGAATGAATTAAGAGAGCTGTCCAAAGTCACACAGAGAGTAAGAGGCAGGGTTCCAACCCAGGTCTGTCTAACCCTAGAGCCCATACTCTTTCTGCTGGGATCTACCTCTTGGAAAGAAACGCAAAGTTTCCAGACAGTCTAAGAGGGCATAGAATCTGTCTGGTTTCTGCAGTGGTTTGGACGTGGAAAGCGAAGGACAGAGAGAATTCAAGGAAGCTGTGCCTGCTTCTGGCCAGGCAGGATGGGTGGAGAGAGGGAGAGCAGGAGGAGGAACGGGTTCGGGGGCAGCAGATGGGCTTGGTCTCGGCTTTTCAGAGGGCAGTTCAGTATCGGAGGGAGGAGCCAAGACCTAATCTGGAGAACGAGACTTGGGAATACTGACCACGGGGCAGTCCTAGTGTGTGCGTGGATGAGGTCACTAAAGGGAATGTGTACAGCAAACGGAAGCTTGAGGCTGGAACTCTGGAGAAGTGGAGATGCCGGGGAAGGGGGCGGGGGTCGGATGTGCAAAATCTCCATATGCTCGGGGCAGAGCGGGAGGAGGGGAAGCCAGTTTGAAGAGGGGTGATGAAGTATAGACAGCAAGTGGAAAAACTCCCAGAAAATGGCCCGTGCTGTCAGAGTGAGGAAAGGAGGAGCAGCTACAAGTAAACGGGACGGAGGGCATGGAGGAGATGGGGACGCCGGAAACATGGCCAGTGCCCCGGCGCCAGAGGGGAGAGAGGACCTAGAGAGGGGAGGGGTGATTGACGGAGCCGGTTCCTGGAGGCAGCGTGCAGAGAATGGGCCCCAGGGCCTTGAACTGGATCGGGATCAGCTCTGTGGCCACTCTACCGTAGCGTAGTGGTGGGTCTATAGTGAGAAGGCCTAGCTTTAAAACCTGGCTCCTCAGGACGGTGTGACTGTGGATGAGCTACTGAACCTAAGGCTGGGGTGTCGGATCCTTGTTTCCAAAATGGGGGTGCTGACAGTGCATGGCCCATAGACTTACTGGGAAGACCAAATGAGTTGATACATGTAAGATGCTAAGAACAGTGCCTGGCACATAGCAAGTGCTGGATAAGAGTTAGCCGTTAGTGGTCAATGAAAGTGAGCCGTTAGCTATCCCGTCTTGTCAAACTCGGGAGAAGGGTGGAAATAGCGGGGTCACATGTGCAGACTCCACTTGGAAGAGAGGCGTGATGAGCTTTGCTCTTGAGCCACAGACTTGGAGTTACGCTGGGTCCACCTCATCTCACCGTGCCAACCTCAGTTTTTTCATGTGGACAAAGCTCTGTCCCAGGGGATAGTGGAAAGTTCATAACACAAATGGTGAAGGAGCGCAGGGCCAGGCGCTTAGAGGTGCCTGAGGAACACTTCCGAATGCCATCTACTCGGTCCCCAGGGACACAGACCTGGAAGGAGGTGTGCTGAGAGGGACAGCAGGGCTGGTCTTTGGAGCCTTAGGTACCAGAAGGTTTGCTAGAGGGGAGGGTGGGGAGCGCCAGACACTGCGGAGGGTCTGGGTGGAGCGGTGGCCCACCCCAGCTCCAGGCCAGCCAGGGGAGGGAGAGAGGCCCCGAACAGCTGCAGGCATGGAGAACCCAAGGCTGGAGGCTCCATGAAGGTGAAGGCAAAGGGGCCAGGAGAAAGGTCTGTGGCGAGGAGAGGATTTCTGAGTTTCATTCAGTCAAACTTTGCTGAGCACTTTCGGGAAGCCAGGCACCCCATGGCGCCTTCACATACGTGAACTCATGCCATCCCAACCCACATCCAGCTCAGGGACCTACCCCCCCGCCCCTCAGACCTATGAGGGCCTTGTGACCTCCTGATCGGGCCCAACCAGATTCTGCCATATGAGTTGGGGAGGATGGGGAACATCTGGTAGTAAGAAGTGAGAGCCACAAGGAGGCCCGGAGGGAGGAGCCACGGAGTGGGGCTGTAGCCAGGCGAGGTCACCTGTAAGCAAGAGAGGTGTGAGAGCAGGGCCTGGGGGAAGGAGAGGCTGGGAGGGGAGGGAAGGGGCCAGCCGAGGAGTGGTGGGAGGCCAGCAGACGGCAGGAGACCTGCTGACAGAGGCGGGTGACCTCTGCTCCTCCCGTGTTCAGGCCCCAGCCTAGTCCCCAAGCCGGCTCCTTCCCCAGGGCCCTTCGTCACAGTAGGCTCAAGTGCCCTTCTGCTCTTTCCAACTAAAGAATCCAAAAAAAGCGTATCCCCAGTTTGCAGATGAGAAAGCTAAGGCTGAGGTAGGAATGACCTGTGAAGTCACACGGCTCGCCGGCGGGGGGGCAGAGCTGGAGTGAGAATCCGAGAGCGTCTCTCTCCAGAGCCCACTCCTCCCACCTCCGCCCAAGAAGACAGCCGTCTGCTCTTATGCTCAGACCCTGCTGCCTCTGAGAGAGGAGGATAGCAAACCTCTTACAACCCAGCCAGAGGCCTGCCAAGTGGGTGCAGATGCCAGCAAGAGGCTCTCCTAGCTGGGAGAGGAGGCTGGACTCAGGACTGATTTATTCTTCAAATGTGTCTTCCCCTTTGGGGTTTCCCCAACTCACTGGGGACACTTGATATTCATGCAGAAAGTGGCCGAGTATCAGGTTTTAGAGGTATGAAGGGGCATAGAGGACCCAGGCAGTGGGGACAGGGCCAGACCTGGACAGTAGGGTTGAGGGTATGTTTCCCCAGAGGGGCAGGTCTAGTCAGGGCCCAGTTATCTCCTTCCTAGCAGTAATGATCACAACTTGCTAGTAAACTCAGCACCAATGTCCTCATTTTACAGCTAGGGAGACTGAGGCTCAAAAGTACTGTCATCTTTCCAGGCTACATAGCCAGTAAGTGACAAAGCTGGGATTTCCCCTTCGGCCTCATGATTCCAGGCCCCAGCACCTCATTCACCGTAGCTGCCCATCTCTGCTGGCATCCTCGTCACCCAAGAAGAGCTCTCACCCCGCTCTGCTGCAGGACGGCTGCGGCTCTGCACCAGCGGCCTTCCTCTCTGGGTCTCCTGGGTTCCAGGGCTGGCCCGCCTGCTCTTCCACCGGGTCGCTGTCTCCACCGCCAGCATCGCCCGGCCACTCCCCCTCCTCCCCTGTAATTAATCTCCAGCTGGCAGGCCAGGCTGTGGGGCTTTCATCATCCAATTACTGGAGCTGCCAGCACAATAAATCTTGGTCACACAAATGCAGGCAAATCCGCAGCCATTCTCAAGGCCGTTACTGTGCATGAGACATTGGCACTCAGCTCGTTCGCCTTTCTGACATGGAGTCCTGCCTGCCACCCCCACCTTCTCTGCCTTTTCTTTCTTTGTCATTGGTCGCTGCCCCTGCCCAGCCCCATCCTCTCCATCATCCCCCTAAGCACATGCCCCTTCCACCCTCTCTCCCATCTGTAGGCGGTGGGGTCAAGATCAGAAGACTCTGTGTGACCTTCTCCAAGTCAATTCACCTCTCTGAACTTCTGTTTCTTCACCTGTAAAGCAGAAATAACATTACTAACCTCACAGGGTTTTGTGAAAAATAACCCAAGTGTGGTACATGCCTTACTGGTGGTGCATAGTTTGTCTCTGCCAATTTTTTAATAGCTGCATATCTATTTTAATATGCAATAGGAAAAAATATAACTAATATAGCAAACCTATGATCTCTTGAATGTTATTACTTAGGAGACAGTGAAATTAGATATATACATAAAATATGCTGAAGAAAAATATTAAGACTAGTACAGCATGGATTTAGCAAAAATCATGGAGGCATGAGAATGGGAGAAGCTTCGAAACCCTGAAATAATGACTGTGCAATGCTTGCCTCCCTAAATATTTGTTCCGTTCTCCATCCTCCTCTCCTTCCTGCAGAGGGGAATGTGAGGGGCTACAGAGGGAGGGGTCCTGTCCTGCTCTGAGAGGAAACCCTCATCTGGGCTTGGGAGGGGTCACCTCAGGGACCCTCATTCATGTGAGAAAATGGCCCCAAGGCCTGCTCCAAGCAGGCCCTGTAATGGGTGCTGAGGACACAAAGCTCAAACGGCAGGCCCCTGCCCTCACAGCGCCCCCAGACTCCCTCACTTCTGAACTAAACCCTTTCAGTGCCCTCCAACGCAACTGTCAGGACCTTTACTTGACAGGACATAGTTGGACTTTCCCTGAGGTCTCAGATTTGCAGAATTGCAGTGAAGGTCCCCAGATGAGGACCGGAGGCTCTAAGACCACACTGCAAAGAGAGACCTGGAGGAGCACACATGTGTATGCACATACACACACACACACACACACACACACATACATGGTACTTAGGAGGGCAAAGCGGGGAAGTCAGTGACAGCCTCATGCGGACAGCAGTGTTCTGTTCGTGCTGAGAAGTCACTGCCATGAAGGAGAATGGAGGCTATTCTAGAGCTCCTCAGAGAAACTGGGCCTGCCTGCCAAAGGGCACCTCACCCTCCTATCCAGGAGGAAACCTCACTGAGCTGGGAATCCGCAGGCCCACCCCACGGCTGCCACAGAACAGCAAGAGACAAAGTTCCCGGTGGCAGGTATCCCACAGAGGGACCTTCCTGGCCAGCAGTGATGAAGGGAACGTTTGAGGTAATCCAGGACAGATGCAGAGGACCCCTCTTAGTTCCTCCTGGCTCTAGGCAGGCATGGAGGATCGCAGAAGTTCCCGTGCGCCACAGAAAGAGCACACAGGTTAGGGGAGGGATCCAAGGGGCTGTACAGACAGCCTCAAACCAGGGAAGGGTGACCCCACCTACAGAAGGGGCTGGACCTGGACCTCTCACAGTCAGAGGAAAACTCCCCTGCCATCCCCTGCCTATGAGCAGGGCCTTGGCAACAGAGGGCAGAGGGGTGCCAAGGAAATCATGGCTGTCATCTCTCAGCTAACGACTGGCCAGCAGGTCCACCAGTCTCAAGTGGAACCAGACTGAAGCAGATCCTGTGCTCATGCGCACACACAACTTCCTCCTCTGGAAAGCCACCGCCTCTCTCAGGGCATCAGTTTCCCCTTGGGGACAACAGAGTTAATAAGTGCTGCTTCAGGGAAGTTTAAATGTAATTATCCTTTGATTTGATTTTATCCTTTTTGATTTGGTTTTGCAAGACCAGGAAGATACTGCCAGTCTGTCACCAACCACTGGCACGGCCATTAAGATTCCAGGGCACCTGCAGCCCACAGCAAGCTGGGGGAGGCTGCCACCTGGTGGTCAATGTTGGCAGTGCCACGGGGCTACAGGCAAAAGCCCTGGTTTGGGAGCCCCAGGCTCAGAGCCAGGCCTGACCTTAATTAACCCTATGACCTTGGGCAAATCACTGCCACTCTCTGAGCCCCACTTTTGTCATCTAAAATGTGGGATAATGATGCCAGCCTTGCAGGACCATAGTGAGCATTACAGTAAATGATTGCTCTGATGGACCTGTCTCGGGCAGGTCCTAAGGAAAGGTTTGATCTTCCCGGATCTTGTTCCTGCAGGAATCTGGGCCAGGGTCAGCCCCAGGAGACAGGTGGCAGGCAAGGCCCAGCTCCTCCAATTGCTCTCACTGGGCCTCTTCCAGGACTGTCCTGGGCTTGGCGGCGGGGAGGTTGTGCCGGCGGCGGTGGGGAGTGGAAGGGGATTGTTTTAATCCAAATCTGGAGAGCTCCTGGGGTTACAGAAGTTCAGAAAAGTGAAATGCCAACTCCAGAGAGTTTCTGGACCAGGAGACCTTGCTCCAGCCTCAGTTCCATCCTGCGGTGTGACCTTCAACAAGATACCAGGACAACACCTAAACCTCTATTTACAGAAAGCAGGTAATCACTCCTGCCCTGGAGAAGCCATGTGGAGTGCCTGGGCAACCCTGACAAGTCACAGCCCCAGGCCCCTTTGCCTGCAGCTGGGCCTCCTCAGCGGGGTCACTGTGGCTTCCTGGACACTAGAGGGAGACAGCACATGGACCCAGACTCCCTGACAAACTGTCTCAGGCCCCTGGCCCTGCATGTGAGAACGGGAACAAGACAGGGAGGGTCTGCTCACCCATCTCTGTCCCGCTGCCTGGTGTAGATGTACTGAATCCTCTCAGCCTCAAAGGTTCTTGTTACTGTATCTGCTTACAAAGCAGAAATGTAGGCTGAGAGAGTTTAATAAATTGCCCAAGGTCTCACACAACTGGTATTAAAAAAAAAAAGGGAGGAGGGAGCACAGGGAGGGAAGCCAGAAAAAGACTAAGACCCACTCTGACAGGACTAGGAGCCTTCACGTCTGCTCCAAGCTTCCTCTTCACTCCCAGGCTAATCAATTCTCTATCATTTGCCTCATTCAATCATTACATTCTCCTAAATGTCATTTAACTGTTACCCTCCCTTCCTCCCAGTCTTTTCACAGAAAAAGTATTTTACTAATCCCCACCCACAGGTCAGAGGTCCCACTGTCAATACAGAGGCCTCTTTTGAGAGCAGACTACATGTAGGGCAAGCACATCCCAGGCCCAGGTCAACCTCTCAGACACGGCGAGGAGGAGAGTCAGCCCTCGATCCCAGCATCCCCCGAGGGAGCCTGGCATGGGCTCCAGGCTCAGAGTCTCAGGCAGCCGTGCTCAGCCCCACCTCAGACACCCACACCCAGGGTTTCCCATGGTCTATTCTGTTCTAATTAGAAAAAAGCGCATGGCCTGTGTTGGACCATGCTGAGTGGATTTCAGGCCCCACTTAACTTGGCCAGGCGTTTTCATGTGATGCACCAAAAGCAGCAGCCCTGTCCAAACACATCACCCCCATCAGTCTTAGGTCCTGAGCAGGCATACGTGTGTCTGCAGCTGTGGATCCTGGTCAGGCCCCATTAGGCTCAGGGAGGTCTGATGGGAGAGGATCTGCCCCACATCCTGACTCTGGGCTTAGCAGGAGGACCATGGCCTCCCACCTGCAGCTCCTGACACACTGAGACTCTCACAGGCCTGGACAGCCAGCATGGAACCCCACCCCCAAGCCCCAGCCCCCCACCTCCTGAGAGCGGCGAGGAAACCGCTACACCCTGGCAGAGGGGAGCATCCACATGAGAAGTGGAGGGCAGCGGACACCCCAGACTCTGGCCTTAAGATTCGGCTGCCCCTTGAGTCTTCTCTCACGGGTCCCGGCTGCCGCCACCGCTCTGGCCTTGGGAGCCCTGCTCTCCACTCTCAAGACTCCAGGCCAAGTGTGCTCACCTGGATCCCTCAGTGCTGACATCATAGCAGACGCCAGGCTGCAGTGCTCAGGTCAGCCTTTAAGAAAGTTTTTCTAGGAACAGCACAGACCATGGTGGGAACATGGACTACTGGAACTGCAAAGAAGTTGTTCCTCCTCCAGCCTGGGATCCCTGTAACAGCACCTCCCTGAATCCATGGTTCACTTTAACTCAAGTTACGAGGGATCTTCCTTTGGGTCACTTAGCTGCCATGGAGTTTCAAACCAAAGGAGTGAAGTCAGAAAAGGCAGGAGTGTCCTCCCCTGCCGAAGATTCACTTTTGAGTCCCTAATATTGGAAGACCTCTACTTCTCCATGTGATTGAAACTGGAATGGCCATTCTTTCATTCATTTAACACATTTTTATTGAGTACCTACTATCCCAGGGGTTGGAGTAATATGGTGAACAAATGGGCATGGCACCCTCCCCTCAGAGCTCACACCTGCCCATAGGACTGGGCCTTGACCCAAACTCCGGGGCCTCTAACCCTCATTCAACCTCCACACGGAAACCTGAGCTCTCAAACCAGGCACAGAGTGCAGGACAGGCACTGCGGCTTCCTGACCATTTCCCAGTGTTTTGACCCGAAGAATTCTGGGACTGGGGCCCCTGAGGGGAGCTAAGGAGAAGGGTGCACAGGACTTTGCCTTATGATCACACATACTGTGGCCATCATGGTCAGAAAATGATGGTCCAGACCAGGCATAGGGTCAGATTATTGTCTAACGGGCGGGTACCACGGAACCCCATTCCCTTCACCTCCTGAATTTCACATTTCATCCTCAGTACCGATGGAGTTCAGCAATCTCTAGCTTGGCAACTGTCCAGGCTTAGCTCATGCTCTGTGCTGACCCTCACTCCCCTTTGCAGGCATAAAAAGCCCCTCTTCAGAGAGCTGAGTCCTCGGCAGCCCAAGGTCTCCTTGACCACTGCTGCCCCTGTCCTTGGCTGAGCCCTGTCCTTGCAAGCCTGCTTTACAGATGGAAAAGCACCCTATGCCCACAGGCCCAGGTCTGTGCCCAAGCTGTGGTGTCACCTTAACCTGTGCAAGATTTGGCAAGAAAATCAATAGGAAGCCCTGGCAATTACCATGCCACGGGAAAGCTCAATTTCTGACCCAGGAAAGATACAACTCACTGGGCCTAGAGACCCAAGTTGGACACCTGTTTGGCAAATAAAACTTGGTTCCACATGGACATTAGTAGTAGGAGTCTGCGTTCCTGCTATGGCACGGGGCTGGTGAGAGTGGGAGCAGGTGTGAGGTGTGAGGTAACAGACAGAGAGCTGGGTACTGGGATGCGCTACTCCAGCACAGCCCACGGACCTGCAGCATCAGTATTACTTGGGAGCCTGTGAGAAATGCTAGTTCTTGCCCCCAACCCCACTCCCACCCCCACGAGATCTGCTAAGATTCTTGTAGGTGGGGATGGAGGGCGGGAGCCTATTTTGTAAGACCTCTCCAGGTGATTCCTATGCACACATAAACCTGTAAAGTGCTGCTGACACACTGAACACACCTGATGGGCTAATACAATTACTACAGGAGAAAATCCTAATTATGGCAGATGCCAGTTTTTGAGTATCTATTACATAGTAGGCACTTTTAAGTTTAAATACATGTTCTCACTTAACCTCCACAACAACCCTATGTGATGCTTTTATTATCCTAGTTTTCACAGACGAAGAAATTATAGTTAAGATACTTGCCCAATCATTTCATCTTTCCAAGGCTGTTTCCTTGTCCGTAGGTTGGGGACAACAACGTCCGGCTTCCTTGTTGTTGTGAGGATTAGAGACAGTGTATTGGAGGACCATCCACACTGCATGAAAGGCTCAGACCTGACCACTGGGTGCAGCTCAGGGACTGGCTGGGAGGGGAAAGACGCAGAGCTGCCTTCTCAATGTGGGGCTCAAGCAGAGACCTGCCCAGTGCCTGCAGGCCTCTGACTTTGTCACTTGGCACTAAATCAGTGTCACTTGCTATTGAGTTCTATGTTTACCCCTCAAGAGCATCCACGCTCTCATTTTTAATTCTATTCCTAGCTGATGACAACAAAAGGTATTTAGGATGACTGTAGGTCTTGGGAGGCCACTCTTCTGAAGGTTGGGGGTACTAGAAAATAAGCTCCAGCTAGCTCAGGAATTCCAAGAAAAACCAATGCATTTCTCTCAGATGAAACAGAAGGTTTGACAGACCACCCTAATGCCCTGGGAGACACATTATTCCTACAGGTTCATCACCATCAGCCTCTTCCAGCAGCTGAATGGCCACTATGTGCCAAGGGATTGAAGAGGCACTATCTCTGCCATCCATCAACTTCCAAGGTAAGCATCACCCACAATTTGGTCTCTTAGTTGCCATATGACCAAAATAAAGGTTTGGAATCAGATATGCCTTCATCACTTACAGATGTATGACACTGGAACATATCATGTAACCTTAACTGAGTCTCAACTTCCCTATCTCTAAAACACTTTGTGGAATTAAATGAGAGAATGTATGTATGACTTAAAACACACAGTAGGCACTTTACAAATGTTATTACTCCCCTTGCATCCTTCTTTCCTATATTGTGCTGTGCCTGGCCCTACGGTGGATATAGAGCACAGAGATGACTGAGAGCAAGTCCCTTCCCGCCTGGGGCTAAGATTTCCCTCTTCCATACCCAGGCTGGGAAGTAAGAGAACAAAAGGCCTAAGACAAAGTCAGAAGGTTAGCCAAGTCCTGGGGCCTGCAGTTTGCTAAGGACCTACCAGAGGTGAGGCAAGATGGCTGTCCCGCCTTGGAGTACCCTCCTCAGGGGCCCTGCCCGCCTCTCCTCTCCACTCCATCCATCACCCTCATTTTCAGCAGTCAGTTGTCAGTGTTGCCAACGCTGGATAATGGAGATCAGTGGGTGGAAGGTAACTTATCTTCTATCTATGTGGCATTGCACTGTTTCCTAAACCCTTTTGAGATTCTTGTAACTCCCTGACGAGTGGCAGGGCAAAGATCATTCACCTGCTGTAGCTGAATTAAACAGGCTCCCAGAGAGGGCCAGTGGCTGGCACAAGTTGTCCATCATGTCAGTGGCAAGCTCTAGACAAAGACTCTGGATTCCTGACTCATCCTCATCCTGTCCATTCTCCAGTCTATCCTGATGTGTCTCCTGGTAATGCACCCTTAGTTAGTACTGCTAATCAAACTTTAGTAGACTGTTTTGAAAATTAATTCCTCATGGCCTGCAGTTCTGCTCCAGGTAGTGACTAACAGGTCGTGGTAACTATTCACCTAATTTTCTGTGAAGATAGGTATTTATATTCTTTCGGTTGCAAGCTATATACATCCAACTCAAAATCACTTAAGAAGTAGATCAAGTAAAAATCAAATACAGGTTGGAGGGTTATAGGTTCCCCGAACAGGGAGGACCCTAGTGGGTCATCAGGGCTGCTTCTGCCCGACCCCACTCTTTCCAGCTGGCCCCGCCCTCAGGCATTCTCCACCAACCCAGAGGATAAGATGGCTGGCTGCAGTTCCTGGCCTCCTGCCTCTCAATGTAATGTTCCCAGTGGAAAGCGAGCTTGTCTGAAACGGTATGCTGTTACTTTGGATCTGCTATTATAAATCCCTAGGAAGGTGAGGGAGAAGGATATCTGGTAAAGTTACTAAAACCCTAGAAGGGTTTAAAAGTAAGAACCCCCCAACGGTATAAGTAACAAAGTCAAGACTCTTTTGTTCTCCATTTTGGTATAGGGATGTGTTTTATAAATCACTGGACTTACCTACTATTTATGGTGTTTGCAATGTTCAAAAAGAATCAGTTATACTAAATTTTCAACCGATGTTTAAGGCAGTTTAATCAAATTTGTTATTGTTTAAATATTCAAGAGATCATCAATGTTTTATTGACTATGAGTTTAAAATTCTGAGCTCTAAAGTTTATGCATATTTCTCTCCAGCCCAAAAGTTCTTCAAACATTAAGCAATCTAACAAAACCCACAAATATAAAATATATCATTGGATTTCCAAAAGGATTATAACAAAACTGTTTTTGGTTATATAATATATAAATTTTTATAAAACTATTTTTAATCTGGGAGCCAAGATGGCAGCGTGAGTAGAACAGCAGAAATCTCCTCCCAAAACCACATATATCTATGAAAATATAACAAAGACACTCTTCCTAGAATAAAGAGCAGAGGACACAGGACAACATCCAGACCACTTCCGCACCTGAGAGAACCCAGTGCCTCGCGAAGGGGGTAAGATACAAGCTCCGGCCCGGCAGGACCCAAGCGCCCCTTCCCCTAGCTCCAGGCAGGAGAAGAGGGGTCAGAGCAGGAGGGAGAGGGAGCCTAGGACTGCTGAACACCCAGCCCCAGCCATCCGGACCAGAGCGCAGACACAGTGCGTGTGCCGGGCCCTGGATACTAGGGAAACAGGGCAGCAAGAACGGTGAGCGGGTACCGGAGGCCTGACGCCAGAGGACAAGAGAAAAGCGAGTGGCCATTTATTTTTATTTTTTATTTTTTGTTGTTGTTTTGTTGAGGTGAGTGCTTTTTGGAATTCTTAAAGGGACAGGGAACCCAATACTAGGGAAACAGGGCAGCAAGACCGGCGAGTGGGTATCGGAGGCTGGCGCCAGAGAACAAAAGAAAAGTGAGCGGCCAATTGTGTTTTTTTTGTTGTTGTTTTGTTTTGGTAAGTGCTTTTTGGAAGTCTTAAAGGGATAGGGACCCCAATACTAGGGAAACAGGGCAGCAAGACCGGTAAGCAGATGCCTGAGGGTGGCGCCGGAGAATAAAGAAAAACGAGCAGCCATTTTTATTTATTTATTTATTTATTTTTTATTTTTTTATTTTTTCTGGTCGTTGTTTTGTTTTGGCGGGTGCTTTTTGGAAGTCTTAAAGGGGCAGGGTGGGACACTTAATCCAGAGGTAGGGAATCCGGGGATCTCTGGGCACCCTAACCCCTGGGCTGCAGGGAGCATGAAGGCCCCTTACGGAGATAAATAGCCTCCGGGCGGCTCTCCCTCCAACAACCCCACCACTTTGGAGCAGCTGCCCGAGCCAGGCCACGCCCACAGCAACAGCGGAGATAAACTCCACAGCAGCCGGGCAGGAAGCAGAAACCCTGTCTGCGTGCAGCTGCCCAGCACAAGCCACTAGAGGTCGCTGTTCTCCCAGGAGAGGAGGGCCACAAACCAACAAGAAGGGAAGTTCTTCCAGCCGTCACTCGTCCCAGCTCTGCAAACTATTCCTATCACCATGAAAAGACAGAATTACAGGCAAACCAAGATAACAGAGACTCCAGAGAAGGAGACAGACCTAACCAGTCTTCCTGACAAAGAATTCAAAATAAAAATCATAAACATGCTGACAGAGATGCAGAAAAATACGCAAGAGATATGGGATGAAGTCTGGAGGGAGATCACAGATGCCAGAAAAGAGATTGCAGAAATGAAACAAACTCTGGAAGGGTTTATAAGCAGAATGGATAGGATGCAAGAGGCCATTGATGGAATTGAAACCAGAGAACAGGAACACATAGAAGCTGACAGAGAGAGAGACAAAAGGATCTCCAGGAATGAAACAATATTAAGAGAACGGTGTGACCAATCCAAAAGGAACAATATCCGTATTATAGGGGTTCCAGAAGAAGAAGAGAGAGGAAAAGAGATGGAAAGTATCTTAGAAGAAATAATTGCTGAAAACTTCCCCAAACTGGGGGAGGAAATAATCGAACAGACCACGGAAATACACAGAAACCCCAATAGAAAGGATCCAAGGAGGACAACACCAAGACACATAATAATTGAAATGGCAAAGATCAAGGACAAGTAAAGAGTTTTAAAGGCAGCTAGAGAGAAAAAGGTCACCTATAAAGGAAAACCCATCAGGCTAACATCAGACTTCTCGACAGAAACCCTACAGGCCAGAAGAGAATGGCATGATATATTTAATGCAATGAAACAGAAGGGCCTTGAACCAAGGATACTGTATCCAGCACGACTATCATTTAAATATGACGGTGGGATTAAACAATTCCCAGACAAACAAAAGCTGAGGGAATTTGCTTCCCACAAACCACCTCTACAGGACATCTTACAGGGACTGCTCTAGATGGGAGCACTCCTAGAAAGAGCACAGAACAAAACACCCAACATAGGAAGAATGGAGGAGGAGGAATAGGAAGGGAGAGAAGAAAAGAATCTCCAGACAGTGTATATAACAGCTCAATAAGCGAGCTAAGTTAGGCAGTAAGATACTAAAGAGGCTAACCTTGAACCTTTGGTAACCACGAATTTAAAGCCTGCAATGGCAATAAGTACATATCTTTCAATAGTCACCCTAAATGTAAATGGACTGAATGCACCAATCAAAAGACACAGAGTAATAAAATGGATAAAAAAGCAAGACCCATCTATATGCTGCTTACAAGAAACTCACCTCAAACCCAAAGACATGTACAGCCTAAAAGTCAAGGGATGGAAAAACATATTTCAGGCAAACAACAGCGAGAAGAAAGCAGGGGTTGCAGTACTAATATCAGACTAAATAGACTTCAAAACAAAGAAAGTAACAAGAGATAAAGAAGGACACTACATAATGATAAAGGGCTCAGTCCAACAAGAGGATATAACCATTCTAAATATATATGCACCCAACACAGGAGCACCAGCATATGTGAAACAAATACTAACAGAACTAAAGGGGGAATTAGACTGCAATGCATTCATTCTAGGAGACTTCAACACACCACTCACCCCAAAGGATAGATCCACCAGGCAGAAAATAAGTAAGGACACGGAAGCACTGAACAACACAGTGGAGCAGATGGACCTAATAGACATTTATAGAACTCTACATCCAAAAGCAACAGGATATACATTCTTCTTAAGTGCACATGGAACATTCTCCAGAATAGACCACATACTAGACCACAAAAAGAGCCTCAGCAAAACCCAAAATATTGAAATTCTTCGAACCAACTTTTCAGACCACAAAAGTATAAAACTAGAAATAAATTCTACAAAGAAAACAAAAAGGCTCACAAACACATGGAGGCTAAACAACATGCTCCTAAATAATCAATGGATCAACGAACAAATTAAAATAGAGATCAAGGAATATATAGAAACAAATGACAACAATAACACAAAGCCCCAACTTCTGTGGGACACAGCGAAAGCAGTCTTAAGAGGAAAGTATATAGCGATCCAGGCACATTTGAAGAAGCAAGAACAATCCCAAATGAATAGTCTAACATTACAATTATTGAAATTGGAAAAAGAAGAACAAATGAGGCCTAAAGTCAGCAGAAGGAGGGACATAATAAAGATCAGAGAAGAAATAAACAAAATTGAGAAGAATAAAACAATAGAAAAAATCAATGAAACCAAGAGCTGGTTCTTTGAGAAAATAAACAAAATAGATAAGCCTCTAGCCAAACTTATTAAGAGAAAAAGAGAATCAACACAAATCAACAGAATCACAAATGAGAATGGAAAAATCACGACAGACTCCACAGAAATACAAAGAATTATTAAAGACTACTATGAAAACCTATATGCCAACAAGCTGGAAAACCTAGAAGAAATGGACAACTTCCTAGAAAAATACAACCTTCCAAGACTGACCAAGGAAGAAACACAAAAGTTAAACAAACCAATTACAAGCAAAGAAATTGAAATGGTAATCAAAAAACTACCCAAGAACAAAACACCCGGGCTGGATGCATTTACCTCAGAATTTTATCAGACACACAGAGAAGACATAATACCCATTCTCCTTAGAGTTTTCCAAAATATAGAGGAGGAGGGGATACTCCCAAACTCATTCTATGAAGCTAACATCACCCTAATACAAAAACCAGGCAAAGACCCCGCCAAGAAAGAAAACTACAGACCAATATACCTGATGAACGTAGATGCAAAAATACTCAACAAAATATTAGCAAACCGAATACAAAAGTATATCAGAAGGATCATACACCATGACCAAGTGGGATTCATCCCAGGGATGCAAGGATGGTACAACATTCGAAAGTCCATCAACATCATCCACCACATCAACAAAAAGAAAGACAAAAACCACATGATCATCTCCATAGATGCTGAAAAAGCATTTGACAAAGTTCAACATCCATTCATGATAAAAACTCTCAGCAAAATGGGAATTAGGGTAAGTACCTCAACATAATAAACGCCATATATCATAAAGCCACAGCCAACATTATGCTGAACAGCGAGAAGCTGAAAGCTTTTCCTCTGAGATCGGGAACTAGACAGGGATGCCCACTCTCCCCACTGCTATTTAACATAGTACTGGAGGTCCTAGCCACGGCAATCAGACAAAACAAAGAAATACAAGGAATCCAGATTGGTAAAGAAGAAGTTAAACTGTCACTATTTGCAGATGACATGATATTGTACATAAAAAACCCTAAAGACTCCACCCCAAAACTACTAGAATTGATATCGGAATACAGCAAAGTTGCAGGATACAAAATTAACACACAGAAATCTGTAGCTTTCCTATACACTAACAATGAACCAATAGAAAGAGAAATCAGGAAAACAATTCCATTCACAATTGCATCAAAAAGAATAAAATACCTAGGAATAAATCTAACCAAAGAAGTGAATGACCTATACTCTGAAAACTACAAGTCACTCTTAAGAGAAATTAAAGGGGACACTAACAAATGGAAACTCATCCCATGCTCGTGGCTAGGAAGAATTAATATCGTCAAAATGGCCATCCTGCCCAAAGCAATATACAGATTTGATGCAATCCCTATCAAATTACCAGCAACATTCTTCAATGAACTGGAACAAATAATTCAAAAATTCATATGGAAACACCAAAGACCCCGAATAGCCAAAGCAATCCTGAGAAAGAAGAATAAAGTAGGGGAGATCTCACTCCCCAATTTCAAGCTCTACTATAAAGCCATAGTAATCAAGACAATTTGGTACTGGCACAAGAACAGAGCCACAGACCAGTGGAACAGACTAGAGACTCCAGACATTAACCCAAACATATATGGTTAATTAATATTTGATAAAGGAGCCATGGACATACAATGGCGAAATGACAGTCTCTTCAACAGATGGTGCTGGCAAAACTAGACAGCTACATGTAGGAGAATGAAACTGGACCATTGTCTAACCCCATATACAAAAGTAAATTCAAAATGGATCAAAGACCTGAATGTAAGCCATGAAACCATTAAACTCTTGGAAGAAAACATAGGCAAAAACCTCTTAGACATAAACATGAGTGACCTCTTCTTGAACATATCTCCCGGGCAAGGAAAACAACAGCAAAAATGAAAAAGTGGGACTATATTAAGCTGAAAAGCTTCTGTACAGCAAAAGACACCATCAATAGAACAAAAAGGAACCCTACAGTATGAGAGAATATATTTGAAAATGACAGATCCGATAAAGGCTTGACATCCAGAATATATAAAGAGCTCACACGCCTCAACAAACAAAAAACAAATAACCCAATTAAAAAATGGGCAGAGGAACTGAACAGACAGTTCTCCAAAACAGAAATACAGATGGCCAACAGACACATGAAAAGATGCTCCACATCGCTAATTATCAGACAAATGCAAATTAAAACTACAATGAGGTATCACCTCACACCAGTAAGGATGGCTGCCATCCAAAAGACAAACAACAACAAATGTTGGCGAGGCTGTGGAGAAAGGGGAACCCTCCTACACTGCTGGTGGGAATGTAAACTTGTTCAACCATTGTGGAAAGCAGTATGGAGGTACATCAAAATGCTCAAAACAGACTTACCATTTGACCCAGGAATTGCACTCCTAGGAATTTACCCTAAGAATGCAGCACTCAAGTATGAGAAAGATCAGTGCACCCCTATGTTTATCGCAGCACTATTTACAATAGCAAGAATTGGAAGCAACCTAAATGTCCATCTATAGATGAATGGATAAAGAAGATGTGGTACATATACACAATGGAATACTACTCAGCCATAAGAAAAGGGCAAATCCAACCATTTGCAGCAACATGGATGGAGCTGGAGGGTATTATGCTCAGTGAAACAAGCCAAGCGGAGAAAGAGAAATACCAAATGATTTCACTCATCTGTGGAATATAAGTACAAAGGAAAAACTGAAGGAACAAAACAGCAGCAGAACCACAGAACTCAAGAATGGACTAACAGGTACCAAAGGGAAAGGGTCTGGGGAGGATGGGTGGGTAGGGAGGGATAAGGTTGGGGGGGGAAGAAGGGGGGTATTAAGATTAGCATGCATGGGGGGGGTGGGAGAAAGGGGAGGGCTGTACAACACAGAGAAGGCAAGTAGTGATTCTACAGCATTTAGCTATGCTGATGGACAGTGACTGTAAGGGGGTTTATAGGGGGGACCTGGTATAGGGGAGAACCTAGTAAACATAATATTCGTCATGTAAGTGTAGATTAATGATACCAAAAAAAAAAAAAAAGGCAGTTCCTGTGTGGTGACCTCCAATGAGTTCTACACAAGGGTATAAAGGGCATATAAAAGTGTAGGCAAAGGGCCTGTTTGTGTTTATACAGAGGATCAAAGCCTAATTTGGCTACCCCGAAAATCAACTAAGATATGATATGAAAAAGAACTTCCAACATCAGCACTCTCTGGAAGACTCATGCCAGAAGATGATCATCAAAAAACCCCAACAAAGATCCACACACTGCTACAGCTGTAGATGCACTCATCCCACCAGTTCCTGGACTTGCCATGGGAATGAGGAAGGAGATATCTAAGCTGGCCTGTGCATACAGTGAAACAACAAATTTGACTGGATCTATACTGTTGGAACTCAACCAAGAATTAGGAGAAGTGCAAATTGTAGCGCTCCAAAATCTTACAACTACAGACTATTTACTGTTAAAAGAACATATGGCATGTGAACAGTCCCCAGGAATGGGTTGTTTTAATTTGTCTGATTTCTCTCAGACTGTTCAAGTTCAGTTGGACAATATCCACCATATCATAGATAAGTTTTCACAAATGCCTAAGGTGCCTAACTGGTTTTCTTGGTTTCACTGGAGATGGATGGTAATTACAGGTATGCTTTGGTTATGTAACTATACTCCTATTATGTTAATGTGTGTGCGCAATTTAATTAGTAGTTTAAAACCTATACATGCTGAAGTTACTCTACAAGAAGATATGTCAAAGAAATAATCAATCTTCCCATGTTTTCTTCCACCTGCTACTACTATAGCTTTTCTTCTTCCTTCCTAATTACAACCCTTAAATAGAATTCGTGCCTCATATCAAATTTTCCGAGTATCATAATTCTTCCAAGTCGTAAAGATACCTCAAGACAAATGCTGGGCATAGAAGCCACAGGGCATAAATCTGCAAAGAAGTAAAAAGCTAACCTTTTCAAACAATAAGGCTTCTCTCTCACTTACCACCTTTACATTTCCCTGTATGGCTCCAGAAGATGACTGGTTAGCCAGAGACGGGTAAGATTCCTCAAGGGAGGAACAACCTAAGACAGGCACAGTCGCAGGGGGGTCATCAGGTGAGAAATTGGGGATCAACAGAGGTGAGGCTTAGAACCTCACCCCCCCATTCTGAGAGAAATCTTCTGCATACGTGGATGTTTTATTGCCTTTGTCTAGCTTGGATTAACACATAGTCTACAGGCACACACCTGATCATCTACATTTGCTCTCTTACAACACTAAACTATGTTTTCTACCTTTATCTTGTATCTACCTACCACTTCAGCATTTTATTAAAAATAATAATAATAAAGAGAGAAATGTGGTATCCACATATAAATCAAGTATAAAAATCAAATGAGTATTCATATTTGAACTGTTTATAGTTCATAATGCATGAGCAAAACCGAAAGTTTCTGTGATGACTGCCCTTATACTGTTCACCATGTAACTTATTCACTATGTAAGAATTTGTTCTCCATGTAAAAACTTGTTCGTTATGCTTCAGAAGATTGGAGACTGACGAAAATTAGGCTTGGGGTGGATTAATGATTGTGCATTGAGCATTTACTCCCCTATACAGAATTTTATTGTTGTTAACAACCATTTATCAATAAATATGAGAGATGCCCTCACAAAAAAAAAAAACAGAACCATCCAGATCTTCCTGCTTGTAACCTCACATGCGGATGAGTGACAAGTCATTGAAAAGATGAATCCTCTGACTTCCATTCTGAGATCAGAGTCCTATGTGCATCCAGGACTTACTTGCTGATCACGGAGCATGCAGACACTCTGCCTTTCCTAAGGCTGGGAAGCAGGGAAATCACAGGACCAATCCTCTCCTTTTACAGATGGGGACCTGAGACCCAGAAAGTTGGGTGACGTGTCTAAGGCCCCAAAGCAAGCCAGTGGACAGCCAGGACCACATCATGATTTCCCAACTCACAGATGAATGCTCTTTCCACTGCAGGAGCTGTGGCAAATTCTCATTTTGTTCTTTGGAGAAGGAGAAGTAAAAAAAGATAGGAAGCAGAATATTAAGTTTTTGGATTCTCTGTAGACTTCGGTAACCTGTTAACCCAGCCTCCTCCATTATCCTGCCTATGGTTGCCTTCACTGGTTTCCCTTGTCTGGAAAGTTGGGTCCTAAACCAATTAATTTGGAACTGGCTCATAGTTCCTCCCAGGGCCGGTGCAGTCCCCATGCATGTGGCTCAGGATCTCTCGGGCTGTAAACAGGCGGAAGGCAATCTGCTCAAACTCCTGCTTGGTCCCACACTCAAACAAACACCCAAACAAGTCTTCATTCTCCAGAACAGCCAAATCAGAGTAGCCGCAGGGCCCAGTGTGCAAGATCCAGGGACGGGACCAGCAGGCACCCTCCAAAGGGGTCTGGTTGAGGTAGATGCCTAGGTTGACCCTTCGTTTCTTACTGGTTGGGTGTGAGTATAGGAGCCATGATTCTGACTGTGTTCCAGCTTCCGGCTGTAGCTTCGGGGAGCTGTCCAGTAGAAGACTCTGCTGAACAGTAGGAACATCTTTGCCATTAGAGTCCTGACACCCATGTGGGATCTCCAGCGGTCGGAAACTCACCACACTGCCCTGGCAGCCATGTGGGGGCTCACAGAGCTGTTGGCTCAGGGCTGGTCTCTGAAAGCATTCACCGCGGTCAGTGCTTAGTGCCTCCGCCCGGCACCTGTGTGGTGTCCGGGCACTGCAATACAGAACAGGGTAGCCGGCCCTCCCACTTACCTCTGCCACTTCACATTCCACTGTCACCATGGGCTTAATAAGCTTGCCATGGTGCCATGTGGTCCCTAGGTCATCACTGTAGATCATCAGGGAATGAGGCCTGGCTTTACATGGTAGCCGGAGGCAAAAGAACCAGTAAGGGATGTAGTAGGCATATGCTGGGATGACCAACCTCCCTGACTGCAGCTGGATGCCATGACCTGGGCCCACAGCAAATGTGGCCCAACGCTTCACCTCTGGGCCAATGACCTCCTCAGTCAGGTCCCTCACCTCACTCCACGAACTGCCAGCATCCTGACTGCAGATGAAGCAGAGGCGGGCAGCATTCCTGCCTGTCAGAATCTGTTGATGCTCAGTGACAAGGCCCTGCACACAGATGAAGAATAAGTACACACGGCCACTCTTCTGCTCCCACACAGGACAGGGGTTCATGGTGCGATGCCCAGGTAATGTGGCTTCCATCAGTGGCTTCAGAGGACCCCACTGGACAAGGGGAAGGGAGAGAGAGAAGGATTGAGAAACAGCAGGCATGAGGCTCATTCAAAACACCAGTAATTTTCAGAGATAAAAAATAGAGAGTATTGAGATCTATAAAACTGTTAAGGCCCAAGCATTCACTAATTGTCAAGTATTACAGGATGACTTATAAAGATAGAAAGAGGCAATGCTAAATGTTTATATACTGTCCCCTCAGTCTGGAACACTCTTCCTCACTTTCTGTAGATGCCCAATTCACCTTCCAAAACCAAACTCAAACCCTCCTACGCTGGTGGTAGGAATGTAATTTAGTTCAACCATTGTGGAAAGCAGTATGGAGGTTCCTCAAAAAACTAAAATAGAAATACCAATTGACCCAGAATTCCACTCCTAGGAATTTACCTGAAGAAAACAAGATTACAGATTCAAAAAGACATATGCACCCCTATGTTTATCACAGCACTATTTACAATAGCCAAGAAATGGAAGCAACCTAAATGTCCATCAGTAGATGAATGGATAAAGAAGAGGTGGTACATATACACAATGGAATATTATTCAGCCATAAGAAGAAAACAAATCCTACCATTTACAACAACATGGATGGAGCTAGAGGGTACTATGCTCAGTGAAATAAGCCAGGCAGAGAAAGACAAGTACCAAATGATTTCACTCATTTGTGGAGTATAACACAAAGCAAAACTGAAGGAAGAAAACAGCAGCAGACTCACAGACTCCAAGAAGGGACTAGCAGTTACCAAAGGGAAGGAGTTGGGACAGTGGGTGGGGAGGGAGGGAGAAGGGGATTAAGGGGCATTATGATTAGCACACATAATGTAGGGGGGTCACAGGGAAGGCAGTATAGCACAGAGAAGACTAGTGACTCTGTAGCATCTTACTTCACTGATGGACAGTGACTGCAATGGGGTGTGGTGAGGGTGCTTGTTAATAGGGGTGAATATAGTAACCACAAAGTTACTCGTGTGAGACCTTCATAAGATTAAGGTATATCAATGATACCTTAATATTAAAACACAAAAAAACCCAACTCAAAAGTTACCTCCTTTATGAAAACTTCAGTGAAATTTCCTCCCTTTCCCTACCAAAGGCAACGAGTGGCTTGCTCTTGGTAGATGCAGAGGAGTTACAGCACTTCCATAACACAGAGTTTTATGACTGGCTCCCTTCCTAGACTATGAGTCTTTTGAGAGTATAAACCCAATTATTCTAATTTTGTATCTCCACTGCCCAGCACATTATAGGAGCTACATAATATCTTTAAAAAGAGAGGAGGATCAAAAGAAAAAGGAAGGAAGGAAGAAAAGAAAGAAAAAGAGCCTGATACCACAGACCAGATCCTAAGGACAGTAATCAATAGTTTTGATGGAACCAGAAACCAAATCAAGCCTGTAGCCTAAGGCATTACTGAAAGAACTAAACCTGTTAAGGCCCAAAAAAGAGAAAACTCAAGAGGCATGACTACTACTTGCAGGTACATCAAAGCGCAGTTCTCTGGGAAAGATATTATGTTACATACAGACTGACTGGCTGCCCCTGAAGGCAGAACAAGCCCAGTGGGTAATTACAAGTATAGATCATCTCATTCCAGAGAAAAATTTTACAACTGCCACAGGATTAAGTTCCTCATTTGAGGAAAGCAGGCCCTTTATAGATGACTAATGTTACGTTCCTACTCTGTAATTGCCATTATTAATTACACTTGGTGGATGAGGAAACAGAGAAGGGCCGAGTCCCCAGGGTCACACAGCCACTAAGTGGTAGGTCTTCCCTGCCTCCAAAGCCACATTCTTAATCACTAAGCTGTTAGTAGCTACCAATGGAATACAGAAGATTTCTATACTAGGAGAGAAGTTAGGCTGATGAGTCGTCTACCTTCAAGAAGCCAGTTAAATAAATTAGAGAATGAAAGTGAATAAAATGACACAGCTAAAGTGGCCATGTTTGTGCATGTGTGTGACTATTGGGTAGTGAAGTTAAACAACAGGTAGGTCTGATGAAAAATGCTTAACAGCCCAACTGTCTTTGATAGACAGGAGGGTAACATGACCACAGGCAATGCCTGCCTGGAGGAAACGGAAGCACTGGAACTCCAAGCTGGCTCTAAGCTGCAGGGCTTGGTCTCTGGAGGCTGGGGATGCCAACAAAGGCTTGGTTCTGGGAAGCTGTAAGGAAGGCACATGACAAGATAAGGTGGAAGATCAGGGACAGGAAATGCCCCAAACTAAAACATTTCCCCACAGGGAAATGTGAGCAAGTCATCAGAAGCAAAGACAGGCTGCCGGCAAGGCCTCCCTTCAGCAGAATAGCATTTGCACACTCACAGCAAAAAAAAGCATGTCTACGGACATGAAGTGTTAATGGTGAGCTTTCTGTGGGCAGAAAAGCAGATTAAAGTATCTATCATAAAGATATATGTATTTGTTTGTTTACACCAGACTTTCAAATCCATTGTTGCATCAGATCCTCACTTCAGCCAGCTCTGGGACATAAAAGAAGCTGACAGTAGGAAAAACGGGTTCTGAAATAACCCTGTAGCTCACAGGCCCAAGTGCAGCAACCATTCCTTCCCCATTCAAAACGCAACACAAACAAAAGGAAAATAATACAGAGAACTAACTGGTGGTTGCCAGAGGGGAGGGGCATCAGGGGGGACAGGTGAAATAGGTGAAGGGAATAAAGAGGTACAAACTTTCAAATACAAAATAAGTAAGAGGTACAAACTTTCCATTATAAAATATATGTCACAGGGATTTATAGTAAAACATAGGGAATATAGTCATTAACATTGTAGTATCTTTGAACGGTGACAGATGATAACTATATTTACCATGGTGAGCATTTCATAATGTATATAATGGCTGAATTCCTATGTTGTATACCTGAAACTAATATAATTTTGTATGTCAACTAAACATATTTTTAGTATTAAAAAATGCAGTAAGATGTGCTTCTTAGGGACAAGGGCTCCAACCTCAGTTCTGCTGCTGCTGATGTATGTGCCCAAGTCAAGTCACTTTAATTCTCAGCCCGTTTCCTCCTGTAAAAGAGGGCTAATGATATGTACCTCACATAAAGCAGGTGGGAGGCTGTGTTTATCCTCCCCACCATCATCTGCTACTTGTGGTCTTGAACAAGCTACCTACCTCTTGGAGCACAAGGATCCCTCATCAGCAAGCCTGGACTAACAATGCTTACTTCCCTGAGTGGCTTACCAGGATTAAAGAGAATGTGAACAAAAAGCACACATGGGCTGAACCTGAATGAACCAAAGGCCTTTGGAATCAGAGGCCACATTTGAAGACTGCTTCCACTGCCTTAATATAGTGTGTGACCTTGAGCAAATGGCAATCTCCCTGAGCTTCAGTTTTCTCACCTGTAAAATGTGACCGACAACAGTTTCTATGTCACAGAGTGGCTGTGAGGATCCAAAGTGCCCCCAGCACACCATAAGTACTCAGTACTTACAAGTCCTGAGAGCCATTGCTCTGTTTTTCCTCCTCAGCCCCATACAGACCTTTTCTTGCCCTTATAGGAAAAGGCACAGAACCTGAAGTGCTCTGAGTGATGTGGTGAGAAACTGAGGCCCAGGGCCAGAGCTGGGATGAGGAGTCACCTGTATCGAGTGCCCAGTCCTCAGCCCCCGCCTCAGCACCAGGTGGAGGGCATCCTCATCCCTGCTTGTGGAGCGCTTCTCTGCAAAGGCCAGGAAGGTGTGGGTCAGAGGCACGTAGAGCAGGGCTGGGATCCGGTAGGTGACCCCTCTCTTGTCTTCCTGCTGGAACAGAGGGCTGTTGAAGGAGCACGATGTCACCTCTTCCATGACCTCTGCAAGGATAGGAGGCAGCTCAATGTGTATTCACGCTGGCTTGTATGCAAGTTCTGCTCTGTCATGCCATTCTGGAGATCACAGGCAGGAGGGCACAGATGTGCTCAAATGTTTATTTTTTTTATACAAGGGAACATCATGGTCTCAACAGCACAAAGGAGGCAATACACATTTCATTTGACGAATCTATCCCCCAGACTCTATGGGAATCCTATGCAGCCTGTGTCAAGCATGTCTCTTAGATGTATTCTGCATGTGCTTCTGCCAAGCATCCAGGGGTATTTCCAGCCCAGATAGTTTCTGATTGTAAGATAAATTCTAGCCGAAATAAGCAGGCGAAGAAAGGCAACAAAGGGCCAGGTAGTTTATTTGAATGCAAATTCCCGGGTGATGTTCTGCGGTCTGGCTATCACAGGCTGGGGAAGTCACACCCAGTCAGGGAGGTGGGGGCTTATAAGGGGTTAGGAGGGGGAGGAGTGGGCAAGCTATCTTAGGGGGCTTGGAGAGGTATGATTGGCTAAAGGTGACATAATAGACAACTAGAAACTTTTTTCCTTCCAAGAGGGAGGAGGCTGACATCCGGGTCTTAGTTGGCACATCAGAAGGATGGAATTCAGGAAGAGCTGTCCCCCCTCTATACAAGGCACGGACCCTGGGGTCCGGTCCGTTCTCCTTCCATGGTATCTCTCTGCTCTGTTTGTATGTCCCTGCTTTTCCTTCCTCCAGCCTAACATTAATGTCACTTTCTGGACAGAGTTTTTAGGCCATTCGGATAATATAAATAAAAACCCTACTCCAAATACGGTAATATCTGTGGTTAAGAATTCTCCACGGAAACTTTTCCCCTCTACTGGAGCCTAGGATCAGAGGCAATCTTCTTTGTCATCTCTCTATCAATAGTTCAGATTTTTTTTTTCTTCCTAGGGTGTAGATTTTCAAGGGACCCAGCTTTATGCGGAAATCTCCGTTCCAACAAGAGTCTGACACATGGGTGCCTTTGGTTCCATTCACTTTAACAGAAGGTCTATTAAAGCCTAAATTTCTAGGTAGGTGAGATGAGCAAATATCCAGGGCATCTGAGGTCAAGTTAAGATGCTAACTACTTCAGTTTTTAGTTTACTCTCAGTTTTTAGGCCCTGGGAACTTCTCTTTCTTTGTTGCAAACTCAGCTGCAAAGGACTTTTTTATGATATGCACCACTTACATATATTATGCGTTAGCTAGTCTGCCATAATGTTGAAAAATGTAAGTCTCCAGGTATACTTCCCAAAGAAAATCAGATGTTTTACTTCTTAGCAGCCCAAAAAGGGAATCAAGTCAGACATCAGAACCAGGCTTAGAATTCTTTTTTCTTTCTCCTTACCATCTATCATCCAACCCCAATCTTACCCAGGCAGGAGGGCACAGATGTGCTCAAATGTTTATTTTTTTTTATACAAGGGAACATCATGGTCTCAACAGCACAAAGGAGGCAATGTCTATAATTATCTATAAAAAAATTATCTATAAAAATGATCAGGAAGTAAGAACAGTACCCCAAAGGACTTATTCATTTACTTAGTATTTCTGGGTGCCTACACCAAGTCAGACCATAAACCGGGTGCTGCAAGACAGACAGCAAGCAGAGTTCTCAGCCCTCCAGAAACCCCCATCAAGTGACAGAATGGACATATATATGGACAATTACAGTATCATGTAATAAGTGCTACTTTAGAAGTAAACATGAGAGCATGTGAGAAATACAAGAAAGGCTATCTGTCCATATGAAGGCAGCAGAGGATTTTTGGAGGCATAATTACTTAGCCAAGTGCCTTTTATATCTTTATGCTCTGAATTCTTTATCAGAGGATAAAGATCCCTTATCTTTACACTCTATGCCTGGGAACTCTTCTTTTGGATAGCCACAGAGCAAACTCCCTGACCTCCTTTAGCTGTTGCCTGCCCCTCCCTATCTCCTGTCCCGGCTCTATTCTCCATGCACTGATCGTCCACATTAAACTTGTTTCATATGTACTTTAGAACAGAAGCTCCATAAAGGGCAGAGACACTGCTGCACCTCTATACCAAGAACCTTGCCTGGGAACTGAGAGACACAAGGCACATATTTGTTGAATGACTGAATGAATGGGTGAGCTGGATCTTAAAGGATGAATAGTGAGTTAGCCCATGGAAGAGTGAAAAGAAGAAAGGCAGTGGGAGTGCATATGAAAAGACGAGGTGACAGAAAACATAGTGAGCTGTGGGGTCTCCCAGTAGCTCAATATGAACCATGGCACAGTGCAAAAGCTGTGAGCAGAGATGGGACTGAAGGCATCAGCGGAGTCCAGACCCTGGGAAGCTTTGGTACCTTATTAAGGTGTTTATCCCACAGAGAGCAACTTAGGAGTTTTCAGCAGATCACCAGTCTTTCTGGTAGTCTTGTGGGCAATGAACTGGAAGGTTTGCTTCTGGCTACAGCCTCCTAGTGGCACTCAAGACAAACTCCCAACAATAGCATGGGAATGACACATCTGCTCACCTGTTTCTAACTTACAGAGAGAAGAACCATGGCTCACTGGTACAGGGGAAGGGGAGGTGGCTTCCTGAGTCCAGAAGAAATGCCTCTCCTCCCTTCATTTCTGGGCCCTCAATAACAGAATTGAAAGGCAGTGGTGAACTGACTTCACACAAAACTAGAGCACACCTCTCTCTCCTCAATCCAGGCTCTCCTGCCAGGGAGGGTTGGGCCTTCTTCTAAGTAAAGATCTGTCCCTGAGCCACACTGATGTAATGGTTAAGAATACAGGATTTGGACCAGGCCAGCCTACATGACCTTGGGCATGTTGTTTATCTCTATGCTTCAGGATCCTTACCTATAAAATTCAGTAGAGTGGTTGAGAGAATTAAGTTAAACAGTCTAAGTGGTTGTTATAGGGCCCATGATGTGATTTTGAGCTGAATATATGACAGTTACTATTTTTAGACTGTCAATCACTGAGTATTCTAGTTTATTCCTTGAAACCTCTGGATGATGATGATGTTAACAGCAACTATTACAACTCCTCTTCATTTAAAGCATTTAAATCCCTTTTGAAAGATGGTATTTTAAACTCCTAAAGCTAGCATTTTAATTATGAGTTAATACCAACACTATGAATCATTAGCCAACACATGATTATTAGTTAACATCAAAATAGGAAGTTTCTGGTGTGAAGAAGAATGGAGCACAGGATAGGCATGGAGTGGGGAGACGAGCTAGGAAAAAGGGAAGGGAGCTGGAATGCGGAGAGCACCAAAGAACAAGCACAACTTGTCATTGGGGACTGGATTCACGTCCCAGCCCTACCTCTTACTTGTGTGACCTAGTATTTGTCACTTAATCTCATTATGTCTTGGATTCCTTGCTTGTAAAATGTAGATAATAATGCTACCCACCTAAGATGAACAATCTGAAGAACCACTTGAAAGTGCTCTGTAAACTTTAAAGCACTCTATTAGAAGTCTTCATAATAAATTTTGGTGTCTTCACAATTTCACCTATAGCTTTGCTACCACTATAACAATTAAGGTCACTATCACTGCTTTTTATTAATTATGATTATGCTGATCATGTTAATGACATAGATGATGGCTCTGGCACAGACTTCCAAACTATTTCACATAAACTATACACTGAGAATTAGGGATAGAGAAGAATCAGGTATATTTCTGCTTTAGAGTTGTTCATTTTAGCAGAGAACACAAATTATTAATTGCTGCTCCATATAATCACCTTTCAATCAAGTCTTCCCTGCTCTCTTAACTGGGAGAGAGCATAGTGTTGTAGGAACATTGACATCTGACTTGGCTTTGACACTAACAAGTCACTAAGGCTCTGTTTCCTCGCTTTTAATGGGGATACCAGCACCAATTCTCAGGCTACAAGAACAATGTAATTCCAGACTCCAATTAATCCAGGGTAGTAGGCAGCCTCCAGTGAACCCCAGGAGGCCTACCTCATTTACTCATTCTTAACAACTAACTTTAGGAACAACTAATAGTTAAGGCGCATCCATCGTACGTCAGGACTTCCGAGATCCCGTACCCCAAATTCCTCTCGTGGTACATACAGATGGGAAAACTTAGGCCCACAGAGGGGAAGAAACTTACATGAGGTCACTCAATGGGTCAGTAGCAAAAAAGTCCCAGCTTTGGGCTCTCCGCGGCCCACAGACCCCTTTCTAGGAAAGTTTCCCCAGTCTCAGTTCCCTTTCATCTCTAAATACTAAGGCTTAAATTTTACTTAAGTGGAAGTAAAACAAAAACAAAACGAGCCAAGAAGACACTGTCTGTGTCTGAGAGCCTAGCCGACTGGGTGCCTGACTCAAAACTGCCCCGACCGGATTTCCTAAACCCAGACGGCCCGCCGAACCTGGCCCGCTTGTCGCGGGTACTCCCCAGTCCCCCAGCCCTGCTCACCTGCGCGGGTCCCCGGCTCCTCCGTCTCTCTCGCGGCAGAGCTGGGCGTGGGAACGCGCTCTCACGTCTCAGACACGGAAGCCCGTAAGAATGATCAAGGCTGGGGAGACGGAAGAAAGAGACAGACAGACAGACTGCGGACACGGACACAAAGATACCGAGGGGCCAGGGGGGAGGACGCGGGCGGGCAGATCCACACGCCAAGCGCAGGAGAGGAAGTGGGTACCGAGGAGGACCCAAGCAGCAGCCGCCAGCGGCAGGACGCGGCCAGGAGTCAGCCCCGCCCCCACAAATCGGCTTGGCTAAGACCCCGCCCCTCTCCGTCCTCGCCCCGCCCCCTCGCTGCCCAGCCTTGGCTGTCCCCGTTCTTCCCAGCCGCCAGCCTCGCCCCGGCTGTGGCGCGGGGCCTGCCCCTTCCTCTCCGATGAGACTCACTCCGGTCCGGGCCCAAGGTCAAGTTCATGCCCTGGGTCTTCCACGGCTCCCACCCGTTGTTCAGCTCCCTGGCTCCGCCCCCGGCCCTTCCATTTCCTCCCCCTCTTCCCGTCTTCTGTCCCCGTCGATTGGTATCACCGTCTAAAACTTCCCTGCACAGCCTGAGAGTCAAGCAAAGGTTCCGGATCTCAGAAGGGGCTCCACCAGAAGGGCCAGAGATCCAGAGCAATGGGTCATTCCCGCTTAAAAAAATAAAATTTGCACTAATATTTCCTTATATGTTGTATGAGTGTGTACTTACGTTGAATGAGAAAATAGATTACAATCCGATGAATAAAATAAAAACCCTTAAGTCCACAGAGATATGAATAACTGAATAAATAAATGGGAGGGAAAGGATAACTCTTCCTATAGAATTCCAATTTTAACATGTAGACTGTGCACAGCCTGGACACAATATGTCTTCTTTCCTTCCGTGAGTCTGGAATTTTGGTACATGCTAAGAGAGTGCCCACATACCAGTCCTCAACAAAAACTGTGGGAACTGGGTCTCTAATGGGAAACCTGGCACATGGGCTTCATTTTTGTTGCAGGCAGAAAAAGTGTGTTTAGTGCAGTCCCTCAGGAGAGGTAAACAGCCTACACATGAATTTTGTTGAGACTCCAGCTGTGTGTGTGCTCACTACATTGCTGTAATAAATCTTTGCTGTGAGTCCAACTATACGCTGAATCCTGTGAATCCTTCTAATGAATCTCTGAGCCTAGAGGGATGGTCTAAGGAACCCTCAACTAAATACCATATATTAAGTTTTAAAACATGTAAAGCAATACCATATATTGTTAGCAGACACATAGGTATGAAGAAAATGCATAGGAATAATAACAAGAGTAATAGTAACTGCTGGGAGTGCAGGAAGTAGGATATGATTAAGGGTACTAAAGTGACTTTAATTGGTTCTTTTTTTTAAAGGTAACAGTGGGTGTTCATTTTATTATTCTTTCAACTGTATTATCTGTCTGAAATGTTTCATTTTTAAAAATTGAGTCATACAAAGTCCCATGGTTCTTCACCAGCCTTCTGGAAACTCACAATCACCAACTCTGTGGATCACCTAGTCAATTTTTTTAAAATGTCTAGTTATGCAAAATCTCTCTCACTTCTTTCATTGGTTCAAACCTTCTTTCTAACCCTATGCCTGAGGCAGTAAGGTTTAGTAGTGCAACAGAGGAAAATGAATTAAATCCCTGGGCTTCACTAACATTAACCTGAAAATGAACTCAAGTAGCCCCCAAAACCTTGTAAGCATTAATGGTGGCAGTTTCTTTTTGTTCCCCTTATCTTCTGAGTTACAGGGTCAGAGATGATGCAGAGAGCTGATTCTGCAGAACTGAAGACATCCTGTCCCAGGGCACCAGTGAGGAACTAGTAAGGAAAACAATTGAATTCGTGCACGAATGTCTGCTCAGACACTGCAAATTGCTACTTGATGAGTCTGTGGTCATGAACACCACTGGCCTCTTCCCCACAATTTCCCCTTTAAAAGCCCTAACTGCTCGTGCTTCGGGACAGTGCTTCTTTAAGACACTAGCATGCCACTTCCTCATATGCTGGCAAATAAAATTCTTTCCTCTTCTCAAAAACTTGTCATGATATTTTGTGATTCAGTTTCGGTGACAAGAACCGGTTTTCAGTAACAGTAGCAATCTCTGTATTTGGAAATGAAGAGATCTGGGCTCCATGTGCAGCTTCCCACTTCCTAGCTGAGTGACGTTGGTAAATTACTTAAACTGTGCCTCAGTTTCCTCATCTGTAAAATGGGCACACTTGGCGCTGCTCATTCATGACTCAGAGCAAACAGGTTTTACTTTCTGTATGAGGACCCCCCAGGCCTCCATTCTAAAAGTTTCTCCTCTTCTAGCCTCCACAGCACTTTTTTTTAAGTGATTTTTTAAATTAAGGTATCATTACACTCTTATGAAGGTTTCACATGAAAAAAAGTGTGGTCACTACATTCACCCATATTATCGAGTCTCCCACCACACCCCTTTGCAGTCACTGTCCATCAGTGCAGCAAGATGCCACAGAGTCCCTATTTGTCTTCTCTGGCCTCCACAGCACTTTTTACAGATGGCCATTCTGATTAATCTGACAGAAAAAGGGATAAATCCACTCTGTTCTAATAGAGCATTTAATTAAGGATAATATCTATCAACAGAACTCCACAAGCAACAGGGTAAGACCAATCTGTAGAATGGACCTCAGCCATGCTCATGGGTCCTGACCCAACCAGGTGGAAAAACAATGACCACCAAAAAACAAAAATAAAAAACAAAAACTATAAGCCATTTAGGTCTAATGTAAACAGGTGGCATTCTGTAATTTCTGTATTGACCTTGTACCTGGCCTAAGGCATTATTCCAGGTACAGCACAATGATGTATTAGCAACTTCAGACTCTACATTGGCCCAGGAGGAAGTTGAGGACAATTCTATCATCCATAACCACACTGGCCAGTGTTGTGTGACTTCCAGGGCTGTGGTGGTATCACTGATCGCTTCAGCTTAAGTCAGAACAAATTTCCTATCAGTATTTCCAATAGGATTACTCTCAACATAGGGATAACCTCTTGCAGAGTGGGCATTAGTAAGTCAGTCGCCCCACCAGAAGCTTCCCTGTGTAACCAAGGGTAGCCTCATTTTGGAATAATCTCCACAGTCATCTGAGGGTTAAGTGATCTACTTTAAACATGGTGCTTCTTTAAACACTTGAAGGTTGCTTACGGCCCTCCCTATGGTGCAAGGCACCATGATTTCAGGGAGGGAGGCAAGTTAATGTCTGGCTTCCACACAGAAGTACAGTCCTGGGGGCACGATGATGCCTGTTTATATTGCTGGAGCCTCCCATGGGGAACCTACATCATTCAGGGGACCCAGGCTGACCGTGCCCTAATGTGGCCTCCTGGTAGGTCTTAAAGTTCACAGTTCACTTAAAATAATTGAAACCAGTCCATATTTTTAGAAAGACTGCCTGATGGCAGTTAGTCCAACCTGTCTCATATGTCCACACTACCAGCCAGGTGGCACTTATCCACCCCACGGTTGACTGCGCAATAGCATCAAGAATGAGCATGAGGGAAACAGCGAGAGGTCATGACATGTTTTGCACGAGAGGTATTGGAGCTGAAAGTGCACCTGATGTTTCCAATAGACTTCTCCATAGGTTAAAGGGAATGGCTATCAAAATGTGGCCAACATCATCTGGTGGGAAATGGCAAACCCAGCAGTCAGTCAAGTTTAAGGAGCTTGCAACAGTTTGGGAGAGCTGTACCAGGCCACTTTCCTTTGAGGAAGGTTCCAGGGGTGACTCTTTCCCCGAATGTTATGTTCTGCGACCATGTCAAGCCAACAAGAGAATCCAGATGCCTGAACCAGAATTAAAGGTGGATACCCTAGGCCTCCTTTCAGCTTGGCTGCACTGGGAGGGTGTAGCGACCAGGCTGGCCTGGAGGCACTGTTAGGACAAAGAAAACATCACGTCCAGCAATGGCCAAGGCAGAATACTGAGTTTTCCGAAAAAATCTATACAACACTCCCCAAACCCTCTCTGATCATTACTCAGTAAGTAGCTACGATGCTTAATTTTCTGTGTCAACTTGACTGGGACATAGGGCCCCCAGATATTTGGTTGAGCATTATTCTGGGTATGTCTGAGGGTGCTTCTATAGGAGATTACTGTTTGAACACTCAGTAAAGCAGATTGCTCTCCCTGTGTAGGTGAGGTGGGCCTCATCCAATCTTTGGAGGCCTGAACAGAACAACACTTGGAGTAAGGGAGAATTCACTCTGCCTGACCCTTTTCAAGCATGAGTCTTTTCCTGCTTCTGTACTGGAACTTACAGCATCACTTCTACTGATTCTTAAGCCTTTTGTTTCAGACTGGAACTACACCACTGGCTCTCCAGGAGCTCCAGTTTTCAGACCGCAGATCATGGGACTTTTCCATAATCATGTGAGCCAGTTCCTTCTAATACATCTCCTTAAATATACACATATTGGTTCTGTTTCTCTGAAGAAACCTAGTACAACAGGAAGTGATTAAAGAAGTGATCGCTTTCTGGGGACAGCCACATTCAGTGACCAAACTGCCTTACTAAGGTGTATTGATCAGGATGAGGATTGATCAGGATAAGAGATGTAATCAGAAATATTTTTGAGTTCATTTTTTGAGTAGGCTGTTCCAACACTCAACAACAGTAAATGCCTGTGGATAGAAGAGCAAGAGGTCCATCAAGTACCTTGACTCTCAGACCACTAACTGGCTTTTGCAATAAAAGATGTACCATTGTCGGATTGCATATGGTCAAGAAAAACAAAAGCATGAGACAGATTAGTTTCCAGTCCAAAGCAGCACAGAGTCAGTTGGCATATTAGACTAGAATAGCAACACTACAATCTGAAAAAATTCAATAGTGGCAAGGCACTATTGATAACCCTATGAGGGAGCCAAAGGTCTGACATAGTCCATCAGCCAGGAGAGGAGGGTCACGCCCTGTACTATGTGGTCTCACTCATGGCTAGATAAACAGGCCTTTTGACAGGGGTCACAAGACTGGCATGCAGCCTGGCATCGGAAGCATAAATCCTTTACTTTGTGCCCAGGCTATGATGGTACATGCAATGCTATGTCTAGTATGATGATGGAACGAGGCAACAATGGTGGCAATCAGTACGGGCTTCAGCAGCAGCTTGATTCCAGCGGGACTCATCAGAGAATGAGCCCTCACTGTGGGCATCTACATGAGTGACCCAAATAGTTCAATTATTAGCTATAATTCATTTCTAGTTTGTGGCCCCAAAGAAAAGTATCTTTAATCTGACAGTCCATAGTCTTCCAAGTGAAAGATGAGACTCAGCCACTGTCAACAGCCCAAGAGTTGGTAAAAAAATGACATGTCTCGCCCCTAGGAACTGACTAAGGCAAGGGTGATGATTTTCAAGCCCATTGTGCTATTAGCTCTATTGTAGTAAGTCTTCCAGAATCATTGCTGGCCATCAACGACTTTTAACTTGGGCATTTGACTGGGGAAGTCTCTGTGAATCAAAGGCCCCAGTGAGCCCATGGCTTTGCTTCAGAGAGGAGAGTAAGGAATATATTTCTTCCAAAGGAGTAGCTGTCACTTTTTCACGTAAAACTAAGATGGTCTGGCTGGCTGTACCCCAGAACTCATCATTTCCATTTGACTACGGAAGCCTGCTGGGCTCTTTGTTGTTCATTGTCAAGTCTAAGTCAACATGGCCCAGAATGGCTAAGTTAGGCCAGAGTTACAGGGCTTTCACAGGGTAACTCTTCAGTTTTAGCAATAGCTCAGCAGGAGCCTAATGGCTATCCACCTTTTTAAAAGAGTGTACTTGGTGCCTGCAAAGGACAGGTGGCATTGCTCTGTTGGGAAATCGCCTGAGTACTCTGGCAGTGACCAAGTTTTCAACTAAAGCTGATTTTTGTTCCTTTGCTCTTAGGATTCTGTATTGTTTTTGTTAGGTTATGTGAGAGGAGACAGGGATCACTTCTCTATATGCCATCATCCCTGAATGGGAGACTTACAAGCATAGCATTCACAGTTAAAATGTATAATGGACATCAGTAATACATTGATATGAAAATCATAAAACAGTAGTATATTGAATCAGTGTAAAGGCTCCCCTACAGGTCATTTTAATTTTCCTTTCCTACTGCAAACTTAGCCCAAACCTACCAGTTGAATTCAGGTGCTTTTTCCCCACTCTGGGAACCCAAACCAAGCAGTGTAAGATAGGTACATTGGAGGTCCCAACCCCAGTTACAGATTATGCTCTCTCCCAGCCAAGCATGTGAGGACATCACAGGAGTGGTCGAGGTTGGCCTGCAGGTGGCAGCTAGGTCAGTGGGAAGGCCTCTTCTCCTGACTCCTGCTTCAGGGTCAGTGCTACCTCCTTTCTGTGTACCTCTTGGTCCCAACAAGCATTTTGTGGTTCCCCCCATCCACCCCGTATACCACGAAGGATCTGTTCCAGTCCTTGGCACTTTTGACCATCCTGTGCCCAGCATTCCCTGTCTCCTTGGGACCAAGCAGGATGGTGACTTACATGCTTGTATTTAACAGAGCTATAAAAGGAGAGCCCCCACCTCCTCGAAGACTCCCCAGCATACATAGTTTCTTTCCTTAAAGCAGAGGAAGATAGGGATCAGGGGTTGCAGAGGGAGGTAGCTTTGTGCCAGCTAAGCAAGGTCATGTATTTATTTTCAAGTGGCTACCTGCTTGGACTCAACAAACTCCTAATGTTTTGGTCCACTCAAAGCTCTACACATCCTTACTGCTGACATAATTGATTTCACCTTTGGGAACCCCTTACTCATCACAAAGCCATATTACCTTCAGCAGGGGCCACAGGCTTCTGTCTCTTTGTCAAAACATCCTTTCCTCCTCCTGCCCAGAGAAAAGTGAGCAACAACCTAAGTACCTTTCAGGCACTGTTTCAATCCTACTTCTTGCTGATTAGCCCCAAAATATTCATTAACAGGTAAGACAATGAGGGACTCTTACTCCCCCACTTGTTCAGTAACATTTGCTGTTGCTGGTTATTTTCTCGTGTCCCCTCATCTGACACATGTCCTTTCTCTTCTAGAAAGCCAACTGTCAGGACCCTATTCTTGATACCAACACTGTCAGAGGAGTCTATGATGGGTTTGGATTTTATCCTACTTGCAAACTAACAAGTTAAGCTGCTATTCTTTCACGGATGCTAGCAGAAGATATGAGACTCCTGGATCAGAGATGAAGAACTAACTTTCTTACAGTAAGCAACACAAGCATGATGTGCCAGATACCCATGCCCCCCCCAACAAGTGACAGGGTAGGCCTAGATAGATGCCTACACTTGCAGCGGATTGTCACAAGGAAAAAAGAACCCTGAGCTTGGGGAATTCGACAATTTTATAGTGAACGGTAAGCAAACCTGTTCCTTGGGGAGAGACATTGCCTCATCTTTCAAAGTGGCTCACTGCCAACAGAACTCTAAGATTCAACCCAGAAAAAAAGTGGTCAGGATCTTGCAGTCAACTGAAGCAATACTACAACTGATAGCATTATAAACCACATCCAGGGCACTAACAGCCTCAATACTCCTCAGTGGTTTCCCAGAAGTTTGTCTCAGAGAAATCTCCCCAGAGGGCCACAGCTCCTTTGTAGCAGTCAAGATCCACTGCACAAAGTTCTGAGACCTGTACTGTTGTCTCTGAATGGACCTAACTGGGATGATAGACTGCAGAAGAGTGCTGGCTGTAAGACAAACCCAGCAGTCACCACTCTTCCTTAACAAGCATTTTACACCCAGATGCCCTCCCCTCAAATAAACCAAAGTTCTAACAATTGTCCTGGTTTCAACACAGAGAGGTAGAGAATTCCCCCCCTTTTTGTGCTTGTGTAGGTGTGACTGTAATTACCGTCTGACAGGAAACTTGTTGCTGTCCCCCTTCCCCGCCCCCCCCCCAGGATGAATATTAGTGTCAGTAGTTACAATGCAGCGAACCTATGGGTGATCCCAGATTAGTAAGGTCTTCCTTACTAAGGAACATTAAAACTTACTTAGGAACCTACCTAAGAAACATTAAAAACAAAAAAACTATGTAACATATTTCAACATAATTCAATTTTTGTAAAAAATATATTTTGTACATATATATGTCTAAAGATACATTGTTTTATTTGTAAAGAAGAAGGTACACTTTGTGTAAAAGACCTCCAGGGAGTCACCCTGGAGAGGGTTATTTCTTATCTATATACACAGCCTTAGGACCCCTGTAACTAACAGTAAATTCTTTCATTGTAAAAATACAATTATCTGATTACATACTTTCAAAAGCTGTAAGTGGCTGACCAAATAGGATTATCACCTTAAATTTTTTTTAAAAAGAGATAACTAGTAGCTCAGAATTACATGACTTACCCAAGATTTATGGGAATAGAGAGCACAGATTTTAAGGCTTCAACTCCCTGTCGTTATGTTCCACAATCCCCCATGTGTGGTGCTAGATTGGGCAACATTCCCAAGTCAGAGGAAAATATGGTAAGCGTGATTTCTTCTGAAATGCATATAGTTTTAGGTAGTAGGCTAGGTTGGAATTCCTTGTGTAAGGCTAGAGGACCAACATTTCTACAGATCAAAGGATCTGGGCAAGTGCCCAGTTCTCTGACCACAGTAGAAAAATACTAGAAAACATGCTATTCACAAGTCTGGAGCCAAACCAGATTGAAATCCCAGTTCTACCACTAGCTGTGTGACAAATTATTCAACCTCTGTGCTTCAGTTTCCTCATCTATAAAATGGGGTTAACAACAGTTCCTACTTTTAGGATTGTTGTGAGTTAATACATGTGAAGTATTTGGAAAGCTACCTGGCACAAAGTTAAGAACTGAGTGTAATTATTATCACTAGAAAGCAAAAAGTTCCTCACCTAAAGGTTCTCAGGGGCTGCTGGCCAGTAAAACAACCTAGAAACAAAAGAAACCTACAGTAATAAGATTGTTAACACTTGCTATCTATTCCTTCCATCAAGACTATGACTCCATTTTTTCACATCTTTCCTTTTATTGAAAAAAATTTTAGAAAATGGCAGTTAATAAAGGGCACAAACAAATAACAGGGATATACTAGTGGAAAACATAGACAATTTAAAACTAAGAATACCACTGGCTTCTTTAATTGGTTTAAGAGCACAAAATGTAACAGGCAGAAGGTCTGTTTGAAACAAATTTAAATGCTGTTTTTTTTCCAATTCTCCCCAAGTCAAATACATACACACCCACAAAAATGGTGTGTGAAGGAAAGCTGTAATACACAAGAAGTTGTATCCAGAATTAAAGGAAATGCTATTGAAACAGGAATTAACACAAAGTCAGCAACAGGTTAACAATTTTAAAAACTGTGTCTTCATATGCTGCATGGCACAAAGCTATACTACATAAAGTACTGCTGGGAATGAAGGAGGAAGTCTGCACGACCTCTAGCAAAAATGCTTTTCCAGAAAAGCAAATCAAAACAATGCAGTTAGCAGACCAAGGAGGCTACAGCTGGATATTAGAGCTACAACTTCTCATATCTGAGCTAGAAAATCCTATTTATCCAGAATGGACTGAAATTTCAGGACAAATCAGGGACATGTTTAACATTTCTTACTTTAAGTTCTCTGCTTCTTTCTCCCTCAGCCCCCCATCATTCGGCATGATCTAGCAGAAGACAGCTATTTTATAATTGGCTATTTTATTTTTCTTTCTGTGGTGAGACTGTCATGGAGCCTGGATATTTCAGGCTCATATGCATCCATGACCAGTGTCCCGCTGTGGTCAAAAAACTTAGCAATGGACTTGGTGAACTCGGCTTCCCGGTGTTGCTTTGTTCTTCCACTGATGAAGGTCAGCTTCAGAGTGTATTTGTCATCAAACCTAAGCAAAGATAATAAATCAAAAACCAAACAGAGATTGAAGCAGTAATAACAAAGCCCCAACCAGATGTTTTCAAAGAACAGGGCAGAGCTGGCTGGCTATTGGTGATAGAGGGATACTCAGAACAAACATTTCCAAAAAAAAGAAAATCTAGGGGCTCCTAACTGCCTTCAAGACACAAGTTCTGGTCCATAGGTGTTGCCATGTCTTCCCTGATTTAATTACTTCATACCTCCTTTACCTTGTCAGACTGTTAGACCACATGGACCACCTTCTCTTGCCTCTGGACTTAGCACTTGTTATGCCATAAGGTCTTCCTTTCTTTCCAGTCTTACTGGACTAGTTCCCATTTGTTAATAGGATACTTGGGCTTAAACTTTTCTAGAAAAGCCTCCCCAACACCCCCAAACTGGGTGGAAGTCTCTCCTGTGTCACCTACAGCAAGCAACATCAATAGCCAACTCAAATACCGAGCACCTATTATATGCCAGGTCCAATGATTAGGCTCCCATCCTGTCAACAAAATTACCTATTAACGTTTTTGTTCTGTGTTCCTAACTAGATTCAGGGATTCTTAAATGCAAGATTGTGTGTTGTTTTTCTATTCTTGGCTTGACACTTGGTCCGCAATCACATAGTTATGAATAAATGAAGAACTCTTGTTTTCACAGATGTTACCCAATTCCAGGCTGCTCAGCCCCTATTCCCTGTAACCAACCTAGCTCCAGGTTCTACTGTGATCCCAGGTTAGGGATGTCTTTCACCACATAAACTTCAGACAATTCTTAGCTATACCTTAATGTATCTTAAAGGCCTTTTATCTCTATCCACCTACGACGGTTTTTAACATCAACCTCTGGCAGGCTGCCATTCCTCTCTCCAGCCCCACTTGTTTCTGTCTACATTTGGACATACTCAGTGAACCATCAAGCCAGTATTGCCTTTAAAGGAGGCAGTCAGTTGAGCCTCTGTTTCTGCATGTTTAAAATAGGAAAACTACCACCTAGTTTTCAGGATCACTGTCATTGTTAAAACAGTGCTCAAAACACCAAAAAAAAATCATAGCTTGATAAATTATCCCAACCTGGATAGTGGCGGTAGGGGGAGGTCCTTGAACTATTTTCAACATGTCGAAATTTTTTCTCAAGCTCTGACCTACTGCTGTTAACTGATGTCACAATGATTTTGAGGCTTTAGGGCCCAGTTCCACTGGCAGTCCCATGGCTTTGATAGCAGGGCATGATTTGATGGGTTGTGATCTGACGCATTTTTAAATAGTTACTCATTAATTCAATAAATATTTATTCAGCCCCAACTATACATGTTAGGCAGTTTCAGATGCTAGGATACACAGCAGTGAACACAACAGACAAATTTCTGCCTTTTAGGACTTTTACTTTAGTGTGAGGGAAGCAAAAAGAAAAATACAACGTTCATTTAAATATGGAAGGTAGGAAAGGCTTCACTAAGCAGATGGTGGAGCAGAGTCCTAAAGGACATGAGAAAACAGGTTACTAGGAGGAAGAATATTCCAGAGGAAACTGCAAATGCAGAGGGCCAGAGGCAAGAACTTGCTTAGAATGTCTCAAGAAGAGAAAGCAGGCCAATGTGCACAGAATGAAGTGAGAAGGGAAGAGCCTCAGGTGATGCTGGGTGTGTCTGCATAGTGTATGGGGTGCACAGCATAGGTAAGTGTGGAGTTGTAAGCTGTGCTTAGGATTTTAGGCTTTTTGAGCAGAAGACTGAGTTGAATCTGCCTTATGTTTTAAAAGGATCACTAGACCTGCTGTACTGTAAATACACTAAAAGCAGGGACAGCAGCTGCAGAAGGCCATTAGGAAGGCCACTCGTACAGTAACCTAATCAAAAGATGATGGTAGCAGTGGAGACAGTTAAGTGGTCAGACTGAATATATTTAGAAGGTAGAACTGACAGGATTTGCTGACAAACTACTGGAAGGACTGCAAGACGGGATCAGAATGATTCCAGAGTTCTGGCCTGGGTAACTACAGGGATGGAATTGCCATTCATTGAGATGGGGGAAAACGGGTAGGAAGCAGTTTTAGATGAGGGATAGCAGTTAGGTTATGAATATCTTCATTCTGGGATGCTTATAGGATCCAAAGTCAAATAGGAAGCTGGAATATATCTGGAGTTCAGAGTAGAGGTCTAGATGAAAACAGAGATCTTCATCCCATAGACAGCACTTAAGGTCTTGAGAGTCTAGATAAAGACTACACCTACTGAGTGAATACAGATACAGAAGAGGTGCTAGGGAAAAGCACTAGTGGCATTTCAATTTAGAGAAAGAAGATAATGAAGAATCACAAAGGAGACTAAGGAACAGACATTAAGATGACATTAAGATGAGAAAATTAGAAGATTATGGAATCCTAGGTGACTAGTTTAAAATACATATACATATCAAACACTGCTGACAGGTCAAGTACAATGAAGAAAGAGAAGTGGAGAAGAGCAGATCCAAGAGACAGGGAAGAAAAGGGAGGGGGACAGATAAATGGGGAAGACTATGAAAGGAAAACTAAGGGGAAAGAAAATGAATTTTTTTTTAATTGGGAGAAATTACAGCACTCTTGCATGCCAGAAGGAATGATCCAGCAGTGAGGGAAATATCAGGTAAATAAGGGATAGAACCTAGTGGACAAATGGAGAGGAGGCTTAGCTAGAACTCAGAAGCAGAATATGATGAGCACTATAAATAGATAACAATGGAAGACCTGACTGTTTCTGTCTTTCCAGTAAAAAAAGGTGCTTAGAGTAAAGATTGGGGGAGGGGGAGATGCAAGGGGCCAGAGGTTAAAAGATAAAAGAGAAGGTATGAAGGATCCCGCAGGACCATGAGAGAGTAACTGGACTACAGAAATACCATGACATCTAAGCTGGGTAGGGAAGACGTGAAACAATGAGGGAGAAAAAGGACAGTGAAAAGGGGGAGGCTCAATGAATTACAGATGTCACTGGAGCTGAAGAACTGCTGGGACAAGAGAATGAGGAGATAAACTAGAAAAACAGGAAGCCATGGTCAGAGTGGGACACTGACAACTTAAATTACTGAAGGTAATTAGTTATCAATAACAGAAAAGTCTAGGGTATGTCCAGGAAAATAGGAGGTTAAGACAAGGAAGAAAACAAGATAATCAATCTCAGAAGAAAACTGAGAGGCGAAAAGGACCGGAATCATCATCCACTTGGATACTGAAATCATGAAGACTTCTGGAAGGAGCTATGTTAGACAGAATGCCAATGAGCCAAGAGCTACCTTCAAGGTAAGAGAAGTGAATCCGCATTTAACTGCAATGGGAAGGAACACAGGTGGCACATCTCCTCTTCACAGGCACAACAATGTGGCAGACAGTAAAAATCAGCAGGCAATATGGAAAAATCAGAACGGTCATACACCACTAGTGGGGTTATAAAATAGTGCAGCTGTTTTTTGGGAAACAATCTGTTCCTCAAGCAATTAAAGAGTTACCATATGACCCAGCAATTCCTCTCCCAGATGTATTACGTAAGAAAGGAAAAGGTATGTCCACATAAAAGTGTGTATACAAATGTTTACATCAGCATTATTCATAATCACCAAAAGATGGAAACATCTCAAATGTCCATCAACTAATAAATGGGTAAACAAAATGTGGCGTATCCATGCAGTGGGATACTATCTGGCATAAAAAGGAACGAAATATCGACATAGGCTACACCATGGATGAACCTCATAAACATTATACTAAGTGAGAAAGCCAATCACAAAAGATCACATATTATCTGATTCTAGTCACATGAAATATCAGAACAGGGAAAATCTATAGAGACAGAAAGTAGGTTAGTGGTTACTTAAGGTTGGGGGCTGAGGGGAGAGGGAAATGATAGCTAAAGGGCACAGGGTTTCTTTTTGAGATGATGAAAATGTTCTGAAGTTGACTGTGGTGATGACTGCAAACACTTGTAAATACACTAGAAATCATTAAGCTGTACACTTTAAAAGGGGTGAACTGTATGGAATATCAACTATATATAGCTCAATGAAAATAATGAAACCAAGATGTTGCTAGGGTTTAGAATTCTGCAGCTGTGCTTTAGCGGCCTGGCACACAGTGTAGAATTGATGGCTGAGGCCAAAAGGGCAGCTGGGGGCCCTGCCCAGAGGCGCTAAGGAGGCGGCTGCCACATCAGGTTTGTTCCTCCTCACAGGCGTCTCCCCACGCTGCTGATGAGAGAGGCTGCCGGGCACTGACGCTATACTTACCTTCATATATGTCAATAATTGTACTTTAAATTTGAGAGCCTATTATGTGCTAGGAACTATACCATGTGTTTTTAGGATATTGACTAACAGCATGAGTTCTGGGCTCAGACATGGGCTGGAAAATCTGTCAGAATTCACATTTGGGCCTAGAAGAACTAATTAACTCCGAGCCTATGTTCTTACTATAAAATGGGTTGTTCTAAGATTTAAATGAGACAATGCACTAGGCACAATACCCAGTATACAGTAAATGCTCGATATAAGTTTGCTATTATTATAACTGGTATATATACCAGTTGGCATCTTCCCAACAACTCTACCGATCATTTTAGATGCTACTAAGCTTAACTAGTTTATATGATATACCAAAAGTCACACAGCTAGAAAGAGAAGACCTGGAACTTGAACCTAGTTCTGGTTACCTAGAAGACTTCAGGTGTCAGCTGCACAAATTTAAGCCACTGCTGGTCAGAAACAAACTGAAATGTGCTTCTCTGAGCTGCGTGGCACTGCTTCAGAGATTCCTGACTGCACAGACGGCAGTCAAGATCATAGAAGACATAGAAGCTAATGGGGTTCTTCAAAGATAAGTTAACTTCACACCTTTGGCCTTTACAGTTCTTCACTCTAATTGGCTCAGATTATTACCACAAAGAGAAAGAGAATCATTCTTCATTCTTCCAGTGCAGTACTTTCTCCATCAACTTATCCTCAGAGCACTTCTGTGATACTGCAATCTCAGAAGTGCAATGCTAGGAAAAACCTTCTAGATCATTCATAACTCCCTTTCATCATTCACATGATTAGCACTATGATGTGCATAGAGTAGGCACACAATAGTCTGTTGTTGATAATGATAACCAGAGAAAATTCAACATCAGAATTTAAGAATCTGTGAGGACAGTCATACCTTTTGAGACTGGAGGACAGCTGCCAAATATCATCAGGATCCATCCCAGTAGGATCTTTCCTGTGGGCCACGAGAAAGATGCTTTTCTCCTTATATGAGGTATAAATGGTCAGGATCCCCATCATAACAAAATAGGTTCAGGTAAAGTTAAGGGGTAAAGACACAAACATACAAGAGAAATAATACAAACTGCCAAGCAAGGGCTATGAGAACTTTCATACTAACAGGGCTAAAGAAGACAGTTTTGTCTTGCTACAAGAATACTGAAAATTTAGCTCTTTCATTCTCATCCTTATGTTTATATACCAAGAGAAACAAGGCTCTCTCCAGTTAATTCTCCAAATAACACCTCAAAAAGGAAGAAAGGAAAAAGCTAAACTAGCTCTCACTTTTTCTGTTCAAGGACAAAAAACATACAAAGATCCTCTGTTGCCTAGTTTGTTTGTCAAGACTTGTGTTTATTTCCCCATAAAATACAAATCAAATAATCACAGGGATTTGACCATGCTCAACCAATTTCAAGGGTCATTAAAAGAGAAGAAAAGTGGCTTCAGTTTAAGAGTAACTGCTTTCTATATATATACAGGCTTATTATTATTTTCAGTTTTTCACAGTTTTAACTACCATATTTGAGTACCTGTGTGCCAGAAACTGTCTTAAGAGCTTTGAATACACTGTGTCATTTAAATTGTATGAAAGGTGAAGGTAGAGTGAAAGGCTATGAATTTTAAAGTGAGGCAGGCCTAGATTTGAATTCTGGCTTTTGATCAATGTATCCTTGACATATTACTACTTCCTTCCCCGAGGCTTAACCTTGTTATCTCTAAAATAAGGATAATAGTGACTTTTTTGAATTGTCATGAAATCTGAGAGATGATGTATATATATTCAGTGTATAGCACACAAAAGACATTTATAATGGTAATCATTGCTATTATATATAAAACTGACATTATAAATTAACATGGCAAGATCTTTTTTTTAAAAAACAAATATAACCAACCATGAAAATTCCATCAAGCTAGTTCTTTTGGGAGGCCATATATTTGTAATAATGTTGCTGTCATTGTTCAAACCTCTTTGGAACTCCTGTGGGAATCATCTCCAGAACCCACTGCATGTTCTTTTGAACTGCCTTAATAGTGAAAGAATTCATACTGGGATTACTGAAAGGAGTCCAGGTGCCAATTCTGGGACTATAATTTAGGGTCAATTTGGATATCATTTTTTATCAGAACCTGTTTAAATGGCTTGATAACTGCCTCTGAAGAAAAATCCCTTAAGTGGAGTTTTAAAAAATATTTCAGGTAGTAGCAGTGTCATTAAGAAAGTAAACTGCCTACCACAATGATTTGTTTTAAACAACTAGTACAGTGGTAACACATAGCAGACACACAATAGCACTGCGTGGCTAGTTAGAATGAGGTAGTCCTATATATTCTAACATGGGAAGACATCCAACATAATTTCTAATAAAAAAGAAAAACGCAGTATGTACACATTCACTTGGGGAGGAGGGGTAGGAACTACAAGAAAACTTTTACTTTGAACATGTATAACTTCTGTAATAATAGTATAATAAAAGTTATTTGTATGTAGCTTTTAGAGAAATAAGCCAGGTAGGTAATAAACATGATTCTACATCTACCATAAAAGAGGGGAAAGGAAACATTTGAGTGACTATTACATACCAAATACATTGTAAAATCTCTCATTTAGCTTTTATAATTCTGAGTGTACATTACCTGTATTTATAAATGAGCAGCATTCAAACAGCCTCAAAGAAGTTAAGTTCTTACCAGCATAAGATCACAAAACAAACTGGATTTCAAGCCCAGGTTCTGAAGTTCCAGAAAAGGTTCTTAATTCCACTGTTACTCAGCCACACCTATGTATACCTCATGCTCAGCAAAACCCAGTTCAGACCCTGAGCTTCAAAGAAACGTGATACAGATGTGAATCTCCAAAATCTGATCCTTTCCTAATATCCTGGAGTGAGTGGTTTGAAGCACCCTGCTAAAATAGGAGAAGTTCTAGGCTGGAAATGAGAAAAGTTAGGTCTCACTATTACTGTTTTCCTATTGGGAGCTCACACTTGGATTAGAATAGCCTCTACATTTAATAACTAAACAGAATTAAAGATAAACATATTAAATCTAAAATATATGATAATTACTAAATAAATTCACAGATGCCTACAGCTCAAAACATTAAAGTTTAACATTAGCAGCCCCTCCCAGGACAAAAGTTTGTTTTGTGTAGGAAGCAGGGAGGAGTTACCAGTAGAGATCTTAATAAACAAGTCACTAGAAAACAAACTTGAGCATAAAGGATATGATATAACACACAAAGCTAAAACCGGCTTCGACTCTGGAAAGGGGTGCATATAATCCCAAATCAAAGCCACTATGGCAAAGAAACAGGAGATGGTACAGATGGTGAGACGACCGTCAATTAGACCAAAATTCTCCACGTATTTGTACTTTTCCAGAAGTACCTAGTGAGAAGAACAAGGAATCAAGCTAACAGGAATGCTTCCTTCCTATTACCTGCTTTTATTCTTAATTACATGATAGAAGTTATCTTAAGAGTCATATAAATTACTGAGTAGTTCTCTCCAATCAGGATTTTACCACTCCAAGCGAAAAAAGACTCAAGCTGCTTATAACAACCCCGAAAAAGTTATCAAGTTCTCACTTTTGTTTTAATCCTCAACTTTTCCCTAGGCTGAAGCTAAAACTTTCTTTTCTCTTTTTAAATGGAGAAATAACCGATCACGGGTGAAGGTTCTATATTCCCCCCAACCTTCTTGGCTCTAGCTAAGCAACCTCAAAAACAACAGATAACAAGCTTTCTGGAATTCAAAAACTAAGAGAATTTGAAGAAAAGCTTGGGGTAGGTAACTAACATTTATAATTTAACACATGCTCCCCTATACATACTTTAAAGATTTTAGAATCTGCTTTCTGGCTCAATTCTTAACACTGAAAACAGAGTCCATTCCAAGTCACAGGAGAAAAAAAACCTTACAGGAAATATTCCCTTAGTTATATACATGCAAACAGAAAGCCCCCTCATTAACGTACCTTTTTGGCAGAATCATCCAAAGAATTTTTCACAGCTGATCCATCCCATTTATCAATTTTTACAGGCTTATCATCAATCTTCCACTGTAAAACAAACAGAAAAATTGTGCATCAGGAGACATGGCATCTTAAGTGAAATGAACTACTTCCTTAACAGCATCCTTAACTATTTGTAACATTTACTCTGTCTTCTGATGGTGGACAACTGAAAGACAAACACTTAAAAATGAAGATGAAGGATACTAGGTTACTAGAAACAGGTGGTACTTCTATGACGTTGCCAGTCTCCATGCTGAGAAGTCAAAACTACAAGCCCCAAACCAGAACACTTACATGGGCTGCAGAGACTATACAGGGAACTCACATGTCCCATCCCATTTTATCCAAATGTGGGAATAGAAAAGAACTCCACCTGTCCATCGTTTCATTCTATGACCACAGAACATGGATGATATACATCCATGAACTTTCAGACACTAACATAATAAGGAAGATCTTCTTTAGTACAACTTTTATATTTTACCACCACGTCTTAACTGTAGGAAAACAGCAAATCCAGTGTAGTCTGTTGAACAGAATATTTTGAATTAAAATTCAAGTCTTATCATGTTAGTTATATGACTTTGGACAAGCCCTGTTTCAATTTCCCTCACATACACATGTTTAGAAAGGTTCCCAAATACTGTGTTACTCAGAGGGAAGTGATTCTCACACACTGTTGATAGAAGTTCAAACTTGTACAATACCTATAGAAGACATTTGGCACTGTGGATTCCACTTCCTACTTTCGGGAACTTTTCTTTAACTGCATATACATGAAATAATATATAAAGCTACTCACTGCAGCAGCACTTCTAATAGTAAAAAGTTAACACAAATGCTCATATGTAGGGGATATTACATAAACTATGGTCAACCCAGATCCATCCTGACAAGGCAAGAGCACATGAGTGAGACTTCTCAATGTATATCTTTCTAATTTTTCATTATGTGAACATATAATAGAGTAAAAAATGTCCTCAAATGCAAGTGATTACATGAATGTAGCTTAAGTGGAACACGGTGTTAAAATACTCCAATACACCTGCCTTTTAGAGATCATAATGTCCAACTCAGTTTTTTTAATTGAGTACACAAATACCCTATTTCATAAAAGTTACAAACCAGCAGGCAATCCAAAATCCATTTGGCTTTCAAACAGATTTTACTGAAGGACAAAGAAGAGAACTTCATATTTATCTTTCTTATTGGGCACAAGTTCAGAGATACTGCAACAAGAAATAAGGAGATGGAGTATGAATAAATATTTGTAGAAAGTAACTGAGAAGATTTTAAAGGAAAGTAGAAATACATAAAATGATTTTTTTTTACTATGATTCTACATACTACTACACAAAAAAGAACAACTGTTCTGTGAAGTTTGCTGGCTAAAACTAAACACTTCAAGTGATTAACAGTCAATCAAGGTGTTTTCTCTTTGCTGTCTCATAAAAACAAGGATATTCTTCGAGGAAACTATTTGTGGCAGCATGCTGTAATACTGATTCTCACAGCCTGTCAACCTACAAATCAAACATGACACCTAATTTTAAAAATACAAATTAAATCCAGAAGACATTAACAAGCTTTCTAGCTAAGTAACAAACTTACACTTAGTTAAATAAACCCCATTTTGATAATTACAACCAAAAGAAAGAACTTGTATAGCCAGAATCCACAAGAGAAGATGAATTATTTGGAAACAAAATCATTAGAAGTTTCTTGGTGGGTCATTCCAAAAAGAAGTATCATATTCTCACAGAAATTCACCCCTACATCACTACCTGCAATGCATCAGGTAAGAAACTTGCCTCTTCTATTCAGAGGATAACTTCTGGTGTTTTGGGGGGATAAAATGCAGGTGCCATTCCAGCATGTGCTGGAAGAGCCTCAGCTCCAACTCCACTGTCTGGTACCCAGACACAATCTTCAATAAGTGGAACAGGAACATTTCCACTGAATTACATTAATCACAAGAAAGTTTATAATTCGGTTTCTGTAGAGATGGAATCATCATTCATTTAGTGTGCATAGAAAACCTTAGCCTATTTCACAGCAAAGAGCATCTCTGCTATAGTGAAACACATCTGGGAAAAGGACAGGAGGGTGGACACTAGGTGTTCGTTTTTCTGATTTATTTTGTTATTCTCAAAAGCTGCTTATCAACTATAATGTAACCTAGTCCTCATGTTTTCTCTGCTACTACTCAGGGTATTTCAGAAACTTTTTCCCCTCATTTTTATTTCCTCAACTCTACATGTAAATTGCTTTCCTTTTGTATTTGGTCATTGATCCATTGGTTATTTAGGAGCATGTTGTTAAGCCTCCATGTGTTTGCAGACTTTTTCGTTTTCTTTGCATAATTTATTTCTAGTTTCATACCTTTGTGGTCTGAGAAGCCGGTTGGTAAAATTTCAATCTTTTTGAGTTTACTGAGGCTCTTTTTGTGGCCTAGTATATGATCTATTCTTGAAAATGTTCCATGTGCACTTAAGAAAAATGTGTATCCTGCTGCTTTTGGGTGGTGAGTTCTGTAGATGTCTGTTAGGTCCATCTGTTCTAATGTGTTGTTCAATGCCTCTGTCTCCTTACTTATTTTCTGTCTGGTTGATCTGTCCTTTGGAGTGACTGGAGTGTTTTGAAGTCTCCTAGAATGAATGCATTGCATTCTATTTCTCCTTTTAATTCTGTTAATATTTGTTTCACGTATGTAGGTGCTTCTGTGCTGGGTGCATAGATATTTATAATGGTTATATCCTCTTGTTGGACTGATCCCTTTATCATTATGTAATGACATTCTTTGTCTCTTGTTACTTTGTCTGTTTTGTCTGATACAAGTACTGCAGCACCTGCTTTTTTCTCCCTATTGTTTGCATGAAATATCTTTTTCCATCCCTTCACTTTTAGTCTGTGTATGTCTTTGGGTTTGAAGTGAGTCTCTTGTAGGCAGCATATAGTTGGGTCTTGTTTTTTATCCATTCAGTGACTCTATGTCTTTTGATTGCTGCTTTCAGACCATTTTCATTTAGGGTGATTATGGATAGATATGTACTTATTTCCACTGCAGGCTTTAGATTCATGGTTACCAAAGGTTCAAAGGTAACTTCCTTACTATCTAAGACTCTAACTTAACGCACTTGGTATGCTACTACAAATACAATCTAAAGGTTCTTTTATTTTATTTTCTTCCTCCTCCATTCTTTATATATTGGGTATCATATTCTGTGCTCTTTGTCTATCCCTTTTTATTACCTCTGGTGACAGCTATTTAATCTTAGGAACACTTCCATCTATAGCAGTCCCTCCAACATACACTGTAGAGATGGTTTGTGGGAGGTAAATTCTCTCAGCTTTTGCTGATCTGGAAATTATTTAATCCCTCCTTCAAATTTAAATGATAATCTTGCCAGATAGAGTATTCTTGGTTCAAGGCCCTTTTGCTTCATTGCATTAAATATATCATGCTACTCCCTTCTGGCCTGTAAGGTTTCTGCTGAGAAATCTGATGATAGCCTGATGGGTTTTCCTTTGTATGTGATCTGTTTTCTCTCTCTGGCAGCTTTTAACAGTCTGTCCTTATCCTTGGTCTTTGCCAATTATTGTATGTCTTGGTGTTGTCTTCCTTGGGTCCCTTGTGTTGGGAGATCTGTGCACCTCCATGGTCTGGGAGACTATCTCCTTTCCCATATTGGGGGAGTTTTCAGCAATAACTTCCTCAAAGACACTTTCTATTCCTTTCTCTCTCTTCTTCTTCTGGTACCCCTATAATACAAATATTGTTCCATTTGGATTGGTCACACAGTTCTCTCAGTATTCTTTCATTCCTAGAGATCCTTTTTTCTCTCTGTGCCTCAGCTTTGTATTCCTCTTCTCTAATTTCTATTTCATTTATCGTCTCCTCCACCACATCTGATCTGCTTTTAATACTCTCCATTGTATTCCTCAACGATTGGATCTCTGTCCTAAATTTTCCTGAGTTCCTGAATATTTTTCTGTACCTCCAGGAGCATGTTTTATGATTTTTATTTTGAAATCTCTTTCAGGAAGATTGATTAGTTCAGTTTCACTCAACCCTTTTTCTGGTAGTGTTGAGATTTTGCTTTGAACCAGGTTCCTTTAACATTCCATATTTGTATGTGGCACCCTCTAGTGCGCTCTACTCTCTGGAGCTGCGCAGCCCCTGGAGCAATGTCAGGGGTAGGAGGGGAGTGGTGCTGGTGCCTGGGGTGAGGAAAGAGCTGTTTCTTGCCTCCTGGCTGCTATACCTGTCTCCACTGCCAGAAGTGGGCCGAACACACAGGTGTAAGCCTCTATGCTTTGGGTTTGTAGCTGCTATAGGCGGGGCTTCCCTCTGGCTGGGTGATGCCAGGGCAGGATTTGCTGGTTTGTGAGCCAGGTGCGGGCTGGCAGGGAGGAAGGCTCAGCAGGCTGTGTATCATGGTGGGGGGCCTTGGAGCTGCGTGGCCAGCCAGGGGTATGGAGCGCCTGAAGATCGTGAAAGTTCCCAACCCTCTGTTCTTTTCTCCAGGTGAATGCAATCTGGCACAGCCTTCTTTCCTGTTGCTCTTTCAGGATTAGTTGTATTAATTATATTTTCGTATTCTATGTGGTTTTAGGAGGTCTCTGTCTCACCTTCATGCCACCATCTTTAATCTGCTTTCCTTTTGCAATAATAAAAAGACAAAGCAAAGGTTGGTTTCTTTCATGTGGGACCTTACAGGACAAAATTACAAAGAAAGGCTTCCTGAAGAAAAGAATTAATATAGGCCTGAGACTGTCATCCTTAGAAATGGCCTGGCTGGTATCTGGGAAGTTGGCTGGTAAAAAGTTTCCTACACTGATGTAACACTTTCACTAAGTGGTAAGAGTGGTTCACTGTGCCTAAACTGTTTGTATAAATAACGTGGTTTATGCTAAATACCTGTTTTCCTCCTTGGAGTCTGGAATGTTGGCACTGGCAAGACAGAAGTTGCACACTTAACCAGTCCCAATAAAAACCCCAGGGCGTTGAGTTTCCAATGAGTTTCCCTAGCAGATGACACTTCACATGTTGTCATATCATACTGTTGGTGGAGGAATCACGCACATTCCATGGGGCTCCACTGGGAGAGGACTCTTGTAATCTTGCACTGAGTTTCCTATAGACTTGCAACCTAGGCATGTTTTCCCTTTGCTAATTGTACTGTGTATCCTTTTACTGTAATAATCTTACCCACGAGCACAACTACACACTGAGTCTTGTGAGTCTTTTTAGGGCATCACTGAACAGGTCTTGGGGATCCCTGATATAGGCAGTATTGCCAGTTAAGAAAGAGCAGATGCCCTCAACAAAAATAAAATAAAAATAAGAGGATTGCAAACACACACAAAAAATATCAGTGCTGTCTTTGGGACAGGGAATAGGACTACACCTGATTTTTTTCTTCTTCTGACTTTTAATTTCCAATTTTTCTTTAATAAATATGGATGGTTAAAAAAACAGATACAGCAGACACTGTAACTTCACGATTCCTTTTGCTCTCATTCCCACCTGCATACTGTAGATACACGTATACTGGGCACAATCAACAATCACAAGCATTGACTATTTAGTTATTTTAAATGTATGTAAATAGTTTAAAGAATAAGACTTCTAGGAAAAAAACAACAGTTTCTGCTTCCCCTTAAATCCTCTCCTGGTGTCATTTCACACTCCCTAGAGACACTGCTTTCATCTCCTTTGGCTCATTTTTTTGGTGTTCACCTTTGTATCTCTAAAAATGTTTATATTGTTATTTCTTAATTTTTCAGTTTTTGGCATTAAATCTACTGCCTTCTCCCATGAAAGATGAGCTTGAGCTATTTCAACCCCTGCCATATTCACATTTATTTTTCCTTCTTCTCCCCCACTATCTTTTTAACATAGTCCTAGATCAATACTGATTTGGTCTTAAATATTTTAATTTTTGCTAATTACTTGGAGTTCACATTATGACTGTAAATGTTATTCACAGATAAGTCACGTAGTATACTAGGATTATTTTTTCTCTCTGGTATAGCTTTTAGCTTTTTGTTTTCCTTGGAGCTACTACTGTTTTAGTTGTCATTTTTAATCATACACTGTATTTACCACCAGTATATTCTCAAATTCTTGCCCAGTTGTTTACATCTCTTCTCAATATGTGCAAACACACTCAACGTTCTGTGAATTTCATCTTCTTGGAGAAATTTGCTTCACTCTAAGAGGACTGCTTTCCAAGCTGTTGTAGAGCTGTCATCCTGGAATCTCCCTTTTCTATGACCCTGGGTTCCCTTAACCTCCTCTTGAACTAGATACCATTGCTTACTCTTTTCTTGGTTTATTATTCCCTTGATTTGGCAAACACATCCTCTGATGGCTTCCTTGAAAAATGTTCACATGGGAAATAAGTTTTGAGATTACACACCTAAAAGTAGCTGTTTATTCTACCCTCACTTAAATAAAAGAAATAATTTCTCTTCAAAAATTTAAATTTTTATTCCTGTTTTAACAGTGCATATGACTGAGATTTCTGAAGTCATTTTGATTCCTCATCCTTCGTGTATGATGTGTTTTTTTTTCTGTGCAAAATCTTACATGAAGTTCTTCGTGTTGCCAGTGTCCAAAATTTCAAGATGATGTCCCTGACGCAGGTCAATTTTAATCCACTGTTAAACTGCTAGTATCACTGCTAGGCCCTAAGCAGACTCTCTATCTGGAAACCAATGTCCTCCAGATTAGACAGTTAGAGTTCAGAGTTATTAAGTGTCACAAAGTCACTAAGTGACAGGCAAAAAAAATTCTTACAAATACACAGCTCACCATAAAACTGTTCCTTCCAGTGACAGAAAATTATTTTTAGTTGCCTTCATCTCTGAACTCAACCCCAAGGCAGATTCTGTTTGTGGCCTTATTCTCAAAGGTGTACTGTACTTCAAACCAGGATCAGACTGGATTGAGACTGAATATAAACAGATGTAGACAAATGCATTTTTCCTCTCATCTAATAACGTAGGCCCTTATTATGCAAAGGAGTATAATACAGTGGTTAAAAGTTAAAGCTTTAGACTCAGACTACTTGTATCTTAATTCTTACTTTTCCGTTTAACAGCTGGATGATGTTGAGCAAATAATCTTTCTACAGCCTTAGTTGCTCAAGTGTAAAATGAAGATGATAAAAATATCTATTTCACAGATTGGTATGAGGATTAAATATTGTAATTATAAAACAGCATAGTGCCTGGTACAGAACAAGTACTTATTAAAAATTAGCTCTTGTTGCGATTATGACAAACCATGTAACATACTGCACCACAGTTAAGTGCATGTATGTACTGTCTCCCTCATAGGTAATGGAGACTACATATTTTTACATTCTCAGAGTCAGGGACATAATATAGTGTCAAGAGATACTTGTTGAAAAAAATGTCTGAACCCTTCCTTGTAAGAAAAAAAGAGAAAGAAGTTATTTCTAAAATGTTAACTTTCAATTTAAGTGTAGCAAATGCACACATGGCTGAAATGACCTCACTTGATTCTTGTCCACAGAATTTCTTTTATGGATGGAAGGCAGGCAAAAGATATAACCATAGCTACCATTCACTGAGTGCATAATATATGCTACGTAATGTGTTAAGTATTCATTACCCATCTCATTTAATCCTTACAACCACCCTTTTAAGAACAATTACCATCTGCTATGAAAAATTTTTGTATCTCCCTCCCCTCCAAATCCACCTATTGAAATCCTAACCACAAATGTGATAGAATTAGGACATGTTATCTTTGGAAAGTAATTATGCCATGTGGGTAGAGCCTTCATGAATGAGGTTAGTGCCCTTATAAAAACACACTACAGAGCTTGCTTCTATTCTCTGCTTTCTATCGTGTGCGGATACAGGAAGGCAGTTTGCAACCAGTGAGAGGGCCCTCACCAGAACCCAACCATGCTGGCACCCTGATCTCAGAATTCCCAGCCTCCAAAACTGTGACAAATAAAATTTCAGTGGGTTAAGCTATGCAGTCTATGGTACTTTAGTAACAGCAGTCCAAACTGACTGACACCCTCCTTTTATGGCTAACACCAGGGTTTAAGAGATCTGCCCAGCTGAAAACCAAGAAGTGATAAAGCCAGGGCTCAATTTTAAATTTTCATGATTTCAAAACCCACGCTCTTTCACTAGTCCACACTGCTTCCCACACACTAAAAGGAAAGGAATTATTAACCATCAACAACAAAAGGACACACACACCTGAAGTGACAACTATACAAAGTATCTTAATTCCTATCTAATAAATTATAGTTAATAACATTTAAAAAACATAAAAAATATTTTCATCTTGAATATGCCAACAAAACTTGAAGGATATAAAATACTCTGAATTTTCCATTTCCTCCATTTAAAACCAACTGAAATTTGACTGAAAATATAACTTAAGAAGTCCTATTTTTAGGAAATCACTCTCCTTCCACTACCAACTTAAGGAATAAAATACTTTACTGAATCAGCGTACCTGATGCCAGACCTAGATAGCTAACCAGTTCACAAGAAAATATGCATTTGATGGCTTTGACAGAACATTAAGAAGACTTATTTCAGTTATGAGCCTCCACTGCAAATTTGAATGAGAAGTTCCACAAAGGTATTTCACTAGAGATGTGGCATCAAGAACTCTACTTTCAAAGGAGTGAGGAAGGATATCAAACACAATCCAGGTCTAACGAATACGTGAACAACGCAGGAAGGTATTTTCCGATTTAACTGATTTGAGGATTACACACTTTTCCTGTTCCCCATGCTTCTGGTCTTTGTCAAAAAAAGGACAAAATCCTTGGTCACTATGGCATGTCCAGCAAAACAAAATTGTCTTGGGTATGAAATAACTAAAATCCCAAGGGACTATGAACACTTCCATTTTCTCATTTGGTAACAGTGAAAGCAGAGGTAAGTTAGGCAGTGATGATAAAGACCTTGGTGGATTGCTTCATAAAAGTTTCTTAGCTTAGCAAAGGGCAGTAAGACTGAAAAGGATTCTTCAATTCACACTGAAGAGATGAAGGATACCAGGGGTAAGTGGTGTCAATGGAAGGACCTGGCTCTGATTTAGAAAGGGCTGAGCATGGCATAAGAAAAAATGATTAACTAACTTTCTTTCTGTGGTCTCTCCCAGTTTATAAAGGGGATATAGCCCTACAAAGAGGAAAAGTCATAGATGAGGCACATGACAGAGGAAGCATATCCTAGATGGCCTTGCTTTGTAGGTTAAGAGACTTAGGCTTTATTGTGAGGCAAGGATTGGAGAGTATTTTAAGTAGGGGAACAACACAATCAAGTTTGCGGGATTTTTTTTTTTTTGTCTTTTTTAGTGGCACCCTGGCAGATAGTCTGCAAGGGGGTAAAAATGGAGACAGATACATCAAATGGGGCCTGATTTAGACATAAGACCTGAATCAGAGCAGCTGCTAGGGAACAAAAGGGGAGTATTAATGAGGCAGAATTGGCAGGACTTAGACTAGATACAAGGAACATGAGAGAAGACAGAGATGAACACTCTCTTAGATCTCAGGGTTGGATAACTGAGCTGTCATGTTATTTTCCAAGAGAAAGAACACAGGAGGAAGGAGAAGAAATACTCATTTGTATATGCTGACCTTGAGATGCTTAAGCTCTGTAGTTACATTGCCTTCAGATTTTTCTTAACTAAAATATGGACAGTACGAAAACTGATGGTAAACTCAGAAGCTGAGATCACTGAGTTGGAAATATACACCCCCACCTCCTACATGCACACATTCTGCAAAAGATCAGAAAGCAGTAAGTTCAAAGTAAGAAAAGAAAATGTTCAATTTGAGGAGAAAATGATGTCTGTCTTGAGAATGTGTGCTGTCACCTAATTTTAGATCTAAATTCAGAAATGCCAAAGTTTCTCAAAGAGAAAGATTATAGCTCTTGGCTTGAGCCATCTTCCAAACTGAGAACAGATACTCTTTCCACTACTAGATTAGCTAGCACATGGCCTGCTCCAGTATGCAATGTAATGCACTAAGGTCAGAGCACTGGGTTAAGAACTGAGAAGTCAGGTTCTGGAATGTTAACTCACTGTATGGTCTTTGGCAAGTTGCTTCACTTTCCCCTCTCTACCTATGTCCATGCCGATAAAATGAGGCTGAAACAGATGAGCTTTAAAGCCTCTTCATTATAAACACTTTAGAGAAACCAGTATGATTAAGCAGAATAGTTAAAAAACAAAACAAAACAAAACAAAATAACCCCTTACAGTGTCAGAACCAGAAGAGATTTATAAAGTCATCTAAGACAGCAGTTCTCAACCTGGAAGTAACCATTCAAATGTAGAGGAAATAAATAAATAGCTATGTGAGAAATCATGCAGCTGTTCAGACCCCACCTCCAGAGAATCTGATTTTTAACTAAAATCCCAAGGGAGTCTGATATAACAGTCTTCATATTATACTATTAAAAAACCCAAACATTTATCTAAGAAAACTGACATCCAGAGTAACCAGCTAGTTAGTAGTAGACATACATCTTGTTCAATGCTTACTATATGCCAGAAACCATCCTTCAAGGTAAATACTATCATTATCCCTACTTTACAGATGAGAAAACTGAGATACAAAGATACTAACTTACTCAAGAACATATATCTGGTAAGTGACAGAGCCAGGATTCAAAGCCAGCCAGCCTGGCTCCAGAGCCTGTGTTCTCAACTACTAAGATATAAAAGCTGTGCTTTAATGCATACCAGGCTGACAGTCCAGCCAGGAGACAGAAATCCAGGTATGCAGTTAAATGGGTCTGGATATAGCTTCTAGAAAGCATAGCTTACTAACACATTTTAATAGCCAAAACAAATCCAGCCTGGAGACAGAAACACAGGTATAAGGTTAAAAGTACTTGGAAATAGTTCTGGAAAGCATGGTTTAATACCAGATGTCAATTTTAAAAGCCAAAATAAATTAAGCATGCAATTTTTCTTTATAGTTTGCTTGGTAAAACAAAATCCTTTATGTATTTTGGGCAAAATAACTTACTGCAATGATCTAAGTTATTCTGTGATGGAGACTGGAAGAGGATATTTGCATACCTATTTTTATGATGAGGAAACTAGAATTGATTTGTCTTAAAGTCAGTTTCGTAGAAGCAGAAAGTCACATCTGCTTAGGGAAAGCCAGAAGTACGTCTGCATATCTTTATTACATTTCTTTAAGACAAGTGAAATTACAGCAGCAGGAAATAAACGACCTCCAAAATAATCAAGACAAATCAAATCAAAGAGATTGCAAGGTAACAGTGTCTCATTCCCAAAGAGCAAGAGCTTTTCCATTCATTCAGATCCTGCTCCACTGAGAATGATGTTTTTTCTCCATTTTCTCTCCACAGTAGCCCCAGTTTTCAATTAGAGGCACCATTCTCTAAAGGCAATTTCTGAAGACTGAAGTGGCAGATCTCAAGTTTTCCTCTGTTAAAATCAATACTGCAAGTACTTGTCCTATGTTGTATCACTACAGAAAACTGTAGGAACCTCTCATGGAACCTGGACAAATACAAATTGCTAAAACAATATAAGACATCACGTCATATTAAGTAACAGCCTAATTCCCATGTGCAATAAATGCTAGCAAATTCAGAGGAAGAACAATTCAAAGTAAGGCTGAAAAGAAGTTTTCCAAGAAAAAGCAGCTCTTGATTTACTTCCTCTCTCCTCTGTCCCTCACTTCTTGGTTAATTCTGCCAAGTGCTCCTTTATGAGGCTTTTTATCTATTTCTGCTACTCAAGCTGGGGTTCTCCTCACCTTGTCAATCTATTTTTTTAGCCTTTTACAAAGAACATTTATATAGATTATAAATTCATCTATTACATAACTTACATAGTATTACCTAATGTACCATCTACACAAACCTCTAAGTATGGGCATCCACAGTGTTTACATAAATAAATTTAAGTTCATGAATTCATGCAACTTGTTCAAGGCCATGTAGCTTTTAACATGTGGCACTAGAACTCAAACCTATCTTTTTATACTAACCCCTAAAATACTAGTTTGGTAGAAGGCCTTATTAGAAGGCTTCTAATTTCTACCTTCCCAAATAATCTGAATAATTTCCCTAAAACCACTTTATTAGTCTCAAAAACCTTCATCAGCTTCCCACTCTTACTTCAAGCAACCCATGCCTTCCTCAATCTGATCCTATCTACATGTCACTGCAGGTTTCTTAGAAAACAGTCCAGTTAACTTACTACCTGAGAAACATCTGGCACCATCTGTATACCTTTGCTCAAGGACACTCTTACCTGACAAGCCGTCCCTCTCTCTCCCCCAGAATAAGGTCCCAGCTCCACTCTCAGACATGAAGTCTTCCCCTGGGGCCCTTACCATCTTATTAGATCTCAGGGATCATCCATCATTTGAGCTTCTGTAAAAAATACACATTTGAATACACCAAATACTTTTTTAAAAAAATATTCTAGATACCCCATGTCCCATAATCAGCTATACCAAGTACTTTCTGACAGGATTCTTGCCATTGCATGTTTGCGTCAGACACTATACGTTAGAGATATCATTCACAAACATCACCTCACTGAATTCTCCCCCAGACCCTAACATTTCAGATGAAGGGAAGCTTAGTGAGGTTAACTGACTTAACAGTCTTCACGCAGTCTGAGTAGCAGATAATTTCAAAGCACAAGTCTTATGTTTCCCAAACCCAAGTTCTTTTAATAATACAACAATACCATAGGCTTTACAGTAATCACTGCCTTAGCAGAATGCCCATGATTGTTTGCTGGTGATAATCCAAGGGGGAGGAAGAGCAGGAGCAGTCAGTGGAACAGGATGAGGATGAGGTGTGAGGTGCTCAGCGGCACCAGAGCAGAATTTGTATATGAAAACGACCAAATTCCCAATACTCTCACATGTCTTGAAGTAATTTACCATCACAACCCCTAAAACATGGTTCGGTCACTTAGTTGTTAAGGCTGTAAGAACCGTGTAATTCAAAACCAGTTAACACCCAAAAAGAAAAAGCAAGCAGATCTGGAGCTGAACCTCTTAATTTGATCACATATTCATTTCTTAGCACCTACTATGTGTTAGACACAGGGATGTCTGAAAGCTATTTTCAATGAAAGGAAAAAATCCTATTTACTATATTAAAGATCCCATGATTAACATTTGTCATTAACCTGGCCCAGGACCCATAATTAGAGAACTGGAAGGGACCTCAAGGTACATTAAGGTTAAGTCTCTCATTTAAAGATATAGGAAAAAGAAGCATATTTCAAGGTCACACAACTAATTAGAGGAAGAACCCATACTAGGACCCAGATCTCCAGGCAACTTTTTTCCAAGGTGTTACCCAAAGGGCAAGAAGGGCCGACCTAGGAGCAAAGCTTTCCTTTTTCTCTTTTAGGCCCTTGTTGTTAGGACCGCAATTTAAAGAAAAAAAAAAAAGGCATGGGTGAACGGCGGGAGCAAGAGTGAGCAGGCAGCAAGCTCAAGAATCCAACTCACCTAGTGCACTTGGTGGCAGGTGGGAAGGGGAGGAGGAAATGGGGAAAAGGTGAAGAAGGGGAGAAAAGATAAATCTTAAAGGCGTCCTGTCAGTCCAGGAGAGGAAGTCAATACTCAAGTAAGTTCAGTATTCGGGGTATGGTGATAAAACGCCTAGAAACTTTCAGTAAGCAAAAGGCCAAGGAGGACTCTGGAATCTGTATCAGCACCCAGGTGTGGTGACCGTGTTGCGAAGTTTGGTTACTACTGGTTTCGAGTAACTGCGTTCACCTCCTTCGGGCTTCAGTTTTCCCCGTCGGTGAAATGGGCACATTCAACAATGGCCCCCATCACCACCGAGGAAAAGCGACGGCCTCACTTAAGTATGGGTATAATCAAATTACTCTAAAAGTTGTGGTGGCCGGCGTTAAGGACCAGGGACACTTCCGAGAAGGAAGATCCACAAAGGAGGGAGAGACGGGTCTGAGGTGTGGAGAGAGGGGGCTACGAACACCCATAGGGTTCTCGTGGTGGGCCCGACGAGGACTAGAGAAGCCGCAGAAGAAAAGGGGGGCGGGGATGGGGAAATGGGCTCGCCTCCTTCTGGGCCTCCCCAGGCCTCAACCGTCCCCCAAAATCGGTTCCTCACCTTATCCAATAAACCGCTGCGGCTACTGCCTGTCCCGCAGCTGGGACCACCGCCAGACCCACCACTGCCGCCGCCACCACCGGCTCTCCCGCCCTGTGCGGCTGCCGCAGCCATCTTGTCCGCCTCAGTGTCTCCCTCCCCTCCTACTTGTCCGAAGCCGATTGGCTGCAGATGACAGCGTGACGCACCGCGCGGAGTACATCGGGATTCGTAGTTCGGGGCTGGTGACGCGTGTTGCCAGCGGAAGAGGCCGCGGGGCTTGCCGGGACTTGTAGTAATTAGAAGGTCTGGCCGCCAGTTGCTGCCTACGGCCGCCGCGTCGCGGTTACTAAGAGGTAGAGAAAGGTGGGAGACGCCACAGTGGAGCGGCTCCGAGATTCCCTGGAGGCTCCCAGGCGCGCATCCCGCCTGACCGGGACGTCGCCACCACGGACGCCTCGAAGGTGGAAACGACGCTGGAGGAAGGTGCGGCTGGAAACTTTAGTTTGGGTGAGGGGTTTGTCTCCCCCGCCCGAGTTTCCAAAGGGGCGGCAGGAAAGATTTTATTAAATCTTATGTTAAATCTTAAGAATGGCTAGGATTCAAGACCAATGACTCCCAAAAAGAGAAGCAAAAAGATGTAGATCTGAATCCTTCACTATGATCCCGTATTCATTTCTTAAGCACCCACTATGTGTTAAGCACCGGGAAACGATCTCCAGACGTAGGGAGAACAAACGTATTTCAAGGTCACACAGCTAAGTAGAGGCCGAACCAGTGCTAGTACCCATATCTCATTCTTTCTCATCCTTTTCGAGTCCTGTTGCAGCACTTATCCCGTTATTCTCTCTGGTGGCTGTCATCTTGGCTGTTAGTAACGTTTTCATGTTAGAGAACTCACAGTCACTGAATGCCTACTGTCTGCCAGGCAGCGTGCTATGTGCATTTATATCTATCCTCTCATTTCATCTCCTAACAGCCCAGTCAGATGAGGAAACTAAGGAACTTATCCAAGGCCAGATACATGGTATCAGAACCTGGTTTGGAAGCCAGTTTTTTTCAAAACCTGTGGTATGTTCCCTCTGCTACTTTGCATTTACAGTTTTAGGATGTAATATTATTCTAGGTTTTTATTAATTCACTTTATTCCACAAATAACTTATTGAGCACCAACATTGCTCAGAAGTGTACTAAGGGATACTGAGGGATCAAGACAGACCTGTTCCGAACTCCAGTGGAATTCCTCCTCTAGTGACCTATAATGGAATTGCATTATACTATAATCTATTGCATTGTATCACTTTATTTTTAATTCCCATAAATTCCTCGTAAATATCCAAATGATGGACCAAATACTTCCTGAGTGCTTGCTATGCAGCAGTCACTGTTTTCATCCCTGGGGATATATCAAGGGCAAAATGCCTGTCTTTATGAAGCTAATATATTCATGGGATAATCATCACTAAGTAATATTAGAGATTTCTTCACCTCTGTGCAGCAATCCAGTCAGATGCCTCTGTACTTTTTTATTGTTCATCTTTTATAACTTTCCATTTTTCAAGATCTAGCTCTAACATCACCTGCTCTGTTCTCTGATTCTTCTTTTTTTGCAGACAGAATTAGGAACTCCCTAGCATTATTTTCATGGTTCAGTCTAGTTCAGTAAACAGTCATTGAGTCTCTTCAATGGGCCAGATCCTATATGAGGTGCTGGAGATAAAAATTTAGGAAGGACTTAGGTCTGGCCTTTAGAGGGACTCACAGCCCAGGGTCGAGTATGTGAGGACTGGGGATCAGACAGGTAAGCAGGCCATTATAACAACAGTGTGGCAGAGTGCCTCCACTAAGGGGCAGACTGAGGTGGTAGCACAGAGAAGGGTCAGCTCAAGGTGGGGGAAATACAGGAAAGCTATCTGTATGAGGCAGGCAAAGAAGAGGGGCAGAAGTGTGACAGGCCAGAGGACTGGAACAAGCAAATGTATGTAAATGAGAAACAGTACTCTGTGTGTGTTGTGTTGGACGGGAGGGCGCTGCAATTAGACTGAGATTAGCTGCTTCAAGTTTGAGATAGACAACAGAGGTAGCTGAAGCTACCTAGGCAGGCAGTCTCGAAGTCTAGAATTTGGATTTTCTTTTTTCCACCCTACAGATAGTTCATACTTTTCTTAGGGTTATTTTCTAGACAGTGTAACCTGAGAGTTAAGAGCCCTTCCTAGCTCATTAGTTGTTAATCCACACCTTCTCGCCTAGTATTCTTCATAGGGTGCTGGGATTTCTCGGATTGTTGTGTGCAGGTCTATAAGCCCTCTACAAGCTTGAGTCTGATTCATTCTTCATATATGCATAGCAAATATCTTTTCCCAGGTTGTATCTTTCAACTTTATCTTTGCTATGGTTATTGTGCATAAATTTATTTTAGATAATCATATAAATGATCCTTAACTTCCTGTTCTGTGATTTGCCCATTTTATTTAAGCACTCTAGCCACACCCCACTGTCATAAAATTATTCTCCTGTTCCACCTTTCCATCTATGTCTCTGTCTCTATAGCTATCTATTTCTGGGATCTTTAGTCTTGTGGTATTTTTCTTGGCCCCAGGTGAGATACATTTTGGAACAAAGGGTCACAGTAGGATATAATTAATGAGAAAGTCCAAAAGTTCTGAATGGCAGGCTAAGAAGGAGTGCAATATCTATTTTACAGGTGAAGAAACAAACAAAAAAAGAGGTCAAGAGGCCTTCCCCAAGGTCAAAGATCAAGTAAGTACTATGCAGATCAGAAGCAAGGTCCTCATCTCTGAGTAACTGGAGTCTTCTCCAATAGTCATCATCTCTAATATTCCTTGGCCAGCTACTTACTCATTCACTCATCCATTCACCTATCTAGCACATGGGTGTGGTTGGTCTCAAGAGAGATTTCCTGAAAGACATTAACTGAATGATTGTCAGTTTCCCCATTTACCTATCCATCCACCCATCTTCCCAACACATTTTTAATGAGTTCTAGATGATATGGTGAGGCTCTGGGATTACATGGGTGAAAAAGGAATCATAGGCCCCACAGCAGGTGGGAAATTGGTAAGGGGAGCAAACAATTATAGTAAAGTGGTAAGTACTACTAGGAGAAGTATGGGGTGTTGTGGGAACACATAAGAAGGGCCTTCAACCCTTTTTCGGGTAGTAAGGGATCAGGAAATTCACAGTGCCCATCAATCAACATCACTCATTCATTCCACAGATAATTATAAAATCTGTTACCTGTAAGGTGCTAGGAATAAAGAAGTGAATACCACAGGTGCTTAGACTCTAATTAGGGAGATCAGGAATATGTATAAAAACCCTTGGGCCCAGGAGAACCTTCATGGTATCCTTCATTTGGCTCATGCCTATTTATTGGGTGTTTCCTATGAGCATTCCCAGGGTGGAGGAAAGACAGTGAATTGGACATGTTTCCAGACTTGGAGGTTCACAGACCACAGAGGGAGCCCCCTCAGATTGCTAGTAATCTTATGGGGCAGAAAGGGCTCCAGCCATGAAAGAGATACTGAAGAAATATTCCAGGGCTTAGCCAAAGCAACAATTATTTCTTTCTAGAAGGTTCAGTGAAGGCTTTGTGGAAGGGGTGCAAGTGGACTGGGTCTACAAAGAAACTTTTTTTCTATTTATTAGCCCATTCAGTTCTTATAACAAGTTTTTATCCTTGTTTTAAATTTGAGAAATATGAAGCATGAAGAGGTAAAGCGATTTGCCAAATTCATCACTTAGCTTAGTGGTAGAAATTAGACTCAAACTTAAGCCTCTTAGCTACAAAATTGTTGCTTTTCCTACTGTACCACTCTACTTTTCATATTTGTCACTTCTAGGAAACACTTTCTCATGACACCTGATCCCAACTGTCCACTCTGCTGCTTTTACTGAATCTTTTTCCCAACCCTCCATTTCAGGGTCCCATATTCTTGCTATAGCTTCCCTTCCTCTGGCTTACAGGTTCCCAAACTTCTGCTACCTCAAGTTGTCTAAAACTATCCCAAAGCAGACTGGGGAATGGCTGGATCCCTTTAAAGAAAAATCTCAGATCTCTAAGAGCTCAAGGTTTAAGACATTTAGACTCTTGGTTAGAGATTTATTCCTAAAGGAAGTGGCATTTGAGCTGAATCTTAAAGCATGAGATCAACCAGATGAACAAGATAGAAGAGGCTATTTTAGGCCAAAGGAACACCAAGAACAAAGATAGGGAAGATGGAATATGATTTGGGAATGGAAAATGATTCTGTCAGCCTGATGGGCAGGGCTGACTGGAGCTGGAAAAGTTAGGACATAGGACTCCACAGGCCTTCAAAACCAGCCTCAAGCTTGCTCAGTGGGAATCCAGTCAGAAGCCTAGCATAGTTCTCTAAATGGGAGATAATGAAAGCAGTGAGAGACAGAGAAAAGGATACTGGAACAGTATTCTCTGAGCTGCAGTTGTCATGACTCGGTGACCAGTTAATGGAATTCCATTTCACTAGCAATATTTTTGTCAGACCTCTCTTTCTAAAGCACAGCTTGAATCATGGTTCTCTCCAGCTCAGATATCATCCACGGCTCTTGGTTACTTACAGGGTGAGGCCTGAGCTCCTAGCCTGGCCCTGAACGCCTTCAGGAGCAAACACCATCCTTTCCATCCAGCCTTATTGTCCAAGGCTCCTGAACACACCTCCTTCCCCTTCCTGGGTCAGGCTGTTTCTTTACATGCCTTGCCTGCCACCATGTGCTGAGTCCTGTGACCCGTTCTGCTTGGGATGCTTATCCTATCAGGAGACTCAATTCATTGCTCAAATCCTATTTATCCAATTCAAATGTCATTGTCTGCATATCATCTTACTTAATATGTGAGCCCCCTCTTCCATGAACTTTGTTAAACCAAAGAACATTTCTACTAGCACTTAATATGTAGGAGGCACTACATTTCTAATTTGATCCTCTCATCTGTCTCTTAAGGTGTATGTTATTACTCCCAGTTCACAGGTAAGGAAACTGAAGCTCAGAGGGGTAGAGCAACTTTCTCAGTCATAGAGTGAGGACAAATAGCCAGGATTCAAACCAGGTCTGTCTTAGCCCAAAGGTGATGTTTTCTAGTGTTCCACAGGGTTAGGGTTGATTTGAACTGAAACCTAGAGCCTTGTTCCCTCTTCATTTAAAGGGCCAGCCCATTTCTGAAGCAGGTCAGAGTCCTCTAGGGCCTCAGGGACAGTGTGGGTGTAGGGTGTGGTGGTCCACTGGGCTCACAAGTTGTGCTGGAAAGAGAGAGCAATGCTGCCCCTCTCACTCTTCTGCTTGGCCCCCAGGGAGATGGCCTCCTCAGGAATCTACAAACTGGATGATGGGAACGCTTACCTGAACAACTGCTTTCCAGCCAAAAATCTGCTTCGGACGCCAAAGGAAGGTCAGGTGATTTCTCAAATTGGGGCCTTTGCCTCACACCCAGCTCACATCCTGCTTCAGAATGTCTCCCACATCCATTCCTTCCTCTCCTGCCCCTTCACTACTGTCCCCTTCCCCACACAGTCCCATCCCTTCCAATCCATCTCCCTCCAGCAGCCTCAGGGGACCTCTGAAGTGTACATCTGACCACAGCCTTCCTGTTCAGTGGCTTCTCATTGCTGGCTCCTTTACCTGCTGTTCTGTGTTCAGAGTCTGACCTCCCCTTATCCTTTGCTACAGCCCCATTCCTTTATTTATGCCCTATTCCATAGTGCTCTCTTTTCACAGAGCTTTTTTATGTGCCCAGAATGTTCCAGCCCTCATTCCAGTTATCCAGACTCTTCCCACCTCCACAAAGCCCAGCTCTTCTCCCACTTCCTCCAGTAAGCCATGTCTGGCTATTCTACCCCAGGGTCCACCCTCCCTTGTGAGCTGTCTTCCTCTCTGTTTTTCTTATGTGATGACTAATCATATTCTGCCAACTCCTAAATAAAATGGCTTAAACTTGACTCTGCTAAGTATTTTTTCAAACATTTATCTAGTTAAAAACTCCCCTGGGGCAAGGACTCCTCAGTACACTGAGCAGAGCCAGACAGAACACTACCCAGAAGTCTGTGTTCACAGGATTAGAGTTGTTGCTTTGAACGGGTAGAGGAAGGGAGAAGTCCCCCTTGTTTACTTCAGATGAAGTGACTTGTTGGGCTGTACATGGACTCTTGGAAGAATCTTCTCCTCTCGTCTGTTCTCCCCACTTCTCTGGAGTGATTTTATTTTTCACATACAGACCTTCTCTGGCCACCTTCCTGTTTGAAATCTTCCCATGCAGCTCTCATTGTGAACTCTTAATTTCACATCCACAGCCCCTCACACACACAGAAATAATACTGCATGTGTTAGTGTTGGTATGTGTATTTCCTAGCCCACTGAGACCAGTGGCATCCCAGTCACTAAATGCATACCTGGCACCTAGATCTTGGTTTCTAAATACCATTCTCCAATAAAAGGAGCCAGGGCTCCTCAAATAAAAAGCTGTTTCCAGGGCTGGAGCAGGGAAAACACAAACTGAACCTGGAACATTGTGTGCTACCCCAAAGTACAGAAGTGCTCAGAAAAAGGACAGGGCATGTCGAAGGGACAGAGCAGCCAACCTGAAGGAGCCACTGGCCAAAGCTGGGACAATTGAAGCAGCAAAATTAAGAAAGAATTGGGTTCTAAACCACAGACTACATAAATATATATGAGCCCTAGCTGATATGAATAAATACTTGAATATATAAATAAGTGGGGAGAAGGAACAGCTCTTCCTTATGGTAGAATTCCAGTTAATAAATGTAGAAGGAATGGAGGAAATAGAAAACCACAATTAAAATGTCACAATAATAATTTTTACAGGCAAGAAACTTCTATGGATGCTATATTAAGGGTCTACTAAGGGTCTCTGACAAGAGATACATACATATATATATATATGTTTTTATATTCATTCATTTTTTATATGTATATAGATGAATATATATATTCATGTTTTTATATGTATATAGATGGAGAGAAAGACACACATGTACAAGTACTTTCTATATTTCAAGGGACTGGCATATGAAATGATGGGGCGATGAGTCTGAAATCTGTAGGACAGGCAGTCTAGACCTCAGAGAAGACCCCAGGCTGCAGCCTTAAGGCAAAGTCTCTTCCTCCTTTGGAAAACCTGAGTTTTTGCTTCTAAGGTTTTTCAACTGATTGGGTGAGGCTGAGCACATTATTGAGGACAGTCTGCTTAACGTCAACTGCTTGTAGATGTTAGCATGTCTACAAAATACCTTCACACCAACACCTAGATTGAACAACTGCTTACCGTAACCTAGCCAAATTAGCCATCACAGATGCTAGCATTAGTGGGTCAAAGTATGATGTGAAATAGGTTATTTTCACAGTCTCTAGGTATCTTTATTAATTACAAAGGAAAAATAATAACTTCTCAGTAGAGAACCACCTTACTGGAATCAAAATTAATAACCCGAGTAATCAGACATCCTGGACACCAGGACATGATGTGCTGAGATGGTTGTGCAGCTGTGGTAGTGCAGCTAAAGTGCAAAACCTTAATATAATTATGGGACAGCATCAAACAAATTCAAATGGACAGACATTTACAAAATAATTGACTAGTACTCTTCAAAAGTGTCATGATCATACAAGAAAAAATAAGGACTGAAGAACTGTCACAGGCTGGGAGAGACTGAGGAGATATGACAACTAATAAAATGTGAGATCCTGGATTGGGTCCTGGAACAGAAAGAGGATGTTAGTGAGAAAACAGGTGAAATTCAGAGAAGGGTTGTAGATTAGTTATTAATATTGTACTAGCGTTAATTGCTTGGCTTCAATCATTACAACTATATAAGATGTTAAATTAAGAGAAACTGGGGGAAAGCTGTACAGAAACTCTGTACAATTTTAGCAACCTTTCTGGGAGTCTTAAATTATCTCAAAATGAAAATTATGGGGAAAAAAATCCCTCCTGTGGATACCTTTTCTGCTAAAAGCCTACCCCATGAGAACAGGAGCTCCTTACTCAGGTCCTCCAGACTTTTTCTGATCTGACTCTGCTGACCTCCCCAGCCTCATCTCTTTTCCCTCATGTTCATTTCCTGATATACTCTGAGCCTTCCTTCCTGCCTATGTTGGAAGTTTTGGCTCCAACCCAGCCCGGAGTCTGCAGGAGTCAGAGCTATTGGGATAGGATAAAGGCCCATACCCCAGATAGGGGCAGACATTTTACAAAATAATTGACTAGTACTCTATGGAGTGCTGGAGTGTCAGGCCCAGAAAGGGAATGGGAAATGGCTCATGTTAGACATAGGCCAAGAGCTCCATCCAAGAGGCAGGATTGGCAGCAGTGGCCAGGTGAGCCAGGACAAGCTCCTGAGACAGGATTAGGGAGCTGTGCAGGAAGGGAGCTAATGACCCAAGGCACCAAGCTGGTCCCCACAGCTCTGTGCTGTTCTTCTGATCTTTCATACCTCTGAGTATTTCTTGTGCTCTTCCCTCTGCCCAGGCTGCCTGGTTTTCCCATCAACACCTAGACAACGTTCAACTTACTAGATCTAGCTTATGCCCTAGGCTGGTAGCTCCCCACTCTGGGCTTCCACAGTACCCCTTATATTATTGAGCTCCTTTGAGTCAGGGCCTCTGTCTTACTCTTTTCCATAGCTCCAGCTCCCAGCACAGAGAAGATGTTCAGAAAAGCCTGAATGGATGATTGTGGGCAGGGCTGTAGCTCAGGTTCATGCAGCCATTCATTCAGCAACACTCCCAGTGTGTTAAGCTCTGTGCAGGCTTTGGGAATACTGAGATGAATGAATCAAAGTCTCTGCCCTTGGGGACTTTCCACTCTAGAGGGCAAGATAGACAATAAACAACTGAACAAATAAAATCATTGCAGATTGCTCCTTAAAGCTTTCCAAAAAATAGAAGAGGAGGGAATACTTCCAAACTCATTCTATGAGGCCAGCAACACTCTAATAAAAAAAATAGACAAAGACACCATAAAAAAGAACATTACCCCTGATGAACATAGATGCAAAAATCCTCAACAAAAGATTAGCAAACAAAATCCAAAAATCATCCATCATGATCAAGTGGGATTCATCCCAAGGATGCAAGGATGGTACAATATTCGAAAATCCATCAATATCATATACCACAACAACAAAAAGAAGGACAAAAATCACATAATCATCTCAACAGATGCTGAAAAAGCATTTGACAAAATTCAACATCCATTCATGAAAAAACTCTAAAAAAATGAGTATAGAGGGCAAGTACCTTAACATAATAAAGGCCATATATGTCAAACCCACAGCCAACATCATACTTACCAGTGAGAAGCTGAAACCTTTTCCTCTAAGATCAGGAACAAGACAAGGATGCCCACTCTCCCCACTTTTATTCAGCATAGTACTGGAGGTCCTAGCCACAGCAATGAGACAACCCAAGGAAATAAAAGGCATCCAGATTGGTAAGGAAGAAGTTAAACAGTCCCTGTTTGCAGATGACATGATATTGTACATAGAAAAACCTAAAGAATACACCAAAAACTACTAGAACTAATAACTGAATCCAGAAAGTTGCAGGATACAAAATTAATACACAAATCTGTTGCATTCCTATATACTAACAATGAACTAGCAGAAAGAGAAATCAGGAAAACAACTCCATTTATAATTGCATCAAAAAGAATAAAATACCTAGGAATAAACCTAACCAAAGAAGTGAAAGACCTATACCCTGAAAACTTCAAAACACTCATGAGAGAAATTAAAGAAGACACCAATAAATGGAAATACATCCTGTGCTCATGGATAGGAAGAGTTAATATTATCAAAATGGCCATCCTGCCCAAAGCAATCTACAGATTCAATGCAATCCCATCAAAATACTAACAGCATTCAAGGAACTAGAACAAATAGTTTTAAAATTCATATGGAACCACAAGAACCCCAAATAGCTAAAGCAATCCTTCCTGAGAAGGAAGAACAAAGCTAGGGGGATTATGCTCCCTAACTTCAAGCTCTACAACAAAGCCACAATAGTCAAAACAATTTGGTACTGGCACAAGAAAAGATCCATAGATCAATGGAACAGAATAGAGAGCCCAGATATAAACCCACACATATATGGCCAATTAATATATGATAAAGGAGCCATGGATATACAATGGGGAAATGACAGCCTCTTCAACAACTGATGTTGGCAAAACTGGAGAGCTACATGTAAGAGAATGAAATTGGATTATTGTCTAACTCCATACACAAAAGTAACCTTGAAATGGATCAAAGACCTGAATGTAAGTCATGAAACCAAAAAACTCAGAAAAGAAAGCATAGGCAAAAATCTCTTGAATATAAACATGAGTACCTTTTTCCTGAACACATCTCCTTGGGCAAGGGAAACAAAACAAAAAGTGAACAAGTGGGACTACAACAAACTAAAAGGCAAAGGGCACCATTAGCAGAACAAAAAGGCATTCTACAGTATGGGAGAACATATTCATAAATGATTTATCCAATAAAGGGTTAACATCCAAAATATATAAAGAACTCACACACCTCAATACCCAAAAAAACAAATAACCTGACTAAAAAATGGGTAGAAAATCTGAACAGACACTTCTCCAAGAAGAAATTTGAATGGCTAACAGGCACATAAAAAGATGCTCTGCATTGCTAATCATCAGGGGAATGCAAATTAAGACCACAATGAGATATCACTTAACACCCAGTTAGGATGGCCAACATCCAACAGACAAGAAACAACAAATGCTAACAAGGACACAGAGAAAGGGGAACCCTCCTACACTGTTGGTGGGAATGGAAATTAGTTCAACCATTGTGGAAAGCGATATAGAGTTTCCTCAAAAAACTAAAAATAGAAATACCATTTGACCCAATAATTCACTCCTAGGAATTTACCTGAAGAAAAAAAATCCCAGAGTCAAAAAGATAGATGCACCCCTACGTTTGTCACAGCACTATCTTCAATAGCCAAGAAATAGAAGCAACCTAAGTGTCCATCAGTAGATGAATGGATAAAGAAGATGTAGTACATATACAAAATGAAATCTTATTCATCCACAAGAAGAAAACAAATCCTACCATTTGCAACAACATGGATGGAGCTAGAGGATATTATGCTCAGTGAAATAGATCAGGTGGGAAAAGACAAGTACCAAATGATTTCCCTCATTTGTGGAGTATAACAACAAAGCAAAACTGAGGGAACAAAATAGCAGCAGACTCACAGACTCCAAGAAGGGACTAGTGGTTACTAAAGGGAGGGGACTTCGGAGGGTAGGTGGGGAGGAAGGGAGAAGGGGATTGAGGGCCATTATAATCAGCACTCACAATATAGGTAGGTCACGGAGAAGGCAGTACAGCCCGGAGAAGACAAGTAATGACTCTATAGCATCTTACTCTGCTGATAGACAGTGACTGCGACAGGGCCAGGGGGGTGAGGACTTGATAATATGGGTGAATATTGAAACCACAATGTTGTTGATGTGAAACCTTCATAAGATTGTATATTAATGATACTTTAATAAAAAAAAAACTACAGATGCAGGAGTAGACAGATTCTAGAATATAGAATATTGTTATGGTCTTTGTTAGGTGGGCTCTCTAGTAAACCTTTTATTATTCTTTTTACTTACATACATTTTCTAGTTCTTTCTACAACAAACATGTATTACTGGTTTTTAAAAATTCCAATTGTCCTATAATTATCTTATCCTGAGCTCCTTACACAACCTTTCCCATGTAACGATAATATCCAGAGTAAGGTCAGAGAAGATGGAGCCCACTGAGTTGACGTCACTCATTGGCTTTACCTGAGAGAAGGCAAATGTTGGAGTCGCTGGCTAGCACAGGAAAGAATGATCAGCTCTATTGAGGGAGTCAGAGAAGGCTTCTCAGAGCAGGGAATAGTTGATATAGGGTCTTGAAAGAAAATCAGCATTTGGAGACAAAAGTGTAGAGGAAGGAATCAGACAAGTCATTCTCTCTTTGAGTCTTAGACTTTTCATCTGTAAAATGGGGACAGTAACATGTCCTTTGCTAGGTTTTTGGGCCACTTAAATGAGATAGGTATGTAGATCTCCATGTCCCCCACCTCACGCCAACAACAGAATAGCTGGTATGTACTAGGTAATGAGCTATTTTTGTTTTGGTTTTAATATTATAAATAAATATTCTGTAAGGGCACTAGTTGTAGCTTTGGAAGAGTTTACTCTTTCTCACTGGTCTGATCTTCTCAACAGGCCGAGGACACTGGTTAGTGGCTCGGAAATGTAATGTCAAGAATAAGTCCAAGGGTGTGGTTGAGGCACCAGCTGAAGGTCAGGAAAGCCCAAAGAAGGTTTCTTCTGAGGTCCGGGGGAAGAAAAGGTCTCAACAGGGAAACCAAGAGGACATTCCTGGACGTGTGCTGGACCAGGCTTTCCTGGTAAGAGTAAAAGCATCCTGGAATGGTTGGCTGGTGTCTGTCTTGGTGGGGGGCAAGGACTTGCCTGACTCCCCTCTGGTCCAACTACCCCCAACCACCCCCAACGATTAGATTTCAGGAAATTGAGTATAGCCAGATAATGAAGGGCCCCAATGCTTTCTTTATATGTAAGTTTTCTTAAAACCACCTTTGAGATAAGTATATACTATGTTATTATTATGATGTTGCCATTGTGCAGATGGTGAAACTGAGACCCTGAGAGGTAATTGGCATTGGCCAAGGTCCCACAGTTAATAATTAGGACTCTGGTCTACTTAGAATTAGAACTATTTAGGATTAGAACTCTGGTCTACTGACTCCAAAGGTTGTGCCTTTACATTATGTCAGATTAAAAAAAACCCTCTTGAGTTGGAGAAGCAAAGGAGTAAGTCACAGGGAAAAGTAAATTAAAATCCCATTCCAGCACCTCGTAGGGTGTAGAGATTCCTGCTCCGTTCTGGGGAGTCCTCTCCAGGAGTGGAGTTATTGGGGAGGTCCCACACTCCACAACCTTTGTCCTTTGGGTTTGGTGTCTGGCTGCCAACCAGTCAAGGGGCTCCCGCCGGATAGTACCAATGCCTGGGGCAGTCTTTATGAAGAGGACTAGGCAAGCTGTGGTGGAGACCAGCAGGTAATTTCACATCAGCTCTGTGCAGTGCCTCAGTGGCTTTGCAAAGAAAGACACATTTTGTAAAACAAGATTAATGTGCAGTCCAGTTCTCATAGCTTCCTTAGAAGAACTCTCTGGCAGCCTCCTTTGTTCCCAGGTTCTGCTTATGGTTCCAAAGAGATGGGTTTCTCCACAGATAAGATTTTGAAAAAGAGCTTTGAGGGTTAGTTGGTTACATGTCACCTCAAGTGGGTAGTGTAAGCTTTTCATGGGATCCTGAAGGATTTCTTTAATTTTTATGGCCACTTCTAATAGCAGGTGAGGAGGACTGAAGGACAGTGCTGAGGAGGAGCAGAAACACTTTCCACAGAGGCCATCTTTCCCCTTTGCTTACAACAATGCACATTCCCACATTAATGGAGGTGGCTTGTTACCTGTGTTGCCACTTTGGAGAGCAAACGCTTCGGGGGTGTTTTTCAGAGGGATGGGATGCCCAGTTGCCTGTTGGACAGCTTCACTTGGATGTTTTGTTGGTACCTATATTGAGCGACTGCGCCAGGCCCCTTACTCCAAGTCCCAAAACATACCCCTTTTCTAGTGTTTGCTATGCCACTTGAGTGATGGCACTACTATCTACTGAGTCACCCAGCCAGTAACCTTGGGTTATCCTTGACACTTGTGTCCCCTTCACCACTACCCCTGCCTACCATTTCCAAGCCCTGGCACCTTTATTAAATAATTGTCACATCTCTATGCTTTGCCTCATCTCCACCACCACCACCCTAATCTGGGCCACCATCACTTTACTGCATTAATTCAGTAAATTCCTAACTACTTTGAACCAACTAGGATGCTTTTATTTCACACAAAAAGAGGCACTGTTATCCCCAGGTAGATTAATTTACTGATTTAACGACATCTTCCAAGGCCTAGGTTCCTCCACCTTTCTGCTCTTATATCCTCAGTATGTTAACCTGTTCTCTTGGGCTGATTGCCTTCATGATCCCAAGATGGCTACAGCAACTCCAGTCATCACATATAAAGGATAACATCCAAAGGTAGAAAATGGATTGCTACTATCTTGTTTTAAAGGAAGAAAAAGCTTCCCAGAACTGGCCTCCCACACCCAGCAGCCAGTGTCTTGTTTGCCAGACTTGTATCATATGTCTCAAAAGTCAATTTTAGGTTAGGAGAACATGACCGCCATGATTGGATTAGACAAGTCAAGACTTATCCCTTGGAGCTGGAGTTTAAGGACACATCCAATCTAAGAAACATGAATAACATTGGGGTTCTTTAACAAGGAAGAAGTAGAGAAATGGGTCTAGGGAAGGACATCAACAACAGCTGGTACGTGTGTCTCACCCCTCCCTCTCCTGTCTTCTCATCCTTTCTGTGTGTATCAGACATAGTAATTTTTATAAATTTGCAGTCAGGCCACTGCCAAAAAACCTCTAACAACTTTCTTTTGACTGGGATAAACCCACATGCCTTTACAGAGCCAACATGGACCCCAATAATCTAACAACTGTCTCCCTAGCTTCATCTGACTGTTTTTCATCCTCTCAAAAAGTGTCTTGCTTTTTCCTGCCTTGATAGCTTTCACAACCCTTGCCACCCACTTTCACATGACCAAACTCCTACTTAGCTCTTAGGTCTCAGCCGAAATATTACTCCCTCAGTAAATATTACCTTACTTGCAGACTGAGGTTAGGACCTCCAGTTACTGTCTCTATAGCATCATAAATTTCTCTTTTAAAAAGTCATCACATTTATAAATATTCACTTGCTATTTGGCTTTCATGCAGTTGCAAATGGAATATTTCTGCCTTTTCATTACTTCCCAATGCCCAGTTCATACCTAAACATAGTAGATACCATAAGTAAGTGATTAACAGGAAAAAAGAATGAGGTTTGACTACACAGAACTAGAAGCTTCAACGCTGAGATTTTATTCTAGCATTTTAATTTTGAGGGGCAACATATGGTAGTCAAAAGAGCACAGAGTTTAGTGATTATAGATTTGGATTCAAATCACAGATCTGTTACTTACTAGCTATGGGGCCTTAAGCAAGGCAGTGTATGTCTCTTAGCCTTGTTTTTCTCATTTAAAAAGGTAGATAATCATACTTATGTCAAAGGGTTTAATTAAGATTAGAAGAAGGTTTGTTGATGTATTTAGCACAACAATGGCACAAAGTAGTGCCTAGTAAATATTTGGTGAATGAATGAATGAACAAATGAGCAAAGAAATTACGACAAAAGGAGATTGGTAAAGCCCCAGAAATACAGATTTTTTTTTTAAAGAGCCAGGTAGAGGAAGTGAGGCTCAGAAAAGATAGAGAAGGGACAGAGAGGGAGGAATCCTCCTAAGAACCCTATAAAGTCAGTGTTACTATCCCCATCTTACCGATGGGAAACAGGTAGAGGAGTTGGGATGGCAGGTTGGTTCTGAGCAACTCCAAACCCGAGTTCTTTCTACTGGACCAGGCCACATTCCTTATCAGAGAGTCATTTGTTGTCTTGGCCAGTCACATAACTTTTGCTGGGGCCTGGAGAGCTGACCCTCTGCACTGTATTCCAGCTGAAGCACCACTGCGTGAGGAAGCCATCAGACCTGTGCAAGATTAATGTGAGTGGCCTGAAGTTCTCCAAGGTAAGGCCAATCCGCAGAGACGTAGTTGGGGTGACCCAGAACTGAGGTGGTTCCTGACTTCTGTCCATTGTATCTCTTGGGGACTGGGAATCTGGTCACGAAGGAGAGGGAGGGTCAGACAAGGGCTCATTAGGTGGAAACAACATTCAGACATAATATTTTACTGTAAATAGGGCATTACCATGTTCTGTGTGAGATAAACAAAATAGCCTTATGGAAGTGGGTTTGAATTTGCCTTAAAACTTTGTTGTGACATCATTTATTGTGTGACACTGAGTTCCCATCAAAATAGCCTGCAGGAAACAACATGGATGGAGCTAGAGGGCATTATGCTCAGTGAAATAAACCAGGCGGAGAAAGACAAGTGCCAAATGATTTCACTCATCTGTGGAGTATAAGAACAAAGAAAAACTGAAGGAACAAAACAGCAGCAGAATCACAGAACCCAAGAGACTAACAGTTACCAAAGGAAAAGGGACTGGGGAGGATGGGTGGGAAGGGAGGGATAAGAGGAATAAAGGGCATTACGATTAGCACACATAATGTAGCAGGGGGTGGCATGGGGAAGGCAGTATAGCACAGAGAAGACAAGTAGTGACTCTATAGCATCTTACTACGCTGATGGACGGTGACTATAATGGGGTATGTGGTGGGGACTTGATAATGGGGAGAATATAGTAACCACAGTGTTGCTCATGTAATTGTGTATTAATGATACCAAAAAAAGAAATAGCCTGCAGGAGAAATTTTCTCAGTTTTCAGTGCCAAGAGTGGTAATTGTTCTCCCAAGATGCAGGTTCGTTCTTAACTTGTAGGCACTGTGACCTCATGAGTCATATTTCTTTCTTTGCATTGGCCAGTAGGTAGCTCAGGGCCATATTTGTGGCCTGCCATTAGTCAATGTATATACAGGATATTATGGCATATATTTTTGGTTTGTAGGCCCTCCGTGGCATATAAAGAGAGATTGCTTGTGTAATACTATACAGCAATTAAAATGAATCAACTAGAGCTACATGTGTATCAACATAAGTAAATATCAAAACATCTAGGTGTATCAACACAAGTAAATCTCCAAAACATAGTGTTGAGTGAAAACGCAGGTTGCAGAATAATAAACTACAATATGATTGCATTTAATAGAAAGTTTTAGAAACATGTTAATAATACTATATATGATTTATGGATACACATGTATGTAAGTAATATAAGTGTAAAACAGGTGTAGGAAAGGTAACCAGCAGTTCAGGACAGCTATTTTCTGAGGGAGATGGGGAGAAGAATGTAATTGGGGAGAGTTATGTGGCATGGGGGGGAGGGGGCTCAACACTCTGTAATGTTTTATTTCTTTAAAGGAATTTGAAGTAAAGACAACAAAATATATTCAGGCTTATTAAAGCTGGGTCGTGGGTACATGTGTCTTCAGGGTATCATTCCCTATACTTTCCAGTACATTTGAACAATTTCATAACAGAAAAGAAGCAGAAAAGCCCTTGCAGTCCTCGAGAAGTGGCTGCTCCTGTGCCGTGATGTGTGCCATCTCTTTAGGTCTTTGCTCCTTCTGACAGCAGCTCTGCAGCTTCAGCATGGCCTCTGTGCCAGGAACTAATCTTGTGTTCTTTCCAAACGCCTTCCCACAGGCTAAGGAAAAGGATTTCAAGCATTTTCATTCGGTGATTTACATCAATGCCTCAGAAAACCTGCTGCCTCTGGGTAAGCTTTTCTTCCTGAAAACTACTTTCTGCCTCTTGGCCGATGCAGCCAGTCATTCGTGTTAGCGTATCAGTTGCCTGTCAGTCCATCCATGCATGACTGGACACGCATCTCTTTTTTGGAGTGCAATAGGCTGGGTGCTGGGGAACTCACAGACCTGGACTTCAGCCCAGAGCTGGCACTACCTGCTTAGAACTTTGCTCATGGAATTGCTGCTTCTGTATCTGTACATGGAGATAATTCTCTTCCTTTCTTCCTCCCCAAGGCAGGACCCCTTGTAGGCTCAGAATGAGACAGATATATAAAAATGTTTTTAAGTCCGTAAGAGCTCTTTTAGGACTTCTTTATTCAGCAAATCCACAGTGCCCACTGCTGGGTGTCAAAATTGTGGGAATGGGCGAGTAAGGGAAGTGCAAAGATAGAGGGAATCAGAAAATGCTATGCAAGCGTGTAAGTGGGACATCAATCAAGTCAGAGTGTCACGAGAAACTTATGAGAAGAGGAGCACTAAAGCTGACACCCAAGAAATGAATAGAAGGGACTCAGCATTTCAGACCAGTGGAGCAGATGTGGGATGGCAGTGCCTAATCAGGGACCGTGAAGACGCTCTGTAGGTTTGCAAGGGAGGCAGGGAAGAATGGAGACCAGGAGGTTGGCAGGGTCAGACTATCAAGGGCCCTGAGTAACTTGGACTAATCCTGAAGGCAAAAAAGAGCCCCGGAAGGCTATTAATAAAGAGGCTCAGTGGTGGCTGTGAGGAGGGTGGATTATAAGGGAAGCAGACGGAGGCCAGGAAACCTGGGAGACAGCTTCATTTTTTCAGGGAAGGAGGGGTGAGGCCTGAACTAGGGCTGTGGCAATAGAGGGGGGATTTAAGAAAGTGAGATTCAGGAGGAGGTAGAAATAACATGACTTGGTAACTAATGAAAGGAGGGAGGAACCAAGGGGATCTACTGAGACAGAGAGCCCTGGAGGAGAGGCAGGTTTGTGGAGAAACAGGATGACTTAGTTCAGTTTTGAATGCATTGAATTTGAGGGGTGTTTTTAAAGATGCACGTGATGAAATCCCTGCCCTTAAGAAACAGTATAGTCTGTCAGGAACATGGGCTTGAAATACAAAGGCCAACAGGCATATAAAAAGATGCTCAACCTCACTAATGATTAAAACACCATCAAAAGCTATTATCTGCCTATCAAATACTGGCAAAAATGAGACTGTAGGGTGATCACCAGCACTGGGAAGGAAATGGGTACTCTCCTATTTAGCTGGCAGAAGTGAAAATATTGGTGCAATCTTTGGAAGGCAACTTGACAATGTCTCTGAAAATAGACATTGTTCTTAATCTAGCAGTTCCACTTCCAGAAATGTATTCCACAGAAACAAACCTGTACAAGGATGTTCATTGGAAATATCTTGAAATAACTACCAAGCTGTCTTTTTTTTTTTGTCTCTACTGAATATTCTGACTCATCAGACCACCAGAGGCCACACTCGACCCCAGGTTCACTTAGGAAGCTCTAAGCCATTCCACAGTGTGCCAGCAGCACGGCCTCAGGAAGTCCTTTCCCAGGGTGTTCTCACAGCCCCCCGTGCAGCCATCACAAGCCATTCTCCATGGCCCCCAGCTCAGGTCCAGGGCATTGAGACTCATTGGTGGAAGCAGGAGCCACTCTGGCTTAGAAACCTTGCTCCCACAGGAGCAAATAGCCATTGTAACACTCCACAGACATAGTTCCTAGAGTCCCTGCCAAGGGCATGTCCAGTTATAGGAGACCCAAAGTTATGGTTACCCTCCAGAGGTTTAGAGTTCATTTACATTTTCTCCTAATCCAGTTGTGATTTACCAGTCTGCGGTCATTTTTACCACAGCAGTACTGCCTGTGTTACTGCACTATATGTTTCAGGTTACCAGGGGAACAGAGCTAGAAAGTTATAAGGTCCAGTTCTCATGCAGAAGAGTGTTCTTACCTTTTATTCACATAGCCTAAAGGCCGTCAATAGGGAAATGGTTAAATGAAGTAGGGCATGTCTACACTATAGAACATAATTCAGACATTATGCAGATGTATATGTTTTGATATGGAACAATCCTTAAGTCATACTCTTAAAGGAAAAAAAAGTAAGTCACAGTACAATGTGTATGGTATGATTCTCTTTTTGTAAAAAAATAAGTGTGGTGTGTGTGTATGTGCGTTTCAGTATATACATGAGAAAAAGTCTGGAGTATTACACATGAAATTCTCAATACTTACATCTAGCTGTTAAATTAAAGGGATATTTTATTTTGTTTTTTGAAGGTTTTTTTTTTTTTTGGTGGGCATGTTTTCCCTTTATAATCAGAAATAATAAAGAAAAGTTTTTAATGGACTTTGGAGTTAGCCTTAGATTCAATTCTTGGCCCTTCCACTTACCAGCAATTCCATTCCCAGCAAATCACTTGGCCTAGCTGAGCTTTGGTTCCCTCAGCAGTAGAACGGACACAGTGATCCCTATTTTTCAGGGTGTTAGAGATTTAGAGGGCAGTTATATAGAGAGCCCAACAATTAAGCCCAGCCTAACTCAGTAAATTACTACTGGTAATATCTTTCTTTTAAGTCCTTCACAAGCTGCAAATTCTTTCTCCTCTCCGTAGAGGCATTTCACACGTTTCCAACCTTAAAAGAACTGGATCTCGCATTTAATGGCATCAAAACCATCTATGTGAAATATGGAGACTTTAAGTTCTTGGAAGTAAGTTGGAGGTAGGGAGTTTTTGGTGCTCACCATTTCCCTGTAGGTAATGAGTATGGAGGTCTCCACTGATTCTCACTGTTGGGAAGGGGCTCTCCAGGCCTTTACAGCCAGCCAGGCCCTTGCTTCAGTGCAATCATCTGGGTGGTGGGGTTGCTGGTGGTGAGGAGGGTAGCGGTGGTGGTGGTGGCAATGGTGACAAATAGATGAGAATATGTTAGACTGGTGACCATGGAACATGGTCCAGAAAATAAATGCCAAAGGTCATGCCCAAAGGAGACTGTGCAGAAAAATGAGTTTTTTAGGAAGGAGTTGAGGGGAGATCTGGAGCCAGAGGGGCCTGAGGAGCCATGGAGGTTAAGTGAGCTGGTCTGAGTGAGCCAGTCTGGTTCAACGGGTTGGGGTAAAGCAGGCTATAGGCCTAGTGCATAGGCCCAGAGATGAGTGTGAAATGAAATAGGGCTCCTATGAGTTATATAGCAGACTCTTGACATTTGTACATTCACAGCTGGGAATGTACACCCCAGATACAAAATTACAGAAAAATTTGTTTGCATTCTTGGCTTTCTCCTAAATTAGATTTCCCATAGTTATGCATTTTCTATGCACGTTCTCATACTTCAAGTTAATCACCTCTTCACCTTCCATGAAAACTTTAGGGCTACTTTTCACAAAGAAACAAATCTCTGTCACTACCTGAGAGTCACTGTGTACATAGAGAGTAGAGAACAACAGAGCTGGAGCAAGGTGTGGAGCTGGGCATCTGGCCAGGCTCACTTACTGAATAATGGGCTCTTCCCCACAGGTTGGCCTTACCTGTTGGCTGAGGTGTTTCAGATTCAAACCTCAGCAAAATGTCTGTGTGTCATGAACCTTGCGATTGATCCCGAATTGTTGGTGACTTAAATTATTCAATCTGCAAACATCAAGGGTCCACCGCTTTTCACAAAAGCCTTACTTAACTTGGTCTTCCCAGATAGACAGAGGGAGACAGACCTCCTACAAGTGAATATTTCAGAGAGTTGATACCCTTTATATGCCCAAGTTTTAAAAGGTTTTAACTGCTTGGGATGGCAATCTTCTTAAAATGGATTGTATGTCCTTGTATTCTTAAAGCATGCTATACTGACTGTAATGGTTCCTTCTCTCCATTGTTTCAAGTCATACTGAGGATAACAGTGATTTACTATGATTTGGAACAGGAGTGGTCCTCAGACTTGTCCAGGAAGCAAAGCTCTTGAATGTCCGATAAAACAGAGAGGGAGTAAGTTTATGACAACTGATGCAGTGCTGTGCTGTGTCAAAAATAATTCATACCAAATTTTAATATGGATAGTGGGAAATCTGTTCTCAATACTCTAGAGATAGAGGGAGTCATTTCCCTCATCTATAGGCCTGGGAGCTTCTTATGGACTTTCCTTTTTTTTGGTTATTTTACTTTATTAAAAAGAAGTTGTTGAGCTCCTGGTGTGTTGTATACTGTGCCAGGCATCATGTCTTCCTCACCCCTACCATTTCAAACCCACGTGTCAAGTGCCAGTGGGACACAGGGAGGGGACATGACTACAGTCTTCAACCCCACACAGAGCTGACTACCTTAGATCTACTGGTCGATCATGATTGGCTTTTGGGGGGGTCCACTTCAGAGTTTGATAGCCTCTGATAAAGATTATTTGTTCAACCACCCAGCCTTACCAAAAGGGAATTTATTTACAAAAGAAAGCAGAATATAAATGAAAAGAGGAAATCTCTTGGCCAATCTTTTGTTTTCCTCTCTTTATGATTTGCAAGGGCTCCCTAAGAAAAAGAATAAACCTGTCAATGTCCTGAATTTGCAGCTCACGGTAATGAGTATTTTGATGTGTAATAAAACTTGATGTGACTCAGCAGATGCAGTAGCCAGGTTAGGAATCTTCTGACCTTGTTGGCCAGAAAGGCCGCCACTCATAGTAGAATTCTTCAGCAGACAATAAGGGAGAACTTCTTTTTGCCATGATTTGATTCTCTGCATACAGGTCTGAAAAAGGGTCAGCTGCAGCCCTGCCCTGGGAGTCAGGAGACCTTGTTTCTAGTCTTGGCCCTGCCACTATTTTGGCCTGCCTCCTTAGCCAAATAACCTGCCTTCCCTAGGACTTAAGTTTTCCCCTCTGTGAATTCCGAACTAGCTATGAAATTCTGTGACCTGTGATTCTAAGACTATTCTAAGACTTACTCCTGTAAGTCAGTAAATATTTTAGGCTTTGCAGTCTATATGGTCATAACTCGTCCTACCTGTCATAACTGGTCAACTCTGCTGTGGCAGAAGGAAAGGAGCCACAGACAATACATAAACAAATATGCACAGCTATGTTCCAGTAAAACTTTGTGACACTGAAATTTGAATTTTACCTAATTTTCCTACAGTTATTCTTCTTTTGATCTTCTTTTCTACCATTTAAAAATGTGAAAATTATTCTTAGCTCATGGGCCATCCAAGCAGGCAGCAGGATGGATTTGGCTCAAAGGCCTTAGTTTGCCAACTCCTGAGCTAGGACACTGATGACACAGCTCAGTGCGGTTGGAGAGTGAGACACAGTCGACTGTAGTAATGGGTGAGCCTGCAGAGGCAGCAGAGGAGACAGCGTGGAGGGCCTTGGAAGCCTCGCTAAGGAGTTTGAACCTTTCCTATGGGTAATGGGTGTGACTGTTGTATATTCTTCAGTATGAAAGATATTAAGGGGGCAGAATCCATAGGTCTTGTTGACTGCCCATATCTGGGTGTGCGGGAGAGGACACGCCCTCCTTCACCTGTGCTTATCCAGGCCAGCTGCCTACTGTTCCTCCTTGAAGGCTTCCCTCTTTGCCCTGCCAAGTGGGATCACCCTTTGTGTGAACTCTCTAAACTTGGAATTTGCTAATGGCAGTGAGAACTCAGCACTCTTCTGGTGCTCAGCCTGTACAGTCTTATCAAGTTCTCCCTCTTCTACCATGGACTCCAGTCATACCCAAACCATTTTCAGTCCTCAGAACAATCAGGGCTATCTCCTGCCTCCTGGCTTCTCTACCTGCCACTTGCTGCACTGTCCTTAACAACTTGGTGAATACCGCCCAGTCTCTGGGGACAACTCAAGTGTCATCCGCTCTGTGAAGGCATCTGGACCCCCTGGTGGACCTGCCCATTTTCCTTCCTTTGTGCCTCTATTGGTCTGTGTGAGACATCTATCCCAGAAGCTGCCCACCTAGGCTGTGAGCTCACAGTGGGCAGGGACTGGTACAGAGTAAGACTTCGGGTAGGGACCTTGAATGAGGTGATGGCGATGATGACAGCCAGCATTAACTAAGCATTTAGCTTGTACCAGGCCCCAATGCTCAAGGCTTCACTTACATAATTCCTCATACAAACCCATTATTATTCCCACTTTACAGATAAGGAAGCTCAGGTTAAGTAATTTTCCCAAGACCATATAATCAGTGAGGACTTAAACCCATGTCTACAGATCCCATCAATTAATTACTACAGCAGAATCACACCAAACCCAGTCCTCCTCTGGCGGTGACCTGCAGCCAGTTGTCTATATGTCTGATGACTGGGTAACACTGATGTGGTTGACCAAAGACCTTGCTTCTGCACCAGCTGAATAAAACTCTTAACAGTGGCCCCACTCAACAGGCTTCACTGGATGTGGGTGGCTAGAGGGGGAGGGAAAGAAGCTGGCTTGTGCAGAAGTGCTAAAGTGAATGTCTAGACTGGGCTGACATCATTTATCCCAGTTGCCTTTGTCTTTCCAGAAAGAAACTCAGTTTCCTGACTGGACCCCTGGCTGCAAGCAACTATCTCATGAATCTAGTGGCCAATTAGAAGGCAGCTGATGATGGGGTGACAGTTCGGGTCTTTGTCCTCATAAGCCACTCATTCTAGCTGCTTTTTTAAATGTGTACTTACTGTGTACCAGGTTCAATGCTAGGTTACAAGGATACAGTGATACCGTGGTATGGCCCCTGACCTCAGAGAGTTTGTGCTTTAGTCCACTACTGTGTGTCAGAACTATGCTAGGCACATCTTGTACCAATATCCCTATTACTCAGACATGTATCCAGCCATGGTAGATATCTGGCCAACTGTGAGAAGTACCTCCTGGGCAGTCTAGATAGAGCACTCAGTCAGGGGAGATAGAGATTCCATCTGGCTGGGGAACTGGGACAGGTTTTATAAGGAGGCAGCTTTTGAGCTGGCCCTTTGGGGCTTGGATTCAGGTACATGGAGAAGAGGTATTCCTGATTAGGCAAAAAGCTCAAGCAAAGATCTGCAGGTGGGGTGGGAGGAGGTATGGGGAGGAGTGACTTTGGCCAGCACCATAGGATAAACAACAATTTTCAGTGGAGGTAAGGCTGGAAAATGGGTTAGGAACTGGCTCTAGTGGGCCTTGAATTTTAATCCAGAGATTCAAGAGGGTTTTAGCCTTGAGGGTGGTGGGGCTACCCCAGAAGTTTAAAAAAAAAAGCATTTAGCTCCCACCTCATGTATAAGCATCTTTTTCATGTGTAGTGCTTCTGTTCCCCCATATTTTATCTTTGCACCACAGTTCCTGGACCTTTCCTTCAACAGCCTGACTGCAGAGGCCATCTGTGATCTGGGGATTCTGCCACACCTCCGTGTCTTGCTGCTCACGGGCAATGGGCTCACCAACCTGCCACCGGATTTGGCTGTCGCAGAGCAGTAAGTTCTACATCCCAGGGTCCATCCCATGTGTTTCTTCATAGCGTTTGGGTGTAAGTATTCAAGAGAATAGTCCAAAGCAGCTCAGGTGTGCTGTTACGACAGGCTGTGAGTGTTCAAAGCAGGGAGGATGCCTCCTACTGAAGCTCCTAGGAATGGCAGCCAAGAAAGCAGGGCCCCAAAGAATGGGTAGGCCTCAGATGGGTGTCCCACACTCCTCTGTGCTATTAGGAGAGACCAGGTGTTTAGCAGATCACCTTCCCTGCCTCTGATTGGTCATTGATAAATCCTGGGTATTGCTTTTGCCACACTATTCCCCTTCATGAACTCTCTTAATAAACTTATATTCCCATTTTTCATCTTTGCTGAATGGGCAGAGGCCATGCCTTGCGGCCAGGATGTGCTCATTAGTCCTTCCTCTCTTAATAATAAAACCACATATGTAGTGCTCTAAAATTATTCCATCTTCAAAGAGGCACAGAATCTCAAACATAATTAAATTAGTCATGGGGATAAAAGTACAGCATAGAGAATATAGTCAATCGTTCTGTAACATCTTCTATGTTGACAGTAACTACACTAGCTGGGGTGAGCATTTAATAAAGTGAATAACTGTTGGATCACTATGTTATATACTTGAAACCAATATAATATTGTGTATCAACTATATTTCATTATAAATAAATAGAACAGGGAGATCATCCTGGACAATTGGTGGGCCCAAGGCAACCACATGAGTCCTTAGAAGCAGAAGAGGAAAGGAGAAGAGTCCATGAGATGTCTATGGATAAGATGAGGCCAGAGAAATGAGGCTGAAAGAGAGGGCAGAGAAAGGTGTGCAAAGAACTTGACCCGCCATTTCTGGCTTGGAAGAGAGCCATGAGCCAGGGTATATAGAAGGACTCTGGGAGTTAAGAATGACTCCAAGACAATAGCCAGCAAGGAAACAGGACCTCAGTCATACCATCACATGGGCCTGAATTCTGCCAACAGTTTGAATGAGTCTAGAAAGAGACTTTTCCCTACAGCTCCAGAGAGTGGGAGGGAAAGCCTACTGATCCCGTGCTTTCAGCCTTATGAGACCCTTGGCAGAGAGCCATGCTGTGCTCATACTTCTGACCCATGAAAACGTATGCTAATAAATATTATTTAAAAATAAAATAAAAAATAATCCCTACTTTATAGATAAGGAAAGTGAGGCACAGATAGGTTAAAAAATTTGCTCGGGGTTACAAAGCTAATAAGTGGCAGATCCGAGAGTTGAACCAGGTCTGTCTGATTCCAGAGACCAAGCTTACGGCCATTACATTCCCTTCTTATAAAGATTCTGTACATTTTCCGAGGGCCAACTCAGAGCCTTCTCCTTTGACCGGAAACCTTTCTGACTGCTTTAGCCCATGCTTCTTCCTCCCTTCTTTAAGCACCTGTTGAGTTTAATGTTTTCCCAGTTAGTTTACAACTTAGTATATGCTATTGTGACTGCCTCATAAATACGTACATACTGTGTATTTATAATAGATAGGTAAATGGATGATATATATAGTCTCTCCAGCAGATTCATTTTAGCAGATTCATTCAAGGGCTCTGCGCGCATCTTGGTCTATTTCTTGGGCATGTGTACAACTGCTTTCTTGTCTCTTACACACCCTCCCAGGCACATGCACACACCTTTCTTTTCCTCAATTTTATCTTCTTCTTAGGCAGGCTTTCTTCATGACCAGACCTGTAACAGTCAGGGTCTAGTCAGGAATACAAAACCACTCAAGGTAATGCAAATTGATGGGAATTACTTATCTTAAGTAGGAAGAGATAATAATTGGTGTTTTATTATGGAAAATTTCAAACAACATAGAAATAGAGTCAATGGTGAAATGAACTTCCATGTACCCCTCACCTAATGATTACTGCTTGACAGTTATCAAGTCACACCCAATCTTGTTTCCTCTAGCCCCATCACACTTCACCCTAGATTATTTCAAAGAAAAATCTCAAATGTATCCAGCCATAAATGAATCCATGTAATTTCATGTAATTTCAAGCAGTTGAATTCAAGCAGATTCATGTAATTTCATCAGTAAAATCCAGTGTGTACTTCTAAAAGACAAGGACTCTTTTAAAAAGCATAGCCAGAGTACCTTTATTCTACCTAAATGTTACCAATAATAAACAGAGGAAATTAGTGCCATAGGTGGTAGAAGGTCTGGGGTGCAAAATAGAGAATAGCGTTAGTGGAAGATCAAAAGGGAAGAATAAGAGTTGATACCAAGAAATCAGAAGCCACTAACACTGCTGGCCAGGGGCCCACAATCTTATCCCTGCTCTGGGCTTTTAGGGAGGTCATTGCTGTAATTCTCCATCAGCAGCAGATATGCTGCCTAACCAGGCCTGGAACTTCTGCCAACAAAGACGCCACTACAAATACTGCCTTTGCTGCATTGCTGCGACTGCTGCCAAACACCACATGAGAGAGTTGCTTCTGCCCCTGCTCTGGCCTTATATTCTCACAAGCCCCTCCATTGGCAGTACCGAGCTGGAAGCCACTTAGAAAGGCAGGCAGGGCACAGATGCAGAGTAAAAGTTAAAAGCAAATAAGCAGATGACTGGTACCATCAAATCCTCGGAAAACCAACATCTACTCTTCTTTTCTTCATTTTTAATTTCCATACAACAAAAGCAACCACAACATGCTTTCACCTAACATGAAGGAGCAATTCTTATATGAAGAAGCCTTTCACCCTCTTGTAAAGGGATGAAACACAGTTCCAACAACCACTTATCCATTCTTTGGATGATGTTATTTTGTCTTATAAAACAATCACAATCCCACCTGGATATTTTATAACCTAAAACCCAGTAGAGTTAATCACCACTAGCAATTTACACACACACACACACACACACACACACACACACACACACACACACACACACACAACAAGCAAGGAAGAAAGTGTACCTGAAAATATGTGTATTTGCTACAACAGTCTTTTCTGAACTGGTCAGGAGTCCATAGCACATACTTATAAATCCTTTTTCCATCGCCTCTTTAATGTTTCCTTTGCCTTCATCCAGCATCTCAGCTGGTTAGGGTCCTTTAAGTGATGTAGTAGCCTAAACAGTCACTCCTGAAGGGTTTGAGTCCTTATGGTCCTACTTTTAAACTGAGTTCCTGGCATCTTACATTAATATTTTTTAATTGTGGTAAAACACATATAAAATGTACCATCTTAGCCATTTTTAAATGTACAATTCAGGGACATTAAGTACATTCATGTTGATATGCAACCATCACCACCATCCCTCTCCAGAATGCTTTCCTCTTGAAAAATTCCATTATCTTTGACTAATGGACATGACACTTCTAAGAGGAACACCATAAAACTCCCTGGATTCTAAACATATTCCTTTTTGCCCAAGGTACAACAGCAGTCATATCTACTTTTGCTAATCAGTATCAATCACCCAGCCAATATAGTAAAGCCCTCTTTTCCTGCCTATCGGTTTGGTGGAATGAGGAACCCAAGTGGCCAGTAGCAATCTCAATGTCCAGTTAAGTAAACTATCCTTCGTGGCCCCTGTGAAAGTATTCCTCCCTAGGAAACCGAGACCTCTAAATCGGAAGAGCTCAAAGTTGCAGGAATGGGAGCAAAAATTCTGCAAGTAGATACCTGTAAAAGGCTCGGCTCTCATTTCTAGTCATTAATTCCTAGACCCTTACATTCTGGGTATGAGAAAAATAGCATCAGTATCAGTTGCTGGTTTATGTGGTACCCTATCCTAAAGTCAGTACCCCAACTTTGCAGAGGGCAGTCTCCTATAGCCAGTGCAATAAATAAGTTGTCAAGAGACTATTTTACCATCCTATTAGGTCAACTACTTCAGCATGGTAGGGTACATGGTTAAAAAAATGAATTCCATGTCTCTGAGCCTGTTATTGCACTTCTCTGCCATAAAATGTATTCCATGGTTAGAAGCAATGTTATGTGAGGTGCCAGAATAATGAATAAGAAAGCATTCAATAAGTCCAGGGCAGAGAATGCAAATCCATATCCAAAATAGATATTTACTGCTGTAAGGAAAAAAAAAATCACTGCTCCTTTTATGAAAGTGTGCACTGTAGCATTCCCTGAGTAGATGGGGGCCTCTACTTTCCTCCCAGAAATGGAGCCATGTTAGGGACTCAGCATTGGCTTGTGCCACTGGCAAGCTGGGTACTCTGCTGGGGTGGTAGCCAGATCTGCTTTGGTCAAGGGGGACATGTGTAGCCTCCGTGCCTGCTGCCAGGGCCATTGTGCAAGCCCTGGGGTAGCCAAGGAGAGAAGAAGCCAAGTGACATTCACAGAGTGGGTTATCTTGTCCAACTGATCACTGAGAGTCTCCTCTGCAGTGGATGGTCTTTGGGAAGACTGTGTGATTCAGGTGCTCCTCATACTCTCTGCCCATTCGTAAAGGTCCATCCATCCACATAATTTCCCCTCACTCCTCCATATCTGCAATTTTACATCACTTTTTCCAAGCTTTGACTGTTCAGCTACACCTTAGCCCCTGCCCATGAACCAGCATAGACCCGTACTGCTGGCTCTCTTGCCCACCAAGCAAAATGGACAATCAGAGATATTACTCCCTATATTTTACCTATTGGGAGGGTTTCTCTTCCCATCTTTCAGAACTACCCCCGTCTGGGGTTGTAATACTGTAATAGTCTATTTTTAGAGTCAGCATATCATGCACAATCATTTGTAAACCCAGCTGGAGTGTTTCCTGCTGTGTCAGCTGCTTGCAGAACCTTAGTTGTGGGTTGGAGAGGGAGCAGTGCAGCAGGAGCAGGCATCACAGGAACCGACGCCACATCCATTCATGCAACTTTTCCAGACTTGCTTGAGCCTAATTTCAAATACTGCTTTTACCTGATGAAGGTTAGCTGCACAGTCAGGTCATGATGAGCCACTCGTGTGGTGTGGTCACCTCATGTCCTGCGGTCAGCTGTTCATTCCCTACCAACATGCAGCAGTAAGCCAGAAACTTTTCTTTCAAAAAGAAAGTAGTTATCTACAGAATAGGGCATAACTTTGCTCAAAAATGATTCTTCAGTTGGTCCCTACAAAAGGCTCTGTTCATAGAGGGCCATGTAATTTATCATCCAAACCAGGACATATTTGAAAGGGAAAAACGATACTGTTCATTATTTGGGGATAACAGGTGAAAATTCAGACTGTTCTTAAAACCCAGGATGTCTGGTGACCCTGTCTATATACAGCACACCTATGTGCCTTAAACATTTAGAGCACAGTTGGACCTGCTGAATCATAATTTCCAGTGCCATTGGCCAGTGACATGTAGCCCAAAAGGCACCTTGCACTGCAGCTGGACCCGTTGTAGAGCCTTGACTTGGGATACTCAGTAGGTAGATCAGAACAGCACAAATGTTTTATTTGTAGCTTCCCAAGCCCAAAAAAGCCAACAAAGTTTTGTGCCTTTTTCTTAGTAACAGGTGGTGCAAGGTGAAGGATGGTGTTTTCACACTGGAAGTATATTCCCACAAACTCCAGATACCTGGATGTCAAGAAAATTAATCAAGGTGGCTGTTCATTGAGTTTTTGTGGGGCTTACCTCCATCCTGTGGCACATATAGATCTTCCTAAGGCATCTAGGGCATTTGTAAGTTCCTGCCCCTCAGGTCCAATCAACATAATGTTCTGTGGAATACCAAAACATATTGGTAATGGTGTGCAATAGATGATACTAGGGCTAAAGAGTTGCTGTAGCCTTGAGAGATGAGGACAAATGTGTGTCACTGTCCCTGTCAGGCAAAAGCAGACTGATTTTAGTAGTTCTTGTTAATTGAGAAAGAGAAAGAAACATCTGCCAGGCCCTCAGCTGTATCACAATGCCAGGGCCTTTGCTGATTTGCTACAGTAAGAAGAGTCCACATGAGAAACAGCAGTGAAAGTGGAGTCACCACCTGACCAAGCTCACAGTAATCTATAGCCTTTCATCAAGACCTGTCTCATGCACAGACAAATAACCAAGTTAAACAGGGAAGTCATAGAAGTCATTACCCTTCCACCTTTCCAGTCTTTAGTGATGGCAGTAATCTTGGCAATTACTTCAGGGATGTGAAATTATTTTTGGTTTTCTGTTCTAGAAGCAAAATTCCTGGAAATTCAATCTAGCCCTTCCTGCTATAATAATCCCCACTCTGTTGGTCAGTGAACAAGTGTTATTCTGTCAGTTGCTTAGTATGTCTGTTCTAATTATACCCTCAGGAACTGGGGAGATAACCACAAAGTAGGTTTATGACTTCACTGAGTCCATTCATAGGCTAAATTTCCACCCCTCCATCTGATCTTCATAATCCCCCACTTTGAGTGATAGACCCCCATGCCTTTCTTATCCCCAGACCTTAGCACCGATTTGTAGATATTGCCCAGTAATCCTTGAAAGGCCTAGCTTAGCGCTGTTCAGTAGCGCTTTCTGCAATGTTGGAAATGTTCTTTATCTGCATTGTCTAATATGGTAGCCACTAGCCATATCGAGCACTTGAAAGGTGGTCAGTGTGACTGAGGAACTGGATTTTTTTTTCAGTTTAATTAGCTTTAATTTAAATGTAAATAGGACACTGAATAAGAGGCATGACTCTCCCTTTGGTCAAGTCAAATCACTTTTTTTTTCCTCACCAAATCACTTTCTCAATCTCTCTCTCTCTGTTACATAGATCACTCATAATTCCAAATCATCTTAATTCAGTTATAGCATTTGAAGTTACTAGAAGCTAGATCTCAGGCTGGACAGGACTGCACTGTTTCTAGTTCACACTCCTAGGGTTTGGGCCTCCAATGCCCTAACTCAGAGCAGGGCAGTTTATCAGGGCTCCCTCTCTGCACTCCAGATTTTGGCCCCTAGACTAGCAAGGGTATCAGAATCTCTGCTCAGCTTCTCAGCTCCTCTGCCACACTGGGAGTCAACAGAGAGCCTTAGGGGAAAGTGGCCCAAATATCCCATCTTCCGTTTTGGGCTTCCTTCTTCCAAAACGAGGCCTCCCAATTTGTCACAGCTTGTTAGGTCCCAGATGCCTTTAAAGAAGATTGTTTTTGATATGTATCTATATATTTTGTCTGGAATTTCTGTTTATACTCAGCAGAGGGTTGGCCCACATTATTTAATCTCGAATACCATAAACCTTTCCATTTATTTTGGCCAAATTCCTAGGAGCACCTAGTATGGAACTATTTTCAACTAAGTGAAACTAGCTGGGTATTTTCTGAATATTTGGGCTACAGTTTTGTGAAGGGTCCTGTCTACCCTCCCCTGTCACCTTCTCTGTTCACTGCAGGGCGGTTTCCTGCTGGCTGTGGGGTGAGGGGTTCTGGTTCACGGTCCCCTGAGGATACATCTTTTTTAGGATCCCAGATTCATGTAGGGGTCTCCCATCACATGCCCTACCTGCTGTTCCCGCAGTATCAGCCAGATGTCCTCAAGGCAAAAGTAGCCTCTTGTGCTCAGTTTCTGCCTCCTGATTTTTGACTACAGTAGCCCACTTGGTCACTGTCTTCACATCTCCTACATGTTTTCAAATGATGGACCTTTTTTCTTTTAACGTCTTATTCATCATTCTAGTTGTTTTCAGTGGAAAGCCTTGTCACATAAAGTAAGGCGTGTCTGTGCCGCTCTGCACTTGTACTTTCTTACATATAAAATGGGCAGGATAGGTGTACTCCCACTTGCTCAGAGAATCCATTGAAATTATTCTGCTTGGAAAGCTGTGAGGCTCCAAACAAGCGTTATTGTCATTGTCTTCCCACTCGTCTGTCCACGTTCGATATGCTCTGTAGATGCCTCTTCTTCTGCCAGCCTCTTAAATGCTGGTGGTCCCCAGCTGTCCATTCTCAACCCCTTGTTTTTCTTAATCGTTATAATCTTTCTTGGAGGTTCCATCCTTTCCCCAGTTTTAGTTACTTCTCTGGTTCACTTCTACCATCTGAGCTAAAAGCACATATATCCCATTTATCCTACCAAACTCATCATACATGTGCCGATGCCAAGATCTGCTCCTCCTAGATCCCTGGCCTTGGCGATGGGCACAGCTCTCCACCCGCTGTGCAGTCGTCCAGAATAGAAACCGGGGCATCAGCTGGAATCTTCCCTTCCTCGCTTCACATACCCATTCAGTCCCAGATGCTGTGAATTGTACTTCCTAAACCTTCCTCAAGCTTGACCATCTCTGTCATCTTGTTTAGTGTCAGTCTGGTTTCTCACCTTGTAGCCCTTCCTCCTTACCATCAGCCAGAGTGCAATTTCTCAAATGCCATCTGATTCTGTCACTACCCTGAGTAAAGTCCTGCGGCAGCTCCCCAGTGTTCTAAAGAGAGACTTCATTAACATTGATCACAAGGCTTTTTGTGACCTGTCTTGGCCTGCTTCGCCCTCCTCTTTTCACTGTTTTCCATTTCATGAAACGCCTCATCTATTCTGAACTATTTGCCTCTCTCTTCCTGGATAGATCTAGCTATTATCTCCATCTGCGTGAGTTACAGGAATCATATTCGACCCACTCCATCTTAAGGCTGCCCCGTTACTCGTTTTGACTGGCATCTGATACTTCGGCTCTCCCACTGGGCCTGTTCCCTCTGCCCCTTGGACCACACGGGTTGGCTCTCTGAGGCTTGACCAGCACAGAGCAGAGGGGGAGTGTACCTCTTTTTTCTAATCACTGATTCCTAATACTACCACCTAAAAGAGTACTAGCTTTTCGGCAGCCACTTCATAAGTCCTCTTTTACACAAGCAAGCTGTTAAGCCATGTCTCCCTCATCCTGTGTTTGCATGGTGGGTTTTCTGTATCTTATCACAAGAGCTGATCTGACATTTCACCAGACATTAGAGCTGTTAAATCCCATCTTGTTTGCCTCAGCCCTTGGTTCAGTCTGTTGGGCAATATTTTTAGCCCAATCCAAAGTCTTACAACATAAAGTGGAAGAAATCTTCTTGCATCGTGTAGAGGAACTGACTGGGCCCAGAGATGCTTGACCCCAGCTGGAAGTCACACAGCAATCACAGCTCCAGTGGTGGCACCAGAGCCCAGGGCGCCTCATCCCTGTTCCAATGCTTCTCGTCTGGCAGGCGAACTCCCACTCCCGCATCCAGCCCTGCGTCATGCTGTTGGCTTCTAAAATAATTAAATCCATCAGATTTAAAATGCATTAATTCCTTTTGCCAGTAGAAGGTATAATAAAAATAGCACCACTCTGAACAGCTGGACACCTCAGTCTCTCTACCACGAACAGACTCCTGCCACTTCAAAGAACTTTTCTCCCACGCCTGCCACAGGAAGGGCTCAGTGGGAGAGCCTGACACTTTCCTCAGGGGCCTGGCATCTTGTCCCTCTCACCCGTCTAGTGACTGCCCCCCAATTTAATCATCTATTTTAGAGACAAAATGAAGTTTTTCTATCGTATAATTAGGGTGAAACTTTTAGAAGGTAAAGCACTGTAATGTGTCACAAGACAGAGCCAGCTTCTCCATTATGAGGTGTAAGAGGAATTTTTTGAAGACTGATTTCTTAGCTGTGTCATATTTCACTGGAGTAAAATAAAGATTGGCTGATGAATTATAGATCAACAGAGCTGCTGTGCACACTTTGGTACTGCTCGCAGGTAGAAATGAAAAATCCAGTGTGTGAAAGCTGGTCCTTTCAGGAAGAGGAGAAGGGTCATCTGTGATCTTCAAATACCATGAACTAAAGGCTTCTTTTCTTCTTTGTAGAGCATCTCTGGTCTTTGGACAGAAGCCTATTCCCACACCCACTTGCCAGGGCTCTTTCTGAAACCAGAACTGACCTGTGCTGTTTTTAGTCAGAGCTGCCATGGTTATACTGTGCAGAAGGCCATCAGTATTAGAGTAACAAAAAAGGAGGAATTTACTATAAGAACACTGGAGACTCTCACAGCCATGCCTTAGGGACGCACTGAACAGAAGGCCGGAGGCTGACGGAGCAGCCCGGAAGTTCCGTGTCTCAGCTCTCACATCTGCTCTGCTCTGCAAGTCACCCACTTTTCTTTCACAGCTGGGCTGCCTGTATCTCTCTGGGCCCCATGGGTAACATGATTGCCCAGAACTTCTAAATATATTACAGCTCCAGCCATCGAGCGATGCTTTTTCCTCCCTGTTCCTCACCTCTCTCACAGTGGTTAAGAGCTCAGCAAATTCTCTCTCCATTCTTCATGGCTTAGCTTAAGTGTTGCTTTCCCTGAGTCTCCCCAGTGCATGCCTGCCGCCATGCTGTGTGCCGCCTCTGGTAAAGCATTTGTCCCCTGTGCCCAGCATGTCCACCTCCTCCACAAGACGTAAGTGCCTTGAGGGGAGGGATCTTTTTCTCCTTGTCTTCCCAGTACCCGGTTCCATAAATGTCTGTTAAAGAAATTCATGAGTGTAAATGAATGACTATACGCCCTCTCTAAATTCACCTTTGAAATATTCCTGACTTTACGTGTATTGTTAAAGTCCTTTTGGACTTTTGAACTCACTTCCTACCTTCGTCAAGCTCTCTCTGACTCAGGCAACAGCTACACTTCCACCTCCACCTTCTGATTTACATGGGGCTTGAAGATATGATGCAAGAGGTGGATGCTCCAAGACAGGGCCTGGGGTTTCGAGTCAAGTCTGAGTTCTACCACTTTCTAGCTATGAGACTTTAAGCACGTTATTCTGAGTTTGAGTATCTGAAAAGGAGATAAAGTAACACCTGACCTCCTTTGTGGTGTTTTGAAATGACATAGAACACCTAACACAATCCCAAGAATGTGGTAGGCACTGAACAAATGTTACTTTCCCTCCTCCTCACTGTGAGCACGTTTGTGGTTTATGTCTGTATGCGTATTTGTGACTGCCTCTGTGTGTATTTATTTGAGTATATGGAGGAGATGGATTTGGAGGGAGGAATGAAAATATGATTTGAGTCATCTACCTGTGTGTACTTAAAAATAACTACCTAGGCCCCTTCCACTGGGAGCACAAATGAGGTCCCATTAATGATAGTACTTATAATGCCACCACTTCCTGTCCCACCTGTGTAATTCAGGACCTGTTAAATTCCACTATCCGGTGTTTCTGGGACTCCTCAGAGAGTTTGAATTTAAAAAGAGACTTCTCACCTCCTTACTGATGTATGCATTTTATGAAGTCACCTCAGAGGAGAGCCTTCCAGCATCCAGCCTACCTTACCCCACACAGTGACAAAGCTGTGGTCCATGCCAAGGGCACTGTCTCCTCGTGCCCCCACGCTTACCAGTCCTGGAGTAACAGCATGCCCAGGAGTCTGCCCTGACCCAAAATTCTCCCCGCAGAAGCTTCCCCTCAACTCAGTCATGCCTCATTCACTCTGATATTAGTGCCTCCAATCCTGTCTCAGCCTGGTCTCACTGAATCCATCTGCAAATGTTCCTCCATGTAGAAGACTGTATGTATGAGTGGGGTTTCAGGAAGGGGAATTATAGTTCTGGTGCTACTCTGCAGAGACCTCTCTTGAGCACTTGAAAAGTTCCCAAGCTGGTAAGCCCTCTCGGTCAATTCAGTATCCTCCATTTCTTCCTGGGCATGGCAGAGCTTGGCTCTTGCCCTTGCTCATTACCCAAGATCTTTGCACTCACAGGGAGGCATCTGTAACATCACTGACAAGCAAGAGGTACGTCCTGAGGTTCCCAGTGCTGGAGACACTGATGCTGGATGACAACAAACTCTGCAACCCCAACTGCTTTGCCAGCCTGGCTGGGCTCAGGAGGTAAAGCCATAAACTCTCTTGGCAGGGCCCCCTCTAACCCCCAGCCTTGCTCACACCCTGAGTGCTGCCCTGGAAGCCAAAAGACCTGGGTTTAAACCCCAGCTCCACCACCTATCTCTGCTGTGTGGCCATGGGTAAGTCATTTCTCCCTCTGAGTTCTAGCTCAGCCATTAAAGTGGGGCGTCAGTAGGGACATTTCTGATCATGTGACTGGATTAGCAGCAGCAAAAAGAAAGGAGGGTAGGAGGAAATATTACTGGAGACAGGATCCTGACCATCAGAAAGGAGACAGAAAAAAAAAAGGATCAGAATCAGAAAGATAAGTTTAACTGCTGAGTTCTACTTATTTGATTGAAGTAATGAAAATGCCGGCATTTAAATGGTTAAACTAAACCCTTGGGAAGATTTACTTTGGATTCAGCTACCATTTACTGAATAACTACTTTGTGCCAGGCCATTAACATTACCTCATTTAATCTTCATAAGAACCTTGAAAGGTTAATGAATAGTATCCCCATTTAGAGATAGGCATATTGAGGCCCAGAGAGTAAGTCACTGGTTCAAGGTCACACAAGTGTCCAAACTTGAGTCCATGTTGTTTCCCTAAAGTTGCTTGGTAAATGTCCCTGAGGTATCATTATTGCTGTGATTCTGCATTCGCTTTCCTTAATTAAAGACTGAAGAAGTTAAGCCTGGACCAAAACAGGATTTCCTGGATCCCGTACCTACAGCAGGTTCAGCTCCTCGATGGATCAGACAGCCCCTGGAAAGAGTCCCAGTCCACGCTGCAGCCCAAGGCACGGATGTTTGAGGCCTCAGATGAGCAGCCAGATGATTCTGTACTGCCCATGAAAAACGACGTTGACCAGATGGGTGAGTGATGCCCTTTCCAGAGACTCTAGGCCCATGGTGGGAACAAGCTTCTGAGAATTTGTTCTGAAAGCAGCTCCCTGGGAGCTGCTGCATGGAGAAGCTGTTGGGCTGAGCAAGGTGAAAGTCTCACAGGAATTATTTCAGTGACTTCCTAAGTGATTCTCAGCTAAGATGCTTTTAAAATCCAATTTAAAAAATAGATTTTTTAAAAATCTCAAATAACAAAGAAACTCCAAAGTAAGGCTTTTCAGAGATGGTTAATTCAGGGGGTGCTTCCATGTTCTCAAGGACTTACATTCTTCCCTTCTTTTTTCCTGCCATCCTTGGCCTGCTTTCTTGTCCTTGTTGGCTGGTTCCCACTGAGGTCTCAAGATGGCTACCCCAGTGCCAAGAATCACATCCAAATGGCAACATTCAGAGGCAGAAATGTCACCTTATTATAAACGAAAATTCCTTTAATACATGAAGAAATTTCTGGATTATATATTCTGCTCCACTGATCTAGTTATCTATTACTGTGCCAATACCTTACTGTTTTTGTTTGTTAACATTTATCTTAAATTGAAGAATAACTTACATAGAGTAAAATACAGAAATCTTTTGTAGAGCTTGAACTTTTACATACATGAGCTCATTTAACCACCACCTATAGTACAACATAGAGCATTTCCAGCATCCCATGTGGTACTGTCCCAATTATTACCTCCTCCAAGAACAACCACCATTCTGACTTCTATCACCATAGATGAGTTTGCCTGATTTGCAATTCATCTACATGGAATCGTAGAGCATGTGCTCTTTTGTGTCCAATTTGTTTCACTCAGCATAGGTCTATGAAACTCATTCATCTTGCTGCATATATCAGCAGTTCACTCTTTTGCATTTCTCTTATTTATTCCATATACACCACAATTTATCCTTTTTACTGTAGACATTTTGGCCATTTCTGTTTGGGGCTGTTATAGATAAAGCTACTGTGAACATTCTTTTACATCTTTTGGTAGACTTAAGCACCTGTTTCTGTTGGGTATATACCCACGAGTGGGACTGCTGGGTCATGGAGTATAAAAGTATGTTTAGCATTCGGAGATATGTGGTTGTACCAATTTTCATTCCCATATTAATGTAAGAGATTTCCAGTTACTCCATATCTTCACAAATACTTGGTAAAGGCAATCTTTTAAATTTTACCTATTTTTTGATAGGTCTGTAGTGATAGCTCATTGTGGCTTAATTTGCATTTCTCAAGGGGCTAGTGATGTTGAGTACGTTTTCATATATTTATTGATCACTTTGATATCCTCTTTTGGAAATATCTATTCAAGTCTTTTGTCTATATTTAAATTGGGTTATATGTCTTTTTCTTGTTGATTTATTTGAGTATTTTATATATCCTGGATACAAGTCCTTTGTAGATCTGTGTATTACAAAACTTTTTTCCCAGGCTGTGGCCTGCTTTTTCGTATTATTAATGGTGATTGATGAACAGAAGTTCTTAACATTAATGAAGTCCAATTCATCCATCTCTTGTGGTTGGTACTTTTTATTTCCTGTTCAAAAGTTTTTTTGACTATCCCAAGCCATGAAGATATTTTCCTATATTTTCTTTTAGAAACTTAATTATTTCAGTTTTTACATTCTGGTCTATTATCTGTTTAGCATTGGTTTTTGTATATGATGTGAAGTAGTGTCAAAGTTTACTTTTTTATTTGGATATCTAATTGACACAGCACCATATGTTAAAAAGACTATATTCTTTTCCCCACTGACTTGTAGGGGAGATATTATGGTAAGGCAGATGACAGTGTATATGTCTAAATTAATGTAGCTTTATAACAAGTTTTGATAACTGATAATGAAGTTTTCCAGTCATGTTTTTGTTCTTCAAAATTGCTAGCTATTATAAGGCCTTCGCATTTGCTTATAAATTTTAGAAACAGCTTGTCATTTCCCAAAATCCTACTGGAATTTTGAGTGGAATTGTATTGAACCTATAGACGAATTTGGAGAGAACTGACATCTTTACAATATTGAGTTTTCTAACTCATTGAAATAATATATCCCACTATTTGTTAGGTCTTTTAATACTCTTCAACAATGCTTTGTAGTTGTCAATGACAAGATCATGCATATCTTTCATTAGATTTATTCCTAGGTATTTGGTTCTTTTTTATACTATTGTCAATGGTATTGCTTTTTTATATTTAATTTCCACTTGTTTGTTGCTAGTACATAGAAATTTGTTTCTAGTACACAGTACATAGAATTAGTGAAAGTTTATCCCATAACCTTTCTTCTTTTTTTAATTAATTTAATTTTTTAAAATCAAATGTACATCACAGTGGTTAGACCATCTCCTGCCACTCCGCCCCCACCCGCACCACTCCCCCTTGGTAACCACTACTCACTTCTCAGTGTCTGTGAGTCTAATGCTGTTTTGTTCCTTATGTTTTGCTTTGTTTCTGTACTCCACAAAGAAGTGAAATCATATGGTATTTCTTTCTCCACCTGGCTTATTTCACTGAGCATAATACCCTCTAGATCCATCCATGTTGTTGCAAATGGCAGGATTTCTTTTCTTTTTATGGCTAAATAATATTCCATTGTGTATATGTACTACATCTTCTTTATCCATTCATCCAATGATGGACACTTAGGTTACTTCCATATCTTGGCTCTCGCGACAGTGCTGCGATAAACCTATGGGTGCACATATCTTTCCGAATCAGGGATTTTGTGTTTTTTTTGGTTAATTCCTAGGAGTAGAATTACTGAGTCAAATGGTATTTCTGTTTTTTAGTTTTTTGAGGAACCTCCATAGTGCTTTCCACAGCAGTTGCAACAATTTGTGGTCCACCAGCAGTGTAGGAGGGTTCCTATTTCTCCGCATCCTTGCCAGCATTTGTTATTTCTTGTCTTTTGGATAGTGGCCATTCTAACTGGTGTGAGGTGATATCTCATTGTGGTTTAATTTGCATTTCCCTGATGATTAGTGATGTGGAGCATCTTTTCATGTGCCTGTTGGCCGTTTGTATTTCTTCTCTGGAGAAGTGTCTGGTCAGGTCCTCTGCTCATTTTTTTATCAGATTTTTTGTTTTTTGGGTGTTGAGGTGTATATATATATATATGAGTTCCTTATATTTTGGATGTTAATGCCTTATTAGATGAGTCCTTTACATATGTATTCTCCCATGCTGTAGGATGCCTTTTGTTCTCCTGATAGTGTCCTTTGCTGTATGGAAGTATCCCATAACCTTTCTCACTGCACTTACCACTTTTAATTATTTACAGGTTCTTCTTTGGTTATCTTTGTTCACAATCAAGACATCTATAAATGAGGGCCATTTTATCTCTTCTTTTCTAATCTTATACCTTGTTATTTCTTTATTTTGCTAAGACTTCCAGTACATATCCAGAACACTATCTCTTGACAGTTTTAATGTTTAAAATATCTTTTATTCTGTCATCATCTGCCTATTAATTTTGTCTGTAATAGTATAGATGATTATTTTGCAAAGAAATTCTTAATTTTGATCCAGCCAAATGTATTGGTTTTCTAGGGCCACCATAGCAAGACACCACAGACAGGGTAGCTTAAACAACAGCCTGAAGGCTAGAAGTCCAAGATCAATGGCTTGGCAGGTTGGTTTCTCCCGAGGCTTCTGTCCCTGGCTTACAGGTGGCTGTCTGCCTCCTTGCAGTGTCCTCCCATGGTCGCCCCTCAGTCTGTTGTCTGGGTCCTAATCTCCTCTTCTTACAAGAAGACTATTCAGATTGGATTAAGACCCATCCTAATAACCTCACTTAACTTTATTACCTCTTTAAAGGTCCTATCTCCAAAAACAGTCACATTCTGAGGTAGTAGGTATTCAGGACTTCAACATATGAATTTTGGGAGGGACACATGTCACCCTATAATGCAAAGTCTAAACAATTTTGCCTGATGGTTTGTGCCTTTGGGTTCTTAAGAAGTACCTCCCTTTCTAATAGCCACAAAGATAGTTCCCTATTCTATGTTGCTGTTCATTTTGCTGTTTGAATGATTCTTTCAAAGAGGGTTTGTGTGTAGATTTTCTGAGTCCTTAAAATATACAAAACTACCTTTGTTTTGTTATCACATTTGAATGCTAGTTTGGCTGGATAAAGAATTCTAGCCTTAAAATAATTTTCCCTTAAAACTTTGAAGATATTATTCCATTGCCCACTAGATCCATTGTTCCGGTAAGAATCTGACACCAATCTGATTCTCATCTCTTTGCAGGAAACCTATTTTTGCCCTCTGGAATCTCTTAAGATTTCCCTTTCATTCTTTGGAAATTTTACTAAAATGCATGTAGGTGTGCAACTCATTTTCATTTATCCAGCTAGGTACTTTAAGGGTTCTTTTAGTCAAAAATGTATGGTCTCCTTACTCTTGGAAACAATTTTTTAATTTCCCCTTCCCATTCTCTGTGTAGGCTCCCTGTGAAATTCTATCAGATGCTGAAAGTTTCAGATTTATCACCTATTCCTCTTTGCTGTTATACTTTAAATTTTGCCTTTTTGCTCTGCATTTTCAGAGAGGCTCTCAACTTGGTCTTCCATCTTATGAATTAGCTCTTCAACTTGGTCTGTTCACTCATCCAGCACATAATTATTAAGTATTTTATTTGCTTATTGTATTTTAAATTTACAAACTTGTTAATAGCCTGTTCCACCATAACCTACTTTTTGTTTTAGGAATGAAATAGCCTTTCGGATTCCTCGGAGGACACTAATTATTCTATTTTAAAGTTTTTATTCTTTTTGTAAACTGCATTGTGGTTTTTGTTAGATGCCACTTCTGTTTTTTAATATATCATAACTTTTTTTTCATAGTGTTAACTTTCCTCAGATACTAGGAAATTCTTTTTTTTTATTAAGGTATAATTGATATACACTCTTATGAAGGTTTCACATGAAAAACAATGTGGTGACTACATTCACCTATATTATCAACTCCCCCCCATACTCCATTGCAGTCACTGTCCATTAGTGTATAAGATGCCACAGAGTCACTACTTGTCTTCTCGTCTTCTCTGTGCTACACTGTCTTCCCCATGATCCCCCCCACACCATGTGTGCCAATCATAATACCCCTCAATCCCCTTCTCCCTCCCTCCCCACCTGCCCTACCCTACCCTTCCCCTTTGGTAACCACTAGTCCCTTCTTGGAGTCCTTGAGTCTGCTGCTGTTTTGTTCCTTCAGTTTTGCTTTGTTGTTATACTCCACAAATGAGGGAAATCATTTGGTACTTGTCCTTCTCCGCCTGGCTTATTTCACTGAGCATAATACCCTCTAGCTCCATCCATGTTGTTGCAAATGGTAGCATTTGCTTCTTTCTTTCTTATGTCCATCTTTTGTTGAACAGTCTCCAACCAGAAACTTAGAATGCAGGTTCAGATTTCTGGGGCTGCTTCCTGAGATTGAGGGGATGGGCAGCACATGTACTGAGGCAGAGTGTGCTGAAGCCTGTCTTTCATGTGGGGGCTCTCTGTCTCCCCAGGGGATCACTCTTCAGCACCCACACTTACAACATGGCCCATCCTCCTGCCAACTCCTACTTTGTTCCTTGCAGACTTTTCTCAAACTTCCTTCCAGACCATTGCCACAGGAGTAGTTATTTATGCCATGTGGTGTTTCAGTCCTATTATTGTTTACTTCATTTTCATGTAATCTTTCTCATTTTAATATCATCAGCATATAGAAGGGGTCCCATTAGCCAGGGCAAAGGTGAGTGGTGTCTGCACAGGATCCAGGCCCAGAAGATGCTTTGATTTATTAGGCTGACCTCGGCTGTTTATTGGCTCATCTTATTCCAGTGGTCCCAAGAATGAAATCAGCAGCAGCTTCTTCCTTAAGTCAGGAAGGTTATTCTTAGTATCTCTCCTGAATTCACTGTCTTTAACACATTCTATTTCTACTAATATAACAAATATACTATTTTTAGATCCTCTGACAGAACATCTCTCTCCTAAGATGGTTGGGTTGCCTTCTGATTAGTACTAACTACCCAGCAGCCCTGAGGCTGGGAAGAGCTTGCACATTGCAAGGTCAGAAGGAAGGTCAGTGTGGCTGAAATATAGTATGAGGGGCAGGGGATCATGAGGTAGATTCGCGAAGAAGGCAAGGGCCAGATCAGGCAGGGCCTCAAAGGCCCGGCCAAGGACTTGAGATTTTATTCTGTGTTCAAAGGGCTCATGACCTGACAGATGCCGCAGACACCCCTCCTCCCCTGTTAGCACTGGAGCTAACGACCAGTGAGGCCCCATCGAGGGTCCTCAGTGGGTGGCAGACCCAGGTCTGGGCCTCTCTGGGAGTCAGTCAGTGCTCTCACCAACCTTCGTCTGTTTCTCTTTTGTTTCAGAGGTTGTGTTCTCATCTCACCCTGGATTTTCAACCTCAGAGGTAGGAACTGCCTGTTCTGTATTTGTGTCCTTGAGTGAGAACATCAATTTTAGTAAACAAAAAGAAGCTAATGAAGCCACAAGATGCATTTATATGTATCACACTTGATGAAGCCCATTCATTGAAAAGGTATTTGCTGAGTACCGACCCTGTGCCAGGCTCGGTGCTGGCCTATGGGGAGGCAGCAGTGGCCTAGACAGACAGGTCCCTGGCCTCACACACCCACAGGCCACCTTTGGTTGCTCTCATATGCTGCTCAGTGGTACTGGGGGCTGCCTCAAGTGATTAAGCTGGCAGTGAAGTGAGACTGCTGCCAGGATGAACAAGAGTCCCTGAAAGCTAGTGATCTTTGTCAAATCCATCACCATCTAGGGCCTAATCATCAGTGTTCCAGGCTGAGATCTGTGATTTTTGTCAGCACAGCATGTTCTTCTCTAGGGTTAGACACTCGCTAAGCAAGCTCATGAAAACTGGTGCACTAACCAACTACTGGTTTATTCATTCACAGTCAGCAGTACAACTATACATCTAGCCACCTGCATCCTTGAGAGGCAGCAAGTAACCCCCTCTCCATAGTTACAGTGTGGGGAGAAATTACATCAGGTAACTGTTGCCATATACCAAACCAACCCAATGATTACTGACCTCAAACAATAGCAGTTTGCTATTGCTCACAATGATTTGGGTTGGTTAGGTGGCTCTGCTGGTTTTGCCAGGGCTTGTTCGTGCAGCTGGCTGGTTAGCTGGCGGCTGGGCTCGTGGGCAGCTGGTATGACTTCGCATCTCTATGTGGTCTTTTCATCCTGGGCCTCACAGCATGGTGGCATCAGGGTTCCAGGAGAACAAAGGTAAATGTAAGGCTCTGAAATTGGAACAATGGCACTTCTAGCACATTCTCCTGGTCAAAGCAAGGCCAGCATAATACAAGACACTCCTGATGCTAGCCACCCAGGGTTACCATAGCCTTACAAATTAAGGACACAATTCCCAACAAGACACCAGCTGTAAGTTTGGGAGTCCCCAGGCCCTCCACACACTTGTGACCAAATGGCTACATACTCTGGAGTTTCGACAACCCCCTCAGTTTCAGTAAGTTGTTAGAACAACTCACAGAATGCAGGAAAGCATTGTACTTGCAATTACAGTTTTACTATAAAGGGTACAAATCAGGTCTAGGAGGTTCTAAACACAGAGCTTCTGTGCCCTCTTACCATGGAATCATTGTGTATCACCCTCCCAGCACATCTGATACGTTTAACAAGTGTCCAGAGTATTTTGTTGGCATTTCATTACATTGGCATGATTGCTTGAACCATGGCCACATACGTGATTGAATTCAATCTCTAGTTACCCCTCTCCTCCCCAGAGATCAGACTGGCATAAAACCCCAACCCTCTTATCAGGTGGTTGTCTTTCTGGCATGGTCAGCCCCCATCCTGAGTCATCTCATTAGCACAAACTCAGGTATGATCCACAGGGTCATGAATAACAAAGACATTCCTATCATTCAGGAATTTCCAAGGCTTTTAGAAGCTCAGTGCCAAGAACCCAAGATAAAGATCAGAAAAATTCTTTATTATCCTATAGCCAGTCTAGTTTCAAGGGGGTAGAGATACAGACTCCACCTCCAAGGCAGGGTCACACTGCAAAAGGGCATGTACATGGGATAGAGGGGCTTGCAGCCATTAAACAGTCCACCACAGAGGTCAGAGATAATTGGGAGGTCGCTAGGTACTCAGATCCCAGTTGTCTGGCATCTGAGAACATGGAGAGTGAGTTGGGGAGTGAATATAGAAAGTTTAATGGCCTCTTTCTGTACAGGTCAGATGCATCTCCCAGACAGGGCCTGCTCTGTTCCCAGCAGGGCCAGTCATGCCCTCAGGGCAGGACACTGGTGCCCTGGACAGTGCCAGATACCCACAAACCTGACTCTCTGGCCTCTTCTCTGTGCTCCAGTCTGACTTGTGCCCTTCAGCTCACACAGCCTTGATCCGGATAAGGACTTACACAGTTGAGGAAAATGCCTTACCAGCTGCCACCACATTCCACTCTCTCGGGTCACCTGGAGAAGAGAGTCATATAAGCACCATCACTGATTTTTGTTTTACTCTCAACAATGACTCACCTGTCCAACCTCTGTGGCTGTACAGGTTGGACCCCAGGAGGGCACAAAATAGTTGGCCCAAAGTAGGTGCTCTACAAATGTTCATTGAATGAACAAGTGAAATTTAAGTGATTTGCTCAAGATTATACAGCAATTAATGGAGCTTAGAACCTAATCTGGTTCATCGGAACCCAATTATTAGCCCAGTATCTACCCTGTAATTTCCTTTGGTCCCATCTTACTCAAGAAATCAGTGTATTGAGTTAGGCAGGGTTATTCCAGCATCTTCCATTTTCTGCTTGGTCAAACATGTTGAACTTGAGGCAGGGGAGGTGATGCTGAAAACCACGGGGTCCTCATGACCCAGGTGCACTGTGCCACTGTCAGGCCCCAAGGCCTGCCTGCAGTCACCCAGACCTAGCTATAATTTTATCCTGGAATGAAGAGCTTCCACTGCCGGATGTGATATAGCCCTTCAGACCAGGTGTTCCAGGCCAAGGTCACTCCTGCTCTGCATCTCCCCACTAGGAAAGGTCCCCTTCACAGTGCCAGCACCTGCCCCTCTGCCTTTCGGAGAAATTTTAGCCCAACTGCATACAAGGGCCAGTTCAGGATAACTTGTTCTAGGACAGAAGTGGGAGGTGGGGGCAAAGCACCTCTGATGTCTGCACCACTGCTGTGTTATCCTTCCGCCTCAGAAAATTGAAACTGGAACTTTGGGTGCCAGGAAATTAGCTCACCATGTGACCTCAGAGAACTTGGAGCCAGAGCTCTGGGCCCCTGGTGACATCTCCCCCTCTGACCCTAGATGTCTCTTTTGGCCAGGCATGTCTAGAATGGTCATTCTTTCCACCACACTCCACAGGAAGGGTCCTGTTGGCCCTTGGCAGCATTCAATTTCATATCATCGGAGCACTTTGACTTAGACCTTTTTTCCCTTCTAAGACAACCAAGGTATGTGCACTGCCTCCCATATTCAAGATTCTTCCTGTGAAGTCACTGAAGGCCAGGAACCAGACGCTGGCCCAGCCCTTTCCAGAGCTGAGGTACCTTAGCCTGGCTGACAACAAGGTGACTTTGCTTCTCTACCCATATTCTCAGCAGCACGGATGGGAGGTGGGTGAAAGCTGCCCTGGCCTAAATGCACGCCAACTCCCTGCGTTACAGATAAGCGGGCTCAGGAATTCTCAGGCTGGGGTAAGAGGAGAGAGTGCAGGCCAAGGCAGGAGTCCATCCATTCAGTCACAGATATTTATTTAACACTTAACCATGTGCCAACCTCTGGGCTAGACACGGGTATACAGATGTGCAGAGAGAGATTGGGCCTCTGCCCTGTGGAGCTTGTCACCTACAGGGAAGACTGATGCTGGACAGATAATCACAATATAAGCATACTTCGTGTTCTGAAGAAATTCACAGTGCTATGAAATATATGACCAGGGGGATCTAACCTAATTGGGATCAAAGAAGGTTCTCGAGAGAGTGGTGTTTAAGCTGAGATCTGAATCAGTGGATATGGTGAAGTGAAGTGTGGGGATAGAGTGAAGGGAGAAGCATTCTAGTCAAAGATAACAGCAGATGTAAAGTCCATGGGACAATTTAACATGTTTTTCCTTAACATGTTTTTCTAATATCCATGTATTGTTTGACTTCCTGTAAATCCCAGTAATTAAACCCTACTCAAGTCTGAAATGCAGGCAACTGCTAAGGTACTCTGCTTACCTTCCTTCGAAGGCACGCAGGTGGTACACTAAACTCCCTATTTTCCTCTTACACTTTTATAATTTTAGCTCTGACATTTAGGTCTGTGATCTATTTTGAGTTAATCTTTGTATATGGTGTGAGGTAGAGAGATCCACCTTCATTCTTGTGTATGTGGATATGCAGTTTCCTCAACACCATTTATTGAAAAGACTATTATTTTCCCACTGAATGGTTTTCTTACCCTTGTCAAAAATCTGTGGACTGTAGATGAATTATGGGTCCCTCTTACTTATGGGTTTCTCTTACTGATCCAAAATAGTTAGAAGTTATCCCTTTTACTGACGTTTTTTGTTAAACTAAACTAGCTGTTAGTTCACTGGATTTCTCTATTATTTGCTTGCTTTCCATTTCATTCATTTCTGCTCATTACTTTATTTCTCTCCTTCTACTCATAATGAGTTTAATCTGCTTTTTTTCTAGTTTCCTAAGTAGTATAATTTTACATTATTGGTTTAGATCTTTCTTCTTTTAATATTACCATGTAAAAACTATACATTTCTTCTCTAAGCACTATTTTAGCTGCATTCTACAAATTGTGATTTGTGTTTTTATCTTCATTCAACTAAAATATTTAAAATTTTTGTTGTGATTTCTTCTTTGATCTTTGTTCTGAAGTGTGTTAATTCCCAAATAGACAGGGATCTCCTAGATGTCATATTTGTTTATTTTTAATTTAATTTTACTATGTAAGAAACAATCTGTAAGATTTCATCCTCTGAAATTTGTTCCAACTTGTTTTATGATCCACCCTTCTATCTTGATGAACATTCTGTGTGCACTTAGAAAAAAATGTGTATTCAGCAGTTTGGGGAGGTAATGTACTCTAAATACCTTAAACGATTAAGTTAAGGTGGTTGATAGAGCCACTTGGGTCTTTTCTGTACTTTTGTTTTGTCTATTTGTTGCATCAGTTACTGAGTTAAAATCTCTAGGCATGATTATGGATTGGTTTATTTCTTCCTTCAGTTCTGTCAGTTTTTGCTGCATGTATTTTGAAGCTGTACTACATATACATTTAGAATTTTTATATCTACCTAACATGTTGATCTTTTATTATTATGACTTGTATCCCTTTGCCTCTAGTGATTCTCCTTGTTGATGTCTATTTTGTCTTTTGATACAGACACTGCTTTCTTATGCTTATTATTTGCATGATTTATCTCTTTCCAGAAATTCTTTTACTTTCAACCTATTTACAGCCTTGTATTTCAAGTGCATCTCTTTGACACAACATACGGTTGGTTCTTGCTGGGATGCCAAGAGCATTTTTCTCAGTGTTCCTGCTCTGTTCTCAGCTTCAGCCTCCCCTGTGTTCCTACACCTTAGAGGGGTTTATCTCCACACTCTTGTTCCTCCCCCAGCAGCAGACTGCTTCTGCTTGTTACTAAGTGCTTGTTCGTCTGGTGGTAGGGGGCCAAAGGGAGGGTCCAGCTCCAATCTTAGGTAGGCCCTGGGTTCCTGGGTCTCAAGGACAAGCCTTTCTCAGTGGTCCTCCCCTTTCCCAGCAGCAGGAGACCTCTAATGTAGTGGGTCCCAGTTGGTTTCCTGCCCCTACCCCAGGAGCAGCAGGTTTTAATCTTTTTGCTCCCCCAGATGCAGGGATCTGGGCCACACAGAGTTTGCTGACCTTCCTCAGAAACATAAGGCTTTTGCAAGGGAGAAGGGCTGTCAAGCCTTCCTGCCTTCCCTACAGTGACCGCACGGTTCTCCAGGCCTGGGCCCCGAGGAGGCTTTCTCCAAGCTCCCTCCCTTCATCCAGTCTCTTGCACATATGTGGGTATGAGTTCCCCTATGTCTGCTGCTCTCACAAGTTCTCTTCGCTTACTGTAGCCCACACTTGGCCATTAGCAATTTATTAAAAATTTTAACTGACCTCTTCTTAAATGTTTGTATAGCCCTCACCATCTCTTCCTCCCATGTCTTCTTCAGGGGAGCCAGTGTCTGAGTCCCAGCTCTCCGTGGAGGTGCCTCTCGTTACTCAGATTTCAGCCCACTTGATTGCCCTGAGACCTTAGCTCTCTGTTGGACTCAAGAAAACTTACGATGTTGTAGGTTATTCAATTTTTTTCTTGTTGTTAGGAGGGAGCAGCACTCTTTCCATTTTTCTACATCCTCACTTGAGTTTTCAAATAATATTTCCTTAATGACGTGTCTGTCTCTTATCAGTTGCCTACTGCCGCAACACACGGTTTTGGGTTTTTTTGAGGGCCAGGGCTTTATTTTGCTTACAAATCTTTTCTCATGATTATTTTGTGCATGTCAAGGAATACTCACACTCCTGTATTGAAATTAATATTCAGTTCATTAAAGTTAAGATTCAAAACCAATTCTGCCTTCAAACAGAACTTGTACATCTAGAATATTCATTCAGAAATCTAGTAATTTTCGTGTCGAAAATAAAATAATTACTTTCACTCAGCCTTTAACTCATAATTTACTTAGTTCATAAATTTGACAGATGAAGTTATATTCACCTTAACCCAGTGAAAATGGGCAGAAGTTTCAATTTAATTGGAATCTGAATTTATTTCAAGGGGGCTTTAGCTCACCTTATAGGGAACAGGCTAGCCTGCTGGCCAACTGTTGCTTACGAAATCGCATCAGCCAGAATCCTAAGACTGTATCTCTCAGCTGGGACTTAATTTCACCAAAAATTTGACACACACATGTGCTGGGTATCTTTTAACTTTCCACCAGTTTCAATTGTAACTTTCTTCAACTTTTTAGCCACCTGATTTGGGTAGATGGAATTGCATCCTGATAAAATTAAATTAAATTCTCCATCTGCATTCTGTCAAGACTGGTGCTTGACCACCTGATATGCATACAAGAGACTTGGCACCCTCTTTAACCACCATTGTAATTACTTATTAACACATTAGGTTTCTCTGTAGGTTCATCCTCCTCCCCTCCTCTAGAATCCAGATAAGAAGTCAACAAACATTTTCTGTAAAGGGTCAGATAGTAAATATATTACTCTGTTGTAATTACCCAGCTCTGCCCTTGCAGCACAAAAGGTACTATGTAAATGAGTAAGCATGGCAGTGTTCCAATGAAACTTTATTGAACATATCAGAGGCCCAGATTTGACCCATCTGCTCTATCTGTAGCTGCTGCCCTGGTTTTTGTACAGCCTTCGAGCTAAGAGTGATTCTTACATGTTTAAATGGTTGAAAAAAATCAAAGAAGGATAATATCTCATGGCACATTGAAAGTATATGAAATTCAAATTTCAGAGTCCATAAAGAAAGTCTTTTTGGAAAAGAGCCACCACACTTACTTGTTCATGAATTGTCTATGGCTGCTTTCATACAGTAACAAAGTTGAGTAGCTGTGAGAGAGACTGTGTGGCCTGCAAAACCTAAAATACTTACTATCTGGACCTGGACAGAAAAGATGAGTCGACCCCTGGTCGAGGTGATCAAACGGTGGAGTCCCTCAAAGCCTACTCCCAGTCCCTTTTTTCTGTCACTCTAGTCTCTCTGCAGGGGATGGCTTCCCATACTCATTGGCCCGTGAACAGTGGCATACAAGGCTCTAACTCTAACTCAGACCTCTCTGTCCTCCAGACCAACGTACCCACTGCCTACTTGAATCTCTACTCAGTGGTCCCAAAGGTACCTCCAGAGTACACATATCCCAAGTGAATTCATGATGTTTCCCTTCAAATTTGGTGTTCTTGCATTGTTCCACATCTTAATGAATACCTCTATCATCCAACCTGTTACTCAAGCCAAAACCTGGTTGTTGTCCTTGATATTTCTCTTTTACATCCCTCCTCTCCACCTGTATCTAATCCATTACCATTACCAAGTCTTGTCAAATTTCAAATAATATTTCCTTAATGACGTGTCTGTCTCTTATCAGTTGCCTACTGCCGCAACACACGGTTTTGGGTTTTTTTGAGGGCCAGGGCTTTATTTTGCTTACAAATCTTTCCTCATGATTATTTTGTGCATGTCAAGGAATACTCACACTCCTGTATTGAAATTAATATTCAGTTCATTAATTCAGGTCCTCATGTTTCTAAAAATCCATCTAATAGGCTCCCCAAGGACGAGGCCGTGCTACTTGAGGACAGGAGTTCAGTTTTGCTTGTTCCCAACCCAGCGCTTGGCACATGTAGGCATTCAGGAACTAATTGTTGATTGAATGAACAAAAATGAAAGAGAATAAATAAGTTAATTGCCCAGTGGCATCTAGTACTACTCAGTGAGGCTCCAGAGAAGCCAAACTGAAGTGCTGGCCCTGCCCCAGCCCTCAGTGCATTCTGTGAGTCCCAAGTCTGACTTAGCACCTTCCCATGTGTCCAGGCAGCTGAAAGGCCACAGCCTCACTCCTGGCCGCTCTGACACTGGCGGCTCTGATACTCTTCCCAGTGCTAATAGACACTCTCCCCAACATAATCCCCAGGTTTTCTAGCCACTCTGCTTAACAATGATTGTGTATTTTTTGTCCTTTAGAGGCTGACATCACAGGATGGAGCAGCCTGTGGGCCCCAGAAAGCCAGGAGGTCTGCCTTACCATTGGTTCTGCCTGTCCCTTAGATGAGTGTGTCCCCCTGACCTCCTGTCCCCTATCCCTCCCCAGATTAGTGCCCAGGTCAGGCTCAGTGAGAGACCTTCAGGAGTGCTTTTGACAGACTGAGGAGTGTGTGGAGGGTGCATTGAGGAAGGTGAAGTGTCAGACGGGTGTGTCCTGAAGTCCAAGTCAATGTCCTGCCACACCTCCAGACTCCTTATGAGACGCGTGCTGTATGTGTTGGTTTCTATTTTGTCACCAACATCCTCAGTATTTGGTATAGGCTACATATCCAATGTGGGGAAGAGACAAAAATTCTTAACTTTCAAATGTAGAACAGAGATGGTGGAATTGGGCAGGAGGGGCAAGGTATTCTGGGTGTGAGCAAGGGGAACTGCAGGGATGACATGCTGCCCAGCAGTGAGTCCCATCAGAGCAGCATCACTTCCCTGGCCACACTTCAGTCCTAGAAAGTACATAGCCCTACAGTGTGGAGGCTGAAAGCACTTGGGCAGAGACAAGGGGCAGAGTCGACACGATGCTCTCTCCTGCATTCTTTACAGATCTCAAAGGAAGAGTCCATCCTGCCAGCAGCTCTCTTCCCATCTCTCTGCGAGCTCATCTTTCATAACAACCCTCTGGTGGCCCACACACGAGGTACAGGGTCCACACACCTGCTCCCCAACCCAGTGCCCAGGAAGAGATGTGGGCACCCTCATCCCCACCTCATCGATGCCAAGCCCTGGGTTCTGCTGTGTTATGGGTGGACAAGTTCATGGTGCATTGGGGAAGGGAGAAAACAGCAGACACTGCTGAGCACCTGCTCTGCACCAGCTCATCCTGATGGCAAGCTGTGAGGCAGGCATTATTGTCCCCATGCACAGTGAAGGAAACAGGATCAGGGAGGTTCATCATATACCTAAGGTCACACAGCAAGGAAGAGGCACTGCTGGGAATGGAGTACAAAATGATCTAGATCCACGTGAGCCATTTAACGGACACCCTGCTCTGTGGAGCAGGTCTGTTGTGGCCTTATTTCACACTTCCCAGCTGGGTGGAGTGCGGGGCCCTCCCTTCCAGAGCCCACAGAATGCAGTGGGCACTGTGGCCCTGGTGGAGCTCACTGTTCAAGATGCAGCCACTGGAGACATTTTAGAACCCTGGCCCTGGGGTGCCGTCAGCAGAGTTCTAATCCTTGCTGCACACTGTCTTTGTTGCCTTGGGCAAATTTCTTAACTCTCTGTGCTTCAGTTTTCTCACCTACTGAATGGGAATAATATAGGTACCTACTTCCTAGAGTTGGTGTGAGAATTAAGTAAATTAATACATGTACAGCAATTTGAACAGCGCCTGACATATAGTAAGTCCTCAGTAAATGTTAGCTAATGGTAATCTTATTCTCCCATCATGGCTCCAGGGGTCCCTCCACTACTGAAAAGCTTCCTCCAGGAGCGACTGGGGATCCACTTAATACAAAGGAAGATAGTAAAGGCTAAGCATCATATTTTGATGCCTCAGAAGGACTCGTGGAAGGTAAGGCTTCCAAGGCAGGACCCCCAGCCCCAGAAGGAGTGGAGTTGCTGCATGCAGACTTACGTGGCTGTAGAGCCGCTCGTCCCCACAATGCCTGGAATCCCTCTGAGGGTTTGTGGCAGCAGTGCTGTTTTCTTCCCTTGCTCCTTCACATATGCATAGACCCAGGACAGCCAGTCAGAGACCCAAAAGTCAGAGTAGGGAGAAGCCTTGGAGGTCATTTATGTGACCTGATTTTATAGAGAAACTGAGGCCCAGAGAAGGATCTGTGGAAAAGTGGGGAGAAATCAGTCAAAAGCCAGGTATGAATGTGGTTCCATCACTTTCAAAGTGGGCAAGGGTTTCACTCTCTGAGCTTCAGCTTCTCAGCTCCAAGTCTCTCACACAAGCTATAGTCACCTGTGGTAACTGTGGAGGCTACTCCAGGCTTAGAATACATATCTTCTGCCTGAATCTTAGGAAGCATTTCCTCGTGTTGAGAGCAGTCTGCTCCTCTGTGTCTCTCCCAGCCAGTGCTCTTGGACTTGCCTTCTGGGATGCCATACAGTAAGTCCAGTCCTTCTTTTATCCAAAGGACTTCAGAAATTTCTGTGAACTGCTCCTCACTCCTGAGCTTAAGTCTTCCTATAGTCAAATGCTGGGCTGGGGATTGCTGATCCCAACAGTCAAATGCAGTTAATCCTGTACATCCCTCTACAGCCTGCCTCTGACCAGCCAAGCTCTTTTCTGCAGCCCAAAGAGGAACAAAGCAATATCCTAGCCAGAAATAGACGGAAACCCAAAGGTTTCCATCATCTTCCCTGTGACTGTTTCCTCCTCTCAGGACCTTACTACCCCCCTGTAAGGCTCAGAGAGGTAAGATAACTTATTAAATGTTAGTGTTTGGGCCCAGGTGAACCTCTAAGGTTCTGACAAATAGAGGATAAACGCAAACACCAGTGGCCAAATGAGAGCAACTCTGTGCTTTGTTAATCTAGGCAGAGTCTGTCTAACCTTCAGTGCAGGACAGACTACATAATGCAGCACAGGCCTTTAGCTAGGTTGGAGATGGCCTGCGTCTCCCCAGTGTGCCCACAGAGATGGGCTAGATACACAGAGCGGACACCTGGGCCTCTTACCATCAGTTGCATGGACAAAGGCTGCTCGCCCTCCGTCATACTAGGCACAGACAAGACCGGGTGAATGGAGAACCTGCCAGAGCAGGCCCAGACGCACACAATGTGTAACCAAGGAGCCGTGTGAACCCTTGACATATGAGAGCTCAAATGGAAGATAAACCAGCTTGCCGTTGCTGCTCGGCCAGGGACAAGGTCCAGTGGCTGTCAGCCTCTAATCAATGATAGATCATCCAGGCTTTCCTTGGAAATGGGCTGGGAAAGTGGTCATGGGAGAAAGAGCGTTGTCCTCAGCGCCCCAGCACAGACCTGTGAGAGGAGGAACAAATGTTGCCTTTTCCCCAGCAGCCAGCAAATGATGGCACTTGGGTGTTCTCGATGCTGATGCATGGGCTCTGAAAAAAGACTTTGTGTCCCTCTCGCTCAAGTCAACATGTTTTCAAAAAAGAATGTTTTCTTTAACAAAACATTCCTTTTATAGGAATAGGACCATATAAAACAAAACCTTATTTTATAACACATTCATCCTTCTCACTCCTTAGTCTGTTTGGGTGCATTTGTACACATCTCACTTGGGAGAACTCTACAATATAGGCAGGGCTGGGCCTATTCTTTCATTTCCCAGGAACAGAAGCACAAAGGATAGAACTTTATTCCAGCCCATATTTCTCTAACAGAATTTGGGATCTTTCCACTATACTACATGGTCTGTCAAAGTGGAGACATAAGTGGACCACATACCTTTCACAATAAATAAAGCAATCCCTCATGGAACTCAGGAGGAGAGGAAAAATAGCCCAGCAGAGGGAAACTGTGTGCATGGCTCCCTCCCGGCAGCTGAGGCAAAAGAAGGCGGAGGGAGGATGGTACCCTTTTGCTAGTTAAGGGAGCCGAGCATTTCAACCCGAAAACAGTTATGTCCTTGGTCCTGAACCCTGAGATGTATTTGCTTCATGAAGCTTTATTTAAGCTGCAGGGACCAGCATCCTGAGATGGACGGGGTGTGGATGCCTTCCAGAAAAATGCAGGACCATCTCCCCCAGGCCCTCCAAGGAGGAAAGTCAGGGGCACTGTGTTAGCAGAAGAACAAGGCTACGGAGAGCCAGAGTGATATGATCAAGGATGAGAACGAGGCCTGGAACGGCAGGAATTAGATGGACCAGGCTTTGCCACTGAATAACTCTGTGGCCTTGGACAAGTCATTTTACCCTTCTGAGCCCCAATTTCCTCTTGCATGAAATAAGGATAATTTGTCACTGGGTAGTTTGAGGTATAAATAAAATAACCTATGTATGGGGCACATTGTAGATGCCTAATTAAGTGGATTTTGCTCCCTCCCTCCCTCCCCCTGAGAGCCCTCACCTACTGCTCTGACAGCTCTACAGAGTGACCTTAGGCTGGTGAGGTCCAGGAGGAGAAATTCTGATCAGGCAGCAAACTGACTTGGCCCTTCTCCCATGACAGGTGAAAGCCCAAGTTCCAAAGGTGCCAAAGCAGCCACTGAGGCTCTGTCACCCACCTGTGACCACGATCAAGTCTCCCTCAAAGAAGATGTTGCAGTCAGTGGCAGACACAACTAAAGAGCTGTCCACTGTCCAAAATGCCTCCCTGGAGCTGGAGATGCCTGCTGAGGGCATACGGGGCCTTTCCTTGTCCCACCAGACATCTGTGCCACCGCCTCCCATCTGCTCTGACTCCACTGTGCATAGTGAAGAGATCACACCCTGCTGGAGTGACACAGCAGGCCACCTCAGTCCAGAGCACCAGTCAGAGGAGGACACCAAGAGCACAGAGTCTATATTCCTGACCCAGGTGCTGGATCCAGACCCTCCCACCCCTGCCCCATTCCCAGCCCCAGAAGCTCCTGCACAGCCCTTAGGTGGCTGGACAGCTGTAGGCAGCTGGAAGTAAGCACACAGCAGGTCTGGAAACCAGAAGGCAGCCCTTCTGACAGGAACTGCAAGCCCCTTCTGAGAGAGCCACTGACCACAGTTGCTGGCAGAGACATCCCGAGGAAAGTCCTGGTCCTGTGGGTCCAGCTGGGGCCTATGGTTCTGACCAGTTTTCCAGAAGGGTTTGTACTGCCTCTACCTGTCTGCTCAAGGCCATCCCACTGCTGATGTGTCCTGGCAGCTGAAAGGCTGCCTGAATCCTGAGGACACAGATGGATAAAACATGGGTCCTGCTCTCAACATGTCCTCAGTCTCATGGGGGCAATGGACAGGAGCAGTGCACTCAGTCATTGTGGAGACTGAGGAGGCCCCAGGGGCTGGGAGGTCAGAGGAGGGAGGAAAGCTTCTGCCCCAGACAGGAGGGCGTCCTGGAAGAGGTTCAAATAAGCTGAGCCTGCAGGCTGAGAAGGTGTTAACAAGGTGAAAATGTGGGCAGCCACGGCATTCTGGGCAGATGTAAGCAGCGTGAAGCAGGGTACAGAGGAAGGAAATTAAAACGGCACAGGCCTGAGCCACAAATGGCTGGCTCAGTGTCAGTGCAGCAGAAGGGCAACATGGAGGAAAAAGAAAACATAGGCTGGAGCATGTGCAGGGACCCCCAAACTTTGTTATTGTGCCATCCTTGCCTTCTCTGATCGCCCCACGTCATCTTGCCCCTCCAATCTGCAGATCTCTTCAAGATTTATGTCTAACTCTATCCATCCATCTCTTTCTTATTCCACAGATGACTTCTAGTGACATAGGCATTCATACAGCATAAAAGTATCTTTATGAACTATATCAGGACCTTTTTGAAACACAGCAGAACATAAACAAGTATTTAAAATAATCAAGAAAATTGGATGAAAGGAAAATATGGACAGGAAAGGAAGTAGTAAGTCCAAGGGTAATTCTGTCACTCAAACATGCACATCATGCACTGCTGCTCTCAGTGGCAGTGAATTGCCAAATTGCAATTCTGAGCTTCCTAGCAGCCAAAGCAATACAGTCAATTATGAGTCACCATTATTGGGGCAGGGGGATTATTTGCCATTGCCTGATTACTCAGGCTATAATATCTAATACAATGTTGAATAAAAATGGCAAGAGCAGACATCCTTATTTCTGATCTTAGGGGGAAAACTTTCAGTCTTTCACATCAATTATGATATTAGCTATGGGTTTTCCATAAGTATCCTTTATCAGACTGAGGAAATTTCTTTCTATTCCTAGTTTATTGAGTTTTTTTTTTATCATGAAGGGGTGTTAGATTTTGTCAAATGCTTCTTCTGTGTCTGTTGAGATGATCACATGGTATTTGTCTTTTATCTAATGATATGGTGTATTATATTAATTGATTTCCACATCAAAGCAACTTTGCATACAGGGATAAATCCCACTTGGTCATGGTATGTAATCCTTTATTATCTGTTGCTGATTCAGTTTGTTAGTTTTTGAAGATATTTGTGTTACATTCATAGGGATATTGTGGTCTATAGTTTCCTTTCTTGTGACGTCTCCCTAGTTTTGGTTTCAGGGTAACTAATATCTCAGAGTTATAAGCTGGGAGCATTCCCTCTTTTCTAATTTTTCGAAGAGTTTGTGAAGGACTGGTGTAAATTCTTTAAATGTTTGGCAGAATGCTCTAGCGAAGCTTGGTCTTTGGCTTTGTTTTGTAGGAAGTTTTAAAATTATATTTCAATCTCTTTACTTGTTATCTATCTATTCATATTTCCTTTCTTCTTTGGTCAACCGTAAGTTTTAATAAAGGGTGTAACTACATCCCTATGTGAAATAAAGGGGGTCTAAAATGTGAATTCAGACAATGTTCACTCACCCCCTTAAAACTCCTCCCACAGCTTGCCACCATGGTGAGAATAAAGAAAATACAAGCAGAAAACAAACACCCTTAGCTTGGCATGTAAAGGTCCTTTCTCATCTGGGCCCTGCTTACTGCTCCAGATGCCTATTGCCTTCCAACCAATTTTTTAGTTCTCCCAAATGCACTTGCTGTGTCTTATCTGTGCATGCTCTTCCCTGCCTGCAAGAGTCCTCCTTCCTCATCACTTGCAGCCCATTCCTCTCCCTACCCTGTGTGCAGATGGCTCTCCTAGTTCTTTAAGACTCAGCTCAGGCTAAGGCAGCACTTTCTCCAGGAAGCTTCCTGGCCCCCCAGGCTAGGTTAGGGCTTCCTGTGGGCTCACCCAGAAGCCCTGTGCTCTCTGTTACAGCACTTACCAAGGTATATATGGCTATTGTCTATTTTCAAATCTGCTTCCTCTCACCCCAGCTTTGGTTCTTGCCTTTAGCATCAGCACAGAGCTGATACTGAGAAATGTTAACAGAATGAATGAATGTGTTTTTCTTCATGGGCATAGGTGAGTGGGCTGCCTCCATCCATCCTGCAGAAGGATGATTTGGAGATGAAGGAGAAAGACCAAAGATCACCATGCACAGCTCCCAAAAAGGTGAAGAGGCCTCGGAGGAAGCTCCCACCTGCCTCCCTCCCCAGCAAGTACCATGGCTATGAGGAGCTACTCACAGCCAAGCCTGATCCAGCCTTCACTGAGCCAAAGGGTATGTGAGGAGAATGGCTTCCAGCCAAGGGGCCTTCTTCACAGCACAGAGCACATCAGGGCAAAGCCACAGCTGGGTCACCAAACCTCTTTTCCAGGCCAGGGAGCTGCCTTCTGTCCAGGGGCCCCTGAAGGTGTCCTGGTTGGGAATCCTACATGCTAGGACACCAGATCTGGTCCATCATTCTTTTTTGCAGAGCCACAGCTGTTCAGAGATTCCAGCCAGCCTGGTTGAAAAAATCTCTTTAGGAAGGGTTTGATGAACAAACACCAGACTGGTCAGATTCCTGAGCTCCTCCCCAATCTAGTTAGGCCCCAAAGTGAACATCCAAAATCCTATTTGGTTTGAGGCAAGAGAGGCAGCGCTCTCTTGTTCCAGAATGTGTTGACAGTACTTGGAGTTTCAGAGAACTGGAGCTCAGCTCTGCTTTCTTGGGTGGCAGCCCCTGTGGAGTGAGCCCTGGCAGGTTAATGGACTTACATTGGGACCCCCTTTCCCTGCTCCAGTGCTGTTTTTCCATTTGGATCTGTGCTCACAGGGGACCAGTATTCACTGAATGAACGTGGAAGCTCAGGCACTGCAATGGATAAGGGAGAGATGTGGGAGCAGTGTTTTTTTGTGGCCTCCCAAAGCCTTTTACCCAGGGCTGCTATGAGACTGGGAATGAGAAGTCAGGGACGCAGAAGTCATGCAGGAGGAGGGGGCAGGGCCTGGCCTCAACCTTGCCTTTTTGTGCTAGGAATTCAGAAGAACGCTCAGGCCCTGCAGTACATGCTGAAGCATCCACTGCCGAGCCACTCTCCCAAGCCCAAGCTTAACACTCCTTGGAAACCCTTTGTTCCTAAGGAAAAACGGGTAAGCCTCTACCTCCCGGAGTGTGAATATTCCCTCAGGAACCCCACAGGTACAGGGTGACTGTCACCTTAGGACCTTCTAAGTGCCAGACCATCCCAGTGTCCCCACGTGCTCCCTTGCCTGCTGTGGAAACCTTCTGAGGTGAGGCCAGGACGCCTGAGTGGGAGATCTGGCTAACTACCCTCTCACCTGTGTCAGGCCCAGAGGATCCCTATTCCACCCCCACAGAAGACTCGAGCCCAGCTGCTGGATGACATCCTCATTCGCATGCGGGACACCAGGAACATTACAGAGGCTCCGCTAGGTGCGGCTCTGCCCCCAGTCCTCAGCTGCCAGGACCTGCCCTCTGGAAGTTTACTTACCTGCTGGGATAAGGCAGAGCTCTTGTGTGGAGCGGGAAGGGCCCTCAGCATCTGCCACAGGCCTTCCCGTGTACAGATGGAAACCAAGCCTGGGGTGTGGCAGGGAGGGGCCTAAAGTCACACAGCATGTTACTGACCAGAAGTATGGCTTGCAAAATAATCAGGAGAGGACACTGCTGGCTTCCTAATGCCCCATACTGAGGAAGCCATTTTCAGTCCCTTTCACATCCTCCTCCTACCCCATCCCATTCTGGGGGGACCCCATGCCCTGATGCTTTGGGTTGGGTGGACCCAGGGTGAGCCCTATGCCCCTCCTGGCTCCTCTCCCTGCAGGAGCTGTCCTGTGCCGGCGTGCGGAGCAGCGGCTGGTGAACCAGCAGCAGTACTTAGAGGCCAAGCGGCTGTTGAAGGAGTTTCAGGCGTGCTACCAGCGGCAGGTGCACTGCTCACTGCGGACAGTGTTTGGGGACACAGTGCCGCCCCCAGCACGCCCTGCACTGAGTGAGGGCCAGCCTAAGTCAGGCCGCTTCCTCGAGTTCATGGATGAGCTCTGCCAGGAGCCCACAGCCAGTGAACCGAAAGGCTAGCACGGCACGCAGCGCCATACACTCCCCCAGGGCTCTGTGCCCTCACCTGGGCCTCGGGCTGGCTGGACCTGGCTCGGGCCTTGAAGCACCACTCAGCCTTGCTTGCTGGCCCTGGAACATGGGGAGCTCATCAGGCCCTCCCCTCCCCAGCCGGGACAGGACCCAGCAGTAATAAAGAGTGAGTGCATAGACCAAGGTAGCCTGCATTCTTTCTTGGAGACTGGGCTTGGATGTCAGGCTGGAGAAAGATCCCCTGCTGATGTTCATCCCTTGAGTCTTGTGGGAAACTTGCCTGAGTCACAGGTGTCCAACAGAGTTATGATACGCGCTGGGATGGAAAACAGCAGATTGATGGAACAGAGAAGTTAACTGGCTCATGGGCTGGCCAATAAAGTGTGTGTTTGGGGTGGGGCTGGGGCAGGAACTGAAGCCTCCAGGCCCCAAAAAGGTGCTTTTTCTGTTGGGCAGGTTTTCCCATTGTGAAGGCAAATGTGAGGGGGAATGGGATTGGAACTTCCCTTATCAGGCCATGGCCTCAAAGTTGGGACAAACTGGGTAGAGGGCTTACTTGGAGTTTCCCAAAGTCCTCTATTCCAGGACATAAGCTGAAGTTCCATATGCAAAGACAGTGGGCTGTGGCTCTCAGACCCCAGGGCTGTGCAAGGTCAACCTGGGCTCACAGTCAGGAAATTGGTTCTGGCCAAGGCAGCCTGTGGCATTGCCTCATTCTAGTGAGTGCCCAGCAGTCAGCAGCAGCTACAGAGGGTCTAGGGAAGGCCACTGGGGCTGAATTCCAGAGATGTGCACTTGAGGACATGGATGCTGGGCGTGATAGTCACCTAGGCAACCCTTGCTCCTAAAGCTGCTCTCCTGGAGGTGCCTACAGTTCAGACCTGAGGAGCAGAGCTGCAGTTTCCAGGGCCCAGGGGTCCATGGCACAAGGATTAAGGATCCTCAGCAAGGTACAAACTCATAAAGCCTACATTGCTATTAAGGTGATTATAGAAATATAGTGTTGTAGCCACAGGTCTGACAGAAGCATGGTGGAGTGTTAGCTATATTGCGAGTGTGAGACTCTACTAGGACACAGAAATATTTGCATACTATCATACTCGACCACACAGTCTCACATGTGTGGCCAGTTATTATTTATACCTAGCTGCAGTCATACCAGACACACACATTCACATCTGTACTGTCACATGCAGTTACATACACATACCAAGTTGCAAAGTCAGTTATACCTCCCCATCACACAGGCACCCGGACAGACCCAGGTAATAAAGCGTTACCCACAGCGGCACCCGTGCACAGGTATGGTGCTACTTGCCACCTCAGATCTCCCGGGGCCCAAAACCTCCATTCCATGAGGAGGGGAGACCCATTCCACCAGTCACATGAACCTCACTAGGTCCCACTTGTGGGGAACTGGAGTGCTCCTTTCAGCCAGAAACACATTGAACTGAAGGCTCAGGCTTGAAAGGCTCCTGGGAACAGCCTCTCAACGGCGAGGCAGGAAGCCTCTTGCAATCTCCCCAACAAGCCACTCAGCTCCTGCTTGCTTATCCAGTGACAGGGAGCTCATTCCTTCCTGTGCTGGGAAAGCTATCAGGCTAAGCTATCACCAGAGTCCCTCAGTAGTACCTGCTCTGCCTTTAGGCCATGAGTGTTTTTGCTTTCTCTGCCCAGCTAGGTGAACCTTCACAGACGTGAGAACATCCTTAAGAGACTACACTTATCCAGGCCAAACACTCCTTAACCTTGTTATTCCACACAGGAGACCAGCTGAATAAACTGGCTGCCTCTTCTGGACTTGCTAAGTTTTGGGCTTTTCCCTCTACTCATGAGTCAGTAGTCCAGTAGTGTCCAATGCAGCACACAGCAGCATGCCCACTCCCTTTTCTTGCTAGGACATTCTTTTATACAGCCTACCATTTTATCTGCCTTTTGCTCATTCCTAAGACCAATGGCATTACACCTTCGGCTTTAGTGAAACCTTATCGGTAGACTACAACCTCAGAACTACTTTCCCTGTCATTACTGAAACTCACCTGTAGTGGCCAGTGCAAGACTTCCACTTTATCATCTTAGTCTCAGCCTGGAGCTCCAGGCTGCCAGAATCATTCTGCTTTCCTGATTGTCATGAAAAGCTTTCCCATCTTAGAGGCTGTTTACAGTGAGCATACCAGGTGTTGGCACTCTCTCCCTCATCTATAATCAAATTATATCAATGTAGAACTACCTGGAAGGAAGCCACTACCCAGCAACTGCTGCTCTTCTAGGAAGACCTGGGTAAGCAGACCACATGGGAGCTGATGCTTCTTACTCACTCATCCTTTCAGCCTCTGCTCAGGTATGTCCTTGAACTTTCCTCCCAAACTGATGGGCTTTCCTTCTTTGTGACCCAGTATGACCTCAATGGGCATCACATTATACTGTTATACCAAGAACTGATTATACCTCTGGTGCTCAGCCCAGGGCCTAGGGCCAGGAGGCACTAAGATATTTCAAATTGAATGAATGTGCTAGGAGGAATGGGAAGTGGCTCATGCTGGCTGTCCCAACAGGATTATACACATTGTACACAGCTATGGTTAAGGTGACTAGAAGCCAGTGCTGGGCATTCCCTTAAAACCACCATGTTCCTGTCAAGAAAAAAACTATACTCCAACATGCCTAGTGATACAAGTATGCTAGGCAGGATATCAGACCACTCACTTACCCTCCCAAGCAGATGAACTGCATTGCTGAAAGCCGTAATATCATTTACAATCACTTGTCTCCATTCTTTTCTACCTCAGAAGTATTCCAAACTTAGTCACATCACTACGGTTCAATTTTTAACCCTCTCTTATTTGTAGTATGATACAGGGCAGGTCATTTAACCTTACCCATAGCATCAATGGGGTTTTCAATCTCTATGGGTGCTTCAGGTGTTAAAAACACACTTTGAGGGTTCTAGAGTGCAAATTTCACATTCTTGGTTTCCTGAGCTTTGTGCTTTTGAAGAGACATGACCTATTCCTTGTCTCAGTGAATAAAGCCTCAGACTAGATTTGTCAAATGAATGGGGATTCACAATCAAGCCGCCTAATCAAGGTGGCTTTTGGGTGGCAGCCACCCTCCCTATTACCAGCACATTCTCCCCAGCACATCTACCACTAGATGCTTCAGCCCCCTGGGCTGGCTCTTACCCAAAGTTCCCTTCCTTCTCCATAAGCAGATGGGAAGCTGGCTGCCACTCTTCTGAGCCTTCTCCAACCTTCTAACAAGAGCAAACCAGAAGAAATCATTTCTCCCACCACCAAAATTAAGCAGGCCCCTCCCGTTTTCCTAGTCGCTTATCCAAGATGCCAGTGAGTGCCTGGGGAGAGCTGGGGTAGCCAGAGGGGAGAGAACTGATTTAGATGCTGATTGTGCCTTACAATCCTTGCTACCCAGGTTACCTCCCATCCCTACAGTGGCTGCAGAGGACAGGCTCTGATCTCTAGTCCTGTCAGGCCCACAAAGCAACTGGAACCATACTGTTAGCCAAGGCAAGTGGAGGAGGATGGCACGGTCCTGAGGTTGACCTGGGCCAGGGCAACAGGAAAAGCCATCAGTGGCTTTGGAGTCAGAGGACTCAGCTTCCAGGCTGTGTCAGGAACACTTTCCATCTGTAAACTCTCTAATGTAATGCACCAGGCTATTAATGAGTGTGGTATGTAGACTATTTTCTTTTACTTCAGGGCCATGAGACAAGTTTTTACATCTCCAACTAGCTGCCCTGTTTCTTGCTTATCATTCTAACAACTCTCCTTTGGAAGAGCTTGGGCCAGATTTCAAAGATCCCTCAAATTCTGGTTTACCATGTATGGCATGAGCTCTTAGATCAGTCCTTTAAATTGACTTTATAAGTTTAGATGGGAAAGGAAGACATTTGTTCTCTGTTGGATGAGAACCTGACACCAAGAGAACTTTCATGCATTTCTGAGCAATGGTTTCCAAAAGAGGGAATTTTAAAACATCAGATGTTCTAAGTACACTCCTAATGTGCAAGGACAAGGTCCTCCTATACATTTGTTCTCTATTCAAACTCTTTCTGGTGCCTTCATGTTGAAAATGAGAATGAGAGCTATAAATTGGAAATAACTTAGAACTTCAAAGATGTAATTGTACACCATGGAAACACCATCCCACTCTTTCTCCTATCATTCTGAATGCCAAAGCAAGATATTCCAATGTGGGGCATCTCCTTGAGCAAAGATGGCATCAGAAATAGCTGAGCCTAGATTTGCCCAAGATTGCTCTCCAAAGACTTAGACTAGAAACAGAATGTTCACTTTCATGAGTTTGCTTTACTGAATTCTCAACATGGGCCCCTCCTCAAACAGGCAAACATACACTGAAAAACGCACTTTGGTACTGTTTAAACAACACATCATGCCATTTGATCCTGTGCCATCTCTCTGCTGGCAGCAGCATTCCTGACAGGGCACACCCTGTTCTGAGTACTCTTTTGTCAAAATGCTCATTATGTGTTGGAGAAGCAGCTAGCAGTGGCAGTGCACAAGGATCCAGGGCCCTTCTCCAATTCTAATGCAGACAGCAGGTTGAATAAAACCAATATACAACCATTTTCTATTTCTGGGGGAAAGGGAAAAGGCCCTTAAGACAGCTGTTTGTACAAAGAATTGAGAGTAAACAGTTGATTAGGTGCAAAAAAAAAAAACAGGTTGGCATTTAATAATCATTCTTTCCTTGCACAGTTATCCATTCTCTTATTAGGACTTTTTAAAGTGTTCTGCTAGAGGCCAAGGGTTGAACCCACTGAGAGCCCCTGCTCCCATTGGTAGCACAGCTTGGAGGATGGGCAGGGCCACCAAGGGAGAATCTGACTGTTGCATTCAGGGCCAGGGCCCAAAAGCTACTCTTGAGCTCTAATGGCTTGAACTTTGAGGAGTGCACTGCCTGTTTTTACCCCTTTTAAACAAAAAGATGAACAAGCCTGCCCTTGCCTTGGCTTTGTCCGACTAGTTCTTGATGTAAGACACCAGAAAAGGCAGAGCCTGTTCCAAGTTTGAGGCTGCCTCCCACACTGACAAGATATTAAGGAAGCATTTACTCACAAAGCAAAAAGTGTAAATATTCTTCTTAGGAAGAAAAAAAATACTGATGATACATGGAACAATGTGCACATTCAGTCTTGGCACTTTTCCTTTATCCAATTTAATATCTAAACTGGTAATCTCTGCTTACCTCTTTTCTGTAGAATAATTTTCAGAAAGCTACAGTGAATAACAATCATGTGTAAAGATACATTTCTGGATCATCTTTAGAGGAAAAGCTCCTTAGCAGCTTCTTTCCCCAGAATCTGTGCCGTCCCTGACAAAAGCACACTGTTTTCTCACTGAGTCACAAGACTTTTTATAGCATCTATATATGCTCACTTCTGAAAACCAGATCAAAAGACTACTCTATGGTTTGATGAGGAAAAGGCTGGCTGAGAAGGATTTAAGTTCCTAAGGAGTTCTGGATTTTCAAAGAAAAATGAAGAGCTGGCTGGGTTTTAACTCTTGGTGGTTAGAATGACTATTCCAATAAAAATATATCACTTCCTAAGATTCCATATTCATATCACTCATTCTATGGGGCTTTTCCCGACCAGGGTTGTTTTCAGGGGCTATAGGTATATTTTAATTCTAACTGAAAAAAAATCAAGGAAAAGCTGTTAAAGAGCCTCCTAAATAATTTCGATGTCCCCTCATTAGCAAGTTGTGTGTGTATACATAACTTAATGGACTATTTATTCAGACCCTAGGAAGCTACAGTATAAAACAGGGCACAGGGCACTGGACCTTAAGATCCTCATTTCTTAAAAAAGAAAAGAGGGGTGGTAGGGATCAAATTTAACTTAGATGACTTCCATGTCTGTTCCACCTATAGCATTTTGATTGTGATCCAGCCTTCAGTGTTTCTTTCCTTCCTCCTCTGATGACCTTCCAGCTCGGTGCAGAGCCAGGCAGGACAAAGGGAAAGGAACCCCAAGCTGCTGCCAGCTCTGGTGAGCAGTCTGGCTGGGGGAAGAGGTTAAAAGGTTTCCAAGTTGACATGTAAGCCCTGACCATGGTAGTGATCAATCACAACCTGACTTATTTCTTGAGACTTATGCTAAAAGCAGCTCTTGAAGATGTTACCATCCTGTAATTACTGGAGGAGAGCATCCATTGTCCTCTGGTAGAACACTTAGGAAATGGAAAGCAGTATTACAGTAAAATTCACAAATACTGATGGGGGCATCTGAAATGTTCAAGGCAGTCTGCTGGGTGCTGGACAGTACCTTGAATGGACTGTCCAAGATCACTATGAAAGAAGTGGCCTTTCAAAAGACCATTAACAAACTTTCAGCCATACATACATTCAAATACATTCCATTACACACTGAGCTCCTCAAGATCAGAGACTGTCTTTTCCATTTGTGTGTGTCTCCACAACCCAGCACGGGGCTGGCACAAGTTCGGGGCTCAGGAAGCATCTGTCGAATGTAACAGAAGGATGAACGGCACAGCCTTCGGTCACCAGCTTCGCCAGGCATGCACAGTGGCAGCTTCCCATTTCAGTTGGTTTCTCAGTTTGTAATCATACAGCAATTAATTAAGCAGCTTTACTCTGTTAAGGGCATTTTTTTGGGAAAATGATCAACAACAACAACAACAAAAAGAAGATTCATCACCAGTTTGTCCTCCAGGCAAAAATTTCAAAAATTAAACAAAAATGAATGAAGCCACTTACAAAAGGTTTTCCTGGGAAGCCTAAGCCAAGAAGAATCAACCTTTTAAAAAGAGGCAATTATAGGAAAGGAGTCGGGGCTGGAGGTATAATCCCGATCTGACACCAACCTAACAGGCCTGGGTAACTTCGTCCAACAGACACAGTCAACTGTCTCTCCCCATCTGGGCCAGGGCTGAGCACCCCTTCTCAGGGCACCACATTGTTTGGTTTCCCATCAAAATGACCTCTATTCTCCAACCACCTTCAACTTCTCCTTTAATAAAAAACACAGAATACATATACACAAGGAACAGAGTTAGCAGGACATGAGAAATTTGTATGGTGAATTAGATTCCAGTGATCTGTGAGAAATACGTTTGCTTTGTAAAATACTGTATCTTGTTCTATCTCACAAACCCTCCCCTCATCCCTCTATTTACCTTGTCTTTCATTTCTCCAAAGAAGTCATATCAATAACTCCATTTGTGACCAACTCCACAATCAAAAAACAGGAGAAGGAAATTTTTCAAAAGAAAAAATGTTCAGGTTTTAGTTATTAAGTATGGGACAAAACTTAAAATATAGAAAATACCTTAGTGGTTTTTTTCCTCCTCCCAAGCTGAGAATTTTAATGACGGAGCCAAGTCCCTCTTTAACCTAAACTGCTTTACCTGTATTTGAAGGACTACTGCTCAGCTGGAAGTTTGGGAAAGAACAACATTTACCATTCTAGGCACCAGAGTAGGTGCAAGCAGGAAAGTCAGTAAGCTGGATCCAGCATTTAACAAGTGGCTGTTCACTCTGCACCTGAAGCTAAAATTTGTTGCTACTGCTGGGCAATTGCTTAAAATGAAAGCATTACTTTGGGGAAATATTTAAAATATATGTCTTTTTCTATTAAAAATATTTATCTTTTTTCCAAAACCAAAAATCTGTTCCAACTGAAAAGTGCCTTTCAAATTATTGGAGATATAGAAAAAGGTGGCAGGTGGAAAAATAAGTGTCTTTGCTTCTACCAATGAGACTAGACTCCCAGTAATACTAAGATCAAAAAGGAACTACATGAAATGGCAGTAATGGATGTTTCCTCAAAGGGCACTTAGTAAGTCACCCTTCCTGTCCTCTGCAGACCAGTGCCAGCTCTTCCATCTTGGGTACCAATCCTCCAGCAGTCTTTGGAGGGCTTATGTTGCTGGTGGGACCTAGAAGTGAAGTGGTGTGAATATAAAGTAATGAGACTGATGTATGTTTTTTGAAACATACTTCTGCATGTGGGCACGCAAAGACGCACAGAATACATACACATTCAGGTGAGGGGCACTCCCACTGAAGTAGTCACTGAAGAGGTTCCACATATCTCAATGATGACCAAAATGCTTAAGACATCTCTGGAACTTCTCTTTGGGAATTGTTAATAAGCTACACAAGAAAATGGATCTGATTGCTTTACAGCTGCATTATATTTACTACTTCAAACCCTCTTGATAACCTACCTTCTCTTCTAGAGGCTTCAAATAGCTTCTAATTTCAAACTTAAAATTTTCTTTCCTATAACCTTGAAAGATTAAAGATGTTTGCTCAGAGAAGAAGGGCGGGAAATCTCCTGAGAAGAATCAAAAGGCGATATAGTAAATCCCTAGTGACCTACATCAGTGAGTCATTGTTTGGGATGTTATCTTCCACATTACTAAGAGGAAGAGTTTGAAGAGGTGACCATTAAGGTCCCTTCTCGTATTAACATTTTAGAAATCTATGTTTCTAAAAGTTTCTACACTTTGAGGATAGTTCCAGAAATGTTTTTGCCAATGGCAACATCATTGAAAAACCTATGCAGTATCCTGTTAGGACCACTCAAGGGGGACAACATACATAGCGATATATAAGCTCTGAAAAGTTTGTTAAAATGCCAGTCATATGTCTTTATAGTAACAGCTCATACATGCACAGGGAATGCCAGCCCATCTGAAATTCCCTAAAGTCATACCTTAATCCCTATTCTCAAAGAGCCCAGACGGGCAGAAGCACCAAGCACCACCAGGGATGCAAAAGACACATGGTGTCGGCTGCTAAGGAAAATAAACCCCAAAGGTTCATGGGACTGAATTTACCAGCTGTAACCAGCTAGATACCTTGTTTCCATAGCATGGAGTTTCAGCATTGTTCTTGCCTGACTTCTGGCAAATTTTTTGGATTTTAGATCAACACTGCAGATAACCCTCGGCTATGTGGATGGTAATAATGGAATCCAATTGTCATTTATCTCACAGGGTAGAGGCCCTCCAACCCCCACCCCCAGGAATAAAGAAGGCAGTAAACCATCGGGGTGGGGATATGGGCACAGTATATATTGATACTTCCAGTCAATCTCAATTATCTGCATGTGGGTTTTGCATGATGGGTATTCTTTGCCCAGCCAGCTTTCCCTAGGCTCCCCTGGCATGCCCTTGAGTTGCTGTTCATAACAGCAGCCTGTTAGCATGGAAAATCCATGGGATTTGTTGTCAGGAGATCCAGCAGTCAGTCTAGGCTCTGCCTCTTAGTTCAGAGATCCTGAAAATCTGCACTGCAGTTTTATCATCTAAAAATGGAGCTAATATCACTTCTGTGTTAAGTTTCCTGGGAAGACCAAATTAAACAATGACTGTGAATGTGGTTGGTCAACTATATAGCATTAATCAAATGTCATTTTTTACGCAGGGAATGTAAATTTACTTTTGTAGAAGTATAAACTCAACTGATTTCACTGGGTATATTTACTTGTGGCAAGAGTAAGGAGAAGGGGGAACATAATCTCTTTGGATCTGCCAAAGGATGACACTGTTCCACTTTTTGGGAAAAGATGGAACTAAATTTTTATCTGCAAGGCTGGTTTAAAACAACACCCTGGTGAAGGAAGTCAGGAGGTCTATCAGTTTGAGAAGGTATCTCCTCTTTCCTGTACCATTTCTAATTCTGTCCACTGTGCTCCTGAGTCTCATTCCAAGTTGGGTGTTGCCAGATTTGGCCCAGAAGCCCTGAGTGATGGGCCACTTAAGGGTGGGGAGTGTTTCTGGCCTGGGTCACAGGGAGGCAAAGATGCAATTCCCTTGGATACAGACTACAAAGGCCCCGGGACCTCTCCGAATCATATCAGACAGTGTTTTGCCATTAAAAGACACCCAAAGTGAGAACACTCAGCTCTTCAGGATAAATGATCAAGCCCAAAGACCTCTTAAAAATAGGTAACACTGTTCATTAGGTGCTACTTGGCCCCGGCCACATTGCTGGACCGTAAGAGATACTGATCCATGCTTCCTTTTCGTCGACTCACAGTGCGCCTCTCATTGTCAAACATGCGCTGCAACTGCAGAGCCAGCTGGCGGTCCTCTTCCTCTTGCTGCAGTTTCTGCTCCCTCTCTCGCAGTACTGGGTCTGTTGGGGCCACTCCCACCTCGCCACTGCTTTGTCGCAGCTTCTTAAGGGAGCCATTTTGTTCCAAGTGCTTGGTCTTACAGTGCCTTTTTCGGCCCCGACGCAAGGAAGGAAGTGGTTCCTCACCTAGGTTGTCTGTCAGAATACCATTAGGCAGATCAAAACGACTCACTGACTTCAGCTGTTTCTTTGTTTTGAGAACCCCACCCAAAACACTGTTTTGGGGTAGCACTGAATTAACTGCCGAGATTTTCAGGGTTGTGCTTATACAGGTTTTGTCTAACTTGGCATCTAGGGTTGACCCTGATCCTTCAAACTGCTCTCTCTCCAAAGAAGTTGCACTGGCTCCCACTCTGAATTCTGAAGAACAGCAGGTTTCCAATGGGATCTCAGGACTCCTTCTACTATCACTGTCCCGTTCTGCTTTTGTCTGGCTAACAGAGGGGAAATAATCAGGGTCAGTGGGGGTGGGTCCAGTATACTCAGAGAGTACTTGACCAGTGGACAGTCTTGTATTTAAAGTCAGAGGTGGCTTCTCCTTGCTAGAATGAGTAACTTCAGTGACAACTAAATCTTCCCCTGTTTCAGGAGCCAGGGAGGTGAGGGTGGCTTTCGAAAGGGTCTTTTTGATCTGCCGCTCCTGAAATATCTGTTCCCACTTTTTGAGGATCCGTGGACTGGCTTCATAAGAAGTCTGCTTCTGCAGGCTTCTGTTTAGGTTGCGGGGTGTTGATTTGATGATGAGGGGACTTAGCACACGGCCATCAGGGAGTCTCTTGGGAGGAGTACATGGGGAGCAGACAATGGGCTTGAAATGGTTTAACTCTTCAGAGATGCTGTCATTGCTCTCAGGGCTGATGGAGCGCTCTGGCTTATGCAATGAAGCCAAGGATGAGAGGGAGCTGAAGGGCAGACGCTTTTCAATGGTTAAGTCAGGGGCCGAGAGGCAGCGGTTGTTTCGAGTGGACAAGAGGACCCCAATGATGGGGTTAGATGCTGGGGTCATAGCTGGGACCTGAAAGAGAGGAAAAAGATTATTTATACGTACATATTTTTTCTTCATAATTTCTTCATGATGGTTGAGGCATAGGGAAAAGGAGGGTAAGGAAAGGGATTAAGGATGATGTGAGCCTTGGGGAAATCCTTGGGGCAAAGAGAAAGAGTTCTCCACAGAGGACATTTAGTTCAAGCCTTTGTTTCCGAACTAGACCCTGCTTAAATGACACAAGATTAGTAGCCATTTTGCTCATGCCTGAGAGATACAGGGATATTTCACCTTCCTTAATACAGTGTTAAATTCACAAATGGAGAAAATCCCTAACCTAAAGTGCACATCATTTGTAGAAATCCCTACATACTTGAAATAATTAATAAAATTGCAAATCTATAGAAAAAAAAACTCAATAACTTTTAAAAAGGTTTTTTATGGGCCCTCATTCTACCATGTGGCTGCTATAATTCAAACTATCTTCCCTCATTTCTATTTGTAAAATTCTCCAACATCACTGGTATGCCTAGGGCCCATTCTGCCTCTCTGGTCTGGAAGAGCTTCTTTAATGGCCAAGTGCAGCAGGTGACGGACCAGGGCTAGAGGGTCCCAGAAGCCTGAGTCTAAGGTATACCTTGGCTTTGCTGGCTGGAGCTGCTCTGAGTCTGCTCTTCCCTCTGTCCTGAGCAGTGTCACTGCAGCTTTGACTCCTTTCTACCTTGGAATTCAGGTTCCTAAAAATAAACAAACAAAAGACAAATAGTGAAAAGTATGCTGGCTAAGGAAAAGAATGAAAATCTTTCCTGTGCTTTCAAAGCCACCCACCAAGAAAGACAATTCCCTTGGCAGCTACAATAAGAAATGAGTTTATTTATTAACAAAACACATTCTAAGAACAAATCCTGTCAAAAGAGAAAGAGTTTTCCATGAAGACATTTGGTTTAAGCCTTTGTTTCCAAACTAGACCCTGCTTAAATGACATAAGACTGATGGCTGTTTAGCTCATGCCTGGGAGAAGATGTAGGGATACTTCACCTTCTTTAATAGGGTGGATACAGTATTAATCACCTTTCCAAACAAGAAATTTGTTCCTTTCATTAGGCCCAAACCTTTCCTCAAGCAATATAAGTCAGCTATAAAACAAAATATTCAAATACTTACAAAAATGCATAGCAGTGCAATCAATAGATGTTTACATAGAAAACCAAAATTAAATGTAGTCTCTCCTTTAATCCATTATATTTGAACTGAAAAAGGCATAAATCCCGGTGATTTAAGAACACAATTTTTTTTTGTCTTATGCCTGCATTATAATATGAATTTACAACTAAAACCAAACCCATAATACCTGTATTATAACATTAATCTTACTGTGTAAGAATTATGTGCAGATGTCACCTACTCCATAGCCAGTAACTAGGGATTCTTGATGATCTCATTACCTTTGTTTCCTACTCTCCAATTCTTGCCTAATAAATGTCTGGTGAGAAAAATGCTTTTACAAATGTGTGCAGCTGATATTTTAACAGTGCTACAAGTTTACTCAACAGGCATTTATCACAAACTTACTATAAGCCAGTCACTGATAAGCCCTATCGGGCACTGGGAATACAGAGAAGAATGAGATACAGTCTAGGTCTTCAAGGAATCAGTCCAGTGGGGCAGACAAATAAATAATTCAATGCAATACAGTGAAATGGTATGCTTATGAGACAGAATGGCATGAAAGAGGGAATTATGAATTACCTGGGACGGGGTGAGAGCAGGGTTGGAAAAGCCTTCCTGTGGCTTATGTATTTTGAAGGATAAATAAGAATTTGCCAGAGAGTCAAAGTGGATAAGTAGCCATGCAGATGATCCCAAACAAAAAGTTATTTCTTTGAATGATTCCATTTAGCTTTGGAATAGAATACATATATATTCTTTTGTAGCAAAAGATTTACTTTTAAAGTTTTACTATGCCAGGATTATCTCAGAGAAAACCTGTAAAGGAAGTAAAAAGGTACATTCCCAAGCATGCCTCTCCTCTCCCTACATCTCTAGCAAAGGTCTGTCCTACCTATGCACAATGGCTTCTATTCCAGCTTTTCTGTGTTAATTCCTCCCATTCAAAACCCTTTTCCTATGCCTCATAGCCACATCACCTTGCTAGATGGCTCCAATCTAATAAACTAATCTGTGCTTTGGTATTAATAGGAGAAAGCTGTGGCTGACCAGCATCACATGTCTGCACAAGAAAATTCAACACTGAACCTAAATAAATAATGGGAGATCTGTAGTGTCTAGTGGGAGATTTATTTTGGAATAGGCAGAAAACTTCAATATCACCCTATAATAAAGGCAGCTGCTTAAAAGGCAGCTTGGTTTATATTTTACCTAGGATAGTAATAAATTCATTTGTATTCTCAGAACCCACACAAACTGTTAGTGATATAAGCTACCCAGAAGTAAACTGAAAGCAGATTAAAATGCAGGAGGAATGGAATTAGAGCTGAAAGAGACAGTATTTTTGCTTCAAATATGACTTGTTTGGCATGATTCTACTGGAGAAACAAGTAGACACTTAGAAGAAAAGATTTGCTGATCAACATAAGAAAGAACTTTGTAACTTTCAACAATCAGAGCAGTTCAGTGATAGCTATAGGTATCTTGGGAGGTACTGAGCTCTACATCATAAGAGGTGTTCAGACTTAGGCTAGACTTATACTTTAAGCTCTAAACATTCTATAATAAGAAGCAACAATATAATTTTTTTCTCAGTTAAATTTTAAATTTCAGATAGTATTTCTTTTTTTTTTCAGTAAAGCTATTTATTTATTTATTTATTTTGGGTATCGATAATATACACTTAGATGAACAGCACTGTAGTTGCTATACTGCCTTCTCCGTGCTCTCTCCACCCCCATATTATGTGTGGTAATCACAATGCCCCTTTTTCCCCTTATCTTACCCTTCCCACCCATCCTCCCCAGTCCCTTTCGCTTTGGTAACTGTTAGTCCATTCTTGGGTTCTGTGAGTCTGCTGCTGTTTTGTTCCTTCAGTTTTCTCTTTGTTCTTATACTCCACAGATGAGTGAAATCATTTGATACTTGGCTTATTTCTCTGCCTGGCTTATTTCACTAAGCATTATACCCTCTAGCTCCATCCATGTTGTTGCAAATGGTAGGATTTGTTTTCTTATGGCTGAATAGCATTCCATTGTGTATATGTACCACCTCTTCTTTATCTACTGATGGACATGTAGGTTGCTTCCATTTCTTGGCTATTGTAAATAGTGCTGCGATAAACTTAGGGGTGCATCTGTCTTTTTCAAACTGGGTTGCTGCATTCTTAGGGTAAATTCCTAGGAGTGGAATTCCCGGGTCAAATGGTATTTCTATTTTGAGTTTTTTGAGGAACCTCCATACTGCTTTCCACAAAGGTTGAACTAATTTACATTCCCACCAGCAGTGCAGGAGGGTTCCCCTTTCTCCACATCCTTGCCAATGTTTGTTGTTTGTCTTTTGGATGGCGGCTGTCCTAAATGGTGTGAGGTGGTATCTCATTCTGGTTTGAATTTGCATTTCTCTGATGATTAGCAATGTGGAGGATCTTTTCATGTGCCTGTTAGCCATCTGTATTTCTTCTTTGGAGAAGTGTCTGTTCAGCTCCTCTGCCCATTTTTTAACTGGGTTTTTTGCTTTTTGTTTATTGAGGTACATGAGCTCTTTGTATATTTTGGATGTCAACCCCTTATCAGATATGTCATTTATGAATATATGCTCCCATACTGTAGGATGCCTTTTTGTTCTACTGATGGTGTCCTTTGCTGTACAGAAGCTTTTTAGTTTGATATAGTCGCACTTTTTCATTTTTGCTTTTGTTTCCCTTGCCCAGGGAGATATGTTCATGAGAAGTTGCTCATGTTTATATTCAAGAGAGTTTTGCCTATCTTTTCTTCTAAGAGTTTTATGGTTTCATGACTTACATTCAGGTCTTTGTTCCACTCCGAGTTTACTTTTATGTATGGAGTTAGACAGTAATCCAGTTTCATTCTCTTACATATAGCTGTCCAGTTTTGCCAACACCAGCTATTAAAGAGGCTGTCATTTCCCCATTGTATATCCATGGCTACTTTATCATATATTAATTGACCATATATGCTTGTGTTAATATCTGGACTCTCTATTCTGTTCCACTGGTCTATGGGTCTGTTCTTGTGCCAGTACCAAACTGTCTTGATTACTGTGGCTTTGTAGTAGAGCTTGAAGTTAGAAACCAGATCCCCCCTGCTTTATTCTTCCTTCTCAGGATTGCTTTGGCTATTCGTGGTCTTTTGTGGTTCCATATGAATTTAGAACTTTTTGTTCCAGTTCATTGAAGAATGCTGTCAGTATTTTGATAGGGATTGCATTGAAACAATATAATTTTAAAAAACAGGGTATGAATCCATTTTGTTAGAAGTAGCAGAGTCAAACTTAAAGATACTGTCTACATGCCCAAGTTATGATATATACAAATGACAATTACCTACTGCTGGGGAGAACCTCTTCTCAAGTCCCCTGAACTCTGTTTTGGTGGAAGAGAATGCCCAGAGAGGAAACTCACACTTACAGCACTCAAGTACACAACAAGGACACACATAATAGTTTGTGAACATCTAAAATCCTTTTGGAAAACCACAGTATGGCTGAAACTGTCATTGTCTCTTTCATTCATGTGGTCAACAGACTTTACTGAGCACCAACTCTGTGCAAAGCACTAGAGTCAGACTGATGTAAAGATAATCTTGACCCAACATCGAGTCTTTGAAGTCCATCACATAATAGCACAAAAGTGCCATAAGGGATCAGTAATTCTACAGCTAAACTCTCAAAGTGTTTCTAAGTGTTTTAATTATAGTTTTAGCTTTTACATTTATGTATCTGATCCAATTTAACTTAGTATTTTGTATATGGTGTGAGGTTGAGGTCCAACTTCATTCTTTGGCAGGTAGATATACAGTTTCCAGCGCCATATGACGAGACTATTCTTTTTCCCCACCAAATGATCTTAGCAGCCTTATATTGAAAATCAACTTGACCATAGTTATATGGGATTATTTCTAGACTCTCAATTCTATGCCATGCTATAAGATGCTATACTACCCTTATTTCAGTAGCGCACTCTTTTGATTGCTGTAGATTTGCAGTACATTCTAAAATCGGTAAGTCCTCTACCTCTGTCCTCTTTCAAGATTGATTTGGCTATTTGGGATCCTTTGCAATTCCATATGTGTATTAGCTTGTTCATTTCTGTAAAAAAGGAGACTGGAATTTTAATAGGTATTACAATTAACCTGCAAAACAAGTGGGGAGAGTATTGTCATCTTAACAATGGTAAGTATTCTAATCCATGATCCAGAAGGTCTTTCCCTTTATTCAGGTCTTCTTTAATTTCTTTCAATGAGGTACTGTAGCTTTCAATGTACAAGTTTTACACTTCACTGATTTAATTTATTCATAATTATTCTATTATTTTTTATGCTTTAAATTGTAATTTAAAATTTTAAGTGTAAAAGGAACTGCTTTCCTGACTGCATTTTCAGATTGTTCACTGCCAGGGTATAGAAATGCAACTCATTTTTGTGTGATGATCTTGTATCCTGCAATTTTGCTGAACCTGTTTATTAGCTCTAATATTTTTTCATGAACTCTTTAGGATTTCCTATGAATGATATGTCATCTGTGGGTAGTGAGAGTTTTACTTCTTCCTTTGCAATCTGGATGCTTTTTTCCCAGCTTTACTGAGACATAATTGATATATAATGTGTAAGTTTAAGGTATATAACATGTTCCTTTGATACACTTACATAATAAAATGTGAAATGATTAACACGCTAGGGTTGGTAACCATAACCTCATATAATTAGTACTTTCTTGTGGTAAGATTATATAAGATCTACTCTCTTAGCAACTTTCAAATATGTAATATGGTACTGTTACCTGTAATCACCATGTTGTACAATAGATGCCCAGGACTTACTCATCTTATAACTGGAAGTTTTTACCCTTTGACCAACAGCTCCCTATTTCCTCCATACCCTGGCTGCCACCATTCTACTATATTTATTAGTTACACTTTTTAAGATTTTACATCTAAGTGATATCACACAGTATTTGTCTTTCTCTTTGACTTATTTCACTCAGCATAATGTCCTCAAGTTCCAGCCATATTGTTTCAAATGACAGAATTTCCTTCTTTCTCATGGCTAATAATAGTCTACTGTGTGTGGGGGTGTGTGCATAATTTTATCTGTTCATCTGTGGATAGACACTTAGATTGTTTCCATTATTATGAATAATGTTCCAATGAACATGGTAGTACATATATATTTTTGAGATCCTGATTTCATTCCTTTGGATATATATCCAGAACTGGGATTGCTAGATCATATGGTAGTTCTACTTGCAATTTCTTGAAGAACCTCCATGCTTTCAGTGGCTGTACCAGTTTACATTCTCACCACCAGAGCATAAGGGTTCCCTTTTCTCCATATCCTCACCAACACTTGTTACCTCTTACCCTTTTGAGGATAGCCATTCTAACAAATGTGAGGTGACACCTCATTGTGTTTCTGATTTGCTTTCCCTGATGATTAGCAATGTTGAGCATCCATTCACACACCTGTTGGCCATTGTATGTCTTCTTTGGAAAAATGTCTGTTTAGTTCTTCTGATTTTTAAATTGGATTGTTTGGGGGTTATTTGCTATTGAATTGTATAAGTTCCTTTTATTTTGGATAGTAACCCCTTAACAGCTATATGATCTGCAAATATTTTCTCTTATATTTTGTTGTTTCCTTTGCTGTGAAGACTTTTAGTTTGAGGTACTCCCACTTACTTATTTTTGTTTTTGTTGTTTGTTCTTTTACTGTCATGTGCAAAAAATTGATGCCAAGAGCAATGTCAAGGAGATTTTTACCTATGTTTTCTTCCAGGGGTTTTAAACTTTCAGGTCTTATGTTTAAGTCTTTAATCTATTTCAAGTTAACTTCTGTGAGTAGTGTAAAACAAGGGTCCAGTTCCAATCTTTTACATGTGATTATCCAGTTTCACCAACACCATTTATTGAAGATAGTATCCTTTCTCCACTGAGTATCCTTTCTCCCTTGTCTAATATTAGTGGATCATATATGCATGAGTATTTCAGGACTCTTGATTCTGATTTGTTGGTCTATATGTCTATTTTCATGTCAGTACCATAGTGTTTTGATTATTATAGTTTTGTAGTATAAAGTAGGAAGTGAGATGCCTCCAAATTTTTTCTTCTTTCTCAAGATTCTGCTGGCTACTTGGGCTCTTTTGCAGTTCTATAAAAAATTTATGTATGTTGCTTTTGTATCCTGCAACATTACTGAATTTATTGATTAGTTCTAACAGCAGTTTTCTTTTCTTGTAGTGTCCTTACCTGGCTCTGGTATCATCAGTATGTAGATGTATTTTATTACTGATTCAATCTCCTTATTCCTTAATCGCCTATTCGGATTTTCTGTTGCTTCATGATTCAGTCTTGGTAGGTTGTATTTTCTAGGAATTTATCCATTTCTTCTAGCTTATCCAATATATTGGTGTATAAAGTCTCCTATCACTCTTTGTATTTCTGTGGTCTCAGTTGTAATGTCTTCTCTTTCATTTCTGATTTATTTATTTGAGTCTTCTTTTTTTTGTTAGTTCACCTAAGTAAAGATCTGTCAATTTTGTTTATCTTCTCAAAAAACTAGCTCTTGGTTTCATTAATCTTTTCTGTTTTTCTGCTGTTTACTGTCATATGCTTCCCTCTTAGAACTGCTCTTGCTGCACCCCATAAGTTTTGGTATGTTGTGTTTCCATTTTTGCTTGTTTCAAGATACTTTTAATTTTCCTTTTGATTTCTTCCTTTGACCAACTTGTTGTTCAGAAGCATGTTGTTTAATTTCCCCATATTTGTGCAGTTCTCCAGTTTTCCTCCTATTACTGATTCTATATGATTGTGGTTGGAAAAGACACTTTGGTGTCTTTTGACATGATTTAATATTCTTAACTTTGCTAAGATTTCTTTTGTAATGTATATAGTTTATCCTGGAGAATGTTCCATGTGTGCTTGAGAAGAATGTGCATTCTGCTGCCATTGGATGGTATGAGTATGTTCTGTACATGTCTATTAAATCCATTTGGTTTAAAATATAGTTCAACTCCAACATTTCCATATTGATTTTCTCTGTGGATGTTTTATCCATTGTTGAAAGTAGGGTATTGAAGTCTATTGTTGTCTATTTCTCCCTTCAGATCTGTTAGTATTTTAATATATTTAGGTGTTCCAATGTTGGGCACATACAATTTATGATTGTTATATCGTCTTGATGAAATGACCCCTTTATCATTATATAATGATCTTGTCTCTTCTTACCATTTTGGCTTAAAATCTATTTTGTCTGATATAAGAATAGCTATTTCCACTCTCTTTTGGTTTTCACGTGCATGGAATATCTTTATCCACCCCTTCACTTTGAGCATATCTGTGTCCTTAAAGCTTTAGTGGATCTCTTTTGGGTAGCATATAATTGGGTCTTGTTTTTTTTAAATCTGTCCAGCAATTCTATGCCTTTTGACTGAAGAATTTAATCCACTTACATTTCGAGTAATTTTTGATACAAAAGGACTACTAATGCCACCTTAGTCATTATTTCAATCTGTTTTGTAGTTTCCTTGTTTCTTCCTCCTCACTCTTCTGTGGCCTTCCTTTGTGAATGTATGATTTTCCATAGTGGCATGCTTGATTCTCTTCTTTATTTTTGTTAATCTATTGCAGGTTTTACCTTTGTGGTTACCGTGAAACTTACATAAAACATCTTACAGATATAATAGTATATAATAACTTTGATTGTATATAAAAAATACCATTCTCTCCCCATCCCAGTTTTGTCACAAAACATTTTGATGTCACAAAGCACTTGATGTCTTTTCATGTTGTATATTAACAAATTATTTTAGCTAGTTATTTGTATTGCTCTTATCCTTTAAATCTATAAATCTATACTAGAGGTAAATGGTTAACACACAACTATATGCTTATCTTTACCAGTGTGTTGTATATTTCCATATGTTTTCATATTACTAATTAACATTACTTTGTTTCAGCCTGATGAATGCTTTTTCAGCATTTCTTGTCAAGCAAGAGTAGGGGTGATGAACTCCCTCCACTTGTTTGTCTGGGGAACTCTTTATCTCTCCTTCATTTCTGTAGGGCAACTGTACTGGATAAAGTATTCTTGGTTGGCGATTTTTTTTTCCTTCACACTTTGAAAACATCATCTTATTCCCCTGGCCTGTAAGGTTTCTGCTGAGAATTCCACTGATAGCATTATGAGGGTTCCTTTGTAAGTTACAAGCCTCTCTTCTCTTGTTGCTGTTAGGATTCTCACTTTGCCTCTGATTGTATTATAATGTGTGTTGTAGAGGATCTCTTTCAAGTTTGGTAACCTATGTGCTTCATGAACTTAAGATATCCAGATCTCTCTTTAGATTAGGGAATTTCTCAGTTCTTATTTCTTTAAATAAGCTGGCCCCTTCCCTTCCTCTTTTCTTCTGGCATGGCAAACATTCGATTTTTTTTTTTTTGGTATGCTATAGATCATGTAGGCTTTCCTCACTCTTTTTTCATTCTTCTGCTTTGTCCATTCTATTGCTGATGCTCTCTATTACATTTTTCCTTTCACTGATTGTATTCTTCAGCACCTAAATTTCTGTTTGGTTCTTTTTTACAATTTCTATCTTTCAAACCTCATTTTTGTGTGTGTGTGTGTATTGCTTTCCTGATTTTGTTGAATTTTCTTTGTTTTCTTGTAGTTCATTAAGCTTCCTCAAAACAGCTATTTCAAAGTCTTTATTGGGTAAGTTGTAGATCTCCATGTCTTTGGGATCCACTACTGGAAAATTATTGTGATTCTCTGATGGTGTCGTTTCCTTATTTTTCATGTTCCTTGAAGATTTGTTTAGGTGTCTTCACATTTGAAGTAGCGGTCACTTCCTCCAGTCTTTACTAACTGCCTTCAGGAGAGGTACACCTTCCATTAGCCTGGCAGACTCTGAGGCTTTCTCAGACCTTCAGTGCTTTTTGCTCCCATTTGTGGCAGAATTTTTAAGTTTCTATGCCTTTTCTTAATTCTGCAACATACCAGACCAAGTGCTGAAAGCTGCCCTTTTGCTTTCCCAAGAGTGGCACTAAAGCTCAAGTTTGTGGTCTCTCCCTTGCCCACAGATTCTGGCTTGTTTTCTGTGTATGCTAACTAGACATCCTCCAAAACATACTCTCACTACAACCAGGAGTATGCACAGGGAGCCAGTCACAGGATGAGGATGTGAGTGAGGTATGTGGAGTGCTTAGAGTGTCCATGGGTTAGTCTGGAGAATCCATGGGCAAGGTGCCCCCAGCAGCTTATGAGTAGGCTTCTTCATGGAGTTCATGACATAGTAGGATTCATCCTTTTAATGCCCCCTGAGTCCTGCTGCTGCTCTTCCAATCTCTTCCTGCTCCTCAGTCACGCAGATCATTATTCATTACACTGGATGAAGCAGGAAAGAAATGGGATTCCTTGGAAGTGTATCACACAGCTAGGGAAGCTCAGGCCCATATTCTCACCTTCCCCCACTGTGGTAATCATGGGCAAGGAAGATCTCTCTTGCCCCTGAGCTGTGCCACCTTGTGGGAAGAGTGATGCAGGTAAGTCAAACTATTCCTCTTACCCTCACTAATACAGCACAACTCATATTTCCTCCATTGTTTCTCCATTTGCTCCAATTTTGTGCTGGAACTATAACTGACCCTTAAACAATGCAAGGGTTATGAACAATGCAAAGGTTAGCACAGTCAAAAACCTGTGTGTAACTTGATTCCTCAAAAACTTTACTAATAGCCTATTACTGACTGGAAGCCTTACCAATAACATAAATGGTTGATATACACATATTTGTACATTATATGTATTATATACTGCATTCTTACAATAAAGTAAGCTACAGAAAATGAAATGTTTTTTCAAATAGTTGCTAATCTCCAAAAAACTTTCCAATGTATTTATAGAAAAAAATCTGCATATAAGGGGACCCACACAGTTCAAACCCATGTTGTTCAAGGGTCAACTGTTTATTTCTAAGGAATGTTGGTCTACAGTTTTCTTTTCTTATGATGTTTTCAACTGGCTTTGGTGTGACAGTAATACTGACCTCAAAGAATGACTAAGTTGGAAGTATTCACTCTTCTTCTAATTTTTGGAAGAGTCTGTGAAGGATTCATGCTAATTCTTCACTAAATGTTTGGGAAAAACACCAGTGAAGCCATGCAGGCCTGGAATTTTCTTTATTGCATATGTTTTGATTACTGGATCAACTGTTTCACTTGTTATAGGTCTATTTAGATTTTCTATTTCTTCTTGAGTAAATTTAGGTATTTTATGTTTCTAAGAATTTGTCCATTTCATCTAGATTATCTAATCTGTTGACATAAAATTGTTCATCTTTTATAATTCTTTTATTTCTATAAGGTCAGTAGTAATGCTCCTTTCTGATTTTAGTAATTTGAGTGTTCTCTTCTTCTTCATCAGTCTAGCTAAAGGTTTGCCAATTTTATTGATCTTTTGAAAGAATCAATTTTTTATTATTTTTCTATTCTCTATCACATTTGTCTTCACTATGATCTTTATTATTTCCTTCCTTTTCCTTGATATGATTTTACTCTTCTTTTTTCTAGTTCTTTCAGGTAAACAATTAGGTTGAGCTTTTCTTCTTTTTAAATGTAGTCTTTTACAGCTATAAATTTTTCTCTAAGCACTGCTTTAACTGTATGTCAATGGTTTTGGTATGTTGGTTTTCATTTTCATTCCTTTTTAAGTATTTTCTAATTTTACTTGTTATTTCATTTTGGTCCCACCATTTGTGTTTTTTTTTAAGAATGTGTTGTTTAATTTCCATATATTTTTGTATTTTCCAAATTTCCTTTTGTTACTGATTTCTACCTTCATTCTTCTGTGGTCAAAAAAGATATTTTATATTATTCCAATCCTTTTACATTTACTGATACATTTTTACAGCCTAATATGTGGTCTATCCTGGAGAATGCTCCATATGCACTATAGAAGAGAATGTGTATTCTGCTGTTGTTGGGTAGAGTGCCCTATATATGGTAGGTCTGGTTGCTATACAGTATTGTTCAAGTCTTCTGTATCCTTGCTGATCTTTCATCTATATATTCGATTCATTATTGAAAGTGAGTGTTAAAGGCTCCAGCAATTATTGTTAAAATGCCTATTACTCCCTTCAATTCTGTCAGTTTTTGCTTCAGGTATTTTGTGGATTCATTATTAGATGGATATGTTTACAGGTGTTATATCTTCTTAATGGATGGACACTTTTATCATTATACAAAACCTCTCTCTCTCTTATAATCATTTTTGTCCTAAAGTCTATATTGTCTGATATTAGTATAGCTATTCCAACTCTCTGTTGGTCACTGTTTGCATGGAATATCTTTTTGTAGCCTTTCACTTTCAACCTATTTCTGTCTTTGTCACTAAAGTGAGTCCCACCATCTATTTGGGTATTTTAAAAACCCATTCTGATTAAAGTGTAGGCAAAGGGTCTGTTTGTGTTTATACAGAGGATCAAAGCCTAATTTGGCTACCCCGAAAATGAACTAAGATACGATATGAAAAAGAACTTCCAACATCAGCACTCTCGGGAAGACTCATGACAGAAGATGATCAGCAAAAAAAAAAACTCCAACAAAGATCCACGCACTGCCACAGGTGTAGATGCACTCATCCCACCAGTTCCTGGACTTGCCATGGGAATGATGAAGGAGATATCTAAGCTGGCCTGTGCATACAGTAAAACAACAAATTGGACTGGATCTATACTGTTGGAACTCAACCAAGAATTAGGAGAAGTGCAAATTGTAGCACTCCAAAATCTTACAACCACAGACTATTTATTGTTAAAAGAACATATGGAATATGAACAGTCCCCAGGAATGGGTTGTTCTAGTTTATCTGAATTCTCTCAGACTGTTTAAGTTCAGTCGGACAATATCCACCATATCATAGATAAGTTTTCACAAATGCCTAAGGTGCCTAACTGGTTTTCTTGGTTTCACTGGAGATGGCTGGTAATTACAGGTATGCTTTGGTTAGGTAACTATATTCCTATTATGTTAATGTGTGTGCACAATTTAATTAGTAGTTTAAAACCTATCCATGCTGAAGTTACTCTACAAGAAGATATGTCAAAGAAATAATCAATCTTCCCAGGTTTTCTTCTGCCTGCTACTTCTATAGCTTTTCTTCTTCCTACCTAATCACAACCTTTAAATAGAACTCGTGCCACATGTCGAATTTACCGAGTATCATAATTCTTCCAAGTGGTAAAGACACCTCAAGACAAATGCTGGGCATAGAAGCCACAGGGCATAAATCTGCAAAGAAGTAAAAAGCTAACCTTTTCAAACAATAAGGCTTCTCTCTCACTTACCAACTTAACATTTCCCTGTATGGCCCCAGAAGATGACTGGTTAGCCAGAGACAGGTAAGATTCCTCAAGGGAGGAACAACCTAAGACAGGCACAGTCGCAGGGGGCCATCTGGTGAGAAAATGGGGAGCAGCAGAGGTGAGGCTTAGAACCTCCCCCCTCATGTTCTGAGAGAAATCTTCTGCATACATAGATGTTTATTGCCCTCGTCTAGCTCGGATTAACACATAGTCTACAGGCACACACCTGATCATCTACATTTGCTCTCTTACAACACTAAACTCTGTTTTCTACCTTTATCTCGTATCTACCTACCACTTCAGCATTTTATTAAAAATAATAATAATAGAGAAATGTGGTATCCACATATAAATCAAGTTTAAAAATCAAATGAATATTCATATTTGAACTGACTGTGTATAGTTCATAATGCATGAACAAAACCGAAAGCTTCTGTGATGACTGCCCTTGCACTGTTCACCGTGTAACTTATTCACTATGTAAGAATTTGTACTCCATGTAAGAATTTCTTCGTTATGCATCAGAAGATTGGAGACTGACGAAAATTAGGCTTGGGGTGGATTAATGATTGTGCATTGAGTATTGACCCCCCTATACAGAAAATTTATTGTTGTTAACAACTATTTGATCAATAAATATGAGAGATGCCCTCACAAAAAAATATATATATATATAAACACACTTCCAATTGTAAAATAAATAAGTAACCGGGATGTAATGTATAGCATAAAGAATATAGTCAAAATATTGTAACAACTTGGTATGGTGATAGCTGGTACCTAGAATTATCATGTATATAAATGTTGAATCACTGTGTTGTACACCTGAAACTAATGTAATGTAATACTGTTGTCAACTACCCTTCAATAAAAAAAAAACAAAAAACAAAAAAACATGCTGCCAATCTCTTCCTTTTAATTGCAGTTTAATTTATTTACATTTAATGTAATTACTGATAAGGAAGGACTTAGTTCTGCCATTTTGCTATTTGTTTTCTACATACTCTATACATTTTTTTGTTCCTCAATTTCTCTATTTTATTTAATGCCTTCTTTTCTGTTAGATATTTCCTAGTGTGTACCATTTTTATTCCCTTCTTATTTCTGTAACTATATGTGTTAGTTATTTTCTTAGTGGTTGCCCTGGGGATTACAATTCATAACGTAATTTACAACAATGTATTTCAAATTAATACCAACAAAATTTCAATAGCATACAAAAACTTGGTTCCTATGTTCCTATCCCCCTGCCTTTATGTTACTGTTATCACATGAAAAGTCACAAAAATCATGAATGTGAAAATGTTTAAACCATAAACATAATATAATATACATATCTTATTATTGTAATATTTGGTCAGGTTAGGAGGCTTCAAATGTTCATTGAGAATAGTCAACAGCAGTTAACTTGACAATGTTCTTGAGATTCAAAGAGCTCAAAGAAAACATTTGCTAAAAAAAAAATAGGGGAGGTGACTACTCCCACCTTTGTCCATATCCATTTCTATATCCCCAACCCTTACTCAGTGCCTGGCATATAGTGGATATATTCAACAAATTTCTTATAAATGAATAAAAATATGTAGAGAAATACCTTCCTCCTCCTTAAGGAAAGGAAAGGAAAGCTTCAACATTTATTTGCATAATAATCTGTCAGGCACTGTTGCTAAGGGTTTTAAATAAATGTATCTCACCTAATCCATACAGAAACTCTAGGAGGTAAGTGCCATCATCCTCCATTTACTAAGAACTGAGTGAAGTAATCTTTCTAAGGTCATACAGCTGAAGCCACAATTCAAACCTGTATCTCTGTGATACTAAGGCCTGTGCTCTTTATACCGCAGCATACTGAACTTACATTCTACTCTACCCTGCCATATAAAAGACTCAGCACATCAAGGGAAGCTGTCTCTTCCAGATACATAATGAAATCATAAACCAGCATTGTCTGAAAGGCAACTGGCTTAAACTTTCCATTGCCAAGAGACTAGATGATTTCTGGGATGTCTAGTTAGGCTAAAAATACCCATAACCACAGAAAGGCTGACTTACAAAGAAAAGGAGGGGCAGCCAGTATAAACATGCAGCTGGAAAGCTAGAAGATTTAGTGCTTATAAAACACTGCTTAACAGGCTTTCAAATGGTAATAAATGATACAAAACATTAGACAGCTTGTGTTCTCAACTGCTCACTCATCACTCTCTGTCTCTCACATACCCACACCATATTTATTTCTTTATCAAACTCTCAGGTCTGGCATAGCTGAGTCCCACAAAAAAAGATAAAGACATGCTCCCAAACTCTACCCTGGGTGTGTGTGTGTCTCCCCTACCCCACCAACACATACTTGAATGAAACCAGCAGCTTCTTTAGGGGACTAGTTATAGCTGCCAAGCACCCAGAAATAGGTGAGATATATATAATCCTTCCCTTGTATATTTATGATTTGGTTATCTGCCATGTGTACACTAGCATTCTTTCTTTTTTTTATGTGCAACTTAATGGTTTTTAGTATATTCAGAGTTATTTAACCATCACCACAATTGATTTTAGAACATTTCCAACAACTCATAAGTAAACATCATACATTTTTTATATTAATATGTATGTTTATTTTTATTTTTCATAAGGTATCATTGATATACATTCTTATGAAAGTTTTACATGAAAAATACTGTGGTTACTACATTCACCCATATTACCAAGTACCCCTGCATATCCCACTGAAGTCGCTGTCCATCAGTGTAGTAAGATACAATAGGGTCACTACTTGTCTTCTCTGTGCTACACTGTCTTCCGTATGCCCTCCTCTACACCACGTGTAGTAATCATAATACCCCTCAATCCCCTTCACCCGCCCTCCCCACCCATGCTCCCCACCCCTACCCTTTGGTAGTCGCTAGTCCCTTCTTGGAGTCTGTGAGTCTCCTGCTGTTTTGTTCCTCCAGTTTTGCTTCATTGTTACACTCCAAAAATTAGGGAAATCATTTGGTACTTGTCTTTCTCCACCTGGCTTATTTCCCTGAGCAAAACATCCTCCAACTCCATCCACGCTATTGCAAATGGTAGTATTTGTTTTCTTCTTATGGCTGAATAATATTCAATTCTGTATATGTACCACCTCTTCTTTATCTACTCATCTACTGCTGGACACTTAGGTTGCTTCCATATCTTCACTATTGTAAATAGTGCTGCAATAAACACAGGGGTGCATATATCTCTTTGAATCTGTCTTGTTTTCTTAGGGTAAATTCCTAGGAGTGGAATTCCTGGATCAAATGGTATTTCTATTTTTAGTTTTATGAGGAACCTCCATACTGCCTTCCACAATAGTCGAACTAATTTACATTCCCACCAGCAGCATAGAAGGGTTCCCCTTTCTCCACATCCTCGCCAGCTTTGGTGTTCCTAGTCTTTTCAATGTTGGTCAACTTAACTGGTGTGAGATGATATCTCATTGTGGTTTTAATTTGCATTTCCCTGATAACTAGCGATGTGGAGCATCTTTTCATGTGTCTGTTTGCCATCTGAATTTCCTCTTTGGAGAAGTGTCTGCTCATATCCACCTATTTTTTCCCCTTTTTTAAAATTAAGGTATTGTTGATATACACTCTTATGAAGGTTTCACATGAAAAAAACTGGTTACTACATTAACCCATGTTATTGTGTCCCCCCATACCCCATTGCAGTCACTGCCCAACAGTATAGTAAGATGCCACAGAGTCACTGTTTGCCTTCTCTGAGCTACACTGTCTTCCCCATGATCCCCCCAACATGATGTGTGCCAATCATAATACCCCTCAATCCCCTTCTCCCTCCCTCCCCACCCACTCTCCCCACCACCACTTCTCCTTGGCAACTGCTAATCCCTTCTTGGAGTCTATGAGTCTGGTACTGTATTGTTCCTTCGGTTTTGCTTCATTGTTATACTCCGCAAATGAGGGAAATCATTTGGTATTTGTCTTTCTCTGCCTGGCTTATTTCACTGAGCATAATATCCTCCAGTTCCATCCATGTTGTTGCAAATGGTAGGATTTGTTTCTTTCTTATGGCTGAACAGTATTACACTGTGTATATGTACCACCTCTTCTTTATCCGTTCATCTACTGACGGACACTTAGGTTGCTTCCATATCTTGGCTATTGTAAATATAAACATAGGGGTGCATACGTCTTTTTGAATCTGAGAAATTTCATTCTTTGGATAAATCCCTAGGAGTGGAATTCTGGGGTCAAATTATATTTCTATTTTTAGTTTTTTGAGGAACCTCCATATTGCTTTCCACAATGGTTGAACTAGCTTACATTCCCACCAGCAGTGTAGGAGGGTTCCACTTTCTCCACATCCTAACAAGCATTTGCTGTTCTTAGTCTTTTCGATATTGGCCATCCTAATTGGTGTGAGGTGATATCTCGCTCTGGTTTTTATTTGCATTTCCCTGATGATTTGTGATGAAGAGCATTTTTTCATGTTCCTGTTGGCCATCTGAATTTCTTCTTTGGAGAATTCTCTGTTCCTATCCTCTGCCCAGTTTTTAATCGGGTTATTTGCTTTTTAGGTGTTGAGGCATGTGAGTTCTTTATATCTTTTGGATGTTAACCCCTTGTCAGATATGTCATTTACCAATATATTCTCCCATACTGTAGGATGCCTTTTTGTTCTGTTGGTGGTGTTCTTCGCTGTACAGAAGCTTTTTAGCTTGATGTAGTCCCATGTATTCATTTTTGCTTTTTGTTTCCCTTGCTTGAGGAGATGCATTCAGAAAAAAAAGTTGCTCATGTTCATATTCAGGAGATTTTTGCCTATGTTGTCTTCTAAGAGTTTTATGGTTTCATGATTTACATTCAAGTCTTTGATCCATTTTGAGTTTACTTTTGTGTATGGGGATAGACAATAATCCAGTTTAATTCTCTTGCAAGGAGTTGTCCAGTTTTGCCAATACCAGTTGTTGAAGAGGTATCATTTCTCCATTGTATGTCCATAGCTCCTTTATCATATATTAATTGACTATATATGCTTGGGTTTATATCTGGGTTCTCTAGTCTGTTCCATTGGTCTATGGGTCTGTTCTTGTGCCAGTACCAAATTGTCTTGATTACTGTGGCTTTGTAGTAGAGCTTGAAGTCGGGGAGGGTAATCCCCCAGCTATATTCTTCCTTCTCAGGATTGCTTTGGCTATTCGGGGTCTTTTGTGTTTCCATATGCATTTTAGAACTGTTTCCTCTAGTTGATGGAAAAATACTGTTGGTATTTTGATAGAGATTGCATTGAATCTGTAGATTGCTATAGGCAGGATGGCCATTTTGACAATATTAATTCTTCCTATCCATGAGCACGGGATGTGTTTCCATTTATTGGTATCTTCTTTAATTTCTCTCATGAGCACCTTGTACTTTTCAGAGTATAGGTCTTTCACTTCCTTCATTAGGTTTATTCCTAGGTATCCCACCCATTTTGTAATAGGGTTATTTGCTTTTTGGGTGTTGAGGCGTGTAAGCTCTTTATATATTTTTGATGTTAACTCCTAGTCAGATATGTCATTTACAAATATATTCTCCCATACTGTAGGATGCCTTTTTGTTCTATGGATGGTGTCCTTTGCTGTATGGAAGCTTTTTACTTTAATGTAGTCCCATTTGTTCATTTTTGCTTTTGTTTCCCTTCCCCAAGGAGATGCATCCAGGAAAAAGTTGCTTATGTTTATATTCAAGAGATTTTTGCCTAAGTTTTCTTCTAAAAGGTTTACAGTTTCATGAATTACATTCAGGTCTTTGATCCATTTTGAGTTTGTGTATGGAGTTAGACAATAATCCAGTTTCATTCTCGTACATGTAGCTGTCCAATTTTGCCAACACCAGTTGTTGAAGAAGCTGTCATTTCCTCATTGTATATCTATGACTCCTTTATCATATATTAATTGACCATTTATGCTTGGGTTTATATCGGGGCTCTCCATTCTGTTCCACTGGTCTATGGGTCTGTTCTTGTGCCAGTACCAAATTGTCTTCATTACTGTGCTTTGTAATAAAGATTGAAGTCAGGGAGCATAATCCCCCCTGCTTTATTCTTCCTTCTCAGGATTGCTTTGGCTATTCGGGGTCTTTTGTGGTTCCATAGAAATTTTAGAACTATTTGCTCAAGTTTGTTGAAGAATGCCATTGGTATTTTGATAGGATTTGCACTGAATCTGTAGATTACTTTGGGCAGAATGGCCATTTTGAGAATATTAATTCTTCCTATCCATGAGCATGGGATGTATTTCCATTTATTGGTATCTTCTTTAATTTCTCTCATGAGTGTCTTGTAGTTTTCAGTGTATAAGTCTTTCACTTTCTTGGTTAGGTTTAGTCCTAGGTATTTTATTTTTTTGATGCAATTGTGAATGGAATTGTTTTCCTGATTTGTCCTTCTGCTAGTTCTTCATTAGTATATAGGAATGCAACAGAATTCTGTGTATTAATTTTATATACTGCAAGTTTGCTGAATTCAGATATTAGTTCTAGTAGTTTTAGGGTGGATTATTTAGGGTTTTCTATATACAATATCATGTCATCTGCAAACAGTGACAGTTTATCTTCTTCCTTACCAATCTGGATAGCTTTTACTTGTGTTGTCTGATTCCCATGGCTAGACCTCCAGAACTATATTGAATAAAAGTGGGGAGAGTGGGTAACCTTGTCTTGTTCCCGAACTTAATGGGAAAGCTTTCAGCTTCTCACTGTTAGGTGTGATGTTGGCTGTGGATTTGTCATATACGGCCTTTATTATGTTGAGGTACTTGCCCTCTATACCCATTTGTTGAGAGTTTTTATCATGAATAGATGTTGAATTTTGTCAAATGCTTTTTCAGCATCTATGGAGATGATCATGTGGTTTTTGTCCTCCTTTTTTGTTGATGTGGTGGATAATGTTGATGGGTTTTCGAATGTTGCACCAACCTTTCATCCCTGGAATAAATCCTACTTGATTATGATGGATGATCTTTTTGATATATTTTTGAAATCGATTTGGCATTTTTTTTAGTATTTTTGCATCTATGTTCATCAGGGATATTGGTCTGTAGTCTTCTTTTTTATAGTGTCTTTGCCTCATTTTGGTATTAGAGTGATGCTGACCTTGTAGAATGAGTTTGGGTATTCCCTCTTCTACTTTTTGGGACACTTTGAGGAAGATGGGTATTAGGTCTTCACTAAATGTTTGATAAAATTCAGTGGTGAAGCCATCTGGTCCATGGGTTTTGTTCTTAGGTAGTTTTTTGATTACCAATCAATTTTATTGCAGGTAATTGGTCTATTCAGATTTTCTGTTTCTTCCTGGGTCAGTCTTGGAAGGTTGTGTTTTTCAAAAAGTTGTCCATTTCTTCTAGGTTATCCAATTTGTTAGCATATAATTTTTCATAGTATTCTATAGTCATTCTTTGTATTTCTGTGGAGAACATAGGTATTATTCCTTTCTCATTTCTGATTCTGTTTAACTGTGTGGACTCTTTTTTCTTCTTGATAAGTCTGGCTAGGGGCTTATCTATTTCATTTGTTTTCTCAAAGAGCCAGTTCCTGGTTTTATTGATTCTGTTGTTTTATTCCTCTTGATTTCATTTATTTCTGCTCTAATCTTTATTATATCCCACCTTCTACTGATTTGGGGCCTCATTTTTTCTTGTTTTTCTAGTTTCATTAATTAGGAGTTTAGATTGTTCATTTGGGATTATTCTTGTTTCCTGAGGTAAGCCTGTATTGCAACATACTTTCCTCTTACCACTGCCTTCGCAGTGTCCCACAGATTTTGTGGTGCTGAATTACTGTCATTTGTCTCCATATATTGCTTGATCTCTGTTTTTATTTGGTCATTGATCCATTGGTTATTTAGGAACATGTTGTGAAGCCTCCATGTGTTTGTGAGCTTTTTTGTTTTCTTTGAATAATTTATTTCTAGTTTCATACCTTTGTGGTATGAGAAACTGGTGTACAATTTCAGTATTTTTTAATTTACTGAGTCTCTTTTTGTGGCTAGTATATATGATCTATTCTTGAAAACATTTCATATGCGCTTGAGAGGAATGTGTATCCTGCTGCTTTTGGGTGGAGTGTTCTGTAAATGTCTGTTAGGCCCATCTGTCCTAATGTGCTGTTCAGTGCCTCTGTGTCCTTACTTATTTTCTGTCTGGTTGCTCTGTCCTTTGGAGTTAGTGGTGTGTTGAAATCTCCTAAAACGAATGCACTGCATTCTATTTCCCCCTTTAATTCTGTTAGTATTTGTTTCACATATGTAGGAGATCCTGTGTTGGTTGCATAAATATTTATAATAGTTATAACCTCTTGTTGGACTGACCCCTTTATCATTACATAATGTCCTTCTTTGTCTCTTGTTACTTTCTTTGTTTGGAAGTCCATTTTGTCTGATACAAGTACTGCAACTCCTGCTTTTTTCTCCCTATTAGTTGCATGAAATACCTTTTTCCATCCCTTCACTTTCAGTCTGTGTATGTCTTTGGGTTTGAGGTGAGTCTCTTGTAGGCAGCATATAGATGCACCTTGTTTTTTATCCATTTAGTGACTCTTTGTCTTTTGATTGATGTCTTTTGATTGGTGCATTCAGACCATTTACATTTAGGGTAATTATCGATAGGTATGTACTTATTGTCATCACAGCTTTAGATTCGTGGTTAGCAAAGGTTCAAGGGTAATTCCCTTACTATCTAACAGTCTATTTAACTCACTTGCTATGCTATTACAAACACAACCTAAAGGTTCTATTTTTTTTTCCTCCTTTTTCTTCTTCCTTTGTTCTTTATATGTTAGGTATCATATTCTGTACTCTTTGTCTATCCCTTGATTGACTTTGAGGGTAGTTGATTTGATTTTGTGTATGCTTAGTAATTAATTGTTCTACTTTGCTGTGGTTTTATTTCCCCTGGTGACAGCTATTTATCCTTAGGAATACCTCCATCTATAGCAGTCCCTCCAAAATGCACTGTAGAGGTGGTTTATGGGAGGTAAATTCTCTCAGCTTTTGCTTACCTTAAAATTGTTTAATTCCTCCTTCAAATTTAAATGATAACCTTGTTGGGTAGAGTATTCTTGCTTCAAGGCCCCTCTGCTTCATTGCATTAAATATATGATGCCACTCCCTTCTGGTCTATAAGGTTTCTGCTGAGAAATCTGATGATAGCCTGATGGGTTTTCCTTTGTATGTGACCTTTTCTCTCTAGCTGCTTTTAAAAGTCTGTCTTTATTCTTGATCTTTGCCATTTTAGTTATTATATGTCTTGGTGTTGTCTTCCTTGGGTCCCTTGTGTTGGGAGATCTGTGCACCTCCATGGCCTGAGAGACTATCTCCTTCCCCAGATTGGGGAAGTTTTCAGCATTTACCTCCTCAAAGACACTTTCTATACCTTTTTCTCTCTTCTTCTTCTTCTTCTGGTACCCCTATAATGCGAATATTGTTGCATTTGGATTGGTCACACAGTTCTCTCAATATTCTTTCATTCTTACAGATCCTTTTTTCTCTCTGTGCCTCAGCTTCTTTGTATTCCTCTTCTCTAATTTCTACCCCTTTTATCATCTCTTCTACTACATATAATCGCCTTTTAAATCTCTCCATTATATGTTTCATTTCAGATATAGAATTTCTTAATGATTGAATCTCCATCTTGAATTTGTTCCTGAGTTCATTTTTCTGTACCTCCATGAGCATGTTTATGATTTTTATTTTGAACTCTCTTTCAGGAAGATTGGTGAGTTCAGTTTCATTTGGCCCTTTTTCTGGGGCTTGTGAGATTTTGGTCTGAACCAGGTTCTTTTGACATTTCATTTTTCTGTGTGGCACCCTCTAGTGCCCAGAAGCACTACTCTCTGGAGCTGCTCAGCCCCTAGAGTAAAGTTGGGGGTCATAGGGGACCAGCGCTGGTGCCTGGGGGGAGGAATGAGCTGTTTACTGATTCCCAGCTGCAGTGCCTGTCTCTAGTATCAGAGCCAGTGGGCCGAGCACACAGGTGTAAGCCTCTGTGCTTTGCATATCTAGCTGTTGTAGGCAGGGCCTCCCTCTGGCTGGCCTGATGCCAGTGCAGTGACTGCCAGTTTGTAAGCTGGTGCCGGCAGGCCAGGAGGGAGGCACAGCAGGCTGCGTGTCACAGTGGGGGGCCTCAGAGCTGAGTACGCAGCCAGGGGGATGGAGCACCTGAAGCTCTTCAAAGTTCCTAACCTGCTGGGCAGAGTACACCCAGACAACCTTGTTCACCTATCCCTTCTCCCACGCAGTAAGCTCTGTGCAAACCCCACCCCTTCAGCAGCCCTCTAGCTGCTAGGAAGCCTCTCAGATTGCCTGCCTTTCCTTTGTCCCAGAGCAGCTGGACATGGATCCACAAATGGCCGGAATCTCAGTTTCTCAAGCACTCAACCTGTCCCAGCTCCCCAACCTCACCAAACTCCAGAGCACCACACAATGTAGGTTTGTGTTCCAAAGCAGACCTCCAGGGCTGGTGTTCAGCAGTTCTAGGCTTCCACCCGCTCCCTGCTCTGTTTCTCTTCTTCCCGCCAGTGAGCTGGGGTGGGGGAAGGGCTTGGGTCCCGCCAGATCAAGGCTTTGGTATGTTACCCTGTTTCGTGAGGTCTGCTCTGTTCGTGAGGTCTGTATGAAGTCTGGTGCAGCCTTCTTTCCTGTTGCTGTTTTAGGGTTAGTTGTATTAACTATATTTTCATACTATATGTGGTTTTGGGAGTTCTCTGTCTCACCTCTCATGCCACCATCTTGAATCAGTCTCCTTAAATTTTTTAACTTTAGTGGGCATCTATAGTTCAAGCTCATATGCAAAAGCAAGAATTTCATCTTTATCATAACTGGATTACATCTTACTTTTTGGGCCCTGATTACATCAATCCAGCCTAAGTGGCTAAAACACAGTGTCCATTCAATAAATGTCAAATGAGTGAGTAAATATTCCAGGAAAGAGCCTTCCTAGAAAAAGGAGCTACCATTACCTACAGAAGGGGAAGTATTTAAGAGAAGGGGAGGTTTAGTGCATTTTACTTATAGAAATAACAGGAAAACCAGACTGCTCCAAAAGAACACATACAACAAGGATTCAGATATAAAAACTACATCAGGCATCACAATAGCACATACATCATAACATTCTTAAACTTGGTAGCTTTTTTGGTCACATTTACTAGGGACTAGCAATTAAAATCCTAAAATAAAAAGGGTTCGAGTGTATGTCTATACAGGCAGCAGAGATCTACTCCATAGTGCTGAGAGGAACCCTAGAAATAAGGGTTAGAAATGACAGATTTAAACAAAAAAAGGCAACAAAATGAGATAAAGATTGTCTTTACATTAAGAAAGAGAGCACAGCACACAGTAGCTGCTCACAAAATGTCTACTAAATGAATGATTCTTTCCCACTTTCCTTCCTCCATTTCTTCTTCCCTTCCTTTCTTTTCTATTCTCCCTCCCTCCCTTCCTCCCTTTCTCCCTTCCTTCCTTCCTTCCATCTAGCCTTTCATTATTCTTCCATCATCCAACATCCATCCAATTCCAACCTCCTTTCCTCCCCAGGCCTGCAAAGTCTAAAGGATCAAGAGATTCCTTGATCAGGGTCTTAAAAAACTTTCCAGTTTGCCATCTTGAAACCCATCAAGATATATTTTAATTCTAGACACTGAATATCAACACTGGTCTCACTTCCTACTAAGAGAAAAAAGTCTACAGAGAGAATTGATGGATATTGTCAACTGAAAAACCTTTGTTATTTCCTTGCAGGACAGAAAATTCACACTTTGAAGCAGAGCAATTAGAATAATCCTACTCTGAGGGTACTAGAAATAGGTAATATATACTTGCAGGTCAGCCACTTGTCCCTAATCCATATTTGAAAACAAGTCCCCACTTGTTTTTCCTACTCCCACCTCCCCCAAAGTTGCTACAACAAATACTTTTACTCCTCCAGTGCTTCTCACACCCTAAAATGAAAGAATGCTGACTGAATCCAGTATCAGTCTCTTACCCTGCAAGGAAGGCTAAGGAGTAGGAGTTGTTCTTGGAAACAAACGCTGAGCGGTGTGTCTGGGTCATCTTGCCTCGGGAAGGTTCTTCATTCTCTGAATCTGAGAGACGTGCAGGACACTAGCAGGAAGCAAGGGAGACAACACTGTCCATTTGGGTTTCCCATGGAATCTCTTATAGCTATCATTTCAAATTTTTCTATTATATGTCACTTCTCTCTGAGCTCTGATCTGTTTTTAACTGCTTCCTGGAGATCACAATCTGGATATCCCAAATGTAGCTCCAACATAATATATCCAAAATACTCTAATCCCCACTACCAACCCAGCTAGAAGCCTCAATGTCATCTATGACTCTTTTCTTTCCCTTTCTTTGAAGTCATAATAACATTGTATAGGGGTTTTGAGTACCCCAACACTTCTAAATATTTTATTTCATTTATTCTTTCAACTTCATTAAAAGGGATTAGTTTTTAGTATTGGATAATTCTTCCATAATTTGTATAGTATGTCTTTTTTTCTTTTATTGAAGTTCAGTTGATATACAGTATTATAATGGTTTCAGGACTATAACCATGATTTGACAGTTATCCATATTACTAAATGCTCACTCCAGTAAGAGTTGCTACCATCTGTCCACATAGAAGGATACTGCAATATTATCGACTATATTTCCTATGCTGTACTTTCATCCCCATGGCCAACTTCTGCCATAATTGAGATTTTGTGCCCTTTTATCCCTTTTACCTATTCCACCCAAGAAGAGATTCTTACCTGTTTTTTTACAGATGACAAACTGAGACTCAGAGTAGTTAATCTGCTGTGGACTGCAGACTTAATAAGAAGCAACTAGTACTTAAATTCAAAGTGTCTGTCTCCAAACTGCCTCCATGCTATTTCCACTCTATTCCATTCTACTCCTAAAATGTCTCTCAGATCTAACTCTTCCATGTATACTCATTGTCGATGCCTTTCCTTAAACTCTCAGTATCTTCTGCCTGGACTACTGCAGTAATCTATTTACTGGTCTTGTTCTCACTCCAGCCTTTCTTTCCTCCAGTCCCTTCCATACTATCAAGCACACAGATGCAAGCATATCACTCCCCTGCTTAACTGTTGGTGACTTCAGGATAAAGTCCAAACCCCTCAGCATGATACAATAACCTTCACATACTAGACCCAACCTTCTTTCATGGTTTTTCTCCCACCAGGTCCCACACATGGAACTCCTTGAGCTCTAGCACAGCAAAACTTTCTACTCTCCACATTACCATCACAGTCTCAAAATCTCTATTCTTTTGCACATGCTATTCCCTTTATTTAAAACCCTCCTTCCATATTCTCTACCTATAAATACTCATAAGCCTTTCAGAGGCATCTTAAATGTCACTTTCTGTGCAAGGGCTTTCAAATAACCACCAAGTCAGCCTTTTCTATCTTGTTGATAGTCATTCATTAACCTTCATTTTATTTTAGAGTCTCTCCATTTATATTTGAAGTTTCTTTATATGCACTTAGAAAAGAAGTCTGGGAGAATATTTAACAAAATGTTTATAGGGGTTATCTCTAGGATGTGGGATAATTAGCAATTTTTCACTTTCTGCTTTATAATCTTTGGTGTGACTATAATTGTTATACTAAATTGTTTTCCAACAATTCACATTATTATTGGTATCAACTGTACCACAGCAAATCATAATAAAACATCATGCACATTTTATTTCCATTCTGAACAAATAACAAATGATAATCTCTGCTTCTAGAATAAGCACTTTCCTCCCTCCATCTGATTCAATTTGATAAACATATATCAAACACTTGTGATGTGCAAGGTACTATAGATTTTAAAATAGGTTAAGACATACTTCCTATACTCAACAAACTTATAAATCAAGTAGAGAAACACAAACACACAAATACCATAATGTAAGGGAGAATTTTAAAAGTCCTATAAAAATTTTAAAGGGAGGGGGAGGAAATTGGGAGGGGAGAGAGTGGATGATGGGAGGGAGAAACAAGTAAGGAATCCCTATATGTTCCAGGAAGGTGACAGCTTTTGGACTGGACATGAAGAGAGGAAAATAGTCTTTTATCAGGTAAGCTGGGTGGCATTTCAATGAAATGAAATGTAAGAGCAAAGACTCTGAGGAGGGAAAGCACAGAGTACATATTTGGAGGAAAGTAAATAGCTCTGTTCCTTAAGAGTTTGGGGATGTAAGCAAGGATGGAAAGACAAGCTAGGATAACACCAAGGAACTGAATGTTGGGGTGAAGAGTTCTCATTCAATTCTACAGGAAATGGGGAGTTGCTGCAGTTCTGGGGGCAGGAGAGTGAAGTAATCAGTCCAGCTCTAATCATAATACTCTCTCTATAAAATATAATCCTTTAGCTGGCTTTCCACTGAGACCACTTGAGCTTCTCTTCAGTCCCAATTTGAACACAGTTTTGGCTAAAGTAAATAAATTATTTGTTCAACACAAAAACTCTTAAAACATATTTAAAGCAAAATTACAGCCATTCAAAAATCCTCAAAAATATAAAAGCAAACAGAAAGAATGTGTTTTCGCATAGAAAATTTTGTGAAACTGGCTATTACCAATAAAAAGAAGTCTGAGAATTTGTACTTCCTGATTTCTTTTAAGATTAAAATTAGGTTGATGCAACTAATTTCTGTTTCAAAGATGGCCAAAGAAAAAAATAGACTAATTTCCTAGTATTCACAGGAATCAATATGCAAGATCATTTCCTGGAGTAAACCTGAATCTGGCAAGGCCAAAACCAGCAGGTTCTTTCCATCAAAGGACCACAGTGTAGGGTATGTTCTCTGTGTCACAATTGGTTTGTACTAAGAAAGGTCCCTCTGGGTTGTTTTGCCAAAAGGTCCTAATGAACAGTCCTGTTGGGGTGAAGAGGCATAGTTGGAGTCTTTAGAGACCACCAACCACAGCTGGGGCTATTAGTCAGAAGACTAATACAGGCACAAAGCTGTCATATATTTTATTCTGCCTTCCTAGTTAAATTGTATCCTTGCCAGTAGCAGTCTTTTTCCTTTTGTAGTTCCCAATGACCAGAGCATTAAAAGGACAAAAGCATTTCATGTTTGTTAAACTGAGTCTTTTAGAAACTGTAAAATACAAATGGTTATATCAATAAGTAATAACAATTATTATTATTATTATAACTGGAATCAAGTCTACATTCATGTTAATAGTCAGCAAATAATACTGATCCAAGAAAGTTTAAACAATTTCAATTTTTGGAGTTCATAAAAATGCCTTTGCAAAGAGTAAACCAAAAGCACACAGAAATTAAATAACTTGGCCAAAGTTGTAAAGTCTGTTAAATGCTAGGACCTCTTTAAGAGGAACACTTCAGGCCCAGAGATGTTTTTTCTCTATTATGCTATGTTGTACCTTTTTATATGGCAAAGCTTTATTAATTTTGGCTAACTAGAAAGATAATAAAAAATATTAACAAGGCTGAATCACAAAATGTTTTAAAAGATATGACTTTAAAGATATATGAGGTATATACAGCAAGCAATAGAAAATGTCTAATCCTATATGACTTACTAAAGAAAAAAACTCAATTGAAATTATCCATTTGAATGTAAAGAGTGGACCCTCCAAAAGTGCTTTCCTATGTAAGTTAAATATACCACTTACAAACTTTTCCAGTAATTTCTTTGGTAAAGAATTAATAGAAAAATTTAGGCAAGATTTGGCCCAGTTAGTAAGGTTAAGTTTAAAGTAAGTAAGTATCTAATCTAATATTGAGGCCCTACCTTTTATCTAGCACTGTGATGCTTAGGGCATTATACAGAATAAAGGGAAGTAAAATGCAAGCTTTAAGGAAATCTAGCTGAGGATGTAACAGCTGTAACACTCAAATGTCAAATAACAACATATAAGTCAAAATGATAATATACATACAAAACTTAGCACAAGTAGTAGTCTATACTAGGTTTGTGCTCTCACTAACTTCTCCCCCAACTGTTCCTTAATCTTTCCACACAAATGTCATTGTCCCATTCACAAATTATTTTCTCCAGCTCTCCTCTAGACGCTAAGTTCACTACTCTTAAGCTGCACAGTCAATGACATCACTGAACTCATAGCTCACCAACGTAGGTTTTTTTGATCCATGTCTCCTGGGCTGATTGCTGATTTTGAGGCAGATGTCCATCAAAAAGATGATCTACTTACACGTTCCAGATTTGTTTTCAGTACTAATGGCTCATCTCTTTTTTTCTGTTCATCCATTTTCCTTTTTGCTGTTTCTGTATCCTCTGGTAACAGTTTGTGGATTTGTTCTTCAGAGGTTTTCTCCTCTTGTAACTTTTCTTCTCTCAGCTAAAAATACAAAGCACACCGTGACAGAACAGTTTTGAGCAACTATAGACTTAAAAGCATCTGTTACTCAGTAGTTTGTTAGAACAAACATCATATGGCAGCGTTGAGACTATTTTTCTTATTGGATATAAAGCCCTCTTAATTTTTAAGTAAGTCTTCTTTTACTTGACTCTTGCTAAACAAACAATTCAATGGCTTAATTTTTGAGCAATATGAAACCGTAAAAACTAAGATAATACATATAATCAAAAAACAAGATTCATTTGCTTGGCTAAAAAAAGTCTAAACCTAAAATCTCTCCCAATCCCATAAACCAGACAACTGTGACAGATGAGGATAAACAGAGGTGTAGGCCACTGAGGGCCAGAGAAGCTAAGTTAGGTAAAACAGGTCTTCAGGCCTAACAGCAACATAAAAAATGACTTAACAGTTCCAGTATCCTACAGATATAGAGCAGTTTTTCATATGTGTATTGACTACTTCAAAATCCTCTTTTATGACATGCCTACTCACATCATTGCCCTTTTTTCTTTAGATATTTGGATTTTCTTCCCTAGTAATTTGTAGGAGTTATTTATATTTTTTGTATATAAAGCAATTTTAAGAAAAAAAAATACATATACATAAAAATGTATTTATATGTGTGTGTGTGAGTATGCATTATATTTTTTGGCCTTTCACATAGAAGCTTGCATTTTTCACTTTCTTAGAAGTGTTTTTTGAAGACAAGAAGCTCCAGGTTTTAATGCAATTTAACAACAGTGCTTTTAATATCCTGTTTAAGAAATTCTTCCATGTTATCTTTAAGGAGCTTATTATTTGATATTCCACATTTAACTCTACAATCCACTTAAAACTGATTTTTAAAAAATCAACTATGTTAAAGCATAATTTACATATGATAAAATGAACACATATGGGATGTATGGTTCAATGAGATTTGACAAATGTATATATCCATGTAACTATCTCCCTAAACAAGATATAGAATATTTTTACCACATAAGAAAGTCCCTTCAAGCCCACTAGCAATCAATCTCCCACCTCACTCAGCCTTAGGCAACCCCAAATCTGATAACTATGACTACAGATTAGTTTTGCCTATTATAAATTCATTAGCATACATTCCTTTGTTTCAGGCTTTATTCACTTGGCATACTTTATGAGATTCACCCATGTTACTGAGTTTATTATTAAGACATTCCTTTTATGGATGAGTTATTTCATTGTATGAATATACCATAATTTGTTTATCCATTCGAATGTTAGACATTTGGGTTGTATTTAGTTTTTGGGCTATTATGAATAAAGCTTCTATGAACATTTATCTTTTTGTGGACAGATGTTTTTATTTTGCTTGGCTAGCAATGTGGAATTGCTGGGTCACATAGTAATTATATGTTTAAATTTATAAAGCAGCTGCCAAAATGTTTCCCATGGTGGTTATACTGTTTTATAATCCCACTGGCAATGCATGAAAGTGCCAGTTGATTCTCATTCTCAGATTCATTCTCACACTTGGAATTGTTAACCTTTTAATGTTAGCCATTCTAGAGGATGCAAGGTGATATCCCATTGCGGTTTAATAAGTATTTCCCTGCTGGCTAATAATGTTGAGCATCTTTTGTGAAGTATCCGTTCAAACCTTTTACCTTATTGTTTTTTTAACCTCATTACTAGGTACAGAGTTCTATATAAATTCAGGATACAAATCCATTGTTAGATACACATTTTGAGAATATTTTCTCCCTCTCTGCTTTGTCTTTTTATTTCCTTAATGAGTGAAAGTTTTTAAACTTGATAAAGCCCAATATATCAATTTTTTTCTTCAGTGATTAGAATTTTTTTGTGTTCCTATCTAGAAAATCTTCACCTATCCCAAAGTCAAAATATTTTGTTTTCTTTTAAATAGTTTTAGCTTTTACATGTAGTCTATAACCCATTTTGAATTAATTTTTATATATTAGATAGAGATCAAGATTCACTCTTACTTATTCATACGATATTCAGTTTATTCCAGCAGCATTATTGAAAAGACTATTCTTTTGCAAGTGAATTACTTTTGTGCCTTCGCAAACATCAACTGACTATATGAGTGGGTCTATTCCGAACTACATTCTATTCCATTGATCTATACGTCTTTTCATCGAGGTAATATTTATGACTACCACTATAGTTAAGTCTTGAAATCTGGTAGTCAAGTTCTCCAATATTAACAGCCGTTATTCATAGACAACACTGTATTTTTATACCCTCCCATGAGTAATTAGAAATAGAAAAATTTTAATTATTATTTAAAGGAACATCAAAAAATGTGAATTACTTATATCTGACGAACAATGTGAAAACTGAACACCGCAAAACACTGTTGAGGGAAATTAAAGACAACCTAAATAAATAGAAGGATATACCATGTTGATAGGTTTGAAGACTCGGCATTACTGAGATGTTAATGCTCCCCACATTGATCTATAGATTCAATGCAATCCCAAGCAAAATCCCAGCAGGCTTTTTTGAGCAGACTGGCAAGCTGATACTAAAAGTCAGATGAATTTACAGAGAAGCAAGAATAGCCAAAACAACTTTGAAAAAGAACAAAGTTAGAGGGTCAACACTACCAGGTTTAAAGACTTACAAAGCTCTAATAATCAAAACAGCAAAGTACTGGTGCAAAAATAAACAGATCAATGGTACAGAGAGAATACAGAGTTTTAAAACAAACCCACAAATATGGGTAACTGATCTTTGACAAGGGAGTAAAGGCAATCAAACGGAGAAAGGACAGTCTTTTCAACAAATGGTGCTGGAACAATTGGGATGTCCATATGCACAGAAAGTAACTTGAATCTATATGCACTATCATATATAAAAATTAATTCAAGATGGATCATAGACCTAGGTGCAAAGCTAAATCTATAAAACTTTCAGAAAAAGAAAAAGGAGAAAATCTTTGTGAACCTGGGTTGGACAAAGAATTTCTAGATATAAACCTAACATCAAAAGCATAATCTACAAAGGGAAATGTTTATACACTGTGCTTTTTGAAAGTTAAAAACCTCTGCTCTAAGGGAATTAATTACCCTAGAACCTTTGGTAACCATGAACCTAAGCCTGCAATAGCAATAAGAACATACCTATCAATAATCACCCTAAATGTAAATGGTCTGAATGCACCAATCAAAAGACATAGAGTCACTGAATGGATAAAGAAAAAAAGACCATCTATATGTTGCCTAGAAGAGACTCATTTCAAACCCAAAAACATACACAGACTGAAAGTAAAGGGATGGAAAAAGGTATTTCATGCAACTAATAGGGAGAAAAAATCAGGAGTTGCAGTACTTGTATCAGACAAAATAGACTTCCAAACAAAGAAAGTAACAAGAGACAAAGAAGGACATTACATAATGATAAAGGGGTCAGTCCAACAAGAGGCTATAACTATTATAAATATCTATGCATCCAACATAGGATCACCTACATATGTGAAACAAATACTAACAGAATTAAAGGGGGAAATAAAATGCAATAGATTCATTTTAGGAGACTCCACTCACTCCAAAGGACAGATCAACCAGACAGAAAATAAGTAAAGAGACGGAGGCACCGAACATAGGATCACCTACATATGTGAAACAAATACTAACAGAATTAAAGGGGGAAATAAAATGCAATAGATTCATTTTAGGAGACACCACTCACTCCAAAGGACAGATCAACCAGACAGAAAATAAGTAAAGAGACAGAGGCACTGAACAATGTATTAGTACAGCTGGACCTAACAGACATCTACAGAACACTCCATCCAAAAGCAACAGGATACACATTCTTCTCAAGTGCACATGGAACATTTTCAAGAAAAGATCATATACTAGGCCACAAAAAGAGCCTCAGTGAATTTGAGAAGATTGAAATTGTACCAACCCACTTCTCAGACCACAAAAGTATGAAACTCGAAAAAAATTACACAAAGAAAATGAAAAAGCCCACAAACACATGGAGGCTTAAAAACATGCTCCTAAATAACCAATGGATCAATGACCAAATAAAAACAGAGATCAAGCAATATATGGAGAAAAATGACAACAATAATTCAACACCGCAAAATCTGTGGGACACAGCAAAGGCCGTGCTAAGAGTGAAATATATTGCAACACAGGCCTACCTACCTCAGGAAAGAAGAACAATCCCATATAAGCAGTCTAAACTCACAATTAATGAAACTAGAAAAAGAAGAACAAATGAGGCCCAAAGGCAGTAGAAGGAGGGACATAATAAAGATTAAAGCAGAAATAAATCAAATTGAGAAGAATAAAACAATAGAAAGAATCAATGAAACAAAGAGCTGGTTCTTTGAGAAAATAAACAACACAGATAAACCCCTAGCCAGACTCATCAAGAAAAAAAGGAGAATTTACACACATAAACAGAATCAGAAATAAGAAAGGAAAAATCACTACAGATACCACAGACATACAAAAAATTATGAGAGAATACTATGAAAAATTATATGGTAACAAACTGGATAACCTAGAAGAAATGGACAACTTTCTTGAAAAATACAACCTTCCAAGGCTGACACAGGAAGAAACAGAAAATCTGAATAGACCAATTACCAGCAAAGGTAATAAAAAAACTACCTAAGAAGAAAATTCCTGGACTAGATGGTTTCACTGCTGAATTTTATCAAACATTTAGTGAAGACCTAATACCTATCCTCCTTAAAGTTTTCCAAAAAGTAGAAGAGGAGGGAATACTCCCAAACTCATTCTACGAGGCCAACATCACTCTAATACCAAAACGAGGCAACGACACCACAAAAAAAGAAAATTACAGACCAATATCCCTGATGAAAATAGATGCAAAAATACTCAACAAAATATTAGCAAACCGAATTCAAAAATACATCAAGAAGATCATCCATCATAATCAAGTGGAATTCATCGCAGGGATGCAAGGATGGTACAACATTTGAAAATCAATCAACACCATCCACCACATCAACAAAAAGAATGCATAAAGAGTTCTCACAACTCAACAACAAAAAGAAAAACAACCCAGTTCAAAATTGAGCAAGACTTGAATAGCCAAAGAAGAGATACAAATGGTCAACAAGCACATGAAAAGATGCTCAACATCATTATTCATTAGAGAAATGCAAATCCAAACCATGATAACCACTAGAATGACTATTTAAAAAAAAAAACAGAAAATAACAAGTGCTGACAAGAATGTGGAAAAACTGGAGCCCTCATACATTACTGGTAGGAATATAAAAATAGTGTAGCTGCTGTAGAAAACAGTTGGACAATTTCTGAAAAAATCAAACATACAATTATCATATGACCCAGCAATTCTACTCTTAGCTATATACCTAGAAGAACTGAAAACAGGGATTCAAACAGATACCTGTATGCCAATATTTACTGCAGCATTATATCCAATAGGGAAAAAGTGGGAATACCCAAGTGTCCTCAAGAAATGAATGGATAAACAAAATGTGATACATACACACAATGGAATATTATTTAGCCATAAAAATGAATGAAGTACTAAAACATGCTATAGCATGGATAAACCTCTAAACCTTGAAAACACTATGTTAAGTGAAATAAGCCAGACATAAAAGGACAGATAATGTATGATTCCACTTATGTATGCAGAATAGGCAAACCTGTAGAATAGGAAGTAGGTTAGAGGTTACCAAGGGCTTGAGGGGATGGCAGAATGAAGAGATATTGATTAATGGGTACAGAGTTTCTGTTTAGAGTGATGAAAAATTTTGGAGAAAGACAGCAGTGATGGTTGCATAACACTGTGATATACTTAATGCTAATGAATTGTACACTTGAATATGGTTAAAATGGCAAATTTTATACTATATATTTTATAGCACTTAAATTTAAGTGTCATGGGAGGGTTGTACAACACAGAGAAGACAGGTAGTGATTCTATACCATCTTACTACACTGATGGACAGTGACTGTAATGGGGTATGTGGGGAGGACATGGTGATGGGGGGAGTCTAGTAAACATAATGTTTCTCATGTAATTGTAGATTAATGATACCAAAATTTTTTTTTTAATTTTCTAAAAAAATAATAATCATTGATTGATTGATTTAAAATTTTAAGTGTCATATAACCTATCCTATAAGTATCATGAAGTTCCAGCTAGCTTTCTATCATTTTAGACACTACAATAAACACCCTGCATGACAGGTTCAGGTTCACTCAAAGCAATATTTTAGTAGTAGGATCCAATTAATCTTCTGGTCAGAATCAGTTGAATTTTCCACAAACAGCTAAACATTGACCCAAAGAGAATTCTTAGCCACTGGGCAACGTTCTATAGAAACAACAGGCTATTGAGCTCACTAAATTCTTAAATCCTATTTATGCAAGGGCAGAGATGTCTACACAGTATTCATAGCTAATCTATATGTCTTGAACAACACTCATTTCACCATGAAAAATTATTTATCTTTATAATTGTAGAATCTGAGTAATGGGCAAATGGGTTCATTTTACTATTCTCTCCACTTTTATATTTGTTTGGATATTACAAAAATTAGAAATTTAGAAATCATTTCTAACATCCCTCATTCTAGTTAACACACCTCTGGTGCTGGCTGGTTATAGAAATAACTGAAGGGCTGTAAGAGCCTGAATGCAGTGAAGGTTCTGAGTATAGTCTCTCAAAGGCTAACATACCACTCCAGAGTTTATATTCCCTGTTAGGACTTCAAACGTTACTTAGCATTCCCTAGAGTTTGGAATAAAGCACATGTACATGCTACACTACTTCAAATGAGGTATTTTAAAATACATTTCATAATACCCAGAACATACTTCTATCATGGATTTTTTAACACAAATTACTTGTGTCCAATTGTTTTCGAATCTCTCTTACCCCAGACATTATGAGCTTCCTTCCATCAGGGACCATGTCCTATTCATCCTTGATTTCCCTTCTCCTACTTGTGTTCTAGACACAATGTCTGTGATCAGTTTCACAAGTATTCACAGAGCACTACAGTCTGTGTGTCAGGCACTACTTTTAGTGCTGAGGATACATCCCTCACCAAAAATGACAAAGTTGCTCACATGGGGCTTACATTCTAGAAGGTAGATGAAGTAAATGATGAGGGTGGACTAACTGATTTTTTTGGGGGAGGCAGTACAAGTCATACTCTTATTTTGGTATCATTAATATATAATCACATGAGCAACATTGTGGTTACTAGATTCCCCCCATTATCAAGTCCCCACCACATCCCCATTACAGTCACTGTCCATCAGGGACTAACTGATTTTAAAAGGTCCTTCCAACACATTTTCTCATGACACAAACTATGCCTTCTGTGGTGACTATACTATTTGCAATGTTCTGGGGCTTCTCTTAATTCCACAATAAAAGGTAACCAACCCGACAGTGACAGGAACACAAGGCTAGTACTGCCCAATGACACTTTCAAGACTAGAAGCTCATGAATCTATAATTTTCTCATTTCCCTATCTGCATTGGTAAAATGGCCCATCACCCAGTGATGATGGCAGACTACAGACACGACATGAGAGTTGCAGGATCATACAGCCTCATGGTGTTTCATTAATCTTCTCCCCACAACACAAAAAATAATTGATTTCTCCTATAAAATAAGATGATGTTTGAAAATATTCAATAAATTAAAGAAGCTAAACACATTTAACTCATTTCCTACATTTTCTAATTGTCTCTAGGCCAAAGGTTCTCAAATTAAGATGGTTCACAAAAGTGATAATGGGGAACTTTAACTTAATTTTCAATAAATTTTTAACAAACTAACCAATCATACACATACTGTCCATACAGTTGTACCCACTAAATATCACCATCTTAATAAATAGATTGAAGACATTTTTGTTGCTTCCTAGGGTTTATTCTTTAACAGAAGGCATTAAAATATTTAAAATTCTCAAAGAGGTTATGAAAGGAGTCTAATACAAGTTGGTAAGGGACCACTGCTTCAGAACCACTGCTTCAGAACATGATGAACTTGCTAGGTAGTCAAATTAGTGTAATAATATTTTAATGAACGTTGGTACCTAGAGCAATCAATGCTTTGTATCTCCCATCTGATTCCTAGACTCTCATTTGATACTAACAGTTGCCACTTCTAAGAGTCTAATTGGTGACTATTTTTGATGCTGCTCACAAAAATAAAACATTTGGGTAAACTAGGACTATATGCTGCTTCTATTTCATAGCATCCTGAAATCATAGCAAATGATCTCTTGCATATATATGACTAAGCTATGATTTCTACATTAGCAAATCATATAAACAGCACCAAAGCAATTTAAACGTTACATTTAGAATTAAACATATCAAAATGTTTATGCCAAGATAACATTTTACATTTTCTCCTTTATTTAATAAGGTGTTTAAAATTACTTCAATACAGATTTAAATTATTACATGCATTATGCAGAAATGCATATAAAAATAATTGCAGGCATTCAAGTTTACACATAAATTGAACCAGCAGATACTATATAAGTCATATGCTTAGTTGCCAAGCTAAAAGGCTGACTGAAGGGGAGGACAGTCACATATGAGAAGCAGAAAGAACTCTAAAGTCATTGATTATGAAAAGACAAAGACAAGCCTACACTGTCCAAAGTTCAAGAAAATTGGGAATTGATTTGTGGTTCATACCACTAACTTTCCAGCTCCCACCATGACTTTCTGACAGCCATTTCTTATTCAAATGAGCAAATAAATAAGCAGCAATAGAGGGGGGTTACTTTGTGCTAGACATTTTAGAATTCCAAATTTTAAAGAATTATAATTTTTATATATATGTTTTACTACATGCCAGTCACTATTTCACAATAACCCTATAAGCTAGGTGTCCATTTTACAGACCAGGAAACTAAGACATGGAGCAGTTAACCTGCCCAAACTCACATGCAGAGCATGGATTTAAACTCAAGACAAATGGCTCTTAATCACTATAATATACTTTCTCTCAGCTTAGGGGAAAATATCCACACCATTTGTATTGTGATTTGTTGAGCATATGCATTTTCTTTTGAAAAGTTTGAGATAAATAAACAAATGAGTTGACTCTTAGATATAAGGAGCAAATGACTTCAAATTCTCATTTAAATTCAGGAAAGTATATCCCAAGCTTGCAATTTCACACTGCAAGCAAATTACTGATGAAGTTTTACACAAATTTGGCTAGAGATGGGAATTTTTTAAATTATCTTGTGCAATCTTTTTAAAATACTGTATTTTTTAAAGTTATTTCTGATTCTTGAATGGTTTGGACTTTTAAAAAATGCTGGCACTGGCACAAGAACAGAACCACAGACCAGTGGAACAGAATAGAGACTCCAGACATTAACCTAAACATATATGGTCAATTAATATACGATAAAGGAGCCATGGATATACAATGGGGAAATGACAGTCTCTTCAACAGATGGTGCTGGCAAACTGGACAGCTACATGTAAGAAAATGAAACTGGATCACTGTCTAACCCCATACACAAAAGTAAATTCAAAATGGATCAAAGACCTGAATGTAACTCATGAAACCATAAAAGTCCTAGAAAAAAACATAGGAAAAAATCTCTTGGACATAAACATGAGTGACTTCTTCATGAACATATCTACCCGGGCAAGGGAAACAAAAGCAAAAATGAACAAATGGGACTATATCAAGCTGAAAAGCTTCTGAACAGCAAAGGACACCATCAGTAGAACAAAAAGGTACCCTACAGTATGGGAGAATATATTCATAAAAGACAGATCCGATAAAGGGTTGACATCCAAAATATATAAAGAGCTCATGCACCTCAACAAACAAAAAGCAAATAATCCAATTAAAAAATGGGCAGAGGAGCTGAACAGACAGTTCTCCAAAGAAGAAATTCAGATGGCCAAAAGACACATGAAAAGATGCTCCACATCGCTAGTCATCAGAGAAATGCAAATTAAAACCACAATGAGATATCACCTCATACCAGTAAGGATCGCCACCATCCAAAAGACAAACAACAAGAAATGTTGGCGAGGTTGCGGAGAAAGGGGAACCCTCCTACACTGCTGGTGGGAATGCAAACTAGTTCAACCATTGGAAAGCAGTATGGAGGTTCCTCAAAAAGCTCAAAATACAAATACCATTTGACCCAGGAATTCCACTTCTAGGAATTTACCCTAAGAATGCAGCAGCCCAGTTTGAAAAAGACAGATGTACCCCTATGTTTATCACAGCACTATTTACAATAGCCAAGAAATGGAAGCAACCTAAGTGTCCATCAGTAGATGAATGGATAAAGAAGATGTGGTACATATACACAATGGAATATTATTCAGCCATAAGAAGAAAACAAATCCTACCATTTGCAACAATATGGATGGAGTAGAGGATATTATGCTCAGTGAAATAAGCCAGGCAGAGAAAGACAAGTACCAAATGATTTCACTCATATGTGGAGTATAAGAACAAAGAAAAACTGAAAGAACAAAACAGCAGCAGAATCACAGAACCCAAGAATGGACTAACAGTTACCAAAGGGAAAGGGACTGTGGAGGATGGGTGGGAAGGGAGGGATAAGGGCAGGGAAAAAGAAAGGGGGCATTACGATTAGCATGTATAATGTCGGGGGGGAGCATGGGGAGGGCTGTACAACACAGAGAAGACAAGTAGTGATTCTACAGCATCTTACTGTAATGGGGATTGTTGGGGGGACTTGGTGAAGGGGGAAGCCTAGTAAACATAATGTTCTGCGTGTAATTGTAGATTAATGATAACAAAAAATATGCTGGCATACATGTAATATGTTACAGTGATATTTTCTGTCATTCTATATAGCCATTAAAAATGGTGGCATGGATCTAAATTTATTGGTATGTAAAGCTTCATAAGATACGCTAAATAAAAAGGTCAGTAAAAATGGTATATATGGTATGATCCCAATCTATTTTGTAAAATTTATAAAAAAGCCTTAAGCTTAAACTTATGATAAACATTTAAATATGGTTATTAAGGGGCAGGATTACTGATAATTTTCCCTTTCTTCTTTAAATCTTTTTATAACCTGAAGCTTTTTAATTTATACAATTCACAGAATTTTAAAATTCTGTTTACTTCTATCAGTGGGGAAAAGAAGCTATTTCAATTTACTAAAAGCCTCACTAATCAGATAATTTAACAAAATATTTTATTTTGTACTAGAGAGAGAAGAGTTGCAACTGTTCCTAGAGAATTCCCTAGTTTTGCTTTCAAGTAGCACTGAACTTATTTTATTTAAATTATTCTCTAAACCATAAAAACTACTATTCTAATACAGTAATCTTATAAGTACTGACCCTCTCCTCTCATAAATGAAAGAGCTAAGAAAAGACAGCACATTGCAGAAATAAACTGAATAAACTGCTATTGTAATTGAATTTGGTCATGCTTTGAATTTCTCAAAATGTTATTTTCTTTGAAAAGCACATTACTTGATAAAGCTGTTTCTCCTCATCTGAAGCAAAAGGAGAAAACAACCAAGTTTAAGAATTTCATATTTTAAGCATCCTATAAACTAACTATTCTTTCCTCATTCAGTCAAAATTAAAACATTCTTTTGAGAGTTTTACCTTCTTAGTACTATACAGCTTACCTGATTTTAAAGACAGACTACACAATTCTATATCTATTTTTCAGTTCTGATATTTTCTGGTTCTACATAGAGGCAGGTCAGCATATCCCCAAAGGAGGAATTTCCTCAAAGATTACACAATAACACTTCAGAAGAAGAAAAAAATAGCAAATAATATCATAAAAAGAACTCTAGAAATCTTGGAACATCTAGACCTATTACGAGCCAGCTGTATATCCTCACACAAGTCATTTCTCTTAAAAGAAGCAGCTTTGAAACTAGATGATCAACAGTCCTATTTAATCAGCATTTGATGAATACTTATGTGCAAGATATTAATAATCTTATCCACAGTTTTGCTTTCTGCCATTTCAGTTACCCACGGTCAACCACAGACCAGAAGCAGGTGATCCTCCTGATGCACCATCAGAAGGTTAATAGTAGCTTAATGCTATGTCACGACGCCTACATCATTCACCCCACTCACATCAGCATTTTATCATCTCACATCATCATAAGAAGAGAGGGTACAGTACAGTTATTTTGAGAGAGAGACCACATTTACATAGCTTTCATTAAGTATATAGTTACAGTTGTTCCATTTTATTATTTGTTGTTGTTAATCTCTTACTGTGTCTAATTTATAAATTAAATTTTTTCATAAGTATATATGTACATGTAGGAAAACAACAGTATTTACAGGGTTCAGTACTACCCATGGTTTCAGGCTTCCATGTGGGTCTGGACTGCATTCCCTGAGGATAAGGAATACTACTGTATATTAAATACAGTGGAGAATTAAAGGAACTGAAAAATAGGTCCATCTTGAAAGATTTTACCAACAGGAAAAAAATTTTAAACAAGCAAACAACCTGATGTTGCTGTGGTGTGACAGAACATATTTTAAGCTTTCCAGATAAATATAAGCTTCTTTTAAACTAAGTAATAAAATTAAATAAGAAAAAGGTCAGCCCAAAATTCAGCTATTAACGCACTGCCCAGCCAAACAGATTTAAGAGAAATATTCAAGTGTACATTGTATTTTCCAGTTCCTGGCAGAAAGATAATAAAAGAGACTATAAAGATAGGTAATTTAAAAAATAATTAGGTCCTAAGTTTACTTACCTTTAAAAAATTCCTTCACAAAAGTTCATATCTGTTTTAAACAGACATTCACTTCAGTGGCCCACTGACCACATTTGATTTACTCTGTGCTCAGGCTAAGGACTAAGAACTGCATGCTTACGACTTGACTAATTCAGCCAGCAATGGGGAGAAAATACTCTTCAAAAATGAACCCATGGAGAGGGAGAAAACAGAAAATGGATAGGTCAGTAAACTAATTCAGAGAAAGTCTAAACCACTCATGTGATCCACAGAATTATCAAAAGTAGTTCATCTTTCCCACTACAGAAACCAGGGACATAAGCAGTCTAGAAGCAAAGGCTGTTTTTCCCCTTACTTTCAACCTTTTACAGTCCAGTGACTCAAAGAAAACAAAAAAGAGCATGCTGGATTATGTTTCCCAACTCCAACATAAAGCAACTGTTACTTAACCATGTGATCAAAGTTAAGCACTTAACAAACTGCATAAGCAGAAGAAATACTGCTGTTAGATAATAAGCTTACTCCAACTAACATACAGAACTTACAGAGATGAATCAATCAGTTCAAAAGACAAAAACAGGACTAAGTCAGTCTCATACAGAATATAAACAGAGATCAATATTGAACTAATTTCTCCCTAAAATTATTTTTTCATTTCAACATACATTTACTGCAGACAAGAATAAGAATATGAATAAACATGTGTGTGTGTGTGTGTGTGTGTGTGTATGTGTATCTCCAGTTTTTTTGTTACTTGAGAAAAGTAAAACTCCTAATTTGTTTGAGTTGTTACTTTGGGGTGTCTCTTCACAGTAAACACAATTCCTAACTCCTAAGTCTACTACACTTTATTCCCCACACAGCAACCAGTGACATTTTAAAAGTATAATTCAAATTATATTATGGGCTTCCCATCACACTTAAAATAAATTTAGGCCCCTTACCCAGTCAACTAGGCTTTTTGGATCTGGCCCTCCCATTTCCTGTGAAATCCCTATACCACCCCTTCCCACCTACCATTTACACACTCAGCTCCAGCCACGCTGTTCCTTGAACAAGCCAAACTTCTGTTTCATGGCTTACATTTGCTGTTTCCTTTCCTCATAACTTTAATTGACTTGCTCCCTTACTTCTTTCAGGAAGCAACTTGAATGTTGCCTTCTCTGAGAGAACTTCCCTAGATTATTACTCTACCTAAAACAGTCTCTTTGTATTTTCTCAAGTTCCCCTCCACTCCCCTATAATTCTTCTTATCCTGTCTTATTAACATGTATTAAATTTGTTTCCTTATTTACTTATGTCTGTCTTTCCCACTAGAATGGAATCTACCCTGTGGGCAAGAACCTTGGGTGTCTTCTTTAGACCATACCCTCATGACCTGGCACGATGAATATCTGACGAACAAATGCATATCATGATCTCATTTACACTGACAAAAACTAAAGTGTGTGCGTGTGTGTGTGTGTGTGCACTTAAGTATATAAATGATCTAATATACATACTAAACTGTTGACACTCGTTACTTCTGGGGAAGAGAGTAGGAAATAAGGAAAAGAAGAACTTTCATATTTTACCCTGCATATTTCTACAGTATTTTTCTTATTTATAAAAAGACAAAATTTTTCTGATAATATTTCTTTCTCTTAAAAAAAGCAGTTCTGTGTGGTGGTCTCCAATAGGTTCTACACAATGGTATAAAGGGCATATCAAAGTGTGGGCAAAGGGTTTGTTTGTGTTTATACAGAGGATCAAAGCATAATCTGGCTACCCAGAATACGAATTAAGATACGATATGAAGAAGAACTTCCAACATCAACATCCTCTGTAAGAGTCATTCCAGAAGATGAACACCAAAAAACTTCAACAAAGATCCTGGCGCTGTTGCAGTTGTAGCTGCATTCATCCCACCGGTTCCTGGACTTGCCATTGGAATGATGGAGATATCTAAGCTGGCCTGTGCATACAGTAAAACAACAAATTTGACTGGTTCTATATTGTCGGAACTCAACCAAGAATTAGGAGAAGTGCAAGTTGCAGCGCTCCAAAATCGTGCGACTATAGACAATCTACTGTTAAAAGAACATATGGGATGTGAACAGTTCCCAGGAATGTGTTGTTTTAATTTGTCTGATTTTCCTCAAACTATTCAAATTCAGTTAGACAATATCCATCATATTATTGATAAGTTTTCACAAAGGCCTAGGGTACCTAACTGGTTTTCTTGGTTTCACTGGATATAGCCGGTAATTGTAGGTCTGCTTTTGTTATATATCTGTATTTCTATTCTGTTAATGTGTGTACGCAATTTAATTAGTAGTTTGTTAAAACGTATACACGCTTATGTTACTCTACAAGAAGTTATGTCAAAGAAATAATCAATCTTCCCATGTTTTCTTTCGTCTGCTACTTCTATAGCTTTTCTTCTTCCTTCCTAATTACAGCCCTTTAGTAGAATTCGTGCCTCATATCGAAAAGTACCGAGTATCATAATTCTTCCAAGTGGTAAAGATACCTCAAGACAAATGCTGGGCATAGAAGCCACAGGGCATAAATCTGCAAAGAAGTAAAAAGCTAACCTTTTCACAGAATATTGCTTCTCTCTCACTTACCAACTTTACATTTCCCTGTATGGCCCCGGAAGATGGCTGGTTAGTCAGAGACGGGTAAGATTCCTCAAGGGAGAACAACCTAAGACAGGCACAGTCGCAGGGGGGCCATCAGGTGAGAAATTGGGGATCAACAGAGGTGAGGCTTAGAACCTCACCCCCCCTGTTTTGAGAGAAATCTTCTGCAACCGTGGATGTTTTGTTGCCCTTGTCTAGCTTGGATTAATACTTAGTCTATAGGCACAGACCTGACCATCTACACTTGCCCTCTTACAGCACTAAATTATGCTTTCTATCCTTATCTTGCATCTACCTACCACTACAGCATTTTATTTAAAAAAAAAAAATAAGGGAGAAATGTGGGATTCACATATAAATCAAATATAAAAATCAAATGAACAATCATATCTGACTTGATTGTTTATACTTCATGATGCGTGATCAAAACCGAAAGTTTCTGTGATATGACTGCCCTTGCACTGTTCACCATGTAAGAACTTACTCACTATGTAAGAACTTGTTCACCATGTAAGAACTTGTTCATTATGCTTCAGAAGATTGGAGACTGTTGAGAGTTAGGCTTGGGGTTGATTAATGATTGTGCATTGAGTCCCCTACACAGAATTTTATTGTTGTTAACAACCATTTGATCAATAAATATGAGAGATGCCCTCTCAAAAAAAAAAGACAAAATTAACTATAACACATGGCAGGAAGCCAATTCTAAACATATTTAGAAATATAGCCTATTCATAAATTCATAAAATTTAGAAACTCATACTAACCTCAGTAAGCCTAACATCACCCCACAAGTACGAGGATCTGATTATTAAGTGAACATCTTTTAAAGAACTAGAATAAAATGTTGACTTTTTATAGCCCTTGTAAAGGTTTTTACTGTCACTTAAAATAATTAAGTATACAAAATAAAATGTATTAGTAGTTTGTTACATATGATGAGTTATGTAAATTTAATTTCCACTTACCATCCCTTGCTTAGTAGAAACTTTTAAAGATTTTCCTCTCCTAGAGGTTCAACCAGATAATTATATATTTACTGTTTTGTTTTACAAAATATGCATTCTAACAGACATCTTTTTCTCTATCAAGTTTTCAATCCAAATGTCGTGCCTTTTAATTTTTTTACAACTTGATTGAAGCAATTTACGTATATAATTCATACACTTCAAATGTGTAAATCAATGAGTTTTAGGAAATGTACCAAGTGTGGAACATAACATAAATCAGTTTTAGACATCTGTACCACTCATGCCTATTTACTGCTAATCCCCACACCCTCCATCCCAATCAACCATTAGTATACTTCTGTCTCTATATATTTGTCTATTCTGAACATTTTCTATAAATGGAATCATATAACATGTGGTCTCTTGTATACGGAGTCTTTCACCTGGCATCTTTTTGATGTTTATTCATGGGGGTAGATGCATCAGTGACTCATTCCTTTTTACTGCTGAATAGTACTCCAGTGTGTGGATACACCATCTTAATGCCTCTTAATTTTATGACTTGCAAGTCTATTTACCAGGTTGTATAATGGATGTAGGATCACTTGGGTATACTTGAGGTGGAGGGGATGGACCTATAGGTTTTATTTAACAATAATGACACAGGTGTTTTTCAAACCCAATCCAGCTTATATGGGATGACACTGTCCTAGTTTCACTCAACAACAATATGCCATAGTCACTTTTAAAACCATTTTCCTGTCCCTCTCTCCTAAAAGGTACAAAAGTACAGTTCCCCAAGGTTTTCTTCCCTCTCCCAAGGTTTACAAAAGCCTCTACTCTTACTACGCCTTCTACTTTACCTCCTTTTTCTACCTCCTAAACCTTGTTTTCTCTTTATCATTAAGTTAATAGCTTTAAAATTTCCTTATTTTCCAAGTTTCTCAAAAAGGTATTTTAGAACTAAATATCTGCATATTCTGGAATTTCATTTAAAAAGAATCTGTAGTTCTTTTGATGTAGTCCTTGAGTAATTTCTTCCTATACATAAAAAAGCTTTGTGAGTGATTTAAACAAAAAAACACTCACAGATCAATATAAGAGGAACATGAGGACCCAGGTCAACATCTGACACCCTCATTTAAAAGAGAAGGTCAGAGAACATTATTCCACATTTGAAACATTTTAATGGACCACTAAATGAGTTTTAATTCAGTTAACAACTAATATATACACAACCATAGTTCAGTAATCTAGTATGAAAGTAAAAACATCTATCAGAAAGGTAGACATTTTGAGAAATGTTAGGAAAATGTGACTTTATTCATATTATGTATACCATGAAACAGACATTTTACATTATTTTGGTAACTTCAAATTTAAATTCTATTTGTTTTTCAATTAAATTTTGTCATGACTGACGCTGAAAAAAAAAAAGAAAGAGAAGGTCAAAGCAAGTAGTGATTCAGTAGCATATTACTACGCTGATGGACAGTGACTGTAATGGGGTATGTGGTGGGGACTTGATAATGGGGGGAGTCTAGTAACCACAATGTTGCTCATGTAAGTGTATATTAATTATACCAAAATAAAAACAAACAAACAAACAAAAGAGAAGGTCAAAGAATGTATAGTAATTAAGCCAGTTTTCTATTTTCTCTTTACCATGACTCTGTTAAATACTGATTATTTCATTCAGCATAAAATACCACAAAAATGTTATTGTCTCACCTCTGTTTTATGATGGTGTCTGATTCAGATTAAGTGGATTACTTACCTTTGTAAGATATTAAATATCCACATATAGAATCACTTATGAAGGTGGGTAAGGGATGATGGTGCAGGAATAGGGCTGGGGAAGGATGATACAAATCTTGTAACATTTCTTATTATCAGCCTTTTTGAAGTCTTAATTCTCTAAGTGACTCCCAATTAGCTTGAAAATATCAAAAATAAGATGATGTGGCCACCTAAAAGCTTTCCCAATGGTACATGTTCTCTAACTGGGAAATTATTCCAACACCCCCTTAATTGGCCTAAGTTACAGTTCTTCTGGAGTACTTAATAGAGTGAAAGAAAGAAAAGATAACACCAGCTACATGTAATTAGAGGAAGCTTGCAAGATAAAGAAAAATAACAGGCTATTATTATTAAAGCCTAAATGATAGGTTTTAACTAACATTTAAATGCCAAAAACACCTCTCCTGGTGGCCAATTATTGCAGCTGGTGAGTGATAGACCCAGTGAGCTACATTTTCAAAAGGACAGCTAAGAAGGGTTTCTTAGTTAAGGTTTAGTCCACTTCCATTATAGGTATAGACTCCATCTGAACCAGTATAAGGTGGTATAGAGAAAGACAGGTCTGCATGGTAAATTTTTTAAACCCTTGGTAAATCAAAACTCCCACTAAGCATTCTTTAATGTCATTATTTCAATTTACTTGAAGAAAATGAACAGCATATACTGTACCCTTCTCAGGCTTTCATATTCCTCACGAAGTTCCCCAGGCTTGCTTAATTTGATTGGTGCTCTGAATATAAACTCTGGAGGAAAGACAGAAGAAAACACTTTCAACAGGACTTTGCAGGAAGGAACCAAGACCTTGTCCTACTGTTGTCCCCACACTGAAAACCACATTTTAAAAAATGCAGTTATCTTAATGTATGACTATAATTAAAGTAACATTTTAAATGACCTGAAGTTTTATTCATAATATTGCACTTTTCTATGTCCTTTTCAACATTGCTACCAAAGTATGTTCTTGTATACAGTATACAACCTATATTTTCAGTATATAACCTGATTTTTTATCCTCAAGGCCACCAGTGGTTTTTATAGGTCTACAGAATAAAGTCAAACCTCAATATGTCAATTCAAGACTCTCCAGAGACTGACCACGACCACTGTATCTTTCTCAAGCATAATATCTCTCAATCATTGACTATCTAACTGCTATAAATAAATATACATACATACATATATATATATGCCATATAATTTTAGGCCTTTTATGGTGTTTTTCAGCTGAAATTCCATTTTGTCTCCTTTTCTCTATATATTTTTAATATATAGACATCCATGCCCATAGGAGGCATACAATACAGGGTGGTTATATAAACAGATGATAAAAATCCAAATTAAAACAAGAATAAAAAATAAGTTCCAAATGCTATCAAAAAAGGATAGGAAAGCACACACTTCTGCCTCCGTTAATGTACATGACACTTCCATATACCCCTACATGTATTTAGTGATCTAAATACAGAATTTATTTTAAGACTTACTGGCAATTCTACATCCCACTGAGGACATTAAATACTTGTAGAAAAGTAGGCTCCTCAAAGAGCTGACTTTTGTCCTTTTTCAGTTACCTCAACTACTTTAGACTCTTATTTAGTGTATCTGAGAAATGTGGAAATACTGAAGTAGACAAAAACAGATGCAGAAAAGAGTAACCTAAAAGATTTATGCACAAGAACACAGCCATAGATCAATGGAATAGAATAGAGAGTCCAGATATATACCCATACATATATAGCCAATTACTATATGATAAAAGAGCCATGGATATACAATGGAGAAATGAGAGCCTCTTCAACAGGTGGTGTTGGCAAAATTGGACAGCTACATGTAAGAGACTGAAACTGGATTACTGTCTAACCTCATACACAAAAGTAAACTTGAAATGGACTTGAATGTAAGTCATGAAACCATAAAACTCTTAGAAGAAAACATAGGCAAAACTCTGTTGAATATAAACATGAGCAATTTTTTCATGAACATCTCTCCTCAGGCAAGGGAAACAAAAGCAAAAATGAACAAATGGGACTACATCAAATTAAAAAGCTTGTGTGCAGAAAAGGACACCATCAGTAGAACAAAAAGACATCCTACAGTATGGGAGAATATACTCATAAATGATATATCTGATAAGGGGTTGACATCCAAATTATATAAAGAGCTCACGCACCTCAACAAAAAAGCAAATAAGCCAATTAAAAAATGGCAGAGGAGCTGAACAGACACTTCTTCCAAAGAAGAAATTCAGATGGCCAACAGGCACATGAAAAGATGCTCCATATCGCTAATCATCAGGGAAATGCACATTAAAACCACAATGAGATATCACCTCACACCAGTTAGGATGGCCAGCGTTGAAAAGACAAGCAACAACAAATGCTGGCAAGGATGTGGAGAAAGGGGAACCCTCCTACAGTGCTGGTGGGAATGTAAATTAGTTCAACCATTGTGGAAAGCAATATGAAGGTTCCTCAAAAAACTAAAAATAGAAATAGCATTTGACCCAGGAATTCCACTCCTAGGAATTTACCCTAAGAATACAGGATCACAGATTCAAAAAGATATATGGACCCCTATGTTTATCACAGCACTATTTACAACAGCCAAGACATGGAAGCAACCTAAGTGTCCATCAATAGATGAATGGATAAAGAAGATGTGGTACTTATACACAATGGAATATTATTCAGCCATAAGAAGAAGAAAAATACTACCATTTGCAACAACATGGATGGAGCTAGAGAGTATTATGCTCAGTGAAATAAGCAAGGTGGAGAAAGACAAGTACAAAATGATTTCACTCATTTGTGGAGTATAATAACAAAGTAAAAACTGAAGGAATAAAACAGCAGCAGACACACAGTACCCAAGAATGGACTAGCAGTTACCAAAGGGAAAGGTGTTGGGGAGGTGGGGTGGGGAGGGAGGGAGAAGGGATTTAAGGGGCATTATGATTAGCACATATAATATAGGGGGTGCACGGGGAAGGCAGTATAGCACAGAGAAGACAACTAGTGACTCTATAGCATCTTACTATGCGGATGGAGAGTGACTGTAATGGGGTATGTGGTGGGGACTTGATCATAGGGGGGATTGTAGTAACCACAATGTTGCTCATGTGAAAATTTCATAAGACTGTATATCAAGATACCTTAATTTAAAAAAGAAGATTTATTAAGCACTAGAGAATTGTTAGACCCTGGGTTTGGGAGGTAAACATTGCATCACCTTCACCCACTAATAAAAAAGCCCTGATAACTATTTTAACCGTATTCCTTAATTATATTTCTAATTAAAACTATAGTATTCAAAATTAGATGCTTTAAAAGAGAAATGGATGGACGGAGGGAAGAAAAAGCAAAACCCTTAAGGTAAAAATGTACTTCCAATCCATTTATGGTGAACCTATTACATGTAGGATACTTCATAAATAGTTTCTCAGTGACTCTTCATAGAAACTTTTTAAGGTAGGCATTATACCCATTTTTCAATAATGAGAGGTTAATGACCTGCTCAAGGCCACCGAACTACTACACAGCAAAACCAAGAGAAAAGCATTCATAGGAATAAAGAGGGAAATTATATGATTAAAAAGGCCACTCAACAAAGTTACAATAAATCATGAACTTGTATGAATTTACAATACAACAAAAACTAGCAAAATAAGGAAAATTAATAAATCCAAAATAATGATATGATATGAAATTTTAACACAATTTAAAAACACATCAGTCAGACCAAAAGGTAGTAAAAATGGAGAAAAACTGAACAAGTAACCAAGCTTTATCATATACATACCTAATGAACAGGACATAATATCTATTCTTTAAAGCAAACAATGATCAATTAAAAGTATATAATAGGGCACAAAGAAGTTTCAAAACATTTCAAAGAACTTGTATTATACAGACTTTGCTCTTTGATCCTAGCTGCTATTTTCCAAGCCAAGTTTTCTAGTTACCTGGCTGACTATTCTGGGTTACCCAATATTCTTTCACAATAAATTCCTTTTCTGCTTAAATTTGCCAGAGAAGATTTCTGCCAATTAAAACTAACAACACTGGCTGATACTATTTCTTAGATAGAACTATGAAATGACCAATAAACCAACCTTTAGTAAAAATGGTTAAAAAAAAAAAAAAAAGAAGACCAATTAATAATAAGAACAAAAAGGACCAAAATACAGATGTCAAGGTGAGTTTAAATCTCCAGAGGCTATGAAAGCAAAGCTATAATGAAAGATCTTACATGTATACATCATTTTGTGTATCTGTAAGAACACCTAAACTGCTGAGATCAGAATTGCTGGGTCAAAAACATGTGTATACGTGCTTTTGCAATTCTTGACAAACAATACCAAATTGCTCTTCCTTCATGATTTATAGTCCCACGAGCAATGCAGGAGAGTGCCATTTCTTCACACCCTTTCCAATTCAATGAGTGTTGAAACTTCTTAGCTTTGCCAATCTAACAGGTGAAATTTTGTATTTTATATACCTATTTTATGAGTGAAATTGAGTACTTTTCATATATTTAAGTAATTTGCATTTCCTTTGATATGAAACAAATATGCATTTCCTTTACTCCTATTAACTTCCTGATTTTTTAAAGTTCTCTCTAAACAAGAAAAATTAGCCTCATATCACATGAATAGCAATATTTTCCCTAGTTTATCATTTGTCTTGACTTTGCTTATACTAGTAGTCACATTAATCAAACTTCTCTTTTATGGCTTTCGCATTTTATATCATATTAGGAAAGATCTTCCTCAGGCCATGATATAATTTAAAAATTCTATCATACATGGAAGCCACCTAAGTGTCCATCAGTAGATGAACGGATAAAGAAGATGTGGTACATATACACAATGGGATATTATTCAGCCATAAGAAAACAAATCCTACCATTTGCAACAACATGGATGGAGCTAGAGGGTATTATGCTCAGTGAAATAAGTCAGGCAGAGAAAGACAAGTACAAAATGATTTCACTCATTTGTGGAGTATAACAATGCAGCAAAACTGAAGGAACAAAATAGCAGCAGACTCAGAGACTCCAAGAATCTAGTGGTTACTAAATGGGAGGGGTGTGGGAGGGCAAGTGGGGAGGGAGGGAGAGGGGGATTGAGGGGTATTATGTTTAGTACACATGGTGTGGGGAATCACAGGGAGAACAGCGTAGCACAGAGAAGGCACATGGTGGATCTGTGGCATCTTGCTGCACTGACGGACAGTGACTGCATTGGGGTATGGGTGGGGACTTGATAATTATGGGTAAATGTAGTAACCACGTTGTTTTTTCATGTGAAACCTTCATAAGAGTGTTTATCAATCACACCTTAATAAAAAATTTTAAAAAAGAAGAAATCTGCATCTATTGCCATGAAAAAGAACTGATAAATACAGTAAAAAAATTAAAATCTGATTTCAAAACAGTAAAAAAAAAAGACATGGAGAAACCTTAAATACATATTACTAAGAAAAAGAAGCCAATCTGAATATGCTATGATTCCAACTATATGACATCCTGGAAAAGACAAAGTTATGAACACCATATGTCAGTGATTGCCAGGAATGGAGGGGGTTACGGATGAGTAGGCAGAGCACAGAGGATTCTTAAGGCATTGAAAATACTCTACAATATTGTAATGATGGACATATGTCATTATGCATTGTACAACACTGAGTCTGAACCCTAAGGTCAACCATGGACTTGAGGTGATTATGATGTGTTATTGTAGGTTCATCCTTGGTAACAAAAGAAATGCTAGAAACTCCTTCAGGTGTCACTGAGATGTTGAATATCTTGGTATTTGCAAATGACCCAACGGTTGAAGTAGTTTCTTAACGCCTATCCTCTGACTACTACTTTGTTTAACAGGAAGAGAAACTCTCTAAGGATATGATGCCTTAAGAATGACACACTGTGCACATGGCTAATTATCAGGGAAATGCAAAGTTAAACCACAATAAGATATCACCTCACACCAGTTAGGATGGCCAACATAGAAAAGACTAGGAACAACAAATGCTGGCAAGGATGCAGAGAAAGGGGAACACTCCTACACTGCTAGTGGCAATGTAAACTAGTTCAACCATTGTGGAAAGCAGTATGGAGGTTCCTCAAAAAACTCAAAATAGAAATACCATTTGACCCAGGAATTCCACTCCTAGGAATTTATCCAAAGAAAACAACCTCTCAGATTCAAAAAGACATATGCACCTCTATGATTATCACAGCACTATTTACAATAGCCTAGATATGGAAGCAACCTGGGTCCATCAGTAGATGAATGGTTAAAGAAGATGTGGTACATATACACAATGGAATACTATTCTGCCATAAGAAACAAATCCTACAAGGGGCGGAAGATGGCGGCGTGAGTAGAGCAGCGGAAATCTCCTCCCAAAACAACATGTATCTATGAAAATATAACAAAGACAACCCTTCCTAGAATAAAGACCAGAGGACACAGGACAATATCCAGACCACATCCGCACCTGAGAGAACCCAGCGCCTCGCGAAGGAGGTACGATACAAGCCCCAGTCCGCGGGAGCCAAGCGCCCCTCCCCCCAGCTCCCCGCGGGAGAAGAATAGGCAGAGCGGGAGGGAGACGGAGCACAGGGCTGCCGAACACCCAGCCCCCGCCATCCGGGCCAGAGTGCAGGGCCCTCGATACTAGGAAAACAGGGCGGCAAGAACAGTGAGCAGGCACTGGAGGCTGGGCGACAGAGGACATAAGAAAAGCGCGCGACCATTTTGTATTTTTTTTTTTTTGCTTTCTTGCTGTTTTGTTTTGGTGAGTGCTTTTTGGAAGTCTTAAAGAGATAGGGACCCCAACACTAGGGAAACAGGGCAGCAAGACCGGTGAGCAGAGGCCTGAGGCTGGCACCGGAGAATAACGAAAAACCAGCGACCACCTTTTTTTCTTAATTAAAAAAAAATTTTTTTTTTTAATTTAAATATTTTTTTCTTTTTTTTTTTTTTGGTGGTTGTTGTTTTGTTTTGGCGGGTGCTTTTTGGAAGTCTTAAAGGGGCAGGGCGGGACACTTAATCCAGAGGTAGGGAATCCGGGGATCTCTGGGCACCCTAATCCCTGGGCTGCAGGGAGCAGGGAGGCCCCTTACGGAGATAAATAGCCTCCCAGCCGCTCCTGCTCCAACGCGACTCCACCATTTTGGAGTAGCTGCACGAGCCAGGCCACGCCCACAGCAACAGCGGAGATAAACTCCATAGCAGCCGGGCAGGAAGCAGAAACCCTGTCTGTGTGCAGCGGCGCAGCAAAAGCCACTAGAGGTCGCTGTTCTCCCAGGAGAGGAGGGCCACAAACCAACAAGAAAGGAAGTCTTTCCAGCTGTCACTCGTCCCAGCTCTGCAAACTATTCCTATCACCATGAAAAGGCAAAGCTACAGGCAGACAAAGATCATAGAGACAACACCAGAGAAGGAGACAGACCTAACCAGTCTTCCTGAAAAAGAATTCAAAATAAGAATCATAAACATGCTGACAGAGATGCAGAGAAATACACAAGAGAAATGGGATGAAGTCCGGAGGGAGATCACAGATGCCAGAAAGCAGATCGCAGAAATGAAACAAACTCTGGAAGGATTTATAAGCAGAATGGATAGAATGCAAGAGGCCATTGATGGAATTGAAACCAGAGAACAGGAACGCAGAGAAGCTGACATAGAGAGAGACAAAAGGATCTCCAGGAATGAAACAATATTAAGAGAACTGTGTGACCAATCCAAAAGGAACAATATCCGTATTATAGGGGTCCCAGAAGAAGAAGAGAGAGGAAAAGAGATGGAAAGTATCTTAGAAGAAATAATTGCTGAAAACTTCCCCAAACTGGGGGAGGAAATAATCGAACAGACCACGGAAATACACAGAACCCCCAACAGAAAGGATCCAAGAAGGACAACACCAAGACACATAATAATTAAAATGGCAAAGATCAAGAACAAGGAAAGAGTGTTAAAGGCAGCTAGAGAGAAAAAGGTCACCTATAAAGGGAAACCCATCAGGCTAACATCAGATTTCTCAACAGAAACCCTACAGGCCAGAAGAGAATGGCATGATATATTTAATACAATGAAACAGAAGGGCCTTGAACCAAGGATACTGTATCCAGCATGACTATCATTCAAATATGACAGTGGGATTAAACAATTCACAGACAAACAAAAGCTGAGGGAATTTGCTTTCCACAAACCACCTCTACAGAACATCTTACAGGGACTGCTCTAGATGGGAGCACTCCTAGAAAGAGCACAGCACAAAACACCCAACATATGAAGAATCGAGGAGGAGGAACAAGAAGGGAGAGAAGAAAAGAATCTCCAGACAGTGTATATAAAAGCTCAATAAGTGAGCTAAGTTAGGCAGTAAGATACTAAAGAGGCTAACCTTGAACCTTTGGTAACCACGAATTTAAAGCCTGCAATGGCAATAAGTACATTTCTTTCAATAGTCACCCTAAATGTTAATGGGTTGAATGCACCAATCAAAAGACACAGAGTAACAGAATGGATAAAAAAGCAAGACCCATCTATATGCTGCTTACAAGAAACTCACCTCAAACCCAAAGACATATACAGACTAAAAGTCAAGGGATGGAAAAACATATTTCAAGCAAACAACAGTGAGAAGAAAGCAGGGGTTGCAGTACTAATATCAGACAAAATAGACTTCAAAACAAAGAAAGTAACAAGAGATAGAGAAGGACACTACATAATGATAAAGGGCTCAGTCAAACAAGAGGATATAACCATTCTAAATATATATGCACCCAACACAGGAGCACCAGCATATGTGAAACAAATACTAACAGAACTAAAGGGGGATATAGACTGCAATGCATTCATTCTAGGAGACTTCAACACACCACTCACCCCAAAGGATAGATCCCCTGGGCAGAAAATAAGTAAGGACACGGAAGCACTGAACAACACAGTAGAGCAGATGGACCTAATAGACATCTATAGAACTCTACATCCAAAAGCAACAGGATATACATTCTTCTCAAGTGCACATGGAACATTCTCCAGAGTAGACCACATACTAGGCCACAAAAAGAGCCTCAGAAAATTCCAAAAGATTGAAATCCTACCAACCAACTTTTCAGACCACAAAGGCATAAAACTAGAAATAAACTGTACAAAGAAAGCAAAGAGGCTCACAAACACATGGAGGCTTAACAACACGCTCCTAAATAATCAATGGATCAATGACCAAATCAAAATGGAGATCCAGCAATATATGGAAACAAATGACAACAACAACACTAAGCCCCAACTTCTGTGGGACACAGCAAAAGCAGTCTTAAGAGGAAAGTATATAGCAATCCAAGCATATTTAAAAAAGGAAGAGCAATCCCAAATGAATGGTCTAATGTCACAATTATCGAAGTTGGAAAAAGAAGAACAGATGAGGCCTAAGGTCAGCAGAAGGAGGGACATAATAAAGATCAGAGAAGAAATAAATAAAATTGAGAAGAATAAAACAATAGCAAAAATCAATGAAACCAAGAGCTGGTTCTTCGAGAAAATAAACAAAATAGATAAGCCTCTAGCCAGACTTATTAAGAAGAAAAGAGAGTCAACACACATCAACAGAATCAGAAACGAGAAAGGAAAAATCACGACGGACCCCACAGAAATACAAAGACTTATTAGAGAATACTATGAAAATCTATATGCTAACAAGCTGGGAAACCTAGGAGAAATGGACAACTTCCTAGAAAAATACAACCTTCCAAGATTGACCCAGGAAGAAACAGAAAATCTAAACAGACCAATTACCAGCAACGAAATTGAAGCGGTAATCAAAAAACTACCAAAGAACAAAAACCCCGGGCCAGATGGATTTACCTTGGAATTTTATCAGACATACAGGGAAGACATAATACCCATTCTCCTTAAAGTTTTCCAAAAAATAGAGGAGGAGGGGATACTCCCAAACTCATTCTATGAAGCTAACATCACCCTAATACCAAAACCGGGCAAAGACCCCATCAAAAAAGAAAACTACAGACCAATATACCTGATGAATGTAGATGCAAAAATACTCAACAAAATATTAGCAAACCGAATTCAAAAATACATCAAAAGGATCATACACCATGACCAAGTGGGATTCATCCCAGGGATGCAAGGATGGTACAACATTCGAAAGTCCATGAACATCATCCACCACATCAACAAAAAGAAAGACAAAAACCACATGATCATCTCCATAGATGCTGAAAAAGCATTTGACAAAGTTCAACATCCATTCATGATAAAAACTCTCAGCAAAATGGGAATAGAGGGCAAGTACCTCAACATAATAAAGGCCATCTATGATAAACCCACAGCCAACATTATATTGAACAGTGAGAAGCTGAAAGCATTTCCTCTGAGATCGGGAACTAGACAGGGATGCCCACTCTCTCCACTGTTATTTAACATAGTACTGGAGGTCCTAGCCACGGCAATCAGACAAAACAAAGAAATACAAGGAATCCAGATTGGTAAAGAAGAAGTTAAACTGTCACTATTCGCAGATGACATGATACTGTACATAAAAAACCCTAAAGACTCCACCCCAAAACTACTAGATGGTCAATTAATACTTGATAAAGGAGCCATGGACATACAATGGCGAAATGACAGTCTCTTCAACAGATGGTGCTGGCAAAACTGGACAGCTACATGTAGGAGAATGAAACTGGACCATTGTCTAACCCCATAAACAAAAGTAAACTCAAAATGGATCAAAGACCTGAATGTAAGCCATGAAACCATTAAACTCTTGGAAGAAAACATAGGCAAAAACCTCTTAGACATAAACATGAGTGACCTCTTCTTGAACATATCTCCCCGGGCAAGGAAAACAACAGCAAAAATGAGTAAGTGGGATTATATTAAGCTGAAAAGCTTCTGTACAGCAAAAGACACCATCAATAGAACAAAAAGGATCCCTACAGTATGGGAGAATATATTTGAAAATGACACATCCGATAAAGGCTTGACATCCAGAATATATAAAGAGCTCACACGCCTCAACAAACAAAAAACAAATTACCCAATTAAAAAATGGGCAGAGGAACTGAACAGACAGTTCTCCAAAACAGAAATACAGATGGCCAACAGACACATGAAAAGATGCTCCACATCGCTAATTATCAGAGAAATGCAAATTAAAACTACAATGAGGTATCACCTCACACCAGTAAGGATGGCTGCCATCCAAAAGACAAACAACAACAAATGTTGGCGAGGCTGTGGAGAAAGGGGAACCCTCCTACACTGCTGGTGGGAATGTAAGTTAGTTCAACCATTGTGGAAAGCAGTATGGAGGTACATCAAAATGCTCAAAACAGACTTACCATTTGACCCAGGAATTGCACTCCTAGGAATTTACCCTAAGAATGCAGCACTCAAGTATGAGAAAGATCAGTGCACCCCTATGTTTATCGCAGCACTATTTACAATAGCAAGAATTGGAAGCAACCTAAATGTCCATCTATAGATGAATGGATAAAGAAGATGTGGTACATATACACAATGGAATACTACTCAGCCATAAGAAAAGGGCAAATCCAACCATTTGCAGCAACATGGATGGAGCTGGAGGGTATTATGCTCAGTGAAACAAGCCAAGCGGAGAAAGAGAAATACCAAATGATTTCACTTATCTGTGGAATATAAGAACAAAGGAAAAACTGAAGGAACAAAACAGCACCAGAATCACAGAACTCAAGAATGGACTAACAGGTACCAAAGGGAAAGGGACTGGGGAGGATGGGTGGGTAGGGAGGGATAAGGGGGGGCAGAAAAAGAGGGGTATTAAGATTAGCATCCATAGTGGGGTGGGAGAAAGGGGAGGGCTGTACAACACAGAGAAGACAAGTAGTGATTCTACAACAGGTTGCTACGCTGATGGACAGTGACTGTAAAGGAGTATATAGGGGGGACCTGGTATAGGGGAGAGCCTAGTAAACAAAGTATTCGTCATGTAAGTGTAGATTAATGATTAAAAAAAAAAATGCAGTTCCTATGTGGTGACCTCTAATGAGTTCTACACAATGATATAAAGGACATATAAAAGTGTAGGCAAAGGGTCTGTTTGTGTTTATACAGAGGATCAAAGCCTAATTTGGCTACCCCGAAAATGAACTAAGATACGATATGAAAAAGAACTTCCAACATCAGCACTCTCGGGAAGACTCATGACAGAAGATGATCAGAAAAAAAAAAAACTTCAACAAAGATCCACGCACTGTCACAGGTGTAGATGCACTCATCCCACCAGTTCCTGGACCTGCCATGGGAAAGATGAAGGAGATATCTAAGCTGGCCTGTGCATACAGTAAAACAAAAATTGGACTGGATCTATACTGTTGGAACTCAACCAAGAACTAGGAGAAGTGAAAATTGTAGCACTCCAAAATCTTACAACCACAGACTATTTATCGTTAAAAGAACATATGGGATATGAACAGTCCCCAGGAATGGGGTGTTCTAGCTTATCTGAATTCTCTCAGACTGTTTAAGTTCAGTCGGACAATATCCACCATATCATAGATAAGTTTTCACAAATGCCTAAGGTGCCTAACTGGTTTTCTTGGTTTCACTGGAGATGGCTGGTAATTACATGTATGCTTTGGTTAGGTAACTATATTCCTATTATGTTAATGTGTGTGCACAATTTAATTAGTTGTTTAAAACCTATCCATGCTGAAGTTACTCTACAAGAAGATATGTCAAAGAAATAATCAATCTTCCCAGGTTTTCTTCTGCCTGCTACTTCTATAGCTTTTCTTCTTCCTACCTAATCACAACCTTTAAATAGAACTCGTGCCACATGTCGAATTTACCGAGTATCATAATTCTTCCAAGTGGTAAAGATACCTCAAGACAAATGCTGGGCATAGAAGCCACAGGGCATAAATATGCAAAGAAGTAAAAAGCTAACCTTTTCAAACAATAAGGCTTCTCTCTCACTTACCAACTTAACATTTCCCTGTATGGCCCCGGAAGATGACTGGTTAGCCAGAGACAGGTAAGATTCCTCAAGGGAGGAACAACCTAAGACAGGCACAGTCGCAGGGGGCCATCTGGTGAGAAAATGGGGAGCAGCAGAGGTGAGGCTTAGAACCTCCCCCCTCATGTTCTGAGAGAAATCTTCTGCATACATAGATGTTTATTGCCCTCGTCTAGCTCGGATTAACACATAGTCTACAGGCACACACCTGATCATCTACATTTGCTCTCTTACAACACTAAACTCTGTTTTCTACCTTTATCTTGTATCTACCTATCACTTCAGCATTTTATTAAAAATAATAATAATAGAGAAATGTGGTATCCACATATAAATCAAGTTTAAAAATCAAATGAATATTCATATTTGAACTGACTGTGTATAGTTCATAATGCATGAACAAAACCGAAAGCTTCTGTGATGACTGCCCTTGCACTGTTCACCATGTAACTTATTCACTATGTAAGAATTTGTACTCCATGTAAGAATTTGTTCGTTATGCATCAGAAGATTGGAGACTGACGAAAATTAGGCTTGGGGTGGATTAATGATTGTGCATTGAGTATTGACCCCCCTATACAGAAATTTATTGTGGTTAACAACTATTTGATCAATAAATACGAGAGATGCCCTCACAAAAATATATATATATATATATATAAACACACTTCCAATTGTAAAATAAATAAGTAACCGGGATGTAATATATAGCATAAGGAATATAGTCAAAATATTGTAACAACTTGGTATGGTGATACCTGGTACCTAGAATTATCATGTATATAAATGTTGAATCACTGTGTTGTACACCTGAAACTAATGTAATGCAATGCTGTTGTCAACTACCCTTCAATAAAAAAAAAAAAAAAAAAAAAAGATTAACATGCATGGGGGGGTAGGAGAAAAGGGAGGGCTGTACAACACAGAGAAGGCAAGTAGTGATTCTACAACATTTTGCTATGCTGATGGACAGTGACTGTAAAGGGGTTTATAGGGGAGACCTGGTATAGGGGAGAGCCTAGTAAACATAATATTCGTCATGTAAGTGTAGATTAGTGATACCAAAAACAAAACAAAACAAAACAAAACAACAACAAAAAAAGGGCAGTTCCTGTGTGGTAACCTCCAATGAGTTCTACACAAGGGTATAAAGGGCATATAAAAGTGTAGGCAAAGGGTCTGTTTGCGTTTATACAGAAGATCAAAGCCTAATTGGGCTACCCTGAAAATGAACTAAGATACGATATGAAAGAGAACTTCCAGCATCAGCACTCTCTGGAAGACTCATGCCAGAAGATGATCATCAAAAAAACCCCAACAAAGATCCACGCACTGCTACAGCTGTAGATGCACTCATCCCACCAGCTCCTGGACTTGCCATGGGAATGAAGGAGATATCTAAGCTGGCCTGTGCATACAGTAAAACAACAAATTTGACTGGATCTATACTGTTGGAACTCAACCAAGAATTTGGAGAAGTGCAAATTGTAGCGCTCCAAGATCTTACAACTACAGACTATTTACTGTTAAAAGAACATAAGGGATGTGAACATTCCCCAGGAATGGGTTGTTTTAATTTGTCTGATTTCTCTCAGACTGTTCAAGTTCAGTTGGACAATATCCACCATATCATAGATAAGTTTTCACAAATGCCTAAGGTGCCTAACTGGTTTTCTTGGTTTCACTGGAGATGGCTAGTAATTACAGATATGCTTTGGTTATGTAACTATACTATTATGTTAATGCGTGTGCGCAATTTAAGTAGTAGCTTAAAACCTATACATGCTGAAGTTACTCTACAACAAGATATGTCAAAGAAATAATCAATCTTCCCATGTTTTCTTCCGCCTGCTACTTCTATAGCTTTTCTTCTTCCTTCCTAATTACAACCCTTAAATAGAATTCGTGCCTCATATCAAATTTACCGAGTATCATAATTCTTCCAAGTGGTAAAGATACCTCAAGACAAATGCTGGGCATAGAAGCTACAGGGCATAAATATGCAAAGAAAAAAAAAGCTAACTATTTCAAACAATAAGGCTTCTCTCTCACTTACCAACTTTACATTTCCCTGTATGGCCCCGGAAGATGACTGGTTAGCCAGAGACGGATAAGATTCCTCAAGGGAGGAACAACCTAAGACAGGCACAGTCGCAGGGGGGTCATCAGGTGAGAAATTGGGGATCAACAGAGGTGAGGCTTAGAACCTCACCCCCCCGTTCTGAGAGAAATCTTCTGCATATGCGGATATTTTATTGCCCTTGTCTAGCTTGGATTAACACATAGTCTACAGGCACACACCTGATCATCTACATTTGCTCTCTTACAACACTAAACTATGTTTTCTACCTTTATCTTGTATCTACCTACCACTTCAGCATTTTATTAAAAATAGTAATAATAAAGAGAGAAATGTGGTATCCACATATAAATCAAGTATAAAAACCAAATGAGTATTCATATTTGAACTGTTTATAGTTCATAATGCATGAGCAAAACCGAAAGTTTCTGTGATGACTGCCCTTGTACTGTTCACTATGTAACTTATTCATTATGTAAGAATTTGTTCTCCATGTAAGAACTTGTTTGTTATGCCTCAGAAGATTGGAGACTGATGAAAATTAGGCTTGGGGTGGATTCATGATTGTGCATTGAGCATTGACTCCCCTATACAGAATTTTATTGTTGTTAACAACCATTTGATCAATAAATATGAGAGATGCCCTCACAAAAAAATAAAATAAAAATAAAAAAATAAAAAAATAAAAAAATAAAGAACAGACTTCCAATGGTAAAATAAATAAGTAACCGGGATGTAATGATGTAATGTATAGCATAAGGAATATAGTAAAAATATTGTAACAACTTGGTAGGGTGATAGCTGGTACCTAGAATTATCATGTATATAAATGTTGAATCACTGTGTTGTACACTTGAAACCAATGTAATGTAATACTGTGCGTCAACTACCCTTCAATAAAAAATAATTATCTAAAAAAAAAAAAAAAAGAGCTGGTGAAGTAACGACCTCACCTATCTTTCCCATTGAGATGCTAAAACAAAAATAAAATTGTGGAATCAGTAAAAAAAAAAAAAAAAAAAAAGAAACAAATCCTACCATTTGCAACAACATGGATGGAGTTAGAGGGTATTATGCTCAGTGAAATAAGTCAGGCAGAGAAAGACAAACACCAAATGATTTCCTTCCTTTGTGGAGTATAATAATGAAGCAAAACTGAAGGAACAAAATAGGAGCACTCACAGACTCTAAGAAGGGACTAGTGGTTACCAAAGAGGAGGGATGGGGGACGGCAGGTGGGGAGGGAGGGAGAAGGGGATTGTGGGGTATCATAATTGGTGCACATGGTGTGGGGACGGGGGTCACAGGGAAGACTGGGTACTCAGAGAAGACAAACAGGGACTCTGTGGCATCTTACTACACTGATGAACAGTGACTTCGATGGGGTGGGGGTGGGGCTTAAAAATAATGGGTGAATGTAGTAACTACAATGTTGCTCATGTGAAGCCTTCATAAGCATTTATCAATGATACCTTAATTAAAATAAAAAAAAGAGAATGACACATTGTGGCCAGTGACCTAAGCTGAGCATTCCATTCAGTTTAATGTGAACTGTAGGAGCAGCTATACTTCCTTGATGGTCCTTCCTGAAAAGGATTTTCTCTGGGGCGAGGTGACTGCCTATGAATAAAGGCAAACAAAAAAACAAACCACAAAACAGGAATTTTGCTAATTGCATAAGTCCTCAGGAATGAAGTTATCATTGTGAAAGCATCCATACTCAGTATGAAATTAGAAAAGTGACCTCACTCAACTGTAGTGGGAGGATGCTGTCTTAACACCTCTCAAAACCAAAGGTAATCATCACTTGGTAGCTGGCTATGTTTGAATTTCCAACCCTGCAGATTCAATTTATCAGTGCAGCAGAATGAAAAAGAACTTTGGACTTGAGAGTCCCAAGACCTAAATCCTAATTTGAATATTCCCATTAATAGCTATTTGTCCCTGGGCAAATAAAAAATCTCTTTGACTAATTTCTACCTCTTTTATCACCAGTAGCATCATTATGATGGCAGTTATGTAGCACCTACATTACGCCAGGCCCATTTGTAAGCACTCTGCATTTGTAACTCATTTAATCTTCATCATGACCCAATGGAGAGATGCTATTATCCCCATTTTACAGATGAGGAAACTGAGACACAGAATTCTTAATTTGCCCAAGGCTACATTCTATAAGTAAAAGTGCTATAAACCCAAAGAATCTGGCACCAGCATCTGTGCTTTTACCCACAATCTATGCCTTATTACCTCTTGGCTAGCAACCCTATATAACAATGGGCACAGGACATGAACAGGCAATTTACAGAAAAAATAAACTCAGATGATTTATAAACATATTAAAATGTTCAATTTATATTTCAAGATATTATAAAAACTTTTAAAACAAAATACTTTTACATATGTATCAGACTGGCAAAGATCAAAGGGTTTGATCAAGATAAGAGTTAGCAAGGGTATCCTTAACTTAAAGGTATATCATACTTGTATACAAAAATGTACATACAAGAATGTTCATTGCAGATCACTCACAATACTAAAGACTGGAAACAACCCCAATGTCCTTCAAATGGCAACTGATCTAATAAATTATCAGAAAACTGTGATATCATGGATCTTTTCCTATACTGTCCCCTTTTATTCCTGGTATAGTTTCTTGGTTTACCTGGTAATTTGTCAGAATGCTATCCATTGTGTATTAGGAATTTGTAGAGGCTCTGGATAATATTTATATTCCTATAGAGAATTCACCATGTTCTCTGACAAGTAATTAGAATGCAGGCAGATCACCTCACAATCCAGTCAGGACATAAGCTGACTCAAGGCTGGCTGCAATCTTTATAAAGCTTGTTCTATCCTAGTTCGTAGCCCTCTAAGGGTCCAACTGAGAATCTGGGTGTTTACCAAGCCTACCTGAATGTTTTTCTCTGCAACACTAAATAACTGCTAAAAGAGTACTTTACTTTTCAGTAGCTTTCTCTGAAGCTACTTAACCTTTTACCCTGTACAGTTTAAGAATCAGCAAATGCCTCAAGGGAAAAAGGCAGGTAGATGGAAACATATAGGTTGAGAGATGCAAGTCACCAGATTGATTATGCCTTATAATTTCAAATATAAAAAAACATTAAACATAGAAATGGCAATAACAAATGGAATAAGAAACAGTGATATAATTGTAGAAGTCACAAAGGCAAAAAAAGAAAATAACAGTGATAACATATCAAGTTATCTCATACAAGTGTGTATAAGAATAATGGGAAAAGTTACTAGAGATCAGGAAATTAAAGAGTGAATGAGCAGTGCAGAAGAAAGAGATGCTGTGGGGGAAAAAACACAATCAAAAAAAGACAAGAGGCCCTTTCCTAAAGCATTTATAATATAGTTTATTAGCAAAGACAAATTCATAAAAAGTTCTATTAAGTTTTAAATAACTACAGAGACAATGACAGATGCAATGTCACAAAAATAATTTCCAAATAAACCTTATAAGCAAACGTTGCCATGTCCACACTTAGAAGGAAGAGAATAGGGCTGAGAAGGAGAGGCAAGGCTTTAAGGTGGGATGAAGCTAGTAAAACTTAGATATATGAAAAGACAGAAGAAGAGCAATTCATGTGAACGATAAAGAATGATCAAGTGTGAAATTTAGACAGTAAATAAATATGTTCTGCTGGAACAGGAAGTTTGTATAGGAGACTTGTATTGGCCTGAAAGGTAGGTTACAAACTACAGATAACCTTCAACATTAGCCTAAGAACTCTAAAGCTAATTCTCTCAGCAGCAACAATACTACCATATTTAATCTTATTAGTATGATAAAACTATTCATAAACAATAAAACCTCAGTTATCCAGCATTCTTGGGGACTTAGGGTGTTCTTTAATTTTATGTGGCAGCTGCCAAATTTGGGCAGACTCTCCCCTGCATGCAGTATGAAGGAGCTACTTCTGGAACTCTATCAGGAATGACTAGCTGGGTTGGTCACTCAATTAACATTTTTTTCTTAATATAGCATTTACCAGCATATTACTATGTCTGATAACTTCTCTTGAGTAGAAAGTTCCCAGGCTTCAAACTCCATCACTTATCAGTATGACACTGGGCAGGCTGTAACTTCTCTAGCCCTCAGTTTCCCCATTTCCCAAAAGGAAAATACTATCTTCAAATGAATTGTTATGAATGATTAAGTTACACGATGTAATGTTATGTGTTGTACAGTGTTCAGTGTATAACTGACACTCATTCAACATTAAATACTGCCCTATTAAGTAAAATGAAAAATTCTACTTAACCTTTTCAGGGATAATAAGGAATTCAGTGGAAAAAAAATGGTACCAGAAATTTTTTTCTATATATTGTGTAGGACAACTGTAAAGTACTTATTGAATTAACTGCTAATAAAAATTAATGATAATATTCAAATTCCAAGTTGCATCCTGCTCCCTTAGCTTAAAGAAATAACCTGATTTGTATCTTCATCTGTGAAGAATAATTAGGAGTCCTTTATTAAGTGGGCTGAGGCAGTGTAGATGCATGGCCAAACAGTAAATATTTTAGGTTTTGCAAACCACAAGGTCTCTGTCACAGTTGCTCATCACTGCTGCTGGAGCATGAAAGCAGCTACAGACAGTATGAATGAGTAAGGCTGTGTTCCAATAAAACTTTATTTACAAAAATTAGCAGCAGGCGGAGGACTCTAGTTTGCCATATGTGGTACTATAGATGGAACATTTGTATCCCCCTAAAATTCCTATGTCGAAACTTAATCCTCAATATGATGTATTTGGAGGTGGAGCCTTAGAAAGGTGATTATTAGGTCATGAGGGTAAAGCCCTCTTGAATGGGATTAGTGCACTTACAAAAGAGAACCCTGAGAGAGCTCCCTTGCCCTCCCGCCAAGTAAGGACACAGCAAGAAGACAACTGTGTATGAACCAGGAGGCAGGCCCTCACAAGACACCAAAACGACCAGCATCTTGATCGTTGAATTTCCAAGCTCCAGGACTATAAGAAATTTCTGTTGTTTATAAGCCACCTAGTCCCTGGTATTCTGTTATAGCAGCCCAAATGGACTAGACACCTGGATTAGAGAAAGACAAAGAGAGTTGAGATCAACAGTATCTGCAAAAGCAGGAATTAAACAAGAGTAGATCAGAGCAACGTTTCCTTGTTCAATCCAGAAATTACTCAAATGACAAGACACAGGCAGCTTTCTTTGGATCAGCACAGTCAAAGCAACACGAAGGACACAATAAAAGAGGTCACAGAAGCAAACACAGGTGTAGGAATGCTGCGCAGACTAAGACCCTATGATCGTCCTTCTATATCCACCACCACATTGGTACAAAATCCTTTGGACATCATTTCTACTCCTTTTGAGGCAAAGGATTATTCACAATAATCCACAAGGGGGAATGATAATAAAATCAGAAAGAATGAAGGATTTGAAACCATACCACTTGCATTCAAATCTATCACCCACTGGCTTTGTACCTACCAGTCATTTTTTATCCTTGCTAACTAAGCCTGTTTCTTCATCCACAAAGTGGTAGTAACAACTACCTTAACAGTGTTGTTTGTCTCACCTAACCCTCCAATTCCTCCTTGGTACACTCTGTACATATTAAATGGTAGTCTAACTGGGCTTTCTGTCTCTTAGACTCTGTCTTTCCATCCATCTTCAACAATGCTTCCCTAGTTCTTTGTAAAATGGAGACCTGACCCTATCATCCTCCTGCTTAAAAACTTTTATTGCCTTTCCTCTGCCTCTAAGATGCACCAACAGGGCCCAATCTACCACTCCTGCCACATTTTCTACCCTTCCCTCAATATTTCTTCCCTCCACAGCCTTCACAGATTTCACTCTTTCTAGATATGCCATACCCTGTCCCCTCTATGACTTTATATTATGCCACTTCCTCTTCCCAGAATGCTTTTTCTCCTTTTCACTATATAATGATTACTTGAAAACCTTGTTTATTGCCCTCTCCTTCACCAAGCTTTTCCCACTATCTCAGAGAAATTACATTAGCTTCCTGTAGGCCCTCACAACATTCTGTGCTTACCTCAACTATAGTAGCATTTATTACCTGTGATATTCTTCTCTGCCTCTAACTCCCCAAATTAGAGATTTCCTTGAAGATAGGGATGATCTCTAGGAATGTGTGTCAATGTAAAATAGTGGCTTAAAAAAATTTTGTTAAATGAACCAATGAGAAAGTGCTTTAATACCAGCACCATTTTGTACTAAAGTCTTTTAAAGAACTTTTTGTCTGGGCTAGTTCATAGAGAAAAAAAAAATAGAATAGTGCTTACCAGGGGTTGGGGAAAAGGTATAATGGGAAGTTAGTGTTTAATGGGTACAGAGTTTCAGTTTGGGATGATGAAAAGATTCAGGAGATAGATGGTGGTGATTTCACAATTCTGGAAATGTACTTAATACCACTGAATTGTACACTTAAAAGTGATTAAAATGATAAATTTTATGTGATGTGTATTTTACCACAATAAAAAAATTTAAGGAAAAAAAAGGATTTTTTGTCTAAAGGGAATTAAATTTAGTAAAGCTTCTGTTTCTAATTAAGACAAAGGTAAACTTAAGTAAAATCCAAGTCAACTCCAAACTAAGAGTGTCCAATCTTTTGAGGTTTTGTTGTAAGTTTTACAGAACCAAACACTAGACAAAATACAAGAGAAATGGCAAAACAAGTCAAGGGAAAATCCACTGCTCTTCAGAAAAATACAAACCAAAATTGGATATAAGTTGTCTTCAAGCTTAAAAATGTACTTTTACATACATGCAATGAGGAAGACTGGCTTGATATCAGTTCATGCAAAAAAACAAAAATGCAGTTTTGTTGCCTACAAATTGAGTATGAGCAAGGCCAATGCAATCTTTAGCAGTATTAAAGAATTTAGCACCCAGATGGAGAGACAGTAAGCCCCACTACACTTTACACTGGTTGGGCATTACCTAAAGTGGGAGGCTTAGTTCTGAGTGGCACCTTTAAAGATGACCAGAAGGGTAAAGGAATCATGACATATGATCAAAAATCTTTTTTAAGGATTTTAAAAAATCTTTTTCCTTCATTAAACAATTATTGAGTATCTAATACATTCTAGGCACCATATTAAATGCTGAATACACAAAGACATAATCCCTGACCTCCAAAGAGTTCAGTATAGAGCCAGAGACAGACATACAAACAGGAAACTGAAATCCAGTGACAGGGATGCACACACTCACATGGTGGCACAAAGGAAAGTAACTGACTCTATTTGAGTGAGAAAAAATTTCATAAAACACTTACGTTTCACCTGGGCTTTAAAAAATGAGTATAATTTGGTAGGAGGATAAAAGGGAAGAGTATTCCAGATAAGTACACAAAAGATCAAAAAGGTATCAAAAAGCATACTATATTCCAAGGCCTCTAAGTAATATAATATGACCATAATCTTAGAAAAGGGAGGAAGAGGACTAAAGAGATGAATTTGAGAAGTTTAATATAAAAATTAAATAATCATGGTCTCCAAATACTTGACTACTAAAACTAAGGAACCAGATTTTGATTCACTAAAAAACTTACCTCTCAAACAATTTAAATTGTCCAAAAATACAGTGCAATGAGCACACAGTCACCAGAGTAAGAGAAGTACCCCTACTCATATATAAAACTAATCTCTCCGGGGTTCCGGATTCCATTTTCTCTCACCTCTCCACGAGCTTATGAGCTCATCAGTTTTCTCCACCCTCGCTAGCATTCCAGTTTCCCCCTCCCTACTATAATACAGAAATCTAACATACAAGCATAACTTAATATCATCTATCTTAAAAACTCCTGAGCTCTTGTCCCCAGCAGGTACTGATTCATTTCTCTGACCCCCCTTTACAGCAAAGAGTAGTCCATATAGTCACTGTTTCTGCTTCCTCACTTCTAATTCTCACTTCAACCCATGCTATTAGAGCTTTTTTTTTTTGTCCTGCCACTCTACCAAAATCTATCTTAATAAAGTCACCAAGAAAGACCTCCAAAGTACCGCAGAGTCAGATTATAGAACAGGCACAAAGGGTTCAATGGATGGGAATAATCTGATAAACATACAGAACCTTTACTTAGCCGAAGAACTAAGGACCTTTCAGATCAAAATAGCTATGCCAGCCTTAGTGAAGGTATCAATCTGGGATTAAAAAAAAAAGACCTCAGCCTTAGCATACAACTATCTTCACAGTAATAATATCCATTTCATGTGGAAAACAAGAAAGAATAGTGAGATGGTGAAATTGGACAGCCTTGCATCACCATCTTTATCAGCATGAATAATCAGCAAACACTATTCATTGCTTTCATATTTCCATCACAACTAATGCTTATTTTAACCTAATCTATAATAGACTGAGGCACACTTGAGTGCAAAAAATAATTCTTCCTTCAATATTCCTTCTTTTTTATACATTCTTGTTTTCTTCAAGCCCATCCTTTTTAAGCACCTAGGTCATTGCCTTACACATAGTAGGCACTCGAGTTAAGTCTACTAAATAAAACATATAGGACCTACACAAAATAAATTCCATAAATGTTAATTCTCTCCTCTCCCAAACTACTCCAACTTTAAGGAAGGCATAAATCTAATAATCCTTCATATCCCTCATAAATAAATTTACCTATTTCTCCCAGAAGTACCTACATTTTAAGAACCACAAGAATATGGAATCTAAAATAAATACATATATGAATGATATCCTTAGGCAATGTTCCCTAGTCACCTAAGGGGTTAAACATCAGTCTGACCTTGTGTATCAGAAGTAAAACAATTTATTTTACTAATTCTGATCGGTAAAAGGCACATATAGCATTTATACATAGGGGAAAAAGCCAGTAAATTCTGGCAAGAAATAAACGATCACGAACAGTGGTATTCTCTGGTAAAACAAACAGGAATTGTCTCAACCATAATTTATCCCTTTCCCTATGAAGGATAAGCTGTTACTACTTTTTCTAGTACTACAGTCCTGTAATGAGCATCATTTTTTTATAACTCATTTTGTGCATGTTTGTGCAGCTAGGGCAAACACCTGTGTGTGTGTAAATATATATATATATATATATATGTTTCACTGGGGCAGACACCTATTAATGGAATTACCATACGGCAAGAAATGTATCCCTTCAACTTTACTAGGTGTGGACAAACTCCTCTCCAGAAGTATACCGACTTACACTCCTCCAGTAGCATGTAGGCTCCCGTTGTTAGTTATCATTAATCAATCATACATTGTGCCAGTCTGACGGCCTCTCACCATTGGTTTGACTCACACTTCCCTGACCACTAATGACACTGAGCACCATTCCAGATGTTTATTGGCTTTTTGGTTTTCCTCTTCTGTAAAATACCTACTCAAATCCCACCGTCTTTCTAAGGAGATGTCATGGTGATTTGAAGTTCTTCATCTATTTTGAACAATCTTTTGTGCTATTTCATTGCAAATGTTTTCTCCTACCCTGTGGTTTATCTTACTTTGTATTATATCATACAGAAGTTTTTTATTTTAATGTGGCCAAGTTATTTATCGTCCCTTTATTTATGCTTTGGGATTTTTTTTGTTTGTATAAAGAATCCTTCTCTATCCCATTTTCAGAGATACTCCTAGTATTTTCTAAGTTTTATAGTTTGACCTTTAATCCACTTGGAATTAACTTTTTGTACATGGTATGAGGTAAAAATCTATTTTTTTCTTGTGTTCTGTAAGGTCAACTAGCTATCTACAACTGAAAATGGTGTCTGTCCCAGTGATTTGTGCTGCCACCTGTCAACTACCAAATTCAAATATGAGAGCATGTTACTGGGCTCTTTGATTATTTTAACTCTTTATCTTTAACTAGTAATCCAACTATCCTGTTTTAATGAACATGGCTTTCTCATAGTTTAAGATTTGATAAAGCAACATGTTCCAAAATAGTCTTGACTGTTCTTAGCCACTAAGCATCCTTACTGACAAGTTCCACTTAAAAATAAAAGTTCCCTTCTATTTCAAGTGTTCTGGCTTTTTAAATAATGAATGAGTGGTAAATTTTGTCAAATGCTCTTTTGAGCATCTACTGAGATGATCATATGGTTTTACTCTCCTTTAGTTTATCAGTATCATAAATAATCTCAGATCCTGAAATTGAACTTCCATTCCTGGAATAAGTACTACTTGGCTGTGACTTTTTAAAAATATACTACCAGTGTATATTTCATTTGGAATTTTAAAAATCTACACTCATTTTTCCTTTCTTATACTGCATTTTTCCTTTCTTATACTGCCCTTGTGTGATTTTGATATCAAGTTGCAAAAGCTCTCCACTATGAGTCTGAAAACATTTTTTTTTAATTCCCTGGAATAGTCTGCATAAAGTTCAGCCATTCTGCAATATTTGGGAAATTTGTAAAATCATTTGCCTGATGCTTCTTTAATGAAGGGAATTTCTTCTTTTTATGGAAAAGTCTCAAATTTAGAGACAATGATCCCCAACATATTCATCACCTAGCTTCAACAATTAACTCATTGCCCATCTTGCTTAATCTATTCCCCTAATCATTACTCCCCAATTCTCCCCTTGAACAAATTATTTTAAAGCACATCTCAGATACATCACCTTACATCTAAACATTTTAGCATCTCACTTAACTCTTTTAAAATGGTAACCAGAAAAATTTTAATACTAAAAATAATCTTTAATACCAACAAATATTAAACCAGTAAATTCCTGTTAAATATTTTTATAGTTTTCAAATCAGGATCCAAATAAGTTCCTAAACTTAAATTGGTTGTATCTTTTCATCTACAGATTTCTTTCTTATTGCTTTTTCTTTTTTCTTCCCATATTTGTGGAAGAAAATGGGCTATATCATCTTACTACACTGATGGACATTGGCTTCAATGGGGTATTGAGGGGACTTGATAATATGGGTGAGTGTAGTAACCGCAATGTTTTTCATGTGAAACCTTTGTAAGAGTGTATATCAATGATACCTTAATAAAACAAAAGAAAATGTGCCATGTCTTGTAGTTTCCCACATTCTGGATTTTGCTCATTGTATCCACTTATTACATAGTGCATACATTTTAATATTTGTTCAATTTCTTTTTTGGTTACATTTCTACTCATATTTTTTATTTACTGCTGAGTCAGCTGTGATAGGTTGCTTTTAGGAAGTTGTCTATTTCATACAGCTTTTCAAATTGGGTTTTTTAATCTTCATCATATCTATAGTTGTACTCCCTGTTTCATTCCTAACATTATTTATGTCCTTTTTTTTTCCTTAACCCATCTTGCCAGATCTATAAATAAAGATGCTATATTAGTAACTTCAATGAAGTAGATAGATTTTGGTTTTATTAGTCCTCCTCACTTTGTTCCTATTCCATTAATTTCTGTTCTTATTTTTATTCTTTCCTATCTTCTACTTCCTTTGGGTTTAATCTGCTGTTGTGCTCTCCTAACTTCAGTTGGCCACTTGATAATTTCCAGCCTTTCTTTTATTAAAATACCTTATAGATTCTAGGACATACATTTTTTCATATTAACAACCCTGAAATTAAGATACCTCTTACAATCACTGTCAGCCAGGCAGCAATGATGATGCCACTATCATCACTTATATATGTATGAACACAAAGAAACAGCTTGCAAAAAATGTAGTGCTTTGGTGGTTATCCCTGGTGGCACAACTGGACAACTGCAACCTTTCAGTGTTAGCCAACAAACCTATTACAGAACATCTAGGAACTCTGAATCTCATCTGAAAACCTTTCATTAATACCATCTGGCAAGCTCAAGAACATCAGCATCAAAACTTGATGGGTGCCAGGAATTTGAAAGAAAATGCTGGAGATAGCTGTGCAGCACTCTAAGGAAACAGTTTATCATCAGTGCTTTCAATGACATAGTAATAGTATTTAGAGAAACACAAACCTCTATGATTCGGTCAAAAAATGATTTAGAATAATCAGACTCTGAATATGAAGCCGCCACAGGAATATTTCACTATTTATTATTTCACTTCCTTTTATAAATATTATGCATGAGTGATAAGTTAAATGAAAGAGTCTTTCCATAAGTATAAAGTTAAAAAGTATAAGTGATAGTGAAGTATTTATTTGGAAAATAACTGTGCATCTTACAAATGATGGCATCTTAAGATTCAATGAAATCTGATCTAGGCACTTGAATTTTCTTTCATACTGCTTTGGCTGTATTGCACAGATTTTCACACAGTTTCCGTTGTTATTCAATTATAAATATTTTCCAATTTCCCTGAGTTTTTGTTTTTGTTTTTTTTTAAATGTCCAAACATGAATTGGAGACTGGGAAAACTGGTTATATTTATTACTTTATAATTTTATTGAATCAGGGTCACAGAACACGGTTTATATATCAATCTTTGATATTTATTGAAACTTTTATTTGTGTCTGATTACATAAATGCTCTACATTTGTTCAAAAAGAATGTATATTATCTACACACAGCTATGGTTCTATGTATGTGCAGTAGATCAAGTATACATTACATTTTTTTTTGGTGGTTACTCTCAAAATATGCATCTGATGGAAAGCCTAAAGTTAATCAATATCTCTATCCTCCTGAACAGTATATAGAACTCAGAACTCCTTAATGCTGATCACTGACCCTCCCAGCTTATATTTTAGCCCTGCCTGGTAGTTTAGTTGCACTTCGGTTTTAGCCCCATTGAATCTGTCATCACTTCTCAGTTATACAATGCTGGCTTAGTTGACCTACTGATTTCTCTGTTCCCATGACTGCTTGTACCCTACTCTCTTCCCTAAGTTATGTATCTTTCTTCCTGAAGTACATTCTTTAACAGTTCTTTCAGGAACTGTGATAAATTCTGTGCACTTTAATCTGAAAATACTTTTATTTTGCCCTCACTCTTGAATGGTAACTTAGCTGAATATGAAATTCAGAACTCTCAACACTTGGAAGATACGATTAAATTTTCTTCTGGCCTCTCTTGTTGATTAGAGACATCTGCTTTCGGTCTGATTGTTGCTCCTGTCTTTCCTTTCTGGTTGCTTTTAAGTGTCTTTGGTGTTCTGCAGTTTCATTGTGATGTGCTTAGTTGTAGGAGTTTTTTGAGGTATTTTGTACATTTAATTCTTGCTAGGAGTCTTAAAAACCTAAGAATTTATGTCTTTTTATTAATCCCGAAAAATTCTCAAATTATCATGTCTTTAAGTTCTGTGTCTCCTTCATCCTACTTTTCTCCTGAAATTATTACAGATGTGGAGTCTTCTTGATCTTTTATTTCCCTTCACCTCTTTCATATTTTCCTTCATCTTAGTGTTTTGCATTCTCAGTGTTTCCTCATATTTAACTCCCAGTTTACTGATTTTTTCCTTCATCTGTGTAAACTATTGCTTGTTTACTGAGCTTTTTCTTAAACTGGTTATTTTTTACTATGTTCTTTTTCAAATGTGCCTGTTTTATAACATCTTATTCATTTCTTGAGATGTCAATTAATTCTTGAATGTCTTTAGTCATTTAAAATACGCTAATTTAAATAATCTTTCCAACTGCCATTCTGCTATCACAGTTCTTGCAAATATTATCCTCCCGCTTGTTTTAGCTGCTGACTCTCATTTATGATGGAAAACTGTTCCCTTGTGTGTCATTCTTAACTTTATCTTCGGTTGGTCTTATTTCTTCTCTAAGGATCCCTTGTGGCCCAAGATATGGGAGTAGCCCTTGGAGTCTTATTTTCTTTCTGCAGGTGACCCAGGGGTATCAACAGTTTGGAGCCAGTTTTTATATTAATTTCTCAGTATGGGGATACCTGAGCCATATAATATAAACTCAGATCCCAAATAGGAGCAAGGTATAGGTCTTGTGCTTCAGTTTCCTCTTTGCATAGAGCCCAGGCAAAATAAAGACAAGATTTCTCATATTACCTTGTGTCAACCAGAAGATTGTTCTCTTGCCCACCCTTTCACCTTGGATGCAGCTTATCAAGAATCCAGCTTTCTCAAGAATTTCTTAGTTTTCACTCCTTCTTCCACATGGTTAAAACTCAATCTGCTAGGAAGAGAAAACCAGACAGGACCCCTCACTCCACCTCTTTATCCTGCTCCAGGGCAACACAGGATGAGCTCAAGGGCTTCTAAGTTTTGAGTTTTGGGTTCCATTTTTGTTTCTGGAACTTGGAGATTTCCCTGTATTTCTGGCAAGCTATAAGGAATGCATTAAAAGAATAATTGATATCACCCAGTTTTTCTGGATATTTGTAGCAGAGCAATCTTTGGCTTATCTCAGTCACCTTGCTCAAAGAGAATTTGGGCTCTCCAACCCATTTGCTCATCCTACAGGGGTGATTGCTCTAAAATGCAAAGATGAACTCCTCTGTAAAACTCTTCAGGGTATCCTCACTCCTTATCATGAAATGTGAAGTCCACTATTATCCAGAAACTGCTTATTTCTGCATATCCACCTCCTTCCACTCTCCCACATGTACTCTATGCTCTTAACTACTCCTATTTACAATCTGTAGAACTCTCCTTGTCATTTCATACTCTTATGCTTTTAAATATATTGATGGACCTCATTTTTATCCTGCCCTCATCTACTTACCAAATACTTATGGTCAAGTGTCTGCCTTTCACTAAAGCCATCCCTAACCCATCCAAGCTGGGTTCTCTTTTTTGTGAAAACATCTAACATTTATTGAGCTCTTTATATGCCAAGCGGTGTAATAACTCGGTTAGTCTTAACAACAACCTTATGATTTTGCTACTATTACTATCCCCATACTGAAAATGAAGAAACTAAAGTACAAAGACATTAAGCAATGTGCCAATGACACACAGCTATAAATGGCAGAGCTGCAATTCGAACACAGGTAGTCTGTCTCCAGATCGTGCTCCATTAACATGCTCTATTAATATATACCATAATGCTTTCCTCAATTTACATTTTGCTTACAGTTATAATTGCATTTCTACACCATATTTCAGTTGCCTATTTATATACCAATCTTATCACTACACTGTCTTTAAGAGACAGAATCATGCTCTATTTCTATTTGTAGCTTCAGTACCTAGCAGAAAGAAGGCCCTCAAATGGTTACTAAATTAATGAATAACTGAAGGAAATATCCCCACAGCCATTGCTTTAGTCCTACCCCTCTTCATCTCTTACCTGAACTACTAAATTAGTCCCCTAACTGGACTCCTTTCCTCCAGCTTCTACTCCTATCTTTCCTCCACACTCCAATGAATATTGTCTTTTTAGAGGACATTATGTCACTCCACTACTTAAAAATCGTTAAGGGCCCTGCACTGTCCATAGGATAAAGTCTCAAATTCTTTTAGCATGACATAGATCATGAACTTCTAGTCTCTTCTCCTTCCCCACCTCAGTCCCACATTCCATCTATATTTAACTTCTTGTCAGTGCCGGAATATGCCAAACACCTTCATGCCTTTGTATATGCAGGTTCTTCTGCTTAGAATGGCCATCTCCCACCTCCCAACACCTGGTGAATTCCAACTCTTTTTTCCAACATAACAGCTCAAATGCCTTCCTCAGGTTTCCTTCAGACTGGTCAGCTAGCCCATTCCTATACTCTGTTGGCAATGCATTTACCTCACTCAACACTTTTTATTCTTATTTGAATAGATGTGTTTTGCCAACCTGACTGTGGAATCTTAAAGTACAAGGACAATATCTTATTGACTTTTTTATTCTATTATGTTACACCATATGTGTCTCCATATCTTCTACCAAATGCTTGTTGAAGTAGTGGAATGAAATATGATAAACAGAGCCTAAATCCTAAACTCTAGTAAGCTCAGATATAAATAAATTCAAGGTAGGCAACTCTTCCAAGATTAAATGGAAGTTGAATAAGGAGTGGAAATGTGAATGAACAAAAACAAAAACAAAAACAAATAAATCCTAAAATTCCTACAGCACAATGCTGAATTCTATAGAATTGAGCTGTTCCTTCAATGGAGATCAGTGTTTACTTAACAAGGTAATCTCGTCCAGAGTTTTAAAAAACACATAAGCACAAGGCAAATGTTTCCTGCTTTAATATAACATATAGACACTCTCAAATTCTGGAATACGTGTCATTAAGAATAAAAAGTTCAGTCATTTTATACATTTTCAAAACAATCCTTACAGACGAGGAAAGTTCCTGTCCTTTTACACTACAAGCACATGATTTCATTATTCATTAGTCCTAAATGCAACTTGGGCTGCACACATAGCAAACATAGTCTGCCAATTGAGTAATAAACCAGAACTACTTGTTTTTCACATAGAGGAAATTCTTGAAATATATAAACGTTAACTCTAAGTGGATAAATGAGGTACTATTCAACTGTTTGGATCTACTTAATTTCTGAATTGCACTTTTAACACTACAAACAGAAAAAAAAAATTTACTACCAATTTAAAAGATTCATCAGCCTTTGCTTAGCTTTTCTTTTCAATTTTGCTCATGGCAGAAGACAAAGACCTGTCCTAATAGGGTCTCAGTTTCAAGTTCAAAGGCAATATAATTTAGGATGATTATCCTTGATTTCAAATAAAAAAACTAAAAAAATTCTTTAAATTCATTAGTTATTATCAATAAGGCTTAAGTGTTGCTATTGTATATAGTTGCAAATCTACCTATGTACAATGTTTTGTTTTTAAATCAATGGTCCAGGACTGCCTCTAAATTTAGATAAGCTCTAAGACGGAGAGGTCTTTAAATAGGATTTCATCCATTGATGTCTCCCAAGGACCTAGAACAGTGCCTGGCATAGAACAGGCACTCATTACATACCTGCTGAATATTGCTCAATATATACAATGCAGATCCTCAAAGAATGTAAAGTTGAAGACTGGGTTCATCAATAATCACTGACAGCCTTCACACAGTACTGCACGAATCAACTGATACTATATCGAAAAGCAAATTGACAATGTATACAAGAATAAAGTAAAACATTCCACACAGGAGTCATTAAGGTTCTAAACTTTAAAGCTTGCCAAGAAGCTGGCAGAAAAACAATGTATCACTGACATAATCAAAATTTTCAACAAGCACAAACTCTTCCTTTTTTTATAGACGATTCAATTCCAAAAGGGATATAGCTTTAACAAAATTTAAAAATTGTAAGAATTTTAAACACCAGTGCATCTTCTATGAAATTTCATTTTTCCGTATCATAAAGTAGGCTTGACCTTTCTTTTATTAATTGACATAACTATGCCAAGAGAATACTGCTAAGCAATATGCTTCTGAATATACCTAAAACTGCTAATTCTATTGTTTCCCACTTGTAAAAAAAAAGTTAAGTATTTATAAAACTGGTGTTTTTAGTTTTCCCTATTTAAAGACATTATGAGCATTTAACCCTGAATTAGGCTGTTTTAGCCATTATTTATGGGTTACTCTTTCAGCCCTGTCTATCTACTACTAACTCACCATGACCTTTCACTCTCTTCCCTATTCTGGTCCTCAGTTCTCTGTTTTTTACCTGGGATAAACCAATGGTTCTTAACGTATTTTGGTTTTTTTTGGCAACTCTGAGAATCTGGTGAAAGCTACTGGTGACAAACTCTCCATAAAAATGCTCATACACACTTACATAACAATTTTATAAACAATTATTTGTAACAGCAAAAGACTGGAAACAACCTAAACGCCCATCAATAGATGGATAAGTAAATTTCGTTATACCCGTTCAATGAAATCCCTTGTAATGGTAAGTAGAATGAAGAAAACTTCTACGTACTGATAGGAAAAGATTTCCATCATGTATTGTTATATGAAAAAAAAACTTACAGAACTCTGTGTATAATATACAACCTTCTGAGTAAAGAGAGAAAAAACAAATATATTTGACTATTCATGTATAAGCATAAAGAAACTGAATGAATAAACAAGAATCACTGGTGGGAGTAGGAAATGAGGAAAGGGGTAACAGGAACTTTTTCTTCATAAACTTTCTTACATTTTTGTTTGAATTATGTGAACACTTTACCTATTAAAACTAAAAAAAAAAAAAAATACTGTATATAACCTTAAGAGGTCCAGACAACCCCCTGAAGCTAGATAATTCCCAAGCCCTGTTCAGCAATATTCTTCCATAATGCTTTGACTTAATAAGCATGTAATTATAGGCTGATCCAAAAAGAATACCTAGGGAAAAATATTTTTCATTATGGCTCCCATATAAACATATAAAGTAATTGGTGGATACTCAGTGACTCAACAGATTCTAATTTGCAATCTCACTTATATAATTTTCCATAATCAGTGATACACTTTATGACAAATTTCTTCAACAGAAAAAGTTCGAATAAGTCATTAAGTCATGTTCCCACTCACAGTTCCAATTTCAGAACTGATATTTCACAAAGGGTCCAAGTTTTAGAAATAAAAATAGAAATTTCTATACTGTTTGACCATATAACCAGTAATACTATTAGGGAGACCAGAAAAATACTTTTTTTTTTAACCATGATCTTAGAATTTGAAGCAAAGTTGCATATGAGATCATCACATGGCATCCACAAATAAGATTGTTTGGTGAGGCCTTCGTCCCTGATTTGAGCAGGAATTAGATGGAATTAGATTTTCATTCTTAGGCAAGTTACTTAACCTCTCTGGGCCTCAGTTTCATCTGTAAAATGGAAATAAAAGTATCTCATAAGGAAGTGAAGCTTAGAAGGAATAAAAAGGACCGGAGAAATAGAAGTAAGGTATTCTAGGACACTGGCAGGTGTCTGGCTGCTGGAATCAAAACAGACTGCATTCTGGAACTCGCAGTTTCTAAGGATGCACTTCATTACAGAAGCAATTCTTCCTTTCCCCTACTGAAAGTAACACATGGACGGCAGAATTCCCAACACAAACGGTGCAAATATTTGACCTTTCCTGACTATGTTTTTTGACAAACTCCTCCTAGGTAAGCATTTTTTTTATAGAAGAGCCATAAGTGTTGTGTTGACTAGATGTGTCTTAAAAAGAGCCCTAGGTTTTAACACAGTTTGTTTTGTGTTGTATACCGAGCACTTTTTTTTTTTAATTGAAGCACTGATATACAATCTTATATTGGTTTCAAGTACACAACAACAGAGTGGTTCAACAGTTACTACAGGGCATTTTCTGTGTCAAGCTCAGCACCAAAGAGTAGCAGGCTACGGGAGGTAAGAAAGGCAAAGAAGTTGAAGGCAACAGTCCTGCCACAGACTTATTGCCAGGATAGTAGGAAACCTACAGCGTCTTGGAGACAGAAGCAGTTCCCACCAACCAATCTCCGTTTCCAAAGCTTTAAAACCACATCTAGTTTTTGTGTGTGTGTGTAGCACTACCGAAGCTTATGAATTAGTATTATAAATATAAACAGCCATCATTTATTGCTTTCTCACTATGGCTGGCTCTGTGCTAAGCACGCATTTTTCAAGTTTGTGAAAACTGCACATGGGACCTCATTCTCCCAACCCACTCCACTCTCAAGTCTGAAAAGCTTCCTTCACACCCTCAAATTCAACCTGTCCCCTGAACTCCGGATACTCTACACCTCTCACTAACCCATTCAGGCCCAGGAGCCACTTCGCCCTAAACCGAACACTTCTCTGGTCCTCCAGGGCCCTGCAAAGTTAGCACCGGTCTTCCACACACCAATTCCAACCTGGCCCTAACTTGATCCAAGAATCCTGTGGTTCCCTCCAAACTTCTGACTTCCGTAAGGCGCGGGATCCCCTGGTCGCCCCTCCAAATCCGCCGTCCCTGTACTTCACTCGAAGTTCATAATCCAGAAAGCGATACTGCACCTGGGCACAACCCGGCTCCCAACCCCAAGAACGCTACGCCCCTGGCGAGCAGGGCCTGGGACCCTCCACCCCTCACAAGGCCGGGCCGGGCGCGCTCGGCCTGCTCGGACCCCGCGGGGAGGAGGGGAAGCTCCACCTGGCTCCGCGGGCGCGGCGCGCGGCTCCTGCTCCGGCCTGGGCCCCGCGGCGGCCGCGCCCCCGTCCCGGCGCGCGCGGCAGCGCTCTGGCGGGCCGCGGCGGGCGCGTTCGCCCAGCCCCTCCGCGTCGGCCCGGCCGTCGTCGCGGGCCCGACGACGGGCCCAGCCCGGACCGCGGGCGCGGCAGCGCGTGCAGCCCGGGCCCGCGGCGTCGGCGGCGCGTTGGGCGCAGCCTCGGCACAGCGAATGGCCGCAAGGCAGGGCCGCCGCTTCCCCCGGGGTCTCCAGGCACCCGGCGCAGCCCGACTCCTCCGGCCGCGGCGGTGGCGGCGGCTGCAGCAACGGCGGCGGCAGCACCAGCAGCGCGGGTCCAGAAGCCGAGCCCCGGGCGCCGGTCTTGGCTGCCATCTCCTCGCAGCGGCCTCGCCGGCCCCGCCGACTCAGAGCTGCCGCTGCAGCCGCGGAAGAGGCCCGCGTACTCGGACCTGCAGCCGCCATCTTGTTTCCCGTTTGAAGGAAGAGTCGGTTGCGAGGGAGAAGGTAGAGGGCGGGGCAGTGCGCGGCGGGCAGCGCTATCTGCATATTCATTAGGGGCGGGGCCTCAGTGAGCCCGGAGGAGGTCTTCCCGGGACTTCGTTGGTGAGAGGTAAGACTCCTTAATATTATTTATCAGTCATCTTTTATATATCCAGTCCTCAGCCTCGCCCTCCAGGGGTAATTTCCTCTCACTTAACTGAGTGAAGTTGAGAGCTTAAGGGGATTTATTTGGAACGTCTAAGCAATATTAAACTTCATGAAGTAATTGTACGTATTTATCCTTCAATACACTGATAACAGGAGAAAGTGAATGGGGAATAGGTGCATTGTCCAGAAATCCTGCCTCAGTGCTTCATTTGACGTGAGGGTAGCTGTTGTGACTGACAGGCCAACGCTGACCAGCAACTAACTACCAAAAATAACAGCCACTTGTCAGTCCTCACCTCCAGATCCTCCCTCCTCGTCACATCCCTTCCTGCAGCTCCCCTGGCTTGGCTAGCAAAACCGTACTCTTGCTTCGCTTCCCAATCCCTCCGCTCTTTCTCAGATTCCTTGTCTTGCGCCCCCTTTGTTTGGGGCTGAAATGTGCCTGTCCCTCTAGGCTCAGACCCCAGGCCTCTCTCTCTCTCGTTCTTTGCCTGCGCCTCCACCTCACACTTTCTTCCAGCTGAAACTGCCAGATTGACAACTGCAGTCCCGACCTCCTTCGTCCAGCCCTGCATATTCAACTGCCTGATGGAAACATCTTGAATGTGCATCCCTCATGTACAAAATTAAACTTACTGTCTTTTCCACGCTCCTTTCAAAACAGCTTTTCTTATTCCCCTCATTCTATTAAAGGTACCATGCTCCCGATTCCTCATGCTCCAAACCTCCTAATCTGTACTTCTCTCTCATCTCCCATATCTGTCAGTTTCTTAGTCCTGTCAGTTCTCCCACCAAAATTACTACTTTCCCACCTAGACTCTCCTCTTCATCATTCTCACTGCCCAATTCAGGTCTTATCCTCTCTCATCTCAATAATTGAAGTAGGCTGTATAGATTGTCTCCCTACCCACAGTTTCTCATCTTCCAGTCCGTCCTCCACAGCTCTTAGAGTTGCTTCCTAAGTGACAGGTCTGGCCATGTCGTTCCTGCTTGGGCTAGTCACCTGGTGAGGTGCTCAGACTTTGATGTCAACTCTCTTTCTCAGTGTAGACAGTATAGGAGAAAGAATGACTCTCCTCTGATAGAAGGTTCTGCTAAAACAATTCTCCCACTTTTTGCTTTCTTTGTACTCAGGTAGATTTGGAGAAGGAAGGCATGAAGCAAATGGCATTTCCTGTTGGGAATCTTTATAGGAAAGGAGAACAAAATCGAAAAAGCAACATAATGTAATAGAAGTTATCAGAGGCCCTGGGTTTCCATGAGATTGCCCAGAAACAGTGCCTGAGCTGATGTTAAACCAATCCAAGGCAGAGCGATTAGTCGAAGTTGGAGAGCAGAAAAAGAAGTGGTTTCCCAAAATGGGAACCAGGTGGCTAAAGGACAGTCAATAGAAGGAGAGTCAATGAGTAATTGAACCACAGGCTTGTGCACAGAGGCCCAGACAGTCAGAATCCTGCCAAACACACAAATATGGCCTCAGCTAGACTGTCCTTTATCCAGGAGTCCTCCGCATTTCACTCCCTACTTGAAGTTCTTGAGGACAGTTTGTCCCTATTCTGACAAGGAGGCCTGTGGCCTGGAGATGATGCCAACTACCATTAAAAACAGGGCCCTTGCTTTGTGCTGTTCACTCTTGACCATTTGGATCTTGTAATCTGAAGTCTATTTACTATTGGAGGAGCTGAACCACAGAGATGTAGCACGTTTTCTTGGATACAAATAAAAACAGAAAATTTCCTTTTGCAGAAGGGAAAAACAAAGGGTCTGAGTAGCCAGGAGATCTGGGGATCGGCCCTGGCCTCTGTCCCCCTTTCATTAACTCATGGTATGATTTCAAGCAGGTAATTTCTCTCTGGGCTTCAGTCTCCTCATCTTTGAAAGCAAGGTTATTGGAATTCAGCAGTTTTCAACCTGCTCAGAAAGACACACACAAACATATATATGTCAAAGTCCCACCACAGAACTATCTGGACCAAAAACCTGAGGGTAGCATGCCAGCATGTGTATTTTTTCAATGCCATAGGAATTCTAATGAATACTCCTAGATAAGACCATTATAATAGATAAATTCAAAGGTACCTTCTAGCTCTAGCATTCTAGAAGTCTTACTTCTAATTTCCTGCCTCTTCATTCCTCTGCTGTTACCAAAGGAATCTGACTAAAGCAGTAGCAGTGACAGAAGGCAAGGCACATCTAAGAAATCTGGAGAGTCATTCACTATGTGGGAAAATGGGGCAGATGAGGATAATTCTAAAGCGTCAAGCCTAGAGGCCTGAGATGAGGATCACAGTTGACAACTGACAAAAACAGTAACTAGAAAAGAAAAGCAGTCTGAAAGATGAAGGCATTGTGGACATTTTTTTTTAGTTTACCTTCAGCATCCTAACCCCTTCCTACCTGAGGGAATGCCCCATTCTATGCAGCATTGCAAAGACTAGGGATGCTGAAGCAGGGAGATATTCTTTCTCTGTCCCCTAGCAGACAGAAGGTGACATGTGACCCAGGTGGGCCCCCCCTGACCACACTTCTGTGAACTTTGTGACTCTTCAGGGAATGATATGAAGACATATTGACAAGTTTAGAGTTACTCAGAGCAACAGAGATAGTAGGTGTCCACCTGTAGTGGGTCCCTGATGGGAGTGTGGGTAGGGGTGGTGTGCCTACCGTAGTGATGGGGGCCAAGGCAGGTTGTCCCTGAGACATGCGGGAACTTGGTTGTGGTCCCTGCTGCCTGGCCTTCTATGTTACAACCCATTTTCCATATCTGACTTTCCAGTCTTCCTGTCAACTCTCAATAAATTCCCTTTTTTCTTTAATTTCTCACAATTTCTGTTGTTTGCATTGAACTACCTGACTGAGACACTGGCTTGTTGTTTTTAAATATCACCTGAAAATGGTTGTCAGGGATGCTCTGTAAGTTAGAAAACAATCTAAGAAGCTTAGTCCAGCAGCCCAGAGTGGACCAATCCTGAGTTCATGTGTCCTTTTTTCCTAAGCCCCCATCTGTACCACAGAGCACCAGAAGAGGGACTCCGAGGCTCACTTTAATGCAGGCGTGAAGGATGCCAACTGGAACAGACAGCAGAGGCGCCACCCAGGCCAGTGCTTCCTCTCCAGCTGCTTTTGCTCTGCCGCTCGTGCCATACTTTCTGAGGACGGCACTGCTGCCAAAATCTCCTGCCATCCTCTCACAGTGTGTCCATGGCTCTGTACCACGGCTAGCCCTTCAGCTCGCATACACACCATGGCAAACCTTCCCTCTTCCCTCTGGCTGGAGGCTCTAGCTTCTCCCCGCTGGCCTGAAAGGCTCAGATGTGGAGCAAGGCCAGTCAGCCTAGTTCTGTGGCCACAGGCTGTTATTCCCCACAGGCCCAAGAAGCCCTTCTTGCCAGCCCAGGCTCCAAGTCCATCCCGAGCCCTCACACATCTAGGAAGGAGAAGGATCACACCACAACAGTGCCAAGTCTCCTTTACCCTCTTCATCTGTCTTCCTCCTCTGGTGGTGAGGTCTTCCTGCCGTATTCTTCCCTCAAGCTGGATTTCCTCTTGAGATTTGGCCTCTTCCCTTTTGCTTTAAAGATTCTTGCTACATTCTTCCTAGCTTTCCTCTTCAGTTTCTTCCCTTTTGTTTCAGAGGAAGAAGTAGTTCTTTTTGCAAAGCTAACCCTCTGTCATCTTTCCAGCCTCCTCCAAACTCTTTCCAAACACTCTACAGATACAAATAAGAATTGGTCCCTGCCTCCCTCAAGGTCACAGCCTAACAGAGAGGCAAAAGTATAAGTAAAGAATTATAACAGAAGAAAAAATAATAATTAAAGCAGAATTATCAGCTCTACAATTGAGATGCATGCAGGGTACTGTGGAAGCAGAGAGCAAGGGGTGGGGCAGGGGGTCGGGGAAGGTTTCACAGAGGGGACATTTAAACTCTGTTTCGAAGGAAGAGAAGGAGTTCACCAGGTAGAGGAGAAGGCACAGGCAAAAAAGAGCAGAGGCCCAAAGGTATACAAGTTAGAATCTGTGTGGAACTCATAAGGAATTTGATGTGGCTAGAACGTTGGGTTGGATATTAGGCTAGAAAATTGGAGAAGAGAAGGAACTAGAATTTACTGAGCAACTACCACGTGTTAGGTGCATGCTAAGCAATAATATTTAGACCCAAAGTAACCCCATGAAATTGACATATTATTATCTCCATTTTTGCAGAGAAATAAACTCAGGATATTAGAGGACCATTGAAAGATGTAATATTTGGACCAAAAAAGGATTACATACAGATTTGTATCTTACAAGGACAACTCTTGACCCTGTAATTATCAGTGACTAATAAAAACAATCTAAGCAGACCTCATGCCACCCCCATGGAGTTGAAATATCGTGGGAGAAAGTATAGTGCAGCTAACATTCATTTATTCAACAATTATCTATTGAGCACCTTCTATGTGACAGGATGATACAGGTGCTGAGAATTCAGCACAAACAAGTATGGATGCTGAGCCAGTTTTGGTGGGGCCAGCTTTAGGTACAGTATTTGGCACATTCCAGGTGCTATGGAATGAATGTGATCCCTTTAATGTAAGCCTTTAATGTTTAGCAAGGTTTGAAGTACAGAATATTGTCAGAAAAGGAAAAATTTTGTTCAGCAAAACAAGAACATTGGTGGAAAAAACAGATCCTTAAGTTCTTTCAATTTCCCCTCTCAATATCTATAAATCCATTCAGAACTGGCAACTGGTCTCACTCTCTCTCTCTCTCTCTCTGCACCTCCCTCCCAACCCCCTGGTCTTTCTTCCTCTCTTTCCTACCTTTAGAGTCCCTATTCTTCCTCTAGACTCTGGTCCAAGAGTCTAAGAAACCGATTTCCTCTTTGACTTGTTTCTGAGGGAATAGAGGTGGCTTTAAGGAATCCTTTAGGTTCAACATATAGATAATAAGGAAATAAATGGGCAAATGACCCTCCCCAACCCCATTTCAGAGTGAAACACCTAAAAAGCAAACCTTTCTCTGCTAGCTGATCACCTTTCCCTCTGTAAATCATGTGTCCTATTCTAGCAGTGGTTGCTTTGCCCCATCTTACCAAAGAAATCCCTCTACTACCTTCACTTCGTCTGGACCCAGTGCCCTGGAAGGAGGGGCGTGTGACCCTACCCAGTCTACCAACGACCAGTGAGAAATCTGACTGGTTCTGTTCTAGGATGATCTTTGTCCCACAGTACTTTGTTTACTAGGCTCCAGGCTCTGCTGTCTCCATCCATTCCTGGTAAAAGAAAAGGCCTGCAGCCGTCTCCTGGGACTGTGATGTCCCAAAGTGACCACCAGAGGGCAAACCGAGACTACTGAGCTGTCCCCACAGTCTCTTCAACCCAGTTTCCATGGAGCCAAACTCCAAATGTCAGAGCTAGAATCAGCTTTAGAAATCATCCAAGGCTTCTGATCAAACGTCTTCATTTACATGGAAGAAATCCGAGATCTAAGGAAGAGAAATAATTGTCAAGGCCACGAAGGAAGTTAATGGTAAAGTAGGAATCAGAAACTAAGTCTTTGGCTACTATAGTCCCGTACATGTTCTGCCATACCAACCTTTCTCCTCTCATATTTAATTCCAGAATACACTGGTTTTTAATATTTTTTCTATGACAAAGATTGTCTCTCCAATTATATTGTAAATCCTCTGGACCAGGGACCATTTTTTGGACCAGTATTGTACATCTTCTCTTCCAGGACCTAGCACATGGCTCTGCGGGCAGCCTATGCCAGGTACCAGATGGAGGATTTCAACAAATATTGTGAAACTGCTATGTGGCAGGCCCAGCGATGGTTCCTGAGAATACAGAGATGAAAATAGACTGTCCCTGCCCTCAAGAAGCTCATTATCTGGGAGAAAAGGTAGACATGTCAACAAACAACTATAAATCAGGAGATGAGTTTTTAACAGTGGTGTAGGCAAAGCAATATAGAAGTATGAAAGAGGGAGTGACTACCTACCTCAATGAAATATAGAATTGGGTCCTAAAGAACTCATCAAAGAAGGAATGGATTTTCAATTAGAAGGAGTAGCAGAATAAGCCGATATACAGAAACATGAAGACATGGTGTGTTAGGTGAAAATGATTGGTGCTGAGTGGTTGAGCATAGTAAGAAATTGAAATGGGAATAGGTAGAGGGGCGTAATAAGACTAAATAAGTAAAAGATACTAAAAGGTAGTTTGAGGTCAGCTGTGAAGCTGATATCCATTCATTCATTCATTCACTCAACAAACAGTGCCATGTAGCACTGTTGTTGATAATGCTGGTGGTAAGATCGTAATAAAAGTGAGGTAATAACAATAATGATTTTAAAAACCACCAATGTGGATGAATTCCAAGGATTTGGAGTCTTGAATCTCAGGTTTATTACTCACATGAATCAGATAATCTAGATAAGTAGTCTATCCTCCATTTATTTTCATCCATTTAAAAATATGCAGTAAGCCTCTACTATGTGCTGGGCACTGTTCTAGGAGCCAGGAATATAGTGGTGACCAAGAATTAAGGTCCAGGCTGTTAAAGAGCTTCCATGCTCATGGGGGAGGCAGATTATATACAAGTAAAGAAATACATTTCAGATAATGACAAGTGATACAAAGGAAAAAAAGGCGATATGATAGAAAGTGACTGGTACATCATTAACTAGGTTAGACTAGGGAAACCTCACTGGGTTTTGAACTACAGAAATGTCAGCCAGACATTTCTGGGCTGAGGGAAGGGCATTCTAAGCAGCAGAAACCTCAAGGACAAAAACCCCACAGAGGGTCCAGGCAGCTTGGTGCATACCAGGGACAGAAAGAAGGCCAGGGTGCTAGAGCTCAGTGGGCACAGGGAAATGGTCTGAAGCCAGAGGGGAGGCAGAGGCCAGGTCTCTACGTGCACTGGAGAGGTTCCAGGCAAGGAAATGATATTACCTGATTGACCCTCATTCCCAGCTTTGGTGGGTACAGGGCCTGCCACAGTCTGGTGGTGGGACCCAAGTGGCTCTCTAGCTACATCTTCAAAGACCTATGGAAAGAAATCTTTGAGGAAAATCTGCTTTCAAAAGCCCCCTGAGCATGGAGGAGGCAGGAGCAGAAGTCCCATCTTCCTTGGCGCTTGGCTAGTGCTCATGCCTGCAGTAAAGGAGGCCTCTGATGGGTGGCAGAGCTTCGGGCCTGGATGAGGGACAGTCCCACTCCATGTGTCCCACTGGAGATACTTTATTGCCACTTGGTTTCTCTCATGTGGGTTCAGTGAAATTAAGGGCACTGTCTTCCCCCAGCCTGGTTTCCAGATACTTCCCCTCCATCAGAACCTCTGTGTGCAGGCTGTCCTGGGAAAAGAGGGCCCACTGAGGGCAAATAAGAGGACTTAGGAATAGTCAGAAAGCCACATTAAAACCCCATACAAGAAAATACAGGTGAGCCTCCCATCCATTCTACAAATCTTTATGTAGGCCAAGTATATGCACAATATTGAGATACAAAGGAGCATATCCTAAAATAAAAGTAGGTTGTAACTAGTATGTATTACCTGCTTAAGTTACTCTGACCTGGCTGAAGGGTGGGAGTGGAATGGAGATTGTTAAATTTACAAATAAACTAACTTTGACAGCTCCTTTAAATAAGACTTTTCTCCTAGGATCTAAGTTGGACTCAGCTTTAAAACGTCAACTTCTTTACACCTTTCAGGACATCGTCAAGTAAAGGCAGCATACTAGGGCTGGCTTGTAACACTCAGGAGAGCTGACTATTAAATTTTCAGGAATTGTGCAAGCTGGTTGTCAAACAGAATCATCAGTAAGCATCAAATTGTACAAACTTATAATTCAGTCGTTATATTTAAAACATTCAAACTCATCACCCCCTAATCAGTTAACTACATTTTATTGCCCATGTTTGAAATTATTTGCATGTTTTATCTGTATTATGGAAATACTACAAAATGGTGTCCTACTGTGTATCTCTTCCCAACTCTGCATTTGATGACTGGCACTGGTAGCTTGAAATTGTCCATGGTGGTAGTATTTATACCATGGAAATTGGAAACTACTATAAACCAGGGCTTTTTTCCCCCTGCAGAGCTGGTTGTTAAACATTTACCAGCACACTGCTGGCATAGTCTGTATTATGTAATCCTGTTATATTAACTCTATTATGGTGAATCTGCTTTCAGAATCTTACTTACAGAATAAAGCAGACTGGGTTAAGAAGTCTTTCCTTGACACTGATCTCAGTGATCCTGACCACTATGTTAAATTTTACATAATCAAGCAGCCTGCAGCCCAAGCCTTTTAGCTATAAATAACATTCACAAGAGGACTACTCGAAGGATCAAGGATATTATTCAACAAGCCTTTATTTAGCAGCTACTATGAGCAAAACTGGGTGCTGAAGGTAGGGAAGATATTAAAGAAATAGTCTGTGTTCTCATGAGACTCACAGAAGAAGTGACACAAAACCTTTGATAATTCAGTGTGATATGTGCTGTAGTGGAGATACATAAGCATGGAGGAGAGAGAAGTAACTCAGAGACCATGAAAGAGACTTCATCGTGAACCTAGCCTGTAAGCCTCAGTGCCTAACTTGTTCCTCACTGGGTCCCTAGCTCCCAGCACAGTGCCTGACACAGGGTTAGCAGTCAAAACCTTGTTGGATGAATGAAGGAGGTAGCAGTTACCTTGACCCTGGAAAGATAAGCTTGCCAGGGCAGAGAAGCATGGGTAGAGGGAGGGCATTAGAATAAACAGAAGGTGCAGAGGCATGTGGGGCCAAAGAGCTCAGCACATTTGAAGAAAGAGAAAGTTTAAAGCACATTTGAAGAAAGAGAAAGTTTAATGTGGCACGAAGGGTCCAGGGGCCAGAACTGGTAAGAATGAGACTATGGAGGAGGGTTTCTCTGCCTCAAATCTCCGCAGAGCTTTCTAACAACAAAGAGCTGGCATGTTCTACGCAGTGCTGGGGGCAGAGCTAGGAGCCATGCGGGGAGTAACAGAGAGTCAGCTTTCAGTTAGGAACTTTCTAACAGCTGTCCAACAGCGCAGTGGGCTGCCTTGGAAGGCAGTGAGCAAGTTCCCTAAGGGGGAAGCAAGTGGGTGCCAAACGGGGTGCAACAAATTGCTATGGGTAGAAACTTTTTTTTCCTGACTAGATTTTGGAAGAATTTATCAAGGCTCCTTTCTTAAAGGATATTAGGTAAAACATGGACAACCGTCTTCCACAGCAGTTCTATAGAAGACAGAAACTTCCTTCAAGTGCCTGCTTCTTATGTCAATCATTGATAAAGCTGAAGGCCATAGTGGTGCTGAAAGTGCTCCCATGAAAGAATAGTATCTTTTCAAGTCACTGAGGTTTTTCACTCATTCGTGACACATTTATTCAGTATCTTTGTGTGTCAGGGTCTTTGTTAAGTGCTCAAGTACAGATATAAATGCACAGAGCCCCTGCCCTCACAGCACAGCGCAGAAATGCAAATAACTATTTACTCTCCAAGACAAATAAATACTGACACTCCAATAGCCACAATACAAAGTGCTGCTGGTAACACAAAGACCCAAAATTCACTTTGCTTGGGGGACTCAGGGAAGGCCTCAGAGAGGAAGTGACTCAGAGCTGACTTTTGAAAGGTAAAAAGAAATTCACTAGGTGGGGGAGGAGAAAAATAGTTCAGGCAGAAGGAAAACAAAAACAGTTGACCCTTGAACAAGGCAGGAGTTAAGGGTACCAACTCCTTCTCAGTTGAAAATCCATGTATAAATTTGACTCCCCCCCAAACTTTACTACTAACAGTCTACTGGTGACCAGAAGCCTTGCCAATAACAAACAGTTAACACATATGTTGTACACCTTCGCACATAAAGTAAGCTACAAAAAAGAAATATAACTATGGGCAGATTAGGAGAAAATACATTTACCATATTGTACTGTATTTATTGAAAAAGATCCTCATACAAGGGGACCCATACAGTTCAAACCCTTGAGGCTCAAGTGTCATCTTTACCAAGATACGGAGACATGAAAATACATGGCCAGTTTGGAGAGGTGAGTGCTTGTGAGGGTGTAGGGCAGGAGGCAATGGTAAGCAGGAGTGAAAATGTGCATGATCCAGTGCTACCAATTTTGGATTTTATTCTGAAAATGATAGGAAGCCGATAGTTGGGTTTTCCTCTGTTATTTATTTAATAAACTTTTTATTTTGGAAGGATTTTAGATTGACAGAAAAGCTGCAAAGCTAGTACAGAGTTCTTATCTAAGAACTCTATGTCCTTTATCCTGTTTCCCCAGTATTAATATCTTACATAGCCATGATACCTTCTTCAAGATGATGAAACCAGTACTGGTACATTACTTAACAAAGGTATTGACTTTATTCACCAGTTTTTCCACTAACATCCTTTCACTGTCCTGGAATCCAATTCAGGATACCACATTGCACTGAATGTTACTTATTTTTTATTTCCAATGATGGGTCTTAAAGGGAAAATACTGTGATCAGATTTGTCGGGCGTAGAAATGATCAGCGTAATTCTTAGGGCAGGTGTAAGGAAAATAAATTGGAGGGGCCCAGGTTAGGGGTGGAAGACTGGATGATGGCCTCAACCCTGTGGAAGATGAGGATGGAGAGAGGGATTGAGACCTGTTTCTGGTCTCATGGTAGAGGCCTTTCCTGAAGTAGAATGTGCAGGATAGGATGTAGGAGAGGCCAGTCTTAATCCACAGCTTACATCCAAGACATAAATATATGTGTATAACAGACTTTAAACAAAGAAGGAAAAGATCTCTGTTCCAGTAAGCTACAGAAAAGGGTGAGATTGTTTCTGCAGCTAAGCATCAAGTTTAACTCTGAGCTCCATGAAAGCCAAGGCAAAAAAGGAAAGCATGATGGCATACATACGTCTCACTGTCTGTTAAAATAAAATATACTCAAGGAAGAGAAAGAGACTGGCCATATTGGAATGGGAGAAGTTTAAGTCTGAAGGGCACCCAGGAGCCAAATAATGTTTGACCCTGATTCTGAGAACCCTAGGGAAGGTCTGTTTCTTCGCAGGGCTCTCTGTTCTGTTCTGAAGAGGATGGAACATTCTGGCATCAAGCAGAATGGGAAGCCCAGACTTAGCCTGGAAAATATCTCATAGACAGCTAGTCAAAAGGGTATAAATCTGGAAGTGTAATTCCCTACCCGTGGGATGTGGCTCAACACCCCATCGCACCTCGTATTCCCTCCCAGTGTTCTTCCCTCCCCCACCCACTGGGGTTTCCAGTAGCTCTGCAAGAGAAGCCAGGCAGGAAGTTGAGGTCCAACGTGGAGATGGATGTACTTATCCAAAATGGCCGAGCAGCAAGTTAGGGAGGCTGGGTGTTTCCTGTCTGGAAGGAGCAAGGGTCCTATTAATTCATGCACTCATTGAACACAGGATGGGGCACCAACCGTGGGCTTCAGGGCTGTACCCCCTGAGAGCCCACCTTCAGGTGGGAAAGACAATCAGCTCTCCCCCAAGAAGCTTGAACATGGCCGTCACTCTCAGGTGCCTTACATGCAGAAGCAAAGGAGAGATCATGTCCTGCTTCGTGAGGACCAAGGATTCAGCCGGGCTGGATTTCAACCTGGTCGTGGTGCTTGTGGGTACCCTGGAATTATGACCCCTTATTTTTGAGATTTGACTGTTTGGTGCTATTTCCTCTTCGTGAGAATTGTGGGAAGATACTAAAAATATTAAGATCTCCATTTTAGAGGTGGGGAGCAGACTCCGAAGTGGCGAGCCCATGACCACAAACTGAATTAAGAATGGCAAGTGTCCTAATTCCATCCAGAGGCCAAGCTTTGTGCACGCACCACAGAGCGCCCCACTCTGAGGGCTTCAGGTTCCCAAAGCCCGCTTCCCCGCGCTGACCCCGACAGCCCATCTTTCTGCCCCGAAGTTTTCCACCTGAAGCCTAACTGGGTTTGGTCCTCCTGCACTCTGGGCGTCGCGGAGAGTCAGGGGTTAAAACCCGTGGCCCGGGCGGCCCCTTTCCCCTCCCCAACCCCCTCGCCTCCTCTCGGCGCCGCGCCTGGAGCGTCGGTCCCGGAGCCCGGCACGAGAGAGGAGGGGGGAAAGTGGGCCTGTTTCTCGGGTGGCCAATCCACCGAGCCCGCGGTGCCCCAGAGGAGGCGCCAGGGCTAGGCCAGCGCCAGGCCGGGCTGCCTGCTTCCCGCGGCAAAGTACAAATGCGCCCGAGCGCGGCGCCTGGCGCCCCTGGCGTGCACAGCCGGCCCGCGCGCAGCCCAGCCCCCGGGACCCCGCGGCCCGACCCCGAGCCCGCCGAGCAGGGGCGCCGGCTGCCGCTAGCCCGCGCGCCCGGAGCAGCCCGCTGGTCCCGCGCGCCTCGCCCAGCGCTGCGCGCCCCGCGGACCCCGGTCCCCTCCGCCCCTCTTCTCCCCTCCCTCTCACCTTCTCCTTTGCTCCTGTTGCTTCTCCCTCTTGCCCTGCCTTCCTCCGTCTCTCCATCTCTCTCCCTCCTTCCCCCGTGTTCTCTGTCCACTTTCCTCTTATTCCCACCTCGGACCCCCCTTTCTGTCCTGACCACTTCTCGACCTTTCTCTGACTCTCTACTGTGGCAGCAGCCCTCCCGGGGTCTGGGGTCTGCTCCGTGGCCCTGGGCCTCAGTGTCCTCGTCAGCGCACCCTCCTCCGGCGCCCCTCCCGGCTCAGCGCCGGACGGCCTCGCCCCGCGGGAAGGAAGAATGGTTCCCGAGGTCCGGTTCCTCTCCTCCTTGCTGGGACTCGCGCTGCTCTGCTTTCCCTCGGACTCCCACGCTCGTGCCCGTAAGTAGAGGCGGGGTTGGGTGGGTGGCGGAGAGATGCGAGCCCCTGGGATGTGAGGGAAAGCGCCGGACTTGGGATCCCAAACTGTTCTGACAGCCATCCGGGCAGCACCTGTACCGGGAAGGTGGAGACTCCTCTGCGGAACAGTTGGGCTGATGGTCCGGGAGATTGGGGGGAACTTGGAAAGACTCAGAACCAAGGGGGCTGCTGCCATGGACCCGAGGATGTGGGGAATGAGGGCAGTAGGAGAGAGGGCAGTGTGTGCGTGCGTGCGTGTGTGTGTGTCTGTCTGTGGAGGGGGGCTTAGTCTTCCCAGCAGAGCGCCCCGTGTGTTAGACGGCAATGCTGTGATGAAGGGGGAAAGAAGACTGCATTTAAAAAGGGCCCGTGGAAGGAAGGAATAACTAGGTAACGTCATTCTGTTATCTCTTTTGATCCTCACAATACTCCCATGAGGTGGGTATTATCATTTGCATTTTACAGATGGGAAAATTTAGGCTGAGAGAAGAAACTTGCTCAAGTATACAGAGCTAGTAAGCCATCCAAAACCAGAACCCTTCATTCAGTTCCAAATCCCGTGCTTTCCCCGCTGCCGCACAGCATCTGGCAGGAACCCGGACTTGGGGTATGAAGCTCTGGGAGGCATCAGGGCACAGTAAGATAGACCAGTCTTCATTACCCCAGATTTGTTAAACACAGCTGGTGAAAGGCAGGCTTGGAGGGCACCTCTCTGTGCCTCAATTTCCTAATCTATAAAACAGGAGTAAAAAAATCCCAGGACTCTTGTGAGGATTAAATTAGAAAAAACATGTCAAGTAACTGGCACCAGCAACTAGCTGCTTCATGGCAGGTTTTCAAAAAATATCAGTTCCTTATTCATGCTTTTCCACTTAGACACAGTGTAACCTCCATTTATGCAATCTCTCTGAACCTCAGTTTCCTCCCTGCCTCCACAATAGGCTGGTGGACCCCCTCCACATCCCCAATCTCTTAGAATATTGTGAAGATGGAAAACAAAACCAAAGATTCTCTCAATGAGAAGGGTGGAGCTTAGTTCAAACCCTGAAATACACAATAAAGAAACTGAGGCCAAAGAGAGGCAGTGATTTGCCCCAGGTTAAACTAGGGCAGAGGGGATGAAGCCCCCAGTGTCCCAACTCCCAGCCTAGTGCTCTTCCCTCTCTGCAGCTCAGCTCTCTGCCCCCCCTCCCCCTGCTCCCCGCCTTTCTTATGCATGTGACTTTCTGGAGCCAGCGGTGCTGGATTTTGTTTCATTCTTGTCTCTGCTTGTGAGGGCAGGCTGCATGTCTGGTCGTCTCTGGGCTGCCAGCAGCATGAGACTCATAGAAGTCCTCAGTAAGAAGTAATGGAGAGAGCTCAGTCTTGGGTTCAAGTCCTGCCTCTGCCCCTTGCTATCTGTGTGATTTTCGTAAGTCACAACTCTGAGCCTCAATTTCTTCATCTTTCTAAGACACATACCCACCCAGAACTGAAAGGGTTCTTAAAAGGATTAAAGGAAGTGACTGTGTTACAGTGCCCAGCACAATGCCTGGTTCTCAGAGACTGTCTCCTCCCCCTCCCTGAGCCCTGAAGGTTTCCTCCTGACACTTACCTGTTGTTTCTTGAAAGGGACTTAACACAGGATACCCTCCATGCCTGCTTCACTTCTACTTGGCACATCATTCTCAGCCCCCAACGTTTTTCTCCAGATATTGCTGCCCTTAATGCACCTTAGAAAGATGTCCTAGAATCAGATCGTTATGCAGTATTGCTCATATCTTGCCCACATCTCTCCTCTTGGCCTCCCACATTTTGTCAGCCTTTCACAACCTTGCTCAGGTCACACCTCTTCAGCAAACTTTCCCTGGCCACCTGATCCTCTCTGATCTCCTTCCTCTATGCCTCCATTGGCCTTCAGGTCTGTACCTCTCACTGGGTCCTGCCACTACTCTGTCTCCCCTACAGCTGGGAACTAGCTCCAGACATGGAAGAAAACAACCTGGAGCAGACTCATTGAGTTAAGGTGAGGTGGACAGCAATATTCAGAGAGGTGTGTTAAGATTTTGTGAAGTCAGAGCTGGAAGAACCTTCAAAAACAATCTGCTTCCACCACTCAATTTTCCAATCCTTGTAGTTAAACTGAAGCCCAGAAAGGGGGAGTGACTTGCTCAAGGTCATGCATCAAATTTATTTAAGAGAAGATAAGAGACCTGGACCCTAGTCTCTGATTTGTCACTCATTGGTTGTGTGAATGGGGGCAAATCACTGCCCTTTTCTGAGCCTCATTTGTCTAGTGTTGACAAACTATGAATCTAGAAACAATGCTATCGTCATTTATCAGGGTCCTATTTGAAGGTCTCTTATGAAGGTCCTTGTTTGAGTTTAAGTAATATCTCAGGCCTGTTGCTGGTAAGAAATCTCCTGGTGACATCTTAGATGCTTTCAGTGGTGGTGCCAACTGATGGAAATTCTCAAGACTGCATGGTGGCCCAGCCTGCAGAATGCCAAGGGCCTGTGAGCACGCGTGGCAGCTTGCTCCTCAGTTACAATACAAGGCTATTCAAACAAAGGTAATTCTATCCTTGGCTCTATTTCCAGCCACAGATCGAGTCCTGATCCCAGACCTGACTGTGTCTCAAATCCAAGCACAGGCTGAGCCCTAATCCTCAAACTCTGACCACAGACTGAACCCCCATTCCCAGCCTGACCTGATACTGATCCCAGTGCCACACAAGGCCACATACAAGCATGAAGTCGGGCACCCATCCCTCTGTGGAATGAGAACCTGCCAGTGTCATGACTCTCTCTGCAGCTCTTTCCCCTGTGTCAGCTCCTCTCATTTGTGCTCTTCTCTTATGAATTGCCCCCAACTTCAAGGTGTCCACCACATTTCTGCTTTCTCTTTCTTCCCTCCACCCAATCCTGTCTTCAGGAGAGAGTCAGTAATTAGGTAAAAACATCGATTTCTCTATTCTTTCTGAAAGGGTTATGTATACTATAGAAATCACGGCTTCTGTTCCAAGGTGACGGAATCCCAGACCCCGGAGGCAGTGATGGGGTGGGAAGGGAGCTCCCGTGGTCTGATGTGGTTCAGACGGGAACTTGGAATCAGGAGATCAGGGCTCCAGCTCTGGCTCTGCCACCAACTGCAGCTATGACACAGGGCGAGTTGCCTTTCTCTGCCTCTTACTCAGATTTCCCAGTGAGATGGTTAGGCCCAAACAGGTATCACTGAGGACCATTCTGGCTTTAAACGTCGCAGGATTCTAAGATTCTAAGATCCAAAGATGCTGTTCTTAACTCTGAGTCTTCTCTGACGTTTGGAAAAGGGAGGAGGGGCCGTGTGTATCTGCAGCCTGGTACCCCCGCCCTGCCAGGGAGGAGTAGCTGGACCCTCAGACACCTAGAGAAGTACCTAGAGGGCCTGGGGTAGTGGGTGTAGGAGACCTGCCAGTGGGGACCCCGTCTTGCTGTTTATCCTAATCGCATGCCAGTCCACCTGTCCAGATGTACATGATGGGGTGAGAGGCACCTGAAGGAAGGCCTGACATCCCACTCGGGCAGGCCCCTCTCTGGATGTGTCTAGGAGGTTCTGCACTTCCTCTCTCTCACCAGTAGAGGTCTCTGTCTCACTCGCTCGCATGCAGGCTGCTGAGCAGAGCCCGCCAACAGCTGCGCAGTTGATTCAGCTGCTGCACCTGTTCCAGGACTGCCTCTCAAGTTCCACCAGCCACTGGCCACACTGCCCAGCTCTGGGAGGGGATCTTGAAGCCCTTGGACTTCCAAGGAAAGGGACTGGCGTGAGAGCAGTGCCCCTGGAGGTGCAGTGCAGAGATTATTCAGGCATCCCCTGCCTCTGGGCAGGATCCGATCCCAGAAAAAGCTGTTCCACAGTCTTCTTCTGTTACCCACTCTTGTAGTCAGGATTCTTCCTTATGTCTCACCTGGATCCTTTTGTTTGCAATTTAAAGCCACTTCAGGTCCTGTCCCTTGGGGGATGGGTGTTCCTGTAAGCACCCACCTCAGACCTGAAGACTGGAATTGGAGTTTGATGTTAAGCAGGTCCCAAGACCTCTCTGAGACTCCCATTTCCACATCTCTAAAATAGAGGATTGGTTGTCACCTCTCAGTCCCTAACTTTCTAAGAATCTGGAATCTTAAGTGTATATGTCCAAGGCATAATAGAATGTGTCAGTCTCATCTCTGCCCCTTGGCCTTTGCCAGGTAACAGAGGAGCCTTTCCTGATTTGAGGATTCTCTCCTTGTAGGTCTTCCTGTGCTCCTGAACATTTGTCATGTGATAGAAAAGAGGAGGCAGGGGCCCTTTCCCAGGTTACACAGCTCAGCAAATGAGGAGCTGAAGCTCTCATTTCAAATTCCTTTAGGAGACCTCCCCCATAGAGTGCCTGTGCCCAGAGCAGAGCTATGTCTTAGAGGGGAGAAAGTTTGTGTGAAAAGGGGACTATAAATAAAGAAAGTAAGTATGGCTGTGTGGGCGCAAGGGAAAAGATGTAAACATTCTCACATTCCAGTGAAGCCGGGTTCACTCGGGTTTCCCGAGTTCTTGCGGGCTGGGGACGTGCCAGCCACAGTTCCAGGCCTCTCTCCTCACGCTGTCCTTGCAACTCAGAAGCATCTTTCTGGTTGCCCTTTCTGCTTCCTATTGGAAGAACTCCCGACCACACTACCCACTTTAATCACCCCTGCAAGAACTTTTCATAACACGTGAGTTTCAGGGATGACCTTGGGTGGGACAGCTTGGAAATTCTGACTGACATGTGACGATGATGGAATCACCTCTTTACCTGCCCAGGCAACTGTCCATTTTGTACATGATGTTTGGTTTGGCAGATAGTTTGGGAGTTCCGATGGGTGAGAACTGGAAAAAGGGAAGTCAAAACTAACCCCTGCTAGGTGGCAAGGTCAAAGTGCTAAGGATGGCTCTCTTACCACATAATGAAGTATTCGTTTTGTTAGAGAAAGGGGTTTCCAGGACTAAGGGCCATCAATCACCTCCTCTTCCAGAACCTCTTCTCTCCCTTGAACCCATTCTTTCTTTCATTATGCCTCCATTGATTGAGCGCCAGCTCTCTGTAGGCTCTGCACAGAGCACTGAAGATACAAAAACTAACGAGATGTGATCCTTGCTCTTGGGAAGCTGACAGTTTAGTAATGACGAAGAACCCACTTCGTAAGTACTTTTTATTACCACATTCCATTTCATTCGGCCATAGGGATGATTCTAAATGCAAACCTGATCACAGTCATGCCCCAGTTTAAAGGTTTTCCATGGCTTTCCTTTGCCCTTTCATGCCTCTCTCCAGCATGACCTCTGGCCTCTCACCCATGTGCTCCCATTCTCTCCTCCAACCTTTCTGACCACTTCCAGCTCTGTATTCCAGCCCAAGGTCTGTGTAGGCAGTGGCAGTGTTGAGAGGGTCTGGCTTGTGAGGGCAGGGAGAGGGCAGGGAGCCACAGGAAATAGGGCCAGGGAGTTTATAAATGAAACCAGGGCGATTCGACCTCCATGGCAGGTGCCATGATGTTCATGTCCTAGTAGATACCTTGGGGTTGCCTGTAGAATTCTGGGAGCAAAAAGAAACAGTAGGGAAATTTGGGGTCAGCACCCAGATCTGCTTTTTGTCTGTTTGTTTTTACCTATATTTAATGGAGCATCTAATATGTGTCAGGCACTAGGCATATTACGTATATTATCTGACTTAATTCTACAATAACCCTGAAAGGTAGAGATTATTACTGATCCCAAATAATAGATATAGAAACCCCCTTGAGGGGTTTCACTATCATAGCGCTGGATGGTTAGGCCTAGCATGGCTAAGTAACTTGTCTAAACTCAGGCTACAGATAAAAGCCAAATCTAATTTGAACCTCAGCCTATCTGACTCCAAAGCCAGGGTCTTTGGAGTATTTACACACATTCCTTGAGTGTGGGGTTTTGAAGGGCATGAGACCTCTCCAACTCTAATTCTTCTTTATGTCTCTAAAGCTCAGAATCATCCCTAATTGTCCTCCTCAAATGAAAACTTCCTTCACTAACCTTGTTTTCCTGGGTTAGATGTCACTGCCAGGGCCATTAACTCCTAAAGGTCCCTGGGAGAGGGCGCTGAGAGACGAGGGCACTGGGTTGGGGGGTAGGGGGTGGGATTTGGCGGGGGTGGGAAGGCAGCAGGATACCAAAGGGAGTAGATGGGAAAGGAGGGGATGTGAAAGACAAACTTTGCCCCCTTCTCCACGTCACTCAGGATAGGCTCCTCGGACTCCTGGAACCCCATCCTAGCCCACCTTGGAACCCCTGAGAGCCTGGGCATATGGAGCCATCAACACATCTTAAATCATGGAAGATTGAAATGATCAAATCTTAGAACCACAAAACTGTACAATTCTAAAAGCTCCATGTTCTAAAGAAATGTAGGCTCTTTGCAACATGGAATTCTCAAATCTTAGAAACCTAGAACTCTGGAGTCTTAGACTTTTGAAATCATAGATTCACAAACAGTGTGCAGAAAACCTTTGGTCAAAGTTTACACCCCTTGTCCCTTATTTTTCAGATGGCAACTGAGGCTCAGAGAAGGGAAGAGTCTTCCTCAAGGTCATAGCATAAGGAGGTAGAGCTCCTTCCACCAGCCACATGCAAAGACTGGGCTCACGCCAGGGCTGCAGCAATGGAGGCAGCCTGTGGCCTGGCAGTTCCTCCTCCCGCCTGGCTTTGGCATGACCTTGGGCAGTCCCCTCCCTAGAAGAGGGAGCTGCAGGCAGTGCCACCCTTCCTGTGCCTCTCACCTTGGAGGGTGTGGTGGGGAAGGAATCATGGCCACAGGAGGCCTCCTGGGCTTGAGGAACAGCCTGCCAGGCTCCCCACACCCTCAGCCACTGCCAGGTCTGTTGGTGGGGAGAAGGGCCTTCAGGCCTGGGCATGGGCTGAGACATCTCTCTGTTGTCACGCTCTGAGCAGGCAGTGGCTGGGGGTGTAGGGTTAACTGGCACCAGGGCCAGGCTGCAGGGCTGCCCCAAGGAAGGTGGGACAAGGTTTCTTCTGCAACAAGGCTGAGACCTAAGGCCAAGGTAGTGTTGCAATCACCCTCCTCCCCGGTGGGGGAGGGCACTGAGGAAGAAAGCCGTCATTCAGTCCTTGGAGGGCTGGGCTGGCTCTGATGAGCACCCGAGCTGGGCCCACGTCTCTGCCCGCGGAGGCTGAGAGATAAACACAGCTCATTTGATATGGGGCAGCCTGGCCTTGCTGGGAAGGGAACCTTCTACTTTGTGGGGCTGGGGAGGGAGCTCAGCCATGTATTTCTGTGGTCCCCATCCGCTACTGAAGCACAGACTCTAAGGGCATCACGGTCAAGGCCTCAAATCTTTGCTCTGGGAGGCCCAAAAGGCAGAGCAGGAGCAGTGCCCCGGGCCAGAGGCAGCTGGGTTCAGCCTTGCCTCTTAACAAAGGAAGCTTCCCGAGGTCAGGAATGGCCTTTGGGCTCTTCTGCCAGCCCCTCCCCTACACTGAGAGGGAACTCCTGCATTGGATGTGAGCTGCCCCTGCTCCTGTACTTTCAATGTTCTCTATTCCGTGAGTTTAAATATCTAAGAGAATGATGCAGAAAGCGTGAGACTCTAGAAAGTGGGCAGGAGAAGGCATGAAAGCCAGCCTCTAGATTCTAGACCAACAGGGGATCAGAATTAAAAAATAGGGAATGGGGGGGAGGTGGCCAGAGGGACAGAGACAAGGAACCTCTAGGCTCCTGAAATTGGGCAAAAAGCAATAGGGAGTGAGGGAACTGAAGGGCTCCTGGAGTTCTGGGTTCAAATCCCTAGCTGGATGGCCTAAGGCAAGTCATTTAGTCTCTGAGATCCACTAGTTTTCTCATAATGATTTTGACACTCCAGTGACCCTGCAGCACAGACGTTATTATCCTGAATGGATCACATCTGCAGGGCCACTGTTGTCATCATTTTCACAATATTAGCATTTGGTGAAGTGTCAGGAACCGGGCTAAGGAGGCACTTTGCAAGCATTATCCAATTTAATTCTCAAAACAATAGTATTAATGTGAAAATTAAGTAACCTTCGTTAAAAGAAGATAGTCAATAATCGCTGGTTCCTTTCTCCGTATTTTAATCTCATTTAATTCAACAAACCTTTGCAGACCATGAGCTTGTGCTGGCCCTCCCTAAAGAGCTCAGATTATTCTTTAGGAAATGGGGAGTTTCTCATGGGAACGAGAGCATCCTTTCTGGGTTGTTAAAATCCCCAGGTACCTGGGTGGAGGAGGGTTGCAGGGACCCAGCAGGAGGCAGAGGGGTGGGGCAGGCGCTGCAGTGCAGACCAGGAGCCCTGAGCAGAGGCTAGGTGGCAAGGTAGGAGGTGAGGGTTGAAGTGTTCTAGAGGCAGCCTGAAGGGTTGGGCGATTGATTGGCTATGAGAAGTGAGAGAGAGTGGAGGATTCAGGAAAGCAGGGTTGCAGGAGAGGTATCTAACCCACCTACGGAGACAAAACTATTTCCATCATTCTTAGAAACATTCATCTACGTATTGACTACATATTGAGATGCAGATTACAAAAGTAACCAATGATCTTATTGTAGTAGTAGCAGTGACCATTTTTCAGGGTACATAAAAGCGGGTTTCCTAAGAATCTTTCTCCGGGCAGCACTTTGTTTTCCCAGTTCAAGCACTCGTCATCGGGGCTTCTTGCTGAGATAGAAGGACGCAGGGTAGTATGAAGGCAGGAAAGCTGCTGTGAGGGGCTTTATTCAAAAGGTAGGTCACAGGCCCCAGAGAAAGGGTGTGGGTGTGTGTGCGTGTGTACAGAGGGAGAGGGTCAGACAAGGGGGAGGGTGCACAGATGTAGTAAACAAATAAGCAAAATGGGACCAAGGAAAAGGAAGCAAGTGTGATTACGAGGGCAGAAGGGGCACTGGGCCAACTGAGGAGACTTGAGCTGTCATCCCTGCTTGGTAACAGATCTGCTGTGTAACCTTAGGGGTATAATTTATCCTCTCTGGGCCTCAGATTATTTGTCTAAGAGTAATAACTAACATTTATACCACAATTCAAATATGTGAAGCACTTCAACTCCTTGACCTCCTAACTGCCCTGCAAGAGAAATGTTAAAGCTTGGAGAGGGGCAGCTACATGTCCAAAGTCACACAGCATGTGTGTAGTCAAGCTGAGATTCAGATGCAGACATTTCTGGGCCCCTGCCTGGGAGAGCACGTCCAGTGGATTCTCTTTCACTTGAGTGGCCCAGATAACATCCTTCTTAGAAAGATGAAGGGATGAGGCAGGGTCTTTGGGCTGGAGCCCCCGGGACTGACAAAGCTCTGGTTGGTTTGCCAGGTCCAGATATGTTCTGCCTTTTCCATGGGAAGAGATACTCCCCCGGTGAGAGCTGGCACCCCTACCTGGAGCCACAGGGCCTGATGTACTGCCTGCGTTGTACTTGCTCCGAGGTAAGTTTCTTGGCTACCTGGCCACCTGTGGCAGCTATGTCCAGGAGAATCCCACAGAAGTTACCCCAGAGGGAGACAGGAGAGCCTGACCCTGGAGGTCAGGGCATTCTGGAACCAGCCCCCTAGCATCATGCTCCATCAGCAGCAGCTGAGGGACTGAGGTCCACACCACGTCCCTGCCAAGTACTCAGTACTCACAGCAGCCGGCTACTGTGGCTTCCCTGAGATAAGTCACACAGTGGGTCAGCGGCTGGGCTGGACTGAGGACCCGGGCCTCCCATCTCTCACCCCAACCTGCTTTCCACCTCTGCTGGTGCCGCCTCCCTGTGCACCATCAGGCAGAAGACAGAGCCCTTCTGGCCTCCTATTCCTTCCTTTCCTTGCCCTCTTTCCTCCAGCCACCTCTCTCATCACCCTGCCTTAAGATGCATTCTCCCAGTGCCCCTAGGCCAAAGACTTAATCTTCTAGGCTTTGCCAAATGCTACCTCCACCAGCAGCCTTACTTGAACCCTCATGTGAAAGTATCTTCTTCCGGGACACCACATATGCTCCCCGTCCTCCTGGTCACCATTGGTCAGGAGTAATGGTTATCTGAGTCTGTCAGTTACCCACCGCCCCACGGAGCCCCTGAGAGCAGGTCTTCCTGGGCGCTCACTCATGCCCAGTTCAGTGTCCTGCTGAAGGCTAACAGGTCTTTTTGGTCACCTCTGTCTGCTTCCACCCAACTCTGACCTAGCACCCTCCACAGGGCCTTGTACAGTGACTGGGTGGAGTAAATGAGACCCTCGTGAGCTCCAGAATTCTCAGGCCACATCTGAGTTTGGTTGGATGGGGAAGGAGGGAGTGGTTTAGAAGGTCCTGAAACACCCTTGCCTCTAGCTCAGCTGCCTGGGACCCAGCCTGGTCAGTGTGAAATCCTCGGCTTTCTGTCTGGGTGCTGGGGCTTGGGGGAGGGCTACCTGGCTCCCAGCTAGAGCCAGCCCCTTGGCACCTCTCTCTTCCTGCACAAAGTCGAAAGAGGAGTGCAGACGGCCTGTAAGAGGCTCCCTTGTGAACCAGTCCTTGGCATGGGAGCAGAGAAGAGCTTCTGAGGAGATGCAGGGAGGTGGAGGGGCGTGGGCCAGCCCCTTGCCGACACTGACCACCGCGGCCTCACTCCTCCCAGGGCCTCTGATTCTCCGCTGCTTTACCACATCAGCCCCAGGTAGAACTCTGATGCCAGTGAGGACACAACCCCCCACAACTGCCTCCCCTTGGTTTTCCTTAGCACATCTGAGGCCAATCAACCTTTACAAAAAGAACTTCATGAAATAGAGCCAGTGAACCAAAAGGAAACCATAACTGAAAATTCCAGACATATCATGTGGTCCAGTTGACAGAGTCCGAGTTCTGTGATCCACTGGAGCTTGTTCATTTCTCCCAGAGTTCACACATTCCCAGTTTCCTCAGCCCAAGGAACTGTTGCTGATAGCTCCAAAACATGAGCTCCTCTACTTCTCTCCACCCTCCCTGCTCCCCCTGATGTAAGCCACCTCTCTCTCTCTCACCTGGGGCTCCTCCAGCAGCCTCCCAGTGGTGGCTCTCTAAGTCTGTCCTCCACACAGCAGCTAGAAGGATCTTTTCTGGACATAAAATCGATCATGTCACCACAGTCTGAAAATCTTCCAATAGCTTTGTGTTGCGCCAAAAGTGAAATCCAGATTTCCTGCATGATCTGACTTCGGCCGTATTCTCAAACCTCGTTTCCTACCTGCATCAACATTTCAAACCCATTCCTGCTTGTTCCTCCACGTGAGATGTTCTAACCCCTGATCTTCTCATGAATGGTTCCTTGTTATCTTGCACGTCATGACATTAATGTTATCTCCTCATGAGGCTTTCGCTGACAGCTGTTTCTAAAATGGTCTAACCTGGTTAACTCCATCACATTACCCTGTTTTAGAATTGTTATAAATTTAACATCTGAAATGATCTTGTTCCTATGTGTTTATTTTTTATAGTCTGGCTCCTGCTGCTAGAGTGTGAGCTCCATGAGAGCAGAAACCTTGTCAGTCTCGCCATTCTGTCCCCAGAGCTGAGAAGAGGGCCTGGCACACAATAGTCATGCAGGAAATAGTGAGTGAATGAATGGGTCTCCACCCTGTCGACCAGAGGCACTCAGCCTGCTGGAAGGTACATGGCCCCTGGAGACAGAGTGCGATCTTAGACAACTTCTTAGAAACTCTTTTCCTGTTTTGAAAGTGTAAATAGTAGTACCAACCTCTGTGGCTGTTGAGAAGATGAAGTGAGATAATATATTTATGTACAACATAAAGCCCCTACCTAGTTGCCACTCAATAAGTGGTAGTTACGGCTTTCCTGAGAGGCTGCAAGGCCTCCTGCATTCCGCCCCACCGACCCCCCACCCTTTCAACCCCAGCCTGTCTCCACCTTATTTTCTGCTGCCTGTTACTCATCATGTCCAGCCCTTGGCTCATCCAAGGCCAGAATCAGGAAAGAGATGCAACTCTTCAGGCCACATGGTTACTTGACCTCCACCCTAGTTTCTCATCTGAGGGGGTCAATTTACCCACTAGACATTTAATAAGCACCCGGGTGGGCTGGGCCTCTTGGAAGTCCCTTTTGGAGCTCAGACCTGTTCTGTAGACTCCAGAATGCCCCTCAGCACTGACTGGCCCTTTTGAGCCCCTGGCCATCCTGGAAAGCAGTGACCCTAGAGGGACTGGGTCCTGCTGCAGGGTTTTGCATGGGGCGAAGGGTGCTGTCAGGGAACTCAGGGGGGCAAGGGGGCTGGAAACAAACTTGCCAACTTCAAAGTTTGTAGGAAGTTGGCTCCATTTATCTGAGAAACCATCTATCCCTCATCTCCTGGCTCTCATTCATCCACTCAGTCATTCATTCATTCATTCAGGGACTTTAGTAGCCACTAGCTTGGAATATGGTCCTTGGCTAACAATTCAGAGATGAATAGTACAAGTCTTGGTTCTTGTTCTTGGGAATTTGTGGTTTAGTCAATTAGAGAGATGTAAATGGTTTGTTACAACACAGTGCACTGACCCTTATAATGGAGGGAAGAATAAGGCGTGGCGTGCCTAGGACCGGCTGACACACTCTGTCTAGAGAGCTGGGAAAACCTCCAAAAGGGATGCTGGCCTCTCTCCAGCTCCTCTGTTTCTACTCCTCTCTCTCTGCACGTGTTCCTCTGTCCTATCTTTTTCATTTGCTGCCCTTGAAAAAGCACAAGAACTCTGGGTCTTCCTTTTCCCCTCCTTTTCCAAAGAACTCCTCCTCCAAAGGACTTTGTGCAGAGTCACCTCCCACAGATTTAGGGAGTGGATCCAAAGCCCTAGGTCTCCTCCACATCAGGTATCTAGTTGTGTCACCATTCCTGTTACCTGCCCTCATGCATCACATCCCTCTTTTAACTACGAAGCTTAGGCCCAAAAGTAAAAGAACAAAACTCCAGAGTTAAAATAACACAGTCAAGGTCAAGGATGAAAAAACCCAAGTCTTTTACTTGTATTTCTCAAATACCATGAAGGGGAAACAGGGTGTATGCAAATCCATGCACACTGTGCCCTCTTCTGTGGTCGGGGAAGGATACAGATGGCAGAGCCTTGCCAGGGAGCAGGCGAAGGGGAGAGACTGAACAAACTGAGTTGTTTTTATCCCATCACAGGCTTAGAACGAGTGCAGTGCCCTGCAGTTGAGATGGGGTTTGGGAGAGGATGGGTTCAGGTGGGATGCAATGGCCCTTTGGGAACAGGACCAACTCTATGCCCCCTTTAGAGTGCCCACGTGAGTTGTTACCGCCTCCACTGCCCTCCGGTCCACTGCCCTGAGCCTGTGACCGAGCCACAGCAGTGCTGTCCCCGATGTGTGGGTAAGTAGCCTTGCTCCTCCCCTTGTGCCAGCCTTCCCTTGCCCACTGACCCTTATCCCAACCCCCATGCCAGCCTCTGGAATGAGAGGGGCAGTGTCTAGCCATCAGAGATATTGAGACACAAAGGTGCCCAGGGGAAGAAACATCCTGAATCCTTATGGAGGGCTGGGGTGGTGGCAAAACTTCTTATTCTTAAGCAACTGTGCATAGCAGGAGAGAGAAAACGGAGCTGAAGGAAATAGGGGTGTGCTTGACCTGCTGATGGCACACCTGGGCTCCACTCCCTTGGCTGGCCAGGGCCAAGAAGTGCACAAGCCCTGTGCAGGTGGGGCGGGTAACCTGGGGCTGGGAGTCCCACCCTGGGGCGAGGCGCGACTGAAGGAGTTGGCGTATGTGTGCTCTGAGATTCCTCCCAGACACAGCATGTGTCCCGATGCGAAATGTCTATGATTCCATGCTGTTAAGATTCCAAGAGCCTTTGAGGCTGGGATTCTAGGAAGCAGAGGTAAGAGAGAGGAAATGACAAGTGGCCCGAGAAGAAAGTGGCATAACCGAGCGTACACCAAGTTGCCAATGACGGGCAGCTGGTGGGAAGGCCAACTTAGAAGTAGGGAGATGTTGAGAGGAGAATCTATGTTTAGAAGCATCAAGAAGGTGACGAAGGGGGGCTCCGGACTGTGGTTTCCAGGCTCGGGACCAGGGCTCTCCTGGTGAGCTGGGGACCTGTGTGAAGTATATACTTAGAGGGGCTCATTTTCCAAGTTGGACCCTTACAGAGATCTGATCATAGCTCTGACTTGGGGCATAGATATTCCTGGCTCTGGGTTCCCTTGGGGAGCAGGGGCTCGGAGCTTCATCCTGTTCAGTGAGGGGGCCTTATGCCTCCTCCCTGGCTGAGGCTGACCCCAGGAATCCTTCTCTCTCCACGCTGACTATGCGCTTTGGCTCTTTCTTCCTCACATCCTCCTGTCTCCCTCTTTCTCCATGCCCTGCCCCTTCAGCTGCCTGCCTCTCTGTTCAGAACTCAGCTCCTCATCAGCCCCTTCTGGAGCCGGCCCCGCCCACCCCGGCCGAGGTAGGGGCCCTCCTCTGGCTGACTCGGCTCACGCATTCACATCCGCCCCAGCCCTTACCATACCACCATGTCATTGCTGTGGGGTGTCTCTCTGCCCACTTAGATTGTGAGTTTCTTGTTGAGAGAGGCTGAGTCTTTTTCTGCACTCCGTTCTCAATGCCTAGCATGATGCCTGGTACAGGGCAGGTGCTTAGTAAAGTATCTGAAAGACTGAGTGGATTCTCCCAAGACCAGAGGCTTACTCCGCTACCTGGCAGGATAAGGCCTGGCTAATAGCGGGTGGTGAGGAGTGGGGCTCTAGTGGCCAGTGAATGACAAGTGCTTCCAAGCACAGGGATAGTCTAAAATCATCCCAGCTGACTCTACTGGAATGTAACTCCACGCGGGACCTTGTTTTGTTCCTTGCTGAGTCCCTGGCCCCTAAAACAGAGCCTGGCACTAGGAAGTGCTCCATGGATGCTCATGGGAATGTTGAATCAACTGACGCCCTGAGAGGAACTCTGTGGAGCTGAGGCCTCTGGCCTTGCCCTTGGGCTCTGGTCAGGGCCAGCTCAGACCTTGGTGGACATGTTCAAATGCAGATGTCTGTGAGACCTCTTGGTTGGCTGATATGGGGACTGGCTGGGAAGGCTGAGGCTATAGCTCAGTTGAAATGCCAAGATGGGATAAAATGCAAAATCTTCGGAAAAGTGGCCCAGTTAATTTTGGCAAAGCACTTAGCAAAACCTCATTTTCTCCTTCCTCCTGTCCCTCCCCATCTGCAGAACCTCACACCCCCTCTGGGCTCCGGGCCCTCCCAAAGTCCTGCCAGCACAATGGGACCATGTACCAGCACGGAGAGATCTTCAGTGCCCATGAGCTGCTCCCTTCCCACCTGCCCAACCAGTGTGTCCTCTGCAGCTGTAGTGTAAGACCTTCCACCTTCCTTTTAGCGTAGGCCAGTGAGCTGGGCCTGCAAAGCCCAGTGGTATGGACTGGGGAGAAACTGTTCCCCCAGTCAAGGCAAAGCAAGAGTGAATGGGCCTGGGGGAAGGAAACATCTGGGTTTTGGAAAATCCTACTCTTCTCTGGGCTTCCACACCCTCCCGAGCTGCCTGTTACAGCAGGGGTTATTTTGTATTGTGATTTGCCCACTTGTGTTTCCCCCAGTAGACGGTCGTCCTTGAGGGGAAGGAACATACCCAACTCATTTCTGTACACTCCACTGCTCCCAGCCCAGGGCCTGGCACACAGATGTCTGTAATGACTACAGGATGAATATGAATGAGGGGACGATCAGTTACCCATCCTAGGGCACGGAGATAGGGCCAGACTTTTTGTAGCAAATGGAATTTAATCTGAAGCTGTTTAAACTCCTCTGCTGTGATCAGAGTTGGGCCCAGGGAGAGGCAGGCTGATGCTGCATTATCATCAGGGGACACAGGCTGAAGCCAAGCAAGGCCTGATCTGGAGTCTTCACCCTCTTCCTCGGTGGTATCTACGTGTAGTCCTTCTGTGGGTTTGCAGGTGGCTTTCAGCGTGTCATTCTTACCATTGGGCTTAGCTTCTTAGCTTGTCTGTGCATTGGCAGGAGAAACTCCTGCCCTCCCAATTACCTTATTACCTTATTATCATACTTCTCTGGCGTCAATTCCTTTGAGCGTGGAAGGGAGTCTGATTGGGTGATCTCCAGTGTCCTCTCTGTTTAAAACAATAATCTGACTTAGCATTGACGTGAGCGTAAGAGGCCTAGGCGAGGTGCTGGACACCTGTGTTCAAGCTCTAGCTCTGTCGTGGTTCCCTGGGTGACCTTGAGTGAGTCGCTGCTCTTGGGCCTGCCTCCTCATCTTTTCAGTGAGAGGATCGCATCACTCTGAGACTCCAAATCTGCTGCAGAACAAACAACTTAGGAGTGTTTAGCACTAGGAGCCATCACTTACAAGTCAACCAAGAGAGTGTTTATTTTTGCAGGGCCTAAGCCTCTTGCAGTGGTCAAGTGCCTTGTACCTACTAAGTACCTGGTGTCCTGTGTTTATACACAGAATCCCAATGACCTTAGGAGAAAGATATCACTGTTCTTACTTTTCAGATGAGGAAACTGAGGCTCAGAGCAGTTCAGCAACTTGCCTAGAGTCACACAGCTAGTTAAGTGGCAAAGCCAGAATTCAGAAGCAGGGCCTATGTACTTGACTCCTAAGCCCATGTTCCTGTCCTTATGCTGTGCTGCTTCCTGTGAAGGGATGAGGACCTGGGAGGGAAGGATGAGGGGTCTGTGGAAGGAGACAGAAATGATGGTGGTGGGGTGGTGAAAATGGTCTGTGAGTCCTTGTCCCTCCTCCCTGGGCACTTGGATCTCCCCTTCTTTCTCCTCATCCCTGTTTACATGGGACTGGCTTGACTGTCACCTCATTTGAAGGATCAGAATCCTAACTTCTGAGACTCGCTGGAAAAACAACAGAGAAAGGACTCAAGGTTGTATCACTTCCTCCCAGGTACCTTGTGCCTATAGTTTAAAGAGGGTTTTAACCACCTTTTCCTCCTTTGATCTTCACAGCCCAGATGGGAGTGCCCCCATTTCACAGAGAAGGAAATTGAGGTTCAGAGAAAAGAAGTAGCTCACCAAGAGCCCTCTGGCCTCCTGACTCCCAGAAGGCTCTGTCCTCTGTAGTCTTGCCTTTCCAGGCTGGGTCCTGAGGGTGAGGACCTAAGGCTTTCAGAGAGAACAAGATGAGCCCAAGGTGGCTCCCCACCATCCCCTCCACTATGCTGAGCCTCTGCTCCAGGCCAGGATGGAAGGGCATTGCTTTCCAGGAAAAGCCTGAGGACTGGGCTCTGGTGTCTTCAGCGTGGCAGTGTCTCTGATTTCAGGCAGTCTAGGCCCCTCTCCAGGTTCTGCCCATCTGTAGGACAGGGGAGTTCCACCTACAATCCCACCGAGTTGTGTGACAGCCTAGGAGAGAGGTGTGGAAACCCATTAGAAGCTGAAGGATGGCTGATACCTCTGACCTGGAGTGGGAGTGGGGAGGGCACAGGGAACCCCTCCTCTGAGCTGGCTGGGCCTTGCCCAGGATGCTCTGCTGCTCCCTCCCTCCCCCACCTCAATGGAGACCTCAAGGCCATTCGCCCAGAGGGCAGGAGATTCCTGCAGCCCCAAGGCTGACTCTCATCAGAGCTCACCTCCCAGCTCCTGTTTGCTCTGTCTGTCAGGAGGGCCAGATCTACTGCGGCCTCCTGACCTGCCCGGAACCGGGATGCCCCGCACCCCTCCTGCTGCCTGCCTCCTGCTGCCAGGCCTGCAAAGGTGAGTCTGTCCCTAGACCCGGCAGTGCCCATGCACCTGACCCCAGGGACCTAGCCATGGACTGTGAGGGCTGGGGGAGCCTCAGGGGGCACCCAGCATGTGGCAGCCCATTCCTTAGCAAGGGCAGTGGCTTAGCCTGTTCCCCCTGTGGCAGAGGTTGCTGTGCCTCTTCTGCTAAAATCCCACGGAGCAGGAAGGAGGGGGCGGGGAGGGCAGCAGGGAAGGATGGAGAAGCAATGCAAGTGTGTTGAGGAGCTGCTTCTGCTTAGTATCAGTGTGACCTATTGCTCTAGGTGGTCTTTTGCTTCCAGAAAAGTTTGGGGGTAATAGAAGAGGTGTAAGAATTTGTCCACCAGCCACCAACTCCCATTGGTCAAAGTATCCCCCCAAGGGTAGCAATCCCCTTATGTTCCCCACTTGTGCATGCACGTGTGGGTGCTAGGCCTCCCTGGGCCAGGAGGCAGAAGTGCGGCAGGGTAAGAAGTGGAGCAGGAGACATGGGCCGGAGGGGCAGGCAGGAGGGCAGGCACGGGCAGGCTGAGCCTGAGGAAGCCGGCTGGAGCTCCTGCAGAGGGGCTGAGAGGATCAGAAGAGGCACAGGAGAGGTACCTGTACAGGCAGGGGCCACATCTCCTCTTGTCTTCCTCAGAGCAGAGCTGGGGACAGGTCTGGGCTCACAAGGGTTCAGAGCACATGTGTCAAGCAGAATCCAGGTAAAATCTTTGTATAGGACAGAGAGAGGCCAACACATTGGCTAGTGAAAGAGCAACTGGCTTGAGCAGAATGAAGTACACACATGGTCAGATTGTTCCTAGTTAGCTGGAGTAGTCCAGGAAGGCTTCCTAGAAGAGGCAGGACTCAGGGAGAAGAGGGCTTCACAGTAGAATGCTTCCTCTGATGCTGGCCTTGTGGAAGGGCACTGGACCAGAAGCTGGGTGACTCCAGTGTAATCCTGGCTCTTCAGGCTAATTCCTGCAGAGTTGTTCCCCTGTCTGGGCCTTAGCTACACCACATGTGTACTAAAAGGTTGGCTTAATTGGAGTCTAAGTCCAGTGTTCTTGGTGTTTGAACCAAGAACGCTCAGAGGGAGCCAGGGTGTATGTGAGGCAGAGACTGGGGAAAGAGAATCCCACTCAGGGCTCCTTGTGAGCTGGTCCTCCAGTGGGTGGGAGATGGAGGTGTCCTGGGGTATCTCACCTGAAGGAGCAGAGGGGCTGGAGAGCGTCTCGGGGAGTAGAGAGTAAAGATCAAGGCCTGGGAACTTCAAGTGCGGTAGGGTAGAGTGGCTGCCCAGGGGACTGCAACGAGCAGGCTGCAGGGATGGGATTCTGGGCCTTTGGGCCACCCATGATGGGTACTGAACAGATGCTCTGGCCCATCCAAGGAGTTCAGTCCTAATGGTGACGAGGAGGAGGTCAGTGTTGGGAAACTGAGGCAGCAACCCAACTGTAAGGACTTCATCAACCCAAAAGGCGAGGAGAAGCTACAATGAAAAGTGGGAATATGTCCCCTTTGGGGCAAAGGGACCAGCTAGTATGCAGGGGCTGCAGAAGTGCCATTAGGCCTTGGAGGGGCAAAGCCTAGAGGTGGAAGCCCACAGGACTCCAGCCAGCAATGCAGAGGAGGTGCAGGCTGACTCGACTTCCCTTTGGGTTTCCAGATGGGTCAGGTGAGAGGTCAGCTGAAGAGGACACCACGCAGTCACACCGTGGGGTGGTGAGTGCACAGCTTTAATGACAGGTGTGGAGAGGAGGTGGTGGGCTGGTATCCAGGGCCTGAATCTCCGTCACTCTGGAGCAGAGTAATGTGTCTGTCCTTCGTTCTGCCCACCTCTGGGCAGCATGTTCCCCCAAGAGTGGCCTCTGACTTGACCCAGCCTTGTCCACCCAGCTCCTGAGGTGTCAGTTCTTTGGGGCTACCTCTCTGCTCCCTGGTCTGTCTTGGCCCTTCTCAATCTTGATGTAGCATTCAGATGGGCTAACTCTGGCTCTCTGAGGTCAGAAAGGGGAGGTAGGAGAATGGGCTCACACACCGACTCAAGTCCCTGTCCACCGTCTGTGGCATGTCTACAATGTGGACAGCTCCACTGCTCTTTCAGCCTGGGTCACCTGGACCCTGGGGCACCAGAGGCTGACCGCCCTCTCCCAGAGTCCCAGCTAATGAACTCTCCCATCTCCTCTGCAAGCCTCTCCCCTCCCGGACTGCACCTCCTCAGGTGGGGGCCTGCGCTGCAGGATGTGAGCACATCTCCTTCCCACCCCCTCGCTGGGGGCGCTGTGCTAAGTGAAGTCCACCCTTATTTCCAGGCCCTAAGTGCTACTTACTGGATGATATGGGCAAGTTACCATTTGGGGGTTGGGCTCTTCAATCCCTTCTTGCTTCTATTCCACTTGACAAGCATTTCCTGGGAGCCTTCTAAGTGCCTGGGTCTGTGCTGGAGTCCAGGACACAGTTCCACTCTGGGAAGTCTTGCAGGCTCAGTCCAACCAGCAAAAGACCAACTCAGAGACTGTGTGAGGCAGGAAGGGGCTGTGCAAGAAGGAATGTGAGTAACTCAGTGTCAGTGAGTTAGTGTCAGGCGGTGGGGGGAATAAGCCCTGGTCCTTGCCCCCAGCTTACGGGCTCCTTTGCCAGGGCCTGGCACTGGCCCCAGTACGCTGCCCTCACCATGTACCCTTTGCTCTCACTGCCAGCCCTCCCTAGACCCTGTCTGGAAGAGGAGGTCTTGGAATCTTGAATTCAGGGGCTCAGGAAAGGGGGCTTTGGAGACACTATGTCTCCATATGCAGCCTGCTCTTGGTCTTCCCTCTCCAGGGGATTCTGGGGCCTGGAAGGATCTTCAGAGGCCCTTTCTTTGTCCCACAACCTAAATCTTCTCAAAGAATTCCCTGACTCTAATCCTCACTCCATTCTCACCGTTTATTTCCTCAATATTGTTTTTAATACTAATTTTATATTTTTATATATTTTAATATATAGTATTAATATATAAGACAATAACATATAAATTTTATGTTTAATATTGATGGGAATTGAGGTCTCTGATCACGTATATCTCCCAGATCAAGACCTCAGCAACCTGTGCCCACCCCAGCCTCGAGGCCCTGCCTCTGACAGGCTTGAGAAAGGCTTGGTGCAAGTTGGATTTCCAAATACTATCCTCTGAGAGTTTTCAAAGATCCACTGTCTGAGAACGTCTTGGACCCCATCCACATCTTCTTTCTATCCCCAGCCTGTGCCCTCTCTTCCCTGGGCAGGCCTGTGGGGTGCACCCTCGGGCTGCTTGCTGCAGCCTCTATCTTGCTGCTCCTTGCACCGGCAGTGGCCCGTCAGTGATCTCCCTCTTTCCTGCCATTTGCAGAGACATTCCCAGGACCCATGTTCCGGGGACGGTGGGAGGCGGAGAGGCCTGGGCACTCCAGCCCCCACCGGCCTCAGCTCCCCTCTGGGCTTCATCCCTCGGCACTTCCGGCCTAAGGGGACAGGCAGCACGACAGTCAGGATTGTCCTGAAGGAAAAACATAAGAAAGGTGGGAACTGGAACTTCCTCCAACCCCTGAGGTGGTGAATGGGGACCCCAACTGCTCCCACTCCCATCCATGTGCCCCCTACACAGTGGTTCCCCAATCTTAACTTGACCATGTGCTTGTAGACTCATAAAACATCAAAACTTGAAGGAGTCCCTAGAGGGCATCAAGTCTAAGCCCCCATTTGATGGATGAGGACACTGAGGTTCTGTGTACTGAGTTAGAGACAGAACCAGTCCTGGGACCAGGCCTGTGGGTCAATACAACAATACTTTTTTTTAGCATCTGCCATGTCTTTGCTGGGAATTGAGGGGCACAGAACAGAGAGATGAGAAATGGTCCTTGTCCTTGAGGTGCTCCAGACATGTGAATAAATTGCTGTAATATAAGGGAAGGCTGAGAGAATGCTTTTGACAAAGGAAGTGGTGAGCAGGGCTGGGCTGCAGGACGGTGGGATAGAGTGGAGAAGGGGGCCAGGTGGGAGTTTTGGCAGTAGACTAGGAGGAAGGAGGCCTCACTGCAGGACTCTCTGACTGCTGGAGAGGAAGAGCTGCGGAGGCATCTGTCCCAGCCCCTTCCTGTAGAGATGCTAAGCTATGCTGAAGCTAAGAAGGGTGAAGGGATCCTCCAGAGCTCATGTGGCTAGGTAAAGACAGAACTTGATCTCAGTTCTCCTGCTGGAACAGTCTCTCTGCTCCACCAGAGGTGCTCATGAAGGGCAGAGGAAGGACTCCTGAAACTAAGTTCAGCAGGAGTCTCACGTCTCAGCTCTGAGAGCTGAAATGGGGGAGATGACAGGGATGGGGACCAGCTTCAGGCTCTGGCCTCCAATTTGTAGGCAGGGTGGCTGGGCCAGAGTGGTGGAGCAGGGGCTCCCCAAGGCCCCACCCCCACCCACTACTGGACTCTGGCCTGTGTCCAAGCCCTAACCCTCCAACTTTCAGCCTGCGTGCATGGAGGGAAGACTTACAGCCACGGGGAGGTGTGGCACCCAGCCTTCCGCTCCTTCGGACCCCTGCCCTGTATCCTGTGCACCTGTCAGGATGGCCGACAGGACTGCCAGCGGGTAAACTGCCCTACCGAGTACCCCTGCCGTCGCCCTGAGAAAGTAGCCGGGAAGTGCTGCAAGGTTTGCCCAGGTACAGATTTACCCTGGGTCTGTCTCCCCAGAGCACAGATACTTGGAATATCTCCAACATGGGTACAGCATAGATTTAGAGCTATAGGATGCAGAGTTCTTAGATACACAGGAGTAGAAAAATGCCAGACTCATAAAATAGAAGCCTTATGGAACCATCTAAAGTTACAGTACCAAATTCAGAGGCTCTCAGACATACATAGAATCAAACAATGTTCTGGATTCTATGAAGTCATGAAATCTTAGGATATTAGGACTTTGAAGAGGAATAGCCAATGTTTATTGAGCCTTATCATGTGTCCTGTAGGTATTTGCATGCATGAATACACAGAATCCTCACCACAATGGTCAGGGCAGGTGTCTCTATCTCTACTTTACAGAGCAAGAAGATAAGTACCTTGTCCCAGGTTACAGAGCTGTAAATTGACAGAGCTGGGATTTGAACCCTGGTCTATGTTACTCGAAAGACAATGCTCCTGACCACTGGAGTCTTCCTTCACCCCCTCATCTATATATGGGAAAACTAAGACCCAGAGAAGAGAGGGGACTTTCCTAAGTTACACAGCACAGTAGTAGCAGAGCTTATAACTAGATAGATCTCGGGCTTCCAAACCTGCCAGCTGAGTTCTCCCAACAATGTCATGTGACTCTAAGATTAACGAGTGTGCAGAAGAAAACATCAGAGTGTCTTACTGAGATGAGGAGCCTGTGACTATCAGTGGCAGCTGTTGCGAGGGACAGACCTTTCTCTCAAGCCTGGTGGGAGGGCAGGCAGGGTAGGAAGCTCGGGCTGGGGTTGTGCCCTCACCACATCTGGCCTGAGGGCTGGGTTGGCAGAACTGAAAGGAAAGGAATGGGGAAGAAAAAGAGGAAGGAAATATGCCTCAGGAACCTACCAGTGCCAGGCATTGTACTGTGGTTTCCCATACTGCATGTAATCCTCACTGCTCAGATATTTTACAAATGAGATAGCTGAGTGGCTACAATTATCCTAAATCTCCAATCTAATCTAATCCTCTCAGAATCTAATGTCAGGAAATTTGAGGTTGGGTTAGCTTGCTTACTGACTGCCTTACCTAACTTACTGTTGTGAACTTAGACAAGATCCTTTGCCTTTCAGAGCCTAAGAGTTGATGAAAATGTTTTATGAATTGTAAATCAAAATCCAAACATAAGGGATAACCATTATTTATCAGAGTAATACACTATTAGGACACAGTCACGCAGAGAGCATGACAGGATGGTGCCTGGAACACATGAGGGGGTGGGGGTTCAACTTGAATTCCCTTTAAGACTGGCTGTGGCTCACGCCTGGGCTTCTTCACAGACACACCGGGACCACCAGCTTCTAGTCCATTTCCCCTTACAAATATTGAGACTGTAGACTTACAGCTTTTCCCTGGACATCTCAAGGATTACACAACTAGTAAGAGTTTAGGAGGTGTGTGTATGTGGGGGGGGGGGGACTCAGTCCTTCAGTCCCTGACAAAGCCTAGGAATGTTGGTACAAGGAAGCTTCGGGGAATGTCCTTGAAATTTCAGTATGTCAAGGATTTAGGACTGGACCCAACTGGCACCAAAACCATTACCACCATCACCATTGCCCTCACCCCCTCCCTTCCCTGTCAGTCACCAACATCACTGTCACGGCCATCACCGTAACCATCATCATCGTAGCTGCCATCATCCCTTAGGCACTCCCCTTTCGTCCTGTGTGTGTTCACTGAGAGCCTGTGCTCAGCAGTGCGAGTGACTCAAAAGACTTGGTGGACATGGCTCCTGCCCTTCACCCTGTGGATCTCTTTTGAAGAGAAAACATAACCATGTGAAACCACTATAAGGCAATGCAAGGCAGCATGGGATTAAGAGCATGAGTGGGAGGCATAAGCAAGATGGGTTTTAAAAGTTGTGGGTCGGAGAAAACAAGGTGGGCTAAGCTTTTCTAAGTGGACTGCCTAGAGGAGGTGGAAGGTGAGCTTGGCCCTGAATAGTGAGAAGTTTTCTGATATGTTTATTAGTGTAGGTGAATGGGCAAGATGCTACTTCTGTCTTTCCCAGGGGCACCGAAATTTTCCCAAGGCCTGAAGAGGCCGTGAGGGGGATGTCAGAGCAGGACCCATCTTCCTGGGCCTACCAGGCAAGGGTAGAGAGACAGTCACGAGCTCCTTGTCTTTCCCAGAGGACAAGGCAGACCCTGGCCACAGTGAGATCAATGGCACCAGGTGTCCGAAGGCGCCAGGCCGGGTCCTCGTCCACACGTCAATATCTCCAAACCCAGACAACCTGCGTCGCTTTGCATTTGAACGTGAGACCTCTGAGCAGGTGGAGATCTACCTCTGGAAGCTGGTAAAAGGTGAGCATTGGCCCACTCCCAGCTGGGTGTACCCCGCTTTCCTGTGCTCCAGGCCCCCCAGAGGTCTTAGGAGGATTTTGTTAATCAAGTGTCTCTGGCCCAGGAAGACCTGCCTCTCTCTACCCTTCCAGGTTTAAGAGTCCCCATTCCAAGACAGATAGAGACAGTGATTCTGTGATTCTCCGACAGCTCTGATAAGCTCACCTACTGTTGAGATGCCAAGACTTCCAAGTGCTCCCTCTCCTGGAAGGAGGGGGTTGTTGCACCTTGCATGAGCCAGGGCAGAGCAGGGCCTACCCTGATGAAAGAGATGTGACTGGGAGAACTTGAGAACTCTGTGAGGGGCGATCCTTCAGGCAGGAAGGCCCTCACAGCATCCTCAAAGCAGGAGGGTCTGGGAGCCAGTCTCATTCAGCCTTTAGTGGGTTTTATCCCTCCAAGACAAGTTGACATCAGAATATATTTCTCATTCTGTGAGAAACTCACCCTAATCGACAGGAATAGGCTCAAGTCACTAACTGAAGCTCCAGAGGAGTTTTCATTGGTAAGAGAATTGCTGAGAGTTTGGTTTCCTTACTCTTCTGGTAAAGCATAGATCCCCTGGGTAGAGTAAACGAAACTAAAACCATTAAAGGTGAATTAGCTCTAAGGTCACTTTTCTCTATTGATGGGTCTGGCTGGGCTGGGTGTCTGGGAGTGGAAGATGGGCTGATAATCAGAATGATGACAATGATAATAACAACAAATGTGTGAATCACTTATAAAGAGTTTACAAAGTGCTTTCACATTCATTATCTCATTTGATCCTCAATGATCCTGAGAGTTAGGTATTATTATCCCCATTTTACAGATGAGGAAACTGAGGCTCAGAGAGGTGAAGTACCTGGCCCAAAGCCACACAGCCAGTAAGTGGAGGACGGGAGCTAGAGCCCCTGTCTTGTGACGTCAGATGCGGCTCCTTCCCTGCTCTACTGTGCCCCCTGTCCTAGGAGGAATGGACGAAGAAAGCCGAGCTGTTCAGCCTGGAGAAGAGAAGACTCAGGGGGACAGGACCGCTGGCTTCATGGCTCGGAAGGACTGCCCCAGGCAGAGGGACCGCAAGGGTCAGAACAGCAAGGAGGGGCTTTGGAATCAGACAGACCTGGGTTTGAATCCCAGCTCTGCCATTTCTTAGCTGTGTGGCTTTAGGCAATCACTTGACCTCTTTGGGTCTTAATTATCTGTTAATTGGGGAGGAGGGTTTTGGAGGATTAAATGAAATAACATAGGGACAGCCCCTGACCTATATAGGCAGTAACAATGTCAGTATCCTCCTCATCCTACCTCATCAACCAGAATTACAGAGAAGCAAGTTTCAGCCAGTGAGAGGAAGCACTTTCTCATACCTAAAGCCCCTTCTGATAATGAAGGGAGGAAGCAAGCCCATTCACAGGAGTTTGCAAGCAAGGGATGGGTGGGGATTCTGCCCCATCTGAGGACTTAGATTCAGTGACCCTTTTAATTGTTTTGCACCTTGAGATTCCATCAGTCCCTGAACAGGTGCTGGCTGCCTGTTTACTCTAGGCCTCACCCCACTCCCACCAGACACTGGGACCACAGAGCATAAATAGGTCCCAGCCCCTGCCCTTAGGAGCTCGTGGCTTAGTGGCCTGGATGCAGCAGGAGCTCAGTGGGAGCTGAGCTGGTCAGGGAAGGCTTCGTGGAGAAATGGCCTGGTGCTGGACAGGATTTTAACAGCTGAGAGGAGCACACTACAGGCAGAGAGGCAGCAACAGCTTTAAACGCTGGCTTCACAGACTACGCTTATAGGCCCTGTGCTCTGATTGGTGTGTAACAGGCACTATGTATAATGTGCTTCATTTAATCCATATAAGAAAGCTGAGGGTTATGTATTAATGCCCCATTTTGCAGATAAGAAAACTGAGTCTGAGAGGCAAAATGACTTGCTCAAGTCACACAGTTTAAGCAGTAAAGCAGAGATTCAAACCTGGGCCTGACTGTCCCCAGTGCTGCCTTCACAGAGTGGCACATCACTTATGCTTCTAGGAAGATGTCTGAGGAAGGCCAAGGCTGTGCCTTAGCATGGCAGAGTATGTCATCATAGCTCAAGGTGAACCTCATTGCTGCCAGACCTAGCAGAAAAGGAATAAGGTGGGGGGGGGGGGCTCTTCAACTTCACAAGGCAAGGTTCTACATCCTGCAGCTAGCAACTACCTCCCCCACCCTCCCACCCCCCAATATCCTAACACCTGGGGTTGCCTAATGCTCCATCAGCCTCACCATTACCTCCCTGTCCCAGGACTTGGTGGACGTTTCTGTGGCAGTCAAAACAAACACTCCCAATGTCTGATTGTCAGTGGGAAACCTTCACTGTTTCCTCACCCAGAGGGGTGGAAGCAACAGGCCTTGGGGGCCTGGAGACAAAGGGAGCAGGTAGATGCTAAAAGCTGGGCTAAGTGAGGCCTTACCACAGCAGAGTCAGCCCCAGGGCCCCAGAAGGTGAGCAGAGTGGTGGGTTAGGGGTAAGGGCTTTTAAATTATGGCATTTCAGAGGAGAAGGGACCTCAGGGGCCTGTATTCCACACCTGTCTAGGAAAGAAGTCCCCCTGCAGCCTCCCTGATGGTCTCTAGCTCCTGACTACACATACCTGCACCCCTACCCCACCTCCAGACAGGAGATTCACTGCCAACACTGTGGATGGCTCCACCCAGACAGGGCTTGTTTTCACACTGAGCTGAGCTGTCCTGTCTCCTCAGACTTACCCACCAGGGCCACCTGTACCCTATGGGCCCACAAAGCCCAGCTGCCTTCAGACCTGGCAAAAGGCAAGAGGTGCAACCATGACCCTCAAGCTAGCCCTTGATTCCAGGCCCAAAGCCCAGTCCTTTCAATCATGCTTTATAGACCACAGTATAGGAACCTGCCCTCAGCCCTGTCACCTCCTCTCCAACTTGTGTTCTGGGTTTATGCCGTGGCCAGTCTGGGCAGAAGGCCCTGTCTCCATCTCATGCTTATGATGAAGACTGGGCCTTTCAAACAAATCTCTCCCACATCCTGCTTCCTAGCATCAGTGCCGGGGGTCCTGAGGACAGTGGTGGACATTTCTGGCTTCCTGGACCTCAGTCCCATGACCAGTGCTGTTTATTTCCCTCAGGATCCCACTCAGATTCCCAAAAGCAAGGCCAGTTCTTGGTTTTCTTGGGGCCAGTGTTGACCTAGCAAAGGCCCTGCTGTCGCATCTGTTCTTTCTGGCCTCATACCCTGGTGGTAACAGCTGGCACAACCTCACAGCCCATGTGCTCAGGGCCTCAGTGCCATGTGTGGTGCCTGCGGCCAGTTCCCCCCAGGATGCAAACACTAGGAGATCCAGCTAATACCTCATTTCCCCCCTCAGGGCATAGCCTAGACTGGGTACACATATATTTATTCATCTGTCCCTCTGTCCATCCATCCATCCATCCACACATCCATTCATTCTACATGCCTAATGAGGGCCAGGCTCAGGGGACCCAGAGAGAAAAGCCCTCTAGGACTTCCCACTCTAGTAGGAGAAGCAAGAATAGACACATGGTAGCCCATTAAAAATACATAACAAACACAAAAAGAATCCAAGAGCTGTGGGTGTGCCAAGGAGAAATTATAACTATCTTGGAGGGGGTGGTTCAAGGAAGACTTCATAGCAAAGGCCTAGAAGATGAGTAGGAGTTCACCTGGTGGCAGTAGGAGAAGTAAAAGCAATCAGAGAAGGAATTCTAGCAGAGGGGGCAGCATATGTAAAGGTGTGGCCCCTCAGGGGACTCTGAATAGGTTAGGGCTGAAGTACAGGCAAGGCCCTCAGGGAGCTGGGGTGGTCTGAGCCTTGCACTGAAGTGGGGCCTACAACTCTGACACTTGTAATTCTTTGGTGTCAGAAAAAAGCTTGATGGGTCCATGTGGGCCCAGCAGCCAGCCTGCCCCTCCCTTCCCTGCCCTTCCTGCCCCGCTGCACTGGGGACAGGTGAGTAGTATGGCAGCAGGATGGTGCCGGTAATAGAGCAGGGTCAGCAGAGAGGTGATGGGAGGTCTGAGAAGGGGAATGACAGGGCGACGTGTGTATTTTTGAATGACTGCAGTTAGGATCCCAGATTAGAGGGGCATAAAGGGGGCCAGAAGTCTAGTGTCATGACCCAGGTGACCAGCCATGATGGGGCCTGAATGGGGGGAGTGATGGTAGAAACAAGAGAATAGATTCAAAATATTTAGGACATTTAGGATTTGGTGTCTGGACAGCATAGGGGAGGGGAGGGAGGGTACCGGGTCTGTGGTGTGTCTCAGCCACCCTGTTTCACTGGTCACACAGCCCTGCCTTTCCTGCTCATGCCCTGATCTCTGCCCTTAGGAATCTTCCACTTGATTCAGATCAAGAAAGTCAGGAGGCAAGACTTCCAGAAAGAGGCACAGAAATTCCAGCTCCTCACGGGCACCCATGAAGGTGGGATGCTAGGCTGAGGACCGGGGCCTGGGAAGACAGCAGGGCCAGCAGCCGGGCCTCTCAGGGAGTTCAGGCAGCCGTGCAGGGAGGGGGGCTGGCAGGGGTCAGCCACAGACGTCAGTTCCCGGCACAAGAATCCAGTGGGCGTCTGGGCCAGAGATTTCTCAACTCAGGGCAAGAGCTTGGGAGCAGGAAGGTGAACCAAAGCTGGCTGGGTTTCGTCTTGGAGGTGGGGGCAACACGGCTGCAGAGGAGGGAGGTCTGAGCCCCCAAAGCCTGGTGCTGCCGACTCCCTGTCTATTGGCACAGTTCCCATTGAAACCCTTCTAACCAGTCTCCTGATGCCCTTAATTTGCTTTACACTGGGAAAGATGGACCCAGGTGGGGCTTCAGGTGGAGGATAGGAAGTCACAGATGGGAGTGTCACCAGTAGGTGTCAGGAAGCCAGCCCAGTCCCCAAATGCTGGTTGGTTGAAGGCAGGGTCATGTGCCAGAACTGATCAGGATATGGGGGGGCAGGATCTGATGGGGATACCCACCTCCTTTCTTCCTGTGGGTGCCAAACCAGGCCTGTGCCATCCTCCTTGCCCTAATTTCCCCACCCCAGTTACTCCCACAACTTACTCTTGTGCACATGTGCACACACACACACATACACACCCCTAACTCTTTTTCCTTCCTCCATGCAGGTCACTGGAATGTCTTCCTAGCACAGATCCTGGAGCTGAAGGTCACAGCCAGTCCAAACAAAGCAACCAAGACCTTATAATAAAGACCTAAACAATTGCTGATATGAGCTTTATCATTTTTCTTGTTATATGTTAATAAATAAGAAGTTGCATCATCCCTCAACCCTGCCTGCTGAGTTCATATCCAGTCTCCGATGTGTTCTCACAGTAACTGCAAGACAGGCCCCGTTATCCCCATTTTATAGGGCCGGAAACTGATGCAAAGGGGGCAGAGACTGGCCCCTGTCCGCATGGTGAGTTGTTACCAGAGCCAGGGCTAGTTCTGCCAGCATCCTTGCCTAGGCCCCTGTCTGCCACCGGGATATCTCCCCTCCTCTGTGCTGCTTCTGCCCTCTGCCCTCAGCCAAGGCACCTCCTGATTTTATGGGCAACCCCCTCCCAGAGCTCTGTGGCACTTAGCCGAGGAAGGGGGCTCACTCTGGTTAGCCAGCAGAGGGTCGGGGGTTACATGGAGCCTCAAAGCCCTTTCCCAGCAAATCTTCCAGTCCTTAAAACTGTTAGCCACACTTCACAGTAAACAAACTGAAGGTAGGGAGACACAATAATCTGCCTGAAGCCACAGAGCTGGGCAGTAGCAGATGTGGAGCTGGGTGCTAGCTCTCATGCTCCAGGGTGGCACCCCTCCCCTTTCCATGTGACCAAAATTATAAGTGCAAATATTCTCACCTTAGAGGATTTCCAAGACTTGGCAGTTAGACTGCCAACCCTGGGACCACAGTCAGGGAAGAAGGCCTAACAGTTACAATTAAAGACAATTTTATCCTGCCCACATGCACAGTTCCTTGCAATTTCAGATGCCTTAATGCCCAGGATTCTACTTCAGATGAATGGTATGGGAATTACCCCATCTTAGAGAGGCGGAAGCAGAGCTTCAGGACTGGCCAGTGTCTCCCCTGAAGCCTCACAGTGATGAGTGGGGAAGCCAGGACTAGAACTGAAGCCTGCTGACTCCCAGACCTGTGCTCCCTCCCCACTGTAGCCAGAATCAGTCATTCCCACCCCCACCTGATCAGAAGCCATGGAGAAACGGTGTGGTATCAGTGCCCTGTTGGTAGTTCTGCCGCTCACAGCCTCTCGGAGGGCCCTGGCTGTTGTCTCCCAGGCTCTGCTCTCATACCCGGCTGGCTGAGGTCTGAGAGGTCTGCTAAGCAGCTGACCAGTGCCATTTTCACCAAGCTGGGACCAGTGTCACCCTCATTAAACTCCCTCTGCCAGCTCCTGGGGACCTGGGTTGAGAGTGTGGGGTTTGAGGAACATGGCTGGACCTCCCTTGAGTCAGAAGACATTAGCTCCTCACAGCTGCTACCTGTGTCTCCTAGAGAACACTCACTGTTCCAGCCTTGCTCGCTCACGTCGTGGGGTTACTTTGGAACTCTCGGGATGGGTTCTGAGCATCTCACATTTAAAGCACAGGAATCTGAAAGCTCAGCCATTCACATGGCAAACTCTGGCCATCCTTCAACCCAGCTCAGACGGTTTCTCAGTGAAATTTTCCCTGACAACCGCCCTCCCCCCTCCCAGTGGCCCCTCGTCTCTGCTGGAGAATGGGGTTGGAGGCAGGCTCTGTAATCAGGGGCAGCTCTGGGCCCTCAAGACAGGAATGGACTTCCCTGTACATGTTTCTTGATGTTGCAGGCCACTGCTTTCCCGGTTTCTCTAATGGGCTTATCTGAAGCCTGTAATGTTTACCCCAAACCATTTCCACCATGGGAGGCATGTTCAGCATATGCCCACCTCTCGCTTTGGTCCAGACCTCTCTGTGTACATAAACACAGAGTGGCGTGGGAATCTCTAAGCAGCTCTCCCATGGCTTTACACCTCTCCGAGCTGTTATCTCCTTCCACATATTCATTCATAAAACACTTTCTGAACTATTCAGGGGTAGGCCTTATTCTAGAAGACTGACACAGTGTATGGAACTCATACATCAAAACGTCCCTGCCTGTCCCTAGGAAGCCAAAGTCCTGAGGAGGAGACGGAGCATCACAATGCCATTAACACAGGGCCAAGGGGAGGGCCCCTGGCCAGACTAAGGACACATCAGCAGGCTCTGAAAAAAGAGCAGGAGTTAGAAGGAGGTGGAGGGAAGGAGAGGAAGGTGGGAGACAGTACAGGAGGAGACAACCGCACAGAAGATGGAAAAGAGCACGTTATAGGGAGAATCACAAACAGCTTACTGTTGCTGGACACTGAGATCTGAGGCAAAGAGCAAAGGGAGCTGAGGCTGTCTACATGGCTGAGAAGCTCTGGTTTCACCCTGAAGACAGCAGGGAGCCCTGGAAGGGGTTCTGTGCTTTGGTCCAGTTATGGTTTGGGAAGCTGGCTCCGCCTACTGGGTGAATAGCAGCATGGCGCTCGGCAGAGGCCAGGTGGAGGCCAGGTGGGAGGCTGCCATGGGCATCCATGCCGGGCAGGAGAGAAGCGATGGTGATGGAAGGGAAGGCAATGGGGATGGAGAACTGGATGTAGGGCTGAGGGAGAGGGAGCAGGGCAGCGTGCAGCTGATGTCTCACATGGCAACTCAGGGGTGAGCCCAGAAATTGTAGCTGCGAGCATGCTGAGTCTCAGGAGATGCCCTAGCCCTTTGAGTATATTATGGGTCTAGAGAGGAGGCTGGGCCAGAGGTGGGGAGTCAGGAGCTACTGGCTATAGGTGGTAGCTAAAGCCAGGAGATGGGAGACACTGGCCTGGGAGATGTTATAGAGGAACAAGAGAAGGGACACGAGGACAGAGCCCTAGAGCATCACAAAGGAACCACTGTGGAGGGGAGAGAGACACAGGAGGGTGCCAGCTGAGAGTCCAGTAAGATGGCGCCTGGAAAGGGCCTCCTTGGAGATAGGAGGCTTCTGGTGCCTGTGGAAATGGGCAATGCCAGAAGGGCTGGAGGCAGGAGCAGGTCCTGAGCAGCAGGTGGTGTCTGCAAGGTGAGGAAACAGACAAGTCTTTGAAGAACCTTGGTGGTGGAGGGGAAGACAGAGCCAGGGCAGGGGCTGACCGTGGACATGGGATGCAGAAGAAGGGTTTATCTAGATGGGAAAGATTTTAGCAAGTCTGGGTGATGAGGAGACCTTACAGGGGAAGGAAAAGTAGGAGGAAGGATGGAGGAAGGGAAGGTTTAGGGCCAAGTCAAAATCCATCCATTCTTCCTCAGCCGCTAACTCGCTGCGTAACCCTGGCTGCTCTCCCCATGAGTGTGACGAGACAGGGAAGGGGTGGCCTCCTGGGGCTGCCCAGCTTCCCCCGTGGGGCTCCCAGCAAGGAGTCCTGCGGGATCCACTGTCCTGCTTGGTGGCCAGTCTGGGCACAGGCTGGGCTCTGGATGAGTGGTAACATCCCCTCCCACATACCTAGCCATTAGTTAACAGGGCACATTCACGTCCATTGTCTCATCCAAGCCCTAGGACAGCCCCAGAGATGAGGAAACTAAGGCTCAGGTGATCTAATCAAGACCATACACCAGTAAAGGCAGGGGCTGGATTCCAGCTCAGGTCTGTGAGTCTCTGTCCTGAGGGGTCCCAGAGCACCGGAGGGGTCATGTCTGGGCTGGGGCAAGTACAGCCGACATGGGCCCAGAGCTTCTGTTCCACTTGACCTGCCCAGTTAGCTTTCTGGCCACCAGACCTGACCATCCTGTGGTGATGCCAAGCCTAGCCTCCAGGTTTCCTGGGACGCTTCCTCCTCCTCCTCCTTCAGGGGCTGTGAAGCTACCTCCTCTTATCCCCCCATGAACTTGGGCTCTGGGAAATGGCAATATTTCTGGGAAACAAGATGTGGCCTGTGGCTTAGGGCTGGCCTGGGGGTGAGGGAAGGCCTGGGGCATCATCAAACACAATGACATCTGTCTCCAAGGCAGGCCTGGTCACCCTCCTTTCTGCTCACTCTGGTCCCTGGAAGACACCCCCAGCCTGCCTTCTCCTGCCTCAGCGCTAATTAGTTCATGGAAGAGGAACAGGAGGTGCTGGGAGAGGCTGGCTGAGGATGGAAGGGGTTTCGAAGTACAAGGAGTTGCCTCAGGACTTCTAGGATGGGAATTAGGACCCGGATCTCTGGCCCCCACTCAAGGATGTTTGAATGACCAAATGACATCTGATGTCTCTCCCCAGTCCCTGGCACAGAACAAAACTCACATAACGTGCCCAAAGTCAAACAGCAAGAGTTAGGGCTGTGGCTAGTGCCTACGGTGTCTGACTCCAAAGTGTGCCCCTCCCCGCACTCCATGATGTCTGGGCTGAGGATGAGGAGATCGGCCTTCTCACCAGTTATACTGCACCCGGCCTCTCCCCTCCACCCCTTCCCTGTCCCAGCAAGTCTTGCCTATGAACCCAGAATGACCTCTCAAAAACACAAATCTTATCCTGTCTCCCGCTCATTACGCCCCTCCTTGGATGCCTTTCCTCAGCCATCAGGATGGCACATTCCTTCCGGCCCTTCAGGATCTGGCTCCTGCTACCTCACGTGGCTCCAATTCCCCCATCTCTCACAGCAGCACCTCGGGGGCTGCTGCCCTGCCTAAGCTGGGATGGATCTGGGCTCCAGGAAGACCTGCATCACAGACTCTCACACCATCAGGACGTTCTCTCTCTGTTGCCCCCTAAGTATCAGTACTTTCTTTCCAACCAACTCTTTCAAAAAGCAGCAACATGTGGTGCACTGCTCAGCATCCTGATAGCTCTCAAGTAGGTAGGGTACAAAGGATCTGCCCCTCCAATTCCAATACAAAGAGTCTGGGAAATGACTCAGATGGCTCCATCTTGGGTAGTACACAATAAAACTTGGGTAGTCAGGGATGAGGTATTAGAATCATATAACTGGAGTGGGAGGGAGCAGTTCTTCCGAATGAGGGAGTGGCCAGCAAACTCATGGTCAATAAAGGGATCCCTCTCCCCAGGCTGCTGCACTATGACTTTGGACCATTTCCCAAACCAGTGTCCTCTCCTCCACACCCTAAACATGCTATTCCCTCATTCTGGAATGCCTTTCCCTATTTTCTGCCTATGGTACTCCAGGGTATCCTTCAAGTCCTCTCCAGGAACAGCCTTCCCTGGTCCTTTCTGCTGCTCCCACATTGTATGCTCTCCTGCACTTAGACTCATGCTTTGTACTGCAATGATCTGCTCCTGAGCCTTTCTCCCACCGGACAGTATGCTTCCTGACTCGGAGACCACATGGGGGTCATCTTGGCATTCCCAGCCCCCAGTCCACGGGAGGCATTTAATACATGCCAATGAAGACGGAAATGGGGGAAGAGTGCTACTGATGGTGAAGACAACAGCGGTGAGGTGTAGTTGACTGCTGAGAGGCAGGAGGTGCTCAATAAGCAATGATCTTGAGATGATCACGACCATTTTCACTGCCATTCCCACTGCCACCACCGCCATTTCTGTCACCTCCCTCACAGTGCAGGGCTCAGGCAGGAAAACAAATGGAGCCTAAGTATCATGTTCTAAATATTTAACAGTTATAAATCAAACTAACAAACTATTAAATAAATATGTTCTGTCTTTCTATCTTGACAAATATACTTTGTTAATGACCTGGAAGGCCAAGTACAAATACAGAATTTTTTGACTTCTTGATTTCTTTGCCAGCATATGGAAGCTCAAAGGTAGCCAACCCTGGCCCCTGGCTTCCTGCGCTTGGCCCAGCCCTCCTCATTCCAGCTCTGTCCTGTACCATGAGAGGCCTCATGCACATGTGTGGACACCCCAGTCTGCATGCCTTTGGGGGTTTTATAACATATCCAAAGTGCTCATACACTTCCTCTTGAGAAGTTTGGCCCATGTCCCTTCCCCTTCGATCTGGGTGGGCTGTGACTCATTTGTAACCAATAGAATGGTGCAGAAATTATGCTGGTGTCTTCCATGGCTAGGCCACAAAAAGTGGTGAAGCTACTGCTCTTCACTGAGATGCCTGCTCTTGGCTCTCTGAGCCACTGCGTAAGAAACCCTGCTACTCTGAGGTCGCCATGCTGTGAGGAAGCCCAGACATAGATGCTCCATAGAGGCCACACATAGATGCTCCAGTCAGCAACCCCAGCTGAGCTCCAGCCATCTACCAGTATCCTCCATCAGATACATGGATAAAGAACCTTCTAGGTGATTCTAGCCTCCAGCCACTGAGTCTTCTTAGTTGACACTTCAGACATTGTGGAGCAAACACAAACCATTCCCATTGTGCCCTGTCCAAGTTCCTGACCTGTAGAATTTATCACCATTAAAAAATAGTTGTTTTAAGCTGCTAAATTTTGGGATAATTTGTTATGTAGCAATAGTAACTGGAACAATGTTCAAGTTTCATCCAAACCCACCTTCCCTCTCCCCACTCCCTGGGAAAACTATCCTTCAGTCTTAGTAGAGCCCAGGGGGAAAGGACTGCACATCCCTGGAAGCAGACTCAGGCTGCTTGGGCAGAGAATTTCAGGGTCCTGGGTCCCCAGAGTGTTGTCTAGAAGGAGGGTGGAGGCATACACCCCCTTGAACCCACTCACTGTGCTACAGTAGGGGTGCACAGCTGAAAAAGGGTCACAGTGGGGCCCACAGTGGCCCAGGGTGGGGGCCCCTCTTGCCTGGGGCTGAGTGGTCCTGCCCTATACCATCACCACCACCACCACCACTATCATCACTTACTACCAGCACAGGTGGTGAAACTGTCCTCTGTGTCCCACTGTGCCCTCAAACAGATACCAGGCTGGTGAGGGAGAATGAGACAATGGCAATCCTGAGCAACAAGCTCCCGGATAGAAAAAAAGCACAGGGGCTGTGAGAGACTATGGTCAGGTGGATGTCAGGGATAGTGTCCTGGAAGAGGGGACACCCAAATAGAGACTTCAAGAAAGTAGCTGGAGAAAGTGGGGAAATCATGTTCCAGTTCTAAGAAACAGCATGTTCAGAGGCCTGGCGACAAGCAAGAGTGGTACATTTGGGGATGACAAGCAGATGAGCCTGGCAAGATTGCTGCACTGGGCAGAGGAGGCAGAGTGGGAGGAACAGTCTCCAGAGAGATGCCAGGAGAGGTAGGCAGAGGCCAGCTTTTCCAGGGCACTCAGAACAGGGCTGATGTTCAGGGAGGATGAGCTGGCATGGCTGTCAATGCGGTGCCTATTCTGATTGCCCAGGGCCTATTCCATACCCGTAGTTTATTCTGAATATCAACCCTATTTTTGTTGAGCCTGGAAGGACTTTTAGCAGGGACGTGACTCAATCTGATTTGTGTTTTACAAAGATCCCTCAGGCTTCTGTGGGAGGCTGTCCTGGAGGGAGCCAAGAATGGAAGCAGAGCAACCGTAAGTTATTGCAGCTATCGGTGAGAGATGATGGCAGTCTGGACTAGGGCGTGGCAACAGAGATGGAGAGAGGGGAGTATGTTAAGAGCTATTTAAAGAGTAGAATCAACGGAAGCAAGGGTGAGTCAGACATGGCCCCTGCCTTCAATGAACTCAGTGCAGCAGAGAAAAAACAGTGTGGACATACACAGCAGTTAAAATCGGCTCATTTAATCCTCACCACGAATATCAGAGGCAGGTACAAATATTTCTCTTTTGCAAATGAGGAATATATATATATATATCTCTTTTGCTTTGCTTCCTACTTCAGATGCTGTCAGCTAAGGACATGAGATGTGGAGCTGCAGCAGCCATCTTGTGACCATGAGGCTGAGGAGTATGAAAGCCAGCAATGCTGAGGAAGGCTGGAAGTAGCTGAGTCCCTGATGACATCTATGACTCACACGGATCCGATCTGGGGACCACCTACGTTTCTTGTTAAGAAAACAACAGATGTCTTTATAACTTATGCCACTGTGGCAGTGCTGCCAATGACCCTCTCATCCCTTTAACATTTTCATATACACCGGTTCCCACTGTGCTTTCACTCCCAACAGCCAGCACCTGTTTCTCCTTGTCAGAGGACTGCCTTCAGGCTGCTGGAGCCCACTTGGCCCGTGAGCATGGAAAACCATAAAAGCCTGGGAATTTACATCCCCAGTCCACCCCAAGGGTGGTCCTTAACCAGTGATGGACGAGTTTGGAGGTGTCAGTCCTCTAGCTGCCTTGTACTGACCTAGACAGCTAGCTCTGAGGAATGATCTGTGCTGTCTCCAGAGCTCCCCTGCAAGATGGAACCGAAGTTCCCCTTTGTGGGACTTGGCTTGATATCACATTCCCCATCCTGGTCCCACTTTTTCACTTCCCTACCACTGGTTTATCTCAGAAACTGAAGGCAAACAGGAGCCACAGAAGGGTGTTGAGCAACAGTCATGCACAAAAATGCCTTTAGAGGGGTTAATGGCAGTGTGCTGGAGAGCAGACTGTTAGTTTTCCTGCTTCTAAAGGCTTTTCCCACTCAAGGGCACCTTTGAGTCTCCCAAAGCCCAGTAAGGGAGGGTGGATGAACAAGGCTGTGTCCATTTTATGGTCAAGGTCAGTGAGGCCCTTTGAAGAAAAATGGTGCTCTATGAAGGGAATGAGACTCATAGTGGAGCCAAATGTCCCACTTCAGTCATAGCGCTGGGGAAGGGTACCAGGGATTATAGTTTTTCCTACAGACTATGGCTTATTCATCCTCTGCATATCCGACCTTCATGCACCAGAATCAACATGGGGATTGTTCAAAATATGCATTCTGAGGCCCCAGGCCCAAAGGTTCTGATTCAGCAGGTGTGGAGTACCGCCAGGTTTTGGCATTTTAAGCAAGCAACCCCGGGTGGCCCCGAAGGTCCCGGGCTACCCTTAAGAAACCCTGAAGAGCCGAAGGGTCAGGACCTCGGTCTGAGAATGCTGCCCTCCCTGCAACCTTCCCTCCCAGGGCTTTCTCCTCCTCCTCATCCCCCTGGGGGCTGCTGCGGTCCGAATCAGGCCTCATCAACCCTCCCGGCAACACTTAAGGTCTGGCTGACTGAGCTGAGTGCTATTATTAACGGGGAAACAGAGGCTCAGGGCACCACATTAAGGAGCCCCAGGTCGCTCTGCTGTAGAGGGCGAGATTCGAACTCGCGGCGGCGGCTCCGGGAGGGCTCCACTTCCCGCGGCTGCCAGCAGGGGTATGCGGAGCCCTGGGGATGCGGGAGGCCGGAGGCGGGGGTCGGGGCAGGGGCGCTGGAAGAACGGGGGCTTTGACTTCCACCTCCCGGCGCAGACCCAGACACTAATTAAAATCTCCTGAGCCGCGGGGGTGGCGGGGCGGGCACAAAGCCGGCTTTGACCGGTCGGCGGCGGCGCTGGCGGGCGCGGGGCCGCGCCGCACAGGGGCCGCTTGTGGGACGTGTTTGTTTTTGCTCGTAAAGCACGGCCGCCGAGCGGTGCCCGGGCGGCGAGGGGGGCCGGGGCCGGGAGAGGGCCCCTGAGGCCACGGCCGGCCACCCCCGCGCGCCGGCTACGCGCTGCTCCCGGTCGGCCGCCCTCGCCCCCCGCCGGGGCCACAGAACCCTTCCCGCCCGGCCTCAGGTTCCCCCGGTGGGACATGGTAACGATGGTAACCTCGTAGAATCAGTAAGGATTACTACTTACTGAACGCTCACTGTATTCCAGGCCCTGGGCTAAGGATTTTCCCAAACCTCATATTTAATGCTCTCTTCATTAATACCTCCATGTTACGGATGAAGCTTGGAGAGGTCGAGCGCTTTGCCCAGGGTCACACAGCTCTAAACGAGGCAGCCAGGCCTGGAATCCAAGGCGGTGACCCCCGAAGCTACTGGAGACTGTCTCCCCACAGAGGGCGAGCAGGGCTAGGGACAGCAGGGAGCATCAGAGGAAGGTGGGTTCCAGCAGGGAGAGCTTCCCTGGTCAGAGCCTGCTCACTCCCTGTCGGGCAGCCCCTCAGAATGAGCTGCTCAGCACAGGGTTTTCAAGCCGAGTCCCAAACACAACTAGTGCTGGTTCTCTGAGGTCCCTTCCAGGCCAGGTCTTTAGGATGCATCCCCAGCTACGTGCAGTGGCACTGCCTTGCAGGGGAGGCACCTGCCTTCCTGGGCATACTGGGCCTTCGGAACGGGATGGGGTGTAGTTTGATGTGGATGGTTAGGGACCAGGAAAAGATGGCACCTCCTCCTTGGGAGGCCCTGTGGTTGGAGGGATCCCCTGGTCTCTGTGGTCACAGAATCATGGACTGTCCCGCTCATGCTCTGGGCCTTTACACTTGGGCTTCCTGTGATGAGAACTTGTCCCCCCCATAGGGATCTCTCATCCACTCACTTTTCACCTGACTCCCTCGCCGTTGTCAGCTCAGAGCCAGTTATCCTCTCTCTGCGCCCACCATTTGTCCTTCAGAATACCCATCACAGTGGTGATGATGTGCTCAAGGTCGCTACCTTTCTGGCCAGGAGGGGACCCTGAGGATCAGACGACAAGGGCCTTGCTCACCTTTCTGCCAGTCCCTTCCTTCGATGAACTGGGCGCAGAAAGGTGCACTGGGTAATATTTCTTAGGGTGCCTCTGAATCAGAGCTCAGCCTAGGTCATAACAGGCTTGGTCAAGTCCTGCCTGGGAGACTGGGGGTGAGGGTGGGCATGGTCAGAGAAACACAGAAACCCGGAGGGGACCTGAGTTCACTGCCTAAGGCGGTGACAGACCAGGCAACTGATAGTTCTCATCCAGTGACATGAGTACTGACAGAGGTGTCCTGTGGCTGGGGGTCTCTCAGCCCTCTGAGACTGGGTCTCTAGCAACCTGAGCTCGGTATCTCTCCACTTTCTTCCACCCATTCCTGCCATGTGCCCTGTGTTTGCAGATGGCTGGCTGGGGAGGGCTCTGACCTGGATGGTGTACCCCACTAATCCCAGCCACCTGTGAGGAGGAGAACACGAAAGATGAGGAGGAGAACAAGGAGGGAGAGTTTCTTAGACTCTCTCCCTCCCTAAATCCTCAGAGCCAGAGCTTGGACAGAGACACTATTAATACAAAATTTGCAAACATGGCTTCTAAAAATAGCTCCAGCTGGCAAGGCCCACCTGGCACAGGCTGCACCTTTGCGGCTGCTGGCCCGCTCCCCTCGGCGCACCGCCTCAGTCTGTCAGCAAGCATGTCAATCTGCCTTCCCCCCACTCGTCGCGAGCGCGACCACAGCCCTGGATCCAAGCCAGGGGAGAGACCCAGTGAGAAGACTCCTGTCCCAATCTGAAGGGGGCAGGGATGTGCAGGCTCTGGGGAAAGATGGTCTTGCCCATAAGGTGCGTGGGGGAGACAGTACTGCTCATAGGGAGCTCCCAAAAAGGGGGTGGGGGGTTGGACACATGTGTACAAGAAGACCAAAGCAGTGTTTAAACCCCTGCAAATGAGAATAGCCCAATCAGAGTGAAAAATAGCAAGAACATGAAAAAAAGAACACACCAGGGAGGAAGGCCAAGAGAGTGGTTCCGTGGTCATCACGGACCCAGATGGGACTGGGCACATGGTAACCCCCCAGCAAATCCTAGGGACTAGAGAGCCAAGAAGCTACCTGAGAGCTCCTACTGTCCAACCCTTTCACTGAACAAGTGAGGAAACAAAGGCCTGCATTGGTGATACGATTTGCCCCAGGTCCCTCAGTAAGCCAGTGGCAGGACTGGGCTAGAACGTGGGTCTGCTGGCCTGATGCCCTTTCCAGCAAGTCCCTTTATGTTCCTCTCTGCTACGTGATGGAATGACCATCATTAATAATGCCTCAAAATGCTCCTTTTCCATCATTGTTTGATTTAGAAGAGATTTATTGAGCACCTACTGTGTGTCACACACAAAGGTGAACTGGACAGGCAGGGCCCTAATTTCTGGTAAGCTCCATTAAAGTCTAATGACAAGAATTGCTCAGCTATGCACAGAGCTCTGCCATGTTCAAGATGCTTTCATGTAAACAGAATATATAGTGTATTTCCCAGGTAACAGTTGAGGAAACCAAGGCTCAGGAAGTTAATAACTTGTCCAAGGTCACCCAGGAAAGTTAGGTCTACACCTCCTCATGTTGCCTCAGGAGTCCTCGGGTTCCTTCCAAGTCAGTGGATATGGCTTATAGGATGCCAGTCACTTGCTCCTGGAAGCCTTCTATTCTGGATGCCCCCATGGATGAGAGCTAGGAGGGCACTGGGAAGCCCATGACCAGAAGCACCAGACTGTCCTGCAGTGCCTTGCTTTAGGTTGGACCTAGTGGCATCCCCTAGACACATTACATAGGTGGGTCCCAGCCCTCACAGAGCTCATGGGAACCTGGCTGCTCCCTGCTAGGTAGCTTCTAGCCTGTTCTCCCTAGCCCTCTGGGGACTGATCCAACCAGACACAAATGCTCATTCCTGGAATGGGAAAGTAAAGTCAGAGCTATAATCATCCTGGCCCTGACACAGGCTCCACTGCAGTCCTATAGTGAGCAGGGAGGGGTCAGCAGAAGTGAAGACACATGACCTCCCTCAAAGTGGCCCTGGCTGTGCTGGTTGTCTTGTAACAGCCCCTGGGCACTGCCCCCATGGTCTCTAGGTCCCCAGGCTCACCCTGGGTGGGGACATGTGTACCATTTCTTCCTCTTTTGATGCCACAATGGATTCTATATTACAATAGCCTCATTCCAGGTGAGTTTATCGAGGGCCTGCACATTCTGTCCAACCATTCCCGCACATCCACAGAGGCATCCACACCTATACTTCCCCACTTGCTGCCTAGAACTTTCCATCATGCAATGCTTGCCTTGAGTCCCCATCTTGTGGGCTGACAGTGCTCTGACTGTGGGCCCAGCAGATAGCTGGCTGTTTTACTCTGCTCACAGACTGAGATCCATCTGCAATTATGGAGGCATCCCCTGCCTTGGACAGCCTGCTACCCGCACAGAAGCTTCTGATGAAAATGGCCACTCTAGACACACAAAGGGCCAGTTTTTTGATACATGCCCCTTCCACCCTAACCACACCTAAAGCAAAGGCACCCATCTCTGGGCTGGATGTAAGAGACAACTGCTCTTTGAGGTGGCCTGGCTCGGGAATACCGCCCCCTAGGGACACTGCAGGGTAAGTAGAGGCAAAACCCAGTCTGAAGGCACAAGGATTTTCTCAGTCTTGCCTTCCCTCTCCAACATTTTCTTCTGGTGAAACCGCTACTCTTTCCTACCTCTTTCAAGGAAGCAGTGAGTGCCAGGCAGTTGTTTGGGAAGGCCACTGATGGGACCAGCGGTGGCTCACAGGTTCCCTGGACCCCTGAATGGCCTCTGGGAAGAGTAGGCCCAGTGAGGTGATTAGTTCACCAGTTGTGAATAGCTCAGTCTGTCTGAATGCTCCCTCCAGGGGTCTGGCCTGGGGCCAACCAGAGCAACTGGCAGGTGAAAGGGGAGGAGGATGAAGTATGTGGAGGGTTGCCCCTGGTGTCTGAGCCCTTCCCATTTCCAGGCCCTGTGTCCCCATGTCACGCCCCCAGAGAAGGATTCCTAAGATGGCCTGAGAGTGCCTGTGCTCCTTGCAACAAAAATGCTTGTCTAGCTAATAGATTCTCTCAGGGAGTTTAAATGGGAGGCTCAGAGAGTGGGCTGGAAACAGAAGCAGAGACCGTGGGAGACTGAGTCATGGGATGAAGAGGCTAAGGTCAGAGCTGAAGATGCACCTCTGGAGGGCACCTTAAATGGCTGCCAGGACAGCAGAGCTACAGTTTAGACACTGATATCAAAAGGCCATGCCACCTGAGAAGGCCTGTGCTCCCCCACCATCCCAGTATATCCCCACAGTGGGATGAACAGTACCTCAATGGTTCTGTTCCTTGCAACCTGAGCAACCCAAACTTACCACTGGACTCCTGCAAAAACCGTTGGGCTGGAAGAAAAAGCTCCAACTGTGGCACTAACTGGCAGGTGGCCCAGATAAGTAACTTAGCCTCTCCCAAGCTCAATTTTCCCATCTGGAAATTGGGGAGACCATCCCAGTTTCTCCATATCATCCCATAAGGTATTGGCATCCCATAAGATGTTGGCAGGGGGTGGGGGTTGTGCGAATAAAATGAGATCACAAATTGGAAACCACATCAAGCCTTAGCATCCAATTACACGTGATTCATCTTTTATGACCTCACCCACATGAAAACACCAAATGGCAAATTCTTGTCTTCTTCCCTCCCTCAGGTTAATAGATTATTCAGTCATTCAGTCAACGGATACAGAAAAAGTCCCACTTGGGTGCCTGGCACCATTTGGATCTTGGACAACATAAGAGAAGACTTCAGCACACAGCCCTCCAAGAACACAACCGTCTTTCTGAGAAGATGAGATTCACATAAAACATAGTCACCACTGTTTTTTGGAGCATCCACTCTATGCCAGCACTGTGCAATGGGCTCTGTACAAGATGTTTCATTGACTAGATCAACCCCGTCTGGTGTGCGGTATTATCCTCAGTTTGCACACGAGGACCCTGAGATCCAGGAACGCTGCTGGGGAAGTTGGTCCAACATCATGCAGTTAGTGACACCGGAGCTGGGCTGGAACCCAGAAGGAGCTGCCTCTGAGGCCTGTGCTCTTTGTAGCATCCTTGGCTGCCTGTGGATGCTGTTTGAGAGGGGTCTGGGTGTACCAGGAGAGGCCACCCACTGTCATTCCCTGAAGTCTGCTTTGGTCTGGCCCTGTGGTGGGCAACGACCTCCAGAGCAGAATGTTGAGATTTTGCCCCTGAAAAACGTGGTGTGGCTAGGACTACCTCTCAACCCACATCTCCTAGTGCTCCCACCAAGGGTACCCACCCCTACCCTGGCACACTTGACCCCTCACTAGTAAGAATTTCAGTTTGTCTGTGTGCATGCAGCCAGCATTTCAGAAAGAATGTGAGCTCTATGTTTAACAGGTTAAAGAGAATGAATCCCCCTCACCTTTGACCTGCCATGGTATCAGGCCCTCGGTGGTCTAAGGAACTGGGTGCATCTCAGAGTCTTAGCAACAGAGGCCCAGTCTGAGCCCAGGGCATCTGCAGGAGTCACACAACTGCCATTTGCTGTGGTTATGTGTGTGCCAGGCTCTGTGCTGGGGTACTCACCCTGCATCTTACTTAATCTGCACGTAAATGTTATTGCTATCCAATTTTACAGGTGAGGATAAGGAGGCTCAGAGAAGTTTAGTGACTTTCCTGAGGTCACACAATGAGTAAATGATGGAGTTGGGCCTGACTCCCTATATCCCGCAATAGCCTTTTGGGTAAAGATCACATTCTTTATCTGACATTTAAGACTCTTCTGCAGGATGACCTCAAACCATCAACCAAATGGGTCCCCCTCCTCACTGTAGCCAAGCAGGCCTGCTCATTTCACCAACACCTGTTCACACCCCTCACCACCTGGAGCCCTACCCCTTTTCTTCCCCATCTCAAGGAACTCTAACACATAAAGGATGGGGACAGGCAGGAGAGCAAGGTGTCTCAGAAAACAAGAATGCAGAGACCCATGAGCACAGGAAGAGGCAACTTCTCCTCAGGACCTGTGGGTTTCTCTCCCCTGCTGCATGCTAGTGTGGGCAGACACTCAGCGTGAGTCAACTGACTTGAATGCCGCAGACTGTGCGTTACCTTGGGCAAAATGCAGTCCCACTGAGCTCCGGCCTCATCCCGCCTGGAAGAGGTGGGCTGTAGATGATCTCTGAGACTTCACCAGCTCTGACTCTCTTCACCTGAATGGACACAGCTGCTGGGCCTCCTCCCGCCCTGCTCATGCCCCGGCTGCAGGTGCCCCCGTGCTCGGGCAGGACAGCGGCAGTGACCAACACCCTGCCCCCGCCCCACCAACCACACTACAGTCCCCTGGAAGCAGGCTTCAGGAAGGGGCCCATCCCCGGTGGGGGCTACCCAGTGGGAGGGAGTCTCAAGAGCACTGGAGTGAGGGGCAGGACCCCTGGCTTCTGGTTCTGCTCTGTCGCCTACTCTGCCGAGTGGGGTCAGGCATATTGGTTCTCCTCTCTCAGCCCATTTCCTCAGCTGTAAAATGGAGCTGGGGGACCTGGATAGTTTCTAAGAGTACTTCCAGTCCTAATAATCAAGGAGTTAGCTGAAATGGAGGAATTCCAGGCATTGGGGAGAGGATGGAGGGAGCTTTCTAACCCTTGGGCAGCAGGCCTTAAGCAGGAAGCAGCTTAGGCCTGGGCAGCTGCATGGCCTGGCTGAGCAACACATGGAGGAGGGGCAGGGCCCTAGATGAGGAGAGGTGTCTGAGAGAGGAGATGGGGGCAAGGGAAGGCACTGACTGGAGGAGGCTGAGTGGAAGAAAAGGAGGAGGCTGAGACAGAAAGGGAGGATGGAGAATACATAGGTCAGACAGGGGCTGGGGGTGCTCGCTGAGTCAGGTCCCCAGCTGCACACCTGGGGAGGTACGGCCGAGGGCGCAGTGACATCGCAGGGCCGCCAATAGCCAGATGTGTGAAGGTGGAGCCAGTCTAAAGAAGTTTGCTGTTTTTCATAAGAAAACACATTTTGGAACCACTAACCATGGGAGGGTTAGGACCCTCTGATCTCTCTCCCGAGCTCTTGTGGTACAAAACTGTAAAATCTTGCAACATCAACCAAGTAAAAGCAATACGCATCGAGAGAAGCCTGGCAGGACCTCTTGTCAGGGAAGGAGGGAATACATATATAATGGAAGGAGACTTCTATTATATATGTAACCGCACATTTCTTAAGCTGCAGAGCAGGTACACAGGTGTTGATAATACTATTCTTATACTTTTTCATACCTTGACTTATTTTAAAGAATCTCTGTAAGGAAATTTGCCAAAATCTTAATAGTGGTCTTTGGGAGGATGGAGTTATTACGATTGTTATTATTTCCTTTTGACATTTGGGATTTTCCAAAAGCTCTACATTGAGCAAACATGAAAAAAAAGAAAAAAACCTTTTAAGATAGACTCCTCCTACTATGGCCATAATTTTAATCTTCAGTGGAAATTGAACACAGCCATCTGAGCTGTCTCATTCTCATACTCTTTCCCTCATCGATTCACCAGCTCAGTAAATCCATCACTCTCCCTCCCTGCCCTAAAGCTAATGCTTTTCCAAAGAACATCTTTCAGTGTTCTTAGTTCCCCAAGCCCAGTACCCATTAAGCAGAGAGGAAAGACATTATTAGGCTTGTAACAAGACAAATAAGGGCTTGAGACTTAGCTTCTGTATCTACTGGTAAGTCACTTACTTAATCACCCTAAATTTCAGCTTCCCTATTTGTAAAATGACCCCAGATTTTTGTGCGGACAAAATGAGAAAATACATGTAAAGCAGTCAGCATTAATCAGTGGTGCCTGGAACATAGGAAGCATACAATAAACTGGCATCATCATCACCATCATCTCTATTTTCATCCTCATTGATGACTGGCTACCACTTCCTCTGTTCCTAAAGGAAATGCCAGGTGATCCAACATTCTACTTGAATTGATGAAAGAAATATTTCAGTCTGAACTGGGCACCAATATGGCCTTCTTCTCCTGGCAAAAGATCTGGATTCCAGTCTCAACTCCATCAGTAATTGTGTGACATAGGCAAGTTCCTTCCCCTACCTATGCCTTAGTTTCCTCATTTGCACAATGGTAGGCTTAGACTTAGTCTGTGACTAGGGTGACCATATAATCAATCCTTTAAACCAGAATATTTTTTGAGCAAAAGGTGTGCTATCAATACTTATCTCAAAATGACAGGTTTAAGCCAGGACAATTGTGGGCACACTGGGAAGTCTGGTCATTCCACCAAGAGATCCATTACCTTCTTGCCCACCAGTGTGGCAGGCAGAATAATGCCCCCTCCCAAAGATGACCACTTCCTAATCCCTGGAACCTGTGCATATGTTAGATCACAAGGCAAAAGGAATTAAGGTCATAGACCCACTGACCTTGAGATGGGGAGATCTCCACAGGATCCTGATAAACTGCAGAGGGAAGTGGAGGAGTGTCAGAGTGATGCAATATAAGAAAGACTTGGCCGGCCACTGCTGGCTTTGAAGATGGAAGGGGACGACCAGCCAAGAAGTGCAGCCTCTAGGAGCCAGAAAAGGTTAAAAAAAAAAAAAAAAAAAAAAGGATCCTCCCATAGAGCTCCCAGAAAAGGATGCTGACCTACCGATGCCTCAATTTTAGCCCACTGAGGCCCATTTTGAACTTCTGACCTCTAGGACTGTAAGATAATAAATGCATGTTGTTTTAAGCCACTAAGTTTGTGGTGATTTGTTACAGCAGCAAAAGGAAACCAATACAGCCAGTATGACTCAGTGGGTACCTTTGGCCAACTGCTCCACGAATACAGCCCTTGGAGCATAAAAGAGCTAATCTAAGCTCCAGGAGAGCTCGATTCTAGTCCCGCTCTGATATTGACTCACCCTGGAACCCTGAACAGGTCAAGTAATTCCTCTTGGTCCTCGGTTTTCTTTCTCTAAAATGGGGGTGGGGTAACATTGTCTGCCTCACCTCTTTGTTGAGGGTTGGGTGGGGATGTGAGGTCGTCCAACATTCAATGACTCGGGCTGGGGCTGGGTCACCAAGATGAACCAGACCTAGTCCCAACTCCATCCCTGCTCTTGAGAAGCTCCCATTCTGGATGGGGAAACAGATGTGTAAGTAGGTAGTTAAAATACAGTGTGATGAACGTAAAGATCGGTTATTATGAGTGTACACAGAGGACTATATAGGCCCACCTACTGGAAGGATGAATGTCAGAGAAAAGTTTTTAGAAAGTGACACCACAGCTGAGCCTTAAAGGATGAATAGGAATAGCCAAGCAAAGAGGGTAGGGAAGGAGGAAAGAACTATCCAGAGGAGACAGCAGAAGCAAGACCCCGGAGATGCCAATCAGCATGGTGTCGGGAACAGAGATATAGGCAGCTAGGTGGTGTTGGCCTGGAAAGCCTGAGCGTAAAGGCAATGCTATGTGGATTCTGTGGGCTGATGGATGAAGGTATGGTGTGAGCGCAAGGTTGTATTATTGGCCTGTGTGTCCGCCAGACCAGTGCTGGGTCAGGAGATGGTCTCTAATGTGCAGTTCCTCTTGACGTGGCTTGAAGTGATCTCTTCTGGTTGTCTCCTCCTCACATTCCCCCCAGACATGTGCCAAAGGCCTAGCAGCTTCCCCAGCCTACTGAAGGGGATGGGGCCGTGCAAAATTACAGCCACTGCAAAGAGGCTGGCCTGACCTCAGGAGCTGGGTTTCATCATTCTGAAATCATGCTCCTGACCTTAGTCAGAGCCAGAAAGGTGGAGAGGACAGGGTGGGAAAGCAGAGCGGGTGGCAGCAGGTTTGGGCAAGGTGCCGAGGCTGGAGGAGAAAGCAGCTGGGACCAGCAGGGGGTGAGACTCCCGAAAGGAGGCCATCCATCGTGCTGTGTGACCTCAGGCCACATCTTTGCCCATTCTAGGTTTCCCTGGTGCCATTCCCGGGGCTGGCCCTCCTGGAGCCTCCTTGTGGAGGACAACCTTAGGGCTCTCGGGCCATTCCTGTGGATGGGGCCCTTCTGGGTGAGCAGGAGCCCAGGCCAGGGCTGCTGCGGTCTGAGACTGGCTCCAGCAGTCAGCTGTCCAAAGCGTCCACACTTCAAGGAGAGTGAGCCATGAGAAGCTGATGGGCTCCTGTTGGGGTCAGAGCTGTAGAGACAGCTCTAAGCTATGGACAGCCTAGCCCACACTGCTCAGATGCGCTTCCCATGTGCATTCTGCATCTTTGTCCAGTTCTTTTAAGCAGTAGTTACTGGTTAAGGCTGTGCTTATCATTTGCTTGTACTGCCATTACTAAGTACCACAGACTGGGTAACTTAAACAGAACTTTCTTTTCTCATAATCCTGGAGGCTAGAAATCCAGGATCAAGGTGTCGGCAGGGCTGGTGTCTTCTGAGGCATCTCTGTCTTGTAGATGGCCCTCTTCTCTCTGTGGCATCACAATGGTCTTCCCTCTGTCTGTGTCCTAATCGCTTCTTATAACACTAGTCATACTGAATAAGGCCTACCCCATTGACTTCACTGAACTTAATTACCTCTTTAAAGACTCCTATCTCCAAATACAGTCACATTCTGAGGTATTGGGGGTAGGACAAATCAATTTTGAGAGGGACACAAGTCAGCCCATAACACTGGGCTCTGGGATCACCAATAGAGCTTTTCTAAATATAGATGTCTCCCCCTTCCCCCCATCCCCCTGGGATTCTGAGTGTAAGCTCCATGAGGGCAGGGCAGGAGCTTTGCCCATTGCTATATCTCTGACTAGGGACCCAGCTCTGTGCCCAGCAGATGGAATGTGCTCAGTGAGTATTTGTGGAATAAAGGGATGATTTAGTAAATTGGGACGTGACCCATGTGTTTGTCATGTAGAAAATTCCATGGTTGATTGAGTCATTTAGTGATGAAATCCCAGGAATATGATTGGGTTTCATTCTTCCTGTTGCTCGATGGAAGCCTAAGGTTCAGCAAGGAAAAGAAATACCAGGCCTGGAACTCCACAAGTAATGTGGGCCCTTTGGACCTGCCCAGCACCTCACCAGGAGGCCAAGGACTTGAGGGAAAAGGGAGGGTTGGATTTGATACCATTCTTTGTCTTTATTTAACTGTTTATCTAGCTGTTCATCTGTAATCTTTATAATATCCTTTATAATAAACTGGTACATGAAAGTAAATGTGAGTTCTAGCAGATTTATTGAGCCTGAGGAGGAGGTTGTGGAGGCTCCAATTTATAGCCAGTCAGAAGCACAGATGGAGGCTGTTTTGTGGGACTGAGCCCTTAACCTGTGAGATCTGATGCTATTAGAATGGAGTTAATTGGTAGTGTTAGAAAACATACGTCAGACCTGCCTTCAGCACCCTTCACATGCGGCCTCTGCTGACCCCCCAGCCTTACCCCAGCACAACCAGTGATTTAAGCCACAGGAAATACAGCATTGTCCCCTGACTCTGTTATTGCACTTACCCACACCTTCCTGTGGGCTTCCCAGGATGCACCTCCCCAGTTTGCCCCCTAGGAAATGTCTCCTTGAACTCCATTTGAGTTTAAGGCCTTTTGTGACTGGCCTAGGCTGCAGGGTAGAGGGGCATCCTCTGGGCCCCTACAATCCCATGCTTCCCTTTAGCATATGTTGATTACACTAGTGGCAAATGCCCATCCTGACACCTTCCCCACCAGACTGGGAGCACCCAAGGGCAGGGCTGAGTTGCTAAGTACTTTCTGTGTCCTGATGCCCTCACAGGCTGAGGACCAAGTCTAAGTCCTCAGCAAGGTTTCGGGGAGAGAAGGGTGTTGAGGGAAAGAACAAATGCTCCGGGAGGTAGCGTAAGGAGGGAAAGGAGATGCTCCAACACAGGGTGTCAAAGGGAGAATCATTTTTCAAAAGGTGATGTTCGTTCTATGCCTTCTCATACCTTTAGTGGCAGAACTAGACACGGTGTTGCAGCCCCTGGCCTGTCCTTCACCTCCCCATGCCCCAGTCCCATGGCCCAGGCAGCACCTCTGAGGTGGCTCAGGGCAGCCGTCAGCTCTTGGAGCTGGCCAGCACAGAGCAGAGGCAGGCAAGCAGAATCTTACCCTCCAGCAGAGACCTCAGGCTGGCCAGGAAACTCAGAGAAGTGAGAAGGCAGTGACCCCAAGGGGTAAAAACTCAAAAATACCAGTAATGGGGAAAGGAGAGGAGAGGTGAGGGTGACAGTTAGGAGGCCAGAACCTGGATTTCTATTCTCAGCATGCCATTGTTAGACCTCAGAGAAACTCCCCTGATGTGACCTTTCAGCAAGCTCCTGCCTCTCTGTTTCTTCAATTGAAAATGGGGGTGGACAGGCTGGACTAGAAGGTCAAAGGTCCTCTCAGCCCTGGCCAAGATTTGAGAGAAGTGTGGCTGTCTTAAAGGTGCTCTTTGAGAAGACTGTCTCTAGGCGGGCTCCCAAATTTCAGAGGCTCACATCTAGCCAGGTACTGGGGAGATGTGTCTCTGGGCCTGGGAAGAACTGGAAGCAGCCTCCCTAAGCCTCCTGAGCTGGACCTTGTCCTGCAGTTCTGGCAGGCCCATTCGGCCTTCAGCTCTAATGAGGCTGGCCACCTGGGGAGCCACAGAAACCCTGCCTGGCCTATTTTGTGATGAAGCCATGGTCACTTCTCTGCTTAACCCTGAGGTGATGCTCCTCAACGTGGCCTGGGGGCTGGGCAGCACCCTTCATGGGTCACCTGGGATTCTAAGGAGTACATCTGGCTGGGCAGGGCCTGAAGGAAGTTCCAAGCCACAGGGGCCCAGGGCCCAGGTCTCTGGCCATGTGGACAATCTCTGTTGGCCCCACACTCCCTGGATCCCACCCTGCCAGGACAGGGCCTGCTGTCCTGGGCCCATGCCTGCAGCCATTCCCTGGGCCATGATTTCAGATTCAATTGGTGAAGACAGGCCTCCTGGGATGAGCCAGTTGGCCCTTGTTTGTTATTTGCTTCTCAACGTTGGAAAAACTATGCTGTACACCTGGCAGTACTTGCTGCTGGTGGTTTTTTTTTTTTTTTTTCATAAGAAACAGAAAGTAACCCCTGTGCTTACTGCAACCAAATCCATTTTATTGGCCTGCTGCACCTCCCACAGCAATAATAATGACCCCTTATATTTGATGAGTCTTACAGTTTACAAAGCACTTTCTTATGCATTCTCCTTTTTGGTCCATGCAACACTTTTGGGAGGGAGAGAGGAATGGCGTTATTTTTCCTGATTACAGGTGAGGAAACTGAGCCTCCAACAGTAAGATCAGCTGCCTATGGTCACACAGCAAGATGGAGCTGAAGCAAAGAACTTGGGTCCTCTGACTGAAGTCCTCAGTTCTTTGCACCACATAACTCCTCATGTTGCTTGAATGCTCAAGTCTCAGACACCCTCTTCCAAAAACAAGAGATGGCAGGAGGCTCTATTGCTGTACTACCCAGCCCACTCTCAACTCCTTTTTATTTCTGAACTTTTTACCTTGGTGAAATTAACCATTGCCCCATCTCAACAATCACTTCAAAGCCAATGACACTTCTGTGATTCCCTCCAGGACATGAAATCTTCAGAGCTTACCCTGCCTCTCCAGGTCTTTTTAATGTTCCCACCTGACCTTCACTCATCAAGCTTAGAGAACTCAATATTACCTTACTTTTGTTTCTCTTTCACCTTCTAAATCCAGTTAGCCAAGTCCTGGGCATTTTACTTATGCATCTAACAAATAACTTGTTATATGCTATACCTTTCCAGTCTATTCTGTACCCCATTATTATATAATATGTTGTCTTGTGGCTGGCTTTGTTCACGTAGTATAATGTTTATAAGGTTCATCCATGTTGGATCATTTATCAGTACTTTGTCCCTTTTTTACAGGGGAATAATATTCCATTGTATAGATAGACCACATATTATTTATCTGTTCAATAGTTGACAGACATTTGGGCTGTATCTGTTTTTTGGCTATTATGAATGATGCTACTATGAACATTTGTGTACAAGTTTTTACATAGACATATTCTTCATTTCTTTTGGGTATATATTTAGGAGTAGAATTTCTGAATCATATGGTAGCTATATGTTTAACATTTTGAGGAACTACCAGTTTTCCACAAAGCTGCACCATTTTACATTCCCACGAACAAAGTATGAGGGTTCGAATTTATCTGTATCCTTGCCAAACTTGTCTTTTTTATTGTAGCCATTCTGGTAGGTGTAAAGTGGCTTCTCATTGTGATTTCAATTTGCATTTCCCTAATGACTAACAATGCTGAGCAATTTCTCATACATTTATTGGCCATTTGTATAAATACTTTGCAGAAAGATATGTTTAGATCTTTTGCCCATTTCTCAGTTGGGTTGTCCTTTTATTGTTGAGTTGTAACAATTCTTTATATATTCTGGATATAATTTTCTTGTCAGATAAACGTTTTACAAATACTTTCTCCCATTCTATGGGTGGTCTTTTCTTTTTTTGAGGGTGTCGTTTAAAGTCCAATATATCTTTTCTTTTGTCACTTATGCTTTTTGGTGTTTAAGAAAGCTATGTTTAACCCAAAATCACAAAGATTTACTGCTGTTTTCAATTTGTTTTGACAGTTTCTGGTCCCCCACATTTCCCTATGAATTTCAAGATTAGCTTGTCAATTTCTGCAAAAAAAGCTAGCTGGGATTTTGATAGAGATTGATTGAGTCGCTAGATCAATGTAGGGCATATTAACATCTTAACAATATTAAGATTTTTGATTCATGAACATTGGATGTCTATTTATTTAGTTCTTCCTTCATTTCTTTCAACGTTTTGTAGGTTTTAGGATAAGTTTTGCATTTCTCTTGTTAAATTTATTCCTATTTCTGTTCTTTTTGACACTATTCTAAAAGGAATTGTTTTCTTTTCAGATTGTTCATTGCTAGTTTGTAGAAATACAATTGCTTCTCTATATTGATCTTACTCTGAAATACTGCTGAACTTGTTAGGCCTAATAGTTTTTTAGTGGGTTGCTGAAGATTTCTACATAGATCATGTCACCCAAATATACAGATAGTTTTACTTCTTCCTTTCTAATATGGGTCCCTCTTATTGTTTTGCCTTGCATAATTGCCCTGGCTAGAATGTTAAATAGAAGTAGTAAGAGAGTGGACATCCTTGTCTTGTTCTTGATGATATGGGGAAGGCTTTTAGTTCCTTGATCATTAAATATGTTAGCTGTGGATTTTCATAGATGCCCCTTTATCAAGCTGAGGAAGTTTCCTTATATTCTTAAATTTTTTTTGTTACCATGAAATGGTGTTGGATTTTGTCAATTGCTTTTTCTGACTCTACTGAGATGACCATGGTTTTTGTCCTTTATTGTATTGAGAAAGGGTGTTAAATTAACACCTTTTTTTCCTGATGTTACACCAATTTTACAATACTAGGTTAAATACCACTTGGTCATGATACATAACTCTTTTTAGATATTGCTGGATTCAATCTGGTAGCATTTTGTTGAGGACTTTTTTTGCATCTGTACTCAGAAGAGATAGATTGGTCTGTAGATTTCTTTTCTGTTGATGTCTTTGCCTAGCATCTGGAATCAGGGGAACAATGACCTCACAGAATGAGCTGAGAAGTGTTTTCTCCTAGTTTTTGGAAGAGTTTGTGAAGAATTGGTTTTAAATCTTCCTTAAATGTTTGGTTCATAGAGTTCACTCCTTTTTATTGCTGAGTTGTATTCCATTACATGACTATAGCACAATTTGTTTAACCGTTCACCTGTTGATAGATACTTGGGTTATTTCCAGGTTTGGAATAAAGCTATGAACATTAGTGTACAAATCTTTATATGGACATATGTTTTCACTTTCTTGGGTAAATATTTACAAGTGGAATTGCTGGGTCATTTGGTAGGTGCATATTAACTTTATGAGAAAATTCCAGACTAATTTTCAGGGTGGTTGCATCAGTACACTTTACACTTCCACCAGCAATGAATTTGCTTACTCCACATCCTCACATTAGGTATTGCCAGTCTTTTTCATTTTAGCCATTCGAATGGGTATGTTGTGATATCTTAAAGTTGTTTTCATTTACATTTTGCTTATGAATAATATTAAGCACATGTACATACGCTTATTGGCCTTTTGTGTACCTTCCTTTTTACAGAGTTTGTTCATATATTTTATCCATTTTTTAAAATTAGATTTTAATTGAGTCTTCTTACTATTGAGCTGTAGGAGTTGTTTACATATTCTGGATAGAAGTTCTTTGTCAAGCATAGATAGATAGAGAATATTTACCCTGTCTATGGCTTTCCTATGCATTTTTCTTAACAGTGTTTTTTGATGAGCAGAAGCTTTAAAATAAACTTTAAATTTTGATGAATTCCACTTGCTGTATTTTCTCTTACAGTTATCGCTTTCTGGGTCCTGTCTAAGAAATCTTTGCCTATCCAAAGATCATGAAAATAATCTTTTACGTTTTCTTCTAGAAAACATTTTCATAGTTAATTTTTCCAGCACTGTTTGGTAAACAGACTTTTCTTTCCACATTAAATTGCTTTTGCTCTTTGGATGAAAATCATTTAACCACTCACTATTTCTGGACTAACTATTTTGTCCCATTAACCTAGTTTTTCTCTCTCTATGCCAATAACACAATTTGGATTACTATAGCAATACTGTAAGCTTAGAAATCAGGTAAATTCTACACCTCTGTCCTATTTCAAGACTGCTTTACTCTAGATTTTTTGTATTTCCATATAAATTTTGAACCAACTTGTTAATTTCTTAAAAACATGGGCTGATAGAAATTTGATTATTGCTTTGAACCTATTGATCCATTTGGGGAGAACTGACAAGTTAACAATATTGTGTTCTTCCAATCCATGAACATAATTTATCTTTCCATTAATTTTGAGTTTCTTTCACTTCAATGTTTTGTAATTTTTAGTGTGAAGGTTTTGCACACATTTTGTTATATTTATTCCTAAATATTTTGTTCTTAATGTTATTATAAATAGTATTTAATCTTTAAAAATTTCCAATTGCTTATTGTTAGTATTTGTAAATATAATTTCTTGTATAATGACCTGGTATGCTGTTGCATCACTAAATTCATTTATTAGGTTTAGTTTTTTGTGGGTTTTAGGTATATTTCTTGTTTTTCTATGTACATGATCATGTTCCAAAGATAATTTTACATCTTCCTTTTCAATTTATATGCCTTTTATTTAATTTTATTATCTTATTGCATTGGCTAGAACCTCCAATAATATAATATTGAATGAACTGATAATAGCAGATATCATTGCCTTGTTCCAAGACTTAGTGGGAATGTGTTAAGTGTTTCAACACAAAGTATCATATTTAGCTGTAGGTTTTTTTTTTTTCTTTCTAGAATCTGCTTTACAGACTGAGGATGTTTTGTTCTGTTTTTGAAGTTGTTTTTCTCTTTTTATCAAGAGTAGGTGTTGAATTTTATAAAAATACCCATGGTTTACCTTCCATGTGCACCTGAAAAGAACAGGTATTCTGTGGTTATTGAGTGTAGTGTTTGGTTAAGTGTCAATCAGGTCTCATTTGTTGATTAGGCTTCTCAAGTCTTGTATATTATTGTATTGACTGCTTCTTTTCACCAAATATGGGTCACACTTTCACGTTTCTTTGGGGTTCTTAGGGGTTGTTGTTGTTCTTCCTTGTTTAGTAGCTCACCCAGACTAAATCTGTGAAGCCTGTAGTGTGCAGCCACCAGTGTTTTTCTCACTTCTGGCTTTTGTTTGTTTGTTTAATTCTTATCTTTATTTTTAAGCCCTGCTTCCTAAGGATTGTTTCTGTGTCAGCATTGCTAAGTAGTCAGTCAATGATTGGTCAGAGGCTGTGCTAAAACACCAGTTGAGCCCATAAGACTTCTACCTTCTTCCATGGCTCTGTGATGAATCTAATGTGCGGGTTACAGACTACATTCAAAATTCAGGCAATTTACAAATCTGCTCCAGCTTTTTTACTTTCTGTTGGGCACTCTTACGCTCCCTGTACCTGTTTGCATGGTCTCAAGTTCTAACAGGACTATGTAGATACCCAGGGTACTCTTTGTTCTCTCCAAACCATGTGCTTTGCCAGAGACATGTAAGAGCTTATCTATTAGGGATCATATTCCTACTCTGCGTGTTGTTCAATGTCTGAAAACAATTATTTTTGTATATTGTAAAGGTTTATAGCTGCTTGTGATGGCAGGGCCAATTCAGTACCAGTTACTCTGCAGGACCAGAAGCAGGAACTGCTCTATCATTTTTTCTTAACTGTGTGATCTTGGGCAAATCACTTAATCTGCCTTAGCCTCAATTTTTTCATGTCAAAATCAGGCTAATAATAGCTACTTCAAAATACTGTTAAGATGAAAAGAAATAATATGTATGAATTCCTGATAATGCCTAAAGTGTTTGCAGAAGTGCCACAAATGATTGTTTATTACTGTGATTGTTAAAATATGTACTGGACAGATGTGATTGAAAAGGCTAACAGAAGATCAGCACAGTCAGGTAAAGAATCATATCTGAAGCCATAAGCTCTCACCATCCCATAGAGCTAAGATTCAGCAGCAATGGCACAGCCTATAGACTTTGGATTGGCCTAACCAGCTACTGACATGCCTGGATAAAGAATGGTGTTCTTGTTCTTGTAGCCAAGAAGGACCAGATGAAGACCACTGTCCATAACAAGAAATGAAAGTGAAAGCATCTAGCATAATGGAGGCAGGGGAGTATAATGGAAAGAATATATAGGCTTTGGAGTCAGACAAACCTGGGTTTCAGTCCCAGATGTGTTATTTGATGTACATAAACCACATGTTCTATAATCTCATCTATAAAATAGAGATTCATATATACCTTGCAGCATTGTTCTGAAAATAAGAGATACTATATGTAAGGTCTCTGGTATATAGCTGAAATGCAGTAGCTACTTAATTATTATCTTTATCTTCTGACTATATCAGTTCTCTGCTTAATAATTTTCCTTGGTTTCTTATCTCCCTCAAGAAAAAAACCAAACTCCTAATATGGCTTATAAGATCCTCCATGACCTGACCACCTTTTACCTCTTTAGCCTTGAATCTTGCCCCTCTATGAGCTTCCTTGACTTTGCTTCAGCCACACTGAACTACCCTCTAATCTATTCCAGGCCTGTATACTGCCTTTATCTCTGTATGGAACATTATTCCTATGCTTGACTTGGTTTACCGATTCATACATTACTTTATTCATTCTTTTTTTCATTCATTTACAAATGTTTATGGAGGACCCATCATGGAACAGGTACTGGAATATAGCAGTGAACAAAGTATATACACCATGTCCTCACTGAATTTATCCTGTAGTCTTATCATATCTGCCAAATCTGGACATGGGACCTCTGCTACATACTTATATGATACCATGGTTTCCCCTCTCATAGCCCTTCTCTTAATGCACTATAATCACTTATTACCTATCATAAGTTAACCCTCATAAGCTGTGAGCTCTGTGGGGGTATGAATCATGTTGTCCTAATCTTTACTTTATTTCCACTGCCTAGTGCATTAAATATTTATTGAATTAACAGCAAATTACTGTTAAATGAAAATGTGGCTTGGCTCTGAAACATTCCCAGAGCACCTATTCTGTGCAAGACACTGTAGAGATAAGGACACAGGTCCATCACCTCAGCGCAAGTGAGGGTAACAGCCACCACAATCTCTGGCTCTTGGGCCCATGTGCTCATTCACTGAGCTAACAAGCCCAAGCTGATACTCTCTCAGTTCTACTGGCAGTGATAACTCACCACTGCCCTCCTCACCAACTCATCTTCTGCTAGAGAAGAGTTTTCTTCCTTCTCAGTACTTTTAGGGTCCCCAATCCACAGAGTTCTACCAGCTTCACAGACCCTGCTTATGTCTCCAAGAACCACAAGAAGTTCTGAGCAGCAGCAGCAGGTTCACACACACGAATGCCTGTCCGTGAAAGACCAGACCCATGTGAGGCATCTTTTGGCTTTCTTCTAGCCTTGGGGAGCTTCCCGCCTCCCTTGGGCACTATCTCCATAGCTTCATCTTCTTTCCTCAGTTACAAATGTCAAAGCCTAGTTGTATTTCCTCTCTCTAAGTGAACAAAATGAGTATAACTGGAAACTTAGTTTTGCTTAAGAAATTAGGTTGGTCTCCATTACTTGAAGCATTGAGAAAGTCATTCTCATGTACTAGTGATGAGCATCAAAATCAGTACAACCTTAGGGCAATTTGGCAATGTATGTCAAAAGTTGCTTAAAAACGTATGCCTTTGATACAGTAATTCTATTCCTAGGAATCTATGCTAAGGATAATTTAAAATACAGTTGCCCCTTGAACAACACAGGTTTGCACTTAATGGGTACATTTATATGCAGATTTTTTTCAACAAATATATAGGAAAAATTTTTGAGATTTGAGATAATTTGAAAAAAAGATTGTTTTCTCTAGCTTACTTTATTGTAAGAATGCAATATATAATACATATATCATACAAAATACATGTTAGTTGACTATGTTCTCAGGAAGGCTTTTGGTCAACAGTAGGCTCTTAGTACTAAACTTTTTGGGGAGTCAAAAGTTATACATGGATTTCTGACTGTGCAAGGGGTCATCACTCCTCACCTCCACATTACTTAAGGTCAGCTATATATCAAAATGCAAGTAGTTACCCAAAATGCAAACATAATATTCAGGAGAAATTTGTCTCTATCAGACTTGCTTAAGTTACTTATGAGACATGCAATTTTCAGATGAGTTATTATTACAAGGTACTTAGGTCCAAAATTTAGCCATTTGGAGATCTGGGTTAAAAAAAAAGCTCTCTACTCTGTAATGTGGTGGAGCATTGAGAGGAATGGACTAAAATTTCAGAAATCAAACCCCACCAATGACTTGTATGATGGCCTTGGTAAATCACCTAACCTCCCGGGGCCTGTTTCCACATCAATAAAATGGGGTAATAGTCAGCCTACCTACCTTGGAAAGGCATGTAAGGAGAGGACCTTTCCCTTTTGTCTATACTAGTGAGCTTTCGGTAATGATAGGAATTGTCTTCATTGGCTTCCCTTTGCCTTTAGAATGACAAAATCCTTACCACAGCCACAGAGCTCCCAACAGTCTAGCCCAGCCTACCCTCTAGCCTTATTTTGGGCACAGTCCCCCTGTCAGTCACTGTCCTCCAGCCACACTCCTCCGTGGGGCCTTCACACATGTTTTTCCCTCGGCCTGAAATCCCATACTCCTTCTGCCTGGCCAATTCCTACTTATCTGTTAAATCCGATCTTTAATGTCACTTTCACCAGAATATCTTCCTAGATAACCCCCAACATGGTTAGGCCCCTCTATTAATTACATCCTCTCACAGTGTCCTCTGCAGATTCTTTCTAAGACTTTCCACAATGGTCCTGAAATATCTGTTTACACCATTATTTATCTGGTGGCCTCTCCCTTTCCAATGTCCCTGAGGGCAGGTTCTGTTTTTGACTTGTTCATGGCTGTGTATTTTTAGGGCTTGGAAGAGTGTCCAGGAGAGAGACCTGAGGTACTCTGATAACTGAGTGGATCCTTATAGTTTCGAGCATCAGAGATAGGGATCTAATGCCTTCATTTCACAGCTGACAAAACTATCACCCAGAGATAATAAATGACTCTTCCACGATCACATGGCCAGTCAGTAGAAGAGGCAGTTTTTGAATTCATTCATTCATTCAATAATTTTTTTCTAAGAACCTACTATATTCCAGTCACTGTCCTAGGTGCTAGAGATACAATGGTTGTCAAGATAGCCCCTGACCTCCTAGGACTTACATGGTGGTGGTGGAGATGGCCAATAAGCAGATAAACAAAGGGCAGTTATCACTATCTCAGATATCATATATCTATGAAGAAAGAGGTGCTCCGAACACAAAGTCATGTAACCCGTGAGGACTTAGATCCATGTTTTCTGCTTCAAAGTGCAGGGCTCTTTCCACTACACCACGCTGCCTGCCCTGAGTAAACAAACAAAACCATAATTTATGAGGCTCCCTCAGCTGCCTGTGTGTGTGCTTGGTAGGGTGAAACCCTCATGCTGTCCATGAAAAAGGGCCAACATCATCAGAGGCAGCAGCTGACTGGCTTGCTTGCTAAAGCAGGTGTCACAGCGTTAGCCAGCCTGGCCTCTACTCCCTTGAAACTTCACATCTGGCGCCCAAAGAGAGAGGGAGTGTGTTTAAATAAGACAGCTATTGACCAAATGGATTGAGGAGGGTTGGAGTTGGCTGGTCTCTGGGAATGATGCAAACCACAAGGGGACAGTACTCAAGAGATGAACAGAGAAAACAGATGGACTCAAACTGCAGGCATGACTATTGCCTGAGCACCCCATACATCACTGTGGGAAGCAGGGGGAAGCCTCTCTGCTGCTGGAAATTTTTTTTTTTTTTCATTTATAAAGGCACCCTCTCATGTCTGTACTTGGGGAAATAGAATGTACATTCAGACCACTGGCTTTCCCCTAAACTGTGAATTTCAAATAGAAATGTGCCTGGAAGAAGAGTACAGAATGCATGCAGAATGACACGGCAGTCTACCTGAAAGGTAGGAGTGCTGGTGGATCAAAGGGGAGTCACGGATTGGACAGGTAAGTGGAACCACAAGGATGCCCATGGAAACACTGGGTTCACCAGCTCTTCTTCTTCACTTTGTCACAGCACCAGTTTTCATAATCCAATGTGCCGTCTATAAAATAAAGTGGACATTCTAATAAAGGAGACTTGAAAAAAAATAAATGAAGGGTGTCAATTCATTTTCTCACAAGGATAGGATTAAAGCCCAAATCTCTGCTTTGAAAATAGTAATAGTAATCATTTACTGACCCATCACTGTGAGTTGGGCATTTTATTACCTCAAATCCTCACAATACTCTTAAGGTAGGTACTACCTTCATTTTACAGATGGGCAAACTGAGGTTCAGAGAAGTTATGACTTCATGGAGGCCCCACTGGTAGTAAATGAGCACTGAGCTCCAGTCTGACTCTAAAGTCGAAATACTTTCTACAAAACCAAGAAGTGACAATTCTTGTCAGATAGCATAAAGTGCCTGTCTCTAGCTGCTCTGCTGTTTCTATCGTTTTATAGGCTGGGAAGCCACATAACTCATATTGTGAGCTATACACAATTCTAAGTAAAGCAGGGCAGCTTTATACAGGAGTTTCGGGATAGCTCTTCCCTTCTTTTAGGGGTGAGCCTTGAGATTTGAAGCAAAAACTTACTGCTAGAGCAGAAGTATATCACTGTACAGCCCCAGGTATAATGGCTTTTCAGTGAGTGCCTGATATGTACTCTAGTGATGATATGCGAGACCGCTTTCTGCACACCACACCACCGGAGCACAGCTCATGTCAAGAATGGATGATGACAGGACACTCACAAGCCTGCCCCTCAAATCCCAGCTCTGCCATATGGTAGCTGGGCAGCCTCTCTGCCACTCAATTTCCTAATTTACAAAATTGGGCTGATATCTATGCCTCACAAAATTGTTAGGATTAAGTGACATAAAGCATATGGAAGTACCTGGCATGGAATAAATGTACAATAAATATGACGGGATGAATTTAGCTGACCAGTCTGGAACTATGGGTCATTTTGGCCCAGTGAATTCCAGGGAGATGCAGTCAGTTCCAGGTCTAAATCAGAGTGTGTGTTCGTGCGTCAGAGAATGGCCTATGTGTATCTTTAGTGGAACAGTGGAACCAATCCCATCTCCATGGTTTAACTAGGACTATGGCTCAGGAAAGAGCCAGAGGATTTCCAAGCATGAGATGACCCAGCAAAAGGCAAATCATTCCACATTTGAAGTCACTCCCAGTCTTCTCCTGTCCTGAGTTCAAAGGAGATCAAAGGAGTTACTAGGCTAAAACTGAACTAAATCTAACTTCATATTATTTTCCTCTGCTTGCTCTATCTCAAGATGAAAGTTTGGCTCTCATTACTTATGACCTACTTCATACCAGTAATGTTCTCTTCAGGTTACACAGTAATTTTTTTGAATATAATATACAAATCTGACATGTTACAATTCTTCAATGGCTTCCTATTGCCTACAGAGTGAAATCTAAACTACTTAGCAAAGTCCTCTATGATCTGGCCCCTGTCTACTTCTTTGGCCTCATAACCCACTATTCCACCTCTCCCCAAACCTGATAACTCCCAACACACTTACCGCTTTCTCTTGTGCCTGCACCTCTTCAGGTCTCTGTCCTATTCCTTCTGCCTGCAATGCCCTTCACTTTCCAATTTGGCAAGCCCCTATTCTCAAGACTTCAATTTAAGGGATTCCTTATCTGTGAATCCTTAATCACTAAGACATCCGTTCCCTGTGCTCACACCAACTTGTGGGCACACACCTCCTTTACATAGAGGAGGAAAGAATATAGGTTTCAAGTCAGTAAGTCTAGAGTCCAAATTCTGGCCATCCCTACAGGCCAGTCAGAACACCAACCAGAGAAGAGAAAACCTTACTCTCTAGCCTGATGTATAACCCACCGGTATGGTTTTCCTTACATAAAGATAGATACAGCAGATCGTAGCCTAAAGATTCAATGACCTGAACCACTGGTAAGATCATCCCTATCAGGGACTGGCAATTTTAAAGGTGTAATTCATTTTACTCCTTTTGTTCCAATTTCCATATTTACTCACACCCCCATCTGACAAGGAGTCAGCTTACCATACAGGTTTACTAATCACAACCATTCAAGTATTCTAGTTCTTCCAATTTTTTATTATAAATTTATTATTAAAAATAAATACATCTCACCACTCACTGGGCAAATCATTTAAATTCTTCAAGCCTCCCTATCTTCATTTATAAATAAAAAGTGTTGTGAGGATTAGAGAAACTGTACTTAGCTACTTAGCACAAATTTTGGCCTATGGTTAGCATTCATAAATATTACAGCTCATTATAATTATTTGTCTATGCCTCCCCCTCCACTAGATAGTAAATTCCTCAAGGGCAAGAAATGCATATTTGTTATCCCCAGCATCTAGCACAACAGTCTGGGCACAAACTTTTAAGAAAGTCTAAAACATACAAACATGCACGTATTTCCCTTTCCAATGACTGTCCAGTAAGGCAAAGAACTTGTCATGTATGTGCTTCTCTTATATCTTTTACAGGTACCACCATGGTTATGGGGCAAATCAGTAAACATTCATCCAAGGCACATTTATGAGCAGAACAACACATTCTTATTAGGGACTGCTATATAGTGGCAAAGTCACATGATGCAAAGTCTGAAGACTTTCATTCGCTTACTGTGAGATGGTGTTGAGCATACTAGCTTAACCATCTGGGCTTGTGTTTTGCAAAATGGGGGGAGAGAAAAACCTTGCAGGTTATCACAGGCCTGTAATAAGATGAAGCAAAGCCCATATAAATAAAGGTAGAATGTAACTAAGGGGAACAAAAGAAACACTCCTATCATGCTTTATGGTTTGCAGGAAAATGGTTCTGTTTTCTACACATCCTATTCCAGGATTGAATAAAAGAGCACGATACCATTATTATGCTATGTTTATATAATCTTCACACATATTTTTGGAAAACCTGGTTTTGACATCCAACATGGCGAACACCACCTTGGCCTGACCATGTGTAATCAGCAGGCAACAAGTGCCCCAGGACCACTTTTCTACCTGTGAACTTGCAGCATGGTTTAAATATCACCAAAAAAATGCCAGTTTTCCTCTTGTTTTTCTTACAAAGGTTAAGTCAAAGGCAAGACCAAGAATTGGACAACCTTCTTTAAGGAAAAACAGTGTTCTTAATTTAAACTGAAACTGGATTGCTCAGGGAACTATGCTCTATTTAGAAGAGTTTCCTGGTAATCTAAAATGAATCAGAAAATTTAACTTTAGACTCTCTTTAAATTCCTAACATTTATTGTCTACTTATCTAACTCTGTAATTTAGTAAGTATGATATACTGAACATAACTGAATCTTTGTTTATAGATTCAGGACCACTTGGCAGGGATGTTGTTGAAAGGACTCAAGCAGCAGATGAGTGGTTGAGTTAGATAAACATTAAGGTTGTCTTCAAATCTGAAAACTTGGGTCTGAACAACTAGTTGTACTTTCACTTGTAAAAATGAACATCAATCATCACTGGGCAGTATAGGAGTGTGAACTAATCTATAGGCAAGAGCAGTATAATTTAGTGACAAAGTCTACAGGCACTGAAGCCAAATTGTTAAGATTTATATCCTTGCTCTGTCACTTGCTAACTTCATGACTTTGAACAGTTACTTTACTTCTCTGCCTCTGTTTCCTCATGTGTAATAGAGGAATAAAAGTACCCATCTCATAGGGATGGTATGAGGATTAAGAGTTAAGAACTCTAACATACTTGGAACAGTGCCTGGTACACAGTAGGTGCTCAAAACATTTGAGTTATTCTTTGTTAGTTTCATATGTTAAAATACAAGGCGCTGTCCATGCAGTATTTCATTAAAATCTTAAAATAACCCTTTAAAGTAGGTGGTAGCTCTCTGTGGAAATGAGGAAACCGAAGTTCTCAAGTAACTTACCTATGGTCATCCAGAGCCCTCTGTCTCCCAGCCTGCATTGTTCCCACCACAGCACCCTGCTTCCCCAGTGTGCCAAAACAGTTGAGTGTGTACAAAACTGAGTTGAATTTATTATGCTGTTCCAATGAAATCCTAAACCCTCTAAGCTGCCTTTTAGAAAAATCCTTGGAATAATAACAGTATCTGCTTGCACTCTTGTCAATATTCTCATTCTTAAGGTAGGACAGAAATAACTCCATTAAGGGTTTACTTTATCACGGTTTACTTACACCCTGATCATGTAAATGGCCAAGTGACGCCACAAAGCTCAATAAAATCCACTGAAATGGTGACCCTTCCTCAACACGTGTCTTGTCGTAAATCCTTTATTGTTCTTTGCACGGGACTATAACATTTTGCCCATATGATTACCCAAGTTCTTTTCTGAATTACTAAGTCCCTGCCTACCACCCGCCTAAGCGTCATCTCAGTTGCTATCTAGCGCTGTTTAGTGTGCATGTCCCGCCACTGTGAAATGCTAACCTGAGCTCTTGGAATTCCTAATGTAGCTTCTTCAGGACTAAACATGATGAGCATTTAACAACTGTTTTGTGCTCTGGAGTTGAATGATCCAGAGCAGACACTAAACAATGTGGTTTTTGTGTTCTTCAAGAGCAGGCCAGTAAAAGACACGAAACAAGAACCTTAAAAAGGAAAGCCTAAAAGACTAGAACAAAGTAGTTAAAGAAGGCCTAGCCATGAAGAACTTTGAGTATTAAGAAAAGGAGGGGAAGAAGCTGAAGTGAAGCCTCCAGAAACAAGGAATCTGGCAAAAGCAAATGAGAAAAGAGGGGAGAGGCTTCAGGGAGCCAGACAGTATCTGGGTTTGAAATGGAAGGGGAATTCTGGAGTTAAGGTAGGTCTGGATCAACAGCCTTACCACGTTTCTCAGGCTAAAGAGCCTGGGTGGCAATCTGTGGGTGGCCACACTTAAGAACACAAAAAAACTGGACACAGACACAAGTGACGAGAAGTGTCATGTAGCAGGGAGCGGCAAGAGTCCGTCCTGAATGCAGTCATTTGGGCACAATGTGCCCTTCAGAGGGCACGGTGACAGCATGGGCTAATTTACAGAGCTGCCAGGGCAGTAACTCAGAAAGCAATACTGCCTTCTCACAACAAAATGAGGCAGCCCCAGAATGTTTCATGGTGGTAAAAAGCTGCATTACAGCATAATGAGATCCCGGAACCAATGAAAGGAGACAAGTTTACCAAAACGAGTCTTGACACAGAATACGTTTCTGGCAAATACATTATTATGCACTCATTCTACTCATGTCCTGAAGAAACTATTTAGTTTCCTTATATGGCCCTTCTCTTCAGCTCTCTCTCGTATAGTAACTAATGTCTTTTTAGAGAAACAGAGAGAGAAAAGAAATAAAACTGTTCCACTCGACCCCTTCCCCACCTCAGCTTTTTTGCAGGGAGGTGAGTAGAGGCTCACATCATTGAGAGTGTCAGAGAAGAACTACCAGCCTTTGAAACCGCTTTTTAAAACTGAAATTATTTCTGCTAGAGAAATCTATGTTGATGGGGGAAGACAAGGGGAATATTGCAATTGTCTATGCTGGCTGTCAAATTAGGCAGCCTTGTTTTAACCATGACGTTTTTCTTTAACCCCATCAGAACTTTAATTTCAATACTAGTACAACTAAGATAAAACATGCATACCTGGGTAGAAATACTCACTATATGGCATACAAAAATCAAAGAAAATGTCAGCTGTCACTCTTAAATGAGAATCAACTTCTAATGTTACTCTTCTTAAAATCCTCCCATTGGTTCTTATAGTCTTCAAATAAAATCCAAACTCCTTAGCAGGGCCCCAGCTTCATTTCTCAATACATGTTCCCCCTATGACTTCTACAGTCCTTTCCCCCCAAAGCCAGCCTCCTCTGCCCAGAAAATCCTCTACATTCCACTTTGCTTGGCAAAATTCTTCTTCTCCTTCAAAAACCAACTTGGCTTCCTCTCTTCCAGAAAGACTTCCTCAACACTCACCCTCCCATGAGCATTCAGAGGACCCTGTGTGTGTTTGTTCCCGCACTCACTGTAGGAACGTTATACATTTACTTACTGGCTTGTCTCTGCCACTGGATCCTGAAGACAAGTGCCAAATTCTAGGATTCTGTTATATCCTCTAGCGCCTGTATACCACAGGCCTGACACACATTAGATACACAGAAATGTTTTAATTAATAGTAAATATAGTTAGTCATCAAAGAATCCCATTTTCTTTCAGTAAGAAAATCTCTCTCTCTCTAAAACCTTTCATAAAATAGGACAACTGTCTTCCCCCTTTGATTACATTTACAGCCACAACACTGAGTTTGAAAGAGTGTAACATCCGGGTCATATCCTTGACAACATTTCAGGAAGTTGGTAGCTAATTATATCATTTATGACATCAGGAAGGAAGCCATTTGTAGAGCACCTATGTACCACCATACTGAATTAATGCATATACACATCACTTCGGTCTTGACAACCCATGGTAACTTACTTCAGCTCTATTTTTGATTTGACAAAGAACCTGAAGCTTAGAAATTTGCCCAAGGTCACACAGCCAGTAAGTGATGAAGCCAAACTAATACAGTATGTGAGATAAGGACTAGATTTTCCTCTTAATGAATGAAAAAATGAGGTTTACTGAAACTAAGATTTCTCACAGGGCTGAAAAATACTGAAGAGAGTAAATAACTTGTCCATATCAGACTATGGGTATGTAGTTTTAACAATATAAACTGAAAAACCAGCCTTGCTTCTGTTCAGGGTTTAAATAATTGCACACACTGCCACCATACTCTCAAATAACAGATGCATCAGACATTCACTGTGAAGCACTGTTTTAAAACAACTTCTCAAATTTATTTAGTTCATGTAGATAACATGGTAGAAGTTTGTATTAAAAAAAAAAAGCCGCTACTCCCTACGTCCTCAAGCCTTGCAGACAGCTCAGTCAGGCAGCATACTGAGCACAGGGATCATAGGATTTGCATTAGCCTTTCAAAGATGGAACTCCAACCAGCACCAGAGTTTTCCAGTAAAAATTCAGTTTTATTCGAGGTCCTAGCATAATAATTAAAAAAAAAAAAAGACTGGATTGTTTTTCTCTTTAATTTGCCATTCCTATTTAGAAAAATGACTGAAGGAAATGACAAAAATAACCATTGAAAAGGGAGGGATTCCTCTCCAGAAGTTCTTTGTAAAGGCAAGGCCAAACTTTCCATATTTTCACATTTTTAAGAAGAAAGAGGTTTAAAAATAAAGTCGACCTTTATTTTGCTTGCTGTACAAAGACTCTGCCTTCTCAAGTCTTAGACACAATGCCAGTACTCATCTCCCAAACTTCTATTCTTAATCAAGTCCACAGGGTGCTGGCTGGAGTCTGGGGAGACGGCTGCTGAAGATGCTCATATTAATCCAAGGTCAGTCACAACCCTAACCTTACACAGTAGACAGCTGACCACATCACGACATATACCAGGCTAATGCCCAAGGACGAAGTCAGACATCCCTCATCTATTAGACATGACTCACACCAGCAGTCCAGGCCGTGTTCTTTCCCCAGAGCTCACTACGTAAGGTCACTGCCATACCACTTCGATCCACTGAGATTCACTCTACAGCCGTAAGGAAGGTCACATAAAAGTTATCATTGGAATAGATGATTTTCCCTAAGTAACAAATGAAAAGGTTTTTACTTGCCATTTAAACCTATGAACAACTCAGTCTGTCCATCTCTTCTTGGGCAGCCTGTACTTTCAGGAAAATGAGTGTTAAAAATACAGAAGAACAACCTCTGCATATAAGGGTGCTTTACCTCTGGCCTTGTTACCTTCCTGGAAAATGACTGTTTCTGAACACAGGTTCCTTGAGAAGGAGAAATTTTACTTAAATGTTGTATAGTGTATGTACAAAGGGATTCTTTTTTATCCTTCACGTCATCCTATGGATTTCACTCTCCGGGTATTGAGTCAGAGAGAGGGGGGCAGACAAAAATCACAAAGAGCAATGAAAAGTGTGCCCTGTGTCAGCAACTTGACGACTCCTCTAATATCATCAATGCTAAGTAATTTCTGGTGGAGCTGAACACATCATTACATTTCTATTTGTGCTCTGCCTGAGGCTTTTCCCTAACCATTAACTATGAGGGAAGGTTAGAGAGCTTTTGTGAAAGGGATAGAACACAGTAACACGCTGGTCTGTAGCCAGGTATCAGTGCACTGTATAATGGAAGAAAAGAGGATCACAGGGAGATTTTTGTTTTAGTCTTTCATCCAACCAAGATTTAAAAGACTTACAGAAAACAGCTTCACACAGAAGTGTGGTATTGAGGAAGGGATGGAGGCTGAAAGAGAAGGGAAAGAGGCAGGGGGTAGTGATAAACACACCCAGTAAACTTCAGAGATACACAAGTCCACAAACAGAAAGGAACAAGGCGGAACACTTCCCAAGCCATCAGTGGATCAGGACATAGGGTGGGTAGGGCACAGTGGATTAGCAACTAAATGGCTTCAGTGATCATTCTGAAACCTGCTCCAATTTTGGGAGTGAATTCTTCTGGACAGGTCAAAGATTGTGCTTTAAAATGTCATCAGAATGTAACAGCATTTTAAATATCCTTCTGCCACTTGTTTCCATGTGATTTTCTTTCGGTTAAAAATTGGAAACGATATAAACCTCACAGGATGGAAGAACAGTCTTTTGATACAGGGGAGGTGAGGTGCAGGATGAACTTACACAGTAAGCGAGAGTCTGTACGTCTTGGTCTTCTCCCTTGACCATTCCACACCTCTGACCTAACAGAGAAGGCAGCTCACTTCCTCTGGAAGAAGCCGGTAATGGACACTTGTCTGTTGATTTTGCCCAGAGCAGTAGTCCCTTTTTTGGGGCCCTTACGGTCCTCTTTGGATTCTTTTTTCACAGTCATGAGAGGGGGTCTGTGTACAGAGGAGGTCTTTGTCTCAAGCTCCTCTTCACTGTCTGTGCAGGATTCACTCTCAAAGACTTTTTCAGTCACTGGTAGAATAAAGAGAAAATGGGATATGAGTGGGTCAAGTCATTTAGAACACTTACCTATTAGGAGAAAGAGATGTCTTTTTCACTCTGATTCCCTCAGACCCTCTAATCAAGGTGGTTGTGCTCACCTAGTACTGCTCAGGTAGCAAATATGTATCTTGAGCTCACACAGCCTCAGAATCAACACTCGGCCTTATTCCCTTACTGCTGTGTCTCATAGCTTTAAATGGGCCCTTACCACTTGACTGCCCAACTTCTGCATTTGGGTCCTAGTCTATGCCAGCTAATGTCCTGAACTCTCATCAGAACTATCTGTACCTCAAACACCTACTTCTACTCCATGCTTTGACTGACTTCTTCAGTTCTCACCTCCCTGACCCCACAGTGCCAGCCTATTTCTACTGCTGGTTTTCTTGGTTTTAATCTCTGCTCTATTTATTAGTTCCCATCCTGTCCAGCCAGGCTCACCGCCATGGACCCTCCTGGCTAGCTCTATCCTGATGTCAGCCACTCTCTGCACATCCTGCATACAGAGAAGTGGAGATTAAATACTCAACTGTTCAGTTCTTAGTTCTGAGTGACCCAAGATTTAGTAGTGGTCTACATCATGAAGGTAACTGTCCCAAGCAAATTCATTCAGATGACAAACTTGATAGTTTTAAGGGAGGACAATGATACAATAAGAAACAAAGTTACCAATTCTCTTACTTCCTATCAGCCAAGGATATCTTGCCCCGTTTACTACCAATAAAATTCACTAAATCCTCCCCAGTGGAAACTTTGAAAAGAACTATACCAGTGAGCAGTCATTATAAGGAAGCCACCAAGCGTACAGGCAGACAACGGCCTCCAACAATAATGTCAGAGAATTGATGAGGGTCTCTTCAATACTATTGCAATGCATAGACCAACCCCAAGAAACAGAACAATGCCACCTTCCTGTGACTTAGCTGTAGCAGCTGTGTAACCAATGTCATTTAAATTCTTTCTCAGACTTCCTGGTTGCAGCAGGAAGATGATGAGAAACAGTAAAGGAAAACATCTAAGCTAAATAGTCACCTAATATCCATAATAAATGTTCAAATGTTTAAAGTGAAAGTTATTTTTGTCCAGTAAAAAACAATGATAGTTTTTAGCTTTTAACTACTGATCATTTCTTTCTAAGAAAATATATTTGTCAAATTGTTCTAGACAAATAGGCTTTGGAATCAAATATATCTGGTGTTTTAGCATCTAGTCTACTCTCAAACTTTAACATGCATCAGAATCACATGGCTTGTTAAAACAGATGGCTGGGCTCTACCTCCAGAGTTTCAGAGTCACCAGGTCTGGGGGGACCCGAGAATTTGCTTTTTCAACATGTCCACAGGTGATGCTGATGCTGGTTTGGGGACCACACCTTATGAGTCGCTGTTCTTTCCTCCCCTGTAAGCTGCCTCACAGAATGTACGGACACATGGAGTAATCTTTGGGAGGTACCCTTCAATGCTATTTTTCCCCTCACCATGGGTCATGGTAGAGATCAACTGACTATTGCCATACCCATCTTTTCCCACACTAAGGTTGCATAATTAACAGTTCCCTACCTAAGAGTTCCTAGGATTTGTTATTACTTTCAAGAGCCTATAATTCACTTTGCTGACTTGTCACCTTTTAGAGGCTAAAAAGCACTGTTAAGTTTTAAATATATAAGTGTTCTCAAAGGCCTTACTACTCAACAATGTTCCATAGACCAGAGGCATTACACTCTCCCCTGAGTCTACACAAATGCAGTATCTCAGGTCCTACCCCAGGCCTACTGAATCAGAATTTGAGTTTTAACAAGATCTTCAAGTAATGTACATACTGAACAAAGCTTGAGATATGTTGCTCTAAAATGCTTAGAGGATTTCCATGACCTACCTATTAGTTCAGCAATTATGATCCCAGAATACCACCCATATCTCATATGCAACTTGAAAAGTATCATGTAACTAAATCACTGTAACAAAATTATGACCTGTTATGTACTCAATATCTCAAATTAGAGAAGTCTGAAGAGCCATCTACAAATACAGAAATGACTTACTAGTTGGTGCTGTAAGACTTGCTCCTTCATAATCTATATTCTGTATTCAAATGACAGCATGTCTATAATATTAAACTCCGGCATCAATTAGCTCATTATATCCTTACTTATTAATGAACCCAGTGGCTGTCTCATTGCCAATTTTGTGCAATGCACTACTTGGGGAATTAAAAACCAGTCAGAGCAGCACCAACAAATTTAAGCAGCGCACTCAGTACACCTTAAGAGCTAAGAGAAGTATATCCATATTCAAAGTGGTAGCTACTTCAAACTACAAGACAAAGAGATTTCAACTTAGAAATACAGGACCTTTAATTGAACATCATATCACTTTTCTGGACTTTCATAAAAAAAGGCCTAGTTTGGCAAAAATCTCTTGGACATAAACATGAGTGACTTCTTCATGAACATATCTCCCCGGGCAAGGGAAACAAAAGCAAAAATGAACAAGTGGGACTATATCAAGCTGAAAAGCTTCTGTACAGCAAAGGACACACCACCAATAGAACAAAAAGGTATCCTACAGTATGGGGGAATATATTCATAAATGACAGATCCGATAAAGGGTTGACATCCAAATTATATAAAGAGCAGATAATCCAATTAAAAAATGGGCAGAGGAGCTGAACAGACACTTCTCCAAAGAAGAAATTCAGATGGCCAACAGACACATGAAAAGATGCTCCACATCACTTGTCATCAGAGAAATGCAAATTAAAACCACAATATCACCTCACACCAGTAAGGATCGCCACCATCCAAAAGATAAACAACAAATGTTGGCGAGGTTGTGGAGAAAAGGGGAACCCTCCTACACTGCTGGTGGGAATGTAAACTAGTTCAACCATTGTGGAAAGCAGTATGGAGGTTCCTCAAAAAGCTCAAAATACAAATACCATTTGACCCAGGAATTCCACTCCTAGGGATTTACCCTAAGAATGCAGCAGCCCAGTTTGATAAAGACAGATGCACCCCTATGTTTATAGCAGCACTATTTACAATAGCCAAGAAATGGAAGCAACCTAAGTGTCCATCAGTAGATGAATGGATAAAGAAGATGTGGTACATATACACAATGGAATATTATTCAGCCATAAGAAGAAAATAAATCCTACCATTTGCAACAACATGGATGGAGCTAGAGGGTATTATGCTCAGTGAAATAAGCCAGGTGGAGAAAGATAAATACCAAATGATTTCATTCATATATGGAGTATAAGAACAAAGGAAAAACTGAAGGAATGATACAGCAGCAGAACCACAGAACCCAAGAATGGACTAACAGTTACCAAAGGGAAAGGGATGGGGGAGGATGGGTGGGAAGAGAAGGATAAGGGGGGAATAAAAGAAAGGGGGTGTTATGATTAGCATGTATAATGTGGGGGGCGGGCACAGGGAGAGCTGTACAACACAGAGAAGTAGTGGTTCAACAGCATCTTACTACACTAATAGACAGTGACTAATGGGGTTTGTGGGGGGGCTTGGTGTGGGGGGAGCCTAGTAAACATAATGTTCCTCATGTAATTGTAGATTAATGATACCAAAAAAAAAAAAATAATAATAATAATAATAATAAGGCCTAGTTTGTGTAACAGCAGAAATCTTTTCCATTTAACTGTTCTGCTCTTAGAAATCCACCTTGTCCAGAAGCCCACCCAAACTTATCTCAGAGGCCCAATTCCCCAGTCCCTGCATCAAATTCGCAGAAAGGGAAAGATCAGCTTTTTAAACCCACAGATCAACTTTGATCCAGCACAGGACAGGGAAAACCCCTAGTGCTAATACATTTGGAGCAGTCCAAACAGACAGAGGGAAGCAGAACTCCTTTGCTGGTAGTGAAAGCCAAGATTCATTAAGTTGAGCTTGGACTAAAAATCTTAAATTAAAAAAAAAAAAAAAACACTATGTAAGCAGTTTTCATTGTTGCATCCAAGGCTCTTAACAGTCCTGTCTAGAGACAGGAGTGTAAAAAAATCCACATCTCACAACTGGCCAAAACTTGAGTACTGTGTTTTGAGCAAAGCAATAGGTAACTGGCCACAAATTCCCAATTCCCAATGAATGCTCACAAAGATATATTGGACATTTTTCTTTTCAGGTAGCAGGAGGAGAAAAACTGGCACTGATGCTTTTGCCCTGTTAAATTTAAAAGAAAAAGAAAAAAAGAATAAGAAACTCAACAGTAAACACATATGTTACCATTAACTGTCAAACCATGAGGCTTGGAAATGCACTATTAGAAGACTACAAGCAAAGAAAACAAAGCAAAAGGAGTCCAGAATTCACAGGCTCATCAGAAATCTGGCACTGAAAAGGCAGAACTTCCACATGTAAGGAATCTTATGCTCTAATCATATGCGACAATTAAAACAGCAGAGGCCTTTTCAGAGGAGTGGGAAGTGGGGAATAACGGGACAGAGCTCACAGCTGGTGAGATGTCTTTACTAGTTTTAGCAACCACACTGCCTGGAAAAAGAGGATTCTTCAGTTAATCTTTTTAAGACAAAAATTTGAACCCGAACAGGAAAATCAAAAAAGAGAAAAAATACTTCTCTAGGAGAGCAAGCTGCGACAGGTGCCACAGGAAAGGAGAAACGATTATGGGCTATCCAACTAACAAGAGGTTCAAGAGCCCAAACCCACAACTCTTTCCAAACAGAAAAAGACAGTACCAGGTTCTGAACATCCCACTGGGCCTCAAGCACTAAATCCTGAAAGCCCCACAGAAGTCTGGGTCAACTGTGGAAACAGTTGGTAAAAGGAGCTAAAATATGACTGAAGAATCAACCAATGACTCAAAGTCTGAATTATACTTCTCTAGCTTTTTTCCTGACATGGCTGAGACACAGGAAACATACAGGAAGCGATCTGGAGGAGTCACACCCCTCTGTAGAACAAATGGAACTAAATACCAAGAAGACACCTGACATTCTTCAGAGCCCAATCATCTGTCAGAGTTTCTTTTCCACTGGTCAAATGTATGAAACAGCCATTCTTAGAAATATGTTTCTCAACATCTGTGATAACACTTTAAGTTAGTATTGTGGTTTTCATCCTGAATGTGTTTTTAGATATATTACCTCACTTGAATCTTTATAACAGCCCCACATATAGGCAAAATGGTATTTTATCTCCACAGATCAAGAAACTCCTTCCCAGAGGCAAAGTAACCTTCATCCAAGATCTCAAAGCTTATTTTTATAGCTTACAGCTCAAACAAGAACCCAGGTGTTCTGACTTAAGTTGTAATGTTCTCTACACTCTGCTACTCAAAGTGTGGGCCACAAATAGCATGGCATCCCTTGGGGGCATGCCATGTGCACATTAAAGTTTGAAGCACACTGACCTGTAAGGGACTACGGTGCCTCTCTACGGTAATAATTCTATCTCTGGATTTGGAGTCAAAATGTTTTCTTACCTATGCAGCCTTCCTCATCCACAAAGGTTTTAGATTTCAGCACACGCTTTCGTTTTCTTTTTTCTCCACTTGAGCTCTAAAATATTACAGGAAGATCACAGATTAAGTTGATCAATGAAGCTAGAGAGAAAAATAATGAAAGCTTTTCAATGCATAACAATCAACCTTCAATATTCCATGATGACAAAAAGTTGAAGGAGGAGCTCTACACATTTCCTTTTATGGGACCAGCCCTACCCACAGACAAATTATGATCATTGTATGTGGAGGTTTGATATTTACTGTTTATGACAAGAAAAGTAGCACGTTGAGCAAAAAACTGTGTTCATTCAGTCAGCAAAGTTTTGTTGGGTAGTGCAGGCACCATGGTTAAAAAGACCAATAGGGGCTAGGGCGGAAGATGGCGGCGTGAGTAGAGCAGCGGAAATCTCCTCCCAAAACAACATATATCTATGAAAATATAACAAAGACAACCCTTCCTAGAATAAAGACCAGAGGACACAGGACAATATCCAGACCACATCTGCACCTGAGAGAACCCAGCGCCTCGCGAAGGGGGTAAGATACAAGCCCCGGCCCCGCGGGAGCTGAGCGCCCCTCCCCCCAGCTCCCGGTGGGAAAAGAGCAGGCAGAGCGGGAGGGAGACGGAGCCCAGGACTCCTGAACACCCAGCCCCAGCCATCCGGGCCAGAGTGCAGGGCGCTCGATACTAGGAAAACAGGGCAGCAAGAACAGTGAGCAGGCACTGGAGGCTGGGCGACAGAGGACATAAGAAAAGCGCGCGACCATTTTTTTTTTTTGCTTTTTTGCTGTTTTGTTTTGGCGAGTGCTTTTTGGAAGTCTTAAAGGGATAGGGACCCCAATACTAGGGAAACAGGGCAGAAAGACCGGTGAGCAGAGGCCTGAGGCTGGCACGGGAGAATAAAGAAAAAAGAAAGACCACCTTTTTTTTTTTTTTTTTAATTAAAAAAAAAATTTTTTTTTCTTTTTTTTTTGGTGGGCGTTGTTTTGTTTTGGCGGGTGCTTTTTGGAAGTCTTAAAGGGGCAGGGCGGGTCACTTAATCCAGAGGTAGGGAATCCGGGATCTCTGGGCACCCTAACCCCTGGGCTGCAGGGAGCAGGGAGGCCCCTTACGGAGATAAATAGCCTCCCAGCAGCTCCTGCTCCAACGCGACTCCACCATTTTGGAGTAGCTGCCCGAGCCAGGCCACGCCCACAGCAACAGCGGAGATTAACTCCATAGCAGCCGGGCAGGAAGCAGAAACCCTGTCTGTGCGCAGCTGTGCAGCACAAGCCACTAGAGGTCGCTGTTCTCCCAGGAGAGGAGGGCCACAAACCAACAAGAAAGGAAGTCCTTCCAGCCGTCACTCGTCCCAGTTCTGCAGACTATTCCTATCACCATGAAAAGGCAAAGCTACAGGCAGACAAAGATCACAGAGACAACACCAGAGAAGGAGACAGACCTAACCAGTCTCCCTGAAAAAGAATTCAAAATAAGAATCATAAACATGCTGACAGAGATGCAGAGAAATACGCAAGAGAAATGGGATGAAGTCCGGAAGGAGATCACAGATGCCAGAAAGGAGATCGCAGAAATGAAACAAACTCTGGAAGGGTTTATAAGCAGAATGGATAGAATGCAAGAGGCCATTGATGGAATTGAAATCAGAGAACAGGAACGCATAGAAGCTGACATAGAGAGAGACAAAAGGATCTCCAGGAATGAAACAATATTAAGAGAACTGTGTGACCAATCCAAAAGGAACAATATCCGTATTGTAGGGGTCCCAGAAGAAGAAGAGAGAGGAAAAGAGATGGAAAGTATCTTAGAAGAAATAATTGCTGAAAACTTCCCCACACTGGGGGAGGAAGTAATCGAACAGACCACGGAAATACACAGAACCCCCAACAGAAAGGATCCAAGAAGGGCAACACCAAGACACATAATAATTAAAATGGCAAAGATCAAGGACAAGGAAAGAGTGTTAAAGGCAGCTAGAGAGAAAAAGGTCACCTATAAAGGGAAACCCATCAGGCTAACGTCAGATTTCTCAACAGAAACCCTACAGGCCAGAAGAGAATGGCATGATATATTTAATACAATGAAACAGAAGGGCCTTGAACCAAGGATACTGTATCCAGCACGACTATCATTCAAATATGACGGTGGGATTAAACAATTCCCAGACAAACAAAAGCTGAGGGAATTTGCTTCCCACAAACCACCTCTACAGGACATATTACAGGGACTGCTCTAGATGGGAGCACTCCTAGAAAGAGCACAGCACAAAACACCCAACATATGAAGAATTGAGGAGGAGGAACAAGAAGGGAGAGAAGAAAAGAATCTCCAGACAGTGTATATAAAAGCTCAATAAGCGAGCTAAGTTAGGCAGTAAGATACTAAAGAGGCTAACCTTGAACCTTTGGTAACCACGAATTTAAAGCCTGCAATGGCAATAAGTACATATCTTTCAATAGTCACCCTAAATGTTAATGGGTTGAATGCACCAATCAAAAGACACAGAGTAACAGAATGGATAAAAAAGCAAGACCCATCTATAGGCTGCTTACAAGAAACTCACCTCAAACCCAAAGACATGTACAGACTAAAAGTCAAGGGATGGAAAAACATATTTCAAGCAAACAACAGCGAGAAGAAAGCAGGGGTTGCAGTACTAATATCAGACAAAATAGACTTCAAAACAAAGAAAGTAACAAGAGATAAAGAAGGACACTACATAATGATAAAGGGCTCAGTAAAACAAGAGGATATAACCATTCTAAATATATATGCACCCAACACAGGAGCACCAGCATATGTGAAACAAATACTAACAGAACTAAAGGGGGATATAGACTGCAATGCATTCATTCTAGGAGACTTCAACACACCACTCACCCCAAAGGATAGATCCACTGGGCAGAAAATAAGTAAGGACACGGAAGCACTGAACAACACAGTAGAGCAGATGGACCTAATAGACATCTATAGAACTCTACATCCAAAAGCAGCGGGATATACATTCTTCTCAAATGCACATGGAATATTCTCCAGAATAGACCATATACTAGGCCACAAAAAGAGCCTCAGAAAATTCCAAAAGATTGAAATCCTACCAACCAACTTTTCAGACCACAAAGGCATAAAACTAGAAATAAACTGTACAAAGAAAGCAAAGAGGCTCACAAACACATGGAGGCTTAACAACACGCTCCTAAATAATCAATGGCCAAGACTGATCCAGGAAAAAACAGAAAATCTAAACAGACCAATTACCAGCAACGAAATTGAAGCGGTAATCAAAAAACTACCAAAGAACAAAACCCCCGGGCCAGATGGATTTACCTCGGAATTTTATCAGACATACAGGGAAGACATAATACCCACTCTCCTTAAAGTTTTCCAAAAAATAGAGGAGGAGGGGATACTCCCAAACTCATTCTATGAAGCTAATATCACCCTAATACCAAAACCAGGCAAAGACCCCACCAAAAAAGAAAACTACAGACCAATATCCCTGATGAACGTAGATGCAAAAGTACTGAACAAAATATTAGCAAACCGAATTCAAAAATACATCAAAAGGATCATACACCATGACCAAGTGGGATTCATCCCAGGGATGCAAGGATGGTACAACATTCGAAAGTCCATCAACATCATCCACCACATCAACAAAAAGAAAGACAAAAACCACATGATCATCTCCACAGATGCTGAAAAAGCATTTGACAAAGTTCAACATCCATTCATGTTAAAAACTCTCAGCAAAATGGGAATAGAGGGCAAGTACCTCAACATAATAAAGGCCATCTATGATAAACCCACAGCCAACATTATATTGAACAGCGAGAAGCTGAAAGCATTTCCGCTGAGATCGGGAACTAGACAGGGATGCCCACTCTCTCCACTGTTATTTAACATAGTACTGGAGGTCCTAGCCACGGCAATCAGACAAAATAAAGAAATACAAGGAATCCAGATTGGTAAAGAAGAAGTTAAACTGTCACTATTTGCAGATGACATGATACTGTACATAAAAAACCCTAAAGACTCCACCCCAAAACTACTAGAACTGATATCGGAATACAGCAAAGTTGCAGGATACAAAATCAACACACAGAAATCTGTGGCTTTCCTATATACTAACAATGAACCAACAGAAAGAGAAATCAGGAAAACAACTCCATTCACAATTGCATAAAAAAAAAAAAAAACCTAGGAATAAACCTAACCAAAGAAGTGAAAGACTTATACTCTGAAAACTACAAGTCACTCTTAAGAGAAATTAAGGGGGACACTAACAGATGGAAACTCATCCCATGCTCGTGGCTAGGAAGAATTAATATCGTCAAAATGGCCATCCTGCCCAAAGCAATATACAGATTTGATGCAATCCCTATGAAACTACCAGCAACATTCTTCAATGAACTGGAACAAATAATTCAAAAATTCATATGGAAACACCAAAGACCCCGAATAGCCAAAGCAATCCTGAGAAAGAAGAATAAAGTAGGGGGGATCTCACTCCCCAACTTCAAGCTCTACTATAAAGCCATAGTAATCAAGACAATTTGGTACTGGCACAAGAGCACAGCCACAGACCAATGGAACAGACTAGAGAATCCAGACATTAACCCAGACATATATGGTCAATTAATATTTGATAAAAGAGCCATGGACATACAATGGCGAAATTACAGTCTTTTCAACAGATGGTGCTGGCAAAACTGGACAGCTACACGTAGGAGAATGAAACTGGACCATTGTCTAACCCCATATACAAAAGTAAACTCAAAATGGATCAAAGACCTGAATGTAAGCCATGAAACCATTAAACTCTTGGAAGAAAACATAGGCAAAAACCTCTTAGACATAAACATGAGTGACCTCTTCTTGAACATATCTCCCCGGGCAAGGAAAACAACAGCAAAAATGAGTAAGTGGGACTATATTAAGCTGAAAAGCTTCTGTACAGCAAAAGACACCATCAATAGAACAAAAAGGATCCCTACAGTATGGGAGAATATATTTGAAAATGACACATCCGATAAAGGCTTGACGTCCAGAATATATAAGGAGCTCACACGCCTCACAAACAAAAAACAAATAACCCAATTAAAAAATGGGCAGAGGAACTGAACAGACAGTTCTCCAAAACAGAAATACAGATGGCCAACAGACACATGAAAAGATGCTCCACATCGCTAATTATCAGAGAAATGCAAATTAAAACTACAATGAGGTATCACCTCACACCAGTAAGGATGGCTGCCATCCAAAAGACAAACAACAACAAATGTTGGCGAGGCTGTGGAGAAAGGGGAACCCTCCTACACTGCTGGTGGGAATGTAAGTTAGTTCAACCATTGTGGAAAGCAGTATGGAGGTACATCAAAATGCTCAAAACAGACTTACCATTTGACCCAGGAATTCCACTCCTAGGAATTTACCCTAAGAACGCAGCAATCAAGTTTGAGAAAGACAGATGCACCCCTATGTTTATTGCAGCACTATTTACAATAGCCAAGAATTGGAAGCAACCTAAATGTCCATCAATAGATGAATGGATAAAGAAGATGTGGTACATATACACAATGGAATACTACTCAGCCATAAGAAAAGGGCAAATCCAATCATTTGCAGCAACATGGATGGAGCTGGAGGGTATTATGCTCAGTGAAACAAGCCAAGCGGAGAAAGAGAAATACCAAATGATTTCACTTATCTGTGGAATATAAGAACAAAGGAAAAACTGAAGGAACAAAACAGCAGCAGAATCACAGAACTCAAGAATGGACTAACAGGTACCAAAGGGAAAGGGACTGGGGAGGATGGGTGGGTAGGGAGGGATAAGGGGGGGAGAAGTAGGGGGGTATTAAGATTAACATGCATGGGGGGGTAGGAGAAAAGGGAGGGCTGTACAACACAGAGAAGGCAAGTAGTGATTCTACAACATTTTGCTATGCTGATGGACAGTGACTGTAAAGGGGTTTATAGGGGAGACCTGGTATAGGGGAGAGCCTAGTAAACATAATATTCATCATGTAAGTGTAGATTAGTGATACCAAAAACAAAGCAAAAAAAAAAAAAAAAAAAAGGGCAGTTCCTATGTGGTAACCTCCAACGAGTTCTACACAAGGGTATAAAGGGCATATAAAAGTGTAGGCAAAGGGTCTGTTTGTGTTTATACAGAGGATCAAAGCCTAATTGGGCTACCCCAAAAATGAACTAAGATACGATATGAAAAAGAACTTCCAACATCTGCACTCTCTGGAAGACTCATGCCAGAAGATGATCATCAAAAAACCCCAACAAAGATCCACGCACTGCTACAGCTATAGATGCACTCATCCCACCAGTTCCTGGACTTGCCATGGGAATGAGGAAGGAGATATCTAAGCTGGCCTGTGCATACAGTAAAACAACAAATTTGACTGGATCTATACTGTTGGAACTCAACCAAGAATTTGGAGAAGTGCAAATTGTAGCACTCCAAAGTCTTACAACTACAGACTATTTACTGTTAAAAGAACATATGGCAAGTGAACAGTCTCCAGGAATGGGTTGTTTTAATTTGTCTGATTTCTCTCAGACTGTTCAAGTTCAGTTGGACAATATCCACCATATCATAGATAAGTTTTCACAAATGCCTAAGGTGCCTAACTGGTTTTCTTGGTTTCACTGGAGATGGCTGGTAATTACAGGTATGCTTTGGTTATGTAACTATACTCCTATTATGTTAATGTGTGTGCCCAATTTAAGTAGTAGCTTAAAACCTATATATGCTGAAGTTACTCTACAAGAAGATATGTCAAAGAAATAATCAATCTTCCCATGTTTTCTTCCGCCTGCTACTTCTATAGCTTTTCTTCTTCCTTCCTAATTACAACACTTAAATAGAATTCGTGCCTCATATCAAATTTACCGAGTATCATAATTCTTCCAAGTGGTAAAGATACCTCAAGACAAATGCTGGGCATAGAAGTTACAGGGCATAAATATGCAAGGAAATAAAAAGCTAACCATTTCAAACAATAAGGCTTCTCTCTCACTTACCAACTTAACATTTCCCTGTATGGCCCCGGAAGATGACTGGTTAGCCAGAGACGGGTAAGATTCCTCAAGGGAGGAACAACCTAAGACAGGCACAGTCGCAGGGGGGCCATCAGGTGAGAAATTGGGGATCAACAGAGGTGAGGCTTAGAACCTCACCCCCCCTGTTCTGAGAGAAATCTTCTGCATACGTGGATGTTTTATTGCCCTGGTCTAGCTTGGATTAACACATAGTCTACAGGCACACACCTGATCATCTACATTTGCTCTCTTACAACACTAAACTATGTTTTCTACCTTTATCTTGTATCTACCTACCACTTCAGCATTATATTAAAAATAATAATAATAAAGAGTGAAATGTGGTATCCACATATAAATCAAGTATAAAAACCAAATGAGTATTCATATTTGAACTGACTGTTTAGAGTTCATAATGCATGAGCAAAACCGAAAGTTTCTGTGATGACTGCCCTTGTACTGTTCACTATGTAACTTATTCATTATGTAAGAATTTGTTCTACATGTAAGAACTTGTTTGTTATGCCTCAGAAGATTGGAGACTGACGAAAATTAGGCTTGGGGTGGATTAATGATTGTGCATTGAGCATTGACTCCCCAATACAGAATTTTATTGTCGTTAACAACCATTTGATCAATAAATATGAGAGTTGCCCTCACAAAAAAAAAAAAAAAAAAAAAAAGGACAGACTTCCAATGGTAAAATAAATAAGTAACCGGGATGTAATGTATAGCATAAGGAATATAGTCAAGATATTGTAACAGCTTGGTAGGGTGATAGCTGGAACCTAGAATTATGTATATAAATGTTCTACCACTGTGTTGTACACTTGAAACTAATGTAATGTAATACTGTGCGTCAACTACCCTTCAATAAAAAATAATTATTTAAAAAAAAAAAAAGACCAATAGGACAAGAACCTTAGTGGAAGAGAGAGAAGGAAAACAAAGCATTGCAATCTACTGTAGGAATAGCTTTAATGGAGGGCTGTGACAGATACTAAGGGAGCATATGGGAAAGGTCACGAACCAGATCAGAGGTTTCCAGTGTCCATCTCTGTCATAGATACTTCCTGCTGCAGCCTTGACACCGCAACATTACATCGATCTAATATGGTCTCACACAGGTCTTATTAATACTAATTCCTTATGATTTCCACATGCCACTATCTCTTTAGCTAATGAGGAAATTAGTACAAAATTTAAAAGGCAGTCTTAACATAAGAATTAAGGAAAACTAATAACCACAAAGGAAAGAAAACTTTATCTGCATCCATATTCTCAACTTTTCCTTACCTACAATAATATAGACGAGATGTAGCTAAAGATCACTCAAAAACATTTCCCCATTTGTTGCCAGCTTTTCCCATCTAATCTTTCCCCAGAAGAGCTTCTGAAGGGCAACAAATACGCAAAAGTTGTTTTACTCTATCCTTCCCACACTTTGCTCTGAGGCAGATAAGACCTCATTTTGCACAATTCCAACACGAGTTGGTAGCACAACAACCCTGATGCTGTAGGTCATGAAACAAAACAGCTCCCAGGATTGAATTTTGCAACTTCCTGAGACTAGCCCCTATAGATGAACTCTCCCTTCGGTGAAAGGAGAGGGAAATGCCCAGTACAGAATGGGATAACAGCATGAGACAGGAACCATTTACTGGTATTTGTGAGTATACAGCAGCAAACTGATTTAGCATGGTAGATTTAGGCCCTTGGGCAATAAAAGACACATGGAAAGGCAACCATCCCCATAAAGTTGTACCTTGACAGGAGGCGGTTCTGGCTCAGTCTTGGGCACTGGTTCAGGAGATGGAGAAGGAGGAGGAGGTGGAGATGGAGACTCAGCTTCATAAACCCCAGGAGAGTCCGGAATGACTGAAATAAACAAGCTTAGATAAGAGAACTGTGGCATGTGGCACTATCTGGTACAATGCCTTCTCCACTGCCTCTCTAAACCTCCACACCCAGCAAAGTGCATTTTGCAAGCAGTAATTCATGACAACCAAGAACTCTGCATTTGTGTATCTTTAAAATACATTTTATTAACTTTATACAAAGGAAATCAGAGAATCAAGAATTATTAGAGTTGGGATGTACCTTAGAAATCATCTTAGCTGAGCTTTTTATTTTACAGATAAGTCAGGGTATGAAGTTGTTTTATAACTTTCCACTGATCATGTACTGTGTGTCATTTACTGCACTTACATTGTTTCACTTATCTTCCTAACAACCCTATAAGACAGATATTATTATTCATACATTAGAGTGGAGTAAACAGGTTCAGAGAGGTTAATTAATTTGCCAAGGTTATAGAGCTTAAAACTGAGGCAGGAGGTTTTAAATCCAAGTCAATCTGAATCCGCAGCCTTACTATTCCAACTATCCCATATGGCCTTACCATTGAGGATTTTATATTTTCTCTTAAGATCAGGTAAGTGGAAATCATCCTTACATTATACCAAATGTCCCATTCTAGAATCTTTGTGACCTGAGGATTATTTGCAATCACCTGAGATGTTACTTGTACTAAAATTTTCTAGCTAATGTTAAAAGCATAAACTTAAAGGGAGGAAATCTGCCTTGAAATGATCACAGTTGTAGTTCTAACAACTAAGACTTGCTTAATATTCTGTATGGGACCTGTTTCTAGTAATTGCACTACTGATGAGCCTTGTTTTGTTACAGTGAGATAGCAAGAAAAAATACATTTAGGAAAGAAATATTGCTGTGGAAGAGGTAACACCAGAACAGAGCATCACCAGAGGGATCCATCATTTCTGAATAGTTCCAGACAAAGTGGTCTTAGAATAAAGCCCATGAGGGGGTAAGTGAAAATCCTTAGCTGACCTATTGCTTAATCACCACAAAGAAACTGCTGGTCAAGGGACTGGGTAGCTGCTTAGCCTCACCTGCTCCCTGAATCTCCTGGCTGTATTCAAATTATTAGCACAAGTCTTGGATCTGAAATTCTCCCAACTGATTAGGTCAGTGTTAAAAATTATGACAGTGGAGAGTTCAAGGCCAAATGACCTAAAGAGGTGAAGTAGAACAAGAGCCAGAACAAAACAATAAATTATACACTTCAAGTACAAAAATGGGCCCCAAAACTTTATAAGCTCTGGGAAACAAGAGTCAGAAACATAAAAGGGAAGTGGCCCAGTTATTAGCTCAGCTCTGGGAGGCTAGAACATGATGGGAGTTCAAGCACACAAGAGAAAAATCAAACCACAGAATCAAGCACCCATTTTTCTGAAGGTATAAGCAATTAGGAAAGCTGTGTCTCAATGTTACAGCAGTAGGAGAGTTTATACAGCAAGGAAGCCAAAGAAAAAGAATTCTGAGTACTCAAAACAATAATAAATTTGGTAGTTCTTATTCTATTTCCAGTTCTGTAACCACTTGTCTTAACCAAGGAACACACTTACCCTAGTGGTACCCTCTAAGACCCCTCTTACTGTACTGGATGGAACTGTTTGTTTATTTAGATCCCCCTTCCAGACTCTAGCCTCCATAGAGCCAGACACCATGATTTTCCTGGCACTGAACACACAGTAACAATAGTTTGTTTTTTAATAGAGGAAAATAATCATTTTATGAACTAAATTTGGGGTGAGGGGCTTCTAAATCAAAATGATTCAGCATATACCTCCCTCTCTCTTTCATACCCCTCCAGAGAGAAACATAATGATAATAAAGGAATGAAATGCTGTAAATCCCATTACAGGGATAAGAACACAAGAGGCAGCCAAGAACTCTTAATGAATAAGAAATTTCGTCAATTCCCTTGAAGATGGAAGAAAGTTGACAAGAGAAGCATCAGTGCATTACAGATGAATCAGATAAGAGAGGAAATTATTATAAAATTTCCATTTTATCTAGTTTTTGAAATTGTGTACATGTATTTTTTTTAAATAAAATACTTTAAGAAAGGAAGCATAGGGAAAATATAGAATTTTCTGGGCTTTACAAACTTTAATCATTCATTCTAATAGTAACCCCATAAAATCACTATTATTATTTACTATTAGCTATTTTATACAACCGAGGTTCTAAGAGATTTTTTAAAAAGCAACTTGCCCACATTCATATGCCAAAATCCATATACCTGCCTTAGTCTTTATTATCAAGCCAAACATTCTCTCTCAATATCTTTTTAGTGACATAAGCATAAGGAATGTTTGGTACATTGTATTTTAAATGTATCTTTAAATGATTCTGCAGCTCTTCAGATGAAAGGTACTTAAGTAGTGAAACATCACTTATCCCAGGAAAGCAACCTTTCTGGGACAAAGTAAGAAGGGGAAGCTAACTTCAGGGATCCAGCATCTATCAGAATTTTCTGGCAGAGATGGGTAATTAGGATTCCTGGAAATCATTTATAGCCTCCAATGAAAATTTTTAACATATTGGTTAAAACTTTTCTTCCTAGCAATGTAGATATGACTCTCAATAATTTCTTTCTGGATCTGGCCTTTTCTTGCTTTGCAAAGGGATTACGTAGAAACGTGTTTACAACTGCCAGGAAGAAGGAGAAAGAACAGTCCCTTGGGTAGAAAGTTAAGGACATGAAATTGAAGTGAACTTTCTGAGAAGGTACTTGTAAGTGTATTTACTACTTTTAAACACTTACTGAACACCTGGATATAAAAGTGGGGTGAATAAGAAAATTTACTATTGTCAAGAAGTATCCTAGCACTTTTGACATACCATCTTATTTGATGTTCATAAAAAACCTACACAGTTTGTGATAACATCCCCATTTTAAAGATGAGGAAACAAGGAATTTAAGAAGAAATCTGCCTAAAGTCACACAGTATGTGGCAGAGGTCTGTCTGACTCCAAAATCCCTACCATTTCGTCCACTCCTGCTGCTCATCTGCTAACTTCCAGCTGAAGGCAGCATATTGAACTAAAATTCAGTGTGAGAAATAAAACAATTAATAGATTTAGGGACTGTATGAAGGTTTAAAATAAACCCACTGGCTCTGAGACAAAGAAGAAATTTAGGAATAAAATGGCAAAGGTTTATAGATTCAGTCAGATGCCAAAAGTTATCTTTGCCAGATAAAAAAATTTGAGAGCCTCTCTGCTCTGTATCAGGTTATTAGAGCTTGTCCATCTCTCACATCTTCTTACTCCCTGCCAAGCTAAACAATCTCACTCATATTTCTAATCACCCATGGTATTACTTTGTGGACTAAGAATCAGAACTACAAAGAATATTTCACAAATATGTAATGGAAGCTCAATCAATCATAGTAATTCTGCGATTTAGAGCTGACTCCTCCACTTAAACTAGTGTATTAGTTTGCCTTTTTAATGTACATTAGGCTAAATGGCTTCAAAGTCTTTTCCAGAATCTCCCCCAGTTTTTTTCCTGGTTAGAAACAGGGAAGACTATTCCAATTAGCACATATTCCTAAGTTACTTCCTAATTATTTTCCTGTGTATCTGCATGGAATTGTCTCTTTTTCTTCAACTCTTAACTGGTCAAAATGTTCCTGGGTGGTTTTTGTTTCACCCTCACACAGGTCTCTTCCTTTCAGCAGTCTTAGTCAAAGCATTTTGATAAATGACATGGAATGTGTATACAGCAACTGCCCCTCTGGGATGCTCACAATGCCCTATCCCTAAATCCACAAAAAAGTCAAAGATGCACCTGTGTCATAGATAAACTTCCTTGTACAATTTCTTAGGTTTCTTTCTTTTATATTTTGCCATTTGTATATATAATTTGTTTTTTCACTCACTTGTACAGTTGGGCTAATATTCCCTGTTTAGGAGCCTCTGTTACCATCTGCAGTTCTTAACAGCAGTTTCTGTTAAGAGTAGAGTCTAGTATTTTCTAACATCAGTTTGTTTGCTTTTGTCTATGTACCTTTATGTGATGCTGAATTCCTCTGGACTATATTCTCCCCCATCCCCATCCCCTGAAATGTTTTATACTCATTATGACATGAATTCATGGAGACTAGATTACAGCAACTCAAGCCTTTCACCACTAGTTCTCAAAGCAGGCTTTTCAGGCTAAAGTTGTCTGGCATATTCAACTAGCTGTCTTTCTATTTGGTCTCCTCTTTCTATGCACTTTCACTGACATGCTATGGGAAAAGATCTTGACTCTTAGAATACTTGATATTCTTTTAAAAGATTCATTAATTTACCAGGTCAGAATCTTGCTCTTATTCTGTTTGCTCATCTTTCAACAGCACCCACAGCCTAAAACTAGAAGGGTCCATGGTGTCACTCCATTTCAACAACAACATTATAGATTCTTAATCTTAGCATGGTTTTATTCATATGGTTGTGGAACACCACCAACATTCTTGATGCCTACAATATTACTCATTTAAAAAGATTCACATGAAAACAGCCAAAGGAATTTCTCCATTTATTATCAAAGGTCTTTGATAATATATATAATAACCCTTATTCTCTTTCCCTTTGTGTTATTTTGCAAATTACGAGAAGATTATGGTTCTGGTCAAAAGGCTAAAGTAGATTTTAAATAGAAATAGGTGCTATATGTCTCTCAGTACTAGGATTACTAGTTGGAAGCCATAATAAATTACTTTTTAGTTCCCTGAGCATCATAGTAAGAACTCAAGGAATGTTTGCATTCCCCCCAAATCGGTATGTTGAAGCCCTAATCCTTAACATGACAGTAGTTGGAGGTGGGGCCTTTGGGAGTAATTAACTCGTGAGGGTAGAACTTTTGTGAGATTAGTGCCCTTATAACAGATGCAAGAGAGTCGATTTCTTTCTGCCATGTGAGGATACAGCATAAAGTATCCATCTGCAAACCAGGAAGAGAGCTCTCACCAAGAATTTCAAGGTGGCACCTTGATTTTAGATTTCTCAGCCTTCAGAACTGGGAGGAAAGAATTCCTCTTGCTTGGCCACCCCATCTATGGTATTTTTGTTAGAGCAGCCTGACCTGACTAAGACAATCCCACTAACCAAAAATTAATAGCAGTCCCCACCTTCATCTTCGCTGCTATCAGACTCAGGAAGTTTGATTCTTCTTCTCTTTTTTCTCAAGTTTTCAGTTTCTTTTGTTTCATCATCAGATAACTCCACTCGCTTCCCCCTGTTGCCATCCAGGAATAATTTAAGACATTTTTAAAGAATAACAAAGTAAAAATGTAAGCATTCACAGGCTACTACGGGTCTTGCTTCAAAACTCATGGTCTTAATTCCAGATGATAGAAAAAAAGAGTCAAAGAGACCAATAAGGATTCTTTTTAAGGACATTCTGCTAACTAACCACAGGTAGCTCACTTCATGGGGTGACCAGAACAAAAAACTTTTCTAGCTCCCTATAGGCCACTGGAAGCTATTACCAGGTCATTGAGAATCATTCCAAATTTCTTCTTACTTCCCCTAATGGCCTTTCAATCATTCAATAATCAATAAATAAGCAGCTACCATCTCCATAAAAGGCTCGTTGCTAAGCACCATTGATGCAAAGATGAAGAAAATACTGGTCTCAAGAAGCTCTGACAGGAGAAACAGATATAAATACCACTATATAATACAATGTGGTAAATATTACTGGACAAATAAATAAATTATTATGGTATATGACTCTTACTGAAAACTATAAAAGCTAAGTAGAAGGTCATCAGATAAAAAAGAGAGACATATTTTTAATGGAAAGAATATGAGCAAAGGCAGACATAAGACCTTAAGGTGATTCTAATGATACAATAAAAACCTAGACTCCATCTTCATATTATTTAGCTCCTCTGGATACTCCACCACACTATTCATTCAATCAACAAATAATTTGTCAAGGGCCTCCTGCATGTCAGAGACAGAAATATGCTTAAGACACAGTATAAGACACAAGTTTCAAGTACCTTATTTCTTGTTGAACTTTAAATATCAACTTATTTTTCTACCTTAAGCTAGAAAAAGACAAACTCAAAATAAGTAGAAGGAAATAATAAAGAGAAGAGTGAAAAATCAATGAGATAGAGAAAATTAACAAAGTCAAAAGTTATTATTTCTTGGTAAAAGATCAATAGAATTCACAAACCTTTTTTAAGACTAAAAAAAAACCACACATATCACCAATATTAGGAATGAAAGGATAAAGGCATCTGTAGTGATAACTACAGATTCTACAGTTACTCAAATAAGGCTCTATTATGAACAATATTCTTCTAAAAACACAACCAAACTGTCCCAAAAAGAACAAGACAATTTGAAAAGCTTTAATAAAAGAAATCAAAGTCATAAAATAAACCTTCCACAAAAGAAAACCCCAGGCACAGATTCACTGGTGCATTTTATCAAACTTTTAAGAAAAAAAGTATGTATCTTACACAAACCCTTCCAGAAAAACAGAGGAAGAAAGTTCTCCCAACCAATTTCATAAAATTAGCATAACTTTGATATTGAAATCTGCTAAAGACATTACCAGAAAAATAACTGATGTATAGGCCTCATAAATAGAGGCAAAAATCCCTGTAATATTAAAAATTGAATCCATAAAAATACATTAAAAGGATAATACCACAACCAAGAGGGGTTTATGCCAAGAATGTAAGGTTGGTTTAACACCTGAAAGTCAATCAAGATAATTCACTACATTAACAAACACCAAATGATCAGATCATCTCAATAAATGCAGAAAAAGCATCTGTCAAAACTCAGTAGCCATTTATGATCTAATTTCTCAGCAAAATAGGAACAGAAAAGAACTTCCTCTATCTGAAAAAGGGAATCTACTAAAAACATATAGTTAACATCATACTTGGTAGTGAAATACTGAATGCATTCCTTGCAATAACCATCAACAATGAGTGTTGTACCCATGGTTGGGGGCATTTTAATCTATCTACATCACATACTCCAAGGAGGTGAGGCCCACTGGACAGAGCCTTGACCCTCTGAAACTTCAGCATTTGTTGATGTTTTCTACTAGAGTAGCCCCAACCTTTCTACAAAAGTCAAGTATTTCTGGGCCTATCAGTCCTGAATTAGTGTCTTTAGAATTTCTTTCAACAGACTAATTCCTACCAACTATGAGGTAGTGTCTCAAATTCCTGGATCCATTTTTAACAGCTTGTGTGCTTTTTTATTTTCTTTTCTAATTAGATTTTACCACTTGAAAAATAAACTCATTGATATTAAAAAAGAAAACAAAGAACTTTTTCTCTTAAATTTGACTGGGAACAGTAACCCCTCATTTAGTAATCTGAAATGAAAAACAGACACATGGGCACAAACAGGCACACTTGTGCCATGGCCACAAATTTAAAACAAGTGAAAAGACAATCAATTTAGATCACTGGACCCCAAAAAGCTGACTTTGGGCTCTAAATCATCTAAACTGGCTGACTGCATAGTTGTACTTCACTAGATAAGCTATTGAGCTTCTCTCTTTTAGTTCTGTTACCGTATCCCAAAGACATTAAGTAGGATTTAGTACTCAACGGAAAGCTGCCAGCTGGTCAATAAGCCCGACCAGACCTTCTCACCCGCAGCAGAGACACTCTTCCCCCACAGGTGACAGAATTTTCCTACCTTTTTTTTTCCTTCTGCTGCATCTTAACAGGCTCTGCTTTTTTGCTGGATTTCTTCAGGCCTGCAGGGGCTGCCAGCTTTGGTTCAATGACAGACACTGGAGGTTGCTCCACTATTTTTTCTTCTTTCACTACTTGTTCTGAATCCAAATTAACTTTAAGTTTATCTATGAATACAGTATAGCAGATGATATATAACCCCATCATGCAATATTAATCTATCATTCCTTTGACAATTTACTAAGTGCCAGGCTCTAAATATGTTAGTAGCAGGGGCTAAAGGGATAAAAAACAGTCTCTGTGCTAACAGAGCTCATGGTCTAGTCAGAGAACATTTCTCCTTTCCAACAACCACTCCAGCTATAAGTGTTTTCATTTCTGCCTCCTGCTAATCCCTCATTATATTACAGCTGCCAGACCAAATAATAGTAAAAAGTAGGGCTTAGAAAAAAAACTGAATTCAACTTTATGAGGTATCATCATTCTCATTTGTTACATGAGAAAACAAAGAGTCAGAAGATTAAAAGGTGCTTCCCAAGAGTGCGCAGTTTACAAACCGTGACAACAGAAATCTGTAACAACATCTTATTTCCTTTTTTATATTCTATCTTTTTAAGCCTGGATACTCTTATTATCTCACTGCTACCTTAATGATGAAATTTAAAGACTATTTTGGAATCAGAAAAATACAGCTCAAACCCTAGTTCACTATGGGCTAGTTATATTATCTAAAAGTCAGTCTTCTCTGTAAAAACTGGAGTCATATTTATAAGATTATCATTAGGATTGAGAGATCAGTACATAAGGTTAAGTGACTTAGCCAAGCTAACACTAATAGAGTTTAAGGTAAGAGCCAGGATTTGAACTTAAGTCAGTTTAACTCCTCAAAGTCCTTACCCTCTTTCCCTATACCAAGCTAAAAAATACAAAACTACTGTGCTGTGCAGTGCAGACAACTAAGAAATGTAAGCAGGACGGGCCTAGCCATGGGAGAAATTACAGAATAGCCTTCATGCTATACTCAGTTATCATGTTTTTCAAGAAATGTCACAAAATATTCATAATTTATACCATTTTCATAGCAATTTTTAAAAATTACATAATTAGGAGGAAAAACCTCCAAATACTGAGAATAAGGAGAGGTTATTGCAGTAAGTCTACTAATTTGAAAATTGATCCAAATTAAAATAACATTAACTAAACATTCAGCAACCAGAGTTTTTACTCTCTGTCACAGTATTTTGGGAACTCCAAATTAATTCATATATGCAGCTACAACTGGCCAATCAATTAGCTGGTAAAGAGGTAGTTCGTTGCAACATTTTCAGACAACTGGTAAGGAAAATTTATAATCACATTTTCTTGTTATCTGAATGATCAAGTCACTTGTATCATCTGACTAATTAAAAGCATCCCCTTTATACAATCAAGGAAATAGGAAACACCTCTTCAAGCAAGAAACCATGACAGATGCTGACCTTTCAATTATTGCCAATGCTGTCTTTTTTTTATTTTTACATATAAAGCATTAAGGTTTTTGTTATTGAGATATAATTTACATGCCAGAAAACTTACCCATTTAAAGTGCAGAATTCAGTGGTTTTTAATTGTGCAACCATAAGCACTATCCAATTTTAGAACATTTTCATCACCCCAATAAAAACCCTGTACCCATCACCAGTTACCAACCCCAAACCAGCTCTTGGCAACCACTCTACTTCCTGTCTATAGATTTGTCTATTCTGGACATTCTGCATAAATGGAATCAATATGTGGTCTTTGTACCTGGATTCTTTCACTTTACATGTTTCAAGGGTCATTTATGTTATAGCATGTATATCAGTACTTCACTCCTTTTTATGGCTGAATAATATTCCATTGTACAAATGTATCACATTTTGTTTATCCATTCATCAGATGATGGACCTCTGCATTGTTTTCACTATTTTGTTATTATGAAAAATGCTGCTATAAACATTTGTGTACAAGTTTGACATTCAGTTTTAATTCACTTGAGTTGAGATACAGGAGTAGAAGTGCTAGATAAATCTGGTTATCTTTTTGAAGCATTGCCACACCATTCTACAAAGCAAGCACATCACTTTATATTCCCCACAGCAATATATGAGGGTTCAATTTTCCACATCCTTGCTAACACTTGTTATTGTCTATCATTAAGGTTTAAATGGTTCAAGTCCCTGTAATCAACTCTCTTCATCCAAATCTCAAGATTTATTTTCATTGCGATGATCTTGTCATATGTCAAATATAGTAAATATATTCAGAATCTTACTCTAAACATTCAGCCTTGAAAAAAATCTGTTAAATAAATCAATTTTGTCAGCCATTCTTTTTATCAGGTGAATATTTAATACTTCTATTTTTTTATCTCAGTTTCTCCCCCTCCCTCTATTACATTCTACTGTAACATCACGCTATTCTCTGCAATTATAATCATTAACTATTTCATTCTTTCTGCATTTATTTGTCTGTCCCTCCCAGTAGCATATAAGGGCCATGAGGCCAGGGACCTTGTTTGTCTGTATTTTCTCCACTGTATCACCAGTGCACAACAGTGCCAAGTACACTGTAGTTGCTCAATAAATATTTGTTAAATAACACACGAGTAAGTGTATTCTGTATAGTTTGATACTTTTTTTAGAATATTTATGTCTGATGTATTTTAGAATAAAAAATTTTTTAATTTACTGATATTAAGGTTACAAATGCATTAAAAAAAAAAGCAACAAATAAATATGTGGACCTCATCAAAGTTACCAAGAAACCACACAAGCTGGATACAGTGGACCAGTACCAGCCATGCAGGCCAGTGACATCAGCATGATCTATTTCACAGAATTAGGGAGCCCTCCTTGTGTACTATACCTGCCATAGTACAATTGTGCTTCCCAATAACCAGAAAGTATGAAATTTTCGACACACTTTTAGAAGACAAAAATGTCCTCTGATGACTTTTATGGCAAATGAAAACTACCTACCTACCTCTCCTTACCACCAATTTGACCATCATGGGAAAGCAGACTTCTGACTAATTTTGCTTGCACAGGCATGTGCCAAAATGCTTCCCCCACAAATTCTTTGTAAAACTGATGCTCCAAGAAAGTGTGCCATAATTATCCTGCGGCTCCTGCATTCTTCCTGGTATTCTGCCACATACCCTCAGGGAATGTGTACTTGATGGGAGACTTATGAAAATATGTAACTACTGGTTCTTTCCATATGAAAAAATTCTTAAGATTTTTTTTTTTTAATAAAGGAGATCTTGCTTTCTCAAAAAATATTTTTAAATGGCTGTTACTACCTAGGCCCTTCTAATTCACACTGAGGTCAAGTTCATTATTATGAGTAATCTGCAAAAATAACTAAAGGCACAAGGCTTTTTTTGCAGCCCTTTAGGAAAGAGGGGTAATAACTAACAATGAGCACACCATGCAAACTGACCTCAGCATCCACAACACTGTACTGCTTAGCCAAGCAGCCTCCCTTTTATTTTAATCACCCATTTTCAAGAGCCCTATGAAACAAATATTTAATTCTCTTTTCAAAGCAGAAATAAAAAGAATAGTAAACTACCTTGCAAGAGATCTAGACTAACTCAGCTCACCCATAAAATCCACTGCCAGTTGGGCCATTCAATATATTGGTCAGTAGACTGCAAATTTATATCAGGGTGCAGGAGTGCTGACACGGTAATGTGCTAGACAGGTAAAAAGTGGACAAGGTGGCTTTCACCTCAGATATGTTATATTAACACTCATGTAATGTATTAGTCCAAGGAAGGTAAGAGCACACTTACTTAGAGCAGCTTTTCCAAAAAAATTGCTCATCACATTCCCTTTCGCTGGTGCCTTACTGCCTGCTGAAGATGCCTAAAAGCACAGAAAAGAAAACACGTGATTTTTTCCTAGTCTGCAGGCTGCTCTTCAAGTAGCAATCTTAAACAATCTCTTCAATAGCAGAGCACACTATCATGATGATATGGTTTCTACTTTATTATGCCCAAGTGTATAGGCGCTAGATATAAAATATCAAGACCAGACAGCATATGGAGTTAATCTTCAAAGCTTAGTTTCTCATAGTTCTTATAAAATTATTATCCACAAACTTTTCTTGAGAATTTAAAAACTATTTTGAGAGAATTAAAATAGATTAGAGGCAGCATGGTACACAATGTGGGAAAACCTCCAAAACATTACATTTGCAATCAAAGATGTGGATCTGAATGCTGGTTTTACCACTTAGTAATATGACATCCAGGCAAATACTCAGAAAGTCTAGGCTTCGGTTTCACCACATATAAAATGGCGATGATAATGTCTCCCTCATAGAATTTATAAGAGGATTTAAACAAAGATCAAACTATTGGCACATACTAGTTCTATAAATGTTAGTGTTCTCCCTTTACCCCTCCCCTCCTTTTCCAAAGTGGAAGCTTTAAAATGATAATGATGGTAATAATAGTAATGATAATTAAGCTTTTCTGGATTATTTTTTAATAGTATCTTAATGACACTTTTCTTAAGTTAATGCACTTTAGTTCAGATGAGTAAACTATAAAAACTAAGTGAAGTAAATGAAGAAAAACAAGAAAAATTCATAAAATAGAACAAGAATGTTAAATACACTTGGGAAGAAGGCATATGTGGCAAAGCTCAGAATATAAAGTGTTCCCAAAATGATATATAGCTAATACACAATTCTTTGTACTTAATAATTTTAGCATATTCTCACATGCATTATTTCAACTAGGTCTCACAACAATCTTGTGATGTGCACAGGGCAGGCTAATTACCATTCTATAGCAAAATCCAAGGCTTGGTGAGAAGCATTAGCAAAAGAAAAAAACTATTTCAGATGAGAATATCAAGAATTAAAGGATTGAGACTGAAGTAAAAAAACTAGAACTAAATACCAGAACCTTAAATAATTAAACTACCACCACTGGAACTATTAATGCTTTTCTAGTTATCCACTCTGAGCTGTAAAGGCATTATCTTTAAGGAAGACTTACATTTGTTACTTCTTTAGCCTCTGTTTTGGTTTCCTTGTTGGTATCTTGGGTTTTAGAAGCAGCTTTAGAGGCAAACATTCCCATAATTCCTTTAGGCTGCTGAGAAATCTGTTTGGAGGTAGGTGGGCCATGACCATTGGTCTTCAATTCATGGGCTTGTGTCTCACTTGATGCCTGAAGATTTGACTGCTCAAACTTTTCAGAAGATGAGGATTCCACAGGAGCTCTAGGGACTGCAGCTGCACACCGTATGGCACTAAACCTAAGACATAAATGTTACATTAATGTCAGTACCAAACCCTATTTTCAAAGTTTTCATTTTTCCACATAAGACTTCCTAACCCTAATACTATAAAATCAGAAAGTATTAGAACTAGAGTGGATTTTTAAAATTATTTTGTGCAAAATTCTCATTTAGATAAAGAAACAATACTGGAGAGAACTGAATGACTTGTCCTATGTTATACATCTAGTTAGTAACAGAACTAGGACTGGAATCAGGCATCTTCTACCATACCATACTGAATATTCTCTTTTGTAAAAAGCATCCTAACTCAAAACAGTAAGAATACACCAAACAATAATATAAGATGAGTAATTTCACCATCCTTGAGAAACCAAGTGCTTATCTCTTATTTTTAAGACCTTCACCTTAAAGGGTTAGATATGCAAATTATCAAAACTAAGAGCTTTAAATATTAACAAATTTGCTGGCAACTCTCCTGGCCAAATGGATTCCGCTTTAAAACATGGAGGAAGCTGGGAACAGAGCCATGGGCTCCTATACCCTGTGGTCCTTTACAGTCAATTGTTAATAATTTCTAATACCAACTAACTGCACCAGACAAGTATGTCCAAAGCCAAGTAAATAAATTTGAAACAGTCAGCATGGCATACTAAAGGGAGCACTCTTCTCTAGTCACTATAGATGTGCTCGTTTCACACAAATCCATAATGCAATGCTCCACATTGTGAAAAGGTAACCAATCCAGCCTTCCCAACAGTTGTTCTTAAAGCGAAGTTCCCCAACTTTTCCTAACTCTTAAAGAAGAACATTTTTTTTTTAATTTTTATTTTTTTATTGAAGGGTTGTTGACAACAGTATTACATTACATTAGTTTCAGGTGTACAACACAGTGATTCAACATTTATATACATGATAACTCTAGGAACCAGCTATCACCATACCAAGTTGTTACAATATTTTGACTATATTCCTTATGCTATACATTACATCCCGGTTACTTATTTATTTTACAATTGGAAGTGTGTTTATATATATATATATATATATATTTTGTGAGGGCATCTCTCATATTTATTGATCAAATAGTTGTTAACAACAATAAATTTCTGTATAGGGGGGGTCAATACTCAATGCACAATCATTAATCCACCCCAAGCCTAATTTTCGTCAGTCTCCAATCTTCTGATGCATAACGAAGAAATTCTTACATGGAGTACAAATTCTTACATAGTGAATAAGTTACACGGTGAACAGTGCAAGGGCAGTCATCACAGAAGCTTTCGGTTTTGTTCATGCATTATGAACTATACACAGTCAGTTCAAATATCAATATTCATTTGATTTTTAAACTTGATTTATATGTGGATACCACATTTCTCTATTATTATTATTTTTAATAAAATGCTGAAGTGGTAGGTAGATACGAGATAAAGGTAGAAAACAGAGTTTAGTGTTGTAAGAGAGCAAATGTAGATGATCAGGTGTGTGCCTGTAGACTATGTGTTAATCCGAGCTAGACGAGGGCAATAAACATCTATGTATGCAGAAGATTTCTCTCAGAACATGAGGGGGGAGGTTCTAAGCCTCACCTCTGCTGCTCCCCATTTTCTCACCAGATGGCCCCCTGCGACTGTGCCTGTCTTAGGTTGTTCCTCCCTTGAGGAATCTTACCTGTCTCTGGCTAACCAGTCATCTTCTGGGGCCATACAGGGAAATGTTAAGTTGGTAAGTGAGAGAGAAGCCTTATTGTTTGAAAAGGTTAGCTTTTTACTTCTTTGCAGATTTATGCCCTGTGGCTTCTATGCCCAGCATTTGTCTTGAGGTGTCTTTACCACTTGGAAGAATTATGATACTCGGTAAATTCGACATGTGGCACGAGTTCTATTTAAAGGTTGTGATTAGGTAGGAAGAAGAAAAGCTATAGAAGTAGCAGGCAGAAGAAAACCTGGGAAGATTGATTATTTCTTTGACATATCTTCTTGTAGAGTAACTTCAGCATGGATAGGTTTTAAACTACTAATTAAATTGTGCACACACATTAACATAATAGGAATATAGTTACCTAACCAAAGCATACCTGTAATTACCAGCCATCTCCAGTGAAACCAAGAAAACCAGTTAGGCACCTTAGGCATTTGTGAAAACTTATCTATGATATGGTGGATATTGTCCGACTGAACTTAAACAGTCTGAGAGAATTCAGATAAACTAGAACAACCCATTCCTGGGGACTGTTCATATTCCATATGTTCTTTTAACAATAAATAGTCTGTGGTTGTAAGATTTTGGAGTGCTACAATTTGCACTTCTCCTAATTCTTGGTTGAGTTCCAACAGTATAGATCCAGTCCAATTTGTTGTTTTACTGTATGCACAGGCCAGCTTAGATATCTCCTTCATCATTCCCATGGCAAGTCCAGGAACTGGTGGGATGAGTGCATCTACACCTGTGGCAGTGCGTGGATCTTTGTTGGAGTTTTTTTTTTTTCTGATCATCTTCTGTCATGAGTCTTCCCGAGAGTGCTGATGTTGGAAGTTCTTTTTCATATCGTATCTTAGTTCATTTTCGGGGTAGCCAAATTAGGCTTTGATCCTCTGTATAAACACAAACAGACCCTTTGCCTACACTTTTATATGCCCTTTATATCATTGTGTAGAACTCATTAGAGGTCACCACATAGGAACTGCTTTTTTTTTAATCATTAATCTACACTTACATGACGAATACTTTGTTTACTAGGCTCTCCCCTATACCAGGTCCCCCCTATATACTCCTTTACAGTCACTGTCCATCAGCGTAGCAAACTGTTGTAGAATCACTACTTGTCTTCTTAAAGAAGAACATTTTATTCCTCCAGTCTTTTGATCATTGTGGGTAGATGAGAGTTCCTTGAATGTAAGGAAGTATATTATTCATCTTTTGCATTTCAGGTACCCAGTGCCAGACCTGGCACACAGAAGTACATGTTGAAAAAATGATTATTGAAGTCATTGAAAATGAGGTCTCTGGCTTCTCTCCCTTCTTAGTGTATCTCAGGTTGGGGTGGAAGAAGATGGAGTTTAAGAGACTATGTGGTGACAGCAATTATCTTAGAAATCAACCAGGCACAACTTCAAGATTTAACTGGTAGAATATTAACTGGCCTAAGGAAAATAATCCCTGATAAATCATTCAATCTCTGGTGTAACATTACACTGAGTGCCCCAAAGCTAGATTCTACAGCTCCAAAAATCTTCCACTGATTTATCATGGTCCACATCAGAAAACCCTACATTAATACAAATATTTTGTGCATCAGAGTTAAGAACAGACGGAAATCATTTCTTTTCATCCACCACTTTTCCTCTCTAGCCTTGCAGTGCTTCCATGTACAAGGAAAAGAGCAATATTTTATTTCATTGTCAACATTTAAAGTTGGCCCTTAGACAAACTCCTTCACTTGGTCTATATTCCACACCTTAGGGTCAGGACCAGGAATTGGCAATAAGAAGAGACCAAGTTCAGTTGGGAACATGTCCGAAGAGAGAAGAATCTGCTCAATCCTAAAATTTCAACTTTTCTTCCTGTCACAGCACTTCTTAAAACACACGAAACAATGAGTCAGATCTCAGTTGGCCCATAATTCTCAGAACAAAAGACAAGCTACTTTATTGGAGATAGAGTCTTCACTTTTCTACCAAGGATACTTTAAGTGTTTATGTAAAGTTTCATTAAAGTGCTTCCTATTACCACATTTCTCCTTGCTGTGTTTATTTTAGCAGTCCCTATGCAAATTTCATTTTGAACCCTGAGTCACTTTTACTCTTGTTTGCTTACTTACTAGATACAACAGAAGTGATTTTTAGAGGCATGACTAGATGCTAACATAGATTTTTAAATTCAAATAATTTACATAATTATCAGGGTGCTGTTTTCTTGTAATCCTTCCCTAAAAAATGCCAGACATAAATTATTACTCTTTAGCTAAAGAATTATACTTATTTATTTAATGAATATTTGTATGTCTATTACTCTCAAGTTTTTGAGCTAAAGAAAAAATGAACTAATGTCTATCATTAATTCACTCAACAATTACTTATTGAGTGCTTAGCATTTGCCAGGCACCATTTTGGGTGTACAGTGGTTAACAAAATAAACAGCATCCCCTATTCTCATGGAACTTGCAGAAACTGTGCTTGGTAATTCTGTATCTATTTCTCAAGGACCTGGCTCTATCAGTTATCCCGTCTTCCCCAGTATCTTCAACCATTTCCTCTTTTATGGCTTTTTCCTAACAATACAAGTTCAAGGCATTCTCAACTTTAAAAATGTATCTATCCTCCCTTAGTCTCAATTCTTCTTTAGCTGCCTCTCTCTTTTTTCCTCCATTTTATAGTCCAATTTCCTAGAATTGTTCCTATATGCTGTCTCACTTCCTCATGCCCCCCCCCTTTTATTCAGTTGACCAGAATCTGGTAACTCCACTGAACATACTCTCACCAAAGCCAGGACTAAATCCAGTGGACATTTTTCAGTTCGGAAAGAATCCCATTTACTTTTATAACTTTCCTCTTCTCTCTGGCTGCTCCCTCTTAGGCCCCTATTTTTCTGCCCATCCCTTAAATAGTGCTTACTATGTGCCAAGCACTTTCTAACTGCTTTACATATATTAATTCATTTAATCCTCTACAACCCTGGAGGTTGGTACTACCATTAGCTTCATTTTACTGATGAGGAACTGAAGCACAGCAAGGTTAAATAATTTACCCAAGATTACAAAGCTAGTAATTGTGGCCTAGAGTTTTACTTTCTGCCTTGTTTTATTCTCTACATTCTCTCTGTAAAACTGTATCTACTGCTGAAGCCCAATTAGTTACCTATTTTCTCAGATTCCAAGATGTCTATCTTGACCACGTTTCTTTCCTTAGCTCTAGACTCACCTATCCATAGCAATGGATACCTCCACTTGTACTCCCCACAGGCTTCACAAACTCAACATGTCCAACCCAGTTCATCATTTTTCCCTCCCCCAAAGCCTGCTCCTCCTCACGTATTCCCTTTGTTAGTGATGGTACCATCATCGCTCCAGGCACCCTAGCTAGACACACAGCCATCATCCTCGAACACATTCATCATTATGAACATCAACCATGAACACACATGACACACACACATGTGCCCTGGTCCCCAACCACTCAGACATCCAAGTTTTGATGGTTTGACTTTTTAACCTTCATTCTTCTCCATCCCAACACCACTACTCTACTTCAGATAACTTTGATTTCCACCCTGAAACACTGCAACACTTCTCCTCTCTGATGGTCTTGTTTCTGTATTATTCCCTTCTGATCTATCTTCGCCATCACACCGAGAGTGATCTTTCTATAATGAAATTCTGACCATTTCATTCATGTGCTTCAAAACCTTCAGTGGCTCCCCAGTGCCCTCAGAATAAAGTCTGAACTCCTTATCCTAGCAGTCAAAACATAGAATCTGAGTCCTATTTCAGATACTTAGAAAAGTATTCTTCAATTTTCTTCCTAAAAAACTCATATGGAACACAACATGGTATTTAGAGACTACTGTCTTTTTATAGTTGATGAGGTGTTCCATGTCTTTACCTCACCATTTGCTACCTTTCACTCTAAGTTCCAGCCATAGGAAACTATTGTTGTTATACACAAGCACCATATTTTCTCTCAGTTCTATTCTTACTCTCCTCCTTCTAACCGGCCTCTTCTACTAGGCCTTCAGGCCTCACCTTAGATGTCACACCCTTCTCTCTCTTGCCTCCTCCCTCCACAGTGTCCATACCCAACATCTTCCCACTGTTACTCTTATTACAGCACTGTCACACTGTACTATAACTGCCTTCCACCAGACCATCAATATTGAGCAGGTATTGGGCCATATTCACTCTATAGTGCATGTATGTCATAGGTTCTCATTAGCTCTTTGTTGAATAAATTCAAATTATCTTAGTACCTATCAAAGCAGTAAGTTCTCAATATATGTCTGGGGAACTGACCTGAACCCTCAATACAACCCCATAAAATAGGCATTATTATATCTAATATAAAGATAAAGAAACCAAAGCTCAAAGAGTTGAAGTAATTTGCCCAAAGCCACTGGGCTATTAAGCAGCAAAGCCACAACTCAAGCCCATGACTATCAATTTCCAAAACCCACATGCATCACCCCCCCACCCCATGCTATGAAGGATACAAAAGGTGAACACAATCTGATCCTGGCCATAGAAGATCAACTGCTTTTGGATGGAAGGTACAAGGGTTTCAAATTAGGAATAGTTTTTTGAAGGACATGTGAACCAGTTCTTGAAGGATGGGTAGGATTCAAACAAGCAGAAACTAGGCTAAGGGAGTAACAAGGGGGCACAACAAACATTTCTGGTGGCAGTGACAGGATAAATACATGAGAAATAGATTTATGGGGAGTCCACTGGGGTTTTCAATATGGGTTGTGGCTGCTATTTTTCACCTTATGATGTACTAATAAAACGAGGCATGTGTCTTACTGCAAGATAAATGGGGTTTTACTAGACTTGGCATTCACTCTTAAGAGGCAGCCACTGTGTAAACATCTTACAAAATCAATTCGTAAAGAAGCCCACAAGGAACATTAAGGAGCTTACTTGCTGCAGTTCTGCAAGTTGCTTTTAAGGATGTCATAGTCGGTATTGAACAGAGGCCCACTGTCCTTTAACATGGCTTTCTGGATGCTGTACACATGGATGCTGGCAGTCACAGCTAGCTTGGACTTCACTGCTACAAGTCAACAGGAAAAGCAGTCTGTTAATACACAAACTTCATAGCATGTGGGCACTTTAACAAGAAACCCTTCTGCATTAAAACCATTTGCAATCTGTGGTGGTCCAAAAAGCTCTAAAAGGCCAAAGAGTCACATATACAGTATAACATCGACTCTTCTGTCTGTAATAGGGACATTATGACAAGGTAGGTGGTGGTGAGTCAGGTCTAAGTACAGCACCTGTGAGGGTATCACTCATCTAGTGGACACTCAGTAAATATTAGTGATTGATTGATGACAACGATGATGGTCTTTTTTTAGTCAGAATCTTATGCTCTAGCATATAATTGAGGAATAAGTAATTTCTGAGAAGACTCAATTATGTAATTCAATTTTAGTTTAAAAAATAACTCTGTAACAAAAATACTACTAACCAGGTAAGTCTACAGAGAAAAAACACACACAAAAATTCACAAGAACAAAATTTAGGTTCCACAAGAGAAGGGTCTGTGCCTAACTTGTTCTGAGTCTCTAGTGCCTAGCACAGAGTTTGACACGAGTAAATATAAATACTATGTTGAATAAATCTTGCTTTGCCTACCACTGTGGGCATTCAGAAAGAGAAAAGTGGACATCTCCATCACCCTAAAGACAAGCAGAGATGACTTTTGTAAAAAAAAGGCTCCACTAGCAGAAGTCTTTGTATACAAACTTTTTTGTATAAAGGTTTTGTCTTGAGACATAGGTCCAAGACCACTTGGACCCTGCCTACTATAATTCCTTTGAGTCTGGTTTTTAAATAATAGAACAGTAGTATTAACAGTTTTGAAATGGGTGGACAAATTTAACTTAGAAGTTACCTTAAGTCTTTCTGACTTTAGAAAAGTTTTGTTTAATTTCTTCCTAAAAAACTCTTATGGAACACAACATGGTATTTAGAGACGACTGTCTTTACAGTTGATAAGGTGTTCCATGTGGTATTCATGATAGTTTTTGCATGTTACAAGTTCTGAAATTCTGTGATAAAAGTGCTTTATAAATGTCAGCAGTTATTGGCCTTAACAATGGTAAGTTAGGCAGATACACTATCATATTTTAACATGTTTAAGAAACTACTAATAAAAGGAATATATGGCTATTCAGTTAAATAGCTAAATATGTTGTATGCAGATGTTACAGGCAGGTTTTTTTATTGTACCTACACTGATGCCATAAGAGGAAATGCTTGCCCAAATCAATAGAACACTTACTTACCTTCCAATTTATCTTCTCTCACTACTGCTACCTTGTGGCACTGTAAGGAAATAACACTTCATTAGTGTTAAAGGTAGTACGACAGGCAAAAAGTTCCCTTGCCAATAATTCAGTTGCACTTGGATATGAAATCAGGAACATTAGGTACCCCTGAAGATATATGTTGCAGTTTAATAAAGTCAGACTTATTTTTAACTTACTTTAAAACTTCTCAATCAGGTTAAGAAAAAGTGATGGAGTACTATATAGATATCAATACAATAAAAAACAAACAGCAGCTGTGCCTGCTTTCAGCACTGCCAGCCAACTGGCCCAGGATCTCAAAGGGGGGTGACATGCAGCCTGGCTGAAGCTCCTGTCTGCACACTGGGGCCTCTCCCATGGGGACACCCAGTTCAGGAAAGGGCATTGTGTCATCGCCACATATCACCAAATACTTCAAAAGCTGAAGCACCTCTCCAGGAGGGACCTGCTCTGAAACAAAATGCTTCGGGGCGCAGAAACTGGTATGTTAGTCAAGACTTTCATTGACCAAGGAAGGCTCATCCCAGACAATGTCATGACTTGGCTGGCCCTTCATGAGCTGAAAAATTTCACCCAGTCTAGCTGGGTTATTGGATGGTTTTCCAAGGACCCTTCAAAAGGCAGAAACCCAGAATAGACATGGTGATTAATCTGAAAGTGCCCTCTGAGGGAATGTCGAGGGAATCTTCCCCAGGCATACCCAATTTATTTCTATTTCCTAAAAACAAAGTCATTAAGCAAAACCTCTCTGATCACTAAATTCAGCCAGCCAGCAATGGAGTCTACAACATCAAATTCAACCTTCCAAAAACTGTGGACACATATGTGATCTGACTGGAGAGCCTCTGACTCAGCATGAGGATGACAGACCAGAGACGGCTGTCAAGAGACTGAAGCTCACAGAGAGAGTCCTGGAACACCAGAATAAAAGAGTATTAGAAACATTCTCCAGAATAGAAACCAAAAAGATCTGGCCCTGTGTATATGCTTTCCTACAAACAAAAGTTCCACAAATAGACCAAAAACATCAGTTTCTCCATGAGGAAAAGTGAATAGAACTAGTAAGATGAGCACAAGTTTCTGGCCCTTGCATTTAGAGCTACTTGTCCTAAGACTGGCATGTATGAATTATTTGAAAATTATATTAGTTTCATTTCTACTAATTTTATTCTGGAAATTAAGGATGTGCCAAACAGAGTCAAGATACTAAGTTTCATCTTTTGAAATCATCTAGTGTGTTTCTCCAGTTATCTTCTATGGGTGTACAATTCAAAAACAACAAAAACATCTAAACTTTTGGAAATCTTTTAAAGCATAATTAAAAGAACAACTGGTAGTAATCTAACTTTTGTTCAGAAGCATAAGTGGTTGATAGTTTCCTCATTTTTCTGGAAAAGTAAAAAAAAAACCATGTCATTTAGGAAAAGTATCTCATCAGAGGCTTTGCAAAGACTGATGATGAAAAAGACATCTTTAGCACGGTGATACACAGCTTTGTGAGACACTATGTCTACAAAATTCCAGAAAAAAAAGGAACTAAATTTACAGATTAGCTGCAGGATGCAAATTCACTGTTGCCATGAAATTTATAAGCTAGCAATATATGCTATGCTGTATTTATTTTGTTATTACATATACCTTCACTTTACTCAGAATTTTCAATTTGATATAAAAATGTACTAACTAGTATATAGGATATTACTTTCCAATGACTTATTTTGTCTTGAAAATACATATGTACTGGGGGATATGATTTTATTAGAAATTGACATTATAAATTCTTGCAAAATCACCAAAGTTGAATTTTCAACTTCAAAAATGTAAAGTCTTATGTTTTCAGATATTACTCAGGTTAAAAAATATGTGCTTTAGGGTCTACTTACAGGTTTTTCTTTTTATTCAAAATGTATGACTTGCTTTGATGAGTATGAAATGAAAGAACAAGTAATAATAATAAAAGAAAGCTCAGGGCACTAGGTAAAGTAAGCACTCTTTGTTATTAGGAAATAGATCAGGTATGCCTGGGGAAAATTCCCTTGACATATGTAACAATCGTAATTAGCAAGCAGGTGCAGCAACTAAAAGGATTTACATGACAGGTTAAAAAAGACCAGGAAAATAATTGAGTTTGCTGAAAGAATTCTTTAATCCTAATCAAAAAAGTTGATATCTGGTAGTGTTCACTGCCATCCTGTCATCTGGCAGGGAGAGAACTCTGCCAGTGAGTATAATTTGAGTACCCGTTTTGAAAGGAAAATTATTTGAGTCCTTTGTGGGGTAACAAGAATGTATGCTTAGGCACTGTGGCCTGCTAGGACGAATGCGACAGTATGAGACAGAGGAGGAACTCAACTACATCTTCAATGGTATATTTACTCTTACTTTACTTGATGCTAAATCAAATGAAAAAGTCCTTGTTATTAACTGCCTTCGGAAATTTGGCCCGTTTTATTCCAGGCACTTAAAATGCAAATGTCAGCAAATGGTTTTTATGTACTTTGTGGGGAAAACGCTTATTTTCTTTTCTTTTGATTTTTGAAAATTCAATGTTGATCTTTCAAAAGATCTTTTTTGAAAGGACTTTTTTTGAAAAGGACAGGACTTTTAAAAGGATTATAGTAAATGTTTCATTGTTCACAAAACTTTCCATAGGGCCTAATTTGAATGTCAATATTATTTACTTTCCATAAAAATGCTGTGAACTACTAAACTTACAAATTATCACTAGGCTATCAGGCATACATTTGTATTAATGTATCCAAATAAAATTAAGTTTTAGAACTGTAGGGAAATAAAAAGAATTGCAAACCAGTGTGAGAAAAAGAGGGCTTCTTATTCAGTAATGTAATGAGAAGTACCGTACAATCATATGGAACCAGATGAAAACTGAATCTGTTTCTCACACAATATGAGAGAATAAATTCTAAATGGATCAGCTTTAAAATGTAAAGAAAGAAACCACATATGTACTAGAAGAAAATATGGGTGAATTCTATAGTGATATGACCTGAGAATGAGTAAAGGTTTCCTAACTATGATTTAAAATCCAGGAATAATCTAAATAATCCATGAAAACTAACAAACAACTTTTGGATGATTAAAATAAGCTTTAAGAGAAGTACAAAGACAGATGATAAAAAAAAGGGCAAAATAACTACAATTATATCACAAAGGTTCATATACAGCTTCTAAAATAGAGAAAACAAAGACTAACACTCATCTAGAAAACTAAGAGGTATGAAGAGATAGTTTACAGAAACAGAAATGCAAATGACCCTGAAGCATATGACAGCCATGTGGAAAAAGGGCCCCCCTTACACTGCTGGTGGAAATGAAAAGTGAAGAGGGGTATCTGGCAATTACTCAATGAAAGTACATATACATGCTAGGAATCCTGGGGAATGTAACCCTAAAACTGGCAAAAATATACCAAATATATATATACACTGATCTATTCACCCAGTATGTTAAGTAAAAAAATCAAAGTGCATACAACAACAAAAACAATGTTAAGGAGAAGGAAAACTAGTTACCTATAAAGCAAAGGAGGGAGCCTAAAAACTGAAAGTGGGAAAACAGTTTCAATTTAACTTGATACTGAGTTGGTGGCTTAACCGCAGAGAGAAATTATCGCAAGTGATTAAACATAGACTGATTGTGCATCTCTAGCAGGATATATACTACAGACAAAAAGAGCTGCAAAGATATCTTAAACTGTTCTCAATAATCATATTATAGTAAAAATACTAGTTTTGCTTTTCTAAGTCTCATGCATTTGGCTAAAGCAAATATATATTTATGTTAGTGCAAGAAACCACCAAAATTAATAACATAAGAGAAAAGAACAATGCAAAATCGATAAATATTTTTACATAATCTGTTGTAAATTCAGACTGGGAATATTAATATGCTTTCATAATGTGTTCTGTTTTAAAAAGCAAAATAGGCATACCTAAAAATGTCATGTTCTGCAAAACTGTACAATAAAAATTACAGCACTTACGAGAAAAAGGGCATTAGTAATTAACTACTCAAACCTATGCAACTTTGTAAGAAGAGCACTAAAAATACTAAGTGCTGCCCTTAGGAGAAATCTGGACCTCCTGACAATTTTAGTGTAGCTAAACGTTGCTCACTAATGCTAAAACAACACAGACCAGAGTAGAGCTCTAATTCAGTGGGTTCTTGTTAAGACAGACACAGGAATAAGTTCAGCATCCACAAACCCAGAGCCTGGCTGGGGAGAAGCCTCCTGAGCTTTTTGGCAGTTAAAGAAAAAGGGAAAATAAAGCTAGTTGGTGGCAGACATTCTTTATTAAAAAATTCCAGCCAAAACAATAGGGAGAAAAAAGCAGGTGTTGCAGTACTAGTATCAGACAAAATAGACTTCAAAACAAAGAAAGTAACAAGAGATAAAAAAGGACATTACATAATGATAAAGGGCTCAGTCCAAAAAGAGGATATAACCATTATAAATATATATGCACCCAACACAGGAGCACCAGCATATGTGAAACAAATACTAACAGAACTAAAGGACAAAACAGAATGCAATGCATTCATTTTAGGAGACTTCAACACACCATTCACTCCAAAGGACAGATCCACCAGACAGAAAATAAGTAAGGACACAGAAGCACTGAACAACACACTAGAACAGATGGACCTAATAGACATCTATAGAACTCTACACACAAAAGCAACAGGATACACATTCTTCTCAAGTGCACATGGAACATTCTCCAGAATAGACCACATACTAGGCCACAAAAAGAGCCTCAGTAAATTCAAAAAGACTGAAATTCTACCAACCAACTCTTCAGACCACAAAGGTATAAAACTAGAAATAAATTGTACAAAGAAAGCAAAAAGGCTCACAAACAAATGGAGGCTTAACAACATGCTCCTAAATAGTCAATGGATCAACAACCAAATTAAAATGGAGATCCAGCAATATATGGAAATAAATGACAACAAGAACACAAAGCCCCAACTTATGTGGGATGCAGCGAAAGCAGTCTTAAGAGGAAAGTATATAGCAATCCAGGCATATTTAAAGAAGGAAGAACAAACCCAAATGAACAGTCTAATGTCAAAATTACCAAATTGGAAAAAGAACAAATGAGGCCTAAAGTCAGCAGAAGGAGGGACATAATAAAGATCAGAGAAGAAATAAACAAATTTGAGAAGAATAAAACAATAGAAAACATCAATGAAACCAAGAGTTGGTTCTTCGAGAAAATAAACAAAATAGATAAGCCTCTAGACAGACTTATTAAGAGAAAAAGAGAATCAATACACATCAACAGAATCAGAAACAAGAAAGGAAACATCACGACGGACCCAACAGAAATACAAAGAATTATTAGAGAATACTATGAAAACCTAACTTTCCAGCTAAGAAGCTGGAAAACCTAGGAGAAATGGACAACTTCCTAGAAAAATACAACCTTCCAAGATTGACCAAGGAAGAAACACAAAATCTAAACAAACCAATTACCAGCAAAGAAATTGAAGCGGTAATCAAAAAATTACCCAAGTAAAAAATCCCCAGGCCAGACGGATTTACCTCGGAATTTTACCAGACATACAGAGAAGATATAATACCCATTCTCCTTAAAATTTTCCAAAAAATAGAAGAGGAGGGAATACTCCCAAACTCATTCTATGAAGCCAACATCACCCTAATACCAAAACCAGGCAAAGACCCCACCAAAAAACAAAATTACAGACCAATACTCCTGATGAACGTAGATGCAAAAATACTCAATAAAATATTAGCAAACCATATTCAAAAATACATCAAAAGGATCATACACCATGACCAAGTGGGATTCACCCCAGGGATGCAAGGAAGGTACAACATTCGAAAATCCATCAACATCATCCACCACATAAACAAAAAGAAGGACAAAAACCACATGATCATCTCCATAGATGCTGAAAAAGCATTCGACAAAATTCAACATCCATTCATGATAAAAACTCTCAACAAAATGGGTATAGAGGACAAGTACCTCAACATAATAAAGGCCATATATGATAAACCCACATCCAACATCATACTGAACAGTGAAAAGCTGAAAGGTTTTCCTCTGAGATCGGGAACAAAATAGGGATGGCCACTCTCCCCACTGTTATTCAACATAGTACTGGAGGTCCTAGCCACGGCAACTAGACAAAACAAAGAAATACAGGGAATCCAAATTGGTAAAGAAGAAGTCAAACTGTCACTATTTGCAGATGACATAATATTGTACATAAAAAACCCTAAAGATTCCACTCCAAAATTACTAGAACTGATATCAGAATACAGCAAAGTTGCAGGATACAAAATTAACACACAGAAATCTGTGGTTTTCCTATACACTAACAATGAACTAATAGAAAGAGAAATCAGGAAAACAATTCCATTCACAATTGCAACAAAAAGAATAAAATACTTAGGAATAAACCTTACCAAGAAGTGAAAGACCTATACCCTGAAAACTGTAAGACACTCTTAAGAGAAATTAAAGAGGACACTAACAAATGGAAACTAATTCCATGCTCCTGGCTAGGAAGAATTAATATCGTCAAAATGGCCATCCTGCCCAAAGCAATATACAGATTTGATGCAATCCCTATCAAATTACCAACAACATTCTTCAACGAGCTAGAACAAATAGTTCAAAAATTCATATGGAAACACCAAAGACCCCGAATAGCCAAAGCAATCCTGAGAAGGAAGAATAAAGTGGGGGGGATCTCACTCCCCAACTTCAAGCTCTACTACAAAGCCACAGTAATCAAGACAGTTTGGTACTGGCACAAGATCAGAGCCACAGACCAATGGAACAGAATAGAGACCACAGATATTAACCCAGACATATATGGTCAATTAATATATGATAAAGGAGCCATGGACATACAATGGGGAAATGACAGTCTCTTCAACAGATGGTGCTGGCAAAACTGGACAGCTACGTGTAAGAGAATGAAACTGGATCACTGTCTAACCCCATAAACAAAAGTAAATTTGAAATGGATCAAAGACCTGAATGTAAGTCATGAAACCATAAAACTCTTAGAAGAAAACATAGGCAAAAATCTCTTGGACATAAACATGAGTGACTTCTTCATGAACCTATCTCCCCGGGCAACGGAAACAAAAGCAAAAATGAACAAGTGGGGCTATATCAAGCTGAAAAGCTTCTGAACAGCAAAGGACACCACCAATAGAACAAAAAGGCATCCTTCAGTATGGGAGAATATATTCATAAATGACAGATCCGATAAAGGGTTGACATCCAAAAAATGTAAAGAGCTCACACACCTCAACAAATAAAAAGCAAATAATCCAATGAAAAAATGGGTAGAGGAGCTGAATAGACGGTTCTCCAAAGAAGAAATTCAGATGGCCAACAGACACATGAAAAGATGCTCCACATCGCTTGTCATCAGAGAAATGCAAATTAAAACCACAATGAGATATCACCTCACACCAGTAAGGATCGCCACCATCCAAAAGATAAACAACAAATGTTGGCGAGGTTGTGGAGAAAGGGGAACCCTCCTACACTGCTGGTGGGAATGCAAACTAGTTCAACCATTGTGGAAAGCAGTATGGAGGTTCCTCAAAAAGCTCAAAATACAAACACCATTTGACCCAGGAATTCCACTTCTAGGAATTTACCCTAAGAATGCAGCAGCCCAGTTTGAAAAAGACAGATGTACCCCTATGTTTATCACAGCACTATTTACAATAGCCAAGAAATGGAAGCAACCTAAGTGTCCATCAATAGATGAATGGATAAAGAAGATGTGGTACATATACACAATGGAATATTATTCAGCCATAAGAAAACAAATCCTACCATTTGCAACAACATGGATGGAGCTGGAGGGTATTATGCTCAGTGAAATAAGCCAGGCAGAGAAAGACAAGTATCAAATGATTTCACTCATATGTGGAGTATAAGAACAAAGAAAAGCTGAAGGAACAAAACAGCAGCAGAATCACAGAACCCAAGAATGGACTAACGGTTACCAAAGGGAAAGGGACTGGGAAGGAGGGGTGGGAAGGGAGGGAAAGGGCAGGGAAAAAGAAAGGGGGCATTACGATTAGCATGTATAATGTGGCGAGGGGCATAGGGAGAGATGTACAACACAGAGAAGACAAGTAGTGAGTCTACAGCATCTTACTATGCTGATGGACACTGACTGTAATGGGGTTTGTGGGGGGGGACTTGGTGAAGGGGGGAGTCTAGTAACCATAATGTTCTTCATGTAATTGTAGATTAATGATAAATAAATAAAAATAAATTTAAAAAAAATTTTTTTAAGTAAAAAAAGAAATTCCAGCCAATAAATTCAGAAAGAATGACAGAATTAGAACATTACCTTTTTGTAAGCCCTAGTCAGTTAATGATCTGGGCAATGATAAAAATCAATCTCAGATAAAATCATTAAATGAAAAGCTAATATAGAACTTCATAGAGGATGATTGGGCTAACAACCTTTAACTCCACAAAAAGAAAATCAACCAAACATTCCCTTGAAAGTTTCAAATTCTCTGGAAGACTTTCTGGGATGAGATTAGAAGGCAGCTTTCACTTTCTATGCATTGTTAAACATTTTTTACAATAATAATGACTGTTTGAAAAATACACTTACATTAAGAAAATCTATACAAAGCCTGTAATATGTCCTTTTTCTTTCTAGGAACACTTAAAACGTAACAGAGAAATTTGAAGGAAGAACAACATAACCTGACATTATGCTTAATAATCTGTCTTTTCTTAATAATCTACTCTCCTCAAGGCAAACAGCATGGGTAAGCCTTCATCCACACTTGCCTAGTAATTCTACAGGGTTCCACAGAGCTGCCCCACTGAGCTGTTAGGAAGGTGAGCACAGAGCTCCAAACTTCACACAACTACTGCAGCCCTACTCTATATTTTATATATTAATATTATCATTAAAATTGCATTTGAAAGACCCTTCTGCTTAAAAAAAAAAGTGGGCAGAATTTAAATGCCCTCTCAAATTTAGAAATAAGGTAGGCTTCTATAAGCAAGCCACAGTATGGAAATTTTTAAAAGCTTATGTGGTATACATCCTTTTGAAAAATGGTCTGGAAAAATGCACTGAGGAACACCATTGGAATACACTTGCAGGGACTTATCCAAGAACACCCTGAACCCTGACGACCAACTCTGAAGACCATCCAACATCTCAAATTAAGAACCTCTGTCAAATGGGTTAGAATAAAAATCTACAAATTTATCTTAAAACACAAATTCTTAACCTTGTACCCTGTTCCAGAAGATCTGTGTACACTCAAAATTTTATGAATATGTCAATATGTGCATTTTTCTTTCAGACTCAAAGGCATCAGTGACCAAAAAAATAAAAACCAACGCTTAAAAGAACTAATGTTTCCCAGGTAAAGAACTATGACTAGACTGAAGGCACTGACTAAAGCGACAGAAGGGGGGGATAGTTAACCCTGGAAACAAAAGGGTTTCAGATGCAAACTTTAGCAGTATCCATTCAAAAGCCATACAGGGAGAGAATTCTGGTGGCAGGTTTATTTCTGAGAACAAATGAAGCAAGTCTGCTTAATTCTGTGTTTCAGATATATAATGACATCTGATCTATCTACACCTGCAAGTATCTTATCATCTGGCTTACGAAAAGGGAAAGAACATGCAGGTCACAGAATACAAGGGCCTCATCCACCCAGCAGTTTTGTTTCTCCTTTTTTTTTTTTAGATAATTCTTTTTTATTGAAGGGTAGCTGACACACACTATTACATTAGTTTCAAGTGTACAACACAGTGATTCAACATTTATGTACATGATAATTCCAGGTACCAGCTATCACCATACCAAGTTGTTACAATATTTTGACTATATTCCTTATGCTATACATTACATCCCAGTTACTTATTTATTTTACAATTGAAAGTGTGTACATATATATATATATATATTTTTGTGTGAGGGCATCTCTCATATTTATTGATCAAATGGTTGTTAACGACAATAAAATTCTGTATAGGGGGGTCAATGCTCAATGCACAATCATTAATCCACCCCAAGCCTAATTTTCGTCAGTCTCCAATCTTCTGAAGCATAACGAACAAGTTCTTATATGGAGAACAAATTCTTACATAGTGAATAAGCTACATGGTGAACATTACAAGGGCAGTCATCACAGAAGCTTTCGGTTTTGCTTATGCATTATGAACTATAAACAGTTCAAATATGAATACTCATTTGATTTTTATACTTGATTTATATGTGGATACCACATTTCTCTCTTTATTATTTTTAATAAGATGCTGAAGTGGTAGGTAGATACAACATAAAGGTAGAAAACATAGTTTAGTGTTGTAAGAGAGCAAATGTAGATGATCAGGTGTGTGCCTGTAGACTATGTGTTAATCCAAGCTAGACAAGGGCCATAAAACATCCAGGTATGCAAAAGATTTCTCTCAGAACGGCGGGCTGGAGGTTCTAAGCCTCACCTCTGTTGATCCCCCTTTTCTCACCTGATGGCCCCCCTGCGACTGTGCCTGTCTTAGGTTGTTCCTCCCTTGAGGAATCTTACCCGTCTCTGGCTAACCAGTCATCTTACGGGGCCAGACAGGGAAATGTTAGGTTGGTAAGTGAGAGAGAAGCCTTATTGTTTGAAAAGGGTAGCTTTCTACTTCTTTGCAGATTTATGCCCTGTGGCTTCTATGCTCAGCATTTGTCTTGAGGCGTCTTTACCACTTGGAAGAATTATGATACTCGGTAAATTTGATATGAGGCACGAATTCTTTTTAAGGGTTGTAGTTAGGAAGGAAGAAGAAAAGCTATAGAAGTAGCAGGCGGAAGAAAACCTGGTTAGATTGATTATTTCTTTGATATATCTTCTTGTAGAATAACTTCAGCATGTATAGGTTTTAAACTAATTAAATTGTGCACACACACTAACATAATAGGAGTACAGTTACGTAACCAGAGCATACCTGTAATTATCAGCCATCTCCAGTGAAATCAAGAAAACCAGTTAGGCACCTTAGGCATTTGTGAAAACTTATCTATGATATGGTGATACTGTCCAACTGAACTTGAACAGTCTGAGAGAAATCAGACAAATTAAAACAGTCCATTCCTGGGGACTGTTCATATCCCATATGTTCTTTTAACAGTAAATAGTCTGTAGTTGTAAGATTTTGGAGAGCTACAATTTGCAGTTCTCCTAATTCTTGTTTGAGTTCCAACAGTATAGATCCAGTCAAATTTGTTGTTTTACTGTATGCACAGGCCAGCTTAGACATCTCCTTCTTCATTCCCATGGCAAGTCCAGGAACTGGTGGGATGAGTGCATCTATAGCTGTAGCAGTGCGTGGATCTTTGTTGGGGTTTTTTGATGATCATCTTCTGGCATGAGTCTTCCAGAGAGTGCTGATGTTGGAAGTTCTTTTTCATATCATATCTTAGTTCATTTTCGGGGTAGCCAAATTAGGCTTTGATCCTCTGTATAAACACAAACAGACCCTTTGCCTACACTTTTATATGCCCTTTATATCATTGTGTAGAACTCAATGAGGGTCACCACACAGGAACTGTTTTTTTTTTTTTAATCATTAATCTACACTTACATGACGAATATTTTGCTTACTAGGCTCTCCCCTATACCAGGTCCCCCTTATATACCCCTTTACAGTCATTGTCCATCAGCGTAGCAAAATGTTGTAGAATCACTACTTGTCTTCTCTGTGTTGTACAGCCCTCCCCTTTCTCCCATCCCCCAATGCATGCTAATCTTAATATCCCCCTTTTTCTCCCCCCCACTTATCCCTCCCTACCCACCCATCCTCCCCAGTCCCTTTCCCTTTGGTACCTGTTAGTCCATTCTTGAGTTCTATGATTCTGCTGCTGTTTTGTTCCTTCAGTTTTTCCTTTGTTCTTATACTCCACAGATGAGTGAAATCATTTGGTATTTCTCTTTCTCTGCTTGGCTTGTTTCACTGAGCATAATACCCTCCAGCTCCATCCATGTTGCTGCAAATGGTAGGATTTGCCCTTTTCTTATGGCTGAGTAGTATTCCATTGTGTATATGTACCACATCTTCTTTATCCATTCATCTATCGATGGACATTTAGGTTGCTTCCAATTCTTGGCTATTGTAAATAGTGCTGCGATAAACATAGGGGTGCATTGGTCTTTCTCATACTTGACTGCTGCATTCTTAGGGTACATTCCTAGGAGTGCAATTCCTGGGTCAAATGGTAAGTCTGTTTTGAGCATTTTGATGTACCTCCATACTGCTTTCCACAATGGTTGAACTAACTTACATTCCCACCAGCAGTGTAGGAGGGTTCCCCTTTCTCCACAGCCTCGCCAACATTTGTTGTTGTTTGTCTTTTGGATGGCAGCCATCCTTACTGGTGTGAGGTGATACCTCATTGTAGTTTTCATTTGCATTTCGCTGATAATTAGCGATGTGGAGCATCTTTTCATGTGTCTGTTGGCCATCTGTATTTCTTTTTTGGAAAACCATCTGTTCAGTTCCTCTGCCCATTTTTTAATTGGGTTATTTGTTTTTTGTTTGTTGAGGTGTGTGAGCTCTTTATATAATATATTCTGGACGTCAAGCCTTTATTGGATGTGTCATTTTCAAATATATTCTCCCATACTGTAGGGTTCCTTTTTGTTCTATTGATGGTGTCTTTTGCTGTACAGAAGCTTTTCAGCTTAATATAGTCCCACTTGTTCATTTTTGCTGTTGTTTTCCTTGCCCGGGGAGATATGTTCAAGAAGAGGTCACTCATGTTTATGTCTAAGAGGTTTTTGCCTATGTTTTTTTCCAAGAGTTTAATGGTTTCATGACTTACATTCAGGTCTTCGATCCATTTTGAGTTTACTTTTGTATATGGGGTTAGACAATGGTCCAGTTTCATTCTCCTACATGTAGCTGTCCAGTTTTGCCAGCACATCTGTTGAAGAGACTGTCATTTCGCCATTGTATATCCATGGCTCCTTTATCAAATATTAATTGACCATATATGTCTGGGTTAATGTCTGGATTCTCTAGTCTGTTCCATTGGTCTGTGGCTCTCTTCTTGTGCCAGTACCAAATTGTCTTGATTACTATGGCTTTATAATAGAGCTTGAAGTTGGGGAGTGAGATCCCCCCTACTTTATTCTTCTTTCTCAGGATTGCTTTGGCTATTCGGGGTCTTTGGTGTTTCCATATGAATTTTTGAATTATTTGTTCCAGTTCATTGAAGAATGCTCTGGTAGTTTCATAGGGATTGCATCAAATCTGTATATTGCTTTCGGCAGGATGGCCATTTTGACGATATTAATTCTTCCTAGCCACGAGCATGGGATGAGTTTCCATCTGTTAGTGTCCCCTTTAATTTCTCTTAAGAGTGACTTGTAGTTTTCAGAGTATAAGTCTTTCACTTCTTTGGTTAGGTTTATTCCTAGGTATTTTATTTTTTTTGATGTATTTGTGAATGGAGTTGTTTTCCTGATTTCTCTTTCTGTTGGTTCATTGTTAGTGTATAGGAAAGCCACAGATTTCTGTGTGTTGATTTTGTATCCTGCAACTTTGCTGTATTCCGATATCAGTTCTAGTAGTTTTGGGGTGGAGTCTTTAGGGTTTTTTATGTACAGTATCATGTCATCTGCAAATAGTGAGTTTAACTTCTTCTTTACCAATCTGGATTCCTTGTATTTTTTTGTTTTGTGTGACTGCCGTGGCTAGGACCTCCAGTACTATGTTAAATAGCAGTGGGGAGAGTGGGCATCCCTGTCTAGTTCCTGATCTCAGAGGAAAAGCTTTCAGCTTCTCGCTGTTCAATATAATGTTGGCTGTGGGTTTTTCATAGATGGCCTTTATTATGTTGAGGTACTTGCCCTCTATTCCTGTTTTGCTGAGAGTTTTTATCATGAATGGATGTTGAACTTTGTCAAATGCTTTTTCAGCATCTATGGAGATGATCATGTGGTTTTTGTCTTTCTTTTTGTTGATGTGGTGGATGATGTTGATGGACTTTCGAATGTTGTGCCATCCTTGCATCCCTGAGATGAATACCACTTGGTCATGGTGTACGATCCTTTTGATGTATTTTTTAATTCGGTTTGCTAATATTTTGTTGAGTATTTTTGCATCTACATTCATCAGGGATATTGGTCTGTAGTATTCTTTTTTGGTGGGGTCTTTGCCTGGTTTTGGTATTAGGGTGATGTTAGCTTCATAGAATGAGTTTGGGAGTATACCCTCCTCTTCTATTTTTTGGAAAACTTTAAGGAGAATGGGTATTATGTCTTCCCTGTATGTCTGATAAAATTATGAGGTAAATCCATCTGGCCCGGGGGTTTTGTTCTTTGGTAGTTTTATGATTACCACTTCAATTTCGTTGCTGGTAATTGGTCTGTTTAGATTTTCTCTTTCTTTCTGGGTCAGTCTTGGAAGGTTATATTTTTCTAGGAAGTTGTCCATTTCTCCTAGGTTTCCCAGCTTGTTAGCATATAGGTTTTCATAGTATTCTCTAATAATTTTTTGTATTTCTGTGGGGTCCGTCATGATTTTTCCTTTCTCATTTCTGATACTGTTGATTTGTGTTGACTCTCTTTTCCTCTTAATAAGTCTGGCTAGAGGCTTATCTATTTTGTTTATTTTCTTGAAGAACCAGATGTTGGTTTCATCGATTTTTGCTATTGTTTTATTCTTCTCAATTTTATTTATTTCTTCTCTGATCTTTATTATGTCCCTCCTTCTGCTGACCTTAGGCCTCAATTGTTCTTCTTTTTCCAATTTCGATAATTGTGACATTAGACCATTCATTTGGGATTGTTCTTCCTTTTTTAAATTTGCTTGGATTGCTATAAACTTTCCTCTTAAGACTGCTTTAGCTGTGTCCCACAGAAGTTGGGGCTTAGCGTTGTTGTCGTTTGTTTCCATATATTGTTGGATCTCCATTTTGATTTGGTTATTGATCCATTGATTATTTAAGAGCGTGTTGTTAAGCCTCCAAGTGTTTGTGAGCCTTTTTGCTTTCTTTGTACAGTTTATTTCTAGTTTTATGCCTTTGTGGTCTGAAAAGTTGGTTGGTAGGATTTCAATCTTTTGGAACTTTCTGAGGCTCTTTTTGTGGCCTAGTATGTGGTCTATTCTGGAGAATGTTCCATGTGCACTTGAGAAAAATGTGTATCCTGTTGCTTTTGGATGTAGAGTTCTGTAGATGTCTATTAGGTCCATCTGTTCTACTGTGTTGTTCAGTGCCTCTGTGTCCTTACTTATTTTCTGTCTGGTGGATCTGTCCTTTGGAGTGAGTGGTGTGTTGAAGTCTCCTAGAATGAATGCATTGCATTCTATTTCCTCCTTTAGTTCTGTTAATATTTGTTTCAGGTATGTTGGTGCTCCTGTATTGGGTGCATATATATTTATAATGGTTATATCCTCTTGTTGGACTGAGCCCTTTATCATTATGTAATGTCCTTCTTTGTCTTTTGTTACTTTCTTTATTTTGAAGTCTGTTTTGTCTGATACCAGAATTGCAACACCTGCTTTCTTCTCTTTCTGGTTGCATGAAATATCTTTTTGTATCCCTTGACTTTAAGTCTGTGCATGTCTTTGGGTTCGAGGTGAGTCTCTTGTAAGCAGCATATGGATGAATCTTGCTTTTTTATCCATTCTATTACTCTGTGTCTTTTGATTGGTGCATTCAGTCCATTTACATTTAGGGTGATTATTGAAAGGTATGAACTTATTGCCATTGCAGGCTTTAAGTTTGTGGTTACCAAAGGTTCAGGGTTAGCTTCTTTATTATCTTACTATCTAACTTAACTCACTTGTTGAGCTATTATAAACACGGTCTGATGATTCTTTATTTCTCTCCCTTCTTATTCCTCCTCCTCCCTTCTTCCTATATTGGGTGTTTTGTTCTGTGCTCTTTTTAGGAGTGCTCCCATCTAGAGCAGTCCCTGTAGGATGCCCTGAAGAGGTGGTTTGTGGGAGGCAAATTCCCTCAACTTTTGCTTGTCTGGGAATTGTTTAATCCCTCCTTCATATTTAAATGATATTCGTGCTGGATACAGTAGTCTTGGTTCGAGGCCCTTCTGTTTCATTGCATTAAGTATATCATGCCATTCTCTTCTGGCCTGTAGGGTTTCTGTTGAGAAGTCTGATGATAGCCTGATGGGTTTTCCTTTGTAGGTAACCTTTTTTTTCTCTCTGGCTGCCTTTAATACTTTGTCCTTGTCTTTGATCTTTGCCATTTTAGTTTTTATGTGTCTTGGTGTTGCCCTCCTTGGATCCCTTGTCATGGGAGTTCTGTGTACCTCTGTGGTCTGAGAGGCCATTTCTTCCCCTAGTTTGGGGAAGTTTTCGGCAATTATTTCTTTGAAGACACTTTCTATCCCTTTTTCTGTCTCTTCTCCTTCTGGAATTCCTATAATGCCTATATTATTCCTTTTTGATTGGTCACTCAGCTCTCTTCAAATTCTTTCATTCCTGGAGATCCTTTTATCTCTCTCTGCATCAGGTTCTCTGCGTTCCTGTTCTGTTTTCTAGTCCATTAATGGTCTCTTGCATCTTGTCCATTCTGTTTTGAAGTCCTTCCAGAGCTTGTTTTATTTCTGTATTCTCCTTCCTTTGTTCTTGCATATTTCTCTGCAAGTCCATCAGCATGGTTATGACTTTTGTTTTGAATTCTTTTTCAGGAAGACTGGCTAAATCTATCTCCCCAGGTTCCTTCTCAGGGGAAGATGTAGCAGATGCCGAAGCTGTCTGGGTTAGTCTTGTCTGGATCATATTTTTTTGCCTTTTCATGTTGACAGGTGCTATTGACTGTCAGCTAGGAGGGCCAAACTTTTCACTTGCTACTGGCCTTTCTTTACTGGGACAACTGCGACCCCTAGTGGGTTGTGTTGGGTAATTGCGTATAGGCTGGGTCTTTGTGTTTTGCCCGGCCAAAGTGTAGGAATTTTCGTTTCTGTGGGCGTTTTGCCTTAGGCTGTTTCTCTGTTTTCGCAGCAGCCGGACTGGTAATGGACGGGGGTGGGGGTGGGGGGCTGTTTGGCTGTTTACCTCCGTCAGGGGTCTCAGAGATGTTGCCCAGGGGGTTAGTGCGCCCGGTTTTCCCTGTAATTTCCAGCCACTGGGCTGTGACCTGTGTTGCTTCCGTTTAGCTGTTAAATCCCTGTCCCTTTAAGACTTTCAAAAAGCACTGGCTTTTCTTTGTCCCAAGGGCATCAGCTTCAGCACCCGCTCAGAGGTCTTGCTGCCCTGTTTCCCTAGTTTCCAGCCCTCCACGCATACACTGTGCCTGCGCTCTGGTGCGGGTGGCTGGGGCTGGGTGTTTAGCAGTCCTGGGCTCCCTCTCCCTCCCGCCGGGAGCTGGGGGGAGGTGTGCTCGGGTCCCGCCGGGCCGGGGGTTGTATCTTACCCCTTTCAGCAGTCTCTCAGCTCTCACACGTGTGGATGTAGTCAGGCTGTTATCCTGTGTCTTCTGGTCTCTCTTTTAGGATTAGTTGTATTTGTTGTATTTTCAAAAATATATACATTTTTGGGAGGAGATTCCCACTGTCCTACTCACGCCACCATATTGGCTCCGCCTCCATGTTTCTCCTTTTAAATTACTAAATATCCACTCCAGTTTTAAATCTCACATGCTTGGGACTCTATTGCTACAAGACAAATCTAGTCAGTATTCTGATAAATCAGGCTTCTGAACTTGAGTCTGAAGGAAAGTCAAACGGCAAGAAGAAAACATGTATCAAGTGTGTCTCTGAATAGGAAACCTGGTCCTTGGGCTGTTTTATGGGGTTGGTGGTGGTGATGGTGAGGTAGGAAAGGGAAATGATAGGGTGAAATAAATAAAGGGCCAGAGCTAGCTTGACTAGTGGGACACAGAGCAACAGGCCAGCCTGAGACTAATAATAAACAGGATATGAGAGGATCTGGCTGGAGCTAGAGCAAACCAAGATGGCATACCTGATTTGACTGGGACTTGACCTCTAACTTCATTAAAACCTCATTTACACAGTAAAAGTCACACTCATCAGCGCCATGACAGTTTATTTATAATTGTCATGACAACCCCAAAGAGCCCTAATAAGGAGAAGCACCCCCTCTTCTAAAAATCTCCCAAGAGAAATCATGACTATTCTGCCCCCAAACGCTCACTGTACTTCCAAAAGAGGGGAGGGGCTACTCTGCCTAAGGAGTACTCCACTTCACTTTACTGTATAATCTACACCTTCTACCTCTTAGTAAGTCCGCCTCACACTGTACCTGGCTTGCATTTGATTTCTATCCTATGTGTAGCCAAGAACCCTCCACTGCAGTGGAGCCCCAAGGGCTAGGACCTCGCACTCCTTCCTGTAACAATGCTGGTAGTAGAAGCTAAAGAATCTTCAGATAAGGGATTTGTGGGTGAGAAAACAGAAGACGTGTGCCTTACTTCTGGGAGGAAGCCAGGGAGAAGAAGGAATTACCAAAGCTCCCAAGTATCAGTCTGGTGCAGGAGAAGGAAGCTATCCTAGCAGGGCTTCTGGTGCCCACCAAGGTACGTGCCCCCAAGAGCACATGGGAGCAGCTAAGAGAGTGAGCAAACCTGTGAGAACTTTGTGACCAGGATGATGAAAACGCACCAGTGACCTGTGTTAATGGATGACCAGATACCACATCAGATGGGACTGCATAAAGACACCTTAGCATAAAGATGATTCCATTGCTCAGCCCCCTGTCAACATCAATTTAGATGTCAGCCTACCAAATTGAAAGCTCAAATTAAAATCAAGCTCAGTTAAATAAAATTGTACTTTCTGATCACTGAGTTTGTGGCCTGACAGCTGAACAGGCCAGAAATTAACTACCATTGTCCACAACATACTTCAAGAGGAAGAAAAAAGAAAAACAGAAGCAGTCTCCTTCTTAAAGCACTATTTGCCCAGAAAAACACCATAATAATGATACGGTTTCTACATCACAGCCAAGCTGTTGGCCAAACTTCTGAGTTTTAGGTTAAGTCTAAAAATTCAAAATAAACATCATCTTGAAGTAGTTTTTTAAAACTCTTATAATACTGCATCTTGTTGTTCCTGCCCCACCCCCATCATGTTATATATAACACAGTTTATAGCTCAAACACATTTTAGCTCATTATAAGAGCCTGAGAACTTACGGAATATCCATTCTGAACCAGACTGCCAGACACTAAATAGGTGACATGCAGTTGGGCTCCTGAATTTTCCTTTCGCTTCCTTTCAACATAATCATACAGCATCCTGTTCCAAACAAAAGGCACATGTCATTAGTAAGTTTTTACCTCATTAACTCATAATTTGTGACTTAAAAGTTAGATATGTTAAATCTGACAGTCCATCAAATTTTCCACAGAATATTTTTGCTCAGTCCCATGGACAGAGAGTTAAAAAAAGATGATTTTAGATGAGATACAGGGGTTGGGGTCAACCTGGACTGAGCTGACATGGTGGCTTAGCAACTGAAATAAAAGAAATCTAATAATAAACCAAGAGGGACTGAATCTGCATTAAAACAGTGGCAATGACATATATTGGAAATAACAATGAATCAAGAATAAGTTCAGCCACTTTCTAGCTATGTGATCCTGGATAAGTTAATTAATTTTTCCAGGACTCTTAGTATCCTGAGGTATAAAATGGTAGGGCAGTAACAGATCAGTGATTCTCTTAACCTGGGATTCATGCAGCCATCTATAACCATGCATCCCCCAAATTACAACCAAAATGTGTGTGTGTTTTGGCAGAAGACAGTCCAAGGTTTTCAACAAATTCTCAAAGGATTACTCCGAAACATGAAGAACCACTAGTAGACAATCACAAATATTCACCTCTGAAACTCTAATTGTATATTTACTCATATTCAGCACTGTTTTCAACTGCAGAATATAACAGCTTACTCACACTGTCCAGTATTTAGAATATTCCTTAACCTGAAATTGTCAAACACTCAACGTAGAAGTAATGCTGATTCTAGTAATACCCCCAAATTCATGTTTATCCTAATGATCCAGCATGTATCAGAAGTTGGCTCCCCTCTTAGTTTAAAAAAAAAAGCAAGGGGTACATAACATTTGTGTCTTTTATTTCAAGAAACATTTACTAGGCCTCTATAACATGTCATACTCCTTCCAAAGACAGCTAAAAACTCAAAATTCCAAGGGAAACTCAGCCTACACTGTTGATCACTCTTTTCTTGAAGCATCTGCTCTCTTAGCAGCCATGATCCCATGCCCCACTGAGTCTCCTACTCCTCTGACTGCCTCTGCTCCATTTCCTGCACAGAACTACCTCCGCCTTTCCCACACTGCTGGGGTTCTGTCTTCAGCTACCTTTCATTCTATAAAGTACAGTGACCAACCATCTGGTTTGCCCGTGTCTGAGGGATTTCCTGAGACACAGACTTTTAGTGCTAAAACCAAGGCATACATTACTATATATTCTCTTTGGTCTATTTCACTCATCCCATGACTTCACTTATTCCTCCTGATAACAACTTCATCTGCTCCAACTATCCAAGCCAGGTATCTGGGAGTCATTATCCTTTACTTCTCCCTATCCAGTGAGTTGCCAAATCTCATCAGTTCTTCCTCCCAAGTAATTCTTGACTCCATGCCCTTCAAATCTCTTAACTGGACTATTTCAATTAAAAATGTCAATTCATTTATCTACAAAGCTGCCATGGTCAAGTTTAAAAAATGCAAATCAAGTAAACAAAACTTTACTGAGTAGTTACTTTATATTCTATACCAGTGAACAAAGCAAAGTTCCTACCCTTTTAAAGCATACATTGTAGAAAAGAGAGACAAAACATCCAAGTATATATGTCAGATGGTAGTAAATCTATGAGAAAAAAATCAAATGTAAGGAGAACAGAAAGTGCCAGAGAAGTTTTGCTATTTTTATATGAGGTGATTAGGGAAGGCCTCATAAGCAGCACCCTGCAGGAAATGAGGGAGCCAGCAGTGTGCTTATCTTGGGGAAGAATGTTCCAGGCAGAGAGAACACTAACACAAAAGTTCTGAGGCAAGAATAAGTAAGCAATGTCCAAGGAACAGAAAACAGGCAAGTGTGGAAGAAGAAGAGTAGAAAGGGAGAGAGAGTCAGACATGCAAGGCTTGTATGGCCCTATGTAAGACTTCAAGCAAGGAGTTATTAGAAGGTTTAGAGTAGAAATAATATAATCTCACCTTTTAGAAGCACTCCTGACAGTATATTGTGGAGAATATACTGTCAAGAGGCAAGGGAGGAAACGGAGACCAGTTAAGAGGCTACTGCAGTGATCCAGGCTAGAGATGATGGTGGCTAAGACTAGGGCATTAGCAACAGAGGTAGTAATTAGTGGATGAATGCTTGGTATATTTAAAGGCAGAAACAACAGGATTTACTTACGATTGTGGAGTATGAGAGAAAGAGGAGTCAAGGATGACTGGACTAAGCAACTGAAAGAATGAAGCTGTATTTCACTGATATGGGAAAAGCAAGAGAATTTTTTTTCACAGAATTTTACAACCTAAAATTATATTACTTAAATAAATGATATGATGGACGTTGTCTGTCAGGTTTGCTGTTTTACAACAGAGCCTATGAATAAGCACTGGAAAAATAACTTCTTTAATGAATCCAAGCAAATCAGTAACCACCTCACCCAGTCACTGACCTCAGTACCAACAGTGATATTTTAAACGCTTCCCCTATAGGTTAAATTTAAAAAGGTGGGGACACTCACCAGATATAAATGCACACATATAAGGCCAATTAATATACCATAAAGGAGCCATGGATATATAATGAGGAAATGATAGCCTCTTCAACAACTGGTGTTGGCAAAACTGGACAGCTACACACAAGGGAATAAAACTAGATTACTGTCTAACGCCATACACAAAAGTAAACTCAGTATGGATCAAAGACCTGAATGTAAGTCATGAAACCATGAAACTCTTAGAAGAAAACATAGACAAAAATCTCTTGAATATAAACACGATCAACTTTTTCCTGAACACATCTCCTCAGGCAAGGGAAACAAAAGCAAAAATGAACAAATGGGACTATATCAAACTAAGAAGCTTCTGTACAGCAAAAGACACCATCGGTAGAACAAAAAGGCACCCTGCAGTATGGGAGAATATATTTGTAAACAACATATCCGACAAGGGGTTAACATCCAAAATACATAAAGAACTCACGTGCTTCAACACCCAAAAAACAAATAACCCGAATAAAAAATGGGCAGAGCATCTGAACAGACACTTCTCCAAGAAGAGATTCCATGGCCAACAGGCAAATGAAAAGATGCTCCACATCACTAATCATCAGAGAAATGCAAATTAAAACCACAATGAGATATTACCTCACACCAGTTAGGATGGCCAATATCCAAAAGACAAGGAACAACAAATGCTGGTGAGGATGCGGAGAAAGGGGAACCCTCCTACACTGTTGGTGGGAATGCAAACTACTTCAACCACTGTGGAAAGCAATATGGAGGTTTCTCAAAAAACTAAAACTAGAAATACCATTTGACCCAGGAATTCCACTCCTAGGAATCTACCCAAAGAAAACAAGATCACAGATTCAAAAAGACATATGTACCCCTATGTTTATTGCAGCACTACTTACAATAGCAAAGATATGGAATAAATCCAAGTGTCCATCAGTAGATGAATGGGTAAAGAAGAGGTGGCACATATACACAATGGAATATTATTCAGCCATAAGAAGAAACAAATGGTACCATTTGCAACAACATGGATTGAGCTGGAGGGGTATTATGCTCAGTGAAATAAGCCAGGTAGAGAAAGACAAGTACCAAATGATTTCCCTCATTTGTGGAGTATAACAAAGCAAAACTGAAGAAACAAAATAGCAACAGACTCCCAGATTCCAAGAAGGCACTACTGGTTACCAAAGGGGAGGGGTGGGGGAGGGTGCATGGGTAGGGAGGGAGAAGGGGATTAAAGGGCATTATGATTGGCACACATGGTGTGTGTGGGGGGTCACAGGGAAGGCAGTATAGCACAAGAGAAGACAAGTAGTGACTCTGTGGCATCTTACTATGCTGATGGACAGTGACTGCAATGGGGTGTGGCGGGTACTTGATAATATGGGTGAATGTAGTAACCACAATGCTGCTTATGGGAAACCTTCATAAGATTGCATATCAATGACACCTTAATAAAAAAAAACTTGGACTGAGGCAGTCCATACAAAATCCCTGTGCAAACTTTATAACCACAGCACTAACAACAACATTAATAAGCCTCCCAAAGTATTCACATATTTTAAAGGTTGGTCGAATTTCACATAGATAGATAATATAGCAAATATAAGTTATATGATAAAAGAAAAAAAAAAAGTTGGGACATTCAAAGTCTCAGTTTCCTCATCTGTTAAAAGAGGTTAATGATCCGTTACACTGGATTGTTATAAAGATTATATGAGATAAATGCTGTGAAAATATCTACCATAGTGCTTAGTACTAACTCAACAAATATTTATTGGCACCTATCATGAGCCTGGCACTAAAGATACAATGGTTACAGCATTTTGTATTTTCCAAAGAAGGCTACATCTCTAATCCAATATGCTCTTCTACATCCTCTCATACTCTCCCCTTCAATCTAGGAGGGCTAGTGATTCATTTTAACCAAAAGAATGAAACAGACATGACACTGCTTGACTCCTGAGGCTAGTGAGAAAAGGCAATAAGCTTTTGCCTTGTGCTGACGTCCTGAACTTCTCGTGTAAAAAGTTTGACTATGTAAAGACACCATGCTCTGAAGAAGCCCAAGCACACGGGAAGATCACATGCAAAGTCTGGTCAACAACCCCAGCTGAAGTCCCCGCTGATGGCCAGCATCAACTTCCACACATATGCTTACAGATACCTACAGATGATCAATCTCCAGCTGTTGAGGCTTCCAGCTGAGACATCAGCCATCATGGAACAGAAATAAATCATTCTCACTGTGCCCTGCTCAAATTCCAAACCAAAAGAATCTATTAGCATAATAATATGGTTGTTTCAAGCTGCTAAATTTTGGGGTAATTTGTTACACAGTGATGAACTTGATGAAAGTGTTCCCTGCCTTCACGGAGCTTATATTCAAGAGCAGGGGAAGTTATCCAATAAGCAAGAATGTGTCTGATAGTAATAAGAATTATAAAATGCTGGAACTGAATACTTGAATGCAACAACTGAAGTTGTACCCTTTCCTTACACCATATACAAAATGATATTCCTAGGAGATATAGTGGCTATTTACACATTTAAGTGCTCCATTTAAAATTAGCTTGAAACAACACCTAATTTGAAAACCATAGTGTATTCTTACTGTGAGGACTGAAACATGTTTAACATATTAACAAGCATATGATACATAGAAACCTTAAATATAGTAGTAATTACTGATAATATTATTGATAGCTAAAAGTACAAAACTCTCAGAAGAAAACAACAAATCTTCATGACCTTGGGTTAGGTAAAGCCTTCTTAGCTTTCATGTAAAAAGCACAACAATAGATAGCTAACATTGTAAATGGAAACTCATCCCATGCTCTTGGCTAGGAAGAATTAATATTGTCAAAATGGCCATCCTGCCCAAAGCAATCTACAGATTCAATGCAATCCCTATCAAATTACCAACAGCATTCTTCAATGAACTGGAACAAATAGTTCAAAAATTCATATGGAAACACCAAAGACCCCAAATAGCCAAAGCAATCTTGAGAAGGAAGAATAAAGTGGGAGGGATCTTGCTCCCCAACTTCAAGCTCTACTACAAAGCCACAGTAATCAAGACAATTTGGTACTGGCACAAGACAGCTAACACTGGGCTTCATCAACAATTAAAAACATTTTTTGTTTCAAAGAGCACTACCAAGAAAGTGGAAAGACAACACAAAAGGGAGAATATTTTTGCAAACCATATGTCTGATCAGGGTCTTATATCCAGAATAGATAAAGAACTCATACCACTCAACAATAAAAAGACAAATACCCAAGGAAAAAAAACGGGTAAATGATCTTAATATATAAATATTTCTCCAAGATGTATAAAGGGTTAATAAGCACATGAAAACCCTAATGATAGCACTTCACACCCCCTAGAATGGCTCAAATAAAAAAGATAACAAGAATAGTTGACAAGAATGTGGAAAAACTGGAACCTTCGTACCTTGCTGGTGTGGGATTTAAAATAGTGTAGCCACATTGAAGAACAGCTCGTCAGTTCCTCAAAATATCCAAGGCAACTGAAAACACATGTCCACCCAAAAACTTGTACATGAATATTCATAGTAGCCTTATTCATAATACTCAAAATGTAGAAACAGCCTAAATGTCCATCAGCTGATGAATGGATTAAAAAAATGTGGCTTTTCTTATATATTACAGGTTGAATTATATCCCTCCAAAAAGTTATGTTGAAGCCCTAACCACCAGTACCTCAGAGTGTGACCTTACTTAGACACAGGCCCACTGCAGCTGTCATTAGTTAAAATTAGGTCATACTGGAGTAGGGTGGGCTCCTAATCCAATATGACTGACATCCTTATAAGATGGCTATGTTAAGATAGAGACACTAAGAGAATGCATGTGACAAAAAGGCAGACCAGAGTAATACAGCTACAAGCCAAGGAACACCAAACACTGCCAACAAACCACCTAGAATCTACGAAGGAGCAAGAAAGAACTCTTCTCCACAGGTTTCAGAGGGAGAATGGCCCTGTTGACATCTAATTTCAGATTCTAGCTTCCAGAACTGTGAGACCATAAATTTCTGCTGTTTTAAGCCACCCAGTTTGTAGTATTCTATTATGACAGCTCTAGGAAACTAATACACCATATGATAGGGTATTAATCGGTCAAAAAAAGGAATGAAGTACTGATAAATACTACAACATGGACAAACCTTGAAAACATTATGCTAAATAAAAGAAACCAGACACACAAGATTACCTATCCTATGAAACATCTAGGATAGGCAAATCTATAAACAAAGAGTACTTTAGTGGTTGCCTAATCCTGGGGCTGGGGGTGGGGGACAGGACAGGGGTAAAATGGTGAGTGACTAATGGATACAGGGATTCTTTTTAGGGTGATAAAAAATGTTCTAAAATTAATTGTAGTGATGGCTGCACAACTCTGAATATACTGAAAATCAATGACTTGTACATTTCCAATGGGTGAATTGTATGGTATATGATTTATATCTCATAAAGCTATTTTTTTAAAAAGAATTATGAAAGAAATTTACAGGATCATATGATAGAGAGTTAGGGAGGGGTGGGGCGACCTGAAATAGAGCATTAGAGAAGCGATGCTACAAGAACACATGAAATTTGAGCTGAAACCTGAAGGATTAGGACAGCTGGCAGAAGAGCATTCCAGGCAGAGGTAAAGATGCAAAGGTCCAAGGGTGAGAATGGGCTTGGTGCACTGGACGCACAGACAGGCAAACACAGGGAGCATATAAGCGAGGAAGAGAGTGGTATGGGATGAAGTTGGAAGACAAGGGGCTAGACAGTGTGTCATATAAAAATTATAGGTAATATACCACTTCAGCATTTTATTAAAAATAATAATAATAAAGAGAGAAATGTGGTATCCACATATAAATCAAGTATAAAAATCAAATGAGTATTCATATTTGAACTGACTGTTTATAGTTCATAATGCATGAACAAAACTGAAAGTTTCTGTGATGACTGCCCTTATACTGTTCACCATGTAACTTATTCACTATGTAAGAATTTGTTCTCCATGTAAGAACTTGTTCGTTATGCTTCAGAAGATTGGAGACTGAGAAAACTAGGCTTGGGGTAGATTAATGATTGTGCATTGAGCATTGACTCCCCTATACAGAATTTTATTGTTGTTAACAACCATTTGATCAATAAATATGAGAGATGCCCTCACCAAAAAAAAAAAAAAAAAAAAAAAAAAAGTACACACTTCCAATTGTAAAATAAATAAGTAACCAGGATACAAGGAATATAGTCAAAATATTGTAACAACTTGGTATGGTGATATCTGGTACCTAGAATTATCATGTATATAAATGTTGAATCGCTGTGTTGTACACCTGAAACTAATGTAATACTGTGTGTCAACTACCCTTCAATAAAAAATAATTATCTACAAAAAAAAAAAAATTATAGGTAATAAAGGGAGCTACAGTAAAATTGCGGGCAACTTCACTTCATCTGCCATCCTCAATACATACTTTTAAGCCCCAACAGCCTTTAGTAGTAGTTACTTCATTTCCTAGTTGAACATCATTCAGCACAATAAATAATTACCCTTATAGGTGTCCATTCCCAAAGTCACCTGAACCTTTTGTGTTTGGGCTAGGACTTGTCTTAGCAACAGTAATCTCAGATAGCCAAAATTAGTCCAAAGCCATCCCTGGGCCAAGAGTTTCAGGTCTTGAAGGCATAAACATCACAGTCAAAATAAGACTCCTAGACCTGTCAAACAGTAACCCAAATGAAACCAAATCAACCCATTCCAGAGATTGGGGATAGTTTCTAAGACTCATGGAATGTTCCCATGACCAAAGGAATGGAGGAAAAACAGACCACTTTTAGGAATAAAAGAAACTAAATGAATATTTAACTCAATATATGTGCCCTCAGCCTGTTCACCAATTCCTCCCCTTGGGATATAGAAAACATCTGTACACCTGAAGGTCAAGAAATTCTGGAGTTGATTCATATGCTTGCCTTTTCCCTTTGGGCCTCAAGTTACACTAGCGGTTTCAGCAAGGGAAGGTGACACGGCAAAATTCAAAAAGGGCAATGCTCTGTGCCATCCTAAGCAATCTCTGTCTTAGTTTCACTCAAATAGTTCTCCCATCTTATACTGTAACACAGCTTGTGTCAAACACCTGTTGACCTCATTACAGAAGTTATTTCAGTAACACCTAGAAATGGGGCTAAGTAGCATGTGTGAAAATGTAATGAAGATATAACAGACGAATGGGGTATATGGTGGGGACTTGATAATGGGGGGAATCTAGTAACCATAATGTTGCTCATGTAATTGTACATTAATGGTAACAAAACTCTAAAAAAATAAAAAAGATTTAACAGATGTGTAAATCTTAGATGTAAACAGAATTGGCTAGAGCCCATTTAATAAGTTTGAAACAACATATCATGTTAATCACAGGGCAAGGCTACAAATAAATTCAGCAAATGTATCACCACACACTTGTGTACAAGTCCATCTACCTCCTAAATAATAGACAGAAGTAGTACAATATAGTAAAAATAATATTCTTTCCCATTTTTTTCAGGGGTAAAAAAAGTTCTAACCTAGCAAAACCCAAAACTCCAATCTGATTAAAATTAGTAGTAAACTGGACTTACTGTTTGGCCTGGTTAACATGAACCCCTAGTGTAAAGCTCAGCCATTTGTACGTCACCTGCAAGAAGAAGGAACTTTTTAAACGTTTTATTAGATGATTCCAGAATGAAGGCGTGTTCCAGGGTCCCTAAAGATTTCTACTTTTAAATGATTACATCCTATAAATTACAATAGTTGCCAGCCCACTTTTGCCAAGAACCATCCACCTGGACAGGTAGGACTGAAATACTTATCTTCAAATACTAACAGGTTTGTTTGATAGACCAATTTATGCAGAGTCTAAAAAGAAAGGCTGAATGAACATTGAAAAAGCTCTCGTTTTCCTCACAGTCCATGTTTTACTAAAGCCCTTTTTTCACATTCTGCCACCACTGAAAACTCTTAAAATTCACAAGAAGCTAGATTGCTTTGAAGCGTATGACTCAGAAATTTCTAAGGAAAGTTGCAGCCATAGCAACAAACATTAAAGGGCACAGGTGATGCAGGGACTGGCGTGAACACTATCAGAGGTTAGACTGGGAACTACTGGCATCAAGCCTTGGCCATCCTTCCATCCTTCTTTGAACTGTCCTGTCATTTGTCACTTCCTTGTTTGTCACTCTCCTCTCAAAGCCTTCCAATTCTAAATGCTGAGTTTCCACTAATTAGAAGACTTACATAGGTTAGGCAAACCCAGCACGATGAGGAAGAAATCATTAGCAAAAGAGACAGACCTAGGTTGAAAAAAATGCCTATCGCTAATTAACCACAAACTAAAGTTATTTGGCTCCTCTGCTTCAACTTCCTTTTGCAGGGATACTTCAACAACCTCTGGGTCGGTCGCTGTAAACATTAAATGCAATAATGTGTATCCCAAGCTCACAATCATATAATCATCACGATTTATATGCAAAGTCCATTCACATCCACGGTCTCATCTGATTTTTTACGGAAACCCTGTGGGGCAAGTGGAGCCTGTATGAATACTAAATTTCCAGGAAGATGAAATCGACTGTCGGAAGGTTCAACAACTTGTCACTTAACCCGGTTAAGACACAATTTCCTCAACTGTAAAGCCGGGTCTTTAATCACTAACCACCTCATCAGACAGGTGTAGAGATGCCTCGGAAGCTTATCAACCAATGTCCCTCCCTTCACGCCTGACTTCCGTGGCCTCTGGTCCGTGCAGTGCCCAGCACGCCCACCCAAGCGATGCAGACTGTCTCGCGCGTCAGAGGAAACCCCCCGGCGAGTCCTCGCTCGCCTGGGGTAAGAGGCGTGGGGACCAGTCTTCTCTGGGCCTGTTCCCACAGACCGCAAGCAGAGTTAAAGCCCCCGCCTCCCTCGCCGCCCTGGCTGGGCCCAGGACCCTTGCCGCACAGCCACAGTCCCCACTCCTGGCTCCTCACGATCTTGTTCTGGTCCGTGACGAACTCGTCTATGTTTTCCAAATAAAGCTGGTCAGCCATGGTGCTGCGGCGCTGGGCTCCGCCGCCTTTGAGCTGCTCCAGCCGCCACAACCGCAGCTCCCGCCGGCGGGAAACGTCTTTCCTCCCTCCCAGGTCTCAGGTCGTTTCCCACGGCAACAAAGGCGACGCACTACGGCGGCCGTCGGGGGGCCAAACTAGTCTCGAAGGCAGAGCAGGCTGAAGTAAGGCGGAGCTACTAAGAATAGACGGAAGTGAGGGACTAGGAGCAGGGGCGTGGTCTGAAAGGGCGGCTTGCGGAGCTCAGGTTTCAAGGGTCATGTCTGCTCCGAGTAAAACACCTCACCCTTAGGATCCACAGTGAATTGGTAGAATAATCCTTGCCCTCTCATACCTTTATTCAACAAATATTTATCAAGATTCTATTCCAGGCACTTCTTCGGTACTAGGGACACAGCAGTGAATAAAGATGGAAATAAACCAGTAATTTTAGTAGAGTGATCCCATCTGGAATTAAGTACTGCGTATTATAATCTCTCAAAGTTGAGAAATTAGGGACGGTTTTCCAGAGGGAATGGGAGAAGGGGATAATGGCAAGAGCATTTGCAGGACAGGAAAATAATGCATTATAGCTAGGATGTTGGGAGAAGCAGCCAGGGAGGAAAGGGGATATTTGGAAGAAACCAAACCATGTTGTGCCAAGAAGACAGTGTTAAGAGACACATGAACTTCATTCTCAAGGAAGAGTTTTCAGGTTGGGGAATTTCAACTAAAATTTCTCCTAACAGTTAAAGAACCCTAAATAACTAACGTCAGCATAAACCAGCGTAGTTTAGTATGGTGGCATACCTGAACCTTAAAAAGACACTGTCAGTTATTTTCCCAGCAAAACGGGTTTATTCTGCAATAGAGAATTGCAAATTCAGGACAAGCAAACTACAACAAAACTACAAGTACGTCCGGGCAACGAAGAAGAGGAGTGCTCTGTTATAGAAGAAAGGGGGAGAATTGGGGGAATGTTCTAAACAAAAAGTCCATTGGAGAAAACTGGGAGTCCCATGTGTCATGTCTCCTCATTGGCTAAGTTGTAACAGTCTCTCATTGGCTGGGGTGTTGCTGAGTTGTTGCTGGAGAGGAAGAAACTCCTCCCTTTTTCTAGTGGTTGGTTAAGTAGCCAAAATAATAATAAGTTGTAAGATGTGTCCCTCTTCCTTGCTGTGGGGGCTACAGAGTGGTGGGCATGAAGCCTCTCCCTGCAGGGCTCCTGATGCCATTATCAGTGAAGCATCTAAATTTTCACAAGCTCTGGAATTAGAGCCTGAATTTGAATTGTCATTTTGTTATTTGCTATGTGAATTCTTAACTTACTTTTCCTTGCAAGCCTATTTCCCCATCTGTAATATGGAAGTAATAATAGTACCCACTGCAAAGTTTTGTTGCAACATGCGTTCACTGAAGACATAGCAAAAGTTTACTAAGGGCCAGGCACTGTTCTGGGTCCCGGGTCGCTGGGATACAACTATGACCAATTACGCAGGGAGCCTGTTCACAGGCAGCCTACCTTCTTGTGAGGATATTTAAGTGAGGAATATTAGCGTCTTAAAATAGGATAATGGTAGTGGAAATTGGGAAAACTGATTGACTTGAGTTTTCTTTTTAGAGTCAGCAATACCTGCTGATGAATTAGATTTGTGGAGTGTAGGAAAGACAGGAATCAAGGAAAATACCTACATTCGGAACCTAAATCTTTAAGTAAATGGCAATGCCTTTGACTGCTGAGATGTTAAAGAGAAAGAGCACATGAGAAAAATGAAAGAATTCTATTTGGCTAAAGTTATAAACAACATAATACACATAAAACCGTCACACCATGCCTGCACTCGATAAAATCAGTACAGTTGGCTATTACATTACTATCCACCAGGCACACTACCAGGAGCTTCGAGAGCAAGATTTCAGTTAATCCTCATAGCGACCCTGCATATGGATTGCGTTTGTCTGTATTTTATAGACTAGATTGCTGAGGCTTAAGAGAGGAGACAAGGATTTTCCAGGTCACAAGGTTAAGTGGTAGCACTGAGATTGGAACTCAGTTGTCTCGTCATTACTCCACAGGGGTGGGAAACAAGTCAAGATAACTGACCCAAGAAGAGTCTCAATACTACCCCACACCAAAGGGAGCAATGATAATACTGTATACCGTACTTGCCCCAACATAATCCTAGATATGCCAATATTAAAAGAGTTACATAACTTTTAGCAGTCAGATTAATGGTTACCCTCGGGAGGATGGAAACTGGAAGACTTCGAGAAGAAGGCAATGCTCTGGTTTGGGATCCAAGTGCTGGTCTCATGGGTGCAGTGAGTTTGTGAAAACGAATTGAACTGTACATTTCTGATATGTAGAGTTTTCTGTATGTATGCACCAATAAAAATTTTAAGAACAGTGATTGTTTAAGGAATCTTAACTACTGTGCCAACCAGGAAGATTAAAAATAAGTACAGGTATTGGAAAGAATTGGTTTTAGTTTAATCTTAACCAGAAAAGATATTCTGGGAAGAAGGAACAATGGATAAAAATAGATCCCAGGCAAGACAGCAATGGGATTATCAAATTAAGACAAGGGATCAAGGTGTAGCCTTATCCGGAATGGAAGGCATGGGACTGGAAAGGAATGACCACAGCTATATCCAGGTGGAGGTAGGCTAGGAGTTGGGTTTCTACCTTAGGGGCAGGGTTGCTGCAGGAGGAAGGGGTGGCTTCTCTGTTTGTGTCTGAGGCCTGCCCAACTTGAACATTCCTACGTCAGGGAAGGGTAGCTAAATAGAAAGCAGAGTAGGTTTTGGAAATGTATTTTTCTTTTGAAAAGCAAGCAAACACACAAAATCCTGTGCTTGAATCCCAGTTTTACCACTTCCTAGCTGTGTGGCCCTAGGCAAATCATAGTACTGAAGTTCATGAAGGGACAATAAAGCAGTGGTTTACTGATAAATGTTTAACAATCAATTTGCTGAATTTAAAAAGCCCTGATTTATAGTGGTTGCCAACTTGTGCAGTGTAAATACTTCCACCACAGCATATTCGAGCTATCGATAGTGATGTCACCAGATGCAGAGTTAGAGACGCAGTGTCACGCCATTATTTCCACCATATAAGTATGATATACAACATCGAGAGCATAGATGGTAGTAAAATGTAGTAAAATAATTAGGAAGTAATGAGCTTCGAATATTTCTTTGTTTTTAATATGATTTATTTCATTGTAAATTAACATAATTTAATTTTAGTAATGGCTAACAACTGACTTGCAAACTTTCTGTAACTTTAATATTCAGTGCTCATAAGCAAATACAGGCCACTGTAATAATTTAAATACTGCGCATAATTGAGGGGATTAAAGTACCATGTTCTGTGCCTGACAGACAGCTAAGTGCTCCATAAATGGTAATTGTTATTATATAACTAACATTTATACATCACTAACTATATGCCAGGCTCTGTTCCAAGTGCTTTACAATTATTAACCCATTTAATCTCAATAAGAACCCTAGAAAGTAAGGCTGATATTATCCCTTTTTTAGATGAGTAATGTTAACACAGAGAGGTTAAGCAACTTGCCCAAGGTCACAAAGTGGCAGAGCCAGAATTATAACCCAGGCAGTCTGGCTTCAGCATCAATCATCTTAAACATTGTGTTTTTCTGCCTAATTATTAGCTTATAACTGCTTATCAGAAAACTAATAATAAGTTCAATGAACTCCAACATATTTTACTGTAGAACTTTGGAATCTTTGTGCACATGAGTCAAATCAGAATTGTTTTTCAGTGGAGGCCAAGTAACAAATGGTATATACTCAGTATCTACAGGATACAGGAACACAGAGGCAGACAAACAGGAATCAATCTTGGAAGTTTCGGGACAGTGGTTGTGGGGTCAGACCTTTGATTAGGTTGAGGGAGGGAACCACAGCTAGCAAATACCAGTAAACAAGACCAGGACTGTGTCCAGAAGACAAGAGTTTATTTTTATAGATCATTTAGTCCTAGGGTCAAAAATAAGCCAGTAGAGAGGACCCCTCTGCACTTTAACTCATACAACCCATAGGTGAGAGTCTTTCAGCTCCTGTACATTGCTGGGATGATATAACTATACTAAACACCTCCCATGTTGTGGTACCTTTCACACTCATTTGATCCCCAAACAGTCATGTTCAATTCTATCATCTCTTCACTAAAAAAGCACCCACAGGTCACAGGGAAGGCAGTATAGCACAGAGAAGACAAGTAGTGACTCTATAGCATCTTACTATGCTGATGGACAGTGACTGCAATGGGGTGTGTGTGTAGGGACTTGATAATATGGGTGAATGTAGTATAAGCTAATTAAATGTTGCTCATGTGAAACCTTCATAAGATTGTATATCAATGATACCTTAATAAAAATAAAAAACTTAAAAAAATAAAATAAAAAGGCACCCACATGTGAAATCAATTTTATGTTAATGGAAGAGTGAATGGGAAACAATTGCATATAGGTTCCAAGGCAAGGTTTGCTTAAACTGACAACTAAGTAGGATTTTAAAGCTGGTCTCATTCCAGTAACTGCAACAACCCCACCAGCATCTAATAGGTTCTCAATAAATGTTTATGGGCTCAAGTTCAGTTACACTGGAGGCAGTGAGATGTGAGAGGGAGAAAAACTGGATTAATTTACAAGGAGACCTGAAATATCATTCACTATTACATCTCATTCACTGAGTGTGTAAAGTGTACAAGCACCATTCTAGGTCTTTTACTTGAATGTTCTCTTTTAGTCTTCCAAAAAATTCTATAAACTGTAAAGTCAGTAAATATTACTACTCACCTACTGCTACCCCTATTTTATAGATGAGGAAACTTGAGCTCAGAAAGGTTAAGTAACTCGCCCCAAACCATACAGGTAGGAAGTGGTGGAGACAGGTTTCATGCCAGGTGTGCCGAAGGCCATGCTCAAACCCTGCTGTCATTAGAGGAGAGCATTTGGCTGATTTTTAGTCTCTTCTTTGTCGTTTTTTCCCTTATACATGTTTGAATGTTTACGAGACCGTATAATTATTATCAGAAAAAAAAAGAACATATTTTCATTTTGAAAAAAAAGGAGGGGGCATTTAACAATGTAAAATTAACTCATTTTCTGATTCCAGGCATCTGTGATGTGTTCCCTATTTGAAATATGAAAGGCAAATCTCCCAAAAGCAAAGTACCACTCTTCCTACCTATACCTTAAATGCTGCTTTAAAAAAGACCAAAAAACAAAAAACCTTACTCCCTGTTCCATAAAAGTGAGACTTCACATCAGCGTTAAGAACAAGAGCAGTCCTCAGAAACCAGAACAAGCAATAAACCCATGTATTTGCTAAGCAAAGGAAGGCAGACCAACTGCTGGAGCAGCATTGTCAGCTGATACCAGCAGTGGGAGCCACAGGGTCAAGACTTCAGCCTTCACGGCTCAAAAGAGAACCTAAGGTTTGTGGAAATGTGTAAAATTTCTGAACATGAGAGATTCCATTCTGAAACTCCATTTTCCTTTCTAACTAATGAACTTTTAACTGGGCCAGACCAGTAATTGTTTTACAAGCAGTTGCTCATAAAATCTAACAGAGCCACTAGCATTCAGACGTTAAAATGTTGCCATGAACTTTATGACAGAATAGTTAACGAATGCATACCAAGAATAGTTTTGCTTAACAGCACCAATACAATCAGTCAGAGGGTAATTAAAAGTGGCTCAACCAGTTAGCACCAAATTAAGTTTTTTTCTCTTTTCTTCTTTATCTAAATTATGTAATTACCTCCATTCTTCCTCATAAAAACCCAGGGCTCTCCCTACATAAGCAGGACACTTTTCTGGTTACTCTGGAATCTGTGCTCCCCAAATTACAATTCTGAGACCCCAAAGAAAAGGCCTTTTTCTTTTTCAATATTGCCTCCTTTTCTTGCTTGACAGGTTGATGTTAGAAATAGAAGGTCAACCCTCCTCTATCCCCCTCTTCATCCCCACTTCATCTCCAACCAAAATGATTGGCATCAGAGAGTCTAATGATTCTGACAAGGCCAGGGGTAGGAAGACAAGGCTCAAAGCTGGGGAAAGGGTGAGTAGTGGTCAATGAATATGCAGGCAAGTTCCCAGACTCAGAGGAGGGGAAGGAGGCCAGGCCTCTGACCAGGACAGGGGGCCTATTGGAACAGCTCAGGAACCCCACCAGCTAGCTAGGCTTTAGGGCTGCCACAGGTCCCTTAATGATAGCATTCCAGGCAAGAGAACAGGTCAGAACCAAGGAATACAAGCTTAACGACTATGATTTGGGAGCCATATAACTGTCCAAGGGTTATATGGCTCCCAGAGCCCCAGGACTTAATAACACTAAAGTATTCATTAGATCATTCAGATATTCATTCATCAAACATTACTCAAGGCCACCTGTTTTCAGGCCCTGTGTGGCCTGGTCTCCATCCCTGGGAATTTAGTCTGTAGGAAGTAAACAGCAGTACATTGTTAGGGAAGCACAGGTGCCACAGAAACCCTGCAGACAGGCAACTAACCCAGCCTGAGGGGCAGAGCTCATGTGGGGAAACTGGACCGAGGCATCCAGGACTAGATGCCATGTAATCCCACCTTTCATTTTAGGCAAAATATACAAGAAAAGAAATCAGAGTGCAGTCTTTGTTACAGCTTTTAACAACACAGAACAAGCCAATACTTCCTCTGCTTAAAAAAAGCTGTTTTGTGAGAACATGTGTATCTTGTGGAATGCACAGCCACCAAGGCCAGGACACATCAACCTTCCTGGCAGCTGGGAGACAGGAGCCAAGGGGAGGGTGAAATCAATCTCCAGGTGCTGTTATAACACTTCTTATCGGTTCTTAAAAATCAATGTAAAACCCCTCCGTTACCCAAACAAGGAAGGTGAGCCAGGAGGGCATTCAGATACTGGTTTCCCTGCCACACCTGCAGCTCACACAAGCCCCAAGAGGTTCACACTGCTACCTTTGCTGCATCAGGCAGTCAGGAAAAAAGGAGAACCGCACCCCGCCCGCATTTCGCAGTTGCTTTGCCTATTGTTTTCCTTTCTCCATTCCCTTGGGCTTTGGAAAGATGCTTTGGAGGGAGGGGTGTGTGGCCAGTACTTTCTCTGTTAGCATCTTTGTTGCAAGCATTTTCACAGCAGAAGTAATTGGCTGTAAGGCCATTTTGCCATAAAAGATAAAAATCACGAAAAACATGAGGGACATTCATTTAAAAGGACATAGAGGTGATAGTTCACTTTATTGTGCTTTACTTTATTGCTCTTCACAGATACTGCATTTTTTATAATTGAAGGTTTGTGGCAACCCTGCACTGAACAAGGCAATCGGCACCATTTTTCCAGCAGCATTTGCTAACTTCATGTCTCTGGGCTACATTTTGGATCATTCTTGCAATATTTCAAACTTTTCATTATTATTATTGTGTTTGTTTATGGTGATCTGTGATCAGCAATGTTTGATGTTACTATTGTAATGTTGTTTTCATGCCTGCTAACACAACATCCATGGTGCAATCCTTGGATGAAGGAGTCATTTAGATGTTCAAGTCTTATTATTTAAGAAATACCTTTCATAAGATTACAGCTGCCATAGTTAGTGATTCTTCTGATGGATCTGGGTGAAGTAAATTGAAAACCTTCTGGAAAGGATTCACATTACAGATGTCTTTAAGAACATTTGAGATTCATGGGAATAGGCCAAAATGTCAACATTAACAGGAGTTTGGAAGAGTTGAATCCAACCCTCATGGATGACTTTGAGGGGGTTCAAGATATCAGTGGAGGAAGTAACTGCAGATGTGTAAAAACAGCAAGAGAACTAGAATTAGAAGTGGAGCCTAGGGTGTGACTGATAAATGCAGTCTCACAATAAAACTTGAACAGATGTGGAGTTGCTTCTTATGGATGAGGCAAGAAAGTGGATTCTTTAAATGGAATCTACTCCTGGTTAAGATGCTGTGAAGATTGCTGAAATGACAAAAATCATTTAGAATATCACAAAGCTTAGTTGCTATAGCAGTGTCAGGGTTTGAGAGGATTGACTCCAATTTTGAAAGAAGTTCTACTGTGGGTATGCTATCAATTTTTTTAAAATGCTAACAGCTACAGAGAAATCAATCATGAAAGGAATTGTCAACTGATGTGACAAACTTCACTGTTGTCATATTTTAAGAAATTGCCACCGCCACCCCGACCTTCAGCAGCCACCAAATCAACATCCAGGCAAGGCCCTCCACCAGCAAACAGACCACAACCTGCTGAAAGCTCTGATGATGCTTAGCAGTTTTTAGCAAGAAAGCAGTTTTCAGTTAAGGCACATACATTGATTACTTTTAGACATCATGCTATTGCATACTTTGTAGACTACAGTATAAAGTATAAACCTAACTTTTATAGCTGTGGGGAAACCAAAAAATTTCATTTGACTGTCTTTATTGCCATATACTGGTAGTCTGGAGCCAAAGCTGCAGTATCTCTGAGGTCTGCCTGTAAATGAAACACAAAAAATGAATAACAAAATTAGAAAAAGTTTATTGGGATATACAAAATACATGTAAAATGTATAGGGTAGATTCATGGCAATACTGTGTAAATAAGTGATTTTATTTTGTGGATTGTACCTAAGCATCTGTCTTCAAAGACTTTTGTTCCATAGTACTACACATTTTTTTGTTTGTTGATTCATCTCTCATTCAGCATTGCTGTTTTTTTCACTAAAGTTTCTTCTTTCATTAAAAGTGGTCTCAGTTGCCTAATACTAAGATGTGTACCTGTAACTGAGCTTTGTCTTGTGTTGTGAGAGCCTTCTATGCCGCTTTTTGTTCTTGGCGTTTTGTTACATGTCCATTGGTAGATGTTCCAAAGTCCTATGGGAAATGTGGATTCAAAACTCTGCACCACTGTGTAGACCATGTTTATATAAAAGCGGGGTCAATGGAGAAATTAAACCAAACTGTCAACCAATTATTTTTTCTTTTTATCCTTTAGGGAAAAATTCACTTATGCTAATTATTTATGTGGCGCATGTAGACTTAGGCCAATTAGTTATGCTTATGGTGACACTACCTAGAGCTGGAGGGATGATGGTAAAAGTGAAGATAATTGGAAATTGGTTATGAGAAGTTTTGTCATAAGCATATGATTTCTGGGTTATTGAAATTGGGGGTGGGTGTTGGAGGGATTGGCATTCAGGGCTAGAGAAAAGTGTACAATCCTTTTCTCAGAGATGATTGCTCTTTGGCTCCCAGCCCTGCTGGTTGGGAAGACTTCCTGAGGAAATGGCATGTGGCCTTGTTTTAGGATTGAGAAAAGGGGCAAAGGCCATTCTAGACACAGTCCTGATAGAGTGAACTGATTTCTTGGCCTCATTTTCTCTCTCTTGGCATCACTGTTTCTCTCTCTGTGACTATTCTGTTTTTTTCTTTGTCTTACCTATGGTTTCTACTTCTTCAAAATTTTACTTTAAACACAGTCATAGGTTGCCATGGCTCATCTCCATCCCTACCTCCAGCTTTTGCCCTGTCACTACAGATTTTCTCAACAATTCCACATTTTGTAATTCCTAAATGGTTGGACCTGATTTGCTCAGCTTATCTCAGGTTTTTTATTTTTTTTTAAATCTCAGATTATCAGTGTCTTTTTCAGGATACTGAGCAGCCAGGACACAGATTCCTCCTTGACAGGTGCTCATTCATTTGTTCTTCAAATGTTCACTGAGCACCTTTTATAAACTCACTTATAGACTCCTTGGTTCCCAGGGAATGGGAATCCTCCAAAGGTCTTTTCTTCCCTGGATTCCCAGAACCCAGCATGGCTACAGCTGGCACACTGTAGGCCCTTAGCAAATATTTGTCAACTGATAACTGAATGGCTGCATGAGTAGATGGATGGATGAAATTGAGTTAAATATTGTTCTGCTCCATAATCCCTTTTGTTGATCTACAGAATATTGTTTGTGGAAGGTGTTGTCTACCTTTCCTTCCACCGTTGAAATTCTAGGTAGTCTGTTAACAGAGTGAGTATTACTGATAAGGTAACAGAGGAAATCCAGCTTCCTTCAAAGGCCCAGTGATCAGAAATGAGAGAGAGAGGTGACCTTTTGTGGACAAAAGTTAGGACCAAATCCAGATTTTATACAGGCTTGAGGGCTATAAAGAGCACTGCTTCTGGGGACCCCAAATGGAGGCTTCATAGGTTCCTATATAAGTAACCTCTATACACAGTATTTTATCTAGTAAACACTCTAAATATTTTGGGTTGACTAATTTGAGGTATCTTACCTTTCAGTATTTTCTCCCAAGACTCTAGAGTAGAAGAAAAATCAGATGGTAGACTTCCCCCAAACTATTTCACCTTTCTTTGTACCATAAGGAGATACTTCCATTTCACCTCTGGTCTCCCTGTACCTGCTGTATTTCAGGCCCTCCTTATCATCAGTCTTTTCTTTTTAAACTAGTTTTTCTGCTTATAAAGGAAATTCAGGCTCATTCTCATCTTATCTAGTATCATCTCTGTTCCAATCTCTCCCTGTCCCCACCCCAACCATCTTTAACACCAATTCCAGAATGATGTTTCTAAAACACAGATCAATGATGTCACCTCCTGCTTAAAAGCACAGTCCAATTTTAGAGCACTTCCATCACTTCCAAAAACTTCCCTCATGCCCTCATTCCCCACTTATATAATCAATCCCACCTGGAGCCCAGCAATCACTGATCTGCTTTCAGTCTCTATAATTTTGTCTTTTCTAGAAATTTCATATAAATGGAAGCATACAACATGTAGTTTTCATGTATGGCTTCTTCTATGGGCTGAATTGTGCGCCCCGCCCCCAATCCCCCCAAAGAGGAGTTTAGGACTCCTCTTTTCTCCTATAACCCTTTGAGCATCTATCAAACAAGATTACAGTATCAAACAGACTATTTCTTAGGGAAAGGAATGGTTGGTTGGTGTGTTACTTATTTCTCTACTCCTAATGTCCAGAGCCTATGACATAGTTGGAGCTCAATAAATGCTTGCTTAAGGAATGAATAGATGAATGAATAACTCAGCCATTTAGTAAGGTTGTACTGAGTGCTTACTATGTGTTTGGTATAATGTTAGCCACAAAGGGACCACAAAAGATATAAAGGATGTGTTTGAAGTATTTAAGGAATTTTTAGTTAAGTTGAAAAAACAAGACCTACTAGGGAAAACTGATTAGAGAACAAAGTAACAAGAATTAAGTTGCTGAAGAACACTGGACACACAGACAGACCTCTGTGCAAATTCTGGCATATGTCTTGGGTCAAACCACCTAGCCTCCCTTGACTTTGGCTTCTACATCAGTAAAATGGAGACAATAATCAGACATTCTGAGTTAGAGATACTAGTAGAATATAGTGCTAATAGTTAAACACCTCTCTTCTTTGGACAGTGCTTTATGGAACTTTATGAAGCCATTTCACATCCTTTATCTCCTTTATCAACTTTGTGAGATAAATAGACAAGGATTACAGTTTAGCACCTATGACAGACTGTAAAAATGGCCAGGAATAATTATCCCCTTCCCTCCATCTATGCCTTATGAAAGTGCCCTTCCACACTGACTCCCATTTGGCTTTGTTATTTTCTTTGACAAGAAACATGCTGAGCATGGAGGCTTGACTTCTCTTGTTGCACTTGGAATCCTGAGACCACCAGGTGAATGAGCCTAAGCTAGGCTGCTAGTGGACGAAAGGCCACATTGAGAACCAAGGTGCCCCAGTCAATAGTCAGGCACTGACTGCCCATCACTAAATACGTGAGTGAGGCCATGCTAGACCCCCAGCCACCACCCAGCTTGCCAGCGGACCGTACTATGAGGGAACCCAACATAGATCAGCTGAGCTGACCAAGACCAGCCAACCTATAGAACTGTGAGCTAAATAAAACCATCATTGTTTTTAAGGTACTGTGTTTCAGGGTGAGTCATTATATAGCAAAAGCTAGCTGATACAGAGGATCAGAGCACTAAAGCTTTGGAGCTACGGAGCCTGGGTTTAATTCCAGCTCTGCCACATACTAGCTATGTGGCCTTGGGCAAGCTACTCCACCTTTCTGAGCTTCAGTGTCCTCATCTGAACAAAGGGGTAATGGCAGTGACCATCTCCTGGGTTGCAAGGATTCAGTAAGATGATAGATGTCAGACTTTAGCTCTGCCACTTTGCTCAGCAGAACTGCCTCATAGAGGGAGCTGTTATTCAGATGAGAAAACTAAACTCCCAGATGTTTAATTACTTTCTTCAAGCTCACATGGCCAGAAAATGACTGAATTTGGGACTCACACTGGACTTGTTACCCCCACCCAGTCTAGGATTCCGGTTAAACTGCTGGGGGAGATTACCTGGGGGTCAGAAGGGGCATTCAGTGTCCACCTGGTGACAGTCTGTCTTCTGTCTCATCTCTGTGTGAAGCCAAAATAGGCTGTAGTCAATGAATGATCAAGCTGAAGTTTTATAAAGATTAATCTGGTAACACAAAGTGCATCTCATTGCGGGCACTGGCAGTCCTATCCCTTTAGTCTCTGGATCCCATATCTCCCCAAGTCTGTTTTCTTTCTGTATTGTTTCTCCAATTTCCTCTTTTCTCTCTATTTTCTTACCTCAGCCCTCGCTCCATTCCAGGAGCTCTGCAACAGCCTCCAGCTCCCTTTGGTATCTCCTGATCCAATCCTTTCTCCTCTCTGGGCATCCTTCAGCCACACTTTGGAATCTGTACCAGTACATCTCTGGTGCTCACCAGGGGACAGATTCTGCTTGTGGGTTTTACTCAGAATACATAGATGGCTTCTGGGTATTGGGATAAAAGCCTTCCATATGCATCAGACACCCAATCCATACAACAAGGGGTCCAGGACAGGGCCTTACAAGACCGGATCCATTCAGAGGGTGGAGCACAAGCAGGTATGTTCCATCAACAAGCAGCAGATGGCAGGGTCATCTCTCCTTTTTTTCATCTCCCACTAGCAGCTGCCAATGTTCCTTCTCATGGAAAAATAACAATGAATATAGGACCTCCACAACCAGTCACGAAACACTCTGGGCCAAACCTTGATTGAATTAATTGCCTGGACTTAGAGAATATGAGATTTCACATTAAAATCAGATTTCAGTCTTCAGTTATGAATGGAGATCCAAACATCTAGCTGCCACCGTTTGCCAAGCCATGTGCTCTACCACGGCATCACTCCCTGCGGCATACCAACCCTAAGGCCAAGTGCATTCATCACTGGTCAAAGTGCTTGTACCATTATTTTTCTTAACCTTTTTTTAAATAAGTGAAATATTTCTTGACCATGTCTTCAACAAAAGGTGAAAATAAGAGCCTGATTGAGAGGACCACCAGTTTCAAAAGAAAAAAGGGAAAGAACTCATTTTTTGTGAAAATGGAATGAGCACAGTATGCTGGATACAACCTGAAATGCCATTATGAAAATAAGGTATAATAAGAGTTAAGAATATGGAAAACAATATGAGATGAAAAAGCAACAACATGGAAGAATGGACCAAAACTTCAACAGAATTTATGCTTTTGAATGTAAATAATATTTCTGTTATAAACTGTAAGGGGGGATAAAGTATAAGCAAACAGAGTAAGTAAAACAGTAATGCCTTACAGAGGTTGTAAGCATTTGAGATTCCACTGTCTAATTCAACCCAACCCCCTAACATACTTTTATGGATGATGTAGCTGAGGCCCAGAGACATTAGGTAACTTATCCAAGGTCACACAGGTAGGAAGGGGCAAAGCTGGAAATAGAAATTATGTCTTTGAACTCTATATCCTCTGCTTCTTCCATATATCCAGTGGCCACAGAGCTTAACAAACATTTGTTGAATTGATGAAAGGAAACATAGTGTAAGGGAAAAAACATTAAGTTGCGAGTCCTAGATTCCAGTCTGAGCTGTACCACTGACCAGCTGTGTGACCTTGGACAAGTCCCTTTCCCTCTATGGATCTCACTTTCCACATCAAAGTATGGAGAAAGCTAAATTCAAGACTTGGAAGGTTAATAGGAAAATGTGTACATTAGTCAATTATATAGCCCTTTTATCATAGGGCTAATTGTCCTGTGCTTTTGTTCTTTGGGCTCCAAGGGAATGGAGTAAAGACCTCAAGGTTATAAAGAACAAAAATCAACTCTAGTTGATTTAAATAAGAAATAAATTAGTTAAGATGATCTGTAGCTCATGGAATCACTAAAAAGCCTAGAAAATTAGGTTAAAAAAATGGACAGAAAATGAAAGCATATATGCTCACAGATACTTATACATTAATGTTTACAGCAGTATTATTCACTATAGCCAGAATGTGGTAAAGACCCAAATGTCCATCAATAGACAAATAAAGAAACCTGGTATACAATGGAGTATAATTCAGCCATAAAAAGGAATGAAATACTGACATGAGCTACATATAGATTAACCTTGAAAACATGTTAAATAAAAAGAGCCTGTCACAAAAGACTATATAGTGGTTACTCAGAGCTGGGGAGGGATGACGGAGGTGGGGGAGTGATAGTTAAGGGGTACAGCATTTGTTTTTGAGATGGTACAGATGTTCTAAATTGACTATGGTGATGATTGCATATATCTATGCATATACTAAACAGTGACCTGAATACTTAAAATAGGTGAATTGAATGGTATGTGAATTATATATCAATAAAGCTGTTAAAAAAGTTTGGCAGAAACAAAGGAAGCCAAGGCAGGTACAACCTAAGCCCAAATCGTGCTACAGAACCAGTTCAATAAGGACACCACTGGCACTTGTATCCTTTCCCTGGACACTGGACCCAAAGGCCACCACTGGCTCTGCCGGCATTGCTGCCTTGAAAACTCAGATGTTACTGCCACTGCCTGCACCACTGCCACTGTGAACTCTCCACTGTCCTGCTTCTTTGCAACACAAATGTCTTGTTTTAATTTCCAGGAGAATATACCTGACTGATAAAGCCAAGATCATATGCACAGACACTTGCTATAAGAGAAAGCTGAGAAAGCAAGTATCTGGCCTTTTTCACTGCTATAATTAGAAACAAAGTCTGCCTCTCTCCAAGACTCACATGGTGGAGAACTCTCCAAATGTAAGAAAGGCATTTAAATACTGGAAAAATGAGCAAGCCAACCAACCCAGCAACAAACAAAAATAACAAACCTGGCCTCTACACATACATAAATATATAAACCCAGTTAGAACGCAAATATTCCTGACTAACCTGTCCTTCAAACACGCATTCATTCCCATATGCCTGCAATTACTGTAGGCACTTACTAAGTACTGAAAACCTTTTGCCCACCGTATGCTAAGCCCCATGGAATCAGAAACAAATAAAACATTGACTTTGCCCTCAGGGAGTTCAGTGAACTTGACTTTGCAGGAGAAAGTGAGCAGGAGAAGAAAATGTAGTATTATGGGTCCTAGGCTAAATGAATAAGGAGAGTTAATACAGAGGCACAAACAAGGGACTGGTTAATTCTCCTCAGGGAGAAGGTTAGAAAGTCTTTATGGAGGAGATAACTTTGAGAAGCATCTTAAAAGGTGGGTTGGTGCCTTGCTAAGCAGATAGGGGTATGGCCCAGCCAAGTGCATGGGGACAACTATGGGTAACAATGTGGTGAGATGTTGGGGAGTGAGACAGGGCACAGCAAGACAGGGGCTGAAGAGGCCACCAGGGGCCGCAGCACTCAGACCAGTTTGGACTTACCTCTTTCCAATACAGCCATGAATGAATATTTGTTGTTGAAACCTCATTCTGATGTTGTGTAGAGGATGAACTGGAGGAGAGACTGAGCAAAGAGGGAAGTGAGCAGGCTGCTCGCAGTCCAGACACCAGATGACAGAAGAGAGCTAAGGTGGTAGCAGTGGCAATGGAGAGGAACACAGATGGATATGAGAGATAATGAACAAGGAAAAATGTAGTGCACCTTACCTTGCCAGAATTGCCTAAGTGTGAGAGCAGAGCCCTGGGAACATGGTATCAATGCATCCCCCCATCTGTCCCGTCTACATACTCATGCAGGCTCCAACATATACTGATGTGTGAGTGCTGGGGATACAGAAATGGTTCCTACTTTAAAGGGGTTCTGTCTAGAAAGAAGACAGGTATCAAATAGACAATTATAGAGTATAATGGCTGCTGGCAAACTGCTGGATAGAAGATGTGGGAGCATTGTGACTAGGAAGTTCAAGAAGGACTTCACAGATATTTGAGACCTGTTTCTCAATAAAGGTAGGAAGGAATAGGAGCTATCAGCAACCTCAGTAGACTAGGATGCAGAAGGATGTAAGAGAATGTGATATGATGTGAAACTCCTTAAACTCTAGAGTCAAGGGACTTACATTTATATTCTAGCCCTTCATGCATGTCTTAGTTAGCTCAGGCTGCTATAACAAACACCATAGACTGGCTGGCTCAAACAAACACTGATTTCCCACAGGTCCAGTGAAAGCCCTCTTCTGTTTGCAGATTGCCACCTTCCTGTGGTATCCTCACATGGTCCAGACAGAGCTCTGGCCTCTTCTTATAATGGCACTAATCCTTTATAAGGGGCTCCATCCTTATGACCTCATCTAAACCTAATTACCTCCCAAAGGCCCCACTTCCAAATACCATCACCATGGGGATTAAGACTTCAATATGTGATTGTGGAGAGGACACATTCAGTTCATTGCAACCTATTAGTCAAGTGACTTTGAACAAGTCATTCATCTTTCTGAACTCCAGTTATCTTACCTGTGAAATAGGAATAGTGAGTTTTACCTCCTTCATAGGGCTATTGTAAAGATCAAATAATAGGTATGAAAATGCTTTGCAAAACTATAAAATGAGTTCTATGTTTGTAATTTATCTTAACAGTGCCTAATACAAAGTGTGGCAAGCAGAAGGTGTTTCTGAAATGTCTGAAGTAAGAAGAAAGGATAATAACTATTTTTAGAGCAGTTATTGTGTGCCTGTCACCATGATAAATGCTTTACCACATTATGTTCCTAATAACCTAAGGCGGCCAACCCTCCCAGTGTGCCTGGGACTCTGCTGAGTTTAGGACTCAAAGTTCCACATCCCAGGAATCCCTTGAGATTTGGACATAGGTTTGAGTATCATACCCACTTTACACATGAGGAAACAAGCTTAGAGAGATTATGCAACATGCCCCAAATCACATTTAATGACAGACAAAATTTGAACCCACATCTGTCTAGGAGGAAACACGGTGGGGAAAGTGTCTTTAGAATGAAAGATGAAAGTATCAAAACCCTACTCTTTTAGGGTTTTGACTCCGTCTCAAGCCCCCTTTGGTCTCAGGCACTGGCAATGAGAGATTGCCCGGACGCCAAAAGCTGAGCCCAGCCACAGGCCGCCTGCTCCTCCAGAGCAGTCCCTGACAGATCATGGGATTTTGTTCTGTTTTTAACTTCACAGAAATTCTCCGTTTCTATCGGGTAATTAAACCCTCATGCCTTATCCTGTTTATATTTTGCCTTTGTGTTTTGTTTTGCTTATGAATGAAAGAACAATTCAACCTTGCTAATCCAAACTGCTTGACCCCTAAAGCAGGTGTTTTGGATCTTGAGCAATAGCATTACTATAAATATTTATATGGAGGTAGGGGAAATCTGTGCCCAGAATGTTAGAGGCAAAGCATTTCTTAGATGCTGATGGGTAAGTTTTGCTTGACGTGCAAAGGAAGGATGGCCAGGAGAGAAAGAAAGCCTGGTTAACCTCAGGATCCAGCTGCCTTTCTTCTCAGATATGCCTGAAGTTGCCCCATCTTTCCTAGCATCAATTCATCCTCATGAGGACTGTTGAATTGAGAGTCTGGAGGCTGGCATGTGGCCCCTAGATCAGCCACTAGGAAAGTATGTGACCTAGACAACTCTCTTCCTTCTATGAGCCTCAGTTTCCTCATCTGTCAAATGAAGTAATCATTATCAGATTAGGTGCTCCCCTAGGGGTCGTCCTTGTGGTGTGACACGCTAGGATACCGTAATGGCATACATAACTGAACTGCTTCTGAAGGAGGCTCTGGGCTAAGTGGTATGTGTGAGTAGATGTGTACATGAGAAAGTGTGTGTACGTGAGGGTTTGAGTGTGCATGAGGGGGTGTGACTGTGTGAATGTGCATGTAGGTTGTTCTCAAAAAAGACATACTCAGGACTTGCTTGAAATTCCGGCTTTGGTGATAGCCCTTCACCCCACCCCTGACCAATTCTTTGGAATTGTTTTTCCAGACACAGCTCTCCCATAAAGTGGGAAGTAAAAGCAATTCTCTTGATGTGACAGCACTGTGGACCAGAATGAGCACGAACTCTGGAGTTAGACTTGGGCTTAAATCCTGGCTCCACCCTGCCCTTGGTATGTGACCTCCAATAAATTATTTACCTAAGCCTGAATTTCATCAGTGATAAAAAAGAGCTAGCAGTCCCTAACTCAGCACAGTCAGAGGCTGGACTGAGACGAGCATGTCAAGTACCTGACTTAGAACCTAAAGCACAGGACACTCCACATCAGAGCTTGCAATGTGATTTGCAGAGCCCATTACAAAATGAAAATGTGGGCTTCTTGTTCAGAAATTATCAAGAATTTCAAGATGGCAACAGCAGAGCATTAAACCAAGCATGAGGCCCTTCTATGCAGAGGCCCTGGGCATCTACACAGGTCATATCTTCTCAATGTTAATTTTCTTCCAGGCAGGTTAGCTAAGCTGTTGGGAGAAGAGGGATGGATGGAAGGGGATGTCATGGGTAAGGGTCCCCAAATAACCCAGGAAGTAAATAAACACTGAGGCTTGGAAATATTTTCCATCCCCAGCCCCTCCCTGACATTACCCTGGCCATGGGAAGGCATAGGTGAAGGTCAGAGCAGGTGAGTCACTTGCTTCCTTAACCACTGAGAATGTTTTTCCAACTTTGTGAGTTCAGTCTCCCTCCCTTCCAGACACAGAGGCTTAGCTTAGGATAAGACATCATGCATCCTTTCCCAGAGTCAGTCTTCATTTCTTTTACCTCTTTTACGTCACCTGAGTCCTTCTGGATCCCTTGGAAAGGAACTGAGGGCCTGAGGCCCAGTGACAAGGAAGGAGTTGCTGAGGGAGGTCACTGTCCATTGGGCAGTAGGGATCCTCCAGACCAGAGTACTGCTGAGCACTTGGAAGCCGGGAAGTCAGCCAGCGTTTCATCTTTTGTTTTTTCCTCCTGGGGCTTCCTGTCCCAGAGGTGGATGGAGAGAGGTCACAGGGGGCTTCCTGACCTCTACAAATAAACCTTTCCATTGTCGTTGGCCAGGCAGAACTTCCAGGCCAGACAGACCAGGTTAATGGGCAGTAACAGAGAGGGAGCAATGCTGCCTGCAGAGGAAGCTCACCCCTGCTTCCATCACAGCTCCCAGCAGTAGGAGGCTGTACTGTGCTGGGATGGAAAGGTGGTCACAGTGTTGACAGTGGTCATTGAGAGCAGGGTAGAAGATGGTAGTGAGGGAAGGGTGATGGTATTAGAAGGAAGGAGGGGGAGATTATTAACAAGTGCTTTGTATGTTAAATTTTCCATTGATTGACTTATTATAAAGAGTGTGTATTACTCTTCTAATTAAAAAAAGTCAGGTTGAAAAAAATCAAAAGGAATGAATAAAAGCATAGGTGTGAGTCATAAAAGCCTAAGTTTGAATCCCTGTTCTATCACTTACTAGCTGGGTAACCATGGACAATTTATTTAAACCTCTCTGAGCCTCTGTTTTCTTATCTGTTAAAGTAGGGGTAATACCTAGCTCCCAGAGTTGTCATAAGGATTAAACAAAACAATGTATTTAAGTGCTGAGCACATTTAAGTACTCAAATAAATAGTAGCTATTATTAGCCCCAGTCAAGATTGGATTGACTCTGAAGAATCCTGATCAGGTTAATGATTTGGCACCGTTCAGCAGTTGGGTCCCTTCAGGAAACAGAATTCACATGTGTTACTCTAATGGAGAGAATTTAATATAGGGATTTGGTTAAATAGGTTAATTGGTTAAATTGGTTAAATTGGTTAAATAGGACTGAAAAAGGGGGAAAAGGAGAGAATAACTGTCTTAGCAGATACCTCCCCCAGGGATGGAGGATGGGACTATCAAAATCTAGAAGCTTAGAGTTTGGGCTTGCTCTGAGAAAGCCCTGAAAAGGTGTAAACTGGCACTGACTGCTGTGTCAAGATGAGTGGCCTTTGCTGGGGTGACAATGACAGGAACAGTAAGCAAACAGCAAGGAACAAGTCCTGTCTTCCTCCTCCAGGGTTCCAGTCTTCCTACAGGGCCCCTTGTAGGGGAAGCTTGATAGGTGGCCAGGCTGGCAAAAGAGAAATTTGGCTTGCAGAGTCCCAGCTGCAGCATCTCAAGAGTTTGGAAAGGTAGATTTGCAACTAAAAGATATGCTTTCTTCAAGCCAGCTTTCTGTAACTATTATTCTACAATTAATTAGAGGACAATTAAGTGCTGCAAAGGGAAAGGGCAGGAAGGAAGTCCAGAGGTGTTAGTGTTAATCTTCACCTTAATTTTCCAGGGCAATTCAGTTATCACCCAAGTTTGCATACTCCATTCCACAAAACAGAAGCCCTTTGTCCAATCCAGCCTCAGGAAGCTGTTATGTGAGTATTCATTGTTACTCATTCCCATCTTAAGTTACTAACAAAGTGTCCCTTACAACTATTAGAGTACACTGCCCCAGAGGAGTTCTACACACAATTTTTCATAACTTGTTAAATTTCCATAACCTGTTAAATTTTGGTAGCCAGACATATTTTGCTACCCCTTATAAATGGGAGTCTTGGGCACCTCTTCAGCTGGCTGGCTCCTTTCTCCAAGTCATATCCTTTTTAGGTGACCCTGAGCAGGTTATTTTAATCTTTGGTCCTCATTTTCTGCGGCAAAAAATGAGACTTTTATGCTAGATTATCCCTAAAATTTCTTACAATTCCTACATTCTATAATGTTTTTTGCCTATGTTATAAACAAAATGAGTCATAGCTTTTTAAAAATAGATTAATAAACTAAAATTAGGTTTTCTGAAAGTTAGATTTTTGATGACTCTGAGGCAATGTTTATTATTATTATTATTATTATTATTATTATTGCATAAGGTTAAAACTGCATCTTGACATTAAAGAATTTGATATTTTGGGCCAATCCAGGTTTCAAATGCCAAGTAACATTTATTAAAGGCCCACTATGGGCCAAGGTCTATATTAGAGATCCAGAAGAAAGATACAATACTATCAGGCTTGAAATCTGAGGAGCCCATAACCATAAGAATAATTTACTAATAAGACACAGCATGTGATTAATACTTGAGTAATATATCAACTTTTTGTTCTGAAAGGAAATTGGCTGGGTGTGTCATAATGATTTGTTGGTTTGTGGTACAGTGGGTAGGGGGTACAGGGGTTCCTGAAAGGAAATGAGCTGAGTTCTTTAGAATTCCATATCTGCCTCTTTGATTTAAAAACAAAAACAAAAAACCTCTGGCTGTTAACAGGTTAATTAAACTCCACAATGGACCCAAAAAGACATTGAAAGTGGTAGAGGCCATGAAGAAAAACAAGAAAATTCACACTGAGGGCTGTCCTACCAAATTGAAATGCCATATGGAGTTTTGTCGACTACTTATGTAATGTGTCAAATAGTGCTTGGAGCTGCATGATCAACTAAAAGGGCAGATTAATCTTCCCAGCCCCACTACTAGTGATACATCTTACTTAGTATTTTAGAAGTTACCAGGAAAAGGAGTTCTGATTTTCTTTCCTTAGGCAAATGGCCTTACCTGAATGCCCTTCTCATGGCTCACATGACCACTTCTCACCTATAGCCATCCTCTGAGATCTACACAGTCTAGCTTAAGCCCCAGCTCCCATATGAAATCTCCCCAGTGTGTGAAACATTGGCATGCAGTGTGTCCTTTCTACTGAGTGGTAAGAGCTGACTTTAACAATATCTGACTATCTGCAACCCCATCTATTGTCTACAATTACAGCCATGCACAGGAACAAGTCACCATCAACTCAAAAGAATAAATATATGTTTATAACTTCTGGGAGGGTGTATGAATACAGAACAGTACCAGGAAATATTTCATCATTGGTATTCCCTCCCTTTCTCTCTCTTTGGTTTCTCTTCCTTTTCTCCTCCCTAATCATTTCTGTGGTCTCTTTAATCTTTTGCCTCCTTCTAGGGTCTCCCCATCATGGATGAAGGAACATTAGATGTTTGAAAAGTTGTGCATCACCAGAAAATTTTCATGTTCTTCAGCTGCTACAGAACGATAAATTCACAAGACAAACAAAACCTTCTCTTAAAATACTATCACTCAAGACATAACTTTGTGTTACCACTCAAAGCCTCTGTCGACTTACTCCTTTCCAAAGGCCACTCTTCCCTTTTGGAATAAGGGAGGTAAAACCTAGATCAGTCCCCGCAGTTGACTGAATAATGGCCCCTAATGCTATCAGATCCTAATCCTTGAAATCTGTAAATGTTACCTTATATGGAAATAGGGTCTTTGCATGTGAATTTAAATTAAAAATTTTGCCATGGGGAGGTTACCCTGGATTGTCAGGGTGGGCCCTAAGTGCAATCATGTATATCCTTATAAGAGGAAGATTTGACCCACGGGAGAGGAGGAGGTAATGTGGCCATGGAGGCAGAGACTGGAGCGATGTGACCATGTGATCATAGGCAAGTGTTAAAAAGAAAGACACAGGCCCAACATGGTGTCCCTTCTGCCAAGTTACCAAACCTGGGCTTAATACCTAATCTAATTGTAATTCCAACCTCTCCCAGAAATGTCATCAGTCAGGAAATTTCTGGGCAGCATCAGTAAGATAATGTCACCTGTGTCCTCTCCAACCCCAAAGGCAGGTGAGGTGACCCACCTCATGAGACCCTTACCATCGCCTACTCTCACACCCAGAGGTAGTGCCAGAATGTGTATTGCATGCTCCTGCAGGACACTAACCAGAGGTTCCATGTCACACTGCTTGATGTGTTGATGAATGTAACCCCTTTCCTGCACATATCCCTGGCTGTAGAGGAAATATTAAAGATGTCTTCAAACGAAGGGCTTTAGAGCAGTTTATCAGAGCACTCTGATGGACCACTCTCGGGTCATGGTCCTCAGTAAGACTGTGAACATGCTCTTTCTTCAATATAACAGTGGTATTTATTTCAGCTAGAAAAGGCAAGGCGTGGATTCTTCCCTTGATCCTCCAGAGGGAGGTGTGACCCTGCCCTGACACCTTGATTTTGGCCCAGTGAAACTGACTTGGGGATTCTGGCCTCCAGAACTCTGTGAGAGAATAAATTTCTGTTATTTTAAGCTACCAAATTTGTGCCATGAATTGTTTTTGCTCCACCAATCACCAGTGATGAGGTCCTCATTGCCAGCCAGGCAGTGAATGATCTAGCTGTAAAATTCCACCTTACCACATGCTTTTTCGGACTACCCTTGGCACCAGTTCCCACAAGTTGGGTTCTCCATGTGCAGATGTTGATATCCGCAGAAGTATGGCCCGCAGAATATTTATCAGGGATCCACATCTGTGGAAGGGAGGGGAAGGAAGAAAGCTGGGCAGGCAGAAAAGCCCAAATGCCATACCCATCTGACAAAGCTTCAGCCAACCTCTGGGGACCTTGGGAACATTCATAATCTTACAGAGTTGTACCACAGTGGGCTGAAATGGCTTAAGCCTTTTACCCCTGCCTCACTCAATCACATAACATGGGCTATCCCAGGAAGATGTGGTAGATTTCTATATAACGAAGGCAAATTCCAAAGGAACTGACAGCTAGAAGTTGTCTACTGGCAGCACTTACAGCAATTGGCTCAGTAAGTCCTCCTTGATGTGAGATCTGGGGCAGCAGATCCGTGATGTTACATCAGGTCTCAGGCATTGTTGAAAACTAGAGCAATCAGCCAGCAGCCTTAGTGGAGCCTACTGTCTGGGTGTGATACCAAATGAGGCAGAGAGCTTGACAGAAATATCAGGAAGAGACAAACAGAGCCCTGCTAAAATCACTGTCATCCCAGGGTACCTGTGTGCACCCTCAAGGCTGTGTCCTCAGGAATGACAGCAGAGGCTTCATTCTGTGGGGGAAACAGATGTTACTAAAATAGTCCATCCAAGTCATTAAGCAAATAAACAAGCAAACAACAAAAAAAACCAGCCTCAGAAAGAAGGAAATCAAGATTCACAGTGGTTACCGTATATTACTTAAAGTATACACAGTTTTCAACAAAAAATTATGAGACATGCAAAGAACCAGAGAAGTGTGGCCCATACACTGATTGAAAAAACAAAAGCAGGCAACAGAAGCTGCTCAGGAGAACCCGAGATGTCAGATTGACAAACGCTTCGAAGCAGACATGTTTCATGCATTCAATGTTTAGTATTTAAAGAACTCAAAGGAAAAAGTTGAGAGAATTCTTTGCTAGTAGACCCACTTTACAAAAAATGCTAAAAGAAATTCTTCAGCCTGAAAGCAACTCATTCCTGATAGTAATTCAAATCCAAATGAAAAAACAAAGATTACTGGGGAAGGTGATTATATTATGAAAAGGTAGTTATGTTATATTTATAAAAGACAGTATAAATGCATAATTCTTCTCCTTTGTTAAGTGATTTTAAAAGCAATGGTATAAAGCAACTTGTACATTTCTTAGATATGACATGAAGAGCGAAAATGACAAAAGAAAAAATAGATAAACTGGATATCATCAGAATTTTAAAATTCTGTGCTTCAAAGACCCTCATCAAGAAAGTGAAAACAAAGTATACAGGATGGAGGCATCAAACAGTTCCTTCCACTCTTATGATTCTCTATTTTAAGTTCTATTCTTAGCTATTTTTGTTTTTATTTTTCTTTATATATTTATGAATGGGTCTCAACTCTCCTCAAGGTCAAGAAGTGTGTCTTCGTCATTTTAGTATAGTTCAGAGGTTACTTTGATAAATAATTGTCAATAGTGAAGATAATCTGAACACAGCACTGTGGGGAAAGGAAATTTGAACAGGGGAATGGTTACACGTGGACATAGCAGAATACTCTGGAAAGTTTGCCAATCCCTATTGTAATCTCCTGTGGGAGCCAGATAGGAGGTACCCTGGAGCCAACTGTGTTAATGGATTATTTTAACAAATAAAAAACAATCTCACAAGCTAAGAAATCTTTCCTTCCTTATCGCAATCTGCTCAGTTTAGTTCCTGGTCAAAGGCTCAGTGAAGTCCAGAAAGGAACAAGAGCCCTGACCTTGGGCTCTCAGGATATTTGACAGCAGGTGCCATGGCTTCTCAGTGGTATCCATCTGCAGTGCCCAGCACAATCATGGCACCGTGTAGGCAGAAACTTCAAGGGAAAATAATTAAAGGCCAGAAACACAATCTGTGAGAGAAAATTGTATAATGGAAATACTTCAGCCTGCAGGAGAGAATACAGGGAGAAGATATCAGCCATCCTCAGGTCTTTACAGCCTGGGGCCAGTGGTGCTAGTAAATGTTTAACCAATTTCTGAAAAAAAGCAAAAACCCTCATTTGCAAGTCTGCTAATTCCAGAGGCATAAATACCACTATAATGGCCAATTTTATTTTTTTCTTGGGTAGTTTTTTTATTACCGCTTCAGTTTCTTTGCTGATAATTGGTTTCTTTAGATTTTGTTTTTCTTCCTTGGTCAGTCTTGGAAAGTTGTATTTTTCTAGGAAGTTGTCCATTTCTTCTAGGTTTTCCAGCTTCTTAGTATATAGGTTTTCATAGTAGTCTTTAATAGTTCTTTGTATTTCTGTGGAGTCTGTCGTGGTCTTTCCATTCTCATTTCTGATTCTATTGATGTGTGTTGATTCTCTTTTTCTCTTAATAAGTTTGGCTAGAGGCTTATCTATTTTGTTTATTTTCTCAAAGAACCAGCTCTTGCACCTCACACCAGTAAGGATGGCTGCCATCCAAAAGACAAACAACAACAAATGTTGGCGAGGCTGTGGAGAAAGGGGAACCCTCCTACACTGCTGGTGGGAATGTAAACTTGTTCAACCATTGTGGAAAGCAGTATGGAGGTACATCAAAATGCTCAAAACAGACTTACCATTTGACCCAGGAATTGCACTCCTAGGAATTTACCCTAAGAATGCAGCAATCAAGTATGAGAAAGATCAGTGCACCCCTATGTTTATCGCAGCACTATTTACAATAGCCAAGAAATGGAAGCAACCTAAATGTCCATCGATAGATGAATGGATAAAGAAGATGTGGTACATATACACAATGGAATACTACTCAGCCATAAGAAAAGGGCAAATCCAACCATTTGCAGCAACATGGATGGAGCTGGAGGGTATTTTGCTCAGTGAAACAAGCCAAGCAGAGAAAGAGAAATACCAAATGATTTCACTCATCTGTGGAATATAAGAACAAAGGAAAAACTGAAGGAACAAAACAGCAGCAGAATCACAGAACTCAAGAATGGACTAACAGGTACCAAAGGGAAAGGGACTGGGGAGGATGGGTGGGTAGGGAGGGATAAGGGGGGGAGAAGTAGGGGGGTATTAAGATTAGCATCCATAGCGGGGTGGGAGAAAGGGGAGGGCTGTACAACACAGAGAAGACAAGTAGTGATTCTACAACAGGTTGCTACGCTGATGGACAGTGACTGTAAAGGAGTATATAGGGGGGACCTGGTATAGGGGAGAGCCTAGTAAACAAAGTATTCGTCATGTAAGTGTAGATTAATGATTTTTAAAAAAAAATGCAGTTCCTATGTGGTGACCTCTAATGAGTTCTACACAATGATATAAAGGACATATAAAAGTGTAGGCAAAGGGTCTGTTTGTGTTTATACAGAGGATCAAAGCCTAATTTGGCTACCCCGAAAATGAACTAAGAAACGATATGAAAGAGAACTTCCAACATCAGCACTCTCGGGAAGACTCATGCCAGAAGATGATCATCAAAAAACCCCAACAAAGATCCACGCACTGCTACAGCTGTAGATGCACTCATCCCACCAGCTCCTGGACTTGCCATGGGAATGAAGGAGATATCTAAGCTGGCCTGTGCATACAGTAAAACAACAAATTTGACTGGATCTATACTGTTGGAACTCAACCAAGAATTAGGAGAAGTGCAAATTGTAGCACTCCAAAATCTTACAACTACAGACTATTTACTGTTAAAAGAACATATGGGATGTGAACAGTGCCCAGGAATGGGTTGTTTTAATTTGTCTGATTTTTCTCAAACTATTCAAATTCAGTTAGATAATAACCATCATATCATTGATAAGTTTTCACAAATGCCTAGGGTGCCTAACTGGTTTTCTTGGTTTCACTGGAGATGGCTGGTAATTACAGGTATGCTTTGGTTATGTAACTATACTCCTATTATGTTAATGTGTGTGCGCAATTTAAGTAGTAGCTTAAAATATATACATGCTGAAGTTACTCTACAAGAAGATATGTCAAAGAAATAATCAATCTTCCCATGTTTTCTCCCGCCTGCTACTTCTATAGCTTTTCTTCTTCCTTCCTAATTACAACGAATTCTTAAATAGAATTCGTGCCTCATATCAAATTTACCGAGTATCATAACTCCTCCAAGTGGTAAAGATACCTCAAGACAAATGCTGGGCATAGAAGCCACAGGGCATAAATATGCAAAGAAATAAAAAGCTAACCATTTCAAACAATAAGGCTTCTCTCTCACTTACCAACTTAACATTTCCCTGTGTGGCCCCGGAAGATGACTGGTTAGCCAGAGACGGGTAAGATTCCTCAAGGGAGGAACAACCTAAGACAGGCACAGTCGCAGGGGGGTCATCAGGTGAGAAATTGGGGATCAACAGAGGTGAGGCTTAGAACCTCACCCCCCCTGTTCTGAGAGAAATCTTCTGCATATGTGGATGTTTTATTGCCCTTGTCTAGCTTGGATTAACACATAGTCTACAGGCACACACCTGATCATCTACATTTGCTCTCTTACAACACTAAACTATGTTTTCTACCTTTATGTTGTATCTACCTACCACTTCAGCATCTTATTAAAAATAATAAAGAGAGAAATGTGGTATCCACATATAAATCAAGTATAAAAATCAAATGTGTATTCATATTTGAACTGACTGTTTATAGTTCATAATGCATGAGCAAAACCAAAAGTTTCTGTGATGACTGCCCTTGTACTGTTCACCATGTAACTTATTCACTATGTAAGAATTTGTTCTCCATGTAAGAACTTGTTCGTTATGCTTCAGAAGATTGGAGACTGACGAAAATTAGGCTTGGGGTGGATTAATGATTGTGCATTGAGCATTGACTCCCCTATACAGAATTTTATTGTTGTTAACAACCATTTGATCAATAAATATGAGAGATGCCCTAACAACAACAACCAAGAAAAAGTACACACTTCCAATTGTAAAATAAATAAGCAACCGGGATGTAATGTATAGCATAAGGAATATAGTCAAAATATTGTAACAACTTGGTATGGTGATAGCTGGTACTTAGAATTATCATGTATATAGATGTTGAATCACTGTGTTGTACACCTGAAACTAATGTAATGTAATACTGTGTGTCAACTACCCTTCAATAAAAAATAATTATCTAAAAAAAAAAAAAAAAAAAAAGTGTAGGCAAAGGGTCTGTTTGTGTTTATACAGAGGATCAAAGCCTAATTTGGCTACCCCGAAAATGAATTAAGATACGATATGAAAGAGAACTTCCAACATCAGCACTCTCGGGAAGACTCATGACAGAAGATGATCAGAAAAAAAAAAAAAAAAAAACTTCAACAAAGATCCACACACTGTCACAGGTGTAGATGCACTCATCCCACCAGTTCCTGGACTTGCCATGGGAAAGATGAAGGAGATATCTAAGCTGGCCTGTGCATGCAGTAAAACAAAAATTGGACTGGATCTATACTGTTGGAACTCAACCAAGAATTAGGAGAAGTGCAAATTGTAGCACTCCAAAATCTTACAACCACAGACTATTTATCGTTAAAAGAACATATGGGATATGAACAGTCCCTAGGAATGGGGTGTTCTAGTTTATCTGAATTCTCTCAGACTGTTTAAGTTCAGTCGGACAATATCCACCATATCATAGATAAGTTTTCACAAATGCCTAAGGTGCCTAACTGGTTTTCTTGGTTTCACTGGAGATGGCTGGTAATTACAGGTATGCTTTGGTTAGGTAACTATATTCCTATTATGTTAATGTGTGTGCACAATTTAATTAGTCGTTTAAAACCTATCCATGCTGAAGTTACTCTACAAGAAGATATGTCAAAGAAATAATCAATCTTCCCAGGTTTTCTTCTGCCTGCTACTTCTGTAGCTTTTCTTCTTCCTACCTAATCACAACCTGTAAATAGAACTCGTGCCACATGTCGAATTTACCGAGTATCATAATTCTTCCAAGTGGTAAAGACACCTCAAGACAAATGCTGGGCATAGAAGCCACAGGGCATAAATCTGCAAAGAAGTAAAAAGCTAACCTTTTCAAACAATAAGGCTTCTCTCTCACTTACCAACTTCACATTTCCCTGTATGGCCCCGGAAGATGACTGGTTAGCCAGAGACGGGTAAGATTCCTCAAGGGAGGAACAACCTAAGACAGGCACAGTCGCAGGGGGCCATCTGGTGAGAAAATGGGGAGCAGCAGAGGTGAGGCTTAGAACCTCCCCCCTCATGTTCTGAGAGAAATCTTCTGCATACATGGATGTTTATTGCCCTCGTCTAGCGCGGATTAACACATAGTCTACAGGCACACACCTGATCATCTACATTTGCTCTCTTACAACACTAAACTCTGTTTCCTACCTTTATCTCGTATCTACCTACCACTTCAACATTTTATTAAAAATAATAATAATAGAGAAATGTGGTATCCACATATAAATCAGGTTTAAAAATCAAATGAGTATTCATATTTGAACTGACTTTTTATAGTTCATAATGCATTAACAAAACCGAAAGTTTCTGTGATGACTGCCCTGACACTGTTCACCATGTAACTTATTCACTATGTAAGAATTTGTACTCCATGTAAGAATTTGTTTGTTATGCATCAGAAGATTGGAGACTGACGAAAATTGGGCTTGGGGTGGATTAATGATTGTGCATTGAGTATTGACCCCCCTATACAGAGATTTGTTGTGGTTAACAACTATTTGATCAATAAATATGAGAGATGCCCTCACAATATATATATATATAAACACACTTCCAATTGTAAAATAAATAAGTAACCAGGATGTAATGTATAGCATAAGGAATATAGTCAAAATATTGTAACAACTTGGTATGGTGATACCTGGTACCTAGAAATATCATGTATATAAATGTTGAGTCGCTGTGTTGTACACCTGAAACTAATGTAATGCAATGCTGTTGTCAACTACCCTTCAATAAAAAAAAAAAAAAAAAAAAAAAAAGAACCAGCTCTTGGTTTCATTGATTTTTTCTATTGTTTTATTCTTCTCAATTTTGTTTATTTCTTCTCTGATCTTAATTATGTCCCTCCTTCTGCTGACTTTAGGCCTCATTTGTTCTTCTTTTTCCAATTTTGATAATTGTGACATTAGACTATTCATTTGGGTCTGTTCTTCCTTCTTTAAATATGCCTGGATTGCTATATACTTTCCTCTTAAGACTGCTTTCGCTGTGTCCCACAGAAGTTGGGGCTTTGTGTTGTTATTGTCATTTGTTTCCATATACTGCTGGATCTCCATTTTAATTTGGTTGTTCATCTATTGATTGTTTAGGAGCATGTTGTTAAGCCTCCATGTGTTTGTGAGCCTTTTTGCTTTCTTTGTACAATTTATTTCCAGTTTTATACCTTTGTGGTCTGAGAAGTTGGTTGGTAGAACTTCAATCTTTTTGAATTTACTGAGGCTCTTTTTGTGGCCTAGTATGTGGTCTATTCTGGAGAACGTTCCATGTGCACTTGAGAAGAATGTGTATCCTGTTGCTTTTGTGTGTAGAGTTCTATAGATGTCTATTAGGTCCATCTGTTCTAGTGTGTTGTTCAGTGCCTCTGTGTCCTTACTTATTTTCTGTCTGGTGGATCTGTCCTTTGGAGTGAATGGTGTGTTGAAGTCTCCTAAAATGAATGCATTGCATTCTGTTTCGTCCTTTAGTTCTGTTAGTATTTGTTTCACATATGCTGGTGCTCCTGTATTGGGTGCATATATATTTATAATGGTTATATCCTCTTTTTGGACTGAGCCCTTTACCATTATGTAATGTCCTTCTTTATCTCTTGTTACTTTCTTTATTTTGAAGTCTATTTTGTCTGATACTAGTACTGCAACGCCTGCTTTTTTCTCCCTATTGTTCGCATGAAATATCTTTTTCCATCCCTTGACTTTTAGTCTGTGCATGTCTTTGGGTTTGAGGTGAGTCTCTTGTAAGCAGCATGTAGATGGGTCTTGTTTTTTTATCCATTCAGTGACTCTATGTCTTTTGATTGGTGCATTCAGTCCATTTACATTTAGGGTGATTATCGATAGGTATGTACCTATTGCCATTTCAGGCTTTAGATTCGTGGTTACCAAAGGTTCCAGGTTACTTTCCTTACTATCTAAGAGTCTAACTTAACTCACTTAGTATGCTGTTACAAAAACAATCTAAAGGTTCTTTCCTATTTCTCCTCCTTTTTCTTCCTCCTTCGTTCTTTATATATTAGGTATCAGATTCTATACTTTTCCTCTATCCCTTGATTGGCTTTGGGGATAGTCAATTTAATTTTGCATTTGCCTCACAATCAGCTGCTCCACCCTCCCTACCATGATTTTACTACCTCTGGTGATAGCTATCCAACCCTAGGAACACTTCCATCTATAGCAGTCCCTCCAAAATAGCCTGCAGAGATGGCTTATGGGAGGTAAACTCTCTCAGCTTTTGCTTATCTGGAAATTGTTTAATCCCCCCTTCAAATTTAAATGATAATCTCGCCAGATAAAGTAATCTTGGTTCCAGGCCCTTCTGCTTCATGGCATTAAATACATCATGCCACTCCATTCTGGCCTGTAAGGTTTCTGCTGAGAAGTCTGTTGTTAGTCTGATGGGCTTTCCTTTGTATGTGATCTTATTTCTGCCTCTGGCTGCTTTTAACAGTCTGTCCTTATCCTTGATCTTTCCCATTCTAATTACTATGTGTCTTGGTGTTGTCTTCCTTGGGTCCCTTGTGTAGGGGGATCTGTGGATCTCCATGGCCTGAGAGACTATCTCCTTCCCCAGATTGGGGAAGTTTTCAGCAACTACCTCCTCAAAAACACTTTCTATCCCTTTTTCTCTCTCTTCTTCTTCTGGTATCCCTATAATGCGAATATTGTTCTGCTTGGATTGGTCACACAGTTCTCTCAATATTCTTTCATTTTTAGAGATCCTTTTTTCTCTCTGTGCCTCGGCTTCTTTGTGTTCCTCTTCTCTACTTTCTATTTCATTTATTGTCTCCTCCACCATATCCAACCTGCTTTTAATACCCTCCGTCGTGTTCTTTAATGATTGGATCTCTGACCTGAATTCATTCCTGAGTTCTTGGATGTCTTTCCGTACCTCCATTAGGATGTTGATTATTTTTATTTTGAACTCCCTTTCAGGAAGAGTCATGAGGTCCATATCATTTAAATCTTTCTTGGGAGTTGTATTAACAATTTTACTCTGGACAAGGTTCCTTTGGCATTTCATGTTTGTATATGGCGCCCTCTAGTGTCCAGAAGCTCTATTCTGGAGCTGCTCAGCCCCTGAAGCAATGTCGGGGGTCGCAGGGGAGCGGTACTGGTGCCTGGGGGGAGGAAAGAGCTGTTCCCCGCCTCCTGGCTCCTGTGCTTGTCTCCACTGCCTGAGCCAGTGGGCCGGGCACGCAGGTATGTTTTTGTCCCAGAGCAGCCGGATATGGATCCCTGCTCTCCACAAGCAGCCGGAATCCCAGTCTCCCCAGGAACTCTGCCTGTATTAACTTTCCAACCCGGTAGTCATGCGAGTCTCATGAAAGCACCATGAAATGTAGGTTTGTGCTCCCAGCGCAGATCACTGGAGCTATGTATTCAGCAGTCCCAAGCCTTCCACTCCCTCCCTGCTCCGTTTGTCTTCCTCCCGCCGGTGAGCTGGGGTGGGGGAGGGGCTCGGGTCCCGCGGAGCCACAGCTCTGGTACGTTACCCCGTTCGCTGAGGTCTGCTCTTTTCTCCAGGTGTGTGCAGTCTGATGCCATCCCCTTTCCTGTTGCTCTCTCAGGATTCGTGGCGCCAATTAAATTTTCTAATTGTATCCAGTTTTAGGAGGAAGCCTCTGTCTCTCCTCTCACACCACCATCTTTAATCCTTCTCCGTTTCCTAGGCTTTTTGATGGCTTTTTGACTTTGTGGCCTAATGTGGGGAAAAAATATAATGGCCAATTTTAAACTACTAACTTGCACACAGTCAGCTCTGAGAGACAGTTTACTACTACCTGCGATGAAGTATTTCAACACTGAAGCTCATGTGTGTGGCCACATTATTGTTCTTTTCTTAGTTTACAACCCCCAGCCCCGCTAATACTTTGCATTTTGATCTATTTAGCCACCAACCTTTTCTGAATGCTTAACTTCCCATGTCTTTTTAGAAGCTCAGGAATCATCTCCTTTGAGAGAAGCCATATGCTGACTATCCCAACTGGATTAGGTACTTCCCTATGCACTCCTACAACCCCCTCTGTTCTCTTTCTTACAGCACTTAGCACACCTATACAGTTTTGTTTGCTTGCCTCCCTTTCCTGCCTCTCCCTCCATGCCCACTATGCAGTACTGTGGGAGCTGCCTATTACAGTATACCCTCCCCTTAGTGAGTCCAGAGGTCTACAACCCATGTCAGATGAATTTGAGTCCTGCTATAGGAGTACAGAATTAAGGCCGTGAAGCACGAGGCGGGAATGAATGTGAGGATAATATAAGCAGTACACACGGAACCCTCCTCCAAATGTCTGGCCTACTACACGTGCTTGATAAATGTTAGTGATGCCTTTTGTTATAAGGTGACTCATATGACCTCACATTCTCTTATTCCTTGCCCTCAATTTTTAAAATTATTATATCTTTCCTATTCTAAACTGCCATTGATTACAAACCACACCATAGATTTAACAGCAGCTTATCATAAAAATAAGGAAATAATAACACATCAAACATATGGTAGGGCAGTACAATTTGATGGTTTCAAATATGGGTGCTAGAGACAGACCACCTCTGTTTTAATGACCTTTGATAAATTACTTAACATATCTAAACTTGGTCTCTTCACTCAGAAATTGAAATTGTTTAATAAATGTTAATAAGTAACCTTATTAATATATTCATTGATTGTACCATGCAGTGGTGTTTCAAATTTTCAGTAGGGAAGAAAAACTAGAGTTTTCAAGGCACTTTAAAAAGAGAAGAGAACTTCACACATAGAGAACTCCAGAGATCTGTAAAATACCTTACTTGAGTTCTTCAGTTATGATTAGCGCATATATGTGAGGAAACTACTGAGGCCAAGGAAAGAATCTCCCTAATAAACTAGAGGTGACAATGACCAGTGCTGTCCAGGAATAGTGTCTCTTCCCACCAGCCAGATTGGAAAAACTTATATTTCATGGGGCATTGGACAGAGTAACCAGAAAGGTCTTGGCTCAATAGTGGGAATAATTAGCCCTAGAATGAGCACTAGTCCATATCCATCTAAATAATTATAAAAGCAAGACCCAAAAGGATCAAACAGTTTCTAAGTAACTTAACCATATACCAGAAAAAAACTAAAGAATGTTTATAGGAACACAAAAATATCCAAAACTTAACAAGGTAGAAATTACCATACCTGACATCTAATCAAAGATTAGGAGGCATGCAAAGAGGCAGGAAAATGGAACTCATAATGGAAGAATAACCAACCCATTGAAATTGACCCAGAACTGAAATAGATGTTGGAACAAGCAGAAAATACTAAAACAGTTGTTATAACTGTGTTCTGTGTATTCATAAAGTGAAATAGAGGCATGGAAGATATAAAAAAGACACAAATGAGACCTTTAGACATGAAAACCTCAAATGTCTGTGAAGACAAATATACAGAATGGGATTAATAGTAGATTAAACATAGCAGAAGAAAAGATTAATGAATTTAAAGGCATAGCAATACAAACTATACAAATGAAATTCAGAGATAAAAATGAATTAAGAATAACAGAAAGAGCAAAAGTGAGCTGTGGACAACTGCAGTTAGTCTAATATACATGGAACAGGGAGTTCCCAAAGAAAAGGAGAAAGAGGGAGACAGAAAAATTAAAAAATGACAGCTGAATTTTTTTTCAAGTTTAATCAAAACTACAAACCCATAGAACAAAAGCTCAATGAATGCCAAGCACAAGAAACATGAGAGAAATACACCAAGGCACATCATAGCCTAATGGTTCAAAACCAGTGATCCAGAGAATATTTAAAAGCAGCCAGAGAAAAAGCCATGTTACATACGAAGGAATAAAGATAAGTATCACAACAGATTTCTTATTGAAAACAATGCAAGTGAGAATACAGTATAGCAACATCTTTAAAGGGCTAAAAAAAAAAATTGTGAACTTAGAATTCTATACCTTGTGAAAACATGGTTTAAAAAAATCAAAATAAAGATGTTTTTTTAAGTATTGAAAACTGAAATAATTCATCATCTAGAAACAAACACTGAAAGAAATGTTAACACAATTTTTTCAGTAGGAACAAAAATAATGCCAGATAGAAATATAGATCTAAACAGAGGAATGACGAACACCAGCAATACCATCTACACAGGTAAATATATAATAATTCCCATTATTTGTATCTCTTTAAGAGAAAATTGAAAACTGATAGACCTACAAAGATAAACAAACCCACAATTGTATTTGGATTTCAATCTCTCTCTCTAAATAATTGATAAAAAATAAATAGAAGATCAGTAAGAATACAGAAGATTTAAACAACAGTATTAAACACGTGACTTAAATGATATTCATAGTATGCCCCACTCCAAAACAGCAGAATATATATTCAATTCAAGTACACATGAAACATTTACCAATATGGATCACGTTTAGGACCATAAAACAAATCTCAATAAATTTAAAACTATTGAGACATACAAAGAATGTGCTCTGACCACAGTGCAATTAAATTGAAAGTCAATGAAAGAAAGATCTCTGGAAAATCCCCAAGTATTTGAAAATAAAATAACACACTTCTCAATAACCCATTGATCGAAAGAGAAATCAAAAGGGAAACTGGAAGTCACTTTGCGCTGAACTAAAAGGAAAACACAGCATATCAAGACTTGTGGGATGCACTGAAGTGTTGCTTACAGAGAAATGTACAGCATTAGATGTCTGTATTAGAAAAAGAAGAGAGGTCTCAAATTAATGATGTCAGTTATCACCTAAAAACAAAAAACTATATGATAATAGATTGTTGATTTATTTGGAGGTCATTGTGACCTTAGGTGGCAGGAGGAAAGACTCCCATTAGACTCAAAGAATAAATTCTTAACAATGAGAATTGTTCACCAAGCAGCGAACAGAATGTTTCTCAAACTCAAGTAATGGGTGGGCCCCTGTTGCAAATTCTCATGGACTCACTCCAAAGTTTGTCTAAATTATTTTTATTTTAATACCACTTATCTACTTACAAGCACAAGACTCAGTATATATTTCTTGTTTATAATTCCTCTACAACTCTAAATCAAGACAAATGGAAAATAAAAACTATAAAAACTGTAAGATTCAAATAAACACTTCAATTGAATGTGACAGTAGACGCTGTTTTCCTGAAATTAAATTGCTGTTTGAAACCGGACTGTGGCCCAGACAGCTGGGGCATTGCTCCTTTGAGTCTGGACACCCATGGCGCTGCATGCTGCAGGAAGTTCCCCCAAGCTCCTCTGGTCAAACGTGTGGAAAAGCGTCATTTTGACAGTGCACTGGGACCCCACTTGACTTTCATCTGGCACAGGTGCACATCGCTTACATTAAGCCCACCTCCCAATTTTCCTGGTCAGGCTAGAATAATTAACATAGAACCACTGGCCACCAGAGTGATGACAAACACAAAATGCCAAGGCGGCGTGGCAGGTGGTGCTCTTCCGGACAATTCAGAACACATTATATCTCAGAGACACATTTCAGGCTCCTAAAAATACACATATTATTAGGCCTATATAATACATTTATTATAGGCCCCTGAGGTCTGTAGACTCAGGCTGGAGAAACTCTGGTCTAATCATTTCCAAAACCCTGGGATGTCTTTACCTGAAGAGCTGTGGTCCCCTGGGATAGAAATCTGTTCTGCCTTTATCTGACTGATGATCTTCTACTTATCCTTTGAGTGGGTCTTTCCCTGGGAGACTTTTCCGGCTTCCAGAAACTGAGCAAGTCTCATCCACTTTGCAACCTTACCAAAGCCCGTACACTCGGTCTCCAGCCCCTTAGCCCCTGGTGGTATAATCATTCATCGACCCTCTAGCTTTGCCCGCACATCATCCCCTCCAAGCCTCAGACTGCAAACGCAGTGAAGGTAGGGATGGAGTCCTCACTTCCCTGCACAGGGCCAGGCATAAGCTATTTGCTCAGCTGGAATAGTGAATGACTGAATGAATGAGCTAAGTGATCTCTCTTCTGGCTCTGGGATATTCAGCTGTACTACCCACTCAGCAAAATCTTTCCTCTCTCCAACCCCATTGTTGTTCTCTTCAAGGGTCTAAAAAAAGTATATCCTAGACTACTAGAATAATAGAGATAAATGCACCCTATGACATGAATATAACTAAAGCACAGAGAGGGAAAATGATTTGCCCCAGAATACCCAGCTAGGCTGTGAAACCGCATACCAGAAGCCATGTGCTCTGAGTCCCATTCAGTATTTCCTCCAGGACATTATTTGTCATTTATTCATTTATTTATTTTTGGTTAGGGCTCCCTTGAGGGAAAGCCATGTTCCCTTGTGACCTCACCTCCCATGGCAGTGTTTTGGGAACAAACTGGATTCTCACGGTTCTCCCAATGGTGGCAAGGTGCCCATGTCAGGCAAGGTATTTTTCATAATGAAAAAGAAACAAAGATAGCGTCAGACCTCCTTTGTAATTTCCCCATAGCAGCCAGAATCTAAAATCTCTTTGTTTCCCTTCTCAGCTTATTATTCTGCCCTTGTCCTTGGTAAAGTGGAAAAAGAAAGTGGATTTATTTACGTATGTATTTACTTCCAGAAGCATTTATTTTTGCAACATAAGCCAATATGGACATCCTGCAACTCCCACCCGCCTTTCCTCCTTAATTTAGATATCTCACTTCTCTTCCATGGCCAAAAACACTAGTGTCATCCCTACCCCCGGACATCCTTCTTCCTTCCAGGCAGGGAGGCAGCCTACCTCTTCGTGCCTGGTCTTCCCAGCGGGCCATCCTGGCTTTGACCCCACAACCACCAGATCCTCGTTCAACATTTAATCACTTCCTCTCTTGACACCCTTCCTGCTCTCTCTCATCCTGCCTCTTGGCCATGGCCCTGAAACCCAGGTGAAGAGAATTCCAGAAGGAAGGAAGAAGGAAACTCAGACACGCAGACCATCCACTGTGTCCCTGGGACCATGCTTTCTGTGTGTCTGGAAGAGAAGGAGTCTAGCTTCTTCACTTCAGATATTTATTTTTATTGTGGTAAAATAAGCATAGCATAAAATTTTAGCCATTTTTAAAGAATACAGTTCAGTGGCATTAACTACATTTACACTATGGTTGCAACCAACACCATTATCCACCTCCAATACTTAGTAACTCCCCATTCTCCTTCCCCCAAGCCCCAGGTAACCACTAGACACTTATAAACACATTATTTCATTCAGTCCTCACATCTACCTTATGAACTAGGCACTGTTACCCGATTCTTAACACCTGAGAAATCTGGGGTTCAGAGAGGTTAAGTAACCTCCTCGAGGTCATTCAGTTCATAGAGTCCTGTTTGAGATTCAATTCCATCTGACCAGTCTCCTCCCTTCTTTTCATTTCTGTACTCTTTCTCAGGCTGAGAGACAGCGAGAAGTGTTGTGGGAGAAGTGGTCTTTGCCTTTAAAGAGTCTATTCTTTAGAAAAGATGAAGTTTAGTTTTTCTAAATGTATGGCTCAACATGCACAGAGGCTATGGAGTGAGAGTGGGGCTGTGGCAAATACAGTCAGGACTCTCTATTACCATGCATTCCTTCAATATTTACTGGAAAATTGCTCTTTATCAGTGTCTCTGCTAGATAAATCACCAGAGAGCCACCAGACCCTCTCCTGAAATGGAAAGAGCTGACAACTTAGTGTAAGAGGCGGGTATCTAAACAGAAGGCTGCCAGAAAGGGTCCTCTCTTCTACATGGAGGGCAGAAGGCAGAACAGGAGGCAGGAGACAGGAGGACAGGTGAGCTGAGCCTGAAGCATGAGGAGGAAGGTGGCCAGTAGAAAAGGCATGGTAGGGCATTCCAGGCAGAAGGCCTAGCATGTCCTAGAACACAGTGATCAGAAAGCAGCAAAATGACAGGGGGCCTGGCAGCTAGGTGGTAGTGGATGGAGCTGGAAAGATAGGTGGGCACTGCATGATAAACCTAAGGAAGTCTGGACTCAATTCTGTCTGTAATGGCGAGACAACAATCTCCCATTTCCAGCCCAGACCTTCTCCTCTCAATTTCTATCCATTTACACAATATTGTGTTGACATTTCCATTTAGATGTCTTATAGTCATCTCTAACTTTATGCTTCCCAAAATGAACCCTGACTTACATGCTTCCTCACCCAATCCCATGGCAATGATATCAAAAATATTTAGGGCACAGGCACCAACAAGTGCCCAGGATTTGGGATCCGGGTCCCAAAGGCCCACTGCTGTGCCCATTATTAACCCTGTAGATGCAGGATAGTGGGAGGATCTGATGGTGCCAGGGGAAAGTACAGACAGCTAGGGTGGTAAGGGGGCTCACAGCAGCAGTGGTTTTCCCAAAGAACATGAGCAGCACTGCAGTCCTGAAATGCACCAGCTGCCCTTGCCAAACCTCATCTGACTGTTTTCCCCACCCCAGTAAGGCCCCATCGTCTGCCCAGGCACTCCTGCTAGAAACCGAGGCATTATCCCTGGGGCCCGGACCAAAACTACAATGGGGCTCACATATCATAGGTCTAAATATTTTAAAGTTATATATCAGATTAAATTAATGACTTATTTATTAAGAAATAAAGTCTTCTTAACTTTATTAAGGTGTTTTTTACATACAATAAAATGCACACATTTTAAGAGCATAGTTTGAGGAGATTTAACAAGTATAGTGTGTACCTATCATCCCAGTCAATCATGGATATGCAATATTTCCACTACCCTAGAAAGTTTCCTTATACCTCTTTGCAGTTTATTTCCCCTCCCTTCTGCCCCAAGCACCACCCATCTAATTTCTATCACCATAGGTTAGTTTTGCCTTTTCCAGGACTTCACATAAATGGAATTATGCCATGCAATCTTTTCTGTCTGGCTTCTTTTGCTCAAAAGCTATAATCTTTTATGATTGAAAGTTGGCAAATTATCAAAGATGACTGAATTTAGTATTCTACTGATGGACAGTAAAATATGAGTAAAAACAAATACATAATTTATAAATGATTATATATTTCATAAAATACTTTCGTGCTTTCATTTCAGCAAAATCACAAATTATGATGTTATAAGCAAGATTCTCAAATAATTTTGCCTAATGGACACTAAGTTGAATTAAAATTAAATAAGCTTTGTTGAATCATTGTACATTTTAGTTATTTTTTACTTATTAATATCAATTTGGAAGAACTTAGTGGCAACTGAAATTGTCAATTAAATTTTTATAGCGATATTTTAGATTAAAATATGTGCCATGGAGTTTATATATTATGGTCAAATGTTGTTATGGGGAAACATAATAAATTACATATTTCATAAGTCTATTTACATATTAAACTTTAAACTTATAAAAAATTAACACACATAATAAATTATAAGAAAATATGCCAAAATATTTTAATTTCATCATGCAAATCACTACTGGTTACATGCACTCACATGCTCCCCATACTGCAGAGCCATGTCCAGCTCTGATGTGGGCAGGAGCATGAGCCACAGTCAGACACAGCCATGTAATGGAAATGGGCTATATCCATGACTGTGTGGGGTGCTGGTTACATGGCTGGATATGTTTGTCTCCTCAAACTATGCACCTAAATGTGTGCATTTTATTGTATGTAAAGGGTACATTTTTTTTTTATATTGAGGATGTAAAAGCAGACATGTGAAGTGTTTTCCTGGGGCCCAGATAGGTTTAGGCATGATAAGGAAGTTTAGTGTACAAGCCATACAGTGCCAGTGCTGAACACCAGCTCCTGAGTGCCGAGGTGGATATGATGAATTGTAAGAAATACATATTTGGTCTTCATCCATAGTTCCTGAAGACACTGCAGAGTCTTAAAGGTGAAATGGGTGTTTTGTCATGTTACTGAGAGACTTTTGGACCCCCACCCAAGGGCAGGGGCTGGAGGCTGAATCAGCCAATGGCCAATAATTTAATTAATCATGACTATGCAATGAAGCCTTCACAAAACCCCTGGGGAGAGCTTATCATTCTCTGGGATCCTGCTTCTCTTTCGGAGACAGCATCTATGCTTGGGGAACCTAAACGTGCCCATTAGCCACCAAGCCAGGCCCCAAGCTCCGCCAGGATAGAAAGAAGCTCCTGTATTTGGGACCTTGCCCTATGTATCTCTTCCTCTGGCTGTTAATTTGTATCCTTTACAGTACCCTTTATTAAACTGCTAAATGTTAAATGTTTTCCCAAGTTCTGTGAGCTGCTCTAGCAAATTAATTGAACCTAAGGGGGAGGTTGTGGGAACCTCCAGTCTGTAGCCGATATGGCAGAAACACAGGTAACTGCCTGAGGCTTGTGACTTGCATCTGGAATGGGGAGTGGAGGCCAGTTTTGTAGGATGGAGCCCTAACCTGGGCAATCTGGGGGTGTCTGCAGGCAGATAGCATCAGAATTGAGTGGAATTCTTGGACACCCTGCTGGTGTTCAAGAATTGTTTGGTGTTGTACATGGGAAGACCCCATCCAACACACACACACATACACTGGAATCTGGTCCGGGAATCCAGGGAAGTTATACTATTACTGCTGTATAATACACTACTATTGTTGTATATGAGACAAAAAACACACGAGGTCCGTGGGTGTTACTGCATCCTTGATTCCTCCTTTTTCCTCACTCCCCACATATCCAATCAATCCATCAGCGGGTCCTGTGGATTCTGCCTCCGAAACACATCTTAAATCTCCAGCCTCTTTCCATCTCCACGGCCACCTCTGCCATGCTCTCTCTCACTTGGACTACAATAATCTCTTCTTAACAGGCCTCTCTGCTCCCACTCTTTCCTTTCCTCATCTGCTTTTCACATAGCAACCAGCATAATCTTAAAATATAAATAGCATCGAGTTGCTATCTTGCTTAAAACCACTCAACTGAAGTCGCATTGCTCTCAAGATAAAGGTCAATAACCTTAGTGACCCTTAAGGCTCTCTGATAACTGGCCCCTGCGGCTCTCTGGCCTGGCCATCCTCCCAATTTATTCTTGATCAGTACACCCTGTTTAGTGATTGTGTGATTGCCCCAAGGTTTGTTATCTCCCCCACCAACCAAGCAGGAACTATCTGGCTGTTCATCACAATCCTCCTACCATCCACAATGAAAGCACTCAGTATTGTTGACCAAATAGATGAATGGATGTTTTTAAACTGGAGGGAGGCAGAGACAGGTCTGGGTTTTTGAAAGGTCTCTGGCTGTAGTGTGAAAGTTGAGACAGGTGGAAATAGGCTGGAGGGAGGTGGCTGCTATTTATGCATGGGCTTAAGATCTCACTGGACCAACTTCCACTGTTGAGAGCTAATGAGAAAAAAAAATACGAAATGACTTACAGGTTGAGACAGGGAGAGGAGGTCAAGCAGCAGAGGCTTTTAGCTTTAAATAATGGGATCTCCGTAAGATTTTATTGGGAAAATTTTCATTACTAAAAACGTATTTCAGAACCTCTAGTGTAAAAAAAAACACCGAGCTGGTCAAGAGCCCTGAATTTCAGTCCCTTCTTTTTCCTCGTACACACTCAGGAAGTCCATTGCCATTCCTGAACCTCATGGTGGGCAGGGATCTGGATGACTTCTAAGGCCAGGACAATGCCGACAAGCAGAGTCTACGCAAGCATGGCTGAGCCCTCAAGGGCCTGCTCTGGCCTTTGCTTAGTCTTACCTGTGCCTCCTAAGAAGCTGAGGAGAGAGTCAACTATACTACTTATTGGGGAACTCAGAGGTCCTCAGTCTATATCTTATCAGGTGCTAGGGACATGCTGGGCCCCTGGCTATTGCTGATGGGGGAGGGGACGGAGCCAATGGGGTGTGGCCAGGGGACACCATGGTTGGCTGTGGGCCTGGTGCTTAAGGATCAGAATCACCAATTAGAATCAGGACCCAAAGGGGTGTAGCTCAATCTAGAGGCGTGGTAGCCCCAAGAACACCAGGATTCAGACCACAGACAGAGCTACAGATCCCCAGGGCAAGACTGCAGCCAGCAGCTGGCAAGATAGGCTGTTCTGTCAACATCTACATGGACTGGGGTCAGGCAGGAACCTGGGGAGTATTTACAAACCCCAAGTTGAATTTCCATCCCATAGACTAAGTGCTCCCTGACTCCAGTTGGGCAGAGTTAGCGGCACCCTCTTTTATGTAGTTTACATCATGCTGTACTGCCATCGTTGATGAACAAGTCTGTCTGTTTCTGTGCCAGTTCATTTTTTTATCACTGGCTCTCACTGTGGGGTGGGGAAGGACAGTAACTATTCATTGGATGGATGGATGGATGGATGGATGGATGGATGGATGGATGAATGGAACAACACACTAACCCCACACGCTAGGGAAAAGCTAGGGCTCAGTAGGCAGATGGGTACTTGGAAAGTGTATGCCCTTCTAACACTCAGCCTCCCAGCTTACTGCTTTTGTTTATTCAGAAACACTTTTTCCTGAGCACCTACTATGTGCCAAACCATGAGATTTGTGCTGTGGGGTATCTAAACCCTGGTTAAAGGCAAGGATTCTAGAGCCTGACTACCCAGATTTTGACACCTGTCCCTGCATACTACTGGCAGCCTAATGTAAGCAAGTTACACACTGGTCCCAGTTTCCTCATCTGTGAAATGAGGAAAATAATAGTACCTACTTCATGGGTTGTTAAGGTAATTAATGCAGTGATGATTTTAAAGCATTTAGTGCCTGGCACATGGTAAGTAAAATGTGCTAGCTTTACTCTGTATCCTCAGGTCACAGGGCAAGTGTAGGGGTAGGAGGGTGATGAACCCAACTCACAATAACCCAGGCAGAGGTACCGACAGTTTGTCGAGGAAGGCACTGTAGAGGAGGCAATCTGTGAGCTGAGACTTGAGGGTCGAGTTTAGATTTGATTCATATGCTGTGTGATGCACACTTCCCAGGGCGATGGTAGACAAATACTGGTCTTCATGTCCTGAAAATTTAGGGTTACTAGGGACCTGAAGGCCACTATTTCCTCTTATGATCAAGACCCTTGGTAAAACGTCCCAGTTCAAGGACACATAGCTAGTTATTTATTTGATAAATCATTCATTCATTCTTCAGTATTTACTAGGAACTTACCATGCACCAGGCTAAATGGGGATCCAGTGCTCAAACTATGCATTACCTACCCTAAAGGAGCTCACATTCCCAAATAAATAGTTGATAGATAACAAACATGAACCCAGATCCTGAGCCTTTCAGTCTAAGGTTCCTTCCCATTCACATTAGGACCTTTTCAGGCTAGAGCACTGAGTTCATTTCCTATAGGAACCAAGTCATTTGAGTTACTTTCCCCACCTTTTACATATTTATTCATAGACTGTAAGCACCCTGCAATCCAACCCCCGTTTTTGCTTCACAGCCTGGACCTACCTAAACACTATGTATATTTTTATGACAGCACTGCCATTGATACTCACAATGACTTTTGTAATCTGCTCTGAAACCTACTATTGTACATGTCTGTCCATGTTATTCTGTCTCCCTTCCCAATTTCTTGGCCCTGAGCTTCATTCTGTTGTTATTCCCTGCACCCACCTGCCCTCCCCATTCCTTCTTCCTCCTCCTCCATTGCTTGGACTACTCCCCAACCTACCTTATCCTTATATTTATGTTTGAGTGCCTACACTCCCTTAGTCCAACAAATTGCATACTGAACCTGGCCACACACCCGTGGAGGGGGTACCTCCTTGTCTAGGCACCTACTATGTGCCAAACCATGAGACCTACTCGGTTTGGTGGCCTCAACATCCTCAGAGATCTTGTATCCATTAGGCACCACAGCACCAGCATCTGAAGATGACAAGCTTTTCAAGGGCCTAGAAAAACGTTTAAGATCACCCACCTCCCTTTTTTTTTTCTTTACAGAATCCAAAATACAGAAAGAAAACTATAAAATCTAAATCAGTAAGTAAATACTTAAATGTCTAGCAATGTAAATTTGTATCAACTTTACTGTTAAAGTTCATTGTAACAGCAACTGCCATATAACCATAAATCCTTCTTCACCTATTAATAGATTGCCTGTTTTAACTAAGCACAAGACCACCCAGCAAAAGACTACACTTCCCAACCGTTCTTAAAGCTAGATGTGGTCATGTGACTAACTTCTGGATGAGAAGTGAGTATAAGTATCACAAGTCTCACTGCCACTTCTGGTTATGCGGTGGATGCGGGCTCTTCTTTATTCCCCCTGTGGCTCACTGACCAGGGATATTGCATTGGAAACTCCAGGGGGAACATTCGCACTGCAGCCTATGTGAATGGTGCTCTCAGCCATCATGCAAAGTGGCAGCCCTGCCCCTGGTCGCAATGCAGACCTTATAACAAGTTGGTATTCATAAACGTTTGATTACATTTTACAGTAATTTGTAAGTTTGATTTTCTTACTTTGCAAACATTGTGTGTGTGGACGGCGACTGCCAGGAAATCAAATCTTGTCATAATTTAAGTAGACACAGTCAAATGATTTCAAAGTAAGGTTTTAAAAATCCTTTCAAATAATTTTTAACAAAAAGATAATATTTGATATGAGATCTAGAAATATTTTAACATGGAATAGGACCTACAAAATATATGTACCCAGGACCAGTGAAGACCTTAGAAAGGCCTTAATCATTCTGTCCCCCAAGCTAGAAATTTCAGAATCATTTTGGATATTTTATTAGTAATTTATTCATTCAGTAGATAGTATGACATTACTTTCAGACAATATATATAGGGGAGAAGAGTATTAAGACTATGGTCAGACATATCTAGGTTTGAGTCCTAGTTCTGCTAGTTACTAGCTGTGTAATTTTGAAAGGTCTCTACTTATCTGTAAAATAAGTGCAATGATAATACCCATCTCTAATATAATAAAGAATTTGACTGGCCTGTGTTCATGATTCCTAGGAGGATGACTTGAAACTCTTGGAATTTCCCAAGTAATTGGAGGGCTTTGCTGTCATGAGCTTTTAGGATCATAAATCTGATTTTCTGGTAAGAGATGAGATGGCCCAGGATGGGGGCTGGTCACCAGAAAGACCAACCATGTGATTAAAGGGTTGGGGCTTTGAGCCAGTCTGATCTCCATGGAGAAGAAGAGGACTAGACACTGAGTTCAATCGTGTGGCCAATGATTCAATCAGTCAATCCTATGTAATGAAACCCCAACAAAAACTATGGACACCAAAACCCAGTAGAGCTTTCTGGTTGATGAACACATCAGTGAACCAAGAGGGTGATCTGGCCTTCCACAAATGAAGCTGGAGCAATGGGACATTCACAGGCAAAACAAAATGAAACAATCATTACTAAAGTTTCAAAACTTGGGTAAAAACACAGGAGAAAGTCTTCAGCATCTAGAGTTAGGCAAAGACTTCTTAGACCAAAAACATAATCCATAAAAGGAAAAGTGGATAAATTAGACTTTACCACCATCACAAACTTTTGATCTGCAAAAGACCCTATTAAGAGGATGAAAATACAAGCCACAGAGCGGGAGAGACTATTTACATACTGCAATTCTGACAAAGGACTAGAATTTGGAATATATAAAGAATCTCAAAACTCAATAGTAAAAAACAGAATTAGAAAATGAGCAAAACACACGAACAGACATTACACTAAAGAAGATATACAGATAGAAAATAAGCAGATGAGAAGATCTTCGATACCATTAGTCATTAGGGAAATACAAATTAAAATGACAATGAAATACTACTAAACACTATCCAAATGGCTGAAACATGGGAATGTAATTAGTACAGCTACTCTGGACAGCAGTTTGGCAGTTTCTTGAAAAACTAAACCCATACCTACCATAACCCAGCAATTGCACTCTTGGGCATTTATTCCAGAGAAATGAAAAGTTATGTTCACATAGAAAACCTATACACAAATGTTTGTAGCAGCTTTATTTAGAATATCTGAAAACTGGAAAGAACCTAGTTATTTTTCAGTGGGTGAATGGTTAAACAAATTGTGGAACATCCATACCATGTAATGCTATTAATCCATAAAAATTAATGAACTACTGATACATGTAACAACCCAGATAAGTCTCTATAAAATTATGCTGAGTAAAAAAAAAAAACACCAATTCTAAAAGTTTACTATATTGTATGATTCAATTTGTATCAGATAAGGGTTACCAGGAGTTAAGCAGTGGTGTAGATATAAGAGAGTACCATGAGGGATCCTTATGGTGATGGAAATGTTCTGTATTCTGACTTTGCCAATATCAATATCCTAATTGTGACAATGGCAAGGGTTACCATTGGAGGAACCTGGGTAAAGGGTACACAGGATCTCTGTATTATTCCCTACAATTTTATCAAAATAAAAAATTTAATTGAAATATTACCTGTGTGGTTTCTTTTTCATCTGAACCCAGTTTGAATGCAATACCCATCATCAGATTGGGGGATTTCTCTTCTCGTCCTAGTTTGCTGGGAGTTTAGTCAGAATAGGTGTTGATTTTTACCAACTGCTTTTTCTGCATCTATTGAAAAATAATCATATGGCTTTTCCTCCTTTACAGTGAATTACATTGTTTGATTTTAGAGTGTCAAATCAACCTTGCGTTCCTGGAATAAATATTACTTCATCATGATGTATTTAGTCCTTTTATAGATTGCTGGATTCATTTTGTTAATACGTGTTTAGGATACTTTTGTCCATATTACAAAATGTCTTTCAGATAATTATTGGAGCAATCAGTGTTACTAGTGTCTAAAAATAGAAATACCTGAGTAAAAGTAGTAAAATATTAAATTTGATAAGGCTGGATGGTGGGTAAACAGTAAGTTGTTACATTATTCTCTATAGTTTTCTACATTCTTCTTTAATCTTTTCATTGAACAATCACTGGCTGCAGCTTGGAAAACAGATTCAGAGGACAGATGAGGACATAAAACCTGAGTTCCATAAGCAATTAGGGTGGGACAGCCTTGTGTAACCTCTTCACCTAGCAATGGGCTTAACACATAGTTAGTACTCGGTAAAAGTTTATTGAATGAATTCAGGTATGTTTAAATGGCACTTCAGTACAACAAATGGATGCTATGGTCCAGATTCACCCTCAAGACCTAGCCAGTCACTGCCCCAGCTTCTGGGAGTAGGTTGCTCATGGCTCATACTTCCTCTCTAGGAATTGCCTTCCACCGAAGGAATCAGCCTTGCCAAAAGTTATTTCCTCTCCAGATATAGCCTCTATCACTGGTCAATGCAAGGATATAAATTTTGGGACCCCTTTTTTAATTTGGAACAACTCTGAAAGGTCATCCCAGGCTAAGGGCATTCTCTGGGATTGGCTGAAGCCTTTACTAAGCTGTTTCCCAGTTCAATGTCTCCCTCTGCTTAATTCTGCTCCCATCATTCTTTTACAGGCATAGTCCTGAAAGTAACCCCTCCCGCCCCCACATGTAAACCTGCACATCTTCTCCTCAGAGTATCCTTGGGGAACTCTATCTAGGACACACACTACCCTACTCGTTTTCTTTTCATAGCAGTTACCAGTATGTGAAATAGCCGTATCTATTTAACGCTTTAAGCCTTGCTTATTGTCTGCTCTAAGAATGTAAACTTCCCAGGACAGATTTTTTTTTCCCCATACACTGCAACACTGTATCAAATGCCTAGGGCAGGGCCTGCAGAAGGCAAGCAGGCCCTAAATACTAGTTGTTGAAATGAATGGCAGAGACACACCTTGTTGGGCTTCTAAGGGCCCGTAACAAGCACTTGTTAGCGGTGGCTTGCGAAGTGCCCCGTATCCCCGCCTCTGTAGGCCCGCCCTCCGGCCCGGGCAGGGGGCGGGGCCCGGGGACGCCGAGGTCGGCGCGATGAGACAGCCGGCGGTGCAGCTGGTATGGCTGAATCGGATGCCGTACGCCGAGCTACTGGCGCTGCAGGAGCGCTGGCTGCGGCGGCTGCAGGCCAAACCAGGCACCGCGGCCCTATCCGGAACAGAGGCGGGCGCGCTCCTGCTCTGCGAGCCTGCGGGGCCTGTGTACACGGCCGGGCTGCGCGGCGGCCTGACGCCCGAGGCGGCGGCGCGGCTGCGGGCCTTAGGCGCCGAGGTGCGGTCCACAGGCCGCGGTGGCCTAGCTACCTTCCACGGCCCGGGCCAGCTGCTCTGCCACCCGGTGCTCGACCTGCGGCGCCTGGGCCTGCGCCTGCGCACCTACGTGGCGGCGCTGGAGGCGTGTGCGGTGCGCCTCTGCGAGCTCCAGGGCTTGCACGGCACCCGCGCGCGACCCTCGCCCTACACCGGCGTCTGGCTCGGGGAGCGTAAGATCTGCGCGATCGGTGAGGGCCGCGGGGAGGGGGCGGGGCCTGGCGGAACTGGACCAATGGAAGGGAGCGCAGGCTGGGGTCGGGAGGAGGTATATTTGGCGCGGGCTTTGAATCTGATACCCGCTGCGATTAAGTTCTTTTAAGGCGCTTCAGTGATATATTCAGAGCCTTCAGAAGGGCTCTCAGTGGTCATCTTTAAGAGACGTGAATTGCCAGATTACTTCCTATGAATCACAATATCAGGGCAATAACAGCGCTTACTTTTCAAACTCTTTGAATCGGAATCTGTGTTAAAGGACGTTTTCTGGAATCTCCCTAAGTACAGCGCTGTGGAGCCACACACCTGTCCCCAGTTTTGCCCTCCTCCCCTGATCTGGGAACAATCTCTTCGGTGGTCGAAAACAAAGTTGGAAAGCCAGTTGATCTAGTCCGCTTCCTTGATCACACTGAGGGGGATGTGGATCCCTGGTGGGGAGGTATCTATTCTGAGACCCTTTGGCTTGTCTTGCAGGAGTCCGCTGTGGAAGGCACATCACGTCCCACGGTCTGGCTCTGAACTGTTCTACGGACCTCACGTGGTTTGAGTACATTGTGCCCTGTGGGCTGGTGGGAACAGGCGTCACTTCCCTGAGTAAGGAGCTCCAAAGGCACATAACTGTGGATGAAATAATACCACCTTTCCTTGAGGCCTTTAAGGAGACCTACAAGTGCACCTTTATCTCAGAGGACAGCGCCAACTGAAGGACGTTCGCGTTATCACAGCCGGGAGGTCCTGCCTTGGAAAGCACCAAGCCTGCATTGCAGTCACTTGAAACCCAGATTAGTTTAGACCTGACCCTATCATTCGCTCACCGTGAGACCTTGAACAGATCATAAGGTCTGAGCCATTGTTTCCATATGTATCCTGGTTTATTTATCTTCCCCACCTACCTCAAATATAGAAGATGTGAAAACATTATGAAAAGTATCACATGCTGTATAAATATAAGGCATTAACATTACTATTGACACCATTTTTTCAGCTTAGACAAACTCATAGTGTAATTTCTCAAGTATTTATTCCCACCTCAATACTGTAGTTAATTGGGTGACCCTGGTCTCCAGTTCCTTTGATTTTGTAGGAATCATATCTCTGGATGGCCCAGGTGAAAGTGAGGTGATTGTGGTGCTTTTTCATTCTCAAGAGACCTGGGAGCTTTCTGCAATAAAGGGAGAAAGGAAAGAACTCCTCAAAGAATAAAATGGGATCCTGTCTTCCTGGGTTGGATTCCCCAAGCCTGACAGCTATTTTTAGTTAGGTAACTGAAGGTAGGCCAGAGGCTGGGGGAAAGATAAGAATAATTTTTCACACTGTATAAACACCAAAGAGAGAAGTAAATTTTTCTTAAACGAGGTCTTTAAGTTTATAAGGCTGTGTATTATCTATTGCTATGTATGTAACAAATCACCCCAAAATGTAATGACTTCGAAACAATAACATTATATATATATTCTGTGGGTCAGGAATTTGGGAGATGCTTAGGTTCTAGGTCAAGGTCTCTTATAAGGTATAATCAAGATGTCAGGTTGGGCAGCTATCATCTGAAGACTTGACTGGGGCTGAAGAGTCAGCTTGCAAGACAGTTCACTCATATGCTCAGTTGGTACTGGTTTTTGATGGGAAGCCTCAGTTCCTCATCATGTGGGCCACTCCATAGGGCTGCTTTAGTGTTCTCAAGACTTAGCATCTGGCTTACCCCAAAGCAAGTGATGCCAGAATGAAACAAGGTAGAAGCCACAAAGTCTTTTATGACCCAGCCTAGGAAGTCACACAGTCATTTCAGTGTCTCCTAATAGGTGAGCCTCAGTCAGTGTGGCAGGGACTACACAAGGGTGATAAAAAGGTGATGAAAGGTGATGAGAATTATTAGCCATCTTCAAGACTGGCTAGCACAGGAAGTTAGGGTGGAAAGAGCCGTGAATGAGAGGTCAGGTGACCCAGTTCCAGTGCTGGCTCTGTAAGTAAGTCATTAACCTCTCTGGGCTTCAGTTTCCTCTTATACAAGCACTGTTGAAAATATAATATGAGCCACATTGAAATTTTACATTTTTTAGTAACCACATTTAAAAGGTAAAAAGAAATGTGACAGTAATGGCATTTTATTAACCCTACAGACCCAAAATACTGTCAATATAAAAGTGGCTTGCGTATCTTTTTTTCATACTAAGTCCAGATATTTAGTATGTATTTTACACTATGGTTCACCTCATTTTGGACTAGCCACACTTCAGATGTTCAGTAGCCATATGTGGTTAGTGGTTACCAGATGGGAAAGTGCAGTTTTAGATAATATGGAATCTAAACTTTTTGAGCTCCCAGGGTTCTGTGGAAGAATGGCAAGTCTTCCCACATCTGAGCTTTGGTTTTTTGAGTCTGCACATAATGTATATTAGTTATTCAAGCTGAAAGGGACTTCAGAGGTACATTCTTGTCCCCTCGTTGTACAAGACTTTGGAAGAAAGTTGCTCAAGGCCACACAGTAAATTAATGACAAAGCTGGGTCTAGGTCCCAGTATAAGCCCCTTTCTCATATATTTTTCCTGCTGTGCACACTGACTGGGAGCTCAGGACAATATGTTTTACAGCTCACAGACACTCAGTCAATCTTAGTTGATTGGTGGTTTGTCCACCCACAATTTACCCATGTCCTTCCCAAGCCTTTTGTTTCCCACCTGTGGAGCCAACAGTGCTGTACTAGGAGTGTAGCGGGTGAGAGTAGTTGATAATTACCTTGAAGTATTACTGCCAAGAAGGGAAATAATTACAGGAGAAGTGGATTGGATCCTCATGGTTGGAAGGCTGAGCATCTACCCATCTAGTACTTGGCTAACCCCTCCACCCTAATAAGTGACCATACAGCCACTTCTTCAGTGCCTCCAGAGCCTGGGAAAGAAATGTTTACTCAGCACGTATTTTTAGTACCAGGTATTGTGTTAGTCCCCATGAGCACATTGTCTCATTCAGCGGCCTGTCCATCCTGGATCACAGAATCATACTGCATGGTGTGGTGGCTGAGTTACCTGACCTTCCCAAGGCTCAGTTTCATAAGGCTTGGCACAGAATAGGCAGCAGGAAATGTCTGGTAGTCACTAACATTGTCCACCAAATATTTCAGCTATGTGGCAAGACTACACCTGGTGCCCCCCTTGTAGTTGAGCCAGGTAACTTGTTCTGGTCAATGAGTTATGAATGAAGGTAACATGCACCTCTGAGCTAGAGCAGTGAAGAGCTGGTGTCAGACCCTTCCTGGTTCCCTCTGGAACAGTAACCAACAACATTCAAGAGGGTGGTTCCTTCCTGCGGGACTGCAAAGAGCAGAGCCCCATGCTGCTGCTGGATAGGTGGTGGAGTTAAGCCACTGAAACGTGGGGGATGTTCATTACCACAGCATAAGGTAACCTGTTCTGACTGATCCAACATTTACATTAATTAGGACTCTTATATTTGCAAGTGTAGAAACCCAACTCAAAACAACTTAAGCCAAAAAAATTAAAAAGACAACAGGGGCATTATGTGAAAAGGTATTGGGGGGGGTCTCATAAAATTCAAGGCTGGGGCTGTGCTGGGCTCAGGAACAGAATGAGAGCATGTAGCCCTTAGGAACCCAGGTAGCCTTTTCTCTCTTATTCTTTGCCAGGCCTCTTAATGTGTTTGCTTCATTCTATCTTGCTTCAGCCCAGCTTTCTCTGTTTCCCAAGCCACATGGTAGAAGATGGCTGCAGCTGCTGTTATCCATGAATGTTGGAAGAGAGTCAAGGAAAATCCCCAGGTTTCTGGCTTGAGCAACTGGGTGGACGCTAGAGTTATTCCTGGGGTGGAGAACACAGGATGACAACTAAGTCTAGAGAGGAAGATAATTATTTCAGTTTGAGATAAATCCATTGGAGATACTTGTGGGAGACACCAGAGAAGAGAGCCACTAGGCAGTTGGGTACATGGAACTGCAGCATGGGTGTGATAAGAGATGGTTTAAATTGTGGAGCCCAGGGAGGGAAAAGAGGAGGGCAGAGAACTGATGAATGTGAGGCACGGCTAAGGGGACTGAGAAGTGGTGGCACGGAAGTAGTCAGGGGCCAGAACAAGACAACATGATGGTCTATTTCACTCCTCCAGCAGTGCAGCAAGATAGTTATTTTATAGATGAGAAAACAGACTCAGGGAGGTTAAGAGACTTGTTTAAGATCTTGCAGTAAGGGGCAGAGTTAGTCTCTAGCTACAGGCTAGGTCTTTCCACTCTTCTATAGCTGCCTCTGAAGGGCGGGCACGCCAGGCAACCTGGAAGAGACAAACCTCTAAGCAGGTGGACGGTGGGTCAGCAGAGCTGGGAGGATGCAGAGCAGAAAATCCAAGTTCAGCTGAGGCTGGGTCTTGGAATCCCTCAGGCCACTGCAGCGGGTCCCTGGCCCTCCTCCTGCCTGGACAGAGTCCACCTCTAGTTTCCCACCAGGGCTCTTCCTCAAGGAAGGAAGCTGAGCATCTGAAGGAAGATATTTAACACCCTGGCTTTCCCATCTCCAGAAGTCTCTTCTTGTTTGTGCAGAGTCTTTTTCCCATAAACAAATGGATTGTCCAGGGGCCAGTGAACAAGTGCTAGACATGAGGACGTGACCAACCTCAGTGACTGGCTCAGCATCTTGTTCCTCCAGTGAGGCTGGCAGGAAGCCAAACAACCAGCTCTGGCAGTGTGACCAGGGGCATCTCACTTTGTGTAAACAGCCTTTCTCTGAAACCCCATGGAAATCAGAGTTTTGCAATCTAAATCTGATTTTTCTTTTTACCAAATTTTAACTTATCATACATATTATCATACCGTATTATAATACCTACAAAGTTTAAAAGAAAACAGCACTTGCACTCCCACCTAACACACATCCCTTTCACCTGAGTGTGTCTCAAGTACATGATCACAGATGTATTATATGTACTTTTAATTATGTGGATAAAATTTTGTATACTCTTTTAAACCAAACATCACATTATAAGTATTCTCCCACATTGCTAAACAATCTTTATAATTATATTTTTCAATGTCTTAAGTTTGTTTTTATTTCCTTTAAGACTTAGATTTTTTTATAGGTAATGCATGCACATGGAATAAAATATAAAAGGTACAAAATGGTAGCAATAAAATGTGAGTCTTGCTTCTATCCTTTTCTCCTGTAAACCCAGTTCCCTTTCCTAGTGGCCTAAATGAGAGTAAAGGTCTTTTTTATATACTTCAGAGGTATTTTATGCATATATAAGACTATATATGTTCCTTTTCATATGGTAACATACTATAAGCACAGCACTGCACTTTAGCGATTTGTTTCAGACCAGGATATAAAAAGCACCCTCATTTAAAAACATGGCTATGAAGTATTCCATTCAGTAGATTTTCCATGACTTATTTAGCTAGTACCCTATTGAGGACTTTGAGGTTATTATTACTCTTTTGCTTTTTCAAATAAGACTCGAGGGTGGGAGGGAATGGAATGGAGGGAGAGGGGCACTTCCCCAGCTCTCCCACCACTGGGTCAGTGTGAGTTGGTCCCTACCAAAGGCCACAGCTCCAGCGGGCTGTCCTCTCCAGTGCCAGGAACCCCTTCCTCCCAACACTCTCAGTCCAGCGGTGGTTTCCCTCCCACCCGTTGCTGGCCAGGCATACTGCATCCCTCCTTGCTGTTTCCTAAACCCTCCTCCATACTCTTTTCAAATTACCCAGTTTCAGGGTGCCATCTGTTTCAAGCCAGAACCCTGACACACAGCCCTAGTCTGCAGGCAGAGGATAGACTAAGGGTGTACTATGCTCTCTGAAATGCTGGTGCTTGTGAGGAGTTATTGGTATTCAGCTCAACTCAATTCCACCACATTCATCCTTCTCAAGCCCAACCCAGGAGGGCACAAGGCTCTTCTAAGCACTCTACACACATGACTTAATCTTCACAGCAAATAAACCCACAAGATTGAACTACTGGCCATGTTTTGAAAAGAGGAAACCAGCTCAAATGAAGATTTGCCCAAGTTATTTCCTTAAAGGCAGGTCCATGGTTTAAACTCAAGCCTGGACTCTAAGGGCCATGCATCAAACAGCACCCCTATGACTTCCACTCTACTATCCTCAAGGTCAAGTGAAAGGACTGAACAAGACAGCAAGAGTGAAGGTGCTTTTGAGACCCTGAAGAGCCAACACACCTGGTTGGCCTGAGAACTGTGGTGCTTCCTGTCCCTTCCCAGAAGGCCAGGCTGAGTCTTTGACAGAGGGCTTGAAGAAGGTCAGAGCTGGCAGGAGCCCCAGAGATCAGAGAGCCTTCCTGTCCTGTGTTGAGGGGGAAACAGCCCCAGAGAGGACAAGTGGTTCCTCCTAGATCCCTCATTTGCTATAGGAGCCAGAATTAGAATCCAGAAGGTCTACAAACACCCTATAAACATATCAGTGAGAAGGATGCAGCGTTCTCTTTAGAGAGGAGTTTAGAAGAGAAAGAAGGGGTGGGATAGGGAAGAAGCTGATTTCTGGACTATAGAATTTTAGATTTGGGGAATGCAAGGGATCTCAGAGCCCATTGAGAAGCTTCTCTGATAGTCACTCCAACAAGGAATCTCTGCTTGCCCACCCTCAGTGATGAGAAGCACGTCCCTGCCAGAGGCAGCCTGTTCCACACTCCCAGCGAGTGGACATACAGGTCTTGTGACTCCTCAGGCCCCAAGCCCATGTGGACCCAGAACTTCTCTCTAGGATGCCACAGAACGTGCTTGCTCCCTCTGCCCCAAATGGGTGAGCCATGCTCGCAGCACACATATTCCCCTTTTCATGCTTTTGCTTGGCTGTGAATCTCAGGTAACTTCCTCCCTCCTAGTCATATTTGTTTTCCAAGACCACTGTACAGGACACTTATTGTTTCAACATGTACAGCCATTCGCCCAACTTCTGATAATAGCATCCACATTTCCCTAGGGAATCATGTTCCCACCTCCCACCAACTTTAAGTGTAGTGTTGTTATTTTATTGAGTTATAATTAACATATAACATTCTATTAGTTCCAGGTATACAATATGATTATCTGATATTTGTATATATTGCAAAATGATAACCACAGTAATTCTAGTTAACATCTGTCACTGTGCATAGTTACAAAACTGTTTTTCTTGTGATGAGAACTTTAAGATCTTTTCTCTTAGCAACTTTCAAATATGCACTATAGTATTACTAACTGTAGTCATCATGCTGTACATCATATCCTCTCATGACTTATTTATTTTATAACCAGAAGTCTGTACCTTTTGACTCCCATCACCCACCCAAGTTTATATAGTTTGAATAGCAATGATGTTCCTACCAGCTTCTTTTGCTGGCTTCTGTGATTGGTGCAGGGCTGGGCACTAGGACTGTTTTGGAACAATAAGAGTCTGACCTAGGACTTCTGTTAGCAGAGTTGTGGAGGGAAGAAGCTCTTTCTACTGATTTTACTCTCAGGATAGACTGTATACATGGAACTCTAGGCAGTCATCTTGTTACCACAACATAGGATCCTGTCTGGGAATGGGGCAATGTAAGAAAAGTAGACCTAAAGATGCAAAGAGACAGCTCCCTGAAGACATTGCCTGCACTCCTGGATCCAGCCATGCCTGAAGCCAGTGCCTTTGGATTTTACAATTACATGAGCCCATAAATTCCCCTTTCTACTTAAGACAGTTTGAGTTGGGTTTCCTGCCTATTACAACTAAGATTCCTGACTGATACATCCACCTCTTCTTCAAATGCTAGTCCTCACTGACCCCACTTTCTTCTGCATTCTCATGGCCCTTATTGTTTAAACCATGAGACTCAAAAGTCCATATTTACCTGATCATGAGCACACATGCCCTCATTAATAGTTATTCTTTATGGAGCACTTGCTATGTACCAGGTACCACATGAAGCACTTTATATATAATATTTTAATCTACACAACCATGATGTAGGTATTTAACCCCCATTCTACAGATAAGGAAACTAAAACTCAGAGTGGTTAAGCTCTCATAGCCAACAGTGACAGGGCTAGGATTCAAACATAGCTCTGTTGGACCCCAGAGGCCATATTCTGGACTACTGTGCCACCCTGCTTCTCAGGACACAGCATGTGTGAGTGTGAGATGGGGAAGAGGCCACTGACATCTGCAGCCTCCTGAGTCCACTCTCTCTATCCTCCGCCTCTTTCAGGGCTCTTGCCATTGCCCTGTGCTGCCTGCAGAGGCAGGAGAAAGGTGAAAACAAAGTGAGAACAAGAAGAGTTCTAAGGGTCAAGCTGACAGGTCAAGCTGATGAGATCACAGAAACCCAGAGACAGGCTCCTGAATAGTAATGGAATAAAATAACTTGATGTGCCCATTAAACTTCCTCTGTGATTCATGCTGTGTTTTCCCTGGTGACTCAGGCTTCTGAGACTGTTGGAAGATACCATCCATGCTCACCCTACCTCCCAACCCTTCTTTCCCATTTACTAGACAGACAATATTTTACATCCTGTGTATTCTTTGTAAAAAAGATACACCAGGTCTGTGTCCACATTGTGCTCATAGCCAAATGGGAAAGACAGACACCATATTAGTACACAGGTAAATGGAAGACTGGGTTGAGTTCTATAAAGAAAACAAACGGAACTGATGGACGATGGTTCCATTTACCAAGAGGAGACTGAGGGGAGCCAGGGAAAGATGTCACGAGTTCCAGTCACACGTGTCATCCAAAGAGATGATGTTATATATATACCAGATGATGTTAGCTATCATTGGAAAACAGGCAGGGAAGGGAGTTAGGGAGGGCAGGAGAAGGGAGGAAGTAGGATTTGTAAATAGGATGGCTAGGGAAGGCCCTACCAAGAAGGTAGCACTTAAGCACTTAAGACTTGAAAGAGGAGTATCTCTAAATGAGTCTCTACATGAGTCTTTGACCCCTTCAGGCAGCCCACCCCTCACCCTCCCTGTATGTCAGAGCCTTGGCCCTGACTGCTTTGGACTGCAGAGTTCCCTGAGGGTCCTTCATAGGCTATGGTCTCCCCAAGTCAGGAATTCTGTTTCATCCTTCCTTGTCTCACATAACAACAATAGAAGCTGCCATTTACTAAGCACATGTATCACACTGGGCCCGCCTCTTGGCATGTAGCACACATATTGGGTCACCTAAGCCACACAGCAAGCCTGCAAAGCACAGATGGGAAGATGAAGCAGGTCAGTCCACTTTCTGATAGCCCCTTAGCCACTTGCCTTCCTTGACAGGTTCCTGCCCAACCCTCAGTTCAGGGAAGGGGAAGTGGAGGATATACCTTAAGTTTCTGAAGGACTGAAAAAGGGAACAAAGATTAGGTGTAAAATTTGTGCCTCCAATGGGCAAAAGGAACAAAGAGTAGAAATGAGTAAGAGGCAGTTTCTGTCAAAATTTGAGAACCTCCTAACAATCGGATCCCTAGCTTCTTGGGTACAGTGAGCTCCTTGTTACTAGAGGTGTGGGAGAAAAGGTGGATAATCTCACGTCAAAAATGAAATATAGGGAATTTTTAGGTAAGGAATTTGACTCGATAACTTGAAGAGTCCTTCCAGCTTAGGTTCTATCACTAAATGTTTTCAGAACTCCAAGGTGGTGTGATTCTAAAATTTTATTAGAACAAGAAACAATCCTTATCTTCAAAGAACTCACAATCTAGTAGATGAAGTGGGCAAATAATTACTTTTGATAACTGTAATAAATAGGCCTATAGAATAAATGCAAGACCCTGGGCAGGGTGTAGGAAGGAACCCTCAGTGATCCAGGGCTCTTTCCTTCAGGCTGATCTCAAGAACCACCTGAATCAGAATCATTTAGGAATCTTTTTTTTTTTAATGCTCATTTCTGGGCTCCATTCCAGATCTTCCTGAGTCAGAATTTTTGGAGTGGAACCCAAAATCTACTTTACTAAAACAAGCTCCAGGGTGATCTTAGGCAGACTGAAATTTGAGACTTATGCCCAGGGTCAGGATAACTTCCCTGAGAGATGATATCCAGACTGAGAAAAAGAAGTAGCTGGGTCAAAATACATAACCACAGAAATAACACGGAAGTAACGTGTTTTCATGAAGATTAGCAATTGTGTACAAAACTTCCGTGTGGTACATTGAAAAAAAAATGATAGCACTTCTTAGATACTATCTGAACTTATATGATTGAAGGTTTGTGCCTTAGATGTCCTGAAACAGATCTTTGTTTGCAAGGGAGCAAGAGCTGACCTCAGTTTGTTATTAATTATTCCAAGGCTACAGGCTGTAAAGAGGGTTCTGATAAAGGCTCCCTACAGAGCCTCTGAGAGGTTGTTCCCTGCCAGTGTCAACTCCCTTACCCATTGCCTCCTGACCCTCATTTCTCTGCTGTCCCTGGCTGCTTCTCATTTCTGGAGCCAGCTGTGTCACCAGCAAGGAAGCAATAATTTCAGTGAGGGCCTGGTGGCCAGAAAGTGAAGGGTGTCCTGGGATGGAGACCAGGGAGGTGTGGCTGGACACCAGTTTCTGGGCATGTGAGGCACTGTACAGACTTGGAAAGAAGAGACATAAGCTGGGGCAAAGGAGAGACAATGACATAGTGTATTTTTTTAAGGTATTATTGATATACACTCTTATGAAGGTTTCACATGAAAAAACAATGTGGTTACTACATTTACCCATATTATCAAATCGACATAGTATATTCTGAGTCTAAACCCTGCCATTGACTTTCTTGGTGAGCCTGAGCAAGTGCCTTCCCCAAACGGGGCCTCTGCACCATGTCTTGAAAAGAGGGGTTGTTTTACAATCAGATGATTTCTTCAGTGACCACCCGGCTTTAATATTTTGGAATTTAAGATCTCATCTGACCCAATCCATCATCCTGTAAAGAACGTATGCGGAAACTGTACCCATTTTATAGAGAGAAAGCCAGGGCCCACTGAGGAGCAGTGACTTGCCCACCACCACACAGTCTCTTAGAAGCAAAGACTGATTCCACCAGGACCCGGCCTCAGCATCGCGGTCTTCTGGATACCAGTCTCATGCTGTGCAAGCTGAAGCGAAGCAAGAGGCATGGTCCAGGAAGCGGGCGCTGCAGGGGACGGAAGGGTCGGAGCCCAGAGCCGGGTGAGGCCCAGTAGCTGGGCGGAGGCGCCCGGGAGAAGTGGGTGTGCTGGGGACCGGGCGGGGCCGGGGGAGGGGACGCCCTGGGGAAGGGAAAAGGGAGCCGAGCGCTTGTGGCAGCGCGGGCTGCACAGAGAGTGTAGTGTGCGGCCCGCGAGCACCCGGTGCGGGGTCCCACGAGAAGACGGCACCCCTCGGGGTCTTGCCAAGAGGCAGGTAAGGCACATCCGCAGGTCGAAGGCTGAGCTGCAGCCGGAGGTAGAAATGAGAGATCTCCTTGCCTCCCTTGAAACCGCGATCAGAGATGGGAGGCGGCACAAATACCGAGCTGATCCTTCCCAGGACCCAGCGGCAGGGACCCCGGGGCCCCAAGTGGGAGTGCACAGCTGGGCTCCTGGTACTCCCCGTTTGCACCGGTACTCACAGGGCCCCAGAAGGCAGCACGACAGCTTCCTCCACATCCACAGAAAGGCAAGCGAACACCTGCCCTCGGGGCAGCGAGTGTGCCCGCCGAAATAGCACTCCGGGAACTTGCGCGCGCTTCACGCTTGGCGGGAGCCGCTTGCGGTGCCGTGCTGCCCCGCCTATTTGATATTCCACTGTGACCCTCGCGGGGGACTCCCAAAGGCATCTTTTGCTGCTAATAACATAGGTCTAGCCTGGGAGTCAGGAGACTTGTGTCACCCAGTGCCGGTCCCCTGGCTGCTCAGTGCCTTAGGCTCTCTTTGCCTGGGTCACCACCTGTAAGATGGGCTTCCTGGTCGTGCTGGTCCAAGTCTACTCGGTCCACTTCACCGACAAAGGTGCACTGTAAATGTATAAACTCATTACCTCCTGGCATCCAGCCACTTTGTTGGCTCCTAATGGAGGAGACCCAGGCTGGAGTCCGTGAAACTGCTTTCAGATTTTTTTGGCTCCTTAGCATGATAACAAACAACCCTTTTCATCCCTCACTGAGTGATGCTCAAAATACCTGAGAGGTAAGACAAGAAACCCCATCCTACTGATGGGGAAAATGAGGCCCAGAGTGGAGAAGTGAGACTTAACCAAGACATATGGCTAACTATGCCTGCAAAATAGGGGCAGGTCTCCTGATTCCAACTCTGGTGTGTTCTCCATCAACTACAGGACTACAGAACAGTACCCTTAAATGGAAAGAGACTACAGGGCTGATCAGAGGGTTGAGAAACAAGGAAGGCTTCTGAAGGAGGTAAGTTTGTCTGAGAATCAAAAAGAATAATAAGAACCTCCTGGCTTCTGATGAGGGTAGAAGAACCAAGGGTCAGGAGAGGGGACACAGGGATGGCTGTTCTTGGTAATACGGGGGCCTGAGGAGACAGATAGGAAAACAGAAAACAAGGTAACCAGGCTGTCCAATACCTTCTCCTGAGTTGTCTTCCCCAGCGCCCATGTGAGGTAAGCAGGGCGGAGGTAATCATCCCCATCTCATAGAGGATATAAATACAGTGCTCAAGGTCACATAGCCAAGCATACAGCTAAGATTGGAGCTGTGAAAGCTAAACTTAAGAGGGAAGATCACAGAATGGGTGACTGAGAGTTGGACTATGAATGCTCAGTGGGTGGGTGTGTATGACCACACCCGGGGTAGGTACACCGGCAAGAGGTTACAAGGCCACTGCTGGTGTTTTGGGGCCAAGAATGTTTGATCTTTGGATTAAATGGGGTCCAGATACAGGGAATATCTGGGCTTCAAAGGAGACTTCCCCACCTGACTGAGTTGGCTCCTTTTCTTTGCACCTCCACCAGATGAAATGCAATCTGTTTGGGCCTGCTCTTGATGTTACTTTTTAAGTACTATAAACAGTTTTCATGAATGTATATGTGTGTGCTGGAATGGGGATAGTCTAATAAGAGACATTAATTCATTTATTCTTCAGTGCTTGCTATGCTCAGCTCAGGCAATAAAAAACTGTAAGGGGCACAGGTCCCTGCCCTCATGCCTCACAGCACACAGTTTAGTGTCTCTATCTATATCTATTGATATGTATACACACACACACAATTTCAGTACAGTATAGTGCTCTGTATATTCATATTTTTTTGGCTCCTTAGCATAATAAAAAATAACCCTTTTCATCCCTCACTGAGTGATGCTCAAAATACCTGAGAGGTAAGACAAGAAACCCCATCTTACTTTTTAGGAACACACAAAAAGGAGAGACTAACTGGCTAGGGAGTGGGGAAAGGGGTATATCTCAGGTAAGGGTCTACACATATGCACCCCTATGTTTATCGCAGCACTATTTACAATAGCCAAGAAATGGAAGCAACCTAAGTGTCCATCAGTAGATGAATGGATAAAGAAGAGGTGGTACATATACACAATGGAATATTATTCAGCTATAAGAAGAAAACAAATCCTACCATTTGCAACAACATGGGTGGAGCTAGAGGGTATTTTGCTCAGTGAAATAAGCCAGGTGGAGAAAGACAAATATCAAATGATTTCACTCATACGTGGAGTATAACAACAAAGCAAAAACTGAAGGAACAAAACAGCAGCAGACTTGCAGAACCCAAGAATGGACTAAACAGTTACCAAAGGGAAAGGGGCTGGGGAGGGAGGTGGGAAGGGAGGGATAAGGGGAATAAGGGTCATTAAGATTAATACACATAAGTAGGGGGGGCACAGGGAAGGCAGTATGGCACAGAGAAGACAAGTAGTGACTCTACAGCATCTTACTATGCTGATGGACAGCGACTGTAATGGGGTGTGTGATGGGTACTTGATAATGGGGGGAATCTAGTAACCACAATGTTGCTCATGTGACTGTATAGTAATGATACCAAAAGGAAAAAAAGAAAAGGGAAGGAAATTCTATACTAAAAAAAGAAAGAAAGGAAGGGTCTACAGAGCTGACATTGCAGCTGGGTCTTGAAGGGTGAGTAGGAGTTCACCAGGCAGATAAAAAGAGGAAGGGCAGTGGAAAGCAGTATGGAGGTTCTTCAGAATGCTCAAAATAGAAATACCATTTGACCCAGGAATTCCACTTCTAGGAATTTACCCTAAGAATGCAGCACTCCAGTTTGAAAAAGACAGATGCATCCCTATGTTTATTGCTGCACTGTTTACAATAGCCAAGATATGGAAGCAACCTAAATGTCCATCAGTAGATGAATGGATAAAGAAGATGTGGTACATATACACAATAGAATATTACTCAGCCATAAGAAAAAAACAGATCCTACCATTCGCAACAACATGGATGGAGCTAGAGGGTATTATGCTCAGTGAAATAAGCCAAGCGGAGAAGGACAAGTACCAAATGATTTCACTTATATGTGGAGTATAAGAACAAAGGAAAACTGAAGGAACAAAAAACAGCAGCAGAATCACAGAACCCAAGAATGGACTAATAGTTACCAAAGGGAAAGGGACTGGGGAGGACGGGTGGGAAGGGAGGGATAAGGGCAGGGAAAAAGGAAGAGGGCATTACGATTAACATGTATAGTGCATGGGGGGGCACTGGGAGGGCTGCGCAACACAGAGAAGACAAGTAGTGATTTTACCACATCTTACTAAGCAGATGGACAGTGACTGTGAAGGGGTATATGGGGGGGACTTGGTGAAGGGGGGAACCTAGTAAACATAATGTTCTTTCTGTAATTGTAGATTAATGATACCAAAATAAAAATAAATAAAAATTTAAAAAAATGAAATGCAAAAAAAAAAAGAGGAAGGGCATTCCTGCCTAAGTAAAATAGCATGAACAAAGGCAAGAGGTGGTCTGTAGCTCAGTATCATGGGGCACAGGGCACTGGGGAGAGCTGCAGTGATATGGGGCTAGAGGCAGGGTCACATCCAAAGGAGTTTGAATGAAAATCAGAGGAGGTTAGACTGTCCTATAGGCAAAAGGGAACTTATAGTGGAAATATCTGTGGATGGGATACTTGTTTCTGGTCCTAGCTCTACCATTCCTGGGCTGAGATCGATCTTGAGCAAGTGATTTCCCCCTGGTGGGATGGGTGGAGGGGGACCCTATTTTCTCACTGGTTAAATGAGGGAGTTGCAACAACGACATGATTGTGAAGGTGCCTTCCAGCTCAGATTTTATTCCTGTGTCTTTTTCCATCTATATGTGAAGGTCCATTCTTTCAAATCCTCTCCCACTCCACTGGTTCCCAGCCCATGGAGGTGGTATGACCACCAAGGAGACTAATGGCAAAGTTGTGCAGTCCCAGGAGTTGTCTTTGGGTACCCTACTTGCTTTATGTGACTCTTTCATCCCTACCTCACTTCTAGGAACATAAGACACTCATTCTGAAAGAGTAGGTGAACAGAGCAATGGGAGAACCAGAGGAACCAATGGCAGAGTTTCTCCAGAGAAACCTGAAAGAAAATCTCACTAAGATACCCAGTTCATCCTTCAGCTCACAGCTTTCTGCTTCCACCCTCAAGTTAGAGGCCAAATGAGTTCAAGTCAAGAATATTTAGAAAGAACCTATGAACATGCAGGAAATAGTAGCAACAGAGTATGGAGGATGAGTGTGCACCTGGCTTGTTTGGGGGATCAGGAGTAGGTCTGGAGCAGAAAAGGCCGTGGGAGGTGAGACTATATAGAAAGGCTGACTCCTCCTCCAAAACTTAACAACTTCCCCCCACTTGCTGGGTCCTCCCTTAAGGTTGGTGAGAACTTGTAGTGCAGGAAAAAGCAAGAGTAATTGAGTTAGAGAAAATAATGCCCCTGGACACAGGAGGCTGTGATTGGTGTAATACACAGCTCAGATGCCAGGGAATGTTGCTATTTGCAGTGGAAAGAGCACCTGACCGCACCCCAAAGACCTGTCCTATAGGCAGGGAACTTACAGTGGAAATATCTGTGGATGGGATACTTGTCAGTTTCCCCATCTACAAAATGGAGGGGTTGAACTAGAATCTAGATTCTAAATTATCTTTTTCACCTTGGTGTTCATTTCACTGCTTATTCACCTTCCTTCCTAACTGGTCTATCTCCTGTTTCAAGTTAAGGACTCTCCAGGGCAGGAGCTCTGTCTCCCCTATTATTGTGAACTTCATAATCAGTGACTATCTTGAAGAGGGAAGCCAAGGAGCCAGGAAGAGGAACAAAATTCCCAATGTTGCCAACCTACAATTTCTAACTTGGGACCCAGAGACATGTCAAAGAGAACCAACCTGTCCCTTTATTGGCTCTCTGCCTCTCCTCATCCAAGAGGATGCCCTTGTACCGTGGCCCTCACTCCCACCCCAACCCAGCACCTAAAGATGTATCGCTGTGGCTTCTTTGCTCCTCCCTGTCAGAACCACAAACATCCAGGTCTATCCATAGAGGCCCAGGAAGGAGGGACTGAGGGATGAACCTTTACTCCCCTCACTGAACCCCATCTCAGAGCCCATTCTGTCCCCCGCACTGCCTGCTCTGCCCACTTTTTGCAGAGAGTCTATGTCCTCCACCTGCTAGATCATCCTGGCAGGTGAGTTAAGAGGAAAAAAGAATTAAGTCAACTGATTAGGCTCTCAGTTTATCTAAGCTAGAATAGTAAGTGTAACCTAGTCCCAGGGCTCAGAAACATCTTAACCTGTGAGGAAAAAGCCTGCAGCCTTCTCTGTCTTGAGATTTCATGGGCTCTAGGAAGCTCCCAAAATGCCTTTCCTACCACGCTTCCATAATCTCACAGTGTGTTACTGTGATTCATACCCTCATAGGATGATAGAGCTGACAGGAACCTTACAAGAGTACACTGTAAAACCCCTTAATTTTACAGATGCGGACAGAAACATGGGCCCAGAAAGGGGAAGTCACATGCCCAAAGTCATACAGTCACAGCTGAGCCAACACAGTTCCTTGGGTTTCTATCTCCTTCACTCTAAAATGAGGGAGGGTAGACTAGATGGACTCTGAAGGCCCTGCCAGCTCTGCTCTACAAAAATAAAACTACCACCGTGTCTGTGGAGTGTCTAGTGCCAGGCACTGCATCATTTTCTTCTTTAATTTTCACAGTGAGCTATGCTATGGATAGTGTTGATGCTGTGACCAGTTTATCCAAGTAGACTGTTTTGGAACATTGTTTGTTCCTATGTAAAATATCAACCCAACTGCCAACAGACATTCTACTGCTTACATCGTTCCCTTGGGTCTCAGGCCATTGCAGCCTTAAAGAGGCTCCTACTAAGACATCAGTACCCTTAGGAAAGGGAATGACTGTTTTAGGCTGTACTATTAGCTGCTCATTGAGCAGGAGTCCATGTGTTAAACTGATGTTTCTCATTAAATCACCTAATTGACACATTGTGGGCCTGGAGTCAGGAGACCGCAATCAGATGTGCCCTGGCCTCCACATAGTTCCTGTAACTGCAACCCCAGGCTGGTCTGACCCAGCTGCTGCAGGAAGGGGAAGACATGTGGGAGGGTGTCAGCAGCCACAGCAAGGCTATTGCACAACCCTTGGAGCCCAGCCTTGGACGATCCACACTTGTTCTGAAGGTTTTTCTGTGTTTCTGGTTCCTCCTTCCTTTCCTGCCCCCTCCCCTGCTTTCTAGATCTGGGCCTTCCCAGTTCCAAAGCCAATATTAAGACCCCAGATGTGTCCAGAGACATCCTGAAGAGGCTGAGTCTGAGGAGACTTAGGGTGCCCATAGGAAGATTGCTGAAACCAATTCAGAGTCAGAGAATTTGCCTACTATTTGGTGAGCCTTCCAGATTGAGGCTGCCCTCCCTCTTCCATGTCAGTTAAAACCCCCTTGCAAGGATTTCCAAGAAAACTGGTCATGGTGACTACCTTGGGAAAGAGCCCTGGGCCACTTGAAACCTTTGTTGTATCTACTGCCTTCTAAACATTTTATGCACTTTCTTTTTTTCATGCCTTTGTTCATGTTTCCTTTTCTTGCCTTTTCTACTTCCTAAAAACCCTTCAAAGTCCAACTGAAATATCTCTTTCACTGTGAACACTCTCTGAGCCGTGAGCAGAATTCGTCCCTTCTTCTTTTAAGCCCCAGTAGCCCTTGGCTTGTCCCCTGCGTTATAGATCAGCTGGTGATATGCTTGCAAGTGCAGAGCCAGCGCCCTCTCCCCAAGTTCCCAGCATAAGGCCTGCCCAAGAGTGGCCTCCATAAATGATGACAGGCTCCATGCTTAGGTGAGCCATTAATTTCACTGTGCTGCTCCTGCTTTCCACTGGCCCATACGAGGGAAGAGCAAGGCACAAATTTCTTGCCTGACAAGTGGGGTAGTAGGTAAGAACCTATGCCCTCTGGATCTTAACTCAGTGAGCCCTTAACTCTTCCCCTCATCCATCCAGACAAGGCAGCCCAGGTACCAGATAGCAGCGGTCCCAAAGGCCTTCCACAAAACATGGGCCTGACCTAGGTGTTTGCTGTATTATTTAGATTCTTACCCCCAACTTCTGCTGTCATAGAGTTGTTCATGAATTTTATCATGGTCATAACTAACTGTCATCTTTTCTAGGGGAGACACTTTATGGTTAGTAGTCAAGTTTATTAACTTTGGTTGATTGACAGCTCTACGTAGATAATAAAGGAGGGCTTTGGAACCAGTCAGTGAACTCTTGAGTGCTTAGCCTTTGGAGAAATCTCTGAAGTGGCCATGTTTACTGGAGACCATGAAGGGAAGAACACCCAGCCAGTGTCAGGATAGGGCCCCTGAGTAAGGAAAACTAGTCCCCTAGACTTGGGAGATAGACACAGCCCTGCTGACCAGGAGCAAGTAGTCTGCTGATACCCCTTGTCAGTAACAAGAGAACAGCCATACATTGTCTTACACATAAGTGCGGGCAGAAAGAGATGACTGTGATGATAAGGCTTGTGGAGTATGGTTAAGGGTGGGGAGCCCCTGATGAAGGCTTCCTGAAGGAAGTGAGTGTGGAACCTTGTTTAAAGGGAATGACATATGGCTTTTCAGACACCAGAATGCCAGGCTGTCTGTTTTCTATATTACAGATTAAGGATTTCTGAGAGGAAGGAAAATGAACATTTATTATCACCTATTATATGCCAAGTACAGAGTGGCTTTGTGTCAGAAGGCAAGATAAGTGAGCTGCCTGTGTCTCGTCTCTCTGGGGAGGTAAAACCCTGCAGCAGACTGGGTGTTCCTTTCGCCCTCCCATCCTTGGGTCCAGCCCTGTTCTCCTTTTTTCCAGTGCCTGCAGTGGTGACCAGCCTCTCCCTGATGCCCAAGCCACCTTCTTTACAACAGAATTTCCCCCCAAAATGCAGGAATAAATACCTAGAGTCTTGGAGACATAGGATGCTTGAGAGGTCAAGTGACCCAGCCTCTGGCCTCCAGGTAGGGTGAATGTCATCCCAACATTTCTAGATGGTGTCTGTGGAATATAAAAATAGAACTGTACTGAAGGAGAGTTCTGAGGAGTGACTTTTAATGGAGTGAAACTATCTGCCAAGAGCAAACATGAAAGCTGAAGAAGCTCTGAGCTGGCTGCCAGAGAGATAGAGAGGGGATGTATCTGGACTCTACCTCTAGTATTCTCTGTGATCATGGACAAGCCATTTATTCTCTCTGGGTCTAAGTTTCCCTGTGTATAAAATGGAAGGAGATAGACTAAATAATCTCTAAGGTCCTTCTAGCCTGAATCTCAGTGATTTACAGAACCCAAAGGATCCAAAGAAAGGATATTAATAAGGGATTAACGTGGTGGTCAAGGTAAGCTTGATTCCACAAATACTTATTGAGCATCTATTGAGTGCTGTCACAAAAGCTCGTATATAGCAGTTACTAAAACAGACATGGTCCCTGTTCTCATTGACCTTGAGTCTAGTGGAGAAGACAGAAAAGTAAAGAAGTAGCTAGAATAAACTGTGATGCTGGGATTTTTAGCTGGGGGTCTGAAGGAATAGGGAGGTAATTTAAGCTGCAAGCCATCTCCTCTCTTTTCTGTCACCAACAGAGCCAATTCCTCCCCCACCTAAATCCTTGTTGCTATGGAGACCACCAATGGGACTGAGACCTGGTATGAGAGCCTGCACTCTGTTCTGAAGGCTCTAAATGCCACTCTTCACAGCAACCTGCTCTGCCGGCCAGGGCGAGGGCCAGACGACCTGACTGAGGAGCGGCGAGACAGCCCACCTAGCCGTGATGACAACTCTTACATGTACATTCTCTTTGTCATGTTCCTATTTGCTGCCACCGTGGGCAGCCTCATCCTGGGGTATACCCGCTCCCGCAAAGTGGACAAGCGCAGTGACCCCTATCATGTGTACATCAAGAACCGTGTGTCTATGATCTGATCTAGGGGGCTAGACAGCGGAAGGTCAAGGCACCAGAATTCAGCTATGGACCACATCAGGCCTTAGTGTCCCTATCTGTCAGATCAACAAGAAACAATGGCATGGGAGGCCATCTTTGGGGTGGGAGGAGAAGGGCTGGAAGATCTGGGCCTTCTGAATAAGGATTCTTTTTTCCAGCAAAGACAGACTTTAGAGACAGTGGGAGCTCCAAGAACAAATATATAGAAGTAGCAAAAGATAATGACCAATGACTGGTCCAATGGCTGGAATATGAGGGGCAGGAGCCTGAAGGAAGAAGAGGAGGACACTGTGGCAGAGGGAAATGAAATAGGAAGATGCATTAAGGACATGTTTTTTGATGTGTTATCTTCAATGACCATGTGAAGCAGTGATGATTATCCCATATCACAGACAGGAAATCTGAATAATGTTACTTACTTAAGTTTGTTCATATTTTGTGTTTTTCAACACATTTAACATTTGTGATTTTACCCCACTTTGAGGGAAAGCAGGGCAAGCACCAATTTGTCCATTTGGGCCAGACTGGAACCCAGGAACTCTGGTCTCCTTGTCTAGTGCTTTACAAAACTCTGTGCCGCATGGGAGTGAATCCAGGCCTGAAATTTACACAATTCCTCAGGCCCTCTTTAAGAAAAAGATTTCTAAAATACCTTACTTTTGCAAATAATACAAAAACATATTACTGTGTTAGTATATTGCTAGGGCCTCTCCTAAGACCCTGAGAAGTAGTCATGCAAATGCAAGGCCCTGAATGTCAAGCCACTTTAGCTCCATAGCTCATGTGCCTCTCCAGCCATGTCACAGTGCTCTTCCCAGCCACATATCCAGACATGGGGACTTGACTACCTCTAATGCAGCCTCTTCCTATTTGAGTTCTGTAACCAATATTCTGGTACCAAATTGAAATCTGCTTCTAGAATACTATTATCACACCTAGAAGATGATCATATTAAAAGAAGCAGAGTATACAAGGCAGGTACCTGGTTCAGCGGAAAGAGAACCAGATCTCTTTCCACCATTAATATGGTATATGAACTGGCTAGTCACTTCTCTCTCTGATCCTTTTCCCTCTTCAGCACAATGAAATAATTAGACTTGAAAGTTTCCAAGGGCTCTACCGCTTCTGACATTCTAGCCTTCACATACATTAAGTTGAACCATATAAGGCTGTTATGTTTGTAGGTTAAAAGCAGCTGAAATCAGTAGTTCTATGGTTCAGTCCAGTATGTGCAGTGTGACTGGTGAACACTTCACAAGCTACAAATCCCAGGCCAGAATCTCCCACTGTGCTGTTTGATGTCTATCTAAGGGATCTCTGTGGGGTCTTCAGAAGGCCCTGTTGAAACATACATATCTATGTAGAGCAAAAACTCTGAAAAAAATATTTTGATAGTAGTTATCTCTGAGGAGAAGGATTATGGGTAATTTTCCCTTTTCACTTAAAAAAATTATGTAATATTTGATTTATTTCACTGTAAGTATGTTCTTGTATAATAAGGTGGGGGTGGAGGGGAACTACTTCCACTTGGAAAAATACAAATAAATGCCTGTGTGTTTCTTGAATGGAGGGTCACAGAACACATGGACTCGTGTGAGCAGTTAGCTATGTTCACTCCTGCAAGTCTGTGCTGAGCTCCCTGTGGGCTCAAGCCTTTCTTGAAGGACAGGATGGAGACCTGCCTAATAAGATGTGATATACGGGAAGACAACAGATTTGGCAGTCTACAGCCAAATGGGACTTTAGAGACCACCAAGCCCAAACTCCCAAATAAAATATGAAATGTGATTATGTGTAAATGGTCAGGTGATTGATACAATTAGGGTTTTGAGGAGAAGTCAGAGAAAGGTAGGATTTGAACTGAGAGCTTTGAAAGAGGACAGATCTAAATGGGCAGAGTGAATAAAGGGAATAAGACAAAGAAAGCCTGAAGGTTGAGGGTGATCAGATCACCCTCCTGAAAAGAGCAGGCTGACTGGGGGACAGAACAGGAAAGAAGTCCACTGTGGTTTCCCTGGGACTTTAATGTCTCCAGCCATGAAGGCAGCTCCCCTTAACACAGTTCTTATACTCACAGGGCTTAGAAATAAAATAATACAAATCCTTTCACTTGCATGTTGCAGATATCCAATGTATATTAGCATTAACACAAAAGGGGATTTATTTAGGAGTATGGGGTAGTCACAAGTTCGAAAAAGGAGCTACGGACATCAGGGCAATGCCACAGGTCTTGGAGCCTGAAACTACTTATTTGTCTGGATTCACAAAGTAGGGGCTCCATACATCTCATTACACACATGGTATATTCTATGATGTAGGTATTCCCCTGGGTCCTCCCCACCCCGCCCCACCCGCCCAGCTCTATGCCACTCCAGTTCCATCCCACTACCTTCCTCAGCCCATAGGAGCTTCTCTCTGCACTGTTTCTGCCCTCTACTGGCCAGATCTCAGCACATCATCTTGAGCCCTTAAAGCAAAACTTTAATAATCACTCATTCAACAGACATTTATTGAGAGCCTACTATGTGCCAGGCACTCATCTAGGCACACCTGAAATAAAAAAGTAAACAAAAAGGATCACAGGAATCCCTGCCTGAATACTCAAGAGCATTTACTACATGTGAGGCAGCAGTCTAAGTGCTTAACACACACTTAAAATTAACACATTTAGCTTTCATACCCTCATAACAATCCTAATTAATTTCTTACAATTACTTTAGTAGAGCCCATTTGTTGTCATCTAGCCGCTGCAGACCTGTCAACCCAATTTCGGCACCTTGGCATACCCAGCCCAGAGTGTGGATCTGAATAGTCTCCAGAATAAAGTGATTTGGGAAAATGATGATAGAATACTGACATCAATAGATTGAAGTTGGGTTCCCTAGAAGCAGAGCCCAAGATGGACATTTACTTAGGAGTGTTTTTCAGGGAAAACCTGTAAGCTAGAGAGTGAAGTAGATAGGAAAGGGAAAGAGTCAAACAAGGTGTCTCTTGGGGTCTAGCCTTGGCCTGATCCATGGGGAACTGTCACATGCAGCTGGGGCATAAATCACACGGCAGGATTACACCCCCTGGAGGCAAGGGGACTGGCCTTTTATGCCCCTCTATCAGTCAGTCATTGGTTATGGACCACCCTGGTAGGAAAGTGGGGACAAGAGGAGGATTGTAAGGGGTGTAAGGATCCTATCAACTGAGGACAATTCTCTGAAGAAGAATGGCACCTATATTGCAGGCTAGAGCGGTGGAAGAAAGCAAAGTAAGGAAGTTGTCTTGGTTGGAGATTAGCAACAACCTGGTTACTCAGGAAGGTTCTGAAGCTCAATTTTCATCACAGAATTGGCCCCACCTTTTGTGGCTATCTTTTTCTGCTCTATGTCAGTCATCATTGGTTGCTGGCTGCTAATGGGGGCACTTAACCTCCCCGGGGGTGCTCACATTTGGTTGAGGCCAAGTTTCTGGAGAAGTGGACAGCTCCAAGGCGATGGCAGCCAACACTCACAGCAGCTGGGTAAGGGGGCCTGTGTGGGGCTCCATCAGCATCCACTACAGTTGTGCTGCTGGGGAACTGGGAGCAGAAGCAGAATGTCACATCTTGAGAGTTCCTTCTAGTTAATTGGGAATAAGAAGTGCGCACCAAATAAAGAACAAAACAAGATAACACCAAACAGAACCAAGTAGGAAACAATACAGTTAAGTGCCAGAAAATGGGGGGGAACAGATATTAAACATGATGGTTAAGAAGAGGAGAGGGTTCATGGATGTTCCCTGGAGAGTTGAGAGAGGATATGAAGCACTGGTAGGATTTGATTAGGAGGTTCAGTGTAGTATGTTTGAAGGCAGCTCTCCAAATACATTCATGGCTCTACTCTCCTCAAGCATTCAGGGGCCTAGGATAATGACTGCCATCCTCAACATGTAGCTTCCAAGTTTACCCTGATTGAATCATTTCTAGTTAGTGAGAAGAGAGAAAGAACAAAATTCCAGGGCTGGAAATTTGCTCTTAAGCAAGGAAGACAGAAGCTGCATACGTCCCTTCCGCTCACATCTACTGACAAGGGCTTAGTAACCTGGCCACAACTGACTGCAAGTGAGCTGGCAAATGAGGTTCCTATCTGGGCAATTGGCAGTCTTCACCCCAGCCTCCTCATTCTTCCCCCAGGACTGGTCATGATAAAAAAATGCACAGTCCTGCCAAGAAAGCAGAAGTGCTGTTAATCTGATTAGACTGTGTTTTTTTAGGGGGTAGGGGTAAGGGCTTTGTGGGTATACCTAAGCCTGTCCTGGGAGTGTGACTTTTGCTCATTTTTTTTTCTGGCGCTGGTGAGTCTGGTCTCTCCTCTCACTGGAGTGGTAATATCCAAGATACTGGTTTAGGCACAGGGGAAACAGACAGAGCAAGGCTTTCAGCCAACCTTGTATAGGAAAAAGAATCCTGTTTCAGGTGCCACTAAGAAACCAAGAACATGATCTGCCAGGATGAAATCAGAGAAGCCATCTGTGGCAGTGGTTATACTGACAAAGAAGGAGCTCTTGGGAGTGGGAGAGTCAGAAATTAGTAAAGGAAAGAAAAAGAGAAGAAAAACTAATATATAATAAGCAACCAGTCTCTGCCAGGCTCTGTGCTGGGAATTTTCTTGTTACCTTATTTAACCCTTTTAAAAGCTGTTGATGTAATTTTTTTTTAATCCTCATTTTATAGATGAGGAAAGAGAAGTAAAACTTGTTTAATATCCAGTTAGCTAATCATAGAGCAGCCTAGATTTTAACACACACTTACCGGAAGCCAAAGCCCATGTTCTCCCTACTGCAGCTGGTTCCTTTGAGAGGCACATTAGATCCTTTCTTGAATCTAAACCCTCTTAAATCTCCCAGCAGACTCTGTGGTGGGCCTCTCTGTTCCCCTTCAGGGATCAAGCAGAACGGTCACAATCTCATCCTTGCCCAGCTCCTTCTACCCCCAACCAAGATGCCTCACAGAGAAGACAGGGCATTATCACAATGCTATGGGAATAGTAAGCCAGTTGGGACAGCTCTTGGATGAGGGTCCTTGAGTCTCTGCAGTACTGACTCACAACACTAGGGACAGGGATAACATAGAGACTAGCCATAGCATCTGCTGGGAGATCAGAAGGCTTCAATCTCCAAGTATCTAATGTGAATCATTAGTGCATATCCCTCAGAGAAGGAACGAGATCATTTAAATACATCACAAAAGAGCTCTTTTGACACTACAGTCTACAGTTATTCATTCATTCAACAAATATTTATTAAGTACCTAGATGTCAGGCAATGTGTTTGGCACTAAGAATACAACAGCAAACAAGATAGGAACAGTCCCCACCTTCGTGACAGCAAGGATTAGCTCACCCACTTCAGTTTTACTCCTATAAAAATGTACCATATCTGTGAAGCTCTACTTTGAACCCCTCTCTGTCCCTCCTCTACAGAGGTCAAGGCATCTTTTATTCATCTTACTTCCCTGTTTATAACTCCATCATAATTTTTATCACATTGTACTGGTTGGTATGTCTTTTCCCCTCCTAGAAACAATGCCAAGGCACAAGCAAGGGCCATGTCTAATGCATCTTCATGTCCCATCAACTAGAAAACCTTTATTGTGCCAGTAAGGCTTAGCACAGAGTGGATGCTCAATAAATATTGGATTGAATCAACATTATTTTAAGTGCTGTGCTATATAATCTCTCACATGTATGTGGTGCTTCCAACCCTTCAAAATATTGTTGTCTCCATTTAATTCATTTGGTTTAGAGTTTGGTCCTGTGGATTCAATTAAAAGTGAATGTGAGAGAACTCTAAAATATAAATGGTGAAGGACTGTTATTGAACACTCTTGCTAGCCCTGGAGCTAGGATAACTTAATGACATACTTAAGGTCATACAGCAGGAGTCTGTGCTAGAATCTATGTCTCCTGACTTCCATTTCTGGTCTTTTCCTTCCTGCCTTAAGAGGAAACTGATAAAAGAAGGCACAAAGTATTCAGAGAGCCCATGAATGTGACCGTAAACTCCCAGGAGTGGATGTAGTGGTGCTCTGGCCCAGATCTTTGGAGCCAAGGCACCCGTTGCCCAGCTGCTGGGAATGTGGGCTGCTGACAGCTCACAGCTGCATCCCTCTCTGTGTGTTGCCATGAGCCACAGGGAACTATTTCACCCAAGGCATACCCCTCCTGGGGCAGCTCACAACCAATGACAGATGGATGCAGGGGTACAGGTCTGGCTTCATCACATCAATTTGGGACAACTTTGAGGGACCATCTCAGTTCCAGAACTTCCCATATGGTCAGCTGAGGCTTCAGTTGCAACCACACTGTGAGTTAGCTTTTCTTCCTGTCTACTCCTGCTTTCTCACTTCCATATTGGTACATCTCCCAAGAGCAATCCCTAAAATACCTGTGTGACACTCTCCATCTCAGTCTGTTTCCAAGGGAACCAATCTTTCCCTCAAGAACTGGGCCCTAGCACTTAGTCTGTACCAAAGTAATTTTCAGTAATGATAGAGGGATGGGCTAGGATAAAGATGGAACCAGTTAGTGGATCTAGCAGAACCAAAAACCAAAAAGGCATTGACAGAGACAGGGTGGCCAACAGCCAGTCATGGCCACTGAATCAGAACTAGCCACTAGAGGGCCCAGCACTACTGGTCTATAGCTCTGCCAATACCTTAGAGTGAAGTTCTAATTTTGCCCTTGACCTGGCAGACACCCAGCATAATCATCCGCTCTGGGGGAAAAAAGTGTCAGTCCAGTGCTTCTCTTTTACCTCTTCTGTGGACATCAGCGTCATAGACTGTCCCAATACCCTGTCACCAAGCCCTCTGAGCCATTACGTATAAATGTTTCACATGTCTGTTTTTTTTCCACCCCCCATTTTCCCAAGGGGCTCAGAAGATCAGAAATGTGGAATTCCACACAGTTGGTTGTGACAATTCTCACACAGAAATGGAGAAAATCAGCAACATAATCTCTCTAGTCCTGTCACTTTCCACAGCCCCCCTGCTTCCCCAGCTTGTGGTAAAGATAAGACACACAGGCTTAGATGTGAAATACAGTGGCCAACAGAGAAATGGGTCATGGGAGTCTTCACAGATGATGAAAAAGTCTGAGAACATAGTGTAATTGAATGAGTTAAATCAATTTTTTTTTCTGCTGTGAACTTAGTAACAAGACTTGAAGATAATTTTCCTCCATACACTTCTTGGAAGGACAGTTAGTGCTTTGCAGATTTGGGAGGCTTTCTTTATCTGAGGGTGAAAACATTTAAAGGTCCTTATTTACAACATGTACATCCTTACAGGGACAGAGCTGGATTGTTTGGGAGGGAGAAAGCAAAGCCAGGATGGAGGGGTGGCGGGGACATGCACTTGCCACTCCTCCAGTAGTTCTTGCAGGGAAGACTATGAGGACACCTGGGGAATGAGCACCAAGCCATGGCTTTGGGAGTCATGCAGTTATTGGTGCCAGTTTAGGATAGAAGCAGATGCCTTGAGCAAGTGGGCCAGATACATCTAACTCCAACACACCTCCTGGGACAATGTGCTTCAGCTACAATGGGCTGAAGATGGCTCCCCATGTTTTCTAGATCGGTTAAGCCCTGAGGTTTTTGCATTCCCACAAAAGCTCAGAAATTGGATGTCCCATCAACCTGGTAAGTGAGGGTGAAGCTAAATTTAATTTTATTTGAATTAGAAAAATTAAGTTTCAGTTTGATTTGATTCAGAAAACAAGTAAAGAAATCTAACATTCTTGCACTGTTATTCAATCAAATGGATCCCAATAGTTGGAGCTCTGGTATCACAATAGCAAATCTAGCGTGGCCACATTAATAAAAGAATAATAATCTTTTGAGGGATTACCATGTGTCAAGGAATATATTATTTCATTTAATCCTCACAATGTACCCATGAGGTAGATGGAGACAGAAGCTAAATGGGTTGTACCAGGCCACATGGCTAGTAAATGGCACAGTTGGGTTTGTTGGACTCTGTGTCTGTCAAATTTCTATAGCCACCTATTCCCTGTCATCTCACCTTGCATTCACTGATACCTAGTTCATAGCTCACTAATTCATTTAGTCAGATTTTCACTCAATGAATGATATTAATACAGTTACTTGAACAGTGAGATAGATCTAGTAATAGTTTGAAAAACAAAAGAATCAAAATTATAAGATGTTTGCACTGGCAACTGGCCAGGTGTGAAGGACAAAAGTTTTACAAACCGGTGGACTAGCCTGGAATCCTGGCTCTGCTATTCACTCCCTATGCGGCCTTGAGCAATTTATTTGACTTCTTTCATTCTCAGCTTCCACATGTGCATATCACAAATAATAACACACTACATTTTCATTAGACTGTGAAAATTAGAGATATTAGAGACAATCTCTCTCTATATATATGTATATATGTATATGTATATGTTATATAATGTATATAAAACACATAGGAACAGCTATATAATTTAATTTGCTACATAATTTATGAGGCCAGGTGCAAAATGAAAATGCAGAGCTATGTGTTAAAAATTATTAAACACTTCAAGATGGTGGCAGTAGATTAAACCAAGCATGAGGCCCTTCTAAGGATGCAGTCCTGATGGCATGTCAGTGCCTGGCACAGAGTAAGTGTGCAATAAAAGGTTTTTTCTCTCTAGATCAATGATGGCAACCCTCTCCTTTTGCAGCTGAGGAAACTGAAGTTCAAGAAGATGAAAAATGCAAATTAGGTGGCAGAGCCAGGACCACAACCCAGACCTCCTCTGTTCCCAGCCAGTAATTTTTACCTCAGCATTTCCCAAGTATATTCTCTATGACAATAATAAATATTCCATGAATATAGGCGTCCATCAACAAGCAAATTTGTGAAACATTGGATTAAGTTTAAGCATTTGCAGAACTTTTCAGAGACTTCTATGACCAACATGAATCTCAAAGATGAGGAATGTTGATAGGGAATCGTTTCTCAGAAGCATATTAAATATCTCTAAGAACTCTTTCAGAAATGCTACTCTATACACTGCTGAGGGCAGTGGAAGTTTCCATGGGTTTTGATCTGTGGGTGTGGTTATTCTTATTCTAAATTAGAAGCATATTACCTCCATTAGGACTTTCTGTCAGCATGTCTGCCCTGACTGAGGACATAAAAATAATGAAAACCAGACTCCAGGAAGAGTATACTTGTTCAGAGTCACCCCATTTCTTCAAAAGGCAAATCCACTCTGCCCCCTCTTAGGAGAAGGATTACCAAGACAAAACATACACCATGACCCCCACATTTTTTCCAATCTGAGTAATTTGCTCACAGCCACCACATTATAAAATTAACAGCTAAAGTCTCATATGACGGCACATAAGAAGCTGGGAAATCATGATTCTCACCCTTGCTCCTCTGCCTATTAGCTATTTGGCCTAGACTGGTTAATTCATCTGCTCATATCCCACTTTTATTGAAAACCTCTTGCATCCTTGAACTACCTTGCATTTATATTTCCTTACATTTTATCTGTAGCACTCCTACCCCCAGGCCCTTGAGAATCTCTATGAAACACAGTTTGAGAACCAACATACTAGATGATCTATATAGTTCCTTTCAGTTCTGATAGTCTTTGATTCAAATTTATACAAGCTCATGCCTCCACCTATTAATAAAGTTCCCTAGCTCCTTGAGAAATTCTCCTCTTAATTTCTGGGAAGCCCAGAGAGTGGTTCTCACATGCTGTGTTGTTGAAATGCAAGGTGACACTGACCCTTCTGGAGTCCCCAGTACGAAGAACTTGCTATATAGATTATGCAGAGAGAAGAATTTCCCCCCACATCGTGCTACACATGGGCTTCCAACAGTGATTATTTATGCCCTTTGATTCAGAATTTTTAGTAAAGCTGCTCTTCTATATTTTGCTGATTTCTCCTCATCCCTGTTCCCTGCCACAGATTACTAAAACATGAGCTAATGGTGGGGGTAGGGATACAGCTGCACTGAGGCTAGGAGAGAAATCTGCGTGATAAACCTATGGTGAACTGAAGCTCCCTCATCTTTGATTTTGAAGATTCTGTTACTGGACCTACATTGCCTATCTCCTCACTTTCCTTAGGACAAGTTCCCTCCCAGGAGGCACTTGAAGCCATCATGGAAAAGAGACTTTTGGTGAGTTGCGCCTAATAGGTTGGAAGTGACTGCTTGGGTTCTCCAAGAAGCAGATGCCAAGATGTGCAAGAGATTTATTGGGGGAAATACCTTGAGGGCTAAAGAGGAACGGGAAGAGTAGGTGGGAGAGCCTCAGACTTCAGTGTGGTTCTGACACCTGTTAAAGGAGATGGGGAAGGAAGGTGTACTGGGCAGGAGAAGCCTCAGACTTCAGTACAGCTCTGAGAAAGTCTCAACTGGGCTAATGGGGAGTGGCAGAGCAAAGACCGTCCAATAGAGGGCTGCCCTCATTTGGCAGGAATGGCTCGGCTCTGGCATGTCTGCAGTGCTGTCAGTGATAGGGAGAAGGACAATGAGAGCATGATCATTGAGTGAACACTGCAGTAGATTCTTAAGGTGCTACAGCTAGAGGCTGTCAGCTAAGTACACCCCTCCCAGCAGGTTCTCTGTGAGGGACATCTGAGCAGTGTACTCCCCACCCTACCACACCAGACATGCCCACACCTGTGTGAATTCAAAAAGCAGCTATAATTTAAGCTCAAACTGAGGCCTATTATGCACATTTATTACAAATATTTATTGAGCCCGTAAAAGGTACTGGCACTCAGTACTGAAGCAGCCCCTTCTTCTCCAGTGGAATGACTGAGTCTGGGAAGTTTTCAAATAATAGGTGAGTTTATTATTTTCAGCAATAGGCATGTTTGTATAGCCTTTCTTATATATTAATATTATGTCAAACTTATTACAAAAAACAATTATTAGGGAGCTTAAGGTAGGTTTGTGATAAAAATAACTCTCACCCTTAGGCAGCTCAGAGGAGACTTCTGAACTTTTCCTCATACCAGTCACTGGATGCTCCAAAGATGAAGGAACTTTTTAGTAGAATTGGCTTTGGAGGTTACCAGAGAGACCTTGAAACTGATTTGGCAGCCAACAGGGTGGCACAAGGGCACGCTCCACCCCCAGGACCCTGCCAGCCAAGATTCGGGATTTGCTGAGAGGCAGGCCCAACACCTGTTGTGGCTTCTGGATCAGAGTCAAAACTTGAGAGGGAGAAAGGAGAAAAGAGGAAGGAACTGGGAAAGAAGGATTTGTAGCTAGAAAGATATGACAGCAGGCTTTTCAGAACCAAGCCAAAATTCATCCCAACCTAATCACCTGGCAAAAGAGATTGTGTCTGTGGTGAAAAGACCACTGGGCATGACATCTAAGCTCTGCCTCTAACTCCCTGGCTGACCTTTGTCACTTAATGCCCCTCTGGGCCTGTGCTCCTTGGCAGTCATCTGCAGACCTACGCTAGATACTCTTTAAAGTTCTTTCATTTGAACAGTCTAAGATTCTGATGGCTTTCTAAATTAATCTTGGAAGAGCCTGAAGAGAAGCATGAAAAAGAGGGAGTGTACGATGACAAGGAATTCCAACAAACCCAGGAATTATATAGTATCATGTAATATAACATATGTAGCCTAACATAACACAACATAACAAGTATTATGATAAGCAGTAGAGTGTAGGATTGGGAACCAGCAACATCTCTAAAGTGGAGCTAAATTCATGATCAAGAAATCCCAGGCATCAAAATATGACTCTGTTCTATCTTTATATAGAAGCACAGATGACCTGGGAAGAAAACTGGTACCACCTGTCAGCTGGTCCTAAAAGATCTGAGATTCATATACATTCCATCAACACACAAACCCTCAATATTATCAATGCAAAGATGGAGCTGTCTCTATCCTTTCCAGAACTTTCCAGTTTTCTTTTCTATAAACAAACAATTTTTACTCCGCTTTATGACTGCATTTGCTCTTTATTTTCACCTAGATAAGAATGCTGGGTTGGGGGGAAGAATACCATGGGATTTTTCCCACGCCTAATATTTTAGGATTCTCAGAACAACAGGGTTCCATGCTCTCTTCTCATTTATTTCTCCTATTGAGCTAAGAAAACACCACCCTTAAAAACAAAAAACAAAACAAACACACACAAAAAACCCGCAGTCAAGGGGATGGCAGAATTAGCAGCCAATCAGAGAAGTCTCCACAATCCTCAGGCCTTCAGATACTGTAACTTCCAGGCTAGCCCCGCCCACAGGGGACTGGGTCTTCTCTTGAAGTTTCTTCCACTTAGAATTAAGCATGACTGAGGGCTATGGTCCAGAAACACAAGCTCTTGACCTAGTCTCTGGCAGACAAACAGATGTAGGGAGAGTGACCTGCAGGGAGAAAGTACTCTAGGGTCCCTGGGAGACCAGGCAGAAATGAAGAGAAAAGGGTGTGGCATTCAGGAGGACACAAGAGCTGCCACCGGAGGGCTGTGCTGCCTAAATAAATTATGGCTTGTTTGGCAGCCGACCCAATCTTCAGACACACCTGGGGCCTTACAGGTAGGGGTCTGTTGCCCTTTAGATCTCAGCTTAAACGTTATACCCTCCAGGAAGAAGGGTGCCATACACAGTTATGCACACTGTACACACCTGGGGTATGCCAATTGCCACATAGAAATGACAGATTTAAACGTTTTCATGACAATTTTCCAGCCATTGGCAGTTAAGCATTTTGAGGAAAGGGCAGCTTTATTTCTGATACACAAACGTGCCATCTGGTCTGCCAGTGACCCTGCTGAGAAGCCTTTCCTAACTTAGACTGGGTTTAGTGTCCCTCTTAACTACTTCAGAAGGACTCTACTTCAGAAACAGACAATTCACACTGGACTGTCACCTTTGTGAGGGCAGAGACTGTGTTTTGTTCAGCTTTGTACCTTAGGCCTAAGAACAGTGCATGGCCTGAGCAGAGGTTCTATGGTATTTGTTGAACAAGTGAGCCACATGTTTTGAGCCAGTCCTTGCCCTTACAATGCTCTTGCCAAGTGAACAGAAAGCATGGCAGAGTCGAAAGAGTACTCACTACATCCTGGGTTCAAGATCTTGGTCTTACGTACTACATGACTTTAAGTAAGAAGTCATTTCACCCCAGTATCCTTGATGCAAAAAAAAAAAAAAGGATAACCTTGCCCTGTCCACCATAGAGGGCTGTTATGAGAAGCATTTGAAAAGAACCACTTGGTAAACTGTAAAAATACTAAACACATGAGAAGTGAGGTGCTGTTCCAGGGAAGCTGGATCTATGAGGGGGGCAGGACCAGGAGTAGCCTTATATCTGAACATAGTAAGTAGTCACCTTCAACAGAAAATGAAGGATTTTTGCATCAGGCAGTGCTGTTTTGGTCACTAGGGACAAAACCCCAAAAATGTCAAAAGGCAAATTTATTGTTTCATGTAACAAAGGGAAAGTTGAAGGTAGGCCTCCAGGATAACTGGAAATAAGCATAATAATGTCACAAAGTAGTCTGCGTTCTTCTTGTCCTCCCTCTTCTCTTCCTCCCTTCCCCTGTCATCCCCTAATGCACACAGACCTGCCTTCTTCTCTTGTCAGCCTACCCACTACAGACTGGCTGCCTCCATACAAGGGACATGGCTACCAGTAGCTTCTGGCTCCATCTCACATTTTTGCCACCTGAGAGGGACCGAGCCCCTTAATTACAACTTGCAAAATCTCCCTTTGCCCTGGCTGACGTGACATATTCACCTCTGTGCCAAGGCTGAGGAATACTATGATTTCTCACTCCTACTGGAACCTCTTGATTAGAGGTGGGGAATGAGCTTGTTCAGATCGAACGGAGGTTACTGTTCCAAGGAGGGATACGTCTACCAGGCAGACAAAACAACAGATGTACACCACAGTTTTCTATAGATATTCCCACACTGAGACCTGAAATGCCACTACTTGAAATCACTGAGTTTTGGTTTGGGTTCTGCTCCTCTAGGCTCATTTTTTCATCTACCTTTTCTGAGTTCCCTATGTCTTGCCAATGGGTTTTTGCTATGGATTCAGTGACCAAAGAAATGACAGTAGAACATTCTTGGGATGAAAGTGTTATACCCAACTTTATTTCCACGGTGGCAGGTCAATCACTAAAATCCCATTCACTCAGAGAAGGTCGGCATGTAGCAAGACGGTCTCTGCCTCTGGGCTTCTGTCCTCTGCTCTGCTCTCCTGCAGCCTTGCAGCTGTGCCGCCATGTCACCCAGAGCACTAGGCGGAGCTCTTTATATAGAGTCAATAGCAACGTATTGCCCACACGTGTGTAGGGAGCTAGCTAACCAGGGTCAGATGAGAATCCTGGCCACAGGAACTTTCATTTTATCCACACCCTATAACAGAAGGAGGCAATAAGAAGGGTGACAGGAGCAGGAAGAGAGGCAACTAAGGAAAAATCATAGTCTACTTTCTACTGCAAACCTTCAGTGAAAAATCAGAGAAGCAAGCTACAAATCTAAAAAGGCTACTTCCCTTTCTAGATCTGGTAGCTACTGACTTTACCTGCTCAACATCAGATCCTAAAATCTTCTGTGCTGTGGCCAGGTTTTGGCTGAAGTGACAATGTAACAGACATGGAATGCTATTCACCTAGTCTGACCACTTTCACTTGCTGTTCTGTAGCATTCCTTTCAAATAGTCTCACAGAGCTTACTGAAACCAGTCTCAGAGAGAAAATATTTCTTATCCAACATCACATACTAAAAGGGAATTAATGGCCAAAGTAAGATCAGACTCCATGTCATCTGACACTTGTTTTTCCCATTATACCACCCTTTATTTCTCTGCACATTTATGACCTGAAAGATAAGCTATCCCTTAACCTCCTTTCCGTCTCTCCAGGTCACCTATTGAGATGCCTTCTCTAGGTCAGTTTCACTGTATTACTGGTTAGCCACCTCCAAGTTCCAGTCAACTGGCTGTTGTCTTATCCTCAGGAATCAGGAATGAAATTCCAATACCAGAGACACCTGCCCCCCATTTCCAGTGGTGTAGTGTTCTCTTCACTACTCCTCAACAGGAACCCACTCTTTAAGCAAACTAGTTTTGACTTGTGGCAAATTTTCAGGCATCATCTTGGCTAACTCCTACTTCTCTCTCAGATATCCACTGAGACCACTTTACTTAGGAAGTGAAATATAGTTTATTTAGTCTGTCTACCCAATCTGGGTCAGGAATACCTCCTATAAGCACCTATAGGACCCTGTACTCCCACCAACAAAACATTTATCATCCTGGACAGTAAGTCCCTGCTTACTTTGTCTCTATTTCCCACTCTACCATAACTTATATGAAATCAAGAGACCATTCCTATTTTCTGTACCATTATTTCCCCCAGGACTCTAAAAAGCTCAGCACATGGCAAATGCTGCATAAGTTATTTATTGAATGAATGACTAGAACTCTGATTCCTAATTACTTGCACAGTAGTAAATGACAAAAAGATATGAATAATTTATAGTTGAACACATTATTCAGATGCGAAGGACCTTTTATGTTAAAAGGATTCATTACACCGGCTATCATTATAATAAAACCTCTGCTTCTGATATGGAGATGTAAAAAAAGATCAAGCAGTCTCTTCACAAAAGCTTCCAAGACTTAAATGTTTAGAAGGCCCCTGCTACTGCCGTAAGGAAACTTCACCACCAGAATCAAACACTGCCTTTGTGAAGTTACTTCACCTCAAGGGCAGGCTGGACTCCCTGCCTCTGGTCTCTTCCTGAGTCTACTTGGCATCCATATATTGAGTGCTCACTGTGAGTCAGTCCTTGTTTTAAGTTTTAACATGCTTCACCTCATTTAATTTCTACAACAACCCTAGGAGAAAGATTCTATTTTTATTCCTTTTAATAATGGGAATACCAAGACACAGAGAGGTTATATGACTTGCTCAGAGTCACTGAGTTGGGTGGTGGAGCTAGGATTCAAACCCAGCTCTCGCCCTTCATCACTATGCTACAAGACTCTTCTGTATCTTCTTTGACAACAACCTTCTATCTTACTTAGACTGACCTCTTCCTCTTATCCAAATGTATCTGGGACTTTTCCAACTCCATGCATCTAGAATATCATGCTATTAAGAATTCAGAGGAGTCTGACAGATTATCTTATCAAATACTCCTATGATATCAATGACAAAGTAATAGCAAGTCTCATGGAAAGAAAACCAGCTTTGGAACAAGTAAGACCTAAAGTCAAAGTTTGGCTGTTTCAGTTATCAATGGCTGTGTAACAAACTACTCTGTAACTTAGCAGTCAGAGCAACAGCACTTTATTATTCCTCATAATTATATGGCTCATCTGGGAAGTTCATCTGCTCGTGTCACCTGAGCTTACTCACGGGGCTACATTCATCTGGAAAGGTTCACCATGGCCTCACTTACATGTCAGCTTTGCTGGGGAGCCTTCCATGTGGCCTCTTATCCTCCAGAAAACCAGCTTCCTTATATGGTGATCTTGGTGAGAAGAGCTGAAAAGAATTTTGGCCATACGTAGAGAAAAATGAAAGTTCCTATGGTTAGAATTCTCAACTGACCCTGGTTGGCTTGCTCACTGCACACATGTGGGCAGTATGTTATTATTGACTCTGTATGAAAGTGCTCTGCCCAATGCTCTGGGCTGCACAGCTGCAGGAGAGCAGAGGCTGGAGTGGTAGCAGTGCCAAGGACAGAGACTGAGACAGCTGCAGGGGGCAGAGAGGCCCAGAGACAGAGACCTGCTTGCTGCATTCAGACCTGCTCTGAGGTGGATGGGATTCTAGTACTTGACCTGCCACCATGGAAATAAAGTTGGGTGTAAACCCTTTCACCCCAAGAACATTCCATTATCATTTTTCAGTCTCACTGAATCAAGAGTGAACTTGCCTGGGGCTGCAACCCACTCTAAGACACCATATTTAATCTACCTTACTTCCTAGCTGGTTGACCTTGGGCAATTTATTTTCTCTCAAGGTCAGTTTCCTTATTTGGAAAATTGTGAAAGCAATCCCAATTGTCTCGGGTTCCTGAAAATATTAAATGAAATAATGTAGGTCATGTACCTAACAAACTCCCCACCACATAACAACTGTTTATCCCATGTTAGTTTTCCCCCAAGTCGTATAGTTGACATTTCTAGAGACATCCTTTCTCAACTCCCCATAATATCTCTGAGGTCTGCTTAAATCCTATACTTCAATCAAAATGTAGTTTTACTCTTACCTTCTTTACAAAAATTTCCAAAATTACTAGCCTTTAATAATTGTCTATATTAGGAAATACCAAAATTCTGTGAATAAATTAACTCTTTACAGCCTTTCTCCAACCCCATAAAAAACTTGATTGTTACACATGAAATGATTTGTTATGCATCATTTGTAATTTGACTAGTTAGATATAATTCTACCCGTTTCTCCCCAACTTAAGAAAGCATACTGAAATGTGAAAGTCTTTGTTATCCTTATTGTCTGCTCTAATTTATTTTATAAAGATTAATCACTTGCAAAATTAACCTCATTATTAGCAACAAATTATTTGTGATGCTTCACTTGTTTAAACCACTCATTTGGCACTAAGCACACACTCCTTTATTTTTAAATCTTTTCAGGGATATGTTCTGTTTTCCTAACTAGACTAAAAACACTAATAAACCCAAGGACCTTGGGATATATACATATACATGTATAAATATATGCAGATACATTTAACTTACTTTGTAGTTCTATCATAGTGCACTAAACATAATAGAAGAGCAATACATATTTCCCAAACACTCTTAAGGTTTATGTGGACAATGAGCATGAAGCAGCTTGGAACAGTAAGAAGGAAAACTGGATTTAGAAGCACAGGCTCTAAGCTTATATGCTGACTCTGGGGTTCTGGACCAAGAATTTACTTATCCCTTGAGCTTCTATGGTTCAATAGAAGATAGTGGATGAAGACAGTGGGGACTCTTGGGTACTCAAAATCAGGCCACTGGATGTCAATGGCAAAAGGATCACTTTTATGAAAATACTATACAGGCCTGATCCTTCCCTTACTCATTGATATAGCCTAGGATGAAAAGGCAAGAGAAAAGGAGATGTGTTTGGAAAATATTCTCCTGGTAAGAGCACTACAACATTAGACTCTGAGATTATTCAGCATTGTTAACTCTAACAGTTTTGCACAGTTGCTGGGAGAAAGCATCTTTCTCCATATCTCCATGATTATTCTGATTACTGAGAGCTATTTGTATTAAATTAAACCCAGTTACTATTTTCTCAAAGTAAAGTTCTCATCTCCAGGGGACTGGAGAGGCAAACATTCATAGGCATCCTAAGTGCTCTACAGTTTACTTACAAAACCCACCATGCCAAATTCCCAACCATATAATTTCCTTCAATACTTTTCTTCTTATCACAGTCAACTCATAAAACTACTTACATTGATAGCTCACATAATGCCTGGAAGATAGCACAATAAATGTGAGCAGCTCAACTAATCTCCAGTTGCATAGAGGGCTGCTCTTTCTGTGATAATTCCCACCAACAGTTTGTTATGTTTATATTTATAAGTAGCACAGTAGGAGCCAACAGAATATGCTTAATAAGTGCTTTTGGATTGACTAGAATGTCCCATACATTTTGATTCCTGGGGCAGTGGAGAAAACTTTCTAATTTAATCCAACTCTGGCTCTTTGCAGCTCAGAGAGAAGTCTATTATGAGAAGGGAAGAGGATAAAACCTTAGGGAGGTTGTTAGCAATTTAACACTTCTGTGTCAAGTGGGAGAGTTTAATTTACTCACTAAAGAGAGCAACATGATCTCCTGGGTATGGCAAGAACAAAGCTACTGCTAATAAAGAATCCTTACATTTGTTTAGCCTTTTATAGGTTACAAAGTGTTTTCATATCTCTCACCTCACTTGAGCACCCAGCAACCGTGTCAGGCAGATGTTATTAATCTTAATTTTACAGAAGCAGAGGCTAAGGCTTAGATGACTCTGTGACATGCCCAAAGTCACACAACTAAGGAAGGGCAGAGCTAGGACTTATACCAAGATATTCCTGGTTGAATTAATTATTCTTGCCTTCTTCAAGACAAGACACTTAATATAGAAGTTTAATCAGGAAATAAACTCTTGGCTTATAAGGTTGGGAAAGTATATAAGATATTGTGGTTATCTTCCCAATATCTGTTCCCTTTTCTTGCTATCTCTATTAGTTGTTCATTATCCACTCCCCCCCTCCAAACTCTACTGTGGAGCCAATATGCTTTTGGGAAAACTGACCCATCCTTAATTCAAGGAGAAGAGCTAATGCTTACACTACTTAGCATAGTACCATCTCCTGGTCACAGTTATTGGTTAGGGATAGGCATTTGACATTATATGGATCAATGGGAAGAAGGAGAGGTTCGATGAGCATTTCAGGGATAAAAATCTCCTGAATTTTCTGACAAAGTATCTGGAAGCAACTGTCTCCCACTAGATGTGAGGTGAATGGATACAACTGCATTTTTACAACACTGTGGATGGCAGACAGGGTCTTTGGCAACACCATTAAACTACCAGATCCAACTAATTCTTAAGTATGACTGATCTCTGGACCACAGTTTTATAAACCATGAGTTACTTTTAGTATACTTCATGGCAAATAATAAAAAACTCCACTCCAATGGGCCTATACACTGATGGGCTTCCTGTTACTGGCTTGCCTGCCCTGGAGTAGACTAAGGTGACCCAGGGAATGGAAGGAAGAGGTGCAGAGACAAGGGCTTCAGGGACTGGAATTCAATTCTCCACGATACCAGGACTCTTCCTCTCCACCTTGCACTCATTTGCTCCCATTCCCTCTACTGCAGAAAGGCTTCTTCCATTACGTGGCAAGTAAATGATCCCCTGCCACCTCAGCATACCAGAGAGTGCTGGCAGGAAAGAAAGGCTTTTCAGATTGAGTCTCTGAGAAGAGTTTAATAAAGAGATCATGTACAAAATATGGGTAGAAATACCACAAAGGATAATGTAGAGCCCCAGGGCTAGAAAGAGACTGGTAGAGAATTGTTACCTCTCTGAAGTCTGAAGGGTTGAGGAAAGGTAGCAGTTACTGGAATCCAAGACTAAAGGGCTATGTGGAGGGTCACCTGACATGAGTTGTCCCAAGTGACATATCAGGTTGCATTCCAACCTCAATCTCCTTCCTCCAATTACTTACTGGTGTTCTCCACTGGCCAACCAGAGGGGAAGCAGAAGAGAAGCTAGCTTATGTATGTACTCCATACAGGTCAACCTCCAGAGGCACAGAGTGGCCTGTAGAAGGCAGAGTGTAGATTTTAAATGGGCATATTGAAGATGTCCAGTACACTAAGGTTAGCAACCTGCAGAATGACAACATTCCTTTTTCACACCATCTGAATGTCAACACCATTAAAAAGATTCTTGTTCCCTTTGGGACAGTGGCTCACTTCTTGGACCAACTGTATAAAGATATACATTTCCTTACTCCCAATTAATATTCTCTAGAGTTGGCCTTGGAAGAGTATATCAGGGAGAGGTTTACTATAAAACATAAGTGTCACCAAGAATGGGGGGAATATTTAGATCTTACCTGGTTTTACACTGACTTTTTTAATTTATGAAATAAAACCACAAGGCTAGGGCTGTCACAAAGCATCTCAGATCAATGTAGCAGTGTTAGGATGGGCAATCACGTTATTTTTATTGTTATTGTTATTAGATTATAGCATTACTTTTATTACTGTTAAAATAAAGTATTATTATTAAATTATAATTTAATGGTTTAGAAGCAGAACCTTTGCTCATAATAGCAAAAACTAAAAATTCTTGTTATGTTCTTACAATGGAATGTTCAAGAGTGAAAATTGTGACAAAATTTTGATAACAAAAAAAATCCCATAAAATAACATAGATTATTAAAATATTTTCATAAAACTAAAAAATAAGTAAAACAAACAATGTATGGGATAAACACTTCCTCCCCAAAAGTAGTAATGAAAACAAAATTCAAGAGGGGGAGGCAAGGGAACGGGATAGGGATGGAGAACATAGGAAGATGTAACTTATTTATTCTTAGCTTAGGCATTAGGTTCTTAAATGTTCATTTTATTAGCACAAATAAATGAAAATAAATAAATGAATAAAAGGGCTCTGCACTGGACCAGTGACAACAGTGTATCATAAACAGGATTATATTTAATCCAATACTCTCTATTTACAAACAATAACATTCTTCACCAAGAACATGTTCATAACAGCTTTATTTGTAATAGCAAAAAACTGAAACCAAATGTCCAATCCAAAGAACACCAACTGAAGTTGGTGAATGGTTAAACAAAATCTTGCACACCCATATGGTGGAATACTACCTAGCAATAAGAGGAGAAAACTAGCAATGAACACAATAACCTGGATGGACATCAAGGGCATTATGCTTAGTGAAAAAAGCTAGTTTTAAAAGACTATTTACAGCATACCTCCATTTAATAACATTCTTGAAATGACAAAACTGTTAAGACATGGAGAACAAACAAGTGGTTGCCAGGAGCATGATAGGTTTGGTTGGAAAAAAAAAAAGGGTAGCAATAGGGAGCTCCTTTATGGTTATGGAACAGTTCTGTAACTTGAATGTGGTGGTGGTTACACAAATATAAACATGGGATAAAATTGCATAGAACTATATAAACACACACACTTACAAAAACAGCATATTATAAAGATACAACATTCTAAGAATGTTGGTATAGACACATGAATGGACAAAAAGAGCAATGGAATGGAAAAGAGAGACCAGTTATGAATCCAAATACATACATAAATTAAGTATCTGATAATATGACAATTCAAATCAGTAACAAAAAAGATGGATTATTTAATAAAAAGTATCTGTCTTAAATAGATCAAAGGTATATATAAGTACAAAAGGAAAATAAAGTGCTAGGAGAATGCATGGGGTAATTTTTCTTAAATAATCAAGAAGCAACTCAGAAAACATAAAAATAAAATATTTGCATAGATGACTACATAAAAATTAAAAATAATGCATAGTAAATAATACGATAAAGTTAAAAGATAAATGACAAGCTGGAAAAAATATTTGCAAAACATATGACAAAGAAACTGATTTTCTTAATATATAAAGGGCTTACAATAAGAGACAACCAATATAAAAATGGGAAAAGGTACCAACAGAAGTTAACAAAAACAAATTAAAAATAGCTGTAAAATATATAATATGTACAATCTCACAATTTTAAAGACATGAATTTGGAAACTTTTTAGAAGTTTGATAATAAATTGTATCAGCCAAGGTTTAAGGAGGGAAAAATGAATTAATTGACATCACTGAAGGCCAGAGACCCTAAGCCCTTAGGTAATTATCATCTCATTCATATACTTATTCATTCAACAACTCAGAATCCTTAGCATCTACCTGTGCTAGGCATTATTGGTGCTGAATATACAGCAGGCAACAAAATAGATAAAAACCCATGCCCTCACGAAGTTCACTTTGATTCGGGTAAGGAATAGGGAGGTATGCTGGGAGCATTATTTGAATGAAGAAAGGAGTAATATGAGGGAGAAACCTTACCTACGTCACTTCTCTAAATAAGGATCTCCTCCCTTCCAATTGTCTGGCAATACCCTACCCATCTACTTGAGGGTTCTTCTCTAATAAAAATCCTACTTCCTTCCTGACTTCTTCCCACCTGACATTGTAAAATATATTTTTTAAAACTATGACACAGTATATAAGGTAGTGTTGGTTTTTACATTTCTTGCAATGTGCACAATTGTATCTTGGACATATCAGATGTTTAGCAAATAAATTAAGTGGGTTTTTGTCAAGGGCAGCATGTGGAGTATGTGAGCAGTCTAGCTGTTCTGAGAGAAAACAGATGGCTTGCAGGCAGGGGGCAGGTGGACAGATGACCAGGCTGCTGCTCCAAGATACAAAATATACCTCATATTAACTATGCAAAAATGTGAATCATCAATACTGTGTCAGCAACTATGAAATCATTTTTAATAAGCCATACTATAGCTAAAAGAAATAATGAAATACAGCAAAGGCAGTCTAACAGGCACATTCATTTTTGTTTGACAGTTTGAAAACAAAGTAGTAATAGGTAAGTCTATTAACATCGTGAAAATATATTTAATTAATAGTTAAATAAAAATACCATAGGGTCAAAGAGTTACATTTTAGGCTTTTCACCACCCTAACTTTAATTAACTGAAACTCTTTTGAAGTAGAAACTATTCCATCTTTTTGAAATAAAAGATTTTCCCCAATGCTACTATTGTAAAGCTGGAACATAACATCCTTGTCTTAGCATGTAATAAAAGCCACTTCTTTTTGTGTATACTTTTAATTCAAGCAAGCAGTAAAGACAGATTACAGAACATTCAAGAATAAAAACTGAGAACAAGTAGAAAAGGTACATACTAAAAAGCCAGGATTATAATGCTCAAATGTCATGGTGCTGCTGAGTGCCTTAACGAGTACATTTTTCAAAGGTTACGCATTACTAAACTCCCTTTTCACCAACAGGAAGTCAGGGAAATAGAGGAAGTAACACAAAAGGCAAATTTAGAATAAAGACCTGGCATCATTCAAGTCAGTGATTCATTAGGAAATAGTTCCTGAGGGTCAAATGACTCATCACCGCTTTTTAGTGGTAAAATTTTCCAATTCTGATTTTAGAGAACAAGTATATTGCTCTACTCCTACTTGGAATCAGTATTGCAACAAATAAAAAGTAATAAATAAAAATACTAAAACTTATTTTAAAACTATAAAAAATATTTTTGAAAAACTTTAAATAAAGAATGGAATGGTTCTGTATCTGTGATAGGTAGAAACCAGAATCAATTACGAAACTGTCCCTGTGGCAGCTGAAGTCCAAGAGGTGGCTGTGTCTACAGTGAAAGTGGACAGAATGCCCTGCCAAGAAGGGTATCTTGCCTGAGGACCAGTCTTTATCAATGTGTATCAAATTAGGCCAGGTCCAACTTGGGAACAACAGCCCTCTTCTAAATTAGTCTCAGTTTGTCAGTTTCCAGTGCCAATCCCCAGGGTCACCTTAGGAGACAATGCTCCCCAACACTCCTTGGCTGTTCCAAAAGTTGAGGACTTCTTAGCTTCCACACTTTGGAGAAGCTCTCGCAAAGCCAGCTACTACTTTGCCACCAAATCCCTTCCCCTGGGGCCACCTCAGCAAGATAGCATCAAGCTGGTTTTTTTTTTCTAATCAAGATACTCTGATAATAGGACGAGAGGGGATTTTTATTTAGCTATTTATTAGATACATTTTCACTGTGTTCCTTGCCTGGCTGATGGATTGAGTGGATCAGGCACTCATACTTTAGGCCAGACTAGGGCACAAAATCTGTGATGGGGGAAAACAGGGGACACAAAACTTTTTTGCCCCACTGGCCTCTGGGTTTTCTCTCTTACTCTTGTACTCTGCCTTGTTATTTCACTGAGTAATGCCTGTCTTTCCTACACAATAACATAAAATGCTTAGCATGGACACATCCACACAGTCCTCTGCTCTCATTGTACCCTGACCTGAATCAATATGTCTACACCTGTCCCAGCTCTTCTTCCTGATCTCAGTCTGCAGTCAAAACAATCCTTCCTTTGGCTGAGCTCTCCCGTTACAAGGGAACCCAAAAGCCAGGTGCAAAGAATCACATACCAAGGCTAAATACAAAATTTGAGCTATTCTCAGGTGACTTGCTGAGACCACGTCATTTCTTTTCATTTTGAATGCATGTAATAAACTACAGTCTGTGTTGTTAGTTTTAACTGTTTAACTTGATTAAAGAAAGGTGACAGAAAACTCGCTCAACCTGTTTTAAAGAGGTTTGTTGCCAACCTTCATAGAAACTTGCCTTAATTGCTTCAGGTTTTTAAACACCTCAAGAGAAAACTGCAAAAGTGACTCACAAAGGAATTTAATGAAATTCCACTCACTTCAAATAATATCCCATTACTTGCTGATAAAGAAGGCTTTAAGTAAAGCAAATAGTCTATAGAGCTCCATTTTTGCTTATGTGCTTTGAGATCAAACGGAAACAGTCTCTCCAAGTGTTCCATGAGCACTTTTCACAGGAAGCAGGTTGTCCCTGGTACAGACTTTATACCAAACATTTGAAAAAGTATTTCATGAGACCAGTTATTATTCCCTCTAATATAAAAGTCCATGCACTCAAAAATAACAATGGAGCACCTACTACATCTCTGCATTAACTCATCTCTCTCCAGGTTCCTATGGGAGATACATGATGTTTTTACGCCTTCCTCAGGAAATTTTGATGCCACAGTGCATTCAAGAGCTTAAGATTGAAAAAAAAAAAGAGTTTAAGATTGTATGGCCTCTCTGTCTCCTCTCTCTCTTTTGGTGTTTGATTCTCTTTCCCTCTCCCTCTCTCTAGTTGTTATTTTTCCTGTCTCTCCTGTCTTTGCAGTATTGTTGGAGCTTCTCCATATGCCACTTCTTTCTTTCCTCATGCTGTCAGAGCTCCAGTTTTGATAATATCTATTCTCTCTGTCCAAGGCTCTCTAGCTCCAGGCCACGCCAGGTTAGAATTACAACTGAACTAAGGCACTCACGTGGTCTCATTCTCCTTGCCAGGGATTGATTAGGCATGTACGTAACTTGAACAATTGCTTGTGAGTAGAAAGCCACCAAAGACCTCTGGAAAAGTTTCCTTAAGCTAATAAAAAGGACACAGTCCTTTTCTGCCTTTGGACATTATTGGGTCCAGATGTAATGGCTGTAAGTGAAGTAGTCCTTTCAACTATGAAGACAAGGATCACACACTGAGGATGGCAGAGTTCTGAGTTATTGAGTGAATCAACCCTGGCCTCAATGCACAACTTCTTGTTATGGGAAATAGTACATTCACCTATGGTTGTTAACCAGTTGAGTTAAGGTTTTTTATTACTTGGAGCTAAAACATTTTAACAAAATTTCTCACAAGTTTCTCATGGATAGATAAGAAATGAACACACACTATCAATTTTCTATCCAATTTGTAATAAACATTACTAATGGAAATTATTAATACCAGAATAAAATTGACAATGGCTAAAACTGCATACAATAAAATTATTTTTTAGATCATAAATCTCTTCAACAGTTATCACTTAGCTTCAACAATTATCAACTCAAGGTCAGTTTTGTTTCATCTATACCCCCACTCACTTTTCTTACCTCCAGAATATTTTGAAGCAAATCCAAAGACCTTACATTATTTCATTAGGAAATACCTCTAAGATTAGCAAGTATCGCTAAGAGATAAGGACTCTTAAAAATATAACCAAAATGGCATTCTCATACCTAAAAATTAAAAATAACTCATTATTATCACTAGACATCCAGTCAGTGTTTAAATTTACTGGGTTGTTTCATTTGAGTTTATTTGATGCTTAATTTGTTCAAATCAGAATCAAACAAGGTGTACAGATTGCATTTGTTTGACACGTTTCTTAAGTCTCTTTTCACTTATAGTTTTTACCTTATAATTTATCTGCTTCTCAAAAACAATTACATTTAAAAATATCTATGACACAAAAATTAATTTTGTGGAAATAATGGCCACAAAAGAAAATGCACAATGGCAGAAGTATGGAAACATTTGATATAGATGAAAACTGATCAGTGAGTGAAATCTTTGTTGTAAAATATAAAGACAGAAGAATTTATTTTAAAAATTATTTTAGAAAAAATAATAGAGTGTAAAATTGGAAATAATAGTTTAAACTATAAATTCCATCATGGCATTAAATTAATTTGATAAAATTAACTTCAAACAATATTTTCTTAATGAAAATTCATCAATATTGACCTAATTCTGATGAGATTATTTGCACTCAGAATGTCCTCATGGCTAAAACAGTGGTGTTAAATTAGTATTAAAATAATAGAATCAGAATGCTACTACATGTCTATGAGATATCCAAGTGGAAATACTTGATTGGGTTGGGAGGTCAGAAAAGACAAATGCTGGTGTCACTGGTTTGAGAAATATCATCAATCAATAACTGAAGCCATGGGGATATAAAAGTCATGAAAAATGTAAAAATTAAGAAAAGGGCTTCAAAAAGAACCCAGAATACCCATTTAAATAATGGGCTGATAGAAGAAAAGCCAGCAGAAAAGAATGCAATATAGTACAGCATGGAGAATATAGTCAATGATTCTGTAACATCTTATTACATTGATAGATAGTAACTGCACTAGAGGGGGTGAGGATTTAATAATATGGGTAACTGTTGAAGCACCCTGTTGTATATTTGAAACGAACAGAAGATTGTCAACACTACTTTAATTTTTAAAAATGCTATCGAACAGCAAAAAAAAAAAAAAAAAAAAAGAATGCCATAAATTGCAGGAAGAAAGGCAGGAGAACGTAGTGTTTTGAATGCTGTAGCAGCCTAGAGAATGCACCCAACAGACTTCCAACTATAGAGACAGTAACTGACCACAGCTCCCACAGCTAGACTCCAAAACCCACTGTTTGCTACAGAACCATGGTAGGCACTGATGTAAGTGTAGGACAAATGAGGCTGATATGTTCATCAACTTTACAGGATATACTTTATAGCTCCTAAAGAGGTTTAGATGATAAACTCTTATTTATACATTATATCATTTGTAGATTATCCAGGTCTTGAGCTACACCTTCTTTTCCCTACTGCCACTGTGGCAGTATTGATAATTACCTGCCAAACACCCATTCTTCTTTTTTCCTTACCAGTGGAAATTTGATTTCCCAGGAGTAGCCATATGGTGTACTTCTGGGCACTGAGATACAAGGGAAAGTTTATTGGGAGGGGCTCAGGAGAAAGCAACTGCTTTTCGTGATTTAAAAAGGTGGGCCGACTTGGCTGACACATACCTTTTGCCCTGTACCCTTCACCCTCTTCTTGTCTAGAATTCAGATACAACATTAAGGTGGCATAGTCATTTTAAAAAATAGACTGCTTTTTAGAGCAATTTTAGGTTCAGAGCAAAATTAAGGAGACAGTTCAGAGATTTCCCAAATAACCCTACCCCCACACATGCATAGCCTCCCACACTATCAACATCCCCCACCAGAGTATTAATTTGTTACAAATGATGAATTTATATTGACATGTCTTTATTACCCAAAGTCTGCAGCTTACCTCAGGGTTCATGCTTTGTGTTGTATGTTCTATTGGTTTGGACAAATATATAGTGACATATGTCCATCATTTTAACATCAGACAGAATATTTCACTGCCCTAAAAATCCTCTGTCTATTCATTTCCCCCCCCCACCCCCGTCTGGGCAACCACTGATCTTTTTACTGTCTCCATAGTTTTGCCTTTTACAGAATGTCATATAGTTAGAATCATACAGTATGTTGCCTTTTAAGACTGGATTCTTTCACTTAGTAATATGCATTTACAATTCCTTTATGTCTTTTCCTGGTTTGATAGTTTATTTCATTTTAATACTGAATAATATTTCACTGTCTAGATGTACTACAATTTACGTATCCATTCACCTGCTAAAGGACATCTTGGTTGTTTTAAATTTTTGGCAATTGTGAATAAAGCTGCTCTAAACATCCTCATGCAGGTTTTTGTGTGGACATATGTTTTCAACTCCTTTGGGGAAATACCAAGGGATGTGACTGCTGGTTCACATAGTAAGAATGTTTGTTTTTTAAAGAAATCACTAAACTCTTCCAAAGTGGCTGTGCCATTTTACATTTCCACTAGCAAGGTATGGGAGTTCCTGTTGTCCACATCCTCATCAGCACTTGGTGGTGTCAATGTTCCAGATGTGGCCATTCCAATAGGTGTGTAGTGGTATCTCGTTGTTTTAATTTCTATTTTCCTGATGACATATGTGGAGCATCTTTTCATATGCTTATTTACTATCTGTATATCTTCTTTGGTGGGGTGTCTTTTAAGGTCTTCAGTCCACTTTTTAATTGGGTTGTTCATTTTCTTATTGTTGAGTTTTAAGTTCTTTGTATATTTTGGATAACAATTTTTTTTTAGCAGATATGTCTTTTGCAAATATATTCTCACAGTCTGTGGAGTATCTTTTCATACTCCTGACAGTGTCCTTCAGAGAGCAGAAAGTTTTAATTTTAATGAAGTCCAGTTAACACTCTCTCTTTCACGGTTGTATCTTTGGTGTTATATCTAAAAAGTCATCACAAAACCCAAGATCATTTAGATTTTCTCCTATGTTTTCTTCTAGAGTTTTATAGTTTTGTGTTTTATGCATAATCCATTTTGAGTTAATTTCTGTGATTAATTTTTTTGCATATAGATGCTCAGTTGTTCTGGCACTATAGTTGAAAGGACTATTTTTGCTCCATTGCACTGCCTTTGCTTCTTTGTCAAAGATCAGCTGACTGTATTTTTTATGTGAGACTATTTCTGGGCCCTCTATTCTGTTCCATTGATCTATTTGTCTATTTTTTTGCCAATACCACAGTCTTGATTACTGTATCTTTACAGTTAAGTTTTGAAGGCAGGTAATGTCAGTCCTCCAACCTTGTTGTTCTTCAGTTTTGGCTATTTACCTGTCCATACATATTTACCATATACTTTATGATCAGTTTGTCAATATCCACAAAATAACTTTCTAGGGTTTTGATTGGGATTGTTATCAATTTATAGATCAAGTTCGGAAGGACTGATGTCTTGACCATATTGATTCTTCCTATCCATGAATATGGAATATCTCTCCATTTATATAGTTATTCTTTGATTTCTTTCAAGTTTCATAGTTTTCCTCATATAGATCTTATACACATTTTATTAGATTTATACCTAAGTGTTTCAGTTTTGGGGTGCTAATGTAAACGGTACAGTGATTTTAATTTCAAATTCCACTTGTTCTATTGATGATATATAGGAAAATAATTGAGTCTTGTGCATTTACCTTGTATTCTGAAACCTTGTTGTCATTGCTTATTAGTTTCAGGGTGTTTTTTTTTCCTCAGCCCTTTAGATTTTCTACATATACAACCACATCATCTGTAATCAAAGACAGATTTATTTCTTCCTTACCTACCAATATACCTTTTATTTCCTTTTCTTATGTTGTTGCATTAGTTAGGATTTCCAGCACAATGTTGAAAACAGTGATGAGAGGACACATCATTGCCTTGTCACTCATTCTAGTAGGAAAGATGTGAGTTTTTCACCATTAAGTATGTTAGCTGTAGGTTTTCTGTAGATATTCAGTATCAACAGAATTATCCCCTCTATTCCTAGTTTACTGTGAGCTTTCATCATGAATGGATATTGGGTTTTGTCAAATCTTTTCATACATCTATTGATATGATCATTTTTCTTCTTTAACCTGTTAATGTAATAGATTGAATTAAGTGATTTTTATAATGTTAATTAACTTTTTTTACATTGTTGGACTTGATTTCTAATATTTGCAAGATTTTTGCATATATGTTCATGAGAGATATTGGTCTGTAATTTTCTTCTCTTGCAATGTTTTTGTCTTGTTTTGGTAATAGTGTAATGCTGGCCTTACAGAATGTGTTAGGAAGTATTTCCTCTGCTTCTATCTTCTGGAAGAGATTGTAGAGAATTGGTATAATTTCTTCTTTAAATGTCTGGGAAAATTCACTAGTGAACCAATCTGGATCTGGTGCTTTCTATTTTGGAAGGGAATTAATTATTGATTCAAATTATTTAATAGATGTTGGGCTATTCATATTGTCTATTTCTTCTTGTGTGAGTTTTGGCAGATTTTGTCTTTCAAGGAATTGGTTTATTTCAGGTAAGTTATCTAATTTGTAGGCATGGAGTTGTTCACAGTATTCTTTTTATTCTTTTAATGGAATCTGCAGTGACATCCTCTCTTTCATTTCTGATATTAGCAATTTATGTCCTCTCTTTTTTTTTCTTAGTTAGCCTGGCTAGTGGATTATCAATTTTATTGATCTTCTCAAAGTATCAGCTTTTGAATTCATTGATTTTTCTCTGAGTTCCTGTTTTTAATTTCATTGATTCCTGCTCTAATTATCATTATTTCTTTTCTTCTGCTCACTTTGGATTTAATTGCTCTTCTTTTTCTAGTTTCCTAAGATGTACATTGTTATTGTTACTATAGAAAAAAAATGAAAGAAGCTAAATTCTACAAAATGAGACTCATTTAAAAAATACCATGGTAGAGCAACTTGATGTATTTTATAGCCATGAGAACAATTATCAAAATAATAAAATGCTTCCTGAAATAGCAGACTAGGTTATTTGTATTAATCTTCCTGTTATAACCAAACTACAAAACTCCATCATTTTTTAAACCTTTTTTTTAAATCAGAGGAAAAGTGGCAAATCAGCCAGAAATTACCAAGCTTAAAGTAAAGGGAAAATGTTATCCCAGAGAGGTAACTGCAAAATATGCCTTTTGCCCTGAGAGCATTTCCCAATCCTGAAAAATCTGTATCTTAATTTGAAAACACTGTGGGCAAGAAAGAGAGAAAGCAAAACTCAGGGTCTGCAAAAAGTTGAGAGGCTAATAGGAAAACCTTCTCACAATATGTTGGGACCCCACAGTATGTTGATACCTCATACTCAGAGTGAGGACAAAATGGAAGAGAAACATCTTATATGGAATTACAGCCTAAACAGGTCACAAGAACACCAGAGAATTTCAAGTCTTAAAGTAGTCAAATTCCCAGGTACTTGGCAGAAGCAAACACAGATCTTCTCCAGTCTAACTAGAAAAGTTAGACTTCATTGCAAGTCTTAATTTATTCCCACAAATAATTTGTCAAATATAATGTCCAACACCCCCACAAAAACAAGGCTCACAAAGCAACTAGACTCTATAAGCAAGAACTAGTAAAATCAATAGACAAGAGAAACAGATCCATAAAGATTTCAGATATTCAACAACTATATGACTATAGATAAAGAAGTAAAAGAGAAGTCTGAAGTGCTCTGTGAGAATAGGAAACCATAAAAAGTGCTATAGCAAATTTGCAGAATAATATAAAAGAATTCTATAAGTAAAAAAACAATAACTGAAATTAAGGGTGGAAGTTCCAGGTTTGTGAACATCCAGATACTAAGAGGATGGCATTCCCTGAGAGGGCATGGAAGCTCCATGCCACTCTATTTCCCCATACTTTGCCCTATGCATCCCTTCCATTTGGCTTTTTCTGAGTTGCAGGAGGCCATGTGAAGACAGAAGCAGAGATTGAAGTTATGAAGCCACAAGCTAAAGAATGCTTAGAGCCACCAAAAGCTGAAAGTGGCAAGGAATGATTCTCCCCTAGAGCCTTTGAGGGAACATGGCACTAACACTTCAACCTGGACTTCAGGCTTCCAAACTCTGAGATAATAAATTTCTGCTGTTTTAAGCCAAGAATAAACAAACAAACAAATAAACAAAAAGCCCAAAGGTTGGATCCCTGCTCTGAAAAGGTGGCTCTTAGTCATGGCTGCACATTGGAAACATCTGGGAGAGCTTAAAACAAAAAACAAACAAGCAAAGAAAACAAAACCCAAAAAACAGATAACCATGCTGTAACTCAGATCAATTGAACCAGAATCTCTCCCTCCTGGGAGAGGTCCAGGAGTCAGTTCTTGAAAGCTGTGCATCTAGGGTTGGGAACTGTAACTCTGGATTAAGGATGGGCAAACTGGCCCACAGGCCAAATGTGGCCTGCCACCTGCTATTGTAAACAAAGTTTTATTGGAATATGTGCACATACACAAAACTTAAGGCCCAGGGCAGTAAATTAGATTCTGATGAAAAGAAAATTAGGAAATTAGAAGAGAAACCATAAAGATTATAGTGGATACTAATGAAATATAGAATAGAAAAGCAATAAAGAAAATCAATGAAACTGAAAGTTCTTTGAAAAAAACAACAAAATAGACAAACCTTTAGCTAGACTGACCAAGACAAAAAAAACCACAAACTACTAGAATCAGAAATGAAAGAGGACATTACTACTGACCTTACAGAAAGAAAAAGGATTATAAAGGAATGTCATAAACAATTGTATGACAACAAAGTAGATAATCTTGTTGAAATGGATAAATTCCTACAAAGATACAAAGTACTGAAATTGACTCAAGAAATGACATAGACAAATGACTACAACTAAAACAACTGAAGAAAATTAGTTAACAGTCAGAAAACTAACCACAAATTCCAGACCAAGATGGTTTCAACAATGAATTCTACTAAGAATTTAAGGAAGAATTAATGTTAATTTTTCACAAACTCTTCCAAAAGTTAGAATAGGAGGGAGCATTTCTCAAGTCATTTTATGAGGCCAGTATTACTCTGATACCAAAAATCAGGAAAATACATCACAAGCAGGATGCAAGCTTGGTGTAACTTCCAAAAATCAATTAATGTAATACTTTATATCAATATATAGTGAAAAAAAACTTACATGCAAATCTCGATACAGAAAAGCTTTTGACAAAATCCAATACTCTTTCTTGATAAAAACAATCAACAAACTAGAAACAGAAGGGAGCTTTATCAGTATGATAAAGAGCACCTACAAAAAAAACCCCAGTTAACATTATACTTAATGGTGAAAGACTGAATCCTTTCCCCATAAGGCCAGGAACAAGACAAGGATGTCTTCTCTTGCCACTTTTATTCAATATTGTATTGGGGGTTCTAGCCAGGGCAAATAGGCAAGAAAAGCAAGTAAAAGGCATTCAGATTAAAAAGGAAAAAATAAAACTACCTATTCATATCATCTTGTATACAGAAAAACCCTAAGAAATTCACTAAAACACTATTAGAACTAACAAATGAGTTCAGCAAGGTTTCAGGATACAATTAATATACAAAAATCAATTTTATTTCTTATACACTTACAAAGAACTATCCAAAAATGAAATTAAGAAAACAATTCCATTTATGATGACATCAAAAAGAATAAAATGCTTAGGAATAAATTTAACAAAAAAGTACAAAACTTGTACTCTGAAAACCACAAAATGTTATTGAAATGAATATATTAAAGATCTATAATTGGAAAAATAGCCTATGTTCATGGATTGGGACACAATATTGTTAAGATGGTGCTACTCCCCAATCTGATCTACAGATTCAATGTAATCCCAATTAGAATCCAAGCCAACTTCTTTGTAGAAATTAACAGACTGACTGTAAAATTTATATGGAATTGTAACTGACATACAATAGTAAAAAAAAATCTTGAAAAAGAAGAACAAAGTGTGACTCAACTTCCTCATTTCAAAACTTACTGCAAGGTAACAGTAATCTAGACATTGTGATACTAGCATAAGGATAGACATATATAGGATCAACGGAATAGAATTGAGAGTCCAGAATAGACCTATAGTCAACTAGTTTTCCACAAGAATGCCAAAACCATCCAGTAGGGAAACAATAGTTTTTTTCAACAATGATGCTGGGACAGTTGGATAGCCACATGCAGAAGTATGAGATTACATTCTTTCCTCACACCATGTACAAAAATTAACTCAAAATGGATCATGAATCTAAATGTAAGAGCTCTAGGTATAAATCTCTTAGAAGAATACAGAGGATAAATGTTCACGGCCTTAGATTTGGTAAAGGAGTCTTAGATATGACACCAAAAGGATGCACAACAAAATAAATAAATAAATCAGACTACCTCAAAACTAAAATCTTTTGTGCTTTAGACAACACCATCATGCATATGACAACCCATAGTATGAGGGGAAATACTTGCAAAATATTATCTGATTTTTATCAGGGATTTATATCCAGAAATGTAAAGAAATCTTGTATTTAATTTAAAAAAAATTTTTAAATGGTCAAAGGATGTGAATAGTTTAGGACAATACACAAATGACCACTAAGCACATGAAAAGATGCTCAACATCATTAGGCATCAGGGAAATGCAAGTCAAAACCACAATGAGAAACTACTTCATGCTTACTAACATGGCTAGAATCAAAAAGTGAGATAATAACAAGTGTTAGAAAATCTGTGGGGAATGTGGAACCCTCATATCCTGTTAGTGGGAATATAAATGGTGCATCCTCTTTGGAAAACAGTCTGGCAGTTTGTCAAATGATTAACAGTTAACACCAGATCCAGCAAATCCATTCAGAGATACCTAAGAGAAATGAAAACACATTCCACAGAAAAATGTACATGCATGTTTACAGCAGCACTGTTCATAACAGCCAAAAGACAGAAATAGCCCAAATGTCATCAATGGACAGATAAGAAAAATACAGCATACCATACATTAGAATACCATTCAGTGGTAAAAAGGAATGAAATACTGATACATCCCACATAATACATCCAACATGGATGAACTTTGAATACATTATGTTAAATGAAAGAAGCCAGACACAAAATACCACATATCACATAATTCCATTTATGTGAAATGTTCAGAACAGAAATCTGTAGCAATAGAAACTATATTAGTGGTTGCTTAGGCCTGGGGTGGGAGATAGGGCAATTGGTGGCTGATAGCTAAAGGGCGTAAGGCTCTTTCAGAGGTGATGGAAATGTTTTAAAATTGACTATGGTGATGATGTTTGAACAGATCTGTGAAAATAACAAAGAAAAAACCATGAACTGTACACTTTAAATGGATGAACTGTTTGATACATGAATGATATCTCAACAAGGCTGTTTAAAAAATATACAATGAGGAACTCACTCTCAGGTGCCACTCCTGCACTTCCACAAACCTGAAAGGGAGTAGTACTTCCTTAGACTTTGTACCCTAGGTTCTTTGCCTTCCTTTACCCTAATCCCAGGTGTGCTCTGTATCCTTCCCTCCATACACAAATCTACTCACATTAAAAAAAAAATTGACTATAGTTGATATAAAATATATTCGTTTCAGGTGTACAACATAGTGATTTGACAATTATATACATTATTAAATGCTCACCATAAGTGTAGTTACCATCTGTCAACATACAAAGTTATTATAATGTTATTGGCTATATTTCCTATGCTGTAATTTTTATCCCTGTAATTTATTTTTTAATTGGAAGTCAAAGATAACCACTTTTTATTTGTTGTTGTATCCCTTTAGAAGTTTTATGTAAAAGTTTTATTTACCCTTTAGAAGGATATAGGTACAACGTTTCTTGCAAGGTACTTTAACTTTAAAATAAAATACAGTTCACTAGAGTTTATGACAAGCATCTTTGTGAGCAACAAGAAAATACTTCTCTTTTCACAGAAATCACATTACAGAATGATAGTTATTTCCTCAAGATTTAAATGCTTAAAATAGGAGGATGATAAGAGAAAGAGGCCCTGAGCTCTTCGAGGAATTGGCAATATTTTAGAGGGGATGACCATGTGTTAAACCTAGGAAGAGGCTTTGGGGTTCATAGCTTCAACCAAATTTCCTGGACATAGCTTATGAATGGTATGTGAGGAGAAAGCTGTCAGTCTTCCAGATATCATTGTGACCTTGGACAATATAGATGTTAGCAGAAACTTTGATGAACTAGAGCTACTGACCCTGTTTCCCCAGTACCACATAAAGCCTGGGTGGAAAGGGGAGCCCCTGATGCTAAAGAAAATTTAATTTTCTGCTACCCTTACAGAATGAGAGCTTTAAGTCTCTTAGATTTTTTAAAACAATAAATGGATATTTCTTACACTCTTAAGATTTTTTTTATTTGTAAATAACTTCAAATGAAGTTGTAAAAATTAAGAGTACAAATATTATACGTCTATCCTTTACCCGGATCCACCTATTGTTAAAATTTCACATTTGTTTTATTATTTGTTATGTAAATATATATTTATATTTGTGTATATGTATTTATATATAAACAGTATTTTTCTGAACCACTTGTTAAATATATTTACTATATATTATATATGATCTATTATGTATATATAGATATGCATACATACATACATGTATGTATGCACACACACACATATATACATACATTCACCAAGACAGATATTCCCTTTCATAACTTCCATTAGGGTGCCAAATTTAACAAACAAAAATACAGAACATCCTGGGCAAATTGCAATAAAAATGAAAGATCTGAGCTTTCCCTTACTAGAATTATCATACTCCCTCTTCTGGACACACTTAGACACTATTCTTGGATTTGATGAGTTCTGATTTCCTTTGGTTACCCTTCAAGTCCTAAGCAACAAGCCAAAGATGCTGGGCAAGGTTTCTAGTAACGAGTTTATGTCTGTCATGATCTTGCTGATTAAAGTGAAGGCTAACTGACTCTGGTATTGAATTAAAACTTGTATTTCTCCTGTCTTTTATACTTGCTCTACATAATTCCATCTCTTGAAAGTTCTATTGATTTAGTAGCGTTTCTCATAATTGAATTAAGTCTTAATAAAAACCACTGCTTATCAAATTTATTATCCGTATAAATTATCATTGGATCTTGTTATATACAGATTTTGGTTCAGTAGAATAGGGATGGGTCCTGAAATTTTCTAACTCTTATTAAGCTCCCAGAGGATGCCAATAAACTGGTCCTCCTATCACACTTCAAGGAGCAAGATTATGGCCACCTATGTCACAATCAATAGGTATTTGTTAAATATAGTTACCTAGGCCCTGTCCTGATGTACTGATTCAGAATCTTTGGGGAAGTGTCCAGAAATACATATTTTAAACAAATTCCTAGGGATATATAAGAACCAATGGCTTATGGGTTTGAAATGCCCTCTACCTTTTTCTCTACTTATTATTGTCCCTCAAAGACCAATGCTGGTCCCTCCCATTGCTTGTTGCTTTTATTGACCATTTCAGACTGAATTCTTTCAACAGTTGTCTGCAGTATGCATTTGCTGCTTATCATGGTTACTTTTCCTTGAATATATCCTGTCTCCCCAGACTTTTTTTTAAAAATGAACAATTATGCTATATACTTCCTTGTAGTTTCAGCTCCTAGCATAATGCTTAGCATACATATGTCTAATTAACGTTTGTCACGGACGCTAATGGTAATGATACTGAACAATGAACTTCTCTCCAGGACACATAGTTGTTTCCCAGGCCTTGTGTGATTAAAAAACCTGCTGACTCCCTAACAGAAGTATCCAAATGCTTAGCAAAAACTCTAATTCCCAACTATGGCAAGTTAGTTTTCAGGAATTGACACTATGGTCCTTTTTGCACCTTAGTAGTTTATATTTTATTATGGTAAATGGCACTTTAAAGGCAAGAAATACTTTGACTATTGTCTTTTATCTGTGAACCTCGAAGCACTCCAAAGCTATTTATTATACAGCCATGCTGTAAATGTTATTACACCCTCCCTATATAAAAGCTGACCAGGGAAAGTTATAAGATACTTGGTCAAAATCAGAACCCTTCTAAGAAGGCAAACCAAGAAACTCAGGAGTAGATTAATGTATAACAGAGAAGCACTTCTATCTTCCAGACCTCAAGTTGTGCGGCTTTGAAGGTGAGTATTCCACAGAATACAGGCCAAAATAAGAAGAAATTGAAGATCATTTCAATAATCTTTTTTTCTATGTATTCCTTTGTATCTTATGACGCCTATACATTCTTGTGTTATGGTTAAATGCTGTCCCATCCTCCTTCCTTAGTTTTCTTGTCTATTTTTCAGTCATCTTGTTCTCCCTACCTCCTAGTCCACTATAGCAGTAGAACAAAAAGAACCGCCAACTGATATCTAAAACGAGGTTGGAACCGTTTCCTTCACTTATGAATTCCGCTTTTTTGACAACGGTCTCAGAGAGGCAGTTCCCTCCTTGTAAAACAGGGACGGATCACGCCCACCTACCTCACAGGATGGCTGAAGCGATAGAACGTGATTCGTAAACTCTAAAGCACTAAAAGTCTCCTTACTGTATCAGTTCTCGTTTAATATAATTCAATCCCAGGGCCATAATGCGCAGCAAAACATGGACAGGGCGTGTCGGTAGGGAATAGCCTCGGGATTGATCTTTTTCCGTTAAGGAAACGGAGGGCGCAGAGCCACTGGGAGTTGTAGTCTCCGCAGCAGTCTATGCAGACCGTTGGGAAATAAAAAAACTACAACTCCCGTGAGGCCGTGCGGGAACAGCCAAGCGCACCCGCCCGCCAGGCGCGTGCCCCAAGGCGAAGCGGGCGGGTTGAGGGGTCCTGCCCGCGCGCGCCGGGGGTCCTTAGAGCGAGCGCTCAAGCGCTCAGGTGGTCCTGTCAGCCAAGGCTACTGGTCGAGAAAAGGAGACGTGAAGGAATGTGGGCATTGTAGGAAGGATAAGACGAATGGCAAAAGACAAATTAAAAGTAAAAAGCCGTGCTCCAATTCTTCACAACCCCTGCGTATCCTAACTGGCGTTGCCTAGGCTCCGGGAGCGCGCTTTCTGGCTCGCCTCGCAAACCCTCCCGGCTTAAATCAGAGGGGAGGGAGAGGGCGGTACCGGCGGCGCGCGGGGCGGGGCCTAAGGCGGCGAGGGCGGCGGCACCAGCTGCAGCGGCAGTCGGGACCTAGACATCTGGGACTGTTGTTCTCTCGCGGCGGGACTGCTTCGGTCTGTGCGCGTAGAAAGAGACCCGGAGCTGGGCTGGTGGGGAGCGAGCTGCCGCATCTCCCCTCTCGCCTGCTTCCCCGAAGCTGCATCAGGAGCTGTCTCTGACGCCTGCGGTCGATCTCCGATGCCCGTCAGTGAGGAGGGGGCGTCGGAACCCTGGTGAGCGCACCTCAGGCCCCCCAACACCGTGTCTTCGCAGGCCCCCCAGGCCTGCACACCCAGTCTGGCTGCCATGGCTGAAAATGCAGAGGGGGACTTGAACTCCAACCTGCTCCATGCTCCCTACCACACCGGGGACCCTCAGCTGGACACGGCCATCGGGCAGTGGCTCCGTTGGGATAAGGTGGGTACCTGGTCAGCCCAGCATCCGCCCCCTCCTCCCGCACGCAAGCCGCCCTTTCCTGTCCCCACTCGGTGCTCGGTAGGTTGCAGAGGAGATGGCTCAGGCCACGGGGCGGGGGCCAGCGGAACCGGGCGTTGCCACCCACCTTTGCCTGGGCTGCCTCCCTGGGACAGTCGGAGCAGAGTAGGGACGTCTGTAGTTGCTTCCTTTGCGGTGAGCGAAATTGTAACCTCCCCCACCTCCTCCCCACCACCACCCGCACCCCCCGCCAAGTGCATGTCATTTCCCTTTCTCAAAAATAAATAAATAAATAAATAAATAATAAACAAACATCTTAAGTTATACCCTTCTTAGGGCTATTTCCTTCCCCCTTTCTTCTCCCTTGACTTCCTTCTCCGCAAACCTGGAAGTGGTTTTTGGCATCCTTCTTGGATGTTTCCAACCGCTGTTCGCTTTAGTTGTGGTCTGGTGTGTTTCCACCTTCAGCTGCTAGGTAGTCCCTGGTCTTTCATCACTGCCTGGTAATCTCTAGTGTCACCTTTTGCTTTTGGGAAACGTAAGAGTTATGCTACCTCTTTATTTACCTTGCCGGGAGTTATTTTCTGGAAGTATCCTGTTCAAAGAATCATGTTTTACAGTTTTCATATGATTCTCCTGATAAGGAATTGTTTTTGCTTGTCCCATCCCTCTTCCTCTTCTACCTGCACCCGCTCCAAATTGTGATGATTTCATCTTGTGCAGACATATGGGATGGATGGATCTTTGAGAGCCAGAGTTAAAATATGCAGCTATCTCTCTAGTAAAAGAGGCCCCTCGTAGCTGCAGCGGAGGAAGAGAATCCAAGCTTTTACTTCGTCGAGTGCATTAAATCCATTTGTTGAAGTAGAGAAAGCAATGTATTTAAAATGGAATTAATAATGCTGAATTAAAGATTTAGTATGGTAGTATGTGAAATGTATGAAAGAATTTTCTAAAGGATTCACTTTCTGAAAAAGTTTTATGTTCGCTTTGTTCAGTCATTCATGCATTCAGCAAAAAATATTTATGAAGCACTGGTTAATGTTCCCATAACTTGTTAGGGTGAGGGAATACTAATGGTGAGGAAGATAGAAAGGGTTTTGCCCTCAACAACCTTCAGTATGCAAATAAAGAAGACCAGCAAATAAGCAATTACAGTGAGTTGGTTAGTATTACTTGGTCATATGCATTTGGATGTTCTAATTGTTCCTCTAGAGTGCTTCTGAAAATGTAAAGTGCTTACAGATCACCTGGGACTTTAACATGCAGATACTGATTTAGGAGGCCTGGGGTGGGGCCTGAGATTCTTCCTCAGAAAGAACTCTTACGTAATACCAATGCTGCTGGTCCGTGAACCATACTTTTAAGTAGCAAGACTCTATAGAGTTCTAATTAAGATACTGAGTTAGAGAAGTAATTCCTTTATTGTAGGATTTGACTGTATATATTTTTAATCAAGTGAGCAGAATCTGTGCTCTCCCATTAATTATCATAAGGATGTGCAAAATGCAAATAACTTTAAAGCCATCTTGCCAGTATTTATTGAATGCCCTGCTGTGAATACAGGTCCTTGCTGTAGAAGCACACAAAAGAAGTGGAGATTCAAAGATTGCTGTTCTGCTTTTAGTCCATTAGGAGGAGAAAACCTAACATATAAAATAGCTAAGGCTTAGCACACAGCAAAATGATACATATTACAAACCAACTATATGGTCTTCAGCAAGGAAAACTAAATTACAAATGAATGTTATCCTTATATGTTGAATATAGTTGTTTTTGCTTAAAGCCACTTGCTTTCATTAGTATTGTCAGCAAATGAATGTGGTTGCACTTATGTCTCCCTAAGTGAAAGGAAGACCTACGAAATTAAAAGAGATTTGTAGAATTAAATACAATTTAATTTACTAGTTACTGTTATGTATGTCAAAGCTCTTGGCCTTACAACAATAGGAGTTTGTTTTTTGTTGCTATGGATGACATCTTCTGTTCTCTTTAGGTGTCAGTTTTGACTATAATTTTCCTGATGAATCTCTTAATTGATTTTTTTTAAAGATTGCTTGAGTGAATTAGCACTTATTATTTATCTATGCTGTGCCCAGATATTATTGGGATATACTGAAATATAAAAAGACAATAAAATGTGTAGACACATAAAAAGATAACACTAGGGCAGTATTGGCACAATTAAATGTTTTATAGGAAATCAGTTCTTAGAGGAGTTCAAGGGTAAGAGTGACCTGTGGACTGGAATGGTCAAGGAAGACTATATGAGAAAAAAAGATACATGTAAAGAGACTGAAGAGAGCCTTCACTGATAGTGGAGAGAATTTCTTAATTTATATTTCAAGTGCTCTCTGCATACAAGGCACTGGCTTAAAACCTGTGGAACATACAGAGATGAAATAGATATGGATTATATCTTCAAAGAGCATGAAAGGGAAGATAAAACAAAAGCTCACAAATATAATTCAGGGAGCAAATAATAAGTGCCCTTATCAAAGAAATAGATATAAATAATTTTAATAATCATTTAATAAAAATAATAATTAATTGCTCCCTCTCTTAATGGGAGAAAATACTTTTAATTGGTAAAGAAAGGTATATCTACTGTAGATGATAGTGTAGGGAAGGTAGGCTGTGTCCCAGGGCACTGATAAATTTAGAGTATAGAAATGTAAAATAATAGACTTAGAGCCTTTATTGCATTACACATGGATAGCATATGTAGTGTTTTAGAAGAGAAACTGAGTTTAATACCTACTTAGTGAAAAAAGAAACCTATCAAAACTGCTAATTCTTAATGACTGGTGAGTAAGCTATAAATTGATGTGAAGGCAATTTGCTACTTGCCTAGCTCACCAAAATTACTAGTTTTAGCCTTGGTAGGGTGGTGGTGTGCTTAGAAGAGTCTTCAGGAAAAGTGTTATTTGTGCTGAATTTTTGTAATTAGTTAAAATTTAGATTTGCTAATATGGAGAGGAGGTCTATTCTGAACAGAGATAGAAACTTTAATGTGTGGACTTAGAATATTTGTTTCTGCTGTAGTATAGAAGAAAATTATTAGAAAGGCATTTAGAGACCAGATCATAGAAAGGCTTTAGTATGTCTTTAGTGGCCTTGAATAAATAAAGGTTTGTGTAAGTGTTAAAAAGAAAATAGTGCAACAGGACAGGGTTTTTATTTGGGGCAGTCTGGGGTACCCCATGTAGTTTATATAGGATGGCATTCTGTTGATAAATTTACCATAGTCCAGGATCTGACCATTGGTTCCTATGCCTTCATACTAATTTGTTAGTCTGTCTTGTCTCAGGAAGTACTTATCCTACTCTAGAAACTGAAACTGATGTCTGAAATCAAAATGCTATTTTCTTAATGTATGCTATAGATGTAATATAAGTGGATTTGTCTCTAATCAGGGCATTTTCTAGATGTACCATGGGGTAGTTAAAGAATTTAAAGAGTCGGAATATTTTTAGTGATCAGGAAAATCAAAACCCAAGGGGTCAGATATATAGCATAAATGTTCAACAGCATCAGCATATAATAAGTGTATGCATCCATCACTGTGATGGGACTGTCCTACCACTGAAACCTAAAGAGCTCTTGGGTTCAAGATCACCATGGATCAAGGTGTTGCTTCTCCAGATAGTGCACAGATGACCCTTCTACAGTGTTCTCTCCCTTCTAGGGCTAACTAAGGCTCCCACTTCCTTCCTAATTCTTTTTTGATGCTTTCCTACATTCTCTCAAATTATGTACAAGTCTTGCTGGCCTAGAAGCCAGGTTCCCTTTAACATGACAGCTGTCTCCTGTTTCTGATCTATAAATGTTAACTTTTTGAAAGCAGTCTTGACTGAGATATTGAGCACTGGCCAAGTCTGGCTGTGTGAATGTATGGGTTGCGAGTGGGATGGGACACAGGGCAGAGCTGCTCAGCCAGCTGTAGCAGCAACAGCTATATAGTGACAATGGTGTGGAGGCAGGAATTGGCCATGGCATTTTGAGAAATAGTGAGTAAAGCACACTGGTCTCAGAAAGTAGGTCTATGTTTAGAAAAAGTAGAATGTAGAGTTAAAGATAGATTACAGTAGATTAGGGCTATGAAATGCCTGAAAATAGAAATAAAAGACTTCAGTCTAAATCTTGATTTTCAGACATCTAGCAGTGAAAGTTTTTCAAGTAAAATATAGCCTAGATAAAAAAGTGGTCAACAAACTTCCTATTTTTTTCTCTCTTTTACCATTCAGTTTTATTTAACCTTACATTCTTGGGAATTATCCCCTTAACTTACTCTTTGACCTTTTAAGATGAGATAATGAATGAAATTCACATCTTTAATAAAAACCTAAGATGATCTATCACACTAGTCACACTCTATATAACAAAAACAGCAGAATATACATTTTTTAAAAGACAGATGAAATATTTGCCAAAATAGGCCATATGCTAGCACATCAAAGAAATCAATAAGTTTAAAAGGATTCAAATCATACAAAGTTGTTTTCTGGCCACAGTGGAATTAAATTAGAAATCACTAACAGAAAAGCATCTTGAAAATTCCCAAATATATGGAAACTAGATAATACATTTCTAAATAATGCATAGGTCAAAGAAGGAATCCAGAGGGAAATTAGAAAGTATTTTGAATGTAATGAAAATGAAAACCACTACATATCAAAATGTGTGGGATGTCACTAAAACAATATCTAGGGAGAAATTTTTTTTAATTTTTTATTAAGGTATGATTGATATACACTATTACGAAGATTTCACATGAAAAAACAATGTGGTTACTACATTTACCCATATTATCAAGTCCCCACCCATACCCCAATGCAGTCACTGTCCATCAGTGTAGTAAGATGCCACAGGTCCACTATGTGCCTTCTCTGTGCTACACTGTTCTCCCCGTGATCCCACTCAACATGTGTACTAAACATAATACCCCTCAATCCCCTTCTCCCTCCCTCCCCACCTGCCCTCCCACACCCCTCCCCTTTGGTAACAACGAGTTCATTCTTGGAGTCTCAGTCTGCTGCTATTTTGTTACTTGAGTTTTGCTTCATTGTTATACTCCACAAATGAGGGAAATCATTTGGCATTTGTCTTTCTCTGCCTGGCTTATTTCACTGAGCACAGTGTCCTCCAGCTCCATCCATGTTGTTGCAAATGGTAAGATTTGTTTCTTTCTTATGGCCAAATAGTATTCCATTGTGTGTATGTACCGCATCTTCTTTATCCATTCATCTACTGATGGACACTTAGGTTGCTTCAATATCTTGGCTATTGTAAAAAGTGCTGCGATAAACATAGGGGTGCATAAGTCTTTTTGAATCTGAGAAGTTGTATTCTTTGGGTAAATTCCAAGGAGTGGAATTCCCGGGTCAAATGGTATTTCTATTTTTAGTTTTTTGAGGAACCTCCATATTGCTTTCCACAGTGGTTGAACTAGCTTACATTCCCACCAGCAGTGTAGGAGGGTTCCCCTTTCTCTGCATCTTCGACAGCATTTCTTGTTCTTATTCTTTTTGATGCTGGCCATCCTTACTGGTGTGAGGTGATATCTCATTGTGGTTTTAATTTGCATTCCCTGATGATGAGTGATGTGGAGCATCTTTTCATGTGTCTGTTGGCCATCTGAATTTCCTCTTTGGACAACTGTCTCTTCATATCCTCTGCCCATTTGTTAATCGGGTTATTTGCTTTTTGGGTGTTGAGACATCTAAGTTCTTTGTATATTTTGGATGTTAACCCCTTGTCGGATATGTCATTTACAAATATATTCTCCCATATTGTAGAATGCCTTTTTGTTCTGTTGATGGTGTCCTTTGCCGTATAGAAACTTTTTAGTTTGATGTAGTCCCCTGAGTTCATTTTTGCTTTTGTTTCCCTTGCTCGAGGAGATGTGTTCAGAAAGAAGTTGTTCATGCTTATATTCAGGAGATGTTTGCCTATGTTGTCTTCTAAGAGTTTTGTGGTTTGATAACTTACATTCAACTCTTTAATCCATTTCAAGTTTACTTTTGTGTATGGGGTTGAGCGATAATCCAGTTTCATTCTCTTGCATGTAGCTGTCCAGTTTTGCCAACGCCAGCTGTTGAAGAGGCTGTCATTTCCCCATGGTATGTCCATGGCTCCTTTATCAAATATTAATTGACCATATATGGTTGAGTTTATATCAGAGCTCTCTAGTCTGTTCCATTGGTCTATGGGTCTGTTCTTGTGCCAGTACCAAATTGTCTTGATTACTGTGGCTTTGTAGTAGAGCTTGAAGTTGGGGAGCATAATCCCCCCAGCTTTATTCTTCCTTCTCAGAATTGCTTTGGCTATTCAAGATCTTTTGTGGTTCCATATGAATTTTAGAATGATTTTCTCTAGTTCGTTGAAGAATGCTGTTGGTATTTTGATAGGAATTGCATTGAATCTATAGATTGTTTTATGCAGGATGGCCATTTTGACAATATAAATTCTTCCTATCTATGAGCATGGGATGTATTTCCATTTATTGGTATCTTCTTTACTTTCTTTCATGAGTGTCTTGTAGTTTTCAGAGTATAGGTTTTTCACTTCCTTGGTTAGGTTTATTTCTAGGTATTTTATTATTTCTGATGCAATTGTGAATGGAATTGTTTTCCTGATTTCTCTCTCTGCTAGTTCATTGTTAGTGTATAGGAATGCCACAGATTTCTGGGTATTAATTTTGTATCCTGCAACTTTGCTGAATTCAGATATTAGATCTAGTAGTTTTGGAATGGATTCTTTAGGGTTTTTATGTACAATATCATGTCATCCGCAAACAGGCACAGTTTAACTTCTCCCTTGCCAATCTGGATGCCTTTTATTTCTTTGTGTTTTCTGATTGCCATGGCTAGGACCTCCAGTACTATGTTGAATCAAAGTGGGGAAAGTGGGCATCCTTGTCTTGTTCCCAATATTAAAAGAAAAACTTTCAGCTTCTTGCTGTTAGGTATGACGTTGGCTGTGGGTTTGTCATATTTGGCCTTTATTATGTTGAGGTACTTGCCCTCTGTACCCATTTTGTTGAGAGTTTTTATCATGAATGGATGTTGAATTTTGTCAAATGCCTTTTCAGCATCTGTGGAGATGATCATGTGGTTTTTGTCCTTCTTATTGTTGATGTGGTGGATGATGTTGATGGATTTTCAAATGTTGCACCATCCCTGCATCCCTGAAATAAATTCTACTTGATCATGATGGATGATCTTTTTGATGTATTTTTGAATTCGGTCTGCTAATATTTTGGAGAGTGTTTTTGCGTCTATGTTCATCAGGGATATTGGTCTATAATTTTCTTTTTTTGTGATGTCTTTGCCTGGTTTTGGTATTAGAGTGATGCTGGCCTCATAGAATGAGTTTGGAAGCATTCCCTCTTCTACTCTTTGGAAAACTTTAAGGAGAATGGCTATTAGGTCTTCACTAAATGATTGATAAAATTCAGCGGTGAAGCCATATGATCCAGGAGTTTTGTCTTAGGTAGGTTTTTAATTACCAGCTGAATTTCATTGCTGGTAATTGGTGTGTTCAGATTTTCTGTTGCTTCCTTGCTCAGCCTTGGAAGGTTGTATTTTTCTAGAAAGTTGTCCATTTCTTCTAGGTTATCCAGTTTGTTAGCATATAATTTTTCATAGTATTCTCTAATAATTCTTTGTATTTCTGTGGTGTCCGTAGTGACTTTTCCTTTCTGATTTGTGATTCTGTTTATGTCTGTAGACTCTCTTTTTTTCTTGATAAGTCTGGCTAGGGGTTTATCTACTTTGTTTATTTTCTTGAAGAAAAATAAGGGGTTTAAAGTGAGTCTCTTCTAGGCAGCATATAGATGGGTCTCGTTTTTTTATTCATTCACTGACTCTATGTCTTTTGATTGGTGCATTCAGTCTGTTTACATTTAGGGTGATTATTGATAGGTATATACTTATTACCATTGCAGACTTTAGATTCGTGGTTACCAGAGCTTCAAGGTTAACTTCCTTACTATCTAAGAGTCTAACTTAACTTGCTTAAAATGCTATTACAAACACAAACTATAGGTTCTTTTCTTTTTCTCCTCCTTTTTCTTCCTCCTCCATTCTTTATATATTAGGTATGATATTCTTTACTCTTTGTCTATCCCTTGAATGACTTTGCGGATAGTCAATTTAATTTTGCATTTGCTTAGTAATTAGCTGTTCTACTTTTTTTACTGCAGTTTTATTACCTCTGGTGACAGCTATTAAACCTTAGGAACACTTCCATCTATAGCAGTCCCTCCAAAATAGACTGTAGAGATGGTTTGTGGGAGGTAAATTCTCTCAGCTTTTGCTTATCTGGAAATTATTTAATCCCTCCTTCCAGTTTAAATGATAATCTTGCTGGATAAAGTAATCTTGGTTCCAGGCCGTTCTGCTTCATTGCATTAAATACATCATGCCACTCCCTTACGGCATGTAAGGTTTCTGCTGAGAAGTCTGATGTCAGCTTAATGGGCTTTCCTTTGTATGTGATCTTATTTCTCTCTCTGGCTGCTTTTAATAGTCTGTCCTTATCATTGATCTTTGCCATTTTAATTACTACATGTCTTGGTGTTGTCTTCCTTGGGTCCCTTTTGTTGGGAGATCTGTGCCTCTCCATGGCCTGAGGGACTATCTCCTTCCCCAGATTGGGGACGTTTTCAGCAATTACCTCATCAAAGACACTTTCTATCCCTTTCTCTCTCTTCTTCTAGTACCCCTATAATGTGAATATTGTTCCATTTGGATTGGTTGGTCCTTTTTTCTCTCTGTGCCTCAGCTTCTTTGTATTCCTCTTCTCTAGATTCTATTTCATTTATCGTCTCCTCCACTGTATCTAATCTGCTTTTAATACCCTCCATCATGCCCTTCAACAATTGGATCTCCAACTGGAATTCATCCCTGAGTTCTTGAATATCTTTCCATACCTCCATGAGCATGTTCATGATTTTTATTTTGAACTCCCTTTCAGGAAGAGTCATGAGGTTCATACCGTCTTTCTCAGGAGTTATATTAATTTTACTTTGAACCAGGTTCTTTTGGCGTTTTATATTTGTATGTGGTGCCCTCTAGTGTCCAGAAGCTCTAGTCTCTGGAGCTGTTCAACCCCTGAAGCAATGTTGGGGTTTGCAGGGGAGTGGTATTGGTGCCTGGGGGGAGGAAAGAGCTGTTTCCTGCTTCTTGGCTCCTATGCCTTTCTCCACTGCCTGAACCAGTGGGCCGAGCACACAGGTATAAGCCTCTGTGCTTTGCGTTCGTAGTTGCTGTAGACAGGTCTTCCCTCTGGCTGGCCTAATGCCAGGGTAGGGTTTGCTTGTTTGCGAGCCAGGTGGGGTGGCTGTGAGAAAGGCGCAGTAGGCTGCCTATCACAGAGGGGATCCTTGGAGATGTGTAGTCAGCCAGGGATCTGGAGCACCTGGAAATCATGAAAGCTCCCAACCTGCTGGACAGAGTGCATCTGGACAATTTTGTCTACCTGTCCTTTCTCCTGAGCAGTAAGCTCTGTGCAATCCTTGCCCCTTTAGCAGCCCTCTTGCTAAGGGCTTCCTTGTTAGGAAGTCTCTCAGACTGCCCACCTTTTTTTTGTCCCAGAGCAGCCAGATACGGATCCCTGCTTTCCACAAGCAGCTGGAATCTCAGTCTCTCCAGGAATTCTGCCTGTCTTAGCTTTCCAACACCCTAATCACTAGAGTATCATGGAAGCACCATGAAATGTACGTTTGTGCTCCCAGAGCAGATCTCCAGAGTTAGGTATTCAGTAGTCCCAGGCCTCCACTCCCTCCCTGCTCCATTTCTCTTCCTTCCACTGATGAGCTGGGGTGGGGGAAGGGCTTGGTTCTGCCAGGCCACAGCTTTGGTACTTTGCCATGTTCCATGAGGTCTGCTCATTTCTCCAGGTGTATGCGCAGTCTGGTGCAGTCCTCTTTCCTGTTGCTCTTTCAGGATTAGTTATATTAATTATATTTTCATATTATATGCGGTTTTAGGAGGAAGCCTCTGTCTCACCTCCCATGCTGCCATCTTTCAACAACAAATTTCCTTTTAAATCATTGTCATGTAATGGAAAATATGCCCATGAAGCACTTCTACAAAGGTGGTCTAGTCCATTGTATATTGTATATCATTGTATAGAGACTCAAAGAAGTTGTGGAAATTATCTAGTTGTGGATAATGGCCCCGAGCCTGGACCAGAGCTTGGATCTGCCACCTAGTTCAATCTAAGTTTTATAATACTAGTTTATATTACATTTTCCCCACATTTTTCTAATATTTGACTTGGTATTTAATCAATGAAGAGTACAGAACACATATAGTTTTATTAGTTTTGGGATATAGTATGTATTACTTGAATTTATTTGTGTAGTGTTTCAAGGTTCGTAAAATGATTACAATCTCATTTGATCATTCACAGCAGTCCTGCATGGTGCGCAGGCTAGTAGTTGTTATTCCCATTTTTACAAGTAAAGAAACTTTTCCGTAAAGGAAAATGATTTGCCCAAGGACATACAGCTTTTACGTGATAGAGCTGGGACATTTACCTAGGTCATCGGACCTTTAGTTTTCCTATGACTGTACTAGAATCTATAACCTAAATATTTAGTAAATGTTAGTGACATCATAAATCAAATTTCAAAGACCTCATTAAAACCATTTTATTGGCTTTTGTAAAAGCTGGAATAGGATCTAATACTCTGCAGAGTAAATTGTCATGGAATATTTTTAAAGAGCTGAATCTGCAGCTCAGTTGTTGCTTTGGTCTTCTCAGCAACATTTTCCCTCTGCCCAAGAAATTCGGTACACATAAGTGAGGGTTTGAGTTTATTTCCCTTTTTAGAAATAAAATTTATTTTTTTCATTTCCAATTTTTTTACTCTTTTTCTCTTCAGTTTATACCATTTTATTTTCTATTTATTTTTACTTATTTCAAAGAAATACATGCTTATGATTTTAAATTAATACAAAAGAGATTATAAAAGGTAGCAATATTCCCCACCAGCTCTTCTCATCCTGGATTGCTCCATAGGAGCCATTTTTAACCATTCATTTTTAGTTATTTTCATGGTTACCATCAAAAGACTAAATAATATGCTAGTAAACAGTATTCCTTGATTTATTTTAGTTATTATCTGTCAAATACATGCTATGAAATGTGGGAGTTCACTCACACTATTTCTACCCCTCCTAAATTTATGGTTATGGTGATGCTGTTAGTTTTAGTCATTCTTTTGAAAGTTTATAAAATGTAATTAGTGCTAACGAAGTCTACAGAATAACAAGTCTGGCTCACAAACACAGAGCTCCCAAATGGCCATTCTAATTTAAGAGGAGACCAGCAGAAAACATATCTCAATATACAAAAACAGAGAAAATGCATACGAGCTTTACAGAAAAATCTGTGGATGTCAATGACTAACCAAGGATCAGGTTATGTAAGGAAAACAAGAAGCATGAGAACTAAGAAAAACAAAGAAACCAGCTCAGAAAAAAACTGAGGTAAGTAAGGAAACATAAGAACTAGAACTTGAAAACTTTAAATTAGATTTTAAAAGATAATTGTTTCATCAAATAAAGTAAGATGATATGAAAAGGGAACAGGAAACAAGAACAAGCTCTTGGAAGTTAATAAAATAAAAATACTGCATCCCTCAACCCTGTGCTACATGCAATAGAAAACATAAAACTTTAAGTTGAGGAAACCTTTAGCAAAAGGAAATAGGAAATATGAGGGAAGTTGACCTACAGGAACTACTCCAGGAGGCCAATGTAAAGAAATCCCAGATGGCAACACTGCACTAGATCTACACTGGGCTGCAAGAAATGTGTCTTGAAAAAGAATCCAACATCTATGTCTGGAAGACTTTAATGATATGGTGAAGATGGCCTGTTATTTCTGGCAGCAGTATTGAAAAATGAAAAGCAGTTATCCACAGATGGAAGAGGGAGAGAGAAGAGGAAGGAGAGGAGGAAGGAGGCAGGGAGGAAGACAGACATGAATAAGCAAGTTATGGTCCAAAAATAAGCAAACTAAAACAGCATGATTTTGAACAATTGATTGGTGGAGCTTAAGAAAAAAATTCCATTTGATTGCAATACATTTGATCTCAGGAGATACAATGGGCCTGAAAAGAAGGAAATTTTAGCCAAGCCAATTTCTGGGGTCTACAGTGAACAATACTAAAATAGTCTTAAATTAGTGCTCACATTATTTTCAAATTTGAGGATCAACCTGAAAAGTGTTTTACTTCTTTTAATTGTGTTAAAAAGCATAAAAAACATTTTAGGGATTTCAACACACCACTTACTCCAAAGGACAGATCAACCAGACAGAAAATAAGTAAGGACACAGAGGCACTGAACAACACATTAGAACAGATGACTTAACAGACGTCTATAGAATATTCCACCCCAAAAGCAGCAGGATACACCTTCTTTTCAAGTGCACATGGAACATTTCCAGAATAGACCACACAATAGGCCACAAAAAGAGCCTCAGGAAATTCCAAAAGATTGAAGTTGTACCAACCAACTTCTCAGATCACAAAGGTATAAAACTAGAAATAAATTATACAAAGAAAACAAAAAGGCTCACAAACACACAGAGGCTTAACAAAATATTCCTAAATAATCAGTGGATCAGTGACCAAATTAAAACAGAGATCAAGCAATATATGGAGACAAATGGAAACAACAACATAATGTCCCAACTTCTGTGGGATGCAGTGAAGGCAGTTCTAAGAGGAAAGTATATAGCAATCCAGGCCTATTTAAAGAAGGAAGAACAATCCCAAATGCAGTCTAAAGTCACAATTATTGAAACTGGAAAAAAAGAACAAATGAGACCTAAAGTCAGTAGAAGGAGGGACATAATAAAGATCAGAGAAGAAATAAATAAAATTGAGAAGAATAAAACTAGAAAGAATTAATGAAACCAGGAGCTGGTTCTTTGAGAAAATAAACAACATAGATAAAACCCTAGCCAGACTTATCAATAAAAGAAGAGTGTATACACATAAACAGAATCATAAATGAGAAAGGAAAAATCACTACGGACACCAGAAATACAAAGAATTATTAGAGAATACTATGAAAATCTACATGCTAACAAACTGGATAACCTAGAAGAAATAGACAACTTTCTAGAAAAATGCAACCTTCCAAGAATGACCCAGGAAGAAACAAAGAATCTGAACACATCAAATACCAGGAATGAAATTGAATCGGTAATCAAAAAACTACCCAAGAACAAAACCCCCAGGCCAGATGGCTTCACCGCTGAATTTTATCAGACATTTAGAGAAGATATAATACCCATTCTTCTTAAAGTTTTCCAAAGAATAGAAGAGAAGGGAATACTTTCAAACTCATTCTATGAGGCCAGCATCACTCTAATACCAAAACCAGGCAAAGACACCACAAAAAAAGAAAATTACAGACGAATATCCCTGATGAACACAAATGCAAAAATACTCAACAAAATATTAGCAAACTAAATCCATCAAGAGGATCATACATCATGATCTAGTGGGATTCATCCCAGAGATGCAAGGATGATACATTTGAAAATCCATCAACATCATCCACTATATCAATAAAAAGGAGAAAAATCACATGATCTTCTCTGTAAATGCTGAAAAAGCATTTGACAAAATTCAACATCCATTCATGATAAAAACTCTCAACAAAATGGGTATAGAGGGCAAGTACCTCAACATAATAAAGGCCATATACGACAAACCCACAGCCAACATCGTACTTAACAGTGAAAAGCTGAAAGCTTCTCCTCTAAGATCGGAAACAAGACAAGGATGCCCACTCTCACCACTTTTATTCAACATAATACTGGAGGTGCTAGCTATAGCAATCAGTCAACACAAGAAATCGAAGGCATCCATATTGGTAAGGAAGAAGTTAAACTGTCCCTGTTTGCAGATGACATGACATTGTACCTAAAAAATCCTAAAGAATCCACTCCAAAACTACTAGATCTAATATCGGAATTCAGCAAAGTTGCAGGATACAAAATTAATACACAGAAATCTGTTGCATTCCTACACAGTAATGATAAACTAGCAGAAAGAGAAATCAGGAAAACAATTCATTCACAATTGCATCAAAAAGAATAAAATACCTAGGATTAAACCTAACCAAGGAAGTGAAAGACCTATACCCTGAAAACAACAAGACACTCTTGAGAGAAATTAAAGATGACACTAATAAATGGAAATTCATCCCATGCTCTTGGGTAGGAAGAATTAGTATTGTCAAAATGGCCATCCTGCATAAAGCAATTTACAGATTCAGTGCAATCCCTATCAAAATACTGACAGCATTCTTCAGCAAACTGGAACAAATAGTTCTAAAATTCATATGGAACCACAAAAGACCCCAAATAACCAAAGCTATCCTGAGAAGGAAGAATAAAGTAGGGGGGATTACACTTCCCAACTTCAAGCTGTACTACAAAGCCACAGTAATCAAGACAATTTGGTACTGGCACAAGAACAGACCCATAGACGAATGGAACAGAATAAAGAGTCCAGATATTAACCTAAGCATATATAGTCAATTAATATACAATAAAGGAGCCATGGAAATACAATGGGGAAATGACAGCCTCTTCAACAGCTGGTGTTGGTGAAACTGGACAGCTACATGTAAGAGAATGAAACTGGATTATTGTCTAACTCCATACACAAAAATAAACTTGAAATGGATCAAAGATGTAAATGTAAGTCATGAAACCATAAAACTCTTAGAAGAAAATATGGGCAAAACTCTCTTTAATATAAACATGAGCAACTTTTTCATAAGCATGTATCCCCAGGCAAAGGAAACAAAAGCAAAAATGAACAAGTGGGACTATGTCAAACCAGAAAGGTCTATACAGCAAAGGACACCATCAGTAGAACAAAAAAGTATCCTACAGTATGGGAGAATATATTCATAAATGACATATCCTCTAAGGGGTTGACATCCAAAATATATAAAGAGCTCACACACCTCAACAAACAAAAAGCAAATAATCCGATTAAAAAATGGCAAATGATCTGAACAGATACTTCTCCAAAGAAGAAATTCAGATGGCCAACTGGCACATGAAAAGATACTCCACATCACTAATCATCAGAGAAATGCAAATTAAAACCACAATGAGATATCACCTCATACCAGTTAGGATAGCCAACATCCAAAACACAAACAACAACGAACTCTGGCGAGAATGTGGAGATAGGGAAACCCTCCTATGTTGCTGGTGGGAATTTAAATTAGTTCAACCATTGTGGAAAGCATTATGGAGGTTCCTCAAAAAACTCAAAATGGAAATACCATTTGACCCAGGAATTCCACTCCTAGGAATTTACCCTAAGAATGCAGCAGCCCAGTTTGAAAAAGACATATACACCCCTGTGTTTATCGCAGCACTATTTACAATAGCCAAGAAATGGAAGCAACCTAAGTGTCCATCAGTAGATGAATGGATAAAGAAGATGTGGTACATATACACAATGGAATATTATTCGGCCATAAGAAGAAAACAAATCCTTCCATTTGCAACAACATGGATGGAGCTAGAGGGTATTATGCTCAGTGAAATAAGCCAGGCGGAGAAAGACAAGTAGCAAATGATTTCACTCATCTGTGGAGCATAAGAACAAAGCAAAAACTAAAGGAACAAAACAGCAGCAGACTCACGGAACCCAAGAATGGACTAACAGTTACCAAAGGGAAAGGGACTGGGGAGGATGGGTGGGAAGGGAGGGATAAGGGGATTAAGGAGCATTATGATTAGCACACATAATGTAGGGGGAGGCATGGGAAAGGCAGTATAGCACGGAGAAGACAAGTAGTGACTCTATAGCACGTTACTATGCTGCTGGACAGTGGCTGTAATGGAGTATGTGGTGGGGACTTGATAATAGGTGGAATCTAGTAACCACAGTGTTGCTCATGTGATTGTATATTAATGATACCATAATAATAATAAAAAGTATAAAACAAAATTTTCCACCTGAGTCATTTTTAGGTATACAGTTTAATCATGTTAATTATATTCTCATTATTGTGAAACAGACCTCCAGAACTTTTTTATCTTGCAAATCAGAAACTCTGTACCCATTAAATAAGTCCCTTTCCATGGCCTCTGGTAACCACCATTGTACTTTGTTTCTGTGGATTTGGCTATTTTAGGTACTTTATGTAAGTAAAATCATATGGTTTTTGTCTTTATGTGATTGGTGTAGTTCACTTAGAATAATGTCCTTAAGGTTCATTATGTCATAGTGTGTGATGGAATTTCTTTCTTTAAGGTTGAATAATATGTATATAATATATATGAATAATATGTATTATATACATTTATACATACCTGGACATTTGGGTTCCAGCCACCTCTTGGCTGTTGTGAATAGTACTGCTGTGAAACGGGGTATACAAATATCTCTGTAAGACAGTGCTTTCAGTTCTTTTGGCTATATACCCAGAAGTGAGATTGCTGTAACAAAATGTAGATGGTATTGGCATAGTTTGGATTTTGGCTTATTGTGCTTTGTTTCATGCTACTTTCTGTCATTACAGAAATTTTGAAATCTCACCCACTCCTCAGTACCCACTGACCCCTTCCCCGGTTCTTTTTGTTTTATGAGTTTAGCCCTTTTATTTCTTTACTGTCATTGTAATACTCAGGAGAAAGAGGAGACAAGTGCTCGAGTCTTTCACCTTCAACTAAAACTGTATTATTTTATTTTTTCAAAGTAAAAATGTACTTGAAACTGGAAGCAAAGAGGATTTTGTTCAGTAAGGAAATGGATAAATGAATGGTGGTGTATCCACTCAATAGATTATTCAGTGATTTTTTAAAAATGAGCCATCAAACCACAAAAACATGGAGAAACTTTAAATGCATGCTGCTTAGTGAAAGAAGCCATCCTGAAAAAGCTACATACTGTATAATTTCAATTATATGTCATTCTGAACGAGGCAAAACTATAGAGACAGTAAAAAGATCAGTGGTTATCAGGGGAGAGGAGGGAAGAAAAGGAGAACAAGGGATTTTTTGGACAGTGAAGCTATTCTATGTGATACTATAATGGTGAATATACGGCATTATATACTTGTCAAAGTCCATAGAACTGTACAATACAAAGAGTGAACTGATTAAATTATGGACTTCATTTAGTTGATAATTCTGTTTCAATGTTGGATCAATCATAACCAACGTACCACACTTAATACAAGATGTTAACAACAGGGAAAACTGAGTGGGGATTTATGGGAACTCCCTGTACTATCTGCTCAATTTTCTGTAAACCCAAATCTGTTCTAAAAATAAAGTCTATGAATTCAAATATATATATATATATATATATTTAAAAGGGGAGGCATTTATATTTCAAAACATTTTCTTCTTTTCCCCCTGAAATTTTCAAAATAGGTAGACCGGCTACTTCTGCTTTTTATTTGAGGGCCCTTGCCCTGTTTTTTCCTAGTGTAAAGGATTTTTGTTTAGCTCCTTCAAGTTCCTAGAAGGCCATTGGAAAGCCTATTTGGATATATCTTTGACCTATAATTATTTTCCCCTTCCTCCTATTTGAGAAATCAGAGAGCCTAGAGAACCTGATGAAAAGGAATTTATCTTCATTTTGTTCTTCCAGATTTTACTTGTAAGATAAATTGGATTAACCAAAGGATATAAATATTATCTTCCATTAGCTCAGATTTTCATGGTCCCTCCTTGGGTAATCTAAATTAGATTTCTTTCATCTATTCTTGTGGAGAGACAGCATGATTTGCTTAATTGTTTTTACCTATTTCAGATGTCTGTTCTGTTTTTTAGAAATATTTTTCCCCAAAATGAAATGTTCATTAGTAATTTAGTGCAAGTTTTAGTAAAGGAGTATTTTTTCATTAGTCAATTACTCTCTGCTTATTGCTAATTAATACTGCACCTACTGCCCTCTGGTGTTGGGAGTTAATGGAGAAAATAATTGATGGTGATGGAAAATAGTGTATCCAATCCTGCATTGGATCTTTTACACCAACTAATTTAATGAGCACTGTATCTTACAAAACAAAATTATGACAGTGGTTATATTTAATGCCCAAAAGAATATGGTGAATGTGTATATGTGATGTACATATAAATATACAAATATACACACAAACACAATGGAATATTATTTGCCATAAAATTAAGAAAAGCCTACCATTTACAACAACATGGATGGACCTTGAAGCCGTGCTAACTGAAGTGAATCAAACAGAGGAAGACAAGTACTGTATGCTCTCACTTATATGGGAATCTTAAAAAAATAGAGAACAAAAAAATCCCCCACCAAATTCAGAAAAATCCTATTTGTGGTTACTATAGGCAGGGGGTAGGGAGAGATGGAATTGGAGGAAGATGGTGAAAAGGTACAAACTTCCAGTCATAAGATAAATAACTGCTAGGGATATAACGTACAATATGACTATAGGTAACACTGCTCTATGATATACAGGAAAGTTAAGAGAATAGATCCTAAGAGTTCTCATCACAAGAAGAAACTTTTTTTATATTGTACCTATATGAGTGATGAATGTTAGCTAAACGTATTGTGGTAATCATTTCACAATATATGTAAATCAAACCATCATGCTGTACACCTGAAACTTATACAATAATGTATGTCAATTATTTCTCAGTAAAACAGGAAAAAAACAAAACAGGACAAAAATAGAATAAATCTATTTGTATTAAAAAGACCTCCAAGATATAAGTGAAATAAACACGTTATAGAACATCATGTGCAATTTGATACCATATATGTAAAATAAAAAAAGATAAAGCAAAATTACATTGCTGTAAGTGGGTAGATGTAGGTAAAGGTCTGGAAGGATATATCACAAACAGTACTGGCTCCCCCAGGAGGATTCTGGAACTGAGGGTAATCGTCAAAGGTGTCAGTAGCTTTATCTGTATTATTAATATTTTCTTTAAACAAGGAAAATCTTTGATATAGTTCATAATTAATACTTAAAAATAAAAATTTTCTAATGAACAAAGAATAAGCAGTCAACTGTTCAATACTAGTCTTTAAGAGCAATAGGAGTTTAAAGTCAAGGAAAACAAGTAGTATTTGAGTTGGGCTTTGAAGGATAGGTAGGATAGGAATAGATAATGGATATGGGAACAGAAAATGTTAAGATGGGAGAAATAGAATAGTAAAATATAAGTGAAACTGATCAGGGAAATGAAACTGAACAGGGAGCATGCAAGAAATGAAGAAAAAATTTTAAATTAAGTATAGCATATGTATTGGACTGCTGTGGCAGTTAAGAATAGGTAAAGGAAAACTAGTATTTATTGAATGACCATATGCCAGACATGGTACAAGATGCTTTCATATAGTCTCTTTTAATCCTCCCAAGATTGTTTGAGGTAGTTCTTCTCATTTTTTAATCCATACACAAACTCAAGCTCAGAGAAATGGAGAGTATTTGAATCCAAAAAGGTTTTGAACTCCTCTGCCTCTTGGGATTTAATCCCACCCTTCCAGCCTTTACATTTGATGTAACTGGAATTGGACCTTATTGTTGATTCTTGGCTGATCAATCTGGCTGTAGTATGTAAGAAAATTAAAGAAGTAATCAGACTTTCTAACAAACTGACCAGTCTTCTTTATAAAAACACAGAGAATGATAAACAGCTCCCATTTTGTTAAATCATAACATTTTGCTAAATTTGAATCATATCTCCTTTGTAAAAAAATTAACAAATTGCAGATTCAGTTAAATTCCTCTATCTACTTCCTGAATCCCATTCTCCTCCCTTCCTCCTTTCCCCAAAGTAACCAAGGCATATCTACAAATACTAAGGTTTTGTCTAAATTCCCTGTTTGGTTGAAACATAGTTTTATTTCTCACTTAAATAAAAATAACCCTGGAAGTTAAACAGCTCCTTTGAAAAAAGAAATCACTTGGTAAAAACTAACTCATTGCTACTGTTAGCACACATAATGTAGCGGGGAGGGACACGGGAAAGGCAGTATGTACAGAGAAGACAAGTAATGATTCTATAGCATCTTAGTACGCTGATGGACAGTGACTATTATGGGGTATGTTGGGGGGACTTGATAATAGGGGAAGTCTAGTAATCATAATGTTGCTCAAGTAATTGTACATTAACGATATAAAAAAAAAACTAAATGCCTAAAACCACTCAAATCAAAATTGAAGTATTACATTTCTTACCATATATAAATACTTAATATATAACTTTTGAAAATGTGGATACTATTGACTTATCCCTACATAATACACTACAAGATTTTCAGAAGCTATAGTTCTTAACAAAATGCAAGTCAACAAAGTAACATACCAAATGTTGTCTAAGATGTTCTCTAAGTAGAAATGTCATGCTTTCAAAGATAGTAAGTTACATTTGTGGTTTCTGTAAACTTAGATTCATACTTAACACAAAATAAATGACTTAAATGTACACTCCCGCAAATATCAAGGAACTTTTACATAGTTATAAAGACAAACTTAGCAGAGTTGATATTATAGTACAGTACAATTCACACCAACATGAATTGATTTTTTGTAATTTGCATGTCTTTTAAAAAAACTGCTGCATCTTTCAAGTATTGTATTTTTTAACATTACATTTTCCAAACGTTTTATAAAGAGAATTGAAAAAACTACCAATACTGTTTATCATTAATTTATATTTTATAAAGTAAAACACTACGCATCTGGATTTATACATGTTTCTTCTATTCCAACATCACCTTTAGACAGAGCTTTTCTATATACTTTTCTAAGTCAGGCTTATTGAGGTGTAACTTGTATTTACATAATTGACAGTCAGTTTCATTCTTTTAAGCATTTAGTTTAATGAGTTTTGACAAGTGTATACAGTTATATAACCAACACCAGTCAAGATATAGAACATTCCTTTCATTGCAGAAAATTTCCTCATGCCCTTTTGTAGTGAATCCCATCCTGTAGCTATTGTTAATTTGGGTGTAATTCACATAACAAAAAACTATAAAATTCACCACTTTAAAGTGTATAATTCAGTGGGTTTTAATATATTCAAAACACTGTGCAATCATCACCACTAATTCCATTGTCATCACCCCCAAAAAAACTCCTATCCATTAACAGTCATTCACCATTCCTCTCTCTCCCTAGCACCCATCTCTTCTGCTCAGATCCATTGACCAGAACTGGATCAAATGATCTCATCTAGTTCTAAGAGGAGCTGAAAAGTATATTCTAGTTGTATGTCCAGGAAGAAAAGTTGAACATTATTTCTGTTTTTTACAGTACAGGTGATACTAGAGAAATTCCCTGTTCAGATTTCATAGAGTTTTAGTAGTAAATGCTATTGACTGGAGTCTTTTAATAAAGTATACTTAGTTCTTTACATGATCTCTTACTGCAGGGCTTAAAAAGATAATCTCAAAAGTCATTACACCCTACTTAGAATCCAAATTCTAGGAGGTAAAGTGACTTGTTCAAGATTATCTGGCTAACTAATTGCATCCTCAAGATCAGGGCCAAGACTTCTAGAATCATAGTTAAATGGTTTTTCCATTACCCTGCAAAGACCTACTGAGACAGTCGACCAACAACTGGTCTTTGTCAAGAAGAGTACGATGTATCAGAATATCTAGAGAAGAACGGCAGACATTTGAAATGTTGTGTTTACTTATAGAAGAAATATTTTCTTTCACACTGATCTTGGCCTATTCAATATTATACTAAATAATACCGTTATATTTGAAGGCTTATTTTGTACTTTTTTGAGTACTTAGCATCTTTATTTCCTGGATATGATTTTTATATTCATTAAGTGATTATTATTCAAATTTGATTAAGCCAATTATTATTAAGGAAATCTCATTTTATATTACAAGTATAATCATTCAGGTCTTTTATCTAAGCCAATTTAGTTTATGCCCATTTCTAAAAATATATTTTTAATGGAGAAATTAAATTTAGAATTACACAAAGGTCCTTTAAATGGGAAAAATGATTAGTTTAGCAAGAGTATGTTTTGGACTCAATAAGGAAGTATCTGATTCAGGAAACATGTTCTGCTTCAGGACTCTATACTTGGATCTTCAAGCTGGCTGACCCTTAGAAATAAATGTTAGTTGCATTCACCCTTTAGATTTTCAGATTGCAGTTTCTTCTTTTAACTTCTGTTCAGAAATAAACTTAAAACTTTTTGCTCTGTGGTAATATGAAACTGGTATTTATTATTTAGATACCAGTCTCTGTCAGTAACATTTTTAAATGCTATAGTTTCAAATAAAATTTTTAGGTATATTTGAGTCACTAAAATGTCAATTTTGTATATTGCCTTCTCTTTAGATTTATAACAATATTAGAATTTGGATTGCTTGTATATATTATGTTTTTTTCTATCTGTTCTAAATCTTCTAATCTTCTAAACAAAGAGATTCATATTTTAGGTTGTTTTTAAGCTGTTAAGTTTAGTACTAGAATATTAAGAGAGCAGATTCAAGTTGTTAAAATTTAAAAATACTAGTTTTGTGAAAGTAAGAAAGGAGATTTACAGGTGAATTCCTCATTGACAAACATGATTTATTTTGTGTAAGTACTAATGATTAAGTACTTTTTCATATCATTTCATCCACATTTAAATTTATTACACATAAATAATGCAAAAGCCCCCTAATTATGAGCACAATAGGTTCAGAAAAGCTTGTCCCAAATGATCCTTCATAAATGAATATTGCTATCTCACCTGATGACAGCCAGAATTGGTGTGATTTTGGTCTGGTGGTGTAGCCTTTTTCACATCTATGAGAGTGTGCTTGTTAGAAGAGGCACTTGCATATATTTAAAGTGTTGCTTTTTCTGTTTTTTTTTGTAGATCAGTTTCTTCATGTTTTCTTTTAATTTGCACCTTATGGACTTGTAACATGGAAAAACTAAAACTACACAGAGTATTATGTAAGAACACACTGTCTTTTCTTCATTTCAACTATATAAAGTCATCTATATATATATTTTTTTAATTTTATTTTGGTATCATTAATCTACAATTACATGAAGGACACTATGTTTACTAGGCTCCCCCCTTCACCAAGTCCCCCCCACATCCCCATTCACAGTCACTGTCCGTTAACATAGTAAGATGCTTAAAATCATTACTTGTCTTCTCTGTGTTGAACAGCCCTCCCCGTGCCCCCCACACACTATACATGCTAATCGTAATGCCCCCTTTCTTTTTTTCCCGCCCTTATCCCTCCCTTCCCACCCGTCCTCCCCAGTCCCTTTCCCTTTGGTAACTGTTAGTCCATTCTTGGGTTCTGTGATTCTGCTGCTGTTTTGTTCCTTCAGTTTTTGCTTTGTTCTTATACTCCACAAATGAGTGAAATCATTTGATACTTGTCTTTCTCCGCCTGGCTTATTTCACTGAGCATAATACCCTCTAGCTCCATCCATGTTGTTGCGAATGGTAGGATTTGTTTTTTACTTATGGCTGAGTAATATTCCATTGTGTATATGTACCACATCTTCTTTATCCATTCATCTACTGATGGACATGTAGGTTGCTTCCATATCTTGGCTATTGTAAATAGTGCAGCGATAAACATAGGGGTGCATCTTTTTCAAACTGGAGTGCTGCATTCTTGGGGTGAATTCCTAGAAGTGGAATTCCTGGGTCAAATGGTATTTCTATTTTGAGCATTTTGAGGAACCTCCATACTGCCTTCCACAATGGTTGAACTAATTTACATTCCCACCAGCAGTGTAGGAGGGTTCCCCTTTCTCCACAACCTAGCCAACATTTGTTGTTGTTTGTCTTTTGGATGGTAGCCATCCTTAGTGGTGTGAGATGATATCTCATTGTGGTTTTAATTTGCATTTCTCTGATGACAAGCGATGTGGAGCATCTTTTCATGTGTCTGTTGGCCATCTGAATTTCTTCTTTAGAGAACTGTCTATTCAGCTCCTCTGCCCATTTTTTAATTGGATTATTTGCTTTTTGTTTGTTGAGGTGTGTGAGCTCTTTATTTATTTTGGATGTCAACCCTTTATCAGATCTGTCATTAACGAATATATTCTCCCATACTGTAGGATACCTTTTTGTTCTATTGATGGTGTCCTTTGCTGTACAGAAGCTTTTCAGCTTGATATAGTCCCATTTGTTCATTTTTCTGTTTGTTTCCCTTGCCCGGGGAGATATGTTCAAGAAGAGGTCACTCATGTTTATGTCTAAGAGATTTTTGCCTATATTTTTTTCTAAGAGTTTTATGGTTTCATGACTTACATTCAAGTCTTTGATCCATTTCAAATTTACTTTTGTGTATGGGGTTAGACAATGATCCAGTTTCATTCTCTTACATGTAGCTGTCCAGTTTTGCCAGCACCATCTGTTGAAGAGACTGTCATTTCCCCATTGTATGTCCATGGCCCCTTTATCGAATATTAGTTGACCATATATGTTTGCGTTAATGTTTGGAGTCTCTGTTCTGTTCCATTGGTCTGTGGCTCTGTTCTTGTGCCAGTACCAAATTGTCTTGATTACTGTGGCTTTGTAGTAGAGCTTGAAGTTGGGGAGTGAGATCCCCCCCACTTTATTCTTCCTTCTCAGGATTGCTTTAACTATTTGGGGTCTTTGGTTTTTCCATATGAATTTTTGAACTATTTGTTCCAGTTCATTGAAGAATGCTGTTGGTAGTTTGATAGGGATTGCATCGAATCTGTATATTGCTTTGGGCAGGATGGCCATTTTGACGATATTAATTCTTCCTAGCCAGGAGCATGGGATGAGTTTACATTTGTTAGTGACCTCTTTAATTTCTCTTAAGAGTGTCTTATAGTTTTCAGGGTATAGGTCTTTCACTTACTTGGTTAGGTTTATTCCTAGGTATTTTATTCTTCTTGATGCTATTGTGATGGAATTGTCTTCCTGATTTCTCTTTCTATTAGTTTATTGTTAGTGTATAGGAAAGCCACAGATTTCTATGTGTTAATTTTGTATCCTGCAACTTTGCTGAATTCCGATATTAGCTCTAGCAGTTTTGGAGTGGAGTCTTTAGGGTTTTTTATGTACAATATCATGTCATCTGCAAATAGTGACAGTTTAACTTCTTTACCAATCTGGATTCCTTGTATTTCTTAGTTTTGTCTAATTGCCATGGCTAGGACCTCCAGTACTATGTTGAATAACAGTGGGGAGAGTGGGCATCCCTGTCTTGTTCCCGATCTCAGAGGAAAAGCTTTCAGCTTCTCGCTGTTCAGTATGATGTTGGCTGTGGGTTTTTCATAGATGGCCTTTATTATGTTGAGGTACTTGCCCTCTATGCCCATTTTGTTGAGAGTTTTTATCATGAATGGATGTTGAATTTTATCAAATGCTTTTTCAGCATCTATGGAGATGATCATGTGGTTTTTGTCCTTCTTTTTGTTGATGTGGTGGATGATGTTGATGGATTTTCGAATGTTGTACCATCCTTGCATCCCTGGAATGAATCCCACTTGGTCATGGTGTATGATCCTTTTGATGTATTTTTTAATTTGGTTTGCTAATATTTTGTTGAGTATTTTTGCATCTACGTTCATCAGGGATATTGGTCTGTAGTTTTCTTTTTTGGTGGGGTCTTTGCCTGGTTTTGGTATTAGGATGATGTTGGCTTCATAGAATGAGTTTGCGAGTATTCCCTCCTCTTCTATTTTTTGGAAAACTTTAAGGAGGATGGGTATTATGTCTTCTCTGTATGTCTGATAAAATTCCTAGGTAAATCCATCTGGCCCGGGGGTTTTGTTCTTTGGTAGTTTTTTGATTACCACTTCAATTTCGTTGCTGGTAATTGGTCTGTTTAGATTTTCTGTTTCTTTCTGGGTCAGTCTTGGAAGGTTGTATTTTTCTAGGAAGTTGTCCATTTCTCCTAGGTTTCCCAGCTTGTTAGCGTATAGGTTTTCATAGTATTCTCTAATAATTCTTTGTATTTCTGTGGGGTCCGTTGTGATTTTTCCTTTCTCATTTCTGATTCTGTTGATGTGTGTTGACTCTCTTTTCCTCTTAATAAGTTTGGCTACAGGTTTATCTATTTTGTTTATTCTCTTGAAGAACCAGCTCTTGGTTTCATTGATTTTTGCTATTGTTTTATTCTTCTCAATTTTATTTATTTCTTCTCTGATCTTTATTATGTCCCTCCTTCTGCTGCCCTTAGGCCTCATTTGTTCTTCTTTTTCCAATTTTGATAATTGTGACATTAGACTATTCATTTGGGATTGTTTTTCCTTCTTTAAATATGCCTGGATTGCTATATACTTTCCTCTTAAGACTGCTTTCGCTGCGTCCCACAGTAGTTGGGGCTTTGTGTTGTTGTTGTCATTTGTTTCCATATATTGCTGGATCTCCATTTTAATTTGGTCATTGATCCATTGATTATTTAGGAGCATGTTGTTAAGCCTCCATGTGTTTGTGAGCCTTTTTGCTTTCTTTGTACAATTTATTTCTAGTTTTATACCTTTATGGTCTGAAAAGTTGGTTGGTAGGATTTCAATCTTTTGGAATTTACTGAGCCTCTTTTTGTGGCCTAGTATGTGGTCTATTCTGGAGAATGTTCCATGTGCACTTGAGAAGAATGTGTATCCTGTTGCTTTTGGATGTAGAGTTCTGTAGATGTCTATTAGGTCCATCTGTTCTAGTGTGTTGTTCAGTGCCTCTGTGTCCTTACTTATTTTCTGTCTGGTGGATCTATCCTTTGGAGTGAGTGGTGTGTTGAAGTCTCCCAAAATGAATGCATTGCATTCTATTTCCTCCTTTAATTCTGTTAGTATTTGTTTCACATATGTTGGTGCTCCTGTATTGGGTGCATATATATTTAGAATGGTTATATCCTCTTGTTGGACTGAGCCCTTTATCATTATGTAATGTCCTTCTTTATTTTTTGTTACTTTCTTTATTTTGAAGTATATTTTGTCTGACACTAGTATTGCAACACCTGCTTTTTCCTCTCTTGTTGTTTGCATGAAATATCTTTTTCCATCCCTTGACTTTAAGTCTGTGCATGTCTTTGGGTTTGAGGTTAGTCTCTTGTAAGCAGCATATGGATGGGTCTTGCTTTTTTATCCATTCTATTACTCTGTGTCTTTTGATTGGTGCATTCACTCCATTTACATTTAGGGTGATTATTGAAAGGTATGTGCTTATTGCCATTACAGGCTTTAAGTTTGTGGTTACCAAAGGTTCAAGGTTAGCTTCTTTACTATCTTACTGTCTAACTTAACTCGCTTGTTGAGCTATTATAAACACGGTCTGATGATTCTTTATTTCTCTCCCTTCTTATTCCTCCTCCTCCCTTCTTCATATGTTGGGTGTTTTGTTCTGTGCTCTTTTTAGGAGTGCTCCCATCTAGAGCAGTCCCTGTAAGATGCCCTGTAGAGGTGGGTTGTGGGAGGCAAATTCCCTCAACTTTTGCTTGTCTGGGAATTGTTTAATCCCTCCTTCATATTTAAATGATAATCGTGCTGGATACAGTAGTCTTGGTTCGAGGCCCTTCTGTTTCATTGCATTAAGTATATCATGCCATTCTCTTCTGGCCTGTAGGGTTTCTGTTGAGAAGTCTGATGATAGCCTGATGGGTTTTCCTTCGTAGGTGACCTTTTTTTTCTCTCTGGCTGCCTTTAATACTTTGTCCTTGTCTTTGATCTTTGCCATTTTAATTATTATGTGTCTTGGTGTTGCCCTTCTTGGATCCCTTGTCATGGGAGTTCTGTGTACCTCTGTGGTCTGAGAGGCCATTTCCTCCCCTAGTTTGGGGAAGTTTTCAGCAATTATTTCTTCAAAGACACTTTCTATCCCTTTTTCTCTCTTCTTCTGGTACCCCTATGATGCGGATATTGTTCCGTTTCGATTGGTCACACAGTTCTCTTAAAATTCTTTCATTCCTGGAGATCCTTTTATCTCTCTCTGCATCAGCTTCTCTGCTTTCCTGTTCTCTGTTTTCTAGTCCACTAATGGTCTCTTGCATCTCATCCATTCTGTTTTGAAGTCCTTCCAGAGCTTGTTTTATTTCTGTATTCTCCTTCCTTAGTTCTTGCATATTTCTCTGCAAGTCCATCAGCAAGGTTATGACTTTTGTTTTGAATTCTTTTTCAGGAAGACTGGTTAAATCTATCTCCCCAGGTTCCTTTTCAGGGGAAGATGTAGCAGATGCCGAAGCTGTCTGGGTTAGTCTTGTCTGGATCAAATTTTTTTGCCTTTTCATGTTGATAGGTGCAATAGTGAGCTATTGACTCGTCTGTCAGCTGGGAGAGCCAAGACTTTCCACTTGCTCCTGGCCTTTCTTTACTGGGACAACTGCGACCCCTAGTGGCTTGTGTTGGGCAATTGCGTGCAGACTGGGTCTCTGTATCTTGCCTGGCAGGTATGGGGGAAGCTTCCCTTGTGGGCGTGGCCAGCCTCAGGCAGCTGCTATGCTATGGCGGGATCCCGGAAGGGTAATGGACGGGGGGCTGTTTGGCTGTTTACCTACGTGAGGGGTCTCAGAGCTGTTGCCCATGGGGTTAGTGCGCCCAGAGTTCCCTGGAATTTCCAGCTGCTGGACTGTGACCCAGGATGCTTCCGTCCAGCTGTGAGGTCCCTGTCCCTTTACGACTTTCAAAAAGCACTCGCTTTTCTTTGTCACAGGGGCACCGGCTTTGGGACCCGCTCAAAGGTCTTACTGTCCTGTTTCCCTAGTATCCAGGACCCCACACATACACTGTCTGTGCTCTGGTGCGGATGGCTAGGGCTGGGTGTTTAGCAGTCCTGGGCTCCCTCTCCCTCCCAGCTCCGACTCCTCTCCTCCTGCCGGGAGCTGGGGGAGGGGCGCTCGGGTCCCGCCGGGCCGGGGCTTGTATCTTATCCACTTCACCAGGCCCTGGGTTCTCGCAGGTGTGGGTGTAGTCTGGCTGTTGTCCTGTGTCTTCTGGTCTCTCTTTTAGGATTAGTTGTATTTGTTGTATTTTCAAAAATATATATGTTTTTGGGAGGAGATTCCCACTGTCCTACTCATGTCGCCATCTTGGCTCTGCCTTATAAAGTCATCTATATTGATGGCAATGCTTCATTGCAGCAATCCATAGGATTAGAACCAAAGAAAAATTTTTGGTATATTGGTAAAATTTGCAAATAGTGCATGGCTTTAATTCTGTACTCTTTAGGCTACTGATTTCATACTAAACAACCAGCTTTATTCCTAATGAAGTGTAGAAAATGCTGGTAGTCACTAAAATCTCTGGATTTTCTACAGGATTACTTTTTGGGGGCACTAAAATTACTAGGATTCTAAACTATGCTAGTTAAGAGCTAAGTTCAGATCAAATGCATCTAGTTTGTAAATAATTTTCATTTTATATAGTAAACGAATAAGTAAATTTACAAAAAGTATGTAAATCAAATAACTTTACTACTGACCGACCTAAATTGCAATTTTAGGTGCTTTTTTTTTTTTTTTTACAGTTTGTATCAGCTGAACAATTTTCTTCTTCTGTTTTTGCTGATTAGGCTTTTCCTGCCTTCACATAATGAATTGTGAATAGGAGGGCACATTTAGAAAGCAAATGATACTTTGTATATGAGAAACCTCTAATATATGTTTCATAGATTCAGGTTTTATTAATAACTTTTTGTGGGTGAGAAAAAGACAGCAGTTTTTGAGGTAAAAAGTATTCATGTGGACACACAAGTAGTGGTTTTTCTCAGCCATCATGGATACCTGCCTAGGGTTTTCTGTAAAATAAGTAATGCATAAATAAAATATCCAAATAGTAGCAAGAATGTACTATACAAATAAGCCACTTTCTATCTCAGACCTCACCCCTGATTTCCCCATCAGAGGTAATCACTATTTTTAGTCTCTTTTATTTGTGTAGAGGTAGAGTAATTCTGGAATGCTTTATCTCTTTTTATACAAATCAAAACACTTTATGTATTCTTCTGCTTTCCTTTTCACTTAATATATCTGGGTTCTATATTAAAATAGTGTTTAAAAATAATTTATTTGTAGATCTTCAGAATTTTCATATACTACAGTTTATAAAAATCAGTTATTTGAAGATTTCAACAACCAAATACAAATGCAATTTTATCATCGAGTGGAAAATTTATGATAATAATGACTACAAAGGGATAGCCATTTAGTTACATTTTTAAAAGTTTGTAGCATCAACATCCAAATTAATGTCTAAGTACAGAATAGTGGAGAAATCTAAGTCTAAAGTAGATTTCAGATCCCTGTCACTGTAATTGCTTAGTTTTTTACCATAAAAATTTACCTACATCTAATGGATTATGATTTTCCATTTTAATTTTTCTCTAGTTTACAGGTTTTTTTTCAGAATGAGGAATTAGGTTGGTATTGGTTGTGATATTTATAACAGAGAATGGAATTTTTAGACCCTACTCTAGTAGCTGTGCAGTTAAACATTAGCAAGTATATACTCAAAAAACTACTACTATTCACATTTGGTGGATCAGTTTTATATTTATATAGCTATAATAAAAAGGAATATTCTTCCGCTTTCTGGCTGGAATTAATTATTGTGAGAAACATTACTAACCTTCCCTATACAATTATTTTGTTTGGTAGTATAGGCTTTAGAGCCAGACCATTCTAAATTCAAATCCTGTCTAGACCTCCAATATTAGCTTAGTGTCAGTAGGCTCCCTCTCAAAATCTTAATTTCTTCATCGATGCAAAGCTAATAATAATAATAATAATACCAGTAAGATGCTGCAATGAACATCCTTGTATGAATAAATCTGTTTGTTCATGTGAAGGTATTGCTGTGGACAGAAAAATCTATGTGCCAAAAGGTGTATGCAGTTTAAATTTTGATATTTGCTGTGAGAGCACTCTAAAAAGACTATCCCAATTTCAGTATTTCTAACTGTATAACAGTGCTGTGTACTCTACGGTACTGAAGTTTTTCAGTCTTTTCAAAAGTTTTTGCCATTCTTATGCCTACTTTTAAATTCTTCAGGTCTCTTTGACCTCTGTATCAAAGCTGGTGGTATCTTAGACATTGAAGCAATATAAGCCCAGATGATCATACTGTTTAGACTTTTAATAGTGATTCATATTTTTACATAAGCTGTGTATTTGTTAGTATGTGCCATTTATAAAATGGAGACTCCTTAGTCAAGGTTATGTATATATTTTTTTACATGCATCCATTTTAAGCATATTACAATTTCAGTCAATCAAAATTTCATGGCTTTTCATTAGTTTGTGGCACATACTCTGGTTACTTTAATTTTCACTATAACCAGAAAACCTTTTTGTTTAGATTTTATCTATTAATACATTATTATTTCTTTACAAGTACAAATATGCTTTACTATTTAGCATCTTTTGGGTACCTTAGTCTATCATTCTGAATACTTATTATCATTGTATAGGCTATAGATAATAAAAGATCTCAGCAGTTCATATATACTAAATTCATACTGTATATAGTATGAAAGAGAAATTGTGGTTCAACTTACTTTCTTGATATTTGACTATTTTCCTAAAAAGAAAATATTGGAAAATTCCATTAAAATTTTATTCTTATTATAATTGCATTTCTATTTGAAAGTTGCCACCGGTTGTGAAGTTCTGTTCACAATCCTAGGCATCCTTGAGTTTTATAAAACTAAAGTATGTGCTAATGAAATACAAAATCCTAAAATATAGATGTTGGCATGTCCTGCTTCACAAACTGATTTTAGACTGAATTTTCCCTTTCATTCTTAACCAAGTCCATAAGACCTTTTTATGGCTAACTTTTACTGTAAATAAATTGAATCGTTTTCTGGGAATTTAAAGAGCAAAAGGTTTATCTGGTTATTTTAAAGTGCAAAGCTTTAGGAAGTAGTTGGAAGGCATATTTTAATGGCATTTATCCAATAGCTTCCATATTTCCTTAAAACTTAATATAGACTCTAATCGATGTCTTTTTTGACTAAGAGACTTGTTTTTAATCCATAGCTCTTGTTTATCAGTGTGTTTTTTAAAATTTCTTGAATGTTATAAAAAATACTAAAACAATTAGAGGTATGTAAACTGCCCTCAGTAGGGCCTGACTCCTTTGGGGACTCAATAAATGGAAGATACTGTTTTATTATACATACTAATGTTAATAAGTTAGCATTGTGGAATTTATAGTGAATATAGGACCTTGTGATACATGCATAACACTGGCTCCTCAGGAGGGCTTCATATTAGGACTGCTTCTGATCCTAATTAAGTTTTAATATTTGTTTTTCACAGAATCCCAAAACAAAAGAGCAAATTGAAAATCTGTTACGAAATGGGATGAACAAGGAGCTGCGAGATCGTCTTTGTTGCCGAATGACTTTTGGGACTGCAGGACTTCGTTCTGCTATGGGGGCAGGATTTTGCTATATCAATGATCTTACAGTAATACAGTCAACACAGGTAAGTATTACAGAGTATTTTATGTGTACCATTTATCACACTATTTTTTTTGCTTTATACCTTAGGTAGTGCCTTTCTAAAAGCTAAACCTTTATACAAAAAGGTACTCTCTTGAAAGTAAAAAAAGAATAAATTCTGACCTTTGGTCTTGTACAAGATTTATTTTAGTATTTAGTTACTGTGTATCTTCAGGGTCAGGAACTAACTATCTGATTAAGAGTTATTTTGGTTACTATTGTCAATTTCTTGACCATGTTACTTTGCATTTGAAACCAGGAAATGGATATCAATTTTCAATTAATGCAAAGAAGCAAACTTAGATGAAAGAGGATGATTAATCATTTTGTCATATGGCCATTGATAAAGGTTAACAGGAATATTTGGAAAATTTAGTTGAAAATATTTCCCCTTAATATGGTTTTCCATATCCATTTGAGAGTTCTTTAAGACAGTATAAATATAATACAATTTTTTCTCCCCATTTTTATGCAACTTACTCTAGAAACAAATTACTTCTCTTCAGTGAATCATCCTCACTGCTTCAAGGAACTACCTTCTCAGGCCAAAATGCATTTAGCATATACTAAAAATAGTTCTGGACTAGATAATTGCTCAGTAGATGAATTCTAATCAATACTGCCAAGAGTAAATCATCTTTAGCCTTGTTCTGGGGGAATTCTCTAAAGGCAAAGGTTACTTCAGAGAATGGAGAAGAAGCAATAACAAGATGACAAATAGGAAGGATAGATGCCAACACCTTTCACCCCACCCTGTTTCTTTTCCTCATCCAGAAATGCTTCAGTTCAATCTTTTTTATATATTGGGTTTCTTCATAAGCTTATATTTTAAATGAAGATTCATTGACTTTATAAAAATTATTTTAAAAGTGTGGCAGGGGTGTTTGAAAATCAATTTCTATGGAAGTGTAAATATTTATAATTGAGATTCCATTATGTGAAGTAGAAAAAAAACAGATGGAAGCTGATTCTTAAGCCATAGTCCTTTTCAGAATCTAGGTATAGGGTGATAAGATAAAATGGATTTTTGTACCAGAAAATAATATGAGGTTCTGTGAGGTTTTAGGATAGTATGATCATTAGAAATTAGTAAGTAGGTGAAACTAGTCAGTTTGGGATATATTAAGCATATGCATGCACACACACATATACATACATACACACTCACAGGGAGTACATTAGAAGAATAATTATACTTGAAAGAGCCATGGAAGAAGGGTCCAGAAATAACTGGGACCTCATTTGGTACTGCCATGTAGTTATTTAGCAGTGCCTGCCATATAGTAGATCTTAAATCTATTAATATAACTTAGTTTTAGTTGAATAAATAGCCTTAGGCAAGTCATAAATTGAGTTTCAGTCTTATTCCATCCCCTTTTTTCTTGAAGAGATGTTGAAAGACGGACAAAAATAGAAATGGTATCTGCATTTCTTGAAATGGTATCTACATTTCTTTCTTTTCAGAGTTGTAAGGAATAAAAGTGGTAACATTTGTGAAAGCAGTTTTAAAGGCTGTAACAACATGGAGTGTTGTTTTCAGAGATGAAAGAAAATTAGCAATTATTCATAAAATAGTTCAATGGTTTTAATTTATTGTTGTGATATTTTTAACATTAAATAATTTTTTGTCACCTTACTGAAAATATTCCTAGTTCATGAGATTTTCTTTCTATGAAATTTTAAAGTGAAGGAATTACAAATGCAATCAGGCATCTTAAGAAATGTTCTAATGAAGGTTTATGCTACTGATTGAAAATGTTTGTGTCATAAGTAGGTCATATCTTTTGGTTAACTTCAATCATATGATTTAGCAAGGCCTAAAATGGTCAAAACTCTATTCTTAAGGCAAGAAACTATTTCTTTTGGCTCTTCTAACAGTTTTCTTTTGTCCCATCTTTTTTCCCTAATGTTTTATCTATTGCATTAGATTTAATAGTTACCTAATTGACATTTCTGTGGTATTGAATGTGTCTGAAATCCCAGAAAATAAATCTTTGACATCTCACATTTGAGGATTGAACAATATTGTTCCCATGTTGGTAAGGATGGGCATAAAGGTGGAAGCCAGTTCCCTAGGAGCCAACAAGCTGCACACTACACATAAAAATAAATTTGTAAGTCATAGAAAAATGCAGGCATTAGTCAGCAACTAATCTCTTGTATTTATCTGCTTCAGGGAATGTACAAATACCTTGAGAGATGTTTTTCAGACTTCAAGCAGAGAGGCTTTGTCGTTGGGTATGACACCCGGGGTCAAGTAACTAGCAGCTGCAGCAGCCAGAGGTATAGTGTTAATTGTCTCAGAGAATAAGTTGGATTGGAATAAAGCCTTAAAAAATTTTTTTTGTCCAGTAGTAGGATTTCTGAAATAGGAAACTGTCAAATAGAAATATGATTACATACTAATGTTATTTTAATGCTGAAATAGAAGCACGTCAAAGATAACTCGCTTGTACAAAAAGGAGTAAAAAATTTTTGATTATCAAGAATTAGTATTTAGAGTGAGAGTTTATGTTATAATTTTAATATGTTGGCAAAGGCACTGGGTAAGAGTAATTATGTAGTTATTGATTCGTTTTAGAGTATATTTCACATATGATCATGATATAATGACACTTTTTTTCAGGAGGTAATTATGCACATTATGTTTCTCAAAGCCTCATATTTCACTTACCTCTATTCTTTTTGCCTGTTGTGGATTTTTTTTCTTAGTAAAGGAGCCATCAAAAGATGAATGAGGAAAAAGGAAGAAATTAAAATGTCAGTTTTGTTCATTGCTATTTCCTTTTTTAAAAATCTCATTTATTTAACATTTTTAAGTTAGAGCCCAAAGCTTAAATAACCAATGACTATACGAATTGGTTGTATTAGGCTACTATATATTCAGAACAATTTTAATAGAAAACATATATTTTGTGAAAGGTTGGTTTTTAAAAGTATTGTAATCTAAGAACTATGAAATCTTTTTTGCTTTTAGGCTTGCTAAACTCACTGCTGCTGTCTTACTGGCCAAAGATGTTCCTGTGTACCTTTTTTCAAGATATGTTCCTACACCTTTTGTAGTAAGTGTGTTACGTTATTGATCATACAGCTTGCTGCTGTTAAAATTTCATTTGTCAGAATTCAAGTATTTTTCATTTTTATAGTTCTGTATTAAGTGATAGGAAGGACTAAAGGAAGGAAAACAAATTTTGCTCCAAGTTTATTTTCATTAACAAACGTGTTGAACCATCAAAGAATTTGATGGCAAATCCACAGTCATGATTGGATATCTTAATATTCTTTTTTCAGAAACTGACTTACCAGGCAGATAACAAATATTAAGGATAAATTTGAACACACTATTAGCATGCTTGATCTGCTGTGTGTGTGTGTGTGTGTGTGTGTGTGTGTGTGTCTTCAGTGATAGTAGGATGTTCATTCTTATCAAACAGGGTTACCTAGAATATTTCAACAAATACCAGAGAACTGCTTATCAAGCCCTGGACCCCAGTGCAATAAGATTAGAAATAAGAAACTGACAAAATCCCATATGTTTGGAATTTTTAAAACACATTTATAAATAATTCATGATTAAGGAAGATATCATGATGAAGATGAGAAACTACAGGCACTCCTTGCTTGGCATGGTAGTGCAAGGCTCTTAAGATAGCTATAAACTAAAGCCATGCAAAATGACTTTAATGATTAATGGGGGGAAATTATGATTGTTCTACAAACTTTAAAATTTTTTGTCAAAACATTAAAACACCATTAATCTTGGTTAAAAATGAAAAACAGTAACTCTAATGTTTATTTAGTGCACTGTAATTTAAACATTAGAAACGCCAAGGACTAAATTGTATTTAGTTGTATTTCTTTGTAAAAAATTTATCAAGAGTATGAACAGTGCTTTCTTGTCATATAATACAAGCAAACGTCTTCTCTGTGTCTTGGCAGTTGTCCCACTACTTCTAAGTTTCGATCAGCTTCCCGCATACTATCCTTTGTATTTTCAGTGTTGGATTTATCTCTGAGAGTTCCTTTAATGCAAAGTTTTTTTGCCAGTATCACTTCCTCTGGGACATCTTCATCCTTTTCATCACAATCATTCCTCACCTTCACTAAGTTCATCTGGTGCCATATTTAGGGTCTGTTAATGACAGCGGTGTCAACATTACCAGCTATTTTTTTCTATAATTCCATTGATGTTTGATTCAGATTTCCCTTCCACTTTTATCACTTTTTGTTTATTTGATGAACTTTCATCTTTGTTGGCCAGTTCCTTTCAATTGTCTATTTTTGTAAACTGTCACATGGGTTAGTTACTGGGAGATAAGGAGGTAATGCAACTACATGCTCAGCTGTCTGTATGAGAACTAAATAACAGATGCACAGCACCCACTCATGGGCAGGATGTACCAGAGCAACATGATTGGTCGCTGATGGTGACAGGCCCCTTGTAGACAAAGTGATCTGTGGATTGAAATGCTAACGGGTTTGTTCTTGATGCAGTTACAGTTAATATACCATGGTAACTGGAATTTGAACATGCAGGGAGACTCTTGTTGTTGGCTGGGTTGTTGGGTGTTACTTAACTAAAACATGGTATCAGAAATTCATGTATATTGGAACTATGCAAAGCAAAGACAGCCTGTATTTAAAACCTGGCAACACTGAAAATAATAAATAGCAAAAATTATGGGATATAACTAAAGCCCTCTTAAGGGAAGTTCTTAGACTTAAAGAATACATTAGAAAAGTTAAATATTAAAAAAAGTGAGCTAAGCCTTTAACTTAGTATGTTAGCACTAAAACAGAATAAATCCAAATAAAATAAAAGGAAGGAAATATAAAGGTATGAAGGGAAAAATCAATTTAGTAGAAAACTTTAAAAACAGTATTAATAGAAGCAAAAGTTGGCTCTATGAAAAGACTCATAAAATAGACAAACCTATCACAAGGGTACTCAAGAAAAAAAAGAAAGAAGACAAAGAAATTAAAAAGGGGAATAATAAATACAGAAGAGATTAAGAAAACAGTCTTCTGAACAACATAATGCAAATAAATGTGAAAGCTTAGATGAATTCACCAATTTCATAGAGTAATGGATACATTAGAACAGATAAGAAATATAAAAACCTAAAGATACCTACCACCAATAAAGAAATTGAGTAAGTTTATTATTTTTTGTTTTTAGTTTTCTCAAATTAAAAATGCCAGGTCCAGATGATTTTATGGGCAAATTTTACAAAATGTTTGAGGACTAGAAATGTCATTATAAACTATTCTAATGATTTATTGGAAATACACTGAATGTCTCAGAGAATTAAGGGAATTGCTAAACAATTAACTAACTATAATAAATGACAGGAACCAAAGAGGGTCCAGAAATCTAGACCACTTTGTAGGATTCTGCCATTGAGTTGCCAATTCCAACTACATCAGTCCCTATGTGTTGGCCTTCCTCTCTTACTGCAGGTAGTCTTGCTCTAACTTATAGGAAAAAAAATTTTTAGTGGTCCCAGATTTACACCCTTTCTTACCATGACTTCAAGTCAGAAGGCAATATTCCTTGACAGCTGCAGCAGAAAAATCTTGGGGAAGGATTCTAACCAGGCATTATGAGCCAGTCTCTGAATCATATCATCAGGGGAATAAGTTACTCTGGTCAGACCTTGGTCCCATGTCCACCACTCCGTGGCCAGGAAGAGAGAAGTCAGATGTGATGGTAGAAGGAGTTGCGGGAACATCATAGGCAGAAAAATAATAGCTACTATAGAGAAAAAGGGAAATCCAACCTGGGAATTAACTTTGGGGAAGAAGATGGTGTGTTGACCTTTATTTGCCATAGAGACCACAGAGTATGTATAAATATCTTCAAATTGGAAGATAAGAGCCCCATGTTCTACCCTTGAATCTTCTCCCTTATGAGTGTTTAATGTATAAAATGTGATGCATTAGATGATTTCTAAATTAACTTTCATTGTATGAATATGATTATATTCACCACTCTTATTTCCAGAATCTGGTGGAGTGTCTGGCATATAGTAGGTGTTCATGTAATACTCATTAAACGTACAAAATAGTAGGAAATTTTTGTAGGACTAAGTGAAATTAGTCTTGAGGGGAGCAGCCATTTACTCTAACAGTTAGGTAGTTTTTAGTGGCCCTAACAGGTGGCTTTAGTTGTATCCCACCTGATGAACCTGGAGCTGATTGTTGAGGTTTTAGGCTACTTATATCTTAATGTCTTTTCCTGTTATTTAATCAAAGTTATTTTTATGTCAAATGTATAAGTAACTAGGAAGCAGAATGGAATTATGGTGTCAATGTTTTCTCAGCCATATGCAGTCCAGGAGCTCAAAGCAGTTGCGGGTGTGATGATCACCGCATCTCATAACCGCAAAGAGGACAACGGTTACAAGGTAAACCTAGGACTCGATCTTTGCTGTTTCATAATTCTTATTTTATTTAAATAATATGTGCTGAGTGTATTTTCTGCCCTGAGGAACAGGGTCAGACACTGGGGATAGGAAGATAAAACATTGAGGCTGGCTGTGTATTCCCTAATGGCCCTTAGTACTCCCAACATGTTTTATAACAAACATCCCTTCAATGGTCTTTTTACTTCTAATATTTTACTGCCCTTGAATTCTCCATCCTATCCTAAATCCATCCTCCCTACCATTTCAGAAATAAAGTCATATTGTACCAAGAACTTGAAGAATGAATGGGACACAAAAATCTCATCATAATAAAAGTTGATCACAGGGATGGTAGGGCAGCATGGAGAATACCGCCAATGATTCTGTAACATCTTTCTGTATTGACAGATAGTTACTGCACTAGTTGGAGTGAGGATTTAATAACATATGTAACTGTTGAGTCACTGTTACATTGTATACTTGAAACCAATATAATATTGTATATCAAATATACTTCAATTTAAAGAAAAAAAGAATGGATGGGAGTTTGCGGAAGGAGGGTCAGAAGAATAGTACTTTGACCTCACACTCTTCCACTGGGGCACACCATTGGCCACAGGATCCACTTGTGTCAGCCTCTGTGGCAGAAAGCAGGGTGGAGGCATGTGAAGAGAGGCTCTGGAGGGGCAAATAGAAAATACAGCAGTGTTGAGCCAGTGTTGACGGCACCTGAGTCATGAGTCCACAGTCTTACATTTGTATTTCTTTTTGTGTAGGAAGTCTTCAGGTACCATGAGCTCTGTTTTACTGGGAAAAGAATATTTAATACTAATCTAAGATTTTTAGCCCAGCTAAGTGGGTAGTGTTACCATTCACAGAGGCAGGGATGAAGCATGATTAATTTAGTTTTGGACATATTAAGTTAGATATATTTGTGGATCAAACAGGTAACAATGTTCTATAGACAGTTAGATATATAAATCTGTTGTTTAGGAGAGAAATCTGGGCTGAAGTTACAAATTTAGGGGTTACCATACATTTTAGATCATTTAAGAGTATTTGGAAGTCCTTTACTTGGATGAGTTGACTAGGGACAGTATATAGTAGAAAAACAGGTACAAAGGGATCCCTAGGGAATAACAATTTTAAGAGAAGGGAGAAAGAAGTACTGGAGATACTAGAAAGACCTGGGGAGATTGATGGCTTAACAACGAAAGGGATAAGGGAGTGGCAAGGAGGAAAAGGGTAACTGTCAAAGAGAGTGAGAATTCAATCTCTACTCTGAGCAACCTACTGCCTACTTGATATCCACTGGAATGCAGACATCTTAAAATTAGTGTCTCTAGGACACAGGTCTTGATTCCCCCACAGCCTACTTCACACACACGCAATTATGTTCTTCTCCCAGTCTTCCCCATCTCTGCAAATTGACACTGCATCCACCCAAACGAAAACCAAAAAATCATTCTTGATTACTATCTTTCCTTCACTCCTAACATTTAATTTGCTAACAGGTTCTACAAATTCTGCTTCTGAAATATATGTTGAATATGTTCACTTCTGCCCATGTCTTATGCCTCCACCATTCTAAAGCATGATTGTCTTCTGTCTGAACTACATACAACACCCTAGCTGGTCTCTTCCCTGCTTCTATTGTTGTCCCCTGCAATCCCTTTTCCAGCAAGCAGCCAGAGGATCTTTTAAAATATAAATAGGCCATGTAACTTTCCTGCTTAAAATTCTTCAGTGGCTTCTCAATCTTTGAATAAAATTCAAACTCTTACTTTGGGGCTTAGAGGACACTGTCTCGAACCTCATTCATTCATTCCTCTCCTTGCTCCCATTCCAATCACACTGCCACTCCTACCTGTTCCTCTGGTTCCTCCAGTTATACTGAGCCCCTTCCTGCCTCTGAGCCTCTGTAATTGTTTTTTCCTTGCTTGGATTGCTCTTCCTCACATCTTGCACACTTGCTTATTTCTATCCTTCAGGTTCCCGCTCACATGTTGCTTCCTTGAAGAGACCTTCTTTGGCTGCCTTATATGAAGTGACTTCCCTCCGTGACTTTCTCATCATCTTGTTTATTTCCTTAACAGAACTTACCACTATCTCTACCTGCTTTCTTTAAGATGACTTATCTTGTTTATTGACTTGTTTGACCCTCCCTACCCCTCGTTCCCCAATATAAGCTTGTGGGTGCAAGGACTTAATCTGTTTCGATAATCATTGCTGTTGCACATACTTTCACATAGTAGACTCTGAATTTTTTCCCTCAAAATAAGCACAAGTTTAAAGTATAAAAATGAGCATAAAAGCATTAAACAATAAAAAGTATCTTTCCTATCCCTTCCTGCAGATCCTATTTCAAAAGCAACTACTGTTTCTGGTTTTAGTTTGCTTCCAGATATAGTCTATGCATGTGTAATTGTATGTATGTTTCTCACTCCCTTATTTTTTTTTTCCATAAATGGTAGGGCACTATATACAGTGTTCTATACCTTGCTTTTATCATACAACTGTGTCTTGCTAAAGGGTTTCAGCCCCAGGCAAGTTCACTATGGATTCAATGAAACCAAAGAAATGACCATAGAACATTCTTGGGGTGAAAGGGTTATACCCAACTTTATTTCCATGGTGGCAGGTCAATCACTAACCACTCAGATTGAGCCTGCATGCAGCAAGCCAGTCTCTGCCTCTGACCCTCTCTACCCACACAGCCGTCTCAGTCTCTGTCCTTGGTGCTGCCACCACTCCAGTCTCATCTCTGCTCTCCTGCAGCCCTGCAACCGTGCCACCGTGTTGCCGTGTCGCCCAGAGCACTGGGCAGAGCTCTTTCTATAGAGTCAATAACAACGTGTTGCCCACACATGTGTAGGGAGCTAGCCAACCAGGGTCAGGTGAGAATCCTGGCCACAAGAACCTTCACTCCACAAACAGTATGAAACAGCCTCATTTATTTAACCACTCCTCTGTTGATGAAAATTTCATTTATTTCTGGTATTCTGCTGCTTATAAACAGTACTACAATGAGTGTTCTTCTGCATATATATTTGTTCATGTATGCAAGTAGATTATGTAGTCAGTGTAGAGTAGTGGTCAAGAGTATAGGTTGGGTTTGAAACCTACCGCTGCCACTCAGAAGCTTTGTGACCTCAGGCAAATTACTTAATTTCGCTGTGCTTTAATTTCCCCATCAGCAAACTGGGAATATATCTTGCCAATGCGTTTCAGCCCCGGGAAAGTTCACTATGGACTCAGTGAGACCAAGGAATGACAATGAAACATTCTTGGGGTAAAAGGGCTTATGACCCGTTTATTATCCCAGCGATAGGTTGAACACTAGAATTACATCTGCATCCAATAGTCTGCAGGTCTGTAATCACTCCTCATCTCTGCCTCTGCCCAGAGCACTGGGCAGAGCTCTTTATATAGTGACTCAGTCAATAATAGCTTATTGCCCACAGGTGTGGAAGCAGTAGCCTAAAAGCAGGCCAGTTACATCATCAAGTAGTTTAGGTTCAGGTAAGGATCCTGGCCATAGGAACTTCTATTTTCCCCACAGGATAATAATAGAACCAACATCGTATGGTGGGAATGAGGATTAAGGGAGATAAATGCAGGGAAAATGTCTAGTATAGTGTCTGGCTCTAATAAATGCTCAGTAAATGTTAGTGCTTGTTTTTATTACCATCTTTACTGTCCAGTATGGTAGCCACTAACCACCTAAGGCTATTGAACATTTAAAAAATGACTAGTCTGAATTGAGATGTGCTGTAAGTGTAAAACATGCACCAGATTTCAAAGACAGTCTGAAAAAACAATGTAAAATATCTCAATACTTTTATATTGATTACATGTTGAAATATATTGGGTTACATAAAGTATACAACAATTAACTTCACTGTTTCTTTTAATCTTTTTTAATGTGGCTACTAGAAAATTTTTTAATTGAGTAAGTGGCTTACATTTGTGGCTCACATTGTATATCTACATGTCTTGCCAATGGGTTTGAGCCCCAGGCAAGCTCACTAAGGATTCAGTGAGACCAAAGAATGACAATGGAATGTTCTTGGGGTGAAAGGGTTTATATACCCAACTTTATTCCCTCAGTGGCAGGTCACTCACTAGAATCTCATCTCTGCTCTCCTGCAACCTTGCAGCCATGCCACCGTGTTGCCCCGAGCACTGGGCGAAGCTCTTTATATAGAGTCTATAACAATGTATTGGCCACACGTGCAGTGAGCAAGCCGACCAGGTCCAGGTGAGAATCCTGGTGTCTTGCCAATGGGTTTCAGCTCCCAGCAAGTTCTCTATGGATTCAGTGTGACCAAAGAAATGACAGTAGAACGTTTCTTTGGGGTGAAAGGGTTTATTACCCAGCTTGTTCTTCCGGCAGTAGGTTAAGCACTAGCGTCTCAGCCTCCACGCAGAGCACTGGGCCGAGCTCTCTATATAGTGCAATAATAGCTTATTGCCCATGGGTGTGGAAGCAGTAACCTATCAACAGGCCAGTTACATCATCAGGTGGTTTAAGTTCAGTGAGGATCCTGGCCATAGGAACCCCAACTTCCCCACACTCCACCCCTCCAGGATTCTTGCCTTACAATCTACGTGCGCTCAATCTTCCACAATGGTCCCTGTGCAAGAAAGCTGGAGCACTGTAACCAGATTCCACAATAGCAGTAGAGCCTAACAACAACTTAGAGATAATCGCAAAAATTAAGACAACAAGATTTTGATGCAGGTAACAAAAATTATAATAATCCTCAAACCAGAGGAGGTTCCCAATCCACAAAGACCTTAGCGACAGTAAGACACATGTTTTACTGATACCAACATAGGCGAATCTTGTCCATCAGGTAGGATGCATACAAGAGAATAGGGCTGTTGCAGGAAGGGGGGTCCCGTCCAGGTCTAGTATACCATACTTGTACTCCTCTCCCCATGGGGGTTACTGAAGGGTCTATATATAATGCTACTGGAGGTGCATGCACTGGCCATAATGATAAAACAAAACTCCCCAGTAAGATGCTCCTACCTCCTGGTTGTTCAGGATATACTACTGTGACCTTTGGGTGTCACTCTGCTATTATTACAGGACTACACAGGAGGCCAGCTTCCAGGCCTTGTCCCCAAGGTGCCAGGAGAGCCAGCCATCGTTGATCTATGTGTCGAAATGTCTAAGGCCACGTCCACTCAATGGAGTCTCCAGGGTTCAGTGCAGTTGGTGCTGGCAACAAGATATTTTTCTGGTGCCTGAACCTCAGCTTCAGTGATTCTTCCTTGGTTTGTACTGGCAGTTGTATAGGGGAGGCAGCCATATGTGTTAACATGTCTATGGGGCTCAGGGCTCCCTTTCAGGGTCTCTCATTCAGATGCCGTAGCACAGTCCATAAGCGGACTGACCATCCCCTCAAACTATTGGTGTCTGACTTTAGTCTGGATTTTAACAAGCCATTGTGCCTCTCTAGCATGCCTGCTGTGGTAGGATTGTATGGCACATGAAACTTCCATTTGATTCCCAGCTGTCGCACCCATTCTTGCAGTGTATGTCCAGTAAACTCAGTGCCCTGATCACTCTCAATTACCTATGGTCAGCCATAGGCGGCAAAGAGATGCTCTAGGCCTCTTTTGGTCATCTGCTGGTCTGCACAATGGGTAGGAAAAACAACCAGAAGTCCAGTAGCTGTGTCCACACAAATCATGGCATACTGATATCCTTCTGACACAGGTAGAGGCCCAATATAGTCTATCTGCCACCTGATGAAGGGTATAGGCCCCTTAGCTATTGTCCCATGTTGCTGTGGAACTTGGTGTAAGTCCCTTTTAGAGCATACAACACATTCCTACTGGGCTCTACTAACTTCAAAGGTCAAAGGCAAGTCCCACTGACAAGCTACAGCCCACATTGTCTTTTGCCCAGCATGCAACAAACGCTGATGTAACCATTGGGCTACATCAGAGGCAGGCTTTCCTTCTAACCAATGTATCTGGCCCAATTTATCTGCTTCATCATTTCCTAGGGATGCCAGTGGCAAATGACCTGTCATATGGTATACTGTAATTGTTTGAATCTGACCACAGGCCCATAAGTCTTGCCACAATTCTTGTCCCCAAAGGGGTCAGTGACCAACCAGCCAGTTGGCATGGTACCAGGATGGTAGCCACAGGGTCAAGTCCTGATAGACAGCCCAGCTGTCAGTGCAGACAACTATAGGGGAGGGCTCCTGGCTGATCACAAGCCACACAGCCCACAACTCTGCCCATTAGCTGCTCTTCCCCTCACCATCTTCCATCCATATTGTCTCAGTCTTAGGATGGAAAGCTATGGCCCTCTGTTTTGGGGGCTGCCCACAGCTGGAGCCATCTGTGTACCATGTGTCTTCGGGTATAGGGGCTCTTCCCTCCTGATAGGGAATCTCTGCTACTAATGGTTCAAAAACAGGTTCTTCCTGCTTTTCACTAGTATATGTCACCAGCCCCAATAATGTTGGAGTTCTTCACTCAAGGGGCTTCTAAAGAGGGCCCTACACTGCTGTAGGTAAGCACCCCACTTGGCCAGTGTGGGCATTTGTGCCACACCACTCCTTGGCTTTTGGGTCCAGTCTCATACCCACCCCAAGATGAGAAAGGTGGTTATTACCTTTATTGGGGCCATTCTAGTGATGGGTTCTGTAGCCAGCAAAACATGATACACAGCAGCCAGTTGTTTTTCTATCAAAATGTATCATACCTCTGCCCCTTTCCTGAGTTGTGACCAGAATCCAATAGGTTGGCAAGTTTGTTCAAGCTGCTGCCAGAGACCCCAGCCATAACCATCTTCAGTCACATGAAAATCCAGCTCACAGGGCCTTGATGGGTCTACCACACTTAAGGCCTGCATGGCCTTGAACACCTATTTTGCTGTAGTAAAGGCAAATGCACATGTCTCATCCCAGTCCCATCTGACACCCTTTCATACCAACCGGTATAAGGGCTTCAGAATTTGTGCCAATTGTTGGATAAACACTGTCCAGTAGCCTAGAAGACCCAAAAACTCTTGTAGCAATGCTACAATAGGGGTAGGAAAGGCCTGGACTTTATCTATAACTACTTCTGGTATAACTTTGGTCTTATCCGACCAGATGACCCCCAAGAATTTGACAGACAAACCAGGTCCATGAACCTTGGTACTGTTCACAGCCCATCCTTTGTCCTGTAGATGTTGCAGCAGTCTAGGTGCTGCACCTTCTAGATCTGAAAGAGAATTGGACATGAGCATGGCATCAGCAATATAATGGTACAGCTGCACTGTTGGCAGCTTCTCCCATGCTGCCAAGTCCTGGGCTACAAGTCCATGACAGATGGTGGCACTGTGGAGGTATCCCTGTGGAAGGACGGTGAAAGTCCATTGCCATCCTTCCCATGTGAAGGCAAACTGTTCCTGACTTTCCTGCTCAATGTCAATGGAAAAGAAGGCATTAGTAAGATCTACCACATAATGGTATGTTCCTAGTTCATGGCTGAGGGTATCCATCAAGCCTGCAATAGAGGGGACAGCAGCATGCATAGCAGGTATGACTATTCAGATCTCTGTAATCCACAGTCATATGCCAGGGGTCATCTGGCCACACTGGGGAATTGAAAGGACTATGGGTGGGTTTATAATGACCTCCTTTTCCAGTTCCTGGAGGGTTTCTCCAATCTCTTTATGTCCTCCAGGCAGTTTATATTATTTGGTATTAGTCACCCACCGAGGTACAGGCAAAGCCATGGGTGGGTGCCTAGCATGTCCCCTCAGAACTGCCTTCACCACACATACTCTCAATCTGAACTGACCTACAGTGGTCTACAACCATAGACCCTGCAGGCTATCAATCCCCAAAATATACTCAGGGATAGGAGATATATATACACAGTATACTCTTTGGGGGGTAATATGCCCTATTCCCAAAGGGATTTGAGCTTGTTTCACTCAGATAGCCTTACCTCCGTATCCATTTATGATAGTGGGGGTCTTGGGGAACCACTCAGGGTTACCATGAATCAGTGAACATTCAGCCCCTGTGTCCACCAGAGCCAGGGCATGTATGTTCACTGGGGACCAATGGATAGCTATTTCAACATGTGGCCTCTGGTCTCCCCCCAGTCCCTCAGAGCAGGTACCTCGACCTTCCCCTCAGTCAAATCGTGTTTACCAATCATTTTTCTTGTGTGGGCTCAAGTGAGGTTGGCTCACTCTCCAGCAGGAAGTCTTGCAGACACACAGACCAGATTTGTGGCTCTGTCTCTGACCTCTGCCTCTTTGGTCTTAATGGCTGGAACTGCTTCTTTGGTTTCAGTTGTTGCCATAGCTCCAGTAAGATCCTATTTGACTTCCCCTCTAATTTCCTTCTGTCTGCTCCTGCCCATATTAAATCAACCCACATCTGGGTCCTGGTAACTTTCATGGGGCCCTTTAAGTTCTTCTTATGAGTAGCAGACCTTATTTCTTTCTATGTTCTCACTGCTTCAGCCTCTCCTAAGTCTGCTACTGTATGTGTCACCTCGCTTATGGGATGCCCTAAGTGAGGGGAAAGAATGGCCTCTAAAGACTCAAAGAGAGATGTAGGAGCTGTTCGAAGTACAATATTTCTCATTCCAGAAGTGAAAGGCTCTTCATTTGGGCCATGATTCTCTGGACTATAAATGGCATTTCTTATACCTAGCTCTCATAACACTTGTTGGAGCTCAGCATACATCTGCCATATAGTAGGAGAGGATGGTAGATCACCCTGATTGGGCCAAAAGCATGAAGTGCAGCCATAAGCCAATCGAGGAAGGAGTGATTCCCTGAGGTTGATGGCACTTTGTAACCACTGCCTCGAGGTGGGCTGAACTGTCAGCGAAGCCAGCTTTCCCATCTCTGATCACAACAGAACAATTCCATCCACCCCTAAGTCCCACAGACTCAGGAGCCAAGCTGATATTGACTCCGAGGGCTTCTGCCTAAACTGGGAGCCCAAATCCACCAGCTCAGCCTGAGTATGGGGGTGGAGCATAGAGTGCTCCATGACCTGGGGAGGGGCTGTGCCTCTCATTGGGGAACTCTCTGCTGCTGGGTCTTTATTTTCTTTACAACCATTGGAAATGCTTTCAATAGAGGAGGGGGTCAGTGCCTCAGACACCATCCCTTCATCCTTCCCCAGCTCCTCCATTTCTGGGGCTGATGGCACCTTTCTCTCCCCTCCCCCTAGTGCCTCCTCTGCTACATCCTTTACCTTTTCTACTGTGCCTCGCAGCAATGCTACCTCAGTCTTCAGCGACTCTCTTACCTTCACCTCAATGCTTTGCAGCTGGCATTCTCGTGCCACCTCCACCCGTGATTCCCTCAGGAGTCTGTCTTTTTCCTTTATGGCCTTTTCCTCCTTCAGAGCACCTGGCAGTGCTGCTATCTTGTTCTGTAAGGAATCTTTTACCTCATCAATAGCACCTTGCTCCCGGTGTTCTTGTGCTGCCTCCTCTCTCATCAATGCCATTACCTCCTTCAGTGAATCCACAGCAGTTTGCAGCTTGTGTTCTCATGCCACCATTTCTTGGGTCTTTTTCAGGAGCATGTCCTTCTCTTCTGTAGACTTCTTTAATACAGTGAGAAGCAGCCGACCCACAGTCCCCGCTGCCTCATGGGCACTGTCTCTCAAAAGGCCTACTTACTATACCAAGGGCTACCCCTACTGCCTCAGGTATAACCTCCACTTGCCTCCAGACCTGGGGTGGGGCCCAGCCCTCAGGAGGCAAGCCACCTCAGACCACACACCCATTGGGGGACAATCCACTGTCTCCTCATTCACAGGGGCAGCCCGCTGAAGCATCCCTCCCATAAGAGTAGCCTGGTCTTTTTCCTTGGTCAACAATGAACCCTGCCAACTTCACCAATTGTCTTGCCAATGGGTTTCAGCCCCCGGCAAGTTCGCTACGGATTCAGTGTGACCAAATAAAAGACAGTAGAATGTTTCTTTGGGGTCAAAGGGTTTACTTCCTGGTTTGTTCTTCCAGGGGTAGGTCGAGCACTAGCGTCTGCCTCCACCCAGAGCACTGGGCCGAGCTCTCTATATAGTGCAGTAATAGCTTATTGCCTATGGGTGTGGAAGCAGTAGTCTAGCAACAGGCCAGTTACATCATCAGGTGGTTTAAGTTCTGTGAGTATCCTGACCATAGGAACCCTAACTTCCCCACACTTGGCCATAGGAACCTTCACTTTCTCCACACTCCACCACTCCAGGATTCTTGCTTCTCAATCTATGCACCCTCAGTCTTCCACTATGGTCCCTGTGTGAGAAAGCTGGAACACTGTAACCAAATTCCGCAGTAACAAAAGAGGCTACAACAATATACAAATAACAGAAATTATAATAATGCTCAAGTCTGAGGAGATCCATTGCCACCAGGTGATCATCCCAGCTGTATTCAAACCAGTTCTATTCAGATGAGTTAACCAAAAGGACCATGGGTTGGCCTTACAATACGCACCTTTCCAGCCTCTCCAGCAAAAAGTCTTGCAGACACACAGACCAGTCTTGTTGCTTTGTCTCTGGCTTCTGCTTCTTTGTCCTCAGCAGTTGGAACCTCTGCTCCGGTTTCAATTGTTGCCATAGCTCCAATAAGATTCTATTTGACTTTGCTTCCAATTTCACTGTCTGCTCCTGTCTTTATAAAATCAACCCACATCTGGGTCCTCATGACCTTCTCGGGGCCCTTTAAATTCTTCCTTTGAGTAGCAGTTCATATTTCCTTTTGTGCTTTCATTGCTTGAGCCTGAGTATAGGAGCAGAATACAGAATGCTCCATGACCTGGGGAGGAGGCTACACCTCTCCTGGAGGAACCCACAGTTGCTGAGTCTATTTTCTTTTGGGCTTTCCACTAGCTTTAAACTGGGTGGGGTTCCAACCCAGGAGGGGCTGATGCCTCTGGCATCAGCAGGACCTCCACCCCCACCTGTTGGTCAAACCTCTGCTCCTCCATTTCTGAGGCTGACGGCTCCACTACATCCTTCACCTGCCCCACAGCACCTGGCAGCCTGCATTCTCATGCTGCTGCTTCTTGGGCCGCTTCTCGGGCTGCCGCTTCTCGGGCTACCATGATGTCCTTTACCATTTCCACAGCATCTCCTAGTGATGCCGTTTCAGTCACCAACAAATTTTTTACCTCCTCAATGGCACTTTGCAGCTCACGTTCTTGTGCTGCCTCTTCTCATGCTTCCTGCAGGAGGACATCTTTCTTCCTTATGGCCTTTCTCAGTACTGTGGAAAAAAACTCCCCACAGCCCATAGGCACTCTGTTTCTTTTCTTTTTTTTTTTAAATTTTATTTTGATATCATTAATCTACAATTACATGAAGGACATTATGTTTACTAGGCTCCCCCCTTCACCAAGTCCCCCCCACATCCCCGTTCACAGTCATGTCCATCAACATAGTAAGATGCTGTAAAATCACTACTTGTCTTCTCTGTGTAGGCACTCTGTTTTTTTAAGGAATTCCCTATTTTCTGAGGACCAGTGTAACTGCCTCAGGTGTTGCCTCCACCTCTTGCCAGTCTTGGGGTTGGGCCCAGTCCTCTAGGAGGCAAGCCACATTGGACCACATGTCCATTGGGGGACACTCAAAGGTCTTCTCATCCATAGGGGCAGCCCACTGAAGCACTCCTCCCATGAGGGCAGCTTGTTCTGATCCTCATCAACAATGAATCCTGCTTATGTCACCAGTTGTCTGGCCAATGGGTTTCAGCCCTGGACAAGTTCTCTATGGATTCAATGAAACCGAAGAATGACAATGGAATGTTCTTGGGGTAAAAAAGTTTATACCCAACTTTATTCCCTTGGTGGCAGGTCAATCACTAGAATCCTGCCCACTCAGAGCGAGTCTGCATGCAGGAAGCCAGCCTCTGCCTCTGGGCCTCTCTGCCCCCACAGCTGTTTCAGTCTCTGTTCTTGGTGCTGTCACCACAACAGTCTCTGCTCTCCTGCAGCTGTGCAGCTGTGCAGCCGTGCAGCCGTGCAGCAGCCCAGAGCACTGGGCGGAGTTCTTTAGAGTCAATAACATCATATTGCCCACATGTGTGTAGTGAGCAAGCCGACCAGGGCTAGATGAGAATCCTGGCCATAGGAATCTTCACTCACTACCGTATTGCTGATCTACAGGATAAATTTCTAGAAGTGAAAACTTCTGAGTCAAAGGGAGTATGAAAGAAAATATGTCATTCTCTATTTAAGGTGGTTGTACCAATGGATGCACTCACCTAACAATATGGTTTTTATCCTATATGTGCCAATATTATATTATCTAATTTTTTATCTTTGTAGAAATGTTAATATATTTTATCTGCACCTCTTTTATGAGTGAGTTTGAGCATCTTTTCATGCATTTACAACATATTTGTGTTCCCTTTCCTGAGAAATCTATTAAAGGTTTTGCCCATTTTTCTGTTGGGTTGTTGCTCTTTTTGTTATTGATTTATTGAAACTCTTTATATCTATAAAGTAGCTCTTAGTCATCTGTTTTGCAGTTATTTTCCCCCTACATTATCATTTGCCTTTTGATTTTATTTATGATATTTTCCCATGCTTAGTATTATGGTATTTTTTTACATTTGGAAAAAAGTTATTTTGGCATTTTTATTGGTATATTTCATTTGTAGATTAATTTAGAAACTTCAATAATTTAAAAAATATTGAGTCTCCTTATTTATGAATAGGATGTATCATTCTATTCTTTCAAGACTTCTTTTAGATCCTTTAGTAATATTTTAAATTAAAAAATAGATCTTTCATATTTCTTTAAAAATTTATTCCTGGGCATATTTTGTTGTATGAATTTTTCTATTACTATATCAGATAGGGACACCTTCTGCTGCAGGTTCAGAAAATCCACAAAAGTAGCTTTAGTTGATAGGAATTTATTTTTCTCACATAACAAAAAAATGTCCAGAGGTAGGTGGCTGCTGGCATGGTTCTGTAGTTCAGTGTTGTTGGGCCTGGCATCTCTGCAGTGTTTTTGACATTTCCTTCAAGCACAGGCATCATAAAATAGTTGCTCTGCCTCTAATAATCACATCTACATACAAGGCAAGAAGTGGTCAGGAAGAAAGGCCAGAATTTTTTTCTCATATTTCATAAATTTTCATGGTGAGCTTTCAGGGCCTATAGATAGAGTCTATCTTTTGTCTTAGAATGTGGGAACAAACCTTCAAAGCAGTTTTTGTTTTTGTTTTTTAAATTTCTGCAAGAACCTCAGGATTTTTACTGATTGGAAACAATTTCTGTGTTAATTTAGACCTCAGATACGAATTTTTTTTATCACCCAGAACCCAAGAATAAACAGACATGCTTCCTATAATCTTTCTATAATAACAGACAGAACTTTTTCTATTCTATATTTCTTCTAGAGGGGGAGTCTCGGTTCTAATTTCTTATCTTCCACATGGACATTTCAACTCCAAGAACCAGATAAATGGACAGTTCCCAAACCTCAAGGAGCCACAGCATCAGACCACAGCCTTGTCACTCTGGTTTTCAATTCTTTCCTTTTTTCCCATTGCTTGGAGTTTTCCCCTCTCTTTCTTGTGAACTAAGCTATGTATTTTAGATAGTAGTATTCCTACTTTAGCTACCATTTTGAAGTGTGTATAGAGTGAGAATTTTCAGGTCATCTAGTCTTCCATACTGCTTGGCACAGAGCTTAGTACATATTCAAATGTATTCTTTCCCTCATTCAGGGTGCAATAGAGGGGATTCATGTCATACATGGTGGAAATCAGTATAGATATTCTCTAAGCAGAGTCCCTTCTAACTTTGAGATCCTGTGAATTAATACATTTTCTTGTTTTTTTGCTTAACTGTTCCTAAAGTCTTGTTGGCCAAGCTACTTGACAAACTGACAACTTATGAAATGTATTTTCATTAAATATTGAAAAAATATATACTGAAATGTATATGGAATAATTAATGTGTTGTCTTCCCTGATACAGACTTTATTTGGTGTGACATAAATTCTAGCTTTAATTTGTAACTGAAAAATAATTTCTTGTTTATCATATAACAGAACTACTTTATAATGCTGAAATTTCTTAGTGTCAAGTTTTATGTATATTCCAGCATTTCTTAGATTATCTTTGTAGTTGTAGATCTAAGAGTATGATTGAATACAATGAAAATATATATTATGATAATGTCATAAAGATGCTCTAATTATATTTTACTTGTGTTGTTATTAAAGTACATTCTAAAAGAGAAAATAATACATGATCATTTTATTGACAAGTTCCTGTGGAATCATTACCACCAAATCCTTTGGCATTTATAAAGTTAGTCCCATGGTCCCATGTTGACATTTTCCTACTTGATTAATTTGGTATACTTTATACAGTCAAATAGCTCTACTGTAGTTAAGAAAATATCTGGCCAACATTTCAAGTATTTATAGCTGCACTGACCTGTCATCTAGGTTTATTGGGAAACTGGTGCTCAGATCACATCTCCTCATGATAAAGAAATTCTGAAATGTATAGAAGAATGTGTGGAACCCTGGAATGGTTCCTGGAATGATAATTTGGTCGATACCAGCCCACTGAAGAGAGACCCTCTGCAGGACATTTGCAGGAGATACATGGAAGATCTCAAAAAGATCTGTTTTCACAGGTATCCAAGTGGGAATATATGATTGTATTAATTTAGAATAAGATTCACAAATAAGGGAAAGAAATAGGGATACAATCAGGATTAAAAGAAATAGAGATTAAAAATACGTTGGCTATTCATTATATTAAAATTATAGCTAAATAGTACTATTTATACTAGTAAAAAAATGGAAACAATATAAATATCTATCAACTGATGAATGTATAAATGAAGTGTGTTATACAATGAAATATTATTCAGCAGTAAAAAGAAATGAAATACTGATACATATTACAACATGGATAAGCCTTAAATACATGTGCTAAGTGAAAGAAGCCAGACACAAAGGGACCACATATTGTATGATTCCATTTATAAAAAATGTCCAGAGAAGGCAAATCTATAGAGAGAGAATCAAATATTAATTGCTACCTATGGCTGGGAGAAATGGGAGAGTTAAGAGCTGGCAGCTATGGGGTATGGAGTTTCTTTTTGGGGTAATGCGAATGTTCTAAGATTGATAATGGTAATGGTTGAACACCTTTGTGAATATAGTGAAAGCCATTGAATTGTATATTTTAAATCGATGAATTGTATAGTATGTTAGTTACCTCTCAAGAAAGCTGTTAAAAGATTATAGTTAAATACATGTATTCCCTCTATAGATAAGATTAGGAAATTTCCTCTAAAATTTGATTTTTTTTCTTAACTATTCCCATATTTCCATAACTATTCCATAAATAGCAAGGATTATTGCTAGAAAGCATCTTGCCTTGCTGAGTATATTTTCCTTATCTAACAAAATAGATTTTAGCTTTTTCTCTATTTTAATCCTATCATAGGTAATGGATTTTATGATATTGATAGAATGATGATTTTCCTTCATAGGGGATTAAACTCAAAGACCACGTTGAAATTTGTACATACATCTTTTCATGGGGTTGGACATGACTATGTGCAGTTGGCTTTTCAAGTGTTTGGTTTTAAGCCTCCAATTCCAGTACCAGAACAAAAAGATCCCGATCCAGACTTTTCTACTGTTAAATGCCCAAATCCTGAAGAAGGAGAATCTGTGCTGGTATGTTTTTTCTTTACTTGAATTATTATTAGTGTATTAAAGTTCACCAGATAGAACTTACTGACAATTCAGTGATTACTTCAAAAGCAGAAACAACTTTAATTTACATCATTCTAATTATATTGGAGCCATATATTCCTTTTTGTTTGAAATCTCTGTGGTTGATATCCTGACTCATAGGCTTTCTTTTTAATTTAGTCAAACTATATTCCTTCTAAAATTTCAGTATTAACACAGTGCCTGCATTTAGGAATATTAACATTGAATTTAAGGTCTTCAGTACAACCCAGCTTTTTGGGTCACTGTTTTAGGAACTTTCTTTGAGGCTGGCAGAGAAAGAAAATGCCCGAGTAGTGCTAGCCACAGATCCTGATGCAGACAGATTGGCAGTGGCAGAACTTCAGGAGAAGTAAGTAGAGGCTGCTATTTAATTAAAAGCTTAAAGTTTGAAAAACAAGTTTTGATTTTCAGTCTTACATTGGAAATAATTAAAAAATAAGAAAATAAATCTAAGCCCACACTACCCAGAGATAACCACCTGGATTGGTATTTTGACATTTCCTTCCCAAGTTTTTTCTACTCAAACATTTAAGATATATTTGTTTATAAAATTGTGAATGCTATATATAGTTTTGCATAATATTTTCCACTTAATATTGTATTTTAAACATTTTCCCTGTCCAGAAATACTTGTTTAAAATATTAATTTTTAAAATGGCATAATATCCCAACAGTTTGCTTTATCAGTGTAATCATTTCCTAATCATGGTCCTTTCAGTTGCTGTGCATTTTTGACATTATGATGTGACAAGTGTCCTTACATGGGAAGGACATCACGTTTTAAATTTTTTCTCATTAAGTAGGAGAATAAAAGTAACAATGTAATAATTTTTCAAAAGACATTCCTGCCATTCCTATACTAAGTTCACCCCAGTCAGTTAGAAAAGTGGTACTAAGTGTTTTCTCAAAAATCCCATACAATAGTTTGGGGTTTTCTTACGTGAAGGATGGTAATTTGTAGTTCTTAGGGTCAGGAAGTTTTAATGAGAAGTTACAAAGGTCTTGACTTGAATTTTCATTCTCTCTACAGTGGTCACTGGAAAGTTTTCACAGGGAATGAATTGGCAGCTTTGTTTGGGTGGTGGATGTTTGATTGCTGGAAGAAAAATAAATCACCAAATGCTGATGTGAAGAACATTTATATGTTAGCCACTACAGTCTCTTCCAAAATTTTAAAGGCAATTGCACTTAAAGAAGGATTTCATTTTGAAGTAAGAATAGATAATATCTGTGTACTACTTTTAAAAATCTATTTCTATAAATAAAGTCATCTCTCCACAAAACTTTTGTTGATTTCATTTATAATTCCCCCCCCTTTTTTTTCTAATTCTGTTAGCACTTGCTTAGTTTTTTTTGATAGTTTACACACCTTAAGCCAGATTCATCCAGTATGTAAATTTCTGAAGCTAATATATTATGTTCTCTAAACATCCTAACTGCATTAATGCCTGTTATTTCATACAACAGTATCTGGTTTTCATACTGAGAAAATCTGGCTCCTGGTGACCTCATCAGTATATAAACTCCACTCCAAAAAATTGTAGGTGTTATCTACTACTTGTTTAGGCCCTTCAAGTAATCTTCTGAGTTGTAAATTAAGACCCAATGATTCTACCTCCATAAAACAAATAATGACTCTTTCAGCATAGATCATTAACCTTTATGAGCCACAGGCAGTTAAGCTGAGCTTTTTACAACTGCTGGGACTAGTGCCAATTAAGTTGCTTTCCTGTCACCTTTACCAAGAATCAGTGAAAATATCACCTCTGGGCATTTTTTTCTTGAGCCAATGGCAAACTACAGGTCCTAACACTGATAGGCTTATATACCAGTCTTAGTGAAATAGAATTTTCAATCCCAGGCTTTCTAAAACACAAATAGCAAAATAGAGGAAACAAAATTTACCCAAGCCAAGCTAAGATTCCTAAGCACTAATGTTAATATTTTCTTCATTTATGTCTGGCAGGAAAAATAATATAATGAGCACAAAAGAGAAAAAAGAACATGATTCTACAGACCAATATTTTTTATTTGTTTTGTTAAAATCTCAGTTTTTGTTGGGAATAGTCAGGTGGCAAAGGTTTTTGGCTTTTATGTTGTTTTCTTTTTTTGTTTTCCCCAGTGTGGAGGTAAAGAGGTGAGTTAGAATCATAAATTAGTAATGGTGAGCTCTAGAGTCAGTGTGTATCATATGCCCTTTCTGTTGACTCTAAAACAGTTTATGTTTTTAAATATGAAATTCATGTCTTTAAAGTTCATGTCTCATCAGATGAAAAGTACTCAACTTTAATCACCAAAGAAGAACTTAGTAACTCACTTTGGTGGTTTTATTTAGGCCATGATGTTCTGGTAAAGTACACAGGGTTCAAGCATATTTGTGGTAATGTTGAAAGTGCATCATTAAAAAGCCTATGGCCTTTGGTTACTCAGGGGGACTAAATCACAGCCTTATAGTACTCAATATTAGTGCTTATTATACAGCTTAAAGGACAGTTCTGAGAAGCATTGTAATTGAACCATGGCTCCATCCTTTATATAAGCAGCATAATCTTGGGCAAATTTACTGAACTTCTGAGGCCCTGTTTCAACAACATTTTTTGTGAGCATTAAAAAAATATAGTGATGTAAAGCATCTGTTACATTGCTTGGTAAATAGTAGATGACCATAATATGTGTGTGTTTATATTACTTTTGTGAGTATATGCATCACCACTTATAAATATTGGATTATATTTTATGTAAATCACTATCACTGTGCTCAATAAATAGTAGGTCATCTGTTGTGGTGTCTGTGTATATATCCATGCACTTCATGACTATACATTTAACCACTATATAAATCTTTGTGAATTGAAACCTTAACAGATGATTACTGAATATTATGTGCATTTAGTGGCAGGCTTTTCTCTAGTATGTATTTATGAGAGAGTCACTTAACTAGAGTGGCCTCCTCTGCATTTCAGGAAACATTACCAGGTTTTAAATGGATTGGAAGTAGGATAAAAGACCTCCTGGAAAATGGGAATGAAGTCCTTTTTGCATTTGAAGAGTCTATTGGTATGTAGTAAACATTAAAATGTTTGAAATTTGAACAGAAGCATGTTTTTGAATGTAGTAGTTCTACAAAGAGGAATTTTCATTTTATGGTTTTGTATTTTGCATTGTAAAAACCTAAATGGATAGGTGCATTTCTCATCAGGAAAAAAAGACCCTTGCCTTCAGTATCAATGAGTTTCATTTATTACTATGCTTTTAAATTAACTGGTCCTTCTGAAGAAATGTGAAACTGTTGAAGTTACTGTAGGCTTAAGTTTTCCTCCTTTTTAAAGGTGTTTTTTAATTTTCAGGTTTTCTCTGTGGAACTTCAGTTTTGGATAAAGATGGGGTGAGCGCAGCTGCTGTTGTAGCTGAGATGGCATCCTACCTGGAAACCATGAGTGTAACATTGAAGCAGCAACTGATTAAGGTTTATGAAAAGTAAGTTCCACTGTTACGAATTTCACATGCTAATTTTTTTTTTTACCTACTTTTAGCCTTCTAAATTTGGCATTGAGGAATAGCCAACATTTTTAAATAGTGCTGCATTTGTCTGAATTAAGGACTGCCTCTTTCTACATAATAGTGTAATAGACTTATCTCCAATATATACTGTCCCGAAGTTACCTGATTTCTGATTTTAACACTTCAAATCTTTGTGCAGATACGGTTATCATATTTCAAAAACTTCATATTTCTTGTGTTATGATCCAACTACTATCAAAAGTATATTTGAAAGGCTTCGTAATTTTGATTCTCCAAAAGAATATCCAAAATTTTGTGGGACGTTTGCTGTACTGCACATACGGGACATTACCACTGGGTATGACAGCAGCCAGCCGAGGAAGAAATCAGTAAGTACCTATTTTTTTTTAAGTTTTTAACATTTGTAATAATTTATGCTATAATAAAATAATGGAAGTTTAAGCCTGTGAGTTTCTTGCAATTAGGATTCCTTGCTTTTCTCCAGAGCAGTTTAAGTCTCACTGGCTCTGTGAATCTGCTCCTGTCCTCACCACTCCGCCAGTGCCTGCTGTGCCCTGGGGGTGGGGAGATGGGAAAGAGAGAGAGAGAGAGAGAGAGAGAAACAAAAGAGAAAGGGAAGGAAGGGGAATGTATAATGCTGCTGAATATGTTGAAAATAAAGTCTTTTAAAAACCTATAATTTCAAAGCTATACACCTTCGTAGTTGTAACTTCCCTTTTCAAACTTATTCCCTATATCTCCATCCAAATAGAACAACTATAGTTTTACATACATACATTTTTTTTTCAATTTCTTTATTTCTACTCCAGCTGTTTCCTCAGTCTACCTTTTGTCCTAAGGCTGCAAGGCCAACTTCAACCATTATTTAAGACTTAGGCGAATGTCACCTCCTCCACATACCCTCCAGGTCCCATAATCAGATGTCTTCCTCCTGAGGTTTCATTATATTATGTGCCTTCCTCTTGTTATTTACCACTTTCTATGTTATGTTATGTTATTGATGCCGGGGTTCTTGTTCACGAAGCCAAAGAATGAGCTTCACAAACACTCAAGGTAGGAGAGCAAGGTACAGGCTTTTATTTAGAGATAAAGTGTAAGGACAGAGCTCCCGGCTCACGCCAGGAGGGGACAAGAGAGGCCATGGTGGTGCGTTGTCTAGGGGGTTTTATAGGCAGTTGAGGATATTTAGGAACGTGAAAGAGTTTAGGGGTGTGGACTTGTTAAGTGGTCCCTGAATATTGAAAATTAACAACATAAGGAATTTCCTGCCTTGATTTCTCTTTGGGACACCGGCACCTTGGTCTGGGAGCATATCAAAAGGCTGCATGCCCAGCCCCCAAGGTGGGCTGAGGTATTGTCTATTTGCTAAAGAATCCTGCCTCTTAAACTTCTGGGTGTTAAAATGCAATCTTTTAAGATGGAATTCTTCCTACCTTTTACCATGTCGTCTACAGCTGGGTCTGCATGCTAAGTTAGTTGCTCAGTTTGCAAAATCACTTCAGATCTGAAGGAGGAAAGACAGCACATAGGCCTGGGCCTTTTAGTATGTTAAAGTGAATCTTATACATGGTTACAAATGATTAGCATAGTAAAACATATGCTACTCTTCTTTATCTGGGGAACATTAACTAATCTCACTGAAGAATGATTCTAGAGCTTAATGTTTAACATAGAGTTTTAGTAGGGGGGTTTCCTTGCATGTAGTTACACTGCTCTGACTGCAAATATCCCGCCCTTCCCCCTCCAGAGGCCCTCACCCTACTCTGACTACATCCACCGTCCCTGTCTCATTATCATTGTGTTGTACATGGCAGGTCCATTTCTGATGGATGCCTCTCAAAGCTTCTGCCTCTGTGATAGATGCTCAACAAATATTTAAATACCATAGATTGCTAGTCAAATTTATTTTTGTTTTTGTTATTATTGTTATTAGCCTAGATTTTCACTTATAATATTCTGATGTGTCAGGATTCTGGGGGCATAATATACTTTGGGAAATCTGCAGTGTCTTATGTAGAATGCTACCCATGTTCCCTTTGTGTCAACAAATTTTGGTTCCCAGTTGTTGGTAGTCTGTGTATGTGAATGTATGTATCTATTTTTCTTTGTAAACTACTTGAAAAAGAAGTAAACTTTTGCCTTTTATTTCTCTTATGTTGCTGTGCTTAGAGTACTTGCTGATGTGATTCTTTTTTCTCTCAAACTCCCTTTAAGATTTATGATATTCATTATTCAAAGTGCTTTTCTATCTGTTTTCCACTAATGCTTAACAACATTTTTGTAAGGAAGGTGGTATAAATATTGTTAATCCCCCAAGGTCGCATAGTAAATGTCAGACTTCCTGAATTCTTTATTCTTCAGGTTGACATTCATCTGTGTGTTAAGCAGGCATTTATCCAAGCACTTCTGTGCTACAGGTATACTGGGGATACAGTAATGACAACTGCACTGTTTCTGCCCTCAAGCATCTAGTGGGGAAATGGACAGGTGAACAGCGATTACCTTACAAAATGATAAGTGCTACTGGGGGGTGCATAGGTTACCATAAAAGAGCATAGGAAGGACACTAAATGCAGATTTGGGGGCTCATGGAAGGCTCTCTAGGAACTTTTGTGAGCTGAGTTCTAGAATATGAGTAGGAATCACCCAGATGTAAGAGAAACAAGGGGTGATGAGGAAGAGAGAAATGACAGGAAACCAAATTTAATATAGTAGCAGTAGTGATGGAGAAAATTGGACAAAGTTAAGTAGGATAGACTTGCTTGTTGATGGTCTGTGAGTGAAAGAGGGGAGGAAGGTCTCTTTCTTAAACAAGTATATGGTGGCACCACTGACAGAGAGAGGGGCCTCAAGGAGAGCACCAGGCTCAGGACACCTAAGGGAGAGCACCCTGTCAACCCCTCTGTCCTAGTCAACCCCCACAGTTCCCTCAAGATGCCATCACAGACTGATCTGTGGACTAGGAAGAGTACCAATGTTAATCCATGTATTCAATGTTAGTAAAGCTTCATTTCTGTTTTTAATTTTTAGGTTAAAAATATTGAAAATTTTTGGCACCACAGTGGATTATTTTGCCTCTCCCTAGGATATGTGCACTCTGCTTTGGAGATTATTGATAAACTGTGAAAGTGCTTTAAAATTGTAAAGCACTTTGCAAATTTAGAGGCAGTTTGGACAGATAGAGCTGGTTTCTGCTTCTTGCTCTGCATTTGAGCAGGTCGTTTACTTACTTTGCGCCTTGTCTGCAAATTGGTCGTAGTATTTACTTTGCAGGATTATTGCTGAGGTCCAGAGATCCTGTATGTGACCCAAAGCCTATACTATTATAAATGTTCAGCAAATGGCATATTTATGAGTTACTATGTATGTAACCTTCTTTTGTGTTTTATAATTCTTTTTAAAATATATTTTTAATTTTTAATTGTGGTAATAAATACATAACATAAAATTCCCCAGCTTAGCGATTTTTAAGCATGCAGTTCAGTGTGTTAACCATATTTACATTGTTATGCAGCAGATCTCCAGAACTTTTTCATCTTGCTAAACTGAAACTTTATATACTGTTTAAGCAACTCCCCATTTTCCCCTTCCCCCCAGCCCTTGGCAACCACCCTTCTACTTTCTGCTTCTATGAATTTGACTACTTTAGATACCTCATAAAAGTGGAAGGTATTTTATACCTCCTGAAAATGAAGAAGGTACCAAGTGTAATTAAGCTGTTGTTAAAATTGTGCATAGGTGCTGCCTGTGAGTAAGAACAGCCAAATGATTACATTTACTTTTCAAAATGGTTGTGTTGCTACTCTTCGGACAAGCGGGACAGAACCGAAGATCAAGTATTATGCAGAGATGTGTGCATCCCCTGAGCAGAGGTGAGAATTGACTGTTTAAATATGTATGTAAAACTTTATTGAGATGCAGTTTGCATACCATACAGTTCACCCATTTAAAGTGTATAAGTCAATGGTTTTTAGTATATTCAGTTTTGCAAACATCATGACCATCAATTTTAGATCATTTTTATCACCCCTACTCATTAGCAGTTACTTCCTATTCCCCTTCCTCCCAGCCCTAGGCAACCTCAGATCTACTATTATTATGTATTTTCTTATTCTGGACATTTCATATAAATGGAATCATACAATATGTGGTCTTTTGTGACTGGCATCTGTAACTTAGCATAATGTTTCCAAGATTCATCCATGTTGTAGCATGTATCTGTGCTCAATTCCTTTTTTAAAAGTTTGTTTCATGGCCAAATAATATTCCATTGTATGGATATGCCACATTTTTTGTCCATTTATCAGGTGATGGACATTTGGGTTATTTCCACATTTCGGCTATTATGAATAATGTGGAACAAAAGTTTATGTGTACAAGTTTTTGAGTGGACACACATTTTAATTTCTCTTGGGTATATATGTGGGATTGGAATTGTGGATCATATGGTAGTTCTGTGTTTAACCTGTAAGGAACTGCCAGCCTGTTCTCCAAAACAGCTACATCATTTGGGAATTGAATTTTAAAATTTAAATTTAATTTATTGAATTCATATTCCTGGGAAGGCTCTCTGAACTTGAACTGTTATTTGGTGAGCATAACAAAGTGATCACAAATTATTTATTGCCAAGTATTTATTTTTTATATCTAATATGATTTTAGTTTGTCCAATTTTTGTCCCTTTAAGAATTGTGACTAAATTAACTTGACTTTAATAAACCCATTCAGAGGCTATTTAAACTTGTTAAAAGTAGCACCTCCTATGATGTCACTGATCAGTAGATTTTTGGGAAGGAGATTTTTTGGAATGGCCTTCAGAGCCCAAGGCATATTATTTTGTATTTCCCCAAATCTTTGCATTTAAGAGTAGATTTTATTTCCTTTTGGGGGAAAAAAGTCCTTCTGAAGTCATTTAGAAGAGTTTAAAGTAAGCCAAATTGTGTAATGCTATATTTGGTTGGAAGCGAAGGATGATTAGTAATAAAAAGTGGTTTGATGTGGGCTTGAAAAATAAATGTGAAAGCAGTTCAAAAGAAGATTTCCTAGAAATGTTTTGGACAACAGCAACTCTTCAGGTGATGACTTTGAAAAGGGCATACTTGTAAGTATGTATTTATTTTTAAACATCTCATTCTTTTAGTCACATCTCCCTCTGCTACCTGAAATAATGCCATATTATCCCACAGTATCTATCCTGGGTATTCTTCAAAGTCTTTTAGAAGCCATTTTATCTTGATACCTGGTATTGGTGTTTTAAACCATTCAATTACCTGCCATGGGAGAAATCTTTAGATACCCTATAAACCACCCATGTACTGTGTTCCAAGGAACTCCTTTTAATGCAGTTCAACTTTAGTTTGTGAAAATGGTGTTTTCTTTGTGTGTGATATTTTCCCCCGCTTTGGTCTTCTTTCATTTTGTTTTACATGAAGTATTTTCTCTTTTGTTTACCAGTTGTTTAATCATCCCATCAAGTATATATACTCTTAAAAAAATTATATAACAATTTAAACAAAATTTAAGACTATGAAAATAAGGAATTTTAAACTCTTGATCTTTTTCTGCAGTGACACTGCCTTACTACAAGAGGAATTGAAGAAACTCATTGCAGCTTTGATTGAGAATTTTCTTGAGCCCAATAAAAATGGATTGATCTGGCGTTCTGTTTAGTGTTCACCAGTTCATCTTTGCACAGGCATATGGCATATGGATCAGAACAACCAAGAACTCCATGCACTGAACTCATATTAGCCTTCTCTCTCTTCCTTAACTTGACAAGTATCTTTCTCCTTCTATTTTGTTTCTTTTTGGTTCACTGACTAAACTGTAAAAATTTGAAATGAAGTGGCCTGAAAGAAATGACTCAATTTTTTCATAATCTTGAACAAAAGTCATTACATCAAAAGTACCACGATAACACATTGTTCTTCCTTTAACAGAGACAAAACAATACAAAAGTGAGTTTTCTTATTAAAGGATGATTAAGCTTAATTCCATATTCTTGTAATTGTGTATAGCATGGTTTTAAACTAAGACAGATAAATGTTATGTAACTGTAGAGTTCAGAAACTTAATCCATAAAATTGGCAAGAAAAGAGAGGCACTGCTCCCAGAATACTGTGGGAAAGTGTCGTTATGACATCTCAGCTATTAACTTGCAAATTAGAGTGTTTGAAATAGGGTATTTAGGATTTCTAGCTTAGAATAGATGTTACAGTACGTGTTTTCAGTGCCTCTGTTTTTCAGGTGTTTTTGGTACAGTGTCAGTGTGTTGTATGAACTTAAAATCCCAATGTTTACTGGATAGAAAACAATCGTGGCAACACTCCTAGTGGCTTTGTTCTTGTCAAATTTCTCAGTGCCTTTCTCAAGGTATGGTATGAATTGAAAACAGTGTTCCTGCATTGATTATAATTTAATCAGTTAATTTTCAGACAATTAAGGAAAAATCTTCCAAACTATATAGGTGCTTCCCTCTATATCAAATAGGTTTGCTGATTTTAAAATCTTACGAATGTAAATAAAAATCTTAATAAAAGCAGGCTCAAAGTAACTGTTAAGGATCTTCATGTTAGAATTAAGAGTCAGTTATAACAGCCTTTAAGTAAAGAAAAAAATCTGAACTGAGAAAGGAGCTCTGAATTTATTTAAAAGTCTTACTTTTGAAACATTTTTATAAGTAGATTTATTTCTTTACCAGATGAAGTAATGCTAATTTGACTAAGAAATAAAACATCCAGATTTTATGTGTTATGAAACACTAAAACTACGTGTTCTAAAAACTGAAGTCCAGTTTTATCCTAACATCTTTCTGGCTTCTGTAGAACTTCTGATCAGGAAAAAAAAAATTGGAATGTCACTTTTTTTGGTTGATTCCGCAGTTTTCTAAAAAAAGACTTAGTAGACAAGTGCTATCTTCTTAAAGTATATCCTGTCCTATATAGCTCACAGAATTCTTAAATACATGTGCTACAGCTAAGGTGTAACAATGACAAGCAAGCCCTTGGATATAATTATACTAAACAAATTGCCTATGGGAGATAACTGATAGTACAGAATTTATTTCCTAAAATAATAATATAAAATTTGAACTGATTATTATATATATATATTAAATCATGGTTTGGCTAGTAGTAGCTATCAGCTAACATTTGGTTGAACCCATATAATCCAAATATAATTTTCAAATTATTGTATTGCCACTATTGTTAATTTGTTCCTTCTTTACTTTCTTATGGCTGGATCTTGTATGACTCTAGATAATAGCTAGCTAAATGTAGAGCACCATATTTCTGAATGAGTTTGTTTTCAAAGGCTTTGCACTGAAAAAGAAATGTGTTGAATTTTTTGCTTTATTTGCTTTTAGGAATGTAGATTGTAATTTAGGAAATGGCCTATATTCTTCAAAATGGTATGAACAATGCTATATATAAATATGTGTATTTATTGTTATCGTCTGTGTTTCAGTGACTGAAGAACAAAGTGGAGCTAAAATGATGCACTAGCCCAATTCCTAATCACTAAAGCCATGTCATGATTGTCATTCTATGATGAAGAGAATAGTTTTGAGTGCTTTAATATAATGCAATATTCAAATCATCTTAATCAAGGTGAAGAGTTATTAAAGCTTGGATTCTAATTTCAAAAAAATGAAAAAATCCAAAGTAAAAGTTAACAAAATTTTACAAATGTTCCTGAAGTATGAAAATTGAGGGAATTATTTGATTCTAGCCAAGCTCTCAAGTCTGTAAGACTGTGATATTTAACATGAGATTGACACAGTGGGTGTATATTTGCCTAACAAGGATAAATTCAGTAACCCAAGCCAACCAGGAGAGACAGAAGCTCTGGCCAGTAGTCTCAGCCTGGGCTCTTCACATTGTTTCTTTTTCTTTATGAATAATGTCATGGAAATGTATTCATTCTCACTGAGTGTATAGATCAAAACTGGGATTTTTCCAGAACTTACAGGAAAAGGAAGGAGTTAGTGGGGCAAGATCAAAGCATACATTGGAAATAAATAGTAGAAAGAAACAATGGGAAGGTTCCTAAGACAGCATACGAAATGCTTCTTGTGAAGGGCACAATTTTCACCTTAAAAGCAGGGAATAAGCTGGCTGTGGGCAAGTTGCTTACTTGTGTGTGTTTGTTGTTATGATGAGCAGACTGAACCTTTTGTTTTTCTTTACTACTGACTACCAAAAAGGGGACAAGTTTTAGGAGGTGAGGAAAGCACCCCTCAGACTGATTCATTTCCTGCTGGGATGTTACTATCTTTTAGGATCATATGGGAACCGAGGAGGGAAAGATATAGCAGAAATAAAAAGGGATAAAATACAGATTAGAAAATAAGACCTCTGAGAAAAAGTTCAAAGAATTAAGCATTTAACTTTGGAGGGAAGAAAAATATTGAGATAGTTTAATAGGTTGATTGAGTCTTTTATTGAAGGAGTATGATGAGCTGTTATTCATCTCCAGCAAGGATGGAAAAAGGGAATAAGGATCACTTTTAAAAAATAAAATGAAAGTTTTAAATATGAGAGATATATTAACTAGCTTTTTAAGGTTCCTTCCAGTACTTTTTTTTAAAACTCAGGTTGGAACAAAGATGATGTCATAAAGAGCACTGAAAGTAGTATTTGAGTTTTACTCCATATCTAAAAAATTAAGCCCACAAGGTAGTTTTTGTGTATGTTGAGTAGTAGATGCATGAGTGCAGTCTATTCAGTGCATGAAGACCTGCTTGGATGTTATTTTTAACTTAAGCCGGCAAGTTAAGTGAGACTTGAACATAATTTTGTTCATCTTAAAGAATGTATGGCATTAGAGGACATTTGAGGATTTTGTTTTAAATATGAAGTGTTGTTATTTGGACATAGTAACTTCAGCAAACAGAGAAGTTGTAAGAGGTTGGAGACTTTGGAATATCTTCATATAGGAAATATGCTTCCTATTAAGCAGGTTGCTTCTAGAAGTGATGTAACAAAGATATTAGCTGGAGTTTAATGAAGAAATTGTTCTATGAACTGCTGCTATTATTTCTTTCAAATGTTTTCCACTGATGTTTGTGATGCTTGAAAAATCCAAATTCTTCTTGGATGAATTTATTTTATGCTTTTGTCTCTTTCTCTCTACCTCCCTCTTTTCCTAGGTTCCCTTCGACATTTTGTTACTGTGAAAAGCTATTGCCCTTGTTACCTCACTGATAAGAAATCTGAACTGTATTCATTCAGAATGCTTTAAACTTATTCATAAACTGTCTATCGACTTCTGGTTGTTTTGTTGTTATTGTGAGAATAAGACATTGTAAGAAGTAATTTTAATCTATTATTGCATAACCTTTTTGGTCTGTCTGTATACTACATGTTAATTTATTATGGCCTTTTATAGTTCACTTGTTTTCTGAGATTGCTCTAGAAACTGATGGGCATCATACTAACCAAAATGAATTGTCAGTTTGATCTAGCATTTTATTTCAGGTTTCCTTGTACTTTGGGCATCCGAAAGCACAAGATTTGAGGACATCTTTTTACACATTTATCACTCACAGCATCTTACCATAAGCCATGAGAAGTCTAAGTGGAAAGAAGAGAGAGAATCTCTCATTGTCTGACTATTTATATAGCATGACTTTAGCTACTCTTTATACAGCTTGACTTAGTTCTAGTTGGAAACAAAGTTAGCATTTGCTATTGGTTACTTTAAAATATTCACCACATTGTTAACATTCATTAAGCCATCTTTTCTCTTTGTTAGTTCAAGGCAACATAGCTAAAAGAAGAGAACATACAAAAATGAGTAAGTGACCAAGGTAAGGGCAAAATAACATATCTCGAGTTTGCTTCTCAAAGTTTTCCACCAGTATAATCCTAAAGCAAAGGAGCATGACTGTGTAGGGGAAGGAGCCTGAGAGCAAAATCAGAAGCAGCGTACCACTCATGACATTTCATGTTGTGTCTTAAAAATGTGAGTGAACTTTGCATTCTCCATAATAAAACTTTTAATATAAAATAATTCCTTCAATCATCATGGTAAGTGGTGCTGCCAGACAGGAGCCCACTGTTTATCATATGGCCTCTCAATTTTCTCCTCCAGCTCCTTTCAATTGCTGCATATCCCTTTGTGGTACATACACACACACACCCTAGTGTAGGACGCATCTAGGATATTCTCTGCCCCTTAGAAGCTGAACTTTGAAAGCATTAATGCCAAATTAAACTAACCTTGAAAAGTTATATGTACTGAACCTTATAATACAGTCAGAGGTGTTGCCCAGTGTGTTCTCTTTAATTCATTGGCCTTCCTTGACTAAAATGAAGCACCTGACTGTCTGCACCCTGAGAGCAGGGATCATAGTTTATTATTTTTCATATCCACACCACCCAGTACAGTACCATTATAGAGTTCTTATTTGATGACAATAGGAAGTAAGGGATTTTATTTTAAAGAGGCAAATAGTTTAAGAAACAATCAAAAACATTAATTTTCTAATTCTATTTGTAAAACAATTCTAATTACTGAAATTTATAATAAGTAAATGTTAAGCATGCACACTCTCAAATACTCAGTTTCTTTGGACAGAGCAAAGCATATTCCTATTGGAAATTATATATAACATCTAGTATCTACACTCAAAACAAGATGTTAGCCACGAAGGCTAAGAAAATGTCTATGTAGACTAATTATTACTAGTATAAGTGACATGTAGAACCTAATAGTGCTACCTTCCAAGTGAGCCACAACTAATTTGATACTATTTGGTATATTTTTGTCCAGTGTTACGATTCATCATGTATCTTAGAAGAGCCACTCAAGCAAGAGTCTGTATCTATATATGGTGAGGCCTTCCTGTTATAGACTAAAATAAACTCTTTGTATTTATAATTAAATATGTCTGATAAATGCAGTTAAGAGTGAATTATTTTTCTGACTGTGTAGCAGTAGTTCAAAATTGTGCCCTTGTTTTAATAGTTTCTGTCAACACCTTGTCATTTTTCCCTAAAAAAAAAAGCCAGGGTGTATCATAAATATTGCCTGTGAGAATTTGCACTTTAAGTATTTGTGTGTGGATTTCTTGTGGTTTTAGCTAAATGAAGTATTATCCATAATAAACAGGTCCCTTCATAGGCATGAGTTTCTGTGTAGTTTTTATTATGTTAGATATGGTGCAGTTTATGGTTCACTTTCAAACTGAACATGTTGTTGAAATAATATGCATGGTATATTGTAGAATCTACTTGGAGCCTAAGTGTGAATATTCTAGCTCATTACTCAGTAAATATTTCTTGATTGTTTCATCAGAAGTCCTAGAAGAAAGAGCTAGTATTAAAAGTTTTTTTTTCCTTTTTCTCCTTCAGTCAACCTCATTTGTCTGCCCATGTTAGTATCAGCTACATAACATAGTTAAAGGTTGGAAAATCTCTCAAAGTACTAAGTACTAACTATATACCTGTGATACAGTGTGGCCATGGCTAAAGGCCAGATGAGTGAGAGTAGCATTCTAAAATGTCATTTTATCACCTTCTACATTGAATATTCTGAGAGCCATGCTAACCCCATCCTCACCCCTTCACCTATTTTATTGTTCACAGCACATAAACAAGTAAACACATAAATCTAAGTAGTATCTGTCTCCATAGTCTCTATGAGGGTAGCTTTTTCATACCTTACCATTGCCTAGAACAGTGGTACATAGTAGGTACCCAATAAATTTTCTGCCTACAAAAAAAAATGCCAAATGCTTGATTCTGCAAATGCACAGAATTGCATGTGATGGGAAGTACACAATAGTAATATTACTGGTATCAGAGATTTTTAAACACATTAATCAATGTCTTATCCAAGCAACACCTACTTCTTACTGCCCCTGGGTCACCTCTACCCACGTCCTGCTGAAATCTTGAGCTCAGCATTTTCTTCTTGCCCTGTATCCTCCTGATTTGAAACCTCCAAGTCATCTTTGATTTCTCCTGCCACTAAATATGTGAATGACAGGTTCTTGAAATGTAATTGTCTCTGAGGGCAAGGGCAGGACCATTGGCCTGAGACCCACCTAAACAGGGACCAGGAAGCTAACTCAACCTGAAATAATACTCCAACTGCTCTCATCCCCAAAGCAGAAGAGTTGAGTGTATATAAATGGAGATATCTTGGAGGAGAGATTATAATAAAAATTTTGTATTCCCTGTCCTCCCTAAAATAGCACCTCATCTTTGATAGTGATGTGACCATTCTGCTGTTTATGTTCATTTTCCTCTCTTTTCTCTGGTTCTAATCATGAAATGATCCAACCTTGCATGAAATTTGCTTTAAGTCTTTGAGCTTTATCCCTCTGCACCCATTTTATAGATGTTTATTTACCTTATAATATGTAGGTACTAAGGGCACTCCAGAAGGCCAAAAGGTAGGAAAGAAGACGCAGCAACCATGTTACTGCTGAAGCGGCCTGTTCAGGATACTGTTCCCACTTGCCCCTCACCACCAGATCACTTTCTATTCCTTGATGTCTTTACATTCAAACTGGAGAGAAGGCCTAGTGGGCTGGACTTTTGTCACATGCCTGCCTCCTAGCTGAATCTCCACTGGTAAGGGAAGCCCCCTCAGCTTCTTTCTGAGTTGACCCCCTCAGTGGGAGGCAGGCCACTGCTGACTCTGCCATCAAAACACTGTGGGAGAGAGTTAATTGGCCCATTGGAAATTATGGTGCAGACAGAAGGACAAATGCTCGTTACAGTGCCAGGAGCAGAGAATTGGAGAGAAAGTAAAAGCTAAGCAAAGGAAGAGGCAGAGAACAGCCTGAATGTGCAGAGAAGCAGCTGGATTGGTACTGCCATGTTGTGAGTAGAGAGGCGGGGAGGTCCTACGTGCTATGCCATCTGCGTAACGAGAGTCACCAAAAGGCTTCAAGACATGGGGCGAGGGAGGTGGTAGGAAGGAATCCACCACTGGAAAGAACCTTAAAGGTCACCTAATCCAGCTCATAATTTTCTACAAGATGACTACAAATGGGGACAGATATTTGAACCTCTCCAGTGACAACTTGTCAAGATAGGTTATTCTCATTTAAAGAAAGGCCGATAGTTCTTTCTTGTGTTCAGCTGAAATCAGCTGAACCTATAGCTTCTACCCTTTGGTTGCACTCGGAAACTCGGTGTTATACAAAATTCCATTTCCCTTTCACTCAGTCCTTTCCCCTCAGTCTAAATATGCATAATTCAACTATTCTTTCCTGTACAACCAGTTTTAGGTTCCCCTCACCTTCCTGATCACCTTATGGGCAGTTTTCAAAGAGCTGGATCCAGAATAAAATACCCTAGAAATGGTGGTATGAGCCCAGAATAGAAAACCATTTTTTTCCTACTGACATGGGGGTCGCACAACAGACACAACAAGGGGGGCACTCTGCCTGCAGCATATGCCCTGACACTGCTTCACTCGGCAAACAGGTCTTCCTTTAACCCTCAACTCAAGCAGCATCCCTTCCAAAAAGCTTTTCCTGGGTGTCCCTCCACCCCACCCCACCAACCAAGCTAGGCAGGGGCCCTACTCTGTACTGCCTGTAGGGCACAGCTCCCTGTGCCAATCGCTGTTACAGCATTTCCCATGCCAGGAGAAAGCGATCTGATTGTGTAGTGAACTCCCCCAGTCCATCGAGAGCTCCCCAAGGGCTGGCATTGGCTGACTCACTGCAGGACCCCCGTGCTTAGCACCGAGTGGGCAGATAATGAGCCCTCAAGGGAAAAAAAAAAGGTGCAGCTAAAGTTAACCGAATTGGCATTTGAGCTGAGTGTTTAAAAGCAAGTGTCTGAATATGCAAAGGGGAGCGGGAACACATGGTTTATGAATAACTTAAACTCAAAGCAAGGGAAACATATGAGCTGGTGGGTCACAGGAGACTTCAGATTTGCTAGTAGGCTTCCAGGAAGACTGGCTGCAGCAAAGTCATAATAAGCTAAAGGGAAAACAACCTTGAGTTGAAAAGTTTGAGTGAGGAAAGAGTAGAGGAGGTTTATTCATAGGTGGAAAGAGGACAAGCACAGAAAAAAAACAGCAGCTGGATCAGAGTTTTTCGAGTTGTTCAACATTCCCACATGAGCATGCTTTCTCCTGATGGACATGGATCCATATTCCATGAAATAAAACCCAGAACCTTTACTCTGGAAGGAACCCAAAGTCAATAAAAGCATCTTTCTTCGAGTCAGGGAAGCCTGAGGGTCGGGTCCAGGATTTACTTGAGTCCACAGAGTGGATTTCTGCAGAACCCAAATCATCTTATTTCCAATCTGCTGCTTTCTCCCCCATAACCTGAGGATGGCCGATTAAAATTCATTCTGTGAATCCTAGTCTTCAGCCAAAAGTAGTCCTCCTTACTTCTATTCAGGAGAAAACTAAGGTCCAGAGAGAAAAAGTGTCACGGAACAAGTCATTGGCAAACCTGGGACTAATACTCAGGTCTCCTGACTCCTTCAGTGTAAATATTTACTAACCTCTTAGGAGCAAATTGGTAAATAAATAGTTGATAAAATGTAACTCCTACTTTTAAGAAGACAAAAAACAATTACAATGCAATAGAATTGCTATAATAGAGCACAGGAGTAGGGGGCAACCTAGCAGTGTCCATGAGGGGCTCTAAAGAATGGCTGGGTCTATACAATAGTCAAAATATGTAAGCAACCTAAGTGTCCATCAGTAGATGAATGGATAAAGAAGAGGTGGTACATATACACAATGGAATACTATTCAGCCATAAGAAAGAAACAAATCCTACCATTTGCAACAACATGGATGGAGCTAGAGGGTATTATGCTCAGTGAAATAAGCCAGGCGGAGAAGGACAAATACAAAATGATTTCCCTAATTTGTGGAGTATAACAACGAAGCAAAACTGAAGGAACAAAACAGCAGCAGATTCACAGACTCCAAGAAGGGACTAGTGGTTACCAAAGGGGAGGCGTGTGGGAGGGTGGTGGGGAGGGAGGGAGAAGGGGATTGTGGGGTATCATGATTAGTGCACATGGTGTGGGGGAATCACGGGGAAGACAGTGTAACACAGAGAAGAGAAGTAGTGACTGTGGCATCTTACTACGCTGATGGACAGTGACTGCAATGGGGGATGGGGGGGGACTCAATAATATGGGTGAATGTAGTAACCACATTGTTTTTCATGTGAAACCTTCATAAGAGTGTATATCAATAATACCTTAATAAAATAAATAAAAATAAAAGTAAAAAAATAAGAAAGGCTGGGTCTAGAGTGGAGCCTTAAAGAAAGAGCAGGTGTTTGCCAGGCAAAGAAAAGAGGGAAGAGTTTATAGTTGTAGGAGACAGAAGAAAGTAGGAAGAAGCATCTTGGGGAGGTTGGCTGATAGGTTTCTGATCCCAGCCAATGGCACTTGCAGTTTTACACACTCTTTCTGGGTGAAATGCCCAAAGTTCTATTATTTTGAAGCTGATGACCTCCATCTGGTCTATGTTTTTAGGCCAGACCTTCTTTCCAAGCTTCAGAGCCATACATCTAATGGTTTTCAGGTTATCTGTACCTGGATATCCTATGACACTTCAAACTTTAATTGTCCAGGCCTAAGCTTTATTTTTCTCACCCCTGACTATCCCCATTGATGCCTCCAATCTTGCTTCTTCTCCCCTATGGACTGTCTTAGTGAGTCATCATTTCTTTTCTCCCCCTTCCCTACCCACTCACTGAGTTAAGTACCTGGTGCTGCCAATTTTTACTTTCTAATGCATGAAAACCCCTTCATAATACAATAGGATGGAGGTGAGGATCTTTTTTTTATTAAAACTGAATAAAATATGGAGTCATATGATCACTAGGGCAGTGGAGCCAGCCTGGAGTTCTGGGAGTTTGGTCGCGCCATTCAGATCTGTCTAGCCCTGACCATGGTGTAGCCCCACCTGGGAACAATGCCTGGTTCTAAGGCTGGCTGGGATGGCAGCAAGGGTTCTGGAACTTGTCTGGTCAATTGATATCCATTTATTCAGCTGATCTGGGGAGATTGACTCATTAGAAATTTGGGGATACTGGGAACCCATCCTCTATTTTCCAGTTTTCAAAGTTAGGCTGTCTTGTGATTTCCCCACTGAGCCTTGCTTTCCCCTCCAATAACTTTAGCCCCACTAGGATTTGAGATCCAGCTGTAGTTGTCAACTGAATTCTGTTGTGGAGTTTTATCATATAACATATATATAAAACTCATCCCCCTTTTTCCTTCTCTACCCTGTAGTAATTAAGAACATATTTCAGAGTTCTCATGTCAGAGTACCTAGTTTCAAATCTCCCCTTTCTACCAATCACTAATTATGAGACCTTGAGCAGTGTGATAGTCAGCTTCCAAGAGGGCCCCAGTGATTCCTGTCTTGCAGAAGTGATGGTATGCCACTTCCAAGATTAAGCTATAAAAGACACTGTGGCTTCCATATTGGTCACCCCTTCTCAAGTCATTTGCTCTGGGTTAAGCCAGCTGCCATGTCATGAGCAGCCCCATGGAGAAGCTCATGTGGTGAGGAACTGAGGCCTCTTGCCACAGCCACATATGTGAGCCTGGAAGCCCCAGCAGTTTCTATGGATTAGGAATATGGGTGCTGCTTACCTGGTGGCTCTGGTTCAAGGTCTCTGAGATTTCAAGATGTCAGCTGCAGTTATCTGATGGTTTGACTAGGGCTGGAGGATCAGCTTCCCAGACACCTCACTTGCATGGCTGTTGGCAAGAGGCCTCAGTTCCTCAGCACCTGGGCCTCTCCACACGGCTGGTTGAGTGTCTTCACAAGGCAGCTGGCATCCTCCAAAGTGAGTGACCAAAGAAAGCAAGGCACAAGCAATGGTATCTTCAAGACTTAGCCTCAGAAGTCACACACTGTCGTTTCTGCAAAATTCTATTGTCACTCAGATCAATCTTGGTACAGTATGGGGGTATCACCCAAGAGGTGGGGGTCATGGTAGCCATCTAAGAAACAGCCTAACACAGATAGAAAGAGGAAATGATCAATTTTGAACATGTTATATTTGAGACCCCTGAGAGACATCCAAGTCAGATGAAATATAGGGAATTGGAAATATGAATTGAGCTCAGAAGAGATGTCTAAGCTAGAGATCTAAATTTGGAAATTATCAACATATTTAAAGCCATGGAAACCAATATGATCACCTAAATTAGAGAAAGTGTGGAGAGAAGAGAGGGCCTTAGCCTTTTGGAACTGCAACATGTACCCTTTTTATTTTAAACTGAAAGTTACAATTTAAGCTTATTTTTTACCATAAAAACTTCAACATAAATACAGGCAATTGGATAGCAAGGCACAAAAAATAATCATGAACCCTATGCCTAGAACAACAAATGTCATTACTATTTCTCATTTGTCTCATATATTATTCTTTCCTTTTAAACCCCTACATAATCCAATTCCCTGCCTTCACTCCCAGGTTGCTTCAATTTCTTTTAATTGGTTAGCTTTTGCTGAATAACAAACTACCCTCAAGGACTCCAGGGTTTAAAACAACAAGTATTTATATAGCTCACAAAGCCAATAATTCGCATTGAGCTCAGTTGAATTGCTCCTCTGGTCATGTGTACATTCATTTATGGATTGAGGTCAGCTGCCAAATTGTCTGGGTGATGGAGAGCCTCTGCTGGGATGGTCCATTTCTGCTCCATGTGGGTTCTTGTCTTCTAGCAATCTCACTCAGGTTTGTTCACATAGCTGGCAGTACAGGATTTCGGGAAAAAGCTGAAACATGTGAGTCATCTTGAGGCTTAGGCGTAGTATTTGTGCCATGCCTCTGCTGCATTCCATTGGCCAAAAATGTCACAAGGCCTGTTCAGATTTAAGGGAAGGAGAAATAGTCTCCATATTTTGGGAGGAGCTGCAAAGTCACAACTCAAAGAGTGTGGATTCAGAGAGGATGGAAGGATTGTGGCTAATTTTGTACTCTACCATAGTTTACTCTCTCACCATGGTTATTCACATTCCCCCAACAGGCAAAATATGCTCACTTTTCCATTCGAGAACCACCAGAAGTCTCTTGGAATATGTCATCAGGCTCTGAGTCTAGGATCTTGTCACCTGCATCATCTACATCAGATTTTTACGTGACTTGATAAATATTGTTCTTGCTGATCTTGACACCTATGAATTAAAAAAAAAAAGTTATTTGCCTCTCTCACACACCTACTATGCAATGAGACAGAGAGGCAGGATAACCTCAGTAGACATTCAAGGAGAAAAATGAGAGGCACATAATTTTCCTTAATCAGAGCGATTCTGGATTCCTAGACAAAGATTGTCAGGTCGTCTATCCCATGATAGGAAGTACTTCTTGCTCAGTTCTAGATTCTGCTTCCTGGGAGTGGCTCCCTAGTCCACGGATCTCTGTGGTTTCTTGGCTCCACTCTCTGGACCATCCTTCCTTATCCATCACCTTCCTTGGCTCCTTCTGAAGAGGTGGCCCTGTTGGTGGCTGAGTAGCAATTTGAATTATTTCAGTCCCTTTTAGTCCAGGCTGTGGTATTTTCACATGTACAACTCATTTAAAAAGTGTGACTGGGGAGGATGGGTGGGTAGGGAGGGATAAGGTGGGGGAAGAAGAAAGGGGGTATTATGATTAGCATGTATAATGTGGGGGGTGGGAGAAAGGGGAGGGCTATGCAACACAGAGAAGACAAGTAGTGATTCTACAACATTTTGCTATGCTGACGGACAGTGACTGTAATGGGGTTTGTGGGGGGGACTTGGTATAGGGGAGAGCCTAGTAAACATAATATTCTTCATGTAATTGTAGATTAATGATAACAAAAAAAAAAGAGAAAGAAAAGGGGGATTACTCCCTGATAGGATAAAACTAACTGCAAATCAACGATTAATGCACACTTCACATATCCTTAATTTTGATCTTTTAAAGAGTGTCAGATGATCAGCTATGGAAGTACATTTTTCTGATAATATTCCTTTCTCTTAAAAAAAAAAGCAGTTCCTGTGTGGTGATCTCCAATAGGTTCTTCACAATGGTATAAAGGTCATATCAAAGTGTGGGCAAAGGGTTTGTTTGTGTTTATACAGAGGATCAAAGCCTAATTTGGCTACTCAGAAAACGAATTAAGATATGATATGAAGAAGAACTTACAACATCAACATCCTCTGGAAGACTCATTCCAGAAGATGATCATCAAAAAACTTCAACAAAGATCCTGGTGCTGTTGTAGTTGTAGCGCATTCATCCCACCAGTTCCTGGACTTGCCATTGGAATGAAGGAGATATCTAAGCTGGCCTGTGCATACAGCAAAACAACAAATTTGACTGAATCTATACTGTTGGAACTCAACCAAGAATTAGGAGAAGTGCAAGTTGCAGTGCTCCAAAATCATGCGACTATAGACAATCTACTGTTAAAAGAACATATGGGAGATTTGAGCCAAGATGGCGGCGTGAGTAGAGCAGCAGAAATCTCCTCCCAAAACCACATATATCTATGAAAATATAACAAAGACAACTCTTCCTAGAATAAAGACCAGAAGACACAGGACAACATCCAGACCACATCCACACCTGCGAGAAACCAGTGCCTCGTAAAGGGGGTAAGATACAAGCCCCGGCCCCGCGGGCCCCTAGCGCCCCTCCCCCCAGCTCCCGGCAGGAGAAGAGCAGGCAGAGCGGGAGGGAGACGGAGCCCAGGACTCCTGAACACCCAGCCCCAGCCATCCGGGCCAGAGTGCAGGGCCCTCGATACTGGGAAAACAGGGCAGCAAGAACAGTGAGCAGGCACTGGAGGCTTGGCGCTGGAGGACATAAGAAAAGCGAACGGCCATTTTTTTTTTCTGTTTTGTTTTGGCGAGCGCTTTTTGGAAGTCTTAAAGGGATAGGGACCCCAATACTAGGGAAACAGGGCAGCAAGACCGGTGAACAGATGCCTGAGGCTGGCAGTGGAGAATAAAGAAAAACGAACAGCCATTTTTTATTTTTATTTTTATTTTTTATTTTTTTAATTAAAAAAAATTTTTTTTTTTTGTGGTCATTGTGTTTTGGCGGGTGCTTTTTGGAAGTCTTAAAGGGGCAGGGTGGGACACTTAATCCAGAGGTAGAGAATCCGGGGATCTCTGGGCACACTAATCCCCTGGGTGGCAGGGAGCTCGGAGGCCCCTTACGGAGATAAATAGCCTCCAGGCTGCTCCCCCTCCAACGCGACTCCACCACTTTGGAGCAGCAGACCGAGCCAGGCCACGCCCACAGCAACAGCGGAGATAAACTTCATAGCAGCCGGGCAGGAAGCAGAAGCCCTGTCTGCGTGCAGCTGCCCAGCACAAGCCACTAGAGGCCGCTGTTCTCCCAGGAGAGGAGGGCCACAAACCAACAAGAAGGGAAGTTCTTCCAGCCGTCACTCGTCCCAGCTCTGCAAACTATTCCTGTCACCATGAAAAGGCAAAACTACAGGCCGACAAAGATCACAGAGACAACACCAGAGAAGAAGACAGACCTAACCAGTCTTCCTGACAAAGAATTCAAACTAAAAATCATAAACATGCTGACAGAGATGCAGAGAAATACGCAAGAGATATGGGATGAAGTCCGGAGGGAAATCACAGATGCCAGAAAGGAGATCGCAGAAATGAAACAAACTCTGGAAGGGTTTATAAGCAGAATGGATAGGACGCAAGAGGCCATTGATGGAATTGAAACCAGAGAACAGGAACGCATAGAAGCTGACATAGAGAGAGATAAAAGGATCTCCAGGAATGAAACAATGTTAAGAGAACTGTGTGACCAATCAAAAAGGAACAATATCCGTATTATAGGGGTACCAGAAGAAGAAGAGAGAGGAAAAGGGATGGAAAGTATCTTGGAAGAAATAATTGCTGAAAACTTCCCCAATCTGGGGGAGGAAATAATTGAACAGACCACGGAAATACACAGAACTCCCAACAGAAAGGATCCAAGGAGGACAACACCAAGACACATAATAATTAAAATGGCAAAGATCAAGGACAAGGAAAGAGTTTTAAAGGCAGCTAGAGAGAAAAAGGTCACCTATAAAGGAAAACCCATCAGGCCAACATCAGACTTCTCGACAGAAACCCTACAGGCCAGAAGAGAATGGCATGATATATTTAATACAATGAAACAGAAGGGCCTTGAACCAAGGATACTGTATCCAGCATGACTATCATTCAAATATGACAGTGGGATTAAACAATTCCCAGACAAACAAAGGCTGAGGGAATTTGCTTTCCACAAACCACCTCTACAGAACATCTTACAGTGACTGCTCTAGATGGGAGCACTCCTAGAAAGAGCACAGCACAAAACACCCAACATATGAAGAATCGAGGAGGAGGAATAAGAAGGGAGAGAAGAAAAGAATCTCCAGACAGTGTATATAACAGCTCAATAAGCGAGCTAAGTTAGGCAGTAAGATACTAAAGAGGCTAACCTTAAACCTTTGGTAACCACGAACTTAAAGCCTGCAATGGCAATAAGTACATATCTTTCAATAGTCACCCTAAATGTTAATGGACTGAATGCACCAATCAAAATACACAGAGTAATAGAATGGGTAAAAAAGCAAGACCCATCTATATGCTGCTTACAAGAAATTCACCTCAAACCCAAAGACACGTACAGACTAAAAGTCAAGGGGTGAAAAAACATATTTCAGGCAAACAACAGCGAGAAGAAAGCAGGGGTTGCAGTACTAATATCAGACAAAATAGACTTCAAAACAAAGAAAGTAACAAGAGATAAAGAAGGACACTACATAACGATAAAGGGGTCAGTCCAACAAGAGGATATAACCATTCTAAATATATATGCACCCAACACAGGAGCACCAGCATATGTGAAACAAATACTAACAGAACTAAAGGGGGAAATAGACTGCAATGCATTCATTCTAGGAGACTTCAACACACCACTCACCCCAAAGGATAGATCCACTGGGCAGAAAATAAGTAAGGACACGGAAGCACTGAACAACACAGTAGAGCAGATGGACCTAATAGACATCTATAGAACTCTACATCCAAAAGCAACAGGATACACATTCTTCTCAAGTGCACATGGAACATTCTCCAGAATAGACCACATACTAGGCCACAAAAAGAGCCTCAGAAAATTCCAAAAGATTGAAATCCTAGCAACCAACTTTTCAGACCACAAAGGCATAAAACTAGAAATAAATTGTACAAAGAAAGCAAAAAGGCTCACAAACACATGGAGGCTTAACAACATGCTCCTAAATAATCAATGGATCAATGACCAAATCAAAATGGAGATCCAGAAATATATGGAAACAAATGACAACAACAACACTAAGCCCCAACTTCTGTGGGACACAGCAAAAGCAGTCTTAAGAGGAAAGTATATAGGAATGCAAGCATATTTAAAAAAGGAACAACAATCCCAAATGAATGGTCTAATGTCACAATTATCAAAATTGGAAAAAGAAGAACAAATGAGGCCTAAGGTCAGCAGAAGGGGGGACATAATAAAGATCAGAGAAGAAATAAATAAAATTGAGAAGAATAAAACAATAGCAAAAATCAATAAAACCAAGAGCTGGTTCTTCAAGAAAATAAACAAAATAGATAAACCTCTAGCCAGACTTATTAAGAAGAAAAGAGAGTCAACACAAATCAACAGTATCAGAAACGAGAAAGGAAAAATCATGACGGACCCCATAGAAATACAAAGAATTATTAGAGAATACCATGAAAACCTATATGCTAACAAGCTGGGAAACCTAGTAGAAATGGACAATTTCCTAGAAAAATACAACTTTCCAAGACTGACCCAGAAAGAAACAGAAAATCTAAACAGACCAATTACCAGCAACGAAATTGAAGTGGTAATCAAAAAACTACCAAAGAACAAAACCCCCGCGCCAGATGGATTTACCTCGGAATTTTATCAGACATACAGGGAAGACATAATACCCATTCTCCTTAAAGTTTTCCAAAAAATAGAGGAGGAGGGGTTACTTCCAAACTCATTCTATGAAGCTAACATCACCCTAATACCAAAACCAGGCAAAGACACCACCAAAAAAGAAAACTACAGACCAATATCCCTGATGAACGTAGACACAAAAATACTCAACAAAATATTAGCAAACCGAATACAAAAATACATCAAAAGAATCATACACCATGACCAAGTGGGATTCATCCCAGGGATGCAAGGATGGTACAACATTCGAAAGTCCATCAACATCATCCACCACATCAACAAAAAGAAAGACAAAAACCACATGATCATCTCCATAGATGCTGAAAAAGCATTTGACAAAGTTCAACATCCATTCATGATAAAAACTCTCAGCAAAATGGGAATAGAGGGCAAGTACCTCAACATAATAAAGGCCATCTATGATAAACCCACAGCCAACATTATATTGAACAGTGAGAAGCTGAAAGCATTTCCTCTGAGATCAGGAACTAGACAGGGATGCCCACTCTCCCCACTGTTATTTAACATAGTACTGGAGGTCCTAGCCACAGCAATCAGACAAAACAAAAACATACAAGGAATCCAGATTGGTAAAGAAGAAGATAAACTGTCACTATTTGCAGATGACATGATACTGTACATTAAAAACCCTAAAGACTCCACCCCAAAACTACTAGAACTGATATCGGAATACAGCAAAGTTGCAGGATACAAAATCAACACACACAAATCTGTGGCTTTCCTATACACTAACAATGAACCAACAGAAAGAGAAATCAGGAAAACAACTCCATTCACAATTGCATCAAAAAAAATAAAATACCTAGGAATAAACCTAACCAAAGAAGTGAAAGACTTATACTCTGAAAACTACAAGTCACTCTTAAGAGAAATTAAAGGGGACACTAACAGATGGAAACTCATCCCATGCTCGTGGCTAGGAAGAATCAATATCGTCAAAATGGCCATCCTGCCCAAAGCAATATACAGATTTGATGCAATCCCTATGAAACTACCAGCAACATTCTTCAATGAACTGGAACAAATAATTCAAAAATTCATATGGAAACACCAAAGACCCCGAATAGCCAAAGCAATCCTGAGAAAGAAGAATAAAGTAGGGGGGATCTCACTCCCCAACTTCAAGCTCTACTATAAAGCCATAGTAATCAAGACAATTTGGTACTGGCACAAGAACAGAGCCACCGACCAATGGAACAGACTAGACAATCCAGACATTAACCCAGACATATATGGTCAATTAATATTTGATAAAGGAGCAATGGACATACAATGGCGAAATGACAGTCTCTTCAACAGATGGTGCTGGCAAAACTGGACAGCTACATGTAGGAGAATGAAACTGGACCATTGTCTAACCCCATATACAAAAGTAAACTCAAAATGGATCAAAGACCTGAATGTAAGTCATGAAACCATTAAACTCTTGGAAGAAAACATAGGCAAATACCTCCTAGACATAAACGAGTGACCTCTTCTTGAACATATCTCCCCGGGCAAGGAAAACAACAGCAAAAATGAACAAGTGGGACTATATTAAGCTGAAAAGCTTCTGTACAGCAAAAGACACCATCAATAGAACAAAAAGGAACCCTAGAGTATGGGAGAATATATTTGAAAATGACAGATCTGATAAAGGCTTGACGTCCAGAATATATAAAGAGCTCACACACCTCAACAAACAAAAAACAAATAACCCAATTAAAAAATGGGCAGAGGAACTGAACAGACAGTTCTCCAAAACAGAAATACAGATGGCCAACAGACACATGAAAAGATGCTCCACATCGCTAATTATCAGAGAAATACAAATTAAAACTACAATGAGGTATCACCTCACACCAGTAAGGATGGCTGCCATCCAAAAGACAGACAACAACAAATGTTGGCGAGGCTGTGGAGAAAGGGGAACCCTCCTACACTGCTGGTGGGAATGTAAATTAGTTCAACCATTGTGGAAAGCAGTATGGAGGTACATCAAAATGCTCAAAACAGACTTACCATTTGACCCAGTATTTGCACTCCTAGGAATTTACCCTAAGAATGCAGCAATTAAGTATGAGAAAGACCAATGCACCCCTATGTTTATCGCAGCACTATTTACAATAGCCAAGAATTGGAAGCAACCTAAATGTCCATCGATAGATGAATGGATAAAGAAGATGTGGTACATATACACAATGGAATACTACTCAGCCATAAGAAAAGGGCAAATCCTACCATTTGCAGCAACATGGATGGAGCTGGAGGGTATTATGCTCAGTGAAACAAGCCAAGCGGAGAAAGAGAAATACCAAATGATTTCACTCATCTGTGGAATATAAGAACAAAGGAAAAACTGAAGGAACAAAACAGCAGCAGAATCACAGAACTCAAGAATGGACTAACAGGTACCAAAGGGAAAGGGACTGGGGAGGATGGGTGGGTAGGGAGGGATAAGGGTGGGAGAAGAAGGGGGGTATTAAGATTAGCATGCATGGGGGGGTGGGAGAAAGGGGAGGGCTGTACAACACAGAGAAGGCAAGTAGTGATTCCACAACATTTGCTATGCTGATGGACAGTGACTGTAAAGGGGTTTATAGGGGGGACCTGGTATAGGGGAGAGCCTAGTAAACATAATATTCGTCATGTAAGTGTAGATTAATGATACAAAAAAAAAAAGGCAGTTCCTGTGTGGAGACCTCCAATGAGTTCTACACAAGGGTATAAAGGGCATATAAAAGTGTAGGCAAGGGGTCTGTTTGTGTTTATACAGAGGATCAAAGCCTAATTGGGCTACCCCAAAAATGAACTAAGATACGATATGAAAAAGAACTTCCAACATCAGCACTCTCTGGAAGACTCATGCCAGAAGATGATCATCAAAAAACCCCAACAAAAATCCACACACTGCTACAGCTGTAGATGCACTCATCCCACCAGTTCCTGGACTTGCCACAGGAATGAGGAAGGAGATATCTAAGCTGGCCTGTGCATACAGTAAAACAACAAAATTGGACTGGATCTATACTGTTGGAACTCAACCAAGAATTTGGAGAAGTGCAAATTGTAGCGCTCCAAAGTCTTACAACTACAAACTATTTACTGTTAAAAGAACATATGGCATGTGAACAGTCCCCAGGAATGGGTTGTTTTAATTTGTCTGATTTCTCTCAGACTGTTCAAGCTCAGTTGGACAATATCCACCATATCACAGATAAGTTTTCACAAATGCCTAAGGTGCCTAATTGGTTTTCTTGGTTTCACTGGAGATGGCTGGTAATTACAGGTATGCTTTGGTTATGTAACTATACTCCTATTATGTTAATGTGTGTGTGCAATTTAATTAGTAGTTTAAAACCTATACATGCTGAAGTTACTCTACAAGAAGATATGTCAAAGAAATAATCAATTTTCCCATGTTTTCTTCCGCCTCCTACTTCTATAGCTTTTCTTCTTCCTTCCTAATTACAACCCTTAAATAGAATTCGTGCCTCATATCAAATTTACTGAGTATCATAATTCTTCTAAGTGGTAAAGATACCTCAAGACAAATGCTGGGCATAGAAGCCACAGGGCATAAATATGCAAAGAAGTAAAAAGCTAACCTTTTCAAACAATAAGGCTTCTCTCTCACTTACCAACTTTACATTTCCCTCTATGGCCCCGGAAGATGACTGGTTAGCCAGAGACGGGTAAGATTCCTCAAGGGAGGAACAACCTAAGACAGGCACAGTCGCAGGGGGGCCATCAGGTGAGAAATTGGGGATCAACAGAGGTGAGGCTTAGAACCTCACCCCCCTGTTCTGAGAGAAATCTTCTGCATACGTGGATGTTTTATTGCCCTTGTCTAGCTTGGATTAACACATAGTCTACAGGCACACACCTGATCATCTACATTTGCTCTCTTACAACACTAAACTATGTTTTCTACCTTTATCTTGTATCTACCTACCACTTCAGCATTTTATTAAAAATAATAATAATAAAGAGAGAAATGTGGTATCCACATATAAATCAAGTATAAAAATCAAATGAGTATTCATATTTGAACTGACTGTTTATAGTTCATAATGCATGAGCAAAACCGAAAGTTTCTGTGATGACTGCCCTTGTACTGTTCACCATGTAACTTATTCACTATGTAAGAATTTGTTCTCCATGTAAGAACTTGTTCATTATGCTTCAGAAGATTGGAGACTGATGAAAATTAGGCTTGGGTTGGATTAATGATTGTGCATTGAGCATTGACTCCCCTATACAGAATTTTATTGTTGTTAACAACCATTTGATCAATAAATATGAGAGATGCCCTCACAACAACAACAACAAAAAAGTACACACTTCCAACTGTAAAATAAATAAGTAACCGGGATGTAATGTATAGCATAAGGAATATAGTCAAAATATTGTAACAACTTGGTATGGTGATACCTGGTACCTAGAATTATCATGTATATAAATGTTGAATCACTGTGTTGTACACCTGAAACTAATGTAATGTAATACTGTGTGTCAACTACCCTTCAATAAAAAATAATTATCTAAAAAAAAAAAAAGAACATATGGGATGTGAACAGTTCCCAGGAATGTGTTGTTTTAATTTGTCTGATTTTTCTCAAACTATTCAAATTCAGTTAGATAATATCCATCATATCATTGATAAGTTTTCACAAATGCCTAGGGTACCTAACTGGTTTTCTTGGTTTCACTGGATGTGGCTGATAATTGTAGGTCTGCTTTGGTTATGTAGCTGTATTCCTATTATGTTAATGTGTGTGCGCAATTTAATTAGTAGTTTAAAACCTATACATGTTGAAGTTACTCTACAAGAAGATATGTCAAAGAAATAATCAATCTTCCCATGTTTTCTTCTGTCTGCTACTTCTATTGCTTTTCTTCTTCCTTCCTAATTACAACCCTTTAGTAGAATTCGTGCCTCATATCGAAAATTACCAAGTATTATAATTCTTCCAAGTGCTAAAGATACCTCAAGACAAATGCTGGGCATAGAATCCACAGAGCATAAATCTGCAAAGAAGTAAAAAGCTAACCTTTTCAAAGAATATTGCTTCTCTCTCACTTACCAACTTTACATTTCCCTGTATGGCCCCGGAAGATGACTGGTTAGCCAGAGACGGGTAAGATTCCTCAAGGGAGGAACAACCTAAGACAGGCACAGTCGCAGGGGGGCCATCAGGTGAGAAATTGGGGATCAACAGAGGTGAGGCTTAGAACCTCACCCCCCCTGTTTTGTGAGAGAAATCTTCTGCATACGTGGATGTTTTGTTGCCCTTGTCTAGCCTGGATTAATACTTAGTCTATAGGCACAGACCTGATCATCTACATTTGCCCTCTTACAGCACTAAATTGTTTTCTACCTTTATCTTGCATCTACCTACCACTTCATTTTATTAAAAATAATAATAATAATAAGGGAAAAATGTGGGATTCACATATAAATCAAGTATAAAAATCAAACGAATATTCATATTTGACCTGATTGTTTATAGTTCATGATGCGTGATCAAAACCGAAAGTTTCTGTGATGACTGCCCTTGCACTGTTCACCATGTAACTTATTCACTATGTAAGAACTTGTTCACCATGTAAGAACTTGTTCCTTATGCTTCAGAAGATTGGAGACTGTTGAGAATTAGGCTTGGGGTTGATTAATGATTGTGCATTGAGTCCCCTATACAGAATTTTATTGTTGTTAACAACCATTTGATCAATAAATATGAGAGATGCCCTCTCAAAAAAAAAATTTTTTTTTTAAAGTGTGGAGCTTTTCTCTGTATCTGTTTATAGTCGATTCCATACTCTAAATGACACACTCACAGTTGTTTTTGAGACATCTCTTTCATTTCATCACTGCTATTTTGGAATTAGGCTTCTGTGGATATTGCTCTTAAGATTCTGAGAAGTCCCTGTGTCTGAGTAGACTTCACTTTATTAAACATCACTTTACTTCTTTCAGACATCTTTGTAAAGTGTGTTACAGCCACATCTTTGCTGTGATCCACATCTCCAGGCTGTGTTTTTCTGTAAGAACCCTTTGATGACTAGAGATCCTCAAGATGAAGAAAGTTATATTTTTTAGCCTAGTAAGTCCTGCCCCTCTTTGTTCTCTCTAAATTCTTTTTGTACATAGACCAGTTCTTTCTTTAGCTCATACCTCTCTTCCTGTTACGAGGTTATCACACATAGTTAAGAGCACCCACCTTATACTTTCAACATTCTGCCTACAGCTCCTTAACCAAGTTTTTTGGTACTTTCCCCTCCATCTTCCACATTTCCATAGGCAATACTTTGGCCAAGTGTTTTGCCACTATAAAACACAGATTACCATCTTTCCAGCCTCCAGTAACAATTTCCTCACCATTTTTCCAGACTTCACTGTTTGCTTGCCATTTTTCCAATCCCCACCCCATCCCTGATCCCAAAGTCAATGTCATGAACTTGGGGATTTTGTTAAAAGTAGCATTTTACTTTCAGAGACCAATTTCTACAACAGGCAACTTGTGCTGCAAAACAAATTACCCCCAAACTTCATGCTTAAAACAATAACTATCTATATACCTCACAGTTCTGCAGTTTGACATTTGGACTGCCAGCTGGCTGTTCCTTCTGGTCTTAAGTGGGTTCACTTGTTACAGTGAGTCAGCTGCCAAGTTGACTGGGTGCTGGTTAGTTTAGGATGGCTTCAGCTGCATTATCTGAGCTCTGCTTCGTGTGGCTTCCATATTCCAGCAGGCTAGTTCAGGCTTGTTCACATGAGTACCTGGGCAGGATTCCAAAAGAGAAGGCCCAAGCATGCAAGGACTCCTGTGGCCTAGGCTCAGAACTGGCACTCTGCCCCTTCTGTGGCATTTTATTGGCTAAAGAAAGTAATAAGGCCTTCCTAGATTCAATGAGAAGAGAAACAGACTCCACCTCTAAATAAAGGAGATGCAAAATCACATAGTAAAGGTGTGGCTCAAGGAGGAATGAGTATCATGGGTATCTTTACAGTCTACTATACCTTCTCAGAGGCCACCTGCATCATGAATTTGCTGTGCATTCATCCCTTCCATGTCTTTATAATTATGTATGTGATATATATATATATGTATGTGAAAAGTATGCAGCATTTTTTTCTGTTTTATATGTTTTTAAAAGAATGACCTCTTATAAACTAAAGAATTTTTGTAATATAAATGTGAGATTAAAAGAATAAAACACTTTTTGTACCTACCATTCAGGGAAAGAAATAGAATTTTACCATTATATTTTAACCTCCTTGTGTGCCCCTTCTAAGGAAACATTCATTTCTCACTTGGACTAGGCAATAGCTTCCTAACTGGCCTTTGTACCTCTGGTCTTGCCTCTTTCAGTCAGTTCTGCCCACTGACCATAGTGGCTTCCCATTGACCTTAGAATAAAACCAAATTTATTATTAGAGTAGGCCCTTCATCATCTGGCTCCTGTTTACACTTCATGCCTCGTGTTTGCCATCCATTCCCTCAATGCTTTTTCTCAAAACAGATCATTAGGCTTTGGCCAAAGAAAGTGGCTTCTGTAGTTCCCTGCACTTCCTCCTACATGGCATATATTATTACTGTTATTGGCTGTTTACTTGTCTGCCTCCACTACTTGACAATAGGGCTCCAAGGGCAAGGATACCATCTAGCTCCTCTGCTGTATCCCTGGGGACCAAGCACAGCACCTGGCATCATGGATGCTCAGTAATGGTTGGATGGATGCATGAATGCTAGGCTCTGGGGACAAAGAGAAGCCCCGCGAAAAGCTCTTAGTCTGGGTGGAGAACAGAGGTATACACTGACAAATTAATCTCTCTGCTAAGCAAACCGCAAATGCCCGACAAGAATGGGGAATTTGAGTTGCTTCCAAGTTCCACCAGGGGGCACTATGGGAATACCTCAGATTTCTCCTAAAACAGTTCCTTGGAAAGGCCATACTGCTTTGAATGGAAATGTGATCTTCAGAGGTGGTGGTGGTTGTTTCGTGTTTTAATAAACACTCTATTCAGTCCACTTGACAGACCTATACCTGAGCCATCTGTGAGTTTGAAGGACTGAAGTAACCCCTTTTGGTGTCCACTTTATACCTGTAGTGGTTCCTCCACTTGGGATGATCACAAGAGCTTTTAAAAAAGTAATTTATTTTATCTCCCACATCAACTATTGGGAGCCAGAATTATTATTGTTAAAATAACAATTATAATGTACTTGCTATTATTATTTCCATCTGTCTTGCCAGTGGGCTTCAGCCCCAGACAAGTTCACTATGGATTCAATGAGACCAAAGAAATGACAGTGGAATGTTCTTGGGGTGAAAGGGTTATACCCAACTTTATTCCCACAGTGTAGGTCAATCACTAGAATCCCGTCCACTCAGAGCGAGTCTGTATGCAGCAAGCTGGTCTCTGCCTCTGGGCCTCTCTGCCCCTGCAGCCATCTCAGTCTCTGTCCTTGGCGCTGCCACCACTTCAGTCTCATCCCTGCTCTTCCACAGCCTTGCAGCCATGCCACCATGTCGCCCAGAGCACTGGGCAGAGCTCTTTTTATAGAGTCAGTAACAATGTATTGCCCACACGTGTGTAGTCAGCTAGCCGACCAGGGCCAGGTGAGAATCCTTTGTCCCCAGAACCTAGCATCCTTCCCTTTATCCACCCCATCCTAAGATGAAAACTCTAGGGTTCAAGAGGTTAAGAAATTTTCTCAAGGAATCACAGCTGGTAAATACCCATCAGGGACTTGAATCTGTCTTCCAAATTCAAATGTATTCATTCACTTAAAATAATTTGAGTTCCAGGATAGAGATACAAAGGAATGCCCTCCAAATTAAGGCTGTCAAAGCTAGAGGGAAATTTGGAAATTATCTAATGAAGTGTTCTCAACTTAGATGTGCACAAGAATATCCTTAAGAGCCTATTAAAAATACAGATTCCTGGACTTTGCCTTCCCCTACCCTACTTTTGATTCAGTAAGTCTGGATGAGGCTTTGAAAACTGAATTTTTTGTAAGAACATCCATTCCTCCCCTCCATGATTTTGATGTAGATGGACTGTGGCCCACATTTTTAGAAATATCAACCTATTGGTTTAATCTTTTCACAATGTAGAGAAGAGAGGAGAAGTGAGCGGAAGTGAATCCCCCAGAAACTCTCCTTGGATGTAGTAAGGAGGCTGACCCAGAAACTGAGAGTTAGCAGCCTAAAGTAATCATGCACCAGAAAGAGCACTCAGGGAGAGTTAGAGACCCTGGTTCAATCGCAGACTTCGCCATCTTGCTACTGAATCAGCCTCAACAAACCACAGTTTTCTCAAATGTAAAATACAGAACAATACATAGCTCAAAAGCTTATTGTGAGGAAAAAAGGAGATAAACATTATAAAAGTTTTGCCAGGGCTGGCACATGGAGGACCCTTGAGAGAGACTGATTAATGGGATTGTTGTGATGGCTCTTTCTATTTCATTTATTCTATTTGTTTTTTAATGAGTACCTACTTTTGCCAGGCACTCTGCTAGGCAGTCCTGCCTCCATAAAGCTTGATCTAACATGATCTAGTAGAGCAAATCACCATTAATTAAAGAAATAAATTATAATTGTAATAAATGCTACCAAGGGAAAATAAAGGGTGTATTCTGAATAATACGGGGATTCAAACCTGGTTAGCAGATAAATAAAATGTCCCCGAGGAAATGACTCAAAGGACAAGGAGGAGTTAGTCAGAAATCATGCATGAATCAGGGAAGAGCTTGGCAGGAGGAAGAAATGAAGAGGCCGGAGGCCAGCATGGATGTGGCAGAGAGAGCAGGAGAAAGGGGCATGGCATGAAGCCGGGGGTGATGACTATTCTGGGAAAGACTTTCTCTTTTCCTGTCTTGATATTTATTTGAAAATCATGATCTTTTCCTCAACCCTTTTATTTCCACTTCAATTTTATTCCCATTTTTGTATTTGAAATCCTAAAATAATAGGAGCATTTCTTTAAAGCTAATACAGTAGTCTCCCCTTATCCAAGGGAGATATGTTCCAAGACCCTGAGTGGAGACCTGAAGCCATGGATAGTACCAAACCCCATATATATACTAGGTTTTTTCCTATACATGCATAACTATGATAAAGTTTAATTTATAAATTAGGCACAGTAAGAGATTTAGAACAATAATTGTTTAATAGAATAATTATAACATACTATAATAAAAGTTATGTGAATGTGGTCTTTCTCTCTCTCTCTCTCAAAATATCTTATTGCACTCTACTCACTCTTATTCTTGTGGTGATGCGAGATGATAGATAAAATGCCTGAGATGGAGTGAAGCAAAAGACATAGGCATTGTGATGTAGCATTAGGCTGCTATAAATTGACTTTCTTATGATAGGTTGGAAAGAGGATCGTTTGCTTCCGGAACACAGTTGACTGACTGCAGGTAGCTGAAACTGAGAAAAGTGAAACATGGGTATGGAGGGACTACTATTTACATTTTTCAGTTTTTGAAATTCAGAAATAGGTATTGTCTAATAATACAGATTTAAAAAACAAAAAAAACACCTTGCTAAATACCAAAAAGGAACATAAATTAAGCCCTCACAAATCTAGCTATGCTTGGAAAACATCTATCATCAGGTAATTATTTGTACTTGCAGTATAATTTAGTTACATTTTAGTTTGGTTTTAGTTAAACTTGGAACTCTGTTATTGTTTTTTTTTATTAAGGTATCATTGATATACAATCTTATGAAGGTTTCACATGAGCAACATTGTGGTTACTACATTCACCCATATTATCAAGTCCCTCACACATACTCCATTGCAGTCACTGTCCATCAGTGTAGTAAGATGCTATAGAGTCACTACTTCTTTTCTCTGTGCTATACTGTCTTCCCCATGTACCCCCTACATTATGTGTGTTAATCATAATACCCCTTAATCCCCTTCTCCCTCCCTCCCGACACACCCTCCCCCACACCCCTCCCCTTTGGTAACCACTAGTCCCTTCTTAGAGTCTGTGAGTCTGCTGCTGTTTTGTTCCTTCATTTTTTGCTTTGTTCTTATGCTCCACAGATAAGTGAAATCATTTGGTACTTGTCTTTCTCCGCCTGGCTTATTTCACTGAGCATAATACCCTCTAGCTCCATCCATGTTATTGCAAATGGTAGGATTTGTTTCTTTCTTAAGGCTGAATAGTATTCCATTGTGTATATGTACCACCTCTTCTTTATCCATTCATCTACTGATGGACACTTAGGTTGCTTCCATGTCTTGGCTATTGTAAATAGTGCAGCGATAAACATAGGGGTGCATATATCTTTTTGACACTGGGGAACTGCATTCTTAGGGTAAATTCCTAGGAGTGGAATTCCTGGGTCAAATGGTATTTCTATTTTTAGTTTTTTGAGAAATCTCCATATTGCTTTCTACAAGGTTGAACTAATTTATATTCCCACCAGCAGTGTAAAATGGTTCCCCTTTCTCCACATCCTCGCCAAAATTTGTTGTTGTTTGTCTTTTGAATGGTGGCCATCCTAACTGGTGTGAGGTGATCTCTCATTATGGTTTTAATTTGCATTTCCCTGGTGATTAGTGATGTGGAGCATCTTTTCATGTGCCTGTTGGCCATCTGAATTTCTTCTTTGGAGAAGTGTCTGTTCAGGTCCTCTGCCCATTTTTTAATCAAGTTATTTGCTTTTTGGGTGTTAAGGCATGTGAGTTCTTTATATATTTTGGATGTTAACGCCTTATCGGATCTGTCATTTATGAATATACTCTCCTGTACTGTAGGATGCCTTTTTGTTTTACTGATGAATTCTGTTGTTACTTAGACTGACTTTAAATTCTTCTCTTATGTAGAATTTAAATAAAATATTATAGTGCAAGAAGTTCTGGTTGTGAGAAGATGAAGGAGACACATTCTAAACTGTCTCACCCCCTGAGAGCTAGAAAATCTGGACAGAATGCATGGAGATGGCATTTGAGAACTCTGAAAAATAAATGATAGCAGGCAGACCGGGAAAGAACAGAATTTGTAGCACCACTGAAATGACATTGAATTTCCCCTTTTTGATCCTCAGTAGCTCCCAAACCCAGAAGTTAGCCCCAGGATGAGGCCTGGGACAGCTGCAGGAGAAGGCTTCTAGTTCTGGCTCAAGGAGAGAGGACGCGAACTCCACACTTGGAGGGGTGGGAGTCTAGTGGGTGGATAGCTCACATTTTCCTTCCCTTTGTTCTCTCTTTTCCTGTACCCCTTCCTCCAGGTAATTCCTCAAAGACAACGGTGGAAGTGACGTCCTATGGCTACCTAAACTTTGAGTTATGTATTACATGTTTCATAAATTTACATAAATTGAAATCATCTCAAATAATGCTAATTTCTGCTTTCAACACTCCAAACAGAGTGGGGTAATGCCCCCACCCTCATCCCCAGACATTTTTCTCTCTGTATCCTCCTGCCACTTGGCTCCAGACACATGCAGACATGAGAGGCACAGAGTACGGTATAGTTGCTCAAGCTCACATTTTTGGCCAGACAACCAAAAAGGGAGCCTCGGGGGACTGGAAACTATCAGAGATAGCAGAGAGGGAGGAGCTCAAGAGATCAACCCCAGAATTCCTGGGCTCACGCCTCAGCTGTGCATGCATGGATCTGATGCTCAATAGTGTACCATAGACTTGAGAACTGAGGCATGGGATAGACCACTATCCAGATCCAAGACTAACCACTGGGTGTTACACAACAGGGCAGATCTGAACAGCATGCAAAAGCTTTGAAAACTGAATTGACATTGAAACCACCGCCACAGAAGGCAGATCAGGACTCCTGGCCTGAATCCAACTGATTTGATTGCATGCTAACACAAAAATATTTATATTCTCTATAAGATCTAGATACACATTCAAAATATTGGGCATTTGATAAAAAAATTCCTCAGCATATGAAGAACCAGGAAAATCTCAAGTTTGAGAAAAGGCAATAAACAGATATCCAGGAAGAGATAATACAAATGTTGAAAATTGTCTGAGTGTTACGAGATGCTCTAAGAAATAAAGATGAACACTCTTGAAATTAATGGAAAGATACAAAATATCAGCAAAGTAATAGCAGATATAAAGATGAACCCAATGTAAATGTTAGAACTGAAAGTACAACAGTCAAAATTAAAAGCTCACTGGCAGACTCATTAGCAGAAGAGAGATGACAGAGGAAAGAGTTAACTTGAAATAATCTAATATGAATGATGAGAAAAAAGATTCTTTAAAAAATGAACAAAGCCTATGAGGCAGTAGCTAATTCACGTTATAAGAATTCCAGAAGAATTTGAAAAATAACTATGTGAAGAAATAACATATGAACAGTTCCCAAATTTGACAAGAGACATAAGCCTACAGTGAACCCCAGACAGTGACTGAGTGAGGTGAGAGCATAAAAACCCTGCCATTTAGACCCAACATGAGACAGATCTCACAAGAAATACTAGCTCCAGCGCTCTTAACACCTTGATCAAAGCTTTGTCAGGCCTCTTTGACCTGTTTCTCTGCACTTTCCTTCTTCCTCCCCCTTTCATAGATGTTGATCCCTAATAAATATCTTGTACCCCAAGCTCCATCTCAGCATCTGTTTCTGAAGAATCCCATCTGTAACATCAATGCAACAACATACATGGCTAGTTCAGAGACCTGAACTCAGGTAGTATGAATCCATAATCCATATTTCTAATGGATACTAGAGACAGTTTTACCATGAAACTTCAGTGTCAAAGCCCCTAAACTGCAAAATTCTCTCCAAGGCCCTTGGGACTGGGGAGATGGGGGAGCCTAGCAGTGTGTTCACATTGCTATATGTATCTGTAAAACTTGCCAAAGAAAGCTATTTTGACTGCAATTGGTTATCTGTTTTCACTCTGACATCCTCTCCTCTGCACTTCCCCTCATAACACTTCCCCCATGGTGGGAATGCTGAAACGGCCATGGACCTATGTTTGTGGCTGAGTAGTCATCAGAACCTGCTTTCTGCCCACAGAAAAAAGTTGGGAGTTGTGATAGGCAGAATAATGAACCCCTGAAGATACCCATGTCCTAATTCCCAAACCCTGAGACTTTGCAGTATGACTAAGTTAAGGATCTTAAGATGGAGATTATCTTGGGGGGCCTGATATAATCACAAGGATCCTTAAAAGAGTCAGAGAAGGAAATGTGACAGTAGAAGCAAAATCAAAGAGAGATTTAAAGATGTGTTGTTGGCTTTGAAGGGGCTACAGATCAAGGCTCCAGAAGAAACAGCCCTGTTGACATCTTGAGTTCAGCCAGTGAAAACCATTTTAGACTTCTGAACTCCCGGACTCTAAGATAATAAATTTGAGTTGTTCTAAATCACTGAGTTTGTGGGTAATTGTCCACAGTACGATAGGAAATGATACAGGAGTCCAAAGGCTGTGTGTGTGTGTGTGTGTGTGTGTGTTCTGTCTAGCCCAACCTAGCAGTGCTTCTTCTAATTAAATTATCTTGAAACTTTGAGGATTTCCTATAAATCTTATTGAAGTTCACTCTTGTAGACAAAAACACATCCTCATTTATTTCCAGGTCCTTCACTAACTTTGGCTGAGAGTTAGAGTACTACGGAACAGTAGCCTTAGGATTCTTAGAATAATTTTTGCCTGATTGAAGTAGTCTATTTTGTGGGACACACTCTTTATTGTGCTCTCTTGTGTACCAGAGGGAATCTACAAGACATGCCCTTAAGATACTTCGAATCTCTACTAAGTATGCCCTTAAATCTTTCTGAAGTCTCAGCAAAGGGTCTCTCAACCACACCTCTGAGAGCTTGATCTTGAGGTGATGTTTTACTTGGAGCACCTTGGGCTTGTTCTTTATCCTAAGTCATTTCTTTGAGAAACTTTAGATCATTGGAAAGACTGTCCTGGACCTTCTATATTTCCTCTAAATTCTGCTTGGATGCTAAGCCATTCCTTCTATGATTCATCTCTTTCTTGTATTTTATAATTCTGCTTGGAGGTTCTCTAGCCAGATTCATGATCTAACTGTGAGGATGTCCTCTATTTTCATGTGACTGTCAGGCAACAGGTTCATTAACTGTTCTTCCAATACAGAACTTCAGTACTTGCGTGCTCTTTTCTCCAGCCTACAATAATGTTGTCCTTACTGCCCTTCAAACCTTCATTGACAGTGTCCTAGGGCCCCTTCCAGATTTTGTTAACAGTCTTTCTGAGGGTCTTTAAGCCTTTGCCAAAGCCGATGACATGTGGTTTAAGTTAAGCTGAGCCTTCATTCCTTCATGTCTCTCAGTACTGGATGCAGGCTGCCTAAGGAAGTTTTGAAATGGCCTCAGGTATGGCTGTTCTCTGCTGCAGGGAGTCCCCGAAGGGGCTGACTGCTGGAGAGTCTTCTGACTACACTCCCTGGAGCTGTGCGGCAAGCCCTTCCTTGAAGGGGGGTTTGGGTGGTGCATCTCCCTATTTGCCATGAGCAGTGTTATGCTGGGGTTGGCTCACACCAGCTCAAGGAGTCAGTGTCAGCATGTCTGCCCAACTGCATTCAGAGATATCATCTAAGTACCTTGAAATAAGTCACTGTAGGAGAATTTTCACCGCAGAAATAGGCAAATGTCACAAATCAGGACTTTTTTCCCTGGAGTGTTGGTTTACCAGCACACCTCTGAATGTGATCTATAAGTAATTAACATTGAGTAAGTTACTTTTCCTCTCTGTAACTCAATTTTTCATTTGTAAAATGAGGCTAATAATACCACCTGTGCCATAGAGTAGGCATGGGAATTAAATAAGCTAATACATAATAAAATGCTTGGGACAACACCTTGCACACTGGAAGCACTCAGTGTTATCTTTACTGTTGCTGTTTTATTACTATTATTGCCACCTTAAAAACCTTCTACAGGATTTTCATGGCAGATAGGCTAATTTGTTAGTATGCCATGCAAAGCCCCTTGACAATCTGATAGTTCCAAGTACAAGGAACTTCCCTTCATTTCTGGAACTCAAACTATTTTGCATCTCCAAACCTCGGTACACATAGGTACCTTCAGCCAGGAAAGCCCATTCCTCCCTTGCCTGTCCTCTTCCAGACAATTCCTTTGCATCCTTTTGGACCTGCACATATAGCCTCCTCTGTGGACCCCATCCCACTACCTACGTATGGACATGGGCCCCCTCCTCGTGTTGCCATTGCTCATTGCACAACCCTCCATTATCCCCACAGCACTTTATAATGGTTGTTTACATCTCCATTTCCTCTTGGGAGTCCAGGGTTGGATCTGCTATTTCTCTGTGTCTTTAGTACAGTGAACAGAGGTGCTAAATAATTGTTAAATGAACGAACAAATGGATGAATATTGCCTGGGAAAACGAGGGAAAAAATAAATAGCTTAGTAGAGTACAATAATAATATTTTTGTTTGCTTATGTCACCATAGGTATAATGTGTAGAGCAGAGATCCAGGACCCCTGAGTTTTAGGTTCTGCAGGTCCTAGATTTGTCATGTACTGACCCTAACTGCCTTCATGTCTTCATCTCGGGTCAGAATTCTGCTCCTCCTTCAACATGGCTCGGATGTCACGTCCTCCGTGAAGTGTTTGCCTCTCTATTGCTCACTCTCAGCTCTTTACCGGCATCGCTGTTACTCCCCTGGATTTCCCCACCCGAATCCGGTGGTATTTCTGTACTTCCACCCCCCTGACCCGGACAGGCGAATATTTTGGGGCTGGCCTTGTACAGCCAGAGACCAGTGAACACCTTCCTCCCCATGCCCCCGCCTCAGTTTCCCCCCGTGTGACAGGGGCTCGGCGGAAACCCCTCCCCAGGGTGTGCTCGGCTGGGGCGCGAGCGGACCCTGAGGCTGCAGGCCCCCCACGCAGCGCGCGGGGCGCAGCGGCAGGAGGGTGGGAGCTCCAGAGCCAGCGTGGGTGTCGGAGCGAAGGAGGGGGCGGCGGGCGCGGCGGGGCGGCCGGGAGGGCCGAGCACCCGGGGCGGGGCCGAGGGGCGGGCCCGGCGGGAGCGGCGGGGCCCGGGCGAGCTGGACGGCCCGGGGGACGCGGGCGAGCGCCGGCGATGGGCCCCGCGGCGCGGCTGGCGGCTCTGCTGGCGGTCCTGGCGCTCCGGACGGGGGACCCGGCGGCGGCCGCGGCGCGCGGGGACACGTTCTCGGCTCTGACCAGCGTTGCGCGCGCCCTGGCCCCGGAGCGCCGGCTGCTGGGACTGCTGCGGCGCTACCTGCGCGGGGAGGAGGCGCGCCTGCGGGACCTGACCAGGTGAGGCGCGGGGGTCGCGGCGGCAGAAGGGCCTGCGTGGGGGAGACCGAGGCAGAGCGCGAGACCCAGGCACTGTGCTACGGGGCCGGGGCCGACTCCGCGTGTCGCCCTGCGTGGGACCTCAGACCCAGTGTCACAGTGTGTCACACAGTTTGGAAACTCAGACTGTCACACATACACAGTAGCTCTCCAGAGCCATATTCACACAGCCGAGTTGATACACTGTGGAAAAGCGTGGTGGAGTGATACTGAGGCCCCGTAGGACCTCACAGGCACTGTCCAGCTGTGTGGGACCCCAGGCTCTGTGTCACAGAGACACACCGACAGGGCGGGAGTGAGACGGAGAGAATTCTCTGTGGTACTGTAGCCGTACATTTGTTGGCCATGTGACCCAGCAAACTGGTGTTTAGTATGAGGTGACCTTTTGTGACCATATAGGAGGTTTACGTGTCACTGGGACTGGATGGGTATGATCTGGAGATCCTACTCTGTGTGTGAAAGATGCCCAGTGATTGTATAGGTCACTATATGACTAATGCTTCATTTCATCAATTCATTCAACACACCTGTTTGTTTGAGTGCCTGCTATGAGCCACAGGCATTGGTATAAATGCTGAACAAGTTCCAACAGTCCCCTCAAGGAGTTTGGAGTGCGAAGCATATGATTGTTAATCAGAGATGTCCATCACTTCCTTTGCTTTCAGCTCTCCCTTCTCTTCATACATGTAAGAGCTCTCTATATTCTAAATATATAACTGAGAGTTTTTATGTGTATAAAAGTATTTCACACCACGAAAACACTGGGTAAAACCATACTTAATGTTAGGGGAATGTGAGTGTAGCACACATAGGGAGATAATCAGCCATTATTGTTTCGCTATACAATCAACAAACCAGTGCTACACTCTGTAGGATCAAATACTGTAGACTTGGAACACTGGGGCACTTTGTGTGGACTGCAGTGTCGAAGTATGAAAGATGAATGATTGTATGATACCATGTGTATAAATACATGTACCTTCTCAGCTTGGGACATTAAGAAACCTATAATGTAACGAACTGTAGTATAACCATGTTGCTATCTGAATATATTAATATTGTGCTTACATAATGATGTGACTCTCCACTGAGCTGAAACAAGAGAGGGCTGTCTCAGAGTATACTGTGAGTGTGTGTGATAGTAACGCCAGTCCTGGGGTCCGTGGGAAGGTGTATGAGACACAACGGCTGTATGAGAGGTCCCACATCGAAGGGAATCAGTTCATGTGTGAAAGTGTGGGTGAGAAATCTTGTTACTCAATGGTGACTGAATGATGATGTAATTTGGTATGTACTTTAGGTATGTAGCTTGCATATGAAGTTATACACATGTTTTAAATTTATTGGTAGTTTCAAATAATGTGACAATATGCACACAGATATAATGTAGATAAGTGTGTATAAATCATAACAATGCGTGATGATAATTTCAATAATTCTTGTCACTCATTGGAGCAGCGTAGTTGCCTACCGTTCTTTGGGCACTCATTTAGAGAGCTTAATGTTTTAATGTTTTATATTTCAAGTCCAGATTCACTGGAGTCCAGGCTCATTGGTTGATCTAGAACAGACTCTTCTCTCTTTGATACTTGCATGGTGCCTGCTCCCCATGTGCTTGTTCTCAGACCACTAATATATTTATTTGGGTGGCAGCGGGGATCAGCATCCCAATGCGATTCTCAGGGAACAGGCTTGGAGGAGAGTGCTTGCAATGTGGTCAATGTGGTCAATGTGGCTGGCCAGGGCCCCCAGGCATGCTAGTTTCCTTTCCTATCTTATCACCACTGTCACTGTCACAGCTTTGTCACAATGGGAGGTCTTGCACAAGCCTGATCTCATTTTATTCTCTCTTACACACGATGCTTGAAACTGGTTTGTATTACTCTTTTAAACACATGAGAAATCATTTAAAACATAAGAAAATTAAAGTTTAGTACCTTACCCAAGATTATAAATCTAGTACGTAGCAAATCCAGGATTAGGACACACTTCTTTTGATTGTTTCTATCCCGCCATGATGTCCCCACTCTTGCTTTACCTGAGATGCCAGGACCCAGAGCAAGCCTTAGAACCACCAAGGTTTTATGAACAGCTGGATTACACAGTGGTTAAGAGTGTGGATTCAGGAATTTAACATACGTCTATTTAAATCCTTGCTCTGGCCTTGGACAAGTTCCTTTACCTCTTTAAGCATTAGTTTCCTTATCTGTAAAATGATAATAATGATAATACCTGCCATTATAGGGATGTTGGAAGGATTAAATACCATGTAAAGGTATTTTGTTTGGATTGTGCTTGGAATGTAATAATTGCTCAACAAATGTTAGCTCTTTATGACTGTTACTTATTTTAAGACTACCTGGTGAAACTAGATCCCACTTTTGGCTCTAAGCAGTTAAGTAGGAGTCTGAGAGCTCAGGTATTAAAAAAGAATCAGGAAAATTCTAGATTCTCTTCTCATATGACTTACGAACATTTTGTTTCAGAAAGTTTAGTTTGACATTTTAGAGAATATTGTCCTCTAGTCAATGCTAAAACCTAGTCAAATGTCTGCTTTTTAAAAAAAGAATTTTTGCGGTTCCCTGCTCATTTTCCTATACTCTCCATCTGGTGATCTAATGTAATTTGAGATGTTATTTTAAAGGGCCTCAGTTGACATTCTTCTTTGGAATTCTACATTTAGAAATGAAATATTTTTTGATGTTGAAACTACACACTGTACCTTGTACCTCAAGTTAATGAATAAACATACTACTTGCAGTAGATAGTTTTATACTGGCATAGTATATATACTAGTTATATGTATATATGTAATGTTATATATATACTAGTTATATGTATATATGTAATGTTACATATATACATATAACTAGTATATATACTACATTTTGTATTATATATGATATGCTATATATTAGTATATAATAATGATATCTAATATATAAATTACACATATATATACAATGTATATAAGTGTATACAACACATTCAACCCCTAACTTTTTTGTTGTTGCAGTTTAAAAAAATCTACCAAGATTGGAAGAGGAGTATAAGCAGCAATTATTTCTGTGCCAGTAATTAAACATTCAGAATACTCAGAAGAACTGAGACAAAGCCATTTCTGAATTCCAAAGCAGAAACACATTCAATTAAAGTAGCTCATGTATTGTGGCTGGATAACCTGTCCAGGCTCTGTTTAATGTGGGATTGGGTTGCAAATTTTATGCGCAGATTCTTGAAGGCAAGGGTCTGATTTTCCACTCTCAGCAGCATTTGTTAAAGCAAAAATCCATTTAGGAAACCCTGAAGTTTCAGTGTCTGAAAACCAGCTATTTGCTCAGAGGCTGGGCATAGGGCCAACGATCGGATTCCAAACCAGTCTCAGATTTCAGCTGATGGGTCTTTTTTTCCCTTTGTGTGACAGAAAAATGATGTATCTGAACAACTGAACTGATTTTTGCTTTGCAGTGGAGACCAAAGTCCTGCCCTAAATAAACTGACCCTGTAATTGGAAGTGGGACATGCAGAGGACAAGGAGGTAGGGCTTTTGATGTGGCCACCTTGGGAGCAGCCCTCGCCTCTCTGCCTTGCCTCTTTCCCTCGTGCCTCAGTTTCCTCTGATGCCTGTTAAACCTCAGTCCTCAAGCACCAAATGAGGAGCCTGTTTATTCAGTTGTAGAGATGGTGATGGGGAGAAAGAATAGAATGGTCTTGCTGAAAGAATCTGTAGAGGTCTTCTAGACTATACCAGTTCTATCATTTTACAGGGTGGAAACTGGGTCAGGATACCTGTCAGGTCCCCTCCCAGCACCTTCCTATCCGACTGTCTTACAAAATCTCTGCCCACTCAACCTCTGTCATCTCTGGACACAGTCTTCAGTCTGGCCTCAGCCCAAGTCTCTGCTTATAAGTGTTTTTGTCCAGCAGTGGAATATCTTTCACTAAGTAGTTCCATATGAAGGCGAAGCAGGGAATAATGGGTAGTAAAAAAATATCCCACACCCTGGAGGCTGGTTTAGTTTTTAAAACCTTCGAATTGTTGCTGTCAAATCACTCTGTCATGGGGATCAGAGACATCCTGGGACCTGACGGGCTTCTCATTTCTTCCCTGGGGCATCCTGTCCCAGATTCTTGTCCCTTCGTTCATGCTTAATTGGACATTTGGCTCCCTGGAAGCACCACGAAGCAAGTCATCTATTTGAGGTTCTATTCACAGTTGAGGGCTCCACCCTTGAGAAATCCTCAGGTCAGACTGCTTCACAGGAGTGAAATCCACCCCGCACCGCTCCTTCAACTCTTTACATTCTCCCCTTTCCACCCGCAGAAGTTCCCCACACTGGGCAAAGGACTCCTGTATTCTCACATGCTCTTGCACACTTTCATGTAACTCCATATCCTTTTCTCTTTGCACACACTTTTTTTTTAACTTCCATTGTTGTTATTGTATTGCTTTTGAAATTAATGATTTTAAAATAAGAAAAAATTCTTAGAAGGCAGGACTAGAACTCATAAGCCTGCCTTATTAAAGTCAATAAATGTCAATAATATTAATCCTACTAGTGTATTAGAAATGGAATAACCATAGTATACCAGGAAAGGAGACAGCATCTTTTGCTTATATGAACACTCATGTAGGACATCCAAGGAGGAGAGAAATTAACTGGAGAGATCATCATTTTGGCATCATCAGTTCTGGCCCTTTTCTACAAATGTTGGCAAACCAGAAAGGTTGGAAGCATTCCAGACAACCCCATTTCTTCATTTCCCATTACAACCGTCACCAGGTTCTATACAGTCTACTTCCTAAATGCCTCCCGAATCCATCCCATTCTCCACCGCCACTGTCACTGTGTTGATTCAGACTCTCTTCATCTCTCTTACAGTTTTGAACTGGCCTCCTAACTGGTCTTTCTGCCTCCAGTCACTTCCACTCCTGAACTCTCCTCCCATCCTCTCACAGATATATATATGTAAACATAATGTATCTCACTCTTAATTAAAACACTTCGGTGGCTCCTAATTGCACTCAGGGTAAAAACTGAACTCCTCAGCAAGGCCGATGAGGTACTCCTCACTTCTCCAGTCTGGTCTACCCATCCGCCCACTAAATCCTGTGCTCCAACAACACTAAACTGCTGGTAATTATTTGCTGTTTCTCTCTGTACCTTTGCATATGTTGGACTATCCCTGCATGGAAGGAGGCCTCCTCCTCCCTTCCTCATTGTTTGCATTCATGTATCAAGTCTTGGGTTTATTATCTCCTCTGTGAAACCATCTCAGACCTGCTCTGGCCAAACTGACCACCCTTCTCTGTCCTCCACTAAGCCTTGTTCTTAAATCAGGTGTTGCACCGGTAATATAATTATTTGTGTCTATCTTACCCACTATACTGTGAGACCTTGAGACCAAGGTAATTGTCTTACTCATCTAGCTCCTAGAAGAGTATATTTTATTCATCCTTTCATAGAAATATATTTATTGAATTTAGGTCTACAGTGATGAGAAAAAGAGCTATTTTCTCATCAGTGAAATCCTTGAGCACTGGACTCTGCCTTGCCAGCATCTAGCAAGTAAGTTCATGAGAGCTTGACCCTGTCTTGCCTTTGTTTCTCCAGCACCTAGCATGGTGCCTGATGTACCGTAAGTGGCTAGTACAAACTGACTCACTGAATAAACAAATGAATGGACCTACTTTCGTTGTGTTGGTAGTTTTCATATTCTTTGGGCTTATTGGTTATAACTGTACATGACTCTCAAGAGGTTCAGCATTTCATTTTTAACTACTCTTAGTGTATATACCCCAGGCCAGCCTTCCCTGATGTAGCTGTTGTATCAGTCGGTGAGGTCATTCTATTCCTCTCTTTCAGATTCTATGACAAGGTGCTTTCTTTGCATGAGGACTCGGCCACCCTTGTGTCTAACCCTCTGCTTGCGTTTACTCTCATCAAACGCCTACAGTCTGACTGGAGGAATGTGGTACATAGTCTGGAGGCCAGTGAGAACATCCGAGGTAATGAGGAGGAGGGCTGGAGGGTACGAGAAGATTCTATCTTTTCGCTCAGTGGCAACAAGAGAGATTCTGATGGGATGTGATGAAGGGTAATGAAGAGGGTGGGTACTGCTTGGTCTCCTTAGCTCTAGCTATTATGCAGAACTAGGTCCCTTGTTAATATGTTTATGCAGTTATATATTAGAAAACACTTTCACACCCATTATCTCATTTGAGCTTCACTACAATCCTGTGAAGTACAGGTTATCATCCCATTTACTTATGTGTAGAAAATAATGTCTACCAGTAATTTTTATTTTATTAAGTTGCCACTACAATGTGATCTGTAGCAAGATCACTTTCCTAATTTACTCGCCTTGTACTTGAAGTCATGTTGCTTGTCTGGGGAAGTTACGAGGCAGAAGAGCTGTCCTCACAAAGGGCAAGATTCCCTGAGACACAGGATGGAACAACACGGTAAAGGTGTGTACCTTGGTTTTCACTCCAGAGTGTGTGTTCCTCATTCAGAAGGTTGTGTTAAGCCTCCACTCTGTGCCAGGAACTGTAGTTGCCACCAGGAACAAAACCAGATAAAACATTACCTTTACTCACAGTATATTGAACAGGTGATTATTATGCCTTGCATGTATTAAGTGCTCACCACCTGGTTTTTTTTGTTTTTTTTATGTTAATGGGTTTAATTATTTTCTGTACTAATCAATGTTATATGTATTTTTATATCATCCATTTCAAGAGCAACATTATTTGAGAAAACAGGGTTTTTTAAGTAACTTGCATTATTTTTTTTCCACCTATTTTTATTCTTCATATAATTTTTAAGCTTATTTCTTTTTTTGAGAGGGCATCTCTCATATTTATTGATCAAATGGTTGTTAACAACAATAAAATTCTGTATAGGGGAGTCAATGCTCAATGCACAATCATTAATCCACCCCAAGCCTAATTCTCATCAGTCTCCGATCTTCTGAAGCACAATGAACAAGTTCTTACATGGTGAACAAATTCTTACATAGTGAATAAGTTCTTACATGGTGAACAGTACAAGGGCAGTCATCACAGAAACTTTCAGTTTTGATCATGCATTATGAACTACAAACAATCAGGTCAGATATGAATTTTCGTTTGATTTTTATACTTGATTTATATGTAAATCCCACATTTCTCCCTTATTATTATTTAAATAAAATGCTGAAGTGGTAGGTAGATGCAAGATAAAGGTAGAAAACATAGTTTAGTGCTGTAAGAAAGCAAATGTAGATTATCAGGTGTGTGCCTATAGGCTAAGTATTAATCCAAGCTAGACAAGGGCAACAAAACATCCACGGATGCAGAAGATTTCTCTCAAGACATGGGGGTGAGGTTCACCACCTGTTTTTGAATGGTGGATTGATGTTTTTGCTACCTGCACAGCTCTGAAGGATGGTTATGAGAAGGTGGAGCAGGACCTTCCGGCTTTTGAGGACCTTGAGGGGGCAGCAAGGGCTCTAATGCGGCTGCAGGATGTGTATATGCTCAACGTGAAGGGCCTTGCCCGAGGCGTCTTTCAGAGAGTTGCTGGCTCCGCTGTCACTGATCTGTATAGTCCTGGACAGCTTTTCTCCCTCACAGCAGATGACTGCTTCCAAGTTGGCAAGGTAACAATATTCAGAGAAAGGGCAAATTGCTCAGCTCTAGTTTCTTGTGGTTGAAATAACTATGGTCTGATTGCTTTTACATATTTCTAATCCTCACAGCAAACTGGAAATTTGGTATTATTCATCATTTTCAGATGAAACTATGGTTCTAAAAACGTAAAAAACTTGCCTAAGGTTACACAATTTTAAGTAGCAGAACTAAATTTTGAACCCAGGTCTTTTAACTCCCAATCCCATGCTCTTTCCATGGTGTCCAGGGTGATCATTTACTTATGACTCTCTTGAGCACGAAAGGGTTGTTTGTTATGCCAGGATGACAGACATTAACTGGGACTGTCCTGGGCAAAATGATCCTTTGGTCACCCTGACTATAGCTGCCTGCCAGTAAATGAACAGCTGGGTGGAAAAGCAAAGAAAGATTAATGGGTGGGGGGAAGGATAAGAGATGATGATGTGAAGGTAAGATCATGGAAACTCAGCTTCCTGAGACTTTCCGGAAGCCCTTGCAACATTTCCTAAGCATCCAGAAGTACTAAATTAAAGCACTGTCCAAAAACTAGGCCATTCACTTTAACGATACTTGAGGAGATAGACTTCAGGAGTGTTCCATATGAGATATTTAACTGATCTTTGATCATAAACTATCAGCATACTTGAGGTAATTTTACAATACTCTCTGTTAGTCTTTGCCTTAAGAAGAAATGGAGCAAATCCTTTTTAATTTTGAAGATGTGTATTGCAGGAAAGTGAATTTTTCCCAGCCCCTTACAGTATACATTAGCACATCTGAGAGTGGGCCTCATGTGTCCTGGATCCAAATTTTGGGGATCAGTCTTCCAAATTAATTCAAAGTAGGTGCCCTGAGCCCCTCATTGTACCATTTTTACTTTTCTGAGATCCTGAATGGAATCAGAACTCAATCCTATGTTCATAACTTATTTAAATTTAAGCAAGTTAGAGTAGTTCCATGTATGGTACCAATATATGCTTTATTATTGAGGCTTTTTTTAAATCACAAGTTGAAAATTTAGTAAATCACTTCCTGAAAGCCTCACAGGCACTCTTTATTTCTGTATTTTTTTACTTATTTTTAAAAGGTGAAATATTTCCAATATAAGAAAAGTACCTGAAACAATACAATAAACAATTGTATCTGTAACTGAGATGATATAAATGTTCAAATTTTTCTGTATTTTTTTCAGATTTCTGACAATTTACATAAAATATAAGGCATTAAAAATTAATATTAAAAAAGGAATTTATGTATAGCTCAATAAAGCTGCACTCCTTTTCCTTCTAATCACTCCCCACCCATTCTATTCTACCGTTGCCCCGGTACTTGGTACTAGGTGTCCTGAGCCATGCAATATGTACTCTTCTGAGTCCAACTTCTTTCACTCAGTACATTATATCTGTCAAATTCATCCACGTTGTTGCATTTATCAGTAGTTGATTCCTTTTTATTGCTGAGTAGTATTCCATTGTATGAATATACCACACACTTTACCTAGTCTCTGGCTGATGGATACTTGGATTGTTTCCAGCATGGCCTGCTGTGAATAAAGCTGCTATTAACATTCATACGTAAGTCTTTCTGTGGACATTTCTTTTCATTTCTCTTGGGTAAATTCCTGAGAGTGGCATTGCTAGATCAAGGAATAAGGTTCAATAATTATTAACATGTGGTCAAATTTGTTTCATCTACATGTGTCTAATACTGTCCTCCATGGATTATTTTAAAGCAGATCAACCTTTCTATTATCTGAAATTCTTGAATGTCTAATTCTATGATGCTATTATTATCTGTTGACGCTTACTCATGTTTGATTATTTCCTAATATGGTTTCTTATGTTTGATTATGTGCTAATTTTTAGCAGGGCTTTTTTCCCCCAGAAGACTCTCCAAGCCTGGAGTTGGGGGAATATCACTCCACCGAGCTTTGGGTTTTCCTCTTCTAGGTACCCTGGTGGTACCACTAGCCTTAGATCCTTTTTTTTTTTCTACTGTACATGACATCCCCATGACATTTATTTATATGTAAAGTTTGTACCTTTTGATTCCCTTCACCCACTTTGCCCAACACCCCCCTCCATCCTCTGGCAATCACCAATCTGTTCTTTGTGCCTGTGGGCTCATTTCTTGTTTGTTTTTGTTTTTATCGGATCTGTCATTTATGAATATATTCTCCCATACTGTAGGATACCTTTTTGTTCTATTGATGGTGTCCTTTGCTGCACAGAAGCTTTTCAGCTTGATATAGTCCCATTTGTTCGGTTTTTGTTTTTAGATTCTGCATTTAAGTGAGAATATATGATATTTGTCTTTCTCTGTCCAACTTATTTCACTTAGCATAATGCCTACTAGGTCCATCCACACTGTTGAAAATGGCAAGATTTCCTTCTTTTTTATAGCCAAGTAAAATCCCAGTGGGGTGTGTGTGTGTGTGTGTGTGTGTGTGTGTGTGTGTGTGTGTGTGTTTGTGCACGCACCACATTTCTTTATCCATTCATCCACTAATGGACCCTTGGGTTGTTTCTATGTCTCAGTTGTTGTAATAGTGTTGCAGTGAACATGCGGGTGCATATATCTTTTCAAGTTAGTGTTTTCATTTTCTTCAGTAAATGCCCAGCAGTGGAATTGCTGAACCAAATGGTAGTTCTATTTTTAATTTTTTGAGGAACTTCCATACTGCTTTCCAAAGTGGCTGCACCAAGTGACTTTCCAACTGTGAGTGCCGGAAGCTTCCCTTTCCTCCACATCCTTGTTGACACTTATTTCTTATCCTTTTGATAACAGCCATTCTAACAGGTGTGAGGTGATTTCTCATAGTTTTGATTTGCAGTGGCCTTAGATCCATTATTAAAGATTTATTTTGTTGGGGATGGGGGTGGTTCCTTAACTATATGAATAATGCAAATTCAAACCCTAAACTCACAGGAAGCAAAGACTCAAGACTGTGAATATTCTAAGGAGATATTTTATTTCCCTAAACAGAGCCCAGACAGAAACAAACCAACTTTCTTCCCTCCTTGTAACACTGGGTAGATTTTTTCCTGTCTACCCTTTCCTTTAAGATATAAGGAATTCCTCAGAACAGCATTAGACTCATAGACACTGAGAAGTGACTAGTGATTGCCACAAGGGAGGGGTTGGGGTGGGTGCAGTGGGGGGCAGGGGAAGGGGGATAAAAAGGCACAATAATGTGTAATCACAATATGTTGATCATAGGGACTGTCGAACCTCTGTGAGGTACATTTGAAACCAACATAAGATTGTATATTAATGATATTTTAATTTTAAAAAGTAAAAAAAAAGATATAAGTAATTTCTTTTTTCTTAGATTTCAGCTTTATGAATGTATCTTAGCTCCAATTCCTAGTTTTTGGGAGTCTGAGGAAGGCTCATCTTCTATCCTCGTGTGGGCATTATAACCTAAGGTTATTAAGGACCAAGATTACAAAAATTAACATCCACCCCAATCCAAGCCAGCTTCAGCATTTGCTCATATGCTTATTGCTTGGTTTTTAGCTCCTTTTTTATTTCTGTACCTCAGTATTTTCCATTCTTTCTTGAAAAAATATGATAAAATGCTTATTACATTTTACTCAAAATTTCTAAGTCTTTGTGATTGGAAGAATTCCAGTTATCTCAATCTATCATATTGTTGGGACTTGAAGTTCCTCATGGTAATCTTAAATATATTAATTTAGCAAGAAAAGTTTTGTCATTTTTAGATGTTCTTCAACTCAACCTTTTTTATAAAGGGGAAACTTGAGGACCAGAGATAACACAGAAGGTGAATGGCAGAATTGGAACAGCCATTTATTTATTATTTAGGCTGCAGAGTGGCAGAATCTTCATGTTCTGCCCTGTCTTTCTGCCAGTCTGGACGTTACACCTAAATTTTGTGAGAGTCCTTCCAACTCTGTGTCTTTATAATCCCATGCTGTCTCCAACATCAGCTTTCAGGAAATTCTGCCTGCAGTGCTGGTTTTCTCATTAACTGTAAGTTTTTAGGCAACAGGAGCTATGTCTAGCACATGTTGTCATATTCCCCGCCTTCTGACATTCCAACGTGAGAACAAATTCCCTGAGCTCTCCTAGCATTCCTGTGTGAGGCTGATGTATTATGTCACAATGATTGGTTTACTCATGTGCCCCTTGTTTGATAGCCAACAGGCACATGAAAAAATATTCCACATCTAATCATCAGGGAAATGCAAATCAAAACTACAATAAGTATCACTTTATACCAGTTATAATGGTCCCTATACAAAAGACAAGAAATAGTAAGTGTTGGCAAGAATGTGGAAAAGAGGGAACCCTCTTATACTGTGGGTGGGAATATAAATTGGTGCAGCTGCTGTGGAAAGCAATATGGAGGTTCTTCAAAAACTAAAACTAGAAATACCATACAACCCAGTAATTCCACTTCTGGGAATTTACCCAAAGAAAACAAAATCCCTGATTTGAAAAGACATGTGCACCCCTATGTTTATTGCCACATTATTTACTATAGCCAAGATATGGAAGCAATCAAAGTGTTCATCAATAGATGAATGGATAAAGAAGATGTGGTATATATATATACACAATGGAATATTATTCAGCCATAAGAAAGAAAGAAATCATGCCATTTGCAACAACATGGATGAACCTAGAGGGTATTATGCTCAGTGAAATAGGCCAGGTGGAGAAAGACAAGTACCAAATGATTTCACTTGTATGTGGAATCTAAAAACAAAACAAAACAAAATGAACAAAACAGCAGTAGACTCATAGACACTGAGAAGGGACTGGTGGTTACCATGGCAGAGGGGTTGGCGTGGATGCATGGGGAGGGTGAGGGGGATAAAGAGGCAAAAAAATTCTCAATCATAATATAAGATGGTCACTGGGATGCTCCTCATAAGCTCTTTAAGGTCAAGGACCACCAGATACATTGTAAATACTCAGTGAAAATTGAATAAATAAGTTAATTAATTTAATCCATTTCTTACATTGTTATCAGCAATATCTTCCTAAAACACATGACATTTCCTATTCTCACTAGCTCATCGCAGGCTGCCTTTCTAAGCTTATTTTCTGTTTCCCTTCCCCGTAGGTTGTAGCCACAATGTACTACTTGAAAGCATTCTTACTTTGGGGCTTCTGTTTCTGCCATTCGCTCACCTTAAAATGCTCTTCTCCCAATCTCTACTTGTTGAAATCCATTTTCTTCTTCAAGGAAGGCCTGTCTCAGATGCCACTTCTTCCATGGAGCCTGAGATTCTCATGTCTCCTGCCTTCTCTGTGCCTCCACAACAAATTATGTGCATTTCCTTCTAGGATTCATGTCATTCTGACCAGTGTTATAGTTATAAGAGTTCATATGTCTTTTCTCCACAGATTAAAATTCCTTAAATACAAGAAATTTTGCATCTTCTCTGAATCTAGAACAATGTATTGTATATAATAGATGCTTAATAAATTGAATTTAAGTGAATTTGAGATGAAACCTTGTCTTCTTGGGTTCCAAAAGCACTCTTGCCCTTTGTCATTTCCTTTTCCCTACCTGTGGACTAAGGCTTTAATAATGGTGCTTATGTCCCCTAAAGGTGGCCTATGACATGGGGGATTACTACCATGCCATTCCATGGCTGCAGGAAGCTGTCAGTCTCTTCCGAGGATCTTACGGAGAATGGAAGACAGAGGATGAGGCGAGCCTAGAGGATGCCTTGGATCACTTGGCCTTTGCCTGTTTCCAGGTAGGGCAGGAAGTAGGCTTACAGCTTCCTGCACAATAAATGTAATACTTTGTATCTGCTGTACAATTTTCTAAGCATTTTCATGTCTCTTAATTTATTTCATCTTCCCAACAGGACCAAATGTGAGTGCAGGGCAGTTGTTTTATTATTTCCATGTTTCACATGTGAGTAAATTGCCAGTGTCCAAGGAAGAAGTTAGGGTGTTATTTTCCCATCTTCAGAGGATAACATGTCATCCGCCACAGAGCCGGTGTCATTGGTGCATAGTGCCAGGCTCAGTGCCTCCTCCAGCGGGTGCTTTTCCTTGGCACTAGTGATTTCTGACCTGTTGTTCCTCACTTGGAAGCTCATTTCCCCAAATTTGGGAGCTGTCATCCTTTTGTACAGCTGACTCCATTTCCCACCAGAGTTGTAGAGTCTTCAAGAATAGGTTGGAAATACTGCTACAGAGCCAAAATCCTTAGAGCTTCCAAAGCTAATAAACCATTTCTGCTTCCTGCATGCCTTTTTATTTTCCCCTGTTCTTGAAAAAAGGGAGGAGGGTGTGGGTGGTCCACATCCATGTGTTGCTGCCAATGGGCCTGTTCCTCTCATGGAAGTGCCTGGTAAGTGGATCTTTGCTATGAAACTTTCCAGTGTGCTCTTTCTAATGCTTCTGCTCAATGGTTACATATTAAAGCTGAAAGAGAATCATTGTGATGCAACAAAGGGCAAGAATAAAATTTTAATACAGGAAGGAAATGGAGAATTGACATGGAAACTCAGAAAAGACAAACTAAAGCAGCTTACTCTGAAACACAGTTTTAAATTCAGTGCCTGATTATTAGTTGCGTTGTTTTTCGCCTGTGATGGCTGAGATTTCTCCTCTGTGCATTGGTAGACTTCCCCTTTCCATGCTTGCACTTTGTCTGGGAAGTTGTTTTCATCTCACAGGCATAGCTCAGATGTCACCTGCTTTGTAAAGTCTTCCTTGATTCTCCTCAGACTCCTCAGACTTTCCTTCCTTGTGCTCTTACAGCACAGTTTTTAATGCCACAGTAACAGAACACATAAGGTATTGTCTCATAGATGATTTATGGTCCCCTTTTGAACCCCTAGTAAATTAGGGATAAGTGTCTCTCCATTCATTATCATATAAAACTATATATGGTAAAACTCTTAGAAGAAAACAGGCAAAAATCTCTTGAATGTAAACATGAGCAACTTTTTCCTGAACGCATCTCCTTGGGCAAGGGAAACAAAATAAAAAATTAACAAGTGGGACTATGTCATGCTAAAAAGCTTCTGTACAGCAAAGGGCACCATCAGCAGAACAAAAAGGCATCCTACAGTATGGGAGAATATATTTGTAAATGACACATCCAACAAGGGGTTAACATCCAAAATATATAAAGAACTCACATACCTCAACACCTAAAAAGAAAATTACCCTGTTAAAAAATGGGCGGAGGATATGAATAGACACTTTTCCAAAGAAGAAATTCAAATGGCCAACAGGCACATGAAAAGATGCTCCACATTGCTAATTATCAGGGAAATGCAAATTAAAACCACAATGAGATATCACTTCACACCAGGTAGGATGGCCAACATAGAAAAGACTAGGAACAACAAATGTTGGCAAGAATGTGGAGAAAGGGGAACCCTCCTACACTGCTGGTGGGAGTGTGAAAATAGTCCAACCATTGTGGAAAGCAGTATGGAGGTTCCTCAAAAAACTCAAAATAGAAATACCATTTGACACAGTAGTTCCACTCCTAGGAATTTACCCTAAGAATGCAGGATCCCAGTTTCAAAAAGACATATGCACCCCTATGTTTATCACAGCACTATTTACAATAGCCAAGAAATGGAAGCAACCTAAGGGCCCTTCAGTAAATGAATGGATAAAGAAGATGTATATATACACAATGCAATATTATTCACCATAAGAAGAAAACAAATCCTACCATTTGCAACAACATGGATGGAGGTAGAGGGTATTATGCTCAGTGAAATAAGCCAGGCGGAGAAAGACAAGTACCAAATGATTTCACTCATCTGTGGAGCATAAGAACAAAGCAAAACCTGAAGGAACAAAACAGCAGCAGACTCACAGAACCCAAGAATGGACTAACAGTTGCCAAAGGGAAAGAGACTGGGGAGGATGGGTGGGAAGGGAGGGATAAGGGGAATAAGGGGCATTACGATTAGCACACATAATGTAGCAGGGAGGGGACAGGGAAGGCAGTATAGCACAGAGAAAAGAAGTAGTGACTCTATAGCATCTTACTACACTGATGGACAGTGACTGTAATGGGGTATGTGGTGGGGACTTGATAATGGGGGGAATCTAGTAACCACAATGTTGCTCATGTGATTGTATATTAATGATACCAAAATTAAAAAATATATAAAAAACATAAAAAAGAAACAAAAACAACTATATATGGTATCTTGCTATACATATATATATAAGAAGATATAACATGAAAAATATAATATGTAATATCATATTATAATACTATATGTTATACAATCTTTCATGATATATTTTAGCAAAAAATTATTACAGTAACTGCTAATGAGAGACAGTGGAGTGTGATAATTAAACTATAGGCTCCAAAGTCAGACAGACATGGGTTCCAATTCCATGAAAACTTGGGCAATTTACTTAACCTCAATTTTCTTACCTTAAAAAGGGAAATAATAATGGTGCTCAGTGGGGAGGGAGTAATTTTCCCTCTAACCTTTTGAGTTCTTGGCTGAGAACTCCCTGTAATAAAAGACAGATGAACAAGAGGAAAAACAGAGTTTATTAGCATGTATGCCTCATGTATACATGGCAGGTACCAGGGAATGAGTAACACTGAGGTGACCTAAGCCACCACCTTAAATACCATCTTCAGCTAAAGACAAAAAAGAAAGAGACATGGGGGGTGGGGGCAGGGGGACAGCCTAGTTAGGGGAGGCCACTAGGCAAAGCAAACAGGGTAAGACTGTTATGCAGATTTAAGTGGGTTCCTTCTCTATCCATAAGATACTCTTCTGGTTAGAGTCAGCCTTCTCTTTCAAGTACACAGAGGGAGACACCCTTACAAATGGAGATTTCCTTTTTACATGTAAATTTTGCTTAAAAAAGGGTAACTTCTACTCTTTCAGAACTCCTGTGTCTGTTGTTTCTCAGAATGATTATCTCAAAATAATCCTTAGGCCAAAGGGACATATTCTACCCTTCAATGCTCACCTCAAAGGGTTGTTGTGAGGATTAAATGAGCTAATACATGTAAAACCTTTAACATAATTCAGAACATATATGTACTCAATAAATGTAAGCTATTACTATACACTACAGTGTTATGTTCCTCTTTTTCACTTAACATTATTTAGTGTACACATTTCCAAAGAAATTTTAACTGAAGATCTCAAAAGTAACTCTAACTTTGTTCTTGGTAAAATAGAATTTTATCTCATGATTAAGCCCTTGAGTTTTAAACAATATGTAAAATTGTATTTTAGTTCTCTTCATTCCAAAGTTTGAAAAACTACAACACTGAGTTAACATCTGATATTGTATCAATAGATTACTTAATTATCCCTCTGTTAAGTATAGAACAGAATAATTCATGATATTAAGTAATGAGAAACTATATATCCAAAAATGGTGGAATGAATCGGTCATCTGTGTTACAGCTTCTAGATGGAATGCAGCCATTAAAAACGCTATCTCTCTTACGCGTCCACATTCATAGCACAATTCACAACAACCAAGAGGTGGAAGCAACCCAAGTGTATATCAACAGAAGAATGGGTAAACAAAATGTGGTATATACATACAATGGAATAGTATTCAGCCTCAAAAAAGAAGGAAATTCTGACACATGACAACATATATAACCTTGAGAACACTATGCTGAATGGAATAAGCCAGTCACAAAAAGACAAATACTGCAGGATTCCACTTATATCTAAAGTAGTGAAATTCATAAAGACAAAGTAGAATGACAGTTACCAGGGACTGAAGGGAAGAGGAAATTGGGAGTTGTTTAAAGGGTACAGAGTTTCTGTATTGCAAGATGAAAAAATACGGAGATTGGTTGTACAACAATGTGAATGTATTTAACGTTACTGAACTGTACACTTAGAAATGGTTAAGATGGTAAATTTATGTTTTGTATTTTTTTACCACAATTAAAATTAATAATTAAAAATACCATCTCTGAAGACTATGTAATGATATTAAAAGTACCCCTGATAACAATGTAGAGGGAAATAATCAGGATATAAAAATGTGTATGATATACGTTAAAACTGTGTAAACACTGTATATTAGCCAAAGCACTTGAGTACCTGGGTTTCAATGGAGCATGATTTTTCCTATTTCTCATATGTTTTATAGTGTGCTTATTATTGTTTTTTATCATTAAAAATGAAGTTTTTAACATGTAAAAACCAAACAATCAGAAGGAAATGCAGTTGTATCAGTTCATCATTGTTCCATGGTACCCAGAGCAGGAACAAAGCCCACCTACCCTGGCTCCTGTCCCCCAGGTTAGTCCGGAAAGCCCCTTTACCTTTGACCAAGTGTAGCCTAAGGCTGAATGTCTGCAGGGAGAGCTCACTACTCAGCAGGGCAAGTGTTCCAGGGTTGGCACTGCCCTCGCCCCTCCCATTAACTTTGTAGACTCTAGGAAGTACTGAGCCTGGAGAACAAATTACATTCTTTCTAGGGTTTTTATAGTTTAATATATAAAATATTTATTAATATTTTAAGCTGAATAATAAATGCATTATTAAGTTTAATATTAAAATATACCAAAACAACAGTACAGTGCAGTTACACAGTTTTGCATGCTTTAAGATTTGAGGGCACTTTAAGAAAGTTTATTTTCATTTATTTTTCTACCTTCCCTGGTAAGGGTGGTGATAAATCATTTGTAAATTAGGAATCTCAGGAGACCTAATTTGCATTAGGGCTGCAAATCCTGAATTAGGACAGAGAACCTCGTCACTTCTAGTTCATTGCTCGTGTCAATGACTCTTATTATCTGCTTGCAGTAAGGGTATTTTATAGTTCTATAAAAAATTCATTTGATAATTTGGTTAGAGGAGATATCTTCACTGCAGTTAACTCTTTTCCCTTCCTCTCTTTTTATTTTTTGTAGGCGGGAAATGTTTCGTGTGCTCTCAGCCTGTCCCGAGAGTTTCTTCTCTACAGTACGTAACGATAAAAGATAAACCAGAGCTCTGATTTCCTGGGAAGTCCCTTCTGCTCCTGGCCTTTAATTCCTGCAAGTGAAATACAGCTATCTATTTTTATTTTTCTAATTTTATAATCCAAGGCATATTTCTAATTCTGGATGAAATCTTACTTATATACTGGTCAATGTGTCAGGGGTAAATTTTTCAGTTCGTTGGAAAATGCTGAAAAAGCAGATATCAGCCTGTGCCTTTCCTCCTCCACCCCCAATCAGTTACATAGTGGTGTTGCTTTAGTGGGGAACAAGTCCAGGATTAGGAGCCAGTTTCTTTGGAGACATTTAAAACCCCAGGTTTTTAGAGCAGACCTGGGAATGAATAAAATCAATGAGAGCTGTGTATGAAGAAGGTGAGGGACTGAGCAGGATTATTCAGTGTGGCTGCTCACAAAGAGATATCAGTTCTTCCCTTTCAACAGAGCTCACTTTTCTATGAAGCATCCTGCCCAGTTAGCAGGGAATTCAGCTCTGACCCTCCCCAGAGTTGCACAGGAGAGAATTCCCAGCTTAGTTCTCTGCTTGTATATTTTTGCTTAAAATGTTGATGGTTGATGGCTTCCCGGTTTTCCTTAAATAAGATATTTAGATACTAAAGTAAAAAATCATTCTTATGTTTTAACATTTGCAGTATTTCATGTAGGACTTAATATTTGTAAGTATCTATCACATTTTAATGAATCCATTTAGTAATGTTTATTCCATTGAGATAATCTGGTAAACAGTTGAATAAGGAAGTAGCTATATAGTCTGGTAAAGTAGGCAATAGTACAGGTAAAACAAAACCTCAACCCCCCATTATTTCTTTGTGTTTGATCTGTTAAAATCTCTGCCTCTCCCAGAGAACCCAATTCGTGTACTCTTACAGCTGGTGGACGAGTAGGACACAGCAAATGGAGACTCCTGGCTCTGTTTCTGGCTTTGCAGTATTTTCCTTGGCATTTTGGGCTCATCACATTCATTCTCTCATCCTTTATTTCTCCTCTTGTTGAAAAGCGATGATAATTTCTGTGGTGGTGTTGCTTAGAAGCACACTGAGCTCCTCAGAGAAAGATGCTTTCAGAGCATCAGAATAATTCAGCACCCCCTTCTGAGAGGCACTAAAAATCACGTGCAAAGGCTAGCTGGGAATGGGTAGCTGCCAATCCACAGAGTATCTTGCAGCCAAAATGGACACAAGCAGGTGGGCACAAACAAGATACGAGACCCCTATGGGAAACCAGAATAGAACCGCAGCCTAGAACCCTTTTGTTCTACACTGCACTGCTCAGTGTCTAAGCCAGTTAGGAATTTTAAAGGATCCAGTGGAGTTGGGAATGAAGTAGCTACCAGCTCTCCAGGCTGGGTCTGTTTGCTATAGGCTTTGGCTCTCTGGACTTTTCTTTCATAGTACTTACTTGTATTTCATTGTAAGTAGTTATTTAATTTGACTTTTTCCAATTACATGCTAAATTCTGGGAGGTTAGCCTCTAGCACAGTATCTGGTACGTCAGATGCTACTAAAGATTTATTGAATGGATGGATGGGTAAATGGGTAAATAAATGAGTGAAAGAATGAAGCTTCTTCCCTCTGCATGAAACTTAGCATCACACTATCCTAGAGCCACCATCCTCATGATCCTTTGATCTAAGAGTGTTACATGCCATTTTCCTTCCCCAAGTCCTTTGTACCTTCAGATCTACCAGCCCAACTCAGTCTTTTTAATACCAGATACTCTTCTGGGACTGAGGGCCTTATGTCTTCCTGTACATGGACACAAGGAGTTACTCAGGGTGTCCAGTTGCCAGTGTGGGTGACAGTGAAGGTGCAGAGAACTTTGGCAGTACTCCCTGGACCAGAGTTGTTAATCTGTACTATTCTATGCTCTGATTCCTCCCAGGCCCAGATAATAAGAGGATGGCCAGGAATGTCTTGAAGTATGAAAAGTTCTTGGCAGAGCACCCCAATCAGGCAGTAGCTGAGACTGTCATCCAGAGGCCCAATGTACCCCACCTGCAGACCAGAGACACCTACGAGGGGTTATGCCAGACCCTGGGTTCCCAGGTAGGATTCCTTGGGAAGAGAAAGGGCAGACAGGCTTGGCTAGAGAGAGAGAAGATAGAATTTGGACAATGTAAGGGGGAAGAGCCGATACATTAAAAAAATAAAGCTCACTTGGGCATCAGAGTGGCCACATTCTGAATCTCCAGCATTCCAGGCTTAAGGCCCTAATTCCCCTAAATTACCTTCCAGTCCTACACGCTTCTCTTATGCTGATTCCAGGCTTTCCTTCCAGCCCACTCTCTACCAGATCCCTAGCCTCTACTGCTCCTATGAGACCAATTCCAGCCCCTACCTGCTGCTTCAGCCTGTCCGGAAGGAGGTCATTCACCTGGAGCCCTATGTTGTTCTCTACCATGACTTTGTCAGTGACTTGGAGGCTCAGAAAATTAGAGGGCTTGCAGAACCGTGGGTGAGTGCCTCCAAAGCCTGCCAAGAACTTCCCTTTGTGTCTCACATGCCTGGAGTTGAGGAATGTGAGACCAGGCAGCCTGAAGAACTAGACACCTCAGCAGCCCAGGAGCTCAGAATGCCAAACTAATCAATCACAACAGTGGTTGCTTCTGGAAGGAGGGGTTTGGTTGGGAAAGGGTGCAGAGGATTTCTGGAGTGTTGAAAATGTCCTCCCAGTGTCGTTAGGGATGTGGAGGGAGTCTATGCATTTGTTATAACTCAGCAAATACTATACTTGAGATCTGTGCATATCACTGTATGTACACTTAACTTAGAAACTGAAAAGGAACCCCCCTAAAATGTCAGTCATTCCATATGATAGGTGGACGAGGGGGAAATGATAGGAGCAAGGAGTGAGAGCATTGTATTCATTTACAGAACTACAGAGTAGAAAGATTATCTAGTTAACTTCCATCATTTTGTTAGAGGAAACTGAGGCCCAGACAGGGAGAGAGCCTTAGGGTCACACTAGAGCCGGCACTGGAATTTAGGGGTACATTGATTGCTGCTGTTAGTGTACCTTCTGGTATCAGTGAACTTAGGCTGTTAGGTTCAGTAACAAGCAGACCCCAAATCACAAGGATGACAGTAAAGGTTTCTTGCTCACTTTCCCTGTCTGTCTCAGGCTGGCTACAGCTCTGCCCCACACTGTTCTCACTGTGGGACCCAGCCTGACAGAGCAGAGTGTGGGTCCCATGGGAGAGGAAGAAGACAAAGAGGGCAAACTAGTCTTAAAGTGTCTGCTAGGAAAGGCCAGACATTACTTCTGTCCGTGTTCCATTGATTAAGGCGAGGTGTGCTGGCACCGCTGTCAACAGGGATAATGTATCAGATTCTCCCACAGGGGAGGCACTGCCAGTTGTGGCGCCAAACTTGATGTCAATGGGGAGGGGATGTTGAATCCATCCCCAGGAAGTATGGCAAATATTTAGAAAAATAACACAGTCAACCTCATCAGTAATAAGCATATTGCCCCTTTACAAATGGCACATTAAGAATTAATGTGTGCAGAATTACAGAATTACATATGTCATCATGCCCTTACTGGTGCACTGTTCGTCCAGGCAGCCATTTAGTCCTTCATCACCAGAGCTGAGCCTGTGGTATGCCAGACACTGTACTGGGCACTGGGCTTTCACAGAGATGAAGTACTGGCCCTTTCCCACTGGGAGCCTACTGCTGAAGGAAAGGGCAGATACTTGCAATGCACTGGGATAGGTACTGCAGTAGGGCGCCCTACGCTGGCAGCATAAACAAGCGAACCTTCCTCTGAGGGAAAGGCAGTGGGTAAAGAGCAGATGGGAGGAGAGGAAGAAACAGCTTCCCTGTGGATGTATAATTTGTCGGAGCAGTGAGGTGGCAGAGGGCATTTCAGGAAGACAGAGCAATATGAGCAAGGACCTGATGTGCACTGTACTCAGAGAACAGGGTGAGGAGAAGCTCAGTAGCTGAAGTGTGCCAGGGATGGGTGGGAGGTGGGAGGGGGTGAGGCTACTCAGTGAGACACCACCGCAAAGGGCTGTAAATACCATGCTGGGAGTTGGGATGTTGTCCTGCAGGCAGGGGAGAGCTCTCTGGCAGTTTTAAACAGGAGATTGGCTTGATCAGATCTTCAGATTTTAAGGGAGATCCTGACAGCAGACCTAGATTGGAGGGAGAAGAGTGGCAATAATCATTTCATCCGAAAAGTCCCTTCAGTGAAGTCTAGAATCTTTGTACAGAAAAATTTTGAGAAAATTAAGCTCCACTGGTGAATTGGAATGATTGTAACAAGTCAGGAGCTTCTGTTGCCATGGTAACAGGACAGACAGCCCACCCAGAGATGTTCGCTTAATCCTTCATGGCCACGTCATCCATCCAGTATGCACAGGCCTCTCTGCACTCCCTTCTCCCAGAAGCATCCCACAGAGGATGCTGGTTCTGTCTGGTCTTTGGCTTGGCCAGGAATCAGCCCGGCTCATGCGGTGGTGCCTGCCCCTGGGAACAGAGCACGATACCTCCGTGGCTTGTGTCCAGTTTATCTGCTGCCTACAGATGGTCCCTGTTCCGAATGCTCTCTGGTCTCTTCTCCCTCTATCCATATCCTACTCATCTTTGAAGACAGTGGGATCCACACGCCTCCCTTGGCCCCCCACCTCATTTTCATTGGTTCTTTCAGTAGGAATAGTTTTCTCAGAGCACTTTTTGGGGCCACAAACAGTAACTTCTCCCTTCTCTGAACTCAAATCAAAGCCTTTGTCACCAGTTGTTTGGTACCTAATTTCTTCATTTATTCTGCCATTCACATGTTGTCTGCTGTGAAGAACAGCTTCATGGGTTAGCATCCTGTCTCCCCAACTGGGCTGAGAGTAACTGCCAAGATGTGTTGCTCATATGCCTCATTTTACAGCTGGGGAGATGGGTCCAAGGAAGGGAAGAGGTTTTTCCAAGGTTGTCTACCTGGTTTAGCAGCAGGAGCAGTAATATTAGAAAAGCCTCCAGGAAGGGAAAGGGTGTCTGTCTTGTGTAGTTCATCGCCCTGTCCTCTGCTTTAACTGCGTGTGAAGTGCCAGAACTGGGTCTTTAAGCCCAGAACTCTAGTTCATTCGTTCACTTGTTCATTTCTCCAATATTGAGCACCTGCTCCCTTCCAGGCCTTCTGTGGATCCTGGGGATATAGCAGTGACAGAAGACCCAGTCCTTGCCCTCATGGGGCTGACGTTCTGATGATAGGTGCACAAGTAGGCACATCCTTATGTAAATAAACAATATTTCTCTTTCTGTCCCTGATCCAGTGCAATTGAACCACTTCTTATTTAATTTTTGCAATTAGAAGCCACTTCATTTAAAAGTAATTTAAAATTATATCCAGACATTCAGAACAAAAATACAGATACTCAGTTAAATTAATGATTTCAAACCTGTAGGGTGGTTTCTTCCCCCCACAATCAAGGCAGTTGCAGCAAAACAGATTTTTATTCTCTGTAAAGAAGGGCTTTTGTCAGAATTCATCAGAGGAGTGGACTGCCTCTGAGGATGGAGTTTCCTGTCACTGGAGGTGTTTGTTTAATTGACAAACAGTAAGTGCTTACCATAGGCCAGGCCCTGTGCCACTGGGCTACAAAGATGAATGAGAAATAGCTCATGCTCTTACAGAACCCGCCGTCTTGCAGGGGTTCAAATATCACTTTACTTCCATTCAACAAGAGTTTATTTAGTGCTGTCTACCAGACATGATGCTAACAGTTATTTTCAACCCTGAGATTTTTTGGGTCACTTATTATTTTTATTTTTAAGACGGACCGCTATCACTAAATTAGTAGCATGTGCTCAATCTCTAGGGAGGAAATGGCGGTTGTTAGGTTTGTGTATAAGAGAGGGGCATGTCTATGGGAATGACAGAGCCCTGCCCTTCACATTGTAACCACGTGGACTTTCTCTTACATCCTTTGTGTCAGCTTCAGAGATCTGTGGTGGCATCAGGTGAAAAGCAGTTGCCAGTGGAGTACCGCATCAGCAAAAGGTAAGAGGGGTCTGGGTCCTTTCTTGGCAAGGACTCCATTCATACCTGCTGGCCACTCTCAGGCCCATGGCGCAGCTGACCGAAGGTGCCATCAGAGATGCCACTGGGGAACCCATGGTTCACGTTTTTATCTGCACATTCTTGTTGAGAGGGAGAAATTTCCACTCCCCTCACCCAAGGGCCTTTCCCAGGTTGTGATACAGTCTGAGGACTTAGCTGAGGCCATTAGGGAAAGGCTTGTTGAAGCTCTTGTGCCCTAAACCATAAGTGTGTGGTTGTGCTTTCTCAGAACTGCTTATCCAGAGAATATGGTCCCATCCCCACTTGGAATTTGACTTTGTAAGATTCCATTCCCACCTCCTGAGTCATATTCAAAGCATGACTTGCCAACATTCAGGCAAGAAAGATGACCAGAATCTCTGGATCTGATGGCTTCTCCAGAGGGGCAGATTTGGCTACGAGAGCCCAGCTCTGTCCTCTCCCCTCGAGCCAGGCCATCCCACTGCAGCCCTTGATTTGTGCTGTGAGGACAGGACTGATGACACAGCAAAAGAACGCGTCTCCACGGGCAGGGCCGTGGGAGACAGTGACACAGGCAGCCTTGGGGAGAGGCCAGACCTCCAGATGGGTGGATGGTTTTTGTTGTCTGGGACGTGAGGTGAGTAATGAAAGCTTTGAGTCAGAATCTTTCGGCTTAATTTACTGGGCTGGTACATTTAGAGACCTTTCACATTAGAAATTGCTCTCTAATCCCTGGAAGGTCCATATGACCTCAGCTTCATTGCTTTTCTATCTTTCTGACATTGTAGTGTCAAAGAGAAAATCCAACCTTCTGTTTAGATTTATTGTTTTTAGGAGGGTAGGTGGTACTCTGTTTATTTTTCAGGTTAAAAACCTAAGATGCTCATTGCCTCCTATTTCTTCCCTCCCATCACTCCACACCCTTTGAATTTTGGTTCTGTCCTCACAACTTCACTGGAACTGGTCGCTTGAAGGTCACCTGTGAGCTCCTAATCGCCAAATCATTTTCCTGCCCATGGATCCACACAGACCAGCTTTCCCACCGTGGTGTCCTCCGCTTTCTGCAACATATCCTGAAGCAACTTATCTAGCCTCATCTCCTATTACCTCCTTCTTAGACCAGATGCTTTCACATTTGTACATACATTGTATTGTCACACTCCATGTCTGTACTTATGCTGGAACCCCCTATGTCTTCTTTATTGAAATTTTATGCACCCTTCAAAATTTGGCCTCCATGTCACCCTCTTACCTCAGTGCCCCATTCAGAATCAGTGCTTCCTCTATGCTCCCCAGCACTTTACCTGAAAAAGTTTTTCTTATTTTTTATTCTACCTTGGTTTGTACTCAAGTTATATTCCTGTGTCTTCTCTCTTGAGCTCTTTGAATGCAAAACCTTGTCCTGGGTATCTTTGTAAACCTGAGAGCACGTAGCATAGCACTTTGCATGCATGCTATTCATGAGTGTGAACAAATTAATCCATCATTTAAAAAGCCAGGAAATGATCCTCCCATAGCCTGCTGAGGCTCTTCCCTTCCGAGCCCTCATGGCTTCCAGAGGAGGCTCATGTTTTTGCTTGAGAAATGCACCCTCACCTCCCAGGGACCTGCATTCTGATTCTAAATCCTCTAGAACCTCAATAAGGCATTCAGGAAAAGGGGCTGGACCTTGCTTTTTGGCCTTTGACCTATTCCAGTTTGTCTTGGAATACCATGGAAGAACAGAGATTTTTCTGTGTTTTACAGCAATCACAAATACATAGGTTACAAAGCATCTTCATAAGCATCGTCTCCTGCAGTCTTCACAAGTCTGAAGTAGATCGCCATTTTATAGGTGAACACACTGAATCTTAGAGGTTAAAGGTTAAGTGCCTGATGTCGGGTCACACAGAGAATCAGGGACTGGTTTTACTAGTCTGAATCCAAAGCTTTTTCCATTGCACCCAGCTCCCTCTGTTGAGATGTCTATAAAACACAGTGGTTTTAAAGGTAGGCTTTTTGTCATTCCTCTTTCTATCCCAGTGCCTGGTGCTGTGCACCTTCACCCTGTAGCCTCAGCACCTAGCCCAGGGCCTGGCATACAGTAGGCTTCAAAGACTGTTGAGTGAATGAATATGTGGATGTTGAGACAGAGGATAAAACGGGCTGGGTGGCCTTACCATGAGTGAGGAGGTAATTAGGCATTCGTGTTTATCTCTCTGTCCTCCTTCCTTTCTCCCTCCTTCTTTCCCCCCTTCCTCACTTCCCTCCTTCCTTCCTTCCTTCCTTCCTTCCTTCCTTCCTTCCTTCCTTCCTTCCTTCCTTCCTTCCTTCCTTCCTTCCTTCCTTCCTTCTGGCAATTGACATAAGTCATTCATTCACAGATAGTTAATCATTTCTGGCATTCAAATCATTGATGCTCCAATCTGTGGTGTTTTAGTGCCTGGCTGAAGGACACCGTTGACCCAATGCTGGTGACCCTTGACCATCGCATTGCTGCCCTCACAGGCCTTGATGTCCAGCCTCCCTATGCAGAGTATCTCCAGGTGGTGAACTATGGAATCGGTGGGCACTATGAGCCTCACTTTGACCACGCTACGGTAACTATCAGGTCAATGACCAATCTCCTGGGGCAGGAAACCAGGTTATTATTTATGTCTCCAAGGCAGAATTCTTACAGGACTCTCAGGGATGAATGCCAAGTAAAATCTTAGAACAAAAGTTTTTGTTCCAGGAAAATCTGAAAGTCTTGGCTTTAAGCTGATTGCGGCTGACTTTTTCTTTTGTGCCACCATCCTTCTCTCCAGACTTTGCTGGTGAAGAGAAGAATGTGGCCTCTTGGGAGTCTTCTGTCCTGCTTCACTCAGGGACTTCCCAGTGAAAATTTTCCTTCTTGCAGTCACTGTCCTTTCTTCATGATCTCAGCTGCCCACCTTTGCTGATCAGGCACTCAGCAAATTATTTTTGAGGATTAAAAGATCTGCCCCAAATTGGTCTATAGATTCAACCCAATCTTTATCAAAGTTACAGGAGACTTATTTATAGAAATTAATAAGCTGATACTAAAATGGTAATAGAAATGCAAAGGACCTAGGACAGCCAAAACAATTTTGAAAAAAGAACAAAGTTAGAAGACATACACTGCCTGATTTCAAAATGTAATTTAGAGTTACAGTAATCAAGGCTGTGTGGTACTGGTGTAAGGATAGACAAATAGGTCAATAGAACAGAACAAAAAGTCTAGAAATAAAACCACACATTTATGGTCAGTTGTTTTTTGACCAAGATGCCAAAGAAAGTCACTGTGGAAAAGACAGTCTTTTCAGCAAATGCTGCTGGAACAATTGGATATCTATCTGCAAAATAATAACAATAATAGAAACTTTAGATCCTTACCTCACACTATATACAGAATTAAGTCTAAATGGATCACAAACCTCAATGTGAAAATATGCAGAACTATCAAACTTATAGAAGAAAACAGAGAGAAAATCTTTGTGACCACAGGTTAGGCAAAGGTTTCTTAGAAAGGATACCAAAACATGATCCATAAAAGAAAATAAAAGTGATAAATTGGACCTCACCAAAATTAAAATAATTTGCTTTTCAAAAACACAATTAGAAAATGAAAAGACAAGCCACCAACTAGGAGAAAAAATTTGTAAATCATGTATCTGATAAAGGACTTATATCTAAAATATACAAAGAACTCATAACTCAGTATTATAAGACAAACAAGACAATTTTTTAATGGTCATTTGAATTAATCTTGATTGGTTAATAATAAAATAGATTATTTAATTTGGCACTTTGCCAAAGAAGGTAAACGAATCGCTAATAAGCATATAAAAAGATCTTCAACATCATGAGGGAAATGAAAATTAAAACTTAAAATGAGATAGCACTGCACTTCCATTAGAATGGCTAAAATAAAAAAGATCATATCTGGTGTCGAGGAGGATATGGAGGACTGGAACTTTCATACACTGCTGATGGGAACGCAGAATGGTACAGACACATTGAAAAATAGCTTAGCAGTTTCTAAAAAGTTAAATATACACCTACATATGATCCAGCCATTTAATTCCTAGATATTTTACCCAAAAGAAAAGGAAATATATGTCCATACAAAGATTAGTACAAGAATGTTTATAGCAGATTTATTGGTAATATCCAAGAAAGAGAAGCAACTCAAATGCTCACCAACAGGTGAATGGATAAGCAAATTTTTCTATATTCATACAATGGACTAGTACTCGATAGTAAAAAGGAATGAACTACTGATACATCCAACAACACAGATGAACCTTAAAAACACTATGCTAAGCGAAAGAAGCCAGTCACACAAGACTACATGTTTTATGGTTCTATTTGCAGGACATTTCTAGAAAAGGCAAAACTAGAGAGCCAGAAAGCACATCAGTGGTTGCCTGGGGCAGGGGGTGGGACAGGGCTTGACTGCAAATGGACATGAGGGAACTTTTTCAGTGGATGCAAGCGTTCTAAAATTGGATGGTGGGAATGGTTACACAATTGTTAAAATTTACTAAATCTCATTGAAAAATACTCTCATAGTGAGGGAATTTTATGGTATATAAATTGTATCTCAATTACACTGTTCTAACCTAATCTAACCAAAGAGTGTGTGTCTTCAGAAAACAACTGGGAACTCCAGTCATATGACTTGGTGTTCCTACAGAAACATCTGTAATAGTTTATATGTTAGTTTCTTTATTTCACCAAGAACCTGAAGGTACAATCAACTACTCATAGAGTACTTTCACTGCTGATAAGCAATTCTGTTTGATTACAGTTCACTCCTATGAGCAGCTAATAAATTGGTAAAAGAGCAAAAAGTATACTGAGTACCTGCCAGCACAGATGGGCACATACTCAACTAGGTGTAGCTCAATGCTAGACCCCATCTGTGACACCATTTTTCTCCTTCCTGTGTTATGATGGCTGCTACTCTGGTATCATCTGCATAAAATAACAACATTCTATGTTTGTTTCAGTCTCCAACCAGCCCACTGTACAGAATGAAGTCTGGGAACCGAGTTGCAACATTTATGATCTACGTGAGTCTTGCTTTGGAGGGACCAAGGCTGCTTAATTAATGCCCACTTATATTGCTTTTATTTTATGGTTTAAAAAGCAATGTTAGGTATTGATTTCATCTGATACAGCACAAAAATCTCCAGGACTTCTGTGAATTTCAGGCAGCATTTATGTTAGCACTATAGGAAATATAAAGAAATACAAGTCAGAGTTCCTGCCTGCAAAGAGTTTACAGTGTGTGGATGGAAATACGGCCTTGTCGTGGGCAGAGATCAGGATGGGAAGTGGGGTTACATTGAAGGCCAAGAGATCCTGGGACCTGATCAACACAGAACAAGGATGTAGAGCCCCTGAGGTCCCATAGACTGCGTCGTCTGAAAAGACAGGACCTGTAGAGGAGCTTGTGGAGCTGTGGTGGGAAAAAGGGAAGAGAAACGAGGCAGCTACAATTACAAGAGGGAAAAGTAGAGATGCCTACAGAGGAAACCAGAGTTCCATGTGCACTCTCTCATGTGTGGTGAACATTCTCTTCCTTATCTCCCCATAAAATCTTCAGTACAATCTACATCACAGCCCTGTAACAAATAAATCAGCCTCTCCTTATTTCGGAACTGATCCTACAGGACTCAGTCTTTATGATCTCACCTGTTCCTCTCCCTTCAGATCATGTGGGTTTACCTCACTCTCCATGGATAAGTCATGATTTCAGTCATCTGCCACTTAAATTCTAAGAGGTGTGTCACTGTAAGTGAAGAGATAAACATGCTCTGTAAGGGCTGTGCATAACACCAGAAGATGAAGTCCTGGTTTCAGGCTTATTAGAGTAGCAGACGCCCCACGCTGGCATCCCCTCTTTTCTTTTTTTTTTTTTTGAGAGGGCATCTCTCATATTTATTGATCAAATGGTTGTTAACAACAATCCCCCCTCTTTTCTTAGTGCTGTATCTGGTCTCCACGGTGCAGCCAAGAAAGGAGAGAGACTGGCATGCTATAGTCTGTAAGATGGGCAATTCCAATGTGTTTCTTCATGTGGCTCAGTTTTATACTTCCTGCAGAACTGAAAGGCTGCCACTTCCAATGGTGTCTGGCCTCTTGTGGTCATTCTGAATGTTCTGCTCAGGCACAGAGGGATAGCTGACGTCAGAGTCTCCAGGCAGGAGGCATGTCTTGGATCTGCAGCTGGTTGCGTCTCTGGTTGATGACTCAGGCTGGGGGAGGTCACAGGCAGTTAAGGATATTGATATCAACCAAAGAATAGGACATTTAAGGGCCAGTATTTCTCTGGTCACTCGCCTAATATCTCCGACGTTTGGTTCCCTGGTAATGGAGGCCCAGTTACTATGTTAAGTGTAGCATGGATGCAAGAGCCCAGCAGTTTTAAATGGCAAATGCAAGTGTGTGGAATGGGATGTGCTTTGGGTTTGCAGTTACTTGGCCTAATTCTGGTGCTGCCACTTAATATGTGGCCTCAGCACAAATCACATCAATTCTTTGAGCTTGTTTTCCTGTCCTGTACCTCCTTACAGGGTTGTCCTGAGGATCTGATGAGATACTATAAAGGGATATCACTCTGTAAAGTTTCATGCAGTATGTTTCTATTGTATCCCACAAACCAAATATAGGACCCCACAAAGGGGCATTGGCTTCGTGGGACCTAGGGAGCATTAGGTTTTGCCCAGTTCTTCCATCTTCAGGTTGGGATAAAAACCAGCATACACATTTCTAAAGACAAGCTTTAAGGTTTGTGGAGGACATACAAGTAATCTTATGGGGAGAAAATAATCTTTGAGATGTACAGACTGTTGACTGGAAATCAAGTCAGTGATTTTCTGCTCAATCTGGACATAAAATCAGTCCCAGTACAAAACAGTGGAAGGTTTGCAGAAGGAAGATTTCCTCCCCACCACCCCCGCCCCACTTATCTCAGTCTGACTCCCGAGCTTCATAGCATGCAGATCAGATTCTCTTTTAGGTTTATTGAATGAGCCATCCCTTCCCACTGTACTGTGAAACCGCAGGAAAAGGAGTGCAGGAAAGTCCAGGTTCCCCGCTGTATCTTGTTTACAACCATCGTGGTTGACAACAGGGGTTAGAACAGAATCATCCAGTTTGTTTGTTACTTCAATACAAAGGAGCAAATTATTGCTTTCAGTGCCCTTCCCAAAGATCTCCTGGGAGGGCCACGAAATGCTTAAAATCACCACTGCCATTTCCAGGTTCTGAATCACCACTAAGCAGAATGCCTCGCTTATAATGACAGTGCTCAATAAATGTCAACTATTAATACATAAATTACAACAGTGCTTTTTTCTCTGGATGGCAAGATGATAAATAGTATTATTTTTAAGTATTTTCCTGTATTTTAAAAAAATGTTAATGAATTTCTTTGACAACCAGAAAAAAGTCTTCATACTGAGAGAACACATCCATTATTCTCCAATGTACCAGTGGTGAAACTCCTCAGCTGAGGGTGCTGGAGAGGGGCGGAGTGATCTGGGAAGCACACCAAAGATGCAGTCAATAGTTCATATGATGCCCAACTCTCAAAACTAATCTTTGTGGTATAAACAGTGCTCTGCAAGCCACAGGTCATGATCCATTAGTGGAATGTGAAAGAAATTTAGTGGATTTAGTTAGCATTTAAGAAACCTGAGCTGGAATAGAATAAAGTAAAATGGAAAATAACAAAGAGTATCTCATGTAGAAAGAATATATATATATCTTATGAAATTTTATTTCAGGGGTATGTGTGTCTTGGGTTGTGATATATAAACTGTACCTCTTCCTGAAGGTCTCAGAGTTTGAACCTACTGTAGCCCTCAATGAGGATGTTAGCTAGAAGGACAAAGAAAGGGGGAATTTCTAAATGTTATCCTCCCATGGCCCTGCAGGCACACACCGCTGCCATTGAGTAGGGCCCCTTAATTAACTGGGTGATTGTCTTTCAATAAGTATTTCTCCCAGAATTGAAATAGGGGACCACAGGGAGAATGTATGCAAAAATGACACTAAATGTCAAGTAGGGCAGTCAGAGGCTATTTCAACTTTGGCTCTTCCTCCGGCCTTGCAGCTGAGCTCCGTGGAAGCTGGAGGAGCCACAGCCTTCATCTATGCCAACTTCAGCATGCCTGTGGTCAAGGTGAGTGACAGTCTGTTCCCAACAGATGGTGACCAGAAGAGTGCGGAACTAGCACCCTGAGTCCATGTTGTCTGTGCTTGCAAGCTTATTCCTGGGGCAAGGGTAAAAAGAGTTCTTTCCCTGATTCCCAGAATTGATGACTACATGCTACCTGTGCCTCTGTTTTTTATTTACCCTTAACCTGCAAGTAGATGATTACATGTTTGCCTTCCCTACTGCAGCAGAGCTCCTCAAAGGTAAGAACTCTGTATTAGTGACTTTAGGCTCCCCTAGAGCAACCAGTCCCCTCAGTGTTCAGTAGACACAGAGGGCTGGAAGCACTGAGGGTGCAGAGGAAAGTGCAGGGCTCGTCCTCCAGGGGCTCGCAGAGAAGTTAACAGGCAGGAACACGGATTGCAGGAAGATCTGTGAAGTAAAGGCCAGGTGATGAGAGGCTTCATTTCTCCCAAATTTGAGCTCAGTTAGATTCCCTGGCAGCCCTTCCCAGTACCTAGCTGAGGAATGAATGAAAGCAAGTGAGTCCGTGCCCATAAAGCAGGCAGCACCATGCTGGGCCCAGCCTGAGTGATCAATCCATAAATGCAGGATACACCTGCGAGCACTCTGGGTGGGGCCCTTCTAGGCACCGGGATACAGAGGCCATCAGCACAGCTCGGAAAGCTCTCCATTTCCTTGGGCTTCGTCTACTTTTGATGGCCAGCGTCAAACCAAGTCTATAGCATTGTACTGGGGGTAAAAGCTGTAAAGGGGGTGGGGAGAACATTTAGGATTTGGAGTCAGAACACCTGGGTTTTGCATCCTGAGTTTGTTCCTTCGTAGTTGCACTTTTAAAGACCCTCAGCCTCAACTCTCTTGTGGGCAACGTGGGGAGTCTATTAATGCCTGCTTCCTGGGGGTCCCTCTAGTAAGTGCCTAAGGAAGGGCAAGTGTTGGAATAAATTAAGTTCTTAGTTGTATGAGAAGTATTTTATTCCATCTTGTGGTTTCTCTTGGGGGATTCTCTTCAGGGACCCAATGACACTCCGGGGTCACCTTTGTCCTAGCACTTGCCACACTGTCTTGTCCGGGTCTGTTTTTATGTCTGTCTCTCCCACAAGACCGTGAGCTCCTGAGAGCAGAATTGGACATGATTTGTCTCTGCCTCCTCGGGGCCTGGAGCAGAGCAGGTCCTCAATAACTGGCATATGCCTGAAGGAATGAGTGAATGGCAACTTCGCCATTTTATGCATGCCCTGCCCCCAGTCTGCATGCACATTTTCCTGTTTAATGACATGCTTGCGTTTGTCCTTAGTCCTGTGCTTCCAACGGACTGAATTCTGGGCTGGCCCTCCCCGGGGCGGGCCTCTCGTTTCCAGAACGCAGCTCTGTTTTGGTGGAACCTGCACAGGAGTGGTGAAGGCGATGGTGACACACTTCACGCTGGCTGTCCTGTCCTGGTCGGAGATAAGTGGGGTAAGGCCTGCCTTTCAGGGCATCAGAATGGGGTGAGTGGTTTAGAGTGGAGTAAAATAGGGGGTGGTTGGAAAAGAGCATAGCTCTTACATTCCAAAGCTTCATTACAGTGCCACATCGCCATCAGATTCTGGGTGAGTTACCCCAGCAGACTGGGAACCCATAAAGGGCAGCAGGTGCACAGAAAAGTCCACTGGCCTGGCCAGACCAGCTTTGATTCCTGAGGACAGCTGAGGAGGAAAATGGTGCTATGACCCAGCCCTCATCCCAAGGAGAGAACCATCAGGCTGTCCCTTCTACCATTTAGTGCCTCCCTGTGAGGAGACGGTTAAACCCTGAAGAGATACACAGTGGGCATGTTGTCATATATGTGTCCTTGAGTACTTAGTTCTAAAGAAGCAGAAGAGGGACTCTCAGGCTGAGATGGACCTTGCCAGGGGAAGCTACCCCTTTTCCTCCTCACTCCAGAATGGCACCATGGGGAAGGTGGGCTTTTAGGAGCCACAGGAATGAAGGGTGAGTGACCTTAGTACCCACAGGACTGAAAATCTGTCTGTAGTAGACAGGACCTCTCAGGGACTTTTTCCAGAGGACACTGTCCTCTTGGCTAATTATCTGGGCTGGGAGCACCATCTTGTAGTCCAGGGCGGGGGGCCAGGTGTGGCGAGGGAGTCGCCTGGGGCGCAGAATTTCGGAGGCCCTCACCTGGTCCCTGAGCGAGCCCTGCTGCCGCCTGCTCCGCTGAGCCTGCTCTTCTTCCTCCCCATCCTGCCCAGTGGCCAACAAGTGGATACACGAGTATGGGCAAGAATTCCGCAGACCCTGCAGCCCAAGCCCCGAAGACTAAAATGTTGGCAGAGGGGAGCCCGTGGATCCGTGGCTTTCCAGAGAAGCCAGAAGCCAAAAGCCAGAGTAAGAGAGGAGAGAGGGGAGCACCCTGCTGGAGGACGGCCTCCTCGGCATTGCCTGTTCCTTGCAAATAGGAGACAGGAAGTGGTCTTTACCAGGGAACACCTGAGAATTTACATTATTTCTCCTCAAGCTGTGAGTCAGAGTGGAATGCACCGACCACACAAAAGAGGGGGCGGGAAGTTTTCAGGAGAGAGAAGTATCTGGGCTCAGACACTTTATTGGGAACTGGACATAACAGTCGCCAAGGTTTGCTCAGTGTGGCTGTTGTCACTTTGAGCCTTGTGCAGAAGTGGCAATGACACCTGCAGGAGGGGGCGACCCAGCTCCCATGGCTCTTTGCCCTTCTCCCCACCGACTTCTGCTCAAGACTGAGCAGAGTGCGTCTCCGTAATGGGAGGGGACCTCAGATGATGTTGTTTTTTAGCAGAAGGTAACTTTCTTTTTTTTTTATGTGATGATTTTTTAATACAGCCATTAAAAATGTTTACAAATAATTTTGCACAACTGAGAATATTCTTACCTTATAACATTGAGTGAAAAATATAGAGTATAATATTTTATTTATGCTTTAATCACAGTTTGGCTCACCTCCCACCACTCTCCTCTCACTACATTCCAGACCCATGACATTCTTTCTATTCCTCAGACACGTGAATTCTGTTCCACAAAAGCACCCTGCTCACCACCGTCACCACTGTTCCCACTTTCCTGGCCTCTGCCCTCTCTGCTCCTTCCAACCTTCCCCATTCTGAGCTCTTCGCGTTATCCTGATCTCGGTTCAGTGTCACTTCAGAGAGGCCTTCCTTGACCACCCAAACTTCCAGCCATTTTCTTGCACATTTACTGACTTTATTTTCTTCACAACACGATTCTCAAATTGAAATGACTTTATTCATTTACTTAATCGTGGTCAATTAACTTCCCTGCGGGTGGGCGCTTGAAGACCCTACTGTACTTTGTAAATGCCTCTATTCTTGCCCCCACCCACACTGAATTTCAATATGTTTATTTGCCTGGCTGCCCACACTAGACTCTGCACTCCTTCCTCTTGGTGGAAGAGGTCTGATTTGAATAAGTAGGGATTCAGCAAATATTTTTGGCTAAGTGATTAGAAGGCATCCTTTGAGTTGTGCTTTGGAGGACAGATAGAATTTTTATAGGCAGTCCAGTGAGCATTTCCCAGCAGAAGGACTAGCATGAGCTAAGGCTGTGTTAACGAGTGGCTGTAATATTTGAGCACTTGTGTAGAGAGAACATTCCAGGCGTCTTGGCCCACGGCCCTCAACAGGGGCTTGTGTCTTGCTCACAAAGAAGCCACACAACTAGTTAAAGGACCTAGTGGTGAGATGCTACGCTGCCTCCACCCCTTCCTGCACCACGCACTTCAGGACTTCTGCTTCCCAGAGATCTGCGGGCCCCCAGGGAAAGGGTTCTGATGTGCCGATCCCAGCTTCTTCTAGAGACTCCGTGAGCACCGAGTCACATTCCCTGTATTTCTACTGAGTGTGGCAGGATTCTGGAGATCCTCTTACTAAAGTACTGTCATGGAGGGGAAGAAAAATAAAATTCCCTCTACCCTTCTGTGTTGTTAGCTGAGACAGCTGTAATAAAAGACAGATTAACAAGAGAAAAACAGTCTCTTAACATGCATACCTTGTGTACATGGTAGACAAGGAAAAATTAGTGACAACCCGGGTGGCTTAGAATTCAGGATTAAATGCTACTAATAGGGAATGGGGAGGGGGAGGTAGGCCTGTGAAGGGAGACTTTTAGGAAAGATGGATGGGCCCTGAAAAGAATAGATAGGAGGTGTGTTTGTTTGACAAAGTCTGTCTGGGTGTGGCATGTATTTCTAGTCTCCTCTCCTGTAAGAAGAGTCAATCTTTCCTGGTTGGTGAAACTCCCAGGGAGGGGGTTTATGACAGTTGAGTCCCTTTTGGACAATCTGTGTTTAGGCAGATAAGGGGAGTTCGGAGGAAGCCTCTCCCTGCATTTGCTTTTTTTCAAGGGCCTACAACTCAAAGTAATCAATATGCCAGAGCAGTCTATTTGGGAGTGGCATGCTCTGCTACCCTTCTGTCACATATGACCTTCCTCCTTCAGCTCCAGAGCTGTGGGCCTGAGACAGAAAGCTACTGTCTGTAGGTGGCACTGTTCCCCTCTCTTCATGGAGTCCAGCCTTCTTGGAAGTACAGGGTCAGTCTCAGCTAATAACAGCAACAGTGACCTCGGTCACTTTGCCATGTGATGGGCACTGTTCTAAGGGCTCACAGGTATCAGGGATTTACGCTCATCCCAGTCCCAGTCCTTTGATGTCCAGACAGTATCATGCTCCTTGTACAGATACTGAGGCAGAGGGAGCGAGTTAGGTAATCTGCCAGGCTGGCTCCAAACCTTCCACTCTGAACGCCTGCTTTCCCAGTGTCTGACATGTGCGGTTATCAAACATCTTGACCAGGCAGCTGAGACCCAAGAACTGTCTGGCTGCAAAAGCTTACTGAGTGTTCCCCAGGGGCAGGTGCTGTGGGGGTGCTGAGAGGGCAGGATGCAGCCCTGGGAGCTGATGAGACCAGTCCGCCGAGTTAAATGTCAGCTAAGCACAATATGAACATGTTGCATGAAATAAGAAATGAATTATTGCACGCTGCAGTCAGGAGCTGGAGGGGTTCTTGCGTCCTGAGGCAGTTGGGAGAGCCTGTTTGTTTATTCAAACTGCCAAGGTGCTGACTCAGGGCCAGGCCCTGGGTTCCAGGAACGTTAACGAGAGGAGAATTAGATGCTGAACCTGCCCAGATCATCAGATCATCACCACAGTGTGGCCACAGGTGGAAACACAGCTCTGGGCGGCTCCTCAGAGGCTCATGGGAAGGAGAGACTGACCAAGTCCTGAAAATGGTGAGGATGTGGAGGGGCTCAGTAGCGAGGGGCGGGGCTGGGCAAATGGAGAGTGCCTGTCCCAAGAGCTAGGAATAGTGCCACTTCACATTTGGCCAGTATGTTAGTTTTCAGAACACCTCAGCTGTCCTTTCTCTGAACCTTCTCTGTGGGGGAGCATTAGGGGTGGAGGGAAGGAGAGCGGCCATCGTGGAGAGACAATCTAGAATGGTTCGGAGCTTGACTGGGGTTACACAGTAGAGGGTGGCCTGAGGCCTAGTCTTCTGTCTCCCTCACCAGTGCCCTTTCTACTCTGTGGTTTCCAAAGCTCTGTCCCTCTGTTGCACCACAACTGGACAAAGGAAAGGCCTTATTCTTTGATATTTGTACCAGCCTCCATGCCCTCATGAATAGTCCTGCTGGAAAGTGATGTGGCTTTGGGGCCCTGATAGTGCTTTGTACGTAGGTAACTAATTTTAAATAGGCCTGACTGTGGCTTGGGGCTTCCTTATAAATGCTTCTTTCTTGCCCTGTTCTTCAACATTTTGTGCATAAAGTGAAGGTTCCTGTGGCCAGGATTCTCACCTGGCCTGGGTTGGCTAGCTCACTACACAGGTGTGGGCAATACATTGTTACCGACTCTGTATAAAGAGCTCCACCCAGGGCTCTGGGCGACACAGTGGCTCTGCTGCAGGAGAGCAGAGACGAGACTGGAGAGGTGGCAACGCTGAGGACAGAGACTGAGATGGCTGCAGGGACAGAGAGGCCCAGAGGCAGAGACTGGCTTGCTGCATGCAGACTTGCTCTGAGTGGATGGGATTCTAGTGATTGACCTGCCACTGTGGGAGTAAATTTGGGTATAAAGCCTTTCACCCCAAGAATGTTCTGCTGTCATTCCTTGGGCTCATTGAATCCATGGTGAACTTGTCCAGGGCTGAAGCCCATTGGCAAGAAACTTCTTCTAACAGCTCCTGGCACTGCAGAAAATGCCACTTGCCAGCCTCACTCCAGGTAATACTCTTTAAGTTCGTGACTATTATCAGTTTCTCCAGTACCCACATACTGACCTTTTACCATGGGCCAGGCGCTGTGCTAGCAATCAGGCACACTTGTCTCCTCTGGTCCTCACAATGAGATGGGTACTATTATTCCCATTTTATAGGTGAGGGAAACTGAGGCAGAAAACATGTCATATGCCTGAGGTTATGTAGTTAGAGCAGGGTTTGAATCCAGTTGTCTCCAAAGACCTTTCTTCGCCCCCTGCTGTCTCCATCATGTGTTATTTTGCTGTGGTTGCTTTGCTCCCGTTGGCAGTGATACTTGTAGAGCAGACACTGCTTGAGAGGAATCACCGAGCTTTTCCCAGGTGTTGAAAAGGTCTCTCCTTTGTGCCTCTAATGCCTAATGGCTAAGAGCCCTGTCAGATGTAGGTGGCTGTTGAATACATGAAAGAATCACCTCAGTTCCACAGATGTACGGTGAACACCATGTGACCAGCCCCATGCCAGGTGTTCCATGAGAATCCAAGAAAATGAGAAGCCCTGCTCCCTGCCCTTAAGGCAAAATCAGCACAAGCAACCTAGGAATAGAGAATTGAGTGCAGTCAGATGGAAAGCTGTGTGGTGCTCATGCTAAGGATCCTGGGCGCTGGAGAAGGGGAAAAACGTGTGGGTTGAGTGGGCTGAGAGACTTCCATGTTGGGGTCCCAGAAACACAATGGAGTGAGAATGTGGCCTGTGGGGTCAAGAAGCAGCTGCCACCTCACTTATCCCCCTTTCACACACAAGGGGTGCAGAGAGAGCTGTATGGAAGGAGGCAGTGAGAGGAGTTGGTTCTGGGGGGCCCTTGTCCAGCAATGCCAAGGGGCAGCCAGGACAAACTGTCCTTTCATGGAACCATTCAAAGAGTCACTGTCTGGGGGCCTTGGCTGGCTAAGTGAGAGAAGCCAAAGGAGAGTGGGTGGGGTGGGGAGAGGGGGCTGTGCCTGCAGACTGGGGTACACTCAGCAAAACTGTGAAGTCCACTGAGGCCTGGGGAGAAGACAAACATCTGTGTTAGCTGCCAGCCATTTGATCTCTCTTATCTTGCAACTCTTAACCCTTCTGACAAGGGAGGAAAGGAGGCCCAAAGAAAAGACCTCCTCAGTTAGAAGCACAGTCCAGATCTGGGGCTAAGAGGCCTCCCCCAATCTGCTGCTTCCAACTCCTTCTCTCTGGACTTTTCTCTCCTCACCTGGGGATTCCCCCAATTTTCTCCCCCTAAGGAAGGAGAGCCTGCCTCTTTCCCTTTTTCCTCTCTGCCCCGTTCCTCTTTGAGGCCCTCTCTTGGTCACATGACTTGGTCACATGACCCTTCGCATCACGTGCTTGATAGGCCTGCTCCTGCTCAGGTCTGAGTGACAGAGGGTCCCTCTGTCTCTGCTAGGGGCATATTTGCATTTGAAATGGGCAGCCCCGGGCTAAATAAAAGATTATCTCAAAGAAATTAGGTGCTAAGGTGACAGTCTTTATGGCTAAGGGTTTAAGGGCATGGCTCAGATGGAGCCCCACAGAAACAAACTACTGTCTGTCTGAAGTTTGCCCCATTTTCAGATGGAGATAACTAAAATAATGGCCGTTATGCCTCCTGTTCATCTGTTTATGTTCATCTGCTTATTACCTTGTGGGATCAGAGGGCAGCATTTATTTTTCCTGGCCCAGAAAGGTCAAGTGACTTGTCCACAGCATATCCATGTCAGGGCCAAGACTAGAAGGCAGATTTCCTGGCTCAGAGACCCATGCCCTTTCCAAAGCTCTGTAGGTGGTTCTTGGAGCAGAAGCACAGTGGGAAAATGATGGTACCAATCCTTGATGGTGTTTTCATTGGCACAGATTTCGTGTATGGTCTGTCATTCATTCATTCAACTAAGCATTACTGATGTTGCCTCTGAACCTGGCCCTTTGCTGGGGCTGGAGACCCTGGGATGATTGAGTACCGGATGATTGACTGATTGTCTGTGAAGAGCTTCTGAAAGGAAAATGCACATGATGATAATACTAGTGGAAAGAGGATATGCAACAGTTTATAAAACTCCAGAAGCATCACTACATGTCTGGTGTGGTGGACTCCTGTGACATTTGATTTGGTCCTTGAAGGACAAGAAGGTTCATGTGGGTGTGTTTGGGGATGTGGAGCTTATTTCCCTCACAGGTGTATACTGAGTACTTAGCTTAATATTTCTCAAACTCAAAAAATCCATACCCTTTTCTTTTGATAAATTAAAATTTTTCTTTAGTCTTGAAAGTTCAGGTACATCACCAAAGGAGAAAATATTTTGTCTAACTTTATGTTCTGTAATCTGTTTCAGAAAAAAATTTTTTTTCCCCTCTACTATATACAAAATTGTATTAATATTTTTTTGAAAATGACAGTTGGTCCCCTAGGGGGCGCCACCACCCAAGAAACTCCCACGATGCTGTTCAGGTTCAAGGGCTCTCGAATCTGTATTTTTTACCCTCCTGTAATAAAAAAGGAAGTAGGAATTGTCTCAGGACTCACCTGGAGGAGCCAGGCTATCTATTCTGCTGCTTCGGTTCAGGGGAGCCCTGAGCCCTCCAGTACCTGGGGCTAGAGAAAACCTTCCTCCCTTGCAGCTCCCTGTGTTTCGCTGGCGTGGGGACGAGGCAGGCCAAGCCTTCAGTGCTGGGCCAACCAGCATCAGCCCACATGCCTGACTCCAAAGCTCTCTGAGGGGGCTCTGCCCAGGGCCACCCCACTCCCTCTCTTCCTCGACATCTAACTGTCTTGGAATGCAAAAATTAGAGAAACACAATGAGATACCATGACACACTTACTAGGATGGCTATTTTTAAAAAAGAAAAAAGAAAGGGAAAACAAATATCAAGAGGATGTGGAGAAATTGGAATGCTCATGCACTGCTGGTGGGAAAGTAAAATGGTGCAGCCACTGTGGAAAATGATTTGACGGTTCCTCAAAAAGTTTAATGCAGCACCACCATATGATTCAGTAATTCCTCTTCTATATATATATCCAAAAGAATTAAAAGCAGGGACTTAAACAGATATTTGTACACCAATGAGCAGCATTGTTCACAATAGCTTAAAGGTGGAAACAACCCAAGTGGACAAACAAAACATGGCATATACATGCAATGGACTACTATTTAGCCATAAAGAAGAGTGAAAGTTTGATATAGGCTACAACATGAATGGACTTTGAAAACATTATGCTAAGTGAAATAAGCTGTTTATAAATGGACTCACACAGTTCAAACCCATGTTATTCAAGGGTCAACTGTAGTTTTCAGTGTACAGGTCTTTCACCTCCTTGGCTAAATTCCTAGGTGTTTTATTCTTTTTGATGCAATTGTAAATGAGATTATTAATTTCTCTGGTAGTTTGTTGTTAAGTATAGAAACCCAACAGATTTTCAAAACAGTATGGTATTGGCATGACAGACACATCAATCACTGGAACAGGACAAAGAACAGAAATAAACCCATGCATATGTGGTCAATTAATTTACAACAAAGGAGACAAGAATATACTATGGGGAAAGGACAGTCTCTTTAAAAATGGTGTTGGAAAACTGGACAATCACATGCAAGAGAATGAAGCTAGACTACTATTTTATACCCTACACAAAATATAACTCAAATGGATTAAAGACTTGAATGTAAGACCTAAAACCATAAAACTCCTAGAAGAAAACAGGTAGTAAGCTCCTTGACTTTGGTCTTGGCTTCATTTTTCAGATATAAAAATAACTGAAAAAATGATCTGAAAAAACCCCTCAAAGGCAAAAATAAAAATAAAGAAGTGAAACTATATCAAACAAAAATCTGCACAGCAAACTATCAACAAAATGAAAAGGCACCCTAACAAACGGAAGAAAATCTTTGCAAATTATATATCTGATAATGGGTCAACATCCAAAATATATAAAGAACTCTTAACATTCAATAGCAAAAAAAAAAAAAGCCAATTTAAAAATGGGCAAAGGATATGAATAGACAGTTTTCCAAACAAGACATACAGATGCCAACAGGCGTATGAAAAGGTATTGAACATCATTAATCATCAGGAAAAGGCTAATCAAAAGCGCAATGAGATATCACCTCACACATGTTAGAGTAGCTGTTATAAAAAGACAAGAAATAACAAGTGTTGGTGAGGATGTGGAGAAAAGGCAACCCTTTTTATACTATTGGTGGGAATGTAAATTGGTGCACCCATTATGGAAAGCAGTATGGAAGTTCCTCAAAACATTAAAAATATGCTATCATATAATCCAGAAATTCTGTTTCTGTGTACTTATTCAAAGACAATGAAAACACTAGTTGGAAAAGATACATGCACCCCAGTGTTCGCTGTAGCATTGTTACAACAGCCAAGATAGGGAAACAACCTAAGTGTCCATCAGTGGACAAATGGGTAAAGAAGATGTGGTAGAATATTACTCAGCCATAAAAAGATTGGAATCTTGCCCTATGTGACAACATGGATGGACCTTGAGGATATTATGTTCAGTGAATTAAGTCAGAGAAAGATAAATAACAAATGATCTGTTGTATGTGGAATCTAAAACAAAACAAGCAGAACAAAAACAGACACAGAACAGAATGGTGGTTACCAGGGGGAGGGGCGGGGGCAGGGAAACAGATGAAGGTGATCAAGAGGTACTAAGTTCCAGTTATAAAATAAATAAGTTATGGGGATGTAATGTACAGCATGATGACTATAGTCAATAATTTTGTAGTACATATTTGAAAGTTGTCAAGAGAGTAAATCTAAAAGGTTATCACAAGACAAAAATTTTTTTGTAACTTTGGTGACAGATGGTAACTGGATTTATTGTGATCATTTCACAGTGTATACAAATGTTGCATGTATACATTATATAGTTCACCTGAAACTAACATAATGCTATATGTCAATTACACCTCAAAAAAAAGTATTGGTACAGATAGTAATAGCATGTGATTGCAGTTAATGCCATGGAATCATACACTGACAAATGATCAAAATGATAAATACCATGTTATGTATATTTTTTCACAATTGTAAAAAAGAAAACCTGTTAAAAGAGAAGGATGTTCCCAGGCCAGAGGGTTTACAGCAGAGGGCAGCACTCAGGCCCCAAGTACACACCAAGTTCAACTAACTGTCCTGCTTGAGAGGGGAACCCAATGGACCTCCCATCTAATCGTTTTTGCACTGGTTTCCCCTCCCTTTGGGATTCCTAATCGGGATGAATTCATCTCTTCTCAGCACCATGGTATTTACTGCTTTTCACCTTGAGCACTGCAGAAACACATTTCTATACTTTATATACTTAGGTCTCACTTAACCTTCATGACACCTTGTGAATTATCAAGCCATTTTTTGGATAAGAAACCTCGAGTTCCAAAAGAATGCTACCCAGCTAGTGAGTGGCTGAACTGAGCTTGGAGCGAGCCTCCCATCACCAGGCCCCTGCCTCACCCGTCGTCTTTCCTGCTATGGTTTGGGAGTGATGAGACATGCACTGGTCTGGGAGTCGGGGGGCCTGGGTGCTCATCCAGACTGTGCTGCTGTGTCACTGTGGACAAATCATTTTCCTTATCAGAGCTTTCATTTCCTCATCTGTAGGTTGGCATGGCCAATCCATCTGCCCTACCTACTCCACAGAGGAGTTGTGAAGTTTCTGTCAATGTACTTTATTCATGGCATATACTGTACTGCGTCAGTTATTCTGAGCTTGCTCAGTCATCAACATGTGGCGTCATCATGGATCGTCGGGAAAATGCTTTCTCCCGCATCACACAGTTAACTACTCAGCTAACTATTCCCTCTATCCACCTGTAAGAGGCCAGCCACTTAGCTAGTCTCAAGCTCCAAGGTTTCACCTGGCTACAGGCTGGAGTTTTCTAGCAAACTTGTGGGAGAGGAAGCCAGCTCTAGGAATAAGGGAGCCCCTTGAGTTTACATAACTTTCTGAGCCTTGGACCCAGACTGAGCATGTGTTGACTCTGGCTGCTGATGGGGTGGCCAGCTGGGGCAGAAGAGTTGGCTCGAAGTTTACAAGCAAAACACTGTTCCTGCAGGGAGGCATGGGGCTGCCCTTTGCTTTCTCTGCTCCGGTTGCAGGCTTTCTTCTTGCTTTTCTCCTGTTAAAGTCTTCCCTTTTTAACTCCCTACCCCAGTTCTGATGACAGGTCCTTGAATCCCACTCATGGGTCCTTGGCCCTTCGCTGCCCAAATCAGTTTCTGTCTTGTTCATTCCACCTCCAAAATGCTGAGCTTTCCCCTTCTCTTACCCCTGTGGCCGCTCTCCTCGGTTGAGTATGCCTTTGCCTTTGCCCTGGCCTCCCACAGCTGCCCCTTCCTCATCTCCCTGCCTGGAGGATGGTGCCTGCCCATCCATCTCCACAACGTGCCCCCATCCATCTGCCCCCAACTCCCCGTTTGTGCCACTCAAGGCCTGTCTGGCCTGCCTCCTGCTGCCTCTCCTGTCACAGCCTCTACTCCAGCCATACTAATCACACCAGTTCTCAGACCGACTTTTCAGACTCCTGGCTTGCATATGCTATCTTCTCTACTGCTATTTATTTCCATTCCTTCTCCACTTCTACCTTGTGATGATGCTTCAAAGCTCAACAAAGGCTGCCTCTTTTGCAAAACCCTCCCTGACCTGTTTCAGAAGAGGGTGAGTTGTCCCTTCTCCCCTTTGTGCAATGCGGTCAGTTTCTGTAACAGCCTCTCTAGACTGTGGGCTCATTTGAAAGGCCTCATTATTTATTTATCTGTCTCCAAAGTACATTGACACAGATTAGGTGCTCAGGTTTGCTTAAACAGCAAACAAATGCTTCTAACAGCAGGTTTAGAAGAAGGTAACAACAAGAAGGCATGCCCAGTTCCCCTCATGCCTTTGTCTGAATCCTCTCAATCTCAAAACCTTACTACCACCATTAGGTTTGCATCTACTCCCCAATTTGCCTCCCCTTCCTCTTTTGGAAGGACACAAACATGCTCCTGCTGGTTCTACAGCAGTCCTTCCTACAAGGGCTCCAGGGTCCCCTTTACTCCCTTTTGGAGTTCAGTCCTGATCTGTAGGCTTCACAGGGACATTGTTCTGGCTAGCACATAGTGCGCTCATTAGAGCTATTTTGTGTGAATGTGCAAGTGGCTCCTTTCCTGCCGGGGCGGAGTGGAGTGCTCAGTGAACAAAGCAACTGCTACCTCCTAGCTGGGCTATGGGTACATCTTGTCACATCTCTGAGCTTCAGTTTCCTTGCCTTTAAGTTGGGGATAATAATGTCTATATCCACGAGGGCAAAGGAAAAGGGAGATGTAAGTGACAAGCACTAGGTGTAAGCTGAGCACAAAGCTCAATGAATATTTCATTCATTTTTAGTCTTCATCAAGCCAAGGCCTCATCTCCCTGGTTCTCATCCTCTTGCTCTTTTAAGTCAGGTATCAGGACCAAAATGACCTCTGCTTAGGGTCCCCTGTATTGCCTAGGCAGCAGCATGAAGAGATCAGCCAGGTTTGAATTCTGACACCACTACTTCTGAGCTGTATGAATTTGTATCCATCTGCCTACCTAAAAGGAACAAAATCACTTACCTCATAGGGTTGCTTTGAGGATTAAATGAGATGTGTGTAAAGTGAATTAGATGATGCTCGAAATGTGATGGTCACTATGACTTGCCTGGTGAACAGAAGTGGCTGACTGGTGTCCCTGAAAAACCACGTGTCATCTTGCTGCCCTCCTATAGACAGGACACACAGCCCAGCAAAGGGTTCCCCAAAGGGCTTGGTAGGAGGAATCCAATCACACACAAGGTGTTTTCTTCTCTGCTAGGGAGCTCATGCTTTACCTTGAAGTATTTACTGAACATCTAAATCGTAACTTCTCAGAATTAATGGATTGTTAGAATGCAGATCAGTTTGGACTCAGGTCTGGGTGGGGAGACAAAATCTTTAACAAGTTTCCCAATGATACTGATGCTACTGGTTCACCGACCACTGCTCTGAGTAAAGGCTTTAAGTATAATATGGCAGTGACATCACAGGAGCTATTTATTAAGTGCCTTCTCTGTGCCAGCCACTGAGAAAGCCAGTGAACCTATATTAAATTATTGAGGCCACAAGATCCTGTGGGGCAGGAACTATTGATCATTTTTCAGAGGAGGAGATTGCAGCACAAAGAAAATACATTGCAATCTCATACAGGAATGGGCCTTGGGTTCTAATTTAGGCAGCCTGGCTGGCTCCAAAGCCTGCCAGGATGAAGACTCCAACAGTGTGTAGATGACCAAGAGAGGGGCAGTGGCAGGGTAGATGACCAGCAAGGGTACCGAAGTGATCTGGCCGACAGATGAGGCCTAAGCTAGGGCAGGGCCTGTGGGATAGAAAAGAGCAGACATACAAAAGAGAATGGATAGTGTTTGGGGCTAGGCTGGCTATGGTTGCAAGAGAGGGAGCTGTCTAAGGAGCTCTGGCTGTCCAGGGAGCTCTGGCTGTCCAGGTTGGACAACTGGAGAGATGGTGGAACCTACTACTTACTGAACTAGGGAGGACAGACAAGTTTGAGAAGATCAGTTTTAGGACCAGTCAATATAAGTGGCTTTTGGTCACCTGGAAGAGATATGAGGAGGCAGATGGACCTTAGTGTCTAGAGCTCAGGAGATAACCTTGGTTGTGGACAACATTTGGGTGTTGGCAGGTATGAGGCCTTGAGGGTCTGAGGTTGTACAGACAGTGCACACACTGTCCTGTTCTGGGCCGAAGTTGACAAAGCAAATAATTGGAGGAGAAGGGACTGGAATCCAGGTCTCTTTACCTGTAGTGGAGCCTAGCTCTGTCCATTCCACTAGGCAGACACAATATGCTGAGCGGCTGCAGAAGGTGGGTTTCTGGAGCTCTGTGACCAAATCCAAGAACTGTCCCATGCCCCCACATCAGAATAAGGACAACTCCATAGAGAAAAGACCAGATTGATAAAGGCTGGGAGATATTTATTTTCTTTAAACAAGGTCATAAATAACAAAGAAACAAGTAGGTCCGAGACTCTGGACCATGCAGCAGGACAGGGACAGGAAGCTGTTGGGTGGAAAGGTGGAGGGGGTTACGTATCACCGAAGATGGTCACAGAAAAGATGGGCTGCAGGAGACTGCCCGTCCTGCCCTGGGGAGCGGGGGGCCTGGCCAGCAGCGGGAAGCTGCAGTGCTGTGATGCAGCAGCTGGAGCGGCAAGGACCGAGGATGCTGGGGCTGGACTGCCTCTACGAAGAGGGACATGGAGACCACAAAAACAGAAGATAAGCTGGGTCTAGGAGAGGCAAGCGGGCACTCTGCACACCTCCAAGGACCAATTATGAAAATGCTTAAATTTGATTCTTAAAAACAACTCCATAGGCTCTGGTCTGTGGCCTTGTGCACGGGCTGTATTTAACCTGGGATGCTCTGTGGCAAATAAGGGCTCCAGAGACCCTCGGAGCAGCCTGGCCTCAGCCCAGGGCAGGTGCCCAGACGTGGGAGTGGGACGATGGGCTCTCCCCAGGTGGGAGGCCATGTGCTTGGACTGCTGGGCCTGCCTTTCAGACTGGTGTCTTGTGATGCTATCCACCACCCTTCCCTGTACTAAGTATGGGATCCTGGCCTCTCTGGGTTTTCCAAGCCTGGAAGAGTAAGACTGGGATAAAAAGTTACCTACTGGTGTTTCATCTGCAAGGGGAAATAAGGACCATCCTGAGCATGTTGCATCCCATGAGTTAGGGCAGGACCACGCCAAGAACAATCTCAAGGAATGGAGGGCCCTTTGCCCAGGGAGACATTTGGACCTGGGCCTAAGGCCAGGAATAGGGGCCCAGGGTGGCAGCTCTCTTGGAGGTTTCACCCTAGGCCAAGGCAGGGGGACAGGGTGACCCCTGGACAGGGAGAGGGTAGCTGCTGGGGAGCCTTGGACTAGGAGGCTGAGGTTGGTCAAAGGCCCTGGAAAACAATGCTTTTGGCAGGAACACACAAAAGGTTTATACATCTGGGATGCCCGTCTATAGGGAGCCGGTGTCACATGGTCGGGCAGGATGGTGAGGAGACAGCGGCATCACAGTGGCCTCTGGTGCGATGTATTTACAACAGAGCTCAATGCTGAGGAAGGGACAGAGAACAGGTCACTAACAGCCGGGGAACACACTGTGAAGAGTGGGGAGAGAAGGGAAAACAAATGTGATAACCACCAGCCTTTCCCTTGCTTTCCCTGTCCCATCCGGAGAGCCCTCCCAGGCCACTGAAGTCCCTGCAGATATGTCCCACCTCCCACAGCCCCACGCAGGGCAAGACACAGGGTCTGCTCTCAGCGCGCTGCTGTCTGATCAAGGCTCCACATGGGCCAGGGGCCCCAAATGCTGCTTATTCAGAGAAATTAGTCTTTCGCTGCTGTTTCCTGGGCTCCATCAACAGTCAGTTGCTTCGGGGAGTCACCTGTGAGCTCACTGCACTAGGCTCCTGTCGCCACCTCCCACGCCTGTCGTGGTCGCCCTCACCTCCCAGGCTCTGGTACTCAGAGTTCTCTAAAGGATGCATTTCTTTTTCTTCATTTCTTCTTCACACTTCTTGAGGGTGGGAGACAAGTTCCCCTGGACCCTCACCAAAATAGGTAAGAGACTTTCCAACTGGCAGGCATGACTCGTCAGGCCTGTGGGCCAAGGATCAGGGGCCTGTGCAGCAGGGGCGAGGAGCTGAGGAGTGGCCAGGACGTGTGGTTTGGGTCACCATGCCTCTTTCTTCTCCTCCTCAACCAAGAGCCCACCTGTGTCTCCCAATGGGATGACAGCTCCCTAGGACGAGAGGCACCCTTCCTCCTGGTTCTCACCCGGGAGTCATTCTGTCTCCCTTGAGACATTTTTGCTTGTCACAACCGTGTGGGGTGTGGGGTAGGGAGTGGATACTAGTCCATGTGCAAGTGTGCACAGAGGCCAGGGATGCTGTTACACACCTTAAATGCACAGCAAAGCCCCCCACCTGCCCCTAATGTCAAACAGTGCTGAGGGTGAGCACCCTGCTCTGGATGCCCACACAGCCTCCAGGCCTGGCCAGCCTTCCTCAGCAGCAAGGTAGGAGAAGGCATGCACAGCTTCTCTAAGGGCCTGGGAAGGGACTGGTTCCCATCCCAGCCTCCTCAGAGAGGGGGCGCCTCAAGTACACACTGTGGTGGGGCGTGGGAGGACTAGGCACCATTTTAATCTCAGTTCAGCAACAACCCACTGGACCTGAGCACACGAACCACACAACCACGGCTTTGTAGAAACATTCACGCTGGACTGGACTGAGGAGGAAGAAGAAAGTCATGGTGGCCCAGTCCTGGCAGGGGGAAGGTAGAGATAGTTGGAACCCTGCAAATATCTTTTTGTTGGAATTGGCCAGCACTGCTGGGCAGCTTAAACCTCTGTACTTCCTTACCACTGGAACCCGCTGATGGGCTCTGCAAACCTGTGCCGGATCAGGAAAGTGGCAACAGCTTCAGCTACCTAGGAAAGGGAGAGATTACAGCCAAATGAAGGTCAGCAACATGCTAAGCCTGGAAGGGCATGTGGGCTTGTTTTGGAAAGTTAGGCTCTATAGTGGGCTCACGGGTCCTAAAAGTCTCAGGAGACGGAAATCAAAAAGACCTGGATCCTGGCAGGGCTAAGGAGACTCCTTCCCAACATCTTTACTGGGGTGGCTCCAGAGAAGTTAGGTGGAATGCATGGAGGCTTACTTTCCCCTTAGAGTTACAAAGCACCTTCTTCCTGCAGGAGGAGTGCATAGGAATTCCTAAGTGTGACTGATTGAGGGAGCTGTTCCTACCCCAATGATCCCTTCTTCTATCTGGCTTTTGGGGCTAATGGAAAAGTAGAGCTTAAGGTCTTAACCAAAAGACCGTGGAATGAAAGAGCAGGTGCCAGCAGCTCCTCAGCCCACACACAGAAGCCAAGATGAGAGGCAGCTGCCACGGAGAAGTCTGGGGAGATGGTGGAGGTGCATCTATGTAGCCCACAGCAGCTGCTGCGGGCAATGCAGGCTGACCCAAGGCTTATTCTACTTTCTGGGAGATTCAAGGTTACTCCCACCATTGTCCTTTCACAGTCCTCAAGTACCAGGACCAGACGCACCTTGTCTGGGGCATCCTCATGGACTGCATGGCCACACTGAGGTAGCACCTGCATCTGGAACTTCCCTGGAGGGGAAACAAAGCCAGTGACCTCAGGGACTCAAACAACCCCCTCCTTCCCACCTGTGCAGCCTGACAGGTCACTCCAGGAGCCCAGGAGCTCTCCCCACCCTGCCAATACTCTGGATCCAACTACCACGCCTACTGAGGTCAGTAATACTTGTAATTGTAACCTTGGGCAAACCATTTTCCCTTCACTTTTTTCTTCAACTGTTTAGTGAGCATTTTTTTGCAGCCAGACACAATGGGAAGAAACAGTTCCTGTTTGCAGGGGATTTATAGTCTAGTGGGGGAGCAAAACACAAAAACCAACACTTTAATGCAGCATGTAGTTCCTGTAATAAAAATGCATACGTGAAACTGGGGGAACATAGGAAAGGGGGCTTCAGAACCAAACTGCCTACCCAAAAGAAAGGGTGAAATGGTATTTGTTCCTGGAAGAGAATGTTTGGCATGGTGCTCGTGAGAGTTAACAGTGAGGCTTGGAGAAGCAAGCAGGGGCCATATTAGTAAGGGTTCTGTAAGCTATATTAAGGATTTTGAATTTTATTATTAGAATAAGTTACCATGGAGTGTTTAACTATGTGCCAGACACTGTAGTAAGCACTTTCTCACACATCCTGTGGAACACTGTAAGTTCACAACCAACATGCTACCTACCACGAGTGAACAGAGATGACTGATAAAGCAAGATCCTCAAGTAGACTAAAGAAAGGATAGGGGACCCAGAGCTCCCATGGGTAGCGCGAGCGGACTCTCAGAGCCTCAGTGTCTCCACTTACAGAATAAGGGAGTAAGCTCTGGAGGTCCTTCTGATCATCACGTTCCATGATTCTTACCCCAGTTACAAAGTGCTTTAAACATTTTTCAAAATATTGTTCTATCCATTTTTTAAGTTGATTCTCAAAATCTACCCCATAAAATTAGGCAGGATAAATCTTGAAAGTCTATTCTGAAATGATGAAACTGAGGCCCTGATTAGTGAAGTGATTCGCCCAAGCTCGCTTAATTAGTAGAGGAACTAAGAGACCATTCCGTTCAGTAAGGCCCAGCTTATGTCCCTCCTCTTGAGTAAGCAGCCCCTGGGTGCTCTGGCCTACAGCCCTCTCCCTGTGTCTCCTAATGCACTACTGTTAATGCATTTGGATACATAGAGCAGCTTGTGCCCCTGGTGCTTGCTTGCCCAAGGATGTGTCATTTCCATAACAACATGGGTGGTATCATTACTTGCTCTATATCCCTACTAGGGCCCAAAACAGGGCTAGACATTGAGTAACTGCTTGGTAAGTCTTGGATGAATGAATGAATGATGGCTGAGCAAATGACCTGATAAAACTTACAGCTCCAACCACCCTGGCCTTGATGACTAGAGATGTACTATTTCAGGCTCTGATGACTAGGAATTCATTTTTTCATTCCTCTTTGGAAGAGTGGGTATAAGGAATGGGGGAGAACTCACACATACTAACAACACTGTGCCCGGTACACATAAAATAACATGATCATGAGTAATCCTCACCATAATTCTATGAGGTGATCATATTTCCAAACCCTCCCATCTCATCTTACAGATGAGAACCTTAGGTTCAGAGAGCCTAAATCACTCACCCAAGGAGCATCATGAATGAGTGCTGCGTTTTTAGGGTTCCTTAACTAATTCAGCTGCTTTAAACATAGTGCTGGGAAGGCTGTGGCTTGGAATCTACGCTGACATAGCCATTTCCCTTTGTTTTGTGGGTTATCTCTGATCCCAGCCATTTATTCTCTATATTCAAGGGACACTTTGAAAGAGAAGGTGGTCTTGTCATAATCCTTACTGCGGAAACAAGAGGGCCTCTAATGAGGATTTGAGTGCTTCCTGGGCACAATGAAGCCATGATTTGTGAAACTCTTACTTTACCCATATTTTCTCTTTTAAATCTTTCACAGTTGTACTGAGATATATCATTATCTCCATTTTATAGATGAAGAAACTCAGGATTAAAGAAGTTAGCAATTCACTCAGGCCACAAAACCAGCAACAGTGATTCAAACCCAAGACTGATTTTAAGGATGGTGATCAACACTGGTTCTAAATGCTATCCCAGGCCAGATAAGCTGCTTACAGAGAGTCTCAGGGGCCATGTCTGATTTTTCTGTCTGCCCAGCGTCAAGCATAGGTCTTCCATAGAAAGAGTGCTCAGGAAAGGTTTGCTTGAAGGAAATTAAAGGAAAGGTGTCTAAGCTTAGAATTACTAACATCAGTGTCGTAAAAATCACAGTCCCAGCCCACAGCCCTGCTCCTGGCTTCAGGACACTGTGTGGGTGGAGGAAGGGAAAGGTAGGAGGGTCTGGGCCAGAATTTGATAAATCACTGAGGAGCCTTTGAGTAACTATTGTGAGGGAATATAGCCCCTTTCTCTGTGGAGAGCTAAAGGAGAGCCGAAAGAACTGAGGGGCCCATGAAACCCCCAAGTAGAATAATCCAGCAGGTTTGACACAAAGGCCAGGGCGGGAGCTCTGGAGAGAGGTATGAGTCAGATGTTTAGCTTTGGGATTTATCGGGTATAAACAGAAGCCATGAGACTGCCCAGAGGGAGGAAGCAGAAAAGAAGCAAAGTCAAAAACAAGATCTAGTTAAGCCTGAAACCCTGGCTTTGGGGCCATCGCCTCTTCTTCCCATAACCCAAAAGCCGCCTGTGACTATTGACCTCACCTTTGCCAAGCCTTGTATCCACACAACAGCAAAAGCCTTCACAAAATGGTCCCACTGTCTCCACTGCCATCTGGCTAACATACCTGGACCTGAGTATAACATGTCACTTCCCTCCTCATTATACTTCACAATCCTTGCAAGGCTGCTATTGACTCTAACTGTATAGACTGAGAAAACTAAGCTAAGGCAAGTCAAGTAAGTAGGGTCAAAAAACCAGCAGGAAAGCAGCAGTACTCAAACCCAGTTCTCCCAGCCTCAGAGCTAGTTTTTACCACAGCCCCATGCTTTCTTCTCAACAGAATTTATACCTTTTTGTGTCTGGATAATGTTGGACTCTTCGCTCTCCTAAGACTTCTAATAAAAACACTGATTGGTATTCAGAATACCTCTTTTCACAGTACTATATACCTATAGAGTACCTTATAATTTATAATGTTCTTTTCAAAGACACTGCCTCATTGTAATCCCTACAACTCTTGAGACATAGGTGGGAGTATAATTCTCATTTTTAGATGGGGGAAAAAAAAAAATCAAAACTCAGAAAAGGAAAATACTTTTCCATAATTATAACAGAGAGTAGGAGTAGAGGTAGATGTCAAATTTGGGTCTAACTCTAAAGCTCAAGCTCTATCCTCTGCGCCTCACCATCTTGGCACATTAACATCCACATGACTCTTCCCCTTTCTTTGCACCCAAGGAAGGACCTAGGGACATAATTTCTTGATGACTTACCTTGCATTTGGCCAATAGTCAGATCTTTATCCAGCCTATCAACACCTAAAACAAAATAAGAGAACCCATTAGTAGCTTACTAGAAAAGGCTCTATGAAATAGGTTTTTCTGTTCAAGTGTGAAGTAAAAATTGTTACAAAGTTGTAAACATGCTGACATTCTCAATTCATGTTAATGCCAATCCTAACTCCCTGAGGGTATATTCTTACCACAGGAAGCTTTCCAGGCTGAAGTTCCCCTGTGATCCTTTTGTTTGTTTAAACTGGTTTCTGAAAACAGGGTTTTACTTTTTAAATTTCCAGTATATTCAGAATATCCTTAAACCTCTTGAGGAGAAGAACTCGGGCTTGCCTGGGTAGAGGCCAGGCCAGCATTAGGCCATGCCAGGTGGAGGCTTATGCTAAGATAGGTCTAGGAATTTGGCATGGGGAGGAGATAGGGCACAGATGAGTGAGGATATTACTTCACTTTGGAAGTCACTACCCATGTGGTTAGTTGTTCTAACAAGGACATAGTCAGATGACAGGATTCCTACACTGCTATGGGTTGAATTGTGTCCTGCCCTACAAATTCATAATTTAAAGCTCTAATACACAATGTGATCATATTTGGAGATATGGATATAATTAAGGTTAAACAGGAAGTAATTAATGTTAAACAGGGTCATAAGGGTAGGTCCTCATATGACAGGATTAGTGTCCTGATAAGAATAACCACCAAAGAGTTTATTCTCACTCTTTCTGCCATGTAAGGGCATAGAGAGAAGTGGTTGTCTGTAAGTCAGTAAGAAAGCTCCCACTGGAACTCAACCATGCTGGTACCCCAGTCCTAGACTGTGAGAAAATAATGCTGTTGTTTAAGTGAACCAGTCTATGGTATTTTGTTACAGCAGCCCAAATTGACTAATACATATACATACACACTTACCAGCCAAGAGCAGTAACTTAGGAATAGGACAACTAAGAAAGAGATTGGATAAGCCACGGAACCAGCCATCCCAGTATTTTTCTGTTTTTGCCAGTTCAATTCTCCAAGTGTATGGATGGTCTTTCTTGGTCTGGAGAAATAAAAGCAAGTTCTAAGTTTCCGAAGGCAACCCCTGGAGGAACAGGATAAAAACTAGGTCCCTGGGAAAAGGAAAGGGAAGGGAGCAAGCATTTATGAAGAGCCTAATATGTCTAAGACATTTTAGTATACATTTAATCCTTATGATATAGGTTATTACTGTAATTTCCATGTTTAGATACTTTGAAGTTTACTTTTTACTTCCATTAGTTTCAGTGAACTTAGGAAACTTTCTTAAGATCACAAACCTAGTAAATGGTAGCACCAAGATTGAGCTTATCTTAGATCCATTTGGCAAAAACAACATACCTTCAAAAGCATAATTACAAAAAACACACTGCATAGGAAAAAAATGCTTATGATGTAATATTAAGTGAAAGAAGCAGAGTACAACATGCCACCTAAATTAGAATTACTACTGGGAAAAAACGGTATACTTTGAGAAAGAACCAGAAAGGAAAACTGAAAATACACTGATTTGTTGGTAGACTATTTTTGCTTGTATTTTGACTTACAATAATGTTATGTTTGTCCAATGGTGAGTTTAAAAAGGAAATCTGATAGTATCTGTTAAATCTTGATGTAAAAAAGTAGACAAGCAGCACAGAGTAGGCACTTATACAAGCTGAATGAATGATTCTCTATACTTTTCTGCATCACTGAAAATTTGAAATATTATAATTGAAATAAATAATTGGGATACCATAGCAACCACAATATGGAAATCTTAAAGTGAACGTGAGTCAGCAATATCATGTGTTAGAGGTCACTGAATGGTTAAGATGTCCATACTACCCAAAGCAATCTGCAGATTGAAAATAATCCCTGTCAAAATCCCAACAACAAGATCTAATATCTAAATTCAGCCAAGTTGCAGGATACAAAATTAATACACAGAAATCTATTGCATTCCTACACACTAATGATGAACTAGCAGAAAGAGAAATCAGGAAAACAATCCCACTCACAATTGCGTCAAAAATAATAAAATACCTAGGAATAAACCTAACGAAGGAAGTGAAAGACGTATACCCTGAAAACTGCAAGACACTTAAGAGAAATTAAAGAGGACACTAATAAATGAAAATTCATCCCATGCTCTTGGGTAGAAAGAATTAATATGGTCAAAATGTTCATCCTGCCTAAAGCAATCTACAGATTCAATGTAATCCCTATCAAAATACCAACAGCATTCTTCAACGAACTGGAGCAAATAGTTCTAAAATTCATATGGAACCACAAAAGACCCCAAATAGCCAAAGCAATCCTGAGAAGGAAGAATAAAGCTGGGGGGATCTCACTTCCCAACTTTAAGCTCTACTACAAAGCCACAGTAATCAAGACAATTTGGTACTGGCACAAGAACAGACCCACAGACCAGTGGAACAGAATAGAAAGTCCAGATATTAACCCAAGCATATATGGTCAATTAATACACAATAAAGGAGGCAAAGATATACAATGGGGAAATGACAGCCTCTTCAACAGCTGATATTGGCAAAACTGGACAGCTACATGTAAGAGAGAATGAAACTGGATTACTGTCTAACTCCATACACAAAAGTAAACTCGAAATGGATAAAAGACTTGAATGTAAGTCATGAAACCATAAAACTCTTAGAAGAAAACACAGGCAAAACTCTCTTAAACATAAACATGAGCAACTTCTTCATGAACATATCTCCCTGGGCAAGGGAAACAAAAGCGAAAATGAACAAGTGGGACTATATCAAACTAAAAAGCTTCTTTCTGTACAGCAAAGGACAACATTAGTAGAAAAAGGCATCCTACAGTATGGGAGAATATATTCATAAATGACATATCTGATAAGGGATTGACATCCAAAATATATAAAGAGCTCACACGCCTCAACAAACAAAAAGCAAATAATCCAATTAAAAAATGGGCAGAGGAGCTGAACAGACACTTCTTCAAAGAAGAAATTCAGATGGCCAACAGGCACATGAAAAGATGCTCCCATCGCTAATAATCAGAGAAATGAGAACTAAAAACAATGTGAGGTATCACCTCACACCAGCTAGGATGGCCATCATCCAAAAGACAAAACAACAATAAATGTTGGCGAGGATGTGGAGAAAGGGGAACCCTCCTACACTGCTGGTGGGAATGTAAACTAGTTCAACCATAGTGGAAAGCAGTATAGAGGTTCCTCAAAAAACTAAAAATAGAAATACCATTTGACCCTGGAATCCCACTCCTAGGAATTTACCTGACGAAAACAAGATCCCAGATTCAAAAAGACATATGCACCCCTATGTTTATCGCCACACGACTTACAATAGCCAAGAAATGGAAGCAACCTAAGGGCCCTTCAGTAAATGAATGGATAAAGATGTGGTACATATACACAATGGAATATTATTCAGCTGTAAGAAGAAAACAAATCCTACCATTTGGAACAATATGGATGGAGCTAGAGGGTATTATGCTCAGTGAAATAAGCTAGGTGGAGAAAGACAAGTACCAAATGATTTCACTCATCTGTGGAGTATAAGAACAAAGAAAAAACTGAATGAACAGAACAGCAGCAGAATCACAGAACCCAAGAATGGACTAACAATTACCAAAGGGAAAGGGACTGGGGAGGATGGGAGGGAAGGGAGGGATAAGGGGAATAAGGGGCATTACGATTAGCACATATAATGTAAGAGGGGGGCATGGGGAAGGGAGTATAACACAGAGAAGACAATGGGGTATGTGGTGGGGACTTGATAATGGGGGTATTCTAGTAACCACAGTGTTGCTCATGTAATTATATATTAATGATACCAAAGAAAAAAAAATCCCAATGACATTTATGGCAGAAACAGAAAAAAAAAAATTGATCCTACAATTTATATGGAATCTCAAGGGACCCAAAAGAACCAAAAATTTTGAAAAATAACAACAAAATTAGAGGACTTACATTCTCTGGTTTCAAAACATCTTACAAAACTACAGTAATTAAAGCAGCATAGTACTGGTATAAATACAGACAAATAGACCAATGGAATGAACCAGAGAGCCTAAATATGAACTCTCACATATATGAACAAAAGACCTTTGACAAAGGTGCCAAGAACACTGAATAGGAAAAGGACAGTCTTTTCAGCAAATGGTGTTGGGAAAACTAGATATCCATATGCCAAAGAATCAATTTGGACCATATTCAAAAATTAACTCAAATGGATTAGAAACCTAAATCTAAGACCTAAAGCTATGAAACTTCTAGGAGAAAACATATGGGGAAACTTCACTTTGTACCCATTAGGATGGCTACTATTGAAAAAAGATAAAATAACAAGTGTTGGCAAGGATGTGAAGCAACAAAAACTAAATAAATTGAATTTCATCAAAATCAAGCTTTTTTTGCACTTCCAAGAACACCATCGAGAACATGAAAAGCCAACTCACAGGACAAAATATTTGCAAATCAGGGACTTGTGTCTAGAATATATAAAGAACTCTCAAAATTCAGTAATAAAAAGACAAATAACCCTATTTAAAAATCGGTAAAGGATCTGAATAGATACTTTCCCAGAGAAGACATACAAACTGTCAATAAGCACACGAAAAGGTGCTTAACATCAACAGTCACTAGGAAAATGTAAATCAAAAGTACAATGAGACACAACCTCATTCCCACCCATGAAGAGTAACTATAATCAAAATGAGAGACAATAACAAGTGCTGACAAGGATGCAGAAAAACTGGAACCCTCATACACTGCTACTGTGGATATAAAATGGTGCAGGCACCTTGAAAAACAATGTAGTATTCTCAAATGACTGAACAGGGCTACCATCCAGCAATTCCACTAGTAGGGATATACCCAGAATAAATAAAAAACCATGTCATACAAAAACTTGTACAGAAATGTTCAAAGCAGCATTATTCATAATAGACAAAAAATGGAGACAACCCACATGTCCATTAACTGATGAGTGGATAAAAATAAAGTCTATCCATACAGTGGAATATGATTCAGCCATAAATAGGAACGAAGTACTGATACATGCTACAACATGGATGAACCCTGAAAATATTACGCTAAGTGAAACAAGTCAGTCATGAAATACCACATATTATGTAATTCCATTATATTAAATGTCCAGATTAGGCAAATCTATAGAGGCAGAAAGTAGATTAGTGATTGCCTAGGGCTGGGAAGGTTGGGGAGAAACAAGAAGTAACTGCAAATGGATATGACATTTCTTTTATAAGTGATGAAAATGTTCTAAAATTAGATTGTTGTGATGGTTGCACAGATCTGTAATTATACTAAAAACCACTGAATTATATACTTTGGGTAAGTTATCTCTCAATAAAGCAGTTTTTAAAAAAAGAAGAGATTTGTGTATAAAGGAATATCTCCTGGAAAACTGAATTTTATTCCTTTAAGGACCAAAGCTTAAATGTTTTCCCTTTCTTTTCTGTATTTTAACCGTTTTGTATTAGATTTCCCTTCCTCCTTTACCCACCATAAAATGCATGCTTTGTCTTCTTTCATAGAGCAGAATGGATGCAAGTGACTTCTTATGTATGTCTCAGGGTCATTTCAACACCACTCTCTATACTGTGCTATTAATAGAGATGCCCCATAGGGCTAACGGGCCCTAAATGGCCCCTGGATGCCATGCTAGAAGTTATAATCGTTTTTTGGTTGTTGTTAAGTTTAATTTGCATTATTAACATTTATCCATCATTTATTTATTTTTCTTTATTGAGATGTACTTGACATATAACATCATACAGGTTTAAGGTATACAAATGCTGATTTGATAATTTCTATATTGCAATATGTTCACCAACATAGCATTAGCTAATGCCTCTATCACATCACATAATTATCTTTCCTTTTTGTGGTGGGAACAACTAAGATCTAGTCTTTGAGCAACTTGAAGTTTATAATACAGTATTGTTGCCTATATTTACTAGGCTGTACGTTAGCTCTCCAGGACTTAATAGTTTCAAGAAGTTGTAACTGGAGTTTCCTTTTGTCCTTCCTCAAGTGTAGATGTTCAGCTACAGTCATTATTGCTTGGTGAGCCTCAGTCTGCCCTCCTAACGTAACTGCTGGAGTTTATAAAACTCCACATAATTGGGCTTATAAAACAATCGTAAAGAAAATATGAGTTGGAATTTAAAATCAGAGGATTCAGGTATGTTTTAGCACTAATATTTATGTGTGATTATAGGCAAGTACTTGTACATGAGGTGTAAAACAGTGATAACAGCTGTAATGCCAAGCTCAGAAGAGAACTAGAGATAAGTGTGAAGCACTCAGTATAGTTCCTGGCCCATAGAAGATAACAAGTAATTGATAGCTTGCATCAGAGTCTCAAATCTAATACATACTACTTGATTACCTTAAGCAAGTCTCTTCATCTCAAGTTAGTTTCTGAACTGTTAATATGGAAGAAAAGATCTTTCTTCACCTCACAGAGTGTTGGGAGGGCAAACTTATCATGCACTATTTATATTTCTGTAAACTCCAAAGAGGTACAAAAAGTATTATTCACTGATTTAAACAATGACAAGAAGATCCTCATTAAATTAAAAATATTGTTTTTTTAAAAATGTACCTTGCTAACAGTAGCATCTCCAAATGCAAAGGAATATGGGGTATACAACAAGTCCATTACCTGTCACTAGTAAGATATTTATAATCCATCCCAGAAATCTGCTGCTCATACTCAGTAACCATTTCCAAGAAAAAAGTACCCCTCCCCACTACTATTCTCAAATCCATTGCTCAGCAAGTACTGACAGAACATTTACTATGCACACAACCCTGAGCTAAATGCTGAGGGAAATTCACACAAAACATCAGTTCTTACCCTCAAAATACACAGGTTATTTTTGTTGGAAGACAATTCTGGTTCTATTAGAGGACAGAGAATCTGCATTCTAAGGACGACTACCAGGAAATCATAGATAGTATCTTTGAATGTGGGTTTTGAAAATTGTTTCTGTGACTTAGCTACAACTTCAAAAAAGAAACTGTTAGGTTGTGTCATAGAGACTCTTAGTGCCATACTGGAGAGGGAGAGATAAAAATTGAGATCAGAAAGCTTCCCTGTGGAGACACACTTTGAAAAATGGGTAAGATCTGGATGGGCTTTGCGTAGCCTGGTAGGAAACAGGATTTTCTCATGAGAAACCAAAGGTGAGAAAGAACCTGATGAGAAAGTAGTCTGTTTGAGAATAAGCTTTTGTTCCAGTTTGTCAGAGCTATCAACAGGCACCTTGTATCTTACAGTTAACGTAAGTACCTCTTATGATAAGTCTTTGCTCCCTGAAGTATCTAATGGTGGACACAAAGAACAATGTAGCCTCCCCTTCCTCACTCCCACACACTCTGAACCATTCTCTACCACATCATTCCAAGAACACAGGCTTACACCCACCTCCATGTCATCGGCCTTTTTCCTCTTGTTTACTGACTCACTTCCTTCTTCATCTTCTTCTTCTTCCTCTATGATTCCTTCCACTATAGATTTTGAGTCTTCTGGACTTGTAATTCCTTCACACCTAGGTTTTTAAGAAAAGTGCTATCACACACCTGTCTTCTATACAAAAATTATCCAGCGATACTGATACTTAAGGCCACTTAAAATCAAATGTTAGTTAAAAACTTAACAATGCTTCTGGGAGAAACAGGATGTGAATAATGTGCATTTAAAAATGTGCAAAAGTAGACCAGGGCTGATGGAAGTTCATGGCTAAGATATGGCTCTACTCCAAGAGCTAATTTCCAGTTCTTGGACCAATACTGACCCAGAGAAAGGAGTAACCATTTCCTGAGGCACGGTGACATTATCTTATATAGTCCTCCTAACAATCCTATGAAGTAGCCCTAATGAGTTAAAAAAAAACTGTCCAGATAACCTAGCTCACGAGTGAGTGAGGCTGGGAGGCACACTGAGGCCCAATTAATGATGCTTTTCTACTGCACCCTACTTACAGTAGAACAAAGCTCAAACAGAATGATGAAAGGCCCCCATTTTTTAATTAGCTGATGGAAACTGGTAATTACAATAACTATGGCCAGTTGAACCCTAGAGATTAGAACATCTGATCCAACCAATTACTGTTGTTGTTTTTCCTCTAAAAATATTCTTTATTATGTAATTAGGTAGAAAAATTATATGAACAGCTGGCACCATCATTTCTTTTAGAGAGAACCTGTTAGAAAAAATAGTTCGGTAAGTGTTAAAGGTAAAAATCCCACAGGCCTAGGTAGCAGCTAGTGCCAATTTGTTATTTTCCCCTTGAAAGGGTGAGAGAACAAGCAAGATAAAAAGAGGCTGGGATAAACAGAGGGTCAGTGAAACGTGAGTGGTGGATTTTTAAGAATTTTAAAGAATGATTGTCTCCTTCTCTGTCTCCTCTACCAAATCTTCAGTGAAGTGTGTGTTCATAAATGTTTTGGCAAGTGGGGGTTTTCTATGACACCTCCAGGTCAAAGTAGCATAACAAAGAAACAACATAAGCTTTGGATTTCCACAGCTATGGATTGGGAGGTTCAGGAGAATTTCACCTAGATCAAGAACTGCAGGAAGGTTCAAGCTGTTATCTATTTAGCCATTAAAACACACACACTCTTACATACACAGGTTTACATATTAAGAGAAAACACCACTTAAGTTTACATAGTAAGTACAATTTTTCAACCACTGAACTACCTGCATATAAGCCACATAACTTCCTTACAAAATACTTTACCACTGCTTAGACAAGTCAGGTCTCAAAACATTTAGGCACTGAAAAGTAGACAGTCTCACAGCATTCAAAGTCTCTGCTTATGTCTGCCAGAAATTACTACTCAAATTGCCCTTTTATGCATAAAGTCTATAATATAATATAGGCCTTAAAGTCAAATACACAGGAGTTTGAATCTGAGCTCTGTCATTCACTAGCTGTGTGATCCTGAGATAGTCACTTTACCTTTCTGAATGTCTTATTTCCTCACCTACAAAACATCACCCAGGTAATGATCATCAATGGCTACTAACATTGAAAAAAAGAGACACCCAGACATTATGTGCTTCCTGACGGCAGTAGACAGTATCACCTATTCTTGCAAACAGGGAAAAAAATCAAAATAACAACAAACAAGCATGAACTTGATCAGATCTCTAGATCTAACCAACCATCTATAGACAATACAGGGAACAAAGGAGCATGTGAAATTATACTTTGAAGAATCAACCATTAAATCCAGATTGAGGAAATTCTACAGGGCAAACAGTCAGGTTTCCTCGATAGATACACTGCAAGGAAAAAAAATGATAGAAATGGAACCTCCAGATTTAAAGATACTTAAGAGATATATATCAACCATTTGCTATGCATCTCCCTTATTGTAATTCTGATTTGAATTAGAAAAAAGTCATGAGACAGAAATATGAATACTGAATAGACATTTAATGTCAAGGAATTGTTCATTTTTTTGCGTGTGATAAAAGTAATGTGATTGTGTTTAAAGTATTAAAAGGCAACTTTTAGAGCACACTGAAATTTTACAAAGGAAATTATGTTTGTCTGGAATTTGTTGGAAATAAATAGGGGCACAGATGAAACAAGACTGGCCATGAGTTAATAACTGAAAGTGGGCAATAGGTACATTGGGATTCACTGTATTATTCTAATTTATGTTTGAAAAATTTCTGTAATACAAGGTTTTAAAAATGAGTTAGTGTATCTAAAATACCTTGCACAGAGTCTGGCAAATAGCAGGTATTCAATAAAGCCATTATCATTTTCATCAACGATGTGCTCCCTGTCTTTTCCACTGGGTAACATTTTCTGAATTCATCTAATGTTTATTTTGAGACTCCATAGCAATACCCAGGACTCACGTAACCCTATCCAGAAAAATCAGTTGGGCTAATCTTAGCTCACCTTTAGAATCTGGCTTTCACTCTGGCTATGCTAAAGCTTTTATACTATAATTTCCTTACAGCTAGGTTTAGCTTAGAAGGAGACTATTGCCAGAATGAAACCACAAGAGCAGACACTTAAATTCTAACATCCATTCTCTGAGATTCTTCACCTTTTAACACCTTGAGTTGTGTTAATAAGGTACTCCTGTATTACGAAGGAGACACTATTTGGCTTTTGGGTTTTTTCCAAAAGAAAAAAAGAAAATCTATATGGCTGGTACACTGAGCTCAAATTATAAAAATTATCTAACATAATGAAGACATTCACCAGGATGGAAGGGTAAGTGTACGATAATAAAGCTGTGTGTAATTCCGTCACCATGTTGCAGTCTCTAACAAACCCAAGGGGGAAGAATCAGACCTACTGTTTAACTTGGCCAACCATTGAGACACGGGCAGATTCCAGATTTCGAATCTGGCCACTCTTCACACTAGAAGAGAAAAGTGAGGAGAGAGAGGAGGTTATTCGGCAATCATCTCATCAGGTCACTAGGGTCAAATGAGTAATTCTGCTGATTCTGTGGGAACTACTAAAAAGTGGTTACCAATGTAGCTTATTATAGAGATTACTACTACTTCTCACTTTGTTATTACTAGCTATAAGCTAAGCAGTAAAAATTAAGTGAAAACATTGAAGCCATTTCAGTTTTGCAAATATTTACCATGAGGATAATATGTGCCAGGCCTGTGAACAAGAAGCACATAATTCAGAAGGAGAAACACAAATAGATAATTTTAATATAATAAGGCAAGGTTCAAAGGATCACTTTCTTCTGAATGAAAAGCTTAGAGAAGGTTTCCCAAATGTCCTGCCTAAACTGAGGACTGAAGGTCAGAAGTTAAGCAGAAGATGAAAGAGGGTGGTCAGAGTATTATAGGTAAAGGGCACGTTGTGAATGAAGGTACTGTGATGGGAAAAAGTCTGCAGGATGATGATTTTAGAGGAAAGTGCAAGAAGAAGCAGGGGAGAGCAAAGGGGGACAGAAGAGGATAGGCAGAGGCAGGGGCCAGCTCCTACAGGGCCCTGTACGCTATGTCAGAGGTTAGGGACTTAGATCCAAATTAGTCTTCTCAGGGATGTCTGTTTAGGTATGCCTAAGGGCCAAGCAAAATCCAGGTCCTCGGGGAACTGTAAGTACCACCTGAAGCAGGCCACCAGAATACCTTTCTTTAAATCTTATTTTTTAGCTTAAAAAAATCATGTAAAAATTCCAAGGTACATTCCCCTTAATGATCTTGTTTCTTATTTTAATGATAAACAAAAGCAATCAGAACTACTACTTCATTTTTCCACTGCCAACTTAATCTACAGAATCTCAAATCCACCAGTATTTATAATCATATACTCTGCTTTGGTGACTGTTTAATGTACGAAATATCTCTGTTCCTATACTAAGGCCAGCCTTGGGCCTTTGCTCTCATTCCCTCCTACTTATGAGGACCTTGTTTCTTTTAGTTAGCCTGTCTTTCTCCTGTGTCACCTTTCTTTCTCTAATTGATATTATGAAACATCCTTTAAAAACATTCTCAACCCCACATTCACTACCAGATACTTCCCCATTTTTCTGCTCTCCTATCCAACAAAACTTTTCAAGAAAGTTACTTACTTGCTTTCTCCACTTTGTTACCTCCCATCCTTTCCCCAACTTACATCAACTTATACCAAATTTTAATCTACCACTTATCTTCCAAGATTCCTTTGTCAAGATTATGTCTATCATGCCAGTTCTAATGGTCATGTCTTAGTCCTCTTCTTAGTTGATCTCTCAGCAGCTTTTGACACAGATATTGTCTACCTTCTTCTTTAAACACTTCTTCTATAAACACTCTCCTAATTTTCCTTCTTTCCCACCAACTGTGCCTTTTTGTTTTCCTTTTTAAGATATTCCTTTTCTTCCCCAGCTCTGAATATCATATAGTATCCCAAAGCTCAGTTCTTGGATCTGTTTTCTACCAACATCAAATCCCTAGGTGATTACATTCAATCTTTTGCTTTAAAGATTATCTGTGTGATGATGATACTCCAATTTATCTCTAGCTCAACCTCTTCTAAATAGTATATACAAGTACCTACTTAACATTTTCACTTAGATACATAGTAAGCATTTTGGCTTATCTCAACAAAAGTCCTGATTCCTTGCCCCTTACTGTTCCCAAATCTACCCCCAAATCTACCTCTCTTTGTCTCTACTAATGGCTTCGGCTAAGCACCTAGGAGTCATCTCTGAGTGCTGTGCCTCCCTGCAATCCTATCCCCACTGACTCTCTTCCAACATCCCATCTGTAAGAAGTTCTGTCAGTTCTACCTTCAAAGTGACCATATCAATATGACCATATCACTCCTCTGTTATTACCATCCTCATCTATGCTTACATCATTACTCTCCTATACTACAATTGTCTACTAACCAATCTCCCACTTCCCCACTTGTTTCCCTATTCTGTTTTCTTCAGAGAAACCAGAATGGTGGAACCAAGATGTAAATCCATTTCTATCTGACTTCAAAGCCCAGGCTCTTAATGACTATATCCTACTGCTTCTCATTAGAATAACCAAGAGAGTAAGAGCAGGAATTCACTTCCCTTTAAATCTTTGCTGAATTAAATAGGTTGGCCTTGTATTTCAACATCTTTTTTTTTTCAATCTAGAATAGCCAAAATGGCCATGAGTCATAAACTTGATTAAGATATCCAGCAGAGTACAAAACAAAATTACCAAATACTTCTTAGTAGTCTTTCTGATTCTCAGGCTCAGAAAGTGGGTTCTAAAATCAGTGGCTCTCATAGAACCCAGAACATTTTAACACTTCAAACAGAACCCTTATCCAATCCTGCATCTGGCACTAGAATCATGACTCCATTTCCTTTAAGAGAAGGTCCACCATGCCCCCTAGGCTGGACTGGGTACTTATCTTCTGTACTTCCTGTGCTTTCTTCATTGTGTTGTGTTTATATATTTACTTGCTGGCATCCCCATGTTTTCACTAATAGGAACTAAGACTGATTCATCCCCAGGTCTTAAATCAGGTACTAACACATCTTAGATACTAAAAAAAATGTTTACTGAATGCATTTTATAAGTTATTTGGAAGGATTTTCTCACTGGTTTTTGCTGGGGAAGCAAGCAGAGTGCCTGAGGTGCACGTTTAGCCGGCAGCAGCTGCATTCTCAATGCTGTGGCTGCCCAAGATGGAGAAATCTGCAGTGTTTCTGAGAGAACAGGAATCCTGCATCACAGTAGTGTGAACAAGGGGAGACAGACAATCTCACTAAACACAAAACATCATTCTGGCAAGCCACATTTGGCATGAGTCCCTCTCTCCCAGAAAAACTTCCTAGAATATATTTACCAGGTCCTCAATTTCCATTTGCTATCTCTCATTCAGTTCATATGTTCTGCCTCTGAGGGCAGCCAGCAGTATGTTATATGCTATAGATAAGTACAAAGGAAATAGAGAACAGCTTCTGCTCTTATGATGCAGGAAAGGCATTAAGACAGAAATGAAAATTAATAATATAAGCATATCCCTTAAGGGAGAATTAGAAAACTTAAGGGGAAAGCAGTACAATATAATATAGACCTAAATGTCTCTAGCAATTTCACTGAAGGAGTGATCTGGGTGTTTTGGAGGAGTTAGAGAAAGGGTTCTGGAAAAGGGACTGGACACGGACTTTGAAGAGTAAGTAGGACTACAAGAGAGTGAGGATATTTTATCCCAATACTCATCTCCTTAGGGCAGGGACAGTGTTTTACTTGTCTCTGAATCTTCACCCTTTAGCACAATGTGCTTAATAAACATTTAATCAAATAATTGATTGAATTAATGACTAAATGACAAAACAGCCTTTTTACTTAAGTAGAAGCCATAGCCAAATCTATCAGTGATTTTTATGAAAATTATTTACCCAAAGGGTTTTTATTTATCTAAAACCCAAATAAAAGTGAGAAAGGAACTTAACCCATCCTCTTTTTCTCCATCATTTTCTCTGGAAACAGAAAGAAAACCTAGAACCATGGAGCATCAGAGGTAGACGAGGTTGAGAGTCACATATGGTCCAAACTCTCACCTTAGAGTTGGGAACAGCTAAGCAACAGATCCATAATTACTAAGATTCTGGAGGTACTATATAGTGTTTTGGAAAAAGGATTGGTTTTAAACAACTTAGCCAAGTCTGAAACATTTACAATATTAGAAAAAAAAATTCTGCTCTTTATACATCAATGTTTCTACATGTTATTACAATAAAGCTAAGGCTCGGAACTATTGAACTATTCCATTAACTTGGTGTTTGAGCTCATAAAAAACGAAAGCTACAATCTAACATTTAAAATACAGACAATAAGATTTGAGAGTTACCTCCACTCAATGGCATTCTCCAGAGACTTGAAGGTTTTAGGACGACCACGCAAGAAGTTCTGCATGCTGTTAAGTGCATCCATGGCTGTACCTAGATGTTTCAAACAAAAATTTTAACCACAGACTTAACATATTTTGAGCATTTATACTTACTGAATCAACTGTATACACCTGTTTTCAATGTCAGAATTCAGTGATGCTTGGGGGAAAAAAAGATGCAGTATAAGAAAATTCAGAAGACTGATGTAATAGTCAGCTTCCAAGATGACCTCCAATGATTTTTGCCTCCTGGTATTCATTCCCGTGTAGGCCCACCCCCAGACTGACTAGGGATGACTTATATAAGCAATAATGTGACTTCTGAGGCTGGAACATAAAAAAAACAGGCAACTTTTTCATTTATTAAAGTATCATTGATATACAATCTTATGAAGGTTTCACATGAACAACATTGTGGTTACTACAATCATCCATATCAAGTCCCCTCCATACCCCATTGCAGTCACTCTCCATCAGCATAGTAAGATGCTATAGAGTCACTACTTGTCTTCTTGGTGCTATACTGCCTTCCCTGTGCCCCCTACATTATGTGTGCTCATCATACTACCCCTTAATCCCCTTCTCCCTCTCTCCCCACCCCACCCCACCCCCTTTCCCTTTGGTAGCCGCTAGTCCCTTCTTGGAGTCTGAGTCTGCTGCTGTTTTGTTCCTTCAGTTTTGCTTTGTTGTTATACTCCACAAATGAGGGAAATCATTTGGTACTTGTCCTTCTCTGCCTGGCTTATTTCACTGAGCATAATATCCTCCAGCTCTATCCATGTTGTTGCAAATGGTAGGATTTTTCTTCTTCTTACGGCTGAGTAATATTCCATTGTGTATATGTACCACATCCTCTTTATCCATTCATCTACTGATGGACAATTAGATTGCTTCCATTTCTTGGCTACTGTAAATAGTGCTGCAATAAACAAAGGGGTGCATATGGCTTTTTGAATCTGAGAATGTATACTGGTTGGGTAAATTCCAAGGAGTGGGATTCCCACATCAAATGGTATTTCTATTTTTAGTTTTTTGAGGCACCTCCATATTGCTTTCCACAATGGTTGAACTAGTTCACATTCCCACCAAGTGTAGGAGGGTTCCCCTTTCTCCACATCCTTGCTAGCATTTGTTGTTCTTAGTCTTTTTGATGCTGGCCATCCTTACTGGTGTGAGGTGGTATCTCATTGTGGTTTTAATTTGCATATCCCTGATGATTAACGATGTGGAGCATCTTTTCATGTGCCTGTTGGCCATCTGAATTTCTTCTTTGGAGAATTCTCTCTTCATATCCTCCACCCATTTTTTAATCGGGTTATTTGCTTTTTGGGTGTTGAGGCATGTGTGTTCTTTATATATTTTGGATGTTAACCCCTTGTCAGATATGTCATTTACAAATATATTCTCCCATACTGTAGGATGCCTTTTTGTTCTGCAGATGGTGTCCTCTGCTGTACAGAACCTTTTTAGTTTTATGTCCCATTTGTTCACTTTTGCTTTTGTTTCCCTTGTCCGAGGAGATGTATCCAGGAAAAAGTTGCTCATGTTTATATTCAAAAGATTTTTGCCTATGTTTTTTTCTAAGATTTTTATGGTTTCATGACTTACACTCAGGTCTGTTATCCATTTTGGGTTTACTTTTGTGTATGAAGTTAGACAGTAATCCAGTTTCATTCTCTAACATGTAGCTGTCCAGTTTTGCCAACACCAGCTGTTGAAGAGGCTGTCATTTCCCCATTGTATGTCCATGGCTCCTTTATCATATATTAATTGGCCATATATATGTGGGTTTATGTCTGGACTCTATTCCATTGATCTCTGGGTCTGTTCTTGTGCCAGTACCAAATTGTCTTGATTACTGTGGCTTTGTAGTAGAGTTTGATGTTGGGGAGCATAACCCCGCCAGCTTTATTCTTCCTTCTCAGGATTGTTTTGGCTATTTGGGATCTTTTGTGGTTCCCTATGAATTTTAGAACTATTTGTTCTAGTTCATTGAAGAATGCTTTTGGTATTTTGATAGGGATTGCATTGAATCTGTAAATTGCTTTGGGCAGGATGGCCATTTTGACAATATTAATTCTTCCTATCCATGAGCATAGGATGTATTTCCATTTATTGGTGTCTTCTTTAATTTCTCTCATGAACATTGTTGTAGTTTTCAGGGTATAGGTCTTTCACTTCCTTGGTTAGATTTATTCCTGGCAGCTTCTTTTTAAATATTAAATAAAAGTATAGAGCGTACATACAATTGCAATATTATGCAGCCAAAAAAAGATGATTGTTAAGAGTTTCTGACGGCATGGATAATCATTATATAATGTCAGGTGTGGGCAAAATGGGTGAATACTTCAGAAGGTACAAACTTCCAGTTATAAAATAAGTGAGTCCTGGGATATAATATACAGCATGGTGACTATAGTTAATAATACATTGTTATACATATTTGAAAGTTGTTAAGAGAGTAGATTAAAAGTTCTCATCACAAGACTTTAACTATGTGTAGTGATATTAACTAGACAGATTGTGATGATCATTTTGCAAAATATACATATATCAAATCCTCATGTTGTACAGCTGAAACAAATACAAAGTTATGGCAACTACATCTCAATAAAAAAATACTTGGAGTGCCTTTGTCATAAAATAACATTAAAAAAATACATAAAAGAGGGGCATACTGGATGAGTGAAATCAACAATAAATTAAAACAAGATAATATTCTACCATGGATATCTCTTAGAGCAGTCAGATTTTTTATTTAGTCTATACTAACAAACTTACCTTCCACAACATCAATCATGCACAGACCTAGGAGGCTTGGCACCAGGTTGGCTGATGCTGTGTGAACTGCAATAGCACCACCCATGCTATGTCCAATCAGCATAATTGGAGGAGGGAGGTCCCCATACATGGCTTCAACCACATTGCCCACATCTCTACAAAGAGAAAGAAAAAAAGGTAGGAATGCTCTCTGACAACACTATAAACATGTTTTCTTTCTTTCCTAATCCTTCCTTTGGTTTGTAACTAATAGTTCCAGGACTATAAAAGTCTACTGGGCCATCTTGTAAGCATACCTGTGTAAATCTCCTAACATGCCCCTTAGTTATCTATACACATAGTCACATATCTAGCCCTTCTGAAAAATGGTAGGTTAAGGACTAAAACCCCAAATTTTCTGATTTTCCTTTATATCACATTTTCACTTTTAGTAAAATTACATAAACATACACCTTTATTTTAAACCTAAGCTCGAAACTCTGGACAAATCATTTAACTGCCTTATGGCTCAGTTTCCCCATCTGTAAAGCAGGAAAACAACTTTATTAAGCCTTATAATGTAATGAAATTCAGAGTCACAAGATGAACTGCAGCCCCAGTTTACTTTTAACTATGTGGACTTGGGATTAGTTATTAGTTATAGAAACTCAGACAGAGTTTCAGTATCTATAAAATGAAGACAATATCATTTACTATTCTGAATTGCTTTGAGGATTAGCTGAAACAGTGAGTGTGAAACTACTTTGAAAAGAGTAAAGTGCCATACAAACATTAATTATTATTTACAATTTGTCATGTAAAGTTGTTTAAGTATGAACATAAATGTAAGTATAGTGTTCTGAGAAACCAGAAAGACGTTCAGAGCTTAATTTTTATTGGCTTCTGTCCTAGTCTTTAATTATGAGTTGATCTGTATAACAGAGTCAAACCTTAGAGCTTTGAAAATGAGAACTAAAGTAGGAACTTGGTATTTATTTGCATATAGGCCTTATTACCATAGCAATAGGTAAGTATGGTGTGTTTCTGGAGCTGGCTCTACTGTCTTCTTTTGGGAGTGACAGTCAACTTCAAAAGACAGTTTTATCTTGGTGAGTTATCATGACATAACTCAAGCACTCACACAGTGTTAGCCAAATACAGCAGGTATGGATGTAGAGACACAGCCTTTCAAATATGGTCTCTACAGTATCCAGAATGGCAAAGGTAAATATTATTTCTGAAGGAATTAATCTTAAAAATCACCTACAACAATTGAAGATATGAACAGGGTAGCTGCAGCATCTGCAGATCTGAGTAAGAGATAAAGAGGCCACCCAGTCTATAAGTGAAAAAAGAAACCCAGTAGTTTAATATTACACTGGAATTAAATTTAAGGCTAAAACTTGGTTAGTAAAAGATACAATGAGCAAAATAAAAGGGTATTATGGAAAATTACTTAAATCCATGTCTCCTTAAAATATTAAGTTAGAGGGATTCTATGATATCTGCTTCATGCATGGAGGTAGATAGGGTCTGAAACAAACCAACTTAATTATTGTATATAAGCATACAAAAGGTATATTTCATCCAGGTAAAAGGTAGTTATGATTAACCATCATCTACCACTAGGAAAAATCTATTGTTAACTACATTGTTAAGTCAGAGTATTCAGTCACCAGGATTACTGCCTTACTTGAGACACGTCCTGAAATTCCAGAGTAATAAAAATGAAGTAGTAGGGATTACCTACAAATTTAGTCTGTAACTGGATGTACCACAATTTTGGTAGGTGCTTTTTAAGGGGATTCTATTATACTTCCTAATAACAGATTCAGTATCTGAGAAGCAGTACAGTATATATAGACATAACATAAAAAGGAATATCAAGAGTAACCTGTGCTCAAATCTTGGCTCTCCAACTTTCAGTGGAGGTGCATCATAAGTAGGGTTTAGGTTCTGAAGTTGATTTGTAAGGCAAGAATGGTGTTGTCAGTAATACTTGAAAAACCCACTAATTGCCCATTAAGTTTGCCGATTTTAAGATTTTTGTTTCACCGAATGACTGAATTCAAAAATCATATAAATGTTCTATTGCTTTGACTATTTCAGCAAGAATCCAACTTAATGGCTCTTCCAGTTCTTGGTAATTCTTGTAGATGGTTTTAATCATTTATTTTTAACTTTTTTGTGCCAGTTAAGAACCTACTGTCTCTCAGCTCCAACTGGCCTTTCATTGCATGTTCAGCAAAACTGGATCTGAATCCTATAAGTATTTTTCCTTGGCTATCTGGCACAATGTTAAGCTACGTCAGTAGAGGGCACAGGAGAGACATTACAGAGGGAGCGTTCCCTGGTTCAAGGGCACTTACTCCACAAACTCCTGAGTTTGCACTCTGTAGCACCCAGCTCCTGCAGCACACAGCTTCACAGTGCCCAACTCCTGTAGCACAGGCAGCTTCTCCAGCACTCCACCCCCTTTCTCCAATGGTTTTTATCCACTAGCTTTATGCCACTATGCATAATTAGTGTACAAAATAGAGTACATACTTAATGTATATAGTATATTAAGTTTGGATATATGCACTCAATGCTGTCACCATTATTATCAGGTTTCCAAAAGTCCTTGTGTTGCTTTTGCCTGTGTGCATGTGTTTGTGTATGTGTGTGGGAAGGACACTTAACATGAGATCTACCCTCTTAACAAACTTGTAATATACAATATCTTATTGCTAACTATACAGTGTTGTACAGCAGATCTCTGGACCAACCAACCCCCATTATTTGTGCTTGCAGAGTGCCCCTGGTGAGATACCTCCCTGTGAACAACTTTCTCTACACTCTAGAGGGCAGATTTCTGGCAAGCTCTGCCAATGTGGCATCAAAACGACTTTTCTGCCTTCAGTAAGCCACAATCATGCCTTCTCCAACAAGGTCTTCCATTAGTGTTCTATCTCAGCCTGAGCAAATAGCAGCTACTTCTTACATCTGCTATTCCTTTATTTTTTCTTTCTTTCTTTTTGAATTTTTTTTCCAGCTTTACTGAGGTATAATTGATAAATAAAATTGTATTATATTTAAAATACACAATGTGATGATTTTCACAATCAAGTTAATAACCCTACATTGTTTAGAGTTCTCTTCTTACTAGCCAATTGCTCATTAGTCCAATCTGCTATTAGAGTTAATAAATCTTCATATTAAACTTTCCCTGTTCAAATTACCCTGTGGTTTCTCTCTCCTAACTGTCCCAGACTAATACATTATATGTTTCCTTAAGGTCCTCAATTCATCCTTTAATTTCCTTTAGAATGTCAGTCAAGCCATAATCACCCTTTAGTCTGGCTGCCTGGCCACTTAGATGATATTTTCACTTTTTTTGTCAACAGTCAAGAAACTCATTAAATTCTAAAAAATAATTCATAGATCTTTCTATATGTACCTAACATGCTTCTTTGTTTCAGGATTCATTGTTCTCACCTTACAAAGCCATTAGGAACAAATGAGGGAACAGATTCCTGATTTCCTTTTCATGGTTTCTCAGGCTTATGTTCATTGAGTAGAATGATACTCAAACATTGCTACTTTTCTCTCCTTCCCTCTGCGAAGCACTGTAGTTGAATGATCATAATTCTGGTCTACTAGCTATGTGACCTCATACAGTTATTCAACCTATATGAGCTAGTCTCCTCATTGGTAAAAAAAAGTGATAGTATCTATATTATAGAGTTAATAAATCAGATTAAGATAAATAAATAATTTATTCTTAATAAATGCTTAATTTACATTGAGTAAGGCCTGGCAGATAGAAAGCACACAAATAGCACCTACTATAACAGCAAAACTGGCCATGGGAGTTTGGATTCTGAAGGAAAAAACAGGTTACTCTTGTAATTAAAGCCGCTAAAGAAAGAAAGGACAAAATATTTTGGGCCAAAGTTGTTCAAATACTTGAGAGAGCACATAGGAAAACAGGGTAGTTAAAAGAATCCTACATACAATGTAGGATAGTGGTTCCCAAGAACCAGTCACAGGACTGGCTGCATCAGATTCTTTTATAGAGCTTTACCAAAGTATAAATGTGCAGATTCCACTGGTAAGAGGTCTCAGTAGGTCTGGGGAAGGACCAAATCATCTGTATTTTAATCACTGTTCAGGTGATTCTAGTAAGAGACCAGGTTTGAGAGCTGCTGTATATGTTCATTCATCTTTTACTTTGAGACCCAGGGTATAATTAGTTATTATTTAATACCTCATTCTATCTATGAAGTTGGACCAAGAATGTGGGTAGGATACATTAAGAACATCTCACAGGACCTCTTGCATACAACTACTTTTCCATGCATGGGTCTCCAACAGATATGTAGATTCTATTCAACTCTGTCAACAGAAGAAAACTTTTCAAAAGCGAACACAAACTAAATTGCCTCAGAGAATTTTCAAGCACTTTATGTGATGACCCTCACATTGAATATACCAAGAAAGATGGAAGTTTCTTTCAAGATTAAATAGTAAGGAAACACCAGATATAGAGGAAAGAGAACAGAAATAAGATTTTCTCTGTGCTAATTATTGTCCAACAATCTCACCAGGAGAGTGATAAAGTTATACTACTATTTATAATAGCAATGGAAGCCAGGTGATGTGTAAGCAATATCAGATTACTTACTTTGCCATTGTTTCTGCAGACAGGTCTTCGGAATTCTTGACTTTTGTTTCACCTAAAAAGAAAGTATTTAAAGATATACTTACCAAAGACAGGAATTAAAAGAGCAAGAGAATTCTTTAAAAAAAAAATCTCATCTTTTGACAATGAAATAGGGACTTTATAGTTGTATATGATGTGCTTAACAAGGATTTTCTGTTACAGATATGTCTTTATAGTTGGCTACCCTGGGAGGATAATTACAGTAGCATAGCAATGATTTATCATTCCTCATACATGACCAGTATCAGAATTTGGTTACATTAAAAGATATTTTCTTAGCAAAACAACAAAAAATACATATATGTGTATGTATATGTGTGTGTGTATTTATAAATAATTCATAAAAACTAGAATCTAGGACTCCCCTCAAAGTGCTCAAACGGAACAGAGCAGGTTATTTTATGGCCACACTGAAATTTACTATATTTAACACTATTCAAAGGGTTTGGCAAATATATTGAGTCAGTGACTAATTAAGAACTTCACTCACCATGACCTCGCAGATCCAAAGCCACAATCCTACATTGAACCCTACTAATGATCGCTGCCTAGGAGGAAAAGGAAAAGTAGTAAGGTACATCTGGGTCGGCAAATCTTTCCCCAGAACCAATGAAAATTTTGTTGAATGAACTGCTATCAGAATTCAAGAATCTCAAGAAAATCAAAAGACTTCCCATTTTTCAGTAAAATTTTCAAAATCACTCTTGCTTTTTTGATACATATTCAGGTTCTATCCCAACTTCAAAAAATGGTTTTTTCTACCTAAATCCCTCTTTAAACCTTAACTTTTCATAGCTTTTCAATAAACACAGAGTCAGCACCTCTAAGAAATGACCCTCTAAACTCTGCTATTACCTATGATTTCATCCATATTCCTTGGTTATCTTTTTCCTGCTCTGAGAAGAAATTCCTAGATAAGGACCATGTGCCAGTTTATATCATGACTCAGGATATCAAACAAATGTGACATTCAGATCATGAAATAACACTGAAAGCAGTGCAAGTCATGAAATCTACCAAAGATTCATTTAGGATAAATACAGCAGTGTCCACAAGCTTGTACCTTAGTTAAACAAAAATATATTTAAAAAGAAACCATAATATCGAGGGAAGGTACAATTTTAGTAGTTTAAATAAACATGAAATAACTGGGGATCTTTCACAAATGAACTAGATTCTTTGACATAATACATCACAATTAGTGTTTAGCAAATGTCATCAACATTTTTTAACTCTTAAAAATAAAATGGGACGACGGTCTAGCCTAGCCCTCATGTTTATTTTATCAATAAGGAAACAGGCCAAGAGAAAGGAAAATATTTGCTCAGGGTCATATAACAGGTTAGCAGTAAAAACAGAATCATTATTAAGATAAGTACCAATATAGCAGTCAATGTATAACACAAAACAAGTCAGATTTCTCAAATCAAACTTTCCCTTATTTTATTTTTAAATGATTAAATATATCTTGAATGTATTCTCATTATAAAATGTTGAGAATATGGAAAATTACCAAGAAAGAAAGGAGAAACACCCCACCTTTGATTTGCCATCCAAATGTAGTCCCTGTCATCTCTTTGGGTATTTCCTGTGACCTCCCCTCCATCCCCAGCTTTACTGAGATATTATTGACAAATAATATGGAAGTTGAAGGTGCACAATCAGATGATTTGATATATGTATACTATAAAATGATGACCAAATAAGGTTAGTTAATACCTCCATCCCCTCACATAATTACCATTTTTTTGTGTGTGTGGTGGCAACATTTAAGATTTACTCTTAACAAACTTCAAGTACACAATACAGTATAATCAGTTATAGTCACCATGTTGCACGTTAGCTTGTCAGAACTGTAAAATGTATAGACACCCTGGCTCTCTCCTCAGATCGGGGAAATCTGAATTTCTGGTGGTCTAGTGTCTGGGCAGCATTATTTGCCAAAGCTCCTTATGTGACTCTGTCATATAGCCACAGTTGATAACCACCTGCTCGGATTTTAATCTTGGCTCCATCATTAACTAGCTGTTTGGCCCTGGGCAAGTTACTCAATCTCTGTAGAATGTGCTGTGCAACGTGATGAAGATTTTCCGAGAAGGAAAGCGCGGTGAGGAGAGACTGTCCATCCACGGCCTCACCGCACCGAGTGCAGCCCTACTGCTGCCCTTGCTGCCGACGCCGTAAACCCGCCAAGGGTGGGCGTCCAGCTCTCCAAGGGCAGCTTTTCACCCAGCCATTCACCGGGGCCAAGCCGCACTCTGAGACGCGATCTGGAGCGGCTGCAGCTCTGCCAATCCATTTCACAGGGCCCCAGGTCAATCTAATGTGCAGCCGAGGTTCAGCCTAGTCCTCGACTCCAGGATAAGAAACAAGACTGGAAGTATGATCTGGGTAGTAATAACATTTTCCTATATTCTTTGTTCTCTCACCAAATTCTTTCCTTGAGAAGTAGGCTGGGAAAATAGCCTAATTTGGTGAAGGTAGGAAGAAACTGATGTCCTCCCAGACACATGATTTCCTCAAGCTTTAAGTATTTTGGCAAATTCCATTAGTCAAAAGTGATTATTCTTTTATTTTATTTTATATTTTTCTCATGATAGTAAGTCCCATTTTTATAAGTGTGTCAGTTATTTATATTTCTCCTGTGAACTGCCACTTTGTATTGCTTGCTCATTTTTCTACTGGCTTCTTTTTCTTACTGCTTTGCAGGAATTTTTTAACGTACTGAAAGTATGAACCCTTTGCCTGTTACTCTTATTGCACATATTTCAAACCCTTTTTACCTAGCCCATAGCTGTGTTTTAACTTTAAGGTATCTTGCCTCAACTTTCTGGTTTTGGCAAAGTTAGGTTTATCAACCTTCCTCTTACAGCTTTCACTTCTTGTGGCTAACTTTAAGAACGCCTGTTTAAGAACATTCACATATGAATGTTCTTATGATTTGTCTTTTAAATTCAGTAGTTTAATCCAGTTGGATTATTATTCTATTGTATATTAAATTTCTTTTTATACATGGGCTTATTTCTTGATTCTTTCTGTCAATATCATACTTTTGATAGAATTGTAGAGTTTTGATATCCAAGAGAGCAAATCCCTTTTCTCTTGCTATTTTTCAGTAATAATTTCAAAAGTCAAAATAATCTTGGTTCACTGGGCATTTATTCTTCTGTGTGAACTTCAGAGTTTGTTGATCAAGTGTCATGAAAACTCCCATTGAATTTTAACAAGTTAGTCAGATTAAATCATACAGGGACATGATTTATTTCTCTATTCAGGTTTTCCTTTATGTCCTTCTGTGAGGTTTTGTTTTCTCCATAAATGTTTAAAAAAAAAAAAAAGGTTTGTTTGCAGGTATTTTATGGTTTTGTTGTTTTTATGAACAGGATCATTTTTCCTATTGCATTTCCAAATTTAGTAAGGGCTAACATGTAGGAAAAGTAGGGTTTTTTATATTGACTTTGTATACTATGGTTTAACTAGTAGTTTGCCAGCTTATTTTCTTTGATTTTTCTAGGGAGACAATATTTACAAGTATGACAATACTCTTTTCAAATTGTTAAAACTCATTTTTTCCTTGTTTGGCTAGAACCTCCAGTATAATGTCAAAAATAGTACCCTTACCTTGTCCCTGACTTTAAAAGGAAAGTGTCTAATGTTTCACTAAGTAAATTCATGTAATTTTCTGGCATATAAACTTAATAAAGCTAAGGAAGCTTTTCTTTTCATCTGTTCCTACAGAATTTTCAACATGAGTGGGTATTATATTTGATAAGGTCTTTTTTTGGCATCAAGTGAGGTGAGAGATTAACTACACTGATAGATTTTCTAATGCTCAACCATTCTCACATTCCTGGGATAAAACCTAGTTGGTCACAGTGTACTATTATTTTACTACATGTTGGATTCAATCTGCTGTTATTTCATTCAGGATTTGCATCTATGTTATATCCAAGATTGGCTCAGTTTTCCTTTAGTACTTGCCTGGTTTTGATATTAGACTAATGCTACCCTCATAAGTAAATTGGGCAGTTTAAAACAGTACTATTCTAAGTAGTGTTTCTACAAGGTAAATTTTTTAACTGAACTTTCTTCTTTTGAGGAAAAAAATGAACAGTCCTCAAGGTATTAAATATTTAGAATTGAGTTATACAAGAACAGCCTTTATTAAAGTAGTCTCCCTGCCTCTATTTGTGTCTCCTGTCCATGCTATCAGCTATACTAGTACCTTGATTATTTTAAAGCTCTTCAGTAGCTTCCCATTGCCTAAAACAGTGACACTCAATTACAAGTAGGTAGAAGTGTATCGAAATGTTCAACTGCCCAGAACTTTGTTATCTGGATGTGTCTGCAATTGTTTCAAGAATAACCTCCTTCCCTAATCTTGACATGCCAAAGATAAGTTTAATGTGGATGGGGATGGGGGAAGTGTTGTTTAAAAACAGCCCTATTATTACCCTGAACTAAAAGATAATGTACAGTTCCCTGGCCAGGTATACAGGGCCCTCCCATAATTCTGCCCCTATGATCTCTCTACTCATCTCATACTTTATATATACTCAAGCCTACTTAGAACTTCCAAAATACTTCACTGTTCCACTCTTTACTACCTTGCGTTGCCCTCTCCTTGGAATGCTTTCTCTACTAATCCAACTTCTCTTAAGTCTTTAAAACCCAGGTCAGATATCTTCTCTCTTACGAGACTATCCTTATAGTCCCCTCAACCAGCACCAGAGTTAATCATTCCCTGTTCCATTACTTTTGTATCTTGTTATAGATGCTGTGAATTCATCTAAAACTAAGTGCTTAAGTCAAGCACTTTGTCAAGAACCTTCCATTTTTTGTTTATTCTTACAACTATTAACTAAGTGGTATTATACTCAGTTCACAGATTAAGAAACTAATGCTTGACAGATTAGACTGTTTTGGGATTCAAATCCTAGCCTGAAAATTCCTTAAAATTGATAAAACCTTCTTAAAAATTATTTGCATACATGTGCCATCTCTATTTTTCCTATCTTTCTCACTAGACTTAAAACATCATACAAAAAAGAGGACAGGATATATGTTTAATTCTCCATTATATCCACAGCACCTAGCATAATGTCTGGCGCAAAGCAGAGACTTAACAAGTATTTCCTGATTGGCTGATCTTATTAAAGAGTGAATGCTCATTTTTCTATACTTAGTAACCCAGCACAAAACCTGGATTACAGAATACACTCAAGAAGTATTTGCTAACATGAACTGAAACAACTGGAAGAAGAAACTGGAATTAGCAGATACTTCAGATTCAATTCTTGGCTTTAATCAATTCACACTTGGTTGGTCCCAGGTCCCTCAAGGTACCAAAGCTGAAAACAACTGGAGTCTGGCAAAATCTGGCCTGCTGAGGCTGTATGTGCTAATAAGCTTCTGCTGCTCCTTTCCTCTCAGTCATACTTCAATTTCCACTCAGCTCTGGATTCTCTCACAGCAATTAGTCTGTTTTACCCTTGATAGGAGAGGGCTACAGAAGCCCTAAGTATCTTCCACTACATATGATCAACATGATTATTACAGTAATAACTACAGTAATAACTAATTTATTGGATATAATCTAGAAATCTAAAGCCTACCCTCTAAAACATCCTAATTTCCCTCTATTAGTTATAACCCTTTGATAGTTCCACAAAATAACTGTGTGTGTGTGTGTGTGTGTGTGTGTGTGTATATATATATATATTTATATACACACACATATCTTTTTTTCTGTTACTAGAGCCAGAGTAGAAATAGTTTCTCTTGATAGTTAATAGGACTTCTGGTGAATGTCTGGGTCATCCCCATCCCCCAAAAAAACTCCACAAAACATTTATGTAGAAAATGGGTTCTACTCAGGTTCCAAAGATTTTACAGATTGATAGGTAAGAACTCTGAAGGATACATTCATAGTTAAATCCTACAGTATGCACGGTGCTGGTACACTACCAAGATGACGCTCACTTTTCCTCTGTAGAAGACCGGGGCTGCTTTGAAATACCTAATCATCAGAAGTTCTGCCTTATGTGTGTCAAAAATATGTCTCTCTGGTTCTTCCCTGAGTCTGCACTCTTAGACAGTACAGAACTGGTCTTCAGAGAAACATGCACAATGGAGGTGGGCAGAGGTAGGTTTGGTGCTGTCAGTGGCTATGTTGAGTTCTCAAAATTTCAGTGTTCTCATCTGTAACCTCATAGAAATACAGGAAGTAGTAAATGGAATTATGCACACAAGCACTTAGCACAGGACCTGGTGCACAGTAAACGTTTAAAAGATACAGCTGATTTTTAAAATATTCTTGTAGCTAAAAGCATATATAACATCTCCCAAGTCTTTCCTTTTTTTAGGCCAAACACTTTCAGTTCCTTCAACTACTCCTTGAATGGTATGGTTACAAATACTCTAATCCTGGCTGCTCTTTTCTGAACAACTTCTAATTAGTCAATCTCCCTTTAACTTCTGGGTTCCAGAACTGAATACAACCTTTGAATGGAAAACAAACTTTTTCCTTTGAAAATAGTTTTCATTAAAGAAAAAAAATCTTTAAATTATGAAATTAATAAAAAACATACAACTGGAAGAAAACCTAGAAAATAGAAAGGCAGGGAAAAAAAATATCACAGCCTTTTACTTTTGTGTCCAGATGGTTTTAAAAGTTTGTATAAGGTTGTCTTATAGGTACATCCAGTTTATTTAGTCATTAACTTTTTGTTGGACATTGGAACTGTTAATTTTAAACAAAATGCTTTTCTTACATTTGGTATTATTTCATAAGAACAGATTCCTAGAAGTACAATTTCTGTGTCAAATAGTAAAAATATTTTGATGATTCAGTCACAGTGCTAAATTACTTCCCAAAAGAGCTCTACCTATTTACGATGCCACCAGCAATGTTAAAAGGTATTTTTTTCTAGTACATTTGCCAACTCAGGGTTTGTTCTGAAAAATATCATTAATTTGATTATATAAAAAAGATACCTCCTATGATCATATCTGATTACTAGTGAGGACAAATGTTCTCATGTCTGCTTGTTCTCCGTGAACTGTCTCATCATGTCCTTTGACTTTGTGTCTCCTGGAGTTTGGGATTTTTCTAATCATGTTATACAACTTCTTTATGTATCACCTGTATGTAAATGACTTAAATGTCATTTGATAAAGCCTTTACAGTCATTACATACTTTTCTGCTTTTTTAAACAGAATACAATGAACAAAATTTAACCTTTTGTTAATTGTTCAGCGTTGGCATTAACTTACTCAAGAAACAACTACTGAGCGCCAATGCCATTACAGGCCCTGTGTGCTGGACATATAAGAGTGAGTTAGGTGCAGTCCCTGCTCTCAAGAATTTAATGATTTAGCGTCATGAAAATCAATTGTAGTTGTTCGTCTCATCCTTTGGCTGTTAGTATATTGTCCTCTTGCTATGCTAGTGCCTTTCTGCTTTTATTTTATTGCTTTACCAATTATTATCTGGGTGAAGTTCTGAGGGAAATTGTGCCTCTCATGATTATAAGGTACATGGACTTCTTCCTGCTGTTTGCCACAGCTGCCTTCCTGCTGTTTGCCACAGACATGTTCCAGTGCTTGAGGAAATATGACCTCTGGAGTCAAGTCAATTGCTAAAGCACTAACTTCTACATAGCCATTTTTATTTTCAAAGCAGCATCACATATAAACTCATTCCGTGGGCTGGTACACTATCAGGTATAACAACAAAAAAGGGCAGGTAAATTTAACCAGTCAAAGACCAAACTATTAATAAGCTAACTAAGTGACAAGGAATTCCCATGGTTATGCAAGTAAACCAGGTAAGTAATTGGGACCTAATGATCTATCTATAAAAGAGTTCCAAAAAGTGTGGGATGCTAGTAGGTATTTTAGAAAAAAGGAATTGAGTGGTCAAATCCATTTGGAAGACACAGTTGCAATTAATAGATTTACTTAGAAGAACATCCTAAAGACTTTAATCATAATACACTTATATATAAATTTGTAAGAGAGAAGGATATTATATGTAATATTTCTCAAATTCATTTAATCACCAAAATCCCTATTAATTTCTCATGGAATTTGTAATCTATAGAATATATTCTGGTAAAAGAAGAACTAGCAATATCCTCTACAGTGACAAGTATACTAATGTCAGCAGCTATTTATCAGTCACCTTCTGAATGTCAGGCACTTCCCATGTTACTTTATTGTTCCTATCTTTGGGATAAAAATATTTAATATCAATACATGTCAGCAAATAGCTTATTATAATAATATTTGTACAAAGCTTAATAGTTTAGTTTTCATATCCATTATTTTATATCATCTTCAAAGAAACCTTGAAGTGTAAGGAGACTGTATTTTTGGAGAATAAAGGCTTACATGGCTTGCTCAAGGGCTTAGGTCGCTTCTTCAAGGATATATTACTAGTACTGGTAAAACTGAAACTAGAAGGCACATCTTCCAACTCCTACTTCACTGTTCTGTTCCTTAGGGTCAAAGCAATAGCTCTTTCACTGAAAGTCTGTTCTAGCCCTACTTAGATCCCTCATCTCTAAGGACTCTGAATGCTCAAATAGGAAGCATTAGCTTTGATTTTGCTCTCAAGTCCTAGAGAGCTACTTGAAAGTTCAGAGAATATAGTGAGGCTACCTCTGGCTTACATAGGCAATTCTTATCATAGTTTTATAAAATCTGTGACCCATTAAGTACTATCCTTGGAATAAAGCTTTTCCTATCTACATACTACTTTCTGGCAAATTTCTTATGAGGCAGAGCCTGGAATCACTGTACCCAGCAAGTTTTCAGTTGTGTCAATGAGACATGTCGATTAAGATGGTGCTTCTTTCCCCACCCCAATCACACATCTTTCCTTCCATGTCCCAAACATGTTAGCTGCCTAGTGACAGTGGGCAGAGCCATGCAAGTTATGACACATGAACCATTTCTGGTGAATCTGACCTTGGTTTATGGCAACCAGAGTAAATTTACTACTATAGCTGCTATATTATGTTGCTGTTACTTGTTCATTCAAAAACTTTCCTTGAGTTTCCTTGAGTGGCTAGTCCAAACTGAGATGTGCTGTAAGTATAAAATACAAACTAGATTTCACAGACAGAACAAATAATGTGCTATACTTCATAGTAATTTTTTATACTGATTACCTGTTGAAATGGTATTTTGGATACCATGGTTAAATAAAATATTTATTATTAAAATTAATTTCAGCTTTCTTTTTATCTATTTGAGGTAACCCTACTAGGAAATTTAAAATTACACATGTGGCTTGCAGTATATTACTACTGGACAATGCAGGTCTAGAGCCTGGCATTAATGGGCAAATAAATCATACAGCTATGTCCTAAAGAGAAAGGAAGTAGCAAACAAGACAGGGACCAAATCATTTAATCACTGCTGAATAATCACTGGCTGAATCATTTAACTCAGACATTTGAGAAACAAAAAGCAGTAAGACATTATCCCTGTTCTCAAAGAATTCAGTCTAACAGAAGAGATGAAAAGGTGCTTTTATGCTTAATTCCAGAAATCTCACTGCCAGGAACAAAATGGTATATTTAGGGCCCTTGTCAACAACACAGCCATCGTCTCCAGGTATCTAGTGCTGTGCTCCAACTTGCTCCCATTTTCTGTCCTTCAGACTCCCTAGTGGTAAATAGAGGAAGTACGTTTCTCTGCTTGATAGAAACAAGAAGAGATGGCAATTTCATTTTAGATAGGAATGTTGCTAGCATCTTCCTTAGCAGTATCTCTTCTTGCACATAGGCTGTCCCAGAGTCAAATGTCTGTCCCTTTCTATTTTTTAGGAATTATCTACAACTGGTAGCATTCACACACACACATATTCTTGCTTTAGACCAGGGTATCATCAACCAAATATTGTTTACTTCCTAGTAGCTCACAAGTACCATAAAATATAAAACAGGATTTAAAAAGAGGAACATTTTCCAAACACTCATGGGATGTCTGCATGTGTAAGTACCAAAGCAGGCTATATAAGGGAGACAAATAAAGGACAAACATTCCCTCTGTCTAAAGAGCCTGAATAGAATATGCTTGTTTATCCATTATTTAGATCACTGAGATACAGACCCCACTTTTAACAAGGCACAAATTCCATACCCCTCATCTCAATGCAATATGTACAGAACATTTTATAAACTAAAGAATTCATGCACTAAAGCCTACCAGTTAATAACCTCTAGTTTAAAGAACAGGTTAGGCTAGCCAAAAACATCCACAAGTAAACAGTGATTGTACTAACATCAACTTTGACTATCAACTACTTACTTACCGTAAACACAGCCCAGGAAAGGGCAGAATGGCCTCCTCCATGCAGAAGGAGTAGGACTGGACCCTCTGAACCACTCTTATAAACTCGAAAAGTGTATGGACAGTTAAAGATAACATATCTAAGCTTTGCTCACTTGAAGTCATTGACTATTTAGTCATAATAATACTAATTAGAAACTCAGGAAGCACCCAGATATATGCAAAGCTACAGACATCCAAACTTAAGAGACACTTAAACAAAAGTTTCTGAGACACCAGACCTCTGTTTTTGAAGAGCAGAGCCAATATTACCACTTTTTCAATGGAAAAATAAAGATTCTCTTTGCCCTACTGAGGACGTAGGCCCAGGCTTCTAGACGTTAAACCAATTCAACTCATTTGAGTCATTAAACCTTCCTCTAGGCCCTTAAGAGATGTTAGCAATTTCAGGAATTTAATTTTTGATCCCTTCTCCATACATTACACAATTATAGCCATTTAAGATCTGGCATAGATTTATAGGTAATATACCATGCTGTGCAAAGAACAGGTGGGGAATAAAAATGAAATAAACAGCAGGAATAAAGAACATTCTAGAAATTACAAAAATCTTCTAAAACAATATTATAAGCTTACTAAAGAACAGTTCATTTTGCAAAGGATATATCCTTGCCAGTTTCATTCTCTATTTCTACATCTTCCATGGACTCAAAGTACTGACTCCAAGCAACAGGGGAAAAGTCCCGCTTTCTTCCAGGGCTAAAAAAGAGAGGGAAAGAGTTCAAGTAAAAAATAGTTACTTATGAAAAGATGAAATATTTTTTATTGTAATTTTGGTGAAATCTCTAGGCTTAAAAAAAATTTTTTTTAATTAAAGTATCATTAATATACAATCTATGTAGCTTTCAAATGTACATCATAGTGGGAAAAGAAATCTTAATCAACAAATGCTAAATGTAAATCTGAAATAAAATAACAAAGGTATTTTAAAGATATGAAGAACTTTTATACACAAAGTATCACATTAAAAATGTTCTGAAAAGCTCTAAAATAGACTTAAAACTAAAAATTTTAGGATTTTAAGCAACTCATTAGTAGACTTTAATCACAAATATATTCCATGTATACACATACCACAAAACCTGCTGGTTTTCTCTGCTTGTTCTTGGCTATAGGCTCATTCCTATCCTCTCAACCCACTTTAATATCACCCCTGCCTGCTACCACCACTTTTTGTTACTATTGCTTCTTCATACCTTTAATCCCTCACATTCATACTTTTTAAATCACTTCCCAAACAATTAATATACAACTTTCATAGAAGGCAAACTGGCAATATCAATACTTTTACTTTCTAAGAGTTTAGCCAAAGGGATGCTCACACAAAGGTTAAATGACTTACCTATTCAATGTAGTATTATAATAGAGAAAAATTGGAAACTATCCACCAACAGGTGACTGACTCAAATAAACTGTGGTACACAGAAACAATATTTAGTTGTCAAAAGAAGAAAACAATTACATACTAATAAAATTATTTATATATGGATAAGATACACTGTAAAGTGGAAAACATAATGCACATACTAGTTTGCATAAAAATGTAAAATATGTATATATAATACCTTATATATGTGCTTCCAGATTATCTCTAGAAGAATACTGATAAACACTGATGGTATCCTGTAAGGGCAACTATGATTAGGAGATGAGAGGGACAGTTTTCAATGTCTGTCCCTTTCTATTTTTTGATTTTTGAAACATATTATTTAAAAATATAAAATTACTTAAAAAAAACAAAAATAATCAATAAATGTCTATTTACAATGTATGTCTTCAACCTTGGACGGTACACAAGAAAGAAACCCTAACTCTTCCCCTATTTCCATACCAATTCTTCTTCCCAGTAATGGAGGAAATTCAGAATTCTATTAGCAGCAAAATGTTAACTTCCTACCTGACATGTTTCTGTATATGCCGCAGAGCCAAAGAGAAAATGTACAAAGTATAATACAAGACGAAGCCCCTTTTAAAGGCTTAAGTTAATAGAAAAGCATTCTAGATTGAGTATAATACTGAAAAGAATTACTATGGAATAAGTGGCAGTCAGGTATGCATTCTTTGAACAGTCAAGCATTTATTGAATACTATAACTCTCTCTGCCTCGGATTCTTGTGATAGAATAAAATACCTTTTAAAATAATCTAATATATCTGGCATTTGGAAGTTGCTCAGTAAATAGATAAGCCTATCTTCTGATAGAAAAACTGCCTCTCTGAATGGCGAGAAGCTGAAAGGTTTTCCTCTGAGATGGGGAACAAGACAGGGATGCCCACTCTCCCCACTGTTATTCAACATAGTACTGGAGGTCCTAGCCACAGCAATTAGACAAAACAAAGAAATACAAGGAATCCAGATTGGTAAAGAAGTCAAACTGTCACTATTTGCAGATGACATGATATTGAACATAAAAAAACCCTAAAGACTCACTCCAAAACTACTAGAACTAATATCAGAATTCAGCAAAATTGCAGGATACTAAATTAACACACAGAAATCTGTGGCTTTCCTATACACTAACAATGAACCAATAGAAAGAGAAATCAGGAAAACAATTCCATTCACAACTGCATCAAAAAGAATAAAATACCTAGGAATAAACCTAACCAAGGAAGTGAAAGACCTATATCCTGAAAACTACAAGACACTCTTAATAGAAATTAAGGAGGACACTAACAAATGGAAAATCATCCCATGCTCCTGGCTACGAAGAATTAATATCATCAAAATGGCCATCCTGCCCAAAGCAATATACAGATTCGATGCAATCCCTATCAAACTACCAACAGCATTCTTCAATGAACTGGAACAAATAGTTCAAAAATTCATATGGAACCACCAAAGACCCCAAATAGCCAAAGCAATCCTGAGAAGGAAGAATAAAGTGGGGGGGATCTTGCTCTCCAACTTCAAGCTCTACTACAAAGCCACAGTAATCAAGACAATTTGGTACTGGCACAAGAACAGAGCCACAGACCAGTGGAACAGAATAGAGACTCCAAACATTAACCCAAATATATATGGCCAATTAATATATGATAAAGGAGCCATGGACATACAATGGGGAAATGACAGTCTCTTCAACAGATGGTGTTGGCAAAACTGGACAGCTACATGTAGGAGAATGAAAGTGGATCACTGTCTAACCCCATACACAAAAGTAAATTTGAAATGAATCAAAGACCTGAATGTAAGTCATGAAACTATAAAACTCTTAGAAAAAACATAGGCAAAAATCTCATGGACATAAACATGAGTGACTTCTTCATGAGCATATCTCCCTGGGCAAGGGAAACAAAAGCAAAAATGAACAAGTGGGACTATGTCAAGCTGAAAACCTTCTGTATAGCAAAGGACACCATCAATAGAACAAAAACGTACCCTACAGTATGGGAGAATATATTTGTAAATGACAGATCCGATAAAGGGTTGACATCCAAAATATATAAAGAGCTCACAGACCTCAACAAACAAAAAGCAAATAATCCAATTAAAAAATGGGCAGAGGAGCTGAATAGACAGTTCTCTAAAGAAGAAATCCAGATGGCCAACAGACACATGAAAAGATGCTCCATATCGCTAATCATCAGAGAAATGCAAATTAAAACCACAATGAGATATCACCTCACACCAGGTAAGGATCACCATCATTGAAAAGACAAACAACAACAAATGTTGGCGAGGTTGTGGAGAAAGGGGAACCCTCCTACATTGCTGGTGGGAATGTAAATTAGTTCAACCATTGTGGAAAGCACTATGGAGGTCCTCAAAATGCTCAAAATAGAAATACCATTTGACCCAGGAATTCCACTTCTAGGAATTTACCCTAAGAATGCAGCACTCCAGTTTGAAAAAGACAGATGCAACCCTATGTTTATCGCTGCACTATTTACAATAGCCAAGATAGGGAAGCAACCTAAATGTCCATTAGTAGATGAATGGATAAAGAAGATGTGGCACATATACACAATGGAATATTACTCAGCCATAAGAAAAAAACAGATCTTACCATTTGCAACAACATGGATGGAGCTAGAGGGTATTATGCTCAGTGAAATAAGCCAGGCTGAGAAAGACAAGTACCAAATGATTTCACTCATATGTGGAGTAAAAGAACAAAGGAAAACTGAAAGAACAAAACAGCAGCAGACTCACAGAACCCAAGAATGGACTAACAGTTACCAAAGGGATAGGGACTGGGGAGGATGGGTGGGAAGGGAGGGATAAGGGTGGGGAAAGAGGAAGGGGGCATTATGATTAGCATGTATAGTGCCTGGGGGGCACGGGGAGGGCTATGCAACACAGAGAAGACAAATAGTAATTTTACAGCATCTTACTACACTGAAGGACAGTGACTGTGAAGGGGTATATGGGGGGATTTGGTGAAGGGGGGAGCCTAGTAAACATAATGTTCTTCATGTAATTGTAGATTAATGACACCAAAATTAAAAAAAAAAGAAAACTGCGTCTGTGGAAGTTAACTACAATTTCAGCTTAGACCTTTTTTTTGGGGGGGGGTTTACTGGTTGCACCTGAATTCCTACTGGGAAACTAAATGCAGAACTTTTTTTTGTTGTTTGTTTTTAGCTTTTCCTTTTTTTTTAAATTGAAGTTTAATTGGTATGCAATCTTATATTGCTTTCAAGTATACAACACAGTGGTTCAACAGTTACCCATATTATTAAATCCTCATTCCCACTAGTACAGTTACTATCTGTCTTTCTGTAACATAGGAAGATGTTACACCTTCCCCACCTACCCACCTCAAACCCTCCCCCATGGTAACCACCTGTCACTTCTCAGTATCTATGAGTCTACTGCTGCTTTTTTTTCATTCTATTTTGTTTTTAGATTCCACAAATAAGTGAAATCATATGGTATATTTTTCCACCTGGCTTATTTCACTTAGTGTAATACCCTCTAGGTCCATCCATGGTGTTACAAATGGCAGAATTTCTTTCTTTTTTTATGGCTGAATAATATTCCATCATAAAAGCAGAAGTTTTAATTATACTTAGTCACTCACAAATCCACTTAGGTACATACTAATTTGAGTATAACAAACACAACATGGCATGCCAACCATGGTATAATGGATTCTAAGTATCCATGAATTTTGATGTCTGGACCTAGGATATCATCATAGTAATAGTACATAACATTTACTGTGCACAGCAGTGAATTGCTGTATCAAGTAATTTACAAGCATGATTCCATTTAATTCTCAACAAACTTTGAGAGAATTTTTATCCCCATTTCCCAGATAAAAAACAAAATATAGAGATATAAAGTTAACTTGCCTAAGGTTAGACAGGTGCTGAGTGTCAGTGACAGGATCACTCCTCAAAGCCTCTGGCCTTTATCCCAACACTGTATCTCAGATTCCTTTTTTCCTTCCTTATTTGTGCTTCTGAAAAGTAATCAGTCTAAATATGACTGAATTTGCCAAAGCCACAGAAACTTTCCGAGTTGGCCTGGCACCAGTTAATGAAAAATTACTTCCTATAAGCAGAAGTTATTCCTAGGAGAACACCCTCTACTTCCAATTTTCTTCTTAAAAAAAAAAAGTTCCAAGGACTACCCAACTTATAACAACATATGAGTAATTAATCTTTGGTTAAAGATCCAATGATCTATACCTCCAAGGTTGCTCCTAATCCCAGAGAGACTTTTCTGGCGTACTCCTAATATCTTCATTTGTACACATATTGTTTATACACTCCACAAATTCAGCTAATTTTGCAACTAATGTTAGACATGAAGTAGATAACAAGGACCTTACATTAATCTTTATATTCTAGTGAGAGAATATTCATATTTTAGGGATATAATTTTGGTTCTTTTTAAAAGGAGTTTGCTCCTTATTCTTTTATACCTATCTATTTGATGGCCACTACAGCCTGAGTAGGCTTTTAGTTACGATTTTCTTAATGAATTAATTACTGACTTTTTTCTCCATGGTGTCATAATTGAAGAAGTCTGAAGTAATGAGAAGAACTTTCAAAAGTATAGCAAAGTTAATTTATACTTTAAAAATTAGTATTTACTCACCAAGAATCTACTATATGTATTAAGCTGGAAATGGGGTGGGGTGATAGGAGATGCAGGGATAATTATAAAAGTAGTGAGACAATTCCTCTGCTTTCAAGAAGCCTATGTCATGTACATAAAGAGTCTAACATAACATACAGAGTTAAATACCCTAAGAGGTATGGCTAAAGTACTGTGAATGTTCAAAGGAAAAAGAAAAATTATTTTCAGCTGGCAAAATAAGGATCCAGTGTGGGGCATGTCACAGGGAACACTTTGGTTTTGATTAAAAACAAATGAGTAATAAAAATAGCTGACTGCAACACGGTAAGAGTAAGTACAGCAGTTTTGCAAAAGAAACTGATACAACTAAAAGCAAATAGTGGGGGAAGAATAATATTAGCTATAATAAAGTGGGGAATATATGTTCTTTTCTGTTATCTGTGTGTTAGGTTCCAAAAGTCAGATAGGGTTTGGATGGTATTACAGAAAGTGAGAAGCCAATAAAGCACACAGATTAAAGTATTTTAGAAAGATCAATATGCTGAAAGGTACAGATGAATTTGATACTGGAAAAAAAATATGTTACAACTACCTGGTTAGGATAAGATGGGAGTCTAGGCGAGCAATAGAATTAGAAAGGAGAAAACATAGAAAAACCTTTCAAAAAGGCAATCAACAAATATCAGAAATGTTCAAGATATGGAAGATGACTGACAGTAGAATCAAACTCAATTCTAAAGTTTTGAAGTACAGAGAGATGAATTATTAAGTTGCAAATTTGTAAATAAAAATCTACTTTGGGAAGCAAATGTATACAGATTTTTTGAGGTTGGAATAAAGTTTATTTCAAAACAAAATAAGTATGTAATTTCCTCCCACCTCTTCCTAGGTGGAAGGAGTCTGGCAGAGAAAGAACAAAGAAATGCAACAAGAGACATAAAGGAAATATGGCTTCTGTCTACACCACACAAATCAATGTGTTTATGGTCCCTTTTCTATTATCACAGACTTGTTCAGAATCTGACAAATGCTATGAAACATACTCTAGAAAAAAGTTCACACAAATATATTTTGCATACAAGTCCACTAGCTTCAAGAAATCCATCTATGAATTCCATATTAAAACCCTTGGCATATACTTTGACCTTAATAACCTCTTTCCAGCAGAAAGAGGAAAAATACAAAAGGAAGCAAGGAATAAGGAAATACTGTACCCTTAACACTTCCTAAACCTAAATTAATTTCCCATCTGCTAACAACTAGTTTGTTTTCATAACCCAATTCTGCCTTTTTCAATTGTGTGAACTTGGGCAAGTCACTTAACTTCTTTAAAGCAGAGCTTCTTCATGTCAGATGGGGTTGTATTACAAATTTTATAGGGATTGTTATGAGGGTTAGAGTAGCCTTCTTATCCCTTGGTTACTCTTAAATTAGCTTGTTTTGTTTTAACATAGAACTAATCATTTTCTAAAGTTAGTTTGTTCCTATATTTGTTATTATCCTCCAGTTCACTCCACCTAATTTGTTACTAATATGAGATCCATAAGAGACATCTGTTCACCAATGCACTCTCACAGCCTGACGTATTGACACATCTGTTGACATGAAATGAGCTATGTGCATAAAGCCTGGTGTCTCAATCAGCATTTATTATGATTATTATTATTAATAGGCTTTGAGGTTAATAAACAGGTTCCTCCTTACTGAAACTCATAAGGTTTCTAGTAAAAGGAAATGGGACACTCAAAGCCACACTAATCAAGACTGTGGTGCAAGCATGAGAATAGACATATAGACTGATCAAACAGAACTGAGAGTTCAGAAATGAGCTCTAACATTGACAGCCAACAGATTTTCAACAAAGGGGCCAAGACAATTCATTGGGGAAAGAACAGCCTTTCCAACAAATGGCATTAGGATAACTAAAAAGTTTTTTTAAAACTCTACAGTTTTTATACTATGGCTATGTACAGATGATCTTAGTTTAAGTTTCATTTCCAGTAGTTACAGCTTTGTAACTGCTTGACCATTACAAGTTAATCTCTGCCTTAATTTCCTCAACTGAAAGCTCTGGAAAGTAATTACAAATAGGCACATAATAAGGGCTTCATAAATGTTAGTTGTTACAGAAATATTGTTCACAGCAGAGCCACATAATATACTAATTACATATTTTCTTATACAACTTTTTCCTTTTTCCAGAATAATTCTCTCATTTTGTTCACTTAATTTTCTATTAAAGTATCATAAATTGATGCCCAAAACGTTTTTACGGGCAGAAGACATTTAGTAAGACATTTCACAAAGAAAGGAAACACAAAGAACCCACAGACATATGGAAAAGCCCCCAATTTAACTCATAGAGACGTAAAATTTTACATCACAGTAAGGTATAATTTCATACCCATTATGTTGGCAAACTCTAAGAAGCTAGATGACACCAGGTATTGCTGAGGATCTGGCTCAGATGGAACTGTCATCCACTGCTGGTAGATGTGTAAATCGGAAAACTTTGGAAAACAGTGAGGCATCAGCTGGGAAAACTGAATAGTCCTTTAATCTAGTAGTTTAATTTTATACAGAAACATCTGCACACAGGCACTGAGATACACATAAAAGGATGTTCACAGATAACCTACATATAAAAGGATGTTCACCGAAGCATTTCCATAAAAGAATTAACAAGCAAGCAAAAATGTATATCACCAGTGGAATATATAAACTGTGAATATATATATATTCAGACAATGGAATGTGGCATAGCAATAAAGATGACATGCTAGAATTATACACAATAACATGGACGGATCTCAAAAATATTTAGAGAATGAAATAAGCATAGGAGAATAGATGTAGTATAACTTCATTAATAATAAAGTTCAAAAAACGGGCAACACCAAGTAATATCTTTTTTATAATTACATGCATAGGTGGTAAAACTATAAAGAAAAGCAAGGGATATAACAATGAAGCAAAACTGAAGGAACAAAATAGCAGCAGACTCAGAGACTCCAAGAAGGGACTAGTTGTTACCAAAGGGGAGGGGTGTGGGAGGGCAGTGGGGGAGGCAAGAAGAGGGAATTGAGGGGTATTAAGTTTAGTACACATGGTGTGTGGTGGTCACGGGGAAGACAGTGTAGCAAAGAGAAGGCAAATAATGAATCTGTGGCATCTTACTACACTGATGGACAGTGACTGCAATGGGGTATGGGTGGGGACTTGATAATATGGGTGAATGTAATAACCACATTGTTTTTCATTTGAAACATTCATAAGAGTGTATATCAATAATACCTTAATAAAAAGAAAAAAAAAAGAAAAGCAAGGGAATGATAAATATGCAATTCAAGACTATGGAGAGTGGAGGTTCTCCTGGAAGAGGCAAAGAGCTTCTAAAGTGCTAATAATGTTCTGTTTCATAAGTGAGGTAGTAGATAGTTGGTAATTTATTTTATTCTTCTTTGAGTTGTTTATAAATATTTTAAACAACTTTCTATAGGTATATTTTACAATATATTCTTTTAATTAAAAAAAGAACCTTGAGAAATCTGTAAAACTTCTCTTAATATGGTCAATTGCATTAAATAATCTATCAGGTCCACTTTTTCTTTGGAAACTTTCATTCCTGACACCTTCCATTCATCTGCTCAAATTGGGACTGCCTGCTCTCTGGATGTGATGAATTGCTGCCATTTCACCATCACCCTGTGAATTTCTCTTGCCTTTCTCCTGTGTTGAATCCCTGATTCCCATATCCAGTAGTTTTCTTGATGAATTCTTTTTTTGATGGAACACATTCTCCATCAACTTCCTGAGAAAGGAGGATTAATTTTGAAACTGCATTTTAGAAAGTGCTGTTACCCCCCATTTTCATACTTGACTGACAGTTTTCCAAGATATAGAAATTCTATATCAGGGATTGTTTTCTGCCAGTGTCTCTAGAAAACTGTCTCCCATTAGACTGAGGGAAAAGGAAAGATTTGAGAGTCTAATGGTGCCTTATACAGGTTTTCAACCAGTCTTCCTATTTTTGGCCCTCTTTCAGAGGCACTTAGCACCTACAATTCCTGAACCTTATGGAGTTATATTATGAATGAGCTTGCACTTTCATTCGCCTTCTGTGGGTAGTTTTCAGTTTACTCTGTTCTGTTAGTGAGTTAATATTCTTCAAACTGCTACCTTCCTAAATTTTGTTGGTATCTTATCTTCCTGCCTCCCCTTTGTCCTTTGGTTTTATTCCTTTTTCTAAATTATTTTACTGTAATTTAATGGGGTTGGGAAGAGAATGGAGATAAACACTTGAATTAATTTCTATAACTCTTCTCTGGGGTAGTTACTATCATCCCTATTTTGCAAAGGACAAAACTAAAGCCAAGGGAAGTTAACTAGCTTATCAAAGACCATAGAAAGTAGCTGAGCTGTAATCTTATTCTTCGGGTCACTTTTTTATCAGTTGCAATATTACTCTCAAAATAATACTAGGATCTCCATTCCTGAAATTACCAAAGCTTGCAATGAGTACCCAGATATCTCCAAGAAGAGGTGGAAGAGGATTGATTCCTGCTGTAGGGATAGTGATTGGTAAAGGACACTTGTAGCAAGCCTGAGTTCCAGGGAAACTAAGTAGAAAGACAAGGTTTACAACTGTAGTGATAATGATGGAAGGAAGCAGGAAGGTGGAGTGAGGAGGAGGCATCAAAGATAACTCTCAAGTTTCGCTGATGCCATTCACAGAGTGAGAACAGCGGAAGCCTTTTTAAAGAGTTCCAACTTACTAAATATTTATTTATTTACCATATGCTTGAAAATCCTAGATCCTATTCCTATTGCTTTCTGTATTGGCCATTGCTGAGAATGGTTAATTGTTAACTGGGCATCATGGAATTAAAAAATGGAAATAGTAGCATTTCACACAATGTCCTGCATTTGATAAAACAAGATACTTATGGCCCAATGTATGATGTGGTTTCAAACAAATGAATCAAACCTTGCTTCACTTAAAACTGCTTTCAAATAAGATACTTAATCTATGAGAACTTCTAATCTTCTGAGTCAGATCACACGAAAATATACTTCACTTTCAATGGATGGATAAAGACAGACTGCTGCAGCACAGGAAGAACAACTATAATCTTATACCTCTAATAATAAAGAATTCAGCTTTACCTAAGTTAGAAAAATTTCTGCATTTTATTTCCACCATTCACCCAACTTAAGAACAACATAATAATTTTTTTCCAAAACCCCAAAAGTAAAGAGAAAAAAGGATCTAATGACAACTTTACTAAAATGATCTAGCCTCAAACAAAACACAAGCACTGAGACACCAGTAATGAAAGCATGAAAAACAGAATACAAGGCTTTCTGATGTTTTGCTGGGGCTCAATGTAGTTGTTTACTCTTAAAATCACTGTGTGTGGCTGTATTCAGTGATTAGAACTTATATAAGCTACTATTCTGCCTAGATAGTACAACAGGAAGAAAGCAAGCAACTTAGGGTCAGAGTTTAAAAGCCAATAAAGTCCATATAGAAGACTTTAATGAAGTGTATTTCAGAACCAACGGCCACATAATCCCCTCCCCAGACTCATGTGAATGCCATGATGATCAAGAGTAAAAGACATATTTCATAGACAAACAGCAAATATCTTTAGGGCAATTATTTTAGAGCCTATTTCTAGTCACAACCTGGATATATAAGCAGCTAATTTAATTCCAGTGCAATTAAAGAAACATCTGAGTATGCCCTGTATGGCAGGCCTTGACACACTTCCTAGGCATGAGGGTGATCAGCAGACCGTAAGTTTCCACTGATGAATACAATTTTGTTCTTGCCCTGAAAGAGCTCATACCTGATGAGGGAGGGAACAGGTATGTGAACAGTCACTGTATACTACGGCTATGACAGAAATCAGCCTGGCATACCATCAGAGCTTACAGATGAACACCCAATCTTGTTTGGGACCCTTACAGGAACACCCAATCTTGTTTGGGACCCTTACAAGAAGTCACAAAGATGATTTCTGTTGTGAAGATTCTGCTAAATCAAATGTTATAAAAATCTGAAGTATTATCCTCATTAAACAATGGCTTGGATAGGGAAGAGGCAAAGTACAAATCCTCTAATAACCAATAAAAGATTACAATTTTCCAATATTCAGTGAAAAATGTTAGTATAGAGATTTTCCAACTTAAAAATGGGTTTATATTCCAAACCTCTGTAATAGGCTGTTGGGAAAACTGAAGTACATTTCTTGATTACCAGTATTACAAAATATTGGTGGATTCTCTGGGTAGCTCCACCCCCAAGCCTACTTAGCCATAATATGCTAAAATGCTATTTGTGATGAAATTCAGCTAATAATAATGATGCTGTTTATGTGATTAACACAGAAAACTGATTTGAAGTGATATATATTTATATCCTGAACCATGGTTCTTATGCTTAAGGAAAAGCTGGTTTACTTAAAGGGATGAGTAGGATTAATGAAACAAACCAGACATGCATGTACTTGTGCAAGGCACTTTACAAGCATTATTAAATTTAATCCTCACAACAACTTCATCTATATTTTTTTAACAGAAGATACATAGAAGGATATAAATAAGGAATCATAGGAGGACATAAATAGAGCATAAGTTTATTTTTGCATGCTGTCAATAGTCACAGTTTTAAATATCACTTCTACACTCAACAAGTCTATGGCTCTTCTCTCCCATTTTACTTCCCTACTAAACTTAGAGTGGACAATCCTAAATTGTTGAAAAAATGTCATGTCTGCTGTATCTGAGCATCATTCATTCATTCATCAAGTGTTTATTGAGCTCCTGTGTGCTAACATCTTTGGGGCAAGTAAATAAAACAGAAAAGGAGTTTTTAATTAAATTAGGGAAGATTAAACAAGTAGATCATAATCTAGTTGTTAGTAGAATAGATTACCAGATGGCTATCTGGAGTGGTAGTATTTTTGCAGTGCTTATATAAGTCCATGTGATTAAAGCAGCAGACTTAAATTCTAAGAACTACTTACTAGATCAGGCTATTAGAGATCATCAACCCAAATCTTCATGGAAGGGAACAATTAGCTGTCTGTTATGTATAAAGCTGTGTATTGAATTCTACAAGTATCCCCAATTTAAAGATGGGGAAATACAGGCTCAAAGATGTAAAATAACTTGTCCAGAACCACTTTCAGGAGCACTGGAGCTCCAGTGAGGAGGAGCACTGGAGGACTGAATTTGGGTCTGTCTGATGACAAAGTATTCTTTCCACTACACTATAATAGTGAGGGCCAGAAAAAAGAAAAATAACTTAACCACAGCCACATGGCTTATTATTGGCAGAGACAGGATTTCCACTTAACACCTGGAAAAAGTCCATGGCAAAGGACCCCCACAAAGGCAGGTTGGAAAAGGACTGATAGTAAACAACTGCAGCCTTCTGCTACAGTTTAGAATGACAAGAATTTTCCACATAATCTCTTATTCAATCTTCAAAATATATTGGTAGTATGGGCTTAGACTGGTTGTCAATACTGTATTTTGAAGAACATCTAAGTGTGGCATATAAGCAGACTACCCTTTTAACAGTGCTATTAATTAAAACTTTCTTCTCTAAAAGGAACTATTTCCTAGCACGAAGCAAGTTTTTCCTAACCAACCAGAGGTGTTTTCTCAAATCTGACATTAAGTAATGTAACAAGGAGGGCTCATTAGGTTTAAAAAATAAAATCAAATTATCCAATTTTGGAGACACTAAGAAGAAAAAGATTTGCTGGCAATAAGCCTAGCAACATGGAAAGTGGACATTTACTTAGGTCTAAGGGCTCAAACCTGGCACAATGGGGAGAAAAGGGAGAGAATGCAATCACTTTCTACACCTATGCAGAAAACAGTGGGGAATTTAAAGTCAGAAGATCACTGTGTTCCCTTAACACTGGAACTCCAGGCAGAGATGCTGTTTACAGTGTACTCCAGGCTGTCCCTCCCTACTTCCCACCACCTTTATTCTCTAACAGAATTCAGATTTGTTTTTAGTAGCTAATGGAGATCTCTTACTATCTTTCCCCCAACCCAAAGCAATGAATCAGTATTGGTGTAAACCTGTTATAGTAATCTGATTCCATATTTCCAGTGACCAGTTCTGGACATGTGAACCAGTTCTGGACAAGGAGACCTATGGGAAAATTCTGAAGGGAGCTTCCCCGTCTAGGGAGAAAAAAAAAAGACAAGCTTAGCTGGGAAAAGGCCTTTGCTACTGTTTCTTCCTTTTTGTTTGGAAATACAGATAATGGTAAGATGCAACTGGAGTTGCAGCAGCCATCGTACAACCATAAAGTGACAAGGAAGAGAGAAAAAGTCAACATTTCTAAGGATGGCAAAAGAAAGAATGCAAAAAGCCTGGGTTTGAATGATACAGTTGAATGACTAAATCAACTTTGGAACTTCCTATTAATAATAAGTATCCTTTGGTTTAAACCACACTATGTTCTTAACAGCAAATTAGATTATTTCACATGAATGTAATATTGCTGATTTGAATTTGCAGAATTTTGTAGGTTTAACTGTATTTAATAATAAATCTGTTGAGTTTATAATTATGTAAGAGTAATTTGTACATTACTCTTATACATAAGGAATTTATTCCCAGCTTTATTTTGTTCATATTTAAGTAACATTACATTAAATACAACTTAGTACAATACTTGGGATCTCAAATATTTTTCCTTCAATTTCTTCAAGGAAGACTCAGTATCATAAAAATGTTTATTCTACGTTAATTTACATATTTAATTTAATCTCAATAAAAATACCATCAGGATTTTTTTCTGGCACTAGTCTACTTGATTGCAAAGTTTATTTGTAAGAAAAAAACCAGTAAGAGGAGCCAGGAAAATCATTAAAAAGAATGAGGGGGAGGCTGCCTCTGCCATCTGTTAGAACATGTTACTAACGCCTCTCCAATTAAAAGTGTTGTAGTGGCACATAAATAGACAGGCCAATGGAAAAGTAAAGAAACCTCATACACCAACCCAAATCTATGTGGAAATTTGTAATATGATAAAGATATCATTTTGTTCAGTGGGGAAGAAGACTTTTTCTTTTTTAGATGAAATTACATAAGGGACTTTTTAATGAATAGTGTTACAACAACTGACAACAAGTGTTAGCCTGTGGATAAAGATAAAATTTCTCACATTGCTCATTAAGAAAAACTTTAGACGTAAAACTGCACCAAAAAGAAAATACCTGGGAATAAACCTAACCAAGGAAGTGAAAGACCTATACTCTGGAAATTTTTTTTTTTTTGAAAGACCTATACTCTGAAAACTCTGAGACACTCATGAGAGAAATTATAGAAGACACAAATAAGTGGAAATCTATCCCACGCTTATAGATAGGAAGATTAATATTGTCAAAATGACCATCCTGCCCAAATCAATTTACAGATTCAATGCAATCCCTATCAAAATTCCAACAGCATTTTTCAATAAACTAGAACAAATAGTTTTAAAATTCATATGGAATCACAAAAGACCCCAAATAGTCAAAGTAATCCTGAGAAAGAAGAACAAAGCTGGGGCGATTACACTTCATGACTTCAAGCTATACTACAAAGCTATGATAATCAAAACAGTATGGTACTGGCACAAACAGACTCAAATCAATTGAACAGAGTCCAGATATAAATCCATACATATTAGGTCAATTAATTAAGATACAATAAAGGAGCCATGAATACACAATGGGAAAAAGAGAGCTCTTCAATAACTGGTGTTGGGAAAACTGGACAGCTACATGCAAGAGAATGAAACTGGATTACTGCCTAAGTCCATATACAAAAAAGTAAAGTCGAAATAGATCAAAGACCTGAATTTAAGTCATGAAACCACAAAACTCTTAGAAGAAAACATAGGCAAAAATCTCCTGAACATAGTATGAACAATTTTTTCCTGGACACATCTCCTCAGGCAAGGGAAACAAAATAAAAAATGAACAAGGGGGACTACATCAAAGTAAAAACCTTCTGTACAGAAAAGGACACCATCAGCAGAACAAAAAGGCAACCTACAGTACAGGAGAATATATTAGAAATGATTTACCTGATAAGGGGTTAACATCCAAAATATATAAAGAGCTCACACAACTCAAAAACAAAAAAACAAATAACCCGGTTAAAAAACGGGTGGAGGATCTGAACAGATATTTTTCCAATGAAGAAAATGATGGAAATCTATGCACATGAAAAAATGTTCCACATTGCTAATCATCAGGGAAATGCAAATCAAAACCACAATGAGATACCACTTCACACCAGTCAGAACACCCACTCCAAAAGACAAGAAACAACAAATGCTGTCAAGGATGTGAAGAAACACCTACATTGTTAGTGGGACTGCAAATTGGTGCAACTGCTGTGCAAAGCAACATGGAAGTTCCTCAAAAAACTAAAAACAGAAATACCATTTGACCCAGTAATTCTACTTTTAGGAATTTACCTGAAGAAAACAAAATCCCTGATTCAAAAAGATACATGCACCCCTATGTTTATTGCTGCATTATTTACAATAGCTAGATATGGAAGCAACCTAAGTGTCCATCAATAGATGAATGGATAAGGAAGATGTGATACATATACATAGTAGAATATTATTCAGCCATTAAAAAAGAAATCCTGCTATTTGCAGCAACATGGACAGATCTAGAAGGTATTATGCTCAGTGAAATATAAATACAAAGCAAAACAGAACAAGCAAAACAGCAGTAGATTCACAGACACTCAGATGTGACTGGTGGTTACCATTGGAGAGGGGTTGGGGTGAGTGGGTAGGGAGGTTGAGGGAGATAAAGGGGCATAAAAATTCTCAATCATAATGTAGGTTAGTCATTGGGATAATAGTACAGCATGGAGAATATAGTCAGTGATTCTGCAACACCTTCCTATGTTGACAGACAGTAGCTGTATTAGTGGGGTGAGGATTTAATAATATGGATAACTGTTGAACTACAGTGTTCTTTACTTGAAAGCAATATGATTGTATATCAACTATACTTCAATTAAAAAAAAAGAAACTTTAAATAAAATGGATGAAAAAAAAAGAAAGAAAACATACAGGTCCTGAAAAAAAAAATGAGCTCCTTTACAGCATGGGAGTTGGAGATGTCTTACTATGACTCAAAAAGCAGAAGCCATACATTCTAGATAAATGTGAGCACATAAAAATTTAAAAACAAAACTTTTTACATGGGAAAAATACATAAGCAAAGTAAAAAAGGCAACTTGGGAAGATATTTTTAACACTTATAAAAAGAAAATATCCCTAATACATGAAGAATTTTTCAAACCCACTTTGGAAAGCAGTTTGTCAGTTTCTTAAAAAGTTTAACACAATTTACCATTATGACGCAGCAATTCCATTCTCAGGTTTACCCAAGAGAAATGCAAACATATATTCACACAAAGATGTGCATGTGAATACTTATATAGCAGCATTATTCATAATAGCAAAAAGCTAGAAACAATGCAAGTGTCCAGCAACTGATAAATGAGTAAATAAAATGTGGTATATCTATACAATGGAATATCATTCAGCAATCAAAAGGAATGAAATACTGATACATGTTCAACATGGATGAACCTTGAAAACATTACCCAAGTTAGAGCCAGTCATAAAAGGCCACATATTGCATGATGTCAGTTATATGAACTCCCCAGAACAGGCAAATATATGGCAACACAAAGTAGACTAGTGGTTGCCAGGGGCTGGGGTAGGAGGTAGTGACTGCTAACAGGTAAGGAGTTCCTTTATGGGATGATGAAAATGTTCTGGAAATGGTGATGATTTTACAAACTTGAATATACTATAAGCCACTATCTGTACATTCTAAAAGGGTGAATTCAATGGTATGTGAATTACAACTTAATTCTTAAAAAAATAGTAACAAAAACAGAAACACTAGGATTTAATTCTAGTCACTGAATGTGTCTTTGAACAACTCACTTCACTTTAGCCTGTAGTTCTCCATCTGTGTGAATAGCTCCATAAGCCCTCCTAAGGGACCTATCTAATCAGATATGAATAAGCATACAGCTTGAGGGGAAGAAGCTGACATCTTAGAAACTGAAGGAGCGCTCCTACTTCACAAAGAATAAGCCTTTGTTAGAGCTCTCAATATAAAATAATTTACTAGTTATCATTCCTTAAAAGCCTAAGTGTCAGGAAGCATAAGTGCTTTTCAAGTATTATTTCATTCTCACAGCATTCTAAGGTAAGCACAGATAAGAAATAAGACTATGAGGGGTTAAATGATTTGACCAATGAAAATACTCCAACTGAGCTTCGAACTCAGATCTACATCACTTTAAATAGCAATCTCTTTGCACCAAAGTATAACAATATGAAGTCTGGATTTGAATTCTGTACCTGCTACTTAATGATTTACCTCTTAAATAATGCAAAAAAAGGCACTAATGTGTATATTCCAATTAAAACACTGTAGAAATGTAAGAACACAACATAGTACTATTGATAAAGCAAAAATACGTTAAAAATGAAAGGTTTTAATAATCTATAGTCTCTCTAATGGTAATGGAATGTACTAAAGCAGTGACTTCCAAAACATACTCCTCTCAAGCACACCAGACATTAGAGATTCAATGTTTGTGTCCCCCTAAAATTCAGTTATCTCCTGACATCCAATGTGATGATACTTGGAGATGGGGCCTGTGGGAGGTGATGAGGTCATGCAGTTATAGCTCTCAGGAATGGGATCAGGCCCATATAAAAGAGATCCCACGTAGCTTATTGTCCCCTCCTGCCATGTGAGGACCCAGTGGGCAGACTGCCATCTACAAACCCGGAAGTAGTCCCCACTAGGCACAGAATCTGCCAGCACCCTGATCTTGAACTTCCCGGCCTCCAGAACTGAGGAATAAATTTCTGTTATAAGCCACCCAGTCTATGGTATTTTTGTCATGGCAACCCTAAGATACCAGTTAAAAGTAGGGATCCCAGATCAGAGTAGCTCCAAAATCTTTAATAAGAAAGTTCAAAACCATTATTTTAGCATCTATCATTTGCTGGTATCTATCAAGGAACAATGAAACCAGGATTTTGGGTCTTATCCAAGAGAAAGTGTTAGTGTCCTGAAAGGGAATGTATTGTAGCAACTAAACCTATCTTGAATCCTGGTTCTGCCACATTCTAGTTGGGTGACCTTTAATCTCTGAGTCTGAATTTTCTTACACATAAATGCAGGGAACTTCTTAGTATTGCAAGGTTGTGGGCAGATTAAATAACATACATAAAGCTACTACTATGATGCCTGGCATATAGTTCTTACCCACCCCCCTAAAAAAGGAATTGCCATTAGTACATTATACTCTGGAATTACTACATTTCAATTTGAAAAACTAAGTTAATGGAAACTCAAGAAAAATTATAAACTCAAAACCACCTTGAATATGCAAACACATCTAAATAAGGTTTAGTGAAATTGAAGGCAAAAGTTTATGCAAAGTATTTGAAAGAGTAAGTCATATAAAAGACTGTCAAAGGAACAGGCTCAACTTGAGAGTAAGAGACCAGGGAGTGGGAAAAGATGGGAAGAAAAAAGCAAATAAAGAAGGATGCTTTGAGACTGCTGGAAGTGAGACTTCCTTAATTAGGACTGACTGAGGAAGAGGAAAGGCTGGATTCTAGAGTATTTGCAAAGAAATAAGATACACAGGATATTGCCAGGAAAACAACTATGAATCCAGAAAACACAGCGGGTCCCAGAATTGACAGACTCAATTTCTAGTCCTTAGTTGCCTTACCGCTAAGCTTCTAGGGTGCCTTAGTATGAGGAAGATTTGTTTTTATTTTCTCTCTTATTAAGAGAAAATATTGTCTCCTGCCTCTTAGTTTACCTTACAGAATACAGAATTCTCTGAGCCTGTTTCCTCAACTATATAGTTAAGTGGTAAGATGAGCTCATTTTGAAGCTCTTTTCCAGCTTTATTATCCTAGGAGGGAGAGAGTCTGTAACCATCACTAACATTAGCTGAGGCCTGCCTATACTCCAACATGAAGTAGGAAAGAAAAATACAGGAAAAGAAGCTACCTGAGGACTACATAAAATTCACCAACATATGCTCTTCTTTTCACAATACTATAAAGAAGCATCTTGTTAAATAACTATTTTCCAGGATAAGCAGTTGGCCTAAATTAAAAACACAAAAGCATCTATTCAAAGAGGATAAGGTACAATTATACAATCTTCTAATCAGATTTTCCCTTAGTATTTTTCTTCAGTCCTTCATTTTCAGAGAACTTGTTTTGACAAAGTGAGAAACTGAGCTCTAATTAAACTTATTGAAGCATGTATAGTTTTATTAAAAAGCTAATATTTTTATATATTTTTATGGAGTGCTGGTATACAGAAAGATCAAATTTTTGTTAAAGGAAGTCATCAACTAAGATACATAATAACAATAAATCTTACATTAATTTCATACTCCAGGTTTATTTTCTCAAATAATCTGTGTGGATCAGTTTCCAGATTCTCCTGATTCATGTTACAGTCCTACCTTTTTGTCTTCCAAAGCCAAAACCATCTCATTTTATATTATATGAAGGCTTCTACCACCTCTTTTGCATCCATTGATCTTTCTCTTCCATTAACGCTTTTTCATATTTCTACTGTGTATCATAGTCAGGTCTCTACTTCTTAATACTTCCTCCTGGTTTTTCCAACCATTTTCACCACCCCTACACCCCACTGTTTTAATTTATGATTCTCCTTTCTCTTCATTTGTAGGACCCACTTTCATAGTACTGCATTTCCTAACCTCAGCTCCTTTTTGATCAGTTTTTAAACCTAACATCTCTCCATAGCCCAAGGTTTCTCTAGTCCTTATTTCAAAAGTATCTACCAACCCATCTCTAGAATCCCAAACACACAATCTTGATTATTTCATACCTAAGTATTCTTTCTAATCCTTTCCTCTTTACATTCACTAGTCTCCAAAATCCTGTTCGATACTACACATATCCCTTACAACCAACTGCTTATTCAATTCTCTGCTTTCCAGCAATTTCCTCTTCCCTGTTCAACTCACCATATTCTCTCTCCTACACCTAAGTATCGCCTCACTTGGCACAAGCCATTCAACAACCTAAAATTCCAAAAGCTTATCTCTTCAACATAGCTCCTCTGTTCCCAGCAAATGGTTTCCATCAAAATATTTTAATGGCTACTCTCAATGCTTCATTAATTCTGAGGTCTTATCAGACCAGAACATAGTCTCCACCATACTTGTTGCCCAGCAAAAATCAACTGCCCAAATCTGTCTCTTAAGCTCCCCAAACCTTGCCTCTGCAGTACTCCCATTCACTAAACCCCGATTCCTACTCATTTCTCAACCTCAAGAGCCCACGTCACTCTTTAAGCTCTTCAGTTGTCTCCTTCATCACTCCTCCCATTATTCACCCTCACTTCTCAGAACATTACCATTACCCTTAACAGTCCTCCTGACTATGTTCTCCATCTTTCCTTAAGCCTGTCCCCAAGCTTTCTCAGTTCTCCCTTAAAGATACCTCATATCCTAGTCACCCCCTCATTCCCTCAATTTGCCTCTTACACCAGCTCTCTCTAGAACCTTCTGCCCCCTAGTTCTCTCTTCTTCTCCAACCCTGCTTCAGATGTTTTCTATTTTCCTCAGCTTTTCTAATACCTAGTTCTCACAATCTTCTTATTCCTCCCAAATCTTTCCAGAGTTATTTCCCTAATTGCCCCTCAACTTTTCTCTCAGTCATTCACCATTTCCCTCAACCCTCCCTGGCAGATTCCCACCCACCTTTGTCACCGCCCTATTCCTTCCCCCCAAACCTCCTCTATCCCTTCTTCTGGAGGTGCCTCCCACATCTCTTAAATTATCTTTTCAGCTTCCTAAATCTGCCTCATTTCCATTGACTTGGCGCCTCCCGTAGTCCCCAAATCTGCCTTCTACTCCAACCAAACGTCTCCAGGCCGCCGCCAACATTCTCTCCTCTCCTTAGCCTCCCTTGCTGTGCCTCTCGAAAAGCCAAGGCCCCATTCTCCAATGGCCGGCCTGGCCTCTAGGGGGAAGGGGTACAGGTTACGTACCCCATTCGCATCTTGGCTCCGCTCTGACTGCCCCCGCTGCCGGGTAGAGGAGGGCGGGAGGGCAGGCGGCCGAGATGCATGCTCTTCTCGAGGGCCGACATGAAGGGCAGGCCGCAGGCAGTTGAAGAGTAACCGAAGCTTAGTCCCACGCTACGTGCGGCCCAGCCGGTCACGGCTCGCTCTCCTAGCGACGCCCTGTAGCCTTTGGACAGCAACCAGCAATTGGCAGCACCGCCCACCGGCTCCCTAAACTCCACCCACTCTCAGCGCTTCCACCGGAAGTGCGCAACAGCCCTCCACAAAGGTAGCTGGGTAACGGAGTCTGAGGACCCCTCAAACCCCAGCGGAGAACTCGACGCCCTCGCCCTCACAGGAAATAAGAGCTCCTGAAGGAAATGCACCCTAGGCAATGGAGTCCTCAAATCGCGTACCCCTTTGCGCTTGCGCAGTTGGAGGCGACCCTGGTCAATCCCACAGCAGCAGTATGGCAAAGCATCCTGGGTGTTGTAGTTTTTTTTGGCGGGAAGGAGTCTCGGCGCCTTCTCTTCTCACTGCTTCTCAGAGTCTGTTAGAGAAAGAGCCGCTTCTTCCTGCCTCCCAGTCTGCCCAGCGGCGCCGGTTGCTGGGGAACACAGGCGCCCTGGGAAGGGATGGCGGGAGGCCACTGCTTTGGTGCTGGGGCCGGAGCTGATTTGGTGAAGAGGTCGGGCTCGTCATGAAACAAGGAAAAGTCCAAGGGCCTGGGGGCGGCCGTAGCCGCAAGAAGAGAGGTAAACTGAACGACAAAAGTTGAGGAACGCGTAATGCGGGGAGTTAGGGAGTTAGTTCCCGCCCTATGGGGGGAAGAAAAAAATAAAGGACGGAGGAGGGAGAATAAACAGGGAATCAAGGTTACAAGGGAGGGCTAGTGGCCTTCTGACGAATGGAAAGGAAATAGGGGCTGGAGTTGGGGGCAAAGTGGACGAATAGATGGGGCTACGTGAAAGCCAGAAGGGTACGGGTAGACTGCTTCTAGAGGAAGAGAACAAAACATTTTAGATTTTTGGCTTTTCCTTTTTAAAAATTGACATACAATATTTTGTTAGTGTCAGGTGTACAACAAAATGATCAGATATTTGTGTATGTTGAGAAATCACCACAATGTCTAGTTAGCATCCATCGCCGCACACTAATTACAAAAGATTTTTCTCGTGATGAGAGTGTTTAAGTTCTACTCTTAACGACTTTCAAATATACAATACACTATCATGAACTATGTGCTGTACTTTATATCCCCATGATTTAGATGTGTTTTTCATAACAAAGTTAAATGTGTGAGTGAGTGTGTGAGGGGGTATAGCTTTGGAGGACCATATGGGACTGGAAAAATCTTAGATTGGAGAGGGCAGTATGTCAATAAAGCCTAATCTGAAAGGATTCCATTTTGTGTATCACTTAATCTCCAAGAAGTAGCAAAAAGCAAGACTGAGTAAATGTTGGTTGAATGAATCAAGATGAGACAATCATAAAGCATGAAGGATTACTGGTGGGAGTTGGGAAAGATAGTTGTGGAGAGAGAAAGAAACAGTGGGGAGTGACACAGTGTAGTAAGTGAGGGCATGAGATCTCTCAAGGATCAGAGGGGAGAGGAGTGTAGCAAGAGGACCTTATCAGGTTAGTATACTCAAAGAGAAATAAACTTAACAGGAGAGTAGGGAAATATTAGCTACAGTGATAACAGTCACCCTAAGAACCCAGGGCAGATCAAAAGACCTGGAAATTGAATCTCTACAGGGCTGCCTCAAAGAGAAAGAAAAATTGGGTGACTCTGCTTTTTATACTGTAGACAAAAGAGGTATTAGGAAGGGTAACAGTGCATTAGGCCATTGGGCTGAGGACTGAAGCTATAGTTTGGAAAGGTATCTTAGTCAAGCTGCTTAAAGATAACATAGTTAAAGATAACTAAGGCAGTTTTGAGACAGTGCCTTTCCTGCCAGGACAGGATATGAGAGAGGAGCATGGACGTGTTCAAGGCTGGTGCTCCCTGTGTCAAACCACTGAAGCATATTTGGTTGACAGAAGGAAATCAAAATATAAATAACGTAAGAATGTCCTTCTCATATACCGTCCTCACTACATATATCTTAAAATACTGTTTTCCTTTTGAGGCAGCCCTGTAGAGATTTAATTTCCAGTTTCCTGATCCGCCCTGGGTTCCTAGAGTGACTTTTCTCACAGACGCCAACATTTTCCTACTCTCCTGGTGAGCTTGGTTGTCTTGGAGCATATATATGCATATACAGTCATGTTCACATATACATTTAGGTATAATTTTTACATATTGAAACTAGTTATTCATAATGATTATAGTGTAACTCTTTCCACTTTACAGAGCAGAGAGGGTTTCATTTTAGAAATCCAAGGAATTAATTTTATAGATTCCTGATATGAGAGACTCCAGTAGATTTTCTTCTTGTGAGGCATGACCACTCCCCAAGGGAAAAGTCAGAGTAATAGAAAGATGCGTGTAATATAGGAACGATTTCTTAAATTTCCTAAGTCATGGTTAGAAGATCCTAAGTAGAAAACAATCAGGGTCATTAAAGGAAAATTTTATGAAAAGTCATGATTAATTGCCTCATTTACATTTGATTATCTCTGAAATACAATAAATATTATAAAAGCCAATAAATATTATGAACACACTACAGTGTTAAAGAATAGTGGAAGAATCTGAAGGTGATAGTCTGTCCTCACTGACTGTGGTGTTAGCAGGAAAGCAAAGACACAGACAGTTAATTGTGGTCTTAATTGAAATGATGACTTGTATAGTATAGGCTTATTCCTTTGAGTGTTGAGTGAAGGGATTTGTTGCAATTTTATGTTTAGTGATGGTTTTAAAGAGAGTTAGGTAAAGGTAGCATATTTTTAAAACCTGTGGAACTTGGAATAATCAAAACAGCAGTGCTTGAAAGAAAAATTTCCCCTACTTCTGAGATACTAAAATCTACAGTATCATATTTGTATTTTTCAAATATCTTTCAATTAAAGAGGAGTTTGTATTAGCATGTGTTAAGTTAGTATGCTCTTTACATACAATAAGCTGAATCAAACCCTAAGTATTAATTAGTTTATCAGTGTGGCTTAAGTGACTGGGTGACCAGATTGGTTATTATATGGTCTGGTTTGCTATGTGCTTCTCATGTATTAGAATTAGCCTTCTCTGTATATAGACACTGAAATGTTTTTATGTGTTTTCATTCAAAAAACACATGATATGTTTTCACTATTTAGTCTAAATTTTCACCTATTTTGGATTCCCCCAAAGGTTTGAGTGATATTTCTCCATCTACAAGCCTACCACCTCTGGTTGAGGGCCAGCTACGCTGCTTTCTAAAACTTACTGTTAATAAGGTCATATGGAAGATTGCAAAGCCTCCCACTTGTGTACTTGTCCGAGTGAGATGGTGGGGAGAAACCTCAGATGGAACCCTCTTTTGTCCCAGAGACACATTGCAGACTGAACCAAAAGCTGTGAGAACAACTACACGTTATGCTGTTCGTTGTGGTCCAAAGCAGTTTACCTCTTATCTAACAGGTATATTTATGTTTTATTTCATCTGTTGGTCTAATAAGTATGTGGTTATGTTAATAGATGTTATTGTATACCTACTATTTATGACATTGTTAATTATTGAGGAATCAAAGAGGTTTTATAATAGCCACCATTTGTTGAGTGTATACAATGTGCCAGCAGTTGATACATATTATTTCTGATCCTTAGTATTCCTGAAAGAGGTATTTTCTCTATTTTATGACAGTGAAATTGAAGTTCAGAGGGATAAATAAATACTCTCTAAGCTTACATAGTTGATAACTGGCAAAACTAGGATTTGAACTGGCTTCTGACACCAAAACTCATGCACTTTTCACCACACCATGCTTCTTTAAGTAATAACTTTAGTCTCTGCTCTGAAACTTCAATTATGTTCTAGGAAAGAGGATATAGGTATCAAATTTACTAGTAGTGAAAGATAATATATGCTAAATGCTAAATGAGTGGTTTAGTGAGTTGATGATAAGGGTTTTCAGAGAAGGGAAAGATACCCCTTTAGGGATCCAAGAGCCTTGATTTCTTCATTTCTGTCAAGGAAAGCATTCTAAATGTACTATATTATTTTTCTGTTCAGGTCAGCTTTCACATAAACACATTTTGGATGCCGGGTTATTAAATCAATCCAGTTCAAGTTAATAAGAATTAAGCGTTTATCATGTAAATATTGTTAGGGTAAGAATACGGGAGAGTCAGAGGTGAATTAAAGGTTATTCTGTTCCTAAGAAGTTTACATTTTATTAAGAAAAAAATTTGGAAATGTGAAATGTAAAGAAAAAATTCAGTCATTCAAAAAATATATATTGAACCTTTAGCATGTGCTAGACATTGTGCTAGGTATTGTGGGGATTACCAATTGAATTTAAAAATTTAATCAGAGTGTTATCTAATTCTAACTGAATTCACAAATAAGTTTAGTTACAATGGTAGGTAGAAAGCAGTAATTGCTATTAAAGGATACCCATAGATACTCCGAGTATTATAAACCTAAGACAAAAATCATCAGATGGTATTTTTATATAACTCAATAAATGAAGAGTGATTAGAAATTCTTCAGTAAGAGAGGTCTTTATTAATATAATCAAAAGATCAGACATTTGAGCATCCTGTAGTATAATAAAGAATGCATTAGACTTGGCATTTGAACTTTAGGTTGGTGTTAATCAGCAGTGGGATATTAGGATAGTCTGCAGTTCTGATCTCCTTTATCCTCATCTATAAAATGGGGTTTAATAGCTGCCCTTTCACCTTGCTTTTTTCATGAAGCAGCAGGCTGGTTGAATGAGAAGAACATGGGCTTTGAGGTCAGTCTTGAATTTGAACTCTGGGTTCGGGGTTGGATGACTATGTGATGCTGGGAGGTTCCTTGGTTTCCTGTTAGTTACTTGGGGTTAATAGCACTTACCTGGCAGAAATTATTGTGAAGATTAAATGGAAAAATTTTTGTAAAGTGATTAGTCAAGTACCTGGCACATTGTAAGTGTATTATAAAAATATAGGGGAGATTCAAGATGGCGACATGAGAGGTGAGACAGAGAACTCCTCCAAAAACCACAAATAGTACAAAAATATAGTTAATTAATACAACTAATCCTAAAATAGCAACCAGAAAGAAGGCTGAACCAGACTGCATACAGACCTCACAAACAGAGCAGACCTTAGGAAACAGAGTAACACAAAAGCCTTAATTCAGCGGGACCCAAGCCCTTCCGCCACCCCAACTCACCAGCGGGAGGAAAAGAAATGGAGTGGGTAGGGGGTGGAAGCTTGTGACTGCTGAACACCTAGCCCTGGAAATCTGCTTTGTGAGCAGAAATGTATATTGGGTGGTGCTCTGGACGTTGGGGAGCCCAGATAGGCCGAGTGCTTGAGAGACTGAGATTCCGGCCGTCTGTGGGGGAGGGGATCCACATCCGGCTGCTCTGTGTCAGAGGAAAAGCAGGCAGTCTGAGAGGCTTCCTAGCAGTGAGAGGGCTGCTGAAGGGGCGGGGTTTGCACGGAGCTTGCTTTGCGGGGGAGGGGAGAGCTGGACAAGGTTGTCTGGGTGCACTCAACCCAGCTGGTTGGGAACTTTGAGGAGCTTCAAGCCTCCATCCCCCTGGCTGCCCACTCAGCTCCAAGGCCCCCCACTGTGACACGCAGCCTGCTGTGCCTTCCTCCTAGTCTGCCGGCACCAGTTTCCAAATTGGCAGTCACTGTGCTGGCCTCAGGCCAGCCAGAGGGAGACCCCGCCTACAACAGCTAGAGACGCAAAGCACAGAGGCTTACACCTGTGTGCTTGGCCCGCTGGCTCTGACACTGGAGTCAGGCACTGCTAAGGGGAATCAGGAAACAGAACTTTCCTTCCCCCAGGCACCAGCTCCGCGCCCTTGTGACCCCCCAACCTCACACTAGGGTCTAAGCAGCCCCAGAGACTGGAGCTTCTGGGCACTAGTGGGCACCACACAGAAATATGAAACGTCAAAAGAACCTGGTTCAGACCAAAATCTCACAAACCCCAGAAAAAGGGCCAAATGAAACTGAACTCACCATCTTCCTGAAAGAGAGTTCAAAATAAAAATTATAAACATGCTTGTGGAGGTACAGAAAAATATTCAGGAACTCAGGAACGAATTTAAGGTGGAGATTCAATCATTAAGAAATTCTGTATCTGAAAAGAAACATATAATGGAGGGATTTGAAAGCAGATTAGATGTAGTAGAAGAGGTGGTAAATGTAATAGAAATTAACGAAGAGGAATACAAAGAAGCTGAGGCATACAGTGAAAAAAGAATCTCTAACAATTAAAGAATATTGAAAACTGTGTGACCAATCCAAACAGAACAATATTCGCATTATAGGGGTATCAGAAGAAGAAGAAGAGAGAAAAGGGGATAGAAAGTGTTATTGAGGAGGTAATTGCTGAAGACTTTCCCAATCTGGGGAAGGAGATAGTCTCTCAAGCCGTGGAGGTACACAGATCTGCCAACACAAAGGACCCAAGGAAGACAACATCAAGACATATAATAATTAAAATGGCAAAGATCAAGGATAAAGACAGACTTTAAAAGCAGCTAGAGGGAGAAAAAAAGATCACATACAAAAGAAAACCCATCAGGCTGTCATCAGACTTCTCAACAGAAACCTTACAGGCCAGAAGGGAGTGGCATGATATATATAATGCAATGAAGCAGAACGGCCTTGAACCAAGAATACTCTACCGAGCAAGGCTATCATTTAAATTTGAAGGAGGGATTAAACAATTTTCAGATAAACAAAAGTGGAGAGAAATTACCTCTCACAAACCACCTCTACAGTGCATTTCGGAGGGACTCCTATAAATGGAACTATTCCTAAGGCTAAATAGATGTCACCAAGGGACAAAGAGTACAGAATATGATTCATAACATACAAAGAATGAAGGAGGTAAAAAAAAAAGAACCCTTAGCAGTTCCTGTGTGGTAACCTCCAATGAGTTCTACACAAGGGTATAAAGGGCATATAAAAGTGTAGGCAAAGGGTCTGTTTGTGTTTATACAGAGGATCAAAGCCTAATTGGGCTACCCCGAAAATGAACTAAGATACGATATGAAAAAGAACTTCCAACATCTGCACTCTCTGGAAGACTCATGCCAGAAGATGATCATCAAAAAACCCCAACAAAGATCCACACACTGCTACAGCTGTAGATGCACTCATCCCACCAGTTCCTGGACTTGCCATGGGAATGAGGAAGGAGATATCTAAGCTGGCCTGTGCATACAGTAAAACAACAAATTTGACTGGATCTATACTGTTGGAACTCAATCAAGAATTAGGAGAAGTGCAAATTGTAGCGCTCCAAAAATCTTACAACTACAGACTATTTACTGTTAAAAGAACATAAGGGATGTGAACATTCCCCAGGAATGGGTTGTTTTAATTTGTCTGATTTCTCTCAGACTGTTCAAGTTCTGTTGGACAATATCCACCATATCATAGATAAGTTTTCACAAATGCCTAAGGTGCCTAACTGGTTTTCTTGGTTTCTCTGGAGATGGCTGGTAATTACAGGTATGCTTTGGTTATGTAACTATACTCCTATTATGTTAATGTGTGTGCGCAATTTAAGTAGTAGCTTAAAACCTATACATGCTGAAGTTACTCTACAAGAAGATATGTCAAAGAAATAATCAATCTTCCCATGTTTTCTTCCGCCTGCTACTTCTATAGCTTTTCTTCTTCCTCCCTAATTACAACCCTTAAATAGAATTCGTGCCTCATATCAAATTTACCGAGTATCATAATTCTTCCAAGTGGTAAAGATACCTCAAGACAAATGCTGGGCATAGAAGCCACAGGGCATAAATATGCAAAGAAATAAAAAGCTAACCATTTCAAACAATAAGGCTTCTCTCTCACTTACCAACTTTACATTTCCCTGTATGGCCCTGGAAGATGACTGGTTAGCCAGAGATGGGTAAGATTCCTCAAGGGAGGAACAACCTAAGACAGGCACAGTCGCAGGGGGGCCATCAGGTGAGAAATTGGGGATCAACAGAGGTGAGGCTTAGAACCTCACTCCCCCTGTTCTGAGAGAAATCTTCTGCATCCATGGATGTTTTATTGCCCTTGTCTAGCTTGGATTAACACATAGTCTACAGGCACACACCTGATGATCTACATTTGCTCTCTTACAACACTAAACTATGTTTTCTACCTTTATCTTGTATCTACCTACCACTTCAGCATTTTATTAAAAATAATAATAATAAAGAGAGAAATGTGGTATCCACATATAAATCAAGTATAAAAATCAAATGAGTATTCATATTTGAACTGACTGTTTATAGTTCATAATGCATGAGCAAAACCGAAGGTTTCTGTGATGGCTGCCCTTGTACTGTTCACCATGTAAGAACTTATTCACTATGTAAGAATTTGTTCTCCATGAAAGAACTTGTTTGTTATGCCTCAGAAGATTGGAGACTGATGAAAATTAGGCTTGGGGTGGATTAATGATTGTGCATTGAGCATTGACTCCCCTATACAGAATTTTATTGTTGTTAACAACCATTTGATCAATAAATATGAGAGATGCCCTCACAAAAAAAAAAAAAAAAAGTACACACTTCCAATGGTAAAATAATAAGTAACCGGGATGTAATGAATATAGTCCAAGATATTGTAACAGCTTGGTATGGTGATAGCTGGTACCTAGAATTGTCATGTATATAAATGTTGAATCACTATGTTGTACACCTGAAACTAATGTAATGTAATACTGTGTGTCAACTACCCTTCAATAAAAAAAAATAAAAAAAAAAGAACCTTTAGGTTGTGTTTTCTAATAGCATATAAAGTGAGTTAGACTGTTAGATAGTAAGGGAATTACCCTTGAACCTTTGGTAACCACGAATCTAAAGCCTGCAATGGCAATAAGTACATACCTATTGATAATGACCCTAAATGTAAATGGTCTGAATGCACCAATCAAAAGACATGGAGTTACTGAATGTATAAAAAACAAGACCCATCTACATGCTGCCTACAAGAGACTCACTTCAAACCCAAAGACATACACAGACTGAAAGTAAAGGGATGGAAAAAGATATTTCATGCAACTAATAGTGAGAAAAAAGCAGGAGTTGCAGTACTTGTATCAGACAAAATAGACTTCAAAACAAAGAAACTAACAAGAGACAAAGAAGGGCATTAGATAGTGATAAAAGGATTAGTCCAACAAGAGGATACAACTATTATAAATAAATAGGCACCCACAACAGGATCACCTACATATGTGAAACAAATACTAACAGAATTAAAGGGAGAAATAGAATGCAGTGCATTCATTTTAGGAGACTTCAACACACCACTCACTTCAAAGGACAGATCAACCAGACAGAAAATAAGTAAAGAGACAAAGGCATTGAACAACATATTAGAACAGATGGACCTAATAGACATCTACAGAACACTCCATCCAAAAGCAAAAGGATACACATTCTTCTCAAGGGCACATGGAACATTTTCAAGAATAGATCATATACTAGGCCACAAAAAGAACCTAGTAAATTCAAAAAGATTGAAATTGTGCCAACCAGCTTCTCAGATCACAAAGATATGAAACAGGAAATAAATTACACAAAGAAAATGAAAAAGCCCACAAACACATGGAGGCTTAATAACATGCTTCTAAATAATCAATGGATCAATGACCAAATAAAGACAGAGATCAAGCAATCTATGGAGACAAATAACAACAATAGTTCAACAACACAAAATATATGGGACGCAGCGAAGGCAGTTATAAGAGGAAAGTATATTGCAATACAGGCCTACCTCAGGAAAGAACAATAATCCCAAATGAACAGGCTAAACTCACAATTAATGAAACTAGAAAAGGAAGAACAAATGAGGCCCAAAGTCAGTAGAAGGAGGGACATAATAAAGATTAAAGCAGAAATAAATAAAATTGATAAGAATAAAACAATAGAAAGAATCAATGAAAGCAAGAGCTGGTTCTTCGAGAAAATAAACAAAATAGATAAACCCCTAGCCAGACTTATCAAGAAAAAAAGAGTCTACACACATAAACAGAATCAGAAATGAGAAAGAAAAAATCACAATGGACACCATAGAAGTACAAAGAACTATGAGACAATACTATGAAAATTTATATGGTAACAAACTGGATAACCTAGAGGAAATGGACAACCTTCTAGAAAAATACAACCTTCCAAGGCTGACCCAGAAAGAAACAGAAAATCTGAATAGAACAATTACCAGCAAGGCAATTGAATTGGTAATCAAAGAACTACCTAAGAACAAAACCCCTGGAACAGAAGGTTTCACTGCTGAATTTTATCAAACATTTAGTGAAGATCTGACACCGATCCTCCTTAAATTTTTCCAGAAAATAGAGGAGGAGGAAATACTCCCAAACTCATTCTACAAGGCCAACATCACTCTAATACCAAAACCAGGCAAAGACCGCACAAAAAAGAAAATTACAGACCGATATCCCGCATGAACATAGATGAAAAAATACTCAACAAAATATTAGCAAACCGAATTCAAAAATACATCAAAAAGATCATCCATCATGATCAAGTGGGATTCATCCCAGAGATGCAAGGATGGTACAACATTTGAAAACCCATCAACATCATCCACCACATCAACAAAAAGGACAAAAGCCACGATTATCTCCATAGATGCTGGAAAAGCATTCGACAAAATTCAACATCCATTCATGATAAAAACTCAACAAAATGGTTATAGAGGGCAAGTACCTCAACATAATAAAGGCCATATATGACAAACCCACTATTATACTTAATAGCAAGAAGCTGAAAGCTTTAAGATCAGGAACAAGACAAGGATGCCCACTCTCCCCACTTTTATTCAGCATAGTTCTGGAGGTCCTAGCCACGACAATCAGACAACACAAAGAAATAAAAGGCATCCAGATTGGCAAGGAAGAAGTCACACTGTCTCTGTTCACTCCAAAACTACTAGATCTAATATGCACAGAAATCTGTGGTATTCCTATACACTAACGATGAGCTAGCAGAAAGAGAAATCAGGAAAACAATTCCATTCACAACTGCATCAGAAAGAATAAAATACCTAGGAATAAACCTAACCAAGTTAGTGAAAGACTTTACCCTGAAAACTACAAGACTTATGAGAAATTAAAGAGGATACTCATAAATGGAAAATCATCCTATGCTCTTGCGTAGGAAGAATTAATATTGGCAAAATTGCCATCCTGCCTAAAGCAATCTACAGATTCAATGCAATCCTTATCAAAATATCTACAGCATTCTTCAATGAACTAGAACAAATAGTTCTAAAATTCATATGGAACGATAAAAGACCCTGAATAGCCAAAGAAATCCTGAGAAGGAAGGATAAAGCAGGGGGAATTATGCTCCCCAACTTCAAGCTCTACTATAAAGTGACTGTAATCAGCACAATTTGGTACTGGCACAAGAACAGACCCATAGAGCAGTGCAACAGAATAGAGAGCCCAGATATAAACCCAAGCATATATGGTCAATTAATATATGATAAAGGAGCCATGGATATACAGTGGGGAAATGACAGCCTCTTCAACAGCTGGTGTTGGCAAAACTGGACAGCTGCATGTAAGTGAATGAAAATGGATTATTGTCTAACCCTGTACACAAAAGTAAACTCAAAATAGATCAAAGACCTGAATGTAAGTCATGAAACCATAAAACTCTTAGAAAAAAATATAGGCAAAAATCTCTTGGACATAAACATGAGCAACTTCTTCATGAACATATGTCTCCAGGCAAGGGAAACAAAAGCAAAAATGAACAAGTGGGACTATATCAAACTAAAAAGCTTCTGTACAGCAAAGGATACCATCAGTAGAACAAAAAGACCTCCTACAGTATGGGAGAATATATTCATAAATGAAATATCCGATAAGGCATTGACATCCAAATTATATAAAGAGCTCATGCACCTCAACAAGCAAAAAGCAAATAAGCCAATTAAAAAATGGGCAGAGGATCTGAAGACACTTCTCCAAAGAAGAAATTCAGATGGCCAACAGGCACATGAAAAGATGCTGCACATCACTAATCATCAGAGAAATGCAAATTAAAACCACAATGAGATATCACCTCACACCAGTTAGGACGGCCACCATCCAAAAGCCAAACAACAACAATTGTTGGCGACGATGTGGAGAAATGGGTACCCTCCTACACTGCAGGTGGGAATGTAAACTAGTTCAATCATTGTGAAAAGCAGTATGGAGTTTCCTCGAAAAACTCAAAATAGAAATACCATTTGACCCAGGAATTCCACTTCTAGGAATTTACCCTAAGAATGCAGCAGCCCGGTTGGAGAAAGACAGATGCACCCCTATGTTAATCGCAGCACTATTTACAATAGACAAGAAATGGAAATGTCCATCAGTAGAGGAATGCATAAAGAAGAGGTGGTACATATACACAATGGAATATTACTCAGCCATAAGAAAAAAACAGATCTTACCATTTGCAACAACATGGATGGAGCTAGAGGGTATTATGCTCAGTGAAATAAGCCAGGCAGATAAAGACAAGTATCAAATGATTTTACTCATCTGTGGAGTATAAGTACAAAGAAAAAACTGAAGGAACAAAGCAGCCACAGACTGACAGAACCCAAGAATGTACTAACAGTTACCAAAGGGAAAGGGACTGGGGAGGATGGGTGGGAAGGGAGGGATAAGGGGAATAAGGGGCATTACTATTAACACACATAATGTAGCAGTGGGGGACATGGGAAAGGCAGTATATACAGAGAAGACAAGTAATGATTCTGTAGCATCTTACTCCGCTGATGGACAGTGACTGTAATGGGTATGAGGGGGGGACTTGATAATAGCGGGTGTTTAGTAACCATAATGTTCAAGTAATTGTACATTAATGATACCAAAATATAAATAAATAAATAAATAAAGTCTTTGGCACTGTGGGGGATACAGAGATTTTAGATGTAATCCCTGATAAAAAGGAGCTTATAGATTAGTTGGAAAAAAATAGAATTTGCATATATGTAATAGTAGTGAGCAATGCCAGAAAATAAGTAATTAAATATCTGATTCCTTAGTACATATTCTATATGAATATTCCAGGAAGTTAATAAGGGCTAGTATGAAATTAATAAGGGCTAAAAAACATATCATAAGCTGTTAGGAAACCAGTATCCTATTCTGTTCTGCTTGACTTTGAGCAAGCCATTTCATCTTTCTGGGCCTTAATTTTCCCATTTGTAAGTTGAAGTGGTTAACCACCAAATGGTCCAGTACTCAAATTTCATGATTCTAGTTAGGAAAAAATCTTTGGAGAAGGTAGGATTTGAATAGGAGAGAAATGAGGTGAACTTTGTAAGTGATGGCCCAGCTGTGGACATGAGTGTGACATAAGAAAATAAGGACACAAGAAATAAACATTAGTTTATAAGAGTATGTGCTCGAAACCGAAAACTTGGAAAAAGTATAGCTATTTCTTAAGCCTTGTGATCAGTATGTGTTTTAATATTAGTGTTCTATGTACTGTTTTGTATGCATATTGCATTTAAAAGAAAATAAAATGCATAAAGTGTACTAAGGACTATATTGTCACATATTAGCATAAAACTTGAATGGGTCCAGGTTGGGAAGAGGAAGGCAGTAAAGTGGAGTATATGAATTCTTCAGATTAAAATAATATATAGGAACAGTTGAAAATGCATGCATTTTACAGTCTATAAAATACTTTCAGCAGCATTATGAATAGCACACATAATGTAGGAGGGAGCACTTGGAAGGCAGTATAGCACAGAGAAGGCAAGTAGTGGCCCTATAGCATCTTACTACGCTGATGGAAAGTGACTGTAATGGGGTATGTGGTGGGGACTTGATAATGGGGGGAATCTAGAAACCACAGTGTTGCTCATGTGATTGTATATTGATTATACCATAATAAAAAAAACACTTTCAGGTTCATCATCTTATTTGATGTTTAAAATGAACCTGTGAAGTAGGTAGGGTGGTTTATTTTATTCATTCTTTTTTATCTGTTTCATCTTATCCTGAATGTAAGTTAGGGCAGTTGCAAAAGCAGCTGAGTACAGAAAGATTTTTTTTTTAGTTGAGAAAATCTTTGCATTTTAAATCTTTAAAACTTTGTTTAAGGAAGGTAAACATAGAGTGGGAGGAATAAGAGAAAGCCACTGGGAAATACCAGAATGCATGCTGTAAGGCCCTGTACATTGACAGTGGTTGTTATCATTGTTTTCTCCGTGATGAATTTGAGTTTCAGATTAGGAAGTATCCTACCAATGTCACCCTAACACCAACCCTAATTTCAGGAATGAAGGCTCGAAGACCATTCCTGTTTCTGTATTTGTCATACTACCTCAGGAAATTAAGGGAGTATAGGATTCTGAGATATGCCTCATATTCTCTTCTTACATCTTTATCTTTTATCTCTTTACAGGAAATAGCAGCCATGAAAATGTTTGGAGCATGGGAAAGTTAGGGTAGAAACTGAGAAAATTGCATTACTTCACTAAGCCTCACTACTTGATTTTTGCCTCTCTTTAATCAGATAGGATTCCGTTAGTAGGAATGTGAAAGACAATGGGGATGGGAAGAATGATGAATAGTAGGGATTCTAATTCTATAGCAAAGTGAAAGATAAGAGTCAGAAGCATATTAGGAATTAAGTTTTTTTTCTTGCTGGATGTAATAAATAATAAAGCAGCATGGTATAATGTACTTCATAGTTGGACATAACTGAGTGTTAGCCCTATTTAAAGTTTGGTTACTTTAAGGCTGGTTAAACCTAGGAGTGTTGTATGACCTCTCTGAGCCTCAGTGTTATCCTCAAATGGGGATGGAGAAAACTGTATCACAAATTTGTGAAGAGAATTAATGAGGCATGGCAGACCCCGTTAGTAAATAACAGATGTTGGTACATTTCCCCTATTCTGCATATACACATCATTTTATAGTCTTCAAAGCACTTTACATCTATTAGCTCGTAAGATTTTCAGATAACTTTCATTTGTAGGTAAGAAAGGGACTGCAATATGTTAAGTAATTTACCTAAAATCATACAGCGACCTTAAGCAACCACCATGTGAGAGGATACTGTGCTACATATTTTACTTGCATTACTCCCTCCCTTACACAACTATGATGTAGTATTACAATGCCTATTTTACAGACAACTGGCTTATACAGAAGTAGCTTGTGAATATTGGAGCCATGACACAATCCTAGGACTTCTAATTTTAAGTCCTGTGCTCTTTTCACTGGAGTATTGAACAAATGGTGAAAATGAATCATTTTCTCAACTTTGTAAGGAAATATTCAGAAGTTACACAGTCCTGGAATAATCTCAGTTTCCATAGCATGCCTTATATGTCTTCTGCTGTAAATTATTACCATGTGAAGGTATTATGTCTAAGTGACTAGTTGAAGAATACAGGTAAGGAGTTTATTTCCATTTCTCTTAGTTCCAAGTGCCCTCAGTATTTCAGTGCTCCAGATATAACTGAGGAGTAAGCAATTAGATATTCTTGGTACTCAGGGTCCTAACTTTGCATCTATGCAAGAGAAGTCCTTTGTCCAGTTTAAAACTAGAGATGGTAAGAATAAAAGAACTGAGGATTTTTGCTTTTATATTTCAATACCAAAGCCTGAGTTTTTACCAGATATGTTTTTTTTAATACTCTTGTAAAGATACTTTCCTTATCAGATACTTGATATGCTAAATATTTTATTCATTGTTCTTCTCTAAAACTTTCTTCTTTTAATCTTGGGTTCACTTGTCCCTACACCCAGAATGATATTGTTGAGTGTGTGGCTTATTTGAAAAATAAAATAATTTTTTAAGTAAAAAAGTTTTCTAAAATGTACTCTCCTGCCAACTTCCAAAAAAATAAAAATAAAAAAAAAGTAAGTGAAAAATATCTGTATGTGTTGTAACTTTCTGATTAGATATGGCTGTGCTCGTGCTTGAAGTAATCACCAAACTTGATCATCTTCCAATTGGTAGAGTTCAGATCAGTGGACTAGCCCAGCTTTCTCCAACCCATCACATCAGTGGACTTTTTACCATTGTTTCACCAACATCTAAGAAACTTGGAGAACTCCAGGTAAAAATGTTTTAATTCTTTTTTGCCTAGAATAAAAGTTTTGGGGCACAAATAGTTGAGTCTGTTTGTAGAATGGAAAGGGACATGACTCACATATACCATGCTAATTCCCACTTCAAGCCTTTGGTCATGTTTTTACGCAAAGTTTGTAACATACATCTGTTTCCCACTTACCTAGATTCTCTTATTGCTTTGCAGCCCATCTCATGTTCCAAGAATCCTTCACAGCAACTACTGCACTTGGTCTTCTCCATACTCTTTATTAAATTTATAATAACACTAATTACATAATCATTGTTCAGTTTATATCCACCATAGTCTCCAAAATTATATATTGAGACAATTTCCCTTTGATTTAGTTTCTAGGTTCTCTGGGAAAGCAGGACAGTATTTTCTACTTCCTTTGTTTTTCTCCCACCTTCTAACACAGTGCCAAGCAATAATTGCTTGTTTGACTCATATAAGTGGTATCTGATATATTCATTGATTGATTCAGCCTACATTTTTTTGATACACTGTTATATGCCACTAACTTAATATGACATAAGAGATGGTCCTTTCATTTAATTTTCCAAAGTCATGTGGGAGGAAATGGAAAAGAGTAACAAGTAGAATACAATGTGATACATATTATACTATAGATATATTTGGGATGGTGGGAAAGAACATGGAAGGGTCCCTTTCTGAGGAATACTCTTTGGGAGTGCTTCCTAGAGAATTCTGAGTATTTAAACCCCTTAGAAAGCTCATGAGGTTTATGCCTTGTCGAGTGTATTCTAAAATATATATAGCTATTTAAGCATGTTTATAAGAAAATAGTTCAAAAAAGATGAAAAAAATGTACAACATTACCAGATGTAAGAACTTACTATAAAATCACAAGCATATTATTGTGTCAATGGAACAGAATATAGAGTCCAGAAATAGATCTAAGTAGAAGAACTTAATATTTTTTAAATTGTATTTATCACATTAAATTTAAAAATGAAATAATAGTAACACCTTATGTTGGTAACTTTATGGGGAAGTAAGCCTGGTTTACTCAGACTTTTTTGATAATGGTATATAAATTTGCATCAGACCTGTAAGAGAGTTTGGAATTATGTTTCAAGAGCCATAAAAATCATCATATATCATTTACCTCAGCAGTTCTACCCTTGGGAATGTAAGGAAATAACATAAAAAGAGAGGGAGGCTATATACTTAGGCCTAGTATGAAATTATACTTTTAATATTGAAAAAAATGAGACTTACTCAACAATATTAAAATTGTAGTCAATGAACTATTGTCTCCATAAGGACAAAATTATATAGTTATGATTATGTGGCAGCATGGACAAATGATTTGGGGTTGATGACAAATAAGAATTAAAATTATATCTACATATATACATATGATCAATGGGAAGGAAAAACACGGAAGAGTGAAAACAGAATTCTAGGTGAGGTTTTTTTTCCTATTTTAAAAATTAATATATAATTCACATGCCATAAAATTCACCCATGTAAAGTATACAATTCAGTGGTTTTCAATATATTCACAAGATTGTACAACTATCACTACTACCTAATTCCAGAGCATTTATCACCCCCAGAAGAAACACTGTACCCATTAGCAGTCATTTCCCCTTTCATCCTTCCCCAGCCCCTGACGACTACTGATCTACTTTCTGTCTATATATTTCCCTATTCTGGACATTTCATGTAAATGAAATGCAATATGTGGTCTTTTGTGACTGGCTTCTTTCACTTAGCTTAATATTTAAGTTCATCCATGGTTGTAGCATGCATCAGTACTTCATTCCTTATTATGGCTGAATAATATTCCATTGTATAGATAGAGCACATGTTGATCCATTCTTCAGTTGATGGACATTTGGGTTGTTTCCACTTTTTGTGACTATGCGAATAATGTTACTCTGAACATTCCTGTACAAATTCTTTGTTAATATATGTTTGTAGTTCTCTTCCGTACATACCTAGGGAGTAGTATTTCAGTCACGATAACTACATTTGATTTTGAGGAACTGCCAGACTTTTCTAAAATGGCTGTATCATTTTTTCAATATTCAACTGTTAACTGATACAATAATAATTCTGGATTCTTTACTTCAATTTCATTGGATTTGTTGGAGGAGAATTGTCTTGGTAGAGCGGTAGAGGCAAAAGTTGGATTTTGGAAGATTGTGGAGTAAGGAAATAAGTAGTAATTACAGTGAAGAAGTAGAAATTAACAATTAAAGATTTCTGTGTCCCAGATAAATGGCAGTGAAGAGAGGGAGAGGTGGTGATCCAATGGAAATAGCATTGGACATGGAGAAATTGGTTACAAAAGCAATTCTGGTGTTCCCTGATACACTCTGAGCTTTAGTATCCTATTTTGTAAAATGAGTATACTGAAACTTTTACCTCTTAGCATTGTTGTGGGAATTAAATGAGATGAAAAAATACAGAAACACTTAAGTCCTCAGGCACATGATAGGGCCATGCCAAATGTACTTGAATTTGAGAGGCTGGTATTCATATTTGGTAGCAGAATTGAAAAGTTTGTTGACACTGTTTTAGAACAGGGGTTGGCAAACTGCCCAGTGGACCAAATCTATTTGCCTAAGTAAAAATACTGTTTACATTTTTAAAGGCTTTACAAAAGAATGCAGTCAAGCCTGAAGTATTTCTTCTCTGCCCCTTTATAGAATAAGTTTGCAGACCCCTTTTCTTAGAGTACAGAAGATCTGATTTGTTTCATAGACCAAAGAGAAAGTCAACTAAAGAAAGATATTAAAATAAAAGGATAATTGAGCAAATAAGATCATGAAGGTCATGAAGAGAATTAGATGGTAATAAATTTCTATCATGAACATAATTATGATAGGTTACCTTTGGATTGGAGTAATTACAAGCAGAAGGGAAAGAGGATAAACATTTTGAGATGGACAAAATTGAAGGAGTTCATGCTGATAACATTTTTAATCAACATTTTACTGTATGTCTACCATATGTTAGGTACTATACATTTTATTTGCTTTAATTTTTTTAATTAAATGGAGATATACAAGAGAATATATGTATAAGATATGAAAAATAACCATGCATTAGCCCAGTTTGAAAAAGACATAGACACCCCTATGTTTGTCACAGCACTATTTACAATAGCCAAGAAATGGAAGCAACCTAAGTGTCCATCAGTAGATGAATGGATAAAGAAGATGTGGTACATATACACAATGGAATATTATATAGCCATAAGAAGAAAACAAATCCTAAATTTGCAACAACATGTATGGAGCTGGAGGGTATTATGCTCAGTGAAATAAGCCAAGCAGAGAAAGACAGGTACGAAATGATTTCACTCATCTGTGAAGTAAAAGAACAAAGAAAAAACTAAAGGAACAAAACAGCAGCAGACTCACAGAACCCAAGAATGGACTAACAGTTACCAAAGGGAAAAGGACTGGGGAGGATGGGTGTGAAGGAAGGGATAAGGGGGAAAAGGGGGCATTATGATTAGCACACATAATGTAGTGAGGAGGGACATGGAAAAGGCAGTATATACAGAGAAGACAAGTAATGATTCAATAGCATCTTACTATGCTGATGGACAGTGACTGTAATGGGGTATGTGGGTGGACTTGATAATAGGGGGAGTCTACTAACCATAATGCTGTTCAAGTAATTGTACATTAACAATATCAAAACAAAAAACACACAAAACCATACACTGAACGTGCATTCGCTCCTCACCCAGATTAAGTACTGTATTAATAGAATAAATAAAAGACAATTTTAGATGTTCATCCATATTTGTATATCAGTAGTTCCCTTTTTCAGAGTTATATTCTATTGTATGTATATTCCACAACTTTTTCTCCATTTGCCAGTTGGTGGACATTTGCTTTTTTTCCACTTTTTTTCATATTACAAATAAAGCAACTTCTTCTGTGGATATGTTTTTATTATCTTGTGAAAATCCTCAAGAGTAGAATTGCTGAGTCATATGGTAAGTGTATATTTAACTTTTTAAGAAACTGCCAAACTGTTTTCAAACTGGTATAATTTTACATTCCCATCAGTAGTGTATAAACATTTTATAAACTAATCATACCACAACCATACCAGTAGTATACTTAGTCTTTCTTTCTTTTTTATTTTTTTTATTAAGGTATGATTGATATACACTCTTATGAAGGTTTCACATGAAACAACAATGTGGTTACTACATTTACACATATTATCAAATCCCCACCCATACCCCAATGCAGTCACTGTACATCAGTGCAGCAAGATGTCACCGATTCACTATGTGTCTTCTCTGTGCTACGTTGTTCTCCCGGTGATCCCACACAACATGTGTACTAAACATAATACTCCTCAATCCCCTTCTCCCTCCCTCCCCACCCGCTCTCTCACATCCCTCCCCTTTGGAAACCACTAGTTGATTCTTAGAGTCTGTGAGTCTTCTGCCATTTTGTTCCTTCAGTTTTGCTTCACTGTTACACTCCACAAATTAGGGAAATCATTTGGCATTTGTCTTTTTCCGCCTGGCTTACTTCACTGAGCATAATGTCCTCCAGCTCCAGCCGTGTTGTTGCAAATGGTAGGATTTGTTTCTTTCTTATGGCTGAATAGTATTCCATTGTGTATATGTACCACTTCTTCTTTATGAATCCATCTACTGATGGACACTTGGGTTGCTTCCATATCTTGGCTATTGTAAAAAGTGCTGCGATAAACACAGGGATGCATATGTTTTTTTGAATCTGAGAAGTTGTATTCTTTGGGTAAATTCCAAGGAGTGGGATTCCCACGTCAAATGGCATTTCTGTTTTTAGTTTTTGATGAACCTCCATAGTGCTTTCCACAATGGTTGAACTAACTTACATTCCCACCAGCTGTGTACGAGGGTTCCCCTTTCTCAGCATCCTCACCATCATTTCTTGTTCTTAGCCTTTCGATGCTGGCCACCCTTACTGGTATGAGGTGATATCTCATTGTGTTTTTAATTTGCGTTTCCCTGATGATTAGTGATATGGAGCATATTTTCATGTGTCTGTTGGTCATCTGAATTTCTCTTTGGAGAACTGTCTCTTCATATCCTCTGCCCATTTTTTATCAGGTTACTTGCTTTTTGGGTGTTGAGGTGTGTAAATTCTTTATATATTTTGGATGTTCACCCCTTCTCAGATATGTCACTTACAAATATATTCTCCCATACTGTAGGATGCCTTTTTGTCTTATTGATGGTGTCCTTTGCCGTACATTAACTTTTTAGTTTGATGTAGTCCCATGAGTTCTTTTTTGCTTTTGTTTGCCTTGCTCGAGGAGATGCGTTCAGGAAGAAGTTGCTCATGCTTATATTCAGGAGATGTTTGCCTATGTTGTCTTCGAAGAGTTTTATGGTTTCATGACTTATATTCAAGTCTTTAATCCATTTCAAGTTTACTTTTGTGTATAGGGTTAAACAATAATACAGTTTCATTCTCTTGCATGTAGCTGTCTAGTTTTGCCAACACCAGCTGTTGAAGAGGATGTCATTTCCCCAGTGTATGTCCATGGCTCCTTTATCATATATTAATTGATCTCTATGGTTGGGTTTATATCAGGGCTCTCTAGTCTGTTCCATTGGTCTATGGGTCTGTTCTTGTGCCAGTACCAAATTGTGTTGATTACAGTGGCTATGTAGTAGAGCTTGAAGTTGGGGAGCATAATTCCCCCTGCTTTATTCTTCCTTCTCAGGATTGCTGTGGCTATTCGAGGTCTTTTGTGGTTCCATATGAATTTTAGGATGATTTTCTCTAGTTCGTTGAAGAATGCTGTTGGTGTTTTGATAGGAATTGCATTGAATCTATAGATTGCTTTATGCAGGATGGCCATTTTGACGATATTAATTCTTCCTATCCACAAGCATGGGACGTGTTTCCATTTATTGGTATCTTCTTTAATTTTGCTCATGAGTGTCTGGTAGTTTTCAGAGTATAGGTCTTTCACTTCCTTGGTTAGGTTTATTCATAGGTATTTTATTCTTTTTGATGCAACTGTGAGTGTAATTGTTTTCCAGATTTGTCTCTCTGCTACTTCATTGTTAGTGTATAGGAATGCCACAGATTTGTGTGTATTAATTTTGTATCCAGCAACTTTGATGAATTCAGATACTAGATCTAGTAGTTTTGAAGTAGGTTCTTTTGGGTTTTTTATGTACAATATCAGGTCATCTGCAAACAGGGACAGTTTAATTTCTTCCTTGCCTATCTGGATGCCTGTTATTTCTTTGTGTTCTCTGATTGCCATGGCTAGGACCTGCAGAACGATGTTGAATAGAAGTGGGGAGAATGTGCATCCTTGTCTTGTTCCCAGTCTTAAAGGAAAAGTTTTCAGCTTCTCGCTGTTAAGTATAATGTTGGCTGTGGGTTTGTCATATATGGCCTTTATTATGTTGAGGTACTTGCCCTCTATAACCATTTTGTTGAGAGTTTTTGTCATAAATGGATGTTGAATTTTGTTGAATGCTTTTTCAGCATCTATGGAGATGATCATGTGGCTTTTGTCCTTTTTGTTGATGTGGTGGATGATGATGGATTTTCGAATGTTGTACCATCCTTGCATCCCTGGAATAACTCCTACTTGATCATGATGGATGATCTTTTCGATGTATTTTTGAATTGGGGTTTACTAATATTTTGTTGAGTATTTTTTCATCTATGTTCATCAGGGATATTCATCTGTAATTTTCTTCTTTTGTGGTGTCTTTGCCTGGTTTTGGTATTAGCATGATGCTGTCCTCATAGAATGAGTTTGGAAGTGTTCCCTCTTCTTCTACTCTTTGGAAAACTTCAAGGAGGATGGGTATTTGGTCTTCACTAAATGTTTGAAAAATTCAGTGGTGAAGAGATCTATTACAGGGGTTTTGTTCTTAGGTATTTTTTTGATTACCAGTTCAATTTTGTAGCTGGTAATTGGTGTGTTTAGATTTTCTGTTTCTTCCTTGGTCAGCCTTGGAAGGTTGTGTTTTTCTAGAAAGTTGTCCTTTTTTTCTAGGTTATCCAGTTCATTAGCATATAATTTTTCATAGTATTCTCTAATCATTCTTTGTATTTCTGTGGTGTACATTGTGATATTTCCTTTCTCATTTCTGTTTCTGTTTATGTGTGTAGACTCTCTTTTTTTCTTGATAAGGTAGGCTAGGGGTTATCTATTTTGTTAATTTTCTCAAAGAACCAGCTCTTGCTTTCATTGATTCTTTCTTTTGTTTTATTCTTCTCAATTTTATTTATTTCTGCTCTAATCTTTATTATGTCCCTCCTTCTACTGACTTTGGCCTCATTTGTTCTTCTTTTTCTAGTTTCATTAATTGTGAGTTTAGACTACTTTTATGGGATGGTTCCTCTTTCCTGAGGTAGGCCTGTATTACAATATACTTTCCTCTTAGCACGGCCTTGGCTGCATCCCACAGATTTTCTGGTGTTGAATTATTGTTGTCATTTGTCTCCATATATTGCTTGATCTCTGTTTTTATTTGGTCATTGATCCATTGGTTATTTAGGAGCATGTTGTGGAACCTCCATGTGTTTGTGGGATTTTTTCATTTTCTTTTCGTAATTTATTTCTAGTTTCATGCCTTTGTGGTCTGAGAAACTGGTTGGTACAATTTCAAACTTTTTGAATTTACTGAGGCTCTTTTTGTGGCCTAGTATATCAGCTCTTCTTGGAAATGTTCCATGTGCACTTGAGAAGAATGTGTATCCTGCTGCTTTTGGGTGTAGATGTCTGTTAGGTCCATCTGTTTTAATGTGTTGTTCAGTGCCTCTGTGTCCTTACTTATTTTCTGTCTGGTTGATCTGTCCTTCAGAGTGAGTGGAGTGTTGAAGTCTCCTAGAATGAATGTATTGCATTCTATTTCCCCTTTTAATCAGTTAGTATTTGTTTCACATATGTAGGTGCTCCTGTGTTGGGAGCATTGATATTTATAATGGTTATATTTCCTTGTTGGATTGACCCCTTTATCATTATGTAATGTCCTTTTTTTTTGACTTTCTTTGTTTTTAAGTCTATTTTGTCTGATACAAGTACTGCAACTCCTGCTTTTTTCTATTAGTTGCATGAAATATGTTTTTCCATCCCTTCACTTTTAGTCTGTTTATGGCTTTGGGTTTAAAGTGAGTCTCTTGTAGGCAGCATATAGATGGGTCTTGCTTTTTTATCCATTCAGTGACTCTATGGCTTTTGATTGGTGCATTCGGTTGATTTACATTTAGGGTGATTATCAATAGGTATGTACTTACTGCCGTTGCAGGCTTTAGATTCGTGGTTATCAAAGGTTCAATGTTAACTTCCTTACTATCTAAGAGTCTAACTTAACTCACTTAATATGCTATAACAAACACAATCTAAAGGTCTTTTCTTTTTCTCCTTTTTCTTCCTTCTCCATTTTTTATATATTAGGTATCATATTCTGTATTCCTTGTTTATCCCTTGAATGACTTTGGGGATAGTTAATTTAATTTTGCATTTGCTTAGTAATTAGCTGTTCTTTCTTTACTGTGGTTTTATTACCTCTGGTGACAGCTATGAAAGCTTAGGAACACTTCCATCTATAGCAGTCCCTCCAAAATATACTGTAGGTATGGTTTGCGGGAGGTAAATTCTCTTAGCTTTTGCTAATCTGGAAATTGTTTAATCCCTCTTTCCAATTTAAATGATAGTCTTGCCAGATAAAGTAATCTTGGTTCCAGGCCTTTCTGCTTCATGGCATTAAATACATCATGCCACTCCCTTCTGGCCTGTAAGGTTTCTGCTGTGAAGTCTGATGATAGCCTGATGGGCTTTCCTTTGTATGTGATCTTATTTCTCTCTCTGGCTGCTTTTAATAGTCTGTCCTTATCCTTGATCTTTGCCATTTTAATTACTATATTTCTTGGTGTTGTCTTCCTTGGGTCCCATGTGTTGGGAGATCTGTGCATCTCCATGGCCTGAGAGACTATCTCCTTCCCCAGATTGGGGAATTTTTCAGCCATTACCTCCTCAAAGACACTTTCTATCTATCCCTTTTCTCTTCTTCTGGTATCCCTATGGTGTGAATATTGTTCCGTTTGGATTGGTCACACAGTTCTGTCAACATTCTTTCATTCTTAGAGATCCTTTTTTCTCTCTGTGCCACATCTTCTTTGTATTCCTCTTCTCTAGCTTCTATTTCATTCATCATCTCCTCCACCATATCCAATCTGCTTTTAATACCCTCCATTGTGCTCTTCAACAATTGGATCTCTGACTGGAATTCATTCCTGAGTTCTTGAATATCTTTCTGTACCTCTATGAGCATGTTAATGATTTTTATTTTGAACTCCCTTTCAGGAAGAGTCATGAGGTCCATGTCATCTTTCTCAGGAGTTATATTAATTTTACTCTGAACCAGGTTCCTTTGGCGTTTCATATTTGTATATGGCGCCCTCTGGTGTTCAGGAGCTCTACTCTGTAGAGCTACTCATCCCCTGAAGCAATGTCAGGGGTGGCAGGAGAGTGGTATTGGTGCCTGAGGGGAGGAAAGAGCTGTTTCCTGCTTCCTGGCTGCTATGCCTGTCTCCACTGCCTGAACCAGTGGGCCGAGCACACAGATATAAGCCTCTGTGCTTTGTGTTTGTAGTTGCTGTAGACAGATCTTCCCTCTGGCTGGCCTAATGCCTTGGTAGGGTTTGCCGGTTTGCAAGCCAGGTGGGGCTGGCCGTGAGAAAGGCATAGTAGACTGCCTATCACAGAGGGGGTCTTTGGAGCTGTGTAGCCAGCCAAGGATCTGGAGCACCTGGAAATCGTGAAACCTCCCAACCTGCTGGGCAGAGTGCACTCAGACAATTTTGTCTGCCTGTCCTTTCTCCTGAGTAGTAAGCTCTGTGCAATCCTTGCCCCTTTAGCAGCCCTCTTGCTAAGGTCTTCCTTGTTAGGAAGGTTCTCAGACTGCCCACCTTTCTTTTGACCCAGAGCAGCCAGATATGGATCCCTGTTTTCCACAAGCAGCTGGAATCTCAGTTTCTCCAGGAATTCTGCCTGTCTTAGCTTTCCAATCCCCTAATCACGAGAGTATCATGAAAGCACCATGAAATGTAGGTTTGTGCTCCCAGAGCAGGTTTCCAGAGTTAGGTGGTCAGCAATCTCAGGCCTCCATTCCCTCCCCGCTCTGCTTCTCTTCCTCCAGCCAGTTAGCTGGGGTGGGGGAAGGGCTTCGGCCCCCGCAGGCCAGAGCTTTGGTACATTACCCTGTTCCATGAGGTCTGCTCTTTTGTCCAGGGGTATGCAGTCTGGTGCAGCCTTCTTTCCTGTTGCTCTTTCAGGATTGGATTAGTTGTATTAATTATATTTTCATATTATATATAGTTTTAGGAGGAAGCCTCTGTCTCACCTCTCACGCCGCCATCTTTAATCCATAGTTAGGCTTTCTAATTTTTGTCATTTTAGTGATGTACTGATATCTTACTGAGGTTTTGGGTTGCATTTCCTGATGACCAATACATTTTTGTGTGGGGGGGCTTTTTAGCCATTCTTTAATCATCAGGTATTCACAGTCTATACCTACAAGGCAAATCTGGCTCACTTCCTATATTTATAAATAGTCTCATTAGAAAACAGCAGCACTCATTCATTTGTGTGTAGTCTATGGCAACTCTTACTGCTACAGCAGCAGAAGTGTAATTATAACATAGACTATGGCATGCAAAGCCTTAAATATTGACTCTCTAACTTCTTCATAGGAAAAATGATGTACCACCCTCTGATGTACTGTTGTGAAATTTCTATTCAAGTCTTCTGCTCATTTTAAAAACAGCATATCTTTTTTAGTTTGAAGACCTTTTTTATGTGCAGGGTATATGTAGATTGTTATAGATAGATGGGATTTTTTCAGCCTCTAACTTATCTTTTAATTTTATTAGTGGTGTTTTTTGAAGAACAGAGTTTTTCTTTTAATTAAGTCAAATGTATCAATTTTACCTTTTATAGTTCATGTTTTTTTGCATCTAAGAATTCATTCCCTATTCTGAGGTTGTATAGATTTTCTCTACTGCTTTCCTCTAAAATTTTTATAGTTTTAGATTTCATTAGAATAATTCATGTCTGGTTAATTTTTGTGTATGGTATGAAGTAAAGTCAGAATTTATTTTTTCTATAAGTATATCCACTTGTTCTAGCACCATTTATTGAAAAGATGATCCACTAAATTATGTTGGAATCTTTATACAAGGTCAGTTGATTATATTTGTATTGGTCTATTTCTGGACTCTCGTTCCACTAATTTATTTTTCTACTTTTAGGAGTATTACTGAAGCTTTATTGTAGATCTTGAAATAAGATAGTTTGAGCCCTCTAATTTTTTCGTTTAGACAGTTATTTTGTCTATTCTGGGTACTTTGTATTTCCATATAAATTCTTACACCGCTATCTTTTTCTCCAGGAAATGGGACTTGTTTTTTTGTAACAAACTTGTAGAACTATTTATTCTTTAAATTATTCGGGAGCATAATAATAATTTAAAAATAACTTTAGAAACAGAAAACATGCAGTGAGTGAAGGAATTCTTGTTATACCACTGCTTTGCTATCCCCAAGAAAAGTACCGAATTGGCTAAGTATGGAATCCTTCCTGACTAGTGTTAAGTGAAGTTGATGCTGAGCTCATAGACTGGAAGATGAAGGAATAGAGGTGGCTTTACAGTGTTGCTGTGAAAGAGATCGGGTGCAGTCAGACCCAAAAGAAGACAAATATGTAGTAACTAAACCGAAACTGAGATTATGGAGTTAGAACAATCTGAATGACAATGAGGGCCAAGATGGGTCGACTAACAGTAAAAATCATTAAACCAAGCTAATTTAAAGAGGAAGCTTTGTTATATTCCATTATTGGTGTAGATCAGATGTCAAAAGTAACAAATGAGTCAAGTAGGCTGGATGTTAAGGAAAACCAACTGCCAAAAATATAGTTGACTTTTTAAAAATGCCAAATTTTCATTATTTTACAAAATGAAAATACTTAATTATAAATTCTTTTGAAATCCATTCCTTGATTTGGCTAGAAACTTGATACTTTCACTTCTGTACCAAGTTGTCAATACCAGATATTTTATATTTGATGGGCATTACATTTTTTTTTATTTTGGTATCATTAATCTACAGTTACATGAAGAACATTATGTTTACTAGGCTGCCCCCTTCACCAAGCCCCCACACAAACCCCATTACATTCACTGTCCGTCCGCGTAGTAAGGCGCTGTAGAATCACTACTTCTCTTCTCTGTGTTGCACAGCCCTTCTGGTGCCTCCTCCCACATTATACATGCTAATAGTAATGCCCCCTTCCTTTTTCCCCCCCAATGCCTCCCTTCCCACCCATCCTCCCCAGTCCTTTTTCCTTTGGTAACTGTTAGTCCATTCTTGGGTTCTGTGAGTCGGCTGCTGTTTTGTTCCTTCAGTTTTTCTTTGTTCTTATACTCCACATAAGAGTGAAATCATTTGGTACTTGTCTTTCTCTTCCTCACTTATTTCACTGAGCATAATACCCTCTAGCTCCATCCATGTTGTTGCAAATAGTAGGATTTGTTTTCTTCTTATGGCTGAATAATATTCCATTATGTATATGTACCACATCTTTATCCATTCATCTACTGATGGACACTTAGGTTGCTTCCATTTCTTGGCTATTGTAAATCGTGCTGCGATAAACATAGGGGTGCATCTGTCTTTTTCAAACTGGGCTGCTGTATTCTTAGGGTAAATTCCTAGAAGTGGAATTCCTGGGTCAAATGGTATTTCTATTTTGAGCTTTTTGAGGAACCTCCATATTGTTTTCCACAGAGGTTGAACTAATTTACCTTCCCACCAGCAGTGTAGGAGGGTTCCCCTTTCTCCACAACCTCGCCAACATTTGTTGTTGTTTGTCTTTTGTATGGTGGCGATCCTTACTTGTGTCAGGTGATATCTCATTGTGGTTTTAATTTGCATTTCTCTGATGACTCTTTAGGTGGAGCATCTTTTCATGTGTCTGTTGGCCATCTGAATTTCTTCTTTGAAGAACTGTCTGTTCAGCTCCTCTGCCCATTTTTTAATTGGATTATTTGCTTTTTGTTTGTTGAGGAGCGTGAGCTCTTTCTATATTTTGGATGTCACCCTTAATCGGATCTGTCATTTATGAATATAATCTCCTATATTGTAAGATGCTTTTTTGTTCTGTTGATGGTGTCCTTTGCTGTACAGAAGCTTTTCAGCTTGACATAGTACCACTTGTTCAGTTTTGCTTTTGTTTCCCTTGCCCGGGGAGATATGTTCATGAAGAAGTCGCTCATGTTTATGTCCATGAGATTTTTGCCTATGTTTTTTTCTAAGAGTTTTATGGTTTCATGGCTAACATTCAGGTCTTTGATCCATTTCAAATTTACTTTTGTGTATGGGGTTAGACAGTGATCCAGTTTCATTCTTTTACATGTAGCTGTTCAGTTTTGCCAACACCAACTGTTGAAGAGACTGTCATTTCCCCACTGTATGTCCCTGGCTCCTTTATCATATATTAATTGACCGTATATGTTTGGGTTAATGTCTGGAGTCTCTACTCTGTTCCACTGGTCTGTGGCTCTGTTCTTGTGCCAGTACCATATTGTCTTGATTACTGTGGCTTTCTAGAAGAGCTTGAAGTTGGGGAGCGAGATCCCCCCCGCTTTATTCTTCCTTCTCAGGATTGCTTTGGCTATTCGGGCTCTTTGGTGTTTCCATATGAATTTTAGAACTATTTGTTCCAGTTCTTGAAGAATGCTGTTGGTATTTTGATAGAGATTGCATTGAATCTGTAGATTGCTTTGGGCAGGATGGCCATTTTGACGATATTAATTCTTCCTATCCATGAGCATGTGATGATTTTCCATTTGTTAGTGTCCTCTTTAATTTCTCTTAAGAGTGTATTATAGTTTTCAGGGTATAGGTCTTTCACTTCCTTGGTTAGGTTTATTCCTAGGTATTTTATACTTTTTGATGCAATTGTGAATGGAATTGTTGTCCTGATTTCTCTTTCTATTAGTTCATTATTAGTGTATAGGAAAGCCACAGATTTCTGTGTATTAATTTTGTATCCTGTAACTTTGCTGAATTCCGATATTAGTTCTGGTAGTTTTGGAGTGGAGTCTTTAGGGTTTTTTATGTTCAATATCATGTCATCTGCAAATAGTGACAGTTTAACTTCTTCTTTACCAATCTGGATTCCTTATATTTCTTTGTTTTGTCTAATTGCTGTGGCTAGGACCTCCAGTACTATATTGAATAACAGTGGGGAGAGTGGGCATCTCTGTCTTGTTCCCGATCTCAGAGGAAAAGCTTTCAGCTTCTCGCTGTTCAGTATGATATTGGCTGTGGGTTTATCATATATGGCCTTTATTATGTTGAGTTACTTGCCCTCTATACCCATTTTGTTGAGAGTTTTTATCATGAATGGATGTTGAATTTTGTCGAATGCTTTTTCAGCATCCATGGAGATGATCATGTGGTTTTTGTCCTTCTTTTTGTTGATGTGGTGGATGATGCTGATGGATTTTCGAATGTTGTACCATCCTTGCACCTCTGGGATGAATCCCACTTGGTCATGGTGTATGATCCCTTTGGTGTATTTTCGAATTCGTTTTGCTAATATTTTGTTGAGTATTTTTGCATCTATGTTCATCAGGGATATTGGTCTGTAATTTTCTTTTTTGGTGGGGTCTTTGCCTGGTTTTGGTATTAGAGTGATGTTGGCTTCATAGAATGAGTTTGGGAGTGTGCCCTTCTCTTCTGTTTTTTGGAAAACTTTAATGAGAATGGGTATTATGTCTTCTCTGTATGTGTGATGAAATATCGAGTTAAATCCATCTGGCCTGGGGGTTTTGTTCTTGGGTAGTTTTTTGATTACTGCTTCAATTTAGTTGCTGGTAATTGTTTTGTTTAGATTTTCTGTTTGTTCCTTGGTCAGTCTTGGAAGGTTGTATTTTTCTAGGAAGTTGTCCATTTCTTCTAGGTTTTCCAGCTTGTTAGCATATAGGTTTTCATAGTATTCTCTAATAATTCTTTGTGTTTCTGTGGGGGCTGTCGTGATTATTCCTTTCTCGTTTCTGATTCTGTTGATGTGTGTTGATTCTCTTTTTTCTTTATAAGTCTGGCTAGAGGCTTATCTATTTTGTTTATTTTCTCGAAGAACCAGCTCTTGGTTTCATTGATTTTTTTCTATTGTTTTATTCTTCTCAATTTTATTTATTTCTTCTCTGATCTTTATTATGTCCCTCCTCCTGCTGACTTTAGGCCTCATTTGTTCTTCTTTTACCAATTTTGATAATTTGACTTTAGACTATTCATTTGGGACTGTTCTTCCATCTTTAAATATGACTGGATTCCTATATACTTTCCTCTTAGAGCTGCTTTCACTGCGTCCCACAGAAGATGGGGCTTTGTGTTGTTGTCATTTGTCTCCATATATTGCTTGATCTCTATTTTAATTTGGTCGTTGATCCATTGATTATTTAGGAGCGTGTTGTTAAGCCTCCATGTGTTTATGAGCCTTTTTGCTTTCTTTGTGCAATTTATTTCTAGTTTTATACCTTTGTGATCTGAGAATTTGGTTCGTAGAATTTCAGTCTTTGTGACTTTATTGAGGCTCTTTTTGTGGCCTAGTATGGGGTCTATTCTGGAGAATGTTCCATGTGCACTTGAGAAGAATGTGTATCCTGTTGCTTTTGGATGTAGAGTTCTATAGATGTCTGTTAGGTCCATCTGTTCTAGTGTGTTGTTCAGTGCTTCTGTGTCCTTACTTATTTTCTGTCTGGTGGATCTATCCTTTGGAGTGAATGGTGTGTTGAAGTCTCCTAAAATGAATGCATTGCATTCTATTTCCTCCTTTAATTCTGTTAGTATTTGTTTCACATATGCTGGTGCTCCTGTATTGGGTTTGTATATATTTATAATGACTATATCCTCTTTTTGAACTGACCCATTTATCATTATGTTATGTCCTTCTTTATCTCTTGTGACTTTGTTTTGAAGTCTATTTTGTCTGATACTAGTAGTGCAATACCTGTTTTTTTCTCCCTGTTGTTTGCATGAAATATCTTTATCCATCCCTTGAGTTTTAGTCTGTGTATGTCTTTGGGTTTGAGGTGAGTCTCTTGTAAGCAGCATATAGATGCGTCTTACTTTTTTATTCATTCTGTTAGTCTGTGTCTTTTGATTGGTGCATTCATTCCATTTACATTTAGCTTGATTATTGAAAGATATGTACTTTCTGCCATTTCAGGCTTTAGATTCGTGGTTACCAAAGGTTCAAGGTTACCTTCTTTACTATCTTACTGTCTAACTTAACTCGCTTATTGAGCTATTATAAACTGTGTCTGATGATTATTTTTCTCCCTTCTTATTCCTCTTCCTCCATTGTTTATATGTTGGGTGTTTTATTCTGTGCTCTTTTGTGTTTCCTTTCACTTCTTTTGTGGGTAGTTGATTTTTTTTGCCTTTATATAGTTAGTATTTGATTGGTCTGCTTTCTTTGCTGTGATTTTATTTTCTCTGGTGCATCTATTTAGACTTAAGAGTGCTTCCATCTAGAGCAGTCCCTCTAAAATACCCTGTAGAGGTGGTTTGTGGGAGGCAAATTCCCTCAACTTTTGCTTGTCTGGGAATTGTTTAATCCCTCCTTCATATTTAAATGATAATCATGCTGGATACAGTATTCTTGGTTCAAGGCCCTTCTGTTTCATTGCATTAAATATATCATGCCATTCTCTTCTGGCCTGTAGGGTTTCTGTTGAGAAGTCTGATGATAGCCTGATGGGTTTTCCTTTGTAGGTGACCTTTTTCCTCTCTCTAGCTGCCTTTAAAACTCTGTCCTTGTCCTTGATCTTTGTCATTTTATTTATTATGTGTCTTGGTGTTGTCCTCCTTGGGTTCCTTCTGTTGGGAGTTCTGTGTGCTTCCGTGGTCTGTGCCACTATTTCCTCCCCCGTTTTGGGGAAGTTTTCAGCAATTATTTCTTCAAATACACTTTCTATCCCTTTTTCTCTCTCTTCTTCTTCTGGTACCTCTATAATGCGGATATTGTTCCGTTTGATTTGGTCACACCGTTCTCTTAATATTGTTTCATTCCTGGAAATCCTTTTATCTCTCTCTGCCTCAGCTTCTCTGTGTTCCTGTTCTCTGGTTTCTATTCCATCAATGGTCTCTTGCATCTTGTCCATGCTGCTTTTAAGTCCTTCCAGAGATTGTTTTGTTTCTGTAGTCGCCCTCCCTACTTTGTCCATTAGCTCTTGCATTTTTCTCTGCAGCTCCATCAGCATGGTTATGACCTTTATTTTGAATTCTTTTTCAGGAAGATTGGTTAGATCTGTCTCCCCAGGTTCCCTCTCAAGGGAGGACGTCTGTGTGATTCTGTTCTGGATCAAATTCTTCAGGCTTTTCATGGCCATAGAGGTAGTTGTAGGGAGTTGGCATGTGTGTCGGCTGGGAGACCGTCCCTTCTTGCTGGTTTGTGGCCTTCCTCTCCTGTGAGAACAGTGACCCCTAGTGGCTTCTGCTGGGCAGCTGCACAGAGATGGGGCCTCTAAATCTGGCCCAGGCGGCTGCTGTGGGTGTGGCTGGCCTCAGGCTGCTGCTCCACTATGGCAGGTCTGCGCCGGAGGGGGAATGGGTGGGAGTCTATTTATCGCCATGAGGGGCCTCCAAACTGCACTGCCGCTCAGGGGGTTAGGGTGCCCAGAGTTCCCCCGGATTTCCAGCTAATGGGCTGAGTGCACCGGGAAGCTTCTGTCCAGCTGTGGGTCTCCTGTCCCTTGAAGACTTTCAAAGAGCACTTGCTTTCCTTTTGTCCCAGGGGCTCCGGCTGTGGGGACTCGCTCACAGGTGTTACTGTCCCATTCCCCTAATATCCAGCACACCACGCACTGTATGTCTGCGCTCCCAGTGCGGATGTCTAGGGCTGGGTACTTAGCAGTCCTGGGCTCCCTCTCCCTCCCCTCTTTGACTCCTCTCCTCCTGCTGGGAGCTAGGGTGGAGGGCGCTCGGGTCCCACTGGGCCGCGGCTTGTTCTTACCCCCTTTATGAGGCACTGGTTTCTCACCGATGTAGATGTAGCCTGGCTGTTGTCCTGTATCTTCTGGTCTCTCTTTTAGGATAGTTGTATTTGTTGTATTTTCAAAGATATATATGGTTTTGGGAGATTTCCGCTGCTCTACTCATGCCGCCATCTTGGCTCCTTGGCATTACATTTTAAAACCACTTATTTGAGTAAGATTTAGTTTTCATTTGGTTTCATAACAAAATAACCATTTGCAAACATGTATTTCCAAAGGTAGAATTTTGACACAATTGTTTTTATAGGGTATTACTCCAAAAATATCTGTAAAATTTAAGATTCTCAAATGTATGTAATCCAAGTATTATATATATTGCCCTGCATTAACTTCCCTATGTGACACTTTCAGTACATGCTTAGAAAAGTAAATCAAACAGTGCTGCTTTTCATAAAGTTTTAATCAAAAAAATATTTTGGTGTATCGGTCTTTAGCTCTGCAATTTTAGGAATGTATTCATGCCATCACTTTTATTTCAGGAAATCCTATTTCAGCATAGAAAAATGTAGAAAAGTAGGACAGATCGCTTCCTGCCATATAAATTTCCCAAAAGATATAATCATCCATGAATGAATAAATTGAGTCACATATTATATGGTTCCTTGTGAATGCACTTGCAGATCTGTAATTGAATTATTTACGCAGCCTGTAATGTCAGTTAAAATGACCCTGTATCTAATCATATCTGCTGGTGATCTGAGGCTGGGATTTCTCCTTGGAAAACAAACCAGGAGATTTATTTTACCCCAGGCTCAAAAGTATTTAGCGCTATACTGAGCCTTAAGCCACCTAGTACTTGTGTAGTAGAAACAGGCTGCCATCCTGCGTGTTCATTTAGTTTATCAAGCAAAACACTGAGCATAGGAGTTTATTTAAGTCATGTTATTATATACATGTGTTGTTTAAACTTTCAGCTTTTTAAACAAAGTAAAAATGATAGTGTATGGTTTCAGGGTTCTGTGTTCTGTGTCTTGGCAAAGTGTTGCCATTTTATATTTAAATTTTGAAACAAATCCATTGTCAACAAAGACCATTGCAAGAGCATCATTCATTGTCATCAGTCTTTATTAAACTTTTCAAGACTTTTCTCAATTTGGAGAAATACCATTTCCTTGATAATTTGTCATGAGCATCTTGTCCAGAAGTTTTTCACTTACATCAAAATTTTCAAATAAGCTCAGCTCAGGGAGTTATTTTCATCTGTATTCTCATCAGCTACAAAAAATAATTCCACTAATTAACATTTTTACTCAATGCACTTGGTGATCTTGCAGCCATATCACTAACATTTTGAGCACCTATCATTTTAATTAGAACTACATATGTATAAACTATTACTCACAAGTTTTGCTGCATTCATTAGACATTCTTTTATAAATTTTACCATCCATAAGAGAATTTTGATACCTTAAAGCTTTTCATCCTAACACATAATTTCCTATCACATGTCATCTTCAACTAGGATAATACACTTTCCTGACAGAGTTTTATCATCTCATGAGCATCTCTGTGTGAGGAACCTAGCACAGCTGGCCTTAGTAAAGTTTTCAATAAATGATGGTTATATTGATATGGACAGATACAGAATAAGAAAAAAAAATAAAGAAGAAGGGAGTGACCATGACATCTCTACCAAGACATGAAGAAGATTTCACAGAGGAGTAATGCTAGAGGAAATTGCATATATAAAGGCATGAGGAAATGGGATGTAAGGTACACTTAGAGAGCCCTAAATAATTGGTCTATTTAGGAGAGAGGGATTGAGGAGGAGAGCACATTTGAGATGAGGCTTCTGAGGTAGGCAGGAATGGGGACCATTAATTTATATTAAGCCAGGAGTCTTAAAATTAGTGATCAATGCTAAAGAAAATTTCTGATATATTACATGTCTTTTTCAGGTCTCACTTGCCCTGGAGCCTCTGTCAGAAACTTATGATAGCTACAGTCCTCTTCCTACCACTGATAAGACAGAAAATGTGCTTTTATCCAAGCAGGGATTCAGGGAATATACTGAACCCAGCAGTACCCAGTTTCTGGTTCCATCAAGGCCTCATAGGGTACCTACCACCAAAATCGATGGAAAAGAGTTAGCATCTAACAGTAGTAGATCAACAACTCCACGGTAATTACCCCACCTTATACCACTCTGTCAGCTTACTCTCGCTGTACTCATAATTTGTCTTAAGTTTGTGTTGGGTAAAAGACTAAAGGTAGTCAGTCACTCATTCAGCAAATAACTGTTAAGTACCCACTGTGTTCCTGGTGTCCAGCACCAGGCACTGGGCATACAAATTAATAAGACATAATTCTCATTTTTGGGGACTGCTTACAATCTGATGGGGATGCCAACATACAGATAAATAAATATGCTTAAGCCATATACAGAAGCCATGATAGATGTCCTTGAGGGGGAAGAGGCAAAGGCAGTATTTTGTGAAACAGAATAGAGTAAGAGAAATAGATTCTGATTTGCTTTGTGTCAGGCTTAGCATTGAGCTCTTTATTTCATTGTCTCACTTTAGTCACAACCATACAACAGTAAGTAAATCATCTGTTATTTATTTCATTTAGGTGATGAAAAACATATTTACAAAGTCTAAGCTATACTGCTCTAAATCTCTGATCCACTTTCTGTCTCTGACAAAGTGGAATATTACTATAATGGATAATGTACTGCTGAAGTTCTCCTTTATTTTAAAACAGGGGAAAGGACCGCTTGCACTTTGCAGAGAACTCTGATACAATAAAGGACTCTTTCTTTGGACTACAGCACCATCTTAATTCAGAGGCCATGACTCTGAAAGACAAAGCCCCACAGAAGCAGATGTCCCTTCTTAACAGTTCTGAATTCCAGCCTCAAATTAGAACAGTTGCCAAGAGTCACAGTGACTCATGCTTTTCTTCAAACATCCCTCCTACCCAGGACCTTCTTTCAGGTATGTATGTATTTGTGAGCTGAGACTAAGCTATATTTATTGGGATTACTTTGCTTGTTAGCCAGCCTACAAAAAGAAGCAAGACTTATGTTTGAACTAAATAATCAAATAAAAGTGAGTTAAGAATCTTTCACCATTTAACAGCAGCTGTATTAAGCCACTGAGTTACTTCTAAATAATTACTAGGTACTTAAAATTGTAGGCTTGGTAAAGGAACCATTGAAAATGTACCTGGATATGAGAAGAAAGCCTGTATCATAGAAAAATATTAGTCCTTACTTTTCCTAAATTATTCAAGGCAGATAAGGTTTTTGTCTCATCATTAGCTCTTTTATCACTGCAGAAGCTAGTGTTAAGTCCATTTCACATTCTGAAAACTGTTGGTCTCACTGGGAACATTCAGTGCACAGCAACTTCTGATCTTAAGCCTGGGAATTATATATGACTCGCAAAGAGAAGTAGAAAGAAGTCAGTTTACTTAAATAAGGGCTTATACTGAAATAAAAAAGCAGATAGGAACTAGGTCGATTACCTCATGTTAGGGAGTGATATTATCAAGGCAACTGAAGTACTGTACATTACACTATAAGGGCAAACATATATATCTGTAACATCAAGAGCATGACAGGAATTTGTCTCCATTCTCACAAGTAAAATTTCCAAAGTAGAATATCTGCAGCATTAGTAGAAAAGTCTTTTAAGTAATGATTTAGGTACATAATTTACATTAGCAAGGAATTTTTTTTTTTTAAAGAAAGACATTCTGTTTTCTCTGCTGGAATGTCTGTGATCCCCTATTTTTAAAAACATACTCTGATTATAATCTATTAACTTGAGTTTTTAATGCAGTTCTAGGCTACAGTTAACAAGAAAGTTGTCTCACTATACTCAGCACTTAACAGCTAACACCTGAACCCTGGGCACCAACTTTCAGAAAGATACTTGTTCACTCTTAAGCAGTTGCTTATTGAGCATCTATCAAATGTCTGTCTCTCTTTCAGGTGTCAGGAATCAACAGTTTAAATAAATTTTTAAAAAATACACAAACTCCTGTCTTATGGATCTTATATTCTAGGTGGGAAGACCAATAATTAGATAAGTATATAGTATTAGATGTTCTAATACTGTATTAGTGTTAATATTAGTATTAGTATTAGTATTAGTGTTAGTATTAGTATTAGATGCTAATAATGGCAGTGAGAAAAAATGAACAAGGAAAGGAAGAGGAGGGGACATTAGTTTTCTATAGGTTGGCAAAGGAGGACTTCATTAAGAAGGTACCATGAAAGATCTAAAAAAGTTGAGTTCCTTCTAAGGACAGTAACTAGGCTGATGAAGGGACCACCAAGAGATACTTAGCCCCCAAAAAACAGCTACCATTTATTGAGCATTCATTATGTGCTGGCTATTGTGCCAAGTCTTACACATGTAATCTTACAAAAACCAAGTGTGGTAGGGATTGTTATCCCCCTTTTAAAATGGAGACACAGGCTCAGAGTTAGGAAGCTCCTGTCCTGTCAAAGGGGACAGCAGCTCCTCAGCTCCAGTTCATTATTGTCTTAAACTCTAAGGCAAACTCCTCTGCTTCATCCTACTGTAGGTGTATTGTTTACCAAAGCCTGCTTTTTTTTTTTTAATCAAGACTGTGCTGGCCAACTCTTCAAGCCAAACAAAATACGCCACATACAACCTGTGGTCTGCCAATGTGCAACCTCTTCCATAAGAGTTGCTAGAAGGAGTGGGTTTAAAGATAAAACAAGACAGACTGTGACTCAGCCTGATTTAATAGTCCAACCTGTGTAGAAATGGGAAAGACAGCTTCGAGAAGTAGTGAATTTTACATTACCTGAAATGGTCAAGCACAGGCTCAATTACCTTCTTATGGGACTCTTACAGATTAGATTAAATCATCAAATAGATACAATCTTAAAAGGTCCCTTCCAACCACAAATTTCTGGAGGACTCAGATTAAGTGGGCCACTTTAGTAAGTAGATCTAGAGCTGAGGCCATGGGAGGAATATAACAAATACATAAACCTAATTATCTTCCTGATCTTCATGTACTGACATTATAGAAAAGGGGGTATAGAGCTAAATTAGTCAACCAGCTGCTATTTATAAAACACTGCATACTCTGCTTTTAAAAGTTGGGGTTTAGAAAGATAGAAAGGAGTTGGAACAAAAAACAGAAGCTGTATACCTCCTTCTGGTTATTAGCAGGGGCTGTTCCCACAGCATGTAGGAAATAAACAAGGGAAACAGTTGTCCTGAACTCACCTGAGTGCCCTTCCTTTGTGTTCAGGAAATCATTATTGAATTGAGGTGCAGACAGGTGCCATGACAGCTCTTAGAGTATAGGTATCAGCTTCCTCTTGAGAAGGGAAGAGATGTTTTGTTACTATGTCTTAGACTTCAGAGAAGCCTTATGCAGAATGGCTGTTTCACCAGTGAAACCACTAGGAGGCCAAACAAGTGGACCACCTGTGTTTACATTTGTTCTACTAGTTCTCCTCAATGTTTATTTCTTTTTTAAAACTTGTTTTTGGTAAGTATCTGAAGTACCTATTACCATTTTCTTTTTTTTTATTAAAGTATCGTTAATATACAATCTTATGTTGGTTGCAAATGTGCAACCTTGAACAGTGGTTCAAGAGTTCCCCTGATCAACTTATATTGTGATTGTGAATTATTGTGCCCATTTATTCCCCACCCTTCCCCCGTGCACCTGTCCCAACCCCTCTGCCTTGGTAACCACTAGTCACATCTCAGTGTCTGTTAGTCTATTGCTGTTTTGTGCCTTCTGTTTTGCTTTGTTTTTATATTCCACAAATAAGTGAAATCATATGGTAGTTGTCTTTCTCCATCTGGCTTATTTCATTGAGCATAATACCCTCTAGTTCTACCCGTGTTGTTGCAAATGGCAGGATTTCTTTTTCTTTTTATGGCAAAATAATATTTCATTGTGTATATGTACCACATCTTCTTAATCCATTCATCTATTGGTGGACACTTAGGTTACATCCTTATCTTGGCTTTGCAGACAGTGTGGCAATAAACACAGGGGTGCATATATCTTTTTCAAATCAGGGATTTTGTTTTCATTCAGTAAATTCCTAGTAGTGGAATTTCTGTGTCAAATGGTATTTCTGTTCTTAGCTTTTTGAAGAGACTCCATATTGCTTTCCACAGCAGTTGCACAATTTTACATTCCCACAAACAGCATAGGAGGGTTCCTGTTTCTCCACCTCTTTGCTATCATTTGTTGTTTCTTACCTTTTGGATAGTGGCCATTCTAACCAGTGTGAGGTGATAGCTATCTCATTGTGGTTTTAATTTACATTTCCTTAATGGTTAGGGACATGGAACCTCTTCATGTCCCTGTTGGCCATTTGTATTTGTTCTTTGGAAAAGTATCTGGTCAGGTCCTCCTTCCATTTTTTTATCGGGTTATTTGTTTTTTGGGTGTTGAGACATACGAGTTCTTTATATATTTTGGATGTTAACCCCTTATCAGATGAGTCATTTACGAATATATTCTCCCATACAGTAGGCTATCTTTTTGTTCTACTGATGGTGTCATTTGCTGTTCAGAAGCTTTTTAGTTTGATGTAGTCCCACTTACTCATTTTTCATTTTGTTTCCCTTGGCCAAGGAGATGTGTCCAGGAAAAAATTGCTCATGGTTGTATTCAAGAGATTTTTGCCTATGTTTTCTTCTAAGAATTTTATGGTTTCATGACTTACATTCAGGTCTTCTATCCATTTTTAGTTTATTTTTGTGTGTGTAGTTAGACAGTAATCCAGTTTCATTCTCTTATATGTAACTGTCCAGTTTTGCTAATACCAGTTGTTGAAGAGGCTGTCTTTTCCCCACTGTATATTCATGGCTCCTTTATTGTATATTAATTGACCATATATGCTTGTGTTTATACTGGACTCTCTGTTCTGTTCCATTGATCTATGGGTCTGTTCTTGTTCCAGTACCAAATTGTTTTGATTACTGTAGTGTTGTAGTAAAGCTTGAAATAGGGAGCATAATCCCTCCAGCTTTGTTCTTCTTTCTCAGGATTGCTTTGACTATTCAGGGTCTTTTGAGGTTCCATATGAATTTTAGGACTATTTGTTCTAGTTCATTGAAGAATGCTGTCAGTATTTTGATAGGGATTGCACTGAATCTGTAAAGTGCTTTGGGCAGGATGGCCATTTTGACAATATTAATTCTTCCTATCCATGAACAAAGGATAGATTTCCATTTATTGGTTTCTTCATTAATTTCTCTAATGAGTGTCTTGAGTTTTCAGAGTATATAGGTCTTTTACCTCCTTGGTTAGTTTTACTCCTAGGTATTGTATTCTTTTGATGTAATTGTAAGTGGAGATATTTTCCTGAATTCCCTTTCTGCTAGGTCATTTTTAGCATATAGGAACGCAACAGATTTCTGTGTATTAATTTTGTATCCTCCAACTTTGCTGAATTCAGTTATTAGTTCCAGTAGTTTTGGGGTGGATTCTTTAGGGCTTTCTATGTATAATATCATGTCATCTGCAAATAGAGTTTAACTTCTTCCTTACCAGTTTGGATGCCTTTTATCTCTGTGTTGTCTGATTGCTGTGGCTAGCACCTCCAGTACTATCTTAAATAAAAGTGGTGACAGTGGGCATCCTTGTCTTTTTCCCGACCTTAGAGGAAAAGTTTTCAGCTTTTCGCTATTAAGTATGATGTTGGCTGTGGGTGTGTCATATAGGCCTTTATTATGTTGAGGTATGTATCCTCTATACTCATTTTGTTGAGAGTTTTTACCATGAATGAATGTTGAATTTTGTCAAATGCTTTTTCAGCATCTATTGAGATGATCATGTGCTTTTTATCCTTCTTTTTTTAATGTGGTGTATGATACTGATTTACAAAAATTGTACCAATCTTGCATTTCTAGAATAAATCCCTCTTGGTCGTGATGGATGTTCTTTTCTGATGTATTTTTTAATTCCGTTTGCTAATATTTTATTGAGGATTTTTGCATCGGTGTTCATCAGGGATATTGGACTGTAATTTTCTTTTTGTGTGTGGTATCTTTGTCTCGTTTTGGTATTAGAGTGATGCTGGCCTCATAGAATGAGTTTGGAAGTATTCCCTCCTCTTCTACTTTTTGGAATACTTTAAGAAGGATGGGTATTAGCTCTTTAAATGTTTGGTAGAATTTGGCTGTGAAGCCATCTGGATATGGAATGTTTGTTTTGGGGGAGTTTTTTTTTACTACCAGGTCAATTTCTTTGCTGGTAATTGGTCTGTTCAGATTTTGTTTCTTCCTGGGTCAGCCTTGGAAGGTTGTATTTTTCTAGGAAGTATTCCATTTCTTCTAGTTTATCTAGGTTATTGGTGTATAATTTTTCATAGTATTCTCTAATAATTCTTTGTATATTTTGGTATCCATTGTGATTATTCCTTTTTCATTTCTGATCCTGTTTATGTGTGTACACTTTTTTTTTCTTGATAACTCTGGCTAGGTGTTTATTTAGTTTATTTTCTCAAAGAACCAGCTCCTGGTTTCATTGATTTCTCTATTGTTGTGCTCTTCTCTATTTCCTTTATTTCTGCTCTGATCTTGTTATGTCCCTCCTACTGACTTTGGGCTTCATTTGTTCTTCTTTCTCTAGTTTCTTTAATTGTGATTTCAAACTGTTTATTTGGGATTGTGCTATGTACTTTCCTCTAGAACTGACTTTTTCACCTCCCACAGATTTTGGGCTGCTGTGTTTTTGTTTTCATTTGTCTCCATGTATTGCTTGATTTCTGTTTTAATTCAGTCATTGATCTACTGATTATTTAGAAGCATATTGTTTAGCCTGCATGTGTTTGTAGGCTTTTTTGTTTTCTCTGTGGAATTTATTTCTAGTTTCATACCATTGTGGTCTGAGAAGTTGCTTGGTACAATTTCAATCTTTCTGAACTTATTGAGGCTCTTTTTCTGGTCTAGTATATGATCTATTCTTCAGAACATTCCTTGTACACTTGAGGAAAATGTGTACCCTGATGCTTTTGGGTGGAATGTTCTGTAGATGTCTATGAAGTCCATTTGATCTAATGTATTGTTCAGTGCCTCTGTTTCCTTATTTATTTTCTGCCTGGTTGATCTGTCTTTTGAGGTGAGTGGTGTGTTAAAGTCTCCTACAGTGACTGTGTTGTAATCTATTTCCCCCTTTAATTGTGTTAGTTTTAGTTTTACATATATAGATGCACCTATGTTGGGTGCTTAGATATTTATAATGGTTATATCCTCTTGTTGGACAGATCCCTTTATCACTATGCTTTTTTTGTCTCTTATTACTTTCTTTGTTTTGAAATCTATTTTGTCTGATGTAAGTACTGCTACTCCTGATTTTTTCTTCCTATTATTTGCATGAAATACCTTCTTCCATCCCTTCACTTCCAGTCTGTGTATGTCTTTGGGTCTGAAATGAGTCTCTTGTAGGCAGCATGTAGATGGGTCTGCCCCTCTATGTCTTTTGATTGGTGCATTCAGTCCATTTACATTTAAGGTGATTTTCGATAGATACATACTCATTGACATTTTATTAATTGTTTTCTGGTTTTTGTTTTTGTGTTTTAGCTCCTCTCTGTTCCTTTCTTCCTCTTTTATACTCTTGTTATTTGATGGTTTTCTTTAGCATTGTGGTTGGATTTCTCTTTTTTAAATTTTTTGTGTATCTATTATAGGTTTTAAGTTTGTGGTACCAAAAGTTCAAGGAGAGCTTCCTGACTATATAACAGTCTATCTATATTGTTTGCTGATTTCTCTTATTTCAAATGCAATCTAAAAGAACTTTTTCCTTCTCCTTCCTTCTCCACACTTTATGTATTAGATGTCATAATCTGCATTTTTTGAGTATCTCTTGATTGATTTTGTATATAGTTGGTTTTGCTACTTTTAATTTCTAACTTACTTGGTAATTAATTGGTCTACTACCTTTAATTTCGCTGATGAAAATAATTTAATCTTAGGAACATTTCCATCTACAGCAGTCCCAGAACTTAACATGTCCTGTAACACTGGTTTGATTGTTATAAATTCTTTGAGCCTTCATTTATCTGGAAATTGTTTAATCCCCACTTCAAATTTAAATGATAATATTGCTTAATAGAGAATTCTTGGTTGAAGGTCCTTCTGCTTCAATACATTAAATATTTCATGACTTTGCATTCTGGCCTGTGAATTTTCTTCTGAGGAATCTGCTTGATAGCCTGATGGGGTTTCCTTTACAAGTAATTTTTTTCTCTCTCTGGCTGCTTTCAGTACTCTCTCCTTATCCTTAATCTTTGCCATTTTAATTATTATATGTGCTGGTGTTGTCTTCCTGGGGTTCCTTTTGTTAGGGGCTCTCTGTGCTTCCAACACCTGAGTGTCTGTTTTCTCGGACACAATTATTTCCTCAAAGAGACTTTCTATCCCTTTGTCTCTCTCTTCTCCTTCTTGTATCCCTGTTTTGCAAATGTTGTTTTGTTTGGATTGGTCACACAGCTTTCTTATCATTCTTTCATTCCTAGTGATTCTTTTTTCTCTCTCTTCCTTGGCTTCTTTGTGTTTCTGTTCTCTAATTTCCATCCCACTGACTCTCTCATCTACTTGCAGTAATCTACTATTCATTCCCTCCATTGTATATTTCATTTCAGTTACTGTATTCTTCAGCTCTGAGCTGCTCTTTTTTGACTCTTTTTTCTCTTTGTTGAAGTCCTCCCTGAGATCTTTAATACTTTTGTGCAAATCAGTGAGCATATTTAAAACTTTTACTTCGAAATATTTATCAAGAAGATCCATGATCTCTGTTTCATTTAGGCCTCTTTCTGGTGTCTTGTCCTGTAGTTTTGTTTGAAACACACTTCTCTGCCTCCTCATTTTGTCAGGATTTCTGTGTTTCTTCCTTTGTATTAGATGGGTCTGCTATGCTTCCTGGCCTAGAGAGTAATAGCTTTATGAAGGAGGCATCTTATGGTGCTCTCTCCAGTCCTGGTTCCACTTTGAAGGAGCCCCAGGTGCTGTTGATGTGCAATGGACAGGGCCACCTTTCTGTCTATCTACTGGTAGTGGTCCGAGTCTGCACCAGCAGTTTGCCTTAGCCACCTTTGTGATCAGAGCAGACGTCTCTGCTAGAATCGCTGTGGATGGGGCCTCCCTCTCCCTGACCTGCAGTGTTGGCTGAGCTTCAGGGTTAATGGGGTGGGTGGGGCCCATTGTGTGGCTCTGGGGCAGGGCAGGATGCGCAGCACCAGGCTTGGACACCTGCAGGGAGAAAGGAGCTCTTGGAGCTGGCTCCTGCTGACACCTCCCCAGTTGGGCTGAAACAGAGCCAAGAAAACTGGGAGAGTCTCCCTCTGCCTGCCAGGCAGCTAAGTCTGATGCTGCTGCTGGGCCAAGTGGGTCGGCTCCCTGGCAGTGCACGTAGGGGATACTTTGGGGCTGACTTACCAGTAAGGGGGCCAGAGCATCTGGGGCTTCCAAGAGTTCCCAGCCTGTTGGGCCAAGGGAAGACTAGGTAGATGTCTACCTGCCCTTTCTCTTGAGGAGAAAGCACCATCCAATTCTCACCCTCTGACATCCTTTCCACTGGTGGCAATCTTTCAAACTGCCATCTCTGCTTTGGGTCTCAGTGGGACCAGTGGAGGATGACCAGTGGCTGAAGTCTCAGCCTTCCAGAGCATTCAAAATTTCCCTGGTGTTCAGCCCTGCTAATCATCAGAACCCAAGGTAATGTGGATTTGCACTCCTGGAGCAGATCTCCAGGGCCAGGTGTACAGAATTTCTGGGTATCTGTCCTCTCCCCACTCTCTTCTCCTCCTCCCTCCTATGGGCTGGAATGGAGGAAGGGCTTGCATTCTGCTCAATTTCAACTCTGCCACTTTACCCTTTTCTGTGTGGTCTTCTCTTCTTCCCAAGTGTAAGTGGTCTGTTTTCCAGTCTTCAGGTCATTTTCAGGTTTAGTTGTATTTGCTATACTTTCTTCCTTTATGTCTTTGTGAGAGGAGGTTTCTGCTGTGCCTTCCTACTCTGCCATCTTTTTCCGACCCATCCTGACTTTTCTATTAACCTTGCTTTATGATCTCAGATGAATCATAGAAATTTTTTGGCATCCTTTTCTTCATCCATAAAAGTATACATTTGGAATAGATGATCACCATGGTTCCTAAAAGTTTAGCTGATATAGATAGATATTAGTGTTTCTTGAATAATAATGCCACCAAAACTCTTACAAATAATAAGAGAATTCAGTAAGGTATCTGGATACAAAAATAATATATATAGATATCATTAACCTTATTATGTGCAAACACCAGTTGGAAAAATCAGTGAATACATACTGTGACTCCCACAAAGAGGTCAGTCTCTGGAATAGAGACTTCATTCCCTGCTATAATAATGCCAGCATCTAAAGCAGTCCACATAATAGAAGTTCAGTAAACATTTATTGTAAAGTGAATGTCCTCAAGGAGTTTTTGAGCTGGGGGAAAGGTAGACAAGTAGGCCATTATAGTACACTATGGTGAGTCCTATGGTAGAAGGAAGGTGCTAAATATTGCAAGTATTTGTTTGATTTTAGACTTTCTGTGTTCCTTTTCCCTCTTCAGCTCTGTTAGAACAAGGCAATAAACTACGTAATGCCATGGTGATTTCTACAATGAAATCAAGCCCAGATACTAGCATGTTGTTGGATGAAGTTCATCCTCCTAGGAAAGAAGATTTTCATAGAGCATCAATACAGTAAGTTACAAGATAAGCATGAACCCTAACAGTTCATTTCTTAATAGCTGTTAGCTTTTGTTTTCATCAAGTTACAGACTAGATAATCTTGGAAATGTTCAACAAATAATTCTTAATATGGTAGAAAAGAAGCCTAAACAGGAATTAAGATACTCAAAATCTAGACCTGGCATTGTCACTTGTTAAATATGTAAATAGCTAAATTCTTTACCCCCTCTGAATCAGCATGCTTACATATAAAATTGCAATATTCTCTCCTCCTCCTTTTTTAGAAGTTATATGAGATTCTAAAAATAGTAAAGGGCCTTGAAAGTTGTAAAGTTGTATATGTATTTAAGGCAGTTAAGTCTAAAGCTGTATTAAATTTTCCATGTTAAACCAACTCTATGTACTATCTCTTAGGTAAATTAATTCTGATTTACATTTTTCCCATGTTAACCATTCAGTATATCTTTCCACACCTTAGAATCAAAGCCTTGTCTAAGAATCAATTTAAAGACCACACTGAAGATCACCTCCTCCCTTCAACTGAGAATACATCTTGGAAGCATGATACAAAAGCTAATAACAGGGCCATACAGCTGCTCTTGGGCAGGTAAGAATTCTTAACTCACTTTCTTCATCCAATTCATTGTGTACATTGTTAACAGATTTATCTTCCTGAAGCAACAATTCCTAAGAATAGCCAAGTCATTCCCTTAATCACTGCATACTAATAAAAGTCATTATTTATTACCTACTAAATAAAAATCCAGTCTTTAGCCTTTCATTCTTAGCTTCATTTACCAGAATGGTCTCCCCAATCCACCTTTACATCTCCCAACTCTATCCTAACACCAAAGTTAGCAGGATATAATGAAAAGAGCATGGATTTTTTAAAGAGATAGAAGTTGAAATTTGGGACCTCTTACTAACTTTGTGGCCTGCATAATTAGGTAGGGAAAAAAAGTAAAAGGGATCCAAATTGGAAAGGAAGTAGTAAAACTATATTCACAGATGACAAGATGTGGTATGTATAAAATCTAAAAAATCCACTAAAAAACTATCAGAACTAATAAATTCAGGAAGATTGCAGGGTACAAGATCAGCATGCAAATGTCTGTTGTATTTCTATATACTTTCAATAAACAATCCAAAAATGAAATTAAGAAAATTCCACTTACAGTACTGATAAGAATAAAATACTTGGGAATAAATTTAACCAAAGATTTATAAAACATGAACTCTGAAAACTGCAAACTTTATTGAAAGAAATCAAAGAAGATCTAAATAAATAGTAAAAAATCTTACATTCATGGTTCAGTACAATCCCTGTCAGAATTGCAGCTAACTTCTTTGTAGAAATTGAGAAGATGGTTCTAAAAGTTCTATGAAATTGCAAGGGACCCAGAATAGCCAGAAAAAAAAAAGTCTTGAAAAAGAAAAAAAGTAAAAGGATTCACACTTCCTTATTTTAAAACTTACTACAAAGCAATAGTATCAGGTCATTTGGTACTGGCATAGGACAGACATACAAGTCATAGAATAGATTGGAGTTTAGAAATAAATCCATGTATCTGTGGTCAACTGGAATTCAACAGAAGTGTTAAGACCATTCAGTGGGGAAGATATGATCTTTTCAACAAATAGGCCTGGGACAGCTAGCTGGCTAGCCACATGGGAAAAACTGAAGTTGGGCCATTATCTCAAACCATATACAAAAAGTTAACTCAGAGTGGACCAAATAACTAAATGGAAGAGCCAATACTGTAAAACTCTTAGAAAAAAACAGACGTAAATCTTTATTACCTAGGATTTGAAAACATATAGATATGTTTATATATTAGATACAATAATATCTGGATGTTATATAGAGATATAATGCCAAATATATTAAATATAATACCCAAAGCACAAGCAACAAAAAAATCAAAATTTAAAATGTTTTGTGCTTCAAAGGACACTGTTAAGATAGTAAAAAGATGATCACACAATGGGAGAAAATATTTGCAAATCTTATATCTGATTAAAGACATATATTAAGAACTCATACAACTTAATAATTAAGGGATAAATAATCCAATTAAAAATATAGGCAAAGGATCTAAGTAGAGATTTCTCCAAAGGAGATAGTCAAATGGCTAATATGGACATGAAAAGATGTTGACACCATTAGTTTTCAGGGAAATGCAAATCAAAACAACAATGCAATACCACTTCATACCTACTAGGATTTTAGAATCTAAGTCAAATAAGTGTTGGTAAGGATGTGAAAAATTTGGAACCCTCACCCCACCACTGCTGATAGCAGTGTAAAATGGTACAGCCACTTTGGAGTCAACAGCTGGGCGCCAGTAAGAACAAAGGAGTCATATAGTCTTTCAGTTTCTTAAACTGTTAGACACATAGAGTTACCATATGACCCAGGAATTCAACTCCTAGGTATATACCCAAGGGAAATGAAAACATAAGTCCATGTAATACATGTACATGAATTTCCTTAACAGCATTATTCATAATAGTAAAATATGTGCATCAGACGATAAATGGATTTTTTAAAAATGATATAGCCATATAATGGAGTATTATTTGGCCATAAAAAAGAATAAAGTACTAATGCTATAGCATGGATGAACCTTGAGAAGAATATCATGTTAAATGAAAGAAGCCAGTCACATAAGAGTACATGTTTTATGATTCAGTGTACATGAAATGTACAAAATATACAAAATAGGCAAATCTTTAGAGAGATCAGTGGTTCCTTAGGTCTGGGTGTGATGGTGTGATGGAGTGAGGTAAGTGGTAGTAGCTAAAGGATACAGAGTTTATTTTTTTGAGGTGGTGAAAATGTTCTAAAATTGACTGTGGTGATGGCTGTTCATATTTGTAAATATACTAAAAACTGGAATTGCTCACTTTAAATGGGCTAATTTTATGTTCTGTGAATTACTTCCAAATAAAGCTACTTTAAAAAAATAAGATCAAGAATATACAGCACAGTGAATGAAAAAAAAAAAAACACCAAGGTACACAATCATGAATTCTCAAAATACAAAAATTTTCAATATTTTCAAAAATCTTAAAAGCTTTCAGAAAAGTGAAAAAGAAAAAAAGATCATATATACAATATCAGGAATTGGAATGACATCAGATACTGATCAAGATGGTGACCTAGGAGGCTTCTGAGCTCCCCTTCTCTTATGTTCACACTGAATGTGTCGGGAAAGAATTCGGTTCGGAGACTCAGGGAAGTCAGAGTCAAAGGTGAAGAAGGAATTAATTAAAGTGATAATAATGGAATGACAGCTGTTTTGCCGGCAGCAGAGGGCAAGGAAGAACAGAGGGAGAAAGGGAAGCTCATTGAACTGCTCAGCATGGGGCAAATCCCTTGCCAACTCCTAAAGCCAGGTTCACCTGGTAACCAGTGTCTGCTTGAAAATCTGCACAGTGTGGGAACTAAGTCCTTACCACCCCAAGATTTGGAGGGGAGCTGCAGAGCACTAGATGGAGTAAGATTATGTTCTGAGAACTTCCCAAAAGCAAAGAAAGGAGATTTTCAGGCAGGCTACTTTTTAAGTCTGGGGAGAGGAAATCCCTGGGCAAAATACCTCTAAAAACCAAAATCAGTCAAAGGGAGAAATAAACTTTAAAACACATTTATTGCTTACAAACTGCAGTCCAGGCCCTTCTCTCTTTCCTGCTCCAGCAGAAGGAAAACTGGCTCTCCCCTCACCTCTTGGGTACAGATAAACCCTCCTTGCCCAGGTAATTACCCACTGATATGGTGATGAACTTCTCTCCACCCCTGAGGAATGATGCAAATGCACTAAAGCCATACTTCTTTCCACCTCTAAATGCCTATTGATACGCAAATGTACTAGAGCCAGGCGAGATATTCTGGAAATATTACAATTTACCCACACTACTAAAGACCGTGATCTTACAACTGCAGCCCTGTCGGGTCACCCTGGCAATAGGAACTTGGAAGCCCCGATCAGAGCTCTCAGTAGCACCTCCCTACTTATCTGGAATAGAACAGAGTGACACATTCAAAGAAAGGCAAGTCCAGGCAACCTCAGGGAGGAGGCATGCTTAAAGGTTTAGGGTCTGGGGTGTTAGAGGGCTTTTTGGGTAGGGGTCAGCATAAGAGATGATGTATATAGGTGATTTATAATTCCTTTAAGTTTTGTCTTAAGAGCAGAGTTATTTAGGTGACTGTGTTGATCTTCATCTTGGCATTCTTTATCCACATAGGTTCATTTACACTTTGGAAGTCTATCTCCTGTCTTGGTTACAAAGTTACTTGATTTAGTGACTGGAAGAAGAGGAAGAACAACATATAGATTAAGTTAAAGAAATAAGATGGGCCTTTTTCACAGGCTAAGTAGATTTTACAGTGGCATGACCCGTGTCCCATTTCTCTCCCCTTTGCACTTCAACTAATTAACTGATTAATTCTGTGAGTCGTTTCTGACTGGTTTTATCTGGTTAATTCTTTGAGTCCCTTTTAGTGGTCTTTACTGGCTTTATCTGTCCACCCAGCTCATGTCTGTCTTTCTACCTAACAAATGTACAGCTACACACAGAGCAGTTCCCTCTGAAAGATATCCAGAAAGTAAGTAAACAACCTCTACACATCAGATGAATGAGAAAATACCATTGAAAGGGCTGGAAAAGGCTAAGGCACTCTGTCACCATAAACCCCACCCCCAACACAGTGCCATAGGGTGAGGAGGGAACTCCCAACTCCTAGCTTCTCCATGAGAAGCAAAGGATTTGGATCCCACATCAAGTGCCCCAACTTTTAAGTCTCCCCGGAGAGATGCGTCCCCACAACACCTTGCTCTTGGGTCCACGAGACTCACAAGACTATGGCAAACAAAGAAGTAATTCTTAATGATCATGTGAGTACTCACCATGACTTTTCCCCCAGGGCTTAGCACAGTGGGAGCAGGCAGAATTGCCTGTCTTGCCCTGAAAGAGGTTTATTTGCATACTTTAAAAGCTGCTGCTTGAGGACTAGGCCTTTAATTCAGCAGGTTCTAGGGAGTAGCTGTGATCCTCCCCAGACACAGGGGAAGCTAATGGACACTACTCCCTACCCCCACCCCCAGCCGCTGTCAAATCTCTAGTATGTCCCTGGAATGAGCTTATACAGACATCTGACTCTGCGTTTATGGCTGCTGCCCAAGGAATGGGGCCCTGGATCCTGCTATGAACTGCAAGACCCAAAGAAGCAATTCTTAACTGGCTATCTTCCAGAGCTTAGCATTGATGGAGCTGGCAAAATTACCCATCTCCCAGTCTTTCTCTGAAAGATTTATCTACATACTTTAAAAGCTGCTGTCTGAAGGCCAGCCTTCTAATTTATCAGGTATCTAGGGGATGACTGCAATCTTCCCCAGAGACCATGGAAGCTGGTGGATACCTCTCATGCCTTCTCCCTCCAGCCCACTCCAATAATAAAGCCAAGTCTCTTAATAGCTCACACAAAGGAACTTGTATACCCATCTAGCACCCCAGGTTTTGCATCAGCCACCTGAGGAATGGGCCCCTGGATCATCTAGCTCTAATAACGAATGGAGCTTGCATATATCAGTCCCACAGCAAACAGTTCTTAACAAGTGCAGGAGCACCCCCACCCCTACCCCTGTAGCTATACACCTGGACCCAGCTCAGAGGAAGCAGGCAAAAATGCCCATCTCCCAATTTATCCCTGGAAGGGGCTTAACTACATAATTTTCCAGCTTCTGCTTGAGGGTCCAGCTTCTAAGAAGCCTGCATCTAGGTACTGACTGTGTTCCTCCCCTTGGGAACATGTAACTCCAGGGGGTGAAATATATTCCCAGCCTGGGGCAAATTACCTTTGAAGCCAAAATCAATCAAAGGGAGAAATAAAGTGGGAGAAACCCATTTATTGCTTACAAGCAGTCATCCATTTCTGCTCGGCCATGTCTCTCGTGAACCGGCTGCAGAAAAGGGACCCCACCCAACTTCTCCAGTCCAGATATGCCCTTGCTCCTCCTTGTAATAACCTATCGATATGGAGATGGACTACTTCTCTCCACGTCTTAGAAACACCTGTTGGTATAGAGATGCACTAAGGCCAGGCGAGACATTCTGGAAATACTGCAATTTTACCCACAGAACAGTAATAGGTCTTGGCACACCCTCAACTACTGGGAGCCAGTAAGAACAAAGAAAGAGGCTTGGACAATCACAAAAGCTTTGGCAGCAATGAAGAGCTTGGGCTGGTCTGATCAGTGAGGGAAACCAACAAATGGACCAATATACACATTACAGGGGTCCCAGAAGAAAGAGAGAGAGAAAGAGGCAAAAACCTTATTAAAAAAATAATGTTAATGATTGTGCATTGAGCATTGACCCCCTATAGAGAATTTTATTGTTAACAACCATTTGATCAATAAATATGAGAGATGCCCTCACACACACACACACACACACACACACACACAAAAAAAAATATATATATATATATATATATACATATACACACTTCCAATTGTAAAATAAATAAGTAACCAGGATGTAATGTATAGTATAAGGAATATAGTCAAAATATCGTAACAACTTGGTATGGTGATAGCTGGTACCTAGAATTATCATGTATATAAATGTTGAATCACTGTGTTGTACACCTGAAACTAATGTAATACTGTGTGTCAACTACCCTTCAATAAAAAATAATTATCTAAAAATAATAATAATAATAATAATAATGGCTAAAAATTTCTATAAGGGAAAGAAACAGACATCCAGATCCAGGTAACCCAGAGAGCTCCAAGAATTAAGATGAATCAAAGAAAACCCACATGAATATAATTTATAATTGAATTGTCAAAAGTTACAAGGAGAGAATCTTAAAAGCAGCAAAGGAAAAGCAACTTGTTGCAGACAAAAGAATCTCCATAAGACTATATGTAGATTTTTCAGCAGAAACCTTGCAGGCCAGGAGTGGGATGGTATATTGAATGTGCTGAAAGGAAAAAGAACTACAAACCAGGAAGATTTGGTAGAGTTGTCCTTCAGAATTGAAAGAGAAAGCAAGAATTTTCCAGGCAAACAAAGGCTGAAGGAGTTCATCACTACTAGTCCAACCTTACAGGAAATGTTAAAGGGAGTTCTTCAAGCTGGATCAAAAGCTAATTAGTAACAGGAAAACATAAGAAAGTATTACTCATAAAGTTAGGTATATAAACTCAGAATACTCTTAATATTCTAATGGTGGTAAGTAATAACCACTTACAAATCTAGTATGAAGATATGAATACAAAACTATTAAGATATACTGTAGAAGGGAGGAGCCAACCAAGATGGCGACCTGAGTAGGGCAGCAGAAATCTCCTCCCAAAGCCATACATATTTTTGGAAATACAACAAATACAACTATTCCTAAAAGAGAGACCAGAAGGTACAGTACAACAGCCGGGCTACATCTACACCTGCAAGAACCCAGTGCCTCACGAAGGGGGTAAGGTACAAGCTGTAGCCCGGCGGGACCCGAGCGCACCTCCTAACAGAATTAAAGGAGGAAATAGAATGCAGTGCATTCATTTTAGGAGACTTCAACACACCACTCACTGCAAAGGACAGATCCACCAGACAGAAAATAAGTAAGGACACAGAGGCACTGAACAACTCACTAGAACAGATGGACCTAATAGACACCTATAGAACTCTACATCCAAAAGCAGCGGGATACACATTCTTCTCAAGTGCACATGGAACATTCTCCAGAATAGACCACATACTAGGCCACAAAAAGAGCCTCAGTAAATTCAAGATTGAAATTCTACCAACCAATTTTTCAGACCACAAAGGTATAAAACTAGAAATAAATTGTACAAAGAAAGCAAGAAGGCTCACAAACACATGGAGCCTTAACAACATGCTCCTAAATAATCAATGGATCAATGACCAAATTAAAATGGAGATCCAGCAATATATGAAAACAAATGACAACAACAATGCAAAGCCCCAATTTCTGTGGGACGCAGCAAAAGCAGTCTTAAGAGGAAAGTATATAGCAATCCAGGCATATTTAAAGAAGGAAGAACAATCCCAAATGAATAGTATAAAGTCACAATTATCAAAATTGGTAAAAGAAGAACAAATGAGGCCTAAAGTCAGGAGAAGGAGGTTCATAATAAAGATCAGAGAAGAAATAAATAAAATTGAGAAAAATAAAACAGTAGAAAAAAAAATCAATGAAACCAAGAGCTGGTTCTTTGAGAAAATAAACAAAATAGATAAGCCTCTAGCCAGACTTATTAAGAGAAAAAGAGAATCAGCACACAACAGAATCAGAAATGAGAAAGGAAAAACCAAATGGACCCCACAGAAATACAAAGAATTATTAGAGAATACTATGAAAAACTATATGCTAACAAACTGGATAACCTAGAAGAAACGGACAACTTCCTAGAAAAATACAACCTTCCAAGACTGACCAAGGAAGAAACAGAAAATCTAAACAGACCAATTACCAGTAACGAAATTGAAGTGGTAATCAAAAGACTACTCAAGAGCAAAACCCCTGGGCCAGATGGATTTACCGCAGAATTTTATCACACATACAGAGAAGACATAATACACGTTCTCCTTAAAGTTTTCCAAAACATAGAAGAGGGGCGAATACTCCCAAACTCATTCTATGAAGCCAGCATCATCCTAATACCAAAAACAGGCAAAGACCCCACCAAAAAGGAAAATTACAGACCAATATCCCTGATGAACATAGATGCAAAAATACTCAACAAAATATTAGCAAAACGAATTCAAAAATACATCAAGAGGATCATACAGCACGACCAAATGGTATTCATCCCAGGGATGCAAGGATGGTACAACATTAGAAAATCCATCAACATCATCCATCACATAAACAAAAAGATGGACAAAAATCACATGATCATCTCCTTGGACGCTGAAAAAGCATTCGACAAAATTCAACATCCATTTGTGATAAAAACTCTCAACAAAATAGGTATAGAGGGCAAGTACCTCAACATAATAAAGGCCATATGTGATAAACCCATAGCCAACATCGTACTGAACAGTGAGCAGCTGAAAGCTTTTCCTCTAAGATCAGGAACAAGACAGGAATGCCCACTCTCCCCACTGTTATTCAACATAGACAAAACAAAGAAATACAAGTAGTCCAAATTAGTAAAGAAGAAGTCAAAATGTCACTATTTGCAGATGACATGATATTGTACATAAAAAACCCTAAAGACTCCACTCCAAAACTACTAGAACTAATATCAGAATTCAGCAAAGTTGCAGAATACAAAATTAATACACAGAAATCTGTGGCTTTCCTATAGACTAACAAAGAACTAATAGAGAAATCAGGACAACAATTCCATTCACAATTGCATCAAAAAGTATAAAATACCTAGGAATAAACCTAACCAAGGAAGTGAAAGACCTATACCCGGAAAACTGTAAGACACTCTTAAGAGAAATTAAAGAGGACACTAACAAATGGAAAATCATCCCATGCTCGTGTATAGGAAGAATTAATATTGTCAAAATGGCCATCCTGCCCAAAGCAATCTACAGATTCAATGCAATCCCTATCAAATTACCAACAGCATTCTTCAACAAACTGGAACAAATAGTTCTAAAATTCATATGGAACCACCTAAGACCCTGAATAGCCAAAGCAATCCTGAGAAGGAAGAATAAAGTGGGGGGGAATCTCGCTCCCCAACTTCAATCTCTACCACAAAGCCACAGTAATCAAGACAATTTGGTACTGGCACAAGAACAGAGTCACAGACCAGTGGAACAGAGTAGAGACTCCAGACATTAACCCAAACATATATGATCAATTAATGTATGATAAAGGAGCCATGGACATAACAATGGGGAAATGACAGTCTCTTCAACAGTTGGTGTTGGCAAAACTGGACATCTACATGTAAGAGAATGAAACTGGACCACTGTCTAACCCCATACACAAAAGTAAATTCGAGGGCGGAGCCAACATGGCGGAGTGAGTAGGACAGTGGGAATCTCCTCCCAAAAACATATATACTTTTGAAAATACAACAAACACAACTAGCCCTAAAAGAGAGACCAGAAGACGCAGGACAGTGGCCAGACTGCAGCTACACCAGCGAGAACCCAGCGACTGGTGAAAGGGGTAAGATACAAGCCCCGGCCCGGCGGGACCCGAGCGCCCCTCCCCCCAGCTCCCGGCGGGAGAACAATAGGCAGAGCGGGAGGGAGACGGAGCCCAGGACTGCCGAGCACCCAGCCCCAGCCATCCGGGCCAGAGCTCAGACACAGTATATGCCCAGGGGGCCCTGGATACTGGGAGAACAGGGGGTAGACCTCAGAGCGGGTGCTGAAGCTGATGCCCCTGTGACAAAGAAAAGCGGGGGCTTTTTTGAAAGTCTTAAAGGGACAGGGACTTAACAGCTTGACGGAAACAACCCAGGTCACAGTACAGCAGCTGGAAATTACAGGGAAAACCGGGTGCACTAAGCCCCTGGGCAACAGCTCTGAGACCCCTCACGGAGGCAAACAGTCAAGCAGCCCCCCCATCCATCACCCCACCGGGCGCTGCGAAAGCAGAGAAGCAGCCTGAGACAAATTCCGCCCACAGAAAGGGAAATTTCTCCCTTCCGGCCAGGCAAGACACAAAGACCCACTCTACACGCAATTACCCAACACAAGCCACTAGGGGTCGCAGTTGCCCCAGTAAAGAAAGGCCAGTAGTAAGTGAAAATTTTGGCCCTCCCAGCTGACAGTCAATAGCACCTGTCAACATGAAAAGGCAAAAAAATATGATTCAGACAAGACTAACCCAGACAGCTTCGGCATCTGCTACATCTTCCCCTGAGAAGGAATCTGGGGAGATAGATTTAGCCAGTCTACCTGAAAAAGAATTCAAAACAAAAGTCATAACCATGCTGATGGACTTGCAGAGAAATATGCAAGAACTAAGGAAGGAGAATTCAGAAATAAAACAAGCTCTGGAAGGACTTCAAAACAGAATGGACGAGATGCAAGAGACCATTAATGGACTAGAAAACAGAGAACAGGAACGCAGAGAAGCTGATGCAGAGAGAGATAAAAGGATCTCCAGGAATGAAAGAATTTTAAGAGAGCTGAGTGATCAATATAAAAGAAATAATTTAAGAATCATAGGCATTCCAGAAGAAGTAGAGAGAGAAAAGGGGATAGAAAATGTCTTTGAAGAAATAATTGCTGAAAATTTCCCCAAACTAGGGGAAGAAATGGCCTCTCAGACCACAGAGGTACACAGAACTCCCATGACAAGGGATCCAAGGAGGGCAACACCAAGACACATAATAATTAAAATGGCAAAGATCAAAGACAAGGACAAAGTATTACAAGCAGCCAGAGAGAAAAAAAAGGTTACCTACAAAGGAAAACCCATCAGGCTATCATCAGACTTCTCAACAGAAACCCTACAGGCCAGAAGAGAATGGCATGATATACTTAATGCAATGAAACAGAAGGGCCTCGAACCAAGACTACTGTATCCAGCACGAATATCATTTAAATATGAAGGAGGGATTAAACAATTCCCAGACAAGCAAAAGTTGAGGGAATTTGCCTCCCACAAACCACCTCTACAGGGCATCCTACAGGGACTGCTCTAGATGGGAGCACTCCTAAAAAGAGCACACAACAAAACACCCAACATATGAAGAAGGGAGGAGGAGGAATAAGAAGGGAGAGAAATAAAGAATCATCAGACCGCATTTACAATAGCTCAACAAGCGAGTTAAGTTAGACAGTAAGATAGTAAAGAAGCTAACCCTAAACCTTTGGTAACCACAAACTTAAAGCCTGCAATGGCAATAAATTCATACCTTTCAATAATCACCCTAAATGTAAATGGACTGAATGCACCAATCAAAAGACACAGAGTAATAGAATGGATAAAAAAGCAAGATCCATCCATATGCTGCTTACAAGAGACTCACCTCAAACCCAAAGACGCGCACAGACTTAAAGTCAAGGGATGGAAAAAGATATTTCAAGCAAACAACAGAGAGAAGAAAGCAGGTGTTGCAATTCTGGTATCAGACAAAACAGACTTCAAAATAAAGAAAGTAAAAAAAGACAAAGAAGGACATTACATAATGATAAAGGGCTCAGTCCATCAAGAGGATATAACCATTATAAATATATATGCACCCAATACAGGAGCACCAACATACCTGAAACAAATATTAACAGAACTAAAGGAGGAAATAGAATGCAATGCATTCATTCTAGGAGACTTCAACACACCACTCACTCCAAAGGACAGATCCACCAGACAGAAAATAAGTAAGGACACAGAGGCACTGAACAACACACTAGAACAGATGGACCTAATAGACATCTACAGAACTCTACATCCAAAAGCAACAGGATACACGTTCTTCTCAAGTGCACATGGAACATTCTCCAGAATAGACCACATACTAGGACACAAAAAGAGCCTCAGTAAATTCCAAAAGATTGAAATCCTACCAACCAACTTTTCAGACCACAAAGGCATTAAACTAGAAATAAACTGTTCAAAGAAAGCAAAAAGGCTCACAAACACATGGAGGCTAAACAACACGCTCCTAAATAATCAATGGATCAATGACCAAATCAAAATGGAGATCCAGCAATATATGGAAACAAATGACAACAACAACACTAAGCCCCAACTTCTGTGGGACGCAGCAAAAGCAGTCTTAAGAGGAAAGTATATAGCACTCCAAGCATATTTAAAAAAGGAAGAGCAATCCCAAATGAACGGTCTAATGTCACAACTATCAAAATTGGAAAAAGAAGAAATAATGAGGCCTAAGGTCAGCAGAAGGAGGGACATAATAAAGATCAGAGAAGAAATAAATAAAATTGAGAAGAATAAAACAATAGCAAAAATCAATGAAACCAAGAGCTGGTTCTTCGAGAAAATAAACAAAATAGATAAGCCTCTAGCCAGACTTATTAAGAGGAAAAGAGAGTCAACACAAATCAACAGTATCAGAAATGAGAAAGGAAAAATCACAACAGATCCCGCAGAAATACAAAGAATTATTAGAGACTACTATGAAAACCTATATGCTAACAAGCTGGGAAACCTAGGAGAAATGGACAACTTCCTAGAAAAATACAACCTTCCAAGACTGACCCAAAAAGAAACAGAAAATCTAAACAGACCAATTACCAGCAACGAAATTGAAGCGGTAATCAAAAAACTACCAAAGAACAAAACCCCCGGGCCAGATGGATTTACCTCGGAATTTTATCAGACATACAGGGAAGACATAATACCCATTCTCCTTAAAGTTTTCCAAGAAATAGAAGAGGAGGGGATACTCCCAAACTCATTCTATGAAGCTAACATCACCCTAATACCAAAACCAGGCAAAGACACCACCAAAAAAGAAAACTATAGACCAATATCCCTGATGAACGTAGACGCAAAAATACTCAACAAAATTTTAGCAAACCGAATTCAAAAATACATCAAAACCATCGTACACCATGACCAAGTGGGATTCATCCCAGGGATGCAAGGATGGCACAACATTCGAAAGTCCATCAATATCATCCACCACATCAACAAAAAGAAAGACAAAAACCACATGATCATCTCCATAGATGCTGAAAAAGCATTTGACAAAGTTCAACATCCATTCATGATAAAAACTCTCAGCAAAATGGGAATAGAGGGCAAGTACCTCAACATAATAAAGGCCATCTATGAAAAACCCACAGCCAACATTATATTGAATAGCGAGAAGCTGAAAGCATTTCCGCTGAGATCGGGAACTAGACAGGGATGCCCACTCTCCCCACTGTTATTTAACATTGTACTAGAGGTCCTAGCCACGGCAATCAGACAAAACAAAAAAATACAAGGAATCCAGATTGGCAAAGAAGAAGTCAAACTGTCACTATTTGCAGATGACATGATACTGTACATAAAAAACCCTAAAGACTCCACCCCAGAACTACTAGAACTGATATCGGAATACAGCAAAGTTGCAGGATACAAAATCAACACACAGAAATCTGTGGCTTTCCTATATACCAACAATGAACCAACAGAAAGAGAAATCAGGAAAACAACTCCATTCACAATTGCATCAAAAAAAATAAAATACCTAGGAATAAACCTAACCAAAGAAGTGAAAGACTTATATTCTGAAAACTACAAGTCACTCTTAAAAGAAATTAAAGGGGACACTAACAGATGGAAACGCATCCCATGCTCATGGCTAGGAAGAATTAATATCGTCAAAATGGCCATCCTGCCCAAAGCAATATACAGATTTGATGCAATCCCTATGAAACTACCAGCAACATTCTTCAATGAACTGGATCAAATAATTCAAAAATTCATATGGAACCACCAAAGACCCCGAATAGCCAAAGCAATCCTGAGAAAGAAGAATAAAGTAGGGGGGATCTCACTCCCCAACTTCAAGCTCTATTATAAAGCCATAGTAATCAAGACAATTTGGTACTGGCACAAGAACAGAGCCACAGACCAATGGAACAGACTAGAGAATCCAGACATTAACTCAGACATATATGGTCAATTAATATTTGATAAAGGAGCCATGGACATACAATGGCGAAATGACAGTCTCTTCAACAGATGGTGCTGGCAAAACTGGACAGCTACATGTAGGAGAATGAAACTGGACCATCGTCTAACCCCATATACAAAAGTAAACTCAAAATGGATCAAAGACCTGAATGTAAGTCATGAAACCATTAAACTCTTGGAAGAAAACATAGGCACAAACCTCTTAGACATAAACATGAGTGACCTCTTCTTGAACATATCTCCCCGGGCAAGGAAAACAACAGCAAAAATGAACAAGTGGGACTATATTAAGCTGAAAAGCTTCTGTACAGCAAAAGACACCATCAATAGAACAAAAAGAAACCCTACAGTATGGGAGAATATATTTGAAAATGACACATCCGATAAAGGCTTGACGTCCAGAATATATAAAGAGCTCACACGCCTCAACAAACAAAAAACAAATAACCCAATTAAAAAATGGGCAAAGGAACTGAACAGACGGTTCTCCAAAAAAGAAATACAGATGGCCAACAGACACATGAAAAGATGCTCCACATCGCTAATTATCAGAGAAATGCAAATTAAAACTACAATGAGGTATCACCTCACACCAGTAAGGATGGCTGCCATCCAAAAGACAAACAACAACAAATGTTGGCGAGGCTGTGGAGAAAGGGGAACCCTCCTACACTGCTGGTGGGAATGTAAACTTGTTCAACCATTGTGGAAAGCAGTATGGAGGTACATCAAAATGCTCAAAACAGACTTACCATTTGACCCAGGAATTGCACTCCTAGGAATTTACCCTAAGAATGCAGCAATCAAGTATGAGAAAGATCAGTGCACCCCTATGTTTATCGCAGCACTATTTACAATAGCCAAGAATTGGAAGCAACCTAAATGTCCATCGATAGATGAATGGATAAAGAAGATGTGGTACATATACACAATGGAATACTACTCAGCCATAAGAAAAGGGCAAATCCAACCATTTGCAGCAACATGGATGGAGCTGGAGGGTATTTTGCTCAGTGAAACAAGCCAAGCAGAGAAAGAGAAATACCAAATGATTTCACTCATCTGTGGAATATAAGAACAAAGGAAAAACTGAAGGAACAAAACAGCAGCAGAATCACAGAACTCAAGAATGGACTAACAGGTACCAAAGGGAAAGGGACTGGGGAGGATGGGTGGGTAGGGAGGGATAAGGGGGGGAGAAGTAGGGGGGTATTAAGATTAGCATCCATAGCGGGGTGGGAGAAAGGGGAGGGCTGTACAACACAGAGAAGACAAGTAGTGATTCTACAACAGGTTGCTACGCTGATGGACAGTGACTGTAAAGGAGTATATAGGGGGGACCTGGTATAGGGGAGAGCCTAGTAAACAAAGTATTCGTAAGTATTCGTCATGTAAGTGTAGATTAATGATTAAAAAAAAAAAAATGCAGTTCCTATGTGGTGACCTCTAATGAGTTCTACACAATAATATAAAGGACATATAAAAGTGTAGGCAAAGGGTCTGTTTGTGTTTATACAGAGGATCAAAGCCTAATTTGGCTACCCCGAAAATGAACTAAGAAACGATATGAAAGAGAACTTCCAACATCAGCACTCTCGGGAAGACTCATGCCAGAAGATGATCATCAAAAAACCCCAACAAAGATCCACGCACTGCTACAGCTGTAGATGCACTCATCCCACCAGCTCCTGGACTTGCCATGGGAATGAAGGAGATATCTAAGCTGGCCTGTGCATACAGTAAAACAACAAATTTGACTGGATCTATACTGTTGGAACTCAACCAAGAATTAGGAGAAGTGCAAATTGTAGCGCTCCAAAATCTTACAACTACAGACTATTTACTGTTAAAAGAACATATGGGATGTGAACAGTGCCCAGGAATGGGTTGTTTTAATTTGTCTGATTTTTCTCAAACTATTCAAATTCAGTTAGATAATAACCATCATATCATTGATAAGTTTTCACAAATGCCTAGGGTGCCTAACTGGTTTTCTTGGTTTCACTGGAGATGGCTGGTAATTACAGGTATGCTTTGGTTATGTAACTATACTCCTATTATGTTAATGTGTGTGCGCAATTTAAGTAGTAGCTTAAAATATATACATGCTGAAGTTACTCTACAAGAAGATATGTCAAAGAAATAATCAATCTTCCCATGTTTTCTCCCGCCTGCTACTTCTATAGCTTTTCTTCTTCCTTCCTAATTACAACCCTTAAATAGAATTCGTGCCTCATATCAAATTTACCGAGTATCATAACTCCTCCAAGTGGTAAAGATACCTCAAGACAAATGCTGGGCATAGAAGCCACAGGGCATAAATATGCAAAGAAATAAAAAGCTAACCATTTCAAACAATAAGGCTTCTCTCTCACTTACCAACTTAACATTTCCCTGTGTGGCCCCGGAAGATGACTGGTTAGCCAGAGACGGGTAAGATTCCTCAAGGGAGGAACAACCTAAGACAGGCACAGTCGCTGGGGGGTCATCAGGTGAGAAATTGGGGATCAACAGAGGTGAGGCTTAGAACCTCACCCCCCCTGTTCTGAGAGAAATCTTCTGCATATGTGGATGTTTTATTGCCCTTGTCTAGCTTGGATTAACACATAGTCTACAGGCACACACCTGATCATATACATTTGCTCTCTTACAACACTAAACTATGTTTTCTACCTTTATGTTGTATCTACCTACCACTTCAGCATCTTATTAAAAATAATAAAGAGAGAAATGTGGTATCCACATATAAATCAAGTATAAAAATCAAATGTGTATTCATATTTGAACTGACTGTTTATAGTTCATAATGCATGAGCAAAACCAAAAGTTTCTGTGATGACTGCCCTTGTACTGTTCACCATGTAACTTATTCACTATGTAAGAATTTGTTCTCCATGTAAGAACTTGTTCGTTATGCTTCAGAAGATTGGAGACTGACGAAAATTAGGCTTGGGGTGGATTAATGATTGTGCATTGAGCATTGACTCCCCTATACAGAATTTTATTGTTGTTAACAACCATTTGATCAATAAAAATGAGAGATGCCCTAACAACAACAACCAAGAAAAAGTACACACTTCCAATTGTAAAATAAATAAGCAACCGGGATGTAATGTATAGCATAAGGAATATAGTCAAAATATTGTAACAACTTGGTATGGTGATAGCTGGTACTTAGAATTATCATGTATATAAATGTTGAATCACTGTGTTGTACACCTGAAACTAATGTAATGTAATACTGTGTGTCAACTACCCTTCAATAAAAAATAATTATCTAAAAAAAAAAAAAAAAAAAAGTAAATTCGAAATGGATCAAAGACCTGAATGTAAGTCATGAAACCATAAAACTCTTAGAAAAAAACATAGGCAAAAATCTCTTAGACATAAACATAAGCGACTTCTTCATGAACGTATCTCCCCAGGCAAGGGAAACAAAAGCAAAAATGAACAAGTGGGACTATATCAAGCTGAAAGGCTTCTGTACAGCAAAGGACACCATCAATAGAACAAAAAGGCATCCTACAGTATGGGAGAATATATTCATATATGACAGATCCAATAAAGGGTTGACATCCAAAATACAGAAAGAGCTCACACACCTCAACAAACAAAAAGCAAATAATCCAATTAAAAAATGGGCAGAGGAGCTGAACAGACACTTCTCCAAAGAAGAAATTCAGATTTCCGAGACACATGAAAAGATGCTCCACCTAGCTAGTCATCAGAGAAATGCAAATTAAAACCACAATGAGATATCACCTCACACCAGTAAGGATCGCCATCATCCAAAAGACAAACAAAAACAAATGTTGGCGAGGTTGTGGAGAAAGGGGAACCCTCCTACACTGCTGGTGGGAATGTAAATTAGTTCAACCATTGTGGAAAGCAATATGGAGGTTCCTCAGAAAGCTCAAAATAGAAATACCATTTGACCCAGGAATTCCACTTCTAGGAATTTACCCTAAGAATACAGCAGCCCAGTTTGAAGCAGACAGATGCACACCTATGTTTATTGCAGCACTATTTACAGTAGCCAAGAAATGGAAGCAACCTAAGTGTCCATCAGTAAATGGATGGATAAAGAAGATGTGGTACATATACACAAGGGAATACTATTCAGCCATAAGAAGAAAACAAATCCTACCATTTGCAATGACATGGATGGAGCTAGAGGGTATTATGCTCAGTGAAATAAGCCAGGCAGAGAAAGACAAGTACCAAATGATTTCACTCATCTGTGGAGTATAAGAACAATGAAAAAACTCAAGGAACAAAACAGCAGCAGAATCACTGAACCCAAGAATGGACTAATAGTTACCAAAGGGAAAGGGACTGGGGGGGATGGGTGGGAAGGTAGTGACAATGCGGGGGGGGAAGGGGGCATTATGATTAGCATGTATAATGTGCAGGAAGGCACAGGGATGGCTGTAAAACACAGAGAGGACAAGTAGTGACTCTACAGCATCTTATTACGCTGATGGACAGTGACTGTAATGGGGTTTATGTGGGCGCTTGGTGAAGGGGGTAGCCTAGTAAACGTAATGTTCTTCATGTAATTGTAGATTAATGATACCAAAATAAAATTTTTAGAAAATGTACTATAGTATCTTAATAGAACACAATGTAGCAGAACAAAAAGTTGCAGGTTGTGACATCAAAAGAAAACATACAGATGGCCAACTGGCACATAAAAAGTGCTCAACACCACTAATCATCAGGGAAATGCAAATGAAACCACAATGAGATATCATCTCACAACCTTTGGATGTATATTATCAAAAAGACAAGAGATGTGGTGAGAATTTGGAGAAAAAGAGAACCCTTGTACAGTAGTGGGACTGTAAACTGGTACCACCACTATGGAAAACAATATGGGGCTCATCAGGAAATTAAAAATGGAACTACCATATGATTCAACAACCCTACTTCTGGGTATAAATCCAAAGGAAATGGCATGGTTATGTGGAAGAAATATCTGTACTCCCATGTTCATGGCAGTGGTATTCATAGTAGCCAGTTTATAGAAACCACCTAAGTGTTCATCAGTGAATGAATGGATCAAGAAAATGTGATGTTTATGTATACAATGGAATATTATTCAGCTTTAAGGAAGAAGGATATTCTGCCATTTGTGACAGCACAGATAAACCTGAAGGGCATTATGCTAAGTAAATTATGCCAGGCAAATGCAAATACTGCATGGATCTCTTATATATGGAATCCAAAATAAAGTTGAATTCAAAGAAATGTTAATTTGAAAAAAAGAAAAAGTAGATGACCATTATACAGAACAGTGGAAATCTTTTCAATTTTAAGGGTGTGGGGGAGAGAGCAGGGGGTTCAGGCAACTAAGTAGGAGGGAAGCCCTAAGTGGCAAATGAGAGTTGTGAAGAAAATCAGTAAGTAAATCTTCAAAAAGGAATAGTGCTGAGAAGCTGCAGAGAACCATGTGGACTAGGAAGTTGTTGGTTTGGTTTTGGCAATTAAGTAGTTGCTCTGACCTTTGAGAGAGAGACTACTACAGATCAATTGTTCTCTAATGAGGGGGGCAGTTCTCCCTTACCCCCACCCCGCCCCACAGGATACTTGGTAATGTCTGAAATCATTTGGGGTTGTTAATACTGGGGGAGTGCTGCTGGCATCTTGTGAGTAGAGTCCAGGGATCCAAAGTACACTGAATAGCTCCCATTGACAGAATTATCTGACCCACCATGTCAGAGTTCTAAGGTTGAGAAACTCTGCTATAGATTAAGGAAAGGAACATTTATTGAGCATCTGTTTGTTCCAATAAATGTAGGAACATGATCTAATTTGAAGGTAGTAATTATTACTATTTTCTGAGAAATTAAAGAAGGGGAAAAAAGTATAGTAGCTAGCTTGAAAAGGAAGCAAAGTTGAAAGAATAATTGAAATTTCTAGCACAGTGCCTGGCACATAATAAGTATAATAACTGTTGCATTTTTTTATTAATAACATGTTCATTAAGTATTCAGCAAGTTTATTAACAAATGGTCATTAAGTGCTAGTTACTATAGGAGAAACAAAAATGAATGAAATATACATGTCCTTGTGTGCTTCCTTATTAGTTTACAAACTCTAAATAGTGGGTCTGTTTTATTCATTTCTGTGTCCCACATAGAACTAATCTTGCCATAATTAACCCTTAAATATACAAATTTTTACTTAATGGAGGAAGGCATATTTATGAATTAGCCATTCTTCACAAAAACAACATGTAACATCTAACTCATTACAGTTATTTTTTATCTTTTCTCCTTCCTGCTAGCCCATAAGCAGCATAAGAGTAAAGTAAGTTAGCTTAGTCATCTCTGTTTCATTCAGGACCTAATACTATGCCTGGCACATAATAAGTACCCAGTAAGATGTTTGTTAAATAAATGAATGAGATCACAGTCAGTGTCATTGGTGTACTTTTTTTAATACTAGCTTTTGACATCCAAGAGGAGGGGAAATATAATATGAAAACATTAGATAGTCTTCTGTTCAGTGTTAGTTTTCTGTTTAACATGTCCTCTTGTGTGTTTAGAACTTTAGAAATTTTTCCCTTAAAAACGAACAACTTAGCTAAACTTCTTTTAAAGTCTTTCTCTTTTGTTTTTCTTTTGTCTGCAGTGTGGAATTATCCCAAGGTCATTACTGGGATGGACTGGGCTCTCCTCCAGATTCCCCATCTCCAGGGAGTGATGTGTACTGCAGCAGTGAACCGAATGACCCTCACTATGACCAGAGTCTCCTGGAGAGCTTATTTTACACAGCACCTGTAAGTCATTGAATCTGAAGCTTTAGGAATTGGAGAATAAGTGTATTAATAATATTAGTAGGTACACGCATATTACCACCTGCCAGACAAAAAGCTATCCAGTTCATATACTTCATTTTATAGCTGGGGAGATAGGCCAATAAGTATTTGTCTAAGGACACATAGCAAGTAAGTGTTCAGGTCAAAATTCGAATTCAAGTTTACATGAGTCCAAAGCCTAATGGTCTTAATTAATATTAGAGCTCATCTAAGGAAGGGCTAATACAGATATACTCTCAGAACCACCCTTGACTGGTATCTCTTCAAAATATTCCAGAAACATCTCTACTCACAGATGACAAATACCACTACAGACCCCTAAGACAGCACATTCTCTTTTATTCAGTTCTAGTATTTTCCACGTTCTTTCTTATATCAAGCCATATGTTCTATTCATTGGTTTAGCATCTTCCAGAATCAATAAGCAATAAGTACAATGCCTGTTTAACAAGTAATCATTTATATTTATGAAGTATACTGTCATGTTCCTGATTTTCCATTTCTCCAGGTCAGAAAAGATAAATACAAGGTGGTTTATACCAGCTCATTGGTAAGACAGTGAGAGCTACCAGGGTTTAGAGGAAGCAGGGAGAAATTTTACATAAGATTGTCAGGAAGAGCATCATGAGGAATAAGAGGTTTTAACTAGACTTGAAAGCTAGTGTTTAGAGAAACAGAGAAAGGATATGAAGTGGGAATGGAAAGAATGCCGTGTCTAAAGAAGCAATTTGTGCACTGCAAGGGATCTAATTTAACTGGGTGAGAATTCATGTGAAAAAGAAATTGTCAATATTAGGCAGGCTAGCACATTGCAGCCAGTCTGTGAAAGCCTTTAAATGTCAAGTCAGGAGGAAATGTCATGATCAAAATAGTGTTTTAGAAATGCTAATCTGGCAGTAATGTAGAGGGCCAACTGAGGGGAGAATAACTGGAAGCAGATAAGAAGCCCCTGGGTTACTGGAGGTGTGAGAAAGCGAGCCTGAATGAGAGTAGAAGCAATAGGATTGGAAAGGAAGAGATGGGTTTAAAATACATTATGAATTGTTAGGGTTTCATGACTTCCTACCTTAAAAATCATCAATTCTATTTTATCTATAGGATGAAAAGGAAAGGGAACTTTATGTATTTTCTGTTTGTCAAACATTTACATGTTATGTTATTTATTGAGTACTGTACCAGATGTTTTAAATGTATTCTTTAATTTAATTCTTTTATTAGTCCCATGACATAACTGTTATCTCTTTTATATATCATGAAATAAAAGCTAAAGACATTAATACTAATAATTAAGTGAAAGAACTAGAGTTCTTACCCTAGTCTATCTGGCAAAAAGCCTGTTTTTCCCACTAGACCACCCCATTCATAATCCTTGAGCATGGCATTAGAATCTCATACTTAGTCCCCCAACCTCATCCCCATTTTGTCCTATACCCACTAGCGAATCCAGTCATACCTATTGCCTCACCACTCCTCAAACACTCTAGCTCTTTTTCTATCCATATTTTTTACTCATACTGATCCTTCTACTTTGAATGTTGAAATGGGCTTATATATCTGTTAAACTTCTTTTCATTCTTTAAAAATCAACTCATCACCTCTATGAAGAAACCATCACAGACCCCTCCAAGCAGATTTTGTTGCTCCCATGTCCACAGTCTCTTGCACATACCTCTCTTATAGCTCTTATCATGTTGTATGGTACAGTTCCTCACAACAGTAACATGTCTTCGTTATCTTTTTATTACCAGTACAGTAAAGGCCTGACAGATACTGAGTATGCAGTGAACACTTAGTGAAGAAATGAACATGTAAATGACACTAAGTAATCCCATATACTATTTGAACAAAACAATTTTAGAAAATGTTTGTTGACTGGAAGAAAGAGTGAACCAATTGGCCATGTGGCAATGAGAAGACCAAGGAATTAGAATGCTCATGTTCCCAGGGTCAGTGTTTTATGTTTTTAATGTTGAACAACATCCACAGCTTAGAAATTGAGCGTTATGACCTTGTTTTTTGGTTCCTGAAATTCTCAGTCTTTCAGCAACCTTGCTTATGTTTAATTTCCTTCAGGCTATGGACCTGTCTAGATTTTGAATGCCTTGTCAATAACCATTTTTAAAAGCTGCCACTTATAAAGATAAACCTAGAGCAAACAGTTTTGTAATTTTGCCTTTGATGAAATTGTATTGCTTCGTAGGACATCTGTTCATGCTTATTTATTAATTTGTTACATTATCACAGGTCAACAAATCAGATGCCCTGAGATGCTGAAAAAAGGGAGTCAGAGTTAATAAAATTACTTTCGATTGGTCTCCTGCATTTATATTAGCAAGCTCTTTAAAAATTTGGAGCCAAATAACTGTAACACTATCTTCTCTTTCTTTTCCATCTTGTGATAGAAAGGGCTGATCAGTCAATTGTGGTAGCTGCCTTTTCTCAAAATAAAAATTATAGGGGGCTTAGCAGCTGGCTCCCCCTTTAAGGAAGTTTGTAACATAATAAATAGTTCATCTTAGCAAAATTAAAAGCATAATGAATCAATAGTAGTATGGAGTGGTGAAAAAAGCAGTCTTCTCATCCATATAGTTAGGTGACATTTTACCAGTCATTCTGCCTCAAACTGTGGTAGAAATACAGGCTTTGGAACTCAGGAAGATCAGAATCTGCCTTTACTACTTTTAGCTGTGAATCATAAATGCCCAACTTCTCAGCTTTCATTTTTTCACTTGTAAAAATTGAGATAAGGGCCCCTTATAGGAATGAGTTTTAGAAATATACATGCAGCACCATAGTATTAGATACATAGTAGGCAGTCAATAAATAGTGGTGGTGATTATTATTGAGAATTTGAAAAAATAATCTCTTTTCATTTATTTACTTTGAACTGAGCTTGTAGGTTATTTTTGTGAACTTCAGATTTTTGTATAAACAGGAGAAACATGGAATTATTTTCCTGGTGCGTATTACTTCTTGAAGAAAATGATATGTGTATAGAATTTACTTTTAGAGAAATGTTTTCGTTACCACTATCCTTGAAGCAGTCACCCTTCAGTGGCTCTCTTTTTGTTTCTTCCTCCCTCAGAAATCTGATACCAGCATCAGTGATTTCTTCAGTGAAGATGATATTGTCCCTTCTAAAAAAATGAACCAGCCAAAAGCTCTTGCTAGGTCTCCTAAGGCTCTGGAGTCAAATGATTCTAAGTTGAAAAAGAGGGCATCAGGCAAGAAAAATAGGTGAGCCTTCCTTTCAGTGCTTGCGTAGAGGTGAAAGCAAAGGAAGATTATTTTCATAAGATCTCCTAACGTGAAAGACCTGCATTTGTGCAACACAATCAAACTCTTAAGTAAATTACAGTAACTTACTAAGTATTGCAATCCTTTAAAATATAGTAACTTGAAAAGATGGATACAATAAAATGGTTAAGGGAGAAAGGAGAATTCTAGGTTGTATGTATGCTATATTATACTTACATAGACAATATGGGTAAAGAAAGCAAATGAAAAGGAATAAAGAAAAAGTGATGGATGGTAGTTTTATTAAAGCAGTAGGTAACTGAAGCAAAGTCTGTATTGCTTGTAGAAAATCTCATTTTATAGCACCAGTTTCTATACTTTGTGTGGAGATAAACCTTTTGATTATAAGAATATTTTTACATTTTTTGAAAATTTTTTTACTGTAGATGAGGACCAGAATTCTGATGATTAAAGCCATTTCTCAATACTTGATAACTTGTTCATTAAGATGCTTACTGCCCTTCCTCTCTTCCTCTTGCCTGTGCAAAGTAGATCATTTCATGTTGGGCCCCTGGCCATCTGCCTTACTGTCTGTATGAACTCCTTTCAGCAATTTGGTTCAACAACAGATGTTACCAGAAACTCCAGAAGATGCCCAAACTGTGACACTAAGTGTGGATAGACTGGCCCTTCTGAGTAGAACACATTCTGTCAGAATCATCATTGAAACAATGGCAGTTCCCCCAGAGAGTCCTCAGATGACCCCTGGCAAAAAAAGCTTTCCTGGGAGACCCCCTAAACTGACAGCAACAAAAAAGCGGTATGTCTCTAACAGGGGAAAGCTAAATTTGACATTTATGGAAGGTATGTCTGATAATAATAATAATAATTCATAGATAAATAAATAATTGTGTGACACTTTATGACTTGAAAAGTGCTTTCATGTGCATGATTCAATCAACAAAAATGTATTGAATCTCTCACTAGGCCCAAGCACTACACTAGGTAAGTATGAAAATAAAGAAAACTAAAACCCAGGCTCTGTTCTTGCATACCTTAGCAGTCAGCAGGAGAGAAAACACTTCATGGCTGCCTGTAATATATGGCTGTAGGGGCCAAAGTAGATGTTAAAAGTGATGTGGAAAATTTATAACTGTTTGTGGGTATGGGGAGTAACTAGACATTGTGGTGATCATTTCATAATATATACAAACACCAAATCATTATGAAACTAATATAATGTTATATGTTAATAATGTCTCAATAATAAATAAATAGATAATTTTTTTTTTTTTTTGATATGAGGCACGAATTTTATTTAAGAATTCGTTGTAATTAGGAAGGAAGAAGAAAAGCTATAGAAGTAGCAGGCGGGAGAAAACATGGGAAGATTGATTATTTCTTTGACATATCTTCTTGTAGAGTAACTTCAGCATGTATAGATTTTAAGCTACTACTTAAATTGCGCACACACATTAACATAATAGGAGTATAGTTACATAACCAAAGCATACCTGTAATTACCAGCCATCTCCAGTGAAACCAAGAAAACCAGTTAGGCACCCTAGGCATTTGTGAAAACTTATCAATGATATGATGGTTATTATCTAACTGAATTTGAATAGTTTGAGAAAAATCAGACAAATTAAAACAACCCATTCCTGGGCACTGTTCACATCCCATATGTTCTTTTAACAGTAAATAGTCTGTAGTTGTAAGATTTTGGAGCGCTACAATTTGCACTTCTCCTAATTCTTGGTTGAGTTCCAACAGTATAGATCCAGTCAAATTTGTTGTTTTACTGTATGCACAGGCCAGCTTAGATATCTCCTTCATTCCCATGGCAAGTCCAGGAACTGGTGGGATGAGTGCATCTACAGCTGTAGCAGCGCGTGGATCTTTGTTGGGGTTTTTTGATGATCATCTTCTGGCATGAGTCTTCCCGAGAGTGCTGATGTTGGAAGTTCTTTTTCATATCGTATCTTAGTTCATTTTCGGGGTAGCCCAATTAGGCTTTGATCCTCTGTATAAACACAAACAGACCCTTTGCCTACACTTTTATATGTCCTTTATATCATTGTGTAGAACTCATTAGAGGTCACCACATAGGAACTGCATTTTTTTTTTTTAATCATTAATCTACACTTACATGACGAATACTTTGTTTACTAGGCTCTCCCCTATACCAGGTCCCCCCTATATACTCCTTTACAGTCACTGTCCATCAGCGTAGCAACCTGTTGTAGAATCACTACTTGTCTTCTCTGTGTTGTACAGCCCTCCCCTTTCTCCCACCCCGCTATGGATGCTAATCTTAATACCCCCCTACTTCTCCCCCCCTTATCCCTCCCTACCCACCCATCCTCCCCAGTCCCTTTCCCTTTGGTACCTGTTAGTCCATTCTTGAGTTCTGTGATTCTGCTGCTGTTTTGTTCCTTCAGTTTTTCCTTTGTTCTTATATTCCACAGATGAGTGAAATCATTTGGTATTTCTCTTTCTCTGCTTGGCTTGTTTCACTGAGCAAAATACCCTCCAGCTCCATCCATGTTGCTGCAAATGGTTGGATTTGCCCTTTTCTTATGGCTGAGTAGTATTCCATTGTGTATATGTACCACATCTTCTTTATCCATTCATCTATTGATGGACATTTAGGTTGCTTCCAATTCTTGGCTATTGTAAATAGTGCTGCGATAAACATAGGGGTGCATCTGTCTTTCTCATACTTGATTGCTGCATTCTTAGGGTAAATTCCTAGGAGTGCAATTCCTGGGTCAAATGGTAAGTCTGTTTTGAGCATTTTGATGTACCTCCATACTGCTTTCCACAATGGTTGAACAAGTTTACATTCCCACCAGCAGTGTAGGAGGGTTCCCCTTTCTCCACAGCCTCGCCAACATTTGTTGTTGTTTGTCTTTTGGATGGCAGCCATCCTTACTGGTGTGAGGTGATACCTCATTGTAGTTTTAATTTGCATTTCTCTGATAATTAGCGATGTGGAGCATCTTTTCATGTGTCTGTTGGCCATCTGTATTTCTTTTTTGGAGAACCGTCTGTTCAGTTCCTTTGCCCATTTTTTAATTGGGATATTTGTTTTTTGTTTGTTGAGGCGTGTGAGCTCTTTATATATTCTGGACGTCAAGCCTTTATCGGATGTGTCATTTTCAAAGATATTCTCCCATACTGTAGGGTTCCTTTTTGTTCTATTGATGGTGTCTTTTGCTGTACAGAAGCTTTTCAGCTTAATATAGTCCCACTTGTTCATTTTTGCTGTTGTTTTCCTTGCCCGGGGAGATACGTTCAAAAAGAGGTCACTCATGTTTATGTCTAAGAGGTTTGTGCCTATGTTTTCTTCCAAGAGTTTAATGGTTTCATGACTTACATTCAGGTCTTTGATCCATTTTGAGTTTACTTTTGTATATGGGGTTAGACGATGGTCCAGTTTCATTCTCCTACATGTAGCTGTCCAGTTTTGCCAGCACCATCTGTTGAAGAGACTGTCATTTCGCCATTGTATGTCCATGGCTCCTTTATCAAATATTAATTGACCATATATGTCTGAGTTAATGTCTGGATTGTCTAGTCTGTTCCATTGGTCTGTGGCTCTGTTCTTGTGCCAGTACCAAATTGTCTTGATTACTATGGCTTTATAATAGAGCTTGAAGTTGGGGAGTGAGATCCCCCCTACTTTATTCTTCTTTCTCAGGATTGCTTTGGCTATTCGGGGTCTTTGGTGGTTCCATATGAATTTTTGAATTATTTGTTCCAGTTCATTGAAGAATGTTGCTGGTAGTTTCATAGGGATTGCATCAAATCTGTATATTGCTTTGGGCAGGATGGCCATTTTGACGATATTAATTCTTCCTAGCCATGAGCATGGGATGCGTTTCCATCTGTTAGTGTCCCCTTTAATTTCTTTTAAGAGTGACTTGTAGTTTTCAGAATATAAGTCTTTCACTTCTTTGGTTAGGTTTATTCCTAGGTATTTTATTTTTTTTGATGCAATTGTGAATGGAGTTGTTTTCCTGATTTCTCTTTCTGTTGGTTCATTGTTGGTATATAGGAAAGCCACAGATTTCTGTGTGTTGATTTTGTATCCTGCAACTTTGCTGTATTCCGATATCAGTTCTAGTAGTTCTGGGGTGGAGTCTTTAGGGTTTTTTGTGTACAGTATCATGTCATCTGCAAATAGTGACCGTTTGACTTCTTCTTTGCCAATCTGGATTCCTTGTATTTTTTTGTTTTGTCTGATTGCCGTGGCTAGGACCTCTAGTACAATGTTAAATAACAGTGGGGAGAGTGGGCATCCCTGTCTAGTTCCCGATCTCAGCGGAAATGCTTTCAGCTTCTCGCTATTCAATATAATGTTGGCTGTGGGTTTTTCATAGATGGCCTTTATTATGTTGAGGTACTTGCCCTCTGTTCCCATTTTGCTGAGAGTTTTTATCATGAATGGATGTTGAACTTTGTCAAATGCTTTTTCAGCATCTATGGAGATGATCATGTGGTTTTTGTCTTTCTTTTTGTTGATGTGGTGGATGATATTGATGGACTTTCGAATGTTGTGCCATCCTTGCATCCCTGGGATGAATCCCACTTGGTCATGGTGTACGATGGTTTTGATGTATTTTTGAATTCGGTTTGCTAAAATTTTGTTGAGTATTTTTGCGTCTACATTCATCAGGGATATTGGTCTGTAGTTTTGTTTTTTGGTGGTGTCTTTGCCTGGTTTTGGTATTAGGGTGATGTTAGCTTCATAGAATGAGTTTGGGAGTATCCCCTCCTCTTCTATTTCTTGGAAAACTTTAAGGAGAATGGGTATTATGTCTTCCCTGTATGTCTGATAAAATTCCGAGGTAAATCCATCTGGCCCGGGGGTTTTGTTCTTTGGTAGTTTTTTGATTACCGCTTCAATTTCGTTGCTGGTTATTGGTCTGTTTAGATTTTCTGTTTCTTTTTGGGTCAGTCTTGGAAGGTTGTATTTTTCTAGGAAGTTGTCCATTTCTCCTAGGTTTCCCAGCTTGTTAGCATATAGGTTTTCATAGTAGTCTCTAATAATTCTTTGTATTTCTTTGGGATCTGTTGTGATTTTTCCTTTCTCATTTCTGATACTGTTGATTTGTGTTGACTCTCTTTTCCTCTTAATAAGTCTGGCTAGAGGCTTATCTATTTTGTTTATTTTCTCAAAGAACCAGCTCTTGGTTTCATTGATTTTTGCTATTGTTTTATTCTTCTCAATTTTATTTATTTCTTCTCTGATCTTTATTATGTCCCTCCTTCTGCTGACCTTAGGCCTCATTTGTTCTTCTTTTTCCAATTTTGATAGTTGTGACATTAGACCGTTCATTTGGGATTGCTCTTCCTTTTTTAAATATGCTTGGAGTGCTATATACTTTCCTCTTAAGACTGCTTTTGCTGCGTCCCACAGAAGTTGGGGCTTAGTGTTGTTGTTGTCATTTGTTTCCATATATTGCTGGATCTCCATTTTGATTTGGTCATTGATCCATTGATTATTTAGGAGCGTGTTGTTTAGCCTCCATGTGTTTGTGAGCCTTTTTGCTTTCTTTGAACAGTTTATTTCTAGTTTAATGCCTTTGTGGTCTGAAAAGTTGGTTGGTAGGATTTCAATCTTTTGGAATTTACTGAGGCTCTTTTTGTGGCCTAGTATGTGGTCTATTCTGGAGAATGTTCCATGTGCACTTGAGAAGAACGTGTATCCTGTTGCTTTTGGATGTAGAGTTCTGTAGATGTCTATTAGGTCCATCTGTTCTAGTGTGTTGTTCAGTGCCTCTGTGTCCTTACTTATTTTCTGTCTGGTGGATCTGTCCTTTGGAGTGAGTGGTGTGTTGAAGTCTCCTAGAATGAATGCATTGCATTCTATTTCCTCCTTTAGTTCTGTTAATATTTGTTTCAGGTATGTTGGTGCTCCTGTATTGGGTGCATATATATTTATAATGGTTATATCCTCTTGATGGACTGAGCCCTTTATCATTATGTAATGTCCTTCTTTGTCTTTTGTTACTTTCTTTATTTTGAAGTCTGTTTTGTCTGATACCAGAATTGCAACACCTGCTTTCTTCTCTCTGTTGTTTGCTTGAAATATCTTTTTCCATCCCTTGACTTTAAGTCTGTGCGCGTCTTTGGGTTTGAGGTGAGTCTCTTGTAAGCAGCATATGGATGGATCTTGCTTTTTTATCCATTCTATTACTCTGTGTCTTTTGATTGGTGCATTCAGTCCATTTACATTTAGGGTGATTATTGAAAGGTATGAATTTATTGCCATTGCAGGCTTTAAGTTTGTGGTTACCAAAGGTTTAGGGTTAGCTTCTTTACTATCTTACTGTCTAACTTAACTCGCTTGTTGAGCTATTATAAACACAGTCTGATGATTCTTTATTTCTCTCCCTTCTTATTCCTCCTCCTCCCTTCTTCATATGTTGGGTGTTTTGTTGTGTGATCTTTTTAGGAGTGCTCCCATCTAGAGCAGTCCCTGTAGGATGCCCTGTAGAGGTGGTTTGTGGGAGGCAAATTCCCTCAACTTTTGCTTGTCTGGGAATTGTTTAATCCCTCCTTCATATTTAAATGATATTCGTGCTGGATACAGTAGTCTTGGTTCGAGGCCCTTCTGTTTCATTGCATTAAGTATATCATGCCATTCTCTTCTGGCCTGTAGGGTTTCTGTTGAGAAGTCTGATGATAGCCTGATGGGTTTTCCTTTGTAGGTAACCTTTTTTTTCTCTCTGGCTGCTTGTAATACTTTGTCCTTGTCTTTGATCTTTGCCATTTTAATTATTATGTGTCTTGGTGTTGCCCTCCTTGGATCCCTTGTCATGGGAGTTCTGTGTACCTCTGTGGTCTGAGAGGCCATTTCTTCCCCTAGTTTGGGGAAATTTTCAGCAATTATTTCTTCAAAGACATTTTCTATCCCCTTTTCTCTCTCTACTTCTTCTGGAATGCCTATGATTCTTATATTATTCCTTTTATATTGATCACTCAGCTCTCTTAAAATTCTTTCATTCCTGGAGATCCTTTTATCTCTCTCTGCATCAGCTTCTCTGCGTTCCTGTTCTCTGTTTTCTAGTCCATTAATGGTCTCTTGCATCTCGTCCATTCTGTTTTGAAGTCCTTCCAGAGCTTGTTTTATTTCTGAATTCTCCTTCCTTAGTTCTTGCATATTTCTCTGCAAGTCCATCAGCATGGTTATGACTTTTGTTTTGAATTCTTTTTCAGGTAGAGTGGTTAAATCTATCTCCCCAGATTCCTTCTCAGGGGAAGATGTAGCAGATGCTGAAGCTGTCTGGGTTAGTCTTGTCTGGATCATATTTTTTTGCCTTTTCATGTTGACAGGTGCTATTGACTGTCAGCTGGGAGGGCCAAAATTTTCACTTACTACTGGCCTTTCTTTACTGGGGCAACTGCGACCCCTAGTGGCTTGTGTTGGGTAATTGCGTGTAGAGTGGGTCTTTGTGTCTTGCCTGGCTGGGAGGGAGAAATTTCCCTTTCTGTGGGAGGAATTTGTCTCAGGCTGCTTCTCTGCTTTCGCAGCGCCCGGTGGGGTGATGGATGGGGGGGCTGCTTGACTGTTTGCCTCCGTGAGGGGTCTCAGAGCTGTTGCCCAGGGGGTTAGTGCACCCGGTTTTCCCTGTAATTTCCAGCTGCTGTACTGTGACCTGGGTTGTTTCCGTCAAGCTGTTAAGTCCCTGTCCCTTTAAGACTTTCAAAAAGCCCCCGCTTTTCTTTGTCACAGGGGCATCAGCTTCAGCACCCACTCAGAGGTCTTACTCCCTGTTCCCCCAGTATCCAGGGCCCCCTGGGCATGTACTGTGTCTGCGCTCTGGCCCGGATGGCTGGGGCTGGGTGTTCGGCAGTCCTGGGCTCCGTCTCCCTCCCGCTCTGCCTATTGTTCTCCCGCCGGGAGCTGGGGGGAGGGGCGCTCGGGTCCCGCCGGGCCGGGGCTTGTATCTTACCCCTTTCACCAGTCGCTGGGTTCTCGCTGGTGTAGCTGCAGTCTGGCCACTGTCCTGCGTCTTCTGGTCTCTCTTTTAGGGCTAGTTGTGTTTGTTGTATTTTCAAAAGTATATATGTTTTTGGGAGGAGATTCCCACTGTCCTACTCACGCCGCCATGTTGGCTCCGCCTTAAATAGATAATTTTTTAAAAGTACTTTTGTGGGAGCGTAAGGGAGGAAACCTTTAATTCTGCCCTACAGGACTGGTGATGGCTTTGTAGAGAGGAGGTAGGTCCACTGAGGACCTGAGGTCCTGAAAAATAGGCCTTGAAAGATATGAAGGATTGATCGGACAAAAAATAGGCATAATATTTGTTTTGTTTGTTTGTTGTATTTTATTTTTGTTTCTTTGGTTTGTTTTTAATCACATTTTTTGTTTTGAATTTTAGCACCTTCTTTGTGGAATATCATTTTCCTGTGGGCTTTACCAAAAATGGATTGGAAAAGACAGCTTTGATCACTGAGGTTGTCCGACTTGCCTCCAGTAAAACTACAGATGGAAGTAAGAGAGAGGGTGGTTTGCTACTTAGACATTTTGGCTTCAGAAGAATATTTGAATCCCTAATTACTCATCTGACTTTTACAGTATCACAGAATCTTAGACCTAGAAAGAACTTTGAGATAAATATACTCTAATCCTTTATTTTAGAAGTGAGGGAACTGGCCCAGAGATGCTTTGACTATCCTGGTGCAAGGCAGCAAGCCAGCAACATGCCTGAGACTATAACTCAGAACTCCTGATGCTTTAGATCATGTTCTTTCAGCTGTTGACATGTTTCTTTCCTTCTACTTTCTAAAACAGTTTTATCAAAATAAAATTCACATAGCATACAGTTCACCCATTTGAAGTGTACAATTAAGTGGTTTTTATTACATTTAACGGCTTGTGCAACCATCACCATGGTAGGATTTTAGAGCTTTTTCATCACCACTTAAAGAAATTCTGTACTCCTTAGCATCCACTCCTCATTTCCCTCTTTCCCCACCACAACCAGCAAGCAACCCTTAATCTACTTTCTATCTGTATCATTTTGTCTGTTCTGGACATTTTGTATAAATGGAATCATATAATATGTGATTTTTGTGACTGGTTTCTGTAATTTACCATAATATTTTTAAGTTTGATCCATGTTGTGGAAATATGTTTGAAGAGCTTTAATGTGGTTAAACTTCATTTCTTTTTGTGGCTGTATAATATTCCACCATATGGATATATCACATACTATGATTTTTATTTATCCATTCATTAGCTGATGGGTATTTGGATTGTTTCCGCTTTTTTGCTATTGTGGATAATGCTACTCTGAACATTTCTGTACACATTTTTGTATGGATATGTTTTCATTTCCCTTGGGTATATACCATATGCTGGGTCATATGGTGATTATATGTTTTAACTTTTTGAAGAATTGCCAGACTATTTTCAACAGCTGCCCCACCGTTTTACATTCTCATCAGTAGTGTATAAGGGTTCCAATTCTCCACAATCTCACCAACACTTGTTATTTTCCATCACTTTTCATTCAGCCATCCTAGAGGGTGTGAAGTGATATTCACTGTGGTTTGGTTTTGTGCTTTCCTAATGGCTAATGACTTGAGTCTGTTTTCCTGAGTTTATTGTCCATTTTGTATATCTTCTTGGAGAAATATCTGTTTAAATCCTTTACGCATTTAAATGGGTTGTAAGAGTTCTTTACATATTTTTGATATACGACTCTTTTCAGATCTATTATTTGCAAATGTGTTCTCCCATTCTGTGGGTGGTTGTCCTTTCACTTTCTAAATAGTATCATTTATAGCACAAAAGTTTTAAAATTTTGCTGTAGTCGTTTTTTTTCTTTTCTTGTTTGAGCTTTTGATGTCTTTTTTCTGTTTTGCTTTGAATATTTCAAATACAGAAAAGTAAAAGGGTAATATAAAAGACATTTATGTTCTTGTCATCCAGAATTACAAACGCTTTTGAATGATTTTGCAAGTAACTTTGCCTTGGTTCTCCAGTTTGGCCTGTGAACAGTTGATCATTGTTGAGTTTCTTCTCTGGCAAGTGGTTTGAGAAGCAAAAGATATGGTCCTAACTCTCCTTTACTCTCAGTAACTTTCCTGTACAGCACAGTAACATTGCATTTTCAAACTTTTATTTTGCTTTGTTTTTTTCGGTTTTTGAACTAGATACAATTTATTCATGTGCTTCAAAATCTTTGTAGGCAAACAATGTTGTGAGTCTTATAGTCTTCCAAAGTATTTTATGCATATATAAGCAAATATGTTTATCTTTTTTGCTTTCTCCTCATTTTTACTCAAGTATTAGGGGACTATATACACTATTCTTACCTTGCCTTTAGTAGTATATCTTAGGATTTTTTTCATAGCGGGACATAAAGAGCTCAGTCTTTTATGACTGTCTCAGTCCTTTATGACAACATAGTATTCCATTGTATGGCTTTGCCATAATTTAAACACCCCCTGTTGTTCAACATTATCACTATTTAAGTTTATTTTAATCTTTTGCTGTTAAAAATAGTACTTTGGTGAGTAATCTTGTGCATGCATTATTTCTCACTTAAGATGCCTATATCCAGCACAAACATTAAAAATACTTATTTACCCTTAAAAAATAGTGCCTAAAGTAATTTAATATACTCTTTTACTAGACTACATTGTTTGAGTTCCTGATTACCTTAAGGAAGAATTAGGGCGTTTAAAAATTTTCATATGTTTACTTCCTGGCTCTATGCTTAAATTACCAATAGCAACAGAAGCTGCCCTGGAGTTTTGTTCAGAGCATTCAAAACTGTATAATTATCCTGTTGGCTGAAAGGAAATATGTTTGAAGAGCTTTAATGTGGTTAAACTTCTTACTGAACCCCCATAGGCAAGGAAAATGCTGGATCCTCTTCCCAGGTCTTCCCTGCTACCTCTTTATACCTATGTGGCATTTGATGAATTTCTTAAAACTTCTCTGAGCCTCAGTTTCCCCATCTATAAAATCAAGATACAGAAAGGACACAGTTCTCATATGAATGAATTTCAGCTAACATACTTTCTGCAAAGCAAGGACACAAGGGATTAATGGACAAATGGGATAATGAATGTAAAAGCCTTAAACTCTAAAATAGTGTATAACTAATGGTAACTCAAATTTATTGGACACTATCCTATGTGCCAAGAACTATACTCAGTGTTTTGCATACATGAAGCATTTAATCCTCAAATGAAAACAAACACACATACACACACACACACAGATGAGAAAAGAGGAAACAGGCATAATGCACCTTATTTAAGATCACACAGCTGGTTTATGGTAGAACTAAAATTTGAACCTAGAACTTTTCTGATTCCAAGTCACATGCTTTTTTTTGGATCTTCTTTTTTCCATGTCACATGCTCTTAACTGATATTGCTTCTCATTCATTATTGTTATTATTGGCCTCAGTGGTTGATTTCTCCCCAGGTCCTGACAAAGATCATATAGGAGGTGTGGAATAAGCATCAAGCCAGGCATTGGAAGACAGAGTTCTAGTTCTGATTTTACCATATGCTAATTGTGATCTTAGGCAGAATTACTCTTTATCTGTGGGCCTCTCTTAACAATAATATGGATTAGACTTATTATTTTCAGGATCCCTTCCAAATCTTAAAAAAATCTTCTCTGGAACATTGTTAGTAGTTTATTTACATGAATTTCTTCTTCCATTATTGTCTTACCTCACTTTTGTGGTTAAAAATAAGAAACAGAGTATGTGAGAAATACAGTACAAAAATGTACCCAGGCAATGAGGAGAAATCTGAGTGGCACCAAATTGAAATAGAGTTCTGTTTGTACATAAAGGATTTTACAATGACCAAAGTGCTTTTTCACCTATTACCTCAGTCAGTCCTCCCAGCACTCCAGTGAGGTGTAGGTGCTATCTTACCTTCCTTCCCCTGCTAAGACAAGCAGATAAACTAGTGGGTATGGGCTTCCTGGGCTCAAAGTTTTGTTCATTGTTCTTGTATGTGGGTCCAGATAGAAAGTCCCAGGTCCTGGCCAGGAGCACCAAGAGAAGTATACAGAGTCAACAAGTAAGATGGCAAAGATGAACAGAAAGATCAGCAGGTTAAAATGGGCAGTTTGAATGAATACCAGAGATAGCAGGTTCTCTCTCTAACCTTTTATGAGGGTTTTTCAGATGTACTTTAAGGGCCTAGAAGTACATGGACAGGAAGATCATTTTACAAGTGATAAATTGTGACTGAGGTAGTCACTAATAAGTGACAGAATTGGAGCTTGAACTTGTATCCTTTGATTCTAGTCCCAAATTTCCTTTTTTTTTTTAATCTACCAAAGCCCCATAGCAGTGAGCACAGACTCAGATACCGCTGTCACTTTATCCCATTTAACACTTGTTATTGCAGCAAAAACCCCTTCTTTCCATCCAAGAGACAGATCTTCCCACCTGACACTGCCAGTGAACATCAGTATCTGGTATCTTGTCTGAATGTTACAGTAGGAATCCCCTTGTCTTCAGCCAGAAGATAAACTCATTTTTATTATAGTTTTTGGTTTAATTCTCTTCCTGTATGCCACATTGTCCAACCTCCAACACTCTTCCCACCTTCCTTTTGTAAACACTACTTACCAACTTGTCTTTTTAAAACAGTAAGTCATGTTACTTTACTCTCAATGAAGTGTATCATGTGTCTTTACACATCCTGAGCGCATATGCTTGACATTCATTTCTCACAGCAAAGCAGAGAACATGACACTGCTTACCTTCCCTTGTACTATACCTAGGGTTTTCTCTTTGTCTCTGCTTGGTCAGTCCTACAAACGTAACACTTGTGAAATTACACTGACTGGATTCCTGAGATTTTAGCTAGATTTGAAAAGGAGGCAGGTGGTGTCAAGGCATGGATTGATGATGGCAATAGCTGGGTGGTGTGACATGTGCTCATGTGTCTGGTTCTCCTTACAGTGGTGAAATTCCAGCAGCGATCTGTGTTTCCAGTACAGTTTGGTGGCCCAATGATAGAACACTGGTGGAATTCCAACCTCACCTTCCAGATTTACACAAAGAAAACCCCACAGAAAAAGGTACTTCAAGTGATTTTAACCATTTCTTACTATTATACCAAGGAACTGGAGCATACTTAAATAATGCTGAAACATTTTTTCTATTATAGCATACAAAAATATAATATAAAAATAAAATATGCTAAAAATGGGTATTCCTACCTGACCTAGGAATTCCTCCATACTCAAACAACACTAATGCTCATGATTATTTATTATTTATTATTTATTATTTCTGTTTGCTGTTTTAGGCCAGATATGCTAAAGGCACTACACACACATGCTATCAAATTTAATCATCATAACTCTGTGAATTAGATACATTATTATCTTCATTTTACAGATGAGGAAACTGAGATTAGTGAAGTAACTTGTCCAAGATCACCCAAGCTCACAAAATACAAAGCCAAAACTCCATCCCAAGTTTTTTGACTTAAGATCCTAACTTCCTAACTTCTTCATTGTGCTCACCACTCTGGAGAATTGACTGTTTGGATTGATGTAATTAGCCTTAATTTGAGACTCTTCCTGTTTGCAAGCAGAATATGTGAAGTATCCAGCCCATGCACAAAATAATATAATGTTGAAAGCAGTTTTGATCAACTAATTCCAAAGTTATAAAATTCACTTTAACTGGCACAGTATATATCAATGAAACTATGTCATGAGCAGTTTTTACTTCCTTCAATAAAAGAGTGGCCTTTATAATCTTTGACCTCCTCTTTACTTTTTGTCTGCTTTTTTTTTATTAAGGTATTATTGATACACACTCTTATAAAGGTTTCACTTGAAAAACAATGTGGTTACTACATTCACTCATATTATCAAGTCCCCCCATACCCCATTGTATTCACTGTCCATCAGTGTAATAAGATGCCACAGAGTCACTATTTGCCTTCTCTCTGCTACACTGTCTTCCCCATGATCCCCCCCACACCATGTGCACTAATCATAAGAAGGGGATTCCCTTCTCCCTCCCTCTCCACCCACCCTCCCCCACCCCTCCCCTTTGGTAACCGCTAGTCCCTTCTTGGAGTCTGTGATTTGACCTCCTCTTTAGTATGAATAGCTTAAGGAATATATCTTATTTTCTTTTTGTTTTTTTCAGAGAATATAAATAATAGAAATTGTTTTGGAAAATATACCAAAATAGGAAGAGGTAGAAAAACATAATTCTACAACCTCAAAACACCCTTTCTAAGCATTTCTATATTGACATTGAATCACCCAGTTAATGGCTTCTTTCTAGTAAGAGAATTAATTACAATCACTTATAATCCCATCACCAGGAAATAACTATTGTTAATAATTGTTTCTTCTTTGTGTTTTTCAAATGAATAAAATATATTACATGTGTAAATCTTTATATTTTAGTATTAAGATAATTTTAATCTTTGTATTTAGTATTAAGATAATTTTATATGTAATTTTTATCCTTTTTTAAAAAATCTTAATATGCTCTTGAGGGTTTTTAGTAATTTTTTCAAAAAATATATTTAATCTTTTCCACATAATTTTATAAGTATTTGAAAGTTTGCTATGTATAATTTAATAGCCTATTTTTAATCAACATAACAAATATTGTTCATATTATTTCAGACTTTTTGTAAACAACATTTTAATGGCTGCATATTGCGTTGTAGGAATGTGCTGTAATTAACTTAATAATTACTGATTATTGGTCCTCTAGTTATTTCTGATTTTTAATTTTTAAAATACACATTTTATGTGTAATATTTTTGTGTATTCCTTAATATTTCTTTAGTATAAATTCCCAGAAATGGATGTAGTGGGGCAAAGAGTATGAATATTTAAAGCTTTTAACATTCAACATCAAATTTGCTGTCCAGAACTATGTTGCCAGTTCATACTCCCAACTTCACATATGACAGCCTCTGTTTCTTCATATCGTTGATAGCATCAGGTATATTAAGTTTTGTGATTTTCCTAGCTTAATGACAAGAATTTGTATAATCTAAATTATTTCTTATTTTTAATAGTGAAATTGAATGTTTTTCATAAAGAACTATCCATTAAAAATAGAAAAAGATAGTCTTCCAACTTCTTTGTGATTTATGAAACCCTCTATAATCTTCCAGGGAGAAGCAGTGAAATCTAGAAGGGGAACCAAAATACGGCAGAATGTAGGTTGCCACTTAAAGTTGCCTGAGTCAAATAATTAAGTTATGTACTTCATAAAGCATGGGTTCCTTTATAAACTGCTCTAAAGTCCCCTGTGAGTCCTCTTCATTTAACCTAAACTTTTTCTTTCCTTCTCTCAGCCAGAAGTCATTGGATCTGCATCACTGCCTTTGCGATCTGTCATTCAGTCTGAGCTGCTTTCTTTCTATAACCAGCTTCCAGTGCAACAGGAAAATGGTCAGACTCCAGTTGGTCCCCTCAAGGTACATAAGTATACTTTCCGATAGTCAAGTTTTGGAGCATTTATTACTGGCTGGCACTGAGAATATAGCAATGAACAAGAAAATCATAGTTCTGGTCTTGCAGCTTATGTTAAAATAGAGCAACAGAAGTGCTGTGAAGAAAACAATTGGTATGATATGATAATACCTGGAAGGAAGTAGGAGATAATGGTTAGGAAAGGTCTATCTAAAAATGTGACATTTAAGGTAAGGTTTGAAAATAAGAGGAAGAGGCCGCCAAGTAAAAAGCACAGGGAAGACTTTTCCAGAGAAAGGGACTAATACATGCAGAGGCCCTAAAGCAGGAATAGGCTTGGCATCATTAAGGGACAGAAAATTGCCACAGAATAGGGAGTCAAGAGGGAGAGTGGCAGAAAGTGAAATTGAACAGGCAGACAGGAGCCATATCATTTAGAGCTTTGTAGGTTAGGGTTAAGGGTTTAGATTTTATCTTATGAGCCAAAAAAGGACATTAAAGCATGGGAATGACATCTGATTTACATTTTTAAAAGATGACTGTGCAGAGACTAGATTGTAGGGGGCAAGAGGGAATATAGGGAGCCTATTGCATTAGTCCAGAAAAGAGATGATTGATGGCTTGAACTAGAGTAGTGGCAGTGAACAAGAAGGGAAGTAACTGAGTTTGTGTCCTGGTGGAATAAACTGATATATAATTCAGTGGAGAGAGGGTTCTTTCCTTCTATTCAGAAACTTCAGGATTTCTTAAGTGGCAGAGTTTGGATGTGTGACTTCAGTATAGCTTTCTCTGATTGTCATGGTGAGTTTTTTAAATCACCACAGCCTTACCTAAAACATTTCCATGGCACCCCGTCACCCAAAGGATAAAATACAAGGCTCACCATATGACCTCAGCCTACCAGCTGTCTTGCGGCTTCCCCACCAATAGCCATGTCAAGCCACGCAAAGAATCAGTAAAGTATCATGCTGGTTCATACCTCTGTGCTTTTGTTCCTGATTTTCATGCTGCTGCTGCTTCTCATAAACCTTCTCTGCCCCCTTCTTGGTCTTCTTATTAATAAATAACATTTAGTTTTAAATACTTGTGTGATTATCATTGCAAAAAATTAATGCACAATACTCTTTCACTATTGAAGTTTTAGTGAAACTTGCCTAGTTCATTCCGGACCTCAAGGTTAAAATCAGAAAGGGGTAATTAAAAAAATCAATGAACTAGAAATTGTTTTTTTCCTGCCTCTGTTGAAGTATTGTTTTATATAGGTTGTTGTCCATATTCAATAGACTAAAGAAACTTTGTAGTAGGTTTTAAATAAAAGGAACAGTGAGTCCTCTTTATCCCTAAAACTTCAAACTTAGAGAAAAATTGCAGAATAGGTCTGAACTATTTAAGAAAGTTATAGACATCATGCTTCTTTCCCCCTGAATTTTTTTATTTCCTAAGAACAAGGACATTATCATACATAACACTGTATAGTTCTAAAAATCAATTTAACATTGATACTATATTCTAACCATAGTCCATACTCAAATTTCACCAATTATGCCAGTCATTCCATTTATAGCAAATTTTTTTCCAGTCCAGGATCATCTGTTACATTTAATTGTCATCTCTTTTATTCCCCTTTAGTCTAGAGCAGTTGTGCAACCCTTCTTTGTCTTTCAGTACTTTGATATTTTTGAAAACTAAGGCCTTTTACTTTGTAGAATGTCCTCCATTGGGGTTACCTGAATCAGTCATTACAATGATGACTGTAAGATGTTGATTTTCTAACTCCTCCATTCCTTGTACACTTATTAATTGGCATCCTACTCGATGGAAGAGTTCTCCTGTCATCCATATTTATTTATATTGGATTGAACTCATGGGTTCTTACATTATTCAATAGGTAACCCATTATTATTAATTTTGATGCTGAAATTGTCCCAGATTTGGCCATTGGGAGCCCCTTCAACTGGATTCTGTGTCCTTTCAATAGGTCTCCATCCTTTTCTAAGCACTTCCTTCTTTTTTGGCACAATGATGTTCCAGGTTCACCTTATATTACTGATAAATCCTATTTCTGGCTTTTCTTAATCCTATTAGTGTTTGTACTATATATCTGAAGATTAGTTTATTTCCTAATTATCCAGTGCTGCCTCTAGCTCTAAAATTCCGATTCTGACTCTAGAAAACATTCCTACTAACTCTCTTCCCTTTGTGTTTTATAGGTTACTGTGGAGCTTATTACAGATAACAAGGATTTCACCGGTGGGGTCAATACTAAGTTAAGTAGCAGCAGTCAACATACCTCACTTCATGCTCTCACAAATCCAGATAAGACACTACCAGAACCTAGCCAACATGTTGCCCATACCCAGAACCCACAGAATCTAAGCCAAACTCATGAAGAAACTGCAAAGAAAGCACAGAATTTGGTACGCTCCAACCCAAAGGCACCAAGCCCTGTTGCATCAAATCCTTCAACCCTCATGGCAGTGCTGGCCTCTCACAGTTCAGTAAATCAGACAAGTGGGTCAGCAAAAGAGAGTACTTTGCTGTTGTATGTGCTGCTGATGGTGCCAGATGGGAAAGATTTCATTACTGGAGATTCTGAGAAACAACCACCATGCAATGTTTATTTAAATTGCAAGCTCTTCACAGACGAATTCTCCAGATCTGTCATTGCCTGGGGCACAACACAACCAGTCTTTAACTTTTCTCAGGTAATTATACATGTCTGAACATTACGCATCCAGTAGAGATGTATAGGGGTGAGAGACCAGAATGTTTCCCAAATCATAATTCCATTTTGAAAGGAACCTAGAATATATGGACTGGGAGGGGCCTTTGTAATTATCTGGTGTGCAGATCCAGTCCCACTATGGGATGCAAAAAGGAGAGACATTGCCAACATTGTAAAACTTTCCTATGTCTTTCTTTCCTTCTGTCCTGTCTCAGTTGATATGATTTTCCTACTACTTCTTCTGTCTTGAGTTCTGAGTTCTGTTCCTTTCTGCCTCTACTACTACCAAACTTCTCCCATTCTTTTCTGTATTTCAAACTCTTCTTTATTTTTTATTTTTATTTTTTCTGTACTCTCATTTATTCTTCTGCTTACTTCAGTACTCATCTTACTTGCTTTCTCTGTGGAATTTGTTACTACTGCTTAAATTGTATCCTTTCTTGACTTCTGTAACTCTTACTTTCTTCCTGAATCAACAGATGTTCTTTAGTACTGGGCCAGTAGGAAAACTAAGAAAACAGTGGTGACCCAACACTTTTCCCATTCTCTTAGCTTTATTGGTGCTCCTTTTCATTAGTTTATCTTTGGCATTGTACAAGCCAACACTTCCTTTTCCCATGGTCATAAACATTCCCATAGCTTCAGCCATTATTTTTATGATGATAACTTCCAAATCCACACTTCCGTATAGGCCAGACATCTCCCTCAAGTTTCAGGTCTCTGTATCTAACTGCCTGCTGGTCGTCAGCACCTGAGTGTCTCAAAGTACTTTATACTTGGCACCTAATGCATTGCCTGGCACATCGCAGTTATTCAACAAAGATGTATAAATGAAAGAAGGAATTCACATGTATCCAAATCTGAATTTATTTTTCTTTCCCAATCTGTTACTCTTCCTCTTCTCTGCCCTTTTTAATATTGTAATTTATACTCAGAAACCCAAGCAGAACTTAAACTTCTCCTTGGCTTGCTCTTACATAATTATTTACCAAGTCCAATAGATGCTGCAAACTTAATTATCTCTGGAATAAGTTCTTTTACCTCAACTCCATTGCCACTGCTTTCTTTCAGGCCTCATGCTCACTCCAAAGAGCCATGAGACTGGCCTGTTTCTGTTCTCTCCCCACCCATCCCTTCTGTGCACTAACAGGAATGATCTTTATAACACTAACCAGATTATTTTACTACCCTGTTTAAAACTTTTCAGTGATTCCCCATAGCCTTCAGTACAGAATCCAAATCCTTAGTTTGGACTACAGGACCCTTTAAGAATGGACTGACTATACGTCTCCCATCTCAACTCCTGCCACTCTTCTCTTCCCACGAGGTAGTCCAGCTACACTCAGTTACTTGCGGTTCCCTGACCATTCTCTTTTCCTTCTACCTTGAATTTCCTTGTCAGCCTTCATGATTCCTATTACACAGAGCTTTTTATCCTAGTTATTTCCTGCTTATTCTTAAGATTTAGGGTTACTTTACCCCCAGAATCTCTCCCTGAAATCCACCTACATGTAGGTTAGGTTGCTGTATTTTCCTTTTTTTGGTTTCAGGTAACAGAAATGTGCTCAAGGTACCCTATGTAATTGGAGTTTCTTAGATGGATACAAAAGTCTTTCTGCTCAGGTTCTCTACTCTTCTGATATCTTCCTTTCATCGTGCCCCATATCATTTCTTGTTTTACCCATTTTGCCTCTCGTGTTTCTGTTGATTTCATCATTGGGGCTTATCTCTCCTCTGCTATTGGAATTATACTACAGCTTGGGTTCCTTCAGATTGGTGAGCCCTTGATTCTGCCATTAAGTTGACTGACCTGCTCTTGGCCCTTCATTTCTGGTTCTTTTTATGACTTCTCTTTTCTCTTTCAGCTACCACCTAACTGGCCAATTCTGGATTAATTTTACATTGAAAATCCAAATAAAGAGTAGGCTTGCTATTTGCCATGACATCTGAACAGAGCTTTTTGCGCTGGGTCACACCACCCATTGGGATTGGCTACCGTTTGACTAGGTGCTCAACTCTTGTCTAGTCACTAGCCATCTTTTTTCAAAAACTTCTGTCTTTCATCAAGGGTTTGCAGATGGGTCACTTTGCCTTGGAAAGGCTTGGATGAACTTGGCAACCACAATGACTGACATGTCTGACAACCTTCTCTGTATCCCCAAAGTCCCATCTATATGAGGTTTGTCATCAGAGAACTCGGACCATTTTGTATTTGGCCTTCATATGTTCTCTAAAACCAGACTGTGGCTTCTCTTGAGGATACAGAATAGGTTCTATTTTAATGTGTTCAGCTCCTAGCACTGTGCATGGCACATAGCAGGCTTTCAGTAAATGTTGAATAGAAGTATAAATTAATCCTTTATTTTCTCTGGTGTGGGTTTTTGTTTTGCTTTTTGTTGTTCTTCTCCCTAGGTGATTCCTGTCTCTCTGTCCTCCAAATACCTGGAAAGGCTTAAGAACAATGTGATGGTAATTGAAACTTGGAACAAGGTGCGGAGCCCAGGACAGGACAAGTTGCTTGGGCTGGTGAAACTCCCTCTCCACCAGTTTTACGTGTCATTCAAGTAAATAGGATCTTTTGGAGTATTACTTATTTTACATCTTTAACTTTGTGTGGACAGAAGAGGAATTCCTTCAGTTTGCAGACATAACTAGCCCAATAGTTCCTTAGAGGACTCTTCTCAGTTTCACCACAGTTGCTGCTCTTTCTGTGTTAAAGCGTTCTTACAGATACCGCTTACCATGTTTCAGGCCCTGTGCTAAGAACCTTACATTCATTTAAGTCATTTAAGCTCCACAGCAATCCTCTCAGGCAGGTAACTTTTATTTCCCCTGTTTTACAGATGACTTAACAGAGGCAAAGAGAAGTTAAATAATTGGTCAGGTACATCGTAAGTAGTAGACCCAGGGTTAGAACCCAGAGAGCTCCGCTGCTTCACCAGGAAGCTCTATTGCCAAAAGTTACCACCTCACAAAACTAATGGTTTATCTCAGTCACAAAACGTTCATACTGTTCACATTAGCTATTCGCAAGATTTCTGTACTATCTTTTGGACCTTCAGATTTGAATACTGTACCTCACTTCTCACTACCCAACACCTAGATGGGGTATTGATTTATGTAAGGTTAGTTCTTTCTGAAGTACAAACTTAATTTTTTTGTTTTGGTGCAAGGTGCTGATTTTTAATTATTTTAGCACTGACCTCTTGCCTAACAGCCTTCTCACAGTTCTTTGTTTTAAATGCTGCATTTTACATTTTACAAAGAGCACTTTGTGGGCACTATATCATGTGAGCCTTTCTGTATCCCCAGGAAGTGTTATCATTATCCCCATTTTTCAAATACAGAAACTTGTTCTTTGACTTAGAAAAGTCAGCCTCTCTGGCTTTCTTTTCATCATCTGTAAAATAAGGGGAATGATAGATCCCCTATCTCCTTTATGGAGCAATGTGATCCAGGATCTAGTGAGAAAATCAATGGATAATCTGCTATGAACAGTTAAGTACTTATGATAGAAGTATGGTCAGGCTAAGGACACTGCTGGAATCATGGATGTCATTGTCAGCTGTAAGCTTTTGGGTTTTTTTTTTAACCCTCTTTTTGGTTGTGATATTAGTCTGGTCTGGTATTCCCCCTTCCCTGCTCATTTTGTTAGAACCCCATTCTTTTATGAGAGCTTGAAATAATAGTAGCTATCACTTACTAACCACTTACCATGTATCAAGCATCATGGTTGATATTTTATATCTGTTATCTTAGTTTAGTCTTAACAACAGCTTTTTGGTGGAATTTTTATACCTACATTTTATAGAAGAAGAAACAGATTAAACTGATTACTTATATTCATACAACAAGTAAGTGACTTGAGCTAAGATTCAGTATGGTATAGTGTAAAGCAACTGGATTTTTCTCATTTGTTAATAATGGATATACCTTTACAGTGTTAGGATTGCATTGTAAGCACTTAGTAAATGGCAGATATTATTGGTAATATTATCCAGATCTTATCTGTCAGACTTCAAAGTCCATACTTATTCTGGTTGACCATACTGCCTTCCTGTAAAATAATTCACCAACCCTTTACCTAGATAGCTCTTGATCCCAGGCACTGGGCTTGGGGCCATGATGATAGATAAATCAGATACATTCCCTGCCTTTAAATTGCTACATTTGGAATTTACCTGCCTGGTAATTTTTATTTGATGGATTATGGATAAAATTGTGTTTTTTCAAACCACTATTACTTTTCTAATTGTAGATCCATTTTTAACAAACTGAGAAAATGAGCCAAATTGAAAATACAGCAACTCTAACATAATTGATGATTGTTATTTGCTCATCCACAATTTCTCTCCCTCTAGAGACCCCAAGATTTCTCGCCTACTGCTTGATGCTCAGTACCCAGTTGTTGCTGTTGACAGCTACATGCCGGTGATTGATGTGTTCTCGGGCCACCAAAATGGGAATCTTCGAGTCTTTTTAGCCATGGGTTCTTCAGATCAAATAATGGCACTACAAAGATTAAAGAATGAAGAAAGAATACTTCCTCTCTTCAGCCCTAGGCCAGCTCATTTCCTGGACCAGCCATCTATAGCCTCTGTTGCTGTGGTAGTGACTAAAAACTTGATTGTTTACAAAACCATAATTTCATTTTAAGGTGTACAACATGATGTTTTGATACACATAACATTGAAATGATGACCACAACCAAGCTAATTAACATATCCATCACCTCACCTAGTTAGCTGTTTTATGTGTGCTGAGAACACTTAAGATCGCTCTTAGCAAATTTCAAGTATTATAATCTCATTTTATCTTACTTTAGTGGAACCATTGCCCCAGATCCTTATTACAGTAGTGAAAAAGAACATACTTGCACTCCAATACTTGCTGTAGATCAAAGGAATCATTTATATTTTTCTTTTATGGTTTAAGTGGATATCAATGTCTCCCTGAGCTCTTTGAATTTATAAAGAAAATCTAATTGGACAATCAGATCTTTATCCTATAATTTAGGAACATAATTGTTTTTTAAAAATTGGGGTAAACTTAAAACTGCACTAAAAAAAGATAATCTGGGAGAAAAAAAATTGGAGTTGAGGAGTGGAGAGTGATTGCAAGTGCAAGCCAGTGAGATCTTATTCTGTTTCTCAGTCAAATCCTTACTGTAAAGTTATAGTAAAGTTCCTTGCTTTTCTACTAAAGGAACTTAAAAATAATTTGTACAGTGCTGTACATTTGAGAAAGTACACTGATGTACTTTATCATGTTTATTTCCCTAACCACTACATAAGGTGGATTGTTGTCATTGCTCTGTAGTTGATGAAACAGAATCAGAGAGCTTATGTTACTTGTCCAGATCACATAGTGAAGGATGGGAGACCTGGGGTTTAGGCACAGGTCTTCTAACTTGAAGTCCAATCATTCCACTATATCATGTCCTACTGTATCTTAACATTTGGTTTCTTCACTTACTGGTATAGCCAAATCTCAGTCTCCACACCATGTAAGTAAGTTATGTTTTTTAATCAGAATCTGAATGACAAATATAATATCTCTAGAAGAGAACTATTAGGAAAATAATCTACTAACAGGTTATTGTTTATTTGTATGTTGTGAACTATAAACTTTTCTTTACTGTTTCTATTAGATACTAATGTCTATCAGTAGATAATAGTGGCTTTTTAAATTTAATAATGACATAAAAGCACAAACAAAGAAAATCATCCATAACATTCCCAAGTGTTTTTAGGTGTTATATGACCCTCACATTACAGTGTAGACTCAGATTTTGTTAATTCCATACTGAAAGTTAGAAAATGTTACTAAGAACAGAAAAGAAGTCCTTCAAAGAGTAGATACCTACAAATACAACTGCTTTTCCTCCTATACTTGAGTCCCTCATCCAGTTCAGCATCTGCAGAACTGAATTATTTAATTACTGTAATACTATATGGCCAAAAGCCACTGTGATTCTGAGGAGGTTTTTTCCCTCTTTCTTTTTTTTTCAGGGGAATTAAATTGAAAGTTCTCAGTTTCCTAAGGAAGGTTTTGAGCAGATATTGCTGATATGTTTAGATTTCAAAACAAAGACCTAATGTAATCTATTTCAAATTTATTGGATTATTTAGAAAGTTAAACATATGAAAATCATACACTCTGACCCTTATCTGAATCCTGAATCCCCCCTTTGAACGTCCCCAGCAATTGGTTGTCTAGTGTCTGCTGAAGCTGTACAGGGCAGAGGTAAAGAACATTAGCTCTGGAGTTAGATCACCTGAGTTCAAACCCTAGTTCCACTGTTATTAGCTATGTGTGTTAAATTGGCTAATACAAGTGAAGGGCTTATTAGTACAGCGCCTGGCTCATAGTAAAACCATTATTATTAGTAGTAGAAGTACCTTCAGTAACACTAAGTTCACTACCTTTCCAAATAGTTCTTACCATTATTGAACAGTCTTGGTATTAGTCCCAACTTCATTAGAAAATAGTAAATAAGTTATAAGTAAATTAACACATGTTTACTTCAAATATGTATTCTTTATCTTAATAAGGAAATAGCCTCTAAGCATGCTAAGAATCAGAAACAGATGTTGAATTTTGTCAAATGCCTTTTTAACATTTATTGAGATAGTCATGTTTTTTTCCCTTTTCCATTAATGCACTGAATTACATTTTTGGATTTCCTAATATTAACCCCAGTCTCACAGTCTAGAGTAAATCTGGCTTGATCTGATAAAAGTGAGCAATTGTGAGATTTATACACAATAAAAATTAAGTATCCCTTTAACTATCATCTCATTACGCTTATTTCTTCTTCTATACTCAGACTTCATATAGATCCAGGACTATTCTAAGCAAGTTACTCTTTAAAGCTCACCAGTGTCTCTGTTTCATTTAATAGGCAGAGGACCAAGGAAACAGACTGATGGAGCACCACTTTGAGCTTCATGTAGAAAAGGTTAAAGGGCTAGCCCCTCTTCAGGCAACAGTTTGGGGAGAAGCAGATTGTTATATTCAATACTACTTTCCAGTTCAAGACGCACAACCTAGTGTGCTAAAAGGGCCTGGGTTCCTTGAAAATGGTAGGTTTGAGAGGTTAGGACTTCTTGTTCTTGTGTGGTTCTTTTATTGAATATACTTGGGAATTTTTTTTCCTGAGTAAATTTTGTGTTCTTGAATGTTTCTAGTCTCACCTGGACAATACAGGAGATGACCAAAATTTTTATTTTTCTTATGTTGTTTTTTGTAACTTTTGATATGATTTCAAATTCATGGAAAAGTTGCAAAAATAGTACAAGGAACTTCTGTGTACTCTTTACCTGTATCCACTGATTATTTACATTCTGACCCATCTTCCAGCATTTATATACCTACTCACTTTTATTTACACACATACAGTTGATGGTCATTATTCATGGCAGTTATGTTTTACAAAGTTGTCAAGAACACTAATTAGACAATACTGAGCCATTGCTCCCAGGGGAAATATATATGTATACATATCTCATGTAGATCATAATCTTAACTCCTAAAAACAACTTAGGAGTTCATTACCTTCCCAAATAGTTCTTTTGGAAGGTTCTATTTTCTTTATTTTATAAAAGAGAACATGAGTTTCAGAAGCGTTAAGTGACTGAGGCCACCCCACTAACAAGTGCCTTATCCACCTGGCCCCAGAACCAGATATTCTTGGCACTGCACTGCACTGCACTGCCCCTTACATCTCCATCTTCTGGTCTTCTCTGAGAGCTAAAACAAGAATCACCTTATTCAAGCTCAGCTGGAAATAAACAAGTCAGGTGACTCAGATTTTTCACCATTCTGAGTATGTTCACAAATAACTGCAGAAGTGCTGTCAGTATTGATGTGGGGGCTCAGATAAGGGACTTGTATCCAGAAGATACAAAGAACTCTTACAAATTAATAATAAAAAGACAATTCCACTAAAAAATGGTCAAAGGATTTGAATAGATGTTTCTCCAAAGGTAAACAGATGGCCAATAAGCACATGAAGAGATATTCAATATCATTAGGCATTTGGGGAATGAAAACCAAAACCACCACAAGATAACCACTTCTTCCCACTACAATGGCAATAATTTTAAAAACAAAAACCAGACTAACAAGTGTTGGCAAGGATGTGGAGAAACTGGAACCCTCATATGCTGCTCACCAACAAAGGGATCTCTTTATTCTGCATCATGGGACCCTAGGGGACCATAGCTGCTAGGAAAATGAACCTTATTAGCAGGCATAACTTAGTCGAAAGATACAGGCTTTCATTCCAGGTCAGTGATCTCCTAGCTTTAAGACCTTTGAGTTCACCATGTGACCTTAAGGTATTCATATCCCATCTGTTTGATAGGCGTAATAATACCTGTTTTGTTTTCTTCACAGGAGTTTTGTGAGGATAAAATTGATTAATACTGGATATTAATGTACTTACTATCTTACTACATGTAAAACACTAAATGATGTGTTCGATTATTCTGAATTGCTTTTCTTTTCCAAAGGAATCACTTTGAAGCCTTTCAGATCTGCGACCACACTCTGTGTTCCAGAACCCATCTTTAATAGTAAGCACCACCACTCTCTCCTGTTGCCAACTGAAGTTCCACTACAGAGGTTCCTACTGAGTGCCTTCTCTGCACAGGGTCTTGTGCCTGGAGGTGGAGTCCAGTTTGAAATCTGGTGCAGGTACAGTGGAGAACCCAATCCTGTCTCTAGAAAGAAAGGGCACATCCTTCCCTTAACAGGCTAGGTTGAACCCTATGGAAGCTAAGTGACCCCTTCTGCCCTATTTGATATTATTTGAGCTTGTTAGTGATTCTTATCCAGATTTTACTGAACTCTGCTAAATTATTAGGATCTTGGAAGCAGTTTTATCTCATACATCTAACCACTACTTACATTTCGAAGTGCTATTCTATCAGTTTTATCTCCTACTATTATATCTTACATGTATCGGTCACCTTTCTCTGCTTCTCTTACTGCCTTGTTTACTTGAGGACCTCATCATTTCATGTCTAAATTATTGTGACAGTCTCCTAACTGCTCTCCCCACTTTTAGAGTCGTCCCTTATATGTTCTTCACACCACCAGAAGAGTAGCCTTCATAAAATAAAAGTCCACTCACCCATGTCACAGACTTTGGCATGAATACAGATGTTTGACCTCCCACCCCCTTTGCCTCCTACTCCCAGAAGCCAACTAAAATGACTAAGAGAGTGTGATATAAGAGGAGACAGAATCAAGAAGAGAACTGGGGAAGAGTATTGTCCTCTCATCAGAAACTTTTTTTAAGTACAATCAGGTGGAAATTAGGTTGGATTTATAACTTTGTGAAATAAGGATGAAATGTTTTGACATGAGAAGGAAATAAAGTATAGACTGACAGATCCTCAATGACCCTCCAAATTTGAGGGGCTTAGGCCTGAAGCCATAGAAAAGACTGGGACTGCTCCACTTAGAACTGCTTTTCCTGCTGCAGGATGGACTCTTTAAAAAGTGGCTAATCCCAGAGGTCCAAGTCAGATGCTGTAACTCAAACAGAAAGCCTGGGGGAAGCTAGTCTTTGTCCTGAATACATGGTATAATTTGTAGGGCCCTTCCTCATTATTATTATGGGTAATAAATCCAGCCAGACATGACCTCAGCTGTATACCACAAATACAGAACAATCAAGCTCCAAAAATAACTTAATACTGAAAGCTGATCCCTGGAGTAGACTGAATCATTCGTCCCCCAAATTCTTACAACTGACAGCTTGTGCTTTTGTGACCTACAGATACTATTATCCTACTGTAAGAGACCAGATGGTCGCCAAAGGAACCTTACCATTATCGAGGATCTGTGCCATGGTAACCATGCAGCACCATGAGGATGTGGGACTACAGACCTTTAATCTCCCTTTAACCCCCAGGTTTGAGAACAGGAAAGAATTGAGGAACCAATCATCGGGTAATTGAAGACTAGTTTGTCTTAACTTCTCAAAGTCAGAATACTTTAAATGTCCCCTTTTTCTCTAAGTTAATGATTCTTCACATTTTGTGGTACTTACCCTTTTAAGAATTTGATGAAAACCATGACACAGCTTCTTTTAGAAAAATGAATATAGAATATACACTGCAAATTAGAAAATTCGTAGTTCCATTGGCTCTATATAAATGTTGCTTATCTCATTTCACCTTTAACTTCAGCAAGCATGTTTCATGAGTCCTCGCAGCATAAATCCTATTTATATAGGTATACTCAAAGAACTGGTTTTCTGAAGCAACATGAGCAGATGTGGGGTTGGTGGAATATAGTTAGCATGAACTGGGAATTCACCATAAGGGAGGAGGATGTTAGGACTTAAAGTTGGAAAGGATTAGTATACAATTTGGGGTTTTGAATTATATCCTAATGGTTTCAGCAGGATGACCTACCTTCCAAATACATCATCAGATACCTAACATTAGCCTCCTAGATCAAGTTATTGTGCATGTTTGCTGGGAAGCATCTGCCGAAACAAAAGGTTTTATCTTGCTGTGATTAAGATCTGATTGTTCCTCCTGACCTAATGGATCAGCTTGTTCTGATGTTCCTTAAGGCTTTCTCTGAAATGTGATAGTAAGATGGTAGAATTATTATTTAAAAAATGGCATGGGAAGGGTGTTTCAGGTGATGTGGTAGGAGGTGATAGAAGCACAAGAGTATGAAAACCTTTTAGAAGTTTGAAAAAGAAGGAAGATTAGAGTCCATCTCAATTCTATAAAAATAACGAGTATTGAAAATCTGGGATAAAGTTCTGCCTCTGATAGTTGTGTAATCTTGGCAAACAGTTGAAGCTCTGAGCCATAGTTTCTAGGATGTAAAGTGAAAATAGTAACTTCTGTTCTGCCTTTATTAATCATAAAGTACAATAATATAATGTGATTGTGACCATGAACAGATTATCTCACTGCTAAAGCCCGTTATTGTTCATTGGAATTGTAGTGTTTATCTTCTTCCTTCCTGAGGTCTGGTAGTACAGAGAATCTTCCAGTCTACCTTTTTATCTTTTTTCCTTTTGTCTTCATTCTTCAGGATTACTGGATGTGGGCCTAAGGTACAGGCGTACTCCAAGGACAGCAGAGGGAGTTCTTGCTGCCCGAGTTGTGTCTATCTCAGTCCAGATTATCAGAGCCTGTGGTCTGCAAGCAGCAGCCAAGTAAGTCCGCCTTAGAAATGCAATTCTCAAACCTTTTTCCATTGCAGTCTACACGATATATGATGCTCAGATATGCAGAATTTCCTTGTGTACAATTTCCAATCCATTAACCATACTCTACTTGTTTCCTTTTCTCTTAAAAAAGCATATATGAATATAAGTGAATAGAATCACTTACAAACTTTGCTATTTTAACTGTTAATAGCAACTTAGTTCCTGGACCTTGTCCAGCAATTTATCCTCAACCCTGCTTGACCACTTATTCTTATGGTCATATCCTGTGCCCTCAAACCATGCCAGGACCCATCACCACAGCTCCTCTGTGATCTCACATTCAGTCTCAGTTCCACCTCCTGGTTTTCTAGCTTGTTCCCCTTCAGTCTGTTCTCAATACAAGCCAGGCATCCTATGAAAACTAAGTCAGGTCTCAATACACCTTTATTGAAAACCCACTAATGACTTCCCACCTCATTCAAATTAAAGCCAAACTCCTCCTTAAAATGGCTATAAAACCCCACATGATCTGAACCCCCTCTTATCTTTGGGACCTGATTTCTTTGTGCCTTCGTCTTGCCGCTTTTTTCTGCCTAGAATACTGCTGTATGCAAACAGCATGGCCTTCTCTTACTTCCTCCAGGTCTTTGCTCATACCTCTCTCTACCTTGAATATTCTTCTTCCTTTTGGCCACTAAACAAACTCCTATTTTCTTTCAAGATTTTAGAGCTTCTTTGCAGCCTTCCTTTATCTCTTCCTACATGTGGACATATTCGTGCTTTGTCCTTTGTCTCTTAGCACCTTGGTTGCAGTACAGATGACTCTGTTTCAGTTATTTGCAGTTATTCTCAGACCCTGAGTTTTCCTCCACTAAGCTTTCCTCCACTCGAGTTCCTCTAGTGACTGCCTGGACTTCTCGCTACCCAACCCCATCACATAGCATAGGTCTAGCACATAACAGGTCCCCAGTTAGCAAGAGAAGTAGGCCACACTCCTACTGTAAACAGGTTCACTTTGGATATGAGTTCCAGGAAGAAGCCAGCCTGCGCTCCCTAACTTTTTACTTTGGTGTATCTTAGAGTCAGATTGTATGCCTTTAACTTCACAGTCTCTAAATAACTAATGAAATTTCTTCCCTGTGAGATCTGACACTGAAGCAGCCAATAAAATGTTCAGTCTAATTAATATTTTTCCTCACTAAATTCTCCAAATAGACTTTTTCAATAATTGCCCTAGAACATCTTAGTCTAAGTGACACCAGGTCAGTTTTTTAATCTGTCACTCCCACATACTAAAACTCTTAATGGTTTCCCATTGTACATAGCAGTGGCCTCCTAATTTCAATTGTGCATTCCAGTTAACAGAAAAATTAAAATGTAGCATACCCTCCAATAAATCATCTTTATATACTACTATACTAAAATATTAAATAGTTCATAAAATATATAATAGAGTTGTAAAACTTTATGGGATAACAAATATAGAAGTTTTAATATTTTCTCCCTGTACCCAAATAGTTCACCCTATGAAATCCTTAGGTTGTTCACATTGTAAGGGCTATTGGTCCACAGTATAACGTCCAATCTGTTCAACTTGGCATTTAGGGTCCTTCAAAATATCTTAATCTAAGTCTCAAATGAAGAGTAGGAGTTATCAAAATGCCTAAGATGCTGAAAATTATTCTGGTCAAAGGCATGGAGGCATGAAATTTGTGTATGTGAGTATGTCCTGTGTAAGATCCATAAAATTGTGAGTATGGTGTTCAATTAACTGCTGTTTAATTGGCAGAGAAGGACTTGAAATTTAGATACTCAGTAAATCCCAGAAAGACTGAATAACAGATAAGAATCTCAATAGTTCCTCTTTCTGGGACTTCCTGGGTAAAGTCAGATCAGATAACAGGCAGTTTTTTTTAAGTCCTGCATTTGGTCTGTGTTGGTGTTACTAGAAGGAAGGGCCAAGTAGCCAAGCCATTTCTAGCACTACACTACCAGAATGGCAGGTCGGTGGAGTTCCAGAGGATATGAGACAAAGCATGACATAATGGCAACTGAATTGTACTAGAAATTGGACCCCTTGGCTTCTCGTCCCACCCCCATTTCCCAGTAGCTGTATGTGATCTTGGACTAGTTTCTTTGCTCTCTAGGTCTTAGTTTCTTCATCTGAAATACGGAAATTGGTAACACCTCCCTTGATTTTATAAGGATGAGTGTAAAAAAAAAATTGAACAAATATGAAGTTACTTTGTTCAACTACTAACTACTATACAAATGTATGGATTTTTATAGTTCCACTGGTATAGATAATTGTTACCTTTATTAGCCAGTAGAATATAGTAAAATCAGAAATAAGTTTTACATTGCCTCTTACTGAAGAGAAGAATTCTTGGTGTCTGAATAGCAGGTGCTCTGAAGTCAACCTTCTTTCATCAAGAGACACCAACTCTTACCTTATGTGCCAGTGGTCTTCCTAAAAACATTACAGTGTCTGTGTAAAGAAGGCACTTCTTTCTTACACACTTGAGTCTTCTAACTAACCTAATCTTTAACTGAGAGTGAGTAGAAACTTCCTTGGACATAGCCAATAGTTCTTAAGTTCATAAAGGTAAGAAACTGTAGCTATTTCACTGCTGTATATCTAGCTCTCTGAGCCCAGTGCATGGCACACATAGCAGATACTCAGGGAACATTTATTGAATGAATGAATGCAGACCAGCTTGGGGCCCAAATTTTCTGACATGTCACTATACTTCTGAGAGTTCCCTATTAAGAGTCCTTTCACTGCCTGTGGGCAGGTTCTCTGCTTTGAGTATATTATCTAATGTAGTTTTTACAAATTACTTGAATAACTGATCCTTTTTTTTTTTTTAGCCACTGCTAACATTTGATTTATTTACATCTCTTTTTTCCTATGCATAATGTATACTTCAGAATATGCTGTTGTATGAACATACACCAGTCTCCTATTAATGATCATTGTGGGTTAATTAATTTCATTAGAAATGAAATTACAATAAGTATTCAAATATATATACATCTTTAGTATTTGTTGTATCCTTGTGTTGTCTTCCTTTTAGCAAAGAGGATAGTGAAACTTGGGAGAGGTTGAATAATTTGCCCAAGGCCACACATCTAAGTAAATGATGGAGCCAGGATTCAAACCCAGATTTGTGTAACTCCAAGTTACTACCCTCTACTAATGTATACCAAGTGCAGTAAGGAAGGAACACCTAAGTCTGCTTTGGGGCTATCAGGGAATGCTTCAAAAAGAGGTGACCTCTTTGCCTAAATATCAGTTTTATACCTTTGGGGAACTTGGTGCTAAGAGAGTTTGTCTCAACTATAGCCACACACAAAAGACTTGACCACTCCTAATGAGTGTCAGTTAAAGGTGGGTAGATTCTGTCTGTCCACTGTAGAGCATCTGTACTGAGAAACAGAATAATAGCCCCTGATATCTGGGAACTGATCTAACACTCATAGCTAGACTTTGGTGTTTTCCTGTTGAACATAAACAGTCTCTCAGAACACCAGCATTAGACCAGGAATGCTCTGTGACCAGGATGAAGTGAAACTAAAATAAGATTACTCCATAATCTTGTCTAAGCACAAATCAAAACAAGGTCATTAAAAAAAACACAAAAATACCCAACATCCCCATCCTAGCTAAAATGAGTAACCATACAGTTTTACCTCTTACAGCTTTACCCTTATAGTAGTCTTCCCTCCTTCTAGATAAGATTCATTAGAATACCAATCCAGAGAAAAGCTTCACTTCCTCGAACAGTCCTCCAAATCAGCTAACATAAGCCTACTGTTATAAATCCTTTCTGCCACCTTCTTCCTGAGATGCCCCATGGTTCCACTTGGTGTGTGTTCTCCCTCTGCAATGAGCAGTAAAGCCAGCTTGTTCTACTACAGTTGGTTCCTGGCGGTCTTGGCTGAAGGGCGTTGACAGTACGGTGGAGTGTCCTTGGAGTCTCATTCTGGTAGCAGATGAGTGTTGTCTCCCCTCTGCCCATACACATACACTATGATATCTAGATTACTAAGAAAGCACAGTATGGCTCTGCCAAAAGCCTAGATAAGAAATGCATGATCAGTGAGCATTCTTGGTGGCCTCATGGAAATGGCAGAGATGTTTTCTAGGCAATCTGGCTCATTTCTGATATTACTTTCTTCTCATTCCCCCCCCCTTCTGCCCTCAGGGCTTTGGCTGAGCACGAACCTGCTCTACAGTTCAGTGCCACAGTTGGGGTCAATGCCTTCGTCACTGCTCATCTCTCCTTCCTGCCCAAGGGAGAACAGCGCAGAACCCGCCCGGTGGCCTGTTCCTTCTGCCCTGAGTTTTCTCATCACGTTGAGTTCCCGTGTAACTTGGTGACTCAGCACTGCACTGGAGAGGCCTGTTTCCTGGCCGAGCTGTTGGAGTTTGCAGAGGTCACTTTTGCTATTTATCATGAAGATACCAAATCAGGTGAGCACCAAGTGACTCATCACAATCAGAATTAAAGGGAGATCTGTTTTGAATAGTATAGCCCTTCCTAGGAAATACATGTTGGATTGTTTATGGATCAGAGGTCATACTCTTTGCAACTTACTTCTGAAGGGTATAGCAAAAAAAAAAAATACATACTGAGTGTATGTGTGTGCGAAAGGATGTAGAGAGAGAAAGCAAATGTTTCAAGATGTTAGCGGGTGAAGTTCAGTGAGGGGTATGTAGGAGTTCGTTGTAATATTCTTGCAACTTTTCTGTATGGCTGAAGATTTTTTTAAATAAAATTATATGTATATGTATGTATGTGTGTATATGTATATATATGTGTATATACATATATGTATTTATGATTAATGATTTAGAGGGCATTCAAGCTTTAACTGGAGCAAGATGATCTCTAATGCATCTTTCAACAGTGAAATTTAGTGAGAATAAATGGAGGGTTATGTGGATATATTGTAAACATAAGCCATTTGGTCAGTAGACCACCAAATAATTTCTTTTTTTGTTGGCTTTAACAGCCAGTGATATAGCTAGTTTCCAGTCATTCAAAGAGTATCTGCTCGGACTAGTAAAGGTACCCACAAAAGAGCTGCTGGTCAAGAGATCTGGTAAGAACTATCACTTTCTAACCCTACCCTTTCCTATTTACTTCCCTACAAGAGATCATCTTATCTGATTCACTTGCAAGATATGCAGAAGAAAACATGACCTCTTAACACATGCTTCTGAATTCTCCCAGATACCTCAAACATTTTCTCAAAAGTACTTTAAGTCTTCTACTTAAGCCCTAATCATTTCAAAAGTCTTCTAACAAAGCAAAAAAGATCAAAACAGTGTACTGTGATCTTACTCTAGGGAAGATGATGCTGGTGATGATGATGATGATGATGATATTAATTATAATAAATATGGTGGTTATATTACATTATATAGCATTTTGTAAAATATTTTCTCAGATCTTGTTTGAGCCTCATTTTAACTCTGTCTGGTAGGGGGGAATACAGGATCTTACTATTTTCATTTCTTAGATGAGAAAACTTAGGCTCACAGACGTTAAATGATATGCCAAGACCATACAACTAGTGGAGCGGCCATACTGAAAGTCAAATCGAGATTCACCTGTTCCTTTCTACTAGATTCTCCTCTCTGATTGAAGAAAGAATAAAAGTATGAAGTAAAGACTCAAAAAAAAGACAGCCACCAAGACAGTCTTAAAATTATGATCCCATTCTGTGTATTTTACTAGCTCAGCGACCTTGACAGAGTGACCTGGACCTTTCTGAGTCCCAGTTTTTTTATCTCATAGATACAGTTAATCCTGACGTGTCTACAATCCTGACAAAGTAGGAATTGATGAAATAGAATATATAAAGTACTTGATACACCGTAGGCTTTCAGTAAATGTCAGTTTTCCTTCTCTTGTCCATCTTCCTCCCTAGGATTTTATAATCTAGTTTCCGGATTTCTGTTACACATCTCCCAAGTTTAACTGTGAGTTAAAATTTGAGCAGTACTCTAATAAATGGGTACTACCTGTGTTCCTACCAAAGAAAAGTCTGTACAACTTGATATAGGATTTAATTCTCACTTACATTATTTATTGTTTGTGAACTAGAATAAGTCACTTCTCTCAGATCCATAGTTTCCACCTCTGTAAAAATGGATATAATAAGATCTACAAGATTATTGAAGCATTCAAAGAAATTATACAGGTGAAAGATCTTGGCACAGGAATAAGCTCATAGAATACATCACTTTCCTTCTGAAACTTACTACAGTTTGTCAGTGAAAGCAACCATCTGGGAAGTCCCATCTGTATAAATTAAATTTAACCCCTTGGAAATAAACCTTTTAGACAATTTGCCTTTGTATTCAGAGTTATTCTAAAGTGAACACTCTATTTTGTTTTCTACCCACAAAATCTGAGTCACAGAATAACACAGCAAAAAGAACCATCTAATCTAGCAATTCGTAAATGCTAAAATGGTGTGAAATTTTGTGTGTTCATGCATTTATGTATCTTTTTTGGAGATAATAGCTTTCATTAAGTCACAGCTGTTGTGATAAAAAAATGTTAAGAACCACTAGGTTGTAGGGAAATTAATACCGGAAATGAGATGTTACTAAAGCCAAGGCCTTAGGTTCTTAGACTGACTAAACCAAAAGGAGTCTTAGAGATCAACATATTCAGCCCCCTCATTTTACCAACAAAAATTAGGAAGGCCCAGAAAAATTAAATACCTTTCCAAAAGTTATAAAACCTTAAGTGACCTTTGACAAATTAATCTCAATAAGTCCAAACCTTCTTAAAAAATGAAATATAATTAATAAGACCTTTTTCAGAAAATTGCTGTGGATATTATAGCAGTCTACAGTCTGTTTTACATAATTGTGAAATCCAAAAAAGCTCGGAAAATAAAGTTTTTTATTAACTTATTAAGCAACCAAGTCTGACCTCAACTAACATTAGATTATTTAGTCTTTATTTTCTGACTTAGGCCACTACCTGATTATATAAAGTTTTACTGGAACATATCCTGCCCATTCATTTGCATATTGTCTGTGTCCACTTGCTCACTACAAAATCACAGTTGAGTAGTTGTAACAGAGACCACATGTCCCAAAAACCTAAAATATTGACTATCTGGCCTTTTACAGAATAAGTTTACCAACCCCTGACTTACATGACCACTGACTATTACATAATATTCAGTTTATGTACTGTATTACTCTTCTAAAATATGAAAAATCATAAATTCAGAAACATCTGGCCCTAAGGATTTCAGATAAGATACTATGAACCTATAGTAACTGTAGTGTAGACTTTGGAGCCACTACCACTCAGTAGCTGTAATAATTTGATCTTTCATGTTCTCGTCTGTAAAATAGGGATTATTATCCTAAATTAATCCTCTGAACTTCACAGGGTTATCAGGAGAATCAAATGAAGTAATATATACAAAGCCCTAGGAGAATTTCTGACTCATAGTAAACAGTCAGTAGTTACTATTTTGAAATTCCATGCCTGGTCCTTGGTATATGTTCACTTAAGTGGCAGGTCCCTTAATGGGAGACCTGGGACTAGTCTTTGTACTCATAACATAATGTACTTTTCCATTATACTCATAACACCATAAAAAACATTTACATTTTTTATAGTACTTCTTTTCTAAACCTCTTCCAAGACCATTACCTCATCTATGATCATAACAATTTTGGCTACTAGGTAAGATAAGCACTAATTTTCCCACTTGTCAGGTGGGAAACCCAAGGCTGAAAGAAATCACTGGCTTACCTAGACTGAACCACTAGTTTCAGGCTGAGCCAAGGAGAGATCTCAAGTATTGTAACCCCTAGCCTTTGCTCTTGCACCTGATCTCTTGGCTTTTCAGTGGTCAGATGAGACAAACTCCAATGCACTGTGGCTGTTTTCTGCTGTCTTGGGCCAGGGTGATGGTGGCTCTGGAATGGGATGCTGGGTAAATCTTTTCGCTTTTAAGACAGTAATTGAAATTCTCCCTTTTCTCCCATAAGGGATTACAGGATGGTATCCTATCATTTTACCAGAAGATGGGGCCCTGCCTCATGGCTTGGAGCTCATGCAGAAGATTGTAGGTGGTCTGGAACTTTCAGTTTCCTTCACCCATCCTGGAGATAGAGAGCGGGTGTTGGAAGCTACTGAGCTATTGGGCTGGAGTTTTGAGAACAACCTGAAGAATCTTGTCAAAATGGATGGAGAAGAGCCAGCCACTGTCACCATCTCCACTCCACGGCTCTGGTTGCCCATCCATTGTGTGCTTCTTGCTGGCCATAGGCACATTCATAAGAACACATATTGCTACCTCCGCTACAAGCTGTATGATCATGAAAGCTTTTGGACCCCTCTCAGGAAGCCTAAGGAATCTACAAACAAAAAGCAGGTCATGGTTACTTTCAAGGCATCCAAAAGAGCAGATGTCACTAGGGGCCCATCACTGCTCTGGTACTTCAGAGAGGAGAGGTTAGAGATCCAAGTATGGCGGGCTTATGGCAATGACCGTATGGAAAGGCCCCACCAGACGGACAGCTGGATTGGCTCAGCCTATGTGGACCTGGCCAGACTCGGGGAGAGGTCAGGAAGAACATTAACTGTCAGTGGTAAGTGAGGAGATCGGCCTCAACTCTTATGGTTTGGGTACCTACTCTGTGATGAGCACTATGTGAGATGCTGCCTCAAACATGATTTTATTTGATCCTCTAAGTAAAGTCCAGCAATCCTGTGATACAGGCATCAGACCCATTTACAGTTATGAAAATGGAGGCTCAGAGGGGTGGATCACTACCCAGGGTGACAAACTATTAAGTGTTCTTCCCATTATTGCATGCTAGAAGATTAGTAAAATTTAGTGATACTTTCTGAAACTAAAGTGATTTTTTTAAAAGTCTCCTGGCTGCTTAAAAATAGTGCATTACCTAGTGATAGCATACATTGGTAGGGTATGTATGATACATAAGAACTGGCTCTGAACTTTGTAGCTATAGATTACACCCAAATTCATCAGATTTTTGCATCAAACATAGTGTCTACCATATTGTTAGCACTCAGTTAATATGTGTAAAAAAAAAAAATGAATGAATTGGGATGTACCTTTAACAACATATATAATAGCCTACATGAGAACCTAGAATGCTAGTTTTTTTAATATACCTAACAGCATACCTGCTAAAGAGGCTAAGATATTATTTCTGGTCAGTACACCTTTAAATGAGACAGAAAATCTCCATGGTAATAAACTGGTTCACAAGGCAGAAAGGGGGAAAAATAACTTTTGCAAGTGGCACGTGTCCTGGGTGCTTTCCTTTCAAACATTTATTCATACTTGATACATGTGCTTGGCCTTGAGAATTCAAAGTTGAGTAAGAAATAGTCAATGAGCTTATGGTCTAAATGGGAGAATAGTTTAAAAAAAACAATCAGAGTGAAGCCTAAGAACTATAAAAAGATATTCTCTGTGGTGCCTTGGGGGCCCAGGGAGGCAACATCTCCTTGGTTCAAGGACAGCACCTCAGGGGAAATGATGCCTGACCTGAATTTCAAAGGATTTAGGAATAAGCCAAAAAAGGGGGAAAGAAGGGCATCTAAAAAGGGAACAGCCTGTGAGAAGGCACAGAAGCATGAAGCAGTTTAATGCATTTTAGGCACTCTAAGTAATGTGTTACTGCTTGATCATAGGATAGATATGGTGGGAAATGATGGGAGAGGAAGCAAAAAGGCAGGCAAGAGCCCTGTGTTGAAAGCCTCTTTCAAACAAAAGAGTTTGGACTTTTTACTGAGCACTATGGAAAGCTATTATAAATCAGGTCTGAATAGAAGAGTGACAGAGCTTTACATTCCAGAAAAATAAGTCTTGTAACTATAGTGCAGAATGAATTGGAGATGGCCAGACTAGATTCTTTACAGACATGGTATTTATTCATCTTAACATTCCTGTAAGGTTGGTTATTATTTCTCTACTACACAGTTAAAGAAACTGAGTCACAACCCTGTTTTAGCTCTGTTAGTCTTGTTCTCTGACCTAGTTGTTGAGCACTTGGCCCAAGCTAAAGGAGGAGAACTATCATCCCAGATTCTCTGGTTCCCTCTGGATCCCACATGTGTAATTCTGGCTCCATCAAGCACCTCATCAAATGTCATGTGCCCTATTTTATCTGGGTGGGTCTAGAGTCACTTCAAAGACACTGCAGAAAAAGTCCTTGAAATAAGCAAAGCTCACTTGAACTGAAGTTCATAAAGATGGGCTTTTAACCTCACTATGCTGAGGAAAGTAGGTTTGGAACACTGAATATAGATTTAAGGATCAGCATTCACAGTTGCCTCCTTTTATTGAGTGATACCAAAGGCAGTATTATATTTTTCAGTTAACTTTTCAGATTGTCCATTTCCCTCCACATCCCACCAGTATATAGTTTTTTTATCCTCTCATAAAAGGGCCTTATACAAGGTGTAGCATTTGATGTATTTGTTAATCACTAAATGAGTTAATCAAACCATCCAATCCATCCAACTGTCTGTTCAACTACAGATAAGTTTCTTGAGAAAAAGGATTGAATTATGTTGCTTTTGGATGTCTTCTCTCCTATGACTTACCCTTATTTTCTGCTTGTGATAATCATAATTTACACATTGAATTGGAAGAAAACAGATGACCTAAAAACAGAAAAAGACAGGAAAGGTTCCATCTTATTGCTAATCTGTGAGTCAATTAACTCTACCTTCCTGAATTGAAATAAGTCAAATGAAGTACATGTTGAGATTCTGAAAGAACTATTAGTACCTTCTGCTTTATAAATAAAATCTCATTGTAATATCTAGCAAGCCAGTAAAATTCAAATCCCTGAGTTTAAATCTGCCACTTACAGTAAAAGTCATCTTGGCAGGTTACTTAACCCCTCTGAGTTTCTGGCACATGAAAAACACTCAACAAGTATTAATTTCCTTACTTTTTGTCTTGTCTTATCTGCCACCGCTTCCTACTTATCTTCCGAGTGATCTTCAGAGCTACTGCCAGAACATATGTAGTTCTTGAAACAGGCAAAATTGAGCATCAGGGCAGCTTCCTGATGAGCAGAATTCCTAAGAACAAGAGCCAGTGGGACCTGTAGAAGAGAAGACAGGCTATTCCTGATTTTATACAAATCTTAGACTTTTAAGAGGCTTCAGAAGGCATCTAAGCCTAGTCATCCCTCAGCACACAAATCCCTTCCACAACAGCTCTGTCTGGTAGTCATTTGGCTTTGGCTTCAAATCAGAACTCTCATGATTTTCATTATTGGAAATAGTGTGTGTTGGGGGAAAGGGGAGTAAAAATTCCCATACTGTATATTAACTTCACAGGTTCTTTTGCATATTGGTTTGTTGGGACCTGTAGGCCTTCCAAAGGAGAGGACCACAGGCACCCACCACAAGCATCTTTTCCAGGATTAGGGAATGTTCTTGGTTCCTGCTTGCTTAGGCTTCCTCTCCTCCTTCCTTTTGCAGGTGTGTATCCTCTATTTGGACGAAATGCTTCCAACCTCTCCGGAGCTGCCTTGCGAGTTCACGTGGTTCTTTCTTCTCTTTCCCCACACCCTGGGCCCACTTACGAGCTGGACTCCATGGACTGCAGCAGCCACAGTGAGTCTGAGCAACTCCCTAGAAGGAGTGAGGAGATCCAGCTCTCCCCACCGGGCCGCCAGAAGTCTCCTGTGTCCACCCAGCTCCCCTGCAACAGCATCACAGCTGAAGTCTGCCCGGCCCCAGAGGGCCCTGCTGAGTTGGATGGGACTTTTGCCGTCAGTGTCCTGGTGGAAAGAGCAATGCACTTGAGCTTGAAAGGTATGCTTTGCTCACTTATTCTGGAAAATGTATCTGATTCCTCAGGCTGTGGTCCTGTCTTAAATCTTTCAAATCATGGCAGGATCTGTAAGAACTGTTAACCATCTTAATAATTTTTATTTCTCAAGACTAAAGATTTAAGCAACACAAAAGCCTTTCTGAACTTCTGGACTTTGTCAGTTAGCCTATTTTTCATATCATAAATTCTCCAGTCCAGAAACCTGAATATTAGCTTAGATACCTCTCTTTTCCTTATTCACCATCAAATCATCAGACCCCTTAAATTGTTCCATCCCTTAAATTTCTCTCAGATCTCCCCCTTCTCTATTGCTGCTACCAACAACAGGCCATCGTCTTCATTATGCGTCAAGGGCCAAAAAGTTCTTAATACTGGATCCATGAACCCCAAGGAATTCAAGGATAAAAGTCAGGGCTGGTGAGCTTAGGTAGAAAAATGATTGTATCTTACTTTTATTAGCCTCTAACTAAAATTTAGCATTTCCCTCCAATTGTGAATATAGGCAATAGACCCTAGTAATATTAACAGAACCTGTGATGTTAATAGAAATCATGTGAGTAGAAGTCAGTTATATTCCTATCACATTATAGTTATTGCAGATACCTTGGAATATCATTTATACCTGTCATAAATTTAAAATTACAGTGGTTATTAAGCCTACAGTTAGATCTTTTTATGTATTAGTGAAGCACATATATTACAATATCACAAAATTTGTTAAATATTTTGATAGGTATGCCAATATAATTTGATTTTACATACTTCTGTGTATTTATACTATGCATTAAAAAAAATAGTATTAAAAGAAGAGGTCCATAGACCTCACTAGACAGCCAAAGAATCCTTTCTCTACCTTTATTCATCCTTATAATCTCTCTAATATCTTCCCTTTGCCATCATCCTTCTCTTTGGCCTGGCTAATTCTTTGGCCTCCTCTTAAGCTTGAGCTCAAGCATCGCCATTTACCAGAGAGGTTCCCTGACCTACAAGCCCCCTTCCTGTTTGCCCTCCTGGCACTTTCTTGCACTCTTGCTCATAGCACGTATCACACACGTACTGAAATTGTTTGAGTCATTTTCTTCTCCACTAGAGATGAGCTGTTGAAGAGCAGAGACTTTATATCATTTGTTCACTCTTCATTCAACAAAACTTGTGTAGTATTTGCAACGTGAAAGCACTGTCTGTGGGCTAGGGATAAAGTAATGAACAAAACAGACAAAAATCATGCCCTTGTGGAGCTTATGTTCTGACAGAAATGTATTCAGCCTTGTATTCCCAGCCTATAAGGTGTGTGTGTGTGAGATTTGGAGCAAGTTACTATTTCTCTCTGGTTTGAATTTCTTAACTAAATGGCTGGGGTTGACAGTTCTGAGATGGCTTAAGAGCCAGACAACCCCATAGCCTTATGAGTCCACAAGGTTTCAATGTACATCTTTTGGTTTGTCCTGCCAATTGGCTTCTGTCATCTCTCTGTTGGCCTCCCAGTTTGTGATATACTGGAACAGAAAAAAACTCATGCTTACAGTAACTGTTAATTTATCTTTCATTCCTGTTTTCCCATACACACCAACAATAGACACTTCTACCGGGATTATACACTTCTATAATAATCCCTAAGGGATCTCATCCTTCTCATATCAGAGACCTTGAAAAGTTTTATCACAGGAAAAGTCTTCTCCAAGTACAGTCCTGCTTCGCTGTATTAGAGATACTGATTTCATAAGTCACAGAATTGAGAAACAGTTTTTGCTTTTTTACTGCCCCACCAAACCAGCCTATTTTTGACAAGTCTGATATATAAAAACTGAATTGTTTAAAATAAAAAAATCAATAGATGTATGAATTTAAGAAAAGCATAAAAAGCTTTGATTTTTGCAAGAATTGTTTTGTTTTTGTATTGTCTTTGCACTGAAATAAAACCTAATATACAAAAATACTTAAGTTCCATTTATGGGGTAGTCCCCATATTGCAAAAAGCAAAATACAACTTTTCAATTAGGTAGCAAATTAAATTTTTAAAATATGACTTGGCAAGGTGATTTGACAGTAATTTACTGAGCTTCCTCCTTGTGCCCATCATTCTGTACATTAATTATCTCATATCCTTAGTACAACTAGGGTTATGGTATGAATACATTATAGTACATACCCTTTTCACAAATGAGGAAATTGAAGCTCAGAAAGGTAAAGGGACATGAGTTACACAGTTGATAAGCTCTGCAAAGCCAGAATTTGAATCCAGCTGTGTCTGAATCTACAATCCATGCTCTCCTCCATACCATCCTGCCTCTGGAGTAGAAGTTATAGCTTTATTTATCAGCTAGTCCTGTCTGCACTGTGTTTACAAGTCACTGGAGCCCAGAGTGGGTATGTATTGCATACTGTTCTGGTCTTATATTGCAAGAATGGTAGTTCAGTTTAGCAAGTAGTAAATCTGTGCTAGGCCAGGAACAAAGAGTACAGAGCAAGTGCCACATAGCTTCTGTCATCCAAGAGCTGATAACCCAGTTAAAGTGACTAGCAACTACACAGTTAACGATATGTAAAGCAGCATGCTGTGAGGGCCAAAAGGATAATACAACATATAGTGTTTAGAGAGTTTAGAAACAGAGAAGTCAGATATGTCTAAGAAATTAGGAGAACTTTTTAGAAGGAGTAGGATTTCAGAAATATGGAATGAAATTTCAGGTGACTACTTCAACTTGAAAAAAGACATTGAAATTGGAAAGTATGTTCTGTGTTTGCTTACAGCGGGCCTTGGGGATTGTGATAGGGATTGGTCCGTTCGAGAGGCTGGGGACAGTCCAGTGGTGACTTCCTCCAGCAGTGCTTGCCTCCTTTCCCTCACCACCACAGCAGACAACAAGCTATCACTGGGGCCTTTGTTCATGTACCTTCCTTAGCCTAGATTCCTTTCCCCTTTCCCAGCCACCAAATTCCTCCTGGCATTCTGTTCTTCCCCTCATTCACCCTATTCCAACCACACTGGCCCATCTTTGTTTTTTCTTGAATATAGGCAGGCCCCTGCTTTGGAGCCTTTGAATCTGATGTTCCTCTGCCTGGAATATTCATTTCTGGCATGTCTATAGTGAAATCACTGTGTCTTGGTGAGGCCTTCCTTGACTACTTACCTAAAGTTGCAAAAAAATAAAATAAAAAATAAACTCACAGCCCCTCCTCAACATTTTCTATCCCTCTTTCCTGCTTTATTTTTGTCTGTAGCCTTTAATAGTGGATTTTGTTTATTTTTCTATCTTTCCCAAAAAAACAGAAACAGGGATTTTTGTTTATTAACTACTAAATCCCCAACACCTAGAACTGCATCTAATACACAATAAACAGCAAATATTTGTTGAATAAGGAAGTGGGTGGGTTCGCCAGCTTTGCTCAGTGCCACCTCCTCCTTGGTGCCTTTGCTGATGTCCCACTTTGCCTCTCCTGGAGGCAAGTTGCTTCTGGGGAATTTAGCAGAGTGTAAGTCACAGGGATTAATAGATTCATTCAACAAATACTTAGTAAGTTTCCAGTACAGGGTATAGGGTCAATGGCCTCCTACACAGAAACTGTCTGTTATCTCTTCTCCATTCTCACTGCCACCTTGCTTGTTCAGGCCTCAGAAACTTGGGTTAATGGGATAGCCCTCTAAGTAGTTGCTGCTTCCAGTATCCTTTTTGAATATTTTTTTCATTCTGCCGCCAAGGTTAGATGTCTGGTCAACAAGTCTGATCTCTCTCCACTTACAATACTTTCTTGGCTTTGTATTACTAGCAGTCTTGGGGACATAGCACACAAAGGGCCACCCATGTGACCTATTCAGTCTTTTCCACCTCATTTCTCACCACTTCTTACATCCAGCAATTTGCTTTTTGCCAATGCCCCATTCTCTCTCCTACTGCCAAGACTTGGCCATGCTATCTCCTCTACCTAGAATGCCTTTTTCCTCTCTTTAACTTGCTCCTCATCCTTCAAGAATATACTAAAGTGATACCAACACTTTGAAGCCTACTGACTACCCCATTAGCAGAAACACTCCGTGTTCCCCAAAGATCCCCATACCACCACCCGCCTCCACAGTTTTCCTCCTTCATATAATTTATTACTCTATATTGAAAATGTCCGTTAATGTGTTTCTCCATTAGTCTGTCTGTTCCTTAGGGACAGGGGCTGTGTGTTGTGTATTTCTGTATCCCAGCACCCTGACCGTTGTGATGCAGCTAAGCAAACACAATGTCCTCTTGTTTGTGAATATGGTACTTAATACTTCTCACATTTCTGGCATGAGTTACAAGTCTGTAAATCACTCATTTGGCTGCTTTCTGTTTAGCCAAGGAAAAGCATACATCAGGTGGATATCTGACTTTCAGAGATGTGTGTTTCCACCTTGCAGTGATAGGTGCATTTAGTCCTTCCTCCCACGGTCGTTTGTGTGTTAGTCAGGCATCATGCCAGGCCCTGAGAGTGCAGACTGCCAGTCAGCTTCTGAAACGTGCCTTCCAAGTGATAATGTCAGAAACAGTTCTGGAATGGGTGTCAGAGGACTGGGTTCTGGCCCCAGGTAAGCTGTAAACTTGCTTTGTGACTTTGAGTAACCCATATCCCTTTTCTTCAGATGTAAAATGTGAAAGTCCCACAAGATCACCTCTTAAGATTCTCTTCAGCTCTCATCTTCTAAAAATATGGAGCTGAGGGCAGCATATACCACTCTTTGTGAGTTAGCTTTAACTTTCCAAGCTTTTGTGAAAATCATGTAAATGCTTCCTTAATAGCCACATAGACTTTTCTCCAGCCTTCAGCAGTGTTCTCTGTCTATCCCTCTCATGTCTTAGAAGCCTCTTCCTTAAGGAGGCATGCAAGTGGTTCCTTAGTGCAAAGCTGCAGAGGATTCATAAACAGCCCTAAATTGTGAGCTTTCTTCTCAGCGAAGTTACACCTGAAGTAGCTTTGAACTTCTGTGGTCCTGGTTCTAAAAACAGCTTCTTGGATACTTGTATTAGAGAAAGCTTTGGGGAACCTTTCTTTAAGATCAGCTTCAGTACTCTTCAGATTTGCATATTTACACTAGACAGGACAGATGTCTCTAGCTCTGTCTTACAAATAAGGCAACTGAGGAACAAACTGTTAAAGTGATTTGAAGTAATCTGCATTATACTCATAAAAACTAAAATTATCTTCAGTGTCATCAGCCTTTAAAGGCTCTCTTTAATCTCCTCAGTCAGGGTTAGGAGCCCCTCTGGGTTCCCAGAGCCCCCCTGTGCTTTTGGTGTAGTCTTTATTTTATCGTAATTATGTTTGTTTCTCTCTTCCCAGGTAAAGCATCAAATCTGACTTGTCTGCATGTGTGACACAGAGGAGGTGTCAGTGAGCTTAATAGAACTAGACTAAGTTTTTGTTAACATAGAAATGTGGGCATTGTTTGAGGAGAAAGTTTCCATCCATTCACTCCAGGCCAGAAGGGAAGTTCTGAATTAGAACTATTGCAATGAAAAAACCCTGGAATAAGAGTTGGAAACCTGGGTCTAGCTTCCAAATGTTATTAACCAGGTGTGTGATGAACAAGCCATTTTAGCTCTGTTCCTTGGTTGCCTTATTTGTAAAATACAGATAGAGACATCTATCTTATGTGATTTTCAGGAATGTTATCAGCCCAAATTTAGTGTGTAAGAACTGTGTAAGAAACATTTGTAAACTATAAATTGTTATCCAAGTAGAAGGTTTTGTTAATTTAGTTTCATTAAGTAATTTTACCTTTCTTGATGCACAAAACTTCTCATATTTATGTAAAACAAAGGAAATTTAGTGAAAACTGAAAATAGTACAGCTGGCTCACCTCTTCCACTTAACTGCTCTCAATGTGTGTCCAAACCATAGGAGGTATAGCGGCTTTCTTCTGTGCTACCCCCAGAAGTGTTTCAGGACTTGACCCTTTCCAGAAATGTAACAGACCCAGCTGAATTTCTGCCCATAAAGGGAGAGCCAGGGAAACCTGATAGGCCCATTCTCCAAAGCTGATTTCTTTATCACCTGCCTTTTTGGCTGAAAGTTTTTCTGTTCAAGACTCAGTAGGGAACAATTTTCTTCCAAACTCAAAATAGTAATTTTGTTTCAAGGCCTTTAGCAAATAGTAGCTTTAAAAAGAACAAACCTGAAAGGGGGCAGGGGAGTGGGAGATAAAGGTATGAGAGATCTGAACAGTATTGCTGTACATCTAGAATTAAACAATTTTATTGTGGGGAGTGATATCAGAGCACGTGTTTAGATGAGAAGACTGACACCCAGAGAGCCGTACCCAACATGTCACACTAAATCAGTGGCAGAATGTACAGGAACCTAGGAGTCCTGTCTCTCAGAACCATAATTAGTCCACTCTATGGATCTCTTTCTCAGAGCTTTCCTGAACAGATGTCACTCTCCTCTGCTAGTACACACTGCAGACAGACAAAGGAGCTTCTCTCTTTTCTCCAACCCTGGCAACCGTCTGTTGAGGAAGGGCAGTGGGGAGTCTGCAAACCTTATTAAGGGCCTTGGGCCTACTACGTGCATTCAAGGAACTCTTAGTTTAGTGAGGGAAATACAGATACACAGATTGTTGCAGAATACTGTGGACACTGCCAGCTTAGACTCAGATTCTCTCTCCCGAGCCATGATGATTTATTAGAAGAAATCTGTTGAGAAGCTTGAGCCTACTAAAGAAAGTGAAAGAAAGAGAGAGAGCGGTGAGGTTGAGAGAGATGAAAGCTGTGTCAGGGAGTGTCTAGTTATAGGAAGTAGAACCCACCCCAGCCATTGTGAACAGAAAGTTTAATACAGAATATTAAGGTACTTTAGGTCACTCGAAAGGCTAGAGGAGTGGACTCTAGGCTAAACTTTCAAGAAAGAGCCACTGGATCTTTTAAGTTTAGAACACAGTGCCAAAACTACAGTCTAGTGATCAGAAGGTCTCATCATCACTATTACCCAGGGCTTCCCAGCACCCAGGACCCAAACCCTGGAGCAAAAAACTCAGTGTCATCCTTGCTAATAACAGCAGCAAAAGGAAGAGTCAGATGTCCTCTGCCTCCTGGCTGCCTTTGAAGTCTGTTGTTACGGCATCTAATTAGTAAAAGCCAATTTGCATCTAGCCTGTAGCTACAAAAGAGTCTAGGAAATGGAATTTTGACCTTTTCAATCACTATAATAAAGGAATAAAATTTGATGGCAGTGGATACTGAGCAAGTCATCACGTAAATATTGCTTAGTTTTATTCAGTCTTTAAGAAAATAGCTCACCTAGATAAAGCTACTATTAGTGCTGTGCTACTTATTTTACATCTGTAGTGGTGAGTACTGTATTATTGGTTTCTACTAATTATTCTTTGCTTACTGCTGTTTTATTAGAATAACTTTTTCCTGCTCTTTCAAGAATATGCTTGTAAACTGGTTTTGCCATGTTGTGGCCAATGGTTTATTGTTTTATTTTGTTGCTCATATAGTTCTTCTCTGTATATTCAGTGCTTTTCTGATTCTAAGGCTTTTCTGCCTGCCGGTTCAGCCTTTCTCCAGGTCCTGCCTCATTGACAGCTCTTGTACATGTCTCAGCTCCCTCCTGCCTTATAGATACCACCAGATCCCACTTTTAGGGCTAGCATTCTTTCCTGCTCTGCAATTCTCTTTTCCCAGGGCCTCCTTGCAAAATCTCCATTCCCTTTTCTCTCCTCATCACTTATTTTCTTTCTTTATTAATTATCCCCAGTAAGGACTACAAAGTAATGCTGTCCGGTCTATGTGCTCTGAGCTACTGGAAGTCACAAGATTAAGTAACATGGCATGGCGATTTTTCCCCAAGATTAGGGACAAAATTTTTTTAGTTCAAACACACTAGGGCTGTATAATAGAAAATAATATAAAATGCTTATGAATTTTTAGATAAAATACAAGCCGCTAATAGATACCACACTTAATTGTTGCCCTTTCAAAACAACAGAAATCCTCATACTTCAGAGTTTAATGTTTTCCTCAATCTGGGTTGTTACTTCCATGGGAAAGTTTGAAAAGAATTGGTCTGCTCTGATGGGAATTCTTTCGGTTGAGAAAAATATATCAAAACAAAGCTATAGGTACTTCTGTTTCCCTAAGAGAAACTGAAATTGGAGAGACCTAACTGGGGGTGTAAAGTTAGTGATTCTGTCTAGAGAGTCAAGAGAGTCTTCTCCGAGTAGATAATGCTAGAATACTTTTATAGGCTACTTATTAAATCTTCTGTAGACGGTTTATTAAATGGTACATTGCTGGTAGAGGGGAGTAAAATCACCAGGTCCTGAGTATGAATTTGTTCATCAGATTTCTTTCTGTCCACAGGGACAGCCTGAGGTCTTTGATGCATAGTTACTAAAAGGAGCAACCAGATAGAGAAGGAGCAGGTTTGAGCCTCAAAGATTAACTTCATCTTCACGGTGAAGTGGGAGTATGGATTTGGGGAAACCTTGAGCTAGACAGGTAGAAAGAACACAAACCAGTTAAAACCCACGTATAGAATTTGTTCCTCTGATTTACTTAAATTATATTTATGACATACTTCTTTTATTTCTGTTCTTTTCTCATCCCTTTATCTGTAATCCTGAGATTCGTAGCATTTTAGAGCTGAAAGGGTTTTTATGGAGTATATAGAATCTATATGATGTAGAGTCTCTATTATTCAGCACTGTGCAAAAGAACTTTGTACTATGATGGAAATGTTCTGTATCTTTACTGTCCAATATGGTCCCCACTAGTCACATGTGGCTGTTGAGCACTTGAAATGTGGCTAGAGGAACTAATGAATGGAATTTTTCATCTTATTTGATTTTCATTAATTTACAGTTAAATAGCCACATTTGGCTGGTGGTTATCTTGTTAGACAGCTCAGTTCAACTATCTGGCTTCATCAACTATCTACATTGTTTTAAGAGAGAATAAATGATTGAGTCTCCCACATTGGAAACTTGATCTTGTAAAAATTAACAGCAGCATAGTACTCAGTGTTTTGCATTTGCTAACTCTGAGAGAGGCAGTTTGGGAGATGGCTGAGAGCTTGCACTCCAGAGCCAACGTGCTTGACTTTGACTCTCAGTTCTATCATTTCATAGATGCATGACCACTTAGTAAATATTTAATCTCTCTGTATCCCAGTTTTTCATTTATATAATGGGAATAATAATAATAATACTTACCTCATAGGGTGGTTATAAGGATTAAATGTTACTATATTTATAGTACTTAGAACAGTTCCTGGCACACAGTAAGTGATATATAAGTGTTGCCTACTTTTATTATTTATTTTTAATCCTAACAACATCTTAGAGGATATAAGTGTCACATCCCCCATTTGAGGAAGGTGTCGCCTAGATAGGCCTTGCCCAAGGGTCACACAGAGTGTATGTGGCAGAGCTGATGATTGTTCATCTGACTTTTAAGTCTAGGGCTCTTTGCAGTTTCATCTTTTGCCTCTCAATCCATTTATCTCACAAAGTACAAGGAGATAGGAGAAATCATTTCTCACTGGAATGTTTATGAACTGAGCCTTGAAAGGACAGCTTCAGGAGTAGAAAGAAGACTGGAAACATTTCAGGGTGTAACTCAAGGTTGGAGAGGGCCAGGAATGACCCAGCTTATAGCTGTATAATGGGAGGCTTCCAGCACATTCGTTTTGGTACCCTAAAGTACAGCTATTCCACTCTGTTCTGTTTCAGGGAGCCCCTTGACAAAGCGAAAAGTATCAATACCCAGTTGTTGTGTATCCTTTGCAACAGCTGATGAGCCATCTCCTGTCTACACCCAAGTGGTTGAAAACACAGATTCCCCCATCTGGAATTTTCAACATCAATCAAGGTTTGTATTTTATGATGCATTCCATCAGCCTTCCAGAATTTATTTTTTGTTCCAAGAGACAAACTCAGATCAAGGACAATATTGAGCAGAACTGGGAAGCAATTATTTTATCCTAGTGCTTATTAATTCACAGCTAACAGTGACTTAAAAGTTTTGTTGTGGTGTTTTTTAACTCTGCTCAGTATAGTTCAAAAATTATTCAGTGAGGACCTCTTAGATACCTCTGCTGTGTTCTAGGCATTGGAAATTAAAGATGATTAAGACATTCCCTGCTATTGAGGTGTTTATGCCCTGCGTGAGAAAACGACCAAAAGAATGTGGCAAGTGCTGTAAGAGTTGTGAAGAGGATGTGTGGATCTTGGAAAGACTATTTAGGCTAACACTTCAGCTAAGTGTCAAAGAATATAAACAAGTATCTAGATGAAGAAGGCAGAGGGACCTAATCTCAGGGAAGGCTATGAGTTATAACTCCTTGGAGAAGATTTTTGGTGCCATAGAAAGAGGCTGGGATTTGGAACTAGAGAGGCTTGGCCTCCAACCCCATCTCTGTCATTTACTAGCTTTGTAACAAGTTACATCTCTGTAAAGTGGGGGTGATATTTACAGGGTTATTGTGAAGTCCAAATTAGATGACATTTAGGAAAATTACCTCATGGTACATGGCAGGTACACAACAAATGTTAGACCCCCTTTGGAATGCGGAGTCATGTTGCGGTGGGGGCGGGGCTGGCACAGAGGCCTGGGGCTGGGGGCGGGACTCCTCCCTTTTCTTCTGTTACTTGATACATCATCGTTGACAGTGTGAGCTCTGTTACTAATTGTTGTTACTATTACCTTTATGCCGCATCATCTTTTATAAAGTTTGATTCTTGCCCACCAACAGGCTGTCTGATCTATTTTCTTAGTGTTTATGTACCTAATTGAGTCTGATCAGTTGCTCACATGTTTAGTGTTTTGAAATTTGAGAGGTTGAGCTGAGTCAGGAGCCAAAACTGCAGTGACAACTCAGTTACCGTCTGAGGTGAGCTACTGGAAATTAGACAAATTCTGGCTATAGCGGCCAGGGCACTTGGTCTAAAATATCAAATCTGCCTTAGGCAAGGAGACCAGAGGTTGAATCCCTTAGTGAAGGTGATTTGTTCATTCAGAACATAACTTGGCAAACTTGATGAAGGGACGTTAACAGCTCCTGATTTCATCCCCTCACTTTACAGTTGAGACTGTGGCGAGGGAGGTTACATAGTCTGTTGGTAGCAGAGGCAGGATTAGAAGAAAAGTGAATAATGGTACTGTGTAGAATTCCTTTATCACAATTGTTTCATGTGATCTCCTTGCAACCTTGTAGGTAGATAATATCCCATTTACAGGTAAGAAAACCAGGGCTCAAAGGAGCTGAGTGCCCAGGGTCACTCAGGTGATATTAGAACTGGAATTCAAAGGTAGGTATTTTGACCCCCGTGTGGAATCCAAATCTTTAATACAGTATTCATTTCACTGTAGCACAATACCTCTCACTGTTCGTGAAGTAGGCTCTCTTCAGTTGCCCAGTGGTGTCTAGGGAAGGAAATAAGTCTCTTGGTTTTCCCTGAATCTCCATCTTGTTCATTTGGAGCAGTGGTACCTGGTTTGAAACTTCCCAAATCTTTTTGATTTATAACTGCATAGTTTACTTCATATAAGAAGTATCAAAGGTGCTCATTGAATTCTACAACTTCTTTATCTGGTATGATGGTGAGCACTTTCTTATTTTGGTGACTTGCCTCTGCAGTGTGGCTTTGGAGTTGGGCAAACTAGTTCAAATCCCAGCCCTACCACTGATTCTCATGTTACCTTGAGCAAATCATTTCCTCTCTCTGAGCCCAGTTTTATACTCTTAAATAAGGATAATAATAATAATAATAATAATGTACAGATTACATGTTTATCAAATATTTGGCACCATGCCTGGCCCAAGGTAGACACTCGGTAAGTGTTCTTTTTCCCCTTGCCCTCCCTTCTCACCATTCCCCCCTTCTCCCCACAGCATAAGAATTCTCACCTGCTCCAGTAAAACTGTTCACAAGAAGCTCCCTTTCCACACTCCCTTCCTTGTCTTGAGAAATAGAGTCTGACCGTGGCAGATGCTGTTTGGGCGCGTGTGGGAAGTACTATAGGAGGGGAGCCTGATTTCAGGTCTTGGCAAATCACTTCTCTCGGAGCTTCCATCCTCTCATTTTAATGGTGAAAGTAAAAACATATCACAGAAGGTAAACATGAAGATGAAATGAAAGTTTTAGGAAAATGCTTTGCAAAGATATCCTTGAAATCTAAGTTTCATACTGCAGAAGCTTCCTATACAGTTACTTTATGGTGGTTGTTTTTCTTAATAGGCTATCAAAAGAGCTTCTTTTGGACCCCCGACAAACTCTGGTGTTCAAAGTTTGGCATAAAGGAGGTATGAACTATTCTATGAATATGTATTTGGTTGTAAAAATAAACTCACATCCTTGACAATTTGCCAATCCTGTTCTCTTTTTAACCAAGTGAAACCATGGCTCTGAAGGTACTGGGAACATGTGTATTTGAAAGGAATTCCACAGAATGCCACATTATTCTCCTATGGAATTTAAGTCCTTAGAAATTATATCATTTTGTTTGACTACCTGCTTCATGCAGAAATCCAAGTATATTTGAGTCTTTCCAATTGTATCTCAACAATCGTAATATATGGCCCACCAAACACAAGTGATTTTTCCTCCCTTTTTTATGATGTTATACTTTCTGTCAACTCTGGCTTAAACCAAGACACAAGCATTTCAGACATTATTCAAGACTACAGTCTGACAACTTGTCCTTTCTTGTTTTAAGAACCTCCCCAGTACCAAAGTGCTAACATCGTGATCCTTGAACCTAGCTTTACTCAGCTACCATTTATTAAGAGACATAATACAGTAGCATTAAGAGCACAGACTCTGAAGCCATACTTTTTGGATTCAAATACAGTTCTGCCCCTTACAAAGTAGGGCGACTTTGGGTGAATGTCTTAACTTCTCTGTGCTTCAGTTTCCTTATCTATAAAATAGGGATAACAACAGTAACCTACCTCATAGGGCTTCAGGGGAACTAAATGAGTGCCTTATGCTTAGTAAACAACATCTCAGTTTGTGTTGTTTTTGTTAGTGAACAACAGTGTGCTAAGAGCTTTGCAAACATCTCTAATCCTGCGAGATAAAAATATAATTAGTTCAACTTCATAGTTGTAAAACTGAGTCACAAGGAAGTTCAGTGGCTTGGCTGAGGTCATACACCTATTAGCTGATGGAGTCAGAATTCAAACCCAGTTCTGACTGGCTGTAGCCTTCACTGTTTGTACTTCACCCTGCTGGTAAGATTGGATGGCATATGAGGACACCAACTATCTCACAGCTCCTAGACTTGGAAAATTTTGTCACACTAAATCCCTCCTATAATTCTAGCTCCTTTAACACCCCTGCTAGGGCCTGGTTTCCCAGCCTTTGATTGCTCTGAGTCATCTGCAGCATCACAGTTGGCGTTTGCCAGGGGTGCATTTCAGAGCTAACCCCAAAGCCAGTCTGATAAAGACCTGAGAGTAGTCAGGCACAAGGGTATGGGCTTAACCTCTCCTCCTGTGCTCCTGCTTGGGAATGATGCAGTGATCTGGTTTTGATGATTCATCCCATGCTGCTACCTTGGATTCACTCATTGTGTCCCCCATTCCTGCCTAAGCTCATAGATACAGGGGGAACTGATCATAAGTCAGGTTTCTCTGAATCAACACAAGGAATCCTTGCTATTTTATCTAGACTTCCCACTCCTCTCTTGCTTTCTATTCTCTGCTTCTCTCTAAAGTACTCCAGAGATTGTCAGGCAGACAAGGGTTTGCCTCAATTCAACACTTAATTCAACAATAAGCTTTGGTCTTACACACACAAGGATTCAAACCTTGGCTCTGCCATTAACCAACTGTGTGACCTGAAGTAAATCGAATCACTTTACCTCTTTGAGCCTTTTATTTCCTTGTTTATAAAATCAGGATAATAGTTCCTGCCTTACAGCGTTTTTGTAAGGATTAGAGATACTATATATAAAGTGTTTGGCACATAGTTGATGCTTAATGAATGGAGCTATTTTATTATGCCCACTGTATGTCAGGTACTGTGCTAGGGCTGTTGGATATAGAGAATAAACTACATTCACTACCTTCCAGGACCCCTAGTAAGAGTCCTAGAAGACTCTGCCTTAAATAGAGATGAGGGAAACACCCAGACCATTGACACTGCTGATCTGGCTCCATCTCTCAGTGTATGTAGATGCCTCTTTCCCCTTAACTCTCTACTTTCCACACAGACTACACAAATCTGTTGCAAAAGGGATTCAAACCAGACCCAACTGTGTTCACTAAATATGTGAGTTCCTTCTCTGTGCCAGGCACTATGCTAAGAGCTAGGTTATAAAGGTAAAAATAAGGCAGACATGGTCTCTGTCCTCACAGAGCTAACAGTTCAGTGGGGGACACAATTACAGGATAATATGATTAGGCAAATACAGGTGCTCTGATAGAGCGCATCTAAACCATACTTCAGATGTCAGAAAGGCTTCCTGGAGAATACCTCAGCTGAGAAATGAAGGGGTGTGACAGTGCAGTCAGAGGGAATTGCAAGTACACAAGTCTGGAGTAAAGAAAGAGGATGAGGAAAGTTCAAGATCACTAGAACATAAAACTGCAAATGGAGAATGGTGAGTTGTCCTGCTAAATCTAACTCTTCAAAGCCATTGTTTTTCTCCAAGTTAGACTTAGCCAGATTTCTCATTGTAGCGCTTTCATGTTAGGCAGAACCCCCAAAGTGGAGTTACCTAAAGTTACAGTATATCAAGAAGAGGTTACATCTTCATTAACCAAATAAAGCGAAATTGGTTTTCTTTGCCAAGCTATAACGATTTGGAGTGCAAATTAATGGGTTGAGCCATCATTCTTTACCCCTAGTGGATAAGAATTATTTGACCCCTTCTCTAGGGAATACAACTTGAAGTATTCCTAAAATCTAAGACTGTCCAAGTTGAAGGAAATCTTAATACAATTCAGTGCTTCTCATTTTATATGCATGAGACTTGAGGCTCCAGGAGTTAGAGTGATGTGTTTTCAGTAGCTCAGATTTGCTGTTGTGGCTCACTGCTGCTTTGCCACACTCTACAGTGGCCAGTTAACTTGTGCTCTCTGAGGATGTTCATCAAGTTCCTCATGACATGGGAAAATATTCTGCCAGCTGTGGAGAGTGTAGGGAGCATAAAGTGAGCAATACCTGGTCTCAGCTTTTAGATAAGTCCCCATCTATATAAGAGCAAGTATGCTCACAAATGCTAGACAGTATGTAAAGAGTTCAGTGTAACCAGCAGTGTGCACAAGGAACTGGGACACTAATGACTTCTCCTGAAAATTTGCATTCCTTGGTTTCTTTAGCAAATTGAAAACTAAGAACTTTGTTCATGTTTGGTAGAGACAGCCATGGATATTTAGTGTAGGGAATGAAGCCTGTGCAAAACAAGAACTTGTGGAGTGGTAGGGGCCTATTTGTCCCCAGCCACTTTCATGTCAGAAATGAGGAACAAGAAGCAGTAAATCTGAGAACATAGGTCATTGCCTGGTAGCCTGTTCAACCAAGAAGGGGTCTTCTCAGGCATTAATGGCAGCCTCCATTGTGAGCCTAAGCCTAAGTTCATTTTGTACCCTGTGCTCATTTTCCAGGGTGTTGTCTTTTGTGATTTGTGTCACTTATGTTCTTAATTAAATATATTTGTATGAAATAGAAAATTGGGGGAACAAAGACAAGTATAAATGGGAAAACACAAATCCCTCCTAATTCCAAGGGTGGTGGTCTTTCAGATGATTTTCAAGACCCACTTCCCTGAAGAAAATCACTGAGACATGGTAACATAGGGAGATGAACAAGTGTTCTTTATGTTTAAGGGGTGTTTTCATTTGCCAATATCAAGAGGACAAAACCCAACCCTGCCAGCTTTTCCCTGATGTACAAAAGGGGAATTCATTATAGTGAAAGCAGGCTGAGGTTACCAGTCTCTCTCTCCCTCATTATCTGTCTTCACTGTTGGTTTTGGAATCACTGAACCCCCACCCCATCCCCTGAATCAGCTTCTCTCTATGCAGCCTCTGATCTCAGTGGCAGGACATGCCAGCCACACTGCCCAGCTCTTCTCTTTCCCCCACAGATGAGGAGAGGGTGATTGGCTTTGCTTCGGTGGACCTCTCCCCACTTCTCTCTGGCTTCCAGTTTGTCTGTGGTTGGTACAACATCACAGACTTTAGTGGAGAGTGCCAAGGGCAAATTAAAGTTGCTATCTCCCCTCTGGAGAGTTTGATGCACTTTAAAGAAGAAAGACAATCAAGACGTGGTGTGCAGACCTCAGGATCACTGGTATGTATCCTCATTCACATCCTTAACGAATAAGGTTCTACTCAGCAAATCCTATAAGGTGCTCCTTTAACATGTGTTTTGTACTTTCCAGATTACAGAACACATTGTATATTTGTGTCTTATAACTTAAGGGTGTTTTTGAGGTGACAAAAATGTGGAATTACATAGTAGTAATGGATGCACAATTCTGAATATACTGAAAACCACTAAATTGAACACTTTCAAAGGGTGAACTTTATAATACATGAATTGTATCTGTTTTTAAATAAGATAAGCTTAGTTGCAGTGTGGAATCTGAAACATTAATTGAACTAAAAAACTCTTTTAGATTAAAATCATTGGTCTATCATTTTAAAAAAGAGAATGGGAAGAGGGAAATTATCAACAATAATAGGTATAGACAACTCTTTCAGGGAGGAAAGGAAAATTTTCCAGACTGTCCCAGATAGAGGAGCTCTATCAAACAGACTATTCTTTTCATCTCTACACTCATGCTTGGCCCAGAGACTGGAAGAACAGGCATCAGTAAACACTGAATGAATGCATGAATGAGCAAATGACAGAGTTAAACAGTCCCTATATAGGAAGGTCTTTTCTTCACATTAACCCTGGTAGTCATGAGACAAGAAATATCCAGGCCAGATTATCCTCACATGTAAAGCGAATGTAACGTGGTGTCCATCCAAGAGTTCACAACTAGCTGGAGAAACAAGAGAATATAGATAAAGCAACAAAAAAATCTGATAACATAGTCTTTAAAATGGGGATAATAATAGTACCTACCTCATCAGATTATCATGAAGTTTAAATGAGAAAATGCATGTAAATTGCTTAGTACACTGTTCAACACATAGAAAATACTCAGTTAATTATATTTATACACATACAATAAATGTTACAGATTCATTTTACTGTTTTGTTTGGTGACAAATACACTATTTTTCTCATTGTTTCTACAGATCCCAACATATAGTACCTTTTCCTTCCCTGCTTCTGATGTATATGCTGCATTCCCAAGTTGCATTGTAAAACAGACCACAGAACTTGCTCACACCTCATCAAAGGAATTTGATTTCTTCTCTCCTGGGAGGTGAGTGATTTCTTAATGATGGGAAGAAATGGAGTCAAAGAATTGGAAGTGTGAGAACTGGCTTGTCATTTTTCTCTTTCCTTTATTAAAGGTAGAGAAGCTAGAGATTGGGATTGAGCTTTGTTGATCTTCTATCATAACCCTGGGAACCCCAGGATCCTATGAAAACAAACTTTTTATAAAATAGGAACTTGAACTTTCACTGCTATCAAAGAGATAGCTTTGGTGCAAAGGATACTTTTTGCTTTTCCTTAGAGAACTTTAGCCTTTATCCCTAAAACCCATTATCAGCCGTGTGAGAATCAAATGATCTTTCCCCTCCCAAACTTGTGAGCTGGGTTATTTTTAAAAAGCACCTGGCCCATCCTTTTCACCAAGCCAGTTGTGGATATGCGTCCGGTTCTCAGGGCTGTAGCACAGCCCATCCTGTCAAAGGGCAGAGTCTCAGAATAGGACTGCTCCCTCCCACCTCACTCCCTTCCAGGCCCCAGCACCACCGGCATCCCCGTGCCTCCACCACACCTTCTGATGTCTAACTCTCCACCTTGGGGAGAAGGCAAGGGATCATTCTCTCTAGCAGCCACTACGGCAGCAGCAGTTACTGACTAGCATCTGTATTCCGAGAAAGACACTCACTATTACTGCTAAGCCACTCAGAGGCCCATTTCAGTGCTACGTAGCTTTCTACCTGAAAGCTTTCCTACCACATAAAGAGAGCCACTGCCCTCTGCATAAAGGGAGCCTGTGTGTCTGTCAAATCCTCAATCCCAAGTTGAGATAGCTTCCCTGTAATGTATTTTATGGGTGTTACGTTGACCACAGCCAGTCAGCAAGACATATGGATAGGAGAAGGGGACTGATACAAGGATAGAAGCATAAATCAATGGTGAGGCTACTATTTAGTAATTGTAAAAGCTAAAAGTTCAGTAGTTTGCTTTTTGCCCACATAGAAATGTCCCTGTTCCCACTTCAAAAGGGCCATACCAAAATGACATAGTCTAATCCAGCCAGACAGCCAAGGATAGACAAATTGTGATGTAAATACAATACACAGTGCAATACCCTCAAAAATAAAAAGAAAGGCAAGATTGATATACACCAAAATGAATCTTAACTATGTTTAGAGAAACTAGACAAAAAAGAGTACACTGTATTTGATTCCATTTATATAAATTCTAGAAAATGCACATTAATTGACTTCACCCACTTGTGGAATATAAAAACAAAACAGAACAAGGAACAAAACAGCAGCAGACTCACAGACTCTGAGAAAGGATTAGTGGTTGCCAAAGGGGAGGTGTTAGGAAGGGCAGTGGGGAGAGAGAAGGGGATAAGGGGCACTATAATTTGCAATCACAGTATAGGTAGGTTATGGGGAAGGCAGTACAGCATGGAGAAGACAAGTAATGACTGTAGCATCTTACAATGCTGATAGACAGTGACTGCAGTAGGGTTGGGGGGTGGGGACATGATAATATGGGTGAATGTTGAAACCACAATGTTGTTCATGTGAAACCTTCATAAGATTATATATCAATGAAACTTTAATAAAAAAAAAAGAAAAGAAAATGCACATTAATCTATAGTGACAGAAAGCAAATTAGTTGTTGCCTAGGGACAAGGCAGAAAGAATGGAACAGGGACAGAATTGACAGGACCGGAAGAAACATCTAGGGTGATGAATATGTTCATTATCTTGATGTTGTAATGATTTCCTTGGATGTACACATATGTCAACAGTTCCTCATATTGTACCCTTTGAATGTCCAAAGTTGATTATATACTGGTTATACCTCAGTAAAGCAGAACTTCTCAAACATTGCCACTTCAGAACCCCTTTATACTCTTAAAACTTATTGATGACCTCAGAGGTTTGTTTATGTAGGTTATATCTATCAAATTGTACCACATTAAAATTTTTAACTGAGAAACTTTTAAAACATAATATATAAAATCAGTTGTATGTCTGTATATCAGCAACAAATAATCCAAAATAAAATTGAAAAACAATACCATTTATAATAGCATCAAAAATAATAAAATACTTAAAAAATTTAACAAAAGAAATATAAAACTTATTCTCTGAGAAATACAAACACATTGTTGAAAAAATTAAAGAAGATCTAAATAAATGGAAAAACATCTAATTTTCATGGATTGGAAGACTCAATATTGTTAAGATGATAGAACTGCCCAAATTGATCTACAGATTCAACACACTTCCTATCCCAATTCCTGCTGGATTCCTCATGCAAATAGGCAAACTAGTCCTAAAATTCATATGGAAATTCAACGGATACAGAATAGGTGAAACAATATTGAAAAATAAGAACAGAATTCACATTTTCAAGACTTCCTACAAAGCTGCTGTAAACACAGTGTACTACTTAGTAGAAGGATAGAAATATAGACCAATGAAATAGAATTGACAATTCAAAAGTAAACCCATGTGCCAAGGATGCCAAGATGTCATAGGTGCTGAGATGGTTTAATGAAGAAAGAATTATCTTTTCAACAAATGGTGCCAGGTAACTGGATATCTGCATGCAAAAGATTAAAGTTGGACCCCTTTCTCACACCATATACAAAAACTAATTCCAAATGGATCATATACCTAAATGTAAGAGCTATAACTATAAAACTTAGAAGAAAACATAAGAATAAATCATTGTAACCTTGGGTTAGTCAATGATTCCTTAAAGATGACACGAAAAGCAGAAGTAACAAAAGTAAATAAATAAATTGGATCAATCAAAATTAAGAACTTCAGTGCTACAAGTGACACCGTCCAGAAAGTGAAAAGACAACCACAGATTGGTAGAAAATAATTGCAAATCATATTTTGCAATACAAGGGACTTATATCCAGAGTTATATAAAGGTTTCTTATAACTCAATAATGAAAAGCAAATAACCAAATAAAAATGGGCAAATGATCTGAATAGACATATCACCAAAGATGTACAGATGGTCAATAAGCACATGAAAAGATGCTTGATGTCGTTAGCCCTCAAGGAAATGTAAATAAAAACCATAATGATATGCTACTTCACATCTAGTAAAATGGCTATAATGAAGAAGACAAATATCTCAAGTGTTGGAGAGGATGTGGAGAAATTGGAACCCAGATACATGGCTGATGGGATTTTAAAATGGTGCAGCTGCTTTGGAAAACAGTTTGGCAATTCCATAAACTATTAAACCATATGATACAATAATTCAATTCCTAAGTATATAGCCAAAGGAAATGAAAACATTTGTCCACACAAAAACATGTACACAAATGTTTAGCAGATTATTCCTAGTAATCAAAAACACAGACAACTCAAATGCCTATCAATTGATGAGTAGATAAACAAAATACAGTTTATCTATATAATGGAAAGTTACTCAGCCATGAAAAGGGATGAAGTTCTGATATATCTACAACATAGATGAAACTTCTTTAAAATTGTGCTAATGGAAGAAGCCAGTCACGAAAGACCACATATTATATGATTCCATTTATATAAACTATCCAGGTTGGGCAAATCTATAAAAGTTGGAAAGTAATGGTTCCCTGGGGCTGGGAGGTTGGGTGGGTGGGAGTAGGAGAAAATGTGGAATGATTGCTGATGGGAATGGGGTTTCTTTTTGAGGTGATGAAAATGTTCTAAAATTGATTGTGGTAGCGATTGCACAACTCTATGAATGCATTAAAAATCATTGAATTGTACACTGTGAAAGGATGAATTGTGAATTCTGTCTCAGTGAGGCTGTTATTTAAAGAAGGCACTTGCTGGAGTCAAGTTCTTGGGTACCATGCTAAGGAATTTGAGATTTGTTCTATAGATAAAAAAGAGAAGCCAACAGCATTCTTCACTGAACTAGAACAAGTAGTTCTAAAATTCATATGAACCCACAAAAGACACCGAATACCCAAAGAAATCCTGAAAAGGAAGAATAAAGCTGGGGGGATTATGCTCCCCGACTTCACGCTCTACTACAAAGCCACAGTAAACAAGACAATTTGGTACTGCACAAGAACAGACCCATAAACTAATGGAGCAAACTAGAGAGGCCAGATATAAAACCCAAGCATATGTGGTCAATTAATATACTATAAAGGAGCCATGGACATACAATGGGGAAATGACAGCCTCTTCAACAACTGGTGTTGGCAAAACTAGACAGCTACATGCAAGAGAATGAAACTGGATTATTGTCCAAACCCATACACAAAAGTAAACTCAAAATGGATCAAAGACTTGAATGTAAGTCATGAAACCATAAAACTCTTAGAAGAAAACATAGGCAAAAATCTCTTGAATATAAACATGAGCAACTTTTTCCTGAACGCATCTCCTCGGACAAGGAAAACAAAAACAAAAATGAACACATGGGACTACATCAAGCTAAAAAGCTTCTGTACAGCAAAGGACACCATCAACAGAACAAAAAGGCATCCTACAGTATGGGAGAATATATTTGTAAACGACATATCCGACAAGGGGTTAACATCCAAAATATATAAAGAACTCACACGCCTTAACACCCAAAAAGCAAATAACCCAATTACAAAATAGGTGGAGGATATGAACAGATATTTCTCCAAAGAAGAAATTCAGATGGCCAACAGGCACATGAAAAGATGCTCCATATCGCTAATTATCAGGGAAATGCAAATTAAAATCACAATGGTTATCACCTTACACCAGTTAGGAAGGCCATCATCGAAAAGACTAGGAAAAACAAATGCTGGTGAGGATGTGGAAAAAATGGAACCCTCCTTCACTGCTGGTGGGAATGTAAACTAGTTCAACCATTGTGGAAAGCAATATGGAGGTGTCTCAAAAAACTAAAAATAGAAATATCATTTGACCCGGAAATTCCACTCCTAGGAATTTACCCAAAGAAAGCAAGATCCCAGATTCAAAAAGACATGTGCACCCCTAGGTTTATCACAGCAGTATTTACAATAGCCAAGAAATGGAAGCAACCTAAGTGTCCATCAGTAGGTGAATGGATAAAGAAGAGGTGGTACATATACACAATGGAATATTATTCAGCCATAAGAATGACATGGATAGAGCTAGAGGGTATTATGCTCAGTGAAGTAAGTCAGGCAGAGAAAGACAAATACCAAATGATTTCCCTCATTTGTGGAGTATAACGAAGCAAAACTGAAGAAACAAAATAGCAGCAGACACACAGACTCCAGGAAGGGACTAGCAGTTACCAAAAGGGAGGGGTGAGGGAGGGAGAAGGGGATTGAGGGGTATTGTGATTAGTTCACATGGTGTGTGGGGGTCATGGGGAAGACAATGTAGCACAGAGAAGACAAGTAGTGACTCTGTGGCATCTTACCACACTGATGGACAGTGACTGTAATGGGGTATGGGGTGGCGACTCGATAATATGGGTTAATGTAGTAACCACATTGTTTTTCTTGTGAAACCTTCATAAGAGTGTATATCAATGATACCTTAATAAAAAAAGAGAGAGAGAGAAGCCAAAACTAGAAAGGAATGATAGTGATTATAAACAGGTTAGTGTATGTTGAATGCTTAGACAAGTGCTTGGCACATAATATAATAAGGACTCCCTAAACATTGTTGTTCTTGTTAACTTCAGATCTTGTGGTTTTAAAAAAAATCACTCAGACTAAAACGTGGAGAGTTTGTTAAAGGGGCATGGGTAAGACTGAAAGCAAGATTATTTGGGAGATGGCTGTAATCCAAACAAGTTAATGAAGTGAGAATGTGGTAATGGGGACAGATTTGAAAAACCATTTCAGAAGAGTGATTTATTGTCACACTAGTAGTTTTCTCATTGCCCCTTTATTTACTTGTTTATTTTGGGAATTTATTTTGCCCCCATTTATTTCTGACAGAAATGGTACTGCAAGAAGCCAGACATCACGCCATGAGGAACATGTGCAGAACATCCGCCGATTTCATGAATCCCTGCAGCACGGGGAGGCAGTCGGGCCAGACAATAACGGACTGACCACATCGCCCTTGTCCTCCCATCCTTCCATTCTGACTTCTCTCAGGTGAGACCCTCTACTGAGAAAAGACATGGAAAATCCTGTGGAGTACAAGGTGAATAGGCAGTGGCAGCCTGCGATCCTGCTTTGTATCAGATCCCACACTCTGAAAGGTTTATAGGGACTCTTGTGCATGTTAGTGTTGCATTGGACTCTGGAGCCTCACAGGATTCCTCATGGATGCGTCTGTCTCAGCGTGGAGCCTTCCAGTCCTTCAGGGGCTCTATTACTGATCCACCTGTTAGTATAGAAAGTAGGTTATTCACCAAGCTTAATAGCCTCACATCTACTTCACAATTTACAAAGCCTCTCTCTGCTTGCCATCTTTATCCTCACAACCCCTCAGTTCTTCCAAGCCAGCATCTGTCCTGTTAATGCTTCCCTGTCTCTAGTTTAGTCATCACCTGAGCCAGAGAAGCACTGTGAGAACTGAAAGGGCCATTAGAGATTATTGGGCAGCCACTGGACTATCTAGTAAAAAGTGTCATGCAGTGGAAAGGACTTGTCTTCAGTGTTTAATAGGCTTGACTTCCAGTCCCAGCTCTGCCATTCCCAGTGGAGGAGATAACCATGTTGCTAGATGATTAAAATGATGTATGATAGGAGCTGCAGGTTTCCTGGCCAAGGGTAGATGGAGGAAGAATGACATTCTAGGTTGGTCATGGAATGATTTAAAGAAGGCGTGTTTGAACTGGTCTTTTGAAAGTCAAATGTGTATGGGGCATTAGGAACAGAAAAAACGTGCTGAAGCCCACAGCCTTACAACTGCAAGCTTAGGGAGACACCAGCAGTGCAGTTAGGGTAAAGGACGTAAAGGAGCAGGGCGAGTTCTGTAGGGGTCAAATCTTGAAGGGCCTCTAATGTCAGGCTAAGAGTTTGGACTTTTAGCCAATGATTATCAAGCGTAAAGCAATGGGGAAGGGAGGAATAGAGTGTGTAACGTTTGTGGGAAAAGGTTTTATATTTGAAAAAAAATAACCTACTGGTTTCATAAAGAAAAGACTGGGAAAATATTTATGATTGGTGGGACGTGGGTTAAAAGGGATTGAATAGTCATGCTCTAGACTGTGGGAAACTGCTCAGGCTTACAGAAGTAATATGTTCAGATTGTCATGTAAGATTCTCAGCTGGAGACTGGATGCTGAGTAAAACCATTGTTGGTGTGGCTGCATTTTATTGGGTCATTCACATAATGTATTTCAAGATCCACTAAGAAAAGAAAAAACCTCTCCTACCTAGAACAGTTTCTCTCAGCTGCAGCACTGCTGACATCTGGGCCAGAGGTGTTGCTGTGGAGGCCTGTCCTGTGCACTGTAGGTCATCTGGCAGCATCCCTGGCCTCTGTCTGCTAGACGCCAGGGCTGGCACCCCTCCCCAAGTGTGACAACCAAAAATATCTCCGAGGGCCCAAAATCGCCAGGGTAAAACCACTACCCTAGGGCATTTAGTGTGTATCAGAATCACATAAAGGGCTTGTTAGAGCAGTGATGGCGGGGACCCACTTACACAGTTTCTGATCTCAGTCTGGGCTTGGGCCTGAGATTCTGCATTTCCAACAAGTTCTCAGGCGTTGCTAATGCTGCTAGTTCTAGAAACAGGTTTTGAGAACCACTGCTATATATAAATTCTCTACTAAATAAGATGAAACAATTTTGCACTATTTCCTTGGGTTCTGAGAGCCCTAAAACAGTGTTTCTTTTCATTTGAGTCACAGCAATCCTATGAAGCCTGCCAAGCAAATATCAATAAACCTTACTCACAGATGAGAAAAATTGTGGGTTGGCGTTAATAGGTTCTGCACCCAGAACCTCTGACAAAGCCAGTTGGGTTTGCATATTTTCCAGAAGTTCACCAAGCTTACATTTGTTTGCATATTCCTGCGACAGCTACTTATCTATGTGGCATACACCAAGATTACACACCTAAGTAAATCCATTGTGATTTGATAGTTATGGCTTCTAATGACAGAATGAAAACACCTTTTCCTCTTATTTAATTTGGATTTGACTCTAAGACATGCAGACTATTCTTAACAAAAAGGTAGAAAGGGTTTGGCTTACTTCACAGGTATTTAGTATCTATGTTGTGCCAACTGTACCAGGCACATTGAGTGTACTCAAGAAATAGAGAAGATTAAGATATTATCTTCTGTTACCAGATGCGCATGGCCTAGTTAGAGAAGCTAAACTAACATGCAGTGAGAAAACTAAGAGAAAAATCTAAGGCAGAAAGTTGATGGAGATGCCAATAGGGAAGGAGTTTAAGGAAGATGTGGTCCAGTGATTGGGTGGGATGACTTTGAAAAGGAGAAATATGAGCACCTCAGCAGTTTAATGGAGTAGGGACAGTGCAGGGGAGTAGCTTCAGCTCAGTTTCCAGCATTCAGAGGTATGAGGCAGGAATAAACTCAGCTGGGCAGGGCGGATCTGTTATCACAGAAAACTCACAAGACATGCAGCCCCAAATTCTGAGTAGCTGCATACTGCTACTTACCCTGTATGAATCACTTAAATTCTCTGATCCTCGCATTCTTTATCTATAAAACAATAATTACAGACCTACTCTGGTTGGTGAGCAATAAACAAGATAATGCATTTGAAAGCATAAACCATGAAATCTTTTGCAACTGAAAGTAGTAGCAGTTAGTGTGATTTCTCATTAGACAATGGTAGGAATGAATGTGGCTCCATTAAAGGTTTTTGAACAGATTCTTTAAGTCATTTATTCATGTCTGTTTAACGATTCAGTGTTTGTTTATTTTGTGCCAAGCACTATGCTGGTGCAATAGATACAGAGGGATCAGCACAGAGCTCACAGCACCTCAGGAGGAATAGATGGGAAACAAACACGGGGTGTGATGGAAGAGCACAGAAGGAACCATGGAACACTGAGGAGGAGCCCTTAGGCCAATTTAGAGGCTCAGGGTAGACTTGCTGAGAGATCCCTTGCTTCAAGAATCAGGAATGGTTTTGTGGTAGCAAAGGTCAGCGTTAGCCCAGAGAAAGGCCTTATTGTGTCAGAGAAAGAGGATTGTGTCAAGAATAGTTTCCTATAAGAAGGTGAGGTTTTTGCTAGACATTAGCAGAGGAATTGCATTAACCAGACAGAAGGGGGCGAAAGTTGTCCCTGTCCCTGACAGCAGGATTATAGACAGATGAAGGATGAGTTGGAGGATCAGAGAGAGCCTTAGTATTAACAGACCAAGTGAGAGGTATTAAGGTCCTAGCTCAAGTGGTAGAATGTCAGGGGAACATAAGAGATGCTTGTAATCTCAGTGAATGACCCTTTGTCCTCTTTCCCCTTCTTTTTTTACAGGAGGAATATGAATGAGCTAGATCAGATCCAGCGGTACTTCAGCCAGAAGCTCACCAAGCCTTTACTCCCCCTCAGTCCTCAGACTCATACCATCTTGCAGTGCCAGGAGAGCCAGAGGGACCATCTGGGGCCGGGAGCCAGCAGCCTAGACCCCGAGAGCCAGTGCATCCTGGAGAAATCCAATAACCTGGTGTTACAAGTCAGCTCCTTAATCACGGGTATGGCTCAGGGGCCCTCTTGTTGAGGAGTTATGGTCACTGGTGTCTATTCAGAAAGCACTTGAATATCTGCCTTCAGACAAGTGCCTATGACAATAGAGAACAACTTTTGCTGTCCTGCTTACTTACTGACTGTCTCTTGTGAAGGGAGACACCGCAGCGTAGCACGGGGAACATGCACAGGACTGAGAGGCAGGAGAGCCAGCTCAGGGCCTTGGTCAGTTTCTGGCACAGACTTAAGTACTTGACTCAGCATACCCTCCCCTTCTTGGGGTTCTCCAGCCAAAAAAAGAGGGGGATGGATTTAACAAATTCTTCAGTAGCAACTCTGAACTTGTGCCACTCATTTTCAGAAAAAATCAACTGCAAATGTATTCTCTTTCTCAGAGCACATTAGTCTGCATTTTTAGCAAGTACCATAGATGATTCTGAATGTTGGTGGTACATACTGAGGAGCTTTTAAAAATTCAGATGCCCAGGCTGTACTATATATAGAACAGTTGCATCAGGATCTTTTGAGGGTGGGATCCAGACATCAGTATCTTTCATACACCCAAGTAATTCCACTGTGCAACCCAGAGACCACTCTGTAACAAGTATTTTTCCAAATTTTCCTGAGCATAAGAATGGGGTACTTACTTTGAAATACAGATTCCTGGGTCCTACTCCACCCTACTGAGTCAGAGAACAGGGTTAATGTGTGCAAACATACATATATCAAGAACACTTTGGGGAATACTGAGAAATCAATTAGATCAGCACCTTTAGCCCTCACTTGGTGTCCTTTTTCCTCTGCATGTGGCTTCTACTTCCTTGGAAATATTCAGTCATTCACTGAGAACCAGTTGTACCAGGCACTATTGTGTTACTAGTTCCAGGAGGATACATTAATGGACAAGACAGGCATTGCCTCTGCTTTCATGAAGCATACATTCCATAGTCAACCAAGGAAACTGTCCCCCAGAAGGAAAGCGTAAGAGCAGAACCAAGGGAGGCTTGTTTGGAGAAGAGGTGGAGTAGCCGGGAATCCCTTTAGGGGGCTGTATTGAAAGAGGAGAGAGAAGGAGGATTGATGTTGGAGAGCCTTAAGGCCAAGCTTGGATATTTAATCTTTATCCTTGAAGAAAGTAGAGAGTTCTAAGCAAGAGAACGACAGAATGAATTGATTTTCACAAGAAGAAGATGAATTTTGGGAGGGAGGGATGAATGGTTCAAGGAAACCAGTTTGAACAAACAGCCTCTGCCTCCATCATATCTCTACACCTTTGAAGAAGTCATTAGGTAAATACAGGTAAAGCTTGAGAGTGAGTTACTGAGTTGGGGTTCATTTCTGCCAAATGTATGTGCCAGGTCCTTTGCTGGGCCCCGAAAATGCAACATGAATCAGACAGTCTCTGACTTTGAGAAGCCCACAAAATGATGAGAAAAACATGCAGACAGTTATACAGTAGCATATTCTTAAGTACTTTCTTGTAGAACAAAGCCATATAGCCATCCCATCCAGCTGGTACATCTGGGAAGGCTTCCTGGAGGAGATACAGTGGAACAGGTCCTTAAAGGATGGGCTGGTTTGTAAAATCAGAAAGACTGCTCCAAGACAAAGGTAGTTCAGGCCAAAAGATCAGAATCAAGTAAGTCTGCTCCCTGTTTCCTGTTTGTATTTGCGGGCAGGGATGTTCCACTTTCATACATCTACTAACTCCCCCCTGAGACCTGAAAACTGTTAATGTATTAAACTCAGCCAGCACCTCCTGTAGGCTGAGCACTCCACTAGGTGTAACCTTACACCCCAGGAGTCAAATTTACCTTCCAATTCCTAACTTTCTCTTCTCAAATAATCATGAAAGCAAATCATTTACTAGGCCTATTTATTATTTTATTCCCTCCCATTTCACCCCAAAAGCAATTTGAAGTGACTATAGCTTCATTTATTTAAGTGTATATATATATATATATATATATATATATATATATATATATATATGCACACAGTGTATGTCCATTTATCTCATGTATTCTTCACCATAACCCTGTGAAAAGAGTAGTGTTAATCGCATTATAAGATAAACAGGCTCAGAGAGGATAATTTGCTTATGACCACAGAGTTGACAAGTGACTGTAGAGGTTTGAACCTGAGACTGACCAGCTCCAAAAGCCTCTGCTCTTTGCAATATCCCACACTGCCTACATTTTCTCCATAAACTTCCCCTGCCTTGCCATTTAGGTGAAAATTCCTTGCTTTTATTTTCCAAATAAAATAGATCTGATAACTGTCATCAAATAGGTAAATGAGTAGATTCTCATTTTGGTTTTTAATATAGGTAATTACTGAAGTAAATGGAAGCATGATATGCGCACTAGGACTCCCAATTCCCAAGAATTCCTGAACATGAGCAAATAGTCTCTGAAAGTGTTTCCACAGATGGAAGCACTACTATGAATAGATTAGATAGTGGTCCTCTAATATTAGAATTAAGTGCTAAAAATTGTACTGCCTTGATACAGTTTCACTGACTCTTGGGTAGATTAACTATCTTTACGATTTGTTGAAAGTCTGGTTGCAAGAAAATATCTAAAGCTGGGGGCTAGTATCGGCAAGTTGAGTGGTCTGTGGCCCTACCTTATAGTAAGAGTGATTTCTCTTGCTGTTTAGATCTGCAGAATATCACCAGGAATTCTCAAGCATCTTTGAGTTCTCACCTAGCCAAGAGTAGAAACAGAGATGTCACCACTCTACCCAGTGCTCAGGACACAGTGGCCATGCAAGAACAAAGCACAACTCCAGACCTGCCATTGGCAAGAGCTCCAGATGAGAGCAGAAACTCCCTGCCTCCCCCTCCTCTTGAAGAGACTTCAGCTGGTAGAAGAATGCTCCATGATTCCCAGGGGCACACAGTACCCATTACAAGGATGCAGAGCATTGAGGACCCTGCGGTAGGCCCAGCCTACAGTGATGAGGACTATGAAGAAGACATTATTGAGCCCAGGACCCTCAATGAGATCACCACCGTGACAGACAAAACCAGTCCTTGGTCCAGTTTCATGTCAGACACAAGTGAGATCATCAGCCTTCAGCCTGAAGAAGGTCAAAGGGAAGGCCCCTCTTGTCCTCTGACAGAGCCTTTCCCCAGAGAGGACCTCAAGGTCAGAAGTGGCCTTCTGTCCAGCCCAGAAAGGGCTGTCAACCACCACCTGCCAAGGCCGGACCCTCCTAGCCAAAGTCTTGTTCCCTGTGAGGGTGAATCCTCAAAGGCCAGGGCTGGAGAGCCTGCCTCTGCAGGCCCTCAGCTCATCTCCCATGTGACACTCTCAGGAGCCCAGAAGAGCAACGCCTTTGTTGGACTGATCTCACCGAAAGCAGATCAGAACCAGGAGCCCAGGCCAGAGGCCAAGGCTGAGAATGAAGCTGTCTCCAGTGAGCTGAGTGACTCTGCTGATAGCTTTGAGAACTTCCCTCTACACCTAGCCTCCCCGAGCAGAAGGGAAAACAGTAAGGGGCCACCCGTCGGCTGCCCTGACATCAGGCAGAACAAGGGCACCTCTGGATCAGAGGTGTCCACAAGGCAGAGCCTCCTGTATCCTTTGCTGTTTCCCTCACCTAGCCCCTTACACCATCTCTAGGCATTTTGGACACTGGTGCTTAGGCCTGCCTAGTAAGTTTGAGCCTGAGCCATGGCCATCCTCATGGGATGCACTGAGAGGCCTGGAAAGTGCTTTCAGAAGACTCGCCTGCACTGACAAAGTGCTCAGCTCCCCTGTTAACACCAGCCTGCTGAAGCACAGTGCTCTGAACCGGGTGCAGATGCTGGGAGCGTGGTCATTAGCCTAGCCTAGCCCGATTTGTCTGTTCAGTCTAGCAGGTATTTAACCCTGAAGGCAAGGCTGTGGATGTAAGGAATGAGAGCATCACTCTCAGTTGGAATAGAAGTGGAGGGTTTGAGAGCAGGGAGAGAAGACTGCTACCACTGACTGAGCACTCACTACTCAGGCGCTTGATGCGCATTTTTCATTCAGTCATTGCCAAGCCTTTCAGGGCGAGATCGTCCTATTTTGCATTGGGGAAACAGGCTCAAAGTTATAGTGACTTGCCTAATGCTTAATTTTTTTTTTTTAAAGGCAAGTGATGGCAACAAGGAGAGGGGAAGTGGGCACAGTTGAAATGGATTTTCCCAAGTCCCCCAGTTTGGCAGTGTTAATGGGGAGAAGGAGCACCTGACATGCCCTCTCTTCCCCTTTGAAATGCAGGTGGACGTGTTGGGGGAAAAGAATCATCCCAGCACCATCAGCAGCCCTCACATCTGTTGCCTGACCAGCTGATCAGCTCAGCTCACCTGGTGTCCTGACAACAGGCAGGGGTTCCTGCACAGCTAGAAGGTGAAGCAGACTGCCTCACTGGAGATCTTTCTCTACTACAATCAGGGCATCTGACTTCGACCCTTCTAGACCCAGCTTCTCAAAATTTGTATGACATCAGGCATATAGTTTAACCTTTCTGCGCCTCTGTTTCTTCAGCTATAAAATAGAGGCAGTAATACCTTACCCACCAGACTCCCCAGGTAGGTCTGGGACCTTGTCTTTCTCTGCATCCCCTAGACATTGTAAAGAGAAGTGACTGGTAAATGTACTTTGAACTGAACATATAGTTGAGCTCAGAATGTATGGCCTGTGGAGGAGCAGTCACATGTGTCAGGTCCTAAGGGTACTGCTTTAGTTTGAACCTTTCCAACTATCCATTCTTTTAAAAAATGAGTACTGGCAGGCCCTGTGCTGCATACTGAGGACAGGTTAGAATCAGACCTTGCCTTGAGAAGCACCTTCTCTGAGGAAGAAGGCAGGTAATGACAGAAACCATAAACAGGCAATGGCAGGGGACTGTTCTAAGTACTTGATGAGACGTGGGCAGAATGCTAGGGAGCAAGAGGAGGAGACTACCGTAACACTGCTTGGAGGCAGCCCAGTAAGAGAGACAGTGGGACTGGGCCTCAAAGATGAATAGGCATTCTGTAGGCAGAGACGAGAGAAAGTTCTAGACACAGCAAACTATGTGCAGAGGAATAGCCATGTGAAAGAGCCTGGCCTGCAGGCAGCAGTTCACTGTAGCCAGAGCCCAGGGATAAGTGGGATGGTGAGAGGTAAGGCAGGGCCAGATCTTAAGGAGCGTTTTATGCCTGGCTAAGGTACATGGACTGTGTTCTGTAAGTAAATTAAACTTCAGTTTCCTTATCTTTAAAATGGAGGTAGTAGTAATAGTTCTTTTGTGGGGTGGTTGTAAAAAGTTAAATAATGATGAAAACTACCTAGTATAGTGCCTGGTATATAAATACTATTCAGTAAATGTTAAGCCAGAGTGTGATTGGTCAGATCTACATATTTTTAAAGTCCCAGTACCTGGCAGATGGTGTAGATCAGGAGACCAGGTAGGAAAGTAGTGAGGTAACCTCTCTGCCTGAGAAGCTCAGAGGGAAACTGAGAATCTCATCAGGCTAAATGATCTCACATCAGCCTGTGTTGCTAACTGTGCTCTGGACTTTAAGGAGTTATCAGAGGGGTGAGATTAGGAGGCGGCTTCCTGGAGGAGGTGAGATTGAACTGGCCCATGAAGAAAATACAAACTATGATTTGTTAGGCGTGGGCAAGCCTTCCAGGCAAAAGGAAAGTGCTTGAGCCAAAAATTCTGTGGGCAGGAATAAGTTGGGGAAAAAACTAATGAAAGAGATGCAGATCAGTGGAGGTGCTGGTCTGGCAAGGGGAATAGTTCTAGTATTTGTGTCCCTTAACTACCCTATAGTCCAGAGCCCATTGTGGTGCCCAACTTCTTTCTGCCTCCCCAGCAACTGGAGGCTTCCCTGCGATTGCTCTCACTCTCCACAGCTTTGCCACTGGCAACAACAGACCAGGTAAGAGAACAGCTGGTCAACCTCCCTCTCCTATAATCATAGACTCTTCTGTCAAAGTGTGTACAAAAAGCAGAGCTTCCCCAGGCCAGCTTCCTGGAAAGGTGCAGCAGGGGTCACTCTGCACGCTTGTTCTGAGCACATTCTGCAGGCCCAGGAGCTCAGGAAAAGTGGGGAGGAGCAAATGTGTTTGAGAGCAGGGCATCATTAGCTACATGTGGAAGAGCAGTGCAGGAGCATAAAAACAGGTCTCAGCTAAGACAGGTGTGCTGCCCGCCATGAGAGCTGCAGCTAAGCCAAGGGGGTGTGAGTGGCAGACGCTCAGACAGGAGTGCAACCTCACGAAACCGTGATGGCTGAGTACGGTTGATGGAGAGTAACATCAGTGGTATACCTACTTGGTGTTGACAACACACCTCTTTTTAACTGTTCACCATTCAGCTGAGTGAGGTGGTTAGAACCCTGGTATATACCCCAACTTTTCTCCTCTCTGCCTTGGCACAACACCTGACCTGTCTTGCAGGTGGTAAGAAAATAACTAGTTTTCTAATTCAGCATATATTTATTGAGTACCTAACCTGTATCAGGCATTGTGCTAGATGCTAAGCATACAGTAATAACATAAATTCCTTGTCTTCATGGAGCATGGATAGTAAACAAAAAATAAAATATTTACAGATTGCGATGAGTACTAGGTGTACTGATAAAGAACAGGGTCTCTCTAAGAAGGTAATACTTAAGCTGAAAGGTAGTGATCATGGTGGTACTTGCCAGGCACCAGGCACTGTTCAGAGCAAGTTATATTAACTCATTTAATTCAGCAGTCTGATGAGGTACATACTTTATCCCTATTTTAAGATCAGGAAACCTAGGTACAAAGAGGTTAAGTATCTTTTCTCACACAGGTAGTAAATGGTAGAGCCAAAATTGGAATGCAAACAGTCTGGTTTAAAATTCTCTGTTTCTAACTGCTTAGAAGGAACCAGCCATGTGTATAACTTGAGGAGGACTATTTCTGGCCAAGAACAGCACATACCAAGGCCCTGAGGCTGAAAGAGCTTGGCATGATCTAGATCCTGACACAAAGCCGGTGGCACTGGAACATAGACTGACATAATGAGGTCGAAGAGCCTAGATCATACAGGACGTGTAAACCCTGGGAAAGAGTTTAGATTTTATTCTAAATGCAAGGGTATCCATTGAAGTGTGTTCACTAGGAGAGTGAGATCTGATTTAAATTTTAAAGAATTCACTGAGGGTGCTGAATGGAGAATGGGTTGTCTTTTGGATTTGGCAGCGTGATGGTCATTGGTGATCTTGAAAGAGTTAATCGCTGTGATGTAGTGGAGGAAGGTGCTGTAAAGTACTTCTGTGTGTCAGGCACTGTTCTAGATCCTCGTTGTACATTTTAAACAAGATAATTTCAGAGAATAATGTGTTATAAACAAAATATATTAGCTTATTATGATAGCTAACCCCTATTTAACATTTACTATGCACTTAACATATTCTAAGTACTTTACATGTGTAAAGTAATTCTCTCAACAACCCAGTAAGATGGAATATTGTTGAGTGAGACATCCCTGAGGAAAAACACTGGATCTGTTACTAAGTAGCTACCTGATCTCCAGCAATTGTCTTGACCTTTCTGAGTCTCAGTTTCGTTATAAGTAACATCAGGCTAATATAATTCTTGCCTAACAGGATGATGGCAAGAATTGCCCTAGAGGGAAAATGCAGACACTGTTAATTCTCTTTCCCTCTTCCCCTCCCAGCCAAGTGGGTGAAGTGTCAGTGAGTCATGCCCCGCTGGAAAGGGGTCTGTGAGCCTCTCGGTCCCAGCTGTCACCTCCCACTGCCCGGCAGAAAGCTGTTGCTGCTTTTGTGTTTATGTCTTGGTGATGTGCCGGCTCTCCAGTGAGGGGCGGGGGAGGCCACTGTCCTTGATCTATTAACATAAGATACAAAGTACGGGAGAGGGACAAATAAGAATTTTCACTTCAATTAAAGAGCAAGGCTAGTTTTGAGAAGAGAACAGTCTCAGACCCTTTTCAGTATTTTTCTTTCTTGCCCACAGCCAGACTGTTGTTTGTTTGCTGCTCTCAGGGCCGCCTTCTGCGGACCTCACTCTGGGTCCTAGTTAGGCTGATCAGCTGTCAGTTTACCCAGAACCCCCCTCCCGTTTTTCAGCGCTGAAAGTCCCACAGCCCAGGAACCTTGGGAAGTTGGCCGCCCTCACTAGCCTCACTCACTGCTTGGTGTGTTTGTACCGCGTACTTCCTCAGTTTAATGCTCTTGGCTGGTGGCCAGCCAGTGCTGGGTAACCTGGGAATCAAATCAAGGATGTGATTAAGGCATTAGTAAGTAGCGGCACCAAAAATTAAGAGAAAAAAATTTTTAAGAATTATGTACTTTTTAAAGCATTGAAATTAGTCACCATGGGATAAGTCAGAACTGATTAACTTCCTTATACTTAGGGATTTATTTAAACTTAATTGTGAATTACTTCTGGGAAAGGGCAACATAATTTCATCAGCTTAAGTCTCAAAAGTGGCCTCACTTTGAAGAATTTAATACAAAAAAATAGCCTTCTATTTTACACATACTTACTATTTCTAGTGTTCTTCATTCCTTCTTCACATCCTGGTTTCAGCCTATGACCATTTCCCTGCATCATGAAGAAATTCTTTTAGAATTTTATGTAGTATAGACCTAAAAAAATATTTTGCCTTCATTTTTGAAAGATTTACACTGGATATAGAATTCTAACTTGAGCTTTGTTTGTTTCCGCATTTTAGAACTATCATTCCATACTCTACTGACTTCCATTGTTTCTGATTAGAGGCAGCCATCATTCTTACAGTTGTGGCCCTGAATGTAATGTGACCTTTAGTCTGTGTCACTTTAAGATTTCTCTTTGATTTTATTTGACTGCAAGTTTCATAGTAGCAGAGGCAGGGATAAAATAGAGGAAGAGCACCTGTGTCTATTTAGGTTTAGTTCTGTCGACCCTAAAAAACAAAGAGCCATTTATTTTACCAGAAAAATTAGTTTATTTAGGAATAGCAGAGAAATTGCAATTTGGGACAAGGAAATTTTGACAAACCATAGACAAGTCCAGAGAACAGAGGAGAGCCGCTTGCTTTTATAGGGAAAAGGGGGAAGCTGGGAGGGGCTTTTTCACTGATTTCTCATTGGCTAGCCTGTTGCTGGGCAAACAGAAATTCTTCCTTCTTCCCAGTGCGATATGGAAAGTAAGCTGCTTCCAGTTGGGGAATGACAGGTATTCTTACTTCACATGGCAATGCATGAGACCGCCCCCTTCACGGCCTCCAAACTCCATTTTAAATGAGGTTTCCTTTACTTTCACAGTTCTTAGGTTGGGTTATGGGTTTACAGACGTTCATTTTTATTGTGCTTCATAGTTTACATATGTTACATAGATTCTTTGGTATGTTATACAATGAAATCACAAAATCGTAATTAAAACTTTGAGTAACCTGACAAAATGCAGACACCAACTCCTTCCATAAATTTGGTTGCGAATATGGAGCAGGGAGACAGGATAGAGGCTGCAGTAGCATATGAAACCAAGGTTTTGTTTTTTTTAATGGCTACAGCTTTCTCTATGCTAATTCAGTGATTCAGTAGGGAAACGGTGAAGGGCAAGATGCAGGAGAGGGAGAGAATAGAAAGAATAGTGTCTGGGTCAGAGAGGGCATGGGATTCAGAGCAAATATCGAGGTAGCCTTTTGAAAGGAAAAAGAAAACACACCCTATGCCATGAAGGAAAGCAGAGAAGATAGAGAAGATGGGTGCTGCAGCTGATACAACTAGAGATTGGGGGTAGAATTTCCCATTTAATGGAATCAAATCTTCGTGCCTTCTCTTTTATGTAATGTTTCTGTCACAGTCAACCTGTCAAAGTGAGAGGTAGGAAGGGGAGGGCAGGGGTCTTGGCCCTGAAGGTTGATGAGGAGCATTTTGAGGTGCTTCTGGGCTCTTCTCCGCCAGTGCCCTTGGACTGCTGTCTACAGCTGACCTCCTCAGGGCCAGGGCAAGCAGCCCGCCCCTGAAAAAGTGCTGGCGTAATTGCTCTGGCTCCACAGGATCGAAGGGAGGCCTAACCATCTACTCCACACTGAAATGATGCACCTGAGCCCAGGAACCTCTCCGACAGCCTCCACTTCCACTTCCAGCATTTATGAGAACAGGCTTTTCCCCTCCTCCCCAACAGTACAGTGGACTAGTGGGACATTAGTCAAGTCTTCTGATCTTTCTGAGTCTGTTTGTTCACTGGTCAGATGGGGTTATCAGTGTCACAGAGTGGCTATACTGCAGAAGACCAACTGCCACACAGATAGGAGATAAGAGTCCAGCCCTGGGATCTCCTGCTCGTTTCATCTTACGTTTATCACCGCCTCAAGAAGGAAAGGAGGGAGAAGGGTGGCAGGGTTAGCAGCACTGCTGCACAGCCATCCTGCGGCATGGTTTCAAAATGACTTGTGAATCGGTGGAGTTCTGCTGCCTCTGCTCTCTCCTGTCTCTTGTGATAGATAGAGTACCTCTTCACTGGAACAGCTTCCTTGTTTCGTTTAAGTCACTTCTGGTTCTGCTTGTTTAGCTGCTTATGGGTAAATCAGCTTCCCTAAAAGAAGAGGAAAGCGGTAGAAGATGAGACAGCAGTAATTTATGTTGTTTTCCCCAGACTTATGTCTTGTGGACGTTTGTTTGCAAAAATCTCAACCACTCCAATTACTTGAGTAATTCTGTACAGTTTGATGACTCTCAAATTCTTATCTTCAATCTAGACTTCTCTCCCACGTTGTAGACGCCCGTGGATCTAACCTAACTGCATCCTTGATATCTTTTCCTTGGTGTGTTACAAACACCTCGCTGTGTCCAAAACTTGAGCTCGTCGTCTCCCTTTGCATACCCCTCTACAGCCTGCATTCCTTATCTCAGCAAAGTCCACTACCATCATGTACTCCCTCCTGCCAGAAGCATAGATGGTATCTTTCCCTCCTCTTACCCCTTTATCACCCATGACCCACAGCCAATCTACTACCTAGGTCTGTTAATTCTACCCCCTAAATATCCTGAATCTACCATTACCTAGTTATTTATTATCCCTATCATTATCTGGTTCCAGCCATCTCCCTCATGACTGTTTCTAACTAGTCTTATTCATATCCATGCTTTCCCACCTCTGCATTCTCCATACTGCAGTCAGCCCAGTGGTCTAATCAGACTGTAAGGCCACCTCACCAATGGAGAGGGGAGGAAAACCTCCACATTCCTAAACTAGCGATCAAATCTGAGTGCCCAGTGTATCTGACCTCTTAGCAGCATGTGACAGAGTTGATTTCTCTTCATTAAACACTCTCTTCACTTGTTTCTAAGGCATCAGTCCCTCTTGGCTCTCCTCCCTCACTCTCCTACTCAGCTGCCTTTGTGGCCTCTTCCTCACTTCCCCTGCCTGTTAATATAGGGGGGACTCGGGGTATAGTCTTTAGACTTCATTTATTTCCCAGATGACCCCATCTGATCTCAAGGCTTTAAATCCCCTCTATATGCTGAGGTCTCCTAATGGTTATGTTTGCTCAGGCTCTTCCTATAACTCTAGGCTGATAGGTCAGACTGCCTACTTAGCATCACCCTTTGGATATCTAACAGGTATCTGAAATTCAACATACCTAAACTCAGCTGCAGATTTTATTCCTCAAATCTGTTCCTTATTCTTCCCATCTCAGCTAATAGATGCTCTGTCCTTTTCGTTTAGTTGTTTGGACCAAAACCCTTGGAATCCTCCCTGATGCCTCTCTTTCTAGCCCACCAAGAAATTCTGGCAGCTCTACCTTTGAACTATATCCAAATCCAACCACTTCTACAATTACCACCCTGGGTCTAAAACACCATCATCTCTTGCCTAGATTATTGCAGGAGCTTCCTAACTTGCCTCTCTGCTTCTGTCCTTGCCCCCTTGTATCGATCTAGACAGAATCCTGTTAACCTTTTAAGGTTTTGAATAGATCATGTGACTTTTCTGCTCAGAACCCTCGAATAACTTCCCATGGATGACTAGAGGAGCCAGAGCTGAGCCTGGCAACAGGCAGCCCAGAGAGTAGGAAGGTAACTTGGACCTCAAACTTGAAATAGCATCTTTTGGCAAATCACAAAGCCGTGGTCCTGAGCTATGTGCAGGAGAAGATAGAAGAAGGAACTATGGTCCCTTTCCTCAGGAGTTCACAGTTCCCCAGGGAGCCAGCTTTTAAGGCCACCAACTCCTACCAAGTATGTCATGTTAAAGAACTGGGCCTGGTACTGGACACCCTGCCTTCAGGGAGTTCAGTTATTTGAGAGGCACTGGCTTCCAAACCACTCACTAACTTTCTCAAATGATACTAGCCTATATTAACACTTAAGTAAAACAAAGCAAAGAGAATGAGTATAGGGAAAGGAAGACAGAGCCACATGGGGTAGCTTAAGAAGAATTCAGCAAAGATGAAGGGAAGGCTTGGCAAGTTGTGGATTTGGAGAAAAGAATTTCTCAGAGAATTAAATTTGGCAACTGGGAGGTACAAACAATATGTGCTCAAGAGCAGGTCAGAGGTGGAGAGAGATCAGACTCAACTGAAACAGTTATGGGCTGGATAGGAATCAGCAGCCAAGAGCAGAGGCACCCTGTCATCTGAGCCTTAGCCTTTTTGCCTGCCTGCATGGAAGTTCCTTACCATGAGATGGGCCCTGTCGTTTTCTGTGCCTTCCTGCCTTAAGGCCAGCTCTGCCCACATCATGGACGAGCTCCTGGATTAACCACAGGCATGGGGCCACGTGCTGTTGTTTCCTGAGGAATGAGCATAACTTGAAAATCTGCCCCCTCCTACCCTGGTGTTCTCCCTCCACCCTGCCAGACCACAGGGTCTCAGACACCACAAGGGCTCGAGGTGCTCCAGGCCAGCCGGGGAGCTGAGAGTCAGCAAACCTGGTTTTTTGCCCTCATTCTGCTGCTCACTTTCTGAGGACTTGGCCTGATCTCTGTCTGATCTCTGAGGAAGCAACACAGACTTAATTTGTGACTATGCTTCCCTCTTCTCTCCTACCAGGCAGTTTTGTGTAATAGCCAGGAATATGACCTCTGAATACAGAGAGCATAAGGTTAAAGCTCAGCTTTGCCACTTACTAGCTGTTTAAACTGAGGCAAGCTACTCAACTTTTCTGTGCTTCAGTTCCTTTACCTAAAAATGGGTATAATAGAGCTGCCTCCAAGGGTTTGTTTAGGGTTAACCAGTAAGATTATATAAAGTATTTAGAACAGTTCTTGGCACATAACAGAACTTTATGTGTTAACTCATTGTTTTTATCATCATTATTAAGACAGCTTCCCTCTTACATTGTTACATTTGGGGGAAACTGATAGGAAAGAAGTGCTAAGGGATAGGGACATGATCAAAAGTTTAGCACCATTAGGGAGCAGGGAAGTTGGGCCCCACAGAGCACTCCAGAAGTATGGAGAGCAGTTCTCAGGGCTGTAGTGGTGACTGTGTGCTCAATTCAGACTTGAGTTAGAAGCCCAGGATGACACACACCCCCACCTAAGAGTGACAGAGCCCTAGCCTCAGAAGTCCACAGTCTGTCCCTGAGTTTCCCTTTCCCAAGCCTAGAGGCATCCAAAGGATGTGGTCTTCTGGTAGAGAAACTCAGCCTCCACAAAATCAGCGCTCAGATCAGCAGGGGTCCGGGGAGCTTCCTGAGCCCCATGTCCTCTCTTCTCAGCCTGTGGTCTAGGCCTGATGGCTGAGCTGCCCCTCTTGGGGCAGAAGGCCCTGACATAGAGTCTCCTTTCTTTGATTCACCAAGTCTGTAGGTCACTGCAGACCCCCAAAGAGACATCAAGACCAAAGGGTTTCTGATAAAGGCCACACAAAGCTTTGGGGAGGAGATGAGCTCCCTGGCCAAGTAGGTACAGAAGTCAGGGGAAACAGCCAGAATTGGCTGTTGCTTACCCTGGTCCAGAATGCAATTTGGCAGGCACCTCAAGGGAGGGCCCACGGGTCTGCTGGACAAGTGCTGGGCTCAAGTGGCCTGACTGCTGTCAGGCCAGAGTCCGGGAGGAGCCAGGAGCTCTGCCAGAAGTGTCGTTTTAACCCTTCCCTCTCAGGAACCTGGACTTTTGAGCCCTCACAGGCAGGACATGAGTTCAGAAGATTGAGGAGTCTTATCTAGTCAGGCCCAAGATGAGCGAGCGACCGTGCCCCTGTTGTCAGGGAAGGCTTCTCAGGAAGGACAGGGAGGCACTGGGGTGGTGGGGAATGGAGGGAGCATACAGGTGGAGAGAACACAGCCGTGGAGGAAGACGTACAGCGTGGAGCCCAGCCCTTTGGCAGCTAGGCTGGGTGCTCAGATCTGGGATCTGCCTCGGGGCTGGGCGCTGGTCTGTGACTGACGCCACCTCCCTTGCTTCTAGCTGCAGCAGCTGAGTGTGCTGCTCTCTTCAGACTCAGGAAGTCCCAGTCCCAGCCTGCAGGACTCAGAGCCACCACAGGGGAAGGCAGCCAGCCAAGTGGGTGAAAGTTGAGCAAGGCAGGCAGCATACTGAGCCCTCATTCGTCTCTGAGACAGCAATCCATATGCAAGCCGACCTAGCCAGCTAGGAACTGGCACTGTTTACTTTGACTTTTCAGCTCCTAAGTCAATGTTCATGTCACTAAAGGGAGCTGCTCTGGAAAACAACAAAACTTCAGCCCCAATGCCAGGCCCAGAGGCTCACTGGGCAGGAGCCAGTGGGGTGGGGGGCGCTTGGCCAGGCCTGGCCTAGCATTGGGCATGCCTTGGGGCAGTGCTGTACCCCACCCCTGCTCTGCCTGCAGTAGGGTCTCAGACTGGCAAGGCTTCATTTTGCTCTTGGTAGCTGGTGTCAGCTCTAGCTCCAGGTTAGCTCCTGTGTTTTGCAAGATGTTGACCTGGCCAGAGTCTTGGTTACATGTGCTTTTACATCAGCTTCACAGTAGACCTGGGGTAAGAAGGCCAAACCAAAGTTCTTAGCTCCATTTGGCAATGAAGATACCGAGACCTCCTGAGAGAAAGTGTCTTGGCATCAAGCAAGTGGAAGAGTTGGGCTGAGCCTCATACGAGTGTTCCTTCCACTCCCCACCCTGCCTCCCCTCTAAGAAAGTCCTGGGGACACCCTGAAGCAGAAGTGGGGACACCTGCACTTATCACCCTCCTGGGCCTGTTCAGAAGGATTCATCTGGGGACTAGAGTGGAGAGAACCCAGAACACAGTGGCTTGGATCAGAAAATACATATTTTAGACCAAAGAAAAGGGCTGGACCCTCCTGAGGTTTTGGAGAAGATGCTGTATCACAGGGTCCTGACCAAGAGGGATCATGGGCCCGGATAAGTCCCCGGCTTACAGAACAACTTGTGTTATCTGCTCATCCCAAGCCCTTTTCAGAAGAGGAAACCAAGGCATGGAGAAAAAGTGACTTGCCCAAAGCCACTTGGCTAAGTGGCGGTGCCTGGACTAGAACAAACTCCCCAGCCAAGGTTTGCCTCTTGGTTTGAGGAGCCCCATGAAGCCCCAGATTTTCCTACCACCCCTGCTCTTTACTCTTCCCATAATGTTTATTTTCACCCGAGCAGAGCTCTGCCTTTGGCATTGAAAGCTCTTTGAAACATCTGTCTCAAATAATAGGCTGAGAGGCCTATTCATGTTTGTGGCCTGGGTGTCTAGGTTCCCAGAAGAGAGTAGGTCCCCATATTTGGAAGTGGGAGAACTTAATGGGAGAGCTGGTTGGATTTAATGGGTACAGCCAGAGAGCCCCTGGCCTACTGCCATACTTGACACCCAGGTCACAGTAAAGCCAGTTCTGTCATTCAGCCCAGGATACTAGTCAACCCCCCACCTCAAGATCCCTGTTTACTGGGATCCAAGAAAGTGAGTCCGGTCAGTTCCTGCCCCAGACATCCAGTAACTTCCCTCAGCAAGCATCAGCCCCTCTGGGTTTGTCTCCTGCTCTCCATACCTGTAGTCAGCAAGGCCCATCCCATCACTGCTTTCCCAGCAAAGAAATTCCTTCTTCATACCTTTGCTCAAGCTGAGCCTCCACCTGGAGATTCTCTCATCTTTGTTCACTTCCACCTTTATGTCATTTTAAGCCCCTCTTCAAAGTCCCCTTCCAGGGATTTCACTCCAAATAAGATGCCCACTGTCTAGACTCCATAACCCCTGCAGCCCCTCAATCTGAGGATCCTGCTTCCATGTGGGCTCCCCCTGCCCTCCAGAAAGGCTGAGCCTCCTGCAAATCACAAGCTGTGGTAAGAATCTGCTTGTGCCCTGGGGGCTCCAGCAAGAGCATGGGAGTGTTTCAGAGGTGCAGGTAGTACATGTAGGGGGTGTCGCTGTTCTGGGCAGGTTCACCTCTGCCCAGTCCAAGGTTGTGTTCTGAGATAGCAACCCTGATGAAGAAAGAACCTTTACCACTAGTCAAGATGTTTTTTAGACCCTGCTGAAGTCAACAAAAGCCAAATGCTGCTGAGTCTGTGTTCTCTGTGCTTCCACACCCCAGGCGTGCCCAGTACACAGAGCCACTCCCTGTCCCTGTCCCCAGGCCTGGCCATGCAGATAAGGCCCCCTAGGTTGTTAGATCAGGTGTGAGTGCTGGGAGGGTGGCTACACCATCTACCCTTGATTCAGCTCCAGCGTAGATGTTGGCCCGAGCCAGCAGGTACTGGCCTGCACTCCTGCTCTTCCCTCCAGTGGAATGACCTCACCCAAACCCTAGCTCTGCTGAAACCCTGCCCGTCTGGGATCCCATCTCTGTGTGAAGCCTTCCCTCTCCTTCCTGGCTTGACATACTCCTAAGCTCTAAGCTTCACCTCTTTTGTTGTTGGGTAGGTTAGCATCTGTTTCCCCTCTAGCTAGAGCAGCCCTGTGAAGACAGGAACAATAGCCACTTGTCCTTAAAAATTGATGAGGTTGAATAAATCTTAGGCTCCTTAAAGGTTTGGTTAATCACTAACTAAAGTCTTTTGATGATCATTTCATCAACTGAGGTACTTGATCCTTCCAGTTATGGAGAACAAGGCCCATCAGAGCCTCTCCAAAATTAAATGCTTCTCTACTGGCAGTTGAGGACACAGAGGCTTGGTTTTAGGATTTGAGATTAAGGGATCATGCTCTTAGACCTGTTTTCCCATCTGGCTTATAGAACAAACATCTCCCTAGTCCCCTTACACTGTAGCAGAGAAGGAAATGGAAAGTAAGATACAGATGATGACCCAGAAGATCCATTTGCAGTATAGCCAGGGGACTGGAATGGAACTTGGTGTCACCTCTAAATCCTAAATGGCTCAAGAAACAACAATCTTGGATCTTAGAAGTAGAGAAGGGTATGTGGAGGCTCAAAGTGCTGCAGTCACTGAAAGGATTTGACTAAAGGCCTGGCACATGATAGGCCAACAACCACTGGTTCTAGAATGAATGAATGAATATGTTTGCTGCAAGAGGCAGTCTCTTCCCCACCCAGTTTAAACCTATGTCACTATGGCTTGGTCCTACATATTCACTGGTCTAGCAGCTGCCAAGCTCCTATCTTGGACATGCCACAGTTGGAGTCCCAACCATCAGACTCAGTCCATGCCCTGCAGGAGCACCCAGTCAGGAGTGGGAGAGCAACAGGCAGTGGCTGGGCAACTGGCCTCCCCCAGCCTGAGGCATCATGGGGTGCAAGTACCTCCTATATTTTGGAAGGAAGAACAGACACCAGCAAAGGATGGGTTTCCTTATTCCCCTTTTAGCCGAGGCCTGCTAAGAAGATAGGGAACTGTCCGTGCTCCCCTCTGCTGGGCCTGCGCAGCCTCTAGCACCACTGCATTCTTAGTCTCATGAACCTCCCTCATAAACCCTGCCTGGGGGCTCTCAGTGCTGACCCCTTGCTCAGGTTGAATACACTCCCTTGTCACATTCTACCTGCTGTTCTAAATCTGAGTGGATCTTTCTGTGTCTCCAGCTTAACTCTGACTGTGGAGTTCAAGAACTGGGTTCTGTTCATATCTGTCTGCCTCTCAGAGCAGGCATTAAAAAGGTTAAACAAATGAAGGAAAGAAAGGATTCCTGAATGTTCCAGATCCCAGAAGCAAATCTAGCTGGGCCTCAGTTTCCCATTAGCAGAACTGCAAGGAGCAGGGAGGTAATTTCAGGCTCTAGGGTCTCCGTCAAGCTGATTGTCGACGCCTGAGGAGAGTGGTACTGTATGCTCTCAGTGTCTAATCAGCTTGGGACAATCTCAGCTCATGGGATTTTGGGACAGGGAAGAGATACCCATCCACAGGGCAGGCTGCGTGCTGGGAAGTCAGCCAAGTTTGCCTGTGGGAGCAACTCCCATGTCTGTAGCACAGCCTCTTCCCCAGAGCCTTGCTCTCAGCTTTGAGCTCCTTCAGGGTAGGAACCTGGCACAGAGTATGCAGCCAAAAAAGTGGGGGGATCAGTGGTACCTTGTCAGCCCAGAGCAGGGAGATGTTTGGTAGCAGGGCCATGGGCATGGACTTCACGTCACCTGGCAGCTTCAGCTTGGGACAGGGCAGTAGAACATGCGTTGCTCACCAACCTCTTCTCTTTGGCAGTTGGATGTATTCCCAGGGTCAAATGATTTGTCTAGATTCTTGCAGCAACCGAGGCAATGAGGCTTCATACCTGTCCTGGAGGAGATGCCCCTCCTTGTCCAGAGGCACGGAAAGAGTCTGAGCTGGGTTCACATCTTAGCTCTGCCACTCTGAGCTGTGGGACCTTGAGTTTATTTAACCTGAACAGGAGTGTCCTCATCCATGATACGGGAATGATGAACCCACCTGTGGGGTCAAGGTGAGGGTTATACCCGATCAGGTGTATTAAGTGCTTTGTCTACCAGTCAGCTCTATATCACTATCAACCCAAGGGCCAAAAGACTAGAGGAATCAAAGTCGTCTCTTGGCAGGGCCGTATATTCAGTACTCACTGCGCTAACTTCTCCCTCTCAGGACAAGAGTGAGGCCACCCGTGGAGCCTCGTCCCAAAGGCCTTGTCGCCCTAGATCTCACTTGCTGCCTCCCAACCTGCCTGAGGAAGAAACTCGCAGGATCGCACGGATATTTTCTTCTCAATACTCCCAGAAAGACTAATGCAGCCCAAGGGCCTGAGGGAGGACCCACCTGCCCACCGCCCCTCAGCCTTGTCTGCCTTGCAGGAGGCACCAGGTCTGCTGCTTTCAGGGCTGTGAGGCCACCACCAGGCTCGTCCGTGGGCGCCGCGAGGCCCAGTGAGCCCAGACTGGAGGCGCGCCCCAGAGCAGCCTGGTGTCTGCTCGCCAGGACTTCAGATCCTCCTTTCATGGTGAGGCAAAGGCTGGTGACAAAACAGATTCCAGCGCCCTGGTGGCCCACACGTCTTTTCACCAAGGGACACAAGCAGGCATCTGTCACTGAGAAACTCCTCCAGTGTCCTTGACACACAGCCACTGCTGATAGGAGCCCACCCTCTGCCCGAGTGTGCTGGGTCGTTTTGCCTTGAGGGTTGGGGGACGGTGGGTGAGGGGCAAGGTTTGTGTGCATCATTCCTACCAAGGGAAAAACTAGGGCCCTCTCCTGTTCATTTGCTTGGGATAAGGGTATTTCATAGATACAAATTATTTTTGTGCTGTTGAATTAATAGGAGAGGAGAGGGAAATCACTTCCCTCTAACTTTTTTTATCTTTCAAACAAAAGTATGAAATGCTAACCATACTTTTAACTTATTGTTTTTACCCAGCTCTGAAGGTCATTGTTCCTGCCTGTGTTTGAATAAAATCATATTGGTATTTGTATTCTGTGCATTAGTGTCTCCTGCGTTGGCCATTGGCCTGAGGTATTAGGACTTTGTCTGTGCTCTGAGGGCCAGACAGAAAGCTTGACAACCATAAGTCCCTTGGAGAAGCTCATCTGGACCCATGGGGGAAGGGTCACCATGAGACCTCTGGGCTCCCCCAAAGATCAGGATGGTCCAGGATAGGGTGACACCCAGTATTTTCTTTGCTGCTGCCTCGCCTCTGTCAGCAAAGTGGAGTGCTCCCCAGAACAGGTGGACTCAGAATCCCCCACTCTGTGGGATGGGTAGCTCTGGCTTAGACTGTCACACTCCCAAGTATCTGAGCAGCTACTGAAGACAGGGCTTGTGGGGAAAGGGACCAAGATGTGCAGAGTGGCTGGGAGAGAAGGTTGGAAGGAAGCTAACTAACATGGAGGGCCCTGCTTTCTACCCCAAGCACGGGTCATTTCACTTAGTCCAAAGAATAACTCTGTAACTTACATATTATGATAGCCATTTTATAGTTAAACTGAAGCTCAATGAAGGTAAGTAATCTGCCTGTTTATGTAGCTAGAAGTGGATCACTACACAATACATCTCCAGAGATGTCACAAGGCTTCTGCACCAGGGTACAGACTAAGTGCTCTGACTTGGCAGATTCGTGGGGAAAGACGTGGGCTAGAGCAGTGAGGGGGCTTCTGAGAAGAGAGAAGTCTGGAGGTGAGCCCAGAGAAGGAACCAGGAAGGCACTTGGGGCCCCATGCAGCTCTGAATAGAGAAGAGACCGGTTTGGCTCTGCCGTGTCCCTGACAGGCCCCCTCCAGCTTGACTATCCCTCATCTGAGCCCCCGCTGCCTCCTGTGTGAAACAGAGATAACAACCCCAGCTTCATAGGGTTGTTGTGAAGATTAAATGAGATGACATTTGTGAAAGTGCTTCGCCTGCACTTGGCACTTAGCGGCAGCTTAGGAAATGTCAGCCCCACCCACTCCCCTGGAGCTCCTGGGGCCAGTCAGCACAGAGGCCAGCACACCTCCGAAGGAATGTGCCCTAGGGCACAGGGACATGCCGAGCCCCAGGAGGTTAGCGAGTGCCCTCTGACCAGCCTGCCCCACTTCATCTGTTCATCTGGGCCCCTAACCTTCAGCCTGCCCCCTTCCCTCCCCACCAGTGTCTCCCTCTCAAGTCAAGAGCTTTCAAGACCCAGGGCTCCGCCTCCCTTGAGGCCACAGAGAACCTACAGAGGGGCAGTCAGGAGCCCAGGCCTGAGGTGTTAGCCTCAGGTGAATGGTATTCCTTCCAAATCCTGCTCCAGCTCCTGTAAATAACCTGATTGGGGTCAATTTAGGATAAGATCACAGGAGGACCCTGGTACTCCTACCAAGGTGGAGGGCAGCCTCTGAACACAAAGGCACCCTGAAGGTCTGAAGCCCACCACCTACACTTACAGAGAGTGTGATATTTACCATTATCTTCCCCATGAAACTTTTATTGAATTCCCAGTGACAGCTGGGAAGTCATGCAGCATGGGTTAAGGGCACAAGGTACATTTTTAATCCCACCACCAAGACCAACAGAACGGGCCACTTCCCTTTAAGCACTCCCTCCGCAGAGACCTGAAAACAAGTGTTTCTGATCACCCAGAAGCTGGTTGATCCTAGCCCAAAGTAGCCAACTTTGGAACTTCTAGCACATGCTGGATTCTGGGTACAGGGAGCCAAGCAGACAGGCCCTGCCCTCAAGAAGTCTCCCAGGTCAACGGTAAGCTGAGCCCTCCCTGCCTCTGGGTTTCTCCAGGGCCCTCTGCCCCCTTAAGTTCCTATTTATCCCTCCCCACATACCCACTGCAATTCACCCACCACCTCTGGGCCAGCAATTCCTGATGGAGCCCAGAACCTGCTTGCTGGGGGCTCCCAACCACAGCAGCCCTAGCACTCCTTGCCTCACAACACGAACACTACTGCCTGTGCTGCTGACATTAGGGCAAGGCCGGGTCCTAAGGGGCGGGCAGACACAGCCCAGACTAAGCACTTGAGTGTCTGGACTTGTGACCATGTGCCCTGTGGCCACAGTTCTGTGTACGAGTCCAGAAATGGCCTCTGTCGCCTCTGTCCCACCCACTTAATTACCTCTCTTCCCGCCATCCTTCTCTTTCCTGTCACTTGGTCTCAGGTTCCAGATATGCCCAAGCCTTACCCTCAGCATCTACCAGTGAAGCCTACAGTAGCTGCCACAGACCCTTCCTGGCCTGCCCCCCACACCCTCCCCAGCTCCCTTTTGGCTCCAGCAGTGTCCATGCTGAAGCCTCCAAGTGCCCTGTCGTAGACAATAGGGTCACAGCAGATAGGCCCACAGTCCATTATAAATTTCAGGTAGGAAGTTAGGCCCGGTCACCTACTAGCTGTACAACCTTGGTAAGTCATCCCTCCCTGAGACTCAGTTTTCTCCTCTGTAAAATAAGCATTACAAATACTAGAATCCTCAGCAATAAAAAGGAATGAAGTACTATCTTGAGAACACCATGCTCAGTGAAAGAAGCCAGTCACAGAAGGCCATGTATCATATGGCTCTATTTATATGAAATGTTCAGAAATCTAGAGGGTCAGCAAGTAGATCAGTGACTGCTGGGTGGAAAGGGAGAAGAGAAGTGACTGCCAACATATATACAGGGATTTGCGGGAAGGGTAATGAAAATCTTCTAAAATCATGATGATGGTTGCATAACTGAACACACTAATAACCACTGACTTGTACCCATTAAATAGGTGAATTATATGGCATGCAAATTATATTTCAATAAAGCTGTTATTTAAAAATCTTAGAATCCTAATAGTACCTACCTCATAGGGTTGTGAAAAATAGCAATAATGTACTTCAAGAATCTAGCACATAGTAGGCACCAAGAAATGGCAGTTATTATCACTGTCATTATTAAGAGGAGGCCCAGAAGAGTTCAGCCCAGCCTATCATGGAAGGCCTTGACCTCTGGATTCTCACAGGTGACAGGTTCAACCCCGCCACTCCAAAATATACCCTTGTCACCAAGGTAGCTCTTCTTTCAGCAGCTGGAAGGAGCTATTCTAAAGAACCCCAAATCAAAGGAGCTGAAGCAGACCTGGAACTCTGAGCTCTGCTCTCCCCTCCCTGCCTCTCACCAGCCCTCTTGTAAGTGATCAGGCTGTCAACTAGCTTCTCTAGGGTAAGGTTTCAGGTCATCTGGGGTGTATAAAGATAGGTGCCAAGCCTAGGCAGCAGAGACGACAGTGAATGGCAAGAAGCAGGCAGATCCTTGCTGCCGCCATCTGGGATGGAGCCCTAAGGAGCCTTAAGGAGGCCCCGTGCTTCCCCTACCCTGGCTGGACTCACAGGTAAGACCTCTTCTCCACACACCTTCCTCCTCCATGCTCTCCCCCGCGCGGCAGCTTAGAGAGCAGCCAGGAGCTGTCAGGGGCCACCAGCCACAGCAGGACAGAGCTGGGAGAGACTGAGTCCAGCCCCCATCCTGCCAAGAGCAGGGAACTGCAGTACTGCTGAGGGCACTGTGGTAGGACTGGGACTCGATCCAACATCTATCACCTACAACCTCGTCCCCCTTGCTCTTGTAGCTGCCTCTGCTGTGATTTTGCAAATCCCTGTATATAAGCGGCATTGTCCTTAGTCTAGAATCCCCAGGATTCCTCCAGAGCATGAAGCCCTCTCCCTATGAGGACCCCTTTCCTGAGGAGGAGGGAGCACCTCTGGCCTGAGGCCAGGCCCAGGTCGCTCAGTGGGATGTTTACAGAAACCATAGAGCTCTGTGCTCAGGCAGCTTCTTCAGTGGGGCTGCTGGGGAGGCTTTGCAAGGATGGTGGGGTTGGGCAGAGAATCTCAGAACAGGGTCCTCTGACCCCTCTTTCAGAGCTACCACAGAGAACTTGTTTCTAAGCAGATTCCCAGGACCTGTCCAGACCTGAATCAGGATCTCTGGGACTGAGGGCCAAGACCCCCTCTGTAAACAAGCAGCTTCTGGGATCCTGAGCTGTCCGTGAAGTCTGAGCCTGTGGGCAGTGGGACAGGCCCAGGCATCAGACAGACCTGGACTCCAGTCCCCACCCTGGCCCTTAGTCTTATGACAGCTGAAGCCCTTAAAGCCTCAGCTTCCTTGTTTATGAAGTGAGATTAATCATAGCAACTACCTTCTAAAGGGACTGAATTAGTCAAGCCTGTAAAGCCCTCAGCACAACACCTGGTGCAGGAAGCAACCTGCGCAGACACTTAACAGGGCACCTCTACTCTGGGCTACGCAGACTAGAAGCATCCCATCCTTCAAGTGCCCCAAGAGAACTACAGTGTAGAGGAGGGGTTTGCTCTCAACTTCACCTTTGCTAAAGGCAAAGTCTGCTGGCTGCTAGGGCTCCTCGAGCACCAATTCAGGGGGCTGGAGTAAAGGGGGGTAAGGAAAGTGGGGAGCACTGGCCTCAGGGCAGCCCCCACCATGGGCTCTCTCTCCACCACAACTTGGCCAGTGGAAGTCCTAGAGCCCTTCCTCCAAGGTGTGGCCTTTGACCTGAGTCTATGTGCATGCACTCCACCTCTCATGGTGGCTCAGGACTGCCTCTCGGATAAGCTCCAACTTCATCCTGGCAGCTGCCCTTGGCTGAGGTCAGCCTCCAACACCTCTTGCCTCACCTTTCCAACAACCTCCCACCTGGTCTCTGAGCCTCCATCTCTCCCTTCCAGCCCATCTTTGACTCCCAGACCAGCGTGCCCAGAACACAGGTCTAGCAGTGTCAGTCCCCTACTTAAGAACCGCCAACCACTCCCCATTCTCAACTAGATTTAAGTATAGCCATGGTATTCCAGGCCCTGCACGAAAGAACACCATGGGCATCTCTGATCTCATTTCCCATTTCCCCACTTCAACAAGTGGGGTTCCTCTGTCAGCTAGTCCTCCCTGGGCCCCTCAGGCCCTGGGTCATCCCTGTACCAGGCTGCACAGAGAAGCAGGATAAGCAGCTGCTGTCCCGGCCATTAGGACTCCCCATCTAGAGGGGAAGCCACTGCTGTGTATGAGCTAATTCTACAAGATGTGGGACCAGAGGCAGCTGCAGACAAAGGAAATTCCAAAGGGAAGCCCTGCCTGACAGTTCAGGCCCCTGGCCAGGGGAAAATAGCCTCCCTTGAGGAGACAGACCCAGCACCTAAGGCATAAGCCCACAAAGTGCTCCCGGCAGAGCCTTGCACATTGCAAACCCTCGGCCTAGGGCAGAGAATGCACTGGAGTCACACATCCCCAGTGGGAATCCCACCTCTGCTCACTGTGTGACTTCTGACAGGTCATTTCACCTGTCTGGGCCTCAGTTTCTAACTCTGAAAGTAGAGTAAAAATACCTAACTCACAGGGTTCTGTTAGAGTCCAGGAGATCACCAAAGATTTTGAAAAAGGAACACTCCTACAGCCAGTAAGAGACACTAGAGAACACAACCCCCAAAGGCCTCTCCCGCTCTGTGTCAGGCCCTCTGCCTCCTGATGCGGAGGTTCCGAGCAGCCCAGCTCACAACAGAGTGGGGAAGGACAGGGGAGGTGCCAGGGCTTGGGGAACACCAGACAGCTGACCTCCTCAGTCCCCATGCATTCCAGCCCTGGCAGAGGAGCCAGAGCCCCCTGCTGAAGACTGAGCCACCTAGCTCTGCCTGTAGAGCCAAGGGGAGTGCAGAGGAGGCAGGGGCAGAATGGTGGTCCCCTAGCATGATGCAGTGCTGTCCCTCGGCCAGGCTCAGGGCCTCCACTCCACCCTCCCAAGGAGCGAGTTCCTTCTTGAACCTTCTCAGGAAGCAATGCTGAAAGGCAGGAAGATGGGCTAAGGAGAGCACTGCAGAGAGAGCCCAGGCCTGACTACAATGTGCACAGGTCTTAGCCTCTCTGGGCCCATTTTCTTCATCCGCAAAGCTGGGCAGTGATGTTCACCCAGCATTCCTCACCCAAATGTTGTTCTGTGTCTGAGCACTTAATTCCCCACAAATGGGTTTGCACTGAATTTAATACCTTCAAATGGCTCTGAATGTCCTCAATAAAAGGCAAGAGGCGGAGCGCTCAAGATGGCAGCGTGAGTAGAGTGGCAGAAATCTCCTCCCAAAACCGTATATATTTTGAAAAGAGAGCAAATACAATTATTCCTAAAGGAGAGACCAGAAGATATAGTATAACAGCCAGGCTACATCTACATCTGCAAGAAGTCAGCAACTCATGAAAAGGGTAAGATACAAAGCGGTGACCCGGCTCACCGGCAGGAAGAAAAGAATCAGCGTGGGGAGGGAGTGGAAGCACAGGATTACTAAATCACCAGCCCTAGTAATCGGCACTGGGAGCACAGACACACATTGCATGGTGTACTGGATATGAGAGAGACAGAAAAGTAAAATCCGAGATGGAGACTGCGGGCGGGTCCCCACAGCCGGCTCCCCTGGGAGAAAAGGAAAGCAGGCGCTTTAAAAGTATTAAAGGTACAAGGGTTTAACAGGTGGACAAAATCATTGTGGCACACTCAGCCCACCAGGCTGGGAATCTTAAGGAAGTCCAGGCACCCTAACCCCCTGGTTGGCAATGCAGCTCTGAAGCCCCTCTTGGCAATAAGCAGCCTGCCGTTCATTCCCCACCCACCGGTGCTGCAAGCAAACCGGCTGACCCGCCACTGTTGTGGACCAGCCAGGGAGCAGCCCCACCCACAGCAACCACACAGAGTCTTCTTTCAGCAAGCAGCTAACCAGGCCAGACCCAGGGGCTTCTGCCTATACACAGCTGCCCACCACAGGCAGAGGAAGCTAGCGCAAGGTCCCGAAGGCAAAAAGGGGTGCCATCCTTGCAGGAGAACACACACCACTCCTCTGTGACCCCTGTCAGTGCCCTAGGCTATCCCAAGGGCCGTCCCACTCACAGCAGCTCAGGGGATTAACCCAGAGACTGCTCTCTGTGCCCAGGTAACTGGCACAGGCAGCAGAGAAGGGCAACGCAACCAGCAGGCAGGAAGAGACTTTGTTCTCCCAGCTGACACATGCACCACCTCCCAGCGATCACTTCTGTGGCCATGAAAAGGCAGAAGAACCTGGTCCAGTACAAAATCACTCAAACAATACCAGAAAGAGGGCCTGGTGAGATATAAATAACAAATCTTCCTGAAAAAAAATTCAAAATAAAAGTGAAAACCATGCTGATGGACCTGCAGAGATATATGCAGGAGCTAAGGGATGAAGTCTAGAGTGAGATAACAGAAATGAAACAATCAATAGAAGGACTTAAGAGCAGACTGGATGAGGGGCAAGAGACTGTTAATGGAACAGAAATAAGAGAACAAGAATACAGAGAAGCTGAGGCAGAGAGAGATAAAAGGATCGCTAGGAATGAAAGAATATTAAGAGAACTGTGGGACCAATCCAAACAGAACAATATTTGCATTACACAGGTAACAGAAGAAGCAGAGAGAGAAAAAGGGATAGAAAGTGTCTTTGAAGAAATAATTGCTGAAAACTTCCCCAAGCTGGGGAGGGAAACAGTCTCTCAGACCATGGAAGCCCACAGATCTCCCAAAATAAGGGACCCAAGGACAACAACACCAAGACATATAATAATTAAAATGACAAAGATCAAACACAAGGACAGGGTATTAAAGGCAGCCAGAGAGAGAAAAAAGATGACCTACAAAGGAAAACCCATGAGGCTATCATCAGACTTCTCAACAGAAACCTTACAGGCCAGAAGAGAGTGGCATGATATATTTAATGCAATGAAACACAAGGGCCTTGAACCAAGAATACTGTATCCAGCAAGATTATCATTTAAATTTGAAGGAGGGATTAAACAACTTCCACATAAGCAAAAATTGAGGGAATTCCACAAACCACCTCTACAGGGTATTTTAAAGGGACAGCTCTAGATGGAAGTACTCCTCAGGTTATAAACAGATGTCACCAGAGAAAATAAAATCACAGCAAAGAAATCAGACCAAACAAATACAAACTAAAGTCAAAAAATAAAATCAGCTATCCATAAAAGCTGTCAAGGAAAACCCAAAAGAGTACAGAATAAAACACCTAACATATAAAGAGTGGAGGAGGAAGAATAAGAAAGGAGAGAAATAAAGAATCATCAGACTATGTTTATAATAGCGTAGTAAGTGACTTAAAGTTAGATGGTTACATAGTAAAGAAACTACCCTTGAACCTTTGGTAACCACGAATCTAAAGCCTGCAATGGCAATAAGTACATATCTATCGATAATCACCCTAAATGTAAATGGACTGAATGCACCAATCAAAAGACACAGAGTAATAGAATGGACAAAAAAGCAAGACCCATCTATATGCTGCTTACAAGAGACTCACCTCAAACCCAAAGACATGCACAGACTAAAAGTGAAGGGATGGAAAAAGATATTTCATGAAAACAATAGGGAGTAAAAAGTACATGTTGCAGTACTTGTATCAGAAAAAATAGACTTCAAAACAAAGAAAGTAACAAGAGACAAAGAAGGACATTACATAATGGTAAAGGGGTCAGTCCAACAAGAGGACATAACCATTATAAATATCTATACACCCAACACAGGAGCACCTACATATGTGAAACAAATACTAACAGAATTAAAGGAGGAAATAGAATGCAATGCATTCATTTTAGGAGAATTCAACACACCACTCACTCCAAAGGACAGATCCACCAGACAGAAAATAAGTAAAAACACAGAGGCACTGAACAACACACTAGAACAGATGGACCTAACAGACATCTACAGAAGTCTACACCCAAAAGCAGCAGGATACACATTCTTCTCAAGTGCACATGGAACATTTTCCAGAATATACTACATACTAGGCTACAAAAAGAGCCTCAGTAAATTCAAAAAGACTGACATTCTACCAACCAGTTTCTCAGATCACAAAGGTATAAAACTAGAAATAAATTGTACAAAGAAAATAAAAAGGCTCACCAACACATGGAGGCTTAACAACATGCTCCTAAATAATTAATGGATCAATGACCAAATTAAAACAGAGAACAAGCAACATATGGAGACAAATGGCAACAACAACACAAAGTCCCAACTTCTGTGGGATGCAGCAAAGGCAGTTCAAAGAGGAAAGTATACAGAAATTCAGGCCTATTTAAAGAAGGAAGAACAATCCCAAATGAATAGTCTAAAGTCACAATTATTGAACCTGGAAAACGAAGAACAAATGAGGCCCAAAGTCAGCAGAAGAAGGGACATAATAAAGATCAGAGAAGAAATAAACAAAATTGAGAAGAATAAAACAATTTAAAAAATCAATGAAAACAAGAGTTGGTTCTTTGAGAAAATAAACAAAACAGATAAACCCCCAGCTAGAGTTATTAAGAGAAAAAGAGAATCTACACACATAAACAGAATCAGAAATGAAACGGGAAAAATCATGACGGTAACCACAGAAACACAAAGAAGTATTAGATAATACTATGAAAATCTATATGCAAACAAGCTGGATAACCTAGAAGAAATGGACAACTTCCTAGAAAAATACAACCTTCCAAGACTGACCAAGGAACAAACAGAAAATCTAAACAGACCAATTACCAGCAACAAAATTGAATTGATAATCAAAAACCTACCCAAGAACAAAACCCCCAGGCCAGATGTATTCAATGCTGAATTTTATCAGACATATAGACAAGACATAGTACCCATTCTCCTTAAAGTTTTCCAAAAAATAGAAGAGGAGGGAATACTTCCAAACCCATTCTATGAAGCCTGCATCACTCTAATATGAAAAACCAGGCAAAGACGCCACAAAAAAAGAAAATTACAGACCAATATCACTGATGAACATAGATGCAAAAATACTCAAAGAAATATTAGCAAACCGAATTCAAAAATACATCAAGAGAATCATACACCATGATCAAGTGGGATTCATCTCAGGGATGGAAGGATGGTACAACATTCAAAAATCCATCAACATCATCCACCACATCAACAAAAAGAAGGACAAAAACCACATAATCATTTCCATAGATACCAAAAAAGCATTCAACAAAATTCAACATCCATTCACAATAAAAACTCTTAACAAAATGGGTATAAAGGGCAAGTACCTCAACATAATAAAGGCCATATATGACAAACCCACAGCCAACATCATACTTAACAGCAAGAAGCTGAAAGCTTTTCACCTAAGATTGGGAACTAGACAGGGATGCCCACTCTCCCCACTGTTATTCAACATAGTACTGGAGGTCCTAGCTATGGCAATCAGACAAAACAAAGAAATACAAGGCATCGAGACTGGTAAAGAAGAAGTCAAACTGTCACTATTTGCCAATGACATGATATTGTACATAAAAAAACCCTAAAGAATCCACTCCAAAACTACTAGATCTAAAAGTTGCAGGATACAAAATCAATACACAGAAATCTGTGGCTTTCCTATACACTAACAATGAACTAGCAGAAGAAGAAATCAGCGAAAAATTCCACTCACAATTACATCAAAAAGAATAAAATACCTAGGAAGAAACCTAACCAAGGAAGTAAAAGACCTATACACTGAAAACTACAAGACACTCTTAAGAGAAATTAAAGAGGTCACTAACAAATGGAAATTCATCCCATGCTCTTGGGTAGGAAGAATTAATATTGTCAAAATGGCCATCCTGCCTAAAGCAATCTACAGATTCAATGCAAACCCTACCAAATACCAACAGCATTCTACAATGAACTAGAAAAAATAGTTCAAAAATTCATATGGAACCACAAAAGACCCCAAATAGCCAAAGCAATCCTGAGAAGGAAGAATAAAGCTGGGGGGATCTCGCTTCCCAACTTCAAGCTCTACTACAAAGCCACAGTAATCAAGACAATTTGGTACTGCACAAGAACAGACCCACAGACCAGTGGAACAGAATAGACAGTCCAGATATTAACCCAAACATATATGGTCAATTAATATACAATAAAGGAGCCATGGACATACAATGGGGAAATGACAGTCTCTTCAACAGCTGGTATTGGCGAAACTGGACAGCCACATGTAAGAGAATGAAACTGGATTATTGTCTAACCCCATATACAAAAGTAAATTCGAAATGGATCAAAGACCTGAATGTAAGTCATGGAACCATAAAACTCTTAGAAAAGAACATAGGCAAAAATCTCTTGGACATAAACATGAGTGACTTCTTCATGAACATATCTCCCCGGGCAAGGGAAACAAAATAAAAAATGGACAAGTGGGACTATATCAAGCTGAAAAGCTTTTGTACAGCAAAGGACACCATCAATAGAACAAAAAGGCATCCTACAGTATCGGAGAATATATTCATAAATGACATACCCAATAAAGGGTTGACATCCAAAATATATAAAGAACTCATGCCCCTCAACAAACAAAAAGCAAATAATCCAATTAAAAAATGGGCAGAGGAGCTGAATAGACAGTTCTCTAAAGAAGAAATCCAGATGACCAACAGGCACATGAAAAGATGCTCCACATCGCTAATCATCAGAGAAATGCAAATTAAAACCACAATGAGATGTCAACTCACACCAGTAAGGATCGCCATCATCAAAAAGACAAACAACAACAAATGTTGGCGAGGTTGTGGAGAAAGGGGAACCCTCCTACACTGCTGGTGGGAATGTAAACTAGTTCAACCATTGTGGAAAGCAGTATGGAGGTTCCTCAGAATGCTCAAAATAGAAATACCATTTGACCCAGGAATTCCACTTCTAGGAATTTACCCTAAGAATGCAGCACTCCAGTTTGAAAAAGACAGATGCACCCCTATGTTTATCGCTGCACTGTTTACAATAGCCAAGATACGGAAGCAACCTAAATGTCCATCAGTAGATGAATGGATAAAGAAGAGGTGGTACATATACACAATGGAATATTATGCAGCCATAAGAAAAAAAAAGATCCTACCATTCGCAACAACATGGATGGAGCTAGAGGGTATTATGCTCAGTGAAATAAGCCAAGCGGAGAAGAACAAGTACCAAATGATTTCACTCATATGTGGAGTATAAGAACAAAGGAAAACTGAAGGAACAAAACAGCAGCAGAATCACAGAACCCAAGAATGGACTAATAGTTACCAAAGGGAAAGGGACTGGGGAGGATGGGTGGGAAGGGAGGGATAAGGGCGGGGAAAAAGAAAGGGGGCATTATGATTAGCATGTATAGTGCATGGGGGACACGGGGAGGGCTGTACAACACAGAGAAGACAAGTAGTGATTCTACAGCATCTTACTACACAGATGGACAGTGACTGTGAAGGGGTATGTGTGGGGGACTTGGTGAAGGGGGGAACCTAGTAAACATAATGTTCTTTCTGTAATTGTAGATTAATGATACTAAAATAAAATAAAATAAAATAAAATAAAAAGGCAGAGGATCTCAACAGACACTTCTTCAAAGAAGAAATTCAGATGGCCAACAGGCACATGAAAAGATGCTCCACATTGTTAATCATCAGGGAAATGCAAATTAAAACCACAATGAGATATCACCTCACACCAGTAAGGATCTCCACCATCCAAAAGCCAAACAACAACAAATGTTGGCGAGGATGTGGAAAAAGGGGAACTCTCCTGCATTGCTGGTGGGAATGTAAAGTAGTTCAACCATTGTGGAAAGCAGTATGGAGGTGCCTCACAAAACTAAAAATAGAAATACCATTTGACCCAGGAATTCCACTCCTAGGAATTTACCCTAAGAATGCAGTTCCCCAGTGTCAAAAAGACATATGCACCCCTATGTTTATCGCAGCACTATTTACAATAGCCAAGATGTGGAAGCAACCTAAGTGTCCATCAGTAGATGAATGGATAAAGAAGATGTGGTACATATACACAATGGAATGTTATTCAGCCGTAAGAAGAAAACAAATCCTACCATTTGCAACAACATGGATGAGACTAGAGGGTATTATGCTCAGTGAAATAAGGCAGGCAGAGAAAGACAAGTATCAAATGATTTCACTCATCTGTGGAGTATAAGAACAAAGAAAAAACTGAAGGAATAAAACAACAGCAGACTCACAGAACCCAAGAATGGACTAACAGTTACCAAAGGGAGAGAGACTGGGGAGGATGGGTGGGAAGGAAGTGATAAGGGGGAAAAGGGGGCATTACCATTAGCACACATGGTGTAGGTTGGGGGTGAATGGAGAAGGCAGTGCAACACAGAGAAGACAAGTAGTGGTTCTATAGCATCTTACTATGCTGATGGACAGTGAGTGACTGTGGTGGGGACTTGATAATGGGGGGAGTCTAGTAACCACAATGTTGCTCATGTAATTGTATATTAATGATACCAAAAGAAAAAGGCAAGACTGTTGAAATCCCTACCAGTACATACCCAGGTGCCCCAGGGGCAATGGTGAAGGGAACTTTATTGACATGTTAAAGTTGGTTGGAGTTCTGTGACTTTAAGTCAGTCACTTCCCCCTCAAGCCTCTATTTTCTCATCTTTAAAATGGCTTTAAATGCAGCCCTGCCTTCTTTCTAGGACTGTAGAGCAGAGTGAACCAGGCCCTGAAACTAATGGCTGGTAACACTAAGCAAGCTAATGACACAGGGCCTTGGTTTGCTCATCCAAAAGTAGAGGAAAGGAGCAACTACTTCTCAGGAAGTTGTGGATTCAATGAGATTGTATGTAAAGCTCCTCTGTGGGGGCCTCACGGCCAGGTGGGCATGTCACCCACCCCACCCTAAGTCATGCTCTGGAGTCTTGCAAGCTCATGCCTTTCTCTGCAACTGGAACACCCTTTCCACCTCTCCAGCTGTTGAAATCCTGCCCACCTTTCAAAGCCTAAGTCAGTGAAGATCCATCTCCAGTGGGGAAGAGGGCAGAGGGGGCAGGGAAGGATCACAGGAGAGAAAGGATAGGAAAGTGACCTGTCTTTATAAACCAAATCCACACAGCTAAGCATGGCAACGCCCAGACTTTTTACTTGCCAAAGGCCTCCCAGTGCTCAGGGGTCCCAGGTTCCATCTGCGTCCTCTGGCCTGCCTCCTGCAGCCTCCTCCCTGCACTAAAGCCCAGGACTACAGAGTGGCCTCCCTCCCTGGACCTCCTCTGGACCCTGCAGGGACTAGGCAGAGCCTTTGGGGACCATGGTTGGACTAAAGCCTTCAGAGGTGCCTCCCACAACAGCTGTGAAGTTCCTGGGAGCAGGCACGGCCGCCTGTTTTGCTGACCTCCTCACCTTTCCCCTGGACACAGCCAAGGTCCGCCTGCAGGTAGGTGCCCTTTGGCCAAAGGTCATTGTTCACATCAAAGGAGAGGCTGGCTTCCCCACCACAGCCCCTACAGTCTGCCAGGGTGCTCTTCTCACACAGAACCCTGAGCAGGCCACTCACTCCCCTGCTTGGGACCCTTCCCTGCTGCCTCCCCATCACTATCACCCAAGACAAAAAAACCTTAATTCCTTGGCATGACAATGACAGGGTCCTAAAATTCATGTCCTGGCCCTACTTTTGTAAACTAGGAAGCAGAACTAAGTATCTGTGTGACATTGGGCAAGCCACTGACCACTTGCAGTGGGAAAACAATCTGCCCATCATTTGCTCTGAGATCTGAACAATGGTGAGCTGTAAATTGCTGCACAAACCTCAGTGCTTTTTACTGGGACCTGATGGCTGTGATCGTCGTGTTCTTGAGGTCCAGCCACAGGCAGGTCCCTCTGCACATGGCCCCACCCGCCTCCATCCGCTCCTCACACCTCCCTCAGATCCAGGGGGAGAACCACGCAGCCCAGAGCGCCCAGTACCGTGGCGTGCTGGGCACCATTCTGACCATGGTGCGCACCGAGGGCGCCCGCAGCCCCTACAATGGGCTGGTCGCCGGCCTGCAGCGCCAGATGAGCTTCGCCTCCATCCGTATTGGCCTCTACGACTCCGTTAAGCAGTTCTACACCCCCAAAGGATCGGACTGTGAGTGCCTAGATTCCCAGGGACACCAAGGGGGCGGGTGAAAGCAGGATCTAGGTGTGTGGGTCAGAGAGCAGGGCAGGGCAGACTCAGGCAGAGCTGGGGCGTGGGAAGCTGGTAACGGATGCTCATGAGGAGACTCTGAGACTCCGTCAAGGAAGCTCCAGAACCCCGGGCCAGGAAAAGAGGCAGGGGCAGCCCCAGGCCCAGAGAGGTGCTGAGTGGTGAGACACTGGCCACTCTCTCCTTTTCCCCAGGCTCCAGTATCACCACCCGGATTTTGGCAGGCTGCACCACAGGGGCCATGGCGGTGACCTGCGCCCAGCCCACAGATGTGGTAAAGATCCGGTTTCAGGCCAGCATGTGCCTTGGGCCTCGGAGCGACAGGAAGTACAGCGGGACAATGGATGCCTACAGGACCATCGCCAGAGAGGAAGGCATCAAGGGCCTGTGGAAAGGTAGGCGTGGACTCTGGACTCGGGGCCTGTGGCAGAGCTTCCCCTACCCTAGGTCTGGGGCAGGGAACCGAGCGAGGAGGCTCCCGCCGTGGTGTGTTCCAGTGACTCTGAAAGGAAACCCCAACCAAAAATGTTACACTGACCAGCCATAGTACCCCCAGTTCAGTTCAGCTTGCCAGCCCTTTGCCATGTACAGGCTGGTGTGAGGAAGACAGAAATGAATAGAAGACAGCCTCCACCTGCTCACAACCACCACAGACACACAAGAGATGAAATGTGTCAAGGAACAGCCATGCCAGAGGGCAGGCTGTGCTAGGTCCACACAGAGTGCAGGGCCAGAGACGGAGGAGAGGCCATGTGGGCTCAGGAGGGAGGTGACAGGTAAGCTGGGCCTCAAGGTTCAGCAAGCTCAGGGCATGTGGAGATGGAGGGAAGAGTGTCTCCAGCACAGGCCTAAGAGGGATGACTGCAGGGCCAAGAGACGGAGCAGAGGCACCAGAGGAGGCAGCCATGAGGGGACGCCATGAAGAAGGGGCTTCCTCAGGAGCAGGGCTGCAGGGTTCCCAATGTGTCTGAATGGCAGCCACCTTGACACCCACATGTGGACCAAGGATCATGAGCACTTGCAGGAGAAACCGCAACCTGTGAAGGTTGAGGACAGGGCACTTGGACCACAGCCTCCTGTGCCATGTGCCTCCCGGAGCCCAGCCCTCATCTGTGAAACAGAGGCTGTGCCTGACCTTCTCCCTGGGCCCCGCCAGGGACATTCTGTCACCGCTCCAGGCACCCCGCCTCCCTCTAACAGAGAAAGACATCCTTTTCCAGCTCTAGTCAAGTCTCAGGGGGCATACTTTAATTTTGATAGATGTTGCAGATTATCTTTCAAAACATGGCTCAAAGAAACATAAAAAGGCTTCCGTTTTCTGTCCTAAGGTGGACATGGGTAAGCTGAGAGTTAACACCAGAAAGGAAAGGATGGGATCAGGAAGCTGAAGTGGGCTCCTCTGAGACCACTAGAATGGGCACAATGTCCCCCAAAATGGGGCCTATGGCCTCAAAGCCTGGGGGTCCACTTCTCCTTTCCCCAGTCATCAGCCCCCCTCCTTCCTAACAGGAACGTGGCCCAACATCACAAGGAATGCCATTGTTAACTGTGCTGAGATGGTGACCTACGACATCATCAAGGAGAAGCTGCTAGACTATCATCTGCTCACTGGTAAGACTGTGGCGCAGGCAGCACGCCCACAGCAGGGAGGGAACGGGAACTCCGCAGCGCCCTCATGCAAAGGCAGCGGGTGTTAGAAGGAGCAGGACAGCAGAACCCAGTAAAAAGGGCCCAGCACATCAGTGTGATGAGCAGGAAGGAGCCCTGGGTGGGAGGCCAGAGGCCAGGGCCCCAGCCCAGCACCACTTCTCACCATGCATCTTTAAATGAAGGTCACCTTCTCTGACGTCAGTTTCCTCAAATGAGGAAATCATCCAACTCTGGGACAACCCAGTTCTATTTTTCAAGTACTTACCCAGAACTCCACCCTGGGCACCATGAGAAATATGGAAAATACTCTCCTTCTACTCAAGGAGTTCGCAGTTTAGTTGGGGACAAATGACGAACACATACGAACAGAAAGCAAGCACGGTCCCATCTCACAGCCTGGCGTTTGCTCTTCCCGTCCTTGCGACAGACAACTTACCCTGCCACTTCGTCTCTGCCTTTGGAGCCGGCTTCTGTGCCACGGTGGTGGCCTCCCCAGTGGACGTGGTGAAGACCCGGTACATGAACTCGCCCCCAGGCCAGTACCGCAGCCCCCTGGACTGTATGCTGAAGATGGTGGCCTGGGAGGGCCCTACAGCCTTCTACAAGGGGTGAGCCTCCCCCTCCTGCCTCCAGCGCCCCGCGCAGAGAACCTGAGCTTGTTTCCCTCCTCCTACCCCCTTCCTTCCATGTATCCTGTGCTTATACCATGGGTGCATCTGGGGACACAGTGGTGAACAGCACAGATGTAAATGCCACCAAGGTCAAGTATAATGAACTATGGAAGTTAAAAAAAAAAAAAATGGATGAAATCTAATTTAGAGAGTCAGGAAAAGCTTACCTAAGAAAAAGGAGTCTAGGCATAGGTTGCAGCGCTGTCTATCCCCAAACTTAGTGGCAGGGGAGAAGGAGGGAAAGGAGTTTGGTGACCTGATACCCTTTGCCGACCCCCTGCCGCGACGGGGGCTCCCCACTGAAAGCAGCTGCAGGGCCCAAGATGGTCACGTTTTCTGGCTTCAGGTACTTTTACCGTTCCCTCTGCATGTAATGCCTTTCCCATGCTATGTTCTCCAGACCTTAGCTGTCCTTCAAGACTAGTTCAAACGCCACCTCCTCCCCAACACCCTGAGGTATAAATATTTCTTCCTCTCTGTAAACTTCAGCAATATTTCCTTGCTACCATTTCTTTTGGTATTTACCACTTCCCACTTTGTGTTACAGCATCTGTAAGTTTAAATTAGCCCCCATGCTAGAGTGTAAGTTCCTTGAAGCCAGGACTGGTGGCTTATACATCTTTCACCTCCCAGAGTCCCAGCACAAAGCCAGCACTCGATAACAATCATGATCACTGCGTTGCTGGGTTAGGCCTTGTGCTAAGCACTTCACATACAGTATCACAACAGCCCCCTGAATTGGGCAGTGTTCTCCACACTGACTGAAGAAGAGATCAAGACTCAAAAAGGGCAAGTAACTTGCCCAAGATCACAAAGTTACAATGGCACAGCCACAGCTCAAACCCAAACCCTAGATGCCATGCGAAACGTCATCATTCCTCTTACCACCAAGCTCTTTGCTCGGCCTTCTCACCTCCCACTGCCAGTGGCTCCAGAAGATAGCTTTCCAGGGCCCAGTGGGAGACTGGACCCAAAAAGCAGTCTGGGATGACATTAAAAAAAACTGCTTTCAGTCGAAAGATGGTTCTTTTCCAAAAGTGTCTCTATCAAATGTAGCCACTTGTCTCCATTTATTCTTTCATTTGCCAAACGTGTATTGAGCATCTGGTATGTGCTGAGTCCTGGGCTATGCTTCCCTCAAAGAGCAGCAGACACATAGTGGCATTTATTGAGCATTCACTGGTACTGGGCCCTGTGTTGTGTGCTGTTTATTAACTCTTTTAATCCTTCGTGGCAACTCTATGACATAAATATCATTACTTTCCTCATTTTATAGATGAGGACATTGAGGCTCAGACAGGTTAAGGAACTTGTCCGAGGTCATGCAGCTGGGAACTAGTAGAGCTAGAATGTGAACTCAGGTCTGACTGGAGTTCACATTTGTTGACCCAGGGCTATACTATGTGAGGGGCTGAGGTATGAGGTTCTGGTGCCCAGGCTGAGTCCTACAAAGCCAAGAGCAACAAGCCAGACAAGGAAGGAGAGTAGGGCACATTCCAAGCAGAGGCGCACCATGGACAAAGGCCTGGAAGTAGAAGTCTGGCAGGAGCAGGGAGGACCAGGAGGAGACTAGCAGAGAGAGAGGCTGCAGAGCAGTGCAGGGGCCAGGCCAGGGACCCAGGGCTCCCTTAGTGTGAGAAGTACGGCTGAGGTGGGGACCGCCTCCCAGCTGTGCTGTCACAGGACAGGCAGGCTCCCTGGAGATTAGGTAAATTTGGTGTCACACTGTCTTGGCCCTGTAGTGACCAGGCAGGGGCCTCCTCAGGGATGGCCACTCAGCATGTAAATGAGCCCAGAAACACACAGCAGCAGGGTGCACCCAGGTAGTTGTAGATGAGCTGCTTAACTGTCCTGGGCCTCAGTTTCTAAAGAAGAAGCCTGGCAACCATCCTAGTCACCTTACAGAACTGTGGGAATAATTGCCTGACACAGTAACCTGGCTCAAAATGTAAGTTTTCTTTCCTTTTCTGACTCCATCTTCTGCCTAAACCCCATCAGCAGAGAAGAAAAAGACTGAACAGATCTCAGAAAATGCTTGTGACTAACAGAAGGCTGGGCACCAACGCTCCACCTGATGCTTTGTTGTTTCTCTGACCAGATTTACACCCTCCTTCTTGCGTTTGGGAACCTGGAATGTGGTGATGTTTGTGACCTACGAGCAGATGAAACGGGCCTTGATGAAAGTCCAGGCACTTCGGGAATCTCCGTTTTGAATGAGACAAGGCCACTCAGTACTTAACTGGAACAAAACCAGTTAAAGCAGTGGGTCCATGCACACATGAACACAGACCCACACATGTTTACAGAACTTTTTCCTTTCTACTGACTCAAGAAATAGAAGAGGAGGAAGGATTCTGGTCTTCAGTGCTTTATCTTAAGAACACCTTTGTTTTGCACTGACAAGATGAAAAATAAATTATATTAATTTAGGTTTGATGCCTAACATTTAGGCATGAGGAAATGAACCAAAACAGATCCATTTGGGTAAAATGGAAGTCTGCACATGTATGTCCCCTAAAAATATGATTAAATGATGAATTATAAACAGGAAAGACTGCCAGCCCAGGACCACGTGGCAGACACGGCATACTTGGAAATCAGCTACGGAGGCTGGACGGACACTGCCAGAGCTACACAGGCTGTGAGCACAGCCTTCAAGTAACCGCAGGTCATCGGCCATGTGCGTAATGTGTCTGCCAGTAGAATCCACTGGATTCTAGGAAACGTGAGAAAGAAAAGAGAAAACCTAGAACCTAGGCCAAAGGAGCACTGCTGGGCCAATGTGAGATGTTCCCTGACCACTCTGCAGAATCAAGAGGGCAGTGCCGTCTCCTTTCCTGGGAGTAATAATCCCTTCCCTCCTACCACCCCACGGGTGTTATGAGGATCAGTGAGAAGCTGCACAGAAAGTGCCTAAAGAGCAAAACCTTGGTATGATGTAAGTAAGGACAATGCCTTTGGGAAGGTTTTGTCAGGAGAGTGGGGAGCTGCCAGGGAAGAAGGTGTTGAAAGACGGTTTTCTGGAGGTGAGACCGAAGGAAGCAGGGGCCAGGGCCAAGGTGACAGAGGGTGATGTGCAGCTGCAGAAGCCCCGCTCCCATGCAGCCCCGCTCCAGGGCAGTCTTGAGAGGCACCTGGAAGGGTGTGGGGTTTGGGGGAGAGGGGGTACATGCCAGCTGACAGCCCCAAGTAGCAAGACTCAGAGTGTTTTGGAAATTTATTATGACTCAATAAAGAAATTCACACTTTGAGTGTGGGAATGAGCACAGCCACTTTTCAGCCTCCTCTTTCTTGGACAAAATTGCCCCTTCTCACCTCAGGCTTCCTGTTTGTCAGGGCTGGGCCGCATCTGGCCCCACATGCCCACATTGCCTTCTGCCCTCGGCATGCTGGTTGCTCTGCCTTTTAGGGCTTTAGCTTCTCTACTTGTAAAAGGCAGGACTGAACCACCTGACCTCCTTCTGAACTTGACTGGATGTCTTTCAGGTTGATGATGAGGACCCAGAATGCCAGTCTCTTTCTGCTGCTCAGCAGCCTATGTGGCTCTGATGACAGAACTGGGTTCAAACCTCACCCTCCACTCACCTGTCCCTGTTCTCTGTTCTCCGCCATGCTGAGCTGTGCAGGGCCCTCACCACGGGGTGGCCTGGGCATTCTCAAGCGTAAGACACTGGGCCTCCAGAGCTACCCTCACTGTCCCAGGGCCCTCACACCACAGACACGGAGCTCCACATAGCTACACTCAGAGCAAGCTGCTGGCCAACATGTAACAGGATCTTCAAAATTCACAAAGAAAACAGGCAAAGTAGGCTGTCCTCTACATATCCACAATGAGCTATGCTACAGAAGTATAACTTACACATGTCAAGAAAGATGAATGCAAATACTTTGAGGAACTATTATAGTCTAGATTATTTTATGCTGTACCTTTACCATTTATTGGATATTGTGGTAAAGGGCCTGAGGTAACACCATTTTTGCATTATACTGAAAGAGGACATCATGAACAATGAGAAGAGCTATGTTTCATTGTCCAGTCTTATCAGGGCCAGCAGAGGTTTCCTGGCATAGACAATACATTGATATTACAAATCAGTGTAAACCATCAAATTTTTTTGTTTTTCAAATTTGGAGGACTGGTCACATATAGTGTGACCATTTGAAGCATGGTCACCTTTTCTACCAAAACAGTCCATGGAAACATAGAGGCATAGTGGGTGGTACAGGCTGGTCAAATTACAAAAATGACATAAAGATATGCATTTTGCCTGAGAAATATAAAAAATTTAAGATAATTGATTCAGGTCCTCAACTCTCTAGACTACAATGTGGAACATAGTTTATATGATAAAGGATTACTTATGTAACTGTATCAGTATCTGACAATAGTTTTATTCTCCAGAAGGTTTTGAATGAATTGAGTTAAAGATAACTAGATGCTTACTCTCAAACTACATTTCTTTCAATAGATGAGCATTCTCATGTTGCCAGGCTGGCAAAGGTCCTGGAGGTAGACTTGCCCCTGCTTACCAATGATGTGTCTGTATATTGCGAATCGGGCTTTGCCCATAAGAAAAGACAAGCAATAAATTTAGATCAATTTCCTTCATCATGACAGACCATTCCATCTGTAAACAGATGTAAAAGTACTATAGATCCACAGAAGATATTCCTACCACAGGACGGTGAGGAAAGGAAGAGTCCTGAACAAGAAGCTTTGTCAGCTCTGATACTGACACCAACAGTCAGGATCCAGCTGACACAGGACAAGCAGTTTGTGTCTGTCTACAGGATATACAAAACATATTACTCTCCTATTTGACCCAGCTCTTGCCTTTTTAATGATAGAAAATCTTTAATGATGGGAAAAGTCACATAGTCTCTAGACAGCTTCCTTAGAGACTAGAAAAAATTCAAAACATTTAAGAAGAAGTGCAGACTGCAGAGATATTTTTGATCAGTTACTTACAGAAACACAATTATCATATCCACATCAGATTGACAATACAGTTGCATAGCTACATAGCCAGAACCCAATTATGGTTTTCTTCTGAATCTCTTACACTCTGAAAGCCTTTTTGATTTACATCCTACAACTTGGAACAGTTTAAACAAAAATGGCTCCTGTCACTACTGAATCAGCACTAGAACCCCTCAGTGTACTAAACCAGTTACCCAGAAGGTGCTGCCTGGAAGTCACATCTCATTTGTTTTACTCTCCTAAAACTTAAAGGTATAAGAATTCAAAACGGTCTGCTGTATTTCAGGGTTATTACTGAGCATTAATAATGTCATGGTGTCATAATCCTGAAGTAATTTCTACTTTAGATAAGCTTGCAGTGTCAAAATGATGGGATGAGAGAAAACTTTCCTTTTGATAAAACAACTACAAGGACTGTGCTCATGTCAATATGGGTATTCATAAAGTACTGCAAATATTAAGGAACAAAATGGGCTTGCAGGGAATTCTGTGGGTATGTCACCATGTTGCATGCTTCTGGCCAACCTGCAATCAGAAAATTTGGTGGCACTTCTAAGGAGAAAGGAGAACCTGATTTAACTTCTGGCTCAGAGCAAATGAAAGTACAGAATCATCTGATATGGTCATTGAGGAAGCAACTAAGGAGTCATCAACAAACAGAAACCTGATGTTGCCACAACAGAGGCCGACTGGTTTCTTCTTGAGCCGTGCTTTGAAATCCCAAGGTTTGGCTCTGAATTAACTGCAAAAGTTTGTAGGAAAACTGCTACACACAACCTTTGCAGAAAAGGAAGCCTTCAAAACCTCCATTCCAGTAAAAAACTGTCTACCTGTCCTTACCTTTGTTCACTCATCCAGGAAGGTGCTTCAGCGCTGGATATTCACACCGAAGTCAGTTTTTCAAGTTCGCTTTATCATCTTATGCTGACATGGGAGTTCCACTTGCTGCAAAGAATGTAATATTGAGATGGCATCTTATCAGAATGGAATAAACAGTCACCTTCCTCACTTCTCACCGCTAATCTTCATTTGCAATAATTTCGTAACATCGTTTGTTATTCACATTGGTGTCTTTTTTCTTTCTTGAAGTCAGCTTTATAGCGCCAGTCACTAAAAAGCTTCCTACTGGTGTAGTATAACTCATATTTAAATAACACTAATCAGATGCTGTGTTGTACTTTGGGAAACATTTAATATTGTTTGGAGCCTTGCTCATTATAGTACATACTAAAGCAATAAAGAGTTGCTTTTAAAAAATGGACTATTTTAAAAATAAAGAGCTTTTTTAGCAATCAGCATTGTCAGTCGTCTTGACCATCTTGAGTCAATCTGCATTTCACTTTATAAATCTAAATTAAAGGCTTTATGATGACTGTTAACACTTACAAGCAGTCATTACGAATATTATAATGGTAATTTGATGTGTTCGGTTTTCAAATATTTCTTGTTTAATTGTGCATTTTATTACTTACTTTCTGGAATAATGGGAAGAGACGTAAAGAACTTCTTGGTGTTTAGAGTAGGAAGAGTATAAACAATAAATACCCAGTGTTGACAGATGATATGATGGGGCATTAAGAATTCCTGTGAGTATCTATAAGTTATGCACGTCAGTTGAACCTTGTAGAAGGTATGCAAATCAGCACAGTTAGGGATAATTTAACCTTGTTTTATCAGGTCTTACTTAACTCAGATTATAAAGATTTACTGACATCGCAGGAAAAGTTTTGTAAAACATTTTTTAACCCATTCACAATTTATTCAGAGTGTAAAACAAGCAGTCCTTGAAAGGATTAACATGCTCTGATTTGCATTTTGCTTGTTTTTGTTTCTTCCTTTTTTTGTATTGAAATATAATTCACATACCATATAATTCATCCATTTAAAGTCAGCCATTTTTAATATATTCACGTAATTGTACAACCATCATCACAATCAATTTTAGAACATTTCATCACCCCAAACCAAACACCCCCCTTACCCTTGGCATGTTCCCATCCCCCCATCCTTCCCAGCCCTCTTTCTGTCTCCATAGATTTGCCTATTCTGACATTTCATGTAAACAAACAAAAAGTGATGCTTTTTGTCTGGCTTCTTTCATTTAGCATAATGTTTTCAAGGTTCATCTGTGTTGTAACATATATCTGTACTTCATTCCTTTTTATTGTTGAATAAAGATGCACCTTTTAACTCTTAACAGAGCTTTTGCAATTCAACACTTAAAATATAAGGTTTATTATTTGCCAATGAAGATTCAGTAAAGAATATTAATCTGATTTTGTTACTGCATATATTTAAAGTGTGTTTATCTGGCTTTATGTCACCATTCCCCCAGCCCCGACCCCCTTTTTTTAAAAAACCAAGAGAGAAAAGAACAACATCAAAAAGGACGTAGAAGCTGAAAACATATGGTTTAATTTCATGTCTCAACAGGGGTTAAAGAAATTCAGCTCATTTTTTTAAATGATCATCAAATTGCCTTGACTTCTTTTTTAAAAATGCAATAATTTTCTGTTTACTTGGGGGAAAGGAATTACTACAACCCCACTCAATATTTTCAGCAGAAATTACCAGGGACACTTTTAATTTTTTCTAAAGTTGGTTTTTATTACCTGATGTTTTCAGTTTTGTTATTCTTGTATCTTTTTCATTTTCAATTATTCACAGTTTGTATTTAAAATTTTTAAGTCCCAAAACTATAAATACAGTGGATTGTTTTCTGATAATGATATTAACATTATAAACTTTGTTAATTTGGTTTCTGGCATAGGTGTTTACAAATAAACTGGGGTGTATATAGTCAATGAAATAGATATGAAACAAGCTTTTAAAATGCACTTACCTCTAGCCATACATTCTCCAATTTGTCCACGGGACCTCTTAAGGCTTGGATGATACAGGTCCTAAAAACCCAGAGGTAACAGTGTAGCATTGTTCTAATCTGCCAGGCTCCATCCAAAATAAAAGAGAATTTGGGTTTTTGAGTTTTTGTTTTTGTTTGTTCTTTTCAAACCCTTTCATTGAGAGAGTTTAACAGGATTTCTTCTTAAAGAATCCATACTGGGTCCTCTACCTCTACTTCACTTTTTAAGTGTCCACACAACCACCCTTTAACAGACCCTTGAATTTTGCCAGGGATGAACACACATCTCGCTGTTACATAGCCTTTGGAATCTGGATTCTACCCTGTTTGGGCAATCAGGGAGCCACTCTCATCTCCAGGCCTTTGGTTGCACCCTGTTCATGTCTCCTCAAAAATCACTTGACGAATCCAGCGGTTTCACCACAAGTTTACTGAGTATCCTGGGAATCGTTTCATTACAGCAAAAGACAGAAGCTCAGGTGAAAAAGCTCGGCCAACTAGTGGACGGGAAACCCCGCAATGCTAAGTAAATCTCCCGGCTCCACTTCTCAGTTTCCACTTTGCTTTTGCTTCTGCTTTTACCAGGACCAAGTGCTCAGTGTGTTTTTCTTTCCTGCTGTAATTCTCCAGTCCCATTCCAGCTAGTCTCCTCAGCTGACAATGCCTTCTGCTGTGGATAGTACAGAAAACACATGCATAGAACCTGGATGACCAGGGTTTAAGTCAGGGCTCACCACTTTCTAGTTGTGTGACATTAGGCAGGACTTAACCTATCAGGACTGTATCCTCATCTGTAAAGTGGAGGTTGATACCAGTGCAATATCCACACTGAAGCCACATACAGTGACTGCATTCACCAAATGTTCATCTCCCCCAATACTACAAATATGAAAATAGCTTTCCAGAACTTACAGTGTAGTCAGGGAAGCGGCTTGCACTACCCTGACTAATCCTTACAACAGCCCTGGGAGGCTGACAAAGATGAAAACAGAGGAAGAGAGAGGCAGAAGGTAGTCAAAAGTAGCGGCAGAGTCCAAGAGACCTGTGGGCTTCTACTCCCTAAATGCACGTGCTTGTCCAGGCCACAAGACCCAATTACTGGTTGTTTACGTGTCTGTCACCCCTACGAGATCGCCAGCCACCTACGGGCGGCCCAGGTCCGGTCCCTTTCTCACTCCAGGGCTCGGTGCGGCCCTCCCAGTCGCAGGGCGCGGGCCCGCTCGCTCGTCTGTAAGGAGAGGGGAGAGCGTCACGCCTGGTGTCTCCGCGCCACCCAGGCCTGATGTCCCCCGGGGCCCCAAGAGCACGGTGAGTAGGCGGCGGGAGAAGTCGGGAAGCCCAGCCGCGCCCAACGGCCGTTGGCGGTTGCCGCCACCTGCAGATGCAGCCGGGATTGGCTCCCCTCCGCTAGCGCGACGCCGGGAGGCCACGCCCCGCGGGAGCCCGCGCGTGCGCCGAAGGCGGGCGGCGGGCGTGAGAGTCCGGGCTGCGGACCCGGTGTGTGGGTCTGCGTGCACCCACACCCGCACCCGGGCCGCAGTTAGGGAGAGCCTTGGCCGGGAGGTGTGGGGGAGAGCAGAGGCGTGTGGCCCCGGGCAGCCTCTGCTTCTTTCCGGCGTCAGTCTAGCCGTTCTCACAAAGCGGTTGGCGGGGCAGTGTGAGGCGGAGCGAGGGAGTGACTCTGGGAACGACGTGCTGGACGCGGGTTCCGGCTGCACGCGGAGCGGAGGGGATGAAGGCAAGCAGAGAGCCCCAGGCACGACAGTCCCCCGGAAAAGCAGCGGGTAGAGAGTTGCCTCACCCGGTCGGTGACGCGGAGCGCGTCCGCCCCGCCGGCCCCGCCCCGCCCCGCCCCCATGACCTAAGTCGAGCCGCAGCCTCTGCAGAGCCCTCTGCAAGCCGCTCCACCGTGTTTCCGGATCGGCCGCTGTCTGCACCCCGGTGCCGCACCCTCCGCCCGCGGACGCCCGAGCCGCCCGCTCTCGTGTTCTCCCTGTGGCCCGGTGAGCCCGGCCCTCGCCCGCCACAACCCTGCGCCCGCTACACCTGCTTCTTGTCGCTTCCCAGCCGCGCGGATCCGTGCGCTTCCCTCTAATTTTCCTCCTCTCTTCCCAGCCCATTCCGTGTGTTTCCTCTCTGTCCTCTGCTCTTCTATTCCTCTTTCATCCTTGATCTTTCTCCCTTTGTTCTTTACCTCTCGCGTTCAGTTGGCTGTAATTTTAGCCTTCACCCTTCCACTCCCTCCCCTCGACCAGGGAGGGTGTCCTGCCTCGCCTTGGGTGGGGACCTTCAGCGCTTCTATAATGACCAAAGTGACTCTTCCTCCCCAGGCGACTCCAGGCCATTCCTGGGGCTGTTTATGCTGAGAGGAGGCCTTGAGCTGCACATTTTCTGCAGGCCCGCTGCCAGCCCCTCTTACAACCTCACCCGTGCCTGGGTCCTAGTTGACTGCCAGCGAGTCTGACCCATCATGACATCCTCACAACATGCCCATTCCCCAGAGTCAGCTACTATGCTGGGGCTGGCTCTCCAGAGTACTGAGTGCCACTGAAGCAGAATCTGGAAAAGAGTCAGTTTGTGACACTAAGAGAGCAGATGGGGGAGGGAGGACTACTGGGTTCATTTCCACCCTCCAGTGTGTGCACTTAATCAATCCCTGGATGCCCTGAGTGAAATAGACCCAGGTCTGGAACCCACAGGCCCACTTCCACTCCCCAGCCACCACCCTAGGGCAAGGATTGGGTGGGCTTGTGTGGCTTGCGCAGGCTCCCTTTCCTTGATGGAGTGTGGTCCTTGAAGGCAGATTTCCCTTTCTAAACTCTCCTCCTTTGCCCTCTCTACAGAACACATAGTATGACCATTAGGTGTTTCGTCTCCCAGCCATTTTCTATGGAAAACCAAAGGGATCTGGCCATGATAGCCACTGGCAGCTTTGAAGAATGGGATGCCTTTAAAGAAGCCTGATCTTGGAGACCTCACTGTAGGACCTTCAAAGCCGGGTAAGAATCCAGTCCAAGGGAAGGGGGATCTCTTGTGGCCTCCTAACCCTGTGGTGGGTACCAGGGTCAGTAGGACATTAGCAAAAATAACACCACTACTAACACAGCGAAGTTGCTCTTCAGAGTTCACAACGCACTTTCATACGTCCCTGGTCTCATTCTGGCCTTTCAGCTGACCCTGACAAGCCAAGGGGTGGTGGTCCCCTTTTTACAAAGGAGGAAATTGAAGCCCAGGTTGGATACTGTTTGAATATCAGCAGCAGAGCTAGGACAGGAACCTATTATTCTAACTACATTTGTTGACTTCAGCTTTGACCCTTCCTGAGACTGAGATTAGTAATCAGGTGTACTTTTTAACACTGAAACTGGTTATTTGCTAGGGGCTGTAATATAATTAACCCTTTCTAGGCCAGTTTTACTCACTCTTCTCAGTAGGGTCTTGAGCAAAGACAAATGTTGCCCACATATCCACACCTCTAACGGATTTGGGCAAACCCAGAGCAGCATTCAAAATGGCAGCTGAGCTCTATGCACTTGTCTTTGAGGCAGATGGGGGCTGGGTCTTCTTCTCTGGTCTTCACCACCCTTTGCAGCCCAGCTCAAGGTGAGGACAGGATAGGCTCATTTCATCATGTCTCTGATGCCCAGAGAAGGGACACCTTTTGCCTAAGCCTTCTCAGAGCTGTCATATTGGGATGTGAGAACTTGAGTGTTGGACAAGCCCTGCCTGTGCCTGGGGCTGAGAATACAGCAGGAGAGACATATTCTGGGCACCAGTGCAAAGCAAATAATAACATAAGGTTTGGAGCCCACAGATGTGACTCTTCCTAAGTTACCTCATCTGTAACATGGAAGTAAGGGCAGCCATGTCAAAGGGCTGCTCTGAGGAGTCAGAGCTCATAGAATGCCCTGGGCAGTGGTATGGAGAAAGGTGTGAAATTTGTCAGAAGCAGGTAAGTCAGGAGCACCTTCATCAACCCATTCTGCCATTTTGAGTGCCAATCCCTTAGCTTCATGTGAGCCAGGCCCACCCTGTAGGAGCTCCCCATGCATGGGTGTTGTGAGGAAACTCTGGATTTCCCTGTTTGCCCCAACCATGTGGGGTGCAAAGCCCCCTTCCACTGGGAGGAAGAAGCTGGGTGGGCTGTTTGTTTCCATGGGTCTCTGTGTTCACAACTGACTCCCGCCCACCACATCCACGCTCTTGTCGACCAGCTCCTGCCTCCTGGCGCAGCGACAGAGGCAGCCAATCAGGCTGAGCTGAGAGCAGCTACCCCTCTGAAGTGAGAGAAATGAGCTCAGGACAGAGAAGCAGGCCGCCCTCCCCCACTACATGCTGCGCTCACTTCCTCCTGAGGCAGTGGAGGAGGGCACGATTCCGGCTCTGAGAACAAAATGGAGCTTTTGGTTTCCTCCGTCACTGTTCATAGCCCCAGCCTGCACTTCTCCATACCCATCTCTTATGGTGAAGATGTGGATCCCCTGTGTTGGAGGAGAGCAACTGGCCAGAAAGGGAGACAGTTTTCCCTGCATCATAGTAGACTGGACAGTAGACCGGAGGGAGAGTCCACTGCCTATGCATTAAGCTCAGCCCTGAAAATCACCCGGTATCCTTCAAAGCTCAGCTAAACATTACCTTTTCTAATTACTGACTCATCCTTACCTCTTTTCCAGTGGAGTTAGTTGTCCTTTCCTCTGCATTTTGAGAACATGTGCTGTGAGCCCCTAATGCAGCTTGAATCAGCTGCCCACCCTATGCTGGAGAATAAGCCCCTACTAGGGTAGATCTTGTCTCCTGTCTCTCAGTGAACGAGTGCCCAGCAAACCATTCTTGTTGAAAGAATAACTCTAGAGAGTCTGAGCAGTGTGGGGACTGAGGAAGACAATTAGACTGAAAGGCTGGGCAGGGACTGAATTGGTCTTACCTATTCCTTTTCTTTTAAACTTAGATAATTCCAGATCCCTAGGAACCTCTCCTGCTTAAGAAATCCAGGGTATAAGCCTATGGGTGTATGCCTGTCAGGTCTTGGTCTGGCTGAAACCTGTTGCCCACTTCTACCTGTCCTCTGGACAGACCCCCAGAAGCAGGAACGTGGGGGCATCGTGGGTGGACTCTGCACCCAGTATAGAGATGGGCCAGTGCGAATTGTCAGGTGGCCCTGCAGCGAAGGGAGAGCGTGCTTCACACAGTGTGGACTCCTCAGGCAGGAATTGCTTCTCTGGCCCCTATGTAAATACCTCTGGGGCTCACTTCTATTTTCCCTCACAGGCTGTGGTGCTGTCAGGGCAGGTGGGGGTGGGTGGTGAGCTGATGGGAATTCTGTCTCCTTGGCTTAGACCCCGGCAGAGTTCCTCTATCTCGTCTCGTTGCTGATTGGAGGTGCCCCTCCTCCAATTGTTCTCCATCTCCTGGGAGGTAGCAGGAAATCAGCATCATGGTTGGATTCAAGGCCACAGATGTGCCCCCTACAGCCACTGTGAAGTTCCTGGGGGCTGGCACCGCTGCTTGCATTGCAGATCTCATCACTTTTCCCCTGGACACCGCCAAAGTCCGGCTGCAGGTGAGGGGATGAAGTCTAGGAGTCCTGACAGTGCCTAGTCTGCTCCCTGCCCAAGACACGCACTCCTTCAGGACCAGAGGGCTGTTCGGGACTGTAAACTTCGGAGCATAAGGATGGCAGGAGATGGGGAGAGCAACCTACCCATCCCTAAACTTCCCTGTCTTGGTCTTGCAGATCCAAGGAGAAAGCCAGGGGCAAGTGCGGACTGTGGCCAGCACCCAGTACCGCGGAGTGCTAGGCACCATCCTGACCATGGTGCGCACCGAGGGCCCCCGCAGCCTCTACAACGGGCTGGTCGCCGGCCTGCAACGCCAGATGAGCTTCGCCTCCATCCGCATTGGCCTCTACGACTCTGTCAAGCAGTTTTACACCAAGGGCTCTGAACGTGAGTGTGGGGCTGGGCTGTAGACCCCTTAGTGTTCTTCTCGGGGACGATGACCGTAGTTCATTACGCTGCATAGCTCCTTTAGGCCCTAAGCGCCCGAGGAGGATCAGAGGAAACAGAGAACTAGGAGGGGCCCTGGTTCTCCTATGATTCCTGAGCACTGGGATGTGCCATGCTCTGAGCAGGTCATGATCCCGTGGCCGTCCTCATAACCACCTCGAGAGCAGGTGGTATCATCCCTGTTACAGATGAAGAGACTGAGGTTTGTGGGCAGGGGAAGGACTTGGCCAAGGGCGCACAATGGGGAGCCAGAAAACAAACCCAGGACTTTCGCCTCTAAAGTTTTTCATCTCCTCAGCATGCCATGCCCACCCTCCATTTTATACGTGTGGAAACGGACAACCCAGATCAAAAGGTTGACTTTTCGCAAGATTACATGGCAGAGATAAGTAGATCTGGGATGAGAACCAAAGCCTTATGAGTCTCAGTATGTGGGAAAGCCACTTCTCTTAGCCTTGGATTTCACATTTGTCCAGTGGAAATGATTCTGACTTCTCAGGGCTGTCGCGTAGGGTGAATGAAGGGAATGAAATGCTTTACGAAGGAGCACTGAGTCCATTTTGTCCCACTCCTTGCTATGTCCTAGTATCTAGCAAGTAGGAAGCAGTGATATTTGTCTGCCATAAGGAGTTCTTAGAGCAAGAACTGGTCTGGAACCTATTCCCAAAAGGCAAAAGATTGCAAGACATAGTGGCTCTGGTGAGGAGAGGCATAAAATGAGTGTGAGCCCAGCTGGCCACTGACCCCCACTTTCTCCCACAGATGCCAGCATCGGGAGCCGCCTTCTGGCAGGCAGCACCACAGGTGCCTTGGCTGTGGCTGTGGCTCAGCCCACAGATGTGGTAAAGGTCCGGTTCCAGGCTCAGGCCCGAGCTGGAGGTGGCCAGAGATACCAAAGCACTGTTGATGCCTATAAGACCATTGCCCGAGAGGAAGGGTTCCGGGGACTCTGGAAAGGTGTGTACCAGGTGTTTTTCCCCCATCTTCCTCCTCCCCTATTCCCTGGTCTGACACAGATACCCTTTCCTCCTGTAGGGACCTCTCCCAATGTTGCTCGTAATGCCATTGTCAATTGTGCTGAGCTGGTGACCTATGACCTCATCAAGGATGCCCTCCTGAAAGCCAACCTCATGACAGGTGAGTTAGGACAAATGGTGCTGGGGCTCACCCTTACCCAACCCAGGATCGGCTGAGGGAGTCTGGGTGCCTGAAGACCACGACTTCTCATCCTGTTCCCCTTTGCTTGCGGAGTGAGTTCATCTCTCTCACCTGCCGTATTGAAGCCAGCGGGGATGGGGCTCCCACTCTGATACTGAAGCATGGAGGCTAAGCTGGCAGAATGACTCTCAGGCTCACAGGAGAGGGCCCAGTGAGGTCTCTGTCTCCTGAAAATCAGGAGATCCCTGGCTACCTAACTGATCTCTTCCCCTCGGGAGTGCCAGGTGTGGAGTCCTAACCGCCTTGCCCGCCCCTCCTCCTCGGCAGATGACCTCCCTTGCCACTTCACTTCCGCCTTCGGGGCAGGCTTCTGCACCACCATCATTGCCTCTCCTGTTGACGTGGTCAAGACAAGATACATGAACTCTGCCCTGGGGCAGTACAGCAGCGCTGGCCACTGTGCCCTTACCATGCTCCAGGAGGAGGGACCCCGAGCCTTCTACAAAGGGTGAGCCTCTGATCCACCCGCCCAGTGCCAGGCCTCCTGTCTGCCCATACCTGTCACACAGGGGCCGAGAACGGCTTGGAACCTAGTAGCAATCACACGTCAGACTATTTCTGATGCTGCTCCTGGCATTTCACCGGCATTCTCTCATGCTTGTGCTCCTTCCCCCCAGAGTTGCTCTCATCCCTACTGTAAGGGTGTTGAAATGGAGACTCAGGGTTTCTTGCTCACAGCCACACAGCTGTGAGGCTCTGTTCCCTGGGCCCTCCCTACCTCCTTTGGGACAAAGCAACGGGGTTAGACTGGATGCCAGAGCCCAGCAGGGTGAGGGAAGGTCAAGGTGCCATCTGTGACCTGTGTTTTCTCTGCTCTAGGTTTATGCCCTCCTTTCTCCGTTTGGGTTCCTGGAATGTGGTGATGTTTGTCACCTATGAGCAGCTCAAACGTGCCCTCATGGCTGCCTGCACTTCCCAGGGGCCTTCCTTTTGAGCCTTCTGCTGCTGACCGGACCACCGTTGGCTTTGGCCTCAGCTCCGGCCAGGCGCTGCTTCTCTTCCATCCTGTTCCTCCTCCCCTCCTTCCCATTCTTCTCTCCCCACTGTTTCCAACTGCTCCCCTTCCCACCTCCCCCCTTCCCTCTCCTCACATGCCCACCCCTCTTCCCCACCTCTTCTCCCCACTGCCTCTCAGTCCTGGTAGAGCTAACCCTGAGTGACGGGGAGGCCCAGCACCAGCCAGGATGCCAAGCCCTCAGTCCCTTGAAAAGTTCAGCCCAGCTCCGTCCTCTCCCCAAGCCCAGTCCAGCCAGCATGTTACCATAAAACAAGTTCAACCTTGGTGTCTCCTCCTCCCTCTCTTGCAGCTGTTAACAGAGGTCTTAGTCTAATGGACTCTTTTGGCCCCTGGTGAGCAGGGGAAGAGCCACCTGACTTGGAAAGGCGGGTATGACCCACCTTCCACCTCCAGCATCTAGTCTGGGCCTGTGGAGGTCACAGAGCCCACCTCTCTTTTGGGCCCAGGCCCAGGCCCAGGGCTTAGGTGGCAGGTGAAGGTGCAGCCCCGAGTCACAGTGGCTCTGCTCTTGCCAGGCCAACTGAGCTTTCACTCCCCTGGTGCCTGGTACTCCTGCACCTACCTTTTCAAACTGCCAGCTGGCCCCAGGCCTGTTGATGTACAAAATGAGAGCGTTCCTGTCTGCCCTAAATGCCCTGTGCTTCTTGGAAGATTTAGAGGAACTTAGGAATCTTAGATGCTATAAGCTTATTTTATTCCATATTACAAATGGCCCAAAGCCTCAGACCTACTGAAGCCTGTCAGGCTGCCTTCCATGTCCACACGCACACTCACAGAAGTTAGGGTTACTACTGGGGGACGGGCTGCAGGGCAAACAGCCGGCCTCAGCCAGAAGATACTTTCCTTTTAGAGTCTCATCCTCTCTCTGGGCAGAGATCCCAAGGAGGCAGAGAGACACCAGGGCTTAGGCTGCACGGAGGTGGCAGCCTTTCTGTCCCTCTTCCTACTACCTGTCCTCAGACAGAAAGCAGGTGGGCAGAGCTACTTCTGATTCCAGGGGTAAGGGACTTGGCTCTGTGAGATCCCAGAATCCTGCATCAGAGTGCCCAGGATTCCTCGCTTTACTACCTACCCTCTGACAAATGTGCTAAGGCCTCATCGTCCCCGAGGGGCAGGGTTGGATGACATGAGCTGAACCAGGGTGAAGGTGGCAGGCAGTGCAGCCAGGCTGTTCTCTCTGCTGGGCAGCAGGGAATCAGCGTAAACGGAGGACCTGGTCAGTGTGTCTTATACACCTTAATTCTCACATTAATCCTGTGAGGCAGGCTATTCACTGTTTTGCACCAGAGGGAACAGGTGCAATCTGTTGCCATGAGCATGTCTCAGCTGTTCATTCACCGGCTTGTGTGCCAGACACTGGAATGGACTCAAGGCCACCAGACTTCATCATGGTTCTGCACGTGATCCTGGGACAAGTTGCTGGGAAGGCGATAGGAACCACTGGACAGCATATCAGTAGGCCTCAGTAATTCAGTAACTGGGCCTCCATCCTTAATGCCTATACAACACCATAAGCCCTGTTTTGCCTGGCTCACAAGGTAGCCCTGAATATCACTGAGGTAGACTTCTCTTAGAGGTTGCTCTTCAGGCCTGAGACCAGGCTTCCTCCAGAGCCTCACCATGAAAAAGAGGTTAGGAGCAGGCTTCCCTGCTGGCCCAGAGGAGACCTGGAGTGCTAGAGATACACACCACAGGCTCCACACTCCCTTACTCACCTGCTCTCAGAGCAGGCCAGCTACCACTGCCGCTCTCCTGCCCCAAAGGGCAGAGTCTGTTTCCCTCATCTGGTTTCCCCAAAGCCTTCAAGATAGGAGTCGTGATTTTTGCTTTAAGAAACAGGCTCAAGAAATGTGCAGTGATTTGCCCAAGGGCACACAGCAGGTAAGTAGCACACCTGAGGTGTGTCTGACCCCAAAGCCCACATCCAGTAGTAACTGGAGATGCTTCCTAGAACCCTGGTCCAGATGCTACATCTCCACCTGCTGCTGCTGCTCTCTTCCCGATGCAGTAGAAGTGGCCAAGTGCTCCCCAGCCCCCACTTAAGAAAAATACCTTAGCTAATATGGTGCTTAGAATCATAGAATCCAAGCAATATGGACAACACGAGGCCTTTTCTGGGACCTCCGAAAAGGGCCCATTATGGGGCCCATATGTCCATTATGGGGGATGATTATGGGGCCTGTAAATTTGGGCTGATCCTAGTCTAAACCTAGACTCCAGAGAGGGGAGTGTCACCTGTATGGAGGAGGGATATACTGCACTGTGGAGGCAGTTGTGGGCTGCACAGCTGGCCTTGAGCTGGGACTCTGCAAGTCACGTCAGCAGCCATGCTGTAACCCTGAAGCCTAAGCAGCAAGTTCACCAAGCACCTCCACACCAATGACTCAGTTCTCACAAGCAGCCCGGGGCGGGGGTTATGAGCTCTGCTTCACTGACAAGACAGGCAGCAACATCCACAGGGTCAGTGGCTGGGCTGGGAGCAGAACCCAGACGCGCCTCCTAGAGAGAGTGCAGGACCACCCACAGAACAAGGGGACAGGCTGGAAGGATGGAAACCAAGCCATTGCCAGTGGTCGGTCCCTAGGTGCTGCCTGTCTAAGCACTGAGTCTGGGAAGTGGGCTGTCAAGTTTCTGGTGACAACTTGGCCCCTGAGCCCTGTGTGACCTGGGACAGAATTTTCTTTCTGTGCTTCCTATCTCTACAGTGTGACCATATCACACTCCTGAGACTGCCCCTGCTGAAGATCACATGTCATGAGAAATCAGAGCAGAGCTGGTGACCTTCAGAGGCCACTCGGCTCTGCCCCTCTGTCAAGGTGGGAGCACAGAGCTTTGATCCCTCAGCCCTGGCCATGTCCACAGAGCCAGGACAGGGACCCGGGTCATGGGCTTCCTGGGCCCTGCCCTTTGCTCCACAGAGGAGCTAAATGAAGCTCTCCTCCCCCAACACACACTCTCCAGGGTGTAGCTGGAGGATAGGAAATAAATCTTTATTGTGTCAGTTGACAAGTCCCATGCCATGCCCCCCTCATGTCGTCTGTGCACCTGAGGCTGTGGAGGGGCAGGAGTGGGCTAAGGCCCAGCTCGCCCTCTCTGTCCCCCGCTCCAGCTCCCAGCCCAGCAGTTATGTCAGCAATGCCTGGCGCAGCATCTGCTTCTTCTGGGCTGTGAGGCGGGTGGGAAACTGGATGTCAAAGAAGATGAAAAGGTCCCCCTTCTTCGCAGGGTCCTCAGGCAATGGCATCCCCTCACCGGGCACCTTCTTGAAGTACTTGGGACTGAGACGGGAGGATGAACGAAAGCAGCTTAGAGCATCCCCCAGAGCCGCCCTGCGGCAGGCCCCAGGCCACCACTCCTCACAAGCTCAGGTGTAGGGCGGTCCCCACAGCTGTCATGGGATGGCTCTTCTCAGAAAGAACCAGTGAGAGGGGAGAGACTGGCTTGTTCCAGACAGCTTCCTCCCTGAAAACCCATTTACATGGAGTCTCTGATGGAGAATTCCATGAATCTTGTTTTAGATATGGAAGACAGGACAAGGAAGGAAAGGTGAGCAGACCCTGTTGGGGGTGGGGGATGCTGGGCTGCTCAGCAAAGCTTCCCATGCAGATGACCCTTCTTGGAGACTTAGGGAATGCAACTCAGAACTCTAACAGAAGGTTCTGGAAAATGAAGGCAGCAAGGATTGCCCAGCACTGGGAGCCTCTCACTTCTACAGTGGCTTCATGCAAGTGAGAAAAAGGCCCTCCATTTGCCAGGCGAAGGCAGCCTACAGCTTGGCCAGAGTTGGAGCTGAATTTCAGTCCTATTTCATCCCCTTGTGGTGGGTGTACCAGGCCAACCTGACTGACACTATCCTAAGGCCCAGGCCAGCCCTTCTGCCTACTGGGTCCCAAGCAGATGGACTCACTGGATGATGTCATTGATGGGGATGTTGAGCAGACGGTCATCGAGGGTCTTCACCTCCACGGTGCAGCAGGTCAGAGCCTAGGGGATGTCAGGGTTGAAGGTGGGAGTGGGGAAGGTCACCATGGCCACTCTGTTTAGCAGGCATTTTTTTAGCCTATTCAATGCCAAGCCCTGAGCTGAGCCTCAAGGAGACAAAAGGATGTTCAAGGACTAACAGGTGATTGAGGCAGGTACCTGCCCCCAAGGAGTTCAGTCTGGTAGGTAAGACTGATGTGGATACATGTTTTGACAGAGGGAAGTAAAGGGATCAATGGGAACCAAAGAGAGGTCCCCAAACTATTCTGGGGTGGGACAGGAAGGCTCCTCAGTGGTGGTAGCTGTTGATGAGGGCCTTTAAAGCATGGGTGGGACCTTGCCAGTTAAACAAAGTGGGTGGATAGTGTTCCAGCATGAATGAGAATGGAGGTGTGAAAATGCACCAAAAGAGCAGGAGCTCTAAGTGGCACAGTGGCGGGAGTGCAGGGGATGAGACCAGCAGAGGCCAGATAGCAGAGGGCCTCGAATGCCATGAGAAGATGTTTGGACAAGAGTATGGCTCGGTCAGATGAGTGTGTGGAAAGACCTCTGTGGGAAGATCTTGGAGAAGGGAGGCAGGAAGGCCACTGAGGAGTCTGCCACACAGAGCCAGGTGCGCAGACCCAGGTGAGGATGAACAGTGGAGCAAGCAGAGATTTGGAGGTGGCATCGCCTGAACTGAGTGACAGATTGTGGGCGGGGCCGGCGAGGGGAGGCAGAGTCAAGGCTGGGGCCATCTCTCGCTTGGGTTGTAAGGGCACGGAGGGGCCACTCATGCTCAGGAGATGGTGCACAGCATTCATCTCGTCCTGAGGGCCTGTGCCATGCACTGGGCCGAGTGAGGAGAGGCCTGCTCGCCTTGGGACCACCTGAGTGGGGGCTCACTCTGCTGCCCACTCCCTGCTCCTCTGCTTTGCCCACTCACCTTGCCCAAGGGAATGGAGTTCACAAAAAAGAGGTGGTCATTCTCCCTGCGAAAGCGAGGGTGCAGCTTCTCCTTCACGATGAAGATGATATCGGCTGGGATGATGTTGGGGCCCTAGGCAGGGGAGGCCAAGGACTAGTTGGCTGTGTGACATGCCAAGTCCCTGCCTCTACTGGTTTCCATGTCTTCATCTGAACAATGATGAGATTAGACCAGGTTTTCTGGAAAGGCCTCTTCAGTTTGGCTCCATAGCCCCTCCTCTGAGAAGCCTGCCCCGCCCCCCATTACTTCTCTACTGAGCATGCTCAAATACACGCGCTCAGCTGGAGTGGGACACAGGCTTCCTCAGGTGGTGGGCACAGCACTGAGCTCATGTCAGGTAACTGCCTGCAAGTCTCTGTCCTGCTAGGCCTCATTAAGTCACCAAAACTCTGCAGAGCGCTCTTCTGGGCACTGGGGACAGAGTAGTCAGACTGGCCTCGACCCCTAAGGAGCTCACAGTCTAGTGGGGGAAATAGGCACACAGTGAGTCTTCAGCACACTCAAGGTTATGGTAAAGGGCACCCAGAGGCGGGAGCTCAGACTGGGGCTGACCCGGGAGGAGCGGTCAGGGGAGGCTGCTCTGAGTGGGGAGCACTGGTGCTGGGTCTTCAAGGGGGTCTTTTGGAAGTAGATGTTTTATAGGTAAGAAAGGGGGCAAGAAGTGTGGACAGAGGAATTAATCTCTCTTGGCTCTAAATACACCATCATTCTGCCTCTTCTCAGGACTTAAGGACTCATACCTTGGACAATTTTATATTTTTACTTCAATAAATAGTTAAAATTAAAATATTAAACAGCATTAAAATTACTATTAATAAGTGGCTTCTCAGTAGCTCCTATAGTTGGGCTGTATTCAGAGAAGCACTGGAGATCAGGAAGAGCATGGGCAGTAAGACTGGGTTCTCCTCTCAACGCTTGTACTCTTGCCCTGGGCAGTCCCCTCCCTCTCTGGGCCTCAGTTTCCGACTCTGCAAAATGGGGAGAAGCCCTGGGCTACCCACTCACAGAGGCATTGTGAGGCTCTGTCCCTTGGAGGGGACATTAGGGATCATCTTGCCCACTCTGCAGACTGGTCCCCTACCAGACCAGGGCTCACAGGGGCAGGGAAAAGCTCTGCTTTCTTCCCCTCTGTCCTCCCACCACGGGAGCCTGGGTGACTGAGCCCTGACTGCCCTAGTCAGCTGCCTTCCCTCTCACCTGGTCCCCTTCCTTCTCAAAAGTGATCCGAGTGCCCTGCCTCCAGCCAGGCTTCACATCAATCGTGAGGATCTTGTCCTTGATGGTCGAGGAGTACCCATCCTCATTCAGCACCTGCAGTGAGACGGCAGGGGGAGGTTGGCCCCGGATTTCCCAGCTGGCTATTACACACGTGAAAGATGCTCTGTGGGATCTGTGCCCAGGCTCAATCCTCTAGCAATGAGGACAACCTGCCCCCAAGCCAGTCCCACTCCCACCTGCTTCCAGTGGAACCAAGACCTTATGATTCCAGGGTGGCAGGCATGTCACCGAGCTGGGGCCTGAGATGCCAAGCAGTCACCATGAGTTAATCAAGCCCACAACTCCGGCCCTATCAATCATGTGGTCCTGGCCACTAATGGACACGCAGTGAACATGCACTCAGTTCCTCCCTCCCACCCCAAGGTTCTGGCCCTGAGCCTCTGGAAAGTCTCATAATCTCAAAGGGAGAAAATCCACTGAGATGAACATATCTGAGCCTCAACAGAAGCCTTCCTTTTATGTCATCTGTCCATTCCCCAATCACATACCTAGATGGGTACCATTTGTGGAAAGCATGGCCACAGTTGCCAACTCCTCTGCTGGGCAAAGGACATGTGCGGGACCCTGCTCATGTGCCTAGCACGGGGACTTTGGGAACTGTCCCCCAGTCTACCCTCCGTGCCCACACTGCTCCTTCTTAGTCATGAGGCCTACACCCTGATGAAACTCTAGAGGTATATGGTCTGGTCTTGCCCAGAGGTCAGAATTCACAGTAGACTCCTCCCATTCAGAGCCCAGACCTCCCTCAGAGATGGGGCTGAACGAGAAGTGAAACCTCCCAACCCAGTTAGGAATGCCAGCCCTGGTCTGGTAGGAAGGGATCCCTGCACTAGAAAAGAACAGAACAGTTCTCTCAATTGTCCCTTCCAAACTTCAGACTCTAGAATTCAAGGATCCCAGCTGATTCCGTGGTTCTGTCAGAGATCATACCAGAGGTCTCCAGGTAGGGTCAGGAAGGAGGTGACTGGTGGGGTTGGAAGGGACAGATGGTGGCTTTTTGTGGGAGCAAACCAAGTACTCACCCTTCGGGAGATCTTAATTTTCTTGGTGCAGCCAAAGAATAAGTCCTCCAGGGATAGGTAAAGGTCTCGTTCAATTGGGGGATCCTGTTTTCTGACCCCTCGGCCCCGGAGCCCCCCAAAGTTCAAATCCACCTCACTTCCTTCTGTATCAAAAAATTCTGCAGGAGGTGGGAGAAAAACTGTATCCAGAGACTTGAATTCATCAACACCCCCTTCAGACCCCAGGTGTGATACCCAGCATCCCATTTCACCTTGCTGATACAGTTTAGCCAGGAAGCTGTCCTTAATTGCAGATCCAATGATTAACGTGTCTGGCCCCTCCCCACTGCTTCATTCCCATTGGGGACACTCCCTCACTTTCCTGATTCTCTCCCTGCCACCCTTCCAACTTGGGGAAATACCCCTCAAGGCTGGCTGCCTCGGGAGGGAGAGGGTGCCCTCTGGTGGCCGTCCCTGGTAGTGCCAAACACGACTCGGCTGTTAGCCTTATGAGGCGGGGCTCACAGCATTCCAGTCTTCCCCACCCTTCCCCGGGCTCCTCCCATCCTTCACTTTCCAGCACCCCCAAGACCACTAGAAACCCCAGACTCAAGTTTCTATGAAGTCAGCAGTTAAGATGGGGGTGAGGCAGGGTTGGTTGCTAACAAACTTGGTCCCAAACTCCTCTTTCCTCAACTTCTTTTGCTCCTGCCCAATTCTACACCTATAACACCTCTTGCTACCCTGCCCTTCCCTTCTAGTGCAAAAAGCCCCTGTCCCTTGAAGTGCTGTGCAATTATTTGGCTTCAGTTTCTCCATCTGTGGGATGGGGTAATATTATGCCTGACCTGCCTTCCACCATTAAGATTAGACACCAAGATGATGAAGAAGAGGAGCTAAAACTTGTTGAGAGCTCACTATGCACTAAGTGCTCTTTCCATCTCTTTACATTATCTTACTGGCCCACAGAGGCCAAACAAAATTCTCACAGTCCCATAGCTAGTAACAGTAGAGTTGGGATCTAAACCCTGGATGATTTGACTACAGAACCTATGCCCTTAATACTATGCTTATTGCTAGACATGAAGCCCACTGTAAACTGTAGTCAGGCAGGGGTTGCTATTATGACTTAAGATTTTTTGTACTCTGCCTCTCATAGTTAATGCAGTGGAATGAACTTCACAGGCTAGAATGGTGCAATCACTTTAGACTGGAGAGGGCAAGGCATTGTCACACTATGTGCCCCTAAGATGTGATTGGTAATCGAGAGGCCTGTGAATTACCTACTCCACTCCTGCTCTGCTGAATTCATTTGTTCATCCAGCACCTATGGAGTGCCAGGTAGTAGACCCCCCAAGAACTAGATTACAGGAAGCCTAGCCCCTCACCCTGCAGGGAGTGGGAACACAAGAACCCCTAGAGTGGAGCCCTGCAGTAGTATAGCTCCTAGGCACTGCCTGAGGGACCCCCAGACCCTGAGCTTGACCTTCCCTAATGAGTGATGCTCCCCTGAGCTCTGGTGTGGCTCCTCTAAACTCCTTCTTTTCCATTCACCTGTCCCTGGGAGACACAAGTCCATTGTATCACAGTTTTCAGACTGCAAAGCCCATTTTCATGAACATTATCTCAATTTTTCATAATGACCTGTGAAGAATGGACTATTTCAGCCATTTAATGGTAAGAAAGCTGACGTTTCAGAGAGGCAAAGAGATTTGCCCAGAATCACACAGCTCACAAGTGACAGAGCATGGTTTTGAAACAAGGCCTCTGACTCCAAGTCCCTTACTTCTTCCAGTGTCACATGGAGTTTGTAAACTTAGCTTCCTCTGACAGGTGAAGGCAGTGCACTGTGGGAAGGAGCGCTGACATGGAGGGGCAGTGGGCTGTAGCCCACTTACCTTATTAACATGGAGAAAAGGTACAGAGAACCTTTGAAATGCAGAAAAGCTGTCCTATAGCCAGGGAGAAGGGGCTAGGGGGTTGAGGAAACAAATCTAGACTCTCTGAGTTGCATGACTGGAACTGGAGCCAGGAAGACAGGTCCAGGTTAACTGTCCTTGCAAGATGATTCTGAGCCTCAGAACTGTTTGTCTGGGACCTGGGATCATCCACCTATCCACCCATCCGAGTACTCATCTGACTAACACACACCATACAATGAAATTTTATGCAGCTATTAACATGAATAAAGTAGATCTGTTTATAATATAAAATTAAATAATCTTCAAGATATATTAACTGAAAAAAATCAGTGGGTACAATGTGGTCCCATTTCCTTAACATAAAAGGCTTATGTAAAAATAAATATATGTTCATAAATGCATAGCAAATTTCTGGAAAGATACATAAACTGTTAAATGTGAGTGGTTGCTTCTGGGGCAGGAACAGGGGACTGGAATTTATTTCTTCTTCAACAAATTGTTTTGTTGTTGGGTTTTGTTTTTTACCATGTACTATACATATTTCTTAAACAAAATAAAACAATTTTAAAAAAGCATCTTTCCCAGCTATGTCCTCTGCCAGTGAGGCAAGGGGGTAGGTAGGATCTCTTACCACCAAAGGGGTTGTCTCCTCCAAAGAACTCATGGAAAACCTTTTCAGGGTTGCCGTGGAAGACGTAACCAGTTGTCCACGGGGTCTGGGATCCAAACTCCAGAGGAATCCCGCCCTTCAGACCCTCCTCTCCGAACTTGTCATAGATGCCTCTCTTCACAGCTGTGGATATGTGTCTGCTTGAGGAGGGGTCCAGCCTTGGGAGCTAAGATGGCTGGAGGGCTGGGAAACAGGAGGATGTGGGGCAGAGAAGAAGGGGCAAAAATGCTATTTCTAAAGTGCCTACTGCCTGGCAGTCTGGAGGAGGAAGACCCTAGAAAATAAGGGGCTGATTTCATTGTGGGTCAACCTAAGCATGGTCCCATACCTAGGCGTGGTCCCATACCTAGACAAGAGTTGGGAAAGACTGGGACTTGCTGGAGGATGGGTGGGGATTGGAGGAGGGCTGGAGAGACTAAGCTCCAGGCTATTGTCTTGAGATTTGGTTTAACTCAGGCATCAAGCTACGGCCTTATCTGGGAAACAGAATCTTAGAGCCTTGAAATTCTAGAATATAAAAATTCTAGAGCTTCCAAGTTCTGAAGCTTTGAAATTCTATTGTCTAAGGATCCTCCAGTCTTGAAAACCTGGGGCTGGAGAAATCTTAGTGATCTTCTGGCCATTCTTCTTCACAGTATCCATGATTATAGCCTTCAGGACAAACCCTTGGGGAAATCCATGTGGGCACTGTCCAAGGCCAAGGCAGGGAATCACACTTTCTTCACTCTCTGGTTTCCTTAGGAAGGAAATTTCCTAATTACTGGCCTCTCTGCCCCTTCATATGCATGCTGTGCTCTGACAGAAAGACATTTAGCAATTTGGTAACCTGGGAGGAATAACTGAGCATGCCTGCCTCTCAGTTTCAGCCTTCTTCCCTTGGCAGCAGGCATCTCTCTCACTCTGACCCTGAAGGGAATGAGAGAGAGGAGGGGAGACTGGGCCCAGGTCCTACCCTGCGGAGAAGGGGAGAGCACATCAGCCTACCTCCGGGGCTCTCCACACCATGTCCTCGACTTCAGCTTGTGTCTACCGAGGAAGGCAATTCATTCTGTTTTCTTTCTCAGTTTGTTTAGATTTTGGGCAGGGAGGAGAAATGCTTACTCTCTTTTGGGCCCCCTCAAAAATCCCAACACTCAGGGAATTAAAGAATGATCTTAATGGAGAGGTGGGACAGAGGACATGTCCTGGAGTCACTCACGGTCGCTCAGTACATCGTAGGCCTCTGCTATTTGCTTGAATGTCTCTGCTGAGGACGGCGCAACGGACTTCAGCGGGTGGTTCTTAAGGGCCAGTTTCCGGTACCTAGAGGGAGGGTAAATACAAGTCATCGCCGCTGATCTGATCCTGGGGTGCAGACATGGTTCTGAGCTGGCTCTGCAGTCTGCTGCCTGGTTGGCCTCTCAGAGCTCTGATGTTCCCAACTATAAATCAGCACTGTGGTGGCCAGGAAAACACACTGTTCAGATGCCCTTGAAGAGGACGTGGTGTAGGGAGCGTGGCTGACTGACAGCTCTGGGCATTTGTGCGGAGGCTACACATGCCCCAAGCTGCTCCCAGCCAATGCCCACGCATGGTGGGGACATTAATGCTGGGACAGTAGTCCTCTGTTTGAGGACCATCAGCCTGGCTGAGAATTTCTCCAGCCCTGCAGCACCCACAACCCAGCCTTTCCTTCCTGCCCTCTGTTCACAGGTGTCAGGCCCACCTGCACTGTGGTCTCCTCCCCTGTCCCCCTCACAAGTGCTTCCCCCAGTACATTTCTTGCACATCTAATTGTATTTTGGTGACTGAACTAACACCAAGCTTCTTGGTTAGATTAGATAAAACACGTTGCAAAGGGCCTGGTACTGAGCGGCATTCAGCCCCATCGGCCTCTCGCAGTCTCCCACCTCTGGGCGGTTCTTTCCCGCTTCTGTATCTACCCAGTCTCACGGCTCAGGGACGTAACAGGTGACACCTGCAGCACCTGAGTTTGTATTATCAACGTCCCAGGAGGAAGAAACTGGGTGATTTGTGGAGAGTTTAATAAAGGACCAAGGTGTGGGAAGCCACAAGGGACAGCGCAGTGTCCCCAGGCCAGGTGCCCTGAGGCACCCCAGACACCCCTGCCCCTAGAGTGGTGAGAGGAAAGAGGCCACCAAAGACCCACAGGAGAGAAAGTGGACGGGGTGCTTAGCAGGAGCTGTAATCTTCAGTTAAGGGACAGATCCAACCTGAAGAGAGCAGGAAGGGAGCAGAGAATAAGTACCCCAGCCCCACTCTGCTCCTTCGTGATCTTCTGCCTTGTGCTCCCTTTTGTGGGGTGCCTTAGAAAGCCTGGGGGCCAGGAAATCTAGTGAGGCCAGCCTCCAGAGCGGAGGGCAGGATGTAGCAAGACAGGGCATTAGTACAGCCTCCTAAGTTGATCAGTACGAGTGTGACCCCACATAGGCTCCGCTGGGTCAGCTCCTCTGCCCTGCTCACGCCTCCCAGGCTGGTGACCCAGATTCTGCCGCCTCTCGTCTCACGCCACAGCTCTCCACGGACAGCTCGTCATCCATCCCACGGCCGGGAGCACCACCCACTCACTGATGACTCCCAAAGTGCCATCTCACCCCAGGCCACTTCCCTGAACCCAGACTTCTGCAACCAGCTGCCCACTCAGAATCTTCCTTCCAATGTCCCCCCAGGCTCCACAAACTCACTTTTTTAAAAATAAATATGTCACACAGCTAGCCCAAAATTGAGCACATTTCCATTCCCTAACTTTTCGCCACCTGTCCAGGTACTGAGGCTGGAAAGCTAAGCATCATCTTTGACTCCAAGTTCTCCCTCAGCCCTGCACCCCATCACATCAGTCACCAAGCCATGTTGGTTTTTTCTTCTAACCAATGTTCTGTCCCTGTCTCTTCATCCCCACACCTATTACAGAACCATGTATTCCTGCTTCCAGTTTTCCCTTCTCCAGTCCATTTTGTGTGCGGCCATGCAACGCATCTCCCTGTCTTTGGTTGATGCTTCTAAAATGCTTCCTGACCAAGTCACTCTCCTGCCAAAGTCCTTCACTGGTTCCCCCTTTGTTTTCAGCATAAAATCTACACGTCTCTAAGATTCAAGCCTGCCTCTGTCTGGCCTTCTCACTCACAGCTCTCCTTGCCTGCTCCCATGACCTCCCTGGCCCCTCTCACCACTCTCCATACTCTGCACACTGGCTGGCTTATGCCTTTTGACATTTTACCCCCTTCACCTGTACTGCTCACCCCTCTCCAGCCCCTCCCATCTCCTTCTGGCAAATTTTTATTTGTTCTTCAACATTCAGCTTTGGGGTTAACTCCTCCAGGACACTTTCCCTGACTGCAGCCTCCATTGTAGATTAGATTCCCCTTCCTGCAGCCCCAGTGCCTTTGATGCAGTCCTTAGCACGCAGTGCTCCGGTTGTTTGTTGCCTAGTCTGTCTCTCCCACTAGCCCGGGAGTTTCTTGAGTTGCTGTGCCCATTTTCTGTGTCCTAGGCCTAGCACTGATCAGCAATGAGCAAATGAATGATATGAACTGTCTGTCCCCTAACGCAGCCCATCTCACCATGGAACCCCTCTGACTTTTAGGCAACACTTCCTCTTACTGAGCTGAGTATGCTGTTCTGCAGCTTCCTCCATCCACCAGGGTCCTGGCTCTGTCCTTGGACACCTTACAGAGAGAATCGGCTCTGTCCACCTTCAGAGACTTGAAGATTTTTTTTTTCTTTTGGTCAAAATTTAGGTACTCCCAATGGGACAATGCATTATACATGTGACTCATCCCTTAAGAGTTGTTCCAGGGGAGAAGGGTTAAGGACTGTTATTTGAGACATACACAGTTTTTTACATCACTCTTTGTATGACATGACTCCAAATGCAAATCATTGCTGGGCATTTTCATGTTCATTATCTCAGATAATCTCATTTTAATACCATAACAACCCTTACTTATTTTTCTAGTGATGAGAAAACTGAGGCTCAGAGAGATAAAGTAATTTTCCCATGTCACACAGCTAGCAGGTAGGAAAACCTGGATTCAGTCAGACCTGGACCTTTACAATCCTTAAACTGAGTTTATCATTCTGCATTTCAACTGCCCTCTCTCCCTGTGACCTCTCCCTAGCTTGGTTGGTCCACTGGCCACAGTGGGTGACATCAAGCACTGTCCTAAATTGTTCTCTAATTGTTTTGTGAGTTTGTATCTTGTTTCTCCCATCACACTTTAGACTCTCTCCATTTACCCTACTTAGGTCCCTTCTAGCACCTTGCCCGTGGCAGGCAACTCGAGTAGGCATGGAGTGTAAATAATGGCTCTGCCATTTACCAGGCACATGGCCTTGGGACAATAATGGCACCTACCTCTCAAGGTTGTTATGAGGATTAAATGAAATAACAGAAGGTTCTCACTACCCAACCTGAATGGACTGAGTCATCCAATGAATAACCAAATCCATTCCCTCTCCTCTCTCCAGCCCACAACCCTGCTGTAAGCCTCATCTTTTGCCTTATCATGACAGCCTCCAAACTCTCCTTCCAAAATAGGTTTCCACAAGCCCTTTCCTCCCCTTTTGTAACACACATGGTGCTTGTGACTTAGTCAACACATGTATTCACCGAACAACTTCAGCTGTGCATTTGTCTGACTCACAATTATATCTCCAGCTGCTACCACTGCTTCAACTCATGTGATAGGCACTCAATAAATATTTACAAAAAAAAAATACCATATTTTCGGAGAACTGTGCTGACTCCTGTCCTAGACTTTCTTAGAAATAGGCCACAAAGTCCCCAAGACTTGATGGAAGTATTCAGAGATGCAGCTTATTCAATGTCAAAAACCCACATGATGGCCAAAATAAAATTTCAACACACCCATCTGGCCAGGTCGCTCTTCTGTTTGCATCCTTTGTTTCTCCATAATATTCAGGATACAGTTCAAATGTCTCCTTTGTCCCCATTTCATTGCTAGGAAAACCAGGGCACTCAGCAGACAGGACAGGGAGGGTAAAGGATGATGGATTGGGAACCCTGACCCAGCACAAAACCAGGATGTAATTATACAGGAAGCAAGAGAAGAAACCAGGTTTACCTTGTCTGCCCTAAGCTATACAGGAAAGCTTTGTTTGGAAGAGATAAGGGTGGGGCCTGCCCCAGCACCCCCATAAAGCCTCACTCCAACTTACGCCTTCTTGATCTGGGCATCCTCTGAATTGCGAGTGATCTGGAGCACAGAGTAATAATCCTGGCCCATGGATGGCTGCTGGCAAGGCAGTCGTTTGGTGGATAGTACTGACTCCGGCACGGCTGTTAGTCTGCATTCCTTGGTTGCTCCTGACAACCCACAGGTGCACTCTGGGAGTTGTAATTCTTCCTGCCTGAGCAAATGGCCTTCTCAGCTCTGCCTAATAGAGAGTGAATAGGGCTAGGAGTGCTGGGGCTGATTCTGTGACCCTAATAAGGGTCGCTCAACTCAGAAATCAGAATATTTTTTAAGGAAAGTAACAATTTGCTACTGGAGGTTACTTGGAATCCACAGATTGGATGACAGTACGGGAGGTTCAATGCTGGTTTCCTTGTTTTGACAGATGTACTGTGGTTATGCAGGAGTGTCCTTGGTTTTTAGCAAATGCACACTGAAGTATTTAAAAGTAATGAGACATAATATTTGTGTTATTACTCTTAGGTGACTCAGAAAAAAATACAGCATATATAACCTGTGTCATACACACAGACACACATACACACACACATATGGAGAGAGAATGATAAAACAAACATAATAAAATCTTAACATCTGGGAGATCTAGTGAAGATATACTGGAATTCTTTGTCCTGTTCTTGCAACTTTTCTGCAAGTCTAAAATTTCAAAATAAAATATAAACAGAAAAAAAATTACAAATAGAAAAAAATATAAAATACCTCCACAAAGACACTTATTCAAGAAAGCTTTACTTTGCAAGGCTATTGTGAGAACTGTGCCTGGCACAGAACACATGCTCAATAGCTGATGCCACTGCCAACTTTTCAGGCCTGAGAAACCAGGCAGTTCTCCAAGGAAGTCACAAGGGGGCATCTGAAAGCCAAGGAAGGAGGCCTCCTCAGAGCTTCCCTGGGCCTGTTGCGCAGTGATTGGGGGTTGTCCACCCTTCTTTACTCAGAAGGCACTCCTCGATCCACAAGAGGAAAAGGCTTTGTCTGTTATAAGTAGGGCATTATTCCATTTATAGTGGGCAAGTCTTTGGGGTACCTGAGGGCTAGGTGCTCCTTCTGTTTAGGTCTGGATTGTCAAGGGGCACTCCATTACAGCCAGGATATCAACTCCGGAGACCTATGAAGAGGGGCTCATGAACATCAGGACAATGGAGAAGAGCGACTCCTGGAAGGGGAACTCAGAGAAACACTTGCTGTATGAACTCAGCCATACCCTTCCTCATCCTGTTTTCTTACTTCTTAGGTGTTCCTCCTGGAGCTCCTAGGATTCAGTGTTTCTGAACTCTGGATATGTCCCTTTCAGGTCTACCTGACCCTATCACAAAACCACTCCTTGAACGAAATTGCTTTGGTCCCAGAGGCCTCATGGCCACATAGTATAGTGCAAGGAGCATAGGCCTTGGAGACAGACTGAGCAAGGCCCAAATCAAGGCTCTGGTACTTAATTTCTTGAGCCTTAGTTTCCTTATCTGTAAAATAGAAATAATACAATTTCCTTGAGTGCTGTGATGATTAAATATATAAATACCTAGATCACAGTAGATACCCAGTAAATTCTCAATGAATTACAGTATTTTATTTTCACAATTTGGGTTAAGCATAAGCAATAGGTAGAAAAAATGGGACTTAAGGTTAAGATAACTCTTTTATAACCCTTAGCAAATCACCTCATCACTTTGAGTTTCACTACTCGCATGTCACAGCCTGGTTATAAAGATTACCTGAAAATGTATCTTTAAGAACTATGTGAATCATACTACCACCCCAGCCAGGAATTACCTTCTCCGTTAAAATAAATCCGAATCTTAGCTGACATGGCTCAGATCAAATTTTGCATCCTCCAAGAAACCTTTCCTCTATTCATCTCTAAAATGCAAGTGATATGGTATTTATACTCTAGAAATTATTAAAAAAAGAACAAGGTCTAAATGTACTGAAGAACGAACTCAGTGAGACTAAGTGAAAATAAACCATGCAATACATAATAATTCCATTTGTACTTCAAGAAAAAAAAGTGACCATGTCATACCCTTACTTAAAATCCTTCCGTGGTTCCCCTCTGCCAGCCACGTGAAGTTCAAGCTCCTTCCCTGGCACTCAAACCCCTTCACTATTTGGGCCCTACCTCATCTCCTGTAGGCCAGCCTCACTCTGGGTTCCACCTATGACAAAAGTGCCTTTCACCATATTTTCTTCTAGGTCTCAAACTCTGGGGTTTTAATAATCACCTGTAGGGCTTGTTAAACCACTGATTATGGCCCCATCCATAGAACTTCTGATTTAGGTCTGAGGTGGAGCCCAAGAACTTCTAACAAGTTGTCGGGTGATACTGACGGAGCTGTTGCAGGGATCGCACTTTGACAGCCACTGCCTCTCTACAGGTATGATCCAACTTCATCACCTGGGTATGGGCTTTCCACCCATGCTGGTTTGCCTGGGACAAACAGCTCCATGTAACACAAAACCCCTCAGTCTGAGGAGAACTGGAATGGTTGGGAATCCTACCTGTAGAAGAATCTTTCCCAGCTTGCTGCTTATGGGACATTTACTGCTACCATCAAGCAGTCCTTCTCTATGGCCAGGCCAACAGGGAGAGTCTGAGAAAGGCCTTCTATCAGATTGCCTAATTTTTTGCTGAACTAAGAGTATTTTTAAAGTTTTTCCAAATCAGAGTCCTCCAAACATATTCTCTTTATTTCTTTCAGAGAACAGACTTTAGTCCTCTGGTCTTTGTAAACATTTAACACAGCCAGTGTGAGATCAAACTGTAAGCATCCAATCCTTGCCCTGTGAGGCTGGGGTGAATTTAAAAGAGGAGGTGATGGGGCAAATGCAGTGACCACATCTCAGCTTCTTACTCTGTTCAAAGTAGGGCTTATCATGGAATGATAGTTCCACACGGCCAATGTAGCTTTCTGTGCCTTCCAAAGGGTATCCAAGACAATAAAGGGCCATGGTCCTTGGAAAGGACTGATAAAGTTTCTGCTCATTGTTGATCAGGACCAATCTTTTTCATTAACTGGAACTCCTCTTTCCAAGGGGTCAGAGGTCAGAGAGCTGATAGCGTCGCACAAGGCCGTCTCGACAGCATGTGTAGATCTGCTTCTCCCATGTGGCTACCTGGAACATAAGGGTTGACAGCTCAAAGGAAGCCTGGGATTCTTGCATTTCAAAAAGATAGACTTGTCATTAATCCCTACTAGTATAAGGGAGTATGAGAAGTTCTATTGACTCCAAAGGCAAAACAATAATTACATCCATGATACGTATTTAAAAAAAATCTAGCCAGGGTCAAGGGCACTTAGGACTATAGAAAAGAGAAACTAGCTGGCCAAGTGGAGAGCAAACCCATTGGTGTTCTCTATGGCTGAGTGCAGAAACTTCCTGTACCTGGGAAGGAGATGGTCCATAGATGGGCCTGGGTATCACTGAACCTCACAAAATTGTTTCCAAAGATGTTCTCAATATGTGCCTTTTTTTCTGAAGATTTCATCAACTTCTCAAAGAAGTCTGAGCCTCAAAGAAGGTGGAAATTTAGTGGAAATAGCATGAGGGCTTGAGTTGGCTTACTCTCAGGTTTGCTAATATGTAGCTGTGTGACCTAGGGCAACTTTTTAAGTATGGGGGCCCCAATTTCCTCATTTGTAAAATGAAAATGATAATGTTAATTCACAATATAGAACACTGCAAGAATTTTTAAAAATGAAGATCCATATGCATCTGTCTGGAAAGAGCTTCAGATGTTTTAAGAAAAAGTTATAGGGCAATTTATATAGAATTATCCCAATTATGTACAAACTAAAGATAAAACTGTTTTACTTTAATACATAAACACAAAGATGTAATTGAAAATTCTCCAACAGTCTTGAGAGATATGTGTCAAACTGTTAATGCTAGTTTCTTCTGGAAGAATGGAATTAAAAAGATCTTAAAGGGGACTTCTAAGTCTGTATAATACTGTATTGTTTGAATTTTTATAGGTATATATTGTTTTTAATACATTAACTTTTTAAAAATTATTTTTAAGAATATGAATTATAATACCTACACCTCAAGAATGGTAATAAGGATTAGGTGAGATAATGTATGTAAGACATCCACCACCATGTTTGGTCAATAAATATTACTTCCCCTTTCGTTTTTCTCTTTCTACCCTAATCAAATGAGATAGTCTTGAGCTTTTAATAATAATAATAATAATAATAATATTAGTTAATATAGAATATTTTAAATCTACAAAGAGCTTTCACATGTGTCATCATCTCATTATTATCCTCATTTTACACATGAACTGGCACACTGGGGAGGTAAAGAAGCTTTGGGGGAGGTGTGAAGATCACACATGAGAATCACCCAGCCTGGTCTCCTCTCAGGTCATACCTTGTATACAGGGTCACAGTCAGCCCCAGTGAGCTCAAAGACATAGTCTAGGTCTTGCTGGACAATGAAACAGCTTCCATCACCTAAAAGGCAGGAAGAAAATTTAGATAACTGAAGAGAAAGCTGCCTGCAAAGGAGTTTAAAAAAATCTGTATCTTAGATTATTTCTGTACATCACTAGCCCAAAGATTGCTGTAAGACCCAGAATGGTAAACAGGTCTCATTATATGGGCCAAATTTGAGGACATATACTGGCCATTTGGAAGGCTGGGCTGGACAGGATTTAAAGGCCAAGTACAAATTCAGTGGGAAGAAGGGATGTCTCTGATTAGCAAAGCCTGCCAAAGGCACAGAGCAAGCAACTGCAGCTTATGTATCTGTTGCAAACTTATCCTAGACGGTGAGTTTTTTTCTGTTTTTTTTGTTTTTTTGTGAAGATAATTGTGTCTTTTTTTTTTTTTTTTACAGATAATTATTTTTTATTGAAGGGTAGTTGACACACAGTATTACATTACATTAGTTTCAGGTGTACAACACAGTGATTCAACATTTATATACATGATAATTCTAGGTACCAGCTATCACCATACCAAGTTGTTACAATATTTTGACTATATTCCTTATGCTATACATTACATCCCGGTTACTTATTTATTTTACAATTGGAAGTGTGTACTTTTTTTTTTTTTTTTTGTGAGGGCATCTCTCATATTTATTGATCAAATGGTTGTTAACAAAATTCTGTATAGGGGAGTCAATGCTCAATGCACAATCATTAATCTACCCCAAGCCTAATTTTCGTCAGTCTCCAATCTTCTGAAGCATAATGAACAAGTTCTTACATGGAGAACAAATTCTTACATGGTGAACAGTACAAGGGCAGTCATCACAGAAACTTTTGGTTTTGCTCATGCATTATGAACTATAAACAGTCAGTTCAAATATGAATAGACGGTGAGTTTTAACAGAGAATTTGCCTATATAAGCATTTTCCTTGAGAAAAATCTATTCTCCCAAATTATTCTTCAGTCTATAAACTTGACAATATATATTAGGTGAAGGAAGAAAGTTATACCAAGAAAATAAAAAGTTTATCTAATTTTTAAACTTAATTTTCTCAGAACATGGACAAATGAAACAGGATAATCTATAAGCTGCTGAATAAGGTGATTTTTTTTCATGTTATTTTACTTAATATAAAACTACTACATGCTCATTGAAGACAACTTTAAAAGAAACAGAGAAAAGAAAAATCACCCATAATCTACCAAAGACAGTGTTAACATTTTTATTTATTTTTCCAATATTTTTTGTGAAAATTCTTATTTTACATGGCTGAGAGCATACTGCATGAAAGAATATCTTTATGTATAGTTTTTTTAATGTATTAAGATTATGACTTTGTAGAGAAACCTGGAAAAGAATCAAAAGATATTAACCTTTTCAAATTTTTTGGAAATCTGAAAAACTGCTTTATGAAATTATCTGTTAATCAACTTCATTTTAATTTATCTGTTAATCAATCTATATTCCAACCAGTAGCATACAGAAAGAATTTATCCTTTCTGGTATTACTATTAAAAATATTTTCCAAAAAAGAATCTTTATTTTTTAAAGATACATATAGAAATAGTGACAGGTAAAATAATATGATGTTTATCATGCTTTAAAATAAAAGGGTTGGGAATTGTAAGGGAATGGACAAAACAAAATGAAACAAGATTAGCCATAAATTGGTAAGAGCTGAAACTGGATAATGGGTGCAGTGGGTTAATTACAGATACACCTTTGTATCTGTTTGACAATTTCCAAAATAAAAAGTCTTAAAAATTGTTTAATCTGGCATTTCAATCTCCTTTCTAATAAATCGAAGAGTTTAGTTTCAAAGGACCTCAAAGATCATCTATTTCCAATTTCCAAACTAGTACAGAATTTGTCTACAGCACCTTGCAGAGCAGTCAGCCAGCCTCTGCTTGTCCATCCCCAGAGTTAGGGTGCTCACCATTAACCACCAACACCAGTTTCCTTCTTTACAAAACAAAACGCCTTTCCTTATATTGAACTGAAATGTAGCTCTTGATAACTTACTTTTATTGGTCTTAGGTTTTGTCTTCTGAAAACAGTTACAATTTTACTCTTTGCCTTTATATACAACAGAAGTTATGCCTTTCCTTCTTTCAAGTAGAAAAGCATTACAGAAAGTACAGGGCCCTGAGTTAGCTCTGTTCCACATTACCCTTCCTTCACTTTACGTACACACCCCCTTGTAATAGATATGTGAATATTTTTTTTATATGTCCTAAAGGTAGGACAAGGGAGGTAAGAAATGCAGAGGCCTTGGGCAGCCTTCATGCTAGTTCTCAGGAATACTAAACTCTGTTACTTCAGAGCTGCCACTGAGGCATAAAGAGTCTCACACACTGCAACATGGCTCTTGGTTTGAAGTTTCTATTTCTCCTGTCTCCAAATCTCATTTTCACCCAGAGTGGGAAAACAACCATAATCTTTTATCGGTTTCTCACCCTTACTATTTCAGCAAGGAAAATTGACGTCTACTATTGAACTCCTTTTCTCTCATCTCAAAAAAAATATGATCATCATAGTTGTTCTTCTGCACTCAGGTTTCTGTATGCATAAGCCCCAGCTCTATTCCCATTCCCTTTGGGAAGCCATTTTTAACCATCCCATATAGTCAACTCTTCCCCATCATCTCTTGTTACACTCACTACTCCTTTGATACTTCAGCATATCTTGCCGTATAGCATGATTCTACTTTTTGTGGTTGTGTGCCTTGTCACTGGACCACAATAAGGAGTACTTTTTAGGAGGGCTTATAGGGCCAAGGGGTACCCACAGGATTAAGAAGAAACTATTATTTATGGAATGTCTACTTGATATCAAGTACTTTACATATTTTATCTCAAAGGCAGCTGAGACTTAGTGAGATGGTTTACCAAAGATCACAGAACTATTAGATTAACCACATACAACTGCCATTTTTCTAAATCCAAAATGGTCAAATATTAGGAATTTCATACAGTTGAATCTAATAGTAAATGATGGAGTGAGGATTTAAACTACCGATTAGCTGTTGTCAGTTTGGGTCCAAAATCTACACTTTTCTACATCAAGCAGCTGCCCAGTAAGTAAGGCCTAAGTAGGAGTTCAGGTTTAGAGCTATGGATTCTAATCATTAACAGCCAAAACCATGAAAAAGTCAGTCCTTGAGGAAGCATGGAGAAGAAAAGGAAAAAGGGAAATGGCTGAACTCTGGGAATATCTCTGGTTAAGGGAGGCAACAAAAGTAGAAATAGCAAAAGGATTCAAGATCAACAAAAATTCATTACACCACGAACCAGGGTAAGCACTTATAAACATAAGCTGCTAAAACAGGGAAAGGAGAAGTAACAGGAGAAAGATCAGGAGGAGATTAGTTAGTATCACCAAAGTAAAAGAGGCTAGTGATTTTTTTTTTTTGGTATCATTAATCTACAATTACAAAAAGAACATTATGTTTACTAGGTTCCCCCCTTCATCAAGTCCCCCCCACATACCCCTTCACAGTCACTGTCCATCTGCGTAGTAAGATGCTGTAAAATCACTACTTGTCTTCTCTGTGTTGTGCAGCCCTCCCCGTACCCCCGCCAACGCACTATACATGCTAATCGTAATGCCCTCTTTCTTTTTCCCCACCCTTATACCTCCCTTCCCACCCATTGTCCCCAGTCCCTTTCCCTATGGTAACTATTAGTCCATTCTTGGGTTCTGTGATTCTGCTGCTGTTTTGTTCCTTCAGTTTTCCTTTGTTCTTATACTCCACATATGAGTGAAATCATTTGCTACATGTCCTTCTCTGCTTGGCTTCTTTCACTGAGCATAATACCCTCTAGCTCCATCCATGTTGTTGCGAATGGTAGGATCTTTTTTTTTCTTATGGCTGCATAATATTCCATTATGTATATGTACCACTCTTCTTTATCCATTCGTCTACCGATGGACACTTAGGTTGCTTCCATATCTTGGCTATTGTAAACAGTGCAGTGATAAACAGGGGTGCATCTGTCTTTTTCAAACTGGAGTGCTGCATTCTTAGGGTAAATTCCTAGAAGTGGAATTCCTGGGTCAAATGGTATTTCTATTTTGAGCATTCTGAGGAACCTCCATACTGCTTTCCACAATGGTTGAACTAGTTTACATTCCCACCAGCAGTGTAGGAGGGTTCCCCTTTCTCCACAACCTCGCCAACATTTGTTGTTGTTTGTCTTTTGGATGGTGGCGATCCTTACTGGTGTGAGGTGATATCTCATTGTGGTTTTAATTTGCATTTCTCTGATGATTAGCGATGTGGAGCATCTTTTCATGTGCCTGTTGGTCATCTGGATTTCTTCTTTAAAGAACTGTCTATTCAGCTCCTCTGCCCATTTTTTAATTGGATTATTTGCTTTTTGTTTGTTGAGGCATGTGAGCTCTTTATATATTTTGGATGTCAATCCTTTATCGGATCTGTCACTTATGAATATGTTCTCCCATACTATAGGATACCTTTTTGTTCTATTAATGGTGTCCTTTGCTGTACAGAAGCTTTTTAGTTTGATATAGTCCCACTTGTTCATTTTTGCCTTTGTTTCCCTTGCCCAGGGAGACATGATCATGAAGAAGTCACTCATGTTTATGTCCATGAGATTTTTGCCTCTGTTTTTTTCTAAGAGTTTTATTGTTTCATGACTTACATTCAGGTCTTTGATCCATTTGGAATTTACTTTTGTGTATGGGGTTAGACAGTGATCCAGTTTCATTCTCTTACATGTAGCTGTCCAGTTTAGCCAGCACCATCTGTTGAAGAGACTGTCATTTCCCCATTGTATGTCCATGGCTCCTTTATCAAATATTAATTGGCCATATATGTTTGGGTTAATGTCTGGAGTCTTTATTCTGTTCCACTGGTCTGTGGCTCTGTTCTTGTGCCAGTACCAAATTGTCTTGATTACTGTGGCTTTGTACTAGAGCTTGAAGTTGGGGAGCGAGATCCCCCCCACTTTATTCTTCCTTCTCAGGATTACATTGGCTATTCAGGGTCTTTGACGGTTCCATATGAATTTTTGAACTATTTGTTCCAGTTCATTGAAGAACGCTGTTGGTAATTTGATAGGGATTGCATCGAATCTGTATATTGCTTTGGGGAGGATGGCCATTTTGACGATATTAATTCTTCCTAGCCAGGAGCATGGGATGAGTTTCCATTTGTTAGTGACCTCTTTAATTTCTCTTAAGAGTGTCTTGTAGTTTTCAGGGTATAGGTCCTTCACTTCCTTGGTTAGGTTTATTCCTAGGTATTTTATTCTTTTTGATGCTATTGTGAATGGACTTGTATTCCTGATTTCTCTTTCTGTTAGTTCATTGTTAGTGTATAGGAAAGCTACAGATTTCTGTGTGTTAATTTTGTATCCTGCAACTTTGCTGAATTCCGATATTAGTTCTAGTAGTTTTGCAGTGGAGTCTTTAGGGTTTTTAATGTACAATATCATGTCATCTGCAAATAGTGACAGTTTAACTTCTTCTTTATCAATCTGGATTCCTTGTATTTCTTTGTTTTGTCTGATTGCCGTGGCTAGGACCTCCAGTACCACGTTGAATAACAGTGGGGAGAGTGGGCATCCCTGTCTTGTTCCCGATCTCAGAGGAAAAACTTTCAGCTTCTTACTGTTCAGTATGATGTTAGCTGTGGTTTTACCATATATGGCCTTTATTATGTTGAGGTACTTGCCCTCTATGCCCATTTTGTTGAGAGTTTTTATCATGAATGGATGTTGAATTTTGTCGAATCCTTTTTCAGCATCTATGGAGATGATCATGTGGTTTTTGTCCTTCTTTTTGTTGATGTGGTGGATGATGTTGATGGATTTTCGAATGTTGTACCATCCTTGCATCCCTGGGATGAATCCCACTTGGTCATGGTGTACGATCCTCTTGATGTATTTTTGAATTCGGTTTGCTAATATTTTGTTGAGTATTTTTGCATCTACATTCATCAGGGATATTGGTCTGTAGTTTTCTTTTTAAGTGGGGTCTTTGCTTGGTTTTGGTATTAGGGTGATGTTGGCTTCATAGAATGAGTTTGGGAGTATTCCCTCCTCTTCTATTTTTTGGAAAACTTTAAGGAGAATGGGTGTTATGTCTTCTCTGTATGTTTGATAAAATTCCGAGGTAAATCCATCTGGCCCAGAGGTTTTGTTCTTGGGTAGTTTTTTGATTACCACTTCAATTTTCTTGCTGGTAATTGGTCTGTTTTGGATTTTCTGTTTCTTTCTGGGTCAGTCTTGGAAGGTTGTATTTTTCTAAGAAGTTGTCCATTTCTCCTAGGTTTTCCAGCTTGTTAGCATATAGGTTTTCATAGAATTCTCTAATAATTCTTTGTATTTCTGTGGGGTCCGTCGTGATTTTTCCTTTCTTCTTTCTAATTCTGTTGATGTGTGTTGACTCCCTTTTTCTCTTAATAAGTCTGGCTAGAGGCTTATCTATTTTGTTTATTTTCTCGAAGAACCAGCTCTTGGTTTCATTGATTTTTTTCTATTGTTTTATTCTTCTCAATTTTATTTATTTTTTTCTCTGATCTTTATTATGTCCCTCCATCTGCTGACCTTAGGCCTCATTTGTTCTTCTTTTTCCAATTTCGATAATTGTGACATTAGACTATTCATTTGGGATTGTTTTTCCTTCTTTAAATATGCCTGGATTGCTATATACTTTCCTCTTAAGACTGCTTTTGCTGCGTCCCACAGAAGTTGGGGCTTTGTGTTCTTGTTGTCATTTGTTTCCATATATTGCTGGATCTCCATTTTAATTTGGTCATTGATCTATTGATTATTTAGGAGGGTGTTGTTAAGCCTCCATGTGTTTGTGAGCCTTTTTGCTTTCTTTGTACAATTTATTTCTAGTTTTATGCCTTTGTGGTCTGAAAAGTTGGTTGGTAGGATTTCAATCTTTTGGAATTTTCTGAGGCTCTTTTTGTGGCCTAGTATGTGGTCTATTCTGGAGAATGTTCCATGTGCACTTGAGAAGAATGTGTATCCTGTTGCTTTTGGATGTAGAGTTCTATAGATGTCTATTAGGTCCATCTGTTCTAGCGTGTTGTTCAGTGCCTCTGTGTCCTTACTTATTTTTTGTCTGGTGGATCTGTCCTTTGGGGTGAGTGGTGTGTTAAAGTCTCCCAAAATGAATGCATTGCATTCTATTTCCTCCTTTAATTCTGTTAGTATTTGTTTCACATATATTGGTGCTCCTGTATTGGGTGCATATATGTTTATAATGGTTATATCCTCTTGTTGAACTGAGCCCTTTATCATTATGTAATGTCCTTCTTTATCTCTTGTTACTTTCTTTATTTTGAGGTCTATTTTGTCTGATACTAGTATTGCAACACCTGCTTTTTTCTCTGTTGTTTGCATGAAATATCTTTCTCCAACCCTTGACTTTTAATCTGTGCATGTCTTTGGGTTTGAGGTAAGTCTCTTGTAAGCAGCATATAGATGGGTCTTGCTTTTTATCCATTCTATTACTGTATGTCTTTTGATTGGTGCATTCAGTCCATTTACATTTAGGGTGATTATTGAAAGATATGTACTTATTGCCATTGCAGGCTTTAGATTTGTGGTTACCAAAGGTTCAAGGTTAGCTTGTTTACTACCTTACTGTCTGACCTCACTCGCTTATTGAGCTATTATAAACACAGTCTGATGATTATTTTCTTCCCTTCTTTTTCCTCCTCCTCCATTCTTCATATGTTGGGTGTTTTGTTCTGTGCTCTTTTTAGAAGTGCTCCCATCTAGAGCAGTCCTTCTAAGATACCCTTTAGAGGTGGTTTGTGGGAGGCAAATTCCCTCAACTTTTGCTTGCCTGCGAATTGTTTAATCCCTCCTTCATATTTAAATGATAATCGTGCTGGATACAGTATCCTTGGTTCAAGGCCCTTCTGTTTCATTGCATTAAATATATCATGCCATTCTCTTCTGGCCTGTAAGGTTTCTGTTGAGAAGTCTGATGATAGCCTGATGGGTTTTCCTTTGTAGGTGACCTTTTTTCTCTCTCTGGCTGCCTTTAATACTCTGTCCCTGTCCTTGATCTTTGCCATTTTAATTATTATGTATCTTGGTGTTGTCCTCTTTGGGTCCCCTCTCTCGGGAGTTCTGTGTGCCTCCGTAGTCTGAGCAACTATTTCCTCCCCCAGTTTGGGGAAGTTCTCAGCAATTATTTCTTCAAAGACACTTTCTATCCCTTTTTCTCTCTTTTCTTCCTCTGGTACCCCTATAATTGGATATTGTTCCTTTTGGATTGTTCACACAGTTCTCTTAATATTGTTTCATTCCTGGAGATCCTTTTATCTCTCTCTGCATCAGCTTCTATGCGTTCGTGTTCTCTGGTTTCTATTCCATCAATGGCCTCTTGCATCTTATCCATTCTGCTTATAAATCCTTCCAGAGTTTGTTTCACTTCTGTAATCTCCCTCCGGACATCTGTGATCTCCCTCCAGACGTCTGTAATCTCCCTCTGGACTTCATCCCTTTGCTCTTACATATTTCTCTGCAGCTCTGTCAGCATGTTTATGATTTTTATTTTGAATTCTTTCTCAGGGAGACTGGTTAGGTCTGCCTCTGCAGATCCTTCCTCAGGTGTAACTATCTTGGTCTGGACCAGATTTTTTTGCCTTTTCATGGTGACTGCAGTGGCTGTAGGCAGGTTGTGGGTGTGTCAGCTGGGAGAAGAAAGTCCTTTCCTGCTTGCTGGATGCCTTGCCCTTCTCCGCTGCCTGTGACGGCTACCTGCACTCCTGGAGCAGCCACCGGGTTAATCTCCTAAGCTGCTGTGGGCAGGGTGTCTGTCAGAGCAGCGCGGAGCCCTGCGGGGAGTAGCAGGCACACAAGGTGCGCTTCTCTGTGCTAGCGGCGACCCTGCCAGGCAGCTGTGTGGCAACAGCGGCCTTTGGGTCTGGCCTGGGCGGCTGTGCATTGAGCTGGGATTCCGGTCGGCTCCTGGGAGCACGTCTGCTCCCTCTGGCTCCGCTGCCGGTGCGCAAGGGGCTTTTCCGCACAGGCTTCTATTTCTGGGCTCTGGCTTCATTGCCGCCGGTGCGTGCGAGCTGCGCCCGGGCTGTTCAGTCGTGCCGCTGCAGGCTAGCCCTGCGGCGCACGGATCTGCTCTCGGTTCCTTCTAGCGCTTCCGCCCCCGGCACGCACTCCCACTCTCCTGCTACTGGGCCCGTGTGTCGGGGTCCGCACCAGTTGGAGGAATGACTGGCAGGCTGTCTAGTCCTGTGAGGGGCTTCAGAGCTGCACTGCCTCCATTTAGGGTGCCTAAGTTTCCCCGGTATTCCCAGCTGCTGGGACAACTTCATCCAGCTATGGGGTCCCTGTCTCTTTAAGACTTGCAGAAAGCACTCGCTTTTCTTTTGTCTCAGGGGCGCCGGTTGCAGGGACCTGCCCACAGGTTTTGCTTTTCCATTTCTCTAATATCCAGCACCCCGTGCACCTCGTGTCTGTGTTCCAGGTGCGGATTTCGAGAGCTGGTTGTTTAGCAGTCCTGGGCTTTCACTCCCTCCCCGTTCTGACTCCTTTCTTCCCGCCGAGTTTTGGGGTGGGGGAGTGTTCAGGTCCTGCCTGGCCGCGGCTTATATCTTACCCACTTCGGGTGATGCTGAGTTCTCGCAGATGTAGATGTAACCTGGCTGTTGTACTGCATCCACTGGTGTCTCTTTTAGGAATAGTTGTATTTATTGTATTTTCATAAATATATATGTTTTGGGGAGGAGATTTCCTCTGAACTACTCATGCCACCATCCTCCTGTGATCCTAAGAGGCCAGTGATTTTAAGAAGGGCATAACAGTAACAGAATTCGTCAGCACTAAGTCATGAAAGATGAAAAATATGTTCATTCATTCAACAAACACTTGCTGAGAATTTTCAGTCCTGTGCAAGAGCTGGGGATGCAGTGATGAAGAATGTGTCTGCCCTCAAGGAAACTTTGGGACTAGTGGATAAGACGGGCCTGTATACATAAATGCCATCGGATCTAGCAAGAAATTCATCATTGGTGTCCTTCAAGAGGGCAGTCTGACTAGAGGGATGGGGATGGAAGCTAGACTACAGCAATCTCAGGGAAGAGAGCGGCAAGGCAGCAGAGGGAATCAAAGAAAAATGGTCACAATGAGCAGTGACAGCAGCATCAAGGAAGGCTTCCACTAGCTTACGCCAGCTGTCCCCTTACTAAGGCTCTGTGAAGGGTACTGCTACATCACTAAACTGCCTCCAAGACACGAGGGAGAAAGAGGTTGAGGGCAAGTGAGTACAGAGAGCTAGAAAGTGAGGTCTACAGATTCCTGATTACTCTCTGTTACTGTCTTGAAATCCTGAAGGAGAAGGGTAAGGAAGTAAGATACCAGTTTTGACAAGGTGAAGGGTACCTACCTACATCAGACAGATGGCCATGGACGTACAGACACTACTAGCTGCCTATTCATCTATTTCCCTGCCCTTCCCTGCCCTCTCCAATAACAGAATCCCAAATTGTTTCCAGTAACAGGTGGCACAGGGGTACATCTGATTAACCAAGCAATTATGATAATTTCATTCCCCTGCCAGTGACTGCTTTAGGCCTGGGCATACATCTGAACTCTGGCCCATGGGGTATGAGAGTAAGTCTGCTGGGCTGCTCCTGAGGAAATTTCCCTCATTCTCAAAAGGGATAAAGAGTACCCACAGTTCTGTGGGGATGAGAGCTGCTGTACCTACCCTGCACTGTGGCCAAGACGGAACAAGCCTGAGGACAAAAGCCGGGCGTGCTAGAGACGACAGCACCAAAAGCTGGAAAAAAAGCTGGACTCTTCACTTTCGTTCTTTTTCCTCACTAAAGCTTTTCTTTCTTTTTTAAATTTAAAAAAAAATCTGTATTTTACAATAAGCTTAGATTAACAGCAAAATTACAAAGATAGTATAGAAAGTTCTTATACACCCCTCAGCCAGTTTCAGTTTATACTTTTTTGCATTTTGTATCTTTACTTTAATGTCCTAAATCCTATCCAGAAACACTGATTTAGCAGTCACATTTCCTTAGTCTCCTTGGTTGACTTAATTTTTTAATTATTAAATTAATCTAATATGGAACCACAACAAACCTGTACTTTTTGTTAAGTGAAGTAGTACACTTCCCTAATTATTGGTGGCATTTTCTTTTTTTTTCTTTTTTTTTTTTTTACTTGGACAATGTAATTTTTATTTCACCTAATCTTTTCTTTTTTTTTTTTAGATAATTATTTTTTATTGAAGGGTACTTGACACACAGTATTACATTACATTAGTTTCAGGTGTACAACACAGTGATTCAACATTTATATACATGATAATTCTAAGTACCAGCTATCACCATACCAAGTTGTTACAATATTTTGACTATATTCCTTATGCTATACATTACATCCCGGTTGCTTATTTATTTTACAATTGGAAGTGTGTACTTTTTCTTGGTTGTTGTTGTTAGGGCATCTCTCATATTTATTGATCAAATGGTTGTTAACAACAATAAAATTCTGTATAGGGGAGTCAATGCTCAATGCACAATCATTAATCCACCCCAAGCCTAATTTTCGTCAGTCTCCAATCTTCTGAAGCATAACGAACAAGTTCTTACATGGAGAACAAATTCTTACATAGTGAATAAGTTACATGGTGAACAGTACAAGGGCAGTCATCACAGAAACTTTTGGTTTTGCTCATGCATTATGAACTATAAACAGTCAGTTCAAATATGAATACACATTTGAATTTTTATACTTGATTTATATGTGGATACCACATTTCTCTCTTTATTATTTTTAATAAGATGCTGAAGTGGTAGGTAGATACAACATAAAGGTAGAAAACATAGTTTAGTGTTGTAAGAGAGCAAATGTAGATGATCAGGTGTGTGCCTGTAGACTATGTGTTAATCCAAGCTAGACAAGGGCAATAAAACATCCACATATGCAGAAGATTTCTCTCAGAACGGGGGGGTGAGGTTCTAAGCCTCACCTCTGTTGATCCCCAATTTCTCACCTGATGACCCCCCTGCGACTGTGCCTGTCTTAGGTTGTTCCTCCCTTGAGGAATCTTACCCGTCTCTGGCTAACCAGTCATCTTCCGGGGCCATACAGGGAAATGTTAAGTTGGTAAGTGAGAGAGAAGCCTTATTGTTTGAAATGGTTAGCTTTTTATTTCTTTGCATATTTATGCCCTGTGGCTTCTATGCCCAGCATTTGTCTTGAGGTATCTTTACCACTTGGAGGAGTTATGATACTCGGTAAATTTGATATGAGGCACGAATTCTATTTAAGAATTCGTTGTAATTAGGAAGAAAGAAGAAAAGCTATAGAAGTAGCAGGCGGGAGAAAACATGGGAAGATTGATTATTTCTTTGACATATCTTCTTGTAGAGTAACTTCAGCATGTATAGATTTTAAGCTACTACTTAAATTGCGCACACACATTAACATAATAGGAGTATAGTTACATAACCAAAGCATACCTGTAATTACCAGCCATCTCCAGTGAAACCAAGAAAACCAGTTAGGCACCCTAGGCATTTGTGAAAACTTATCAATGATATGATGGTTATTATCTAACTGAATTTGAATAGTTTGAGAAAAATCAGACAAATTAAAACAACCCATTCCAGGGCACTGTTCACATCCCATATGTTCTTTTAACAGTAAATAGTTTGTAGTTGTAAGATTTTGGAGCGCTACAATTTGCACTTCTCCTAATTCTTGGTTGTATTGGTGGCATTTTCAGTTGGGTATTCTGTTACTAACAATGAAAAATATCCTAACTGATACACTGAAATACTCAGCTAAGGTGGTCATACAATCCAAGCCTCCTCACTTACAGCATTCCTAGCAAGAATTTACAGTGTCCCTTAGTGCACACCTTGTTCCATGCATTTCTTCCAACCCCACTCTTGAACTCCATTCCAAATATTTTGTTCTGGCTACACCAAGGTACTCACTTTACCTACATTATGTATATGAAGCATATGGCATAGAAGGTACCTAGTAAATGATAGATCCCTTCTTTTTGCCCCTCTTCCTTCTGCACACTCCGTAACTGTGGCCTTCACTGTTATCTTTACATCTCCAGCTAGTAAAATATTCATGAGCTTACATGTCACCTAGTCCATGAAGACATCATGCAACATTCCTACTACTAACAAGAGTTCTACATATTCCCATATAGTCTTCTGCTGCAGCACTTATTAAACTGTACTCAATCACATGTCCACATGTCTGTCTGCTTTACTCTGAGCACCTTAAGGACAGAAACTAACAGATTATTACTGAACCCTCCATGTGTGCAATAAATGCCAATACATTTACTCTACCAATGACTACAGAGCACCAACTACATAGCAGACACTGAGCTAAATGCCGGGGATACAATAATGGCTAAGGATAGCTACTATTCTCAAAGAGCTTGGACTAGAGGGGAACATAGACAATTATGGTGTAGGGTGGTAAGTACCATGTATAACCACTGTATGCCAAAGAACTGTGGAGGACCATGCCCCTAGCCCAGCCATGGGCCCATCAGGCACTTAAACCTATGTTTAATGAACTACATGGAACCATCTCTCTTGTTGGTCCCTGGACCCACCTTGACTAGCAATGAATCCATCTCTGAAACTCAGCAGGGACAGAACCGGTGCTCCTGATCTGTGGATGACTTGTACTGGAGCCCTAGAATTCAGAGTAAAAGGAGCAATTTTACTTTTTTTCTTCAAAAGCTATACTTGACTATACTCAACAAATAGTACTAACTATGTAAAAGCAAACAGGACAAATGTAGACAGAGATTAAATATTCATTTGGTTTCTTTCTTGGCAAGATTGTTAAATGGTAGATAAGGGTAATCCACTCACAAACACCCTGGAGTAAATCTAAACATGTCTCTAAACATGTCATTGAGCTGAATGAACTAATTCACCACCAGTATCTCCAGTTTTTAGGGGAGGCCTGACAAGGGTTTAAGATAACAATGTCAACAATATGTTAATCTTTTTACTTATAGACAGAATTAAGGCATTTGTGAAATATTACACTTGTCAGGATTCTATAAGACAAGAAAAAAGGGAAAATAAATTTAATATATATGTAAAGATGATTTTATAATATTGATCAGAGATTCCCTATCTTCATGGAGGCAAAAACAAGTACAAAAATTAAGTAACTTATGGTAGAAAAAGCATAAACTAATCAGTCTTTCGCTGGAATTTCTTCACTGTTCTTGGAAACTCCTTAGGATGGTGTGGATAAAATGAGAGTTCCTGTGGCCAGGATTCTCACCTGGCTGTAGTTGACTAGCTCACTGCACACCTGTGGGCAATACAAGGCTGTTGACTCTATATAAACAGCTCCGCCCTGGGCACGACACGGTGGCACGGCTGCAAGGCTGTAGGAGAGCAGAGGCTGGAGTGGTGGCAACACCAAGGGCAGAGGCCCAGAGGACGGATGTGCGGACAGAGGGGCCCAGAGGCAGAGACCAGCTTGCTGCATGCAGACTCATTCTGAGTGAACAAGATTTTAGTGACTGACCTGCCACCTGGAAATAAAGTTGGGTATAACCCTTTCACCCCAAGAACGTTTTGCTGTCAATTTCATTGGTCACAATAAATCCACAGCAAACTTGCCCGGGGCTGAAACCCAATGGCAAGACAGATGGTATTTAAGTCCTTTCTCAGCAAACTCATGTGTTCCTGTCTGGCATCACTTCTGACCACTGCCCCATCTGCAGAGTCTATACTTGTCATGTTAAACTACTCAGAGATTCCTGGAAGTGCCTTACTTTCACATGCCTTCATCTTTCTCTATATGCTTTTCTACCTAGGGCAGGTCTCTCTTTTCCTTACTTGGTAACTTCCTGCTAGACATGGTCCAGTTAAAGGCTCCTCTCCTTGGAGAAGCAGTCTCACCTTTGTCCCTTTCCTTCTTAGTATTTCCTCAAATTCCTGTGCACAGCCCTATCAGACCACTGATCACACTGCAACACAACAGTCTTTTCTTCTCTGTGCGTTTTCTATCAGGCTCCATGTGCCTCAAAGGTAGAGTCTGTCTTTCAATTTTGTTTCCCAGTGTCCTGCACAAGGCCTGGTGCCCACAGGAGCCATTCAACAAATATCAGTTGAACAAAGGATATGGGAAGAGGAGATGACAGAACTGTAGAAACTGTTCAATCCTGGGACAAAGAGGTTGTGTGGTTCTCTGCATATCTTTAAGACCAGGATAAGGTCTGTTTTAGATAGGTTATGATCAAAGCTAAATTAAAAAACAGAGCTGGTTTATTTGAATTAAAAAATGATCAACCTTAGGCCAACCCAGATGTAAAAATCAAATAAAATTACCAAGCCCCTTAAAATTAAGTTCTACAAGATTATTTTAAGTGAAATGTTAGTTCATTATTTAACCTTTATTTTCCAAGTGGTCACTATAATAGGACAATCATGACAGTTATGAATCAAATTATCTTTTAACATGATTCCAGGAATAAGAACAATCAGACAATTCACACTGGAACCTTTATAAATGAAAAACATACCCTTGCTTCAATAGTGACCTATATGCGAGGCTAAGTCAGTGTTGAAGCCAATAAAGATTTCCACCTGTAGAAGACCTGCAACATGCAAATGAATGGTGACTCACCTTGGACTCCTTACATCCAGCTGATAAATGTTTCCATCCTGTGTCCCAGCCAATAGCAAGAAGCCAGAGAGGAAAGTACAGCAGTTGAAGGCGTCTGAGCCAATGAAGAGGAACACCTGGGAACAAGCAGGAGCCAAAAGCTATTTAAAGATTATTTCCAGGAATCAACAGGCACCAAAAAAGGAAAAATTTTACTGTTTTTAAAAATATTTTCTTTTTTCCCCTTTAGCACTCTTAACTAAACTAAACATTTACCAATTGAGGAGGAGGCACCCCCAGAATTTCAGGAACCTGAGGCTGGCTGACACCTTAAGTAGTTTATGTAATACTCTGAGGTGGCGATTTTCAAACTGTACCACTCAACCCACTGACTCATAGGGTCCTCAACACCAAAACCCCTCCTTTTCCCTCTTTTCATTACAACCCTCCATTTGAGAAACACTCACAGTTCACTTTTTTTGTCTTTAAGTTTTGCTTCATGTCACTTCTAACAACCTTTTGAAGGGAGGTACTTTGTAGGTAAAGACACATGCTTACATAAAGTGGCAATTTAAAGTCACAATTTTCCCCATGATAAAAGAAATAACTATTTATTTCTTACTGTTAGCTCAAACTGATTATTTCTCCCTCTAATGTTCTAAAAAGGAAAGTAAACAAAATAAAAGAAAACAATAAAATATCCCTAAGTTCCCTTTGGAAGTAAAAGCCAGCATGGAAACTCAGAGTACAAAGGAAATATGATAAAAAGAATAGTGATGTTCCTGTAACAAATTTTGAAAATAGAAACATCACCAGCATGATGAAGTAATGAGATGAAATGAAAATACAATGCCTGTGGCCAAATCAAATCATTAAAATTGTCTAGGTGAGGATGACAGGAGCTGGAAAGAAATTTAAAAAATCTAATCCCAGGGAACTCTGAGTTCAAAATTAGGAGCAGTCTGCCCAGCAAAACCTCAAAGAATGAAGGGAAAAAAATTAGCTAATGCTTCTATAAAAGACATTCTGGTCATTAACTGATCTATAGTCACGAATGCCTGAGTTCGTTACTCAGAATTTCTTCATGTTACCTTAGATGTAGAAGGGGATCTATACAACTTCATTGTATATATAGCACACTGGGTCCCAGATGCAAAGTGATGTAACAAAGGTCACAGAGCATAGAGCATTTATTAATCTGCATCACATAACCCTATGAAGTAAGTCCTACAATGCTCAGTTTAGTGATGAGGAAACTGAGGCTCAGAGAGGTTTAGTAGTCTGTCCAATGTCACAGCTGTTAAGTGCTGGTATTTTAATGTTGCCCTTATTCCAAATCCCTACACCATACTGCCTCTCACTCATGCAGCTTCCTCAAAAGGTGAACACGGGAACAAGTAGAAATGTTTACAAAATGGCTTTCCAAGAATCAGAGTGACCCATGTTGCCCCAGAATTCAAAAGTCTGAGAGGAACCACTTGCCGGCTGCCTGCTCTGTAGCCCCAAGCACTGAAGTTTCTTATCTTCCCGGGCCAACAGCAGCATTTTCGACTCTGTTCCAACCTCCCGTTCACCTGTATGACAGAAAAACTGTGTCAGAAATGGGCTAGGTTGATCAGTAGGCAGTACCCAGGAAACACAGATACTGATGGCTACTCAATTACTCTAAGAGAATACTTATTATTTTAAAAAGGCTTTTATTATGTTCTACATCTTGACTGCAGTGTTGTTCATAAGACTATACGTATTTGTCAAAACTCACAGAACTGTGCAATTGAAAAGGATGACTTGTATTATATGTAAAATATACCTCCAAAAACCCAACTGAAAAACAGTACTATTAAGTCCTTTGTAATGTGATAAAACACCAAGCTAGGGCACGGGTACAGTGCTGAACAAACTTCAAGGCTGTTACCATCTGGAGGAAATGAAATTTATTCATTCACTAAACCAGTATTTACTGAGGGTCTACTATGTATCAGACCTACTCTACGTGCTGAGAAAATAGTGACATATGAACAACAAGGTCCTTCCTCTCAAGGATTCTAGTGGAAATAGGAAATAGCAGAATAGCTAAATAAGCAAGCAGGCTATTTTCAAACACTGAATTCTACAAAGGAAATAAAACAGGGAAATACTGATAAAAAGTGTAGATGGTTGGAGGATGGGTCAGGAGAGGTAAATTTAAATCTCAACTTTAAAAAGATGCCATGGAAGCCACTTTTCAACTGAGACCTGAATGTTAAACAGAAGCCAGTCATGTGAGGAGTTGGGGGAAGCACATCCCAGACTAAGGGAAGAACAAGGCAAAGGCCAGGAGGCGGGCACACTCTGCCATCCTGAAAGAATAAACAGCAGGCCTGTGGCTGGAACACAGTGATCCTGGTGGAGGGCAGTAGGAATAAGTCCAGAGGAGAAGGCAGGGGCCAGAAAATATAAGGGTTTGTGCTAAGGCATGGTAAGGAGTGAGTATTTTATACATGTCTAAAAAAAGGCCACTGGAGGAAAGAAGGAACAAAGGCAAGCTACAAGACAGGTTTTCTAAGTGACCACAATGGTTGCTCTGCAGAGAACAGATTATACAACAGTACAGACAACAGATGATGATAGACTGGGCCAGGATGCTGGCAGGAGGGAGAATGGGAGAGCGCCAAGTGGAAAAACTACACGCGCTTTAAAGGCAGAAGTGACAGACTGCAGATGCGGGCCGAGAGGAAAGGTGGGGCAGATCATCAGTCTCTGGCTTTGGGCTTGAGCAAACGGGTAGATGGTGGGGCCATTTACTAAGATGGGGAAAAACAGATCTGCAAGAAGCAAATCAAACACTCCATGTTAGACCAGATCAATCTGCCTATTAGACATCTATAAATAGAGTCTGAAACTCAGGTGAGTGGTCAATACTTTAGACTCAATACTTTTGGAAATCACCAGCTTAAATATAGTAAAGTCAGGGCACTGACGAAATCACCAAGGGAGAAATTGTAGTTAGAGCTGAGGGCTCTCCAATATTTAAAGGTAGCATAAATGAGACTCATAAAAGGAGACTAGGCAGCAGCCGCCAGTGAAACAGGAAGAAAGAAGCCAAGAAAGTGAAGCACCAAGAAGAGGAGCTCACTATGTCGAATGCTGTTGAGAATTCAGAGAGACAAGTGTAGAGAGTAACACTGGTTAGGCAACTTGGAGCCACTGGGGACCTTGCCAAGAGTCAGTGTCAAGTAGGAGGGCACAAACCATTCGAGAAGGGGCTGAAGACTAAGTGGGAAGTGAGGAAATAGAGGAAACAAGAATATTTTCATGTAAGTTACTTTAAATCAGCTAACTTATAAAATTTAATCTTGTTTTAAGTAATATCTATGAAGTTTTAGGTTTGAAGTATGTGTATGAATATATAGCTATTAAAAATGTGTGCTGCTTGAAATGATCTTGTTTACAACTAACTGCACGTGTACCACACTTTGCGAAATACGCTCTGCCTATTAACCCATTAATTCCCAAAGAGGGCCAGGGAACATCTGGTGGTCAGCAATAGTTTTAGTTCTTGGACCACAGTGCATCTGTATGGGAAGTTTAAGAGAGGAGGAGAGTATCTGTAGCACGTTAAAAGTGAGGGGCAAAATTAACCCAAATGAGCTGAAAACATATGTTCACACAATAACCTGCACGTGGGTACTTATAGAAGCTTTATTCATGATTGCCAAAACTTGGAAGCAACCAGGATGTCCTTCATAGGTGAACGGATAAACAAACTGAGGTATATCCAGATAATGGAACACTATTCAGTACTAAAAAGAAATTAACTATCAAGCCATGAAAAGACACAGAGAAACCTGAAAGGCTTATTATTATTACTAAGTGAAAGAAGCCAATATCAAAAGGCTACATAGTTTATGATTCCAACTGTGATATTCTGGAAAAGGCAAAACCATGGAGACGGTAAAAATTTCAGTGGTTGCCAAGGGTTATAGGAAAGGAAGGGATGAATTGGTGGAGCACAGATTTTTCAGGCAATGAAACTTCTGTATGATACTACAGTGATAGCTGCATGTCATTATACATACATCCAAACCCAGAGAATGTACACCAAGAGTGAATCCCAATATGAACTGTGGACTTTGAGTGATAACAATGTGTTGGTGTAGATTTATCAATTGTAACAAGTGTGCCACTCTGGTGGGGGATGTTGATAATGGGGGAGGCTGTGCATGTGTAGGGGCAGAGGGTATACGAGAACTCTGCACTTTCTGCTCAATTTTACAGTGAACCAAAAACTGCTCTAAAACAGTCCATTTTTTTCTTAAATATGAGAGGCAAAGATGATGGTAGAAATACAGTCTTATGGAAACAAAGAAGCAAGTATTATAATCATGTGAAAGTAAGAAAAGAATGCAAGTTGCCGTATTAGGACCTTTATCATTCTGACTCACCAGAACTAGCATTCCATTGACCTATTTCCTACTACTTTTACTGGTAATCCAACCTCTGGCCCAGCCATGCTTATCTTTTTTCCCAATAGTCAATTTTCCCTCCATGCTAGTTTTTTTTTTTAATTATACAACACAGTGACTCAACAGTTACATTATTAAATCCTCACCCCCAACTAGAAGAGTTACTATCAACATAGAAAGATGTTACAGAACCAATGACTATGTTCTCCACCCTGTACTACTATCCCTGTGACCAACTTATATTGAGACTTTTGTGCACCTTTATCCTGCTTATCCTCTGCACCTCCCACCCCAACTCTTCCTCCATAGTAACCATCAACCAGTCACTTCTCAGTGTCTGAGTCTACTGCTGTTTGTTCATTTTTTCAGATTCCACAAGTAAGTGAAATCATATGGTATGTCTTTCTCCACCTCCTCCATGCTGCTGTAATGTGAACTGCTCCTCCCTCATCCCTTGCCCTAGTTCCCATTCTCCTGTTCTTCCCATTCTTATCTTTTCAAATTGAATCCATCCTTCAACATTCAAGTCAATGTCTTCTGTGGCACCTTTCTCATCTATACTAATCTAAAACACTCTCTTATATCATTATCAACTTACTGGGCACCTGCTCAGGGGAGCCAAGGTTTATGGAGTTGTCAGCAGTACCCACAGCCACTCCATTGATAGAAGAGCCACAGTCTGCAAGGACTGCCAGGCAGGCTGAGCGCCCGCAATCCCAGAGTCGTGCTGTCCCATCTCGAGAAACAGATACCACATTCCTTCCCCGATCAACAATGGCTGTATCCAGGATACCTGGCAAGAGGAACAAAAGACTCTAAGACAGAATAGGTAGTGAAGAGACTACAAGGGCAATGCGGATGGACCTACCTCAGTGACCCCATTCCTTCTCAAAAGGTACCGCACACATACCACAGGCTAGGCACGTTCAAGTGCTAGAAAAACAAATGAATAGAACAGAGTCCCTGCTTCCCAATGATTCAAAGACTAGCTGTGAGAGACAGACACAGAGAAAGAAACTCTGGATTTTAGTGCAGTGTTCTAGAGTAGTGGTTTTCAAGTCTTTATTTTGGTTTTAAAACCTGTTTTTTACACAAAAGTTAAATAGACATTTTATGAAGTTCCACTCTACCCCATCCTCTAAGGAAGCAGGAGGCAGCACAGATTCCCCAGTGACACTGACTAGGCCCAGCAGGGTCGGGGGTGAGCTGAGTCTCTACCCCAACCTGGCAGCAATGGGCAGAGAGAGGTAGAATGAGGTAGTGGGAAGTAGCACTCCACCTTCCCCCAACCCCTCCCCTGGTATTAGTCAGGGAACTGAGCTTACAAGCCCACCCGGAGGCAAGGAGGTGGTACAAGACACGGTGGGGCACGTTGGTGTCCCACCGTCACCACGAAGGTGACGGTGGGACCAAGGGGGAAGCAAAGCTTCCACCTCACCTGTCTGCAAAGAGGTTGTATGGCCAGTGCTTCACTTCTGCCAGAGTAGTGTTAGAAGGGCCCAGATGGAAGCTGAACATACACATCTACACCATACCTTGACAGGGGATTGCCTGCTAAGAAAGATCAAATAAGATCCAGAGTGTTATAATATTCCAAATGCCCACAGATTTTATAATTTTTGAAGTTCTTTATCTGCATATTGGCTATGATTCCTGGACACAGGAGTACGCAGTATAAAAAGGTAGAGAATCATGGGCATAAAGTTACAATACAGTGACATATGGTGCTGATAACACAGGACCATAGAGTAGAAAGGTAGTCTGACCCTGTGGTGATACCAGCAAGGCTGATATTTCTATTCTTAAAACCCATTTACTGATCCTATTATAAATACCCAATAAATACTTGCAGATTGAGTAGTAAGAGTACTGACCAAAGGTCACTTAGTGAATTAGCCATCTTTTGCTTGCTCCCATTCCTCTTACAATGAGATGACTTCAGTATACAAGCCTTGACAAAAACTCCACAGGAACTCAACACAGGGTACAGGGAAAGAATGACCAACACAATTGACTGTATGTTCAACTTCCATGGGAAATTGCTTTAAAAGCCCTTTCTAGAAAAAGATGTTATAAAAATGCCACAGATTGAAAAAGGAGCCAATTTACAGCCTGTTTAAGAAAATATGATTACAGACAACTCAGGTAGGACTTAATCACAGTGTTTCCAAAGCTACCCAATTAAAGATAAAACTTAAATCCATTTACACAGCTGACTGCTGTTTTTGGAAAAATAAAATGTAATCCTTGCAATTCCATATCCATTGGATAAAGGCCACTATAGACATGGTTTTTAAAACAGCCTTCCCCTCAGAAGCAGAGCTAAGGAGGCAACATGTTTTGCTATTTTATGTTTCTTATTTACAATATATTTTGTAACTGCAAAGTATTCTGAGTTTGCAAAACACCCTTTTCCATTCTATCTCCATAATACATTCAGCATAAATCTAGCTAGAAAAGGCTCTTAGATCTTTTAAGAATCCTAAGCTCCAATAGGAATATTAGGAAGGGCCTTCAGCTCTTATTAAGCAAAGATCTGTTTATGTCTTTGTAAAGTTCAACTGCTATTTTAAAATGTTACTGAGTCCCATGGAAGTGATGCAACCTTTAAAAAAAAATAGTTCGGAAAAGCATGTACAAGGCAGGATGAGCTGTGAATGGTATTAACTGTGCAAACTTCAAGTAAGACTCAGCAAAGAGCTGCCATCTAGAAAGTTTCCTTCCATAAAAGTAGAGTGGAAAATTTATTACCCCCTCTCTAATAAAACTAATAAAATGCCACTCACAATACAGGTGGTATCTAGGTCAGTCTCTTTCCTCTTAGATGATAAGAATATAAGAAAGAGGAGCCCTATAGGAGCAGGAATCTCTGAGGAATTAACTTTACAAACAAGTATGAGAAGTAGCAGGAATGTCTTTTTAAGAGAAGCATCTATAGCTAAGACCTACCAGAAGCTGCAAAGGCTTTAGATATCAAATCAAACAGATACAAGTCCCTTAATTTTTTATTAAGGTATTATTGACATACACTCTTATGAAGGTTTCACATGAAAAAACAATGTGGTTACAACATTTACCCATATTATCTAGTCCCCACCCATACCCCAATGCAGTCACTGTCGATCAGTGTAGAAGATGCCACAGATTGACTGACTTCTCTGTGCTACATTGTTTTCCTGTGACTCCCCACACCATGTGTACTAAACATAATACCTGTCAATCCCCATCTCCCTCCTCCCAACCCGCTCTCCCACACCCCTCCCCTTTGGTAACCACTAGTCCCTTCTTGGAGTCTGTGTGTCTGTTGCTATTTTGTTGCTTCAGTTTTGCTTCATTGTTATACTCCACAAATGAGGGAAATCATTTGGCACTTGTCTTTCTCCGCCTGGCTTATTTTACTGAGCATTATATCCTCCAGCTCCATCCATGTTGTTGCAACATGGTAGGATTTGTTTCTTTCTTATGGCTGAATAGTATTTGTTGTGTATATGTACCACCTCTTCTTTATCCATTCATCTATCTACAGGTGGACACTTAAGGTTGCTTCTGTATCTTGGCTATCGTAAATAGGGCTGCAGTAAACATAGGGGTGCATATGTCTTTTTGAGTCTGAGAAGTTGTATTCTCTGGGTAAATTCAAAGGAGTGGGATTCCCGGGTCCAATGGTATTGCCATTTTTAGTTTTTTGAGGAAACTCCATATTGCTTTCCACAATGGTTGAATAACTTACATTCCCACCAGCAGTGTAGGAGGGATGCCCTTTCTCCACATCCTTGCCAACATTTGTTGTTCTTAGTCTTTTTGATGCTAGCCATCCAAAATGGAGTGAGGTGATATCTCATTGTGGTTTTAATTTGCATTTCCCTGATGATTAGTGATGTGGAGCATCCTTTCATGTGTCTGTTGGCCATCTGAATTTCTTCTTTGGAGAATTATCTCTTCATATCCATTGCCCATGTTTTAATTGGGTTATTTGCTTTTTGGGTGTTGAGGAGTGTGAGTTCTTTATATATATTGGATGTTAACCCCTTGTCGGCTATGTCATTTACAAATATACTCTCCCATACTGTAGGATGGCTTTTGTTGTGTTGATGGTGTCCTTTGCCGTACAGAAACTTTTTAGTTTCATGTAGTCCCATGTGTTCATTTTCGCTTTTGTTTCCCTTGCTTGAGGAGATGCGTTCAGGAAGAACTTGCTCATACTTACATTCAGGAGATTTTTGCCTACGTTGTCTTCTAAGAGTTTTATGGTTTCATGACTTATATTCAGGTCTTTTATCCATTTCAAGTTTACTTTTATGTATTGAGTTAAACAATAATTCAGTTTCATTCTCTTGCATGTAGCTGTCCAGTTTTGCCAACACCAGTTAGTTGAAGATGCTGTCATTTCCCCATTGTGTCCATGGCTCCATTATCATATATTAATTGACCATATATGGTTGGGTTTATATGAGGGCTCCCTAGTCTGTTCCATTGGTCTATGGATCTGTTCTTGTGCCAGTACCAAATTGTCTTGATTACTGTGGCTTAGCAGTAGAGCTTGAAGTTGGGAAGCGAGATCCCCCCAGCTTTATTCTTCCTCCTCAGGATTTCTTTGGCTATTTGGGGTCTTTTGTGGTTCCATATGAATTTTAGAACAATTTGCTCTAATTCGTTGAAGAATGCTGTTATTTTGATAGGGATTGCACTGAATCTGTAGATTGCTTTAGGCAGGATGGCCATTTTGACAGTATTAATTCTTCCTACCCATGAGCATGGGATGTGTTTCCATTTATTGGTATCTTCTTTAATTTCTCTCATGAGTATCTTGTAGTTTTCAGTGTATAGGTCTTTTACTTCCTTGGTTAGGTTTATTCCTAGGTATTTTATTCTTTTTGCTGCAACTGTGAATAGAATTGTTTTCCTGATTTCTCTCTCTGCTAGTCCATTGCTAGTGTAAAGGAATGCCATAGATTTCTGTATATTAATTTTGTATCCTGCAACTTTGCTGAATTCAGATATTTGATCTAGTAGTTTTGGCATGGATTCTTTAAGGTTTTTTAAGTACAATATCATGTCATCTGCAAACAGTGACACTTCAACTTCTTCCTTGCCAATCTGGATGCCTTTTATTTCTTTGTGTTGTCTGATTGCTGTGGCTAGGACCTCCAGTACTATGTTGAATAAAAGTGGGGAGAGTGGGCATCCTTGTCTTGTTCCCAACTTTAAAGGAAAAGCTTTCAGCTTCTCACTGTTATTATGTTGGCTGTGGTTTGTTATATATGGCCTTTATTATGTTGAGGTACTTGCCCTCTATACCCATTTTGTTGATACTTTTTATCATGAATGGATGTTGAATTTTGTCAAATGCTTTTTCAGCATCCATGGAGATGATCGTGTGGTTTTTGTCCTTCTTTCTGTTGATGTGGTGGATGATGTTGATGGATTTTTTAATGTTGTGCCATCCTTGCATCCCTGAGATGAATCCCACTTGATCATGGTGTATGATTCTCTTGATGTATCTTTTGAATTCAGTTTGCTAATATTTTGTTGAGTATGTTTGCATCTATGTTCATCAGGCATATTGGTCTGTAGTTTTCTTTTTTTGTGGTGTCTTTGCCTGGTTTTGGTCTGAGAGTGATGCTGACCTCATAGAATGAGTTTGCAAGTTTTCCCTCTTCTTCTACTCTTTGGAAAACTTTAAGGAGGATGGGTATTAGGTCTTCACTAAATATTTGATAAAATTCAGTGGTGAATCTATCTGGTCCAGAGGTTTTGTTCTTGGGTAGTTTTTTGATTATGAATTCAATTTTGTTGCTGGTAATTGGTCTGTTCAGATTTTCTGTTTCTTTCTGGGTCAGCCTTGGAAGGTTGTATTTTTCTAGAAAGTTGTCCATTTCTTCTAGGTTATCCAGTTTGTTACCATATAATTTTTCATAGTATTCCCTAATAATTCTTTGTATTTCTGTGGTATCTGTACTGACTTTTCCTTTCTCATTTCTGATTCTGTTTATGTGTGTAGACTCTCTTTTTTTCTTGATAATTCTGGCTAGGGGTTTATCTATTTTTTTTATTTTCTTGAAGAACCAGCTCTTGCTTTCATTGATTCTATTGTTTTATTCTTCTCAATTTTATTTATTTCTGCTCTAATCTTTATTATGTCCCTCCTTCTACTGACTTTGGGTGTCATTTGTTCTTCTTTTTCTAGTTTCGTTAATTGTGAGTTAAGATTGCTTATATGGGATTGTTCTCCTTTCCTGAGGTAGGCCTGTATTGCAATATACTTTCCTCTTAGCACGGCATTCAATGCATCCCACAGATTTTGCGGTGTTGAATTATGTTATTTTTTTCTACCAAAGAGAAGATGGTCTGTCTCTACAATCTGATACCAACTGGTCAAATGGCTAATCCATTTTTAAAAATCTATACTCTGATTTAAATGGGAATCAACAATCAGTACCAAGCTCTCTCTGTGCTGTCTGGCAAAGCAGCCATCTGCCACCCAGCTTTTACTATCACCTCAGCCAAAGGACTAATAGTGAGAAAATGTGGGCACAACCCTCTTTTCTTCTCTCTCCCCCTTTATTTCCCCAGGACACAAGTAGTTAACCTCTGGGGAGGATGTTTTTCCTCTATCAATTGTGGAAAACTATCTGTGTAAGGCAGTTAGTCCTAGGTGGCAATAACAAGATTGAGCAGCAAGGGAATTTCTAATCCTTAGAGAAGAAGCTCATTTAAATGACCAGATAGATGAATTATTTGTGTTCCTGTGGATAACTGGCTTCTGTTTCTACCTTTTTGGTGATGTGTCTCTAGAGATCATTAGGGAAGCCTTTTGGAGAACACCCTTCATACCTCCTCTGTGACCTTTGAAGGTCACCACGCAGCTAGCATCTTCAGCTGACCAGATCTTCAGCTGGGCATCCATTCCCCCACTCAGAACCACAAGGCCTGATGGAAAAAACCTGCAACAATTCACATCAAACACATGCCCTTCCAGTACCCTCTGGAAAAACAAAAGAAAAGTCCATGCTAGTTCTCTTGTCCATCCCTTACTGTTCTCTTACCTCCCATATCCTTGGTCCCTTAAATGAAGCATCTACAAGCTATACCACATGCTAGGGTTTAAAACTAAGTTAAGTCCAAAGGATCTCTTCAGCACATTTGTCTACCAGGTAGTATTCTGAGAGCTGCTGGCTCCCTTTCCTCAGCTTTGGCTCCAGATGTTGTGGATCTGAACTCCTTGGTTTTCATGGCCATCCCTAAGTCTAGTTCTACATACAAGTTGCTGTGGAGGCTTGAGGACTCTTACTTTTTCTTAAAATCCTCTGTATAGGCTGGGGAACTCAGCCATATGATGTGTAATAGCCTAGCTACTTGGTCTTAGAAACCAGTCACTGAAAGCAGTTCCTACCAAGGGACCACCTACTCAGACATTCACAGGCCTGACTCCTCTGCTGTTCCAGCCCATAGTAAACCACCAAGCCTGGGGATGGTTCTCAGATTAACAAATGGGAGAACAAGTATCAACTTAAGTGCACTGGTCCGAAATTTTCAGAATGTACCACTCTTCTTGCCATGACCCAGTCTAAGGTTTCTAAGACCACCCTTTATATGTAAGACCCTAAAAGTGTATTCAAAGCCTTTACTCTGAGCTCTCCATTGGCAGCCTGCCAGATCTTCATGCTCCCATCGGTACTAGAAGACACGCCAAGGCCTCCTCCACTGGAAATGTCCAAGCATGTTATCTGTTCAAAAAATAGAAGCACCAGTGTTACAAATAACAAAATGTTCTTCTTCCCTTGAAATGTGTTATAAACATTCCATTTCACATGCCTGTAAGACTTCTTCAAGCCTATGCTTCCTAACACAAACGACGTGTTTCATTTGAAGGTTGAGTTATCACTATCTCCCCAAAAGGCTAGAGCCAATACCTTTCATTTCTCAAAACAGAAAGTTATTCTTATAATTATCATTAGTCCCTTGCTTCAGCTAAGAAGTTTACACTGTTCCTCTATCATTTCCACAGTTTCTATCTTTTGCTATTTTATTGTAAAATTAAGATACCTTTCCCAATTTTTAGGAACCCGCTTAAACAAAACACAGTTTTCCAAGATGCACCAATAGGAGTCAAGGAAAAGCAAAGATGCTCCCAATTTACTACTTCACGTTCCCTCTGTAAAGTCCTGATTGTGTGTCTGTGTTGTATGTGCATTTCAGAATAAGTAACAGAATTCTCAGACTCATTATGCAGTTTCAACATTAGCAATCACTTCATGAATAAGCCATGATCAGAATGCCAAGTCTCCTTCATACACATGCATGCATACATACCCTTTTTATTAAAAAACAAATTGCAAATATCCCAGAAATGTAGGACTAAGATAAAATCCCAAGCATATTTGCAGCAACAATGATTCCCATATGACCTAAAGTATTAAGAAAAAACTAGGGATTCTTGCTTTAATTACCTAACCTTCCATTTTACTTTGTTCTATGTCAGTCAAACCATAATGAATAGGTTTTGCAAGAACTAAAGGGATATACTGGTCAACTCTAACACTTTCTGAGATTTTCCCATCGTTATTTTGTTTCCTCAGAATAAAAGTACTCTTAACTGTGGATCCTTTGATTTTTTTTTTATTGAAGTATCATTGATACACAATTTTATATTGGTTTCAAGTATACAACACGGTGGTTCAACAGTTATCCATATTATTAAATCCTCATAACCACTAGTGCAGTTACTGTAAGTCAACATAGGACGATGTTACAGAATCACTGACTGTATTCTACATGCTATACTATCCCCATGATCAACTTATAACTGAGAATTTTGATGCCCCTCTATCCCCCTCACCCTCCCTAACTGCTGACCCCAACCCCTCCCCCATGGTAACGCTTATCAGTGTCTGTGAGTCTATTTGCTATTTTGTTCATTTTGTTTTGTTTTTATATTCCACAAATAAGTGAAATCATACAGTACTTGTCTTTGCCACCTGGTTTATTTCACTGAGCATAATACCTCTAGTCCAACCATGTTGTTGCAAATGGATTTTTTATGGTTGAATAGTATTCCGTTGTGTGTAAGTACCACATCTTCTTTATCCATTCATTCAGTGATGGACACTTAGGTTGCTTCCATATCTTAGCTATTGTAAACAATGTAGCAATAAATATAGGGATGCACATATCTTTTAAGTCAAGGATTTTGTTTTCTTTGGGTAAATTCCTAGAAGTAGAATTACTGAGTCATATGGTATTTCTATTTTTAGTTTTTTGAGGACCATCCATACGGCTTTCCACAGTGGCTGCACCAACTGACATTCCCACCAACATTGTAGGAGGGTTCCCATTTCTCCACATCCTCGACAACATTTGTTATTTCTTGTCTTTTGGATAGTGGCCATTCTGACTGGTGTGAGATGATATCTCATTGTGGTTTTAATTTGCATTTTCCTGATTAGCAATGTGAAGCATCTTTTCATGTGACTGTTAGCCATCTGTATTTCTTCTTTAGAAAAATGTCTGTTCAGGTCCTCCACCCATTTTTTAATCTGGCTACTTGCTTTTTTGGTGTTGAGGAATCAGAATTCTTTATATATTATGGATGTTAACTGCTTATCAGATAAATTGTTTACAAATATATTCTCCCATACAGTATGTTGCCTTTTTGTTCTGCTGATGGTGTCCTTTGCTGTACAGGTTTTCAGTTTGATGTAATCACACTTGTTCATTTTTATTTTGTTTCCCTTGCCCAAGGAGATATGTTCAGGAAAAAAATGCTCACGCATTTGTTCAAGTGATTTTTGCCTATGTTTTCTTCTAAGAGTTTTATGGTTTCATGTCTTACATTTAGGTCTCTGTGGATCCTTTAGTTTTAATGATTATAATAACAATTAACATTTATATAATGTTTTATCATTTACAAAATATTTTCAAATGCATTACATCTTTGACCTTCATAATTCCATTCTGCTCAAAGATAAATTTGACTTAGCCCTGCCTCACATTCTAGTGTAGGAGACATATCTCAGATCTTCCATTCTAATCCTGAGCCTTATATCTTATGAATGGTGCTATTAAATCAACTTCTTTCAACTCTTTGTCTAGCTCCCAGATACATGTTGAGCCCTTTAAGTATCAGAACCATGTCCAGCACTTTCTTAAACAAATCACAGGCTATGCACACAGTAACAAATGCGTGCAAAAAATATATATAGCAGTTTGGGGACAAGGATGAAGTACCTCATCAACATTAAGTAGGAAAGTAAAGCATGACCTTTAACAACAAGACCAATCACTGTCCCTCTTTGCAGGGCCCCAGAAACAAGGCATACTGAAATGCTTTCCTACTCACTGAATCGATCTAATCCCTAAAGCAGTATAGCTCAACCTGTTTCCCGACTCAGGTGGCATCTATCCAGCTGCCTGCTAGGCATCTACCTTTGGCTTTATAGTGGACAACTCAAACTTCACATGTCCAAAACAAAACTCTTATTTCCCCTGCTCCATACCAATACAACTACTTGTCCCCCAGTCAGTAAATGGCACAATTAATCCACTTCTCAGGTCAAAATTTTTTGAGTCATGTTAACTCCTCATTTTCTCTCATATTTCACAACCAAGTCATTGGCATTATCTTGTCTTGTCTCACACCCCTAGAATGTAAGCGCCACAACCAGTTTTACTCACTGCTATTGCCCCAGGGCCCAGAAGAGTACCTCGAATACAGTAGGTTATTAATAAATGGATAAATCACCTAATAATGAGCTCAAAGAAGAGAAAGAGAGAATAAGAGAGAGAAAAGAGGCACAATTAATGATTTTTTCTTTAAATGACCTACTTCTCAAAATGTAAGTGGTTTTCCTAACTCCCTTAAGGAATTCATTACTTATTCCCCCAGTAGTCTGCAACACCATGTTCCCCTATTGTAGTAGTTGGCAAGCTGGGCGAATTTGCTTTCTAGGGGACATCTGGCAATGTCTGGAAACATTTTTAGTTGCCACAGTTGGGGACAGTGTCCCCCTGGCAACTTATAAGTAGAGGCCAGGGATGATGCCAAACACCCTACAGTGCACAGTAGAACAGCCCCCTACAACAAAGAATTATCCAGCTCAAATGTCAACAGTGTCAAGATTGAGAAACTCTGATGTATTGTATTGTGTCCTCTCAGTTAAAATACTGTCCCTAAAGGGGACAGTGGTATTGTGTTATTTATCTGTGTTCCTACACCTAAAAAAGTAATTAAATCTGAACTATCCATTTCTTCCAAAACGATAGAACATGGAAAAACAGATTATAGGGCATACCAGCTACCTCCTTTCTTCAAATTTTATCAAAGAAAAAGAGGAAAGGGAACTAACATTTACTGGCTATTGTGTGCCAGACATGTAACAGACACTACCCTTATATAATCCCCTCAAAAATGTATAAGATAGGTTATTATTCCTATCTTTCAGAGGAGAAATTTAAGGTTTAAGAGGTGATTAATTTCCCTGAAGTGACATAGCAAAGCCAAAACACAAACCTAGGTCAGAGTCTAAAGCTCAAATCTGTTCCTTATTCATAGCAAAATAACAGATAGATCAATGGGACAATCCTAAATACTGGATAAAGATGACAATTTAAGTCAGTGAGATAAAGGATGGATTACTTTACAGTGCTATGACATGCTACTTCAAACCAAGGAATGAAAACAAAAGTTTGAAATGTAAAAAATAAAACATAAAAATACAAAGAAAATACTACATTTATAACGTAATATTTTAACACTTATATTATGCTTACTATGTTCCAGACCGACTTTTACCTGCTTCAATCCTCATAACAACCCTAAGAGATAAATACTATTTTTACCCTCATCTTACAGATAAGGAACTTACAGTACAGGGAGGTTGAGTACCTGGCCTAAGTTCACAATTATTAAGTGGCAGAACCAAAATTCAAATCCAAGGAGTCAAATAAGATGACGCTATCTCTAGAGACTGTGCCCTTACCTCTTATGCTGGGCAATTAAAAGTGAATATATATAAAATCATGGTCTACCCTAAGCAGGACTCTGAAGACAGTTACCATAAAGACATAAATTGATGGGTTTTATTATCTATAAATATTAAATGCCTGTATGTCAAAAGACACCATAAATAAACAATAACCAATAAGCTAGAAAAAACTATCTGTAAGATACATGGCAAAGGATCAATAATATAAAAGGAGCTCTTACCAACAAAGAAAAAAATTCACACTTAGAAAAGTGGGCAAATGCCATGAAGAATGGCCAACATGAAAAAGTGGTCAACCATGATTAATCAAAGGAATGCAAATTAAAATAACAATGAAATACCATCTCTCAAATTGGTAACACTTAAAAAAATCTTCTAATAGTATTGGCAGAGTATGTCAAGTCAGATTGGTAGAAAAGAAAGAGTAAACGCCATTTTAATCAATGGATATGGCCCAGTGGTCAGTCAATTAATAACAAAAAGCCAGTTAAAGTAGGAAATAAAAAAAAAATGATACATAAATATCTCCATTTTATTTCAACTCAAATATATAAATGTACATAAAAATTCACTAGTCTTTTCTTTAGTCCACTGATTACTACAAGGAAGTTTCACACTGACTTTTTTGTGATAAACTATAACCAAAAGGCACAATTCATACCTTCCAGGTTTTTTAAAGTAAGGCAAATCTTCATTTAAACTTACAAAGAAATTTAAGAGAAAAAATTCATTTAGGGCTTTTTAAAAATCTTTTTCCTAAAAATTTTTCATCTATCTTGCATACATACTATAAGAGAAGTTAAAAAAAAAAAACTCTTTGTCATGTCTATGCAAAGCAATCAACTTAGTTTTCAAAGATAAAATCACTTTGCCTTTTCACATTCCCATTTCATTAGTTAAAAATACTTAATCAAATGACATACTTTCGAAAACAATGTAACTGGCATCGTAACTGACTTCTGGCAAGCATTCAACTTAACCTACAGTACCAGAAGTTTGCAGACTCAGAGAAGAGCTTATAAGCTGCAATGTGCTGTGGGTATCAGTCACTATGTTTTACAGAGAAAATGCAGAGCAACTGTTGACTCAACACATCAATTAAGTGTAGTAGATTAGAATAGTTGCCTGTGACTTGGCAACTCAACTTTTACGAATATATTCTAATTTCTTCCTACCTTTGTGAGCAAAGGGTTAGCTAAAAGTATACAATCAAGATATGAAATCATGAAATCAGAAATATCTGAGTCTCTGGATATCCAATGTAAGATTGGAGAAACAAATTATAGTAAAGTCATACAGTAGAATACTGTGCAGCTCTTTAAAGTATAGACAGATGACAGAATGATGTACATAATATACTATTAAGAAATAAAAAGCAAGTTATAAAATATCAATGTAATCTATAAACCTATTTTAATAAAATATTTAAAGAAAAAGATTGGGAAGATCAAATAAAATAATAAAGCTTAGCATGATGCTGGCACACTGTAAGCCATCAATAAACATTAGCTATTACTACTATGATTATATTTAATAAGGTTATATAACAAAAGTTCACAACAGTTATCTTTAGATTATAGAAATATGAGTAATTTTCACTTTCTCTTATATTCCCTAAATTTTCATCACTAAATATATTTGTTTGCAGTAAGGGTAAAAAATAGCTATTTTTAAAAATATACCACACAATAAGAAGTGGTACATTTCATACTTCATCAGCTGTGTTACTTTACAACGTAAAGTAAATGAAACACCCATTAATTAAGAATATGTTTAGAGCACTAGACAAGCAGATAAAATAAAAAATGAATACTTTTACATTTTCTCCTCATTTTATCAAAATACTTACACTCTTTGCATGAATCCTGGAAAAAGTGGTGTATGGTGCCAGAAACTTTGAAGATGCATTTTCCTTTGGACATGAAATATGAATGCTTTTCTAAACAGAAAAGGAAATATGAAACCCATCAGCAAAGTTACTCCAATGGAATTAAAGCCTCTTAAAGAAAACATGAGGATGACAAGAAATTCTCATCCTTTAAGTGTACCTTCTAATTCTCCTTCCCCAGCCTACAAAATTATCATTCCACTATTATAGATCAGCAGCCCTTTTACTACAGAAGGTTACAATGTAATCTGGTATTGCTGAAATGCCATTATATTTTTATGTTGAAGTAAACTGTCCTATAGAAGACACGCAACAATAAGGCGCAAGTAGCAAACATGAGAGCATTAATTTTTAGAAGAAAATCTAATACTAGTATTCCCAATTAGCAGTGAGGCAAAGAACAGGATCAAGAGATGTAAGGAAAGAAGGTCTAAGGGACTAGCCTAAATTTAAATTCGCTGCCTGTAAGAAATTTCAGAAAAAATATTGGTCTACTGACATCTACAGTCACCAGAGGACATCAGTAAGGTAATTTATGGTAGACATACGTGTAGGCCCTGGCCAGGCTTACAGTGCCCACTCCTACCTCAGACTTAAACTGCCTTTACATAATTGTAGACTGGTCATCATCACATAGCTACCGTATGATTCCCCATGTGTTTTGCCTAGTCGTTAATCACATAACTTTCAGCCATTGTAGCAAGATAACACTGCTGACATAGTAAGAAATTAAATCTAGAAGCAAATGTTAAGTTCAGGGGACATGACTTGTTAAAGGTAGCCTTTGTAACCATTTGATTACGAGTATGTTGGTGTTTGAAGGTAGTATGTGTAAAGGCATAAAAGGCCTGGTAAACCCTTCCTCTTGGACTCTTGCAATATGACAATATTTTACTCTAACCAGCAAAAAACCATCACCACCACCTAAGTGTGCACATCCTATACTTGGGACATGAATGTACTTTGGAACTGCTCTAACCAAATAGCCCCTAACCTGTTATCTCTTCTGCAGTAGTACTTCAAAGCTTCTGGAAATTCTGCTAGACAATAAAAATCTTCAATAATCAAGATTTTCTAAATCTCCTTTCAAGGCTTATCTATATACAACAAGCACAGGTCCTCACAGTTAACTGGGAGGAATATTTTCAAAGTTTTAATATTCTCATCACTAAAAATCAATGTGCTCCTATTACAGGTCTTCTATTCCTTTAAAAAGGCAATTAGGATATCTATAAAACAGTTCTTTCTTAGCCAGCATATACAGGCCTGGCTGCCTGCAGGCCTTGCAGTAAATGAGTTTCTGCTTCTAACTGCATGACAAAGACCATACAGCTGCAAGAGAACTAACCTGGATATGGAATTACCTCCTGTACCCAAAACCAAAGGGCCAGCTAAACTCTCCTGGCTAAATATTCATACCAGCAAGGAGCTCCAAGAGTTTAGTGTTCAGGCATCTATAAGAATTGGGTTTGCTCTCAGAAGACTCAATTTCTTTGGGACTAATTATGTGCAAAATTTCAAGAAACAGTGGTTTTCTCCTACTCTTATCAGCTGGGCAAACCAACCTTTAACCCATAATCAAACTGTGGAAGAAGACAGATGTTAAACTACTTCCAATGTAAGCAGCAAAGAATCATGCTGTTAATGAAAATATTTTAAAGAAAAGCTGAAAGAGATATCAAAACAGACAAAATTTGGAGGGGGAAAGTGTGAGTATTCCACACTAAGATAAAATTCAAAGTCAAATTTTTTATTCTTCACAGTTAAGTATGTAAGCATAATCTACCATTTAATAGAACCATGTAGCAACATAAATTAGTGAAGTGACTCATGGCAGCTAGGAAACAAATGAATGTTCAACCATTAGCACTTACTGTCTGACCCAGCAGGTACGCATGGCAGAAATTGGCAATGGTGGAAGAGATAAGGATTGTATCAGGGCCTACATACAAAGGGAAGAAAGGAAGTCAGCACCCAGGCCGTGGATGGATATAGGCAAAACACCTGGGAAAAATGCAGGCTTCCAAGGTGCTGTGATACTTAAAGTTGATAGAACTGGGCTTCAAGTCTGATATATGATCTAACTAGCTTTGATTATTAGGGTTAATTAACTTCCCTGAGTCTACTTGCTCATCTGCAAAATAGAAATGTGAAATGTTAGTCCCAAAGGATTGTTACGGTAAAACAACAATACTCACTTTTGTAATATTTTAGTTTCATTAATATGAAGTCTCACTCCCCAATAAAGCCAGACTATGAGGTAGAGTATCACCTCTATTTTATACATGAGGAAACTGAAGATCAGAGAACTAAGTTATTTGTCCAAAATCATGTTGCTAGTAATGTCGGAGTTAACTAAGACTTGGACTGAGATCTTCTGACACTCTCTACCATACCATAACTGTTCATGAAAAAAATTTATAATATATATAACATGTAGCTTATTACCTTGCACAGAGGGCAATGAATAAATATTTGCTAAAAATCTTATGTAAAAAACTAAGTATTCTCTATTCTTATCAGTATACCTGGAATATTTTACAACTAAAAAAATTTAAATATACAAAAAAAGAGAAAAAAGAAAGGCTGGTTTACTCTTTGGGAATCATCTCCCAGAGCATACTGACTACAGCCATCACAGTGAGTAAGGAAGGTCAGATCCTGGATTCTGCAACATGTAGTTTGGCCATCTACTTACCTCAAAGACCAATGAGAAAAACTATTAAGTACTATCGATGTCCATCTTCTCCGTGGCCTTGCCAGACACACTGTAAGGCTATGCCATCCAGTCTGGTAGGTACTAGTCACATGAGGCTACTGAGCACTTGAAATGTAGCCAATGTAAAGGAGGAACTAAATTAATTTAATTTAAACTCTTCAAATGGATTCAGTTATTGGAAAACCTCTCACATATATTTGGGACTATTAGGGTATGTGAATCTATATTCTTAGCTGTAAATTTCATAAAATCTAAATACATACATACCAAGTATTTCCAATAAAAAATTAAAGAGTCTGAACTGAAATGTGCTGTAAGTGTAAAATATACACATGATCTCAAATAAGAAAAATGGAAAGTAAAATATTTCAATAATTATTTAATATTATAGGTTGAAGTAATATTTTAGATATATTGGGTTAAGTAAAATATATTATTAAAATTAATTTCACCTGTTTCTTTTCACTTTTCTTTTTACTTTTATGTGGTTACTAGAAAATTTAATATTACCTATGTGGCTTACCTTATTTATCTACCAAACAGTAATGGTAAGGTAAGTAAGAGGAAGTTAAAGTGCATCTAAAAGTACAGGTAACTACAAAAGAAAAATAAAACTTTTGACATGCAAAGGCAGTAAAAACTTTGATTATTGTACAAATGAAATGGAGATAACACAGACATACAGATAATAGTACAAATATTCAAAGTAGACATACAAGAAAATAAAAACCTACCTTGTTTATTTCATTCACAATAAATCCTTCTGAAGCTGTAACTTCTGGGATGCCATTCAGGCCAATCCCTTGACAAGTTAGGCTGCCATACAAAGTTGGTTTCCCTATATAGCACAAAAGAAGCATGTCTCAAAAAATAAGAATTTAACATTGTTCTTCTTGAAGACCCAATTCAGGCATCTGTATAAACGGTAAGAAATTGACTCACAAAAGAAAAGCAGGTACTTGTGTTAAAGGTGAGGTGAAGGTGACAGAGCACTAGCCTAAGCATACCTCACTGGGGTGGGAAAAAAAGCAAAGGGCTAAAAGCTAGGAACAAAGATTTAGAGATGTAATTTAGCATTTGTAGAGAAAGCCATTAGAGTACTCTCAACCTCAGTTTTACTGCCTGGAAAATGGAATTCTTTCAGGATTAAAGGTGAAGATCAACATGCATATGTATATTTATCCACCGTACATACACATAGCTTCAGTAATCTGGAAATTTTGCTCAAATGGAGCACTGCTTTTGTAGTGATACAGCCTAAATAAGATATACACAAAAACATGCACAGATCATGGAGTAGAGTTTAAAAGGTTCTCTATTCTTCTTCTGTCCTTACACACACTTCTGAAACAGCCCCTAACACACTGTTTACATGTCTGACCTCCCTATTAGACTATTTGAGACACCAGCAGGATGCTACAAATGATTCAGTAAATAACTTGCACCAAACTGAAATTTTAAGAGTAAGAGGGAAGTAGAAACCAGAATGGCTTCACAAAGAACAAGAGGGCTTTCTAGAGGGTGGGACCTGAGTAGGGCCTGGAAAGATAAGATGTAGGCTGAAGTTAGAAAGACAGGGCTAGGCAGAAGATAGGGAAGGGCAACTCCAAGCCAGGGAGGGGCATGATAAGAATTTTAAATTATGTATCAGAAAGCATAAGGGGGAAAGGAGACATCAGTTAATATATCAATTTGGTTACAACAGTCAAAGGAAATGAAGTTGAAGGATATTAATGGAGGAACTCACAATCTATTGTAGAACTCTGGACTAGAGAAAATCCAGTGAAGAAGCTTTCAGCAGGGAAGTGATATGAAGTGCTAGTTCAGAGAGATGCCACAAAAAATAAGATTGTGAGAACTCTGCTTTTTGTCCCACTCCACGATTCCCTCCTGGCTTCACAAGCTGCCATTTGAAGTCTGGTCCTCATACCATCATTTCAACCAGTCTTCTACCAGCAGCCTCAAAATGACCTCTCTACATTCCTAGTCACTGAAGTGATCTCAATTTTGGATTTTGGTCTATAATATAGACCTGGGATTAACCCAAACATTCACCTTGTATATTCCTACATGCAGGTTGCTAAGTGCTGCTTCAGAAAAGGACCTAACTATGCTGACTGACACCACTACGTGCCTCCAAAGACAGCACAGTCTTGTGTCCTTTTGTCCCTTCTATTCCTCATGGCAGCAAATTCTCATGACAAATATCCTGCCATCAAAATCTTCTTCCTTCAAAAGAGCCAAAAAATGGAAACAACTCAAATGTCCTCAAATGATGAATGGGTAAAAAAATGTGATATATCCACGCAACAGAAAAGGGATGAAATACTATTAAATATCACAAAATGGATGAAACTTTAAAATGTTATGCTAAATGAAAGAAGTCAGACACAAAAGGCCATGTTTTATATGATTCCATTTATACAAAATGAAAAGAATAGACAAATCCATATGGAAAGTCATTTAATGGTTGCTAAGGGCTTGGAGTTGGGGAGAATAGAAAATGATTGCTAATCAGTTAAAGGGTTCCTTTTTGGAGGGATGAAAATGTGCTTAGATAGTGGTGACAGAGGCACAGCTCTGTGAATACACTAAAATTCAATGAATTAAAAAGGTGAACCTTCTGGTAAGTGAATTATATCTCAATAAAGTTTTCTTTTTTTAAAAAAAAATCATAATTGTACCTAGCACATAGAAGTGTGAGAAATAGAAATAATATATATTTAATATCCAACACATTTTATTTCAATAAAACTGTTGTTTAAAAAAAAATAATCCACAAACCTCTTTCTTAAGGGCTGGCACCACCTCCAACATCACAAAGAAAACTGAGGCTATCAGACACTCAACATCCCATGTCCACGGCTATGCACTTATCTGTACCAGCACCGACCCTCACCTTCTTTCATCTTAGTCTTTTAGACTTAACTGAACATACTTCTCTCTCAGCCAAGACACTGGTTTTTCAGTTAGTACTTCTCTCCTCTACCTATAACCTGTATTTTAATTGCTCTCCAATTAGTTCCCATCTTTAAAAATAAAACAAAACCCTTGGCTATGAGAACTTTTAGCTCCCATCCTCTCTTCTATGCAGCACCAATTTCCTCAAAAGTAGACTATTTAAAACTCTGTTTCTTATAGAAATAAACTATATTATAAAAAGATATCAAGTATCTGAAAATGAAAAATAATCAGTAAAATTAAACTTTCTCACAAATCAAAAAAATCTTTTTATTTTGAATGATACACTAACTGCAAATGAACAGATGGAAATAACCCACAAGTGCCATTCAAAGGAAAAACTAAAAGGACTTGGGAGTTATCTGAAAACGGCAGGGTGAAGTGACTAGGTTTTTCACTCTAATGCCTAAAATGATGGTAACTTAATTAGAAAATCAAGAAAAAGAACCTATTTAACAAGAGAAGTGCTCAACCTGGTTTTGAATTTGATAAAATCAAGATAACAGCAAGAGCTTCAAGTAGAAATGTCTAGCAGGCAACTCTTCAATCTCTGCTTGAACTTCAAGAGGTCAGCGATGGAGCTGCAGATCTAGGAATCATCATAAGGAAAGTCAAAATGAAGCTACGAAATTGCTTAGAATACAATATATGGCTAAGGGACTGATCAAGATGCATCACCAATGTCTCCATGAATAAGCCTGTGGCTTCCAAATTGAAAACCAATCTAAAGGCTTTCTACCGGAATGGAAGGACTGGAATGACATTAGTACAGTACAGACTGGCCAAGAGCATTTGAAGACTACAGCATTGTGCAAGGAGTATGGGCCAGGAGAAAGTAGGGAGCTCTCTTCTAGGGGCAGTAATTCCCTTTTTTCTAAAGAGAAGGCATACAGCTTTATGGACATTACCTGGGGGGTGACAGCTCAGCCAGGCCTCCCCTTCATCCTTCCTATGAAGAGAGACAAAAGCCTAATTAGGTTCACACAGTGCTAAAAAGGATGCCACTAGTGTAAGGGAGAAAGATCGTATAATTTCCACTTTGGTCATAGTACTTAGACATGACTTAGTCTAACATCTTATCCAGATGTAGGTTATTCTAAGACAAATTCTATTTATTGAAGAAATATTTGTGAATTTTTAAATACATAGATGTCTGTCGGTTAAAGGAAAGCTGAAATAGTTAATCAATAGGGAGTTCACTATTCAATTAGAGCTACACAGTTTTGAAAAATCAGTATTTTATACTTAGATATGTATTGGGATTATTTTAACCAGGCCCTGTGCTGGGCATCATGCATAATAGTATCATTAATCCTCACAACTTAACAAGATACCTTTTATTATCCTCATGTTAAAGATAAAAAACCTAAAGCTCAGAGAGAAGTATCTTGGCCAAGGTCACCCAGCTATGATGCGGGTATTGAAACCTGGGATAGTACACAATGTCTGTGTTCTACACCTCACTCTGTCTTTACATGTTTCAGAAAGCACCTATCCAATAAATCCTTACCTCATCACCCTAACATTTTTAGAGTATAGTGGAAAGGACCTAGGCTTTTAGATAGAAAAATCTACGTTAACAGCAACTCTCTAACACTTACTAGCTGCAAGACCTTGGGCAAGTTACTTTCTCTGATTCTGATCCTGCATTCTTTATTCACAGACACCTGATGGTCCTTAATAATTGTCAGTGTTCTTCCGTTATTACATACCACACATTCTGTGCTAATATAATTAATGTGTATTTTAGCCCACCTAGCAAGGTGTAAGTTTCTTAAATGCGCAAAGCTGTGTTTTATTCATCTTCACCACTGTTTTCAATTTGAAATACCCTTATTAGTAATAACAGTTGCCATTCGTGCCATTGCTGTACTCATTCTGGTGACTAGAATAATTTGGGCAGTATATGAACAATAAACGTTAAATTCGTAATTTGCTGTGCATTTGCAATTAAGCTGTAAGCTTCTTGAAGGCAGGTACCACTTTTTAAATTAAGAATACACATTTGAATTTCACCGAGCATAGAGCCTGGGGGCCGAGGAGGATATAAAGATTCCATCATAAACTCCAAGATAACGTGGTGGTGGCTGAGCACCAGGACTTTGGCAAACACCTGACAATCAATAAATATTCGCCAAATGACTCTAACTCCTCGACCAAGAGTGTTCTTGCCGCCCAGTTTCCCTTTCTCCAGTTCGCTGATCTTAGTCTGACTCTGGGATCACACAGCGCATTTATGTTCCCTTGGCCTCAGGACAGCTCTTCTAAGAGTGAAAGACAATGACTATGGGGTTTGGGACTTCTTTTTTCTAAACCATTAATAAGGTGACCCCTATGGATATCCCGGACTGGACACGACCCTCTCTCTTAAACGCAAAGACAACATCCGCCACCCGCTTCCTCCGTCCCTGTTCTGTGCCTGGAGTCACCTGACGGCTTGGGCCCAGTCGCTCTGAATCCTCAAAGGTGCCGACATCTTGGCCCCTCCCCCATCAGCCCGCCTCTTCCGCTCTCTCCCGGAAGTGGATCTTCCAATGGGGCTGCGGTGAGGTCAGAGGCAGGATCTAGGGAGACCACCAATGAAAATGCGCAGTGGGTCCCTATCCTCCCACTTCCGTGCGTGCGCACTCCCCCGAAGGAGGCTGGTGTCTGGCAGGACGGTCGGAAGAATTCCAACTGCTTGCAGGATGGGCGCCGCCGTGTAGCAGTGCACCTTCAGATCCTCCTGCCCTGCCTGTTAGGTGAGCACCACGTGCCGCATCCTTGTGCGGTGGAGCGTAGCGGCCCGGCGAGAGTGCGGCGGGTGCGAGCGCGCGCATGCGTCGTCTCCTTTAGGTGGGAGAGGATCCTTAAAAGGATTTGGACGTTTGAATTTCTCTGCTTTCCCATCCTTTCCACGCCTTCCTAGTCTAGGCGGACTTCCACGATCTAGCTGCGGCACATTTAGCCTACCCTGATCTCTCGGCAAGGGTCTTCTTACTCCTGGGGACACTGAAGCCGGAATGTGGTGGGCAAAGTGCAGTAGCATATACTGAATCTTGTAGCGCAGGCACTTTTCATTGTCATGTTAATCCTTATATTTATTCTGCGAGTTAAATATTCTAAGGAGGAAGGCGTGGTGAAGGTATTCGAACACGGATTTCTTGGCTTAGTATCCAAGGCGGTTTTCACCATGCTTGCCCTAAGAGGTGTGCCCCTTGACTTTAAAACATTCACAGTGTATTAAGGAAGAGGACACGTACAGTAATAGAACTATCATTTATTGAGCTCTTTGGACATACTCGGCTTCTTACAAGTGATAAGGAATTTAATGTCCTAAAATTAAGTGACACAAGGGCCAGAGAATGGGATGAGAGAGGTAAGGTAGTCAGTAACTATAGGCAGTAACCAGAAACTCCCCGAAGTCTTTTCAACAATTATCTAGAACGTCCCCAGAACCACTGCATCCCTCCTGCTCCTTCCTGAGTGTGAAGAGTGCCTGTTCATCATCAACAACCAATCCATGAGCCTTCTCTATGGAATAACCGCCTATCCCTGGACTTGTCCCACTTATAGCCAATGTAAATTTAAAGATCTTTCTTTCCTTGAGACCTCTTAAAAGTGTCCCCTGTTGAGTCTGGTGGACAAGTTGTTTCTGTTGACTGGCCTTGCTGCTGCTGTAGCAGAAACTTCCTGTTGCGGGGCTCCATCCGTTTTCTGGCCAGCATCTGTAAAGGCTCAATTACCCTTTTTAATTCAGAGGTCTCTTGGTCTCTAGAGTTTTTGATTTGTCAAATGCATTATCTCATTTGGTCTTCAACAATCCTGTGAGGTAGATTATTTTTTCAAGGGAGATAGTGAAGTGATTTGCTCAAGGAAACGAGAATTTGGAGAAAGTAGTAAGTAACAAAGCTAGGTTTCCAATCCAAGTCTGTTTTTAAAGCCCATTTCTCCCTTTCTTTAGATTGTACTGTTTCCAAAACAAATGAATGTTGCTTAGTGCTCTGGACTGCTTAAATCCTTCTCTTTTGCATTCTCCATTTCTCTCTAAATTCCTTAACATGGCTAACAAGGTCTTGCTATGATCAGATACTTTCCCATCTTGCCAATTTCATTTTTGTCCTGTTCTCCTCATACTCTATTCTCCAGTCATACAAAATTTTCAGGTCCTCTCTTGTCAAATTCTGTCCCAGCCCCCCACCCTGCTCTTCCATTGGCCAGAAATATTCTGCCCATCTCTGGCTAGCTCATATTCATCCTTAAAGTCTCAGTTTAGAAATCACTTCCCCCGGGATGCCTTCCCTGCTTTTTCCTGCAATGTCTGAAGTGTAGGTATCCCTTCACTGTGTTCCCCAGTCTTAGCTAGCTATACACTGTGTAGTAAACTGCCTATTCATTTGTCTAGATAGTAAACTCCATTAAGGCAGGAACTGTATCTGTGTTGGTCATTCCTGTATCCTCAAGTCTGGTATGGTATCTGATACATGATAAGTAGTCATGATCATTTGTTGAATGAATGAGAGACACAGGAAAGGCACTAAGGAGTCCTAACTCCTATAGAGCCTATCATGGCAAAATTTATGCAGAGGCTGAGGTCATTTGTCTTCAAACCTTTCTTATATTCCTTCTGTAAGCTACATTCTGCTGGGTGCTCTGAAGCAGATGATCTTGGGAAGACATTCTAGGCGTATAGACCTCACATAAGCACTCTTACTTCACCGACTCATCTCTTGCCTGGCCCCTGCACACACTATGCTATAACCATACTGACTCTTTCCATTCCTTCTATGTGTCAAACTCTATACATATTTGGGTACTTTTCCAAGTGTTAAACTGTTCTTTTCCAGCCATAGAATAAAGCCAACAGGAAAAAAGAAAAGAGATTAATTATTTTGGGGTGGATCAGAGAGAACATCTCCAAAAAGGTGACCATTCGCCTAATTCAAATTCTATTAGCAGAATTTATTCAACTTCTTTAGTGTTGTGTTAAGCATTTTCACATATTTTATCTCATTCCTTTCAGTTCAAACCGTTTTTGCAGGACTGCTCTCTGCCAGGCCTAAGTCTGGGGGCACCAAGGTGAATCAGGCCCAGTATCTGTACTGACATGAGCTGACAGCCCCCAAGCAGAGATAGATGCATAAATAGGCTACAACAGTACAGTTTGCTTAATGTTGCTTATAGTGGAGGGACCTCATAATCATATCCTTATTCTAACCTTTACCTCTGTTGATGTTCTAGAGATTCCCAAAGATGTCAACTCAAGGCCATAGCTGGGCCCAGCAGGTGAGAAAGGAGGATGAAGAAGACCCACTGGACCAGCTGATCATCCGCTCTGGCTGTGCTGCTTCCCACTATGCGGTGCAGGAGTGCATGGCCCAGCACCAGGACTGGCGACAGTGCCAGCCACAGGTGCAGGCCTTCAAGGACTGCATGAGTGAACAGCAGGCAAGGCGTCGGGAGGAGCTGAAGAGGAAGAAAGAGCAAGGCAATGCCCACTGCTGAGACCCCACACCACCTATCCCCAGAGGACAGCCCTGCAGAAACTAGCACCCAGAGAAATCATGAGGGGAAGAAGTCCTCAACAGTGGAAGGGTGGGTCAGGAGATGTAAAACTCAGGGATAATCTTTGGGACTTGGGTTGAGAGGCAGGGAACTGTGGGTTTAGACATTACTGCCATACAGAGCTCATGTTTTCATGGCAAGATTCCCACACATCCTCACCCATCTTGTTCCACCTATATTAAATATTGCCAATATTTGCCAAGTAAAACAGTGGGGCTAAAGGATGCTCTCCTACCCTACAACTTGGGTCAGCCTCAGTGTGCCAAGTATGGAGCTGAATTCATGGACATTTAATTTTAAAAGTAAATTCACAATATAAAGGTAAACTGGCTATCCAACCAGGTCTTCACTTATTGAGGCATTGGTTCAACAATAGCAAGTTTTGCTGAGATCTTCCCTTGTGCCAGGCACTATGTTGTAAACCGATATGATGAGTAATATGAACCTGCTTTCAGATTACTTAGTCTGGTTTGGAAGAAAGAAATAAAACAACACTAGGACAACTAACTAATTCCTGACAGTGATACAAGTGCCTTTACTTTTGTTGGTTCTGGATGTTTCATTCAGGCTAATGAAAAGAAGAAAACATACTGAGTGATTCTTAAATGCCAAAATGTTGAATTAAAAGATGCAGTTCTGACCTCAACACTCCCAACCCAGTAAACACACTGTCTGACCCTTAAAAAGTACATTTAACATAAAATCATATTTTCAGCTTTTGAAAAATGAAGACGCTGTCAACCTGAAGCTTATGTTCCTACTTGACGACAATTTGCTGGAGCTTTATAACGATACCTCTTATAGGTGGCTGTACTCTCCAGGTCATAACAGTTGCCACCACTGATCGTTTTTCTGACATGGAACTGTATTACCCATTCTATTAACTTTCTGCCTAGGCTTGTTAAGCATTTGAGAATGGAAAGGGATTTGGGAGAATGATTCCTGTCATAGAAGCTGGAAGGAAACAGGTTATATGCTTTCATCATTATCAGTAACATTTTTTAAGCAGCTATGTATAATCACAAATCTGAAGTATAGTAGGCCCTAAAACTATTTTGTATTGATATTTGGGGAGAAGGTATGAGGAATAACCAGTTGTTAAAGCAATAAAATTCAATTGAGCCTTCAAGCAGAAGGGGATGACTGGGTTATAGACATAAGCCTCTGTGGGGCCATGTGTGTTCAGTGCTTTGGGTCATCAGAGGAGCAATGTGGACTGAAGCTCGTCAGCAAAAATCAAAGGAGTTGAGTTTAACCTTCAAAGATAAAGTAGATGTTAACCTATTTATGAATAGAAAGGATTACCATCACCAACAAAAAGTTCCTAGAAGTCAGTAAGAAAAGGCAAACAGCCCAACTGAAAGTGAACAAGGTTAAAGTATTATTAGCTCATTCTATTCTCAAAAATTTTAAGTGTTTATAATGTCCAGTATTGGGCATGGAGAGGAATAGATGCATTCACACTATTGAAGGGACCATAAATTAGTGAAGCTTTTGTGGGGCAATTTTGTGGAATTTTAAAATAGTTTTAATATTTATACAGCAATTCCTCCTTTAGGAGTCCTCTTAAATATATTTTTACAAGATGTATTTACTATTATCTACATTGCAGCATTGTTTCCAATAGTGAATAAATGGTCATGATGTAAAATTCCATCAATAAGGACTATTTGCTTATATATTCAAGTCTTATATATTCAAGTCTAGAATACAAGAATGTGTTCTATATATTAACTTGTGTAATTAAAATAGAAATAATAGGCCATGAGGGCAGAGATTCTAGCAGAGAAGGACCGTAGAAGAAACAGTGGTTTCCAAAGCAGCTAAGTGGAAGGAGCAACTTTTGCAGGACTCCAGCTCTAACAGGGAGCTAACTCGGTGGGCCACAGAATCTGGGCAAAGAATGCTCTCTTGCCACCCAAACCTGTTTCTGCAAGTAAATGGGGACAATTCCTATTTAATAGGCATACTACACATTAAATGAGGGGTAATATGTAAATACCTAAAAATAAAAACTTAGCATTTATTGAACTATTATAACTAATATTTATGGAGCATTTAACACAGGCTCTCTGGCTCTAGAGTGTGCTATCAATCCCCATGATATATTGCTTTAAAATGCCACCATGCCTCTTACTAGCTGTGTGATTTGGGGCAAATTTTTTAACATCTCAGAATCTTTAGTTTTGAGTAAAAATTACCTTCCTCATAGTCCTCAAAACTAGTAATTGTAGACTTTCCACAGAGTTTTTGAAACAATGAGTTAATATTGGTAAAGAGCTAAGAAGCTCTCTGGTACACTGCATTCACTAAATGTTAGCTATCATTATCATTGTAGGCTATAGTCACCGACCTGAGCCACATTTTCTTATTTAATTCTGGTAACAGTCCATTAACTCCACTCTACAGAGGAAGAAATAAAGGTCAGGCTGGGGATCAGACTCGAGTGGTATTACTCTAAAGCCTATGATGGCCTTTGCTTTGTGCTCTCTCACAAGCATCCAGTACCTAGTATGGTGCTTAACACACAGTAAGTCACATGTGACAGTAGTCACATTTACTATATAAATTTACCTTTTTTTTTAGTGTTTTACAAAATGGAAATTAACCAGCGCAGGTTGTGCACAGTATTCTAGACTAGCGTGTTTTTTTTGTCATTCAGGTCTGGAGCCCACAGCCACAGAGCTGGAGTTTAAGGTGCTCCACGCCTATCCATATACAATCTACACCTACCTCTGCAGGGAGGCTTAGTGCCAGGAATGAGGAGAGACCTCAGCCAGGTGCACCCCTTGGCTAGGCCTTGGCAGACTCCTAACTTGGTTCTTCTCTGCAAGGACTTTGGCTGAGGACTTGGCCTGTGCTCAGCACAAAGGTGCACTGTAATTGTGTTATTAGATGAGTAATAAGATACTCCTCCCACTCTCCCTCCCTCAGGTAGAGTTGCCAGACTAAGTCCTTGGGTTGCTGACAAGAAATCCAAAGAGAACTGGAGCAAGTCCAGTTTGAAACATTCCATTTTCCCACTATATTGAAGGCCAGGGCTCCCTGCTCTGCTCCAGCAGGAACTTAAAGTAAGCAGAAGTGGGAGGGATTCTTTCCTTTTCTAGCATCTATCCTCTGAACAGACTTTTCATTCTTCAGAGCCTAGGCATCCTAGGTATTCTGTCTAAACAGTGAGCTGATTACCTAAACCCAAAATGACTGAAAATGAGTTACTCCAGGGGGATTATAAGAACTAAATGAATAATTTCATAATCTTCAGGGAGACAGACATTTGAAGATAAAAACAGCCCAAAGAGATCAAAGTGTACATTGGACAAGCACAGACACACTGGCCACCTCTGTCTGCAGTGCCTCTCCAGCAGGTTTAGCTCCAGACATACTGCATGCTCAGAGCTTTCCTTCGCCAAATACAATTTATGTTGTAGAAACAGTAGGAACGAGGGGTCTCTCAGTATTGCTACAGTGTCTGAATGGCCAAAATGTCCACATTTTGTTTCTTTTTCTGCCACTAAAACATTCTCTGTCAGAATCTGCAACTGGCAATTTCCAGGGTTCCATAGTGGTGGAACAAGTCATCCTCAGCCAGAGGGAAAGGACAAAAACATGAAGCTGAGGAATCCACTGGCCTTAACTAGGAAAACTGCCCATTTGACCCAGGCATTCAGTCCTTGAAAGTTGCTGATCTACATAAAAATCATTTCTAAAAGTCTCAGTAATATCCACTGAACCAGGAATTGATGACCTGAAGCTATCTCTGGCTGTGACTGGCTAATTGGGTTACCCTGGACAGGTCTCTTTCCCTCCTGGGCAGTTAACTCATCTGTAAAATCAAGACCAAGGTTATGTATTGATGGAGCCAAAACTAGAACCCAGCTGCTCTGATCCCCAATCCATTCCCTACCCATCTCTTCTGCCTGACCCTTGTGTCTTCACAGGCAGTTCTAGGCACAGGTTAACACTAATGGGCATTCAAAACTAAAAGAGTGCCAAAGGTATGAACTAACATGTGCAACATGGACAGAACAGAATACATGACTAATGTCAGACACAAAAGGGTACTGCCTTGCCAATGGGTTTTAGCCATGGGCAAGTTCACTATGGATTCAGTGAGATCAAAGAATGAAATGGAACGTTCTTGGGGTGAAAGGGTTTATTACCTGCTTGTTCTCCTGGCAATAGGTCGACCACTGGAATTACGTCTGCATCCAACAGTCTGCAGGTCTGTAATCCTCCTTTGTCTCTGCCTTCGCCCAGAGCACTAGGCAGAGCTTTTTGTATAGTGACTCAGTCAACAATAGCTTATTGCCTACAGGAAGCAGTAGCCTAGCAGCAGGCCACTTACATCATCAAGTAGTTTAGATTCAGGTGAGAATACTGGCCATAGGAACCCCAGCTTTCCCCACAGGTACATACTGTGTATTTAAATATAGTACTTGATAGGCAAACTAATCTATGGCAACATTCATCGATGGCACTGCAAGTGAGATGAGTGGTTGCTTCTGGGAAGAATGACTGTGAAAGAATGTAAAGGAACTTTCAGGGTGATGGAAATGTTTTTTATCTTCATAGAAGTGTAGGTTTTCAAAACCGACCAAATACATAGAAGTTCTGTGTGTTTCACTATACATAATTTATACCTCAACTAAAAAAAAACTTTTAAAAATGTATGCTGAGCAAGTTTAGAAGGAACAGTAATCTGACATTTACTGAGCACTTGCCAGTCTATTATCTCCATATCAAACTCCAAAAAGGGATCATTCCCATTTTACAAATCAGAAAACTTGAGTTTATTAATGAGGTAAAAATAACTCACCTGATGCCTCAAAACTAGGAATAGCCCAGGCTTGCCTGCCTCTTCTAATATGTTGTCTCTGAGAGGGAAGGAAAGATGTTTTCAACCTAGAGCCAGGAGACTTGCCTTCCATTTGATTTCATTGCCATGTGGTCCTAAGAAATTCTGTTTCCCTTCAGACCTCACGCTAGAGGGTCAAATGAAGCTCATAATCACTTTGTAACTTTGAGGTTCTAGCAGTCAGAATTTTTCCCATCCCTCTTAGCAGCATCAGGCATTATAGGCAATTTCCATTTGTCTCAGGGCAGACTCATCAGGAACAACACAAGCCCTTTGAGTGGTGAGGATAAATCATCAACTAAGTCAGTGATACAAGAGCTCCACGGTGATAGAACCAGATGCCTCTTGTATAAGAGATAAGTATGACTCATCCCTCAGTGATGTAATGGAAAGGGATGGCCTGAGAATCAAGAGATCTGAATCCTGCTCCCAGCTCTGCCAATCAGGTGCCCTGTGACGTTGGGTAAAGCACTGTCCTTCCTGGGGACCTAACTTCTGCTTGCTGAGGGAAAGGCTTAGGCTGGTGGGTCCCTAGGGTCCTTCAGTATTAATCTAGTATCTTGTCTATGTATAGTATCCTGCATCCTCTTCCACAAATTGGTAACAAGGATAAGTGGGCAACTTGTGTGGATAAAATGAGAGTTCCTGTGGTCAGGATTCTCACTTGGCCATGGTTAACTAGCTCACTGCACACCTGTGGGCAATACATGGCTGTTGACTCTATAAAAAGAGCTCTGCCCAGTGCTCTGGGCACGACATAGTGGCAGGGCTGCAAGGCTGCAGGAGAGCAGAGCAGAGTCTGGAGTGGTGGCAGTGCCAAGGACAGAGGCCCAGAGGATGGCTGTGCAGGATGACTGTGCAGAGAGGCCTGGAGGACAGCTGTGCAGGATGACTGTGCCACAGAGGGGCCCAGAGGACAGCTGTGCAGAGGGGCCAGGAGGCAGAGACCAGCTTGCTGCATGCAGACTTGTTCTGAGTGAACAGGATTTTAGTGACTGACCTGCCACCTAGAAATAAAGTTGAATATAACACTTTCACCCCAAGAACGTTTTGCTGTTGATTTCTTTGGTCACACTGAATCCATAGCAAACTTGCCCGGGGCTGAAACCCATTGGCAAGACAATTGGCGGAAGTCAGCAGGGTTCACTGTTGACCAAGGAAAAAGACAGGCTGCCCTTATGGGAGGGGTGCTTCAGTGGGCTGTCCCTGTGAATGGGGAGACAGTGGATTGTCCTCCAATGGGTATGTGGTCTGAGGTGGCTTGCCTCCTAGAGTACTGGGCCCCACCCCAGGACTGGAGGCAAGTGGAGGTGACACCTGAGGCTGTAGGGGTGGCCCTTGGTATAATAACTAGATCCTTTGAGAAGCAGAGTGCCCGGGAGGCAGCAGGGATTGTGGGTTGTCTGCTTCTCACAGTCTTAAAAAAATCTACAGACGAGACCCAAGAAATGGCGGCATGAGAACGTGAGCTGCAAACCTCTGTGGATTCCCTGAGGAAGGAGATGACCTTCATGTGGGAGGAGGCAGCACGAGAGCGTCGGCAGCAAGATGCCACTGGAGATGAGATGGCAGCGCTGCCAGGTGTTCTGAAAGAGGAACAGGACATCAAGGAAAAAGATGAACTCCTGAGGGAAGCACAGGCAGAGGTGGCATGAGAACATCAGCTGCGAAGTATTGAGCTGAAGATAAGAGACCTTCTGAAGACTGAGCTGGCATTGTTGCGAGGTACTGTAGCAGAGGAGGCACTTGGGGGAGTGGAGAGAAAGGTGCCATCAGCCCCAGAAATGGAGGAGCTGGGGAAGGATGAAGGGGTGGTGCCAGAGACACTGGCGCCTCCTGTATCGAAAGCACTCCCAGTGGTTGTAAAGAAAATAAAGACCCAGCAGCTGAAAGTTCCCCAAGGAGAGGAGCAGCCCCCTCCCCAGGTCGTGGAGCGCTCTATGGTCCGCCCCTACACTCAGGCTGAGCCGGTGGCTGTGGGACTTAGGGGTGGATGGAATTGTTCTGTTGGGATCAGAGATGGGAAAGCTGTCTTCCCTGACAGTGCAGCCCGCCTTGAGGCAGCGATTACAAAATGCAAGGTGACACATACAGTAGCTGAAGCAATGAGAACCCAGAAAGAAGTAAGACCTGTTACTCACAGAAGGAATTTGCGGGGCCCCGTGAGGGTCATGAGGACCCAGATGTGGGTTGATTTGATATGGGCAGGAGTAGATGCAAGGAAATTAGACGGGAAGCCAAGTAGGATCTTACTGGAGCTATGGCAACAACTGAAACCAGAGCAGCAGTTCCAGCCATTAAGACCAAAGAGGCAGAGGTCAGAGACAGAGCCACGAGTCCGGCCTGTGTGTCTGCAAGACTTTTTGTTGGAGACGCTGGAGAACAATGTTCGAGCTTCCTTGCAAAGGGACCATTGCAGAGGACTGAGGGCACATAGATTGAGAGGAGAGAATCCTGGAGAGGTGGAGTGTGGATAAAAAGAGTTCCTGTGGCCAGGATTCTCACCTGGCCATGGTTGACTAGCTCACTGCACACCTGTGGGCAATACATGGCTGTTGACTATAAAAAGAGCTCCTCCCAGTGCTCTGGGCACAAACAACACAGTGGCAGGGCTGCTGGAGAGCAGAGGCTGGAGTGGTAGCAGCGTCAAGGACAGAGGCTTAGAGGATGGCTGTGCGGGACGACTGTGCAGAGAGGCCTGGAGGACTGCTGTGGGGACAGAGGGGCCGGGAGGCAGAGACCAGCATGCTGCATGCAGACTTGCTCTGAGTGAACGGGATTTTAGTGACTGACCTCCCACCTGGAAATAAAAGTTGGGTATAACCCTTTCACCCCAAGGACGTTTTGCTGTTGATTTCTTTGGTCACACTGAATCCATAGTGAACTTGCCCGGGGCTGAAGCCCATTGGCAAGACACTGGAAAACACTGTTGTTTACCGAGTTCCTAAATGGGGTCCATGTGACACTGTCCATGTGATACGGAGTGATGTGTGTGTTTGTATACATGTGTTTATTGATATTTTTTCATCATGTCACTATACATCCCCCAACTTTACATTCATCTAATAGCTTTTGTTCTTCTATTTTTACTAAAGGAGATTTCAGCAACCAGCAATTCTACAACTAAAATATCAGTACTCACCTAGGAAATTCTGCCCACACTCCCAGTGGGGTTCACTTGCAAGTCCTGGCCTGCTGAGCCTTCAATTTGCATTCAGAGAAACATTTTAACTGAGGACACCTGCTATCTGGAGAGCCCTCCGTTATATACCTTGGGAGGAAATCTGAGTTTCCTCTTGTTGCCCTTGGAGACCATGGCAAAGAAACCAAAATAACTTCAGGACTGAAACTGATGAGTTTCAGAGACATACATGCAATGCAAAAAATGCTCTGAGCTCCTATGACCTATAAGGGTATCCCAGAGAAGCACTGGGGAACAGGGGGGAGAGGTCTGCCACTTACTAGCTGTGTGACCTTAAGAAATCACTTTATCTCAGCAAACCTCAGTTTCTCCATGTGTAAAGCTAGGATAATATCACCAACCTCAAGAATAATCTGTATAAACTATACAGCATAATAAGGGCTCAATAAATATGAATGAGATACAGTCATACACACTCAGATACATGCACTCACACATACATTTTCACACAGATATCCACCTGTATGCACACTCATATACACACCCTAAAAGACTGAAAATTAGAGCAAATGTAGTACCTAGCACAGAGTCTAGCTCAATAAATGATAGCCATTATGTTCAAAAGTAAGAATACACCAATGCTCAGAGTAGGAAAGACACTAGAGGTCATTAGAGGTCACTTATACTAGTGGTAACCCTCAACCAGCAGCATCACATCACCTGGAATCTGTAAGAAATGAAAATTTTAGGCTCTCACTCAAGATCTACTAAATCAGGAAATGTGGGGGTGGTATCTAGCAATTTGTTTTTAAAAGCCTTAAAATGCTGGCAAGAATGCAGAGAAAGGGGAACCCTCCTACACTGCTGGTGGGAATGTAAACTAGTTCAACCATGTGGAAAGCAATATGGAGGTTCCTCAAAAAACTAAAAATAGAAATACCATTTGACCCAGGAATTCCACTCCTTGGAATTTACCCAAACAATACAAGTTCTCAGATTCAAAAAGACATATGCACCCCTATATTTATCACAGCACTATTTACAATAGCCAAGATGTGGAAGCAACCTAAGTGTCCATCAGTAGAAGAATGGATAAAGAAGATGTGGTACATATACACAATGGAATACTATTCAGCCATAAGAAAGAACAAATCCTACCATTTGCAACAACAGGGATGGAGCTAGAGGGTATTATGCTCAGTGAAATAAGTCAGGCACATAAAGACAAATACCAAATGAGTTCCCTCATTTGTGGACTATAACAATGATGCAAAACTGAAGGACCAAAACAGCAGCAGACTCACAGACTCCACAAAGGGACTAGCAGTTACCAAAGGGGAGGGGTGGAGAAGGGTGGGTGGGAAGGGAGGGAGAAGGGGATTGTGGGGTATTATGATTAGGACATATGGTGTGTGTTGGGGGGGATCATGAGGAAGACAGTGTAGCACAGAGAAGACAAGTAATGACTCTGTGGCATCTTACTACACTGATGGACAGGGACTTCAATGGGGTATGGGGGGGAACTCAATAATATGGGTGAATGTAATAACCACATTGTTTTTCATGTGAAACTTTCATAAGAGTGTATATCAATGATACCTTAATAAAAAAAGTAGGAGATGAATAAATATTTTAAATTTTTAAAAAAGCCTTCCAGGTGATCCTTAAAATGCAAGCTTAAGTTTGAGAATCAAGGGCTTGACAAACCTTTTGTAAGGGCCACATATGTTTTAGCTTTGCAGTCTCTGTCACAAATACTCAACTCTGCCATTGTCATGTGAAAGCAGCCATAGGCAGTATGTGAAGGAATGAGCATAGCTCTGCTCCAATAAATCTTCGTTTACAAAAACAGGCAATGGGGTTTGGAACTAAATAGAGGTGACTGCACAACACTGTAAATGTATTAAATACCATTGAGCTGTTTTCCTTAAAATGGTTAATTTTATGGTATGTGAATTTTACCTCAATAAATTACTTTAAGAAAAAAAAAAAGAAATAGGCAGTCAGTAGGATTTGTCTCACAGGTAGCAGTTTTCTGATCCCTGACCAAGATCAATCTTAATTGTTTGTTTGAACTCATCCAAGCAACTCTACATGGCAGTTATGTAACATCTATCTGGATATTTATGACAAGTTGCTCACTATCCCTACAAAGCAATTTCTTTTCTTTTTTTTTTTTTTTACTAAGGGACAGATCCTGATTATATCTGGAGGCTTTTTTCACATACAAAGCCAAAAATCACCCCCTCTATACCTTCCACTGTGGGGAAAGTTGGGGTTCCTATGGCCAGGATCCTCACTGAATCTAAACCGCTTGATGATATCACTGGCCTGCTGCTAGGCTACTGCTTCCACACCCATCGGCAATAAGCTATTATTGAGTGAGGCACTATATAAAGAGCTCAGCCCAGTGCTCTGTGCAGAGGCAGAGACGACGGAGGATTACAGACCTGCAGTGTGTTGGATACAGACATAACTCTAGTGTTTGACTTACTGCCAGGAGAACAAGCCGGGTAATAAACCCTTTCACCCCAAAAAAGTTTTACTATAATTTCTGTGGTCACATTGAATCCATAGTGAACTTGCCCGGGGCTGAAACCAACTGGCAAGACAATTGGCATAGTTGGGATTCATTGTTGACCAAGGAAAAAGACAGGCTGTCCTTATGGGAGGGTTGCTTCAGCAGGCTGCCCCTATGAATGGGGAGATAGTGGATTGTCCCCCAATGGGTATGTGGTCTGAGGTGGCTTGCCTCCTAGAGGACTGGGCCCCACCCCAGGACTGGAGGCAAGTGGAGGTGATACCTGAGGCAGTAGCGGTAGCCCTGTAGTAAGTAGGTCTTTTGAGAAACAGAGTGCACATGAGACAGTGGGGACTGTGGATTGGCTGCTTCTCACAGTATTAAAAAAGTTTAAAGATGAGAAGAATATGCTCCTGAAAGAGATACAATAAATGGCAGCACGAGAACACAAGCTGAGAACTGCTGTGGATTCATTGAAGAATGGAATAGCATTGATGCAAGAGGAGGCAGTACAAGAACGCCGGCAGTGAGGTGCTGTTGAAGAGGTAAAGGGCATTAAGGAAAAGGACGGACCCCTGCAAAAACCACAAGAAGAGGCAGAGCGAGAACGTGAGCTATGAGGTCCAGTGAAGGAAGAATGAGACAGCAGCGCTGCCAGGTGCTCTGAAGGAGTAAAAGGCAATAGAGGAAAAAGGTACTCCTGAGGGAAGCACAGGAGGAGGTGGCATGAGAACGCCAGCTGTGAAGCATTGAGGTGAAGGTAATTGAGAGTGATCAGGGCACCCATTTTACTGGACATGCACTGCAAGAATGGGTGCAACAGTTGGGAATCAAATGGAAGTTTCATGTGCCATACAACCCTACCAGGGCAGGCATGATAGAGAGGCACAATGGTTTGTTAAAATCCAGACTGAAGTCAGATACCAATAGTCAGTCTGCTTATGGACAGTGCTACAGCGTTTGAACGAGACACCCCTAAAGGGAGCCCTGAGCCCCGTAGACATGTTAACACATATTGCTGCTGCCCCTATACAACTGAAAATACAAAGAATCGTTGAAGCCGAAGTTCGGCCACCAGAATAATACCTTGCTGCCAGCACCAACTGCACTGAACCCTGGAGACTCCATTGAGTGAACGTGGCCTTGGACCTTTTGACACATGGACCAACGATGGTTGGCTCTCCTGGCACCTTGGGGACAAGGCCTGGAAGCTGGCCTCCTGTGTAGCCCTGGAATTATAGCAGAGTGACGACCAAAGTTCACAGTAGTATATCCTGAACGGCCAGAAGGTAGGAGCATCTTACCGGGGAGTTTTGTTTTATCATTATGGCCAGTGCATGCACCTCCAGTAGCACTATATGTAGACCCTTCAGTAACCCCCTTGGGGAGAGGAGTAAAAGTATGGTATACTAGACCTGGACAGGACCTCCTTCCTGCTACAGTCCTATCATAGGACCACTCTCTTGCCTGCATCCTACCTGATGGACAAGATTTGCCTATGTTGGTGTCATTAAAACATGTGTCATATTGCCCCTAAGGTCTTTGTGGATTGGGAACCTCCTTGGGCTTGAGGATTATTATAATTTTTGTTACTTGCATCAAAATCTTGTTGTATCTTAATTTGTTATTATCTCTAAGTTGTTATCCTCTGTTGCTGTTGTGGAATCTGGTTATAGTGCTCCAGCTTTCTTGCATAGGGGCCATTGCAGAAGATTGAGAGCATGTAGGTTGTTAAGGCAAGAATCATGGAGGGGTGGAGTGTGGGGAAGTTGGGGTTCCTGTGGCCAGGATCCTCACTGAACTTAAACCACTTGATGATGTAACTGGCCTGTTGCTAGGCTACTGCTTCCACCCCCATAGGCAATAAGCTATTATTGCATTATATAGAGAGCTCGGCCCAGTGCTCTGGGCAGAGGCAGAGATGCTAGTTCTCAACCTACCACCAGGAGAACAAGCCAGGTAATAAACCCTTTCACTCTAACAACGTTCTACTGTCATTTCTTTGGTCACACTGAATCCAGCATGAGAAGCAGCAGCATGCAGGCTGCCAGGTGCTGTGGTGCAGGTGAAGGATGCAGTGTAGCCATCAGTCCCAGAAATGGAGGAGCAGTGGTTTGACGAACAGGTGGGGGTGGACACCCTGTTGGTGCTGGAGGCATCAGCCCCTCCTTGGTTGAGACCCCACCTGGTGGAAAGCTGGTGGAAAGCCAGGACTCGGCAACCATGGGTTCTTTCAGGAGAGGTGCAGCCCCCTCAGGTCGTGGAGCATTCCATGCTCTGCTTCTATCCTCAGGCTCAAGCACAAAAGGAAATACAGTCTGCTTTCTCGAAGGAAGAATTTAAAGGGCTCTGTGATGGTTGTGAGGATCCTGATGTGGGTTGATTTGAAAAGGCAGGAGCAGACATAGGGAAATTGGATGACTGGAGCTGTGGCAACAACTGAGACCGGAGCAGCAGTTCTGGCTGCTGAGGACGAAGCAGAAGGCAGAGATAAAGCAACAAGATCAGCCTGTGTTTGCAAGACATTTTGCTGGAAAAGCTGGAGAAGGTGGGTATTGTAAGGCCCATTCATGGTTCTTTTGGTTAACTCATTTGAGTAGAACTGGTTTGAATACAGCCAGGATGACCACTTGGTGGCAATGGATTTCCTCAGGCTTGAGGGTTATTATAATTTATCCTAATTTTTGTTATTTGTATATTGTATTATGTTATGGAATTTGTTTACAATGCTCCAGCTTTCTCACACAGGGACCACTGCAGAGTATTGAGGGCACACAGACTGAGAGGCGAGAATCCTGAAGGGGTGGAATGTGGATAAAGTGAAGGTTCTTGTGGCCAGGATTCTCATCTGGCCCTGGCTGGCTAGCTCACTACATGTGTGGGCAATGCGTCATTATTGACTCTATATAGAGAGCCCTGCCCAGTGCTCTGTGTGACACAGTGGCACGGCTGCAAGGCTGCAGGAGAGCAAAGCAGAGGCTGGAGTGGTGGCAGCTCTGAGGACAGAGACTGAGACGGCTGTGCAGGTAGAGAGGCCCAGAGGCAGAGACCATCTTACTGCATGCAGACTCACTCTGAGTGGACGGGGTTCTAGTGACTGACCTGCCACCATAGAAATAAAGTTGGGTATAACCCTTTCACCCCAAGAACATTCTACTGTCATTTCTTTGGTCACATTGAATCCATAGTCCACTTGCCTGGGGCTGAAACCCATTGGCAAGACAATCAGGCAAAGAGAAACAGAATCCCTTAATTAAAGATACTCCACAGGATGGAGAGACTGCACATACAAACACCCATCAGCAGCAGATTTTTATTTTTAGGAGGATACCTAGGGTTGGCTCATAGGAAAGTGGTGACAACTGGCAAGGCTCCACAGAGGAGAGAAGGCATTCCTGGCTGTGGGGACTGGCAGTGATGATATCTAAGGGTCAGGGTCTCCTGCTTAACTCTGACCACCCAGGATGCTATTCCCCTTGGCACTCAATATCACCAGTGCCACAGCATGAAGGGGTCTGCCATGAGCTAGTTCAACCTGGCCAGCAGTTCTTCCAGTTCTGGCCGAGCTTTGAACCTCCCCTTGAAGTCTTCTTCAGTATGCTGAGGAGAAGAAGAAGAAAGTTAAGTGGGAATTACTGCAGAGTGTTCAGTCACTCAGACAGGCACAGCATCACAGTAGGATCATCAGCCCGGTTGGTAGAAAATGATGCAGATTCAACTAACATTTACTGAGTATCTACTATGTACAAGACTTCTGTTAGGTATCAGGGATTTAAAGTTGAACTGGACTTCCTCCCTGCCTTCACTGAACTAATAGTCTGGTGAGAGAAGATAGACATATGAAGAACTAATGTCAAGATGCTATAATTACAATAGGAACACTTTTCAAAAACAGAGAGAATGCCCAAATTATCCACTTACAATAGGAAATAACAGACAAAGGGACTGGAATATTTCAAGATAGTCTGACAAGCTCCTATATATGGATCTATGTGAAACTCAAGTAACAAGAGGCCTAATAACGTGGACTCGGAATAGGGGATCTGGATGACACCACCCTAAAATGACCCAATGTATCTATGTCATAGTAAGGACCACCTTGGCAACTGGACCCAAATACTCAGTATTTAAGCTAAAGTTCCTAATATTTTCCAAGTTTTCCATGCCAGACTTCCTTCTGGCTGGCATTCTTTATTGAATATATTCACTCAGGCTACAGTCAAACCTTGAAGATCCAAGAAATGTCACTCTAAAGTACATTTCCTTCTTTGTGTTGTGATTAATTATACTGTATGTGATCTTAAATCATGTTCTTTCTGCCACACAACTGCCTGAAGGGAGAGAATTTTGGGGTATAACAGGCTCACCCCTAAAATCAGGATGCTGTGATGGAGTTCAGCTCCTGTGGTCCATCATCTCTAATGCATTGGAAGAGTCAGAATAATGATCACACTTGGTAACCAGCTGCACTCCCTTCCTGATTATTGTCTGGGCTAAATTATCCACATCTCTGTTATTTTTAAAGCCAGGTAGTGTAGATTTTCCCTATATTTTGAGCACAGGTGGGCCACCAAGGAGCCTCTTCTCAAACAAGCACCTACCTCCTTCACTGACAATCTGACTCCTTCAGGAAGATTGCTTTGGATTATTTCCAAGAAAATCTCTGCAAATGTGGCACTCAAACCACTGATCTGCAAAAGGAAAGAAGATGCTGTAAGAGAGGGCATTGAAAGCCAGGTGGTCACACAGACATGGCATGGGTCAAGTGTCAGCTCCAGCAGAGCTACAGGGTGCTTGCATGGAGGATTAACACCCAGAGCTGGTTTCAGAGCCCAGGATTTCTCTTGCCATCTGTGAAAGTGTCTGCTAGCTGAGACGGTCACAGCCAATATCTATGACCAGGAGCCTGGAAGCAACAGATGTCATAAGATTATCAAGTCCAGGATGACTTTCTGATTCAACTCAGTTTTACCCACATAGACCAGGATCTAATGTCAGACCCTATGCTGAGAATCCAGAGGTGGATTAGATATGTGGTGGAAGGGCATACAGGGGGCTGCAGGAACCCACAAAAGAAGCATGTACCTAACTTAATCAGGAGAGGTCAAAGAAAGCTTCCAAAGAGGTAATATCTGGGTGGAGACTTGAAGAAAAACAGTAGCAAACAGAATTCAACAGTAGTGTGGGGGATTTTCAAGGCAAAGGACACAATATTTAGTAAAATGTGGAGGCATAGCATAGTACTAGAGAATTAAAACTATTTCCATGTGTGGCTGGAATGAATGGGGTATGAAGCAGAAAAGCAGGAGGAGAATGACGAAGGCACTTAGGATTTAATCTAAAGAGTTCACTTCATCCTATGGACCTCAGTGTCAAGTTAGATTTGTTATAAGATGCATCTCAATTTATTTCTGATAATATGTAGAAAACCAAAGCTTGTAAATACTTTAACTATTTTTAAAATTAGCATAAGGTGTTAGTACCTTAACATTTCTCTCATTCCCTTGCTGATATGTTTCTTGAGTGGATCAAAAAGGGGTGATATCCATACATTGGAATATTACTTGGCAATAAAAAGGAATAAAGTACTAAAACATGCTACAACATAGGTGAACTTTGAAAACATTATGCTAAGTGATAGAAGCCAGACATAAAAGGCCACATATTGCACAATTCCATTTAAATGAAATGTCCAGAAGAGGTAAAACCATAGAGGCAGAAATAGATTAATGGTCTCCAGAAGCTGGGGGGATGGGGAAAGAGGATTGAATGCAAACAAGTAAAGAGTTTCTTTTTTGGGTAGTGAAAATACTCTAAAATGGATTGTTGCATAACTCTGTGAATATACTAAAACCATTTGATTGTACAACTTCAAATGGATAAATTGTATATGAATAAAACTCTCAATAAAGCTGTTATTAAAAGGGGGGTTATGTTAAGTATGAATTTTTAATAACTCTGGGCATCCTCATGGTGGAGTGGTTGTCACCATCTGTCTCTACAGCAAAAAGTCACTGCCAGAGCGAAAGGGAAGCCACTGACAGGTTTAAAGCAGGGAAATCACATGATCATACTGCTATAAGGGTAAAGCAAAGTGGATGGATCTGAAAGATTTTTAAGGATAGAAGCTATAGTGCTTCGTGAATGAATGGATATCAGAGGGCAAAGATGGGTCAGGCATTAGGATCAAAGGTAGGGAGGATTATGGAAAAAGAGGAACATCAGTTCCACTGAGATTAGTTTTATATACATGTAGTATAGGACACCTAAGGACTAGCCCAGTGGAGAAGTCCAGTAAACAACTGGATATCAGGTTAGAGGCTCCTCAGAGATCAGAACTGGAGATATATCCATAGTGGCTATCAGTATACAAGCATGGTCACTGAGGTCAGAAGAATGGATGAGACTGCATAGAGGGAAGGTATTATATGGAGAGATGGAGGGATCAAGAACTGAACCCTGGAGAACATCATCATTCAGGAGGCAGGCAAGAGGAAGAGAAGGGCATGGTAGGAAGAGAAAAAACAGAGAGAAGAACCAGGAGAAGCAAATACATTTCAAGTTTCTCCCGTAGTGCCTACCTGAACCACTCGCTCATGGGTGGAAAGAACTGAGTCCAGGGACATTTTTCTGCCTTGGTCCTGTAGCTGCAACACTTCCACTGTTTTGGTGGGCATCGCATAACTGTGGGAAGAAGAGTCTCTGTGGGGAGGGCTCGCTGAGCACTACCACCTCAATCAGGGTAGTCCCTGAGTATTGCTACTACTGCACGCAGTAGCTCCTGGAATCTAGGGCTGCTTATCTGCTGCCAGGGAAAAATAACCAGATCCTCTCCTCCAGAAGTCTCTAAACTCCCAGAGAAATGAGGCATGAAACACAACTGTTTTAGAGCAGGATTTTTCAACCTCAGCACTATTGAAAATTTAGATCAGATAATTCTTTGTTGTGAGGAGCTGGCCTATGTATCCATAACCTCTACCTACCAGATGCCAATAGAAACCCCCAAGTGGTGACAATCAAAATTATCTTCAGACATTGTTAAATGTTCCTAGGTTAAGAACTACTGTTGTAGCATCTATGCTAGTGAGCATAACCAGTTTTAACACATCTATATGCTGCAGTGAAAAGAACACTGGACTAGGGGGTCAAATTTTGGCCCTGCCACTCATTAGCAGTATTTACTAAGGCAAGTCACTTTCTCCTCTGGGTCTCAGTTTCTTCATGTATAAAGGGAATTACAATGTAGGCCTGTATCTGTTAGACTGTTGTGAGGATGAGGTATGGTGATGAGATAAGACGGATGGCTACACAAAAATATGTTATTAGTGTTGTGTTCATCAAAAGTTTGTCAAACATTGAAGACAAATGGAAAAATAACAACTACAGTAGAATTCCTGAATTTTCATGCCTCACAAAGCTTCATTAATCAATAGCAGGGGGCATGGCCCTCTACAGAGGGACCTGTACAAAAGGAAGTTTGGTATAATGGAAAATAGATTAGAGACAGGACAGTCAGTCCTGGACTTAAATGTTGGCTCTTCCATTTATTAACTATTTGACCTTGGAAAAATTAATTCAGCTCTCTGAGTCTCAGATTCTCCAGCTATAAAATTAGGATAATACCACCTAGTTCATAGGATTACTGCAATGATTATATGCAATTACATACGTAATTTGCCTGGCATACTGTGTCTAGAAATGCCAGTTCCCTTGCTCTTATAAATAGTGAGTAAATGTTAGGTATTGCACCAAATGATTTCACTCATTTGTGGAGTATAACAACAAAGCAAAAACTGAAGGAATGAAACAGCAGCAGACTCACAGACTCCAAGAAGGGACTAGTGGTTACCAAAGAGAAGAGGTTGGGGAGGGTGGATGGAGAGGGAGGGAGAATGGGATTAAGGGGCATTATAATTAGCAATCACAATATAAATAGATCACAGGGAAGGAAGTACAGCACGGAGAAGACAAGTAATGACTCTATAGCATCTTATTACACTGATTGACAGTAACTGTAATGGGGTGGGGACGGGGACTTGATAACATGGGTGAATGTGAAAACCACAATGTTGCTCATGTGAAACCTTTGTAAGATTGTGTATCAATGATACCTGAATTAAAAAAAAAAATGTTAAGGTATTGTAAACTCTTCAAGATAGCCTCCCTAAATAAATTTTCTCTCATTTTTAAGCACAATTTCTGATTTCTTATTCTAATTCAGGTTTGGTAACAACTTCCCTATAATAAGGACACATTCATAGACTTATTATAAAAGATGAATAAAATAACTATGTAAAAGTCTTCAGGTAAGTAAAAAGCACTCTAAAATGCTATTTTTCCATTTTGACATTCTGCAGATGAGACTGACTCACCGAAGTGGTAGTTGTCCATTCCTGTCCCTGAGCATGCAATTTATTCAACACTTACTTTAGCAAGATTTCATTGATTTGTTTATTCATTCATTCATTCATTAATTCAGCAAACATTTACTGAGAGCCTATTCTGTCCAAGGCACTCCAGTGGACAATATGCAGTCCGCACTTTAAAGGAGCTAGCTAAGAGTTTTAGAGAGACAGATAAGGACACAAATGTTTTCACTATTATAAGACAGAGACAATAATAGGTATGCACCAAATACTATAGGCAGGAGAGGGAAAAAAAAGAGGGGTTCAGGGATAGCTTCACAGGTGAGGCAGTGCTTTATGAAGATGTAAAGAATGAACATATAGGTGTTTGCCTGAAGGGCATTCCTAAAAGTGCAGCAATTATCTACAAAGACAAGGAGGCGTGAGAGGCCTGCAGAGAGAACAGAAAAACCAGACATAGTTTGACAAAGAAATACTGGAAACTCTGGTCATTTCAAAGTAGAACAGGCCTTTGTACAGTACAAGTATAGGTAGTTTTTCTTTAGTGTCTACACTTTCCTATATTTTACAAATTTTCTGCAGTAAACATTACTTGGATGACCAGATAGTAAAATCAGAAGGGAAAAAATGAAATAACTCAATTTGAAGAGTCAACCTAATATGACAAAATAATGCTACCTTTAGGTGGAACACAAAGGAGCCTGCTAGGGTGCTAGGGAACTTAGAGCCTGTGAACTGTACTATATATAAGTTATACCTCCATTTCAAACAATGTAAGTGGACTATAGGAAAAAAAACAACAACAGGGAAGGGTAGCCTTGCAGAGAGTGCTGCTGAGTGATGGACGCTTTTATTTTCCATAGAGTGCAGGGGCTGGATCAGCTGCAGGCTTAGAAGCTGCTCCCAGATGAGTTAGATTTTCACCTCTCTGGGCAGCTGCTCCGCAAGGGAGCAGGCAGATTAAGGGACTTGCAGGCGAGGCCTCTTCCTCTCCTCTCCTGGGTGAGCTGCCGCTGCAGCAACGCAAGCCATTTATAGAACAAAAGCCAGCACGCTGCTCCTGTCCAATTCCATCTCAAGGTCAGGGCCCTACCCCCAACTCCCAGAGGAAAAATGGATCATGATGAATTGAAAACCAAAAGAAAAGAAAATCATTTCCTCTCCGGAAAGCTGGGCAATGAGAATGCCTAACGATAACAAAGGTCTGAAACCTCAATCAATGCAGAGAAGTGAGTTGCTGAAAACAAACATCTCTTTATGCTCTGTGCCATTTGGAACAAAGAGCCAAGAAAGTGGCAAAAAGCAGCATATCATTCACTCTACTGTTCCAGGAATCGTGCTCATGCCTACTGGAACTCAATCCAAGTCAACGACATCACCTATTCTATTCAGGGCCTACTGTGTGTCAGGTGTTAGGCAAGGTCTTAGGGTTAAACTGCTGACGAAAACAGAAACAGTCCTTGCCTTAGAGATCTTAGAGTCTAATAAGGAAGGCCAATAACCAGGTAATTACAAGGGCAAGGAATGAGCGCTATGAAAGAGAAGTTATATAACCTTTACTTCTAACTATATAACATAAGGACCTAACTTAATGAGGTTCTCTGAAGAAATGACATTAAAGATGAAACCTAAGAAAAAATCAGGGGTTAGTTAGGTGAAAGAAAAAAGAGTATTCTAAGCTTTGGAGAACATAGGCAAAGGTTCTGAGATGGGAAGACAGAAAAACAAAGCCAGTGTGATTGGGAGACAGAGGGAAAGGGAAGTAGGTATTAAGGTAAGAGAGGCAAGCCCAGGCCATGGAGCATAGAACAAGCAATGTGAAGAATTTTAATTTTGATCCTAAAGGAATGGGAAGCCATGGAATGATGATTTTAAGCATGGGGGTGGTATGATTATACTTTGATTCTAGAAAGATCACATTGAAAGCTATAACGAGAACCAGTTAGAAGGAACTGAGAATTTAGAGAAAAAAATAAGTGGATTGAAATCCAGACCTTGCCACTTATTAGATGTATAACTATAGGCAAGCCTCGATTAATAATAATCAACAATAATGATAATAATAATAGCAGCCAACAGTTGTAAGCACCTTAAATATATTAACTCCCTCAATGTTCACTGTAGCCTTTTTAGGTAGGTATTTTTATTAACTCCATTTTACAGATAAGGAAATCAAGATACAAAGAGGTTAAGTAAACTACCCAATATCACACACTAAAAATGCAGCAGAGCAAGAATAAAACCCAGGCAGTCTGGCTGTGGAGTCAGTGCTTTGATTCACAATGTGCAAGGTGTTTGTCTGAATTAACTAACATACAAAAAAGTTCTCAGCAGAGGGGCTGGGTGATAGTTGGTGCTCAACAAATGCTCCTGCCTTCCTGCCTTTACTCAAATGCAGCCAGAACTTTTCACAGCTGGGTTTTTTTAAACAGCATCTTTTTAAAAAGTTCTGAAAATTTAAAACACTATTTCAGGAAGTTGAGTCCCTATAAGTATGATGACATTATGTAGATGGCATTAATGCCTCTTTGCCACCACTGCCTCTGAAAAGCACCCCAAATCCCTGCCAGTTAAAAAAATTCTCTTTCCTATTAATAACAATAACATTATTTAATGAGTGTTCACAATGTGCCAGTCCTCTACTAAGTGATATCATATACTACCTTATTTAATTTCCAGAACTCAAGAAATAAGAAAATTATCATCCTCATTATATATAGATGAGAAAAGTAAGGTTCAAAATTTCCCAAGGTTATATTGACAATAACTGGTAGAACTAGAATCTGAATCCAGAATATGTACTTTTAACCATTTATTACTCAAAGTGTGGTCCACAGATAAGCTGCTGGTGAGCAAACTGCTTATCAGTCTATGACAAGATAAGAAGCATGCAACAGTCACTAAACACACTATTAATTCAGCCAACTTTTTTTTTCAATAACAAGACTTTCTTGATGAAGGAAATAAAGCATTAACATACATTTTGGCATAAGCTTCTGGTATCTTCAGGGAGTGGTACTTTGAGAAACATTACTCTGAATTATTATTCTACTCTGCCTCCTTGCACTTAATCTTCCACTTACCACCTTGCACATTATGTTATAGTTATTCTGAGTGTGTATATATATATATATACACATACACATACACACCCTGAAATCAGGGACATTCACTTTAGTATCCTCCAGGCAGAATGTCTAGAACAATGCTTAACACATAGCAAGAAGAGGCTCAATCAACAGTTTTGTAATTAATTAATTCAAAGCACTTTCATTAAACTTTGGAAATGTATACAACTGGGTTGGCAATCATACATATTCAAGAACTTGTCATTCTTTCAACAATGGCTTAATGTCCTCCATGAGGCAGGCCTTATGCTAGGTTCTGAAAAAATAAAGAACACAGTCCCCATCTAGTTAGTGAGAAAGGGACCTGACACATGAATAGATTACATTAGAGCCCAGAGCACTAATGACATGAAAAAGTTATGTCAAGTGCTGAAAAGAGCAGCTATATTTAAAAATACATCCTATATAATTTAAAATACTGGAGTCAGGCAGAACTGGAATAAATCCAGGCAACTCTCTGGTTCTGTGACTTCTGGCCTTTCTGCACCTTGGTTCCCTCATCTGTAAAATGGGAATACACTAATATCTAATGAGTACTAAAGTATAATTTTTTGCCATATCCACATATACTGTGTATTACCTTGCCACAATGGCAAGCCACCCAAACAATGATTAAATATTTTTCTTTAAATCAGCTCACTTAAAAAAATTAATTTAGAAAAAGAAACTTGAGATGTGTAGCAACTGAAACTCATCCTGATGAGAAAGAAAATAGTACAGCCACTTGGAATAACACTTTGATAGTTTCTTACAAAATTAAACATAAATATCATCTGACCTGAAATCACACTCCTAGAAAAATGAAAACTTATGTTCTCACAAAAACTTGTACACGTTTATAGTGGCTTTACTTATAATTGCCAAAAACTGGAAACACAAATGCCCTTCAGCAGCTGAATGGACAAACACACATCCCTTCAAAGAAATGCTAATCAGCAACAAAAAGGAATTGCCTACTTAATATTGGCAACAAATGGATGAATCTCAAATACATTATCCTAACTGAAAGAAGCGAGACTCAAAAGGAAAAATACTGTATGATTCCACTCACATGACACCCTGGAAAAGGCAAAACTATACGGACAGAAAATAGATTAGTAGTTGCCAGGAACTGGAGTGGGGAAAGGATTGATTACAAAGGCAGGAGGGAACTTCCTGGGATGATGGAAATGTTCTATATATTGATTATGATGGTATTTACCCTACTATGTGCATTTGTTAAAACTCATAGAAATTATTCACTAAAAGGGTGAATTTTATTGAATGTAAATTATATCTCAATAAGCCTAACTTAAAAAATGAAAAGGAAGCCTACTGAATGGGAGAAGATATTTGCAGATGATGCTTCTGGTAAGGGGTTAATATTCAAAATATATAAAGAACTTACACAACATAACATTAAAAAAATAACTTGATTAAAAAATGGGCAGAGGACTTGAATAGACACTTTTCCAAAGAAGATATACAGAAGGCCAAGAGACACATGAAAAGATGCTCAAGATCACTAATCACCAGGGATATGCAAATCAAAACCACAATGAGATCAAGCTGAAAAGCTTATGTACAGCAAAGGACACCATCAATAGAACAAAAAGACATCCTACAGTATCGGAGAATATATTTCATAAATGACATATCCAATAAAGGTTTGACATCCAAAATATATAAAGAGCTCATGCACCTCAACAAACAAAAAGCAAAAAGTCCGATTATCAAATGGGCAGAGGATCTGAACAGACACTTCTCTAAAGAAGAAATTCAGATGGCCAACAAGCACATGAAAAGATGTTCCACATTGTTAATCATCAGAGAAATGCAAATTAAAACCACAATGAGCTATCACCTCGCACCAGTAACCATGGCCACCATCCAAAAGACAAACAACAACAAATGTTGGCAAGGATGTGGAGAAAGGGGACCCCTACTACACTGCTAGTGGGAATGTAAATTAGTTCAACCATTGTGGAAAGCAGTATGGAGGTTCCTCAAAAAACTAAAAATAGAAATACCATTTGACCCAGGAATTCCACTCCTAGGAACTTAACAATGCAGGAGCCCAGGTTGAAAAAGACATATGCACTCCTATGTTTATCACAGCACTGTTTACAACAGCCAAGAAATGGAAGGAACCAAAGTGTCCATTAGTAGATGAATGGATAAAGAAGATGTGGTACATATACACAATGGAATACTATTCAGCCATAAGAAGAAAACAAATCCTACCATTAAAAACATGATGGAGCTAGAGGGTATTATGCTCAGTGAAATAAGCCAGGCTGAAAAAGACAAGTATCAAATGATTTCACTCATATGTGGAGTATAAGAACAAAGAAAAAAACTGAAGGAACAAAACAACAGCAGACTCACAGAACCCAAGAATGGACTAACAGTTACCAAAGGGAAAGGGACTGGGGAGGGTGGGTGGGAAGGGAGGGACAAGGGGGATAAAGGGACATTACAATTAACAGACATAATGTAGGAGGGGGCATGGGGAGGGCTGTACAACACAGAGAAGACAAGTAGTGATTCTATAGTATCTTACTATGCTGATGGACAGTGACTGTAATGGGGTGTGTGGTGGGGACTTGATGATGGGGGGAGTCTAGTAACCATAATGTTGCTCATGTAATTGTACATTAATGACTCCAAAATAAAAACATAATAAAATTTTAAAAACCCACAATGAGATATCACCTCACACCAGTCAGAATGGCAAAAACAAGAAATAACAAGTGTTTGCGAGGATGTGAAGAAAAGGAACCCTTCAGATGCTGTTGGTGGGAATGTAAATTAGTGTAGCCATTATGGAAAACTGTGTGAAGTTTCCTCCAGAAATTATAAATAGAAATGCCATATGATCAGTAATTCCACATCTCCGTATTTACCTGAAAAAAACAAAAACACTAATTCAAATAGATATATGCACCCCCATATTCACTGCAGCATTATTTGCAATAGCCAAGATATGGAAGCAACCTAAGGGTCTATCAATGAATGAACAGATAAAGAAGATACTGTGTATATACACAATGGAATATTACACAGCCAGAAAAAGAATGAAATTTTGCCATATACTAAGTGAAATAAATCAGACAGAGGACAAATACCATATGATTTCATTTTTATGTGAAATAAAAAAACAAAACAAACAAACAAAAACCCAGAAACAGACTCATAAATACAGAGAACAAATTGGTGGTTGCCAGAGGGGAAGGGAGTTGTGTGATAAGCAAAACAGGTAGATGGATAAAGAGATACAAACTTCCAGTTATAAAATAAGGCATGGGAATGAAAAGTCCAGCATAGGGAACATACTCAAGAGCATTGTAATAACTGTGTGATGACAGATGGTAACTACATTTTAGTGTATGTAAGTTATATCTCAAAACATCAATTACAATCGCAACACAACCTATTTTTGAGCATGCTACCCACACCAAGAACATCCCATGCAAAGGCATCCTTCATACCTTTCCTCGACTTTAATGGAGAGATGGTTGCAGAGGTTATGAACATACTGAGCATAACTCTCTGTCAGGGCCATGTCATATGCAGTCAGGTGAATGTTTAAAACCCCGTATTCATAATCTGTCCCCAAATTAATGGACCTCACTTCCACTTTTCCCCTCTTCTTCTTGGACTGAACAGAAAACAAAAAGAAAAAGAAAATAAACCGAAGTATTATACAAGAAATTTTAATTATACCATCTTGATATTTTTAAAAAATCAATGTCTCAAATAAATTTACCATTTTTCTATTTTCCCTATCTACAAACTGAAGTTCTTCTGGGAAGAAAAGAGCAGCTTCCCTTGCCAGTCTGTGCTGTGACATCACCCAGTGAAGAGAGGGAATAATGCTAGCAGTACTTCAACATGAAGACAAGCAACTGTTTTCTGCAATTAACTTGTTTTGAGACTCATCTCCCATCTCTGGCCTTCAAGATTCTCAAATTTTACATTGATGGGGTTATACCGGATAACAGCTTCTTAATCTAGAACCCATAGAGGAATTTCAGAGTGTCTAGAGATCCCAAAATTTATATACAAAGTTTTACATGTGTGCACATTTTTCTGAGAGAATCCTTAGCTTTCCTTAGCTTTCATCAGAACCTTAAAGAAATCAATTGCAAGGAAACTCAGCATTAGTTCTCTCCCAGCCCTCCTCGCTTACTTTGAAATTCTGCAATTATTTAGACAGTCTTACTTTTAAGAATTGCTAAGTAGAAAAATTATTTTACTTCTAGTTTTCCTTTTCATATAAAGTATTGCTCTATTCCATAGAAACTTATGCAAGCTCCTATAAAAAGTTAAAAGGAGGCCTGGGAAAATAGATATTTAACACAACATAGATGAGGGTTAAGAAAGCTTCTCAACTAGAAATAACCTAACCTAAATAACTATCAAGAGGGGGCCTTGTTAAATAAATCATGGAACATCCACACAATAGTACATTATGAAGATATAAGAAGGAATAAGGAACTTCTTCATGTAACTGATATGGAAAAGTCTTCAAAATGATAAAAAGTAAACTGTAGGATGTGTTCATAATATTGTCTACATATTAAAAGGGTAGGTATGCCATCTATATAAAAATAATAGGGGTGTGTGTGTGTGTGTATAAAATACGTATTTGTTTGTAGTTCCAAAAAACAAATCTCTGGAAAGATGCACAAAATATAGTATCACTGGCTGCCTGTGACAGAACTGGATGACTGGGGAGAGAGGTGGAAAGGAGACTTTTTAACTATTTTGCTTCTATATTTTTTTGCATTTTTAATAAGGTGAATCTTTTGTCAATTCAAAACTAAAATCTTAAAATCTACTGTATTTCAAAAAAAATAGTAAAAATTTTACTGCAATATAATATACTGAAAAAGTGCATAAATACACAGCTCAATGAGTTTTCACAAAGTAAAAATACCTGTATAACCTGAATAAGAAACAGACCATAAAAACTCCCCAAAAGTCTCCTGCCCCCAAATTGGTAATCACTATTCTGACCTCTAAACCTGTAATGTGATTTTGCCTATTTTTGAAATTTATGAAATGGAATGATATTCTATCTTCTCTTTTGTGTCTAGCTTTTTTCGTTCATTATGTAAGATTCATCATGTATTAATTAGGTGAACCAGACTTTTCTTCTCATTGTTCTAGTGTCTATTATGTAAATATGCTACAATGTATTTGTCCTTTTTATTTTTGGTGGAATTTGGGTTGTTTCCAGTCATTATGAATAGTGCTGCTATGATGTTCCTGTATGTATCTTGCAGTGAAAATATGTATTCATTTCTGCTGGGGATAGACCTAGAACCTGAACTACTGAGTTATAGAGTATGCATATGTTCATCTTTAATAATAAGTGCTGTACTCTCAGTTTTACAAAGTCCTTTCCAATTTAGACTCCCACCAGAGTGAATGAAAGTTCTGACTGCTCTACATTCTTGCCAATACTTAACAAAACTTAGTATAGTCAGGTTTTTTGGTTTGTTTGTTTTAGCCAATCTGGTTGGTATGAAGTGGTAATGAACTGGGGTCTTAACCTGCATTTCCGTTATATCTGTTGAGCCTGAGCACCTTCCAATATGTTCACTGGCCACTTTTTTATAACATGCTATTCAAATATATTGCCCACTTTTTAGATTGGGTTGTCTGCCTTTCTCTTATTGATTTGTGGAGGTTCTTTCTATATTCTAGACATGATCCTTTGTTAAATATACATGTCCCAACTATCTCTCCCTCTCTGAAGCTTCCCTTTTCACCTTAATGATACATTTTGATGAACATAAGTTCTTATTTTTAATGTAATTAAATTTACTCCTTCTTTATTTAATGGTTATAATGATTTTTATATCCTGCTTAAGAAATATTTGTCTACCTTAAGATCATGAAGATATTCTCATATGTTGTCTTCTTTGACTATTTTAATATTACACTTAGATAAACAATCCATTTTTAAGAGATTTTTGTATATGGTGTGAAATAGGAATCAAAAGTCATTTTTTTCCACAGGAGTCAAGAGTCATGTTTTTTTAACAGAAGCCAAAAGCCATTTTTTTTCATATGATCATCCAATCCAACTGACCCAGCAGCATTGCACTGAGCATCATCTTTGTCACATGTGTCCATAGATATGTGGATCTGCCTCTGTACTCTTTATTCTCTTCCTTTGGGCTATCTGTCTCCCCTGGAGCCAATGCTACACTAGAGATTTATAATAAGGCTTGGGATTTGGTAGAAATGGTTTTTTAAGAAAAAGGGGGGAAAATCTACTTCTATTTACATGTCTTAAGTCACCCCCATCTAACAGACCATAGCCTGTGGCTGCCACAGCAGAGCTGTTCCTTGCAGAACACCTGGAATGGTTCTCTCACATTACTGGTCTCCAGGTCAATCTAAGGAAGCAGGGGGAGGACCAAGAAATGCTCCTTTCATACTGCTTGTAATACTGATGACAGAACTGCTCCCACAGGGATGTTCAGAGAACTGAACAAAACACTGTATGTAAAGTGGTTAATAGCTTTGTGGCACAGAATTAAACATTTAATAAATATTAACTTTGATTACTATTTTCATTGTTATACTCCTCATATCTAGCACAGGGCCTAGCAGAGAAAGAACATGCAATGAATCACTATTTTAGAATTTTAGAACAGGACAGCACTTGAGAGATGATTTTGTCCTGGTTCTTCATCTTTGTAGGGGAAGAATATGAAGCCCAGAGAGACTAATGTCCCCCAGAGTCACAAGGCCAGACAGGAGAGATCCTAGGAACTAATACCCACACCTCCTGACCCCCAATGCAGGGATTTTTCCACTGCAGCCTCCAGATTACTGAAGTTCTTAACAGTGGTGGCCACCCTAGGGTCCTAGACTTTGCTATGAGTGACAAGCCAGCCTCTAGAGACCAACCATCAGGGAGCAGAGGCTTGGCTCTCTCTTCAGAGCCCTCCACGCTCGTGGCCAAATGCAGTGATCCAGACTTCTCATTGTGGCAGGAAGCACTGCAGTCAGAGCTGTGAAGAATGCTAACATGGGAATACAAAGGGGAGGGCTTGAAAATTTCCAGCAGAGAGAGGAGCTTCTCTGAAGACTTGGAAGGTTTTTCTTATCAAGGGGGAAATGCCATGGCTCTTCAAAAGCAAGCAAGCAAGGAAGCAAGCTGATTCCAGTATCCCTCTGGACATCTCACTTGCTTTTCTATGTTGGCTTAAATATGTCCAGACTGATCCACACAATCAGGAGCCCATTGCAACGCTGTATTTCAGTTCTGAGCCAGGGCACAAGGTAGCCAGGAAGAACTTGACTACATACAATATCCATCACCAATTCCTATAATTTTACCTGCATAATCTTCCTCACATCCATCCCCTCCTTTGTATTCTTACTGCCTGAATTCAGTCCTTCATAGCTTTCGTGGGGAGTTATTAAAGATATCTATGCAAGAGATGTACATGACTAGAGCTGTGTCTTGGGAAGGCCACCTGACAGTCACTGGAAAGCCAGAAAGGAAAGGAAGGGAGTCTAGCAGAAAGATGGCAGGGAACATGGACCATCAAACTTTGGCACTCTTGTGAGTGACATGGATTCACTGTGTGATAACCCAGGGTGGCCATGCTCAGCTCCCTATAAGAGTGCACTATGATCCCGCAAATGGGCCATAGGGCAAATTGCTAAACCAGTTTGTACAGAAATGTCCTCATTATTATCCTTATTTTACAGACAGAAACTGAGGTCCTGTGAAGGCACATTAGTGCCCAAGGTTACTGGGAAACTTTTCTGGGAAAAAAGCAAAGAGAGAAAGTTGTTGATTAGCATCACGGGCTGCTATAGCTGGAAGGGGTCTTAGAGATAATTTAGTCTTTCCTTCCTTCTCTCTCTAATTTTACACAAAGGGGAAGTTGAGGCCCAGGAAGGGGAAATGATTTATTCAAGGTTACAATAATAAGGAAATAGCAAAGGCAACCAATTTATGTGTAGCCATGGCTGGAAGTTGGGTTTGTAGTCCCGAGCCCAGGCTCTCTCCTCTAGCTTCTGTGAAAGTGACAGTGTCTGCCTATCACTATAGGTGGCATTCTCCACGGTGGGAAAGTTGGGGGGGATTGTATTACCCTAATCCTCAGATAAAAAGGCTGATATGCTACAGCATATTTAGCTTCCAGAAATTCTCGTGGTGGAAATTTAAAAATTTACACCCAGGGACCTGAATGATTTGGTGATGGTACTCTAAACAGCCCATAATGAGCGGTAAGATGCATAGAAATCAAGTGATTATGTTTATAATTCAATGTACCACATTTAAGAAGCACACCGACAGAAAGCCTGTCCCTGACTGGGATGGCAGAGGCACAGCCTGGAGCTGTATAAAGAGCACTAGACTTAGATGGAAGCCAAATAAATTCATAATCAAATGCTGCCTGCTTAGTCACTAGATGATACTGAGTGACCTCTCTAGGTGTGTTTCTTCATCTGTAACACCTAAGGTTCTTGTGAAGCTCCACATAGTGAATTCATAGGAAATGGAAATGGCAGAGATATCAGATGGATTCTGACCATTCTGGCTTCAAACACTGGCTCTGGAAATGACTAGCCATTTGGGCAAGTTGTTTAATCTGAGCTTAGATTCCTCAAACAAGGTCTTTAATAACCACAGGATATCTGAGGATTAAATAAAATAGACTGTGTATAACATAGCAAAATGCAATGATGCTTTTAAAGCCTGGGACATAATAGTAACAGCACCTGCTATGCAGTAATGGTTGATAAATGGTATCTTTAAAAAAGATCAAGTAAGGTACACAGATAGGACATTATTATTACTATAAATTGCAGGTTGAGGGGGACTTGGTGAGGGGGAGAGCCTGGTAAACATAGTGTTCTTTATGTGATTGTAGATTGATGATAGCAAAAATAAAAAAATAAAAAAAAATAAAAAATAAATTGCAGGTAAGCATGCTTCTGGTATCTTCTCATTACACTTTACAGGATTAAAAAGTTGTTAAGCACCTGCTGTGTGCAAAGTGCTGATTCAACAACTCTAAGACACCAAAGAAAGAGAAAACACAGTCCTAGCCCTCAAGAAACTTATGGTTCAGAGAGAGAAAAGACACACATGAAAGAATAGATTCTCTAAATTTAATAGTAAAGAGCAGCCCACCTCCCTTGGCTAGTTCAACACAAACTACCCTGCTGTATCATGCTGATTAGCTACCTGAGGGGAACCAAAGCAACCACCCTGGGTGGGTACAGCCGAAAGGGCAGTGAGCAGAGATACAAAAAGGAATAAAGCAGTTATAAATAAATAGCATCTCTAAAAAAGATTGATCTGGAGCTGTTACTTCTCAGGTCTCACGTTTCCTCATCCCCTAGTGCTCACCTTAGATTCCAGGATTAACAAACTGCTAAAAGATTCCCACTGTATCTCCAGGATCAGTGCCCCCTCACCTTTGCCCAGAATGTTTCCCCTCCTTGCCTTTGGCTCTTCACCCCACACCGTTACTGTGAGCAACTCCTACTCATTGTTTAAGACTTAGCTCATGCTCTTCCAAGAAGCCTTTCCTGATTCCTTGGACTCAGTGAGATATCACTTATGTGTTTCCACAGCAACTCCATCCTCCATATACACCAATATCAATCACATGTATTCATTTAATCAACAAATATTTACTGACAACTAGTAATGCACCAGACCAGGGTAAGCATAAGGGCTATGATGGTAAATAAGACAGCCATAGTCTCTGCTTGCTGAAACTTGAAGTCTTACCAGGAAAGGCATATACAGAACAATAAATTATAAGGAAATGCATGTTTTGAGTGAGGAAAATAGAGTGCTATGGGATTATTAAAAGAGGAACTAATGCTATATCATCATTTTTACCACTTTCAGGCTCTCTGTTTCAGACACTGTGCTAGGTACCTAAAATTTAACTTACTTTCACAACAACACTAGGGTATAGAATTCCCTGTTTAAAGCCAAGGAAACTGATTTGGAAAAGTAATATACCCAAGGACACATGACTAGTAAGCATCAGAACTGAATCTTTCACTCAGGTTTGCCTAATTCCAAAACACTTATCTTAATCTCTGTCTTTCTCTTTAAGCAACGTGTGCAGAGCCTGCCAGTTTCCTCAGCATCTATTCCCTCTTTTTCCTTTAATAGCAGAATTGCTGGACTTAAGCTGGGCACCTGACCATTCATAATAAAAATTACATTTCCCAGCCAATTTTGCTGTGGTGGTATGGTCATGTGACAAAGTTCTGGCCAATGGGATAGATATGAGTTCATGGGCACGACTTTCCCTTGCTGTTCCTGCTGGATGCAATGTACACATGAGGGCTGAGGAAGGAGCAACCATCTCAAAACTATGAGCTAGAAGCCATATGATAAGTGTGGCAAAACCAAAAGCTGGAATATGTACTTATACTTTCATCTGAGAGAGAAATAAGCTGTTACCTTGTTTAAGTGGATGTTTTATTATGGCAGCCAAACTATTATCTTAATTCATATGAAAAGGTACTATGTCTCATTCATTGTTCAAGCTTTAGAGCCCAGCAATATGAACTGTTCAGATGAACTGAATTGAATTCTGGTTCTGGTTCTGTCATTCACTAACCATATATAGCTCCTCAATCAATTTGCTTTTCCACCCTGTCTACCTCATAGGATAGTTGGCGAATCAAAAGGCATGGTCTTCAAATTTCTTGGTTGCAGAGGGCCTTAAAAAATCACATTTCTCTTTGTGAAACACCATGAAATACTCATCAATGTACTCTCCCCATATACAAGAACAACATTACTAGCAGAAAAAAATGTTAGTGTCTGCATCTCAAAAATAAGAAAAGATTGCTGAATTTCTCTGTTAATATTTGTTTCACCAAGTAAAACTAACAGGAGAAAAACTTGAAATTTAGAAAATTCTACCCATTAACTTAATGCCTTTCTAAAGGGTGAAAGACTGCCATTATTAAACTTGAGGAGACATTCAGTTTTAGGATAACCAGTGTCCAAGGGCATATGTATGGTTTGAGAGGCACTGAGATAATGGATATGAAAGCATTTTGAAAGCAGAAAGGGATCATCACTATTATTCACATCAAATATGAAACCCTCTAAAAGCCTAAAAGTGATGTAATTTTGTAGGACAGACAAGGCAGATGAGACTCTGGTGGGCTGGAGATCAGGGTGCTCCAATAGCACAGGCTAAGAATCAGGTCTTCACAGCCCTAGTGTTTTCCAGTTACCCCAAGAAACTGGATACTCCTGAAGAAGTGCCAGTTCACTTTACATACTCAGTATAAGAATACAGATGGCACTTCAGAATGTTTGTTGAGCTGAACTCAGTAACACCTTCACTGACCCTTTCAGAGAGAATCGCTTCTTTATCTTTGTTCTCTTGATGTTTAGTTAATTCCCCTAGTAGGGCACTTAGCACGTGTACTAGTTACATGTTTGTGCACTATCTTTCCTAGCCCACTGTATGCTTTTTATAGGAAGAGACTGTGTCCCATTCACCTGAGCATCATCTGTGTTCAGCACAGTGCCTGGCACATAGTAGATGCTTAACAATGGTTTTCTTTTCAATAACTTATAAGAGGTATAGACTGGAGGGAAAACATGGATATTAGTTTTAAAGCAACTCTCCCTAAGCCAGTCCTACAATCCATGTCTAGCCCTATAGAAACTAGACTGACAAAACCAATCTTTCTGTTCTCAGGAAGCTAGGACTGTCATCAGAAAGTGATTCTGATCTAACTTTTCCGGAAATGGTTTCATAGTCTCCTCACAGATTTGTAACTGTGGGAGCTAATCTATGTATTCTACAACAAAATAAGAGCAGGAGGGGCGGAAGATGGCGGCGTGAGTAGAGCAGCGGAAATCTCCTCCCAAAACAACATATATCTATGAAAATATAACAAAAATAACCCTTCCTAGAATAAAGACCAGAGGACACAGGACAACATCCAGACCACATCCGCACCTGAGAGAACCCAGCGCCTCGCGAAGGGGGTAAGATACAAGCCCTGGCCCCGCGGGAGCCGAGCGCCCCTCCCCCCAGCTCCCGGCGGGAGAAGAGCAGGCAGAGTGGGAGGGAGATGGAGCCCAGGACTGCCGAACACCCAGCCCCAGCCATCCGGGCCAGAGCGCAGGGCCCTCGATACTAGGAAAACAGGGCAGCAAGAACAGTGAGCAGGCACTGGAGGCTGGGCGACAGAGGACATAAGAAAAGCGCGCGACCATTTTTTTTTTTTTTGCTTTTTTGCTGCTTTGTTTTGGCGAGCGCTTTTTGGAAGTCTTAAAGGGACAGGGACCCCAATACTAGGGAAACAGGGCAGAAAGACCGGTGAGCAGAGGCCTGAGGCTACCACCGGAGAATAAAGAAAAACGAACGACCACCTTTTTTTTTTTAATTAAAAATTTTTTTTTTTTTAAGTAAAAAAATTTTTTTTCTTGTTTTTTTTTGTGGTCGTTGTTTTGTTTTGGCGGGTGCTTTTTGGAAGTCTTAAAGGGGCAGGGCGGGTCACTTAATCCAGAGGTAGGGAATCCGGGATCTCTGGGCACCCTAACCCCTGGGCTGCAGGGAGCAGGGAGGCCCCTTACGGAGATAAATAGCCTCCCAGCAGCTCCTGCTCCAACGCGACTCCACCATTTTGGAGTAGCTGCCAGAGCCAGGCCACGCCCACAGCAACAGCGGAGATTAACTCCATAGCACCGGGCAGGAAGCAGAAACCCTATCTGCGCGCAGCTGCGCAGCACAAGCCACTAGAGGTCGCTGTTCTCCCAGGAGAGGAGGGCCACAAACCAACAAGAAAGGAAGTCCTTCCAGCCGTCACTCGTCCCAGCTCTGCAGACTATTCCTATCACCATGAAAAGGCAAAGCTACAGGCAGACAAAGATCACAGAGACAACACCAGAGAAGGAGACAGACCTAACCAGTCTTCCTGACAAAGAATTCAAAATAAGAATCATAAACATGCTGACAGAGATGCAGAGAAATACGCAAGAAAAATGGGATGAAGTCCGGAAAGAGATCACAGATGCCAGAAAGGAGATCGCAGAAATGAAACAAACTCTGGAAGGGTTTATAAGCACAATGGATAGAATGCAAGAGGCCATTGATGGAATTGAAATCAGAGAAAAGGAACGCATAGAAGCTGACATACAGAGAGACAAAAGGATCTCCAGGAATGAAACAATATTAAAAGAACTGTGTGACCAATCTAAAAGGAACAATATCCATATTATAGGGGTCCCAGAAGAAGAAGAGAGAGGCAAAGAGATGGAAAGTATCTTAGAAGAAATAATTGCTCAAAACTTCCCCACACTGGGGGAGGAAGTAATCAAACAGACCACGGAAATACACAGAACCCCCAACAGAAAGGATCCAAGAAGGGCAACACCAAGACACATAATAATTAAAATGGCAAAGATCAAGGACAAGGAAAGAGTGTTAAAGGCAGCTAGAGAGAAAAAGGTCACCTATAAAGGGAAACCCATCAGGCTAACGTCAGATTTCTCAACAGAAACCCTACAGGCCAGAAGAGAATGGCATGATATATTTAATACAATGAAACAGAAGGGCCTTGAACCAAGGATACTGTATCCAGCACGACTATCATTCAAATATGACGGTGGGATTAAACAATTCAAAGACAAACAAAAGCTGAGGGAATTTGCTTTCCACAAACCACCTCTACAGAACATCTTACATGGACTGCTCTAGATGGGAGCACTCCTAGAAGGAGCACAGCACAAAACACCCAACATATGAAGAATCGAGGAGGAGGAACAAGAAGGGAGAGAAGAAAAGAATCTCCAGACAGTGTATATAACAGCTCAATAAGCGAGCTAAGTTAGGCAGTAAGATACTAAAGAGGCTAACCTTGAACCTTTGGTAACCACGAATTTAAAGCCTGCAATGGAAATAAGTACATATCTTTCAATAGTCACCCTAAATGTAAATGGACTGAATGCACCAATCAAAAGACACAGAGTAACAGAATGGATAAACAAGCAAGAACCATCTATATGCTGCTTACAAGAAACTCACCTCAAACCCAAAGACATGTACAGACTAAAAGTCAAGGGATGGAAAAACATATTTCAAGCAAACAACAGTGAGAAGAAAGCAGGGGTTGCAGTACTAATATCAGACAAAATAGACTTCAAAACAAAGAAAGTAACAAGAGATAAAGAAGGACACTACATAATGATAAAGGGCTCAGTCCAACAAGAGGATATAACCATTCTAAATATATATGCACCCAACACAGGAGCACCAGCATATGTGAAACAAATACTAACAGAACTAAAGGGGGATATAGACTGCAATGCATTCATTCTAGGAGACTTCAACACACCACTCACCCCAAAGGATAGATCCACCGGGCAGAAAATAAGTAAGGACACGGAAGCACTGAACAACACAGTAGAGCAGATGGACCTAATAGACATCTATAGAACTCTACATCCAAAAGCAACAGAATATACATTCTTCTCAAGTGCACATGGAACATTCTCCAGAATAGACCACATACTAGGCCACAAAAAGAGCCTCAGAAAATTCCAAAAGATTGAAATCCTACCAACCAACTTTTCAGACCACAAAGGCATAAAACTAGAAATAAACTGTACAAAGAAAGCAAAGAGGCTCACAAACACATGGAGGCTTAACAACACGCTCCTAAATAATCAATGGATCAATGACCAAATCAAAATGGAGATCCAGCAATATATGGAAACAAATGACAACAACAACACTAAGCCCCAACTTCTGTGGGACACAGCAAAAGCAGTCTTAAGAGGAAAGTATATAGCAATCCAAGCATATTTAAAAAAGGAAGAGCAATCCCAAATGAATGGTCTAATGTCACAATTATCGAAATTGGAAAAAGAAGAACAGATGAGGCCTAAGGTCAGCAGAAGGAGGGACATAATAAAGATCAGAGAAGAAATAAATAAAATTGAGAAGAATAAAACAATAGCAAAAATCAATGAAACCAAGAGCTGGTTCTTCGAGAAAATAAACAAAATAGGTAAGCCTCTAGCCAGACTTATTAAGAAGAAAAGAGAGTCAACACAAATCAACAGTATCAGAAACGAGAAAGGAAAAATCACGACGGACCCCACGGAAATGCAAAGAATTATTGGAGAATACTATGAAAACCTATATGCTAACAAGCTGGGAAACCTAGGAGAAATGGACAACTTCCTAGAAAAATATAACCTTCCAAGATTGACCCAGGAAGAAACAGAAAATCTAAACAGACCAATTACCAGCAACGAAATTGAAGAGGTAATCAAAAAACTACCAAAGAACAAAACCCCCGGGCCAGATGGATTTACCTCGGAATTTTATCAGACATACAGGGAAGACATAATACCCATTCTCTTTAAAGTTTTCCAAAAAATAGAGGAGGAGGGGATACTCCCAAACTCATTCTATGAAGCTAACATCACCCTAATACCAAAACCAGGCAAAGACACCACCAAAAAAGAAAACTACAGACCAATATCCCTGATGAACGTAGATGCAAAAATACTCAACAAAATATTAGCAAACCGAATTCAAAAATACATCAAAAGGATCATACACTATGACCAAGTGGGATTCATTCCAGGGATGCAAGGATGGTACAACATTCGAAAGTCCATCAACATCATCCACCACATCAACAAAAAGAAAGACAAAAACCACATGATCATCTCCATAGATGCTGAAAAAGCATTTGACAAAGTTCAACATCCATTCATGTTAAAAACTCTCAGCAAAATGGGAATAGAGGGCAAGTACCTCAACATAATAAAGGCCATCTATGATAAACCCACAGCCAACATTATATTGAACAGCGAGAAGCTGAAAGCATTTCCTCTGAGATCGGGAACTAGACAGGGATGCCCACTCTCTCCACTGTTATTTAACATAGTACTGGAGGTCCTAGCCACGGCAATCAGACAAAATAAAGAAATACAAGGAATCCAGATTGGTAAAGAAGAAGTTAAACTGTCACTATTTGCAGATGACATGATACTGTACATAAAAAACCCTAAAGACTCCACCCCAAAACTACTAGAACTGATATCGGAATACAGCAAAGTTGCAGGATACAAAATCAACACACAGAAATCTGTGGCTTTCCTATATACTAACAATGAACCAACAGAAAGAGAAATCAGGAAAACAACTCCATTCACAATTGCATCAAAAAAAATAAAATACCTAGGAATAAACCTAACCAAAGAAGTGAAAGACTTATACTCTGAAAACTACAAGTCACTCTTAAGAGAAATTAAAGGGGACACTAACAGATGGAAACTCATCCCATGCTCGTGGCTAGGAAGAATTAATATCGTCAAAATGGCCATCCTGCCCAAAGCAATATACAGATTTGATGCAATCCCTATGAAACTACCAGCAACATTCTTCAATGAACTGGAACAAATAATTCAAAAATTCATATGGAAACACCAAAGACCCCGAATAGCCAAAGCAATCCTGAGAAAGAAGAATAAAGTAGGGGGGATCTCACTCCCCAACTTCAAGCTCTACTATAAAGCCATAGTAATCAAGACAATTTGGTACTGGCACAAGAGCAGAGCCACAGACCAATGGAACAGACTAGAGAATCCAGATATTAACCCAGACATATATGGTCAATTAATATTTGATAAAGGAGCCATGGGCATACAATGGCGAAATGACAGTCTCTTCAACAGGTGGTGCTGGCAAAACTGGACAGCTACATGTAGGAGAATGAAACTGGACCATTGTCTAACCCCATATACAAAAGTAAACTCAAAATGGATCAAAGACCTGAATGTAAGCCATGAAACCATTAAACTCTTGGAAGAAAACATAGGCACAAACCTCTTAGACATAAACATGAGTGACCTCTTCTTGAACATATCTCCCCGGGCAAGGAAAACAACAGCAAAAATGAGTAAGTGGGACTATATTAAGCTGAAAAGCTTCTGTACCGCAAAAGACACCATCAATAGAACAAGAAGGATCCCTACAGTATGGGAGAATATATTTGAAAATGACACATCCGATAAAGGCTTGACGTCCAGAATATACAAGGAGCTCTCACGCCTCAACAAACAAAAAACAAATAACCCAATTAAAAAATGGGCAGAGGAACTGAACAGACAGTTCTCCAAAAAAGAAATACGGATGGCCAACAGACACATGAAAAGATGCTCCACATCGCTAATTATCAGAGAAATGCAAATTAAAACTACAATGAGGTATCACCTCACACCAGTAAGGATGGCTGCCATCCAAAAGACAAACAACAACAAATGTTGGCGAGGCTGTGGAGAAAGGGGAACCCTCCTACACTGCTGGTGGGAATGTAAGTTAGTTCAACCATTGTGGAAAGCAGTATGGAGGTACATCAAAATGCTCAAAACAGACTTACCATTTGACCCAGGAATTCCACTCCTAGGAATTTACCCTAAGAACGCAGCAATCAAGTTTGAGAAAGACAGATGCACCCCTATGTTTATTGCAGCACTATTTACAATAGCCAAGAATTGGAAGCAACCTAAATGTCCATCAATAGATGAATGGATAAAGAAGATGTGGTACATATACACAATGGAATACTACTCAGCTATAAGAAAAGGGCAAATCCAATCATTTGCAGCAACATGGATGGAGCTGGAGGGTATTATGCTCAGTGAAACAAGCCAAGCGGAGAAAGAGAAATACCAAATGATTTCACTTATCTGTGGAATATAAGAACAAAGGAAAAACTGAAGGAACAAAACAGCAGCAGAATCACAGAACTCAAGAATGGACTAACAGGTACCAAAGGGAAAGGGACTGGGGAGGATGGGTGGGTAGGGAGGGATAAGGGGGGGAGAAGTAGGGGGGTATTAAGATTAACATGCATGGGGGGGTAGGAGAAAAGGGAGGGCTGTACAACACAGAGAAGGCAAGTAGTGATTCTACAACATTTTGCTATGCTGATGGACAGTGACTGTAAAGGGGTTTATAGGGGAGACCTGGTATAGGGGAGAGCCTAGTAAACATAATATTCGTCATGTAAGTGTAGATTAGTGATAGCAAAAAAAAAAAAAAAAAAAAAAAAGGGCAGTTCCTGTGTGGTAACCTCCAACGAGTTCTACACAAGGGTATAAAGGGCATATAAAAGTGTAGGCAAAGGGTCTGTTTGTGTTTATACAGAGGATCAAAGCCTAATTGGGCTACCCCGAAAATGAACTAAGATACGATATGAAAAAGAACTTCCAACATCTGCACTCTCTGGAAGACTCATGCCAGAAGATGATCATCAAAAAACCCCAACAAAGATCCACGCACTGCTACAGCTGTAGATGCACTCATCCCACCAGTTCCTGGACTTGCCATGGGAATGAGGAAGGAGATATCTAAGCTGGCCTGTGCATACAGTAAAACAACAAATTTGACTGGATCTATACTGTTGGAACTCAACCAAGAATTTGGAGAAGTGCAAATTGTAGCGCTCCAAACTCTTACAACTACAGACTATTTACTGTTAAAAGAACATAAGGGATGTGAACATTCCCCAGGAATGGGTTGTTTTAATTTGTCTGATTTCTCTCAGACTGTTCAAGTTCAGTTGGACAATATCCACCATATCATAGATAAGTTTTCACAAATGCCTAAGGTGCCTAACTGGTTTTCTTGGTTTCACTGCAGATGGCTGGTAATTACAGATATGCTTTGGTTATGTAACTATACTCCTATTATGTTAATGTGTGTGCGCAATTTAAGTAGTAGCTTAAAACCTATATATGCTGAAGTTACTCTACAAGAAGATTTGTCAAAGAAATAATCAATCTTCCCATGTTTTCTTCCGCCTGCTACTTCTATAGCTTTTCTTCCTCCTTCCTAATTACAACCCTTAAATAGAATTCGTGCCTCATATCAAATTTACCGAGTATCATAATTCTTCCAAGTGGTAAAGATACCTCAAGACAAATGCTGGGCATAGAAGCCACAGGGCATAAATATGCAAAGAAGTAAAAAGCTAACTTTTTCAAACAATAAGGCTTCTCTCTCACTTACCAACTTCACATTTCCCTGTATGGCCCCGGAAGATGACTGGTTAGCCAGAGACGGGTAAGATTCCTCAAGGGAGGAACAACCTAAGACAGGCACAGTCGCAGGGGGGCCATCAGGTGAGAAATTGGGGATCAACAGAGGTGAGGCTTAGAACCTCACCCCCGCTGTTCTGAGAGAAATCTTCTGCATACGTGGATGTTTTATTGCCCTGGTCTAGCTTGGATTAACACATAGTCTACAGGCACACACCTGTATGCTCTCTTACAACACTAAACTATGTTTTCTACCTTTATCTTGTATCTACCTACCACTTCAGCATTTTATTAAAAATAATAATAATAAAGAGAGAAATGTGGTATCCACATATAAATCAAGTATAAAAACCAAATGAGTATTCATATTTGAACTGACTGTTTATAGTTCATAATGCATGAGCAAAACCGAAAGTTTCTGTGATGACTGCCCTTGTACTGTTCACTATGTAACTTATTCATTATGTAAGAATTTGTTCTACATGTAAAAACTTGTTTGTTATGCCTCAGAAGATTGGAGACTGACAAAAATTAGGCTTGGGGTGGAATAATGATTGTGCATTGAGCATTGACTCCCCTATACAGAATTTTATTGTCGTTAACAACCATTTGATCAATAAATATGAGAGATGCCCTCACAAAAAAAAAAAAAAAAAAAAAAAAAAAAGAAGGACAGACTTCCAATGGTAAAATAAATTAGTAACCGGGATGTAATGTATAGCATAAGGAATATAGTCAAGATATTGTAACAGCCTGGTAGTGTGATAGCTGGAACCTAGAATTATGTATATAAATGTTCTACCACTGTGTTGTACACTTGAAACTCATGTAATGTAATACTGTGGTGTCAACTACCCTTCAATAAAAAATAATTATTTAAAAAAAAAACAAAACAAAACAAAATAAGAGCAGGTCCAAAACAAAAGACACTTCCTCTATATCAACAGTAAAAACAGCATTGAGTTTCCAAGAGAAAAGGTTATCTTGAGTCCTAGGGACATTTTACAAAGAGGGAGTAAAACTGCCTATGTTACAAAAACTACATCTTATTCTCTTGCCTCAGGGCCTAGAAAATATAACAACTACAAACTAAAAGCAATTTATGTTGCCTTTACTTCATCCTCCCACATCTTCCTCTTGGCAGTTTTTGACTCTTGAACTGCTATTACCCAAAGATTGGAGGCAGGACAATAGCTAAGGACAAGTAAGTGGCCTTTGGAGAAATGACCTAGCACTGTACAAATATGAAGGTCTCTGTTATTTTTATTTCTCAAATAAAAATCACCCCCAAACAATCTGAAGCTTTTAAAATTTCACAGAATGATATAGCACCCTTGAGGGAATAATGAGATCTACACATTGAGACACAGTGCTAGGTCTGGAGATAAGCTCTGGTATGTGATCCCTCCCTCACTGCCATGAGTCAAACTGAGTTACAGGATGCAAGATTACAACAGTAGAAATGGAAGAAGAGGTGGACACTTTGTACATGAGCACATTAAGTCTTGTCTCAGGAATGTAGGGCTCAAGGGAGTAAAGAGCCTGGCCTGAGATCTAAAGAGGAAAAAATGGCAATCTAGCTGCCTGTTTTTTCCAGGTTCTAGGCTTAGGGAAATAGAGGGAGTCACAAGATGCCTTCTAGTTTTTCAGTCTAGTTCCCCAGGTGGGTAAAAGAGATGGAGACTTGGGACAGAGCCTCTGCAAGCTGACAAGTGAAAGCTTTCACTGTGCCATCCAGTGCAGGAAGTGAGAAGCCTGCAGCAGCTTCTACCACTATCCAGCACTACTGTGCAGTCACCCTGTGACAGTGAATGACATCAGAGAAAAGCCTATGGTCCTAACGAATGGGGGCATCACTCCCTTCAATCAATGATGTTCATCTGGAGCCAGATGTTTACAGAGAGCAGGTTGTGTCTGCCAGCTCTAATTTACAAAACCTTGAGGCAGCTCCAATAGCCACATTTCAGTTCAGCTCAGTCAATACTTACTGTCCTCTACTTGATGCCAGGCCACATGCTAGACACCAAGGATACAAAGAGAAATGGGACATGGCCTCTACCCTTACAGAGCTCACTATCTAGAAGAGGAGATGGTCATGAAAACAGATGGTTTAAACAAAGCAGTAAGTTCTAGGACAGGAAGCACAAGGAACTCTGGCAGCTCATGGTAAGACAAGTGCAGGGAATCCAGAAGGTTTCTCAGAAGGGAAGATTCATCTTTTCCTTCCTTACCTTGCTTCTTCACTGGGATTTAAAGGTTGAGGATGTATTAGCTAAGGAAAAAGGAGGTTTTCCAAGTAGACAGAACAGCACATGAGAGGTCCTAAAACAGTATGATGATTTGGATGAAAAGCAAGAAGATGAATGCAGTTAAAGCACATCATCCATAAGATGGGAGAATAGGCTAGAGAGAAAGATGGGGACAAATGGCATCAAACACGGCATTAAGCTTTCTTTTATACCAAGCTAAGGAGTAGGCCAGAGCAGAGCATATGCAGAAAATTATCTTAAGAGGAAGGATCCCAAGAAATTAAAAAACAAAAAGCCAAAAATACACACATAAAAACAAAACTAATTTTATTTCTCACAATTTACGTGGGACTTTTAGAAGAGGGGTGTCTCAAATAAAACAACTCCAACCACTCTAAGGTGTCACAACTCAGAAAGGGCACAAATCATTCCTTCTGCATTTTAATAGCACTTTGTATCTTCCTTTTACCACTTGTCACTTTCTGCTCAGGAGCGTAATTATCTGGGTCTTACCTCTAATGGTGTACCAGCTCCCTCTGAGCACCAACCAGGTCTTGTTCATTCATCCTATAAAATTTTATTGCAACCCAGTCTGAAGAGGCAAGGCATACCCCTAAAAGTGCCTAGCACATAATAGATAAATGTTCAATAAGTGTTTCACAGCATCATGGAACGATGTGATATCAGAGCTGAAAGACTCTTGAAGAGATTCTAATCCAGAGTTTCTCAACCTTTGTGAAGAGTCTAATAAAACCTATGGACTCTGTCCCCAGAAAAATTCACATACGGGAAACACTGTACGTGTAATTTCAGGGCCCCCAATGCCCAGAAAGGTAAGGTTAACATGCTAGACATCCAAAGCATGAAGCTAATAAGTGGCAGAACCAGGCCTAGAATACAAGTTTCCTGGTTCCCAATTTAGTAGTCTTCCCACGACAAGTAATTTTAGTCAGGCTGTTTCCTGCTGGGAGGCTGCCTGATACAAGCCTCAGACATGGCAATGTTCCTCTCATGAAACTCTAGATAGGATGATGCTCAGGAAGACATGGCAAGCTAAGGGACTTCGGAGGCCCAAATATAGAGGTATTGGGCCTCTGCCAGGGAGAAAGAGGCAATGGGCTATGTGCATGGTTAGTTGGGAGCTCTAAAATGAGCCAAAGAACAAAAAGTGATGTTGGAGTCTGCCCAAGTAGAACAGCAACATTTTCTAAACTGTACTGTTTACAAGAAGGCATAGACTCAGGACTCAAAATCAGACCTTCTGGCTTTCAGGCCAATGTTGTGTCCAGAACCCACCAAAGTCCTCTGCACATGTACAGAAATGTAACTACCACAGAAGCAGTCTTGCAGCTGGGGCCAGTGAAATAGGCTAAATAATTTTCTAATGCTTAGAACTAATTTCCAGTTAACAGCAATAATGGATTCAGGAACACATACATATTTTAAATCTGTAAATACTATAAAACTCAGCTATTTGGCTGAAAATGTCAATCCACCTCTACTTGTCACAAACCATTCATTCAACTAAACTGAATGTATCATTTCCATTGTGAGGTCCATATTAAAGTAAGTACTAAGAAGATTTTTTTTTAAGTTATCACAAATAATACAATCAAATCATTTGCTTTTCTGTATAATAACCCGGCCTTAGGGACAAGATTGGGAGGAGCTGGCAGAAACATCTCTACTCTAGGTAATACCCGAACTAATTAACTGGAGAGGACTGAGGGCTGACTCCCTATCCTTCCTGGTTCTAATACTATCTAACCTCTGCATGTCTGATCTTCAGGTCTTTCCAAAAGCTGCACACTATCCTTTTCTAAAGGATACCTGCCCCCTTTACCTCTTGTGCTTTAACTAGGTGCTTGTATCTTCCAATGCCATGGGTTGGCTTTGTCTTATAGTGCCGACTGGTACTCAGCAGAATGCCATCTGAAAGAGAGAAAATAAGACAAACCTGTTTCAAAGCTCCTCCAGGGACAGACAGATCACATGTGAGGAGAGGAACTGACTGCAAGACTAGGAACATTTAGGGGTAGCCAGCCTCTTATTGGTTTTAAGAACGAGAGTTATTTCTTGATCCTGGGCATACTCTCATTTTACCCCCTTTTTCTCTCCTTTGAGCCCCTGTACTACGTCCAATCCCCACTACCTATCCTTCTTTGAGAAATTCTCTCTTGTCAGAGTCACTGGTGGAAGTTTCCTAATGAACATTGTATAGAGAAAGAGACAGGTGGCAAAAATAAGCAGGTAAGAGGACAATCACAAAATTCCACCTTGTTTTAAAAACCATCTAATTTGACTTATTTGTGCTGATAAGGAACTATCTCCAACATACACCATTAAGTGAATAACAATAAAAACAAAAACCTAAGGTAAAGAATAGTGTGCATGTGTACTACTACTGAGTACAAAATACAATCTCCATATACATATTCATTGTGGCAAGCCTGGAGATGCACCCTCTGGATCCCACTTCAAGGAAGGACTTGTTAATATATACATAATCTCCTTTAATCTTCATTATTTTTATTCTCATTTACAAATAAAGAAATTGCAACTCAAAAAAGATGGGGAATTGGCTGAGGTCATCCAGCAAGTAAAAGGCAGAACTACAACTGAAACTCAGGTCTACCTGACTGAAGAGCCTGTGCTCAGATGTGTGACAGTATCTGATATTCTGGAACACAAAATCTAACAATCTTTATCTCAGATCTCAGTTCCTCCTCTCTCCCTTTTCACTGAAACCAGCTCTCCACAGCTATGTTATGTCTGCCTTTCTCTCTTACTCTCCATGTTCTAGAGAAGTACTGGTCCTAGGTTCTGCTCTCTTTTCTCCTAGCTCCTGTGGTTCTGCCCTCATCTCCCCAGGGTCACCATTCTGTGAGGGACTAAACACAAAATGGTGTGGAAAAGTCTAATAACATCAAGTGAAATGTTTCTTAGGTTTCTCTTTGCTAAAATGGGCTTCCAAGCAGGTCTGCTCTGTGCCAGGCCAATCAGAGATTGGCCCCAGAGCCAGTCCTGCATTTGTAATGCACACTATCTCATCAAGAACAACCCTGGCTGCAGAGGCCTTCCCTGCATTTATAACCCATACTGTTTCATCAACCCTGGGATATCATGGATCTCTTCTATGATACGCATTGTCTACATTTACTATTACATGCCAACAACTGTATAGATACTGGGATAAAGATGACTAAAATATGCTACTTCCCCTGGAGACACTCATTGTGTACTAGGGAAGGATAATGGGAAAGCAGATAATTACCTTATGGTGTACAAAACACTTCAATAGAGATGAGAGCAAGGTGGTGAGTGCCTGCAGGAAGAAACAACTAATTCTGCCTTAAAAGGGTGGGAGGGTGGAGTTATATGTACGTGCAGGGGAATAGGTTCAGAAGTAACAGCTGCATTATTGAAAGAAGAGTAAGAGTTCCCCATGCAATAAAGAAGGAGGTGTTTGGAGCAGAGGTTATCAAAGAGCACTGAACATAAATGAGGTATCTTCTTGGCTGCTGTCCCAATTCTGCCTCTCTGAATCTAAAACCTTTGAATCTCTGAGGCTGTAGTTTCTAACTCTGCAATCTGGATCTTATGGTCTAGTGGGAGGCAGCAACCAGTAATGGAATAGTCACAAGATAAATATAAAATCAGAAATTGTGATAAGTAATAAAAAGCAGGACAGAACCCAAGAATGGACTAACAGTTACCAAAGGGAAAGGACTGGGGAGGACAGGTGGGAAGGGAGGGATAAGGGGGGAGGTAAAGAAAGGGGGCATTATGATTAGCATGTATAATGTTGGGGGGGATGGGGAGGGTTGTACAACACAGAGAAGACAAGTAGTGATTCTACAACATCTTACTACACTGATGGACAATGACTGCATTGGGGAATGTGAGGGGAACTTGGTGATGGAGGGCAGTCTAGTAAACATAATGTTCCTCATGTAATTGTAGAGTAATGATACCAAAATAATAAATAAATAAATAAAAGCATAGGGGACTACAGCAATACAATCAATGGATCTATTTTAGATTGGAGTGTCAGGGAAGGCCTCTCTGAAAAAAAAAATGACATTTGAACTTGGACCAATTTTCAGATGAAAACAGTAATAGTGGTTATTCCTCAGGTAAGGAAGTGGCTAGAAAGCAGGAGGAGAAGACTTACTATTTTATACTTTAAAAACATGCTCCAAGTACATGTATTACCTATTTTTAAAAAAACAAAATAAATAAAGACCTGAAAGACAAATAGTAGCTTAGATGGAAAGAGAGAGGATGAATGTTTAGGCAGAGGGAATAGCATGTGCAAAAGCCCCAGTGTGGAATATAGCTTGGCACATTCAAGGAAAAGAAAGGCTGTCAGTGTGGCTGATATAAAGGAAGAGGGGTGCACAGAACACCAGAGACTAGAGCAGAGGGTTCGAACACACCATGCTGGGCCTTGTTAAGGGTTTGGATTTTAGGCTGAACAACCATAAGCAGGGAAATTATATATCTGGTATATTTTTAAAAGATCTCTTTGGTTGTTGTATGGAAAGGGGCTGGGGAGAGGAAGTATGGATGGACAGGTTAGGAGATTCAAGCAGCAGCCTTGGCTAAGTTGTCAGTGATCTCACTGTATCCACATCCCCCTCTCTATTCCATCCTCTAGAGATGACAAATTAATCCTTCTAAAATATAAACTTAATCATTTTCATTAATTCAACCACTTATTCATTGCACACACACAATTTTTTTTAGTACTTGCTATGTGCCAGGTACTGTACCAGGCACCACAGAGACACCAATGAATGATACAGGGAAGGTGGTTGCCATACTTCAAAATGTTTGATGGTTTTCTACTACCCAAAGTGCATACCCTTAGGTAAGCATTTAAGAATCCTGATTTTATAATTTAGTTACAACTACTTTACCTCCTCATTCTCCCACTCCTTCAGGCCTTCAAAACCCTGCTCTCTAGCCACAGAGCAACACTTGCCATTCTGTATAATGTGCAGTTTTCACGCCTCTGTGCCATGCTGGGCAGTCATTCCAGCTGGGACTGCACCTCTCTCACTGGTAAAATCCTACACAACCTCTAGGGCCGCTACCTCAAATGTCACTGTCTCTGTGTACCTCTTTTGCTGCCCTAAACATACAAAGAGCAAGAGTTTATTTCCTGGTTATAGCTCTCCCATGCCTCCACTACACAATAAAACATGTGTAAACAAAAAAGAAAGCTCAGATGCCAATTGTGGAGAAAGTGAAGGTTCCTATGGCCAGGATTCTCACTATGTCCTGGTTGGCTTGCTCACTACATGTGTGGGCAATACGTTGTAACTCACTCTATATAAAGAGCTCTGCCGAGTGCTCTGGGCGGCACGGCTGCAGGGCTGCACAGGGGCAGGAGAGCAGACACTGGAGTGGTGGCAGCACCGAGGACAGAGACTGAGAAGGCTGCAGAGGCTTGCTGCATGCAGACATGCTCTGAGTGAATGGGATTCTAGTAATTGACCTGCCACCGTGGGAATAAAGTTGGGTATAAACCCTTTCACCTAAAAACATTCCACTGTCATTTTTTCAGTCTCACTGAATCCATAGTGAACTTGTCTGGGGCTGAAACCCACTTGCAAGTCACTAATCATCTTGTTTAAGTACACAATCACTCACCAATAGTTTCAAACAGAACCAGAAGTGATTTTTCAGACAATGACACATCTTAGGTGAAAACACCAAAAATGCCAGCCTCATCTACCAGAATTCCTTGGTAAAGAGACATTTTCAAATTCAGTATGGGGCAATTCTTATAATTAGAGCAGCTGTTTCATTAAGAAGCTGGTTCAAACTACTGTTAAATTAACCATTTTCCCCCTTAAATGGAAGGTTTTGGTCAAATTACCAGTGGTTAAACTGTTTAATTAGCCAGTTGTTTTAATTATAAAATTTACAAGTTTGAAGGCCTCTGATTTCCAATAAGTTCAACTGAATTCTTCTCCCTGTTCCATGTCATTAAGCTGAGTTTCCTGCTGTCACATTAACATTACAGCCTCCAGAGAGAAAAGGCAACTTTTTCACTGAAGAAGTCACAAAACCCCAGGGTTTCAAAAGGAGGCTTTGAAAATCTTCCAATTAGTGCAATTATAGGATGTAATCACTTCTCCCCAATCACGCCCCTTTCCTTTATATTTGCCACAGCCAACTGTCCTTCAATGTCCTTGTTTACTAAACTGGGAACTAAACTCATCAATCCAGGATGGGGATAAACAACATCATTTTAATTATTTCTCCTTCAGTACTAGAACATACATTTTTAGCAGGCCTAATAATGCAGGAGGGAAAGAGGAAAACTCTGGGGGAGCCTCAGCCAAGAATTAATGACCTGATGTTCCACTCAACCTGCAAGTCCCTGATATACCAAAAAGGCAGATATACCCCATACCCCAGTACCTGGCAAGTAATATATGCTCCCCAAAGGGTATATATATATATATATATATATATATATATATTTGGGTGTTTTTTTTTAAAGGTTCTTGATATATTTTACCAAAACATGATCTGCAATGATTTGGCCCTGGCAGTTACCCACTTTTTTCAGAATCTCTTTTCAAATTTTTTTTCAGTTTTTCTAATTACACTGAACTACTTGGACTTGAATGGACCATCTGACTCCACCTTTTTGCTCATCCTATAATGAGAACTCTGTGTTGCCTTCATTTAATCTCTTTAGACTTTTTTATAGATGTTTACTTCTACCTCTTTATATGTTTAAATCAATGAGAAAAGGATGATCACTACAATCATGCCCATCCTTTGGAGCAGCTGGGATGGTACCCTGGGCACCCAAAGCCACAGAGAATATTCCACATGAAGGTAGGAATGTGGCACTATGCCCTATTTTTCTTTTCTGAACATCACTATAATTCAATTTTGAAATCTCTGACTTTAAAGCTATCTCAAAGAACCCATGAAAAATGCCAGCAAAGCTGTCCTTTCAAGTAGAATTTATCTTGGTATGCCGACATTGATTGGTTACCCTGGGCCTTGCAGCCTTCTAGACGCTGGGATTCTAGGCACTGACCATAACTGAAAAATGGGCAAAGGAAAAGATGAATGGTGAGTAAACGTACGAAAATATGTTCAACCAACTAGTAGTCAAAGACATGCAAATTACAAATGCAAGGGATGGCATTTTTTAACATATAATATTAGCAAATATTAAAAAATACTACTCAATGTCAGTAAGTATATTAAAGGGGATCCTCAAATACCAAAGAAGTATAAAATGGGGTAATTTTTCTGGAGAGCAATTTGGCAACATACATCAGTGGCTTTAAAAACGTGTATTTCCTTTGACTCAAAAGCTAGACTTTTAGAAATGCATCCTAAGTAAATAATCAAACAAGGGGCACAATACCAATGCACAAGGGTATTTTATCACAGTATTTGCATTGCAAAATCTTGGAGAAAACTTAAATTTCTCCAAATAGGACACTGAGTAAATTATGTTATTATCCCCCACCTCTCTTTTCAAAACAATCCCTTTTGGATCTGCATCAACAACACTTAATATGCCTTATTTGATCCCAGATTTAAAAGCAAACTTAAAAAAAAAAACACCTCAGAATAAGGTAGCTATCAAGTATTAAAACATACCACAAAACTATAGTAACCAATAGAATTGAAATAGCTTGGCACTGGCATCAAATAAACAGACCGATCAATGGAACAAAGAAAATAGTCCCAGATCTATATGGACACTTAGTATATAATATAGGTGACATTCTCACATCCCTGGGGAAAAGATGGATGTTTCAATAAATGTTGAAACAATTGATAGCCTATTTTGGGGAAAAATACATAACATTCCCTACTCACTTTTAATTCCAGGTGGACCACTTAAATAAAGGTGAAAAAAAAATACCAGAAGATAACATGAAGGATTTAAAAAATAACCTTGGAGTGGAGATCTTTCTAAGCATAAAACACAATCTAGAAATCAAAAATTAATAAGCTTAGTCACATAAAAGTTTAAAACTTCTATTCAACAAAAATAAAGGATGGATGGCTAGAAACCACACAAAGCATATATGACAGAAAATGGTAATTTCCTTAATATATAAAAGCTATATAAAAAGTTCTTAGAAATCAAAAATGAAAAGCAATCCAATAGAAAAATGGGAAAAAAAATATAAATAGGCAGTTCACATGGAAATACAATGGCCAATAAAAATATGAAAAGATAAACTCTCTCAAAAAGTGCAAATTACAATGAGACTTAGTTTTTCACTAGTAAAAAAATGAATGTTTTATAAAACCCAGTTTGGGCCACAAAATAGAAATATAAATTAATACAACCTCTCTGAAAGGTAATCTGATTATATTTACCAAAATTTTTAATTCATAATCCATTAATTCAGCAATTTTAATCCCAGGATTTATCTTAAAAATGTATGGGAACAAAAAAAGAAATACAGATGGCCAACAGACACATGAAAAGATGCTCCACATCGCTAATTATCAGAGAAATGCAAATTAAAACTACAATGAGGTATCACCTCACACCAGTAAGGATGGCTGCCATCCAAAAGACAAACAACAACAAATGTTGGCGAGGCTGTGGAGAAAGGGGAACCCTCCTACACTGCTGGTGGGAATGTAAACTAGTTCAACCATTGTGGAAAGCAGTATGGAGGTTCATCAAAATGCTCAAAACAGACTTACCATTTGACCCAGGAATTCCACTCCTAGGAATTTACCCTAAGGACGCAGCAATCAAGTTTGAGAAAGACCAGTGCACCCCTATGTTTATCGCAGCACTATTTACAATAGCCAAGAATTGGAAACAACCTAAATGTCCATCGGTAGATGAATGGATAAAGAAGATGTGGTACATATACACAATGGAATACTACTCAGCCATAAGAAGAGGGCAAATCCTACCATTTGCAGCAACATGGATGGAGCTGGAGGGTATTATGCTCAGTGAAATAAGCCAAGCGGAGAAAGAGAAATACCAAATGATTTCACTCATCTGTGGAGTATAAGAACAAAGGAAAAACTGAAGGAACAAAACAGCAGCGGAATCACAGAACCCAAGAATGGACTAACAGGTACCAAAGGGAAAGGGACTGGGGAGGATGGGTGGGTAGGGAGGGATAACGGGGGGGATGAAGACGGGGGGTATTAAGATCAGCATGCATGGGGGGTTGGGAGAAAGGGGAGGGCTGTACAACACAGAGAAGACAAGTAGTGATTCTACAACATTTAGCTATGCTGATGGACAGTGACTGTAAAGGGGTTTATAGTGGGGACCTAGTATAGGGGAGAGCCTAGTAAACATAATATTCTTCATGTAAGTGTAGATTAAAGATAACCAAGAAAAAAAGAAAGAAAGAAAGAAAAGGGGGATTAGTCCATGATAGGATAAAACTAAATGTAAATCAACGATTAATGTATGCTTTAAATATCCTTAACTTTGATCACTTAAAGGGTGTCAGATGATCGGCTATGGAGGTACACTTTTCTGATAATATTCTTTTCTCTTAAAAAAAAGAAAAAAAAAAAAAAACAGTTCCTGTGTGGTGACCTCCAATGAGTTCTACACAATGGTATAAAGGGCAGATCAAAGTGTGGGCAAAGGGTATGTCTGTATTTATACAGAGGATCAAAGCCTAATTTGGCTACCCAGAAAATGAACTAAGATATGATATGAAGAAGAACTTCCAACATCAGCACTCTCTGGAAGAGTCATACCAGAAGACGATCATCAAAAAACCTCAACAAAGATCCAGGCGATGCTGCAGTTGTAGCTGCATTCATCCCACAAGTTCCTGGACTTGCCATTGGAATGAAGAAGGAGATATCTAAGCTGGCCTGTGCATACAGTAAAACAACAAATTTGACTGGATCTATACTGTCGGAACTCAACCAAGAATTAGGAGAAGTGCAAGTTGCAGCGCTCCAAAATCTTGCGACTATAGACTATCTACTGTTAAAAGAACATATGGGATGTGAACAATTCCCAGGAATGGGCTGTTTTAATTTGTCTGATTTCTCTCAGACTGTTCAAGTACAGTTGGACAATATCCATCATATCATAGACAAATTTTCACAAATGCTTAGGGTGCCTAACTGGTTTTCTTGGCCTCACTGGAGATGGCTGGTAATTATAGATCTGCTTTGGTTATGTAACTGTATTCCTGTTATGTTAATGTGTGTGTGCAATTTAATTAGTAGTTTAAAACCTATACATGCTTAAATTACTCTACAAGAAGATATGTCAAAGAAATAATCAATCTCCCCATGTTTTCTTCCATCTGCTACCTCTGTAGCTTTTCTTCTTCCTTCCTAATTACAACCCTTAAATAGAACTCGTGCCTCATATAGAATTTACCGAGTATCATAATTCCTCCAAGTGCTAAAGATACCTCAAGACAAATGTGGCATAGAAGCCACAGGGCATAAATCTGCATAGAAGTAAAAAGCTAACCTTTTCAAACAATATGGCTTCTCTCTCACTTACCAACTTTACATCTCCCTGTATGGCCCCAGAAGATGACTGGTTAGCCAGAGACGGGTAAGATTCCTCAAGGGAGGAACAACCTAAGACAGGCACAGTCGCAGGGGGTCCATCAGGTGAGAAATTGGGGATCAACAGAGGTGAGGCTTAGAACCTCTCCCCCCCACTGTTTTGAGAGAAATCTTCTGCATCCGTGGATGTTTTGTTGCCCTTGTGTAGCTTGGATTAACACATAGTCTACAGGCACACACTTGATCATCTACATTTGCTCTCTTACAACACTAAACTAACTTTTCTACCTTTGTCTTACATCTACCTACCACTTCAGCATTTTATTAAAAATAATAATAATAATAATAATAAAGGGAGAAATGTGGGATCCACATATAAATCAAGTATAAAAATCAAACGAATATTCATATTTGACCTGATTGTTTATGGTTCATAATGCGTGATCAAAACCGAAAGTTTCTGTGATGACTGCCCTTGCACTGTTCACCATGTAAGAACTTATTCACTATGTAAGAATTTGTTCACCATGTAAGAACTTGTTCATTACACTTTAGAAGATTGGAGACTGTTGAGAATTAGGCTTGGGGTTGATTAATGATTGTGCATTGAGTCCCCTATACAGAATTTTATTGTTGTTAACAACCATTTGATCAATAAATATAAGATATGCCCTCTCAAAAAAAAAAAAAATGTATGGGAACAAGTTTGTAAAGAAGTATGAAAATGGTGACTGCAGCATTTTCTGAAATAGCAGAAAGTAAAAACAACCTATATGTCCAGCATTAAGATGTAGTCATACATACACATACTATATATATGTGTTCATATATACTATAAAACTTTCTTGAAAAATATATAAGAAGTTGCCACCAGTGGATACCACTAGGGAGTAAAACTGAGAAATAGAAGAAAATTTAACTTTTAATCTATATCTTTTGAACAGTTCATATTTATTTTACCACATGTATCCATATGAATGCATTTCAAATTTTTAACAATTGATAACTTTAATCATAATTTTTAAAAAGCCCCTTCTTCAGAATACATACCTGCTCAAAATGAACTTTGCCTCTGATTGATAGGTAAGGCATGAGATCAAAGTTAGGGAATAAGAGGACTTGAACATAGTACCTTAAAAAAAAATACTGTAAGGACCAAGTGGCCCCAGAATGTGTCACTGTGTCATGCGGACAATGTTGAGCGCAATGAAAGCAATCAAGACCCTGCAAGTTCAAGAGAAGTTTTTACCTCTAAATACCTAGAAAATTTTTAATTGGGGTCTTTCCCAAACTAAGAGTTATTACCAGAGGTAAATTTTATCTGAATGACTGATCTGTATAGCAGAGCAAACATCGAACTGCCAAACATCTGCTCTTCTTACTGCCCTGTGAACTGCCCTCCTCCCCTTTATGCTTCAGGCCCTAGCCCATTATGAGTGAGATAATCCTATTGTGGTTCTTTAACAGACTGTAGAGAATACCCTTATTTCTAGAAATATACATTGAAATATTTAAGGGTGAGGTATGATGTCTGATAGAGAAAGCAAAATATAAACACAGTTGAATAGTGGTGAATACGGAAGTGTTCACTGTAGTGTTCTTGGGAGGAAAAATCTTAAAAGACTGTAAGCTTCCAAATGACAAGGACTGCCCTCTTAATTTAATATCCCCAGCACCTAAAACACACCCTGGTACAATAAATGCTTGTTGAGAGAATGAATAAATAAAAAGAAGCCTGTATTTTGAGATGCTGAGCTTTAGGGCTGGTAGAAATGGTGATTCTCTACACAGTGCCACCATCTTCTGAAAAAATTAACAGAAATATACCCTCTTATACACTGCCTGGCACATATCAGTCACTCAGTGAATGTTAGTTCTCCTCTTTACTCTCATTCCTTTGCTTCTGATACTCTTTAGGCAAAGGACAGATGTCATTAAAATCTAACAACTGCTTTGAAATTTCTCACATGACAAAGCAAAAATGACAAGTAATTGGGTTGAAACAGAGATTGAAATGCACTGAGTTTAATCAGACTGAATAGATATTCATTTTGGATAAAAAACTAAGAGAAGCCCCAACCTGGTAGATAGTGGACCTAAAGACAGATCTGAAATAGTGGCAATAATAATAATAATAATAATAATAATACCACCACAACCACCAGCTAACATTTTTGGGCACTTTATGTGTTTTATCTCCTTGAATCTTTGAATAATTCACTGTAGTTTGTACTATAATTATGCCCATTTTTAAAATGAGTAAAACAAGCTATGGAGAAACAGCCAAAGGTCACAGAGTAAGCATGTGGTGAAGTCGGAATCCAAACTTACTAAAGAGCTCTTGCCCTTAACCAGTACTTTATGTTCTTGCCCTTTTCTCTATTTCATGTGAGGGGTAGGATTTGGTCTCAGCCACCCTTCTCAAAGATATGTTAGGCATCTTTTAGACAAAATTATTACTGTTAGAGGGTGACTTAAAGCAGGCAGACTACATCAGGAAAACACTGCATACCTGTAGAACAGACGGGATTCTTTCCTGACATTCTGAACCTAAAAAGAGGGAGAGAGACTGTTAAGGCAATTAGGATACTCACATTTTATTGCAGTTAACAGAACTTGTATGCTCCTCATTAAGAATAATTCAATGCTAGATATGTCCTTATTCCCTCTTTCCTTTCTTTCCACAAACATCGAGTACCTACTATGTGCCAGACAATGTGCTAGGTTCTGAGGATGCAAAAATAAGTAAAATGTCTCTATCTATGGCCTAGTTGGAAGAGAGACATGTAAGCAAATAAAGCACAGGCCACAGTACAGTGCTGATCCAGGACAAAAATATGTACTAGATTTGGTGGAACACAAAGGAAAGTATGGCCATTTCCTTCAGGGAGGTAAAACTATTTGAGCTGAGTTTTAAAAATGAAGAACTGCTCTCTATATAGCCTTATACAGGAAAAGCATTCTAGGAAGAGGCATGAAAGTGGCATGTTTGGGGAACAGCAAGCAGCTGGATGTAAGTAAAACTTAAGTGGCAGGAAAAAAGGCAGAGTGAAAGAAGTACTCAGGGGCCAGGTTCTGAAGAAGCTTGTATGCTCTGCTAAGGAGTTTGGTCTTACTCTGTGTAGCAATGGTAAGCTCCTGGAAGAGTTTAAGCATGGGAGTGATATGATCAAGTTTAAGTTTTGGAAAGTTAACCCTGGCAGCAGATGAGCAATGAATGGGAAGAGGTGAGATTGGGGCAAGAGAACCAGCAAGGTAGTTCTCGCAATAGCCTTGCATTATTAGAATGTGTCAGGAAGGGTGAAGAGGAAGGAACAGCAATGAAAGCCAAATAGAACACAGAAACCAAAGAACATGGAGGAGAAAAATATGGCTCTGTTTGGCTGGCTATTTACGAGCATTCTATGAAGCTTTGAAACTAAACTGCAGAACAAGCTGGAGACCAGCAGATCAGTGATTAAATGCTGGCTCTGCCTTTCCAAAATGTGATCTTAGGTAATTTTTAAAAATATCTCTCCCAGTTATCTCATATTTAAAATACAAATAATAATAATTTAATCTCATGAGACCAAAAATCTATCTTAAGCTCTTTGAGCCAGTTTCTACTTTGCTAAAATTATTATATTTATACTTGCCCTGTAGTGTTTTTGTGAAGACTAAAGAGAACATGTAAAATGCCTAGCATGGTGCCATAGTAAGTGCTTATTGAATAGTTGACTAATTAATGATAGAAAAATAAGATGGGAAGGAAATAAGAGGAGAAAGCCTTCAATAAATGTAAAGGATTAAAGAAATCATCCAGGCTCAGAAGTGCCATATGGTGCAGGAAGATGTGCAATTCATTGTTTTATACCATGTGGCTGCCACACGTAAGACACTTGGTGAATATATTTGAACAGAAAAATAAATTACCATCTAGAGAAAGGGAGGGGTAGCATACTGTATATGCAGGACAGTGAAAAAGAACTTGAGTTTGAATCCTAACTCCAATTCATATTAGCTATGTCATCCCGGAGCTACTGATTAATCTCCCCGGACCTCAGTTACTACACGTAAAATTGAGATATCACCTGTTTCACTATGTCACTATGAGGATGTATTCATTAAACAAATATTTATTAAATGTCTACTATATGCTAGACACCATTCTAGGCTCTAGAGATATAGCAGTAAACAAAACTAACAAAGTCTTTATCCACATAATGCTTAAATCCTAATAGGGGAGCAGGGAAGATAATTCAAACATATATATACATACACACATATAAAATGTGTCAGGTGGGAATACCTGCTATGAAGAAAAATAAAGCAAGGTAAGGGGATAGAGATTGTAGAGGGGGGCTATTTTACATAGGGTAGTCAGGGAAGGCCTCTCTGATGAGATGACATTTTGGCACAAACTTGAATAAAGTAAGGGGGCAAGCAATACGGATATCTGAGGGACAAATGTGCAAGGATCCTGGGGTGGCAGAGTGCTTAGATCATCAAGAACTAGAAAAGGCAGCCAGTATGACTAAAGCTGAGTAAGTAGTAGGATATGATGAGGGAACAGATGATGTAAAACCTGGTAGGCCATGGTATAGACTGTAGATTGTATTTTGAGTAAGATGGGACGCCACTGGAGAGTTCTGAGAGAGAAGTGATGTGAGCTAACTTGATTTTAAAAGAAGCCCTCTGGTTTAAGTGTGAAGGACAGCAAACAAAATAAAAGCAGGGAGCCCAGTTAGGAGGCAGGTAACGGTAGTAAAGAATACGAGAAGCTAAGGAACTGGTCCCCAGTAGTTTGGCAAAACAGAAAGCATGAAACCTGAAACTGGAGGTGAGAAATGGTTTGATTCTGTACGTATTTCAAAAGCAGAGCTGACAGAATTTGCTAAAGAATTGGATTTAAAGTGAGAGAAATAACAGTGCCAAGGATGACTCCAAGGATTTTGGCCTAAACAAATGGGTGAATGGAGTTGTCATTTACTGAGAATGGGAAAAGAGCAAGATGCTCGAGATGCTTAGTAGACATGCAAGTGGAGATGCTGCAAGAAAAAAGCTGTGTGAACTAACTAGCAGAACACAAATACTAGGTATGTTTATTTATTGTTATCAATATTCTTACCTTAAGAGGGAAAAGGCTTGCTTAAAAATGGTATCATTCCTCTGACACAGCACCTACAGCAAAACACCCATGTTAAGACAATCTTAAACATGCACACTTCCAAAAGAGGCTAGAAACCCATAGTACACAAACCGCAAAGGCTCCTGTCTAGCAAAGAAGCTGTCCTACAGTTAATACCAAACATGAAGGCAAATCAAGGTCATTTCCTTTCTTACTCCACCCACTAAAGAAAATGCCCAAAAAACGCAAGACCCTCTTCCATGCTGCCTTTTCTTTCTCTTTTTTTTCATACCCTTTCCAATTCGATCTATTTTTTCTAACATTAATCAACAATTATTAGGTATCTGCCAAGCACAGGCACGATGTGAGATTTTCTTAACTCTTCCCTAGTTCTCAAAACACTGCATGGCAATTTTACAGGTGATGCAACTGAGACTCATAGAGGTTATTTTCCTAGAATTTATAGCTAATAAGTGGCTAAGAGGACTGTCTTACTTCAAAGGCTATGCCTCTATTACAGCACACTATCTCTCTGAATAATAATGATACAACATCAACAAAATGAGAGTAATGAGAGGAGGCGGCACCAGTGGCAGCTTTCCTCCCTAAACTTCCTCTGTATTTCAGTATTTCGATCTCACTCTGCCCTCCTGACACCCACTCAAAAGATGAGTGTGCGGCTTCCCTCAGGGAGTGTTTAACATAGAGGAGGTCATCTTATAAAGTAACTAGATAATATTAAATGTCCTTAAGGTCCCACAACATGAAGAGAAAATCCTGTCCACTACAGGTAACAACTTAAATTTCTTCAACATGTATGTTAAAAGCCTATTATTATTTTAAAAAAGTAAAGTCTGAGAAACTGTCATAGACCAGAGGAGCCGCAGAAGACATGATGACTAAATGTAATATATTATTCTGGATGGGATCCTGGAACAGGACATTAAATTTAAAAAATGAAAACAATATGAATGAAGTATGGACTTTAATAATAATACATCAACATCAGTTCACTAATTATGAAAAAATGTACCACACTGATAATAGGGAAAACTGGATGAGGGGTACATGGGAATTCTCTGTACTGTGTTTGCAATTTTTCTGTAATTCTAAAACTATTCTGAAATGAAGTTTATTTTTTTAAAGTCTATTATGTGCCAACTACTGTGCTGAATATTAAGGAGAATATAAAAATAAAACCTAACAACATGAATTTTGAAAACATTACGTTAAGTGAAGGAAGTCAGTTGCAAAAGGCCAAATACTATATGATTTCATTAACATGAAATATCCAGAAAAGGCAACTCTATAGAGAAAGTAAATAGATTAGTAGTTGCCTAGGGCCAAAGGGTCTAGGGATCTGGAGATAACAGCTAAGAAATATGACGTTTTCTTTTGGGAATGACAAAACTGTTCTAAAATTGACTCTAGTGAGGGTTGCACACTCTTGATGCCGGGGTTCTTGTTTGCGGAGCCAAAGAATGAGCTTCACAAACAGTCAAGGTAGGAGAGCAAGGTACAGGCTTTTATTTAGAGATACAGTGAAAGGACAGAGCTCCCGACTCATGCCAGGAGGGTACAAGAGAGTCCGTAGTGGTGCGGTGTCTAGGGGGTTTTATAGGCAGCTGAGGATTTTTCGAGAACATGAAAAAACTTAGGGGTGTGGACTTGTTAAGTGGTCTCTGAATATGTAGAATTAACTTAACACAAGCAACTTCCTCTGATGATTTTTCCCTGAGATACCAGCATCTTGGTCTGTGGGCACAGGAAACAAGGCCACCTGCTCAGCCCCCCAAGGTGGGCTGAGGTATTGTTTGCTAAAGAGTACGTTAAGAATTTCTAACTTCTTAACTTCTTGGGTATTAAAATGCAATCTTATCTTTAAGGTGGAATCCTTCCTGCCTTTTACTGTGTTGTTTATTCCTGGGCTTACTTGCTAAGTTAGTTGCCCAGTTTGCAAAATCACTTCATCAGATCTGAAGGAGGAAAGACAGAACATAGGCCTGGGCCTTTTAGTATGCTAAAGAGAACCTTACACATGATTATAAATGGTTAGCATAATAAAACATGTGCTACTCTTCTTTATCTGGGGAACATTAACTGATTTTACTGAAGAATGATTCTAGAGCTCAATGTTTAACAGAGTTTTAGCAGTGGGGGTTCCTTGCATGTAGTTACATTGCTCTGACTGAAAATATTCCGCCCTGCTTTTTCCCAGAGGCCCTCACCCTACTCTGACTACACCCACAGTCCCTGTCTCACTCTGAATATATTAAAGACATTGAATTGTACACTTTAAATCGGTGAATTGTACAGTATATGAGTTGCAGCTGAATAAAGCTGTTAAAAAAAAATGTAAGCACAATCCCCGTCCTATAGGAGTTTGAATGGTTGGAGATACGACATACGTTTGCATTAAATAGCTAAGCAATACTGCAAGTATTATATGATTAAGTCAAAGTAGTGGTACAAACAACAAGCACCTCTGACAGGAAATCCACATGGAGATGGCCAGAAGTTTTTAGCTTTTGGGGTGTTACAGACATTGCTGAGAATATGCTCAAGGTCATAAAATTTCTCCCCAGATACATATAGGCATGGATATACAAAAGTTTGCTCAGTTCATCAAGAGATTCACTGAAACTCCTAACATCACCATAGACCATTATGCTAAACCAAGAAGGCCTCGGGGGCAAAGGGCAAAGGTCATGTAATATTCCTCTTAAGGACATTGTAGACATTCAATCAATGTTTGTTTTGGTGAAAAAATAAATGATTAGGAAGAAGTGAATGAGTGATAATCATTGCTACCACTTATTAAGCACCCACATCTATTTTGTTGAGAACTTACCATGTGTATAAATCATAATTCCCTTACAGAATAAGTATTATTATTCTGTTGAGAAAACTGAGATTTTACAATTGAGAAAACTGAGATTAAGTAATTTACTCAAAGTCAAACAGCTACTAACAGAACATAAGATCATAGGTTCCTCTGACTTCAAAGTCCATATTTTCTCACTATTCTACACCTTTTCTTACCTAAACAAATGTGTTAGTGCTTAGGAAATTAGGTATTGAAATGATCAAATTTAAGAAAAGTCTCCCAGAAAATACAAGGTCATGAAGACAGGAAAGCATATAAACACATGGAAAGGCAAAATGCAGAGACCATCCTAAAAATCACAATTGAATCAGATGCAAAAGTATGTGTGTAATATGCTTAACCTAATATTGGCCACCATAAAAGACAGCATAGGCAACTGGGAGTCCCAGGAGACAGGAGCTCTCACCAGCTGCATCACCACTGGCCACCATAACTTGGCTAGTACTTCCTTTCTTCGGAGTTATAACAGAAGACCCTACAGTTCCTCCAGGCCCAAGATCTATCAACCATGACAAATAGAATAGAAATCACAGTGAACAGAATATCTTCTTAAATGTGTCACTTCATACAGAAGAGGTATTAGCAGGGAAGAAAGATCTAGATGACACTTTCGTCCTCACTTTAATTGTTCAGATTTCTGAACAAGTACAATAGTAAGGGATTTAATTATCTAAAAGCCATGCTTATACGATTGACTACTTTCGGGAAGACATGCAAATTATGCTGTGAATTCTGCCTTTCAGCTCTGGGAAATACACTTCCTCTCCCCTGCAATGCTTGCCATTTATTTGTCAGGACAAAAGTAATCTATTTTGGGACTATATCCACAAATATCCACTCCCTCCAGTCAGCGAATGAAGAGCAGCTCCCGCTCTGAAACAAATGGAAAAAGAGGCTGTGAAGCTAATCAATGAATGAATGAGGACATAGCTGTCGCAGTGGGTTACAAAAATAGTTGTCCTATGTTCTCAAGAGACAGGAACCAGGAAAGGACTGCACAGCTACCAAAGAACTAAAGTCACAGGTCAAAAGCTATATAGTGTGTGGGTAGCTTTAAACACCAGAGCCCCAGGGTAGATGATAATAGCAGTGGGTCAGGGACCCATGAGGCAAGCAACTAAGAGAGGTTTTATGAATATTAACAGATATATTTGCATATTAGCTATTATTTTACATACCAGCTACTATCACTTATTGAATATATCCTTAATGCTAAGCACTTGACACACACTATTTCAATTAATCTTTACATCAATCCTTTGATAAAGTCATTATTGAGACAACTGCCTCTATTTCATAAAGGAAAAAAATAGAGGCTTAAGTAAATTGCCCAGTTATAGGTTTGGTAAGAGGTGCCAAGAATTCAAACACAAGTCTGACTGAATCCAAAGCCTATGTTTTCTGTTCCACAACATTCTCTCTCTAAAGAGTAACACCAATTTATATTAGTGAAATTAATATGTTAATAGCCTCAATAATCCAACAGTTTGTTCAGCACCTGCTATATGCCAACCATCATTTCCTTTCATCCTCACAATCATTCTGTGAGGTAAATATTTCTACCCCCATTTTACTGTGAGGAAACGAAAACTCAGAAAGGTGAATTAATATGCCTGATGCATAGCTAGTAAGAGGTGTTCTAGCTGACTTTTCCTAAGTTCTTTCAAAATTGCTTTTGTTTGTAGTTTTTCCTTTGGCCATTCTTCTCTGAATATGTTTAATATGTTACTTATTAAAGTCTGCCTTGCACAGAGTCTATGGCAGTTAGGAGCACAGGTTTTAGATTCACACAGATGTGGGTCTGAATATCAGCACTTTCATTTTACTAGATTATGGTCTTTGACAAGTCATGTAAATACTTGGCCTCATATATGGCATGATTTCACGCATATAAAATGACCAGAAGAGACAAATCCATGGAGACAGAAAGTAGGTTAGTGGTTATCAGGGGGTGGGCAGAGTGGGGAATGAGGATGACTGCTTATGGTACAGAGTTTCTTTTTGGAGTGATGAAAACATTCTGGAATTACATAGTGGTAATGGTTGCGCAACTTTGCAAATATACTATATACTGGATATACTTCACAGTAGACTGAATTGTCCACTTTAAAAGGGTGAATATTACGGTATGTGAACCATATCTCAATTTCTATTTTTTAAAGAAAAGAAAGAACTATCTGGTCTCAGCATAACTGCTGGGTGGCACTTCTAGGCCACAGCTGAGGTCTGTTATACCCAATACCCTAACTTCCTCCAGTGTTAAATTTAAGTTTCAAAATACTGTTGGTTGCCTAAAATGTAAGTCCAATTTCCTATCATCTCCCCACCTCTCATCTCCATACTTCTCCGCACACTCTCTCTATATCGAAACACCACTGCTTCTCTCCCTCTCAATTTCCTTTGGGCCCTCTGAACCCAAGTGTGTTTTCATTTCAGGGCCATTGCACATGCTCTCCTTGCCTAAATTCTACCATTCTTAAAGTTTTAGTCATGTAACAACCTCAAGAAAACTTCCCTGACTATTCAGACTTACTTGAATCATGCTGTTATACACTCATATAGCACCCAGAATCTTCTTTTTGTGGCATTATCACAATTATTAAGTAGTTATATGTTTAATTAATCTGTCTCTTTTGTTATAAATATAAGTTCCATGGAGTCAGGAAACTGCTACATGCCAGCATCTAGCATACTCTCTGGCACATTACAGGTGCTTAATGAATATTTGCTGATCAAATTAACAAATCCCTCCAAACTTCACTGCTTTATCTCTACAGAGTTATAGAAATATTTACCTCACAGTTGCTGATACGATTAAATTAGGTAACATATGAAAAAAGTTTAGCAAGTACAAGGTACATAGTTCATGGTCAAATTGGCAGCAGTGATGGTAACAGTGGTGATTATTCAGCTCATTTATTAAACAATATGTCCCTTAGTGTGTGACAGGCACTGAAGATAAAACCATGAACAAAACAGAAAACTATCCCTGTCCTCCAGAGCTTATAATCTAGTAGTGACCAGGAGATAGCTACCTTCTTGGCCATTTTCCTAGGCTTTTGGATTCCCTGCCCTTCTAGGCACTCTGAAATTTATGTCTTCCTATTTCATATCTTCTTACATCCTCCTAGTTCATGTCTGTTGGTTTGTCATTTGCTTCAACCTCACTTCTATACAAACTCTGATCCAATGTTAGCTTTCAATGTTTTCACTTGGTAACATCTTACTATAAGATCCATTCCCAAGATTGCTCATTCTGGCATATGTTGTGTGATCATCACCCCTCCCCTAACCATATTCCTGTAGTTCAGGAGTATGGAAATCCCTGAGAAATGAATGGTAATCTCAGGGTGAGTGACATCCAGACCTCAGCTTGACACTCCAAGGCTGCCTATTTTCTGTGCAAAGTTAACTCAGCTGGTGAGTCATTACCCATTCCCTGGTATGTTCTGACTTCCACAGACACCATTCTACCATCTTGATCAATCGGTATGTTTTCTGGGGTCTGATGAATATCAGCATTAATGTCTTAATCAGATCCACCCTTTACTACTTATGTTGAACCAAAGTAGTATGTGATTCCACCCGTTTTACTCAAGTAAAATTGGGCTCTCACTCATCTAAAATTTGAGATGATTATAAGCTAAAATCTTCTTAGGCTCCCAAAGAAAGTGCACTGAGCTAAGAGATGAAGTTACAGTCCCAGTACCACCATGTACTTAGCATGTAACATCAACATCTGTCCACTCATTCCTTATTTATCAGGAGGGCCAACCACATTGTAGGCTGGGTACCCACAGACATAAAGAACATAAAGTAGCCTACCCTCAAATCTTCTAGTGAGGAAAGTAGATGTGCAAATTATTCATTACATTGCAATGTGAGATCAGTATCATGGGCTGAAAAGGACATAAAGGAAGAAAGGACCAAGAACTGGGAAGGTCAAGGAACGTTTTCACAAAAGAGGAATGGAAAAAAAAAAAAAAGATTAGTATCAAATTAGGGAAATGCAGAAAAAGAAAGGCAGTGGGGTCTTAGAAGGGGTAAAAAATCTAGGCTCCAGTCTCAGCACTACCACTTCAGAGGCTGTTGACCTATAAGCAAGCATTCATTCATTTAGACATTCTGTAGAACATCTGAAAACGTATTATATATCAGACACAGTGTCAGTAGCTTCCATTTTCTCATCTATTATACCTGCTAGGGCTACCTCATAATATTGTGCAGCTCAAATGAAATTATGCAAATGTCTTGCCAAAAGGTTTCAGTCCCCGGCAAGTTCACTGTGGATTCAGTGTGACCAAAGAAATGACAGTATAACATTCTTGGGGTGAAAAGGTTATACCCAACTTTGTTTCCACAGTGGCAGGTCAATCACTAAAATCTTGTTCACTCAGAGTGAGTCTGCATGCAGCAAGCCAGTCTCTGCCTCTGGGCCCCTCTGCACACACAGCCATTCTCTGGGCCTCTCTATCCACACAGCCATCCTCTGGGACCCTCTGTCCGCACAGCCAACCTCTGGGCCTCGCTGCCTGCACAGTCATCCTGCACAGCCATCTTCTGGGCCTCTGTCCTCAGTGCTGCCACCATTCCAGCCTCTGCTCTGCTCTCCTGCAGCCTTGTAGCCATGCTACCATGTCGCCCAGAGCACTGGGCAGAGCTTTTATATAGAGTCAATAGCAAGTATTGCCCACACATGTGTAGTGAGCTAGCCAACAAGGGCCAGGTGAGAATCCTGGCCATAGGAACTCTAATTTTATCCACAGCAAATGAAAGCAGTTTAATAATAGTAGGATAAGATCAATATTCCTACTTGCAGTCCTTCACATCTTACAAAGTACTCTTACATTATCTTCTATATTCTTTACAATTCCATATGGTAGGCACCATCACCTGCATTTTACAGATATTGAACTGATGTGGAATGGTCAAATAGCCAATGTAAGGTCATGTAGCTATAAAAAGATTGAACCCAGGTCTGATGCAAATCCCATGAGTTTTCCTTATAAATGTAAAGTATTAACTAACACTTCCAGACAAACTGAGACAAGTATGGTCACAAGACTGCATATGATTAGGTGCCAAAAGATAATATCAGCTAGGAATTCTGAAAATAAACAGGCACTTAAGCTGAAGTGGTCAGAAAAATTTTACAGAAAAGATGAGAACTGAGGTGGGCCCTAAAGTATTTGGATAGGTGGTGAGAAGGGTGAGGGCACTCCAGGTGAGAAGGCTATACAAGATCAAGGATCAGGAATTCAACATTTGACAAATAAAAAAGAATCTGGCTATAGCAGTAAGGCAGAGTGGAAGAGTAAATTCACTAACAAAGGAGTCTGGAAGGGAACATGGCATCAGACTTGGAGGGGCCCTAAATGACCTTGTATCTCTAGGTGATGGCCTAATGATGTATTTCCATGGACTTTCCTGCAATAAACAATGGTTGAAAACAGTATTCCTTGAAAAATGATCCCTCCCTTTCAGAATTCCTCAGAATCAAGGCAGCAAAAGTATGGAGTCAGCAATCTGACCACCTTTCACAATGTAATTTTGAAACTTTTAATTAGGTTTCTATTTTCACCAGATCTGGCCAAATTCTCAGTTTGGCTAAGATGAACAATAATATTATTTCATAAAGGATAAATTAAGATTTGGGCTCTTAAGGAAACAAACCTAGAGATATTCAAAGGCTGCTCCAAGGTAACAGCAATGATCATGCTGATCTGAACACAATAGAAATATAATCTCTACAATTAATGCCTAAAATGAAATGCTAACATAAATTGCTAAAAATAAGTCATTGTTTCAAGGAGCATGATACAACTGAAAAGAGCACATTAAAATCTGCTAAATCTGTTAATAGGACGGGAGAAGGCCAAGCAATGGATTTATGCTGATTCACACGGTTTTACTGCAGTTACTCAGTTTAAGTAAAAAATTCGTTTGTCATCCTTTCCTCATCGCGAAGTACCTCAACATCCCACTCAGTTCTGCAAGTGAAAACGGTATTCTTGGATAAAATTCTGTAAGTTGATGACAACGAAAAATAAAATGACCTGTTCAAAGTCATACAAATTATCAGCACCTATCCTGGTGTTAGGAATCCCAATGTACCGAAGTGGGGGCGTGTCGCGCGGGTTGGAACGGTTGAGCACGCCCAGGCCGGAGAGTTGGGAGCTCAAGCCTGTGACTACACGGCACCGCGTGTGCTGCCGGGAAGAGCTTGTTCGCGCCAGTGTCTTATACCCGGATGTCTGCAGAGACGGGGATAGCTAACGGCCAGTCGCTCCCGGCTCTGCCTTCCCCATCACCTTCCCCAGCGCCCTGCGTACGTAGAACCTACGTTACCTTTCCTAGAGCTCCGTTCATCCTTTGCTGCTGCGGCCTGTATTTCTGCAAACTGAAGATCCACCCGAGCAACAGCGATCCCGGACGTCTGAAAGCACAGACGGAACGGCCTTGATTGGGTCCAGTGACAATATTCCACCGAGACTCGCTCAACTCCCGCAGCACCTTGGTTCCGGCAGCTTCCGAGGCTCAGGATCTAGAAATCCTCCGACTCCGCCCTCACTACCACTCAAATGTCACCTTCGCTGCTACTTCTCCAGGCAGAATTAGTTGCTCTATCCATGTTGCCCCTACATTTTGCACACAATTCTGGTTTTTCATCTACCATACTACGTATTTATTACTTGTGACGATCTCGTCCTTTATTTTATTGAGTTCCTCAAGTGCTGGGATCTTAACCTGATTAATTCATTCCAGCATCTAGAACAGGAAGTGCGATCTGACGTCTAACCTCTATTTAAAAGCTGACTGACCCTAAGTGAGCCTTTCTGACAGTCTGTTAGTTCATAATAATTGGTAATCATTACCTTTTATTTAGTAACCACTATGTGTAATGTATTATATTCAGTTCATCACTTAATTTATCCCTCACAAGGTTGTTAGTGAGATATTATCACATGATTTTACATATAAGGACTTTGAAGGCGGTTAAGAGATTTGTCTGAGGCAGAGCTGAGTTTCACAGGGTCTTATTTACGCAAAATGTTTTCCCTCTGACACATCCCTTCTCTCTTGAGATAATGTCAATGCGCACATTCATTTACTTACTTTACACACAATAACCATTTACTTAGCATGAATTTGTGCCAGTCCTTTGACTGAACCCAGGGAACACAGAGATGAATACTACATGGTCCCTGCTCTTAGAAGGCTCATGGAGGATTGCATCAAACAAAAGCTTCTGTGCAGGAAAAAAAACAGTCAACAGAGCAAAAAACCTACAGAATGGGAGAAAATATTTGCAAATCATATGTCTGATAAGGAGTTAATATCCAAAATATATAAGGAATTCAAGAAAACAACTGGATTTAGAAATGGCCAAAGGACATGAAGAAACATTTCTCAAAAGAAGACATAAAAATGGTGAACAAATATATGAAAAGATTCCCAACATCACTAACCACCAGGGAAATGCAAAACAAAACCACAAAGAGATATTACTTCACACATGTTAGAATGGCTAGTATCAAAAAGACAAAAGAAAAGTGTTGGCAAAGATGTGGAGAAAAGGAAATCCTGCACTGTTTGTGGGAATGATCATAATGATTATAAATTGACACAGCCATTATAGAAAACAATGAAAATAGTATATGTAATGGAAATATTACACCAACCTTTAAAAAGAAGGAAATGTGACATGAATGAACCTGGAGGACATTATACTAAATGAAATAAGCCAGGCACAGAAAGATAAATAGTCCATGATCTCACTCATATGTGGAATCTAAAATAGTCAAACTCATAGAAGCAGAGTATAGAATGGTGGTTAACGGGCTGGGGTGGTGGTCGCAGGAGCTGAACATAGGTGAAATGTCAAAGGGTACAAAGTTTCAGTTATGTAAGATTAATAAGTCTAGAGATCTAATGTACAGCATGACTATCATTAATAATATTGAATACTGGAAATATGCTGAGAATAGATTTCAGATGCTCCCATCACCAAAAAAAGGAAACTACGTGTGGAGATGGTATGTTGACTAGCTTGACAGTAGTAATCATTTCACTATGTATATGTATAAAAAATCATATGTGCATCCTAAATATATACAGTTTTTAAAAGTGGTTCATAGAGATTAGTAGAGAGACCAAGTCTTAGACAATTATAAAGCAATGAGGAAGTCCAATTATAGAGATATACACATAAACTCTATGTCTGAAGGGAGTACATAGTCATATAAAGTCAACATCAAGTGAAATAACAAATATGCAGTTATTTTTATTGTTGCTGTCACTATTTTTATTACTGTTATTGTCATTAACAAGGAAACAGCATAAAAACTGCTAAATATCAGTGGGGTTTTAGTGATACGGAGTTTGCTTTTTTGCCAGAAATGCTGCCAAGATCTCCTATCTCAGTGTTTAGTGAATCCTTCCTATGATGGAATTCGAAGGAGCTACAAAGGTTTCCTTTAGCTTTCCCACTAGACTGTGAGCATTGTTAAAGCAGTCTTCTTTTATTTCTACCTCAAAGATTAACACAGATATTATTGTGTTTATGGTTTTGTACTTTTCAAACCACAAGTAAACATTATGCAATTTTGTCAAAGGTAGGATGATAAGTATGTTTTCTCACTTTGTAGATGACAAAACTGAAGAGAAGAAGATAGGTGGCTTGCCTAAGATTTAACAACTTGTGCATGACAAAACAGGGTAATGACAATAGGCTTTTTAGCTCTTGAAGTCTCTTCTTATGGTCAACAACACCAAAAGCAAACTAAAAACTCTGAGATCTTCCCATTGCCAACCCTTAATCTCAAACCAACATTTAGTGAATGGCACATATCAATTTGGGCCACAAACAACTTTATTGAGGAATAACAATGCAATCAGCCTTTTCCCAAATAAGAATGGAGGTTAAATGCACTGATGCACTGACTTCTTCCTTAACCCTGTAAATTTCTTCCTCCACTCCAGACAGATGACTCCCAATATTTGCCCATTTCATCTTATATTTACTCCTATGCGGCACATTCTTAAATGAGAATTCAATTTTCTTTGTATCCCCAGAATTTGGCATGGTCGTTATGCCATTATATTATGAATATAATGAGGCTTCAATAAATGTAAATGAAATAATGAATGACTATTAAAAAGCTCCTAGAAGTAACTATGCATTTCAGGTTTTCCAAGATATTGCACCACAAGAAAAGCACAGAGGAGGTTTTGCCTTTCTAGTTTTATTTTTATACGCAGCCTTTTTTAAAAGCTTTTTTTTAAAACCCTGCACCAGTCCTCAGCACCACTACATCAGAGAAAGCCTTAGGGAAGAACAGAACAAAGGCAGACTCTTTAGAGAATATGTTTGATCTCAGGTTAAACTTCCTTTAAAGTAATAATTCTATGGTACCTATAATAAAGTTTCCCTAAGGTGCCAAATAGCTCTAATTTAGGCTTTACGTGAAAATATATGCATTAATCTACCTCTGATTGAGAACTGTTTCAGCTTCAGCAGAAATTTTCTGCTTCTATTTTTCAGTATGTTTTTTTTCACATGCAAAAAAAAATATGCTTAAAAGAACAAAAAAGACAAAAAGGCAAAGGTGGAAGAAAGCTGGCTAATGAAAAGCCAGAAAGAGATGATGCTGGCTCCCCAGCCTATACTTTACCAGAGCTTTCTGCTCGCAAAGGCTGGGCTGAGTGAGTGGGGATTACCTAACCCTGGAGAAAGAAAGGATGATGAAAGAGACTGCAAGAAGGAAGCTCAAGTGGTTACAGAAATCACACAAGCCTGTAAGAAAGGAGGGAGACAGTGCAAAGAACCACTCACCAGACAGTTAGACATGTAATGCACTTGAGAATCTTTCTAGAAGCCCAGAACCTGTGTTCTGGTTGGTCCAGCCCAGCCTGTAGCACAGGGCTCCTGGGAAAGTATCTACTACACAAAGCTTTCCTAACATAGGGATACTGGGATACTTGCCCCACTCCGAAAGGCTATCCATTCCCCTATCCTCCTATCTGGTTCAGGATGACCTGCACTAAGCCACCTTTTATAGTTTATACCACTCGACAACATAAAAAACACTTTTGTTACAGACTAGGAAGAATCCTTTGTATTGCTGCTGTCCAAGGCCCAGATATCAATGAAAAACAGAAACAGTAAAGCAGTCATTTCACTTTAGCAAACTACTCCTAACCTCTTGTGTAATTCTGCCTAGCAGTTTGGGATTAGGAGACACAGGTGCAGATTTTACAAAATCATGATGTGGAGGCCGATTTTAAAATAAATTCCTCAGAAGATAGAAATATCTCCTTGACCTACTGAGCGAGGGGCTCCCAACCTTCAACTCCAACTTTCCTCTCTTTATCTTCATCCTTTTACCTTTTCCTGTTTACCTTTAAATCTACTGCCCAAGGTCCACTTCCATCACCTCTCACCTGAACTATCATGCTGGTCTTCCAATTGATCGACCAGCTTTTAGTTTCATCCTTATTGCAGTTTATTTTCAAAAGCAGTCTTTCAGAAGCAGTTATTACAGAAATTATAATGTAAAAAACAAAATATCAATAAATAAAAATCTTCAGTAGCTACTTATATCCTCCAATTTAGCAACACACTCCTTACCTTGGCATTCATAACACTCATGATCTATCTCTAATTTACCATCCAAAACATTCTTATTCACAAAGCCATTTCTCCTACTACACTAAGAACTCTGTTCAATATATTTTCTTAAACCTCTATTATGGACTTTGTCGTTTGTATCATAGTAATTAATAGATGTCTGACAACCAGTTCATAGTCCTTGATTTAGAATCCTTGTTTGATTAAATATTGTGTTTCTCCCAGCATTTTTATAACATGTACATACCAGAGGTAACAGAAAATATTTGTGGACAAACATTAGGCTTACTAGAGAATTCCAACATCTTTGGTTCCAAGGTTTGCTGACCAAAATGTAAATTGCTCTCATGATAATCTACACCTATTTGAGCTTCTGAGAGCCTTTCCTTTAAAAGGTATGTGTCGGGGCCGAGGGGCACATACTTACTGTAAAACATTTGGAGAAGACAGAAAACTAAAAAATTAAAAAGAAAAAATGTATGCAACCCAAGGATAGCTGATATGTTAAAATTGCATTTATATATCTCTTTCATCCATGTGTTTTAAAATAGTTTTAATATAGGCTGCATACAATTTTAGAGGCAGTTTTGCTTCCAGCATATATGACATCAGCTATTCTCCACTTTATTAAAAATTCATTGCAAATATCATTTTGTAGCTATATAATATTCTATTATAAAAATACATCGAGTCCTAAATTATTTATTTTTGATATTACAGATTATACTAAATTTTCACATATAAGGTTACTTTCTAATGATAGCTATCATAAGAAGCATATTTAGTTCCAGAAAGATTCATTTTGAGGCTTTTGATACATTTTGCCAAATTGCTATCATTTTATTTCACTGTATTTCCTCCTTTGCACATCTTTATAAGTATTGAATATTAATATATACTTGAAAACTTTTCAAATTTGATAAGTTAAAAATCATACATCAAAAATCTTTGCAAATAGATAAAGAAAATGTGGTATATATCTACAATGGAATATTATTTGGCATAAAACAAAGAAGGAAATACTAACATTTGCAAAAAATGGTTGGACCTTGAGAGATTATGCCAAGTGAATAAATCAGACAGAGAAAGACAAATACCATATGCTCTAACTTATACACAGAATCTGAAAAACAAAACAAAAAACTGAACTGACAGATACAGAGAACAGATTGGTAATTGGCAGAGGCAGAGGCACGTGATGGGGGGATGGGTGAAATGGGTGAAGGTAGCTAAAAGGTACAAACTTCCAGTTATAGAATAAGTAAGTCCTGGAGATGTAGTGCACAGTTATGGTGATTATAGTTAATAATACTGAATTGTATATTTGAAAGCTGCTAAGAGAGATCTTAAAAGTTCTTATCGGGAAGAGGGGCAGAAGATGGCGGCGTGAGTAGAGCAGCGGAAATCTCCTCCCAAAACAACATATATCTATGAAAATATAACAAAGACAACCCTTCCTAGAATAAAGACCAGAGGACACAGGACAATATCCAGACCACATCCGCACCTGAGAGAACACAGCGCCTCGGGAAGGGGGTAAGATACAAGCCCCGGCCCCGCGGGAGCCGAGCGCCCCTCCCCCCAGCTCCCGGCGGGAGAAGAGCAGGCAGAGCGGGAGGGAGACGGAGCCCAGGACTGCCGAGCACCCAGCCCCAGCCATCCGGGCCAGAGTGCAGGGTGCTCGATACTAGGAAAACAGGGCAGCAAGAACAGTGAGCGGGCACTGGAGGCTGGGCGACAGAGGGCATAAGAAAAGCGCGCGACCATTTTTTTTTGCTTTTTTGCTGTTTTGTTTTGGCGAGCGCTTTTTGGAAGTCTTAAAGGGATAGGGACCCCAATACTAGGGAAACAGGGCAGAAAGACCGGTGAGCAGAGGCCTGAGGCTGGCACCGCAGAATAAAGAAAAACGAACGACCACCTTTTTTTTTTTTTTTAATTAAAAACTTTTTTTTTTTTTTAATTAAAAAATTTTTTTTTTCTTTTTTTTTGGTGGGCGTTGTTTTGTTTTGGCGGGTGCTTTTTGGAAGTCTTAAAGGGGCAGGGCGGGTCACTTAATCCAGAGGTAGGGAATCCGGGATCTCTGGGCACCCTAACCCCTGGGCTGCAGGGAGCAGGGAGGCCCCTTACGGAGATAAATAGCCTCCCAGCCGCTCCTGCTCCAACGCGACTCCACCATTTTGGAGTAGCTGCCCGAGGCCGGCCACGCCCACAGCAACAGCGGAGATTAACTCCATAGCAGCCAGGCAGGAAGCAGAAGCCCTGTCTGCGCCCAGCTGCGCAGCACAAGCCACTAGAGGCCGCTGTTCTCCCAGGAGAGGAGGGCCACAAACCAACAAGAAAGGAAGTCCTTCCAGCCGTCACTCGTCCCAGTTCTGCAGACTATTCCTATCACCATGAAAAGGCAAAGCTACAGGCAGACAAAGATCACAGAGACAACACCAGAGAAGGAGACAGACCTAACCAGTCTCCCTGAAAAAGAATTCAAAATAAGAATCATAAACATGCTGACAGAGATGCAGAGAAATACGCAAGAGAAATGGGATGAAGTCCGGAAGGAGATCACAGATGCCAGAAAGGAGATCGCAGAAATGAAACAAACTCTGGAAGGGTTTATAAGCAGAATGGATAGAATGCAAGAGGCCATTGATGGAATTGAAATCAGAGAACAGGAACGCATAGAAGCTGACATAGAGAGAGACAAAAGGATCTCCAGGAATGAAACAATATTAAGAGAACTGTGTGACCAATCCAAAAGGAACAATATCCGTATTATAGGGGTCCCAGAAGAAGAAGAGAGAGGAAAAGAGATGGAAAGTATCTTAGAAGAAATAATTGCTGAAAACTTCCCCACACTGGGGGAGGAAGTAATCAAACAGACCACGGAAATACACAGAACCCCCAACAGAAAGGATCCAAGAAGGGCAACACCAAGACACATAATAATTAAAATGGCAAAGATCAAGGACAAGGAAAGAGTGTTAAAGGCAGCTAGAGAGAAAAAGGTCACCTATAAAGGGAAACCCATCAGGCTAACGTCAGATTTCTCAACAGAAACCCTACAGGCCAGAAGAGAATGGCATGATATATTTAATACAATGAAACAGAAGGGCCTTGAACCAAGGATACTGTATCCAGCACGACTATCATTCAAATATGACGGTGGGATTAAACAATTCCCAGACAAACAAAAGCTGAGGGAATTTGCTTTCCACAAACCACCTCTACAGAACATCTTAGAGGGACTGCTCTAGATGGGAGCACTCCTAGAAAGAGCACAGCACAAAACACCCAACATATGAAGAATCGAGGAGGAGGAACAAGAAGGGAGAGAAGAAAAGAATCTCCAGATAGTGTATATAACAGCTCAATAAGCGAGCTAAGTTAGGCAGTAAGATACTAAAGAGGCTAACCTTGAACCTTTGGTAACCACGAATTTAAAGCCTGCAATGGCAATAAGTACATATCTTTCAATAGTCACCCTAAATGTTAATGGGTATGGGTGAATGCACCAATCAAAAGACACAGAGTAACAGAATGGATAAAAAAGCAAGACCCATCTATATGCTGCTTACAAGGAACTCACCTCAAACCCAAAGACATGTACAGACTAAAAGTCAAGGGATGGAAAAACATATTTCAAGCAAACAACAGTGAGAAGAAAGCAGGGGTTGCAGTACTAATATCAGACAAAATAGACTTCAAAACAAAGAAAGTAACAAGAGATAAAGAAGGACACTACATAATGATAAAGGGCTCAGTCCAACAAGAGGATATAACCATTCTAAATATATATGCACCCAACACAGGAGCACCAGCATATGTGAAACAAATACTAACAGAACTAAAGGGGGATATAGACTGCAATGCATTCATTCTAGGAGACTTCAACACACCACTCACCCCAAAGGATAGATCCACCGGGCAGAAAATAAGTAAGGACACGGAAGCACTGAACAACACAGTAGAGCAGATGGACCTAATAGACATCTATAGAACTCTACATCCAAAAGCAACAGAATATACATTCTTCTCAAGTGCACATGGAACATTCTCCAGAATAGACCACATACTAGGACACAAAAAGAGCCTCAGAAAATTCCAAAAGATTGAAATCCTACCAACCAACTTTTCAGACCACAAAGGCATAAAACTAGAAATAAACTGTACAAAGAAAGCAAAGAGGCTCACAAACACATGGAGGCTTAACAACACGCTCCTAAATAATCAATGGATCAATGACCAAATCAAAATGGAGATCCAGCAATATATGGAAACAAATGACAACAACAACACTAAGCCCCAACTTCTATGGGACACAGCAAAAGCAGTCTTAAGAGGAAAGTATATAGCAATCCAAGCATATTTAAAAAAGGAAGAGCAATCCCAAATGAATGGTCTAATGTCACAATTATCAAAATTGGAAAAAGAAGAACAGATGAGGCCTAAGGTCAGCAGAAGGAGGGACATAATAAAGATCAGAGAAGAAATAAATAAAATTGAGAAGAATAAAACAATAGCAAAAATCAATGAAACCAAGAGCTGGTTCTTCGAGAAAATAAAGAAAATAGATAAGCCTCTAGCCAGACTTATTAAGAAGAAAAGAGAGTCAACACAAATCAACACTATCAGAAACGAGAAAGGAAAAATCACGACGGACCCCACGGAAATGCAAAGAATTATTGGAGAATACTATGAAAACCTATATGCTAACAAGCTGGGAAACCTAGGAGAAATGGACAACTTCCTAGAAAAATATAACCTTCCAAGATTGACCCAGGAAGAAACAGAAAATCTAAACAGACCAATTACCAGCAACGAAATTGAAGAGGTAATCAAAAAACTACCAAAGAACAAAACCCCCGGGCCAGATGGATTTACCTCGGAATTTTATCAGACATACAGGGAAGACATAATACCCATTCTCTTTAAAGTTTTCCAAAAAATAGAGGAGGAGGGGATACTCCCAAACTCATTCTATGAAGCTAACATCACCCTAATACCAAAACCAGGCAAAGACACCACCAAAAAAGAAAACTACAGACCAATATCCCTGATGAACGTAGATGCAAAAATACTCAACAAAATATTAGCAAACCGAATTCAAAAATACATCAAAAGGATCATACACTATGACCAAGTGGGATTCATTCCAGGGATGCAAGGATGGTACAACATTCGAAAGTCCATCAACATCATCCACCACATCAACAAAAAGAAAGACAAAAACCACATGATCATCTCCATAGATGCTGAAAAAGCATTTGACAAAGTTCAACATCCATTCATGTTAAAAACTCTCAGCAAAATGGGAATAGAGGGCAAGTACCTCAACATAATAAAGGCCATCTATGATAAACCCACAGCCAACATTATATTGAACAGCGAGAAGCTGAAAGCATTTCCTCTGAGATCGGGAACTAGACAGGGATGCCCACTCTCTCCACTGTTATTTAACATAGTACTGGAGGTCCTAGCCACGGCAATCAGACAAAATAAAGAAATACAAGGAATCCAGATTGGTAAAGAAGAAGTTAAACTGTCACTATTTGCAGATGACATGATACTGTACATAAAAAACCCTAAAGACTCCACTCCAAAACTACTAGAATTGATATCGGAATACAGCAAAGTTGCAGGATACAAAATCAACACACAGAAATCTGTGGCTTTCCTATATACTAACAATGAACCAACAGAAAGAGAAATCAGGAAAACAACTCCATTCACAATTGCATCAAAAAAAATAAAATACCTAGGAATAAACCTAACCAAAGAAGTGAAAGACTTATACTCTGAAAACTACAAGTCACTCTTAAGAGAAATTAAAGGGGACACTAACAGATGGAAACTCATCCCATGCTCGTGGTTAGGAAGAATTAATATCGTTAAAATGGCCATCCTGCCCAAAGCAATATACAGATTTGATGCAATCCCTATGAAACTACCAGCAACATTCTTCAATGAACTGGAACAAATAATTCAAAAATTCATATGGAAACACCAAAGACCCCGAATAGCCAAAGCAATCCTGAGAAAGAAGAATAAAGTAGGGGGGATCTCACTCCCCAACTTCAAGCTTTACTATAAAGCCATAGTAATCAAGACAATTTGGTACTGGCACAAGAGCAGAGCCACAGACCAATGGAACAGACTAGAGAATCCAGATATTAACCCAGACATATATGGTCAATTAATATTTGATAAAGGAGCCATGGACATACAATGGCGAAATGACAGTCTCTTCAACAGGTGGTGCTGGCAAAACTGGACAGCTACATGTAGGAGAATGAAACTGGACCATTGTCTAACCCCATATACAAAAGTAAACTCAAAATGGATCAAAGACCTGAATGTAAGCCATGAAACCATTAAACTCTTGGAAGAAAACATAGGCGAAAACCTCTTAGACATAAACATGAGTGACCTCTTCTTGAACATATCTCCCCGGGCAAGGAAAACAACAGCAAAAATGAGTAAGTGGGACTATATTAAGCTGAAAAGCTTCTGTACAGCAAAAGACACCATCAATAGAACAAGAAGGATCCCTACAGTATGGGAGAATATATTTGAAAATGACACATCCGATAAAGGCTTGACGTCCAGAATATATAAGGAGCTCACACGTCTCAATAAACAAAAAACAAATAACCCAATTAAAAAATGGGCAGAGGAACTGAACAGACAGTTCTCCAAAAAAGAAATACAGATGGCCAACAGACACATGAAAAGATGCTCCACATCGCTAATTATCAGAGAAATGCAAATTAAAACTACAATGAGGTATCACCTCACACCAGTAAGGATGGCTGCCATCCAAAAGACAAACAACAACAAATGTTGGCGAGGCTGTGGAGAAAGGGGAACCCTCCTACACTGCTGGTGGGAATGTAAACTAGTTCAACCATTGTGGAAAGCAGTATGGAGGTACATCAAAATGCTCAAAACAGACTTACCATTTGACCCAGGAATTGCACTCCTAGGAATTTACCCTAAGAATGCAGCAATCAAGTTTGAGAAAGATAGATGCACCCCTATGTTTATTGCAGCACTATTTACAATAGCCAAGAATTGGAAGCAACCTAAATGTCCATCAATAGATGAATGGATAAAGAAGATGTGGTACATATACACAATGGAATACTACTCAGCCATAAGAAAAGGGCAAATCCAATCATTTGCAGCAACATGGATGGAGCTGGAGGGTATTATGCTCAGTGAAACAAGCCAAGCGGAGAAAGAGAAATACCAAATGATTTCACTTATCTGTGGAATATAAGAACAAAGGAAAAACTGAAGGAACAGAACAGCAGCAGAATCACAGAACTCAAGAATGGACTAACAGGTACCAAAGGGAAAGGGACTGGGGAGGATGGGTGGGTAGGGAGGGATAAGGGGGGGAGAAGTAGGGGGGTATTAAGATTAACATACATGGGGGGGTAGGAGTAAAGGGAGGGCTGTACAACACAGAGAAGGCAAGTAGTGATTCTACAACATTTTGCTATGCTGATGGACAGTGACTGTAAAGGGGTTTATAGGGGAGACCTGGTATAGGGGAGAGCCTAGTAAACATAATATTCGTCATGTAAGTGTAGATTAGTGATACCAAAAACAAAGCAAAAAAAAAAAAATTGGGCAGTTCCTGTGTGGTAACCTCCAACGAGTTCTACACAAGGGTATAAAGGGCATATAAAAGTTTAGGCAAAGGGTCTGTTTGTGTTTATACAGAGGATCAAAGGCTAATTGGGCTACCCCAAAAATGAACTAAGATACGATATGAAAAAGAACTTCCAACATCTGTACTCTCTGGAAGACTCATGCCAGAAGATGATCATCAAAAAACCCCAACAAAGATCCACGCACTGCTACAGCTGTGGATGCACTCATCCCACCAGTTCCTGGACTTGCCATGGGAATGAGGAAGGAGATATCTAAGCTGGCCTGTGCATACAGTGGAACAACAAATTTGACTGGATCTATACTGTTGGAACTCAATGAAGAATTTGGAGAGGTGCACATTGTAGCGCTCCAAGGTCTTACAACTACAGACTATTTACTGTTAAGAGAACATATGGCATGTGAACAGTCCCCAGGAATGGGTTGTTTTAATTTGTCTGATTTCTCTCAGACTGTTCAAGTTCAGTTGGACAATATCCACCATATCATAGATAAGTTTTCACAAATGCCTAGGGTGCCTTAATGGTTTTCTTGGTTTCACTGGAGATGGCTGGTAATTACAGATATGCTTTGGTTATGTAACTATACTCCTATTATGTTAATGTGTGTGCGCAATTTAAGTAGTAGCTTAAAACCTATATATGCTGAAGTTACTCTACAAGAAGATATGTCAAAGAAATAATCAATCTTCCCATGTTTTCTTCCGTCTGCTACTTCTATAGCTTTTCTTCTTCCTTCCTAATTACAACCCTTAAATGGAATTCGTGCCTCATATCAAATTTACCGAGTATCATAATTCCTCCAAGTGGTAAAGATACCTCAAGACAAATGCTGGGCATAGAAGCCACAGGGCATAAATATGCAAAGAAGTAAAAAGCTAACCTTTTCAAACAATAAGGCTTCCCTCTCACTTACCAACTTCACATTTCCCTGTATGGCCCCGGAAGATGACTGGTTAGCCAGAGACGGGTAAGATTCCTCAAGGGAGGAACAACCTAAGACAGGCACAGTCGCAGGGGGGCCATCAGGTGAGAAATTGGGGATCAACAGAGGTGAGGCTTAGAACCTCACCCCCCCTGTTCTGAGAGAAATCTTCTGCATACGTGGATGTCTTATTGCCCTGATCTAGCTTGGATTAGCACATAGTCTACAGGCACACACCTGATCATCTACATTTGCTCTCTTACAACACTAAACTATGATTTCTACCTTTATCTTGTATCTACCTACCACTTCAGCATTTTATTAAAAATGATAATAATAAAGAGAGAAATGTGGTATCCACATATAAATCAAGTATAAAAACCAAATGAGTATTCATATTTGAACTGACTGTTTATAGTTCATAATGCATGAGCAAAACCGAAAGTTTCTGTGATGACTCCCCTTGTACTGTTCACTATGTAACTTATTTATTGTGTAGGAATTTGTTCTACATGTAGGAACTTGTTTGTTGTGCCTCAGAGGATTGGAGACTGACGAAAATTAGGCTTGGGGTGGATTAATGATTGTGCATTGAGCATTCACTCCCCTATACAGAATTTTATTGTCGTTAACAACCGTTTGATCAATAAATATGAGAGATGCCCTCACAAAAAAAAAAAAAGGACAGACTTCCAATTGTAAAATAAATAAGTAACCGGGATGTAATGTATAGCATAAGGAATATAGTCAAGATACTGTAACAGCTTGGTAGGGTGATAGCTGGAACCTAGAATTATGTATATAAATGTTCTACCACTGTGTTGTACACTTGAAACTAATGTAATGTAATACTGTGCGTCAACTACCCTTCAATAAAAAATAATTATTTAAAAAAAAAAAAAAAAGTTCTTATCACAAGGAAAAGAAACTTGTAACAATGTGTGGTGATGGATGTTAACTAAACTTACTGTGATCATTTCATAATGTATACATATATCATTATGTTGTACACGTCAAACTAATATAATGTTATATGTCTGTTATACCTCAATAAAAAGAATCTTTGCAAATTTTTTAGTTTATAAATCGCATATTGTTTTCATTTTCATTTTCTATTGTTAGTATGGGTGAATCTTTACCCATGTTTTGTTATCCAATTGTATTTCCCTTTTGAGTTTACTGTTTTGTCCGTTGCCTATTTATCCTTTGAAGTCTTAATACTTGGATTCCTGACGATATCAGCCTTTTATACACATTCATATATTTCAGGAAGCAGCTTATATCCAGGGAAAGAACACCATACTGGGGTTCATGAAAATCTACCGTGTGTGACCTGGAGCAAGTAACTTCTCTTTTCTAGGCTTCAGTATCCAAACCTGTAAAATGAGGGTGAAGGAGTAGGAGTTCCAAGAACAAGGAAAAGGTCGAGCAGATGGATCTGTCCTCTAAAGCTCCTGCCTCTCCTTTGTCTAGAAAAGATTTCCTTTTATCTATTGAGATATATAAATGTATGTACATATATTTCCTGCAGCCCTTTCATTTCTAATGGCCATGGATTCCTTATTCTGCCATACACAGAATGTAACCCTGTTAAAGAACAATTCTGTGGTTATTTCCATTTTACAGATGAGGAAACGAAGACACAGTCCAGGTAAATAAGTCATTCATCAAGTCTGCCTAAGAGTAAGCCATGCCTTCCAACTATTTGTGGTCCCTAGTCCCTTCTTGAATCCAGAACGAACCTCTCTTCCTGAATCCAAGCTCTTCCTGAAACTAGGCTGCCCAGAATTTCAGGGTTCTCCAGGATGTACATCCTTACAATGACATGCTTAACAAACCTCCATCCTAAACCACTTGAGGTAATTGTGTTCCTTAAAGCCAAAAAGGCAAATTCTTCAGAGTAAAATAGAAGTCATCTCAAGTTAATAATCCTCACAGCATAAGAACTAGCCACTGACCTCATAAAGGACTTCTCTATATGCTCAGTCACATAGGCCAGAGGGAGTTACTATACCACTTGACTTCTGCCACATCTTCCCCCTCCAATTTCCTTACGCAATGATTCTTCAAAAGTTTCAAAACTTTCTTTAAAAATTGTATGCCATCCAGTAATAACATCAACACAGTGCCAACACGTAACACCACAAGTTGGGGAAATAAAGGTTCAAAGAGTTGAAGTGACCTGCTCAACATCGCACAGTTGGAAAGCAGATTCAGGTTTTTAGTCTCCTAGCCCAGCGTTCTTTTCATGCAACCACTATCACTCAACATCATCTCCTTTGATAATTGTTAGTTGGATACTCATGCTCAAGCTGATTCATCATTATTAGAATCCCTAAGCAGTCAGTCCCTCTACCCTGGGGATCATCACATGGAAGGAATCAAAAGAGACCAAAAGTTATTTCTCTCCTATCAAATGAGTAAGTGAATAAATCCATGGAAAACTTATCTATCCTGCATATTGGCATAATTAGAAACTATAGTGCAAGTCAAATAGCATTTTAATACTAGCAAGCTCCTAGCTAGGAAGGAGTTGGGGCTGGAAGTCCTGACTTATTTTTTGACCAATCTGTGAAGATTTGGTAGAGCTACTTGACACAGGATAAATTTTGAGTACAGCTAGTAAGAAGAGGTGACATTCCACGTAAAGGATGCTGCTTTTGAGAAGGCTCTGATTGTTAGATACTCTTACATTCGGTAAAAGTCTGGACCTGTTTTTTCAGAGGTCCTTAGTGCCCCAAGATGTGATTGAGTTTCTCAAGATTATAATACTCTGCAACCCTAAAACTCTGAAAGCTCCCAAGTCCCTGAAGGCTCTAAAATCTTGTAATTCTTGTGTAACAACTTTACAAAGGGAGGATGAAGTTGAGGAATAGGCAGTTCTTATCTGTCTCTTCTTCTCTACCCGCCTCACCTCCAACCGAATTAACTATTTGTAAGATAAATTCTAGCCGAAATAAGCAGGCAAAGAGAGGCAACAAAGAGCCAGGTAATTTATTTGAATGCCCCCGGGCGGACGTGCTCCCCCCTCCCCCCAGTGCCTTCAACCTTGCACTATTCACTTTGAGTTTCAAGTGCTTCAGTGCCCGTTTGGGCAATATGAAAATTATGGCACATTCATTCCTGGAATAGTTTATACTATGCATATAACTAAAATGACCAATAAAAATACTCCGTATAAAAAACAATACATAAATTTAAAAGATACACAGGGGAAAAAAGAAAAGTAGTGACAAAGGTAATTGTGATTTTTGGTTGGTGGTATAAGAAATCATTTTTATTTTTGTTTTGCCTTTCCCACTTCCCCAGTCGTCTAAATTATGCACGTATTTTCAGGAAAAAAAAATATTTTAAGTTCCAACGTGTTAGGCCACACCTGGTGCCACCCATTTATCTCGCGGTTGGAACGGGGAGAAAGGTCATCTCAAAGGACTGGAGGGGAGAGGCCAGCTGGATTTTAACTGCCGCCGCTTTGAAGGGGCGGGACCAGCCCTGGATAGGGCGGGGACTGATCTGCGCAGCCGGGTTGAACTCCTACGGGGCAAACTCCAGCCGCAAAAGCAGGGAATGACGTAGCAGCTGCACCTGGCCATCAAGGCCCGCCTGCCCCAAGCCACCCCCTGCGCCCGGCCGATGCCCTCCCCCGCCCTGCCTGCTTCCAACCTCTTGTCTTGCCCCACTGAAGCCTCGAATATCTGGGTCTCTGAGAACTGGAGGGCTCCCTCCCCCATTTTCATACCCGCCGCCATGCTGAGGGTGGCCAGACGGAGGAGGGTGGAGTCATTGGCTCTTTCGGCCTCTGCTGTACCCTCTCAGTGTTTCCCCCTCGTCGTGGGTTCTCGGTACCCGAAGGGAAGTGATTTGCCTTTGGAGCTGTGCGTTTTGGTAAAGTGCAGAAGTCTGCTGCACCGCCTCCAATTCCCTGGAGGCTGGTGGGTTTTAGTGTTCCAGAGGTGATGTCATCATAAAACCTTTCCCAGGTCCTAAAGCCTGTGGTTAGGAACTCAGAACCACTGCAAATCAGAGATACCCAGAGATTAAGGGACCATATAATTTACTGTTCAAACTGGAACAGCTTTGAGAGCCTAAGGGGATACTACTGATAATAAGGATTGGCACAACAGTCATAAATAAAGATTGTTCTGGAACTTAGAACCAGCTACCCTACTTAGAGATCACCTGGTACTGGGTCTGATTTTTTTTTTTTAATTGTTGTCAAATGTAAATAATACAAAATTTTCCATTTTAACCATTTTTAAGTGTACAGTTTAGTGGCATTAACTGCATTCATAATGTTTTGCAACCATCACCATGATCTATTTCCAAAATTTTTCAACACCCCAAATGGAAACTACCTATTAAGCAATAATTCCCCATTATCCCTTCCCACCAGCCCCTGGTAATCTTTAATTTCTGTCTCTTTGAATTTGCCTATTCTAGGTATTTCACATCAGTGGAATCATACAGTATTTGTCACTTTGTGTATCTGGCTTATTTGACTTAGCATAATGTTTTCAAGGTTCATCCATGTTGTAGCATGCTTCATTCCAGTTTATGGCTGAATAATACTCTATTGTATGGGTATACCACCATTTGTTTATCCATCAGTTGATGGACACTCGGATTATTCCTACCTTTTGCCTATTGTGAATAATGTTACTATGAACACTCCCATACAAGCATCTGTTTTATTTCCTACTTTCAATTCTTCTGAGTGTATACTTGAGAGTGGAATTGCTGGGTCATGTTGCAATTCTAAGTTTTAATTTTTTGAGGAACTGCCATATTGTTTTCCACAGCAGCTACACCATTTTACACCCCCCACTAGCAATGTTTGAGGTTTCCAATCTCTACATCCTCACCAACACGTATTTTCTGATTTTTATTTTTTATAGCCATCCTGATATGTGTGAAATGGTATCTTACTGTAATTTTGGTTTGCATTTCCCTAAGACTAATGATGTTGAGCCTCTTATTTGTGTTTATCAGTTATTTGTATATATTTTCTGAAGAAATTTGTATTCGAGTTCTTTGACCATTTTCAACTGTTAAGTTGTGGGAGTTCTTTATATATTCTGAATCTAAAGCCCATGTCACATATATGATTAGCAAATGTTTTCTCCCATTCTGTGTACTGTCTTTTCACTCCCTGCATAGTGTCCTTTGATGCACAAAACTTTTAATTTTAACCAAGTCCAATTTTTCTTTTGTTGCCTGTACTTTGGGTATAATATTTAAGAAACCATTGCCAAATCCAAGATCATGTGGTTCACCTCACTTTACAGATGAAGAAATTGAAGCCTATAGGGGGAAAAGCCTGCGGGCACAAGGTCACAATAAGTTAATAACAGCTGGGACTAAACTCTAGTGTTCTATTCACAATCAGTGATAAATTTAAAACACATGTGCACACACAAGTATTGAGTGGAGTTATACCTTCAGTAATACAACAGTATAACAGAGAAGAAGCTTCAGAACAACTTCACTTCTAGAATAAACAGAGAAGTTTGTGTATATAGTTCAAATTATCATGACAGTAGGCAACTCTGGATAATTTTCGGGTCAACATAAATGAAAGTTAATGTCTGTGATAAGGAAACAAAAAGAATCCTGGCTTACTTCAGGATATAAAGTTTATAGAACTGCCCTTTAATTCGTGGCCTGGTGTACTAGGCTTTTAGAACTCTGAATCTTTCTTGGCTGAGTTGCCTGAGGAGGTCCCTGTTGAAGTCAAGAGCCAAAATGTCAATTTCACCTAAAAAATTTTTCCCCTGTGTACATCAACAGAAATGTCCTTGCAAAAGTTGGCTTTTGTAATAGAATTGGGCACACATGTCTGACATTTAACATCTTTCTATTCAACAAATATCTACAGATAGGTGTGCTAAGGTCTTTATTCTTATTTTATCCATTAATTTGTGAAGTAGATATTGGAAATTTCTCTTTCTGAGATTTACAAGGTGTACTCTGTTAGGGCTTGAACAAAGCTAGTCCTTCTATCATGTATCCAAGTCAAGATGAATGAGGTGTATATGTAATGCCAATGTTTCCCTCTCACATTCATTTCTGGACTTTTTAAGATAGCATCATTTTTTTTTCCCTTCAAGACTATAAGGTTTGGGAGACAGAGCAATTACTTAGAAATCACAAGAATAGGAGGGAGAAATTAGTAGACCCTGTCCTGATCAGAGTAGATGGTGACAGCGGTCGTATCATTGACTTAGTATGCTGTGCTTTTAAAAAGAATATGGAAGCTTTTACTTTTGGAAATTAAAAAAAACTTCTGCCCTAAGTAAAAGCTGTATTTACTCAGCAATTTATTTAAGTGCAAAATTTACTAATTATAATATCCTTCTCTTTCAAATCTTTCCACAACCTTCCCACCTCTTGTACCAATCTTCTTTCGAAATTGGCTTGAAAAATAAACTAACCTAAAAGAAAAGTGTGTATAAGTATGATTTTTTAATCTACAGAGCATATCCCTTCTCAGAAACATAAAAAGGTATAATAATTATCTCCTGTGAACCTTCCCATAATTCTTCAGAAGAATTATAGTATTTACTTAATCCTCCCTATAAAATGAGATTATTATAGTACAACATGTTTTATAGTTCAACTTCTCTGTTGAACATGTGAGATCACTTTCTTTAAAGTTTTTAGATTAGGACAGTCTGTCTCAATGTTACAGAGTCTCAGTGGCTTACCCCCTTAGTCACTCTATGGGGCCGGCAAGATCTAATTTCTTTCTAAAGGTTTATAAAAAACAGGACAACAGGCCCAGAATGGAGCTCGTTGTGATAAGCCCCACATCATCAAACAGAGGCTTAATTTATAGTGTTGACTCTTCCAGAAGTGGAATCTTCAACCAATCAGAAATTGCCTAATCAGCCCTAGTTAGGTAACTGCCTGATAGACCTCTCCCAAGTCTAAAGGAAAGTGACCTTGCCAAAATCACTTTTTTTGTCTAGTGTAACTTCCTTCTTCCTGCTCCCTTCTGTTTATGTCTTTCATTTTGTAAGGCTCCTTGGAGCTCCTTCTGTCTGCTAGATTGGGAGCTGCCTGATACATGAATCAGTGAATAAAGCCAATAGATTTTTTTAATTTACTCAGTTGAATTTTTTAAGTAGGTTACTCATAATTAGAATTGCCAGATTTAGCAAGTAAAAATAAAGATACCCAGTTAAATTTGAATATAAAATTTTAAATTCAAATTTAATTTGGCATCCTGTATTTTATCTGGCAACCCAATACAAAATACACCATATTATACATTCATTATTTAAATTTTAGCAATATTTATTGAACACACCACTAGAGTAAAACATTGGGCTAGGCTTTGAAGGTCAAATGAAGGTAAAATGTATGTCCTCAAAAATTTTATAATTATTAGGAAATACAAGGTAGGACACTGAAAGGCTATATGTAAGCCAACAAAAACTACATATATGATGATACTGCTACATAGAACTGTCAGTCTCTGTGTAGTTTGTTTCTTTGGATTTTGGGTATTGATCCCTTCCAGGTATTTGTAAGAAAATAGGGCCCTTCCTCTGTAGTTAAGCTCTGTCTTGGAATCAGCATGCTTTTGCCTGTTCATTGCTACCAAAGCATAAATATCCAGTATTGAATAGGACTTTCCAAAATGTTAAGTCTCTACACAGTAAAGTGAAAAATTAGAAAACTAGACACTTAACTGCTTTTTCATTCTTCCAAACTTGCTTTATCTTGATTTGTGATTGATTTCTAAGCAATAGTGGTTTGTTATACGCAACGTTTTTTGATTTTGCCTTCTGTTAAGAATTTAATGGAATGGAATGATCCCTGAACAAATACCTATGAAGATGGTATTTAAAGGAACCCTGTGACCTCTTTGCAACTGGTGAGTTGTTTTGCAAAGTGATAATTTCATTCTCTAATTTACAAGTTTATAAGTAAAATGCTTTACTAATTCAGATGCTAATATTAAGTTTTCTATCAAATAATATAAAAGGGATGGAGGGAGGAGAGAGCGATAGCTTTACAGAAACTTTTTTTTTTCATCTCTCAGCGAATGATAGTAACTATTTAGTGAGTTCTTACTCTGTGTAGGCACTCCCACCTTTTAAGAGCAGATTCAGTGAATGATTTAAAGTTCACAACTTATGTTCCTGCTCTTGTGTATTTGCTACTGCTGACCACATCATTCCTTTTGAAACTCTCTTCTTTTTCTAGTCACCACTCTTCCCTGGTTTTCTTCCTAACTTTCTGGTATTTCTTCTGTCTGCCTGATTTTAGATATTGCTTTTCCAAAGGGTTATGTCCTGACCTCTCAGCCTACAGTCTACTTAGGTGATCACATCCATCCTGCTGACTACAACTGTCACCTGTAAATGGATTCCTCCAAAATCTCTGTTGCCAGGTCAGACTTATGCCCTGAGCTCCAGTCTGGTATCGTATAGTAGTAAAAATACTTATCATCAAAGCTCTGACTATAATAAAATGCAAATAGAAAACTCATCAAATTAGGAGACAAACCCTGTTCTTTTTGGAGGAGGGAATTAGGATTCTCCCATATCCTATTAAATTTCAAAGCAGAGGATGAAATATGAGCTATATATATGATCTCTGAAGTTTATATACTATAATATGCTGTTCTTAGTAGATCTTCTAAGTTAAAAAGAGTTTTAATGTACCTTCATGTCTATTGCTTTATTCTAACTTACCTTTTTTTCCACATATCTGTCTAATCAAGATATTATGATGTATCATAATATGACACATCCTAATATAAGATATCAGGATGTAAATTCAAGAGCAGGAACCAAATCCTTTTCTGCTTTGTCTTTTCAGTAGGAAAGCACAATACTTGGAACACAGTAGGCAAAAGTGTTTGAAGAATAAATAAATGAACTAATGATGTACTTGAAACTGAACTGGTGTGTTAGTGTAGTGAACATTAGAGGTAGACTGCCCGATGTCATTTTCCATCTTTTCCTCATAACAAAATTATACTTTTATTGTAGTAATCCTTTTCCCTCCCCACGACCGTATTCTTTTGTGTTCGTCATAGTAATCCCATTCTCTCGCCAGTGATAAATTTAGGATGGGTATATTAAGAAATTCTGGCCAATGAGATGTAACAGGGAGTCTTCTGGGAAAATCTTTTCACTGATAGAGGGATCTTCTTTCTTTGGATTTTATAGTGGCTAAGTATGTTAACTTGAACTATGAAAGTCATCTTGTGATTATTGGGGAAGCTAGTAACTAAGGGCAAAATTCGTATGCATTGAAAAACAGAACAGAAAGACCGAAGAATCTGGTCCTTGTAGACATTGCTGGGGAGAAATTAGCCAACTCTGAAGCTGCCCTCACTTGGAACTTTATGTGATGTACCCTATTGTTTAAACTATTTAGAACTGGGTTTTCTGTTTCTTCCAGTGGAAAGATTCCTAAATGATAATGATAGTAAATGGGTAAGATAGCAAACAACCTACGTCTTTATTTTTTTTCTCATCTGACTACAGTGGAGTGTGGACAAAGGGCATATGTCAACCCTGTTGTCATCTCTGTTGTATTGGACTACAGCTGTAATGTAGATGTACTTGCAAGCCTCCTCTTGAAAGACTGCACACTAACCTTGATAGTTTCAGATCTGGGCAACAAAAGCAACAATTAGCATGTCAGGTGAAGCCAGGAAGACAGATGTTAGAATCAGTGATATGGAAACTTTTGCTTTTACAGATGAAAATAATGACAATTTTCAGCTTGACTCTATCACCCAATGCTGGCATTCTCAGCACAAGGGAAGTCCTAAAAGTAATAATTTTCAAGATGAAGTAAGGCAGAGACATGAGACAATCATCATGATTAACTTTTCCTGCCTATTATGAAAAATGACAAGATATAAACAGTATAGTAAGAACAGGAGAACCTTCATATTAAAGCTAAGATTCCATTTTAAAAACTAGGGAGTTAAAAGGTAAGATTCCCAACATATTCTTTGGTAACCAGCCAATAACCTTAAGGCAGGACAAGCAGTCCTAATATACGTTCCCAGTGCTTGAAGGAAACCATTATCTTAGAGAGAGAAGAACAGAATCAATAAATTTCTTTTGTTAAGTTTATCTTACAGAATTATCTAGAGGACTGACTGTGGATAGTGACTGTAGCTCTGGGAAAGGGGATTCCCCGCCAAGCGCAATCTCTATGAAACCAATAAAACTGAAGGAAAAGAATGGCCAGAGATTGGGGATTAAGGGTTTATACTCAGGGCTCAGCCTCTCCAGCACTGGCAGTTCTCTCCTGGACCACTCGGGACCCCCTCATGCATGGTTCCCAAGTTCTCTCTCTCTGGTGCCACTCTGAGCCCTGGCTGCTTGGCTCCCTCTCCCCACTTGCGCTCTGCCACGCTACTGCACCAGGTAGAACTCTGTGGCGGGTCCCTGGTGATTGATGGGACCCTGACCAATTACATCCCAGGAACGGAGGGGAGGAGAGAACGGGTGCTTTCTCTCCACCCCCCACCTTGGACTGACAATCCTGTGACTGACCAGTAGCTCTGCCAATGGTAAACATCCTATACATGTGCAAACAGGCTCTTATATGTACACTCAATGGGCACTATTAAGGCCAGGCGGGAAACCTGGTCAAAAACTTCCATTTTCCCAATAGTGACATAATGTTTCTCACATGTGAGGCACCTCATAAGACCACAAGTCAAGCCTACACCCAACAAATAACCCCCCACCCTTTGCCCCATTCCTGAAAGCTTAAAACACAGAATCCTAAGCCCTTAAGTGTGCCTCCTCTCTGAAGTTGCCTGCACTCCTCTTTCTTTGAATGTGTACTTTTTGCCTTAAATAAAGATTTCCCACTGCTCAACTTAATTGCGTTTTGTTTCTGTACTTTTCCAGTAGTAAGCATCTTTGTTACTTTTCTATTTCATTCTATTTTCTAGACTGACACACAAGTGTGGGGGAAAATGGAACTTTCTGACCAGGATTTCCACCTGGCCATAATATTGCACATTGTGTACATAGTAAGAGCATGTTTGCACATTTATAGGCTGTTTACAAGCGGCAGAGCCACTGGTCAGTCACAAGATTGCGGATCTAGGGTAGGGGAGGAGAAGAAGCACCCATTCTCTCCTCTCCTCCATTCCTGGTATGTAATTGGTCATTACTTTTACCTTTTTCTCCTTCCCTTCCATCTACTCAAATTCTGCCAGTATACCCAAATGCAGCTGGATTTCATTGTTGTCATAAACATAATGCATCATGAGGTAACCTTTCCCTCCTCCAATCTCTTATAGCTCTCATTGTCTTTGTACTTTATTTGGCAATTGGTCATGTGATACTTTGTGACTTCTCTATTGTTTTAAAATGTTGTTCAAATCTTTATTAACTTTTCATATGTCTTTCCTCTTTAGCTACATTGTAGGCTCCTCAAGGGCAAAGTAAATATCAAGATATCCCACTCAAGCACCTCATTGAATGGATAATAAATTGTCAATGTATTAAGCTATCAAATAAACAAGTGATTGTTTATTGTACATTTTAATATATAATATTAAGAGTGAATAGAGAGAAGAGATTTATCAATGGAGCTAGAAATCTCATTAGAAATTTCCACTGTATTTTGTTGCTGAATAAACAGATTTTGGGGATTGCAAAAATATCCCTACTTTACCTCCTAAATTGTATAATAATTCACTTTAGATAACAGGTATGGGGAATCAAATAAGACAGGATTTGTTTAAATGTTTGTATGAAGCTGACCCCCTGTGTTTATTTTTTAGAGGGGTTTTAACTTCATAGCAAAAGTGACAGAAAGGTACAGAGATTTCCCATAAATTCCTTGCTCTGACACATGCATAGCCTCCCCCATTATCAATATCCCTCTTCTTAGTGGTACATATGTTTGTATTGATGATACATCGACACATTATCAACCAAAGACCATAGTTTACACTAGAGTTCACTCTTAGTGTTGTACATTCATGGATTTGGGCAAATATGTGACATGTATCCACCATTATATCATTCAGAGTAGTTTCACTGCCTATTCAGAGATTTTTGACTCTGTAGTTTCAGCTTAGCACTCCATAACTTTTATTTTTGAAAAAATTTTCAGACTTATTCTGACTGTAGGCATAATGAGACTATTAGAGAACATTGTGAAGTGAAGTGAAGTGACACTTTTGTGTTTCTTTGGACTGTGGTGCCATGCTGAAATAAGCCTGTGGTAGGAGCATAAAGGCCCATATTCATTCAGAATGATATTCTAATAGTGGTAAAGGTGAAGATGGAGATAATCAAATAGAAAGATATTCCACAGGGTTTGGTAACTGATTAGATGTGGATCATTGGGAAGGAGAAAAGGTCAAAGATGACAGTAAATTTCCTGATTTAAGTGATTCCCATCTCTTGTTAGTTCTATGACTGATTTTCTTAATTCCTTGTCTTTACAGAAAGATAATAGTTTCTATCTCATAGCATTGTTATAAAGTGTAAATCAAGTAGGGTGCTTAATAGATACTCAAATATTTCATTTTCTAAAAGAAGTGTAATAACAATAGAAGGTAGCATATGATTAGTGGTTAGTGTGGGACTGGCACAAAGTATAAGAATTAGATGAGTTGTGGAGCAGGAAAGATCATTGTGGTCTGGTTCAAAGTTTCTTGATACCTTTTAAAAAGTAAGTATATTTAATCAAAGTGATATATAGGTCTAGTTTTAAAAAGTCTAATAAAACTAACAAGCTACTTTTATTTGTCTAGTTTATATTGCACTTGTTATATTTACCTTTACCCTTTAGTTGTCTCTCAGCTCCATTCTCTATATGGTCAAATTAACTTTCATCCTTCTGTTCTGTGTGGACTGGTTTTTCTCCAGGCCTACTGTACAACTGTTGCCCTGTGATTTTTCTTTGCCTTTCCTGGGAATACCTTTTACCTCTTTCTTTTTTCTTTCTTTTAACTCCATGTTTGGCTCCTCCACTAGCTCTTTGGACAAGGGTGAACTTCAGAGAACTTGTATATCTGGAAATACTCTACCTGTACATTTAAATGATAGTGTGCCTGGGAATAGAATTATTGGTTGAAAATCCTTTTTACTTAGAAGAAGTTACTTCATTACTTCCCAGTTTCCAATGTTATCATTGAGAAGGCTGATGACATTAGGGTTTTCAATCCATTTAATATGTCCTGTTTTTAATTTCTGGGAAATTTTAAGATCTTTTGTCTTTGATGTGGAATTTCATGATGATATCACCTGATGTGGTTATTTTTGCAAGGCTTCTGACACACCCTTTCAATATGGAAACTCATGTCCCCCAGATGTGAAAATTATTATATAGTTTCTTTCATATATTTCTGCACTAAAGTTTTCATTATTCTCTCTCTACATAATTCCAATTATTTGAATGCTGAATCTTCTGGAATTAATCCTGATACTCCTCAAATTATCTAGTATTTACCTCTTAGCTTTTTGTTGTGTTTTCTGGAACATTTCTTTAATGTTATCTTTTAATTCTTTTATTTTACTTTTAAGCTTTAATTTTAGTTTTATTTTAATCATAATTTTAATTTCCAAGAAAGCCTGTTTTTGTTTCAGTGTCCTTTTTCTAGTAAAGGATTTTGCTCTTCATTCATAAAACCAATAGCTTTTCTCTTGTCATAAGCTTTCCTATTTGTTTGCTAATTTATTTTATTTATGTGATCTTGAAGACTTTTACCAACTATATGGTGAACCTTTAAGTTTGCTCATGTTTAAGAGAAAGCATCAAACTAATTGGAAGCTCAATGTGAGGGGGTGGCATTTATTGAGTAGAAGGGTTCATTATAGGATGACTTGGTGGTAAACTGACTTTTTTATTGAAGTTACCTCTATATTCAGAATTCACAGGTCCTTTCTCGGATATTTCAGCTTATCTAAATAAGGATCTTTCAGTCTCTTTGTCAGGCATCGAAGACGCTGCCAGTGTTACGGAAGGTACTTGGGGAGACACTGTTGGTTATCATTCCCCCTATCCTCTGGCAGCATCTCAATCTAGCACTCTACTATGCCTGGTTGTCTGAGCCTAGATCTTCTTATGTTCAATTTCTCCTTTGAGAGGGATGGGTTTATAACTACTATGATATAGCCTTTAGTACAATTCCCTTGTTTTTGGCCCATTTCCTTACCCTTACCTTCTGTGGTGCCTAGTACTTCACATTCCTGAGCCTTTCTGAGGCTCTGCTTGCCTGATTGGTTTGCTACTTGCTACTTTCCCCCTCAGTAAGCACTTTCTATTCTGTGTTTAGTAAGTTACCACTGCTGTATCTTTGTCTCCCAACTTAAAATACTACGGCTCTGGGTTAGAGATGTCAAAGCCAGAGTTTGCATTTTTATTTTTTATTCTTGTTTTGGAACAGTCTCAGAAAAGGAAGGAGGCAGAAATATCTTTTATTCTACCATCCTAAAATTGGAAGTTTGTTCAATGTTTCTTAATGAATGTTGTGACATTATCTCACTGGATAGTTTATACAAACTACTGTAATAATTTTGATATCTTTTGATTTTTATATAAAATAAAGTCCTAGTCACTCTGTGTTATTCAGTAACCTGAAGAAATGTTCACAAAGGGTTGGTTTCTCTTGGCATCCTAGGCACATTACAATTTGGTTGTACAGTCTGCTGCTATTTCACTGCAAACAGTATTGCGCTCACTTTTCTGTCCTAAGATGCTCTGTTTTTTACATAAAGAGCAGTAGAAGCAGTTCTCTTCCACTCTGAGAGTGATTATCTCTTAATAGCAGGTAGAGTGACTCATTCTCTTATACATCTTAAAGGAGACTTTATTATTTGTGGGGAATAGAGTGTGTGGAGAGGAGAGTTCCAGCAATGTGCCAGGAATTGCATATTCTGGACTAGCATAAAAAGAAGTAACTTCTTCCCCCACTGCAATTTCAAAGCCTGGAAGTAACAACCCACATCTAAGGCTCTGAAAAAATTACATTATTCATAACCAGGACCATGATTCACATAAATGGAACAAAATGGAATTATCAAAAATAGATTCTGTAGATCAATCTGTACCAAAAAATATCTTCTGACTGAGCTTGTGAATTGGCTATAATCCCAGGGACCATTCCATTGAAGTTCTATTGCCTTCTCCTCTACCTTGACTGAATAACCTTTATACTTCTCCCATCACACATTCTTGAAGCTCAAGGTATTTGGAAAACAGGTTTTGTCATAAGGTCTCCTCTTTTTTTTTCTTACGGTTTTTAAAAAATGATACTTGCTTAAACATATCTTGTGTTAATTGTGCTTATTTAATTGGTCACCTTGAATTATTAGGCACTTGTCATTTTTATGATTTGTACATTGACCCACTATTACTTTTAGTAGCAATGATTATAATAACCTGCAGAGTGGGTTAGAAGGGCTTTTCATTTGATGAAATTTGAATTCCTGCCAGAACTATTATTTGTTTCAAAATATGAGCAATATGATTTTGGTCCTTTTACCTCAGTAGTTTTTCTCCTATTGATTTCCTGGTTCTCCAAGAGTAATAAATCTTTTTCAGGGAGTAGTAAACAGAAAAAGACAGTTCATTTGATAACTATTGCTGTATTACATATAAACACACACACAGTATTGAATGCCTAACGTTCAAGGAACTGCACAAGGTGCTCTAAAGGATCCAAAGATGAGAATGTCAGATGCTTTCAGCTGCAAGTAACAATGACAAAGACATGTCATGAAGACATTATTACATATGAAGACGTTTATTATTTTGCGAAGAAATCAAGAGGAAGACCAGTTCCAGGGTTGGAACAGTGGCTTAATGATGCCTTTTTGCTTTGTGCTTTGCCATCATCATTGGATTGGCTTTTTTATTCAGGATTATATATTAATGTTCACAGATGTTTTACTTAACTATAGATATCATGTCCTTATCTAATCACATCCAATGGCAGAAAAATCGCAGTTTTTCTTATCTGTCTTTGTCAGGGAAGAAAATTTATCTCAGAAGTCTTTGGCACATTTCCTTGTCTCCTACTGGCTCAGCTCAAGTTAGGTGCCTATAGTTTAGCTGAAGGGCAGCTGGAAAAGTATCTGTCATTTCAAATATATATTGTGGAAGTCTGTGTGACTATTATGTGTCTGCCACAAGGAATAAGATGCAATCTTAGTCCCCTGTCAAGAAGCTTTGTGTCTCTTGGAGCAGAAAGACAAGTTGTAATTATATTATAATTCATGTGTAGTAGATTCCTGGACACACTCATGGGCTTCAAATTAATGATCCCTTTCAAATTAATGAAAGAAAATTGCTCTAGGTACTTTTCGTTCAGAGCTGCCAAAGCTGTCCCCTCCCATTGTCCCCAATTTTTAGTTACAAGATCTGTCCTGGTCACCTTTTTTTAAGTGTTGTTCAGGAATATAGTATCAAGTTACATAACACGATTTTAAGTTATGTTCTGTTTCTCCAAAATGCCCTTGCTCTTCCATCTCCACCTGCCCAATCCCATTCATCCTTTGAAGAAAACTAAAAATAATCCCTTATTTACTTCATTTATTCAGCAAATATCTGTTACATGATTACTCTGTAGCAAGCACTCTCCAAGTGTTGGGGTTACAAGACATGAGCTCTGATCTCACGGAGCTTATAGTTAGGAGGGAAGATTGACAATAAATGGTAACAACTAAGTGCTGGGGAAGAATAAGGTACAATGGGAGGACTGGCATGCATACTTACATTGTGGTGGGATGGGAGCAGACAGATTAAGACTTCTTGAAGACTTTTTAAAGGTGGTACCTGAAAGACAAGTAGGAATTGGGAGACAGGAATGGAAGGGAAAGTGTTCAAGGTAAAGAGAATAGGCTGTTGGAAATCAAGGAGGTGAAAGTTTTGGTAAAGCACCCTTGAAAAAGGCCAATTTTATTCCTCATCTCTCAAGTAATTTCTTCCTGTAATGAAATCCATAGCACTTAATATGCAACTTTTAGACCATAAGATCTCTTAAGGCGAAACATAGGACTTTACACAGAGTGTTTGATAAATAGTAAGGCAGTTTCAATGGAGAATGAAGCTTTATTATGTGTCAATGCAAAATGCTATCTTAAAACATTAAAACATGAGGTAAGAGGTGGATTATACCACATGTCTCTTCAAAATGAAAGGAATAACATTACCTGTCTAGGTGACTACAGAAACCAAAGCAGCAGGGAGGAATTCTGGAGGAAGAACAAGGTAATTATAGTTCCAGTCCTCAGATGTTACTTTAAAGGCTATTTCAGGAAACATAATGAAAACCTGGGTACCCATGAGAAAGAAAAAATAGCCACTCACTTTTGTTTGCAAGAACATTTCTTTTTAAATAGTTTCTTGATATCAGCTGCTGTTTGGGTCAGGGTTTGGCGATTGGTGGGGAGGGCCTTTTACCAGACCTTACGAGCTCCTTTTAAAATCAAATATTAAAAAAAAAAAAAATCAAATGTCTTTGTCATGACTCAGGTTTTCACCTTTTCATTTAAGATACATGTTCCAAAATCCTCTTCCCACTTGGCTGAGAGGAATCAGAAATGAGTATATTTTGATAGAGAAGGTTGGTGTTCAGCTGTTGTCTTGATAGGCCAGAACAGATATTAGTTCAAGAACCTCTATTTTTTACCCTTAATTTATTCTAGTTCAGCAGTTCATCCCTAGGTTTGAGAAGGCACTTATTTGATCCTGCTGTTTTTATAGCTAAGTAAATAACTCCCAGGTAAAGAGAACATGTATACAAATGTTGTTTTGTGAATGAAAAGACACTACACACAAATGTTAAGGACATTTTTTATTATGAACCTGGGAAGTATTTTTGAAAACAGTTTTTAAAAGTGTCCTCTTCAGGGGTAAGGATTACTTTTTTGGATGCTGGCTATAGAATGGTGAGGTGGGGATGTCAATTTCTCTAATTCGGTGATTCTTAATCTTCATCTTTTAATAGACTTAATTTTTTTAAAGTTTTACACAAAAATTGAGCAGACAGTACAGAAGGCCCCCATATACCTTCCCCTTCCACTATTATTAATGTTTTGTGTATGATAAATTTGTTACAATTAATGACTCAATGTAAAATATTATAATTAACTGAAGTCCATATTTATTCAGATTTCCTAGTTTTTGCTAATGTCTTTTCTCTTCCAGGATCCCATTCAGTTTAAAACTTATGTTCAGTTGTCATGTTAAAGTCATGTTAAGTAACAGTTAACTACATTTAGTTAATTACACTTAGTTATGTCTCCTTAGGCTCTTCCTGCTGGTGATGTTAACCTTCATATTTTTGGGTCATGAGCTGGGTTGAAAAATCTGATGAAAATTACGAATCCTTTCCACAAAAAAATGCACATACTTCAAATGTGTAATTTAACGGAGGTCTACCTATAGCTGATTCAGAAGCCCTGCTTTAGGAGAAATGACTGATCTTTAAAATATCCCTTCTCTACATTTGGTCTCAAGGTCAGTCTCTACCTCTAATTTGCTGTGACCTTTCTGCAACGCTCTTTCCCAAATGGGCCTCAGTTTCACCATCTGTGAAATGGCAGGCTTGGTGTACATGATGTCTAAATCCTTTCCCAGAACAGTGGAAGGTAGACATCACCTAGCATTGTGTCTTCTGGTAGTTATGAAACTCCTGGGAGCAACAGCGGAGAATGTACTCAAGATATTGAGTGAGGAATTATGGTAAGAAAGAAGAAAAAGAATATGGGAGGGTGTACTGATGAAGAGCGGATCTGAGGAATGTGTTGTTCGGCTCAAGGCTCAGGCAAGAAGAACCTGGTTCACTTTCAGGATCTCGAATCACACCCGCTCCCTGCTGGGGTCAATTCCACGTCCATTCTGGCCCCGCCTTCGTCCCACCCTCTTTCCTTCCATTCATGCGGCGAAGTGCCACACTCTGCATGGCCGTCACCTTGCGACACTTTCCATCACGCGAGGGCTCTGCGCGCGCTCTCGCACTGCCAACTCACTCCAATCCCTGTTCGCCTTTGGACTTTTCCGATTGGCTCATTACTTAAGTGATGAAAGTGTTCCTTATTCCACCCCTGTTTCCCTCGGGCTCCGCCCCGCCTCCTCCCCGTTCTCCAGACGCGAGTTGAAAGCTAACCTACCCTCGTCTACGTTGCCCGGGAAGAGTCGGGAAAGCAGGCTAAACCAGGAAGGCACTGGCTGTGGCGCTAGCTGTGGCGCGCACGCGCACGCACGTACGCACGTCGGCGGCTGAAGAGGCAGCAGGCTCGTGCCCGGGCTCGCCCCGCGCCGCGCCAGAGCCTCGCGCACTCAGCAGGTTGTGCTGCGGCGGCGGCAGCTGTGGGAACCGACGGGCTGCGTGTGAGAGGTCCCAGACGCGTGTGCGACTCCGGCGCCGCCACTCTCAGCCTCTCTCACCCCAGTTTCCGTGCCGGGTGCTGAGAAGGGAACGGCGCTAGCCTTGGGAATCCTGGAAGCACACCCCTGGCTGCTTCCGACACCGCCCTCCTTCCCTTCCCAGCCGCGGGCCTCGCTCGGTGCTAGGCGACTCCGCGGGGAGGCGGCAGTGACGGTTGCCTGTCTGTGGAGAGGAGTCCTCCCCTTCAGCCTCGCTGCGCTGCCCGGGCCCTGCAGCGGCCGAGAGCTCGGCGCCCGCCCCCTCTCGCCTTTTTCGTCAACGGGTTAGGGCAGCGTCGGTCCGGGAAGTCTCTGGGCTGAGGCGGCGGCTGGTCCTCCGGCTCCATCATGTCCGCGGGCGGAGACTTCGGGAACCCGCTGAGGAAATTCAAGCTGGTGTTCCTGGGGGAGCAGAGCGGTAAGTGCGCGGCTCCCCCACTCCTGGCAGCTGGCCGCGGCTTCCTCGCGCCGCCCCCAGTGCGGCCCTTGCGTGCATGGAGGCTCTCCGCTGGCCTTGCGTTCCATCCCCCAGCCCTTCCCCGTGTTTGCCGTTCCTTCTTGGCCACTGGCTTCACTTCACCTTGGTCGGTCGGTCGGATTTTGACCCTTCTGTCCCCGACTCCGCCGTTTCCTTCCGCGCAACGCGGGCCTCTCCAGTTCGTCTCCCTTCCCCAGTCCTCACCCCACCCAGCCCCAGCCTCCCGTCCATCCCTTTCTTTCTCCGGTGTCCGTCGTTTCACCAGCCCCAGCCCCTTTCTTGAGCCCCACCCTTATTGCTTGCTCTTTTCCCAGTTCGTCAGCTCCAGGAGGCCCACTCCGCGGAATCGGCCCTCCTCAACCTTGGGCAAGGAGGGTGGGATCTGGGCGTTGTTTCCCCCAGAGGCTTGGCCCTGAGAACTGCGGGTCTTCTGGAAGGTGGGAAGTGGGGGGGGGGGTGTCTTAGAAAAATTCTTGGATGATTTCCACCTGGGTGGGTAATTAGTTTGGGTTATAGAGTATATATATCTGAATTGGAGGCGACTTGAGGATAGAGTGGTTGCGGGGTGAAAGGGTGGCGGCAGCCTTGGCAATTTTTGTTCCTTGGGTTAGGCTGTGGTTTGTTGGAAAACCTCATATTCTTCTCTTGACTTTCATCCCTGCAAATTCTTTGGGCCGTGTAATGCTTTTCTCATCTCTGCCAGATGCTATGTCATGATCGTTTTACTTGGAATTTTTCACATCTCACCTCTCCTTTTTCTCGTGTCAATCTGAAGCAGTGTCTGATTCTCCTTACGGTGGTGCAAACAGGAATTATACTAGGGAAATGTTAATTATTCTATTTCCTGTGTGTTTTACAATTACATATTTAGGATTCCTGCGAAAGAAGGCTTGAGAATAACGAACATCATTGTTTTTGTACGATTTCCTTTGGGGTTAGGGAGTAATGGAGTAGAATAGGAATAGATTCATCATCTAGTTACATAAAATAGATTGAAATATACAATACCATTTCAACTAATTGGCTCTTTTATGCTTAATATTCCATAGTGTCCGATGATCATTTACCTGGTTAGGCTTCTGCTGGTGCTGTACTTTGTGTTTAGATACAAGATCCTAATTTTGTGATGGCTGTTTCTAAAATTGTTTCTTGTGATAATTTGAATTTTATGCTGTATTATGAAAATTTGACACTCAGCAGTTTAGAGATTATCATCCCCCTTTTTTCTCACAATTTTCATGACCATCTTTAAAATCCAGACATTGAGAGATAATTCCTCCCAAGTCATCAAACATTGAGTCACCTATTGAGTGTCTTAGGTTAGGTTATAGAATACATCAGTTACTTCTTTTGATTGGAAAGAAAATAACTACTATAAATTCAGAGCTTTTATTACTGCCTTGAACTGTTTATACTAATTAGTATGGCATTAAAATAGGTTAAAACTAGCTATAGAATTGCTTCCAGTTGGACCTGAGGAATCATTTTTCTCCTCCCATACATAATCTCCACTCTTCTCCATGTCCCTCCACCACCAAGGAAAAATATAGTCTCCTTTTTGAGTGTGAATTTTCCTGAAAGTATAAGCTTGTTTAAGTACATGGTAAAGACCTATGAGGTTGGTCCTGGTCTAGGTATTTTATGTCTATTTCAGGATAGTGCCATACATAAAATAACAGCTTATTGGTCAGTATCAATAAACAGGATCTAAATGCTTATTGTGCACTCCAGGGATGTTATTGCTTGCCTTATGTTGTGATACAGAGCTATTTCGTTTGTGTGAAAAATCCATTAATCTCTGTCTTAGGAAGATATTAGTATGAATAGAGATCATAACAAGTATCTGCAGGTTTCCTTTGAATTTCTTGAGTGTTTATGTTCTCAGTCACATTGCAAAGTTTTATGGCTTCTCCTTTTTCTTTACGTCTTTACCCCCCCTCCCCCTCCTTGTAATTCTTGAAACCATCTTAGATTTTTTTAATAGACTATTTTTTAGAACAGTTACAGATTTACAGAAAAATGGAGAAGATTATCATATGGCCCCACCCAGTTTCCCCTATTATTAACAACTTACGTTAGTATGGTGCATTTATTAGAATTATTTAGCCAATACCAATACATTATTATTAATTAAAATCTAGAGTTTATTCAGATTTCCTAGTTTTTATCTTTTTCTGTTTCAGCATTCAGTTCAGGATGCCACATTACATTTAGCTGTCTCTCCTAAGGCTCCTTTTAGATTTTTTTTTTTAGGACTGTGTTTACATGCTTTTTAACTCAATGGAAGGATAATTATCTTTTGAGGCTACTATATTGCTAAGTAATGCCATCCACTAGCTTTGACAATGAAAGATTGATATCTGTTGTCATGGGCTGTGTCTGTAATTTTCTTAAGCATTAGCAGAGGTCTGTAGAATCCATGTCATCTTGATGTAACTCTTTATGAATTATTTATTTTTAGGTTTTAGAATTCCACAATTCAGCTTTCAAAGACTAATGTGTGGCAAAGCCTTATTTGTCTCCTTGATAGCATTGTACCACATATATAATTCTTACTTTTCTTGTTTGTTTTTTATTTCCCATAGCAAACTGCAAGTCCCATGAAGATCAAAAACTATTGTTTTTTTGTTAATTGTATCCCCAGTGCCTAGCATAGTGCCATACTTATAGTAGGTACTCAGAAATATTTAGTGAATGAATGTAATTAGTATTTCAACAATAACATTTTGTACTTACATTATTTGATTGGACACAGGGGTACTCCAGATGCTCAGTGGGGCAGGGAGCCCAATAATTTATAGTCCTCACCATATCATTTAAAAAAAAAAAAACAGACCAGGATTTTGCAGTTTTTTTTTTTTTACTTGAACAAAATTAGTCTTTTTTTGTAAAAGCTATTGTTAAATTATTGCTATTAATACAGCACCTAGAAAAGTATGTCAAAGAATATTAAAAAGATGTTCATGGAACTGATATGAAGTTAAGAAGCCTGTTTTATTTATTTTATTAAAAATTTGAGGATGCATGCTCCATAACAAAGATGGGTTGTTTCAGTATATGAAGCCTCAGATTGAGTTAATGATATCAGTTTTGGTAATCTCCCCGTAAACTTGTGGTTTCTTTATATATCAGTAGTATACATGGTTTAATAAAGAGATATTGAAATACACAATTTGAATCTGAAGTTTGTTTGAGGAATCTCTTGTTACTACCTCTGGCTATTGTCTTGAAATGCAGAGGCACTTTTAGGAATGTCATTCATAGTTTACGGTAGAAGGTGGTATTACTACAAATGTTATAAATTGGGTTGTAAATTAGGAACTGTAATCTCAGGGTGAAGCACATACCTGGTTTACTATATTAAAAGTTAACTGACAAAATTTTGAATATTCAGTTCATTTAAAAATAATAGTATTAAACTTATTAATGTTAACATAATCGTTTTTAATGAAAAAGAACTATTTTCCAAGCAAAAATTTAGTGAGGGAATGGCATTATTTTGCATCTCTTTAATGTTTGACTTTATTAAAGACAACCAGATTCTAACAGCTCCTTCTCCATTCAGTTGTAATACCATACATCACATAGGCTCTAGGAAATTCCACTGTACACATAGAATGAGAGTGAAAAAAGATGGGAACATCTTAGTATGAAAATGATTTTGACTCCCAAGAGTATAGTGGACTCCTCTGTAGGGTCTTGGGGGTCCTGGGGGGTTGGTGGACCACACTTTGAAAACTGCTGGGTGAGATGATGTCAAGCCTTTTATACCTTGCAGCTTCATATTGCAAGTTATGAGAGTCAAGGGGAATGCTTCTGTATCTTGTTTTGAAAACTTAAAACTAAATAGTAGAGCTAGTGTCGAAGAGCACAGAATCTGGATTTCATATTTTAACACCGGCCACTGACCTTGGCCTCTACACTTCATTTTCCTTTTCTTAAGATAATAGGACCTATCATAGAGTTATTGTGAAGATTAAATTTGTTAAGAAATGTCATGCTTTTAGAATACTGCCTGGCACATGGGAAGTGCTCAGTAAATATTTTAATTTAACAAATGAGAACTACTCTGTCAAGTCGTTTGGTAGAGCCTACTCTTAAAAATTTTACGTTTCCTCAGGGAAAGAAATATGTAATGCCTGATACAGTGTGATGAGTACAGCTGCGTTGAAAGATCCAGAGAAGTGATGGGGAGTGTGGGGTTTCAGGGAAGTCACATTATAAATACAGCTGATAGTTTAAACATCTTTCAATTGAAATGCTTGAATAACATTCCAAAGTTGGAGGAGATGTCAAGAAGTCATCTATGCATTTCTCTTAGGTCTTTAAATTGGATCACTTCCCCCTCCCCCCAACTTTAAAAAATAGGTAATCTAATCACATTTCACAAATCAGAAGGTATATACTGAGAAAACTTACCTACTTCCCTGTTCCTGTGACTGTTCCCTACGCCACCCCCTCTTCCTTTAGTAATTATAAATGTTATTTTCTTGTGTATATTCTGGAATTTCTTTATGCAGATACAAGCAAATATGAGTGTAATTCCTTATTGTCCCTTATATATAAGATGTATCAGACCTAATTCCGTGCCTTGCTTTTTTCACTAACAATATATCCTTGAGATCTTTTCATATTGGTACATATAGAGCTTTCCCATTTTATTTTTGTTTTTAAAGTCTTTTAAAATAGTTTAGATTTACATAAAACTTGCAGAGATAATAGAGACCCTATACCCTGTTTTCCTCTAAAATCAAGAACTCATGGTTAATGTAAATTTTTCATAGTTAATGAACCAACACTGATATATTATTATTAACCAAAATCTGTATTTTATTTAGATTTTTTTGGTTCTTTCTAATGTGTTTTTTCTGTTCTAGGATCCTTCAGGATACTCCATTTGATTTAGTTGTTAGGCCTCTGTAGGCTATTCTTGGTTGTGACAGTTAAACTGGACTGCTTTTAAGTTATTCATTTATTCTTAGAAATTTCCAGGAAAACACATTTTGTAATTTTATTATCACACTTCCCTGTTGTGAAATTCTCAAATCTATTCCCATGCTGTATAGTTAACTTTTTTTCTTGCGGAGGCAATATATAGTGATAAAGACAGTTCTAGATAAATCAAGCTTTGGTTCTAATCCTGACCTCAATGTTTGCAGTGTAATCTTGGACATGTTATTTTTATTTATTTATTTATTTATATTTTGAGAGGGCTTCTCTCATATTTATTGATCAAATGGTTGTTAACAACAATAAAATTCTGTATAGGGGACTCAGTGCACAATCATTAATCAACCCCAAGCCTAATTCTCAAAGGTCTCCAATCTTCTGAAGCATAACGAACAAGTTCTTACATGGTGAACAAATTCTTACATAGTGAGTAAGTTCTTACTTGGACATGTTATTTTAACTTTTCTAAGCTCTTTTCATTTTCTGATACTGGCAGTAATAACCTAGTAGTGTTGCTTTCCCTATCCTCTAAATACAGGTGTCATACTTTTTGGTTCATCTTTACATTGTTATTAAGTAAATGGTATTCATAGCTGAGCTGTATATTATACTGATTACTTGTCTCTTGCATATTTTTTTTTTCTTTGTGCCACTGTTTGACTTCCTTTTTTCCATTTTTAATACATGCTTATTACTAATTTATCTTCAAGCTCTTGAACAACAGTGTAAATCAGTTCTCAGTATATAAGAATACATCAGGTTTTTCCTCAGTTTGATCTCCTTGGGGCATCTCTCCCAGAACCTTCTGACCTATTTAATTTATACTAGTTACCCTTCATGATTGATGTACAGCAGGGAACCTGGGAGCTACCTTTACCATCATTTTCAAAATTTCTTTTTCTCTTGTGTTGGATGGATCCCTTGTTTCTCAGATTACATTTTTTTCCTCTGTTGGTTTGCTTTCTCATTATGTTGAACATATCCTCCAGTAGGTAGTTTATTAGTAAAGGGAACATGGGAAAAAGTTTTGGAGACCTTGGGTGTCTAAAAATATATGTGTACAATGCTTACACTGGAAATCTGGTGGAGTTTAGAATTCTAGATTGGATATAGTCTCCCTTCAGAAGTTTGAAGATGTATTGTCTTGTAGATTCTAATGTTGCCATTACGACTCTTGGTATTTTGATCTTTCATAATGATATTTTCATTTTATATGCATAGTAATAGGTTTAAGTCCTTTCAAACTGGAAACCTATATTCTTCAGTTTCAGGAAATTTTCTTGAGTTAACTATTGTGATGTCCTCTTCTCCATTTTCAGTTCTCTCTGGAATTATTAGACCTCTCTACTTTTATGTTATCTTGACTCCTTTTCATTTCTTTATATTTCTGTTTTAATTTGGAAGACTCAACTTTCTGTCATCCTATTATGTTTTATTTCGCTTTTATTTTAATTTCAAAGAACTCTTGTTTTCTGAATGTTCGTTGTCTGTAGCATCTTTCTGATTTCAGTATCTTGTCATTTTGAGGATATTAATGAGATATATTGCTTTCTTCTTCCCAATACTAAGTTTAAAATTGCTGTTAACTTCTGTTTTAGTTTCTCTATTTCCTGTTTGATATGGTGCTAAAAAAAGAAGTAATTCTTGGCTATCTACTTGTGTTTCAGAGTTGAACACTAAAATTTTGATTTTAAGCTCTTGTGTGGGTTTATGGGGCTTCTCTGTAGGACTCTGGCTGAGTTCTTTTTGGGGAAGTCTCTGATGTTGGATCTTCAAAGTCTTTGCTGGTAAGATTTCCTAAGGAAGAATTATCCAGTGTCTTGGAGGTTTGTTTCTTGGAGCTGAAAGGAGAGAGGATTAAAGATAACATAGAGTAAGTGGATTTAATTTCCTTGTTTTAATATTGTTTGTACCCTAGCCCTCATTTGTACCTTGTGTTCCCCCGTCCAGAAACCTTGTTTTCCTTTCGCAAAGCATTGTCCTGTAATCTTCTAATGATACAGGAGAGGGACCTGCCTGTGTGGAACAGAGGAGGGGATATTAGAGGATGTCAGTCTACCTTTTAAACAGACTTTGAGTTGTTCCTTCTATTTTTAGGACCACCTTTACTCTTATTTCTAGATATGCTTGGCTCTCACAATTCTTGAGCCATGTGGGGGTTCCAGCACAAATCATACTGTTTCTCATTTTTTTCTGTTGTCAGTTAAAATTGATCTTTATGCAGTCTATGAGGTCAGTTGCTACTGTTACATTTGCTTTCTAGCTTCTAACTTGGATGTTTTGAATTTTCTGAGAACTCTCTCTTAAATTTGGACATTAAGAATTGCTTAGGGTTTTCAGTTTCTGTTCTTTTTTAAAAATATATTTTACAAAATTAAAATCAACTTACTTATATCCATGTTTATAGCAGCATTATTCACAGTAGCCAAAAGGTGGAAGCAACCCAAGTGTCCATTGTAAGATTAAAGTATAAACAAATTGGTATATACATTCAATGAAATATTATTCAGCCTTAAAAAGGAAGGAAATTCTGACACATGCTACAACATGGATGAACATTGATGACATTACACTAAGTGAAGTAAGCCAGTCACAAAAGGATAAATACTGTAGACTTTTAAAAATTATTTGATAATAAACATCACTGTTATCTTGCCCTGCCATTGTGAGATTACATAAAACCTTGGTCAGACATCCCACTTCTGAGTTAAGTCCAGACTCTTCTGTCCAAGTTAAAGCCTTTCATATTTTAGTAGTCAGACTTCTACCCTCCTATCTCTAATCTTATTCTTAGCACTTATCTTTACCTGTTACTGTTAGGCAGATTTTTTCTAATAGTTAAAATCATCATTAAGGTATTGTATGCTGTACAAAATGGATATCTTTGCTTTTTAAAACTTCCATTCTAAGAATCAGAATCTTGTAGGTCACTTATCCATTTAACAGATGCCTACTATGTCCAAGCAGAGTTAGGTCCCAAGGGATATAGCTAATAAATGATAAATATATTGTTAACTAATCAGGTATAATCTCTATTCTTGCTTACATCTAGTAGGGAGCAGTAAGGTAGATGTAAATCTTTTACATTGCTCTGAACCATTCAACCTGTTCTTGGACCTCCACCCTCCAATCCATTCTCCACATTGATGGGAGAATGAACTTTATAAAAATCTAAATACAGTAACTTCCTTACCTTAAAAACAAAAACGTTGTGAATGTTCTTAGTGCCACTGAATTGTACACTTAAAAATGGTTAAAATAGTAAATTTTATGATACATATAGTTATAACAATAAAACTTTTTAAATACTCAAAAAAATCCATCTTAGTAGGTTTTTTGTTTTTCATCATTCTTAGAATTAAGTCTAAGATCTACATGGTCTGCAGTGCATTATATGGCTCCTCTCCATTTGTCCATTCTTATCTTGAATGTATCTCCCACCATCTCTGTCTGTTTCAGCCATACTGCCTTTATTTCAGTTGTAACTCCTCACTGAGCTCTATCTTGTTACATACTCCCTCTTCCCCTTTGTCTGTTAACTCCAGGTTATCCTTTAGGTTTCAAGTTACTTCTTCAAAGAAGTCTTTGCTGATTTTTTCAGAATAATTTAGGTTCCTATTCTTTAGACTCTCAGCACTGTGTACTTACCATTGCTTTTAATACAGTTGTAATTACTTGTCAAAATTTGTTTTTCATTTGATCTGTAAGGTCCACAAGGGTAGTACTGATGGATTTTTTTTTTATTGCTGTATTCTAAGCACATTGCACAATGCTTGGCATATAACAGAAGCTCACTAAATACTTTTGAATAAGTAAATGGTTCATGATTTTTACCCTACTTAGTTTCAGAAAGGCCTTGAGGTTGCTTATAGTAAGTACACATAAAAGAAGATAATTAAAAGAATAAAACAGAACAAAAAAAGCTAGCCTAGGAGGAGAAAAGATTGATATCCCCAGTATCTGAGATGAATCTGAAGAGTCAGTGTCTCAGGGAAAATGATGACCAAGGAAAGGCCTTTGGATTTATCAAGAACTAATCAGTAATTTTTAAAAAGTGTTTTCAGTAGAGTTTTGGAGAGTCCAGAAGAATTCAAAAGTAGGCAGTAAGTATAAATGGCATATTTGAAAGTAAATTTGTTATTTAACCAAATATGTTTATGAGTTCTTAAGATATTTTAACTTCTTTAGTATGGGAAATTTTAAATATATAAAAAAGTAGAGAGAACAGCATCATGAACCCCTATAAACTGTTTCTCAGCTTCAGTAATTATCAACTTGTGACTTGTTTAATCTACAGCACATAATTCCCCATCCCTTGCACTGAAGTGACTTGAAGCAAATCCAGTCTATCCTGTCATTGCACATATTTTGGTATGATTTCTAGAAGACAATATATTGGTATATCCGTGGCATACATGGATAAAATTACCCATAGAATCCTTTATTTTGGGGATACTTTGCATGTTTCTGAGGCGTATTTAATATTTCAGGATCTCTGATCATTGCTATCCAATTGAACTTTCTGGTATGGTGGAACTACTCTATATATGCAATGGCTAGTGCAACTGAGGAACTAATTTCTAAATTTTATGTCATTTTAACTCATTTTAATTTCAGTAGCCTTATATGGCTAATTAACCCTTTATCTGACCGTAACCCTTTTCTTAAAACTAAAGAGTACCCCTTCAGAAATTTATGTATATGTACTTTAAATTATCTACATAACCAAGGTACTTATTTACAAAGGGAAAAACAGTAACTTTATGGTAGAGAAACTAGAGATGACCATAACCAAGTGATCAAGGTTACAATCACTAGGAATAAAACATTGTATGACATTGTAGTGTTGTGATGCATCCAGAAAGGCATGGCTGTTCTATGGTAGTCTTGCCAAAAATGCATGGCCTAAGTGTAATGAGAAAATATTAGACAAATCTAAATTGAGGGACATTATGCAAAGTAATTGACCAGTATTCTTCAAAAATGTCAGTCCTGAAAACATGGAAGGACAGAGGAAATCTCACAAATGGGAGGAGGCTACAGAGGCATGACAACTAAATGCAATGTGGGATACTGGGTTGGATCTTAGAACAGAAAATGGGCATTAGTGGAAAAAAATGAAACATAAGTTCTGTAGTTTAGTTAGTAGCATTTATCATAATTTCATAGTTTTGGTAATTGTGCTACTGTTATGTAAGATGTTATTAAGGGAAGCTGAGTAAAGGATACATAGGAATTCTCTGTGTATTTTTGTAACTTTTCTGTAAACTTAAAATTGCTTCCAAATAAAAAGTTAAATTAGTCCTGTAAGATAGGTACTACTGTTATTCCCATTTCACCATGAGGAAATTGAGGTACAGAGAAGTTAAGTAACTGGTGCTGATTGTGTAAGATTAGTGAGTGGCCAAGCTGGTATTTCAAGTCAACAGTCTGGTTCTAGAGTTCCAGTACTGAAACGTTAGACTGTACTACCTGTCTTTGTTAAATGTTGTACAGGTGGAGTATGTGCAGAAAGGACAGGATGCTTATTTTACCTAAATCGTAAGAGTGAAAAAAACTTAATAATTTCTGAAAAGTTTGATAAATATAAACTAAATCTGTTAGATAAGGTTAAATGTTTCTCAGGTATTTTGCAGTGCTAGGTTTCTGTAATGTATGACAAAATTCTTAATACATGTAACTTCAAGGAGAGTAAGATGAGAAACAAATTAGTTTTTAGTAAGTTTCAGTGGCTTTGATAAAATTTGCTTTGTTAATGATTGTGTTACTATGATACTGAATTATCATAATTATTTCAGAATGCTGTCTATACACAAGGAAAATCATAGGCTTATTTAATCATGGTATTAAAGTGTTGTGATATTCAAATAACTGAAAAAAGTCTTTAGGTTTGTAATGTATCTTACATAAGTGATAATAGCTAGTTACTTTGCAATTCTGAGATCTGAACGAGAACATAAAGGTTTTTAAACTGAAACAGTGAATATAAGTCAAGATATATGGAAGAATTTCTTGACTGAAGAGGTTGTGGGAAATTAGAGTGGTTTATGAAATCACCTGGAGGATATTTCCTTGAAAGAGGTAGGAGTACTCAGAACCAGGGGTGTTTTGGTTCTAGAATAACCAGTGGTCTCCCACCTGTGACATTTGGTTTAACAGATTCTATTTTTATTCTAAAGAATCATTTATTGATAATTAAATATTTTTGTTTGCTAGTTTTATTTGGTCTTATGTTCCTCAGTGTGAGCTTTTATCACAACTTCTTGATGGCTGATTTCATTTATTCTGTGTTACATAAATCTGTTTTGACATGGGATGGAAGTGGGATAGAAAGAAGAGCATTAGAGTACAATGCTGTATGAAGTATTGTGTGTTTCATTGCAGAAGTGTTAAGTACCAATGTTAAAATATTGTTGGACAAAAAAAATGCATAGGCACAGTATTAGGATAAGATTAATTAGGGTCTGATTGAAATGATCATTTGAACTGCTTTATATAGGAGGATGCAATGAATTATCAGGGATTTTGAAACTTTTGGACAGGAGTGAAACCTTATATTAGCTAAAGGGATTTGAATGAATACAGAAGAAATGCTGTTTTAAAGTTAGACGTGTCTAATCTTTGTGTGAAAGGGGACTTTTCAATTTCTCAAATACTTGTGATCATAAATGGGTAGGAATATATGAAAGGGCACTGTGCTAAAAGATGTCTTTGGCCAATGTAAAGTGGCCACCTAAGTGGACTTCCTTTCTCTGGAATTTTGTGGTAACTTAAGTGCAGTGAGGATGAATGACTTGAATTCTGACCAGATGAGACATTGAGAGAGATCCTGATATTCTATTTGAAGATTCCTTCTTTAAAACAAAAACTACCTTGAACTAAAATATTAGAAAAATTATTCTCTATACCTAAATGATACATACCTATATTTTGAGGTGTTTTTATTGCCAATTTTTAACTTCATGAGTGCAAATACTTTGATTTCCTTATTTGTTACGACTTTTAAAAGTTGGTGTACTGTAAAATTTGTATTACTGGAGTTGAAGGGAGAATATTTTCAAGTTTCTCCCCACTTGGGTTTTTAGTTTTGATTAGTTTATTATAATTTCCAGAAGTGTTTTTTCAAAGTCAAAAGTTACTTGCTTAAATTTTGCCACAGGGAGAAAAGTTAAGGTGCACATAAAAGAGATTGCAGTCACAGTTTAGAAAAAGACAACCCATGACCCAGGCATTGTGTGGTAGAATCTTAAACTGGTGCATCATCCTTTTCAAAGTGGTGTCCTTTATTCTTCATGAACAAAAAGAAACAAGAACAAAAGGTATGATTTTTTTTCTGAACAGATCAACCTCCGCTTGCTTTTTTCACTCTTAATGACAACTTTTTCATAAATAAAAAATGTTTTAATGTAGATAGATGCATCAGTCTACAAAATCTACAACCATCTGTGATTTTTATGTCCTTTTTAAAGTTTTTCCATAACCCATGTACTGAAGAAGTTTCCTGTATTATGTAGGTTTTTTTTCCTTGCCTTTCATATTTAGATTTATAATCTACCTGAAATTGATTTTTATGTTTACTGTGAAGTAGATATCAGGTTTAATTTTTTTCCATTTGGATATGTAATTATCTCAACATCATGTATTTAAAAAAGTACATTTCTTCACTGTTCTGCTATTTCAGCTTTGCAGTAATCAACTATAAATTCATTGGTTTGATTGTGGAATTTCTGTTCCGCTAATTAGTTTGTCTATCCTTGGAACAATACCAAACATTCTATAATTTTATATAAAAATTACTGATTTCCCAAAGAGCAAACCCTTTCATCTTTTTACTTAAGAGTGGCTTGGCAATTCTTGGCTTTTTGCAGCCATGGGGAAGTTTTTGATACGAATTCAGTCTTCTTAAATTCATTGAGACTTGTTTTGTGGACTAAGGTGATCTAGTCTGGAGAATGTTCCATGTATACCTGAAAATAATGTGTGTTCTACTGCTTTTGGATGTAATGTCAGATCTGTATATATGTGTAGCTCTGGGGGGAAGGCGGTTCCCCAACCTGGGGCAAGTTCCCTAAGTTCCTTATGAATCTGATGAAACTGAAGGAGGACAAGAGGAAGGGCAGGTTGGGAGAAAGTGTTTTTATTGTTCACAGCTTGCTTGGGTTCACTAGCCAGCTCCCGCTCTATCCGTCCTCTCTGGCGTCTTGCACTGTCACTTCCCCTGCCTGCCTTTTCCAGGAGGAACTCCAAAGGCAGGTCCCTGGTGACTGGGGGGCACCAGACCAATTAGGTACTAGGGAAGGAGGGACTGGCTGTTTTCCCTCTATTCCTTGCCCCAGATCAACCAGTATTTCTGCCATGGTAAACACTCATTGGTATGTAAATAGACCCTTATCCACACACCACTCTATGGAAGATAGGCAGAAATTCTAGGTGGAAACCTAGACTCCACAATATGTAATTCTGTTTGGTCTAATGCTTCTTTATTTATTTTCTTATTGATTTTCTCTCTGGATAATCCACTGATGTTAGTGGGGTGTTAAAGTCTATTACTATTACTGTATTACTGTCAGTTTCTTTATGTCTGATATTTACTTTAGGTGCTCCACTTTTGGGTACATAGATATTTATAATTGTTAAATCTTGCTGGATTGTGCTTTTAATTATTATATAATGTCCTTTGTCTCTTCTATCAGTCTTTGTTTTAAAGTCTATTTTGTTTAATATAAGTGTGGTTATTCCAGCTTTTTTTTTCTTCATTCCATTTTGCATGGAGTATCTTTTTCCATCCCTTCAGTTTAGTTTGTGTGTGTCTGGGTCTGAAGTGTAGGCAACAAATAGATGAGCCTTGTTTTTTATCCATTCATTTGTCCCTATGTCTTTCAATTGGAGCATTTAGTCCATTTACATTTAAAGTAATTATTGGCAGTATATAGTTATTGCCATTTTGTTACATATTTCCTGGTTGTTTTTGTTGATCTTTCTGATCCTTTCTTCCTCTCTTGCTCTCTATTCGTGCATTATGACTTTCTTAGGTGTTGTTTGTATTCCCTTCTCTGTATTTTGTGTGTCCATTATAGGTTTTTGGCTTGTGGTTACCAGAGGGTTCATCTATGACATCCTACATATATAGCAATCTATAATAAGCTGATGGTCACTTCAGTTTGAACACATTCTAAAAACACGCTTTTTTTCCCCCCTCCTCCACATTTTATGTATATGCTGCCTTCTTTTATACCTTTTTATTTAGTGTTTCCCTTAACAAATTTTTAGATGTAATTGATTATATTACCTTTGTATTTTGACCTTCATGGAAGCCTTTAGGTGATTGATTTACTGCATCTGGTATATTTTTGTACGTGACATTTTTCCTTTCATCTTTTCCTTGCTTCTAGTTAGGGTCTTGTCTTTTCTTCTTAAATATTCCTCTTTTAACATTTCTTGTAAGGTCAGTGTAGTGGTGATGAATTTGTTTAACTGTGTCTGTGAAGTTCTTTATCTCCCCTTCCATTCTGACTGATGACCTTTCTGTGTGTAGCGTATTCTTGGAGGTTTTTCTCTTCCAGCACTTTGAATATATCATTCCACTCTCTTCTGACCTGTAGGGTTTCTGCTGAAAATCAGCTGATAGTCTTAGGGGGTTTCTCTTATAGGTAACTCACAGCTTTTCTCTCTCTGCTTTTAAGATTCTTTCTTTGTCTTTGATCTTTGATATTTTAATTACAGTGTGTCTTGATGTGGTCCTCCTTGGGTTTATCTTGTTGGAGGCCTCTCTGCTTTCTGGACCTGAATGTCTGCTTCCTTCCCTAGGTTAAGGAAATTTTCAGCTAGTATTCCTTCAGATAAGTTTTCTACTTCTTTCTCTTTCTCTTCTCCTTCTTTCTTTTTCTCTCTTCTCCTTCTGGGACTCCTGTAATGTGAGTGTTTGGACAGTTGATATTGTCCCAGAGCTCCCTTAAACCTGTCTTCATTTCTTTTTATTCTTTTTTCTTTCAGCTGTTCAGCTTGAATGTACATTCTTCTGCATCCTCTAGTCTGTTGATTCCACTGGTGTATTTTTCATTTCATTTTTTTGTATTATTCAACTCTGATTGGTTCTGTTTTATATTATCTATTTCTTTGTGGAGGTTTTCATGAGTTCCTCCACTCTTATCTCAAGGATGGTGAGCATCTTTATAGTCACTCATTTGAACTCTATCCAGTCTTGCTTAATTAAAGCTGTTTCATTTAGTTCTTCTGAAGTTCTGTCATGCTTTTTTGTTTCAAACATATATGTCCTCATTTTATTTGACCTCCTGTGTTTGGTTCTATGAATTAGCAGAAAAGGCCATCTTTCCCAGTTTTGAAGGACTGGCCTTGTGTAGGGAAGTTCCCTAGGTAGACTGTGTGTGCCTGCTAGTTTGGGCCAGTTGGCTGGAAGCCCATGAGCTGGGAGTGTCCTGGTATCAGGACTGTCAGCGTGTGGTTGAAGGGAGGTGCACTTAGGGAGTGCAATCAGAGGGGCTCATGAGTGGATACTGATCAGATCCATACTGGTGGGAGGGCTGTGGGTCCAGGTGTGGTGTCCAGGAGAGCCCTGCTTCCACAGCTAATGACTCCATGCCTGTGGTGCAGCAGTGGCCCGGGTATACTCTGCAGGGGTGGGCAGCAACTGGCTTTGCACCCATGGTGCTGCCTCAGGCCCAGGTTTGGCTCCCAGGAAAGCCTTGTGTCTGTGGCTACTGGGGTGGCACCTGCAGTGCAGAGGTGGCAAGGATGTGTACTCCAGATATTGAGGGTGATTGACTCTGTGACCTAGGGGCATCTGAGGCCTGAATGTGCTCTGTGGCTGATGGCTTGGAAGCCGCTTAGACTGCTCCCTATATCACCCTCAGTGTGGGAAAGGAGTGCAGAACATGGTGCTCACGAGACCTCTGATTTGGAGAATGTTGCAGCCGTTCCCTTGCCAAATGGCGGGTGCTTTAGTTGTATGAATTAGGGGGATTTTTCACTTACAATCTACTTGCACTTGAAAGTGTCACCTTTTTTTCTCTGCCCCAAGACAGGGAATCTATGTCCAGGTCCCTCAGCAATACTCCTCCTCTCTGCAGGTTGTTGTGCTGGGGGTGGGGTTCCCTCCCTTACTGTATCTTCATCTCTCCCACTGTTTTTCTAATTATTTTATTTTATTTTGGTATCATTAATCTACAATTACCTGAGGAATATTATGTTTACTAGGCTCTCCCCTTCACCAAGTCTACCCCACAAACCCCATTACAGTCACTGTCCATCAGCATAGTAAGATGCTGTAGAGTCACTACTTGTCTTCTCTGTGTTGCACATCCCTCCCTGTGCCCCCCCCCCGACATTACATGCTAATCGTAATGCCCCCTTTCTCCCCCTCCCCCTTATCCCTCCCTTCCCACCCATACTCCCCAGTCCCTTTCCCTTTGGTAATTGTTAGTCCATTCTTGGGTTCTGTGATTCTGCTGCTGTTTTGTTCCTTCAGTTTTTTCTTTGTTCTTGTACTCCACATATGAGTGAGATCATTTGGTACATGTCTTTCTCCACCTGGCTTATTTTATTGAGCATAATACCCTCTAGCTCCATCCATGTTGTTGCAAATGGTAGGATTTGTTTTCTTCTTATGGCTGAATAATATACCATTGTGTATATGTACCACATCTTCTTTATCCATTCAGCTACTGATGGACACTTAGGTTGCTTCCATTTCTTGGCTATTCTAAACAGTGCTACGATAAACATAGGGGTGCATCTGTCTTTTTCAAACTGGGCTACTGCATTCTTAGGGTAAATTCCTAGGAGTGGAATTCCTGGGTCAAATGGTATTTCTATTTTGAGCTTTTTGAGGAACCTCCATACTCCTTTCCACAATGGTTGAACTAATTTACATTCCCACCAGCAGTGTAGGAGGGTCCCCTTTCTCCACAACCTCGCCAGCATTTGTTGTTGTTTGTCTTTTGGATGGTAGGCATCCTTACTGATGTGAGGTGATATCTCATTGTGGTTTTAATTTGCATTTCTCTGATGAATAACGATGTGGAGCATCTTTTCATGTGTCTGTTGGCCATCTGAATTTGTTCTTTCGAGAACTGTCTGTTCAGCTCCTTTGCCCATTTTTTAATTGGATTATTTGCTTTTTGTTTGTTGAGGTGTGTGAGCTCTTTATATATTTTGTATGTCAACCCTTTATCAGATCTCTCATTTATGAATATATTCTCCCATACTGTAGGATACCTTTTTGTTCTATTGATGGTGTCCTTTGCTGTACAGTAGCTTTTCAGCTTGATGTAGTCCCACTTGTTCATTTTTGCTTTTGTTTCCCTTGTCTGGAGAAATATGTTCATGAAGAAGTCGCTTATGTTTATGTCCAAGAGATTTTTATTTTTGCCTATGTTTTCTTCTAAGAGTTTTATGGTTTCATGACTAACATTCAAGTCTTTGATCCATTTCGAATTTACTTTTGTGTATGGGGTTAGACAGTGATCCAGTTTCATTCTCTTACATGTAGCTGTCCAGTTTTGCCAACACCATCTGTTGAAGAGACTGTCATTTCCCCATTGTATGTCCGTGACCCCTTTATCATATATTAATTGACCATATATGTTTGGGTTAATGTCTGGAGTCTCTAATCTGTTCCACTGGTCTGTGGCTCTGTTCTTGTGCCAGTACCAAATTGTCTTGATTACTGTGGCTTTGTAGTAGAGCTTGAAGTTGGGGAGTGAGATCCCCCCCACTTTATTCTTCCTTCTCAGGATTGCTTTAGCTATTCGGGGTCTTTGGTGTTTCCATATGAATTTTTGAACTATTTATTCCAGTTCATTGAAGAAAGCTGTTGGTAATTTGATAGGGATTGCATCGAATCTGTATATTGTTTTGGGCATGATGGCCATTTTGACAATATTAATTCTTCCTAGCCAAGAGCATGGGATGGGTTTCCATTTGTTAGTGACTTCTTTAAGTTCTCTTAAAAGTGTCTTATAATTTTCAGGGTATATAGGTCTTTCACTTCCTTGGTTAGGTTTATTCCTAGGTATTTTATTCTTTTTGATGCTATTGTGAATGGAATTGTCTTCCTGACTTCTCTTTCTGTTAGTTTATTGTTAGTGTACAGGAAAGCCACAGATTTCTGTGTGTTAATTTTGTATCCCGCAACTTTGCTGAATTCCGATATTAGTTCTAGTAGTTTTGGCGTGGATTCTTTAGGGTTTTTTATGTACAATATCATGTCATCTGCAAATAGTGACAGTTTGACGTCTTCTTTACCAATCTGGATTCCTTGTATTTCTTTGTTTTGTCTAATTGCTGTGACTAGGACCTCCAGTACTATGTTGAATAAAAGTGGGGAGAGTGGGCATCCCTGTCTTGTTCCCGATCTCAAAGGAAAAGCTTTTAGCTTCTCACTGTTCAGTATGATGTTGGCTGTGGGTTTATCATATGTGGCCTTTATTTTTAATTTTTAATTTTTTTTATTTTCTAAGAGAACAAGGACATTTATTGCATAAGCACAGTAGACATTACAACTTTGGGAAATTTAACATTGATACAATACTTTAATCTACTGCCCATATTCCTGTTTTTTTTTTTTTTTTTTTAGATAATTATTTTTTATTGAAGGGTAGTTGACACACAGTATTACATTACATTAGTTTCAGGTGTACAACACAGTGATTCAACATTTATATACATGATAATTCTAGGTACCAGCTATCACCATACCAAGTTGTTACAATATTTTGACTATATTCCTTATGCTATATATTACATCCCGGTTACTTATTTATTTTACAATTGGAAGTGTGTACTTTTTTGTTGTTGTTGTTGTGAGGGCATCTCTCATATTTATTGATCAAATGGTTGTTAACAACAATAAAATTCTGTATAGGGAAGTCAATGCTCAATGCACAATCATTAATCCACCCCAAGCCCAATTTTCGTCAGTCTCCAATCTTCTGAAGCATAACGAACAAGTTCTTACATGGAGAGCAAATTCTTACATAGTGAATAAGTTACATGGTGAACAGTACAAGGGCAGTCATCACAGAAACTTTTGGTTTTGCTCATGCATTATGAACTATAAACAGTTCAAATATGAATACTCATTTGATTTTTATACTTGATGTGGCCTTTATTATGTTGAGGTACTTGCCCTCTATACCCATTTTGTTGAGACTTTTTATCATGAACTGATGTTGAATTTGGTTGAATGCTTTTTCAGCATCTATGGAGATGATCATGTGATTTTTGTCCTTCTTTTTGTTGATGTGGTGGATGATGTTGATGGATTTTTGAATGCTGTGCCATCCTTGCACCCCTGAGATGAATCCCACTTGGTCATAGTGTGTGATCCTCTTGATGTATTTTTGAATTCGGTTTGCTAATATTTTGTTGAGTATTTTTGCATCTATGTTAATCAGGGATATTGGTCTGTAATTTTCTTTTTTTTAGGGTCTTTGCATGGTTTTGGTATTAGGGTGTTGCTGGATTCATAGAATGAGGTTGGGAGTATTCCCTTCTCTTCTATTTTTTGGAAAACTTTAAGGGGAATGGTTATTATGTCTTCTCTGTATGTCTGATAAAATTCCGTGGTAAATCCATCTGGCCTTGGGGTTTTGCTCTTGGGTAGTTTTTTGATTACTGCTTCAATTCCGTTGCTTGTAATTGGTCTGTTTAGATTTTCTGTTTAATCCTTAGTCCGTCTTGTAAGGTTGTATTTTTCTAGGAAGTTGTCCATTTCTTCTAGGTTTTCCAGCTTCTTAGCATATAGGTTTTCATAGTATTCTCTAGTAATTCTTTGTATTTCTGTGGGGTCCATCGTGATTTTTCCTTTCTCGTTTCTCATTCTGTTGATGTGTGTTGATTCTCTTTTTCTCTTAATAAGTCTGGCTAGAGGCTTATCTATTTTGTTTATTTCCTCAAAGAACCAACTCTTGGTTTCACTGATTTTTTTCTATTGTTTTATTCTTCTCTTTTATTTGTTTATTTCTTCTCTCATCTTTATTATGTCCCTCCTTCTGCTGACTTTAGGCCTCATTTGTTCTTCTTTTTCCAATTTTGGTAATTGTGATTTTAGACTATTCATTTGGGATTGTTCTTCCTTCTTTTAGTATGCCTGGATTGCTATATACTTTCCTCTTAGAACTGCTTTCACTGCGTCCCACAGAAGTTGGGGCTTTGTGTTGTTGTTGTCATTTGTTTCCATATATTGCTTGATTTCTATTTTTATTTGGTCATTGATCCATTGATTATTTAGGAGCATGTTGTTAAGCCTCCATGTGTTTGTGAGCCTTTTTGCTTTCTTTTTACAATTTATTTCTAGTTTTATACCATTGTGGTCTGAGAGGTTGGTTGGTACAATTTCATCTTTTGGAATTTACTGAGGCTCTTTTTGTGGCCTAGTATGTGGTCCATTTTGGAGAATGTTCCACATGCACTTGAGAAGAATGTGTATCCTGCTGCTTTTGGGTGTAGACTTCTGTAGATGTCTGTTAGGTCCATCTGTTCTAGTGTGTTGTTCAGTGCCTCTGTGTTTTTATTTTCTGTCTGGTATTGAATGGTGTGTTGACGTCTCCTAAAATGAATTCATTGCATTCTATTTTCTCCTTTAATTGTGTTAGTATTTGTTTCACATATGTCGGTGCTCCTGTGTTGGATGCATAGATATTTATAATGATTATATCCTCTTGTTGGACTGACCCCTTTATCATTATGTAATGTCCTTCTTAATCTCTTGTTACTTTGTTTTGAAGTCTATTTTGTCTGATCCTAGTACTGCAACACCTGCTTTTTTCTCCCTGTTGTTTGCATGAAATATGTTTTTCCATCCCTTGACTTTTAATCTGTGCATGTCTTTGGGTTTGAGGTGAGTTTCTTATAGGCAGCATATAGATGGGTCTTCCTTTTTTATCCATTCTATTACTCTGTGTCTTTCGATTGGTGCATTCAGTCTGTTTTACACTTAGGGTGATTATTGATAGATATGTACTTATTGCCATTGCAGGCTTTGTATTTGTGATTACTAAAGGTTCAAGGTCATCTTCTTTACCATCTAACCATCTAACTTAACTCACTTACTACGCTATTATAAACATAGTCTTCTGATTCTTTATTTCTCTCTTCTTTTTCTTCCTCCTCCACTCTTTATATGTTAGGTGTTTTATTCTGTACTTTTAGTGTTTCTCTTGACTGATTTTGTGGATATCTGATTTTATTTTTCGTTTAGTTAATGTTTGGTTGGTTTACTTTCTTTGCTGTGGTTTTATTTTCTCTGGTGACAGCTGTTTAGCCTTAGGCATACTTCCACCTAGAGCAGTCCCTTTAAAATACACTGTAGAGATGACTTGTGGGAGGTAAATTCCCTCAACTTTTGCTTATCTCAGAATTGTTTAATCCCTCCTTCAAATTTAAATAATAATCTTGCTGGATACAGTATTCTTGGTTCGAGGCTGTATTTTCTCTGAAGATTATTGTGTTGAATATATCATGTTACTCCCTTCTGTCCTGTAAGGTCTGCTGAGAAGTCTCATGATAGCCTGATGGGTTTTCCTTTGTAGGTGATCTTTTTTCTCTCTCTGACTGCTTTTAATACTCTGTCCTTGTCTTTGATCTTTGCCATTGTAATTTTTATATGTCTCGGTGTTGTCCTCTTTGACTCCCTTGTTTTGGGAGATCTGTGGACTTCCATGGTCTGAGAGACCATTTCCTTCCCCAGATTGGGGAAATTTTGAGGAATTATTTCTTCAGAGACATTCTATCCCTTTTTCTCTCTTCTTCTTCTTCTGGTACCCCTGTTATGCCAATATTGTTCTGTTTGTATTGGTCACACAGTTCTCTTAATATTCTTTCATTCCTAGAGATCCTTTTATCTCTCTCTGCCTCAGCTTCTTTGTATTCCTGTTCTCTGATTTCTATTCCATTAACATTCTCTTGCACTTCTGTTGTTTGTTTCATTTCTGTTATCTCCCTCCTGAATTCATCCTTTAGCTCTTGAATATTTCCCTGTAGCTCCATCAGTATGCTTATGACTTTTATTTTGAATTCTTTCAGGAAGATAGGCGATTTCTGTCTGGTGTTTGAGGGATTTTGAACTGAGCAAGGTTCTTCTGCCTTTTCATGGCAATTGGAGTGGTCATCGGCAAGTGGTGCATGTGTCAGCTGGGAGAACAAAGTCCTTTCCTTTTTGCTGGTCGCAGGTTAACCACACACAGGGAGCAGCCTCTGTGTTAATCCCCTAATCTGCTGTGGGCGGGGCGGCCTTCAAGATGGCCTACGGCAATGGCAGGGTCGCATGCCAACAGCACTTGTTCTGCCGTAAGAGCAAAGACCTGTGTGCCTCCTGGTCTCTGCACCCGTCTCGTCTCTGTTGTCTGTGCTTGTCAACCATGCATAGGTAGTAGCCTCCGGGTTAATCCCCTGAGCTGCCATGGGCGGGGAGGCCTTCGGGATGGCCTAGGGCACTTGCCTGTATTCCTTTCTAATGAAGGTACTTTCATACCTCTTTTTATTGCACTTTGCTGATTTTGTGTTTTTTGCAAATTAAAGGTTGTGACAATGTTTCATGGAGCAAGTCTATCATTACCATTTTCTGGACAACGTTTCCTTACTTTGTGTTTCTGTATCACATTTTGGTAATTCTAGCAGTATTTCAAACTTTATTATATCTGTTATGATCTATAGTCAGTGATCTTTGATGTTACTGCAATTGTTTGGGGGTGTCACAAACCATACCTGTATAAGATGGTGAACTTAATTGATACATGTATGTTTTCTGACTGCTCCACCAACCAGCTGTTCCCCACATCTTCCTCTCCTTGTTCTGCATATTCCCTGAGACAGCAATATTGAAATTAGGTCAATTAATAACCCTACAGGGTCCTCTTAACTGTTGAAAGAGAAGTCACATATCTCTAACTTCAAAAGCTTGAAATGATTTAACTTAGTGAGGGAGACATGATGAAAGCTGAAACAGGCTGAAAGCTAGGCCACTTGTGCCAAACAGCCATGTTACACTGTTAAGGCAGAAGAAATGTACCTGAAGGAAATTAGAAAGGCTACTTGAGTGAACACAGGAATGAAAGGAAAGCAACACAGCCTTATTGCTGACATGGAGAGTTTTAGTTGTCTGGATAGAAGATCAAACCAGCCACAATATTCCTGTAAGCCAAAGCCTAATCCAGAACAAGACCCTAACTCTCTTCAATTCTGTGAAGGGTTGGAGAGGTCAGGAAGCTGCAGAAGAAAAGTCTGAAGTTAGCAGAAGTCAGTTCATAAGGTTTAAGGAAAGAAGCCAGTACATAACATAAAAGTGCAAGGTGAAGCAGCAGGTACTGAAGTGTAAGCTGCACAGTTTATCCAAAAGATCTAGCTAAGATAAGGTGGCTACACTAACTAATTTTCCATGTAGACAAAATAGCCTTCTCTGGTAGAAGATGCCATCTAGGACTTCCATAGCTAGAGAGAGGAAAAGGCATGCCTGGGTTCAAATCGTCAAAGGACAGGCTGACTCTTGTTAATGGCTAATGAACTGGTGACTTGAAGCCAGTGATCATTTATCATTCCAAAAATCTTAGGGATCTTAAGAATTAGGCTAAATCTGTTCTGCCATGCTCTGTAAGTGAAACAACAAAGCCTGGATGGCAGCACATCTGTTTGTAACATAAATTTATTGACTATTTTAAGCCCACTGTTGAGACCTGCTGCTCAGAAAATAATAGTTTGAAAATATTACCGCTCATTGACAATGTACCTTGACACCCAAGAGCTCTGTTGGAGATGTACAGTGAGATTAATGTTGTTTTCATGCTTACTAACACAACGTCCATTCTGCAGCCCATGGATCGAGGAATAATTTCGACTTGTAAGTCTTATTTAAGAAATACATTACATAAAGCTGTAGCTATCATATATGTTAATCAAAAGTTTATGTTATCAGTAAGGTTTCTGGTCAACAGCAGGCTATTTGTAGTTAATGTTTCTGGAGAGTGAAAAGTTGTATGTGGATTTTTGACTGTACTGGGGGGTGGGCACTCCCAACCCTTGCATTGTGTAAGGTTCAGCTGTGTGTGCATGATACAGAGTTGTACAACCATCACCACAATCAATTTTAGGACATTTCCATACCTCCAAAAGAATCTGTATCCCTTAGCCATCACCACCCAATTCACCTACCTTCTCTCATCCTGAAGCACCACTTATTTGCCTATTCTAGATACTTCATATAAATGAAATCATATTATGTGTGATCTTTTGTGACTGGCTTCTTGAACTTAGCATAGTGTTTTCAAGATTCATCCTCCTTGTGGCATGTATCAGTACTCAATTCCTTTTTGGTTGGATAATACTCCTTGCATGGATATACTACATTTTGTTTATTCATTCATCAGTTGATGGACATATGGCTTGTTTTCACTTTTTGGCTATTATGAATAATGTACACAGTATGTTATAATTTCATTGTTATTCAGTTCATATTTTGAAATTTCAGTTGTGATTTCCTTGTGAACACATGGGGTATAAGTGTATTACTTTATTTCCAAACATTTTGGGGCTTTCTAGATATCTTTTAGTTAATAAATTTCTTGTTCAGTTTCACTGAGAGCATATTCTATGTGATTTTAAAACTTGAAAATTTGTTGAGATTTGCCTTATAGCCCAGCATTTCTTTTCAGTTAGAGGATACTTAGATTCTGAGTTCATCTAGAATTATCTTCACTTTCCCAGTGAAATCTTAGATTTCCAAAAAGGACTATCAAAATGCTTTCTAATAATTGTTTATATTCACTGAGCATGTCCATACCAACCACTTTATATGTATTAAGAACTGCTCTGTGATTTAGGAATTATTATTATTACACTTACTTTATAGATGAACCAAGTGCAGAAGGATTAAAGAACCTGTTACAAAGCTGGTAAAAGGTAGGCTGGAGAATAGGCAAATCTATAGATATAGAAAGATTAATGGTTGCTGGGGAGGCAGGGTTATGGAGAACAAGTGCTAGTGGGTACGGGATTTCTTGTTTGGAGTGATGGAAAATATTCCGGAATTAGTGGTCATGCTTCTACAACTTTGTGACTATTCTAAAAACCACTAAATTTTGCATTTTATAAGTGTGAATTTTATGGTATGTGAATCATAATCTCAATTTTTTCATAAAGGCAGAATTAGTATTCCAGTCCAGCAACTGCTTCCAAATATTGCTTATTCACTTAGAAGACTTTTGACACTGGGATCGGTTCATTATTAGAAGTAAAAGCTTCTAAGAGGCTGTAATATGAGTTACATAATATGACTATTCTATACATGACTATAATGTACATGACTTATTGCTATGTTCCTTTTTTATTTGTTTTGAACAATTCAGGTACTCCTTTATATAAGTGGAGTTATATATTTAAATTTATTTCTTTTTAGATATATTCCTGTTAAGGTTGGAAAAATAAATAAAGCTCCACAAGCAGGTTTTCTAATATAGGGTAGCTCATGGTACTTGTTAAAGGCCCCAACTGCCATCTTTCTTTATTCTGGTTAACCTCTTCTTCTAACCTCAACTTTACAGTCATTTTTCTCTGGGAAGTTTTTCCTGATCTTCCAGCCTCATTACAGAAAACTGCTCTCACCTATAATATCCTGTGCATCCTTTCCCTGTACTTTTTATCACACTGCAATAATTTTTCTTTCTCCCTTACTTAACTTGAAGAGGGACTGTGTTTTGTTTTTTTTATCCCCAGCATTTATGTCATCCCTGGCATTTAGTATATGCCCATTAAAATTAAGAAATATAGGTGAGTAGGATCTTTTTCTTTCTTATATGCCTTGGGCTACAAGTGTTTAAAAGATACAGCCCTACCATTTGGTTTAGATCTCATACCTGAATTATTCGTGAGTGGATAGTGCAAGCATACTTTGGATATACTGTGGGCTAAGTTCATACCGCCATACTGCCACAGTAAAGCAAATATTGCAACAAAAGTAGTTAAGTGAATTTTTTGGTTTCCTAGTGCTTGTGAAAGTTGTTTATACTCTTGTAATCAATCAAAGTATACAATAGCATTATGTCTAAAAAAAAGTACATACCTTAATTTAAAAACACTTTATTGCTAAAAAATACAAACATAATTTGAGCTTTCAACAAGTCACAATCACTGATCACCATAACAAACACAATAATAGAAAAGTTTGAAATATTGTGAGAATTAGCAAACTGTGACACAGAGACACTAAGTAAGCAAATGGTGCTGGGAAAATGGCACTGGTAGACTTGCTTGATACATGTTTGCCACAAAAAACACAAGATCTGTGAAGCACAATAAAATCAGGTAAGCCTTTGTAGTGAAATGGAATAGGAATCCCACTGAGATCATTGTCATTCCTGGTCTCTACAGAATTACAAGAGAGTATAAATAACATCTTGCAGATGGCCTGATTTCAGAAATTTTATTATAAATATTGGAATTGGGCTCTACTTTCTATTTTGTTTCTGCAGGCAGTTTCAAGGCAGCAGTGTAACTGCCATTGTAGTTTTTTAGAGATTACTTACAAACATGCCATTTAAATGACAAATATGTATCCATAAATAGAATGGGATATTTGAACCTTTCATTGCATTCTGCTGATCCAAAATAAGCTATTTAAGAGAGTTACCTTTTGAGTGAACATACAGTTTTTTGTATTCAAAACTATTTTATAAAGGACTTCAGTAGAAATTAATGTTGCTAATTGATTAACCAGAAGTCATGTAGAATAATGAAAAATGATACTATTGGCTTTAAAAATAAGAGTCAGTTATTTTATCAGCAAAAAAGGGTTTATTTGGGAATTGCAGATAGTTAAATTCAGGACATGAAAGCTATGACAAAACTGTAGGCAAGCCAGAAGAAGAAAGGAGGAATGCCTTTTTATAGAGGAAAGGGGGAGTTGGAGGGGTTGTCATAGATAAAAAGTTCATTGGAGTAACTTAGGGGTTCAAAGTTTAGTGGCTTTCATTGGCTGAGTTGTGACTGCCTCTCATTGGCTGGGCTGTTGCTGGGCAAGGAGAAAATCTTCCTCCTGCTTGGTTAGTAAAGTAGGCTTCTTCCTGTTGGGGCTGCAAAGGCCTACAAAGAGTGGTATGACGTGAGAGCTCCCCTTTCTGGCCACCTCACTCCATTTTAAATGAGGTTTCATTTCAGTTTCACAATACATACTTAAACATTTTAATTTGAAATATGTAAATGACACATTTGTTAATCTAGTATAGGGATAAGCTGTTTCATCATGGGTCTATGATTGCATTTCAGAGTCTTAACTGCGTAAACTTCATCAGTTTTAGTTTCTTTTGAGTGTGTATTTAACAGTTGAGAAGAAATTAGCGTAGATTTAACTACCTTTTCCTCCAGTATTTTACAGTTGTCTTGTTCTTAATTTTATTCTGAGAGTTTCTCCTTTAGGTGCTTTTTCTCCTTTCTTTTAGATTTTTACTGTTAGAAATTGTTTTGCTTTTATAATTTTTAATAATTATAGATGTAGTTTTTCTTGATTATGGGTGATTAATACATATTTTTGCTTTAGCAAAATGGGATAAAATTATGCAGCCTTTTTTTACAATTTGATTTTTACATTAAAATATTTTCACCTATTTCTTATGGCACTAAAATTTTTGTAGCAAAAATTTGGATACATAATATTGTGTACCTTATGAAGGCATCATAATTTATATAACCATGGCCCTGTTGAAAGTAGTCTGTTTCTAAGTTTTACTTTTGTAAATAGTAGTACAGTGAGTAGTTTTACCTAAAGCTTTGTGCACATGCCTGATTATTTCTTTTATGTACACCTGTTTAGATCAAACTGCATACTATATCAAACTGCATGTTCCTATTTTTTTCTTTTTTGAGAGGGCATCTCTCATATTTATTGATCAAATGGTTGTTAACAATAATAAAATTCTGTATAGGGGACTCAATGCACAATCATTAATCAACCCCAAGCCTAATTCTGAACAGTCTCCAATCTTCTGAAGCATAACGAACAAGTTCTTACATGGTGAACAAGTTCTTACATAGTGAATAAGTTCTTACATGGTGATGCATGTTCCTATTTTGATAAATACTGCCAAATGGCCCTGTAGGAAAGGTTGTCCCTGTACTAGTTTAGATTCCCACCCATGGAGTATTTTCTGTTAGCTTTACTAATACAGGAATTTGAAATAAAATATCCAGAATGCTTTTCCCATTTTAAATGACAAAAAGTAATTAGATAATCTAGTACTACAATACCTTTTAGAATTCATGGCCTTTGTTAACATTACAGTCAGGACACTTTCATTCATTCATTTATCCATCTTTCCATAGAAGGACCTATTCAACCTAAGGAGAAGGGTTGTAGTTAAGGCTGTATGTCCCAAGTGTTAGAGCATGGAGTGTGGAGCTGCAAAGACTTAAGGGTATTTCACAGAAAATGTGACATTTGAACTAGAATATGACAAAACATCCTTTGATTCTTTGTAGTGGTTTAATTGGAAAGTAGTGATTTTCACATTGGGGCCATCTGTTAATGGATAATGAAAATATATTTAAATACTTAGGGACATTTCCAGACATACATCACAGTTGTACTGATAATATAATGAACCCTGTGCAGTGTTGACTCCTTGAAAATACCACCAAAACAATCTATTACTAAGGTAAATCTGAGTTTATTGCTTAACATGGTAAGGGAGATAATACTTTGTCTTAGTAGCTGTGTTGGTTTCCTAGGGCTACCACAACAAATTACCACAAATGGTTAGCTTGCAACAACAGGAATTTATTATCTCACACTTCTAGAGGCTGGAAGTCCCCAAAGCAAGTTGTCTAGAGGGTCATTCTCCCTCTGCAGGCTCTACAGAAGAAACCATCCCATGCATCTCTCCTCGCTTCTGGCAATTGACAGCAATCCATGGCTTGGATTATGGCAGCATAACTCTAAGACTCTGCCTCTGTCTTCACATGGCCTTCTCCTGTGTGTCCCCATGTCCAAATTTCCCTCTTCTTAAAAGGATACCAGCAATTGGATTAAGATCCATCCTAATCCAGCATGATCACATTTTTAACTTGATTACATCTGCCAAGACCCTATTATCAAGTAAGGTCACATTTCACAGGTTCTGGGTGGACATGAATTTGAGGGATACTCTATTCAACCCAATACAGTAGCCTCTTGGAGAGGGAGGAGGGCAGAATTGGGATATTTATGGATTTTGAGGTCTGATTTAAGGTGGGAGTTTTAATATGGGGGCTTGGTTGGGATTAGGTAAGGATCCTATTATAATAGTTCAAGATTTGTGGGCATAATAAAGTGAGGGTTTGAGACAAGGTTCAAAGTATCTGTGAGACTAAACAGTTCTTGATGCTATTAACAATATCAACAGTTTCATCTTCATTTGAATGAACTTTTGGGAATTTCCTGAAGGAACAATAGTTTGCAACTTTTATTTTTCTAGACAGTAATTTCCTGGAATAATAAAGTAAGGTTGATAACACTAGAATGGTAGGGTCATGTTTATTTAGACATAAGCTGTATGAATGTAGTTGGTTTTGGTATTAAATCGCCAAATACCACCGTAGAACTTCAGTTACTAAATTTTGCCAATTCTTGTTTTAGTTCTCTTACCCCTTCCCTGCCTCCTGAATTAGTTAGCCAGCTAGCTTTCCTCCCTTCATCCTTTCCTTCCTTGCATCCTCTTCCTGCCGTACTTACGGACATTTATTAACCACTTATTAGCAAGCAGGTATAGAATAGTTCATGCATTCTGTGCAAGCTTGATGAAGTCCCTGCTTTCTGACCTTTATGTTGGTCCTCTCCAACCTCAGTAAAAGGTTTACTCAAGTGGATGTGAGTATACTTCAGAGTCAGGATAGTTACCCTTACTGTTGGTGCCAGGTGATTAGATGAGCCTGTTTAGGGATCAAGTAGGTTATAGGTTCAGGGTCTGATGCTTGTTAGATCTTTTTAAAATTTAGATAAAATGTGAGTATAATATAGGTATACAGAAAAGTATACCAATCTTTTAAACTTTATTCAGGGAGTATACATTGTGTGTGTGTGTGTATTTTTTTTTTTTTTACCTTTGTTAAAGCTTTTCATTTTGGAATAAGTTTAAATTTATAGAAAAATTACAAACATAGTGCATAGTTCCTATTTACCCCTCACCTAGTTTACCCTATGTTAACATCATATATTAGTATGATACCTTTGTCCTAACTAAGAAACTGACATTTGACATTACTATTTAGAAACAAACTCCAGACATTATTTGGGAAGTGTATGACTTGTTGAATAGTTTATATATCCTTGTTACTACCACCCAGGTGAAGATACAAGTCATTCCCAGCTCCCTGGTTCCCTTTTCCAGTTAGAAACTCCAAAAGTTATTACTATTTTGACTAATATTTCCATTGATTAATTTTGTCAGTTTTGAACTTTATATTAATGGAATCAAACAATAAATTTCTGTTTCAGGACACTTTCACTCTATGTAATGTCTGTAAAATTTGTCCATGAGATATATATATTCTGTCATGAGTTGTATATATATGAGTAAGATGTTATTTTCCTGTGTAATATTTCATTATATTACGATGCCAGAATTTATCCATTCTCTTACTTGTAAACATTTGGATTGCTTCTGGTATTGGCCATTATGAATAAAGCTGTTATGAACATCTTGTACATTTTTTTTGTTCAAATACCACATACTCTTTTCCTACTGAGTTTTAGGGTATTTTCTTGAACAAATGTTTTGTCATTTTCTGTATCTCTTTAGGACTATTTTCAAAGATCTTAATTTTTTTTTTTCCTTACCATTTTCACTGGGGAGTGGGTATATGTAGCTCCTTATCATGTCATGCTGGAACTACTTTCCTTGTCACTTATCTCCCAGTCTGGCCTTGCCTTTTATGTTTCTTGATAAACTCGCTCTCTTAATTGTTGCTTGAACAGAAATTCCTAGTTTGGTAAAGTTCAATCTTTAAATATCTTTCTTTTTGAGTTCTGTTTAAGAAATCTCTGCCTACCCCAAGAAATGAAGATGGTTTCCTGTACTTTCTTTTGAAGCTTTAGGTGTTAGCTTTTACAATTAGGGCTGTAATCCATCTTGAATTAATTTTTTGTGTGAAGTGTAGGATCAAGGTTCATTTTTTTCCATTTAGATAACCAATTGTCCCATTTCTTCCCCACTGAATTCCATTGGTGCTTTTGCCATAAGTTAAGTGGCCACATACACATGTGTCTGTTTTTGGATTCTCTTCTGTTCTGTTGGCCTGTTTGTCTATATGCACATTCATACCACATTGGTCTTATATACTGTAGCTTAATAGTAAATCTTGAAATCTGGTAGTGTAAGTTCTCCAGTTGTGTTCTCCAAGGTTATTCCATTGACTATTCCAAGTTCTTTGCTTTTCCAAATAAGCTTTTGAATCAGTTTGTCAATTTATTCAAAGAAACAAAAACCCTGCTGTGTTATAATTGGGATTGCATGGAATTTGTAGATCAGTTTGGAGAGAAGTGACATTTAACAATTTTGAAGTAATATTCAGTCTTCCAATCCTTGAACATGGTATATCTTACCATTTATTTAGGTCTTCCTTAATTTCTCAGTGTTTTGCAATTTTCAGTGTATTGTTCCTATACATTTTTGGTTAGATACAGAGGTATCTTATTTTTGATGCTATCATAAACAGTATTTTTTTAAAATTTCAATTTCCAATTATTGCTAGTATATGGAAATACAGTTGATTTTTGAGTACTGGCTTTGTTTTCAAGGGCCCTACTGTTTGCTTATTAATGTAAAAATTTTATGGATTCTTTTGCATCTTTTGCCATGAGTGTTACTGGCTTATCATTTTCCTTTTTCATAATCTTGTCAGATTTTTTAAAAAAATCAGTTATACAAGCAAGATTGATTTAACATTTGAGAGTCAATCACTCTAATACACTGCATGTAGAAAAAACCATATAATCATTTCAATAGATGCAGGAGAGGCATTTTACAAAATTCAAAATCTATATACAATTTGCTACAAACTTTTAATTAAGAATAGAAGTGAACAGTATAAATCTGATAAAGGATATTTACCAGCTTTCCCCTGCCCCAACAACAACTGAAAAAAACCTACAAGTAACATCATACTTGATGAAATATTGACCTCTTTTCCTTTGAAGTTGGGAAATGATGTTCATAGGAATATTTATTTTAAAGCCAATACCAGAAATCTTACTCAACCAGTAACTGTTTTAGCAGTTAGCCTATAAAACAATGGAAGAGAAAATAGTGCATTGACCATAGCAAGTTGTTTCATAAAACTTTATTTCAGTTCTGTAATTGTGTGCTAGGTTGGGATTTTTACCTTCTGAAAAAGTTGGTATTAATTCAACAAATATGTGTTTGTTTAGTATGAGGTGCTAAGCAGTGTGTTAAGCTCTGATGATGTGGAGTAAACAAGACAAATACAGAGCTTATAACCTGTCAGAAAAAAAAAAGCAAATCTTAAGTTTACAAACCATTTTACAGTAGCTTTTGGGGTAAATAAGAACAGTAAATTTACAAGGACCCCATATTGAAGAATCATATTTAAAATGCTTAATGAGTTTTTAATCCTTTAAATAAAAAATTTTAATAAGATTTTTGTATTTCTTAATTATATAATTTATATGCTCCTTTGATTTTTTTCAATTACTGTTTTTTCTCTTCTGTGAAATGCATTATGCTTTTTATCTTGAGATTTATAGGTTTACTTTTTACAGATTCCAATCAGTGTTAAATAATATTAGTATATGTATTGTTCCTCAGTTCTCTAGGAATGGTTGTAAAGTTTTGCCTTTAAGTGCATACTCTTCTATATAAAAAATATTTTGGGAAAATACAGCAAAGTTTTCACATTAATTATAATGGGTGGTAGGATACATGTAATTTTCAGTTTATTCTTGATCTTTTCTGTATTGCCTGCTTTACAACACACAGTTTATTCTTACTTTAAGAAAAAGAGGGAGTTTTGCCATTTGTAACAACATGGGTGGACCTAGAGGGTATTATGTCAAGTGAAGTAACTAAGAGAAAGACAAATACCATATGATTTCATTTTTATGTAGAATCTAAAAAACAAAACAAAACAGACTCATAAACAGGGAACAGATTGGTGGTGGCCATGGGGAAGGGGTGGGAGGATGGGTGAAGGGGATAAAGAGGTACAAACACCCATTTATAAAATAAATTAGTAATGGGGGAAAAGTACAGCATAGGAAATACAGTCAATAATACTGGAATTATCTTTGTATGTTGACAGAGGGCGACTACACTAACCCAATGAGTATTTAGTAATGTATGTAACTGTTGAATTGCTATGTTGTACACCTGAAACCAATATAATATTGTATATCAATGATACATTGAAAATAAAGAATGAAAACAAAAAATAGATATATAAAAAGAGGGCAGCATTTTTCAAAACAAAATGAAAACTTTTATTTCTATTTTTTATTAATCAAGAAGGAAATTGGTCATCTCATTGCTCTATAAAGAGACTTCTTTCCAAACATCAGTTTACTTTTGACTAGGGTCTAGGGAAAATAGCTATAGCTTTTCTCTTCAACCTGCTATTTTAGGCTTTCCATAATAAGACATCTAGGAGTAGGTGATTTTTGTGGGGTTCTTCCCTCTTTGGCCCAGTTTTTTCCTTGGGTGTTTATATGCATATGAATAGAGGATATAATATAGAGGCCAAGGTCAGGTCTCTAAAAACATCAGTTGAAATCCAAAGTTACTTAAACTCAAACTGAAATATGAAGGACTAGGTAGTTTTCTTTTCCTCCCAGAAGTATTTACATTTTGGGGTACATTTGAGAGATTTACACAGTTCCTTTCTAATTGATATAATTTGTTATATTCATTTAGTATTTATTGAGTCTGTAGAAAGAAAATGTAGATGTGGTTCTTATCCTTGGAAAGTATGCCCATTGGTAAGGAAATTGCCACTATTCCACTATTTTTGACCTAGTGGTATTTTCATATGGATTACCTAAAAATACCAATACAAAATAGTGGTATGAATTGTGGTGTCACCCTATTGGAGAAGTGGAGAGATCTGATCCTGAGAGGAGTTTCAAAACAGTTTTTCATGTCACTTCTTTCTCACTTTTAAACAGTTTAGTTCTTAATGCTCTCATACCTCTCCTAGGACTCTCTATCTTTAGTCTTTGTATACTCCCAGGGATTATGCTTTGATTCACTGAATGAAGTGAACATGAACCTCATTTTCCCCAGGTTACTTTCCAGGTACTATGGTTTCTTCATGGTCTAATCCCAGTTCTATTTCATTAGGTCCTGAGTAAAATATCTGGTTGGCCTTTCGTGAATTAGATATGTCAACATGATTATTTTTTTCCATCTTTTCATTTGCCTCAGCTCTTAACTAAATAAATGCCTTTTACCAGTACTCTTAATTTGAGAAATTGTTATCTGTTATTAGAGAAAGGCATTTCAACAAACTTGGGGCTTTATGTTTTTAAATTATTTTTAGTAGAACCATTGCAGAAATGTCCTATTGAATTTAATTGCAGTTCTCCACAGAAAAGTTGCTTGAGAACCCAATGTAATATGTTAACTGAGTGAATCTTTTGTCTTTTCAGTTGGAAAGACGTCCTTGATCACCAGATTCATGTATGACAGTTTTGACAACACCTACCAGGTATTTGTTTTTGCCATCTCACCAGTTGTTTCTATTTTGTATTATAAGTAATATTCAAGGTCTTATAAAATATTCATTTGTTTACATGCAGTCTTAGATATAAAAGCACTTTCTATAATTTGTAAACAACTATATAAATACAAAGTATAACTGATGTTGATCATAATCCTCAACTTTTTCATTTGATTTATCCCCTCTTCCAAAGTCTATTGAAATATTATTGCTAATACCATCAGGGATAGAAGTAGGCATGATTTATATGTTCTCTTATATAGAGGTTTTATCCAAGTCTAGGATTCTGTGACATTTTGATCTACACTTGAAACCAAGACTAAATGAGTAATGTAATTAGAAATCATTACCAGAAGGAACTTTGGGAAATCCACAAATATGTGGAAATTAAACAACACATTACTAAATAACCAGTGGGTCAAAGATAAAATCACAAGGGAAATTAGACAACACTTTGAAACAAATGAAAATGAAAACAACATACCAAAATTTATGGGATACAGTTAAAGCAGTGCTACAAGGAAAAGAAAAAATACAGTAAATCAATAATTTAACTCTACCTTGAGAAACTAGAAAAAGAGGAGTAAACCTAAAGCAAGCACGGAAGAAACTTTTAAAATGTAGATTATTATCATTCAGGTATGGTGAGGCCAATAGAGCAAGAGAAAAATACCATTGAAAAGATAGTTTATTATACTCATAGATCCCAAGAGGAGGGGGACACTCCATGCTATGGGCGGGAGGCACATTGGAAGCATTGGTGTTGGCCAGGAAATGCTGGGGTGGGAAAAGTGAAACATGGGCAGGAGCCTTTATTGTGCTTTCTGTGGGAAGGATGGGTGAGGTGAGGTAAGCAGATTTTGGAGTACCTAGTTTGAATAAATTTCAGTGGCCTCTGGGGTGTAACGGCTGTTCCTAACAGTTGTCTGGTACTTGGTCATGGGATTGGGGCAGGAGAATAGTGGCCCAGAGTGTGGTAGAGGAGATGGTCCAGGTATGGACTCTTAAGTTGGTTGGTTTGCATGTGAAAGGTGCTCTCACAGGCAAGTTTACTATCTCCAGGAATTGGCAAACCCTGGGAGGGCCAGTTTCTCCAGTGTCAGGAAGTCCCCAGATGTCAAAGCAACAAAAATACAGAAAATAAAGACATTCTTAATTCAAAAGCTAATGAAGATTAGAGCAGAAATACAGGAAAGAGAATAGAAAAGCAGTAGAGAAGTACAGTGAAACCAAAAGTGGTTTAGGAAAGATCAGCAATTGAGAAACCTTTAGCTAAACTAATCAATGAAAAAGGACAGAAGACTCAAATTACTAAAACCAGGAGTGAAAGAAAGGACATTACTACTAACCATACAAAAATAAAAAAGGATTATAAGGAAATACTATGAACAATTCTGTCAACAAATCAGATAACCTAGGTAAAATGGACAAACTCCAAGAACAATACTATGTAACTAACTCAAGAAGAAATAGAAAATTTCAATATACCTTTAATAAGTAAAATTAGTGATCAAAACACTTCCCACAAAGAAAACCTTCCAGAACTAGATGGCTTCACTGGTCAATTCTATGAAACATATAAAGAACAACACCAGTACTTCATATACCTAAAAAAACAGAATAGGAGGGAACACTTCCCAACTCCTTCTCTGAGGTTATTATTACTCTGATACCCGAGGCAGAAAAAGACATCAAAATTAAAACTACAGACTAATACCCTTTATGAATATAAACACAACAGCCCTCAGCAAAAAAACTACCAAACTGAATTCAACAACTCATAGAAAGGATTATATACCTTTTACCTAGTGGATTGGTAAATTGGTACCAGGATTACAAATTTGGTTAAACATACAAAATGAATGTAATGCACTATATGAGAAGAATAAAAGATAAAATCACATGGTCATTTCAATACACATAGAAAAAGCATTGTGATAAAAACAAATGAGGAATGCAAGGGAACTTCTTAAACATAATAAAGGGCATCTATGAAAAACCCACAACTAATATACTTAATGTTGAAAAGCTGAATGCTTCCTCTGTAAGATCAGGAACAAAGCAAGGATGTCTTCTCTCAGTTATATTTATGGCTAACTTATATGTATGTCTAAGGTATCTTAGTTTAAACCTCTTAATCGTAAAACAAAAATCAAAGAAAAACAACAAAAAATGAATTTGCAGTGTTAAAACCTAGTACTTTCACTGAGGCCCTAAGCACATTATAAATCCTTTTCTGTATTAACTTTCTGAAATGTCCCTATTAAAATAAATAAAAAGGCCCCTTTAAGTATCTATTTTACATCTGTTATTATGTAATTAGTATAAAAGCTTCATTTCAGTTGTTTTGTTTTAGTAATATATATCAAATGTTAATCTAATTAAAGGAGTGGTTAATTTCCATAGTTACTGCCACTGTCTCAATTATTTATCAAACCATTTTTTTCTGAAAGCTAGGGTAAATTTAAAATCTGAATCCTGTCCCTTTTTTAGTATATATTTTTCCATGTTTGAAATATTTTATTTCAGGAGTATGCCTTCTGATTTAAATACTTGAAAAACTGAAAGACATGGGCATTTATGCCATATAATAAGCTTTAAAGTTAGAAGAAACTTTATTTACGTTTTAGTTCTGCCATTTGGTAGTTGGATGCTTTTGGACAAATTACACCAGTTGGGACAACCTTTTTGGGAAAATGCTCTATTCTCTTGTGATATTGCCATTTACCATATAGAAAAATATTGTTTTTATCTTCTTCTTTTTTGAAAATCTTAGCACTTGCTTTTCCTCTCTATTTTAACCTGTCAGCATTTTAGGCGACTATAATGTTCACACAGAAGATCTTATACTTTTGACTAATTGGCTATAAATTGGAGGTTCCCATGACCCCCTCCTTGGGTTCAGTAATTTGCTAGAATAGTTACAGAACTCAGAGAAACACCTATGTTTACCAGATTATTATAAAAGATGCAGATGAACAGATATGTAGGACAAGTTATGGAAGGGTCCTAAGTTCAGGAGCTTCCAGCCCTGTGGAGTTTGGGATTTGCCACCCTCTGCACATGGCATATTCTTGTTCACCAACCTAGAAGCTCTTCAAACTGCTTCTAGGGTTTTTATGGAGTCTTCATTACATGTGGTTGGTTATATCATTGACCACTGGTGACTGAGCTCATTCAATTTCTAGCATCCCTGAATGTGGGGCTTGGGCGGGGGCGGGGGCGAGGGCAGCGGCGAGGGCAGCTCAAAGTTCCAAACGTCTAATCATATGATTGGTTTCCCCATTCTTAGGGACTGACTTTATGGAAGTTGCCTCATTAGTATAAAATTAGATATAGTTGAAAGGGTTGTTAGGACTAAGAAAAGATTCTCCTTTCACATTTTTTTTTGGTATCATTAATCTACAATTACATGAGGAACATTGTGTTTACTAGACTCCCCCCATCACCAAGTCCTCCCCACATACCCCATTACAGTCAGTGTCCATCAGCTTAGAAAGATGCTGTAGAATCACTACTTGTCTTCTCTGTGTTGTACAACCCTTCCTGTGCCCCCCCTACATTATGTCTGCTAATAGAAATGCCCCCTTTTTTTTCCACTTATCCCTCCCTTCCCACCTGTTGTCCCCAGTCCCTTTCCCTTTGGTAACTGTTAGTCCATTTGTGGGTTCTGTGAGTCTGCTGCTGTTTTGTTCCTTTGGTTTTTTCTTTGTTCTTATACTCCACATATGAGTGAAATCATTTGATACTTGTCTTTCTCTGCCTGGCTTATTTCACTGAGCATAATACTCTCTAGCTCCATCCGTGTTGCAAATGGTAGGATTTGTTTTCTTCTTATGGCTGAATAATATTCCATTGTGTATATGTACCACATCTTCTTTATCCATTCACCTACTGATGAACACTTAGGTTGCTTCCATATCTTGGCTATTGTAAACAGTGCTGCGATAAACATAGGGGCGCATATGTCTTTTTCAAACTGGGCTGTGGAATTCTTAGGGTAAATTCCTAGAAGTGGAATTCCTGGGTCAAATGGTATTTCTATTTTGAGCATTTTGAGGAACCTCCATAGTGCTTTCCACAATGGTTGAACTAGTTTACATTCCCACCAGCAGTGTAGGAGGGTTCCCCTTTCTCCACAACCTCGCCAACATTTGTTTTGTTTGTCTTTTGGATGTTGGCCGTCCTTATTGGTGTGAGGTTCTCCTTTCACATTTATTGCTCTGTTTTCAGAGCTGTTTCAGGAGCTGGTAAGAGAAACCAAACATTAAAACAAAAGATGCTCCTTTCACTCTTATCACTTAGGGAATTACCAAACCACAGAGGTTTAGTGCCTTGCACTAGGAGACTGGGACAAAGATCAAAGTACATATTTCTTATTATATCACAGTATAGCACCGGTGAACTCCACACTGGTAAATTCAGTGGTCATTTCTCAGTCTTATCTTACTTGACCTGTAAGCAGCATTTAACATTTTAACATGATTTCTTGAAACTTGTTTACACATAGCTTTCAGGATACCACACCTTGCTTATTCTTCTTCTACCTTTCTGGCCTCTCTCTCTCAGTTTATTTTGATAGTTCTTCTTCCCTAGTCTGTAAGTGTTGGTTGGTTCAGGGCTCAGTCTTGGGTCTACACTCACTCTAAAGTGATCTTATACAAAGTCCCATAGCTTTAAATACTGTGTGTAACGATTGTCAAAATGCTTATGATTCCCAAATTTACATAGTTAGCCTGGATCTCTTTCATCCAATTCCAGATCCATAATGCAGCTGCCTACCTGACATCTCCATTTGGTTATCAGTTGGCATCTCAAAGTTGATATATTTGAAACTGAGCTCTTAAGATTTCCCCTCAGACCTGCTTTTCCTGTCCTTTCCCATCTCAGTTAACAACACCAGGCTTTCAGTTAGCTTAGGTTACCTTTGTGATACTCAGTTCTTCTTTTCTTTGCTACCCTACTACTGCTCTATCATTATGTTCTATTAGCTCTGCTTTACAAATATATCTGGATTCTTTCCCATCTCCCACCCCAACTAAAAGCATATTAGTCTTTAAGTCACAATAATAGCCTTCTAAATGATCTTGCTAATTCCCCTTCACAGTATCAGGTTAATTTCAACAAGCCGAATGATTCTCTTCTAAGTTAAAAGTCAGTGATGAAGTCTTAACTCCATACACAAAAGTAAACTCTAAATGGATGAAAGACCTGACTATAAGTCATGAAACCATAAAACTCTTAGAAGAAAACATAGGCAAAACTCTCTTGAATATAAACATAGCAACTTTTTCATGAACATATCTCCCTGGGCAAGGGAAACAAAAGCAAAAATGAACAAGTGGGACTATATCAAACTAAGAAGCTTCTGTACAGCAAAGAACACCATCAATAGAACAAAAAGGCATCCTACAGTATGGGAGAATATATTCATAAATGACATATCCTATAAGGGGTTGACATTCCAAAATATATAAAGAGCTCACATGCCTCAACAAACAAAAAATGGACAGACGATCTGAACAAACACTTCTCCAAAGAAGAAATTCAGATGGCCAACAGGCACATGAAAAGATGGTCCACATCGCTAATCATCAGGGAAATGCAAATTAAAACCACAATGAGATATCACCTCACAACAGTTAGGATGGCCAACATCCAAAAGACAAACAACAACAAATGCAGCGAGGATGCAGAGAAAGGGGACCCCTCCTACACTGCTGGTGGGAATGTAAACTAGTTCAACCATTGTGGAAAGCACTATGGAGGTTCCTAAAAAAACTCAAAATAGAAATACCATTTGACCCAGGAATTCCACTCCTAGGAATTTACCCTAAGAATGCAGCAGCCCAGTTTGAAAAAGACATATGCACCCCTATGTTTATCACAGCACTATTTACAATAGCCAAGAAATGGAAGCAACCTAAGTGTCCCATCAGTAGATGAATGGATAAAGAAGAGGTGGTGCATAGACACAATGGAATATTATTCAGCCATAAGAAGAAAACAAATCCTACCATTTGCAACACGGATGGAGCTAGAGAGTATTATGCTCAGTGAAATAAGCCAGGCAGAGAAAGACAAGTATCAAATGATTTCACTCATATGTGGAGTATAAGAACAAAGAAAAAACCAAAGGAACAAAACAGCAGCAGACTCACAGAACCCACAAATGGACTAACAGTTACCAAAGGGAAAGGGACTGGGGACAACAGGTGGGAAGGGAGGGATAAGGGGAATAAGGGGCAATAATACAAATAGCACATATAATGTTGGGGGGAGGGCACAGAGATGGCAGTATAGCACAGAAGACAAATATTACGCAGTCCTAAGAAAAAAACAAATCCTACCATTCGCAACAACACGGATGGAGCTAGAGGGTATTATGCTCAGTGAAATAAGCCAGGCGGAGAAAGACAAGTACCAAATGATCTCACTCATATGTGGAGTATAAGAACAAAAGAAAACTGAAGGAACAAAACAGCAGCAGAAGCACAGAACCCAAGAATGGACTAATAGTAACCAAAGGGAAAGGGACTGGGGAGGACGGGTGGGAAGGGAGGGATAAGGGTGGGAAGAAAAGAAAGGGGGCATTATGATTAGCATGTATAGTGTTGGGGGGTGCATGGGAAGGGCTGTGCAACACAGAGAAGACAAGTAGTGATTCTACAGCATCTTACTATGCTGATGGACAGTGACTGTAATGGGGTATGTGGTGGGGACTTGATAATGGGGTGAGTCTACTAACCACAATGTTGCTCAAGTGATTGTATATTAATGATAAAAAAAGGTCAGTGAAACTGTTCTAAAATTGATTGTGGTAATGCTTATGTAATTCTGTGATTATAGTCAAAACCATTGAATTGTGTACTTCAAATGGTTAAATTATATGGTATATGAATTATATATATAGCTGCTTTTAAAAAAAGTGTTATTAGGTCATTCTTTGGAATATTCCACCTAATTCAAATTAAAGCAAAGCCATCATAATCCGTTCTACACTATGTTATATGTTTAACCCATTTACCACTATATGCTATATTTTTATAAAATTAAGTTACAAAATGAGAAGAAAAACAGATATACAAAGTAAAAGTCCACTGTAATTTAAAAAGTGCTTGGATGCTGATTAGTATAAAAGCTTACAGCTGCATATTCCCCAGTTTCTGTACTTACCTTACTGTGGACTGATGACAGTTGTTGGGACTAGCACTAGTCCCTGGACTTCTCTTTGGATAGCACTTGCTTGCTGAGACCCTGTTGTTCTCCCTACCTCATCATCTTTGTGATCTCATCTTTACTACTTTCCCCCTTGTGCTCAGATCTCCAGTTGTAGTAACTTTATTCCTGTTCCTTGAACTTGTTAGGCTTTCTCTTATCTTCTTTTATCCTTGTAGAAAGCTGTAATCCCAAGTAGCTACATAGGTATTCTTGTTTGATAATGCTAGAATCCTGGGGACAAATATATGGGCTCATTATATTATTTTCTCCATTTTTTAAATTTATTTATTTACTTTTATTTATTTATTTATTTATTTTGGTATCATTAATCTACAATTTCATGAAGGACGTAATGTTTACTAGGCTCTCCCCTTCACCAAGTCCCCCCCCAGATCCCCGTTCATAGTCACTATCCATCAACATAGTAAGATGCTGTAGAATCACTACTTGTCTTCTCTGTGTTGCACAGCCCTTCCAATGCCCCCCCCCAACACTATACATGCTAATCATAATGCCCCCTTTCTTTTCTTCCCACCCTTATCCCTCCCTTTCCACCCGTCCTCCCCAGTCCCTTTCCCTTTGGTAACTATTAGTCCATTCATGGGTTCTGTGCTTCTGCTGCTGTTTTGTTCCTTCAGTTTTCTTTTGTTCTTATACTCCACATATGAGTGAGATCATTTGGTACTTGTCTTTCTCCGCCTGACTTATTTCACTGAGCATAATACCCTCTAGCCCCATCCATGTTGTTGCGAATGGTAGGATTTGTTTTTTTCTTAGGACTGCGTAATATTCCATTGTGTATATGTACCACCTCTTCTTTATCCAATCATCTACTGATGGACATTTAGGTTGCTTCCATATCTTGGCTATTGTAAATAGTGCAGCAATAAACATAGGGGTGCATCTGTCTTTTTCAAACTGGAGTGCTGCATTCTTAGGGTAAATTCCTAGAAGTGGAATTCTTGGGTCAAATGGTATTTCTATTTTGAGCATTCTGAGGAACCTCCATACTGCTTTCCACAATGGTTGAGCTAATTTACATTCCCACCAGCAATGTAGGAGGGTTCCCCTTTCTCCACAACCTCGCCAACATTTGTTGTTGTTTGTCTTTTCAATGATGGTGATCCTTACCTGGTGTGAGGTGATATCTCATTGTGGTTTTAATTTGCATTTCTCTGATGACTAGTGATGTGGAGCATCTTTTCATGTGTCTGTTTGCCATCTGAATTTGTTCTTTTGAGAACTGTCTGTTCAGCTCCTCTGCCCATTTTTTAATTGGATTATTTGCTTTTTGTTTGTTGAGGTGTGTGAGCTCTTTATATATTTTGGATGTCAAGCCTTTATCGGATCTGTCATTTACAAATATATTCTCCCATACTGTAGGGTACCTTTTTGTTCTATTAATGGTGTCCTTTGCTGTACAGAAGCTTTTCAGCTTGATGTAGTCCCACTTGTTCATTTTTGCTTTTGTTTTCCCTGCCTGGGGAGATATGTTCATGAAAAAGTCGCTAATGTTTATGTCCAAGAGATTGTTGTCTATGTTTTTTTCTAAGAGTTTTATGATTTCATGTCTTACATTCAGGTCTTTGATCCATTTGGAATTTACTTTTGTGTATGGGGTTAGATAATGATTCAGTTTCATTCTCTTACATGTAGCTGTCCAGTTTTGCCAGCACCATCTGTTGAAGAGACTGTCATTTCCCCATTGTATGTCCGTGACCCCTTTATCATATATTAATTGACCATATATGTTTGGGTTAATGTCTGGAGTCTCTAATCTGTTCCACTGGTCTGTGGCTCTGTTCTTGTGCCAGTACCAAATTGTCTTGATTACTGTGGCTTTGTAGTAGAGCTTGAAGTTGGGGAGTGAGATCCCCCCCACTTTATTCTTCCTTCTCAGGATTGCTTTAGCTATTCGGGGTCTTTGGTGTTTCCATATGAATTTTTGAACTATTTATTCCAGTTCATTGAAGAAAGCTGTTGGTAATTTGATAGGGATTGCATCGAATCTGTATATTGCTTTGGGAAGGATGGACATTTTGACGATATTAATTCTTCCTAGCCAAGAGCATGGGATGGGTTTCCATTTGTTAGTGACTTCTTTAAGTTCTCTTAAGAGTGTCTTATAATTTTCAGGGTATATAGGTCTTTCACTTCCTTGGTTAGGTTTATTCCTAGATATTTTATTCTTTTTGATGCTATTGTGAATGGAATTGTCTTCCTGACTTCTCTTTCTGTTAGTTTATTGTTAGTGTACAGGAAAGCCACAGATTTCTGTGTGTTAATTTTGTATCCCGCAACTTTACTGAATTCCGATATTAGCTCTAGTAGTTTTGGAGTGGAGTCTTTAGGGTTTTTTATGTACAATATCATGTCATCTGCAAATAGTGACAGTTTAACTTCTTCTTTACCAATCGGGATTCCTTGTATTTCTTCGTTTTGTCTAATTGCCGTCCTTGTATTTCTTCGTTTTGTCTAATTGCCGTGGCTAGGACCTCCAGTACTATGTTGAATAACAGTGGGGATAGTGGGCATCCCTGTCTTGTTCCTGATCGCAGAGGAAAAGCTTTCAGCTTTTCTCTGTTCAGTATGATGTTGGCTGTGGGTTTATCATATATGGCCTTTATTATATTGAGGTACTTGCCCTCTAGACCCATTTTGTTGAGAGTTTTTATCATGAATGGATGTTGAATTTTATTGAATGCTTTTTCAGCATCTATGGAGATGATCATGTGGTTTTTGTCTTTCTTTTTGTTGATGTGGTGGATGATGTTGATGGATTTTCGAATGTTGTACCATCCTTGCATCCCTTGGATGAATCCCACTTGCTCATGATGTATGATCCTTTTAATGTATTTTTGAATTCGGTTTGCTAATATTTTGTTGAGTATTTTTGCATCTACATTGATCAGGGATATTGGTCTGTAGTTTTCTTTTTTGGTGGGGTCTTTGCCTGGTTTTGGTATTAGGGTGATGTTGGCTTCATAGAATGAGTTTGGGAGTATTCCCTCCTCTTCTATTTTTTGGAAAACTTTAAGGAGAATGGGTATTATGTCTTCTCTGTATGTCTGATAAAATTCTGAGGTAAATCCATCTGGCCCGGGGTTTTTGTTCTTGGGTAGTTTTTCGATTACCAGTTCAATTTCTTTGCTGGTAATTGGTCTGTTTAGATTTTCTGTTTCTTTCTGGGTCAGTCTTGGAAGGTTGTGTTTTTCTAGGAAGTTGTCCATTTCTCCTAGGTTTCCCAGCTTGTTAGCATATAGGTTTTCATAGTATTCTCTAATAATTCTTTGTATTTCTGTGGGGTCCATCATGATTTTTCCTTTCTCGTTTCTGATTCTGTTGATGTGTGTTGATTATCTGTTCCTCTTAATAAGTCTGGCTAGAGGCTTATCTATTTTGTTTATTTTCTCGAAAAACCAGCTCTTGGTTTCATTGATTTTTGCTATTGTTTTATTCTTCTCAATTTTATTTATTTCTTCTCTGATCTTTATTATGTCCCTCCTTCTGCTGACCTTAGGCCTCATTTGTTCTTCTTTTTCCAATTTCAATAATTGTGACATTAGACCATTCATTTGGGATTATTCTTCCTTCTTTACATATGCCTGGATTGCTTTATACTTTCCTCTTAAGACTGCTTTTGCTGTATCCTACAGTAGTTGGGGCTTTGTGTTGTTGTTGTCGTTTGTTTCCATTTATTGCTGGATCTCCATTTTGATTTGGTGATTGATCCATTGATTATTTAGGAGCGTGTTGTTAAGCCTCCATGTGTTTGTGAGCCTTTTTGCTTTCTTTGTACACTTTATTTCTAGTTTTATGCCTTTGTGGTCTGTAAAGTTGGTTGTTAGGATTTCAATCTTTTTGAATTTACTGAGGCTCTTTTTGTGGCGTAGTATGTGGTCTATTCTGGAGAATGTTCCATGTGCACTTGAGAAGAATGTGTATCCTGTTGCTTTTGGATGTAGAGTTCTGTAGATGTCTATTAGGTCCATCTGTTCTAGTGTGTTGTTCAGTGCCTCTGTGTCCTTACTTAATTTCTGTCTGGTGGATCTGTCCTTTGGAGTGAGTGGTGTGTGGAAGTCTCCCAGAATGAATGCATTGCATTCTATTTCCTCCTTTAATTCTGTTAGTATTTGTTTCACATATGTTGGTGCTCCTGTATTGGGTGCATATATATTTATAATGGTTATATCCTTTTGTTGGACTGAGCCCTTGTCTTTTGTTACTTTCTTTATTTTGATGTCTGTTTTGTCTGATACTACTATTGCAACACCTGCTTTTTTCTCTCTGTTGTTTGCATGATATATCTTTTTCCATCCCTTGACTTTAAGTCTGTGCATGTCTTTGGGTTTGAGGTGAGTCTCTTGTAAGCAGCATATGGATGGATCTTGCTTTTTTATCCATTCTATTACTCTGTGTCTTTTGATTGGTACATTCAGTCCATTTACATTTAGGGTGATTATTGAAAGGTATGTACTTATTGCCATTGCAGGCTTTAAGTTTGTGGTCACCAAAGGTTCAGGGTTAGCTTCTTTACTATCTTACTGTCTAACTTAACTCGGTTATTGATCTGTTATAAACACGGTCTGATGATTCTTTATTTCTCTCCCTTCTTATTCCTCCTCCTCCCTTCTTCATATGTTGGGTGTTTTGTTCTGTGCTCCTTTTAGGAGTGTTCCCATCTGGAGCAGTCCCTGTAAGATGCCCTGTAGAGGTGGTTTGTGGGAGGCAAATTCTCTCAACTTTTGCTTGTCTGGGAATTGTTTAATCCCTCCTTCCTATTTAAATGATAATCGTGCTGGATGCCGTAGTCTTGGTTCGAGGCCCTTGTGTTAAATTGTATTAATTATATTATGCCGTTGTCTTCTGGCCTGTAGGGTTTCTGTTGAGAAGTCTGATGATAGCCTGATGAGCTTTCCTTTGTAGGTGACCTTTTTTTTCTCTCTGGCTGCCTTTACTACTTTGTCCTTGTCTTTGATCTTTGCCATTTTAATTATTATGTGTCTTTTTGTTGCCCTCCTTGGATCCCTTGTCATGGGAGTTCTGTGTACCTCTGTGGTCTGAGAGGCCATTTCCTCCCCTAGTTTGGGGAAGTTTTCAGCAATTATTTCTTCAGAGACACTTTCTATCCCTTTTTCTCTCTTCTTCTTCTGGTATCCCTATAATGTGGATATTGTTCCGTTTTGATTGGTCACTCAGCTCTCTTAAAATTCTTTCATTCCTGGAGATCCTTTTATCTCTCTCTGCATCAGCTTCTGTGCATTCCTGTTCTCTGTTTTCTAGTCCATTAATGGTCTCTTGCATCTCGTCCATTCTGTTTTGAAGTCCTTCCAGAGCTTGTTGTATTTCTGTATTCTCCTTCCTTAGTTTCTTGCATATTTCTCTGCAAGTCCATCAGCATGGTTATGACTTTTGTTTTGAATTCTTTTTCAGGAAGACTGGTTAAATCTATCTTCCCAGGTTCCTTTTCAGGGGAAGATGTAGAAGATGTCGAAGCTCTCTGGGTTATTCTTGTCTGGATCAAATTTTTTTGCCTTTCCATGTTGATATGTGCAGTGGAGTGCTATTGACGCGTCTATCAGCTTCCCACTTGGCTCCTGGCCTTTCTTTACTGGGACAACTGCGACCCCTAGTGGCTTGTGTTGGGCAGTTGCGTGTACAGTGGGTTTTTGTATCTTCCCCAGCTGGTATGGAGGAAGCTCCCTTGCCGAGGGGGTGGCCAGCCTCAGGCTGCTAATCTGCTATGGCAGGGTCCCGGAGGGGTAATGGACGGGGGGCTGTTTGGCTGTTTACCTCCGTGAGGGGTCTCAGAGCTGTTGCCCAGGGGTTTAGTGCGTCCGGAGTGCTCTGGAATTTCCAGCTGTTGGACTGTGACCCCGGATGTTACCGTCCAGCTGTGGCGTCCCTGTCCCTTTAAGACTTTCAAAAAGCCCTCGCTTTTCTTTGTCACAGGGGCATCTGCTTCGGGACCCACTCAGAGGTCTTGCTGCCCTGTTTCCCTAGTTTCCAGCACCCCATGCGTGCACTGTCTCCACTCTGGTGCGGGTGGCTGAGGCTGGGTGTTTAGCAGTCCTGGGCTCACTCTCCCTCCCCGCTCCGACTCCTCTCCCGCCCGGAGCTGGGGTGAGGGGTGCTCAGGTCCCGCTGGGCTGGGGATTGTATCTTACCCCTTTCAGAAGGCGCTGGGCTCTCGCAGGTGTGTGTGTGTAGTCTGGCTGTTTTCCTGTGTCTTCTGGTCTCTCTTTTAGGATTAGTTGTATTTGTTGTATTTTCAAAAATATATATGTTTTTGGGAGGAGATTCCCATTGTCCTACTCACGCCGCCATCTTGGCTCCCAAATTTCCCTATTATCTCCATTTTTTTAACTTCAGAAATTTTTTTTTACATTTTTTAAAGTGAAAGTTGATTATATCAATAGATGCAGAGAAGTATTTGATAAAATCCAATACAAATTCATGATAAATATCAGTAAGCTAGGAATAGAGGGGAATTTCTTCAACTTGGTAAAGAATATCTACAAAAAAACCTGTAGTTAACATAACACATAATAGTGAGAAGCTCAAGCTTTCCCACTAAGATCAGGAACAAGGGAAGGATATGAATGTCCCTTCTCACTACTGCTGTTTGGCATTTACTGGAAAGTCCTTTTTTTTTTTTTTTTTTTTTTTTTTAATAATTATTTTTTATTGAAGGGTAGTTGACGCACAGTATTACATTACATTAGTTTCAAGTGTACAACACAGTGGTAGAACATTTATATACATAATTCTAGGTTCCAGCTATCACCCTACCAAGCTGTTACAATATCTTGACTATATTCCTTATGCTATACATTACATCCCGGTTACTTATTTATTTTACCATTGGAAGTCTGTCTTTTTTTTTTTTTTTTTTTTTGTGAGGGCATCTCTCATATGTATTGATCAAATGGTTGTTAACGACAATAAAATTCTGTATAGGGGAGTAAATCCTCAATCATTAATCCACCCCAAGCCTAATTTTCGTCAGTCTCCAATCTTCTGAGGCATAACAAACAAGTTCTTACATGTAGAACAAATTCTTACATAATGAATAAGTTACATAGTGAACAGTACAAGGGCAGTCATCACAGAAACTGGAAAGTCCTTTTTTAATGCAGTAGTTGTCAGGGGGAATACAAATATACAGATTGTGAAGGAAGAAATAAAACTGCATGTGACATAGAAAATTCAAAAGAATCAAAAAAAATGAATAAGGAAAGTCAATTGCTGTCCTATATACTGGCAATAAGCAAGTGGACTTTAAGATAAAAGCAGTACTATTTATATTGGCACTCCTAAAAATGAAGTACTTAGGTACAAATCTAAGAAACTATTATAAGATCTGTATAAGGAAAGCTACAAACCTGTGGCGAAAGATAACAGAGAAGAACTAAATGGAGAGATACTCCATGTTCATTGATAGGAAGACTCAATATTGTCAAGGTGCCAGTTCTCATCTTGATCTGTAAACTGAGTGCAATCCCAATGAAAATCCCTGCAAGTAATTTTGTGGATAATGACAAACTCTTTCTTAATTTTATATGGAGAAGCAAAAGACCTAGAATGCCCACACAATATTGAAGGAAAAGAGAAAGAGAACTAATGCAATACAACTTCACGACATAATATAAATATAGCTACAGTAATAAAGACTATGTGGTATTGGCAGAGGAATAGACAAATATATCAGTGGAACAGAACTTGTAATCTCATTTCCCAAACCTGTGTTTCTCCTTTATTCTCATATTACTACCATTTTACTCTTAACACTTCTGACACCAGATGTGTGTGGGATTCTACCGCCTCAACCAATTCTGTAATACTACCTGAGTGTCCGACAATTTAACTCAATTCTGACAGTTACCTCCATGATGATGGCATGAGATCCCACAGGTTAAGGTCTCAGTCCCACAAGATTGCCCCCACTTCAGATGCCAATCACATGTAGTAGGTCCCTAGGTTACCCACAACTTCTGTCCTAGTTGGCTACAAATTGGAGGTTCCTATATCCTACTCCTTCAGTTAGTTGATTGCTGGAACAGCTCATGTAGCTCATAGAAACAGAGTAGAGTGTTCAGAAATAGACCCACACCAATATAGTCAACTGATCTTTGAAAATGGAGCAAAGGCAATACAATGGAGCAAAGAAAGTCTCTTCAGCAAAAGGCGCTGGAACAACTGGACACACCGTCCACTGCAAAGAAGTGAATCTAGGTAGAGGTTACACCCTTCGCAAAAATTAGCTCAAAGTGGATCATAGACCTAAATGTGGAATGCAAAACTTAAAAATTCTAGAACATTGGAGAATATCTAGATGACCTTAGATATGGCAATGACTTCTTAGGTACAACACCAAAGGCATGATCCATAAAGTAATTGAAATAATGTACTTCATTAAAGTAAAAACTTCCATTCTTGAAAAGAAAATGTCAAGAGAATGAAAAGACAAGGCATAGAATCAGATAGTAATAAAGAATTTTTAATTCTTTCCATTTTCACAGATGTGTGTATTTATGAAGCTACCACCACAATCAAAAGAAGATTGCCATCACCCTAAGAAAAATTTATCTTTAAGCCTTTTATTAAAAACTATAAAGATCATGGAACAGAGATGGTTATATCATAAGTCAGACAGCTAAGGAAATTCACTTTTTAAATAAAAAGCTAATGAATATTGTATATATTATTATTTTGAATTTTTTTTTGTACAATTTATTTACAGTTTTATACCTTTGTGGTCTGAAAAGTTGGTTGGTAGGATTTCAATCTTTTTGAATTTACTGAGGCTCTTTTTGTGGCCTAGTATGTGGTCTATTCTGGAGAATGTTCCATGTGCACTTGAGAAGAATGTGTATCCTCTTGCTTTTGGGGGTAGAGTTCTATAGATGTCTATTAGGTCCATCTGTTCTAGTGTGTTGTTCAGTGCCTCTGTGTCCTTACTTATTTTCTGTCTGGTGGATCTGTCCTTTGGAGTGAATGGTGTGTTGAAGTCTCATGAAATGAATTCATTGCAGTCTATTTCCTCCTTTAGTTCTGTTAGTATTTGTTTCACATATGCTGGTGCTCCTGTGTTGGGTGCATATATATTTATAATGGTTATATCCTCTTGTTGGACTGACCCCTTTATCATTATGTAGTGTCCTTCTTTATCTCTTGTTAACTTTCTTTGTTTTGAAGTCTTATTTTGTCTGATACTAGTACTGCAACACCTGCTTTTTTCTCCCTATTGTTTGCCTGAAATATGTTTTTCCATCCCTTGACTTTAAGTCTGTGCATGTCTTTGGGTTTGAGGTGAGTCTCTTGTAAGCAGCATATAGATGGGTCTTGTTTTTTTATCCATTCAGTAACTCTATGTCTTTTGATTAGTGTATTCAGTCCATTTACATTTAGGGTGATTATCGATAGGTATGTATTTATTGCCATTTCAGGCTTTAGATTCATGGTTACCAAAGGTTCCAGGTTGCTTTCCTTACTATCTAAGAGTCTAACTTAACGCACTTAGTATGCTGTTACAAACACAATCTAAAGGTTCTTTTGTATTTCTCCTCCTTTTTCTTCCTCTTTCATTCTTTATATATTAGGTATCAGATTCTATACTTTTTCTCTATCCCTTGATTGGCTTTGGGGATAGTCAATTTAATTTTGCATTTGCCTCACTATCAGCTGCTCCACCCTCCCTACCATGATTTTACTACCTCTGGTGACAGCTATCCAACCCTAGGAACACTTCCATCTATAGCAGTCCCTCCAAAATATACTGTAGAGATGGTTTGTGCGAGGTAAACTCTCTCAACTTTTGCTTATCTGGAAATTGTTTAATCCCCCCTTCAAATTTAAATGATAATCTCGCCAGATAAAGTAATCTTGGTTCCAGGCCCTTCTGCTTCATGGCATTAAATACATCATGCCACTCCCTTCTGGCCTGTAAGGTTTCTGCTGAGAAGTCTGTTGTTGGTCTGATGAGCTTTCCTTTGTATGTGATATTTCTGCCTCTGACTGCTTCTAACAGTCTGTCCTTATCCTTGATCTTTCCCATTCTAATTACTATGTGTCTTGGTGTTGTCTTCCTTGGGTCCCTTGTGTAGGGGGATCTGTGGATCTCCATGGCCTGAGAGACTATCTCCTTCCCCAGATTGGGGAAGTTTTCAGCAACTACCTCCTGAAAGACACTTTCTGTCCCTTTTTCTCTCTCTTCTTCTTCTGGTATCCCTATAATGCTAATATTGTTCCTTGTCCAGGTTCAAGGTCACCTAATATTGTGACCTTGGATTGGTCACACAGTTCTCTCAATATTCTTTCATTTTTAGAGATCCTTTTTTCTTTCTGTGCCTCAGTTTCTTTGTATTCCTCTTCTCTAGTTTCTATTTCATTTATTGTCTCTTCCACCATATCCAACCTGCTTTTAATACTCTCCATCATGTTCTTTAACGATTGGATCTCTGACCTGAATTCATTCCTGAGTTCTTGGATGTCTTTCCTACCTCCATTAGGATGTTGATGATTTTTATTTTGAACTCCCTTTCAGGAAGAGTCACGAGGTCCATATCATTTAAATCTTTCTCGAGAGTTGTATTAACAATTTTACTCTGGACAAGGTTCCTTTGGCGTTTCATGTTTGTATATGGCGCCCTCTAGTGTCCAGAAGCTCTATTCTGGAACTGCTGAGCCCCTGAAGCAATGTTAGGGGTGGCAGGGGAACAGTACTTGTGGTAGGAAAGAGCTGTTCCCCGCCTCCCAGCTGCTGTGCCTGTCTCCACTGCCTGAGCCAGTGGGCCAGTTACACAGGTGTAAGATTTTGTCCCAGTGCAGCCAGCTATGGATCCCTGCTTTCCACAAGCAGCCGGAATCCCAGTCTCCCCAGGAACTCTGCCTGTATTAACTTTCCAACCCGGTAGTCATGCGAGTCTCATGAAAGCACCATGAAATGTAGGTTTGTGCTCCCAGCGCAGATCTCCGGAGCTAGGTATTCAGCAGCCCCAAGCCTTCCACTCCCTCCCTGCTCCGTTTGTCTTCCTCCCACCGGTGAGCTGGGGTGGGGGAGGAGCTCGGGTCCCGCGGAGCCACAGCGCCGGTACGTTACCCGGTTCGGTGAGGTCTGCTCTTTTCTCCAGGTGTGTGCAGTCTGACACGACCTCTTTCCTGTTGCTCTCTCAGGATTAGTTGCGCCAATTAAATTTTCTAATTGTATCCAGTTTTAGGAGGAAGCCTCTGTCTCTCCTCTCATGCCGCCATCTTTAATCCCATTCTATTTTGAAAATTTTATAAGATGGTTTAGTCACTTGTTAGGATGTTACCGAAAGAAAAAGTTTAGAAATGAAAAATAGTTCAGTCAGCAGGAGTGCTTCAGTTTCTTCTGGACCTTTTTAGATGAGGTATCCCCAGCTTTCTAATTCCCTGCAACTCTATAGCTTACATGCTTTTCCTAGATGATGTTCTCATATCTACAGTAGTTTGATTCTGAGGAAGGTTTCTATCTCTCCTCAGCAGAGAAGCTACAGATACCTGTCTCGGACTAAAAAACGTATTGATGTCATTGAACCATATGGGAAAATTCCTGAGAGTGTAAGCTTGAATCTTTGAGAGTAGAACCAAGTATTAGAGGCTAAAATATCTCAGCTAGGTTCAGAGTCTTAGGGTAAAAGGTTATGAACTAGAGTAGAGTTCTGTGGGTATTTGTAAACTAATTCATTGTATTCAAGTTCTTTGTGAAATTAAGAATTTTTTGAGCATACTTGAAAATCCCATTTCTATTTCTTCCTGCACTAAGACTCTTGCTGCTGTTCAGTCAGATACATATATGGGCAGTAATGTTGATGGAGTGAGATTACATAGAATGACTGGTAAGATTTTGATTCCTTGTGAAAAAGTTGTTGCTAATGAAGCCAAAATATTGTACGCTGGCATTAATGGGGAGGCTATTAACAAACTACAGTTTTTGTAAGAATAAGGTATGATCCTAGATGATATCTTAGTTTCGGTCTAACAAGAAAATTTGGATGATATAGCACCCTACACCCTTACTTAGGTAAATCAACTTCAGAGTATATCAGGTATTATCTTTGAATATTAAGAATTAACTACATGTAGTTAGCTGTCAACTTAATATGGTGAGGAGTTCTTCAATGAATCACTTTAAGATTCCCTATGCCTAACTCCCACACACAGCAGAAAGACTTCTGAAATGAATAGTTGAAGAGCTCCTCTCATTGCTACAAAGCTTTTTTTATTAAAGTATCATTGATATATACTCTTACAAAGGTTTCACATGAAAAACAATGTGGTTACTACATTCACCCATATTTTTGAGTCCCCCCGATACCCCATTGCAGTCACTGTCCATCAGTGTAGTAAGATGCCACAGAGTCACTATTTGTCAGAGTCACTATTTGTTACACTGTTGTCTTCCCCATGATCCCCCTGACACCATGTGCACTAATCATAATACCCCTCAATCCCCTTGTTCCTTCCTCACCACCTGCCCTCCCCCACCTTTGGTAATCGCTGGTCCCTTTTTGTAGTTTGTGAGTCTGCTGCTATTTTGTTCCTTCAGTTTTGCTTTGTTGTCATACTCCACAAATGAGGAAAATCAGAGATAAATGAATATTTATGTAGGCCATTAGCTGCCTTTGACATACTGTCTGAATAAATGAGGTTCTTCTAGTGAGATATCTTAAATCTAGCCATGTACCATTCCTCTGCATTCCTCAGGGTTCCTGATTAGATGTTCAGGAACAGTAATTAACGTTTATAAAACCCATATTCCACCCTATGGCAGAGTGGGATTTACGTCTTCAGACTGTCGTAGGTGGAATTAGTACTTAGGTTGTATGTATGAAACCCCAAATTGAAAACTATAATTGAAATACTTAGTCACACAGTTTGAGATAAAGGAGTAAGATTCTTTGTTTTAAATAAAAGTGTGTGTGTAACTGAAATCTACCAAAACTATTAAAAAAAAAAAAGAAGAAGAAGACCTTAAGAGATGGAGAGACATCCCAGGTAAATAGATTGGAAGACTTAATATTTTTAAAATGTCAGTGCTAATCACCCAAAGCAATCTTTAGAGTCATTGTAACCTCTATCAAAATTCCTACTGCCATTTTTATAGAAATGAAAGAGCTGATTCTAATTTGCCAGAGCTCAAACAGTCTTGCAAAAGAAAGTTACATTGGAGGAATTATTCTTTCTTGATTTCAAAACTTACTACAAAGCAATCAAAATAATGTGGTACTTGCACAAAGATAGATATATAGACCAGTGGGATAGAATTACGCGTCCTAAATGATTCCATCTATCTATTGACAATTGATTTTCAGTAAAGGTGCCAAGGCCAACCTACAGAATAGGAAGAGATATTTGAAAGTTATTTATCTTGATTTTGGGAAAAAGATGGCAGAGTAAGAAGGCAAGGTGGAAACCTCCCAGGACCCATAGAACATGAAAATACAGCGAATACAACTAAACCTGAAAATGACCTGAAGACTGCAGAACTGAGTGTCTACATGTGATGAAGAAGAGAAGACCTCAGAGAAGAGAGTAAAGTGGCAAAGCCGAAATCTGGGGGAATCCAAGCTTTCCCTGCAGCCCCAGCCTACAGGTGGGAGGAAGACAAATGGAGCAGGGAGGGAGTAGAAGCCCAAGATCTCTGAACACCTGGCCCTGGAGTTCTGCTCTGGGAGCATGAACCCACATTACATGGTGCTCTTGTGATTAGTAGGGCTGGACAACAAAGAGAAGTGGGACACTCAGGGAGGCTGAGATTCTAGCTGCTTGTGGAGAACAGGTATGCTTTACTAGCCCTCCCTCAGACAAAAGCAAAGCAGGCAGTTTGAAAGACTTCCCAGCAGCAGGAGGAGCGCCAGAGGGGCAAGGGTTACACTGAGCCAGAGAAAGGGCTGGTAGACAATACCTTTCCAGCCCACCCTTGGCCCAACAGTTTGGGAATTCTGGAGAGCCCCAGACGTTCCATCTCCCTTACTCGTAAAGCAGTCCTCTCTGCAGTGTGTGGCCTGCAATAGCCCCCTTGGCCTGGCAGTGGTCAGACTTGGCTGATGGATAGGCAAAGGGATACCCTTCCAACTTTCTTGGCCCTGTTTTGGCCCATCCAGGGAACTGCCTGTGGGAGCCAGCTGTGGGTGCTCCTTCCTCCAGGCAGGTGCTGGTCCTGCAAGCATGCGGCCCCTGTCATTACTGCGGGCCAGGCAGCAGCTCTGCCCCAAGCAACTCCAGCAGTGCAGCAGCAAGGCTTCTCCTTGCATATGTGACCAGCTAACAGCCCGCTTGGCCCAGCAATGGTGTCAGACTTTGCTGCCAGATAGGCAGAGGGGGACCCCCTCTGACCCTCCCCACTGCTTTCTCAGCTGCATTTCAGCCCAGCCAGGGAACTGCCAGTGGGAGCCAGTTCTGGGAGCTCATTTCTCTTTGGTGGAGCCAGAACCTGCACAGCAAGCCTGGGCAGACACACAAACCAGCCTGCACACCCCACTAACCGTGCAGCCCTTGCCACTGCTGCAGCCCAGGCAGACAGTGGCCCCGTCCACAGTAACTCCAGCAGAGACTTCTGTGCTGATTACAGTGGTGGGCCAACAGTCTGCCTGAAATCAGATCACTACAAGCCAGACAGAAAGGTGCTCCACCCATTGCATGCCAACAACTAGGGCTTCTGGGCACTAGAGGGAATCCCCTCCGTGAAACTATTACCCAGTAGGAGCAGTGGGAAAATGAGGAGGCAGAGGAATTTATTCCAAACAAAATTACAAGAAAAAACAGCAGAAAGAGGGCTGAATGAAACTGAAATCACCAGGCTTCTTAATAAAGACTTCAAAGTAAAAGTCATAAGCATGACCATAGATCTACAAAAAAATACTGAAGATCTCAGGGAAGACCTCAACAAAAAGAAGACCAGCAAAAGAGCCACTTAGAACTGAATACATATCTGAAAAGAAAGATAAAATGGAGGGATTTAATAGCAGACTTTCACAGTTTTAAGTTCTAAATGACTTGGAAATTAGGGAGCAAGATAACAATGAAGCCAAAAAACAGAAAAAAGGATCTCTAGGAATAAAAGAATAAGAGAGCTGTGGGAGCAATATTCACATAATAGGGGTACCAGAAGGAGAAGAGGAAGACAAAGGGATAGAAAGCCTCTTTAAGGAAGTAATTGTTGAAAACTTCCTTAAACTGGTTAAGGAAATAGACACTGAGGTCATGGAAACACAGAGAGCCCCTAGCAAAAGGAACCCCAGGAAGACAACAACAAGACATACAATAATTAAAATGGTCAAATCAAGGACAGGAGAGAATATTGAAAGCAACCAGAAAGATAAAAAAGATTACTTATAAAGGAAACTCTATCAGGCTATCAGCAGACTTCTCAGCAGAAACTTAACAGGCCAGATGAAGTGTCATGATGTATTTAACATGATGAAACAGGGCCTCCAACCAAGAATACTCTACCTAGCAAGATTATCATTTCAATTTGAAGCAGGGATTAAAACAGTTTTCAGATCAACAAAAATTGAAGGATTCACCACCACTAAGCCAGCCCTGTAGGATATGTTAAAGCGACTGCTGTAGATAGAAATGTTTGTAAGGCCAAATAGCTGTCACCTGTGAAAATAAACCCACAGGAAAGGTAGTAGGCCAATTAATTACTAAGCAGCTATGAAACTAAATCAACTCACAAAATCAGTTAAGGGATACACAAAAACTGTAAAATATGACACTTAATACATAAAGTGTGGAGGAGGAAGAAGAAGGTGGGGGAAGTATTTCTAGATTGTGTTTGAAATAGAGTAATCATCAATTTCAGGTGGACTGTTAGTAAGGAAGTTATCCTTGAACCTTTGGTAACCCCAGATCTAAAGCCTGCAATAGATACACAAGAAAATCTAATCACAACACTAAAGAATCCATCAAATAATAAGAGAATAGTATAAGAGAGGAAAGCAGAGAGGAGATATAAAAACAACCAGAAAACAATTTTTAAAATGGCAGAAAATACATATCAATAGTCACCTTAAATGTAAATAGACTGAATGACCCAATCAAAAGAAATAGAGTGGCAGAACAGATTAAAAAAACAAGATCCCTCTGTATGCTGCCTACAAGAGATTCACTTTAAACCCAAAGACATACATAGACTAAAAGTGAAGGGATGGAAAAAGATAGTTCATGTAAATAATAGGGAGAAAAAGGCAGGAGTTGCAGTATTTATATCTGACGAAGTAAATTTCAAAATAAAGAATAGCAAGAGACAAAGAAGGATATTACATAATGATAAAGGGGTCAGTCCAACAAGAGAATATAACCGTTATAAATATCTGTGCACCCAATATAGGAGCACCTAAAAATGTGGAACAAATACTAACAGAATTTAAGGGGGAAATAGACTGCAACACATTCATTTTAGGAGACTTTAACACACCACTCACATAAATAGATCAGCCAGACAGAAATTAAGTAAACAGAGGCACTGAGTAATACGTTAGATCTAATGAACTTAACAGATATCTACAGAACATCCACCCAAAAGCAGCAGAATACATGTTCTTCTCAAGTGTTCTGAAGTGTACATGGAACATTTTCCAGAATAGATGACATACTAAACCACAAAAAGAGACTCAATAAACTAAAAAGATTGAAATTGTATCAAGCAGCTTCTTAGACCACAGTGGTATAAAATTGGAAATAAATTACACAAAGAAAACAAAGTCTATAACACATGGAGTCTAAACAGCATGCTTCTAAATAATCAGTGGATCAGTGACCAAATTAAAACAGATCAAGCAATACATGGAGACAAATGAATAGAACAGCTCAACAGCCCAAAACCTGTGGGATGCAGCGAAGCCATTTCTGAGAGGAAGGTACATAGCAATACAGGCTTACCTCAGTAAACAAGATCAATCCCAAATAGTCTAAACTCACAATTAACGAAAGCAGAAAAAGAACAAATGAAGCCCAAAGTCAGTAGAAGGAGGGACATAATAAAGATCAGAGCAAAAATAAATAAAACAGAGATGAGTAAAACAATAGAAAAAAATCCATGAAACCAGGAGCTGGTTCTTTTTTTTTTTTTTTTTTTTTTTTTGAGAGGGCATCTCTCATATTTATTGATCAAATAGTTGTTAACAACAATAAAATTCTGTATAGGGGAGTCAATGCTCAGTGCACAATCATTAATCCACCCCAAGCCTAATTCTTGTCAGTCTCCAATCTTCTGAAGCATAACGAACAAGTTCTTACATGGTGAACAAATTCTTACATAGTGAGTAAGTTCTTACATGGTGAACAGTACAAGGGCAGTCATCACAGAAACTTTCGGTTTTGATCACACATTATGAACTATAAACAATCAGGTCAAATATGAATATTTGTTTGATTTTTATACTTGATATATATGTGAATCCCACATTTCTCCCTTATTATTATTATTATTATTATTTTTTAAATAAAATGCTGAAGTGGTTGGTAGATGCAAGATAAAGGTAGAAAACATAGTTTAGTGTTGTAAGAGAGCAAATGTAGATGATCAGGTGTGAGCCTGTAGACTATGTGTTAATCCAAGCTAGACAAGGGCAATAAAACATCCATGGGTGCAGAAGATTTCTGTCAAAACAGTGGGGGTGAGGTTCTAAGCCTCACCTCTGTTGATCCCCAATTTCTCACCTGATGGCCCCCCTGTGACTGTGCCTGTCTTAGGTTGTTCCTCCCTTGAGGAATCTTACCCATCTCTGGGAGCTGGTTCTTTAAGATAATAAACAAGATAGATAAACCCCCAGCCAGACTTAATCAAGGAAGAGAGTGTACACAAATAAACAAAATCAGAAACATAAAAGGAATATCACAATGGACGCCACAGAAATACAAACAATTACTAAGAGAATACTGTGAAAAATTATATGCCAATAAATTGGACAAACTAAAAGAAATGGACAACGTTCTAGAAAAACACAACTTTTCAAGACTGACCCAGGAAGAAACAGAAAATCTGAACAGATCAATTACCAGCAATGAAATCAGACTGGTAATCAGGAAACTGCCTAAAAACAAAATTCCTGGTCCAGATAGCTTCGCAACTAAATTTTATCAAACATTTTAAGAAGAACTAATATCCATCCTTATTAAAGTATTCCAAAAAGTAGAAGAGGAGGGAATACTTCCCAACTCATTCTACAAGGCCAGCATTGCTCTACTACCAAAACCAAAGACACCACAAAAAAAGAAAATTACAGGCCAATATCCATGATGAACATAGATGCAAAAATCCTCAACAAAATATTAGCAAACCAAATCCAAAAATACATCAAATAGAACATCCATCATGACCAAGTGGCGTTTATTCCAGGGATGCAAGGTTGGTACAGTATTTGTAAATTAATATCATATATCACATCAACAAAAAGAAGGATAAAAACCACATGATCATCTCAATAGATGCTGAAAAAGCATTTGAGAAAATTCAACATCCATTCATGATAAAAACTCTCAACAAAATGGGTATAGAGGATACATATCTCAACATAATACAGGCCATATACAACAAACCCACAGCCAACATCATACTTAATAGCAAAAAGTCAAAAGGTTTTTCTTCTTAAGATTGGGAAACAAGACAAGGAAGGATGCCCACTCTCACTACCTTTATTCAACATAGTACTGGAGGTCCTAGCCACAGCAGTCAGACAACACAAGGAAGTAAAAGGCATCCAAATTGGTAAGGAAGAAGTTAAATTCTCACTATTTGCAGATGACATGAAATTATGCATAGAAAACCCTAAAGACTCTACCAAAAAACTATTAGAACTAGTAACTGAGTTCAGCAAAGTTGCAGGATACAAAATTAGTACACAGAAATCTGTTGCATTCCTATATAGTAACAATGAATTAGCAGAAGGAGAAATCAGGAAAACAATTCCATTTACAGTTGCATCAAGAAGAATAAAATAACTAGGAATAAACCAAACCAAGGAGGTGAAAGACCTATACTCTGAAAACTACAAGACACTCATGAGTGAAATTAAAGAAGACACCAAAAGATGGAAATCTACCCCATGCTCATGGATAGGAAATATTAATATTGTCAAAGTGGCCATCCTTCCCAAAGCAATTTACAGATTCAATGCAATCCCTATCAAAATACCAACAGCGTTCTTCAGTGAACTAGAACAAATAGTTCTAAAATTCATATGGAACCACAAAAGACTCCAAATAGGGAAAGCAATCCTGAGAAAGAACAACAAAGCTGGGGGGATTATCCTCCTTGACTTTAAGTGCTACTACAAAGCTACAGTAATCAATATGGTTTGGTACTGGCACAAGAACAGACCCACAGATCAATGGAACAAAGTGGAGAGCCCAGATATAGACCTATGTATATATGGTCAATTAATATATGATAAAGGAGCTATGAATATACAATGGAGAAAAGACAGCCTCTTGAACAACTGATACTGGAAAAACTGGAGAAGCTACATGTAAGAGAATGAAACTGGGTTATTGTCTAACTACATAGACAAAAGTAAACTTGAAATGGTTCAGAGACCTGAATGTAATTCATGAAACCATAAAACTCACAGAAGAAAACATAGGCAAAAATCTCTTGAATGTAAATAAACATGAGCAACTCTTTCCTGAACTCATCTCCTCGGGCAAGAGAAACAAAATGAAAAATGAACAAGTCGGGGTAACATCAAACTAAAAACTTCTGTATAGCAAAGGATGCCATTAGCAGAACAAAAAGCCGCCTTACAATATGGGAGAATATATTTGTAAATGACTTATCCGATAAGGTGTTAATATCCAAAATACATGAAGAACTCATATGCCTAATCCCAAAAAACAAATAACCTGAACAAAAAAATGGGCAGAGGACCTGAGCAGGCACTTCTCCAAAGAAGAAATACAGATGGCCAACAGGTACATGAAAAGATGCTCCACGTTGCTAGTCATTAGGGAAATGCAAATTAAAACCACAATGAGATATCCCCTCACACCAGTTAAGATGGCCACTACCCAAAAGAGAAGAAATAAACAGTGCTGGCAAGGATGCGGAGAAATGGGAACCATCCTCCACTGTTGGTTGGAATGTCAATTGGTGCAACCATCATCGAAAGCAATATGGAGGTTCCTCAAAAACCAAAAATAGAAATACCTTTTGACCCAGTAATTCTGCTCCTAGGAATTTACCTGAAGAAAGCAAGATCCCTGATTCGAAAAGACATATGCATCCCTATGCTTATTGCTGCACTGTTTACAATAGCCAAAATACAGAAGCAATTTAAATGTCCGTCAGTAGATGAATGGGTAGAGAAGAAGTGGTACATATACACAATGGGATATTATTCAGCCATAAAAAGAAAAGAAATCCTGCCATTTGCAACAACATTGATGGATCTAGAGGGTATTATGCTCAGTGAAAGAAGCCAGGCAGAGAAAGACAAATACCAAATGATTTCACTTACTTGGGGAGTCTAAAAACAAAGCAAAACAGAAGGAACAAAATGACAGTAGATTCATGACACTAAGAAGGGACTAGCGGTTACCAACGGGGAGGGTGGAAATGGGGGAAGGGGATTCAGGGCACAATAATTCTCAATCACAGTATAGGTTGGTCATGCGAATGGTACTACAGCATGGAGAATAGGTTTAACAATTCTGTAACATTTTACTACGTTGATGGACGGTGACCATACTAGAGGGGGTGAAGGCTTGATAATATGGGTGAATGTTGAATCACTGTGTAGTGTATTTGAAATAACATCAGATTGTGTATCAATGATTCTTTGGTAAAAAAAAATCATTATGTAATCTGCCCAAATAGACAATTAAGCAGACTGATGTCATGAATGAATGAATGCTTTTGTTAAGTTTCCCCCACCAAAGAAAAAGCTACTTATCTTATAAAGGTTTGATATCCAGAACATATAAATGACAAATCAATAACAAAATGACAACCTCAGTTTAAAGATGGACAAAGGAGTTAGACATTTCTCCAGAGAGGATATACAAATGGTCAGTAAGCACATGAAAAGGTGTTCGACATCATTAATCATTGGAAATCAAAAGTACATTAATAGTCTACTTCACACCCATTAGGGTTGCTATTTAATTTAAAAAAGGGAAAATAGATGTTTGCAGAGGATGTGGAAAATTGGAACCCTCATACATTTGCTAGTGAGAATTTAAAATGGTGCAGCCACCATGTGAAATTGTGTTATGTTTCCTCACAAAGTGAAATAGGCTTACCATACACCTCAGCAGTTTCACTTCTAGGTATATGCCAAAAGGAATTGGAAACGGCAACTCACAGTAGCCAAAGGGTAGAAACAACTCAAATGTTCATTAGTAAATGAATGGATAAACAAAGTGTGATAGAGTCCTACATTGTAATATGTTATTGCTTAATGAATACAAAGTTTCTGCTTGAGGTGATGAAACACTGACTTGTACATCATTGTGAAATTAATGCCATTGAATTGTACACCTAAAAGTTTAAAATGTCAAATTCTATGATACATATTTTTAAACACAATTTAAAGATAAAACCTATTTTGAAAAGTATATCAGAGTCAATGTAGGTTTATCAGTCATAACAAATGTAGCACTCTGGTGGGGGATATTGATAATTGTGGATGCTGTGCATATGTGGGGCCAAGGGTATATGGGAAATACTCTGTTTTGCTTCCTCTCAGTTTTGCAAAGAGCCTAAGAGTGCCTTTTCAAGAAAGTCTTTTTTTTTTTTTTTAATAAATAGTCTTAAGAAAATGGTTAATATGGCTAATTTTATGTTATGTGTATTTTACCACAATTATGAAATAGATATCAGCATATACTGGAAAGAGCTGGACTTTTCTTCCCAACTGTACAGCAGAAGATTTGTGCCCTTAGACAAGTTATTTAATATCTCTGAAGACCGATATTGTTTTCTATAAAATGAGAAAAATAGGAATGATAATAGCTACCTTGCAGATACATGAGGATTAGAGTTGATCGTGTAAAGGGCTTTAAAGAATCCCTAATACACAGCAAGGGCTCAATAGTTGGAAAGCCCCTATTACTGAAAACTTGGTTTGTTTGTAGTTGTCTATAATGTATTTGTTTATTCAGTATTTCTTCCACAATTACAATTCCCACTGACCACCACTAAACTATTAATATTTTTAAACTTCTTTGTTTTGTTTTGTCTTACAGGCAACAATTGGTATTGATTTTTTATCAAAAACAATGTACTTGGAGGATCGAACAGTGAGTAATTTTTTAAGTGAGCAATTTTCTGCAACACTCCAGGATAGAAAAATATTATCAAAATTATAATCAATGATTGTCACCATATGAAGTAGTTAGCAAGGTTTCCGAAGTTGTTTTACAGGTCTTGAGAAAAACTTATTACAGAGTACTTAGCATGCTAACTTTATCCCCAGGTGAAATCCAGAAAGGAGAAAAAGCCAAGTTATTTGTAAAACCTTGATGGCTCTAGATTTTTACACAGAATTTGTCATCTTGATTTGGGAAAATTGTAAGAAATAGGAATGAGATAATTAAACAAGAAAGTAGAGCTGCTGAAGACCCTTTGAATCTCACTTTTAAGACAGTCTCAAAAATTTCACTTAATTATCACACAGTTTGTGAACTTCAAGGTTTTACTCAAAGTGACTGTGAATAGAAATAAGTAATTTGTATTTATGTGTTAGATTTTTGTCTTCTGTCTTCTGGAATGCTCCCTTTAAGTACAGTGTAACTTCTGTAGTCAACTCTACTATCCCTTGAAGAGATCCCCGTTACCTGAACAGTGACTTTCTCAGGTGCAATATTTTGGGATCTGTACCTAAAACATAATTTTATCTGTAATACTATTTCTTATAAGTGTCTGAGTTTTTTCTTTTGGATGTTCTCTTTTATGTTTTAATATATGGCGTGCCATTTCTTAAAATTAGAAAATGTAGAAATTGCTTTATAATGATAAAAGAACTTAATGCTTGTTGTCATGCTTTGCTTCCTTAAATATAGATGGGAAAAAGTAAGAAAGTGAAATTTTTATGTAGGTTGCACAAAGATATTTCTTTTGTTAGAGTATATATAATATTCTGGGAAGAAATGTGTGGGAGAAACAAGCACAGTATTAAAAATAACCAATTTCAAAGTGTTCTGGACTAAATAGAAAAGAGACACCTTTTAGCTTCAGAGAGGCTTTCAGAGAAGCATTAATTCTTTTACTCTGATAGCCTGGGCTGCTCCCTGACATTTACCTTCATTTTCCTCTTTTATGCTTACTATTTGAACATCAGCAGAGTCTACTTTTTGCTATCTGGAAGGCATAGTGTTCTAAGAAATGTTATAGGAAGCGGGGAGAAAAGGAAGCTATATTTCTTAGTCTGTGAAATCTTTCCCATTGCCATTTTTAAGTTATGTACCTTCAGAGCAAGCAGATTTTTTATATTACTTACTCCTTTTGAAAAAAGAAAGGAGTTTTGTGTTATTTTCATTCCTCCATCCCTGCAACCTATTTGCATGAGTCTCCTTTTTACCTCCTTCCCACCCTCGCCCTTTTAAAAACATTATTTCTTTTTTTCTTTTTAGTATGAGTTTGTTTTTGTTTTTGTTTTTGTTTTTTTTATTTATTTTTTCCCATCCCACAGATCAGGCTGCAGCTGTGGGATACTGCGGGTCAGGAACGTTTCCGTAGCCTCATTCCCAGTTACATCCGTGATTCTGCTGCAGCCGTAGTAGTTTACGATATCACAAGTAGGTATTTTACAATGGGTTGACCTTTCTTATCTTTCTTGCTTGTTTGACTGATTTTGTTGTTAGGTACGATTGCAATTATGGGACACAGCAGGTCAAGAGCGGTTCAGGAGCTTGATTCCTAGCTACATTCGTGACTCCACTGTGGCAGTTGTTGTTTATGATATCACAAGTGAGTGGGGGGAATTACAAATTTCTAATCTTCTTTCACCCTTTAGCTTAGCTGCATGCATGTACTTGTCTCGTGCTTGTTTTCTGTACTGGCATGTAAAAATAAGTTTAATCATAGCAAACCTTATTACAGACCAGCTAGGTCAGAAGTAATTGCCTTGGTGTTTGTACCAGTATGCTTTATTTCTTCTGTGCCCTGGAAATTTTCCTTTGGGTCCGATTGTGAATCCTCTCCAAGGCTTTATTAGTATCCTGTTATCCCTAAGCTATACCATAATTATAGTTGGAAGAATGTCTCCTTTTTCATTTAACTTGATTTCAGATTTCTCTGAAATCTGCATTTATGCCTCTTGCCAAGTTTTCCAAGGATTCTGTTGAGGCTGTTAAAAATTTATGCTAGCCAACTTTTCTCTGCTTTCCCCTTCTAGCCATCCTTTCTCTAGAGGAAAACAGAGGAAACATGATGTGCGGTTTTCTATTAATCATTTCATTTGAATCATATCTGGATTCTGTGACTGATATACTTACTTTATTCCTAACAAACTGCATTTTCATTTCTCCCAAGAAAACATTCTAAATGGGAGACTAAAACAAATAGCAGTGTGCTTTTTTCTTTTCCCTAAAACCTGAACAATGCCTTTGACATTTTAAGTGACTATAAATAGAGCATTCATTGGTGACAGAGAAATGTTCTCTGATTAAATTGTCTCTGTAAATTGGTTTATGTTGTATATTAGGTGATACTAGGCATCATTCCATATAGTGGTCCATAATTTATAGGAAAGCCAGGATAGTGCTGCTTCTTAGACTTCTTTAAAAACATTGTATATTCACTATTGATTTAGGCTTATAATACTATTCCTATATATTTTTGTGTATTTGCTCAACCAGAATTCATAGCTACTTAATAATTGTAATGGCAAAATTAAAAATTAGAAGTTTGCATTCAGAGATTTTTTTCTTTCTGTTTTGGTTAGGTTCTATATGCAATCTTCCTTTTCTTAAAGCTTTACTTTGGGTTGCTACATGTCTAAATAAATGTATGTTCATTATTGTGCAGTGACAAGTTTTGCAGCTTTAAAATGTTTGTGCTTACTTTAACCAAATCAAGTGAAACCTGGGGTGTTTTTCTTTAAAAATTGTGCCAATATGGTTAAAATATTAGTAATATTAAAATATTACTATATACTGAATATTAAAATAGCATTAAACTATATAAAATATTAGTAAATTGTTTTCTTTAACTTTTAGTAAAAAGTATTGAGGTGCTCTACTTACAATCCAATGTTAGAAAAGATGAATTTTATTATAAGTGATTCTGGTGCTTTAAGCTAATAAAGTTCAAATTAAAGTGATCACAAACTGTATAAGCAGTGCAAACAGAGTGGTGTTGACAGCTTTATAGAAATTTTCTGGATGTGTTGGGACTTACTGGCTGACATACTTTTGGAGATGCTTTCTTTGTCATGTTTGGTATGTGTAAGTAATCAAAAAATCATTGTGGCAATGTAACACTATATTATCTGCCATAGCTGTCCTTACATTTTAAAAAGTTTTTTAAAATTTACGTGCAGTACATTGCACTCACATAGTCAAGTACAAAATTTTAAAGTACTACAAAAGGAACTTTGAGGATTTGATTTTTTCAATTTGTTTACATTACTGACAGTCATACTCAGATAAAATGGAGTTACGTTGCAGGCACATTAAAAGTGGTTCCTAATGTGCCAGTCTCCTTCCAGTTTCCAGGGCTTTTTTTCTTTCTTTGGTCCATCACTTGGGGAAGCATTTGCAATAACACTGATCTCACTAATCTCTCTGTCCACCCTCCTATACCAGATGTTAACTCATTCCAGCAAACTACAAAATGGATTGATGATGTCAGAACAGAGAGAGGAAGTGATGTTATCATCATGCTAGTAGGAAATAAAACAGATCTTGCTGACAAAAGGTATGGAGTGATTTTTGTATATGGTTGGTTTCTTTGTTAAGCAGCCTGTTATTTTTGTTACTGAAGAATTGCTTTGAAAGAAGACATTTAATCCTTAAGTTTATATCCCCCTTTTCTTTAGTGAGGGAACCTGAAATACAAATTAAAAGTTAAACTCATTCCTTAAAAGAAAATGTGTTTTTTTGTTTTATGTAAGCCCCTGTGTAAATACTCTTGTGTAAGATTGTTTTCATGTTAAACTGGTAATTATTTTGACCATTTTTTAGCCCTCATAAATATGAATAGTGTTCTGTTACAGAACAAAATATTTTTAAAAACAAATCCTATCTTTAAAAATTATTCACCCTTTGATACTTTTCTTATAAATATTCATTATAATCCAGTGGTGTAGTTTCTCTTTCTTTTTTTTTTTTTTTGTTTAATTGTATCACTGAGCCAGACTCTGGAGTTGAATTGAATAGCTTGATTGTGATACCTTAGTCAAATGAGCAAGGCATATTCAAGTCACAGGATGCAAAATGTATTAACATTCACTGTAGAGCCCCTGGCTTAACTATCTGCTATCAGTATTCCAAAGTGATCTACAGGATAGTCTTTCTGCCTTAAGTAGTTTTGACCATTTTAGTTAATAGTAGAAGTTTTTACTATTTATTATTTGCTTATTCAAGAGTTGGATATTGAAGTTCAGGTAATGAACTTTTGGTATTAATTGAAATACTGCAAAAAAATTCAGTATATTCAAGGAGTTCTGAAAATGTTAGGCCCATTTCTGCCCAAGGTACCTCATTTGGAATTGGTAGTAGAGTGACAAAAATTTTTCTTAATTTAAAAGTAAACTCAGTATGATTTCATCTTTTCTTTATGAAAATAAATTTTTGGACATTAATTGCCATCATAACAATTTTCATCATTTTATTGATCTCCAATATTACTACTTGAAAACTATGTAGGTATATATTCTTCTAATAGACAGTCCCTAGATACCTTCATTTTTAAATAGAAAAACTGTATACCTGAATTGTTTTCCTTTATAGCCAGAGTTATCTAAAAAGATGCTTAGAACATCTGTTCTTTTATTGAGTAATATTTCAGTTGAGTACACAAATGCTAGAAACTTACCTAAATTATATTTACAGTATTTTCTTTACGGTAATATTTGTTGCTTTGGAATTACCATCTTTCTCAGTAATTTTTGCCAGAATATCACCCTTCAGCTATTCACATTTAAGAGAATTAGAGCCTTGTTCATGCCACTAAAATAGTTTAAAAATGAGTAAATGACTTAAATGTCTTTTTAAAAAGGATTAAGAGAAAATCTTGGTAGTGGGTGACCTTTTACAAGCATGACATGAAACTCTGAAGGCATAAAAGGAAAGATTGATAGGTGTGAATACACATAAGATCATATTCACCTTTTAGATTATTCATTTAGAAGATTGATGATGCACAGTGTTGTCAAGAGTCTGAATATATAAGAATTCTCATACACTAAAAATGTAACTAATGCAGTTTGGGGGAGCAAACAGTTTAACAATATTGCAAGTTACAATACTCATTGATGCCATCCACCTCAGTAATTTCTTCCACAGATATAATTACAGAAATGTGAAAAGATGAACATGCAAGAATGTTTATTGCAACATTATTTGTAATATTAAAAAATTATCTGGATAAGCCTACATGGAGCTTAACTGTAGTTATTTTGGTAAGGGAATGGATTTATGGAGGACTTTCTTGTTGATTATCTTTTAAAAATTTGATAATTTTATAATTAGAAGACAAAATCTTAATAAAAACATTTCAAACAACGAACTAGAAGAAAGAGGAATCAGGAAAACAATTCCATTTACAATTGCATCCAAAAGAATAAAATACCTAGAAGTAAACCTACTCAAGGAGATGAAAGACCTGTACTCTGAAAACTATAAGATAATCATGAGAGAAATTAGAAAAGACACAAATAAATGGAAATCTACTCCATGCTCATGGATAGGAAGAATTATTATTGTCAAAATGGCCATCCTACCCAAAGCAATTTACAGATTCAGTGCAGTCTCTATCAAAATACCAACAACATTTGTCAGTGAAATCTAGAACAAATAGTTATTTTTATGGAACCACAAAAGACCCTGAATAGCCAAAACAATCCTGAGAAAGAAAAACAAAGCTGGGGGTATTGTGCTCCCCGACTTCAAGCTCTACTACAAAGCTACAGTAATCAAAACAGTTTGGTACTGGTACAAGAACACACCCACAAGAGGGTGGAGCCAAGATGGCAGAGTGAGTAGGAGAGTGGGAATCTCCTCCCCAAAACACATATATTTTTGAAAATACAACAAATACAACTATCCCTAAAAGAGAGACCAGAAGATACAGGACAACAGCCAGACTACATCCACACCTGCGAGAACCCAGCGCCTGGTGAAGAGGAGCAGGAGCCTGAGGCTGGCCATGCCCACAGCAAGGAAGCTTCCTCCATAGTGGCCAGGCAAGAAACAGAGACCCAGTCTACGGGCAACTGCCCAACACAAGCCCCCCTAGGGGTTGCTGTTGTCCCAGTAAAGAAAGGACAGGAGCAAGTGGAAAGGCCAGGAGCAAGTGGAAAGGGTCTTGGTTCTCCCAGCTGACAGACGAGTCAACAGCATACCACTGCATCTATCAACATGAAAAGGCAAAAAAATTTGATCCAGACCAGACTAACCCAAACATCTTCCACATCCTACCCTGAGAAGAAATCTGGGGAAATAGATTTAACCAATCTTCCTGAAAAAGTATTCAAAACAAAAGTCATAACCATGCTGATGGACTTGCAGAGCAATATGCAAGAACTAAGGAGGGAGAATACAGAAATAAAACAATCTCTGGAAGGACTTCAAAGCAGAATGGACGAGATGTAAGAGACCATTAATGGACTAGAAATCAGAGAACAGGAACACAGAGAAGCTGACGCAGAGAGAGATAAAAGGATCTCCAGGAATGAAACAATATTAAGAGAACTGTGTGACCAATCAAAATGGAACAATATCCACATTATAGGGGTACCAGAAGAAGAAGAAGAGAGAAAAAGGGATAGAAAGTCTTTGAAGAAATAATTGCTGAGAATTTCCCAAAACTGGGGGAGGAAATAGTTGCTCAGACTACGGAGGCACACAGAACTCCAGAGAGACAGGATCCAAAGAGGTCAACAACAAGACACATAATAATTAAAATGGCAAAGATCAAGGACAGGGACAGAGTATTAAAGGCAGCCAGAGAGAGTAAACAGGTCACCTACAAAGGGAAACCCCATCAGGCTATCATCAGACTTCTGAACAGAAACCTTACAGGCCAGAAGAGAATGGCATGATATATTTAATGCAATGAAAGAGAAGAGCCATGAACCAAGAATACCGTGTCCAGCACAATTATCATTTAAATATGAAGGAGGGATTAAACAATTCCCAGACAAGCAAAAGTTGAGGGAATTTGCCTCCGACAAACCATCTCTACAGGGTATCTTAGAGGGACTGCTCTAGATGGGAACACTCCTAAAAAGAGCACAGAACAAAACACCCAACATATGAAGAATGGAGGAGGAGGAATAAAAAGGGAGAGAAATAAAGAATCATCAGACAGTGTTTATAATAGCTCAATAAGTGAGTTAGACAGTAAGATAGTAAAGAAGCTAACCTTGAACCTCTGGTAATCACTAACTTAAAGCCTGCAATGGCAACAAGTACATAACTTTCAATAATCACCCTAAATGTAATGGAGTGAATGCACCAATCAAAAGACACAGTAATAGAATGGATAAAAAAGCAAGACCCATCTATATGCTGCTTACAAGAGACTCACCTCAAACCCAAAGACAAGCACAGATTGAAAGTCAAGGGATGGAAAAAGATACTTCACGCAAACAACAGGGACAAAAAAACAGGTGTTGCAATACTACTATCAGACAAAATAGACTTCAAAACAAAGAAAGTAACAAGAGATAAAGAAGGACATTACGTAATGATAAAGGGGTCAGTCCAACAGGAGGATATAACCATTATAAATATATATGCACCCAATACAGGAGCACCAACATACATGAAACAAATACTAACAGAATTAAAGGAGAAAATAGAATGCAATGCATTCCTTTTGGGAGACTTCAACACGCCACTCACCCCAAATGATAGATCCACCAGACAGAAAATAAGTAAGGACACGGAGGCACTGAACAACACACTAGAACAGATGGACCTAATAGACATCTATAGAACTCTACACCCAAAAGCAACAGCATACATATTCTTCTCAAGTGCACATGGAACATTCTCCAGAAGAGACCACATACTAGGCCACAAAAAGAGCCTCAGTAAATTCCAGAAGATTGAAATCCTACCAACCAACTTCTCAGACCACAACGCTATAAAACTAGAAATAAATTGTACAAAGAAAGCAAATGACTCGCAAACACATGGAGGCTTAAGAACATGCTCCTAAATAATAATTGGATCAATGACCAAATTAAAATGGAGATCCAGCAGTATATGGAAACAAATGACAACAACAACACAAAGCCCCAACAACTGTGGGGCACAGCGAAAGCAGTCTTAAGAGGAAAGTATATAGCAATCCAGGCATATTTAAAGAAGGAAGAACAATCCCAAATGAATAGTATAATGTCACAATTATCGAAATTGGAAAAAGAAGAACAAATGAGGCCTAAGGTCAGCAGATGGAGGGACATAATAAAGATCAGAGAAGAAATAAATAAAATTGAGAAGAATAAAACAATAGAAAAAAAATCAATGAAACCAAGAGCTGGTTCTTCGAGAAAATAAACAAAATAGATAAGCCTCCAGCCAAACTTACTAAGAGAAAAAGAGAATCAACACACATTAACAGAATCAGAAACAAGAAAGGAAAAATCACGACGGACCCCACAGAAATACAAAGAATTATTAGAGAATGCTATGAAAATCTATATGCTAACAAGCTGGAAACCCTAGGAGAAATGGACAACTTCCTGGAAAAATACAACCTTCCGAGACTGACCCAGAAAGACAGAAAATCTAAACAGACCAATTACCAGCAAAGAAATTGAAGTGGTAATCAAAAAACTACTGAAGAACAAAACCCCTGGGCCAGATGGATTTACCTCGGAATTTTATCAGACATACAGAGAAGACATAATACCCATTCTCCTTAAAGTTTTCCAAAAAATAGAAGAGGAGGGAATACTCCCAAATTAATTCTATGAAGCCAACATCACTCTAATACCAAAACCAGGCAAAGACCCCACCAAAAAAGAAAACTACAGACCAATATCCCTGATGAACGTAGATGCAAAAATACTCAACAAAATATTAGCAAACTGAATTCAAAAATACATTAAAAGGATCATACATCATGAGCAAGTGGGATTCATCCCAGGGATGCAAGGATGGTACAACATTCGAAAATCCATCAATATCATCCACCACATCAAAAAAAGAAGGACAAAAACCACATGATCATCTGCATAGATGCTGAAAAAGCATTCGACAAAATTCAACATCCATTCATGATAAAAACTCTCAACAAAATGGGTCTAGAGGGCAAGTACCTCAACATAATAAAGGCCATATATGATAAACCCACAGCTAACATCATACTGAACAGTGAGAAGTTGAAAGCTTTTCCTCTGAGATTGGGAACAAGACAGGGATGCCCACTCTCCCCACTGTTATTCAACAGTACTGGAGGTCCTAGCCACGGCAATTAGACAAAACTAAGAAATACAAGGAATCCAGATTGGTAAAGAAGACGTCAAACTGTCACTATTTGCAGATGACATGATATTGTACATAAAAAACCCTAAAGACTCCACTCCAAAACTGCTAGAACTCATATTGGAATTCAGCAAAAGTTGCAGGATACAAAATTAACACACAGAAATCTGTGGCTTACCTGTACACTAACAATGAACTAATAGAGAAATCAGGAAAACAATTCCATTCACAATAGCATCAAAAAGAATAAAATACCTAGGAATAAACCAAGGAAGTGAAAGACCTATACCCTGAGAAGTATAAGACAGTCTTAAGAGAAATTAAAGAGGTCACTAACAAATGGAAACTCATCCCATGCTCCTGGCTAGGAAGAATTAATATTGTCAAAATGGCCATCATGCCCAAAACAATATACAGATTCGATGCAATCCCTATCAAATTACAACAGCATTCTTGATATGGAAACACCAATATGGAAACCCCATTACCAACAGCATTCTTCAATGAACTGGAACAAATAGTTCAAAAATTCATATGGAAACCCTGAATAGCTAAAGCAATCCTGAGAAGGAAGAATAATGTCGGGGGGATCTCGCTCCCCAACTTCAAGCTCTACTACAAAGCCACAGTAATCAAGACAATTTGGTACGGGCACAAGAACAGAGCCACAGACCAATGCCCAAACATATGTGGTCAATTAATATAGGATAAAGGAGCCATGGACATACAATGGGGAAATGACAGTCTCTTCAGCAGATGGTGCTGGCAAAACTGGACAGCTACATGTAAGAGAATGAAACTGGATCACTGTCTAACCCTATACCCAAAAGTAAATTCGAAATGTATCAAAGACTTGAACATAAGTCATGAAACCATAATACTCTCAGAAAAAAACATAGGCAAAAATCTCTTGGACATAAACATGAGCAACTTCTTCATGAACATATCTCCCTGGCAAGGAAACAAAAGCAAAAGTGAACAAGTGGGACTATATCAAGCTGAAAAGCTTCTGTACAGCAAAGGACACCATCAGTAGAACAAAAAGACATCCTACAGTATGGGAGAATATATTCATAAATGACAGATCCGATAAAGGTTTGACATCCAAAATATATAAAGAGCTCACACACCTCAACAAACAAAAAGCAAATAATGCAATTAAAAAATGGGCAGAGGAACTGAATAGACAGTTCTCTAAAGAAGAAATTCAGATGGCCAACAGACACATGGAAAGATGCTCCACATCGCTTGTCATCAGAGAAATGTAAATTAAAACCACAATGAGATATCACCTCACACCAGTAAAGATGGCTACCATCCAAAAGACAAACAACAAATGTTGGCAAGGTTGTGGAGAAAGGGGAACCCTCCTGCACTGCTGGTGGGAATGTAAATTAGTTCAACCATTGTGGAAAGCAGTATGGAGGTTCCTCAGAATGCTCAAAATAGAAATACCATTTGACCCAAGCATTCCACTATTAGGAATTTATCCTAAGGATGCAGCATTCCAGTTTGAAAAAGACAGATGCACCCCTATGTTGATCGCTGCTCTATTTACAATAGCCAAGATTTGGAAGCAACCTAAATGTCCATCAGTAGATGAATGGGTAAAGAAGATGTGGTACATATACACAATGGAATATTACTCAGCCATAAGAAAAAAAACAGATGCTACCATTTGCAACAACATGGATGGAGTTAGAGGGTATTATGCTCAGTGAAATAAGCCAGGCGGAGAAAGACAAGTACCAAATGATTTCACTCATATGTGGAGTATAAGAACAAAGGAAAACTGAAGGAACAAAACAGCAGCAGAATCACAGAACCCAGGAATGGACTAACAGTTACCAAAGGAAAAGGGACTGGGGAGGATGGATGGGAAGGGAGGGATAAGGGCGGGGGAAAGAAAAGGGGGCATTACGATTATCATGTGCAGTGTGTGTGGGGCACAGGGAGGGCTGTGCAACACAGAAGAGAAGTAGTGATTTTACAACATCTTACTATGCTGATGGATAGTGACTGTGAAGGGGTATGTGGGGGGGACTTGGTGAAGGGGGGGTAAACATAGTGTCCTTAATGTAATTGTAGATTAATGTGATACCAGAAAATAAAAAATAAATAAAAATAACTAGGGATAAAAAACAAGTTCGCCCTTGTATACTTGAAACCAAGATAATACTGTATATCAACTGTACTTCAATAAAAAAAGTATCAACAAGAACAACAAAAAAAGAACACACCCACAAATCAATAGAACAGAATAGAGAGCCCAGATATAATCCCATGCATATATGCTCCATTAATGTATTGTAAAAGACCCATGAGTATACAATGGAGAAAAGACGTCTTTGGTAACTAGTGTTGGGAAAATTGAACAGCTACATGCAAGAGAATGAAACTGGATTATTATCTAACTCCATATACAAAAGTAAACTCAAAATGGATCAAAGACCTAAATGTAAGACATGAAAGCATAAAACTCTTAGAATAAAACATAGGCAGAAATCTCTTGGATGTAAGCCTGAGCAGTTTTTCCCCAGACACATCTCTTCAGGCAAGGGAAACAAACTAAAAAATGAACAAGTGAGACTACATCTAACTAAAAAGCTTCTGTACCACAAAGGCACCATCAGCAGAACAAAAACCCATCCTACAGTATTGGAGAATATATTCGTAAATGATTTATCTGATAAGGAGTTAACATCCATATATATAAAGAGCTTGTAGTCCTCACCACCAAAAAGCAACCCAATTAAAAACTGGGAGGAGGATCTGAACAGACATTTATTTCTCCGAAGAAATACTGATGGCTCACAGGCACATGAAAAGATGCTCCACATTGCTAATCATCAGGGAAATGTAAATCAGAACCACAATGAGATATTACCTCATACCTATAGAATGGCTGCTCCAAAAGACAAGAAATAAAAAGTGTAGGCAATGGTACAGAGAAATGGGAACCCTCCTACACTGTTGGTGGGAATGTCATTTGATGCAGCCACTGCGGAAGGCAGTATGGAGGGCCCTTATAAAACTAAAAATAGAAATATCATACTACCTAGTAATTCCACTTCTAGGAATTTACCAGAAGAAAACAAAACCCCTGATACAAAAAGATACATGCATTCCATGTTCAGTGCCGCATTATTTATAATAGCCATGTCATGGAAGCAATCAAAGTGTCCATCAATAGATGAATGGATAAAGAAGAGGTACATATACACAATGGAATATTAGTGAGCCATAAAAAATGAAATACTGCCATTTGCAACAACATGGATGGATATAGAGGGTATTATGCTAAGTGAAATAAGCCAGGCAGAGAAAGACAAATGCCATATAATTTCACTTATCTGTGGAATATTAAAACAGAATGAATGAAATAGCCATGGACTCACAGACACTGAGAAGTGACTGGTGGTTATCATGGGGGTGGGGTTGGGATGGATCTGGGGGAGGGGAGGGGGATAAAAGGGCACAAAAATTCTCAGACATAATGTAAGTTGGTAATAGGGTTGGTAGTACAGCATGGAGAATATAGCCAACGTCTACCTATGTTGACAGAGTAACCACACTCGTGGGGGTGAGGGTTTAATAATATGGGTAAGTGTTGAACCACTGTGTTGTATATACTTGAAACCAATATAAAATTGTACATCAATGATACTTCAATAAAAAAAATTACAAAGTTAAATGTCTCATCACTTTCTTTCAGATTTTTTTTTTTTTTTGTAAAAACTTGGATGGCTACCAGCGTATAGAGTATATGTTTCAACTATTTAACCTGAGACCATTTCATTAGAGTGACTTATCCTAAAACTGGGAAGAATTTCTGCCTGGAATATTTCACATGTAGGGTTCACAGACAAATAATCTTTATTCAAGAAGTATTTATTGCATATCACTTTGTTTCAGATGATGCTACTCTAGAATAGTGAACAAAAAAGACAAGTTTTCAAGGAGCTTTTATTCCAGAGAGTGAACCACACAATAAATAAGTTAAGAAAATACATAGTATGTTTGCTTGTAGTACATGCTAAAGGTAAAAAATAAAGCAGGGAAAGAGAATATGAAATGTCAAGAGTGAGTTTGAAATATGAGATGAAATAGCAGTGGAAGACCTCAGTGAGAAGATGACTGGTGACTTTTGAGTAAAGACACGTGCAAGTAAGGGAGTTAATTGTGCAGATATTTTGAGGAGGTTTGGTCCTAGGCAGATAGATGGCTCAAAATGCTCAGTCCCTGACTTAGGAATACACTTGGCTTATTTGAAGAAGAACAAGGAGACCTATGTAGCTGGTAGAGAGAATGGTGGAAAGAGTACTAGGCTTAAAAAAAAAAAGATAATGAAGGCCGAGTCACATAGGGCAAAGTAAAGACTTTCTGAAGAAGAGTGGAGGGTTTGAGCAGAGTAATGACGTTTTATAGATCACTGCGCTGTTGGAAATACATAAAGGTAAAAGTGAAGGTTAACCCAGAGTAATACAAGCAAGAAATGATGAGTTGGATTGGGATAGTGGTAGCTTGTGTGGTAATCAGTGATCCAATTTAGATATATTTTGAAGATAGAACTGTCAGTATATACTGATATAGTGGATGGAATACATATTGATGGATGAAATGTGAGGTGTGGGAGGAGGAGGAGAAGATGACACCTAGATTTTTGGCCTAGGTGTCAATAACTGAGATAGGAGAGACTATATGAAGTGGTCAATTGGAATGGAATATCATGACTTCAATATTGGTAATTTTAAATTTAGAATGGCTATTATTGTATAACCTAATATCTAATTAGCTCTCAGGTAGGCACTTGGATGTCATGTGCCTAGAGTTCAGAGCAGTGGTCCAGGCTAGATGTATTTGGGAGTCATCAGTATATATATGGTGTGTATGTATGTATGCATGTATATTTATTTTCCTTTTTAAATTTTGATTTATTAAAGTATAACTGACATGATCTTATGATGGTTTCACATAAATAGCCCTGTGGTTTTATCATTCACCCGTATTATCAAGTCCTCACCCCCTCTTTTGTGATCATTGTTTATCAGCATAGTAAGATGTTATAGAGTCATTACTTGTCTTTTCTGTTCTGTACCGCCATCCCCATGACCTGCCTATATTGTGATTGTGAATTATAATGCCCCTTAATCCCTTTCTACCTTCCCACCCACCCTCTCGAACCCCTCCCCTTTAGTAACTGCTGGTCCCTTCTTTGTGTCTGAGTCTGCTGCTATTTTATTCCTTCACTTTTGCTTTGTTTTTAGATTCCACAAATGAGTGAAGTCATTTGGTATTTGTCTGTCTTCACCTGACTTATTTCACTGAGCATAATACCCTCTAGATCTATCAATGTTGTAGCAAGTGGCAGGATTTCTTTTCTTTTTATGGCTAAATAATATTCCATTGTGTATATGTACCTCATCTTCTCTATCCATTTGTCTTTTGATGGACACTTGGGTCATTTCCTTATTTTGGCTATTTCAAATGGTGCAGCAGTAAACATGTGGATGCATATGTCTTTTTGAATCAGGGATCTTGTTTTCTTAATGTGTATTCCTGGAAGTGGAATTACTGGGTCAAATGGTATTTCTATGAGTGTTCCCCTTTCTCTGCATCCCTGCCAGCATTTGTTGTTTCTTGTCTTTTGGATGTTGACATTCCTAACTGATGTGTGAGGTCTTATTGTGGTTTTAATTTGCATTTCCCTGATGTATTGATGGTATTTAACACCACAGTACTGTATGAGATTGCCAAGGGAGTAATTGTAAATGGAGAAGAGATCCAAGGAATAAGTTTTAGGGCTTTTAGGAAATTCACACTGCTGAAGTATTTAGGGGTAAAGGCCTGCAGATTGTCAGCTTACCATCAAATTGTTAAGGGAAAGAATTGTGTTTTTAAGAATTTACACATACACATAAATAGAGAATGAGGGGATAGAACAAGCATGTGTAGTAAAACATTAATGGTTGGGTTGTTGTGTAAGAGAATGTCCTTGTTTTTAGAGAGAAGAATTTCTAAAATAATATCTTCTTGCAGACAAAAAGAGAGTGATAAAGGTGTAAGGTTGAGGAGTAAGGACAGTCCCTCCATAGTAACAAGACTAGAGGTAGATGTAAGGGTACACACATAGGTAGATTGGTGGGTAGAAGTGGTGGGGGCTTGTGGAGATTCTCTTATATTGATTCAGTTTTCTGTGTTGTAGGAAGCACGGTTTGTCTTCTGATACTTTTATATCTATTGAATGAGGATATTTGCATGTTTATTGAGCACTTAAATGCCAGCTAGCCACTAGAAAACCAAGATAGATAAGATAATCTTGGACTTGAAGAGCTCACAATTTGGGACATACTGCTAATTATAATGCATCACAAAATGCCCTGTAAAAGGAGTATTATTAATACTATGTATCAGGAGGTTTTAACACACCTCTTTTGACTCACTACTTTCAAGTAGAGAAATTCACAAAATCCAACCTGAGGAAATAATCTGTACCACAAAAATTTTAAGCATAAAAATATTTATAGCAGCATTTTTCACTGTAGTGTAGAATTTGAAAACAACTTAGATTTCTAACAATTTGGGAATGGTTATGTAAATTGCAGTAGCAAATCGACAAACTGTCTATCCATAAAAAATTATTTTACCGAAGTTTTTAATTGCAAGGCAAAATGCTTATGACCTAATATTTTTTAAATAGTAGGCTACTAAGTTTTTACAAACAAAAAAATTAAAGGATGGGAGATTATGCTCCCTGACTTCAAGCTCTACTACAAATCCACAGTAATCAAGACAATTAGGTACTGGCACAAGAACAGACCCATAACAGTGACTGTAATGGGGTATGTGGGGGGGACTTGGTGATGGGGGGCGTCTAGAAAACATAATGTTCCTCATGTAATTGTAGATTAATGATACCAAATAAAATCAAATAAAGAACAGACCCATAGACCAATGAAACAGACTACAGAGCCCAGATATAAACCCAAGCATATATGATCAATTAATATACAATAAAGGAGCCATGGATATACAATGGGGAAATGACAGCCTCTTCAACAACTGGTGTTGGCAAAACTGGACAGCTGCACGCAAGAGAATGAAACTGGATTATTGTCTATCCCCATACACAAAAGTAAACTCAAAATGGATCAAAGACTTGAATGTAAGTCATGAAACAATAAAACTCTTAGAAGAAAACATAGGCAAAAATCTCTTGAATATAAACATGAGTAACTTTTTCCTGAATGCATCTCCTTGGGTAAGGGAAACAAAAGCAAAAATGAACAAATGGGACTACATCATGCTAAAAAGCTTCTGTACAGAAAAGGGTAATATCAGCAGAACAAAAAGGCATCCTACAGTATGGGAGAATATATTTGTAAATGACATATCTGACAAGGGGTTAACATCCAAAAAATACAAAGAACTCACACACTTCAACACCCAGAAAGCAAATAACCCTACTTAAAAATGGGCAGAGGATCTGAACAGACACTTCTCCAAAGAAGAAATTCAGATGACCAACAGGTACATGAAAAGATGCTCCACATCGCTAATCATCAGAAAAATGTAAATTAAAACCACAATGAGATATCACCTCACACCAGTTAGGATGGCCAACATAGAAAAGACTAGGAACAACAAATGCTGGCAAGGATGCAGAGAAAGGGGAACCGACCACTGTGGAAAGCAGTATGGAGGTTCCTCAAAAAACTCAAAATAGAAAAACCATTTGACCCAGGAATTCTACTCCTAGGAATTTACCCTAAGAATGTAGGTTCCAAGTTTGAAAAAGACGGTGCACCCCTATGTTTATCACAGCACTATTTACAATAGCCAAGAAACGAAAGCAACCTAAGTGTCCATCAGTAGATGAATGGATAAAGAAGAGGTGGTACATATACACAATGGAGTATTATTCAGCCGTAAGAAGAAAACAAATCCTACAATTTGCAACAACATGGATGGAGCTAGAGGGTATTATGCTCAGTGAAATAAGGCAGGTGGAGAAAGACAAGTATCAAATTATTTCACTCATCTGTGGAGCATAAGAACAAAGCAAAAACTGAAGGAACAAAACAGCTGCAGACTCACAGAACCCAAGAATGGACTAACAGTTGCCAAAAGGAAAGAGACTGGAGGCAGTGGGTGGGAAGGGAGGGATAAGGGGAATAAGGGGCATTACCATTAGCACACATAATGTAGAGGGGCAGCACGGGTATGGCAATATGGCACAGAGAAGACAAGTAGTGACTCTGTAGCATCTCATTCCACTGATGGACAGTGATTGTAATGGGGTGTGTGGTGGGGACTTGATAATGGGGGGAATCTAGTAATCACAATGTTGCTCATGTTATTGTACATTAATGATACCAAAATTTAAAAATAGTAAAATAAAATAAAAAGTACACTAAAAAATTTTTTTTCTTAAAAAAAAAAAAAAAAGAAAAACTGCAGAAACCACTAGCAGACTCTTCAGAGACCTAGCAAGATGTTTTCAGTTCTTTTGCAGTCCATTGTAGTCATTTTCCGACTCAAGCTTCAGAGCCCTGGTTTATGTAGCCCCATAAACTCTGAAGAGGAACAGACCCTGTTCTGGGAATGAAAACTTCCACAGTTTGAGGATTGCACACCTGGCCTCCACTAAGGGGCACTTATTAAAAATAATAGCAAGAGGGAGTAAAAGAGGAAACTAGCTTTAAGTGTGGAATACCAATATAATTATATTTTCAAATACTTGGAAAGTTGGTACTTTGTTACCTGGAATAACTGTAACTCAGTAAACTGAATTTACTTTTGAATGGTAGACTCAGGTAATTGTTCATCTCTGAGAGGCACTGAAGTATAAAACTTAGGCTCACCCTGTTAAGTGGACAGATCATTTGATAGATGAAATAAACCAGAGAAAACTCTTCATTCTGTAAAGCTGAGAAACGCTAAATAAATAAAACTCCTATTTTGACACATGAGTTCTAATTGGGGAGAAAGGGAGTGTTAGCTGAAAATTTCTCTAGTTTGCATGCACCAAGGCCTCTCTGTAAGAGGAAAAAGGTAAATCTAAATTTTAAGCCATATACACTTTAAAAAACTTGTTTGGGTATCAGCATAAAGGAAAAATGTTTTTATGAAAAAAAAATTGTAGAATGATCTCAGCCAAGTAAAAACAAACCATTAAAAAATGCCTTTGAAAACCTTATTAGGTATAAACACAGAAGTGCACAAATTTTAAGTGTACCTACTACATCTTGATGAATTAGCCTTGCCTGTGTGACCAGCACTAAGAAAAGTTATTTTCAGAACCTTGTTTATAATCTTTGTAATAACATCTTCAAAAATGAAAAATTTGTCCTTATTTTTCTACAGGCAAGTGTCAATTGAGGAGGGAGAGAGGAAAGCCAAAGAGCTGAATGTTATGTTTATTGAAACTAGTGCAAAAGCAGGATACAATGTAAAACAGGTAAGTGTTCAGTTTCAAAAAATGTATTATGAAAGAAGTGTGTGAATATTCTATTTTCTAGTGTAAGATTTTGTTCCAGATAGCAATAGTAGCCCTCACAAACCAGCAACATGTAATTCAAAAGTAAAATATAAATGTGGCACAGTTTTTGGAAAAAGAGACTTTCCAAACTTTTCAGACCGTGCACAGGACAACTATTTTGTTCTGATTGCAAGGTTGTAAATTCTCCTATATCCCTACTGCATTGTTTCAAGGTAAATTTTCCTTATTTTAGAGGTTGATGCTAAAGGAGGCAAATGCTGTCATGAATGACATTTTGCTTGTTGTTATGAAAGTGCCATTCTGGTTACTTTATCTTTAATAAACTGCTGCTGTTTCAACAGTGTTTATAAGAGTAATATTTTGTGGGACAAGAAAATATAGGGAGACCTCACATTATTAAACTGTTTTCCAAAAGATGGGGTGGTCAAAAACTCACCTGCTTCAGCACTGCATATCATATAGAGTAGTGGTCCCAGATTTGTGATTTACAGACCAATAAATTATTTTTAAAATTCTAGGTGATTGATAGAGGACTAAAGCAAAATCCTTTAAACTAATAAGTAGAGCTTTATGAAAATATGTTTGAATTTTTAGCACTTTATTTCCCATCTCTTTTTGCCTTATTTAAGTAATATTGAATTATTACTAATTCCCTCTCAGCTTACTGTTTCATTGCTTCATATTGTCATTCATACTGTTGCTGTTCTCTTTACTTAGAATACTCATTTTCTTTTTTCCTGACTGAAACCTACTCATCCTTTTAAGTTTCAGTTTAGATAACACGTCTTCAGAGACATTTTCTCTGACATTCTCTACAATACCTCCAGGTGTTTCATTTAATACTAATTATTCTTTGTGTTTCACAGAATCTTGATCCCTATGAAAACACTGTTGTAGAACTTATCACATTTTGCTGAAAATATCTCTCATCAAAATTATGTATTCCCAGAACCTACCAGCAGAATTCCTTACCTGTTCAGTCATTGTGGTCAAATCCTTGAACATATAGTAGTTGCTTTGTAATTCTTGTCTGCTAATTCAACATCCGGGTCATCTCAGAATCTATTTCTATTGGCTGTTTGCTTTTTCTCTTGATTCTAGGTTAGAGTTTCCTGTTTCTTCATGTGTTTAGAAATTTTTGGTTGTATGCTCAACATTGTGTATGATACATAGAAACTATGGCTTCTGTTATTTTTCTCAGCAAAATGCTGGGTTTTATTATGGCAGGATGTTACAGTTACCTGAGATGTTTATCAAACTTTTGTATCTTAGTGGGATTTGAATTAAACTGTATCCCTGGAGCAGGAAGTAACTGAAATCTCTGCCTATTTCTTTCAACTTTCTAGTCATTACTTTTAGATAAGCTCCTTGGAGTTTCACCAACATCTGTACCATTAACGAGTCAACTGAGGATTTGTTGAAAAATTTTTTTGTGTAGGTTTAAGAGCTCCTCCTCATGGCTCCCTCCTTTTAGTTACCTTCCACAGCACTGTCACTCTGGCATTCTACGTAACTCAAGTATATAAAACTGTAGGTTTTTTTGCTTGAGTTCTAGCCACTCCATATATCCAGTCCAGGAGTAGCTCTTAAGGAAACTTTTTTTTTTTTTTTTTTTAATAATTATTTTTTATTGAAGGGTAGTTGACGCACAGTATTACATTACATTAGTTTCAAGTGTACAACACAGTGGTAGAACATTTATATACATAATTCTAGGTTCCAGCTATCACCCTACCAAGCTGTTACAATATCTTGACTTTATTCCTTATGCTATACATTACATCCCGGTTACTTATTTATTTTACCATTGGAAGACTGTCCTTTTTTTTTTTTTTTTTTGTTTTTTTTTTGTGAGGGCATCTCTTATATTTATTGATCAAATGGTTGTTAACGACAATAAAATTCTGTATAGGGGAGTCAATGCTCAATGCGCAATCATTAATCCACCCCAAGCCTAATTTTCGTCAGTCTCCAATCTTCTGAGGCATAACAAACAAGTTCTTACATGTAGGACAAATTCTTACATAATGAATAAGTTACATAGTGAACAGTACAAGGGCAGTCATCACAGAAACTTTCGGTTTTGCTCATGCATTATGAACTCTAAACAGTCAGTTCAAATATGAATACGCATTTGGTTTTTATACTTGATTTATATGTGGATACCACATTTCTCTCTTTATTATTATTATTTTTAATAAAATGCTGAAGTGGTAGGTAGATACAAGATAAAGATAGAAAACATAGTTTAGTGTTGTAAGAGAGCAAATGTAGATGATCAGGTGTGTGCCTGTAGACTATGTGTTAATCCGAGCTAGACCAGGGCAATAAAACATCCACGTATGCAGAAGATTTCTCTCAGAACAGGGGGGGTGAGGTTCTAAGCCTCACCTCTGTTGATCCCCAATTTCTCACCTGATGGCCCCCCTGCGACTGTGCCTGTCTTAGGTTGTTCCTCCCTTGAGGAATCTTACCCGTCTCTGGCTAACCAGTCATCTTCCGGGGCCATACAGGGAAATGTGAAGTTGGTAAGTGAGAGAGAAGCCTTATTGTTTGAAAAGGTTAGCTTTTTACTTCTTTGCATATTTATGCCCTGTGGCTTCTATGCCCAGCATTTGTCTTGAGGTATCTTTACCACTTGGAGGAGTTATGATACTCGGTAAATTTGATATGAGGCACGAATTCTATTTAAGGGTTGTAATTAGGAAGGAAGAAGAAAAGCTATAGAAGTAGCAAGCAGAAGAAAACATGGGAAGATTGATTATTTCTTTGACATATCTTCTTGTAGAGTACTTCAGCATATATAGGTTTTAAGCTACTACTTAAATTGCGCACACACATTAACATAATGGGAGAATAGTTACATAACCAAAGCATATCTGTAATTACCAGCCATCTCCAGTGAAACCAAGAAAACCAGTTAGGCACCTTAGGCATTTGTGAAAACTTATCTATGATATGGTGGATATTGTCCAACTGAACTTGAACAGTCTGAGAGAAATCAGACAAATTAAAACAACCCATTCCTGGGGAATGTTCACATCCCTTATGTTCTTTTAACAGTAAATAGTCTGTAGTTGTAAGAGTTTGGAGCGCTACAATTTGCACTTCTCCAAATTCTTGGTTGAGTTCCAACACTATAGATCCAGTCCAATTTGTTGTTTTACTGTATGCACAGGCCAGCTTAGATATCTCCTTCCTCATTCCCATGGCAAGTCCAGGAACTGGTGGGATGAGTGCATCTACAGCTGTAGCAGGGCGTGAATCTTTGTTGGGGTTTTTTGATGATCATCTTCTGGCATGAGTCTTCCAGAGAGTGCAGATGTTGGAAGTTCTTTTTCATATCGTATCTTAGTTCATTTTCGGGGTAGCCCAATTAGGCTTTGATCCTCTGTATAAACACAAACAGACCCTTTGCCTACACTTTTTTTTTTTTTTTAAATAATTATTTTTTATTGAAGGGTAGTTGACGCACAGTATTACATTACATTAGTTTCAAGTGTACAACACAGTGGTAAAACATTTATATACATAATTCTAGGTTCCAGCTATCACCCTACCAAGCTGTTACAATATCTTGACTATATTCCTTATGCTATACATTACATCCCGGTTACTTATTTATTTTACCATTGGAAGTCTGTCCCGTTTTTTGTTTTTTTTTTGTGAGGGCATCTCTCATATTTATTGATCAAATGGTTGTTAACGACAATAAAATTCTGTATAGGGGAGTCAATGCTTAATGCACAATCATTAATCCACCCCAAGCCTAATTTTCGTCAGTCTCCAATCTTCTGAGGCATAACAAACAAGTTCTTACATGGAGAACAAATTCTTACATAATGAATAAGTTACATAGTGAACAGTACAAGGGCAGTCATCACAGAAACTTTCGGTTTTGCTCATGCATTATGAACTCTAAACAGTCAGTTCAAATATGAATACTCATTTGGTTTTTATACTTGATTTATATGTGGATACCACATTTCTCTCTTTATTATTATTATTTTTAATAAAATGCTGAAGTGGTAGGTAGATACAAGATAAAGATAGAAAACATAGTTTAGTGTTGTAAGAGAGCAAATGTAGATGATCAGGTGTGTGCCTGTAGACTATGTGTTAATCCAAGCTAGACCAGGGCAATAAAACATCCACGTATGCAGAAGATTTCTCTCAGAACAGGGGGGGTGAGGTTCTAAGCCTCACCTCTGTTGATCCCCAATTTCTCACCTGATGACCCCCCTGCGACTGTGCTTGTCTTAGGTTGTTCCTCCCTTGAGGAATCTTACCCGTCTCTGGCTAACCAGTCATCTTCCGGGGCCATACAGGGAAATGTGAAGTTGGTAAGTGAGAGGGAAGCCTTATTGTTTGAAAAGGTTAGCTTTTTACTTCTTTGCATATTTATGCCCTGTGGCTTCTATGCCCAGCATTTGTCTTGAGGTATCTTTACCACTTGGAGGAGTTATGATACTCGGTAAATTTGATATGAGGCACGAATTCTATTTAAGGGTTGTAATTAGGAAGGAAGAAGAAAAGCTATAGAAGTAGCAGACGGAAGAAAACATGGGAAGATTGATTATTTCTTTGACATATCTTCTTGTAGAGTTACTTCAGCATATATAGGTTTTAAGCTACTACTTAAATTGCGCACACACATTAACATAATAGGAGTATAGTTACATAACCAAAGCATATCTGTAATTACCAGCCATCTCCAGTGAAACCAAGAAAACCATTAAGGCACCTTAGGCATTTGTGAAAACTTATCTGTGATATGGTGGATATTGTCCAACTGAACTTGAACAGTCTGAGAGAAATCAGACAAATTAAAACAACCCATTCCTGGGGACTGTTCACATGCCATATGTTCTCTTAACAGTAAATAGTCTGTAGCTGTAAGACTTTGGAGCGCTACAATTTGCACTTCTCCAAATTCTTGGTTGAGTTCCAACAGTATAGATCCAGTCCAATTTGTTGTTTTACTGTATGCACAGGCCAGCTTAGATATCTCCTTCCTCATTCCCATGGCAAGTCCAGGAACTGGTGGGATGAGTGCATCTACAGCTGTAGCAGTGCGTGGATCTTTGTTGGGGTTTTTTGATGATCATCTTCTGGCATGAGTCTTCCAGAGAGTGCAGATGTTGGAAGTTCTTTTTCATATCGTATCTTAGTTCATTTTCGGGGTAGCCCAATTAGGCTTTGATCCTCTGTATAAACACAAACAGACCCTTTGCCTACACTTTTATATGCCCTTTATACCCTTGTGTAGAACTCGTTGGAGGTTACCACACAGGAACTGCCCTTTTTTTTTTTTTTTTTTTTTTGCTTGTTTTTGGTATCACTAATCTACACTTACATGACGAATATTATGTTTACTAGGCTCTCCCCTATACCAGGTCTCCCCTATAAACCCCTTTACAGTCACTGTCCATCAGCATAGCAAAATGTTGTAGAATCACTACTTGCCTTTTCTGTGTTGTACAGCCCTCCCTTTTCTCCTACCCCCCCATGCATGTTAATCTTAATACCCCCCTACTTCTCCCACCCTTATCCCTCCCTACCTACCCATCCTCCCCAGTCCCTTTCCCTTCGGTACCTGTTAGTCCATTCTTGAGTTCTGTGATTCTGCTGCTGTTCTGTTCCTTCAGTTTTTCCTTTGTTCTTATATTCCACAGATAAGTGAAATCATTTGGTATTTCTCTTTCTCCGCTTGGCTTGTTTCACTGAGCATAATACCCTCCAGCTCCATCCATGTTGCTGCAAATGATTGGATTTGCCCTTTTCTTATGGCTGAGTAGTATTCCATTGTGTATATGTACCACATCTTCTTTATCCATTCATCTATCGATGGACATTTAGGTTGCTTCCAATTCTTGGCTATTGTAAATAGTGCTGCAATAAACATAGGGGTGCATCTGTCTTTCTCAAACTTGATTGCTGCGTTCTTAGGGTAAATTCCTAGGAGTGGAATTCCTGGGTCAAATGGTAAGTCTGTTTTGAGCATTTTGATGTACCTCCACACTGCTTTCCACAATGGTTGAACTAACTTACATTCCCACCAGCAGTGTAGAAGGGTTCCCCTTTCTCCACAGCCTCGCCAACATTTGTTGTTGTTTGTCTTTTGGATGGCAGCCATCCTTACTGGTGTGAGGTGATACCTCATTGTAGTTTTAATTTGCATTTCTCTGATAATTAGCGATGTGGAGCATCTTTTCATGTGTCTGTTGGCCATCTGTATTTCTTTTTTGGAGAACTGTCTGTTCAGTTCCTCTGCCCATTTTTTAATTGGGTTATTTGTTTTTTGTTTGTTGAGGCGTGTGAGCTCCTTATATATTCTGGACGTCAAGCCTTTATCAGATGTGTCATTTTCAAATATATTCTCCCATACTGTAGGGATCCTTCTTGTTCTATTGATGGTGTCTTTTGCTGTACAGAAGCTTTTCAGCTTAGTATAGTCCCACTTACTCATTTTTGCTGTTGTTTTCCTTGCCCGGGGAGATATGTTCAAGAAGAGGTCACTCATGTTTATGTCTAAGAGGTTTTCGCCTATGTTTTCTTCCAAGAGTTTAATGGTTTCATGGCTTACATTCAGGTCTTTGATCCATTTTGAGTTTACTTTTGTATATGGGGTTAGACAATGGTCCAGTTTCATTCTCCTACATGTAGCTGTCCAGTTTTGCCAGCACCACCTGTTGAAGAGACTGTCATTTCGCCATTGTATGTCCATGGTTCCTTTATCAAATATTAATTGACCATATATGTCTGGGTTAATGTCTGGATTGTCTAGTCTGTTCCATTGGTCTGTGGCTCTGCTCTTGTGCCAGTACCAAATTGTCTTGATTACTATGGCTTTCTAGTAGAGCTTGAAGTTGGGGAGTGAGATCCCCCCTACTTTATTCTTCTTTCTGAGGATTGCTTTGGCTATTCGGCGTCTTTGGTGTTTCCATATGAATTTTTGAATTATTTGTTCCAGTTCATTGAAGAATGTTGCTGGTAGTTTCATAGGGATTGAATCAAATCTGTATATTGCTTTGGGCAGGATGGCCATTTTGACGATATTAATTCTTCCTAGCCACGAGCATGGGATGAGTTTCCATCTGTTAGTGTCCCCTTTAATTTCTCTTAAGAGTGACTTGTAGTTTTCAGAGTATAAGTCTTTCACTTCTTTGGTTAGGTTTATTCCTAGGTATTTTATTTTTTTTGATGCAAGTATGAATGGAGTTGTTTTCCTGATTTCTCTTTCTGTTGGTTCATTGTTAGTATATAGGAAAGCCACAGATTTCTGTGTGTTGATTTTGTATCCTGCAACTTTGCTGTATTCCGATATCAGTTCTAGTAGTTTTGGGGTGGAGTCTTTAGGGTTTTTTATGTACAGTATCATGTCATCTGCAAATAGTGACAGTTTAACTTCTTCTTTACCAATCTGGATTCCTTGTATTTCTTTATTTTGTCTGATTGCCGTGGCTAGGACCTCCAGTACTATGTTAAATAACAGTGGAGAGAGTGGGCATCCCTGTCTAGTGCCCGATCTCAGAGGAAATGCTTTCAGCTTCTCGCTCTTCAATATAATGTTGGCTGTGGGTTTATCATAGATGGCCTTTATTATGTTGAGGTACTTGCCCTCTATTCCCATTTTGCTGAGAGTTTTAACATGAATGGATGTTGAACTTTGTCAAATGCTTTTTCAGCATCTATGGAGATGATCATGTGGTTTTTGTCTTTCTTTTTGTTGATGTGGTGGATGATGTTGATGGACTTTCGAATGTTGTACCATCCTTGCATCCCTGGGATGAATCCCACTTGGTCATGGTGTATGATCCTTTTGATGTATTTTTGAATTCGGTTTGCTAATATTTTGTTGAGTATTTTTGCATCTACGTTCATCAGGGACATTGGTCTGTAGTTTTCTTTTTTTGGTGGGGTCTTTGCCTGGTTTTGGTATTAGGGTGATGTTAGCTTCATAGAATGAGTTTGGGAGTATCCCCTCCTCCTCTATTTTTTGGAAAACTTTAAGGAGAATGGGTATTATGTCTTCCCTGTATGTCTGATAAAATTCCGAGGTAAATCCATCTGACCCGGGGGTTTTGTTCTTTGGTAGTTTTTTGATTACCTCTTCAATTTCGTTGCTGGTAATTGGTCTGTTTAGATTTTCTGTTTCTTCCTGGGTCAATCTTGGAAGGTTATATTTTTCTAGGAAGTTGTCCATTTCTCCTAGGTTTCCCAGCTTGTTAGCATATAGGTTTTCATAGTATTCTCCAATAATTCTTTGCATTTCCGTGGGGTCCGTCGTGATTTTTCCTTTCTCGTTTCTGATACTGTTGATTTGTGTTGACTCTCTTTTCTTCTTAATAAGTCTGGCTAGAGGCTTATCTATTTTCTTTATTTTCTCGAAGAACCAGCTCTTGGTTTCATTGATTTTTGCTATTGTTTTATTCTTCTCAATTTTATGTCCCTCCTTCTGCTGACCTTAGACCTCATCTGTTCTTCTTTTTCCAATTTTGATAATTGTGACATTAGACCATTCATTTGGGATTGCTCTTCCTTTTTTAAATATGCTTGGATTGCTATATACTTTCCTCTTAAGACTGCTTTTGCTGTGTCCCACAGAAGTTGGGGCTTAGTGTTGTTGTTGTCATTTGTTTCCAGATATTGCTGGATCTCCATTTTGATTTGGTCATTGATCCATTGATTATTTAGGAGCGTGTTGTTAAGCCTCCATTTGTTTGTGAGCCTCTTTGCTTTCTTTGTACAGTTTATTTCTAGTTTTATGCCTTTGTGGTCTGAAAAGTTGGTTGGTAGGATTTCAATCTTTTGGAATTTTCTGAGGCTCTTTTTGTGGCCTAGTATGTGGTCTATTCTGGAGAGTGTTCCATGTGCACTTGAGAAGAATGTATATCCCGCTGCTTTTGGATGTAGAGTTCTATAGATGTTTGTTAGGTCCATCTGCTCTACTGTGTTGTTCAGTGTTTCCGTGTCCTTACTTATTTTCTGCCCGGTGGATCTATCCTTTGGGGTGAGTGGTGTGTTGAAGTCTCCTAGAATGAATGCATTGCAGTCTATATCCCCCTTTAGTTCTGTTAGTATTTGTTTCACATATGCTGGTGCTCCTGTGTTGGGTGCATATATATTTAGAATGGTTATATCCTCTTGTTGGACTGAGCCCTTTATCATTATGTAGTGTCCTTCTTTATCTCTTGTTACTTTCTTTGTTTTGAAGTCTATTTTGTCTGATATTAGTACTGCAAGCCCTGCTTTCTTCTCACTGTTGTTTGCTTGAAATATGTTTTTCCATCCCTTGACTTTTAGTCTGTACATGTCTTTGGGTTTGAGGTGAGTTTCTTGTAAGCAGCATATAGATGGTTCTTGCTTGTTTATCCATTCTGTTACTCTGTGTCTTTTGATTGGTGCATTCAGTCCATTAACATTTAGGGTGACTATTGAAAGATATGTACTTATTGCCATTGCAGGCTTTAAATTCGTGGTTACCAAAGGTTCAAGGTTAGCCTCTTTAGTATCTTAGTGCCTAACTTAGCTCGCTTATTGAGCTGTTATATACACTATCTGGAGATTCTTTTCTTCTCTCCCTTCTTGTTCCTCCTCCTCGATTCTTCATATGTTGGGTGTTTTGTGCTGTGCTCTTTCTAGGAGTGCTCCCATCTAGAGCAGTCCCTGTAAGATGTTCTGTAGAGGTGGTTTGTGGAAAGCAAATTCCCTCAGCTTTTGTTTGTCTGGGAATTGTTTAATCCCACCGTCATATTTGAATGATAGTCGTGCTGGATACAGTATCCTTGGTTCAAGGCCCTTCTGTTTCATTGTATTAAATATATCATGCCATTCTCTTCTGGCCTGTAGGGTTTCTGTTGAGAAATCTGACGTTAGCCTGATGGATTTCCCTTTATAGGTGACCTTTTTCTCTCTAGCTGCCTTTAACACTCTTTCCTCGTCCTTGATCTTTGCCATTTTAATTATTATGTGTCTTGGTGTTGCCCTTCTTGGATCGTTTCTGTTGGGGGTTCTGTGTATTTCCGTGGTCTGTTCGATTACTTCCTCCCCCAGTGTGGGGAAGTTTTCAGCAATTATTTCTTCTAAGATACTTTCCATCTCTTTTCCTCTCTCTTCTTCTTCTGGGACCCCTATAATACGGATATTGTTCCTTTTGGATTGGTCACACAGTTCTCTTAATATTGTTTCATTCCTGGAGATCCTTTTGTCTCTCTCTATGTCAGCTTCTGTGCGTTCCTGTTCTCTGATTTCAATTCCATCAATGGCCTCTTGAATTCTATCCATTCTGCTTATAAACCCTTCCAGAGTTTGTTTCATTTCTGCGATCTCCTTTCTGGCATCTGTGATCTCCTTCCGGACTTCATCCCATTTCTCTTGCGTATTTCTCTGTATCTCTGTCAGTATGTTTATGATTCTTATTTTGAATTCTTTTTCAGGAAGACTGGTTAGGTCTGTCTCCTTCTCTGGTGTTGTCTCTGTGATCTTTGTCTGCCTGTAGCTTTGCCTTTTCATGGTGATAGGAATAGTCTGCAGAACTGGGACGAGTGACGGCTGGAAGGACTTCCTTTCTTGTTGGTTTGTGGCCCTCCTCTCCTGGGAGAACAGCGACCTCTAGTGGCTTGTGTTGCGCAGCTGTGCGTAGACAGGGTTTCTGCTTCCTGCCCGGCTGCTATGGAGTTAATCTCCGCTGTTGCTGTGGGCGTGGCCTAGCTCGGGCAGCTACTCCAAAATGGTGGAGTCGCGTTGGAGCAGGAGCTGCTGGGAGGCTATTTATCTCCGTAAGGGGCCTCCCTGCTCCCTGCAGCCCAGGGGTTAGGGTGCCCAGAGATCCCGGATTCCCTACCTCTGGATTAAGTGACCCGCCCTGCCCCTTTAAGACCTCCAAAAAGCACCCGCCAAAACAAAACAACAACCACCAAAAAAAAAAAAAAAGAAAAAAATTTTTTTAATTAAAAAAAAAAAAGTTTTTAATTAAGAAAAAAAAAAGGTGGTCGTTCGTTTTTCTTTATTCTCCGGTGCCAGCCTTAGGCCTCTGCTCACCGGTCTTTCTGCCCTGTTTCCCTAGTATTGGGGTCCCTATCCCTTTAAGACTCCCAAAAAGCGCTCGCCAAAACAAAACAGCAAAAAAGTAAAAAAAAAAGTGGTCGTGCGCTTTTCTTATGTCCTCTGTCGCCCAGCCTCCAGTGCCCGCTCACTGTTCTTGCTGCCCTGTTTTCCTAGTATCGAGGGCCCTGCACTCTGGCCCGGATGGCTGGGGCTGGGTGCTCGGCAGTCCTGGGCTCCGTCTCCCTCCTGCTCTGCCTGCTCTTCTCCCGCCGGGAGCTGGGGGGAGTGGCGCTCGGCTCCCGCGGGGCCGGGGCTTGTATCTTACCCCCTTCGCGAGGCGCTGGGTTCTCTCAGTTGCGGATGTGGTCTGGATATTGTCCTGTGTCCTCTGGTCTTTATTCTAGGAAGGGTTGTCTTTGTTATATTTTCATAGATATATGTTGTTTTGGGAGGAGATTTCCGCTGCTTTACTCACGCCGACATCTTCCGCCCCTCTATTCTTAAGGAAACTTTTATAAACTTCTGTCTCACCCAGTGAGTGTGGGTTCCCTTCTTGTCAGGGTTGAATCCACCCTAATTTATATCTGCTTTTTATTTAATATCGAGAGGTTCAAGTAGTTCTTTATATTTTGTCCAGAGGTAATGGTTGTCTGTAAGAGTATTGGTCCTAAACAAACTACTTTACTATTACCAAAATTGAAGACTATGTTGAACTTAGAGGGTAAAAATTAAAATAGTCTGATAAAAGAAATAGCTGAGACTATTTAGTATGTACATAGTTTTAGTTGGTATGGGAAGCCAGTTTATTCCTGAATTCTCTATGTTGTTATTTATCTAATATCGACATAAGTGGATTTTTTAGTTAAATTATTTGGTCAGTGAGTGACACATATCAACTGAAGTGATTATAAAGAAATAATCATCCCTTTTGAGTTTTTGTTACAGGCCAATCGTAATTCAGAAATGATGCTGGTATTCAGAAATTTACCAAGTACATTTCAGTCCAGTCACTATCTTGGAAAATATTGGGAATAAGAGTTTTGCATACCTATTAAGTAAGCATTGTGTATGTTTGTTCAGCCATATATTTTGCAAAGCACAGTTAGCACTGATAATTGTGCATTGTACTTATTTGACAAAATCATGCCTTTTCACCAGAAGGTACACAGAAGTCTTTCTGTATATAAGACATGTTTATCAGTACTAAAGGTACCATCCAGTTCTGCTTTCCATGTACAGAGACGTTTTCTAGCTTTTTGCTAATCTGCTAATTAGACGACTCCTCCCCACTCCCTCAGATAAGGGATTATAATATGTGTAACGAAAGTTTACATGTATTGTTGTTTTTTTTTTTTTAATAATTATAGGAAATGTTACAGAAAACCAATCCTTGTTACCAAAGTCAAATCACAAAACACAATGACAAGATTTTGAGGAAAAGAAAGGAATAGTTTATTAATTTGCCAGCAAATAAGGGAGTGGTAGGCTTATGCCTTAAAGGACCACAAAGCACAAGCAGTTAGGGCTTTTAAAGAGGGAAATCGTGGAAGAGAGGCTGTGGCGTTCATAACCACAGACACATAAAGGAGCAACTTCCAAGTATCCAAGCAGACATTACTGAGCCAATTCAATTGCTTTTTTTTTTTTATCTGTTCCTCTGTAGTGCCCTGGGACAGGGTGTCTTACGTTCTGCAAAATCCACTTTCTGCATTTTCTCTGACCCTAAGACACAGAAAAGAGGAAGAACAAAAGATACTGCCACCTATTAATGGCTACAAGGTTTTGGGGGCTACTTGAGTTCATTTTCCCGTTAATATTAGTATTGAATTTTAAACCCCGGGATTTTAATTCAGTTTTTCTCCATTACAGAAAGATTTCATTAATGCATTCATTTTATGTCTGACCATGGTTCATGTGATTGGGCCTTAGTGCCCAAGAACTTTGGCTTAAAATAAAACAAACTTACTCTTATTCAGAGCTGCTACTTTTTCTTATTTAAAAATGTTCTGTGCTTAACTCTTTTGTTCTAAATTTAGTCTTGTTCAGCACTGAACCCTAAAGTTCTGTTTCTGTCTTAAATAGTGTCTTAAAGAATCTTGTTGTAGTTTTTAAATAAAACTATCAGGGCTAGAAATAGAATAAATAATATGTAACATCATTTGGATATTTAAGTAATATTTTTCTTTCCATTCAATATTTCATAAAAAGACAACCTAAGGAAAAAATGTACACCTTATTTTAAAAGTTCTTTTTAAAAATGTAATAATACTGCTTCCTTTGTGAAAGTGAAATGGTGTTTAAATTGCTGAAGGAAATGGTAATAATAAGGTGATTAAGGTTCCATTTGACTTGTCATCTGAGACTTACAGGCTTTTAGTGAAATAGTAAGTGTGTGGGTATTGCCTTTCTTACTATATTCTTCAGTTTTACAGTACTGGGGAATGGAAAAAACAGAAACACTTCTTGATCTTTAACTTCTAAAATCATCAATGCTTGTCAGAAGAAAAGGATTTGTTTGAAAGAGAGGGGAGAACTTTATGAGAAATTAGTGGTAGTTGATGGGTATCAACACTAATAGCTTAATGAAAGCTTGTGTACATACTCAGTCGAGTTCTGTGTGTGAAAATTATTTTTTACCTGCTGAGAAAACCTGTGTACTTTAAGCATTGATAGGGATGGTGTCTTTTCCATACCACTGTATCCCATGTCTACAATAGTTCTTGGCTCATAGCAGGTCTTATTTAAAAATGTACTTCTATAATATACCTTAATCCTCAGGTACCAAATACCTACAGTATACAAGATCACTGTAAGTTCTTTGGAGAATATAAAATTGTGTAAAATATGGTTCTTGACTTCACAACACTTACATAGTTGAGAAGAATGACATTCTCATGGAAACTAATAAAGGATAGGTAATATATGATAAGTACTTAGTGCATGCTACAGACATTAAGATCCATAGTAATTATGGGGATGTAAAATGAATGCTAACACAGAGTTATATTTGCTGAAGAAATTAATAAGGTGATGTACAAATAGGAAGATGAAGGAAGGCTTTGTTTAAAAAAAGAGTTTGTTTAAAAATACCATAATCAGAGCTAAATCCTTGAGTATATTTGATTTAGATAGATAAAAGACAGGGGATACTCCAAGGAAAAAGAGAAATTAGTGTATAACATAAGACCACATAGCATATAACTGTTGAATCATTATGTTGTATACTTGAAACATTGGTAATATTGTATTACTTCAATTTTTAAAAATTAAAGAAAAAACCTAGAACACATTGTATAAATACCATGTCATAAATACTAACTTTAAAAAATTTGTTTATTGCCTAAGTGCTTAGATACTTGTTGAATACAAGAGTGAGTCTGTGTAACAGTGCTCTACATCAGCTGCTATTGTTGCTCTGATTTTAGAGAGCAAATCTGAGGCACAGAAGTTACATATAACTTTATCAAAATTACCTAAATACTGTGTGTTAGAGCCACTTAATGTACCAAGTGTTTATCGCACTTAGCTCTCACAGTATTCCCATGAAGTAGATAGGTATATGCATTTCACTGATAGGAAACCAGTTTTAGAGGCTAAGTAACTGCTGAAGATTATAGCTCAAGATAGAATTTGAACCTAGGTCTATTTAGTTACAAAATCTGTGCTCTTAATGCTACACTATTCTGCCTCTCTAATATTTAACCTTATCCCTAATTTATCCTTTTGTGCTTCACATCCATAACACAGTAGGACTTCAGTATCACTGAGTGGTCAAGAATCCATACATATGATGACTATGAACTGAAGAAAGCGAAATTATTATATTAACCATGGTTTTGTTCATTTATTAATGCACTCATAAATCACCTCCTACATGCCGAATTCTGTTAGTTACAGGCACTGAAGATAAATATATGTAAACAAAACATCTTTAAATCCATACCATTATGTAATATACATTCTAGTATGTAGAGTTAGGCAATAAATGAAAATGTAACACTTTGTGAGGTTATAAGTGCTGTGGAAAAAAATAAAGTAAGGTCAGAGAGATCAAGAGTACTGGTGATGGGGATGAGATATTTTTTATAAAGGTAATTGGGGAAAGTGTCTCTAATAAGTTTATATTTGAGCAGATACCTAAAGCAGTTGCAGAAGTGAGTCATTTACATATCTGAGGAAGAACATTCCAAACATCAAGTGCAAAGACAAGTTCAAAGGTAGTTGGCATGTTTAAAACAGTAAGGAGTTCAGAAAAGTTGGAGTGGAGGGGGGGAGGAGTCATGTGGTAGGAATTGCCCTCACAGTGGGATAGTTCTAGGGAACAGAGGTCTAAATCCATGTAGGCTGTAGCTAGGATTTGGGCTTTTATTTTGAGTAAGATAGGAATCTTTTGGAAAATTTTAATCAGAGATTTGACATGAGTGGATTTTGGATTTAAAAGAAATCACTAGCCGCTCTATAAAATACAGACTGTAAAGGGTAAAGATGGAAGCAAGATCTGTTAAAAGTTAGTTGCAAAACAGCAACAAAACAGGTAATAAAATAATCTTTAATTCAAGAAATGCTGGACTACCAAAATTAAAATGGAGACCTAGAAAATACCAGTCAACTGAGCACTCATGATAATCACAGTGGTGTATCAAGTATTGCCTACTCTTAATAGAGTTTGATAATGACATTTTTCTGTAAGTTGGTGGAACTTAGTTCAGCTTGATCTTTGAAGGATCGAATTCCCTCTTCCTTATAAAATACTCAGTTAATTTTATAATAAAGGTAAGAACAGTGGTTTTATTTTGAAATCTTCTCCAATCTACCACTTGAAATTAAGTACCTAAGATTACAGCCCAAAATACTCAACTTGGAGGTTTCTGTAGAGAGCCATTATTTAGATTATCATTATCTCCAGAGCTAATTCCTGTAGCTGTCACTACAACTTTAAATATGCCTATTTCCCACTAGAAATCACAAGTAAAATACCATACACCTGGAGGTCAGAGTGGAATTGTTACTGATACCATTTTTCCAGGAAAAGAAAATATCCTTGCAAGGATGCCCCAGAATGCCTTTAGAAAATGGCTAACTCAATTATACAAGTGTGAGGATTTTTTAAAACACCACCAACTATACTGAGCCCATATTTAGTCATTTGTGATTCCTTAGAGGCTTCTGTTAACAGATCCTTGGCGTTTAAGAAATGGATTTTCCTTTAATGATTATTTTAAAACAACTTACACCCCTAGGGTTCTTTTCCTTTCTGATTTACATATGTCTCTGAAAGAAGAGAACGTGGCTTTGTAAGGCATTTTCTTGGCCCAGTTTGAGATGTCCTGAGTTAGTACATTTTCTTCTAATCTAATTGAAGTATCGTGAGAGAACACCAAATTTTTCAAATACATTGGTTAAAACTATAGATACAAATTTTAAGTCACAGAAAATGGATTACGTTTGTGTGTATTAATTGTTTCTTTTCACAAAGCAAATTCCTCTTACCCAAGATTGTTAGCTTTTTCTTCACACAGTCCTTTCCACAGTGCTTTCAATATAGAAATAACTTCCATTTATATTAGGCAGCGTAAGATAGAAAAAATTATGAACTTACGATCTCAGCTTTTTAAATTTGGTGTATGGTAAATATTCTCTTTAACCTTCAATTTCTGTAAAATGTGGGGTATTAGTATCTTCCTCACAAGTCACGATGAAGTTTAAAATGAGAAAATATGTGAATATTCTGACAAAATAAGCACTCAGTACTAGCTTCTTTATTGCCTTCTTTGATTTTCTTCATATTCTGTATAAATAATTGTTTCAGTGTGGGCTTTAGCTCTGGCTTTGTTTGTATTAGGATCATCCAGAGATCTTTAAATGAAACAGTAAAGGTGCCACCCCATAGCTAATCAGTGAATCAGTCTTTGCAGGGTGGGACCCAAGCATCTGGTGTTTTGTTTGTTTTTAAGTTTCCCAGTTAATGCTGATGCACTGTAGGTATTGAGAACAATGATCTGGAGGGAAGGACTTCACACTAACCTTTTAAGAAAGCTTTCTTGAAGGTCTTTCTAATTACTTTCAATGGTAAAAATAAAATGCCAGGGTGAGGTGGGGGGGGGGGATTTGTGGTGTCACTTTAACCTATTTCCTCTTCTGTGTCTAATAAATTTAACTTTGTAGATAATGGAGGCTTGTTTCTTTCTTTAAGAGTATATTTCTCTGATTAATGGATCAACAGTTAATCTGGTCTCTTAACTGTCATTACCTCCCATTATATTTCCTTGTGTTAATTAAATCCTTTTTTATATTTGATTAGAGATACTACTCAATGGCATTTGTTTTTCATCAAGTTGACGTTTATCAGGGTTTTAAATTTAAAAAACTCTTTTTATACTTGTTTTTCTACAAGGGACTGAGTAAACTGATTTTTTCTGTTGCCTGCTTTTTAGGGTTGGGAGGCGTGGATGGACAGAACTATTAGTAGTTTTTCTTTCACTTAATGAAGTAACAGACTTTCTCAGATCTGTGATCATCTGCCAAATAGTATTAAGAGTAGTCATGCCTAAAGAATTGTCTGAGAATTCAGATGTAAGAGAACTCAAAAAAGTCAGCAGATAAAGGCATTAATCAACTAATTGTCCTATACTCTATAATTTCTAATATGTTTCCGCACCCATTAGTCATCCTTTCATTTAGCATTAAAAAAAAAAAATACCTACTGCACTGGGATAACAAAGATTAAATATAAGCCTTGCCCTCCAGAGGTTTAAAGTCTAGAAGGAAAAGAAGTGTAAATAGGCCATTATAATCAGTGTAATAAAGCTCTGAGAGAAGAAATAGTAAGTGCAATTAGGGTATATAGCAGTATTTTATTAGATAGGAGGATGATGGAATTGAAGGAATCTGGAAATGAGGTTAGGAAGTTTTCTAAAGAGTTATTAGAGAATAGATCCTGAAGGATGAATGTCAGCTAGACAGATTTGGTTGGGAGCAGGGGAGGATATTGCTAGGAGAAGCAGCATCTTTTTTTGTGGGTGTATCCTTGGAACCTCATAACTGTATCTCCCTTTTTATTGGAATCTATAGGGAAATAAATATCTTTGTGGTCACAAAGCTGTAATGATGTGGTAGTATAGTTCTACAGTTTCTTAGCTCAAGTTCTATGCTCTTTCTATAATTAGTAAACACTGTTATGAGAATAGGTAATCAGGTGTATTCTTTCAGAAAGACTTCATTAATTGTATGCTTTTCACTAATTAGAACGTATATTTTTTTAAGTTCAACACTTGTAAAGCTCATTTTATGCCATTTCACAGAAAGTTAAACAAACCTTCCCTATGCCTCCCCCATGAAACAAAAAGTTCAATTTCTAAGCAAGCTTATAATAAATGTTGATATCCTTAGGAACCTAAAAGATTATGCATCTTGAACAGGTAAGTAGTTAAATAAATATTTCTTATCAGAAGCAAGCTATGAAATATTGGGGAGGATTTCTAGATATTCCTAAGTAAGAGCATTTCAGTTCTGCTCTAATATTTTCAGAAGGTCTCTCCCAACACCCACACCTTTCTCATCAGTTTCATGTAATTTCTTCAAGTACAGTTTTGCTCCTGTTGGTGTTTTGTTGTACAGTCCTGGAGTTCACTGCAGAATTTCAGTTCAGAAGAAATCAGTTGACTTGGAAAAAGCATAATGTTCCCAAGCTCACAGGACCATTAGTTACTCTGACTAGTCTCTTATAGAAATAGAGCTACTGTTTATTAAAGACCTCTAGATAACATATTAGTCCTAGGCAGTTTACATAATGATTTCTCTTAATTTTCAAAGTAATCTGTTCGGTTAAGTATTCTATTATTTTAAGTCTATTTTACAGAGAAGAAAACTGAAGAACAGAAAGATGACCTGTCACCTAAGTGGCCTATCCAGAATGTAAATTCTGCACTTCACCTTTTAGTTTTTAGCTTTTTCCCATCCCACCCTAATATTTTGAATTTTCTGTATGTGATTGTATGTTTCTGTAGCCATAGTATGACAGCTGGAGTTACTGATAGAAATCCTAATACAAACTGCTTTTTTTTAGGCCTGCCTTTACCCACAGGATGAAGTCTGTATTCTTTCCTAGGTCTGTCTTAGTTCGGCTTTCAATATATATAGTTTCATCCTGATTCTTTTACATACTCTATGCTGTAGCCAATCTGGACTACCTAACCGTTCTTGAATAATATACCTTGTGCTTTTCTGTCTCTGAATATTTATTTAGGTAGTTCTTCCCTCCGAAAAATTTTCTACTTCTTTACCCTTACCTTCATCTCTACTGAAATCAGAAATGCCAACTACATGTTATGGCTAGATGGCCAAGTGTTAAAATCATTGAGACCAAGACTGCATATCACCATCATAGAGTGAATTTCTGGAGTACAACGTTTGATCTAGTGCCTATTGTCAGCTGTTAGATTATTCTGTAGTCATTATATTTATGGCCTATTTTCAGTACTAAATAGTTGGGTGTTTTTAGCTAATGTTCATGAGGGAACTTATTTTTTTCAAACTTAGTTTCTATAAAATATATTTTCTCTCATACTTTATATTCATTATGTCTGGATGAAAGGTGAATTTTCAGTGGGTATTGGACTTTGTCTTGATGCATAAAATTTTGAACTAACAAAAGTTGGCATTCTCCTTTTATTATAGTATCTAAATGCTAATAAACAACTTAGAAAAGATGAGAATTTTTGTGTAACTTTGTATTACATTTTTGTAAACATTTGCTAGCTTTAAGTTATACACTGTCAGTCTTTCTGTATTCATTTAGCTTTTGCAAATTTTACATTATTTTTGTTCACAAAGTTAACAGCATTCAGTCATTAATTTTTGCTGTATTTATTCTTGTATGAAAATACTGATCTATATTTGAAACTGAATATTCATATATTAATCCAAAAGTTAGTGTTTTATTGAATCAGTTGATGGTAATTTACATACCACATTTATTTTTGATCATGCACAATTTTAGGAGTACCAGGAATGTTATGGAAAGCATTCTGCAATTTTAAGTCTAATAGCTGATTTTAGTTCAGGGTTGAGACTAATGCCTAACTTTGGTACATCTCTAAAATGCTTCTAAACCTTAATAGAACCAAGACATCTGTACTTACTCTCAAGTCTTCCCTAATCCTACCCTAATCCTACCCCTACCTACAGACAAAAATCTGCTGCTTTTCTGCACTTCTTTCCTAAAAAATTTACTTGGAGTTCCAGTCTTTTCATCTCTGGATCTGTCATTTTAGTTCTTCAGTTCCATTCTTTCACCTCAGTCTTTATCTTCTGTTCTGTTTCTTCTTATTTTAATTCAGCAACATTTATGGAGCACTTAAACTCTCAGTGCTTTACACAGTATGATTTCAGGCAAGTGAAATTTTAAAAACTGCCTTTAAATCACAACTCAGATATTATCACCCAGCCTCCTGAGGAATGCCTTCTTACATCTGTATTCCCATATCATTTTGTACTTGCTTGGTTTTTATCTCTCATCACATTGTAAATAGGAAGTCTGTCTCCTTTGTTAGACTGAGCTCCTTGAATTAGAAAACTACATCTTGTTCATTTCTGTGTCCCCAGAGAACCTGAAACAATACCTCAGGTAAGCAGGTACTTAATACAAAGGAGTTACATCACATAGACATTTAATGTATAGTAATTTTACACTCATGCCTAACAAAAAGAGAAATAATTGAAATAATCAGGCAGTTTCACCTGCTGTTTTACCCAGTTGAGTGTATGTCTAGGTTTGGGCACAAAATAAGAAGTATGATTCTGTTGTTCCTTCAGTCAGTTTCTATTCCCACATAACTCCTTAAGTGAACATCTCACCAGGCTTGAGTGTGTATAATTCTTGTGAAGATATTTTTCATGATCTCATACCTGATAACCACTTTCACTGGTGCTCTTTCCAGTGATGGAGGAAAAGCTAGCTTTGTTGGACTTGAGAGGTGGTGTGTTGGTCTCTAACATAATGCTTTCCTAAGAAATTATCAAGGGTAATTTTGACCAGACTCAATTTCACTATATAAACACTGATTTTAGAAACTAACCCTTTATAAAAGATAGGAATGCCACTGTACATAATTTTACTAAATGAGCAATCTGTCCTTGCTCTGAGTTCCTGTAGGGCTTATGCCTTAAATGACATTTTCACTGCTTATTTCTTAGCTTTTTATTCATGTCTGATGCCACCAGTTGGAAAGCAAGGATCATACCTTCATACTTTTTTGTATTTGACATACTGCTTTTCACATAGTATTCATTTATAGAATAAATAGACATTTTAACGTGTGTTTATTACGCTCAGGTCTAAATGAAGAATAACCCAGAAGCTGTATCCTTTAACTCACCATCCATTGTTCATCCACCTTTACTTTATCAAGTAAAACCATTGGGTAAGTTTTCCCTCCCAACTATCACATTTCTGTCTTTTCCACAGCTCTTCCGACGCGTTGCAGCAGCTTTGCCTGGAATGGAAAGCACACAGGACAGAAGCAGAGAAGACAGTATCCTTACTGTTTTATCAGAAAATTTTGTTATTAACACCAATCCTAGAGCCCCACTTGGTTGGTTAAGGCATATTATTCTTCGCAGCCAGGAATTGGTGGTTTAGCAGCATAGAAACTGAGATTTTCTATAGCAAAAAAGATATACCAGATCTATCCAAGTCCACCCTTCGCAGCCTACCGTTCACTACAGTTCATCAATGAGAAGGTTTGTGTTTGTTTGTCTGCTTGCTTTTTAATGAGCAGGCAATTCTTAGATTCCTAGCCTCTTCCTTCATAATTTTGAATATTGCTCGCTCTAGGCCTTTTCCCTGCTGTATATATCATATTTTCCTCCCCTGCTTTTTCTAACTTTTTAGCTTTCTTCTTGGCACAGGCAGGAAATAACTCAGTCTGGAGCTTTATCATGGCCTCTGCTTTCAGAAGCAGGACATAATGAAACACATCTAATAATAGGTATTTCAAAGGATTTTGCATTTTGATATTTTCATTTCAACCTAGTGTTTTTCCATATGCAGACATTTTTATTAAGCCATAGGATTCATAGCACTTTGTATTCAGCTTCTCGTGCTTCTTAAATGTTTTATGTTTTCTAAACCTTTATTACTTTTAATAGTATAATGTGTTCTACATAATTGAAGTCCCAATATTTATTATTAAATTCTCTCCCACTGTCAGAACTTCTTGTAGGCTATTTTCAGATTTTTATTATAGATCATTCCATAAGGGACATGATCTTTATATGTTTCTTACTCCTATAGAATAATTTCCTTGGGATAGAGTCCCATGAATAGGGCTTAACTTTATTCTGACCCTTGCTTCATAGAGTAGATATAAGCAGGTTTATTTCATTTGAGCACCTAATATGGTAAGCTAGAAAATAGTATATCTGTGTAGGCTCTGGAGTCAAATAAGAATGGAAAAGGCTTGTCAAAGAAGGCAGTGTTTGGCAGAATTGGAATTGTACTTTCCCATTTACATCTCCTTAACTTTTGTTTCAGTGATTGACATAAAACTGGAAAAGCCTCAGGAGCAGCCAGTCAGTGAAGGAGGCTGTTCCTGCTAATTCCCCATGGCACCTTCAACTCTTCTCCAGAAGCTCACTGCTTTGGCACCCTTACTCTTTCATTGACTGCAGTGTGAATATTGGCTTGAACCTTTTCCCTTCAGTAGTAACCTATCGCAATTCGTCATTGCTGCCTGTTTCGTGGAGATGATCTATTAGCTTCACAAGCACAAAAAAGTCAGTGTCTTCATTATTTATATTTTACAAAAAGCCAGATAATTCCAGCCTATTCCAGTGATAACTTTCAAAATTAGACACAATTTCTTAACATTTTTTCCCCTTTTTAATGTTACGATAATGTACTTCAAAGTGATGGAAATGCTTGGTTAAGGAGCAGTTGCTACCTACGTGGTACGTCCTTGTTTTTCTCACCTCTCCCTAACCCCAGTCCCTACTCTTAACACTCCCTCCTTCAAAACAAAGATGAGGTGGCAAAGCAGCAGTCTCACCAAGCCCATTGGAATTACCCTTTGGTTATAGCAGTACCACTTGCTTAAGGTCTTGGGCCAAGATGTCCAAAATTATTCTTGAGCACTGATATAAATTATTAAGACCTTATTTGAAGTGAAAACTCAACTATTATGGTGCAGGCAGTGCTTAAGTAAAATAAGAAAAGAGTTCTGGTGCATCTTCAAAATGAGTCCTAATGAACATACTGAGTACTTAAGAGTAAAGGAACATAAAATGTATTTCTGACCAAAACAAATTGACCTTTTCACATGTTGGACTCCTGGGGAGAAAAGTGAAAATGCTTTAGAACAGGTTTTTAATATTTAATTCTTCTAATAAACTGTTTCTCCCAAGACTTTAAAATTGTTCAAGACAGAATTATTCTGTTTAAAAAAAAAATTTTTTTTTTAAGGCAATAGATTTCTCTTGGGTTTTCTTTTTTTAAAAAAATGCTATGCAGGCAAGACACTGTAGAAGTCAAACTCCTTTAAGAAGAACCAGTGAAAGAATTTAAATTTGGCACCTTGATCAAAACTACTATAACTAGTAGAAACAATGCTATCTAAAGCTTACCAACAAGAGAATCCTCAACAGAATAGCAAATACTTTTGCTCAGGACATTTCAGGTCAAGTTGAAAACAGAAATGATTTCTTAAAAGCCCTTGAGGCAGATTTGAAAAATAGGGAAAGGAGAGAATGGAAATAAACTCAGAATTATGCAGATTTATGCCTTATTTTTTAGCTTTTTCTTTTTTTTTTTTTTAAATGTTGGGTCTTTGGGCTGGTTTTGCTTTGTATTAGATCTGTATAGTTTGGTTAATTAACTAGTGATTTAGTTTTATATTTAAACTTCAATTAACCTTTTTTCTTTGGTGATATTTATTTCTTTGCCTTTTTTTAAAAACTATTTTTAATTTTTAGATGTTTTTGTTCAGTCTGTTTAGAGCTTCATCACCATGGCAATATGTATTTCCCTTTAAACACTGCAAACAAATATACTAGGAGTGCTTCATTTTAATCTTTACTAGTTATTGTGAGATTGCTGTGTAAGTTAATAAACACATTTGTAAATACATTGTTTGCAGGAAGAAAATTTCTGAGTTGCAGCTCAGGAAAAGCCTGCTGAATTTATGTTGTAAGCATTACTTAACACAGTATAAAGATGAAAAGACAACAAAAACATCTTCATATTTCCTCATCCCCTCACTGCAACTGGGAGAATCTTAATCCCCTCTCTTTCCTCTTCCTCCTCCACTTCTCACTTAATGTCACCTTGTAATATTCAGAGAGCACTTGGATTATGGGTCTGAATAGAGAAATGCTTTCAGATAATCATTAGCCCACATACCAGTAACTTACACTTAAAGATGGGATGGAGTTGTAAAGTGCTTTTATAATATAATATTATTGTTAAAGGCAAGGGTTGACTTTTTTGTTTTATTTTGACATGGCATGTCCTGAAATAAATATCAATTCAATATGGCAGATGGGTCATATTCTTTATTTGAAACAAGTTGTGATTTCTGACATGGGGGTGATTGTCTTCCTACACTGTAGCATTTGATTATTTTTATGTATTTTTAAGACAGTGACCAGTTATGCTGCTTTTAATATTGGTCTTTTTATTCGGCTTGGGGTTCTTCAACTGAAGCAATGAAGTGTGTTCATAGTCTAGATTTTTTTTTAAATAAATAGTTTTGCTGCCAAAAAAGTACAAATAAAACACAAGAGAAAAAATTAACTGACTTGGTTTCCCATTCCTGCCATGGTGGTAACATAGCACGTGCTTACTTCCTCCCTAGAAATATAAAGGGAACATGGAATCCAGAAAAACCCAAGAAAAATAATAAAAGAAAGAAGCTCCTGGGGGAGTCAGAAGAGAAGACTCTGTTCAACTGTTGAGGGTACTGGAGAGTGGCTGCAACTTGAAAGACAGGGCCGCTTGTGGAGGCAATAATAGGATGTAATAAGAAAAGGTAGTTTAAGTTCTGCTTTTACCTCCTCACTCCTAATTTGGCCTTGGGACAGGGGCAGCAAATTACTGCCCTCCCACCATATCCAGCCTACTACCTGCTTTTTAAATTCAGTTTTATTGGATCTCAGCCATACTTCCTCACTACAAAGGTGGAGTTGAATAGTTGTTAGAGACCTTATGGTCCCACAAGCCAAAAATACCTTCTATCTGTCCCTTTAAAGAAAAAGGACTGACCCCTTCCTTAGGACAAATCATAGTTGTCCCACTTAACTGTAGACATGGAGGCCCCAGGCCAGACTACTGGTGTAGGTGTCCACAGAGGTCATATCAGGGCAGTGTAAAATCCCTGATAGAAAAGGAGTTGATGAAAATGAATGGGGAAAGACCTGCCTACCTGATGCCTTTTCACTTAATCTCTACCCTTTCCCTTTCAAAACATCAGTGGACTGTAATCTAGGGAGACTGTCTCCTGCATGAACTGATTCTTCCTAAACCAGGTTTAAAAGTATATGGCCCTGAAATAAAGTATGGTTTAATGGGATGATACTGAATAGAAGCAGTTACATGTGGTCTTGTGATTCCTGGCACTCTGTCCCAAGGTTTGTTGCCTCCCATTCTTAAACACTTGGTATTCTGGTCTTTAACCTTTGCCCAGTATACCTTCTTAGACTTGTAGCCCATACTCCCAGGAGGATGCAGACTCGTGAGCCAGAGTAGTTGGATACCTGAAAACTGCCTCAGAAGAAAAGGTGAATACCATCTGAAGCAGAAATACTTGAAAAGATAACCAGTAATTTAAAGATGGCATGATAAATATTAAAGAGAAACCATTAGCAGTATGGGACAAAAATCATAAAATAACCAAATGTAACTATATAGTTGAAATAATGTGGATGAGATAAATGGTAGACTGGATTCCATTGATTGGATTAGGGAGAACATTAAAATGGGAAACCCTTTGATTAGAAAGCGAAGAAATAGTAAGTAAAGATTAGAAGGATAATAGTATACATAGCATCCAGTAGCAATTACTGGATGCAACATAATAATTATATAGAAAATAATTTTGAATAATTTTGGTATTGGTGCTCCTAACTCCCACATCTGCATATCTTTTGAATGCAGCCTCTGAAGTGTCTCCTGATCCCTGACTCCTGATATTCATGCCTTTGTATAATCCTTCCCTTGGGTATAGTCTGAACCTGGTGACTTGCTTCTAAAGAATAGAATACGGTGAAAGTGATAAGATATTACTTTAAAGATTAGATTATAAATTACTGTAGCTTTTGTCTTGTTCACACAATCTTTGGCTCTTCTCACTTAACTGTATGGCAATCTGCCATGTTGTGAGCTGCCTATGGAAAGGCCCACATAGCAAGGAGCCAGTGAAGAACTGAAGGAGGTCTTCACTAAAACTATTTTCTATTTGCATCTGCTAGGAACTGAATGGGAAAACCTGCCACAGACTGAGAAAAAATTTGCAAGTCGCATATGTGATAAAGAAGTAATACAGCTGACCTTTGAATAGCAGAGGTTTGAACTTCAGGTCCACTTACATGTGGAATTTTTTCAATAAATAGAAACATAAAAATGGTTATTAGTAACAATTTGAAAAAACATTTTGTCCGGGTTGTTGTAAGAATACAATATATTATACATATACAAACTATGTGTTAATTGTTCATGTTATCAGTAAGGCTTCCAGTCAACAGGCTATTAGTAAAGTTTTTGGGGAGTCAAAAGTTACATGCACATTTTGAACTGCATGGGGTATTGGTGCTCCTAACTACCACATTATTCAAAGGTCAGCTATATTCAGAGTACATGAAGCACTCAAACTTGATAGGAAAACGATCCAATAAAAAGAAGGCAAAGATCTGACCACTTAAGGTATACAAATGGCAACAGATACTGGAAGTACTTGACATCATTAGTCATTAGAGAAATGCAGATTAAAACCACAGCAAGATACCACTGTACACATTAGGAAGGCTAACATTGTAAGACTACCAAGAGTAGGTAAAGATGAGCAACTGGAACTCTCATACACAAAAGATTTTGGAAAAACAGTGGCAGTTTCTTAAAGAGTTAAATGTACACTTGTCTTATATAATAACCTAGCCATTTCACACCTAAGTATTAACCAAAATAAATGAAAGCATGCATTTATACAAAGACCTGCATACCTGTGCATAGCAGTTTTACTTGTATTGGCCAAGAACTACATGTGTATTATGAAATAGTATGCAGCAAAGTAGAATGAATTGCTAATACAACAGATGAATCTCAGAATGATTATCCTTGGTGAAAAAAGTTGGGAAAATAAATATTTTATGTTTTTATTTATATAAAATGCTAAGAAATGCAGACGATTCTAAATAATAACTCTATTTCTCCCTTTCTCCAGCCCTTGGTAACGTCTGCTTTCTATCTCTATGAATTTGCCTAATCTAAGTACCACTTATAAATGGAATCATAGAATATTTGTCCTTTTGTATCTGGCTTCTTTCACTTAGCATAATGTTATCAATGTTCATTGTTGTAGCATATCTCAATTTCATTCTTTTTTATGGCTGAATAATATCCCATTGTATATATCACATTTTGTTTGCTCATTCATCTGTTGATGGACATTTGGGTGGTTTCCACGTTTAGGTATTTTAAATAATGCTGCTATAAACGTTGGTCTACACCTATCTGTGGTAGAGTCCCAGGTTTCAGTTCTTTTTAGTATATACCTAGGAGTGGAATTGCTGGATCATATAATAATTCTGTGTTTTAACTGTTTGAGGAAATGTCAAACTGCTTCCCACAGCAGCTGTACCATTTTACATTCCCACCAGCAATGTTTGAGGATTCCAGTTTATCCACATCCTCATCAACACATACTATGTTCTGATTTTTTTATAATAGCCATCCTAATGGGTGTGTAGTGGTATCTATTTCACTGTGGTTTTGATTTGCATTTCCCTAATGACTAACAATGTTGAACATTTCTTATCAACCATTTGTATAGCTTCTTTGAAGAAATGCCTGTTCAAGGTCTTTGCCCATTTTTAAATTGGATTATTTTGTTGAGTTATAAGAATTCTTTGTATATTCTAGATATTCTTTAACAGATATGGATAAAAAAATTTTTTATTAAGGTATTATTAATATACACTCTTATGAAGGTTTCACGTGAAAAAACAATGTGGTTACTGCATTCACCCATACTATCGAGTCCCCCCAAACCCCATTGCAGTCACTGTCCCATCAGTGTAGTAAGATGCCACAGAGTCACTACTTGTCTTCTCTGTGCTACACTGTCTTCCCTATGAACAGATATATGGGTTTACAAATATTTCCTCCCATTCTATGGGTTGTCTTTTAATTTTTAATGTGTATGTTGTAAATTCTGATCAAATCCAATTATCTTTTTCTTTTTTTGCCTGGACTTTAGAGTCATCTGAGAAATCATTGCCAAATATGTCATGAAGATTTTCTCCTGTGCTTTATCCTAAGAATTTCATAGTTTTAGATCTTAAGTCTAGGTGTTTGATCCATTTATAGTTAGTTTTATGCTGTATTAGTATATGCTGTGAGGGTGTAAGCTAAGGGTTCAACTTAATTCCTTTGCGTGTGAATATTGTTTTCCCAACAATATTTGTTGAAAAGACTGTCTTTTCCCCATTGAATGGTCTTGGCACACTTGTTGAAAATCAACTGACCAAATATATAAAGGTTTACTTCTGGTTTATCTATTCTATTCCATTGGTCTATATGTCCTTATGTTATTAATCAAAAACATACTGTTTTGATTGCTATTTTGTCGTGCTATTTTGTTCTGATTGCTTTGGGTAGGAGTGTCATCTTAATATTAAGTCTTCCAATCCATGAACACAAGGTATCTTTCTGTCTTATCCATCCAGGCTCCTATAACAAAATATGACAGACTGAGTAAATCATAAACAACAGAACTTTATTACTTACTGGAGGCTGGAAAGTCCCAGGATCTAGGCACCAGCATAGTTATCTTCTGGTGAAAGCCCTCTTCCTGGTTTATTACCAGCTCCCTCTCGCTGTGTCCTCACATGGTGGAAGAGGCAAGTGATCTCTTTGGAACTCCTTTTATAAAAGCACCAGTCCCATTCATGAGGGCTCCACCCTCATCATCCAAGCACCTCTCAGAGCCCCACATACTGATACCACCACCTTTGGAAGGATTTTAATATATGCATTGTGACCATAGCATCTGCCCCTGGCCACCCAAAACTCATGTCCTTCTCACATGCAAAGTACATTTATTCCATCCCAGTAGCCTCAAAAGTCTTAACCCATACTAGTGAACTCAAAAGTCTAAGTTCAAAGTCAAATCTAAGTCAGATGTAGGTGAGACTCAAGGTAGATTCATCCTAAGGTGATTGCTCTCCAGATGTGAACCTGTGAAGGCAAATAAGTTATGTGCCTCCAAAATACGATGGTGGGACATGCATAGAATAAACATTCTCATTCCAAAAGGAAGAAACAGGAAAAAAAAAGGGGTACAGGTCCCTAGCAAGTCCAAAACCTTAAGGTGTACTGGAGCAGGGTCCTGCCTTCTGGATTAATGGGTAGCCTCACCCCAACTCACATGGGTTGGAGTCCTGTGCCTGTGGCTCTCTGGAGGTGAAATATGCAGATGGCTTTACCATCTTGGGGTTTTAAGGGTAACTCCATCCCCATGGCTCTGCTGGCATTGCCTTGGCGGGAACTCTGCTGAGGCTTGGCCCCTGAAATGGCCCTATGTCTGGGTTGCACACCAGAGATCCTGGGACAACCCATCCTTTGGAATCAGGTAGAGGTAGCTACGCTAGGCGCTGTGGACCCACCAAGGTTTACCACCTGTGCCCTCTGGAGGTGCTGCCTCTGCAGCCTGTACTTCACCAGGAGCAGCTGAGGTGCTAGGTGCCATAATTTGGGGAGCAGAGCCTACAATATGAGAGAGTACCAAGCAGCAGAAGCCCCTTCTTTGAAGTCATCCTGCACCTCAGGCCCTTGCAGTCTAGCACTGTGGTAGGAGGGCCAGCCCTGAAAATCTCTGAAGCACCTTCAGGGTTATTTTGTTACCTCGGATCATAGGTCCTGGCTTCTGTTTAGATGGCAAACCACTCTCTCACATTGTCTTGATACTCCTAGCTTCTGCTAAAGTCGTAGATTCCCACCAATCTTATCAAATCCAGACACACCCCTGCATACTCTCCCAGACAAGCTTTCTTACTTCTTTCAATATGGATAGGCTGAGAATTTTACAAAATTTAAGTTTCTGCTTCCTTTTTAAAAAGAATTCCACATTGAAATAATTTCTCTCTTATATTCTACTGTAAGCATTCAAGAGAAGCCAAACTGCTCCTTCAACATTTTGCTTAGAAATTTCTTAGGCCAAATATTAACTTCATTATCATTCACAAATTCTACCTCGCATAAAAAAAACTGTGAACACAACTGAGCCAAGCTGTTTGTCACTTATTATAATAAGGATTGCCTTTTTGCCAGTTTCCAACAAGTTCCTTATTTCTGTCTGAGAACTCATCAGAATGGCCTTCTCCATCCATATTTCTACCAGTATTCTGGTCACAACCACTTAGCATTCTCTAAGAAGACTGAGACTTTGTCTATAGCTCTGTTTTTTTGAGAATTGTCCTAACAGTGAGCCTTACATTTCCATAGGCTTTTTCTATCATGTAGGCTTTTTCTAGCATGCACCTCCAAACTCTTCTAACTGCTGCCCATTACCCAGTTCCAAAGCTGCTTCCATATTTTTAGGTATTTGTTATAGTAGCAGTCCCACTTCTTGGTACCAATTTTTCTGTTTTAGTTCATTCCGGCTGCTATAAGAAATGGCACGAATTGGGAGCTTATGAACAGATTTATTGCTTCTAGATCTGGAGACTGGAGGGCTGAGGAAATCAGGTGCCAGTATAATGGGGTAAGGGCCCTCTTTTGGACCATGATCATTTTTGTGTTGATTTTGTTCACTGCAACTTTGCTTAATGTATTACCTCTAACAGTTTTCTGTAGACTATTTAGATTTTCTACCTATAAAATCATGTCATCTGTGAAGAAAATTACTTCTTCCTTTCCAATTTGGATGCCTTTTATTTATTTTGCTTGACTAATTGCTTGGCTACAGTTTCCATCACTAAGTTGAATAGAAGTAACAAAAGTGGGCATCCTGTCTTCTTTCTGGATTAGAGGAAAGCCTTTCAGTCTTTCACCATTGAGTATATTTGCTCTGGACTTTCATATATAATACCATGTTGTGGAAGTTCTATTCCCAGTTTATTGAGTGTCTTTATCATGAAAGGGTGTTGAATTTTGTCAAATGCTTTTTCTGTATTAATTGAGATGATCATGTTTTTTTTCCCCTTTATTCTATTAAAGTAGTGTATTACATTGATCAGATTTTATATGTTGGTCCATCTTTGCACTCTGGGAATAAATCCCATTTTGTCATTGTATATATTTCTTTTATATGCTGCTGAATTTGGTTTGTTGGTAACTTTTGGAGGATTTTTACATCAGTATTCATAAGGAATTACTGATTTGTAGTTTTCTTGTATTGCCTTTTTCTGGCTTTGATTTCAGTGTAATGGTGCTCTCATGGAATGAATTAGGAAGTGTTCTCCCCTCATCTTTTTTTTTTTTTTTGAAGAACATGATGTATACTAGGCTCTCCCCTTCCCCAAGTCCCCCCCACAAACCCCATTACCGTCACTGTCCATCAGCATAGTAAGATGTTGTGGAGTCACTACTTGTCGTCTCTGTGTTGCACAGCCCTCCCCTTTCCCCCACCTCCCACATTATACATGCTAATCATAATATCCCTTTCTTCTTCCCCACCCTTATCCCTCCCTACCCTCCCATCCTCCCCAGTCCCTTTCCCTTTGGTAACTGTTAGTCCCTTCTTGGGTTCTGTGATTCTGCTGCTGTTTTGTTCCTTCAGTTTTTCTTTGTTCTTATACTCCACATATGAGTGAAATCATTTGCTATTTGTCTTTCTCTGCCTGGCTTATTTCACTGAGCTTAATACCCTCTAGCTCCATTGATGTTGTTGCAAATTGTAAGATTTGTTTTCTTCTTATGGCTGAATAATATTCCATTGTGTATATATGCCACATCTTCTTTATCCATTCATCTATTGATGGACATTTAGGTTGCTTCCATTTCTTGGCTATTGTAAATAGTGCTGTGATAAACATAGGGGTGCATCTGTCTTTTTCAAACTGGGCTGCTGCATTCTTAGGGTAAATTCAAAGAAGTGGAATTCCTGGGTCAAATGGAAGTCTGTTTTGAGCATTTTGAGGCACCTCCATACTGCTTTCCACAATGGATGAACTAATTTACATTCCCACCAGCAGTGTAGGAGGGTTCCCCTTTCTCCACAACCTCGCCAACATTTGTTGCTGTTTGTCTTTTGGATGGTAGGCATCCTTACTGGTGTGAGGTGATATCTCACTGTGGTTTTAATTTGCATTTCTCTGATGACTAGCGATGTGGAGCATCTTTTCATGGGTCTGTTGGCCATCTGAATTTCTTCTTTGGAGAAGTGTCTGTTCAGCTCCTCTGCCCATTTTTTAATTGGATTATTTGCTTTTTGTTTGTTGAGGTGCGTGAGCTCTTTATATATTTTGGATGTCAAGCCTTTATCGGATCTGTCATTTACAAATATATTCTCCCATACTGTAGGGTACCTTTTTGTTCTATTGATCGTGTCCTTTGCTGTACAGAAGCTTTTCAGCTTGATGTAGTCCCACTTGTTCATTTTTGCTTTTGTTTTCCTTGCCTGGGGAGATATGTTCATGAAAAAGTCTCTAATGTTTATGTTCAAGAGTTTGTTGCCTATGTTTTTTTCTAAGAGTTTTATGATTTCATGACTTACATTCAGGTCTTTGATCGATTTCAAATTTACTTTTGTGTATGGGGTTAGACAATGATTCAGTTTCATTCTCTTACATGTAGCTGTCCAGTTTTGCCAGCACCATCTGTTGAAGAGACCGTCATTTCCCCATTGTATGTCTGTGGCTCCTTTATCATATATTAATTGACCATATATGTTTGGGTTAATGTCTGGAGTCTGTATTCTGTTCCACTGGTCTGTGGCTCTGTTCTTGTGCCAGGACCAAATTGTCTTGATTACTATGGCTTTGTAGTAGAGCTTGAAGTTGGGGAGTGAGATCCCCTCACCACTTTATTCTTCCTTCTCAGGATTGCTTTGGCTATTCGGGGTCTTTGGTGTTTCCATATGAATTTTTGAACTATTTGTTCCAGTTCGTTGAAGAATGTTGTTGGTAATTTGAAAGGGATTGCATCAAATCTGTATATTGCTATAGGCAGGTTGGCTATTTTAACTATATTAATTCTTCCTAGCCAAGAGCATGGGATGAGTTTCCATTTGTTAGTGTCCTCTTTAATTTCTCTTAAGAGTATGTTATACAGCGGAGATTAACTCCATAGCAGCCGGGCAGGAAGCAGGAACCCTGTCTGCGCGCAGCTGCGCAGCACAAGCCACTAGAGGCCGCTGTACTCACAGGAGAGGAGGGCCACAAACCAACAAGAAAGGAAGTCCTTCCAGCCGTCACTCGTCCCAGTTCTGCAGACTATTCCTATCACCATGAAAAGGCAAAGCTACAGGCAGACAAAGATCACAGAGACAACACCAGAGAAGGAGACAGACCTAACCAGTCTCCCTGAAAAAGAATTCAAAATAAGAATCATAAACATGCTGACAGAGATGCAGAGAAATACGCAAGAGAAATGGGATGAAGTCCGGAAGGAGATCACAGATGCCAGAAAGGAGATCGCAGAAATGAAACAAACTCTGGAAGGGTTTATAAGCAGAATGGATAGAATGCAAGAGGCCATTGATGGAATTGAAATCAGAGAACAGGAACGCATAGAAGCTGACATAGAGAGAGACAAAAGGATCTCCAGGAATGAAACAATATTAAGAGAACTGTGTGACCAATCCAAAAGGAACAATATCCGTATTATAGGGGTCCCAGAAGAAGAAGAGAGAGGAAAAGAGATGGAAAGTATCTTAGAAGAAATAATTGCTGAAAACTTCCCCACACTGGGGGAGGAAGTAATCGAACAGACCACGGAAATACACAGAACCCCCAACAGAAAGGATCCAAGAAGGGCAACACCAAGACACATAATAATTAAAATGGCAAAGATCAAGGACAAGGAAAGAGTGTTAAAGGCAGCTAGAGAGAAAAAGGTCACCTATAAAGGGAAACCCATCAGGCTAACGTCAGATTTCTCAACAGAAACCCTACAGGCCAGAAGAGAATGGCATGATATATTTAATACAATGAAACAGAAGGGCCTTGAACCAAGGATACTTTATCCAGCACGACTATCATTCAAATATGATGGTGGGATTAAACAATTCCCAGACAAACAAAAGCTGAGGGAATTTGCTTTCCACAAACCACCTCTACAGAACATCTTACAGGGACTGCTCTAGATGGGAGCACTCCTAGAAAGAGCACAGCACAAAACACCCAACATATGAAGAATCGAGGAGGAGGAACAAGAAGGGAGAGAAGAAAAGAATCTCCAGACAGTGTATATAACAGCTCAATAAGCGAGCTAAGTTAGGCAGTAAGATACTAAAGAGTCTAACCTTGAACCTTTGGTAACCACGAATTTAAAGCCTGCAATGGCAATAAGTACATATCTTTCAATAGTCACCTTAAATGTTAATGGACTGAATGCACCAATCAAAAGACACAGAGTAACAGAATGGATAAAAAAGCAAGACCCATCTATATGCTGCTTACAAGAAACTCACCTCAAACCCAAAGACATGTACAGACTAAAAGTCAAGGGATGGAAAAACATATTTCAAGCAAACAACAGTGAGAAGAAAGCAGGGGTTGCAGTACTAATATCAGACAAAATAGACTTCAAAACAAAGAAAGTAACAAGAGATAAAGAAGGACACTACATAATGATAAAGGGCTCAGTCCAACAAGAGGATATAACCATTCTAAATATATATGCACCCAACACAGGAGCACCAGCATATGTGAAACAAATACTAACAGAACTAAAGGGGGACATAGACTGCAATGCATTCATTCTAGGAGACTTCAACACACCACTCACCCCAAAGGATAGATCCACCGGGCAGAAAATAAGTAAGGACACGGAAACACTGAACAACACAGTAGAGCAGATGGACCTAATAGACATCTATAGAACTCTACATCCAAAAGCAGCGGGATATACATTCTTCTCAAGTGCACATGGAACATTCTCCAGAATAGACCACATACTAGGCCACAAAAAGAGCCTCAGAAAATTCCAAAAGATTGAAATCCTACCAACCAACTTTTCAGACCACAAAGGCATAAAACTAGAAATAAACTGTACAAAGAAAGCAAAGAGGCTCACAAACACATGGAGGCTTAACAACACGCTCCTAAATAATCAATGGATCAATGACCAAATCAAAATGGAGATCCAGCAATATATGGAAACAAATGACAACAACAACACTAAGCCCCAACTTCTGTGGGACGCAGCAAAAGCAGTCTTAAGAGGAAAGTATATAGCACTCCAAGCATATTTAAAAAAGGAAGAGCAATCCCAAATGAATGGTCTAATGTCACAATTATCGAAATTGGAAAAAGAAGAACAGATGAGGCCTAAGGTCAGCAGAAGGAGGGACATAATAAAGATCAGAGAAGAAATAAATAAAATTGAGAAGAATAAAACAATAGCAAAAATCAATGAAACCAAGAGCTGGTTCTTCGAGAAAATAAACAAAATCGATAAGCCTCTAGCCAGACTTACTAAGAAGAAAAGAGAGTCAACACAAATCAACAGTATCAGAAACGAGAAAGGAAAAATCACGACGGACCCCACGGAAATGCAAAGAATTATTGGAGAATACTATGAAAACCTATATGCTAACAAGCTGGGAAACCTAGGAGAAATGGACAACTTCCTAGAAAAATATAACCTTCCAAGATTGACCCAGGAAGAAACAGAAAATCTAAACAGACCAATTACCAGCAACGAAATTGAAGAGGTAATCAAAAAACTACCAAAGAACAAAACCCCCGGGCCAGATGGATTTACCTCAGAATTTTATCAGACATACAGGGAAGATATAATACCCATTCTCCTTAAAGTTTTCCAAAAAATAGAGGAGGAGGGGATACTCCCAAACTCATTCTATGAAGCTAACATCACCCTAATACCAAAACCAGGCAAAGACCCCACCAAAAAAGAAAACTACAGACCAATATCCCTGATGAACGTAGATGTAAAAATACTCAACAAAATATTAGCAAACCGAATTCAAAAATACATCAAAAGGATCATACACCATGACCAAGTGGGATTCATCCCAGGGATGCAAGGATGGTACAACATTCGAAAGTCCATCAACATCATCCACCACATCAACAAAAAGAAAGACAAAAACCACATGATCATCTCCATAGATGCTGAAAAAGCATTTGACAAAGTTCAACATCCATTCATGTTAAAAACTCTCAGCAAAATGGGAATAGAGGGCAAGTACCTCAACATAATAAAGGCCATCTATGATAAACCCACAGCCAACATTATATTGAACAGCGAGAAGCTGAAAGCATTTCCGCTGAGATCAGGAACTAGACAGGGATGCCCACTCTCTCCACTGTTATTTAACATAGTACTGGAGGTCCTAGCCACGGCAATCAGACAAAATAAAGAAATACAAGGAATCCAGATTGGTAAAGAAGAAGTTAAACTGTCACTATTTGCAGATGACATGCATGAGTGACCTCTTCTTGAACATATCTCCCCGGGCAAGGAAAACAACAGCAAAAATGAGTAAGTGGGACTATATTAAGCTGAAAAGCTTCTGTACAGCAAAAGACACCATCAATAGAACAAGAAGGATCCCTACAGTATGGGAGAATATATTTGAAAATGACACGTCCGATAAAGGCTTGACGTCCAGAATATATAAAAAGCTCACACGCCTCAACAAACAAAAAACAAATAACCCAATTAAAAAATGGGCAGAGGAACTGAACAGACAGTTCTCCAAAAAAGAAATACAGATGGCCAACAGACCCATGAAAAGATGCTCCACATCGCTAATTATCAGAGAAATGCAAATTAAAACTACAATGAGGTATCACCTCACACCAGTAAGGATGGCTGCCATCCAAAAGACAAACAACAACAAATGTTGGCGAGGCTGTGGAGAAAGGGGAACCCTCCTACACTGCTGGTGGGAATGTAAGTTAGTTCAACCATTGTGGAAAGCAGTATGGAGGTATATCAAAATGCTCAAAACAAACTTACCATTTGACCCAGGAATTGCACTCCTAGGAATTTACCCTAAGAACGCAGCAATCAAGTTTGAGAAAGACAGATGCACCCCTATGTTTATTGCAGCACTATTTACAATAGCCAAGAATTGGAAGCAACCTAAATGTCCATCAATAGATGAATGGATAAAGAAGATGTGGTACATATACACAATGGAATACTACTCAGCCATAAGAAAAGGGCAAATCCAATCATTTGCAGCAACATGGATGGAGCTGGAGGGTATTATGCTCAGTGAAACAAGCCAAGCGGAGAAAGAGAAATACCAAATGATTTCACTTATCTGTGGAATATAAGAACAAAGAAAAAACTGAAGGAACATAACAGCACCAGAATCACAGAACTGAAGAATGGACTAACAGGTACCAAAGGGAAAGGGACTGGGGAGGATGGGTGGGTAGGGAGGGATAAGGGGGGGGAGAAGTAGGGGGATATTAAGATTAGCATGTATGGGGGGGTAGGAGAAAAGGGAGGGCTGTACAACACAGAGAAGGTAAGTAGTGATTCTACAACATTTTGCTATGCTGATGGACAGTGACTGTAAAGTGGTTTATAGGGGAGACCTGGTATAGGGGAGAGCCTAGTAAACATAATATTCGTCATGTAAGTGTAGATTAGTGATACCAAAAACAAAGCAAAAAAAAAAAAATTGGGCAGTTCCTGTGTGGTAACCTCCAACGAGTTCTACACAAGGGTATAAAGGGCATATAAAAGTGTAGGCAAAGGGTCTGTTTGTGTTTATACAGAGGATCAAAGCCTAATTGGGCTACCCTGAAAATGAACTAAGATACGATATGAAAAAGAACTTCCAACATCTGCACTCTCTGGAAGACTCATGCCAGAAGATGATCATCAAAAAACCCCAACAAAGATCCACGCACTGCTACAGCAGTAGATGCACTCATCCCATCAGTTCCTGGACTTGCCATGGGAATGAGGAAGGAGATATCTAAGCTGGCCTGTGCATACAGTAAAACAACAAATTGGACTGGATCTATACTGTTGGAACTCAACCAAGAATTTGGAGAAGTGCAAATTGTAGCGCTCCAAACTCTTACAACTACAGACTACTTACTGTTAAAAGAACATATGGCATGTGAACAGTCCCCAGGAATGGGTTGTTTTAATTTGTCTGATTTCTCTCAGACTGTTCAAGTTCAGTTGGACAATATCCACCATATCATAGATAAGTTTTCACAAATGCCTAAGGCGCCTTAATGGTTTTCTTGGTTTCACTGGAGATGGCTGGTAATTACAGATATGCTTTGGTTATGTAACTATACTCCTATTATGTTAATGTGTGTGCGCAATTTAAGTCGTAGCTTAAAACCTATACATGCTGAAGTTACTCTACAAGAAGATATGTCAAAGAAATAATCAATCTTCCCATGTTTTCTTCCGCCTGCTACTTCTATAGCTTTTCTTCTTCCTTCCTAATTACAACCCTTAAATAGAATTCGTGCCTCATATCAAATTTACCGAGTATCATAACTCCTCCAAGTGGTAAAGATACCTCAAGACAAATGCTGGGCATAGAAGCCACAGGGCATAAATATGCAAAGAAGTAAAAAGCTAACCTTTTCAAACAATAAGGCTTCTCTCTCACTTACCAACTCTACATTTCCCTGTATGGTCCCGGAAGATGACTGGTTAGCCAGAGACGGGTAAGATTCCTCAAGGGAGGAACAACCTAAGACAGGCACAGTCGCAGGGGGGCCATCAGGTGAGAAATTGGGGATCAACAGAGGTGAGGCTTAGAACCTCACCCCCCCATTCTGAGAGAAATCTTCTGCATACGTGGATGTTTTATTGCCCTGGTCTAGCTTGGATTAACACATAGTCTACAGGCACACACCTGATCATCTACATTTGCTCTCTTACAACACTAAACTATGTTTTCTACCTTTATCTTGTATCTACCTACCACTTCAGCATTTTATTAAAAATAATAATAATAAAGAGAGAAATGTGGTATCCACATATAAATCAAGTATAAAAACGAAATGAGTTTTCATATTTGAACTGACTGTTTAGAGTTCATAATGCATGAGCAAAACCGAAAGTTTCTGTGATGACTGCCCTTGTACTGTTCACCATGTAACTTATTCATTATGTAAGAATTTGTTCTCCATGTAAGAACTTGTTTGTTATGCCTCAGAAAATTGGAGACTGACGAAAATTAGGCTTGGGGTGGTTTAATGATTGTGCATTGAGCATTGACTCCCCTATACAGAATTTTATTGTCGTTAACAACCATTTGATCAATAAATATGAGAGATGCCCTCACAAAAAAAAAAAAAAAAAAAAAAGGACAGACTTCCAATGGTAAAATAAATAAGTAACCGGGATGTAATGTATAGCATAAGGAATATAGTCAAGATATTGTAACAGCTTGGTAGGGTGATAGCTGGAACCTCGAATTATGTATATAAATGTTCTACCACTGTGTTGTACACTTGAAACTAATGTAATGTAATACTGTGCATCAGCTACCCTTCAATAAAAAATAATTATTTAAAAAAAAAAAAAAAAAAGAGTATGTTATAGTTTTCAGGGTATAGGTCTTTCACTTCTTTGGTTAGGTTTATTCCTAGGTATTTTATTCTTTTTGATGCAGTTGTGGATGGAATTCTTTTCCTGATTTCTCTTTCTAGTCTTTCATTGTTAGTGTATAGGAAAGCCACAGATTTCTGTGTGTTAATCTTGTATCCTGCAACTTTGCTGTATTCCGATATCAGTTCTAGTAGTTTTGGAGTGGAGTCTTTAGGGTTTTTTATGTACAATATCATGTCATCTGCAAATAGTGACAGTTTAACTTCTTCTTTACCAATCTGGATTCCTTGTATTTCTTCGTTTTGTCTAATTGCCGTGGCTAGGACCTCCAGTACTATGTTGAATAACAGTGGAGAGAGTGGGCATCCCTGTCTTGTTCCCGATCTCAGAGGAAAAGCTTTCAGCCTCTCGCTTTTCAGTATGATGTTGGCTGTAGGTTTATCATATATGGCCTTTATTATGTTGAGGTACTTGCCCTCTATACCCATTTTGCTGAGAGTTTTTATCATGAATGGATGTTGAATTTTGTTGAATGCTTTTTCAGCATCTATGGAGATGATCATGTGGTTGTTGTCCTTCTTTTTGTTTATGTGGTTGATGATGTTGATGTATTTTCAAATGTTGTACCATCCTTGCATCCCTGGGATGAATCCCACTTGGTCATGGTGTATGATCCTTTTGATATATTTTTTAATATGGTTTGCTAATATTTTATTGAGTATTTTTGCATCTACATTCATCAGGGATATTGGTCTGTAATTTTCTTTTTCGGTGGGGTCTTTGCCTGGTTTTGGTGTTAGGGTGATGTTGGCTTCATAGAATGAGTTTGGGAGTATTCCCTCCTCTTCTATTTTTTGGAAAACTTTAAGGAGAATGGGTATTATGTCTTCTCTGTATGTGTAATAAACTTCCATGGTAAATCCGTCTGGCCCGGGGGTTTTGTTCTTGGGTAGTTTTTTGATTACTGCTTCAATTTCTTTGCTCATAATTGGTTTGTTTAACTTTTGTGTTTCTTCTTTGGTCAGTCTTGGAAGGTTGTGTTTTTCTAGGAAGTTGTCCATTTCTTCTAGCTTTTCCAGCTTGTTAGCATATAGGTTTTCATAGTAGTCTTGAATAGTTCTTTGTATTTCTGTGGAGTCTGTCGTGATTTTTCAGTTCTCGTTTCTGATTCTGTTGATGTGTGTTGATTCTCTTTTTCTCTTAATAAGTCTGGCTAGAGGCTTATCTATTTTGTTTATTTTCTCAAAGAACCAGCTCTTGGTTTCATTGATTTTTTTCTATTGTTTTATTCTTCTCAATTTTGTTTATTTCTTCTCTTATCTTTATTATGTCCCTACTTCTGCTGACTTTAGGCCTCATTTGTTCTTTTTCCAATTTCGATAATTGTGACATTAGACTATTCATTTGGGATTGTTCTTCCTTCTTTAAATATGCCTGGATTGCTATATACTTTCCTCTTAAGACTGCTTTCCCTGTGTCCCACAGTAGTTGGGGCTTTTGTGTTGTTATCATTTGTTTCCATATATTGCTCTCCATTTTAATTTGGTCTTTGTCCATTGATAATTTAGGAGCATGTAGTTAAGCCTCCATGTGTTTGTGAGCCTTTTTGCTTTCTTTGTACAATTTATTTCTAGTTTTATACCATTGTGGTCTGAGAAGTTGGTTGGTAGGATTTCAGTCTTTTGGAATTTACTGAGGCTCTTTTTGTGGCCTAGTATGTGGTCTATTCTGGAGAATGTTCCATGTGCTCTTGAGAAGAATGTGTATCCTGTTGCTTTTGGATGTAGAGTTCTATAGATGTCTATTAGGTCTATCTGTTCTAGTGTGTTGTTAAGTGCCTCCGTGTCCTTACTTATTTTCTGACCAGTGGATCTATCATTTGGGGTGCGTGGCATGTTGAAGTCTCCTAAAATGAATGCATTGCATTCTGTTTCCTCCTTTAGTTCTGTTAGTATTTGTTTTACATGTGCTGGTGCTCCTGTGTTGGGTGCATATATATTTATAATGGTTATATCCTCTTGTTGGACTGAGCTCTTTATCATTATGTAATATCCTTCTTTATCTCTTGTTACTTTCTTTGTTTTGAAGTCTATTTTGTCTGATACTAGTACTGCAACACCTGCTTTTTACTCCCTGTTGCTTGCATGAAATACCTTTTTCCATCACTTGACTTTTAGTCTGTGTATGTCTTTGGGTTTGAGGTGAGTTTCTTGTAAGCAGCGTATAGATGGGTCTTGCTTTTTTATCCATTCTGTTACTCTGTGTCTTTTGATGCGTGCATTCAGACCATTTACATTTAGGGTGACTATGGAAAGATATGTACTTATTGCCATTGCAGGCTTTAGATTTGTGGTTACCAAAGGTTCAAAGTTAGCTTCTTTAGTATCTTACTGTCTAACTTAACTCACTTATTGAGCTGTTATAAACACTGTCTGGTGATTCTTTATTTCTCTCCCTTCTTATTCCTTCTCCTCCATTCTTCATATGTTGGTTGTTTTATTCTGTGCTCTTTTGTGTTTCCTTTAACTGCGTTTGTGGGTAGTTGATTTTATTTTTTTCCTTTAGTTCGTATTTGGTTGGTCTGCTTTCTTTGCTGTGATTTTATTTTCTCTGGTGATATCTGTTTAGTCGTAGGTGTGCTCCCATCTAGAACAGTCCCTCTAAAATACCCTGTAGAGGTGGTTTGTGGGAGGCAAATTCCCTCAACTTTTGCTTGTCTGGGAATTGTTTAATCCCTCCTTCATATTTAAATGATAATCGTGCTGGATACAGTATTCTTGTTTCAAGGCCCTTCTCTTTCATTGCATTAAATATATCATCTTCTGGCCTGTAAGGTTTCTGTTGAGAAGTCTGATGATAGCCTCATGGGTTTTCCTTTGTAGGTGATCATTTTCCTCTCCTCTCTCTAGCTGTCTTTAAAACTCTGTCCCTGTCCTTGATCTTTGCCATTTTAATTATTACGTGTCTTGGTGTTGTCCTCCTTGGGTCCCTTCTGTTGGGGGTTCTTTGTACTTCCGTGGTCTGATCGATTATTTCCTCCCCCAGTTTGGGAAAGTTTTCAGCAATTATTTCTTCAAAGACACTTTCTATCCCTTTTTTTCTCTCTTTTCTTCTTCTGGTGCCCCTATGATGCGGATATTGTTCCTTTTGGATTGGTCGCACAGTTCTCAGTATTGTTTCATTCCTGGAGATCCTTTTATCTCTCTGTGTGTCAGCTTCTATGCGTTCCTGTTCTCTGGTTTCTATTCCATCAATGGCCTCTTGCATCTAATCCATCCTGCTTATAAATCCTTCCTGAGATTGTTTCATTTCTGTAATCTCCCGCGGACGTCATCCCTTAGCTCTTGTATATTTCTTTCCAGCTCCGTCAGCATGGTTATGACCTTTATTTTGAATTCTTTTTCAGGAAGACTGTTTAGGTCTATCTCCTTCTCAGGAGTTGACTTTGTGATTTTGGTTTGTATCAAATTCTTCTGCCTTTTCAAGGCGATAGAGATAGTTTGCGGAGGTGGCGTGTGTGACGGCTGGGAGAATGTCCCTTCTTGCTGGTTTGTAGCCTTCCTCTCCTGGGAGAACAGTGACCTCTATCAGCTTGTGCTGGATAGCTAAGCGCAGACGGGGCTTCTGATTCTTGCCGAGCCACTATGGAGTTTAGCTCCGCGGTTGCTGTTGGCATGGCCTGCCTTAGGCTGTTGTTCCGATATGGAGGAGCCGCGTCGGAGGGGGAACAGCTGGGAGGCTGTTTATCTCAGTGAGGGGCCTCCGAGCTGTGCTGCTGCCCAGGGGGTTAGGGCACCCAGAGTTCCCCGGGATTCCCAGCTGCTGGGCTAAGTGTCCCAGGACGCTTCCGTACAGCTGTGGGGTCACTGTCCCTTTAAGACTTTCAAAAAGCACTCGCTTTTCTTTGTCCCAGGTGCGCTGGCTGCGGGGACCTGCTCACAGGTCTTACTGTCCTGTTTCCCTAGTTTCCATCACCCCACGCACACACTGCATGTCTGCGCTCCAGTGCGTGGGGCTGGCTATTTAGCAGTCCTGGGCTCCCTCTCCCTCCCCTCTCCGACTCCTCCTCCCGCCGGGAGCTGGGGTGAGGGTCACTTGGGTCCCGCCAGGCGGCGGCTTGTATCTTACCCCCTTCGCGAGGTGCTGTGTTCTCGCAGGTGTGGATGTAGTTTGGCTGTTGTCCTGTGTCTTCTGGTCTCTTTTAGGAAGAGTTGTATTTGTTATATTTTCAAAAACATATATGGTTCTGGGAGGAGATTGCTGCTGCTCTACTCACGCTGCCATCTTGGCTCCGTCCCCCTCTCCCCATCTTTTAGGGAAGAATTTGAGAAGGATTAATATAAATTCTCTTTAAATGTTTGGTAGAATTCACCATTGAAACTGTCTAATCCTGGGACTTTCTTAATTGGGGAATTTTTGATCATTGATTGAATGTCCTTACTACTCATAAATCTATTCAGATTTTCTATTCATGAATCGAATTTGGTACCTTGCAGGGAATTTTTCCATGCCCTATTGGCCATCCAATTTTTTGGTGTGCAATTTTCAAAGTACTCTTATAATACTTTTTATTTCTGTATAATCAGTAATAATGTTACCACTTCCTCATTTTAGCAATTTGAGTCTTTTTCTTAGTTTTTTTCTTAGCTAAAAGTTTGTTAATTTTATTGATCTTTGCAAAGAACTGACTTTTAGTTCCGAATTTCTCTATTTTGTTTTCTATCTGTGTTTTATTTGTTTTTGCTCTAATCTTTATTTCCTTCCTTCTACCAGTTCTGGGTATATTCTGCTCTTTTTTCTAATTCCTTAAGGTATACAGTTAGGTTACTGATTTGAGATCTTCTTTAATATATGCATTTACAGCAGTAAATCTCTCATAGCATTGCTGTCGTCTTCTTGATGTATTGATTATTTATCCATATGAAAAAACTATTTCTAATGATTTTTGTCTTGAGGTCTGGTTTGTCTGATATTAAAATAGCTACTCCAGTTTTTTGATGTTTACTCTTTACACGGAATATCTATTTCTGCCCTTCCTCTTTCAACATACTTTAAATTATATCTTTGGTACACCGCATACAGTTGGGTCTTGCTTGTTTAGTCATTCTGACAATCTTCTGTCTCTGTGTTTTTCATGTTCTCACATTTAATGTAATTATTAGTATGTTTGGATTTAAGTCTGCCATTTTGGTGTTTACTATTTGCCACAACTATTTTTAAATTCCTCTTGGCTTTTTAAACTTAACCTCTTTACACTATGGTATTAGTGTTTTCTCTAGGATTCCAATTTGCATCTTTGACTTATCAGCATATACTTAGTAGTGTACTACTTCACATTAGGCAAAGGAAACTTGCCATACTATACCTCTCTTCCCACCTCACCCTCACCTTCCTTGTTCTTTTTTTTATTTACCCGTACTTTTGCATATACTTACAGGTAACTAATTTGGAAGTATTCCATTTTGTGATGAATATGCCAGTAGATACACCTATTCTAGAATTTGAGTTTTTTCCAGCGCTTCTGTGAACACTTTCGTACCTATTATTTTTTGGTGAATCTATGTACATGTTTCTATTGGGTGTACCCTAGGAGTAGAAGGTGTACATAAGTTCATCTTTACTGATAAATTTCTAAAGCAGTGTACCAGTTTTTACTCATATGAGACTTCCAGAAGTCCCACATCAGTACTGTCTTTTTTCACCTTTAGTCATTTAGTTGAGTGTGTAGTGGTATCACATTTTAATTGAGAACTTTTCAGCAGCACTGTGTTGACCAAACAAAAATGTGAGGCCAGATGTGTCCATAGGTCACCTGTAAGTAGGCTGTGTTGTCTGTGAGAATTAATGTTTGCTTAATGAGTGTGTGAATAATTTAATAATTGTGTACTGGACAGCTAGAAGATAAAAACTTCAAGCTGTAATTCTATTAGTGGCAAGATTTTGATGCAAACTGCATCTAGAGTATCCATTTGCATCCCCCTTGCCCTGTGCAGTGGGGTGAGTGGAAAGAACCGTGGTGTCTTTAGGACCATGACAAATGGAAGGCCTAAGGCTGTAGGCACACAGAGAAAACAGCCCTTAAACCAGCTGTGGGAGATTCTTCATGACCTGGCTCCATCCACCACCCCCTCTTCCCCACACAACCTGCCGTGACATCAGACTATGTCCTGAACTTCACAGTGCTCTCAAGGCCAACCGGTTCTTCTAAGGCTTTTGTTCATGCCATTTCTTCCATCTTTCTGTGTGGAAAGCTCCCCCTTCCTTTCCTACTTGGCAAACTCCTAGTCATCCTTCAAGGCTCACCATAACTTTACATTTCCTGTCCCAAAGGTTTCCCCAGTCTCCTTGGCAGAGTTGGGTACATCCTGCTCAGAGCTCCCACTGCACTTCATTGCTTATGTCTTCTTCTATATTGGTATTTCTGGGAATATGGTTAAGATGGATAGCTGATGTTTTTGCCACCCAACTCTCATTTTTTCATCCTATTTCTGGGAATAGTGCTCTAAATTTCCTTTGGGACACCACCCCAACCCTTGTTTAAGCCCTGTTTTTTAGACCATCTTTTCCAGATCACGTAGATTCAAAGGTGGCCATAGAACCCAATGTAGGCTACTGGCCGTTAGTGCCAGGACTTTTATTGACACTATTGGAGGAAGAGAAGCTCTCTTCACTCAACTTGGGCATTAGTCTGGAGCTGCTAAATATCACTGCTGCCTCTGATTGAGCTAACCCACTGGCCATAAAGATGGAAAAAAAGCAAAGTCAAAGTGACGCCGTTTGAGTCCATGAACCGACCATTTTAATTATGTGGCCCAATATTTTCCCTCTTTGGCTTAAATCAGCGTGAGCAGGGGGTTTCTGGCCCTTGCAGCCTCATGCAAGATTGTTCATCATTTACTTCCCTAGCCCACCTGGTCTCAATGAGACCAACTCATTGATTTAACTCTAGAAGAATAGGAACCTTCTGGAAAATATCTCAACACCACAGGACTCTCAGAAAGCAGGCAGGGCATGGCCTGGATCATACATCAGTTCATATGACAGAGACCCTGATGCAGCTCTCTCGAGCCCCAGAGATGGCCAACTTCAACCTGCCACCTTTTGAGTGGGGAAAGCAAGATCCAGAAAGGTTAAGTGACTTGTCCCAAATTGCTCAGCTAATATGCTATCACCAGTTCTACCTGACCTCAGAATCCACATTTTTTTCACTATACCAGAGAAGGTACTAGTAGATGCTGAGTCATGGAGATGTCCCAGGGAAGCAGGGCCCCATGGGAGAATGAACAAAACTGGAGCCAAGGCTAGAGCCAACCACGCACCTTTATTAGTCTCCACAGCAGGGCCACTGGACCCCTATTACAAGGGAACTTTAGCAGGCTACTCTGGCTGCTGGGCAGGGATGTTAGCATTTCTACTGGTGATTGGGACAGGATAGGGCAGAGACTGGAAGGGGACCCCTTGGGGAAACCTGCAGGGAGGCCCATGTGGGGCTTCCTGGATTGGGGCAAAGGTGGATCAGGCCCCCAAGGTGAACACTGCCATCTCCCCCAGATATGAAGAGACAGCATGAGATGGTTGGTGACAGCAACTATGGACAGAGGGCTAAGGTTCTGGGGACCAGAAATGCATTTCCTGGGGCTAGAGGTCCCAAACAGCTTACCTGCCCCCCAGTAAGGAGACCCCAGCTTCAGCTCAAATCCTGCCCCAGGCACCCTTACATAGCAAGCAGGTATTCTGAGCACTGAAGGAACAGGGGACCCAGGAAGCTGGTAGTGGGAAAGATGGGGCTAAACTCAGGGAGTGTTTTGGGTTTGGGTACTGGCAGTATTAACAAAACAGGCAATATATTCATTATAGGTGTAACCAATGAAACTTCCCTCCAAAAAAGTTTACATCTCCCCCTTACCCAGCAAGCTCCTTAGCCTGGAGGGCTGTCATGTTCTGATCCTTGTTCCCACCCCAGCGCAACCTAACTCCTTTAAATTCCTTGGATATGCCACGATGTTCACGGCTCTACACTCCTGCCAGCAATCTCACTCCTAGCCTACCTTCTTCTCTGCCCTCATATGTCAAAGGACTGATAACTCCACCTTGTCAAGTGTTTGTTTACTCTTATTTTCTCCACCAAGCCTAGAATAGCGGAGGAAAGAAGCTAACTCGTGTATCTCCAGCACCAAGGTAACCGGAAGCCACTGAATTGTTTTCTTTATCCTGGTATGTTTGGGGGTTAACATCCATGTTTTTATTATGGATTCCTGGGGTGTCTGGCAGTAGATAAAAAGATTCTGAGCTATGCTTGTGTCTGAATGATAGCTTCTTCCATGTGGGGGGTAAAGGTAGGGAATGGGAGGGATGATCTAAGCCCAGAAGAGGCCAATGGAGAGGAAGTGGCCAAAGTGAGGCAGGGCTTGGACGGCGGAGGATGGGGCCCAGAAGGAAAAGGGGGTCTGCTGGATCTGCGCGCAGGGTCCATGATCCGAGTCCCAGGGCTCAGAACCAGCAAGGCGACCACATGAGCGAGCCGAGCGCTGCACCCGTGGCGGCCCCGGCGAGCATGCCCATGGCCAGCGGAGCGCCCGAACTGTAGCAGGGATCCTCTCGCACTACCACGTGCGTCACTCCGGGGCCTGCGGAGAGAGCCGTGAGGGCTGGTGACTCCAGAAAGAGCAGAAAGGTCTTATGTCCCCCTCCCGCTTTACTCTAGCCCAATCCAAGATAAGGCGCTGGGACCCACTCTCCTCCCCAACTGGAGAAACCGAGGCTTTGACTCAGAAAGTGTGTGCGCTCCATCCCCTCGGCTTCCAGGCTTTGGACCTACTACCGACGTTCTAGGACCTTGGGGGTCTGCGAGAAAACCCCAGAATCTCTGCGAACCTCCAGACCACACCTGAGGCTGGGCGTTCCCAGCGGCCAGACCAAGAGCCAGAGGCCGCGGCCATTCCTGCATTAGCCACCAGGGGTCGCTACCAACTCAGAAACAGGTGCTGCGCCGCAGGCCGAATGGGGACCTGCCTGGAGTGGTGAGGTCAGCTCTGGAGTGCAGAGAGGCACTGAGTCCAAGAGCTATTCTGAGCCTCAGGATGGGAAGGGCCTTGCAGAGGGTCCAGCCTGGGAAAAATCCATGGTCCCTGAAAGGGGGTTGGGGGTGTCTGGTCCTGAATGATGGACTGGGGGGCAGGCCAGTTAGGAAACTTACCCGCGTAGGGAGGTCCATAGTAACTGCGGACATATGTGGCCTCGTGTGCGTTCGGGGGCACCACTTCATAGTAGTCCTGGTAGGGGCTGTAGACGCGCACCTGGGGAACCCCACCGGGTTAGCTGCCCAGAAACTCCTTGGCCCAGGTTTGGTTCCCTATCCCCCCACACCCAGCTCAGTTCCCCTGGGCTCCTGAAGCCACTTCCCCAAGTTTACAAATGAGTCCCCAGCAACCAATGATCTGGCTTCCCCACAAAGCCCATGGTCCTTGTTCTCTAAAACTTCAGCCACTACATCCAGCTCCCAGTGATGCCATTTTCCTGCCCTGGACTCCTACCTGGCACTCCTCTGATGAGAAATTCCACAAGGCTCCCAACTTTTCTTCATAGTCTAATATTTGCTAGCAGCTCTCCCATGGTCCCACTTAGAAACCCTGGGTACACTTTTCTTCTTTTCTTTCCCAGTCACAGGTAGGGGAAACTGGCCAGGCCCCAGGTCCCAGGCCCAGGAAATAAAAGGGGATTGGGGAGGAAGAAATGGGGAGGAAGGTAGGGATGGGAAGTAACTAAAGTATTATCGAGCATCCACCATGTACCAGATCCTGAGGTAGGTGTTTATGTGGTACCTCCTCTAGTCCTTAAGGCAAGCATTATTATCTCCACATTACCACCGAGCTGGGTATGGAAGCTCAGAGAAGAATGGTCAGTGTTCTCTCTAGGAAGGAGGAACGCCCTCTTCCCTCCCCTATTAGATTTTACCAATCCCTCAAAGCCTAACTCAAAAGTCATCCACTCCGCGAAGCCCTTCTGGTCTCAGGAAGAATCCTTTCCTCCTGAGGTCTCTATGGACTATGCTTGTGCCTCCTGATCCTTATCCTTCTTCCTGGCCTTTCCGCCTGGACCTAAAATGTGAGCTATCTATAGGCAAGGACTCCGATTTATTTGTGCCACCAGCAGGTCCTAGTGAATAGCAAGAACCAATAAATACATCTGAATTAAATGGAAATGGAAGCTCCTAATCCAAACCCCTCATTTTACCCATGGGGGAACAGAACTGGAGAGGAAGCATGATCCCCTTCTCCCCTGGCTTCCTCTTTTTAGCCCCCTTCCCCTCTGTATGTCTGACTGGGCTTCATACCTGAATGGAACTCTCATTAAAAGTCCAGGTGTCTTAAATTCTACGTTATTTCATAATGCTTTCATGGCCCCAGACCTGCTCTTCTACAAATGCTTTTCTCTGAGTGCCACCACCATGCACTCAAACCGAGACAGCAGACTGCCACTGTTATCATCTCATACTCATTTGCCACATCACATCAGCCACTAGGTCTCATGATTTTATTTTCTAAATATGCTCTTCTGTCCACCCTCTTGGCCAATGCCAAGAGAATAAGCCACTGGTTTTGGCAATTTGGAAGTTGTAGGTGACCTTGAAAAAAACACTTCTCAGAAGAGTGATTGGGGGAACAAGCCAGACTATCGGAGGCTGAAGAATGGTTAAGAGTGAGGGATGAAATCAACATGTCATGACATATCTCAAGAAGTCTGCTGTAAAGGGGAATTCTCCAAACACACATCGTGTTTCACATCTCCGTGCCATTTCCCTTTGGTCGAGATACCTTTCTCACCTTTTTTCATTCAACTACCTAATTTGTCTCTCAGATTCAACTAAGTATCACTCTCTTTGAAACTCAGGTTCTGTTGCGGTCCTATCTGGGCACCACAGCTCTGAGACTTCCCTTATTACCATATTAATCACTCTATAGTGTCACTGTGTGTATTCCTGTGACTGTGTGCCTCTCCCATCAGTCTTGGAGATGCCCCACCACCACCACCACTACCACCAAGGGCAGGGAATGGGTCTAATCAGGCCTGACTGGAACATGGTAGGTACCTAATGTATTGAACTTATCTCAAGTGAGTCAAATACAAGGCCAGACTGGAACTAAGGTCACCTAACTCTAAGTCCATTTGCAAATTAGGGATAATGACTAGTCCCAGGGCAATGCAGGAGGCTCAGACAAATGATGCTTAGTTTTAAGTAACTTCCTTCACTGTGCTCCTTCCCCAAAGGTGATCCAATAGGGCATTCTGGTGGGGGTGTCCAGGATCTGAGCCCCAAGCCTAGAATTGGCTAGAGAGATCTAAACACTCAGATCCTGTGTTTTACTGGTAGGGAAGTTGAGGTCCAGAGCCAATACCTGCCCTGCAGCTGCACAGTGAGTCAGTGGCCCTGCCAGGCCCTGGAAAGAGTGAAAAACACCACCTCATGTCCCTGTGGGTCACCTGTTTCTACCCTCTAGGCCTGGGAGGCCCAGAGGTAAACTCATGTGAGTCACCTGGCAACAGGGAAGAGGGTCCCCCAGAGACCTCATGGACAGAACCTAAGGGCTTCATCCCTGATCCTCCCTCTCTGCAGGCCCAACCTATTTTGCAAGTAGGAACAGGGTCAGCCAATCAGGATGTCACATGCAAATATATCCCTTCCCTCAGAAAAGTTGTGTTGTGCTCTTAGCCTTTTAAATCCTATTTTTCGGCATTCCCACTTTAACAAACATATCCTAGTTTGAGCATGCAGGATGTCTCAGAATGCTGGGCTGAAGTCCCCAGCCCTATCACTGATGAATCAAGTAACCCTGGTCAACTTATGTAACCTCTCAGAGCTTCAGTTTTCTCCTCTGTAAATGGGGACAGTCTTTCCTACACTTCCCACTCCTGAGGCACAGTGAGACTCCAGCAGAGCCACATCAATGCACTGGGTAGTCCTATCGTTTCTGGGCTCAATGATTCTGCACATCAGAATAACCAGGAGAAATTTTTAGACCATGGATTTCTGAGGTCCTATCCCAGACCTACTAAATTAGAGCATATCTCGAGGTAGGATCAGAACATTCGTATTTACATCTTCAAGTGAGTCCAATGCACAGCCACACTGAGCACTGCTGCGCTGGAAAAGGAGCTCTCAGGCAGCTGTAAGCCCACAAGTACTCTAAGGCAGGTTCCCCACTGTGCCCACGCCATGCCAGGATGCACATTGGGGACAGAGAGGATTCATCACCAAACCCTGCTTTCCAGAAACATTGTTGGGGAGAGGCGAAGGAGATAGACAGGGACTAAGTTAAAAAATGCAGTAGTGATGCCATAACAGAGGTTCTTCTCCCCTTCATTCCTCCCTCTATTCATTTACTCATTTGCTCATTCAGTGAACATTGTCTGAGGCCTACTTGCACTGAGCTTCATGCACCAGGAATAAGGAGGGTCAAAATAGACTGTCCTTATCACTGAGCACCTGCTGTATACCAGCACTGTGCCAGACTCCATAAGGCCACAGAACTGATGAGATATGGTCTTTGCCTTGGAGGAAGTTCCAGGCCTTATGGGAGAACAAAGACAGAAATAAAGGGACTTGAAAATCAGCAGAATGAGGACGGTCCTAAGCATTAGAGCAGTGGGCTGTGGGAGGGAGTGACCATGGCTGGAGGTCTGGGAAGTCCTCCTTGAAGAGGATGCCTCTGGGGTAGGTCTGAGAGGAGGAGCAGGGCTGTGTTTGGGTGGTGGGGAACCATGGAATATTTGTGAGCAGAGAAGGGATGTGACCAGGCCCAGGTTTGGAGGCACATCCTCATGGCCAGAATGGAGGCAGGGAGGGCTGAGCCAGCACTTACCCAGATGCGCCTGTCAACCTGACAGGGGCTCCATGAGTGGGTCACACACCTGACCTTGGGGCAAACCCGGCAGCTCCTGGGAGGGACGGTGGCTCCAGCTGGGGCCTGCTCAAGCCACAGAAACCCAAGAAGGTGGAAGGAGGGACATGTCAGAGTCCCTCTGCATCTGGAGAGACTCCGTGCTTTTAACAGGCACAACCACCACCCTCTGCAACCTGGGCAGGTGAAGGGAATATCCTCTTCCTCCTCAGCCCACGACAGGGTGGGTGGGGATCAGAAGGAGGGTGAGTTTGCCAAAGTTACACAGAGAAGGATCAATCTCTCCAAAATTAGCCCACCTTCACCTCTTTCAGGCTGCTGAGGCTCCCAGTCTCCAGAGAAGACAGAACAGCTGTGATCTGTCCTCCCACCCACCCCTCTTGTCCCTGCCTATGCCCTGGCACTGTGTTCCCTCAACAGCCAGGGGTAGAGGCCTCCTACAGCCTCCACTCAGAGTGAAGTATAAACCTACAGGATGTGGAGGGACACAAGCGCAGGTCTCTCCTACATAGGCACAGGTCAGAGAGAAGGCTACAGACATAGACGGGAATATGCTCAGAGACAGGCAGACACTGGGACAAAGACGCAGAGACACAAACACATCCTGCTTGAGCAAGCTCTGGGGCCAAAGGAGAGAGAGAGAGAGAGTGTGTGTGTGTGTGTGTAGAACAGAGGGATGTGCAGTAGACAAAGCAGAGAGATGTGGACAGGCAGGGAAGGGACAAGGCAGCTTCATAGAGTCACAGAGTGCAGAGCGGTCATCCTCACCTCCTTGTTTCTGCCTTTCTTGGATGGGACTGATTTGCCCTGCATAAGGGGGACTTGGAGCTCAAAGCCAGCTTTACCAACTGGGGGTCCCTCCAGCCTGGCCCAGCCTCCTCACTCCCAGCTTCCTCTACTCCAGCCTCTACCCAGAAGCCTGATCTCCCCAAAGTCTGACCACAGCCTTCCCTACTTCATGCCCTTTATTGTTCCCCACAACCCTCAGATAAAGTTCAGTTCCTTCAACTGGATACAAAAATGTGACATGGCTCCTCCGAGGTCACCTCTCCCACTTTTTTCCCTCCATGTGTTGACTCTCACGCGCATACACAAACGTGCACATATCACCTCTGCTCAGGTCAGCCTTCAGCAAATAATGCCCTCCCCTCAAAATCTCACTGACCTAGGTTCCAGCGTGGGTTTTTCCGCTGACTTAAGACTTTGTTCAAGTCACTTACCCTCTGAACCTCAGCTTCCTTATCTGTAAAATGGGACTAAAAATGTCAATCCCTACCAGGGTTTTTGGAAGGTTTAAATGATAGGACCAATGCCAGGTCCTCGGCACAATGTCCAGTCCTCAGGAGTGGACAAGGGGTTTCTAAGTGCATCTCACTCTTCACTGCTACTTTGCAGTGGACTCTTTCTAGATGAGAAGGGCTGCACTGTGCCTCAGAGAGAAGGAACAAGCACAGAATCTGGCGGTCAGGCAGTGGGGGCTGGGGGCTTTGGGCAGCTCCTCAAATCCACACCTCCATCAACCACTAAGCTCTGTTGACTCTGCTTCCTAAATATGTGTTATTCTCATCAGCTTGTCTGTGTTAGCAAGGTATTAATCCAGACCTCCAGCTAGTCACCTGGGCACTGTCCCAGCCTTCTAACTGGTCTCTGGACATCTACTGCTACCCTCTGCAATCCATTCTCTACCTTCCAGCCAGACTATCTTTTTAAAAATACAATCTGGTCTGATCTGTTCATACCATCCCTCAGCTTAAATACTTCCAATGACTTCCCAGTGCTCTTAGCAGAAACCAAATCCTTTCTACTGCCCATAATGCTGGGCCCTGCCAACCCTCCTTCCCTGTTGCTCTCTCACTCCCTGAGCTCCACCCAACCCAGCCTTCCTTCTGTTCTCCAACTTGCCAAAGTCTTAGCCCCTCTCAGAGCCTTTGCACATGCAGTTCCCACTGCCTGGAAAGCTGTTCCCCGGGCCCCACCCCACCCCTTTTACCTAATCCATTTCTGTTTATCCTCAGGTCTCACCTTAAGTCTTGTCTGAGCTTCCACCTGGATCAGGCCACCAAGGTGGTTGCACATTGAATGCATGCTGCTTATCTCCACCAGAGCTGTTTCCACTGTTGCGTGGAATCATTAACTGTGATTAGGTGCTTCAGATCTGACTCTTCACTAGGCTGCCCCAGGAGGGCAGGGCCCACATAGTAGCAACTCAGTAAACATTTGTTGTGTGGATATAGGAAGCTCAGTCTTATCACCTGCAGGGAGGGAACAATAATTCCAACCTCACAGGACTGTTGGGAGGAGTAGCTGTAATTGCACTCACACCACACTTGGTACATAATAGTTGCTCGATAAAAACAGTTCCTTGTCACCAGCTTGCACACCACCCCCACCAGCCAGCCTTTTTAGAAGCCTCTTACTCCCTCCTCCAAGCACCAGCTGGCTGTCTCCTGTCCTTTTCCACTTGGGACTCAGGGCATCTGAGTCTGCACTAGTCCGACATATAGGGGAATTGAGAACTCTCGGTAGGTAGAGACCGAGTCTGAGTCACCCGTGATTCCATGGCAGGTAGGGTGGGGAGGAGAGGGGGAACCGGAGGGGGGGCTCACCGGAGTGGAGTTTGCCTCCAGCAGCGCCGTCTTCCATGCTCTGCAAAGCAAACCCCGCCAGACCATGAGGAGGGAGTCTAGAACAAGTGGGATTGGGCTCCTACGTTTTAGACTTTCCTCCCCAACCCAGCCTCTAGCCCCAGTCTCTCATGAAGGGGGAGATCCCCTTGACCTCCCTTGGGTAGACAAAGGTGACCCCTTCCCCACCCTGGTCACATGGACAGAGAGCCTTCAGTTGAGCTGGAGCCTCCTAATTCATTCTTAGTCCATAGTCTCTTCTCTGCTGTCTAGACAATAGACAGTGGGCTTGGATGGCCTCTGAGGGGTCTTCAGATTCTTGTTTTCTAGCTGCAGCCCACCTCCACATCCAAAACCTATGAGCTGTTCCCCAACACTCTGACCCCAGCCAGAGTCCTGAGAAGGCCCAGTGGACACGGCACAATGGGGCCCCTGTTGGTTGCCATGGCACCTGGCTGGGGTGGACAAGGCGGCTCTGTGCTTTGTCTAATGAGAGCTCAGCTTCCCCCACTCCCATACGCCCTATCTTTCACTCTCCTACAATGCAAAGGCCAACTGACCCTCTGCCAGAGGGTAGGAAGGGAAAGAATGTAAGTGAGCAGAAGGCGCCTGAAGAGACACGCCCAGTCTCATGGGTCTGCAGCTGACATGGGGGTGCCCTGAAACAGGCGGGTTTGCCTCTATTAGGCAAGTCAGGGTCTACCCCTTAGATCAAAGTCCCACCACCAGGGCATCTTTACAGAAGGGAATGAAAAGGAGGGTCCTTTGAGGATGCCAAAGGAATGTCTGTTCCTTTGTATCGCCCCCAAATGAGGGCTCACCTCAGAGGCTGCTAAATATCCAACTCTGATCAGGAACCACACACCTGAGGCAGGGTGTGTGTTCCTCCCCCAGTAGTCCTGAGTACATCACAGATTGCATGAAGGGTGCACTGGGTACCATACCACGCACCATGAGCCATTCAAATTCACTCTGCCCAGCCCCCATCTTGCTAACTAGTCCTTGTCTCCTCCTACTACCTCAGGGAACCAGAAGGCCCAATGTGGCAGAGGTGTCTGGTCACATTCCCCAAGATTCCACCTCCTCCTCTCCAGGGAGCAACTCACATGGCATCATCCTGGGTCTCTGCACACAGGTGCAGGCGGGAGCCCTCCCGTAGGTTCACGGTCAGCAGGCCATCTCGGCTCCGGCCCTCTGGGGGCTGCACATCTAAAGGCAGACACACATATAAGGGGTTTCCACGGGACACAGGCCCCAGGCCCCGTGGTAAACCAGGAACAAGAATAGGAACTGACCTCTCTGGGTCCTGTTTATCAGCCAGTATCAACCTCCTCTGATCACACACACTTTCTTTGGGATTCTGCTCTATTCTTTTGAGCCTTTCAACCATTCCCCATTGCCTGCTTCTCCAGTTAGGCATATCTATCTTAGTTACCCTTTTATAATTGTGGCTGGAGCCTTGGTTGAGGAGATTGCTTTGCGACTATGGGCCAGTCACTTAACTTCTCTAAGCTTCCTTATTTCCTTTCATCTTTATCCAGTTCCTAGCACCTAGAGGTCAAGAACTGTGTCTGACTCACCTCTGTGACCCCAGCATAGAATCCAGGCCCAGCAAGGGGTATGAACTCAGTAAGGAACTGATTTCTTAACTCGCACCCACATGACCTGGAGTTAACAGAGGCCCAGAAGCAATGTCTGTGAAGCCCTCTGGAAGCTGCCACACACCCTCCAGTGCAGGAGCTCTCAGACAGACACAGTGGGATGGACATGCCTGCAGTCACAGTGCCAGAAAGGAAAGGGCTTCTCACCATGGCACTCTTGGCCGATCTTTATGTCACGGACGTTGAAGTGGATGAGCACACGGTCCTCCTCATCCTGTGCGGTCTCATCATGGTAATAGCCCAGGGTGCCATCCAGCCATAAGGCGAACCAGTTACGCTTCCAGCGGCGGAGGATGGAGCCTGTGCGATATTCCAAACCCACCAGGCAGGCTGATTGCAGAGCCTGCTGGGGAGTGGGGGCCCTGGATGGGCTCCCAGAGTTCCTTTGCCCCTTGCCACCAGTGTTGCAACCACCCATTCCTTGTCTATCTGCCTCCTGAAATGATAGCAGGGCCTTTTTCTGTCACACTCACCCATTGCCTCCTATTGGGCCTAACACATAGTAGAGGCTCCATAAACATGCTGAATGGTAAATGAACGACCAGAGTCCTTCCTTGGGAGCTTCTAAGGCCAATCCTCAGGCTCTTTAAGGGCAAAGACATATCCCTACCTCAAGCCTCTATCTTATCTTTTAAACTCTGACTCACATGACAGTCATTTGTGTAGTGTCTGCCTCTTTCACCAGACTGGGGTCTGCAGCATCCCAAACTGGGCCTGGCCCCCAGCAGGACCTAAGCTCAATGTCCACTGAACTGAATGAACTAGGAATGGGTCATGGGGTATGGGGGGTGGGTGCTCCTAGCCCAGGGTAGCTCCTGTTCAGATCATGACTCTGGTCAGAGGTGGGCCTGGAAGCCTGAGCCCCAGTTTCAGTCAATTTGTGACTGGCATTCTTAACAAAAAAGGCAAACATATAAGAGCTGCTTACAGCCTTATGGACTCCAAAGCACAGATGCATTTTTCATTTTGTTTGGAGCCTTGTGTGGTCAGCTCTGGGTGGGCCTACTGTGGACACACAGGATCAAACCCAATCCCTGCCTTTGAGGAGCTCACAGTCTGGGGCCAGTAAGGGTTTGGGGAGTGGTGAGACCCACAGGTAAAGGCAGGTCTATTATAGGGAGATCAATGCTATAGCAAGGGTATGGATGAGGCACTGGGGAACAGAGAAGGGAGCCTCTAACCCAGCTTGACGCTACAGCAGGCACTGGAGGGGGGTTGTAGGAAAACTCAGAGAAGGCTCCTCACAGAAGGGGATATCTGATTTGGGTCATGAAGAATAAGTAGAAGTTTACCAAGCCGTCTGGAGTAGAAAGGATATTCCAGGCAGAGAGAAAAGCGTGGACAAAGAAGGAGAGGATATAAAGGGCCTGCTTCCTTGGGAGAAAGATCCAACAAGCCACTTCCCTCTGCCCTGTCCCTAGACAAGGTGCAGGACAGACAAGGGCTTGGGCCAGGCTCACTCACTCTGTCTCCACAGCCAGCCGCCCCTCACCAGGGCCATTTCTTCAAAAGGACTTTCCAGGGTGGAGTCAGGTGGAACCTGTCAGAGGAGCCACAGGACACACAGGCTTCAGCAGCAGCTCCAGAGCAGCTCCCTGGAGAGAAGCCCCTAGCCCTGTCCTCCCTGGGGAGCCACCGAGGAACCCTTTAAGGGAGTGCTCATAAACAAACAAGGGCAAGCCTGCCTGTTCCCATTCTGTGCTCCAGGGAGATAATGGGAGCACTGTCCTTGCAGGCTCAGCAGGGCAGCCACCCATTGTGCTGGGGTGGGGGTGGGGGTCAGAAGCCTGGGTTCCAATCTCAGCTCCATAACCTTGGCCAATCCCCCCACCCCTCTGTTTTCAGATCTGCAAAAGTGTATCTGTGAGGGAGGTATAGGATGGAATGAGGAACTCTTAAAATGTTAGAAACCCTGGCATTTTGAAATGGCAGCACAGAATATTAGAATCACAGCAGTGAATGAAGGACTTTCATGATAAGAAAAGCCTCCCTCACACTGGAATCCTATCTGAGCCATTTACAAAGTGCATAAAATAATAGTTTAACAGCAGCTATGACCAATAAGTACTATGTGCCAGGTACACTTCTCAGTGCTTTCGTCTATGATCTCACTGGAACCTCGTAACAATTGGAGAGGTCCAGTCACTTGTGCAGATCCATTTGATTAGTACGCAGTATAGCTAGGATTCATGCCCAGCATTCCTGCCTTCTAACCATCACATGAGTAGGAGCTTTTAAAATTCCCGATACCCAGGTCATACCCCGTAACAATTAAATCAGAATGTCTGGGAGCAGGATGCAAGCACTAATAGTCTTTAAAGATCCCAGGTGGTTCCAGTGTGCAGCAAAATTTGGGAACAACTGCACATATTATACTACCTCACCTTGTCCCCACCGTGACTCTGTTAGATGGGTAGAATTTTTACTCCTAGTTTACAGGTAGACAAACCGAGACACAGCAAGTGACTTGTCTGTGTATGTGATGGAGCTTGGATTGGAATTGCCCTCTGTTCCTGAGGACTACTTACTTGCGAACAATTACCTCTGCCCCTCCCCCAGCGGCTCTCACCTGTTGCTGCGTACCAAGGGCTGGCATGCCCGGACTGGAAAGCCCAACCTTGTCCCTGCTTTTCCTGCCGCTCCCTCCCCTCTCCAAGCCCTGACACATGTCGGACAGGAGGGCCAGGTGCAAACTCCCTCTCCAGCCTCCCTTGATGCACCTACCTGTCTACACCTGTTGCAGATGCTGTTGCCAAAACGCCGCTACTTGATGCCGCTGCCTCCCAACCCGCTGCGCCTGCGCTTTGTGCGCCCCAGAGCGCCTGGGGCATTTCAGTCCCAGGCTAAGCTCCAGGCCTACACCCCCAGGGAGGAGGCGTGGCGTGGAGCGGTGTGCTGCCAGGAGGCATGCTGGGACGTGTAGTCTGAAGCCCTAGAGCTGAGCCATACACAACTTCTGGGAGGTAGCCCTGTACTGATCTGGAGCACAGGTAAGAGGCCACACCTGCAATTTTATTTTGCCAAGAACATTTATTCACTCCTTCATCATGAAATGATTTTTCTTAAGAATCTTGAACTAGTTTTCTAGAAAAAATTAAAAATGCAAAGAGAGCCAGATTCCTAGTTTTGCCATATCTTTTCAATACTAAGGTTGTGCCAGGCACTGCACTGGGTGCTAGTGGAGGGCACAAAGGAGCATCCAGCAAGGCTCTCCCTTCTTCCCCAGCTTGCAGTCTGGTCGGGGAGGCTAAATGTAAACATGATTAGAACACAGGGTGTCATTTAACAATAGGAGAGAAGAGTCTGACTTTGTCCAAGAGGTTCAGGAAAGCCTCCCAAGAGGGCTGAAAGGGGTCTTGAAGGACGAATAGGAGTTTCCCAGGGAAAACCTATGAGACTTTCATGAGCACTGATTAGGAAGTTCAAAATAATGCCCAGTATTTCAGTGTGTTTGGAAAGTAGAGTGCAAGGCTAGTGAGGGCATGGGGAGTGGCAGGTGATGAAGCTGCAGGGGTTGCAAGGATATAAAATGAAGGCCTTGAATGACAGGCTCAAGAGCTTGGGCATTATGACAGTGACTGGAACTTGGAATGGGGGTTTCAAGATAAGGAAGTAGGTGGTCTGATTTATGGTTGGAAGGCCCCTCTAGGGTATAGTAGAAAATGGATTGGAGGGGCCCAACGGAGAAAGACCATTTCTGTATCTACCACTTCAGTCTGACCGGCCAGGATCATGTTGAATCACACAAACTCCCACCCAGGAGCAGACCCAGGATGTCATTCCGAGAAAAGGCCCTGCGGCCTCCTGGTCCCAACCCCTGTTTGAGATGGGCGCCCACCAGTACCAGAGACCCCTTCCTTACCGGGGCTGCAGGGCTCATGGTTCCTGGGCGGCCACGGCAGCATTTCCCAGAGAGCAGGGGAGCAGTTCCCTGAGCGCCTTAGAGATAAAGGGATCAGGAGGGTGCTACCAAGTGGGAACGGGAAGTGGGGGCACACAGCTGTTAGAGAAAGGTGCCCTCTCTTTCCAGTCATTCTCCAAGCGTCCTTACTAATGTCCGTCTCTGACCTTCGGTTCACTGGACAACCGGTCCATCCGTGATTCGGAGGTGGTCTTGGCCTAGCATCGCTAAGATTCCCGGGGCGGGGCGGGGGGCGGGCCAGTCCACCTCCCTCGGTCGGGGCGGGGCTAAAGCCGATCTCTCCCACAGGTGCGGGCTGTACCAGGCGGCTCCTGGCTCTTTAAGCTTCCTCCCTCGCTCCTGGGTTTCTGTTATCCTGACCTTGAGCCTCCTAGGCCTTAGCAGTGCGCGCCTTACGGAGGATTCGCCGTGGCCAATCCTATTAGCCACTGAGCTCATCCCCTCCGTGCAGCCCCAGGAACCAGCTTTACCAAACCACGCTCTTTCCAACCCTGTGCCTTTTTGTCCTTGGAACGTCCCTCCTTGCTCCTGACTAAATTTTACACCCCACTGTGCAAAGACCGGAGGGAGTGAGGGTAGACAGACCGTAAAGAGGACAGAAGAAGCGAAGGAGGGAGCGAGAGAGAGAAGGTCGGAGCTGGCTTCAGGGAATCTGGACCTGGATCCTGCCCCTCTCCCCTAGTTAGCCCTGCCCCACTCCACGAAGGGCTGCTTGGTGTTCTCCAAAGAGCGGTGGGGTAGGGCAACAGTACAGACAGCTCCTAGATTACGTTCTCTGGATTTAGCAGCTAGACAAGAAAGATTCCCTAGCAGCAGTATGGAATTCAGGGTGACAACTCCCCACCATCCTCCCACAGAGGGGGCGCTTTGACAAGAAAAGGGAAAGGATGTTTGGCAAACTAAAACCATGAATACTGCTACGGAATCTACATGCAACCCCAAACCTGACATGTGCCTGTGAAGTGTTGGTCAATGACCCTCTTTGAGAAGCTGATAAAGAGTGTAGAGGCTGACCAGGAAAAAATGCACACATATGTCCGTTACATTTTGCATATAATTCCTGGGAATTCATAGACTCTCCTCCCCACTCCCACCTCCCAAGCCATGATAATTATTGTTCCGATTGTTTTTAATTGCCAGAGCTGTGTAGACCTATGGAAAGTGTGGATAGACAAGTGAAAGTCCCTGAGAGCATAGCAGGAATACCAGCTTCTACGTCCTCACTTTGAGAGGCTGTTTAATGAACTAAAATGTATTGAGACCAGCAGGTAACTTTCACATTTCTCTTGTAACCATGGTATATAGATCTATTGGCAGAGAGGAAAGTATTTGTTATTTCAAATGTCTCTGGTGGATGAATAGCTCTTGAATAATATATTGTTTAGTGAAGAGTGGACTGGCTCATCAATTAGAATTTACTAGTAATATTTTCTAGAGAGTATAATATAGTGAGAATAATTTATATAATCTCTATTTTAATATTCTGAAATTTATGTTAAGGTGCACTTTGAGCAAAAGTAAAATCACTTAATGTAAAAGTTTTTGATGATAATTTTAGTGAGATATAATTTAAATACCATAAAATTCAGTAATTTAAAATTCAGTGTTCTAATATACTCAGAGTTGTACAACATTAACCACTGTCTGATATCAGGACATTTTCATTATGCCAAAAAGAAACTCTGTGCCCTTTAGCAGCCACTCTCAACCCCCTTTCCTCCCAGCCCCTGGCAACCACTATCTACTTTGTCTGTATGGATTTGCCTATCTGGACATTGCATGTGAATAGAATTATGCAATATGTGACCCTTTGTAACTGGCTTTGTTCATTTTACAATGTTTTCAAGGTTCATCCATGTTGTAGCACATATCAATCCTTCCTTTTTATTTATGAATAATATTCCATTGTATGGGTATACCGTATATACCATATTTTTTTTTAATAATTATTTTTTATTGAAGGGTAGTTGACGCACAGTATTACATTACATTAGTTTCAAGTGTACAACACAGTGGTAGAACATTTATATACATAATTCTAGGTTCCAGCTATCACCCTACCAAGCTGTTACAATATCTTGACTATATTCCTTATGCTATACATTACATCCCGGTTACTTATTTATTTTACCATTGGAAGTCTGTCCTTTTTTTTTTTTTTTTTTGGTGAGGGCATCTCACAAATATTTATTGATCAAATGGTTGTTAACGACAATAAAATTCTGTATAGGGGAGTCAATGCTCAATGCACAATCATTAATCCACCCCAAGCCTAATTTTCGTCAGTCTCCAATCTTCTGAGGCATAACAAACAAGTTCTTACATGGAGAACAAATTCTTACATAATGAATAAGTTACATGGTGAACAGTACAAGGGCAGTCATCACAGAAACTTTCGGTTTTCCTCATGCATTATGAACTCTAAACAGTCAGTTCAAATATGAATACTCATTTGGTTTTTATACTTGATTTATATGTGGATACCACATTTCTCTCTTTATTATTATTATTTTTAATAAAATGCTGAAGTGGTAGGTAGATACAAGATAAAGGTAGAAAACATAGTTTAGTGTTGTAAGAGAGCAAATGTAGATGATCAGGTATGTGCCTGTAGACTATGTGTTAATCCAAGCTAGACAAGGGCAATAAAACATCCACGTATGCAGAAGATTTCTCTCAGAACAGGGGGGGTGAGGTTCTAAGCCTCACCTCTGTTGATCCCCAATTTCTCACCTGATGGCCCCCCTGCGACTGTGCCTGTCTTAGGTTGTTCCTCCCTTGAGGAATCTTACCCGTCTCTGGCTAACCAGTCATCTTCCGGGGCCATACAGGGAAATGTAAAGTTGGTAAGTGAGAGAGAAGCCTTATTGTTTGAAAAGGTTAGCTTTTTACTTCTTTGCATATTTATGCCCTGTGGCTTCTATGCTCAGCATTTGTCTTGACCGTATATACCATATTTTATTTATCCATTCATCAGTTGGACATTCGAGTGGTTTCCACTTTGCCATTATAAATAATGTTGCAGTGAACCTTTGTGTATAAGTTTTTGTGTGGACATCTGTTTCATTTCTCTTGGGTGTGATGTGATGTTGCTGGATCATATGGTAAGTCTATGTTAAATATTTTGAGGAACTCTCAAACTATTTTCCAAAGTGGTTGCACTGTTTTACAATCCCACCAACAACCTATGAGAGTTCCAATTTTTCCACAGCCTCGCCACCCCTTGTTACCATCTGCCTTTTTGATTAGACCCATCCTAGCTGGTGAAAAGTGTTATGTTATGGTTTTGATTTGCATTTCTCTGCTGACCAGTGATGTTGGGCATTTTTTCCTGTGCTTATTAGCCTTTGTATATCTTCTTTGGAGAAACGTTTATTCTAATCTTTTGCCCATTTTTAAACTGGATTATTTGTTTTTTATTATTGAATTGTTAAAAAGTTTTTTAAGCCAAACAAAATGTAGATTATTAAAAAACAGTTTTAAAGAGAAAAATTAATCAAATGTTATAAGGTTCTTGCAGTGTTTCAGGAGTTTGAGGAGAAGGGTTATGTGGTGGCTCAATAAACCCAGAAGGTAACAGGTAACATACTTGCTTTCCTGGATGGAGTATTCAGATGAAAACCCAGCCCATGAGAGAAGATAAGGAAGGTAACAACCTCTTGGTAGAAAACCATCTCAGGGGCATTCATCCAGGTGTCCTGGAGAAGAGGGAGGGAGTTAGCTTAGTGGGTCAGCTTGGCTAGGCAGTAGTGCCCAGTTATTCAGTCAAACGCTAATCTAGGTGTTTCTGTAGATTTTGTAAGTGTGGTTAACCTCTGCAATCAGTTTACTTTCAGTAAAGGAGATTATCCTTGATAATCATCCCATTAGTTGAAGGGCCTTAAGAACAAAACTGAAATTTCCTTGAGGAAGAATACTGTATGGTCTGTGGACTGTAGTCTCAGCCCTGCCTCAGAGCTTCTGGCCTGCTTAGCCTGACCTACAGATTTTAGACTTTTCAGCCCTCACAATCACATAAGCCAATTCCTTGAGACAAATCTCTTTATATCTGTGTATATATAGCCTACTGGTTCTGTTTCTCTGGAGAACCCTGACTAATACAGGGAGGAAGATGTCATTTTGCCATGAGCTTCCCATTTGAATCTATTGGAAACACCAGATTTGGAAATGTAGGAGGAAAGCCTGGCAGCCAAGAAGAGGGTCTGAGGGGAGGGGCACTGAGACCCTCTTATCTTAGAAGAAATAGCACCCCATGTCCAGAGATGAGGGGTATGCAAGTGTTCCCTGAAAAAATGCTCCATCTGGATGATCAGTTGCCTGAGGGTCTACTTCTAGAAGCTCAAGTTTAATCACTGTTTCATGTCTGCAATCTCTTGTTTTGAGATGAAGAGGTTTCTTTTGTCTCCCATGCACTTGCCCAGTGATCATGACCTTTTAGTTCAAGGGAAAAACTTTGGTTTTAAGAACAAATGATGCTTTCCAGGTTTTCTTCCAGGTCTTTGACTTGCTCTCCTAAGGTTTTCAGCTCTTTGCAGGCTCGTCTTGTCATTTGCTTCAGAACTTTCCTACTCTTGCTCCAAGTAATGATTTTCCTGGACAGATAACTTCTCAAGAGACTCTGTTTCTTTTTTGTGACAAAGTTCACTCACTTCACTTTCTCTCCCTTGATGATTTTGATCTGTACTTTTTCAGTTGAGGTTTGCTCAGCCTGAAGATTTTTTTTTTATTAAGGTATTATTGATATACACTCTTATAAAGGTTTTACATGAAAAAACAATGTGGTCTCTATATTCACTCATATTATCATGTCCTCCCCATACCCCATTGCAGTCACTGTCTTTCCATCAGTGTAGTAAGATGCCACAGAGTCACTATTTGCCTTCTCTGTGCTACACTGTCTTCCCCATGATCCCCCCCATGCCATGTGTGGCAGTCATAATACCCCTCAGTCCCCTTCTCCCTCCCTCCCCACCTGCCCTCCCACACCCCTCCCCTTTGGTAACTGCTAGTCCCTTCTTGGAGTCTGTGAGTCTGTTGTTGTTTTGTTCCTTCAGTTTTGCTTCATTGTTATACTCCACAAATGAGGAAAATCATTTGGAACTTGTCTTTCTCTGCCTGGCTTATTTCACTGAATGTAATATCCTCCAGTTCCATCCATGTTGTTGCAAATGGTAGGATTTGTTTCTTTCTTATGGCTGAATAGCATGCCATTGTGTATATGTACCACATCTTCTTTATCCATTCATCTACTGATGGACACTTAGGTTGCTTCCATATCTTGGCTTTTGTAAATAGTGCTGCGATAAACATAGCGGTGCATATGTCTTTTTGAATCTGAGAACTTGTATTCTTTGGGTAAATTCTTAGGAGTGGAATTTCCGGGTCAAATGGTATTTCTATTTTTAGTTTTTTGAGGAACCTGCATATTGCTTTCCACACTGGTTGAACTAGCTTACATTCCCACCAACAGTGTAGGAGGGTTCCCCTTTCTCCGCATCCTCACCAGCATTTGTTGTTCTTAGTCTTTTTGATACTGGCCATCCTAACTTGTGTGAGGTGATATCTCATTGTGGTTTTAATTTGCATTTTCCTGATAATTAGTAATGTGGAGCATCTTTTCATGTGTCTGTTGGCATCTGAATTTCTTCTTTGGAGAATTGTTTGTTCATATCCTCCGCCCATTTTTTAATCGGGTTATTTGCTTTTTAGTTGTTGAGGCATGTGAGTTCTTTATATATTTTGGTTGTTAACCCCTTGTTGGATATGTCATTTACAAATATATTCTCCCATACTGTAGGATGCCTCCCTGCCCTGTCGATGGCATCCCTTGCTGCACAGAAGCCCTCTAGTTCAATGTAGTCCCATGTGTTCATTTCTGCTTTTGTTTCCCTTGCTTGAGGAGATGCGTTCAGGAAAAAGTTGCTTATGTTTATATCCAGGAGATTTTTGCCTATGTTGTCTTCCAAGAGTTCCATGGTTTCATGACTTACATTTAGGTCTTTGATCCATTTTGAGTTGTGTATGGGGATAGACAATAATCCAGTTTCCTTCTTTTGCATGTAGCTAGCTGTCCAGTTTTGTGAACACCAGTTGTTGAAGAGGCTGTCATCTCCCCATTGTATGTCCATGGTCTCCCTGTTGTATATTAATTGACCATATATGCTTGGGTTTATATCTGGGCTCTCTAGTCTGTTCCATTGGTCTATGCATCTGTTCTTGTGCCAGTACCAAATTGTCTTGATTACTGTGGCTTTGTAGTAGATCTAGCCTGAAGTCAGGGAGCACAATTCCCCCAGCTTTACCACTTCAGCTATTTGGGATCCCAGCCTGAAGATTTTTTTAAATGATCTGTCACATCGGCTTCTCTCTTTCCTTCTTTACAAAGCTGATGTCTAATTGAATTTTCTCTCCAGATTGGATGTTAAAAGGCACACTCAAGTTTTCAACATTGGTCAGTTTCCTCCCAGCTCCTCTTGTCTGGTGGGTCATAGATACTTTCTCCACCTCCTGAGTCCAAGGTAGTCCTCACATTCTCTTCTCCATTGGAAGCCACGGGTATTTCCTCTTCAGCCAGTGTTCCTCCAGAGACCAGACCTGACTCTTCACACGCGCCCTGGGGTTCTGTATGAGGGCCCAGAGTCTTTTGTTGCCTGTGTAATTCGAAGTTTGCTTTTGCTTTTTCTACTTGTGTTTTTATGGATTTGGTTTCTGCTTCTAGAGACAGGATCTTTCTCATGTTATAAGAGGCTAGTTATCTTGATCTGAATACTGAAATTTTCCTTTCCCTAGCTGGTTTGCTATTAAGCATAAGATGGACCAAATCACAGAGTTGGACATATCCAGGGCATCGGGCATTTCAGGCACTTCTTTCATCACAGGGTGAGACTGATAAGAGCTTTCATTTTACTTGAACTCAGTACAGAAATAATTCTTTTTCACTGACTGAAGAAATTCTGCCTAAAACCAAGAGAACTGTTAACACATATGCTGCCATGGGACAGATAACTATCTCCCACTGAGGCCTGGGAGAGTGAGACTTGGTCTCACACTGTCAGTTACTTCCACATAGAACTCTGAAGAGTCTCCCGAGTTTGCCAGCATGCAGATTCATGGCAGGATGAAGCCCCCACCAGGACACTCAGGTTACAAAGTGCCCCTCTGCTGTTGCCAAGACCCACTGGCCCACAGCATGTTATGGAAAACACTGTGCAAAGTTCTGCCCAGAACCAAGCCTGCATCTGGCAACTGGGCTGACCATGAGTGAGAGAGTCAAGAGGGCACAGGACTGATACAATAGCCCTGCATCAGGTAGCCTGATACAGCCAGCTAGTCCAGGGCTCCTTTTGTTTTCTCTTTAGACCTCTCCTTCCATGGCCTGGAAGCCCATCCTATTCTCTGTGCATGCTATTCCCTCTGCCTCATCATCCCTGTGTTCCCAGTGTCCAGAGCAGGGCCTGGCACAGAATAGGTGCTCAGTGCTCTGTGTGTGTTCATGGAGAGAATGAATGAATCAGTGAGCAGATGAAGGAGGGACAAAACCTTCATTTGCCATCTCTACAGTTTCACACTTAACTCTCACTCTGTTGCCTTAGCAGATAGTTCCCTTAAGAGAGCTTAAAACCCCTTTCGGAACTCCATGCAGGTTGGTGGAGAGAAGGGGAGGCAGGCGCAGCTCTTTCCCAGGCTCCTCGTTCTCCCTGCCACCCTGCTCAGAGACCTTACACAAATTACCTAATTTCTCTGTCTTTTCATCTGTGAGTAGGGTGGCCAGTGCCTGACTCATGTGATATTGTGAGGGTGAACATGAGCAGAGGCACAGAGCCTCACAGGCAAGGGGCTGTAAACATTTTAGTGAACTTCTTGATTCCATTATCCAAAGTATTAGCAACCCCTTCCATTAATCAATTATTCTGTTATTCCACCCAGGTTAGCAAGAGCATTAAGATAAGAAAATAACATAACTGCAATAAACTTAAGAAACAAAAGAGGTAAGACTCTTTTTACTTTTAAGATTGTATGCCTAGTAAACATATGAGACTCAAGTAAATACTACTAGAATGAATAAGAGAGTTGGGCAAGGCGACTGTATATAAGATAAACCTAAAAGCAAAACATTGTTGTTTTTTTTTAAGAAAACTTTATATTGAAGTACAAAAAGTCACTGAAACTGTTAACTCCACTGTCCTCCACTCCCTCCTCTGGAACCTTAGACCCCCTAGGCCTCTTTGGGTCAGCAATTCTTCAATGCCTTTACACATTTCTTCTTCAGGGTGGGGAGAACAGAGGCAAAGAGGGGACCATTTTATCTGGCTTTTCTAGTTGTTCTCAGCAGAATCACTCAAAGCTAAAAGCCGCTGTATAATTTGGAAGCAAAAACATCTATTTTTTTCCCTACTTTTAGAGTGAATACCTACAAACAAAATGGGGTGAGGGGAACATATTCATAGCAACCAAAACTATGAAATACTCCAAAGTACATTTAAAAAGAAAAGCATAGAGCCTGTAAAGAAAAAACTATGAAATCTTATTAAAAGATATAAAACAAGATTTGAATGAATGAAAAGATATGCCATGTTCTTGGATAGAAAGATATAAATTCATGGAAGTGTCAATTCTCCAAAATTACTGTATACATTTAATTTAATTCCAGCTTGAATACTATAAAATTAATTTCTTCTTCCCAACTCCTCCACCTTCTTCTTTTTTAGGAATTGACAAATAAACTATAAAAAATAAGAACATAGGAGTAGATTTGCTCTCCAGAAATCAGGATTGACTAGAAAGCCAGTATGGTCAGAGCAATCTGTGTCAGAAACTGATAGTTTACCTCCAATGTTCATTCATTTCCACTTCCTCAGTAGAACCCTAAAGTTACATCTGGGTACATACCTACTTGGAATAAAGACCACTTCTCCCAGCCTATCTTCCAGCTTTGTATGGCCATGTGAGTAAGTTCTGGCAAATGAGATATAGGCAGAAGTACCCCAAGCAACTTCAGGAAATGTCCTTAGAGGGAGAGACATCTTTCTTTGTCTCTTTTATCTTCCATCGGTTGAAAGGCAACCGTATAGCTGGAGCTTGAGCAGTCATCTTGGACCATGAGAGAAAAACCATGTGTTAAGGAGGGTAGAACAAGAGAGAAGGAGCCTGGGTCCCTGAAACTTGGAGAGTCAAACAAACTCTACATTACTTATCCCAGGACTTCATTTATATATGAGAGAAATAAACACTTATTTAGCTTACACCACTATACCTTAATTTTTCTGCCATTCACAGGTAAACTTAATTCTAATGAATGTTGACTTTGGAGCCTGGAAGTAGGGCATTGCGAGTGACAGAATTTAAGTGCTTAATTAATGAGTGCAGTTGGGTGGCAGCTGACAAGGACTCAGGCATTGCAGACTGGAAAGCTCATGACTTTTGTTATATAGTAGTTGAACATTTGATCAAAAAATTGTGTGCTAGCTACCTATTACTGTGTGGTAAACCAACTCTGAACTTAATGGGTTAAAACAACAAGCATTTCATTACTTCTCACAAGTCTGTGGGTTGACTGTGACCAACTGGCTGATTCTTCTGCCAGCCTCCCAGGGGTCTTTGATGAGGTACATGGTGGCTGGGAATGGAATACCCAAGATGACTTCATTCACATGTCTGGCACCTTGGTGGGATGTTTGGAAAGGCTGTGCCCCCTCTCTCCATGTGACTTAGCTTGCCGTCCTTACATGGTAGCTGAATCTCAAGTAGGCGAAAAGGAAAGCTGCCAGACCTTCACGCAGCTTTAAAGTGAGTCACAGAGCAGCCCATTTAAAGAGAGGATACTACACAAGGTTGTGAATACTAGGAGATGTGGTTCACTGGGGGCGATCTTCAGAGACCACAGCTAGAGTGGCTGGTGTTGGAGCTCTTCACCCCCATCTGTCCATGGAGAATGTATTTATGCGTTTGGAGTACAGTGACTGAACATGAGAAGGGAACACAAAGAGCTTAGTGTGCCCATCAGGTTCAGAGTAATACCCAACAGGACAGCCTGACGGGGGAGTGCTGGTCAGGGAAATCCTTCTAGAGGCAGTAATGTCTAGGTTATGACATGGAGGAGGAAAAGGAGCCAAACTCCAAGAGGAAGAGCATCCCAGGCTGAAGAAACAGCTGAGGCAAAGGCCCTGGGGCAGGGAAGAATCTGGTTTATTTGAAAGCAAACATGCTGGGCCTTCATGAACAAAGAAGGGGAGATTGGTATGAGATTGTTCAAAGACAAAGACAGGATCAAACATACTGAGCAGGATGGAAGCCCTCAAAGAGTTTTTGACAAAGATGTTTTATGATATGATCTCTATTTTTAAAAAGCTTACTGTACTTTCTGGGTGGGGAATGGCTTCAAGTGGGATGAAAGTGGAAGCAGGGAGACTAGTTAGGACGGCATGACAGATGGGAGATGGAAGTGACTTGGAAGGGGGAGGTGGCAATAGAGATGGTGAGAAGTGGTTGGATTTTAGAGATTTTATGAACTTGCTAATGGCCTGGGTGCAGATATTAAGGGAAAAGGAGAATTTAGGAAAGACTCTCAAGTTTTTAGCTTGAAGTAGAGGCATTTGCATATATATGAACTTATGTGTGTGTGTGTATACATATATATATATTTATGTATTTGTTTAAATATATACAAAATATTTCTAGAAGGCTATATAAGAATTTCCATGGGATGTACGGCACATTGCAAAAGATGGCCACAAATTCCTCCCAATACCTGTATGCATGGCCTTTTGCAATGTGATTTTCTTGCTTCTCCCATCAAGAGGTGGAGTCCGTTTTTCCCCACTCTGAAAGCTGTCTGTCCAGGTAACTTGCTTTGATTACTGGAATGCAACTGAAGTGGTGTCAGAGCTTTGGGCCTAGGCCTTAGGAAACCTTGCAGCTTCCATCCTTTCCCTCCTGCTACCTTGAGATCACCATGTGAAGAAGATTCCTTAAGGATGAGAGACCACAGTGAGAGAGGGACCCAGAAGACAGGCAACCTGAACAGCCACAAATGTGAGTCAGGCCATCTTAGACCTTATAGCCCCAGGCCATCTGCCAAAGGTCTGAAGCAGCATAATTCACACCACGAGAGCCCAGCCGAAGCACTGCCCAGCAGAATTACTCACCCGCAGAAGTGGGAGCAAATAAAGTAGCTGTTGCTTTAGACCACTAAGTTTTGGGGTGATTTATTGCACAGTAATAGATAGCTGTTACAGGAGGGAACTGAGTGGCTGAGGAACAGCAATAGGAGATAGATTTTCATTCACCCTTTTGTATCATTTGAACTTTGAACCTTGTGAACATATTACCCATTAATTCTCAAAAACTTTTAGGCCACATTCAGTGCACAAATCTCTTATTTTGAACATAAAGAGGACAGCTTTCAATTGACCCATCATTACCACTGATTTTTGATAAACTTTCTTGAAGCGTAACATACCTACAGAAAAGTACACAAATCATAATAATACAACTTGATGAACTTTCACAAAGTGAACATAACCAGTGTTATGTGTAACTAGCATCCAGATCAAGAAACAACACCAGTCTCCTTCATGCTAGTTGCTACCCACAAGGAATGTGTTTGTTTATTTATATTTATATATCCCAGGTGATCTTTGAACAACACAGATTTGAACTGTGCAGGTCCACTTATACATGGGTTTTTTTCAATAAGTACAGTACAGAATTGTAAATGTATTTTCCTTACGATTTTCTCAAAAGCATTCTCTTCTCTGGCTTACTTTATTATAAGGATACAGTATATAATACACATTACATACAAAATATCTGTTGATTGACTATGTTATCGGTAAGGCTCACAGTCAACTGTAGGCTATTAGTAGTTAAGTTTTGGGGGAGTTAGACGTTAGACTCAGATTTTCCACTGCGTGAGGGGTGTGTGCCGTAACTCTTGCCTTGTTCAAGAGTCAACAGAGTAATGTAAATATGTATTTACAAATACATACATGTAGTTTTTTATTTACATATATTGTATTTATTTGGAGAAAAGTGGCTTCATTTCCTCCCCACTAAATACTTCTGAACAAGTATTTAATAATGTCATTTCACAGGCATATCAAGTTATTTGCCTTCACCAGGGCACCCATACATCTCCCTCTGGCCCTTCTGCTTTAGGCAGGTAAAGACATCTGAGCTGTTCCGTCTGAAGCCAACCCCTCTTCCAACGCAGTTGGGAAACTGTTACTGCCCTCTTATGGCTTTATTTGATTGCCGCACCCAAGCTGGACTTTCAGGTCAGTACAGGACTTTCCAATGCTTTAGCCAAGATGAACTAGATAGACTCACCCTGTTCTGGGCTGGCATTTTAGAGCAGCCCTTCTAGTTGAGGTGATCTGACAGCCCCCAGCTTGGGTAGCACCTGTAAGATTACCCCCGTGGCTGGTAGATGATTTCCACCAGCCTGTTCTTCATCGGGGGGAGAAGAGTTAAAAAGAGGAGTGGGAGGGCAGCTGAAGCCTTCTCCTGTCTCCTGAAGAACAACCGGATGAGAGAGACTGTGGCCTTGACATTCTCAGAACACAGTATTTGCAAGGACCCTGGGCTTGCCCACGTGGCTGAAGCCCCGATGGCCCACTTCCCTGGAGCATCTCACATCTCTCAGGTCCTGTGAGAGAAGGTGTGTATGCGAGCTCTGGTAAAAACCAGGGGCATGCCATGGATACCCTGGAATTAGGCTTCAACTCGCCCACGCAAGCAGACACAGAGAGGGTGAAGGACAAACACATCCTGAACATGATGGAAAGCTGTGGGGCGTTTTCAACAAAGAAATGACATGATGTAATTTGTTTTTAGAAGCTCACTCTTTTGGGAGGTGGAAGGAACTGGTGATTTCCTGAGATGAGACTTCGCAGATGAAGGGCCTTGGAAAGTGGACCCACTGGGGAGGTCTCCATGAATAGATGGCCCGCTGGGCTGCAGGCCTTGTCCCACCTCTCATACTTGGCTTTACTCTGCATGCAGCTTGGGGACAGAGCCAGGTGCAATCAGTAAACATTGGCATTAATCAATTGTGGTTTATGTCTACCTACTGTCCCCATCTCATCGCTTCTTCTTTGCAGAACACCGCCATGCCAAGTGGTTATGGGACGCACACCACACCCCTCTCAGCGTTGCAGATATAAAACAGGATATAACTGGCAGAGACATACAAGCAGAGAAGTAGGGCCCAGCCAGTCCTGGAACTTTCATTACCCCACTGCACTGTTGCCAGAGTCTGAGTAGAAAGTTGTCTGTTCCAGTAATGACGAAACAGAAAATGAACATATTTTGCTGACACGAATGATTTTTAGAAAGGAACTTTTACATAGAAAGAGTATGACTAGGGAACAACTATGTAACTGTCACATTGGGAGCTCCCCTATTGAGGAAGTAGCCTACTTAAGAAGGGGGAGCCCCTAGAACCCAGAGACTGATACCACTGGGCTAATTCAGACATGCTGAGCTCACGGGGTGATAAAATGAGCCTCTAAGGCCATCCAGATGTATCTCCCCTCACTGAAAAAAATTCCATATCAATTAGAATATTTGGGGCTGTAACTGAGTCTTCCTAAACAGAAGTGACTTAAACCATAGACATTTCATAATCTCACTTAACAGGAAGTCAGCAGAACCGTCCCTGGATTGACTTAGTGGCTCAACCTGTCACCTAGGACCTTGCCATCCCTCCCCTCAGCCACCCTCCTTGGCAACATCTTCCCTCAAGGATGCAAGAATAGCTGCTGCAGATCCAACTATCACAACATTACCCAACAGCATCGAAAATCTTCCCCCTTTGTCTCTCTTCTTTTTTCTTTTTTATCAATATGGGAAATCTTTCTTAAAATTCTGCCCCCACCTCCCACCAGGAAACTTCCTTTTTCACCTCACTGGTCAGAACTGGGTCATAGAGGCCTCACTGAACCAACAGCAGGGGATGGGGACCTGGACCAGTCATGATTCATCCCATCAACAGGGAAGAAAGAGAATGCCTGTTGGGGAGTTTCCACCTGTGTCAGCCAGTACATTGTTCTTTTCTCTGATTATGAAAGTCATATATGTTCACTGTAGAAAATTTGGGAAATCCAGGGAATGATGAAGAAGAAAATAAAATCTCCTAATAGTCTACCATCCAGATGCAACCACTGTCTTATCAGTTTTGCACTGGCTTTATCCGTCTCTGCACTCCACTCCTCCCAGCCCCCTCCATTCTCTTTTTGCACTGGCCCTTTTGGTCTGCGCACCCACTCTTAAACCACCTCCCTTTTAGTGCATAGAATTCGTTGAGGCCATGGGCCCAAACTCCTCCTTCACTCTCTTTTTTTTTTTTTTTTTTTTTAATAATTATTTTTTATTGAAGGGTAGTTGACGCACAGTATTACATTACATTAGTTTCAAGTGTACAACACAGTGGTAGAACATTTATATACATAATTCTAGGTTCCAGCTATCACCCTACCAAGCTGTTACAATATCTTGACTATATTCCTTATGCTATACATTACATCCCGGTTACTTATTTATTTTACCATTGGAAGTCTGTCCCGTTTTTTTTTTTTTTTTTGTGAGGGCATCTCTCATATTTATTGATCAAATGGTTGTTAACGACAATAAAATTCTGTATAGGGGAGTCAATGCTCAATGCACAATCATTAATCCACCCCAAGCCTAATTTTCGTCAGTCTCCAATCTTCTGAGGCATAACAAACAAGTTCTTACATGGAGAACAAATTCTTACATAATGAATAAGTTACATAGTGAACAGTACAAGGGCAGTCATCACAGAAACTTTCGGTTTTGCTCATGCATTATGAACTCTAAACAGTCAGTTCAAATATGAATACTCATTTGGTTTTTATACTTGATTTATATGTGGATACCACATTTCTCTCTTTATTATTATTATTTTTAATAAAATGCTGAAGTGGTAGGTAGATACAAGATAAAGGTAGAAAACATAGTTTAGTGTTGTAAGAGAGCAAATGTAGATGATCAGGTGTGTGCCTGTAGACTATGTGTTAATCCAAGCTAGACCAGGGCAATAAAACATCCACGTATGCAGAAGATTTCTCTCAGAACAGGGGGGGTGAGGTTCTAAGCCTCACCTCTGTTGATCCCCAATTTCTCACCTGATGACCCCCCTGCGACTGTGCTTGTCTTAGGTTGTTCCTCCCTTGAGGAATCTTACCCGTCTCTGGCTAACCAGTCATCTTCCGGGGCCATACAGGGAAATGTGAAGTTGGTAAGTGAGAGGGAAGCCTTATTGTTTGAAAAAGTTAGCTTTTTACTTCTTTGCATATTTATGCCCTGTAGCTTCTATGCCCAGCATTTGTCTTGAGGTATTTTTACCACTTGGAAGAATTATGATACTCGGTAAATTTGATATGAGGCATGAATTCTATTTAAGGGTGGTAATTAGGAAGGAAGAACAAAAGCTATAGAAGTAGCAGGCGGAAGAAAACCTGGGAAGATTGATTATTTCTTTGACATATCTTCTTGTAGAGTACTTCAGCATATATAGGTTTTAAGCTACTACTTAAATTGCGCACACACATTAACATAATAGGAGTATAGTTACATAACCAAAGCATACCTGTAATTACCAGCCATCTCCAGTGAAACCAAGAAAACCAGTTAGGCACCTTAGGCATTTGTGAAAACTTATCTATGATATGGTGGATATTGTCCAACTGAACTTGAACAGTCTGAGAGAAATCAGACAAATTAAAACAACCCATTCCTGGGGAATGTTCACATCCCTTATGTTCTTTTAACAGTAAATAGTCTGTAGTTGTAAGATTTTGGAGCGCTACAATTTGCACTTCTCCTAATTCTTGGTTGAGTTCCAACAGTATAGATCCAGTCAAATTTGTTGTTTTACTGTATGCACAGGCCAGCTTAGATATCTCCTTCCTCATTCCCATGGCAAGTCCAGGAGCTGGTGGGATGAGTGCATCTACAGCTGTAGCAGTGCGTGGATCTTTGTTGGGGTTTTTTGATGATCATCTTCTGACATGAGTCTTCCAGAGAGTGCTGATGTTGGAAGTTCTCTTTCATATCGTATCTTAGTTCATTTTCAGGGTAGCCCAATTAGGCTTTGATCCTCTGTATAAACACAAACAGACCCTTTGCCTACACTTTTATATGCCCTTTATACCCTTATGTAGAACTCATTGGAGGTTACCACACAGGAACTGCCCTTTTTTTTGTTTGTTTGTTTTGTTTTGCTTTGTTTTTGGTATCACTAATCTACACTTACATGATGAATATTATGTTTACTAGGCTCTCCCCTATGCCATGTCTCCCCTAAAAACCCCTTTACAGTCACTGTCCATCAGCATAGCAAAATGTTGTAGAATCACTACTTGCCTTCTCTGTGTTGTACAGCCCTCCCTTTTCTCCTACCCCCCCATGCATGTTAATTTTAATACCCCCCTACTTCTCCCCCCCCTTATCCCTCCCTACCCACCCATCCTCCCCAGTCCCTTTCCCTTTGGTACCTGTTAGTCCATTCTTGAGTTCTGTGATTCTGGTGCTGTTTTGTTCCTTCAGTTTTTCCTTTGTTCTTATATTCCACAGAGAAGTGAAATCATTTGGTATTTCTCTTTCTCTGCTTGGCTTGTTTCACTGAGCATAATACCCTCCAGCTCCATCCATGTTGCTGCAAATGATTGGATTTGCCCTTTTCTTATGGCTGAGTAGTATTCCATTGTGTATATGTACCACATCTTCTTTATCCATTCATCTATCGATGGACATTTAGGTTGCTTCCAATTCTTGGCTATTGTAAATAGTGCTGCGATAAACATAGGGGTACATTGGTCTTTCTCATACTTGATTGCTGCGTTCTTAGGGTAAATTCCTAGGAGTGGAATTCCTGGGTCAAATGGTAAGTCTGTTTTGAGCATTTTGATGTACCTCCATACTGCTTTCCACAATGGTTGAACTAACTTACATTCCCACCAGCAGTGTAGGAGGGTTCCCCTTTCTCCACAGCCTCGCCAACATTTGTTGTTGTTTGTCTTTTGGATGGCAGCCATCCTTACTGGTGTGAGGTGATACCTCATTGTAGTTTTAATTTGCATTTCTCTGATAATTAGCGATGTGGAGCATCTTTTCATGTGTCTGTTGGCCATCCGTATTTCTTTTTTGGAGAACTGTCTGTTCAGTTCCTCTGCCCATTTTTTAATTGGGTTATTTGTTTTTTGTTTGTTGAGGCGTGTGAGCTCTTTATATATTCTGGATGTCAAGCCTTTATCGGATGTGTCATTTTCAAATATATTCTCCCATACTGTAGGGATCCTTTTTGTTCTATTGATGGTGTCTTTTGCTGTACAGAAGCTTTTCAGCTTAATATAGTCCCACTTACTCATTTTTGCTGTTGTTTTCCTTGCCCGGGGAGATATGTTCAAGAAGAGGTCACTCATGTTTATGTCTAAGAGGTTTTTGCCTATGTTTTCTTCCAAGAGTTTAATGGTTTCATGGCTTACATTCAGGTCTTTGATCCATTTTGAGTTTACTTTTGTATATGGGGTTAGGCAATGGTCCAGTTTCATTCTCCTACATGTAGCTGTCCAGTTTTGCCAGCACCACCTGTTGAAGAGACTGTCATTTCGTCATTGTATGTCCATGGCTCCTTTATCAAATATTAATTGACCATATATGTCTGGGTTAATGTCTGGATTCTCTAGTCTGTTCCACTGGTCTGTGGCTCTGCTCTTGTGCCCGTACCAAATTGTCTTGATTACTATGGCTTTCTAGTAGAGCTTGAAGTTGGGGAGTGAGATCCCCCCTACTTTATTCTTCTTTCTCAGGATTGCTTTGGCTGTTCGGGGTCTTTGGTGTTTCCATATGAATTTTTGAATTACTTGTTCCAGTTCATTGAAGAATGTTGCTGGTAGTTTCATAGGGATTGCATCAAATCTGTATATTGCTTTGGGCAGGATGGCCATTTTGACGATATTAATTCTTCCTAGCCACGAGCATGGGATGAGTTTCCATCTGTTAGTGTCCCCTTTAATTTCTCTTAAGAGTGACTTGTAGTTTTCAGAGTATAAGTCTTTCACTTCTTTGGTTAGGTTTATTCCTAGGTATTTTATTTTTTTTGATGCAATTATGAATGGAGTTGTTTTCCTGATTTCTCTTTCTGTTGGTTCATTGTTAGTATATAGGAAAGCCACAGATTTCTGTGTGTTGATTTTGTATCCTGCAACTTTGCTGTATTCCGATATCAGTTCTAGTAGTTTTGGGGTGGAGTCTTTAGGGTCTTTTGTGTACAGTATCATGTCATCTGCAAATAGTGACAGTTTAACTTCTTCTTTACCAATCTGGATTCCTTGTATTTCTTTATTTTGTCTGATTGCTGTGGCTAGGACCTCCAGTACTATGTTAAATAACAGTGGAGAGAGTGGGCATCCCTGTCTAGTTCCCGATCTCAGAGGAAATGCTTTCAGCTTCTCGCTCTTCAATATAATGTTGGCTGTGGGTTTATCATAGATGGCCTTTATTATGTTGAGGTACTTGCCCTCTATTCCCATTTAGCTGAGAGTTTTTATCATGAATGGATGTTGAACTTTGTCAAATGCTTTTTCAGCATCTATGGAGATGATCATGTGGTTTTTGTCTTTCTTTTTGTTGATGTGGTGAATGATGTTGATGGACTTTCGAATGTTGTACCATCCTTGCATCCCTGGGATGAATCCCACTTGGTCATGGTGTATGATCCTTTTGATGTATTTTTGAATTCGGTTTGCTAATATTTTGTTGAATATTTTTGCATCTACGTTCATCAGGGATATTGGTCTGTAGTTTTCTTTTTTGGTGGTGTCTTTGCCTGGTTTTGGTATTAGGGTGATGTTAGCTTCATAGAATGAGTTTGGGAGTATCCCCTCCTCCTCTATTTTTTGGAAAACTTTAAGGAGAATGGTATTATGTCTTCCCTGTATGTCTGATAAAATTCCGAGGTAAATCCATCTGGCCCGGGGGTTTTGTTCTTTGGTAGTTTTTTGATTACTGCTTCAATTTCGTTGCTGGTAATTGGTCTGTTTAGATTTTCTGTTTCTTCGTGGGTCAATCTTGGAAGGTTGTATTTTCCTAGGAAGTTGTCCATTTCTCCTAGGTTTCCCAGCTTGTTAGCATATAGGTTTTCATAGTATTCTCCAATAATTCTTTGCATTTCCGTGGGGTCCGTTGTGATTTTTCCTTTCTTGTTTCTGATACTGTTGATTTGTGTTGACTCTCTTTTCTTCTTAATAAGTCTGGCTAGAGGCTTATCTATTGTGTTTATTTTCTCGAAGAACCAGCTCTTGGTTTCATTGATTTTTTCTATTGTTTTATTCTTCTCAATTTTGTTTATTTCTTCTCTGATCTTTATTATGTCCCTTCTTCTGCTGACCTTAGGCCTCATCTGTTCTTCTTTTTCCAATTTCGATAATTGTGACATTAGACCATTCATTTGGGATTGCTCTTCCTTTTTTAAATATGCTTGGATTGCTATATACTTTCCTCTTAAGACTGCTTTTGCTGTGTCCCACAGAAGTTGGGGCTTAGTGTTGTTGTTGTCATTTGTTTCCAGATATTGCTGGATCTCCATTTTGATTTGGTCATTGATCCATTGATTATTTAGGAGCGTGTTGTTCAGCCTCCATGCGTTTGTGAGCCTCTTTGCTTTCTTTGTACAATTTATTTCTAGTTTTATGCCTTTGTGGTCTGAAAAGTTGGTTGGTAGGATTTCAATCTTTTGGAATTTTCTGAGGCTCTTTTTGTGGCCTAGTATGTGGTCTATTCTGGAGAATGTTCCATGTGCACTTGAGAAGAATGTATATCCCGCTGCTTTTGGATGTAGAGTTCTATAGATGTCTATTAGGTCCATCTGCTCTACTGTGTTGTTCAGTGCTTCCGTGTCCTTACTTATTTTCTGCCCAGTGGATCTATCCTTTGGGGTGAGTGGTGTGTTGAAGTCTCCTAGAATGAATGCATTGCAGTCTATTTCCCCCTTTAGTTCTGTTAGTATTTGTTGCACATATGCTGGTGCTCCTGTGTTGGGTGCATATATATTTAGAATGGTTATATCCTCTTGTTGGACTGAGCCCTTTATCATTATGTAGTGTCCTTCTTTATCTCTTGTTACTTTCTTTGTTTTGAAGTCTATTTTGTCTGATATTAGTACTGCAACCCCTGCTTTCTTCTCACTGTTGTTTGCTTGAAATATGTTTTTCCATCCCTTGACTTTTAGTCTGTACATGTCTTTGGGTTTGAGGTGAGTTTCTTGTAAGCAGCATATAGATGGGTCTTGCTTTTTTATCCATTCTGTTACTCTGTGTATTTTGATTGGTGCATTCAATCCATTAACATTTAGGGTGACTATTGAAAGATATGTACTTATTGCCATTGCAGGCTTTAAATTCGTGGTTACCAAAGGTTCAAGGTTAGCCTCATTAGTATCTTACTGCCTAACTTAGCTCGCTTATTGAGCTGTTATATACACTGTCTGGAGATTCTTTTCTTCTCTCCCTTCTTGTTCCTCCTCCTTGATTCTTCATATGTTGGGTGTTTTGTGCTGTGCTCTTTCTAGGAGTGCTCCCATCTAGAGCAGTCCCTGTAAGATGTTCTGTAGAGGTGGTTTGTGGGAGGCAAATTCCCTCAGTTTTTGTTTGTCTGGGAATTGTTTAATCCCACCGTCATATTTGAATGATAGTCGTGCTGGATACAGTATCCTTGGTTCAAGGCCCTTCTGTTTCATTGTATTAAGTATATCATGCCATTCTCTTCTGGCCTGTAGGGTTTCTGTCGAGAAGTCTGATGTTAGCCTGATGGATTTTCCTTTATAGGTGACCTTTTTCTCTCTAGCTGCCTTTAAAACTCTTTCCTTGTCCTTGATCTTTGCCATTTTAATTATTATGTGTCTTGGTGTTGTCCTCCTTGGATCCTTTCTGTTGGGGGTTCTGTGTATTGCCGTGGTCTGTTCGATTATTTCCTCCCCCAGTGTGGGGAAGTTTTCAGCAATTATTTCTTCTAAGATACTTTCCATCTCTTTTCCTCTCTCTTCTTCTTCTGGGACCCCTATAATACAGATATTGTTCCTTTTGGATTGGTCACACAGTTCTCTTAATATTGTTTCATTGCTGTAGATCCTTTTATCTCTCTCTCTGTCAGCTTCTATGCGTTCCTGTTCTCTGATTTCAATTCCATCAATGGCCTCTTGCATTCTATCCATTCTGCTTATAAACCCTTCCAGAGTTTGTTTCATTTCTGCGATCTCCTTTCTGGCATCTGTGATCTCCTTCCGGACTTCATCCCATTTCTCTTGCATATTTCTCTGCATCTCTGTCAGCATGTTTATGATTCTTATTTTGAATTCTTTGTCAGGAAGACTGGTTAGGTCTGTCTCCTTCTCTGGTGTTGTCTCTGTGATCTTTGTCTGCCTGTAGCTTTGCCTTTTCATGGTGATAGGAATAGTCTGCAGAGCTGGGACGAGTGACTGCTGGAAGGACTTCCTTTCTTGTTGGTTTGTGGCCCTCCTCTCCTGGGAGAACAGCGACCTCTAGTGGCTTGTGCTGCGCAGCTGCGCGCAGACAGGGTTTCTGCTTCCTGCCCGGCTGCTATGGAGTTAATCTCCGCTGTTGCTGTGGGCGTGGCCTGGCTCGGGCAGCTACTCCAAAATGGTGGAGTCGCGTTGGAGCAGGAGATGCTGGGAGGCTGTTTATCTCCATAAGGGGCCTCCCTGCTCCCTGCAGCCAGGGGTTAGGGTGCCCAGAGATCCCCGGATTCCCTACCTCTGGATTAAGTGACCCGCCCTGCCCCTTTAAGACTTCCAAAAAGCACCCGCCAAAACAAAACAACGACCACCAAAAAAAAAAAAATTTTAATTAAAAAAAAAAAAAATCGTTGTCGCTCGTTTTTCTTTATTCTCCGGTGCCAGCCTCAGGCCTCTGCTCACTGGTTTTTCTGCCCTGTTTCCCTAGTATTGGGGTCTCTATCCCTTTAAGACTTCCAAAAATCGCTTGCCAAAACAAAACAGCAAAAAAGCAAAAAAAAAAAGAAAAAAAAAATGGGCGCACGCTTTTCTTATGTCCTCCGGCGCCCGGCCTCCAGTGCCCGCTCACTGTTCTTGCTGCCCTGTTTCCCTAGTATTGAGGGCCCTGCACTCTGGCCCGGATGGCTGGGGCTGGGTGTTCCGCAGTCCTGGGCTCCGTCTCCCTCCCACTCTGCCTATTCTTCTCCCGCCGGGAGCTGGGGGGAGGGGCGCTCGGCTCCCGCGGGGCCGGGGCTTGTATCTTACCCCCTTCGCGAGGCACTGGGTTCTCTCAGGTGCGGATGTGGTCTTGATATTGTCCTGTGTCCTCTGGTCTTTATTCTAGGAAGGGTTGTCTTTGTTATATTTTCATAGATATATGTTGTTTTGGGAGGAGATTTCCGCTGTTCTACTCACGCCGCCATCTTCCACCCCTCTCCACTCTCTTATTTTTAACTGTGAAAAAAATTATACATGACAGTGTATGTATAATGGATGTGTATCCTTTAAAGAATAGTGATGCAGTGAACATTTGTGAAGCTACCAGTTGGCTTGGAAAAGAAAGATTTCACTCACCAATACTTTCAAGCCCTGATTACATTCTCTCCTTTCCCTTCTTGAATTTGCTTTTGTTTACTATATTAATCAGTTGTTGCCACCAAAAAATACCACATATTGCTTCAAACTCAACATTTAGCTCACTGTCATGGTCCACAGGTTAACCTGCTTTGCACTAATAAAAGCTGGGCTTGGTGGGGTGGCTCTCCTTCAGGTTGTGGGTTGGCTGGGTGTGGCTCCAGGCTGCAGGGTGATCCAGGGCTGTTCCACATATCTGTCATCCTACTTGGATCAGAGTCTCCCTGGGGCATAGTCTCCTAGCAGCTCACTGAAGTGTGAGAGCAGCACAAGCACATTCAAAACACCACTCATGTCATGGTTACTAACATCCCACTGCCCAGAGCAATCACATGGCCAAGTCCAACTTCAGTGGGGCAGGGAAGTCCACTCCCTTCGCAGTGGAGGGAGGCACAGTGAATATTTGCTAACCCATAATGCAGACTGCCACAAACAGGCCGTTGGTTTTCTTCATGGTTTTACCAAGAATTCCTCATGATGTGGATCTGTCCTCACGACATGGCAGCTGGCTTCTTCTAGAGCAAGTGATCTAAGAGAAAACAATGCAGAAGCCATAGTGCTTTTTATTACCTCATCTCAGAAGCCTGAGACATCTGTGTCAGGGTTGTGAATACTAGGAGGTGAGAGTCACTGGGGGCCATCTTGGAGGCTGGCTAACATAACCTGCCTTCCTGACCCCAATGATTTATATCTATCTTGCATGCACAATACACTTGCCTTCTCCTAGGACCATCAAAAGTCTCATGCCATTACAGCATCAATTTGAAATCCATATTTTTGTCATTTTTGTCAATTTCAGATGCAAATGAGTCTCTTTTAGAGGAGTTCCTTCAGTATTCTCATCAAGTACATTTCTGCTTTGCTAAACACCTAAATGAGAGACAAATTATCTGCTCTCTTCTTACCCACCTTATAATGGTGGGCCTAGGATACCTGCTATGGACCCACCCATTCAAAAAGGGAGGATAAAGGAGGCACAGAGGAGGCACTGGTCCATAGCAATTCTGAAATCAAGCAGTGCGCATTGATGCTGAAATTAAGCAGTTCCATGTTTTGGAGCTGATTTGGGGCTACTTCTCTGTCGGTCTTGTTCCACCCTCTGAGTCATCCTTCATTTTTCATGAAAGTTAGCCACGTGTGCAGCTGAGTAGTTTTTTCAGCCTATTTCTTTTTTTGTACAAGTTTAGGAGTCTAAAACCTTCTTTTTACCTTATCTTATCTCTGTCCCTTTCAAATGTAAGCATTTAAGTTTGTGACACATGGTTTAAACAAAGGTCTTGTAAGGAAAAACAGAATCTGCATTCAGGGAACCTCTAGGAGTTCAGAATGTCCAAAACATTTGGTGCTCCCTGGGTTTCTGTTTGCACAAGGTCTAAACATATACTCACAGTTATTGTTTAGTATGTGTCAGCCCTCACATCCAGCTGTGAGAACCTCCAGGGCAGGGCCTATTTCTCAAGAAGAAATAGACAAATCTATATAATGGTGGGAGATTTTAACACTCAGTAATCAATAGAATAAGCAAGTAAAAAATCAATAAGGGCAAAGAAGATTTGTTGTTTAAAAAATTTGGCCTAATTGACATATATATACAACACTGGATCTAATAACTATAAGGATACAAAGGGAGTGGGATAATGAGCGAAATAGGTGAAGGGGACAAAGAAGTACAAACTCCCAATTATAAAATAAGTCATAGGTATGGGAAGTACAGATTTTGTCAGTAATTTTGTAAGTCTTTGTCTGTTGAGAGATGGTAACTACACTTATCATGATCAGCATTTCATAATGTATGTAATTATCAAATCACTAAGTTGTACACCTGAAACCATTATCTTATATGAAACAAAAAACAAAAAAAACTATATAGAGTATGTTCATATTGTATGTAATTGCCATATATACACTTAATAAACATATATATATACATGTTAAATATACATATTTGTAATGTATATAATTGTCAAATTATTAAGTCATACACCTGAAACCAATGTAATGTTGTAAAAAACAAAAAACAAAAAACTATAGAATATATATTCTTTCCAAGTACATATAATATATTTATTGATATTCTGGGCCATAATGTAAGTCTAACTGAATTTCAAGGAGCTGAAATCATAGAGTATGCTCAATGACCACAGTTGAATTATTGTAGTAATCAAAATCAAAAAGAAAACTGGAAAATACCAAAATGTTTGGAAATTGAACAGCACACTGCTAAATAATCCATGGGTCAAATAAAAAACTAAAATAGAAATTAGAAAATATTTGAATCCAATGATAATGAAAAAACATTATGTCAAAACTTCTGGAATAAAACTTCTAACCCATGCTTAGAGTGGAATTTATGGCTTTCAATGCATATATTGGAAAGAAAACAATGGCTGAAAATCATTTATTTAAATATTCTCCTCAAATAGTTAAGAAAACATTCAGAAATTAAATTCAAATAAAGTAGAAGGGAAAAAATAATGAAGATGACAGAAGATGGTATAAAATCGAAAACAAAGATATGAAAGAGAATAAAAAATTAACTCTCTATTAAGATTACTAAAATTGATAAACTTCCTGCAAGACTGATGAAGGAAAAATAGAGAAGACACAACCATCACTTCAGAAATGAAGAGAGTGCCATCAGTACAGATTCTACATTCATCAGGAAGATAATGAGAGGATATTATGAATAAGTGTATTCCAAGAAACTTGACAATTCAGATGAAATAGACAAATTCCTAGAAAAGCACAGCATACTAAAATTGACACAAGAATAGCAAAACTGAGTAGTCTTATTTCTATTAAATAAATTGAATTTTTTATTTTAAAAAAATCTTTCCTCAAAGAAAATTCCAGGTCTAGATGGTTCCAGAGAACAGAAAAAATGGAAATACTTTTCAACTAATTTTATGTGATCATCGTTACCTGGTTACAAAAACCTAAAAAGGACATTATAAGGAAGGAAAATTACAGGTCAAACAAAGATGCAAAAATTCTAAACAAAATATCAGCAAACCAAATCCTCAGATCTATAAACAGGACAGAACCACAACCAAGTTGTGTTTTATTCCAGGAATATAAGGTTGCTTTAACATTTGAAATTAATATAATTTGCCATGGGAACAGAATAAAGTTTTAAAAATCATAGGATCATCTCAAGAGATATAGAAAAAGCATTTAATAAAAATCACCACCATTTATGACAAAAGCCTTTTCAAACCATGAGTAGAAGGGAACTTCCTTTAACCAATAAAGGGCATGCACAAAAAACTACACCAAACCTGATGCTTTCCACTGGAGATGGGAATAAGATTATGGTGTACACTCTCAATCACTTCTGTTCAACCTCATACTGATAGTTTTCCCCAATGAAATAACAAGAAAAAATGTAGGATTAGAAAGAAAGAACAAAAACATCTGAGACTTATTTTATCATATTTGAGGGCAGGTTCCTGACCTGATTCCTCCCCCAGGGCCTGGCACAGAGCAGGTATTTAGTGAGTAAATACCAGGTGGTTAGATAACAAAGTGGATGGACAAAGAGTGTTAAGCAGTGGGAACTCCAAGCAGAGGGTCTTCAATATATTGGCACTGACCACTACATAATCAACCAAAAACAAAACTTATAACAGGAAAAATGCACACAGCGAAAAAAAAAATTTTTTTTTTTAATTGATGAAAGAATCTGAGAAATCTTCTTGATGAAATGTAGATCAGCAAAGGCCTGGCTGCTGCCTCCATTTTTATTTTCTCTTTAGAGCTTCAGCAGAGAGGTCAGGATATTTGGCCCCCTGTTTTGACCCTAAAGATATTCTTGTCTTGAAGGAAATATCTAAGCTGGCCTGTGCATACAGTAAAACAACAAATTTGACTGGATCTGTACTGTTGGAACTCAACCAAGAATTAGGAGAAGTGCAAGTTGCAGTGCTCCAAAATCTTGCGACTACAGACTATCTACCATTAAAGGAACATATGGGATGTGAACAGTTCCCAGGAATGTGTTGTTTTAATTTGTCTGATTTTTCTCAAACTATTCAAATTCAGTTAGACAATATCCATCATATCATTGATAAGTTTTCACAAATGCCTAGGGTGCCTAACTGGTTTTTTTGGTTTCACTGGAGATGGCTGGTAATTGTAGGTCTGCTTTGGTTATGTAGCTGTATTCCTATTATGTTAATGTGTGTAGGCAATTTAATTAGTAGTTTAAAACCTATACATGCGAGCTGAAGGTTTCACCTCCCGCAGTGACAGAGCCTCCGGTTCCCGATCGGTTCTGACTCTGCACCTCGTGCCCCAGCAGATCGGAAGATGGCGTGAGTAGAGCAGCGGAAATCTCCTCCCAAAACCACATATATCTATGAAAATATAACAAAGACAACTCTTCCAAGAATAAAGACCAGAGGACACAGGACAATATCCAGACCACATCCGCACCTGAGAGAACCCAGTGCCTCGTGAAGGGGATAAGATACAAGCCCCGGCCGGGCGGGAGCCGAGCGCCCATCCCCCCACCTCTCGGCGGGAGAAGAATAGGCAGAGCGGGAGGGAGATGGAGCCCAGGACTGCCGAACACCCAGCCCCAGCCATCTGGGCCAGAGTGCAGACAGTGCGTGCGCAGGGGGCCCTGGATACTAGGGAAACAGGGCAGCAAGAACAGTGAGCGGGCACCGGAGGCCAGGTGCCGGAGGACATAAGAAAAGCGAGCGACCAATTTTTTTTTTTTCTGTTTTGTTTTGGCGAGCGCTTTTTGGAAGTCTTAAAGGGATAGGGACCCCAATACTAGGGAAACAGGGCAGCAAGACCGGTGAGCAGATGCCTGAAGCTGGCGCCGGAGAATAAAGAAAAATGAGCGGCCACCTTTTTTTTAATTAAAAAAAAATTTTTTTTTTCTTTTTTTGTGGTCGTTGCTTTGTTTTGGCGGGTGCTTTCTGGAAGTCTTAAAGGGGCAGGGTGGGACACTTAATCCAGAGGTAGGGAATCTGGGGATCTCTGGGCACCCTAACCCCTGGGCTGCAGGGAGCAGGGAGGCCCCTTACGGAGATAAATAGCCTCCCAGCCGCAAACCCTCCAACGCGAATCCACCATTTTGGAGTAGCTGCTCAAGCCAGGCCACGCCCACAGCAACAGCGGAGATTAACTCCATAGCAGCCGGGCAGGAAGCAGAAGCCCTGTCTGCGCGCAGCTGCGCAGCACAAGCCACTAGAGGTCGCTGTTCTCCCAGGAGAGGAGGGCCACAAACCAACAAGAAAGGAAGTCCTTCCAGCCGTCACTCGTCCCAGCTCTGCAGACTATTCCTATCACCATGAAAAGGCAAAGCTACAGGCAGACAAAGATCACAGAGACAACACCAGAGAAGGAGACAGACCTAACCAGTCTTCCTGACAAAGAATTCAAAATAAAAATCATAAACATGCTGACAGAGATGCAGAGAAATATGCAAGAGATATGGGATGAAGTCCGAAGGGAGATCACAGATGCCAGAAAGGAGATCGCAGAAATGAAACAAACTCTGGAAGGGTTTATAAGCAGAATGGATAGAATGCAAGAGGCCATTGATGGAATTGAAATCAGAGAACAGGAACGCATAGAAGCTGACAGAGAGAGAGATAAAAGGATCTACAGCAATGAAACAATATTAAGAGAACTGTGTGACCAATCCAAAAGGAACAATATCTGTATTATAGGGGTCCCAGAAGAAGAAGAGAGAGGAAAAGAGATGGAAAGTATCTTAGAAGAAATAATTGCTGAAAACTTCCCCACACTGGGGGAGGAAATAATCGAACAGACCACGGCAATACACAGAACCCCCAACAGAAAGGATCCAAGGAGGACAACACCAAGACACATAATAATTAAAATGGCAAAGATCAAGGACAAGGAAAGAGTTTTAAAGGCAGCTAGAGAGAAAAAGGTCACCTATAAAGGAAAATCCATCAGGCTAACATCAGACTTCTCGACAGAAACCCTACAGGCCAGAAGAGAATGGCATGATATATTTAATACAATGAAACAGAAGGGCCTTGAACCAAGGATACTGTATCCAGCACGACTATCATTCAAATATGACGGTGGGATTAAACAATTCCCAGACAAACAAAAGCTGAGGGAATTTGCCTCCCACAAACCACCTCTACAGAACATCTTACAGGGACTGCTCTAGATGGGAGCACTCCTAGAAAGAGCACAGCACAAAACACCCAACATATGAAGAATCGAGGAGGAGGAACAAGAAGGGAGAGAAGAAAAGAATCTCCAGACAGTGTATATAACAGCTCAATAAGCGAGCTAAGTTAGGCAGTAAGATACTAATGAGGCTAACCTTGAACCTTTGGTAACCACGAATTTAAAGCCTGCAATGGCAATAAGTACATATCTTTCAATAGTCACCCTAAATGTTAATGGACTGAATGCACCAATCAAAATACACAGAGTAATAGAATGGATAAAAAAGCAAGAACCATCTATATGCTGCTTACAAGAAATTCACCTCAAACCCAAAGACACGTACAGACTAAAAGTCAAGGGGTGAAAAAACATATTTCAGGCAAACAACAGTGAGAAGAAAGCAGGGGTTGCAGTACTAATATCAGACAAAATAGACTTCAAAACAAAGAAAGTAACAAGAGATAAAGAAGGACACTACATAATGATAAAGGGCTCAGTCCAACAAGAGGATATAACCATTCTAAATATATATGCACCCAACACAGGAGCACCAGCATATGTGCAACAAATACTAACAGAACTAAAGGGGGATATAGACTGCAATGCATTCATTCTAGGAGACTTCAACACACCACTCACCCCAAAGGATAGATCCACTGGGCAGAAAATAAGTAACGACACGGAAGCACTGAACTACACAGTAGAGCAGATGGACCTAATAGACATCTATAGAACTGTACATCCAAAAGCAACAGGATACACATTCTTCTCAAGTGCACATGGAACATTCTCCAGAATTGACCACATACAAGGCCACAAAAAGAGCCTCAGAAAATTCCAAAAGATTGAAATCCTACCAACCAACTTTTCAGACCACAAAGGCATAAAACTAGAAATAAACTGTAGAAAGAAAGCAAAGAAGCTCACAAACACATGGAGGCTTAACAACACGCTCCTAAATAATCAATGGATCAATGACCAAATCAAAATGGAGATTCAGCAATATATGGAAACAAATGACAACAACAACACTAAGCCCCAACTTCTGTGGGACACAGCAAAAGCAGTCTTAAGAGGAAAGTATATAGCAATCCAAGCATATTTAAAAAAGGAAGAAAAATCCCAAATGAATGGTCTAATGTCACAATTATCGAAATTGGAAAAAAAGGAACAAATGAGGCCTAAGGTCAGCAGCAGGAGGGACATAATAAAGAACAGAGAAGAAATAAATAAAGTTGAGAAGAATAAAACAATAGCAAAAATCAATGAAACCAAGAGCTGGTTCTTCGAGAAAATAAACAAAATAGATAAGCCTCTAGCCAGACTTATTAAGAGGAAAAGAGAGTCAACACAAATCAACAGTACCAGAAACGAGAAAGGAAAAATCACGACGGACCCCACAGAAATACAAAGAATTATTAGAGAATACTATGAAAACCTATATGCTAACAAGCTGGGAAACCTAGGAGAAATGGACAACTTCCTAGAAAAATACTACCTTCCAAGACTGACCCAGAAAGAAACAGAAAATCTAAACAGACCAATTACCAGCAACGAAATTGAAGCAGTAATCAAAAAACTACCAAAGAACAAAACCCCCGGGCCAGATGGATTTACCTCAGAATTTTATCAGACATACAGGGAAGACATAATACCCATTCTCCTTAAAGTTTTCCAAAAAATAGAGGAGGAGGGGTTACTCCCAAACTCATTCTATGAAGCTAACATCACCCTAATACCAAAACCAGGCAAAGACACCACCAAAAAAGAAAACTACAGACCAATATCCCTGATGAACGTAGATGTAAAAATACTCAACAAAATATTAGCAAACCGAATTCAAAAATACATCAAAAGGATCATACACCATGACCAAGTGGGATTCATCCCAGGGATGCAAGGATGGTACAACATTCAAAAGTCCATCAACATCATCCACCACATCAACAAAAAGAAAGACAAAAACCACATGATCATCTCCATAGATGCTGAAAAAGCATTTGACAAAGTTCAACATCCATTCATGTTAAAAACTCTCAGCTAAATGGGAATAGAGGGCAAGTACCTCAACATAATAAAGGCCATCTATGATAAACCCACAGCCAACATTATATTGAACAGCGAGAAGCTGAAAGCATTTTCTCTGAGATCGGGAACTAGACAGGGATGCCCACTCTCTCCACTGTTATTTAACATAGTACTGGAGGTCCTAGCCACGGCAATCAGACAAAACAAAAAAATACAAGGAATCCAGATTGGTAAAGAAGAAGTTAAACTGTCACTATTTGCAGATGACATGATACTGTACACAAAAAACCCTAAAGACTCCACCCCAAAACTACTAGACCTGATATCGGAATACAGCAAAGTTGCAGGATACAAAATCAACACCCAAATCTGTGGCTTTCCTATACACTAACAATGAACCAACAGAAAGAGAAATCAGGAAAACAACTCCATTCATAATTGCATCAAAAAAAATAAAATACCTAGGAATAAACCTAACCAAAGAAGTGAAAGACTTATACTCTGAAAACTACAAGTCACTCTTAAGAGAAATTAAAGGGGACACTAACAGATGGAAACTCATCCCATGCTCATGGCTAGGAAGAATTAATATCGTCAAAATGGCCATCCTGCCCAAAGCAATATACAGATTTGATGCAATCCCTATGAAATTACCAGCAACATTCTTCAATTAACTCGAATAAATAATTCAAAAATTCATATGGAACCACCAAAGACCCCGAACAGCCAAAGCAATCCTGAGAAAGAAGAATAAAGTAGGGGGGATCTCACTCCCCAACTTCAAGCTCTACTAGAAAGCCATAGTAATCAAGACAATTTGGTACTGGCACAAGAGCAGAGCCACAGACCAATGGAACAGACTAGAGAATCCAGACATTAACCCAGACATATATGGTCAATTAATATTTGATAAAGGAGCCATGGACATACAATGGCGAAATGACAGTCTCTTCAACAGATGGTGCTGGCAAAACTGGACAGCTACATGTAGGAGAATGAAACTGGACCATTGCCTAACCCCATATACAAAAGTAAACTCAAAATGGATCAAAGACCTGAATGTAAGTCATGAAACCATTAAACTCTTGGAAGAAAACATAGGCAAAAACCTCTTAGACATAAACATGAGTGACCTCTTCTTGAACATATCTCCCCGGGCAAGGAAAACAACAGCAAAAATGAATAAGTGGGACTATATTAAGCTGAAAAGCTTCTGTACAGCAAAAGACACCATCAATAGAACAAAAAGGAAACCTACAGTATGGGAGAGTATATTTGAAAATGACACATCCGATGAAGGCTTGACATCCAGAATACATAAAGAGCTCACACGCCTCAACAAACAAAAACAAATAACCCAATTAAAAAATGGGCAGAGGAACTGAACAGACAGTTCTCCAAAAAAGAAATACAGATGGCCAACAGACACATGAAAAGATGCTCCACATCGCTAATTATCAGAGAAATGCAAATTAAAACTACAATGAGGTATCACCTCACACCAGTAAGGATGGCTGCCATCCAAAAGACAAACAACAACAAATGTTGGCGAGGCTGTGGAGAAAGGGGAACCCTCCTACACTGCTGGTGGGAATGTAAGTTAGTTCAACCATTGTGGAAAGCAGTGTGGAGGTACATCAAAATGCTCAAAACAGACTTACCATTTGACCCAGGAATTGCACTCCTAGGAATTTTCCCTAAGAATGCAGCAATCAAGTATGAGAAAGATCAGTGAACCCCTGTTTATCGCAGCACTATTTACAATAGCCAAGAATTGGAAGCAACCTAAATGTCCATCGATAGATGAATGGATAAAGAAGATGTGGTACATATACACAATGGAATACTACTCAGCTATAAGAAAAGGGCAAATCCAATCATTTGCAGCAACATGGATGGAGCTGGAGGGTATTATGCTCAGTGAAACAAGCCAAGCAGAGAAAGAGAAATACCAAATGATTTCACTTCTCTGTGGAATATAAGAACAAAGGAAAAACTGAAGGAACAAAACAGCACCAGAATCACAGAACTCAAGAATGGACTAACAGGTACCAAAGGGAAAGGGACTGGGGAGGATGGGTGGGTAGGGAGGGATAAGGGCGGGGAGAAGTAGGGGGGTATTAAGATTAGCATGCATGGGGGGGTGGGAGAAAAGCGAGGGCTGTACAACACAGAGAAGGCAAGTAGTGATTCTACAACATTTTGCTATGCTGATGGACAGTGACTGTAAAGGGGCTTATAGGGGGCCCTGGTATAGGGGAGAGCCTAGTAAACATAATATTCGTCATGTAAGTGTAGATTAGTGATACCAAAAAAAAAAAAAGGGCAGTTCCTGTGTGGTAACCTCCAATGAGTTCTACATAAGGGTATAAAGGGCATATAAAAGTGTAGGCAAAGGGTCTGTTTGTGTTTATACAGAGGATCAAAGCCTAATTGGGCTACCCCAAAAATGAACTAAGATACAATATGAAAAATAACTTCCAACATCAGCACTCTCTGGAAGACTCATGCCAGAAGATGATCATCAAAAAACCCCAACAAAGATCCACGCTCTGCTACAGGTGTAGATGCACTCATCCCACCAGTTTCTGGACTTGCCATGGGAATGAAGAAGGAGATATCTAAGCTGGCCTGTGCATACAGTAAAACAACAAATTTGACTGGATCTATACTGTTGGAACTCAACCAAGAATTAGGAGAAGTGCAAATTGTAGCGCTCCAAAATCTTACAACTACAGACTATTTACTGTTAAAAGAACATAAGGGATGTGAACATTCCCCAGGAATGGGTTGTTTTAATTTGTCTGATTTCTCTCAGACTGTTCAAGTTCAGTTGGACAATATCCACCATATCATAGATAAGTTTTCACAAATGCCTAAGGTGCCTAACTGGTTTTCTTGGTTTCACTGGAGATGGCTGGTAATCACAGGTATGCTTTGGTTATGTAACTATACTCCTATTATGTTAATGTGTGTGCGCAATTTAAGTAGTAGCTTAAAACCTATACATGCTGAAGTTACTCTACAAGAAGATATGTCAAAGAAATAATCAATCTTCCCATGTTTTCTTCTGCCTGCTACTTCTATAGCTTTTCTTCTTCCTTCCTAATTACAACCCTTAAATAGAATTCGTGCCTCATATCAAATTTACCGAGTATCATAATTCTTCCAAGTGGTAAAGATACCTCAAGACAAATGCTGGGCATAGAAGCTACAGGGCATAAATATGCAAAGAAATAAAAAGCTAACCATTTCAAACAATAAGGCTTCTCTCTCACTTACCAACTTTACATTTCCCTGTATGGCCCCGGAAGATGACTGGTTAGCCAGAGACGGGTAAGATTCCTCAAGGGAGGAGCAACCTAAGACAAGCACAGTCGCAGGGGGGTCATCAGGTGAGAAATTGGGGATCAACAGAGGTGAGGCTTAGAACCTCACCCCCCCTGTTCTGAGAGAAATCTTCTGCATACATGGATGTTTTATTGCCCTTGTCTAGCTTGGATTAACACACAGTCTACAGGCACACACCTGATCATCTACATTTGCTCTCTTACAACACTAAACTATGTTTTCTACCTTTATCTTGTATCTACCTACCACTTCAGCGTTTTATTAAAAATAATAATAATAAAGAGAGAAATGTGGTATCCACATATAAATCAACTATAAAAATCAAATGAGTATTCATATTTGAACTGACTGTTTAGAGTTCATAATGCATGAGCAAAACTGAAAGTTTCTGTGATGACTGCCCTTGTACTGTTCACCATGTAACTTATTCATTATGTAAGAATTTGTTCTCCATGTAAGAACTTGTTTGTTATGCCTCAGAAGATTGGAGACTGATGAAAATTAGGCTTGGGGTGGATTAATGATTGTGCATTAAGCATTGACTCCCCTATACAGAATTTTATTGTTGTTAACAACCATTTGATCAATAAATATGAGAGATGCCCTCACAAACAAACAAACAAAAAAAAAGTACACACTTCCAATGGTAAAATAAATAAGTAACCGGGATGTAATGTATAGCATAAGGAATGTAGTCAAAATATTGTAACAACTTGGTATGGTGATAGCTGGTACCTAGAATTATCATGTATATAAATGTTGAATCACTGTGTTGTACACCTGAAACTAATGTAATGTAATACTGTGTGTCAACTACCCTTCAATAAAAAATAATTATCTACAAAAAAACACAACAAACCTATACATGCTTATGTTACTCTACAAGAAGATATGTCAAAGAAATAATCAATCTTCCCATGTTTCCTTCCGCCTGCTACTTCTATAGCTTTTCTTCCTTCCTAATTACAACGCTTAAGTAGAATTCGTGCCTCATAACGAAATTACCGAGTATCACAATTCTTCCAAGTGGTAAAGATACCTCAAGACAAATGCTGGGCATAAAAGCCAGAGGGCATAAATCTGCAAAGGAGTAAAAAGCTAACCTTTTCAAACAATAAGGCTTCTCTCTCACTTACCAACTTTACATTTCCCTGTATGGCCCCGGAAGATGACTGGTTAGCCAGAGACGGGTAAGATTCCTCAAGGGAGGAACAACCTAAGACAGGCACAGTCGCAGGGGGGCCAACAGGTGAGAAATTGGGGGTCAACAGAGGTGAGGCTTAGAACCCCACCCCTCCTGTTTTGAGAGAAATCTTCTGCATCCGTGGATGCTTTGTTGCCCTTGTCTAGCTTGGATTGATACTTAGTCTATAGGCACAGACCTGATCGTCTACATTTGCCCTCTTACAGCACTAAATTGTTTTCTACCTTTATCTTGCATCTACCTACCACTTCATTTTATTTAAAAATAATAATAATAATAATAATAATAAGGGAGAAATGTGGGATTCACATATAAATCAAGTATAAAAATCAAACGAATAATCAAATCTGACTTGTTTATAGTTCATGATGTGTGATCAAAACCGAAAGTTTCTGTGATATGACTGCCCTTGCACTGTTCACCATGTAAGAACTTATTCACTATGTAAGAATTTGTTCACCATGTAAGAACTTGTTCGTTATGCTTCAGAAGATTGGAGACTGTTGAGAATTAGGCTTGGGGTTGATTAATGATTGTGCATTGAGTCCCCTATACAGAATTTTATTGTTGTTAACAACCATTTGATTAATAAATATGAGAGATACCCTCTCAAAAACAAAAACAAAAACAAAACAAAACAAAACAAAAAAAACAGTTTTCTTCTGCAAAGAAAACTGCAGTTTCCTCTGTAGTTTTCCATCCTGAATCCCAGGCCCCGGCAAGCATGGATATGCTTTCTGTCGTACAGTTTTACATTTATTGGAATGTTAAATAAATTGAATCATACCAAAAAAAAAAAAGATATTCTTGTCTTGTGTTTATAAATACATATTTTTAGATGGAATTATATCATATTGATTACTTTTCACTGAGAAAATAATCCCCAGAACAAATGCCATTAGGTCAATGCAACCCCTTTGATTTTTCTACACAGCCTATTAATCCTATTTCCAACTTAGCCATTTTCACTTAAATTGAGCTATAATTATCTTCATCTGAGAAACACTTTTCTCTATATATTTTGTGATGATAATTCTGAGTTATCAATCAATTTTAGAAATCCATATCACAGTTTAATAATTACAGCTTCTGTCATTGTAAGTTATCCTTTGTGGTCATAATTTCTACCTTCTATCAAGTTCATTTTTCCTGGGACAAATTTGGCAGATCTACATTTTGTAAAGAATATGTATTTGACTTTTCCATCAATTTTTAGTCAATAAGTAATTTCACTGTGTACAATTTAGCTGTTGTCATTTTTAGCTTTTCTGTTGATTATGTAGTGAGTATGAATCTTTTCAAACTTAGAGGAGTAATGTATTTGTTCAAATAATTAAGTCCAACTCAGAACTTCGGTGTTGATAATTACTTGGGTTCCTTCCCTTGCAAAGGATCTGGGGTCTTATGTTGAGAAAAATATTTGGGGAGTCCCCTCTCATACTTAGCGGATGCAAATACACTTCTGTCTGCCATATGCTGTCCTTCCTTCACCTCTAGAGACCAGGCCACACACATGCCCAAGCCTCAGACCTTCCTAGTTATGGGAGTCTCTTCTCTCACTGTCTTCAAAGGTGCTGGCCTTTTTTCCTCCATCTGCCTCCAACATAATCTTTCACGGTCTCCCAGGCTGTCTTGGGTGAGAAGCAGACTAATTTCTTTTCCTCTTAATTCATCCAGGTTAGGATTAGAATATTTCAAGAGAAGTTTAGGAGAAAACAAAATGCCTAGAAGAAAATGTGAGAGCTAGAAAGAATGGATTTAGTCTAGGAGAATTCTCATTTTCTGGGCAAAGAGTTTTGGCTGACAAAGGGTGATTGCCCATAATATATAAAGATTTTCTGTAATTAGAGAAAAAAAGACCGACCCTTCTTAGGAGCACAGTGGGAGCTGACACAGGTGGTTGTTATCCTGGTCTCAGAACTGTTCCATCTCTTGCCTTTCATGGACAGGTCATAGGTACCTGGGCAAAGCCTTGGCCTTGGTGGGTGCCCTCCCTTCCAGGCTGTTACCTCCTGGAGGTTTTCCTGCCTCAGTCCTGCTCTCTCTGCGTTGTTTTGCTTTCCTGCTGTGTATTCTCTGAGAAGTCTGAAGACTACTTCATCCTAAGACAACTTCTCTTCTGCCTGACTTTGCCCACCTTGCTCCATTCATCCCTGTCACCTTTCAAGGATCCCTTTCATCCTTGTCAGCCTTTCTGGAGCTTTCCTCCTTCATAAAAAACTACAAGAATACAGTTGTAAATAAATGAAACAAAATGCAAAACAGTTGTTGCTGTACAGAGCTTTACTGTTGAAGACAAATTTATGTTTAATTCTCATAACAACCCTGTGAAGTATGAAATTTTGCAGAAAGGTGAAATGACTCGCCCAAGGTTACACAGCTGCGCACGGTATGAGGAAGGAGGAAGAAGAAGATTGGGGTTCAATTCAGCAGGCTCCTTAGTTGCTGCCAGCTGTATCCCTCTACCTCTTCAACCCCATGCTCCATTACTATCACAGACACTAGCCCCCAGTCTTTGTCATCCCTTCCTACATTCTCTGTGCTTTTATCTAACTACTTGAGAGGGAGATTCTTACCCTGGTGGCCTGAGAGTCCATGGAGTTCACGGAGAGAGCTCTGGGGGTGGAGGAAGGTCTGTGATCTTGGATGGAAAATTACATTTTTTCAAGGTAAAATTGATATATAATATTATATAGGTTCCAGGGGTACATTGTAATTTGACATCTATCCACTACAAAGCTATCATCTCTAAAAGTTAGTTACCTGACCTCCTTCACTCCCTTTCCCTCTGGTAGCCACCAATCTGTTTCCTGTGAGAACAATCTATGAGTTTGTTCTGCCTTTTTTAGATTCCACATATGAGTGAAATCATATGGCATTTGTCTTTCTCCACATAAAGTTACATTTTTATGTTCATTAATCTTTACAAAAATGTAGTATTTTCTTCCCTTTTGAATACAGGTAACAAACTGCAGTAGAATTAGCATTATCTGTGACTGACAACAGGAGTCACAGATGTTTCCATATCACATTATAGTTGTTGAAGGTATCTTGAAATAGTGTTTGCATTCATCACAAATTTGTGGCAGTTATTAAACTATCAGTGAGATCTTATAGTGTTTGCATTCATCATTATTTTGTGGCAGTTATTAAACTATCAGTGAGATCTTATCTGTTAACATTCATACTACTAATCAGGTTTTAAAATATTTTGATAACTGTATTTCAATATAAATGGTTTCTTTTGTAATCCTATGTGTTTTATTTTATGCACGTAAAATCATTATTTTGAGAGGGGGTTCATGGGCTTTACCAGCCTGCCTAAGGGGTCCATGGCACAAAAAAGGTTGAGAACCCTGACTTGAGGTTTTCTGAGCTCTGCGGGTGTTTCCTTTGCTCCCTACATGCCCCTTAACTGCTGCGTTTCTCCTCATTCTTCATGGTATAATTCAAGGGTCTCTGCTTTGGTCAACTTTCCCAAAGGACTTTGGTCCAGCCTGGAATTTGATGATTGTAGTGCTGGTGATCCCGTCTCACCCCTGCCCCATCTGTACTCCCAAGCAGCCATTGCTGGAGCTGCCATGCAGCAGCCTTATTTCTCTGCCAATGATGGTGATGGAGGAGGTTAGCAGGGCCAGCTCACAAGCTAGATGAGGGCCCTGTTGAGGTTCCAGATACAAGAACTCTGACTGCCTTGGGGTCCAGGTGACTGTGTTGGCACAGAACTAGGGAGAGGATCCATGTCTCCTCTTTAGAATGGAATCTGATGCTTTCTTGGGGCCTGAGGCTCAGTTAAGCGGACATCGACATAGAGCACAGGGGAGCTGTGTCAGGGCCAAGAGAGCACAGAGGTTACATAGGAAACTTTTTTTGTTCACCGTGAATTTCATGAAATCTTGTGTCCTGACTCACTACTCAGAGCTCAGAATCCAGTACAGTATCTGGCAAATAGTAGGTATTCAGGAAAACCTTGGAGAGTGAATGAATGGATTGAGATCATCATACCTGTGGTGGTAGGGATTGGAGGGTCTCTGTAGAGGTAAGAGGTCCTGTGCAATGGCACTTAATTTATATTTATTCACTTGACAAGTATTACTGAGTGATTAATTTATTCACTTGACAAATATTACTGAGTGCGCCTGGTGCTGTTTCTGTGCTGGGGAAATAGCAGTACACAAAATAGACAATAATCCTGACCCTCCTGGAGCTCATAGATCTTGAGGAGAATCTGTAGGTGGAAGCACTATGCTTATACTTGACCTCTTGGCCTTGGTTAGGTGTTCTGGGCTCTTACAGCCCCATGCTTTCTTCCATCATGGCCCTAATCACATTGGGTTATAACTGTATTTCAGTATGTTCCCCTAGACTGTGAGCTCCTTGGGGACAGGGTCATGTTCAATTCACCCCTGGGCCCTGGCACCAGCAAAGGATCTGGGGTCAGGACCTTAAGCTGAATGAACAATGAATAATTACCCAACCCTGACTGTCTTCTTCCAGGGGGTTCCATGGACCCCAGCCTGAGGAACCTCAATTTGGGGAATAAAGCCTCTTTGTTCTTATTCTTCTTCTGGAAGGCTTCCTAATTTCTAGTTGAAATGAAAATTTGGGGCTCCTTCCCTCCCCTTATGCCACCATCCAAACATAACCAAAAAAAAAAGAAAAGAAAAGAAGCTCTCTATTTCTTTTTGGATGAGGCAAAGCTACAAAAATGTCCAAAGGCCCTGGGCTTTCCATGAATTAACACATTTCACTCTATGAGGGACATCATGTTAGTCACATCTTAAAACTGAGGACATGGAGGTCAATAGGATAAACGATTTTTCCACTTTCATAGCCTGTACATGACGAGCTGGAATATAAACTCAAATCTGGCCTCCTATGTCTGTGCACTTTGTATGACACCAGAGTTCTTCATGCTAATTTTGAGTATGGGACATCCCAGAAGACAGGGCAAGAACTAAGAGGACAATAAGGGTTAAAAATAGAAAAGGTATTCATTCAAATATGATGTGTGTTAACACCAATTTTCCATAGATGCTGTTAGAGGTGACAAATTAAATGGAACTGATAAACATTTCCCAAAATATACCCCTCTGCATCTGTTTGGGAGACTTAAACTATTTGCTAATGAGACTTGATTACTTGAGTTTCCAGCTTAATGGGTGAAGTAGTTTCCCAGGGCTGCCTCAACAAATTACCACAAACTGGAGGACCTAAAACAACAGAAATGTATTGTTGCAGCTGAAAGGCCAGAAGTCTGAAATCAAGGAGTTGGCAAGGTTGGTTTCCTCTGGAGGCTCTGAGGGAGAATCCTTCCATGCCTCTCTACTTGCTCCTAGTGGCTGCTGGTAAGCCTCTGTGTTCCTTGGCCTGGGGCTACATGACTAAGCTTAGCCTCTACCTTCACCTGGCCTTCCTTTTACTGTCTCTGAGTTTCAGATAGCTTCTCCTTTTTCTTATGAAGACACCACCACTCATAGGATTTATGCCCACCTAAATCTAAGGATTGATCTCCTCCTGAGATTCTTAACTGCTAAGACCCTACTTTTTAATAAAGTCACATTCACAGGTATTGGAGTTAGGATATATCTTTTAGGAAACACAATTCAACCTGCTATAATTGGTATGCATTTTTTTTCAGGTTTATGAATCTGATCTTTATGTGGATCCTCTTAAATGTAGTTTCCTCCAAATTCTCTTCTGACCTTTGTCAAAACCATCCCTCTCCTCTGTTAGCTTTTCACAGCATGCGAAGCATCTGGTACCTTAATTATTTTTGTATCTGCTCTGGGAATCCTGTAATGTCAGCCACTTTACGGATAAGGAAACAGGTGCATGGGGGGAGTGACTTGATTGAGGACACCCAATCCTGGCTGAAGCAATATTTGAACCCAGGAGGTCAAGGCTCTTTCCTTCTACTACAGGAACTGTGGGAGCTGTGATCAGTTCATGCAGATTCATTTCTGATTTACTTTTGCCCTCAATGTTATTTAATGTGCACGTCTCACTGATCATTAAAACATTTTTTTTAGGTATCTTCCTTGTCATTTTTTTTTAATTTTTAAAATTCATTTTGTTATAATTAATCTACAGTTACATGAAGAACATTATGTTTACTAGGTTCCCCCCTTCACCAAGTCCTCCCCACATACCCCTTCACAGTCACTCTCCATCAGCGTAGTAAGATGCTATAGAATCACTACTTGTCTTCTCTGTGTTGCACAGCCCTCCCTATGCTCCCCCACATTATACATGCTAATCATAAGGCTCCCTTTCTTTTTCCCCGCCCTTATCCCTCCCTTCCCACCCATCCTCCCCAGTCCCTTTCCCTTTGGTAACTGTTAGTCCATTTTTGGGTTCTGTGAGTCTGCTGCTGTTTTGTTCCTTCAGTTTTTCTTTGTTCTTATACTCCACAGATGAGTGAAATCACTTGGTACTTGTCTTTCTCTGCCTGGCTTATTTCATTGAGCATAATACCTCTAGCTCCATCCATGTTGTTGCAAATGGTAGGATTTGTTTTCTTCTTATGGCTGAATAATATTCCATTGTGTATATGTACCACATCTTCTTTATCCATTCATCTACTGATGGACACTTAGGTTCCTTCCATTTCTTGGCTATTGTAAATATTGCTGTGATAAATATAGGGGTGCATCTGTCTTTTTCAAACTGGGATGCTGCATTCTTAGGATAAATTCCTAGGAGTGGAATTCCTGGGTCAAATGGTATTTCTATTTTTAGTTTTTTGAGGAACCTCCATATTGCTTTCCACAATGGTGGAACTAATTTACATTCCCACCAGCAGTGTAGGAGGGTTCCCCTTTCTCCACATCCTTGCCAACATTTATTGTTGTTTGTCTTTTGGATGGCGGCAATCCTTACTGGTGTGAGGTGATATCTCATTGTGGTTTTAATTTGCATTTCTCTGATGACTAGCGATGTGGAGCATCTTTTCATGTGTCTCGGAAATCTGAATTTCTTTTTTGGAGAAGTGTCTGTTCAGCTCCTCTGCCCATTTTTTAATTGGATTATTTGCTTTTTGTTTGTTGAGGTGCGTGAGCTCTTTATATATTTTGAATGTCAACCCTTTATCGGATCTGTCATTTATAAATATATTCTCCCATACTGTAGGGTACCTTTTTGTTCTATTCATGGTGTCCTTTCCTGTACAGAAGCTTTTCAGCTTGATGTAGTCCCACTTGTTCATTTTTGCTTTTGTTTCCCTTCCCTGAGGAGATATGTTCATGAAGAAGTCACTCATGTTTATGTCCAAGAGATTTTTGCCTATGTTTTTTTCTAGGAGTTTTATGGTTTCATGACTTACATTCAGATCTTTGATCCATTTTGAATTTACTTTTGTGTATGGGGTTAGACAGTGATCCAGTTTCATTCTCTTACATGTAGCTGTCCAGTTTTGCCAGCACCATCTGTTGAAGAGACTGTCATTTCCTCATTGTATGTCCATGGCTCCTTTATCATATATTAATTGGCCATATATGTTTGGGTTAATGTCTGGAGTCTGTATTCTGTTCCACTGGTCTGTGGCTCTGTTCTTGTGTCAGTACCAAACTGTCTTGATTATTGTGGCTTTGTAGTAGAGCTTGAAGTTGGGGAGTGAGATCCCCCCTACTTTATTCTTCTTTCTCAGGATTGCTTTGGCTATTCGGGGTCTTTGGTGTTTCCATATGAATTTTTGAACTATTTGTTCCAGGTCGTTGAAGAATGCTGTTTGTAATTTGATAGGGATTGCATCAAATCTGTACATTGCTTTGGGCAGGATGGCCATTTTGACGATATTAATTCTTCCTAGCCAGGAGCATGGGATGAGCTTCCATTTGTTAGTGTCCTCTTTAATTTCTCTTAAGGGTGTCTTATAGTTTTCAGGGTATAGGTCTTTCACTTCCTTGGTTAGGTTTATTCCTAAGTATTTTATTCTTTTTGATGAAATTGTGAGTGGAATTATTTTCCTGATTTATCTTTCTATTAGTTCATTGTTAGTTTATAGGAAAGCTACAGATATCTGTGTGTTAATTTTGTATCCTGCAACTTTGCTGTATTCTAATATCAGTTCTAGTAGTTTTGGAGTGGAGGCTGTAGGGTTTTTTATGTACAATATCATGTCATCTGCAAATAGTGACAGTTTAACTTCCTCTTTACCAATTTGGATTGGTTGTATTTGTTTGTTTTGTCTAATTGCTGTGACTAGGACTTCCAGTACTATGTTGAATAACAGTGGGGAGAGTGGGCATCCCTGTCTTGTTCCCAATCTCAGAGGAAAAGCTTTCAGCTTCTCACTGTTCAGTATGATGTTGGCTGTGGGTTTACCATATATGGCCTTTATTATGTTGAGGTATTTGCCCTCTATACCCATTTTGTTGAGAGTTTTTATCATGAATGAATGTTGAATTTTGTCAAATGCTTTTTCAGCATCTATGGAGATGATCATGTGGTTTTTGTCCTTTTTTTTATGTGGTGGATAATGGATAATGTTGATGTATTTTTGAATGTTGTACCATCCTTGCATCCCTGGGATGAATCCCACTTGGTCATGGTGTATAATCCTTTTGATGTATTTTTGAATTCGGTTTGCTAATATTTTGTTGAGTATTTTTGCATCTACGTTCATCAGGGATATTGGTCTGTAATTTTCCTTTTTGGTGGGGTCTTTGCCTGGTTTTGGTTTAGGGTGATGTTGGCTTCATAGAATGAGTTTGGGAGTATTCCCTCCTCTTCTATTTTTTGGAAAACTTTAAGGAGAATGGGTATTATGTCTTCTCTGTATGTCTGATAAAATTTCAAGGTAAATCCATCTGGCCTGGGAATTTTGTTCTTGGGTAGTTTTTTGATTACCGCTTCAATTTCTTTGCTCATAATTGGTTTGTTTAGATTTTGTGTTTCTTTCTTGGTTAGTCTTGGAAGGTTGTATTTTTCTAGGAAGTTGTCCATTTCTTCTAGGTTTTCCAGCTTCTTAGCATATTTTCATAGTATTCTCTAATAATTCTTTGTATTTCTGTGGGGTCCGTCATAATTCTTCCTTTCTCGTTTCTGATTCTGTTGATTCCCTTTTTCTCTTAATAAGTCTGGCTAGACTCTTATCTACTTTGTTTATTTCCTCAAAGAGCCAGCTCTTGGTTTCACTGATTTTTTCTATTGTTTTATTCTTCTCAATTTTATTTATTTCTTCTCTGATCTTTATTATGTCCCTCCTTCTGCTGACTTTAGGCCTCATTTGTTCTTCTTTTTCCAATTTTGATAATTGTGACGTTAGACTATTCATTTGGGTTTGTTCTTCCTTCTTTAAATATGCCTGGATTGCTATATACTTTCCTCTTAAGACTCGCTGCGTCCCACAGAAGTTGGGGCTTTGTGTTGTTGTTGTCATTTGTTTCTATATATTGCTTGTTCTCTATTTTAATTTGGTCGTCAATCCATTGATTATTTAGGAGCATGTTGTTAAGCCTCCATGTGTTTGTGGGCCTTTTTACTTTCTTTGTACAATTTATTTCTAGTTTTATACCATTGTGGTCTGAAAAGTTGGTTGGTAGAATTTCTGTCTTTTGGAATTTACTTAGGCTCTTTTTGTGGCCTAGTATGTGGTCTATTCTGGAGAATGTTCCATGTGCACTTGAGAAGAATGTGTGTATCCTGTTGCTTTTGGATGTAGAGTTCTATGGATGTCTATTAGGTCCATCTGTTCTAGTGTGTTGTTCAGTGCCTCTGTGTCCTTCCTTATTTTCTGTCTGGTGGATTTGTCCTTTGGAGTGAATGGTGTGTTGAAGTCTCCTAAAATGAATGCATTGCATTCTGTTTCCTCCTTTAGTTCTGTTAGTATTTGTTTCACATATGCTGGTGCTCCTGTGTTGGGTGCATATATATTTAGAATGGTTATATCCTCTTGTTGGACTGACCCCTTTATCATTATATAATGTCCTTCTTTATCTCTTGTTACTTTCTTTGTTTTGAAGTCTATTTTGTCTTATACTAGTACTGCAATACCTGTTTTTTTCTCCCTGTTGTTTGCATGGAATATCTTTTTCCATCCCTTGACTTTTAGTTTGTGCACGTCTTTGGGTTTGAGGTGAGTCTTCTGTAAGCAGCATATAGATGGGTCTTGTTTTTTTATCCATTCAGTGACTGTATGTCTTTTGATTGGTGCATTCAGTCCATTTACATTTAGGGTGATTATTGATAGGTATGTACTTATTGCCATTGCAGGCTTTAGATTCGTGGTTACCAAAGGTTCAAGGGTAATTTCCTTACTATCTAAGAGTCTAACTTAACTCACTTAGAACGCTGTTACAAACATAATCTAAACGTTCTTTTCTGTTTCTCCTCCTTTTTCTTCCTTCTCCATTCTTTATATATTAGGTATCATATTCTGTACTTTTTGTCTATCCCTTGATTTACTTTGGGGATAGTTAATTTAATTTTGCATTTGCTTTGTAATTAGCTGTTCTACTTTCTTTACTGTAGTTTTATTACCTCTGTTGACAGCTATTCAACCTTAGGAACACTTCCATGTATAGCAGTCCCTCCAAAATAGACTGCAGAGATGGTTTGTGGGAGGTAAAGTCTCTCAGCTTTTGCTTACCTGGAAATTGTTCAATCCTCCCTTCAAATTTAAAGGATAATCTTGCTGGATAAAGTAATCTTGATTCCAGGCCCTTCTGCTTCTTGGCATTAAATACGTCATGCCACTCCCTTCTGGCCTGTAAGGTTTCTGCTGAGAAGTCTGATGTTAGCCTGATGGGCTTTCCTGTGTATGTGATTTTATTTCTGTCTCTGGCTGCTTTTAACAGTCTGTCCTTATCCTTGATCTTTTCCATTTTAATTACTATGTGTCTTGTTGTTGTCTTCCTTGGGTCCCTTGTGTTGCGAAATCTGTGGATCTCCACGGCCTAAGAGACTATCTCCTTCCCCAGATTGGGGGAGTTTTCAGCAACTGCCTCCTCAAGGACACTTTCTATCACTTTCTCTCTCTTCTTCTTCTTCTGGTATCCCTATAATGTGAATATTGTTCCATTTGGATTGGTCACACAGTTATCTCAATTTTCTTTCATTCTTAGAGATCCTTTTTTCTCTCTGTGCCTCAGCTTCTTTGTGCTCCTCTTCTCTAGTTTCTATTTCATTTATCGTCTCCTCCACCATATCCAATCTGCTTTTAATACCCTCCATTGTGCTCTTCAGTGATTGGATCTCTGACCTGAATTCATTCCTGAGTTCTTGGATGTCTTCCCGTACCTCCATTAGCATGTTGGTGATTTTTATGTTGAACTCCCTTTCAGGAAGAGTCATGAGGTCCATATCATTTAAATCTTTCTCGGGAGTTGTATTAATAATTTTACTCTGGACCAGGTTTCTTTGGTGTTTCATATTTGTATATGGCGCCCTCTAGTGTCCAGAAGCTCTATTCTGTGGCTGCTCAGCCTCTGAAGCAATGTCGGGGGTGGCAGGGGAGCGGTATTGATGCCTGTGGGGAGGAAAAGAGCTGTTCCCCGTCTCCCTGCTGCTGTGCCTGTCTCCACTGCCTGAACCAGTGGGCCAAGCACACAGATATAAACTTTTATCCCAGAGCAGCTGAATATGGATCCCTGCTTTCCACAAGTGACTGGAATTCCAGTCTTCCCAGGAACTCCGCCTGTCCCAGCTTTCTAACCCCATAATCAGAAGAGTATAATGAAAGCAGCATGAAATGTAGGTTTGTGCTCCTAGCACAGATCTCCAGGGCTAGGTATTCAGCAGTCCCAAGCCTTCCACTCCCTCCCTGATCAGTTTCTCCTCCTTCCGTCGGTGAGCTGGGGTGGGGGAGGGGCTCGGGTTCCGCAGAGCCACAGCTCTGGTACGTTACCCCGTTCGCTGAGGTCTGCTCTTTTCTCCAGGTGTGTGCAGTCTGGCACGGTACTCTTTCCTGTTGCTCTCTCAGGATTAGTTGTGCCAACTATATTTTCTAATTGTATCCAGTTTAGGAGGAAGCCTCTGTCTCTCCTCTCACACTGCAATCTTTTCTTCCTTGTCATTTTAATTGAATATCTGTAGAGTCTACGTACTTGTCATGTTGACTGATTGATTTATTCAACCACCATTTATCCTGTGAGATGTTCTAGGCTGAACTGAGCTCTGGGCCATAGAGATGAACCAGACCACCTTGGTCCTTGTCCTTGAGGGCAGCAGACAATGAACATACAGTGGGAGTGGGAGTGGGCTCCTAACTTAACTGGGGCTCAGGAGTGGCTTCCTGATTTCTGCATTAGGTCTTAAAGGATAGGCAGGATACAACCTTATTCCTTCAGTATTGGCTATTAGAATTAAATATTAGGATGGGCATTTGATATCCATCTATTGAATGCTAGTTGTGTGTCATTAGTTTTCTAGCATTCTGTCAAGCAAGCATAGAGGTTTATATGACAGCCTTGATCACAAATGGCAGTAACTTCAATTTGCCCAGTGTTGGGTCATTTACAAACATTTCATACTCCTCCCATTTGCTGTCACATAAAGTTCTTTGAGAATGCTTTGTTTATATTCATGTATGTCTCTTGTTTTGTATCTTAAGTAAACTGAAATTATAATTTAATTTTTGAATGAGATGATTGCAAGTTTTAAAATTAAATTAGATAACTTTTGAACTTATAATCATTCAAATTGCACTGAAATGTAAACTGGGGCTTGGTTTCTGATGCTCACTTGGCCAATCCCTTCCTCTCTCTGGGCCTTGATTTTCTCTACTATAAAATGAGCATTTAAAGTAAGTTTAGGCTGAAGGATTAAGTGAGATAATGGATTTTAGACAGCACAGCACCTGGCTCATTATAGACTGGTTTTCCTTTCATGGTCTCTAATGTCCATTTTCCTGCAATTCTAAAGCTTGTACTTGTACTTGTAAAGTAATACCCAGCTCACACAAGTGTGCCAAGGCTCTTAAAGAGATGCTTTGAGATAGAGAGCTCAAAGCAAGCCCATTAACATAGCTGAGATAAAACAATCTCATAGTCTGAGCTGATCACATAGTGTTTTGACATTGTCATTTTGTCCCTGAGTTTGTTTTGGTTGGGTTGCAGGAAAAAAATTAGATGTGATAGAAATAATCAACAGAAAATAAAACTGACAGAGGCTAAAACTACACGTGGTAAAATTTATTATGGCTGGACAAGCAAACTGAATGATCCCATCTTTGTTGGTAACACTGAACATTGCAAATTTGACCTCTGTGAAAATTCCACCTGGTAAAAATAATCAACACAAAATAAAACTGACAATGGCTCAAATTGCTCCCAGGGAAAGGTGGAATTGGTGGAAATAATGACTAGAAATGTCATCACAGCTGAAGCAATCATCAGTAAAAATTGGTAAAGATAAAAGATAATTGATGAGTCAAATCTTTCTTGTAAAATTGATAGAGGGAAGTTTATCATGATGAAAAATCAGTGTGAAAAAAATCTAGAAGAGTTCAAAATTGTTTAACTGTGCTATATGGAAAATTTATCAGGAAATTCAGTTGGCTTAATGCAGTTAATTCCTAAAATACTTTAATAAATTCATTGAGTGATATAATTCTGAGTAAAAAGTTTACATGCCAAGACGGCAGGGATTTGGAGAATTCTGAAATTAGATGAAGGGTCTGGACTATAATGACATAAAATCTGAAATACTGTAATTGAATATAGGAGTTACGCTAAACCAGAGAGCATCTATCTGATGTCACAGTCCATGTTCAAGGAAAGCCAGACACAGAAGGAAAATTCTTTTTTTATGTTTAAGACTTTTTAATTCAGTTTATAGACAATGCTTCATTTAAGTAGAGCTTTGTAGACTCTTTAAAATAACTCTGTTCCTCCCTTCTCACTCCCCCTCCCACAGTGATACCTGTGCCACTGATTAGAAACCAGTGCCACAGAATTCAGATATAAGAAAAATCAGTGTGCCTAACATGTTCTAGGGAAGGTAGGATTTGGCTTGAGTTTCAAGAATGAGGAGTAAAGGAGGAAATGGGTGTGGCAAGACCAGAAGAAGGAGAAATTTGAAAAGAGACAATGAAAATTGAGAAAATTCTCCTTACTAATTAAATGTTCTTTTATGAATTATGTGACCCTTATTATTATTTTTTTAATGAAGGTATCATTGATATACATTCTTATGAAGGTTTCACAGGAAAAACAATGTGGTTATTACTTTCACCCTTATTATCCAGTCCTCCCTATACCCCATTGCAATCACTGTCCATCAGTGTAGTAAGATGCCACAGAGTCCCTATTTGTCTTCTCTGAGCTACACTGTCTTCCCCGTGACCCCACACGCACCATGTGCACCAATCATGATACCCCACAATCCCCTTCTCCCTCCCTCCACAACTGCCCTCTCCCACCCCTCCCCTTGGGTAACTGCTGGACCCTTCATGGTGTCTGAGAGTCTGCTGCTATTTTGTTCCTTCAGTTTTGCTTTGTTATCATACTTTACAAATGAGGGAAATCATTTGGCACTTGTCTTTCTCTGCCTGACTTATTTCACTGAGCATAATACCTTCTAGCTCCATCCATGTTGTTGCAAATGGTAGGATTTGTTTGTTTCTTATGGCTGAATAGTATTCCATTGTGTATATGTACCACATCTTCTTTATCCATTCAGCTACTGATGCACAGTTAGGCTGCTTCCATTTCTTGGCTATTGTAAATAGAGCTGCAATAAACATAGGGGTGCATATGTCTTTTTGAAATTGGGAAACTGCATTCTTAGGGCAAATTCCTAGGAGTGGAATTCCTGGGTCAAATGGTATTTCTATTTTTAGTTTTTTGAGGAACCTCCATACTGCTTTCCACAATGGTTGAACTAGTTTACATTCCCACCAGCAGTGTAGGAGGGTTCCCCTTTCTCCACATCCTTGCCAACACTTGTTGTTCCTGGTCTTTTAGGTCTTGGCCATCCTAACTGGTGTGAGGTGGTATCTCATTGTGGTTTTAGTTTGCATTTCCATGATAATTAGTGATGTGGAGTATCTTTTCATGTGCCTGTTGGCCATCTGAATTTCTTCTTTGGAGAAGTGTCTGTGCATATCCTCCACCCATTTTTTAAAATAGAGTTGTTTGCTTTTTGGGTGTTGAAACATGTGAGTTCTTTATATATTTTAGATGTTAACCCTTGTCAGATGTCATTTACAGATATATTCTCCCATACTGTAAGATGCCTTTTTGTTCTGCTGATGGTGTCCTTTGCTGTACAGAACATTTTTAGCTTGATGTAGTCCCATTCAGTTTTCCTTTTGTTTCCCTTGCCTGAGATGCATTTAGGAAAAAAGTGCACATGTTTATAGTCAAGAGACTTTTGCCTATGTTTTCTTCTAAGAGTTTTATGGTTTCATGACTTATATTCAGGTCTTTGATCTATTTTGAGTTTACTTTTGTGTATGGAGTTAGACAATAATCCAGTTTCATTCTCTTGCATGTAGCTGTCCCATTTTGCCAACACCAACTGTTGAAGAGACTGTCATTTCCCCATTGTATGTCCATGGCTCCTTTATCGTATATTAATTGACCATATATACTTGGGTTTGTATCTGGGCTCTCTGACCTGTTCCATTAGTCTATGGGTCTGTTCTTGTGCCAGTACCAAATTGTCTTGATTACTGTGGCTTTGCAGTAGAGCTTGAAGTCGGGGAGTGGAATCCCCCCTGCTTTATTCTTCCTTCTCAGGATTGCTTTGGCTATTTGGGGGTCTTCTGTGGTTCCATATGAATTTTAGAACTATTTGTTCCAGTTCGTTGAAGAATGCTGTTGGTGTTTTGATAGGGATTGCATTGAATCTGCAGATTGCTTTAGGCAGGCTGGCCATTTTGATAATATTAATTCTTCCATGAGCATGGGATGTGTTTCTATTTATTGGTATCTTTAATTTCTCTCATGAGTGTCTTGTAGGTTTCAGAGTATAGGTCTTTCACTTCCTTGGTTAGGTTTTTTCCTAGGTATTTTATTCTTTTTGATGTAATTGTGAATGAAATTGTTTTCCTGATTTCTCTTTCTGCTAGTTCATCATTAGTGTATAGGAATGCAACAGATTTCTGTGTATTAATTTTGTATCCTGCAACTTTGCTGAATTCAGATATTAGATCTTGTAGTTTTGGAGTGGATTCCTTAGGGTTTTTTAATGTAAAATATCATGTCATCTGCAAACAGGGACAGTTTAACTTCTTCCTTGCTAATCTGTATGGCTTTTATTTTATTTATTGGTTTTAATAGTGGGACTGTTAAGCCCAAAGCAAAACCAGACAGACTACTACTCCTGGGGCCCACTGAGGGCAATAGGAAGCCTGGAAAGTTTTTAGGTAGCAGAGAGGTTGGATTTGGAAATTACATTTTTTGAAAACAGTCTTACAGTTTAAAAAATTATGTGCTTTTTAAGAAATTCAGACAGTCAGAAAATAAAAATTATTTGAATCTGACACCTTTTCTCTAAGATAATCACTGACAATATTTGGGGATCCTCTTTCCTGAAATCTATGTTTATAGAATATTCCCTCAAACTTTACATACTTGGACCATTCTAAACATGCTGTTCTGCAAATTTTTTTCCCCTCGAGAATAAATTGTGAATAGCTTTTCATGTCAATAAACAGATTTATATCAGCATTTTAAATGGTTGTTTAGTATTGCATTGTCTATACAATTTTTTAAAGTAGTTCTTAATGGACATTTATGCCCCCCCCCCCTTAATCGACAACGTCATATAACGACCTTCTGCATTCATCTTTTCCAAAGCGTTGCATTATGTTTTTAAGGTAAACATTTAGAAGTAATGGAGCTGGGTCAAGATGTGTGCCCTTTCTACATATGGTTGCAAGTGCCGATCGTTCTCAGATTTGCAGGAAGATCAGGAGGAAGCTGCTGTATTAGTTCTGGTGTGAGAGAGTGGCAACCGGGATGGCCACAAGAGTACAGACTCACAGGTGACCTAGCGCATTCAAGCCTGCGTCGGTGGGTTGGCACAGTCTTTCCTTTTTCCTCTCTTTGACTTCGTAACATGGAGGAAGAACGGAGAACTGCATCTCCCAGCACTTCCCGGACACCACACTCCCTGGGAACTGTAGTACCGGGTCTGAGCAGGTTCCGGAAGGAGGGAGAGAAGCTCTGTGGGCATACTGGGAAATGTAGTCCCGAGGGGGGGCGTAGGGGGAGGGGTGTGTGTAATAGGAGGGGGTGCGCGCGGGTGTAAAAAGGTTGGAGACGCTACGAACATCGCCACGCGGGGGACCTAACTTCCCGCACATGTGGTCTTAGAGGCTACAAGAGCCTCTTCGGATGGTTGGCTTTATTCCATTGTCTGTGATTGAGGCAGGCGCGGTCCCTCGGCGCGCAGCTGGAGGCGGAGGCCGTACGGGCTGCCGCAGGGCATGCCGGGAGTTGTAGTCCCGGTGCGCTGAGGCTGTAGGACGTGTCGCGGTGCCGCGCGGGCTCCTCCTTCCCCGCTCTTCTCAGCGGTCCCCCGCCCCTTCCCTCGGCCTCCTCCTCTCTAGCCTGCAGCTGAGCGTCCCCTCCCCCCACCCGTCGGACTCCTCGGAGGCTACCGCAGAGGATCCAGAGCCGAGTTGCTGAGGAGGAGGAGGCTCCCGGTCCCTGCGCGCCATCCGCCACCTTACTGGACACGGGCGAAGGAGCGAGAGCGTCGCCTCTGTAGCCCCCGGAGAAGACAAGGGCATCGCCGTCTGCGCTGCCGCCGTTTTCGCCTTCAGCGGCTCGCCGGTGAGGAGACCCCCCCTCTTCCCCAGTCTGCTCTCCGTGAGCCTGGGCCGGTGATACTCGGGGAGAATGAGAGTGGGGGCTGCGCGCGGCTTGGGGGAAGGGGGTGGAGGTAGCGATGGAACGGCGGGCTGGCGGGGAAGACTTGTCCAGGCGCGGGCTGGGGGTGGGGTGAGGGTGGGACCCAAGCAGATTGGCGGGGGGCAGCAAGGGAAGGGGACTTTTAATGGGGAATGACCGGACCTGGGACAGCAGTATGCGGGTGGGGGGTGGAGGTGGAATTTGGGAGGGTTTTGGGCGAGATGAATGATGAGACTGGAGTGGGATGGCTTTTAATGGGGGAGGGGACCGAATGAGGGTGGTGGATTTGAGGTTGGCTTGGAGCAGTTGACAGCTTGGGATCCGAGTCTGGGTGCGGGGCAGGGGAATGATTTCAATAGAGAGTGGGATTTCGGGATTGGATAGGGCTCTGGGGGGGGTTTAATTCAGGAGGGTGGAATTTGGGGTGGACCTAGGGCAGGGTGGAGGTGGTAGGAACTGGGGGTGAGGGGCTTGGCATCGGTTGAGACCTGAGCTTGAAGTGGGCGTTTGCCATCTAGGGCTGGTGGAATTTGCGGATACTTACTGAAGCGTGTTTTAGGAGAACAGAGGAGGTAGAATTTGGCATCTTCCTGGGGAATGCTTATGGAGATTTGAATAGGAGCTGGTGGGGGTGGGACTTTAAATGAGGGGAGTGTGATGGTGAGCTGGCAGGAGGGGTACAAATTAGAAGTTAGGCCCTAAATGGGCACAGAAGGATTGAAATGGGGTGGGGGGAGTGCACAGTGGGATGGGGTTTTAGAACCACTGGAAGGGGCATGGTGGCTCCCTGGGTGCAGGGTCGATGTAGAGGGCACAGAAGATGCTTCTGGGCAGGACTCACTGAAAGAATAGTGGCAGGTGGTGAGCAAGGTTGGGGATGGTATCTTGAAGGAAAAAATGTCCCTTGGCCAAGGTGGCAGACTGAGTTTTGGAGAGGGAATGTCTGGTAGGACTGGAGAGGTGATTGCTGATGGTGAGGTGGCTGAGGTGCTATTTAAAGAGTGGAAGACCTGGAGTTCTTGGTATGAATGGGGTAGGAAGGATGGAGAGGGGGCAGTGAGCGGTTCTGGGAAGAGGTGGGTTGATTCTGGAGAAGATGGATTGGGATGGCTTCCAAGAGATACAAGAGGGTTTAGGGGTTGTGCTTACATGGACAGCATTGGGCTATAGTTGGGAAAGGGACAGTAATCAGAGGGGACTTTACCGGAGACAGAGAAGGTATGTTAAATACTCTTATTTCCTAGAGGATGTCTTAAGCTGTTTAATCTTTTTGTTTGTTTGTTTCATTTATATCAGTATCATATTTGAAAGTAAACCAACCCAGTGAGTAGAGTTGGGAGGGGCTTCAGTTAAGGTAGAATTAAGGGGAGGGAGTCTTCTATTATTCATGTATCATGAAAAGAAAGGGGAAGAAACCCATTCCCAAACTAAAGGTGGAGAAGGTGAGACTGGCATGTGATAGATACCTTTCTATGTGATGTCTCTGCAATCTCCTTTCCACCCTCCCCCAGTACCTTTAAAAATTAGTCCAGGAATTTGGAATTAAATAGATTTGATGAGCTTGAGGTAGTTAAGGGCACGTTCTTTGCTTGAGAACCGATGAATGAGACTGAAAAATAAGCGGCTTAATTTTTTCCTAGTCAGGCAACATTCATATATGCAGAAAGAGCTTAGGCCATTTTTTTTTTCTCCTCTTAAAATTGATTGCCTGAAGACTCCATTTATTGGTGTCCTGGTTTACAAGGCAATTAGGCCCATCATTGTATTGCAGGCTGATAATCCTGAGATGAATCTTGGCACCACTGCTTTATGTAAACAGAAAGAAGACAGGAAATACGGAAATGTCATAAATATTCATTGGTGAAATGGTTTGGTATTGATGGAATTTTTCATTTGATTCTTTTGACATTACTTGATAAGATTTAAAATTGACTGTTTCTGTAGATTGAATTTTCTCATAAAAAATTTCAAGTGGTCAGATGTGAATAAATAAAGCATATAGAATTTTTTAATTTTGGGGGGACATGGTGTTGATGTAGGTACATTGCATTAACTGCAGAAACAATGTCTCCATCTATTCATCAGAAATTTTATTTAAAGCTTAATAAAATGCTCATTTTCATGGCAGAATGGTGTTACTGGAAGGTAGAGGGGGTGTGAATGGAGGAAACATCTTTAGGGAAACAGTTTTCTGGACTTAATTGCATTAACTATGATATGTTATACATGAAGTGGCTGTTGGTTAGAGCTTAGACTGAGAAAAAAATGGGAGGGATGTAAAGAGGATAAAATTGGCAGCATGGGATCAAAATGATTCTTTTTTTTGTTGAAGCTTCAGAGTTCGACTCGTAAACAAACCATTTTCCTTGGCTTTCACAGTTGAGCACATAAAAATATCCAACATTTAGAAATTTTTGTAGTTCCAAAATGGGCAGAATGATGGGAGGTTGGATTTATCCTTGGAATTGAAAGTGTTATGAGGAAGCTTTATTACAATAAAAATCATGTTTGGGCAGTTACCTGTAATTCGATGAGAGTGTAGTCTAACAAATGCAAGCATTTCTTCTTATAAGTTTACTCTGGGGTCCAGACATTGCTTTTGTGGACCTGCAAGCTTGATGTAGAGATGGGATATTTGTATGAAAGCCCTAGCTTTTGAAAGCTCAAAATAAAAAGTAATCACCTGGGAGAAATGTCTTGGTGGATTTTCTTTTTCTTTCTTTTTTTTCTCCCCCTCACAGCTGTGGTCACTTGTGCAGCTGAAACATATATAAAGTGTTTTAGTATCTTTACCTCATTCGATTCTTCTGATATTCAGGTGAGAGGGGGAGAGCAGATGGAGGCATTAAACACCTTGGTAGAATTCACATGCTTGTTAGGGGTCATGAGTTCTGGGTTCAGATTCCCATTCCACCACTTGATGCTGAGTGATTTCAGTGAAGTCATTAAAAACCATTTATGCCTAGTGGTAATGGTTGTACAACATTGTGAATGTACATACTTTTACTGAATTTACACTTAAATATGGTTAAAATGGTAAAAAAAAAAAAAATCCAGAAACCTTTATAAGGCTGTCAAGGGGAACACTGTATGTATATGAAATATTTTTCAGTATTTATTAATGTTTTGCCCATTAAGTGCCAGGGGAAGTGAAAATGAATTAAAAAGTTGTCAAAAGAGCCTTCACTGTTGTGGGAGAGATAGACAATTTAAATATAGCGAGAGAAGTGAGACAAAACTAATGTGGTTAAGAGTGTGAGTGGGTTCTGAAGTCTGTGTACCATTTAATACTAGCTGTGTAACCTTGGGCACAATGGTCTCATCTGTAAAGTGGGCATAAGAGAACACTTTTATGTGGTTGTTTTGAAGATTAAACAAAATAATCCATGGAAAGCACTTAAACAGTTGTTAATATAGTACACATTAAAAACTACTAGTTGTTGGCATTATTATTAGATAGGAAGAGACTAGAATGTGAATAGTCTCGGGTATCCTACCGCTGAATTCTTGGTGTTGTTATGTTCTATTATTTATTAAAGAGGTATTATTTTTTGTTAATTTATCACAGCTTATCTGTATATTTGAATGTTTGCACTGTAGTCTAGGAACTTTAATTAGTAAAGCACTAAACATGTTAATTGTTAGCTTCCTCATTTGTAAAATAATAAAAGCTGCCCTGAGAAGTTAAATGACTTGTTTAAGGTTACATAGTAAGTGGAAGAGTCAGGGTTACAGCCCCCAAATTCTGATTCCTCAACTCTATTTATATCTTTTTAAATTGTGAATAAGCCATGTGTATGAAAGTGCATAAAACTCTTCATTTAAATAACAACAACAAATTGGAAGACTGTTTTTGGTAACCAGCTTAACTAAAAGGAGACTTCTAGTACCCTTAAAGCCTCTTCGAATCTCTCTCCTTCCCCTGCCCTCAGAAGTAACCACTTTCCTGAAATTTGTGTGGATCATCCCCTTTTCTCTATAGTTGTACTGAAGAAGTACATATCCTAATTAATATATTTTTCACTTTTACAACTTTATATAAATAAAATCATATTTTTAAGTATTCTTCTGTGACTTGCTTTCTTACTTATTCTTATTTTCTAACTTTTAAAGAGCTTTGTTTCTTCCACCATTAAAATAACATGCTCATTCATGGCAGAAATTGAAAATTACAAAAAAGTAAAAGGAAGCAAAATTATTTTCTATGGTCTCATTACCCAGCAACTTATTATTATGTATGTAAATATGTATATATTCTTCAATATATGTGTACACACACACACACACGTGGATAGTTTAAGATAGCAAGAGGAACCCAGTTTGCATTTACGGATGACCAGGTTATCCAGATGTGGATCAGTCATGTTTGGAAATAACAATGGGAGAGAGTAGTAGCAGCCTTTTGTGAGCTGTGAAGGAGCATCATTTTAGAGTGTTTTCCTCACTGGCAGGAGTTATTTATTTACTAGATACTAATTCTTTGTTATACCAGCTTGGTGCTTCAGGTCATGTTTTCGTAAGTCACTTACCTCTTTTGGTCAGACTGTGCATCTTTTTGCAGAAAGGCAGCCTGTTTCGTTTATCCTCACCTGATTGTGCAGGAGGGTCTCTCATCTAATGTACAGAGAGTACCGCGAATAGGAAATCCTTAGCTATATAAGTTTAGCAAACTCAACACCAAGAACTTTTTGTCTATGAGATTTAAAATCCAAATTGATTAATAATGGGTTGGAGCTTCATTTTACTTAAACTGTAAATTGGGGCACAAATGAGATAATACATGTGAAAATACTTTTTTAAACTGTAAAGGACTATATAAATGTTAGGGATTTTTTTCTCTCCTAGTTTACAAAACTGAAATTAGGGCATCACACTGAGGTAAAAGCTTGTCATATTTGGTTTATTGCCTTTCTGAAGCATTCTGCCAGTGCTGGAGGGACTATATGAAGGTTTCTTCCTTGAACCTTGAAAATTGTTAGATACAGTGGGATGGAGAAGGTGCTAGAAGATTTTATCCTAGTGAACATATGAGACCTGGTTCCACATTCCTGTGCTGGCTAGCTCAAAATGAAACGATTGAGGCTTTATTGCAGTGGAGAATGCAGTATATAGTTTGCCCTTCATTATCCTAACAAATACAGTGCTTTCCCCTTTGGTTTTCTACCTGTATGTAAGTTATTACAGAGACAGAATAGTAAAGTGAGATGAGTATTCGTGCATATGTAAAAGGGAGATAATACCTGATTGTCGGGGTGTTGCGTAGATTAAATGAGATAAAAAGGACAAAGACCCTGGAACACTGCCTGGCATATAAATAGTTGGTGCTTAATATGGTAGCTTCTACTATTAGTATTTTTATTTTTCTTATGAGTTGTTTAGAGCTAATCCCTCCAGGCTGTTGTTTTGTTATTCATTATTTTCCTGGGCATATTTTCAGTATCTCCTCTCACTTATTTTATGTTTGGAATATAAATTTACTTTAATATTATAAGTAAAGCAAAACAAAGAAATGAAATCCACAACTGCAGTGCATCCTGGCCAAGGAGCCACGAGTCTTGTGTGTGACAGGTGTGGCTAAGTCATTTGTTCATCTGTACCTGTTGAGTGGTTATTAGATGGCACTGAGGGAGTGCTGGGAGTGTGGGATACAAAAATCAGAATTTTCGTGCTGCTGAGGTGGTTATAGTCAATCTAGTGGGGAGATGGACATGTCACACTAACAGTAAAGTAGTGGGCTGAATGGGGAGGATGGAGAGCGCCATGGCCTGATCTTCTGGGGGAGCAGGGAAGAGAGATGCTTGGAGGAGTTAATTCTTGAGCTGAGACCTGAAGTACATGGGGATGTGCTGGGGAAGGGGAAGTTAAGAATAGTTTGTGGTGTCAACAGCACAGTCTTCCTTGATTGTTCCCTCCCAGTGTTCTTGTAGGCCTTAGTTTGTACCTCTTTTTAAGGCCTTCCTAGCATGTTTACCAACTGTAAAACCAAATAAGTAAATCCCCAAACATGTTATACTATCAAGCTCTTATTTTTCCATATTCTGTGGAAAGCCCTCTCCCTACTGAATCCCTCAGTCTTTACATTGTCCATTAGATGAACTGTACTGATGAACGTATTTCATGGTTTTTGTTCTTTTTAGTTTGTTGTTTAGCAGGAAGAGGTTTTTGAAGCTGTTGATATTTAAGAAGAAATCTTTATTGTTTTTTGCTTTCTCAGTAAATGTTGATATTCATTAGAGTTGGTTCCTTGGCTCACTGGACTTTTTAAGATTCATAAGTAGTCTTGCCCACTCTGTCTTTCTCTGCTACCTCTATTCTGATGACTGTGAAATCTCTAGCTCGGCGCTCTCTCCTGAGCTGCAGGCTTGTATATGTCAGTGGCTACTAGCCATACATATGCATCTATTTAGATAATCCTCAAAGTCAGTAGATCGAAAACAGAACTGAAGTTCCCCATCTACTTCATCTGATCTCCCCTATTTTATACCCCCTACCACACAAAAAGTTAAAATCATCTCTTGCTGTAGTTTTGTCTTAATTTAAAGGTGCTATCATCTATCTAGTCATTCAAGATAATGAATCTGTGCTATTAGTCTTTTCTTCTCTCTTAGAGCTCAAAATACATCCTTCTATATTTCATTTTCCTTGTCCTATTACCACCTTAGTTCAGACCCTAATCTCACCTGGACAAGTACAGTAGTTTTCTAACTAGATTTTGTATCATCCATCTAATAAACCTATCTTCCACCAGCAGCCAGAACATCTATGCAATAGGCATATATGTCCATGTCATTCCCCTACTTAAATCCCTTTATTGGCTATAAAGTCTAAGCTCCTTAGCATGTCCTATTAGGCCCTCTATGAACTGCTCCTCTGTATTCCTCCTGCCTGTACTCCTCCCATCGCTGGCAATACTGAGTAATCTGCAGTTTCACACCTTTGCTCATACTGTTTCTCCTTTAACTCACCCCTTTGGTTTGGGTGCATTTCCGCTAAGAAACTTTTCAGAACCTTTAAGGTTGTTTGCCTGCTTTTTGTTCCCCAGGAGCACCCAGTGCATGCCCGTGTCATAGTCCCCAGCCCTGTTTTAGGGAGATTAATGGTTTCTGTCTACTCTTTAACTGTAAGTTTCTTGGGGCAGGGGCGCTTCCTAGTCATCTTTGTAGTCCTAACTCCTGGAGGGTGCCTTGCAGTTTTTGAACTGAACCTAGTAAGGATAGATGACAAGCCAGTAGTATGATATTCTAATGATGAATAAGGTGATATGTGTTCTTCCAGATGTGGATTTTTATTTATTTAGAATGGAATTTAGAATTTGATTGGATTGGTGAATTATTAGAATAATTTCTTGGGCGTGGCTTTGCAGGCCACATAGAGTCTCTTTTATTTCTTCTCTTCCTTGTCCTTTCCCTCCTCCTGTTTCATTCTTAACTCACAGGCCATACAAAAATAGGCTGTGGATGAACCGTAGCTTGACAATCCCTACAATGTTCACAAGTCAAACTTGAAGTTGTAGAATATAGAAGAGCAGAGAGACTAAAGCAAGTTCATGTTTCTTGTTTTATTTGTTATAAAATTTAGTTCCTTGGGCAGTTATGTTTATCTTTAGTATTGGAAACAATTGCACAGAATCTATTTTGGTAAACTATTCTGTTTGTCTAAAGGTTTAACATCTTATTAAATGGGCCATTTACCTCTGTATGAAGGTGCTCCAAGACCACTTGGTTTATAAAGCTCTGATCCAGCTCCTCTTCCTCTATTTAGGCAGCTGTCTGGGTCCTTTCAGAATATGCCTATTTTTATGATGATATAAATTGTGCTTTTTCTTAGGTATTTTGAAGGTACTGTGGACTGATATATTTTTTACAGTAATCTTCAATCCCTTGCTGACTGGAGATTATGATCTTGATTTGCCTTTTGATCATGTCCTTCAAGCTTCTGCTGATGCTCATGTTTTCTGGCTTCTATGTTAGAATTTTTCTACATATCCTAGTTTTCCAATGTATCCTCCATCTTTTATTTTGAGTTGATAGAAAAAATCCTTATTCATAAATATAGTTACATTATTTATACTTCCGTAAATTTAATGTTTTGTTTGACCTTGTATTGCATAGGTTGTTTATGTTGCATTTTCATTTTAAGGATGAAGATATCAAGACTCAATAGGGTAATTTGTCTCAGGCCTTAAGTCTAGTAAGGGATGAGGATGGAAAGATGAAAGGGACCCAGTATTTGAATATCTGTGGTAGGCAATATGTTGGGTACATTCTCTCCTTTATATAATTTAATTCTCTTATTTACACTGTATAGGTTATTGCACCTGTTTAACAGAAGAGCAAACTGAAACAACTGAGGCCTGGAGGGATTAAGTAGCTTGCATTTGGTTACATAGCTAGTAAGAGAAGCTTGTATTAAAACCTTGTCTGCCTTGCTCCAAAGTCCTTATTCTTTTTACTGTACTGGGTATAAAGCTCCCTGGTTTTAAACTCTTAGGTCAGCATTTTTCAACCTACTTAGACAAGTAGTATCTTGGCTATACATTAGAATCATACTAGAAGCTGTTTTAAAAAGACATGCCTTAGTTCCACTCTGACCAGTGCTAACAGAACTTCTGTAGGTGAGCTTAAGGCATGTATATTGGTGTATGTTTATATAGCAAATATAAATTAAATTGTATTGAGGTATCTATAACATATGTAGAAAAAGGTGCAGGAAAGATGTAAGCAGCACTCATATCAAGAAAGGGAATATTACCTCTTTCTCCCAGGTAGCCAGTATTCTGACTTTCATTACCATAGATTACATTTGCCTATTTATGAACTTTCGTAAGGTAGGATTGGCTTTTTGCATTCAACTTTGTGAGATTAATTTATGTTCCTGTGTGCAGCAATAGTTTGTTCTTGCTTATTACTGTATAGCAATAGTTCTCAAACATTTTGGTGTTTTCACTCTTACTATTTATTGAAGACCCCAAAGAGCTTTTGTTTGCGGGTTAAACCTATCAATATTTACTGTATTAAAAATTAAAACTGAAATTTTAATAGTTTATTTATTGAAAAATAATAAACCTATTAAATGTTGGCATATTTTTGCATATTTCTGTGAAAGTAACTAGTATCCCAAGCCAAATAAATTAGAATAGTATTTTACTTTTTTCCAAATTTATTTATTTGATTGGATATACATCTATTTCTATGTTCAATCTATTGCAATTGATTGTTTTGTTTGTAGTATGTAAAGAAAATCCAGTTGCACATAGATGTGTGGCTAGAAAAGGGAGCAATGTTTTAATTGCCTTTTTAGGTAATTGTGGGTATCCTTTTTTGGGATCACACCAAAATTTGACAACTGCTAGTTTTCTTCAAGTTTATTGCCTTGTGTAATCTGAAACACTATCTGTGAGCTTTTCGTACTCTGTTACATTAAAATTCATTAGTCTTTTTATACTTTGAGTGGATCTTCTACCCATGCATGATTTTGTAGCATCAGGCATTGGTCAGTTGAAAATAATGGTTCACTCGAGTAGCTCTTCTAAATATTGACATACTCTATTATACAGTGTCAAAAAAAATCACATTTGTTAATTTCACCCCAGTCTCATCAGACAAGTCTTTTCTAATTTTCTCTTGAAAGCTCAGATTTTATCATTGGCAACAAATACTGACAGTTGTTTTCCATGAAGTGACAGTCTCTCATTGTTCATTTTTGAAAAAATGTCTGCCAAACATCCAAGTCTGGATAATCATAGCTTGTCTGCCAGTCGTTCTTTCAAGTAAATACGGTGTTGCATGAAGAAAAGCAGCTAGTTCAGCTTGCAGCTCACTGCACAAGTATGTGAGTGCTTTTCCTCGAGGCAGTTCTTGTACTTGGGTGTGTGGGAGAAGTGCTTTATGTGCACTGCCCATTTTCACCACAGAATGTGAAAAAGATGTGTAAGTAACGATTGAGTATTAATAAAGTAATTTTTGTGGCTTCATCAAGAACATTCTTCAGTGAAACTGAAACTTGATTTTTTTTTTTTTTTGGCATGGCTAGAAGAATGCAAAGATACTATTACAGTTTGTAATCACTGCCTTGATTCGATACAAGATGGTATATTTATTCATATGATTGTGTTTCTAGGGTTTACTTATCTCTTATTTACTTATTTCTTATTGGGGGAATAGGGGTTTTGTTAGACCTTTGCTAACATTACTGTTTTGAAAGCCAGAATGAATGCAGTATGTTTTCCTTGGCTTAGTAGAACCAAAACACTTTTATAGAGTTGAGCAGTTTTATGACTTTGTCAAGATGTTAGAAAATGGGCTTGGTGTTTGTTCTTCAGAATCTTGTGGCGAAGGAAAGGTATGAAGTGGCCTGTAGAGAACTGTGCATTGCTGTGCATAAAAGCGGTTCTCTAGGTGTATTTGGTCTTCCTACTCTTAACCTGAAGCATATGCAGTAGAAAAGAAAAAGATGCAGATGAAGCTATAGCCAAGTAATCTTTTGTGTAGTGACTTTGGTTTTTCATTGTGACTAGGCAGAGAGAATGGAGGAGGTAGGTTAGAGAAGTCATAGGATTGAGCATTATTTTACCTTTTACCCAGCACCCTTACACAGCCTGGAACCTTAGTTCTGAGCGGGAGAGAATGAACATTCATTGTGTACCCATGTTGTGCTAGGACCTATATTGTATCTTACTTAAACTTAAAATAATCCTGGTCTAATTATTTTATTTTACACATGAGAAAACTTAGGCTCAGTGATGCAGAGCCTTCTCAAGCCCACCAGACTTTAAGTGACGAGGGTGGAATTTATCCCCAGACTTTTCTGCTTCCAGAGCCTATGAATACTCTTTCTTGTCTTCTAAGAGTGCTGTCCTGTCTTCCAAGGACAGTTTCTCACTGGTTATTTATGTACCCTTGATATCTAGAATGTAGCAGGGCTTAGTAACATTTTTGTTGAATAATTGGGTCAGTGATAAGTGAATAAACCAGTTTTTACAGTGTAGGATATAACCTAAGCCGTCTGGGGCTGCTGTGTAGATTGGTGGGTGGTACAAAGTTTGCACACTAGGATCTGGTCACCATTTTTTTCCATAGGGATCAACCTTAACTATAAACTCTATAAAACTATTTAAGTTGGATATTTAGGAATTGAAGAGATGTAATGGGATGAATTTTCCTTAGATTGTTAATGATTTTTCCAGAAATAGGTAATACATATATTTGCCCTTGTTGCCCGCTTACCAGCTGTGAGACCTTGGTCAAGTTACTTCAATTTTCTGTGACTCATTTTTTTAATCTTTAAAAAGGGAAAGGCAGTTATAATACTATATAATTCCTAGGTATTTATGAGGATTGGATGGGATAATTCATATAAAGAATTTACCACAATGCTTGGCATAGATTAGCTACTCAATAAATGGTAGCTGTTATTCATTTTACCCTTCTGAAATGAAGTATTGAGTTTACTGTGACTTTTAGCATGTGAAGAAAGAACAATGTTTTGGATTTAAAGCATTTTTATTAGAGAAATAAAGTGCTGAACGTATTAGTTTTTGTATTTTGGGATTTGTTTTCTGATTATTGTTTTCTTGGTCTTCTTGGCAGAGAAGCTCCAGTTTTGGCTGTTTGGCTGGATTTCTTGGTGAACCAATGCAAATATGGTATGGCCTTTGCCTCTCCATCAACTTTTTAAGCTTTGTAGTCTAGTTGAAAAAGGTTGGACTGTTCTGTAGAGTTCACTAAGGTTGATTTTTTTCTAAATTAAAAATGTCAGTGAATATGAGAAACACCCTTTTCTAAATTTTTTCTAACTGTACTAGTCATTTGAGAGGATCCAGTATTTCTCTGTAGTACCCTGCCCCAGAACCAAAGAAGGAGTGTGTTATTAAAAATTCTATGCATTTATTTATATTGGTGGTAATATTATCCATATATTTGAATTTATGGCTTTGACAGTATGTTTTGTTTAGGCTGTGGAGTTATGGAGGGGAAAAACAACTATTTATTCTAAATGAACATTAGCTGAAAGCCTGCCTGCTCTTCAACCAATTGCCAGTGTAGGTACACTGTCTCCTGGATGGGAGTTCGCATGAAACTTTTGAATGAGGTCTATGTTCCCTAGTATGGTGTATAAGGTTGTTAGTTTGGTAACCTGTCCCTGACTCCCTCTCCATTGTCACTCATTGTCTGTTCTCCAACCAAGCTTGCACATTTTACCTCTAGTACTAAGGAAGTGCACATGGTACTGTGTTTACAGTTCTTCTGATGTGCTGTGCCTGTTGTTTCAGAGTCATTGCACATGCTCCTCTCTGGGCCTGGATGTTCCTTTGAAACTCTTAATTGGTGTAACTTCATTCAGCTCTTAAGGCTCAGCTTTAAAGGTTAAAGGTTAAAGCTTTTAAAGGTTAAAGAGTTAACCTTTTCCAGAAAGCTTTCCTTGACTTTCCTAGGTTGGGATGGGTGCCCCAGCTCTGGGTTGGCCTGATTATAACTATCCATTTATTTATTATTTATTGATTTCCTCCACTTGGAGTAGGCAGGGGTTGTATCTGATCATCCATTTGTTATCAAGAGCCCATTTTTGGACCTTGCACAGAATAGGCATCAGTAAGGTCTCGTTGTGTGAATCCATAGTGTCTGGCTGGTTTGTTAGCAGCTGTAACTTCCCAACTAGTTGACACTACTCCATGTTGTTCTAGGCTGAGTTTTAGTAGAATGGCTTTACTGTTGTGGCCATTGCACCTTGTGTTGTCTTCACGTCAGCCCACTCTCCTGGAGCTTTTCTTTATTTTTTCCCACAGCTGGGTCAGTGGAGCTGTGTACGCCGTTGACATACTGATACTCAGAAAGAACTTGATTGGTGACAGATCCTGGAATCTCACTTGGGGTAAATGAAGGTTACATTGGTAAATGGAGAAGTTGGGACCTTATGCTTGCTTTTCTAACTCTTGGTTCTTTTCTCTGCCTCTAGGTTTCCTCCTTATTAACCTTTCTGTCAGTTTTAACATTTAGATAAAATGAATGCTACAGAACCAGATTTTATCAGTATGCTGTGCATATTTCTTGAACCTAAATTCAGAACTTGACTTAGCCTGTTACAGTGGTGGGATGATGGACACTTTAGGAAATGTGGGGTTTTTATGTCTGTCCTATTAAGCCCTTACTTAGTAAGTAGTTGCTGACAGGTAATTTAAATTATGGCTTCCAAAAACATTTTGCTGATTAGTGTGTTAGTAGCAGGCAAAAACAATCATTTATGTATGACATTCATTTAGTTAATATGGGTGTCAAGTTCTGTGCTAGGTAGTTTCTGTTGATACAAAGATGAGTAAGGTATGGTCTTTGCCTCTAAGGAGCTCCCAAGTGCGAGAGAGAATGTATGAACAAACACATTACAGTTCAGTGTGTTGTAGATATTGTAAAATAACTAGCAAAGAGGAAAGTGTTAATACCTTTTTCAGGGAACAGTTCTTGGAAGAGTAGACACCTGAAAAAAGACTAAGACTTCTTTTTGGAAGATTCTGGATGTATCAGAAGACCTGGATTTGAACCCCAGCTCAGCCACTTATTAGCTGTCTGACTCAGGGCAAGTTGTTTAAAGCACTTGGAATCTCAGTTTTTTCCCCTGTAAAGTGAAGATAATCATATCCGTATCTACCTTTGAAAGTTGTGAGGATTTAATACATGTCAAAGAACTTCATAAATGTGCTATACAAATATTAATCCTGGTTTTGTTTTTATTTATTCATTGATGGTATTATTTTGACAGATTGGAGCATGAGTTCTTACTCAAAACAGAAATAAGTGAGAAAAAGATTGGTCATATTAGGATGTAGGTATCATTTATGAAGTGCTAACACTGTAAGAATCGTGAATTAAGGCAAAGAGTTTTAATTAAGTCCAGAATCCATGAAACTTTGAGTTTGTGCTGCTGTGGAAGATACTGCTTAGGGTGCTTAAGGAGTGATCTGAAAAAAATAGTGCGGTTCTAAACCGCAATGAGATAACACCTCCCACCAGTTAGGATGGCCAACATCGAAAAGACTAGGAACAACAAATGCCGGTGAGGATGCGGAGAAGGGGGAACCCTCCTACACTGCTGGTGGGAATGTAAACTAGTTCAATCATTGTGGAAAGCAATATGGAGGTTCCTAGGAAATCTAAAAATAGAAATACCATTTGACCCGGGAAGTCCACTCCTAGGAATTTACCTAGAAATACCATTTGACCCGGGAAGTCCACTCCTAGGAATTTACCCAAAGAAAACAATTTCTCAGATTCAAAAAGACATGTGCACCCTTATGTTTATCGCAGCACTTTTTACAATAGCCAAGATTATGGAAGCAAGCTAAGTGTCCATCAATAGGTGAATGGATAAAGGAGAGGTGGTACATATACACAATGGCATGCTATTCAGCCATAAGAAAGAAACAAATCCTACCATTTGCAACAACATGGATGGAACTGGAAGATATTATGTTCAGTGAAATAAGCAGGCAGAGAAAGACAAGTGCCAAATGATTTTCCTCATTTGTGGAGTATAACAACGAAGCAAAACTGAAGGAACAAAATAGCAGCAGACTCACAGACTCCAAGAAAGGACTAGCGGTTACCAAAGGGGAGGGGTGGGGGAGGACGGTTTGGGAAGGAGGGCAAAGGGGATTGTGGGGTGTCATGATTGGTGCACATGGTGTGTGTGGGGTCTCAGGGAAGGCAGTGTAGCTCAGAGAAGACAAATAGGGACTCTGTGGCATCTTACTCCACTGATGGACACTGACTGCAATGGGGTATGGGGGGGACTCGATAAAAAGGGTGAATGTAATAACCACATTGTTTTTCTTGTGAAACCTTCATAAAAGTATATATCAATGATACCTTAATAAAAACAAAAGAAAACAAAAACAAACAAAATAGTGCGGTTCTGAGTGGCTTGGGTGGCAACAGTCTGAAGTGGGAAGATCTCCATTTCTTGTTAAAAGACTTAAGTCTGTGCCACCATTCAAATTCATTTAATATTTTTGAATTGCATTTTCACTATCAATAAGATAGAGATATAATAGTTAATTTTGCAGACTGAGAGGATAAATTAGGTAAAGTGCACACCACTAGCTTTAATCAAATTAAATTAAGTTAATTTGTAGAATATTAAATTTTTTTTCCTTTCAATACACTAGACTACTTTAGAGAATCTTGCTTTAAATAATAGAATTGGCATTCTATCATTTATACTGTACTAACACTGATAGTATTTTAACTTTCTTCAAGTTTATTTCTTAGAATAATTTTGCAGGGTGAATTTAAATCCCTACTCTTGCACTTACTGGCTGTGTGATCTTCAAAGTTATGTAATCTTACAGAAAACTTATTTTATTCATTTATGAGATGGGGAAAAGGTGTATTTACAGTAGATAGTTGGTGGGAGGATTAAATGAGATAATTAGATAAATTACTTAGTTTGGTGTTTGGTACTATGATTTCAGTAAATGGTACCATTGTTATTATTACCACTTTGATTTTATAAATGAGGAACTGGATACAGATTTAGCAACCTGACTAGATTTACTTATAAGAAACCAAGGATGGGATTCAATCCAGGTTTGTGTGATGCTAAAGCCTTTGTTTGCTCTTTATCCTTTTACCAGGATATATTTTGTAATTAACTTTTTCATTTGTATGGAAATATATTCTGAAGTACTGTAGTGTGTTTGGAAATAACTTGTTTTGCTCTTAGGTAGTTGAAAGTTTTTAGCGATGTTTTAGATAGTTAAAACTTTTCAGTGGTGTTATACTAATAGTTTACATAAACTCAGAACTTAATTGGTTAAGGAAAGAACTCTTTGGCCTAATTTCTGTGATCAGACACAATTTAAGGGCAGATACTCTGGGGTCATGATCAGTGGTTAGTGAAAAGACCAATGTGTTTTTTTCCCTCCTAAGCAGATTTACTGAGGCAAAAATGACAAGTAATAAATGACACATTTAATGTAGTTGCTAAGTTTTGACATAGGTGTATGCCTGTGAAACCATCATCACAATTCACATAGTGAATGTTTCCGTCACCTCCCAGAAGTTTCCTAGTACCCCTGGTACCAGGGTTTCAATAAATAAACCAATCTCTTTCTGCTCTCCCTGATTTCCCTCCAAACAACCATTGATCTCCTTTACTATAAAGTAAACAGAGGTTTTGAAGTCAAACCAATCAGGATTCAGATCTCTAGTGTGCTACTGTATTCGTTAGGGGGTCTTTGGAGAAGTTATTTCCTCTGTCAGCCTAGTTTATTCATCTGTATAAATAGGGATCGTATCACCCGCCCAAAGGACCATGAGGAAGACGAAACAATGTGTAGAAAGAGGCTAGCGTGGAACCTGACACATAGGGGACCTGCCATCACTGGAAGCCTGTATTTCCAGCCCAGCGTTCACTTGGTGCCCCTGAGTACAATTAGGAGTTCAGAGCTCCACAATTCTTTTCTGTCACCTAGACCTTGTGTCCCCCTCCCACCGAATGAGTTTTTAGTGTTGTTGAAACAGGAAAGTTTAGATTTAGGCAGTTTAAAGCCTTAACAGACTTTCTGGTACTCCTGTCTTCCCTCCTCCATGCCCGGTGTTTCACATGCTATTATGAGCAGATGTTCTTCATAAATAAGCAAAGAACTCCACAGCAGATTTTTGAGTTCTTGTATTGTGATAAAGCTGCATGAGCAATGAGCTTGTAGTCAAACTTTTGGGTTTCAGTTTCCATGCTGCCTTGTTTCTGAGCTTCAGTTTTCTCACATAGAAAGTTGGGAAGGCTCATACCACACAAATTCATTGAGAGGATTGAAGGAGAATTTTGAAAACAAACTGTGTGATGAAGTCATAGTACATCTCCATCATCCCATGCTTGCCTTGGAGTGTTAGAACTTTGTAAAGTTCTGATGGCATTTAAATTTGGCCTCCTAGGAGGTTTTTTTCAAAGTATATTTTATTAGGTTTTGCTGATCAGTAGCACAAAAAAGCAAAAACCGAAGGTTAAAGTGCTTAGCATTTAAAGTCAGAGAAACTTTAATTCAAAGTTTAGTAGCTGTGCGACTTTGGTCAAGTTACTTAATTTCTCTGAGCCTTAAATTCTCACTTGACAGTAAGGCATGTCTAGTGTATCTCAGGGTTGTGAGGATTAGAAATAATGTGTGTACAGTGGTTGGCGTAAAGTGGATACCCAGGGATGCTAGTTTCCTTCCTTTCACTTCCAAAATTAGAAGTGTGGGGATTACTTTTGCCTTCCTCATTCCTTCACGCAGTTTGGCCCAAGTATAGCCATTAGGTAGTGTCTCCCATTTCCCATTTAAGTCTGAAAATGCAGTTTGGGGTTTATGATGTTAGCAGTTATTGTAAAGGATTTTTTTTTCCTCTAATAATGGGAGGAGCTGAAGCCATGCTTTTGTATTTTCTTATGAATTCTCAGTGCTGTAGCTGGAGGTGTTTTGTACTGTGGGAGCCAGGGAAACCAGGGGCCGTTTTCTTGTCTATTCTGTTTATTTGAGTTGGAGAATTGTGTAAAGGTTTCTTAGTGAATAAAGAGGATTTGCTGAGTTCAGATTCTTCCTCCTGGGCGAGCCCAGAAATCACCTACTTGGGTGGAAAAACAAATAGGAAAATGTAGGTTTAACTGGTGAGTTCTACTTGTAAAATTGTCAGGATCTTTGAGTTTGGGGGCAATAAGGAAGAGTTGATTCTCCATGTCTCTCTTCCCCTCCAGAGCATTTACTGCCCAACACAAAGAGGGCTTTAAGATGGAGGTCTGCATTGTAATTTCCTAGAAATTGCTGCTTCTGGTAATAGCGTATTCAGTTTGCACCTCTTTGCTGCAGTAGATGAAACAATGGGGACAATAAAGCCATTTATCTGATAGCTGTAGCCTCAATGGGATGTTTGTTTTAATAATGGTATAATTTCCAGGGCTCATAAATTGTGATTTTATTCTCATGGAAATAACTGCCCGGTGGTATTTGGATTCTCAGGTCTCCTGTTGTGGATAATTTCACTAACATTCTGTCTGACAATTCCCTTTATTCCAGACTCATTTTAGATTGTTCAGGATGGTTGGGTAATTAGTCCAGTGCAGAGCCAATTTTCTTACTTTGGGGCTGGCAGGTGGTTACTAGGTAACTAGAGGATCTTCTGAACAGGGAAGAAATTCTGCTTAGGGATTAAAGGCAAAATACTGGAGTTTGGTTTTGATTGTCATCTGGGATTTTTTAAAAAGGTTTTATCTATCCGATGCCAAAATATCTGGATGAAAATAAAAAATTTAAGTTATCTGAATATTTATTTTCCATGGACCAAACATCCCATTGTATTTGGGAAAATGGTGTGTTTTAGTCTTTAATTTTCATCTGTGTGTTTTGCCAGGGAATATCCACAGAGGCCAAAGGATGGTAACAGCTACCACAGGCTAGATATTGCCCTCCATGTTTCCTATACATTATCTCTGAATTGTAATTAGAGCCCTGAGAGGTGGGTATTGTTTCTATTTTACCCATCAGAAACTTATATTCAGTGAATTTAAGTAACTAAATTAAGGTATCTCAGCCAGTAAGTGGCAGGCACTTTACCAGAGTCAAAGCTCTTAGTAGGTTTTCAATTATAGTATAAGGTATTCTGAAGATACATTAAAGTTTCTGCATATTAAGCTCTTAAATATTACAGTGATTGGCTCAGTAATATATTATGAATTAGTATTTATCATCAGATGTATATATATGATTGTTCTTCCTGTCATCTAGTCTTGTATTACAATAGTAAGGTACATGGAGTAGTTTGATTGTCTTACCAAAACTAAAGGCCTTCCAGACATAGAATTTGTTATTTTTTTAAGTCGTGCTTGCTTTTTTTTTAATTAAGGTATTATTGATGTACACTCTTATGAAGGTTTTCATGTGAAAAACAATGTGGTTACTACATTCACCCATATTACTGAGTCCCCCACCGATACCCCATTGCAGTCACTGCCCATCAGTGTAGTAAGATGCCACAGAGTCACTGTTTGCCTTCTCTGTGCTACACTGTCTTCCCCATGATCCCCTGACATCATGTGTGCCAATCATAATACCCCTCAATCCCCTTCTCCCTCCCTCCCCACCCACCCTCCCCCACCCCTCCCCTTTGGTAACCACTAGTTCCTTCTTGGAGTCTGTGAGTCTGCTGCTATTTTCAGACATACAGTTTTTTTTTTTTCTTCAGGTTTTTAATTAATTAATTATTTTATTTTGTTATCATTAATCTACAATTACATGAGTGACATTATGGTTACTAGGCTCCCCTCATCATCAAGTTCCCACTACATACCCCATTACAGTCACTGTCCTTCAGCGTAGTAAGATGCTATAGAATCACTACTTGTCTTCTCTGTGTTGTACACAGACATACAGTTTTTTAAAAATTCTTTCAAAGGTACTAAAGCTTGGTATAGTCAGTGGAAATAGCCTCAGACTTGGAGTTTGGGGCCTGGGTTTTAAAATCTTGGCACTGCCACTTATTGTGTGATCTTGGATAAACCTCTTAATCCTCACTGGCTAGTCCTTAGCCCTTGCATAAGCCTCATTTTGCTCATATGCAAAATTGGGATATGATACCCATTTTACAGGGATGTTCGGGTTAATGGATGTGATACTGCCTAGCATATGCCTGTAACACACTTGGGGTGCAATAAGTGCAATAAATAATTGTTTCCTTCCTTCTTGGCTAGTTCTACTACTAGTGAACTATTGGTATAATTTGATTTTTCTCTCATCTTTGGCCACAGGATTTATTAAAAAATGGCCAACTTCTAGGTCCATTATGTTATACTTCATGTTGATGCTGTTTAATTGAGTTCATTTTTCTCTAGGAACTTGCCCAAACTTGGTAATTTGTTTAAGGGACATTTAGACAGCTGGTTCATTGTTTACACTTTCTTGGTCGAGAGAGTAAGTGCATATGTGGAAAGGGCATTGGATTTGTGATCATACAGATTTGGCTGAAGCTGAGTTTCCTGGGACAACTGACTTTCTCTGTCTTTCATCTGTTGTGAGGATAAGTGAGATAATGGATATGAAAATGCCTTTTAAGATGAAAAACTGTAACTGATGATAAATACTACATTCAAGGGCTAAGGGCTTGAATTAAGAAAAGAGACATTTTGATGAGTTTTAGCTCTTGGGGACAGCTGAAGAGAAGAGGCCAGAATAAGGTCCTGGGCAGAGAAAGTATTGAGTGAATATAACTGAATGGTGGAAGTGAGACTGGGGTGGGGGTTGGAGTACAACTGTAAAGCAGGCCAAGGGGACTTAGGGAAGAGCTTAGATACGAAATTTTAATCCATGGAGCAAGGAAGAGGGAAGCTTCTTGAGTAGAGAAACTTAGAACACTGGGCAGTGTGTGGATAACTGATTCTAAGAGTAGGGATGGTTGTAACAGCTGCAGCTTCTCTCATGGGTACACTCAAGTTGAAATCCCAATTTTAAGTCTTCTAGGAATATGTACAGAAGCAAAGAAAGTCAATTTATTTTATTCCTAGCCTCCCCTACCCCCCAACAGCTAAGTGAGTCCATTTTAGGGGGAAAGTTCCAAGTGAATCTTGTGGTATTGTACAAGAATCAATTGGTGGCTCTCAGGTGAGCACATTGGCATATTTTCATTTCAAGAGGCAGGTGGCTGGCAAGTGGGGGATCTCCTTTCACAGACTAGAAAGCTTAATTTTATGTAGTCATATTCAGGTTATCTCTTCCCTGAAAATTGTTTCTGTTTACTGCATTTCCGTAATGCATATGGTATTTTCCCTGAGTGGAACATAAACCAAAATTTTTATTGTGTTTAATTATTGATGTATCTGAATGCTGCAGTGTATTGGTTAAAGATTTTTTCATGTGAAGAAAGCCTTCTGGCTCTGGATTTTGGTATTACACCAGTTTTATTCATTTTTCTTACCGCGGCATGTCAGTTTTTCTTCACAAGTTACTGCATCATGTTGTGCGGATCATTGCCTTCTCTATTGAGTAGTGTGGTAGAATATTTCTTCTACCAGACAGTTCCAAAGTCTCCATTTAATTTGTTTATAAGAACACATTTAGGCTTTTTTCTTCTATGCCCTTTGTCTGCAAGTATGAAGGTGTTGCAGTGATTAGGTAGGAGATGAATTTCCGCAGGCTCTGCTCATAATCACTCTGTTACTTTCATGTTAACTTTATATATAATAATGTCAACTAATATTTACATAATTATTTATTTGTAAAATATTTTATGTTACTTAATTTTTCTTCCTAATGATCTGTTTCTTGCCCTAAAGTGGTAGCTCTTTTGGGGCAGGACCATGTATTTTTTCATCTTTGTATTTGCGGCATTCAGCACAAATCTCATAATGATGATGCTAGCTAACACTGTGCTGCTGTGTGTCAGGCATTGTGCTGAGTGCAGTATTTGTTTTAATCCTTACTATCTCCATTTTATAGAAGGGAAAACAGACTCAGAAAAAGGAAGTAACTTGCTCACTTTCTAAACTAATGAAGGGAAGCAGCTGTGATTACAACCCAAGCAGTCTGACTTCAGAGCCTATATAGCTACCCCCTATACTGTATTTTCTCAGAAACATCTTGTGAGAGTATAGAGGCATATAAAATTATATTATCTATCTTATTTGACTCTTTAATTCTGTGAAGCAATTATGCTGCATCCATTTATAGGTGAGGAAAAGTGAACTAATTATGCAAGGTCATACATTTGTTGAGTGGCAGAATTGGAACTCCAAATCCTAGGGCTGACTCCAGCTCCAGTATTTTCCCCTCTTCTATCACACAGTAGCTGTTGGTTAAAGTTACACATCTATTTTCTTTTTTTTTTTTTTTTTTTTTTTTTAATAATTATTTTTTATTGAAGGGTAGTTGACACACAGTATTACATTACATGAGTTTCAAGTGTACAACACAGTGGTAGAACATTTATATACATAATTCTAGGTTCCAGCTATCACCCTACCAGGCTGTTACAATATCTTGACTATATTCCTTATGCTATACATTACATCCCGGTTACTAATTTATTTTACCATTGGAAGTCTGTCCTTTTTTTTTTTTTTTTTTTTTTTTTTTTTTGTGAGGGCATCTCTCATATTTATTGATCAAATGGTTGTTAACGACAATAAAATTCTGTATAGGGGAGTCAATGCTCAATGCACAATCATTATTCCACCCCAAGCCTAATTTTTGTCAGTCTCCAATCTTCTGAGGCATAACAAACAAGTTTTTACATGTAGAACAAATTCTTACATAATGAATAAGTTACATAGTGAACAGTACAAGGGCAGTCATCACAGAAACTTTCGGTTTTGCTCATGCATTATGAACTATAAACAGTCAGTTCAAATATGAATACTCATTTGGTTTTTATACTTGATTTATATGTGGATTCCACATTTCTCTCTTTATTATTATTATTTTTAATAAAATGCTGAAGTGGTAGGTAGATACAAGATAAAGGTAGAAAACATAGTTTAGTGTTGTAAGAGAGCACATGTAGATGATCAGGTGTGTGCCTGTAGACTATGTGTTAATCCAAGCTAGACAAGGGCAATAAAACATCCATGTATGCAGAAGAATTCTCTCAGAACGGGGGGGTGAGGTTCTAAGCCTCACCTCTGTTGATCCCCAATTTCTCACCTGATGGCCCCCCTGCGACTGTGCCTGTCTTAGGTTGTTCCTCCCTTGAGGAATCTTACCCGTCTCTGGCTAACCAGTCATCTTCCGGGGCCATACAGGGAAATGTGAAGTTGGTAAGTGAGAGAGAAGCCTTATTGTTTGAAAAAGTTAGCTTTTTACTTCTTTGCATATTTATGCCCTGTGGCTTCTATGCCCAGCATTTGTCTTGAGGTATCTTTACCACTTGGAAGAATTATGATACTCGGTAAATTTGATATGAGGCACGAATTCTATTTAAGGGTTGTAATTAGGAGGGAAGAAGAAAAGCTATAGAAGTAGCAGGCGGAAGAAAACATGGGAAGATTGATTATTTCTTTGATATATCTTCTTGTAGAGTAACTTCAGCATGTATAGGTTTTAAGCTACTACTTAAATTGCACACACACATTAACATAATAGGAGTATAGTTACATAACCAAAGCATATCTGTAATTACCAGCCATCTGCAGTGAAACCAAGAAAACCAGTTAGGCACCTTAGGCATTTGTGAAAACTTATCTATGATATGGTGGATATTGTCCAAATGAACTTGAACAGTCTGAGAGAAATCAGACAAATTAAAACAACCCATTCCTGGGGACTGTTCACATGCCATATGTTCTTTTAACAATAAATAGTTTGTAGTTGTAAGACTTTGGAGCGCTACAATTTGCACTTCTCCAAATTCTTGGTTGAGTTCCAACAGTATAGATCCAGTCCAATTTTGTTGTTTTACTGTATGCACAGGCCAGCTTAGATATCTCCTTCCTCATTCCCATGGCAGGTCCAGGAACTGGTGGGATGAGTGCATCTACAGCTGTAGCAGTGCGTGGATCTTTGTTGGGGTTTTGTGATGATCATCTTCTGGCATGAGTCTTCCAGAGGGTGCAGATGTTGGAAGTTCTTTTTCATATCGTATCTTAGTTAATTTTCGGGGTAGCCCAATTAGGCTTTGATCCTCTGTATAAACACAAACAGACCCTTTGCCTACACTTTTATATGCCCTTTATACCCTTGTGTAGAACTCGTTGGAGGTTACCACACAGGAACTGCCCTTTTTTTTTTTTTTTTTTGCTATCACTAATCTACACTTACATGACGAATATTATGTTTACTAGGCTCTCCCCTATACCAGGTCTCCCCTATAAACCCCTTTACAGTCACTGTCCATCAGCATAGCAAAATGTTGTAGAATCACTACTTGCCTTCTCTGTGTTGTACAGCCCTCCCTTTTCTCCTACCCCCCCATGCATGTTAATCTTAATACCCCCCTACTTCTCCCCCCCTTATCCCTCCCTACCCACCCATCCTCCCCAGTCCCTTTCCCTTTGGTACCTGTTAGTCCATTCTTGAGTTCTGTGATTCTGCTGCTGTTTTGTTCCTTCAGTTTTTCCTTTGTTCTTATATTCCACAGATAAGTGAAATCATTTGGTATTTCTCTTTCTCCGCTTGGCTTGTTTCACTGAGCATAATACCCTCCAGCTCCATCCATGTTGCTGCAAATGATTGGATTTGCCCTTTTCTTATAGCTGAGTAGTATTCCATTGTGTATATGTACCACATCTTCTTTATCCATTCATCTATTGATGGACATTTAGGTTGCTTCCAATTCTTGGCTATTGTGAATAGTGCTGCAATAAACATAGGGGTGCATCTGTCTTTCTCAAACTTGATTGCTGCATTCTTAGGGTAAATTCCTAGGAGTGGAATTCCTGGGTCAAATGGTAAGTCTGTTTTGAGCATTTTGGTGTACCTCCATACTGCTTTCCACAATGGTTGAACTAACTTACATTCCCACCAGCAGTGTAGGAGGGTTCCCCTTTCTCCACAGCCTCGCCAACATTTGTTGTTGTTTGTCTTTTGGATGGCAGCCATCCTTACTGGTGTGAGGTGATACCTCATTGTAGTTTTAATTTGCATTTCTCTGATAATTAGCGATGTGGAGCATCTTTTCATGTGTCTGTTGGCCATCTGTATTTCTTTTTTGGAGAACTGTCTGTTCAGTTCCTCTGCCCATTTTTTAATTGGGTTATTTGTTTTTTGTTTGTTGAGGCGTGAGAGCTCCTTATATATTCTGGACGTCAAGCCTTTATCGGATGTGTCATTTTCAAATATATTCTCCCATACTGTAGGGATCCTTCTTGTTCTATTGATGGTGTCTTTTGCTGTACAGAAGCTTTTCAGCTTAATATAGTCCCACTTACTCATTTTTGCTGTTGTTTTCCTTGCCCGGGGAGATATGTTCAAGAAGAGGTCACTCATGTTTATGTCTAAGAGGTTTTCGCCTATGTTTTCTTCCAAGAGTTTAATGGTTTCATGGCTTACATTCAGGTCTTTGATCCATTTTGAGTTTACTTTTGTATATGGGGTTAGACAATGGTCCAGTTTCATTCTCCTACATGTAGCTGTCCAGTTTTGCCAGCACCACCTGTTGAAGAGACTGTCATTTCGCCATTGTATGTCCATGGCTCCTTTATCAAATATTAATTGACCATATATGTCTGGGTTAATGTCTGGATTGTCTAGTCTGTTCCATTGGTCTGTGGCTCTGCTCTTGTGCCAGTACCAAATTGTCTTGATTACTATGGCTTTATAGTAGAGCTTGAAGTTGGGGAGTGAGATCCCCCCTACTTTATTCTTCTTTCTCAGGATTGCTTTGGCTATTCGGGGTCTTTGGTGTTTCCATATGAATTTTTGAATTATTTGTTCCAGTTCATTGAAGAATGTTGCTGGTAGTTTCATAGGGATTGCATCAAATCTGTATATTGCTTTGGGCAGGATGGCCATTTTAACGATATTAATTCTTCCTAGCCACGAGCATGGGATGTGTTTCCATCTGTTAGTGTCCCCTTTAATTTCTCTTAAGAGTGACTTGTAGTTTTCAGAGTATAAGTCTTTCACTTCTTTGGTTAGGTTTATTCCTAGGTATTTTATTTTTTTTGATGCAATTGTGAATGGAGTTGTTTTCCTGATTTCTCTCTCTGTTGGTTCATTGTTAGTATATAGGAAAGCCACAGATTTCTGTGTGTTGATTTTGTATCCTGCAACTTTGCTGTATTCCGATATCAGTTGTAGTAGTTTTGGGGTGGAGTCTTTAGGGTTTTTTATGTACAGTATCATGTCATCTGCAAATAGTGACAGTTTAACTTCTTCTTTACCAATCTGGATTCCTTGTATTTCTTTATTTTGTCTGATTGCCGTGGCTAGGACCTCCAGTACTATGTTAAATAACAGTGGGGAGAGTGGGCATCCCTGTCTAGTTCCCGATCTCAGAGGAAATGCTTTCAGCTTCTCGCTGTTCAATATAATGTTGGCTGTGGGTTTATCATAGATGGCCTTTATTATGTTGAGGTACTTGCCCTCTATTCCCATTTTGCTGAGAGTTTTTAACATGAATGGATGTTGAACTTTGTCAAATGCTTTTTCAGCATCTATGGAGATGATCATGTGGTTTTTGTCTTTCTTTTTGTTGATGTGGTGGATGATGTTGATGGACTTTCGAATGTTGTACCATCCTTGCATCCCTGGAATGAATCCCACTTGGTCATGGTGTATGATCCTTTTGATGTATTTTTGAATTCGGTTTGCTAATATTTTGTTGAGTATTTTTGCATCTACGTTCATCAGGGATATTGGTCTGTAGTTTTCTTTTTTGGTGGGGTCTTTGCCTGGTTTTGGTATTAGGGTGATGTTAGCTTCATAGAATGAGTTTGGGAGTATCCCCTCCTCCTCTATTTTTTTTTTTTTTTTTTTTTTTTTTTTTTTAGATAATTATTTTTTATTGAAGGGTAGTTGACACACAGTATTACATTACATTAGTTTCAGGTGTACAACACAGTGATTCAACATTTATATACATGATAATTCTAGGTACCAGCTATCACCATACCAAGTTGTTACAATATTTTGACTATATTCCTTATGCTATACATTACATCCCGGTTGCTTATTTATTTTACAATTGGAAGTGTGTACTTTTTCTTGGTTGTTGTTGTTAGGGCATCTCTCATTTTTATTGATCAAATGGTTGTTAACAACAATAAAATTCTGTATAGGGGAGTCAATGCTCAATGCACAATCATTAATCCACCCCAAGCCTAATTTTCGTCAGTCTCCAATCTTCTGAAGCATAACGAACAAGTTCTTACATGGAGAACAAATTCTTACATAGTGAATAAGTTACATGGTGAACAGTACAAGGGCAGTCATCACAGAAACTTTTGGTTTTGCTCATGCATTATGAACTATAAACAGTCAGTTCAAATATGAATACACATTTGATTTTTATACTTGATTTATATGTGGATACCACATTTCTCTATTATTTTTAATAAGATGCTGAAGTGGTAGGTAGATACAACATAAAGGTAGAAAACATAGTTTAGTGTTGTAAGAGAGCAAATGTAGATGATCAGGTGTGTGCCTGTAGACTATGTGTTAATCCAAGCTAGACAAGGGCAATAAAACATCCACATATGCAGAAGATTTCTCTCAGTACAGGGGGGGTGAGGTTCTAAGCCTCACCTCTGTTGATCCCCAATTTCTCACCTGATGACCCCCCAGCGACTGTGCCTGTCTTAGGTTGTTCCTCCCTTGAGGAATCTTACCCGTCTCTGGCTAACCAGTCATCTTCCGGGGCCACACAGGGAAATGTTAAGTTGGTAAGTGAGAGAGAAGCCTTATTGTTTGAAATGGTTAGCTTTTTATTTCTTTGCATATTTATGCCCTGTGGCTTCTATGCCCAGCATTTGTCTTGAGGTATCTTTACCACTTGGAGGAGTTATGATACTCGGTAAATTTGATATGAGGCACGAATTCTATTTAAGAATTCGTTGTAATTAGGAAGGAAGAAGAAAAGCTATAGAAGTAGCAGGCGGGAGAAAACATGGGAAGATTGATTATTTCTTTGACATATCTTCTTGTAGAGTAACTTCAGCATGTATATATTTTAAGCTACTACTTAAATTGCGCACACACATTAACATAGTAGGAGTATAGTTACATAACCAAAGCATACCTGTAATTACCAGCCATCTCCAGTGAAACCAAGAAAACCAGTTAGGCACCCTAGGCATTTGTGAAAACTTATCAATGATATGATGGTTATTATCTAACTGAATTTGAATAGTTTGAGAAAAATCAGACAAATTAAAACAACCCATTCCTGGGCACTGTTCACATCCCATATGTTCTTTTAACAGTAAATAGTCTGTAGTTGTAAGATTTTGGAGCGCTACAATTTGCACTTCTCCTAATTCTTGGTTGAGTTCCAACAGTATAGATCCAGTCAAATTTGTTGTTTTACTGTATGCACAGGCCAGCTTAGATATCTCCTTCATTCCCATGGCAAGTCCAGGAGCTGGTGGGATGAGTGCATCTACAGCTGTAGCAGTGCGTGGATCTTTGTTGGGGTTTTTTGATGATCATCTTCTGGCATGAGTCTTCCCGAGAGTGCTGATGTTGGAAGTTCTCTTTCATATCGTTTCTTAGTTCATTTTCGGGGTAGCCAAATTAGGCTTTGATCCTCTGTATAAACACAAACAGACCCTTTGCCTACACTTTTATATGTCCTTTATATTATTGTGTAGAACTCATTAGAGGTCACCACATAGGAACTGCATTTTTTTTTTTTTTTTAATCATTAATCTACACTTACATGACGAATACTTACGAATACTTTGTTTACTAGGCTCTCCCCTATACCAGGTCCCCCCTATATACTCCTTTACAGTCACTGTCCATCAGCGTAGCAACCTGTTGTAGAATCACTACTTGTCTTCTCTGTGTTGTACAGCCCTCCCCTTTCTCCCACCCCGCTATGGATGCTAATCTTAATACCCCCCTACTTCTCCCCACCTTATCCCTCCCTACCCACCCATCCTCCCCAGTCCCTTTCCCTTTGGTACCTGTTAGTCCATTCTTGAGTTCTGTGATTCTGCTGCTGTTTTGTTCCTTCAGTTTTTCCTTTGTTCTTATATTCCACAGATGAGTGAAATCATTTGGTATTTCTCTTTCTCTGCTTGGCTTGTTTCACTGAGCAAAATACCCTCCAGCTCCATCCATGTTGCTGCAAATGGTTGGATTTGCCCTTTTCTTATGGCTGAGTAGTATTCCATTGTGTATATGTACCACATCTTCTTTATCCATTCATCTATCGATGGACATTTAGGTTGCTTCCAATTCTTGGCTATTGTAAATAGTGCTGCGATAAACATAGGGGTGCACTGATCTTTCTCATACTTGATTGCTGCATTCTTAGGGTAAATTCCTAGGAGTGCAATTCCTGGGTCAAATGGTAAGTCTGTTTTGAGCATTTTGATGTACCTCCATACTGCTTTCCACAATGGTTGAACAAGTTTACATTCCCACCAGCAGTGTCGGAGGGTTCCCCTTTCTCCACAGCCTCGCCAACATTTGTTGTTGTTTGTCTTTTGGATGGCAGCCATCCTTACTGGTGTGAGGTGATACCTCATTGTAGTTTTAATTTGCATTTCTCTGATAATTAGCGATGTGGAGCATCTTTTCATGTGTCTGTTGGCCATCTGTATTTCTTTTTTGGAGAACCGTCTGTTCAGTTCCTTTGCCCATTTTTTAATTGGGTTATTTGTTTTTTGTTTGTTGAGGCGTGTGAGCTCTTTATATATTCTGGACGTCAAGCCTTTATCGGATGTGTCATTTTCAAAGATATTCTCCCATACTGTAGGGTTTCTTTTTGTTCTATTGATGGTGTCTTTTGCTGTACAGAAGCTTTTCAGCTTAATATAGTCCCACTTGTTCATTTTTGCTGTTGTTTTCCTTGCCCGGGGAGATATGTTCAAGAAGAGGTCACTCATGTTTATGTCTAAGAGGTTTGTGCCTATGTTTTCTTCCAAGAGTTTAATGGTTTCATGACTTACATTCAGGTCTTTGATCCATTTTGAGTTTACTTTTGTATATGGGGTTAGACGATGGTCCAGTTTCATTCTCCTACATGTAGCTGTCCAGTTTTGCCAGCACCATCTGTTGAAGAGACTGTCATTTCGCCATTGTATGTCCATGGCTCCTTTATCAAATATTAATTGACCATATATGTCTGAGTTAATGTCTGGATTCTCTAGTCTGTTCCATTGGTCTGTGGCTCTGTTCTTGTGCCAGTACCAAATTGTCTTGATTACTATGGCTTTATAATAGAGCTTGAAGTTGGGGAGTGAGATCCCCCCTACTTTATTCTTCTTTCTCAGGATTGCTTTGGCTATTCGGGGTCTTTGGTGGTTCCATATGAATTTTTGAATTATTTGATCCAGTTCATTGAAGAATGTTGCTGGTAGTTTCATAGGGATTGCATCAAATCTGTATATTGCTTTGGGCAGGATGGCCATTTTGACGATATTAATTCTTCCTAGCCATGAGCATGGGATGCGTTTCCATCTGTTAGTGTCCCCTTTAATTTCTTTTAAGAGTGACTTGTAGTTTTCAGAATATAAGTCTTTCACTTCTTTGGTTAGGTTTATTCCTAGGTATTTTATTTTTTTTGATGCAATTGTGAATGGAGTTGTTTTCCTGATTTCTCTTTCTGTTGGTTCATTGTTGGTATATAGGAAAGCCACAGATTTCTGTGTGTTGATTTTGTATCCTGCAACTTTGCTGTATTCCGATATCAGTTCTAGTAGTTCTGGGGTGGAGTCTTTAGGGTTTTTTATGTACAGTATCATGTCATCTGCAAATAGTGACAGTTTGACTTCTTCTTTGCCAATCTGGATTCCTTGTATTTTTTTGTTTTGTCTGATTGCCGTGGCTAGGACCTCTAGTACAATGTTAAATAACAGTGGGGAGAGTGGGCATCCCTGTCTAGTTCCCGATCTCAGCGGAAATGCTTTCAGCTTCTCGCTATTCAATATAATGTTGGCTGTGGGTTTTTCATAGATGGCCTTTATTATGTTGAGGTACTTGCCCTCTATTCCCATTTTGCTGAGAGTTTTTATCATGAATGGATGTTGAACTTTGTCAAATGCTTTTTCAGCATCTATGGAGATGATCATGTGGTTTTTGTCTTTCTTTTTGTTGATGTGGTGGATGATGTTGATGGACTTTCGAATGTTGTACCATCCTTGCATCCCTGGAATGAATCCCACTTGGTCATGGTGTATGATCCTTTTGATGTATTTTTGAATTCGGTTTGCTAATATTTTGTTGAGTATTTTTGCATCTACGTTCATCAGGGATATTGGTCTGTAGTTTTCTTTTTTGGTGGGGTCTTTGCCTGGTTTTGGTATTAGGGTGATGTTAGCTTCATAGAATGAGTTTGGGAGTATCCCCTCCTCCTCTATTTTTTGGAAGACTTTAAGGAGAATGGGTATTATGTCTTCCCTGTATGTCTGATAAAATTCCGAGGTAAATCCATCTGGCCCGGGGGTTTTGTTCTTTGGTAGTTTTTTGATTACCTCTTCAATTTCATTGCTGGTAATTGGTCTGTTTAGATTTTCTGTTTCTTCCTGGGTCAATCTTGGAAGGTTATATTTTTCTAGGAAGTTGTCCATTTCTCCTAGGTTTCCCAGCTTGTTAGCATATAGGTTTTCATAGTATTCTCCAATAATTCTTTGCATTTCCGTGGTGTCCGTCGTGATTTTTCCTTTCTCGTTTCTGATACTGTTGATTTGTGTTGACTCTCTTTTCTTCTTAATAAGTCTGGCTAGAGGCTTATCTATTTTGTTTATTTTCTCGAAGAACCAGCTCTTGGTTTCATTGATTTTTGCTATTGTTTTATTCTTCTCAATTTTATTTATTTCTTCTCTGATCTTTATTATGTCCCTCCTTCTGCTGACCTTAGGCCTCATCTGTTCTTCTTTTTCCAATTTCGATAATTGTGACATTAGACCATTCATTTGGGATTGCTCTTCCTTTTTTAAATATGCTTGGATTGCTATATACTTTCCTCTTAAGACTGCTTTTGCTGTGTCCCACAGAAGTTGGGGCTTAGTGTTGTTGTTGTCATTTGTTTCCATATATTGCTGGATCTCCATTTTGATTTGGTCATTGATCCATTGATTATTTAGGAGCGTGTTGTTAAGCCTCCATGTGTTTGTGAGCCTCTTTGCTTTCTTTGTACAGTTTATTTCTAGTTTTATGCCTTTGTGGTCTGAAAAGTTGGTTGGTAGGATTTCAATCTTTTGGAATTTTCTGAGGCTCTTTTTGTGGCCTAGTATGTGGTCTATTCTGGAGAATGTTCCATGTGCACTTGAGAAGAATGTATATCCCGCTGCTTTTGGATGTAGAGTTCTATAGATGTCTATTAGGTCCATCTGCTCTACTGTGTTGTTCAGTGCTTCCGTGTCCTTACTTATTTTCTGCCCAGTGGATCTATCCTTTGGGGTGAGTGGTGTGTTGAAGTCTCCTAGAATGAATGCATTGCAGTCTATATCCCCCTTTAGTTCTGTTAGTATTTGTTTCACATATGCTGGTGCTCCTGTGTTGGGTGCATATATATTTAGAATGGTTATATCCTCTTGTTTGACTGAGCCCTTTATCATTATGTAGTGTCCTTCTTTATCTCTTGTTACTTTCTTTGTTTTGAAGTCTATTTTGTCTGATATTAGTACTGCAACCCCTGCTTTCTTCTCACTGTTGTTTGCTTGAAATATGTTTTTCCATCCCTTGACTTTTAGTCTGTACATGTCTTTGGGTTTGAGGTGAGTTTCTTGTAAGCAGCATATAGATGGGTCTTGCTTTTTTATCCATTCTGTTACTCTGTGTCTTTTGATTGGTGCATTCAACCCATTAACATTTAGGGTGACTATTGAAAGATATGTACTTATTGCCATTGCAGGCTTTAAATTCGTGGTTACCAAAGGTTCAAGGTTAGCCTCTTTAGTATCTTACTGCCTAACTTAGCTCGCTTATTGAGCTGTTATATACACTGTCTGGAGATTCTTTTCTTCTCTCCCTTCTTGTTCCTCCTCCTCGATTCTTCATATGTTGGGTGTTTTGTGCTGTGCTCTTTCTAGGAGTGCTCCCATCTAGAGCAGTCCCTGTAAGATGTTCTGTAGAGTTGGTTTGTGGAAAGCAAATTCCCTCAGCTTTTGTTTGTCTGGGACTTGTTTAATCCCACCGTCATATTTGAATGATAGTCGTGCTGGATACAGTATCCTTGGTTCAAGGCCCTTCTGTTTCATTGTATTAAATATATCATGCCATTCTCTTCTGGCCTGTAGGGTTTCTGTTGAGAAATCTGACGTTAGCCTGATGGGTTTCCCTTTATAGGTGACCTTTTTCTCTCTAGCTGCCTTTAACACTCTTTCCTTGTCCTTGATCTTTGCCATTTTAATTATTATGTGTCTTGGTGTTGCCCTTCTTGGATCCTTTCTGTTGGGGGTTCTGTGTATTTCCGTGGTCTGTTTGATTACTTCCTCCCCCAGTGTGGGGAAGTTTTCAGCAATTATTTCTTCTAAGATACTTTCCATCTCTTTGCCTCTCTCTTCTTCTTCTGGGACCCCTATAATACGGATATTGCTCCTTTTAGATTGGTCACACAGTTCTCTTAATATTGTTTCATTCCTGGAGATCCTTTTGTCTCTCTCTATGTCAGCTTCCATGCGTTCCTGTTCTCTGATTTCAATTCCATCAATGGCCTCTTGCATTCTATCCATTCTGCTTATAAACCCTTCCAGAGTTTGTTTCATTTCTGCGATCTCCTTTCTGGCATCTGTGATCTCTTTCCGGACTTCATCCCATTTTTCTTGCGTATTTCTCTGCATCTCTGTCAGCATGTTTATGATTCTTATTTTGAATTCTTTGTCAGGAAGACTGGTTAAGTCTGTCTCCTTCTCTGGTGTTGTCTCTGTGATCTTTGTCTGCCTGTAGCTTTGCCTTTTCATGGTGATAGGAATAGTCTGCAGAACTGGGACGAGTGACGGCTGGAAGGACTTCCTTTCTTGTTGGTTTGTGGCCCTCCTCTCCTGGGAGAACAGCGGCCTCTAGTGGCTTGTGCTGCGCAGCTGCGCGCAGACAGAGTTTCTGCTTCCTGCCCGGCTGCTATGGAGTTAATCTCCGCTGTTGCTGTGGGCGTGGCCTGGCTCGGGCAGCTACTCCAAAATGGTGGAGTCGCGTTGGAGCAGGAGCTGCTGGGAGGCTATTTATCTCCGTAAGGGGCCTCCCTGCTCCCTGCAGCCCAGGGGTTAGGGTGCCCAGAGGTCCCGGATTCCCTACCTCTGGATTAAGTGGCCCGCCCTGCCCCTTTAAGACTTCCAAAAAGCACCCGCCAAAACAAAACAACGACCACAAAAAAAAACAAGAAAAAAAATTTTTTTAATTAAAAAAAAAAAAAATTTTTAATTAAAAAAAAAAAAGGTGGTCGTTCGTTTTTCTTTATTCTTCGGTGCCAGCCTCAGGCCTCTGCTCACCGGTCTTTCTGCCCTGTTTCCCTAATATTGGGGTCCCTGTCCCTTTAAGACTTCCAAAAAGCGCTCGCCAAAACAAAGCAGCAAAAAAGCAAAAAAAAAAAAAAAAAAAAATGGTCGCGCGCTTTTCTTATGTCCTCTGTCGCCCAGCCTCCAGTGCCTGCTCACTGTTCTTGCTGCCCTGTTTTCCCAGTATCGAGGGCCGTACACTCTGGCCCGGATGGCTGGGGCTGGGTGTTCGGCAGCCCTGGGCTCCGTCTCCCTCCCGCTCTGCCTGCTCTTCTCCCGCCGGGAGCTGGGGGGAGGGGCGCTCGGCTCCCGCGGGGCCGGGGCTTGTATCTTACCCCCTTCGCGAGGCGCTGGGTTCTCTCAGGTGCGGATGTGGTCTGGATATTGTCCTGTGTCCTCTGGTCTTTATTCTAGGAAGGGTTGTCTTTGTTATATTTTCATAGATATATGTTGTTTTGGGAGGAGATTTCCGCTGCTCTACTCACGCCGCCATCTTCCGCCCCCTCCTCTACACATCTATTTTCTTAGGAATGCACAATAGTCTTTATAGATATGGAAGATAGATTCCTTTATCTAGACTAACTGAAGATAAGAGACAGCCTTTAAAAAAACTTTTTCTTTCAAATCCAAGGAGCAAAATTCGCTGGTAGATAGATTGTGAGAATCCCTTGACAGTAGATAGGGCAACGTGTGTGTGTGTGCGTGTGTGTGTGTGTATGCATGCATGAGATCTATTTTCCTAGTACCTGGCACACAGTGTATTTTCTGTAAAGATCCTGAGGGAATGCATGATTGAAAAATTTTATGCTGAGTCTAGTATTAGCAGAGTGGTGATGATAAAATTGCTAGTTTACTTTTATATCCTATTCTTTCTCCTGATTGCTTCATTTTTAGTTACTATTTGATTGTGTGAGAATTACAATAACACTATAGTGACATTTAATATAGTTAAGCCAGTATATGGTAAATGTCTATAACAGAGCCTTCATATGAGAGAGCAATTCCAGTTATGTATCTGTAATATTTGAAGAAACAGTTTTTCTGATGTCTGGGTGAACCTAATTATACTCTTTCTGATTGCCTTGTCAGATTTTTTGTATTTCTTTGAAGAAGATATGACAGTGGCAAATTAATTTTCTTTTTTTTTCCCCTAAGTTACGCATTTTAAATAAATCGAAGTGGTGCTATACTGTGACTTCTCTTTTTTACACTAACAGGAGGCTAACTCAGCAGTCTATCATTAGAATATTCACAAACTTTGAAACTTCGTAGAGTTGGAGGAGATCATCATCTGTTCTTCTCCCACCCTTTCCTATATTACACACATGAAACTGGAAACCTAGGGAGTCAGTTGATTTGTTCAGGGTCATAGTTTGAAAATAGAGAATCTGGGACAGAACCTAGATTTCTCTGTTTTTGCCACAGCACACCTTTTCCTTTGAAAACTATTTTCTTGCTTTGGCAGTTTTAAGCCAGATATTTCCCTAAAGGCGATGTCACATGTCCAGAGTCACAAGCTTAAAGTGTTTTGCTTCATCTGTCCTGCAAATAGACAGGTAGTTAAGAAGTTAGGTGGATAGACAGATTGAATGTTTTTTGACAGGAACATCCTAATAGTAAAAAACAGATCAAGGAACTAGTTCTATTAACAGCCTTCCTCCAGGTCTTTGAGAAGAATCCGGTTTTGCTTCATTTAGCTTCTAGGCAGTATTACATTCAAATACAGTCATGTCATCACTGCCTACCTACTTGGTTTTCTAGGTATATTGCCCTGAATTATTTTTGTGTGTGATTATAGTTCAAAATGTTAGAGAATTCCTAAGCTCCTTTTCCTATTTTAGTCTGACGTGGTTGCTATGCTCATGTAAATTACCCCTCACCTAAGAATGTCATAATTGATTCTACTGTTCCAGATTGTGGATTTGAGTGTCAGGTAGTAATTGACACATTACTGGATCTTTTAAGAGTTAGTTGTTTTAATGTGGAAACTGTATGAGATAAAAAATTAGCGTTTTCAGTATTGATTAGTTGGCCACAGACCTGTCTGTCACTTAGCACACATCATCAATCCAACTGTTTTTTCACTTTGTGAGTGTGCATGTGCATGCATGTACATTGACGATCAAGATTGGGTAGGGGAATGAATATTAATGAGCATATATGAAAATTTGTCTTAAAAAAGTTTAATAAACTTGCAGGATTTGTGAGCTTGGAGGGTGTATAGGTAGAGTACCAGGTGGCCGTTGAAACAGACTTGAAAATTCAGTGGCCCAAACAAGGTGATATTTCTCTCTTATGTAACATTAGGTCTGTTATGACCAGGGTGGGCAGAGGTTCTATTCCATGAAATCGTCCAGGGATCCAGCTTCCTTTTATAATGATGCTCTCTCAGAATGATGTCTTCATCTGAAAGCCGAAAGACAGCTTATCAACACATCCACCTTCTAGTCCATGAGAAGGTAGATGAGAGACTAGAGGGCACATAGTTGACTTAAAAAAAAAAAAAGCTGGAAGTTGCATACATCACTTCTGGCATCTCATGCATTGTACTTAGACACATGGCATGCCTACTTGTAAGTAATATTGAGAAACGTGGCTTCCAGTTGGGTTGCATGTATCTTAGTTAAATCTTGGCAAAAAGGATAGGGGAGTGTCTTTGTTAAAAGGAAGAAAAGGAAAATATATACTATTAGCAGTCTTTTCCACAGAGTGATAGGTAGAGGGTAATAATAATACAGTCCTTACCCCACTACAGCCTTCGAGGTGGGTGATATTAGAACCATTTTGCTAAGCAGAAAAATGATTTTGAGATATTAAATGATTGGTTTAAAGTCACATGGTTGGCTTACAACTTGAACTCCTTATCTTCTCCAAACCTCCTCTCATGTTTCTTAACATATTTCAGTGAATGACACCACCATTCTCTCAGTCACCCAAGCTAGAAATTTGGGATTTCCTCATCTTCCCATCCTCGTGCGGTTACTAAGCTTTGTAGCTATTATAACCTTTCTGAAATCTGTATAATATTTCTCCATTCCACAGCTCTTGCTTCAGCTCAGACTCTCAGCATCTTTTGCCCAGATGGTAGCCTCTATTCTTCCTTCTGCTGCCAGGGTAACCTCCAGTGACCCTCCCCCAACCTTCTCAGCCTGACCTTGCCAAACCACTTGCAATCCCCAAGTCTTACCATATGCTGTTATACTGCCAAACCTTTAGTCATGTGGTTTCTTCTGCTCAAATGGTCCTTCTTCTCTTCTCAACTTGGCAAACACGGCCTTACTTTATTTTAAAAAATCTAACACTATCACTTTCTCTATGAAGTTGTTACTCTCCTTTCCAGGTAGAATTGACTGTTTTCTCTTTATGCTTCACCTGTTTTGATGCCTGTCATAGAACATTGGTCCATGTGTTGAAATGTTCAAGACCCATGTTCACTGAATGGAGTCTAAGGGGTTTTTTGTGGTTGGTGCTGGCAGCAAGATATTCGGATGACCAACCCCTGGCTTCAACAATTCCTCCTTAGTTTGCACTTGTAATTGTATAGGGGAGGCAGCTGTGTCCTAGCATGTCTGTGGGGCTCAGTGCCCCCTTCTGGGGCTTTTCCTTCAAACATCGTAGTACAGTCCATAAGCGGACTGACCATATCCATAGAGTATTAGTATCTGATTTCAGGCCAGATTTTAAATCACTGAACCTCTCTATCATGCCTTCCCTGGTTGGATTATATGGTACGTGAAACGTACACTTTATTTCTAAGTGATGCACCCATTCTTGTAGTATGTGTCCAGTAAAGTGGGTGCCTTGATCACTCTTAATTACTTGAGGTTGGCCATAGGCTGCAAAGAGATTCTCTAGGTCTGGTTCCTTGCTGGTCCACACAATGTGCAGGAAAAGCAACCAGAAGTCCAGTAGCTGTGTCCATATAAGTCATGACATATCGATACCCTTTTGATACAGGCAGAGACCCAATATAGTCTATCTGCCACCTGTCAAGGGGTATTTACCCCTTAGCTATCATCCCAGGTTACTATGGGACTTGGTGTAAGTCCCTTTTAGAGGACACAATGCACTCCTGCCTGTCTTTGCTGACTTCTTTAGTGGTCAAAGGCAGGCCCCACCGACGGGCTACAACCCATGTTGTCTCCTGCCCCACATGCAACAAGCGTTGTGTAACCATTGGACTGCATTAGAGGCAGACTTTCCTTCTATCCAGTGTACCTGGGCCACTTCATCTGCTTCATTATTTCCTGGGAATTCCAGCAGCAAATGACCTGTCACATGATATACTGTAATGTTTTTAGTTTGACCGGGGGTCCATAAGTCTTGCCACAACTCTTACTCCCAAAGGGGTCAGTCACCAACTATCTAGTTGGTATGGTACCATGTTGGTAGCTACAGAGTCAAGCCTCAATAGACAGCCCAGCTGTCAGTGCAGACAACTAGAGGGGAGGGCTCCTGGGTGATCACGAGCCACGCCACCTGCAACTCTTTCCATTGACTGCTCTTCTCCTCACTATCTTCCATCCATATTATCTTGGTCTTAGTATGGAAAGCTATAGCTCTCCATTCTGGGGGCTGCCCATGGCTCGAGCCATCTGTATACCATGCATCTTCAGGTATAAGGGTTCTTCCCTCCAGATAAGGGCTCTCTGCTACTTGTGGCTCTAAAGCAGGTTCTTCCTGCCCTTTCACTGGTATAAGTCACTGGCCCCAGTAAGCATTGGCGTTCTCCACTGAAGGGGCTAGTAGAGAGGGTGCTATGCTGCTATAGCTATTCGCCACACTTGGCCAGTGTAGGTATCTGTGCTATGCCACTGTGCAGTTTTTGGGTCCAGTCTCGTACCCACTCACAGTGGGATAGGTGGTTATTGCCTTTATCAGGGCTGTTCTGGTTATGGGCTCCATAGCCAGCAAGGCGTGGTATGTGTTAGCCAATTGTTTCTGTTAAGATGTACCATACCTCTGCTCCTTTCCAGAGTTGTGACCAGAATCTGATAGGTTGGCGAGTTTGTTCAAGCCTCTGCCAGAGACCCCAGCCATAACCATCTTCAGTCACATGGGCATTCAACTCGCAGGGCCTTGACAGGTCTATCACACTCAAGGCCTGCGTGGCCTTGACTGCTCTAACAGTGGTAAAGGCAGATGTACATGTCTCATCCCAGTCCCACACGATGCCCTTTCATAAAATGGTGTAAGGGCTTCAGAATTTGTGCCAAGTGTGGGATAAACACTCTCTAGTAGCCTAAAAGACCCAAAGACTCTTGCAAAAGTGCCATGGTTGTAGGGGTAGAAAAGGTCTGTACTTTATCTATTATTGCTTCTGGGATAACTTTGGTCTTACCAACCAGACAACATCCAAGAATTTGACTGACAAGCCAGTTCCCTGAACCTTGGTGTCGTTCATAGCCCATCTTTTCTCCTGTAGATGTTGCAGCAGTCTAGGTATTGCACCTTCTATGTCTGGAAGAAAATCAGAAATAAGCATGACATTATCAATATAATAGTACAGTGCACTGTTGGCAGTTTCTCCCATGCTGCCAAGTCCTGGGCTACAAGTCCGTGACAGATGGTGGGACTGTGTAGGGACCCCTATGGATAGACAGTGAAAGTCCATTGCCATCCTTCCTACATGAAGGCAAACTGTTCCTGACTTTCCTGTGCTATATCAAAAGAGAAGAAGGCATTAGCAAGATCCACAACATAATGATATGTCCCTAGTTCATGACTGAGGGTATCCCATGAGGGCTGCAACAGAGGGGATGGCAGCATGTAGAGAGGGTATGACTTTATTCAGTTCTCTGTAATCCATGGTCATATGCCAGGACCTGTCTGGTGTTACTGGCCACACCAGGGAATTAAAAGGGATATGGGTGGGCTTTATAATATTCATCCTCTCCAGGTTCTGGAGAGTTTCTCCAATTTCTTTTTGCTCTCCAGCCAATTTGTATTGTTTGATATTAGTCACCTGCTGAGGCACAGGCAAAGCTATGGGGCAGGTGCTTAGCATGTCCTCTCAGAACTCCTTTCACCACATGTATCCTCAGTCCGAACTCACCTGCAGTGGTCTGCAGCCATAGACCCTGCAGGATATCTATCCCCAAGATATATTTGGGGATGGGAGAGATATACACAGTATACTTGGTTGGGGGTAGATGCCCTATTCCCAATGGGGTTTGGGCTTATTTCACTCTGATAGCCTTATCCCCATATCCATCTATAACAGTGAGGGTCCTGGGAAATGCTCAGGGTTGCCATAAGTCACTGAGCATTCAGCTATGTCTGTCAGAGCCGGGACACATTGTACATTCACTGGGGACCAATGAGTTGCTATTTCAACATGTGGCCTCCAGTCCCCATCTGGTCCCTCAAGGTGGGTACCTCAACCCTCCCTTCGGTCAAACCATATCATCCATTCAGTTTCCTGTGAGGGTCCAGGTGAGGTTGGGTCACTTTCCAGCAGAAAGTCTTGTATGTGCACAGGCCGGACTTGTAGCTTTCTCTCCAGCTTCCATTCTTTGGTCCTTGCCCTGGTCAGCATCCGAGACTGCTGCTTCAGCTTCATTTGTTGCCACAGCTCCAGGAAGCTTTTGTCTGACTTCCCATCCAATTTCTTTTTGTTTGCTCCTACATTGTCAGATGAACCCACATCTGGGTCCTCATGACCTTCACAGGACCCTTTAAGTCCTTCCTGTCAGTAGCAAACTGCATTCCCTTCCATGCCTGCATCACTTCAGCCTCCCTCAAATCGGCCACAGTACAGGAGGGGCAAGAATGGACACTAGGGGTCCACAGAGGGACAGGGGAGCTGTTTCCAGCACTGTGTCCCTCATCCTTGCTGTAAACAGCTACTTGTCTGGGCCATGATTTCCTGGGTTATAAATGGCACTTTCATGCCCAATTCCTGTAACACCTGGTGGAGCTTAGCATATGTCTGCCATCTAGCAGGGGAAGATGGTAAGTCACCCAGGTTGGGCCATGCAGTGCAAAGGGCATCCATCACCCACTCAAGAAGTGAATGATTACCTGGGATCTGGTGTGCATTATGCAGTTGCTGTTGCAAGGCAGGGTGTGTTGTCAGGGAAGCCAGCTTCCCCATCTCTGATCCAGATAGGAGGTAACCATCCACCCCTACATCCCAAAGGTGCAGGAGCCAGGCTGATACTGACTCTGAGGGCTTCTGCCAAAATCCACCAGGTCTGCCTGTGTATATAGAGGCAGAACATGGAGTGCTTCATGACCTGGGGAGGGGGCTGTCCCTTGCTGCATCTTTATTTTCATGACTACAACTGGGTGGGATTTTATTTCCAGCACCACTTCTATTTCCTTGTCCTCCATTGTATCTTCCACCACTTCCAGGGCTGACAGCAGCTCTTCGCTATGCAGAGCACTGCCATCTCAGTCACCAACATATCTTTTACCTGTTCCACAGTGCCTTGCATCTTGCGTTCTCATGTTTATAGCCCTTTTTTTAACACTGTGAGAAATAGCCAACCCACAGCTCCCTCTGCCACACGGGCACTCTGTTTCTTTAAGGATTTCCCTATTTTGTGGAGGGCCTCCACCACTGCCTTAGGCATCACCGCCACCTCCCTGAGTCCTGGGGAGGAGCTCACACCTCTAGGAAGATCGTCACCTTGGACCACATGCCCACTGGGGGATACCTGAGTATCTTCCCACCCATAGGGGTATCCTTCAGTGTTCCCCCACCCATAGGGGCAGCTGACTGAATCACCTTTCCCATGAGGGCAAGGTAATTCACCGAAGCTTGTTCTGTTTCTTCAGTCTGCAGTGAATTCTGCTGACTGTGCCAATTGTAGTGCCGGATTTTAGCACCTGGCAAGTTCACTCTGCATTCAGCAAGACCGAAAAACAACAGCAGAGAGTTGGAAAAAGGGTTCATACCCAGCTTGATTCTTGGGGCAGCCAGTGAAGCACTTAGATTATATCTGCTGCATCCGCATGCAGCAAGCCTGCAGTCCACAATATGCCTAGAGCACTGGGCGGAGGTCTTTATATAGCAACACAGACAATAACGGCTCATTGCCAATGTGTGTAAGCGTGCGCCTGTGCAGTAGGCCAATTAATCACATTAAGTATGAGATAGCATTGGTGTGCAGTGGGTCAGGCCAGCATCCTGGTAGTAGTAACTCTGTTTTCCCTGCATGTGGCATCATCATTGGCATGTTTGTAGACATAAACAGTTTAATTTGTAATAGTCCATTTCTTTGAAAGGTCACATTTTGACCTTAGAATAATGAAACTTGTGGGAAATTATTTTTCCATTTGGATTTTGGTGATATGCTTTTTTTGGCTTCTATGCAAGTGTTGCTAACGGTGTTATCTGTAACCTGCAAAATAGATGTTGGATGCCTCACTTTAATTTTTGTTGATTAAATTAATGGACAAAAGAGGTTTGCTGTACATTTTGCAGGGAAGGTAGGCAAATTAGAAAAAAATGCATCCCTTTAAAGTGGTTTTATTCTTAAGGTTATTTACAAAGTATGTGAAAATGAAAAAGGAATAACTTCAATTTATAATAGGTACAACTTAGGGAAACATGGTAATATCTTAGTAATGAGTGTAAATTCAGCTTGGTTATTACCATTTCTGATCACCGAAGCTCACTTATTCTGGGTTTAAACCATCTGTTTTGATGTTAATCCCTTAAAACTTAATTGGTGGATGTTAACTTAATAAAGGGTTATAAAGCTTGAAATATGGTAGTCATTTTTTCTGGTTTACTTTTCCACTAATTGCATGCAAACTTAAGTGTCTTTGGGAAAAAGGAAAGGGGGTATGCTTGCCAGTGGGTTTCAGCCCCAGACAAGTTCACTGTGGATTCATTGTGACCAAAAAAATGACAGTAGAACATTCTTGGGGTGAAAGGGTTATACCCAACTTTATTTCCACCATGGCAGGTCAATCACTAGAATCTGGTCCACTCAGAATGAGTCTGCATGCACCAAGCTGGTCTTTGCTTCTGGGCCTTTCTACCCCTGCAGCCATCTCAGTCTCTGTCCTCAGTGCTGCCATACCACTCCAGTCTCTCGTCTCTGCTCTCCTACAGCCTTGCAACCGTGCCACCATGTTACCCAGAGCACTGGGCGGAGCTCTTTATATAGAGTCAGTAACGGTGTATTGCCCACATGTGTGTAGTGAGCTAGCTGACCAGGGCCAGGTGAGAATCCTGGCCATAGGAACCTTCACTTTATCCACAGGGCATTAATGGTGTAGTCAAAAATGTTGATCTCAGCTTGAACCCTGCACACCTGTCACTGACTGGTGGAAGTTTTTCTCTATAATTAAGATCTCCTTTCTCATATTATTACTTAACTGGGTGCCATGAGAGCCTGAGACAATGGAATCCTCTTAATTGCATACCAGCCCTTAAAACAAATCACTGATGTTTAATGTGGTATTGTTTTATAAGTTTTCCCTGTAAACAATTTTGATCTTCTTCAAGTCCAAAAGAAAATGTAGTCCCTATGTTTTGGAGCACCAAGGATTCTGTCTTTTTTTTTTTAAGATTTTGTCTTGCCTGAGTTTTTCAGTCCTGGGCAAGTTCACTATGCGTTTGGTGAGACCAAGCACTAGGATCATGTCTGCATCCAGCAGTCTGTAATCCACCTCCTTCTCTGCCTCTGCCCAGAGCGCTGAATGGAGCTCTTTATATAATGTCTCAGTCAGTAATAGCTCATTGCTAACAGGTGTGGGAGCAATAGTCTAGCAGTAGGCCAATTACATCATCAAGAGTTTAGGGTCAGGTGAGGATCCTGGCCATAGGAACTTCCATTTTCCCCCCAGAGTTTAAAGAGGATTCTGCTCCCTGTGTAAGAAGTCATATGATACTTTGAAACATCTTTCTGTAAAGAGTTAGGGAACATAGTAACTAACATTTACACAATGCTTTACAGTTTGAAAGTGCTTTTCCTTGCTTTATATTGTTTTTTATTGTTTTTTCCTGTAATAACTCCATGAAAAAAGGTATCATTCTCATTGTGGGGAAAAATGGAAGTTCCTATGGCCAGGATCCTCACCTTACCCTAAACTATTTGATAATGTAATTGGCCTACTGCTAGGCTAATGCTTCCACACCCATAGGCAATGAGCTATTACTGACTGAGACACTAAATATAAAGAGCTCCACTCAGAGCAGAGACAGAGGTGAATTGCAGACTTGCAAACTGCTGTATACAGATGTGATCCTAGTGTTCGGCCTACCTCCGTGAGAATAAATCTGGTATAAACCTTCTCACCCCAAGAATGTTCCATTGTCATTTCTTGGTCTTACCAAATGCATAGTGAACTTGCCTGGGGCTGAAACCCTCAGGCAAGACACTAATGTTTTCCATTTTACAGGTGAAGAAACTGAGGGTTAGAAAAGTGACTTGCCCAAGGTTACACAATTAGTAAGTGGTGGAAACCAATGCAGACTCCAAACCCTATCTCCTTTTTGGTACATCATGCTGTCTCAGCATAAACTGCATGTGTGGAAGTGTCAGTTTTGTGTGTTTTTTAATTTGTCATGATAATGTGATATCAGCTTAGTGTGATTGGTACTTTGCCTTTAAGCTTTAAATCCTTACACATAGAGTGGAAAGAGACAGCATGGTAGTAGGTGAAGAAGCTAAAATGCTGGGAAATGATGATTGTCCAGTTCCAAGTTTGGACCATAACTGTATCTAGTGGAAGCGTCTGTGGGGTTAGCAGGGTCTCTATGGTCTTGCTGCTTGTGTGGACAAGGCCTTTGCAGTATGTATAAGTGCCGAGTAGTTTTGACAGCTGATTTAAATGAGCTTGTGTAGCAGTCACCTCCATGGATGCTCCAATACCCATCTTCCTCTCATACCACTAGTAGTGGAAAGGGCTCTTGATAGGGAATCAGGAAATCTTGGTTCTTCTGTTTTAGTTGGGTGATTGTTACTTAACTTGTTTTCTTCAGGACTAAATTTGGTACCACCTCAATGAAGACCTCCCTGAGTGCTCTAGGTAGCCTTAGTGTCTTTTGTTTCTGGATGCTGAGACACTCCGTTCACACTCCAGTGTGGCACTTACCACATTATACCGCAATTATGTTTCTTTCCCACTAGAACCATACTTCGCTTTTTAAAAATCTTTTTTTAAATTGAAGTGTAGTTGTTAATTTCAGGTGCACATCAAATCATAGTGATTTGATATTTTTATACATTATGAAATGATCCCCATAAGTATAGTTACTGTCACCATAAAAAGTTATTAAAATATTATTGACTATATTCCCTATGCTGTACATTACATCCACATGATTTACTTATTTTATAACTAGAAGTTGTTACCTCTTAATCCCTTTCACCCATTTTGCCACCCCACCCCCTAAGTAATAGTTTGTTTCCTGTATCTGTGTTTCTGTTTTATTTTGTTCATTTGCTTTGATTTTTGGATTCTACGTGTAAGTGAAATCATACAGTATTTGTCCTTCTCTGCCTGACTTACTTCACTTAGTAAAATACCCTCTAGGGCCTTCCATGTTGTCACAAATGTAGGAGCTCATTCTTTTTTATGGTTGAGTAATATTCTTTTGTATGTACATATATGTATATATATGCACACCACATCTTCTTTATCCATTCATTTATCAGTGGACTCTTAAGGTTGCTTCCATATTTGGCTATAATAAATAATGCTGCAGTGAGCATCAGGGAGCTTATATCTAATTGGATTGATGTTTTTGTTTTCTTCAGTAAATGCCCAGAAGTGGAATTACTGTATTGTATTTTTATTCTTAATTTTTTATAATCTTTTTTACTGAAATATACTTTATATCCAATATTGTTTCAGGTGACCAACTTAATGATTCATCAATTATATGCATTATTAAATGCTCACCATGATCAGTGTTACCATCTGTCATCTACAAATATATTACAATATTATGAGCTGTATTCCCTATGCTATACTTCCATCCTCCTAACTAAATTGTTTTATAGTTTAAAGTTTGTACCTCTTTATCCCTTTCACCTATTTAACCTGTCCCCTGACCCATCCATAATAACCAACCATTGTTTTACTATGTTTATGAGTCCCTTTCTGTTTTGTTTTTCAAACTCCACATATAAGTGAAGCTATATGATATTCATTTCTCCCTGACTTATTTCACTTAGCATAATACCTTCTAGGTCCATCCATGTTGTTAAAAATGAAAATATTTCTTTTTTTTTTTTTTTTTTGAAATAAAAATATATTTGTATTAAAAAAACACTGATTTATCATGAACTTTAAGATATGGAGGGCCATAAGCTCAGGGAAAATCTTCAGTAATTTATCTTTGTTTTTTTGAACTTTAAGTAGATTTGGATAAGTATTGGCTTGGTTTGAAAACTAGAAACTCAACAGTTTTTTCAGAAATAAATTTTCCCCTGAATGTCAGCCATTTAATCATTTAAGTTCCCGGGTGTCAGATGGAGACACTGGGTGGAAGCTGACAAATTTTGACTCTAGTATTTCCCCCTTATCTGTGGGGATATATTCCAAGACCCCTGGTGGATTCTGAAATCTTGGATAATACTAAACCCTTTGTGTATGTTTTTTCTTATACAAACCTGTGGTAAAATTTAATTTATAAGCTTGGGCACAGGAAGAGATTGTCCATTTAGGACCTTTTATAGCATTTGATGTTACAGTATTCATGTGTGTGATCATTTTTTTTTTTTTTTTTTTTTTGAGAGGACATCTCTCATATTTATTGATCAGATGGTTGTTAACAACAATAAAATTCTGTATAGGGGACTCAATGCACAATCATTAATCAACCCCAAGCCTAATTCTCAACAGTCTCCAATCTTCTAAAGCATAACAAACAAGTTCTTACATGGTGAACAAGTTCTTACATAGTGAATAAGTTCTTACATGGTGAACAGTGCAAGGGCAGTCATATCACAGAAACTTTCGGTTTTGATCACGCATCATGAACTATAAACAAAAAAGATTTCTGTGTTTAAAGCTGAATTATATTCCATTATATATATGCATCTCATCTTCTTTATCCATTCATCTATTGATGGACATTTTGCTTGCTTTCATATCTTGGCTATTGTAAGTATTGCTGCAATAAACATAGGGGTGCATATATCTTTTTAAATTACTGACTTTGCTTTCTTTGGGTAGAGGCCCCAGAAGTGGATTGCCAGGTTATTGGTATTTTTAGTTTTAGTTTTTTGAGAAACCTCTCTACTACTTTCCATAGTGGCTGCATCAATTTGCAACACCAGCAGTACTGTATGAGGGCTCCCTTTTCTCCACATCCTTGCAAACACTTGTTATTTCTTGTCTTGTTGATACTAGCCATTCAGACTGGCGTGAGGTGATATCTCCTTGTACTTTTGATTTGTAATTCCCTGAAGATTAGTGATGTTGAGCATCTTTTCATGTGTCTGTTGGCCATTTGTATATCATCTTTGGAACAATGTTCAGCTCCTCTGCTCATTTTTTAATTGGATTATTGTTTTTTTGGCATTGAGTTGTGTGAATTCTTTATATATTTTTGGATATTAGCCACTTACCAGATATGTCATTTGCAAATATATTCTCCCATACAGTAGGTTGCCTTTTTGTTTTGTTGATGGTTTCTTTTGCTGTGCAGAAGCTTTTTAGTTTGATGTAGTCCCATTTGTTTATTTTTGCTTTTGTTTCCCTTGCATAGGTAGACATATCAAGAAAAAATCTTCTAATGTTGATATACAAGAGGTTACTGCCTATGTTTTCTTCTGTGGTTGCCAGGTCTTATATTTAGGTCTTTAATCCCTTCTGAGGTTATTTTTATATATGGTGTAAGACAGTGATCAAATTTCATTCTCTTGCACTTAGCTGTACAATTTTCCCAACACCAGTTATTGAAGGGACTGTGTTTTCTCCATTATATGTTCTTGCCTCCTTTGTCATAGGTTAACAGACCATATAGACTTGAGTTTATTTTTGGGCCCTTTATTCTTTTCCATTGGTCTATGTATCTGTTCTTGTGCAAGTACCATACTGTTTTGATTACAGCAGCTTTGAAGTACAATTTGAAACCAGGGAGCTTGATATGTCCAGCTTTGTTCTTTTTCAAGATTGCTTTGGCTATGTGGGGTCTTTTGGAGTACCATACAAATTTTAGAATAGTTTGTCCTAGTTCAGTGAAAAATGCCATTGGTATTATTTTTTTTCACAGAAATAAAATAAGGTAGTTTACTGTTCATGCTGGGTGGTTTTATTTGCACAATTTTAAATAAATCTTAAAATACCCTTTGCCCTAGATACAATTAAAATACAGTTGACATCAGTTGACTAACTATGGGCCAGGAGCCCCCAAAAGTTGTTTTTTTTTTGATATCATTTAATATATAATTACATGAGCAACATTGTGGTTACTAGATTCCCCCTATTATCAAGTCCCTACAACATATCCCATTATAGTCACTATCCATCAGTGTAGTAAGATGCTATAGAATCACTACTTGTCTTCTCTGTGCTATACTGACTTGCCTGTGCTCCCCTCTCCCCCACTACATTCTGTGTGCTAATTGTAATGCCCCTTATTCCTCTTCTCCCTCCCTTCCCACCCCCCACCTAGTCCTTTTCCCTTTGGCAACTGTTAGTCCATTCTTGGGTTCTGTGAGTCTGCTGCTGTTTTATTCCTTCAGTTTTTGCTTTGTGCTTATGCTCCACAGATGAGTGAAATCATTTGATACTTGTCTTTCTCCACCTGGCTAATTTCACTGGGCATAATACCCTCTAGCTCCATCCATGTTGTTGCAAATGGTAGGATTTGTTTTCTTCTTATGGCTGAATAATACTCCATTGTGTATATGTACCACATCTTCTTTATCCATTCATCTACTGATGGACACTTAGGTTGCTTCCATTTCTTGGCTATTGTAAATAGTGCTGTGATAAACATAGTGGTGCATATGTCTTTTTTGAGACTGGGAAACTGCATTCTTAGGGTAAATTCCTAGGACTGGAATTCCTGGGTCAAATGGTATTTCTATTTTGAGTTTTTTTAGGAACCTCCTTACTTTCCACAATGGTTGAACTAGTTTACATTCCCACCAGCAGTATAGGAGGTTTCCCCTTTCTCCACATCCTTGCCAGCATTTGTTGTTCCTAGTTTTTTCTATGTTGGCCCTCCTAACTGGGGTGAGGTGATATTTCACTGTGGTTTTAATTTACGTTTCCCTGATAATTAGCAATGTGGAGCATCTTTTCATGTGCCTGTTGGCCATCTAAATTTCTTCTTTGGAGAATTGTCTGTTCGTATCCTCCACCCTTTTTTTTAACAGGGTTATTTGCTTTTTGGGTGTTGAGGAGTATGAGTTCTTTATATTTTTTGGATGTTAATCCCTTGTCAGATGTTGTCATTTACAAATATATTCTCCCATACTGTAGGATGCCTTTTTGTTCTGCTGATATTACCCTTTTCTGTACAGAAGCTTTTTAGCATGATGTAGTCCCATTTGTTCATTTTTGCTTTTGTTTCCCTTACCCGAGGAGCTGCATTCAGGAAAAAGTTACTCATGTTTATATTCAAGAGATTTTTGCCTATGTTGTCTTCTAAGAGTTTTATTGTTTCATGACGTACATTCAAGTCTTTGATCCATTTTGAGTTTACTTTTGTGTATGGGGTTAGACAATAATCCAGTTTCATTCTCTTGCATGTAGCTGTCCAGTTTTGCCAACACCAGTTGTTGAAGAGGCTGTCATTTCCCCATTGTATATCCATGGCTCCTTTATCGTATATTAATTGAACATATATGCTTGTGTTTATATCAGGGCTCTCTGGTCTGTTCCATTGGTCTATGGGTCTGTTCTTGTGCCACTACCAAATTGTCTTGATTACTGTGGCTTTGTAGTAGAACTTGAAGTCAGGGAGTGTATCTCCCCGGCTTTATTCTTCCTTCTCAGGATTGCTTTGGCTATTTGGGTCTTTTGTGGTTCCATATGAATTTTAGAACTATTTGGTCCAGTTCATTGAAGAATGCTGTTGGTATTTTGATAGGGATTGCATTGAAGCTGTAGGTTGCTTTAGGCAGGATGGCTGTTTTGATTCTTTCTATCCATGAGCATGGGATGTGTTTCCATTTATTGGTGTTTTCTTTAATTTCTCTCATGAGTGTCTTGTAGTTTTCAGGGTATAGGTCTTTCACTTCCTTGGTTAGGTTTATTCCTGGGTATTTTATTCTTTTTGATGCAATTGTGAATGGAATTATTTTCCTGATTTCTCTTTCTGCTAGTTCATCATTACTGTATAGGAATGCAACAGATTTCTGTTTATTAATTTTGTATCCCGCAACTTTGCTGAATTCAGTTTTGGAGTGGATTCTTTAGGGTTTTTTACATACAATGTCATGTCCTCTGCAAACAGGGACAGTTTGACTTCTTCTTTATCAGTCTGGATGCCTTTTATTTCTTTGTGTTATCTTATTGCTGTGGCTAGGATCTCCAGAACTATGTTGAATAAAACTGGGGAGAGTTGGCATCCTTGTCTTGTTCCCAATCTTAAAGGAAAAGCTTTCAGCTTCTTGCTGTTAAGTATAATGTTGGCTGTAGGTTTGTCATATATGGCCTTTATTATGTTGAGGTACTTGCCCTCTATACCCATTTTGTTGAGAGTTTTTATCATGAATGGATGTTGAATTTTGTCAAATGCTTTTTCAGCATCCCTGGAGATGATCATGTGGCTTTTGTCCTTCTTTTTGTTGATGTCGTGGATGATGTTGATGGGTATTCAAATGTTGTACCATCCTTGCATCCATCCAATGAATCCCACTTGATTATGATGAATGATCTTTTTGATGTACTTTTGAATTCGGTTTGCTAATATGTTGTTGAGTATTTTTGCATCTATGTTCATCAGGGATATTGGTCTGTAATTTTCTTTTTTGGTGGGGTCTTTGCCTGGTTTTGGTATTAGGGTGATGTTGGCCTCATAGAATGAGTTTGGGAGTATTCCCTCCTCTTCTAGTTTTTGGAAAGCTTTAAGGAGGATGGGTATTAGGTCTTCAGTAAATGTTTGATAAAATTCAGCAGTGAAACCATCCTGTACAAGAGTTTTGTTCTTAGGTAGTTTTTTGATTACCAATTCAATTGCCTTGCTGGTAATTGGTCTATTCAGATTTTCTGTTTCTTCCTGGGTCAGCCTTGGAAGGTTGTATTTTTCTAGAAAGTTGTCCATTTCTTCTAGGTCGTCCAGTTTGTTAGCATATAATTTTTTCATAGTATTCTCTCATAATTCTTTGTATTTCTATGGTGTCCTAGTGATTTTTCCATTCTCATTTCTGATTCTGTTTATGTGTGTAGACTCTCTTTTTTTCTTGATAAGTCTGGCTAGGGATGTATCTATTTTGTATATTTTCTTGAAGAACCAGCCCCTGCTTTCATTGATTCTTTCTATTGTTTTATTCTTCTCGATTTTATTTATTTCTGCTCTAATCTTTATTATGTCCCTCCTTCTCCTGACTTTGGGCCTCATTTGTTCTTCATTTTCTGGTTTCGTTAATTGTGAGCTTAGACTGTTCATATGGGATTGTTCTTCTTTCCTAAGGTAGGTCTGTATCGCAGTATACTTCCCTCTTAGCAATGCCTTTGCTGCGTCCCACAGATTTTGCAGTGTTGAATTATGTTGTCATTTGTCTCCATATATTGCTTGATCTCTGTTTTTATTTGGTCATTGATCCATTGATTATTTGGGAGCATGTTATTAAGCCTCAATGTATTTGTGGGCTTTTTCATTTTCTTTGTGTAATTTGTTTCTAGTTTCATTCCTTTGTGATCTGAGAAGCTGGTTGGTACAATTTCAGTCTTTTTGTATTTATTGAGGCTCTTTCTGTGGCCTAGTATATGATCTGTACTTGAAAATGTTCCATGTGCACTTGAGAAGAATGTGTATCCTGTTTATTTTGGATGGAGTGTTCTGTAGATGTCTGTTAGGTCCATCTGGTCTAATAAGTTGTTCAGTGCCTCTGTCTCTTTTCTTATTTTCTATGTGGTTGATCTGTCCTTTGGAGTGAGTAGTGTGTGGAAGTCTCCTAAAATGAATACATTGCATTCTATTTCCCCGTTTAATTCTGTTAGCATTTGTTTTACACATGTAGGTCCTCCTGTGTTGGGTGCATAGATATTTATAATAGTTATGTTGTCTTGTTGGACTGACCCCTTTATCACTATCTAATGTCCTTCTTTGTCTCTTGTTACTTTCTTTGTTTTGAAGTCTATTTTGTCTGATACAAGTACTGCAACTCCTGCTTTTTTCTCCCCATTAGTTGCATGAAATATCTTTTTCTATCCCTTTACTTTCAGTCTATGTATGTCTTTGGGTTTAAAGTGAGTCTCTTGTAGGCAGCATATAGACGGGTGTTGTTTTTTATCCATTCAGTGACTCTATGCTTTTGATTGGTGAATTCAGACCATTTACATTTAGGGTGATTATTGATAGGTATGTACTTATTGCCATTGCAGGCTTTAGACTCATGCTTACCAAAGGTTCAAGGGTAATTCCTTTACTGTCTAACAGTCTAATTTAAGTCACTTAGTATACTAGTACAAACACAACCTAAGGGTTCTTTTCTTTTTCCTCCTCCTCCTTTTTTTATATGTTAAGTATCATGTTCTGTACCCTTTGTCTATCCCTTGATTGACTTTGGGGGTAGTTGATTTGATTTTGCATCTGCTTAGTAATTAACTGTTCTAGTTTTCTGTGGTTTTATTTCCCCAGGTGACAGCTATTTATCCTTAGGAATACTTCCATCTATAGCAGTTTCTCTAAAATGCACTGTAGAGGTGGTTTGTGGGAGGTAAATTCAGCTTTTGCTTATCTGAAAATTGTTTAATCCCTCCTTCAAATTTAAATGATAACCTTGCTGGGTAGAGTATTCTTGGTTTGAGGCTCTTCTGCTTCGTTGTATTAAATATATCATGCCACTCCCTTCTGGCCTGTAAGGTTTCCGTTGAGAAATCTGATGATAGCCTGATGGGTTTTCCTTTGTATGTGATCTTTTTCTCTCTCTAGCTTCTTTTAAAAGTCTCACTTTATCCTTAATCTTTGCCATTTTAATTACTTTATGTCTTGATGTTGTTTTCCTTGGGTCCCTTGTGTTGGGAGATCTGTGCACCTCCATGGCTTGAGAGACAATCTCCTTTCCCAGATTGGGGGAGTTTTCAGCAATTATCTCCTCAATGACACTTTCTATCCCTCTTTCTCTCTCTTCTTCTTGTGGTACTCCTATAATGCAAATATTATTATGTTTTGATTGGTCACACAGTTCTCTCAATATTCTTTAATTCTTAGATATCTTTTTTTCTCTCTGTGCCTCAGCTTCTTTGTATTCCTCTTCTCTAATTTCTATTCCATTTACCTTCTCTTCTACTCCATCTAATCTGCTTTTAAATCTCTCCATTGTATGTTTCATTTCAGATGTGGAATTTCTTAGTGATTGAATCTCTATCTTAAACTCGTTCCTGAGTTCTTGAATATTTTTTTGTACCTCCATGAACATGTTTATGATTTTTATTTTGAATTCTCTTTCATAAGACTGGTGAGTTCAGTTTCATTTGTCCCTTTTCTGGGGTTTGTGAGATTTTGGTCTGGACCAGGTTCTTTTGACATTTCATATGTCTGTGTGGCGGCCTCTAGTGCCCAGAACTGCTAGTCTCTGGAGCTGCTCAGCCCCTGGAGTGAGGTTGGTGGCCACAGGGGAGTGGCACTGGTGCCTGGTGGGAGTAAAGAGCTGTTTCCTTCTTCCCGGCTTTAGTGCCTGACTCCAGTGTCAGAGCCAGTGGGCTGAGCATAGAGGTGTAAGCCTCTGTGCTTTGCATCTCTAGCTGTTGTAGGCAGGGCCTCCCTCTGGCTGGCCCAATGCCAGCGCGATGAGTGCCTGTTTTCAAGCCAGTGCCTGCAGGCCAGGAGGAAGGCACAGCAGGCTGCGTGTCACAGTGGGGGGCCTTTATGCTGAGTAGCCAGCCACGGGGATGGAGCGCCTGAAGCTCCTCAAAGTTCCCAACCTGCTGGGCAGAGTGTGCCCAGACTACCTTGTCCACTTATCCCTTCTCCTGCACAGCATGGTCTGTGCAATCCCCGCTCATTCAGCAGCCCTTTCGCTGCTAGGAAGCCTCTCAGACCGCCTGCCTTTCCTTTGTCCCAGAGTGGCTGAATGTGGATCCCCATCTTCCACAAATGGCCGGAATCTCAGTCTCTCCAGCACGCCACCTGTCCCAGCTCCCCAACCCCACCAACCTCCAGAGCACCACACAGTGTAGGTTTGTGCTCCAAAGCACATCTCTAGGGCTGGGTGTTCAGCAGTCTTAGGCTTCCACCTCCTTCCCGTTCCATTTCTCTTCCTCCTGCCTGTGAGCTGGGGTGGGGGAAGGGCTTAGGTCCCTCTGGATCAAGGCTTTAGTACGTTAACCCTGTTTCATGAGGTCTGCTCTGTTCTGCAGGTGTATGCAGTCTGGTGCAGCCTTCTTTCCTCTCGCTGTTTTAGGATTAGTTGTATTAACTATATTTTCATACTATATGTGGTTTTGGAAGAAGTTCTCTGTCTCACCTCTCACCCTGCCATCTTGAATTGATATTGCCATTGGCATTTTAATAGGAATTGCAGTGAAGCTGTAGGTTGCTGTGGCTTCCAGAGGAAGGAGGTGGGGTTCCCCACTCAAGGTAAGTTCACTGTGAATCCTATGAGACTGAAGGGTGAGAGGTTGAGGATAAGTTTTTTTATTTCTCGTGGCTCAGTCTCTTTTTCCTGGTGCTCTCCACCCCCTCTCCTCTCTCTCTCTCTCTCTCAGTGCTCTCCACCTCCTCTTGCTTGGCTCCATCCTCCAGTGTTCTCTCACTGTCTTCTGCACCCTCCACTTCCCCCTGCCCCTTCTGGAAGGAACTCTGTGGGTGGGTCCCTTTTGACTGGCAGGTTACATAACAGGAACAGAGGAGAGGAGAGGATTGCCATTTCTTGAATATTTTTCTGTACCTCCATGAGCATGTCCCAACCAGCAGCCCCATGACGGACTGGCAGTTCTGCCATGGTAAACATCACATTCATGTGCAAGCAGGCCCTTTTATGCACATCACCATCTTGGCTAGGTAAAGATTCAGGTTGAAAACTTCCATTTACCTAACAGTTCCTTTGGACAGTATGGACACTTCAACAGTATTAATTCTTCCTATCCACGAGCATGGAATAGCCTTACATATTTATTTGTGTCATCTTCAATTTCTTCTATGTGTTTTATAGTTTTCAGAGTACAGGTCTTTCACCTCCTTGGTTAGATTTTTCTTAGGTATTTTATTCTTCTTGATGCAATTATAAATGGGATTGTTTTCTTAATTTCTCTTTCTGTTCATTGTATGTAAGAATGCAGCAGATTTTAGTACATTGGTTTTATATTCTGGGATTTTACTAACTTTATGATTTTGAATAGTTTTTTGGTAGAGTCTTTAGGGTCTTCTGTATATAGTGTATATTCTGCAAGGAATGACAATTTTGATTCTTTCTCATCAATTTGGATGCCTTTTATTTATTTTTCCTGTCTGATTGCTGTGTCTAGGATTTCTAGGAGTATGCTGAATAAGAGTGGTGATTTGAATCCAACATATTATTGTATATCAACTATACTTCAATAAAAAGAAAAAAATGGTGAGATCTTGTGTCTGATCTTAGAGGAAAAGCTTTCAGTTTTTTGGCATTGAGTATGTTAGCTGTGGTTTATCATATATGGCCTTTATTATTTATAGATATGTGCCCTCTATGCCCACTTTGTTGGGAGTTTTTATCATTTATGGATGTTGAACACTTTTATCATCTGCTGAGATCATCATGGTTTTTAGTCCTTCCTTTTGTTAGTTTTGTGGATCACAATGATTTGTAGATATTGACCCATCCATGCATCCCTGAATATATCCTACTTGACCATGGTGAATGATCTTTTTAATGTGTTTTTGAATTTGGTCTGCTAATATTTTGTTGAGGATTTTTGCATCTGTGTTCATTGGGAATATTGGTCTGTATTTTTTTTTTTTGTAATGTCCTTGTCTGGTTTTGGTACCAGGATGATGCAGGCCTCATAGGATGAATTTGGGAGCTTTCCTTCCTCTTTAATTTATTGGAATAGTTTGAGTAGGAGAGGTATCAACTCTTCCTTAAGTTTTGGTTGAATTCATCTTGAAGCTATCTGGTCCTGAAATTTTGTTTCTTGGGAGCATTTGATTACTGATTTAATTTTACTACTAGTAATTCATCTGTTCAAATTTACTATTTCTTCTTGGTTCAGTCATGGAAGATTGTATGTTTCTTTCTAGGAATTTGTCTATTTCTTCTGAGTTGTCCAATTTGTTGTCATATAATTTTTTATGCTCTCTTATGATCGTTTGTATTTCTTTGGTATCTGCTCTAGCTTCTCTTTTCTGGTTTTATTGAGTCTTCTCTCTTTTTCCTGGTAAATCTAGCTATAGGTTTATCAATTTTGTTGATCTTTTCAAAGAGCCAGCTCTTAGTTCTATTGGTCTTTTGTATTTTTTTAAGTCTCTGTTTCATTTATTTCTGCTCTCATTTTGTTGTTTCCTTCCTTCTACTAACTTTGGGCTTTGTTTCCCATTTTCTAGTTCCTTTAGGTATCAGGTTAGATGTTTGAGATGTTTGTTGTTTCTTGAGGTTGGCCTATATTGCTATAAACTTCCCTCTTAGGACTTCTTTTACTGCATCCCAAACATTTTTGAGCTATTGTATTTATACTTTAATTACTGTCCAAGTAGTTGTTGATTTCTTCTCTGATTTTTTTGATCACCCATTGGTTGTTTAGTAGCATGCTGTTTTTCTTGTAATTGATTTCCAGTTTCATACTGTTGAGGTCAGAAAAGATGTTTGATATGATTTCAGTCTTCTTAAATTTATTGAAACTTGCTTTATTGTGTAACATGTCATCTGTCTTGGAGAATATTCCATGTGTGCTTGAAAAAAATGTATGTTCTACTGTTTTTGGATGTAATATTCTGTATATATCTGTTAATTCCATTTGGTCTAATGTGTCATTCAAATCCATTGATTTTCTGCCAGGACCATCTATCCGTTGATGTAAGTGGGGTGCTAAATTCTCCTACTATTATTGTATTACTGTAGATCTCTCCCTTTATGTCTGTTATATTCCCTTTATAGATTTAGTTGGTCCTCTGTTGGGTGTGTAGATATTTACAATTGTTATATCTTCCTGCTGGATTGTGCTCTTAATCATTATATAATGTCCTTCTTTGTCTCTTTACAGTCTTTGTTTTAGAGTCTATTTTGTCTAAGTATTGTTATCTAGATTTTTTTCCCATTCCTATTTGCATGGAATTATCTTTTTCCATCCCTTCAGTTTCAGTCTGAGTGTGTCTTAGATTTAAAGTGTAGGCAGCAAATAGGTGAGCCTTGTTTTTTTTTTTTTAACCATTCAGTCACCCTATGTCTTTTGATTTGAGCATTTAGTCTATTTACATTTAAAGTAATTACTGATAGTATGTAGGTATTGCCATTTTGTTAATGTGTTTCCTGGTTGTTTTTGTTGATCTTTGCTAATCCTTTCTTCCTCTCTTGCTCTCCATTTGTGCATTATGACTTTCTTTGGTGTTATGTTTGGATTCCCTTCTCTCTGTATTTTGTGTATCCATTATAGATTTCTGGCTTGTGGTTACCATGGGTTCTTCTGTGACATCCTACATATATAGCAATCTATGATAAGCTGATGGTCACTTAAGTTTGAACACATTCTAAAAACACAACATTTTTTTATTCCTCCTCCTCCACATTTTATATATATGATGCCTTCTTTTACACCTTTTTATTTCATGGTTCCTTAACTAACTTTTAGATGTAATTGATTTTATTGCCTTTGTCTTTTTGACCTTCATACCAGCTTTTATGATTTTGGTTGATTTACTACTTCTGGTATATGTTTATCTGTGACCATTTCCCTTTTATGTTTTTCTTGCTTCTAGTTAGGGTCTTTTCTTTTCCTCTTAAATACTCCTTTTTAAATTTCTTGCAAGGGCTGGTTTAATGGTGATGAACTCGTTTAGCTTATGTTAGTCTGTGAAGTTCTTTATCTCCCCTTCCATTCTGACTGGTAACCTTTCTGTGTGTAGAGTATTCTTGGAGGTTTTTCTCTTTCAGCACTTGGAATATGTCATTCCACTGCCTTCCTACCTCTAAAGTTTCTGCTGAAAAATCAGCTGATAGCCTTATGGGGTTTCCCTTATAGGTAACCCTTTGCTTTTCTCTTTCTGCTTTTAAGTTCTCTCTGTCTTTGATCTTTGACATTTTATTTATCATGTGGGTTGGTGTGGACCTCCTTGGGTTTATCTTGTTTGGGGCTCTGTCTGCTTTTGGACCTGGATGTCTGTTTTCTTCCCTAGGTTAGGGAAATTTTCAGGTATTATTTCTTCAAATAAATTTTCTACTCCTTCTCCTCCTAGGACTCCTATAATGCAAATGTTTGGATATTTGATACTGTCTCACAGCCCCCTTAACCTTTCCTCATTTGTTTTTATTCTTTATTCTTTCTGCCATTTAGCTTGAGGGCTTTCCATTACTCTGTCTTCCAAATTGCTGATCTATTCTTCTGCATCCTCTAATCTGTACTGATTCCATCTAGTGTAGTTTTCATTTTTTATATTCTTCATCTCTGATTGGTTCTGCTTTATATTTTCTATCTTTGTAGAGGTTCTCAATGAGCTCCTCCACTCTTCTCAAGTTTGGTGAGTGTTTTTATAATCTTTAACTTGAACTCTTTATCTGGTATATTGCTTAACTCTGTTTCATTTAGTTCTTTTTCTGAAGTTTTGTCATGTTGTTTTAAGTGTACTCTTCTGTCTCTTCATTTTGTTTGATTTTCTGTGCCTGATTCTGTGAATTAGTAGAAAGGGCTACCTCTCCCAGGCTTGAAGGATTGGCCTAGTATAGGGAAGCTCCCTTGGTTAGACTGTGTGTGCCTGGTGATTTTGGCTGACTGGCTGGAGGCCTTGGGAGTGTGACTTGGGAGAGGGCCTGCTGTTAGGGCTTTTAGGGTATGGTTTGAGGGGTCACAGTTGGAGGGGCTCAATCAGAGGTGTTCCTGAGTAGATATTGATGGGGTCCATGCTGGCAAGGAGGCAGGGGCAAGGCATAGTCTCCAGGAAAGCCCTGCTTCTGCAGCTACCTACTTAGTGCCAGGATGCAGCAGAAGCTTAGGTTTGCTTTCCAGGGGTTAGGTGGCAATGGGCTCTGTACCCATGGTGCAGCCCCAGGCTCAGGCCCAGCCCTCAGGAAAACTCTGTATCTGAGTCTGCGGTATCACAACAGCCTGGGATGGAGCAACAACTGGTTCCAGGGAAACCCCAGTGGTGGCTAGGGTGTGCTCTGTAGGGTTTAGTGGTGATGGGCTCTGTGCCCTCAGGGCAGCTGCAGCCTGAATGCACTTTCCAGTGCTAATGAGTCTCGGTGTGGGTGGGGAGCTGGGAAGCCACCTAGACCAAATCTGAAATTGGTATGTGTGCCCCAGTGCTGCTCCATGCATCACTATCAAGGTGGGGAAGGAGTGTAAACAATGGTGCTTGTCAGATCCCCATCTGGAGAGAGTTTCAGGTGTTCCCCCACCAAATGACAGGTACTTTAATTCTATAAATCAGGTTCTTTCCCTTATAGTCTAGATGTACTTTAAACTATGTTTTTGTTTTTGTTTTCTATCCCTGGGGAAGGCAGTCTTTGTCCGGGTCCCTCACTGATATCCTCCGCTCTGCAGGTTGTTACACTAGGGGAGGATTTTCCTCTGTTACTGTGTGTCCATCTTACTTTTTTTATGTTATCTTTCTGTCCCTGTCATGCAGAAAGTGCTCAATCATTCCTCAGTTCTTCCTCAGGATCAATTGCTCTGTGTATAGGTGTAGATTCGGTATGAAGGTGGGAGAAGGTGAATTAAAGCTCGCTTCCTATGCTGCCATCTTTCAGAATTTCCTTCTATTTTTAATTTTTTCAGGAACCTCTACACTGTTTTCCATAGTTGGCTACACCGTTTTACATTCCCACCAACAGTGTGTGAGTGTTCCTTTTTCTCCACAAAAAACCAGAAGTTATTTTCTGTTATTTTTGTCTTTTTTGATTATTATTATTTTTTTATTACAGCCAACTGACAGGTGTGAGGTAATATCTCACTGTGGTTTTGAATTACATTTCCCTGGTGATTAGTTATGTTGAGCATCTTTTCATGAGCCTGTTAACCATCTGTATGTCTTTGGAAAAATGTCTGTTAAAGATAGCTGCCCATTGTTTAATTGGGTTATTTGGTTTTTTGATACTGTATTGTGTAAGTTTATGTATTTTGGATAGTAACCCCTTAGCAGATGTATGACTTGCAAATATTTTCTCCTATTTGATAGGTTGCATTTTCCTTTTGTTGATGGTTTCCTTCACTGTGCAAAAGCTTTTTAGGTAGTTTGGTGTAATTCCATTTGTTTGTTTTAGCTTTTGTTCCCCTTGCCTGAGGAGACTGGTTCAAAGAAATATTGCTAAACCTATGTCAAAAAGCTTACTGCCTGTGTTTTCTTCTAGGAGTTTTGTGGTTTCAGGTCTTCCATTTCAAGTCTTAAATCCATTTTGAAAATATTTTTGTATATGATATAAGACCTCTAACTCTTTTTAATACCAGACATCTACACTTGTAAATCATTGTTCTAAACTATTTTCCATGAGAGCACAATCACAGGGGCACAGTCACAATCACATGCAGTGGGCATGTTGTTTGCTTCCTTAGCTTCCCCCTTGTCTTGGCCCCAGGGGGTTGGTTTTTGGAACCACACCACCCTATTTTGTCCCATGTGGTTTGTGTAGGAACTTCTTAGCTCTGGTGTATCTGAACGAGACCCAGGTTAACTAACACATGACATTCCTCTGGCTGTAGTGATTAGTTTAAGGGTAAATAGTATATATATATATATACACTAAACTGGTCTAAACTGGGTGTTCAGGACTTTTGTGGGCTCTACTACAGAAGACCCTCTCTCTCTCTCTCTCTCTATATATATATATATATATACATTAAACTGGTCTAAACTGGGTGTTCAGGACTTTTGTGGGCTCTACTACAGAAGACCCTCTCTCTCTATATATATATACATTAAACTGGTCTAAACTGGGTGTTCAGGACTTTTGTGGGCTCTACTACAGAAGACCCTCTCCCAGTGTTGCTGGACTAGAAGGGTGTTAGCGTCTAGAAAGATAAGAAGCTGTTAAGCCGTTTTGCCATCATAAGAGGAGTGTGTGGTTCATGACAGAACCAACATTGAGGAAGCGGGGCTGAGGAGATGGAGATGGTGACTTTGAGCTCTGAATTGCAGCTTCTCCCTAGTCTTCCCTAATCCTGGGCTTCTTTTAATTAAGCCAGTAATCAGACTTTTTGCTTAGTTTGGAGTAAGTTTTCTGTCATTTACAATGGAAAAAATTCTAACTGATCTATTCTTCAGCACCTAGTATACTTCATGGCCTAGGATTTGTTAAACATATGAATCAGTGATCTCTGTGAACATGAACAGGATTTTTTTTCTCTCTTTTGGTCTCAGTTTCTTTTTCTATAAAATAAGAATAATTATTCTGCCCTGCCTGACTCAGAGTTTTTGTGACTTAAGAGAAGGAAAAGCTTTCTGGTTTCCTTCAGTACTTCGTCTGTGGTAAACAATTCACCCTTTAATTATGTAATTATATGTAACAGTTAACTTGTTTTTTCTCAACTAGATTGTATGCCCTCTAAGGATGGGACTGCATCTGTACCTATTGTTTCCCCGAGGCCTCAGCACAATGTTGGGAGAATAGTGGGCATTTATGAATATTTATTAATGATGATAATAGCAGCTACAATTTATTGTATACTTTCTTTAGGCAAATTACTGTGTAGGCAGTCTACCTAAATTATCTCTAAATCTTACTTAGCTAATAATAGCACACCTGTTGATAGCTATTATGTATGTTTATTTTGTATAGGTTTTCAGTTAACAAGAGAGAGCTGACATTGTTGGTTGCATTATGATGGAAAGTAAATATGATTGAGCTTTCCAGAGCATATCTTAGGAATGTTTGAGATGAATGATAGAGAAGAACATCAAGTATTTACATCTAATAAGGATGAAGTCTTGGTCTGGAATTGCTTGAAAAGTTATCTGTGAGTCTTTTCTTGACATAGTGTCACTGATTTCACCAATCCATTGCCATCAGTATTAAAGAATGAAATATATAGAGAGTAGTGGCATTGGAAATTCTGGGCACAAGAGTAATGTATAGTGTAGTGTTAGTCCATTGATCGGCTTAGTAAATGCTCTTCCCCTGGGTTCCTGGTGAATTAGTGCCTCGCTAAATATGTTCCACTGATGCCCAAGGAATGTTTTGCTTAGCTTCTGGCAGAACCATCCTGTTAAAGGTAACCTTTGATTCTTTATTGAGCTTTAAAGTCAGAAACCAGATTAAGCAAGAAATCAAATGGAAAAGTCTAATTAGCATTATGACTTCATTCTATGATGGAAAACATTTTGACCTTGAAGCAAGGCATCTGGATTGTAGACCAAGATCTGAATCAGATGATAATTTACTGAGGACCTGCTAGATGACTTGCACATATTGCCTTATGTAATCTCCAGAAGAGCCCTTCAAGGTAAGTATTACTCTCCCATTTATGATGAGGGTCAGAGAGATGAAGAGAGGTTATACATCTGTAAATATTTCCCTGTAATGTTTTAAGTCATAGTCTTTCCTAAGATTGTAACATTGAACTTCAAGATCAAGAACTAGATAAGAGGTACTTAAATTATCCAAAAATTAATTTTTATTGTCCAGAATGAGTGAAGTATCACTTTTACCCCCTAGTTAAATGATACAGATATAAAAAAAAGTCTTTTCAGTAATAAGATAAAGACCTTGGTTTATGGAATTTTCTTTTTTTAAGGGAATGGCTATGCCATTGTCTGTTTTATTTGCCATAATTTTAATAACCTTATGAGGGATATAGTAGAGTTTACCAAATTTGTGTGGTCTGTGATATATTCATTCCACAAAAGATTTAGGACAGCTTACAAAAATAACTTAAAATAACATAAAAAAGAGATTATTCACTTACTAATGAAAATAGAATAAGTCTCCCCACTTGCCAGAGGTGAGCTACAAATTTACATCTGAATTTCCTGGAAGCCTAGGAAAGAAAGGTAACTTTTAAAAGAAGAAAACAAGACAGTTCTTCTGGGAAAGCAGTTTAACATGTAACTGAGTTTATCATTCAGGCATAGGAAACAGCATGCACATAACCATATTGTCATGAAACCTGAACCAGATGCTCTTTGTTTACGTGTTTTTTTTTCCCGTTTGAATACAGTGCCTTTTGTAAGGGCCTAGTCATAGAGGAGATGGATTAAAGTATACAGCTACAGGTTAAAGTAGAACAGGATAAGTTCCCAAAAGTGGGTCTTAATTTACACTTCCATGATTATTGTAGGAACTCAGAGGAAGGGAGGACCACTTTTGGCTTGGGTAACCAGGAAAGACTTCCAGTAGAGCAACAGGTATGTTGGGAGTCCAGCAGTAGACCTGTTTGGCTGGAGTGGGGACTTTGTGAAGGAGTCCAGACCATCTAAATACATTATAGGATTCAGACACACTCCTGTTGCAGGTTAGATTTCAGTTTCTTCTCTCCTCCGGGGTACTCAGAGGCTCCTCATTTCTCAATACCAGTTACACCTTCTGCCAAGGCTCTCCTTTGTGGTCTGGTTTAGTCCTGTTTCCCAGGATGGATATACTCCAAGAACTGTATTTCCTCCTATACCTACTGCATGTTCAAACATAGTTGCTCTTCAGTTTTTTTTTTCTTAAATGACCATTTTTCCTCCAGCTCACGTATTTCGGCACCTTTCAGGCTCTTTTTCGTTGGAAAAAAGAGAGCTGGTGATATATTTCTGAGCCCCTGATGTATTTGTCAATGTTATAAAAAATGTGCTTTGGCATGTAGAAGCAATAAAGTACTTCTTAGGATATCTTAATTAAGGTGGTAGTTACTGTATTAGAGGAAATAGTTAATAGATTAGTCTTAGCAAAAAGGGTCTTCATTTTTAAAATGGATAGGTCAAGAATATCAAAATTGAAAAAAGTTGGTTTTAGACAACATTGTACTATATAATTTTTTTGATGAATAATATTCCATTATATAATATAATACCTTACACCATACCTGACATATTGTAGATAATACACTGAAATGTGTGTTGAATTGTATTACTTAAAAAAGAACACTTTTTTATTTTGAAATAATTGGAGACTCACGGTAAGTTGCAAAAATAAACATACAGTCCTGTGTATCCCTTTTCCAACTTTCCCCAGTGACATTTATTAATGTAGAGCATTATCAAAACCAGGTAATTGACATGGGTACAATGTATTAACTCGGCTACAGACCTCATTTGTTCATTTTCCACCATTTAAAAAATGTATTCATTTGTGTGTGTGTGTGTGTAGTTCTGTGCAGTTTATCCCATGTATGTATTTATGCAACTACCACCATCACAGAGTGATTCTGTCATGACAAAGAAACTTCCTTCTACTACCCTCTTTGTATTTGTGCTCAAACATCCATACTCCTATTCCTGTCTCCTGCCAACCATTAATCTGTTCTCTATCTCTATAGTTTTGCCATTTTAAAAATGATATATAACTGGAATCATATAGTATATAACCTTTTGAGATTGACTTCCCTACGCATAATGCCCTTGAGATACATCCAGATTGTTGTATGTATCGTTATTTCTCTTTTGTTGCTTAATAGAATTCAATCATATGGATTTAACAGAGTTTATTTTACCATTCACCCATTGAAGGACATTTGGATTGCTTCCAGGTTTATGCTATTAAAAATAAAGCTATTGTGAGCATTTGTATACAGGTTTAGTGTTTTTATTTCTCTGGGATAAATGCCCAAGAGTGCAGTTGTTGGGTTGTATAGTAAGTGCATGTTTTGTTTTATAAGAAACTGTCCAACTATTTCCTAGTGTGGCTGTACCATTTTACATTCCTTCCAGCAATGTATTAGAAATACAATTTCTCTGCATCCTTGCCAACATTTAGTATTATCACTGTGTTTATTTCAGCTATTTTAGTAAATATGTAGTACTTCTTTCAGGTTTTCTTTGATTAAGCTGCATTTGTTTTTAGCGTATGGCAGCTTGATTGCCTTAGTCAAGGCTAGCCTTGCGGTCTTGCTGTTTGTACCCATTGCAGTTAATTTGTTGTTTTAATGTACTTTACATTCTGAAAGCTTACAAAGCTATTTAAAACTTTCCCATTATTTTATTTTTCACTTTGTCCCTACTTGTCTCCTGGATCCCTGCAGTAGGTGTCTTATTAGTAAAATGCTATTTCCTGAAGTGAGACATAGCACTGGACTTATTTAATTCTACAGTAGTGTTATTGAGGGTTTTGTTTATATTCTTTTCATTTGCAGCAGGTCCCTAGAGCTCTTGTTTTCTTTCCTAAAGAGAATCAAGAAATATACTGTCTCTGTTGCTATAATTTTAAGGGTGTGTTTGTGAAGGGCTGGTTCTTGAGGTCAAATTTATATAACATGAAATTAACTATTTAAAAGTGAACAATCCAGTGGCATTTAGTACATTCACAATATTGTGCAGCCACCTCCATCTAGTTCCAAAACATTTTCATAGCCCCAAACAGAAACCCTTAGGTAGTCATTCCCCTTTCCTCCATATCCCCAACCCCTGGCAACCTCTAGTCTGCTTCTGTGTCAATGGATTTACCTATTTTTTCTGGATATTTCATATAAATGAAATCATACAATATGTGGCCTTTTGTATTTGACTTCCTTCACTTCAAGTAATAATTTTGAGTTCATCCACATTGTAGCATGTATCAGTACTTCATTCCTTTTTGTAGCTGAATAATATAACACTAGATATATCACAATTTGCTTATCCATTCATCTGATGACGGACATTTGCGTTGTTTCTACCTTTTGGTTATTGTGCATAATACTGCTGTGAACATGTAGGTACATGTATTGTTTGAGTACTTACTTTTAATTCTTTTGGGTCTACACCTAGCAGTGGAATTGTTGGGTCATACATTAATTGTTTAGCTTGTTGAGGAACTGCCAAACTATTTTCCACTTTACATTCCCACCAGCAATATATGAAGGTTCAAATTTCTTGTTATATCATCCCCCCTTTTTTTAGGTGGTCATTTTAGTGGGTATAGCATGGTATCTCATGGCTTTGATTTGCATTTCTCTGATGACTAATAATGTTGAGCATGTTTTCATGTGCTTGTTGGTCATTTGTATATCTTTGAAGAAATATCTTTTTAAAAATTAGATTGGCTGCCTTTTGGTTGTTGAATAGTAAGAATTCTTTATATATTCTGAATATCAGACTTGTATCAGATACATGATTTACAATATTTTCTTCCATTCTGTAAGTTGTCTTTTTCACTTTCTTGGTCATGTCTTTTGATGCACAAAAACTTTTAATTTTGATGAAGTCCAGTTTATCTATTCTTTCCTTCTGTTGCTCTTGCCTTGGTGTTATAGGTAAGAATCCACTGCCAAATCCAGCATCATGAAGATTTACCCCTATGTTTTCTTCTAAGAGTTTTATGGTTTGGGCTCTTATATTTAGGTTATGGGTCCATTTTGAGTTAATTTTTGTATATGATATGAGGTAGGGTTCTAGTTTCATTCTTTTGAATGTAGCACCATTTGTTGAAGAGACTATTTTTTCCCCATTGATTGATCTTGACACCCTTGCCTAAAATCAGTTGGTCATAGATGTGTGTATGGGCTTATTTCTGGGCTCTTAATTATGTTCCATTGATCAATATATCTACCTGTATGCCAGTACCACATTGTTTTGATTACTGTAGCTTTGTAGTCAGTTTCGGAATTGAGAAGTGTCAATTTTACAACTTTGTTCTCTTTCAAGAAGATCATGTCTCCCATTTCCACAAAAAAGGCTGTGGGAGCCAACAGACACATGAAAAAATGCTCCACATCACTAGTCATCAGAAAAATGCAAATTAAAATCACAATGAGATATCACCTCACACCAGTAAGGATCGCCACGATCCAAAAGACTAACAAAAACAAATGTTGGCGAGGATGTGGAGAAAGGGGAACCCTCCTATACTGCTGGTGGGAATGTAAGCTAGTTCAACCATTGTGGAAAGCAGCATGGAGATTTCTCAAAAAATTGAAAATAGAAATACCATTTGACCCAGGAATTCCACTCCTAGAAATTTACCCTAAGAATGCAGCACCCCAGTTTGAAAAAGACATATGCACCCCTATGTTTATCGCAGCACTATTTACAATAGCCAAGAAATGAAAGCAACCTAAGTGTCCATCAGTAGATGAATGGATAAAGAAGAGGGGATACATATACACAATGGAATATTATTCAGCCATAAGAAGAAAACAAAATCCTACCATTTGCAACAACATGGATGGATGGAGCTAGAGGGTATTATGCTTAGTGAAATTAGCCAGGCGGAAAAAGGCAAGTATCAAATGATTTCACTCATCTGTGGAGTATAAGAACAAATTAAAAACTGAAGGAACAAAACAGCAGCAGACTTACAGAACCCAAGAATGGACTAACAGTTACCAAAGGGAAAGGGACTGGGGAGGATGGGTGGAAAGGGAGGGATAAGGGGAGGGGGGAAGAAAGGGGGCATTACGATTAGCATGCATAATGTGTGTGTGTGGGGCACGGGGAGGACTGTACAACACAGAGAAGACAAGTAGTGATTCTACAGCATCTTACTATGCTGATGGTCAGTGACTGCAGTAGGGTATGTGGGGGGAACTTGGTGATGGGGGGAGTCTAGTAAACATAATGTTCTTCATGTAATTGTAGATTAATGATACCAAAAAAAAAAAAGACAGAGTCACTGAATGGATAATAAAAGAAGACCCGTCTATATTTAAAAAAAAAATGGCTGTGGGAGTTTTGGTGTAGGGATTGCTTTGAATCTGTAGATCTCTTTGGGTGGTATTACATCTAAACGATGTTGTCTTACAGTCCATGAACAAGGGATGTCTTTTCAGTAATAACTCTATTTTAATAACTCAATTTTCCCAGCCTCCCCAGTGAGTCACCTTTTGGAAGAAGAATCCAGCCTCTTCATTACTGTAGAAAACTCACTTTTTGGGTCTGAAGAGATTTACATACATTGATGAAGCATCAGACTTATCCCCATTCTTCGTTTTTAGTGAAAACCACTTTCATGATCTTAGTGATTGACTATTCTCAGTGGCTCATACTGGAAATACCTTCAATTTTGGTATTAAATAGATCTAGGCTACAATCTTGGCTTTCCTGCTTGCATATTGTGTAATTGTATAACATTGTGCAATATGGAAATATGGTGAGAAAAAAACAGATAAACTGGAATTTACAGTTTAGTGGAGGATACATACACTAATTGAATGATCATACACATACACTATCACACAATAGAAATTTATTATTGAAGTAGTACTTATCAATACTGGCTTCATGTTGCTCCGAGTACATGTCCCAGGGGATCTGACCTAGTCTGGGCGTTCTGTGAAGACTTCTCTAAGGAAGTGATATTGGATGTGCAGTCTGAAAGATGAGTTGGAGTTTGCTAGGCAAAGGCAGAGTGAGGATGGTGAATAGAGTCTTCTAGGTACAGGGAACAGCATATGTTAAGCCTCTGTTGACAGAAAAGACCTTGGTATATTTGAAAAAATTAAATAAGGACAGCATGTCTGCAATGCATAGAGCTAGGTGGGGACAGGAATAAAAAACTTAGAAGACCAGATTTTTTTTTCATGCCAAGAGTAATTGGAAGCCATTAAAGGGTTTTGTGCAGAGGAGAATTACATGATTTGAATTTGGAACACGGCACTTTGATTGCTATGTAGAGACAGGATAATAGAGGATGCTTTTGCTCAGATACGGTCTATGTGAGAAACAAGATGGTAGGTTGGACTAGGTTAGTAGGAGGAGAAGGGAAATGTAAGAGAGATTTAGTGGGTAGAATGGATAGAACTTTGTGAGGGGGATATGTCAGGAATAAAGGAGAAGGAAGTATAAGGATAACTCCAAGTTTTTGGCTTAATAACTAGGAGGTCAGTGGTAGTGCCTTTCAGTGAAATGGAGACACTGGAAAAGGACCAGTTTGGGATGGAATATTGTAAAGTCCTTTTTGGACATGCTGAATTTGAGATGACTTTAAGACATCCAAGGAATGATGTTGAGTAGTCATTTAGATAAACATGCCTGGAACTTAGAGAAGGGTAATGGTCCAGAGAAAAATTGGTTATATATTTGTAATTTAGATAGTAAATAAAGTCATGGAATATGGATTAGATTATCTGGGGAGAGAGAATAAAGTGAGTAAAGAATAGAGAATAGTATAGTCTTCAACATTTAATCACTGGGCAGAAGACGGTAACCTTGGAAAGCACACAGAGAAGGGAAAGACATAGAGGTAGGAGGAAAACAAATAAAAAGAAAGATAATTTCCATTGGATTTATCAATGTGAATGTCATTCATAACTTCAGTGAAATATGGTGAGGTGATTATGGGGGATTATCCCACTGATACCTGCTTCCTTGAAAAACAGATTGTTAATCTGGAAGGGAAATTGTTGGTTATCTAATTTAGTGGATTAAAAAAATTTTTGTAAAAGCACTAGAAATAATGTTATATGAGGGTCTATACAAAGAGATCAAATGAGAGCTGCTCTGATTGCAGTGGGGCTTACAATTCTACTCCCTTGTATCCCCCTCTATTTGCTTCCAGTTCTGGATGCCTTTCTGTAATAAGTTTTCTGAATACCAGTTTGAAAGCATTGATTTAGGTGGTCTCTTTATTATTGAAGGGGAAACTGAGGGCTGGGAAGAGGCAATCCCTTAGCAAAGCCTACATGGCACAGAGTTTAAGTTTAGAACTAGTATTAGTATAGGACTGTTACTAAAACTAAGGGCTGCAGATCCTCTTTCCAGAGTGCTCTCCACAGAGACTGGATTCTACAGAATGTCTCTTCTCTCTTCCCCACACTAACAGTTCTTCCCCACTGAGTCTTCAGGTTCGTGTGACATAAAGAAAACACACTAGGAGGGGTTTGGAGGTGATCTGCTTCCCTCATTTCTTTCTAATCTGTGTCCTAGATGTGATGAGCACTGTGGTGGTTGTGTGTTTGCCAACTTCTGTTCCACCCCAATGAATTAGTTTAAGTCAATTAGTCATGGTAATCTCTTGCCCCTTGCTAGTGAATGATTTAGGGATGGGTATGTGCCCAGAGTCTGACTTGTGAGACATGAGAGGTGTGCTACCAGAGGCTGTTGAGAAAGATTCTTGGCTTTAAAAAAAAAAAAGATACAAAAAAGATAGCATCTTTTTTTCTGGTGAATATTTTCCACTATTTATTTATTTATTTACTTAGATTAAACTGAGCCAGTTCAGTCAAGTGGAGATATTAATAACTCTCTAAGTTGTTGTAAAGAGTAAATTACTTAATGTGTATGGAAGTGTCTGAAAACTGTACAGATATTAATTTGTTCTTTTGATAATAGATGTCACTTGGCAGAGCTAGGTAAATAAATGGGCCACAGGATTGGTATGTTTTGAAAAATATATGGAGAAAAAAAAATCTCCCTTAGATTAGCCTTGAACTTGATGGTGCTGGGTGTTGTATGGGAGTTGGGGAGGCTGAGGGCAAACGGGCCAGAAGACACTAGGGCTGCTTTTTGAGGAAGCAAAGGGAGTGAGGGCTGTTAATCAATGAAGCATTGTTGAGCAGCAGTAACATCTTAGGCAGTGCCAGTGGCATGTTTGTCCTCCTGGAAGAAACATTGTTAGAAATGTCGTAAGTCTCTTTGTCCTGCTTGGTCACTTTGGAGCCAAAGGACCTATGGTGAGCCACCCCTCTTTCCTCCAGGGACTCAGTGCCCAGAGCATCCCATCCCTGGCCATTGGGGATTGCCTAGAAAAGTATTTGGTAATGACTTAATCTAGGTACTCCTAGCTAATAATGTCCAGCAGAGCTGGAGGGCAGGACAAAACAGCGTAGCACAGAAAGGTATCTATTAGGGAGGAAGGTAGCCAGTTCTTTGGAAGTAAACAGTTGATCACTCCTCAAGGGTTCTGGACTCAGATTTCAAATTTACCGTTTACATCTGTATTTTCCTAGATAAATCACTGTGAAAATAAAATTGTAACATTTACCTTTCAAGGTTACTGCTAAGATTATAGATACCGATACTGTTTATAAAGCTCCCACTACAGAGTTCCACACATAATAGGTGTTTAAATGATAGTTGTCTGGCTGTTACTAGCAATAACAAGGAAAAGTCAGTGAGACTGTGCTTTCCTACACATCACTCAGATTAACAATGGATTTTCTTGTTTGTGACCTCTTGGGAGCTCTGTGCTTAGTATTTGTTTTAACTGGTACTCAATTGCATGTCAAATTACTAAATTGGATGTGGTTGGAAATGGCAGTTGAAGGGAGGAATGGAGATGTTGTCGACTGCCATTTCCATTTGTCTTGGTTTCAAGCTCTTAAGATTAGCCTTAGTCTTCAGAGTTATACTCTTACTTTTTTACCCTTTTTTCAATTTTCTTTTATTTTCGCCATTGCTTTCCTTTTAAGTAACATTTTTTTGATGTGTTTGTAAGTTCTAAAAAATTATGGTAAAATATATACAAATATAAAATTCATCATTTTAACAATTAAAAAATGTACAGTTCGGTGACATTAACTATATTCACTTTGTTATGCAAACATCCCACCATCCATCTCCAACAAAACTTTTCTCATGTTGTACAACTGAAACTCTGTACTCATTACAATATCTCCTCGTTTGCCTCTCCTTCCAGGCCCTGGCAACCACTATTTTACTTTCTGTCACTATGAATCCAAGTACCTCATATGAGTGGAATTATATAGTATTTGTCCTTTAATGACTGACTTATTTCACTTAATGTCTTCAAATTTCATCCATGTTGTAGCATGTGTCAAACTTTCCTTCCTTTTTAAGGCTGAATAATATTCCATTGCATGTTTTTAAAATCCATTTGTCTATTGGTAGACATTTGGGTCACTTCTACCTTTTGGCAATTGTGAATTCCCCATTGCTTTTTAATATAACACCTACCCCACCTCCATTTTTCTTTTTCTTCACAAATATTTATAGAGCAGCTTCGTTGTTTTCACTGTGTTTAGTATTAGAGACATGTCAGTGAACAAGACAAATGGAGACTTTGGAACTTACATTCTGGTGATGAGAATGGTTCCCTTTTGGGAAGCGTTGCAGGGACTGGTTCTCTGATTTACACATTTTGTGTCAGACCAGTTGTTAATAGTGTGCTACCATCTTTGATGTCATTTCCCTTAGTCCTGTTTTTTCCTTTATGTCTCAACTTTGACACCTCCTCTCAGAGGCCTCTTCCAAGCCCCAGGCTGGATTGGTGCCATTCCCTGTGCTAACCACCCTTCACTTGTCTTTACAGTGCTGCCTGTCTCTCATGCTGGGGTGAGCTTCTTCTGGGCTGGAGCCCTTGTTGATTGATTCATGTGCAGCTGCTCATCTGCCAGTTGACCAGGCCTTCAAGTCCTCTGGGACAGGCCCCTGTTGACTTCTACAGCCACATCTTTCACCACTGCCTGCTTTGTACTTGGTACTCTAGCAACACTGAAGTGAATTTCATTTCCTCAAGCATATTAAATTAATTCTGTTCTCTGCACTGCCCTTCTTCCTAGAATGCCCTTCTCCCCATTCTCCAGCTTCATACCTCTCTCCTTTAAATCAGTCATCTTCCCCAAAGCCTTCCTGGGCCTTCCCTAAGCTCTATTGCCACATTCTTGCTCCTGCTTTGTACGATGGTTGTTATCATACCGTATGATAATTAACAGTTTCCATGCTCTCAAGGAACTCAAGTTTAAGTCTTAGTTAGATTTTTGCCATCTTCTTCACCCATCAAGCTTCATTCCTCATCTCATTCATTAAACTTGGCTTTGCTGCTGACAGACATTCTGGAATGAAAGTGACCTCCTGGGAATCTGATTGGATTTCCTCTTTATTGCTCTCCCATTGTGTTTTACCCTTATAGTTGCTGGCAGTTCTCACTAGGATTAACATAGTCCTTTTGTAGAAAAATAATATGCCTTTTATATCCTTTTCACCCAGCAGAGATTCCAAAGAGCTTGATCAATCCTGATGGCATTTAATATCCTCACTTTTCTTCTGCAAGTCTCCTCCACCCTGTAGTTTTTTGAAAAATGCCTATTATGTAAAATCTGAAAACTAGACAACTATCTCCTTATATCCTATCCTCCCAATATCCTACCATGCAGAAATAAAACTCAGCATTTGTTTGTTATTGTTGTTTTTGTTTTAGTTTTTTCCTATTAAAGATCATGCTATAGGAATAGTTTTGTGGAGTGCTTTTTAAATTAACATCAAATCATAAACATTTTTCAGTGTCATTAATTTTTAAAATTAAACTACCAGTTTTAATGGCTGTATATTATTACATTACATGACATGATTTATTTAATTATAACCTTACTGTTGGATGTTTAGGTTACTTTCCTTTTTATTTTGATATTATAAAACACTATGATAAGAGTCTTTGGCCATAATTATTTTGGTGTATATTTTTTGATAGTTTTCTTCCAGTTAAAATTTAGGAATATGGTAATTGGAGTAAAGGTATAAATTTTTTAAGGCTCTTTCTGAATAACTGTCAAGTTGCCTTCTAGCTCACTGCAAGGAATCAGTAAGTATTTTTTAAATGGAAAAATGAATACTCCCCAGAAAGACTACCTAGTTATCTTTTCTACAGGAGGGGATGAGTATCTAACCTCCATACCACCTTTCACATTTGACCATCTAAGTGTCCTTTGTCTTCATTTGTTCATAGTTTTAGAGCTTTGTCCTCTTATTAGTTTCAGATTTAATTGGTTTCTCTATGCTCAGGCCAAATAAAGTCAGGTCTTTGTTCCTTCTCTCTCAAGACAGAAGAGATGCTGACTGTCTCTTCGTTTGGCCATGTTCCTTCTTTATCTTCCCATCATTCATTCTATCGTCTCACTCAGAGGTCTCTTCCTGCAGCCACAGAGATTTGGAAAAACTTGACCAATCCTGTAAGTAATGGTTAAAATAAAGAAAGAGAGCAAGCCCTAGTAGGGAACAATCTATAGCTAGTTTCTGAGAGACTGAAGGGGATTCTAGTTCCTTTCCTAGCTGAGTGATCTTAGCCTTTAATCTCTCTGTGACTTCCTAATAATCTGTAAAACAGGCCCACAGGAGTACTTCCCCTATTTATCATATAGGCTTGATAGGATTAATCAGTTCACAAAATAATACATTGTCATTGAATGGCTACTGTGAATATTGTGTGATGAATTCACAGAGGTATTTCTTTTGTCACAGAACTAGGATATCTTTAGCTCGTTCATTCAGTCATTCATCTATTATTCAACTCATCAACAGATATTTATTGAGGTTTTATGCTAAGTGTTAGATGGAGAGGAAGATGACAATAAAGAAATTACAATTCATTTGTGAAACATGCTATGATGTTAGCATGTAATAGTAACAACAGCATCAAAACTTAATGATTGCCTGCTGTGCTAGGCACTGTTCTAATCCCTTGACCTATGTTAATTCATTTAATCCTGACAATAAGCGTTTAAGGTAGGTGCATAATTTCTGTTATATATAAATTATAATGAGGTACAAAGGAGAGTGTAAAATAGTTCCCATTTATTGACTGCCCACATAAGCAGATGTTCTATAGATCTTTTATGTACATTTCTTTCATCCTCACCACATCTCTGCAAGGTTAGGTATTATTTTATACATGGGGAAATAGTCTCAGGAAGATAATGTGTTATGTTCATATAGTTTATAAGAGGTACAGTTGGAGTTGAACCCAGTTTTAGTCCAATTCCAAAGCCTTGGTTCTTAAAATTTTGTTGTTATAAAGCAGGAGGGTAAGTAAAATTTTCTGGGCTAAGGAACTATGGCTCAAAGATATCAGAGTCCATTGCCTTTTAAGAGAATAGGAGGTAAAACTGAAAGATGCTTTCTAAAAATTGTGAGATTATTCCTTTCGTTTCCTTGTATGTCCCCTCCTTTCTAGGACGTACTAAGAAACCCTGTCATACCAGCATGAGTATGTAGTTACTTATGAAGTACTGTACTTGTGGCTGCTGCTGTTGATGGCACATGGCAGTTCTGAATGCTTTAGCCAAGCGCCTAATAACCAAAAATGTATTCATTCAGGACAGCTGTACATGCAACCAGATGGGATTTTAAATTGGCATATTCATATTAAAAAAACAACGCTAATTTAAAAATGTCAGTTTGCAACCTGATATTGCCATCTTAGAATTTGCTAATTTTTTTCTCCAATAAAGAATAGGAAATGTTTCATTAAACTCCTGTTAAATTGTTTACACTTGTTATACACTGCACAGATGTGCTCAGCTGGCTGAAATGTTTTTCCAAAATTGTGCACAGTGGAAGAAAGAAAAATGTTTAGTCTTAGTTTGAAGAATGGCTATTGAATAAAAAAGTACAGTGTGATTTTTTAGAGTTTATGTGATTGACTTTAATAGCTGTTTTGTAGTTATGCTATATAATTGAATCATGGTGTTATAGCTTGAGAGGCATAGACTAATGGAGAAACACATTTGAAATAGTTTGTGTTTAAAACTGTATCAGATGGGCCCTATCTCATCACCTTTTTTTTTTTTTTTTGCAGTAAAATGTACTGTCTCTTCACTTTCTGCCCCATCTTTCTGACTGGTCTCCCAGCTACTGTCTCACCTCCCCCAAATCATCCGACATACTGCTTCTCTGTGAGCTTTGTTAAATATAGATTGCATACCTTCTTCCTGCTTTAAAGCCTTCAGCTCCCATAGCTTTGGGGATAAAATTCAAACTCCTTAGGTAGCTTGCAAAGCTTTTTCATAATTTGGCCTCAGCCTGCCCCATTAAGTATCAGATCTTACTTCTTTTTCATGTTGCTCCAGCCAGACTGAACTACTTGAATTTTACTGTCCAAGTCATATTCCTGTACCTTCATCAGTGTCATTATCTCTATTTGTAACACCCTCTCACCCTTTTTTCATCTCCCAACTTCTTAATAACCCTTCAAAACTTATAGCTCAGGCTCTTTTCTGAGCAGCCTCCTTTGTTGTTCCCCCACCCTCTATCACATTGCATCACTGGGTTCTGAGCCTCTTCATATTTCCTGGTACTTCCCTTATTCTAGAGTACTTGCCACTTTGTATTATTCTATTTAAGTTTCTGCCACTAGAATTTATTTCTCTTCCTTTAGCCCCCAGTCCTTATTAATATGACCTCAGAAAATGTGTGTTAAATGACTACAGGCATACCTCAGAGATATTGTGAGTTTGGTTCCTGACTATCGCAATAAAGTGAGTCAGATTAATTTTTTGGTTTCCCAGTGAATATAAAAGTTATGTTTACATTATATTGTCATCTATTAAGTATGCAAGAGCATTATGTCTTAAAAAACCAATGTGCATACTTTAATTTAAAAATACTTCACTGCTAAAATATGGTAACCATCATCTGAGCTTTTGGCCAGTTTTGATCTTTTGCTGGTGAGGGTCTTGCCTCAGTGTTGATGGCTGCTTACTGATCAGAGTTGTGGTTGCTGAAGGTTGGGGTGGTTGTGGTGGTTTCTTAAACTAAGACAACATTGAAATTAGCTGCATCCCTTGACTCTGCCTTTCAACAATAATTTCTCTAGCATTCGAGGCTGTTTGATAGCATTTTACCGACAGTAGAACTTTCAAAATTGGAGTTAGTGCCCTCAAATCCTGCCACTGCTTTATCAACTAAGTTTATGTAATATCCTAGATCCTTGGTTATTTCAACGGTCTTCACAGCATCTTCACCAGGAGTAGATTTCATCTCAAGAAACACTTTCTTTGCTCATCCATAAGAAGTAATACCTTTTACATTCAAGTTGTATCATGAGGTTGCAGCCATTCAATGACATCTTCAGGCTCCACTTCTAATTCCAGTTCTCTTGGTCTTTCCACCACGTCTGCAGTTAAATTTTCCACTGAAGGCTTGAACCCCTCAAAGTCATCTGTGGGGATTGGAGTCAACTTCTTCCAAACTCCTGTTCATGTTGATCTTTTGACCTCTTCCCATGAATCCTGAATGTACTTAAGGTCATCTAGAATGGTGAATCCTTTTTTAGAAGGTTTTCAATTTACTTGCCCCATATCCATTAGAAGAGTCACTACCAATGGCAGTTGTAGCCTTATTAAATGCATTTCTTAAATAATAAGACTTGGAAGTTGAAATGACTCTTTGATCCCCAGGCTGCAGAATGGATGTTGTGTTAGCTGATATGAAAACATTAATCTCATTGTACATCTCCATCAGATTTCTTGGGTGACTTGGTGCCTTCTCAATGGGCAGTAATATTTTGAAAGGAATCTTTTTGCTGAGTGGTAGGTCTCAACAGTGGCTTCAGATATTCAGTAAACCATGCTGTAAACAAATGAGCTGTCATCCAGGCTTTGTTGTTTCATTTCTAGAGCACAGGCAGAGTAGATTTCACACAATTCTTAAGAATCTTAAGAATTTCAAAGTGTTAAATAAGCATTGGCTTAACTGAAAGTCACCATATATAATGTGCTACAGCTTCTCCATCAGGACTTGCTGCTCCACCTTGAACTTTTTTTAAATTTTATTTTTAATTTTGGTATCATTAATGTACAATTACATAAACAACATTATGGTTACTAGACTCCCCCCATTATCAAGTCCCCACCACATAACCCATTATGGTCACTGTCCATCAGCGTAGTAAAATGCTATAGAATCACTACTTGTCTTCTCTATGTTGTACTGACTTCCCCATGCCCCCCCCCTACATTATGCATGCTAGTTGTAATGCCTCCTTTCTCCCCCCACTCCTTATCCCTCTCTTCCCACCCATCCTCCCCAGTCTCTTTCCCTTTGGTAACTGTTAGTCCATTCTTGGGTTCTGTGAGTCTGCTGCTGTTTTGTTCCTTCAGTTTTTGCTTTGTTCTTATACTCCACAGATGAGTGAAATCATTTGATACCTGTCTTTCTCCACCTGGCTTATTTCACTGAGCATAATACCCTTTAGCTCCATCCATGTTGTTGCAAATGGTAGGATTTGTTTTCTTCTTATGGCTGAATAATATTCCATTGTGTATATGTACCACATCTTCTTTATCCATTCATCTACTGATGAACACAGGTTGCTTCCATTTCTTGTCTATCATAAATAGTGCTGTGATAAACATAGGGGTGCATATGTCTTTTTCAAACTGGGCTCCTGCATTCTTAGGGTAAATTCCTAGGAGTGGAATACCTGGGTCAAATGGTATTTCTGTTTTTAGTTTTTGAGGCACCTCCATACTGCTTTCCACAATGGTTGAAATAATTCCACCTTGAACTTTTATGTAATAGATTTGGCTTCTTCCCTTAAACCTCATGAACCAACCTCTGCTAGCTTCTTTACCTCTCTCAGCCTTCATAGAGTTGAAGAGAGTTAGAGCCTTGCTCTGCATTATGTTTTGGTTTAAGGGAATGTTGTGGCTGGTTTGATCTTCTCTTCAGACCCCTAAAACTTTCTCCATATCTGCAATAAGTCTGTGTTGTTTTCTTATCACTCCTGTGTTCACTGGAGGAGCACTTTTAATTCCCTTCAAGACCTTTTCATTTGTATTCACAGTTTGGCTGACTGTTGCAAGAAGCCTAGCTTTCAGCCTGTCATGGCTTTCAATGTGTTTTCCTCATTTAGCTCAATCATATATAGCTTTTGATTTAAAGTGAGAGATGTGTGACTCTTCCTTTCACTTCAACACTTAGAGGCCATTGTATGTTATTAATTGGCCTAAATTTAAATTGTTGTATCTCAGGGAATAGGGGAGCCCAAGGAGAGGAAGAAGTTTGGGAGAACAGCCATTTGGTGGAGCAGACAGAACACATATGTTTATCGATTAAGTGTGCCATGTTAAATGGGTACAGTTCATGATACCCCTAAATAATTCAAATGGTAATGTCAAAGGTCAGTGATCACATATAACCATAACAAATATGATAATAGAAAAGTTTTGAAATATTGCAAGCATCACCAAAGTGTGACACAGAGACACAAAGTGAGCAAATGGCATTGAAAAAATAGCACCAATAGACTGGCTTGACATAGGGTTGCTGTAAACCTTTAATTTGTAAAAAAGATAACATCTTTAAAGTACAGTAAAGTGAAGTTCAATAAGCGAGGTATGCCTGTATTTTTTTATATAAAGAGCATGCTTATGGTGTATTAATTCATGGCCAAAAAGTGTGATTGATTTTGAACAGTGTCTCCCTATTTTTATTTCTGCCAAATGGTGAAATTGTTCTAATGCTTGAAAATATTCCATTTAGAATCACCTGCAGTTTAATTACCTGCCATACCTGAAATGAGAAATAAATCCTCTTCTTCATGAAGTCTCACATGAAAAGGTAGAACTTTGGTTTGGGGAAGGGGACTGGACAGAGGCTTTCTGATTACCTCTAACTATTATGGTTTCTATCTCTTTCTACGTGTTGGGATGATGTTGAGTTGTTACACTGACTCTAGCCTATAAGGGACAGTGAACTTACCGAACAGAGGCCCTGGTGTTCTGTGGTAATAGGAAAGTTCAAACAAGCTATCTGTTACCCAATGTCATTCCTAAGAGACATTTCTGGGGATTTGCTAAGAGATGGGTTCTGGGATGTTGAAATGAGTTAGGTAGAGCTTCTGCTAGATTGCCTCCTGAACTGTGTATGCCTCAGGGAACATACAATCTAGACACACCACTGTCCCACATAACTTTCTGCAGTGGTGGAAATATTCTGTATCTGTGTCATCCAGTATGGTAGTCAACATCCATATGTGGCTCTTGAGTATTTGAAAATATGTGGCTAGTGGAATCAAGGAACTGAATTTTTAATTTTACTTCATTTTAATCAACTTACATTTGATAGTAGCTACATGAAGTTAGTGGCCACTGAATCGGAAAGCACAGATCTAAATGGGTAAATCACTAGGGACACAGATATATAAATAAGGAAGTACAATTAAGTGTAACAGGTGCTATGGTAGAAATATATCTAGGGTTCTATCTAGGACTAAGTCAGATATATTTGGGGTATAGTGGAACCCAAAGGAATAAGTAGATTAGGCAGTTCTTGGAATGGAGAGAGGAATTCAAGAAAAGGCTAAGACTTTGATAAGTTTTAAAAGATGAGTGCATATACCTGGTTGTCATATGCTAGCTTAAAGATTTACCACTGTTGGAGTTCTGGAAAAAGATGGCAGAGTAGGAAGGCAAGGCGGAAACCTTGTCCCAAAAACATATAAAAGAAGAAAATACAGCAAATACAACTAAACCTGAGAATGATCTGAAGACTTGAGAACAGACCACCTACACCTGAGGAAGAATAAAAGACCACACAGAAAAGGGTAAATTAAAGGGGGCAGAGCCGACAGCAAGCAGGACCCAGCCTTCTCCCTACCCCAGCCTACAGGTGGGAGAGAGAGGAACAGAGCAGGGAGTAGGTAGGAGCCCAGGAGCACTGTACACCTGGCCCTGGAGATCAGCTCTAGGAGCATGAGCTCACATTATATTGAGTTCTGGTGATTAGCGGGGCTGGACACAAGGGAAAGGCAGAATACTCTGGGAGGCTGAGACTCCAGCCATTGTGGAGGACAGGCACACTCCACCAGTCCTGAGACCCAAAGCAGAGATGGCAGTTTGAAAGACTTACCAGCAGTAGGAGGGGTACCAGAGGGGCAAGAGTTGGATGGAACTCTCCCCTCAGAGAAAGGGCAGATGTACGATACCTCCCCAACCCTTCCTCAGTCCAACAGATCAGGAACTCGGGAGTCCCAAATGCTCCTTCTTTTCTGGCCATGCAACCCTGAGGATCCTACCTGCATGTACTGCTGGGAGCCAACCCACTTGGCTCAGCAGCAGCATCAGACTTCGCTGCCTCACTGACAGAAGGAGACTCTCCCAGCTTCCTTGGCTCAGTTTCAGCCCAACCAGGGAGATGCCTACAGGAGCCAGTGCCAAGAGCTCCTTCCTCCCTGCAGGTGTCCAAGCCTGGTGCTGTATGACCTGCCTGGGCAGAGCTGCACATCAGCCCGCCCATCCCATTATTCCTGCAGCCCTGCCATTGCTGCCAGCCAGGCAGAGGACAGCCCTGCCTACAGCCAGCTCAACAGAGACTCTTGAGCTGATCACAAAGGTGGCAGCTGAAGCAAACTACTAGCACAGACAGAAAGACTCCTGCCCACTGCACACCAACAGCTGGAGCCCCTGCAAAATAGAACCAGGCATTAGAAAGTAAAGAATTTTGAGCTTCTGGACACCATAGGATGCTTTTTCATAAAGCTGTTACTTGATAGGCCAGGAAGCATAGTAGAGCCATTTAATACAAAGGAAGTAACACAGAAATCCTGACAAAATGAGTAGGCAGAGGAATATCTTCCAAACAAAACTACAGAACAGGACCCCAGAAAGAGGGCTAAATGAAACGGAGATCACCAATCTTCTTTTTGATGAAGATTTCAAAATAAAACTCATAAACATGCTCACAGATTTACAGAAAAGTATTCAAGATCTCAGGGAGGACTTCAGCAAAGAGAAGACCTGCAAAAGAGCCACTCAGAGCTGAAGAATACAGCTTCTGAAATGAAACATACAATGGAGGGATATAAAAGTAGATGAGTGTAAGTAGCAGAGACAGAGACTGAGGTGGAAATTAGAGGACAGGAAAACAATGATGCTGAAGAACAGAGTGAAAAAAGGATGTTTAGGAATGAAAATGGTAAGAGAGCAGTGTAACTGATCCAAACGAAACAATACTGCATAATAGGAGTACCAGAAAGAGAAGAGAGAGACAGGGATTGAAAGTTTCTTTAAGTAAATAATTGTTAAAAACTTACCCAATCTGGGGAAGGAAATAAACACTCAGGTCATGAAAGCACAGAGTTCCCCTTACAGAAGGTACTCCAGAATGATATCACCAAGACATATAATAATTAAAATGGCAAAGATCAAGGATAAGGAGAGAGTGCTAAAAGCAGCCAGAGAGAGAAAAAAGATTACTTATAAAAGAAATCCATCAGGGTATCAGCAGACTTCTCAGGAGAAACTTTCCAGGCCAGAAAGGAGTGGCATGAGATATTTAATTTACAATTGCATCAAAGAGAATAAAATACCTAGGAATAAGCCTAACCAAGGAGGTAAAAGATCTATATTCTGAAATCTACAAGACACTCATGAGAGAAATTAAAGAAAACACTAGTAAATGGAAATCTGTCCCGTGCTCGTGGATAGGAAGAATTAATATTGTCAAAATGGCCATCCTGCAATTTACATATTCAGTGCAATCCCTATCAAAATACCAACAAGATTCTTCAACGAACTAGAACAAATACTTCTAAAATTCATATGCAACCACAAAAGTCCCTGAAGAGTCAAAGCAGTCCTGAGAAAGATAAAAATGGGGGAGATTGTGCTCCTTGACTTCAAATGCTGCTACAAAGCCACAGTAACCAAACAGTTTGTTATTGGCACAAGAACAGACCCATAGATAATGGAACAAAATGGAGAGCCCAGATGTAAACCCATGCATATATGGTCAATTAATATGTGATAAAGGAGCCATGAATATACAATAGGGAAATGACAGCCTCTTCAACAACTGGTGTTGGCAAAACTGTACGGCTACATGTAAGAGAATGAAATTGGATTATTGTCTAACTCCATATACAAAAGTAAGCTCAAAATGGATCAAAGACCTGAATGTAAATAATGAAACCATAAAACTATTAGAATAAGACATAGGTAAAAATACCTTGAATATAAAAGTGAGCAACTTTTTCTTGGACACATCTCCTCGGGCAAGGGAAACAAAATAAGAAATGAACAACTGGGACTACATCAAACTTAAAAGCTTCTGCACAGCAAAGGACACCATCAGCAGAACAAAAAGACATCCCACAGTATGGGAGAATGTATTCGTAAATGATTTATCCAATAAGGGGTTAACATCCAAAATATATGAAGAGCTCATACCTCAACACTAAAAAACAAATAACCTGATTAAAAAATGAACAGAGGATCTGAACAGACACTTCTCCAAAGAAGAAATTCACATAGCCAACAGGCACGTGAAAAGATGCTCCACATCATTAATATAAGGGAAATACAAATTAAAACAACAAGGAGATATCACCTCACCCCAGTTAGAATGGCCACTATCCAGAAGATAACAAACAACAAATGCTGGCAAGGATGCAGAGAAATAGGAACACTCCTATACTGTTGGTGGGAATGTAAATTGGTTCAACTGCTGTGGAAAGGTGTATGGAGGTTCCTCAAAAACCTAAAAATAGAAATACCATTTGACCCAGTAATTACACTCCTAGGAATTTACCTGAAAAATACAAGATCCCTGATTTGAAAAGACATATGCACCCCTATGTTTATTACTGTACTATGTTCAATAGCCAAGATATGGAAGCAACCTAAGTGTCCATCAGTAGATGGATGGATAAAGATGAAGTGGTACATATATACAATGGGCTATTATTCAGCCATAAAAAGAAAAGAAAAGCCTGTCATTTGCAACAACTTGGATGGATCTAGAGGGTATATACTCAGTGAAATAAGCCAGGTGGAGAAAAACAAATACCGTATGATTTCACTTATTTATGGAACATAAAAAGAAAGGAAAACAGAAGGAACAAAACAGCAGTAGACTCATAGACACCAAGTAACTAGTGGTTACCAAGGGGTAGAGGAGTGGGCAAGGGTAGGGGGGACTAGGGGAATGGGGGATAAAAGGGCACAATAATTCACAATCACAATATAAGTTGATCATGGGGACTGCTGAACCACTGTGATGTACATCTGAAGCCAACATAAGATTGCATAGTAATGATACTTTAATAAAATAAAAAGATTTACTGCTTTCTTATTCATAGGTTACCTGTTTCCCAAGAATCAAAATATAGTAAGTTACAGATTTCCAGTTAGAAGATGAATACATTCTGGGGATCTGATACACAGCATTGTGAATATAATTAACAATACTGTATTATATACTGGAACGTTGTTAAGAGAGTAGCTCTTAAATGTTCTCATCACAAAAAACAAGTGGTAATTATGTGGCAATTCTGTGATGGAAGTGCTACGGCAGTAATCATTTTGCAATATGTAAGTATATCAAATCAGCATGTTGTATACCTAAAACTTAAATAATATATGTCAGTTTACTCAGTAAAGCTGGAAAACATGTATATGTGTGTGTTAAATATAAACAAAAACAAAACAAAAAAGATAATGAAACAGTTCTAAAACCTCACTATACGTAATGTAATGTTACCTCTGATTCAGAAGGAAAAGGATTTGTAAATGCTTCTCGGTTATTATCAGAGCACATACTGTATAAAATTAATGAGAAAGCTGGTAAGTTGAGAATTCCCTTAAAAAAATAATAACAATCGGCACTTGTGCTTTAAAATGGAAAAAAATTTCAATTTTTGCATGAACAAGCAGCATTTAACTACCTATAGGGTAGTTTTCTACCTTCTGGAAATAAAGTAACGTAAGTGTATTCTTGCTGTTATGAGATTTAATGGTTGGAAGAGCATACTATATTTTTTATTAATCTGTATGTCGATGTATGTCCTCTATACAAAAATTGCAAGAGGGTATTGTTGAATGTAGTGTGAATGCTATGGTACCACCTTAAGTCAGGAAAGGAAATGAACACTCTGGTTTGGGGTAGTTAAAAACAGACTGAAATGATGGCACCAGAGTTGTTGCATGGAAGATGAATGGAACTTAGGTAAATCAGATTTTATGGTGGGGAGTGTGGTGGGAACTGTGGCAGCAAAGGTGCTGAAGCAGGACCACTGGGCTAAGTATTTACCTGGAGCCTTGGGGTCATGTTTGCCATGTGCTCAGAGTTCTTGAAAATATGTCATTGGAAGGAAAGGCAAGAACTAGTTTGGAAGAAGGCCTTATATGCTAGTTAAGGTGTATAGACTTTGTTCTGAAGGTAGTGGGAAGCTATCTGAAAGTTTTATTTCGGATTTGCTGTCACTTTTTTTCAGAAGCAGTTGTGCATTATCTAGAACTCCTGGGGAGATGGTGTGCAGGCACACTATGCTTTTGTGTATCGGGTATTTATGAGGAGCATGATAAATCTGAGAGGAATCCTCCTTGGGTAGCCCTAGTTCATTGGAAAAGATGGAGAAACCCTCTAAATCTGACTCTTTGTTTACCCATTCATTCATATATTCAACAAATATGAGTGCCTGTTGTGTGTCTGGTTCTGTGCCCTCAGGATCTAGATGTAAATTATAGTTCATCCCTTAAGGAGCTCATAATGAGACTTTTATCTGTTACAATTTCTTGTTTGATAGATCATCTACTGCATCCTGGGGAATAGGGGAAGACCTCTGGTGGATGGTGCTGACCATCCAGTTCAGACATTGCCTAGTTCCTACCATGTGGTCATGACTCCTTTTCCTCCCTAGTAGATGCTTATTTCTCCCCTCACTTTGCCAGCCAGAGAATTCTTGCTTCTTCTGCAACCTGCTGCTTGGCTAGAACACTGTGGCTTTTTCTATTTCTGTCACTCTATGTTAATTAAGTTAATTATGGCTTTAAAAAAATTTCCACCTGCATATGCATCTGTTTGTCTAAGGGAGAACAGAGGAAAGGAAGTAGTCCTTATGCAAGTCTCTGAGCATTAAGAGCTCTATTGCAAGCATTCCATCTGCTAGGTGAGCCAGAAGTGCTCCCAAGATACCTGAGTCACACCATGTCATGAACATCGTTGTGAAGATCAAGACAAAACCAGTTAATAACACAGTTAAGAAAAATAGTTTTAAAAACTGCTGTTTGTTTGGAATAAACCAACAAACCAGGCAATTCAAGCATGAAGGAAGAAAGGAAAAGAACTAATTGTCATTGAGGAGCAGGCCCTGATCTGAGTGCTTTGCATGTACTAATTCCTACATCAACTTTTGAGATTGGATAATATTATTCCCATTCTACAGATGAGGAAATTGAGGTTCAAAGAGGTGAGATAGGAGGCCCAAGTTTGAATTCTGGCTCCTCTGCTTTTTTTCCTTTGCTTTTTAGTTGTGAGAGTTTTGTAAGTTATTTTAACTGTATGACTCTCACTTTGTGGTTAAAAAAAGAAAGAGGAAGTGTGGCAGCTAGTAATACTTTGGTCAAAGGATTCCTTGTGAGGATTAAATGAAAAACTGCCTATAAAAAATCTAATTGAGAAACATAGTAGGTGCTCAGTTAAGTTTGGTTGAATGTGAGTCTCTTGCTATTTTGTTTAATTAGGGATTGCTTTTTTAGAAAAGGATTTAAAATCCTGGAAAGACTAAGAAAATTTTACAAGAAATATGGAGAATTAAGAAATGTGGCCCAGGGTTTAATAAACACAGCTAACAAGTATATTTGTTATATAATAAACACAGCTAACAAGCGTATTTGTTATATAATATATTCTGTTTATTTAATAGAAGCTACAAGAGATAAAGGAATTCATGTGCTGAGGAGCCTTCACTGACCTTTCTGAAATAGTAGGGACTGATTATACAGAAAGTTCCTTGTCCCTCTTTTCCATACTCAGGTCCCTCCTTAGGCCCCCCTTCATGCTATTGGCACTTTAACTTGGCTTACTGTACTTTTTTTTTAAGTTTCTGCCTTTCATATAAATAATAATAAATAAACCTCATAAACTGTGAGGGAATAAAGAATTTAAGTAAAATAAGGGAGATTTGCTTAGTGTTGGGCATGGAGTAAGTTCTAGCATCTATGTGTGGGGAGGAATACAAAGGGTGATGTTTGTTCTGCAGAGCCTTGGGCCAAAGGGGAGAGTCCTTTGCCCAGAGCAGATATGAAAAATACTTGGAAGTTCAAAGTGCCAGCAAAGGAGGCTGGTGGCATTTGAATCTGACAGTATTGGAGGACAGTATTTTGGAGACTGGGGCCTTAGTAGTGTGTGTGTGGTGTGTGTGGTGTGTGTGTGTGTGTGTGGTGTGTGTGTGTGTGTGTGTGGGGTGTGTGTGGTGTGTGTGTGTGTGTGTGTGTGTGTGTGTGTGTGGTGTGTGTGTGTGTGGGGTGTGTGTGTGTGTGTGTGTGGTTGTGTGTGTGGTGTGTGTGTGTGTGTGTGTGGTGTGTCCCCTACCTGTGGTAATCCTTCTAACTCTCATTAATTTGCTCTTTTGTGGGCTGGCATGGGACATGATTCGAAAGGGAGAGACTTGGGGCCAGCTAAATTTAAATACATACCTTTTTTACCAACAAAATCTTTGTTTCCACAATGCTTCTGATTTGCTATATTGGTTGTATTGTATGTCTGCCTCTAATATGATTCTCTTTAATTGAAAGCTTAGGTTGTTAGAACTGGCCTGAGTAGTTACTTTTGTCAACTTCTATATTTTAATAGTATTTTACATTGTAGTATAGAGGTTAAGGGCCTGACTTTGGAGTCAGACTGCCTTGAGTTTGAATTTAGTCCCATTTACTAGCTGTGTGATCTTGAGCAAGTGGCTTGACCTTACTTGGCTTAGACTTCTTTTTTTTTTTTTTTTTTAATAATTATTTTTTATTGAAGGGTAGTTGACACACAGTATTACATTACATGAGTTTCAAGTGTACAACACAGTGGTAGAACATTTATATACATAATTCTAGGTTCCAGCTATCACCCTACCAAGCTGTTACAATATCTTGACTATATTCCTTATGCTATACATTACATCCCGGTTACTAATTTATTTTACCATTGGAAGTCTGTCCTTCTTTTTTTTTTTTTTTTTTGTGAGGGCATCTCTCATATTTATTGATCAAATGGTTGTTAACGACAATAAAATTCTGTATAGGGGAGTCAATGCTCAATGCACAATCATTATTCCACCCCAAGCCTAATTTTTGTCAGTCTCCAATCTTCTGAGGCATAACAAACAAGTTTTTACATGTAGAACAAATTCTTACATAATGAATAAGTTACATAGTGAACAGTACAAGGGCAGTCATCACAGAAACTTTCAGTTTTGCTCATGCATTATGAACTCTAAACAGTCAGTTCAAATATGAATACTCATTTGGTTTTTATACTTGATTTATATGTGGATACCACATTTCTCTCTTTATTATTATTATTTTTAATAAAATGCTGAAGTGGTAGGTAGATACAAGATAAAGGTAGAAAACATAGTTTAGTGTTGTAAGAGAGCACATGTAGATGATCAGGTGTGTGCCTGTAGGGCTTAGACTTCTTATTTGTGAGAGATCATAAAAGTCCCTACTTTATAGAATTATGGTCAGAGTTGGGTGAGATAATGTTCACAGTAAGCACTCAGTAAATATTAGCTGGTATTATCATTCATGGTTCATCCATGTTGTAGAATATGTCAGAAGTCCCTTCCTTTTTTAAAGCTAAATAATATACCATTGTCTATATATACTACATTTTGGTTATCCATCATCTGTTGATGGGCACTTGGGTTGCTTCCACATTGTAGCTATTGTGAATAATGCTACTGTGAACACAGGTGTCCCAATATTCTTTTGAGGCCCTGCTTTCAATTGTTTTGAGTATATATCCGTAAGTGGAACTGCTGGATCATATGGTCATTCTGTGTTTAAAGTGTTTGGGAAACACCACCATGGGGAATGCCACAGTGTCTGTACCATTTTATATTTCTACCCAACAGTGCACAAGGATTCCAATTTCTCCATATCCTCACCAACACTTGTTATTTTCTGGTTTTTTGGTAGTAGCCATCCTAATAAGTATGAGGTTGGATCTCAGTGTGGTTTTGATACGCATTTCCCTAATGATTAGTGATGTTCATCAACTGTTCATGTGCTTATTGGCCAACTGTATATCTTCTTTAGAGAAATGTCTGTTCAACTTCTTTGTCCATTTGCGAATCAGGTTGTTTTGTTGTTGGGTTTTAGGAGTTCTCTATATATTCTAGGGATTTTAATCCCTAATCAGTATATGATTTGCAAATATTTTCTCCCGTTCTGTGGGTTAACTTTTTATTCTGTTGAAAATGTCTTTTGATGCACAAATACTTAGTTTTTTATAGGCAGTTTTTCTTAAATTTTACTTTTAAATTAACAATAAAATTGCCCTTTTTTGTATCATAAAATTCTATGAATTTTAACACATGCATAGATTTGTGTAACCACAAGCACAATCAAGATACAGTACTATTCCATCACCCCAAAAAACTTCCTCATCACAGCTAGCTTTTTAATAACTGCTGGTCAGTAGTGTTATTGATAAGCTGTCTTGTTTCAAGAATGACCAAGGTCAGTTGCAAACCAGCCTGAAGTGCTTATGGCTCTTGCTTGGTTTGCTGGGAAGTGCTATGTTCTTTTTTTCTTTCTCTCTCTCTCTCTCTCTTTTTTCCCCCATATAGGTAACCTTGGGAATCAGACCTAGTCCCCCCTTTTCGTGTAGCAGAGCACTGCAGGCCATGTAATTAAGTTCAGGTAGATTGGATTTTATGACATACAGTTTTAGTTATCTTTCTCATCTGTGGCTATAAATCTGTATTCTTATGGTCTCTTAGTCCTTGGTTTTTTAATTCATAGCTTTTATGAGTAAGTGCTATAGCTAAGTCTTAATTATGCTCACTAGTAAGAAGTAGGGGAAGAAAGAAAGGTGAGGAAGAGCCCTAGATTTGGAGATAATGAATGCAGGACCAACTCCTGGCTTTGATAATATACTATATATATTTTATGTTGTTTAATTGCTGTGAGCTCTAGGTTTCTTACCTGCAAAATGGGGGAGTTGATAACCCCTATTTCATTGTTTATTTTTAATTATATTAAGAAAAATTATATATATATATATCCCCTAAATTTTTATTTAGTCTGCTGAAGTCATATTTGTAATTATATGCTATGTTTTTAGACATATGTACCGGATTCTAGAATTATCCAAATTATTTTTTTAATAGGAATATATTCATAGCTGAAGAACACCTACATCATGACAGGAAAAATTTGAAAACTCTCAAGTTCCTATTCTAATATATATATTATATAGTGATCACACTATCTCCTTCTTCATAGACAAAATAATAAAATGGGAAAATAGTAGAAATCATCTATTGGAGACAAAGAAAATGGAAAGAAAGAATGTGTTATTTGTATTACTTTTCTTTTTGCTTAATTTACCAAACAAATACCAATTCTCTGCTTCATTTTACCTGTATAGAAACAGCTCGAACAAGAATTCTGATATTTTTTTGGGTATCATTAATGTACAATTACATGAGCAACATTATGGTTACTAGACTCCCCCCATTATCGAGTCCCCACCACATATCCCATTACAGTCACTGTCCATCAGCGTAGTAAGATGTTACAGAATCACTACTTGTCTTCTCTGTGTTATACTGCCTTCCCTGTGCCCCCCGACATTATGTGTGCTAATTGTAATGCCCCTTTGAAAAATTACATTAAAAATTTTTTATATATAAAAATATAATTAGGGGGGATCATGGGAAGATGGCTGCGTGAGTAGTTCAGTGGAAATCTCCTCCCCAAAACATATAAAAATATAAAAACTATATTAAGAAAAAATATATTTAAAAAAGAGTTATCTAGCATCCCACAAATGTTAAATTGTATATGAATGGTAAGAATCTTGACAAATGGAATCTAAATAAACCCTAGATTACATTTTTCAAGTTTTTAAAATAACAGATTTATTGAGTAGTAATTCACATCCTATTCAGTTCACCCAGTTCACTCCAGACTGTTTTCTGAAGTAGTTAAAAAGTATAATTCACTGGCTTTTTGTAAATTCACAGAATTGTGCAGCTCCCATCACAATTAATTTTAGAATATCTTCATTACCCCAAAGAAAAACCTATACCCTTTAGCAGTCACCCCCTATTTTTGCCATCTCCTCCAGCCCTAGACAACCACTAATCTATTTTCTATAGTAGATTTGCCTATTCTGGATATTTCAGATAAATGTCGCAATACAATTTGTGGCCTTTTATTACTGTCTTCTTTTGTTTAGGGTAATGTTTTCAGGGTTTATTCATGTTGAAGCATATGTCAATAGTTCATTCTTTTTATTGCTGAATGTTCCATTTTATGGATATACCATACTTATTAATCTGTTCATCAATTATTAGAATTTGGGTGTTCTCTACTTCTTAGCTATTATGAGTAATGATGTGAACATTTGCATATATTTTTTTGTGTGGAAATATGCTTTCATTTCTGTTGGACAAAGAAAATGAAATCTGAGTGTGGAATTGCTGGATCATATGGTAACTTTATGTTTAACCTTTTGAGGAACTCCAGACTGTTTTCTAAAGTAGCTGCACCATTTTACATTCACACCAGCAGTATGAGGTTCCAGTTTCTCCACATCCTCTCCATCACTGTTGTCTTGTTTATTTTAGCCATCCCAGTGAATGTGTAATGAATGGTATCTCACAGTGATTGAATTTGCATTTCCCTGATGGTTAAATGGTACTGAACATCATTTTGTATATTTATTGCCCATCTATTATTTTTATGTAACTCTGTTTTACTACCTAGCTAGGTAATAGCCCTCTTAAGATGGTGCTCTGCACCAAAGGTGCTTATTAATACTTAACTGATTTGTTAGTTGATTATAAGATGATTCCAGAGGAAGGAAAATAATGGTTTCATCTTACTATTTTCTCCTTTTAGTTACTTCTTTGCTGGTTGATTTGAAAGTCTTCAGGAAGGATATCCAGAAAAGAGAAATTTCAAATAATATTCAGGCTGTTTAGGCGAAGACAGGATTGAGGACATAAGATATTAAAGAACAATTTAATGGCTGAATTGATTATAGAGCCCTTAAAATTTGATCTTGGCACTGGGGAGACAGCAGTGAATAAATTAAAGTCCCTGCTTTCAGTTGCATTCTAGTGGGCAGAGACAGGAAAAGTTTGGCAGTGTATGGGGAAAAGAAATTATTGAAAGGCGGGGGCTATTTTAGATATGATTGGTTAAGCTAGGCCTCTCTGATGAGGTAAAGATTAAGTAGAGGTATTAGTGAAATATTGGAATAAGTCACACTGATAATTCAAGGGAAGAATGCTTCTTTAGGCAGAAAACTCTAAGTGCTAAATCCCTGAGGTGGGCTTGTACTTGGCTTATCAAGGAACAACAAGAAGGGAAAGAATAAAGAATGTACCTACTATTAACATTAAGGAATCTGAGGCTTGCTTGTTCTTGGTGTGTGCTTCTGGCACTTCAGAGTGGTTTCCAAATACCATGAATGTTGGTGTTTAAAATTTAATTTTACTGCAGTATGGCTGAAGTGTGATGAGCAAAGAGGACAATGGTGGGGGGCAAGATAGGTAGGTAGAAGGGAGCTGGTTTATATGGTGTCTTAAAGGCCATGGTAATGACCTTGTGTTTTATTTTGAGTGAGATGAGAAGTGATTGCAGGGTTTTGAAGAGTGGAATTAATATAATCTGAATTGAATTTAAAGGATCATTTTGACTTCTGAGAAGAGAGGAACGGGACAGATAGGTGACAAGGGCAGAAGCAGCGGTATATGGGGAAGCTGTTAGAAGAGTTAGGGAATTAGATAGTGAAAGCTTGAGCTAGAGTGGTAGTAGTAGAGGTGGTAAGAAATTGTTGGAATGAGAATATGTTTTGAAAGTAGAGCTGACAACATTTGCTGACAGGTTGGATGAGGATTATGGGAGTGAGAAAGTAGTCAGTGGAAGGTTTTTGCCTTGAACAACTGTAAGATTGGAGTTGTCATTTATAGAGATGGGAAAGACTGGGAGGAGCAGGACTTTAGGTGTTTGGTTTTAGACACACTGCATTTAAGATGGCTATTGGACAACCAAAAGGAGATGTCTTGTGGGCACTTGGATATACAAGTCTGGAATTCAGAGAAGTCCAGGTTGGAGATATAAATGTGGGAGTCATTAGCATATTATGTAAAACCATAGAATAGTTGTGATCACCTAAGAAATGTGTGTAGGTGGAGCAGAGAAGAGCTCTGATGATTGAACCCTGTATACTTTGACACTGGGAGGTTGAGAAGATCAGAGGAGTAGTGAGTGAGGTAAAAGAAGAATCAAGAGAAAGTGAAGTACCAGAGGCTAAGTAATTTGTGGAGGGTGATGGCTGCCTGGAGTCCTGAAGTTGAATCAAGGTTTGGTTCTAAATGACCGGGATTGGACAGTTCACTTTACTTTTGCGGGTCTGGGGGTAATCTCTAAAGTGAAAGGCTTTATTAGATTATCTCTGAACTTTTCCTCATCATTATAATAAACATATAACACTTTGTTTGCACAAAGCATTTATTTTTTATTTTTTATTAAGGTATTCTTGATATACACTCTTATGAAGGTTTCACATGAAAAAACAATGTGGTTACTACATTTACCCATATTATCAAGTCCCCACCCACACCCCAATGCAGTCACTGTCCATCAGTGCAGCAAGATGCCACAGATCCACTATGTCCCTTCTCTGTGCTACACTGTTCCCCCGTGATCCCCCACACCATGTGTACTAAACATAATACCCCTCATTCCCCTTCTCCCTCCATCCCCACCTGCCCTCCCACACCCCTCCCCTTTGGTAACCACTAGTTCATTCTTGGAGTCTCTGAGTCTGCTGCTATTTTTTTTTTTTTTGGTACCATTAATCCACAATTACAAGAAGAACATTATGTTTACTAGACTCCCGCCATCACCAAGTCCCCCCCACATACCCCATTACGGTCACTGTCCATCAGCGTAGTAAGATGCTGTAGAATCACTATTTGTCTTCTCTGTATTGTACAACCCTCCCCGTGCCCCCACATTATGTCCACTAATAGTAATGACCCCCTCCCTTTTTTTTCCTTTATCCCTCCCTTCCCACCCATCCTCCCCAGTCCCTTTCCCTTTGATAACTGTTTGTCCATTCTTGGGTTCTGTGAGTCTGCTGCTGTTTTGTTCCTTCAGTTTTTTTCTTTGTTCTTATACTCCACAGATGAGTGAAATCATTTGAAACTTGTCTTTTTCCGCCAAGCTAATTTCACTGAGCATAATACCCTCTAGCTCCATCCATGTTGTTGCAAATGGTAGGATTTGTTTTCTTCTTATGGCTAAATAATATTCCATTGTGTATATGTACCCCCTCTTCTTTATCCATTCATCTACTGATGGACACTTAGGTTGCTTCCATTTCTTGGCTATTGTAAATAGTGCTGCGATAAACATAGGGGTGCATATGTCTTTTTCAAACTGGGCTACTGCATTCTTGGGGTAAATTCCTAGAAGTGGAATTCCTGGGTCAAATGGTATTTCTATTTTTAGTTTTTTGAGGCACCTCCATATTGCTTTCCACAATGGTTGAACTAATTTACATTCCCACCAGCAGCATAGGAAGGTTCCCCTTTCTCCACAACCTTGCCAACATTTGTTGTTGTTTGTCTTTTGGATGGTGGTGATCCTTACTGGTGTGAGGTGATATCTCATTGTGGTTTTAATTTGCATTTCTCTGATGATTAGTGATGTGGAGCATCTTTGAGTCTGCCGCTATTTTGTTCCTTCAGTTTTGCCTCGTTGTTATACTCCACAAATAAGGGAAATCATTTGGCATTTGTCTTTCTCTGCCTGGCTTATTTCACTGAGCATAATATCCTCTAGCTCCATCCATGTTGCTGCAAATGGTAGGGTTTGTTTCTTATGGCTGAATAGTACACCATTGTGTATATTTACCATGTCTTCTTTATCCATTCATCTACTGATGGACACTTAGGTCGCTTCCATATCTTGGCTATTGTAAAAAGTGCTGCAGTAAACATAGAGGTGCATATGTTGTTTTGAGTGTGAGAACTTGTATTCTTTGGGTAAATTCCTAGGAGTGGGATTCCCGGGTCAAATGGTATTTTTATTTTTAGTTTTTTGAGGAACCTCCATATTGCTTTCCACAATGGTTGAACTAGCTTACATTCCTGCACAAAGCATTTTCATATATTTACCACATTTTAATCATTGTAACAAATCATTGGAACTTATATTTTTATGCCTATTTTACAGATGAGAAGATTAAAGAAGCTTAGAGGCTTGTCCAAAGTCACATAGTCATAATCAGCCAAGAACTTGGAACCCAGATCTGCCTGATCTCAAAGCCTCTACTCTTTATACTATACAACAACTACCTTTTTACACCGATATTCTATGACTCTGTGGCTTTGAGCACATAGACTTCATCCATTCATTCATTGAGTATTTGTTGAACACCTGCAATGGACTAGTCACTGTTCTAAATGCTGGCTTACAGTTGTGACCAAGATGAAGTCCTTGCCCTAGTAGATCTTCATTCAGGTGGGATAGACTGATGCCAAACAAATTAAGTAATAAGTCTTGTAATGTTAGTGCCATAATAAAAAATAAGATGAGGTAACAGGGTATATTGGGGAGAAAATTAGGAAAAGCCTTTCTGAAGAGATCGAATTTGAGCAGAGACCTGAATGATCTGAAGTAGAAAGCCATGAGAAGATGTGATAGAGGAAGATCTGTCACATAGAAGATGTGACAAACACCAGGTGGGAAGGTCCAGAGGTGGGAATGAGCTAGATGTGTTTGAGGAACAGTAAGAAGGCCATTGGTAGGACAGGAGGTTGACAAACAAAATGCATAGAGCTTTGGAGTCATTTAGCCCTGGGAGGTCACTTGTGACTCCTGTCCCTTAATTTGCTCTCTGACTTTGGGCAGAGTACCTGACTTTTCTGAGTATTAATTTCCTTATCTAAATAATGGAGATAATAAAACAAAAGGTGTCCTGAGAATTGAGAGAAAGTATGTAGAACACCTGGTGTCTGGCACATTACTTTATTAAACTTATGTTCACTGCCTACCTACTCTTATCGATCTTTCATTGCACTGTCATCCAATAAATTCAGTTCTTTTTCTTTTTTTTTTTTTTTATCTGTTTGTTTTAGTCAGCAGATGTTAAAGTTCTGTCTTTGTGCCTGGGCTGTGCTAGCCATTCTCCCTGAGCTCACCTTTGTATTAAAAATCAGGGAAGGAAGTGTTGGACAGAAAAGAAAATGATTTAGAAGTTGATGAGTAGGTACAAAAATAAGGGCTTGGGATTCTGGTAATTGCAGCCTCGGATATATTCATTTATTATGGAAAGAAACTGCATGTGCTTTTCTGTCATCTTTCCTTGTCATTGGATACTAGCTGTACTCGGGCACTTCCCAGCTAGGCTTCCTGCTGACCCAAACATACTTGCCTTAGGAAAATCAGACAGGAGCCAAGTCTTCCATCCTTGTAAGACCATCTGTTTTCAGACCCACAACTGCTGCCCTTACATTGCAACCCAACACAACTGGAATGATTTATTCATCTCCAGGTAACATTTGTGCACCAGGCTTCCAGCAAAGTAGAGTATCAGCTTTACATTAATGAAGCCTCCAGCACAGGTGGTGAGCTGCACCAGAAAGGATTCCTCTGGTTTAGAGATGGCTGATGGATGTGTGGAGATAAAGCTGTTAGTACTGAGCTTATTAGGCAGAGGAAGAGCAGAGTGAACACTGGGCAATAGGGAGAATTTCTCATCCAGTAAAGGGTCTAGATTGTGTATCCTGTATTCTTGGAGTTTTGAAATAAATTATTTTTAAGTTAAATGTACCCCTGTTGAGTTAGGTGAGAAAATAAAAGCCAGAGAGGAGAAGGGACTTAGTTTAAGCTGCATAGCAGTTTGGTACAGCTAAGACTAGAACTCAGGTATTCCAGTTCCCAGCCCAGTGATTACTTCTACATGTTTTGTTGTTTAGTGAAAAATTTCAAAGCATTATCTAAATGTGAGATGGCATTATTATTATTATTTGCTAAATTTATAACTTGATGCTGTGAACAAATCACAACTTTTTGCCCTTTAATAACTGATTGACCAAGCAAGTTGCTAATTTTTTTTGAACTTCTCTTTTTATGTATAAAATGAGGGTAATTAAACCTTGTTCTGAATTGTTTTGAGGATTAAATGAGATAAAGAATGCAAAAGCTACTTAGGTCATTTTGATAATCAGAAGGTACTAAACAGATGTTAATTTCTTCTCTTCATTTGAGCAAATATTGATTAAGCATCTCCTTGTGCCAGCTCAATTTCTAAGCTCTTTACTTACTTTACCTTTTTTAACCTTTATATTACTTTCTCTTTCCCCTTATTATACGGAGGGTCTAATTGGTATACCTTTCTTCCATGACAAAATCCTTCCATAGTCAAATCTCCATAACCAGTCTACAACCAGTTGTTGCAAACAAGTGATTCTTTCAGAATGTTTGTATGAACCTATGGTGATAAACTATGGACCAGTCCAGCTAGAGCGAATCTATAAGACTTGACTTCTGCCCCTCCCTCAAAGTACTTTGGGGACCTTCTGTTTGGAGAGCAAATCTGACTATGACAGCAGTCTGTCACCTCAGAGAAGCTTGTTTCTCTTTTTGAATGTTTGGTTTTAGTAAATTGCTTCCTTTTCAGCTTAGTTTTTAGGCTCTTTGACAAGCCATCTGCTTCTCAAGCCCAATTTCCCTTTAACCACCAACGACTCGCCGACAGGTGTTCAGATGGAGAACAAAAGCTTTCCCTAGTTCCTGGTGGTCTTGTAACAGTGGGAAGGCCTCAAGGAGAGGTTGCATCTGTTTCTTGGAATTCATCTGTGGTGTGTGCCCGACTAGGCCATATTTTACCAGGGACTGTGCTGGGGGCCTGGCTGAGGAGGAGATAACATTTTGGAATGGAGGTCTGTCAGTGTAGGTTTCAGCAGTTTCTGTCCTTGCCAGCAACAACCAGGGCTCCAAAGAGCTTGTTGGGATTGCGGCTGCTGTTCCTTTGTTTGGTACCTGTGTCTGTTGTCCAAGTTTTCCATTTGTACTTTTTCTATTTGGTTGTTATTCCAGGTTGTTGATCTGTTCATCAAGTGGTGCAACATAATGCAGTTCAACAGACTTGAGTTAAGTGGAGACTGAGTAATGAATAAAATAAGATACATACAGGGAAACCTAGTATGTGGTAGTAGAAAAATCTTGCTAAACTCGTAGACGTGGCTTCAGATCTCAGCTTTGCATTATACTGGTTCTGTGATCTTGGGTAAGTCACTTAATCTCTTTGAGCCATAGTTTCTTCACCTCTAAAAATGGGAATAGATGTATCTACCTTCCTCAAGGTTGTGGTGACGATGAAGTAAGAGAATATATAGGAAGAGCATTAAGATGATGGTCATTAAATTTTCCTTTTGTATTTCTTCCCATCTCCTTAAGGAGTGCACATGGGGAATGTAGACATGTGTACAAATGCGTGCATGTCTACACGTGTACATGTGCATGTTAGTTTAATATAACTCTGAGAAGTGGCTGGACTTTGCCACAGTCATTGGAAATTGGGAATTGAGAGCTTGGGGTGGATGCGTATCTTGCTTGAAACCAGGCTGAGAGAGATACTCTGATAAGGTGGCGTAATACAATCTTTGTACCTTTAAAGAAGACTTTAGGAGGGAATAAGAAAGAACCTGGCAGTGGAGGCCTTGGGATGCTGGTTTCCTCATGGGGACCGTTATGGTGTCTTTGGTATCTACTGGTTTCTTAGAGATATAATGATCTGCTTCACACTAAGCTGAGAGCAAAACCTGTGGTTCCTAAATACTAGAACTGGCTTTTCGAAACAGGTAGTACATAGCTTGGGAAGGTGGACCTACCAGCCATTTTCTTCCCATCCCCGATATCTATTATATCATCATCAGAATGATCTCTTCCAGGATTCAAATATGGTCATCTTAATTTGCTGTTAAAACTCTCACTGGCTCCCAGTTGCCTTCAGGTTAGAGTCCGCATTCCTTTTAGTCGACACACAGTGTCTTCCTTGATCTGATCTCTGCCTGTCTTGTCAACCTCATCTCCCACTGCTCTTACCTGCATTGCAGTGACACTGTCTGCATTATTAGCAGCTTCTCAACCTCTCCGTCCTCATGTATGCTCTAGACCATGATAGTCTTTCTGCTATGCTGTACTTCCCCTCTATCTTGTTCCTTTATTTTACTTGACAAACTTCTACTCTTTCTTTAAAACTCTTAAGTACCATGTTTTCTGTGAAGTCCTCCCCTACTTCTGACATGGATGAGAGATTTCTCTAGCCTAGGTTCATGTAGAATTTTTACATACACAAATCTAACTGCATGTTGTAACATCAGTGATAGTAGACACAATGATGTCTCTTTATGCTTTTGTTTATGACTCATTTTCTTTATCTTCGTGCCTTCACTGGGATACTCTTTTTACCCATATGCAGATTATTTCATAGTAGATACCTTTAGAATTAGAAAAGTAAATGCTGATACAATATAGCACCTTGCCAGACTTAGCAAATTTTATTTTATTGTACCTTTTGTCTCTAATGAAGTGAATAGCCATCAGTAAAATGAACCATACTTTTTATCAGGTTGATAGCATAGATCCATCTAATCTGATTTTTTAGTCATTGACAAACTTTGGCCAAGACAAGCATAATTATTATGCTTTTTTTCAATAACTTTTCATTTGGATCCTCAAATATTTTTTCTGATATAAAGGAATATAAATGAATTCTGTTTTTCATGTTGGAGCTTTCCCTGATGTCTGGCGACCTTGGCTGTCTGTCTGTATTTTAAATGGGATACTAGGAAGCTGATTGGAGATTTTAAATACTTGGGTAGGGCTTACTGATTATAGACCTCACTGTATGGTGATAGCCTGGGCTATTTGCAGGGCAACTACATTGTCAATATCTTTAGATCTTTCCACTAGGATTAGTTAGATTCTCTGGAAGGATCCTCTAGTCTTCATCCTAGAGATTATAGGCCTGACTGCCAGTGTTATCTGGAAACTGAGTAGGAGAGGAAGGTTGCTGGGAGGACTTCAATATCCAGTTGACTTCTACTCATATTTGCAGTAGTAACACTGCCTTTAACTGTGTCTGCTCCTCCTTGTCTGGAGGCCATCTGGTTTATCCTTTCCAGAGAAAAAAGAAGACCTGAACATGGTGCTTCCAGTTTCTGAACCTTATAGGGACTCTACAGGTTAAGTCTAGTTACTTTTAGAGTTTTTTCACTGTTGGCTTGTATTCCTCTTTCTTGGACCTGATAAATCAGTTACTGCTCATCCATCTGCTTTCTACCTGTCAGTATTTTGCAGTGATTGCTCTTCTCCATTTCTGTTTATTTTTGAGCTTCTATTCCTTATAAAAAAATCCAAAAGTAGGGTCTAAAATATATTAATATACTCACCTCTTCAGGATAGACAGAATATTATTTAATATTCTTTGAGATTCAGATTCATTATTTGACCATCAATTATTCTGGCTTTTGGTGTTGTACCAGTGCCAGGGGTGTTACTGCATTCTGTGCTGACTAATCTGATGCTGAGCTTTAAAACAAACACAAAAGCTAAGGGCCACTTTTTTGGTGGGTACTGTGCTTTTTGCAGTCTTGTGGTGATTTTGGAATCATTTTTCTGCATTTCTCCTTGCAGTTTGTGAAACACAACAGACAACATTGTTCTCCTTTCTTACTTTGTTCACTTCACACCTATTCTATGTGGTGCTCCCAAATTACTGAGTTTATTAGATGTGTTTTTAAAGGAAGACTGAGGCCCTAGGGACTCTACTACTAGTAAAGTGTGAAGAATTAGAGTAATTTTGGCTTTGAAGAGGCCAGTTTTGCTTACTTCCTAGTTCTCTGTGTGATCCAGAAAGACAAGTTTGCTGAATTCCATGTAAGTTAGGTATTACAATAACACTTCTTGGCTTGTCAAGTAAATTGCTTTCATCCATATCATCTCCTTTTTATTTTAAGCTTCATAGTAATTCTACAAGGTAGTAAGGGCAGGTAGGATTATTCCCATTTTATGAGTAGGGTAATTTGAGGTTCTGAGAGATTAAATAACTTGTTCATATCACATAATTGAGAGGAAGAGCTGGGACTAATCTCAGGTTGTCTGACTCAAACCCTGGTGTTCTACTTCTTTTGTGTTCTGCCCCTTTGTTTGTGGCCTTCTACAGAGAGGGTCAAATTTGTAAGATCAAAATTCAGTGTAGTAAAGTAGTCCTCATTTGATCCTGTGGTAGCCCAGCAGGACAGGAAATATTTTTCCTCTTTCCCACCTAGGGAAATTGAAGATCAGAGAGATTAAGTGACTTGTCCAGGGTTACCTAGCAAAATAAAGAGTGGCAGAGTGGCTCTTTTTCTGGCTCCAGATCCTGCTCTCTGATTGCAGTGCATGATACTTCCTTCCTAAATCTGAATGAGCTGCCAGAAGAGAAAATATGCCAGTCACATGATATTACAGCAATGGTTTGAACTGTTAGTAAATAGCCAGGTCCTCTTTTCATGGGAAGCTTTTAGCTGATTGAAATTCTCAGTCTATTTTTCCAGTTTATGTAAAGGAGGAGGATAAAGAACTGTTGTGTTCGGATTTGCAACAAATTTTAATTCCTTTAGTTGAAGCACCAAAGATACATAGTTGCAGTGCCAGTTTGGCTCAAGGAAATATTTAAGCTTTCAAACAGAAATACTGAATGTATAGTACAGCCTAATGTTGTGGACCCCAGGAGGGATTCATCTTGAATTAGGAAATGTTAAGGCCTCAAGGTACATTCATTCTTAGGCTTAAAGGCAGAGTTTGTCTAGACAATTCAGTAGAATAATTCTGTATACCTTTACTGAACTCCTCCTATGTACTCGGAACAGTAATAAATGCTGGGGAAGGGAATTTCCTTAGGAATCTCATGGTCTAGTTGGGAAGGGACACACAAATGGACAATTACATGATAGTGTAAGATAGTACTCATAATTGAGAGATATACAAAAAATACTGAACAGGGAATGATTAATTCTTCCCAGATTAAAAGTGAGGGGAGTGATTGGAGAAAATTTTACAGTGAATATGGTGACTGATTTGTGCCTTGGAGGATGGGTCAGATCTTTAGACAGAAAGGGAATGAAGGGCACTGTAGGGAGAGGGAACAGTATGTGCAAAATCTGAGAAATATGAAAAAGCTTATTTGAAGGAATCAGTGGGAAGCTTGATTCAGCTAGAACTGGAGAGTGAGGTAAACAAGGCATCCTCCCTGGTCTAGGGCTCTCAAGGCCCCTTCCTGTTATGCTAAGCCAGCATCTGCCCCCCATAAGTATGTATTCTTCTTCATGTGTATATGTTCTCTGAAACAAATTGCCATCTCCTCTCCAATTTGCTAGCCTTTCTGTAGAGCTTAGTTAGTACAGTTACACCCTTTTACCAAGCTTTCCAAGCTGGTACCTGATACCTCTCATGTCCAAATTTCTGTTGCCCTTTGTAAGCCAATGTACTTCCCTCCTAAATTAATACAAGTGTCCATCCATAATTTGTTTCTGTATTGCTTCCTATGCTAAAAGGATTTGCCATTAATGATATTTCTGATTATGCCCAGAGTGGAGGTTTATTGTTTGGTTACTTGCATTTTATAAGCCTTTGTAATAGGTTTATTTTGAGGTTGTTTAATCTTCTGTTCAGCTCAGGAATCCTTCAGCTTAGGGAGTAAAGTATGGTGAAGTGAGATCCTCTAGGAAGCCCTCTCTGACCTTCCCAGAGCTAGAATTCCATTTATTTTTGTCACCCTGCTCTAGAACTCTTTTTAATGTCTGTTTGCCCGACATGGTGAGTCCTTGAAGGCAGAGATTTGGTAGGTAGTTCATCTCCTGTGTTTTTAACAGCCATCATAGAGCCTGAATACAAGGATAGATGTGTGGCACATGTTTATTATTTAGTCAGAGTCAGGATACAGGAATTCTGGTTCCAGTTCTACCATTGTGTGACCTTGGGCAGGTCACTTCCAACCACGGAATTCCAGTTTCCTTTTCTGTAAAACATGCAGGCTGGACTCTGTGACCAGTACCATAGCAGTTTTTCTACTGACGGGTCCTGTTGAAGAGCTAGAAGCCACACCAGTAATGGGAGCAGGTAAAATTTAATGAAGAATTGTTAGCTAGGTAAGAAATGCTTAATTACTAAAAGATAAAAGAGAATTCCAAGGTATAAAGAAGTAGTAACTGCAGAAAACTAGGACCATCTCTAGGACTGAGGGAAAAGCAAACAAAGAAGGAACCTAGAAACGTAAGAAAAGAGAGCTTCACAAGGCTGAGATTCAGGCCTCTGAGGAGAGTGTGTGGCTGTGGTAGGAATATGCTGCTTGTTGCTCTGGTGAAGAAACTGGCTGGAGGGCACTCACCTCAGAACCTGGAAAACCACTGTGTTGAAATCTGTCATGACCCCCTGTTTGCTGATCTGCTTGCTGACTTGTAGAAAACCACACTGGAAATAAGTCCTTCCTTTCTCTCTTAGCCTACAGTCTCCTTCCAGCACCCTCTATTGGCAGAACCTGACATGAGCCAGCAGGGAGAGTAGAAATGTAGTCTGCAGAGTCTAGTCCTATATCACAGAGCAGGAAAACGAAGAACTGGTTTGGAACTGTAAAGAAAAAATTGGTAATTTCTATATTGTAATAATCTGTTTTGATATTTGTCTTCTTCATTGCTCCATGAGGTTGATAGTGGCTGGGACAGTGTCATATTTGTCTATGTATTTGCATTGCCCCAGAAGGGGCCTGACACTAAAGAATTGGTCAGTAAATCCTGTTTGAATGAAGGAAGGTCTGTAAGATAGGGCATGTTAGGTGTTTCTCTGGGTTGGCTTAAGTGATTATCTTGGCAGAGATTGGGGGCTAGGCATCCTCCCTAGCAGTTAAACCTTATTGAATGCCATTTGTCCTGTGCTTGTCATGTGCATAGCTTGCCTTGGATGCTAGAGTGAGGATAGGGAGAACAGTCTTCCTGTTAATATTCATATATTCAATGAAATTAAACATATCCTGTTTCCTAAAAGGTGATAGTCTGAAATCTAGATTAGGTACTTTGCACCTAAGTGTATTCCTCAGAAGGGAATGGAGATGAACATAAGTCACGTGCAGTTGAGTTCATTTCATTCCTACAGACCATTGTATTATCCCCATTTTACACATGGAGAAACTGCAGCTCAGGAAGATTGAGGGATTTGACCAAAATTAGACCGCTAGTACATGGCATAGCTAGGATATGAGCCCAGTTTTCGGTGTTCTAAAATTTAAACAGGGCAGTGCTTACTTCCTTTCTCCCAGCTTATTGAGGGCAGGCACAGAGTTTTTGTTAGCTGGTGGCAATAGGAATCTGTGGGATTGTTTTCTCTTTCTGGCCACTTGGGGCTGGGCAAGTAACAACAGAGCAAAACAGCAGCACTTGGAAAGCTACAGTGATAGTATTTGCTAACAACAGGCCATTTAAATAAGCCAGTTTGAGCCTGAGCTTCAGATACCTGATTTGGGAAGCAGTTGCTATCTGGCAGCAGAGTATTTTTCTTTTTCAAAAATCTAACAAAACTGTTCAAATGCTTTCCTTGCAACATTAAGCTTCTCTTCTCTTGCTCCTACAATTTTCTTCCCTTTTCCAAGACCTGAAACTAGATAGAAATTTAATTATTAGTAGGAAGCAAAATTTATATGAGGCTAGTATGTATGTTGTTTCTGGGCCAGCACACACCAAGCCTTTATTTTTTATTAAGGTATTATTGATATACCCTCTTACAAAGGTTTTACATGAAAAAATAATGTGGTTACTACATTTATCCATATTATCAAGTCCCCACCCATACCCCATTGCAGTCACTGTCCCATCAGTGTAGTAAGATGCCACAGATTCACTGTTTGCCTTCTCTGTGCTACACTGTCTTCTCCGTGACCTCTCATGCTATGTGTACTAAACATAATACCCCTCATTCCCCTTCTCCCTCCCTCCCCATCCGCCCTCCCACACCCCTCCCCTTTGGTAACCACTAGTCCCTTCTTGGAGTCTGTGAGTCTGCTGCTGTTTTGTTCCTTCAGTTTTGCTTCGTTGTTATATTCCACAAATGAGGGAAACCATTTGGCAATTGTCTTTCTCCACCTGACTTATTTCACTGAGCGTAATACCCTCCAGCTCCATCCATGTTGTTGCAAATGGTAGTATTTGTCTCTTTCTTATGGCCCAATAGTATTCCATTGTGTATATGTACCACATCTTCTTTATCCATTCATCTACTGATGGACACTTAGGTTGCTTCCATATCTTGGCTATTGTAAATAGTGCTGCAATAAACATAGGGGTGCATATGTATTCCTTCCTTCCTTCTTCCCCTCCCTCCCTCCCTCCCTGCCTCCCTCCTTCCCTCCCTCCCTTCCTTCCTTCCTTCCTTCCTTTCTTTTTCTTTCTTTCTTTCTCTATCTATCTATTTATTTATTTTTTATTTTGGTATCATTAATCTACAATTACATGAGGAACATTATGTTTACTAGACTTCCCCCTTCACCAAGTCCCCCCTACTTCCTTCCTTCCTTCCTTCCTTCCTTCCTTCCTTCCTTCCTTCCTTCCTTCCTTCCTTCCTTCCTTCCTTCCTTCCCTTCCCTTCCCTTCCCTCCCTTCCCTTCCCTTCCCTTCCCTTCCCTCCCCTCCCCTCCCCTCCCCTCCCCTTCCCTTCCCTCCCCTCCCCTCCCCTCCCCTCCCCTCCCCTTCCCTTCCTTCCTTCCTTCCATTTATTTATTTTTTATTTTGGTATCATTAATCTACAATTACATGAGGAACATTATGTTTACTAGACTTCCCCCTTCACCAAGTCCCCCCTACATACCCCATTAGTCACTGTCCATCAGTGTAGTAAGATGCTGTAAAATCACTACTTATCTTCTCTGTGGTGCACACCCCTCCCTGTGCACCCCCACACACATTATACATGCTAATCGTAAGGCCCCCTTTCTTACCCCCAACCCCCTTCTCCCTCCCTTCCCACCCATCCTCCCCAGTCCCTTTCCCTTTGGTAACTGTTAGTCCATTCTTGGGTTCTGTTTTGTTCCTTCAGTTTTTCCTTTGTTCTAATACTCCACAGATGAGTGGAATCATTTGGTACTTGTCTTTCTCCACCTGGCTTATTTCACTGAGCATAATACCCTCTAGCTCCATCCATGTTGTTGCAAACGATAGGATTTGTTTTCTTCTTATGGCTGAATAATATTCCATTGGGTATAGGTACCACCTCTTCTTTATCCATTCATCTACTGATGGACACTTAGGTTGCTTTCACTTCTTGGCTATTGTAAACAGTGCTGTGATAAACATATGGTGCATATGTCTTTTTCAAACTGCACTACTGCATTCTTAGGGTAAATTCCTAGAAGTGGAATTCCTGGGTCAAATGGTATGTCTATTTTGAGCATTTTGAGGAACCTCCATACTGCTTTCCACAATGGTTGAACTAGTTTACATCCCCATCAGCAGTGTAGGAGGGTTCCCCTTTCTCCGCATCCTCGCCAGTATTTGTTGTTCTTAGTCTTTTCGATGCTGGCCATCCTTACTGGTGTGAGGTGATATCTCATTGTCATTTTAATTTGCATTTCCCTGATAATTAGTGGTGATGAGCATCTCTTCATGTGTCTTTTGACTATCTGAATTTCTTTGGAGAACTGGCTGTTCATATCCTCTGCCTATTTTTTAATCGAGTTATTTGCCTTTTGGGTGTTGAGGCATGTGAATTCTTTATATATTTTGGATGATAACCCCTTATTGGATATGTTGTTTACAAATGTATTCTCCCATACTGTAGAATGCCTTTTTATTCTGTCGATGGTGTCCTTTGCTATACAGAAGCTTTTTAGTTTGATGTAGTCCCATGTGTTCATTTTTGACATAAAGCCTTTAGTAAATTGTTTAGGGTTGAGATTCACTTAGCCCTTTCTTAGGTCATCAGCTAGGTGGAATTGTGGACCCTGATGCCTGTCTGATTGCTGGAAGAGTCAGTGTATTGTGTATGGCCTGGAAGAGATACTATTATAAAAGCTTTCCATTAAAAGCTTTGGAAGAGGCCAATAATGTCAGGATTCACTAATCAGATTTCTCAGCTGGTTACTTTGTGGTTATCCTCTGGGATGGCCACTGAGATTGGCCAACAAGGAAGTGTGATTTCATATACAATCTTATGATAGTTTCAAATACACAGGGCAGTGGTTCAACATTCACTTATATTATAAAGTCCTCACCCCCTCCAATGCGATCACGGTCCATCAATGTAGTAAGTTGCTACAGAATCATTAACTTTATTCTGCATGCTTTGCTACCATCCCTCTGATAATCCTATATTGTGATTGCTAATTATAATACCCCTAATCCCCTTCTCCCTTCCTACAACCACTCCCCTTTGGTAACCGCTAGTCCCTTCTTAAAGTCTGTGAGTCTGCTGCTGTTTTGTTCCTTCAGTTTTACTTCGTCGTTATACTCCACAAATGAGGGAAATCATTTGGTACTTGTCTTTCTCTGACTGGCTTATTTCACTGAGCATATACCCTGTAGATCCATCTGTGTTGTTACAAATGGTAAGATTTGTTTTCTTCTTATGGCTTATTCACAATGGACTACATCAACCTAAAAAGCTTCTGTACAGCAAAGGACACCATCAGTATCCTACAGTACAGGAGAATGTATTCATAAACAACATATCTGACAAGGGGTTAATATGCAAAATATATAAACAACTCACACTCCTCAACACCCAAAAAGCCATTGTGTATATGTACCACATCATCTTTATCCATTCATCTACTGATGGACACTTAGGTTGCTTCAATATCTTGACTATTGTAAATAGTGCTGCAATAAACATAGGGGCGCATATGTCTTTTTGAAACTGGGCTGCTGCATTCTTAGGGTAAATTCCTAGGAGTGGAATTCCTGGATCGAATGGTATTTCTATTTTTAGTTTTTTGAGGAACCTCCATATTGCTTTCCACACTGGTTGAACTAGCTTACATTCCCACCAACAGTGTAGGAGGGTTCCCCTTTCTCCTCATCCTCACCAGCATTTGTTCCTTGTCTTTTGTACGTTGGTAATCCTAACTGGTGTGAGGTGATATCTCATTGTGGTTTTAATTTGCGTTTTCCTGATAATTAGCACTATGGAGCATCTTTTCATGTGCCTGTTGGCCATCTGAATTTCTTCTTTGGAGAAGTGTCTGTTCATATCCTCCACCCATGTTTTAATTGGGTTATTTGCTTTTTGGGTGTTGAGGAGTGTGAGTTGTTCATATATTTTGCATATTAACCCCTTGTCAGATATGTTGTTTATGAATACATTTTCCTGTACTATAGGATACTGATGGTGTCCTTTGCTGTACAGAAGCTTTTTAGGTTGATGTATTCCCATTTGTTCATTTTGCTTTTGTTTCCTTTGCCTGAGGAGATGTGTTCAGGAAAAAGTTGCTCACTTTATGTTCAAGAGATTTTTGCCTATGTTTTCTTCCAAGAGTTTTATGGTTTCATGACTTACATTCAGGTCTTTGATCCATTTTGAGTTTACTTTTGTGTATGGAGTTAGACAATAATCCAGTTTCATTCTCTTACATGTAGCTGTCCAGTTTTGCCAACACCAGTAGTTGAAAAGGCTGTCATGTCCTCATTTTATGTGCATGGCTCCTTTATTGTAAATTAATTGGTCATATATGTGTGGGTTTATATCTGGCCTCTCTATTGTGTTCCATTGAGTCTGTTCTTGTGCCAGTACCAAATTGTCTTGATTACTATGACTTTGTAGTAGAACTTAAATTTGGGAAGCATAATCCCCCCAGCTTTATTCTTCCTTTATTCAGACCTTTATTCTTCCTGGACAATAATCCAGTTTCATTCTCTTATATGTAGCTATCCAGTTTTGCCAACACCACTTATTGAAGAAGCTGTCTTTCTCCATTGTATATTCATGGCTCCTTTATCATATATTAATTACACATGTTATTTATTTATTTATTTATTATTTTCATATCGTAAATCTACAACTACATGAGCAACATTATGGTTACTAGATTCCCCCCATCATCAAGTCTCCACCACATACCCCATTACACTCACTGTCCATCAGTGTAGTAAGATACTGTGGAATCACTACTTGTCTTCTCTGTGTTGTACAGCCCTCCCCGTGCCCCTCACTACATTATATCTGCTAATCGTAATGCCCCTTTTTCCCCCTTGTCCCTCCCTTCCCACCCACCCTCCCCAGTCCCTTTCCCTTTGGTAACTCTTAGTCCACTCTTGTGAGTCTGTTGCTGTTCTTTTCCTTCAGTTTTTTACATGTCATTTATTTTTTACTGTATACTCGTTAGAACTGAAGATCTTACTTTCATTTTGTGGTTTGGCATTGAACAGAAAAGGCAATATAGTGGAATTAATATGGGCTTTAATAGCAGAACTACCCAGCCAAAACCCCATCCTGCTACTTAATAATTATTTATTCTGAACCTCAGTTTCCTCATCATTAAAATGAGAATAATGGTAAGTCATAACAACCAAATAGTGATCCATGATTTAGGGTAAGTTAATTTCTCTGAACGTCAATTTATTTATCTGTAGAATGTAGGCAGTAATTCCTCAATAATAGGTTTAGTTTGAGAAAGAAACTGGCTAATGTAAATAGAAGTAGCTGGTGGAGTACCTGACACATAGTATTTGCATATGCTAAGTACTAAATGAGTGGCTAGAACTGTTCTTAGGAGATCTGAAGGAAAAGATTTGTATATTAAAGATATTCATCTTTTGTTATATATACTGCAAGTGTTTTAAATGTTTTATTTGTGAAACTTAGTGCCTTTCTTGATCACCAAAGAGAAAAGCACTTTATATTGAGATGACTATTAAAAAAACAACAACACTAGCATACTACTATTACCACTAACACTGATACAGAAAATTTACTTTGTATTTTTCCGAGAACTTTTATATTCTGTCTTTTGTCCTTTCATGAACTTCCTGGGGAGTGCCTATGATGGATTGAATATAAAAACTCCATTGAAATGGAGTAAAGCTAGTATTAACTACCAAAGGCTAACAGATAGGAGAGGTTGGAAAAGAGGCACAAATGATTAATGATTTTGCAGACTGGGGAAAGCAGGAAGATGAGACTGCAGAGGGAGTGTGAATATGAACAAAGCCACATGTACAGAACCTTAGGAAGCTCTAGGTATTAGAGTTTCTTGGTATCTTGAATGCTAGGATGACAGGTGAAGCTGAGAACAGGAATTCAAAATTTATATAAGGAACAATTAAATCACCAGATCTTTTCTCTATTTTAGAACAATGTTGGAAGTTTATTCTCTAGAGAAGTAAAATCAGGGAGGCCCAGACTTGGAATACCAAATTTAACTGAGTAAAACAGAGGTGACATTCTAAAAACAGGGATTAACTGAAGATCTCTGACTAGTTATTAGCTCCCAGATGTAGGTAGTCAGGCTTATTCTCTTCAAGTGGGAGATTGGAAAATTTATCTCTGAGAAACAGACTCACAGACATTTGAGGGCCTCCCCAGTAAAAAGTTGGCTTGGCATTTTCTCTTGTTCCCGCAAAGCCTAGAAGTTAACAGGCCCTGCTGCTTACACAATGTATCTGTGTGTGTCTTACTCTTAAATATGAAAGAGGCAACGATAGCCTGATGTCTGAGAAAAACAAAAAGGAAAACAAAAAGATAAAAGGAACTCCACAGCCCCAAAAGAGTGTAGGAGTGGATAGCATAAGAGAGACAATGTAGGGAACAAAAGAAAATTTGAAAAAAAACCCAGATCAGAGAAGATATATATCCTCTGTAAGACAAGAAAGAATAGGGTCCTATAAAAAACGGAGTAGAGAACAAAAAAGAACTTTTGGACACTTTAAAATGTATCAGAAATAAAGAAAGAAGCAAAACAAAGAAGTAGAAAATAGACAAAAATGTTAGAGAACCATTTTAAGATTTATTTAAATGTAAAAGCTATTTATATTCAAGAGAATTTCATTTAATTATTTTCTATTTCCTTCTCTCCAGCTCCTCTAGTTTCTTCTCCTTAGATCTCTAGGTCTCCTAATAGGTGTTGGTTCATAGTGAGACAGGGACCATGGATGTAGTCAGAGTAGGGTGAGGGCCTCCGGAGGGGGCAGGGCGGGATATTTGCAGTCAGAGCAATGTAACTACATGCAAGGAAACCCCCCTACTAAAACTCTGTGTTAAACATTGAGCGCTAGAATCATTCTTTAGTGAAATCAGTTAATGTTCCCCAGATAAATAAGAGTAGCACATGTTTTATTATGCTAATCATTTGTAACCATGTGTAAGATTTACTTTAGCATACTAAAAGGCCCAGGCCTATGTGCTCTCTTTCCTCCTTTGGATCTGAGGAGGTGATTCTGCAAACTGAGCAACTAACTTAGTAGGCAGACCCAGCTGTAAACAGCATAGTAAAGGGCAGGAAGAATTCCATCTTGAAGATAAGATTGCATTTTAACACCCAGGAAGTTCAAGAGGCAAGATTCTTTAGCAAGTAGACAATACCTCGGCCCACCTTGGGAGCTGGGCAAGCAGCCTTTTGATATGCTCCCAGACCCAGGTGCCGGTGTCCCAGAGAGAAATCAAGGCAGGAAATTCCTTACGTTAATTTTTAATATTCAGAGACCACTTAACAAGTCCCCACCCCTAAGTTTTTTCATGTTCTCGAAAAATCCTCAACTGCCTATAAAACCCCCTAGACAACGCACCACTACGGACTCTCTTGTCCCCTCCTGGCCTGAACCGGGAGCTCTGTCATCTCACTTTATCTCTAAATAAAAGCCTGTACCTTGCTCTCCTACCTTGGTTGTTTGTGAAGCTCATTCTTTGGCTCTGCAAACAAGAACCCCGGCATCAATAGGGTAAAGGAAATTGTCAAAGAAATAATGTAACTTCCAGAAGCTAAGTACACGTATGCTTAGATTGAAGAATCCTCTGTCAGGTGCTCAGTACAATGAAAAAAAACCCCCACATTACCATGAAACTTCAGAACACTAGGTAGAATGGGAATAATTATAAAAGCTTCCGGAGAGAATTAACAAATCATAAACAAAGGCATTGGACTTCTCAAAAGCAATATGGGAAGCTAGAAGAAAGTGGAGGAATTGCCTTACAATCTGAGAGGAAATAATTTCCAACCTAGAATTCTATACTCAGTCAAAGGTAAGTCAAATATGAAGATAGAAAAAAAAAAACAAAAGACATTTTCAGACATGCAGCATCTCAAAAGATTTATTTTCCATGTGTGCTGTCTCAGAAAATTTGGTACTTTGACATGCCATAATGAGATACAAAAGGAAGAGGAAGGCATGGATCCAGGATATGAGGGAATCCAGTATAGAGAAGTGAACGGAAACCTCAGAATGATGGTTCAGAGGCATTCCAGGACCACACCTAGGCTGAAGGCCTGGAGACTGGAGAGAGTTATTACCAGATTAGACAAGGGGGATTAGAGGTCTCCATGAGGGATGTTTTTTGGTTTTTTTTGTTTTTTATTTTGGTATCATTAATCTACAGTTACATGAGGAACATTATGTTTACTAGACTCAGCCCATCACCAAGTTCCCCCAACAAACCCTATTACAGTCACTGTCCATCAGCGTAGTAAGATGCTGTAGAATCCATGAGGGATGTTTTAAAAGAAAAGAGAAAATGAAACCAGTAAATGATCTGACATGTTTGACCATATTAAAAGGAGCCTTAAAGTTATTTTGGAGAATTTGGGGAAAAGGACATTAAAAACAAGCAAAATGAGGCAACTATTAATTCTAGGAAAGCTTAGAGTTCTAGCTGTCCACGAAAGGCAATGGAGTCATAATATACTCTGTGGCTTAGCTGTGAAAATCATTACAATAATATAAACTCTAAATATTAATTTTTAAAAACATTTTATTTTGAAATAATTATAGATTCATAGGAACTTGCAAAGACAGTAGAGAGAGGTCCTGTATGCCTTTCACCCAGTTTTCCTCAATGGTTAGATTTTATGTAACTATAGTATAATATTAAAACCAAGGAAATGACATTGGTGCAATGTCAGTGTATAGTTTTATACCACTTTATCATGTGTAGATTTGTGTAACCCCCACTACAATGATGATAAAGAATATTCCATTACTACAAAGATTTCCTTAATGCTACCCCTTTATAGTCACAGCACCCCTCACTCCCACCATCCCTCACTCTTGGCAACCACTAATTTTATTTTATTTGTGTAGGTTTGTCATTTCAAGATAAATATGTAAGTGGTATCATACAGTATGTGACTATTTTTTCACTTAGTATAATGTCCCTGAGATCCATCCAAGTGATTATGTGTATCAATAGTTCATTCTTTCTGAGTGTTGAGTAGTATATTATATGGGCATATCTTAAGTATTAATTTTGAAATTGTGATGTGACTATATTAGCAGAAGGGTAGCATGTGTACATGTGTATGGATGGTTGTGGGGGTGATGATCATGGTATAAAAAGCAAATCCTTATAATAGAAAGATGAGAGTGACTAAAATTGATCCCCCCAAGATGCCCGTATAAACATGTTTTTTGGAAATAAAGTGATAAATACTTAAGAGAAAGCGCTAGAAGTTGAAAGTGATTGCCTTTGGGAAGCAGAAATGAGGAATATGATAGAGGACTGGTGCTTTTGTTGTTGTTGTTATAAGCCTTATAGTTCTACATACATATGAAGTAAAGGGTTATTATCATACATGGAAAAAAGGCCAAGTGTGTTAGGATCCTAAGGTTTTAGAATGAATAACTTGAGAAGTTGAGACTACAGCTCTGACTTTGTGCCTTTCACCAGCGTCCTTTCTGCTCCACCCTTCCTTGAGTGTTTTCTGGTGATGTTCAGATAACTGAAAGCTTGTGCTTACAGCAGAGCCCTCTCAATCTTTTTTTATATTGGTCATTTACAGCGTCTGCATCTGGGACACTGCAAAGTGCCTGACATTGCAGACAAGAGCCCTAATGAACCAGTTCCTGAGTAGCTGATGCTGGGGTAATAAATTATCATAAAACTGCTTTCTAAAATGCCAACTTGGCAGCTATGTCCATTTTTTTTTCTTTTGAAGAACTAGGGGTAGCTCTTTTATAGGAATTGTATGACCCTATATGGGTTTTTGTTTTGTTTTGTTTAAAAATCAATTATTGGCTACTGCCAGAATATCCCTGTCACAAGAAAGGGAAGTCACAGCCTCTCCTTGGGAGTCAGAGAACTTGAATGTAATCTATTGCTCCACTACTTCCTTTGTTTTTTTTTCCTCCTTTATCAAAGTAGGATTCTTTCTTTTCTAAGCTGCAATTTCAGCTTCTTTGAGAATTCCCTCCTTGACATCTCTGTTGAACTCTTGTGTTCCTAAATTTCCTGTGCCCCAGATAGTTCTTTGGATCACTCCCGCAAATGATTCATTGCTCATACACCATGCATGAGAATTTTATTCTCAGTGAGGGATCTCATTGTCTAGTGCTGGCAAATCGTTTCTTGCCCTCATGTGCCAACTGCAAGTGATTCCAGTCCAGGGTGAAGGCTTCAGAATGAGTCATTGCCTTAGTGGTCTACTTCAAATCCTAGATTATTTTCATTTCACTGTTATAACCAATAAAGTATTCTTGTCCATAGACATTAGCTGCAAGCTCCCTCAGTTTTCTTTGCTTACTGGTGAGGCTACTTGTGGTTGTTTTATCCAATTAAAGAGTAATTTTCTAGTTCTGAAGAAGAAAATATGAGTTTTATGTACCTCCAGAGCAAATGTCATAATCAGATATGAGCAAAAACAAGAGCAGAGCTTTATTTTTGTCTCCTGCCATCCCTGGGCTCAGTGGATAGGAAAATGGGGGGCCATTAGCCTGGCCAAATGCTCATGGCCAGAACATGGGGAAGGGTAGGTGTGTCTCAGCTTCCTTGTCCCTGAGGAGCAGTCTCTTCAGAGGGTTCCACAGCATTGCAACAACAGGTAAGAGCATAGGGTGCCTGTTCTGTTGTCAGACTGCCCTGTAGAAGGGGCCAAAGGCCCTTTCATGGCTCCTACTGAGAACCACAATCAACATTGATAGGCTAGGTTGAAAGCCACCAATCCTTTCAAGTTAAGATTATACTCTATTATTATTAATCTTACTATTAAAATAATAACACCGATTTCCTGAAACTACTGAACCACCATCAAATTTATCAGCTCATTTATAATTTGAAATGACTGGTTTCAACCATTATAAGTGACAACCTTCTAGACCAAAGGACCTTGCTATAATGTAGTGTTTTCTGGGAGGTCCCAGGCCTAGAAGGTGGTTTTCTGGGAACCATTGCCGTTAATGGTTTCTTCAGCTCATTATTTTAGTTGTCTCTGGGTACGGGGAGTAGTGTGAAAAAATTGTAAACCCACCTCTACTTTTTCATGGGCTTGACACCTGAAAAGAGGACACTGCCTTTGGACAGGGTATATAGGGGTTCTGAATGAAATTCTGAAGAGGTTAATTACAGGAAGGCCTTCAAACCATATGTTCCTTTGACTTGGAAACATTCCCATTTTTGCATAATGTGCTTGCTGTGCATATTCAGGGACAGCACTTGCTACTCGAGTCCTTTTGTTTTATATCTGAAGTTATATGAAGCTGGCTTTAAAATAATATTTATATCACAGTTTTAAGAGGTGAATCTACTGATATGCTATACTCATTGATTAACTCAAGAATATTGCTTCAAAATCTCAGCTCTGGTCCTTGTGCGACTCTCCACCTTGGTTTCTCTGTCCCAGCCATACGCATCGTCTCTCTGTTCCTCTGGGAGCAATGTCAAACTCTTTCCAGCTTCAGTGCCTTTGTCCCTGCTACTTTTTTCCCTAAAACGTTCCCTGTTCCTCCCTCCAGTATGGCTAACTACTTCTTTGTTATGGCTTGTTTAAATGTCACCACCTTGGAGTATCCTTTTTTGACCTGCTGGTCTCGAGCAAATCTTTGTTTGCTTCTTTATGAGCATCTCTTACAGGTAGTGGTAATAGGATGTATTAGTTTGGCTCACCTGCCCTTCTCCTTGCTCACTTGGAGTATAAACTCTGAGGATGGGGACAGTGGCTGAGCGGTTCACTGTTTCATTCTCTGTGCCTAGCACATTATCTAGAACCTGACACATAGTAGGAATCCATAACAAATATTTGTTGAAAGCTTGAATGAGAGAAGGAGCCTCGTCTTTCTAGGGAACAGCCAAGAGAACCAGGTAAAAAAGTATTCGAATGGCCATTTTTGACTTAGCTTTGGAAGTGACATAACATTATTCCTGTCACAGGCTGTTAGTTGGGCTAGTCCAGCATAGATTCATGAGGAGGAGAATTAGGCTTTGCTTCTTGATGGGGTTGTGGCAGTCTTTGGAAAAGCTGTGACAATCTGTCACAAGACATTGTTCCTAGCTGGGTATTGTATGTCTTCCTTGAGAAGTGGATGTAGCTTTATTACTACTGTAGTAATACATGTAGCATGTATACTAGTCTCTAATACCTTTGGAAAGACACTCCTGAAGTATAGAGAGGCAGAGATTTAGATCCTGATTCTATCACTTAGTAGTGCTAGAGAAAGAAAGCTTATTAAAAATTTAAGCAGTTTCTTCATTCAGGCTTTCAGCAGATGTATTTTGAGTACTAATATGTGCCAAAACTTAGACATTGTGTCAAACACTGAGAAAGCAGTAGTGAGCTAGACAGTCTTTGTTCCTGCCCCCAAAGCATACAGCCAATAAGTGGGATCACTGGGACGCCCCACCCATCCCCCTAACTCAACTTAAAATTTTTTTTGATATTCTTATTTTCATAGAGCGGTTTTAGGTTTACAATAAAATTGAGAGGGAGGTTCAGAGATTTCCATACACCATGCATAGCTTCCCCTGTTATCAGTATTGCTCACACAGAATGATACATTTTTTTTACCAAGGATGAACTTCTATTGACACATCATAATCACCCAAAGTCCATAGTTTACCTCTTGGTGTTGTACAGTCTGTGGATTTAGACAAATATATAATGACATGCCCATCATTATAATATCATATAGAATATACTGGCCTAAAATACAGAATATACTTCCCCTCACCCTCTGGGCAATGATTGATCTTTTTATTGTCTCCATAGTTTTGCCTTTTCCACAGTCGTATAGTTCGAATCATATAGTATGTAGTCTTTTAAGATTGACTTCTTTTACCTATGTGCATTTAAGATCTTCCATGTCTTTTCATGGCTTGTTAACTCATTTCTTTTTAGTAGTGGATAATATTCCATCATCTTCATGTACTACAATTTAGCCATTCACCTGCAAGGACATACTGGTTGCTTAGAAGTTCCGACAGTTATGGATAAAGTTGCTATAAACATCTTGTGTAGGTTTTTGTGTGGACACATGTTTTCAGCTTCTGTGGGTAAATACCGAAGAGTGTGATTGCTGGGTCACATGGTAAGAATGTTTATTTTTTTTTTAAGAAATCGCCAAACTCTCTTCCAAAGTGTATGTGCCATTTTGTATTCCACCAGCAATGTATGAGGGTTCCTGTTGCTCCACAGCCTTACCAGCATTTAGTGTTCTTAGTGTTCCAGATTTGAGCTATTCTAAAGGTGTGTGTAGTGGTATCTCATGGTTGTATTAATCTGCATTTCCCTGATAACTTATGTGTAGCATCTTTTCATGTGCTTATTTGCCATCTGTATCTTCTTTGGTGAGTTGTCTGTTAAGGTTTTTAGACCATTTTTTAATTGGCTTTTTCATTCTGTTATTGCTGAGTTTTAAGAGTTCTTTGTATATTTGGGTAATAGTCCTTTATGAGATGTGTTTTTTGCAAATATTTTCTTCCATTCTGTGGCTTGTCTCTCTTTCAATCTGTGTTTGATACTGTTTTTTGTGTAGCGGAAGTTTTTAATTTTAATGAAGTCCAGCTTATAAGTTATTTCATGGATCATGTCTTCAGTGTTGTATCTAAAAAGGCACCACCACCCAAGATCATCTAAGTTTCCTCTTATGTTATCTTCCAAGAGTTGTATAGTTTTGTGTTATACATGTAAGTCTGTGATTCATTCTAGGTTAATTTTTGTGAATGTTGTAAGGTCTGTGTCTAGATTGATTTTTTTTTTTTTTTTTTGCATGTGGATGTCTGGTTGCTTCAGCACCATTTGTTGAAGACACTGTCTTTGCCTCGTTGTAGTCTTTGCTCCTTTGTCAAAGATCAGTTGACTGTATTTAGGTCTCTCCATTTCTGGGCTCTGTATTCTGTTCCATTGATGTATTTGTTAATTCTTTGACCAGTACCACACTGTCTTGATAATTGTAACATTATAGTAAGTCTTGACGTTGTGTAACATCAGTCTTCCATCTTTGTTCTTCCCTTTCAATAGTTTGTTGGCTATTCTGGGGCTTTTGCCTCTCCGTATAAAGTTAAGAATCACATTGTCAATATCCATAAAATAACTTGCAAGGACTTTTATTGGGATTTTATTGAACCTGTAGATCAAGTTGGGAACAAGTGACATCTTGACAATATTGAGTCTTTCTATCCATGAACATGGAATATTCATTTATTTAGTTCCTTTATTTCATTTGTCAGTCTTACTGCTTTACTTATATAGATAGTGTACATATTTTGTTAGATTTATATCTAACTTTGATTTTGTGAGGTGCTAATAAGGCAGGATTGTGTTTTTTATTTGAAATTCCACTTTTTCATTGTTAATATATACAAAAGCAATTGACTTTTGTGTATTAACTTTATATCCTTCAACCTTGCTATATTTGCTTATGAGTCCCAGGTTTTTTTGTCATTTCTTTTGGATTTTTTATATGGGTAATCATTTCATCTGTGAACCAAGACAATTTTATGTCTTTCTTCCCAAGCCATATACCTTTTATTTCCTTTTCTTGCCTTATTGCCTTGGCAGGGACTTCTAGTACAATGTTGAAAGAGAGTGGTGAGAAGGGACATCCTTGTCTGGTTACTGATCTTAGTGGGAAACGTTCAAGTTTCTCACCCTTAAGTATGATGTTAGCTGTAGGCTTTTTGTAGATAGTCTTTATTAAGTTGAGCAAGTTCCCCTCTTTTCCCAGTTTACTGAGAATTTTTATCATGGAGGGATGTTGGATTTTGTCAAATGCTTTTTCTGCATCTACTGATATGATCATGTAATTTTTCTTTTTTAGTCTTTTCTTGTTATGGATTGCTTTAACTGATGTTTGAATGTTGAAATAGCCTTGCATACCTGGGGTAAATCCATCTTGGTTATGGTGTATAATTCTTTTTATATTTCCTTAGATTCAATTTGCTAATATTTTGTTGAGGATTTTTTGCATCTGTGTTCATAAGAGATATTGGCCTGTAGTTTTCTTGTAATGTTTTTGTCTGGTTTTAGTATTAGGGTAATGCTGGCTTCACAGAATGAGTTAGGAAAACCTCCCTCTGCTTCTATCCTCTGAAAGAGATTGTAGAGAATTGATATAATTTTTAAAAAATGTTTTGTAGAATTCACCAGTGAGCCCATCGGGGTCTGGTGCTTTGTGCTTTAGATTATTAATTATTGATTGAATTTCTTTAATAGATATAGATATATTCAGATCATCTATTCTTGTATGAATTTTGGCATATGGTGTCTTTCAAGGAATTGATTACTCATCTAGAGTTATTCATAGTATTACTTCATTATCCTCTTAATTTCAGTGGAATCTGTAGTGATATCCCCTCTTTCATTTCTGATATTAATAATTTGTGTCCTCTTTTTTTTTCTTAGTCTAACTAGAGACTTACCAATTTTACTGATTTTTTTCAAAGATTCAGCTTTTGGTTTCGTTGATTTTCTCTGTTGGTTTCCTATTTTCAATTTCAATTCTTTCTTTTTTTCTTTAATTATTTCTTTTCTTCTGCTTATTTTGGATTTAATTTGCACTTCTTTTTCTAGTTTCCAAAGGACCAAAGCCTTTTTAATAGGCATTTTTCTTCTACTTCTGTAATGGATTCTAACATGAATGGCTATGCTTCTTATGTTGAAAAGGTACAGTATCTGCCTTCATTGTTAAAAAAACATTCAAGGTCATATCAGATATTTTTTTAAAAAAGCAGTTGGTATCCCCGAGCCAAGACCACAGTTGTGCAGCATATAAGACGCTTTTGAGTTGTTTCCCCCTTAATCTCCTTGAGGGACAGAAATACTTAATTTCTGCCTTCTGGAATGCCTTCAGATTTAATGGGCAAGCATAATCCATCATGATATACATGACCCCCACCCCCCCAAAAAAAACCAACAAAAAACAGTGTCCTTTAACTATTAATAAGTAGTATCTATTTCTGTTCATTTAGAAATCTATGAACTAGAATAGTAAAAAGAACAATATTTGTAGCAGTCAGGTGACCTGGGTTCTACATTAGCTATACAAGGGGAAATGGTACAGAGATTGGGATGGGGAGAGATTGTTTACTACTCAGTTGCTTTAAAAAAAATGGTATGTGGAGTCAGTGACCTTGAAGGTGCCTTGTACTCTAGTTTTCTTTTCCCACATGTTCTTGCCTCTTCTAAGCTCCCATAGCAATCTGTATTTTTTAAAATTATTTTGGTATCATTAATCTATAATTACATGAGGAACATTATGTTTACTAGACTCCTCCCATCACCAAGTCCCCACCACGTACCCCATTACAGTCACTGTCCATCAGCATAGTAAGATGCTGTAGAATCACTACTTGTCTTCTCTGTATTGTACAGCCCTCCCCGTGCCCCACACACACATAATGTCTGCTAATCATAATGCCCCCTTTCTTCCCCACGCTTCTCCCTCCCTTCCCACCCATCCTCCCCAGTCCCTTTCCCTTTGGTAACTGTTAGTCCATTTTTGGGTTCTGTGAGTCTGCTGCTGTTTTGTTCCTTTGGTTTTTCCTTTGTTCTTATACTCCACAAATGAGTGAAATCATTTGATACTTGTCTTTCTCTGCCTGGCTTATTTCACTGAGAATAATACCCTCTAGCTCCATCCATGTTGTTGCAAACGATAGGATTTGTTTTCTTCTTATGGCTGAATAATATTCCATTGTGTATATGTACCACATCTTCTTTATCCATTCATCTACTGACGGACACTTAGGTTGCTTCCATTTCTTGGCTGTTGTAAACAGTGCTGTGATAAACAAAGGGGTGCATATGTCTTTTTCAAACTGGGCTGCTGCATTCTTAGGGTAAATTCCTAGGAGTGGAATTCCTGGGTCAAATGGTATTTCTATTTTGAGCTTTTTGAGGAACCTCCATACTGCTTTCCACACTGGTTGAACTAGCTTACATTCCCACCAACAGTGTAGGAGGGTTCCCCTTTCTCCTCATCCTCACCAGCATTTGTTCCTTGTCTTTTGTACGTTGGTAATCCTAACTGGTGTGAGGTGATATCTCATTGTGGTTTTAATTTGCATTTATCTGATGACTAGTGATGTGGAGCATCTTTTTATGTGTCTGTTGGCCATCTGAATTTCTTCTTTGGAGAACTGTCTGTTCAACTCCTCTGACCATTTTTTAATTGGATTATTTGCTTTTTGTTTGTTGAGGTGTGTGAGCTCTTTATATATTTTGAATGTCAACCCTTTGTCAGATCTGTTGTTTATGAATATATTCTCCCATACTGTAGGATGCATTTTTGTTCTATTGGTGGTGTCTTTTGCTGTACAGAAGCTTTTCAGCTTGATATAGTCCCACTTGTTCATTTTTGCTTTTGTTTCCCTTGCCTGGGGAGATATGTTCATGAAGAAGTCGCTCATGTTTATGTCCAAGAGATTTTTGCCTATGTTTTTTTCTAAGAGTTTTATGGTTTCATGACTTACATTCAGGTCTTTGATCCATTTTGAATTTACTTTTGTGTATGTGGTTAGACAATGTTCCAGTTTCATTCTCTTACATGTAGCTGTCCAGTTTTGCCAACACCAGCTGTTGAAGAGGCTGTCATTTCCCCATTGTATGTCCATGGCAGCAATCTGTATTGTTAAAAAATAATTTATCAGCGTACTTTATTTGTTCTACATCTGTCAGTCGTGATTACCTGAGAGCAGAGATCGCGACTGTCTTATTTCCAAGCACATAAAAGGCACTTAGTAAGTATTTTTGGGTGATTGAATAAAGGGTTTTCTGCCATGCAGACATTCTTTAAAGTACCAGAGGCCCATTGATACATTTGTAGTTGCAACAGACATTTAGTACAAGGCACTGATTTGGAGGTGAATAGTTCATAATCTGCGCCCTGGATGCACTTGGAGTCTATTAGAGGAGATGGATATGGGAGAAAAATTGTGATATAAGTTTGTATGATGTTCTGCAGAAGCCTAGAGAAAGGGAGTCCCTAAATGTAGGGATCTACATTTAAAAGTGAAATTTAATTTGGCTTAGAGTTTGAAGTATAGGTATTGGAAATCTAACAGTGGTCAATTCCAGGAGTAATTTAAAAATTGAAAATTTCTTAAGTTTATTCTGTCATCTTATAGGAGTGGAGAGATGATAATCCCAGGATATTCATTTTGAGATAAATGTTAATCTTTGAGATAAATGTATCTCAGTGTACAGGTACTTTCTCAACCATTTATCTAGCCTTTCAATAGTATTTAATTCTTTCAAAAATCCAATAAGGTAAATGGTATTATTCCTCATTTTATAGATGTGGAAATGGAGATCAGAAGAGTTAAATAATGTTCTTGAGGTCACATTGCTGGTAAGGGACAGACCCAAGATACATTTAGGTCTTCTGGCTGCAAGTTCAGAGCTCTTTGGTTATAGGTTTCATTTTATAGAACTCTGAGATGTTCTCCTAAAGGGCCAGAATTCCTAATGCTTTGAGGAATTTTCTAAGAAGATTCTAATTTTTTTAAATTTAAGTATCATTGATATACAATCTTATGGTGATTTCAAATACAACACAGTGGTTCATCATTCATCCGTATTATCAAGTCCTCACCCCCTCCATTGTGGTTACTGTCTATCAACATAGTAAGATGTATAGAGTCATTAATTGTATAGGAGATTTTAATTCTTAAGAGCTCAGCCAAAATTCCACCTTTCATGATGCTTTTCCTGTGAGAAGTGATTTCTTCAGCCTTATTTCTCTTATGGCTCTTTATTAATATGTTCTTCTTGCATTTTTACCTTTTTCCTGTATTATAACTATGTGTACCCAGTTGTTATTTTTTCTCCTGTTTGTAAACCTCTTCAGGGCTAGACAGTAGTTCTAGATATTTTTATTAATCAGGACATGTTCACTGTGCCCCTTATTTGCTCATGGGATTTTGTAATTTATATACCCACAAGTGATTATAGTTTTTCATACCTTCATTAGAATTCTTTTGCTAATTAAATGCATTGAGAATGACATGTTTTCATTTCTTTTTTGTTAATTATTAGTTGTTTTCTATTATAATACAAGAGCTCATATAACTGTTGATGTGTTATCCCTACCTGGAGTAAATGTCTTAGTGAGGAAATGTTAGACACTATAATTGGCCAGAGGGAGCTATTTTGGCAGAGTGAATTATGGTACTTTTTCATCACACTTGGAGATGGTGGGAGAGCTGCTGACAGGTAAAGACCTTTTCATTCTGTTGCTTTAGAAGGACACTCTGCTGCTCCCACTGATCCATAGGTAGATATAGGTTAAGGTTTCGGGACTTGTGTTAATCTTTCTTTAGAAGGATCTTTACTGGATTCTTGCGAAGATCAAATGTAGCAGTTTACAGAAGGTCATTTGGACTTACAGTATTGTTTTTTTCCCCCAAGAAAGACAAGTAACCACCTTCTCTGAACTAGTTAAAGGACAATTCTTTCCACAAACACTATGTCTTTTCTTGCTTTTGACAACATAAACTGTTAGAACTCAGCCAACATCAGATTCAATCTCATATTTTTTTTGCCCAAAGGCAGTTCAATTATGCCAGGTGCTTTCATATATTTCACTTAATTATTGTAACAACTCTGAGAGGATGGTATAATACCTCCATTTTAAAGATGAGTATATCAAGGGCCAGTAAGTTCAAATAACAGCCAAAATAGTAAGTGGCAGAGTAAAGATTTGAATTCACATATTCTGGGCTCATTTCCTGTTACGCTTATATTGGTCAAGACAAGCAGAATTATGCTATGGTAGCACATTGGCCACATGATTTTGGTGGCTAAATATAACAAAGATTTGTTGAACGTTTGTATGTGACTTCCATCATAGGCCAGGGGACTCCAGAGGGCAGGTATCCTCTAGGCAGTTATGATCAGGGAATTTAGGCTGCTCCAGTCTGGTGGTGCCCTTTTCTCAACATGAGACTTACAGGGACTTGCAGGAAAGACAGAGTTGTAAGGCCATACTCCATGAATACTTCTGCCTGGAGGTGAGACCTGCCACTTTCCTTCTAGGTCATTAGTGCTGCCTAACTGTAAGAGTTCTGAGAACTGTGGAAGAACTCACTGTTGAGGAGAGGAGGGTGCTGGAGAGAGGAAATTAGGGCAAGGTTTTAAAAAGCATAGAATTCTAGATTTGAGGATTTAATTTTTATTTCTGTTAATATCACTGCAGATGTGCCCCCTTTTCAAAGATGAGTTGTGGGCACCCTTGATAGCAGCTGGATAATGAACTTGTGTCTTTCTACCCTTTATATATGGGGGCTTTATTTTAGACTTTTTGCTTTGATGAGTTTACCATATGCAGTTCTGGCTTTTTTGGGGCAGCCCCAAAGGTCCATGACATGTTGTAATTTCCCATTTTCTTGAGGTGAGCATTTGAAAAGCATTTGATGAGGCAGTGGTAGATGAGAGCAGAGCAGTTTATTTAGCTAAGGAATGTCTCTCACTTACTGTTAGTGGTATTTATAAATTTGGGGATTCTTAAGTTATCTCTAGAGATTTCTTTACAAATGATGAGGTTTTTAAATATATTCACTTCCTACATATTTTATACTCAAGTCCCCAGTCAGCCTAGTCATGGGTTCTGATCCCAGCCCTATTCCTTGACTTGCCTGTGTGGCCATAGATAAGTCTTTTCCCCTTAGTTCCTGCATCTGTAATAACAGTGGTGCTAGACTGGATAATCTCTAAAGGCTCTTTCTGGTTTTGGTATTTTAGGACTCTTTATCAGGAATATGGTAGTCTATATATGGAACACAGACCAGTCTTTTCTTTGACACTTCATGTTCATGGATGTGCATTAAAACATAGCTGTATCATAGTGACTGCACACATACTGGCTTATTCAACACATGGGCATGCAACAATTCCATTGGATAATGCTACACTGGCTTTTTGAGCATTTTTCTTGTGTCCTATCCTTTTTATGTTTTCTGCTGCCTTCATATTCTGGCTAGACCTTGTGCCATCCTGCAGAGCAGGCCACAGACTTGGAGACATCACTGTGTCTCATAGTGTCAGAAAACATCAGCAACAAAAGAACCAGCTGCTTCAGTCCAAACTGGCCTTCCCAGCAGCTGTAGACCATCAGGTCCTGCAAAGGCAGCCTCCACGGATGGAAGGAGGATAAAGGGTAATTTTGCCCCCACTTGATGGAAAAAATAAACCGCAAGCTTCACCTTTTCTGTCAGTTGCAAGTGGATAGCTTGCATTTCCAGTCCTACTTTACTGCAGTTTTAAAGATGTTTGGAAGGAGGCCAGAAATGCAAAAGAAAGAGTGATGAGGAACTGTATTTAGAAAAATGTTGTTTAAGACAACTGTCTTTGGACATGTTTTTTCCTCATTTTTATTAATTTGCTCCATAGTTTTGGATATGAGTTACACTATTAAGCAAAGCAAACATTTCATAGCACTAAAAGTTCAGAACCTTTTCCTTCCTTATATAACACACCTTCATAAACAACTTAGAAATGATGCTTACTATGAGTACTTACATTTTATTGAGTACTTTACTGTGTACCTGACTGTGTGCTAAGCTTTCACATGTATTATTTCACTTAACTCTGACGTCAGCTGTAAAAGTGGTATTATCACCATTTGAAACAGTTGAAGACACTTAAGACCTAGAGAAATTAAATAAGGTATTCAAGATCACACAGTTACTATGTGATAGAGCTATAATTTGAAGCCAGCCAACAGTGCCTGTCTCCATAGCCAGTTCTGTTAACTTCTGTGCTTTACTCTGACTCTCTATGAGATACGGCTTTGTTTACAGAATGAGTAAGCTACATCTTCACTTACAGATAAGCAAGCTCTCTAGAGAGGTCATAACTTGCCAATAATCACAAGTCACGTATGTGGTAGATACAGGACCCAAGTTTTGATCATTTGATTTAGAATCTATGTCCCAACTAGTTTTAATTTTACTGGCTCATTTAATATATCTTAATAAGATGAACCATTTCACATTCTTCTGGATTAGTCTTGGTATAGATAATAAATAAATTGTAGAAAGGTATTACTGGGGATGCAAAGAAAAATAAGATGTTAGGTCTGTTCTCAAGGAACTAATTGTTGTAAGAAAAAGATATGTACAGAATAAGAATGCTCCCAACATATAGTAATTGGGAGGAGAAAACCCTATATGAGTAGTTCAGGCTATGAGTGATTTAAAGTAGGGAAATCTAAGTGTGAACTATAATATGTAGTTTTTGATGTTTTTTGTTTTGGGAAGGATTATTAAGTATGGTATGTGATGCTAAAAGATCCATAGCCATCTTATGTGTGATTAGAAAAAAACAAAACTACAGAATTTTGGAGCCAAGTTTTATTTTTAGTATGAAGACGGCTCTGAAATGTTTATATGAGTGGGAAAAGCAATATATATGAAACTTCTTGTGAATTTATCATTTAGTTTATTTGTGTTTTCAGTACCTAGCTTACATAAATATTTATTGAATGAATATATTTTAGTCTGAGTCTGAAGGCACAGAGGTACTGTGTCATTATAATAGAATGTGCTATAAAGTGCTAAAATATGAACTTTAAAGAATATCTAGCCTTAGCCTCTACTTCTAACTGATGAGAGAACTGGGGCTCAGAAAGCAGAAGTGACATCCAGTAAGTTGTAGAGGAGGACTGGAATCTCCTGCCTCTGGCAGTGCTAATGGTTTTCTGAACTAAATTGCCAATATTTTCACAGTGATTTCATGAGCACAGGTAGAACCAACAGAGAAGATACTGTTGAAAGTGATTTGAGTAACTGACTTATTTACAGATAAAGTGAGAATATGGAGGTTTGTTTTTTCCTCCTTATTTCTACAGATCGTGTACACCAAGTTTAGATTAGAAGAGTTCAGTCTGTTGAACCTAACTTTGATCATTGTTTTCCCACAGTGCACATCTAGCTGAACTTTTTTCCTCAGAGGCTTGGTTGGAACCAGTGGCCTTTATTTCTGATGTATAATTTACCTCCCCTTCCTGGTGTTTGAGGCTTGTTGGTCTTGATAAATGCCTGTTTTCTATGTACAACCTGCAGTTAACATGTGGGTCCTGGTGTGGAGCTGCTTAGGAAGTGGCAGGTGATGGCATGTGAGAGTGGGCAGGGTGGGTTAATGGCCTGTTCCTGTAACTCCTTTGGTTAACCTATTAACTCAGAGAGCTTGTCTAGTCCTAATGAACCTATAAATTTCAGTGCCAGAAGGGGAAACTGATGTGAAAAGCATCTGTTGGGCTTGTTTCATTGCTGAAAGGAATGGAAGAGGTCAAACAGGTTCCAGTAGTGGAGAAGGAATTGGAGTCAGCAGTCTTGGATTTGCCTCTAGGCTCAGTCATTTGTAAGCCATCTGACCTTGGACAGTTTCCTTAGTCTGAACCTCAGTTCTGCCATCTACAAAACTAGGTACTTGGTATTAGTAACACCAGCTAGAGGAGGAGCTTAAATTCTTCCCCAGAGATCTGTGTGGCTTGGCCCTGTCCCTCCTCTGTCAGATCTTTTCTCAGGTATCACCTGAGGCCTCTTCTAACTATCCTCTTAAAAATTGTAATCCCTATCCTGCTTTTATTTTTCTGCCATGACACTAATAGGCCATATTTTTTTGCTATTTGTTGTCTTGCTCCCCACTCATAGTGACAACAAAATAGAGCAATAATATTAACAGCTAGCTCTCCTATGTTGGACCCTGTTCTAAAGCAACTTACATATGTTAACTAATTCAAACCTTATAGATAGTACTATTATTATCCCCATTTTGTAGATTAAAAAGCTGACAACTCAGGCATGGAGAATTGATTTTCAAAGAACACATTTCTGTTCGTTGCTGTTTCTCCAGTACATACAATAGTACCTGGCACATAGTAAGCAAGGAATATTTGTTAAATGAATGAAGAATTGTGAATGAACATCGATAATATGTGAAAAAAAAAGGCAAATGGAGTAAAGAGTTTTTACCTTGGCCCCTCTTTCTTTATCCTCTAGTGTCATTGCTCTAGTTCTGTGCTGTTCAGTATAGTAGCCAGTAGCTTTATTTCAGGTGTCAGTAGCCTCATGTGACTAATAGGTTCTATATTGGACAGCACAGACGTGGAACATTTTTATCACCATGCAAAATTCAGTTTGGCCAGCACTTCTCTAGTACCTCCCAGGGTCCCAGGTTAGAGGGCAAATAGAGTGAAGACTGAGGAGGAGCAAGAAGTGAGAGTGGAGAGATACAAAGGGATGGACTTATGGAGGGCTTTGGATGCCAAAGTAAAACTTGGACTTGATTTGGAAGCCAGTGGTTTCTGAATCTGGCCATGTATCGAAATACCTAGGGGAGCTTGTTTAAAATTCTGTTCCCAGGTAGTCTGATTTAGTAGTTTTGGTGTGGGACCTAGAACTCTGTTCTGTGTGTGTGGTAAATAACACATACCATATTTAAGTGTAGTGTGCAGTAGTGTTAGGCATATGTGTGCCTGTGTGACAGATATGTGGGACTTTTCCTCTTGCAAAGCTGAAATTATATCCATGAAACAGTTCCCCATCCTTCAGAGTCCCTGGCAACCACCATTCTACTTCCTGTTTCTAAGAGTTTGACTAAAATACCTCATATAAAGTGGAATCATGCAGTATTTATCTTTTTGTGACTGGCTTATTTTACTTAACATACATAGTGTCCTCAAGGTATATCTACATGGTAGCATGTAACAGGATTTTCTTCATTTTTAAGGCTTAATAATACTGTATATGTACACCATACTTTCTTTATCAGTTCATCCATTGATGGACATTTAGGTTGCTTCCACCTCTTGGCTATTGTGAATAATGCTGCAGTGAACATGGGTGTACAAATATCTCTTCAAGATCCTGTGTTCAGTTCTTTTGGATCTAGACCCAGAAGTGGAATTGCTGGATCATATAGTAATTCTATTTTTAATATTTTGAGGAACCTCCATACTGTATTCAATTTGGCAGCACTATTTTACATTCCCACAAATAGTGCATAAGGGTTCCATTTTCTCTGCATCCTTGCCAGAGAATTTTTTCCCTTCTGTTTTTTCTTTTTAAATAGTGGTTATCCTAACAGATGTGAGGTGGTGTCTCATTATGGTTTTGATGTGCACTTCCCTGATGATAAGTGATGTTGAGCACCTTGTCTTGTGCACATTGGTCATTCGTGTATCACTTTGGAGAAATGTCTATTCAAGTTCTTTGCCCGTCTTTTAATAAAATTATTTGTAAAAATCTATGCTTTAAATAAGTACCCTGGATAATTGTGATTGGGGTTGGGGATAATGACTAGGCCAGCAGCTGTGATGGAATGAAGAGGCTTGGATCACTCAAGCTCCATTATTCTCATTTGGCTTTTTCTTGGTATCACACATTTCCAGTTTGATTTTTGTGTGTGTGATATCTCTACTGTTAATCCTCAGGTTAGACGAGTGCTTCCCTGGGGAGTCTTCACGAAGTCCTGAAATTATCCTCTTTCCATTTCCTGAGCCTTTAGCTTCTAATAGAATCTCCTTCCTTTACATCAAGAGCACTTTCTCAGTGTTGGTGGTGCTGGGCAGGAATCTAACTCTCCATTGCTCCTGTCCTCATTTTTTCTCTGTTTTTCTTCCACTTTATCTCCCCAAAACTCTTCATGGTCCTGTGCCCAGATCTGTAACCCAGAGCTCCCTGGGGCCTTTGCGTCAAACGAGTGGTTCTGCCAGGTTTTTATGAACCCTTCTGTCCTGAGACTAAGGACTTGGCCTGATATTCAGAGTCTCAACTGTTTCAACTACAGCAGTTCCTTACTGAGTCTTAGACCTTGCATTGCAAGGGCCTGGCAGTCTTTCAACTAACCAGTAATCATATGGTCTCTTCTGCTTTGATAGAAAAGCAGCCTCCCTGCCACTCTTCTGGTAGAAGTCTGGAGGCATGGGATCCAGTCCTAGATCGCTTACTGACGTGCTCTGAGACTTTGAGCAAATCACTTGGTCTCTGTTGAAAAATGAAGGGCTTGCATTAAATTATCTTTGAAGTCCTACAGAGCTCTAACCTTCTTTGGTTCATTTCATTTAATCAAACTGTGTACTTACAGTATGCTTGGCTCTGAGTTAGCCAGTGGGGAGCAACATAGCTTAACCAGAGATCCTCTGCTTTCACAGAGCTCATAGCTCAGGAGGGAAACAGTCACATAAACAGCCATTCTAACTTGAAGCAGGTCTATGGGGGGGCTATCACCAAGTGAGAGAACAGAGGAAAGTAATTTGTACTAGCTTGAAGGATCTGTGAAGTTTCATGTAGGAGGAAGTGTTTGAACCTTTGGTCCTGCCTTCACCTCTGTTCTGTTGTTCTTCCTTCTCCCCATCTCCATATGGGTCCCCAAGCCCATTCTCTTCTTAAACTTTGCCACAGGTGTCATGGTAAATCATGTTCCTCCTTAAAAAAAACCTAAAAACACATATACACAGTCATAGAAATCCTTTCTTTCTTTCTCCAAACTCCTGCGATAAGGTATACAGTTTACTGTTAAATTCCTTTAGCTATTATTATATTTCTTTTATTATTTGGAATTATGAGTTCAGGTTGCTTCTCATTTCTTCTGCCATCAGGATTTTAAGCTCTGCGTGTTTGGGGCTCATTTTTGTTGCTGTTAGCTCCATAAAAGCAAAGAATGTATCTTATTTTTTTGTTATCTGTACTTCTTCCAAGTGATTTATATAACAAATGACCCAGAGTAGAGTGTCATTACATGTGGGTGTTTATTTTAAACTAAGTCTCTTCCCTCTGATGTGGATGTCATATTTGCTTATTTATACTGGATGTGTTGTTTATGTTGTTATATGATTAATTTGTAACATGCAACAGTCTTCTTGTCAGTCTTGATCCTTCTTTCTTTTTTTTAATAATTATTTTTTATTGAAGGGTAGTTGACACACAGTATTACATTACATGAGTTTCAAGTGTACAACACAGTGGTAGAACATTTATATACATAATTCTAGGTTCCAGCTATCACCCTACCAAGCTGTTACAATATCTTGACTATATTCCTTATGCTATACATTACATCCCGGTTACTAATTTATTTTACCATTGGAAGTCTGTCCTTTTTTTTTTTTTTTTTTTTTTTTTGTGAGGGCATCTCTCATATTTATTGATCAAATGGTTGTTAACGACAATAAAATTCTGTATAGGGGAGTCAATGCTCAATGCACAATCATTATTCCACCCCAAGCCTAATTTTTGTCAGTCTCCAATCTTCTGAGGCATAACAAACAAGTTCTTACATGGAGAACAAATTCTTACATAATGAATAAGTTACATAGTGAACAGTACAAGGGCAGTCATCACAGAAACTTTCGGTTTTGCTCATGCATTATGAACTCTAAACAGTCAGTTCAAATATGAATACTCATTTGGTTTTTATACTTGATTTATATGTGGATACCACATTTCTCTCTTTATTATTATTATTTTTAATAAAATGCTGAAGTGGTAGGTAGATACAAGATAAAGGTAGAAAACATAGTTTAGTGTTGTAAGAGAGCAAATGTAGATGATCAGGTGTGTGCCTGTAGACTATGTGTTAATCCAAGCTAGACCAGGGCAATAAAACATCCACGTATACAGAAGATTTCTCTCAGAACGGGGGGGTGAGGTTCTAAGCCTCACCTCTGTTGATCCCCAATTTCTCACCTGATGGCCCCCCTGCGACTGTGCCTGTCTTAGGTTGTTCCTCCCTTGAGGAATCTTACCCGTCTCTGGCTAACCAGTCATCTTCCGGGGCCATACAGGGAAATGTGAAGTTGGTAAGTGAGAGAGAAGCCTTATTGTTTGAAAAAGTTAGCTTTTTACTTCTTTGCATATTTATGCCCTGTGGCTTCTATGCCCAGCATTTGTCTTGAGGTATCTTTACCACTTGGAAGAATTATGATACTCGGTAAATTTGATATGAGGCATGAATTCTATTTAAGGGTTGTAATTAGGAAGGAAGAAGAAAAGCTATAGAAGTAGCAGGCGGAAGAAAACATGGGAAGATTGATTATTTCTTTGATATATCTTCTTGTAGAGTAACTTCAGCATGTATAGGTTTTAAGCTACTACTTAAATTGCACACACACATTAACATAATAGGAGTATAGTTACATAACCAAAGCATATCTGTAATTACCAGCCATCTGCAGTGAAACCAAGAAAACCAGTTAGGCACCTTAGGCATTTGTGAAAACTTATCTATGATATGGTGGATATTGTCCAACTGAACTTGAACAGTCTGAGAGAAATCAGACAAATTAAAACAACCCATTCCTGGGGACTGTTCACATGCCATATGTTCTTTTAACAGTAAGTAGTTTGTAGTTGTAAGACTTTGGAGCGCTACAATTTGCACTTCTCCAAATTCTTGGTTGAGTTCCAACAGTATAGATCCAGTCCAATTTTGTTGTTTTACTGTATGCACAGGCCAGCTTAGATATCTCCTTCCTCATTTCCATGGCAAGTCCAGGAACTGGTGGGATGAGTGCATCTACAGCTGTAGCAGTGCGTGGATCTTTGTTGGGGTGATCCTTCTTTCTTGCTTCAACCATCTGCTTATATCTAAGATGTACAGTGAACATTATGACATGATGGGAAGAGCACTGGGCTTGGAGTATGAGGAGTCAGAGTAAAGTCTTGACAAATTGTTTCTCTACTTTTATTTGTAAAGTAGAGGCTGATCCCAGCTCTATTCCCACTGAATTGTTAGATGATTGCAGAAATGCTTTGGAAAGTTGATTTTTAAAAATTTCTTTGGCTTTTAGCATTTTTAATATAACAAATATTCACAAAATACCTGTTATGTACTAAGTCCTGTGCTAGAGGAATAGAGGGAAGAATCAGATATGGCCTTTGCCCTCCAAGGACTTTACACACTAATTGGTCAGGCAGGTATGAGCACAAAGGAATCAAGGGAGTGAACAAAGGAAGTAGGTAGGGAAAAGATTGGGGAAGATGTTTGAATGGGATCTTCCAGCCCATTATCATGGGGACATGGCTTGCTTTGTGAAGATCCTACTTATGATATCTTTTCTCAGAGTATAGTTGGGGTAAAGAATCTGTATCCTGCATATGTTGTGAAGTTGGAGAGAGGGTCAATGTTCAATCAGTTATCACTTTTTTTGTGTGTGTGTGTGGTAAATGAAGTTTATTATTTATCAGTATATGATACAACAATAAAAGTGGTAGTAGTGATACTGTAACTTCAGTTTTTTGTCTTTGTTTTAAACGTTAATTCAGTGTAGTGAAAATTTTCCAAAATTGCTATGAAGTTATTATATATAAACAGCTGATAATGATTTTATAAATTTTTAATAAAAAACAAATTTTAACCCCTTTCTCCTTCCCTCTCATCCTTCTTTTCTTTCTTCTAGTTATCACTTTTATATAACAACAACAGTGTGGCATAGGAGAAGGAATAGGGAACTTGGGTTCAAATCTCTGGTCTGTCACTTAGAGGGTATGCATCCTTGAGCATGTTACAAAATGTTGCTGGAAGCTCAGTTTGGTCATGAGAAAAAAACAAAGAGAAGTAAATGCCTCTTTGACTGAACAAATAATTGTTCAGTTCAACTTAACAGCTGTTTATGGGAGTCTACTCTGTGCTGGCTGGATTCTGAGGTTGCAGAAGTGAAAGGACAGTATCCCAGAAACTCTCAGTCTATTGTGAAGAGTTGTGCCATGTAAAAGTGTGAAGTAGGAGCCATGTCGGAGCATCCCTTGATCATGAGTGCTATATAAACATGAGGGCTTCCACCATGGGTGACCATTCAGAGGGCTGCTTCCCCCTGGAATGGTATTACCATAGTAACATCCCATCATATCTCCTTTCTGTTTGTGATCCTCACTCTCTGCCTAGCTCTCAGGGAGTTCTGTCTGTATTTGTGTGTGTGTGTTTTCTTTATCCATAGATGGTCCCTGGACACTCAGGGTTATTACGAGGAGTAAATGTAATAAATCAGTGAGATCAGCTGGGACTAACATCTGACACACAGTAGGCAGTGACTAAAAGATGTAAATCCCTACCATTAGGGAGCTTACATTTTATTGGGGAAGACACAGTTAATGAGATAAAAACTAAAATAATATATATGGTAGATAAATGGGTAAAAGGCAAAATAAAACAAAGTAGAATCATAATGTTGAGGGTAAAAGGTTTGAACTTTTAAATAGGAAACCCAAAAAGGCTTTGTTTGAGAAAGTGACTTTTGATGAAGATCTGAAGAGTGAGAAAATGAGCTGGAGGAGGAGCATTCCAGACAAAGGGAGCAATAAGTGCCAAGGCTCTGAAGCCAGACCTGGGATGTTTCAATGAAATGCAAGTGGCCAGGGTAGCTGAATTAAAGTGATCAAGGGGACAATAAGATGGGAGATCTTGCTGGGTTTTCTAGATCCTAGTAAAGATCTGAATTTTCCATTGAATGAAATGGGAAGTCATTGAGAATTTTGATGAGAATAGTGATCTGATGTGACTTTTTCATACATTTTCATAGAATCATTCTGATTGCCGTGTTATGAAAAGACAGAACACGGGGTGAATACAAAAGTAGGGAAACCAGTTAGGAGGCAGTTGCATTAATGCTGGTGAAAGATGGTGGTGGCTTAGATTAAGATGGTGGATGTGGGGATAGTGAGAATTGATTTTAGATGTAGAACGAAAAAAAGATTTGCTCATGGAACTAGTTGTGAGACATAAGAAAAAGAAAAGGTAAGACTGACACCGCAACTTTGACCTGTGTAATTGAAAGGATGGAGTTGCCATTAGCTGAACAGGGAAAAGACTTCAAGAGAAACAGATTTCAGGGGAGAAGGTGAGTGAATATAAAAGCATAGATGGTATTATGAGATTGATGAGATTAGATGAGGTAACCTTGGGATTGATTGGACATGGAAGAGAGAAGAGGCCAAAGACTTGAGACTAGATCACCACAAACTTTAGAAATTGAGAACAAGCTCCCAGAATGATGGGGGGAAAACAAAACAAAACAAAAACTTAATAAAACTTCGTCTGGAAGCCAAGTGAAGTACTTAAAAGAGGGGCAAGAATGATCAACTGAGTTACATGCTGCTGACATGTCAAGGGAGATGAGAGCTGAAAATGAGTCACTAGTTTTAGCCTAGTAGGGGTCATTGGTGACTGATAACAGTTGTGGTGGTATGGTAGGAATGAGTATCTGATTGGAGTGGGTTCATAAGAATGGGAGGGGAGATGAGAGAAAGCAAATATAAATAGTTCTTTTTAGAGGCTTTGTTGTGAAGGGAAGGGGAGAAGTGGATTTGCAGCTGGTGTGCTGAGGAAATAAAGAAAGGGGTTTTATTTGTTTATTTAAAAGTTTTATTTTTTAGATGAGACAAGTAGCAGGATGGTAATAGGAATAATCCTGCAGAAAAGGAAAATACTGATAATGTGGGAGGAAGAAAGGAGAAATAACTAGAGTAATGTCCTTGTTTGGTGAGGGGATGGAATCTAGTATATAAGTGGAGGGTTGGATGTGGGCTCTTACCCATGGTAATACGAGAGAAGTTAGAATAAATGTTCACAGATGCAGTTTAGTAGGTAAATGTGGTGGGAACTTGTGAAAGTTCTCTTTTGGATAATTGCTTTTATTTAGACAAATAAGTAAAATCTCTAGGCAAGAGTGAGATTGGGAGCAGGGAAAGCATGAAATAATTTAGGAAAGTAAATGGCTGTGGCAAATATAGAATGACTGTCAAGTTGCATTTAGAGCCCACACGAAAATAGTGATTCAGTTTAGAATATAGCTTTAGTAAGCATAGTTGTGTTAGTTTAGGTTTTCCTCCTCCCAAGACCTGTGCCAGTGTTGGCTGAGAATAGATGGTAAATTGAATTAGGGCTATGGTTTCATTAAGTTAGTACTAATACAGGTGATAGAGGGCCAAGGGAGTGATTATAAAAATTGACCAAAGAATCTGAACTAGCCCAGATTAGGAAGTCAAGATATGAGGAACGTGATGGAAATAAAATGTAGGTAGGATCAATAGATTAAATGTTCTGATAGGTTGAAGGATTGTTAGAGTTGAGGTAGTACAGTGAATGAACTGGAAAGAGGTAATGGTTGGAGAGTGAGGTATTTGGAATTACGGTTATAGAAGACTGACAGTTATTGGTAATGAGAAGGTCAAGAATACAACCATGGGAATGAGAGGCTGAGGTAGGGTGGAAGCCAAGATCAACAAAGGAGAGGTGGTCAAGTAACTGGGAGGGCAATATACTGTAACATTTATACAGTTATTGAAATTACCAAGAATTATGGCAAGAATGGTGAGAATAACTGTTTGCTAGGAGCCACAATCTTTAAGGCATAAGAGGGAGTAACTAGGGGTTCATAAATGGCCTCAAGGAGGGTGATGTTGAATCAGATGATGTGTCAGATTCAAAGCTAGGTGTTTGTGTGCAGTAAGGTCTGGAAGCAACAGTGAAGTTCAAGGCCCAGTGATAGACGGAAGGTGAGAGAAAGCCAGCCCCCTTTTGCGATGGTTGCAGAGGACACATAAGGGTCTGCCAGATTTCACTTAAAGTAAGAAGGGGACATTCACAGAAGAGGTTGAAGATACAGAGATTTTGCTAACCTTGATATCCAGACGGTACAGTGGGAAAAGGCGAGGAAGTAAAGACGGGAGAGAGATGAGAGTCAGAAAATGCAATGTACAGAGCCACATAGGATTAAAGCCTGGTTAATGAGGAATGGTGTGGGTGTCTGGGTTTGGGGTGGGGAGGCAAATGACACTCCCAACCAGGAAGGAGGAGATCTTTTTAAATTGTTTGTAGTAAGATTATTCACACTGGTCTTCCAGTGATATTTGGAATAAGATGTGCTTTGCTGATAAAAAAAGATCCATGTGAATAATATAAATTTATTTGCGAATGTTAAAAACATACTACTTTGGAATGAGAAACATTTATAGATGTATTATAAAAACCAGACAGATTCACAGGTGTTTTTTTGCAAGAAAATGTTTGATAATATCAAAGCAGATCAGTGTGTTGTTCTAAAGATTAATCTTCTGTATTCAAACATTGATACCACATTGTCTTTTTCATTGAGAGCCATTTTGCTTCAATGAACAAGTTGAAATTTATTTTCAGAGAAGCAGGTTGCAACATCTGAAGGATCTATTCAGAAATAGTTGTTTTAGATTACAAATCAATTTGGAAATCTCAGTGGCACTGGAGGGGAAAAGACCCTGTAGTGAGCTTTTGATTTTGTCTTGAAAAGCTAATAAATGGTGGTCAGACTTATAGATTGTGATCATCTTTATCTGAAATAGCAAGTTTGGAATGTTACAAACTGGTGTTTTCATGCTACAACATGGATAAACCTTGAAAACATTATGTGAGGTGCAATAAACCAGTCACAAAGGACATATATTGTGTGATTCCTTTTATGTGATATATTGTGTGATTCCTTTTATGTGAGGTTCCTAGACTAGTTAAATTCATAGAGAAAGAAAATACAATGGTGGTTGCTGGGAGGAGGAGGGACTGTGTAGTAGGTCCTTAATAGGGAACAGTTTCAGTTGAGGAAGTTTCAGTTCTGGAAAAGTGGTGGTGGTTGCTCAATAGTGTGAATGTACTTAATGCCACAGAACTGAACACTTAAAAATGGTTAAAATGATTATTTTGATGATATATATTTATTTTACCACCACAAATGAAAAAACCTCCATTGTTTTCAGTATACAGTGCCTGCAAGGCTGCATACCTAAACTGGTCAACTGTACTTGCATTGTATTACAAATAATGAACCCCTTTTTCCTTAACATTTTATATTTGTGTAGTACTCAACAGTTTAGTTTTTATATCTGCCTTCTTGGACCCTCAGAACAACCTTAAGAAGTAGGTAGGTAGGAGTAAATAAGGAAACAGATTCTACAGGACTCTACTGGTAGGTCAGGGACAGAGATAAGTGTCTAGTCTAACATGGTCTAGTTCCAGAACCTCCCTAGCCAGAAATAATGGGGGGCTGAAAACTTAAAAGTGGGGAGTTTTCAAGAATAGAGCCCTGGCTTCTCTGAAGAAGCATACTTCTCCATGGAGATCTCCTTTGTTAGAGCTCAGGGGCAGAACAGTTGAGATCTACATTGCTGACTTGCACATGGGGCCTGCTTTGTCTCCAGACTTTGAACAGAGCATCAGGACATTTAAGGAGACTGATCACACTGTCAGCAGTTTGACTGATTAAATTCTCTATAACCATTTTTTTTCCCTAGAGGAAATTAGTTTTTAAAATATGCATAATGTAATAGGACAAAAGTAAATAATGAGATTCACAGTGAAGGGAAAAATAAGAAAAACAATGAATGAAGCCAGAGTAAATTTAGTACCAGAAATTCTTGCTTATTGCTAGGGTTTGTAGCAAATCCAATTCTATGCTTCCTAGTGGCCAGAGCAAATTCTGGTCCAAGGTTCAGAGTATCCATCATTCATTTATTGATTTAGTCTTTCAACTAATAATTTATCCTAGTACATTTGAATAGTCAGAATGCATGTGTATCTCTGGCTCTAATATCTGAAGAAAACAGAGCAGCTTAAATAGACAACACTAACAGGTGTCACAGTAAACTTAGTGGTAAGGTCTGGTTTATTTCTGGTTGGCCTGTACCTGGCAACAGTGGTTGGCTCAGACTCAATACTTATTATGGATTTGCTGAATGAATAAGAAATGATTGCTTTTTTAGGATCTGATACAAAACTTGGACAGTGGAATGACTTCTTAACAGACATTTTGATGTTCAGCAAATATTGAATACCCATAGTATATTGGTCCTATGCTGGTTATGGGAGATAAAGACCTGTATAAATTATAATTTATCCTCGAGAGGTATTTTTTAAAAACCAGTGGTACAAAGTACTGTTTGATGATATAAAATGCTTTGTGAGCTCAAGGAGAGAGTTCATCAGAGGCCAGGCTGTTCAGTTTCCCTTTTAGTAAAATGGAGATAATAAATGGTACCTACTTCATAGGTTGTTGTTAAAATTAAAGGAGTTAACATATGTAAAGCACTAAGAAAAATGCTTGGCTTACAGTGAGTATTCCATAAATGTTAGCTAATAATAATAATATCCAAGGAAGACATCCTGAAGAAAGGCGTGCGTGGAGTTAGGTTCTTTAGACCCCAGTGCTCGTCTCTACCATAGCACATGGGTGTCCATCCTTGACTGTTAACATGTGTCCCTCTGCACTAGCTCCAAAGTCCAGGCGTTGAAAATCCCATGTGATGAGGATGTTTCTCCAGGTGAAATAATGTTAAAGCTACCATTTGTTAAATATTTACATGTGCGCTGGCAAAACACATACAGTCTCATTTAATCCTCCCAACAATCCTAGGATATAGTTGCCACTAGTATTTCCACTATACAGTAGATGAAACTGAAATTAAATAAGCTATCCAAGGCCTTACAACTGCTGTCACTTAAAAACCTAAGTTCTTAGCCATTATATAAAGTTTCTAGGCAGCACTTTGCACATGTTTCCCCAGGAAAGATGATGACTTTGTGTGCTATAAACACACTGCTGAGAATTTCGAATCTAGTGAGCTTCACGGGTTTGCTTCAGAGAACTAACATATTTTGATAGAACACTTTGAATGAGTTCTTTAACAAATGCCTACATGTCTTTATAGTCCCATAGTATCCTATGTCTCATGACAGATGAATCTAAAATGCCATGGAATACTTATGACCAGGAGAAAGGTGGAAGGGGCTTTACTGGGACTATATTTTTATACATCTAATTTGTTCATTTGTCTGTCTTTCCATCTAATTGTTCATCTATCCATCCAGAGAATGGTATCAAACTAATAACAGTGGAAAGCCACCAGTCTGCAGTCAGGAGACCTGGGTTTTATTCAGGACCCTGTCCACCCTGACTTACCATTATTTCTAAGATAGTCCCTTCCATCTTTGCACCTCAGTTTTTTCTTCTAAACAAAAATAAAGCTATTGGATGCCATGACCATAGACCTCTTCCAACTAGTTCTCTGAAACTAGATGTGATAGGTAATATGGCGGTTGTACTTTTGAAGAGGAGCTTTGTGCTCAGCGTTAGGAATAAAATTCTGACAAGACAAATCTTTGTTCACATGGGCTTGACAGGAGTCAGGCGTGCAATACAGTTATTTTATAGTGTGGTAAATACTACAGGAGCTCCCCAGTGAAAGCAGCATCTAAATTATCTCTGAAAAGAAGGGTAGGAACTGTCCATACCAAGAGAGAGGGCAGATGAGGTAGAACCCCCAAATGATGAAGAAGTGTGGTATTTCAGCCAAAGAAAACAGCATGTGTAAAGGCTCAGAGGCAAGAGTTTATGGCATGTTTGGAGTAACTCAAGGATCATATCTGCTGGTTGTAAAGTGTGAAGACAGGAAAAAGGCTATTTTGAAATTGCAGCCATTTTAAGTATCACATCTGGATTGTGAAACATTACGATGTCATGGGAAGGACACTGGGCTTGCGATCTAAAGACATAAGGCTTTAGTCCCTGGCTTTCCACTAACCATCTATGGGATCTTGAAGAAATTGTTTTACTTCCCTGATGTTGTTTCTTTATCTGCAAAACGGTAATTAACTCTTGCACCATCCTTATAAGCTGTAAATGTGCTACAACTATGAAAGCTTTCCTTGACCCTTCTGTCAAGCAAAATGATACCCTGTGTTTCAAGTCTCTGTTTTAATGTAGCACTTTTATTATAGTCATTCTTACATACAGCTGTTTGCCCATGAAAAGATAAACCCTTTTAAGAAGAAATGACACAAAGTAAGTCCCAAGAACTTGTGAGGTTTAATGAGTAATTGGATTCTATAAGGGAAATTCCCTCTCAAATTTGTTGGCCCTTTAAGAAAAAATTATTGAAGATATTTTCTATTATTTGCAAGCATTTGGCTTAAGAGACAATTTTGTTGGGGTTTTGTTAGCAAAAAGCCATTTTCTTAAAGCTGTTTGAGCATACTGAATGCCCTAGGGGTTGGAAGTGACATTTTGCAGATGAGCATATCATTTAGGGCAGGCACAAGAGGTGTTTGTTGAGCTTTTGCATGAAAAGATCTTTCTGTTAACTGTGGAAGCCTTTTTGATATTGAGATTGTCTTGACAGATTCTTAGAAATCAGTGTTCTCTTCCATTTCACCTTTAAATTGAAACATTTTCTGAGATGAAAGGATATGTAGAACTGTAAAATGCAGAAATCTAATGTGCAGTCTGGTTACATTTGGCAGATAGCATAAAGAAGCAGACAGCTAATGTAAAAACTGGCTTCCTTGTGTATTACACTGATAAAATTAAGAAAACCCACTGAAATGGAGTTTTCTTCTATTTGATTAGAAGAAGTGAATGTGCTATTAAGCTGTGGAATTCCAATGAAAGGTTTCTTTTTATTTACCCATGAATTCATCATCTAGTCAACAAATGTATATTGAGCACTCTGCTTTATACCAAGCCCTCTTCCAGAAATTAGTGAATAAAACAGACATAGTCCCTTGATCTCATGGTGCTCAAAGTGTAGCAGGAAGAAAAGAAATGGGCAAACAAAATAGAGCTGCAACATATTTATAACAGAGAAGTTCAAAGAGCTCTGGGATCATAAAATGTCCTGTAGCCATGCCTGATCTGGCTTCCTGAAATCCTTCTAAGAGCTGAGTGTGTGCAATTCAGAAATGGGGACAGGATGATAATATCTGCCATAGATTCCCTTAGATTCTGAGCTCCAGACTTTCAGAACTACTTGATATTCTCTGATTGTGCATTGCTCTCTCATGGTGTAATTTAATGAATGGTCTTTCCTTCCTCTTCTCCTTCATCCTTCAAGATAGATCAAATGACACATTCTTTTGAAATCATCTATATCTCTTAAAACCAATAGGCTTAGGTTTGACTACCTATAATAAAACTATAGTAACAATGGTTTTAAAATATTGTGTTTTATTCTCTTGTGTAAAAGAAATACAGGCGTAGGTAGTCCAGGGCTGAAATGGTTGTTCCATGAGATCATCAAGTACCCAGACTCCTGCCATCCTCAGTTTGAGACTTCGTTCTCAAGGTCACTTCATGGGCTAATGAGCCTTTATGTCCTGATTCAAGATAGCAGGAAAGGAATAAGGGGAGAAAGAAGGGCACCTCCCCCAGCTAACACTGTTCACTTTAAACAGCCTTTGAGCAGAAGTTCTATACAGTATTTCAGTTATATCACATTGAGCATAACTAATCACATAGCCACATTAACTGCGAGATGTTGGGGAACAGAATCCTTTAACTAAGTACATTGCCACCTAGTGGAAGTCATAGCATCCCCACTTTTGTTTAAATTCTACTATGCAAATAGTAACAGTACATATTGCTATTAATTGTCAGTTTCCATGTTTGTTCCCCTCATATAATACCTCAGGAACAGAAATTGTGTCCTATTATCTCTGAATCTAACACTTTGCACAGAGCCTGGCACAGGAGATACCAGTTCATGTGTATAAAATGAGGGTGTCAAATTAAATGGCTTAATTTCTTTTAGCTTATACAAACTATTATTTCTTGAATCACCAATTTGTATTTTTAATAGCTTTATTGAAGTATAGTTTATATGTGATAAAAATCACCCATTTTAAGTGTACAATTCATTATTTTTGTTAAAATTTGCAGAATTGTACAACTATCATCAAAATCCAGTTTTAGACCATTTTTATTACCCCAAAGAGATCTCTTGCTTCCATCTGCTGTCAGTTCCCATTCCTGTTCCAAGTACCAGATGACCAAATGCTTACTGTCTGCCTGCATAGATTTGCCTTTTCTGAACATTTCATATTAACAGAATTATACACACTATATGGTCTTTTGCTCTGGCTGCTTTTACTTAACATAATATTTTCCAGATTAATAAATGTTGTGATATGTATCATTGGTTTGTTCCTTTTTATTGCTGATAGTGATATTTTTATTAAATTTTAAAGGTTGCTTTGGGGCTTAAATATGTATCTTAATTTATTACAAACTATTCTATTTATTACAGTCTACTTCAGATACAAACTAATTTCAGTAAAATGTCGAAACTTTGTTCTGATGTAGCTCCATTCACTCTTTTCCTTGGGCTCCTGTTTTTATATAAATTAAGTCTTTCTATGTTTTATGCCCAACAATACAGTTTTAACGTTATTTTATATAGCTGTCTTTTAAGCCTATTAAGAGAAAAAAAGAAAAATATTTATACTTTTATATTTACCTGTGTGATCACCTTTACTGGTGTTCTTTTTTTTATGTGGATTTGAATTACTCTCTAGTACCATTTCCTTTCAGCCAGATCGTTTTAGTATTTCTTTAGTAATATTTGAAAGGCAGATTGTTACCAATGAATTATCTCAATCATTATTTAAATGGGAATGTCTTTATTTTTGCCTTCAATTTCAGGTGATAGTTTTCCTGGAGTTAGAAATCTTGGTTGACATTTTTTTCTTTCAGCATATTTTATTTATCATTCCACTCCTCTTACTGTTGTTCCACTTTTATCTGATCTGTTGTTTTCTCTTGCCACTTTTGAAAATTTCTCTTTGTCTTCCAGTTGTTTTTACTGTAATGTGTTCAGATGAGGATCTTTTTGTGTTTGGCCAACTTGGAGTTCATTGTCTACCTTCGATTTGTAATTTAGTGTTTTTTAAATAAAATTTGGGAAGCTTTTGGCCATTGTGTCTTCAAATATTTTTTCTGTTCATTTCTTTTCTTTCTTCTTTCTGGAACTCCCACTACATGTATGTTGGTTTGCTCAATAGTTTCCTACAGGTCACAGACATTATTTTTCTTCTTTTTTTTTTCTTTTTCTTTTTCAGATTCGATAATCTGTATTAATCTGTCTTCAAGATCAATGATTCTTTCTTCTGCCAACTCAGATTTGTTGTTGAGTTTGTCTGTAGTGTTTTATTTCAGACTACAATTTGTATTTGGTTCTTTTAATTTTTGTTTTGTCTGTCCATTGATATTTTCTATTTCATGAGTCACTGTCATCTTACTTTAATTCTTTAAATTTTCCTCTAGTTTTTTTAAACATTATTTATAATAACTGCTTTGAAATATTTGCCTACTGATTCCAACCTGGGCCCCCTTTAGAGACAATATCTGTAGTCTTTTTCTTTCCTGGTAAATGGGTCACACCTTATTTTTCTTCGCATGTTTTCATGATTTTTCTCTTGTTGAAAATTACATGTTTTAGATAATATGTTGTAGCAACTCCTGGTTCATATTCTTCCCTCTGGGGAGAGGACTGTTGCTGGTTTTTTTTGTTTAGTGACCTGCTGGACTATTCTGTAGTGTCTGTCTAGTTTGCAGTGTGTGACTACTGATGTCTGTGGTTTTTTTTTTAACCATGCATACTTATTTAATTTTTATTTAACATGCAAGTAGTTTACTTTGATCATACCTTAGAATTGTTGTTTTATCTTTTAAACTTGGCTTCCTAAAGGTCGTGTCTGGGCCAGCATGGATTAGTTGTCAGCCAGTGATTAGCATAAACCCTAGGTCAGGAAATCTTCCACACTTTGCTGATGTATCTGTATCTGTTTGTGGATTGAGGAATTCAAAGTTTAGACAATTTACAGTTCTGCTCCAGCCTTTTTGCTGTCAGTGTGTTCAAGGCCTTACATTCACATAGGGTCAGTACTAAGCTACGTCCCTCTCCATTTTCTCCTTAGTAAGTGTGAAACCTTTACAAACCACCAGTGATCTCAAAATGGGTCTTATCTTATCAAGACCCATTATGGCTGTTTTGTTCCCCAGAACTCCCTTTTAAATTTCTGGCCTTTCAGCAGGTCTGTTGTCTGCCCTAACTAGTATTATGACCTTAGGCTAGCTGCAGGCAGTGGCCTTCCGGGATTGTTTACTGTTGTTCCCCAGCCTGTCCTTTTGTTGTTTTTGACAGTGACTGGGCACTATCCAGAGCAGATTTTCCATGTTCAGCTTTAAATTAAATCAGCCCACTCTGGCAGTAGTAGTCCCCTTGGCCTGGCCTGGCCTGGCCTGCTCTGATGGAATTGCCCCCCAGGGAACTGAGGGTGGGAAGTAGAGGCAGCCCTAGACTAAAATGGCATAGATTCTCACTGATCTTAATAGATTCAGTAATTTTTCTTAAGTTAACATTTCTCAATTTGGAATGTGCTTTTGGTTAATTTTCAGAGGCCTGAAATGTTTGTTTTTGACAGATTTGTCCCTCTTTTGTTGCTTTTTGGGGAGAGGGTTTGTTAAGCATTTAGGCATTCCAGAACTTCTGCCTTGTATTATTTTTGGCATCCTTATTTTTATTTAACTTTTAAATTCTCTGGCTCCAGACCATAACCTCCTTTGGTCAAATACTGTCTCTTTTCCCTACAGTATCTATCCCATTATGCATTAAACTTTTGAGCTTTAATTTCTTTATATGTCAAATGAGATGAATAATCCTTGCATTGCTTCCTTCAAAGGATCAAGAGAAATAGTAGTTAAAATCTCACTCTAAACTTTTTGTAAATGGTAAAATTGTTTGAAAATTTTAAAGTAGTTTGCAAACTACAACACTAATTTTAAATACTGCAACCTGTTATGCATAGCATACTTCCAAGTATTCATTCTTAATCCTGTGCTTTTGTTTTCAGGGTTTTCTTCTTTGTCATTTTATGCTCATATATTTTGCTGTTGATTTGAAAGAAAAAGTTCTGGTGTTTTTGAGGGCAGCAGCAGGCAGCTTGCAGAACACCAGAAGGGAAGTCTTTAGCACCTCTATTTTCCCTCTGTCACATCTTGCCACTGCCTGCTTATTCTGCCAAAGATGAGCAATCAATGGAGGCTTCTGTGGACATTGGAAGTAAATGCTGGGGAGGTGTGGAGCCAAGTAGCTGACTAGGATATGCCCAGAAGTGCCAAGCACCTTGATTTTTTTTTATAGAGTTATCATTTGGAGAAGCATGAAAGATGGTTCATCACTTATTTAACTACTGTGTTTTTAGAACCCATTATGTGCTAGGTAATATTCTGGGTACCGGGAAAACAAAACAGTAAACAGAATCCTTGTTCTCATGGAACCTGTTCTAATCGGGAGAGAATAAGCAAATAGATAGGAAAATATATCAGGTAGTGATAGGTGTCAGTAGGAAAAGTAAAGCAGGTTGAGGGGACAGAGAATGACAGTATGTGGAGGATCTATTTTAGATTGGTTAAGGAAGTCATTTCTGATGAGGTGACGTTTGAGCAGAGACCTGAAGTGAGGGGGGAGTATGCCATTTTGATATCTGGGGGGAAGGGCATTCTAGGTGTGGGAAAGAGTAAGTACAAAGACTCTTAGACATAGCATGCACAGAGTGTTCAAGACCAAGAAGGTCATTGTGATTGGAGAGGTAAAAGCAAGGGATAGTGGTAGGAGTATCAGCCAGAGAGGTGGTTATGCAAGACCAGATCATATAAGCCCTTGCAAATTTTGGATTTTATTCTGAGTAAGTTAGGAAGCTATTGTAGAGTTGTGTTTGCTGGCACAAGTAATGTAGACTTATTGTGGCTCAGTCCCAGGGAGCAGGGACAACTCTGTACTTGGCTGTGGAGAGACAGCCAGGCAGGACTTTCACAGTGGGAATTTATCATACTTGTTTCATTTAAGAAATGATATTGGGTTGGATGGGTAATATATAGCAGCTAAGATTCTGGGCAGCTAGCAGGAACAAGAGTCAGGGAGGCAGTGGTTTTATTCTCTTGTAACTGCCTATGTGTGCCAGCAGGGTCCCAGGAGATAGGTGTGAACTGGTGGGACCCAAGCAGACCACATGAGTTAAAGGAGGAGAATCCAGTGCTGTGTTGGGAGACTAGGAAATTGATCTAGCACAGTGAAAGTAGCACAGACATTAGAATCCAGCAGACATGGGTATGAAACTGACTTTTTCAATTCTTAGTTATAAGACTTTGGACAAGTCACTTCATTTCTCTGGACTTAAGTTTTTTGCCAGTAATATAGTGAAAATAATACCTATTTGCAAGATCACTGTGGTCTTATAAGACTTACAGGGACTTAGTAGGTAAGTCCCTAGCACAGTACCTGTCACATGGTATAGATTTTCAAAAAATGGTAGCTGCTGGTAGTAGAGGTAACACTTATAATAGTGGTAATGGTTAACCCTTACAGAATGCTTATTGTGGAATAACCATTGTTGTAAGCAGAATTCTTAGGCATCTCAAATTTAAGTCCAAATTTCTGTTCTTCTCTCCAAAACATGCTCCTTTTATAGTTCTCATACGAGAAATGGCATTTTAATTATTCCTGTTTCTCATTAGCTTTGTATTCATCCTTAATATCTTTCTTCCTCTTATACTCCATATTCATTAGTAATTTCTGTCAGCTTGATCTTCAAAATACATTCAAAATATGACTACCACTACCCACCACTGCTGCCACCCTCTTTCCACCCTATTGCAAGCCAGCATTGTCTTTCATCAGGGGTATTTCAGTAGTATCCTAACTGAGCTCCCTGCTTCGCCTCTTGCCTTCCTGCCATCTGATCTTATCTCAACAAAGTAATCTTCTTAAAATGAAGTCAAACTGTCACTCTTCTGCTCACAACACTCCAGTGGCTTCCTGTCTCACTGAGAATTAAAAACAAAGTTCTTACGCTGGCCTACAAGACCCCGGATAAGTTGGCCATCATTACCTGTCTGATCTCACTGCCTGCTCTTTTCTTTCTCATTCACTGCGCTCCAGCTAAAATGGCCTCCGTGCTGTTTCTCAAACATGCTTCCACCTCAGAGCATTTGCATTTGCTGTTTCCTCTGTTTCCTCTTGGAGAGCTGATTGGCTTCTTCAGTGTTCAGGTCTTGAACTAGATGTCACTTAATGTTACTTCTCTAATTTAAAATTGCACCCCCTCCCTTTGGCACTTCCTGTGCACTCTCAGTGGATTTCTCTAGCATTTATCACCATCTGACATACAGTATGTTTTACTTTTCAAAAAAATTTGTCTCTTCCTCTCCCTCCCAACTAGAATGTAAGCAGGAATTTTTATTGTTCTTGTTCACTGCCACGTCTCAATTCCTCTTTTAAGCTTATGTGAGACAAACATCATTTGGGAAAGAAAGTCTCAGGAAATATTCTCAAACTGTTGGGGCATCAAAGTCTCCTTGGGAAGGAACATAACTATATAGATTCCTGAGCCCCATCTGAGATATCTGATATACTGTGTGAAAGAGTTTGGATTCTATTCCCAAGGCTTCTGAGAAGAGCAATGGTCTTCCAACCTATGTTTTAATAAAGAATATCAAAGGTGAATTTGACAGGGCTAGAATGGGGGAAAAGAGACCTCTTGGGACAAATGCAGTAGTTAAGAAATGATGAAACTTGAACTAGAGGGCAGTAGCAGTGAAAAAGGTAGGGTTATCGGGATTTGGTGGTTGATTGGGTGTGAAAGAATGGAACGAATTTAATATGACATCCAGGTTTCTGGTTTAGGTGCTAGGTGGATGGATTGTCATTAACTCTGAGACAGTCAGTACAGGATGGAAGAACAGGCTTGGAGAAAGATAGTAAGTTTACTTTTGGTCATGGTGAGTTTGAATTGCTTATAGAGTTAGCAGGAAGAAATGTTCAGAAAGTAGGTAGGTGTGGGTGTGGATGTGTGGGTGACTCTTGTGTTATAATGATTTTGAGAAAGTGTGGATTTGGAAGGTACTATGTTTCATGAATCATGAGCTGATCTAGAAAACCACTAATTTACTTTCTGTCTCTCTAGATTTGCCTATTTTGGACATTTCATATAAATGAGTCACACAGAACGTGACCTTTTGTGACTGGCTTCCTTCACTTAATATGTTTTCACAGTTCATCTATGCTGTACCATGTATCAATACTTCACTCTTCTTTATTGCCAAATATTTCACTTTATGGATATACCACATTTCATTTATCCATTCATCAGTTAAACATTTGGGTTGTTGCCATCTTTTGACTAATAGGAAAATGCTACTATGAAAATCATGTAGACACACATTTTTTTTTTTGAGAGGGCATCTCTCATATTTATTGATCATATGGTTGTTAACAACAATAAAATTCTGTATAGGGGACTCAATGCACAATCATTAACCCCAAGCTTAGTTCTCAACGGACTCCAATCTTCTGAAGCATAATGAACAAGTTCTTACATGGTGAACAAGTTCTTACATAGTGAGTAAGTTCTTACATGGTGAACAGTGCAAGGGCAGTCATCACAGAAACTTTCAGTTTTGATCACGCATCATGAACTATAAACAATCAGGTCAAATATGATTATTCATTTGATTTTTATACTTGATTTATATGTGAATCCCACATTTCTCCCTTATTATTATTATTTTTATTTTTATTTTTTTTAATAAAATGCTGAAGTGGTAGGTAGATGCAAGATAAAGGTAGAAAAAATAGTTTAGTGCTGTAAGAGGGCTAATGTAGATGATCAGGTGTGTGTGTGGACACACATTTTTATTTGTCTTTGGTATATTCCTAGGAGTGGAATTGCTGAATCTTACGTTAACTCTATGTTTAACTGTTTGAGGAACTGTCAGTCTTTCTTCCAAAGTGGCTGTATCATTTTAAAGTCCCACCAGCATTTGGGATTCCAGTATGAGGGTTCCAATTTTTCCACATCCTTACCAATATTTTTATTTATTATCTTTTTTATTATAGCCATCTAATGTACATGAAGTAGTATCTCACTGTGGTTTTGATTTACCTCTTTTCATGTGCTTATGGCCATGAAATATATATATATATATATATATATAACTTTCTTTGAAGAAGTGTGTGTTCACATCCTTTGCCCATTTTTAGAAATGGGTTTATTGGCCTTTTTATTATTGAGCTAAGAATTCCTTACATATTTTAAATACAAAAATCCTTTACAATAGATATAATCTACAATAAATTTTCTCTTATTCTGTGGGTTATCTTTTCACTTTTTTGATGATGTCCTTTAAAGCACAAAAGTTTTTTTTTTTTTTTTTATTTTTTATTGAAGGGTAGTTGACGCACAGTATTACATTACATTAGTTTCAAGTGTACAACACAGTGGTAAAACATTTATATACATAATTCTAGGTTCCAGCTATCACCCTACCAAGCTGTTACAATATCTTGACTATATTCCTTATGCTATACATTACATCCCGGTTACTTATTTATTTTACCATTGGAAGTCTGTCCTATTTTTTTTTTTTTGTTTTTTTTTTTTGTTTTTTTTTTTTGTGAGGGCATCTCTCATATTTATTGATCAAATGGTTGTTAACGACAATAAAATTCTGTATAGGGGAGTCAATGCTCAATGCACAATCATTAATCCACCCCAAGCCTAATTTTCGTCAGTCTCCAATCTTCTGAGGCATAACAAACAAGTTCTTACATGGAGAACAAATTCTTACATAATGAATAAGTTACATAGTGAACAGTACAAGGGCAGTCATCACAGAAACTTTCGGTTTTGCTCATGCATTATGAACTCTAAACAGTCAGTTCAAATATGAATATCATTTGGTTTTTATACTTGATTTATATGTGGATACCACATTTCTCTCTTTATTATTATTATTTTTAATAAAATGCTGAAGTGGTAGGTAGATACAAGATAAAGGTAGAAAACATAGTTTAGTGTTGTAAGAGAGCAAATGTAGATGATCAGGTGTGTGCCTGTAGACTATGTGTTAATCCAAGCTAGACCAGGGCAATAAAACATCCACATACGCAGAAGATTTCTCTCAGAACAGGGGGGGTGAGGTTCTAAGCCTCACCTCTGTTGATCCCCAATTTCTCACCTGATGGCCCCCCTGCGACTGTGCCTGTCTTAGGTTGTTCCTCCCTTGAGGAATCTTACCCGTCTCTGGCTAACCAGTCATCTTCCGGGGCCATACAGGGAAATGTGAAGTTGGTAAGTGAGAGAGAAGCCTTATTGTTTGAAATGGTTAGCTTTTTACTTCTTTGCATATTTATGCCCTGTAGCTTCTATGCCCAGCATTTGTCTTGAGGTATCTTTACCACTTGGAAGAATTATGATACTCGGTAAATTTGATATGAGGCACGAATTCTATTTAAGGGTTGTAATTAGGAAGGAAGAAGAAAAGCTATAGAAGTAGCAGGCGGAAGAAAACCTGGGAAGATTGATTATTTCTTTGACATATCTTCTTGTAGAGTACTTCAGCATGTATAGGTTTTAAGCTACTACTTAAATTGCACACACATTAACATAATAGGAGTATAGTTACATAACCAAAGCATATCTGTAATTACCAGCCATCTGCAGTGAAACCAAGAAAACCAGTTAGGCACCTTAGGCATTTGTGAAAACTTATCTATGATATGGTGGATATTGTCCAACTGAACTTGAACAGTCTGAGAGAAATCAGACAAATTAAAACAACCCATTCCTGGGGACTGTTCACATGCCATATGTTCTTTTAACAGTAAATAGTCTGTAGTTGTAAGACTTTGGAGCGCTACAATTTGCACTTCTCCAAATTCTTGGTTGAGTTCCAACAGTATAGATCCAGTCAAATTTGTTCCTTCACTGTATGCACAGGTCAGCTTAGATATCTCCTTCCTCATTCCCATGGCAAGTCCAGGAACTGGTGGGATGAGTGCATCTACAGCTGTAGCAGTAAAGCACAAAAGTTTTTTGTTTTAATGAGTCCAGTTAATATATATTTTCATTTGTTCACGCTGTTGATTTCACATCTAAGAAACCACTGCCACATCCAAGGTCAGAAAGGATTATGCCTGTATTTTCTAAATTCTTCTATGAGTTTTATATTTTTAGTTCTTCCATTTAGGTCTTTGATCCATTTGGGGTCTAATCTTGACCGTGTCACTTGCTTCGTGGCCTTGAACTGTTCATTTGCCTTTTCTGAGCCTCCGTTTTTCCCATCTGTAAAATAAGAGCTGATATGTATGTGTATATAAAACAATAGAAAACAGCTTAGTGGTTGCCGTGGGCCGGAAGTTGTTGGGAGGGTACAGACCACAAAAATGAGAGAACTTCTGGGGGTGATGAAAATATTTATATCTTAATTGTGGTGGTGTTTATACAACTGAATATTCTCTTCAGTGCTCATAGAACTGTATACCTAAAAGAGGTAAATTTTACTATATATAAATTATACCTTAATAAACTTGTCTTTAAAAAAAAATCTTACAACAACTCTACAAAGTATGAGTTATTCTTTTCCATTCTGAGGCTAGGGAAAATTGAGGCTCAGAAAGGTTAGTGGACTTGCCTGTGTCCCACATTTTGTATGTGGTGGGTCCAGGATTTGAACCTAAATTTGCCTCTGATCATAGAGCTTGTGATCTTCCTACTCATTTTTAGTCTGTCCCTGAAACTATCAACAGGTGTGGGTTCTTTTGTAAAAGGCTGTCCTTCCCTTAGCCAAGAAAACTGCCTTTGAGCAGCTCCACAGAAGTGGCTGCTGTATTCTTACTCCATATTTTGAACCCTGACAGATCTCATTTCTGGCACTCATTAGTTGAGATTGTGGAATCGATGCTGTTGTGGAGTGCTGACCAGGCATGAGCTCCTTCTGAGGCTCTGGCTCTCATTTTGGAGCAGCAGGAGACTAGTTGCAAAGCTGACTTTCTTTGGTTATGAAAAGCAATTTCATACTTTGTCCAATCAGCAGTAGAGAGCCCCTTCTCAGCAGGAGAGTGCTTAGATATCTCAGCAGGAGAGTGCTTAGATGTTTTCAAGGCTAGTTGTGCTACTTCAACAACAGTCTTCCTTACCGTGGCTTATTGAGCAGAGAACTGCTTGTGTAGAAGAGAGATATGAGGCAGGGACAGTGTACAAGTAGTCTTCTGCATTGTTGTTCCATCATCACCATCCACATGCCACTTTACAGTTTGGAATGTATTTTAATATTTGTGATCTTTCTTAACGGTGTCAGTACCGTGTCAGGAGAGTGCTTGTCTAGCCAATGGGTTTCAACCCTGGGCAAGTTCGCTATGGATTCAATGTGACCAAAGAAATTGACAGCAAAACATTCTTTGGGATGAAAGGGTTTATTACCCGCTGCTTCTCCCAGCCATAGGTCGAGCACTAGCATCTGTGCCTCTGCCCAGAGCACTGGGCCGAGCTCTCTATATAGTGCAATAGTAGCTTATTGCATCAAAGTGTGGAAGCGGTAGCCTAGCCACAGGCCAGTTACATCATCAGGTGGTTTAAGTTCAGTGAGGATCCTGGCCATAGGAACCCCAACTTCCCCACACTCCACCCCTCCAGGATTCTCGCCTTACAATCTACATACTTTCAATCTTCCACGATGGTCCCTGTGCGAGAAAGCTGGAGCACTGTAACCAGATTCCACAACAGCAACAGAGGATAACACCAACTTAGAGATAATAACAAAAGTTAAGATACAACAAGATTTTGATACGGGTAACAAAAATTATAAAATTATAATAATCCTCAAGCCAGAGGAAGTTCCCAATCCACAAAGACTTTAGGGGTGATAAGACTCATGTTTATTTTTATTTTTATTTTTTTATTTTGGTATCATTAATCTACAATTACATGAAGGACATTATGTTTACTAGGCTCCCCCCTTCACCAAGTCCCCCCCACATCCCCGTTCACAGTCACTGTCCATCAAAATAGTAAGATGCTGTAAAATCACTACTTATCACCAAGTTCACAGTCACTGTCCTTCAACATAGTAAGATGCTGTAAAATCACTACTTGTAAGACACATGTTTTAATGACACCAACATAGGCAAATCTTGTCCATCAGGTAGGATGCATGCAAAAGAGTGGTCCTGTGATAGAACTATGAAAGGGAAGGGGTCCCTTCTAGGTGGAGTATACCATACTTTTACTCCTTTCCCCATGGGGGTTGCTGAAGGGTCTATATATAGTGCTACTGGAGGTGCATGCACTGGCCATAATGATAAAACAAAACTCCCCAGTAAGATGCTCCTACCTTCTGGCCGTTCAGGATATACTACTGTGACCTTTGGCAGCTACTCTCCTGTGTAGCAGGACTACACAGGAGGCCAGCTTCCAGGCCTTGTCCCCAAGGTGCCAGGAGGGCCAGCCATTGTTGGTCCATGTGTTGAAAGGTACAAGGCCACGTCCACTCAATGGAGTCTCCTGGGCTCAGTGCAGTTGGTGCTGGAAGCAAGATGTTAATCTGGTGGCCAAACCTTGGCTTCAGCGATTCTTCCTTGGTTTGTACTTTCAGTTGTATAGGGGAGGCAGCCATACGTGTTAACATGTTTACAGGGCTCAGGGCTTCCTTTCGGGGTCTCTCATTCAAACACCATGGCACAGTCCATAAGCAGACTGACCATCCCCGCAAACTATTGGTATCTGACTTTAGTCCAGATTTTAACAAGCCATTGTGCCTCTTTATCATGCCTGCTGCAGTAGGATTGTATGTTGCACCCATTCTTGCATGTCCAATAAAATGGGTGCCCTGATCACTCTCAATTACCTGTGGTCGACCATAGGCAGCAAAGAGATGCTCCAGGCCTCTTTTGGTCATCTGCTGGTCTGCACAATGGGTAGGAAGAGCAACCTGAAGTCCAGTAGCTGTGTCCATACAAGTCATGGCATACCAATATCCTTCTGACACAGGTAGAGGCCCAATATAGTCTATCTGCCACCTGATGAGGGGTATTGGCCCCTTAGCTATTGTCCCATGTTGCTGTGGAACTCAGTGTAAGTCCCTTTTGTAGCACAACACACTCCTGCCAGGCTCTGCTCACTTCTTCAAAGGTCAAAGGCAAGCCCCACCAACAGGCTACAGCCCACATTGTCTTTTGCCCCGCATGCAACAAATGCTGATGTAACCATTGGGCTACATCAGAGGCAGGCTTTCCTTCTAACCAACGTATCTGGGCCAATTTATCTGCTTCATCATTTCCTGGGGATGCCAGTGGCAAATGACCTGTCGCATGGTATACTGTAATTTAGTCTGACCACAGACCCATAAATCTTGCCACAATTCTTGCCCCCCAAAGGGATCAGTGACCAACCAGCCAGTTGGCATGGTACCAGGTTGGTAGCCACAGGGTCAAGCCCTGATAGACAGCCCAGCTGTCAGTGCAGACAACTGTAGGGAGGGCTCCTGGCTGATCACAAGCCACACAGCCCACAACTCTGCCCATTGGCTGTTCTTCCCCTCACCATCTTCCATTCATATTGTCTCAGTCTTAGGATGGAAAGCTATGGCCCTCCATTTTGGGGGCTTCCCACAGCTGGAGCCATCTGTGTACCATGCATCTTCAGGTATAGGGGCTCTTCCCTCCTGATAGGGACTCTCTGCTACTAATGGTTCAAAAGCAGGTTCTTCCTGCTTTTCACTAGTATATGTCACCGGCCCCAATAACGTTGGAGTTCTTCACTCAAGGGGCTACTAGAGAGGGCACTACACTGCTGTAGGTAAGCAACCCACTTGGCTAGTGTGGGCATTTGTGCCACACCACTCCTTGGCTTTGGGTCCAGTCTCGTACCCACCCCAAGATGAGATAGGTGGTTATTACCTTTATCGGGGCCAATCCAGTGATGGATTCTGTACCCAGCATGGCAGCCAGTTGTTTTTCTGTCAAAGTGTATTGTACCTCTGCCCCTTTCCAGAGTTGTGACCAGAATCCAACGAGTTGGCGAGTTCATTCAAGCTGCTGACAGAAACTCCAGCCATAACCGTCTTCAGTCACATGAACATCCAGCTTACAGGGCCTTGATGGGTCTGTCACACTCAAGGCCTGCATGGCCTTGACTGCCCATTTTGCTGTAGTAAAGGCAGATGCACATGTCTCATCCCAGTCCCACCTGACACCCTTTCATACCAACCAGTATAAGGGCTTCAGAATTTGTGCCAAGTGTGGGATAAACACTCCAGTAGCCTAGAAGACCCAGAAACTCCTGTAGCAATGCTACAGTTGTAGGGGTAGGAAAGGTTGGAACTTTATCTATAACTGCTTCTGGTATAACTTTGGTCTTACCCAACCAGATGACTCCCAATAATTTGTCAGACAAACCAGATCCCTGAACCTTGGTACTGTTCACAGCCCATCCTTTCTCCTGTAAGTGTTGCAGCAGTCTAGGTGCTGCACCTTCTAGATCTGAAAGAGAACTGGACGTGAGCATAACATCATCAATATAATGGTACAGCTGCACTGTTGGAGGTTTCTCCCATGTAGCCAAGTCCTGGGCTACAAGTCCATGACAGATGGTGGGGCTGTGGAGGTATCCCTGTGGAAGGATGGTGAAAGTCCATTGCCGTCCTTCCCATGTGAAGGCAAACTGTTCCTGACTGTCCTGCTCAGTGTCAATGGAAAAGAAGGCATTTGCAAGATCTACCACATAATGGTATGTTCCGAGTTCATGGCTGAGGGTATCCATCAAGCCTGCAATAGAGGGGACAGCAACATGCATAGTGGGTATGACTTTATTCAATTCTCTGTAATCCACAGTCATATGCTAGGAGCCATCTGGCTTTTTTACTGGCCACACCAGGGAATTGAAAGGACTATTAGTGGGCTTTATAATACCATCACCTTTTCCAGCTCCTGGAGAATTTTCTCATATCTCTTTATGCCCTCCAGAGTGTTTGTATTGTTTGGGAATAGTCACCCGCCAAGGCATAGGCAAAGCTATGGCCGGGTGCCTACCATGTCCCCTCAGAACTGCCTTCACTACACGTACTCTCAGTCTGAACTCACCTGCAGTGGTCTGCAACCATAGACCCTGCAGGATATCAATCCCCCAAATATACTCAAGGATAGGAGATATATACACAGTATACTCTTTTGGGGGTATACGCCCTATTCCCAAAGGGATTTGGGCTTTTTTCACTCTGATAGCCTTCCCCCTATTCCACCTATGATAGTGGGGGTCCTGGGGAACTGCTCAGGGATACCATGTCCCAGTGTCCACCAGAGCCAGGACACACTGTATGTTCACTGGGGACTAATGGACAGCTATTTCAACATGTGGCCTCTGGTACCCACCTGGTCACTCAGTCAAACCTTCCTCTCAGTAAAACTGTGTTCCCCAGTCACCTTCCTGTGTGGGCTCAAGTGAGGTTGGCTCACTCTCCATCAGGAAGTCTTGCAAACACACAGGATGGACTCATGGCTCTGTCTCTGACCTCTACCTCTTTGGTCTTAATGGCTGGAACTTCTGCTCTGGTTTCAGTTGTTGCCATAGCTCTAGTAAGATCCTATTTGACTTCCCATCTAATTTTCTTCCGTCTGCTCCTGCCTGTATTAGATCAACCCACATCTGGGTCCTCATAACCTTCGTGGGGCCCTTTAAATTCTTCTTTTGAGTAGCAGATCTTATTTCTTTCTGGGTTCTAATTGCTTCAGCCTTTCCTAAGTCTGCTACTGTACGTATCACCTCGGTTATGGGATGCCCTAAGTGGGGGTAAAGAATGGCCACTAGAGACCGAAAGAGGGATGTGGGAGCCGTTTGAAGCACAGTATTTCTCATCCCAGTAGTAAAAATCTCTTCATCTGGGCCATAATTCTCTGGACTATACATGACATTTCTCATGCCTAGCTCTCATAACACCTGTTGGAGCTCAGCATACATCTGCCATCTAACAGGAGAAGATGGTAGATCACCCGGATTGGGCCACACAGCATGAAGTGTAGCCATAAGCCAGTTGAGGGAGTGACCCCCTGGGGTCTAATGTGCATTTTGTAATCGCTGTCTCAAGGCAGGCTGCACTTTCAGGGAAGCCAGCTTTCCCATCTCTGATCCCGACAGAACAATTCCATCCACCCCTAAGTCCCACAAACACAGGAGCCAAGCTGATATTGACTCCGAGGGCATCTTCCTAAACTGGGAGCCCAACCCCACCACCTCAGCCTGAGTACAGGGGCGGAGCATAGAGTGCTCCACAACCTGGGTTGGGGGCTGCTCTTCTCCTTGGGGAACTTTCAGCTGCTGGGTCTTTATTTTCTTTACAACCACTAGGCATGCTTTCAATACAGGAGGGGTCCATATCTCTGGCACCACCCCTTTATCCTTCCCCAGCTCCTCCATTTATGGGGCTGATGGCACCTTTCTCTCCCCTCGCCTGAGTGCTTCCTCTGCTACAACCTTTACCTTTTCTACCATGCCTCACAGCAATGCTAGATCAGTCTTCAGCAGCTCTCTTACCATCTCCTCAATGCTTTGCAGCTGATGTTCTCATGCCACCTCCGCCTGTGCGTCCCTCAGGAGTTTGTCTTTTTCCTTGATGGCCTCTTCCTCCCTCGGAACACCTGGCAGCACTGCCATCTCTTCCTGTAAGAAATTTTTTACCTCATCAATGGCACCTTGCTGCCGACCTTCTCGTGCTGCATCCTCTCACATCAATGCCATTTCTTTCTTTAGGGAATCTATATAAGTTTGCTGCTCACGTTCTTGTGCCGCCATTTCTTGGGTCTTTTCTGTAGACCTTTTTAATACTGTGAGAAGCAGCCAAACCACAGTTCCTGCTGCCTCACAGGCACTCTGTTTCCCAGAAGACCTACGTACTATACCAAGGGCCACCCCTACTGCCTCAGGTGTCACCTCTATTTGCCTCCAGTCCTGGAGTGGGGCCCAGTCCTCTAGGAGGCAAGCCACCTCAGACCACATACCCACTGGGGGACAATCCACTGTCTCCCCATTCACAGGGGCAGCCCGCTGAAGCAACCCTCCCATAAGGACAGCCTGTCTTTTTCCTTGGTCAACAGTGAATCCTGCTGACTATGCCAATTGTCTTGCCAATGGGTTTCAGCCCCTGGCAAGTTCGCTATGGGTTCAATGTGACCAAAGAAATTGACAGCAAAACGTTCTTGAGGGGAAAGGGTTTATTACCCGGCTGGTTCTCCCAGTGGTAGGTCGAGCACTAGTGTCTCTGCCACCACCCAGAGCACTGGGCCGAGCTCTCTATATAGTGCAATAATAGCTTATTGTATAAAGGTGTGGAAGTGATAGCCTAGCAACAGACAGTTACATTATCAGGTGGTTTAAGTTCAGTGAGGATCCTGGCCATAGGAACCCCAACTTCCCCACAGTGCTTATATTTAGAGAGTGTTACTTGGCTATATAACTCTGGCTGCAAGAATGTTTTTTTCCTTAAGTTGTGCTGAAATCTCTATCTCCTGTAACTTTCACCCTCAAGTTGTACCAGTTTCAGTTTGTCAACTGGTGGTGGTTTAATCTAGCTGCTTTTCCTGGGGTGGCTTTCCAGGACTGCCCTTTGGATGCATTTCAGCAAGTTCTGTCCTCAGAACTTGACCAGCACCATTTGCCTTTTTGCCTGTTTGACCGCCCCACCTTCCTCTCTCTGAAAACCCATCCTTTCTTCACCTCTCATTCCAGAACCCTGGACAAACTAATTAATTGCAGAGCAGTTATCTTTAAGCCAGCTATTGACTGCCTGTCTTCAACATTGGACTTGTTTCATATCCTGAGGTGCTGTAGGAGAAGTTAATGACCTAAAACATAACCCATCTATCATGTGAACCTAGTTAGGAGGGAATGTTTGATTTTTATGAAGTGTAAATAATATATTTAGAGACACATTTTCAAACATGTGTCTGCCTGTATGTCAGAAACTGTTCCCTAAACAAGGTGGGACAAATTGGCTGACTAATAGAGCTTAATGACAAATGTTCCCATTAATCAGAATGGTGAATGTGCGTCATTAAGATAATTAACAGAGCACTTGTGCAGGTGATAGTTATTGCACACAAATTTCCAAGTTTCTTTCCCTTGAATTAGTTTTGAAAGAGATCTTGGCTGTGTTTTCTTTTTTGCATTAAAATGATCATTGGCAGTGAATTCCCATTTGTTTTTTGAAGCTGCTAGTAACAGGTATCTTGTCCTCTGAAGGTGGAAAGGATTGGTGTGACACTTGGTGCTCTTCCTAATAGAGGTCTGTGTGCTGTCATCAGGCACTCGGGCTCCTGTGGTGAACAGTAGAACTGCATCTTTTTCCAGCTCCTGGACTAGCATCTTAGAATTTAAAAGGACCTCAGGGAGCCTAAATGAATTGATTTTGCACCAGGGCATTTGAAGCCCAGAGAGGGCAAGTGACTCTGCAAACACCACACAGTATGCTAGTGGCAGGATTGTCTGTGGGATTGTTGGACTAGTACTGAACTAAGATCTAAAAGGCCTGTGTTGACGTTAGGAAAGTTATATCACCTCTCTGCTTCTCAGTGTCTTCACCTGTGTAACAGGAAAAGTGTCTGGCATAAAGCCAACTATAAACAAATGGCTTGTTATTTAATCCTCTTTCTACTATACAGTATTACTCCTCTATGAGTATAAACTGAAGACTGCAGAGGGTAAGCTGGTATGAGGAGAATGAACCATCAGTAATCAGTGCTGTTTTCTTTGTTTCTCTGTAGGATCTTCAGTCTTCTACAATGAACCCTGTTTATAGCCCCGTTCAGCCTGGGGCTCCTTACGGCAACCCTAAGAACATGGCCTACACAGGTGAGTGGTGTGAGAATGGCTCTTTTTGAGAAATGGTGGTTAAGGACATTACCAAAGAACTTGTTGAATGATTTTTTTCGTTTGCTGCATCTCCAAAAGTCCTTGTAAAGTTTAGTAACTTGGAGAAGGAAGACATGTCTTGGGTCCAGTGGAGATGGAAATGACATTCTTAAAAGACTAAGGATTATTGAACTGTTAATTGGGGGAAAGAAAGGGAGATAACATTTATTTATTTTGGGTTCCTACCATGGGCCTGGCTCTGTGCTGGGCACTTTGACCTACTATGTTTAACTTTAGTCTTACAGCAGTTCTACACAGTTTAGCTTGCTATCACCATTATACAGATGAGAAAACCATAGCCACACTAAGAGGGCACAGAACAAAACAAAAATAGACATTTGAACCCAGGTCTGCTGATTCTGAAGGCTGATCTTTTTTCTGAGCTGCATACCAAGTTGTTTCGTACTTCTCTGCCTCTGTGTCTGTTGTCCTTGTATGGCGTGCTGCTGTTCTCTGACAGCCTTCACTTTATTCTTTAAGAACTCAGCTCTGAGCTCAGCACTTTCCTAGGAAGCATTTTCTCTCTTGGCGATGGACAAATTTTTTAACCTTCCAGAGCCTCAGTGTTCTCATTATGAAATGAGGGCAGTAGTGTTACCCTATTTCATATGGCTGCTATCACGATTAAATGAGCTAGTGTAAGGTACTCAGCATGTAATTTCTAACACAAATTAAGTGCTTAATAATGGTTATTATTATTTAAAAGAAATAAAGATGGGTAGGATGTATGGTAATGGAAATGAATGAGAAAATATATGTAAGTTGTCTAGCATGATTCTTTGAAGGCATGAGCCTTCAAAAGCATACAAATATAAATCCAAGCTGAAGATAACAATATAAACAAATAACATGGAGGGAAGATGGTATGGTCAGGGTATGGTTAATAGTTCCATTTAGCTGGAGTAAAGAGTAGAAAAGAGGAAAAGTGAGAAATGAAGCTCAAAAAATAGATTAATAATGGTCTTCGTTGCAGGATTGGAGGTGGGGAGTACGTAGAGAGTTTTGCTCCAGAAGAGAGCCATTGGTAGTGACTAGAATGTACTAGTTTCTCCTTACAACTTTGTTCTTTACTGTGTATGCTTTATAGCCTTCTAGACTGAGAGTGGAGGGAATCTCAAAGAACTCTATGTCTTGGTTGTTCCAAACTTTGCTCGTAAGAACACTATGAGGGATAGAGGAGGGGGCTCAAGATGGTGGCGTGAGTAGGGTGGCGGAAATCTCCTCCCAAAACCATATATATTTTTGAAAATACAACAAATACAACTATTCCTAAAAGAGAGACCAGAAGATACAGTATAATAGCAAGGCTACATCTACATCTGCAAGAACTCAGCATCTCATGAAAAGGGTAATACAAAGCCGTGACCTGGCAGGACCCGAGCACTCCCCCCACCTCAGCTCACCGGCGGGAGGAAAAGAATCAGAGTTGGTAGGGAATGGAAGCACAGGACAACTAAATAATCAGCCCTAGTAATCTTCACAGGGAGCACAGATACACACATAGAAACGGAAAAGTAAAATCAGAGGCAGAGACTGCAAGTGGATCCCCACAGCCGGCTCCCCTGGGACAAAAGAAAAGCGGGTGCTTTTTAAAAGTCTTAAAAGGACAAGGGCTCAACAGCTGGACAAAATCATCCCAGCACACTCAGCCCAGCAGGCTGGGAATCTTGAGGAACTTAAGGCTACCTAACCCCCTGGGGGGTAATGCAGCCCCAAAGTCCCTCACAGTGATAAGCAGCCTGCCATTCATTCCCCCGGCTGGTGGTGCTAGCAAACTGGCTGACCCGCCACAGCTGCAGAGCAGCTGGAGAACAGCCCAACCCACAGCAATCACACAGAGTCTCCTTCCAGTGAGCAGCTTACCGGGACAGACAGAGGAAGCCAGAGCAAGGTTCGGAAGGCACGAAGGGGCACCGTTCTCTCAGGAGAACACATCTGGAGCGGCAGCGACCCGCTGCAGTGCTCTAGGCTATCCCAAGGGCCACACTGCCCATGGCAGCTCGGGAGAATATCCAAGAGGCTGCTCCTGGTGTGCGGGTAGATGGCACAGGCAACGGAGAAGGGCAAGTCGACCTACAAGCAGAAAGAGACTTTGTTCTCCCAGCTGACACATGCACCACCTGCCTGTGACCACTGCCATGAAAAGGCACAGGAATCTGGACCAGTCAGAAATCACTGAGACAACCCCAGAGAGAGGGGCTGATGAAATAGACATAACCAATCTTCCTGAAAAAGAGTCCAAAATTAAAGTCATAACCATGCTGATGGACCTGCAGAGAAATATGCAAGAGCTAAGGGATGAAGTCTGGAGGGAGATAACAGAAATGAAACAATCAATAGAAGGTCTTAAGAGCAGACCAGACGAGGTACAAGAGACTGTTAATGGAACAGAAATCAGAGAACAGGAATACAGAGAAGCTGAGGCAGAGAGATAAAAGGATCTCCAGGAATGAAAGAATATTAAGAGAACTGTGTGACCAATCCAAACGGAACAATATTCTCATTATAGGAGTACCAGAAGAAGAAGAAAGAGAAAAAGGGATAGAAAGTGTCATTGAAGAAATTCCTCTCCCAAAACTGGGGGAGGAAATAGTCTTTCAGACCATGGAGGCCCACAGAACTCCCAACACAAGGGACCAAAGGAGGACAACACCAAGACATATAATAATAAAAATGGCAAAGATCAAAGACAAGGACAGAGTATTAAAGGCAGCCAGAGAGAGAAAAATGGTCACCTACAAAGGAAAACCCATCAGGCTATCATCAGACTTCTCAACAGAAAAACCTTACAGGCCAGAAGAGAATGGCATGATATATTTAATGCAATGAAACAGAAGGGCCTTCAACCAAGAATACTGTATCCAGCATGATTATCATTTAAATATAAAGGACAGATTAAAGAATTCCCAGGCAAACAAAAGTTGAGAGAATTTGCCTTCCACAAACCACCTCTACAGGATATTTTAAAGGGAATGCTCTAGATGGAAGCACTCTGAAGACTAAATAGATGTCACCAGAGAAAATAAAATCACAGCAAAGAAAGCAGACTGACCAAATACTAACTAAAGGCAAAAAGTAAAATCAACTATCCAAAAAAGCAGTCTAAGGAAACACAAAAGAGTACAGAATAAAACACCTAACATAAAGAATGGAGTAGGAAGAATAAGAAGGGAGAGAAATAAACAATCACCAGACTGTGTTTATAATAGCTTAATAAGAGAGTTAAATTATACAGTTAGATAGTAAAGAAGCTACCCTTGAACTTTGGTAACCACAAATTCACAGCCTGCAATGGCAATAAGTACATATCTATTGATAATCACCCTAAATGTAAATGGAATGAATGCACCAATCAAAAGACACAGAGTAATAGAATGGATAAAAAAGCAAGACCCATTTATATGCTGCTTACAAGAGACTAACCTCAAACCCAAAGACCTACACAGACTAAAAGTCAAGGGATGGAAAAAGATATTTCATGCAAACAATAGGGAGAAAAAAGCAGGTGTTGCAGCGCTTGTATCAAACAAAGTAGACTTCAAAACAAAGAAAGTAAGAGATAAAGAAGGACATTACATAATGATAAAGGGGTCAGTCCAATAAGAGGATATAACCATTATAAATATATATGCACCCAACACAGGAGCACCAACATATGTGAAACAAATACTAACAGAATTAAAGGAGGAAATAGAATGCAATGCATTCGTTTTAGGAGACTTCAACACACCACTCACTCCAAAGGGCAGATCAACCAGACAGAAAATACGTAAGAACACAAAGGCACTGAACAACACACTAGAACAGATGAACCTAACAGACATCTACAGAACTCTACATCCAAAAGCAGCAGGATACACATTCTTCTTAAGTGCACATGGAACATTTTCCAGAATAGACCACATAGTAGGCCACAAAAAGAGCCTCAGTAAATTAAAAAAGATTGAAATTCTACCAACCATCTTCTCAGATCACAAAGGTGTAAAACTAGAAATAAATTGTACAAAGAACACAGAAAGGCTCAGAAACACATGGAGGCTTAAAAACATGCTCCTAAATAATCAATGGATCAATGACCAAACTGAAACGGAGATCAAGGAATATATGGAGACAAATGACAACAACAGCACAAAGCCCCAACTTCTGTGAGACTCAGCTAATGCAGTTCTAAGAGGAAAGTATATAGCAATCCAGGCCTATTAAAGATGGAAGAATAATCCCAAATGAATAGTCTAAAGACAAAATTACTAAAACTGAAAAAAAAGAAGAACAAATGAGACCCAAAGTCAGCAGAAGGAAGGACATAATGAAGATCAGAGAAGAAATAAATAAAATTGAGAAGAAGAAAACAATAGAAAAATGTCAAGGAAACCAAGAGCTGGTTCTTTGAGAAAATAAACAAAATAGATAAACTCCTAGCCAGACTTATTAAGAGAAAAAAAGAATCTATACACATAAATAGAATCAGAAATGAGAAAGGAAAAATCATGATGGACCCCACAGAAATACAAAGAATTATTAGGGAATACTATGAAAATCTATATGCTAACAAGCTGGAAAACGTAGAAGAAATGGACAACTTCCTAGAAAAAAACAACCTTCCAAGGCTGACCAAGGAAGAAACAGAAAATCTAAACAGACCAATCATCAGCAACGAAATTGAATTGGTAATCAAAAAACTACCCAAGAACAAAACCCCTGTGCAAGATGGATTCAATGCTGAATTTTTTTTTTTAATAATTATTTTTTATTGAAGGGTAGTTGACGCACAGTATTACATTACATTAGTTTCAAGTGTACAACACAGTGGTAGAACATTTATATACATAATTCGAGGTTCCAGCTATCACCCTACCAAGCTGTTACAATATCTTGACTATATTCCTTATGCTATACATTACATCCCGGTTACTTATTTATTTTACCATTGGAAGTCTGTCCTTTTTTTTTTTTTTTTTTTTGTGAGGGCATCTCTCATATTTATTGATCTAATGGTTGTTAACGACAATAAAATTCTGTATAGGGGAGTCAATGCTCAATGCACAATCATTATTCCACCCCAAGCCTAATTTTTGTCAGTCTCCAATCTTCTGAGGCATAACAAACAAGTTCTTACATGGAGAACAAATTCTTACATAATGAATAAGTTACATAGTGAACAGTACAAGGGCAGTCATCACAGAAACTTTCGGTTTTGCTCATGCATTATGAACTCTAAACAGTCAGTTCAAATATGAATACTCATTTGGTTTTTATACTTGATTTATATGTGGATACCACATTTCTTTCTTTATTATTATTATTTTTAATAAAATGCTGAAGTGGTAGGTAGATACAAGATAAAGGTAGAAAACATAGTTTAGTGTTGTAAGAGAGCAAATGTAGATGATCAGGTGTGTGCCTGTAGACTATGTGTTAATCCAAGCTAGACCAGGGCAATAAAACATCCACGTACGCAGAAGATTTCTCTCAGAACAGGGGGGGTGAGGTTCTAAGCCTCACCTCTGTTGATCCCCAATTTCTCACCTGATGGCCCCCCTGCGACTGTGCCTGTCTTAGGTTGTTCCTCCCTTGAGGAATCTTACCCGTCTCTGGCTAACCAGTCATCTTCCGGGGCCATACAGGGAAATGTGAAGTTGGTAAGTGAGAGAGAAGCCTTATTGTTTGAAAAGGTTAGCTTTTTACTTCTTTGCATATTTATGCCCTGTGGCTTCTATGCCCAGCATTTGTCTTGAGGTATCTTTACCACTTGGAAGAATTATGATACTCGGTAAATTTGATACGAGGCACAAATTCTATTTAAGGGTTGTAATTAGGAAGGAAGAAGAAAAGCTATAGAAGTAGCAGGCGGAAGAAAACATGGGAAGATTGATTATTTCTTTGACATATCTTCTTGTAGAGTAACTTCAGCATGAATAGGTTTTAAGCTACTACTTAAATTGCGCACACACATTAACATAATAGGAGTATAGTTACATAACCAAAGCATATCTGTAATTACCAGCCATCTCCAGTGAAACCAAGTAAACCAGTTAGGCACCTTAGGCATTTGTGAAAACTTATCTATGACATGGTGGATATTGTCCAACTGAACTTGAACAGTCTGAGAGAAATCAGACAAATTAAAACAACCCATTCCTGGGGACTGTTCACATGCCATATGTTCTTTTAACAGTAAATAGTCTGTAGTTGTAAGACTTTGGAGCGCTACAATTTGCACTTCTCCAAATTCTTGGTTGAGTTCCAACAGTATAGATCCAGTCAAATTTGTTGTTTTACTGTATGCACAGGCCAGCTTAGATATCTCCTTCCTCATTCCCATGGCAAGTCCAGGAACTGGTGGGATGAGTGCATCTACAGCTGTAGCAGTGCGTGGATCTTTGTTGGGGTTTTTTGATGATCATCTTCTGGCATGAGTCTTCCAGAGAGTGCAGATGTTGGAAGTTCTTTTTCATATCGTATCTTAGTTCATTTTCGGGGTAGCCCAATTAGGCTTTGATCCTCTGTATAAACACAAACAGACCCTTTGCCTACACTTTTATATGCCCTTTATACCCTTGTGTAGAACTCGTTGGAGGTTACCACACAGGAACTGCCCTTTTTTTTTTCTTTGTTTTTGGTATCACTAATCTACACTTACATGACGAATATTATGTTTACTAGGCTCTCCCCTATACCAGGTCTCCCCTATAAACCCCTTTACAGACACTGTCCATCAGCATAGCAAAATGTTGTAGAATCACTACTTGCCTTCTCTGTGTTGTGCAGCCCTCCCTTTTCTCCTACCCCCCCATGCATGTTAATCTTAATACCCCCCTACTTCTCCCCCCCTTATCCCTCCCTACCCACCCATCCTCCCCAGTCCCTTTCCCTTTGGTACCTGTTAGTCCATTCTTGAGTTCTGTGATTCTGCTGCTGTTTTGTTCCTTCAGTTTTTCCTTTGTTCTTATATTCCACAGATAAGTGAAATCATTTGGTATTTCTCTTTCTCCGCTTGGCTTGTTTCACTGAGCATAATACCCTCCAGCTCCATCCATGTTGCTGCAAATGATTGGATTTGCCCTTTTCTTATGGCTGAGTAGTATTCCATTGTGTATATGTACCACATCTTCTTTATCCATTCATCTATTGATGGACATTTAGGTTGCTTCCAATTCTTGGCTATTGTAAATAGTGCTGCAATAAACAGGGGTGCATCTGTCTTTCTCAAACTTGATTGCTGCGTTCTTAGGGTAAATTCCTAGGAGTGGAATTCCTGGGTCAAATGGTAAGTCTGTTTTGAGCATTTTGATGTACCTCCATACTGCTTTCCACAATGGTTGAACTAACTTACATTCCCACCAGCAGTGTAGGAGGGTTCCCCTTTCTCCACAGCCTCGCCAACATTTGTTGTTGTTTGTCTTTTGGATGGCAGCCATCCTTACTGGTGTGAGGTGATACCTCATTGTAGTTTTAATTTGCATTTCTCTGATAATTAGCGATGTGGAGCATCTTTTCATGTGTCTGTTGGCCATCTGTATTTCTTTTTTGGAGAACTGTCTGTTCAGTTCCTTTGCCCATTTTTTAATTGGGTTATTTGTTTTTTGTTTGTTGAGGCGTGAGAGCTCCTTATATATTCTGGACGTCAAGCCTTTATCGGATGTGTCATTTTCAAATATATTCTCCCATACTGTAGGGATCCTTCTTGTTCTATTGATGGTGTCTTTTGCTGTACAGAAGCTTTTCAGCTTAATATAGTCCCACTTATTCATTTTTGCTGTTGTTTTCCTTGCCCGGGGAGATATGTTCAAGAAGAGGTCACTCATGTTTATGTCTAAGAGGTTTTTGCCTATGTTTTCTTCCAAGAGTTTAATGGTTTCATGGCTTACATTCAGGTCTTTGATCCATTTTGAGTTTACTTTTGTATATGGGGTTAGGCAATGGTCCAGTTTCGTTCTCCTACATGTAGCTGTCCAGTTTTGCCAGCACCACCTGTTGAAGAGACTGTCATTTTGCCATTGTATGTCCATGGCTCCTTTATCAAATATTAATTGACCATATATGTCTGGGTTAATGTCTGGATTCTCTAGTCTGTTCCATTGGTCTGTGGCTCTGCTCTTGTGCCAGTACCAAATTGTCTTGATTACTATGGCTTTATAGTAGAGCTTGAAGTTGGGGAGTGAGATCCCCCCTACTTTATTCTTCTTTCTCAGGATTGCTTTCGCTATTCGGCGTCTTTGGTGTTTCCATATGGATTTTTGAATTATTTGTTCCAGTTCATTGAAGAATGTTGCTGGTAGTTTCATAGGGATTGCATCAAATCTCTATATTGCTTTGGGCAGGATGGCCATTTTGACGATATTAATTCTTCCTAGCCACGAGCATGGGATGAGTTTCCATCTGTTAGTGTCCCCTTTAATTTCTCTTAAGAGTGACTTGTAGTTTTCAGAGTATAAGTCTTTCACTTCTTTGGTTAGGTTTATTCCTAGGTATTTTATTTTTTTGGATGCAATTGTGAATGGAGTTGTTTTCCTGATTTCTCTTTCTGTTGGTTCATTGTTAGTATATAGGAAAGCCACAGATTTCTGTGTGTTGATTTTGTATCCTGCAACTTTGCTGTATTCCCATATCAGTTCTAGTAGTTTTGGGGTGGAGTCTTTAGGGTTTTTTTATGTACAGTATCATGTCATCTGCAAATAGTGACAGTTTAACTTCTTCTTTACCAATCTGGATTCCTTGTATTTCTTTATTTTGTCTGATTGCCATGGCTAGGACCTCCAGTACTATGTTAAATAATAGTGGAGAGAGTGGGCATCCCTGTCTAGTTCCCGATCTCAGAGGAAATGCTTTCAGCTTCTCGCTGTTCAATATAATGTTGGCTGTGGGTTTATCATAGATGGCCTTTATTATATTGAGGTACTTGCCCTCTATTCCCATTTTGCTGAGTTTTTAACATGAATGGATGTTGAACTTTGTCAAATGCTTTTTCAGCATCTATGGAGATGATCATGTGGTTTTTGTCTTTCTTTTTGTTGATGTGGTGGATGATGTTGATGGACTTTCGAATGTTGTACCATCCTTGCATCCCTGGGATGAATCCCACTTGGTCATGGTGTATGATCCTTTTGATGTATTTTTGAATTGGTTTGCTAATATTTTGTTGAGTATTTTTGCATCTACGTTCATCAGGGATATTGGTCTGTAGTTTTCTTTTTTGGTGGGGTCTTTGCCTGGTTTTGGTATTAGGGTGATGTTAGCTTCATAGAATGAGTTTGGGAGTATCCCCTCCTCCTCTATTTTTTGGAAAACTCTAAGGAGAATGGGTATTATGTCTTCCCTGTATGTCTGATAAAATTCCGAGGTAAATCCATCTGGCCCGGGGGTTTTGTTCTTGGGTAGTTTTTTGATTACCGCTTCAATTTCGTTGCTGGTAATTGGTCTGTTTAGATTTTCTGTTTCTTCCTGGGTCAATCTTGGAAGGTTATATTTTTCTAGGAAGTTGTCCATTTCTCCTAGGTTTCCCAGCTTGTTAGCATATAGGTTTTCATAGTATTCTCCAATAATTCTTTGCATTTCCGTGGGGTCCGTCGTGATTTTTCCTTTCTCGTTTCTGATACTGTTGATTTGTGTTGACTCTCTTTTCTTCTTAATAAGTCTGGCTAGAGGCTTATCTATTTTGTTTATTTTCTCAAAGAACCAGCTCTTGGTTTCATTGATTTTTGCTATTGTTTTATTCTTCTCAATTTTATTTATTTCTTCTCTGATCTTTATGTCCCTCCTTCTGCTGACCTTAGGCCTCATCTGTTCTTCTTTTTCCAATTTCGATAATTGTGACATTAGACCATTCATTTGGGATTGCTCTTCCTTTTTTAAATATGCTTGGATTGCTGTATACTTTCCTCTTAAGACTGCTTTTGCTGCGTCCCACAGAAGTTGGGGCTTAGTGTTGTTGTTGTCATTTGTTTCCATATATTGCTGGATCTCCATTTTGATTTGGTCATTGATCCATTGATTATTTAGGAGCGTGTTGTTAAGCCTCCATGTGTTTGTGAGCCTCTTTGCTTTCTTTGTACAGTTTATTTCTAGTTTTATGCCTTTGTGGTCTGAAAAGTTGGTTGGTAGGATTTCAATCTTTTGGAATTTTCTGAGGCTCTTTTTGTGGCCTAGTATGTGGTCTATTCTGGAGAATGTTCCATGTGCACTTGAGAAGAATGTATATCCCGCTGCTTTTGGATGTAGAGTTCTATAGATGTCTATTAGGTCCATCTGCTCTACTGTGTTGTTCAGTGCTTCCGTGTCCTTACTTATTTTCTGCCCAGTGGATCTATCCTTTGGGGTGAGTGGTGTGTTGAAGTCTCCTAGAATGAATGCATTGCATTCTATATCCCCCTTTAGTTCTGTTAGTATTTGTTTCACATATGCTGGTGCTCCTGTGTTGGGTGCATATATATTTAGAATGGTTATATCCTCTTGTTGGACTGAGCCCTTTATCATTATGTAGTGTCCTTCTTTATCTCTTGTTACTTTCTTTGTTTTGAAGTCTATTTTGTCTGATATTAGTACTGCAACCCCTGCTTTCTTCTCACTGTTGTTTGCTTGAAATATGTTTTTCCATCCCTTGACTTTTAGTCTGTACATGTCTTTGGGTTTGAGGTGAGTTTCTTGTAAGCAGCATATAGATGGGTCTTGCTTTTTTATCCATTCTGTTACTCTGTGTCTTTTGATTGGTGCATTCAACCCATTAACATTTAGGGTGACTATTGAAAGATATGTACTTATTGCCATTGCAGGCTTTAAATTCGTGGTTACCAAAGGTTCAAGGTTAGCCTCCTTAGTATCTTACTGCCTAACTTAGCTCACTTACTGAGCTTTTATATACACTGTCTGGAGATTCTTTTCTTCTCTCCCTTCTTGTTCCTCCTCCTCGATTCTTCATATGTTGGGTGTTTTGTGCTGTGCTCTTTCTAGGAGTGCTCCCATCTAGAGCAGTCCCTGTAAGATGTTCTGTAGAGGTGATTTGTGGAAAGCAAATTCCCTCAGCTTTTGTTTGTCTGGGAATTGTTTAATCCCACCGTCATATTTGAATGATAGTCGTGCTGGATACAGTATCCTTGGTTCAAGGCCCTTCTGTTTCATTGTATTAAATATATCATGCCATTCTCTTCTGGCCTGTAGAGTTTCTGTTGAGAAATCTGACGTTAGCCTGATGGGTTTCCCTTTATAGGTGACCTTTTTCTCTCTAGCTGCCTTTAACACTCTTTCCTTGTCCTTGATCTTTGCCATTTTAATTATTATGTGTCTTGGTGTTGTCCTTCTTGGATCCTTTCTGTTGGGGGTTCTGTGTATTTCCGTGGTCTGTTCGATTATTTCCTCCCCCAGTGTGGGGAAGTTTTCAGCAATTATTTCTTCTAAGATACTTTCCATCTCTTTTCCTCTCTCTTCTTCTTCTGGGACCCCTATAATACGGATATTGTTCCTTTTGGATTGGTCACACAGTTCTCTTAATATTGTTTCATTCCTGGAGATCCTTTTGTCTCTCTCTATGTCAGCTTCTATGCATTCCTGTTCTCTGATTTCAATTCCATCAATGGCCTCTTGCATTCTATCCATTCTGCTTATAAACCCTTCCAGAGTTTGTTTCATTTCTGCGATCTCCTTTCTGGCATCTGTGATCTCCTTCCGGACTTCATCCCATTTCTCTTGCGTATTTCTCTGCATCTCTGTCAGCATGTTTATGATTCTTATTTTGAATTCTTTGTCAGGAAGACTGGTTATGTCTGTCTCCTTCTCTGGTGTTGTCTCTGATCTTTGTCTGCCTGTAGCTTTGCCTTTTCATGGTGATAGGAATAGTCTGCAGAACTGGGACGAGTGACGGCTGGAAGGACTTCCTTTCTTGTTGGTTTGTGGCCCTCCTCTCCTGGGAGAACAGCGACCTCTAGTGGCTTGTGCTGCGCAGCTGCGTGCAGACAGGGTTTCTGCTTCCTGCCCGGCTGCTATGGAGTTAATCTCCGCTGTTGCTGTGGGCGTGGCCTGGCTCGGGCAGCTACTCCAAAGTGGTGGAGTCGCGTTGGAGCAGGAGCTGCTGGGAGGCTATTTATCCCCGTAAGGGGCCTCCCTGCTCCCTGCAGCCCAGGGGTTAGGGTGCCCAGAGATCCCCGGATTCCCTACCTCTCGATTAAGTGACCCGCCCTGCCCGTTTAAGACTTCCAAAAAGCACCTGCCAAAACAAAACAACGACCACCAAAAAAGAAAAAGAAAAAAAAAAAGTTTTTAATTAAAAAAAAAAAAAAAAAAGGTGGTCGTTCGTTTTTCTTTATTCTCCGGTGCCAGCCTCAGTCCTCTGCTCACCGGTCTTTCTGCCCTGTTTCCCTAGTATTGGGGTCCCTATCCCTTTAAGACTTCCAAAAAGCGCTCGCCAAAACAAAACAGCAAAAAAGCAAAAAAAAAAATGGTCGCGCGCTTTTCTTATGACCTCTGTCGCCCAGCCTCCAGTGCCTGCTCACTGTTCTTGCTGCCCTGTTTTCCTAGTATCCAGGGCCCCCTGGGCACGTACTGTGTCTGCACTCTGGCCCGGATGGCTGGGGCTGGGTGTTCGGCAGCCCTGGGCTCCGTCTCCCTCCTGCTCTGCCTGCTCTTCTCCCGCCGGGAGCTGGGGGGAGGGGCGCTCGGCTCCCGCGGGGCCGGGGCTTGTATCTTACCCCCTTCGCAAGGCGCTGGGTTCTCTCAGGTGCGGATGTGGTCTGGATATTGTCCTGTGTCCTCTGGTCTTTATTCTAGGAAGGGTTGTCTTTGTTATATTTTCTTAGATATATGTTGTTTGGGGAGGAGATTTCCGCTGCTCTACTCACGCCGCCATCTTCCGCCCCTCTCACTGCTGAATTTTATCAGACATATAGAGAAGACATAATACCCATTCTCCTTAAAATTTTCCAAAAAATAGAAGAAGGGAAATACTTCCAAACTCATTCTATGAAGCCAGCATCACTCTAATACCAAAACCAGGCAAAGACCCCACCAAAAAAAGAAAGTTACAGACCAAATATCCCTGATGAACATAGATGCAAAAATACTCAACAAAGTATTAGAAAACTGAATTCAAAAATACATCAAGAGGATCATACAATGTGATCAAGTGGGGTTCATCTCAGGGATGCAAGGATGGTACAACATTAAAAAGTCTTATCAACATCATCCACCACATCAACTAAAGGAAGGACAAAAACCACATGATTATCTCCATAGATGCTGAAAAAGCATTCAACAGAATTCAACATCCATTCGTGATAAAAACTCTCAACAAAATGAGTATAGAGGGCAAGTACCTCAACATAATAAAGGCCATATATGAGAAACCCACAGCCAACATCATACTTAACAGTGAGAAGCTGAAAGCTTTTCACCTAAGATCAGGAACAAGACAAGGTTGCCCACTCTCCCCACTTTTATTCAACATAGTACTGTAAGTCCTAGCCATGGCAATCAGAAAAAACATAGAAATAAAAGGCATCCAGATAGGTAAAGAAGAAATCAAACTGTCACTATTTGCAGATGACATGATATTATACATAAAAAACCTAAGGACTCCACTCCAAAACTGCTAGAACTAATATCTGAATTCAGCAAAGTTGCAGGATACAAAATTAATACACAGAAATCTGTTGCTTTCCTATATACTAATGATGAACTAGCAGAAAGAGAAATCAGGAAAACAATTCCATTCACAATTGCATCAAAAAAAATAAACTACCTAGGAATAAACCTAACCAAAGAAGTGAAAGACCTATACCCTGAAAACTACAAGACACTTTTAAGAGAAGTTAAATAGGACACTAACAAATGGAAACTCATCCCATGCTCTTGGTTAGGAAGAATTAATATTGTCAAAATGGCCATCCTGCCTAAAGCAATCTACAGATTCAAAATGCAATCCCTATCAGAATACCAACAGCATTCTTCAACGAACTGGAACAAATAGTTCTAAAATTCATATAGAACCACAAAAGACCCCAAATAGCCAAAGCAATCCTGAGAAGGATAAATAAAGCGGGGATCTCGCTTCCCAACTTCAAGTTCTGTTACAAAGCCACAGTAATCAAGACAATTTGGTACTGGCACAAGAACAGAGCCACAGAGCAGTGGAACAGAATAGAGAGTCCAGATATTAACCCAAACATATATGGTCAATTAATATATGATAAAGGAGCCATGGACATAAAATGGGGAAATGACAGTCTCTTCAACAGATGCTGCTGGCAAAACTGGATAGCTACATGTAAAAGAATGAAACTGGATCACTGTCTAACCCCATACACAAAAGTAAATTCGAAATGGATCAAAGACCTGAATGTAAGTCATGAAAACCATAAAACTCTTAGAAAAAAACATAGGCAAAAATCTCTTAGACATAAACATGAGCAACTTCTTCATGAACATATCTCCCCGGGTAAGGAAACAAAAGCAAAAATGAACAAGTGGGACTATATCAAGCTGAAAAGGTTCTGTACAACAAAGGACACCATCAGCAGAACAAAAAAGACATCCTACCATATGGGAGAATATATTCATAAATGAGATATCCAATAAAGGTTGACATCCAAAGTATATAAAGAACTCACGCACCTCAACAAAAAGCAAATAATCCAATCAAAAAATGAGCAGATGATTCTGAACAGATACTTCTCCAAAGAAGAAATTCAGACGCCCAACAGGCACATGAAAAGATGCTGCACATTGCTAATCAGATAAATGCAAATTAAAACCACAATGAGATATCAACTCACACCAGTAAGGATGGCCACCATCCAAAAGACAAACAAGAAATGTTTGCAAGAATGGGGAAAAAGGGGAACCCCCTCCTCTAGTGCTGGTGGGAATGTAAACTCATTCAACCATTGTGGAGAGCAATGTGGAGGTTCCTCAGAAAACTCAAAATAGAAATACCATTCGATCCAAGAATTCCACTCCTAGGACTTTACCCTTAGAATGCAGGAGCCCAGTTTGAAAAAGACATATGCACCCCTATGTTTATCACAGCACTATTTACAATAGCCAAGAAATGGAAGTAAGCTATGTGTCCATCAGTAGATGAATGGGTAAAGAAGAGGTGATACATATACACAATGGAATATTATTCAGCCATAAGAAGAAAACAAATCCTATCATTTGCGACAACATGGATGGAGCTAGAGGGTATTATTCTTAGTGAAATAAGCCATGTGGAGGAAGACAAGTATCAAATGACTTCACTCATCTGTGTAGCATAAGAACAAAGCAAAAACTGAAGGAACAAAACAGCAGCAGGCTCACAGAACCCAAGAATGGACTAACAGTTACCAAAGGGAAAGGGACTGGGGAGGGTGGGTGGGAAGGGAGGGACAAGGGGGATAAAGGGGCATTACAATTAGCAGACATAATGTAGCGGGGGGCACGGGGAGGGCTGTACAACACAGAGAAGACAAGTAGTGATTCTATAGCATGTTACTATGCTGATGGACAGTGAGTGTAATGGGGTATGTGGTAGGGACTTGATGATGGGGGGAGTCTAGTAACCATAATGTTGCTCATGTAATTATAGATTAATGATAACAACAACAAAAAAAAAGGAACACTCGGAGGGCCCTTTGGAAATTCTTCAAATATTTGATTTTTTGAAATATTTAGAAGTATGTTTATAAGGCATACAGACACAGAAGGTAAGCAATGTGTTAAGCTTCTAAAGAAGGAAAATATGTTAATTTAAAAATGGCTAACATTTACAGTTACTTATGTTTATAAATCAGGATTTTCTCGATGCTGTGTAACCCAGATAACATTCCGAAATACATTGGAGTTGACCTTGATATGACTGTAGTTGTCATCACTTTCAATTTCATGTTTGTGTTTATCACAACAGCTTTATTATCTCTATTTTAGCCTTAATAGTAAATATTTTCTGTGTAACTTCTGTTGTTTGTTTATGCCCGTATTAATTCCAGTAAACCAGGGCCCGCTGGGCAGTAGTTGCTTTTCCCCTTCCCCATTTGGAGTGTTCCACCAACCTAAGTTCCTTTGTCAGAAGGGACTGAGTTGCTTTGGCAGCAGAGCCCAGGGCAATCCTGTGATCCTAGCTGCCTTCATTTTTACTGAATTGCTAAACTTGAGAAAGAAGAAAACCATTGCATTTATCTATTGATTTGCACAAAGATTAGGCAGTGTGATACATTGGAAAGGGTACACTTGTCTCTGCCTGGCACATAGTAGAACCAGGTAAATGTATTTCAATTGAGTGAACAGCCAGACTCAAATCCCAGCTCTGTCAGGTAATGGCGAAGTTGCTTAACCTCCCTAAATTTGAATTTCTTCTATAAACTGGAATGATATTAGCTGTTTCATAGAATAGTTGTGAGAATTAAAGGAGATAATTAGCACTCCTCCAGAGGAAGAGGAGGAGCATTGTCTTCATTTCTGCTAATCACCAAAGAATATTATCAGCCTAGAATTATGTTTTAAGTCAATTTCTAAGGTGGAGATTCTAGGACCGTACAGATAGTATGAAATGCATACAAGTAGAATAAATTCAGACTTGACACAGGACAAGTTTTCAAATTCTTAGGTAAGCCCTTTTTTTAACCTTTTTCCTGTTGTCTGTGTATTTTTTAGTCAATTTTTTTTTCCTTAACTGACAATATGACTCTTTTAAGGTCCACAGCTTTGTACAGGGGAATTTGAGTTCCAGCTCATAGACTCTCCAAGGACCAAACCCTCATCTCCCAACCCTGGGTGGCTATAAAAAGCAGGCCTTTTGTTTACCCAGACCAAATGTCCTTCCCAGAGCAGTCCAGCATCAACTCACAGTGAGAGTTCCTAATTTTTAATTTCCTCTTCATTTTTTGACCACTGGAGATTTCTTTTTCTTTCTTGAAATCTCAATTCTGTCTGTGTTTGTTATATAACGTAAAATGTTTGTGATACTTCATCCAGCTTTTCTAGGTGTTAGGCAGTAGGAGGGGGGGGTTTCAGGCTATCTTTTCTTCTACTGGAGAAAGGGACTGCTGGAGGAGTATATCCTTGGAGCAGATCCAAGTCAGATAATTTGTAAACAAATGCCAAACATATTGCATTAGAATATGCACAATGTGTTTATTATTAGAATATACACACCTGCATTATTTTCACTAGCCAAGATATAGAAGCAACCAAAATGTCCATCAGTTAATGAATGGATAAAGAAGATATGGTGCATATACACAGTGGAATGTTATTTAGCCATAAAAAAGAAGGAAATCTTGCCATTTGTGACAATGTGGATGGACCTGGAGGGTATCATCCTAAGTGAAATAAGTCAGACAAAGACAAATACCACATGATTTCAGTTACACACAGAATCTAAAATACAAAACAAATAAAAGAGAAATAGACCCATAAATACTGACAACAGGCTGTTGGTATCACAGGAAAGGGGGTTAGGGGATGGGTGAAACAGTTGAAGGGGATAAAGAGGTATAAACTTCAAATTACAAAATAAATTAGTCACAGAAATGGAAGTACAACATAGAGACTATAACCAGTAATATCATAATATCTTGGTACGGTAACAGGGTAACTACATTTACCATGGTGAGCATTTAAGTAATGTGTATAATTATCAAATCAATATTTTGTACATCTGAAACTAATATAATATTGTATATCAGCTATGTTCCAATGAAAAAATAAATGCATTAAACATTTGTTATTGTTAATAACAATAATGGTTATGTTAGAGTATTAGTTATCATTTGGCAAGCATATGCTAGATACTTGATATATGTTAATTATAATCTTATTAATTGTAAACCCTATAGTAGTCTTCTTTTACAATTAAAGAAATTAGTGTAATTCAGGTCATATGATGTGGCCAGTGTAGAGCTTCTAAAGGTTGAGGAAAGATTTGAACTCACATCCTTATGATTTCAAAGTGTATGTGCTTTCTGTTACAGCAAGCTGATCTTAAAATATGTACTCCTTTCCCTGCTTCCATTGGTAACCTAGGAGAGAATGTTGTGTTTTCAGTTTCTATAGGGAACCTCACCTTTAAGGAGCTAGAAGCCTGCTCCTGGCCAATAGTTTCGGGGAGGCTAGGGGAGCAGTAGAAGCAAGAGTGGAGATTATGTCCATTGTGATATCGTCACAGCTTCACAGCTAATAGGATGGTGGGAGCAGAAAGGTCTGAACAACTTCTGACTTAAAATTCTCTCTGAAATCTAAGAGGGAAATGAAATAGAGCTTTACAATTATGATTTGGACACCAGTTCCACTGTGTGTGTTCTTTCCCTACACCAAGCAGTTCTCTGATACCAGTGTGTTTCCTACAATTCTACTCAGTTCTGACACTGTCTCCCTGGAGATAGCATCAGATTCCACAGACTGAGGGCTCAGTCCCATAGATCTGTCCCCACTTCAGATGCCAATCGCAAGTCCAGGTTGTTACCTGTGTTACTGACTGACTATAAATCAGAGGTTTCCACAACCCTCTCCTTGGATTCAATTAATGTGCTAGAGCAACTCACAGAACTCAGGAAACCAGTTTAGTCACTAGATTACTGGTTTATTATAAAAGGATAATCAACTCCAGAAGAGGCAGATGAAAGAGATGCATAGGGCAAGGGGTATGGAGCTTCCAATGCCCCTTCCAGTGGGCACCACTCTGCCAGTACTTCCACATGCTCGCCACCCCAGAAGCTCTCTGAGCTTCATCCTTTTTGATTTCTATGGAGGCTTCATTACATAGGCATGCCTGATTAAATCATTGGCCATTGGTGGCTGATTGAACCTGCAGCCCCTCTCTTCTTCCCTGCAGTCAGGGAGATGGGACCTGAGTTCCAACCTTCTAATCACTTGGTTTGTTCCCCCTGGCAACCAGCCTCCATCTTTAGGTGCTTTCCAAAATTCACCTCATTAACATAAAGTCAGGTGTGGTTGAAGGGGGTTTGTTATGAATATCAAGACATCTTTATGTCTTAAATACTTAAAGTATGTCTAAAATAGTTAAAGCATAAATAGTGTTACAGACTGAATGTTTGTGTCCCTCCAAATTCGTATGTTGAAGCCCTAACCCCTGAATATGGTGGTATTTGGAGATGATGCCTTTTGGAGATAATTAGGTTTAGATGAGGTCATGAGGGCAGTAATCTCCTCATGAGGGATTGGAAGAGAGACAACTCTTTTTCTGTCATCTGAGGACACAGCAAGAAGGCAGCCAAAGCAAGCCAGGAAGAGAGCCCTCACTAGAACCCAACCAGGCTAGCATGCTGATCTCATACGTCCAGACTGAGAAATAAATTTCTGTTGTTTAAGTCTATGGTATTTTGTTATGGCAGCTTGAGCTAATACAGTAAGTACAGAGAATACTTGAATACCCTCCATATGGATTCACCATGACAATGGGCTCTTTAAGACTGGGGCGTTTCTTTTTCTGAAAGGTCTCAGAAATGTTTCTTTGCAAGACGTTTGGAATGTAATCAAGACCTAAATATTCCCCATTTTTCTTTTTCTCTTTTCTTAAACTGTTCTGATGGTGAGAAATGTTCTCATGATGTCTTAAGCATCACCAGAAATCTGGTGTATGTGCTGAAAAGAGGATAGGGTTTGGAGTCTGTCAGATCTGGGTTGGCATCTAGGCTCTGCCACTAATTAGCTATGAAATTCTGGGTGAGTTATTTAACCTTTCTGATTCTCAGTTTCCTCAACTGTAAAATGGGATTATGATCTATACAGATGGTTGGGTTAGGTCCATGAAAATGTTTATAAAGCCACTGGCACCATGCCTGGCTCATAGTTAATGCTTAGTTAATGGTTGTTACAGTGCACACAAAGAGTATACCTCTGTAAGGAAGAGAGAATGGGATGGACAGTTAGTGACTTAGAGTATAGACTTGTTCCTGCCACTTAAAACTATGTGACATCCGCTAAGTCATTAAACTTTCTGGGCCTCAGTATATCATCTATAAGAAAGAAAAAGGATTAGGAATTCCTTCTTCACAAGACAGCTCAGAATAATAAATGTAACAGGGCCAACCACTGACCTGAAGGGAAGTTTCCAAAACCCAATTAGAAAAGAATTATGAAATGTGAGAACAAATGGAGCCCTTAAACTAACCCATCATTTTATAGAAGATGGAGAAGTGGTGTTCTGCAGTAAGTATTGGAGTTGGGTCTGGAACCTAGGTATTCCTGGTCTGTGTATTCATTGTTCTGCTTTCACAAAGTACCAACCAAGGTTTCATCCCTGAAAACCTTTCTTGTCTACATCCTCCTGGCCACTTCTCAGTCTTCTGCTGGCCCACACCATTTCATATGTTTCCCCTACTGTTGTACTGGGCCCTAAATGAATTTCCTGGTCTCAGCCTGTAGGAACTATATGTTTCAATACTTCAGATACCCCAACAAAAGACATGACCCTCAGGGTTGGAAAGCTAGGAAATCCATCTATTCAAAGACTTCACTGTCATTTTTTACCAGTTTTTTTCTCCCCTAAAATGATTTTTTTTGCTTAAAAAAATTAAGAAGCAGTTTGTATTTGACACAGCAATTTATCAGCTACAGGACCTTGAAAATTAAGCTGACAGCCCGCAGACACAACGAATAATCTAATATATCACTAAGATTAAAAAAGGAAACCTTTCTCAGCAGTGACTCAAGCCCTGGACCATTTACCCTCCTCTATGAAAATCCCCTGGTGGGGATTTTTTAAACTGACATTTGTACTTTGTTCTTTGTGAAGAACTTTTGTGGGGGTTTTGCCTTCATATTTATTTCTTATAACAAATCTGGGGAGGTAGCCCTTATTTTCCATGTGAAATTACTGGGAATCAGCTTTCCTAAGGCCACACTGTATTGCAGGGCCCAAAACCCAAGTTTTGTGTTTATTGGAGTATCATTGATACACTATCTTATATTGGTTTCAAATATACAACACAGCGGTTCGACAGTTACGCCTGTTATTAAAGGTGCAGTTACTCTCTGTCAGCATGGGAAGGCATCACAGAACCCCTGGCTACAGCCTCCAGGCTGTGACAAAGGAGGAGGTTTTACCACTCTAGCACACTTGCCTGTATCTTGGATACCACAGTGATTAGGATATTAGATGAGCCTAGAAAATGGATTCTGATTCCTTGAAACTGTTTCCATAAACCCCTCTTCTGATGTTCAGACTGATCTCTACTAAAAAAGACTTCTCAGGTCACTTACTTTCTCACCGATGGTTGAAGATCTTCAAAGGAGAATTCCTATTAACTCTTCTCACTATGATGTAATTTCCTTGTTGTTAAATCTGATGGGCCTCATCAGCCCTCTGACACCTCCATATCACTTGACACTCCCAACTCCTCCCTTCTTGAAATTTTCTCTTGCCTTGCTTTTCACTAATTACATCACAATTTTTCTAGATGTGTATTTTTTCAGTTTTTTTTTTCCTTTCTTCCTCTCTGAGTCTCAGTCTCCTTTCTAACTTTTCTTCCCCTTCTCACCCCTTAAAAGTTGGTGTTGCCCAGGGGCCCCATTTCTCTTCCTCCTTAGTTTCAGCACCTGCCTGTAGGCTGATGATTCATTAGTGGCAAACCTCTTGTCCAGGCTTCAGGCCAGTTTATCCAGCTGTCCTCTGAACGCCTTCATGAATGTCTCATACTTTGCTCAGACTCATCATGTCTAAAACTGAGCTTATCATCTTATCTTTTCCTGTAACCTGTTTTTCCTTTTTTCAGTTTTTCTAATTGATATCATCATTTACCTATTCTCTAAAAGCAGAAACATAGGAGTCATCCTTTATATCACTTTTTCTTTTGCTTTCTGAAGCTAGTCACTAAGTCATCTTTTTAAAATTGTGGTAAAGTATGCATAACAAAATCACTGTCTTAAGCATCTTTAAATGTACAGTTTAGTGGCATTAAGTACATTAAGATTGTTTTGCAACCATCACCACCATTCATATATAAACTCTTTTCATTCTACAGAACTGAAACTCTATACCCATTAAACACTAACTCCTCATTTTCCCTTGCCCCCAGTTTCTGGTAACCAGCATTCTACTTTCTGTTGCTGTGAATTTGACCACTTTTTATGCTTCATATAAATCAAATCAAACAGTATCTGTCCTTTTATTTCACTCAGCATAATATCCTCAGGGTTGATCCATGTTATGGCATGTGTCAGCATTTCCTTCTCTCTTAGGCTGATTAATATTCTGTCATATGTATGTCACATTTTTAAATTGCATTCATCTGTCAGTGAACACCTGGGTTGCTTTCACCTTTTGGCTGTTGTGAATATGCTGTTATGAATGTGGGTGTACAAATATCTCTTTGAGACCTTGCTTTCAGCTGTTTGCAGCATCTATCCAGAAGTGGAATTGCTGGATCATATGGTAGTTCTATTTTTAATTTTTAAAGGAACTTCAATACTGTTTTCCATATTAGCTGTAACATTTTACATTCCCTCTGTAAGAGTTCCAGTTTCTCCATATCCTTGTGAACACTTGTTTTTGTTGTTGTTGTTTTTGCTTTTATAATAGCCAACCTAATGGGTGTGAAATGTTTTTTTTTTAACCTCTTTAATTTCTCAGATTAGACCCTTCTTCCTCATCCTTCCCACCATTATGGCTTAGGCCATTATTACTCTTGGATTATTTACAGGGCCCGTCTGTCTGACTCCTGTCACATACTTTTTCCTCAGTGCATTCTTTACATAGTGACACAAATCATTTTTCTAACTTGAAAATATGACTCTGTCACTCTAGTGCTTAAAACCCTTTATTGATTCTTCACCATCCTTTTGGTAAAGTCCAAATCCTGAGCAGCAATAGATTTTTGTGACCTGATCATTCAGATCCCTCCAGCCCACCTTCTGCTCATCTTATGTATCTATTTTCTCATTCCAGATGGTGACTGCATTGTTTGTTTTTTTTTAGAGCTGTAATTTCATTAGAGATCATTAAATCTGATCCTCTTCTCCAGTGAGGAACCTGAAGTCTTATAAATGCCTCAAGGAAAGTGTTTATTACAATTCACCATTAATTCAACATCTAATTTACCTTTGTATCCTTAGTTACCCAGCTCAGTCTCTGGCATGCCATGAATATTGACTAAGTATATTTTAAACGAACGGACAGATATCAAAGCTGGAAGTAGAACCCAAAACTTTGGCAGCCAAATTCTCTTTCTACTCACTCACCTTATGCTGCTTTTTTTCCCCAAGATACTTGTATGTAAAACATCTGGTATGTAGTTAGGCTCTTATTAGGTACTAAAAGAGTCAGTAGCCATTGTGTTGTTAATCATCATCATATCCCCAGCACCTGGCAGAGGGACTGTTACAGAATAGACCCTCAGTACATTTTGAAGGAAGAAAGGGAAAGAGAGAAGAAAGAAAAGGAAGGAGATGGGGGTCTAAATGAAGGAGGTCGGATCAGAGAAGTATGAGATGGGTTGAGGGGGAGACTCTTGATATGGGTGTCTTGCTAATGAGTAACTCGTGGCAAGAAGAGTCTGGGACAGGTAGCCAGTGTGGGAGAGATTGTTCTTCCTTTGAAGTAGATGAACTGAGACTCAGAAAAGTTAATTTGGGTGATCTGTTGTACCTGGTCAACCCGTCTGGATGGGCCAAATGGAATGCAGAGATTTTTCTGCCTATGAGTTACGTAGAGACAGTAAAGATCCTCAGATAAAAACAAAAGGGGATTTCTCTCCTTGCCTACTTGGTTTATAGCAAATTTTCTTCTTTAGAACATTGATAGTTGAAGACTGATAATTCCTTTGAGCTCCTTAGCAAGGAAGAGCTGCCCTCAAACTTCCTATATTACCTATGTAGTCACGCGTGGACTGGCTTACTTTGAGTCTTGGCTTCTTTGCTACCAATGTCATATTTGACTTTTAAAAACAAAAATTGATTCTTCTATGACAAATTTTTCTCCAAAGTTTGAGAAAACAAGGGCCCACAAGACCTCCTGTAATAATAAGTACAGTACTTCACATTTTACAAAATTCCTTACTATTTGTAATTTCATTGAATCCTTACGATATAGTACTCTGAGGTAGAAATTTTTATGAAAGCATTTTCTGAAAACATTTTATGAAAATTTTTGCTGATGAAGATTTAGAAAGGTTAATAAATAGGTTCAAGTTCATACTGCTAGTAAATGGCAAAGCCAAGACTAGACCTTAGGTTTACTGGTTTCCAAATCCAAATCCAGTGTTCTTCCTACTTCACGAAGCTGTCAGGCAAGGCCTCTCTGGGCTTTGGACAGAACATAAGCATTGAGTGATTTCAATACAGAAACCAAGTGGATTAAATCTTGTCTGGGCAAGAATTGTGCACATTTAACTAATTTGATGTTTGCTTGTGACTGATTTACCATGATTTTCCACTTTTACAGAAATAAAAAAACAATCTTTTCTCCCAAAGAAAGCAGTATTGGTAGTATTGGGTTATTATTCTCCTGTTCCTTCTTGGCTTCCTGTTCTCTGTAGTTGTTCATTTATTTCATTTTTTCTAGGCTGTTAGCTCCTTGATGGGCAGCAGTCATATACCTCTTGTGCCTAGAACAGAGAAGGCCATAGGTTACTCATTAACTATGCACTGAATTGAGTTATTATCATGATGTTTATAATTATAGTATTACTGTTGCTGTTAATAATTATTCTATTAATAACTGCCACTAATGACTGCCAGTGGAGTGCCAAGCACTTTACAGACATTGTCTCCAATTCTCATAACAATCCTTCAAGGGAGAGCTATTATCACTTTACATGTGAGGGAATAAGGTTCAACTATGTTAAGTAACTTTTACAGGGTCATATAGCTTATAAGTGTCACCTTGTAAGTGAAATAGAGGTATACTTAAAACATTTTGTTTGTTGTGGGAAAATGTACATTAAAGTTACCATTTTAACCATTTTAAGTGTACAATTCAGTGGCGTAAAATACCTTCACAATGTTAAGTAACCATCCCCACTATTTCCAGAACTTCTTCATCCTAAATAGAAAATATTTCCCCCTTTCCCCCTACCCAGAGCCCCTGGTAACCTATAATCTACTTTCTGTCTCTCTGAATTTGCCTATTTTTAGACATTTCACTAAGTGGGATCATACAGCATATTTGTGCTTTTATTTGGCTTATTTCACTTAGTATAATGCTTTCAAGATTCATCCATGTTATAGTAGTATCAAAATTTATTTACTTTTTATAACTGAATAATAGCCCATAGTATGTCTATGCCACATTTTTTTTGTCCATTCATTTATTTCTTTAAATCCCCTGGAATAAATTTCAGCCAGTGGAGGTTGAACCATGGCTTCCAGCCTCTGTGCTGGCCTCTCAGCCTTCAAAAGCAGTAATCAGCAAACAGTATTTGTAGGACAAGGCACTTAATTGCCCACCCTAGCTACAGCAGGCTGTACTGGGAAATTGCTCCACCCCACTGCTGCCTGCTTTTGAGATGGGCATTGTAGCCATTGGGCAAAAGACAGAAATTAACTGAAATTTTATGGGTCTCTTCATCAAGCTTCCCCTAGGAGCTGCAAGTTTTCTGATTAGACTTCAGTGTTCCAAAGTAGTTAAAACGTCAGACAATTTCTGGCAGCTTAGTTTTGGTGAAGAGATGGATTTCTGGAGCTTCCTATTCTGCCATCTCCCATGACATCACTCCCAATATAGGTATCTTTAAAAAAACAAAAACATTTAGAGTCATATAAAAAAGGTTTGTTACCATTGCATAAGGATTATCTTTTTTTCTTTTCTGGGTAAGGTCTTGATAGACCACAATATTCTTTGCAAATAAATACCTGTCATCCTGCTTGAGATGGGAAACATGTACTTTCCATTTATGTGTTCACAGTGACAGATTTTCAGAATTAGCTGAAGTCACAACAGTGTATTCACTCAGTGGCATATTTCTATAAAATGATGGAAACATTGTCTTGTACCTCACTTGGTTCCCTGTCTGCTGCCCTGGTAAAAAAAATCTTAATTCATTACCATGCTGAGGGTTTTGAATTAAGATTTAGGAGCTTGCCCACATTGCTGATCATTAGGGAAATGCAAGCTAAAATCGCAGTGAGGTATCACCTCACCCCAGTTGGAATGGCCACTATCCAGAAGACAAGAAATAACAAATGTTGGCGAGGTTGCAGAGAATTGGAAACCCTCCCACACTGTTGGTGGGAATGTCAATTGGTGCAACCACTGTGGAAAGCAATATGGAGGTTCCTCAAAAAATTAAAAATAGAAATACCATTTGACCCAGGAATTCCACTCCTAGGAATTTACTGAAGAAAACAAAATCCCTGATGTGAAAAGATATATGCACCCCATGTTTATCATTGTACTATTTGCAGTAGCCAAGATATGAAAGCAACCTAAGTGTACATCAATAGATGAATGGATAAAGAAGATGTGGTACATGCACACAATGGAATATTATTCAGCCATAAAAAGAAAAGAAATCCTACCATTTGCAACAATAAGGATGAATCTAGAGGGTATTATGCTCAGTGAAATAACCCAGGCAGAGAAAAGCAAATACCATATGATTTCACTTATTTGTGAAATACAAAAACAAAGCAAAACAGAGGAAAAAAAACATCGGTAGACTCACAGGCATTGAGAAGTGACAAGTGACTAGTAGTTACCGAGGGGGTGGGGGGTTGGGGCAGGTGGTTGGGAGAGGAAGGGGTATAAAGAGGAACAATAATTTGCAATTGCAATGTAAGTTGGCCATGGTGATGGTAGCACACAGCATGGAGAACATGGTCAGTGGTTCTGTAACATCTTTCTACATTGATGGATAGTAACTGCACTAGAGGGGGTGAGGATTTAATATGGGTAACTGTTGAACCCTGTGTTGTATATTTGAAACCAATTTAAGATTGTATATCAAAAAAGAAGAACAAAAGATTCAGGAGCTTGCTTATACTTGGACAGGTTTCATTAAAGGTTTTGCATAAGATACTTCACACTTGCTTTGACATCCTCCAGGATGCTCTCATGCCTTCTTTCTCGAAACACATTCTTTGATAGGCAGCAGGTGCTGAACAGAGCTCTGGGGAATACCAGGTTCCAGCCCTGATTCTAGTAATGGTAGTTCTGTAGTGACTGTTTATTGAGCACCAAGTTATATCATGGATGCTTTATGTCGTTCATCTCATTTAATCCTCATAATATCCCAACCAGGTAGAATTTTTTTAGATTTTGAAGCACAACATTCCGTTTGACTGTAGAAAACTCTACATTTCCTTAGTTGTTAGTCTGTCACCTGAATCATTAAATTCAACATTTGTATTTATTCATACTTCTCATTGTGATCATATTGTGCAAATGAAGCAGAATCAGAAGTGGCTAAATGATAAATGAGTTCATTTGCAATGGCTGAGCTGTGGGGTTCTCCCCAACCCCTGAGTCTCTGCCCTATTGCAAGGCCATATTTACTAGCTGCAATGAATTGTGATAATGGATTCTTTTGATTGCAGCTCTTCCTTTTTTTGTTTTATTTCATTGCAAATTTTATATTTTCATGTGGGAAATTTGGAAGTGCCTGAATTATATAGAGATTGAGAAATTGTGATTCCACAGCCCAGAGATAATATTACTCTTAAAGTTTCTGTTGTATTTTCTTTTTTTTTTTTTGGTACCATTAATATATAGTCACATAAAAAACATTGTGGTTACTAGATTTTCCCCATTATCAAGTCCCCACCACACACCCCATTACAGTCACTGTCCATCAGCATAGTAAGATGCTATAGAATCGCTACTTGTCTTCTCTGTGCTATAGAGCCTTCCCCGTGCCCTTCCCTACATTATGTGTGCTAATTGTATTGCCCCTTATTCCACTTCTCCCTCCCTTCCCACCCACCCACCCCAGTCCCTTTCTCTTTGGCAACTGTTAGTCCATTCTTGGGTTCTATGAGTCTGCTGGTGTTTAGTTCCATCAGTTTTTGCTTTGTTCTTATGCTCCACAGATGAGTGAAATCATTTGGTACTTGTCTTTCTCCACTTAACTTATTTCACTGAGCATAATACCCTCTAGCTCCATCCATGTTGCAAATGGTAGGATTTGTTTCCTTCTTACGGCTGAATAATATTCCATCGTGTATAGGTATCACATCTTCTTTAACCATTCATATACTTATGGACACTTAGGTTGCTTCCATTCTTGGCTATTGTAAATACTGCTGCGATAAACATAGGGGTGCATATGTCTATTTGAAGCTGGGATCCTGCATTGTTAGGGTAAATTCCTAGGAGTGGAATACCTGGGTCAAATGGTATTTCTTTTTTTTTTTTGATATCATTAATGTACAATTATTTGAATAACATTATGGTTACCAGACTCCCCCTATTATCAAGTCCCCCTCACATACCCCATTACAGTCACTGTCCATCAACATACTAAGATGCTATAGAATCATTACTTGGATTCTTTGTATATACTGCCTTTCCCATTACCCCACTGCCACTACATTATGTGTGCTAATCGTAATGCCCCATTTTCCCCCTTATCCCTTCCTTCCCACCCACCCTCCCTAATCCCTTTCCCTTTGGTAACTGTTAGTCCATTCTTGGGTTCTGTGAGTCTGCTGCTGTTTTGTTCCTTCAGTTTTTCCTTTGTTCTTATACTCCACAGATGAGTGAAATCATTTGATATTTGTCTTTCTGCGCCTGGCTTATTTCACTGAGAATAATACCCTCTAGCTCCATCCATGTTGTTGCAAATGGTAGGATTTGTTTTCTTCTTATGGCTGAATAATATTCCATTGTGTATATGTACCACCTCTTCTTTATCCATTCATCTACTGATGGACACTTAGGTTGCTTCCATTTCTTGGCTATTGTATATAGTGCTGTGATAAACATAGCGGTGCATATGTCTTTTTCAAACTGGGCTGCTGCATTCTTAGGGTAAATTCCTAGGAGTGGGATTCCTGGGTCAAATGGTATTTCTATTTTGAGTTTTTTGAGGAACCTCCATACTGCTTTCCCAATAGTTGAACTAATTTACATTCCCACCAGCAGTGTAGGAGGGTTCCCTTTTCTCCACAACCTCGCCAACATTTGTTGTTGTTTGTCTTTTGGATTGTGGTGATCCTAACTGGTGTGAGGTGGTATCTCATTGTGGTTTTAATTTGCATTTCTCTGATGATTAGCGATGTGGAGCATCTTTTCATGTGCCTGTTGGCCATCTGAATTTCTTCTTTGGAGAAGTGTCTGTTCAGATCCTTTACCCATTTTTTAATAGGGTTTTTGCTTTTTGGGTGTTGAGGCTTGTGAGTTCTTTATATATTTTGGGTGTCAACCCCTTATCAGATATGTCATTTATGAGTATATTCTCCCATACTGTAGGATGCCTTTTTGTTCTGCCGATGGTATCCTTTGCTGTACAGAAGCTTTTTAGCATGATATAGTCCCATTTGTTCTTTTTTGCTTTTGTTTTCCTTGCCCGAGGAGATGCATTCAGGCAGAAGTTGCTCATGTTTATATTCAAGATATTTTTGCCTATGTTTTCTTGTTTCATGACTTACATTCAGGTCTTTGATCCATTTTGAGTTTACTTTTGTGTATGGAGTTAGACAATAATCCAGTTTCATCCTCTTGCATGTAGCTGTCCAGTTTTGCCAACACCAGCTATTGAAGAGGCTATCATTTCCCCGTTTTATGTCCATGGCTCCTTTATCATATATTAATTGACCATATATGCTTGGGTTTATATCTGGATTCTCTAGTCTATTCCATTGGTCTATGGCCCAACCAGATAGATACTATTGTTGAATTTCATAGATTAAAAAAACTGTTGCAGGGAGGTTGAATGACTTTTCCAACGTCATAGAGGATTTCATTACACTTTTGCCAGCTTCCAAAGACCTATTCTGAGCTTGACCCAATGCTGAATGAGGAGAAGACATAGAATTTAAAAATTCCTTTATTTTGGATATAAAAATATTCCCTGTTTGTGTCAGTTTCCTCAAAAAATGAGGAGGTTGCCTCTCAAGGTGACTTAAGAGTTACTAAAGGGAAGGATAAACTACATAGGTTCTGCCTTCCCCTCCAGGAGAGATCTGCTCATATCTGTTTATATATTAGACTTCCAGGTGAGATCTTGTTTGATGAGAGGTATTCTGCTGCCACAAAAGGGGGCATAAATGATCTGGTCAGGATGAATGCTGACTTTCCGATTTTCTTATATAATTCTTCACTTTGTAAGATAATCAGTTTTGTGAAGACGTACCATACACAGATAATGAATGTGTGTCCTTTGGGTATATTGCTTGTCCATGAACTGCCTACCTTAACCAGCACAGGTCTGTAAGAAGGGGAAAGACACAGACATATAAGGAGACAGTTACGGTACACTGAGATAAATGCTATCTGAAAGGGGTGTGCCACAATGGTCCAAGAACCTAACATAATAAAGAGGTGTACAGATAGCTGTAGAAACATGGTGGGTATGGGAGAAGGGCCACAACTCTGTCCTAGGTTGGAGTCAAGAAACTAGTCTTGAAGCACAAAGAGGAGTTCTGAGTTTCAGGTCTGGTCCTGCTTCTAATGAGTCCAAGACACTGGATGAGTCCTGCTCATCTCTCATGCTTTCACTTTCCCTTCCAGGCTCTGAGGGACTTACATGAGTTGTTCAGCAGTTCCTTTCCAGCTCTAACATTCTAGGTATTAATTTATCAATTTTTGTTAGATCTTTTTCATTATCATACAACTGGCTAACTCCTTCCCTTAATATACTTCTTTTACCTCTCCTTGAACACAATTTTTTTTATGCCCCTTCTTGGAATACCTGGTGTTAATGAAGGGTTCAGAAACAGGAAAGATGAGATGAGCTCTTATCTATAGGGGCAGTCACCCAAGGGCTTCTTGCCCCAGAGCTCCTGATGTTCTTGGGCAAGATCAATAGGAAACCATGAAAGCCTTGTCACAATTATTCTCCTATGAGACACCAGGTGTAGCCATCGCCACCACCAGTGAGTGAGTTTCCTCTTTCTGCTAATTAAGCTCATGCAATTTAATTTAATTTTCTCTTAGTTACTTATGGCTCTTAGTCAATGGGAATACAATTCTGTGGCGCTGAATAGAACTGAAAATTGGTAGGACCTTGAAGAGCTGTTGGCTATGCTGTGTAGCAAACTATGACCTCATTATTTTTTAAATTTTGGTATCATTAATCTACAATTACATGAGGAACATTATGTTTACTAGGCTCCCCCCTTCACCAAGAACCCCTATGACCTCATTATTTTACTTAATCCTTACTATCCGAGTTTAGTAGATATAGACACACGTCATGAAACATGGAAAGACTTGTCCCTATCACAGAACCAGAAAGTACTGGAGTGAGAATCATGCCTAAGTTTGGATGCTTCATGCTCTTAACCACTGGCCTACAGGTAGTCTGTATTATTTACTGCCTTATAATTGTTTATATTTCTGTAACACTCACTGCTCTTGCAGGCAACCACTATGACCCAGGGCTTAGCACAGTGGTTAACACTAAGTAAACTCTCAGTGAATATTGAATGGTTAGATGAATAAGTGACCAATGATTAAGCCCCTAATAATGAAGCCTTTTCAGAGGTCTATAAGTCGCTGGCAAATTGACCTCAGAGTTTGGAATAAATGTTTTTGTCCTGAAACTCTTTTCTGAAGTAGTGATTTACGTTTAGCTCTAAACTAGTGCTTCTACACAGAAAATGGTAATAATTGCTGAGAATTCTGGATTAGTAGGCAGGCAAGTCTGCTCAGAAGCTCCTGTGCCCCAGTTCATCCCCAGATACCTAAATGCTTAAGGACCAGTATCTCAGTTCACCTGTAACCCACTGACAGCAGCTAAGCTACCATGGATGGTATCTCAGAATTACCTGGTATTGGTTTGTCTCTCCATCCCGTCACTATACAGTACCACACTCTCTTCTCCATCCTTGTACCTATCCACTCCTGATCATTACTTATCATGAGCACAGGTGTGTTGTGGAAAGAGCTTGAGAGTCATTCTTCTATTAAAGATTTTTTTTTCTTAATAGTAGCTGTAGTAAGTAGTCTTTGGGGGATTGCCCACTGTGGGGGATTGGTGGGCCTCCACTGCAGATTTGTCCTTCCAGAATGCATTGCCTGGAGCTCCCAGGAGAATTCCTCTTCTGAAAGGCATTACCCAGTGTCCTGAAGCATTTGGAATCTGGTCCTTAGTTAAAGAAAAACCTGTAGAAACTTGTCACTATTGGCTTTTAGGGGGGTTTATGGAAGGTGAGTAGGTCAGGGAAGGTTGTTCTGTTTTATTTTTGTTTTAAAAAAAGGCTATAAGCAAGATTAGTATCCTGATTGTCTTAGGGTTGGAGAGACTTTTCCAACATCTGAAGGTAGCCAATTGTGTGTTTCCAAAGTCTCTGTGACAGGTTTATACCTTATATTAGTGGCTTCTGCAAGTAGTCCCAAGGCCTAGGAATTCGTTAGAAGTGCAAATCCTTGGGCTCTACCCCAAGCCTACTGAATTAGAAACTGAGGAGATGGTTCCCAGCAATCTGTTTTCACGAGGTCCCTAGATTATTCTAATGCTCATATCTCCCATTTAGTAAACATTCAATAAATAGTCTTTCTCTTCTCTCCCAATCTTGTGAGCTTGTCTAGGACTCTTGCCATTGTGAATGTTATCATTTCTCTGGGAAGTACCCTTTGATTTCCAAAGGGCTTTAGAAATAGAGGCCATGTAACAGCTATGACATGCATGTCAGCTATGAGAGGTGGCTTGGCCCCTTCTCAGACAGACTGGGAGGTCTATGAGCAGTCAGCTCTAAACGTGGGACATGGGAATGGAAGCTTCAGTTTCCAGGAAGACAGCCAACAATCCTATCTTCCTTGCACATCTTAGGAAAACTAAATAATTGGCCCCAAAAATTGGCTTTAAAAGGACTCATGTTGGGTGAGGTCAAAAGTGTGATTACTTGAAAATTGCTCCGCTGGTGGGGAAGGTACTTGAATTTAAGTGTCTGAATCAGATTTTTGCCATTACTGCTCTCAGCAGGAGAAGAGGCAGAAAAATCAATAGTCCTTGGTCTTGTTTAAGCTGCAAAACTACAGTTCTTCTTACCACCAAAGGTTTCAGGCTTTTTCTCTGCTAGGGAGAAGTTTGGGATTTCCAGGAAAAATGGAAGTTCCATGGCAGGATCCTCACCTGGCCCTGGTCTGCTTATTCACTGTGCACACGCAGTGCTCGCAGGTGCAGGCTTGCACGTATGTTGGCAGTGGGCTATCATTGACTCTATATAAAGAGCTCCGCCCAGTGCTCTGGAGCTGCAAGGCCGTGGAGAGGCCTGAGGCAGAGCCCTGCTTGCTGCATGCAGACTTGCCCTGAGGCAGAGGGGAGTCTAGCTCTCAACCTGCTCTCACAAGAATAAAGCTTTGTGTAAGACCTTTTACCCCAAAAATGTTCCATTGTCATTTTTTGGTCTCCTGGAGTCCAGAGTGAACTTGCCCGGGGCTGAAACCCTCAGGTGAGACAGGCCTTCCCTGTCACCACAAGTGCTGTCATGATTGTAAGCTTATGCTGAGTTCCTTGCATACCTTGCACACCTGCATAGCAGGAAGCCTGGAATCCTTGTGGTACCAGGAGACAGGTAGGGGTGAACAGCCAAGACCTAACTCCAGACCTTCCTTCCCTCTTCCTGCCTTAGGGTAGACCCTGAGCTGGGAGAACTGTATTCAGAAATACAGGTCAGAGGGCTGGGCACAGTGTCAGAAGGGGAGGCCTCTTCCTAACTTCACAGCTGTGTTGTGATTTAGATTAATGACAATCCTGAGTTTCCAGAGTAGCTTCCAGCCTTGAGGAGGAAGGCTGAGTGAGTAGTAGTATAATCATTCAGCATTTGAGTATCTCAATCTCCGCCAAGTCCAATGCTAGGTGTTTCTCATACAGCTTGGTGGTTAACACTGCCTAGTTTTGAATCTTAGCTCCATCATTTGATTACTGTGTATCATTTTTAAGTGGTTGAAGGTGCTACTGGAAGACTTGACTGATCGTAGCTTAAATGAATAGAAAGTATATTTTTGTCCCATAAAAAGAAATTTTAGGTGAGTGGCAGATGGCATTGATTTATTAGGGCAGTGATTTCAAGACCAGTATCCCCTGACTTTTGGCTTTCCCTCTTGATCTAAAATGGCTGTTACAGCTGCAGGCATCAGTCTGTGATTGAGGAAGGGAAAAGAGGATGTAGGAAAATACCAGTAATGTTTGTCCTTTTACTGGGAAGGCAAAGGTTTTCTCAAAATTCTCCAGGAGACATCTGTAAATATCTCACTGTCCAGAACTGGGCCACCTGGCTACTTCTCAGTACTTTGAAGGCTGGGAAAGTGAGTATAAGCTTTTTCAGCTTCAGTCATCCAAGCATAGGGGATTGGGAATGAGCATTGGGTTGCTTGCACATGGTCTACCACAATGATCTTGTCAGTGAATTAGCTTTTCCAGTTGGTTTCCTCATCTATAAAATAAAGATAATAGTAGAACCTGCCTCTTGAAAGCGTTGTGAGAATTAAATGAAATCAATGCAAAGTGCTTAACATAATACCTGACACATAAACAATAAGATTGTTTTTATTACTAGCATTATTATCACCTCAACTCTACAAAGTAATTACCCATTTTACATAATAGGAAGCTGAAGCTCAGTGAGCAGTAGTAATAAACTGCCTGAATTCTGAGTTTGAAATGGCACAGCTGGGATTAGAGCCTATACCTGAATCTAAAGTCTACACTCCTATTTTTGTACTGGTAGGTGAGTCAGCAGTGATTAGCTGGTGAGTCCATCTTGGCCAAACTCATGGCATCAGCTACAGGCTGGATGATCAGGGAGGGAAGGAAACTGAAAAAAATAGGTTCCGACAATGAGAGCCCACAGAGAAGTCCCTGTCTGGGACATATAAGGACAAAGAACTACAATGTAGGGAGTCATCACTGGACCAATACTATATCAGATATCAAATTGCAGAATGAATATTTGAGAAAAATGGAAATATGATAGGAACTATATAAGAAAAGCTAATTGTGGAAATAGCCAGAAAGTACTCCTAATCTAGCTTGGAGTGAGGAAGGTCAAGGAGGAATTTTTGGAGAAAGAAATGAAGTGAAGGGCATCAAAGGGAGGGACAGTTCAAGCACACAGGACAGCCTGAGCAGTGACATGGGAACAGAGTAGTCACATGGAGTGTGCTCAAATAGCTGTGTGTTTGGTGTTGGTAAAGTGTAAAATGCCAGGCCAGGATTGGCAAGAGAAGAGATAGGACACATATATGGATAGGAGCCAGACTTGGAGGGTCCTTCTGCCTTGTTAAGAAACTTTGAACTTTATCATTGTCAATAATGTTTTTTTCTCTACTTTTTAAAATTCAAGTATAGTTGATATACATAGAATATTGGTTTCCAGTGTATAACATAGTGATTTGACAGCTGTCTGCATTTTTAGATGTTCACCCCAGTTATTGTAATTACTATCTGTCAACATACAAAGATATTACAGTATTATTGACTATATTCTCTGTGCTGTGTTTTCATCCCTGTGACTAATTTATAATTGGAATTGTGTGCCTCTTTATCTCCTTCACCTATTTCACCCACTCTTACACACACACACCCCACCATGGCAACCAGCAATCTCTTCTCTATTAGTCTATTTCTGTTTTGTTTTTTAGATTCCACATACACATTAAATCATAAGGTATTTGTCTTTCTCTATCTGGTTTATTTCTCTTAGCATAATACCATCTGGGTCCATTCATGTTGTGGGCAAATGGTAAGATTTCATTCTTTTTTATGGCTAATATTCCATTGTGTAAATGTACCACCTCTTCTTTATCCATTCATCTGTCCATGGTTACTTAGGTTGCTTCCATATCTTGGCTCTTGTAAATAGTGCAGCAATAAATATAGGGGTGCATATGTCTTTTCAAGTCAGTGATTTTATTTTCTTCAGGTAAGTTCCCAGAAGTGGAATTACTGGGTCATACAGTATTTCTTTTTTTTAGTTTTTTAAGGGACCTCTATACTGCTTTCCCCAGTGGCTGTACCAATTTACATTCTCACCAACAATATAGGAGGGTTCCCTTTTCTCCATATCTCACCAACACTTGTTATTTCTTGTCTTTTGGATAGTGGCCATTCTGGCTGGTATGAGGTGAGATCTCATTGTGGTTTTGATTTGCATTTCCCTGATGATTAGTGATGCGGAGCATCTTTTCATGTCTTGGCAATAATCTTTATTCTTGTTTGGATACTTGTTTGGAACTTTATCCTTGGCTGCCAAAGTGTTTTAGGCATGATGGGTAGATTGGCATTTTAAAAAATCTCTCTGAATGTGTGAGGAGGATGGATTGGAGAAATTGAAAGTGGAAGTTAGAAGGCAAGTCAGGAGGCCCTTAATTAGTTCATTCAAGAGACCTAAACTAGGAGTGGTATTTAGGATGGAGAGGAGAGAGGCCATTTAAGACATTTTTACAGAGAACGATGTCTGGCATATAGTAGGATTCAGTATTTTTGGAATATGAATAAATAATTTAGGACTTAATGTTGGATTTGGGGAGTGAGGAAGGACAAGGAGTCTGGACTTAACCCAGGCTTCCTCTGGCTTAGGTGACAGGTTGCAGGTTATACCTTTAACCGAGTTCTTAGGAGCACTGAGGCCTGTGTGTTTCAGGAAGCTTTCCTTTTATGTTTCTCAGGTAATTTTCTCATAACTTGTGGGGAATCTTTTTTCCTAGTACTGGGATTTCTGAACTTCCTAGGTCTCACCAAGTAATACCTTGTAATTATGGGACAAGATAATGCTATTCCCATTTTACAGATTAAAAACTGTGGGGCAGAGTAGTTAAGTAACTTGTCTGGAATCTTCCAGCTCCTCAGAGTAAGGAGATGTTCTTTCCTCTGTAACATGTTGTCTTTAAGACTCCTGAACTTCTCATTGTAATTTCCACTGATTATAGGCCATAATAAAACAAGCAATAAAATTCAGAAGATTAGATTGATCTACTTAGCTGTTAAGATGAGGCCGTGAGTTAATTGTAATTCAGTGTACCTTCTACTTCAGTCTAACCAAGTGTACAGTATCATATTACACAAAGAAAGTTCTACTTGTGCCTCCTTAGTGTTAAAAGGAAAAAGTAACTCATGGATATAGAATCTACCATTCCCTTACCCTTATTCTTTATAAGAGAGATCTGGTTTCACTCTTGACTGTTACTTATATAACTGTGGGCAAATTACTTAGCCTTGAAGAGCCTCAGGCTTCTCACCTTTAACAGAAGAGATGTTCTTTAATAGTAGCTGTTATTATTGTACAGACATGGAAACAGATTTGGGATTAGGTAAGGATTTTAAGAGTCTTGCCCAGGTTCCATAGTAACCTAGTGGCTCTCTAAACAAACAAACAAAAAAAGTATTGAAATGGAAGCATTTTTCTGAGAAATCTTTGACCTAAGACATGTTGCATATTTCAGTGTATTTGAAAACCAAGTCCTGGTGTGCATGCCATACCTATTTCATATTTCCTTTAGCACCTCACCACTTGGTTGACAAATCTCTAGTAACATCAGCCTCTTAAATTTGTAGAGCCCAAAGAGAGTGTTTAAGACATTTTTACATACAACTGGAAAGTCTGGGTATTTGAATTCTGGTCTTGGCTCTGCCTGAAGGATGAGTGGCAGTTACTTGGAATAGATGAAATGCCTAACAATAGGTTAATTGAATCCATGTAAGAGTCCAACAATATGGTCATTTTATGGTTTCTCTTACTGTTTTTCTTCATTTCCAAAACAATATGTGCTCATTTTAGAAAAATCAGAAAATACTGAATATGAGAAAACATAAAAAATAATCTTTTTTTTTTGATTTTTGAATAATCTGAATAATTCAATCTGAATATTCTTTGAATAATCTGAATATTCTTTGAATAATCTGAATCAGATTCCTCTGATCCAGAGATAATAACTGTTAAGTGGTATATCTTTTTTTCCTAGATCTTTTTTTTTTAATTTTTTATTAAGGTATGATTGATATACACTCTGATGAAGGTTTCACATGAAAAAACAATGTGGTTACTACAGTTACCCATATTATCAAGTCCCCCCCATACCCCATTGCAGTCACTGTCCATCAGTGCAGCAAGATGCCACAGATACACTATGTGCCTTCTCTGTGCTACATTGTTCTCCCTGTGATCCCCCACACCATGTGTACTAAACATAATACCCCTCAATCCCCTTCTTCCTCCCTCCCCACCCACCCTCCCACACCCCTCCCCTTTGGTAACCACTAGTTCATTCTTGGAGTCTCTGAGTCTGCTGCTATTTTGTTCCTTCAGTTTTGCTTCATTGTTATACTCTACAAATGAGGGAAATCATTTGGCATTTGTCTTTCTCCACCTGGCTTATTTCACTGAGCATAATGTCCTCCAGCTCCATCCATGTTGTTGGAAATGGTAGGATTTATTTCTTTCTTATGGTCAAATAGTATTCCATTGTATATATGTACCACATCTTCTTTATCCACTCACCTACTGATGGACACTTAGGTTGCTTCCATATCTTGGTTATTGTAAAAAGTGCTGCGATAAACACCGGGGTACATATGTCTTTTTGAATCTGAGAACTTGTATTCTTTGGGTAAATTCCAAGGAGTGGGATTCCTGGGTCAAATGGTATTTCTTTTTTAGTTTTTTTGAGGAACCTCCATATTGCTTTCCACAATGGTTGAACTAGCTTACATTCCCACCAGCAGTGTATTTTCCTAGATCTTTTAAAATAGACACACATATGTATTATTTTTCAACAAAAAAGAGATGATATGCTATGTATTGTCCTATAACACCTTAATATATTTAAGGAATTATGAGTTGTTGGGTCATTTAGATTTGTTTCAGATAATGCTCTGTTGGTAGACATTTAGGTTGCTTTTACTTTCACTACTAACCAGTAGCACAAACCAGAAATAATAGACTGAAAATGAATGAGAAATAAAAATGCAAAAATGTTGGGACACTTTTATTTACACATTTTCAAAAGGGACAAAATTGCTTTAAAATGCATAAAAGATTGTAAGTACACATACATACACCCAGTACACAAAAATACCTATATTCAAAGCCTAAGTGACTGACTCAGTGTTTCCACAAAAGGCCATGCCAATTGGGAGCTTGCTTTTGTCCAGCTTGTGCTTGGCCAAGTGGCAATAGGGCTAATCACCTAGAGTCATGTAAGGGAGAGGGAAAGGCAGGAGGGAAGAGACATGACTGAGGATCTAGAAGACTTTCAAGTCTTAAAATCCATGAGCAAATACAACCATTTCCAAAAGGGAACTTTTCACAAAAGGGGTAAGGTGGGCAACTAATATTCACTGAAGTACCTAACACTCTGTACCAAGGATTTTTGCTAGTTATTTTGCATACTGTGTCTTTTAGTTTTCTAGCCTACAGTATAGGATATCCTGTGTTCTTGAGGCTCAGGTAAAGGAATTTACCTAAGATTTCATGTCTGTGAAGTGGTACAGCTAACTTCTGAATTCATATTTGCCCACCATCAGAATCCCTGCTCCTCCCACCGCTGGACCATGATGGCTCTTACAGGAGGGCCAGAGCAGGAAATTCCTTCTCCTGACCCTCAGGAGGAATTTTGAGATGGGTCTCTACAGAGCAAGTTCAAGACTGCCCTGTTTACTTCTCTAGCCAGTCCACATACAGATATACAGGAGAAGGAAAAAGGATACTGGGTCCTGACATAGAGTAGGTACTCAAAAAATGTTTACCAAACAGGTAAATTAACAGTTGCCTGTTTTTCAAAATGTCAAAACTGAGATGCTGAGAGTTAAAGTGATTTGCCCAAAGTCACAGAGCTAATAAGAACTGGGATTTGAATATAGGTCTGCCTATACATGAAGCTCTTGCTGCTTCTATAATAATACTGTACAGTTTGTCTCAGTTTGACATTTGTTCTCAATGTCCACAACAGTATTACTTGTTTGAATCAACAGTAGGGGGGAGTACATGGCCAGAGCACAAGTAGCACTCTAGTTAAGATATCTCTTGTAACTAACTTGGAGTTGCAGGAGGGAGAAGGAACCAGGTTAGATGCTATGATTCTTTCTGTTCCTTCCTTATTCTTCCACAACACTTTGTATCTCCCTCTTTGACAGCCTTTGTTCTGGGATGCATAATAAATATATAATTGAAATGACCACAGCATGTGTATTTAGCTCACTTTTTTAGATAACATTTAACATATGCACAATTATTTTAAAACTTAGATTTCTGGCTTTTCAGTGTACAGCTAATTCTAGCACTGGGAATGGACTAACTAAAAAAGACTGCAAAAGTGCAGGCTTCAAGGTAATAAAATGAGTGTATATATGACTGCTGACAACTTGAGCATAAATAAAGATGCATGTAGGTCTATGCCCCTAATTTCTTCATTCTCAAGGGGAAAAAATGTCTTGCCTCCATTCAAAAAAATAACTTCCTGGATCTTCTTACCTCCTCAGTCTGTCATCTCCTTTCTTTTACTGTCGATATCTTTACTCACTTTTCAACACAGCCTACTGTTCCAATGCCTTCATTAAATTTGCTCTGTGTCAAATCAAAAGGCACATATTATTATAATGGATTAAAAAAATTAGATCCAATTATATATTGTCTATAAGAGATCCACAAAGATACAAAATAGTTGAAAGTGAAAGGCTGGAAAAAAGATTATGTAACAGCAACCATAAGAAAGCTAGAGGGCTATATTAATATCAGAATAGACTTTAAAACCAAAAAAAAAGAAAGTTACTAGAGATAAAGTGTGATATTTCATAATGATGAAAGGATCAATCCATCACGAAGATAGATATAGCAATTACAAATGTACATGCACCTAACAGGGCCCCAAAATACATGAAACAAAAGCTGACAGAAATGAAGGGTGAAAGAGACAAATCAACAATCATAGTTGGAGACATTAGTACCTCACTCTCAATGGTGGATTGAACAAGTAGGCAGAAGGTCAAGAAATAGAATATTTGAACAACATTGTATACCAGCTACACCTAACATATCTATAGAACACTCCAACAACATAATTTTTCTCAAGTAGAAGAACATGAAACATTCTCTAGGATAGAATATATGCTGTGCCAGAAACAACTCTTGATACGTGTAAAGGATTAAGCTCATACTAAGTATGTTCTCCAACCACAATAAATGAAATTAGAAATCAATAACAGAAAGAAATTAAAAGTTAATTATTTGAAAACTAAACAACGCACTCCTAAATAACCAATGGCTCAAAAGAAGAAATCACAAGGGAAATTAGAAAATATTCGACAGTGAATGAAACACAACATACCAAAATTTATGGGATGTAGCCAAAGTAGTACTTAGAAGGAAATTTATAACTGTGAATGCCTATATTAAAAACTGAAGAATGATCTCAACTCAGTAACCTAACCTTTCACCCTAACACACTGGGAAAAAAAAGAGCAAACTAAAATAAACCTAAAGCAAGTAAAGGGAAGGAAATAATAAAGATTAGAATAGAAATCAATGAAATTAAAACATAAAAAATAGAGAAAAACAATAAACCAAAAGTTGGTTGTTTGAAAAGATCAATTAAATTGACAGACTTTTATCTAGGCTGATCAAAAACCAAAGAGAGAAGACTCAAATTACTAAAATCAGGAATGATACAGGCAGCATTACGGAAGTAAAAAGGATTATAAGGAAATATTGTGAACAGTTGTATGCCCACAAATCAGATAACTAGGTGAAATGGACAAATTACTAAAAAGATACAAACTACCAACATTGACTTAGGAAGAAACAGAAAATCTGAAATGGTCCTACAAGTAGAATTAGTAACAAAAACACTTCCTACAAAGAAAAGCCCAAAACCAGATAGCTTCTTTGGTAGGTTCTACCAAACATTTGAATAAGAATTAACATTAATCCTCCACAGACTCTTCTGAAAAATAGAAGAGGAGGTAACACTTTCTAATTAACTCCTTCTATAAAGCAAGTATTGCCCTAATACCAAAACTAGACAAAGACATCACAAGAAAACTGCAAATCAGTATCCCACTTGAATATAAATGCAAAAATCCTCAACAAATATTAATAAAGTGAATCAAATAGCTTATAGAAAGGATTATATTATACTAGGTGGACCAAGTGGGATTTATCCCAGGGGTGCAAAATCCTTTCAACATAGGAAAATCAATTGATAAATTATACCACATTGAAAGATTAAAGAACAAAACCCATATAATCATCTCAGTAAACAGAAAAAGCATTTGACAAACTTGAATACCCTTTCATGATTTAAAAAACAAAGAAACAACCCAACAAACTAGGAATCAAACTGGTAAAGGACATTTATGAAAAACCTATGGCTGTCATCATACTTAAAACTGAGTGTTTTCCTGCTAACATTGGGAATAAGGCAAGGATGTCCAGTCACATGACTCTATTGAACAATTCACTGAAGGTTCAAACCAGGGCATTTGAGCAAGAAAATGAAAGTCATCCAATGTCATCAGACTGGAAAAGAAGTAAATTTACCTGTATTTATAGATGACAGGATTGTGCCTATAGAAAATTCTGAGGAATCCATAAACTATTAGAACTAATAAATGAGTTCAAGAAGATTACAGAACACAAGATCAATTACAAAAATCAATTGTAATACAGTTGTAATAATCCAAAAATGAAATTAAGAGAACAATTTCATTTTCAGTTGCATCAAAATGGATAAAATAGGAATAAATTTAACAAAAGAAGGGCAGAGCTTATGCTCTAAAAACTATAAAGTACTTTAAATTAAAAATTAAATAATTGGAAAAATATTGTATATTCATAGATTGAAACATTATTTTTAAGATGGTAATACTTTCCAAATTGATCTACAGATTCAACACAGTCCCTATCAAAATCCTACCTGGCTTGTTTGTAGAATTGTTTGACAAGCTGTTCCTAAAATTCACATGGAAATTCAAAGAACCTGAATGAACCAAAACAATATTGCAAATGAACAAAGTTGGAGGCCCCACACTTCCTGATTTCAAAGTTTATCAGAAAGCTGCAGTAATCAAGACAGTGTGGTTCTGGCATAAGGATAGAACTGATTATCCAGAAACCAACCCTGTTATTTACAGTCAATCATTTTCAATAAGAATACCAAAATCACATCAGTGGGATAAAGAGTAGTCTTCAATAAATGATGCAGGACAACTGGATATCCTCATAGGAAAGAATGAAATAGGATTCCTACCTCATACCATATGCAAATACTAACTCAAAATGGATCAAAGACCTAAATATAAGAGCTATAAAACCATAAAACTCTTACAAGAAGACTTGGAGGTGAATATTTGTGATATGACACCAATAGTACAAACAGCCAAAGTTAAAGACAGATAAAGTTGGACTTAACAGAATTAACTTCTGTGCTTCAGAGGACACCATCAAGAAAGCAAGAAGACAACCCACAGAATGTGATAAAATATTTGCAGATCATCTGTCTGATAAGAGACTTGTATCTAGAATATATCAAGAACTCTTACAACTCAGACAACCCAGTTAAGAAATATGTAAAGAATCTGAATAGACAATTCTCCAAAAGAACATGTACAAATGGCTAATATGCACATGAAAAGATGCTCAGCATAATTAGTCATCAGGTAAATGCAAATCAAAACCACAGTGAAATACCTCTCTATACCCCTTGGATGGTTATAATAAAAAAAAACAGGTAACAAATAACAAGTGTTGACAAAGATGTGGAGAAATTGAAACCCATGTACTGCTGGTGGGGATGTAAAAATGGCGTAGCCACTTTGGAAAAGAGTCTGGCTCTTCTTCATATGAATGGTTTCCTGTCTCTGTGGCTGCTTATAGTGTTTTTTTGGTTGGTTTTTTTTGGTTTTGTTTTTTTTGGTGTGGGAGGGGGTGGAATACCAATCCTTTTATCTTTGCCTGTTAGAATCCTGCCCATCCCACAAGGCCCAACTCAAATTCTAGTTTCTCAAGCATATATATACCTAGAAACCAGGTTTCTAGGCTGTTTATCTTCATTTGGTACTGCAAAATTGCCCTTCAGAACTCCTTTACTAATTCCCATTGTTTCAGATCCTTCCCCAACACTTGATATTGCAGACTTGAAAATTTTTGTCAGTCTGGTAGGTGGGAAATGGCTACTTTATTCCATTTATTTGCATTTTGCTGATTACTAGTATGATTGAACATCTTTTCCTTTTCTCCTCTTTCTCTCTAGCCATTTGCACGATTTCTGTGAATTGCATGGTTAGATTCTATTCGCTTATTTTCATTTCCCAATTTATTAATATGAATTCTTTATTCTGGATACTAACCCACTGTTATATGTGTTACATCTCCTCACTCTGTGCTTATTTTTTAACTTTGTTTATCGCATCTTGTCACATAGGTTTAAATTTTGATGAGTTAAATTTATTGACCTTATGGGGTTTTCCCTTTTGAGCTCATCTAAGAAATACTGTATAATCACAAGGTCAAATTGATATTTTCCTTTTTTTTTTCCCTTATAGCTTTAGAGTTTTGTTTTATTTTTAGGTCTTTGGTCTTTCTGGAATTGGAGAAGTGTCAAGTAGGGATCCAATACTTTTTTCACATATGAAAAACTGTATTTTATTTAATCTGAAAGAGATTCCTTTTTTTAAAACCAGATCTCTTTCAACAGAATAATGGAATAAAAGGGTGACTTGACCTGGGAAAGAAAAGAATTTATGGACCAACTCATCAGTTTGCAAATTTTCATTGTTCTCTTTTATCTCTTTTTACAAGATAAATGCAGAGAGGGCAGAAAAGTCATTCACCGAACAGTCTGTAAAATGCTGAGTACCCACCATCTGCCTTACAGATACAGAAGAAGCACACTCCTGGAGTGGAGTTTGAGGCAGGCCATCTGCTTTCCATTAAAATTTCTCTCATACTGGCAAATAGGGGAATTTGGAGATTTTTACAAATTTGTAAAATAATTTTTTCCCTGAGGAACACCACACACTTAGGCTCATGTGCTTACCTAGGAGCAATTTTATTATTAGCTTTAACATAACCTATTCTCTTACCTATTTTTGCTTATATTATTTTTACATTAAAGACATACCAACTTAAGCCTGCTCTGGTTTGAGCAGCTTTTCTCATCTAGGGCTCAAAGTAAATGACCCATAGGTTGCTGGCCCTTTAGCTGAAGTACAACCCAACAACTACTGGGTATTTCTGCCTTCTTGTTACCTCAGAGGAAGTATCTTGCCCTGAGGAAAAATGTGCCTCACTTACACCCTTGTGATTCCATGGGGCTTGCTAGTAGGACAGTGGGTGGGTGGGCCTTGAATCTAGTATACAGGCCACCTCAGATTCTGGTCTGGTAGGCAGGTCCAGAACCAGCACTGCAGAACAGCGGCCTGCTGGGCTGACCTGCATTCTCGCCACCATAGCACTCTCAGGAACCAGGCCTCCCAGCTCATAAGAAAAGTTCAGATTCAGTATATTTTTTCTGAGCCAACAGACTCAAAGTTCCGTTTAATTTGTTTAGTTTATTTTCTTTCTTTACCTATTAAAGAAAAGAGAAAAAAAAAGCCTACAAACCCTACAGCAAGAATGTTTCCCATCTTGCTTTGTAGCTTTCAGCTCACAGCAATAAAAATGGGATTTTGCCATCAGGATGAAGTTTTGTAGGCTTTGTCTCCTAAGCATCTTTGTAGTTGCCCTTCTCTTTTTTATCCCATTGTTGACTGGTTTAGCTTTGCCTTTGGGCTACTGCAGTAACCTCCAATCTGGTCCCTCCTTCTCTGAGCTCACCCACTTGGTCCACAACTGCTGCTAGAATAGGTAAAACACAATTCTGAAACGCCCCAGTTTAAACTCCTTTGATGAATTCCTTTTATTGATTGATAAATTCATTCCTCAGGCTGGCATTCAAATCCTTTCACAGTCTGTCCTCAGTCTCTTTTAATCTTTTGTTTCCTGCCACTTTTTCCTACAGATTATAACTATTTGCTGTTTCCTTGGTATGGCATATACTTTTGGGCCTTCATGTGTGAAACGAATATATATTTCTTTGTCCCCACCCCCCACACCTGACAGACTCTGCCTATTGTTCAAGACCACCTAAAATGTTTCTTCTGAGATGCCATTTCCAGCTCTCCCAGAGCTGGGAGGAGGACTGGAGACCTCCACCTCAGCACTATGAAACATCCCAACATTCTCTGATTGTGTATCATAACATTGCCTGGAGATTAATATAAATAATCTCTATCATATCCCCATTAGATGGTAAGCTCTTATGTAAAGAACCTAGCACCTGCTTTGCACAGAGTAATCGTCTGCTGGATGTTAAATAACTATGTTGGTGGATAATGATAAAAAATCTGGATTAAGTCACTTCAGGCCTTCACTTTCTATCACCAGCCTTGTTATGTTAGTTCTTTTTTTTTAATTGGGGGGAAAAAAACAGCAGAAGAATGAACAAGGCAAGAAGAAAATTGAATTGTTTTGAGGGAAAGGGATTTATAAATTGAAGTCTGGCCAAAAGGGGACAACCAGGATGGGGAAAGATTGAAGGAGTTGGGTCTTTTGCATTTGGACAAGAGAAAATTCAGGAAGAAAAGCTGCTATCTTCATATTTCTGGAGGGTGTGCTGGAGCAGGGGGAGCAGATGTGAACTGTGAGGGACCAGTGGCTATGAAGGTGTTCAGGGTTAGATTCCTTAAAAGGCAGAATTTTTAGCTCAGAGTAAAGAATTGCTTAGCTTAACCTCCAGAGCTCTCCAACAGGAGCTTTAACCACCTGTGTTCTGAGCACAACGTCATTGGAAGGGTGTGCTTGGCAGGGGCCATATGGCCAACCTGTGGGCCACTATAAAGGGTATTTCCTGTGCTAGGTGGTAGATTGGATTCAATCACCTCTAATACCTCTTAATTCAGCACCTATGTGATACTGCTCAACAACCCAAGCATGACCTATATTAAGACACTGGGAACAGAGAAATAGCTCTTTTTTGGTAACTGAACCATCTTTGACCAAATTGACTCTCCAGAGTAATTTCCTGTTTTCCTAGGTTTTGAAGCTGAAATAAAAGACCTTTGACAAAGAAAATGGCAGCCAAATCCAAAAGTTTGCACTGAATAGGCTCATGTTTTGAGGAGAGGTAGGGAGGTTGGTAGGAATGGACTTTGTCTTACTCAGTGGCCTGGGTGCTGTGCCGCTCTCTGTTTACTAGCCATGTAGGTAAGTCTCGGCTTCAGTGTCTTCATCTCCAAAGTGGGTTAGAATGGATCTCATAGAGTTAGGGTGAGGATTCAGTCAGATTAAGAAATGCCTAGCACAGTTCTCAGAACATACTACAGATTCAACATTATATCCTTTCTTTTGGCCTCTTGTTTTCAATTTTGAAGAAATAAAGCTTTCTTTTTCTTGTTTGATTTTTGGTCATCATCCTGGCCTTGGAGACAGTTTTCTTCTTTTTATTTGTGAATTTCAAACTTGAAGTGCCTTCACTGCATTAAGTGTTCCCCTGCTCACAGAGGAGTAATCCTCTGTCATCCTGAGCCAGTCAGTCTTTCACTAGCTTTTGATACCTTGCCCTTTTCACTTCCTAAAGATAAAGTAGTTTCTGAAATAGTCCTCTGATTTCTCTTGAAAGTAATTTCTAATTTCCATATTAATCAAAAAATAGTTTTACATTTCTTCAGTCCTAATTCTATTAACAACTAGGAAAAGGGATTAGGTTGTATTGACATCTATGAAGTAATTTAAAGTACACATTAGAATCCCAGGAAACCTGATCGTTATAACTTTTAGTATTCAAAGGAGAAAAGCTCACTTGTGTCCATTTATTCTCTTCACTTTTTACCTTCAAAGAGGATTAATACAGAAGGGGCAGACTAGTTCCAAGGACCAAGTCATAGTTATTTAGCAGGTATGGACAAAGGCATTATTTTTAGGATTCCCTTTCTAGTATCACCACTGACTTGCCTAAGTCACCACTGATTTGGCTAAGAATAATCTTAGCCAAATGTCACATCACCTCTCTGAGCCTGTTTCCTTATCTACAAAATGGGGGGAATAATTTTAGGGTTCTTTTGAAGCTCAAATGAGATAGCAGATGTGAAAATATCTTTTGTATGAGCAATGGGTGAAATGTCATGGTGTATTAGGTAAACTCATTATCTTTATCCCCAGTGAACTTCAACACAGCCAGGCAACATGGGGGACCAGGACCTGGAATGCACTCTGCTCTCTCAGGTCATCCAGAGCCTGGCCAGAGAGTCTTTGGAGTGCACTAGGGAAGAGCCTTATAGTAGGGAACAGCCACAAACTAGCAAGTGCTACCCTGACCTAAAGTTTACAGCCCAGTGGTAGGAGAAAGTCTGTCTTCCATAAACAAGTAAACATACGTCAGGTTGGTAAGTGCTGTGAAGGCAAACAAAGCAGGGTAAGGAGCACAGAGAGTAATGAAAGTTGAGAGTCCTTTTAGAAAGAATGTAAGGTGACCTTTGAACAGAGTTCCAGGATCAGGAAACAGAAGGGGTAAAGCCTCTGAGATGGGAAAGTGCTGGACACATTTGAAGAAAGCAAGGAGGCCATTATGGCAGGAGTAGATTAGCATGAGGGCAAATACTAGAAGAGGAGGATTGAGAGGTGGCTGAGGCCCAGGTGGGTCATTAAAAGGATTTCACTGTGATTGTCTTGGGAAGCCACTGTGGAGCTTAAAAAGAGGTGTCATGATCTGATTTAATGTTTTAACAGGATCACTGTGGCTGCTGTGGGAAATAGATTCCACAGGATCAAAAGTAGAAGCAAGGAGACTAGTTATGAAGCTATTGCAATAATCTAGGTGAGAAGTAACGATGGCTTGGACTAGGATAGAAAGTGTATAGGTAAGGACATATGGTCAGATTCTGAATATGTTCTGAAGGTGGAACTAAAAGAATTTGCTGATGGATTAGATGTAAATAGAGAAAGAGTAGAGTCAAGGATGACACTAAAGTTTTTGGCCTGAGAAGGTGAAAGAATGGGTTGTCATGTACTGGTATGGAGAAAACTGCAGAAGAACAGGTTTGGAAGGAAGTAGGAGGACAGAAAAAAAAAATTCAATTTTGAGTATCGTAAGTTTGCAATAATAATAGCTAATTTTTGAAGTCTTAACTATTTGCCCGGCTCCTAATGCTTTGAGGCCTTAACTAATTTAATACTTATAACAACCTACTAGGTAAGTAATGCTAGTCCCCTTTCACAGATGGGAAAACTAAAACACAAAGAGATTAAGTAAGTGGTCCAAGATCACACAAATAATTAGTGGTGTTGCTGGGATTCAAACCTAAGTGTGGATCCAGCTCCAGAGACCACATTCTTTTTTTTTTCTTTTTCATGTAGATGTAATGATGTTTCTTTTTTTTTTTTTTAAGATAATTATTTTTTTTATTGAAGGGTAGTTGACGCACAGTATTACATTACATTAGTTTCAAGTGTACAACACAGTGATAAAACATTTATATACATAATTCTAGGTTCCAGCTATCACCCTACCAAGCTGTTACAGTAACTTGACTATATTCCTTATGCTATACATTGCATCCCGGTTACTTATTTATTTTACCATTGGAAGTCTGTCCTTTTTTTTTTTTTTTTGTGAGGGCATCTCTCATATTTATTGATCAAATGGTTGTTAACGACAATAAAATTCTGTATAGGGGAGTCAATGCTCAATGCACAATCATTAATCCACCCCAAGCCTAATTTTCGTCAGTCTCCAATCTTCTGAGGCATAACAAACAAGTTCTTACATGGAGAACAAATTCTTACATAATGAATAAGTTACATAGTGAACAGTACAAGGGCAGTCATCACAGAAACTTTCGGTTTTGCTCATGCATTATGAACTCTAAACAGTCAGTTCAAATATGAATACTCATTTGGTTTTTATACTTGATTTATATGTGGATACCACATTTCTCTCTTTATTATTATTATTTTTAATAAAATGCTGAAGTGGTAGGTAGATACAAGATAAAGGTAGAAAACATAGTTTAGTGTTGTAAGACAGCAAATGTAGATGATCAGGTGTGTGCCTGTAGACTATGTGTTAATCCAAGCTAGACCAGGGCAATAAAACATCCACGTATGCAGAAGATTTCTCTCAGAACGGGGGGGTGAGGTTCTAAGCCTCACCTCTGTTGATCCCCAATTTCTCACCTGATGACCCCCCTGCGACTGTGCCTGTCTTAGGTTGTTCCTCCCTTGAGGAATCTTACCCGCAGAGACCACATTCTTAACCACTCTAGGGTATAGCCTTGAAGTGTAGCAAACATCCCAAGTGGAGTTGTTGAGTAGTCTGTTAGATACTGTATGAGTCAGGAGTTCAGGAGAGAAGCTCCATCTAGCAGTATGAAATTCAGACACAGTGGACACACTGAAACTGGAAAGGTAAGTTAGGGCAGACCGCCATAAAGGGAGACATGGTCACAAGAAGACGAAATGATGAGATCAAGCCCCCAAAGACAGCCTGTCCCCTCAGGTGTGGTTAACCCATCAGTCCTGCATCTTAGAGTCAAGGAGGGTATTTTGACCCCAAAATACTGCCCTTCATGCTTCTGCCTGAAAAGCCCTTCCTCCCCTTTTTTATCTACATCCAGGGACTCCTAGTGCCCAGTATATTCCCTGGCAGACAATAGGTACCAAATAAATGTTGGCTGACGAAGGCTTCTTCTCTGCCCACTTTCTTCCTTATCACAGCACTTTTCAGGCTGCATTCTAACAGTCCTGCTGTCTTCCTCAGTTGGTGACTCTCTTAAGGCCAGGGACCCTGTTGGGTTGGTTACTTTTGTTTTTAGACTGCTCATGACTCCAGGACACAATCCCCCTCGTAATCTGTTCTCTGAGTGCCTATTCTCTGCCTTAATCTATGCTAGGCACTAGAGATGCCAACATCATCAGCAGCTGAAGCAATAAGATGAATAGGATGAGCTGGAGGCAAGGACACAAACACAACCAAACCAGGGAAAGTTGTGAGAAGGAAGCCTAGCTTGCCTGTGACACCCTTTTTGAACTGGAGGAGTTAATGGTGGGGAAGGGATATTCTTTACTGACCATACAGACTGTTCAGCACACCAGCCTGTTGTGAGCAGCTCAGATGCTTGCTGCCCAGGCCAAGGGCTCAGGAGAGGTGGGTGGTGTGTTGACAGGGCAGGGAATGAGAGGGATTGACCAAGAGCTGTTGTGTATAGGCAAGTGAGACATAGCTGTGCCTTCTCAAGGAGCTTGCATTCTGGGGAGAAGGAGGCAAACCAGAAATGTAAATAAATCATTGAAGTACAGTGTGATAAATTCTGTAATTCTGGATACGTGTGTCTTCAAATTTGTTCTTTTCTAAAGGGTAGACGCTATAGATAGAGTTCACTAAAGTATGAGAAGTCCCTTTGAGACAATCAGAGCTGTCTCACAGTGTAGGGGGGGGGTCTCAGGAAAGGAAGGAGTTCACTGCCTGTGGAGATGTAAGCCCTGGGGTGAGTGATCCAGTGAGTGAGTTTCAGAGGAGGCTCTAGCCCCAAACTTGAGGGTGGACCAAATGGCTTTTAAGGTGCTTTCATAATCTCAGCATCTGTCACCCTGATTCCCTTCCTTTCTCTCAACCTGAAGTTACTTTTATAAAAATGAAGTGGGTTGGACCAAATAAAAATATTTCTAATGCTTCTATTCTATGATATCTGCCAAATTCAAGTGAACAAAAAAGATTCGACTTGGAAACATTGAAGGAAGATCCTGTAATTGCCCCTAAAATAAAAGGCATCTGAAATGACATAACAGGGGTGTGATTTCCCATGGCTGCACAATCTTTCACATGAAGCCTGAATACAGATTTTAGCTGTAAGACCAGATCAGTTTGCTTCCCAGATTAAACCTCTGACTTTCTTCTTGAGAAGTGACAGACCTCCACATTACTAATTAAGTGACAAGTTGGCTACCTTGGTTCCAAAATCAGAAAATGATTGAAGTATAAAGAGAGATTAATTTTCTTAGGAGTTGGAAAGGATTTAGGGAAAGGCATATTAACAAAGATACATATTAAAGCTCAATATTTAAGTATCCCAAAGAAGCTTTAAGGGACTTACGGATTTAATCTTTCACTTTTAAAATCATCTTTCCATTGTTAGTTAAAATACCAATGAGCATTAAAAAACTGCAGAGAGCAAAGAGACAGGTACTTACGCACTGCTAGTACAAGTAAAACTGACAGTCTTTCCAGAAAGCAGCATTGCAAAGTATGTGAAAACTCTCATCATGTCACTTACCAGCTTCATTGCTGTTGCCCTGATGTGAGCTGCCTCATCTATTGCCAGGAGTTTGCAGCAGGCTCCCAACTGGTTTCTGTGCTTCTACCCTTCCTCCATTACAGTACGTTACCAACAGAGCAATGTAAGTGACCCTTTTCAGACATAAGATCATGTTATTCTTCCACTCAGACCCTGTTATGGCTTCTCATTTTACTTAGGAAAAATCAGTCCTTACAGAAGCCTTAGACCCTACATGAACTAACCAGCCCTTTATCTCTGACTTCCTCTACTGCTATTGTTCCACTTCAGCCCTCCTGGCCTCTTTGCTATTCCTCAGATGCGTCCCATATTCTCCTAACTTAGTGTCTTTACACTGTTTCCTTTGTCTGAAATGTTCTTCCTTTAGCCATCTGCTTAGTTGACTATTTCCTTCACATCTTTGTGAAAATCTTATCTTCTCCATATATCTTGTACTGGTCACCCAATTTAATATTCAGTGCCCTCCCTTGGCAACACTCCAGCACATTTGATGCTCTTTGCCCTGCCATTTTCTCTTTTCTATAGCACTTAAGACTTGTTTCTTTATATTTACTGCTTATCCTTGGCCTTCTCCCACCCTTTCAAAATGTAAGTTCCCCAAGGACAGGGTATTCAGAAGTTTGTTAAATGGATGAGCTTTAAAAATAGCACCATCTTTTGACCTAGAAATCTCATTTCTAGAATGCACTCCTACAAAAATAACCAAGATTTATTTAGGTTGTTCTCATATCTTTATTTATAATAATGAAAATTTACAACCACCCAAACATCTAAAAACAGAATAATGGTTAGATGATTTGATGTATCTATTAATGGAACATTACAAAGATATGTTTTTGAAGAATATGTAATTACATAGAAAAATGCTTATAATGTTAAAGTGAAAAAGTAGAATTTAAAACTACACATACCCTTACCTCATACCAAATGCAAAAAATGGATCAGTGATCTAAATATAAGAGCCAAAACCACAAAACTCATAGGGTAAATCTTCATGACCCTAGATTTGGTATTGGATTCTTAGATATGACACCAGAAGTGTGAACAACAAAAGAAAAATAGATAAATTGGACTTCATTGAAATTCATTAAAATCTGGACTTCATTAAAGATTTTTGTGCATCAAAGGTGTTGTCAAGAAAGAGAAAAGACAATCCACAGAATAGGAGAAAATGCTTGCAAGTCATGTCTGGTAAGGGTTTAGTATCCAGAATGTGTGTGTGTGTACATATAATATATATAATAAATTAAAAAAAGAACTTCTACAATTTAACAAAACAAACAACCCAGTTTTTTAAATGGGAAAATGTTTTGAATAGGCCCTTCTCCAAAGAGATATACAAAATGACAAAAAATACATGAAAAGATGTTCAACATAATTAATCATTAGGGAAGTGCATATTAAAATCACACTGAGATAAAATCACACTTCATACCTGTTAAGATGGTCATAATAAAACAATTTTAAAAAATAAGTAAAAGGTGTCAATGATTTATCCAATAAGGGGTTAACATCCAAAATATATAAAGAACTCATATGTCTCAATATCCAAAAATCAAATAACCCAATTAAAAAATGGGCAGAGGATCTCAACAGACACTTCTCCAAAGAAGAAATACAGATGCCCAACAGGCACATGAACAGCTGCTCCCCATCACTAATCATCAGGGAAATGCAAATTAAAACCGCAATGAGAGATCACCTCACACCAGTTAGGATAGCGAACATCCAAAAGACAAGAAATAAATGCTGGTGAGGAAGTATAGAAAAGGGAACCCTCCCTACGCTGTTGGAGGGAATGTAAATTGGTTCAGCTGCTCTGGGAGGCAATATGGAGGTTCCTCAAAAACCTAAAAGTAGAAATACCATTTGACCCAGTAATTCCACTCCTAGGAATTTACCCAAAGAAAACATCCCTGATTCGAAAAGACATATGCACCCCTATGTTTATCACTGCACTGTTTGCAGTAGCCAAGATGTGGAAGCAATCTAAGTTTCCATCAATAGAATGGTTAAAAAAGTGATCCTGCCATTTGCAACAACATGGATGGATCTGGAGGCTATTATGCTCAGTGAAATAAGTCAGGTGGAGAAAGACAAATCCAACTGATTTTACTCATTTGTGGATTATAAAAACAAAGCAGGAGAGGAGCCAAGATGGTGGCGTGAGTAGGGCAGTGGAAATCTCCTCCCAAAACCATATATATTTTTGAAAATACAACAAATACAACTATTCCTAAAAGAGAGACCAGTGGATACAGTACAACAGCCAGGCTACATCTACATCTGCGAGAACTCAGCATCACACGAAGGGGGTAAGATACAAGCCGCGGCCTGGCAGAATCCGAGCACTTCCCCCACCCTAGCACCCCGGTGGGAGGAAAGTAGTCGGAGCAGGGAGGGAGTGAAAGCCCAGGACTGCTAAACAACCAGCTCTAGTAATCCTCACCAGGAGCGCAGACACACAGTGCATGGTGTGCTGGATATTAGAGAAATGATAAAGCAAAATCTGCAAGCAGGTCCCCGAAACCAGCTCCCCTGGGACAAAAGAAAAGCGAGTGCTTTTGAAAGTCTTAAAGGGACAGGGAACTCACAGCTGGACGGAATCATCCCAGCACACTCAGCCCAGCATCTGGGAATCCCAGGGAACGCCAGGCACCCTAACCCCCTGGGCGGCAGTGCAGCTCTAAAGCCCATCACGGCAATAAGCAGCTTGCCAGTCGTTCCGCCAGCCGGTGCAGCCCCCGACACAGCAGCCAGTAGCCTGAGAGCAGTGAGGGTGGAGCAGCCCAGGAGCAGGCACAAGAGCCGGCAGCGGCTGAGTGGCCCAGGAGCAGCTGTGCATACCCGCGGTGGAATGGCCCGGGAGTGGCTGCACCCCTGGTAGCTGCCCAGAATCTCCTCCCGGCACGCACCCGCCCGGGCCAGACCCAAAGGCCACTACTAGCGCGTAGCTGCCTGGCACAGGGAGAAGAAACCGGGGCAAGGAGCAAAGGGGTGCCGCTCTCGCAGGAGAGCACACCTGGTGCGTCAGCCACTCCCCGCAGGGCTCTGGGCTACCTTGATGGTGACCCCACCCACGGGAGCTTAGGGGATTAATCTGGAGGCTGCTTCAGGAGTGTGGATAACCGATACAGGCAGCAGAGAAGGGCAAGGCAACCAGCAAACAGGAAAAGACGTTCTCCCAGCTGCCACACATGCAACCTGCCTACAGCTACCTCTATTGCCATGAAAAGGCAGAAGAATTTGGTCCAGTCCAGAATTACCCAGACAGCCCCCGAGAGATGACCTGGGGAGATAGATTTAACCAATCTTCCTGAAAAAGAATTCAAAATAAAGGTGCTAACCATGCTGATGGACCTGCAGAGAAATATGCAAGAGCTAAAGGAGCAAGTAGGGAGGGAGAATACAGAAATAAAACAATCTCTGGAAGGACTGAAGAGCAGACTGGATGAGGTGCAAGAGGCCGATAATGGAATAGGAACTAGAGAACAGGAATACAGAGAAGCAGAGGCAGAGACAGATTAAAAGATCTCCAGGAATGAAATAATATTAAGAGAACTGTGTGACCAATCCAAACGGAACAATATTCGCATTATAGGAGTAGCAGAAGAAAAAGAGAGAGAAAAAGGGATAGAAAGTGTTGTTGAAGAAATAATTGCTGAAAACTTCCCCAGACTGGGGGAGGAAATAGTCTCTCAGACCATGGAGGCTCACAGAACTCCCAACACAAGGGACCCACGGAGGACAACACCAAGACACATAATAATTAAAATGGCAAAGATAAAGACAAGGACAGAGTATTAAAGGCAGCCAGAGAGAAAAATGGTCACCTACAAAGGAAAACCCATCAGGCTATCACACTTCTCAACAGAAAAACCTTACAGGCCAGAAGAGAATGGCATGATATATTTAATGCAATGAAACGGAAGGGCCATGAACCGAGAATACTGTATCCAGCACAATTATCATTTAAATATGAAGGACAGATTAAACAATTCCCAGACAAAAGTTGAGGGAATTTGCCTCCCACAAAACACCTCTACAGGATATTTTAAAGGGAATGCTCTAGATGGAAGTACTCCTAAGGCTAAATAGATGTCACCGGAGAAAACAAAATCACAGCAAAGAAAGCAGACCAACCAAATACTAACTAAAGGCAAAAAATAAAATCAACTACTCACAAAAGCAGTCAAAGGAAACACAAAAGAGTACAGAATAAAACACCTAACATAAAAGAATGGAGGAGGAGGAATAAGAAGGGAGAGAAATAAAGAATCATCAAACTGTGTTTATAATAGCTTAATAAGAGAGCTAAGTTAGATAGTAAAGAAGCCACCCTTGAACCTTTGGTAACCACGAATATAAAGCCTGCAATGGCAATAAGTACATATCTTTCAATAATCACCCTAAATGTAAATGGACTGAATGCACTAATCAAAAGACACAGAGTAACAGAATGGATAAAAAAGTAAGACCCATTTATATGCCGCTTACAAGAGCCTCACCTCAAACCCAAAGACATACACAGACTAAAAGTCAAGGGATGGAAAAAGATATTTCATGCAAACAACAAGGAGAAAAAAAGCAGGTGTTGCAATACTAGTATCAGACAAAATAGACTTCAAAACAAAGAAAGTCACAAGAGATAAAGAAGGACATTACATAATGATAAAGGGGCAGTCCAACAAGAGGATATAACCATTATAAATATATAATACAGGAGCACCAACATATGTGAAACAAATACTAACACAATTAAAGGAGGAAATAGAATGCAATGCATTTGTTCTAGGAGACTTCAACACACCACTCACTCCAAAGGACAGATCAACCAGACAGAAAATAAGTAAGGACACAGAGGCACTGAACAACACACTAGAACAGATGGACCTAACAGACATTTACAGAACTCTACACCCAAAAGCAGCAGGATACACATTCTTCTCAAGTGCACATGGAACATTTTCCAGAATAGACCACATAGTAGGTCACAAAAAGAGCCTCAGTAAATTCAAAAAGAATGAAATTCTACCAACCAACTTCTCAGACAACAAAGGCATAAAACTAGAAATAAATTTTACAAAGAAAACAAAAAGCTCACAAACACATGGAGGCTTAACAACATGCTCCTAAATAATCAATGGATCAATGACCAAATTAAAGCAGAGATCAAGCAATATATGTAAACAAATGACAATGACAGCATAAAGCCCCAACTTCTGTGGGACGCAGTGAAGGCAGTTCTAAGAGGAAAGTATATAGCAATCCAGGCCTACTTAAAGAAGGAAGAACAATCCCAAATGAATAGTCTAAAGTCACAATTATTGAAACTGGAAAAAGAAGAACAAATGAGGCCCAAAGTCAGCAGAAGGAGGGACATAATAAAGATCAGAGAAGAAATAAATAAAATTGAAAAGAAAAATAAGACAATAGAAAAAAATCAGTGAAACCAAGAGCTGGTTCTTTGAAGAAATAAACAAAATAGGCCCCCAGCCAGACTTATTAAGAGAAAAAGAGAATCTACACACGTCAACAGAATCAGAAATGAGAAAGGAGAAATCACAACGGACCCCACAAAAATACAAAAAATTGTTAGAGAATACTATGAAAATCTATATGCTAACAAGCTGGAAAATGTAGAAGAAACAGACAACTTACAAGAAAAATAAAACCTTCCAAGACTGACCAAGGAAGAAACAGAAAATCTAAACAGACCAATTACCAGCAATGAAATTGAATTGGCAATCAAAAAACTACCCAAGAACAAAACCCCCTGAACCAAATGGATTCACCAATGAATTTTATCAGACATATAGAGAAGACATAATACCCATTCTCCTTAAAGTTTTCCAGAAAGTAGAAGAAGAGGGAATACTTCCAAACTCATTCTATGAACCCAGCATCACTCTAATACCAAAACCAGGCAAAGACCCCACCAAAAAAGAAAATTACAGACCAATATCCCTGATGAACATAGATGCAAAAATACTCAATAAAATATTAGCAAACTAAATTCAAAAATACATCAAGAGGATCGTACACCATGATCAAGTGGGATTCATCTCAGGGATGCAAGGATTGTACAACATTCAAAAATCCATCAACATCATACACCACATCAACAAAAAGAAAGACAAAAACCACATGATCATTTCCATAGATGCTGAAAAAAGCATTCAACAAAATTCAACATCCATTCATGATAAAAAATCTCAACAAAATGGGTATAGAGGGCAAGTACCTCAACATAATAAAGGCCATATATGACAAACCCACTGCCAACATCATACTTAACAGTGAGAAGCTGAAAACTTTTCCTCTGAGATCAGGAACAAGACAGGGATACCCACTCTCCCCACTGTTATTCAACATAGTACTGGAGGTCTTGGCCACAGCAATCAGGCAAAACAAAGAAATACAAGGCATCCAAATTGATAAAGAAGAAGTCAAACTGTCACTATTTGCAGATGACATGATATTGTACATAAGAAAACCCTAAAGACTGCATTCCAAAAATACTACAACTAATATCTGAATTCAGCAAAGTTGCAGGATACACAATACACAGAAATCTGTTGCCTTCCTATACACTAATGATGAACTAACAGAAACAGAAATCAGGGAAACAATTCCATTCACAATAGCGTCAAAAAGAATAAAATACCTAGGAATAAGCCTGACCAAGGAAGTGAAAGACCTATACCCTGAAAACTACAAAACACTCTTTAGAGAAATTAAAGAGGGCACTAACAAATGGAAATTCATTCCACGCTCTTGGCTAGGAAGAATTAATATTGTCAGAATGGCCATCCTGCCTAAAGCAATCTATAGATTCGATGCAGTGCCTATCAAAATACCAACAACATTCTTCAACGAACTGGAACAAATAGTTTTAAAATTCATATGGAACCACCAAAGACCCCAAATAGCCAAAGCAATCCTGCGAAGGGAGAATAAAGCAGGGGGCATCTCGCTTCCCAACTTCAAGCTCTACTACAAAGGCACAGTAATCAAGACAATTTGGTACCGGCACAAGAACAGAGCCACAGACCAGTGGAACAGAATAGAGAGTCCAGATATTAACTCAAACATATATGGTCAATTAATATATGATAAAGGAGCCATGGACATACACTGGGGAAATGACAACCTCTTCAACAGCTGGTGTTGGCAAAACTGGACAGCTACATGTAAGAGAATGAAACCGGATCACTGTCTAACCCCATACACAAAAGTTAATTTGAAATGGATCAAAGACCTGAATGTAAGTCACGAAACCATAAAACTCTTAGAAAAAAACATAGGCAAAAATCTCCTGGACATAAACATGAGCAACTTCTTTATGAACATATCTCCCTGGGCAAGGGAAAGAAAAGCAAAAATGAACAAGTGGGATGATATCAAGCTGAAAAGCTTCTGTACAGCAAAGGACACCATCAGTAGAACAAAAAGGCATCCTACAGTATGGGAGAATATATTCATAAATGATGTATCCGATAAAGGGTTCACATCCAAAATATGTAAGGAGCTCATGCACCTCAACAATCAGAAAGCAAATAATCCAGTTAAAAAATGTGCAGGTGAGCTGAACAGATAGTTCTCCAAAGAAGAAATTCAGATGGTCAACAGACACATGAAAAGATGTTCCACATTGCTAGTCATCAGAGAAATGCAAATTAAAACCACAATGAGATATCACCTCACACCAGTAAGGATCGCCACCATCCAAAAGACAAACAGCAACAAATGTTGGCTAGGTTGTGGAGAAAGGGGAACCCTCCTACACTGCTGGTGGGAATGTAAACTAGTTCAACCATTGTGGAAAGCAGTATGGAGGTTCCTCAAAATGCTCAAAATAGATATACCATTTGACCCAGGAATTCCACTTCTAGGAATTTACCCTAAGAATGCAGTAGTGCAGTTTGAAAAAGACATATGCACCATATGTTTATCGTAGCACTGTTTGCAATAGCCAAGAAGTGAAAGCAACCTAAGTGTCCTCATCAGTAGATGAATGGATAAAGAAGAGGTGGTACCTATACCCAATGGAACATTATTCAGCCATAAGAAGAAAACAAATCCTACCGTTTGCAACAACATGGATGGAGCTAGAGGGTATTATGCTCAGTGAAATAAGCCAAGCAGAGAAAGACAACTACCAAATGATTTCACTCATATGTGGAGTATAAGAACAAAGAAAAACTGAAGGAACAAAACAGCAGCAGAATCACAGAGCCCAAGAATGGACTAACAGTTACCAAAGGGAAAGGGACTGGGGAGGATGGGTGGGAAGGGAGAGATAAGGGTGAGGGGAAGATAGGGGGCATTATGATTAGCATGTATAATGTGGGGGGCATGCACGAGTAGGACTGTGCAATGCAGAGAAGACATGTAGTGATTCTACAGCATCTTACTATGCTTATAGACAGTGACTGTAATGGGTTTGTCGGGGGGACTTGGTGATGGGGGTAGTCTAGTAAACATAATGTTCCTCATGTAATTGTAGATTAGTGATACCGAAATAAAAGAAAAAAAGAAAATAAATAAAATAAGAAAGCAAAACTGAAGGAACAAAAAAAGCAGTAGACTCATAGACACCGAGAAGGGACTAGTGGTTACCAAAGGGGAGGGGTTGGCGAGGGTGGGTGGCAGGGAGAGGGGAATCAAGGGGCACTATAATTCGTAATCACTGGGAAGGTAGGTACAGCACAATCACTGGTCAGTGGGAAGGCGGTACAGCACGGAGAAGACAACTAATGACTCTATACCATCTTACTATGCTGAAAGTCAGTGACCACAATGGAGGGGGTGAGGACTTGATAATATGGGTGAATGTTGAACCACTATGTTGTGTATGTGAAACCATCATAAGATTGTATGTCAATGATACATTAATAATAAATAAATATAAAGTATTGGTAAGGATGTGGAAAAATGGGAGCCCTCATGCATTGCTGGTGGGAATGTAAAATGGTGGAGCCAGTATGAAAAACTGTTTGGTAGTTCCTCATGAAGCCAAACATGTAATTACCATATGACTCAGCAATTCTACTCCTAAATATATATCGAAAAGAATTGAAAAAGGGACTCAAACAGGTTCTTGTATGCCAGTGTTCATGGCAGCATTATTTTCCATACCCAAAAGGTGTAAACAACCCATGTGTCCATCAGCAGATGAATGGATAAACAAAACATGGTATATGTAGACAATGAAATATTATTTAGCCATAAAAAATGAAATTTTGATACATTCTAAAACATGAATGAACCTTGAAAGGATTATGCTAAGTGAAAAAAGCCAGACCCAAAAGGATAAATAATATCTGATTCCAATTACATAAACTATCTAGAATGGGCAAATTCATAGAGATGCAAAGTGTTAGAAGTAATGGGCTCCAGGGAGAGGGAAAATGGGTGTTATTGCTTAATGGGCACAGTATTTCTGTTTGGGGTGATGAAAAAGTTTTTGAAACAGATAGTGGGGATGGTTACACACATTGTGAATATAATGCCACTGAATGGGACACAAAATGGTTAAAAATCACAAATTTTATGATATATATATTTTTGTTACAATAAAAAATTTCTAAGAAAAAAACTACCATATATAAATAAGGCAGTGGGATGGATCTGGCTGGTATGGGCCCTGTAGGGCCCATTATGAACATCTCTTCCCAACTAATTTAATGATCTTGATAGCTTAAAATCAGCTCTAGTGGGAGTATTTATACTATGGAATTTGGCAAATGCTACAAATGGGACTCCCACGTCAATTCCCTTGAGCTGTTTGTTAAATATTTACCAGTACACCACTGAATAATGTCTATAAAAATGCACAGAAAATTATTTGAAAGGATAGATGCCAAAGTGTTACTCCTCTAAGGAGGAGAGTACTGTTGTGGCAGGAATGTGAGAGTAAACTTAAATTTTTACCCTATACACTTCTATAGTGTTTCAGTCTTTTTAAAAATGAACATATAGACATATATTTCTTCTACTGCTTTTAAAAAATAGAAAAATCTGCATGTGTTGGTATTGTGGTATTGATGACTTTTCTTGAGGGGCTAAAAGCTGGTCACACATAAATGTCTGAAATGACCCAAGAAGAGATTGAAGGCCAGACCTTGGACTTGGATTCTGGTTCTTCAGAAATCTTCTTTTCTTCGTTCCCAACTAAATAGGGCTTTTTTGTCTCTTCATAGGTTACCCCACAGCCTACCCGGCAGCGGCCCCTGCCTACAATCCCAGCCTGTACCCCACCAATAGCCCCAGTTATGCTCCAGGTAAGGAGAACATAGCAGTGGTGAGTGAGGTGGGAGATGGGGCTCTATTTGGAAAAACAGACCCACCTGCTGGCCTTTCCCTGTCCTTAATGTCTGGGCTGAGCCTGTCCAAACTATCCAGGTTTCTCCTGGGAGTCCCATCTGGGAACTGAGGCAGTTCAGCCTCAGGGTTGGGGTGGGAATGGAATCTCTTACCTTCTCCTTGGGACTTCAGATTGGCCCATCTCTCCTCTGCTGGAATATCTGAAACATGCATCCTCCTCACAGAACCTTCTCTGATCTCACAAACAATGTCCAAATCTATTCTTTGCTTGGCTTCCCCTGAGGCTGCCATTGAGACACATGCATGCACACAGACACACACACACACAAACACAGCAGACTTCCTGGTTGTGGATTTGGAAGAGAGTGAGAGACTTGCCACCAGAGGATAAAGAGCTGGCTTTCAGACTGAGGCAAGGTACTTGTTTTTGAAAAATAAAACCAGCACTCCTTGGATAAATGTTGAAATAGGTTTAACAATGTTGAAAAAAATTAGTTCTCCTTTGGGCTAGTGCAGAGGTCTCATCTTACCCCCCTGTGTCGACTGCTTAAACTTGGGGAGGAGGAAGAACATGGGGCTCTGCAGTTAGAGAGCCCTGGGTTTGGATCCTGATTATTCAGCTCAGTAGTTGTGAGGCCTTGGACAAGTTACCTCACCTCTCTGAGAAATGTTTGCCTGCCTCGTAGAAGTTTCTCTTCATTTACTCAACAAGGATTTATCTGTTGAATGCCATACTAGAATAGAAAAAAAGAAAGGATACTATCTTTCCCTGAGGTAGTTTACAATCCACCTGGGAGCCAGCATATAAACAAGTTCACAGCTGTACAGTGTGATGAGTATAGTAAAAGGTATACATGTAAGAGGAGAGGAAGTGGAGGAGGGAAGAACACTTTGCCTGGGTTTCACAGTGTACGGGAGCCTTCACAGAGGGCCCAGCAATAGAGACTCGAGGGAGAAGTTGGAAGCACCCTTTAAGTATACAGAGGAAGAGTTGGGCATTCTAGGCAGAGTAGACCATGGCAGAGGCACAGAGATATAAGGACCTGTCGCTGTAAGAACGTAGAAGGATTGAGAATGGTGGAAGCCTCCTCTATGTGGGGGGGAACTATAGATGTGCAAGGACCAGATTTGGAAAGCCCTTGAATGTCATGATAAAACCCTCAGTTTCTTGTTTAGTAATTATTATTCTGGAGTTAGCTTTAAAAGACCTTAGAGATCCTCCAGTTCAAACCCTTTTCTTGATAAGCAAGATCCATACAGAAGCAGTGCTTTGTCCAAATTACCCACTGAATCAACAGTAGCATATGGATGAGAACCCTTGGCAAATCCCCTGGCTCTTGGTCTCATGCTTTTCTGTGCCAATCTATACTCATCCTACTGTCATTCCCTTTCTTCTGGAATGTTAAAATAAGAGAAGAGCATGTGCAAGGTCAGAAGACCTAGATTTGAGTTTTGAATCTGTCTGTCACTTCCTAGATTAGCAATCTTAAAGTCACCTGACCTCAACTGCCCCTCTCAAAAGTAGGAATCATTATCATAATCATACACACAGTCACATATGTATCATGAACCCTGGCTTTTTCGGCAGACAAGAATTGTTTCATGCAAATAGCTAATGCTAATCCCTAAAGTGCTTATACAGGTGGGTCATTCCATAGACATTTATTTTGGCCCTGCTATGCCCAAGGCAGTTTGGAAGACACTTGGTGATTCAGATGTGAGGAAGTTGTAGCCATTGCCCTCAAAGAGCTTCTGAGCAGGCTAAAAAGTCTATAATCATACCACAGCACTGATATTTTATTCTATATTCACTTTTAATCAATAAGACAGGTGTTTCTCAAAAAAATTATAATAGGCAGAAACAAAAGCTTACAGAAATTCTCTGCTGAAATACTTAATCAGGGAGATTCTCAAGGTGGCGGCATGAGTAAGGTGGCAGAAATCTACTCCCAAAACCATATATACTTTGAAAATACAGCAAATACAACTATTCCTAAGAGAGTGACCAGAAGATACAGTACCCCAGCCAGGCTACATCTACATCTGCAGGAACTCACCATCTCACAAAAAGGGTAAGATTCAAAGCCATGACCCAGTGGGTCCCAAGCACTCCCCCTACCCCAGCTCACCAGCAGGAAGAAAATCAGAGTGGGGAAGGAGTGGAAGCACAGGATTGCTCAATAACCAGTCCTAGTAATTTGCACCACGAGCACAGACACACATTGCATGGTCTACTAGATATTAGAGGAACAGAAAAGCAAAATCCAAGACTAAGACTGAGAACAGGTCCCCACAGCTGGCTACCCTGGACAATAGAAAAGTGGGTGCTTTAAAAGCCTTAAAAGGGACAAGGGTTTAACAGATGGACAAAATTGTCCTGGCATGCTCAGCCCAGCAGGCTGGGAACTTTAAGGAACTTCAGGCACCCTAATCCCCTGGGTGGCAATGCAGCAACGAAGCCCCTCACAGCGATAAGGAGCCTGCTGTTCATACCCCCCCTACACCAGCACTGCAAGCGAACCAGCTGACCTGCCATTGCTGCAGAGCAACCGGGGAGCAGCCCTGCCCACAGCAGCCACACAGAGGCTTCTCCCAGAGCACGTGGCTGACTGGGCCAGACCCAGAGGCTGCCCCCTGCCCGCAGTCAACCGACACAGCAGAGATAGGCACAGAGTCCAGAAGGGCACACAGGGGCTTTATTCTCATGGCGAACACGTGCTGCTCGCCTGCAACTCCCACCAGTGACCTAGGCCATCCCAAGGGCCACCCCACCCATGGCAGCACAGGGGATTAACCCAGAGGCTGCCCCCTGTGCATGGCCGACTGGCATAGGCAGAGGAAGCCGGTGCAGGGTCCGGAAAGCATGTAGGGGCTCTGTTCTTGCCCTGAACTTGTGCTGATTGCCTGCAACCACTGCCAGTGCCCTAGGATATCCCGAGGGCTGCCCTTCCCATGGCAGCTTAGGGGATCAACCCAGAGGCTGCTCCCTGTGTGCAGTTGCCCAGCACAAGCAGCAGAGACTGGCACGGAGTCCCAAAAGCATGAAGAGGCACCATTCTCGCAGGAGGACACACACCGCTCGCCTGCGATCCCCGCCAGTGTCCTAGGCCATCCCAAGGACCACCCTGCCCATGGCAGCTTAGGGGATCAACCCAGAGGCTGCTCCCTCTTGCAGTTGACTGGCACATGCAGCAGAGTTGGGCAACGTGACCAGCAAGCAGGAAGGGACTTGTTCTCCCAGCAGACACACGTGCCACTCGCCGGCGGTCACTTCCATCACCATGAAAAGGCAGAAGAACCTTGTTTAGTCCAAAATCCCTCAAAGAGCAGAGAGAGGGCCTGGTGAGACCGAAATCACCAATCTTCCTGAAAAAGAATTTAAAATAAAAGTCATAAGCATGCTGATGGAGCTTACAGAGAAATATGCAAGAGCTAAAGGATGAATTCCGGAGGGAGATAACAGAAATGAAACAAACAATGGAAGGATTTAAGAGCAGACTGGATGAGGTGCAAGAGACTGTTAATGTAAAAGAAATCAGAACAGGAATACAGAGAAGCTGAGGCAGAGAGAGATAAAAGGATCTCTAGGAATGAAAGAATATTAAGAGAACTGTGGGACCAATCCAAACGGAACAATATTCGTATTACAGGGGTACCAGAAGAAGAAGAGAGAGAAAAAGGGATAGAAAGTGACTTTGAAGAAATAATTGCTGAAAACTTCCCCAATCTGGGGAAGGAAAGAGTCTCTCAAACCATGGAAGTCCACAGATCTCCCAACACAAGGAACCAAAGGAGGACAACACCAAGACACATAATAATAAAATGGCAAAGATCAAAGACAAGGACAGAGTTTTAAAAGCAGCCATAGGGAGAAAAAAAGATAACCTACAAAGGAAACCCCATCAGGCTATCATCAGACTTCTCAACAGAAACCCTACAGGCCAGAAGAGAATGGCATGATATATTTAATGCAATGAAAGAAAGGCCTTGAACCAAGAATACTGTATCCAGCAAGATTATCATTTAAATTTGAAGGAGGGATTAAACAATTTCCAGGTAAACCAAAAAGTTGAGGGAATTTACCTCCCACAAACCATCTCTACAGTTGTTTTAAAGGGACTGCTCTAGAAGGCGGTCCTAAGGCTAAATAGATGTCACCAGAGAAAATAAAACCATAGCAAAGAAAGTAGACCAACCAAATACTAACTAAATGCAAAATAAAATCAGCTATCCACAAAATCAGTCAAGTGAAACATAGAAGAGTACAGAATAAAACACCTAACATATAAAGAATGGAGGAGGAAGAAAACGAAGGGAGAGAAATAAAGAATCATCAGACTGTTTATAATAGCCTAATTAGAGTATTAAGTTAGACGGTTAGATAGTAAAGAAGCTATCCTTGAACCTTCTGTAACCACAAATCCAAAGCCTGCAATGTCAATAAATACATATCTATCAATAATCACCCTAAATGTAAATGAACTGAATGCAACAACCAAAAGACAATGAGTAATAGAATGGATGAAAAAGCAAGACCCATCTATATGCTGTTTACAAGAGACTCACCTCAAAGCCAAAGACATGCACAGACTAAAAGTTAAGGGATGGAAAAAGATATTTCATGCAAACAACAAGGAGAAAAAAGCAAATGTTGCAGTACTACTACCAGACAAAATAGACTTCAAAACAAAGAAAGTAACAAGGAATAAAGGACATTACATAATGATAAAGGGGCAGTCCAACAAGAGGATATAACCATTATAAATATCTATGCTCCCAACAACAGGAGCACCCACATATGTGAAACAAATACCAACAGAATTAAAGGAGGAAATAGAATGCAATGCATTCATTTTAGAAGACTTCAACACATCACTCACTCCAAAGGACAGATCAACCAGACGGAAAATAAGTAAGGACACAGAGACAATGAACAACACACTAGAACAGATGGACCTAACAGACATTTACAGAACTCTACACCCAAAAGCAGCAGGATACACATTCTTCTCAAGTGTACATGGTACATTTTCCAGAATAGACCACATAGTAGGTCACATAAAGAGCCTCAGTAAATTCAAAAAGATTGAAATTCTACCAACCAACCTCTCAGATCACAAAAGTATAAAACTAGAAATAAATTTTACAAAGAAAACAAAAAGGCTCACAAACACATGGAGGCTTAACAACATGCTCCTAAATAATCAATGGATCAATGAACAAATTAAAGCAGAGATCAAGCAATATATGTAAACAAATGAAAAGAACAGCACAATGCCCCAACTTCTGTGGAACACAGGGGAGGCAGTTCTAAGAGAAAAATATATAGCAATCCAGGCCTATTTAAAGAAGGAAGAACAATCCCAAATGAATAGTCTAAATTCACAATTATTGAAACTGGAAAAAGAACAAATGAGGCCCAAAGTCAGCAGAAGGAGGGACATAATAAAGATCAGAGAAGAAATAAATAAAACTGAGAATAATAAAACAACAGAAAAAAATCAATGAAACCAAGAGCTGGTTCTTTGAGAAAATAAACAAAATAGATAAACCACTAGCCAGACTTATTAAGAGAAAAAGAAAATCTACAAACATAAACAGAATCAGAAATGAGAAAGGAAAAATCACAACGGACACCACAGAAATACAAAGAATTATTAGAGTACTATGAAAATCTATATGCTAACAAACTGGATAACCTAGAAGAAATGGACAACTTCCTAGAAAAATAACAAACTTCCAAGACCAACCAAGGAAGCAACAGAAAATCTAAACAGACCAATAACCAGCAATGAAATTGAATTGGTAACCAAAAAACTACCCAAGAACAAAACTCCCGGACCAGAAGAATTCACCTGTGAATTTTATCAGACATTTAGAGAAGACATAATAGCCTTTCCCCTTAAAATTTTCCAAAAAATAGAAGAAGAGGGAATACTTCTAAACTCATTCTACAAAGCCAGCATCACTCTAACAACAAAACCAGGCAAAGACACCACAAAAAAACAAAACTACAGACCAATATCCCTGATGAACATAGATGCAAAAATACTCAATAAAATATTAGCAAACCAAATTCAAAAATACATCAAGAGGATCATACACCATGGTCAAGTGGGATCATCACAGGGATGCAAGGATGGTACAACATTCAAAAATACATCAACATTATCCACCACATCAACAAAAAGAAGGACAAAAACCACATGATCATAAACAGAAATCTGTTGCCTTCCTATACACTAACAAAGAACTAGCAGGAAGAGAACTCAGGAAAACATTTCCATTCACAATTGCATCAAAAAGAATAAAATAGAGGGGGGGGGCGGAAGATGGCGGCGTGAGTAGAGCAGCGGAAATCTCCTCCCAAAACAACATATATCTATGAAAATATAACAAAGACAACCCTTCCTAGAATAAAGACCAGAGGACACAGGACAATATCCAGACCACATCCGCACCTGAGAGAACCCAGCGCCTCGCGAAGTGGGTGAGATACAAGCCCCGGCCCCGCGGGAGCCGAGCGCCCCTCCCCCCAGCTCCCGGCGGGAGAAGAGCAGGCAGAGCGGGAGGGAGACGGAGCCCAGGGCTGCCGAACACCCAGCCCCAGCCATCCGGGCCAGAGTGCAGGGCCCTCGATACTGGGAAAACAGGGCAGCAAGAACAGTGAGCAGGCACTGGAGGCTGGGCGCCAGAGGACATAAGAAAAGCGCGCGACCATTTTTTTTTTTTTGCTTTTTTGCTGCTTTGTTTTGGCGAGCGCTTTTTGGAAGTCTTAAAGGGACAGGGACCCCAATATTAGGGAAACAGGGCAGAAAGACCGGTGAGCTGAGGCCTGAGGCTGGCACCGGAGAATAAAGAAAAACGAACGACCACCTTTTTTTTTTTAATTAAAAAATTTTTTTTTTTTTTTAATTAAAAAATTTTTTTTCTTGTTTTTTTTTTGTGGTCGTTGTTTTGTTTTGGCGGGTGCTTTTTGGAAGTCTTAAAGGGGCAGGGCGGGTCACTTAATCCAGAGGTAGGGAACCCGGATCTCAGGGCACCCTAACCCCTGGGCTGCAGGGAGCAGGGAGGCCCCTTACGGAGATAAATAGCCTCCCAGCAGCTCCTGCTCCAACGCGACTCCACCATTTTGGAGTAGCTGCCCGAGCCAGGCCACGCCCACAGCAACAGCGGAGATTAACTCCATAGCAGCCGGGCAGGAAGCAGAAACCCTGTCTGCGCGCAGCTGCGCAGCACAAGCCACTAGAGGTCGCTGTTCTCCCAGGAGAGGAGGGCCACAAACCAACAAGAAAGGAAGTCCTTCCAGCCGTCACTCGTCCCAGTTCTGCAGACTATTCCTATCACCATGAAAAGGCAAAGCTACAGGCAGACAAAGATCACAGAGACAACACCAGAGAAGGAGACAGACATAACCAGTCTTCCTGACAAAGAATTCAAAATAAGAATCATAAACATACTGACAGAGATGCAGAGAAATACGCAAGAAAAATGGGATGAAGTCCGGAAAGAGATCACAGATGCCAGAAAGGAGATCGCAGAAATGAAACAAACTCTGGAAGGGTTTATAAGCAGAATGGATAGAATGCAAGAGGCCATTGATGGAATTGAAATCAGAGAACAGGAACGCATAGAAGCTGACATAGAGAGAGACAAAAGGATCTCCAGGAATGAAACAATATTAAGAGAACTGTGTGACCAATCCAAAAGGAACAATATCCGTATTATAGGGGTCCCAGAAGAAGAAGAGAGAGGAAAAGAGATGGAAAGTATCTTAGAAGAAATAATTGCTGAAAACTTCCCCACACTGGGGGAGGAAGTAATCGAACAGACCACGGAAATACACAGAACCCCCAACAGAAAGGATCCAAGAAGGGCAACACCAAGACACATAATAATTAAAATGGCAAAGATCAAGGACGAGGAAAGAGTGTTAAAGGCAGCTAGAGAGAAAAAGGTCACCTATAAAGGGAAACCCATCAGGCTAACGTCAGATTTCTCAACAGAAACCCTACAGGCCAGAAGAGAATGGCATGATATATTTAATACAATGAAACAGAAGGGCCTTGAACCAAGGATACTGTATCCAGCACGACTATCATTCAAATATGACGGTGGGATTAAACAATTCCCAGACAAACAAAAGCTGAGGGAATTTGCTTTCCACAAACCACCTCTACAGGACATCTTACAGGGACTGCTCTAGATGGGAGCACTCCTAGAAAGAGCACAGCACAAAACACCCAACATATGAAGAATCGAGGAGGAGGAACAAGAAGGGAGAGAAGAAAAGAATCTCCAGACAGTGTATATAACAGCTCAATAAGCGAGCTAAGTTAGGCAGTAAGATACTAAAGAGGCTAACCTTGAACCTTTGGTAACCACGAATTTAAAGCCTGCAATGGCAATAAGTACATATCTTTCAATAGTCACCCTAAATGTTAATGGGTTGAATGCACCAATCAAAAGACACAGAGTAACAGAATGGATAAAAAAGCAAGACCCATCTATATGCTGCTTACAAGAAACTCACCTCAAACCCAAAGACATGTACAGACTAAAAGTCAAGGGATGGAAAAACATATTTCAAGCAAACAACAGTGAGAAGAAAGCAGGGGTTGCAGTACTAATATCAGACAAAATAGACTTCAAAACAAAGAAAGTAACAAGAGATAAAGAAGGACACTACATAATGATAAAGGGCTCAGTCCAACAAGAGGATATAACCATTCTAAATATATATGCACCCAACACAGGAGCACCAGCATATGTGAAACAAATACTAACAGAACTAAAGGGGGATATAGACTGCAATGCATTCATTCTAGGAGACTTCAACACACCACTCACCCCAAAGGATAGATCCACTGGGCAGAAAATAAGTAAGGACACGGAAGCACTGAACAACACAGTAGAGCAGATGGACCTAATAGACATCTATAGAACTCTACATCCAAAAGCAGCGGGATATACATTCTTCTCAAGTGCACATGGAACATTCTCCAGAATAGACCACATACTAGGCCACAAAAAGAGCCTCAGAAAATTCCAAAAGATTGAAATCCTACCAACCAACTTTTCAGACCACAAAGGCATAAAACTAGAAATAAACTGTACAAAGAAAGCAAAGAGGCTCACAAACACATGGAGGCTTAACAACACGCTCCTAAATAATCAATGGATCAATGACCAAATCAAAATGGAGATCCAGCAATATATGGAAACAAATGACAGCAACAACACTAAGCCCCAACTTCTGTGGGACACAGCAAAAGCAGTCTTAAGAGGAAAGTATATAGCAATCCAAGCATATTTAAAAAAGGAAGAGCAATCCCAAATGAATGGTCTAATGTCACAATTATCGAAATTGGAAAAAGAAGAACAGATGAGGCCTAAGGTCAGCAGAAGGAGGGACATAATAAAGATCAGAGAAGAAATAAATAAAATTGAGAAGAATAAAACAATAGCAAAAATCAATGAAACCAAGAGCTGGTTCTTCGAGAAAATAAACAAAATAGATAAGCCTCTAGCCAGACTTATTAAGAAGAAAAGAGAATCAACACAAATCAACAGTATCAGAAACGAGAAAGGAAAAATCACGACGGACCCCACGGAAATGCAAAGAATTATTGGAGAATACTATGAAAACCTATATGGTAACAAGCTGGGAAACCTAGAAGAAATGGACAACTTCCTAGAAAAATATAACCTTCCAAGATTGACCCAGGAAGAAACAGAAAATCTAAACAGACCAATTACCAGCAACGAAATTGAAGAGGTAATCAAAAAACTACCAAAGAACAAAATCCCCGGGCCAGATGGATTTACCTCAGAATTTTATCAGACATACAGGGAAGACATAATACCCATTCTCCTTAAAGTTTTCCAAAAAATAGAGGAGGAGGGGATACTCCCAAACTCATTCTATGAAGCTAACATCACCCTAATACCAAAACCAGGCAAAGACCCCACCAAAAAAGAAAACTACAGACCAATATCCCTGATGAACGTAGATGCAAAAATACTCAACAAAATATTAGCAAACCGAATTCAAAAATACATCAAAAGGATCATACACCATGATCAAGTGGGATTCATTCCAGGGATGCAACGATGGTACAACATTCGAAAGTCCATCAACATCATCCACCACATCAACAAAAAGAAAGACAAAAACCACATGATCATCTCCATAGATGCTGAAAAAGCATTTGACAAAGTTCAACATCCATTCATGTTAAAAACTCTCAGCAAAATGGGAATAGAGGGCAAGTACCTCAACATAATAAAGGCCATCTATGATAAACCCACAGCCAACATTATATTGAACAGCGAGAAGCTGAAAGCATTTCCTCTGAGATCGGGAACTAGACAGGGATGCCCACTCTCTCCACTGTTATTTAACATAGTACTGGAGGTCCTAGCCACGGCAATCAGACAAAATAAAGAAATACAAGGAATCCAGATTGGTAAAGAAGAAGTTAAACTGTCACTATTTGCAGATGACATGATACTGTACATAAAAAACCCTAAAGACTCCACCCCAAAATTACTAGAACTGATATCGGAATACAGCAAAGTTGCAGGATACAAAATCAACACACAGAAATCTGTGGCTTTCCTATATACTAACAATGAACCAACAGAAAGAGAAATCAGGAAAACAACTCCATTCACAATTGCATCCAAAAAAATAAAATACCTAGGAATAAACCTAACCAAAGAAGTGAAAGACTTATACTCTGAAAACTACAAGTCACTCTTAAGAGAAATTAAAGGGGACACTAACAGATGGAAACTCATCCCATGCTCGTGGCTAGGAAGAATTAATATCGTCAAAATGGCCATCCTGCCCAAAGCAATATAGAGATTTGATGCAATCCCTATGAAACTACCAGCAACATTCTTCAATGAACTGGAACAAATAATTCAAAAATTCATATGGAAACACCAAAGACGCCGAATAGCGAAAGCAATCCTGAGAAAGAAGAATAAAGTAGGGGGGATCTCACTCCCCAACTTCAAGCTCTACTATAAAGCCATAGTAATCAAGACAATTTGGTACTGGCACAAGAGCAGAGCCACAGACCAATGGAACAGACTAGAGAATCCAGACATTAACCCAGACATATATGGTCAATTAATATTTGATAAAGGAGCCATGGACATACAATGGCAAAATGACAGTCTCTTCAACAGGTGGTGCTGGCAAAACTGGACAGCTACATGTAGGAGAATGAAACTGGACCATTGTCTAACCCCATATACAAAAGTAAACTCAAAATGGATCAAAGACCTGAATGTAAGCCATGAAACCATTAAACTCTTGGAAGAAAACATAGGCGAAAACCTCTTAGACATAAACATGAGTGACCTCTTCTTGAACATATCTCCCCGGGCAACGAAAACAACAGCAAAAATGAGTAAGTGGGACTATATTAAGCTGAAAAGCTTCTGTACAGCAAAAGACACCATCAATAGAACAAGAAGGATACCTACAGTATGGGAGAATATATTTGAAAATGACACATCCGATAAAGGCTTGACGTCCAGAATATATAAGGAGCTCTCACGCCTCAACAAACAAAAAACAAATAACCCAATTAAAAAATGGGCAGAGGAACTGAACAGACAGTTCTCCAAAAAGGAAATACAGATGGCCAACAGGCACATGAAAAGATGCTCCACATCGCTAATTATCAGAGAAATGCAAATTAAAACTACAATGAGGTATCACCTCACACCGGTAAGGATGGCTGCCATCCAAAAGACAAACAACAACAAATGTTGGCGAGGCTGTGGAGAAAGGGGAACCCTCCTACACTGCTGGTGGGAATGTAAGTTAGTTCAACCATTGTGGAAAGCAGTATGGAGGTACATCAAAATGCTCAAAACAGACTTACCATTTGACCCAGGAATTGCACTCCTAGGAATTTACCCTAAGAATGCAGCAATCAAGTTTGAGAAAGACAGATGCACCCCTATGTTTATCGCAGCACTATTTACAATAGCCAAGAATTGGAAGCAACCTAAATGTCCATCAATAGATGAATGGATAAAGAAGATGTGGTACATATACACAATGGAATACTACTCAGCTATAAGAAAAGGGCAAATCCAATCACTTGCAGCAACATGGATGGAGCTGGAGGGTATTATGCTCAGTGAAACAAGCCAAGCGGAGAAAGAGAAATACCAAATGATTTCACTTATCTGTGGAATATAAGAACAAAGGAAAAACTGAAGGAACAAAACAGCAGCAGAATCACAGAACTCAAGAATGGACTAACAGGTACCAAAGGGAAAGGGACTGGGGAGGATGGGTGGGTAGGGAGGGATAAGGGGGGGAGAAGTAGGGGGGTATTAAGATTAACATGCATGGGGGGGTAGGAGAAAAGGGAGGGCTGTACAACACAGAGAAGGCAAGTAGGGATTCTACAACATTTTGCTATGCTGATGGACAGTGACTGTAAAGGGGTTTATAGGGGAGACCTGGTATAGGGGAGAGCCTAGTAAACATAATATTCGTCATGTAAGTGTAGATTAGTGATAGGAAAAAAAAAAAAAAAAAGGGCAGTTCCTGTGTGGTAACCTCCAACGAGTTCTACACAAGGGTATAAAGGGCATATAAAAGTGTAGGCAAAGGGTCTGTTTGTGTTTATACAGAGGATCAAAGCCTAATTGGGCTACCCCGAAAATGAACTAAGATACGATATGAAAAAGAACTTCCAACATCTGCACTCTCTGGAAGACTCATGCCAGAAGATGATCATCAAAAAACCCCAACAAAGATCCACGCACTGCTACAGCTGTAGATGCACTCATCCCACCAGCTCCTGGACTTGCCATGGGAATGAGGAAGGAGATATCTAAGCTGGCCTGTGCATACAGTAATACAACAAAATTGGACTGGATCTATACTGTTGGAACTCAACCAAGAATTTGGAGAAGTGCAAATTGTAGCGCTCCAAAGTCTTACAACTAAAAACTATTTACTGTTAAAAGAACATATGGCATGTGAACAGTCCCCAGGAATGGGTTGTTTTAATTTGTCTGATTTCTCTCAGACTGTTCTAGTTCAGTTGGACAATATCCACCATATCATAGATAAGTTTTCACAAATGCCTAAGGTGCCTAACTGGTTTTCTTGGTTTCACTGCAGATGGCTGGTAATTACAGATATGCTTTGGTTATGTAACTATACTCCTATTATGTTAATGTGTGTGTGCAATTTAAGTAGTAGCTTAAAACCTATACATGCTGAAGTTACTCTACAAGAAGATATATCAAAGAAATAATCAATCTTCCCATGTTTTCTTCCGCCTGCTACTTCTATAGCTTTTCTTCTTCCTTCCTAATTACAACCCTTAAATAGAATTCGTGCCTCATATCAAATTTACCGAGTATCATAATTCTTCCAAGTGGTAAAGATACCTCAAGACAAATGCTGGGCATAGAAGCCACAGGGCATAAATATGCAAAGAAGTAAAAAGCTAACTTTTTCAAACAATAAGGCTTCTCTCTCACTTACCAACTTCACATTTCCCTGTATGGCCCCGGAAGATGACTGGTTAGCCAGAGACGGGTAGATTCCTCAAGGGAGGAACAACCTAAGACAGGCACAGTCGCAGGGGGGCCATCAGGTGAGAAATTGGGGATCAACAGAGGTGAGGCTTAGAACCTCACCCCCCCGCTCTGAGAGAAATCTTCTGCATACGTGGATGTTTTATTGCCCTGGTCTAGCTTGGATTAACACATAGTCTACAGGCACACACCTGATCATCTACATTTGCTCTCTTACAACACTAAACTATGTTTTCTACCTTTATCTTGTATCTACCTACCACTTCAGCATTTTATTAAAAATAATAATAATAAAGAGAGAAATGTGGTATCCACATATAAATCAAGTATAAAAACCAAATGAGTATTCATATTTGAACCGACTGTTTATAGTTCATAATGCATGAGCAAAACCGAAAGTTTCTGTGATTACTGCCCTTGTACTGTTCACTATGTAACTTATTCATTATGTAAGAATTTGTTCTACATGTAAGAACTTGTTTGTTATGCCTCAGAAGATTGGAGACTGACAAAAATTAGGCTTGGGGTGGAATAATGATTGTGCATTGAGCATTGACTCCCCTATACAGAATTTTATTGTCGTTAACAACCATTTGATCAATAAATATGAGAGATGCCCTCACAAAAAAAAAAAAAAAAAAAAAAAAAAAGGACAGACTTCCAATGGTAAAATAAATTAGTAACCGGGATGTAATGTAGAGCATAAGGAATATAGTCAAGATATTGTAACAGCCTGGTAGGGTGATAGCTGGAACCTAGAATTATGTATATAAATGTTCTACCACTGTGTTGTACACTTGAAACTCATGTAATGTAATACTGTGTGTCAACTACCCTTCAATAAAAAATAATTATTAAAAAATAAAAAATAAATAAATAAATAAATAAATAAATAAATAAAAAAGAATAAAATACGTAGGAATAAACCTAACCAAGGAAGTGAAAGACCTATACCCTGAAAACTACTAGACACTCTTAAGAGAAATTAAAGAGGACACTAACAAATGGAAACTCATCCCATGGTCTTAGCTAGGAAGAATTAATATTGTCAAAATGGCCATCCTGGCTAAAGCAATCTACAGATTCAATGCAATCCCTATCAAAATACCAACAGCATTCTTCAACAAACTGAAAGAAATAGTTCTAAAATTCATATGGAACCACAAAAGACCCTGAATAGCCAAAGCAGTCCTGCAAAGGAAGAATAAAGCAGGGGGCATCTCGCTTCCCAACTTCAAGCTCTACTACAAAGGCACAGTAATCAAGACAATTTGGTACCGGCACAAGAACAGAGCCACAGACCAGCAGAACAGAATAGAGAGTCCAGATATTAACCCATACATATATGGTCAATTAATATACAATAAAGGAGCCATGGATATACATGGGGAAATGACAGCCTCTTCAACAGCTGGTGTTGGCAAAACTGGACAGCTACATGTAAGAGAATGAAACCGGATCACTGTCTAACCCCATACACAAAAGTTAATTTGAAATGGATGAAAGATCTGAATGTAAGTCATGAAACCATAAAACTCTTAGAAAAAAATATAGGCAAAAATCTCTTGGACATAAATAAACATGAGCAACTTCTTCATGAACATATCTCCCTGGCAAGGAAACAAAAGCAAAAATGAACAAGTGGGACTATATCAAGCTGAAAAGCTTCTGTACAGCAAAGGACACCATCAGTAGAACAAAAAGACATCCTACAGTATGGGAGAATATATTCATAAATGACATATCTGATAAGGGATTGACATCCAAAATATATAAAGAGCTCATGCACCTCAATGAACAAAAAGCACATAATCCAATTAAAAAATGGTTAGAGGATCTGAACAGACACTTCTCCAAAGAAGAAATTCAGATGGCCAACAGGCACATGAAAAGATGCTCCACGTCGCTAATCACCAGAGAAATGCAAATTAAAACCACAATGAGATATCACCTCACACCAGTTAGGATGGCCAACATCCGAAAGACAAACAACAACAAATATTGGCAAGGATGTGGAGAAAGGGGAACCCTCCTACACTGCTGGTAGGAATGTAAATTAGTTCAACCATTGTGGAAAGCAGTATGGAGGTTCCTCAAAAAGCTCAAAGTAGAAATACCATTTGACCGAGGAATTCCTCTCTTAGCAATTTACCTCATGAATGCAGGAGCCCAGTTTGAAAAAGACATATGCACCCCTATGTTTATCGCAGCACTATTTACAATAGCCAAGAAATGGAAGCAACCTAAGTGCCCATCAGTAGATGAATGAATAAAGAAGAGGTGGTGCCTATACACAATGGAATATTATTCAGTCATAAGAAGACAACAAATCCTATCATTTGTTAACAACATGGATGGAGCTAAAGGGTATTATTCTCAGTGATATAAGCCAGGTGGAGAAAGACAAGTATCAAATGATTTCATTCATCTGTGTAGTAGAAGAACAAAGCAAAAACTGAAGGAACAAAACAGCAGCAGACTCACAGAACCCAAGAATGGACTAACAGTTACCAAAGGGAAAGGTACTGGGGAGGATGGGTAGAAGGGAGGGATAAGGGGGAAAAAGGGGCATTACAATTAGCACACATAATGTGGGGGGGTGGCATGGGCAAAGCAGTATAACAGAGAAGACAAGTAGTGATTCTATAGCATGTTACTATGCTGATGGACAGTGACTGTAATGGGGTATGTGGTGGGTACTTGATAACAGGGTGAGTCTAGTAACCATAATGTTTCTCTTGTAATTGTACATTAATGATACCAAAATTTAAAAAATCTCAAAAAAAATCAAGTTTGGTAAGTTCTGTCTTAAAAACTGTAGTGGTTTTGATTATCATGTATCTCACGATACAGAAGTGATTTAAATCTAAGTGCTATGAGAACTGTGAACTGGCTTTGTAAACTATCCAGTCTAAACAAAATGAGGTGGCTAGTTGCAGAAGATCAAGTGAAATCAGAAGGGAATGTGCGTTGTCTTTATATCAGGAAGCCATCAGTGAGCTCTTTCTGGAAAAGCAGTCAGTGAGATGGTGAGCCTGGGACTTAAAAAGTGCAATCAGCAGACAGAGCCTACTCTTACCAGAGGCTTGGCTATAAGAGAAAGAACAAGAGGACATTAAAGGGAAGGTAGGGTTAAAAGAGGGTTTTTTCAGATATGATCATTAAATAAGTAGTGATAGAAGGGAGCAAATGGAAAGGCACGCCTGAAATGCAGGAGAAGCGGTGCCACATGGAGCCAGGCCTCCAGGGAGGCTGTGGTGGGATAGGAAATCCAGAGCTTGGTTTTCTTCGTTGGGAGGAGCAGGTGGAGTGGCGTACCTCACACAGGAGGGCAGCTCTTCCTTCAAACTAAAGGAAAAGTCACATGTGGATGTGCCTAAAATCAATTGCCCTGGGGAAAGTGAAGAGTTCTTGTCTAATGACCTTGGTTGGCAGAGACAGGTGAGCAAGGGTAGACGGAGGGCTCTCAAGGTCAAGGTGTGAAAGCCTCATGGGAAGGAATGGGAGAGAAAACTACCAACAGGTGACGCAGGCCCGACTGAGGGTGGAGATTGTGAATTTGTCAAGGCCCTAATCCCCAGCACTGGCGTATTTTCTCATAGTGTCCAGAACTTCTGTGATGGATTGTGGAATTGTTTGTAATTAGTTCAGCAAGAAGGTGGAAGGACAGGGAATAAGTAGCTAATATTTGTTGAATGGGTTTTATGTGCCAGGAACTATTTAAGCTCTTTATAGATATTGGCTGGTTTTTTATCACAACCAACCTTTGAAGTTATTAATGTTGTTATTCCCATTTTCCGGTGGGAATACTTAGACTTTGGGAAGTCAGGGTACTAGCCCAAAGATCCAAAACCCAGGGATTCTACCGTCAACAGTACCATGTGCACTTGACCACTCTATTGTAGTTGCCGTTGCCAGGGAGAAATTGAGGGGTTAGACTAGAGCACCCAGACTAGAGAGGAAAGGGAGTCAGTTAGGAGGAGGCTGAGACAGAAAAAAAAACTGGAGAGATCAGGAAGCTCCCCACAGGTATAAAGTACTAATTACATTTTAATGTTAAACAGAATGTCAGGCCTCAAAATATTTTCCCCAATTTTATGTTTTTAAAAGTCAACATATTTCTAAGCTAAGACTAAGCCAGAGCAGACCATTTTCTCAGAAAGCCACACAACCCACCGGAGAGGATGGTGGTAGTACATATTGTGTCAGGAAGTCCCAAAGTGGGAGCTGAAAAACCAGAGTTACGGCACTAACTTTGGCACTGACTTTGGTGTGACCTTGGGCAGATCCCTTTCTCTTTGGAGTTACACACACACACACACAGGTCTGTCTCACATGTTGGGAGGCTGGCTTCTACATTCGTCAGGTCTCCTGACTGCAACAGGGGAGCTCCTGCCGTGGAGGAGCTCAAGGACGGAGAGGACAGCGTAGGTTACTCTCAGCTCCCTGCCAGAGCCAGCCATTTGTGAGGCCCAGAGATGCCTGCAGGGTTGAAGCCTGCAAAGGAGCCAGGCTCTCAAGTTAAATTCCCCTCAGCTTCTTCAAGGAGACCTAGAAGTTCTTTCACAGAAAGCTATTTTTAGCAGCTCTGAGTACCCTAAGATGTCATCTGTCCAGGATGCAGGAAAACATTTCACTTTTTCATTCGTTCTGAAGGCCATGTGGGTACTTGGAGCTTTTTTCCAAGCTTTTAAAGACTTCAGGGATCTTATCTAAGAACTCTCTGGCCCCACAGGAGGTAGAAGCCAACAGAGACTTGTTTTCAGAATCTAGAATGCAAAGGATGTGTCAGATTAATGGCAATCTGACTTGAAAATGAAGGGAAAGGACAACTTGTAAAGTACAAATATATTATCCCTATTTTGCATATGACAAACCAGGGGAAAAGAATTTGTGTTTTCTGAACACCTGCCACATTCCAGGCATTGTGCAAAAGTGTGTCACAAATGTTAATTTTTACCTTAGTCTTGTGAATTAGAGCTTTTTGCCACCAATTTTGCTCAGAGAGGTTAAATAACCTGTCCTGGGTTGCACAGCTAAAAAGCAGTGGAACTGGGACCCAAACCCAAACTATCTGGTCCCCAGAGCCCTTGCTCCTGCAGCACCATGCTCACTCAGAGGGTTTGGGGAGTGAGATGCCTCTGCGTTGCTCCTAGCCTTTGGGGCTTTACAGAGAGCTCTTGAGAGGCCAAAGATGATTATTTTTGTCTCTGATCCTTTACTTCCTCTAGCATATAAAGCCTATTCATGTATGACGTCTCTCTGCAGTACTTGGGAGAATTGAAGCAATCTTATCACGGACAAGCAAGAGCAGGAGCTTGAGTCAGCTGCCTGGAAGATGCCATGGCATCCAAGGAGGTTTCCCTCCTCAATGAAAGGGCTTTCCTGGATGGCAAGTCTGTCACCCCCTCCAGGATAGAGGCACTTTTCACCCTCTGCATTCACTGTTTCTTGGGTAGCCTGGGGGAAACTGCTATCTTGAGACAAAGTCTGTTTTTGTAACTGCAATGTGTACTACTTTGCACAGATTCCTAGTGGTAATTTCAACTAACATTTCTATCCAACAGAGTTTCAGTTCCTGCATTCAGCTTATGGTAGGAGAGCTATTTTTCCTCATCTGTATTATGACCTATGAAATGTGTTATCTCGTAACAATGGTAGATGCCCTCTCCTTTCCTTCCCAGATCCCATCCCCTAGGCTTGGGCTCCCCCAGGTGGCTCAGCAGCAGTTCCTAAAGCATGCAGGAACATGTCTGATGGTGCAAAATCATGGGTTGGAGACACACATGAGCCGTCCCTAGGGCAGCAGTGAAGGATCATGGCACTAAAAGGCATCTCTTCCCTTCCTCACCTCTGGGGTCCCATCTGACCTAGGTCAGAACCTTCACCCTAACCTGGCTGCTGAATTCAAACAAGCATGTAAACAAAAATTCCTGGGCCTGTACGGCTCTTCTGTTGGCTTTGTGGCAGCCCCTGTGGAGGAGTACCTGGATTGTGCCTGTAAGAACTAAAAAAACCAATCTGCCCCCAAATCAGATTTTCCACCTCCATTGGCAGTCTGACATGTTTGAAGACCTGGTTGACTTTAGATACAACCTGTTCCCTTAGCCCAGATCTTGAGCTCTGCCTCATTTTCAGGGCATTTTCCTGGATGTTGAGAGGTGAGGGCCAAGTGTGCTAGTGAGGAACCAGAACTGGGTTCTCTGGGCAGTGTGGACTCCATGCCCAAGGCACCACGGGAACTTCTGGGCACCTGTGAGGGTCCCAGCAGTGTAACTAGGTCCTTTTTGTCATAGACAGGAAGGGACCATGGGAGGAACTTGCCACTTTCACTATTCTCACCTGGGCTGCTCAGGACAAAGCTCTGTAAAATCTCTGCACACTTTCTGAACCCCTAACCTTGAATTATTTAGATACTGAGTGTTGAATTTATGTATGGCACATCTTTCAGGAGATGAGCTGTGAAAAATTTTACTTGCTACTGCTTTGGGCTGTGTGATCTTGGGCAACTTGCTAATGTCTCCAGGCCATAGATAGTGTTTTATTCCAAATGGTCTCTAAGGTCCCTTTAAATGCCAACAACCTGTCCTCTCATAATTTTATTATTTCAATTTTGTTAGTTACAGACCTGTTTCTCTTATCATTATGGGGAGTCATTTTTTGTTTGCCTCAGGCTATATAAACTTGGACAGAAGACTCCATAAAAAGAGAAGCTGTCATGTTTCCTCACCTCTCTAGTTATAGCATCTGAAACAGAAACACAAAATGGAACTCTTCTCTTCACAGAATGTTCTGTGCCTAGAGCTTTTGAAAATACAGAGACCAGTTAGGCAGAGTCCCTGTTCTAAAGGAGCTCACAGCTTAGTGGGGTTGACAGACAAGCCAGCGAGTACAGGGGCTTCCGTGATTCACAGGGACTGGGATAGTGAATCATCTGGGATGCATAAGGGGGCTGTGGTCAAGGGGTGGGGAAAAGAAAAACGTTATAGTAGAGGCAAGTTTTCAGTTCATGATTGATGAATTGAGAAATGTTTACCATGTGGCATTTGGGAAGGCAGTCCCAGGAAGAGTGAGCAATGTGAGCAAAGATACAGAGATGTGGTGTTCTTCAGTGCACTCTTGGAATGGTAGATTTGTGTGGCTGTGGTGTAGGGTTGGAAAGTGAAAACAATGAGAGTCTAGAGAAATCACACGATGAGATCATGAGGGGCCTCGAATGCCACACAGGGAGCTTAATCTTTAGCCTGTAGGCAGTGGAGAACCATGGAATGTGTTCGAGAGAGAAGGGTTTGTGATTAGATTTAAGTCTTAGAGATTGGAGATTGGAGTTGGCAGGTTTAAAAACAGAGCACTGAGGAAGCAATTGCAAGAGTCTTCAGGTGAGAGATGATTAGAGGGATGAATTAGATCTTCCCACAACAGTGAAGATGGAAAAGTAGATAGTACCAGAATTAGAAACTGTAAGACTGGATGGCACTTTATTTTTGATCCTCATATCAATATTATGAAATGATATATTACTGCCCTTCTACGAGATAACAAAACTGAAGCTTACAAAGGTTAAGTGATTTGCCCAAGGTCCCACAGCTAGAAGTGGCACAGCCCAGGCTAGAACTCAGATTTCCTGACTTACTACATTGTTCAGGATGATGGTCCCTTGCTGCCTCTCCCCCTTGTAAGTGTGCTTAACAGATTGTTCAAGTGTCAGAGGGCGTGAAGGCCCCGTACCTGAGGAAGTGAACAACCCAGCACCTGGATGTGGGCAGCATGCTGTGATTGGGCTGTGGCCCTTCACTGCCAAGGGTTCTCTCCTCTTTCTTTCTCTCTCTCCTTTTAAAAATTGGGTTATAAGACATATACAGTAGCACATGCAGTACACTAGTCTCAGATGTACAGCTCAATGATATTTGACATATGTATATACTTGTTCTCTATTTTGCACTGGATGGTAGTTAATACATTTTTAGGAGTTGGTGCCTCTGATGGCACCCAAGAACAGGCATGCCTGTCCTGTTCTGTTACTGAGCTTCTGTAGGCTTCAGTGGGGTTTCCTTGATCCCACAAATGAGCTTGAATTACTACCACCAACAGAGTGGGTTACTTTAGAATTACACATGGAATACAAAGATTATGTGGCATAACTAACAAATGAGGAAGTCATGTTGGCAGCTAATATTTGTTATTTTTTGTTTTTAGTCTTCATATTTGTCCAGGTATTTAAATTAATAAGTGTTCAAATACATAGGGAAATACAGAAAATACTAATATTTGTCTTCTTTATAATGAAAACAGAAGAAAATACTTCTTCAAGAACATTAATAGTTTAGTTCACTTGATCAGTTGGGGAAGGCATAATCAAAGGCACAGTCGTACTTGCTTCTTTCCTGGCTAGTCTGGAATGTTATTTTATTGTGTATAATGCTGTCTTGTTCACTCTCTGGTTGGCGTGTGGCTGTGTTGCATCCCCAGCTGGACCATAAGTGCCCTGTGTGCGGTGACCATGACCCACGTGTGTTCCTGTCCACTGTGGCGCTCCCCTCAGTACTGAGTGCAGTGTAGGCCTCAGTCACTCTTTGGTTAATTTTGATTTAACTGTCACACAGTCCTTCAGACAAATGTCAGACTTTTGGCTTTTGGTGAAAATTATGGTAAAGTGTGCACCATTTGGGGAAAAAACTAGACCAGGATAGGACCTCCAAATTCTCCAAATTCTCTGCAGTCAAATTCAGGCCCTCTGCTCCCTGATGGAGTCCCCACAGGGTCTTGAGGACATGGACTTCTAGAGCTACATGTTTCACATTTTAGGGAGTTGTTTTGGGTGACCAGGCTTTCCAGCCATGTGGAGTGCCAGGTTCTAAATTTGGAGATACCTTGATAAGATTCTCAACACTAATTGGCTCCTTTACTAATGCCCACCACCATCACAACCCTGACCCCGGGAAAAGAAACCCAAGGTAATTGTTTAAAACTGACTGCCCTCCTCCTCCATTATCTGCAGAGCTGTGTGTTGATGTCCAGCAAAGGCCCTGGACTCTGCATGGAATTCTTCTGGGTCTCCATTTCTTCTGCCAGAATTCTCCTTTTAGTGTCACTTTCCTGCCCATGATTTCCTTCTCATTTCTCAGCATCTGCTGTATATATTGCGGGCCATTAATGCAAGCACAGGGTCAGCCCAGAACAGCTACATTTCTAGCCTTGGTTCAGCAAAAACAGCAAAGTCCTTGACCGCCTTCTCTGGCCCGAATATGTCCATGACTCAATGCAACCAGAGACATTTCCTGTTACCTGGATGGGCAGAGGGGGTTATGGGATCTCTGGAGGCCAGCTGTCCTTATCCTGGTGGAATTAGAATGCATAGGCATATTTTCTTCTCATACCTTAGTCCCTTGTTAAAATGTTTAAGTTTTCTGACTGTTGCCCATGCACCGCCCCCCACCTCTTGCTAATGTAGTTTAAAACACCCAAGACTGAGTAGAAAAGATACTGTTAAAATCAGTCTGTTTACTGTAAGTAGAATTTGGCTCAAGAATGTTTTTCCTCTAGGAGAGAGTATATCAAGGGAACTCTATAAAAATTTTAAGCATTTCCCCCCTTTGAAGCCCTAGTCCTCTCTCCTTCCTCACAGATACCTTGAAGGTAAGTTTTTTCATCACTGCGCACTTCTAGAACATATGAAGCATCATTCTTCAAATTTTCTCAAGCTGAGCTTTGGGTCAACCTGGGAAATCTCTGCAGATTCCTTTCAAACTGGGCCTCATCTCTATTTCATACGCATCCCAAGTCTGGCATTTACTTTCTTAATGGCCAAAGGATTATCTCTAATTCATGAGGAGCTAACTCAGGTGGGGCACCATAGCTCCTCAGCAGGAGATATGAAGGGTGTGCAAGAGGTCTGTCTGGCTTCAGAAGGAGCCAGCAGGGGACACCCCAATCACAGCCTGTGCCTTGCCTTCTAAGCTGCCGAAGCTCAGTCCCTCTAGAGGACATGGCAGTCCAGCAAGGTTCATGTCATGCAGTAATTATGTTTGGGTTTCACTTTGAAAGCAAGTTACTAAATACACATCCAGATGAGATTTCAGGTGTAAAAAAAGAGTACTCAGTTGACCTGGCCCAATACACAGTTAAAGGCTCCAAGTTGCTACACCATTAATGAGAAAACGGCTAAGAATGTCCCAGAGCCTTAGTTAGGCCAGACTGTCAGGCAGTAGAAGATGGTATTCTTAGGCATCTTCATCATTTTAGTAGTGGGTAGAAGACCCTGATTCTCTTAATATAAGCTCAGATTTCCTTGGTTTCAAATCATTTGGAAGCTCCCTTCACTCCTCCCAACCACTGTCCCATCTCAGAAAGACTGAACCATCCCTGTGTGTCTGAACAGGGCCCCTTGGGGTTTATATGTTTCTGTCCAGCACAAGACCCTTGCTTTGTGTCTGTGATTAGTGGTGCCCACTTCTTATTTCTGCCTAATGCCATTCTTGTATCTTCCCTTAAGCAACTCTGCTGATGAAACAGGCCTGGCCACAGAACTCATCTTCCTGTGGCACTGAAGGCACCTTCCACCTCCCAGTGGACACCGGGACCGAGAACCGAACTTACCAAGCATCCTCTGCGGCTTTCAGTAAATACAGCCTGTCTCCTCCCTTCCTGTTCCCCTTGGTTGGGACTGATTTGTCTTTTAGGAAGAAAGGAAAGGGAACTTTTTAAACTGGCATTATAAGACACAGTTTTAAGAGGCTCTCCTACCCATATAAAATATTGGCCCTCCTCATGAGGAAAGGTCATCCTCATTGGTCATGCACCCAGCTTTTGGGAGGTGCACAGCAGTGAGGGCAGGAGAAGGAAGTGCTAACCTGGCAGACAAAGTTGACAAGGGAAGGACTGTTACTGCATTTCAAGGGAAAGGACAGAGGGCACATTTGAAGGCCTGTGGCTCCTCCAGCTGGCACAGGGTTTCTCAGACTCAGCACTCTGGATGTCTGGACCAGATAATTCTCCGTTGTGGCGGTGGGTGGGGGCTGTCCTGTGCACTGTAGGATGCTCAGCTGCATTACCCACCAGATGCTAGTAGAAAACCCTCAGTATAGAAACCAAAAATGTCTCTAAACGTTGCTCACTCTCCCAGGATAAGCTTGCCCCCACATGAGAAACCCTGCCCTAGTGGAAGCTACACTGTGGGAGCAAGGAACGTGCATGGTAATTTTTAACACAAAAGGGCTCCACTGGTGGGAGTGAGGGCCAATGTTTAGAAATTACCGAGTGGCATTTTGGCTCTGTAGAAGAAAGAGATCTGTGCCTTGCTGGAACTGTCCAGAAGAGCAACGGCGGGCTTTGGTGTCGTGAGTGCCTTGCTCTTCAGTTGTGCCAGCAGGGGCTAGACAAGCCTTGGGAGGGAAGTTGCAGACCAAATGTGCTAGTCTGTGGTTCAGTGAATGAGTAATCTATTAAGTAGATTGAAAGAGTACATTGTATTTTTTTTCTTTATAATACCCATTGTTTTTCCCCTTAGTTATCATTGCCCCTAGTTTTCAACAGCAGCTTTTGTTTAAGCAACATAACTCTCACCATTTGGAGAGTAAATTTTCATAGTCTCTTTCTCATTTAATCTACACTCTAGTCCTGTTACTTCAGATTTTTAATTCCAGTTTGAAAGCTGAGGCATAGAAAGGTAATACACCCAATTCCATCCAAACTAGTAAGCAGCACAACTAAGAGAAGATGTTGCCCAGGTCATGTTTCCATTCCTGACTTTTTTCATGAGATTAATCTTACTCTTTAAGAGAGGATGGCAGCAGTGGGGAGTTTTGCCAGACACCTCAGGTAGAACTGAGTGAACATGTATGATATTACATTTGTAAACAGGTGTATACATACATATTCTCATGTCTATATATATGGATGTAGATAACAGTCACACCTACTGTGGTGTAGCAGAAAGAGGCCTGGAGTGGAAGACAAAGAGTTGGATTCTAGACTTGGTTCTGGGTAACCTTAATAATTCATGTCCGTGCTTCAGACTTTCATTTTTCAAACTGTAAAATGGAGGGACTGGACTAGGTCATCTTTAAGGTTCTCTCTGATTCTGTCACCATGGTGCTGTGTACTTAGTATCCTCCACCCTGGCAGGGGCCTCTTCTCTAACTGCCCTGATCAATATTTGACCAACTAGCCTTTGCTCATACATCTCCAGGTAAGGGTACTCATTCCCTCTGGAGGTAACCCTTTCCACAGTGAGAAGATCTGAATGTTAGAAGGCCTTACCTTCCATTATGTTGGAATCCTCCTGAAGTCCCATCGAAACGTCCAGCAGCTGCATCCCACTGTCCTCTCGTAGGCTCTCGTAGTCCCTGGAAAGGACCAAAATGAACCCCCTCTCTCTTAAGCAAGTAATGTATGAACCTGCACAATTTTTAAATAGAGGTGGAATGGACTGAACTTCCCACACCACCAGGATCCTCCCAGCACCCAGATTTTGTTGCTTCTAATGCCACAGAAAATTCAAGGCACTTCAACAAATTCAGTTTAATTTCACCAGCAATTGCTAAGTCTGTTAGTAATTAGGTCTCCCTTCTGCTTATTCAGTGCTCTTATTCGGCTGCCAACAAGGAGACTTGGGGGTCAAGGCAAGATTCAGACATAGCTTTGTCCAGACACATAAATCCTGATGGTCAATAAACCAATTAGTCTAAAAGGCATCCTTGATGTGAGGATCAATGCGTTTGAAGGTGCTAGGGGCTCTACAACTGAAAAAGATTTATGATGGCACCGAAGGATTGAAGAGAGGGCTGAAGAGGTTTTATCTTGCTAATGTACACTGTCTCTTTATTATCCTGTTTGATGGAGGCTAAAATTATGGTTAGGAACCTAAGAGAAAGAACGGCATTGTAAACAAAGCCTCTTTCATAAAGCAGGGCTGCGATCTCTGGTGATTGAATTGTTTTTTTCTCACAATATTGCCTTTAGTGAAATGGGTACACAAAGGCCAGTATACTAGATGCCCAAGTTTGGACTGCAGAGGCCAACAGATAACTCAGAAAGGGGCTGTACCTAGGGCTTCATAAGCCCTGGCCTCAGCCCAGCTCTCCACTGATTGCTGTGCAGTTTGGGGAAGGTTGCTGCCCCTCTGGGCTCCAGGTTCCTTATCTGAAGCATAGAGGATTGAGTGCAGATCTGTGATGTCCTTAGGGCATATAATGCCAAAGTCCTAATTCTGTGACCTTCAGACTTACATAGAACACCTTTAGGAGAGCCAGTCCTCCAGTAAGTTGAGTCTGTAAGTTCATTTGAGCAAAACCAATGAATTGTTTGTTGTTTTTGTATCAAGTTCCACAGCTTCTTTTACCTAGATACACAAAGTAATAAACCCTGAATTTTGTGATACCCACATTAGCCCAGGCTGCAGCCCCAGGAGAATTTCCAGTGATCCTCAGAGGTACGGATAGGACCAGCCATCAGTTGTGGGTAGCCCTCTGCAGTGATTTTCTCCTAAATGAGTCTCACTGAAAGATTCAGAGACTTAGAATGTCAGCACTAGAAAAGCCCTCTGATATTATCTAGTCCAAATGTGGGTATTTGTTGAGAAAGAACTGACCTGACACACTGGCAGAGCCCAGGAAGGGGGCGCAGGGCAGTTTCTGCAGCCTCCTGAAGCAAATGGTAGCCTTGAGAACCAGCATATGGAGAGGAAGGAGCACTGAGTCCTGAGTCCTTGCAAGCAGTCACGCACACCCTCACTTGCTCTCGCTTGCTCTTCTCTCTTTCTCTCTCTCAGCATCTGTTCATTTACTCATGTGTGAAGTTTGCATTGGTCTTAGTGATCTCTAGGATCTCTCCTAGCTCTGTAGTCGTGTGTCTCCCTTCCCCACAGTCTGGACAAACGAGCAAGGCCTTCTGCAGCAGCATCTCCTTGGCTGCCAAGGGTGTTTGGGCTGCTGATTTGTATTCTGAGTATGTGTATCTCATTTCATAACATGAAGAAAGGGAAACATTCCCAGACAAGGTTATTCTTAGATGTGGAAACCAAATTCTACTGCAGCCTTTTGGAGCCTTTTGATTTTCCTCAGGGATGCTCTTGGTAATGATGGTAATGCTTAGTAAGTTGGTTGTCCTTGTGGCACAGAAGGGGTAGTACAGGCTTCCTCAGGGATAAAAATTCTAAAGCACATTCTCAGGGGAGCACAAAGGAAAGTTGCCGGCATCGTTGGCTTGTCACCTTTAAAGAGTCATAAAATCGTGCCATTTTAAACCGTAAAATTTTAGAATCTTAGAATCCTGGAGTCTGTGTTTCAAGTTGGATCACACCAAGGAAGGCATAGTTTAGCCTTTGTACTGTCGTCTTTCAGACCAGTCTCTGCTAGCACACCCCCAGGATACGAAGGCAGCTTACTGCTTCTCTCTTTAGGAGAGAAAACAAGGGAGAAAGGAGTGACAGCTAACCCATATGAAGTGCTTTTAGTGTGTCAGGTACCGTTCTAAGGTTTGCAATTGTAGTTACTTATGTTACTTATCACAGTCACTCTATGATGTAGGTACCATTTTTATCCTCATTTTGCAGATGAGGAGACTGATGTATTCTATAACTATTAAGTAGCAGGCCTGGGGGTTGAACCTAAGTAGTTAGTCTCGCTCCAGACTTCTCATAACCACTACTTTGTGCTGTATAGCTTTCAGAGACAGGCATCGTAGGATTCAGGAGTGTCCTGCTCCCCATAATTTGTTTTATTCCTTTAAATCAGGAGTTAGAAAGCTATAGAAGGACAGATAATAAATATTTTAGGCTCTTCAGGCCATATGGTCTCTGTTGTAGCACCACTGCAGGAGGAAAACAGCCATGACAAAATGTAGGAATGGGCATGGCTGTGTTACAGTACGACTTCACCAAAACAAACTGCACTTACAGGAAGCTGCAGTTTGCCTACTTAAAATGTTAATAGTATGAATAAAAGATTCTGTAGTAAAATAAATTTGAAAATAGTCTCCCGCATATCCCAATGTTGGAAATTCCTAGTTTGTCTTACTATTTTAAAACTTCTTAGGGTCCTAGAATAAAAAGCAAACAACCCAGTTTATCCCTATTGTACATTGCTGCTGCTGCCTCCTGTTCTTTTTTTGCCAAACAGTGATTACGGTCCCCTGGACTCATAGTCCATTATGCACTCTTGGGACGTGCCCCTCGGATGGCTCCTCCTAGACACCTGCAAACCTGGACTCCCTGTTCCCCCCACCCCCACCCGCAAGTATCTGCTTCTCTGCTTATGACCACAGCTCATAATTAACTCCCCAACTTGGAGGAATCTGCTCTAGACTTCTCCTTCAACTGAATCGCACCTCTACTTTCAGTTAGCTTCTAGGTCTTGTCAGTACTACCTTCTCATTAATGTGTTGTTTCCACTCCATCCTTACCACTGCTTCTTTTGCAAGCATATTTGACCACAAAACCAGCATTTCATTTAACAAACTATAGATCTACAGGTGGGAAGATAAGTGTCATGATTCCAGGGGAGAGGACAGGACAAATTTTGGTGGTGCATTTTGTGGTGACTAAATAACAGCTCCTGTATCCTTGGGGAATTCATGATGGGGTAGGAGGGTGCCAAGCTACAGCTATGATGTATGTGGACTGGGTGAGATTTGTGACTATATGGCAGTTTGCTTTTACTTAGGGTTAGGGTAGAAGAGACCCAGGATCTTTAACAGAATAGCATTTTAGTTCAGGAAGAGATCTTCTTTCTTAGCCTTCTGAATTTACACAATAAGAAACAAAGGCCCAGAGATGTGGCAGTAGTCACAGCAAATTGGAAGAAAGCCTGGACAGAAGCCTAGAGCTCTTCTCTTGCAGTAAAACACCCTCTGACCCCCTAGTCCCTCCTTGTAAAAACAACACCATGTTGCTGCAAGGGTCCTTGATGAGCATCTTGTAGGTGAACGACCTGAGCCGAGAACTCCAGCAAGACCCCGCCAGGATGGGGACCATGGTGTACGCACCAGCAGCGCTCCATTGGAGATACAAAGCCAAGACTTCATGGCAGTGTCCCTGTAACTCAGAAAAGAACTTCCTAAAAAGACCTGCCTTTTCTGAGCCCTGGGGTCCCCGTGTATAAAGTAAGAGAGTTGTGGTCACATGATGATCACTTGGGTTCCATAGAATCATTCCATTCTGTGACTCTGTAAGGACACAGTTTTGTTCCTGAGTTATGTTTCAAGTTTTTCCTGTGAAAACAGGATCTGGCTTGCTTTTCCAGAAGATTCAAAGGCAGCACAATTTGTTTGGCTGATTGTGAGCTTCCTGGGGCCTGGGTTCTAGGTCGATGTGAACCTTTATGATCCCTGACTTTAGGCCCTGAGGCAGAGGTGGTCCTCTCCAAGCCAGCTGTGTAGAGCAAAGTTTTTCAGCATCCTAGAAGGTGAGGATCTTTGAGTGGGGTTTTATATGAGGTTTTCACCTTAAAACATGGCAGAGAAGCAGGGGAACATGGTACAGGAAGTCCAAAAAGGAAGAGAGAGACAAAGCAAAAAAGAAGTAGAGTAAGAGGGAAAGTAAAACAAAGAGCAGCAGAAGATATGCTGGAGCACTGAGTGAGAAGATGGAAAGAGAAAGAAGAGTGCAGTAAGGAGCAGGCGGGCTGTCTCCCACCTGTGTGCACACCTGCCCATCTCCTGGCACATGGCTCAGGGGGCCGAGCTGCAGGGGTCCCTCAAGAGATCATCTGATTCTAGCCTCTCATTTTATGGAGCCCTGAGACAGAAATAAAGGATGCTAGAGTCACCCATGCAGCCCTGTGCACCAGGACTGAGGGAGCCACCTCTGGGGCCAGGGCTTTCTGGGTAGAGCCCTGTTCTCTGTTCTCATCTGTGTTTCCAGCCTGAATTCAGCCCATACTTGTCTGGGGAGTCGTGATTAGGACCTGCTGCCTTCCAATGATGCTGTTCTGCCAACTAATTGGAAGTCTCTCTTATTGCCTTGGTACAGGATATACTGCGGGGACACCATACAAGGTCCCTCCGACCCAGAGTAATACTGCTCCGCCCCCCTACTCCCCATCACCCAACCCCTATCAGACGGCCATGTATCCAATCAGAAGTGCCTACCCCCAGCAGAATCTGTATGCCCAGGTAGGTGCATGTGGAAGCCTTGGCCCACCTCTTCTGCAGGTAAAGGAGCCCCCAACCAGTGTGGGGTAGGGGTGGGTGAGGAAGAGAGGGAAGGAGAGTTCATGGCTCTGGTCAGCTGTCACTCTTGTGTCATTAAAACAATATCCCTATAGCTTGTACACTCCACTCCCTTGGTCCACCTCAACCCCTAGAGCAGTGACATATGAAGTCATTTAGATTAACAGAGTCATTTAGAATATCAGAGGAACAAAGGCCCTTCATCAAGCTCAACTCCTTTTTATACAAGAGGGGAAGCCAAGACCCAGAGAGGGGAGTGACTTGTCCAGAGTCACACAGGGAACTAGTGGTTGAATGAGGATGAGGCCTCACTATGTCTTGGGCTTCTCGCTCTACCCACTCCACATCTACCTTTCCTTTACAGTCTTTGAGCTAAGTGGGAGGATATAAGTGACCAACCTTTGCTTCCAGTTCCCTGTGTGACCTCGAGCAGGTTGCTTTCTCTCTGTGTGTGCCTTTGTGTCCCCACCTGGGCTGCTTCAGCTAGAGAATGTGTGCACTCTGGTGGGGGTGACTGAGATGGGGACAATAAGCAGTTGCAGCATACACATAACACACTGTTCCAAGGGTGACAATGCTACTTGAGGTTAAAGGAGTGAGGAGAACACTTTTTAAATTAAAAAAACAGCTATATTGTAGAGTAGAATCCAAAACTTTTAAGAGGTAATAGACTTGAGATGAATTTTTTTCTGGTTTATGTTTGGCTTTGCACTATGCTGTCAGACCTCTGGGGTTACAAATCCACATTCTAAGGCTCTTGGCATTAGTAGAAACGTTTGAGAAGCTTTGGATTAAGATGATCTAGGAGCCTGTCTACTCCCCACAAAGGTCAGCAGGAAGTAGCCAAGTGATCCAAGCAGTGGGAAGTCATCTCAGACCATTGTCTCCATCCTCACCTTTTGGCCTAAAGGGAAATAGATCGTAAGAGACATCTTGGGGAATGCTGTGCATTCATGACATTTTTCTAATATGTAAAATGGCAGCATTTGCACAGTGTGTAACTCCCACCAATAATCCTTCCCCATTCACTGTGATTCCTGCCTTCACATTTTAGGCAGCCTGTGGGAGCGTATTTTTAAATGCTGAAGTCAGAGTAAGGGGATCAGAGCTATTGCCCCCATTAGTCCATCATAGCCATTCTAGGGGCAAGGCAGGATAGGGTGGGAGCCTTATTTTTTAGCCAGAATCTGAACCTAGCACTGAAGTGTCCACAGTCAGGTGGTTAGACAGAAGTAGGGCCCCAGCTGGGCCCAAACCTCATATCCCTGGGCCAGTGCTTCTCTGACCCTGTTCCTTAGGTTCTGGGATGAGCAGGCTGTTCTCCCCTCCCCTCTCCACATCCTGCCACACCTCTCCAAAAGCCTGTGGGACCTCAGCCTCTTCTCCCCTAGGGAGCCTACTACACACAGCCGGTGTATGCTGCCCAGCCCCACGTCATCCACCACACCACGGTTGTCCAGCCCAACAGCATTCCCTCTGCCATCTACCCGGCACCTGTTGCTGCCCCCAGGACCAACGGCGTGGCCATGGGCATGGTGGCTGGCACCACCATGGCAATGTCAGCAGGTGAGGGTAGCATCTGTGTTAGTGTCCTTCACAGGAACTCAAGGCGGAGTGGAGAATGTGGTCATGCAGTTGATCATAGCACAGCATGGGAAACCTTGTGCTGGGGGTTCTGGGAACACTGTAATCTGTCCAGAGGGTTGAGGAAGATTTCACCAAGAAGGGTATATTGAGCAAGGCCTTAAAGGGTGGCAAACAGAGGCTCACCAGAGAGATGAAAGAGAGAAGGGTAGTCCAGGGGAAAGAACGTGAGTATGGCATGTTCACAGAATGGAAATGGTCCAAGGCACTTAAGAAATAGGGGCACAGAGGTAGAAAGGTGGCTGGAGCAATTGGCAAAGATAAAATGATAAAGAGTCTAGATATACCTTTAGGTAACAGTTTGCTAGCAGAGGTTTAAGCAGAGCAAAGATGGTGTTTTGTTTCACTATTCTCTCAGGCTGCACAGTGGAAGCATAATTAGACAGGGAAAGGTTGGAAGCAGGTAAGTCAGTGGAGAGCTGCAGTTTAGAGGAGAGATGATGACAGCTAGTAGCAGCAGGGTTCCAGAAAGGTGGGCACAGGGCAATCTTATTTAGCAGGCAGGAGCTAAAGGACTTGTCCAATAAATTGTAAAACATGGGAGAAGCAAGAGTCCAAGCAGACCCCTTTGCCATTTCTGGCTTACTCCAGAAATCAGTGCAGAGCTCTACCCTTCAGGAACCTTGAGGATGGGGTTGGAGAGAGACACTAGAGGAGGAAAAGGTTTAGGGAAGTCAGGGATGGGTTGACGTTCAGAAGAAGACCATGAGATGACAAGAGGGCTGTGGGTAACCTTTAGAGAGCCCACTTGCAAAGGATCAGCCGGGTCCCCTAAGGGAAGAGAGGACAAGGGGTTGAGTGGGCAGGAGCGGGGAGTTGGGATTTTATTCTGCCCCTGATGGAAGGGGTTGTTGAGGCCTCACATTCCCCAGGTCAGGTCAACAAGCTGTTGAATACCTTCTTGGTGCCAGCCTCGTTGTTTTGGTCTAGGGGACATTTACTAACAGGCTAGTGGGAAATGCAACCAATTACTACTCAGTACAGTGTCTGTGCAGTGAATGGAACATACAGAGAAGAGTAAAAGGAGGCCACTGAGGAAGAATGATGAACTCCATCCTGGAGCATCATTGCTTTCCCTAAGGAGGTGAAGCCTGGAAAGGTGGGGAGGTTGGGCAGCAGTTCATGAGCAGGCAGGGAGGTGGGGTGCCCAGGAAGGGAGCAGCTGAGTGAAGGGCCATGGCTTCATTCAGAGCCCTGGGATGGCCTCATCAGATTTACTCTTCTCTCTCTGGATGCTCAGGTACCCTGCTGACTGCACCCCAGCATACCGCGATTGGGGCACACCCTGTCTCCATGCCAACGTACAGGGCCCAGGGTACCCCTGCGTACAGCTATGTGCCCCCGCACTGGTAAAGCCTGCAGCCCACCCAAGTGAGTGGGGCCCCGGGGGGGGAGAATAGGAGGGTGACTAAATATGGGCACTGCTGCAAAGCCGCTCACTTGGCCTGAATCCTGTGTCAGCCAGGGGCAGGCACCAGTTAGCAGCTGCTTTTCTGCTCCTGAGTTCAGTGCTATCACTCTTAATAGGCCTGTCACTTTATGTATATTCTAGACACTTACATATGTTATCTCATAATCCTTAGGGTAGCTCCATGAAATGAGGATCACTAGCTCTATCTTACATAGATATCTCTTACAGATAAATACAGAATTCAGCATCACTTAACCAATAAAAATTAAGCTGGGACTTGAACTCCAGTCCTCCAGTACTAAATTTCATGCTTCTTACCATAGTCTTCAGACTTCTTTTAACTTTGGGTTCCATTCTTCAAATGCAATCTTACCTCAGTCAGACCTTGGCTCTGACTGGGGCCAGGTGGAGACCTTGGGCCAGACCCCACCTCAGGCTTCCTTACTGCCTCTGGCAATTCCTGAGGCAGTGCCAGGGAACCATGGGGCTCCCTTTGAAATCCCCTGCCCTGCCTCAGCTCGCTGTCCCCCCACCCCCCACCTCCTCCAGGAGCTCTTAGCACTGGCCAGGAAGCAGGCAGCTCCAGTGGGAAGGCACAGAGGGCTCCACTTAGGGCTCCCAAGGTGTAAGGGGAGGGGGCCCAGAGGCTTCCAGGCGTGGAGTGGCACTCAGGCGCATTGCTGTCAGTAACAATTTTCTGTTCCTCCCCCAGATCTGGAGTCACACATTGTATGCAACTACTCAAGTCTTACCCAGGTGCTGGAGCCGTTCCCTAGCAGCACCACCTCTATTTGCAAGAAGAGACAACAGAAGTGCAAGGGTCACTTTATGCATCTTTAACGGTTTTGGTTTTTAATTTTGGTTTTTGTAAAAGCTGCTTTTTCTAATCTCCTGCCTCTCCTCACTGTCCCCCTCTCAGCTGCTGCCCTTCCAACTCTACCGCCTCATCGTACCTGACCAGGCACATCCTCTCTGTTCTTTCCTTCCCCAGAGACCCCAGTCTAGTGGCAGGCAGAGAGGGGTTTACTGCAATGGTTCAGCTTCTTTTGAAGAGCATAAAAGATGTAGCCCTCGGGTGCAGGGTAGGACCTCAGAGCTGTGTTGAGCAGACCATGTCTTGAGGGGATTGTTTCTGTTTCTTTTTGACTTTTCTTAAGCAAGATTAGTTTAGGACATTACCATATCCTGACACAACTGAACAGTCTTATGAGAACCATTGCAATAGACCACGAACAAAACCGCCTGATTAGGTAGAAGCACTCATAGCATAATACCCAGGTGAGAACCTGGGAAAACAGATTCTTTCTTTGGGAGAGCTTGGTGGGGGGACAGGGCAGGGGGAGGCACTGTGGGAAGGAAGAGGGGAGAGAGGTTTTTGCCTGCTGGCTTTGGTTTGTAGGGTCTCTGGCCAAATTGTCTGGCCCTTGACCCTCTGATTTGCACAGTGATGCTAACTGGCCTGGCACTTCTTTAGAAGGTAATTTTTGACCTCAGACCTGCCAAGCAACTGCAGGGTAGTGGGATCCCAGCCTCCCAAAGCCTTGGAAGGCCAGTGTAATCCAGACATTGGCCTCTGAGCCCTCATGGACCTACTCTGATGAGGAGGTTACTCCTGATTGGAGTGGAGCCCTAGGGCATTTCCCTCCCCTCTGCCTTTCCCAGGGCCAGGGCCCACCCATCTGTCCACGGGGCTGGCAGGCCGGCCAAGCTCATGGTTATTACCTTGTGCCATTCATGGCCAAAGTGAAGGAACCACATTCCAGGTGGGTGCTGGCAGCTCTGAAAGTCAGGATAGTGAAGGAAAAATAATAGCAATAAACATTTCATAGACTCATGGAACTGAAGGGACCTTAGCAATCATCTCATCCATTCCCCCATCTGACAGATAAGGAAGCTGAGGCCCAGAGAAGAAAGGACCTCCCTAGGACTCGCAGCAAATTAGCATTCGATGTGGCCTTCCTACCTAAGGACATGTTGTCCACAAAAATTTACCTAGGGATGGATTGGCTTGGTTTTTTAAAAATAAAGTCAGCAGCTCCGACACCTGGTGAGCTCTGGAACAGCCTCCGGGTTTTTGTTTCTGCTCTTTCCCCACATGGACTCCAGAGGGGTGTGTTGAATACTGGGCAGAGGTCACATGAGGACAGACGGCAGGAACAGTAATTGCAAATGAATAGCATTTGGAAATTCTGTGAGGATATCTGGAGGTTTCGTCCTACACCTGACTCCAGCTCTAGGAGAAGGAGCACATAGGCTGCCTGTAAAGGAGAGTCAAGTAAAGGTCAGCAGCCCCTCATCCTGAGAGGAGAGTAGGATGAGGCCCAGGAGACACAGGCTGTCCTGGGAGAAGAGGGACCCCTGAGCGAGGAGGCCCCACTAGTCCCAGCCAGGAGGCCAGGTTGCCCAGCATTGTCTGCTGTACCCAGCGCTTGGCTGGGCCAGCAGCCCCTGGTGTGTATGGGGGAAGCAGGAACATTTTACTTTACAAAATGGGATCATTAATAATATTTGGGACTTTTAAATAATTCTTCATTTTAAAGTCATACAAACTTAGACATACCACTACCCCTACCACCCATGTCTCCCTAAAGGAGGGAAAAATCAGGAACCCTTGGGGCCAGAAGGGCCTCAGAGGCCACCATTCCCAGAAGGGCAAAGCCCATCAGCATGCTCAACCCAGAGCCAGGAGTTAGGGGCCTGCCTTTTTGGCCTTCCAGGGAACTGCAGGACCAGCAAAGAGAACCCCAGCTCTTCTAAATGGTCTGTTCTAGGGTGCTGATGAGGTTTCATTTTAAAACAACAGAAAATTTCCAGTGTTAATCCATTTTTTGCAAATACGTCCTCCTACTCTCTGCTTTTGTAAGGGTGGGTGAAGTTGTTTTAGATTATGTCGTGTGTATTTGGAAAATGCCAAAATAATAACAATGATAACAATAATAGGAAACCTTTGCATTTGTCAAGTGCTTCATAGATTTCAGAGCACTTCACCGCCTTTAATTTACTAGCCCTGAGAAAGAGACAGGGTCAGAATTGTTACACCCATTTGACAACTTAGGAAACTGGTTTTAGAAGGAAAGGAGCTTGCCTGATAGCAGAATGCTGATATCCTGACAGGCTTCCTCGAACCTCCTGGTGGGCTGGGGTGGAACCGCAGAGAAGGGGGAAATGAGGAGACCTAGGAAGGGCCCTGTTGCTTTTGATCTCTTCATCAGTAAGTAAAAACTAACCTCTGATACCTCGTAGTTTGCAAAGCAGTTTCACATAAATCATCTGGTTTAACCCTGTGAAACAGATTATTCCTCCCATTTGATCCATAAGGAAAGTGAGATTCAGAAAAGCAAAGTACTTGCTCATAAGTGGCAGAGCCACTTGAATCCCAGTCTGTCTGTCTCTTCCCCTCCAGTCTGACTCTACACACAGGCTTGTAGACTGAACCATCTGTGCTCACTCTGCACCCTCTCTTAGTCCTCCAATGTAATTCAAGATCAAAGTCAGGCCCCAAGGCTAAAACAAGCCTCAGAAAGGCTGTGGTCTAGAAGAGCCCAGGCCCAGCACCCCTTTCTCAGTAGAGTGCCAGAGCCCCAGTTCAGCTGGCCTCGCCCTCTAGCTCTGACGGAGATCCACAAGCCTGGCCAAGCTTGGGGAGTCACTGCCAAGGGTCTGAGCCAGGAGAGCGGGGGCACCTTTGGAAGGACGAGCACACCTGGTAGGATGACAGTCATCTATCAGGAGGAACCACAAGTTGGCCAAAGATACCGTGTGGCCCGGTGGTCGGCTGGACAGAAGGGAGAGCTGGAAGGGCCCTGTCATTATAGGAAGGCCAGCAGGCCCGCTGGGATGGGGTGGGGGCACCCATATGACAGTAAGCTGCAGCACTGGCACCAGCATGCAACCCTCTCTCCGCTCTGCCGCCTCTCCCTAGTGCCACCAGCTCGGGGCCAGGCTCAAGCATACAGGTGGTTCCAGTCACCAGCTAACCTTCTTGGCTTCCCCCACTTCACCTGACTCCCTGTCATCAGCCTGGGGCCTAGGAAGCTGGAGTCTGGAAGCTGGAGCTCCCAACAGCGGTGAGAGCCTGAAACATAGTCTTTATACCACTTCTTGAAAAAATTTAATTTCTTCCCTGTGAGACAGGACAGTTGCTGATCCTCTCTCTCTCCTGGCAGTGACCCTACAGTGCATATCCCCTCCGCTAAATATTCAATAGGTACACACACCCCTATCCAAAGGCGTTTTTCATGTACAAAGTACTTTAATATTGATTGCCAAAATCCCACATTTTATAGATGGAAAAAACTGAGTCTCAGAAGGCTTAAGAGACTTGCCAAAGGTCACACAGCTCATAAAGAGAGCTAACTAAGATTTCAACTCTTCAAATCCTCTGCTCTTTCTGGTGGCACTTGCTGGGTCTGGGTGGCAGGCATAAAGAAGGGATAGGCTATTTGTCCACCACAAACAGAGGAACACTCCTCAGACATCCTGGGAAGCTCAGTCCTCTTGGCTGAGCAGATTTTCAGGAGGGGCCCTGAGGACCCAGATGCATATCCAGCTGGCAGCACAGGTACGGTAAGAATTTGCAACAGAAGGTCTAACTTGAACAGAACACTTCAGGGTCATGATCCCCAGGTCTGAAGACACGTTCAAGGGCAGCCCCAGTCATCTGTCCATTGACAGACCTGTGTTCCTGGGAGCCTTCTCACCCTTGCTTTCTGCCCCTGGAGAGCCTGTCCACTGAACAGACCCAGTGTTGGCCTTCCCAGGAGACCTCATGTAGTCCTAAATGGCCAAAAGCACATCTGACTTGTCCCTGGGCTTGCTTTTCCCATGGGTGAGAGACTGTGCAGACCTTACTCCTGATCTCAACTCCTACCCCTGGCTCTCCCAGCTGTCCCAGGTTGGAGGTATCCACTCAGAGATATAGAGAGTGCTCTTTGGAGGGACTTGCTTTGTTCTGAATGGCTTTCATAAGTGAATCATATGGAGCAGAAAAGCAGGGCAGGCTCCTTGGTCACCAGAGTCTGGTGTCCTTGTTATGCAGACAGGACTTGGCCAGAGTCCCAGCAAGGCACTGGCTGAGCCAGACCTGGAGCCCTGCATGTCGCAGTTCTTCAGCTCTGTGCCATGGCTAGAGAGGAAAGGCCTGAGAGGCCATGGGTCTTGGTCTTGGTGTGGCCTTGGTCACAGCACTCTGGCTGGATCAGTCATGCAGGTGTCACATGGCATTCCTCCTCAGCTGCAGACAGTCTGCCTCCATCCTCTGTCCCACCACATCATTGCAGGGTACACAGTCCCCAGCTGCTGGCCAAGCTCAGGAATTCAGAGGGGGGGCAGGTCAGGCGGTGAGTCTGCAGGTGGAAGGCAGGTTCCATGCCAGTGTGCAGCCCAAGGGGTATCCAGGCCAACCACCTCCAAAAGCAGGATCTCAGAGGAGGAAAGCCAGCCAGGCCAACCTCAGATTCCACCTTTGCCTCAGAGCTCTGGCTCCTCTGGGCGTGCCAGGTTGACTGCAAGGTTTGTCCTTTACCTATCCATGTTCCCTTCTAGGAAACTTGTTTCTGAAATTAGTATTACATGTTTCCAGGGCCTGGCCTGCTAAATTCCTGGCAGGCCAGCTTCAACATTCCATAGCCAGCCTTTGATGAGCCAGATTTCAGTCCCACTCCCTTTCTCCAGAGGGTATTTTCTATCTTGCATGCTTTTGAGTCCAGGTGGCCAAGGGAGGGACATGGGGGTTGGGAGTGGCCACCGCAAAGGGAAACTAGAGCTCTTGCTTCCTTGTGGCTTCATCCATAGTCCCTGGGCATCCTCGAAGCAGTGAGGCCCTGCACCTTTTTCAACTCCTGGTACGGGGGTATTTTCCTTCCTGAAGAGAAGATATAACAGCTTTGCAGACAAGTACCAGCCCATAGGAGTACAGTGGGGCCCAACCCCAGCAAGACCAGCATCTCCAGGCTCCAGCCTTCCTCCTCATGCCTAAGAATCAGGGAAAGGGTGTAACTGCCCAGAGACCACCTTCTTAAGGGTCAGCCAGCTTATCTGGGTCTGGGATGGGATTCATGCTCCTCCTTACCCAAGGGAGCATAAGCCAGGCCTCCAGCAACTTGGAGTTGTCTGGAATGACCTTTAAAGACCCAGGAGCCTGTCCCCATCTGACTGAAAGGCATCTGCATCCCCCCTTCATATCACATGACAGAGAAATCTGTTCTCATGGCGTGTAACATCCCTGTGAGAGAGCACTGTATATGATTTTGTATTTTTTAATTCATTTTAATCTACAGGTTGAAATCTAATTTTTAAATGTTATTGGAACTCACATTTTAAAAAGAAAAAATGTTTAAAATAATAATAAATCTTTGGTGTCTTCCAAGTAGTTTGATCAAAGAACTTATAGGTGTTTTGAAAACACAGCCTGGAGTGTAAAGATTGGGAAGCCCCATGGCCTCGCTTGTGTGTATGAACTGTAAATCTGGTTTCAGTTTTGTTGTTTTGGCTTCTTTTGGGTTTTTGTTTTGTTTTGTTTTGAAGATCAGATAGTGATCACTCTGAAAGATTGAAGCCAAGAATTTGTAACTATGATATTTACTGTAAGCTGTAGAACATTCAATAACTATTAAAAAAAAGTTTCCAAAAAAAGTCTGGGGTGACCAGACTGGTGGTTCTTGGGGCATGGGACACAGACTGCCTGCTGAGCCAGTGAGGCTCCTGGGCTTCTCTCCAAGTTGATTCTAACCTTTCTCTTACCTTCCAGCAAGCAGAAAATTGGAAAGGGGAGCAGGGTTTATTGCCTCAGGGCCCAGCATCAAGACGGGGGGGTGTCCCTTACCTGGCCAGCCCAGACCCAGACTCAATCTCCACCCTGGCTGGTACCTGTACGTGCCTCACCCCAGGTAAGAGGGCATCTGGAGACTACAGTCCAGCCTCTGCCTGGGAAAGGAGGCCAGAGTGGGAGGGGCTCAGCATCCCCCCGACCAGCCCCCAGGCACTGTTCATGCCATCTCATCCTCATCTTGGTGTGTCATTCAAGTCCTGGGTGACATGGGGTGATTGGCTGAGGGGACAGTCAAGTATGAAAAGCCAAACATTGAGACACAGCTGAACTGCTGGCAAACAGGGACACCAAGTGCATTCTGGTGGTCCCCCAGGGAACACTTTTTGGGTGCACTGACAATGCCCACTAGTCCCCTACAAGAGACTAGAAGCCCTAGAGAGCCGAGAGGAAGGGAGAGGTCAGATCTAAGGCATGCCTGCCCAGCCTCCCTTAGGATGGGAGTTTTCTCTGCTGCTGCTAGGCCAGGCCCACACCCATGGCCTCTGCCCTTTGAGCTTGGGCCTCCCACAGGCCATCCCTTTCCACACCTCCCCAGGCTCCATCAGGGATCACTTTCTGGTTCTTGAGCCTCTCCTTGGGCCTCATCCACTTAAATATAAACACATCCCCTTCCATCCTTAAAAAAAATGAAGAACCCAGAATTAACTGAAAGCCCTCTCCCTGGAGCCTGAGCTCCGCCAGCTATCGCATGGCACAGTCAAGCTTCTGCAGGGAGTTGAATCCACTCAGACCTGGCCCTGCTGTCCTTGAGATGATCCTCACCACATCCCTGTGTCCACTAACCAGGGGATGCTGCAGTGCTGGCCTTGTGACCCACCCTGCTCCCCACACTGCTGCCCTTCCCTGGCTTCCTCCCCACTTCCTTGGCCATGGCCCTGGAACAGCCCAGGGTCCACCTGAGCTCTCTGCTTGGACAGTGTTCCCTTCCTGTCCAGTCCTAATGCAAATACCTGAGTGCTTCTAGATATTCTCAGCCCAGGTCTATCTCTGGGGCACTCCAGGCCTTCATATCCAGATGCCTCAGGCCATTGCATGGGACTATACCACAGGTGCCCCCGGGGCCGCTGTTGCTGTTCACCCACCCAGCCGGCCCAGATGCCCCAATCTCTAGACCTGAATCCTATCACCAAGCCCTGGCAATTCTAAGTGTCTCTGGATCCATCTGTTTCTCTCCATCTCATCCACATGGCCCAGCCTCCACCTGCTATTGCCTGGATGGCTGCAGTAGCTTCCTTGTGGAACCCCTGCTCCACAGCTTCTCTTCTTTCCACACTGGCCAACAGCAAGCTGACACATCATGCTTTTCCCCTTCTTAAATGCTTTAGAGCATCTGTGGTGTCCCTGGCATAAAACTGGCTTCCAGAAGCCCATGTGGCTTTCTGCTACCCACTCCCACCCCCGTGCCATACCTCAGTCACCTTCTACTCCCAACTTCTGTTTCTCACAGTTCTGTTGATATCTGGCCTTTGCACATGCTGTTCCCACTCTCTGGAACACGTCTCCCCCTCCCATATTCTCCAGCCCCTAATGTCTTACCCCATCCGTCTTCCAGGCCCTATTTCCTCTAGAGCTGTACTGTCCAACACAGGAACCATGAGCCACATGAGTGTTGAGCCTTTGAAATATGCTAGTTCGTATTAAGGTGTGCTGTAAGTGTAAAATACACATCAGATTTCAAAGCAAAAGAATTAATGGCTCATTCATAAATTTTAACTGAAATGAAAATACTTTAAATAGACTGGGTTAAATAAGATAAATTATTGATACCATTAAAATACACCCACTTTTTACCTTTTTAAATGTGTAGTTATTAGAAAATTTTAAATTACGTAGCACACGTTTCCTTTGGACAGCACTGCCTCTAGGGGCTTCAGTGAGAACCAGGTAAGGGTAGGGACCTCCTCCTGCCCCACCTCACCTGCAGCCTGCCTGCAAGCAAGCAGGTGCTGTGAGGGATAGGGAGCTTGTCCTGCGCATGGCACCCAGCACAGCCCTTTGCTGAACGGACAGATGGCCTGGAAGAGGCACAGGAAAAAGAAGCTTCTCATGACACCATTTTCCCACCTTTTATTCAACAAATGGACAGGGATGGAGATGCAAGGAGAGGATGGCAGCAAAGTTTCAATAAATAACAGAAAAGGGCATGACTGGGGCCCATGCCTGCAAAGCCCCACATAAATAATCGGGTTGCTCAGCCATAGCGGAGACAGAGGCTGGGCAGTCGCCCGCACTGCCCAGGCTGGGGGACAGATGCTACTGAGGCCAGAGGTGCCTCTCCAGGCCTGTCACACACCCCTCTCTCCTGAAGCCCCTGAGATCTTGGGGGTGGCTGGGCAGGCTGGGGCTCTGCACACAGTTCTGCCCAGGCTGTCTGTTTAATTTCAATAACAACAGGGTAGGGACAGGCACATGCATTAAGCCTCTTCTGAAGGCAGAGCCATGGATGGGCAGCCCCACAGGGGCTTAAATGTAGAGGCCCTGGAAACAGCACAAATGGGGCCAAATAAAGCTCCTAATGGTAAGGGTGGCAAGGAGTCAAGCCCTCACACACAACCAAGTCCAGAGCCCGCAAGGGGCTGGAGGGGCTCTGGGCACTGAGACATTGCTCTCCCTACTTCATAGCCACCGGGGTTGGGACCCAGTGATAGCCAGAGGCTTGCCCAGGATTAGAACCAAGGAGCACAACCTCCCAGCGCAGTTTTTTGTTGCCCTTCCCTTTACAGGATCTGCAGAAGACGAGGGGGAGGTACATCTGCTCTAGGGCCCTGTAGAGGCAGAGGGCACCTCCTCACCACCAAGGCCTGGCCAACTGGTGGTGCAGAGGGTCCTGCATGCTCCTAGGATCTGGCCAGGGCAGAGCACGGGATCGGGGAGACACTGGGCAGCAGGGGAAGGGAGGGGCTCTCAACCTGCTGCTGGACACCACACCACACCCAGCAACCAGCCATCCTCCTCACTGGGGCGGACACTCCACCTCCAGGCCTGGGCCTTTGCTGTTTTGCCTACTGGGCCATTGCTTCTTGATCCTCACAGGCCAAGCTGCAACTCTGCCTCCTCCAGGATGTCTTCAGAACCTCCCAGGGCAGGGCTACAGTGTTCTCAGGTAAGACAGCCCCTCAGATGACCAGGTTGCTCTCACTCAGGCGGACCACATAGCAGTTCTCCTGGGGAATAGGGGCTTGGGGTCAGAGCTGAGTTGGGGGCTCCTGGGCTCCAGGAAAGTGGCCTCTGCCCAGGTACCCCTGCACCACAGCCTCCTCCCTGTCTGCAGTCAAGGTTGGCCCAGGCACCAGCAGATGCTTTCCCACCCTAGTGCTCACCTCAGCCATATTCTCTGCTGGGGGATTCAGCCACTTAGTATGACTTCCACCACTTCCCAGCAGTGCCCACTGCTCAGTGGGGAGGCCAGGCTGTGAGGAGTCAGGGAGGTCACCCCCTGAAAGCCCAGCCTCCGTGACGGTCTTCACTTCAGAGGCCATTGAACTTGTCCGCTGCTCAGGAATTCGAGCCACACGGAACCTGTGAGATCATCCTCTCGTTAGGAGAACCCTGGGCTTAGAGAGGGCAGCACCTGACAGGGTCAGACAGCAAGTTCATGGGTCAGAGCCCAAGCCCTTCCCGCCCACAGATAAGCCCTCAACACTCCCCAACCCTAGGTTGCAGGTGGACAGTCCTTGGCCTGAGGGACCCCAGAAGAGATGGGGGCCATACCCTGACCCAGAGACCCATGGGCTTGGTGTGAGCACAGCTAGGAAGATGCAACTTCTTCCTGGCCACCCCCACTGCCCAGTGAGGTACGGAGACTAGGAATGGTGGGGCCACCACCAAGCCAGGTGTTGAGGGCTCAGCTTAGGGTTCTGCCTCCTGCTGGCTGCACACATCTCCCTGACCCTGCTTATCTGCCCACCTCACCTGCCCACAGACAAGATGGTGATCTCGCCCTGGCGTCCTGCCTTGGCTCCAGTCTTGGGAACCCTGGCTGGGTTAGGCAGGACTCTGGGGGTGGGAGTGGTGGCAGCTGCAGCCTCAGGGGACAGCAGCACCTCAGGCCACTTCTTCTGGCTACAGCGAGAGCAGCAGGGGCCAGAGACCGAGGCCAGGCCCTGCACGGTGTGGAGGTGGTAGCGATGGGGGCAGATATGCAGCATATTGGGGGAGCCCAGCGGCAGCCTGCAGAGGACACGGGTGATTGCGGTCACTAAGGCCGGCCAGACCCGTGGCCAGGAGACCCCAGGAGACAGTGAAGGGGAATGAGGGTGACAGGAGGAGCATACCCAAGTGGTGAGTCCCCAGGAAGCAGGCAGATTAGCGTGGGTGTGGGCCCTCGCCCACCTGCCCACTCACCTGGGCACAGGCCCGTGGCTGGTCTGCACCAGCTGTTTGCTGTGATACTCTTTCAGCAGCTCCTCCAGGGCCGCCGCATTCTCTGTGGGCAGCTTCAGTCAAAACCTGGCTCTGGGCAACCCCCACCCGGCTCCCAGCCCCAGCGTAAATACCCTTTCCTACCCATCACACCCTCTCCAGCATGGGCCATGTGCCTTTCCCTCCAACCCTCTTCAGTCAAGAACCGGTCAGACCTTCCCCCCACCTTTCTTCTCTGTGATCAGGCGCACCAAGACCCCAATGGTGTCCTCGTTGGCATCCTCAGCCCGGTAAGCAGGGTTGATCCCTGGCAAAGAGAAGAGAAGGACCTTCCTAGGAGTCGGCTGCAAGCTTGGGTGTCTGCACCTGTGGCCCTTGGCCTCAGCTCTGAGAAGCCATTACCACCTTCACTAGTCAGCATGGCTGCTCCCTGTACTCAGCTGTGTAGCCATCTCAGGGCCATATGAACTCCACAGCTGCTGCAGAGTTCAGGGGTGCCATGGGGGACCAGCCTCTTCTGGGGCCTGCCATTCCGGGCCTACCAAAACCCTGCACACTGCCCTGTCTACGTAACTAACCAAGGGACCTTGGTCAGCTTAGAGCCCAGAACTCAAGCACATGAAAATGGGATGCATGATCCATCCTGGCCCAGCAGTAAACAGCTCCTAGGACTACATTCAGGCAGCAGCCAGAAGTTAATGGAAAACAAGTGCAGACCCAGGAAAATGGCCTGAGTCACCACCTTCCTCTCTACGTAAAGCTCCTGTCCCTTCTTGCCCCCCCCCACACTGTGGTGTCAGGAGCTGCAAAGGGTTCTGGCCAGCCCCAGGCAGCCTCCTACTTCAGGGATGGGAGGAACACATCCCCCCCTAGTTCCAAGACTCCTCTAACAAAACCACAGCCTAGAGCTGAAACCCAAGCCTCTAGTGATACCTGCCCAGGACAGCACCCTGCCACCCCTTCAGGCTAGAGGTCACAGGTCACCTTGAATTTCAAGAAGGCAGTCCAGCCCTTGAACCACACATACAACCGCACCCTGCAAGGAGTCCAAACCCCCTACACCTGGGCAGGGCCTCACCCAGTGTGGGAATCCTACTGGGCCACTGAACCTGTGCTCTGCCCTTTCTGTCACTTCACCCCTCCACTTTGTGAGTCTGTAGCCCCCATGCCAGCACCTACAGGAAGCCTTCATGATTAGCCCTCTACAGGCCTCTCCCTATCAGACATTCCAGACTAAGTAGGTTGCCTCAGGTGGCCCCCAGGCTGAGCTGGGCTAAACTGACCAATGCCCTCTGGCCTCCCACCCAGATTCCAGGCCAGGCCTCACCGCTGCCTCCACCTCCAGGGCCAGGCCCGGCCTCCTTGTGGGCTGTGCAGTGGTAGCCTTTCTGCTTGAGCAGGTTACACACTAGGATGCCCAGCAGCCCCATGAGGCAGAAGACTGGCACGATGGCAATAACTGCATACTGGGCAGCCGTCTCCTCAGGGCCGCCCGCCCGCGTGCTGTTCCCAGGCTGCCGTGTCTCCCCAGCTCTGCTGGTCCCTGTGGCCACCTCCACACCACGTCGGGCCCGCCGCCCCCGTTCTGAGCACCATGGAGGCAGGAGAAAAGACAGGCAGAGAGGCCCAAGTTAGTGTATGTGTGATGCGGGGGTCCCCCTCTTTTTGACCCTCTCAGACCTCAGGATGGCCAGCCCCTCAGCCCCTGTGCACTCCTCGTGCTGGGTCAGAGGGGAGAAGACAGCCCCTGTGCACATGCCTGGGCACAGGGACACCGCATCCTGCCTCCCCGTGACCTGGTCCATGAGTTAGTTGCCCCAGGATGGGAAGCGGTGCCTCTGTGTATATGTGCGAGTGTGTGTGCTCACACCCATATGCATGGGTCTCTCTGAGGGGACGAGGACAGGAGGCTGGTCAGGATGTGACCCCTTCAGTCCCTTAGTTATAGCTGCCACCTCTTGGGTGGTTTCTGCCCCTCAGAAACTAGGTGGGTAGACACACAACTATGGAGCAGTTGTGTTCTGTTGAATGCCCTTCCCTGGGCTGGGGGGAATGAGGACACCAGGGCCCCAGATGGACAATGCAGGGGGGCCCTAGGCTCCAGTTCACCAGAGCCCCTCCCACACCCTCTCCACCAGTCCCAGCCCCCATCTGCCACTCACCATAACAGCTGAGGATTCTCAGAGGTGTCCAGGAACATGGCCGACAGGGAACATGGGGGGCCTCTGAAGGGGCAAACCACCTGCAGGGAGGGAGAAGGCATTGCTGAGGCCCACAAACTATCCATAGGAGAGGCTGGACTCCTTCCTATCAGGTACCCTCACTGGTCCTGACCCATCCCATTTGCAGTATGGAAAGACTGAGGCCCACTCAGGAGGTGGGTGAGGATGGGACCCCAGGACCCAGCGTCCTGGTCTCCCTGCCATGAGCCCCCACGCCCCACCCCATGGCTCACCCAGACTGGCAGTCTCCACAGAGTGTGTCTCGAGTCGCTGTGCCTGCCTGGGCCTCGAGCCTCCCTTGAGGCCTGCAGTGGGAGTGGGGCTGGCATGGGCTGGAGCCCCATGAGGCTGAGAAGGTGCCTGGGGGGCAGGACCTGCATGATGTGCCTTGCCCCGGGTCCTGCAGGAGGGAAAGGGTGAGAACAAAGCCAGAAGCCAGTCCTGGGGATCCTGCCCCTGGCCATCAGCAGGCTTCCCAGGACAGGGCAGGTGGGCAGGGTGAGCTCACCAGGTTGGGCTCCTCTCCTGGCGGGCACTGCCAAGGGGTGGTTGATGTTGGAGTGACCAGAGGCCAGGGCAGCAGCTAAAAGAATAGCAGCAGGACACAGTGAGAGCACAGGGTGCTGGGGCCTGGGGCCGTCCATCCACCACCCACCTCCTGATGGTCCAGGGGAGGGGACCACCGGCCACACAGGGCCCCCCACCCAGCCTAGGTAGGGAGAGACATCTGCTTCAGAAAGTGCTGGAAAGCCCCAGACAGGGCCAGATCAGGATCTCAAGGCCTTGGGTCTCTGAGTCACACCCTTCCCAGCTCACCAGGATGAGGAGAAGGAAATGTTTCTGAATTCCTCAAGTTCCACTCGCTTCCAGCTGCCTCGGCCTCCCTACCACAACTGGGCATGTCATTAACCAGCCTCTGCTCATCACCCATGAGGCCAAGTCTGTAGCTGGTGCTTCCTATTCTGGGCCATTGGCTAAGTCTCCAGGACCACGTCCTCCTCCGTGACCTCCCCACGGTGCCATGCCGGCCCATTCACCCTGGGCACCCATGCAGGGCATGACACATCCCAGGGGAAGGAGCTTCTCAATCTGTGTCCCCCGCCCACTCCACAGGGAGCTCTCTCTGCTTCCCATTCCAGGTATGAACTGCCTGCCCTGAATCCGTCCTGCTGTGAGGAGACACTCCCCAAACCAGTCCTCCAGTTTGGCCCCAGCTTAAAGGTAACAGGCATAGGAGAGCCAGCTACCCTGGAGGGCAGAGGGAATGTCAGGCCCCAAACCTGGCTCCCTTACCTGCCAGGTGCTAAGCCAGGGGCAGTGCAGGCCAGGAGACACTTCCCAGGGTCAGCTGCCTCAACTCTTCAAGGGAAGAGCTGAAAACCAACCCCAGCACCCACCCTGGTACAGGGTTCCTGAGCAGCATCTGTGCTCCCCCTACCCTGAGAGCTGGGTGTGGGGCTCAGACTCAGCTCTTCTGGCTTCTCCACGTCCCATCCCCAACTCACCACAAGGAGGCAGGACAGGGGCCAGTGCTGCAGGCTCAGCTTCATCCTCAGGCAGAGGGTTACCAGCCTAAGACAGACAGGGAGGCTCAGCGGGAGGCAGGCAGCCACCCAGCACTGCTCCCAGAACAGGACTGGACAGGGAATCCACAAGGTGTTCTCAGCAAGCAGAACGCTGGGGTGGCTCGGCCTACATTCACTGCTACCCACCTTGCAAGCCTGCAAAGAGGTGGGGGTGCCCTGTCTGGGGCCAGCCACCCAGAGGCAGAGGGCTCTGCCAGGCTTGGGGGGCCTCTTGGAAGAGGAAGGGCTTCCTTCCCTTCCAAAACAGCCAGGTGCTCTGGGCATGGCTGGGGAGCCTGGGTGGAAGGAACCCTGCAGCTGCGGCCCTGGGGCTGGGGTGAACGAGAGGGCTGCAATTCCCCAACTCCCAGCCTCCCGACTCTCACGCTCAGACTGTGGGCTCCCGCCACAGAAATCCTGAGGGCCGACGAGCATGCCCAGCCTCTCCTGCCTCTGGCTTCACTCTTGCTGTTTCTGCTCTAAGGAAGGCCCTTTCCCTCACCCTTCAAACCCGAACACAAGGCCTCTCTTTCCAGAAGCTTCTCTAGACTTGACTTTCCCCAAAACTGGGTGTGGCCTCCAGAGCTCCTTCATGTCCCTCCCTGCCATCACAGTCATGGTCCTCCAGGGTGTCCCGCTCTCCACGCCCAGCAGCCTTCACAGAGGTTTGTGAAGTGTCTGACTGCATCTCCTGGGCCAAGGGCAGACCGGGGGGAGAGGAGGTGGCAGCCAGCGGCCAGCCGTTTGTCCCCGCTTGGGCATCTACTGTGTGTCACACACAGCCCTCCGCGCAGGAAATAGTAGGGAAGACTGACAACTAACAGATTAACTGTGTCTCCATCAGATGGTAGGAAGTGCCGAGAAACAAAATAAGGCAGGGTGAGGTCTCCGTGTCATCTCCTCTGGAGAAAAGTCCCCAGCCAGTAGACAGGTTGGAGTAGCAGGTAGGATTCAGAGCAGACAACAAAAGAGTCTGTGGCAGAACAAGCACATACTATGAAACATTTGCAGGCGGCCTGGCTTCAGTCTCAGGAGGGTGAGGGAAGCTATCTGTCAGGCCTCAACCACAGGCCACATTCAGCCTCTGACCCCAGAGAGGCAGCCTCGAAGAGCCACGTCACTGACCCAGGGTCCCCAGCAAGTTGCGGGGACCCTTCCTGGAGCCTCAAATATCTGATACCAAGCCTGGCAGGAGAAGTGCTGCCCGCAGTAAAGCCCAGGGCACACGAGAGCTCCTTGGCCTATAGATGGCCTAGATTTCCCACCTGGAAAAGGAGCCAGAGGAAACTGATCTGTCTGGGCCGGGCAGCCTGGCCTGGCACAGAGCTCGGCAGGCCAGGGGTTTGAGTTACACCATGGGGACGGGGAGGGGCAGTGGTCACATCATCCTTGGGACTTCCCAGGTCACTGGCAGTGGCTCTCAGCCCAAGGTCAGCTCAGGGGAAAACCTGGGACCAGAGAAAGTTGGGCCTCAGAGTAAAGGCTGCACCCTGGCAGTCAGCACCCAACAGTGGCATCCCCGGAGCCATCCTCCCACCTGTCACTCCTCTTGGTCACAATTCTTCCTTTCCAGTTTCTGCCCCAAAGTGTCCCTTCTTTCTCCCTGCTCAGGCACAGCTCCCACTCAAGCCCATCTCCCAAGGCCTCCAGCTGGCCCCACGGCCCTGCCTGGTTCCCAGACCCAGCACCCCTCCCTGTCCCTGGGGTGGGCCCAGAGGGCTGGGGTGGAAAGAGGCACAGCAGCCACAGAGGAGGGGGCCCCAGGCCCACCCTGGCCCTGACTGACACCTGCTGGCAACCTGAGCCCACAGTGAGGAGCTATGCAGCTGCTCACCTCCAGACAGGGAGCTGTGATCTCCAGACTTCCAGGAGGACAATGGGGGTCCAAAAGTCCAGACTCAGAGCCAGGGAGGGCCCAGCCCACTCTGGCACATACATGGACACTCACCGCCTAGCACCCTGACACCTTCCAATTACATGCCTTCTAATTACCCCAAACGGGCACTTACTCCAGTCTGGCCACCTGAGTCTCTGCACACGGCTGTTCCCCAATCCCCTCAGCCAGACAGCCCCTGATGGACCTGTCCAGTCAGGCAGCCAAGGGTTTCTGTTCTGACCTCCCCCTCTGCCCCCACCAGGCCACCAAGCAGCTAAGCCCTGAGCCATTTAATCTTGACAGAAAAGCAAGTTCAGATCAAAGCCCCTTAGCTGGGTTGGGGTCTTGTGAAGGCTGCATTCCCACCCCCTGCCTTGTCCTAGAAGCCAGGCAGTCAGTGACCTTCCAAAGCCCCACATCTCTCAAGGGCCTCCTGGAGAAGGGCTGTCAAAGATGGGTGGCCCAAGCCCTGAGGAGGGTGGCACCCCCAGCCCCCAGCCTAGAGCCTCCTCTCCTGCCCAGGGCTCCTGGCAGAGCAGAGCCACCCTGCATGCAAGGAAGGAAGTCAGGCTAGAGGTCTCTCCTCCCCAGAGTCTCCCAGCCTGAGGCCCAGCCCCATTACCACCAACTCCCTGTGGGACCTGAGTCCTTGCATATTAACTCAGTTTCCTCATCTGCAAGATGGGGATGTTTATCTCCCAAGACAAGGCTGTCGTGAGGCTTAAATCAGGTAATGAGCCTGAAGTAGGAGTGGTTCCTCCCCTCACCCCTTCTTTCCCTCTGCATCTCCCAGTGAATCTGCAAACAAGAACCCTGGCATCACCCAGGTGTGTATTTGTTTGCTTACTTGTTTATTGCTCCCTCCTCAACCAGACAGCAGCAAGGGCAGACGCCTATCTCATTCACCACAAAACCTGCCCCCTGCCCAGCACCTGGAGCAGGCCTCCCCAAACAGGTTCATGGGCGGGGGGCCATGGGGAAGGTGCTTCCTCACACTCAGCCCACCTCACCCTCCAAAAATGCCAATTAGAATTAGAAATTCCCTGGAAGAAAGCCAACTAGCAGAGCCCTGACCAGGGCCTGGAGCAGGAGGTGGCCAAGGCTCAAGGAGGTACAGCCCTTAGAGGCCCCAGAGAAAGAGGAAGTTGTGCCACCCCCAGGGCTCAGAAGCTGCTTTCCCAGAACTGAAGCATCGGGCCTCCCCTCTGTGCACCCACTCTCCAGCCTCACCTTGGCCTCCTGGGGGCCACTGTCACTCCACTGAATCCCAAAGGTTTCCCATGGCCCTGTGCCCATCCCTTCTGCCCCTGGCCTCCTCCCTTGGCTTCTTGTCAGCCCCTCCTGCAGCCTAGGCGTCTTACCACCAAGATTGGGCCCCCCCCAGCCACTCTGAGCTGCTTTCGGACCCACGCCTGCCTCTCTCACCCTGGCACTGATACCTGCTGTTTCCTCGGCCCAGAAACCCCTCCCATCACCTGGGCAACATCTACTCTTCCTTCAGAGTTCAGCTCAGAGTCCCTTCCTCCCGGAAGCTCCCCCAGCTACCACCTCCCCTTCTGCATTAACCGCCTGCATGTGACATCCTGTTTACCTGGCCCCTTCCCCACCTACATGCTGCCCTCTGTGCCCACTGCCCAGCACTGGGACTGGCCCTGGTATGTGGGTTGGTATGTGCTGAACTGGGCTAGGGGACAGCCAGGTATCAGAGAAGGCAATCTCAGGGGAGGGTCTAGCTTCTGCCACAGTTGGGAGGCCCAGAGAGCAGGCTGATAGTTAAGGAGCCCAGAGGTTGGAGTTAGGAGAGGGGGGAATGTTTAACCTGAATTGAATCCCAGTACTAAGGTGCTGTGCTCTTCACTGGCTCTGTGGTTAATGACTAATCTCCCTCCTCAGAGGGCTGTTGCCAGGGTAAGATGAGAAAATTCACATTAAATGCTCAACACAGGGCCTGGCAGAGAATAAGCCCTCAATAAGCATGTACCGTGCCTCGGTCTCCCCATGTGTAAATTGTGGAGGGGGAATGGCACACTCTTGACAGGCAGGTTTGAGGCATGAATGGGATCCTCTTATGTTTCTGTACAATGCTTGGCACATTGTGTGGTGTACAGGAGCTGCCCGGCTAACCACAGTGAGACCCTGGCTGGTGGGAGGGTGTGGGAAGGGAGAGGGTCTGGAAAGGTTGGTGGGCAGAGCCCAGGTCACACCAAGCCTCAGGAGCCAAGAAGCTTGCACTTGCCTCAGGGCCTGTAGAGCCTTGAAGGCTTAGCAGAAATGGGAGAAGTATGGAACGATCTCCGCTTCAGGGGACTCACCGGGCTGCCTGCCAAGTGAGGCGGGGCTGGGGAGACAGAGGAGGAGGGCAGGCCCCCACCTGTAGCACGGGGTGGAGGTAGATCCTTCTGTTTCCCACCCAGCGGCTCCAGGGCCTCCAGCCCTCCCTGCAGCCTCCAGAGTCTAGGGTTGCCTGGAAACACAGCTGGACACAGGCTGCCCTCAGCGGTGGCTGCACCCGAGGCAGGAAGACAAAGGCCGCCCATCAATAGAGAAATCCAGGTTAGCGAGCCCAGTGGTTCCCTGGCAACTGGGGCTGAATTAAGACAAAGCCCACAGTGGGCGGCAGTGAGGGCAGCCAGGCAGTGCCTCTGTCCATCTCCACCCTCCCAGGGAAGGAACTGACCCTCATTCCCTCAGGCCTGACCTCATCCCAGGTTACTTGCACTCCTCATCAGAGAGGTGAGCACCCGTTTCACACTTGGGCAAACTGAGGCTGTGGGAGGTCACCTATGGGTCACACAGCCAGTAAGTGGTGAAGCAGGGATGGAGCCGAGGTCTCTTCTCTTCCAGCACCTGCTTACCCTGGAGGCCAGCCTAGGGCCTGGCACATAGCAGACTTTCTCAGAGTATCTGCCGACCTGGCTGCAGAGGAGCTGTGGGCACACAGTAGATGGTCCAGCTGAGGGGCTATTACAAAGCACCCAGGCGGGCCCCAGGGAGGGAGGTGCTGCCCACATCCTAGACAGTCTCTGGGGCCTCCTTGCATCCATGATCAGTTGCCTGCTGCCCTGGTCTGTGGCGGCTCCTGCAGGGAGGCACTGGGACCTCTGAGAAGCAGGAAGCCCGGGGTTGGCTGGGACTTCCCAGGGGGAGGAAGAGGAGGTCTCAGGATACAGCCCAGTTCGTGGTCTCCCTGGAGGGAGGCAGGTGAGTGCATACAGGATGTTGGGCACACAGTGGGGCCAAGCACTGTGCACAGCCGGCTCCCTCTCTGTGCTCACTGTTCCTTCTCACAGTGATGACATACAGGTCCAAACTTAGGGCTCTCCTTCTGGAAGCACTGCTTCCTTCTCTCTCCACCCACACTCAGACCCTTCCTCTACTGGCTGCACAGGGCCCTCCATTCCTCTCGTCTGTGCCAAGTAGCCAGGGCACACACTCACAGCCACATGGACAGTTATTTATAGAGCTCTCATCTTTCCTGGGGTGGCCCAGGATAAAGCTCTGGCCTTCCAGGCCTGGATTAGGGTCCCAGTGACACTAGGGGGTCCTACAAGTCCCCTCCTCTCTGGGTCCTCTCTTCCCTGCCTGTGCCTGGAGGGGGCTGCTGACCCTCTGGGAATGAGTCTGAGCGTGTGAGAGCCTCAGGGTCCTAAGTCCAGGGCAGGGCACACAGTAGGGACACAGCATTGGCTTCCCCAACCCCTTCTTCCCTGTCACCCTAGCCCAACTGGGTCACTAACTAGTGGCACTAAGACTAGGTCCAGGCTCCCCAGGGCTCAGCACAACAGGTGCTCTGCCAGAGGCCACATCCCAGCACCCAGAATCCTGAGCAGGGGGTGGGGCCCAATGGGCCCTGCCCCTGATGTCAGGCAAAACCCTTCCCGCAGCCCACCCCTCCTGGCCACCTGGCAGAAGGGCTGCCCCATTGTGGCGGAGGGAGCCTGGTCTCGCCCACCCAGGCCACGTACTGAACAGCCACACTAACACTTCCTCCTCCCCCTGCAGGTACCCTGCCTGGTCCTTCTTTGGAAACTGATACCAGAATTGTCAGACAACCCTTGCCTCTGCCTGGAGACAGGGCTAGGCAAGAGCTTGAGCACCAGACTCCAGCACTGGAGCCTGTGTGACTCAGACTAGGACTGGTCCCCTCTGCAGTCTGAGTCTCAGCTCCCCATCGAGCACCTTGGGAAGGAAGGGGATCCTCGGTCAGTGCTGCTGTGAGGAGACCGAGACGGAGCCTGGGGCCTGGCACACAGCAGGACCCCAGCAGGGAGTTCCCTCCATTGGCCCATGACAAACACCCAAGATACCCCTACACACGGGTGGCCTTGAGTCTCCACCCCGACCCCTAGCACACTTTCGAGAGCACCGGAGACTCTGGGTGCAAACCTTCCTGTGCGTCCCAGCACACAGCAGACCTTCGACCTATGGTGGTTGCCGTTTCTCAGGAAAAGGCCTGGCCCAGCACAGATAGGGCAGTGGGGGAGGGCAGGCTGCTGGCCAGGCTGGCCTCACCCAGTGGGGGTGTGTGGTGCCCACGCATGCCCCACAACTGTGCCTGCTCCCCGAGGGGAGTGGAGACACCTAGCAGATGAAGCACAACAATGAAGTGGGGCTAACTTTGGACTGGAGGGCTTCCTGGGTGAGAGGGAGCTGGGGCTATAGCCTGAATGGCCAAGAGGGTTCTAGAAAGAGGAGACTGCAAAAGCAAAGGCACAGGAGAACTGAGGCATCTGGTGGGAAGAGATAAGAGTAAAGATGGAAAGTTCAAAAGGGTCTTGAAAGGAAAAGCTTCAGTGTTTGGGTGAGGAGTCTGGACTATATTTTGCAGGCAAAAAAGTAAGAATTACCTTAGGGAGGACACTGGCAGTGCGTGGAAATGGCAGCAGAGAGGCTGACACAGGCTCTGGGCAAGGACAGCAAGGCCAAGGCTGGAACATGACGGGGGCCCTGGTTTTGTGAAGGTGGGTCTCGGGCCTGCTTCCAGCCCTGGGCCACATCCAGTCTGCAGGGTAACATGTGGCAGAACAGAGAGAAGGTGCCGTGTCTAGAGAGTGAGAGCCAGTAGAGCAGGGGTCCAGGGGGCCATGGGTAAGTCCAAGCACCTCTCAGAATCTCAGGGTCTCCCTCTGTGGAATAAGGCTGACCCTCCAAGTTGGGGAAGGGTATTGACTGCCCCTTGGGAGTCTCCCTTCCTTAACCAGACATAGGCACCTCCTTCCAGCAACTGTCACCGGGACGGCACGAAGAAACCCAGCCTGACTCTGCCATCATTGCTGTCATCGCAGGAGGCCCAGGCTCCCAGAAGGGTTTGTCTTGGGCAGGGCACAAGCATGGGGATGCAGGGCCTCTGCAAAGGTTGGTACCAGAAGAGGAGGCTAACCCTTGGTTAACCCTTCCCATCTCCCTCCCCCTTCTGGGTCCTGAGCTATTTCCACCTCTTTGCTGGGGATGGAAATAACTCAGGCTTGGCCCCAGGAGACCCAAGACAGCTATTCTGATAAGCCCCAAGAAGCACAGCTCCAGTCATTCCAGAGAGGATCGAGGGACACCCTGATCCCCAGCTCCAGCTCTCGGCCAAGTGGCAGCAGTGGTCAGAGCTAGCAGGGACCTCAGGGAAGAATGGGGAGATTGAGGCCACAGGGATGGTGGAGCACAAACTCAAGATCACTCGCAGCCTGCCCTCCCAGTACAGTGTGTGGGAAAGTAACTCTAGAGCAACTGAATAGGAGGCTAGAGCCCCTCAGGTATGGTAGAGGTCAAATGGGACTCAAATCATTCTTGCTGCCCTTGGAACCTAGGCTGTGCTGCTGACTCCTGACACTCTTCAAAACTACATGGATGCTCCTGAAGCCGGTTGCAGGCTCTAGAAGGCAAGGAGGCAGGCCTTCCTGGTGACCTCTGGCTGTGGATGAGAGCTGGGAGGAAGGTGGAGGAAGAAGAGACACATAACCCACCCCCAATGTTTCATACATGTGTGCAAATACATGGCACACTCAGAACTCACAATGGCACACACTGGCAAAGCCATGCCTAGGCTTGAGGGAAGGAAGCCTAGATAAGCCGTGAGCAGATACTAGGGAAGTGGAAGGCCCTCTCCAAACATCTCACAGGGCTTCAAGGACAGAAGACTTCCAGTCCTAGCATTGTCCTGACCCTATGTGACCTTGACCAAGTCACTTTGCTTCTCTGAGCCTCAGTTTCCTTTCTGAAAAAACAGTTACAACATCTCAGAACCACTGTGAGGAGTCAACAAAAGCACACCCCAAAGTGTTCAGCACAGCACCTGGCACTGCCTCCAACCCTCACCCTGACCCAGAACACAACCAGTATCTTCAGAGGATGGCAGCAGAGCACAGAACCTCCAGGTCCTCCAGCAGGTACTCCCTCACCCTTCCTGGGCCACAGAGCTGGGTTTCCATTCTCCCTGCATGAACCTGACAGATCCTCTTCTTGGGATGGGGGCCTCAGAAGGGTCTAGCCCAGATGGTGAAGGGGCCCTGCTCCAGCTCTCCAGATCAGAGACAGCTTGTGGGAAACAAGCCCATGCCCCTTCTCCCTGGGAAGGGAACTGAGGAACAAAGACTGGGGCCAGAGAAGTCAGTGTCTATGGATCAGAATTTGGGGCTTGGTTCGCCAACCCTGCCACCAGCACCTGTGAGCAGCCAGGGTGTTCTGTGTCCCCAGAAGACAGCCTGCCCCCACCCCCCACTGCAGTCTTTCCACTGCAAGGGAAGGAGGGGAGAACAGAGGCGGCTGACCCAAAAACAATAGAGGATCCCAAAGTGATGATTCACAGTCCATTCACAGCCCAACACCTCAGCACGCAGAAGGGGAGACTGAGGCCCACTGGAGGCAGGGTCTGAGAGCCACACAGTGCCCGGGCCCAGTGAGAATACAGGTTACCAGGGGACAGTTTGCTGGGTGTCCAGGACCTCAGTGAGTGAGTGAGTGAGTGAGTGAGTGAGTGAGCGAGCGAGCGTGTGTGCGTGCGTGCGTGTGTGTGTGTGTTAGCCTAAGGCTACTTCAAGGCACTGCAGCTGCTGCCAGAGCGTCAGCCACACCACCAGATGCCACCTGCCAGGAAAAGTCACTCAGTGTCCACCTCCTCACTAAACTGAGCTCCTGAGGGGCGCCCTCTTGGGGACAGTCCTGGAGGAGAGGCCCTTCTCCTCGGCCCCTGCCCCCTCCTGTGCCCCCCTCCAACTGCTGGCACGGGTTTGAGGTCCCTCCTATTTATGCCTCTTACTCATTGCCGTGAGGCTTGCACACGCACACTCACACACACTGAGACTACTTGACCCCAGAAATACAAAACAGTGATTTGGGGGCTGGTTCTCACAGTCACTTGAGGTTCCTTTCCCTGTTTCACACTCACATTAACAAGCGGTCCTGGCGCTTCCCTGGTCACAACCCTGGTTACACACACTCAGTGACCCCAGTGACCTGGGTCCCACAATGGGCTGGGGTCACGGTCACCCGCAATGACCCGGGGTCTTTCTCACACAATCACGGGCACAACTCTGCCTGTCACAGACACACAGAGCCCCTCTGTGTCTCCCGCTTGGCCCCGGCGTCACCGCCCAGTGTCCCGGCCACACGTTCCCGGGGCTGGGCCGCCTCACGCGCCGTGTCATCCACAGTCACGGGCTGACACCGTTCAGACCCCCCCCCTCCGTGCGCCCCGCGCTGCAGCCGCACCGAGGCGCCGCCGTCCCGTCTCGCACCCCCACCCTGGTCGCGGCCCAAGTTTCCCGGGCCCGGGGCGTCTCTGGGGCCCGCCGACTCCTCAAACTTCAAGTTCCGCCGATGCTTGCCCACCGCGCACAGCCGGGCCTCGAGTCGCTGCCGGAAGGCACGCAGGGCTCGGAGACACGCGGGGGCCCGGGGCGCGGAAGACGCCGGGACAGGACGCGGAGGCGGAACGGGGCGCGGGGTGGGGGCTGCGGCATCCGCCGCGCCGACGAACTTCCTCGGAGACGCGGGGAGCCAGGGGGCGCCACTCGGGTCCGCATCCCTCAGGCCCCGGCCGCAAGTGGCTGGGCTGGGCTCCGCGCGTTCTCCTTACCTGGCCGCCCCGCAGCAGCTCCAGTAGCCGGTTCCCGGGTCAACGCGGGGCCCGGTACGCACCGGCGGTCGCGCAGGCTGCGCGCCTTTTGAATGAATCGTCAGCCGGGCCGGGAAGGTGCGCAGCCCCGCCCCCGCGCGTCACGGCCTCCGGCCCCGCCCCTAACGTCAGAGCCCGGGCTCGAGTCCCCGCGTCCCCGCTACGTGAGACCGCCAAGGGGCCCCGGGCGCCCCCGCCGGGCTGCGCTGCTCTGTGTCGCCATCTCCCGCGCCCTCCTGGGGTTGCAGGGGCCTGAGCGGGACGAGGCCTGTTGGATCAGACCCTTCTTGGCTCCAAACCGAGAAATAAGGGGTTGCGTGATGCAAGATAGGCTGAAGACTTGGATGCCACTCCGAGTCCTTTCACATTGCGAGTGCAAAAGGGGTCACCGCTGCCCCTTTCTGGGACTCAGTTTTCCTCCAAGATATTGGTAGCCAGGGAGACCGGCCCCGCTTTGCCTTGTCCATGAGGCCCAGGCCCGCCTCTGAATATCCTCACGTGACTTGTGGGTGAGAAAAGGCCCGGGCAACGTGAATCTCCAATGCAGGCCCATTTGGTGGGCTCCTGCACTTTCCTCAGAGCCCAGCCCAAATCTCCTTCCTCCAGAGGTCTTTCCTGCCTCCACTCCCCACCCTAGCCCGACTGAGTAGTTCATCCCTCCTTCCAGCAGGACAGGGTGACACAATGCTCTTCCTTCTCTGCTACCAGCTGTCCCACCTAGCCGATTCCCAATGCCAGTCATCAGAGTGCGCAGCCAGGCAGTGACAAGGAACTCCAGGGCACTACTACACATTGTATTTCCAGCTCTATGCATCGTGCGCCCTGGAGTTATGCAATGCGGTGGGCCAGGACTGGAGGTAGCAGCTGGGCAGCCAGAATGTCCACCACTCAGTACCATTCAGGGGATCCCACGTGGCCCCGCCAGGCCAGCAGGGCAGGGAGGAGATGCAGACAGCAGGGAGGGACTTGTGCTGGAGGCAGAGGCCTGGCTGGGATCAGGATAATCACAGCCCACGACAGAAGTGGAGGAAGGTAAATAAACTGATTGGGGATAGTTTGTAGGGGGAGGTGAATTCTAAGCAAACTGAGTCATAGAATCTGAGCTGTGGGGTGAGGGGACAGGGAAGGTCAGGTCCCCAGGGTCCAGGAGATTCCGGGAGGAGAAATGGACACCTGCAGAGGAGGGGGTGCAGAGGAAGAGTTTCCATGTCCCTGGGCCATGCTGAGGTTGTGGGGGAAGGGCAGAAAGAACTTCAGGATTAGAGCTCCAGTGCCCTCAAGTGTCAGTGGAGGCCCTCAGACTGGGGTAGGGATGATCCCAGGGTCACATATCCCATATCTGAGCCCATGGAGGGAGCCCAGAGAAGGTCCTGCCTGGGGACCTGGTGAAGGGGCCAGAGCAGCCCAGGATGCCCTCTATTCCTGCAGATGTTTTCTTTGTGAGGGAACCTTCTGTACACCAGTTCCAAGTTCTGGAGTTCAAATGGTGGCATTTCACGTGCCACAGGACAGATCAAATGGGGATATGTTTTTTCATCAAGGAGTACTGGCTATTAATCAGACATCCTACAGAGCGCCCAGGCACGCCCCTACCATCAGACTTTCTGTGAGGTCAAATTCATCTCCTGACTGAAATCTCCTTCCTTTCTCTATCTTAGCGTGCTAGACCTGCTGCCTGATAGTTGTTTCAGTTCTCTGTGAGAGGAGGCAATCTGCCCAACCTGGCTGAGTGGTAATGGTGGGCAGCAGACACCTGAGCCAGGAGAGAACTGCAGGGATGGAAGGGCTGAGGTGGTCCCTCCTGTGGTTCTGGGGACTCTGATGAACAACTTTGGGCTGTCAAGCAGCAGCTTCCTAAAGTCAAGGTCTCCTGGAGCCACAGCCCACACCCTTCCCTCCCCCACACCCTCAGGTTATCAGAGAGACTAATTATTATTTGTTGCCAGCTGACTCCTGAACCACAGCAAGCTGTAGATGGCACCCTGCCTAAGAGTCTGGAAGCATCGAGGCGCTGCAGTGAAGAGACAGGGAAGGAGTTATAGAGGCCACAGGAAAGGTTTAGATTGGCCTTTAATAGTTTGGAGAAGCACTGGCTTAAGAACACAGGACTCTCAGAATCACAGGCTTAAAACTCCTGGCATCTCAGATGGCCCACAGAATCCTAGCATTACAATCTCTAAGCTCAGGGGCCTCAGAGACCATCTCCCTGGCCCTCTCATAGTGCAGCTAGGGAAGTGAATCCAGAAAAGGCCCACACTTCATCCTAGGTGGCCCAGCACAAGGCCCCAGGAAGCTGTAGGCTGTAAGCTGTGATGGTGATCTCGAGGCAGGGGCACAAGCTCCATGTCCCATGGAGGCGATGCCTGGGGTGGGAATCCTGGGCCACACAATCAGAGCCACCAGGTGAGATCATCTGCAGGGGGTCAGTGGAGGTCAGCCTCGATTAGTGGACCAGAAGTGGTGGGGCTAACAAAGCAGATGGAAGGGGTAGGGGCTCAGACTTAAATTACAATGCTCTGCCCTTGGCTAAGGCCCAACTGGCTAAGTCCTGTGTTCTAGAAGGTAGGCTGCCCTCCTGTGTATGTGCCTTAGCTCCAGGGGGAGGGTGGGCTTGGCCTAAGGAGGAACTGGGGCTAGGAGGCCAAGGTGGGGCTCAGCCTGGGTGGGGCAGGAGCTGAGCTGAGGCTGCTGGGCTCAGGGCTATGTTCAGTGGGCATTTAAGTCTAGACCCTGGTATGGGTCTGGAAGCCCACTGGGGTTAGGCTTTGGTGCCACACACAGAGAGGAGTCAGGTCAAAGTTCTCCATTGCTGGGTTGTGTGGTCTTAAGCAAGTGACTTCATTCTGAGTGCAAGCTCACTTGCCAGGGTGTTGTGCTTCCAGGCTGCTGGGCTCAGAATCCCCATCTGCTCCCTCTCTTTTCCTGCCCTCAGTGTTTGCCCTGTGTCTTCCCCACAGCCCCACATCTGACTTTGTCCCCATTTATTCCCAGCGCCTACTCTTTGTCCTCCTCCCCAGTTCAGCCCAGCATTCTACCCCTGACCCAGCTTGGGATGCCCCATCACTTGCCTTTGCTGGGCAGGGCTCCTCATTGGCCATAATAGACCCAAAATAGCACTTCCCCTTGCTGCTTCCTGCAAACTACCCTGTGGCTTAGGTCTATGAGGACAGAAGAGAGACTTGGTGTTTGGCAGGCATGCAAAAGATGTGAAGGGCTCTCAGAGGTCGTCTGGGCCGAGAGAGAGAGCAGACACTTGCCTAGGGTCACATAGTGAGGGGAGGCCAAAGCTGAGGCTTGAGTCCAGACTCCCAGGTCCCCCATCTGCACCCCAGGTATAAGCCAGGGCTTTAGCCATATTTGCTACTCCCTTTGCCAAGCCCTCTGGACCTTCAGACTAGTGCTGACCCCTATTTGAGGAGAGTGATGGGGGCCCTGGAGGCCAGCTAATCTAGCCCTATTTCCTGTATGCTAAGGGTCATTCCCTGACTTTTCTGACCAGTTATTTTCCTGCCTGGGCTCTCCTCTGCACCCGCCCCTGACCTCGAGGCTGCCTTGCTGTGTAACTTGAGGCCCCGTCCTTCTCTGTGCCTCATCCCCCTACGAGGTACATGCCCAGCTAAGCCTGCCCTCTGCCACCTAGAGAATGCCTTTGGAGAAGAGATGGCTTTTGGCCCTGTCACCCATCCTCTGAAATTAGGACACCCTGCCCAGGCCTTCTCTAAGGAGCCTGAACCAGATGCCTCACAAGCGACTACACGTGGCTCTGGCCGCTCAGGCTTCTCCTGTTCCCCAGCCCTCTGCTCTCCCCCAGTGCAGAGACCTGAGCAGACAGAGGGCATGTGAGTCCAGGCTCTACTGCTTAGCCTGCAAGTGACCTTGTGGAAGGCATTCAACCTCTCTGAGCCTCAATTTCCTTATTTGAAAAAGAAGATAATAATGGTACCAGCTTCCCAGGACCACTGTGAGAATTAAATGAGATAATCCATGCTTCTGGCTTAAGCAAACAATAAATGGAAGCTGGGGTCATTGTTTTGTGCCATGCAAGACCTATAAGAGAGCCCAACTGGATTTTCCAGATTTAATTCAACAAATATTTATTGCACACCTATTGTGTTGTCAGGCACTGCAAGTGGCCTGGGAATGGAGCAAAGAACAAATGAGAGACCCCGCCACAGAGCTCCCATTCCGGCTTCCGGTGCCTGTTCCTCTTCCCCTCTGTTCCAGTGGGGCCTACACCATGGACCGCTTGCTGCAGGCTAGCGCACCCCTCCTTGCCTTGGCTCAGCTGTTTCCTCTTCACACCAAGCCTAAGCCCCACTTCCTCCTACCGCAGTTGCCGGTCAGGGCCATACCCTTTAAAGCTGGCAAAAACCTCTGGTGTCAGAAGTCAGGGTATTGGTTAGCCTTGGGGGGTAGACTGGGGGGAGGCATACAGGGAGCTTTTATCAGGATGGAATGTCTCTTGACCTGGGTGTGTTTACCTTATGAAAATTCATCAAGCTGCATGCTAACAACTTGTGTACTTGTCTGTACAAATATTATACTTCAATAAAAATTCTCCTTAAAAAAAAGATACAAGGGTCCCACCCTCAGAATTCTGATTTAATTGGTCTGCGATGTGGCCTGGGCCCCTTAGGTGATTATAATGTGCAGCCAAGGTTAAGAACCACTTTAAAAGAACTAATCCTTCCTAGGGGCTCCCCTGGGCCTAAGGCTTGACAACCATTTATCCCAAGACCTCCCCGCCCACAGCTGACTGGCTCAGGGCTGTGCATCTGTCTCTAGGCTGGCCAAGGCCCTGGGATGTGTCCTCCTAAGTAACAGTGAGCAGAGCCAGACCCATTCCTACTGCAGCACCCGAGCTGGAAAAATGCCGAGGATCTGGCCTTGGGTATCCAGTGCTGAACCTGAGGACTGTCCAGAGCCCCTTTGTTGAGGAAAAAGAGGCCCCAGTGCAGCAGAACAGCAGCTGTCTGGAGGCAAGGGAGGAAGCAGGCATTCAAGGTGCAGAAGTCAAGAGGTCCTGAGATGGAGCTCCAGTATCTGGGCCACTATGGGGCCAGTTTATGCCTCTGCTAATTAGACCCCCTTTTATTTCTGAGCAGAACTAATCTCTTCCTTGTAATGCAAACACCTGTGCCCACCAAACAGTCCTGTGGGGAGGAAAGGATTATCAGCCTCACTTTACAGATAAGGAAATGGAGGCTCAGTGGGTATAGAACTCATCCAGTCACAGAGCTAGGCAGTGGCAGCAAAATCAAGATTTCTGTTCAGCTTCAAAGCCTGTGCACCTTCTAATGCTTTGTTTCATCATAAATTCCAGATGAACATTGCCTCCTACTCTGTAATATAAATTTAATATAATCCCATACTCACCAGATCTTCCAAGCAAACTAATGCAGCAGACAGTTGTTCCACGTGTGTCTAATGGTGCTGAAGGCCCAGCAGACCCCTGAAACGTGTGTCCGCCAGTTTACAAAGCGTGAGCCTCCATTCCCCCTTTAGCATCTTTTCGTAGTCTTAATCATTCAGGTTGGAGAATGCTCAAACACATGTTGAGCAAAGGTCAGGCATCAGCGGCCTCTCTAGTGGTCACCTAAGCCCTTCCTTGGTGGGAAGAGCTGCCCTGTGCAGGCTGCTCCCGTGGTGTTTGCATTTGCATTCTTGTGTCTGATTTAATGACACACCTCTTTGGACCAGAAATCAGAGACTTGAATTCTACCCCTGCTCCAAACCTGAACTCACCTTGGCCTCTGTCAGATTCACCAGCCTCACCAAACTTTCCTGCAGGTGTTTCTTGGAGCTGTAGACAGGCTCACTAGTTGCCTAGTGTTTGACTAGCAGCATGTGTTAACTTCCGATTGCCAAGCCCTATCCCAGACCCACTGACTGAAAAGCTGAGGGTAGCCTGGGAATGTGTATTTACGGGACTATACAATTGATGTATTGTGATTTATGTTTATGCATATAATCTGTAAGGGATCCTCACACACAGCCCGGGTTACAAAGCACTGGACTAGCACAGCCCTTGTTTTTCTGATGAGAAAACTGCAGCCCAGAGAGGAGCCATGACCCGCCCAGGAGAACACAGCAAGCAGCAGCCTCACCACGCCAGCACTCCTTGGGGTCTCCAAGGCCTCCCTTCTGCCCGAGTGGATGTCCCTGAGGTTGCTGGCAGGAGGTGAACATGGCTGCCGATGGGGAGCAGTCATTTGGTGTTTCTATTTATTGACTCTTTTAAAATTCATCATCCAAGGGAAGTTAATACAGGACTGTTTGGTAGCAAGAGAAATGTAACCTAAGACCACAATGACCCACCCACCAGAAACAAAAACAGAGCCAAACAGAACAAAACCAACCCCATCTGAAACCAGATCTTTGGAGCAGGAGCTGAAGCAGCAAGGGGCTGGGGTTAGGTCTGGCTCTGGTGGCCACGGGGCAGGGGAGAGGCTGCCTGCAAGTGGTTCCTAGTTGAAGAGGCTACGCTCAGCCCCTCAGCTTTGGGTGTCCTTCCTGGAAGGGCTGCCCCTGGCTGGAGGGGTGTGAAGAGAGGGAGTCAGTGGTCAGAGTGAGGGGCTCCGAGATCCACCCTCCCAAGGTGACCATACGTGCCAGTGCATGAGACACAGGCTGGGGCCTGGGCGGCAACTTCAAGGAGATCGATGCCCTTTGCTCTCCCCTGATCAGGTCAGGAGAGAGCCCCATTCAAAGCCCCAGCAGTGTTTCCAAGTTCAGGAACCACTAAGGCACTGCCGACAAGCTAGGAAATGCTAAGGCCCGGGAAGACCCCTACTAGTCACCAACTTATTCTGGATGACTGAGGGGACTCAATCAGTCCTTGGCTCTGGTCACTAGAGGGTAGACCAAGCAGGATGAGGCTGTGGAAATCGTATGTGTAGAGGCAGTGTTTTAGTGCCCTGGACATGCAGCATGTGTGTGCACATGTGTGCATACACATGTATGTAATGACAAGGGGATTGTTCCCTCCAGGAAGGCTTGGTTAGGGTCCCCATGTATCCCCCAGGGCAGGAATAAGGTCTTTTTCCTTCTGTTACTTCTTCAAATTACCCCCTGCCCCCAGGTCATTGCATAAATAAGTGCTTGGGAAGGTACACATCTAAAAAGAAACATAAATACTGTACATGGGAAAGGGTTCCATCCCCAGCCCTCCCACTGCCCCCAGAAAACCCTCCAAATATTGCACTTGGCCCTCCCCAGCCCCACGGGGTCCAGGCCCGGCCGTGTCTTTGGTAGAAGCTCCAGGGACAAAGGTCCTGGGCGGCCCACACACCCCCAAGTCCGCCCCCGACCATGACCGGGAGCAGCAGAGCAGCCACAGGGGCAGGGAAGGCCTGGGCCTGCCGGCAGTGTTCTCTCAGGGATGCTTCCGCGAGGAAGGGAGGGAGCACTGCTGGTTGGAGTCTGCGTGGGGGCTAGGAAGAGGCAAGCAGGCGGAGGGCAGGTGGACGGGCAAGTCCCGGGCGGCAGGGGACAGGGTCACACCCTCCATAGGAGGAGGTGGTTTGTGCTGTCATCTCGGCCCACTGTGTCGCTGCTGCCGCCCCCACTGCTGAGCCGGAAGTCCTCATAGCCGTCACCTCCGCTGATAACCAGCATTTTAGGCCTGGCCGAGGCGGGTCCTCGGTGCCTAGGGGAGTCCCGGTGATCCAGGGATGGCAGCTTCTCGGGGCCTGGGAGCGGGGCGAGGATCCATTAGCCTGGGGGTGACTGTGCTGTCCCCTCAGTGCCCATACCCCAGCAGACAGCAAGAAAGGCATGCACACTTCCTATGGAGAATCCCACCTCCTCTTAGCCAAGAACTTCCAATTTGGAAAGAAATGCCCACCTCCTGGCAGTCAGACAACTTCTTATCTCCCATCCACACTTCATAATCAGGAGTGACACCACCGCCCAGGGCCACCCCACATTCTCTCTCTTGATAAGCGCACACTGTCCTTCCTCCTTGTCCTGCTTCCAACAGCCCTTTCCCAGTTAGGCAGCTTCTACCTTCCCTGGACCCAGGCAGCCCCCGACCCGGCTCCCCTGCTTCCTGACTCCCACATCCACTTCCTCTCAGGAATATGGTTTCTTGCCCGGCCAAAGCAAGACTCTGTTAATTGTGGCCTCCTTGATGTATATCATCTCCTAATACGTTTTATTCTCTAACTCCCACAGCCCACTTTCTGCCTCAGCTGCCATTCTGTGTTCTGCCTCCCAGTGCTATTTCTACTTACTGCTCTGCACATCACTTCCAGACTCCGCTTCAGCCCTATATTATTTCTAGTCCTGTTTTATTTCCTGTTGTACACATCCCTACCTGTGCTGTATTCTAATTCTTAGCTTACAGTTTACTCCATCTACCACCACTCTTCTTGTGACAGAATTTCACACATGCACACACACATACCACTGTAACAGTATTTGCCACTTCCAGCTCTGTATGACATTTTCCCTCCCCCTTAAGCCTCTTCCGGCAGGAGAGTGGGAGTCCTAAACCAGAAGTCCAGGAGCCCTGGGTTGGGTTGGATGCACAGACCCACCTGTATCTGGTGGAGGTGGTGGGGTTGGGCAGAGCAGGTTGAAGCCATCTGGCAGCTGGACTGCAGCCAAGAAGCGGACATGGCCTGTGTGTCCCTGGCCTAGGCCAGCGGGGCTGAGGGGTGCTCGTGGGCAGTTGACAGCACCAGGCGAGGTGGGCATGGTGAGCACGACACCAGCACTGGTGCCCACCCACAGCAGCTCCTCACACACGAGCAAGGCCGTGATCCTCAGGCAGGCAGCCTTGTGCTGCCTGATGATGGCATCCGAGCCTGGGGTTGGGGGGCAGACCAGAGCTGAGGCCAATTCCTGGCCCGGGAAAGCCTCCTCAATGGTGAGGCAGAAAGGCTCCAAGGGGAAGGGTGGTGCTAGGCTAAGGGTGTTACCTGCCAGCATCCTGTGCACGGGGGGTGTGACGTCCACTTCTGCCAGCTGTTCAAAGGTGTCTGGATGGTAGAGACACACGTGTGCACTGCCTTTCAGTGTCACCCACACGCCCAGGCTGGAGTCCACCATGCAAGCCACGCTGCGGCTGGAATCCTGCCCCATGGAGAACGTGTGCTGATGGGGGCAGGTAGAGAGCAGATGGGTAAGTGGCAGGCCTGTCCTCCCCGGCCCCTCCCCGGCCCATCCCTGCCTTATGCTTCACACCCTCCCTCCTTACAACTCACACCCAACCTCTCCAGAAAGCCCACCCAGACTGACAGGCAGCCTTGCCCCTTGGGCCAGATGATTCACCTGTCCAAGCTGGATTTCACAGAAGCCCCACAATTTAATCCTCAGGAACTAAAACGGAGCCCTTTCCCCATGAAACTTGCATGATTTAATGATCAGAGAATTTCAAAGCTCGAAGTGCTTTAAGAACAGTCACTGGCCCTCCCTGGACAGCTGCAGTGAGGCTTTCTTATGGTCCCCGTGGCCTCATGTCCCTTCCTCATGGGCCAGGCTCACCCCAGGCCACCAATTCCGCCCCCACGCCCGCCACTACCTCCAGCTGCAGAGTGTCAGGGCTGAGGACAAGGACTCGGTTCTGGCAGCCACACCACAGCCGCCCACCCACGGACACCATCTTGGTGATGGGGCTCCCCTGAGCACCCAGAGTCACTGACTTGGAGTTCTGGGGTTCCCAGAAATGGCCTGAAGTGGGAGTGGGGTAAAGAAAACAGAAAATTTGGTCCAGTATTGCATTTGAGCCTCACCATTCCCTTAAGTAAAGTGAGAACAACCACATTTATAAATGAGGACAAGAGCTCAGAGAAGGCCTGGGCGTTGCCCAAAGCCATATCTCTAGCCTCTGTGGCCCTGAGGGTTCGGCCTTGCTCAGCAGAGAGCTCCAGCACCAGCCGGGGGCTCCGGGGGCTTGGGGGAGGGGCGGGCGCTCACCGGCTTCTCTCTGGTAGACCACAAGCTCTCCATTGGCCAGGGACACAAACACCTGGTTGTTCAGATACCTAAGGAGGGAAAATAAGTAGTCAGGGGTTTCAGGAGGCCACAGAAGGTCACTGGGGCCAAGGGAATCAGATAGAATGGCTATAGGTCCTGAGCGAACATCTCGCCAGGCCCAAGTCTAGGACGGGGTGGGGACTAGCCCATGTCACAGTGTCTGAGAGGCACGGCTAACCTAGGACCAGCTCGGGCCTCCAGCCTCCACAGAAAGGAGGGCCAGCAGAACAGGGGGACCCAGGTATACAGAGGGAGGCCTGCATGTGCAGCAGGTCTGCACTGGAAGGGTCACCGCGGCCTTACAGGATGCAGGTCACAGAGGCAGCGTGCTGGAGCTTCATGCTGTTCCTGCGATCTCGGATGCTATCAGAGGACTGGTACACGTGGACACTGTGGATCAGGGGTGCACACCTGTGACAAATGCTGGGCCACACCAGTCCCCGGAGTAATCCCTCCACCTCTGCCGCCACCAGCACCTCCTCCGTGCTGGTGCCTACCCGAGGTGCTGCGCTCCCACAGCCTCCCTGGGCTTTCAGGCCCAGAGGCAGCCCCGGCTAGCAGTGCCCCTGAGGTCTGACCCAACGCCCCACTGCTTCTGCTTCAGGAGAGCACATGACTGCCCAAGCAGGGAGTTAAGGGCTCCGGCACTGTGTCCTGGCCCCGTCCTGGTCCCTACCAGCCGTCCTCAGTGCCCAGCCACACGGAGCTCTGGTGGGCCTCAGGGTCAACACTCAGCAGGTCCTCGAGGCTGCCCCGGGTGAAGGAGCCGCGGCTGGAACGGCGAAGGGCTCTCCCGTCCACCGGGCCAGCGCCACGGGGACCACCAGGCCCGAAGGAGCCGGACAGCGGCAGGAAGCCAGGCTCCTGCTCCTCCTCCGAGCTGGTTGTCTCTGCCGTCACCTCCTTGGAGCTCGGGTTCTCCTCATCTGGGGGAGACAAAGGTTACTATCCCCATCCCCCTCCGCCCAAGCCCTGGTATCTTTCTAGGCCTCAGCCTCCCCTCAGTGTCTCTCTCCCAGCCACATCCCTCCCGAGGGCCTTCCACACCTGCTCTCCATCCCCACGGCCTCTGCCTCAGCTCATCTTGTCACCTTGCTCCCTGACAGCTCCATGCTACAGGCTCCTAGTACCCGCCTGGCCCTTCCAGTCCAGAGCCAGAGCATGGAGACCAAATGCTCCACGCCGACTCCATCTCCCCTACCGAGCGATCCAACCAGTCCCATGGCCCTCCGGACCCTTGGTGTCACAGCTCCTGCCCACCTTGCTGGCTGCCTCCCTCTCTGTGACTTGGTCCGACACCACCGACTACACTAGTCCCTCTTCATGCGAGAGCACCCGTGGGGCCGCCCCCTTCTCTGGGCAGTCCACCCTGACAGCCCAAGCCGGGCACTCACTGCCAAAGCTGGAGGAGATGGTGGACCGGCTGGCCTGGCTCTGCAGGGTCCCTGAGGGGCTGGGCGAAGACTCATCATCTGAGTCGCTGTCAAAGGGCACCAATTCTGGGCGAGGGTCAGCCTCCAGAGGGCCTGGTGCCCCCTCCAGGCCTGAGCCTGCGATGGAGATGTGCAGGCAGGGTTGGGGCCCCGGCTCCGGCGGTGTGGCTGCTTCCTCCTCTGGGGTCTCGATGTCCAGTTCTGGCCCAGTGGGTGCAGATGCCACCTCCGGAGGGCTCCTCAGCAATGCAGGTGGCTCCCTGTGAGATAAGGGCAGGGGCAAGAGCCGTTAGGAGCAAGGCTTGGTCCCACTCACCTGCATGACCACCAGGCCCCGCCCAGGCCCACTGGACATGCCCACAACCAGTTGGGGTGGCCTCCGTGTGCTGTGGGCAGGGACTCTGTCCCGCTGTGTCTCACCGGAGGCTGTGGCGCTGCAGGCCAGGGACTGCCCCAATGCAGAGGATACGCGCAGAGCAGACGGCGATGCAGGCCTCCACATCGGGCTCAGCTCGCAGGCTCAGCAGGCACACCTGGCCCACGTAGCCGTCGCTGTTGCACACCCACACCTCGGGCATGGGCTCAGGGCAGCTGCTCAGGGTTGGGGCTGCACATGAGAACTGTGGAAGGTGCCAACGGACACAGGAAGGTGAATGGAAGGAATTGCTGCCAAATCCCACCACTTTTCAGGCTGGTCAGCAGAATGGAGGCAGGCCTACATGAGTATGTGTGTATCCCAAAAACACCCCTCTGCTTACCTGTATACACATAAACACAGCACATGTAGCACTCTACACATCAGATGCACACATGCCTGTGTGATAGTTATCACCCATTCATATATATGTACACATATATCCATATACATGTATATATCCCAAATATGATCACATGTATATGCGTGTAACCAATGTGAAAAGAGAGTAACCTTTGTCCATGAGTATGTACTCATACAAGCACATGTTAGTCTCCTTTTGTTCACATGCAGATAGAGACATGCATGAACACACCCATATACATGCATCCATATGCACAGAGCCATACACTCAGACACAGGGAGCAACTGCACAATGCAGATAAAACAGACGCACATGGCCAGGTGCCAGCTGACCCAGGTGCATATATACCTGCATGCCGCTGCGGGTTTTCATGATGGGGATGGCCTTCAGGAACTCAGGGTCTAGACAGCTTTTGCTGGATGCTGTAGTGCAGATGGATGGACAGACAGACACTGCTTAGTACCTGCCTCATCCCGGTCTGACCTTGCCCATTTCCTTTCCTCCCCTGCCCCTCAGGGTTTCTTGAGGGGAGAGTAAGGTGGCTGTGGGTTGCTCCTTCCTTGTCCCTGGCCTAAATTTTCCCATCTGTACAATGCAGGAGGTAGACTCAGAGTCTCTAAGGATCTTTATGCCATGGACCCTGATCCATAGCTTTCCTTGATCCAGGCCTGCTCAGAGTATATGGGGAGGGATGTGGGGAGTCCTGGCTATCCACTCTCATGATAGGGACCCAGCCCCCAAAGCTGACCCAATTTATGGAATTCCTTCCCTGGCAGGGAGGCTCTGGGGAAGTCCTGCATTTTTTTGCAGAAGTCAGCCCACCTTTCCACCAGCAGGGACTGAGCATAGGACATGCTAGTCTCAGGATTTCTGGCCCATAATATCACAGACAGATGCCAGGTGCCACCCACTTCCTACTACTTGCATGTTCTGGGAGGTCACTGCCAGCATAGGCCCTGGCTCACCCAGCTTCCTCTTGGCCTCGTCAAAGGCCTGCTCAAAGCCAAGGCGGGCGTCAGGGTGGGGGAACTCAAAGATGAAGGAGTCGGTGCCCTCAGGCCGTGTGGTGCACAGCTCCAGCTTGGTAGGGGGGAAGGAAAGCGCATAGCACAGCGCCTGCTTCTCCGACAGGTCCCGGTGCATGGCAGCCGACAGGTCCCGCAGTGCGTCGTCCAGGCTCTGCAGGGAGGGGGTCTCAGGGCCGCACATCTCCCCAGTCTGCTCCTGCCCTGGGGATGGGAATGGGGACCTGCTTCTCCCCTCAGACTGAAAATAGGACTGTCTCCCCACTTAGACCAAGAGGTAGCCCTGGTCCCCCCACCGACCCAATCGTAGACAAAATGTCTTTCCTCCCTCAGCCGGAGATGGAACTGTGTCTGTACCCTCAGGCCTGGAACAAATTACTTCCCTCAGATGGGGTGAGGCTGTATTTCTGCCCTCAGGTGAGTGACAGGGATGTCCTCTCTCTCAGGCAAATGGAAGGCTGTTGTCTCTCCTCAGATAGAGCCGGGGAACCCCCACTGCCCCACTCCCACCTCGGGCCTGGGGTGCGGACCTGGTGAGGGAAACCGAGGCTCTCGGAGAGCTTGCTCATTTGGCCCAGGGTGGTCAGGTCCTCGTCTAGGCGGCTGATAGCCTTCTGGATGTTCTCCCGATTGGTGGCTTGGGATGCCCCTGGAGGGGACAGAGGAAGGCACGGGCAGCTCCAGAGACAGATGCCCTTCCCCACCCCTCACAGCCTGCAGACGGGTAGGGGAGGAGCCTGACAAACTGAGAGCTTGTAAACCCAAGGCCTGGAACAAAGTCACCAGGCAGCTCACAGAGAAACCCCGGGCCTGAGAGCGGGGACTGGGCTAGACTCAGAACCACCTGGCAAAGACACACAGCAGGAAGAGCAGATCACCCTGGATGAGCACAGAGAACAGAGCAGACAGCTCTGTGGCTTCTGCAGGCTCCAGCTGACACCAGGCTGCTCCAGTGGCATGGCCTCCCCCAGGGGAGTCAGCCGGGCAGGCAAGAGCCTCAGGCAGTCAAACCTGCTGACCAAGGGACTCGATTCCCCCCAGGACAAGGGAGTAATAGGCTGGTGCCCTGGATTTCTCTGTCCTGTCCTGTACCTGACCACAGCCAAGTAGCTGCACCCCTTGGCAGATGCCCAGCTCAGCGTCCCCCACACTCTGGACTGCCTGGCTGGGGGTGTACACCCTGGAGCAGCGGCCCATGGATGGGCAGACAAACCGCAGTAAGTGTACTAGGAAAGCCAGGGCCTGTGGTATCATACACGCCTTCAGAGGGAAACTGTCCGCTCACAATGCTCTCTGCTTGGGCAGCCTCATTTTCTCCCACATGACCCTGCCCCACTCTGGCTGTAGCTGATTAGACCAGGAGTGGACACCTGACCTAAAGGTAGTCATTTTGTCAACCGGCCTGTCCTCTAGTGAGATGAGAAGAACTGGACCAGTGATCAGCTCGTCTTCCTACACAGGGGCCCATGTGGGGCAGGCCTGGGCCACCCTGGGGACGAGAGAGCCCCTTCCTCACCCCTGGGTCCACCTCAGGTGAGCCTGGGGACAGAGGCTGGGCCTGAACTGCCTGCTGGCCCCACAGTGCCCACACCACAATCCCAGACGAGCCACCCCACTTGGGAAGGTGAATGCGGGTCCTGGGGCATCTCGGGACAATGGCTGTGATGCAGAGAAGGCCATGACAGATCACGGGAATTACGAGGGAGCAGAGAAAGCTGAGAACAGTGCGATCAGGCCGACACAGAGACAGGAGGGCCAGAGAGTGACAGACAGACAGACACACACAGCAGGAAGGGCAGCTCTTTGAAGCCACCTCAGCTCCTGACAGTCTCAGCCCTGAACAACTCAGATCTTTTCAAGCAGACTTCTGCTTGCACAGACCTATGTCTCCGTTCCCTGTGAGCACAAGCCGCTGGACCACAACAGGAGCCGTCCTCCAACGGGAGGCACTGGAATGAGTCTGTGCGGTGAGGTGACTCAGTGGCTCATCGCTGGAACGCCTTTGCTCCCTGCACCCCCTAGCCTGGTCCCACCTGCCACCATAGGCTAGGTGCCTGCCCTGGGAGGGGAGGAGGTGTCTGCATGGGCAGGTCCTGCTCTGGCTCTGTGAGGGCAAACCAGATCCTGCACGCCATCCCCTATGTACTGGGCAGGACAGTGAGGACCCAAAACAGAAACACAGATGGATATGCAGCCAGCCTGGCCACAGCTCAAAGCCTCCAGGAGGGCTTCTCGGAGGAAGACCCTGACACCCAGAACCCCTGGCAGGCCTGAGCCAGCCCCACCTTTGATGATGTCTGCGTCTTCCAGCGGCAGCTTCCAGAGCAGCTTGTACTTGCTGGCCGTGTCAATGACGCTGGCTGCTGTGTACCTGTGGGGAGCCAGGGGGCTGCTCTGGCCCGGGCGGGGATGTGGGGCCCAGGGACAGACAACTGCTCCCCACTGCCCGGCCCCCTAGCCCTGCCCGGCCACTCACAGGCTCATGGAGCTGCGCCGCAAGGAGCCCGACTTCCGCTTCAGCGTGGTGCAGACAATGAGGTCGGTGAACAGGAAGAGGGACCGGTCCTTCTTGCCACCGACTGCCTTCTGTGGGGCCCAAGGCAGCATTTAGGCCCAGAGGCCCGCCCTCCTGCCCACAGTGCCGGAGGGGAGAGCCAGGGTGGGTGAGGGCTCCCTCCCAGAAGCCCAGAGGCAGAGGCAGAGTTGGGACTCGACTCTGGGCTCCTGTGGGGGTGGAGGAGCAGGGAGCCTGATGAGCAGAAGGTATGAGTAGAGGTGTGTGAACCAAGTGGGGAGGTGGGGCAGGTGGGCAGACACCAGGCACTTCTTACCACTTCAATGACCATCTCCTGTCTCAGGAACCGCCGCAGAGGGGCCTGGAGCTGTGGGGCAGGAGGGACGAGGCACCTTGAAGGCTAATTATTAATCCCATCCCCTCCCAGGCCTGGTGACCCCTTGCCCCACTCCCCAGGCCAGGCTAGTGGAGCAACATCCCTCCTGACGCTGTGCTGTCAGGGGCAGATACAGGCCAGGGACAGACGAGCAGAACACGGACACAGACAGACGGCTGGAGGTGCTGGTAGATGCTGGACGCAAACGCACTGCAGACACCACTGTGAATGTGGACACAGCCATGATTCCAGGTGGCTGCAGATGTGGACACAGGCCAGGTGGGGGGGCACTCACATCCTCCATGCCTTCAATGTGAGCCTCAATCTCCTGCAGCACGCGGGCACGTCGCTCTGCCTCCTCGGCACTCCGCACACCCTTGTTGATGCGTTCAGCCACCTGCTTGATGTTCCGCTGTGCATCCAGCAGGAGTGGGTGGTCTGGGTGGTCCTCAGGCGTGTGCTTCAGGAGGTCCTGGGGTGGGAATGGGGATCAGACCCCTGGTTAGCTGCCCCTGCCAGTCGCTGGGGCCCCACACTGACTGCTGGAACAGGAGGGACTGTGAGTGGACTCCAAAGAGGACTTCTGTTTCTACCTGACCCCTGGGGACCCTAACGCCAGGCTTGACCAGGCGAGGGCCTCAGAGCCCCGTGCATCCCCACATGCCTCCAGGCCTTGTCTGCCAGCCCACCCAGCCCCATGCCTACCTTCACCAGAAGCTCGTAGCGTGGGATCCGCTGCACAGGCTTAATCATGAGGTCCGATAGTGCCTGCTTCTCCTTGTTCTCACGCATGCTTTGCTAAAACCCAAAAGGGCGGGTGGACACCCATGTGAGGAATAACATGCAAGAAAGGGATGTCCAGGGGTGGGTCCCCAGCAAGGCCCTCCAGCTCAGCCTGAGGACAGAGGCTGGCCCACAAGGGATGGCTGTGGTGCTCAGACTAGGAGTTCCTGGGGTCCCCAAAGCTTGCCCAAGGCGAAGGTGGTCTCCACCCACCACCTTAGCCACAGTACCTCCAGGAACTTGAGAAAAGCAGGTCTCGCCTCCTTAGCCACACGCACAGCATCCTTGGCATTGAGAAAGTTATCAATGTAGGCAGAATAGATGTTGACCAGGACATCCTTGGAGAACTGCGGGTGAAGAGGCAGGTTGGGGACCCTCAAAGGGTCCTCTACCCTGCCCCACCCTGTCCTGGTTTCCACTGACTCACCAGCTAACATCGTTGCCTCCTACTGGAAATGGTATGGTCTCTCAGGGATCGGGCATGTGCTCCCATGTGATTAGGTGTGTGCATGTGCACGTACATGGATCTTATTTGCATGTGCTTGTGTGTACATGTACACATATGTGCCTGGATGTGTCCTGTGAGCTAACACCAGGCCCTCTCACCTCCAAGTGGGCATTTCCATCCCTCGGTGTCCAACCCCAAGAAGTCTCCCCCGCCACAACCCCACTGCCACAAATTTCACCCACCCTCACGGCCCAGCTCCTATTCTGCCTCCTCACTGTCCTCTGAGTAATTCCCTCAGTCATGTAATTCCCTCCACCAGGACAGCCCCCTCGCCCCCACCCCATCCTCGGACCCCACCACAAATCTCACTCACCCTCACCGCCCAGCTCGTTCTGCCTCCTCTGGGAGGCACTCCCTGCCTTGACTAGGACTCTTCCTATACCTACAGGAACTCTACTTCCTGGAGCTCTTCCTGGCCTCTAGCTCCCCTTCATCCCCCAGGACAAGTCTCTAAGACCACAGGTGCTCCCAGGCTCTGGGCAGGGTGCACAGTAGGTGGCTAATACCCGCTGGCCAGCTGACAGCTGGACTAAACATGGAAATTCTCAGTTAGAAGCCCTGGCTGCAGTTGGGACACCCTGGTTCCTGTCCCAGTGACACCGTGAATGGACTAGGTGACACGTGGTTCTGCCTCCGGGCCTCCAAGCTCCTGTGTCTCTAAGGCACCAATTGTCCCTTCCCCACCCCAGGTGCACCCCAGGGCACAGGGGGAAGCAGCTCAGGGAAGAAGACAGCCTGCCCCCAGCTCCCCCTATCCTGGGACGCAGCACCCTATGCTGACCCCTCGCTGGGGGCCGGCTTCCACTGCAGCCCATGGTCAGTGTCGAGGTCCAGGCAGGGGTGGAGCCCAGGGACACTGAGGGTGGTGACAGCCTGAGGATGTCAGCACTCAGGCCGGAGTCCCATCACCTCCACGCCAAGGTTCGCATATCGTTTCCAGCTCAGCAAGAGACCTTCTAAGACCTTCTTAGGCCCAAGATCCACCGACATCATCACCAACACATGAAAACACACCTACATCCCACATAAATAGGTATGATTTTTTTTTTGTTAGTACAATTTTTAGAATAATTTTTACAATTTTGCTTTTGAAATTATTTGGCTCTGACGGAGAAGACAAGTAATGACTCTAGCATCTTACTGTGCTGATGGACAGTGACTGCAATGGGGTGTGGGGGAGACTTGATAATATGGGTGAATGTTGAAACCACAATGTTACTCACATGAAACCTTCATAAGATTATATACCAATGATACCTTAATTTTTAAAAATTAAATAATAATTTGGCTCTGAGTAAAACCATTTAGTTTGTGTTTGGCTATGATTTAGCATCATCATATATTCTTGGGAATTTGGCAAAATAACAAAATGTAACTTTAGTTTTTTCAAATGTAATTACATTTTTTAAAATGAATACTAGATTTAACAATGAGAGAAAATGGCATGATATGTTCCCATAGTCATTTAATGAAATGTTTATTAGTTTTGCTTTTATAGCAAAACTCAGTATGTCTTGTAAGGTCCCAGTCCCTACTGTAGGGTCTTGAAAGGCTCACAGGCCAAGGCCGGGCGGTGCAGAGGGAGGACCACTGGGTGGACCGTGGGCACTGGAGCTGACCTGCTGGGGTTGAATCCTCCACCACTTATTGACCATGGCTTTGATCAGGTTACTCTTTCTATGCTGCAGTCACCAATTTTAAGCTCAGGCATAACCACACCTTCCTTCTAGAGTTGTTGAGACATACCATATATTTAGAGTGATGTCTAGCACATAACAAACAGCTTTTTAAAATGCCTGATGGAGAAAAGAGCTAGTCAAGGTAGGGGCTGAGGTCAGTACCAGCATCCACCTGAGGTCTGGCCTCAGGGGGATGAAGGGGAGCTAGAGGCCAGCTAGAGGCCATCTGAGGGTCAGCAACAGCTCAGGGTCAGGACTAGGGTCAGGTCAGTGCCAGCAACTGGAGCTGGGTCCAGAATTAGGGTCAGTGTCTGGTGGGGTTAGGGTCAGTGCCAGTGTCTGCTCAAGTTCTGGAGTTGGATCTGGGATCAGAATCTGTCCAGCAGAAGTGAGGTGGATAGGGTGAGGGGTCCACGGCCATAGCCAGCCCCTTCCAGGAGGGGCCCGAACTTGTGGGGGCAGCAGCAGTAGGCAGGAGGGTTACTCACCGACTGGACAAGCAGGTCTCCCACCTTCTGCTGGGCATGCCAGGTCTGCACACAGTGCCGCACCTGCTCCAGGAACTGCTCGTGGTGTTCCAGCAGCTCGGGGATCTGGTCAAAGATCTCGTCGACCAGCGATGGGTCACACAGCAAGGAGTTCTCTGGCTGCTTCAGCGGCTGCATGTACCCCTGCGGGGCCCATGGGGTCAGCGCGGGTCCCTTGGAGAGACAGCATCCCAACCCACCGGCATGTGTGCACACATGAATCTCCCAGGCCCACAGCTCAGTGGCCATGCCTCCTGGCCTACCCTGTTAGACTCAGGGTTCTAGGAGGGAGATGGGAAGACCTATCCCTGTGCCCTTTATTGCAGAGCCCAGGGCCTGGCACAAGACGGGGTGAGGGGAATCGGGAAAGGCTTGTTGATGTGTGAGCAAACAGAGCTTGGAGTGAGGAAAGCAAGGGTGGGCTCCTGGGAGACATACGCACACTAATTCAGTGAGTATTTTACTGAGCTCTCACGACGTGCCAGGCACTAAGAACTGGGAGGCAGCAGTGAAACAAGACAGATCAAAATCCCTGCCCTAGTAGAGCTTACAATTTAGTCAGATCAAACACATAAATAAGAAAAATAAATAAAAATAAACCTCATTCATCAAATCTAAGATGCATATTATTTTTCTTTAAGAATAAAACTTGCTGCCAATTAAGTGATTATGTCATCAATTATATGATGGATCTGGATCTCAGAGATGTTAGAACAAGGTGTCTTAGATTGTGGGATATGGAAGCAACCAAAGTGCCCAACAATAAATGAATGGATACAGAGATGAGGTGCATAGACACACAACAAAATACTATTCAGCCATGAAAAAGAAGGAAATGCTGCTAATTGCAACAGCATGGATGGACCTAGAGGGTATCATGTAAAGTGAAATAAGCCAGGTGGAGAAAGACAAATACCATATGATTTTGCTTATATGTGGAATCTGTAAACAAAACAAAACAAAATGAAAAGAACAGCAGTGGATTCAGAGACGCTGAGAAGTGACTGCGTTACCAAGGGGGAGCAGAGGGGTGGGTGGGTGGGGTGGGTGAAGGGGACAAAGGGGCACAAAAATTCTCAATCAGTATATTAAGTTGGTCATGGGGATGGAAGTACAGCATGGAGAATATAGTCAATGATTCTGTAACATCTTCCTATGTTGACAGATAGTATCTGCACTATGGGGGTTAGAATTTAATAATGTTTGTAACTGTTGAACCACTGTGTTGTTTAGTTGAAAACAACACAATATTGTGTATCAACTACAAAAAAAAAATACACTTAAAAGAATCATGGAAATCCTGTGGTAAATTAAAGGATGAAAACAACTGTGGGGAAAATTAATCAGGGAGGAGCAGGGGAGGCCAAAAACTGTCTTCACACTTTTCAGATCTGCTGGTCAGTCTTTGATTAAAGCTATTTTCCACCTACAATCTGCAGTCAGTAGTGTGTCCTGAGCATAAACAGCCCTGCTCGGCACCTGGGGCGCTGACGGTGAGGCGGCCCTCTATTGGCCCAAACTGTAACTACACGCTGAAGAACAGGCTGACAAAGTATACCCAACATTGCAGTAACATTTATATTAAACATTTAAAAAATCTGGCTTGTTTTCTAAAACAAGCTTGAAGAAGTAAAACGCAATCCTCTCGCCTGATCTGGGTCTCTGAAAAGGCCAGGGGGTGATGGTGAGGAGCCAGGCAGGCAGCCTCCTCCTCACAGCTGCGCCTGCTGAGCCAGCGCCTTCTCTGTGCCAGGGTCTGTTTCAAGGAGCAGAAGCTAAACTGCTCACCCCCGTGTCCCAGCGCCCCACGGAGAAGCAGGCACCCATGGGAGGAAAGAATAAATGGTGCCTGAGAACCCAGTGCAGAACCTGCTAGGAGCCAACACCTGCACTTACTCGCTGAGCACCTACTGCGCCTGGCCTCTAAGCACCGGGTGCATGGTGGGCAGACAAATGTCCCCGTGCAGGTGAAGCTGACAATTCGGCGGAGGGAGGCAGAAAATAAACACCATGAATAATGTACGTTAGAAGGCAGTAAGTGCTGTGGGGGAAAATAGAGGGTCAGGAGAGCTAGGACAAGGGGGCTCAGTCAGGGAAAGGCGGAGTTTGTTAAATGGGAATCTGGGGGTTGAACAATGACTCAAAGGGTGAGGCTGACACTGAGGATTGGGTGCAGCCTTAGTCCCTGGGTTCAAATCCCACCTCCTTCTGGCTGTTAACCTTGGTATTTAACAAGTGGCTCACAGGAATAAACCAGTGTAGGTGGCAGTGGTCACTGGGAGCGAACAGGGCTGTGGAGCCTACTCTCAGCTGGAAAACCACCTATACGTCAGGCAGTGTAGACCAGCGGGCGAGAGGGAGCAGACTGACAGGAATACAACCCAGGTCATGGCACGTCCTGGCTCTGTGCTCTTGAACAAGCTGCCTACTGCTCTGTGCCTCATTTTTACCATCTGTGAAATGGGGGTTACAAGTGAGGTCTATCTATATGAATTCACTTTTGTAAAGTGCATGTAGTAAGCACTCAATAATGTCAGCTCTCAGTATGACCACTAGTTTGTGTCCCCCCAAAATCCGTACGTTGAAACGTAATCCCCATTGTGCTGGCATTTGGAGGTGAAGCCTTTGGGAGGTGAGTAGATTATGCAGGTGGAGCCCTCATGAATGGGATTAGTGTCCTGACAAGAGAGGCCCCAGGGTGCTCCCTCAGCCCCGCCACCAAGGAGGACACAGCAAGAAGACAGCTGTCTCTGAGCCAGGAAGTGGGTTCTCACTGGACACCAAATCTGCCAGCACCTTGATCTTGGACTTCTGAGCCTCCAAAGCTATGAGAAGTAAATTTCTATTTGTGTAATTCACCCAGTCTATGGAGTTTTTGTTACAGCAGCCCAAACAGACTAGGATACTACTTACTAGATGGTGGGCAGGTTTCCTTACCTCTCTGAGCCTCAACTTCCTCGTATGAGGAAGGGGATTGTAATATCTACCCTGCAAGGTTAATACTAGGATTAAATGTGGTTTTATATGCATGCACTCACACACACAGGCCCACATGCAGAATGCTAAATGATATATGCATCTCTCTTATAATCTGCATTCAAGGCAGGTACTATTATTACCCCTATTCTACAGATGAGAAATTGAGGCACAAACTGGTATATAACTTGCTCCAGGTCACTGGCTGGCCAAAAAGTAGTGTCATGTTTGAATACTGGCAGCCTGGCTCCAAAGCTGTGCTCCTGACCCCTGGGCCAGAACTACAGTCCTCTCAGCACACTTGGGCTGCCCCGAGTGACAGTCCTCGAACTCAGCTGACACTCTCTGGCCCATCTCCACCCAACATGCTGTGTGGCTTCCTCAGAATCAGCTTTGTACCCGCAGGTCCTGCAAGCCTCCACACATGCAGCCCTTCCCCAGCTGGGAGATTCAGAGGTAGAAAGACACACCCAGACCCTGCCTGCTGTCTGTGAACGAGGCAGGGGTGGCCTCACCATCTGTTCTTTCTCATCATTGTTTTCCAGAAGAACAGTATGATTGGTTACATTTCGCAGACAAAACCACGGAGGCTGAGAGAAGTGAGGTGAGGAGGACAGCATCACCCAGCAGGGAGGCAAGTGCCTCACCTGAACTGCCTGACCCCAGTGCCTTCGCCTCCACCCAGGGGGCAACAGGAGCCCACGATCCCCGCACATCCGGTTCTGCTTGGTAGCCAGGGCCATCTCTTAAAGATGGAGCTCTCACTGCGCCCCTCCTGTGACTCCTCTATGCTCACAGTAAAGGCCAGCTCCTTGCCTGGCAGCCACACAGGCTCCCTCTCTGTCCCCACCTGTCCCACCCTCCAGTCTCCCAGCCTCTGTCCCTCCATACTCTGTGTCTGCGACGATTCCCCGCTGCCCCTGCTTACGTCCTACCCACGCTTCAGGTCTCAGGTACACATCCCAACCTCAGAGCTCTCCCCAGCCCCTGACACCAGGGGAGGCCCCCATTCTGTGTTCTCATCTCTTTGTGCGTTTTTTAAAATATATAAAAGCAATGTATTTTTCTGTGGTAAAATAGCTATATAAAATTTGTCACTTTAATCATTTTTTAAGTGTTCAGCTCAGTATACTCCCATTAAATACATCCACACTGTTATGAAACCATCACGGCCATCCATCTCCAGAACATTTTCATCCTCCCAAACTGAAACTGTCCACCATTAAACACAAACTCCCCACTTCCCCAGCCCCTGGCACCCACCTACTTTCTCTATGAATTTGGCTACTCTAGGTACCTCATGTAAGTGAGATCATTACAACATTTGTCCTCTTGTGACGGGCTCGTTTCATTTAGCAGAACGTCTTCAAGGTTCATCCATGTTGTGGCGTATGTCAGAATGTCCTTCCTTTTTAAGGCTGACCAATGTTCTGTTGTCAAGTGTACACTCTTGGTGCACATTTGCATCGCCGTTTGTCCTCACGTTGGTCTGTCTGTCTGGTTACAGCCAGTCTCTGCCACAGACTGTGAGCTCCAGGACACAGGACCCCATCACTCATGCTCACTGCTGAACACCCCCAGAGAATACTGTCTGGCGTGCAGAAGGACCTCGTTGCAGATTTGTGGAGTGGATAAATGATTATTTTGGATATTTCCAGGGCTCTGCCTTCTACTTTTTGCTCACTCCACCCAGGTGACTTGAGCAAACCCCTCCTGGCCTCACTTCAGCTCAGATCCATGCTTTCTATCCTGGGCCCCAGACCTGCAAGTGCATCTAGCGCCTGGGTGTTTCCAGGCCCACATATCTGAACCTGGGGGCACCACCTCACCCCACCATTTCCAGACAGGGCTCCTCTAGGGCCCCACCATCTACGCATCATCCTGGGCTTTCCCACCTTGCCTCCATAGCCAACCGGTTACCATGTCTGGCCTGACCAGTCCACTTCCTAAATGCCTGTCCCCAGCTCCCCTTCCCTACAGCCTCTGCCCTGGTATTGGCCTCCCCTCACCTGCCTGACCTCAGTGGCCTTGGCCTCCTCTTCTGCTACCCACCTTCCGGGCAGTCGGACGGACTTCTAAAGCATGAGTCAGGCAGGCTACATACCACCCTCAATCACAGCCCTCCATTGACTCTCCAGGGCCCTTCCTCCTGGAATTCAAGGCCCTCCCTATGCGGCCCCTGCTGGCTCCCAGGTGTCACCGCAGGACCAACCCCTTGTGCTTGGCACTGGCCACACAGAACTCCTAAAGGGCCCAGCCTCTCCTCACTTCTCCTCACCCGACGCTGCGCATGCTGACCTGCTGCTGAGACGCCAGGTCAGGAGGAAGCCAGCACCTCCTCCAGGGAAAATTCCCTGACACCACACCTAACAGGTGCCCCCTCGGTGCTTTAAGAGGGCCCACATATATTCATCTATGTCCCCAATAGGACTGTGAGCTCCTGGGGCAAGGGCTTGTCTCTTACTCACCCCTGAATTTCCTGACCTGGAACAAGGCCTGGTATACAGCAGGTGCTCAACATTTAACTTCAGTCAAAAAATATTTTCCCAGTCAATGAATAAAAGAGGGGGTGGTGCACCAGAGGGGATTCACAGACCTAAGCTCAGACCCAGGCTGCTAGGGGAGGAGGAAGGGCAGCAGGAGGGAGCACCTGCCCAAGTGGCCCATCGGGCCTCATTATGGCCCCTGCACATTCTTCCCTGATTCTTCCTCTGCGGCAGTCACATGGCAGGTTTCCTACGGTGGGGTGATGTGTCCCAGGGTCCTCTCCTCTCTGGTCAGGTCCCCTGTCCACAAATGCATTGTTCCTGCATATCTGAGAGCCTCCTAGACTCAGAAAGGCTGCTGGGCCAGCCTCAAGCCTCACCTGCATCAGGGTGCGCAGCGACTCCACGTATGACTGCTCCGTGTCCAGCAGGGTCATGGTCACGTGCTTCCGCATATCCTGGGGGAGCAGAAGGCAGAGGGTGAGCAGTGCCTTGTTCCCCTCAGACCCTGCAGGCACATGGGCCCAGAGGGCCTCTCCACACCTTCTCCCTGGCCTCCAAGACCTGCCCCCACTACCACCCAGGGCAGCTGGCTGTTACCCCAAAGCACCTTGGACCTCCACTCTCCCAGGTCTTTGCTCACATCTCCGACTGCAGGGACACCCTCCCCCTGCATCTCAATTACCACCTTCCCAGAGGCACCCCTTGCTCCTCTCCCACCCTCATGGCTGCTGGCAGATCTGGAAATCTGTTTACTTCTTGGATCCCCTGTTGTGCTCCTGAAAAGGACTCAAAAAATCCATAAACTCCCCCATTTGCAGAGGATTATGCCTCCAGGCCAACCCCCATTCCAGCTGCCAACTCTGAACATGCCACCTGGTTGGGCTTCATACCATCTCTGAGACCGACAACTGTTATCTCTTGCTATAGATGAAAAAGAGGTAGCCCAAGCGAAGTCAGGGCCAAGGTCATGTGTGGGGCAGCGGAAGGGTTTAGCCACTCTCAGACAAGATGGATCCCAATTCTCAGTAAAAAAGGTTGACCGAGCTCTACTCCGTGCCAGGCACTATTCTGAGCAGTATGTATTATTTCTTCCTTCTGACTACCCTGTCGGGTAGATGTTATTATTCCTTGCATTTTCAGAATGGGGAAAAGGAGACTCCGGGCACTGATGCTTTCATCCTAAGGATTTGACGATCTCCATTATAGAGTCCTTAAGGGGGCTCGGCACCCACAGCCCCAGGGACAGGGTATGCATCCCTGCCAGGGCAGCCCCTATTCTGTGGGGAGGCTTTGCTGGAAGCAGCCTGAGGATGCCCATTCTGTGTCCCTCTCCCTGGGACTCAGCATGCCTACTGCCCCTTGCCACCCGTTCCTATGCCTCTAGTCCAATCCTCCTCCAGGCAGCCTTTCCAGATGGTACCAAGTCCAACAGCCTCCCCTCCTGGGCAGGGACTCTACTTCAGGTCTGCTCTACGCCCCTGCAGTGGTCCTGAGCAAGGCTCTTACTCCTCTGGGCCTCACGTCTCTTATTCTCCCCTCTCCCTCTCAGGCCTCACCTTGGTCAGAGCATTTGCCTGGAGCCTGTCTCAGGCTCCACCACCAAGGGCTGCTGGTCTGAGTGCATGCTCTTTGCACATGACAATGTTAGAGTGGGTGTCCATGTCTGTGGCATCCTTCCAGTCCCTCCCCAGTGGGGCTGCTCTGGTCACTGTTGTGCCCAGGGTCTGTGTCTGCTGAGTGGACCTGAGCCCCAGGCCTGTGCAGCCTGCCAGATCCAGCCACTGTATACCCCTTGACGCATGGCATGCCCACCTCAGGTTCCCATCCCTCTGACCCAGGGACTCAGAAGTCAGGCCTGTCCTACAGTATGGCACACTCAGAAAAGTGGGCTCCTACACAGCAACTCAGAGGGAGGGGGAGGGGAGGAGCCCTGTGTTCTGATGGGTGAGGAGGTGCAGGGCCCTGCCTCAGAGTCCCCAGCTATAGCCACTCTATCCTCAGTGATTCTGAGGCCTTCAGAAAACCAGGGCAGCTTCCAGTAGGACATAGCACCAGCTGAGTCCACCCTAGGATGGGGAGCCCAGATGCCCCCAGGGACATCGCAGCACTTCACAGATATGGCCTCATTTCAGCCCCACTCACAGCCCTGACACAGTACTGACATCTCCACTTCACAGGCAAGGGAGTCAAGTCAGAGAGGTGACACCAGCCACTGACCAGCAGAGTGGGGTCCAGTCACTTCGGCCACCTCACGCTGTCTTGGAGCCCGAGCACCTGCAGTTCTCGCTGAAAAGGACCAGCCACCTGCAGGCCACAGGGCCCCTGGCTCGGGCCTTGCCAGCTGTGTGACTTGGGTGGTCACTGAACCACCCCGGGTTTCCACATTTTCCGTTTTGAAATGGAATGAATAATACCTCCCTCACAGTACAATGAAAGCAGGGAGATGGGGAGCAGGCAGCTCTCTCTAGCTCTCTCTTTCTCTCTCTTTCTCTGGGTCTCCAGTGTCCATCCTTATTTTACCTCAGTGAGGCTGTTTGTCTTCGTCTGTCTCCCTCCTGGATAAGGAGCTCCCTGAGAGCTCAGCCCTGGCCAGCATGGCCACCCTCCCCAACCATTCCTCCGGCTCAGCCCTGCCAGGCCCAGCAGCGAGGGTCATGGGCAGGCAGGCCTCCTAAGGGAGGCAGGGCTGGTGCCGGCCCTAATGGCACAGAGAGCGTGGTAACTCGCGCACAGAAGCTGACGCTGCAACACCGCCTTTCCCAGCCTCCTCTCTGTAAAAGCACAGTGGGCTGTCACTCAGCTGCCAGGTAAAGGCATGGAAATCAAGGCCTGCTCCCTGTCACTAAACCAAGTGGCCTACTGCACATGCCCAGACACGGATGCAAGCCTATGTGAGGGTGGCAAGGGCCAGGGGAAGCAGGAGATGTGCAATGCAGCTGTCAACCGGATCACAGGCCCACCTGTTCTGGGCGGGACAGCCCTGTAGGCCCAACCTCCCCCCAGAGCTCCTCCACCACCATCCCCAGACCTTCTGGGCACTGCCACGGCCAGGCAACTGATGAGGGGGAGGTGGGGACTGCAGGGACATAGCAGGAGGACAAAGGGGAGGCCTCTACCAACAGTATGATTGGGACATCATGACCCAAAGCCTGAGACCACGATACACACAGCATGAAGACAGAGACACATGTACGCAGAAAGAAGCCATGAAGTCCAGATACCCTGCACAGAGAAAAAAAAAGGCAGCCAAGTCACCCAGCTGAGAACCAGGTTTTTCAGCCCAGAGACTCGAAGTGGTGGAGAGACAGACAACACAGCACACAGAGGAATACAGAAACACAGCCCCCACTGGAAGAGAGCGGAACAATCAGAGTCCAGGCCGACAGAGACACAAAGGCATGCATAGGGCCCCTGGAAGCCTGCCCCTCTGCTGCAGGTGAACCTACAGCGAGCCAGGAACGGGGACACCACATTGCCACCATGGCGTGACATCTCCAAGGCCCAGCAGGCCCAATGGCAGGGAGAGGATGACATGCAGAGGAGCACAACTGGCTGCTTCCCCACCCCCCAACACATATATACACCTGGGGCTGCCTCAGGCCTGAGAGGGAGGCTGGAAAACCTCCCCTTCTTGAGCGGTGACCTATGATACCCTCTGCCTCCATGCTGACCCACATCACAGGGCCCTACTGCCACCCCACCCGGTTGTACCTGTGCCTCTAGGCCTTGACAAGGCCTTGGGTCTCAGGGTGCAGACCTTCCACCCCAGCTGAGCCTGCCAGCCCTTCTGCCATCCCAAGCTTGCATCCTGGGGACACCAAATCTCAGGGCCCTGACAGCCACACCACCCCTGCCAGGACCCCTCACACGCCCTCAACTTCCCTGCCCCCATCACTGGGCACTGAGCCCCCAGCCCCACGGCCAGGCAACTGATGTGCCTAACCCGATTCCCGCTCCTGCCCCCCAGCATCTGCTCATGCCTGCCCCCACCTGAAGTCAGATGAGTTCTAGGCCTTGGCCCAGGTCCCTGGCTGCCCCTCCCCTTCCTCGTACCTGGGCCTCCCCAGGCTCCTCCACGTCGGCGCAGGTGTTCCCGGTGGGCTCCCCGGAGGCAGCAGCGGGGCCCATATCGCGCATGTCTTCCAGCGCGATGGTGAACTGGGCCAGGGTCTTCACCATCTGCAGCATGCGGCCGGCCCGCCGCCAGAGCGGGGGCGCCGGGGCGGCGGCGGGTGGCAGGCACCCCCCTCCTACCGTCGCTCCTCCGGGGACTCAGCCCAGCCGCGGCGGCGGTCGCGGTGCCGGTTCGAGCGTGGATCTGATCGCGACCGGCCGGCCGGCGGCGGCGCTCTAGCCTCCTGAGCCCAGCGAGCACGCCCCGCGAGCCCGGCGCGCGGCGCCGCTGGCGGGGGAGGGGAGGGGAATCCCCGCCCTCGGCGCGCAGCCCCGTCTCCCCCAGCCCGCAAGGGGAGGCCCGGCCTTCCCCCACGCAGCGGCGTCCGCTCGCGGCCCCATCCCCCTCCGAGGACACAACCGGCACACACTCATGCACAAAGGCCAGCACACTCGGCGACACTTTTTGCCCACACCTGTACCCAGAAGGCACACACAGGGGCATGAGCCTACTTATTACGCGTACATGGAAACTCGCCCTTGAACCTTGATTCGTATACACGCGTGGGTCAGAGGCAAGTGCACACACATCAACACAGTCCCATACAGACCCGAACCCGGACACAAGTGAACCCGACACAGGACTGCACACAGTGGTGATACGTACCTCCGTGCGCACACCACTGTAACCAGGCACACATTAACGGATGTGCACATACACCCACCCCTGGACACTGACCATCCTCTGGCCCAGGGCGGAGCACTGGGGCCTGATGGAGGGGGCCTACCAGGGAGAGGGCCCACTCCTGAGTCACTCCTACTGCCACCCCACTGGGTCGGCCTGTGCCCTGTACTTGGGACAGTCCTCGAGAGTTCCAGTCCTCGCCCTCTCCACACCGCCACCTCACCTCCATGGAGAGGGGCTCAGGTTTTATACACCCTACCACTACCACCACCAGGCAGGATCCTCAGGACCTGTTTCTTAAATCGCAGGTGATGCCAGAACCTATTCCAGGACCCATTCAATCAGGAGGCTCCCACCCCCCACCAAGGGGCCCCTCTGCTGTGCCTCAGCCCTGGCTGACTTCCTGCTCCCCTGATGAACTGAGGGCTCCCACACTCACCAAACCCCCAACTGACTCCTCCCCACACATCGGCCTTCCCCTGGGTTTCCTGCGCTGTGGAGGGCTCCTGACCCCCACACCCAAGCCAGCCCCATCTGTCCGCCCCTTCATCCCCCTTGCTTGATATGCCCTAGCCACTTCTGCTTTTAACTCCTACAACAGCCCAGGCTCTCTCCTGCCTCAGGGCCTTGGCCCAAGCCTTTTTCCTCTCCTAGGGGTGCCTTTTCTTTTCCTTTAAGACCAGTCTTAGTGCAAATGTCACCTCATCAGAGAAGTCCTCCCTGATCCTCAGACTAGGTCGGGTGCACCTGACCTGGTGGCACTTGGGAGCTCCGTGTCCTCAAAGATTGAGTTTTTCTCAGCCAGGCATCATAGCTTGTAATTACACATTCAAACAATTGTTGACTGATGCCCATCTCCTGCCAGGAGACCAGGTTCCCTGAGGGTAAGGTCTGTGTGCCATTTGTAAGCCACATCACTCTGCACACAGATGCTGCCTAATAAACAAGCCCCCGATCACTCTTCTCCCTCTTCCCTGCACACTGAGCAGGCACCACCAAGAGGTAAACCAGTGGCGCAACTCCTGTTCACGAGCCTTCCCTGGCATCCCCAAGGCACGGGGTCAACCTCTCCTGCTGTCTCTTGCAGCCTCCTAGCCTGCTCTGACTCCTACCCGCAGCCCCACTTTCAGCCCTCGACCAGGAGAGTCCACACTCACACCCTGTCCAAGGGAATGATTCCTCATGCTCTCCTGAGAGGGCAGGACACAGGCCCAATAGCACTGGCCCCCTCAGAGTCCAGAACATCCAAAATTAAAATGTTAACTCCCCCGATGGACAGCTCCCAAGTAGCCAACAATGAACACAGGCATGGAGAGTTCCAGAGAGCAGCCAGAGAAACCCCTTGCGACCCCAATGGCGGCACCTCACAGACTAGTGAGCCCACCCAGACAGGAGGCGGGACACTCCCAGAGGCTGCACTGATTCCTGGCAGGTGCTTGCTACCTGTACTTCCTGGGACTGTTTAAGAAAATGCACATTCTCTGCTCACCCCACACCACCCCCGTGATGTGACCAGATCTGTGTGCTGGCTGCACAGGGCCTCCAAGGCTTGGAGCAGACCTGGTCACCGTATCTGGACCCTGGGCAGAGGTCCTTGCCAAGCCCCTTCTGCCCCTGGGAGGTGGAAGTCAAGAGTCCTCCAGAAGGGCCCCAAACCCTCTTCTGCCTCCAGTTTGGACCAAGAAATCCAGCTGGTCTGCCTCTTACCCTCCCAGTGGGATGGCCTGTGGGCTTCCCTGGGGGCGGGGCCTGCTCCTCCTCCTCTCAGGGCTGGGCATGTAGGGGAGGGTTTGAAACAGACAGGTTGACTGAGCGATGGTTTGAGCAAGGAGGATGGACAAACCTCATGGTCCAGTCCAAACAGGTCTCAAAGAATCCCACACTAGCATGAGGGCCGGTGGTCTGAGGGCCCTACCCACAGCCCATTGCTTGATCACTATAGCTACTTAACCCACATTTGGTTTTCTCTCAGAACTCTTTTCCCCCACCTAACCCTCTCTCCACATATATGACCTGGGGCCTCACTCATTTCCTATGCGTGGTTGGGAGGCAGTGCATAGCTTGGCCTATTAGTGAGGCACTTAGGTTCCCTCACTCACTCCAGCAGGACGTGGCCCTGCAGAGATGAATCTGCCTGGCGGTGTCTAGGAGCTCCAGACAGCACATAAGGCTCAGCAGAGGGGGGCCACCTCTGCCAGGGGTGGGAATGGGTGGTGGTATTGAGGGAGGACTTTCTGGAGGAGGGAGGGTTTGAACAAGGTCCTGAGGTGGAGACCCAGAGGTATGTGGGTGCCCAGGAGGAGAGTTCACCCGAGGTGCCAGCCCTGGAGAACGGGGTGGGGCTTGGTGCTGAAGACACTGCCTGCTTGCGTGGCTTCATTAGGGATGGCTAAGAGATCCAAGCCCGTTGCCACAACAACAGAGGGGCTGATAGGGGTGGGGAGATGGAAAGAAGCAGGGAGAAGGAAAGGAGCACACAGCTACTGAATCAGGGTCTCCAGGGATCACCCCGTGACAGCACAGGCATTGGAGCCCGTCAAGCTGAGGGCAGTCGGGGATGGGCTGGGCACCCCTGTGTGGGGCTGGTTCTCCTGATGCACCTCTGATCTCCCGTGCATGGATTTCTCTTTTCCTTTCAGATAGCTGCGGTTGTTTGGAGGGAGTCTGGCCCAGAATAGTTTCTGTAAGTGTACAGGGTGGTTGGTAAAGGCCCACCTCGCTCTCCTCTTCATAGCCCACACGCCACAACACACACACCATGCTCTCTCCCCACCACACAGCTCCCGGACCCCACCCTCCTCAGGGAAAGGCGAGAGGCAGGGAGGGCTACCCGCCCACTCCAGGAGAGGCAGGCTGGGCACCCCAGCTAGGTGGGACCACCCTCCGGCCAGCCCCAGGGAACAGCTAACCCTCCCTGCGGCCCCCAGTGTGCTGACAGCTTCCACCTGAGGGAAGCCTACACCTCGCTTGCCTGCCTCGGCACACACTCCCACTCAGCCCCTCCAAGGCCTCCTGCCAGTTGGGGCACCAGGGATGAGAAAGGACATATGGATGGACAAACAATGAGTAATAACCGACTAAATGAAAGGATCAAAGGATGGAGTGATGACAGATGAATAAATGGGTGGGTGAACAGAACGATGAATCAGTGACAAATGAACACATGAATGGATGCACAGATTCATCGTGCAATGGATGAGTAGTTGAATTTTACTTAAGTCATCTGTTGATTGGTTCAATAAATATTGAGCGTCTACTTATTACCAAGCACTGTGCTTGGGATTTAAAGGTAACAAAAGAAGTCTATGCCCTCATGGGAACCACGAGTTAGGTGGGCAGCCAGGAAGTGAGAAAGAAATGGCATGTGCAGGGCCGGTTCTGGGACAGCAGGTCTTGCAGTCTCCTGTGGGGGGAGGAAGGGCCTCTGGCCTCTCACATCTGCACAGCTCTATGTAAGTATTTGCCAGGAGAGGGTCGGGACTGCAGAGCTGCCCAAACCAGACTGGAAACCCCATAATCTCAGAATCCTCACCATCACTAACGCTGTCTGAGTATGCTTCAGGTGCCAGCTCCCCACCCTGCTTTCCAAGCCCAGGCTCCGTTAGTCCCTGCAGCAGCCCTACATCAAGGGCTCTGTTACTGTTACTCTCACATTTTACAAACAAGTAAACTGAGGCTCAGGGAGGTCACCTAACTGGTAAGGGGTGGAGCCCAGGAGTCTGCCGCCAGTGCCATGCTCTTAAATCCCCACCTCCCCTGGCAGGTGAGCCTTCCGCCTCTCTTCAGCCTTGTGTGCTCAGCTTGGCCTCCCTCTGTTGTCCCTGGCACACTGGGTTGCTTTTCTCCAGCCTCATTTGTACCAGATAGTGACAGGAACAGGCTCTCCTGACCTGGGACAGTTTTGGAGGAAAACAAAATGCCATTCACAGGCAATGCTGGATCAAGGAGCACCCTCTTCCCTGAGAACTGAGCCCTGGCTAATGGCCCAGACAGACTGTCTGACGGTCCTGACCCCACCGATGTCCACGGGCATGGAGTCAATGCTGGACATTCCTGACCTAATGGGCAGTCCGTTTACTGATGGCTGCTGCCCCCTCAGGTACTCACATCCATCTAGGAGACAGAAGTTCAAAAGAGGGACTTCTTGGTATAGAGATTACAAGTCAGACAGCTTGGGCTCACATCCTGGCTCTGCCACTTACTGGTGATGTGACCATGAGCAAGACACTTCCCTTCTTGGGGCCTCAGTCTCTCTGTCCCTGAGACCCTCCCCTCTTCTTCCCATTCTCCATCCCTTGTCCCTGCCTTTCCAGGTCATGGTCTGTCCCCTGAAGACCCTCCCTTCCCAAAGGAGGAGCCTCTGAAGGCTCTACAGAGTTCCCAGGCCTCACAGACAGCTGCAAGGGCAGTGTCCAAGAAGCCACAGGGCTCCCTCGGGACCAGCTGCTCCAGGTGGGCCCCTGAATTCTGGGGAATGTGCTTTGGGAACAGGAAGGAGATCAAGGGCCTAAGGAGCCTCAGCTGCTTCCTGCCACGGTGCCACTGCCCTGCTTAGGTGGGACTGTGTAGCCCTGGGAGTGAGACCATGCATGTCATGACGTGTGTCCCACCTGTGTGGGCTAATCCACATGTCTGTGTGTGCTGCTGTCAGTAGCTCTGGCCATGTGACTGCACAGCCCATCTACGGGCGACGGTCCACATGGTTCTGTGGCAGAGGGGGAATATGAAGGGCTTCAATAATAATAAAAAATAGCATAGCTGTTATTTACTGAGCACTCTCTATGTGCCAGTCACGGGCTAAGTACTTTATTTCACTGTCTCTTTTTATCCTTGTCATCATCCCAGGTAGAGGTGGCTGCATTTTTTCAAAGATAGCTACCACAATATTTCCCATCCCACACGCTCTTACAGTGTGGTAACTCATGCTCTTTCCATAGGGTGATGAGGCCTATGTCCCCTCCCCTTGAAACTGGGTGGATGCATCACCCAACAGGGTGCAGCAGAAGGGATTCTGTGTGACACCAAAGCTAGGCCATAAAAATGCCAGGTAGGTCCTTCCACCTTGCTCTCTTGGGTCACTCACTCTTGAAACCCGGCTGCCGCATGGTGAAGGAGCCCAGGTCCCATGCAGAGGCCATGTATAGGCTATTCCAGCTGACAGCCCAGATGAGGCCCTGCCCAAATGCCAGCACAAATGGCCAGATTTTTGAGTGAGGATGCCTTCAAAGTGATCCCAGCCCAGCCACTACCTGAATGCTATTGCATGAAAGGCTCCACGTGCCAACAACCTAGCTGGCTTTTTTATGGTCATGGAGCCAGTAAATGGCAGAGCTGGGATAAGAACCCAGGGTCCTTCATGTCCTGATGGGAGAAGTGAGACACAGGGATGAGTTCTGCATAGACCCTGTTGGCCCAGAGCAACCTCAGCAGCACTAGAAAATCTCACTGTCCCTTCCAAAAACTCTCCCTGATAGCTGCAAGGAGGTTCAAGGTGGCAGCTCCCATTCCCAGGGCTGAGACTCAGGCCCAACTTTTAGCTAGTGAAACCTCAGCCCCGCAGAGACACATCCATCCGCTGCACTCCCGATCCCCCCAGGCCTCGGGGGATGCTGCGCACTCCCCACACCCTTGGTGGGGACCACTTTTACTGTCTGCTTATGTTTAGTGAGGTGCCATTTCTCCTGTAGTATCTCAGTTAATCTCACACCAGTCCTCTGAGTTATGTATTCTTATTGTCACCGTTTTATAGATGAGTAAACAAAGAAGTGAAGCAACTTGTCGGAAGTCATGACGTCAGATGTGGCAAAATTGGGGTTTGGGAAAGCTGGAATTTGACTCCAAGTAATCCGTGTAGGAGAGGCCTGAGTGAGTGACTTCACCAGCGTTACAGAGCACATTAGTGAGGAGTCCAGCTAAGCCTAGAGCACCCTGAATTAGGTGGTGGTGGGCAGTATCCTCTATCCTGGGCGACTGGAAATTGATGGAAATAGGACGAAGGTCTCTGTGTCTGTTCCCCCTCCTCCGCCACCACCATAGGCTCATAACGGAAAAAAACAGATCTCTCCATGTTTACAGCTGTGTCTCTGACATACTGTAGGTGCATTTTATATATATATATATATATATATATATATATATATATATATATGTTGATTGACTGACTTGCTCTGTGACTTTACCCAATCACTCTCCATTCTGGGATTCATTTTCCCTCTCTGTAAAAAAATGGGGGGAAAAGGGAGGGTGCAAGGGGACTAAAATTCCCCACCAGGCTCTCTAAGGAAGGTGGGTAAGTGAAGTCATGCCCAAAGATGGGGAATGGACAGCCTGACCATCCTCCCTTATTTCAGGCGCCAGAACCCTGCCTTCTGGCTTCAGTGAGGAAGCTGGGGCTCCAGGAACTGCACTTCTGCCAGACACCCACAGGTGGCAGCAGAGGCCAGCACGGCAGGGGCCGTGGGGCATGTGGTTTGGATTTAAATCTTTTTTTATGTGGGTTTTTCCCCTTTCTTCTCTGCACCACTACACCCCCCTGCCTCCTTTAATGTCAAGAAGATACAGCTGGACCTTCCAGCCTGGGAAGGAAGAGTTTCTTAACATCATGGATAATGGCCAGAAGCAGGAGGTGGAGGGCAGGGGGTAGATGGTTTAGTCAGACCCCAACAGATGTGAAAAACATCTGATGAGCTAGTGAACTCCGAGCTTATTCATCTCCAGGGTCCAAGAGGCTGCACTGTCATCCCCATTTTATAGGGCAGAGAAACCGGAACCCAGATCTGGATCCCACACCTGAGTCTGAGTGGGCAGGTTGGCCCACCTTTGGCAGAGAGCAGAGGGAGGGGTGGAGATATCACTGGGAATCTCACCAAGCCTTCGAGTAGAATTTGCTAAGTCTGGCAATCTAGCTCCCAGGAAACGCACCCACCCAACACCGTGCACCCTTCTGGTCACAGCAGTGGTCTGGCCTGTGGTCCCAGCTCTGGCTCAGAACTGGTGGATGAGGTCACCTCCCAGCTCTAAAAATTGTTTCATTCAGAATGTCTAAACCTTGCTCAGCACAGCGCACTGCACAGGGACTTGGCCCCATGTGGCCCGGGCCAGGCACCAAGACCTTCTAGCCATTGCAAACACTCCTTCTCTTCAGCCTTGGTTTCCTCACTTGAAAAATGAGGGTGAACACCAACCACACAGTAGGTGCTCTGCATAGAAGGGCTCCCCTCCCTGTCCACCACCCAGTTCTTCAGCATGCAGGGAGGCTGGGGTGAGGGATCGTGGGAACGGAAGTTATCCAGTGTCTGTTTCCAGCCCCTCCTGTTCGCTCCCTCCCTCCCTCCCTCGGACCCAGGCACAACTTCTGGGGGGGCTCCATTTGTATGTGCTGTCTGGGTGGGATGGGGTGTCCTGCCTCCAGAACGGAAAATGACTCACTGGGCCATGGGCCAGGCACCCTGGGAAAGGCCAGGCCAGCCTCAGGCCAGAGCTCCAGGGAGCTGAGAGGCAGGGAGGAGGGGGCAGGGTCTGCCTGAGCTGTAGCTATAATCCTGGGAGCTGGCAAAGCCCTGCAGCCAAAAGAGGCCATCTTCCCCATTTACTGCTGAGCCAGAAATTCTACTCAGACCACCAAAGGCCCAGGGAGGCTTGAGGTGTTATCAATTCCTACCAACCTACTAATCTGACCTCTGTTCTAGGCACGGATGCTGCTGGAACAAGGCAGAGGCTCCCTCCCCTCTGGAGCTCACAGACTTCAGCATCCATGCTTAGAATAGAGCCTGGTCCATCCTAAGTGCTCAGTACATATTTGTGAACTACTGGATGAATGGAGGTAGGTTTTAATGCAACGGATGTGCACAGCAAGTTTAGAATGCCTCTATTTAATCCTCTGTTGAAGGAGGGAAGCAGAAAAGGCCCATTCCTTCTCATTTTACATATGGGAACTGGGGCCCAGAGAAGAAAGTATCTCATGACCCTCAGGGCAGCAGGCAGACAGCTGGGGCTAGAACTAAGCTCTTAGGGCTCTTCTACTATAGCTTGTCCAAAGGGGCCCAACCAGCAGGGAGGCTTTGTGGCCCCTAGCCTATTCCAAGACCCAGGGGACACTCCCAGGAGGGAAGCAAGTTCCATCCATTAGTCATTCCAGCCCTGATGTGAGCCCTGTTGACTCTGGCCCAACCCAGAATCCAGGGAAGCCCCTCCCATCATAGTAGCCAAGCCAAGAGTGGTCAAGACATCCAGACAGTGACAGCGCCTGCTCAATGATCCCTCCCACCCCAGCCTTCAGGGGGCTGTCACGGGGCCTAGGCCATGCTGGGCATAGTCTCAGCAGTGGGCAGTGGTCTCTGCTTTGGGCTGACCAGAGGCAGCCTCGGATTCTAAGCAACTAATGACCAGCCCTAACTTCTGGGAGGCCACAGTCACGTGTATCCACGCACCCTGGTGCACATGGGGCAAACAACAAGAATCACAGCTGAAGGTCAGCCTGAAGTCTAGGCTCCACTCTCCAGAGACCCCAGGACCAGCGCCACCACTCCCAGGAAGTTGTCCTGATTGCCCGGATCTGTGGACTCCCCTGCTTCTCTGAGCACCTCGGGCTTCTGGAGTTGCAGCCCTGAAATATCAGTCTCTCTAGGCTTATCATTTTACATATGGAAAATGGGAACATTTTACCTACACACTGTCCTGATACTGATGGCAAGTGGCACCACCCAGCACCTCACAGCTTACAAAACACTTGTAGGGCCTAATCTCATCAAGTCCTCACAGCAGCTCAGTGGGGAAACCAAGACTCATAAGTTGATCCAGTTATCAGACCAAGAGGTGGATGGGCTGCAGCTCAAATCCCCCTCTGCCACTGACCAGCTGTGGGACTGCAGGTAAATCAGGTAACCTCACTATGCCTGAGGACAGGAAGAGATCAACAGCATATAAATAGGCCTTAGTCTCTCTTGGGGGGGTTCCTCTGTGCTGCTTACAAGGTATTTATTTTAACCTTGAGATAAGCTTCCTGGGGGGCTCCATTATTACCCTGCTTTACACAAGAGGACGATGAGCCCTGGGTAAAGTTAGGGCCTGGCTCAAGGTCTCACAGCAGCTAGGAGTTGTGCCCCAAGGGGGCCAAGGAGTCAGGGTACCCACATCTGTGCCACAGTGCTTTCTAGTTCCAGCGGGCAACCCAGGAAGCAGCCCAGGCCCCCAGCACGAGCATGCTCACACTGATTTCTTCACAACAGCGGGAACTGACCACAGGGCCAAATGAATCATGTGCCCCAGAGAAATGTTCAGTGTAAGAGTAAATGAAAAGAAGCAAGAAGCAAGCACACTGTGCCATCTGAACATGATGAAATTTACATTTACATGGTAAGGGGAAAAGGCTGGAAGCCACTGTGCTGGGATGTGAGCAGAGGGCAGTGTCCCTGGAAAAGGAAGGGCAAAGCCAGGGACAGATGGCTGCCCCAGCCTGAGGCACAGAAGCCCCATCTCCGCCCCAGCCTCTTCATCTACATAATACTTTTATGTAATAATTTACATAATATACATAGCAAAGGCTTACTTATAGCGCAGTGCCTGGAATGAAGAGCTCTTGATAAGTATTGGCTGTTAAGAGGACCCAGAGAACTTCAGGAAGAGATTACTGGACCAGCCCCTCCCAGGGCAGGCATCCCCTGGCAGCCCTCACTCGCATACCCCCAGGGCCGAGAAGCTCACCCCTTCCACAACGGCAGCTTCTTCTACTGTGGGCAGGTCTGCTCAGGGGAAAGCCCAGGCTGGGACGGGCCCCTCAGTCCCTTGGGGGGCTTTAGCATTGGATGGTGGTGACCCTGGCAAGGACCTTCCGTCTCATTCTAAATTCTCTGGTCTTAGACCCTTCTTTCGTGTGATTCTCCAGGTGCAGGTCTGGGAGAGGCTTCCTGGGTGGCTCTCGTGTCCCCAGCCCAGGTGACCACCTCCGTCCCTCCCACTGTCTCTGGGATGAAGAGTAGCCTTTACTGACAGCACTTTGTGCCTTTTCCATTTTCTCCTTTGGAAAACATGAGAAAGCATCTGGGTCTGACCTCCTCCCACCCCACCCCCAACCCCCCGGACCCCCAGGGCCAGGAGCCCTCTCAGCCTCCTCCAGGGAGGACAGGCTGGTGGAGAACCCAGAGAAGAGGGGCCCTGGGAACTGTTGCCATGGCAATGGCAGCCCAGGAATGTGACCGAGGGGGCCCAGGAATGGGGGTAGGGAGATGGTGCAGGCTGTGGGGTGGGCAGGGAGGAGGGTCCAGAGGCCCAGGAAAGCCCAGAAGAGCTAAGGCAGGGCAGGGGTCAGGGTCCCCGCCACGGCATCAGTCTGCATATCTGTCAAGGGGGAACAGGCATGGAGCTCAGTGTCTCTTTCTAGCTTGAATTCAAACTGGAATCTGGGTGATGGCCAGGGGTGGTGGACATAACCAGGGCAAGGCCAGTTGGCTCCCTGATGGGTAGGGACCCCAGGGACAGGGACTTGCCCTAGGTCACACAGCAAGTCCAGGGCAGTACCAGGGCTAGACCCTGGGGTGGGAGATGGGCGCCGGGGGAGTTCTGTCCACTCTGGCCTCCCTATTTCTCCACTAGAAAGGCCAAGGATGCCTGCTTCACTTGGGGAAGAGGATCTCTAAGATTGACTGTGGCTGGGCTGGGCCCACAGTCCTGACACAACAGCCAATGTGCCTGCTCCCAGCAACCCCCGGCATTCCTGGGTCTGGAGGGCTGGCAGACGGCCTGCCCACCCCTGCCTGCAGTGCCAGGCTGCAGTGGGTATTTTTAAACGGGTGTCCGCCCCTCTCTGCCTTTCTGCCTGCCCACTCTAAGAACACAGTGAGTTCTGCTGCTAGTCCCCCAGCCCCCTCCCCTTCAGCCCAACCTAAGTAGGCAGTAGATCCCTGGCCATCCTCTGTGCCCCTGCCTCCAGGACAGCCCCCCTTGCTGGCACCGCCTGCCTCACAGTCAGCTCTGGGATAAAGGTGATTTCCAGGGAGCCTTCAGTTATGCTGCTCTAGGCCCAGAGAGGGGATAGGACCTGTCCAAAGGCACACAGCACAGATGAGGATTTGAGAATGCTATGCTACTGGCCTGTGCCTCATCCCCAACTGTCCATCAAGTCATACCAGTGGTAACCAAGCCCTTTTTGCCCCTCTGCCACTGACACTCAACAGCCAGGGCCTCACTCCCCCCGCTGGCTCTCACACCCACCCCAGGAAGATCCTCCAATTCACCAAGTCACTCCTCAGTTTAAAATGCCAGCCATCTGGGGAAAAAAACAGTTGAAGCCATAACTCACACTATACACTAGGATAAATCCCAAATGAATCAAAGATTTAAATGTAAAACAAAACAAGAAAACATAAAATACCAGAGGAAAACATGGGAAAATTACTTTATAACCTTGGAGTGGAAAAGACTTTTCTAACCATGACTCCAAATCCAGAAGCCATAAATAAAAGCTTGATAAATTAGACCACATAAAAATAAAACCTTCCGCATGGCAAAAATACACCATAAACAGAATCAAAAGTCAAGTGACAAATCAGGAAAAAATATCTTCAACTCAAAGCCCAAAGGACTAATCTCCCTAATATTTTTAAGGTTCTTAGAAATTGATAAAACAAAAGGCCATCAACCCAACAGAAACATGAGCAAAGGATATGAATGGCTCACAGAAGAGACCCCAAATGTCTCCTGGACATGTGGAAAGATGCTCAGCTTTACTTATAAGAAAAAGGTAAAGTAAAATACACAGAGATGCCATTTCACCTATTGCATTGGGAAAATACCCAAAGGTCCCGACTCTGTGAGGCTATGGGAAAACAGGCCTCTCCCTCTGGTGGTGGGAGCTGTGGAGAGCATCAAAATTAGAATCACATAAGCCCTTTGTGCAATTCCACTCCTAAGAAATGCCCTAAACATATTCTGGCCTCCAGACAAAATAACCTGTGAAGAAGATTGTTCACTGCAACACTATTTGTAATAGCAAAAGACTGAAAATAACCTAAATATCCTTTATATGTGGTTAAATCCAGATTTGGTCATCTGTGCAATGGGACACCATGCAGTCCAAGGAAAGAATATGGAAGCTCTCCAAGCACTGATAAGGATCTGCGAGCGATATCAAGTGGAGAGGCGTGTGGACAGCGTGCCTCCCTCTCTGTGCAGAGTGGGGGAAAGACAGTAAACGTGTTGGTATTTGTGCACAGAAAGAGTCACAAGAACCAGTAACAGGGTGCCCTGGGTGGGGCAGGGTGGGTACTAGGCAACAGGTGGGAAGAAGACTTTTTAGCCTTTTCTATTTTTGACCATATGAATATATTATCTATTCAAAATATTAAATGTATACATTTAAGTTTTTGAAACTTCACCTCACGGCCCAGCCCGTCTCAGCTGGGAACACACAGCCTTTGCAGCCTCCTCTTCCTTTTCATCCACCAGAGGCTGAGCTTCAGCCTCTTCCCCAGGCACCATCCCTCTGTACACTTCCTCCTGGGTGGGACCCTCGGGCCCCCTGCCTCTGGCTCTCTCTGTCCCAGCCCTGATCAGCCCTGGCACCCCTATCTGTGTGTGTGTCTGGTGCCGCCCCATGTTCCCAGCCTCTGTACAACACCAGGTTCCCAGGCAGAGCCCAGTGAATGAAGACCCTGAAAGAATGGCATGCTGCTCGGAGTTTGGAGTCTCTGTCTCTGCTTCCTCCCTTCGGTTCCCTCACCGGTCTCCTCTTGGACAATTCCCATCTCATTGTGGTGCTCCTCCAGGACGCTTGCCCTGTCCACCTTGTGGTCAGAGAGGGGCTTGGAACTCTAGCCCTTTCTGCAGCAAACTGTCAAATTCCTCCCCTCACTGCCCCCACTATGTTGAGTGACCTCAGGGCTAGGCTTCCACTCAGCCAGAGTGTGGAAATGAGTCCCTGGCCTGCATGAAGGCCCTGGGCTGGAACTCACTGAGCGGCCCTGGCAATCCTGCCACCTCTAGGCCCCAGGTTCCATCTGTAAAGTGAGGTCGGCAACAGGCAACGCTACAGCAGGGTAGGAATTTCTGCCAGTGAGCGGCCAGCAGAGCCCTAGCCCACAGAACCCCACCTGCCTCCGCACAGCCCCTTGGCTCCTGTCATTGCTGCTGCCTGGGGGAAATGTTGAGCCTCCCTCAGAACTCGGCTTCTACCCCTGCCAAATAGGACTCTCTCTCTGAACGGTTGTCTCTGCTTCCTAACTGGTCTCTTCTTGGACCTATCCAGAAGTGGTGACCCCATCCACTTCTCTCTGTCCCTGGGACTCCTCTTCAGCCAGGCCAGGCCACCACCCTCCCTCCCCTTCCAACTTGCTTTATGATTTCTCACTGATCCCCAGTGGTCAGTGGGCCAGCCCAGCCACCACAGGTTACCACATTATTATTACAGGGTTTCACAAAAACCCTAAAATAAGCACCACATCATCATACCCATTTTGCAGGTGCATAAACTGAGCCACAGAAGGATTAGGAACTTGCTCATAGTCACACAGCTATGAGGAAGGGCAGGACGTGAACCTCTCTGGCTCCTATCCATTCTATTTTACCAACACTACTGATGTAGGATCAAGTGCAAGCACTCAGGCTGACCCCTGGCACCCTGGGCAACATGCCCCTTGCTGACCCACCAGTGTCAAAGTTCCCTCCCACAGCATGCTCTGGCTGCACCATGCTCTAGCCATTGTAGTTCTCTCAGCCCCTCAGACCCTTATACCTTAGGCCTCAGCACACACTGGCCTCTGAGCCAGGTGCACTTTCCCCTGCCTTCAAGCTTAGTGATTTCCTACTCCTCCTGGTTTTCATGGCCAAAGAAGTGGGAGCCTAGGCTGTGTACTGGGTCAGGTGGGCTGGTGCCAGAGGTGGGCAGAGCCTGGGTCCTGAAGGGCCTTGGCACTGCCAGGCTGAGCCCAGGCTTTCTCCTGTCAATACCTGTTCAAACATCCTTCTACTCTGAACTGTGGAGAAATCTTCCTGTTTCCAACCTAAATTACCCAACCCTAGAGGAGTCAAGGGAATCCCTGGGCCTCTAAAGAATGTGCCTCTGCCTGTCACCAGTCAGCATGCCCACCCTCAGTGCATGGTAGCTGCTGGCCCCCGCCTCCCTCAAAGGGCCTATGCCTTCCCAGGCAGGAGCAGCTGGCAATCAGGGGCTTGCCGTGGCAAGGACAGATGGTGCTCCTGATCAAGTGGGCCCAGCCTAGCTCCAGAGACCCCTGGTTGTGCGGGGAGGGGGAAATCGCCTGCTCATAAAGCCCCAAAGTGGGGCTCCATCAGCCGAGCTCCTTCTGGAGGCTTGGCCCCCAACAGGGGATCCTGACTAGGCTGAACTGCTGAGCCTGCAGAGAAGCTGGAGGGAGAGGTTTGTCCTGCTCCACACCCTTTCACCAGGGCCCCTCTGCCCCAAACAAGGATTCTCTGCCTGGGTCCTGGGGGGCTCCATGGAAGTTCATGGGGGGAGACGTGGTTAAGGGGGTCTGGTCCTTGCTTTCACTTACATCAGTGAGGTTCCAAGGTAACCTGTTTTATAGTTCTGTGTTAAGATTTCTCTAGAAGAAAGGGGTCTACTGTTTTAAAAGCTTGGAAATTACTGCCTGGGATCAAATCCAAATTTTCAGGGCTGGCCTTCCAGACTCCCCAGGACCCACCCAACTTCTCCAGAACCAGGGAGCTGTCAAGGTACCCCAGATGCACCAGGGCTTTTCTGTCACAGGCCTCACCTTCCTGATTCCTTCTGCCTGAAGGGCCTGGCCCCATTTCTGCCACTTAAGGCACCACTGGCTCTTCAAGGATCCAGCCACTGCCTCACATGAGCCTCCCTCACCCTCATCCTCCTTGGCCTCCTGATCCTCAAGCTCTCAGCTGGGGCTCCTGGGGCAGGAACCCCTTCCTGTTTGTCCAATAGCCCATGGGCTCTCTAAACCCATTATCCAGGCTGACTCCAGTCGGTGACCCAGGGCTAACTAGAAAAGCGAGGGGCAGCTTTGCAGTCACTCAGCTACTCCACCAGGTCCTCAGCCAAACCCCTGGCAGTGAGGTTCTGCTCCAGGCAGAAAGTGGGCTGAGGTCCTCTGACCATTCGCCTCATTCCAGCATCGGCACCCAGTCCAGTCCCATGTTGGGCACTCCGGGATTTCAGTGTAGGGACGAACTGCTCTGTTCACATCTCCCCAGATGGACTACTTGTTGACATCCGGCTATCCCATTTACTCCAACTCTGCAGCCACCAAAGCTTGTTCCAGGGGAGGATGAGGGATTCTTAGGCTAGGCCCTCACTTCTGATAGCTGCACAGATGTTTCTGTGGGTACAGAAATCTGTTGGGGGTTAAAAAGGAGTGTGTGTATGTGTGTGTGTATACAGATGCCTATGTGTTGTGGACCCTGAGCTTTGCCTATGTTGGGATGGGTTGGGGGGATCTATAGTGAATTGTTGGTTCCAGTGTGTAAAGTCCTTCCAGCCTGTGGGCTCTGCCAGGGCTCCTCCCAGCATCTCTAGCCCAAGCTCAGGGTCCAACACTGGGTGCTTCTTCCCCAGCACCCGCAGCCCAGGCCTAGCCACATGGAAGGTGGCCTGATGACTGAGGGAAGGGGGCCACCGTGCTGCCTAAGGCTCAAGAAGTAAACCCATGGGACAGGGCTCAGGGCTAGGGGCCCAGAGGGATACAGGGCAGGAGGCTGGGGGTGGGGAGAGGAGGCCTGGGCTGGCTGCAGGTCCGGGCCTCTCTGGGCTCTTTGTCCAAATATGGAAGGTTTTTTTGTCTCCATTTGAGTCACGCCGGCCATGGCCCAAGAGATCTGCTTTCCAGATACTGCAGGCGGGACCGTGCCAGCAGCGCCTGGCCTGCCCCCACCCACCCTCCTCCTCCTGCCTGTAGCTCATCTCAGCACCCTGCTCACCTCAGGGCCAGAGCTTTCCGAACCAGCAGGGAGCCTAGCGCCAAGAGGAAGGTCCTTGGGCCCACGGGGGAGAGGACACACTCACTCTCTCTGCCTGCCTGTTACCTCCTCTCACTCCCCCAAAGGCCCCTATATTCAACTGAGCCACTACCTGATATCTACTGAGCAACTACTATGCGCTAGTTCCTGGGGCTACGACCTGGGGTAAGACTGTGGGCCGTGAATCCATTGGGCTCCCTATGTCCAAAGCAGAATCGCTTTCTCCTCCCGGGTGCCCTCCTTGGTGATGGCACCGCCACCCAGCCAGCCAATCCTGAAAGCCAGGAGCCTGAACAACAGTCGTAGATTCTGGAACCAGGCTGGGTCTGAACTCCAGCTCTGCGCTCAGCTTTCCTAACCTGGACAAACCCCTTCACCATGCTCTGCCTCGGTTCCTCATCTGTGAAGCAGGGTAACAGTCCCTCCCCACTCGGTGGTTTTCATGAATGAACACATGAAAAGCGCTCAGACCAGTGCCTGGCACCAAGGAAGAACTCTACAATTTTGCCACCATTCCTTGTGACTTTCCACCCCCTGCCCCGTGCCCTATCCAGTCAGGTACTGTGAATTAGACCCCCTGAGGATTTCCATCAACTTCCTTCCCAATCTCTCTGCATTAGATGACGTTCAGCCCTGTGCCTTGGAGTGAGGCCAGCCTAGGTTCCAATTCCACCTGTCCTTCTGAACTCTGCATTCTGAGATAGGCACCTCACCCTCTCTGGGCCTCAGTGTCTAGTTCCCACCCTGCACATAATCAGTACTGGCTTGGGACAGTACCCTTTGCCCATCTGCAGCTCTTGCCTGCTTGCATGCTTAGTCCTGTGGTACCCAGAGCAGCACCCATACAGGGCTGATGAGGGTGGTGGGAAGAGCTCAGAGCAGCCTGGGAACTCTCCGAGGGCAGGCCCAGCCCTCCTGCCCTACGCCCACCTCCACATTATTAATTCAGTCAATCTGTTTTGATGCCCCACTGTGTGCCCAGGACAGAAGGCTTGGCATGGATGGAACCATCTGGCCAGAACCAAGCACTGGGCTGTAGGGTGCACTGGGAGGCCCACCCACACCTCCACACCCAGAGCCCTTTAGGTCTGTGTCCATGCCTAAGCACAGAGGGGTTGCAGTAGCTGTCCTGTCAGGTGGGGGGTTCCTGACACCTGGGGTGGGATGCCAAGGGGACACTGTCCTGTAGGGCCCTCTGCCGAAGACCTGGTCCTGGTCAGGGGCCTCTGGCTCTGTCTGAGGAAGGGAGATACAAGACCACAGGTGCCAAAAGACAGAAAGAGCAAGAGGGAGGGAGGACGGCAGGGCAAATGAGAGGAGGGAGGAGAGAAGGAAGCAAGAGGCCCCCAGGGAGGAAAGGCTCCATGTGAGTAGAAGGAAGTGGAGGAGGTGGTCAGCCTCCCGAACCCTGGCCTGGCTCAGGTGAGGAGGTGGGGCAGGAGGGAGGAAGGCCGGCCAGCCCTCCCCCTCCTCCAGCCTTGGGGCCAGGCCCAAGACTATTTTTAGCTGGGCTGAATTTAGCTGTTCTCTCGGAAATTCCTCAGCCGCCCAGGGCAATGCCCCCACTGGCCTTGGGGAGAAGCCTGGAAGCTCCGGGCCAGGCAGGAGGGGAGAGGAGGGCCGGGAACAGCAGGGCGCTAGAAGGGTCCTTAGGCCTCAGACCAGGGAACTGAGGCTCAGATCAGGCCTCAAATCTGAGTTACTTGTCTTCCTCCTCCCCTGCCCTCCTCTCCTCTCCTCCTGCGAGGCCCCAGGGCTGCAGGACCACAGGAAAGCACTTATCTCGGGGCCTAGGGCACAAATACTATGGGGATACTCTGTCTCCGACTACCAGACCCACTGTGGACACTGCTAGCAAGGCTGCTGGCCTGCCTACCTACCAGTCACCCTGCCCCAGCTCCTGAGAGCCTGTGCCAGCAGCGCTCCCGCCCCAGCTCTGCCAGATCTGGGACTCCCACTTCACAGATGAGGAGACCAAGGCTGAGTGACTTGTCCAGGGTCATAGCCGGCAAGGCGGCAGAGGCCTGCTCCTTCTCCCCGCACAGGCCCCTCCCAGGCTGCTCCTGGAGCTGGGGGCTGCAGCCTGAGGCTCTGCTGTTCTCAGGCAACGCCGCTGAGAAGCAGGGCCCTTCCGGCTGTTGCAGGACGGACTACCGCTAGACAAGCCGCCTACGGGGCACGGAGGCAGGGACCTGAGCTGGCTCACAGCCTTCCCACGCTGCTAGAAATCCAGACGGAAGTTCTGCCCTGAGGCTGAGCGGGACTCACCCGGCCCCACCTCCTGCCCCACTGCCTCATTCCCTGACTCAGAGAGGGTGGTGGGCCTCCCTCCCTCCTCCCAGTGGCTGATAGGACCGACCCCTGAGCCTGAATTTAAACTGTCAGATTTTAACCTGCAAATTATTTCACCTGGTAGGACCTTCTCTCCATCCCAACATCACCTGCTCCTGTAAGTAAAGCTCCTCAGCTCTCTGCTCCCCGAGTCCACGATCAGACAATGCTTTCTAATGCACCGATCTGGCACAGCTCCCCCTCGGCTCCTAACCTTCCACAGCTCCCCACTGCCCACAGGACAAAGCCCAGGCTATTAAACTGGATACTCAAGGCCTTCGACCTGGCTCCTGCGTACTCGCAGCCTCTCCCTGTGCGCTCTGGGCAGGGAGGACCTCCCTGCCCCCTTGTCTCAGACATATATAGAGGCTTTTCTTACCTGAATCAGTCCAATACCTCAAAATGCCAAGGGATCCCCACCACCTCCCCTCTCGGGAACTCCCAGAGGCACCCTACATCTAGCAGTGAGGGGCTGGAGCAGCGCTGAGGTGCCCAGGACAGACTGCAGGAGAGAAAGGCTGCTAGAAAACACAGTTGGTTTCTACGGGTCTTTCCAGGTGGACCATCCTGGCATTCAAGGCCTGCCACTCTTCCTCTTCCTGCCTCCGGGCCTGCCAAGAAGTTGGGCATCTCACCACCAGCCCCATGCCAGGGTGACAAGGAGAGACAGAGGGGGACAGTGAGGAACCGGGGATGAGGCCTCGTGACACAGGCAAGGAGGAGCCAGAAGGATTTCTGAGGGGGAAGGGTCTCTTCCCATCCTTCTGCCCCTTCCCTTCCACATCTGCTCCTTGACCTACAGGGCCCTGTCCTGGGAAAGGACTGGATGTTTGTCCACAGGGGCTCTGAGGGAGGGGTCCAGCAGTCCCTGGAGACCAGGCTGTGGGGCTGGCTGGCGGCCAGGGCCTTGGGCCTCCCTCCCTCCTGCTCCCTGCTGCTCGGGAGCGGGGCTCGCTCACCCCCTGGGAACCAATAAACAGGAAACAGACACCAACCTGGTGCCTGCTCCCTCAGCCCGGCCCCCTCCATCCAGTTCCCACCTCCGCTGCTGCAGGACCTGCCCCACCTCTCCTCAGCCCCCGAGTCTCAATCATCTCCAATATATGAACAAGTTCAAACTAACAGGTATGGACTCCTGTAAAAAAAATCCTCAAGAATCCTTCATCTTGCGACCAGGAAATTCTACACTCTGAACTGGTAACCTCACAGGCACATGCTCGTAAAGCGGCCACAGTTTTGAGAGCTCCTAGACCTGGGGTCCTGGGAGCAGCACACAACAAGCATTACCTCTTTGGCCCTTCAAATACATTTCTCAGGGTCCCCATTTTACAGAGCGGAGAGGAAACTAAGGCTCAGAGCTGAGGTGCAATTGCTTCTTAGATATCACCCAGTGAGGGCAAGTCAGAGGCAGGTCTGACCCTAACCCTAATCAGTTGGACCCCAAAGCCCACCAGGCACACAGACTCACTGGCATGGAGGGGCTCTGAGCTGTGTTTCACAGGTTGGCTCCAAAGGGTCTGGGGCTCTGGCCAGAGAGGACTCTGGCTCTGCTCTGACTCTCCGGTCGGAGCTGGTGGTAACAAGGGAAGAGGGGAACTTGAGAGAGGAGTAAGGATAGTGGGCGTTCGGCTACACCCAACTGCCCAGACCCTCTCCCTCTGCCCACCTCCGTCCTCCAAACGTTGAGTCACCAACCCTTCCCAGGTACAGCCAGGATCCCACCTGCCCTTCTGTCCATAGCTTTGTCTGCTTCATGGCTGGAAAGAGATGCTGAGAATTCAAGCATCTTGGAGACCATGTCTCTTGGAATCTTAGAATCCTAACATCACAGCATCTTGGTCATGAGGGGAGGAACTAACACTTCTTAAGCACTTACTGTGTCCCAAGCCTTCCTGGCATTATTTCACTTAATCCTAACAATAATCCCTGGTAGAGTGAGGGGACAAAGCCCATCAAGAGGCTCAAATGTTGACTACTGAATGAATGAATGACAAAAGACCATGGAAAGAAGTGAATGCGATAAATGCAGTGGGCCCGAGTTCACAGGCTCTGCTTGATGACCAGCCCCAACCAGGGACTCTGGATCTCAGGGGCAGACAACCTGGCCCCTCTGCCTACCTGAGGGTGGGCAGAATAATGGCCCCCCAAAGAAGTCCATGTCCTAATCCCAGAACATGTGAACACGTTACCTTACGTGGCAAGAGGGAATTTGCCAATGTAATTAAGGATTTCGAGATGGGGAGATTATCTTGGATGATCTAGGTGGGCCCAAGATGACCACAAGGGTCCTTACAAGAGAGAGACAGAAGGTGTGGTTCAGAAAGAGAGATGTGAAGATGCTACGTTGCTGGCTTGAAGATGGAGGAAGGGGCCATGAACCAAGAAATGACAGCAGCCATCAGGTGCTGAAAAGGCAAGGAAGCAGGCTGTCCCCTGAAGCCTCCACAGGGGATGGAGCCCTGCTAACACCTCCATATTAGTCCAGTGAGACTCATTTCTTCTGACTTCCAGACTGTAAGACAGTATTTGTATGTTTTAAGCCATGGAGTGTGTAGTAATTTGCTACAGCAGCAACAGGAAACTAATCCGCCACCCGTGTGCCAGCCTAGACCTTGTAATCACCTCCAGTCTGCCCACCTCGGGGACCTCTGCAGACTCCCCTTTCATGCTCTCCTGCCCAGGGAGACTCTCAGAGCCCTGACTTCCCTAAGCCCCAGAGGAAGTTAGCATCACCACCGATGGGGACAGGCTCCAGAGTGAGCCACAAGCGTGGGGAGAGACCCAAGAGACCCCATCTGTCCGCGGGGGTGGGAGGAACCAGCTGGTGGTAGGGGAAAGGGCCCTGGGGCCAGACCAGGGTGAGTCCCAGCCCCACACCGAGCCTGTCTTCTCAGCGGCCTAAAGGGGCTGTAAGCCCCCACCCGCCAGCACTTCAGTTCATTAGTCAGGACCCCACTCAGGAGAACTGTTCCTAACAGCCCTGGGAAGGGTTTTATCCTGGCGCCCAAGAGCCTGGAGGAATCTGTAGCTCAGAGAGGGGAAAGGACTTATTTAAGACCACACAGCAGGAAATGGAGAGGCTAAGACTGGAACCCAGGCCTCCTGACCCCTACTGCAGACTTCTGTGTGCTACACCAGGTCATTCCTGGGGACCCCCATGCTATTGGAAGGGGTCACGATGCCCCTCTGGGAATGCAGATACCGTGACAGGGGCCCTAGGCCCCTGCCTGTCACAGGCTAGGGCTCACTCACTGTTCGGGGCACAGCAGCCTGGCAGTTTCCCCTGCCTCTGTCCACCCCTGGAATGCCCCAGAACCCTGAGGGTAGAAATGAGGGTGGAGAGCGGGGGATTAACTCCCATGGTGGGGCATCAGCTCCAATAAGTTTCTGCTCCCCAGGGGACCTGGGCCCTCATTTCAGGGCCTGCCAGCAAGGCGCCAGGCTGCCTGGGCACACTTCCCAGTAAGTATGCCAGGGCTGCAAGCCTTTCTGGGAAACATGGGCTCCCCCTCCCCTGCACTACCATCGCCATCCCTGCCAGCTCTGCTCAGTGGGAACTCCATGGGACCAGTGCGTGGGCGAGGAGTCAAGATACCCAGGGTCTAATCCCATACCTGAGCTGTAGGGCCTTGGGCAAACCTCTGCCCCTTCTGGGTCTGCTTCTTCATCTATATACTGGGGCCATGGTATTGTCCACCTTAATGAGGACCAGAAGGGAGGGCGCAGGCTGTCCTGGAGTGGTGTGAGCTCCTCCGGGGACATACAAGCTGAAGCTGATGGGTGTCACCGTGGTTGCAGAGGAGACCAGCGGGATATGGCCTGTCACTATCCTCAGTGGGGCCCTGTGGTGGTTCCACCCTCCTGAACTTTGAGCCAAGCCGATGTAGGTCTACACAGGGTAGTCAGTACGGCCTACTGCCCCAGTCTGCCCTGGGGGCTTTGTCAATCTCCCCTCCTCACCCTAAGCAGCCCCTCATATACTGCCCAGTTATAGGAGCTACAGGAGTTGTGTTCACCGTGAATGCTGGGGGCCAGGCCCTCACAAAGCCCTCTGGGCTGTGGCAGAAACCCACCACCCCTACCCCAGCCCAAGCCACAATCTGCTCTTGACCAGATTATTCCAGTAGCCTTTTGAATGGCCCCCTGCTCCCACCATGGGTTCCAGAAATCTACCCTGACGGAGCAGCCAGAGCAGACCTGTGGAAGCCTAAGTGAGATCGCGTCACTGCTCTGCTCAGAATCTTCCAGCAATCCCTACCCACATCACTTCAAGTTAATGTGAGGTCCTCCTATTGGCCTGTGAGATCTGCCTCGACCCTGAACTACTTCCACCCTCCCTCACCTCTCTGACCGCCTCTCCATCTTTGCTCCATTCACACACAGTCCTCCTGATAATCTCTCAAATACACTTCTACCTCAGGACCTTTGTACTGGCTGCTCCTCTCTGCCCAAAATGCTCTTCCTCCCAGACAGGCACCTGGCTTGCTCCTCCACTTCCTCCAGGCCTCTGCTCAAATGCCACTTCTCAGACAGACCTTCCCAGACCTCCTGATCTAAATAGTAACCCCTCCCTGTAATTTTCTACTCCCTTATCCTGCTTTCTTTTGCTCCTCAGCTCCTACCTTTCCCTGACACATAATGTAACTACTCATAGACAGATCTCACTAGTCTGGAAGCTCCATGAGGCCAGGCCTTTATTTTGTTTGCTGCTGTACCCTCAGGGCCTAGAAAAGTGCCTGCGGTGTCTAGGGGCTCAGTATTTGTTAAATGGATGAACGCACTCTGCTACCAAGAGTCAGCAAGTCTGCGAAACAAGCTCCTGTGGAACACGACCTGTCCCATCTTGCCGCCTCCTTGCCTCTGCTCAAAGGTACCCTCCTCCTGGAAGCCCTCCCTCTCTTCTCTGGCGATTCAAACTCCTGCAGTTTTTAAGGCCAGGCTCCAGGCACAGCCTCCTTCAGGAAGCCTCCCCTTCCAGCCTCCAGCCCAGGCCTTCAACATCCTGTCCTTCAGTCTGCTTCTAGATTCTGAACACTCTGAGTGTCTCTGCTCACCAGGCTGCCTGGGGGTGCCTCCACCCCATTGTGGGGCGCATGTGTAGCCTGAGATCACAGACGGGAGGGAAGGAAGGAGGAGGGGCAAGTCCCTACACTGGGAGTAGGGCTGGGGACCGGATTAGCAGCAGATCACAGCCTCCCAATCCCAGCTGGTCCCGGAAATGTGGGGCTGGAAAATGTCAGACTCAGCTCTGGTCCATCCCCCAACTTGTCACCTCTGGAGGGGGACACATTCCTGGGCTACACTCCCTCCAATAGCCCAGGGTCCTCAGGAAGGAGTGGGGGGCAGGGGATAAACAGAGGGGAAGGGACAGCCCTCTGCTTGTCCTCCCCCATCCCAGCCTCCTCCTGCTGGGTGACAAGACATTTAATTATAGATATTTGGTACCACTCAGAATTCCAAATGTCCTAATCGCCTCCCCTCCCAGAACCAGTTTCCATGGAAAAATCACAGCAAAGAGCCAAGGAGGGAAAGGAGAGAACCCCCACCCCCATGGGTTCCCTGCCAAGAGCAGACAGAGAAGAAAGGTGACAAAGAGCGGCAGCCCAGGTCTTCGCCAGAGAGGCAGAGAACTGGCTGGGCGAGCTGGGAGACGGGTGGGGCTGAGTCTGCTGGGGGCAGGGATGGGAGGAAAGGCCACCTCCTGGTGTCTGGGCCTCGCTCTGCCCTGCCTTGCTGTGTGACTTTAGACCCAACATTCTCCTGAGTTTCTAAAGTTCTTTCCATCCCAACCCCAGGCCCTGGTGAATTAAATAACCACCACGAAGATGTTCAGACTGTTAGAGGTACACAAGTGCCACCCCCGAACTGCCCCCCAACCCTGTTCCCCTACTCAGATGGCAGAATCCCTCCCAGAAACAGGGATCCCTTGGGCCTCCTCACCTCCAAGACACTGGCATTCTAGAATTCAGTGGGAATCTAACAGTCTGCAATTCTAAGAATTCAGCACTGTTAAGATTCCCACAGCTTTCACATTTGAGGAATGAAACCTTCAGAGTGTCTGGCATATAGTAAGCCAGATACATAAATGTAAGCTACTGGTATTGCAACCCCAATATGCTAAAGTGTGAGTCCATTCATCCATGATTCTGAGACACAAGTCACTTCCAGTTTCTGGGCTACAGTTGTCACATCTGTCAAATGGGTATCAGAACCTGAGAGCAGAAAGTTGGACTACAAGATTCTACTTTAAGGCCAGGGTTGGGAGAAGCCCTGGGATGAAGAGTCACTGATTACCTACGCTGCTCTGGGCCTGAGTGGAAATGACAAGGGGCTCCCACAGCCCTCCTGCGCCCCAGCACATACACAGTTGGTGTTCACGGAATACGCTGGGTTCCTAGGTTCTTACAGCTGTTACAGAGAGCTGCCTTTCTCTCCCTTCCAGCCACATCCCAGGGCCTCCTGTATTCCTTGACCACCTTGCAGGCTGTCCTTCCTACAAAGACTCAAAGACCAGGCAGTCAGAAGTCCCACTGCACAGATGGGAAAACCAAGCCCAAGGTTACTCTGTCCAGGTCTTAGAGCTAGTCAGAGGCTGAGCCAGGCCTCCTGCTCCCAGCAATGTGGGTAACACTGTGTGGAGGGCAAATATAGACTCTGGTCTGGAAGAAACTTTGAGTTTGAGGGACTCCCGAAGCCTGGGGTCAGGTCACGGGCCCTGTCTGCCCTTGGTGCCCACTCCTGGCAGCTCCTGGCTGGGTTCACACTGATCTCTGCCTCTGCTTTTCCCTTCTTATTCCAGAACCCATACCACATCATGTCTACCCACAGCCCAGGGAGCGTGACTGGAGCCCCAGGCCTGAACCGAGGGGACACTGTCTCCTCCAAGGAGTCCAGCAGGAGGGGGTGGGCGGCTGCTCCCCATCTTCCTGGAGCCAGAAGGAAGGGGACAGCAGGAGAGATTTGGGCTAGCAGAGGGGAGAACTTCCAGGCTTTATGAGGGGGTGGGAAATTAGGGGATGGTGAACCTCTTTGAGCCAACTCAAGTCCACCGGGTTATACTGAGGCCTGGAGTGCTCGGTCCTGGGCTCAGAAACCAGCAGGGGGCAGGGAGGGAGGTCAAGGCTGGTCACTGAGGAGCAGCTGGGCAGTGGAGCCTGTTCTTCCTCCTCTCTTCTGCTGCCAGGGAGAGAGTGACCACACCACCCACTCCCTGTACAAGAGCCTACCAGAAGGGGAAAGTGAGGCATAGAGCAGGGAAGTGACTGATCCTAGACCACACAGGGATCTGGGGCCAAGGTGTAAACCCTGTTCTTCCAATGATAGACTCGCCCCTGAAGGGTATGAGGGGACATCAAGCTGGGCTGGACAGATGAGAGGACTAGAGTGGGAAAAGGCTTGGAGATGCGAGAGAGTGTCTGGGGAAGGCAGAGAGAAGTCTGTGTTACAGGCAGGTAGGTCCCACCTCATAACCCTCTGGGTGGGGTGGGGTGAGCTGGGGCAGGATGGGGAGAGACTGTGAAGGAAGGCAGACCGGGAGTCGATTCTGCAAAGCCTCCCTCCTCCTGTCCAGGTCTCACTGCCTCTTCTCAGGAGCACCCCCTCCCACAGCCTCCCTAAGTGCCCTTGGTTCATCCCTGCCCTCTCTCCTAATTTAGCCTTCGAGGCCCCCAGAGGAGATAATTATGTGGGAAAGGCAGGTGGGGAGGGACCGAGGCAGGGGCTCCCCTTGCTCTCATGCTCGCCCACCCCCATTTCAAAGACAATGGCACTGAAGCTACGTGTACCTGAGCCGTCCTACCAGAGGAAGGACAGGTCCAAAATTCCCCCTCTCCCCACTCTGCTTGCTGACTCTCTGTGGCCTCTGTGAGAGACACGAGAGCCAGGACCAGAGACAAGGAGAGAGAAACGGGGAGCGAGAGAGTTCAGTGGGGCCGTGAGCGTGCTGGAAATGGGGAGTGACCAAATTTGTCCAGGGTTTAGGGTTTCCAGGCTCATCACAGGCAGGGAACACAGTGGGAGTGTAGGCCACGGTTGAAATTACCCTGGGCCACCCAGGCCACCCCCACACCAGGCCTAGAATCCAGAGCCTAGAATCTAGCTTCCAGTTTGGATGCTGGGATATCACGCCACCTAGAACCATTTTGTACCCACAGCCAAAACTCGAGGGATGGCTGAAGCCAGAAGGCAGAAGTGGGGTGGGGAGGAGCTCAGGGTGAGCCTGTCCCCAGGGCTTGAAGTCTGGCAGAGGAAGGGGGAAGCATCTCAGCATCCCCAGGAAGGGGACGGGGTGGGGAGAGATGCAAGCCAGCACGGTGGGGGAACAGCACCTCTTGGCTTCAGCAGCTCCTCCCTGTCCCTGCCCTCCCTATCAGACTCGTTCTAATCAGAAGACGCTTTGGCAGAACTTAGACCCCAAGACTGCCACAACTCCAACCCACGGACTCCCCCTAAATCTGTGCAGCACTAGGTGGATGGAGACACAGGTACCACCTTGTCCACAACCCCTCTGATTTTACATGGGGAGGCTGAGTCACAGAGAAAGGTGAGGGCTGTCCATGTACTTTATGGAGTAATGCCTTGTAATAAAATAATGCCTTGTACCTCTCCAATTCTTCCAGGCCCAGAGACAAACCCATATTATGATTTGCCACAGGAAAATGATGAGGAAGGACAACCCATGTCAACTGTGGGCCCCAAGCCCAAACATCCTACAAGGGGCCTGGCCAGTAAGGCGGCAAGTCTTGAGAAAGTTCCACTACCCTCACGCCTCCCTGTGTATTTATAATGAAGAACCAGATAGGAATCTCTAAAATCAGTCCCTGAGAAACATCTAAAGGACTAAATTAGAACCCTTTGATATTATCATCCAGAATACCTTAGACAAGACCCTTTAACAGTAGCACCGGTAGAAGCCTAAAGCTTTGGGGCCTGAGTAGACAGGAACCCTGAGCCATTAACACCCTGGTACTGTCAGGGCCAGAGAAGCACCCTCAGACATGCGCACCTGCCCAGTGAGCACACTCAGAAAGCTCCCACGAAGTCAGCGCCTCTGGCCCTCCACTGCCCCCCAGAAAGGCCCCCACAGAAGACTCACCACCTGCGGCTTGCTGCAGCATTTGCTGGCTGGGGCAGGCTCTTCTGGAGCCCGTGTTGCCTCAGGGGGCTTGGCCTCGGCAGAGGGCGGTGCAGCAGGAGCCAAGCAGGGCATATCCACTGGTACTGGGGCAGGAACCTCGCCAGAGTGGAGGGTCAACATGTACTGCTTAGTGACGTCTTCGAGTGATGGTGCCTGCAATGCAGAGTGGGCTCTGGCAGGGAAGCCCACGGGCTCAGGCACAGCCACAGGGGGACCAACAGAAGTCAGTGGTTCAGGCACCATGATGGGTGTGAAGGTGGTGGGCACACTGGCATGGCGAACATGTTTGGATGAAGGTCGAGCCCGAGACAGGCTGCCAGTATGGTCCTGACCGCCCTCCTCTCTCTGTAGCTCCTGATGACTGCTCCGGGCTGGGTGCTTCTTGGAACCACAGTGGATGAGCCGTGGGGACAGAACATCAGCCAGTTTAGGGTCAAGATGGAAATCACGGTGGGTAGTGGAGGAGGCATGTGGGGCCTCAGGTAGGGTCCTCTCAGACTGTGCCCTGCCCCTGGCAGGACTGGGCTCCTCCGGTTCTGCCAGCCGCTCTGCAAGGATGGGCTCACTGCAGGAGGGAGGCAGTATTGGCTCCACCTCTCTGATGGGCTCCCCTCCAGGGCCCTCAAATCCAGGTCCAGCCAGCTCCCCACGGCGGCTGGGATCACTCAGAGATTTCTTCTTAGGGGCTTTGCCAGCAACCCTGTCATCTGCCATACATCCCAAGGTACCAGGCTCCTGAACAATGCTCTGAATAACCTCCTGGTAACCCTTGCTCTCTTCACTGCCCACAGACCAGTCACTGTGGCCACTGGTCAAGCCCTCATCCACAGCTGGTGCCACTGGAAGCCCTGTCTTGGGGCTCAGAGAGCCCAGAAGGTTGCTATCCACAGAGAATCCAGAGGGCTCCTCGGAGGTGGCCGCCCGGTGGCGCTGTGGAATCGGGTCACTCAGTGACCTATAGGCCTCACCTGCCTCCCCATTGCTCAGTTCTGTCCCACCAGGGCCTGAAGGTGGAACTTTGCGTCTCCGACGTAGGGCACCTGGTGTGGGAGGGGTATCAGGGGAAACCAGGGCCCACCCTCCCAGATTGTCTTCAGCCCCAGGGCCATGGTGGTTGGTTTGGGTCGGGGATGAGGAAAGGGGCCGCCATACCCCTGCAGAACCCAGGCTGCAAAAGGCTGAAACAGAAGGCTCAGGGTCGGCCCCAATGCCCTCATCTGTCAGGCTGGACTCAGGGCCAGAGAGCTCCTCCTGGGACCGCTGCCCTTGGGTTGTACCTCCTGCCCAGTCAGGGCTTCCAGGGCGGACATCGCTTCCATCATCCTGCTGGGCACCCATGCGCTGAATCTTCTCAAAAACCTGACGGGCCTCTTGCACATACTGATCCTGGATGACAAGGGGCAGTGGATCCTCCTTGGCACCTGGGCCTGACAGCAGGAGCTCAGAGGAGCTGGGCTTCAGGGTGCTGGTGCGGGGTATGCGGCGGGCCATGGGCTTCTCAGAACAGGTAAACGACTTTGCCCTCCGGAGGGTGGCTGTCAAGTCCTTGAGTGTGGGGCGGGTACTAGGTGATGCTGGGGCTGGAGTAGGCATGGGCCCTAGTTGCCCCACCGAGCCACTTGCTGGTGGTGAGTCTCTGCCATCTAAGGAGCTACTCCCAAAGTCCCCGGGGCGCCCACCAGGCTTTCGGACCCTCAGCTCCGAAAGGTCTGAACGCAAGAAACTGAGCAGGGTCAGGGTCTCCGAGGCGATATCTGGATTTGACAAGGACTTCCGCTGCTGACTCTTGTCCGACTCCAATCCTCCATCTCTCAGAGCCCTTGTGGTGCCCACAGGTCCTTTAGTGCGGGTTCGGGTCTGGGGCCTTAGGAGTCCTTCCCCAGCTCCAAAGCTAGGGGAGCGATACACACCCCAGGCCCCAGAACCCCGGCTAGCCCACAGGTCCTCATCCTTGAGGGTCTCTGTGCTGGAGTATCTGCTGCTGCCCTGGGAGCCTGCTGGGCTGGCCAGGTATGCAGGAAAGCTCACCTTGGCCACACGGAAAGCTCCCCCCCCAGTGTCGGACAAGGGCTGAAGTCCCTCATAGGGCCCTGGAACACAGGAGGAAGAGCCAACACCCCAGTCCTGGGGCCCTTCGTCACTAAGGGCTCTTGGAGATTTGGGGGGCTCGGGGCTCCTGGCTTCCCCTGCTGAGTCCATGCTGCTCACATTTAACCCATAATTGTCCGGCCTACAATCCTTATCCAAGAGAGAGCTTGCAGGCCTATGCCCCGGCCTCCCTCCCCAGCGGTGGCTGCCCTCACCGTCTTGGTCCTCGTCACTGCCCGAGGAGTGGCCGCCGCGGTAGGCCGGGCTCTGCGTCCTGGGCGGCTGCGGCGGGCCCTCCTCTTCCTCCTCGCTGGAGCTGGCAGCTCGGCTGCGGCTGACAGGATAGGAGGAGGAGATGGAGGAGGAGCAGGAGCAGGAGGCCCGGGCCCCGGCCTGCGGTTGGGAGAAGCTATGCCAAGAATGTAAACCATCCGCCGGACGCTGCGCCCGCTCCTGCTGCTGTCGCCGCCGCCTCCCCTCGGTCCCTGAGCCGGGCAGCGGCCGTGCAGAACGCAGGCCCGCCAGGGGAAAGCATGTCCGAGGAGGCGGCGTCGGTGGCTGCCGGGGCTCCCGGGTCGGGGGCTCCCACGCGGCACCCTCCGGGCTGGGGGTCCCGGAGGCCTCAGAGTCAGCACTGGGCCGCCTGGAGCCAGGGCCACTGAAGAGCTTGCGCATCTCGGTGACGCTGGGCCAGGCCCCACGAGCGGCTCCTTCGGCCGCTTCTTCCGCGGCCCCGGGGGAGACACCCCCGTCCCGGGCTCCGGCAGAGTCGTCGTCCAGGCGCGGCGCGTCGAAGCGCCGAGAGAGCTGGCGCACCGACGGCGAGAGGCTGCGGAGCGGGCGCGGCTGCGCGGGGGCGGCCGGGGCCCCCGACGCCAGTTTGGACACGCGCCGGGAGGGCTGGCCCGGGACCTCCGCGGCTGGCCGGCACGAGGCGCGGCGCCGCAGCCCGGGGGTGTCGGTGGCTTCCTCCCTCCGCCCGGGCCCGCCGCTCCAGCGCTCCAGTAGCTTGAACGAGACGCTGCGATACAGCGGGGGCCGGGGCACCCCGTCCGCCATGGTGGCTGCACTCACTCCGGGGGGGCCGGCCTCGGGGAGCCGCGGCCAACCCCCCCTGCACCCCTGATCCCAAGGAGCGCAGCGGCCAGATTCCGAAGGCCTGGGTCCTGCACCGGCAGTGAGAAGGGGTTTGCGGGGAGTGGGCGCAGAGACCTGAGCAGAGTTTTATCTGCCGCCGCTCAAATTTCTGCGGCCGCGAGCGGCTTCAGCTCCATCCCGCGCGGCCCCTCCCGCCTCAGCACCGGCCCCCGCCTCGGACGGTGCGCCAGGGAGCATCGCGGCCCGGCCCGGTCGGGGCAGGATCCTAGCGCTCCGCTCCTCGACTCTGCGCCCGCCAGCCAGTCCGCCTTCCCTCGCGCTCCCGCTCCGGATCCCGCTCCCTCCCTCTTGGCTGCTAGCTCCTCGCTCCCTTTTGTTGCAAATAAACTTTGTGGCAGAGGAAAGGGGGCGGAGGGCGGGGCCTCGCGCCCAAAAGAGGGGGTGGGCTCCGGACGCGCGCACTAGGCTGGGAATCGGGAGTTGGGGGGAGGGAATCGAGGAGGAGGCCAGTGAGAAACAAGACTGCTTAAACATGCAAACCGAAGCGACCCTCCAGTTGAGCCCCTCGGGAGCCCAGCGGCCCCTAGGGGACTCGCTCCGACCCACGCAAGCTCTGAGTATGGTCAGCTCCGCGGATCTACAACCAGGGCGGCGCACCCACTGAGGTCCAGACGCCTTCCCGCGTAAACACCTCCTGCCCAAGGTACCCCAACATGGCAACCTCGGACCCATAAACTCTCGTACACACCGGCACTCAGGTACACACATAAACAATCCCAGCCGGGAAAGGGGCAGGACTCTCCGCCAGGGGGAAGCAGTGGGCGCGGTGGAGCCCCCGGACGCCAGCGGCTCCCTGTCCCGCCCCTTCACCCCGCCCAGGCCACGCCTCTTACCCGGCCTTCCGCGGCGAATCTCGCTGTAGCTGCGACCGGGTCCCGCCTCTCGGGCCCCTAAACGCTCCGCCCCTCCAATCTCTGCGGCCTGTCCAGCTCGGACCGTTGTCCACCTACACGTCCCACGTAGCTCCACCCTTTGTGGCCACACCTCCAGCCGCCCTCTAGTTTCCAGCCGGTGGCCTGAGCCACGCCCCTCCACCTGCCCCCGCCATCTCGCGGCTCCTCTATGCTCCACCCTGCGCTGCATTCAGAGTACCCGCCTGCTCTCCGGGGTACGCGGCTCTTACGCCCTCTACTGGCCCGATTTGCCCACCGCCCTCACCCCCCACCTCCCATGGAGCCCTGGACCGGTAAAGCAGCACCCACCGCTGCAAAACAGGAGGGCTGAGACTTCATTTTAGTCGTTTTCTAGTCCCTTTAGAGTCGATTCAAACATAATCGCTAGCAAAACGCACTTGCCTCTCTCTGCTTTCGGCCTCACACACCAAAGGAGCTTCGACGAGAATGCCCTCTACTTGCCACTGCCAAACCAGCACTGCTACCTGCGGCCGCTCCACCCTCCTGACGGGAAAGGTGTGGGTTGCCTGTCCTGCTTTAAGCTGATCCAACCCTGTGCTCCCCTCCTGCCTTTGCCCTAATCTGGCTAGTCTCCTATAGCACCGGTACTGCAGCCTTCCCCACCCCCACCTGCCTCTGCTAGGTCCCATTCATTCTTCCGGGTCCAGTTTAAGTGCAGGACAACTTCTCTACATCTGAATGAACAAATGGGAATTTATAGAGTACCTTGCAAGTATGGGTAATGTTTTTTATTTAATCCTCAAGCTACCTGCGGAGGTAGATATTATTGCCCTTTCTCTGTGGATCATGAAGAAGTAATTTTGACCTGTGTCAAAGTCCTGAAGTAGCTTCTGCTATGACTCAAATTCAAGTTTTAGGAGTTTCAAACACCATGCTTCTCCAGACAGGCCTCCCTGTTCCTAGATCTCCAATGAAGAAAGGGGTTCTCTCTCATTTGAGCCCCAGCAGCCTCCGTGTCCTCCTTGAGCCTGGCTTACTCTCCCTGGGAACAGGGCCTGATCTGACTAATGCTTCCTTCAGCCTAAGAGGACTGTGGCTGGGCCTGACCAGGCTGGGAGGCCCTGGTCCAGATGAGAGGGGCAGGAATGGGCCTAGGACAGGATGGCAGACAATCAGGGATTGCTTAACTATGGCATGAAAGAGGAAGTCCTCAGCCAGGACTCAGGCTCTGCTTGCTGTTTCACTTGGGTTGTGTCAAAACATTGTAGGGAGAAAGCTTTTCCTCTTCGAGTTGAGACCACCTTCTATAAGTCCCTCACTTACTTCTCTGGGCCACAGCTACCTCATCTGGAAAGTCAGGAGTGTGTCCAGGTTTCCCCAGGAATGCCTCTGACTCTATTTGAAGTCAGACTCTTGTCTTCTCTGCAGTGTTTTCTTTCTACTCTTTTAGGGAAGTTTTGGTAGGGTGGGGAGACCCTCAACCCAGGAGTCACTGCTCTCTCCTCCAGTAATGCTTTCTGAACTCCTTCACACCTCGTCATATTCTATCTTCACATCACTTCTGGGATTGAGGTTCTTATGCCCATATCACAGATGGGTACACGTTGGAGGGAGCAGGCTCAGGCCACAGGCCCCCAGCATCCTCCAGCCTGGCTGGGCCTTTGGATCAGGAATCCCTTGGTGGGGAGGGAGAGTGTCTAAGGACCTCCATGAACAGGAAGCTCACCCAATCAGAGAGTGGCATGGCTGCTTCCTGCACCTCAAAGTCCTCCCACCCCAGCCCCTTCTGATTCAGAATGAGACAGAAAGTTATCTTCTAAGCACAGAGCAGGGCTAGGTGTGTTTAGCCCTCAGAAGACTCATCTAGGAGAGGGCTGGGAGCAGCAGGCACCTAACACCGTGCTGGAGTCCAGAGCTGGCCCAGGGCAAGCATCCTCCCAGATGCTGTATGAACTCTTCCTTTGGGCCTTGGGGTCTTCTCTGTGAAAGGGGATGAAAACAGTAACCCATCTACTGAGCGAGTTGTGGTGACCCAGCAAGATCACGGCTATAGAATCCCTTAGGGAAATCAAGAAGGGAAGCTTGTGATGGTCACAATCATGGTCAATGATGGGCCTCAGGTACTTAAGAGGGAGAAAGATGAGTAGGGAAGGAGAGGACCCCCAAGAAGCAACGAGCTCCAGGAAGGACTGTCTTAGGGGAAATCTGGCTCCTGACTCCATTTCCAAAGTTGAATAGAAATGACCTGAGATTGTCCCCTTTCCCTTGTAATTAGACCTCAAGTACATAAATTAGGTTATTTATAACCTTTTGTTCAGGACACATTCACACCAGGTGTTTAACTGGCTCCCACCACAAAAACAAAGCAAAACGCCCGGGACCTTTACAAGTCTCATTATACAGTTCCCCCACCATGCATCCTCCTCCTGCCACCCAAAATACCCATCACCTTGTGTTTTCAGCATTTCCTTGCTTTCCTTTCTGTGTAGTTTTATTGCATCTGTGTATTCCTTAAAAGTATACATTTTAGTTGCTTTAAACTTTATAAAAAAGACATGCTGCGTGTAATTTTTTAGTATTTCTTTGTGATTAATATTCTCCTGCTAAGATGTATCCATATTGTTGCATGTTGGTATAGTGCATTTTGGCTGCAGGCCCTTCCTTCTTACTCTCTCCCTCAGGAAGCCCATCCACTCGCTCAGCCTTCAGTCTTAAGTGGAGTGACCACTCCCCAGACTTTGCAAGTTGTTCCGAGACTTCCTGGCTGTCTCCAGACCCTGTTGACACCCTACTCCCACCCAGGTTGAGGCCTTACCCTCAGGCGAGATCCTAGACCCCAAGCTGCCTTCTACCATTTCAGGATGGAACCTGAATAAAGGGATTAGTTTTGGCTGTGGGTAACAAAAGCCTGAAAAACTAGTGGCTTAAAAAAATAGACATTTATTTCTCTCTCATGCAAAAGTCCAGATTGGGTCGCCCCAAACTGGAATGGTCGAGACCCAAGCTGTTTCTCATGGTCCAAGCAACAAAGAAGGAAGGACAGACGCCACCTATCTCTCAAAGATATGTCTCTCGCCCCAATGTGACAATGCTTTAGGGCACTTTACTTATATCCCTTTGGCCAGGAGTAAGTTACCTGGCCATACTTAGCTGGAAGAGAGGCTGGAAAATGAAGTTTTCATCCTAAGAGGCCATGTACCCAGCTAAGAATTGATACTGTGGTTGGCACTTAGCTGTCTCTGTCACAACTTCCTAGACGTCCCCAGTTACTGGGACTGGTTGGGGCAGGTAGGCACTTCGAAGGCAAGTGAAGAAAGGGAAGGGAGGGAGGATGAGGCAGAGGGATCCAGTATCTGGATTAGACAAAGGCTGTGTGACCTTGGCAAGGAAGTTCCCACACCTGGGCCTCAGTAATAGAACGTATTATGAGGATTAAATGAGAAAATGTGTGTACAGCACATTGCATGGTGCCTGGAACCCGCAGAGCCCAGCAGGTGGTCACTGCTGTCCTTGTTGAGGCTCCTCAGCGCTTCCCTGGGCTGGTACCAAGCCTTTTACTCTCTAGCCCTGCCTACTCTCCAGCCTCCTCTCAGGCCACAACCCTTTTTGTCCTTCTTCCAACCACCTCCATGCCTGTGCCTGTGCTGTGCCCTGCCCTGGGAACACCCTTACCCTCTCTTCTCATTACATCCATCCCTTAAGCCCCAGATGCACTGCTGCCAGCACCCAGGAAGTCTTCCCCAACCCACAGAAGAATCACCTCGGATCCCTGTGAACCATGGTTCCCCGACCTCTCATCATACTCCACCCCTTTGTCCCCTCAGTCTCCATCCCAGCGAGCGGACATCCCCAAGGTATGCCCCCACCCCTGCCCCATCACTGAGTGTACTCTGGGTTAAAGTGAGGAGGGAATGCAAAGAGACCAAAGGAGGGAGAAGGAAAAGGGAATTGAAGCCCCCCAAATGGTGCTTGGAGTTCATGGGACTGGCATGTAATGAATGGTTTTTCCTTCTTATAGGAATAGATGGGACTCATGAATGATGGCCCTAGTCTGCAAAAAAGTGTAGTGTGCTGAGTATTTTTTCCTTTAAAAGACCAGCTACCTCCCTGGTAAAGGAAAAAGAGAAATTGTTGCAATCCCATGCCTAAAGACCCTTGTTTAGAGCCCCCTATGTCTATATCTAAAGATAGACCCTGGAGGAATTTGTGTGCACAAAAGGCAAAATCACTGTAATAGTAACATTCACTGCATGCTTACCCCCTTCTAAGCATTGATCTAAGTGCTTGGTGTGTATTAATTAAATCCTTATGGCAACTCTACAAGACAGATATTGTTATTCCCATTTTGTAGCTAAGGAAGTTAAGGTTCAAAGGGGTTGAATAATTTGCCTAGAGTAACACAGCTAGTAAATGGTAGAGCCAGGATAGACACCCAGCGGATCTGACTCTGGAGTCTGTACACTTTATGTTATTCTGCCTCGCAAAGGGAAGCTGGGAGGGGAATTACCTATGGCCCACAATTTCCACTCTTGGAAAAGTAACCAGAGGGTCACAATTCTTGGCAGTCTGCTAGGACAATCATCTGTGACTCTCCAGGGCTCAGTTCACACTGTGGGCAGAGGCCCTCTGCCTTCTGCTCTCTACTCCCCTATTCTTCCATGACAGGTGGCTGAAGGACACAGTCAGACTCAGAATAAGATGCAAGGTGGGCAATCTCTGTGCTGCCTGGCATGGCACAGTGTCTGTCACAGAGGGAACAAGTATCATTCTCTCTCTTCTGATGTCCCTACATGTCTGTCTCACTATAACCCAAAGAATCAAAGTTCCTTCTCCAAATACTCAGCCTCTCTAGCAATGACACTTTGAATGGATTCCAAAGATGGGCTGGGCTTGGCTTTCCACTCCTTCAGCCAGGTGCAAGCCCTCCTCTGATGTAATGGACGTTAACACCCACAGAGCCCTTCTCTTAATGCCCCCATTGCCCAACAGCCTTGGAGATTAGGCAGGGCTAAAAGGAAAATATTGAATAAGTTACACAGTCCTTCCCCTCTCTGTCCCTCTGTCCTTCCCTCTCCCCACCTACCCTCTAAGAAGGAAAACTCTTTGCCATGGCTGGTCCAGTTACGTACAGGGTCTGCGTGGTTACCAGCAGCCAAGGCTAGACTGTCCTACAGGAGGAAAGCTGAGATCTGGAGGAGGGAGTAAGGACTGGAGTGGAGGCGAGAGGGGAGGGGTGGAGAGAGAGGAAAGGAGCCGAGGAGCTGCAGCGGTGGGTCTGGAAGGAAAGTACTCAGGCGGAGAGCCTGTGAAAAGGCCTTGTGAGCTCTAACTCCTTTTGCTGCCTCCAAGACCTTCAGCAAAGGTGCCTTTCCAGCTTTTGAAGGCTTTTGGAGGCTCTGTGTTTGAGATGCCTCCATATGAGACGACCTGCAAGCAGCCTTCCAGGTACCCACAGGCCAGAATGAAGGCGCTGAGAGGGCCGGAGTGGAGCCCGGCAGTCTGTCTGGAGACCGGTCAGCAGGGTCCTGGCACAGGACCTCCATGCAGCAGCCTGCTGGTGGCCTTGGGGTGGCCCTGAGTCTCCTCAAGCTGCTGACTTCCCCGTTTAGAATGAAGCAAAGTCGAAGGGCCATTTCCCCTCTCTTGGGGGGTTTGGTGGAGATGTCCACAGGTCCTGAGGATACTCCGAGCCTGAAACTGCACATTTGAAGAGGTGAGTGGTGGAGAGGTGGGGTCTCGGCCTCCTGTCATTTAATGCTCTGGTCCCATCCAGCTCCTTTTCTTGCCACCCCTGTCCACCCACCCAACCCCCTGGGGGTTAAGTGGAACTCACGGTGGCTTTACAGCCAGGCCCAGTGCATCTGTGCTGCTGGGTTTTGTGTACACAGTGCCTCTGACAGGAGCAGCCCCATCTCTCTGCCTTGTGGGTTGACCCCAGCTCAAGTCTCACCTCCTCTAATAAGTGCTCACTGCTCCCTCCCTTCCTTTGAGCCCCCCCATCCTGGAGCATCTGGCCTACTCTTGCCGTTGTCTGGAAGGTGGTCATGGGACAGCTCTTGCTTTTTCAGCTTTCACACACACAAGGCCACACGCCTACTACCCCAGCTCTCTGCCCCAGGGTAGAGCCTAGCACAGGGCCAGCCCAGGCTGCACTGATATCCTCCTCACTTCTGTTTGTGGGGCTCCCACTCAGCCTTCAAACTCTGGTTCAGATGGTCCCCCACTCAGAGAGATCTCCCCTGACTCCTTGTCTGGGTCTTGGGCATCTTCTGGGCACCCCTTCCTCCCAAACATACTTCCCCCTGTCACAGCCTTGACATCACTATGTCAGTATCTGTACCTTCATTTGGGATCCTATATGGAGCGGGGCTGGAGCTGGTTCTTCTGGGGGCCCCAGAATCAAGCGAGGCCTGAGCACCAGGTGTCAGTAAAGGTTTCTTAAGTGAATGGAACATCACACATCCCCAGAAAGCTCATATTCATCTCTCAAAACCCAGCACAAATGCTCCCTCCCATTTTTCCTTCTTTTATTGGTGTCTCCAAAGCCTGCAGCGTACTCTTTGATTACAGTACATATCACGCTATATTTTTGTGAGCAGCTTAACATGGCTTCCCCAGTTTTCCATGGCTGTCTGGGACCTTCTGGAGAGCCAAGCTCAGGCTTGTCTGTTTCTGTGCCCACAGGGTCTAGTCCTGAGAAAGGACTCAATAAATAGTTGTTGGTAAGATTTGGGGGTCTGTGGGGAGCCTCACTCCATGCCCAGCTAAGCTAAACTCTAGTTCTCTGCATGATGGGGCTCCTGGTACCCTGGCCACAGTGGCAAACACAGCAGCTGTCCAGGCCCCAGCTGTCCTTTGCCCTTGGACTCAGCAATCCTGTCGGTGCCACTTGGCCGTGAGTTTCTGTAGCAGCTCGTGGGGCCGCCGGCGGAACTTCTTCTGGGTGAAGTAGAAGAGGATGGGATCCAACACACTGTTGGCGCTGGCAAAGGGCCGTGTGCCTTTGTAAGCAGCTGCAAAGGCCTCCAGCACAGGGCAGGGTACGCCAGGTGTAGAGCGTACTGCCAGGTAGGCTGTCTTGGTGATGTGGAAAGGCAGGAAGCTGATGGCAAAGGCGGCTGCTACCACCACGGCCATGCGTGCTGCCTTGCCACGCCGTTCCCGGGCCACAGGCCCTGCTGGGCCGTCTTGGCGGCACAGACGATGGGCCAGGCGGCAGTAGCAGGCCAGCAGGGCGGCAAAGGGCAGCAGGAAGCCGATGACTGTGAGGGCCATGCCATAGGGCAGATAGCGGGTGGAAAGGGCGGGTGGGCTCAGGTCGTAGCAGACTGTGCGGTTACGCTGGATGCCTGTGGCGGCAAAGAGGGCTGTGGGCAGGCACTGGGTCGTCACAGCCAGCCAGACGGCCCCACACACCAGCCAGGCTGCCCGGCGGCCCCCTCGCTTGTGCCAGGGGGCCAGAGGGTGGCAGATGCCCAGGTAGCGCTGGAAGCTGATGCAGGTGAGGAAGAGGATGCTGCCATGTAGGTTGGCGTAGAAGAGGAAGCGCACCAGGCGGCAGGCAAGGTCACCGAAGGGCCAGTGGTCACCTTGGGCATAGTTGTAGATGAGCAGGGGCAGCGAGCAGGCATACAGCAGGTCAGCCAGTGCCAGGTTCAGGGTGTACACGGCTGTGCGGGTCAGGGCCCGGCGGGATGTGCAGATCTGGGCAATGATGCAGGCATTCAGTGGCAGGCCAGCCGCCAGCACCACCGAGTACACAGGTGGCAGCAGCAGTCGCTTGAAGTTCTCTCTGTAGACGCAGGTAGTGGGCGGCGAACCCAGGGCCGGGCCTGTGCCATTGTCCCACTCCATAGCTGCCTGACTGGGTTTCCTACTTCCACAGAAGCTGGGGAAGCAACACAAAGCTGGTCAGCAACCACCCAGTAGGCACTTGTCCCTCTCTGGGCCTTGATCACCCAACCTGAACTATCTACGATACCACCCCACAGCCCCACACAGCCCTCTCTTCAAGGAAACCTGGAATATAATAAAGCTCAAGCTTGGGAGAGATCCAATTCACTCTTTGTATAATATTCATTTCCCCCCAACATTCCTGATAAGCTTCTATTCATCCTTCAAAACCCTAGTCAACTGTCTCCTCTGTAAGTGGAAACTGATAGATGTTGGTTTGAATCCCAGCTTTGCTACTTAATAGCTATGTGAGCTGTAGTGATATAGCTTATCTGAGTCTCAATTTTCCCATATGAAAAATGGGGGAATGATGTAGCCACCTCTCAAGATGTCATGAGGTTAGAGGCACTAAATCATGCTATTCAGAGTTTCCCCTGGGCTCCCTGGAGTTTGGAGATTGTGATCATGGTGGGCCTGTCTGTCTGTCTCTCCCTCATAGACCAGGAACATTCTGAGGAAAAGTGCCAGGTTTGGTGCCTTTCTTGTGTCTAAAAGCCCAACCTGGGGTCCAGGGCAGAGAATGCCCTGATAATTTTTAATTAATCATCATGAACAGAATTTCCACACAGTATGAACTGACTAAAGACAGTGCCCACCTCTTCAGCCTGGACTCCATTTTCCAAAGCCATGGTCCTTCTTTTGGTCTCAGTCTTCTTATCTGTAAAATGGGAGAAGGAAACGATTGAGGAGTTCCCTAAGCCTCCTTCTACTTGACTTGAGGCTACAGACGCTGGTCTGGCAGAGCCATTGAAGCCACAGCACCCTCTAGTGGCTACAGTAAAAACAGTTTCCCTGAAGGCAAATGGCTGAAGGATTGACCAAATCTACAGTGTACTTTGTAAGGAGCAAAATCCGGGCACAGTGAGGAATGGTGGCTGCTCAATCTTAGTGAGTTAGAAGCAGAGCCAGAACCAGAACTCAAACACCTGACTCAGAGGAGGCAACTTAGTGTAGCCCATGGACATAGAATGTAGAGGTCCTCAACCCAGTTTCAGAACTAGGCAGGTCTGGTTCAAATCCTGGCTCTCCTGCTTCTATGCTGTACCACCTGGGGCATGTCACTTAGTTTTTCTAGGTCTATGTCCTTATCAGTAAAATGTGTCATAGGCCTGATATGCAGTAGGTGCTTAATAAGTATCATGTCATGCTGTTATATTCTACACCTTGTCTCTCCACTCATCCCTTTTTGCTGGGGTTTAGGGGAGCCAGCAGCACAAATGTCTTAAGGGGTACCTGGTGGGATAAGTCTTATTTCTTGATAGTCACCTCCTAACTGGCATTTCTGCATTTATTGATATCCAAGAGAATTCCCAACTTAAATCCGATGGACCTGTAAGGCAAAGCCCTTGTGATAGGGAGTTGGATCATCCCCTTCCCTATTTTATAGATGGGAGAAACTGAGGCCCAGAGAAAGTATGAAGTCCTATAAATGCATTCAGAGGGTGGTAGAGGGTTGAGGCTGAGTATATGGCTCTGGTCCAGATGCTCAGGAACAAATCCCAGCTCTGCACACATGTGAGCTGTGCGGCCTTATGCTTATTACTGAAACTTCATGCCTCAGTTTCCCCATCTATAAAATGGGGGTAACATAGGGCTGTTGTGAAGATCAGTGTCTGGCACAAGGCAAGTGTTAGCTGTTCTTGATGTGACTATACCTGCTAAGTAAAGTTATGAGATTTTTTAAAGTTATATCAGAGTAAAATATAACTTCCCAAACTCCTTCTCACCTTAAAATTTTATTTTGATGAAAATATTTTACCCAGATTCTGGGCAACTGCAAAATGATGTTGTTAGATTCTCTAGTCTGTATTCCACATGCCATGTCTCCTTTAGTTATGAAAGATTCTGTGGGGCTTCAGATCATGTGCTGGGAGCCCAGCCAACCAGTTAGGCATGAATGGGATGCCAGATGAGGAAGCACAGAGGTCCCCCATTGTAGCTAGGAAGCCAAGACTAGTATAGGTGAGAGGAAGTTCATTCATTCATCTCTTTATTCATTTATTCAGGCTATTCTTTCACACATGTATTTAGTCTCTTGTTTTCACATGCCAGGCATTTAATGAATATTTACTGCCTGCTGGATGCATGAGGGCACAGTAGATAGATGTAGACAGATACAAATAGAGAAATACACACACACACATATACATTTACACATACAGGTACATACACTATTCTGAGGGAGGGAGACCAGAGTGAGCCACAGGAAGAGACTTTTCAGGGGAGGAGGAAGGATGGAGCAAGACCCTGGTGGTTGAGGAAGGTTTCCCTGGGTGTGAGGACCCCCTGGGGTATCCCGAGGTGGCGCAGGCAGGGCCTGAGAGGAGAGCTGCCTGCTGGGAAGAGTGTCATGAGGAGGTAGAAGCGGGCAGAAGGAACGGTGCTGTGCCGCTAGACCCTCTCTTGGGAGGCCTGTCACCTTCAAACACCCCCAGAAAGCCCTTTGCCTCAGGCAACTTCAGACTCCAGACATTTTCTGCTCTCCACTCCCTGCTGAGACCAGTACTCTTGGAAGAAGCCAGGGGCTGCACAAGGGGCTCCAGGGCAAACCTTCAGTCCCCTCAGAAAGGCAGGTCTGGCTGCCACCCCAGCGACCTCAGTCATTCTGCTTTCTGAGGACCTCAGAGGGGTGGCTGTTCTCAGTTCCTGGCAGGAGCTGGTCCCCACCTCCAGGAGACAGAAGCTGACAGTGGCTTCTAGGAGCTCTCACGTCTGTCACTCACTTGGGCCCTGAGCCCTGGGCCAGCTCAGCCCCAGCCTCTTCCTGGGCTCCAGTTTCCCTGCCTGCAGTGGGAGGCATTCTAGCAGGTGGCTCTGACTCCAGCCTTCCCTGTGCCCCTCTGCCCTTTGGGGGAAATCTCAAACTCCAGTCCTGACAGCCAAGCTCTTGCCAAGCCCTCCAGCCTCATCCCACATACCCCAGGTCGCTCCACTCTGCTCCTTCCTCTTTCTCCACTCTCCTCCCAAGACACCAAGACTACCACACAGCCATTCACAGCCAGAGAGCCAGACTTCCTGTCAGGCCTTTCCGTTTCTGCTGTTCTCATCACACAAAGTGCCGTTCAGCCCATCTCTGTTTGTCAAACCAGGAGTGTCCCCCAAGATCCAGATCCAATCTTGCTTCTTCCTTTTCTGATCCCCCGGTGGTTAGAGTACCTTCTGCTGGTCCCTCCAACCCTGTGGACCTCCTTTAGGTCAGCCCTGTCCAAAAGTCACAGTTCCTTGTATCCAGCCCCCAGACCCCCACCCAAACACTGGCTCAAGGCCCATGAGTTGCACCAATGCTCACGTGTAGCCTCCTGTCCCTGAAGCGCGCTGGGGCAAGGGAGGCCAGACACGAGGCTCTCCACTCTCCTGTCCTCAGCCCGGGCTGCAACACCTCCGATGGGCGGGCAGCTTCCTCTGTTTCCTGGCAGGGTTGTCTCGGACTGAAATAGCCCCTGCGGGGGCTACCCCTCCTGGCCACCCCCAACACCAAGCCTGGCGGAAACTGTGCCTAGAGGAGCAGGGAGGCGGAGAAAAGGTCTCCTTCCCGGAATGCTCCCCTACCTCCGCAGGGGGAACAGGGTGAGGAGGGGGCAGAGAAAGACGTGGAGGAGCACCAGAGACTGCTGGTCAAAGGCCAGCCCACAGACCCAGCAGCTGCCCCTCTGCTCAGCCCTCTCAGTCTGCTCATCTGTCAAACAGGCAGGGTGGTGACTGAAGAGCTTTTGGCTCCTCCTTGAGCCGTGACCCCAGAGCCAGGGCCCCAGTCTCCTGCCCCTCCTTCCCTCACGCAACAGCCCCCTCACTGACAGGCCTGTCCCGCAGGTAGCCGCCTACTTTCTCACTCAGTGGTGCACTCACCCTCTCTCTCTCCCTCCTTCCCTCTAGAGCCTCCTTTTCTCCAAAAGCATTTCTGGAGCACCTACTGTCTGCCACCAGCGCCTCCCACATGAGCACCGTGGCAGGCCCAGAGCTCCCCGGGAGTGGAGGGTGGAGGGTGTGGGGAGAGGGATGACGCCCCTGAGAATCCATCTGAGTAAGAGTCTCCTTGCCTGTGCTGGGCCCTCCCCTGGCCCCTTGTCACCACCAAGTCTGGACTCAGAGCAGTTAGGACGACCAGAGGAGGAGATGGGGCTCTTCATTGTCCCGAGGAAGCCAGCTCCAGTGGTAGAGGCAGCATTCAGGGGGTGACCTAGGGGAGGTGGGCTTTGGTTTGGAGGAGCTAAGGCAGCTGGTGGGGGACTAGGAGGGTGCAGGGAAAAAACACTACCCCAGGAATTTGAGGCCCAGGTTCTTGTTCTTGGCCCCTACTCACTGTGTGACTTTGGACAAGCCCCTTCCCCTCTCTGAGCCTCTTTGGTAGCATGTGGTCACACTGGCCACCAGCATGTTGTGAGGATGAACTGCTGGAGGGAAGGAGGGCCCTTTTTATCCTGTAAGGTATAAGCACTGATCTTACCCCTAAACTCATTTTACAGGCAAGAGGATTGAGGAACCAAGTCAGGGTCAAAGGTTTGGGCCAAACTGAGAAAATTCAAGTTTGAACAGCTAGTAAATACTTGGTCATCCATGCATGGATCAAGCACCTACTGCTTTTTCAGGTCAGAGCTAGGAGTTTCCTTGTACCAGCTGAAGGCATGGCCCTCCCGGTCTGAGCTGGGCAGTGCTGGGGCCCAGGAGGGCAAGGAGGCCTGGCCTTCAGTCCAGCAGCCTGTCTTCTGCTGGGTCCCAGGGCGACCTCCTGTGGTCAGGGTGTTTGTATCAAGAATGGAAGCAGCTCTGAGGGCTTCCTGGGGGCATCAGCCCTGGGTACACTTGGGTCTTAGTTCTTGCCATCTGGGTGGAGCCCAGGAGGGAGAGCTCAGGTCTTAGGGTTGGTAGGTACACCTGGATGTATGCCTTGAGAAGGCATGTCTGCTGCTGGGCCTTAAAGGACCAGGGGGACTTGGACACATAAAAAGAGTGAAGAGGGCAGCTAAGGCAGCAGTCACGGAGGTAGGGAAGCAGCCTACCCTGTGTGAGAAATGAAGAATAAGTATTGTAGCCGGAGCATGGAGGGGTTGTGTGAAGGGGGGCGCCAGATGAGAGGCCTGAAGGGGCTGGGCCAATTGTAAAACCTTCAAAGCAGAGCCCAGGTGCCACTGCCCTGCCCCCAAGCCTGCCAGTCCCAAGCCCAGCCTCAGCGTTCTGCCCAGGCCTTCTAGCCCCTAGGCCTGTGTACATGCTGCTGTTTCTGCCTAGGATGCTTTCCCCCTTCTCCAAATAATCCCCACTTATCCTTCCTATAGATTCCCGTCTGTGAAAAGAGACTGATCACTGGTACCTACCACATGGGCTGTTGTAACAATGAAATGAAACCATGTATGTGAGGTGCCCTGGCACACAGTAGGTACTCAATAAATGTTTTTTAACTGAGTGAATCACTTCCAGGCCCAGACTAAGTGCCTCCCCTTTGGGCTCCCTCAGCGCACTGCAGTCTCCATTGATTTCTGCGTCCTCAGCACCAAGTGTCATTTCTTAACTGCCTCCCCTATGCCAGATGTTTTATCAGCAGTTCTGGGCTGGTGGCGGGGCGGGGGGAGATGATTCTTTCCACTTTACAGATGAAGGAACTAAGACTCAGGAAGGGCCCCCTAGTTTCCTGGTGTCCCAGCCAGGTGGCATTTCAACGTGGTCCTTCTGATTCCCTGGCTCCCTTTTCCACGCTTAGATGGTCAAACCAGGGGACTCCCAGGGGATTGCCTTCCCTGTGCTGAGGACCTGTGGCCAGGAGATGGCGCCAGCAGACTGCCCAGGAGGGGCAGCTTAGCACCTTCAGAGAAGGTGCCCTGCGCAAGGTCACACAGGACTGGGCAGCCGGTCACACAAGTGGCAGTTTACACAGCTGAGGCCTCCCCTCTGGGGCTGGCATTGAGCAACCTTGGGACTGGGTTCCCAGCCTCAGTTTCTCCTGGCTCCCTGCCCAGCCTTTCTCCTACTTATCATTCCCAGGTAAGCTCGAGCCCTGTTCTCAGATTTGCACCTGGTCAGTGTGGCTCACAGCAGCCATTGGGGATGTGGCAGGGCAACAGTGCCAGCGCTGAGCCCTGTCTGTCTGAGGTAGAGGCCTTGGAAGTGTCACCCTGACACCAGGCATTCACCGCCCATCTCTGTTCCAGGTACACCATCAGCAGAAACACTGAAGTCCCTCAGTCCACAAAGGGAACAACTCCTGCTGTTCTCTCTTTTCCATTCAGGCAACAATACATGGAGTCATTTAAAGCCTGCAGCAGAAACGATTCAGTTTAGACAGAAGGAAGAACTGAAGCTCCTTGGTCTATCTGGATGCTACGGTCTCAGGATACTCCTTTAGATGACACTCCCCACCCTCCTCCCCAAAGCCCTCTTATCTGGAAGGGATGAAGAGGCCTGAAGGCCAGAAGCAGGAGCTGGAAGGCTGAGTCACCACCTGCCAGCCAGCCAGGAACCAGCCGAGACCAGGCTGGATTTGGGAAGAGGCTTCCCAACCTTGGTCTGCCTGCCTGCTGGGAAACAAGGCCGGGAAACCCCTTGCCTGGCCCTTGGCTTGTAAGCTTAGCAGCAAGGGCACAGGATGACAGGGGTCAAGACCCAGCTTCCTTCCCCTGAGGAGTCAGACAGGCTGGGATCCATCACCACTTTGCTGTGTGACCTGGAGTGAACCAGGAACCCTTTCTGAGCATGAGTCTCCACATGATAAGCAGGACTAGTCATGGTGCCTAGTCATCATGCCCTCTGGGCTGCCGTCACCAACTCAGCCTTGTCCCCAGCAGCATCCAGCTTGTGGCAGGGGTGCCCCGTGGATCACCCCTCCGGTCAGCCTGGGGTCAGGTTCCTAATGCCGATGCCACCTTGGCACCCAGAGGACAGTGGGCAGAGTCCACCCCTCCTGGGAGAGTTTTGGTCCCACCTGTAGTATCAGGCCAGCCACAGAAGTAGGCAAACCTGGCAGAAGGGCACCAGGAGGGAAGGAAACCTGATTTCTCTTCCCTTTTTCCACTTCCCCTTCTCACCTCCTGCTCAACAGGAATTAAAGCTGAAACTGAAACAGCCATTTTGAGTGCAGGGAAGGAGAAGCTGCCCCTCAGTGGCTCACATAATCACCACACAATCTGGGCAGACGCTCATGCTGGGATTGACTGCACCATCCCTGTGCAAAAGTGCCTCACAGGCCATCTCTCATTCAGTCTTCACAATTTCCATCTCTACTTTGCAGGTGAGGAAGCTGAGGCTTGCCAAAGTTAGCAAGAGGTCCTCCTCAGGACGGTGAATGCTGAGGCTGGAGGCCACACCCGCCCAGGTGGGTGCAGGGCTGAGGAACCCAGAAACGGGCCTGAGGGCGGGCGGCAGCAACAGGGCTGCCCCTGACAGAGAGAACATCCATGGTGTCTGGCTGTCCAAATCCATGCCCACGGGGCCTCGGTGCCTTCCACCCTGGGCTCTGGTCTATCCCAGGTCCGTCTAATAAACCCTCTCCCTTGGAACTAGTGTAAAGGGTCTCTGTTCCTTGCCTGGACCCCCAGGATGTCCCATTTTTAAAAATCTCCCTGTGGAGGTGTACCACTTGGATCCCCCCTCAAGAAAGAAACTGCTGTTTAGCTGCAAGGAGTGCAGTTGGCTGACAGCCTCTGTTGGTATCTTCAGGGCCCGCCCATCCTCCCAGATAACCAAGCTCCAGTCCGCTGGGGAAGAGATGGCCTGGGTCCAACTGTCTGGCCTGTCCTGACAGCGGTCATTGTTCTGTTCCTCTGTAGTTTCTTCCCACCCAATTCCCAAATCCTCTCTCTTGATGACAGCCTGCCTGCTGTTCCCCCTTCGAGGGATCTCGTCCTTCCTCTCCTAGGGTCTTGACAATGTGTGAGTGGTGGACCTGTGGCATAGGCCTGCAAATGAGAGAGGAGTGGGCTCTTCAGGCCCTGTGTCTGGCTCGGGAGTGGATGGACAATCTTCACTGCATGCCTCAGTCACTTCTGGAGTTTTTGCTAGAGCATTGAAAAGGACACAGGTTTTCCACTGGGTTTGCAAAGCTGGTAGGAAGTAAGCCTGGGGCTTCTGGAGCCCAGGTGAACTATGTGCCAGGCACTGTCCTAAGCACTGAAGATACTACCACCAGGGAGGAGACTGTCCAAAATAAAGCTGAAGGATGGTAGAATTGAGAGAGGGGAACACACCAGTTCCTGAGAACACCACTGAGCACCTGGTTCCAGCTGCACCTGAAGCTTTACCCTCCCTCCACTGGACTTTTTGATGGCATGAGCTAATAAATTCCCTTTTTTGCCTTTGTCCATTTGACCTAGGGTGCTGTCACTCAAAAACAGGAGTCTATCTACAGACCTATACCCACAGGTTCCCCTTTCCTCTTCCCATAGCCCATGTTCACAGCTTTGGCCCTGGGACCCTAACACCCCTGCAGGGGAGGCTGGAACTGGCCCTGTACCTGGAGTCCACCCATCTGGGGCAGGTGGGAACGGAGGGACTGACAAGTGAAGCCTGATCCCCACAGGGCAGCCAGGGAAGCCCCCAGTTCATTTCCCATGAGGACAGTCTCTCCTCCATTGGATCCCAGAGGAAACACTGTCACCTCAGTAGCTCCCAGGCAGGAAACAAGAAACCTGGAAATCCAGCTTCTAGTCCTAGATTCATCACCCACCTGCTGTGTGACCCTGGGGAGGTTACTTCACTTCCCTGAGCCTCATTTTCCTGAGCTACTTCACTGCTACAGTTTCTTGGCTACTCCGCAGGTATACCAGCCACTGAGCTAAGTTTGCTGCAAAACATCTCATTTGCCCCTACAACAGCCCTGTGTGGTGGGTTGTATTATCTCCATTTTATAACTGAGGAAACTGGCTTAGAAAGGGCTGTTGACTTGCCCAAGGTGACACAGTGAGTCAGTGGTGAGCCAGGACTGGGACACAGATCTGAATAATGATTAAGTCTACATTCAGGAAGGAAAGTGACAAATACCTATAAGAAAATTGAGGCCAGAGAGAGTAGAAACTTTCCCAAAGTGCCCAGTAAAACCCCCATGCCACCCTGCCTCTTGAGAACACAGTGACCTGAGACAGGACAAAGAAATGGGGGCTGGGAGTCAGAGCAGAAAAGAAGACCGATCCAAGGGTCAGCCAGACACCCTCCCTTCTTTACCTTTGTCAGAAGTGGGGACAAGGCCTGCTTGGCCTTTGGTTCCCCAGAGACCAGCACAGGCTGCAGCTCCCAATGATGAATGAGGACATCTAGTCTATCAAGATGAGCCGCAGGGCTCTGTCCTTGGTGCTGCCTGGCTCAATAAAATTTTTTTAAAGCCCTTGTGTTGGCTAATGACAGAGAAGGCTTGTTGGGGGGAATGAAGGTTATGGCTGCAGAAGTAGCACGTCTGAGCCGTGCGGGCCCCCCAGCCCCCAGCTCTCAGGAGAGGTAGACCACCAACACTGCCTGAGTGTTTATTGTGGGTCATGATCCTGCCCTTTCCACAGACCCTAGGCCCCAAAGGTAGGCAGCTTTGCCCACAGCTCTCACAGGTAAGGCGCGGGTGTGGAGAAAGCCTCAGAACCCCTCACCTCCCTCTGCCTTGGCCCCACTCTGACCATCTCCAGCACCTAAGCCCAGCTGGCAGAGACAAGAGACCGACTGGACCTGAGCTTAGAGCTCAATGTCAGGGCCCTGAGTTCTGGACTTTCACGGTGAGAGAGGCCTTAGGACCATCTGACCCAGAGCTCTCTGCAGCCCCTCAGAGAAGAAGGCTCTCTGCAGACTCTCTGACAGGATTTGTCTGGCCGTGTTTGCATACTTACCGTGAAAGGGCGCTCATTCCATCTCTCCCAGGCTGCTGCATTCCACCTCGAGAAAGCTCACTAGGAGATGTGCTTCATCACACCAAGCCCTGAGATCCGCCACTAGTCACTACATCTCTTCCCTAGTCTAGCCTGCCTCTGGGGCCACAGAGCCCTGCTGCCCCAAGTCCCAGGACACTGCAGAGACAGTCTGAAGTTTAGTCATCAGTTGGTCTCATTCTCACCAGGCAAATCTAATGCTCATGTCCAGGCCCAGGGAACCTAGTGGTGGAGCCCATAACCAGGCATGAGGCCGGGGAGCCGTGACTGCTTCCAAACCTGAGGACAAAACCTTTTTGCCTCTATCCTCTCATTCCCTGCTTGGGGTCTGTGAGGAGGGTATGGGTCCTTCCTACCATGTTGGGAGAACGAAAGTGAGGCCTCCAAAAGCTTGGTGTCTTGTCGAGGCACCAGTCAGCCAGTGGTCTTCTAAGCAGCTGGACCACCTTCCTCCAAACCCAAATCCTCACCCTCAAATGTCAGCCATGTGGCATTTGCGCCGATCTCTGGCCAGCCTAGTGTGGGAGAAGCAGTGCTTTGGGGGCATCTGAGGGGTGGCTTGGGAGGAGGACATCAAAGTCAGGGCAACCGCCTGCTCAGAGGACTGTGGGGGGTCAGCGGGTAACACAGGTATTTCCTGCCACCCAGTGCGTGACTGTACGTGGCTGTGTGTGGACCTCCTCCCGGTGGTCACTCAGACACCACCTTCTCAACGAGGCCTTCCCCAACCACACTGGCTGAAACTGTAACTTCTCACCCCCCTCCCCACGTGTTCTTCCCTCTCCTGCTCTCTGCTGTATTTTTCTCCTTAGCTTATCTTTAACACACTATTTTATTTGTTTATCGTCTCCACCAGGACAGGAGTTTTCATGTTTTATTCGCTACATCCCCGGTGCCTAGGACATTGCCTGACACATGGTAAATGCTCAATAAATATTTGTTGAATGAATAGATGGCTGAATGGATGGATGGATGAATTTCTAGGGGTGGTTGAAAAATGTCTACACAGAGAGGACTTAGGGACAGAAATCTGACTGGAGGCATAGAGGTCTTGGCTTGAGGTTACATTTATATCACAAATGGCACTTTGTACTTAGGAGTATGTGTTTATTAGGGATTGGGGGCCGATAGAGACATCAAAGCCACCATGGGGCTGCCTCTATCTGGTTATGTGTGGGAAATACAGGCTATGAACAGCCCCATGGGCATGGGCTGCCAACCTCTTTCTCCTGCCCTGTTTGAGGCCTTTCTAGCCTCTCATTTTTCAGGTCTTCATCTCTCTCTGCCCTCCTCTGGCCCTGCTCTATCCTGTTCTCCTAGAGCCTCCAAGCCTCCTGGACTGTACACCATCTCTCTCTCTGCTCTGGGGCCTCTGATTTGAAGGTCTCCAGCATCCTGGGCCAGCATCTTCCTGGCCCCTCTCCTTTCCATTGCCAGCCTGGGCCTCTGCCCCAGGACCCTGGATTCCTGTGAACACAGCCAGTCCATTCATATCCCTGGTTCCTGGCCCCTTCAGACCACTCAGGCCTGCCCTGTGGAGCTGAGTGTGGCTCAGCTGAGGGCCCTGAGGCCCAATGGCCTGGGTTGCCACCTGACTTGGCTGATTCCTCAAACTTTTGCCTGTCCTGGAATGGCCTCTCTCCCCTCTCTTCCAAGCCTTTGCCCCATCTTTCTTATCAGGGCTACCCACAACCCCAGCAGCCCTCCACCCCAACAGCCCTCAACTCCTCCTTTAGAGCAAAGAGAGCCCTTTCAGAGATGCCTTCTTCAATTTCTGGCCACCTAAATAAGCCTGATTTGTTCCCCCTTCTCCTCATTCCTCCTGGGCCTCAGGTCACGGGCCCCGCTGCTGATGCCCGCTCTCTGGCAGTTCCTTCCCCGAAGCCCACAGCACTCTCCATCTCCATCTCTCCTTGCCCCACTTGCCTCTCCAGCTGTGCTTCCTCCTCCCTTCACAGTCAAGCTTCTGGAAGACTCTTTACTGTGTTGCCTCCCCTTCCTCCCTCCCAGCACCATTTCTCACACCCCTATTGTCAAGCCCAGGGCAGGGCAGAGCAGGGAACAGCTATGGGCACCCAGTCTTTCTAGGTGAGCTAGTGAGATGGAACTGCAGGAGCCAGTGACTATCTGAGCTCCATCACAAGGAAATCTTAGGAGTGACCTTGACATAATCAACAGGCTTTGGGGAAAAAACAGGCCACTGCAAGGTGACTTTTGTTTGACAGCCCCCTGCTGAGGTTGTGCAAGGCTCAGGGAGGAGCCTTTGTGGCTTCCAGGAAAGGGTCTGGATGGGAATTTTGGGTGGGGTTCAGGGTGGGTGGGGGCACCTCTAGCGTCTGTTTAGGTGGGAACTGGTGGGGTAAATGAGGGGACTGATACCTTTGCATAGCTCATGCCATCAGTTTGAGAGAATGCCAATGTCTGTATCACAGAATAGGAGGGGCTGTGGTCACAGAGCAGGTGGGTGGGTGGGCACAAAGCTTCTCCAGCTGCCCCCTGGCATTACCTCTGGTCACCCAAAATAGGATCCTCTCCAGATTAGTTCACTGAAGAGCTCCCATGAAAACCTAGAGTTCTTCAAGCCCCATTAATTCTAATTTTCCCATACAGTCCCATATGCTCCCTGCAACCCAGCCCTACCCCTGGGTAGGGTCCAGGTCAATTAGATCCTAATGCCCAATCCTGGCACCCCTCTGCCACCCATCACTGTTCCCTCTACAGAGCTCAGGACTGGCAGACCCATTTTCCATCCTGGCTCTGCAGCTTAGGAGCAAAGATTTAACTTTCTGAGCCTCAGGGTCCTTAATTATAAAATTGAAATAATAATACTCTCACTGCAGCACTGTAGGGGCTCAAATGAGGTAAAGGATCTAGAACTCCTAACCTAGTATCTGGTGCAAGTGGGTGTTCATTCAGTGGGGCTTCTGTTATCCCTCATAATTTTATCACAGACCAGCTGAGAAATGGCCTCACTTGAAGCCTTTGCTGATTTATTACTCACTCACTCACTCATTCATCCATCTGATATGCATTTGCAAGGAGCCTTCTGATGTACAGAGACTTTACTGGGCTCTGGTCCTTGTCCTTAAAGAGCCCCAGCTGATGGCAAAAACAGATGAAGGGGCCTCTGGGAAGACCCCTATCCCTGCCTAAGGTATCGAGGAAGTCTCCCTGCGTGTCGACAAGGTAGGGGAGGGTGTTCCTGACAGAGATACCTGCTGGAGATACGAGGGCATGGGGTATCTGCCAGTGTTTGCATTCACAGGAGGTGAGGCTGATCAGAGCAGGTCCCAACAGCCCTCAAATGCCAAGATACAAATTTGGCCTCTGCATTGTGGGTGCTGGCCAAGGAGCCCTCCATGGTTTGTAAAGCAGGGGAGAGGTGTGATCAAGTTTGAGATTTAGGAGGCCCCTTGTGCTTCTGGAGGGAGGATGGACTGGATGTGGCTGGAGTCCAGGTTAGAGACAGCAGGGCTTAAGGGGGGTCCTGGGACAGAGACAGGGAGGCTCAGGGCCAGTTGCTGACAGGGCCAAGTCAGGGGCTTTGAATGCCAGGCTCACAGTGGCCTCCTGCCCCTCTTCCATATACCACTCCTCAAGCCCTGACAGACAGAGTGCTAGAAGGACAGATGGGAGGGGGATAGGTTCTCAGAAATGTCCTACTCTAGTCCTCAGGTGCCAGCCAGGAATCCCTGGACCAGAACAGGCAACATGATGGCCTACAGCTCGATGTCCCACGTAAGTCCATGGGGGCCATTCCCAAGCCTGCTCCGAGTCCCCATCTACCAAAGCTATGCTCTTGCTTCCCCAGGAGTCTGGAAAGATGACTTGTTCCAACTGCCAGGCCCATGTAGGCTCTCCCTTCTCCTGCTGGGGAGGGGAGCCCTTAAAGCTTCCTGAGTTCTCTCCTCTCCTTCTTCACACCCATTTTGTAACTGAGGAAACTGAAGCCCAGAGAAGAGAAGCTTTCAGCTCCTGGGATAAACGTAGCCCTATGGGTCTTGGCCTTGGGGTGGGCGTCAGGTGTGGGAGACAGACTACTTGCGTCCTAGTCCTGGCCTTGTTCTGGGGAAGTGGGATTCATGATTCCTGAGGACACCGGGCTGGTGGGGGGTGGAGCTGCTCCAGCACGAGCATCTGGCCCTGGCCTGGCCCTTTCCTAGCACCTTTCCCAGGGCACACTCCCCTTCCACACCAGACTGTGTCTCTGCAAGGCATGGTGAGGAGTACAAAACAGGAAGGAACCATGTAGGAACTGGGCTGGTCACTTCTCTGGCAGAGGAGCCCAGGCCCCACCCTGCCCAAGGGAGCCAGATGATCCCATCAGCACAGCTCAGCCAGACTGTGCCCTTGTCCTCAGCTGCCCAGCTCCCCAAGAGAGGGGTTGGTGGAAAGGCCGGGCTCTGGTCCCTGGAGCTTGCAGACTTGACCAAGCCCCTCAGTGTCCGGCCTTGCGCTTGACCTGGACCCCACCCACAGGCCCAGAGAAGAGAAGCTTTCAGCTCCTGGGATAAACATAGCCCTCTGGGCCTTGGGATGGGTGGGGCAGCATATGGGTCTGCAGGGGAGGTACAGCTGATGTTTAAAATGGTCAGTGCCAGGGGCCCGCTAGCCTCCAGTTCCACCTGGAGAGGTTGGCAGAGCAGGGCCTGCTCATTGCCATTTCTCTGATGGGAAAACTCAGGCCCCACTTCAAATTAGTCACCAACCCCTGTTCGTTCTCCATCCTTACATTTGTCAAGGTGTCCCCTTCTCGCCTCCTGTGGTCCCTGCCTTGGCCTAGGCTGCAGCCATCTCATGCTGTCTTTCATCTCCCCAGCCAGTCCATCTCCTTTTTGCAGCCAATAGGATCTTTGCTCAGATCTGCTGCCTGTGTATCTTGTGGCTTCCTGGTGCCTGATGTTATATAAAGGCAAAGCCAGGCCCTGCTGACCTGTTCCCAGCACCTTCTCCCATCCCCCGCGTGCATGTGACCTGCTGGGCCCTGGGCTACTTTCAGTTCCTGGGACCATCTGGACTCTGTTCCTTAGTTAGTGATATTTACGCCCCTGGACTGCCTGCTTCCCACATGTGCAGCTGGCAGACGGCCGCTGTGAACCCAGAGAAGACCCAGGTCCTGTCCTCAGGAACTCAGTACAGGCAAGGGAGAGTACCTGAAGATCCGTGAGCTGAGGCAGTGCTCTGGAGCCGATGTGAGTGCTCTGGAGTCCTGCGGAAGCCCAGCAGGCAGGCATGGCCCTGCAGGCCAGGAAGGCTCCGTGGAGGGGGCAAACATAAAATGGCCAAGTGTACATGGAGGCAAAGGGCATTTCAGGCAGAGGGAGCAGCAAGGGCAGAGGCTGAATGAAGCATACACTGAAGGGTGGTAAACATAGCCAGAGCTGCTAGCATATGTGGTTGGGAAAGAAGCCCAAACTAATAATAATGATACAATTACTGAACCCTTTTGTTGAACCAATTACAGTGTGCCCCATGTACAATACTCCATTTAATCATCATAATAACCCTGTGAGATAAGACTAGTATTAGCTCCATTTTGTACCTCAGGTGGGGAAACCAAGGCACAGGAGGCTAGCTGCCCTGCCTGTGGCAGCACAGGTGGAAGGAATGGTCACTGGGCAATGAACCCAGGTCGTCTGGCTCCGGAGTCCCATTCTTAGCTCCTACAATATACTAGTGCTGGGGTAGGGAGGTTCTCAAATGGCAGGTAAATCCAGCCCCCCTACTGCTCTGCCCCGCCTGCCTGGGCTTACCCTCTCACAGGGACTCCATAAATTCTGCCTCCTCCAGGGAGTCTTAAGGGACCAGCTCCAAGGTGAGGAATGTCCCTTTAAGCTGAGTTTCCTGACTTGGGCTCCTCATCGGGTTTCCAGAGCCTTTCTGAGGAGGAATGTTTGCCTGTCAAGCATCTTTTGCTATGGGGACTCCCTTTCCTCATTCCATGGTAGGCACCTGACCGAGAGCTGATCAGTCAGAGTGTCCATCCTGACCCCTTACCAGTCACTGGCTGAGAGGAAACCAGTTAGAGTTTGCGCCAGGAATTTTGGTGTAACCAGCATGGAAGGCTCCCTCCCTTTTCGTCTAGGATGATTAGCTGTGAGGGCCATGGAAGCCTGGTGCTTCTAGAAAGAACTTGCATGACAATGTAGGAAGCCAGTAGAATATCAGGAGAAGGTTACAAAAATAGAATGCTGATGGCCTTATTGTAACTGCTGGATCTACCACGTCTGATCTCGGGCTGTCTTTGATTTTTCCTTTACATTAACTAATACCTTTCTTGCCTAAACTAGTTACATTTGTCACTTGCAATCAAAATAGCCCTGCCTAATATGACACCAAAAAACACAGGTGACAAAAGAAAAAAATAGATCAATTGGATTTCATCAAAATAAAAAACTTTGTGCATCAAAGGATACTATTAACAGAGTGAAAAAGCAACCCACGGAATGAGAGAAAAGATTTGCAAATCATGTCTCTGGTAAGGGATTAATATTCAGAATATAAAAAGAACTCTTATGTTAACAACCAAAATACAAATAGCCCATTCAAAAACTGGCAAAAGATTTGAAGGGACATTTCTCCAAAGAAGATATCCAAATGGCCAGCAGCACATGAAAAGACAACACTAATCATTAGAGAAATGAAAATCAAAACCATAATGAGATGCCAGATCACAGTTAGGATAACTGTTATGAAAACACCAGGAAAGAGCAAGTGTTGGTAAGGATGTGGAAATATCAGCAGCATTATTCACAATAGTCAAAAAGTAGAAACAACCTAAATGTTCATTGAGGGATGAATGGATAAACAAATGGTGGCATATACATACTAGGGAATATTATTCAGCCTTAAAAAGGAAGAATATTCTGACAGATGCTACAAACATGGATGAACCTTGAAGATATTATGCCAAGTGAAATAAGCCAAACACAAAAGGACAAACACTGTATGATTCCACTTGTATAACTGTGATATAATGATTTATAAGAAATATATATTTGACCATTCAGATGACCAAAATATATTTCTCAGATATATTTGGTCTTCATCCACAGTTCCAGAAAATGCTTCAGAGCCATGAAGTGAAATGGGCGTCTTATCGTGTTAATGAGAAGACTTTTAAACCCCTGCAGAGGGCAGGGGCTGGTTGGCAGGGAGACCAGTCATGTGAAGAGGGGTGGGAACTTTCAGCCCCCAGCCTCCAGCCTCCAAGGAGGAGAGAGGACAAAGGGACTGGAGGTTAGATTAGCCATTGGCCAATGACCTAGTCAGTCATGGCTATGCAATGAAGCCTCCACAAAAACCCGTGAGAATACCATTTTGCTCTCCCTTTTTGCATCCTGCTTTCCTGAAGAGCGTTTCCATGCTTGGGGAACCAGACCCTTCCAACCACTTCCAAGCTCCACGGGAACAGAAACTCCTTTATTCAGGGCCTTGCCTTATGTCTCTCTTCATCTGGCTATTAACTTATATTCTTTATAGTATCCTTTATTAAACTGGTAAAAGTAAGTGTTTCCCTGAGTTCTGTGAGCTGCTCTAGCAAATTAATCATACCTAAGGGGGAGGCTGTTGGAACCTCAGATCTGTAACTGGTTGGTCAGAGGCACAGGGAATATAGCCTGAGGCCTGTGACCAGGGAGTAGTCTTGTAGGACTGAGCCCTTAGCCTGTGGAATCTGGTGCTGTCTCTGGGCAGATAGTGTCAGAATTGAGTTGACTTGCTTGTTGTCATGTGTGGGAAAATCCCCTCCCACACAACATACACATTGGAATTGGGTTAGGGAATCCTAACATAATCAGTTACCTGGTACAGTCAAATTCACAGTGCAAGAAAGTAGAATAATGGTTACCTGGGGCTGGGGGGAGGGAGAAAAGGGGGTACAGTGTTTCTGTTTGGGATGTTAAAAAGGTTCTGAAGATGGATAGTGGTGATGGTTCCACAACAATGTGAAGGTACTTACTATCACTGAACTGCACATTCAAAAAGGGTTAAAATGGTACATTTTATGTGTAGCATAAGAAATGTATATTTGCCCCTGGTTCCTGACAGAAAGCTCCTAAATCGCTCAGAATTTCCTGATTGGAGCACCTTTTGTTCTAATGAGTTGACTCATGGCAAGCCCTAGATAACTTCGGGATGGAGGCTAGTTGCCAGAAGGAATAAACCTTGATTAAAAGCTTGGAACTTTCAGTCCTATCCCCTAACCTCCAGGGAGGGGAGAGGGGCTGGAGATTGAATTCAATCACCAATAGCCAATGGTTGAATCAATCATTCCTACATAATGAAACCGCCATTAAAAAAAAAAACCCTAAATGACAGCGTTTGGAGAGCTTCTGGGCTGGAATGCACATTGAAGTGCTAAAAAGTCTTGTCCCTTCCCCCATACTTTGCCCTATGCATCTTTTCCATTTGGCAGTTCCTGAGCTGTATCTTTTATAATAATCTGGTAATAGTTAAATAAAGTGCTTTCTTGAGTTCTGTGAACCGTTCTAGCAAATTATTGAGCCTGAGAAAGGGGTTGTGGGAACTTGTGGTTTATAGCCCATCAGTCAGCAGTATGGGATGCCTGGGACTTGTGCCAGACATCTACATGATGGGAGGGCAGTCTTGTCTTGCAGGGCTGAGCCCTTAACTTGTGGGGACCATGCTAACCCTCAGAGTTGGTGTCTGAACTGGTTGGTGTCAGGAGGACAAAAAACACAAATTTGGTGTCAGAAGTATTGTGAGTGAAAACAGCTAATTTTATGTTACATATATTTTACCACCAAAGAATGATTTAAAAGGTAATTTTTATGTTATGTATGTTTACCACAATTAAATACAAACAAACAAACAAAAACAGCCCTGACCATTACATCTGTATGTCAGGAGATGATTCTCCATGGGTCTTTCGGATTTCTGCATGTCTTATAAGCAGAGACAAACCAGACCATCTTTTGAAGGATGTTTGCATAACAAACAGACTCCGAAGACAGTGTGAGGGTCTCCTGCTGGAGCCCAAGGCAGGTCTGTTGGCTGTCTGGTATGCAAAGATTATGTCTTACTCTGGGGCAAATGTCAGGCAGGCTGACCGCCCCATTGTGAAAGATTCAGGTTGCCCTAGGTCCAGGTTTCCTTCTTGTAATGCAATCCATTGCATATGAAGATATCATTTGGTCTTCTCTGAGGTGCCTTTAGGAATGGGGGCTTGAGGGCGCAGTGCTAATACTGCTGTGAGGAACAAAGTTCTTTGTCTCTCACCAGAAGTCTCAGGTCTTCTGCCAGCATCCATGAAACAGTAGTAGGCTCACTTTTTAGTTTGCAAGTGTGGTAACATCACATGCCTTTCATGGTTCTTGATACTGTTTGTATCTGAATCTCGGGTGGGAAATACAGTAAATTTGTGTTTTTGACAATTCATTTTGATAGTCAGCCACTTCAGGGTTGTGGGAATCTTGCCCTAGCTCTAAGCCGCAGAAAAGTTAGTTTCTCTTGGGAGCTGGCATCTTCCTCCTCAGGGAGGCTGCTTCTCCATTTTTGCTCTAGCTGCCAGGAAGCTCAAAGTCAGTTTCCCTGTGCTCCAAAATTAGGATTGACATTGGTCTTAACCTTATGTGTAACTTGCATGTTCCCTCTCCTGTTTATTAAAAAATGAAAATGTAATTCACCTACCATAAAATTCATCTTTCAGATGTGTAATTCAGTGATTTTTTGGTATATTCACAAGATTGTACAACCAATACTATATCTAATTTCAGAACATTTTAAATACCACAAAAGAAACACTGTACCCATTAGCAGTTACTCCTCACTGCTCTCTCCTTCCATCTTGTGCAGAGTTCTCCCATCTATATCTGTGGATTTGCCCAGTCTGGACACTTTGTATAAATGGAATCATATAATATATGCCATTTTGTTTCTTGCCTGTTTTACTTAGCATAATAACTTCAAGTTTCATCCATGCTGTAGCATGGATTAGAATTTCATTTTTATGGCTAAACAATATTCCATTGTATGACTAGACCGTATTTTGTTTATCCATTCATTAGTTGGTGAATATTTGGGTTGTTTACACTTTTTCACTATTATGAATAACAGCTTTCAACATTTATATACAAATTTTTTGTGTGGATGTATGTTTTTAATTTTCTTGGATAGATACCTAATGGTGGAACTGCTGGGTCTTATGGTACCTCTTGAACTTTTTGAGGAACTGGAAAACTGTTTTCCAAAGTGGCTGCACCAAATTACGTGCCTACCAACAGTGTGCACAAGCGTTCCTTATTCTTCACATCCTCATCAACACTTATTATTATCTATCTTTTTTATTATAGCCATCCCCTAATGGGAATACAGTGGTATCATATTATGATTTTGATTTATAGTTCCCTAATTACTCCTTTTTTATGTTGTCACTCATATTTTACCATTTTATTTTATGTGTTTCTGATCTGAGGCCTGACATCTTCTGTGGAACAAGTACCTCATGGAGTAGGAGAGTTATGGATTACAAGGCCAGACTGTCCAGGACTTGAGTCCTCCCCCTGCTTCTATGAGCTATTTGAGCTGAATGAGCAAGTTATCTAACCCTCTGAGTCCCAGTTTGCCCACTTATTAAACCTGAGTTACAGCATTAACCTTTCATGGTTGCTGCTACTACTATAAGTAAGTCTGTAATAAAGCCACAGGTGTGGCCTGGCATGAAGTAGGTCCTTAACAAATCTCACTGACTCTCTGGGAGTCTGACAGAAAGGTTTCTAGCTTGGTCAGAAGACACAGGCTAGGGACTGTTTAGATTTTAATCTATGATCTGCTTCATTCCAGCAACATTTTACAACAGGCATTTCAGGGTGCCTCACATGTCAGCCTCCCCATGTCTTTATGTCCCCTTTGTGACATGAGAAATGAGACTGCAACATGGTGTCAAGTGTTGGTGAATCTGCAAAATTTGTTCTAACATCTTACAATTTTGTCTCTTGCCTCAACCAACAGACTAGCCTAAAGGTATCTCCCTTCTCTCCAGGGCAAGGAGGGCAGTGAACTAAAACTTCCTAAGAACCTACAAGTAATGTGTGCATTACCTTATTTAATCCAATCCATGAGCTAGTTATGTAGGTTCTATTATCCCATTTTATAAATGGGGAATCTTAGATTTCAAGAAGTTAAATAGCTTGTCTGAGTTCACAGCAAGCAAATGCTGGTGTCCAGATTCAAATCCAGCTCTTGATTTTAGCATCTGATTTCTTTACTCTTCTAATAGTATCCTCTGCTCCTTGCCTTCCCCTAATAGAAGGCACTCAGGGAACTTTTGGCTGAGCTGAATGGTTACTTCTCATCTGGGCTTCACAGAAACAACATCATCCCTTTAAGCTGAGATGTGCCTCCTAGATGCCACAGGTTATATCTCTCCTGGAGCCATAGAACACCCTTGCTCTGACCCAGGCTGTGAAAACAAGTGCTACACTGGGTGTCAGGATGCCTGGCTCTGTCCCACTACTACAGACTGAGCCTACCCAGGCCTCAGAACCCAGTCTCTTAATTTGCTAAACAGAGGGCTAGATCTACTCACCGCTGGGTTCTTAGCATCCAGCATAGGGCTGGACACAGGTGCCACTGACCCAACCTAGGCCATCTCCACAGACCCACAATGCATGTCCTCCACATGGGAACTGTTAAGGACAGGGCAGGCCCTGGGGCAGGGGGAACAGGAGGCACCTTGTCATACCCAGGGCAGGGCACTGGGCCTTACATGCTTGCCAGCAGTTAGAGAGGAAGAGACAGAGCTGGGCTGCAGATCCCAGCCCAGACTGAAATAGAAACCCATTTCAGAGACAAATGAGGAAATGCCCCAGGGACAGGAGCAGTGAGGGTGGGTGTCACTGGGTAGAGCTCTGGGGACACAGCTTCCTAAGAGTCTTGACTGGCCTCTGCTGCAATGGGCACCTGTCTCCAGGCTCTGCCAACTCTCCTCTAGGGAGGAAAAATTTGAATCTTAGATTTCACACTGGACAAGAAGCTCCAACTTCTCTGAAAGTCGGCTTCCTCAACTGAGAAATGGGGATAACAACCATCTTGGCTGCATTTGCTCTTATGTGAAGCACATAGCACATAGTAGGTGTTCAGTAAATGGTAGGCATTATGATTATTGCATAACCTTCTCTTTCAGCTCAGTATTGACTGAGCAATTTATTCATTTGTTCTTTCATGCAGCCTGCTAGGTAGGCTGCAACAGTTAAGAATAAAGTTCTGGAGTTAGGTAGGAGTTAAAACCCCAGCACTGCCACTAGTTGACTGGGTAACTCTGGGAAAGCCATTCCCCCCATTGAGACTTCATTTCCTTGCTTGCAAAATGGGAATAATAAGAGCTTTTCTGGGGTGGGGGGGCACTGGGATATTGTGAGGAATCCATGGGACAGTGATGTGAGAGCAGCCAGCACAGAGCCTTGGAGGGAAAAGCGGGTGGCAGGTGGGCTGCAGAGAGGAGCCAGGCAAGCTGCCAGCCCTGCAGACTGTGCCACACTGGAGCGCCTAGCAGCTGCGCCTCCAGGGGCGGCCACAGGATGGGGCGAGGGCAGGCGGAAGGAGGGAAGAGTCGGCAGGCTTAGAGACAATTGCTAGGTTTCCAGACCACAGCCCGCTCCCTTTCTGGTAAACTAAGAAATAGTGAGGAAACATGAAAAAAGATTATAGCAAGTTTAAGGAGAAAAGTTCCAGCCAAACAGGGGAGCCTTGGGCAGTGAGGAGGTATCCCACCCAGCCGACCAGGGGAATGTGTGCACACACACATTACACACACATGCACACACACTGGCAAGCTACACATTCTCACTCATGCACACACCCCCTAGGGCTTGCACACACATGTACCATCAGCGGCACGGTATTTTTACAAAGAGCCTTCTCATCTGTTGTCTCATTTGATACCAAGGGGTGAAGAGACTGTTTCTGAACTGGCTTATGACCCATTCTAGAGCAGGCGAGAGACATGGATAGGGTTTTAACTCCTACCTAACTCCAGAACTTTATTCTTAACTGTTGCAGCCTACCTAGCAGGCTGCATGAAAGAACAAATGAATAAATTGCTCAGTCAATACTGAGCTGAAAGAGAAGGTTAAGCAATAATCATAATGCCTACCATTTACTGAACACCTACTATGTGCTTCACATAAGAGCAAATGCAGCCAAGATGGTTGTTATCCCCATTTCTCAGTTGAGGAAGCTGACTTTCAGAGAAGTTGGAGCTTCTTGTCCAGTGTGAAATCTAAGATTCAAATTTTTCCTCCCTAGAGGAGAGTTGGCAGAGCCTGGAGACAGGTGCCCATTGCAGCAGAGGCCAGTCAAGACTCAAGAGGCCAATGGCCATCTCCAGGGCTGTGCTGCCTCAGACATTCCCCCCCACAGTGGTGCCAGCAGGTGTTGAATGGCAACAGAGACCCCAGAAACGTTTTAACCCAGCTCCCTCCAGATACACTCACTGACCCTGCTTCCCCTCCCATTAGCAAGTCATGCTTGGACCCAGAGACCCATCTTCCCCCTGGTCACATGGGGTCAGCTCCAGGCTTGAGAGTCAGCTGGGATGGCAGCAGCAGGAGCTCCCCGAGGGTCTCCTCTGAGCGCTGGGCCCAGCCTCCTCCACAGGGAACCTCACAGCATACAACACTTAACAGTTTTCAAATACTCAGGGAGAGGTCACTGTTACCCCCATTTTACAGAGTAAGAAATGGAGGCCCAGAGAGGGAAAGGGTCTTGGGCCACCAACTCAGGCCCACACAGGCCCTGGTGCTGCCTGCAGCCTTCTACTCCTCCACGGTGGCCCGGCCCAGCGCCGACGCCTCCACCACCTCCACCCTCCCGCTGCGCAGTCTGCAGGCTCTATGCACAGACAGGCAGGCGAAAGGAGGAGGATCCCGAGTCAGCTCCCCTGCCCACTCCGGCCTGTGATGAGCCACAGCGGCTGCAAGTGGACTTTGTGGAGCTCCGAGAGGAGGCAGGAGCTGGGGCACCTCTGGGCTTTAACCCAGGACACTTACCAGGAGTTGGTGAGCTCCACCTTGGGCCATGAAGTGCTGGAGTTAATTTTGACTCCTGGAGCAATCCCTACTGATGGCCAGTTCCTGCGCCAGCCACGAGCTGTCACGTGTATGTCTCACAAAAGTCCCCAGAGGCAGCACATAAGGAAACTGAGAAATCTGAGGAGGGGAAGTAAGTGGCTGCAGCACAGAGCTGCAGGCATGCAGGGCTGGGACCCAAATCTCAAAAAACATTTGCGCTCAAGCCCCCAACACCAAGGCTGCCTCAGCCCCTCCCCAGCCGCAGGCAGGCTCTTGGCCCTCGGAGTGTGCGACCTGCGCAGTGGGTGTCATCCGTGCAGCTCTGAGGGCTGTTGGGAGGATTGTGTGAGACAACATTTAAGGACCAGGGCTTGGCACAGGAGAGGCAATCATTGATAACCATTTTTCTCCTCCTCTCCACCCCACCTCTCAGTCCTCTTCTGGCCTTTCTTAAGTCTGGAGAGAGTCCTGGCCCTGATCATTGCTGCCACAGGGAACAATTAACCTGGATTTCTTAGCAGTGCCTGGGACTTCCAGGTCCATTAAGGGAAACTGAGAACCCAAGATTAACGGCTGTGTTGTCTGTGGCTCTGGCCCGGATGCTCCCCCTCCCCCTGGAAACTGAGGATGGCTCTTTAGACTGAGGGTGATTTTGGGGGGAAAGGCTGAGCCAAGGCCACTGTCCCCTCCCCAGCTCCAGTCCAGCCTTGAGGCAATCAGGAAGACTCTGCCTCAGGCCAGTGGAGGGCCTGGGGTGGCCTCCTCCCTTTACTTAAGATTTGTCCTCCTCCTTCTTTACAAGGACTTATTGGGCAGCTACTCTTTGTAGGTAATGTTCAAGGCACTTGAGAGCACAAAACAAAGTTGTTGCCCTTGTAGCTCCTACATTCTAGCAGGGGAGATAGTCTATTTTAGTTAATGAGTAAGTATATAGCACGTCAGGTAGATAAGACAATAGAGAAACACAAGGGAGGGTAAGGGGCAGAAAGCGAGGGGCTCCGATCTCAGTCAGCCTCCACAGGCGCCCTCTGGATTCACTAGGTCCTCTTCTTACAACACCACCTCCTGCCCAGCCTGGAGGAGACCCCAAGTCTGAACCCCCACTCTGTGCCAGGTCCTGCCTCAGTGGATCTCAGCAGCAGGACAAGGCTCCCCTGGGAGAGGCCCCAGCTCAGGACCCCCAGAGCATGGTGCATCCTGAGCCTGCCTTCCACTCACAGCCCAGCAGAAGCCCTCTGCAGGCTCAGACAGGGAGTACACCCCCCAGTTATCCTCAATGTTCCATTGTTGAGAGGGTGCTGGGCCCAGAGAGGGGCAGGGACTTGCCTGGGTCACACAGCAAGGTGAAGGTATCCTTGTCCCCCTGCCTGCCTTCTCCTCTGGCGTGTACATAAGAGCCGACTAAGGGCTGAGCCTCACAGCAGAGTGCTGGCCTCAGAGGGGCCTGCCTGTGCCCTCAGCCAGCTTCTGGTAAATGAGTGTGAAGTGCTCCTCCCTTGGGCCCACCTGGTGGTCCCAGCCCCATCCTTCCAGCTCTGACAGGCCAAATTCCTATCTTCTAAGCCCCAGAGGAGGCTGAAACCACTTCTCCCCAGCCCAAGCTTGGGAGACTAGAGTTTTGCTTAACTGTGCCTCATCTTGCTGTGTGACCTCAGGCAGGTCCCATCCCTCCCTGGGCCTTGGTTCCCTCATCTGTCAGATGGAGGAAATGACAGTACCTGTATCTTGGGGCTGTCATGAAGAATGAGCAAGACACTGAAAGAAGGCAGTTTTCAGACTTTATACTCAATATCCCTGCCCTTCTGAAAAGTAGTCTCCTCACATATGTGGGAGTCTAAGGTGCCCCCAGTGCAGGCCCTGGACCCTTGATGGGAGATAAGTGGGAAGCCCAGAGAACCAGTTCTACAGAAAGGCCAAAGCCACCTCTACTCCCAACCAGCGGGTCAGCGCTGACAGGAGAACCTCTCTGTCCCTGTGGTGAGAAGGCAAGTGGGGAGGCACAGGAGGGCCTGGGCTGCGAGGGCTGGGAGGGCTCATTCTGGGAGGAGAAGGCCAAGGCCTGCGGTCACTCTGATCTCACCCATCCACTACCCCAGGTCCTCCAGGCTGGGAAAGGCTGTCATTACAAGGATGTCTGATACACGCATGTCTGCCTTGGGCAGGGGTGTCAGCCCGGGGTGGCTCTGACCTGGAATATGCACACGTATTCACAGGGCACACTTTTGGACTTGCACCCTTGTATATATGGCACATTTGTGCATCCATGTGAGTGGCCTTGGAGTGTGTACATTTACACATGTTTGTGCATGTGTCTCTGCATGTGGTATATACATGCATACATGTGCCCACTCCTGGGGGGCCCACAAACCCCCAGTTCACAGGCTTTGATCTGTCAGGCTTTCCGGTCCTTGCCATAATCCCAGGCAGGCCCAGATGCCTCAGGAGATTTATGGGGTTTCTGGTCACTGCAGGCTCTCGATTTTCCCCAGGAACAAAAGCAGCTACACAAGAAGAGGAGGAAGGCTTAGAGGATTAACTCAGGTGCAGGCTAGACTGAGCGCTGGGTGCAGGCTCCTCACGGTGGGTGTGTGCCCAAGGCCAAAGCCCTGCCTCCAGGGTCCTCAGACCCTTTGCTGCCTCTGGGCACTGACACTTCCACAGTCACCCTCTTGCCCTTAGTCACCAGCAGGAACCCCTCAGCTCCATACAATAGTCAAGCACTTTGCAGTTTAAACTAACATGTCTTTATTGGATGACGGGACCACAAACTGGCCAAACTGACCTTAGAACCCTGCCTCCAGAGGCCCCACGCCAAGCAGCCACTGCCAGCTGGGTCTCAGGGTCCCCCTCCTGGCCTTGAGCTGGACTCACAGTGCAGCACTGGCTACTCCATTGGGTGAGTCTCACCTTGTCCTGTACCTTGGTTTCCCCAGCTATAGAATGGAGCTATTCCTGCCCACATGAGCTGGGCAGTGAGAAGGGTTTCTGCGGCCTGTGATGAGCCACTGGCAGCAGGAACCATGTCCTCCATCCCACTGCCCATTGGCCCCTTGCTGCTTCCAGGGGCCAGAGGGGAAACACTACTCTCAGCCCTCAGTCTGAAACTGTAGACCGCCTGGTCCCAGTCTGAAGGAGACTCAGCGCTCTGGGATTCCAAAGAGGGTAGGTCCTACTCAGGCTGGTAGGCATGTGCTTGGTGGCCTCCTCAGGTCAGAGAGGCTGGTATCTCTTGCTGTGCCTCAGCTTCCCTTCTCTCAACCTGGGCACTCATTCTGTCCAGAGTCTGGGGTCTGCCACTTCCCACCATACATAGGAAAGCACAGAGGAGCCACAGAGAAATGGCAGAGGAAGGAGCATGTGTCTGACAGTGCAACCCCACACTGGCATGCATGCAGCACACCCAGACCCAAGCATGGCCCCGTGTAACCCCCGTAGGTCCAAATATGTGCACATTCCTAGGCACCTGCCACACGTGGGAGCATACTTCCCGTCATGCACACACATACCCACCTAAAGCACACCCATGCATGCGCCACCCCAGCACATATGGGGCTCTTGTTCAGCTCTGCAGCAAGTTTCACACAAAGAACTTTCAGGATCAGGAAAGAGATGAAAGGGGAAGAGCTGAGTCCTCGGATACCCAGGTCCTGCCTCAGTCCCTCCCGAGAAGCTAAGGTGTTCCCCATGCATGGATGTTTGTCCAGCTTGGCTTCTCCAGCCATCCCACACAGGCCCTGGCCAGAATGCTCAGAAAAATCAGGCAAAGGTCCCTTCAGGAGTGTGGTCTTGGACTGCCTGGCCCTATGTCACCAGCTCAAAGGGAGGCCTTAGACTAATCAATCACTCTGGATTTGGCAGCTTCAAGGTCAGAATGTGGGAAAGAGGAGTTCTAGAGGGAAGCCAGCCATGCCCCCAGAGCCCTCACATCGCTAGAGTTTGGTTCATTTACTCATTCAATCTCTGTTGAGTGAGCTCTTCTGAGTGTCAGCAGCCTGGTGATGAAGAACACCTCAGTCCTTGTCTCAGCCTCCACTTGGAGTCCAGCCTCCTCAGAGCTTCAGGATGGGGTGGGCAGGACAGCAGCCCAAGGCTCCTCCATTCCTGTCTGGTCTCCTCCATGGATCCCAGCCACAGCCTGGCGTAAGTCTTCATGGTAAAGATTGAGGCGCGCACTTTGCTCTGAAGCTTTGGCATCATCTGAGAGCATGTTAGAAATGCACCCTGAGGCCTTATCTCGACTTACTGAATCAGACCCCCAAGGGATTCAGGCATACATTGACATTTGAGAAGCACTGCCATAGAACATTCCAGGAGAGCCAGCCCCCCTTCCTGCCAGCCCTCCCAGGATGGCAAGGCCCATTCTGGTAATACCGGTATTGGCAAACACACTGTGCTCACCACATTGCTCATACTATCCCATTTAATCCTCATACACCCAATATGAGGTAGGTATTATTCCCATATTACAGATGGGGAAACAAGGCACTGAATAGTTAAGTAAGGTTCATATAGCTAGTGGTATCACAGGCAGGACTTGAACACAATGCTTTGAACCAATACTCTGCCCCATTCAGCAGCAGTATCTCCATGAATGGGTAGGAGTCAATGTGCTGAAAGAAGCAGTAAAGAAAAGTGAAAAATTTAAGGAGCCCTTGGACATCTTCGTAAGAATCCAGGAAATACCAGATTTTACTTATTCATTCCTTTGGAATTTACAGTTCTGTTCATAATGGGCTGGAGGCAGCTCAGACAATAGCCATATATGACACATGATCCTACTAGAGGCAGGGCAGGAAAAACGGTAACAGAAACCTAGACTCAGATGGTGATTGAGCTTCCTGGCAGCCAAAGGAAAAAGGAGGAGAAGAAGGATGAGGCTGCAAGTGGGGAGGCTGTGAGGATTCTCGAGCTGGGCCTAAGTCACAGGAATGGAGACAAGGGACAAATGGAGAGATATTTGGAAGGCAAATTCAATGGGGCTTGATAAATGAATGGGGAAAGTGAGGAAGAAGGAGAAATGAGGGAAGCAGCCCAGGATGCACCCAAACCCTTCTCTCCTGCCTGGATGTCTGGAGGACAGAGAGCCCACAGGTAAGAACTGGGCACAGCACCTTACAGAGTAGGTTCCTGGTAAATGGGTGCTACCTGCCTTCTCTTCATTTGTGCCAATACCAGCCCAAATGTGGGCCACTCCCACTCTCACCCTGCTTCACACAGCCTGGGGGCCTGGGACTTTCCTGGCCTCCATTCTCCACCAACCTTGCGGGGGCTCCTGCTCGCCACCCCAGCCTCCCGAACTGCTGCTCCTGAAGCTACAGTTCCTTCCTTCAGTCACCAGCTCAGGGCCTGGGGGCAATGGTGGGGAGAGAATCACGGAAGGCATCCCATGTGCCTGGCCCTGGCTTGGTGAAGCTGGCAGTGCAAGGCACAGGGAGTCCCCACGCCCCACCCAGTCTCTTACACTCTCGGCCAATCACCCAGTTCCTTTAGTTCTCAGGTCAATTTCGCACACACCGGCTGGGGCTGTGCAGGGAGGAGGGGAAGTGAGTTCACAGCCCTGGTGCCTTGTGCTCTATCTCCACCTCTCTTCATCTGACCACTCATTTCTTCATTCACTTCTCGCTTACTCAGCTAATGCTTATAGACAGGGCCCAGGACCAGGTGTTCCATGACCACGCAGATGTCCTCGGTGGTAGGAGAGAGGGGACCAGGAGCTTTACTCCTGGATGCCAGTTTGGCAGATGAGGAAAATGAGGTCTGCAGAGGGAAAGTGACTTGTCCGTAGTCACACAGCTGAAGCCAGGACTGGCCGTCAGCCCACACTGAGCTCAAACATGGCTGTGCATGAATGGCGCTGTTCTTGCTAATACCACAGGAGCCTTTTCTACAGCCTAAGGTGCTTGGAGAGTCTCAGATGGAATGAGTTTGCCTTTGGGGCCTCCTCAGCCACATTTCTTATTCTCTACCTTCTTTCTCTTCATGTCCCCTCCAGAAACCCAGTGATCTCACAGTTCCCTCATCCTGAAGGCATGACAACCCCAGATCCAAACATTCCCTCTCCAGGGCCACATTTCCCTGAGAGCCATGAGTTACTCCCAGCACCCCCACTGCCCTGAGGACGAGGGGCCTCTGGGCTTGTCCACCCCAGGAAACATGTGGCCATTTTACCAAGAACCTTTTCTCAGCCCAGGGGAATGGCTCCAATGGCTGTGGCTAGCTATAGAGGGAACTTTCCTGGGGCTTTTCAAATTTTGCAGATGTAAACTCTAGTATACCATCCCTGGTAGTTTATAAGCTTCAAAGTGTCAGACTGCCAGAGCCAGGGTCAGAATCCTTGAACACTCAAGCTGGAGTCAGGGACTGTTACAGCTGGAGCACAGAAAGTTGGAGTTTGGCTCATAGATTTTTAGAATGTTTGAGCTGAGATTATAGACTTTCAGGGCTAAGGCTGTAAGGTCATAAATAATTATAGCTGGAATTGTGGATTAAAAGGAATGGAGAACGGAAGTGACAGCAGTATCACTTTGTCCCACCTCTCTGACAGCCTACGAGAGGGCTGGCTTTGTCACCCAGCTAGTCAGCGCTGGATCAGGCCCCCTGCTGCCCCGACCTCTGGAGCAGCACTCAGAGCCTCTGAGGCCCAACACTCCTTTCCTAGGGACAGTGGGGACAGTGGTCTGCCTCTCCCCTGGCCCTGGCCTTGCCGCCAGCCCATCACAGCACCCCGCCACCATGGGATATATTTAGGTGCCCTCTCTAAATATATTTCCACAGCTCCCAACACTGCCTTTTATGTCCCCTCCTCCTCTGAGGCCTCTGGGCACCTTCTCCAAATTACCCCAGTGAAGTCACCAGGAAAAGGGCTCTTGCTCTGCCAACACAAATGTTTTCCCCCCAAAATGAAGCTCAGCCTAAGGGGTCTCATGGCCCACTTCAGCCTGGAGCTCAGACCCACCTGCTCGAACTCTGACCTACCAGCTTCCCTCCAGCTCTCAGGGCCTGCCTTGGTGCAGGGACCAAACATCCCTGATCCTGCACTTCCTGACCTTCCTCATTCCAGGCAGAGGACGTTCCTGCCCCTACCCCTGCCAGGCCCCAAACACGCACACACACTCAAGGGCACAGGCTAGCATTTTTCTGCTCCTCCTGTGTTTGTCAGGAGAGAGGGGTCTCTGTCCAGGCCCCACAGCTGCCCTGCACTTCTCTCCAGCCTCCCTCCCATGCTCCATCCTGGGCCTTGCCAGAGACTTGGTATCTTTCAAGACTGTGTCTTCCCAGGAGCCAGAGAGTCCCTGAGAGTTCATAGTGATGGAGCCTGGGACAGGAATGGACCCCCAGATGTACTGAGATTGGAGGCTCTTAGGTTCCCACCTGCCAAGCTCATGGGAGGTCTTGATTCTGTGGAAATTGGGGTTCCTGGGGTGGGCATGGACTCGTGTGGAGCTCCATCACTATCATCGCAGTTTAATCACTGGCTGTTAAGGGTTAGAGATTGTACCAAGCACTTTATATGCAGGATCTTAGTCTCACAATAACCCAACAAGGCAAATATACTAACATCTCCATTTTATAAAGTAAGAAACTGAGGTGCAGAGAGGTTTTGACCAAGGTCCTATATGTGGAGAGTGTAAGAGCTGTGATTCAAACCAAGCCTCAATAACACAGCCACCTCGACAGTCCTGGATGGTGGCCTGCTATAGGAACACCCCCTTCCCTGTGGTTCCCTGGGCCCAGCAGCCTCTTCCTGCCCAGCCAGCAGAGAAAAGGGGAGAATCTCACTGATGGTCAGGGCTCCTCCCCAGAGGCCCAGTCCCCCTGCCCTTGCACTAGAAGTGACCAAGACAGACCCCACCACAGTCCCTCTGTGTGGAACACACCCCCATGCCACCGTGACCCCTTCCTGCACACAGAGTGCCCATGGCCACACCCAACTCCAGCTTCCCACAACACACCTGTGCTGCACACATGCACTCACAGCATGACCACCTACCAACCACTTGATTTAAGTCCTGCCATCTCAGTTTGGAAGACAGACAGGGGACTTCTACCCCACAGGTGGCAGAGGGCTCCCACCACTGGATAAACCCAGCTGATCACCAAGTCTTGAGTCAACTAACTGCATGGTAACTTTCCAGAACAATATTATTATGCTAAAACAAATGCAGAAATATTACAGAGGGAATGCAAAATCCACATGTATTCTGAAGATTAAAAAATGATATTTTAAAGAAGCTGTGTGTGTGTGTGTGTGTGTGTGTGTGTGTGTGTGTGTGTGTGTGAGTGAGTTTGGGACTGGTTGCATTTCCTCCACCCAGACACAGGCTGAGCTTTCACTCTCCAAGCCCTTAGACGTGCTGGGTGGAAAAGTCAGAACCGCCCTGGGTCATGCAAAACGTTGTCAGTGACTATGGCTGCACAAATGTGTCTCATTTTCCATTACCTGGCTCAGCACACCACACAGGGCCATGGGTGTGCCACACACAGAGCACACATCTCACAATATGCACAACACACATGTAGGCATGGCGCCAACACATGTGGAGCCTCTGGGTTACTCTGACAGAAGTAGAGAGGTACCACACCAACTGCATGCAGACACACACCACAATCCATTGGACACATTGGACACCATGCACACTCCACACACTAATGCACACAGCCCAGCACACACACACTGCCCACATCTCTCTCTTTAACCGTCTCTCTCACACACACACACACACATACGCGCGCGCGCGCGCGCGCACCTCACCCGGCCAGGTACGCCAGCCTGGAGAGGTCAGGCCTACCCCGTACCCTGCACCCGCACCTCCTGCCCCTCGTGCCCACCCGGCACAGCCCTCACCTGCGGCGCAGCGCCCTCTCGTCTCTCGCTCGGGCGCTGGGAGGCGACCCGCACGTTGAGGGGCAGCGTAGACAGCGGCTGTAGCTCCTGCCGGCGTCTCCCGCGCCGCCGGAGCCGAGGGGCGGGGAGGGGGTGTGGCCGGGCCGGAGGGCACCCACGTCCGAGTCCCGCCCAGGCAGGACCGGCCGCGCTGCCGGCCGGGGGCACCAGGGAGCTGAGGTATGAGTCCGGAGGAGACGTACTCCAGGCTGGGACCCAGAGCCCCGGTTCCCTCACGACTTCTACCCTTCCCTGGCCTCAGTGTCCCTCTTTGAATTGGGGGCTTAAGTGGTGATTCCTCACGTCTTTTTGGCTCTGACATTCTACAGTTCTGCGGTGGTAGAGGAGAGGAAGGGATACTAATAAGTGTTATTTCTTGAGCACCTCCTGTGTGCCAGGCACCACGTTAGGTGTTTTAATAGATTACCTCATTTACTCACCAGAGCAATTCCAAAGTTATTCTTAACCCCATTTTACAGGCTGCACAGAGGAATGAAGTGACTTGCCCAAGCTCACACAGCTGGTAAGAGGCAAACCTGAGCTCCGAACCCAGGCAGTCTGATTCCAGAACCCCACACACCACACACTACTGCATATGGTGTGGGTCGGTGGTACTTTGCACACCATGCCCTGCTCTGATCCTCCCTCATAACAATCCCCGGAGCTTGGTGGTGCAAGTCAATTTTACAGATCAAGAAACTGAGGTTCGGAGAGATTATTTTACTCCAGGTCACCCAGCTAGTGGGACATCCCCCTAAAGATGGGGGTGCAGATGGGAGTGATGCTGAAGATGGTAAGGGCCGGGGTAATGTAATGGGACAGCACCTGGTACATAGCTGGTGCTCAGCAGTGTCAGCATTTCCCCAGAATGTCACTCCCCGTCCCTTCTTTTCTTTTATCTCCTAAGATCTGCGGACCAGACCTCCATTTCCCTTGTCCCTGAAACCTTCCCTGGCCTGTAGCCCTCAGATAGGCCAGCCTGCCCTCTTGGCTACCACTGCAGTTTTCTTTATTGAACAGTTATTGAGTTCCTACTATATGTCAGGTTCTGTGCTCGGCATAGGATTCTCACGAACAAGACAGTCCAGATAGCAGTGGCCTCGTGGAATTAATTTATAATCTGGTGGGAAACACAGATGTTGAATAGTCACACAAATTAATATATCATTACACACTGTGATAGGTGCTAAGAAGGAAAAGTGAAGAACTAGATGAGCGATGGTAATGGGGGGAGGCATCTAGTTTAAACTGAGAGATTTGGGGAGATTCTCCAGAGGAAGTGCCATTCAAGCTGAGAACAGAGTAAGGAGCTGGCCTCAGCTGGTGACAGTGAGGGGAAGAGAATTCCAGGCAAAGGAAGGTGCACGGAAGGCTCCAAGCAGGAAAGAGTTTGGTACATCCCAGGAAATGAAGCACAGCCAGGGTGTGGGAGGCCCCACAAGCCAGGAGGCATAGTTGGAGATGTGGCTGGAGAAGAAACAGTGGCCAGCCCAGCAGGGCCTGTGGCAATGGTCAGGAATTTGGCCTTTGTCTGAAAAGCCTTGGGAGTCACCAAAGCATTTAGAGCAGCTGAGTGACATAATCAAATCTCGTTTTAAAGATCTCTCTGGCTGCTGATTGGAGAATGAGGAATGGGTGGGAGGGATAGGGTGGTGGCTGAGGCCCAGCTAGGAGACTGTTTCCTAGTTTGGGAGGAGATGATGGCGGCTGCCCCAGATACGGGGTGGGGACAGACCCACGGTGTTTGGTGTCATTAGCTGTGGTTGTGGCCACATCTTCCTGAGGCAAGCCTTGTCTGGTTTGAGGAGGGGGAGGGCTGCTGCCAGCCCTTTGTGGAGAGAAAGTGTTTATCTGTGACTCAAGGGACATCATCACCTAAGGAAGCTCTGTCCTTTCCCTTCATGGAGGCCCATCCAAATCTTCTCCCTCCACAAGCCCTAACTCACCCACACCCCAGTCCTAGCTGCTGACCACACCCCTACCTGACTCCCCAGCTGGACAGAGGCCTGCTCTCTGGAAGGGCTCACTTATGTTCCTGCCCCCAGCCTCTCTGCTTAGCATTTCTCTCCCCAAAAGGTGGCTCATCTTTTACCTGAGGTGAAGGCCCCAGCCACGCCCTGCGGCTGCAGGCAAGGTCCCCACAGCCCTCCTGGTCTTCCCTGCAAGCCTATCAACATGCTCCAGCTTCTCCCTGAGCCCCGCCTTGGAGCCAGCCCCTCCAGTTAGTGCCCCCCTCTTCCCTTTCCTGCCAGCTGTCTTGAAGGACTTGCTCCTCTGTGGTGGTCCGCCCACATATCTAGTCTCTGCCCCAAGCACCCCCAGGCCCCTCCAAGGACTCAGTGACCTCTGTGCCTCTGAAGGAGTACACAGGAAGTCACTCCACAGACAGTGTCAAGAACCCCCATGTGGCCCCCACGACACCCTACCTGGTTTTCCTCCTGCTTCCCTGACTCCTCCTGGAGCCCCACGTCTCTGCTCACTGGACACATTCTCCTTAAATTATCCCCCAGTGTGCTGGACATTCACAGTCCCTACCTCCAGGCCCCCCACTCTCTGGACATCTCCAGGGACTCAAGTGCCCTCTTCCCTCTGACATCTGCTCCGTGTCCTCATCTCTGTGATGACACCCTCAGCTCCTGTCCGATCAGCCCGACACCTGTAGCTCTCACAAGCCAGACCTTCCTTTTGGCTCCCATTTTCTTTTCTTTTTTTTAACTTTTTATTTTTTATTTATTTATTTATTTTTTTGTAGATAATTATTTTTTATTGAAGGGTAGTTGACACACAGTATTACATTACATTAGTTTCAGGTGTACAACATAGTGATTCAACATTTATATACATGACAATTCTAGGTACCAGCTATCACCATACCAAGCTGTTACAATATCTTGACTATATTCATTACATCCCAGTTACTTATTATTTTACCATTGGAAGTGTGTACTTTTTTTTTTTTTGTGAGGGCATCTCTCATATTTATTGATCAAATGGTTGTTAACAACAATAAAATTCTGTATAGGGGAGTCAATGCTCAATGCACAATCATTAATCCACCCCAAGCCTAATTTTCGTCAGTCTCCAATCTTCTGAAGCATAATGAACAAGTTCTTACATGGAGAACAAATTCTTACATAGTGAATAAGTTACATGGTGAACAGTACAAGGGCAGCCATCACAGAAACTTTCAGTTTTGCTCTTGCATTATGAACTATTAACAGTCAGTTCAAATATGAATACTCATTTGATTTTTATACTTGATTTATATGTGGATACCACATTTCTCTCTTTATTATTATTATTTTTAATAAAATGCTGAAGTGGTAGGTAGATACAAGATAAAGGTAGAAAACATAGTTTAGTGTTGTAAGAGAGCAAATGTAGATGATCAGGTGTGTGCCTGTAGACTATGTGTTAATCCAAGCTAGACAAGGGCAATGAAACATCCACGTATGCAGAAGATTTCTCTCAGAACAGGGGGGGTGAGGTTCTAAGCCTCACCTCTGTTGATCCCCAATTTCTCACCTGATGACCCCCCTGCGACTGTGCCTGTCTTAGGTTGTTCCTCCCTTGAGGAATCTTACCCGTCTCTGGCTAACCAGTCATCTTCCGGGGTGGCTCCCATTTTCAACAAACATTTATTGAATTCCTACTACATGCCAGAGTTAAGGAAGGATTTCTTAAACAACGACAAAAAAAAAAGAAAAAAATCTTGAGGGAAAAAATTGGTAAATGCAAGTATAATAAAAATTTTTAAGTTCTGTTAATCCAAACACACACACACACACACACACACACACACACACACACACACATTTGAAAAGACAGACTACAGACAGAAGATAACTGCAGACTACAGACAGAAGATAACTGCAACACATGTAACAGAAAAAGGATTATCATTCAGCATATATAAATAATGCCTACATATCAATAAGAAAAAAACAACCTAGCAGAAAAAACGAGCAAAAGACACAAACAGGAATTTCACAGAAGAGAAAACGTACGTCCAATACACATGAAAATATGCTCAACCTTGCTATCAATGAGGGAAATTTCAATTAAAACCACAGTGAAATCCATTTCATACACAGTAAATTAGCAAAAATTAAAGAGTTTGATAATACCCCCTTTGTTGAGGGTGTGGAAAGATGGGAACTTTTACGCACTGCTAGTGGGACTAGAAATTGAATACAACCAAGTTGAAGAACACCCTTCATATAATGAGGACTCTTGCAGGTGTATAAAAATGTACATCACAGCACTGTATCTAAAGCAAACATTGGGAACAATCTAGATATCCATCAATATGAGAATGGGAAAATACATTTTTATGCAGGTATCCCTTGCTATGCAAACCCTCACTCTCCCGATATTTGTTACAATGACTTGAAAATATTTCACAAGCAGAAAGCCTGACATAATGAAACTCGAGTGTTCACCAGCAGGCAGCTAGGGGGACGATGTGGAAGAACCGCTCCATGACTCGGCTGTCCCCCCATAGGAGGGGGTCACACCGCATGCTCATGTCACATGAACTTACTTGATACAGAACTACTAACACCTTCTTCTAATTGTTAAGTGAAAATATCTTCTAAGAAAGTGGGAAAGCCTGAGAAGAAAGTAGGTGAGCCTGAGAACCTTGGAAAAACCCATATATTAGAAGAAAATGTGGAAGTAATAAAGCTCATTGACAGGGCTGGACACGTGAAAGATGGAAGCACTGCCAGGCACACATCCTCCTCCATCACACACAGGAACTGTTCTGTGTGTGAGAAAACAGAAAAAAGAGCTTATCCAGTGTTAGATTATGAAGTAATCAGCATTTTAAATGCTTTAGAACTTTCTGCAGAGATGGAAATATCCTATTTCTGCTGTCCCATGTGGTAGCTTCTAGCCCCATGTGGCTACCAAGCACTTGAAATATACCCATTGCAACTGAGGACCTGGATTTTTGACCTTTAATTAATTTACGTTTAAACATAAGTAGCTTCATGTGGCTAGTACATGCCACATTGGACAGCACAGCTTTATACTGTGAAGAAATCCTTGGTGATTATTAATAGTTTTGAGGAATTATAATGATATTTAGGAGAAATTAGTTGAAGTTTTTGGACGAGCTTAGAACATATTATTATTTTTGCAGGTTAAAAATCTGTAGTAGGAGCTTTCACTATCCACAAATGTGCCATGAGGAATGGTCTGGTCCTGGTAATAAGGGATGGCTATATATACATATTTTTTTATGTGATGGAATACTATACAGCAGAGAAAAATGAATGAACTAGAGCAATGCACAGCAACAAAGCTAAATCTCACAAGTATAATATGACTGAAAAACCAAGTGTATAGAAAGATACACTATGATACTGTCTTGCCAATGGGTTTCAGCCCCAGGCAAGTTCACTATGGATTCAAGGAGACCAAAAAATGACAATGAAATGTTCTTGGGATGAAAGGGTTTATACCCAACTTTATTCCCATGGTGGCAGGTCGATCACTAGAATCCTGTCCACTCAGAGTGAGTCTGCATGCAGCAAGCCAGTCTCTGCCTCTGGGCCTCTCTGACCCTGCAGCTGTCTCAGTCTCTGTCTTTGTCGCTGCCACCACTCGCCTCTGCTCTCCTACAGCCATGAAGCCATGTCACCGTGTTGCCCAGAGCATTGGGCAGAGCTCTTTATATAGAGTCAATAACAACATATTGCCCACACATGTGTAGTGAGCTAGTCAACCCGGGCTAGGTGAGAATCCTGGCCATAAGAACCCTCACTTTATCCACAGATACTGTGGACATAAAGTTTTAAAACATGGAAAATAATGATAAACTCATGTAGAAAGCATATGAAGACATGAATGGGAATGACCAACAGGGCAGAGGTCATCTTTAAGAGGAAGGAGGAGGTGAGATTGTAGGGGACATGCAGATAGTCCCTGTTTCTCTCCTGACTCCCCAATTCTCCTGCCTCCTTTGAAAAGACAGGTAGTGAGCAGAGCCAGCACAGAGAGAAGTCACCTCCTCTCAGAAGTTAGGGCCCAGAGCCTCCTCTGGGCTCCCAAAGCCCTGATGTTTGCCTCTGATACTTCGGATCACTCTGGTCCCATGTTGTCACTCTCTCCACATCTCTCCCTAACCAGCAGAGTTCTTCCAGGGCAGACACTGTCTGTTGTTCACCAGCCCTGTTTTCCCCTCACTTGGCACAATATTCTGTAAATATCTAAGTGAAGGAAGGCATATAGGTTTCTCTGGGGATTTAGAGTCATCACTATCTTTCATTTATTCCCTGAGCCCTGCTATATACCGAGGGGTGTGCAGGACACTGGGGATACAAAGATGAATTGTCTATGGCTAATGCCTTCAAAAATTGTATGGTATAGAGAGAGGATAAATGGGAATGTGGTAGGCCTGAGTCATAGGAGCCCTAGGGGCAGGGGACACAAGGTAAGTCAGAGTGCAATTGTGTCCTAAGCTGAATGTTCAACAGCTGGAGTTATCTGGGTAAAATCAAGGGAGGATGTTCCTGGGAGAAGGGGCAGCACGCCAAGACCTGGAGGTGAGAGAGAACATGGCGAATTCTGGGAAGTGTGAAGCTCAGTCCTACTGGAGAGTCCAGTGGAAGGGAGGAGTGGGACAAGACAAGGCTGCAGAGGGGGCAAGGGCCAGGTCCTGCAGGGCCTTGAATGCCAGGCTAGGAAGCTTGGTTTATCCTGAGGCCAATGGGAGCCATGGAAGGGCTTTAGCTGGAGAGGGACATAATCAGAGGGGTGATTATGCAGAGGGGTGATCTTAGAAAGATCGCTTGTCCTGGCCGCTGTATGGAGGGGCAGTGGCCAGCAAGGAGACTGGGCCAGTAGTCCAGGTAAGTGGCCGAGGTGGTGGGGATGGAGGAGGGGTGACAAATGAGTTGCGATTAGAAGGTGGATTGTGGGGTTTTGAAGAGTTGGAATCAGCAGTACTTAGGCAGATTGGGGTGAATGTGAGGGAGACAGAGGGGGTGTCCTGGTTTGAGTTTCCCTGGAAGCCAGCCCTGCGTCAAGGATTTAAATGCAAGTTTTTAGTTTGCAAGTTGATGCTGAGAAGCATCAGCAGGGGCTGGAGGAGTGAACTGCAGAAAGAAGGAAGCCAATCAGAGAGGTCAATGAGCATTTTACTGAGGGTCAAGGTCGTCAGGAACCTCTGAGAGGCGGCACAGAGCGTGCTTCAGAGATGTCCCATACCAGAGGGAAGGAAGCTGTAGCACTGATCAATACCAGTCCACTGTGGTGGTTAAAGGCTGGCCGCCAAACTTTCTGGCCCTTCTGGCCAAGTGTGATCCAACTGGTCAGAGAAAGTCCACAAACAGAGTCCCACTCCTCAGTGAGAAGCTGTGGGGTGTAGGGAATAGTGAGTCCTAGGGTCGTGGGCAGGAACCTGCTACAGCCCAGGGTGTACTCCCAATAGGTTGAGCCCCGGTTCTCCGAGATGGGAGGAGGAGGGGAATCGGGGTCAGAGTTGGGGAAGTGGCCCAACTTCCCCTTGGTGTCCTCCCCTCAGCCTTTGCCTTTCTCACCTGCTTCATCCACTGTCCCCAGGCCCTCTTGTATATGCAGAGCCTCATGTGATTTCTATGGAGACTGTGGTGCAGCTCCTGGAAACGCCTACTCTGATTTGCTTTTGGTTTGATCTCTGCACCCACATCAAGGCAGGGAATATTGGCAGCTCTTTAATAAAATGAAATCCCATCACCCAGGGTTGGCAGTGGGCTGGAGATGCAGATTTGGGACTCACCAGTTTTATGTTTGGTTCTCTAGGCCATGGTGAGTGAGGTTGCTTAAGGGGAGAGAGAAGACAGAGAAGAGGGTTTAGGATGGAGCCATGAGTTAAAGGAGGGAAGAGGAGATGCCCTGGGATGAGGCTGAGGAGGAGCAGACAGATAGGTAGGATGAGTAGCAGAGCAGTGTGGTGTTGGTGAGGCCAAGAGGAGATGGGCTTGAGAGAGATGTGAGAGGGCTGTCGACCCCCAGTGGGGCCCCAGGAGCCAGGCCTCAATCCTGCAGTCTCAGAAGAGGTCAAGGAACCCTCCATTAAATTGTGTCTGGCAGCAGACTTGCTGCCTCGTCTTCGGCTCCGTTCTCCTCCTCTCCCTCCCAGCCTCTGCCCATGGCCTCAGAAGCCTTAGCAGCTGGCAGGTGTCCAACAAGACCCGGAGCCGGACCAGCCGTGTCTGGCATTCCCAAAGGCTCCTGAGACTTCCTTGCCCCTGTCAGGCCTCAGCCTTGATGTGCATGCAGCCTCCTCTGGAGCCCCGTGCCACTCCTTCACCCCAGCCATGGTCCCAGGACCCCCCAACCCTTTCCTGGGGTTCAGAAGCCTCACATCACTCCTGTTTGCTCTGTTAGTCCAGCCGCCACGGCCAGCCCATGTTCAGAATAGGGCCATGGCTTCCTGGGAGTTTCTCCTTCCCATTCCCACCACGTTCCAGCAGCCCAGCCGCGTGTTAATTCATACATTCATGACCGGGGAGTTTCTGCCTTGGAGGCTCTTCCTCAGGGCTCTGAATTCCTCTTCTGCCTCCCTGTACTTTGATGGGTGATGTGGGTGAGTCATTCTCCCTTTCTGGGTCTCAGTTTCCTCTACTACAAATTGGGTTGGCAATCTCTGCCCTGCCCCTCCCGTGGCTGGCTCTGAAGGGTTCACACTTTGTAAATTCTGCTATTTATACATGCTGCTCCCCCTCTTGGAATGCCAATCCTTTCATTATCTTCTTGCTGAGTCTTGTTCATCCTTCCAAGCCCTACTACAAAACACATGTTACCATTTATTTCATGTGTGTTGTGAGCCAGCATTGTGCTAAGTGTTTTACATCATTTGCACACAGTGTCTGAGTAGATACTCTAATTATTCCCATTTTACAGATGAGGAAACTGAGGCTTGGAGAGATGACATGACTTGCTTTAGGTTACACATCTAGGGCATATTGGTCAGAACTAGAACTCAAGACTCGGAGGCAAGACTTAGGCTTTTCTTTTCAGCCCAGCTCCCTCCTAGCACACTTGCACCCACCAGAGCTACTCCTGACTCAAAGTTAACATGCATTAAAGGAACGTAGTGCCTGTGGTAAATGAGTACAGCTACTTATTCAGAAGGTGGATTGTGTGAAGCTCAACTATCTCTGGAACCTCCCTGGCCTCTGCAACAGTGCCTCTTGCAGGGGGACTGAGGAGGTAAAACCAACACAAGGAGCAAGGAACTAAATTGCCTGAGAGCTGAACCTTGAGATTGGGCAAATCTTTCAGTTGGTACCAACAGATTCCCTGTTCCTTTTAAATCAGACTTGTTGAATCTGAGGTATAGCCAGACATTACTGTTTGGTTAAATAGTTTAATCTTCATAACAAAGGAAGAGTTGATGTTTTCATTCATTTCATTTCAGCTCTTTAAGAAATCAACAAATCAAAAAAAAAGAAGAAGAAAAAAGAGAAAGAAAGAAAAACAAAGAAATCAACAAATCAATATCCCAAGATCAGAAATTACTTAAATACCTATTCATATGAGACTGGTTAGATATTATTATGGCTGTAAAAACAAAACAGGTAAGAGTTTATCTTACTGGTGTGGAAAACTTTCGAGAAATCTGCAGAACAAAGCTAGAAATATGTGTACAAGGATGCAGCCATTTGTTTATAAAGGGACAAAGGACACACAGCTTTTAGGGCTTGTATATGCATGTGACTGTCTGGTAAGATAAAGAAGAAACCGTGAATGGTGACTATTTAATTCAATCAATGAGAGAGAGAGACCCTCATTATTTACCTTCCAATATTTTTTTTGTTTGAACTGGGCAAATGCATTATTTAGTTGAAAATTAAATAAAAAAGAAAGATCACTTTCTTAAATCAAGACACCATACTTAATAAAGCTGCCCCAAATGCTGGGGCTTGATAGTGTCCCATTATTGAGAAAAATTGAAAATTTTTATAAACAAAGCTTATATAGGGATTTACCATTTTATAATAGTTTGCATAAATTAATATATTAATCTTCAAATTAAGCCTTATATAGAACAGATAGTTTTTCCCATTTTTCTGGGGAGAGAACTGAGGCTCAGAGAGGTCAATGGTTTTGCCCAAGGTTACTCCATCTGTAAAGAAAGAAATGGAACTAGAGCCCAGGGGCCTGATTACAGGAACAACAGAAAAGGCAGAGCAAAGCTCACACATTCACCTCACAGAATACCAATTACTCATAAAAAGGGGTTAATACTTCTGTCCTCCTGAGTGGTTTGAGGATTAACTGAGGTAAGGTATATAAAACTCTCAGCACGTGCCTAGCACAGAGTAAACAAACAAAACCTTTATTTAACTATTGAAGTGTTTTATTTAAATACCAGAATGAGATGCTCCAATTCAACTGATATTTCTTGAACTCTCTATATGTCTGCCATATAAACTAAGAAGGGGAGAAGCATTGGAAAATTCAAGGAAGTATAGGAGACAGTCTCTGCCTTAATGATGCTTATGGTCTTATTGATGAGACAAAGCTTAAGCAAACCCTCACATCTTTTCTAGGAATACAGTTTATTATTGTCATTATTCAGCTGATTTTTCCATGCTAAACCTCACAGTAAAATTAAAAAGCTGATGAACTACATACCCAACTTTATGTGCAGTGGTTTTAAATGACAAGTGACAAAATTCACAGTGAGACCTAAATGTTGGTTTTTTCAGAATATTTGATGACATGTTAGATAATATTGCATAATGTTTATACTAGCAACCACCCTCCACCCTTTCTAAGTCCCTGAGTGCATGTCTAATCTTCTAATCACCCTGTATTAATGCTGTTTTTGTCATTAATGGCACCAAACGGTGGTGGTGTCATATGTTCTTTGCACTGTCTAATGCTTTATTGTACTGATGTACACAATGCTCCCTTTAATTTCTGGCAATTTACAGATCAGAAAAAATACTAGCAGAGTCATGCTGTACTTCACTGAAAATTATCACATAAGAAACAACAATAAACAAATTGTTCTTCAGAGTTTATTTTTTTCCCCCAAGTTTGAGAATAAGGGGATGTGATTCACATCTCAAAGGGAAAAGCCCTGACTTCCCTCCCTTGTGGAGGGGGCCACAAAGGTCCTTACTCACCAGGGAGCTTGATTTGTGAGGAAATACCTCCACCTGCCACCATTTGAAGATATGGCTGGCAGAAGCTCTTAGATGTTGCCACTCCTGGAAACAGACAAGAAAGGCCGGAATAACAAAGCAAGCAAAAGTAGCTAGGATAATAGACCAAGAGCAGGAGGACTTGGGTCCTTGAGCTGCTTACACAGGCTCAAAGAAAGGCATTTCATTGGAATCCTGCTGCCTCTTCCAGTAACAGAACCGACGAGAAAGAGTAATCTTCCAATGTATGTGGCCCTTCTGGGTCTAGGTAAGCAAGCTGTGGTGTTCAACTTTTCTCCAGGCAGCTTATGGACTCACAGTATATGTCCAAGGTCTGGAAAAAAGCAGGAGACGAAGGGATCCCCAGCAGCAATGAAACAATGTCTAGTGTATAAACAACTACACAGCTAAGTCTGTCTATAAGCAGTGCAAGAGGTGAGACACCAGAGAACAAGCTAAGATTACCTAAGTGATGAAAAATCTATTTGAAGAAAAGACTGAACATTCTTCCTTAGAGATAATGAACGAAATCCCTCCATGAAGATACCAATAACATAAAAACGTGGATCTCCTTCCATGATCACTGCTCTCCTGGATTTTAACCAGCATTTTCCTTTTAACTCAGGCTTTAAATAGGGGATTCAGCATGGACCCCACACTGGTGCAGAAAATTCACCATGTCAGAGAGCCTGGTTCCTAGACCCTGGAGAAGAAATGTTTAAGAAACATGAATGCTACTGACCCGGAGAAAAGAGGAATGGTACTGACGTGAGAGCAGCAGTTACTGTTTTTGATTTGCCTTGAGCAGACTGTAAGAAATGAAGACTGGAACTGTGACATTGATGCCCACCATAATGAAAACTACCACCTCATTGTCACTGGTGTTGGTGCAGGATGTTTAGGGGACAAGGAAGCTGTCATATAAGTAATGGATGGTGACACTGCCATTGCAGAAGTTTGGCCTAAGCACGTGCCTTGTATGGGCAGTGGCTCCAGGGTAAACCCTGTCTCTCTCTGCCACACACACACAACAAACTTCAACACCAAACACACCTAGTAAGATGTGGTGTCCTTATGCAGTGATGGATTACAGACAGCTACAAAGCAATCACAGGACATTAATGTCAACACATAGTATTTAGAGGTGACAATAAAGAGAAAGAAAATCAGCTAAGTCATGCAATCTGTACAAGAAATGATTCTTTGATACCAAGTTCATCAACATTTTGGGGGTGAAACAGAAATTCATGAAGCTCTAGTTGAAGAGGAACTAGAGTGTGGGGGTCTGAAGGTAAGGGTTCAGGCCAAGTAGAGTGACTGAGGCCAGGTTCCTCACCATGGTGACTTGTTAACCCAGCAAGGGTAGATTCAGGCCCTGAGAAGTAATTTCCAGTAGGCATTCCCATTTGGGAGATGCGTGCAAAAAAATGCAGCTCCCTTTCATCCATAATGGACCAGACGATTTTCATGAATGCTTGCCCCACAGGGTGGTGGGCATATTAGTCTGCTGGGGCTGCCATAACAAAGTATCACAGACTGGGGATTAAACAACAGAAATTAGTTTTCCACAGTTTGGAGGCTAGAAATTCAAGATCACAGTTACAACAGGGTTGGTTCCTTCTGAGGGCTGTGGGAAGAGCACCCATTCCAGGCCCCTTTCTGTGGCTTGTAGGTGACTGTCTTCTCCCTGTGTCTTCACATCTTCTTCCCTCTGTATGTGTCTGCATCCAAAGTTCCTCTTCTTACAAGAACACCAGTCATTAGGACCCACTCCTGCTAACATCATCTTAACTCAGCTTCCCCTTTCTCCAGACATAGGGTTACAGTGAGAGGCACTGGTCTTCAGCATATGAATTTGAGGGGTGTGGCCAATTCAGCTTATAACTGTGGAGAAAAATAAATGTGTCCCGTTTCTTCTCTGTTTCACATTTCCTCAGCTTGTTTCCCTTTGAGATGAATGGCTGATGAGCATTTAGAGAGCTGGAGCCTTATACCTACACAGCAGTGAGGGGACATGGGACCTTGGCGTCTATCCATTGCTATGTCTCCTCCTCTGACATTTTTTATCCTATTTTGGAGAAGCCAGGTCATTAATCCTATAAAAGCTCTCAAATTCTGTATCTAGCTAATTGTTTCCCTACATTGTCATTTAACATGTGCCTCTGTACCGTGTAGCTCCTGAAGACTGCTAGAGGTTTGATTAGATTCATGTTCACTTTTTTGGTAAAAATTCATAGGTGGTGGTGTGTGCTTCCTTTTGAACTGTATCAGCAAGACATAATGTCTAGTTGTCTCTCCCTTTTGAGATGTTGATATTGGTCAGTGCACCAGGTGTTGGCTGACGCAATCCACTAGCAGCCATTGATGATCGCTGCCTAGCTGTTCAGCAGGAATATAATGCAAGGCATGGGTATAATTTGACATTTTTCAAGTAACCACATTAAAAAAGTAATCATAAATAAATGAAATTAATGTTAGTAATATATTTTATTTAGCCCATTATATCCAAAATATTATCACTTCAATATGTAATATGGAAAATTAATGAGCTATTTTAAAACTTTTTTTGTACCAAGTCTTTGAAATCCTGTATTTTATGCTTGCAACACAATTCGGAGACAAGCCATATTTCAAGAGTTCAATAGCTACTCACACTGTTTAAGATTTCTTTATAATTTTTTTTTTGTTCTTAGACTATGTCCCTATTAGGGATGTACAGTGAGGCAACTATTAAATTCTAGGAGAAACAAACAGCTATGCAAGAAAGAAAATGTGAATATAGAATGCTGTAAGAAGTAACTGCACACAGAATTTTCAAAGTCATAAAAATGCAAACACTGAATATCAATTTACTCAAAAATTGCAATGGGAGGATGAGGGAAGAGGACTAAACCCTCATCATTCACAGAGGAAATCAGCTGATAATGTCTAACATCAAAGTTACCGGTTTTTTAACCATCAGAATTTGTTACTGCCATGAAAGTTTTCTTTTTCGCCAGTCAAGTTTACATTTCCATCTCATATCCATTACATAAATTTAACACCTCTCCTTCTCCCCTTCTGAGCCCAGCTCCTCTGTGAGGAGGAACCAGGGAAAATAAAGTCCTTTTCACTTAGGTGGGATTGTGATTTAAATGCTCTTTGGGTGTCCCTCCGTCCTGGTGACCCCCCACCTGGAACTGCTGGAGGCAGGCTCTGCAGCGAGGGGTCCTGCCCAGGGAGATGTGCTGAGCTGAGGGCAGGGATGGTAATCAGTGAGTCTTCACTGGGGAGGGGAATTTTGAAGTGAGCCTTGGAGGAGAGACATTAGCAGGTGAGCCAAGCAGGGGCAAGGAGCCCACAGAGGGGCAGCAGTACGGCAAAGGCCAGAAAGGCCAAATGCCTGGCATGGGCTCAGCAGCGCACCCAGGCTGCCATTACCTCGGAGACGCTGTGCAGCTGCTCAGACTTCTCGGCAGCCCAAGACAGAAGGCCATTTCCTAATCTATTTCTATTTAATAATAGGCAAAAACTGTGGCGTCTGCTCAGCCCATGTTCTTGGAACAAATGGACCCAATTAAAAGGCCATCATAGGGGAATTTAGGGGAAGAGGAAAAGCCATTGATCAAATGAATGCCCAGCTGCCCTGGGGCTGGTTTGCGACTGGCTGCAGCAGAATCCTTCCCACTCTGCCTTTTCCTCTCCCAAACACTGCCCTAGATCTGGGGAACTTCACACCACCCCTAGCCCCATCCTCCACTCCATTATCCCGTCCACTGACCGGTTGGGTAGCACCTCACTAGACCTCTGGATTTGTTTCACTGCCTGGCAAACCTTGTAGGAAAAAAACTATCAGGAATGCTGCAGAATACACCTGGCATTGATCCATTTCTCACCACCTTCATTGCCACTATCCGATCCTAATCCCCATTCTCTCGCCTGGGTTCCTGCGTTAGATCCTTCTGGCTCTCACTGCTCCTATCCTTGCCCTACTATGGTTTATTTACAACACAGCAGCCAGGCTGATCCTTCTTAAATCAAATTGTAGCTTTTCCATGGCTTTCCACCTCACTCATTCTCCTACCAGATTCCTTGACCTCTGGCCTCTGTTCCGGCCTTGTCCTCCCCAGTCACCGGCCCTGGGCTGAGGACAGATAGGCTGTGTGCCCCTAAGGATGAGCTGGAGAGACAGGGCTCTCCCACACGGGAGGGGGCTGCCTAGCAGGAAGTGATCTCTTCATCCTGGGGGGTGGGGAAAAGCGTGTTAGGGAGGCACAGAGGGGACTCTTGTATTGGGGGGATCAGAGGCCCCACCCTCAGAGAGGGAAGAAGATTCTGGCTTCTCTTCAGAAGAGATCCCAGACTGGAGGGAGGGGCTGGCCCTCAGGGTCTAGAGCCCAGCCCCAGATCTACAGGTTCTTTGGGATGACTTCTCCTCCCTACACTCAGCTTTGTCTTCAGACCAAGGGCTTGGGTGTCTTCCTGGCAGCCAGTGAAGTGGTGGTGTGTGTGGAGGACCCTCTCTGGGGTCTCCTTGGAGGTAAGCAGGAGGTCGGAGGGACAAGAAAGGCCAGAGGACATCATGGGGCTGTCCTCAGCCCTTCTCCCCCTGCCGCAGCAGAACCAGAGAAGACCAAGTCAGTGTCCTTGAAACCCCAAGCTGCGGAGACCAGGCCTTGGAGGCACAGCTCCCTGAGGAGGGAGCAGCTATGTCTGCCCCTCAGTCTTACCTTTCAGCAGCTGGCCATTGTGTGCTTCTCCAAAGGAATAAAATCCCCCTCAGTTCAGAGTTTGTCCTGATGCCAGAAGGTACCATGATGGGCCAGCTAGGGGCTGTACAGCTGCTGAGAGCCCATGTGGGTAGGCAGATGCAAGGAGAGCTGAAGATCACCTGCTCTCACTCTCCCACCCAGGAAGAGGCGGCCGCTGCTTGTCACTGCCGGTCAGGCTACACCCCTAGGAACGCATCCATAGCCAACAAGTTCAGGCTTCCTACTTCTGCACAGACTTCATGTGGGGGATCCATGGGCTTCTCCAAAGGGGTGAGCTAGGGAGGGGTGCTTATAGGGTTGTGGGGGTCTGGGATAGACAAAGGATGGTCTTTGGTAGAGATTGGTCAGAATTTTCAAAGTGGGGAGTTGCTGGAACCGTTGGTGATCCTATGTTTGGAACACAGGAGTCCTTGTGGAGCTTTACTATTAGATCCGTTTGTGGTCTTTTGGAAAATGCAGGTCTAAGCACATGGGTGTTTACAAGTGTGAGTTTAGATAGTCTGAGGTGGAAACATCCTGGCTTGGCCAGGCACTGTTACCTTTTTTGCAAGTCAGGATATGTTTTGCAAATTGTGTTCCCTGTTCCAATTCTCAGTTCAACCCCCATCTCACAGCCCCAACAACCTGGCTGCCAGCAGGATCATTTTCTTCTCATCACTCCCAGGCAGAGGTCGGGACCCCACTCCTGCTGCTGCAGCCAGCTCTCGCCACCAGGGGGCAGCAGGGCAGCGTCCACCAACCTGGGACCCACGGTCGACTAAGTTCAGCCAGGAAGAGAGCTGAGCCAGTCAGTGCTCAAGAACGAAGGAACGGGTCTGAAGCTCCGGACTGCCCTGTTCACTTCCCTTTGCTTCCAGTCAGGAAGCAAAAAGGGGAGGAAAACGGGGGGCGAGGAGGAAGGAATGCTGAGGAAAGGGGAGGAAGAATGAAGGAGGGAGAGAAGGAAAGGGGGTCCCCATTCCCCATCTCTTCCTGCCATCCTCAAATCTGCCTCCTTTCATCTTCCTGGGGGGGCCTTCTCGTCCCTCTCTGTCCCACGGACTGGCCATCCACCTGTGGCCCTTCTGCCTCCAGGTCATCTACTTGGTCCTGAGGGGGCTGCCCTCCCCGTTCAGCATTCTCCCTTGAACACGGTTGTGACAACTGAACACTCAACACAGACAGAAACACACTCAGACGCACATCTGTGCAGGCTGTGTGGAGCCCGTGCAGCAGACTTTCGATTTCCTTCCCCACATTTTGCAATTGCTTTGGTCACAAAGGCTGGTCTGATAGTTTAATCCCCCAGTGAGGTGGGGCTTTTCATGTTGCTGCTGATTTGGAATTTGGCTCCAGGATATAAACCTAAGGATACACAGGATAAAATAGCCCCACTTTCTAAAGAAATCTGAAAACAACTGGGGTCAGACACCTCAGAGTTTAATTCCTCCCAACCCTCTCCCAGCCTCCACTCTGACTCCGAGCTGCTAGGCTCTGTAGATTTGAAAACATCTCAGCGGTTCTGAGTTCTCAACCTAGTGGAAAGGGGGAAAAGGAGGACAAGAGCTTTCCTACCCCCAAGCCAGGTGAGGGGTGCTCTAGGAAAATCGCTCAGGGAGATGGGGGTATAGCAGTTAGAGTCTCAGCAGGAGAGATGGGGAACTCAAAGTGGGTAACTTTGGGATCGTTTCCAGAAGAGACTCTTAGGAAGGCAGGGGCTGGGATTTGGAGGGCTCCGCGCAGAGGGGCAGGGATGGGCATGTTGTCATGGCCAAGAAGTAGGGACAGAAGGGGTGTTGTGGCAGTGCTGGGGAAGATGCACTGGTGGCTTCCCACTCACCATGCCTGGAGCCGGAGCTGGAGCCGGAGGAGCGGGGAGAGAGGGACCCAAAGGAGGCGTGAGGTGGCCCCCCAGGGCTAAAGAGGAGGAGGAGGGAGCAGTAAGAAGGGGATGGAACTTTAACCTGGAATTAAACTTTGTTACTAAAAAGTGACTCACGGATTTGGAGTTTGTGAAATAGGCAGTTCTTATGGGTGGGAAAGGGAAACTGGACATCATTGAGGAGGAAGCATCAATGGAAGGGGGAGAAAATAGGTGTGTGTTGGTGCCTTACTGCACTCTCTGCAGTGGGAGAAGAGGAATCATCAGGTCCATTTTACAGATGAAGAAACTGAGTTTGTGCTCACAGAGCTGGTGATGACCAAACTGGGTCAGAACCCTGCTCCTCCTGCCTTAGCTTCCCTGTGTCCCCAAACCTCCTTCTTTCCCTAGAGCTGCTACTTGGTAACTGAGTTCAGTGCAAACTAAAGCCACATTTGGTAAAAAGAGGACTGAACAGGGAGCTCTGAGGTCAGAACCCACTAACACTCCCTCCCACCCATGTCACTCAGGCTTCTTCCCAAGGTGCCCACCCCAGGCCTTCCAAGGTGACCTCTCACTTCCAGGAGGCACAGACTGGAGCTAATGAAGGCAGCAGAGGCAGGAGGGGCAGCCAAAGGGCCCGGGCCTCACATATAGTCTCCATGTGACTGCTGTGTGACCTTGGGCAAGGCACAGCCCTCTCTGGGCCTCCAGTTCCTCTAAGCGGCCAAACAATCTCTGGGGTGCCTGCCAGGAGGGAAAACTGATGACTGGACTGGTCATGTCTCCCAGGGGACTCATGTGCTGATCCTTCAGGACTTAGCCCCAAGAAGCCAAATTGAGGTGGGGAGTTGAGGAGCAGGGCAGGGAGGTCCAGAAGGCAGGGGCAGGGGAGTTATTCTGGGGCAGGTGGACAATGGTCTAGGGCAGCTATTGTGTTGGAAGTGGAAAATCCTTTTCTGACTCCATCTCTAAGGGCTGAAAATAGACCAGGGTAAGTCCCTGGGGACTGAGTTTGGGGCTGATGACTGGCCATGACTGGCCCATTGTTCCTGGCTGGGACAGGGCTGAGACTGGACACCGGGCTAAGCTGGATCCAAGACAGGGACAAGCACAGCAAGCTGCCACTGGAGGAAGAGTGGCTGGGCAGAAGCTTCCCGGTGCAGAAGGGGAAACCGAGGCCCAGAGAGAAGGGATTCACCAAGTCCCATGGTGAAAGAGGGCAGAGGAGGATGAGTTTGGCTTCTGGAGCTCATTTACCCTGACCCTCCACCCCTTGCAAGCACACACTCCTTGGGAAGGCAAACATATCTCACCCTACAGCCCAGCCACTCCTGGCTAAGCTGCACCCTCCACCCCACAGGAACTGACATTGAACCAGTTCCACTCCAAGGCACTGTGTGGTGCAGTGGAGTCACTTCACCTCTCTGGTCACTTGGTGCCTAGGGAGACCCACTGCCCCCACTCTAGTCCTTAGAACTGAGAGCACAGGGGTCCTTGGGATGCTGTGGGAAGCAGTTAGGTGTGCCTTTGATGAAGATCAAGACAGTTGATGCCCTCACTGAGATAGGGAGAACTAGAACATGGGAGGTAAGATCCCCAGGCTTGAGAATGGGCTAGAGAGCAGACAGGTGGCCTCAGGTCACACAGCAAAAGTGGCCCATTCATTGCCTGCTCTGGCCCAGTTTCAGGCCAGTCCTCCTACTCTGAGTCTCTGGGCTTTTGATTGAACCAAGAAGTGGTTGCCCCAGTCAGGTAGAAATGGCTAAGCCTACTGCCATGTAGGTGGGAGCTGTCTAGTCCAGAGCGGCTGGCCCTGGAGGCTTGGTATCAATGGCATCCTCTTCTTCTTCCTCCTCCTCCTTCTGCTGTTGCTTCTCCCTGCTCCCTCCCACAGCCAGGTACTTAGGCTCTCTAAACACACAGGCCCATGTGCCTGGAAGGCGCCTAGTGCCAGGCAGGGCAGAGAGTGGTCCCACACTTTACTCCAGGACAGACCTGCTTCCCTCCTCCCACATCCTGGAGAATCTCAGCCACAGCAGCCCCCTGTTGCTTGCTGGCTGGACACACTGTCCTCTCCTTCAAATCATTTACCCTAATGTGGTTATATATTAAATTATGTCAACTCCACTAGGGCAGGGTCTGGCTGGGTTCCCTCCCTATCCCCGTGGCACAGTGCCTGGCATGTAAATGCTTACCACGTGCCAGGCACTGTTGTAAGTGCCTCATGTGTATTAACTCAGGCAAGCCTGTCAGTGCCCTACATGGGAGATAGTATCTCCTTTTAGGAATGAGAAAGCCGAGGTTGCTGCAAGGTTAATTGGCCCAAGGTGCCACAGCTGGAAGAAGTGGAGACATTCACCCAGGCAGTCAAGGCGTAACTGCTCTCAACCCCATCCCCTCACCCCCGTCGAACCACATGAAGGGTCAACTTACAGACCTTCCTGCCCCGCAGGGGTTGTCAGGGGCCTGGGGTGGTGGAAAGGGAACTTGTCTGGTCACCAGATAGACCTGGACTCAATCCCGACTCACCCACTTACTGTATAACCCAGAGCAAGTCCTCTCAGAGTCGGTCCCCTCATCTGCCAAATGGGGACAATAACGTCTATTCCACAGGGGTAAAGAATTAAATGGCACAGCAGATGTGAGAGGGTGGGCGCAGGATCTGGGACATGGGTTAGTACGTGAGTTCCCTTCCTCATGAGCCAGAGTCCAAACAGGTCAAATCTGCTGTGACCCAGGTGGTGGAGAGGCGTGGCTTTGGTGGCCTGACGTGAACAAGACCAGGGCAACTGCGTCTGAGGAGCATGCTGTTCAGTACCTTTCCTAGCCTCGGAGGGTGAGAGCAGGAACGTCCTCTGGGAACTACCTCCTCCTGTGCAGGGCTGAGTCCCCATGTGCCAGGGCCCCTCCACCCTGCTCTCCCCCTCACTCCCCTGCCCTGTGTCCCTAGGGCTACAGGGCTGGGTTCTGTCCACCCTGGAGAGAGAAGAGCTGGGGTGGTGGGGGTGAGGGCAGAATTCCTGCAGAGATGCTGACCTGCACCAAAGGGCGCAGAGCAGCAGAGGCAGCCAGAGCCCCTGGCACATATCCAGGTGCCATGTTGACCTGCTGAGTGACCTTGAGTCTACAGCTGGGCTAGATAATCCCTGGGGTCCCTATAAGGTGGCTCTGCCTTTTCACAGTGGCCTTTGAGTCAACAACCCCAGGAAGTGATGTCAGGGGGAGGAGGTGGAGAGTTGGGAGGGCGCAGAGAGGCCCAGAAAGTATTTTGAGAGCAGGCAGGTCCCTCCACGTCACTGCTGGACAATGGTCTAGGGCTGGAGTGGAAAATCCTGCTCTTACTTGGGCTGAAAATAGCACAAGGCAGCAGGAGCAAGGACGTTACCCACCAGGCAGGCGGCCTGGCATGGAGCAGTGAGGCCAGATGTCCACACCAAGAGGCCAAGGGGGCCCAGAGGAGGGACCCTGGGCCTGTCCCCGGTTCCCTTATTGTCTCCATTCCCACCCCCACCAGTGCCCACCACAGATTAGATGGTGGGGAAGCCCTTCCTACACGCTAGGTCCTATATCCTTAGAGATCTGCAGGCAGCTGGTTCAAGGAAGGCTTCTTGAGGGTAGATCATAGTGTTGTCTTCTTGAGTTGTGGGGCCCAGGCTCTTGGTGTCGCCAGGGCAGCTTCCTGGAAGGTAGGTGGGAAGGACATGAAAGTACTAGAGGAACTTGGGCCCGTGGTGGCCACAGCCCCACCCCCAACCACAGATGCATACTGAAGAGTTCCCAAAGTCATGATGTATAACCCCTACCTCTGGTCTAAGCAGGGCTGAGGGAGCTAGAGACCAGCTTGCATACTCCTGGCCAGCACAGCATTCTTACTTGGGTAGGGTGTCCTTATAAACCAGGGTGGGGTTCACCCTGAGCGGCAACTGGTAGGAAAGAGGAAGGTTTGGGCCTGTAGGAAAGGCTCAAGGACAGTCTGTAAGAGGTAGTCACAGAAAAAAGCTCATAGGGATGCTGGTTATATGAACAGAAATATAGAAGCTAGAATGTGGGAGGCAGGCATTTCCCACTACTTTGGGCTGGGCACCCACACTGCACAATGCAGAGTAATCACGGCGTGTGATGAGGTCCCTGTCACAAGAGGGAGCTGCGGAGCTAGACTCTAAATAGACCAACCCCTGAGGGAGCCCTGTTTTGACGAAGTAGAGTAGGAATGGTGGAGAAGTCACAGGGGCAGGCGGAAGTGGTTTGCGGAAAGAACCTTCTTTCAGGCAGAGTGGGTCCGTAGCGCAAGGGCTCTCCCAGAGGGAGAGGGAGTGAGTCTATCTTTAAGATTAAGAGTGAGGTCTGTCAGCATTGCCCACAGAACCTGCCCAAAGGCTAGAGCTGGGCCTGTGCCGCTAAGCTCCACAAATCTCCAGAGTGGTCCTGGCTGGACTCAGAACCTGCCGCAGGTGAGACCCACCTCCTCCACACTAAGCTCTGATCCAACCTGAGCCCCAACCATTATGCCATGTAGCTGGGATTTTCCCAGGAGGCAGAGGATGGGACAAGAGGAGTGAGTCTCTTCCATACTTCACCTCAGTGCAAAGGAAACCTCACGGTCAAAGCAGGAGGGAGCCCTGACGGCCTCCTTGTGGCCCACTCCTAGCCTCATTCCTACTTGGCCTGCTTCCCCTTCCTGGGGAGCCCTGCTCTCCTGCCCCTGTGTCTTTGTCCAGTGTGCCCCTGCACCTGGATGTTCTTCTCTGATGACCTGTTACTCTCAGGAGCTATAGCTCAGGAGTCCTCCCACTCCAGGAAGCCTTCGCTGACCCCCTGGTCCTCAGCCCCAACCACTCAGCATTGTCCAGTCATGTACTGCAAGGTACATGACATGCTTTCCAGAGCAACTTACACAAGCAACTGTTCAATCTTCAGGAATTGTGCAAGGAGGTTGACATCCCATTGGTAGTCATGGTAGGAGTATCTGTACCAACTGACAATGCTACAAATAAGGGGTACCCACCACCCCACTGGAGAGCCAGTTAAACGGTTTAACATTTACTAGCACATGGCTGATCATCACCATTAAGTCCTAAACTAGGGAATCCCAAAGATGGACCCCACCTGACTCCTCTCTGCAACCAGCAGAGCCAGGCACAAAAGCCAGTTAGCTTTAAAGTGGGGGATGGCCTGGAGAGGGGCTCCCTGATGGGAGACCTCCATGGGAGGGCAGGTGGCAGAAGAGAACAAGGCTGGAGAAAAAAAGGACCCTACTGTGGCTGGTGAGAGCTTCCCAGGCTGTATCTCCATCCTGCAACCACACAACACACACAGCTCAGTAGTCAGTAACACCTTTAGTATAAGTTACAGCCTCAAACTGGCTCCCAGCCTAGAGGATCCTCCGGAAGGGTTTATGACATCTCTTGAGCTGGGGGTACTCTGCAGGGCTGAGTCCATCATGGCACCCAGACTGCTGCAGACCCACTGTGGGAACCTCTGGCTCAGTCTTGTCTCCTTACCAGGGTCCTCTGGTCAGCCGTGTTCCCGCTCCTCCCAGGCATCTCAGGCCGACTTGGCTGTGTGACCTTGGTAAGTCACTTTCCTCTCTGGGCCTGTTTCTCCATTTGACTTGATTAGGCTGGAGTCCAATCCAGGTAGCTTAGCAGGCACATCCAGCTATTTATGTGGGAGTCAGGCCAGGGCACCATGGACTCTGAACCCTTGCCTTTCTTGAAAACTAATTCCCCAACTCACACATACAAATGATGACTGGGGCTGTGGGAACATGCTGAGCCCCTCCCAGATGACAGGCATCGGGGTCCTGGCTCCTTGACTCCCTTGACCGTCCAGCATGAGCTGCTGATGGTCTGTATCTGGGGAGACTGTCCCATAGGAACGAGTCCTAGTCCCTACAGCACCCCCATATAAACTCGCACAGCCCAGAGGGTTCAGGTCCTACAACTGAATGTCCTTAGTGTTCTCACCACCAGCCGGCATGGCCTCTGTCTGCCTGGAGTTCCCACTGCTGGTGGACAGGCCTCCTGTTCTCTTGGTGTCAGTTCTGTCAGACCTGCGCAGGCCCAGCCTGCGGCGAGGCTGGGTGGGAGGGGTGGGGTCCGTGGGTGGCTTGGCGTCCCGGGCAAAGCGCACAAGCCTCTGCCCAGCCAGGAAGTAGAGCACGGGGTCGAGGCAACTGTTGGCACTGGCGAGCGGCCGGGTGACCTTGTAAGCCATGTTGATGGCATTGAGGGTGTGGCAGCTGAGGTCCAACGAGCGGAAGGAATAGTAGAGGGTGCGGGTGATGTGGAAAGGCAGGAAGCAGAGGGTGAAGACAGCCAGCACCACAGCAATGGTGCGGACTGACTTGCGCTTGGCCCGCGGCAGGCCTCCAGAGGTCCCGTAGGCTGGCTTTAGCAGCCGCCGAGCCATGAGCACATAACAGACCAGGATGATGGCAAAAGGCACCGCGAAGAGCAGGCCCAGCATGACGGAGCTGTAGGCAACGAAGTGGCTGAAGAGCTCTGGTGCCGAGGTGTCGTGGCAGGTAATGCGGGCACCACGCACGCTGGTGGTGACGAAGTAGAGCACAGGGGCCTGGCAGGCCAGCACCACCACCCACACGGCGGCTGCCACCCGGCGGGCATAGAAGGCCCGACCCCAGTGCAGGGAGCGCAGTGGGCACAAAACACCCAGGCATCGGTGCACACTGATGCACGTGAGGAAGAGGATGCTGCAGTAAAGGTTGGTGTAGAAGAGGAAGCGCACCAGCTTGCAGAGCACTGTGCTGAAGGGCCAGTGGTCGCCACGGGCATAGTAATAGACCAGCAGCGGCAGGGAGGCCGCATACAGTGCATCAGACATGGCCAGGTGGAACATGTAGGTGGTGGAGGCGTTCCAGGTCTTGAGGTGGCACAGGAAGATGAAGAGCGCTGCAGCATTCAGACACAGCCCGAGCACGCACACGGTGCCGTAACACACAGGCAGGAGCACGTACTTGAAGTCCTCGTTGAAGCGGCACTTGTAGCCCAGGTCATCCCCATCCCAGGTGCCATTGCTGGTGCCATTCCAGAGGCCCAGGCCATCTGTGGCCATTGCCCTGAAGGGACAGGTGACAGGGAGAATGTCATCAGGGTCACGGATGAGTAACAGCAGGGTGGCTTGCACACCCACCTGACTGAAACTACAAGGACCCCAGGTGCTCATGGATTCTCTTGGTTAAGATCTGCACAGCCATGCTCAAGGCCTCTGTTGCCTTCTGACCTGGTTCTCTCTCTGGACCCAGAGGGCCCAGGGCCTTAGAACCCTTGAACCTCAAGAATGCATGAGATCCATGAATATCAGGACCATATAATTCTAAAACTTTAGAAGAGGGGTAGACAAACTACATCCTGAGGGCCAAATCCAGCCCACTAGTCTGTTTCTGTAAGTAAAGCTTTATTGGAACATAGCTGTACCCATCCACTCACGAGGAATTGAACAGTTGTGACAAAGATTATATGTTTCATAAAACCTAAAATAACTTACCATCTGGCCCTATACAAAAGAAAGCTGGGCAACCCCACTGTAGAACCTCAGGAGCACAGAGTTCTAGACTGAGGATTCTGAGCTCTAGAATCTGAGGATGTCGGGGTTTGAAGGGCGGTAGCATCTCAGATTCATGGAAAGGATCTTTGAAGCTGACTGGCTCCACCTCACACTCAGTGCCCACCGCCTGCTGAGGCATTTCTGGCCCGTGGGCAGCCCATACCTTCCTGGAGGTACTCCTCTATTCTGGCACTTTCTGCATGTGTAAGCAGCAGTCCTACGCCCTGGCTTGTGAGCCTACTGGCTGACACAGCAGCCGTCCTGAAGATCCCAGGGAAGGCTGAGGTGGAGGTGAGAGTGGGGGCACAGGCTCAGCTCCCTCCAGGCCTACCCAGCTTCCCTCCATGTCACTACCTTGCCATGCTCCTACCTTGTCCTTAGTGCGAATGTTACCCACCCATGGTACCTGTCTGCCCGGGGAGCACCTGGAGTGAAGGTTGTCCACTTTCTTCCTCTCCCCACCCACCAACATGACTAATAACAGCGCCCTCTCATCTGGCAGGTAGGAGACTGATATTCCGGTCTGGGGTGCAAAGATGTGCCCAAAGGTCCCAGAAGACGGTGGGAACCATAGCAAGAGTCCCAAGTGGGCAGATTTGGGACAAACACAAACAGTAACTTTCTAACAGTATGAAGGGACAGGGGGAGCTAACATTTTTCAAACCCTACTACAATAGGTGCTCAATATATGCTACTTCATTCCATCCTTACAACATGCTCCTGGGAGCTAGGTTACCATGCTCAGTTTTCCAATAAGGAGGCTGAAATACAGATCATTCAAACAGTCTGGCCAAGGTCACACAGCTGAGGACAGGCTGCAACTCTCACCCAGGAGTGTCCCACAATGGAAGGGGTTGTAGAAGGGAGGTGGTGAATTCCCTGCTTATGGCGGTGTGCAAGCAGCTCTCTTGCAGACTCTGCACAGAACTCCCTGTTTGGGGGTGTGTCAGGGAGGACAGAGAGGGCAGATGACTTGTGAGTCCTCCCCATCTGAGAATCTGGGGCTGAATGATTCCCTTCACTTTGCAACCTGGGGTCCTGAGAGGCCGGGCTGCAGGGATTCTTCAGAGCCAGCAATGTCCACTCCCTTAGACCCTGCACTTCCTGCTCAGCCTGGCCTCCCAGCAGCAGTTCAGGGCCCATGAGGTTGAGACTAGGGAGCTGAGGACACATAGGTCCCTCAGTTTCCCTTCTTTCCCCAACCCTTCCCCCTTCCCCAGGTCTCCTGTTTGCAGCAAAGGTGCGACCAGGAGGAAGGGAGTGAGCACTCACGAGCTCCCTCCCAGGGACACAGGTTCCTCTGCAAGGAGCCCGGGAAGATCCCCAGCGAGGAGGCAGGGAGAAGCTTACATGGTGCCAAGTTGGGAGGGAGTAGGTATGAGGGGGCTCTGGCAGGGCCAGCTGTGGGGACACCCCCTGTCTCGGAGCCAGGACTCAGGACCCACCCCGGTCCATGCAGCCTGGTGTCTTCCCCTTGCTGCTGGAGTCCCTGCCACAGCCTCCCTGCTGCCAGAGGGGTCTTTGTGAAAGACAAAGGCATCCCCCTGCTTTGAAACCCTCTTGGCTTCTGCCTGCTCTCAGCTCCTCAGTCTGGCACTGAGGTTTTTATAATGGAGCCTCTATCACCAGCCCTATCCCCTGTGAGCCCTGCAGTTCCCTAAATGTGCCCGGCACTCTTCCCCTCCCAAACTTAGTTCATGTCATTCCTTCAACCTGGAGTCTATTCATAACCCTCACTTCCACCTGCTGAAATGACAACTCTTTATCCCTTAGCATAGCAAACACTGATTAAGAACCTGGCCTGTAAAGCCGGAAGCACTCTCCCTTCACTGTCACCCCTCACCCTGGGCATCCCTCACACCCAGACTGCCATTGTTTCCTCCTCTGTAAAATGAGGCAGTTAATAGAACCTATACCATCGGACTGCTGTGAGGATTGAGTAATTTGTGTAACATGTTTGGAGTGGTGTCTGGCACACAGGAGGTACACTGTGGTGTTATGAGCCTCAAGGCCCAGCTCTGATGTGGCCTTTTCCTGAAATCTTTGGGAAGTTCTCTCAGGCCACCCATGGAGGAGCTTTGACTGGAGGCTGTGGGGCAGGTGCGTGGAGTGGGTCAGGGGAGTGGTGCTGGGGCCAGGCCTGGGAACCTCTTGAAGGGAGAGATCTGACAGCTATTTGGGAGGGAGGCTAGGGACTAGCCCAGAAGGAGTCTGGAGGGAGGAAGTGCAGGAGAGGAAGGCAGCCAGGATGCCTGGCTCATGGATCAGGAGAAGCAACAGGCTGGGGAGAGGGGATTCAGCGTCAGGCATGGTAAGTGTGGGGTGCTCCAGAGGGGTGTCATGGGATCCGGGGATGGGTGAAGGCTGAGACCATTAGATCCAGCTCTTGGGGAGGTGGCCTAAGAGTTGCTGGCTCATAGAAGCTGCAGGAGGAGTTTGGATGTCCAAGTGTGAGACTGAGGAGCTGTAGAGGGGCCATATTCCCCCCAGGGACTGGCGTGGGGTGTCCAGCTCTGTCACAGAACCCCAGGTGACAACAGGCACCTTCCCGAGGTTCAGGCTTCTCATGGGCTCAACCCCCTTGCCCTGGAGAACTATTAGCCCCAAAAACTCCCCCTTGAGGTCCTCTGCTCCACTGGAGATAGGGACAGTGGCCTCCACCATGCTCTGTGCTCTGTGCACGCACACCCAGGCCCACTTCCATGCTGCTGCTCTGTTTTGGCCCCAGTGCTGAGGCCTGATGGGTCTCCCTAGAGTCAGGGGCCAGGCCTTCATCCTTCCTTCATAGTCAGCATCACATTGCTCTTCCCAAAAAGTTTCTTGCTAATCACTAATAGTGGAATTTCTGGCACTGTTGAGAGGGGTGGAGACTTCCCTAAGTCTCTTCTTTTTATTTCTTATTTTATTTTATTATTTTATTTTGGTATCATTAATCTACAATTACATGAAGAACATTATGTTTACTAGACTCCCCCCTTCACCAAGTCCCCCGCACATACCCCTTCACAGTCACTGTCTATCTGCATCTAAGTCTCTTCTGAATCAAGGGAGCTGCCCTTTCCACCTGTTTTAGGACATCCTGGCCTCCACCCTCCCAGACCAGCTGGGGCCTCCATCACGGTGGCCCATGTCCAGAATGACTGTACATGCCCTTTGTCTCCACAGACTGGCCCACCAACATGAAGTATGTCTTTCTTGGTCCCCTAGTCCCTGCTTATGGGGACACCCAGGTCCCCAGCCTCTCCCTCTGCCCTCTCCTCTGCCTCTCCTGATCCGCAGTGCCCTTGGGCTTCACGCCCACTCCCTAGAGACTGGCTCTCACTGTCGACCATCACTCACCAGTCCCTTTGTGACTACTTCTGGCTGGCCCTGCCTGAAGAGCTCCTAGTCTTCAGGGAGATGTGAGCATTGTAAATGCCCTGCCAGGCTTCCCTCTTAGGTGCATGGTGTTCCTTCTGCCTGAAGGCCTTTGCAGAACTCACCTACGCTGTACTCCATCTTTCCCATCCCTCAAGGCTTTCCTCAAATGTCACCTCATCTCAGTAGTGCCCACCCCCACCCCTGGGCATCCCTCACACCCTGTTGGTAATTTGTCCTTCTACCTTCTACCCCAACATATTCTAGGTGGTCCCACAGGGCTGGGTCCATTTGATTCTTTTCTGTGTTCCTAGCATCCAGCAAAAGGCCTGTCTGATCCAAAGCAGGCATGACACAAATGAGAGAATGCACGAATGAGTGAATGAATGACGCAAGCACAAGAGGCTACGGGACCCCAGAAGAGGCTGAGCTTAAGCTGGTGGCCCTTATTCCTCTGAGGGCCTCCCAGACGACAATGAGGCTTAAAGATTTCTCAGCTGCTGACCCTAGGTGGCCAGGGGTCACCCCAGTCCTCCTGGGGCCCAGCCCACCTGAGGCCTGCCCCTGCCCTAGACAGACCACTGGACTGCCTCTCTTGCAAGAGCCCTGCCCTTCTCTGGACAGGGCAGGGAAACACCAGGGGGAGGGGAACGGGGCCTTGGCATTCTGGAAATGGGGCAGCCGTGGGGCTCACTGTGTATACATCTGACTGTGACTGTGTACGTCTCTGTGTACCTAAGTGTGATCATGCCTGTGTGTCCATCTCTGGCTTAGGTCATGGGTCAGTCTAGATCACAACCTCCTGATCCTGGAACTCCCCCCACGCCCACTCCTCACTTGGTAGCGGCCAAGCCTGAGCTGAGCAGCTTCCACACAGCATCCGCCTTTCATCCCTGTCCCTTACGACTCAGTAGTTACCCCCACAGAGGTGAAGCTGCTTGTTCCAAGATCACACTACCAGGAACTGGGAAAGAGCAAGGCTTTCTGATTCCAAAGCCTTAATTCACCACAGCCTGGGATAAGTGAGTAGGGCACGGATCCCCTGGACCTATCCCCTGTTCGGGGGCGGATACACATGCTGCGCCTGCCTGAGCCTCCCAGCCAGCAGACCCTGCCTTCACATGCCCTACTGAAGAGCCCCTGCTGCTGCTGTCAGGATGCTCAGCACCTGCTCAGGTTCCTCACTCATGAATGCACACGCCTGGGCTGGCTGCAGGGAACTCTGTGGGAAACAGGAAAAACAGGTCCCCTGGCCTGGGACCACACCCAGCTTCCAGCATTTCTCAGGGCAAGCGGTGCTGAGGGCTCCTGAGGCGGAGGTGGAGACAGCAGGGGCTCTGGGTCAGCACCCATGGGAAGTCAGCTAGGCCGAGTCCTCCCAGGGCCACCTCCTCTGCTCCATCCTCGGCCCAAAGAGGCAGAGAGGTGACATGGTGTGTCTGTCCCAGTAGGAGGGCACTCTGCCCACTCCCATCCCCTCCCTTCAGCTCACATGTTCCAGGGATGGATGCTCCCAGACTCCTTCTCCAGGTGTCCCATTTCACAGGAGGGTGGCTCTGCTGGGGACTCTCCCCCATATCTTGCAGAGATGAGCTGAGCCTCCAGTGCCCCCTCCATTGGTCCTGGTCTGTGTTTAGCCCCATGGCAGGAAGCAGTCAATACTCTCCTTGCCTGGTATACACTTAGTGGTACTTCAGCCAACTCAGTTTTGCTCAGACTGGGTCACTACCTGAAATATCCTTCATCTACCCTCCTGCTTCTAATCATTCCTCCACAGGTAGTGTAAACACACATGAACACACACAGGCATGGTCACATGTACACAGACAAACACGGTCACACTCAGGTGTATACACAGTGGGTGAACACATAGTCCTAGACAATCAGGGTCTGGAACAGCCTTTAGAAATTACCTGCGCCAAATTCCCATTTGACAGAGGAGGAAACTGAAGCCTGAGGCCTCAGAGGAAGCCAGGGACAGAGCCAAAATCCTGTGGCCCTGGGTTTTGTCTTTCCTGGGAGCTCCTCGCACAGGGCTTCAGCAAGGGGATGGTTGCCTGGTAGAGGGACCCTTCTGGACGGGCAGGTTCCAGCATCCACTAGAACCCCAGGCACAACACAAAAGAAGAACATCCCCTGTTTTTTTTCCCATCTGCTTCCTTTCCCTATAATGGAGGAGTGGGGTCTGAGGCAGTTGAGGCCAGGACCCCAAGCTGGAAGTGCAGTGCAAGCCTGGGGAAAGTGGGGAGAAGAGATAGGTGGCTGCAGGATTGGGCAGGGGCAGAGCCCTGGGAAATGTCCCTGGGCCATTGTTTTCTTAGCACACCTTACCCCAGAATGCTCAGGCCAGCTAGCCAGTAGCTACTTGCCAATCTGCTCTAGGGTCTAGTGACAAGGTGAAAGAGCTTCACCTTTTAACCCTACCCCACCCAGGGTCATACCTCACCTTCTCCTCCTTAGGAGATGTCTCCACACAGCAGACTAAGGTGGAGTAGAGCACGTTCTCAAAACCATTCTCCCATTTCTGAGAAGGGTCTCTGTCACCCATACTTTCAGGCTTCAATATATCTTTGACAACCTCTTTCTTTCACTCATCAAGCCCTGTCAGGTCAGCCAATGCAGTGGCTCAGACAAGCCACTCCTCCCCACTTGTGGTCTTAAGCCAGCATTTCTACTCCAAACCACTGCACCAGTCTACTCACTGGCCTCTTGGCCTCTACACCTGCCCCTCCTGCCCGTCCTTCAAACTGCAGCCACGGGTCTTCCTAAAACACAACTTTGACTACATACTGTTGAGCTCAAAAACCTTCCATAGCTACCTATTGCCCTCAGGCTAGCGTCCAAGCTCCTAAGACTGGTACTCATGGCCATAGCTGAGCGGGTCCCTACCACCCCTCCAGACAACTCTCCTTCTCTGCCTCCACCCTCGTCTTCCTCTCTCAAGCACAGCAAACACAGCCCCATGGTCATATCTTTGCTCAGGGACACTCTACCTTATCTTCAAACTGCTATGTCATAACAGAGCTGAGTGCTTTCTCATGATAGGCGGCTTCAGAGACCGCTTCTCTTTAATCTTGAGAAGCTCAGAGAGGCTAAGTAACTTTTCCAGGACCACAAAGCTAGAAAATGGCAGAGCATCCCTTGTCTTATGACTTCAGGAGCTGTGCCCGGCCCACTGCATCCCTACCCTCCAGAGCCCAGATCCTCTCCTCCATGAAGCTCCCTGGCCAGCCCTCTTGGAGCCCCATGACTCGGCCTGTGCAGTCAGTTCTCCACAAGAGAAATGTCCTACAAGCAGGGCCCAGGATGTCCTCTTCCAGGTACTTCTCCAGTGTGAAGCGGCCATGATGGTGACTGTACCCATTTCACAGGTTAAAAAAACTAAGGCTAGAAAGAGTAGCCCAAGGTTTCACCTAAGATCACCAGCGAGTCAAGAACAGAGCCAAGCTTAGCATTCAGACTACATGCCCTCTTGACCTGGCTCTGGCTGCCTCTACCCCACACTGGGGCTTTTTCCCTGTGGCCCCAGGATAGTAAGCCCAAAGCCAGGAGGAAGGCCTGAGGCAGTTCCCAGTCCAGCTACAGAATTTCTAGGGTGGTTGGACAACATTCCAGCTTCTCCACTAGGGTGGCTCCGGAATGTACCACCCACTCTCCTGACTACATGGCTGGCCCTGTCCAGCTTGGTAGGGGATAGTGATCCGTCACCATTCTTGAAACCCCTGCTGCCTGCCTCTGCTGGGGGTGGGGTGTTGTGAGGGGAAATAGAGGACCGGGTGCCACAACACCATCGAGGGACAGGGGAGGCACCGGGCAGGTGGGAAATCTGAGTTCTGCCATTCCCAGCTGTGGGACCTGGACAAGCCTCAGCGCCACAACCTGAGTCTCAATTTCTTCACAATCTAAGAACAGTTCCTGCTGCACAAGGTTGTTGAGATAAAGGAAATGATTTAGACTCATTTTATGAAATAATTAAGAAAGATGATTTCAGCAGGCAGAAAAGGTAGGAAGGATGGGGGCATCCCAGGAAGACAGAAAGGGCAGGATGGCCCCAGGAATTATGGGCAGAGTAGCAAGGCCACAGCCAGACTGACTATAGGTTAAGCTTCCCATGCACAAGGCCATCCTCAGAAGGGAGAGCAGAGACTGCAGCAGGAGCTCGACCCCACCACACTCTTCCACTCACTCCCCCTTTACAGAGGCTACCTGTCCCTATGCAGGGCACTTGGGAACTCCGAGGTGAGTCAGACCCCTTCATGATATCAAGGAGCTCACTGTCAAGGTCGGTGGGCAGGGGGGATTTGGAGAAAGACCCAGAAACAGGTAATGACAACTCAAGGTGATCAGGGCTGAAGAGAGCAGAGGCACCAGGGCTGGAGCAGTCAACAGGGCCCCTCACGGGAACTGGTCGCGAGTGGGGGGGAAGGGGTGTCAGGGAAGGCTTCTTGGAGGAGAGGACACCTAACCTGCATTTTGGAAGATGGGTAGGATTCAGAGTGGAGAAAGAAGAGAAACATGAGCAAAAACCAAAGCAAGAGATCCTACAGTGTGTCTGGGGATCTGTCAGTCACCCCTGTGGCTTGAGCAAGTGGAGAGGGCAAGGCTGCGTAGGACAGGAAGGCTCTCGGGAGTCACCCTCCGGCCCCGGCCAGCAGACCCGCAGCCCTGCCTGGTGTGCTTTCTGTACCACAGGCACTAGGGCTGGTTTGGGGAAATAGCTGAGGGGAACCTCAGACGTTACCAGCAGGGCTGTCGCAGTGTGCTCTGCAGCCTCCTCCAGGACGCCCTGGGCTCTGTAACTCTTCCTGAAGGTGCTCTCCCTCTCCAGAACCCCCAGAATCCCAGCTGTGGGCCACCCAGTGGGAGAGCATCTGAGTTTGGGGGTCTCAGATCAGCCAGGCTGGTCGTCCCACCTTACAGATCAGCAGCCCAGGACTATTTAGGAGGAAGGGCCTTACTCAAGTCTGGTGTTCTAATTCACTGTGGGGTTGAGCACCTCCCCCCCGCCCCCACCCCAGGGCAGGTCTTCAAACCCCCTGTCCCACCTCTGACCCAGCACGGTCCAGCACTGCCCAGCACAGGGCTAAGAGACCTGCTGCTACACTGAACCAGTTCAGAACCACAGAGTGCAGGACTCCACCCTGACCTATCACACCCAAATGCCTCTGGCCAGACTCAAGAGGAAAGGATCCTGAGTGGAGGCTCTGACCGGGAACCACCCATGCTTTGTAATTTTGGTCACATCAGTTCCCCTCTCTGAGCCTCAGGTTCTTCACTCTCAAATGGGGAGAACCACCTCTAAAGCAGACAGCCCATGAGGGATGAGCAAGACGGGGCAGGAGGGGGCTCCAAGGGGCTGGCAAATCATGCACCTGTTGATGAGGAGGCTGTGTCTCCCCATAACAGACAGACACCAAGATACTTTTCAGCAGGCAGCACTGCCCCCCTTCCCTTGCCACTGCCACCCCTGGTGAACCAGCAGTGGGGCAGGGGTTATGGTCAGAGTAGTCAGGGAAGGCGCCTGCAAGGAACTACGATCAGATTTGAAGAGAAGCAGCAAGGGTCCAATTTGGGAGGAGAAAGAGGAGAATGGAGAACCCAAGGTAGAAAAAGGGACAGACATGTAGAGCAGAATATAAGGGAGTCTATGATTGTGAGATTGCTCATTCTGGGTGCCTCCAGGAGCCTGAGCTCATTGGTTCTGACAGTCTAATTCCAAGAGTCTCTCATTCTAGGAGTCAGTGATAAATGTTACTTTAATTCTGTTACTCATTGCTTCTGGTAGCCTTTGATTTGAGATTCTCAGAACCACAGGAGTCTGGACTCGCAGAGTATCACAATCATAAATCACTTTGCCAAGAGCCACAAAGTCTCAACAAACACCTGCCAATGGTCCCATGTGCCTGACCTCAGAGGGACCCTGCAAACCCAGACTCAGATCAGGTTGTCAGGCCCTTGAGGAACTCCAGTCTGAGTGGGGAGAAAGAAACAGAGATGGACCAAGTCCACTTGGGTGATTAAGCCATGATCATGGGAAGCCCTAACTAGCCTGGGAAGGTGGTCAGGGAGACCTTCCCAGAGGAGACATCATTTGAAAGGGGAGTTGATGGATGATTAGGAGTTTGTCACGTGGACAACAAAGGTAGGAAGGCAATGAAGGCAGGAGGAGCATGCTCAGAGACTCAGTGATGTGACAGTGTGGCCTGTCAGAAGGACGGGGAGTCTGAGATACTGGGTGCAGGGTTAGGTGGCACCAGACGTGTGGGGCCTGAGACACATATGAAAAGGCTTGAATGCCAGGCTGAGGAGGTTGGCCTCTATCCCGAGGACAATGGGGAGCCAGAGCCATGGCAGGGTTTAAACAAGGAAAGACATGGTCAGAGTTGACCTTTGCAAAGATGATGCCACATGGAAGGTGGACAGGGAGGGGGACTTGAAGGCAGGGAGATGAAGGCAGAGACTACACATTCAATGGTTCAGCGAGAGAAGCTGGCCCTCTCTGTGAGATGGGGCACATCCTGAGGGCCACAGCCCAGCCACAGCAAGACATCCCCTCCCACAGCTGGCACTGGGGAAGATGGGCAATCACAGGGAAGCCAGAGCAGTGCTAGGAGCCCCCTCCGACCCCCAGGGGAGTCAGGGGGTAAAGGGGAGGTCATGCAGGCTGAAGTCTAAAGGAGGCCCTCCTCTCAAGCTCCAGGGCCCAGGCAGTGCTATTGTTGTGATGGTGACAGGGTATCAGGGTAGAGGATTAAGGAGGGAGCCATTGCCCAGGAGGGACTCCAGCTACTCACCCTGGACTATAGGCCTAGGAGATGGTGTGACAGGGGAGCGCAGGAAGAGGAGCAAGGCCCTCCTCTTTCACTATCCACTCACTTTCACCTGATCCTTCATTTTCCAAACATTCATTGGCAACTGCTCTGTGCCCAACCTGCGCTGGGTGATGTGGTCTCTCCTTGTCCTGCAGCTGACCCCTAGGATGAGTGCAGAGGTCAGGGGAGGCTCCTGCAGCCAGCCTCCCCACATCAGGGCCCAGGGGCTGGGAGAGGCTGGCCTGCGGACACAAAGGCAGGACCAAGAGGAAAGTGTGTCAAAGGGCGCACCAGCCAGGCCCACAGAAAGCAGTTCCAGGAGAGGACAGATTTCACCAGGGGCACCTCCACCTCCTCTCACCAGATCAGCAAGGCTTCCTGCTCCTGTGGGCAGCCTGAGCAGACATTATCTTTTCGGCAACTGGGTAATCAGGCCACAAGAAGACCTGAAGTCGTGTTCTCAGGACAAGACTCAGACTTCCTTCAGCCTGAAAGCCAGAAGACCAGGCCTTACTCAGATGGGGCTTCTCTCTTGAATGGGGGAGGGATAAGCTGGGGCAAGTAGGCAGAAGCCTTAGCTTTCACCTCTTTTTTGTGACCTTGGGCAAGATATTTCTGAGTCTCATCTGCAAAATGGGAATAATAATTCCTCTCTCACAGGGTTGGTGGAGCACAAGATGAGGGACATTTATAAACAGTTACTAGTAAGCTGTCTTTGCAGTGGGGGCAACAGGGAGAAGAAGATAGTCAGTAGTTAAATTCTGATAACTAGCACTCTTCCATGCTATTGTACCCATGTTCTCTTTTCATTTTTTAAATGCATTTAGGTCTGTGAGTATCACACTTCTCCCTGGTGCATTGCTCTTTACTGCTTACACAGCCCTTTCCTGTCTTAAGAATATTCACAGTAACCCTGCATTTGAAGAGGAAAGAACCATTATGCCCAATTTACAGATTGCAAAAGTGCCACCAAGAGGGGCACAGCTGCCTCTCTAGGGCCTACAGCTAGGAGAGAAGCCAAATCAAAGCACTTGCGGACCACCCATGGGGCCCTGATGATGTTCTCACACTCATTTAGCTGGTCCTTGGAGGATCCTGGCGCATCCGAGCACTGTGCATCCTGGGCAGGAAGAGGACAGGAACGGAGGGGGGTACAGTCTCACTCTGCAGCCCCAGCTTGGCAGCCATTTATGAGTGTTGCCCGCTGTGATCCACCAATCCCCCTGGCCAGACCCCAGGACAGCCCAAGGCAGGAAGAAAAGGAGAGTAACAAGCCATCTATGCCAGGGCCCGTGCACACACATACTATCAACACAGGACCTTACTGCTTCTGGCCTCCTAGAGACTGGCAGGGCAGGAACTGCCCCCAAGGTCATCCAGCAAGTTGGAGGAAGAGCTAAGATGAGATCAATTGCAGGTCTCCTGGCTCCCACCTGGGGAGAGTCCTAAGTATCCCCAAATTCTTCATCAGAAGCATCCGAGGACTCAGAGAAATGTTTGGCCAAAGGGACAAGGGCTCAGAATTCAAACAATGCCTGTATGATTCTGGTATCAACCTCACAAATGCTCTGACCTCCATGTACTTAACACTATTCAAACCATTCTCCACCCTGCAGCCACAGAGATCTTTCTGAAATGCCATTCTGAACATTAACCTCCCCTGCTCACAAACTTTCCATGGTTCCCTATTTCCTTCAGGATGAAATCCAAATTTTACACTTGCACACTCTGGGTCCTGTAGTGCTCCAGGGCATGCTCTTCTGACAACTTGTGCCACTCACGCTGACAACCTGATTCTGGTTTCCCCTTCTTTGTTATGACATGGCACTCCAGTCTAGACAGGCCTTCATTGGGGAAGCCGGGGACAGGGAGCAGGGGCTAGGGGCTGCTGCTGTTCTCCTAGTTCAGCTCAGCCCTGTGCAGGGTTCTGGCAACACAGAAATGCATGAGACTCAGTTCCTGCCCTCCAGGGGGCTCCAGATCTGGATAGAGAGAAGGAAGAGACAGACAGAGATCATAACAGTCCAAGGTGGGATGGGGACTCAGCACTGGGACTGCAAGAGCCCAGAAGAGGCTCCAACCTAGCTGGGGAATCAAGGAAGGCTCCCCAGATGAGAGGATATCTGAGCTGGGCCTTATGACTGGGTAGTTTTCCAACTGAGGAAGAGGAGACTAAGTGGGCATTTCAAGCAGATAATATGCAATGGTCCGGGGGCAAGCAACTAGCCCAGCATGTGCTGACTACATGTAGTTTCTAGAAGCTGAAGAGTTAGGTGGGAGAAATGGCTGGAAAGGTTGGCAAGGAACAGTTCTTGGAGGCCTTGAGTCGCAGGCTAAGCTCCTGTGGAAGTTTGGTGACAGTTTAACCCCTAGAGGAGAACAGCTAGGATTTGAGTTTTAGAAAGTTCCCTCCAGGGACTGACCCTACCCCCACCCCCTAACAGTGAGCCAGTCCAGGAAGACGCTGGTGCTGAACATAAGCCACACACATTAGCTCCTCAACAGCCCTGAAGTTCATCACTATTATTCCCCATTTACAGACCAGGCCACTGAGGCTCAGAGAAGGAATGTGCCTTGCCTGGGATCACAAAGTGACCAGGGCAGGATTGGAATATAGGTCTCTAAGTCTCCAGATACATTTTTGGGGCCCTGTCTGCTCAAATAATGTCCTTTCTCAACCACTCCTACCCACAGATAGCTGACACTTTACCAGGGCCCACCCTGACCTCAAAAGCTCTCCATTATTTCAGCCTGGACCCCAAAACAAACAAGCACCTCAGGCTGCAGGCCCAGGGAAGCAGGGGATGCCATGCTGAAAGCAACAGCTGCCACCAGCCCCACAGACCCCAGACTGTAAGTTCTAGTCCGCAGCTGGGCCCGGCCCTTGGATCTGGCTCCTGGGGGCTTGTGCCACTGGCCGTTCTGGTTGGGGAGCGGAGGGCACTGCCTTTCTCCAGACTGACTCTTCCTACAGACCTGCCTGCCAGATTAAAAGTCCCCTGACAGAGGCTTAACTGTCCTTTCAGGCCACTGCCTCAGTCCCCCTAGTCCTACCGACGCCCAGGCGGGACGGGCCACCCAGAAGGCCCCTGGGCTCAGGGGGCGCAGCGGGACTGCCGGGGTTCGCGGGTCTCTGGCTGCGGCCCCACGCCATGGGGACGCTCACACCAAAGCGCTCAAACACAAACAAGTCCCACAGGTTCGGCCACTTGACCCCCCAGCGGCGCACGCACTCCCCACTGACACAGAGACGATCCCAAATACTCGGACGCACACTCACCGGAGTATCCGCCCACACTCCCCGAGACCCATGCTCCAGTGGCGCCTAAGTTCGACAAGCGGCCCACCGACGCGCTCACAGAAGTGCCCCACTCCGCCTGCCCCGCGCCGAGCCCACACCCGCCGCGCCCAGCCTCTGACCCCTCCAGGCGGCCTGCCGCTCACCTCGGCGGGACGCTCGGCCGCCGCGGCTGCCCCGGCCGCCGCTGCCGGCTGCCCGCGCCCGCGTCCCGCCGCCGCCGCCGCGACCCACGTGCCTGGGAGCCGCTCCCGCCCCGCCTCGCTCCCCACCCAGCCGGCCGGCGGGGGCGGGGCGGACTCTGGACAGACCCTGGCACCGCCCTGCTCCCGCCCCGCCGGACGCGGGCCACCTGCCGCGGACGCCGCCCGCGATGCCCCTTGAGGACGCTGCGCGGGCAGGGCTCGGCACCGACTGTCCCACCGCCCGGGGGGACCGGGGCCGCGCGCCTGCCTCGCACAAGATGAGGAGAGGTTTCAGAGACGCTCAGTTTGCGGTTTGCCTGGTGGCTGTGTGGCTCCCTCCTGTCGCTGCCCATCGCCAGACCTTTCCGAGAACCCGTGCCCCCTCCTCCCAGAGACCTGCTCAGCGCGACTCGCTGAGAATTCGCATACCTTGCTTTAGACCAAGAGCGGGGAGAGGGTGCTCCTCGCTCCCTAGGGAGGAAATCCAGGCATTCAGGGTCCTGCCTCTCTCCAGTTTCAGAGAGCAGAGTTGGGAGCCTCCCCTGTGCTTCCTTTGCTTAATCTCAGCCAGAAAGAGCCACTGGAAATTTCCCCAACTCCCTGCTGGTTTTGGTCCCTCATCTGAAGCTGCTTCCCTTGAACTGCCTTCTCAGGCTACTCAAGCCACACACATTACTCCCTTCTCTGCCCTCAACTCCAATAGGATGGCCTTCTGTGGTCAGGGCCCCTATATCTGCCCCTTTCCTAGACTGTGAGCTCCAGGAGAGCAGGCACCAGGTCTGTCTTCTTCCTGCAGCAGGTCCCAGAGATCCCAGAAGTTGCTCAATACTTGCTGAATGTAGGAATGGATGAAAGAATGGATGCCCCTGTCTCTCATTCTGGTGTAGGTGTCAGAAATGTAGGTTCTGGCTCAGCTTTAGCACTGACTCTGGGAGACCTTGACCCAGTTCCAGTCCTTCTCAGGGCCTCCTTTTCTGTGAAATAGAGACAGTCACATCCACCCTCCTGCCAACCAATATCCATCCATCCAGGGTTTGGGATGGTCAGTGTCTCTAAAGTGCAGAAGAGGTCTCTTTCTGTAGCCAAGAAGCTTGCCCAGGGCCCTGGGGCCTTGAGTCTTGCTGGGCCCCACATCAGCTGACTGGGACCTGGCTGTTGGCCCCAGGAGGGGCCCAGGAAGGATGCTGGTTGCTGTTGTGCCAGGAGCGGGAACAGAGTGAACACTCAGCCCTGTGTGGCTGAGCCGCCTCTGCAGTCCCATAGGGACCTCTGCCTAGAAGACACAAAGGCCCCTTATCTAGCCTCCTTCATCTATTGTCCAAGTCAGTCCATGCAGCTTCTACAGAGCTAGGAATCCCAGCTTGTGGAGCCCAGGCTTTGGGGTCCCAGTGCGGAAGTCCCCCTGGGCACTGTAGGCCCCAGCCAATACCCCTCTCTCCTCTCCCTTCCAAGCCTTCAGACCTCTACTGTAACTGCTGCTTAGCACAAGAGAACAAAATTTCTTTGATACCAAAATCAGGACCCGGGGCTCTGCCTCAGTCTCCAGCCAGCCGGAGAGTGGGCAGCCCAGAGTCCCGCTCTGACTCAACTCCCTTACTTTGCAGCCAAGGAAACTGCATTCCTGAGACACGCAGTGTCTAAACTACCCCAACAAGTGACTTAGTGAGGCCTGAGGAGCAGAGAAAAGAGACTTGTCCTTGAATTTTGGCTTGCACACAGCCTTGGGTTCAGGTTCTGGTCTTGCTTCACCTCTCGGGTTACTCTTCTCTGAACCTCAGTTTCCTTTTCTGCAAAATGGTAATAACAGCCCCTTTCTCACTGGTTCATCTGGAGTTCTTTTTTTCAGGGTTTTACCCATCATCCTGAGCTGGCCTGGGCTCAAGGGGCTAGTATCCCCTCTAATGAGGGGCTGGAAGTCTAGGTCTCCTGACATCTTCCCCTGACACTCACCACTGGGCTTTAGAGATCATCAGGTTCAGCAGGCTCCAAATCCCCTTGCTGAGTCCACCCTACCTGGGGCTGCCTGAGGAGCTCCCTTCCCACTTCAACCGGAGCACCTTTGCTTTTATCTTTGTATTCATTTACATTTCCTGGTAATACTTTGTTGGAAAAATATAGAAGTTTCCATGGCTAAAAGACTTTAGACCTGTCGTCCCAGCCAGGAAATTTGAGGTCCAGCAAGCCCCACATAAGGCCCCATTTGGAAGGGGGAATAGCATGAAGGAAGCCTTCCTCCTGCCAACAGCTAGGACAGGCTAGTGGTGAGGACCAGGCCCATAATGGTCCCCAAGAGGGTCATGGAGCCATGGGAGGTAGGAGGGAGGCAGGGTTCCTTTAGCAGCAGCAGGTCAGGATGGGAAAGGGCAGGCCCAGGGTCCCTTTTCCACATGCAGAATGAGGCTTCCTCTCTCTCCAACACTGAGCAGGCATTTGGCTCTCTCAAACCTTCTGTCTTCCTTCTCTTGACTTCTTTCTTCTCCTCTGAGAGAACCTTCCTCTCTGAGAATCTGCACTTGGGGTGAAGCCCTTGCTGTGGCTCAGGCATCCTTGCTCAGCTGGGACATGATACCTCCAAGCCCTCCTTCACAGGCTAAGGTGGTGTTTCTGTCACACACACACACACACACACACACGCACGCGTGCACACATGCACACATGCACAGCCAGCCCCTGTCTCACACCCTTTGGTGGCCCCACCATCATGAAGATAAAGCCTGGCTCTGCATCCTGCCACACCAGCCCCCACCCCCACTTCTCTGCCTCCCCTCCTGCCTCTGATCCAGTCATGTTAAAGTGCTGAGCCCTCACCCACCTCCAGCCTGGCCCTTGCTTCTCCCTCTATCTGCAATGCCTCTTCATGCTTCTCTGCCTATAGGAGCAATAGAGACTTCTTCCATCCTTATTGCTCCTATAAGGCCCAGCCCAGGTGCATCCTTTGTCACACCATTCGCCACACTGTCATCACTATGAATATCAATCTTCCCTCTGATGGGGATCCCCTTGGGGGCTGAGCCAGGGTCTATCCTGTTCATAGTTAAACTCCCAGCACCCAGTTAAATGTCCCTGTCACCTGGTCAGCCTCCATGGATATTTGTTGTATGAGTGCATGAGTAAGAACACAATTTAGTGATCACCTTCTTTGTGCTAGTCATTATGTTAACATATCTCATTTATCATCACCAGAACCCTGTGAGGTAGATGTTATCATTACCATTTTACATATAGGGAAACTGAGCTTCAGAAAAGTGAAGCAAATGTCCAAATTTACACAGTGAGTCTGTAGTGGGTCCCCTGGCCCTGGACTGACAATTTGCTGGGAAGGAAGGCACTGCTGAGTTCCCTGAGTGATGGCTGAGCCACGGCGTTGGGACCCACACTGCTGGCTCTGGTTACACAGGGCTGGGCTGGCTCCAGCAGCCTTGTATTGCTTGCTTTCTGGACTGCTCTTGGCCTGGACCGTCCTTCCTCCCTTGCTGGCCGGGAACTGTGCTCCTCAGGTTTCCCAGTTCAGGGCCAGGCCTATGATGCCAAATGCAGCCTGAAGCTCTGGCTCTTAGCTTGCCAGAATGCAGGCACCCAGGGAAGGCAGTCTGGGAGACTGAAAGTCTGGTCCAGGCCTGGGTAAGCCTCTGCTTCACGTCCTTACAAGCATGACCAGCTACATAACTTGTGGGACCCAGGCAAAATGAAAATGCAGGTCACTTGTTAAAAAATGGGTAAGAATTTCAAGATGGGACAGCAAAGCATTAAATCAAGTACATGGCCATTTGAAGTATGGGGCCCTGTGTAAAACTCTCCAGGTCACACACTCATGAAGCCAGCCCCATCCTCAGGCCTTGGTTTTGTCATCTGCCAAACGGGAGAATGATGGCCATGTGGCCAGGCAGGGGTGAGGATGAGGTTGGAGATGTAAGTAGAAGGCTCAGTGGAGAGCATGCGGGTCGGGCAGGGCTCCCATGGATGTCCTCTGTAGTTTAAGTCTCAGCACTGGGCAGCAGACCAGTTCTTGCCAGGAGTTTGATTCCTCACCAGCTCCTTTTCACAAGACCAAAAACCTAAGCCTCAGAGAAGCACCGACTTGTTCAGGGTCACACAGAGACTCAACAGGGAAAGCCAAGATCAGAGCCCTGGCTTGTCTCTCTGAGGAACTGGGCTTTTTGTAACATAGGCAAGGCAGAGGCAGACAGAAGGGAGGTGGGGGAGGGGGCTGCTTGGGACAAAGAGGGCCACTGTGCAAGCACAAAGACCTGACCACAGAGGCCCCCTGCAGGGCTGGGCCAAATGGGTGGCTAGAAAAGGCTGTGGGGGTGGGGGTCAGGTGCCTGTGGTGGTAGCGGGTGGCAGGCAGGAGCCAGGAAATGGGTCAAGGAGGAGAGACAGACTCACGCTGGGTCCCCTACTCCATGCCCCAGGCTTCCAGAGCCAGCACTGACCACCCTCCTATCTCCAGTTCCTCCTGGGCAGCCTGCCAGGCTAAAATGCTCTGTCATACCACCCACCACCCCTGTCGCCCCCACCTCAATGAGAGTGCAGCTCAGGCAGCTGACCATCCGACAGTCCCAATGTCAAGTCCTGCTGAGAAGCTTCTGGCTACTGTCCATCACCCACAGGAATATAAAGCATAAGTCCCTCGGTGTGTCATTTAAGGCTCTTTGTGACCTGTTCCAATGACCTTTTCACACTGCGCTGTCCTCTCCTGCAACCAGCCTTCCACATCCTAGTCATATGGGAAGCCTCACCCTTCTTCGAACCACTTGGCGCTTTCACACACACACCCTAAGTTTACTCATGCTTTTCCTTCTTCCTGGAGGGCCTTTCCCCTGCCCGTTGATGGCTGAAATTCTTTCTCCTTCACCAACCAGCTCACATGTCCCCTCCACGGGGCTGCTTTCCTCCACCCTCACAGCTGGGTTTAACCTCCACTCTGCCATAAATGTGACGTTTAGCCATCCTTGTGCACTGCTTGTCCACTCCAGCTGGAGCTGTAGTTTGGATCCACACCTGCCTGGAGGAGGGGGCATTTGTACTGAGCCTTAAGGCAGGTAGATTCACTAGAGGCTGACAGTGGTAAGCAAGGAACAAGAGCCCAGAGAACCAGGGATACCAGCCCTCTCTGACATATTATATCTGACTCTGTATGTTTGGTTCCTGAATTCAGATAGCAAGGGGTCCATAGCTCAGAACAGCAGGAGTGGAGTGTGAGTGGCCAAGTCAGGGAATAGATGAGTTGCAAGGATCGAGTTTTAATGGGCTTTATATGCCACACTATGGAGTTTTTTTTGTTTCCTTCTTTAAAATGCACCTGAATTTATTTCTCAGTTCTACTGTTTATTAAGTGATGCATTTCTGCCTATCTTTATTATCTTCTTCCTCTTAATAACCTTAGGGTAGCTTTACTGTTTTCTATAATCTTATGAAAGTGAATGTCTATTTTGTTTATTGTTGTTTTTTAAAAATAATATAAGCACTTAAGGCTTCGATTTCCCTCTGAATTCTGCTTTGGCTACATTATGTATGGTTTTATATGTTAGTTTTTCTTTATTATTTTATAAATAGCTGATAATTTAATTTTAATTTTTCCTTAACCCAGTCAAAAGTCTTCTTAGGGGAATATTTAGGTTTTAGTGTTGTTTCTTTTAATTGTATAAACTTGTTGTGAATTTCTAGTTTTATCTCAGGTATGTAGGGGACATTGCTTTAATTAAAGTCTGTAGTTTGTGTATATTTTATTTTTTAGAGTTTATGTGTTCTATGAATTCTTTTAAAGGAGATGTGTGTTCTTTTTATATGATCCATGATAAAATTTCATGACAAAATATCCATGATATTTTATTTAATTTGGCTGTGCTGTATACATACATACACACATATAATTTAAAGTAAGGTTTATCCCTGTTTATTTTTAGCCTATAAAAACTATCAGGCTGATACTGCTGTACCTCTTGCTGATTTTTTGTTTAGATCAGCCTCTCGTATTTGTATTTCATCTCTTTTGTTGCTCTATTATTCTATGTAAAAATCTTCCTCATTATGTATTATATATAATTTTTTATAAATAAAAGTATTCCCCTTTTGTTCCATTTAATGCTTTTAGCCACAATTTTTATTTATTTCTTATATCACTATTACCATCCCCTACTTTTCACTTATCTAACTTAGCTTTGTGTTTTTATGTACATTTTCTTGGTGATTTAACTTCTTTATTTAAAAATTTGAATGAGTAATATATTTCCATGTTTCAAAAACTTTTAATGTAGGAAAAAAAGATATACAGAGAAAAGCCTCTCTCCATCCCCCATCACTCATCTACCAGTTTCCATTCCTCCCTTTGTTGTCCGGCAGCTGCGTCTGGGGAGGTCTCTCCCCTGCACACTAGGGGAAACCTGAGTGGGGGTGGGGAGGGTTCTTGACTCTGGTTGAGAAAGAATTCTCAAACATGTCGGTGAGTGTAGGTAAGGAAGGAATTCATTAAAGCAAGAGTAGTAGTGAATGGCAGCAGCCATGCAGGCAGCGGAGAGCAGGAAGAGCAGAGGGAGGAAAGGAAGATTCATTAAACTCCTGCCCAGTGTAGGGCAAATCCCTCGCCAACTCCTGAGGCCAGGGTCACCTGGCATCCAGTGTCCACTCGAATCTGCACAGTGTGGGAACTAAGCCCCTACCACCCCAGGATCTGGGGGAGCCCTGGAGTGCTGGATGGAGTGAGATTGTGCTCTGAGAACTTCCCAGAGGCAAAGAAAGGAGATATTCGGGCAGGCAACTCAACAGCATGATCATGCAGCTGCAGTCCTGTTCGGGTCACCCAGGTGACAGGAACTTGCAAGCCCATATTAGACATCTCAATAGCCCTTCCCTACTTGTCTAAAGTAGGACAGAGAGAGTGAAGACTTGTGCTTAAGTCTAGAAAACAGAATGAAATAGCAAAGACACTTAGCCCTGGAAGAGCACAGAGTCAAAACGCAATAAGGTGACCGTCAAGAAGGCTTTATTTCAGGCAAAAAGTGCACACTTGAAGAAAGAGGAGTGTGGGCAACCTCAGAGAGGAGGTATGCCTAAAGGCTTAGGATTCTGTCCTTCAATGCTTTCAAGTATGGAGCAAAGGGTATAGGATTCACATGTGGTCTCATGAGGTCTATCTCCAGTGAGAGACATGGTGTCATCACCCATATTCTGTCCTCTAGGTATTCTGTAAGATAAACTTTACACAAGGAATTTATTGATCCTGTTCTTCTCCAAGATAGTGGTTACCCTCAAGCAGTGGGGACATATCATTTAGTGCTGTTTGCCCTATCTTAAGATAGGGTCGGTTATTGGCTGATGACCATAAAATACGTTAGGAATCTTACCTCCTAACTCCCTGGTTTTTAAGATGGAATCTTAGCCTTAAGATGGAGTCCCTCCTATTCTAACTTAATATTTATATCCTGGCATTTTTAATCACAGGCAGGAAAAATTAATCATGATGCTGGTCCCATGTCCCAGCCCTACCTCACCTTCACCCCTAAACTGGAAGGTGGTTTTAATAGTTTCTGTGTATTCTTGAGCTTCTTTGTGCAAACACAAATATTTCTATTTATTTTCCTTTAAAAAAAAACACAAAATGTAACATATCATACACATGACCTTGGTTTTTATCACTTAATTGTATCTTGGGGATTTTTCCAAATTAGTACATTGAAAGCTTCCTCATTCTTTATAGGGGCTACAAAGTATCCCATTGTATAGATGAAGCATAAAGTATTTAGCCTCTGTTGGTGGACATTTGGGTCCTTTCCAATTTTTTGCTAGTACAAACAATATTGCAATGAGTAACTGTGTACATACCTTTTGTTCACGTAGGAAACTTCACAGAAATGTTATTACAGTCAAAAGGATTGTGCATTTGTAAATTTGATAACTACCAAATGTCAAATTGCCCACCATTGAGGTGGTACCAATTTACCCTCCTATCAGCACTGTATGAGAGAATCTGTTTTCCTATAGCCTCCCAACACTGTGATATCAAACTTTTGGAATCTTGCTAATCTGATAGGTTAAAAATCATATCTCAGTGTAATTTGAATTTTCATCTTCCTTATTTTTTTTTATTGGAGTATTGTTGATATACAATCTTATACTGGTTTCAAGTATACAGCATAGTGGTTCAACACTTACCCACATTATTAAATCCTCACCCCCACTAGTGCAGTTACTGTTTGTCAACATAGGAAGATGTGACAGTACCATTGGCTATATTCTCCTTGCTGTACTACCACCCCTGTGACCAACCCAACTTATATTTTAGTTGAGAATGTTTGTCCCCCTTAGCATCTTTCTTATTTTCAGCATATCTTTTCATAACAAAATAGCCCTTTAAGATCTATTTGCATTTCTTTTTCTATCAGATACTATAGCCATTTTTCTATTAGGTTGTTGGGCTTACTGATTTCTATTAGCTTCTTATATTTTAGGAAGATTATCCATCCTTCTGTCTGTTACCTGAAGTGAAAAAGATTTTTCCCAGTTTATCATCATCTGTCTTTGATCTTCCTTAGATTTCTGTTTTAAAAAATGTAGATGTTTTTATTTTTCTGTGGTAGAATTTACCAATCTTTTATGACTTTCGGATTCTGAGCCATAAATCGAAAGGTCTTTCCTACTCTAAGATCTCTTCCCCATGTTTTCTTTTAATATTCTTATATCTCATTTTTTTACATGTGCATCTTTAATACATTTGGACATTCTGTGTTATTTTAAGTATTTCTAATGTACAGCACATAGTCCAGTTGAATTCTGTTTTTAAACATGAAACGTGAGAATCTTTTCCTTCAAAATGTTGATAAAAAGGTCATTAAAATCACCTTGAGATAAAGACAGAGTTTTTAATTAAGCCAGCTAAGGACTTACAAGCCACAAGCTTTGATTCCCAGGAGTGGGTAGGAAAAAATCTTCTGAAAGGCCCAAGTCATGGAGAGGTTTTCTATTGTGGAGGAGACAGGCAGGAAAGACAGAACTTCAAAGGAGTACATTTCATTTACATATGATATGCCATCCAAGGAAGAAGAGTGAGTTGGGGGGTAAGATGAATCCTGGCAGACACCTGGTGTTGAAGGAAATTAAAGGGAAAGGTAGACATTTTGTTTATCCTTTAGCATGAATGCTGAGGCCAATTGTTCATCCTTTAACTTAATTAGCAGATGGTATTATAGAGTTAGAATGTTTAAGTCTTCACAGGTGGCCATTTTGAGCCTCCCAGAGTTAATGAATGACTCAATACTTAGGCCTTAGAAATCTTTTTGGGGGTTCCTAGTATGGGGTCAACTTTTCCTTACTTCACAAATAACACAGCTTAATTTATTTATGTCTATTTCATAACTAATGTAGTATTGTTTTACTTCTTTGTGCTTCCTTATTGCTTCTTTTTTGTTCTTTGTATACATTTTAGGTTTTTCTTGTTTTTATCTTCTATAATGATTTAGAAAGTGGAACTCCAGTTTGTAATTCTACAAGACTTTAGATTAGTCAGGCACATATATTTAAATTCATATGTATCCAATTCTCAAACCATAAAACGTGTCACTCATTGGATGTGTGCCAGACACTGTGCAGGGGGCTTTCCACAGGTCTCTACTATTGCCTGCATTTTACAGGTGAGGAAACAAAGATCAGAGTATCTAAGTAGCTTGCCCAAGGACGCCAAATAATTTTTGATGATCTCTTCTGGATAATGAGAAATTTAGCAGGCTTTGGTCTGTCATGGCCACCCCTGGAGCTGGAGCAGAGGAAATCTCAGTTAAACAACGTTGCTGAAAATGTTTCTTCAGCAACATTCTTCAAAGTAAAATCCCACAGTGAATTCTTCAAAGTAAAATACCGCAGTGGATCTCACAAGGGCCTCACAACCCTATGATACCAAACTCTTGGATTTCTACCAGTATTATAGTTGAAAAATCATATTTCACTGTACTTTTGCTTTGCATTTCTCTTACCAGTAAGACAAGCATCTTTTCTTATGTTTGGCATTCATTTCCATTTCCATTTCAATGAACTGCCTATTCATATCCTTTGCCCACTTGGGAGGCACCCAGCAAATAGCTACCTATCAGAGCTTCCTGTGGTGTGCGTTTGTTTTGAGAATACCAAACAAATGACTTTAGAGTTTTATTCTGCCTACTATAGAAAATCATTTCAGAGATAATAAGCTCTTCATCTGAATCTTCAGAGCAATTCTCTTCCTCCCTGTGTATAGGATCTTTTCAATATGTCCCCTGTTAATTGTTTCGTTCACTCTCTTTTGACCATGTAGAAATAAAGGGTATTGACTCAACTTTATGCTGCATCACAAATAATGGTAGAATTCCACCGTTTTACACAAACGGTGTAGACCCAGGCACAGAAAAAAAGAGGCTGATGATGTATAGCAGGGAATTGTCATGACCATCATCATCAATTATAGCTGGCATTTAAATAGCATTATATATAGTATTATATATTTATGTACATTTATTTATATATATGTATGTGGGTGCAGTTAGCCTTCAAACAACACAGATTTGAACTGAGTGGGTCCACTTACATGCAGATTTTTCTCAATAAGTATAGGAAAAATTTTTGGAGATTTGTGACAATTTGAAAAAAGTTGCAGAAGAACCATGTAGCCTAGAAATATCAAAAAAGTTAAGAAAAGGTTAGGCGTGTCATGGATGTGTTAAAACATGAAAAGACTGGTCTATTTTATCATTTGGTACCATAAAATGAATAGCAAGCTATTAGAAACTTTTAGGGAGTCAAAAATTATATGCAGACTTTTGACTGCACAGGGTGGGGGCTCAGTGTCCCTATCCCTGCATTTTCAAGGGCCAACTGTACATATATACTGAATTTACACACAAACATAAATTTAGTTCTTAACAACCTGTTATGACTGATACTCTTACTATCGCCATTTTAAAGATGACAAAGGTAAAGCACAGAGATGTTAGATTACTTGCCTGAGCTCACACAGCTAATAACTGGTGGAGCCAGGACTCTACCCATGCTTTCTAGCCCTAGAATCTGTGCCCTGGACCACTGGGGCTTGGAAAATAATCCTGTGTTGTTGGTGTTCAGTCAGGGGTCCATCTAGTGAGTGCTGCTCCTGAGTCCCTGAGGGACTCCCGTGAGTGGGATTAGTTTGTTTTATCTACTTTGGAACTATTGGTTCATTAGTTAATTCATTGAGTCCTCCAATTCTTCATTCAACAAATATTTATTGAGTGCCTACTATGTGCCAGCTCTGTGCTAGGGGCCAGAGACACCAAGATAAATTAGACATGGTCCTCTGAATGTAAGTCATAAAACCATAAAACTCTTAGAAGAAAACATAAGCAAAAATCTCTCGAATGAGCAACTTTTTCCTGAACACATCTCCTCGGGCAAGGGAAACAAAAGCAAAAATGAACAGATGGGACTACATCAAACTAAAAAGCTTCTGTTCAGCAAAGGACACCTTCAGTAAAACAAAAGGCATCATATAGTATGGGAGAATATATTTGTAAATGACATATCCAACAAGGGGTTAATATCCAAAATATATAAAGAACTCACACATCTAAACACCCAAAAAGCAAATAACCCTATGGGTGGAGGGTATGAACAAACAATTCTCTAAAGAAGAAATTCAGATGGCCAATAGGCACATGAAAAGATGCTCCACATTGCTAATCATCAGGGAAATGCAAAAAAATCACAGTGAGGTACCACCTCACACCAGTTAGGATGGCCAACATCGAAAAGACTAGGAACAACAAATGCTATCAAGTATGTGGAGAAAGGGGAACCCTCTTACACTGCTGGTGGGAATGTAGATTAATTAGTTCAACCATTGTGGAAAGCAATATGGAAATTCCTCAAAAAACTAAAAATAGAAATACCATTTGACCCAGGAATTTCACTCCTAGGAATTTACCCAAAGAAAACAAGTTCTCAAATTCACAAAGACATATGCACCCCCATGTTTACTGCAGCACTATTTACAATTGCCAAGATATGGAAGCAACCTAAGTGTCCATCAGTAGATGAATGGGTAAAGAAGAGGTGGCACATATACACAATGGAATACTATTCAGCCATAAGAAGAAAACAAATCCTACCATTTGCAACAACATGGATGGAGCTAGGGGGTATTATGCTCAGTGAAATAAGCCAGGAGGAGAAAGACAAGTACCAGATGATTTCCCTCATTTGTGAAGTATAACGACGTAGCAAAACTGAAGGAACAAAACAGCAGCAGACTCACAGACTCCAAGAAGGGACTAGCGGTTACCAAAGGGAAAGGGTGGGGGAGGATGGGTGGGGGAGGATGGGTGGGGAGGGAGGGAGAAGGGAATTGTGGGATATCATGATTGGTGCACATGGTGTGGGGGGAGGTCACAAGGAACACAGTGTGGCACAGAGAAGACAAATAGGGACTCTGTGGCATCTTATTACACTGTTGGACAGGGACTGCAATGGGGTATGGGGGGGACTTGATAATATGGGTGAATGTAGCAACCACAGTATTTTTCATGTGAAACCTTCATAAGAGTGAATATCAATGATACCTTAGTAAAATAAATAAATAAATAAATAAAATTTAAAAATAAAAAAATTAGATATGGTCCTTGTCCTTAAGGAGTTTGCACTGAAAGTGGCTGGGGGAGCACATGGTCAGTTAATGAAAAAGTATGACACATGCTGTTTCAGTTTAGAAGGAAGAGCAAGTGGTGTGTTATCTAAGAATGTGTTTCTCAATCTGTTTCCATCAGCACCATCTAGTCAGTGCAATCTCTGCTTTGTACATTGCCTTGTGACCTTCTCTTACCTTTAGTTTATATAGTATCACTGCAGGTGTTTGTACTTTTGCATATCTTCCTCGTCATGCTCACAGGGAGTAGAGAGTGGGCTGACCAGGCGTATCTGCTATAATTTTTTTTCACCCCAGAAATGTGGCTGGTTCTTATGAGTTATGGCAATCCAGGAAGGGTCCTGAGTAGAGCAGATGGGTGCTTCAGAATGAGCACCCATCTGTGTAGTGTGGAAAGTAAACTGAATGGGGGAGATGAGGCAAGCAGTGTGGTTAGGAGGCTGCTCAATAGTTCCAGTAGAGGATGAGATCTGAGTAGACGCTGTTTTCAATGGGTGAGGGAGGAAGGTCCAAGGAATGGATCCAAGAGACATTAAGGAAATAGAATTAAAGGGACTTACTAATTCATTCAACAATGTTTAGTGAGCATCTACTAAGTGCCAGGCACTGTCCCAGGTGCCAGGAATGCAGCAGGAAACAAGATAGACACAGTCCATACCTTCATTGAGTCTAGAAGGGGAAGATGGACAATTGGAACTTTCTCGATAAAAGATGATAAATTATATAACAGGGGAAGTACAGGGCATTATAGGAAAACAGAATTGGGGACAGGCGGCAGGGTGAGGGAGGCATCAAGTCTCCTGCCTTGGCTGCAGGCGAAGATGATTATGCCATTATCTGAGCCAGAGAACTCAGGAAGGCAGAACCACACAGATGTCTCTCTGAGTCCCCCAAGCCCAGGAGCAGGGGTGGTGGTGAGCAAGTGACTGCTGAATGAATAAATAAATGAATATGGACATGTAGGTACACCCCAGCCCCAAGCCTGACCCAGAAAGAGGAAGATGGGGAGTGGTCCAGAAAAAAACTCAAAGTTTGAGGAAGCCCAGCAGTTACTCAATGCCCACAAACTGCCAGTCTCTTCTCAGTTACCCAATGGGCCATACGAAGCAGCCGTGACTCTCTCCTGATGTCCAGCAACCAGAGCCAGGCTGCCGTGACTCAGTATATTTGGGGTCTGGGCAGTGGGTAGACTCAGCAACCCCCTGTCTATTCTGCCAATGTGAGCCCCACAGGTTGTTGGAGGCCTTCCTGGAGCTGGAGGGAGGAAAGAGCCAGCCCTGCAAAGTACCCGGGTACATGTCCCCTGTGTTAGAGGCCCTTCCTCAGCTCTTGCATCGCTTAAGTGACCCTCTGCCTTAACATCAAGCTCTGGGTCTGTCTGCCTCCATTCAAGGGCAGGCTCTGGGTGATCACCCTCTGGGTCCCCAGTGCCCAGCTCAGACAACCTTTCTCCTCAGCACATGACAGAAAATGTTTCTTGAGTTAGTTCAGAGAGAGCTGTGCCTTGAACCCCAGGGGCTACTCTCTCACACCCTCAGGGGAAGGCCAACCAAAAGCCACAGGAACACCAGTCCCGTTCTTGGCGTGTGGCAAGAACACCCACGGTTACGGCCTTGAGCAGGTGGGCCAAGGCATCTGACCAAGTGGGAGAAGGCACCAACCCACTGGCCCGTCACTGCCCCATCCCCACCAATATCCAAGAGCCTCGTAAGTGTGGAATCTTAGAATCTGAAAGATAGAAAGACCCTCTGCAGTCGGGTCCTCCAACTGCACTTCTGAGGAGTCCCAGCTGTCCTGTCCAAGCCCCGATCACATGCCCTTAGCAACAGGAACTCACCCCCACCGGAACCTGAGACCTGCCCCATGTGATTTCCGTGAGGATCCCCTCTCTATCTTCAAGGCCACAGAGACCACACCTGTGCCCAGGACCCAGAACAGTCCACCAGAGCCAGGCCTGCCAGGGTGGAAGGGGAGTCTCTGCAACTGTCACCTCCAGCACTCTGTCATCCCTGAGAGATGAGGAAGGGAGCAAGAGGTCCTTTCTTCAAGGCTATACTTAAAGTGCTATCAGATGCAATAATCAAACATCAGTGGGGTCACCTCAAGGCCAAAGACAAGAAACAGGCATTCACCAAGCAGAAAGCTGAAGTGTTGTAGGCTATTTTGAGGCAGTGGGCTGCAGTGGCTAAGAGCACCTCTGCTGCCTACTAGCTTAATCTTTCTGAGCCTCAGTTTCCTTGTAGGTAAAGTAGGATAAAGACACTGACGTGGTGGGCTTTCTGTGAGGATTAAATGAATGTATGTGAAGGGTTAGCCCAGTGCAGCTGGGGAGGTGCTCAGTGAATCTGTGCTCTCACATAGCCATGTCTGGAGACCACGTGAGCCACACCCACCAGCCCTGGCTTCTCAGGACCCCAGCAGCCTGTGCCCCCTGCCTGTGTAGTGTCAGTCCAGGCTGATGGCTGACTGCAGCACCACTGGGAAAGGAACAACCTGTTCCACCCTGGCAATTGTTTCCCACTGTTGGCTGTGCCTGTTTTGTGGTCTCCCCACCCTTCGGGTTCTTTCTATTTGAGAATGAGCTAGGGCTCTCCTTCCTACTCTAGAGTCATTGTTTGTATGGCTCTTCAGGCAAAAGTCACGTGTTTACTAAAGTTTCCCAAGTGCCTGCTGGGAACAGGGCTCTGTATGGGGAGCTCTAAGAGACCAGAAGAACCACCTAAAGTGGGGACGAGAAGCTGGGGGTGCCACACAGCCAGCGCAGGGCAGGGCAGGAAGTGGTCAAGCCAAAACTGTTTCCATGGCACCCAACATCTATCCCAGCTAAATTTATTCTCAAGTATTAAGCAAAGTTTGTGGGGGTTTTTCTGACTATAGAAATATCTCTTCATTACTGAATGTTATGAAAACTGCAGGAAAACACAGAACACAAAATAAAAAATTCTGACCACCCTGATCCACACAGGTAATTGGTGTTAAGGTTTTGGTGTGTTTTATACTAGACTTGTCTATGCATTTTAACCTAGTAATAATGTATATATAGTTGTAAAACCTGCTCTCTTCATTCGCCATAATGACACAAGCATTGTCCTGGGTTTTTACAACCTAGCCAGTTAAATCCTACCCTGTTGATTTCAGCTCATCTTTCCAACAAAAATCCTTACCTTGTGTTGGGATTTAGCTGCCTCTTCCCAGCACAGAATGGTGCTGTCTGCCAGCCTGGAGGAAAAGGGGAGGAAGGAGGAGGAAATGAAAAGGGGTGGAGGTGAAGGACAAAGGAAAAAAGGAAGAGCAAAACCAGCGCCTCAGAGGTTCGTTCTCTCTGCCCTGTCTCAGGCTAAGTCTGTTTCTCAGTATTGAAAAACCCCAGGGCAGTCACTTGACCCCTAGAATCACCTGGGCTCACCTAACGCCCTTTTGATCTTTCCCCTGCTCATTCCATACACCCAACCCTAAATGGAAGGGAGGTCACTACCTGGTAAGAAAAAGCCTTCTTCCCCAGGGGTCAGCCCTCCAAACCCTGGGCAACAAACGCCCTGCTTTAGTCACCCTGCCTACGCATGAGTCCTCTGTCTGCTTGTCACATGGCCTGGTTTCCAGGCCTCTGTAGTCTAGTCACCTTCTCTGGACCCAGAGCATACTCTGGCATGTCAGAGATGCCTCAGAACTCCAGGTGGGTCTGGCTTAGTGTGGAGCAGAGTAGGGCAATCACCTTCTCTGTTCTGGACACTATGCCTCTGTTAATGCAGCCTACATTTACATTTGATTATGTGGTAGCCAGTGCTTTGGCTCATGTAGAGCTTGTGGTCAGCTCAAACTCTGAGCTACTTTTTTCAATCAATGTGGGTAAACCAGTTCTCCCACATCCTGTACTTTGACAATCACTTGAAGAAACCTACTATAAGACTTGATACTTTTCCCTCTTTATATATTTGCATTGTGATTTTTAGTTCTCCCTTTTGGCTTTTTGGTGTGGGTGAATTTGATACATGTGTACCATGTCTGTATCTAACCTATTGATAGGAGAATAACCTGAACCGGGCCCAAGACAGAAATCCCTTCTCATAAGCCCTGGTCCGTAACTACAGCCACTGCATAAATGTGATCAGCTTCCTTAAATCTTGCAAAGAAATATTACCTTCTTTTAAAATCCAGTCATGCACAGGCATACACACAAAAGAATTGAAAACAGGTACTAAAACAAATACTTACATGTGAATGTTCATAACAGCACAATAGCCAAGAGGTGGAAACAACTCAAATGCCATCAATGGATAAATGGATAAATGAAATGTGGTATACATATATAATAGAATATTACTCAGCCATGAAAAGGAATGAGGTTCTGACACAGGCTACAATGTAGATGAACTTTAAAATTAAAATATTATTCTTTTTGAAAGAAGTCTGACACAAAAGGTCACATATTATATGATTCCATTTATATGAAATATTTGGAAGCAGGGGCTGAGGGGAAAGAGGAATAGGGATGTTTAATGGATATGAGGTTTTCTTTTGGGGTGATGAAAACATTTCAGAACTAGACAGAGGGGGTGGTTGCACAACACTGATTATAGAAATGTCACTGAATTGTGTACTTCAAATGGCTAATTTTATGTTAAGTGAATTTTACCTCAATTAAAAAAAAATGTATCTGCAAAAGAAAAAAAAACCCAGTGCATTCATCAGACAGCCTCAGGCTGGTTACTAGAGACACTGAGATGAATGAGACCAGCTACCTGCTAAAGCTGGGAGAGCCCAGAGATTTTGAAGCTGAGAGGGGGCTACCCTCAGGAGTTCACCTTCCACATTGTGGGTTTTCTCACTATTTACTATTGTCACTGAAGAGCTGCTGACCCTCCCATCTTAGTGATCTGGGTTGGTATGACAGAATGCATCCTCTCTGTAACTTGGCACTGGAGAAACCTGACAAACATTAACCTTAGCCATGTGATCAAAGTTACATCCACAGTGATAAGTCATGCTGATAGTATGTACCCTTGATCTGATGTGAGGAGAAAGGCACTTTACCTGTGTGGTCTTCCTCCCAAGAATTCATAACCCCAGTGTAACCATGAGTAAAACCTCAGAAAACCCCAAACTGCAAAACACCTGACCAATACTCCTCAAAACTACCAAGGTCATCAAACACAAGGAAGGTCAGAGCAACTGTCCAGACCAGAAAGAGGGTAGGGAGGCATAATGACTAAATGGGATGTGGCATCCCGGGACAGAAAAAGAACATTAGGTAAAAACTAAGAAAATTGAAATAAAGTGTGGACTTTAGTTAATAATAATATATCAATATTGGTTCATTAGTTGTGACAAATACAGATGGTCCCTGATTTACAATGGCTTGACTTACGATTTTTTGCCTTTACAATGGTGTGAGAGCAAAATGCATTCAGTAGAAACTATACTTGGAATTTTGAATTTTGATCTTTTCTTGGGCTAGAATATACAGTATGTGACTCTCTCAAGAGGCCGGGCAGTGGCAGCAAGCTGCAGCTCCCAGTCAGCCTCACAATCATGAGGGGACACCACACATGCACTTACAGCCATTCTGTCCCCTACAACCATGGTTTTTCACTTTCAGAGAAATTACATGAGATATTCAACACTTTAATATAAAATAGGCTCTGTATTAGATGATTTTGCCCAACTATAAGTTAATTAAGTGTTCAGAACACATTTAAGGTAGAGGAGGCTATGTTATCATGTTTGGTAGGGTAGCTGTAGGAAATGCATTTTCAATCTGGGAATTTTCAACTTAAAAGGGGTTTATCAGGAGGTAACCCCATCATTATAAGTTGAGGAAAATCTGTATAGGATGTTACAATAGAGGAAACTGGGTGAGGGTGTATAAGAATCCTTTGTACTATCTTTACAACTTTTCTGTAGATATTATAAAGCTATTTTTTAAAATTTTATATATTTTTAAAGTTTACCTTAAAATATTATCTAAAAATCATCCTTTAAAAATCCATACAAGTACATCAAACTAAAAATCTTCTGTACAGCAAAGGACACCATCAACAGAACAAAAAGGCATCTTACAGTATGGGAATTCTCCCATATTTGTAAATGACTCATCTGATAAGGGGTTAAAATAAAAAATATATTAAGAACACATATGCCTCAGCACCCAAAAAACAAATAACCTGATCAAAAAATGGGTGGAGGACATGAGCAAACACTTCTCCAAGGAAGAAATACAAATGACCAACAGGCACATAGAAAGGCGCTCCACATCACTGATTATCAGCGAAATGCAAATTTTTTTGAGCAATAAAGAGTGAATTTTATTATTATTTTTTTATTAAGGTATCATTGATATACACTCTTATGAAGGTTTCACATGAAAAATAACTGGTTACTACATTCACCCATATTATCAAGTCCCCCCCCATATCCCATTGCAGTCACTGTCCATCAGTGTAGTAAGATGCCACAGAGTCCCTATTTGTCTTTGTGCCACACTGTCTTCGCCATGAACCCCCACACCCACCATGTGTACTAATCATAATACCCTTCAATCCCCTTCTCCCTCCCTCCCCACCCACCCTTCCTCACCCCTCCCCTTTGGTAACTGCTAGTCCCTTCTTGGAGTCTGTGAGTCTGCTCCTGTTTTGTTCCTTCAGTTTTGCTTCGTCGTTATGAGGGAAATAATTTGGTACTTGTCTTTCTGCGCCTGGCTTATTCAACTAAATACAAGTTGAAACCACAATGAGATACCACCTCATTCCATTTAGAATGGCCACTATCCACACGTACGAAACAGCAAATGCTGGTGAGGAGAAATAGGAACCCTCCTGCATTATTGGTGGGACTGCAAATTGGTGCAGCCACTGTGGAAAGCAGTATGGAGGTTCCTCAGAAAAAAAAATAGAAATACCATTTGACCCAGTAATTCCACTCCTGGGAATTTACCCAAAGAAAACAAAATTCAAAAAGATGTGTGACCCCTATGTTTATTGCCGCACTGTTTGAAATAGCCAGAATATGGAAGCAACCTAAGTGTCCATCAGTAGATGAATGGATAAAGATACACAATGGAATATTATTTAGCCATAAAAAGAAAAGAAATCCTGCCATTTGCAACAACATGGATGGAGCTAGAGGGTATAATGCTTAGTGAAATAATCCCGGCAGAGAAAGACAAATACCATATGATTTCACTGATATGTGGAATATAAAAACAAAGCAAAACAGAAGGAACAAAACAGTATTAGACTCATAGACACTGAGAAGTGACTAGTAGTTGGTAAACAAGGGGGAGGGGAATAGATGAGGATGGGGAGAGGCAGAGGAGGATTGTTGAACCACTGTGATGTACATTTGATTTTTTTAAAAATCCATACAAGGGCTATAACAATGGGGTTCAGGCAGAGATGACAATGGGGAAATGAAGACAGTGAAGTATGACCTACTAAATGGCCTTATAAATAAGGTGGGTCTGGTTTAGTGCAGAGATATTAATTGGATGTTAATTCTCTGGATGTTAATTGACCAGGGGAGAAAAACTGACCCCAGGGAGAAAAATAAGGCCTTGTCTAATGAGACCCTGCCTTCCAAGTTCCTAACCTGCCTTTTCCTGACTTGGGAGCACCCTTGTAGACACCAATACCTTTAAAAATTCAGACTAAGAGAGTGATAAATAGACTAATAAAAGGATCTCCTTTCCATAGCCTGGGACCCCACAGCAGGTCTGCTTTCCAGGCCCTTTCCATCTTCCCCAGGGGACTTACACCAGGAAGAACTTTAGGTGAGACACCTCACTCCCTGCCCACAGGGTGTAGTCTTGAGACCTGATGGTTATGGTCTAAGTCAACAGTAGAATGATAACTTAGCACAGCTAATATTCACAGATGCTCCTGCCTACTATCCAGGTTTGCTTACTTCTCTACTGAGCAAACATTCCTCCATTTGGTGCATGAGGATATCATGGATGCTTTTGACCAAGGCCTTTCTCAAATACAAATGCAGGGCAGGGCAGTGTAGAGGATAAGAGAAATGGTTTGGAATAGACAACCCTAGATTCAAGTCCTGATTCTGTCATTTATTAACCTATTTAAACCCTATGACCCATGGTTTCTAGGACTATAAAATAGGGATGATAAAAATAATGCCTATTTTATAGGATTGTTGGAGGATGAGATGAGACCATGCATATAACGTGCTTAGCTCAATGCCTGGTATAAGGCCTCAGGTTCCTGTCAAGTTTCTTAGAGCTGATGAGAAGCCAACAGGCTCTAGGGAAGTGGCATTAGCCACTGAGCCCACAAGTCCATTAGTGATACAGAAGCCAGAATAGAGAGGACTGGCTGGATCCTGTAGCCAGTGGGAGAAAAGAAACAGGTATCAAAGGATTTATCCACAGCCAAACTTAACTCTGAGGGTTACCAGTAAGAAGACTGTTGCAGAGGCTCTCAAGGTCCTGTGCTTGTCTGTACCCAACAGGACAACTGATCTTGAACAATATGGGGGTTAAGGGTGCTGACCCCACGTGCAGTTAAAAATCACATAAAACTTTTGATTCCCCAAAACTTAACTAGTAATAGCCTACTGTTGACTGGAAGCCTTACCGATAACATAAACAGGCGATTAACACATATTTTGTATGTTATATGTATTATATACTGTGCCCTTACAATAAAGCAAGCTAGAGAAAAGTTTTTCAAATTGTTGCAAATCTCCAAAAAATGTTCCAAAATATTTCTTGAAAAAAATATGCCTGTAAGTGCATCTATGCAATTCAGACCTGTGTTGTTCATGAATTGACTGTACTTTATATTCTCCGGGGTCCTCATTAGATGAATCATCATTAAAACTGCCCCACATTCACCCCAGTGAGGACTTGCCCTGCACCAGACACACACCTGGAGAGTCCAGGGAAGTCTGGAAGATGCAAGATGTTCACCCATGTGGCCTGAGCTCCTGATGTGCCCCAGGTGTTGCAGGCATTAACCTTTTGGTTGAAGGACATTAGGAGGCCCAGGTGGTACACTCAGGGGCAACCAGGGTAACAGGTAGGTCAGCAGCCTCAAGGCATACCAGACCCAACTGTACCAGTGCCCAGCACTGTGCATGGACACAGTAGAGGCTTATTGAGGACAACAGGAGAGAATGAAAGGTCCTGGTCTTTAAGTCCCTCGTGGTCTAGCAGGGGAGACATGGTGCACAGCAAACCACGAAGAATCTTGCCCAGCACAGGCCTGGACTGTGGCTAGTGAGTACTTTCAGGGAGTGAAGCTCTTGCAGGGTGACTCACGAGAGGACAGTGGGAGCCCGGGCCCCAGAGGAGGAATGCTTCCTGTGTGCGTGCATAGGGCAGGGCAGGGCTGCAGGCTGGGGCCGGGCGGGACGCCCGGGGAGCGCGCCAGTGACCCCCAGAAGCAGCCAGCCTCGGCCCTGCCTTCCTGCTTCCTTCTCTCTTTCCACCATTTACTGCTACTTCTGGGCAAAGGCCACTGCAGAGTTCACACACTACCTACAGCTTTGGCGGACATAAGTAGCAAAGATCAAAATGGGATAAAGCTGGAGTGAGCTTCTGAGTGCCAAAAATAAGCAACAATTCAGAGATTACTTAAAAAATAAGGGCAGCCCAGTGGAATAGGAGCTTGAGCCTCAGCGTTGGACAAAGCTGAGTTAAAATCCCAGTTTAGCCTAAACTCCTAGCACATAAACCCCCTGAGCCTTAGTTTCTTCTTCTTGAATCTGGCTGCTGGGAGATGGTATCTGTAGGGGACCTGGCTCATTCAGCCAGGGCTTGGTGATGGGTAGGTAGACATCGCCTGTCCCACACCATGGCTGTGACAGGGCCCAGGCAAACACATGTGAAAAGCCACAGAGGCCTCCAGAAAGGCAGGAAGCCACTCAATCGCCTTTCCTAATATTGCTGAGTGACTGTGATCACATACTAAAATCACACCAGCAACATCCAATGCCTGCGGGGAGGGAATAGTGTGGTGTAACTGGTCCTTCCAGCCAGTCTCCACCGCATCCTTCCCTCAGCTCTCTATCAATCCATCTCCTGTGCTGGGTTCTCAGCCCAGCCCTTAGGGGCAGGAGAGAAGAGGAAGACTCAGCCCCTGCCCTCTGGAAATGTAGAATCTTGTAGGACTGGCCACTCCCTGAGAAACAGCATGCCATGATGCCAGCTTCCCCAGGCCACAGGTCCACAGCACCAGCCATTGCTGCTCCATGCAGGCTCTTTGCATGGTCACCCCTTAGTCTCTCTGAATTGATTCTCCTCCATGCCAGCCACACCCCTCTCTCCTTCACTGCACACACCAGGCCCTTGACTGTGCTCTTCCCTCTATCTGGAAGGCCCTTCTTCCAGCTCCAACGGAGAATGTCTCCCAGGAGGCCCTCCTCCTCTATGCTACCTCAGAACTTCCATTTCTTCCTCTAATATTGATTGAAGCCACCTCTGTAGTGGGGCCTGAATACAATAACCCAGCAGCCTCTGCCTGCATGAAGCCTCCAGGCACAAGGACTCATGGCAGTTATCTCCCCGTTCTGTGATGGCATGTCTGTCCCCACTAGACTGTGAGGTCCGTGGAGGCTGGCGCTGTGTCTGTCCTGATCACTGTTGTGTGCCCAGCACCTGCTACAGAGTCTGCTGCACAGAGGTGCCCAGTGGATTAAATGGCTCTCTGTGACAATGAGTTTAGCATCACTCTGGGAACTCAGAGAAAGCAGTCCTGATGCTAAAAAATAGCCAAGAGAGGGTTCCTGCAGTGGGTAGAATTTGTATAGGAGGGAAAGGGGCGGGAAGAGAGCAAGGGTATGGAGATGGAGTGTGTCTGGGCTCTGCAGGAGACTTGGCAGAGACCTGGGAGGGGGTGGTGGTGAGGTTCACTAGAGTGGGGCAGGAGGTTCTTTCTGCCTCTTGGGGCCCTGGGCCCTCTCTGCCTTTCCCTACAGCTCATGGTTTCCCGCAACTCCTAGTTCTCCCTCCCTCATCCTCCTACCTCCCAGCACGGCATGGAGAAGTCCATGGGTAAGGAACTCACAGAGCAGCAAGGTCGATGGCCAGGACTCTGGTCATCTGAGAGTCTAGGAACTTCCTCTGCTAAGGCCCCAGCTCCAGTCACCTTTCCCACCAGAGGTGGCCAGATAAAATTCAAGACACCCAGTTAAATTTGAATTTAAGACAAACAGTGAATAATTCTTTAGCATAAGTAATTCTAGGGACATGCTTACACTAAAAAATTATTTGTTGTTTTTCTGAAATTCAAATTTTTATTTTCTAAACCTGGCAACTCTTTCCCCACCTCCCATTTCAGAATCTGCCACTCACTCCTGCCTTGAGCCTCCAGGAACCATCAGAGAGATCTTGGGCCTCCTGCAATATACTCAACAAAACAAGTATTTATCGCCGGAAGGAGCATTGAAGATTTTTTAGCCCCAGCGCTCCGCCCACACGTGGACTAGGAGACTGAGGCCCAGAGGGGACAGGCACTGGCAAGCCCTTGGCCCCTCACAACTCCTGGCCTGCCTCTTGGACCTCCTGGAGAGCAGAAGGACCCTGGGCAGGGTGGGGTGCTTAGGAAAGGCCAGGGCCCTTCTAAGTGAGGCAAGGCAGGGAATCCTCAGCTTCCTGCTCTGATACCATCCCCATCAGGCAGTTTCCCAGATCCTGATGCCCCCAGGTGAGTCACCTCACCTGCCAGGCAAGATCTAGGGCAGCACCAAGGCCCCGCCATTTCAGCTCCTGCCGGGCTCCCTGCCAGGAGCCCAGTGGGTAGGGCTGGGGGAGGTCTCACAGGTAGGAGCAGGTGGGTGGGGCTGGACCCTGTGGGCAGGGTTGGTGTTTCAGAAGGCTCTTTGCCTGGCTATCTGCTTCAGGCCCTTCTTATAGTTGGTGAGGAGAGACCCTCGGAGATGACTCAGCTCAGCTCCCAATGGGCAAACTGAGGCAGGCAAGGAGCGGAGGTAGGGTCGTGACCAAAATTACCCAACCAGTGGTGCCCACAGGTGGGTCTTCCTGTCAAATGAGCATTGCATGCTCCCCAGTGAAACTGCCACAGCACCCTGTTCTGTTTCTTCATCTCACTTTCCCCTCTCTGACACTCTATCATGGTTTGTTTATTATCAGCCTCCAGTTAAATCATAAATCCTGTTCATTGTCTCAAGATCCTAGAACAGTGCCTATCATGGAGTAGGTGCTGAATAAGCATTTCTTGAGGGGACCTGCCCCTAATACCTCCCACCTTGTGTGGAACATGTCACATGATGCCACAGGCCCCCCTATCCTCACACATGTGTTGCTCTCTCTGCCAGGAGTGAGGCTCTGTGCTGGGCCTTGAGCTCCCCAGGTCCACGTCTATGGCTCCCTCCTCTGAATGCAGCCCCTCCTGGGTCCTGGCACCCAGAGAGTGACAGCATAGGCTGGGTGGACTGACAGTCTCTTTAGGGGTGCTGCTTGGTGAAGGGTTGGGCTCTTACCTGTTTTCCCCAGCACTCCCCTCTGGCCCAGACAAGCGCACAACACCTGGGCATGGCCAAGTCACACTGAGCTGCCCACTCCTAGCCAGTGTGGCCCAGGGGATGACTGAGCCAGGGGCTGATGACCATCTGCCTTGCCATGTTACCTGGCCCATTCTCCACCCCTTCCCAGGCCTCTTTCTGCCCGTCTACACAATGGCGACTTTGGGCTGAGGGATCTCTAAGTCCTACCAGCTCAGCCTGCCTTGGCTTTTTCCTACTCCCTCTCTCCCTCAGGCCTCTCCACCAGCCACTCCTGCCTTACCCCGGGGGTCCCTTACCTTTAGGCTCTAGACCCTCCCCTCCATCCTAAACAGACCCTTTGCTGACCCTATCCCTATTCTCCCTTGACACTGAAGCCCAGGTGCTGTCTGACGTGGAGATGATGGGTGTTGGGGCCTAAAGGACTCTCCTGGGGGCCATTGGGACACTTCAAACTCATCCAGGGACATCTCCATCTCTAGCCATACCATCTTCCTGGTATGTCCAAAGCTGAGCTCTGCCTCTTTGCCCAGGCCAGCTCCTCTCTCAGCCTCCGCATGGGCACCCCAGCCAGTTAGTCGCCTGGCCCAGAAACCTTAGAATCACAGAGCCTCTTCTCCTTCCATCCCTGCCCACATCCTGCCCTTCACTCAGTCTTGTCTGTCCCTCCGTGGTACCCTGGGAGGGTGTCCACTCCTCGCCTTCCTCAGCCTCACCCATGTTCATACTTCATCTTCTCTCACCTGAACCTTGAAAGCAGAGGACTCCTTGACACCACTCTCCCTGCCTTCAGTCCACAGTCCACCCAGCAGCCAGAGAGAGACCCCACCGGCATCAAACCCAACCTCATCCCTCTCCTGCTTGACTCCCTTCCATGGCTCCCCATGGCCCTCAGGCTCCAGTCAGCTCCTTGGCCTGACATCTGAGGCTCTTCGTGAGCTGGACCCTGCCACCGGCCCATCTCAAACTGCTGTTGAGCATTCTCCAGCTACCAGCCTTGGCTCAAGGCGTTCCCTCCACCTGGAATGACCCCCTCCTTCCCAATCCTTAGATTCCTCCCCTTCAGTCACCATGGAGAAGCCACGGTGGGAATCGACCTGCTACCCAGGGAGGATGGATAAATGAGGCTTTTCTGAGGGTGCATGTGTGTGTTTAGAGTCAGTCAACATTCATCTACTTATTCACATACACCATAGCCTTGTTTCAAAAAGGGTTTGAGGTGGGCCATTAAATATTTATTGACTGCCAGCCATGTGCACACATGCTCATCCACATTCCGCTTCTCAGACACAAGACCAGGGAACCACGAAAGCCAGAGCAGGGCTCCAGGAGGAGGGAACTGTGAAGCATTGAGAGGAAGGATGGGGGAGCTAGGGAGGGTGTGGGGTGCATTTGGAGGGACAGAAGAGTGCGAAGGGTGTGACAGAGGCAGGAACAGAAGGAACAAAAAGAGCAAAGGCTATCGGTGGGGGAAGGGAGGGGAACCACAGCTTCCCTCTGTGACCCCTGCTTGAATTTCCCTTCCCCCTGGCCCCAGGCAGCTTCAAGATCTGTTCCCCTTTCCTCTTGCAACATTGCCTCTGGGTGGGTGACAGTGGAGGGGGATGGAGGCAGTGAGGGTAAAGACTGTGGGAGCCCCTCAGGCTCCAGATTCTCTGCCGGAAGAGACTGGGTCCCAGCCGGCCTGCAGCCCTGTGGGTACAGCAGACTCCAGGATTGCCAGCTCTCTGCCCATGCTCCTGGATCTCCTCTGCCCCCCAACTAGTCTGGGCCATGTACCACCACAGCCATTTCAGAAGGAAGCCGAAGACCAGACTGTTGGTAACAGAGCAAGAATGCCATCGCTTTGTTCTCAGAGGCTAAAATCCTTCCTCTGCACCATGAGAGGTGTCATCCTGAATCCCCACAGCTGGGCACAGCAAGGGGGCTCAAGAAATATGGGTTGGGTTGAAAATCAGGGAGGAACCCTGAGAAGGATCCCCTCTCCACACCTTCTAGGTGGGGAGGTACCAGTGCCTGGGCTTGACCCCCATGGGCTACTTTATGCTGGGTTCCTCTGCCTTTCCCCCCAGCCCTGGGGTAGGGCACAGGGCACGGAGCCTGGCTGGGCACCAGGAGGCCTGGACTTCACCTCCAGCTTTTCGATCACTTGCTGTGTGACTCAGGCCAAGACCCCTCTTCCCTCTCCCTTCTGCAGGCAAGGTGTTCGGCTAGAGGGTCTTCAAGGTCCTGAGCACTCTGATCTCTGTGACTTCTGGGTTTACATGGGATTCGGTCTATCTGCAGAGGGGGTGCCAGGCTGACAGTCGGACCAGTTCCCATCCGTCCCACTGGTCAGCACTTAGCGTGGCTTTCCAGACAATGGGGATGGTGGCTGGCAGGTAAGGATTCTAATTTGGGGCTAGCCTGGCCCACTCCCTAACTGACCCCAACTGGCCCCAGTGCTGATCTGCCGGGAACTGGCCCAGGTTGAGCTGAGACAGCTGTCAGAGCTGTCCTAAAATTAGCACCAACAGGAATAAGGAGGGGGCAGTGACCTCCGAGAGCCCTAAGGGACTGAGCCCATATCGTACTCAGTGCAGGAGAGCTCAGCCAGTGCTCTGGCAGTGACCCTACCGTGATGCTGGGTGCGGAGTGTCCCCAACATTACGGACACATTTCAGGAGGTGGAGTAAAGGGCAGGTGCCCTCTGCCAGTGATCTGGGCCCTGATGTGGCTCCCACCCTCCCGCTCATCAGAGTCCTTGGGAGGGACTGGGGAATGACCTTGCTATTTACATTCTTCTAGAACAAGGTTGAGGGGGCCAGCCTGTCCTCCCAAGGCTGGCTTGGATAACCTCACACCTTAGCACCAGCTCCTGAGCAGAGAGGAGGACCCAGGAGGCATATAGGCTTGCTATGGGAGGAGGCAGGAGGCAGGAGTGCAAGCCCAAAGCTAGCCCCCTGCCACTCAGGGATAGCAGCTCCATCCACTTCCCACCTCTCTACCAGGGTGTGCTGAGGATCCTATTAAATGCATTTTATGATTCAGAAGGTCTGGGGTGGGGTGTGAGATTCTTCAAGATGCTAACACAGTTCTAGATTGGTCCTCAGACCACACTTGGCTCATGAATCTTGCTGCCCAACTGGTCTAGGAAGGCCCCAAAGCCAGGCTCCCTGTGCTCTATTGGTGTTCCCCACCCCACCCCCAAGCGGCCTGACACAGACACACAGACACACAGACACACGATAGAGCGGGTGGCTGCCTCACTGGGGGCTCTTGCATGGGCATGTAGGTGTGCGTGCCAATCTGCTGACCTGTGCATACTGCATGCAGCTTATTGCATGTGTAGAGTGTATACAAAGATGTATGTGTACAATAATAAGGAAAGTAGCTAAAAGTTAAAAAGCAACTAACCTTTATTGAGCCCAGGCAAGGTACTAACCATGCTACATATCTTATTTACTTAGGATATTACATATCTTATTAATTCTCATAATAACTTCTATGAGATGAGAAAATTGAGGATCACAAAGATTAGATGATTTGCTCAAGGTCACATGGTTGATAAGCGGCAGTCCGGGCTGGACTGTAAGTCTGCACACCTGTCTATTGGGGCCGCCTCCTTGGTGCGTGAGTTTGGGCGTAGGTGTGCACTTGGGCAGGCACAAGTGAATGCAAAGCAAAGCAGCAGATTTGAGTTGGGGAGATGAGAGTTGTGTATAACGATTCAGAGCATGTGCAGAAAGCAGGTGGAGAATGCCAGGAGACAGAGGCATGCGCGGGACCAGCCTGGGCTTGAGCCTTCAAACTGCCCGCCTGAGCTTTGCCTTCCTCCTCTGTGAAATGAGGATGTAATAGTTGCATTATGAGGCTGGTGCTGTGAGAAAGGAATGTGATAACATGCACAAAGGGGCTCCGCCAGGCCAGCGTGACACACAGTAGGTGTTCAGGATGTGAGAGCTGGCTCCTCCCCTCATGACTGAACTGTACAGCCATCTGCCGAGTGGCTTCTGGCCTGTGGTCATAGCCAGCTCACTGGGTTAAGAGGAGGCAACCTACAGAGGGCCAGGGACAAGGCCAGCAGGGTGGTGTCGGGTCACAGCTAAAAGAGCACCCCAGGGAGAGACAGCCATCCAGACAGAGCTCAGATCCTGGCCCACTGCCCCTTGTGTTGGCCGAAACAGAAGAGGATGTAAGGGTGGAGCCCCCAGCCAACAGAAGCCCTCTCAGGAAAGCTAACACCCTGTCCTTTGACTCAGCCCTCAGCTATGCCAGCTGCACCAGCCCTCATGGTCGTCTGTAGACTGTGCCCACTCAGGGCCAAATCTCCTCTGGGCTGGGCAGGACATCAATTAGGCTTGGTCTTTGGAAGTCCCTGGTGACTCATTCTTTCTCCCTCCACCCACAGAACCAACCTTCCTCTGGAGCTGGGGTGTCCCTGATCCGCCCACACTTGGGGGCTCCCAGCATGAGCAGCTGTGAGGCATTAGTAGGCAGCCCAGCCCCCTTCCCCACAGGCAAGCGTGCTGCCTGAGTTACTCTTTAGGATAATAAACTGCGTCCTGTAGGCCTCTGTAAACCACAGGAAGTTACCTTGATGGGCATTAGTCTCTCCTGGGAGCCAGCATGGAGGGGCACTCCTGTGGATCCTGTGGACCACCCAGAAGCAGGTGCTGGGGGATAGAGCCCAGGACACATTACTGCTGGGAGCTAAAGGTGGGAGACTGAGTTATAGCACTGCCTTTACCTCTTTATTTTCCATGTGCGAATCCTAAGGCCAAGAGACGGTCATCACCAGGTTAGGGTCAACAGGAGGAGAGACACAAAGCCCATGCCAGGCACCCACCGACAACGCTGAAGGAAGAGCTTCCGGAGGAGGCTGTGAGAGACGCTGGCTCTGGCGCCCCCATGTGGCAGAAGAGAAGGAAGACACGGCTAAGCAGAGGTTTGAGAAAACATATTTGGTGCAGTGATTCCAGTGTGTGGTGTCCTCCTGGGCAATAGGGTGAGGGCTTTCTCCAGTTACACAGCCCCTGCCATTACTAGTCACTCCAGTCCAATATCTACCACCCCCACCAGCCTGGGAAGCTCCTAAGAGTGGGGTGGGATCTGATCCATCGTATCCCTTGGGCATGTTGGAGGGTATTGTGAGGGTTTGAGGAAGTGGCTTGAATGGAGTTGAATTTAGTATAAATAGAAGGAAACAGTGTGGAATGTGAACAAAGGTTTATGCACAAGAATGTTCATCAAACCCACGTCTGTAAAAGCAAAAATTGTGTTGATGATTGTTGAAGTGGTTCATGGGTACAGGGGTTCATTATACTATTCAATTCATTTTTGTGTGCATTTGAAATGTTTTGAAACAAAGGAAGTAAGAGAAACATAAAGGTCCAACAATAGAAATCTAAATAAATTATGATGCAGCTGTGCAAAGGAATAATGTCTAGAGACATAAAAATGTTGCCATGGAGTTCTTTTGTTTTTAATTATAAAAGCTCTATTGATTTATAATTCACATAACATATAATTTATCCACTTAAAGTGTACAATTCAGTAATTTTTAGTATATTCACAAAGTTTTGCAACCATCACCATAATCAATTTTAGAGTATTTTCATCACTCCCCAACAAAACCCCATATCCATTAGCAGTCACAGTCCCAGCCCACAAATCTACTTTCTGTCTCTATATATTTGCCTTTTCTGGACATTTAATGAAAATAGAATCATACATGGTCTTCTGTGTCTGACTTTCCACATAGCATAGTATTTTCGAGGTTCATCTGTGCTGCAGCATGTAGCAATACTTTGTTCTTTTTTATGGCTGAATAATATTCTATCACAGTAGCTATATCACATTTTATTTATTCATTCATTAGTTGATGGACATTTGGGTTGTTTCCCTTGGTTTTCTTTGGCTATTATGAATATTGTTGCTAATAACATTCATATACAAGTTTTTGCATAGATATGTCTTTTCATTTCTCTTGAGTACATACCTAGGAGTGAAATTGCTGAATCATATGATATCTATACTTTACTATTCGAGGGACTGGCACATTATCTTCCAAAGGGACTATGCTAGTTTACATTCCCATCAGCAGTGTATGAGACTTCAAATTTCTCACATCCTTGCCACATTTGTTATTATGTGTCTTGTCTAATACTCTAGCCATCCTAGTGGGTGTGATCGAGATAATTTTTAATGACATGGAAAAAGTCTTTGTTGTGGTGTTCAGTTTTTTAGAAGCAGGCTTTATAACTGCTTGTACAGTGTGATTCCAGCTCTATAAAATATGGATGTCTACAGAAATCAGACTAAAAAAGAATCTACCCCAAAGTTAGTATGGTTATCTGTGGACAATTATGGGTGATTTTAACTCTGGCCTAAATTTTTGACAATGTGAACATGCATTGATAGAGAAAAATTTTACAAGAAGGTAAAAAAGAATCAACAACTGTTAGAAGGATAATGAAAGGAAATTAAAATAAAATATTTAAAAATTTTAAAACAAAATACATTGAGCAAAGCTGGTTAAGTGTTCAGGACCTTGGGTATTTAGGGGCAGGGGCCCATCTAAGTGGGGATGGGAAAGGAAGGATAGTCAGGCCACTGATTCCAGGGTGTGAGTATGTCCAGAAAAGGAACTTCATTCTCAGTGGGGATCAGAGAAGGCTTTGTGGAGAAGGCAATCTTGCAGTTGGCTGGACTTTGAAGCAAGAAGTGAATTTAGACTCAAGGAGATGGGAGGGAGGGGAGGGTGCAGATCCCAGAAACATCAGACATAGGCCTGACCTCTGTGTGCACAGACCCCTGGGTTTGTGGATAAGGGCTCTGATGTCTCTATAGACAGAGACACTGGCCTGAGTAAGCCTGGCTCTGCCCTAACTCCGGGGACTGACCTGGCACACTGAGCTGAGAATGAGTTTCCTAATCTGTGAAATGGCTATAATAACCTCCCTTAAGGGTTGTCATGAGCAGTGAGACAGGAGTGTGAATCAGCCTTCAGCACAGGTCTGGCTCACAACAGGTCAGTGATTTGCTTCAAGGAGACGGGGAGAGGCGAGGCTGACTCTAAGGATGGGATGACAGGAAAGGAGGGACCGATGTTCCAGGCAAAAGCAGCTGGGATCCTGAGTCTCCAGCAAGAGGCAAAAGTTTACAGGAGAGGCTGGACTGGGGGTGGGGTGTTGGAGGGAGGGGTGTCAAGCCTTTCCACAGTAGAGGAGTTACCACAGAAAAGACTCAGATAACCTCTGGGGGGAGGCCGAGGAACCACATTATCAACTTTTATCAGCTATGCCCAAGGAGGGCAGAACTGGCTCAAGGTCACATAGGCAGGTCCAGGCCTCCCAGCTGAGGACTCTTCTGTGGGGTGTGACCCAGAACTAGGGGCTACAGTGGGAAAGGGGATTTGCAACTGAGCCCTGTGTGTCCACACCACCCACCTCTTAGGTAAGTGGCTGGGATCATGGGGTTGGGATAAAGGGAGGAGGCAGTTTTATTTTGTTCTTTACACCTCTGTTTTTATAAGCCCTCCACAAAGGTAAAAAAGTGCTGCCTTTGTCACTGTACTAAATGGCACATGCTGCTGTTGCTATTTTTAAAGAACATTTTCAAGATAACTTGCTTAGACTCTGCAAAAAAATTATACAACTTATTGCCAAGTGTTTCTGGTGGGATAAAAGTATCCAGGGAAATACGGTAAATGTGGCAAAATGTTAATAATTGGTGCACTGTCGGTGAAGAGTGTGTGGTGTTCATGGTACTACTTTTGCAACTTCCCCATAGATTTGAAATTTTTAAAAAAGTCCTTGGGAAAAAAGGCAAGATATAAAACCATACATACCATGTGAACCGAAAATTGGAAGGAAGGAACACCAAACAAAGAAACAAAATCTTCATGGCCTTGAGTTAGACAAAGTGTTCATAGGTACAATACCAGAAATATGATACATAAATTAAAAATCTTGATAAGTGGGACTTCATCAAAATTAAGAACTTCTGCTCTTTGAGAGACATTGTTAGGAGAATGAAAAGACAAGCCATTAACTGGGAGAAACCATTGCAAATCCTGATTCCAAGAAAGGGGTTGTATCCAGAACCACTATGAAAGACAAAAAAAATTTTTTTATATAAAATGGAATAATAAGAAAACAAACCACACAATAAAAAATTGGCAAAAGATTTGAACAGATAGTTCTCCAAGAAGATGTATGGATGGTAGGTAAATAAGCATATGGAAAGATGCTTAGGAGGCAAAGCTAGTAGAGGTACAGAGAAAAACAGATGAATCCGCTATCATAGTTGGAAATTTCAACACCCCCTAGCAAAAGTAGACAGATCTACTTACTATGCTGATGGACACTGACTGCAATGGGGTGTGTGTGGAGGGGGGTATTGATAATATGGGTGAATGTAGTAACCACAGTGTTGCTCATGTGAAACCTTCATAAGATTGTATATTAATGATTCCTTAGAAAAAAAAAGTAGACAGATCTAGCAGGCAGAAAATTAATAAGGACATCATTGAACTTAATACTAGTGATCACGCAGGTATAACTGACATCTACAGACCACTTCATCCAACAACAGCAGAATACACATTCTTTTCAAACTCATGTGGAACATTCACCAAGATGGACTACACTGTGGGCCACAAAACACACCTTAACAAATCTAAAAGCATAGAAATCATACAATGTTTGCTCTTGGATCATAATGGATTTAAACTAGAAAGCCATAGTAGAAAGATAATTAGAAAATCTCAAAAATACATGGACATTAAACAGAACACTTCTAAATACATGGCTCAAAGAAGAAATCTCAAGAGAAATTTAAAAACATTTTGAACTAAGTAAAATTGAAAACATTAAAAATTGTGGTATGCAATGAAAGCTGTGCTTAGAGGGAAATTTATAGCATTGGATGCATATATAGGAAAAGAAGAGAGACTTAAAAATCAATAATCTAAGTTTCACTTTAGGAAATGAAGAAAAGCAGAACAAATGAAATCCAAAGGAAGCAGAAGAAAAGAAATAATAAGAATTAGAGAAAAAAAATCAGTGAAATGGAAAACAAAAAATCAGTAGAGAAAAATCAATGAAACCAAAAATCAGTACTTTGTAAGGAGCAATGAAACTGATATACCTCTAGCTAGGTTAACCATGAAAAAAGAGAGAACATAACCTAATATCAGAAATGAAAGGAGATGGTCATCACTGCAGATCCTAAGGACATTAAAGTGATAATATGAGCAACTCTGTCCACAAAAATGTGATAACTTGGATGAAATGGATCAATTCCTTGAAAGACACAATCTGCAAAAATTCACACAAGAAGACATAGATAATCTGAATATCTATTACAGAAACTGAATCAATAATTAATAACCTTTCAAAACAGAAAGCATCATGGCAGATGGATTCACTGGTGAATTCTACTAAACATTTAAGGAAGAAATTATACCAATTCTCTATAATGTCTTTCAGAGGGTAGAAGCAGAGGGAACACTTCCTAACTAATATGAGGCCAGCATTACCCTAATACCAAAAGCCGACAATGACATTAGAAGAAAAGAAAACTACAGACCAACATATATCATAAACACAGACACAAGATGCTCAAACACATCATTGGTCATTAGGGAAATACAAATTAAAACCACAGTGAGATGCCACTATACATATTATAATAGCTACAGTTAAAAAGACTGACTATATCAAATGTAGGTGAATTCTAAGGTATGGAGCAACTCACATATTGTTGGTGGGAATGCAATATGTACAATCACTTTGGAAAACAGTTAAGCAATTCCTTAAAAACTTAAAAGTAAACCTACCATATAACCTGGCCATTCCACTTCTAGGTATTTACTCAAGAGAAATTAAAGGATATGTCCAGACAAAGACCTGTACACAAATATTCAAAGTAGCTTTATTTGTAATAGTCCTAAACTGGAACAACCCAAAGGTCCCTCAATGGGTAAATGGATAACAAATTGTGGTACATACATATAATGAAATATTCTTTAATAAAAAGAAGTTGCTGGTGGACAACTTCTGGGATGGTGGTATAAGGAGTTCTGCAGACCTTTTCCTCAGTGGAATAACCATATTAAAAATATATCTATCTAGATATCTAGATAAATAGATACGTAGATATAAGGAGCATTGTGATTAGCACACATTATGTAGGGAGAGGCACAGGGAAGGCAGTATAGCACCAGGAAGACAAGTATGACTCTATAGCATCTTACTATGCTGATGGACAGTGACTGTAATGGGGTATATGGTGGGGACTTGATAATGGGGGGAGTCTAGTAACCACAACATTGCTCATGTAATTGTATATTAATGATACCAAAATAATAAATAAATAAATATAGATAGGTAGATATATATACACCCTGGAAATGGAAATTGTCCTTGTTCTAAGGACATACAGAAAAGGTATGTTTACCCAAGAAAAACCTACTAATCTTGGTAAGAACAGTAAGAGTCTATAGTATTTGAGCCATGACTCACTCTTCCCTTGTCCCCATCAGCTCAATGTGATGGAAGCTCCACTCTAGGCAGGTGAAGCTAAAAACACAGGGCTACTTCTTCTCCTGGCTCCAGGTAGGGGTTATGGTATCTTCCTGGGAGGGGCAGGCTGCCAGAATTTCTTATCTGCTCAGCTCTATGTTGCTGGGACAATTAGTGCCACATGCAAAAAATGAAGTCAGGTACTTCACACCACATACAAAAATTAATTCAAATGGAGCAAATACTGAAATGTAAGAGCTAAAATCATAAAACTCTTAGAAGAAACATACAGGTAAATCTTTAGGACCTTAGATTTGGCAATGGATTCTTAGATAAGACACCAAAAACACAATCAACAAAAGAAAAATATATAAATTGAACTTCATTAAAGTAAAAAGCATTTGTGCTTTAAAGAATAACATCAAGAAAATGAAAAGACAATCTACCGAATGGGGGGAAATGCTGGTAAATCATTTGTGGGATAAGAGACTTGAATCTAGGCTATATAAAGAGCTATTACAATTCAATAATAAAAAACCAAATAACCCAATTTTTAAATGACCGAAGAATCTAACTAGACATTTCCCAAAGAAGATGGACAAATAAACAAATAGACCAGTGGACAAGACACACAAGAAAAAATTCTTGATATCACTAATCATCAAGGAAATGCAAATCAAAACCACAATGAAATATCACATGATACCCATAAGAATAGCCATAATAAAAAGTCAGATAATAACACATGATGGCAAGGCTGTATAGAAATCAGAATCCTCATATATTGCTAGTTGGAATGTGACATGGTGTAATTACTTTGAGAACAAGTTTAGCTGTTCCTCAGACAGTTAAACATAGAGTTACCACATGAATTAGCAATTCCTTTATAAGGGGTATTTACCCAGGAGAAATTTAAATGCATGTCCATGCATAAACCTGAACACAAATGTTTATAGCTGAATTATTCCTAATAGCCAAAAAGTGGAAACAATCCAAATGTCCACCAGCTGATGGATGGGTAAAACAAATGTAATTCAATATTATTTGACCATAAAAAAGAATGAAGTACTGATACATACTACAACATGGATGAGCCTTGAGACATTATGCTACATGAAAAAAGTCAGAGAAGACCACATATTATAGGATTCCATTTATATTAAGTATCCAAAATAGGCAAATCTATAGAGATATAAAGTAGATTCGTGGTTGCTTTGGGCTGTGGGGTGAAAGGTCAAGGGTATGGGATTTTTTTTTTTGAGGTGATAGAAATGTTGTAAAATTGAATGTAGTGATGGTTGGGTATATCTGAATATACTAAAAACCATTGAATTGTGTACTTCAAATGAGTGAATTAAATGACATGTGAATATATCACAACAGAGATAATTATTTTTCAAGTGCATATATACTCAGACATTTTTTTTAATTGGAAGGAAATTTACCAAAATGCCAGCAGTGGGTAGTTCAAGGTGGTCAAATTACAGACTATTTTCTTTTGTAATTTTTCCTACTTTGGGGAGAAAAATGTGAGGCACCTGTTCTAGATTTAAGGAGAATGAAGAGATCAACAACAAATGCAATGAGTGAACAGTGATTGGATCTGGGCCCCTCCCCACCCCACACCCAAAACAGCTATGAAATACAGTTGGGGAAAATTGGCAGAAATATGAATATGAGGATATTAGATGCTGGTATGCAATTATTCACCCTTTTCTTAGGATTGTGTTTATGACTATGCAGGAAAATGTTCTTAATCTTAGAAGCTGCATGCCCAGGTGTTGGGTGTCATCTAGTGTCACGGTATCTGCCTGCAACTTACTTTCAAATGGCTCAGATTTTTTAAAAAGAGAAAGCACTGAGGCAAATGAAGCAAATCATTAATTGTTGACTCCATGTGAGCATATGGATCCTTGTCATACATTTTTTTTTTGCTTTGTATTTGAACATTTTCTTAAAAAAAAAAAAACATGAAGAGAAATGAAATAAACAAATTGCCCTGCCAGGCACACAGTCGAGCCTCTCTGGACTCAGGGAAATAGAAAGAGACCTAAGGCCAGGGGGCCCAGAGGGGAGGCAAGATCTGGAGTCCTGGAGCTTCCCCTTCTGGAAGGGATGTGCCTAGAGGGATGAGTATGGGGAGGAGCCTCTTTATCTGGCATCAACCTATGCCAGCAAGTTTCGAATGAGTGGCTTTATATGTATTTTCTCATTTAATCCTCACCACATCTCCATGAGGTAGGCACTATTATTATGCCCATTTTACAGTTGGGCCAGAGATTGGTAGCTGCTTGGAGATCCTTCTGGTCCAAAGGCTCTTCCCCAGCTTCCTGGAGGCTAGAGAGGTCTCAGGATTGTGTCACCTAGGGTCAGCCTGTGGGCAGCTTGACCTGGTCTCTGGCCTTGGGGAAGAAGGGAAGCTCCAGGAATCAGGATCTCGGCTGGGTAATCTGACCCAGAGAGGGATGGGGTTGCAATTTGAGACAGGGGTTCTGTAGCTGCTAATATCCGGGGTCAAAGGCAGGAGGTGGGCACGGAGCCAGGGAAGCTGTGTAGCCAGGGGTACCCAGGGCTGTGACTTTCCTGACCTCATATTCTGGCACTTTCTCTTCCCTCTCATTCCTGTCACCCTCCAGCTAACACACATAAACTCACTCCTCCATGCCTTTGCACAGGCTGTTCCTGAGCTTGGAATATGTTTTGTTCAGCAAATTACTATCATTCTTCAAGACCCAGCTCCAGGTGTCCGGCCCTGGGCTCCTACCTCCACCCTACCCCTCTCTGTCTGATCATGACTGACTTGTTGAGGGTCCCCAGGGTCTGGCCCAGGACCTGGCCCAGGGGGTAGTCAATGGGAGTTGTGATGATGGTAATTCTACTCCTCTGTGTCCCTGTGATGCTCTGAGCCCTTCCTCTACCCTGAACTTCCCGCTGTTGCAATCCCCTTATCTCAGTGGCTGCTGTCAGTGGGCCTCCTCCCTCTAGTCTGTAGCTAGAATCCTTATTTATCCCAGCACCAACCCCAGGGAGGCAGAGGTCTTCCAGGGAGTGAAGGCTGGCGGTGGCATCCCGCAGTGGGACTCACCTCCCACTGACTGGGCCCCAGGTGGCGCTGTCAGCCCAGGCAAGGCCTGGGAGCCGCTTGTACCAGAGCTTGTGGCTCTGGTTGCAGCCTGGCATGGAGATGGTTCAGGACTGTCAAACTCCCACATTCCAGAGATCTTTTCTTCATCCCATCCAGCCCATTCACACCTGATTTAAAAGCTCAGCATGTTAGGACTTGATTGACAGTGGGGACAACCTCCCCACCCTGCCTGACCCCCGAGATGCAGAGGAACAGTGATCCTTGCAAGGACACACAGATGAACCAAGATGGCCCAAATCTCAGAGGTGCAGGGTGGGCGAGCAGCCACCTAGGCACCAGTCATCTCACCCAGACTCTGCCACAGTCAGCTATGTGATGGGATAGCCCTTTCCCCACTCTGAGTTCAAACCCAACTACCCTTCTACAGATGGTGAGAGCTGGAAAAATGGCCAAAGTGCTGGTTCTGGTCCTGGGTCTGTCCTGGTTTGCTGCTTTGGCCTGTGTCCACTCTGAGCCTCAGGGCCCTTGACTATGAAGTGGGGGCAGGACCCCAGCACCCCAGAGCTCTGAGCTGCAGAAGCCCACTGGGAAAGAGAGGCCTGGGTGTGGGGCGGCTGCCTCGGCCAAGGACAGACCGCTCTAGGAGCTGCCAGATGGGCAGCGTTTTTTCTGGGAGCCAGAAGGGCTGGCAGAGCCCAGGGCCAGGCTGAGTGACCACAATGGGCCCTTGTATGGAGGTTTAGCTTGGACGCACCAGCAGGCCTCGCCCCTGGGTGGGCCTACTCTGGTCTGTAGCCAGACCCAGCTCCTGAACAACCCATCCTAGGCCTAAAGACAGGAGCCTGAGATGGGATCCCAGTTCAGCTCCAGAGTGATGCCCACGGGCTTGTCTCCAGTGCCTGAATTTCTATCATGGAATCTGCTTGCCTAAATGACCTCCTACAAAATGAGAAAACCCATCACCCGAGCCAGACAGGGGCCCCAAGAAGGCAGAGGTAGGTCTCCTCCTCCTCCAGCCAGCTAAGGGAGCTCAGGACAGATTGTTGCCAGCCCGGGTGGGGTCTGATGAGGATCTCTGGCTAGGGAGCCCATCTGGGACACGTTGGCTCTCAACCTGGCTGAGCGTTCATTTCCTCCTCTGTCTGTGAGAGGAAAGGAGGGCTGCTCGTTCAGGGTGCCCAAGCTCTGGGGGGCATGGACTTTCAAAAGCATTTGGCCCACCCTCTGCCTCAGGAAGGGCTCCACCCTAACCAGACAGACTACTCATTCTCCCACTCTCCGTTCACACCTGCCCTGGGAACACTGCCTGAGGCTCGGAGCTGCCTCTGAAGCAGCCCACAGGTAGCCCTTCTGGACCCCCCTGTGGGCTGCATACACTTGCCCCTTCTCTGGGCTCCCATGGTCTGTATCCATCACTCCTCAGAGCACAGGATCCTGCCCGACTAATGCTCCTGGTCACCTCAGCAGCTGGTGCTGGGACCCCGGCCAAGACCAGCCTCCCCAGGGGACACTTCATGCCAGCTGCCTCTGTGGGGTCCAGGAAACTGTCCTAAGCATGAAAGGAGATGATGCATATGAAGGGGCTCTACGTCAACTGTAAAGTGCTATACCACTATGAATTGCTCATATTTACAAGATGGAAATTTTAAAATAAATTTAAAAACAAATGTACTTGGATAAAATTTTTAAAGGCTTGGGGTCTGAGAAGACAAGAACATATGGGATGTGGCCCACGCAAAAGTGGATTCGATGTCTGGGTGCAATAGCAAAGGCATAAAGCCTAGAATATGGGAGGTAACCAATCAGTTCTTCTCTGTAGCTTTGTGTTCATTTCTTCGGAATGGCTTTGGCACTGACACCCCTGCCCAGGTACTTCCAGACCCAGGGCAGAAAAGATGCAGAATCCCTGCCTTCCCAGCTTAATAGGGCCACCCAGGGCCCTCTATAGGGCAGTTGACTTGGGGGCCCAAAGGAGAGTATGGGGATGCCCTAGAAGGCCAATCTCAGCTCTGAATGGGAAAGCCAATCTGACAGCAGAAGGCGCCGCTTCTAGAGAAAGGCAAGGAGGATGTGAGAGCAGGAGGGTTGGATGAGCTCAGCTGTGAAGTCTGGACAGGATTCCACCCATGCTAGGTCTAGGCGGGTGGACTGGAAGCTTGGGAGGTCCCTTCCCAGTTAGAGCTGTGAGACAGTCTGGGTTCCTAAATCAATCTGAGAATATCTGAACTTCTGAGGCCACTGGTGCCTTGGCCTGCCCCCAGTGAGTAGTTAGTATCTCAGCAACACCAGAAGCTATGCCATCAGCTCTGTTTGTTTTGTATGACTTTGTTGCAGGATGTGGATCAATACACAATTAAAAAAAAAAAACTGCCGACAGGCAGCAGGGTCCTGCTGTCCCCAGATCATTTCTATTGAGCTTTGTCACTGGTACAACTGGGTAGCAGGGAGCCTGGGCACCTGGGAAGTGCCTGGAGTTTGCCCAGCTCCTCCCTGTCCCACTTCCTGGCATTGTCAGTCCTGGGTCACAAACCCAACCAACTCCTGGTAAGGACAAGAACACAGGCTTTGGAAGTGACAGACCTGAGGATGAGTTTCTGTGCAGCTACCAGCTGTGCAGCCTTGGGCAGGTTCCTTTACCTCTCTGAACCTCTGGTCTCTGATTTGTTAAACATGAGCGAGAACATCTGCCTCCAAGGTTGTGGGGATTGGAAAGAATGTGTGTCAGGGACCTGGTGCATAATGGCTGCTCAGTAAATGTGAGTTCCTTTCTCCTCACCCTTTCCTCTTGGGAGACATTGATGTAGTGCTGTGAGAAGCCTTGGGCCAAGGGTCAGGGCACACGGGTCTGGTGGGTGGGCTTTGTTATTCACTGGCTGCCTGACCTCCGGCAAGCCCCTGCCCCTCTGTGACACTCATTTCACTATCTGAGAAATAAGGAAGGGCATCAGGTGGTCTGGCCAGGGCCCAAGGCCCTTCCTTTCCCGAGGCCCAGAGGGTGCTCTGACTGCTCGCTTCGACTTACCTGAGAGTGTGGGAGGACAATGCTCTGGCCTGGGAGACGGGACCCTGGCTGAGGCTGGGCCCTGCCCTGATGCACCCGTGTGTCCCCTCCCCTTGAGACCTTGGTCTTCCCCTCAGTGTGATGAGCTGTGTGTGTGCCATCGGCTCTGTAGGCTCTCTGGCTCTGGTGACCCTGGATCCCGTGATCCCCGTGGGGTCAGGGCTAGGCGCAGGCAGACCCCCTGTTGTGGGTGGCCCTGTCCTTCCGCCCACCTAGAGCAGTAATCTCAGGTCCTGAGATCTCTGTGACAGGATCTTCCCTCCATCCAGCCTCATGGTCTTTGCTTCCACCTCTCATCTAAAAGCTACTGAAACTCCTCCCCCACTGCTCCCTGCTCAGTGGTCAGTGTCCCATGTGCCTCCAGGTCTCTCTAGGCCCTTCTTCCCCGAAATCACAGGGTTTCCCTCCAGCAGGAAATCATCTTGACCCTTTCCTAGTCATCTCACCAGAATAGAAAGAATGCTTGCTTGAGGAAAGGTCCCCAAGGAATGGCCCACACTTGTGAGCACACAGGCACGCTGTCCCCTCCCCCACTGTCACTGAGATGCCTCTTTCCCTGAAGCTCTGCAGAAATGCATGTTTCAGGTTGGGCTAAAGGCCCAGAGGATTTTAGCACTTTGCATATCCTTGGACAAGTAGCCACAGCACTGGGAGAGTCCTACACTTTGGCATCAGAGCCCTAGCATGGGAGGTAAGAATAGGACTGCTGATTTGGTCTGGTGACAGCTGGCAAATGGTAAGCTCACAGCACCTCGCCCCTTGTGTGGGCTATCGAGGTCACCTTGAATAATGAGAGGTTATCACATCTGCTGGGAGCCAAGGCCCCACGCAGCATCACCACAGGGCTGTGCCTGGATACCCACCTTCGGCAGGAAGAGGGCTCCCCATGTGGCGAGGCCTGGTTCACCCTGCTGGGCCTCTGGCAGGACCCACTGCTTCCTGGATCTGATTATCCTCCTGAAGAGGCAGCCGGAGGTAGAACTCGGATTGCTGACCATGTTGGCTGCCCTGCTACCGGTTGGCAAGGTTTGGCCAGGGAGTCCCCCAACTTCCAGGGGCTGGGGGCCTCCTCGGGGCACCCACAGTCCTGGGCCCTATTTCTCATAGACTAGCTGAGCACATTGTGCATGGCAGTCAGATACACCCCAGCCTGGGTGCCCCTAGGTGAAGGGGATTGAGTTATCTTGATTTCCACAGATCATTTTAGAGTCTGGCACAAAATAGATGCTAAATCATCTCTCCCATCTATGCCCTATGTGGAGTCCTCCCAGCACTGACCCATAAAGGCATAGTGGGGACCTCCTTCCAACAGAAACAAAGAAGCCTTGGAATGGACAGTCCTAGCTACAAATGATGGAATACCAATGTTTACCTTGGGGCACATCTTCAAGAGGACATGGGGCCCATGGAGTGCGATGTGAAGAGCCTCATGGGGCCCCACCAGTCCCCCTGCCAGCCCACTCTCTGTATGGGAGCTGGGCCCCAGCCCCCACCCAGACTACCTGTGAGCAGCAGGATTTCTGGGTCTTCCTTCTCAGTGCCAGCCTCTCACTGTTTCCTCCTGCTGAATGCTCTCATCATCCCCTTCTCCCTGGAAGCCCTCCTGGCTCCAAAGTCCACTGACTGTGGGACACAGAGGTGACCTTTCCTCTCCAAGTTCCCCAGCACTCCCAGGTTTTTCTGCTTATCAGCTCACCTGGCCCCAGAGTTTTGATGGTGTTTCTCTTATCTGTCTCAGAGGCTCCTCTAAGAGAAAGCCTCTGCAGCCCCAATTTTCCCATCTGTAAAATGGGGACAATGATCCCTACTCCTCCAGGTTGATGTAAAAAAATGTAAGAATTAAATGAAATTCGTTGGTCAGAACCCAGCACAGGGTCATCTCGGTTGTCCACACATGTGGCAGGAGGTAAGGCAGAGTGGACCTGTCCCAGAGATTCAGGGGCCTCAGGGCTGGGTTCTCATCCCTGAGGAAAAGCTCCATGATGCAGCTGCACAGCTTGCCTCACCGCCAGGTACAGGGAAGCATGGCCCCATATGTGGGAGGCCAAGAGGAGGCGGCAGGCACGTTGTAACATCTCCAGGTAGGAGCAGAGTGAACACTGCTAACCTCCACTGGGCACTCTGCTCAGTGCATCACAGACTCTATCTCATCCTCTCACACCCAGTTCCTAGGATCCTGGAGGAGCTGAGCCTGGCGCTTGGCTCTTTCCGCTGCCCCCAAACTATGCCAGTGATGCCACGACATCCAGGGGCAGATGAGTGTTTGTTTATATGTATAATCCCAGAGGTGGTGTTCCTCCACACAGTAAAAGTGAATCTGCACCATGAGAAACTGACTTTAAAGAACAAACTTTATTTTGGAATAATTTTAGACTTACGAAAGAATTGCAAAGATGGTACGGAAGCCCCATATACCTCTAATTCAGTTGAACTCTTACCTTCCTGTGGTACCTTTAACACAACTAAAAAGCTGACATTGGCAATTACTATTGAATACACTCTGGACTTTAACTGTATTTCACCAGTTTCTTCAGGAATGTCCTCTTCTGCTTCAGGTTGCAATCCAGGGTACCACACTGCCTTTAGTCATCACGTCTCCTGACTGGTCGATCACAGGATAAACTGACTTTCTAAGTGATGATTTCGTATGGGAAGCACAGGAGTGGGCTTTTATGGGGGTTTCCTTCACTTTCACTTTCACTTTCAGGATTTCACTTTGGAAAATACCCTTCAGACACAACTTCTCTCCCTGAGGCAGCCACTCCTGTCCTCCCTGCACCACAGCGGCCCTCAGGAGCGCTCACCATCTCCTGTCTCTCTCCTTTTTTCCTCATTGCATGTACATTTACTTCTGCTCTGCCACTCCTACCCCCATGTCACATGGCCTTTAAGCATGCCAATGGCTATTATTCCGGGAATCATCAAACACCTGACATTTTAGTTTTAGTCCCACTCAACTCTGTGGACAGAAACTTTATGCTCTCAGAGGAGTGAAGGGGAAAATCCCTAGTGCAGTAGTTCCTCAAATTCACCCTCCCTTCCCTCTTCTCTGCAGTTCCCACATCCCTTCTGGCAACTCTGGTTCCAGGGAGGCAACTCCAGGGGTGGAAATAGGACCTAAGTTTAATCAATCAGCACATTCTCTCCCTTGGCCACAGTGGTTGGTTCAGAAGCGGCCTTGTCACCCAAGATGGCCCAGTGAGCGTGAATCTCAGCACCTTCGCAGGCATTCTGGTTCACAGATGCTGCCTTTTGCTCAGGATGGTGGGGGGACCCCTATGGATGGGAGGCCAGTGGTCATTTGTTACTGCAGCTGATTGCTGTGGAGTTTCAACCTGTTGAGGTAGACACGTAAAGCCATTATGGGTGTTTTTTTTTCCCTAGTCACTCTCTTTCCTCTTTTGTACTATCACAGGTAGAGTTTTTATAACTTTATGGTCTCATTCAGTTAAAGCTTAGGCCAGTCCAGTTTAAAACATCAAGCTCCTAGCCAATTCATAGACATCCTCCTGCCCCACCCAGGCTAGTACTGTGACCGGGAGGGCTTGCTGTGGGGATGGACCCACATGTTACTGTACGCCCATGACACTCTGCTCTCTTTTCTGGGCACTAGCTCATGGGACTGGGAAGGAAGCTTGGTGAGATCTCTTGCTAGCCCGACTTCACTCTGCAGTGGAGAGGGGTCCCTGGCCTCCCTCTGATACTGTCTGTACTTGGTGGCCTCTGTGATGTGGTGGTGTCCACAGAAGGGACACATGTGATTTTCTTGAGAGCTGTTCAGCTCTAACTTGATCCCCTCATTGCCAAGGATTCCCAGAGATAGGAGCTGTTTGGCTTTCCTTTGTCCATACCATCTGCTGTCCTCAGCCCCTCCTCCAAGTTGGAGGTCCCGCTGCTTGGCCCAGTGGCTGCTGGCTGGCCTCTGGCTGGCCTCTGGTTCCTGCCCCTACTCTAACCCTCATGCTCTGTCACATGGAGTCATGGGAACTATAAGAACTGGGAGGGATAGCCCAGTTTTCCTCCCTGGTTCACCATACGCTGGTCCTGACAAGCTAGCTAACATAGGCCTCTCCATGGGCCTCCTACCTTCAGAACTCTCTGGTCCAGTATCTGCGTGGAAACCCCCAGTCTCCAGGGAACATGGTCCAGGTCCTCCCTGTCCACAGCGCCGCTTTCTCATCACACTTTGTTCTATCACCAGCACCAAAATGGCCTGCTGGGTTCTAGCTCAGTGAGCACCTAGTGGGAGAAGCTCCTCTCCCCTCTGGAGGCATCTCCAGTATCTTCAAGGGAGCCCCTTGGATGCCTCTCTCCACCCTCCCCCGCAAACACACACACACAACTTTAATGGGGAAAAGAGAAACATGAAGATTTAGAGCCATTGTTGGTTGATATGTGGAAGTATTAGCATTAAAAAGGAGTATGGAGAGCTGACTGAACACACAGCTTGAGTTTTCTCTCACCTCCTCTGCCCTCAGAGACAAGCCCCATCTCTACATCTTTGACCCCTTCCCCCAACACTAGGTCAGCCCCTGCCTGCCTCAGCTCTGAGCTTCCCATCTCCTGTAAAGGGGAAAAAGTGATGTATTTACTGAGCTTCCTCAGAGGTGCATCTGCCACAAAATGGCCTTCCTGGTCACAGTGAAAATAAATGCTAGAGTGCTTCAAACTCTGGAGTCCTTGGTGTTACTCAGCTTGCCCTTCAGTCTGACCGACAAGTACAGGGACCTGTTAGGTGCCAGCAAGTGCCAATCCCAGTGGGAGAGAGGACACCCAAGGCTTTGGCTTGAGCTTCAGGCTGAAGAACTTTCTATTAATCACTGGCCTTGAGTACCCCAACCGCAGGTTTCCTGCCAGGGACTCAGATTCGGAAAGCTGAGTGTATCTGCACCCTCCTGCCTCCCCAGTGTTAGTGGCTCCTCAGCCAGAACTCGGCTGCTCTTTTTCCTTCTCTGAGGACTGCCTACTCATGTCCTCCGCCTCCTCCTCCCACTTAGTTACAAGGCAGAATTTCAGGGACAGGTTCATTCAGGGTCCCAACAAGAAACAGATGGCCCACTCAACTGAAAATGGAAGGAAGTTTTATTTATAAAAGGACTATTTACAAAGAGTAGGGAAATCTCAAGTGCGATAACCTGCAGCTACTATCAGCAGAGCTGTCACCACTGCTAGACCTGAATGGCCAATGGTAGGTAGGGTGGGGGGAGCAATTACTGCAACCTAGAATGAGGAAGAGTCCTGTGGAGTCAGCATCTCTGAGAGGAGCAGTGACCTTTAGTTGAGGGATACAGCTAGGCCAAGGCACTGCCATAAGATGGGAGGGGAGGGCATAAATACCCTGACCTCACTCTCTTACCTTCCTTGGATTTCCAGCTGGGACTCTCCATTGGAGAAACCAAACCTGAAGCCAGAAGCACAGGATTCCTGCTAATTAAGTCTATGTGGGTCAGCTTCCTGAGGCAGAGAGCAGGGCAGGGCAGGGTAGAGAATGGAAGATACCCAGCATAGGAAATCTGGTCTCTGGAGACTTCTGCCTTTTTCAGTAAGGCTTCCCTATCAGCTGCACCAATGGTTATCTGTTCTAGCTGGGCCAGGTTCTCTAACCTGCAGTCAAGTACTCTTGTTCTACAATTCATGGTTCATCATCTCTTCAGTCTTAACACATGGAGGGGCCCTGTCTCCTTCCTATTGTCTCTATGTCTCATAAATCCCAGCACCTCCTCATTTCACTGCATATTCCACTCACTGGTCATTCTTGCACAGAGATGGAGCCATTGATTTGCAGCTTTGAAATCATATTTGATTCCTATTGCCAGAGCCTAAAATCTCATAATTTTTGCCACTTCTCTCCTTCTCCCACCACCATCCTGTAACATCTCATTGGGTAGCTCTAACCACAGTTCAGCATCCTCCTCTCTTGTGCCTGGGGCTGCACTCCTTGCAAATGTCTCTCCTTTCTGGTAACATGTGGCCTTGACCAGAGGTTTCAGTGCTTGTCTGGTAGCCAGCTCCACAGCAGCAGCTCTAGCTCCAGGAAATCCTGTCTCTGAAACTAAGGATAAAAGGGGAGGGAGCGGGGACCCAAATCAGCCAAGGGTATCTGCCTCAGTCCACCTCGCCCCTTCCTGGAGACAAGTTTCTTAATAAATCTTGTGTCCTTCAAGATTGAATTAACATCAATTTCCAGCCTGGGGTCACACAAGGAAGTTTGGGTTTTTTTTTAACATCAGTCTCCTGAGTTCATTTCATTGGGTGTATGTCTCCATTTTTCACTGACTGCTGTTTAGCTATTCCTTTTTCTGGTATCAGCACCCTGGTTTCCTTTGGGAGACTTTTCTGCCTGCATTCTCAGTTCAAGGAGTTCCCATGTGACTGACCCCACCCTCACAACTCCAGGGTTGGGGAAGTAACCCAGTCAGTCCCATGAGACTCAGTCTGGTATTTTCCTCAGAACTATTGTGAAAATAAGCTCTTTCCAGCAGGGCTGATGTGAGGATGGAGCTTTTGGGGACCATCTTTCCACCACATGGGGAGCATAACCTGAAAGAGAAGCCAATACAGAAGAAGGCAGAGTGGTGAGATGGAGATAAATTCCTGGTGACTTGACTTGTGTGCCTTGAGCTAGCCATTCCTGAAGCTCATCTGTTGTTATTTGTAGATCATCATCATAATCTCTGCTGCTATTTGTATGTTGTTGTAGCCTCTATTGCTATTGTACAATCTGGTTACAATGTTCCAGATTTCTTGCACAGGGACCATATGGAGGATTAAGGGCTTGTAGATTGTGAGGTAAGAATTCTGGAGGGGTGGAGTGTAGGGAATATGGACATTCCTGTGGCCAGGATCCTCACCTGACCCTAATCTACTTCTTGATGTAATTGGCCTACTGGTAGGCTAATGCTTACACACCCATTGGCAATAAGTTATATTGCCTGTGTTGCTATCTAAAGAGCTCTGTCCAGTGCTCAAAGCAGAGCCTGGAGCAGAGGCAGAGGCAGAGACAGGCTTGCTGAATGCAGACTTGCCAGAGGAGGACATGATTCTAGCCCTTGACTTGCCACAGTGAGAATAAAACTTGGTATAAACCCTTTTATCCTCCAACATTCTGTTGTCATTTACCAGTCTCATTGAATCCAGAATGAAATTGCCCATAGCTGGGAACCCCCTCTGGCCCGGAGTTACAGTTGTTTTCACATTTATGTGAGCCAATAATTCAACCCTCCCCTTTTTTGTTTTTGGGTTTTATCTGTTTGATTTGCTTAACACCTTAAAAATGAATTTCCATGATTTACAACCAAAAGATCCCTGATTAATACACCTCCTGCTGCCCTCATAGACACAAAAACTTTAATCTGGTGTTAAGGTATTATTCAAAGGCCAATTCTGCTTGGGCTGGATAAGCCTTCACTGGTGCTCTGATACAACTTCCAATCTTCTGCTTCCAATGGCTCAGTTTCTTCTTCAGAGCTCAGAGGAGGAATGATTGGCCCACCAAAACCCTTTTGCCCCCATTTGGGCAAAGCCTTGGGTCAGGCCATCTCTGAGGTCTCTAGCAAGTCACTGAACCAACTGCCTTTAAGGTGCTCAACCATAGCTGCAGGCATGACAAACACAGGGGCTTAGTCTGTTTAGAAATGGAGGTGACCAAATCCTTACTGCAGAGCTGGTCACATTACACCTGGAATGGGGCCTCCCATCCCAATCCCCAAACCAGGAGAGAGCTCTGGACAGAGTAGAGGTCTGCCTGACCAGAAGAGGGAGACTAGAACAAAAAGAGAACATCACCTACAACAGCCAGGTAAGGAAAGGAGGAAGCCCAGAGAACACAGTCTCCATCTTTACCTGGTGACAGGTTCTCCTAGCATAGGAGCTGAGTTGTTCTGGGTGGCCTAGAATGAAGCCCCAGAAGTAGATATAATGTTACAAGGGGGCCGAGAAATATTTTCTTACAGCCTAAGCTGCTCCACAACAGTCCAGGCAGCCTTTGAAGATAATGAACTCTCTACTATTAGAGGTGCTCAATAAAGCCTAGGTGACTATCTGGCAAAGTTGCAATGGAAAGGATGCCTACAAGATTGAATCAGCTGAACTAGATGGCCTTGAGGGTTCTTCTAGCTCTGACCTTTGATGTTTGCAATGCTTACTTTAATGAAGACTAAATGACTACTTAGTATTTTGTTGGTTGAATGAAGGTTGGTTTGTTAACAAAAGTGAACGAATGAATGAAACTAACTGGTTGCTCCAATAAGTACATGTGTGATTGAATGAAGACTAGTTCATTCATTAATTAGTTGAATGGGATTGATTGGTTGATTGCAAAAATGAATTAGCAAATATAAGGCATTGATGAGCAGATTGGCTGATGAAGATTTGATGGCTGAGGCGATTCAGTGCCTTTGTTCTTACCCTGTTCTCTTATCTTGACCTCTATCCTGTTGGGCTTTTTCCCTTCAGAGTGTGGCCAAGAAGAAATGTTTTCATTTGTGTGCTGGATGTGGAAAACATTGCAGGCTAAAGATCTCCTCTGCATAATCAGAATTTCATCTTAGGCAAATTTGGTTACCCAGCCACGTGCCCATGGTGACTTGTCTAACCTGCTTCAGGACTGATGGTGGATCTAAATTTAACATCTTGGCCAGAGGAGTAGAACTGAAGGTCACAACTGGGGCTGGGCCTGTGTAGCCCAGAGCCCTAGGCCTCATCTGGGCCCCCTCACCTATAGGCAGAAAATGCTGTCTTCTCTGAGGGTTAGTAGAGGCTGCCTATTTGGCAAGAAAGTATCTTTCCAAACATCCTTTCAATTGTGCCTAAAATCACACCAATAAAATAGTTGTTGGGAAATCCAATATGGGAAGATCTCCCTACACACTAGGTGAGACCTCAACCTGGGAGAGATTTCTTGACTCTGATGGAAAAAGAATTCACAAGCAGGTTGAGCAGGTAGAAGCAAAGAGTAGTTTAATTAAGCAAAAGTACACACTCAATGAAGGAGGGTGTGTATGTTCCACAGGTGAGCAACATGGTGGAGTTTGGGCTGGGTGGTCTTATGAGAGGATGTGTATGTGGAATATTCATCAGGATAGGTGGGGTTTTCTCAGAATAGGGAGGGGATTTCTGGGAAATAGGGTGACACCCTCTTTTTGTCCTTAGATGGTCTGCCTCCAACTATCATGGCACCAAGGAATGTGGTTTTTAGTATGCAAATGAATGTATAATATATTTGGAGGAGAAGCCAGGGTCAATCTCTCCTCCATGTTGGAACCAGTTTTGACAGGTCTGTTATCTAAACCCTCCATCCCCACATCCCAGGAGAACAGTTTACACAGAATGTTTAGAATATAAACAAGCATCTAACAAATGTAAACACCAGCCAAAATTCCCAGCCCCCTCCCTGCTCATGTCTGGGTATGTACCTACTATACAGAATCACACCTTTTTTGCACAACAGAGCTAAAAGACTGTTGAGGTGGTTGTTAAAAAACAAAATTCAACCAGTAAATTTGAAGATGTAATTGGTTTTATTAAGTGATTCATGATGGGGCAGTATCCCATCTAGCAAGTAGGGAAATGCTCTGAGTTGCATAAAATGGAAGGTTTTTAGACAGGAGGGTGGGGCAAAAAGTTATTAGCAAAAGAAGAGATACGGATTGTTTCAGGTAAGGTCTCCCTCTCTTGGTTGGGTGTAGGGGGGGACTTATGCAGATTACCTCCCTAGTGATTAGCAAATTCCAGATTGATTGATTTAAAATTCTACTCCTGGGAGAGGCTAAAATTGCAGTTAGGTTGGGCATTAAGCCCCAGTTTGGTGAACTGGCTTAGGAGAAGTAACCCCATGTTGGGCCTGTGTTTTTCTTTTTAACGTGGTGCATTCCAACAACATATTGTTCAGGCTGTTGTGTTTTGGAGTAAGATCCTTGGTAAAATGTGAATGGAATCAGGGAAGGCATGTATGTGAAGCCCTCTTGGCTAGATGAACTAACTACTACTATTGCCATCAGTTTCGTAGGTCAATTTGGTTTGTCAGCTGAGCTTAGTGTTCCTCATGAGGTTCAGAGGGATCTGGGCCCAGGCTGGATACATTCTGATAGAGGGAGTGAGCAGGAAATGATCTGAGCACTTGAATACCATCCTGGGCTATAGACCTAGGAGAGGGGGCAAGTTGGAAACCTGAGGATAAGGAGCAGCCGGGAGCTCATGCAGGGTACCTGAGAAGGATTTGTAGGGAACAAAAGTGTGGAAAGAGGCCCAGACACTTCCCCTGCCATTCTTTAGGGTTGTCTTAAGCTGGCCTGGGTGCAGAAAGCGATAATAGACTTGTGTATTCCCACCCCGCTCTACTTCTAAGAGGTATAGAAGCCAAGAACTGGAAAACTACATGTAACTGGTATGGTCTTACACCAGTTTAAGGCACAAATTATGGTCACATTTTTCCACCATAAATTGCTTGAGCTCCCCCAAGATCTTATCCATAGGAAGTCTATTCTACTCCTCCAGGGGCCTTTTCTCCCACTCATAGGACTGCTTAAAACCCTTAGGGACTAGCTCATTTCAACCAAAGTCACTGCTGGGCACCAGCCTTGCTCTACCTCCCTGACTGGAACCCCAGCAGCCATGAACATGTGACTCTAAAACCCAGGTCTCAACATTCTTGAGCACAGGCAATTTTCTCCAGGAGGGAAGTCCAAAGGGGCTTCTAGATTCTCAGCCCAGCTGCAGAGATGAGACTGGTCACCAGTGCAAGGCCCCTTTCCCCTACCACTGAGGGGCCCTTTCCCACTGACCAGGGGAGCTCATGGGGGATGGTTATCTTGAAAGAGAGTTGAATAATTTTGAGCCTTACAAGGGATGGGGCTTGGCCTTCTTCCATTTGTCCCCTGGAAGATTATTTGTCCCCTGCCTTCCCAGCTCTGCATCCCTTTGGGTCTTGAGTGAGGCAGACATTGTCAGGCCACAAAAGATCCTGTTTTGTTCTGCCAAGGCTTATTTACATCTGATAACCTCAAGTGACTGCCAAAACAGAGAGGCCCTCCTCCAAGGTGGCTGGCTGAGTCCTCCCCCAAGGACAAAAAACAAGAAGCTTCCTTCTGCTGTAACACTTGGCCTCCTCCGATTAGTGCCCCAGAAGGGAAGTGACTTCAGTGACCATGAGTCAGGGACATTTATACTATGCCACCAGGTTTCTCAGAAGGGCTTCAGGGACCTCTGGGTGGAGCAAGTCAGGGGAGAAGAGACCCAAGGAAGTGCCTTTGCACATGAGCACCCCTCTACCACCACCAACACACATACCTCACCAGCCCCTCTTGCCTTCAGTTAACCACTGTCAACTCCTCATCCAGACTTCATGAAGCTTTCAGGTAACTTTTCCTCTGATAAGATTCTCCAGCTAAAATATGTTTAAAAAAAATCCAGGCCAACCCCAGTGAGATACCACTTCACACTCATTAGAATAGCTATTATTATAAAGTAACAAAAAGGAAAATAACAAGTGTTTCTAGTCTATGTCCCCAGGAGAAACTGGAATCCTTGTACATTGCTGGTGGGAATAAAAATGGTAGGGCCACTGTGAAAAACAGTTTGATGGTTCCCCAAAAAGTTAAACAGAACCACCATATGATTCAGCAATTTAACTTCTAGGTATGTGGACAAAAGAATTTAAAGCAGGGACTCAAACAGATACTGAACACCCAGGTTCACAGCAGCATTATTCACAACAGTTAAAAGGTAGAAACAACCCAAATGTCCATCAACAGATAAATGGATAAACAACAGGTGATATATCTATATAATGGAATACTATTCAGCTTTAAAAAGGAAGAGGTTCTAATACATGCTACACATGAATGAACCTCAGAAACATTATCCTAAATGGAATAAGCCAGACAAAGAAGGGCAAATAATGGATGATTCCACTTACATGAGGTACTAGAACAGGCAAATTCATAGAGGCAGAAGGGAGAATAAGAGGGTATCAGGAGCTGGGGTGGGGGAGTGGGGAGTTAGTGTTATCATTTGATAGGTACAGAGTTTCTGTTTGGGATGGTGGGAAAGTTCTGGAAATAGATGGTGGAGATGGTTACACCAGAGTAATGTGAATGTACTCTGAACTGTATTCCTGAAAACAGTTAAAGAGGCAAATTTTATGTTATGTGTATTTAACATAAAACATATCCAGGCCACTTTTCTTTGCCTAGAGCAAAATGTTGCTGGCTCCATCTCAACTGAAAGGCTCTCCCTGCCCAAAGATTGATTTCTGAGGAGGCCAGAGTAGCCTGTGCCCTCAGTTCTGTCGGTTTTATTTGGGCAGAGGTGCTTCTTACTCCGTGGCTGTGAGATTAGATAGGATGAAAGATATGGGAGCCCTTGGCCAGCACCCTATTCGCGGAGCAGTTTCTTCCACTTCATCCTGCCTACAACTGTAGGGGCCATTCAGATTTACAGAGTCCACTTCTTCACTGTACAGATGGGGAAACTGAGGCCCAGGAGGAGGAAACTGAGGCCAAACTGAGGAAGCATGATCTCCCCAAAGCCATATACTTTCCTGCCTCACTGCCAGTGCTCTCTCCCCTCGGCTGGGGGGCAGACTGCCTTGGGGCTGGGCATGTTTCTATGGGAGAAGATGTCTTACGACCTCTGGGCTCTGAAGCCTCTTCAGCTAGGCCAGAGTGGGGACCAAATCACTGAAAGCTAGGATGCTTCCACATCCAGGTGAGAAGGCAGCTGCCTCCACCTAGGTATGGTATGGGTTGGGTCGGGGGGGCCACCCAGGGGTGGGGGAGCCCAGCCATTCTCCAAGCACTTCCCTATCCAAATTCCTTCTCTTGGCTTCCTCCCTTCATCCTGCCCTCTCTTCCAATCTGAAAAGTGCCCCTGCTCCCTTCTCTAGCCTGTGTCTCCAGGAGATCCCTTCAGGTACAGGATGACAAGACAGGACAGACTGATGGGTCAGCACAGGAGGGTGCCCAATTAGTTTATCCAGTCTGCAAACTGTCACTTGCAGGCAAAGCCTGCCTGAGGTCCTGGTGAATATGGACTGGGAGGGCAGTCATTCCTGGGGCCCACAGTCGGGGGGCCAACAGGACAGACACTTCCTCTTACTCCAGCTGCTCTTCCAGGCAATTCCCTGGTCTAGGGATAGAGCTTCAGACCTTTTCCTAGCAAAGCAAGAGAGGTTTAATAGAACCCTGCAGGAACCCAGGATGTGAAATCCCACCACCCTGGGGAGGAGTGTCCAGGCTTTCTGGGAAGGGTGTCAGCTGACAGCCTGACTGGTTGTAAGAACTCTCATTGGCCTGGTAGCTTTCTTCCTGATAACTTCCAACCCCCCTCAAGCTGCTTCTTTTATCTCTGCCTTATTCCTACTCTCCTGGAGGCCCCACTTCTCTGCGTGTGTCTCCACCTACCAGCTCAGTTCAACTCTGGCCTCAGAGATGGGTTTGAACTAGCGTGTGTGGGGCGGGGCTGGGAGGGAAGGAGCAGGTGGGGATGATAGGGTAGCTCATCACAATTTGGAATCCTGCTTTTGAGAGCCAGAAGGGGTCATGTCTCACCCAAACTAACCATTTCCAAATGAAGAAACCTCAACCTGTATCCAGGTAGGAAGTTGTCTAAAGTTAGTCAGTGAGCTGGGACCAGAGACAAAATTAAAACCCAAGTTTCTGATTCCAGCTGAGAGCCTTTCTCTCTGTCCAGGAACTTGCAGGAAGGAAATAAATATTTTAGTGAGAGCAGTGAGTCTCAAACTTGATAAATCAGCTTGAGACACTACACTGAAATTAAATGTGCTCACTTTAGGGGAATCATTGAAACCAGTTTGCTGAAAAATCCAGACACAGGTACTGACACCTAGAGCTGCCTCTTTTATAAGATGTTCTAAATTCAGCCAAACCAGAATATTCTTGTATTAATTTGTTTAGATTATCATGAGAGGAAAGGTCCAACATTTAACAATTCAGGTAGAGAATTTGCAAGTGCTCATGACTAAGGCTGGAAACCCTTAGGACACTGAGAAGCCTGGTTTGAGAAATGCTGGGTTGAAAGGCCAGATTGTCTTGGAGAGGGTGTGCAGACAGACCAGGTCTCCGCTGTAGTCAGCTGTGATGGGGCTTGGTGTGGGGCTGGACTCCTGCCCTCTGCCCACCCCATGCCCCAGCCCTTTTCTTGTGATGGTTGGGCCTGGGAGTGTCCTTCCTGTGATTTTAACCATGTGGCAATCTTCAGGTTCCAGACAGAGGTCAGAGTTCTTCCTGAGGAATCCTGGGTCAGACATGCCCCTTTCTGGGCCTTGAGTCTTCTTCATCTGTAATACGATGGATTGGATTTGTCTAGAGGGACTAGGGGGAATGTGGTAGGGGAAGCGGGCAGGAGCATCAGTCATTAGAGCTGACACTGAAAACTGGTCAGTTTTTCTGGTATTTGATAGGTCCAGGGCTGATCATCTTAACCTTTACTCCAATTCTGTGACATCATCTTTCAGAAATAATGCAAGAGGAAAGGCATGGCTCTAGAAAAGACTGACACCCTTTAGTTAGAACCCAGAGTTTGCCCCAGCTGGAAGCTTACATTTTGTCCGTAGTAATCATCTGGTCCTGTGGCAGCCCAGGGAAACCAACAGGCCCCTTCTCAGCTCCCCCAGGCCCATACACCCTTGTTTGCCAAAGTGGTTTCAGGGTGTCATCACTCTGTGTTCCCATCCTCCCCCCTCCCCGCAAAGGACCTGAGCTTCCCCAGGGTTGCCTCCTTTCTATTCTAGATCCCTAGTTCACCTGGATCAGAGAAAGCACCCCAACAGCTAGCCAAAGGAGTCAATGGAGTCCTAGTGCTACAGACACACATCCTCCCCCTGCGGCTCTGTAATAGCACCTGCCTACCCAGAAGGAAGCATATCAGTGGCCAGTCGGGGAAACCAGAGCTTGAACACAATAAGCCTGAGCACTGGCCTCCAGGAAAAGCAAAGGCACCTTGGTGAAGTAAGAACCAGGATTTGGGCCACCTCTTTTGGTTCACCCTCCACTGGCCTCCCAGCTTCTTGGGCTCAGCAACGCCCAGAATTCCGGGCATGTTTGCCTCTGGCTTTCTAAAAATACCCCAGCTCCCCAACGCCTCCCAGATGTCTGAGAGCTGAGTTTGTGATTTCTCTGCTGGTAATGGGTCAAGCAGCTCAAGCCACTTCCTTTGCCACCCACCACCCAGACTGCCAGCAGCTTGGTCCAGCCCCACCTCCCAACACTTGCAAGGCAAGCAGGGGGCAGAGACCTGACTGCCTGAACTGCAGACTCAGAGATTGTTGACTCCAGTACCTTCTTGGAACATAGGGGAGAACTGAAGTCCAAGGACTTGCCCAGGGCACTTGGGACACTAAGGTCCTCCCCACCCAACTCCCCAGCAGTCTGTTTATGCCTGCTGCTGCCCCATTTCCCATATGCACCTGGAGTCTAGGTCTGTGAGCTGGGTCTGACTTCCCTACACCAACTGTAAGCTCCTGACAGCAGGGACAAGGCCAGTTCCTCTGGTCCCCACAGTGCCTGAAAGTGTCCAATCCAGAGCGTGTACCAGTAAACATAGAGTGGATACAACAATGTAGTGGTGGCCGGGGCTATGCACAGAGGCCAGGGCTGGAGGACAGAGCATTTGGGTGCTAGTCCAGACAGAGCCACTGTGATACTGCATGTCCTCATCAATTGCTCTGCATGATCCTCAGTTTAACAGGGGCTGGATGATATGGTGTCCAAGGACCAAACCAACTCTGCTCTCCTGATACCATAAACTGATGGCTCATTGGGGATTCCTGTCCTCTCCTCTGTTCACTGAATGTGGGGGAGATGGCATGTCCTGCTGATTCCCCACAGCTCCCGGCTCTCTACTTCTGTTCCTTCCTCTGTGCCTCTGAACATCCCACCTTGTCCCAGCCCGCTAGGCCCAGCTCTTCCAGGGTGTTGCCCTCTGACTCCAGTGCTGGGTGCCCAGGGATGAATACCCTCCACTTACTAACCATGTGATCTTAGGTAGGGTATTGACCTTTGCGGGGTCTCAGTTTTATCACCTCTCCAATGAAGATTAGAAGTCCTCCCCTAGACGAATGTTAGGAGGACCACAGGAGATTCCACATCTCATATTTCAAGTCATAATCTCCTCCTGCAGAAAGTCTTTCCTGACCTCCTAGAATGGCTCATGGGGGTGAGTTTCTTCAAGATAAGACTTTGCTGGATTTTATACCCCAAGCACTAGACCTGGTGTGAGCATAACAAAAGCTGTGGAAAGAAAAAAATAGATGGAGGAAATTATCTCTGACTCTGACTTGGGTTGAACTGCCTGATCTTTAATGCCCCTCCCAGCCTTGGGGATGATACGAAGTTCTCAAAGTGAGAAAAGTAGAGGGGCAAGCTGCTGCCTTCCTTCCAGAGGCACTCTCCAAGTACGTGTTGGTTAAGCGTGATCTGGGGAGAAGGACTGATAAAGTGCAGTGAGAGTATGTTTCTAAGCCCCATCTTTCTGCCTGAATTTACCTCTCTGCTGAGGGAGGGCTACAGAAACCAGACTAAGCATAAAAAGCCCCTGGATATCCCAAAGATGTTCCTCAAGCCCTTGATCTGAGCCAATTTACTTGTATTTACACATTCGTTTTATACGCTTGGCGATCTGGTTATAAATGTCAGCCAAGTTGGGGATGAGCAGTTGCCGTGTCACTCACCAGGCGGGCAGGTACTCGACCCGGCAGCGGAGGGAAGCAGCACTTGATGGGCCAGTAGAAGGGAAATAGAAAAACAAAACATTACATAGGCAAATGCAGTACAGATGGGGTCTATTTAGTTCAGGGTCAGGCCTCCCTACAAATAAATGCCCTAGGTACATCATTGCATTTCTGCTCTGGGAAAATCTCTTTTTGGGCCTCAGTCTCTCTATCTGTAAAATGAACAGTTTCTATCAAGGACTCTGAGGTTTTATGATTCTGCAAGAGTTTCCTCATGTAAGGCCCTTTACTCCCCAAATAGGTCAAATGAGGTTTCATCAAGGTTAAGACTCTAATCTCCTAGAGTTTGGGGTAACCAGGTTTTCCTGCCACAAACCCTCAAGGATGGAGGCTGCCCTTGTGGGGAGCCCACCACCAAAGCTGTCTGGGCTGGGCTCTCAAGGAGAAACAAAACTCCCCAGTTGCTGACAGAGCTCTGCTTGCTGCCTACTGAAGGGGCGAAAAGGAAGCCTGGCTCTGAGTGAAACGGAAGTGCCTGAGAGCTGACAGTTGCTCTCAGCACTCTGCAGCCAGGAAGGAAGTAAATGTCTGGGCATCTGGCAGCTTCCACCCTGAAAGCCCATGGGACAGCAACAGGTGAGGTCTGGCAGGCCTGCTCTCTGGTCCATGCCTGGTCCATGCCAGGGAAGGGGTCTGGAGAGTAGGCTGGCCCAAGGACTTGGGACAGAGCACAGGAAAAAGCCCTGAAGCTGGTTCATGACCCCAGGCAAATCTCTGGGCCTCTTTGGGCCCAGTTTCCCTACTTGTAATATTGGGCGTTTAGGTTAAATTTACCTGTGCCATAAAGAGTTCTGGAATGATGGGCATTGGGTATACAGAGACAATTTGGCTACAAGAATCCTGGCTTGTTACCTTGCCAGCAAGGGACTCACAGCCTGGTGGGAGATAGTCACAGAATCATGGGATAATCATGATTATCAGTGTAGGTGTAGGTGCTGAAACACTCAACAGAGAGCACCTGATCCAGCCTGGAGGCTCAGGGAGAGCACCAGAGAAGGTTACATGACCTGCCCAAGGTCGGTAGTTAAAAAGTGATCCAGCTGGGCCAGAGGCTTGAAAGGACAGGAAGTTCAGAAAAAGACATAACTAAATAGAAGTATAGTCAGCTTGAGTTTCATGCTGTCATCAAGATCTGAACAAGGCTGTGGAGACCCAGAGAGGCAGGATTAATTTTATTCTGGGTGAAGGAGGAAGGCTCTACAGAAGCAGGGGTTTTGATCTGGGGTTTATCAGGCCGAGAAAAGGCAGAAAGGCTGAAGGCCGAGGGCGCAGCTTATTCAGATGTGTGAAGTTGCTAAAAGAATCTGATGAGTTCTGGAAAAGGACACATATATGTTATATTTGGAAGAATGGGCACCTGAAATGGTGAGACTGAGAAATGAGGTCCTATAGGCCATAGGAGTCACGTGGGGAAGGACCTAGAACTGCTCAGCTAGGGTTTAATTTGTAGGGCGGGGGAGCCACAGAAGGGTCTTGAGCAGTGAAGTGCATGGTCAAAGCAGCATATTAGAAGCCATGCTAGTTGCTAGGAGGGCAGAGGATAGGAGAGAGCTGGGTTGGGGGACAGGCAGAAATGATGGCAAGGAGGCAGTGACAGAGGATTGAGGACACCTAGGTCAGTGTCAGGCCCAGCCCCTGTCAAGAAACTGAAACTTATTAAGAGCCTCCAGAGGAGTGGAGGAAATGAGAATTGAAACCTGGGCCCTGCTGGCTGCCTGTGTGGCTGGCTGTGGTCTGGGCAGGTGCGGTTAGTGAGGGAAGTGAGAGGGTTGGGGTGAGTGGCAGCCCAGCCCCAAGGGAGGAGGGATGGCATGTGAGGGGATGTGGGAAGCCTGTCCTCAGGTGGGAGGCCTGTTCCAGGCAAGCGCAGGGTGGGGGGCCGTGTCCCAGGGAGGCCACGGGGGAGCTGCCACTGACCACTGTGTACCTCATCATGTCACTGCCCTCAGGGGTTCCACTTCTCTCTGTCAAGCTTTTGATCAATTCTCTCCTGAGATGAGCTTTTCCTACCTTTTCTTCCTGACTTTCCAGAACACTGTGGCTCCTGATCAGGCCCTTCCTGGCCCCCAGGGATCCTCTCTGGAGCAGGTTCCCGGCTCCTGCAGCCTTGATGCCCAACCGCCTGAGCAGTGGCCTGACCATGCTCTGCCTTAAGGCATGTTTTGTTCTGTGGTCTTGGTTCACCACACCAATCTCATCTGACTCTGCCCAGAGTTCTTTAGTAGGGACAGTCAGAATTAGACCCTGGGGTCCCCAAAGAAGCCACACTGTGCATGCCTGCCCTAGAGTACATGGGAGGAGCTGTTCATGGGCTGGTTCTTTCTTTGCTCCAGGGAAAGTCTTGATCTGATTGAGCTGAATAGGCAGATCCAGGTGGAGGGTCCTGTATTAGGAGGCCAGCAGGAAGCAATTCACCTCTAATGGTTCCAATGAAGAGACTTAAAAGGGATTGCTGTACTGAGGTGAGGTGTGGCAGGTTAAGGGAAGGAGCACAAGGATGGCGAGGCATCCCCCACCCCAGAGACTAGGGCTGAAGGAGCAGCAGGAATAGTGTTCCTGGAGCTAATGTGAGGTAGGAATCGGATCCTAGAGCCTAGGAATAGCGCCTAGCAGGAATGGGATCAAGGAGGGAGTGGAGAAGACATCAAAGCAGGGAGGAAGCAGAGGGAGAAATAACCCTACCTCTCTCTTTTCTCATCTTCTAGTTTCCTGTTATTTCCCATTGTCCAAACCCAAGTGAGAGCCAGTTGACAAGGGGGCCTGGTGATGCAGCCCATGGGCCCAGCTTTCTGGGGTACAGCAGGGGCTGAGGTGGGGTGCAAATGGTGACTAACCATCTGCAGATACGGCAAAAAAATTGTCACCCAGATGGAATATCTGAATGAGACCTATGGTCTTGACCCAGTCAGTTTTCTGTATCAGTGTTGGATTGGAGAAGCTTTTTCTGGCTGTCTCACCTTTACATTTATTTTGCTGCCATCTAGAAAGCACTGTCTTATCCTGATGGTTTACAGAATTAGAAAATGACGGAGCCTCAAGGAGAACCATCTCAACATACACAGTCACTTAGGCCTGGAGAGAGTGAGAGCCAGGCTCAGATGACATTGTGAGATGTGAGATGTGAGAAGACATTGGGGAGGAATGCAGCACCAGATTATGTGATTAAGGTCACATAACTAGAAAGCAGCAGAGCTAAATTCAAACCAGCCAGTCTGATTTAGAACTTGACCCAAGCTTTTAACCAAGACTTGACATGGAATGCCCAATGTGCAGGGAGAAAAGGCACTGGAGTTAGTGTGACCCAGTCCCAGGAGCCTTGTCCTTCAGACATGCCCATCCTCTCCTTTATGGTTCACACACTCACAAGCCTCCCCCTGGGAGGCCCAGGGCAGTATGTGAGTTCAGAGGGCTGCATATGAACAGACTACAGGCCTGTATAGGCCCTCAGGCACTTCCTTAGGGTGACGAACTGGGCCTTCTCTTTGGTGACCTGGCTGCACACACTTAATGGTCCACTGCTGGTAAACTTTTGGATCTTTAGGCCTTTAAATCCATCCATCCATCTGTCCATCCATCAAATCCTCCTCCCAAAAATCTACTGGGATACAGAGCAATGATAGGATGGGTGAGATACAATACACATACCTATTACAGAGCAAGATGAACACTACAAAGGAGCATTTGCTCTTTAAAACTTAGAGCAAACATCCAAGTGGATACCCAAGGTTGTGGCCGGACTTTACAGGCTCATTTCCTGGGATTCACTACTCAGACTGTTTCCAAACATGGCTCATGCCCGCCCAGCCTGCAGTTTTTGCTCTCACTTTTCCTCTTCTGGGAGTCTCCACCCCCCTTACATCAAGTCCCACTCCCAGTACAGCTCTCAGGGGTACCCTCTTTTAGACAGAGGCAACCTTCCCCCTGTGAAACTACCATAGTGCTTTGATTCTGTGCTTTGGCAATTTTTTTACTCAGGCTCAAAAGATAGTGAGGGAATTCAAGATCTTATTCCTCCATCTATGTTGAGAGTTCCGATTAATTCGACTTTTCATTCTTTCTTCCCTGAATACTACCGTTGTAGTAAACGTTTGCTCAGTTAAACTGTGGCAGCCCCATTCCCAATAGGAGGGGCAGGGTGAGTCCAGAAACTATGGTAGAGTAGCTAACTTCTGGACGCTAGAATAGGACCATCTGGGTTCAAATCTTGCTTCTTACCAATTGTGTGATCACAGGCAAGTTATTTAACTTCTCTGAGCCTCAGTTTCCCCTCCCTTAAAGTCAGGATGATTGGGTATTGTGAGAATCAATGGGTTAACATTGTCAAAGCCCTCAGAACTGTGTCTGGTACTCCATAAGCATGCAAGAAATGTTAGTTCTTGTTATTACAGCTATTATTAGAAGCTAGCTGAGTGTGCTTGTAAACAATTCCTCACACCCAAGCAAAGCTGGTACAGATACACACACTGGCTCAACACATAGCCACACATGGAGATGGGACAGGGTGGGGAACTGTAACCCCATTTTAGAGATGAGCAGGGTCTCAGAGAAGACAGGGCCTTCATTCTTTTAACAAATATTTTTCAGGCAATTTCCATGTGTCAGGGACTGCCTCTCTTCCCACATGGAACTTCCACCTCTGAGGGGGTCTGCGGCCCCTGGGTTTTAAACAAGCACCCATAGGTGGATTCTCAGCTCATCCTAGTCTGGGAAAATACTTGGATTCTAGGATACAAAGGCAAGCATCTTGCCATATTCCAAGATTGGATTCAGGTTTTATGGGGGATACCGTCTTTTGGTGGCAGATTTGCATAGCAGTTAACAGCACAGACCCTGGAGGCTGAGTAATTGGGTACAAATGTCAGTTTGCCACATACTATACTGCCTGTATGACCTTAGGGTAAAATGGGGCTAATAATAGTACCTACTTCAAAGTTGTTGTGAGAATTATTTATGTGAAGTGCTGACACACAGTAGCTATTATAAAGTATAAGCTATTATTATTACTGTGCCCAGTGTAGACAAGTATCAGAGAGAAGGCGGGGGTGGTGGATTTGATGCTTCGTATACCAGGATTGGCTCTGCCTGCAGCGTTGGCGGAGTCTGTCTCTTCAGGGAGGTTCACCACGTGCTCCCTTCTGCTAGAAGAGCTTTCCTGAGCCAGGGAATTCCCTCCCATAGCGACTGACAGCAGCTCTCAGCATTCTGATGCCATGGTCCTGCCCATGGTGGCGGCATGGCAAGAATTAGATCACATCTCGGGGCCAAGGCTGGACTGGGAAGACAGGCAGGTTTAGGTGCTGGAGGTGTCCATTTGGGAGGGCTGAAAACAAAAGAGGGAAGTGCAGGTCTTGGGGAAGCTCCTCTCCACACACTGGGCCAGCTTTGGCTGAGGGTGTTGTTCAGCTCATCCAGGCCACAGGACATGGGTGTGTGGATGTGCTGCAGACAGGGGAAGGGTGGGTGCCTAAGGAGGAGAGGAGAGGCAGGATGCCAGGACATCTGCCAGCCCCGCAGGACACTCATTTTGGCCCATTGCCCTCTGGCAGGGAGCAAGTGTGTTTTGTTTTGGTGTTAACTGGGCATGCCATAGGAAAACAGGCAATAGGCTTCCTAAGCTGAGGGGGCCTGCTCTCTTTACAGGCCAGTGCACGGTGGTTACAGAGCTGTGCCTCCCCCACAACTCCATCTCCCTCCCCTGGTCCCTGCCTAACGCCATCCCCCAGCTCAGCCTAGAGGGTGACCCCATGGCTCACACATGGGTAGTATCCCATGCCTTCCAGGCTGGGCTTTGGAGAAAGGCCTTGGTGGGATCCCCTGAGCTACAGATGAGGAAATGAAGGCTGAGGGAGGACAGGGACTTCCCAGGTCCTTATGGTGAGTCAAGGGCAAAACGAGGACTGCACTTGGGCTCAGCCTCCTCCCATGGCGATTCCTCTTTGTGTGATTTAAAATTTACAAACAAAACCAGAACAAAATGGAGGGAAACTGAAGGAAAACACATGCAAGCACAAAGGAAACTCATATTTGTGGGCCAGCATGGTTGTAGGCATTGTATATAAACATCACATTTAATTCCCACTCAACAGTGTAAAAAAACATTATTCCCCTTTTACGGACAATGGAACTCAGATGAAAACAGACTTCAGGACTGGGTCAAGAATCCAAAGTCTAGATAGAGGACGAACTGGACATCCAGGCCAGGTTTGCCTGATCCCAAATCTCACCCAAACCTGTTTAACCCAGGGGTCCTAGTGTCACAGAGTTGTAATCACAGTGCAGCTCCCAGTGGGAAGGCCTTCATCAGCATCCCACATAGGCAGTCACTCAGCCTTCCCTGATGTAGCTCAGGATGGGTAGTCACTTGCTTATGGAGCTCCTGAGCCCTTTATAGATAATGTACCTGTTACTACATTTAGCCTGAACCACCCTCCTAGGAGAAACACAAGACAGAACTTGTGATGTGCCAGAGATCACACTCAGCAAGTGCCTGGAAAAGACAGGACTAGAACCTTGGTGTCCTGCCTCCTGATGTCAACCATGTGACTGCCAGTTCCTAGTATAGCCTGAGAGTGGCTGTCCCCTCATCCCTACCCCAACTTGTAACACTCCCTGGCAGGGGCACCAACTATCAAGATAATTCCTTGCCCCAGTGTTTGCCTCTCAGGGACTCACCTCTGGCCTTAGAACCCCGATATACCTGGTGGAATCTGGGTCCCTATGACTCTCCTGTCTCTGCATGTCTTGGACTTACTGCTGTGACCTTTGGTCCATGTGTTGAGACTGGGAGCTCCTGAAGTGCAGGGCCCCAGGCCCCAGAGACCTGCTTATGACTGAGCCCAGAATAAGGGGCTTGTTGAGTGATGCGGGATGGAACTCAAGCTCTAGTTGTACCACAAACTCACTTTGTGTCCTAGGAAGAGCCCTTACCCTCTTCTGGTAGTCACTGATCTTAAAGCCTCATTCTCGTGGGTGTGGTTTTGTCTTGAGAGCTGACCAGTAGAGGAGACAGGCACACTACCACACTAGGTTGCCCAGAGGGCTCAGGCAGGAGCAAAGACAAGAGTGTGTCTGAGGGGGAGGGGGGAAGGCAGAGAGGGTGGAGTAAAGTGTGGGTGGGGTCTACAGATTACATTGTTGGCAGGAGCATCCCCAGCTAGGCTCTGTGCTTCAGGCAGGGAATAGCTGGCACCTGGATGGGCTGACAGGCAGTCCTGAGCAACCTGTGCCAATGTGAGTGGGAATAAAGACAGAGCAGGAAAGGGAGGAGAGGGGGCTGTGAATCCCAACTGTGGGAAGGCTAGGGGAGTGCCTTGGTACAGAATGAGCAGATGGGAAGGTGGCCACCTTCTCTGGAGAGAGCCTGGATGGAGTGCCAACCTGTCCTGGGTGCCACTCTGGACGGGGTGCTGTTTACATTCTAGGCATGCTCAAGGGCACACTTTGTCTCATGGGGTTTCTCCTGGGAGCTCTGTAGAATATTGAAATAGCTCATCTTCCAAAGCCCACTCAGATATGTGCTCCAGGAGAGCTTTCAATCCTGGTTCAGACTTAAACTTAGAATTACATTCCTTCTGGAAGACTGCACAGCACTGCACACTCCAGAGGGAAAGCACAGCTTCAGAGCCAGAGGGAGCCAGGGGCCAGGCCTGGCTCTCTTGTCCTAACCATGTGACCTTGAGAAGGTCATTTCAGTTTTGAGCCTCGGTCTCTGAAATCTGTGAAATGGGGTCATATGTATCATGAAGGATTGTTGCTAGAAACAACGTAAATAATGTGCCTAATTCAATGCCTTAAAGACAGAGAGGTGAAATAAATGGTAGCTGTTATATTAATACTCTCTTCCTAGGGTGAGAATCCCATCTATGGGCTCCTTAATGGAAGGGAGCCAGCACCTGCTCACAAAGCCCCAGGAACGGGAGAGTTCACCCCCTCTAGGGCAGCTCTGACTGGTAAACCTCTATCCTTAGACACAGCTGAGACCTGTTTTGTCTCTGGGGCCAGAGTGCATGCTGCTCTGTGGCTACAGGACAGTTCTGTGGTATTTCCCTCAAAGAATCTCAAGAGATCTTACTGGTAACAGTGCTTGCCTGTAGGACAGGAGGAAGGCCTTGGGAGTCCCCAGCCTGCTTCAAAGGAGTACATTTTAAGTCAGGTTTACATAAGTCAGAGAAATTCTTTTTCCCATCCCTGTGGAGTTAGGATCATATGCATTGTATTCTCCCGAGTCTGCCTTTTTCCTGGCTCAATTTTCCCAATTCCTTTCAACATTCCTAATAGAGGCAAATGGGAGAACTGGGTTCTGGTCCAAAATCTATCACTCCAGGCCAAGTTACTTATATTCATTGAACCTCTGATTCCTCATTTGTAAAATGAAGAAAATAATACTCTTTCATGGGATTACAGTGAAGATTAGCTCAGAAAAGTAATATGAAAGTTTGGGGTTTGGAAAAGGCACTTGGCAAATATTAAGCACACTTTTTAAAAAGCCACATTAAAAAAAAAGTTAGCAGGTAAGCCTATCTGGTGTTGCCCCTTAGCTTTTTAAAACACTTTGAAAAGAAATCATTCCAGAAAGTCAGTGCCATCAGTGGTAGAGGCTAGAGCCCAAGTCTGTCGACATCCAGCACTTTTATACCCTCAGTGCTCATTTCCAGAGACAGAAGATGAAGGGAGCATAATCTCTGGGCCAGACTAGTTGCACTCAAGTCTGGGATGCAGCAAATCTTTGTTAAGTACCTTCTATGTACAGGACACTGCATCTGGGAAAGCACTGTTTATCCTCCCACTCTAGCCCAGTGTTATTAATGGAATGGTTGGTCTGGAACTCAGTCTTGGTGATGGCCTAGGCTGATACTGTCTTGTTCACTCTTGTGTCTCCAGTGTCTGGCACAAAGCAGGACCTCAGCAAATATTTTTTGAATGAATGATAAATCACTGAGCATTTTTAAAGCACTATGTGCTAGGCCTTGTGGTAGGAGAACTTCTATTTAATAAAACAAACCTGTGAGGTTGGTATTATATCCCTATTTTACAAGTGAGGGAATAAAGCCTGCAAGAAGTGGACTGACTAGCTTAAGGCCTCACAGTGAAGTGTGGAGCTGGGACCGGAGCTTGCCTTGCTACCTCTGGCCTGAGCTCTAGATGCTGCCCCACAGTTATAAGGGAGGCTGGGCCTCTGCCCACCTGTTCTCAGGCCTTCCCTGATAGTAACTGGACTCTGGTGCAGGCTAATGTTTGAATGGCCTCAAGGAAACCAAAAATAGCATGCCTGGTCTCTCAGTTCACACACAGGTCTGGATTAATCTGACTCAAGCACAGCTGATTCTATCACCTTCCTGTACAAGATTCTAGGCTAACATGGGTTCAAGTTTCATCTTTCCAATTTCTGGCCATGTGGCCTTGGGCTAATTACTTGGATCTCTCCAGACCTCACTCACTTTCCTCTTTTGCCTGACTACACTTCTGAGAACAGGTGTCTGGGACTCCAAATTCTGATAAAATAATGGATAGATCTAGTTCACACTCCACACAGCCCCCTAGCTTGTGAAGAGGTATGTTCATTCTTCTAAGGACTCCAAGGTAGGCTGGTGCCCTTACCCCCAGATGGTTTGGACAGAGCAGAAAGGTGGGGCAGGAGCTGCCTAGATGAGCATCCTCCCAGGCTCATCAGGAAGCCTGATATACAGCCAGTCCAGGACAGCATTGTGGACTAGCATCCAGGTCCTGACTCCCAGACAAGGGAGCTGCTGCCTCCTTGACTTTTCCTCATGGTTATCATTTGTACCTGTTTCTTTATAATCCATAGAACTCTTTGTGGCCCAGATATTCAAGTACTGCTGTGTGACCTTCAGAAAGTTTCCGCTCCTTTAATGGCACTAGCATTCCCATCTGTGAAATGGGGGCCTTGGCCTTAACGACCTCCCGGTTTCCTGCAGCACAGACTCCGGGCTCTTAATTTGAATGCGCTGTAGCAGAGAGCTGTTTTTTCACCTTTGTAGGGCAGCTAGGATCTCCCCTTCACCGCCCCTCCCCCGCATAGTCAAGCACCTGCAGGCGCCTGCGAAAGAACTAGTTTGTGCTCTCCCACTTCAGGCACGTCTATGTGGCCGGCCCATCCGCTAGGGATCGAGAGGTGTTAGATGACCGAGAAACAGCCAAACCGGAATTCTCCTACTGCCACAGGCGTGCTGCCCCCTCCCCACTGTAAAAGCTTCACTCGGAGTGTCGTCCGCCTGCACAGACATACACACACCAACACGGCAGCCACAGGAACTGGCTGGAGACGGGGGCGGCTTGTGCGCGTGCGTCGGCGCGGAGCCCTCTTCCGCCCATGTGCGCGGCCCCGGCCGGAGGCGCGCGTCGCGACAGGCTGGCGGGAAAGCGCGCGGGAAGCCCCCGGCTGGCTCCGTGTGGAGGAAGGAGGATGGGAGGTGTTTGGAAAGTGCCACTCTTGGAGAGAACGGGGGGTATTTTTTTGTCCTCCCCTAGTGTTTCTACTCCGCCTATTCGCCGACCGATCCGTTAGTTCCCCCTGTCTCCCGCCGCGATACGGAGTCCCGCGCCGCGGCCACGCTCCCTCCCTTCAGCTAGCTCCGTCCCTCGAATCCGGCTGCGGTCTGAGCTGTCCCCTCCGCTGCCTGAGCGGGGCGCTGCGCTGTGTCGTGAGGCCGGAAATTCCCGCGGCGGCCCGAGTGAAGGAGCCGCAGCGGAGAGCGCGGCACTGCTTTCCACCTCCTAGGGCCGGGCGGGGGCGTTGGGCCCAGCGAGGGCCGGGCTGCCTGAATCCGGGCAGGGGGGACCACGTCTGCGAGGAGCAGCCGAGCCGGCGGCGGGCGGGGAGCCGGACAACGCGGCAGCTCCTCGAGAGCCGCTCGGCGAGCTGGGAGACCCCGCGTCCCAGCTCCCGGGCCCCCGCCCCCTCGCGGTCTCCGCCTCCTTCCCTCACACACCCCCCGGGCCGCGCGAGCCCAGGCCTTCCCAGCGCTCCTCCTCCTCCCCTTCACACTCGCTCTCCGACCCGGGGCTCCTCCTGCCGCCCGCCGCCCTTGCTCTCTCCGGCGCGAGTCCTCGTTCTCAGGCTCTCCGCACAGACACACGCCCGCACTACCGCGAGGCCGTCCCCTCTTCTCGGCCCTCCAACTCCTCGTCCTGGCTAACCCGCCGTCGGGGGAGGATTGATGTCCCTTCAGCATCATGCAGCCACCGCCGAGGAAGGTGAGGGTGCAGCTGGCAGGGGGCTTAGAGGTTTTGGGGGGATGCGTTAAAGGAACATTGCTGGGGCGACCGCTGCGCCTCCTCCCCCTTTCCGCAAGGGGCCGTGACCACCGTGTTCTCGGGCTTGTCACGGAGTTGCCTCCAACTCCAGGCCTGGGATGCGCCGGTGAGGTGCCTTTCCCACAGACGGGCTGCAGGGCTCGGCCCCTCTACCGCGCAGGAGACCCCCAGACATTTCACAAGAGTTTCGGGTGTGCATTTGTGTGTGCGCGCGCATGGCAGTTCTCCTTGCTGCAAAGTGCATTCTCGGGGCTGCACCGAGGAGTGGTGGGCGAAACCCCGCAGCTTTGTAGAGCCTTGTGCTTGTGTGTGATTGTTTAGTCTGCACCAGGTTTGAGCCCTCCAGCTGCTTGTCGCCACCCTCGCCCCTTTGCAAATTTGCAGGGAATTTGTTTCCAGTCTAGCCGTAAGGTTTGGCCTGCCTTTCCCTCGGGGCGGCCGAAAAGAAGTTGAAATAATCACCACCCCCCACCCCAGGGGAAAACAAATTAAGCATTGACCGGCCCGCCTAGCTCCCTGCTCTCCTTCTGCCCCGCCCCTCCGGCTGGGGGCGAGGAGACAGCAGTGGTGGTGTCCCCGGGAGAGCGAGAACCGAGCAGTGCGTGGCGTGTGCACCAAGATCGCGGCTTGGGGTGGGAGTGACGGGTGCCCCCGGCTTGTCAGTAGCTTTCCTGATACACTCTTCGAGAACTGTTTCACTGCCTTCTTTCCCAGCTTTCCCAGAGGCTGAAGCCGTGTCCTTTTTTTTTAAAATCCTGCAGATGGTTACTGAGTGTCTACTCTGGGCGCTGGGTGGAGGAGGCTGTTCTGCCCTCCCCTCGTGGGCAAACATTTGCTGAATGCCTAACTCACTCGTGTCTGCTTCCTCCTTTTCTTTCTCTTTCTTAATCCGGGTTTCTCCAGTTAAGTGAGTCTTTTTTCTTTCACACACGTACCCCCATCACTCTGGGTTGCCCTGCCTTGGTGGCGGGGATTCCAGGCCCACGGTAACCTGGAACCCTGGGGGTCCGGGCCTGGCGGGCGAGGCACTGCTGTTCCGTTTTGAAGTGGAGCCGCCACGGGTCCGGCTTGCTGGAGTGGTTTAAAAAGCACTGCATATGCTGGAAGGTCACTTTTGCTTTCTCCTTTGTGAGAAAGAGATTGTGATTTGATGCGCTGTCAGCCAGTCGAGGGCATTATCCTGAGACAGTGCATCTTTCTCGCAGCCATTATGGAATAATTTATGTAGTCGATTCATGCATATAATTTCATGATTGTGTAAATTTCGGTCATGAGGTATTAAGTATTCTTATGCTCCTTTTTCCTGTCTACACTCTGCTCACCTCTCCTGGTGGTTAATAACTGAATCCTTTCTGGAAGAAATAGTAGACATACTCTTAAAACTCTTAAGACCTAGATAATGTGCAGAGCTTGTGCATGATATGGAATGACTGGCAGTTTATTTTGCACCTCTTTAACTGTAATTTTTTATACTCCTGCACTTTCATTTAGCCTCTGTTTTAGGTTATTTGGCTAGTTTTTTCATTAAGTATCTTCAGCAAACAAAATTAGGTGACTAATAATAAACTTGTGGTCTTAAAGGGAGAAGTGAGTTGGAGCTATATTCTGACAAGTATTAAGTATTTTCCTTTAGTAATTTTTGTTGTAGTTGAAGTAAGGCATTCATAAATATATGGTATATTTTAGGTGAAAGTTACACAAGAACTGAAAAACATTCAAGTTGAGCAGATGACAAAACTTCAAGCCAAACATCAAGCAGAATGTGATTTGCTTGAAGATATGAGGTAAGGTTATAGTGAATAGTTTGAGAACTTCTGTATCTGTTTCAAAGAACCTTTGAGTTACCAAGCCCCAGGAACTGATGATGGAATTTCCTTTTGGATTTCCTGCTTTAAGACTGTTAGAACTTTGACTCAGCTAGAATTTATAACTGGAACTAACATAATACAAACTTTTTTCCCTTTAGTGGGGGGAATCTATAATGTACACATACTGTTATGAAAAAAATAAGGTTTAAAAGTGTATCAGTTAAATTATAATCATCGAAGTAGAAATTCTTATTTAAATAGTCATCCTGCTAAATTGTTAACATTTATTGACCTTAACGATTTCAAACATATTTTTAAACTGACACGCCTGGTTAATGGTTAATATCTGGGGGTGAGCCAGTCAACCTCGGATGAGTATATACTAGCTCTATTTGTTAGAACATGACAAATTATAACTTTGCCTTTTCACATTAAATTAGTGGGAAATGTATTTATCATATTTTATCATTAAAGTTACTTATATTCATAATCAAAATAATTTTGAATTTATTAGATAAGACATGTTGCCGTCATTGTGAAAATCAGTATCTTTCTTTACATAGGAAAGCGTGACTAATTTTAATTGAGATAAATCCCACTGTTTTATTTAACAATCCTATAATACAAACTGACAGGTCAACAAACATATTTTAGTAAAGGATGGAAGATGATTTGCATGTTGAAACAGAGTGGCTGCAATTCTTATTTCCCTTTAGTAACACTTATCAAATTGGAATTGGGTCTGTAAGCCTCATCAGTTGCCTATTTTTCCTGTGGCTGACAACCTCACTTTGGTTTCATGAAAAATATTAACTGTATGTTGTTAACCCTAAAATTATTTGTGTTTGGAAAGCTGGATTTTTTGGAGACCAAAGATTTTAAAATTAAAGAGTTTTTTCCTTCCCCATATTTAATTTAGGTGTTATTTATGAGTGTTTCTACTGTATTATACTTGTCTTTTCAAGGTTTTCTAAAGCATTTAAATGGTCTTATCCAAAGTTGGATGTACCGAGATTATTGTGTCCTAACTGAAAAGTACTCTATTTTACTAATGTATTTGTTTCTTTCTGTTTTTCTTGTAGCCACAGAGAAAATTTGAGACTTAAATAATTGTGCAAGACACTTGAAACTCTTCATATTGTTAAAAATTCAGTTTTTAACATCTATTAAGTGAACTAAGATATCTTAGTAGAATTCTCAAAAAGTAATGAATTATCAGAAGCAGTTCAGGAAGTGAAGTGTGTAAGCGAGGATCCTCTGTGTGGGATGGATGGTTGATGGTCATTAAGTTCTGTTAATTATACCTTCTAAAGACTTTTTGTTTGTATGCTTTTCTCTTCCCCGCCATTGCTTATACCTTGGTACAACTTATGATCAAGTATATGGACACACAGTCCATGCTGTTTAGTTGTTTTTATTATTGTTGACCCCATCACATTTCACTTGCATATTGCAGTAATATTCTAATTATTGCAGTAGTGTTCTCATATCTTCCACCCCACAACCTTTCCTTTTAAATCTGTCTTCCACATGGTCACCAGTTAGCTTTCTAAAAGCATTATTTATTCTGTATTAGGTTCTCTGTGGCCTTCTGAATAAAGATGAAACACTGTCATAGCATATATGGCCCTCTACAGCCTAGCCGCAAGCTTCCTTTCCTGGCTTAATTAACTACCATTTTATGCTCAAGCATTCTTCCTCCTTATTCCCCTTGTTTTGGCTGCTCTGGACTTCTGATTATCTAAATGGGCTCTACATTTATGCATTTGTGTTGCTCTCATTGCCTGTTGATACCATTCTTCTCACTTTTTCACATGGCGAATTCTAGTTACCACTACGTTTTTGCAAGTTTGTTCTCTGTGAACTGAATGAATTTGATTTTGCACACGCTTCTGGCTTCCCTCATGTGAATTCCTTGAAGTTGGGACTAAGTCGTACTGATTTTTGTATGTTTGTACCCTTTGTTTAGGCTGGCAGGATTGTTAAATGAATGTAACTGGTTATATGTAAATGCACCTTCTTTGTTTTTAGGCTTATAATCTTCCTTTGTAAGGGGCTACAGTGGTGTCTGTTGGAGCTTGTGTTATACTTTGATTCATGTGGACATATAGTATGGTATTTGATGTAGAATAAATCTGTATTTATATATAACATGTAAATACAGAGATCCTTGGTGCTCCAAGGATTAATGGATTCTTTATTATTTTAAAGGAGTCAGTGTGTTTTTCTTTTGTATTAAATTAATGGCATGAATCCCATGGAGTTGTGAACAGAATACTGTATTACCTCCTAAACCTTGAGTTTAGGTTTCTGATTGGCTTTTTTTCTTTTTTAATGATAATAATAAATTGGAGGTTGAAAATTGTCCACTCTTGGTGTTCGTGATAACTTTGGTTGCTTGAGGAGGAAGGTAATCTGGCTTTTCTGTCCTAGCAAGTGAAATGACCTTTAAAAAGTTGATTAGAAATCTCTGAATTTGGGTTTCATATGTATTATATTATAATGTATCATGCCTACTTTTTCTTTTCTGAGGCTACTACCCTCCTCCCTGAAATCTCACAAACAGCACTCCTTCTTACCTGTGCTCCCCCAACCAGTGATAATCTCAATTTAAGTTAGTATGAATTCACTAAAAAAAGTACAAATAGCTTTTTATTAATATAAGGAAATTAGTAGTAGACAGAGAAGAGTTTTTATGATACAGTTTTTTTTTTTTCCTTTGCTCTTTTCCTCTTCAGTCCATTTGTTCCAGGGATGCATTTGGAAGCTGGTGTATTAGGAGTAAAATATGAGAAGGAAAAACAACTCATTTGTTGATCAGGGACATTTCATGCTTTGGGGAGATTTCATACTGTTTCCTGTTGATTTTTTCTGTCAGCAGTAGACAAACACACTTTATTTTCTTTTTAGTTTGTTATTATTTTCTATCTTTGCTTTCTAAGGCCACTTATAAATCAGTTTCTAAGTACTTCAGCCTATGTATTGTTTATTAGTCTTATATATTTAGTATCATTTATTCTTATGATATACTAAGTAAAGAAAGTTTTTTGCAGGGACCCAGGGTATAAAGAACTTTTTAGCAGGTATTTTTAGGAGACTATTATGTACCAGAAAAATTATAGAATTTGAGAGTCAGGTGGGTTATCACATTTGTTGATTTTATACATGAAAATGGAAACTGAGAGCACAGTAAGATGAAGTGAATCATGTTGAAATACAGCTGTTTCTTCTAATTTCTAGACTAGAGCACTTTTCTCTATATCTGCATTTCCTAAGCTTTTAAATAAGGAACACATCGTGGGTCCCTATTTTTGAAACATTTTGCCTGTCAAAAGTATATTTTAATTCATAATTTCTTTTATTTTTCATTTTTCATACATTAAGCTGTCTATCATCTTTGAATCCATATTTTAAAACTACTAGTATGAGTCCAGTGAAAGGAAAAGATACTTAAAACTTTACCTCAAAAAGGCTGAATGTATGGTTTCTCATAGAATTTCTGAAAAATTGAAACTGGAAGCATCTGTCCTTCCTTTGTAGACACCTCCAGATCTAGTGACCTCAAGTGAGGAATTATATGTCACCTTCTCTAAACTACAGGTTTGTCGGAGTCACTGGGGATTGGATTCTGAAGGCTGTTTATGGATGCTCTCAGATGTTTGTCTTATAGACTGTTATATCTAGAAAGGAACCTTAGAAATAATCTGATCTAGAGGGTATTAAGAAATTAGGTTTATTGAGATATAATTCACATACCATACAATTAACCCACTTAAAATTTTTTAAGTATATTTACAGGGTTGTACAACCATCACCATACTTTAATTAGAACATTTTTGTCCCCCATAGAATAAACTGTACCTATTAGCAGTTACTTCCTGTCAACTCTAATCTGAAGGAATTACTTTCTCTCTCTCTAGAAATGGGATCTATATAAATGGAATTATACAGTATGTAGACTTTTGTTCTTGGCTTTTACTTAGCATAATGTTTTCAGGGATCACCCATGTTATAGCATCAGTATTTCATTCCTTTTCATTGCTGAATAATATTCCATTGTATGGACTAAAACGCCACATTTTATTAATCTGTTACTTGATGGACTTTTTGGGTATTATGAAAAATAGTGCTTCTTTGAACATTCATATACAGATTTTTGTTTGAACATATGTTTTCATTTATCTTGTGTAAATACCTACTAGTGGAATTGCTGGGTTATATGGTTTAACTTTTTGAGGAACTTGAAAACTGTCTGCCAAAGTGGAGGTGCCATTTTATATTCCCACTAGCAATAATGTATGAGGGTTCCAGTTTCTCCACATCCTTAGTGCTTACTATCTGTCTGTTGATTATAGCCATTCTAGTGGGTGTGAAGTGGTATCATACTGTGGCTTTGATTCATATTTCTGTAATAGCTTATGATGTTGAGCATTTTTACATGTGTTTATTGGTCATTTGTATGTTTTCTTTGGAGAAATGTCCATGCAAATCCTTTTCCCATTTTTCAGTTGGGTTATTTGTCTTTTTTTGAGTTGTTAGCGTTGTGTGTGTGTGTGTGTGTGTGTGTGTGTGTGTGTATACATTTATTAGCTGTATGATTTGCAAATATATGTATTTGCATGTTTTTCCTACTCTGGAAGAATCATCTGAGGGGATTATTTGATGCACTAAATTTTGAGAACCACTAAAGTGATGGAAAGAATAAGGACTTTGAAGATAGACAAGAGATTGAAACCCAGCTCTGTCACTTATTAGCTGGGTAATCTTGGACAAGTTCTAAGGTGCTCTGAGCCTCATATTTCATGTATGTAGAACAAGGTTAATGCCTGCCTTTTTGCTTTTTTGTAAAAGTTAAGTGAGATGTGAAATGCCCAGCATGATAGGTATTCAGCATAGATAGCTACTATTGTTAGTGGAAATTGAAGCCCAGGAAGGATTTTGTTTTATTCAAGGTAACAAAGGAAGTTATTGTGTTTCATTAATTCTAAGAAGCACGGTTTTTACATTCTTACATTTCTGAAATCCAGATACATCTTACAATTGCTTTGGCCTTTATGCAGTTGTCATTGTCTCTTTATGTGTAAAACTTGGAACAGGCTCGGAAGAAAATCCCAGAGATTGTGGTTGGAATATAAATAAATGTTGGATCATGCTTTTGATGACACAGAGGATGATATTGTGTGGAAAACCATGGGTATCAATGAATGATTCAAAAAAGTGATTCAGAAGAGTTTGGCTCTGAATGTGACCAGTTTTCTCACCAATTTATTTCATTTATCTTTTAAAAATTACACACAAGAGTAATGTATGCAAAGAATCTGAAGTTTAAAAGAGCTCTTTTAATAAGTGTAAATGGAAATTGTAAGTGCTAGGGTATTATATCAGTTTAGTTGGCAGCACTTTTTCTTATTGGGACATAATGTGTATTGCAGTCGGGTATTTTAGATGGATTGAAAACTGGAAGTAGCAGATCAGGTACTGGACCCCCAGTTCTTTCATTCATTCAGCAGTCATTACTGATTCTCAATCCAGTGTTCTTTCAATTTAGAACTTAAAAATGACGTGAATCATGAGAGGGAGAAATTTTTAAAAACAGGGCTGCAAGGAGAAAGATTAAGTAGGACCATACTTAATGTTTTTTTGAAAGGAAAAAAATAAAAGATTACTTGATTAAATTTAAAAGACAATGTTGAAATTCAACTGACTAGATGAATTTAAATTTTGAATAGATACTTGTACGTTATGATGAGTTATGGAGGGAGAGACTAAGAATGGGAGATACAAACTAGGCAGAGGGGGAAATAGAGCAGTCTGGTTTGAGAGAGTCTATACAGTGAAACTTTCTGTCATAGACCACTGCTTACTGAACTGAAAGAGTCAAGGTTTTAATGATACCTCTTCCTGTTGCTATTTAATGGTTTATGAACTCATAAACCATTGTTCATAGCTTCTTATCTGCTCCTAAAATTGGAATATTTGGTTTTGAATGGGATAGCCATTGCAGCCCACTTCAGGAGAGTTTGGTTTATGATTTGTAGACCTGAACTAAAGATACTTTCATGAGTCAGATGGAGTTAAATTAAGGATTAATAATGAAAGTTACCTACCACTAGGTTTAAGAATAGAAGTGTTGAAGAATTTTTGTGTGTACTTTTCATTAATTTGGTCTCTTTAGCCATACTCAGCAGTCATTACTGATTCTCAATCCAGTGTTCTTTCAATTTAGAACTTAAAAATGACGTGAATCATGAGAGGTGTTGAAGGTGATCAATGTGGTAGGGTAGTTGTGACATACTGGAACAGCACTAGCATAGAGGCATACAATTCAGATGCAAATCCTAGTCCTCAGTCTCTTTAACTGTGTGACTTTGGCCACAAGTCACCACAAGTCACTTAAACTTCTCTTAGCTTCACATTTCTCATCTGTAAAATGGTAATAATTATAATACTTTATACAGTTACTTTGATAATTAAAGAAATTCATACAGAAGCTCTTTCATTGTGTGCAGAACACAACAGATGCTCAGTAAATGCATGTGGACTGCAATTTTGTGGAGTGATTGAGGACGTCAGTTCAGAAATTGTGGTCTGTGACCTACTCATCCCCTAAGGAGTTAAGCTATAGGTTAAAAAATGTACTGAACCTCAGAGATAAACTCTTCAAGTAATACTAAGGAATTCCTTCAAGTTGAGCAGTCCTAGGTATCTGCCATCTTCCTGTGTGTTGGTAATGATTCTCCTCATGATTTTGCTAGATGGTTTCTGCAACTCTTAAGCATAATATTCTCATCCAACAATGTTGGGTGGAAGAAGAGGAGGGATGGACAGTTTCTCCTTATGCAAATTTTCCCTTCCTTCCTCCCTTCCCTCTTACCTTATATTAGAGAAGAAAAAAGTCCCAGTTTTCTGTGCATGCCTTAGCTGCAAAGGTGGCTGGGAATGTGATTGTCTTCTTGGAGAGGGGGTCTTGCCAGTAAGAAAGAAGGTATTGTGACAGTATTATGGCTTTTGCCCATTATTGTTTGCTCTGTTTGCCATAGGGATCCATTTCGAATTTACTCCTAATTTCCCATAGAAGCATAAAAAATATGTTGAGGGTTAGATTAGGAAAGATATAGCTGGAATTCCAGTTGTCCCGAGCATACTGGGAATAAGGAACTCCTTATAAACCATTTGTATCCCCTTCTCCCAGTTCCTTTTGAATTCAGTGTCTTAGGTGAGGAGGTTTTTGTGTTTGCCATAGGTGATGTGTCAGTAGGCCAGTGACCTCTTAGTAATACAGGAGTGGTTAAATATCTTGCCACTTTTGGTCTTCTGATTGGAGAAATGGTGATCTGAGGGCCCTCTGGGCAGTTGTGTATTTGCTAAACTCCTTTTACTTTTCAGGTGAAAGCATTAATAAGTGGTGAACATGGCTAAACTGAAAGCAGAGGACAAATAAGAGCTAGAATTACTCCTAGGTGAATAGAATGCTCCATATTAATTAATTCAGTCTTGAAAGTGCAAAGTATGAAGCCTTTTTACCTGAGGAGGCCTCTGTGGTGGTAGTTGATGTTTTTCTTTGTAAATTGTTCAAATGCTCACTTGAATCCCACAGGGATCTGCTGTTCTGTTTTGTTGGTGTCAGCGTTCAGGAATGATCTGATGTATAAGCAGGAGTTACAGTTTGTAAGTCTGGTTTGTGCTGTTGGTTCTTCAGTGACTAATTTGGGAACTAGGCACAGAAACTTGTAACCCCCTCCTTTGTTCCATTGCTGCAAATTTCCTGTCATGTGTTGGTCAGGACTAACTCAGTAGAACCTCAACTGATACTTTGATTTCATTTTATTGTCTTTGCCTTGTTCCTTGGTTATTCTTTAACATTTCGTTTAATCTCCTTGGCATTCAGGTATGAGTGTCTTGTCATTCAGATGTTTTCTGTTTTGTGAACTTTGAAATAATCACAATTCAAAAAGAAAATGTTATTTCTGGTATTATGAGTAGTATTACCATGTCTGTGGTCCCACAGGAAACAATTGTGAGTGTATATCCCTTGGTTATATTTTAGTGGTTAAGTTTTTTCCTCCTATTGGTGACTGGAGAATGGGGGTGAGACAGACTTTTTATTGTATACCTTTTTTAGTATGTTTGAATTTTGAACCATGTGACTATTACTCTCAGAATTAAATGGTTCAGTATTGGTAAACATATTATTGCATGTCTGTTAACATAACAGATATTGTAAAAGTTTATATTACCTGATGCTAAAATATCATTTTTTGACTTTTAATTAGTGTTCAGTGAAGTTATTTTTATCATTAATAACTTTACAATTTATTTCTAGTATGTACAAGTATTAAGAATGGTTGATTTACAAACTTCTCTTCATAAACTGGTCTACAGCTGGTTGTTCAGAGTTCAGAGTTGGGGAAACAGGCTTTGTATACTACTGTGTTTCTCTCTTTCTGTATTCTGTACCCAAAAGCAAGTGCATTAGGTGGTTAGACTCCTGTCCAGCCTCAAATTTAATTTATCTGATTTCATCTGAAGGTTTTACATTATAGTCATAATTTAAAATATTGTTTCTGTGATGTTTTGCATTATTAACTAACTTTCTCCATGGGGGAATTAGAATGCCAAGGTTTTGTCAGTTTTGTAGTGGTGTTTTATGTAATAGTTTTTCTGAGCTGTATTAAGCTCATTGAATATTTTTAGTGTTCTGTGGTCTTCTCTTGCTTGCTTATTTATTTTCTCTTGCATGTTTAGCTATACCTCTGGTTTCAAGCTGTTGTTCTAGGTGTTACACTCTGCATCTTTAATTCATCACTGTATACCTTGAGTTAATATTATACCACTTAACATAAGACACTTTAAACAGTTACAGTACCAGTTACTGCATTCTAGACTTTGTTCTTCATATTTATAAACCTTGTAATATAATGTTAGTTTTAAAGAGATTAAGAGAAGGAAAGTCTTATATTTACCAATTTTGGTTGTCCTCTTTCCTTACTGAGACCAACACATAGGCTTGAATTTCCATCTGGTATAATTTCCTTTGGGCTGAAGAACTTTGTTCAGCATTTTTAGTTCACTTCTGCTGGTGACAGTTATCTTAGTTTTCACTTACCTGAAAATGTCTTTCTTTCACCCTCAGTTTTGGAAGATAATTTTTGCTGGATATAGAATTCTGGGTAAACAGTGGGCCCTCCATTGTCTTTTGGCCTTCATTGTTTCTGATGAGAAGTTAGCTATTATTTACACACCTGTTCTCTTCTGTGTAATGTGCCCTTTTTTCCACTTCATCTTTAGTTTTCCAGCTTGAATGTCATGTGACTAGTGGGCTACCTTTGTAAGGATCTTGTTTGTGGTTCATGGAACTTTTTGGATAATAGGTGATGCTTTTCAATAAACCCAGGAAATTTTGGACCATTATTTCTTCAAATATTTTTTTGTGCTTCATTCTTTCCTTTTTGGAGTCTAATTACACATGTTAAACTATTTATGATAATCTGTATTCTTCAAGTGGGATAATTTCTGTTGATCTGTTTTCTGGCTCATTGGTACTTTCTTGTAATTTTCAATCTACTTTTAATCCCCATCTAGGGAAGTTCTCATTTCTGATAGTGTAACTTTAAGTGCTTGAATATATTTATAATAGCTGTTTAAAAGCTCTTGGCTTCTGTTTTTAACATTAGAGTCATCTCATGGTCTGTTTCTATTGACTGCTTTCCTCCCCTTGCTTATGGGTCATATTTTCCTGCTTATTTTCCTCTCTAGTAATTTTTGATTATTGGACCTTATGGATGACACATCATAGGAAGTCTTAATTGTGGTGTGTTTCTTTAAAGAGTGTGGAATTTGGGGTTTTCAGCTGAAGGCCTGAGTGCCAAGGTATGCAGCAGTGTCTCCACTCTGGCTGAACTGGAGTCCACTTGGTCTCCCAGCAGTGTGCAACTTCTGGTATCTGTGCAGCTCTCAGGCCCACAGCAGTGACTGCTAGGCTTCATGGAGTCTCACCCTGGCTTATGTGTAGCCCTGTATTCAGCAAAGGGTACTCAGGGAATCCCCATGAAGATTTCTGCTCCCCCCCCACTTCTGCATTGTTGTGTCTTCCGCAGTACTTTGTCTTATAAATTCTTGCCATGGCAGTAGCCCAGAGCTCTGATGTCTGCATCTCAGTTTAGTGAGACCATCATGCTTGGCTTAGTCTCCACTTCCTGTGGTGCAGTTGGGAAAGTGTCCTCAGTAGAAAGCTGGAGCAAATGTGGTCCACACCTGTGTTGCTAGGTGTTTAATTCCTGAAAATAGTAGGGTCATATGTTTTGTTCAGTTTTATAGATGTTACTTGAGGAAGGGCTACTCTGGTTTCAGCTATTTTATTGGGCTAGAAATGGAAGTCTATTTTTCAAATGTATTGGTAGAAGATATTTGTCTTTAGTATATAAGTAAGATTATATGTCTATACATACTTAATACCTATATTATCTTAATCTTCTGCTTTTGTGTATATGAGTTTGGATATTCCATATATAAATATATGTAAGCACAGGAAGCCTTATGATGGTATAATTCAAATACCATGTAATTCACTCATTTAAAGTGTATAATTCAGTAGCTTTTAGTATATTCACAGAGTTGTGTGTCCGTTACCACAGTTTTGGAATATTTTTGTCACCACAAAAAGAAACCCTGCACCCCTTAGCCACCACCCTTCCCCCCATTTGCCCAGCCCTAGGCAACCACTAATCTATCTACTTTCTATAGATGTACTTATTCTGGACATTTCATATTAAATGGAATCATGCAATATGTGGTCTGTTGTGACTGGCTTTTTTACTTAGCATGATGTTTCCAGGGTTCATTAATGTTGTAGCATCTGTAAATACTTCATTCCTTTTTATTGCCAAATAATATTCCATTGTTTGGCTATACCACATTTTATTAATCCATTCACCAGTTGATGTACATTTGGGTTGTTTCACTTTTTGCTTTTATGAGTAATGCTTCTATGAACATTTGTCTATAAGTATTTTCATGTACATGTGTTTTCATTTCATAGGGTATATGCCTAGAAGTCAGATTGCTCAGTATTGTTACTCTGTGTTTGACTGAGGAACTGCCAGACTGTTTTCCAAAGGAACTGTACCATTTTACATTCATTCCTACCATGTATGAGAGTTCTGATTTCTCCACATCCAACCAACACTTTGTGTTGAATATTAGTTATATCTCAAAGCCTCCAGCAGCTATGCATTCTATTATTATTATTACTATTGTTGTTATTATTCCCAATTGATAGAGTGAAGAGACTGCAGCTCAGAATGGTTAATTGACTTGCCCAGGATCAGAGAACTAAGAAATGGAAGAACTGGGTTTGAACTTGAATGTATGCCTGACTTAAAATTTAAGTTATTTCTCTCATTGGAAACTCTCTCTAAAGGTATATGATACAACAGTTGAAATCAAGTGAAATTTTCATAGTATTTCCAAGCAGCAAGAAAGCCTATGTAGGCAGATAGTTTCTCAGCCTTTATTTGATCTTGGCAGGAATCCATTTACCATAAGACCATCATTTCCCTGGTTTTGATAGCTGTACTGAGTTTTCTTGAAACAGAATTATTTTAAATATTTGGGGGCACTGCGTTTTCGGTGCTTACCATGTCCAGACATTGTGGACGAAGTATAGTATCTTGTTTCAAGAACTACTTAGAATAGATACCAAAGGAGAGGTGTAAGATTCAGTGCCTTGAAGATCTTTAGTCTGGCTGATTCGTATGAGGGGTGGAAGAAGATCTAGGGTTTGGAGTTGCATGTTTTTTCAGATTGTTGAAGGACTGTGTGAAACACTGAACTTTTAGGATCTCTTGGCTCTTCTGATAATTGTATCTGGGGTTCAGGTTATATTTTGAGATAGTTCCATAGTTGAAAATGCTTTGTCTGTCTTTCTTGTTACAAATTAAGACCAGGAGGTTTTGTGGTGACTCAAAGCATACAAAGTTTCTAAATTGAGCTTAAATCTTAGTGTGCAGCAAGGTTTTTCCCTCTGTCAATCAAATTGTTTGTTTTTGACCTTTTGGTAATATACCTAAAATAAAATAGACTTCATAAAAATAAGCTCTTATTGGGTGGTAGAAATGTGTATAATCTCAGGATAGTGTATATTAGTTGGTAAGATAACGTTAATAAAAATAATTCTTGTAACCAATAGGTTACATGTAAAATTACAAGTTATTGCAATGGTTGTTACTTAGAAAATAAATAGCTGTTCACCAATTACATTGTTTCATTTTGTATGGCAGTATGCATGAGGACAAATATTCTTCTGAGAAGACATAATAATCCTAAATTTACTTTCAGAAAAATAACCAGATTTTCAAAGTTCCATTATAAAACTTTGCTAACATTTTTAAATGGCTTGGACAATGGCCTGTTTTGTTAATGTGGTGCCCTTGGTCATTGACCTAGGCCTATTCTTGGTATATTAGTACACATGCATTAAAATTAAGCCTTCAAATTTATATACTATACATCATATGGTTTTAAGGAAGGAGGAAGCAAGGTAAAAGACCTCAGTGTTTAATTTAATGTGAGTAACTGTCAGGCAGAAGGCTGTAAAAGATTTATGATGTGTCTTCTAAATGTACAGTGTAACTCAAGAGTAAGAATAAGATGTGTCTTTCTCTAAAGGTGGTTAAAGACAAATGATGTAGTAAAGAATTGTTAACTTTTATTTGCATCCTTTAGTAATAGCAAAAATTTTCATTTGATTAAGAAGTCTGATACGTGTTCTCTGCCATGATCCCAAAGAACTGTGTGTTCTGCTTTAATAAAAGATATTTGACTAATTAATGTCTCCCACTGTTTACCTGGCAAAGAAAAAAACCTGGCATCTTAAATTGGGTCTTAAATATGAAATATCATAGATTAAAACATTTAAAGTCATGATGTTAAAAGGTGAACTTGATTATGGATTTCCTGATAAGATGATTTTGGCAACTTGATCAGTACTGATAAATCTTAATGGAAAGTAATTTTTTTACTTGAAAATGCAATTTTAGTTGGGGGTTTTAACCCCTTCTTCCCCAGATCTTTTGTGTGTGTGGGCATGAGGTCAACACTTGAAAAATGAGAGGACACAGTAATCATCTATCATCATGCAATTTTTATTAAATTGATCTAAATACTATTTAAAGGATGTTATGAAAAGCTTTGGAAGATTGCTTGTGACTCTCTTCATCTTAGGGCCTGTTCATGACAAACTTACACTTCAATTTCTCTGTGATAAAATAACCTCTTTTAAGTTGACTGTTCCTTTCTATAGTGCATGAAGAGCTGAAAGGCCAAAGAAATTTAAAGGTGTCCAATTAAAATAAGTCAGTTGGTCAATATATGTAACTAGAGAAAAAGCAGCTCTATTTTGATTGCATTTCATCAGTGTGAGAAATGATGCTCCTTAACCTCTGTGATGTTGGGAAGGTGGGGGTGGGGTGGAGAGGGAAAAGGGTGGTGATGTAATGAGGAAGATCATAGAGCTTCTTCAGATTCCTGAATATTGCCATCACAATGTGAAGACATTGTCTTTTTTGAAATATTTCAAATTTCCAGAATTAAACAGATTATTCAAGTGTAGGTGCTAACAATGCATTGTACAAGTAAAAGTCACCTGTGCACTTTACAACATTACAGATACTTAGGCCCTACTCTGAAGATTCAGAGTTGATACATTTGGGGCCAGGCTTGGACATATGTATTTTTAAAAGCATAGCAGGTGATTCCCATTTGTAAGTAAGAATGAGAACCTCTGTTCTAGGAGCTATCACAGTGTGGAATGCTTTCAGATCTTCTCCCTGACCTTAAGCATTCCAGGAAATGCTGCTTTAGCTAAGAGATTCTACAGGAGAGGTGGATTCTAACCTGGAATAATTGAGAGTGGATTTATAGGCTGAAAATGTCAGTGAAGTAATGGGTAATTCTTCAAGTTTTATTTTACTTTTAGCACAACCCTGTTGGATGTGTAAGAGGGTGGTAGTTTGGCTTATTACTGTTTTCTCCCTTCTTTTATATGTGTATAGTTAAAAAAAATATTTTATATATATATATAAACTGTGTTCCCTGGACTATTATCAGTGCTAACTGGGAACTTGTATAAAGTGTACTTTCTCTGGCTTTCTCCCAAACCTCAATCACCAACTCTGGGGATGGGGCCCAGCAGTCTGTATAAGCCCTTTTAGATGATTCTCATGTATGTTGAAATTTGAGGACCACTGTTATAAACTATCATAACTATTGCTTACAGTGGTGTTTTATTGTTTACTTACTGAATACTTAACTAATATATTGTTGATATTTGACCGCTTCCAAAATTTTAGTTTAGATAATACTGCAATGAATTATTTTGCACAAACACACAATATCCAAGGCCCTTAACAATCATTAGTTTGCTGACTTTATTGTCTTAAGCTTTCCAGGTTGCTCTTCTGTTAATAACATACTTACACATCTATTATTTCCTTTAAATCTTAGCAACTCAAGAGGTAGGTATTATTATTCACTTCATGTAGGTGAGGAATCCTAAGCCTAGAGAAATTCACTAATTTGTCCAAGATCACAATTTTTAATTTTTAAATATTTTATTAAAGTTGTATGTTAAGAATGTTTTGATTTGGGAAGTCTTTTCTGTACCACCCTTCTCTTATTTCTTTTTAGGTATCCTTCCTCTCTGTAGAGTTGGAATAATGGATTATCTAGCTAAGTGGGCTGTAACAGAATAAATAGTACTTGAAATATGAGATGGGGGAGAAAATTGCACTTACCAGAACTCCTTTCTGGGGTAACCGAGAGAAATGAGCAGAATCAGGGTCTTGTTGGGTTGTGTGTGTGAGTGAGACACAGAGAGAGAGAGAGAGAGAGAGAGAAGTAGAGAAAGGGAGAGGGAGAGATCAAGAGATCACAAGGGATACACTTAATTGCTTGTTAAGAAGACTGAGTAAAATTAAGTACAACAATAAGTTTTACTTAGTAGGATATGTAAGTTCGGCACCAGAGCTGCAAAGCTGGGAAAGAGAAGAATGCTGCGCTGTGCAACTGATAGCCCTTATTCACTGCCCCTCCTCTTGTAAGCAGCAGTCTGCCTCCTTTATAAAAAGATGAACACCAACAAACTTGAGGAGGTGCCTGATGACCTTGCCTGGGAGGGAGCCTGTGTTTTTTACTTTGTGGATGTGCTTCCATAATATTGTGCTTGTCATTGTCAGAGCATTTATCACAGTGTATATTGATTGTCTGGGTGCTTTGCTTTTGTATGTCTTTTCCTTACTGTAGACTTTTGAGAGCAAGATTGTATCTTTTATCTTTATGTATTTTCTAGCCTGGTACATAGTTGCCGAAAAACGGTTTGTTACTGAATAAAATATTGTTGGCCAAATTGGTATTTACTAATTTAAAAATGTAGACTTCTCACTGTTTTTAAACTCATTTTCCCCCTTTTTTTACATAAAGACCATATACTACACTAATTTTCAGTGTAGTACATAATTTTCAGTGTAGCACAGTGGTTGATGTTCTTATTCACTTTCTTGCATATGTAACTATCTTTTTAGGATAAATTTCTGGAAGTAGAGTTGTTGAGTCAAACATTGTACTGTTTAAATAGTGTTTATACTTACTGCCATATCATCCAGCTCCCCACTCCCACCATCCTATGGAGTGACTTATTCACAGATGTGGCAGTAGAATTATCCTCATTATCCAAATGTTGTTTTAATATTAGCATTCTAATAGGCAAACCAGTCTTTTTGTTTGAATCTGGATTTTTTTGGTTATTAGCAATGTTGGATTTTATTTTCGTGTTTGTCTATTTTCCATTATTTTCCATACTAATCAACTATTGTGTCTTTGTCTATTTGGGCTGTTATAACAAAATACCACAGACTGGGTGGCTATAAACAACAGAAATTTGCTGCTCACAGTTCTGGAGGCTGGGAATTCAAGATACAAGTGCTAGCATGGTAGTGTTCTCTAGTGAGGGCCCCCTTCCTTGTTCGTAGCTGGCACCTTCTCACAGATCCTCACATGGCTGGAGGGCCAAGTGGTTCTCTTCACCCTCGTGACTTTAGCACTTCCCAAAGACCCCACCTGTTACTACCATCATGTTGGGCATTAGGATCCCAGTTTCAGACCATAGCATGTCCTTAACCTAATTTTCTGTTTGAATATTGGGAGTTTTGTAGGAGTTTTTATATTTTAGACTTTTACTTTATTTCTGATACTTTCCCCCAGTTTGTTTGCTTTTTAACTTAGCTTTTTTTAACCTACAAATTTTAAATCTAGGCTGATACATACTTAAAAGACACATGTAAAAAAGATGATACTGAAAGTTGAAAATAAAGCAATAAAATATTTTAGAAGACACTTTTAAATAGATGATATTCCATTATCAGATAAAGTAAAATTGAAGTCTAATCATTAATAGGGATAAAGATATTTAAAGATAAAATGGAATAATCCATCTGGAAGATAAAGTAAGCATGAAGGTTTATTCACCTAATAACATAAAAACTCAAATTATAAAGTAAGGAGAAATGAACACATCTTAATCATAGTGGGAGATTTTAACCTCAAAGAAATAATTAAAGTATATGTATTTGAATTCCATAATTAAGAAGCTTAATTAGATATGTACACATAGAGTCTATATCTGATATAGAGAATATATGTTCTTTCCAAACACAAAAATTGATTATTACCTAATTAATAGTTTATAAAGGAAGGCTCAACAAATTCCATGGAAATGATACCAAACATTTTATATAGTACATGGTTAAGAGAGGGCTCAGGACCCCAATTCTTGTTCTGTCCTAGTTGTATGACCTATGACCTGGATGATCACTGTTAAATGTATGTTGCTTTCTTTTTTTATTTTGTTTTATTTTTTATTTCGATAATCATTAATGTACAATTACTTGAACAATATTATGGTTACTAGACTCCCCCCCTATTATCAATTCCCCCACATACCCCATTACAGTCACTGTCCATCAGTGTAGTAAGATGCTATAGAATCATTACTTGTCTTCTCTGTATATACTGCCTTTCCCGTGTCCCCTGCCCCCCTGTTACATTATGTGTGCTAATCGTAATGCCCCTTTTTCCCCCTTATCCCTCCCTTCCCACCCATCCTCCCCAATCCCTTTCCTTTTGGTAACTGTTAGTCCATTCTTGGGTGTATGTTGCTTTCTTTTTTATATTTTTAAAAGTAATATCTGGAGATACCAGAAGACTAAATTTCACTCTCATTTTCATCTTTGCTTTATTAACTTTATATAACACTCATAAAGCTAAAATTTACTGAAGTGAACCTCCCTGGTTAAATCAAATACAGAGTTTTAATTTTAGGTAAATATTATAAAGCACCTTCAAGAATACAGATTTTTTTCCACTAAATAGTAATAGAAATGTGAACTAAGCTGTAAGAAGTTGAGAGTCTTGGATATCCAGTGGTAGATTTTGAATTTTCTACAATATTTATAATTTCAATTTATATTTATAAATTTTATATGTGTATATATATATATATATGTAAATAAATGCGCTTAGTGACTCCCTGCAAGGTGTGATTCTTCTATCTTTGCCAAAATGTTAAGTTCTTATGCAACGTTATAATTTGAATTGTATTCTGGCCAGCAGTTTTATAATCCTGCAGAGATTCTGTAATTTCCTATAACTTTCTGTTGTCGTACTAAAGATTAAGGGAATACTGGCCTGAGAGACTAACTGGAAGAGAGATTCTTGCTTCATTCTGCTTTTGATGTCCTTCCCTTCTACCCCCACACTCCCCCAGGTCCGGTAAGGGAAATTTCAAAACTGTGTAAAATTCTTTCTTTTTGGTCTCAGTTACTTTTTCTGTGAACCAAAGGTATTCTCTATATGAATTCTAAAAATCATCTAATTTCTCTGATTTTATGATTTCTCAGTAATTCCAGAAGTTGTTGGAATGTAAATAATAGCTTTTATAAAGTCCTGTGAAGACTGAGGCCTTGTTTCAACTAGCTGATTTTATTTGTACCTGCTTTACCTTGTTAAGTTTATTAAAATCCAGTAATACAGTGCTTTTCCTTCATTCAGACTTACTAGATTTAAAACTTATTGTTATTCTGCAATAGTCCATTCAACACATGGTACATATAAGTGTGTAAAACTTGTAAATAATTAGAATAATTTGAATTAACATGCTTATGTAAGATACCTGTTGTGAATTTTTTCACAACATATTTGTACACAACCACATTGTAACTTAATAAACATTTAAGGAGTTTTTAATATGTCCCCAAAGTGCTTTTATATCCATTTGTGTTTTTTAATTGAGGTATTATTGATATACAATTTTATGTTGGTTTCAACAGTTACCCATATTGTTAAATCCTCACCCCCTCTAATACAGTTACTGTCTGTCAATGTAGAAAGATGTTGCAAAATCCGTTTATTTCACTTAATCTTTAGAACAACATAGTAAGCTAGATATAATTTTATAAATGTAAAAGTTGAGGCTCAGAGAAGTAAAGATACTTACCTAAAGCCAGGATTAGAAAAATTCAGGTCTTCTGAATTCTTATCTGTTTTCTTTCGACTTCCTGGTGCATCTTTCTTTTGGCAACTCTTTTCTAGGAAAGTGAGGTCTGTGAATAAAAAGGCTGTTAGATCCTGGGGCATGGTGGTGTCTTATATGGAGGGTATATTGTGGACAAGTGGAATGGAAGGCAATAAGGAGGGAGAGAATGTAAGACTGATTTTTACTGTTTCATTGTCCTTATTCTCTTTATCTTTGGCTTCATTTTTATCACCAGTTTTTACAACATATTATTTATCATGGAAAAAGTCTTAGAGGAAATGGGTTCTAGGTTCTTTTCGCAGTTCTTTCTCTACCTAAGCAGAGCTACTTTTAGTAGCAATTTTGTGTGTCTTTTAATTGGCCTGATGTGTACTTTCTCGGTTATGGAATGGAAATAACCTTTTCCAGTTACTTCACAGAGTTTTTGTAAAACACAGATGGCATAAAATGGGAAGTAACTTTTTAAAAACTTTAAGCGCTTTACTATATTGTTATTGTTTCTACATAACAGTCTCTGGCTCAGTCTATTGCTAGGCTGCTTATGAATAAATGTATTCGAATTGTATTGAAACTGTATTATTATACAATGTGGAATTTCACCATTTAGTATTCTTAACTGTTCATGCTTTATGTTGGAAAGTTTATACTGTCTTTTCTGATTAGGAGAAGCAGAGTCAAGTGGCAATACGTTGTGTGTTATTTAATTGTACCTAGGTATAAAGTATGCATAGTGTTTCATACTGATGCCAAGTGGCAAGCCCAGAGAGTGAACTGGAATTGCATTGTTAGCTACTGGCATCTATATGATAGCCTGCATTTAAGATGAGTTTGTGCACAGAGGGGAAGTGTGACTGTCAGGAACTTGGGAGCTGTTTAAGGGACTTAATAACAGAAGATATTTCTTTGCATTTTGTTTTGGCCTTTGCATTGGCAGCATCTACTGGGATCTTAGCCACCTTGTTTCAGATATTGCAAAAGTAAAGGATACACGTGTGGTGTTAAAACATTTAAAAGCTTTTACAAACCTCTGGACGGGGATTTGCTTGATTCGTGGGATTCTTTGATGAATAGCATGTCAAGTTAATATGTCTTATATAATTAGATTTTGTGAATATCAAATAAATTTCCATACATTTAAAATGATGTGAAGAATGCTGATGTTAAAAAGCCCCTTTTTTGGCATTTCTCAACTTTTTCTTGAAAAGTATGTTTTTCTTCATTTGGCAGTGATCTATGTTTTATGTGTGGGTTTTATATAAGTTCATTTCAGTTTAATGGAGCATCTATATGCCAGACATTAAATAATGTTTGGGGATGTAAAGATCTGTAAGAGAGGTAGACATGAATGCAAGCATTCGCATTGTAATGTAGTTAGCAATGGGACAGATACATGCTTTGGGTGTGCAGAGGACAGGTACTTGGTCCAGCATAGGGATGCAGGCAATTTTTGGAAGAGATGATAACTGAACTAAGTCTGATGAAATGTTATAAAGATGGAAGCAGGTTAAATTTTCAAAAACAATGAACCAGAAAACTTTTATGCCATCTTTTGTAGATTCTGAAGTCATAGTACTTGTTATAGTTGTTACTTGTTTATTGCTTTTATTATGTTTTGTTTATTCCCAGACTTACTGAGGTATAATTTGTATCATAAAACTCATTTATTTTAAAGTGTATATATTTTGATACATTTTAGTAATTATATGTTGTTTCTACCACCACACTCAAAATACAAAGCATGTCCATCATCCTGAAGTGTTTCCTTGTGCTCTTTCCTTTGATGCCTCAGCCTCAGACAGATGTTGATTTACTTTCTGTCATTATTATCATGTCTTTCCCAGATTTTCATATAAATGGAATCATACAGTAGGACTTCTGTGTTTGACATCTCTTACTTAATGTAATTTGTTTTTTAGTGCAATGTTTTCAAGATTCATACTTGTTGCATGTATTAATATTTCATTCCTTTTTTATTGCTAAGTAGTTTTCCATGTTAAGGGTAACTGCAATTTGTTTATCCAGTCCTCAGTTGATGGGCATTTCATTGTTGCTGATTTTTGACTGTTACAAACTGTTTATGACTTTGACTGTTGTGATATTTGTGTACAAGTCTTTGTATGGACATGTTTTCATTTTTCTTGGATAAATATCTATCCAAGTGTGATTGCCGGGGCGCTAATAAGCATGTGATCTTTATAAGAAACTGCCAAAATGTTCTTAAAGTGGCTGTTCCGTTTGGTATTCCTGTCAGCAAAGTATGAGCATTCAGTTGTGCCATATTCTCATAAACACTTAATGTTGTTAGTTTTCTTAACTTTAGTCATCCTAGTGAGTGGTTAGTGGTATCTCATTTTAATTTGCTTTCCTTGATTATTAGTGATGTTAAGAATCCTTTCATTGTTATTGACCATTTGAATGGTTTCTTTTGTGAAATGCCTATTCAAATCTTATGTCCATATTTAAAAATTGGGTTATTTGACTTCTTACTGTTGAGCTGTAAGAATTTTATATATTTTTGATACAAGCCTTTTTAGATATGGTTTTCTCTCAGTCTGTGGCTTGCTTTATCATTTTCTTAATGGTGTCTTTCAAAGAATAAAAGTTTCAAATTTGGATAAAATCTATTTTCATCAAAATTTTCTTTCACAGTTTGTGAACTGTTTAAGAACCTTCTGGCTATCCCAACGTCACAAAGATTTTTCCTATGTTTTCCTTTAGGAACTTAATAATTATAACTCTTAACATTTAGCATCATGATCCATTTCAGGTTGATTGTTCCATCATCGTTTACTGAAATCTTTTCTCCATTGAATTAGTTTCTGCACCTTTGTTGAAAACCACCTGGCATGAGTGTCTTTGTGTGTATGTTTGTGTTTTCATGGACACTATTTTGGCTCACTGAGCTATATGCCTAGCCTTATGGCAGTACGGCACTGTCTTGAAACTATAGCTTTATAGGAAGTCTTGAAATTAGTGTAAATCTTCCAACCTCGTCCTTCTTTCAGAGTTGTTGTAGCTATTCAAGATTTTTTGTTTTCAGTACAAATCTTGTCATTAAAAAAAAAAATCCTACTAGGATATTAATTGGGTCTTTAATTCAATCTGCATTGAATCTGTAGTACAGTTTGGGGAGAATTGTCATTTTAATGATACTGAGTCTTCTAGTACATGAACATGGTGTATCTCTCCATTTATTTATTATTTAATTTACTTAATTAACCATTGCAGTGTGTTGTAGTTTTCAGTACACATGTATTCCATATCTTTTGTTAAATTTATTCATAAGTATTTTATTTTTTGATGCTTTTGTAAATGGAACGTTGAACAAATTCGTTTTCTAATTGTTCATTGCTGGTAAGAAAGTGAAATTAATATTGAATATTAGCTTATATCCTGTGACCCTGCTAAATTTATTAGTTTAAGTAGCTTTTATTTTGGAATTCCCTAATATTTCCCTGTATATGACATGTCATCTGAAAAAAAATTATTTTTTCCTTTCCAATTTTTATGCTTCATTACTTTTTTTTGCCCTTTTGTACTGTCTAGGACCTCCAATACAATAGTAAATGGAAGTGGTGAGAGTGGATATCCTTACTTTTTATATTCTTGCTTTCTTCCTAATCTTACATAAGAAGCATTGAGCCTTTCACCATGCATATGTTTTAGCTGTAAATTTTTCATAGACGCCTTTAATTAGGTCTAGGGAGTTCCTTTTTATTCTTGGTTTTTTGAGAATTTTCATTTAAGTCATGGTATTAGATTTTGTTTCTTTTTTTTTTCCAGATAATAATTGACATACAACATTGTGTAAGTTTAAAGTATACACAACATGATAATTAGATACATGTACATATTACAAAATGATTACCACAATTATGTGATGGCTATCAACATCACCTTTTTTTTCTTCTGTGGTGTAAATATTTAAGGTCTACTCTTCCAATAATTTTCAATATATAATACAGTATTATTAACTTCAGCCACCATTCTGTACATTAGGTCCCCAGAACTTATAATTAGTTTGTACCCTTTGACCAACATCTCCCCATTTTCCTCACCCTGTAGCCCCTGGTTACCACTATTCTACTCTCTGTTTCTATGATTTCAGCTTTTTTAGATTCCACATACAAATAAGCTCATATGGTATTTGTCTTCTCTGTCTGATTTATTTAATGAGCATAGTGCACACAAGGTCTATTCATGGTGTTGCAAATGGCATGACTTCCTTCTTTATGGCTGCATAATATTCTATTATCTATCTATCTCACATTTTCTTTACATTCATCCATCATTGGACATTTAGGCTATTTCCATGTCTTGGCTATTGTGAATAATGCTGCAGTGAACATAGGGTTACAGATAACCTCTTCAAGGTACTGATTTCATTTCCTTCAGGTAAGTATCCAGAAGGGGGGTTACTGAATCATGTGGTAGTTCTATTCTTTAATTTTTTTGAGGAGACTTCCATACTGTATTCCATAATGGCTGTACCAATTTACTTTCCCACCAGCAATGCATGAGGGTTCTCTTTTTCCCATATTGGCCAACACTTATTTCTTGTCTTTTTGGTAATAGCCATTCTAAAGGGGTCTAATTAATTCTGAGTAATAACCTTGCTGTGGTTTGATTTTCATTTTCTTGATGATTAGTAGTGTTGAGGGCCTTTTCATGTACTTGTTGGCCATTTGTATGCCTTCTTGGGAAAGCCATCCTTTAGTTTTGCCCATTTTAAATCAGATTATTTGTTTCTTTTGCTATTGAGTTGTGTGAGTTCCTTATATTTTTTGGATATTAATACCTTATCAGATACATGATTTGCAAATTATTCTCTCCCAATCTATTGGTTGTCTTTTCACTTTGTTGAGTGTTTCTTTTGCTGTGCAGAAGCCTTTTAGTTTGATATAGTCCCATATGCTTATTTTTTGGTCTTGTTGCTTGTGCTTTTGTGTCATATCCAAAAAATTGTTGCCAAGACCAGTGTCAAGGAGCTTTGGCCCTGTGTTTTCTTATAGGAGTTTTATGGTTTTAGGTCTTATATTTAAGTCATTAGTCCATTTCAAGTTAATTTTTGTGAGTGATGTAAGATAAGTGTCTAGTTTCATTGTTTTGTGTTTGAATATTCAGTTTCCCCAATAACACTTATTGAAGAGTCCATACTTTCCCCATTGAGTGTTCTTGGCTCCCTTGTCAGATGTTACTTGACTGCATATGCATGAGTTTATTTCTGGGCTCTCTGTTCTCTTCCATTGGTCTGTATGGCTCTTTCTAATTAAACTAGTGCCATGTTCTTTTTAAATTACCGTATTTTGTAATATAGTTTGAAATGCCTTCAGCTTTGTTCTTTCTCAGAATTGCTTTGGGTACTCAGGGTCTTTTGTGTTTCCATATGAATTTTAGGATTGTTTTTCTACTTGTGTGAAAAATGCCATTGGAATTTTGACAGATTGCATTGAGTCTGTAGGCTTGGGGTAGTATAAACATTTTGATAATATTAACTCTTCTGATCCATGAACCCAAGATATCTTTCCCTTTATTTGTTTGTCTTCAGTTTCTTTAATCATTGCCTTAGAGTTTTTGATTTTCAGGTCTTATACTGTCTTGGTTAAATTCCTAATGTTGGAGTTTGTCAAATATTTTTCCTGTATCTATGGAAATGATCATATGACTTTTCTCTTTTGTTCTATTATGAGTTACATTGATTAATTTTTAGATGTTGAACCATGCTTTCATTCCTCAGATAAACTCCACTTAGTCATTATGTATTACACTTTTTGTATAATGCTGGATTTTATTTGCTAATATTTGGTTAAGGGCTTTAATAAGGGATATTGGCTGTAGGGTCTTAGTTGTTTTTTTGGTAATGTCTTTTCAAGTTTTGGTGTACTGGTAATATTGGCCCATAAAGTGAGTTGACAAGTGTTCCCTTTAGCTTCTCTACTTTCTGGAAGAGTTTATATCGGATGGTATTATTTCTTCCTTAAAAATCAGATGGAATTAACCAGTGAAGCCATCTGGGTCTGGAGTTTTTGTTTTATTTTTTTGAAAGATGAGCTTTTAATTACAAATTTCACTCTTAATTGTTGTAGGGATTCTCAAGTTTGTTTTTTAAGTTTGTCCTTCAAGAAATCTGTCCATTTTGTTTAGATTGCCAAATTTTTGGAGCACTTCTGTGGGTTCTTTGCACCTCCCATGCATCATCCGTGGCTAACCTTGCATTTCCTTGATCTGTATATTTCTGTCTTTTCTCACTGTTTGCGTATTGCTTCTGTTGCCCTTAGGAATTCTGTGATTTACCTCTAGCATCTGTTTTTAAGGCCCATAGACATATCAGGTAGCCTTTCCATTTGACCTGACAGTATGTATGCTGGTGTTCACTTTTGGGCCCACATCTTATTCACACAGGAAACAATGGTAAGTTATTTTTTTAATTAAAATTTACCTGAAATTAGCATGACATAAAGTTCACCATTTTAACCATTTTAAAGTATACAATTCAGTGGCTTCTCATACATTCACAATATTATACAACCATTACCACTGTCTGATTACAGAACATTTTTATCATCCCCAAAAGAAACCCTGTACCAGTTAAGCAGTCACTCACCATTTCACCTCTTTTGCTAAGCCTGTGGCAATAACATCTGTTTTCTATTTCTATGGATTTGCCTACTGTGAACATTTCATATGAATGGAATCATACGCTATATGGCTGTAATGGTTGGTTTTATATGTTAAGTTGGCTGGACCACAAAGCCCAGATATGTGTCAAACATTATTCTGGATGTTTTTCAGGGTTTTTTATATGAGATTAACATTTAAGTCTGTAGACTTTGAGTAAAGCACATTGCTAAACCATAATATGGATGGGCTTCATCCAATCAGTTGAAAGCCTGAATAGAACAAAAGACTGGCCTCCCTTGAATAAGAGGGAATTCTGTAGCAGAGGCCTCTGGGCTTGAACTGTATCATAGGTGCCTTCCTAGGTCTCCAGCCTGATGGCCTTCAACTTAAATTGCAGACTTGGCATTTCTCTGGGTCTCCAGCCTATTGTCATACCCTGTAGATACTAGAGTTGCAAACCTCCATAATTGTTGTAAGCCAATTCCTTAAAATAAATCTCTCTTTATACATATACACCTCATATTGGTTCTGTTTCTTTGGAGAACCTTACTAATACAGTGGCTTTTTGTGAGTAGCTTCTTTCATTTAGCATAGTGTTTTTGAGGTTCATCTATGTTGTAATATTTATCAGAACTTATACTTTTTATAACTAATTAATATTCCATTTATGGATATACTACATTTTGTTTATCCATTGATCTGTTGGTAGACATTTGGGTTGTTTACACTTTTTGGCTGTTGTGAATATTGTTGCTATGAACTTTTGTCTGCAAGCTTTTGTCTTCACATCTACTTTCAGGTTTTTGAGTATATACTAAGGAGTGAAATCGTTGCATCATGTAGTAATTCTATGTTTAACTCTTTGAGGAAGTGCCAAGCTGTTTTTCATAGCAGGTACACCATTTTACATTCGTGACCTCAGTGTATGGGGTGTCTTATTTCTCTACATCTTGGCCAATTTCGTTCTTTTCCATTTTGTTTTTGTTTGTTTTACAGCCGTCCTGCTAGGTATGAAGTTATATTTCATTATGGTTTTGATTTGCATTGCCCTAGTGACTAATGATGTTGAAGATCGTTTCATGTGGTTTTTTCGGCCGTTTTTATATCTTCTTTGAAGAAATGTCCATTTAATACTTATGCCCATTTTTAAATTGAACTGTCTCTCTGTTATAGATTGTAAGAGTTCTTTATATATTCTGGATATGACCTTTAGATATGTGATTTGCAAATATTTCTCCCATTCAGTTGTCTTTTCATATTCTTATTCATGTCCTTTGACGCACAAGCATTTTTAATTTTGATGAAGTCCATTTTACATGTTTTCCTTTTGTTGGTTGTGGTTTTGGTGTTTCATCTAAGAATTTATTACCAAATCCAAGGTCATGAAGATTTTTACTCCTATGCTTTCTTTTAAGAGTTTTGTAGTTTTAACTTTTGCATTTAGGTCTTTGATTCATTTTGAGTTAAGTTTTATATTTAGAACGATATAGGGTTCAACTTCATTCTTTTGTATGTGGAAATCCAGTTTTCCTGGCACCATTTGTGGAAGAGGCTATTCTTTCCCCTTTTGAATGTCTTGGCATCCTTGTTGAGAATTAGTTGGCCATTAATATTTGGGGTATGTTTCTGGACCATCACTTTTATTCCATTAAAAAAATACTATAAACCAACTAGACTTCACAGACATATACAGAACACCCAACAAGGCAGAATATAGACTCTTCTCAAGTACATAGGGAATATTCTCTGGGATAGACCATAAGTTGGTTATAACAATTATCAATAATTATTAAAAGATCAAAACCATACAGTATATCTTCTTTGACCATAATGGGTTGAAGCTATAGAGATCAATTAACAATAGAAAAACTGGAATTTACAAATACATGGAAATTACCAACCTAATCTTAAACAACTAGCGGGTCAGATGCAATCACTAGAGAAATTAGAAAATGCTTTGAGAGGAATGGAAACAACACAGTGTTCTGAAATTATGGTATGTAGTGTAACTACCCGGAAAATTTATAGCTCCAAACACTTACTTCATTAAAAATGAAGAAAAGTCTCAAGTCAACCTAACTTTACACCTGAGGAACTAGAAAAAGAGCAAACTAAACCCAAGCCAGCAGAAGGAAGAAAATAAAGATTAGATCAGAGATAAACAAGCTAGAGAATAGAAAAACAGTAGAGAGAATCAATGAAACCAAAACTGGTTCTTTGAAAAGATCAAAAATTGACAAACGTTTAACTTGTCTAAGAAAAAAAGAGAAGATGCAGATAACTAAAACCAGAAGTGAAAATGGGGACATTACTCCTTATTCTAACAAAATTAAAAGTGTTGTAAGAGTACCATGAGCAGTTGTTTGCCAACAAATTGGGTAACTTAGATGAAATGGACAAATTTCTAGAAAGACACAAATTACTAAAACTAATTCAAGAAGTAGAAATTCTCAACAAATTTTTAACAAGAGATAGAATCAGTAATCAAAAGAACCATAAACAAAGACAAGTCTAGGATTAGACAGCTTCACAGGTGAGTTTTACTATATAATTTAAGAAGAATTAACACCAACCGTTCTTGAACTCTTCCAAAAAATGGAAGAGGAGGAAACAAACACTCCTAACATATTCTGTGAGTTCCTCATTACCTTGACACCAAAGTCAGATAAATACACCACCAAAAAAAAAACAACTACTATCGCTCAATATCCCTTATGAACATGGATGCAGAATCCTCAACAAACTAATAGCAAACAGCCCAACAACACATTAAAAGGATTATGAACTATGATGAAGTGAGATTCTTTCCAGGAATGCAAAAGTTCAGCACAAGAAAATCAGTGAATGAAATACGGCACATTAGTAGAACAAAAGAAAAAACACGTGATCATCTCAGTAGAGGCAGAAAAAGCATTCGACAAAATTCAGCATGCTTTCATGATAAAATACTCAGTAAACTAGGATTTAAAAGGGAAAAAAAACTATGTAAGAACTTGTTCACCATGTAAGAACTTGTTTGTTATGCTTTAGAAGATTGGAGACTGTTGAGAATTAGGCTTGGAGTTGATTAATGATTGTGCATTGAGTGCCCTATACAGAATTTTATTGTTGTTAACAACCATTTGATCAATAAATATGAGAGATGTCCTCTCAAAAAAAAAAAAATTTAGTATTCTAAAATATTGAAAAGTACTTATTAAAGGCAAAAGGCAAAATAAAAGTTTATTTAAAAAGCAAAAGGCAAACAAAAAAAAAAAAAAAAGGAAAAAATTCCTTGACATGAGAAAGAGCACATATAAAAACACATAAGTAACATTATATATATTCAATGAGACTGAGAGCTTTCCCCCTAAGACTAAGAACACGACAGGATGCCCAGTAGCCACTACTTTTCTCTTGTGACCTGGACATTTTGTAGTTCTATCTGGAAGTGGTATTTGCTTCATTACTTTTATTATTATTTAAGTTTTAAAAATTAATTTGAAATATTTGTTTACATATTCATCTGCTCCATGGCAGCATTTTCCTCATGAGTGTCCTTTAGCTACTGTTTCTCCTGTTCGGTTTTTTCTTCTTTTTTAAATTTGTTATTTGTATTGATTCTGTTCCTGCTTCCTTTTTGGTTATTTATGTTTGAATGGAGAGGGTTTTCCTATACTACTTACAGGTTATCAGAAGTAGGTATCTCAGAGTAGCTACTGTCTTCCAGATTTACAGTCATTTTCTTTCCAACCCAGGTGCATGTATGAATTTATTTTATTTCTCCTCAGTCCAAGAAGATTGGCAGCTTCAAGGCTGTTCATTGTGCAGGCTGTCTCACTGTCTTTTTGCTACACCAGCAGCCTAACTTCTGCTACTGTAGCTTGTTTGTGTGATTCCTAATTTAGTAGTTTCCTCTACTTCTTCAAACTGAACAGCAAAGCTCCCTCTGCCAGCTCCATGTCCCTTGTTTCTGTTGTTGCAAATGTGGTTTAAATTTTATACCTCAGGAAGTGCCCTTGAAGAAATGTACCACTGTCACTCTCCTTCAGCCCTTCGGGTTTTGGATTGCCATGCCTCTTATATTTACCATCTTTCAACAGTTTAATTGTCTCACCTTCTGGCCTATCTTGCACTTATATTTCATGTGTTCCCTAGTTATATTGGCTATCATGTTTACTTTTATGTTTTTTCTCTTTACTGTTTTTGGGTAATTTCTGAGAGGACAGAGATTCTCTACTTTGCACTGTCATCGAAGACCAGAAGTACTTAAGATGTATTTTTTGGTTAGTGTTTTATGTATTCATTTAGTCAAAATATTTAAACTGGATTAAGTCTAATAATTACAACTATGGAATGTGATATTTTCACTTAAATTCTTTTCTAGCATTTACTATGCGCCAAGTCTGTTCTTAGTGCTTTATAAATATTTACTCATTTAATCCTCATAGTAATCCTATGAGGTAGATGTTCTTTTTATTCCCATAGAATCGATAGGAAACTGAAACACAGGAAAATTAACTTGCCCAAGTTTACCTAATTAATAAGAAATAAGAACATTTTCTACTTTTCATTCTATGATTAGAGCATTTGTAGTCTTGGCATTATCTGTTTATACCTTATACTAATGTTTCCCTTGAGGGCAGAGTCCATGTCTCATTCATCTTTATTATCCCTTGTGTGTGTTTAGTAGAATACCTGGAATTTAGAACATCTCAGTGAATGTTGTTAGTGATTTAATATTTCTTATTAGGTGCCAGATAATTTCCTCTCTGGCAGACTTGTATAGCTTTAGCTGTTCATTTTACTTCCCTTTTTTTTCTTTTTTTTGAGAGGGCATATCTTATATTTATTGATCAAATGGTTGTTAACAACAATAAAATTCTGTATAGGGCACTCAATGCACAATCATTAATCAACCCCAAGCCTAATTCTCAACAGACTCCAATCTTCTGAAGTATAATGAACAAGTTCTTACATGGTGAACAAATTCTTACATAGTGAGTAAGTTCTTACATGGTGAACAGTGCAAGGGCAGTCATCACAGAAACTTTCGGTTTTGATCACACATTATGAACCATAAAACAATCAGGTCAAATATGAATATTCATTTGATTTTTATACTTGATTTATATGTGGATGCCACATTTCTCCCTTTATTATTATTATTATTATTTTTTTTTAAATAAAATGCTGAAGTGGTAGGTAGATGTAAGATAAAGGTAGAAAACTTAGTTTAGTGTTGTAAGAGAGCAAATGTAGATGATCAGGTGTGTGCCTGTAGACTATGTGTTAATCCAAGCTAGACAAGGGCAATAAAACATCCATGGATGCAGATTTCTCTCAAAACAGGGGGGCAGAGGTTCTAAGCCTCACCTCTGTTGATCCCCAATTTCTCACCTGATGGCTCCCCTGCGACTGTGCCTGTCTTAGGTTGTTCCTCCCTTGAGGAATCTTACCCGTCTCTGGCTAACCAGTCATCTTCCGGGGCCATACAGGGAGATGTAAAGTTGGTAAGTGAGAGAGAAGCCATATTGTTTGAAAAAGTTAGCTTTTTACTTCTTTGCAGATTTATGCCCTGTGGCTTCTATGCCCAGCATTTGTCTTGAGGTATCTTTAGCACTTGGAGGAATTATGATACTCAGTAAATTCGATATGAGGCATGAATTCTATTTAAGGGTTGTAATTAGGAAGGAAGAAGAAAAGCTATAGAGGTAACAGACGGAAAAAAACATGGGGAGATTGATTATTTCTTTGACATATCTTCTTGTAGAGTAATTTAAGCATGTATAGGTTTTAAACTACTAATTAAATTGCACACACACATTAACATAATAGGAATACAGTTACATAACCAAAGCAGATCTATAATTACCAGCCATCTCCAGTGAGGCCAAGAAAACCAGTTAGGCACCCTAGGCGTTTGTGAAAATTTGTCTATGATATGATGGGTATTGTCCAACTGTACTTGAACAGTCTGAGAGAAATCAGACAAATTAAAACAGTCCATTCCTGGGAACTGTTCACATTCCATATGTTCTTTTAACAGTAGATAGTCTGTAGTTGTAAGATTTTGGAGTGCTACAACTTGCACTTCTCCTAATTCTTGGTTGAGTTCCAACAGTGTAGATCCAGTCAAATTTGTTGTTTTACTGTATGCACAGGCCAGCTTAGATATCTCCTTCTTCATTCCAATGGCAAGTCCAGGAACTGGTGGGATGAATGCAGCTCCAACTGCAGCATCACCTGGATCTTTGTTGAGGTTTTTTGATGATCATCTTCTGGTATGACTCTTCCAGAGAGTGCTGATGTTGGAAGTTGTTCTTCATATCATATCTTAGTTCATTTTCTGGGTAGCCAAATTAGGCTTTGATCCTCTGTATAAATACAAACAGACCCTTTGCCCACACTTTGATCTGCCCTTTATACCATTGTGTAGAACTCATTGGAGGTCACCACACAGGAACTGCTTTTTTTTTTTTTTTTAAGAGAAAAGAATATTATCAGAAAAGTGTACCTCCATAGCCAATCATCTGACACCCTTTAAGTGATCAAAGTTAAGGATATTTAAAGCATGCATTAATCGTTGATTTACAGTTAGTTTTATCCTTTCATGGAGTAATCCCCCTTTTCTTTCTTTCTTTTTTTTTGTTATCTTTAATCTACACTTACATGAAGAATATTATGTTTACTAGGCTCTCCCCTATACCAGGTCCCCGCTATAAACCCGTTTACAGTCACTGTCCATCAGCATAGCTAAATGTTGTAGAATCACTACTTGTCTTCTCTGTGTTGTACAGCCCTCCCCTTTCTCCCATCCCCCCATGCATGCTGATCTTAATACCCCCCCTTCTTCCTCCCCCCCCTTATCCCTCCCTACCCACCCATCCTCCCTAGTCCCTTTCCCTTTGGTACCTGTTAGTCTATTCTTGGGTTCTGTGATTCCGCTGCTGTTTTGTTCCTTCAGTTTTTCCTTTGTTCTTATACTCCACAGATGAGTGAAATCATTTGGTATTTCACTTTCTCTGCTTGGCTTATTTCACTGAGCATAATACCCTCCAGCTCCATCCATGTTGCTGCAAATGGTAGGATTTGCCCTCTTCTTACGGCTGAGTAGTATTCCATTGTGTATATGTACCACATCTTCTTTATCCATTCATCTACCGATGGACATTTAGGTTGTTTCCAATTCTTGGCTATTGTAAATAGTGGTGCGATAAACATAGGGGTGCATTGGTCTTTCTCAAATTTGATTGCTGCGTTCTTAGGGTAAATTCCTAGGAGTGGAATTCCTGGGTCAAATGGTAAGTCTGTTTTGAGCATTTTGATGAACCTCCATATACTGCTTTCCACAATGGTTGAACTAGTTTACATTCCCACCAGCAGTGTAGGAGGGTTCCCCTTTCTCCACAGCCTCGCCAACATTTGTTGTTGTTTGTCTTTTGGATGGCGGCCATCCTAACTGGTGTGAGGTGATACCTCATTGTAGTTTTAATTTGCATTTCTCTGATAATTAGCGATGTGGAACATCTTTTCATGTGTTTGTTGGCCATCTGTATTTCTTTTTTGGAGAACTGTCTGTTCAGTTCCTCTGCCCATTTTTTAATTGGATTATTTGATTTTTGTTTGTTGAGGCGTGTGAGCTCTTTATATATTCTGGACGTCAAGCCTTTATCAGATCTGTCATTTTCAAATATATTCTCCCATACTGTAGGGTTCCTTTTTGTTCTATTGATGGTGTCTTTTGCTGTACAGAAGCTTTTCAGCTTAATATAGTCCCACTTGTTCATTTTTGCTGTTGTTTTCCTTGCCTGGGGAGATATGTTCAAGAAGAGGTCGCTCATGTTTATGTCTAAGAGGTTTTTGCCTATGTTTTTTTCCACGAGTTTAATGGTTTCATGGCTTACATTCAGGTCTTTGATCCATTTTGAATTTACTTTTGTATATGGGGTTAGACAATGGTCCAGTTTCATTCTACTACAGGTAGCTGTCCAGTTTTGCCAGCACCATCTGTTGAAGAGACTGTCATTTCGCCATTGTATGTCCATGGCTCCTTTATCAAATATTAATTGACCATATATGTTTGGGTTAATGTCTGGTGTCTCTAGTCTGTTCCACTGGTCTGTGGCTCTGTTCTTGTGCCAGTACCAAGTTGTCTTGATTACTATGGCTTTGTAGTAGAGCTTCAAGTTGGGGAGTGAGATCCCCCCCACTTTATTCTTCTTTCTCAGGATTGCTTTGGCTATTCGGGGTCTTTGGTGTTTCCATATGAATTTTTGAACTATTTGTTCCAGTTCATTGAAGAATGTTGCTGGTAATTTCATAGGGATTGCATCAAATCTGTATATTGCTTTGGGCAGGATGGCCATTTTGATGATATTAATTCTTCCTAGCCATGAGCATGGGATGAGTTTCCATTTGTTAGTGTCCCCTTTAATTTCACTTAAGAGTGACTTGTAGTTTTCAGAGTATAGGTCATTCACTTCTTTGGTTAGATTTATTCCTAGGTATTTTATTCTTTTTGATGTAATTGTGAATGGAATTGTTTTCCTGATTTCTCTTTCTATTGGTTCATTGTTAGTGTATAGGAAAGCTACAGATTTCTGTGTGTTAATTTTGTATCCTGCAACTTTGCTGTATTCCGATATCAGTTCTAGTAGTTTTGGGGTGGAGTCTTTAGGGTTTTTTATGTACAATATCATGTCATCTGCAAATAGTGACAGTTTAACTTCTTCTTTACCAATCTGGATTCCTTGTATTTCTTTGTTTTGTCTGATTGCCATGGCTAGGACCTCCAGTACTATGTTAAATAGCGGTGGGGAGAGTGGGCATCCCTGTCTAGTTCCCGATCTCAGAGGAAATGCTTTCAGCTTCTCGCTGTTCAATATAATGTTGGCTGTGGGTTTATCATAGATGGCCTTTATTATGTTGAGGTACTTGCCCTCTATTCCCATTTTGCTGAGAGTTTTTAACATGAATGGATGTTGAACTTTGTCAAATGCTTTTTCAGCATCTATGGAGATGATCATGTGGTTTTTGTCTTTCTTTTTGTTGATGTGGTGGATGATGTTGATGGATTTTCGAATGTTGTACCATCCTTGCATCCCTGGGATGAATCCCACTTGGTCATGGTGTATGATCCTTTTGATATACTTTTGTATTTGGTTTGCTAATATTTTATTAAGTATTTTTGCATCTACATTCATCAGGGATATTGGTCTGTAATTTTCTTTTTTGGCGGGGTCTTTGCCTGGTTTTGGTATTAGGGTGACGTTGGCTTCATAGAATGAGTTTGGGAGTATTCCCTCCTCTTCTATTTTTTGGAAAACTTTAAGGAGAATGGGTATTATGTCTTCTCTGTGTGTCTGATAAAATTCCGAGGTAAATCCATCTGGCCCAGGTGTTTTGTTCTTGGGTGGTTTTTTGATTACCGTTTCAATTTCTTTGCATGTAATTGGTTTGTTTAACTTTTGTGTTTCTTCCTTGGTCAGTCTTGGAAGGTTGTATTTTTATAGGAAGTTGTCAATTTCTTCTAGGTTTTTCAGCTTGTTGGCATATTGACTTTCATAGTAGTCTTTAATAATTCTTTGTATTTCTGTGGAGTCTGTCGTGATTTTTCCGTTCTCATTTGTGATTCTGTTGATTTGTGTTGATTTTCTTTTTCTCTTAATAAGTTTGGCTAGAGGCTTATCTATTTTGTTTATTTTCTCAAAGAACCAGCTCTTGGTTTCATTGATTTTTTCTATTGTTTTATTCTTCTCAATTTTGTTTATTTCTTCTCTGATCTTTATTATGTCCCTCCTTCTGCTGACTTTAGGCCTCATTTGTTCTTCTTTTTCCAATTTCGATAATTGTGATGTTAGACTATTCATTTGGGATTGTTCTTGCTTCTTCAAGTGTGCCTGGATCGCTATATACTTTTCTCTTAAGACTTCTTTCGCTGTGTCCCACAGAAGTTGGGGCTTTGTGTTATTGTTGTCATTTTTTTCTATAAATTCCTTGATCTCTATTTTAATTTGTTCGTTGATCCATTGATTATTTAGGAGCATGTTGTTAAGCCTCCATGTGTTTGTGAGCCTTTTTTGTTTTCTTTGTACAATTTATTTCTAGTTTTATACCTTTGTGGTCTGAAAAGTTGGTTGGAAGAATTTCAATATTTTGGATTTTGCTGAGGCTCTTTTTGTGGGCTAGTATGTGTTCTATTCTGGAGAATGTACCATGTGCACTTGAGAAGAATGTATATCCTGTTGCTTTTGGATGTAGAGTCCTATAGATGTCTATTAGGTCCATCTGCTCTACTGTGTTCTTCAGTGCTTCCGTGTCCTTATTTATTTTCTGCCCGGTGGTTCTATCCTTTGGGGTGAGTGGTGTGTTGAAGTCTCCTAGAATGAATGCATTGTGGTCTATTTCCCTCTTTAGTTCTGTTAGTATTTGTTGCACATATGCTGGTGCTCCTGTGTTGGGTGCATATATATTTATAATGGTTATATCCTCTTGTTGGACTGAGCCCTTTATCATTATGTAGTGTCCTTCTTTATCTCTTGTTACTTTCTTTGTTTTGAAGTCTATTTTGTCTGATATTAGTACTGCAACCCGTGCTTTCTTCTCTCTGTTGTTTGCCTGAAATATGTTTTTCCATCCCTTGACTTTTCGTCTGTGCATGTCTTTGGGTTTGAGGTGAGTTTCTTGTAAGCAGCATATAGATGGGTCTTGCTTTTTTATCCATTCCATTACTCTGTGTCTTTTGATTGGTGCATTCAGTCCATTTACATTTAGGGTGACTATTGAAAGATATGTACTTATTGCCATTGCAGGCTTTAAATTCGTGGTTACCAAAGGTTCAAGGTTAGCCTCTTTAGTATCTTACTGACTAACTTAGCTCGCTTATTGAGCTGTTATATACACTGTGTGGAGATTCTTTTCTTCACTCCCTTCTTATTCCTCCTCCTCCATTCTTCTTATGTTGGGTGTTTTGTGCTGTGCTCTTTCTAGGAGTGCTCCCATCTAGAGCAGTCCCTGTAAGATGTCCTGTAGAGGTGGTTTGTGGAAAGCAAATTCCCTCAGCTTTTGTTTGTCTGGGAATTGTTTAATCCCACCATCATATTTGAATGATAGTCGTGCTGGATACAGTATCCTTGGTTCAAGGCCCTTCTGTTTCATTGCATTAAATATATCATGCCATTCTCTTCTGGCCTGTAGGGTTTCTGTCGAGAAGTCTGATGTTAGCCTGATGGGTTTTCCTTTATAGGTGACCTTTTTCTCTCTAGCTGCCTTTAACACTCTTTCCTTGTCCTTGATCTTTGCCATTTTTATTATTATGTGTCTTGGTGTTGTCCTCCTTGGATCCTTTCTGTTGGCGGTTCTGTGTATTTCCGTGATCTGTTCGATTATTTCCTCCCCCAGATTGGGGAAGTTTTCAGCAATTATTTCTTCCAAGATACTTTCCATCCCTTTTCCTCTCTCTTCTTCTTCTGGTACCCCTATAATACGGATATTGTTCCTTTTGGATTGGTCACACAGTTCTCTTAATATTGTTTCATTCCTGGAGATCCTTTTATCTCTCTCTCTGTCAGCTTCTATGCGTTCCTGTTCTTTGGTTTCAATTCCATCAATGGCCTCTTGCATTCTATCCATTCTGCTTATAAACCCTTCCAGAGTTTGTTTCATTTCTGTAATCTCCTTTCTGGCATCTGTGATCTCCCTCCGGACTTCATCCCATATCTCTTGCATATTTCTCTGCATCTCTGTCAGCGTGTTTATGATTTTTATTTTGAATTCTTTGTCAGGAAGACTGGTTAGGTCTGTCTCCTTCTCTGGTGTTGTCTCTGTGATCTTTGTCTGCCTGTAGCTTTGCCTTTTCATGGTGATAGGAATAGTTTGCTGAGCTGGGACGAGTGTCGGCTGGAAGAACTTCCCTTCTTGTTGGTTTGTGGCCCTCCTCTCCTGGGAGAACAGCGACCTCTTGTGGCTTGTGCTGGGTAGCTGCGCTCCGACAGGGCTTCTGCTTCCTGCCCGGCTGCTATGGAGTTTATCTCCGCTCTTGCTGTGGGCATTGCCTGGCTCGGGCAGTTGCTCCAAAGTGGTGGAGTCGTGTTGGAGGGGGAGCGGCCGGGAGGCTATTTATCTCTGTGAGGGGCCTCCGTGCTCCCTGCAGCCTAGCGGATTAGGGTGCCCAGAGCTCCCCAGATTCCCTACCTCTGGATTAAGTGTCCCGCCCTGCCCCTTTAAGACTTCCAAAAAGCACCTGCCAAAACAAAACAACAACCACAAAAAAAAAAAAAAAATGGCCGCTTGTTTTTCTTTATTCTCCAGCACCAGCCTCAGGCATCTGCTCACCAGTCTTGCTGCCCTGTTTCCCTAGTATTGGTGTCCCTATCCCTTTAAGACTTCCAAAAAGTGCTCGCCAAAAGAAAACAGTAAAAAAAAAAAAAAAAATGGCCACTCACTTTTCTTATGTCCCCCGGCACGGTACCTGCTCACCATTCTTGCTGCCCTGTTTTCCTAGTATCCAGGGCCCTGCACTCTGGTCCGGATGGCTGGGGCTGGGTGTTCGGCAGCCCTGGGCTCCGTCTCCCTCCCGCTCTGCCTGCTCTTCTCCAGCCGGGAGCTGGGGGGAGGGGCGCTCAGCTCCCGCCGGGCCGGGGCTTGTATCTTACCCCCTTTACGAGGCACTGGGTTCTCGCAGGTGTGGATGTGGTCTGGATATTGTCCTGTGTCCTCTGGTCTTTATTCTAGGAAGAGTTGTCTTTGTTATATTTTCATAGATATATGTGGTTTTGGGAGATTTCCGCTGCTCTACTCATGCCGCCATCTTGGCTCCACTCTCCTATTTTACTTCCCTTTTAAAAAATATTTCTTTTTTTGTATTTTCATGTCATCATTTTAATGATATTGCTATCTTTCTTGTAATACCTCTAAAAACAGTCATTGTTTTCCAGAAAAAAATTATGTTTTCATTAAGAAAAAGTTGTCGCTGTGCTGATAATTTAAGCACCAGTTCCCCAGTTTGCTGTCCATGCTTTAAAATTACCTCTTATATCCTAATATTAGTTATATTTAAACAGTGTTATTTGTAACACAACAGAGGTCAACTAAGGGTAGTAAAAATGTGGTCATCCTGTAGTTTGTTTTTATTGCTGAGTTTTATTCCATTTTAAGAGTATATTATCATTTGTTGATCTATTGTCTACCATTGGACATGTGGACTATTTACTGTTTTAGGCTTTCTGTGAATAAAGTTACCATAAATATATTTGTCAGGTGTTTTTGTAAACATATGTTTTCATTTCTCTTGGTAAATGGTTAGTATTAAAATTTCTATGGCAAGATAGATGTATGTTTAGTTACATGAGAAATACCATGTTCTTTTCCCAAAGTGGTTGTACTGTCTTAACATTTCTACCAATAACATGTAAGAGTTTCATTTGTTCTATATCCTCACCAATATTTTTAGTTGTCAGTCTTTCAAGTTTTAGTCATTCTAGTGCTTATTTTTATCTTTATTTTTAGCATTCATTATTGTGTTTATTGATATACTATCTCCATTACCACCATTAGTAATTTGAACATTCTTAGGTGTTTGCTTATCGTGGTTGTGAATGACAGAGTTAGGGAGTCTCCAGCCCAACTTTCACTTCTGACACAAACTGCAACTTTGTGGGTCTCCAGGACCACCCTTACTTCTTACTTGACTTTCAAGATTGGGGGTCCCCGGGGCCATCCAAAGATCTGGTAATTTGCTGGAAGGACTGAGAGTTTATTAAGGTTATGGTTTATTGTAGTGAAATGATATATTTTAAAATCAGCCAAGGGCCGAAGTGTATTTGGTCCGTTGCATATGGTTGACTGCCCATGTTGCTGACCTTAGTTTCCAGCTCCCGTAGGTTATGCTGATACCATGTGTCCCTTCCCCTTAATCACATTATTAACATAGACTATCTGGCATAGCCTAAGGTCCCCAGGTAAACAAAAACATTCTTTCGGGCATGACATTCCAGAGGTTTAGAGATTACCTCCCAGAAGCCAAGGGCAAAATGTCAGACCTCTCTTTGGGCAGCATTAATCCTTTGCTGCATACTCATCTGCCCTCTTTGGCCTCCTTGGTTTTTAAAGCTAATGTTCATGAAATAGTTGTGTTAACTGCTATAATCTGTGGCCAAGGTCAAGAAATTTAACTGGTCCATGTGGATATAGATTATGATCTAGATTCTACCTGTCCCATGAGCTAATCTACTGGGCTATTTAATTCAAATGTTCGAAGAATTTGAAATTGACAATATAGTTTCTGACCATTCTTTCTGCAAACACTTATTGAACTTATACAGTGTTCAGTCACTGCACTATAACGTATAAATAGAAAGCATACTCGTTGCTCTCAGGGAACTCCATAGTCAATTCACAGACAATTAATAATACTTGAAACAGGTGCTATATTACAAGATGCTGGAGGACCTCAGAAGAAGGGTATCTAAATCACAAGTGAAATTCAGGGAGAATTCCCTGGGGAAGTAATGCTTAAACTAAATTTTGAAGGATTAGGAAGATTTAGGCCAAATAATGGGGGAAGGGAATTACAAGCAGAAAACGGACCACATTCGCTGGAGGGTGAAATTTAGCAGGGACCCAGTGTGTGAATGGGGAAGCTTACAGAGATGAAGCCACAATAACAGCCTCTTCTATCTTGTTAAACAAATTTAGATTTTTATTCTGGGAGTGATGAGGAGCCATTTTTGAAATGTTAGCAGGAGAGTGGCTTGATCATATTTGTTTTAGGGAAGTTACTTAGAACAAACAAATAATTGGAATAAAAGAAAAAGATTAAAAAACCAATTATTGAGAGATTTATTCCTACTCCTTCCTTTATGATGGGGAATTTATATTTTTTCCATATAAGTGTATGAGTTAATTTAAAATTTGGTGACTTTATATCTTTATATCTTTATTTTTTTTTTATAATTATAGAAATAATAGATGATTATTGGAAGAAACATAGAATCAGAGTAGAAAGAGTCCCATAACCCCCTTCCCTGAACAATAAAAATTTGGCACGTATTCTTTGAATGTCCTCCCCTCCATATGTATTTTCCAGGTATTGTGAGTGTATACAGGTATCAATATTGTATAGAGGTATATATCAATATGTTTTTAAGATACAGAGAAACCTTGCTTTACATTCTCTTCTGAAGCTTTTAAAAAATACAATTATCCCATTTATCATCAAATAATTTTTTGTGTAATGATTTGTTTAGGATCTGTTAGTCCTGCTTGTCTGTCTTACTGCTGTGTTGTAAGTACCTCTACAGTGCCTGGCCTGAGATAGCCAGTCAGTAAGTGTTTATTGCATGAATTGACAGTGTCTTTTCAGTATGTGCAGAGCTACCACATTCTTTCTAGTGGCCATATAAGATCTTCCAAATGAATGTAATATAATTTATTTTGAAAGGTTAGTTTGTTTTATTTAACTATTAGATTTAAAGAAATACACAGTAGGAATGTAAAATGGTATAGCCATTATGGAAAATAGTTTGATGGTTTTTCAAAAAGGTAAACATATAATTACCATATGACCTGAAAGTCCTTTTCCTAGGTATATACCTGAGAACTTAAAAAATATGTTGATGTCGAAACTTACAAATGTTATATAATGTTAGCATTAGTTATAATATAAAGATGTGCAACAACCCAAATGTCTATCAGTGGATGAATGGATAACAAACTGTAGTATATCTATGCAGTGGAATATTAGTCATAAAAAGGAATGAAGTATTGATAACATTCTTGGATAACAGCTTGAATGAATTTTCAAAACATGTTAAATGAAAGAAGCTAGACACAGAAGGTCACATATTTTATATGAAATGTCCAGAATAGGCAAATCTGTGGAGACAGAAAATTAGATTAGTTGCCAGGGTGTGGGTAAAATTGTAATATTTCCAAAATATCTCGTCAAGCTTTAGTACATCTGCATATAACAGGCACTCAAGGGTGGAGAGAAGTATGGCTTTAGTGCATTTGCATCATTCCTCAGGGGTGGAGAGAAGTTTATCTCCATTATCAATGGGTAATTACCTGGGCAAGGAAGGCTTATCTGTACCCAAGAGGTGAGGGGAGAGCCTGTTTTGCTTTTGCTGGAGCAGGAAAGAGAGAAGGGCCGGGACTGCAGTTTCTAAGCAATAAACGGATTTTAAACCTTATTTCTCCCTTTGACTGATTTCGGTTTTTAGAGGTATTTTGCCCTGGGATTTCCTCTCCCCAGACTTACACAGGGGTTAAGGGAGGCAGGGAATGGAGAGTGATTTTGGAGTGTTTATGGAGTGTTCTTCTGAAGTGATTAGAAAGTTTTGAAAGTAGGAAGAGGTGGTAGCTGCACACTGAATGTACTAAATGTTATTGAATTGATACAGTTTAAAATGGTTAATTATATCTCATATAAATTTCACCTCAATAAAAAAATGTAGATAAATACACGTTATAAAATGAAATAATGCAGTGAATAAAAGTGTTGCCTGGCATCTGCCTCTGGAGAGGTCTCTCCCTGTCCACTAGACAGTTCTTGACTCTGATAGAGAAAATCCTTGTACACTTCCTACAAGTGTACGTAAGGAAGGAGTTCATCAAAGTGGGAGTCGTATTAAATGGCAACAGCTGTGCAGGCAGCCGAGCTCAAGGAAGAGCAGAGGGAGGAAAGGAAAATTCACTGAACTCCTGCTCGGTGTAAGGCAAATAAATCCCTTGCCAACTCCTGAAGCCAGTGTCACTTGGCACCCAGTGTCCGCTTGAATTTTCATGGTATGGGCACTAAGCCCCTACCACCCCAGGATTTAGAGGAGCCATGGAGCACTGGATGGAGTGAGATTATGTTCTGAGAACTTCCCCAAGGCAAAGAAAGGAGATTTTCGGGCAGGCTACTAAAGAGCGTGATTGAACAGCTACAGTCTTGTCTGGGTCACCCAGGTGATGGGAATTTGCAAACCCAAATCAGGGATTTCAGTAGCCTTTCCCTTCTTGTCTGAAGTAGGACAGAGAGTGAAGACTTGTGCTTAAGTCTAGAAAATTGAATGAAATAGCAAAGTAATGAAGACCCTTAAAATTGGGAAAAGGGATCTCTTAGTCTCCCAAGAGGTTTGGAAGAGTGCAGAGACAAAACACAATTTCATCAGCAAGATGGCTTTAAGGCAGAGTATACACTTGAAGAACGGGGAGTGTGGACAGCCTTAGAGAGGAGGCACTCTTAAATGCTTAGGATTCATGTTCTTAAGGATTTCAAGAATGGGGTAAAGGGTCAAGTGAGTGTAGGCTTGACTGACGTGTGGTCACATGATTGTCTGTCTCTAGTGAGAGAGAATATATCATCATTCATAGTCAGCCCTCTAATATACGATAAGCTTAACACAAGGAATTTATTGATCCTGTTCTCCAAGGTAGTGGTTACCCTCAAGCAGTGGAGACGTATCATTTAGGACTGCTTGTCCTGCCCTAAGACAGGGTCAGATGTTGGCTACTTCCCATAAAATGTGTTGGCATTCTTTCTTCCTAACTCCCGGGTTTTTAAACTGGAATCTTATCCTTAAGATGGAGCCCCTCCTGTTCTTATTATACTATTTATATCTTGGTATTTTTAATCATAGGCAGAAAAATAAATCAGTGCTTGTCCCATGTCCCTGCTCTACCTCATAAGTCAAAAGATCTTCTACCACACTGCTAGTTCCTTTCTTCATATGGAGCCATTGTTAGGCCAGTTTCATGGTAAATATTTCAGGGAATTCCATCACAGTGATTCCTAAGGCAACCAGAGTAGGTATTTTTGCATAGAGCAGTTTTTCATTTGAGGGACTACAGATCTTCCTTGACTTATACTGGGGCTGCGTCCCAATAAACCCATCAGTAGTTGAAAATATCTTAAGTAAAATACATTCAGTACACCTAACCTACTGATCATTAGAGCTTAGCCTCGCCTACCTCAAGTGTACTCAGAATACTTATATTAGCCTGTAGTTGGGCAACATCATCTAACACAAATTCTATTTTATAATAAAATGTTGAATGTCTCATGTAATTTGTTGAGTACCATACTGAAAGCGAAAAACCACAGTTGTAGCAGGTAGAATGGTTGTAAGTGCGTTGGTTGTTTCCCTTGAGATCATGAGGCTGCCTGGGAGCTGCAGTTTGCTGCCCCTGCCCAGCCTCTCGAGAGAGTATTGTACTGTATATCCTAGGCCAGGAAAAGATCAAAATTCAAAGTACTGTTCCTATTGAATGCATTTTGCTTTTGTACCATTGTAAAGTCAAAAAATTGTAAGTCATACCATTGTAAACTGGGGACTGTCTATAGTGTAACTGGGAAGTACTGTAGCGATCATAATCCAGCACGTACAAGTAAACATTTTTATGTGAAAAGGTAATATATGGTATACATTATTCTGTAACTTTTCTGTTCACTTAACATTGCATCTTCCTATAAATTGTGCCAATATAATTTACTAAATAATCCAGCTTTTCCCTTTTGATCAAATGTCATCTTTTTCAAATTTTTATATGTATTTGGGTGTTTTTCTGACCTATGTTTCACTATTTCTCTGTTTACTCATGTTCCATTACCAAGCTGTTTTAATTACTGTTGCTTCTTTAAAAAAATTGAAGTGTAGTTGATGTAATATATATTAGTTTCAGGTGCATTGCTTAGTGATTTGATATATAACTAAATGCTCATCACAATAAGGGTGGTTACCATCTGTCACAATACAAAGTTATTATAATTTACAGACTATAGTCTCTGCTGTACCTTACATCCCCATGACTTATAATTACTGTCACTTTTAAAATTTTATTATCTGGCGAGAGTAGTTCTTTTTTAATGTTACTCTTTTTCAGAATGTTTCTAAGTATTTTTAAGTGTTCATTTTTCCATGTGAACTTGACAATCAATTCATCTAGGTAAAAGAAAAATACTTTTGTAATAATGGCCAACTTAGCTCCACTTCCCAACCCTTGGCATTAAGTAATCTACTTTTTGTCCCTATGGACTTGCCTGTTCTGGACATTTTTATAATAGAATCATAATATGTGGCCTGTTATGTCTTGACTTAACAGGGGACTGTCTATAGTGTAACTGGGAAGTACTGTAGTGTTATGTCTGGCTTCTTTCACTTAGCATAATGTTGAGCTAAAATTAATTTACAAATCATTCATTTACAGTTTTTTGTGTAGACACCATGTCTCTTAGCACATTCATCCATATCGTATTGTGTATCAGTACCTTGCTCTTATTTATGGTTGAATACTATTCCATCATATGACTATACAACATCTTTATCTGTTCATCAGTTGATGGACACTTGGGTTGTTTCCACTTTTTGGCTGTTATGAATAATGCTGCTATGAACATTCATTTACAGGTTTTTGTGTAGACATGTTTTCAGTTTTCTTTATACCAAGGAGTAGAACCAGTGGGTTATATGGTAAGTCTATGCTTAACCTTTTGAGGAACTGCCATACCATTTTCCAAAGTGCCTACATCATTTTATATTTTCACCAGCACCATATGACAGTTCTATTTTCTCTATATCCTTGCTAACACTTGCTCTTGTCTGTCCAATTATATAGCACCCATTAATATTTTTAAGGAGGTTTTGTGAGATACTAGTGTTGAATTTTAACAAATGATTTTTCATCTTACATGGAAATTATCAGAAGATTCTTTTTGCTCTTCTCTTGATACAGTGAATTATAATAAATAGATTTCTTAATACTCATGATGTTGATTTTGTATAGTTGTCACCTTGGATTTGCTTTCTTTCTTGAGAACAGGAAATTACTTAGTAGACATGTAATTGTTTAATAACAACTAAAAATTCTACTGAGAGTTTTAAAATTAATTGATATGCATGTTCAGAGTAAAAGAGTTCTGTTTTCTTGCAGACTTAACTTGAACATCCTTATTGCAAGATGAGTTACATCTGTGCTTAAAAGGGTACTAAATAAATAGCTTAAATATTTACTTTTATCTTTTATAAAATACTAAGAATACTATCTCCTTCAAAATATAGGTAAAATTTCAGGTTTTTTATAAGTTAAAGTATAAACTAGTTCATTTTAATTAGTCTCCTTTGCCTGGGTATTTATTGTGGGTAGGGAGAAAAATATTTGGTAGCACTAGTCATAATAATTTCTAAGTCCAATTTTAGTACAACAACATGGGTATAAAAAGGCATGTGTATATGTTTATGAGTGTGCATTTATTTAAAAATAAGGACTTTATTTTTTTTTAAATAATACATATTCTTACTAAAATATCAAAATATAGAAAGTAAAAGTAGAAGAAGACAGTGAAAGCCTGTAATCCCACTGCACAAAGAAAACTTACATTACTATTTTGTGGATATGTATCTACACACACAGACACATATATACCAAATATATATATATATGATACAATACATAAATGCGTACACAGTACATAGTTTATGTTTTCTCTTAAGGAGAGTAGACTAATTAAATTTTATTTTATTTTATTTTTCGATAATTATTTTTTATTGGAGGGTAGTTGACACACAGTATTACATTAGTTTCAGGTGTACAACACAGTGATTCAACATTTATATACATGATAATTCTAGGTATCACCATACCAAGTTGTTACAATATTTTGACTATATTCCTTATGCTATACATTACATCCTGGTTACTTATTTATTTTACAATTGGAAGTGTGTTTATATATATATATATATGTAAATTTTTTTTGTGTGTGTGTGTGAGGGCATCTCTCATATTTATTGATCAAATGGTTGTTAACAACAATAAAATTCTGTATAGGGGGGTCAATACTCAATGCACAATCATTAATCCACCCCAAGCCTAATTTTCGTCAGTCTCCAATCTTCTGATGCATAACGAACAAGTTCTTACATGGAGTACAAATTCTTACATAGTGAATAAGTTACATGGTGAACATTACAAGGGCAGTCATCACAGAAGCTTTCGGTTTTGTTCATGCATTATGAACTATAAACAGTTGAAATATGAATATTCATTTGATTTTTATACTTGATTTATATGTGGATACCACATTTCTCTATTATTATTTTTAATAAAATGCTGAAGTGGTAGGTAGATACGAGATAAAGGTAGAAAACAGAGTTTAGTGTTGTAAGAGAGCAAATGTAGATGATCAGGTGTGTGCCTGTAGACTATGTGTTAATCCGAGCTAGACAAGGGCAATAAAACATCCACGTATGCAGAAGATTTCTCTCAGAACAGGAGGGGGGAGGTTCTAAGCCTCACCTCTGCTGCTCCCCATTTTCTCACCAGATGGCCCCCTGCGACTGTGCCTGTCTTAGGTTGTTCCTCCCTTGAGGAATCTTACCCGTCTCTGGCTAACCAGTCATCTTCTGGGGCCATACAGGGAAATGTTAAGTTGGTAAGTGAGAGAGAAGCCTTATTGTGACTAATTACATTTTAAAGCACTGTTTAAATGTTTTATAATGCGCAGTATCCCATAAGGAAAAGGGTCTTGCTCAACTTTTTTTTCCCCATTTTTTTATTGGGGTAAAGTATACATACCATAAAATTTACTGTCTTAACCATTTTTAAGTACAGTTTAGTGGTATTAAGTACATTCATATTGTTCTACAACCATCACCACTGTCCATCTCCTGACCACTTCATTTTGCAACACTCAAACTGTATACCTTTAAATAATAATTCCCCTGGTCCTCTCCTCTAAGCCCCTGGCAACTGTCATTCTGCTTTCGGTCTGTATGATTTTGATTACTCTATGTACCTCATATGAATGTAAACATACAGTATTTGTCTTTTTGTGGCAGACTTAATTTCGCTCAACATAATGTCTTGAAAGTTTATCCGTATTAAGCACAATTTCCTTTCTTTTTAAGGCTAAATAATAATTATGCACTCAAAACAAATTGTTTTATTTCTTAGTTGTATTTCTTTTTTAAAAAATTTTTTATTAAGGTATTATTGATATATACTCTTATGAAGGTTTCACATGAAAAACAATGTGGTTACTACATTTACCCATATTATCTAGTCCCCACCCATACCCCAATGCAGTGACTGTCCATCAGTGTAGTAAGATGCCACAGATTGACTATTTGCCTTCTCTGTACTACACTGTTTTCCCCGTGATCCCCCATACCATGTGTACTAAACATAATATCCCTCAATCCCCTTCTCCCTCCTTCCCCATCTGCCCTCCCACACCCCTCCCCTTTGGTAACTACTAGTTCCTTTTTGGAGTCTCTGAGTCTGATGCTATTTGGTTCCTTCAGTTTTGCTTTGTTGTTATACTCCACAAATGAGGGAAATCATTTGGCACTTGTCTTTCTCTGCCTGGCTTATTTCACTGAGCATAATGTCCTCCAGCTCCAACCATGTTGTTGCAAATGGTAGGATTTGTTTCTTTCTTATGGCTGAATAGTATTCCATTGTGTGTATGTACCACATCTTTATCCATTCATCTACTGATGGACACTTACATTGCTTCCATATCTTGGCTATTGTAAAAAGTGCTGCGATAAACATAGGGGTTCATATGTCTTTTTGAATCTGAGAAGTTGTATTCTTTGGGTAAATTCCAAGGAGTGGGATTCCCAGGTAAAATGGTATTTCTATTTTTAGATTTTGAGGAACCTCCATACTGCTTTCCACAATGGTTGAACTAGCTTACGTTCCCACCAGCAGTGTAGGAGGGTTCCCCTTTCTCCGCATCCTCACCAGCATTTGTTGTTCTTAGTCTTTTCGATGCTGGCCATCCTTACTGGTGTGAGGTGATATCTCATTGTGGTTTTAGTTTGCATTTCCCTGATGATTAGTGATGTGGAACATCTTTTCATGTGTCTGTTGGCCATCTGAATTTCTTCTTTGGAGAACCATCTGTTCATATCCTCTGCCCATTTGTTAATCGGGTTATTTGCTTTTTGGGTGTTGAGGCATGCAAGTTCTTTATATATTTTGGGTGTTAACCCCTTGTCAGTTATATCATTTACAAATACATTCTCCCATACTGTAGGATGCCTTTTTGTTCTGTTGATGGTGTCTTTGCCGTACAAAAACTTTTTAGTTTGATGTAGTCCCATGAGTTCATTTTTGCTTTTGTTTCCCCTGCTCGAGGAGATGCATTCAGGAAGAAGTTGCTCATGCTTATATTCAGGATCTTAGCTGTATTTCTTATATAAGAAATGAATAGTCATGTTGGTAAATACAAATAATCATTAAAGTGAAAATTTTTGCTTATTGCCTGTTTTTCTATTCCAGCTCTTTTCTTTATATTTTTCACGTTTTACTATGATATCTCTGCTTTAAGTGCTTTTAAGAGCACAGATACCTGGCACCTAACAGAAAAGCCTTTAAATTCAGACTATTCAAGGTAAATTGTCAGTACCACCATATTTCATTGACTCTACCGTGCCTGTGGTTTGTAAGATACAGTGTTATTTCATATACTGTTAAGGTAGAAGAAAATACTTCCAATCATTATCAAAAGATGAATCCCAATATTGTAACTATTAAAATGTGGGAAGTGTTTATTATGGGGTCTATGAAATACAAGATTTATGGAAAGGGTTTGCCCATCATACCATAACATGTAGTAGCCTCATACTTTGTTAATCTTGTAAAAAAGAAGGAATAAAGGAAATGATCTATTTTTCATATTGAGAAGCAGATCAAAATTTGATTTTCACTTTGTTTTCTGTAGTTCCCTCTGCATTGATTGTTAAGCTCAGTAAACACTTTTAGTGCCTACTATGTAGTAGCCATTCTAATAACAATAGTTAACATTGTATAGATTTACTGTGTGCTAGACACTATTTTGAGTACCGTGGAGGAAACTGAGCACAGAGAACTGAAGTGATTTGACCAAGGTCATGCAGCTAGTAAGTGGTGGAGTCAGGATTTGAATGTAGATTGTCTGACTTACAGTCTGTGATGTCAGCAGTATTCCTAGGCACATAAGATGAATGAAATATTGTCCTTTCCCTCAACACAGCTTACCAGGCAGTATTTGAGTATGTGCTGATAAACTTACATGAAATTATTCATACAGTTTTGGTAATAAATTTTTATTTATGTTTTTAGGACATTCAGTCAGAAGAAGGCTGCTATTGAAAGAGAGTATGCACAGGTAAGCTTGGAAATGGAGAGCCCCATCCTAGGCATTCCTCTCCTTTGGTGTAAGCATAGATGTGGTTGTTGGAAAAAAGCTTTGGTATCCCTGCATCCTCCTTGTCTTATTACTGCTGTCTTACTTTGATCCCTCTTTTACTCCATTCAAATCTAAAGATGAGGAGCTAAGTTGCTCCTTAGTACAAAGAAAGTTGTGAGCCTTCTGGGAGAACATAATATCTACAATATTTGTAAAGTATTTATAATGTTTATAAAGTATTTACAAATATAAATAACAATGAATACATTTTATGAGTATATGTATTCATTCTCCCTTATATATCTCATTCTCTGCAGTCTTATGAAAGGTTAATTGTTATTTTTGTTCAATCAGGTGTTTATTTCTCATTAAGTCTCTGTTGATAGAGAATGGTATGCTTTCAGTAGATGGTATGGCATTATTTCTAGGGAAATCCAAGCACTTCCTTCTTTTGTTTGAATTAGAATCTTATTTGTTCCCAGATAGCTAAATGTGCCATGAAAAAATTAGTTGATATATCATCTTGTGGATGCGTTAAGAACTACACTTCCTTGTACAAAACTAGTTTAGCATAATTTGGAGATCTTGGCACTTGTAAGCAATACTTTCTTGTGAGCAGAATTCTGAAATTTGATCCTCCCACCAAAAAAATTATACAAGTGCTATTTGTAACAATTAAAAAATACAGGAGAGCATTAGAAGGAAAAATTAACAACCAGGAGTGCTGTACATGGTCGCCACTATTGTTGCTGCTACTCTTGTTATTCTTATAAATAATGAAATTGGGGCATGATTTTTTTGTATTGTTAGGTTTTGATTTTAGTTTTATTCAAACTTCATTGTAGTTAACCAGGCAGCCATCTGTCTTTATTTTATTCGATAGTCTTAAAACCTGTTCCTTGAAAGCTGTCTAGACTTATTCATTCAGCCATTAGTTATTGAGTGTATATGTGAAATAGGGTAGTTATTATACCCCTTATAGAAATGTTTTCATACAGTCCTTTTACAGATATGTTTTCATTGAGCTCAAAATGTATCATCTAGTTTTAAATTTTAATGCAGAGTGAAAACTCTTGTATGATACCTTCTTCTGCAACATGATTGAAACTTTTAATAATCAAATACATAGGGTTGACTCATAATTAAAAATATAAAATAGTATATTAAATTGTATGAAAAGTAGCAGTCTTCTGTCCTAATCCTGAGAGAAAAGATTAAATGCAGATGCCTATTTTGATTCTCCTGGTGATCATTACCATATCTTTAACTGATTCTTGATTTATCAAATCTAGACATTGCTTGGTTACTTCTTACAGTAAATGAGAAATTAGCTTCATAAGTCATTCCTTTCCCTGCTGCTCTTCTCAATATAATTTGGCACTATTTTAGTGCCTTTGTTGTTTATCTAATCCTGAACAATATACATAGTATTCTATCTCTTGTTCTGTTGAATACATACATACATACATACATACATACATATATATATATATATATATGTTTTATTATATATGTAGAGATAAATCTATTTTTGTGTATATATGAAATACACAGTATAGTGGAATAACATTTTACAGTGTAGCCAAATTTACTTTTGAAAAATTTCTTTAAATGCCTATCAAGTAGATAATATATTGTTTTGTTTACATAGTTCTATGTAATAATGTATGTAAACTGTATAAGGTATATAATAATATATGTTTTAAATTCTGTAGACTAATCATACTCAGAAATTAAAGTATTCCTGTGTCTCCCTGCCTGGAATAATTGAGCACATTTATGGAGAACCAGTTTGCTGATCCTTTTTGTTATTGTCATATTTGCCTTTTGGATGATTTTTCTCAGTTCTTACTCTTCAATGCTCTCACATTTTCTTTTTCAATTTATTTTTTGAGGATATAGACAAAGCTATCTTTGTATTCTTCTTTGACTGTCTAAAGTGTTTTTACTTCTTATCAGTAATAGAGAAACACCTAAAATAATTGACATGTTCTTTTTATGTATTTCACTGATTGTGTCAGGCTTCTGTCTGAAGACATAACCTCATTGGTGATAGGGTGTGGAGAGGAGAGCTGTACTATTTATTTATTTTTCTTTCATTCTCTTGGCTCAGTAAGAGTTGAAATTTTGGGGAATAAGTTTTAAAAATTGAAATATATATACAGTAAGGTGGACAAATCTTAGAGTATATTGTTCAATAACTTTATGAAGTAAATACAGTCATGTAACCACTACCCAGATTAAGATATGGAATATTACTAGGGCCCCAGAAGTAGCCATTCCTTATACCTTCCAGTGTTAACTAGTACACTGACTTTTGACACAGTAGTTGCCTTTGGATTTCTGACTTTTTGAACTTAAATGTATTATGTAGTTGGCACTCTATTGCATCTGATTTCTTTCATTCAGTGTTAAGTTTTTGAGATTCATACATCTTGTTGCATGTAGGAGTAGTTCATTCTTTTTTTAATTACTATATAATATCCCCTGAATATATCACAGTTATTTCCTTAATGAACAAAATTGGGTGGATTGTTTTCTTATTTTTTAAAACTTACTGTTATGAAAATTTTTCAAGCATATATTAAAATAGAAGGAATTAGAATAATGAATTTTTCTTAACCATCACTCAGCATCAGCTATTACCAATACATTACCAAATGTTTGTTTCATTTATAGTTCTCCACCTCCTATCCCTTGCTGGTTATTTATTAATTTTTTTTGTTTTTAATTTTTATGAAGGTATCATTGATACACAATCTTATGAAGGTTTCACATGAGCAACATTGTGGTTACCATATTCACCCATATTATCCAGTCCCCCCGACACCCCATTGCAGTCACTATCCATCAGCTTATTAAGATGCTATAGAGTCACTACATGTCTTCTCTGTGCTATACTACCTTCCCAGTGAACCACCTACATTATGTGTGCTAATCATTACACCCCTTAATCCCCTTCTCCCTCCCTCCCTCCCTGCCCCCCCCCCAGCCTTTTTCATATGGTAACTGCTAGTCCCTTCTTGGAGTCTGTGAGTCTGCTGCTGTTTCCTTCCTTCAGTTTTGCTTTGTTATTTTACTCCACAGATGAGTGAAATCATTTGGTACTTGTCTTTCTCTGCCTGGCTTATTTCATTGAGCATAATGCCCTTTAGCTCCATCAATATTGCAAATGGTAGGATTTGTTTTCTTCTTATGGCTGAATAATATTCCACTGTATATATGTACCACATCTTCTTTATCCATTCATCTACTTATGGACACTTAGGTTGCTTCCATATCTTGGCTATTGTAAATAGTGCTGCGTTGCCACCCAGGGGGTTAGGGTGCCTGAAGTTCCTCAGGATTCCCAACGTGCTGGGCTGAGTGTGCCGGGACAATTCTATCCAGCTGTTAAGCTCCTGTCCCTTTAAGACTTTCAAAAAGCACTTGCTTTTCTTTTGTCCCAGGGGAGCTGGCTGTGTGGACCTGCTCACAGATTTTACTTTTCCCTTCCTCTAATACCCAGTACACCATGCAATGTGTGTCTCTACTCCTGGTGCAGATTACTAGGGCTGGTTATTTAGAAATCCTGTGCTTCCACTCCCTCCCCACTCTGACTCCTTTCCTCCTGCTGGTGAGCTTGGGTGGGGAGAGTGCTCGGGTCCCGGCAGGTCGTGGCTCTGTATCTCACCCCCTTCATGAGATGCTGAGTTCTTGCAGATGTAGATATAACCTGGCTGTTGTACTGTATCTTCTGGTCTCTCTGTTAGACATAGTTGTATTTGTTGTATTTTCCAAAATATACATGGTTTTGGGAGGAGATTTCCGCTGCCCTACTCAACGCTGCCATCTTGGCTTCTCCTCCTGGGCCTCATTTGTTCTTTTTCTAGTTTCATTAATCATGAGATTAAAGTACTCATATGGGATTGTTCTTTCCCGAGGTAAGCCTGTATTGCAATATACTTCCCTCTTAGCAGTGCCTTCGCTGCATCCCACAGATTTTTGCAGTGTTGAGTTATTGTTGTCATTTGTCTTCATATATTGCTTGATCTCTGTTTTTATTTGGTCATTGATCCATTGGTTATTTACGAGCATGTTGTGAAGCCTCCATGTGTTTGTGGGCTTTTTTGTTTTCTTTACGTAATTTATTTCTAGGTTTAAACCTTTGCCGTCTGAGAAGCTGGTTGGTATAATTTTAATCTTTTTGAATTTACTGTAGCTCTTTTTGTGGCCTCGTATATGATCTGTTCTTGAAAATGTTCCATGTGCACTTGAGAAGAATGTGTTTCCTGCTGCTTTTGGGTGGAGAGTTATGTAGATGTTAGGTCAATCTGTTCTAATCTGTTGTTCAATGCTGCTGTCTCCTTACTTTTTTGTCTGATTGTCTCTCTTTTGGAGTGAGTGGAGTTCCTCATAGAATGAATGCATTGCATTCTATTTCCCCTTTTAATTCTGTTATTATTTGTTCCATATATTTGGGTCCTCCTGTGGTAGGTGCATAGATATTTATAATGGTTATATCCTCTTGTTGTATTGACTCCTTTATCATTATATAATGTCCTTCTTTATCTCTTGTGACTTTCTTTGTTTTCAAGTCTATTTTGTCTGATACTAGTACTGCAACATCTGCTTTTTTCTCCCTATTAGTTGCATGAAATATCTTTTTCCATCCCTTCACTTTTAGTCTGTGTATGTCTTTGGGTTTTAAGTGAGTGTCTTGTAGGCAGCATATAGTTGGGTCTTGTTTTTTAATCCATTTAGTGACTCTGTGTCTTTTGATTGGTGCATTCAGACCGTTTACATTTAGGGTGATTATCGATAGGTATGTACTTATTGCCGTTGCAGGCTTTAGATTCGTGGTTGCCAAAGGTTCAAGGGTAACTTCCTTACCATCTTAGAGTCTAACTTCACTCACTGAGTATGCTATTACAAACACAATCTAAATGTTCTTTTTTTTTTCTCCTCCTTTTTCTTCCTCCTCCAATTCTTTATATATTAGGTATCATATTCTGTACTCTTTGTCTATCCCTTGACTGACTTTAGGGGTAGTTGATTTAATTTTGCATTTGCTTAGTAAATAACTTCTACTTTGTTTAGTGTCATTTTATCACCTCTGGTTACAACTATTTAGCCTTAGGAACACTTCCATCTATAGCAGTCCCTCCAAAATACACTGTAGATATGGTTTGTGGGAGGTAAATTCGCTCAGCTTTTGCTTATCTGGAAATTGTTTAATCCCTCCTTCAAATTTAAATGATAATCTTGCCAGATAGAGTATTCTTGGTTCAAGGCCCTTTTGTACCATTGCATTAAATATATCATGCCACTCCCTTGTGGCCTGTAAGGTTTCTGCTGAGAAGTCTGATGATAGCCTGATGGGCTTTCCTTTGTATGTGATCTTTTTTCTCTTTCTGGCTGCTTTTAATAGTCTTTCCTTATCCTTGATCTTTGCCATTTTAATTATTATATATCTTGGTGTTTTCTTCCTTGGGTCCCTTGTTTTGGGAAATCTGTGGACCTCCATGGCCAGAGAGACTATCTCCTTCCCCAGATTGGGGAAGTTTTCAACAATAACCTCCTCAAAGATACTTTCTATCCTTTTTTCTGTCTCTTCTTCTGGTACCTCTATAGTACAAATATTGTATCATTTGGATTGGTCACACAGTTCTCTCAATATTCTTTCATTCCTAGAGATCCTTTTTTCTCTCTGTGCTTCAGCTTCTTTGTATTCCTCTTCTCTAATTTCTATTTCATTTATTGTTTTCTCCACCATATCTAATCTGGTTTTAAAACCTTCCATTGTATTCCGTAATGATTGGATTTCCAACTGGAATTCATTCCTGAGTTCTTGAATATTTTTCTGTTTCTCCATGAGCATGTTTATGATTTATTTTGAAATCTCTTTTAGGAAGATTGACAAGGTCTGTTTCACTTGATCCTTTTTCAGGTGTTTAAGGGATTTTTGTTTGAACCAGGTTCCTTTGATGTTTCATATTGTAGGTGGCACCCTCTAGTGCCCAGAAGCTCTACCCTCTTGAGCTGCTCAGCCCCTAGAGTGATGTTGGGTTTTGCAGGGGAGTAGTGCTGGTGCCTGGGGTAGGGAAAAAGCTGTTTCCTGCTTCCCAGCGGTTATGCCTGTCTCCACTGCCAGAACCAGTGGGCCAAACGAACACATAGGTGTAAGCCTCTATGCTTTGCGTTTGTAGTTGCTGTAGGCGGGGCTTCCCTCTGGGTGGCCTGATGCCAGGGCAGGGGCTGCTGGTTTGTGAGCCAGGTGCAGGCTGGCTGGGAGGAAGGCACAGCAGTCTGTGTATCCACCCAAGGGGATGGAGTGCCTGTACCTCCTGAAAGTTCCCAACCTACTGGGCAGAGTGAGCCTGGACAATTTGTCTACCTGTCCTTTCTCCTGAGCAGCACACTCTGTGTAATCCTTGCCCCTTTAGCAACCCTCTCTCTATTAGGAAGTCTCTCAGACTGCCCGCCTTTCTTTTGCCCCAGAATAGCCAGACGTGGATCCATTTTGCACAAGTGGCTAGAATCTCAGTCTCTCCAGGTATTCCGCCTGTATTAGCTTTCCAACGCCACTTATAACCAGCACACCATACAATGTAGGTTCGTGCTCCCATGGCACATCTCCAGGGTTTGGTGTTTAGCAGTCCCAGGCCTCCACTCCCTCCCTGCTCCATTTCTCTTCCTCCCACCAGTGAGCTGGGGTTGGGGAAGGAATTGGGTCCTGCTGGATAACGGCTTTGGTACGTTACCCTGTTCTGTGAGGTGTGTTCTTTCCTCCAGGTATATGCAGTCTGGCGCAGCCTTCTTTCCTGTTGCTCTGTCAGGATTAGTTGTGTTAATTGCATTTTCATATTATATGTGGTTTTAGGAGGAGGCATCTTGTCTCACCTCTCACGCTGCCATCTTTAATCCAATCTAACCACATTGTTTTTCATGTGAAACCTTCATAAGAGTGTATCTCAATAATACCTTAATAAAAAAAAAACTGAAATAGATATACCATATGACCAAGTAATGCCACTTCTAGGAATTTACCTGAAGAAAGCAAAATCTCTGATTTGAAAAGGTATACATACCCCTATATTTATTGCCTCATTATTTATAATAGCCAAGATATGGACGCAACCAAAGTGTCTACCAACAGATGGATGGATAAAGAAGAGGTGGTACATATATACACAGTGGAATATTATTCCGCCATAAAAAAATCCTGTTATTTGCAAAATGGGTGAACCTAGAGGGTATCTGCTAAGTAAGCTAGGCAGAGAAAGACAAATACCATATGATTTTACTTATTTGTGGAATCTAAAACAAACAAAATGAACAGAACAGCAGTAGACTCATAGACACTAAGAAGTGACTGGTGGTTACCATGGGGGGGAGGGTTTGGGATGGTGTGTGGGAATGTGAGGGAAATTAAAGGGGCACAAAAATTCTCAATCATACTATAAGTTGGTCACTGGGATGAAAGTGCAACATAGAGAATATAGCCAGGGATTCTGTAGCAGCTTTCTGTATTGACTGATAGTAACTGCACTTGTTGAGGTGAGAATTTAATAATGTGGGTAAGCATGAACCACTGTGTTGAAACTAAGATTGTAAATCAGCCATACTTCAATAAAAAAAGACAAAAAGGATGACCTTTATGTAATTATTACTAGCAGTGTATGTTGTCATCTACTTTACAAAGGATTGATTGGCCAGAAGGGTTACGTATTATTTGTGAGATTTAGAGAGCATGTAGGTGAGCCATCCCAACACTAAAATATTAAAAGGAAAAGAATTCAAGTTTGATTGATAATATGGCAGCATTCTGAAAATAGTACCTCAGGCACATACACAGTAAACTTGTAATAAATTTTTAGAGGAATGTTGGAAGAAAAAGAAAACTATATGTCATTACCTTATGTACATTTGAAGGGCTTTGAGCCTTGTACTTTTTCAGGTTGCTTGGTACTTTTATTTCCTACAAGACTATTAATATGTATTTTTTAAGCACAATTTGTCAGACTCACTTGGTAGTTCTCCAGAAATAACAAATAATGTTGCATATCTGCTTATACAAAGAGAACAAATGAATCTGAAAATACAGAAGCCATGTAAGAGTCACTAAACAGCATTAAGTATCAGGGTGAAATCAAGTCTGGCTTTAGACTGAAGTTAAATAACCACTGAGATGTTGGTAAAATCATTTGCAATATCAAACTAAAATTGCTAAGGACAAGTTCTGTGTATAAATGTACTTCCTGTAGTCTTTGGCAGAATGCTACCAGTGAAGGAAGGATATAAAAGGTTACTGTGGTAGAGAGAAAGAGCAGGAAAAGATTGTGGACTTTAAGGGCTGCTCCTTGCCTGAGGACAAACACAGAGACCCTGTCAGAGCCTGTTGTATCACACTATTGCACCTAAAGTTTTTGCTGTTTTTATTCTTTTAAGAAATAAACTTATGAAAAGTTAGGCATAGTACCCAAAAAGTTAGTATTATGTATATGTGGGGTTCTTTTTTGGTATATTTCATCAGCTTAGAAGTTGGAAATGTAACTTAATTTAGCTGCCTGCAGTTAGCTTTCTGGCCATTGCTATCAAATAAGCACTGGTAAAGTTATCTGAACCAAGCATTCAGGAGCTTGGAGCTTAACATTCTGCAAATCTCATCCTCTAGGTCAGTAAGGATAACTATCTTGAGAGATGATTTTCTGTGTTCATGTTGATACTTTAAAACTTTATTTTTGAGTTCTTTAGTTTGCAACAATGGTTAGAAATACATTTGGGGAGATGAGCAGACTAATTTTTTTTTCCTCAAAATACTTGATATAGTTTAATATTTATTTTGAAGTTTTAAAAACTATTAAAAGAAGAAATGGTGGATATGAGTAAATGTTAGTAGTCTTAAAGTCGTTAGTAAGTTTGTCTTTTCATGGTTACTCTGTATCACCTATTTTAAAAGGGTGGGTGGAAATCATCAACTCATGCTGCTCCCATTCTTTTCCTCCCCAAATCCTTAGTTTGTATTAATGCATTTAGCTTTAGGCCAGGAAAAAACAGGGAAGTGATAGAGCAGAGAATTCAAATCAGAGATATGTTTTTTTTTTTTTTTTGAGAGAGCATCTCTCATATTTATTGATCAAATGGTTGTTAACAACAATAAAATTCTGTGTAGGGGACTCAATGCACAATCATTAATCAACCCCAAGCCTAACTTTCAACAGTCTCCAATCTTCTGAAGCATAACGAACAAGTTCTTACATGGTGAATAAGTTCTTACTTATTCATTCAAGTATATTCATTATGGTGAACAGTGCAAGGGCAGTCATATCACAGAAACTTTCGGTTTTGATCACGCATCATGAACTATAAACAATCAAGTCAGATGTGATTATTCATTTGATTTTTATACTTGATTTATATGTGGATCCCACATTTCCCCCTTATTTTTTTTTTAAAATAAAATGCTGAAGTGGTAGGTAGATGCAAGATAAAGATAGAAAGCATAATTTAGTGCTGTAAGAGGACAAGTGTAGATGATCAGGTCTGTGCCTATAGACTAAGTATCAATCCAAGCTAGACAAGGGCAACAAAACATCCACGGATGCAGAAGATTTCTCTCAAAACGGGGTGGTGAGGTTCTAAGCCTCACCTCTGTTGATCCCCAATTTCTCACCTGATGGCCCCCCTGCGACTGTGCCTGTCTTAGGTTGTTCCTCCCTTGAGGAATCTTACCCGTCTCTGGCTAACCAGCCGTCTTCCCGGGGGAGCTATGGTTTTTTTAATCTTTTTGTGTGGTAAGTACCTTTTCTTTCCCCCACTTCTTTTACACAGGACATACTGGTCTGCCACATGTCCTAACACATTTGTTCTTTGCCTGGTCCTACCAGTTGAGTGTGGGTTCTCTGCTCCAATGCTGATCAAAAATTAGGAATTTTTTTGACACTTCCCTTGTTTCAACTTCTATATGAAGGTTTCATTTTATGTTGTTGTGGACTCTTAACTGCTTGCCTTTGTCTGCACCTTCTGATGCTTCTGCATCAGAAGCAGCAATCAGCACAGAGATCTCTGATACTTGGAGGGCAGGGTCCTTTTTTCGTGCCATGGTTCCTTCAAGCTGTGTGCAAGCTTCTACAGGAACATTACCCAGCTGCCTGCCATGTGGCTAGGAGTGGAGAATGGAAAGCTAAACTGAAATTCATTGATATTAACCCATCTAAGCTTTCTGGGAATTACAACCTTCAACAGTCTCCAGAGTTACAAAGTAGTTACAGCAGATAGATTCTGCCAGAGTAATTGTTGTCTAGGTGGGGAGACAGATTCCTGGTACTTCTTACTCCATTATCTTCCCAGAGTCATCTTGTTGCCTTCTTCTTAGCCTAAGCTTTTTAGTTTGATGTAGTCACACTTGTTTATTTTTCCTTTTGTTGCCTTGAGCTTTTGATGTCATATCTCAAAAATCATTGCCAAAGCCAGTGTTAAGGAGCTTTCCCCTTTTGTTTTCTTCTAGGAGTCTTTTGTGGTTTCAGAGTTTACATTTAAGTCTTTAATCTATTTTGAGTTGATTTTTTTATAATGGTGTAAGGTAATGGTCCAGTCTCGCTCTTCTGCATGTAGATACCCAGTTTTCCTAATACCACTTTATTTTTTTATTATTTTATTTTATTTTTTACATCTCAATTATTATTATTATTATTATTATTTTTTTTTTTTATTAATAATTATTTTTTATTGAAGGGTAGTTGACATACTGTATTACATTACATGAGTTTCAAGTATACAACACAGTGGTAGAACATTTATATACATAATTCTAGGTTCCAGCTATCACCCTACCAAGCTGTTACAATATCTTGACTATATTCCTTATGCTATACATTACATCCCAGTTACTAATTTATTTTACCATTGGAAGTCTGTCCTTCTTTTTTTTTTTTTTTTTGTGAGGGCATCTCTCATATTTATTGATCAAATGGTTGTTAACGACAATAAAATTCTGTACAGGGGAGTCAATGATCAATGCACAATCATTATTCCACCCCAAGCCTAATTTTTGTCAGTCTCCAATCTTCTGAGGCATAACAAACAAGTTTTTACATGTAGAACAAATTCTTACATAATGAATAAGTTACATAGTGAACATTACAAGGGCAGTCATCACATAAAACTTTCGGTTTTGCTCATGCATTATGAACTATAAACAGTCAGTTCAAATATGAATACTCATTTGGTTTTTATACTTGATTTATATGTGGATACCACATTTCTCTCTTTATTATTATTATTTTTAATAAAATGCTGAAGTGGTAGGTAGATACAAGATAAAGGTAGAAAACATAGTTTAGTGTTGTAAGAGAGCACATGTAGATGATCAGGTGTGTGCCTGTAGACTATGTGTTAATCCAAGCTAGACCAGGGCAATAAAACATCCACGTATGCAGAAGATTTCCTCAGAACGGGGGGGTGAGGTTCTAAGCCTCACCTCTGTTGATTCCCAATTTCTCACCTGATGGCCCCCCTGCGACTGTGCCTGTCTTAGGTTGTTCCTCCCTTGAGGAATCTTACCCGTCTCTGGCTAACCAGTCATCTTCCGGGGCCATACAGGAAAATGTGAGGTTGGTAAGTGAGAGAGAAGCCTTATTGTTTGAAAAAGTTAGCTTTTTACTTCTTTGCATATTTATGCCCTGTGGCTTCTATGCCCAGCATTTGTCTTGAGGTATCTTTACCACTTGGAAGAATTATGATACTCGGTAAATTTGATATGAGGCACGAATTCTATTTAAGGGTTGTAATTAGGAAGGAAGAAGAAAACCTATAGAAGTAGCAGGCGGAAGAAAACATGGGAAGATTGATTATTTCTTTGATATATCTTCTTGTAGAGTAACTTCAGCATGTATAGGTTTTAAGCTACTACTTAAATTGCACACACACATTAACATAATAGGAGTATAGTTACATAACCAAAGCATATCTGTAATTACTAGCCATCTGCAGTGAAACCAAGAAAACCAGTTAGGCACCTTAGGCATTTTTGAAAACTTATCTATGATATGGTGGATATTGTCCAAATGACCTTGAACAGTCTGTTACATCTCAATTATTTTGTATTCTAAAACTGAATGTAGTTTAAACCAATGCATTATTCATAAAGCAAAGACATCAGGAAAAACAAAGCTGTACCCTTCTCTCAAAGCTGTTAAATTGCTAAAACATACCATACTTATGCATGCACTATTTGGTTGCTAACACCACTTATTGAACAGGTTCTCCTTTCCTATCATGTGTTCTTGGCACCTTTGCCAAAATTACGTGGTTCTGGACTCTCTCGTCTACTCCGTTGATGTTGTATGTGTCTGTTTTTATGCCAATATCATACTGTTTTGATTAATATAGTTTGAAATCTGGACATGTGATGCCTCCAGCTTTGTACTTCTTTCTCAAGACTGCTTTGGCTACTTGGGATCTTTTGTGGTTTATATGAATTTTAGATTTATCTTTCTACTTCTGTGAAAATTGCCATTGGAATTTTGATAGGGATTGCACTGAATCTGTGTAGATCCTGTGAGTAGTAGACATTTTAACAATATTAATTCTTACAATCCATGAATTTAGGATATCTTTCCATTAATTTACATCTTTAATTTCCTTCATCAATATTTTATAGTTTTCAGTGTACAGATCTTTATACCTCCTTGGTTACATTTATTCAATATTTTAGTCTTTATTGCTATTGTAAATGGGATTGTTTTCTTGATTTCCTTTGGGATAGATCTTTGTTGGTATAAAGAAATACAACTGATTTTTGTGTTTTGATTTTGTTCTTGCAAATTTACTGAGTTTGTGTATTTTGACAGTTTTTAAGGAGTCTGTGGTTTTGTACAGAAAGGATCATGTCGTCTATAAACAGAGATAATTTTACTTCCTCCTTTTCTGATTTGGATGCCTTTTATTTCTTTTTCTTTCCAGATTGTTCTTGCTAGTACTTCTAGCACTATGTGGAGTAGAAGTAGCAAGAGTGGGCCTCCTTGTGTATTTAAGTTCTGTGTGTATATATATATATATATATATATATATATATATATATATATATATATAACTTTTTATCATGTGTTATGCTAATAGTATTAAAGAATCTAGTCTGTTTGATTTTTTTTAGGTGATGGGCAAATTATGATACCTAGTCATACCAGTGTTACTGGAGTATGTTACATCTGAGATTGTCCATATTTGACTGAATATCGGTATATATAGTATACTGTATATGCCTCATTTTCAGAATCTTTTGTGCAGTGGTAACCTCTAATATTAATGCCAAGTTACTATAGCATAAGCCTGACTGATTTTATGACATTAAAAGAAATTGCAAAACCTTAAAGAATGCAGAATTGGCAGTCTTGGAGGCTCCAGTGCTTCAGGCTCCAATTAGCTCCCTCAAGGGCTGAAAGGTTTCCCATTCCTGGGATAGCCATTGGTTGTAATACATTATTCGAGTAGCTCTGGTTTAAACTGTCAAGGGCTGAGCTTGATTTAGATTAGGAGATGTACAGAACCTTTTGAAAATAAGTTTTGTTGATGACAGATAAACTGGGATCTTGAACATCTTGTGGTGACTGACTTAAAAGGGAAATCAGGCAAAATGGAATAGTCTGATGGCTATGTAGAGGAGGTGAATATTCAGTTATATAGGTGACATTTTCTTTCTTCTTTCCTTACTTCCTCTTTTTCTCCCTTCCATCCTTCCTTCCTCCCTACCCCACCCACTTAACATAGCTTCTGTAATACAGTTTTCCAGATAGGGCCTACCGCTATTGGCTGTGAAGGCAGGAAGTAGGTGGGTAACCTGGGAACCTCCACCATTGCCACTTTGAGGAAATGCTGATGGAATGCTTTAGCTTTCTCTTTTGGAGGGAATTACCTGGCCTTTCTTTTTTCTGTCATAATTCTCTAGTTTCTGCTTAGGTTCTCTTTATGACCTCAGTGTTTATGCTTGGAACCCATACATTGTGTCGTAGGTACTGTGCTAGTCTTTAAGACAGTATTTCATTTAATACTTAATTAAAGACAAAAAATAGACTACAAGGTTCCTTCTTTCCCTGGTTAGCTTCAGTATGTCCTTCAAGATGCAAATGAAATGTCAACCTGTTTTAGGATTTTACTACTTCATCTATTCGTACTTAGTCTGGGTTTGATAGTCCTTAAGGATACTCTAATAGTATCTTTTTGCTTCTATCATATCACCTGTTGTTCTGTTATACCCCTCCTCTCCACACATTTTGCATAGTCTGGTATGTGTTAAATGCTTGGTGAATGTTTATTTAATGCATGCATCAATGAAAAAATAGTTTCAGGTTTTGAGAATGATGGTAATGTTGAGGTGAAATTTGCCCCATTTGAAATGTTAAAATGGATTCATTTTTGCAAAGTTGAAGAGACAGGGGTAGTAATAAAGCAATAGTTTTTCAGTGTTACTGTGGATGACATTTAGGATCTGGGGAGACAAAAAGCAATTTTTTAAAAGATTACATTTCTTGAGGATAGACAGTGTTCTTCACTAATGCTTATATTCCCTAGTAGTCAGAAATAACTGGTATAAATCAAAGAGCAATTTGTTTTTATCCAAGAGATTTTAAAGGTACAGACCATCTGTTTACCATAGACAGAGTTCCACAGGTTATTTATACCTTGGTTCTTAAGTCCAGAAATTAAATTTATATCAATTTATCCAGAAGAACTCTCCTAATAAAACTAACAAGAATTACTCTTGTAATTTGCAAAAGAGACTTATCTGGTCAGGTTAATTAGGTTTAAGGCACTCAGGAAACAAACTCTTGGATCCAAAGGCAGTTTAGTATGCATTGAATTTGAACTGAGGGAATGAGTTTAGTGTTCTTTTTTTGGGTTGGGAGGACTTTTGATCAGATTTTTAAAAATTTTGAGAAAGTACATGTAATGTAAAGTTTACTGTTTTTAAACATACAATTCAGTGTCATTAAGTACATTCCCAATGTTGTGAAACCATCACCATTATTTCCAGAACATTTTCATCACCCTGAACAGAAACTCTACCCATAAAGCAATAACTCATTTCCCCTTCCTAATACTGTCTAGTCTACTTTTTGTCTCTATGAATTCCCCTATTCTAGATATTTCATATAAATGGAATCATATAATATTTATTCTATTAGAGTTAAATGTTCCTAAATAATATTCTACTTCTGTATATATACTTCTATAAATAGGGATTGTCCAAGTAGTGGCTTTCAAACATATTTTGATTACATATTACATCTATAAAAAAACTTAAGTGATCCATTGTAGGTTTATTTTAAAATTATGTGTTTTATACTCATATTATATGCACTATAAAATATGCTTAAGAAGTTAAAGACTGTCTTGACATATTGTCAATCCATAGCTTTTGATGGCTTCCTGCTATCATTAGCTTATATTTCAAGGAATAAAATTCTAATTGTCTAATTTCTTGTCAGGTTTTATTGGATGGTCACTGTATCTACTTTATATTGTTGCTGATAGAGACTTTGTATAGTTAGAAAGTGTCATCTCTCCATTTGCATGTGTTTGAATTACTAGTATTTATTTCAATCTCTGTTACTTTATTGGGATCTTTTAAAGCCAGTTGTCCTGTGAAGGCCAATTAAGATGACATTAAATCTACAAATGGACATAAGCAAATACATGTAAACTGCAGTGTATTCAAGCACTTTGAAAATTAATGAGGATGCCACTCTAACTCCTCTGTGTTGTTAGAACATACTTTCTTCTCCAGAATACCTTTTGCATTACACATGACATGTGACTGTCTGATAACTCTGTCTACGTGATGAGTGGAGGTGAGATGTACAAAAGGCTTATGGTATCTATGCTTAAATGTTAATACAGTTCAACTGGAAAAAAAATACAGTTAAGCTTTTATTTTTTGATAATACCAAGTATAGATAGTTCAAGTATTTTCTTTATACCCATGTGAAATTTTTTTGCATAACTCACAGGGTACATTCACCTCAGTTTTACTACTTGAATGATGCAGTCTGGTCATCCAACACTTTTTCCCAGGATTGACTTGGTTAATCATTATTAATTATTTTATAGTTTTATCACAAAAGTAGAGGCATTATGACATCAGTCCAGAAAAGCAATAATAATGATATCTTCTTGTAGATTTCACATTTCTTCCTCGAGATGCAAATGGGATATCTTACTGGATTTGGTAAACACCGTAGTCTCATCAATAAAAGTTTAAAAGTGTACACAGAAATAAGTAAAGTAAGACCTTTACTCTCAAAGAGCTTATGATTTCTAAAAGCTTCAGTTTAATGGGGTGACTTTGAATTCATGTATTCTCTGAAAACAAGGTTTGGAACTGTACTGAGTTAGATGGTATCCCCTTAGAATTCATGTCCACCAGAACCTGTGAATGTGACCTTATTTAGTAATAAGGTCTTTGCAGGTGTAATCAAGTTAAAATGTGGTTATATTGGGTTAGATAAGGCCTTGCCTCAATGACTGGAGTCCTTACAAGAAGTGGGAAATTTGGACAAAGGCACACAGGACGATGTCATGTGAAGATGGATGCAGAGATTGGAGTGAAGAATCTAGAAACCAAGGAATGACAGGGATTGCTGGCAATCCCCAGAAGCTAGTAGAGAGAACAGATTCTGTCCTTCAGAGCTTGCAAAAAGGAACCCATCCCACTGACACCTTGATTTTGGACTTCTAGCCACTAGAACTGTGAAAGAAATTTCTGTTGATTAAAGCCACCTAATTTGTAGTACTTTGTTTTAGCAGCCCTGGGAAACTGATATGCTAACCAAGTATACTATTCCTATTCAGAGTCTTGCTATGGCTACATGTATAAATGTAATTGAAAAGATTGTCTTCCTCCTAAATTATGGTGAAGGCCATGAATTTTTGGAGCACTAAATATTTGCAAGCTACTATCCTTTTATTTAAATTCTTAACAGCAACATTCTAACATTCTGGCTATTATTTCTACTTGTAAAATGAAGACACTGAGGCTCAGAAAGGGTAAACACTAGTCTGAACATTGGTGTCTGACTAAAAGCCTTGCTTTCCTTCCTATATCACAGTGCACTTTTGAGAGGCCAATTCGTGTTGGTGGTAGTAGCTGGTATTTATAGATTTTCTTCTAACTCACAATTTACTTGTATAATCTGGACAAATAAAAAATGATGGCTACTTAAATGTGCCAACCTTTTCAAAAGTTCTAAGTTCTATATAATTTTAGCATTTGCCTACATTTCTCATTTTCAGCCAGAGGCCAGAATCTAGAACCAAATTTTGTCATTCTTTTCCTCTGGGATTGTTGAGTAGCTGAAACCAGGATACACTGGAAATTTCTTATGGAAGTTCTTTATGAAACTTGAGAATTATGTTTAGAGAATCAGAATGATAATGATACCCATTTTTGTTTATTAATAGGTTTAAATAGATCATTTAGAACAAATGGTCAGTGGACATTTTTTATTTAAGAGAGCCCCCAAAATGGAGTGACTGTCAATAAAGACTAGTGTAATTGCCAGGATATCATCTATCCCATTTGTGATGGCTGGCTATTATCTATCTTTAGTGGAAGAAGATGCTATGTTCTGACCATAATGGTTTTGTGTTTATGCTTGATTATAGGTATTTTAGGGGATTTATAACATTCCAGAATAAATATTGAAACACTGCAGGGATCAGAAGCATAAGTGTGCAGCTTGTCCATACAGCCTTCTATCTAAACAGGCACTGTTATTAGGTGGTGAGGATATCATTACTATAAATTAGATTATTTCCTTTTCATATACAAGTCTTTTCATATTGGTAATGGAAAGCAACATTTCAGTTGGGCTGGGGAAAGAGAAAAACTATTCGTAAATATGTTATAAAAGTTTTAAAAATGGATAAAAATGTATATATGGATAATTTATTTGATAATACACATAATTTAAGCCTTAAAATTATATAAAGGAGGGCATATATTCTAGGGTGTTATATAATCTGAAAGAAGAGAGGTACTCTTTGCAAAATGAAGTAATTATATTCATATGTATTTATTAAAAGGAAAAATACAGTATTGGCGACTTGTGATGGAATTATATTGCTCTGTTAAATTATATTCTTCTTAAAAAGTAGTAAGGACCTGGTTATTGTCTTTGACTAAGTCTTAGCTTATTGGAGAAATCAATCAATCAATCAATAAAACTAGTTCACCTGGTTTTACCTAGGAGAATCATTGTCCATTAAATAAATGTTCAGCTAATCCTCCCCATTACAGCATTACTTCATAGAGTTATCCATGTGAGAGCTGCTTGTGCACTTTAACTCATCGGTTCAGGAGAGTTTGAATTTGGGATTTGTATCTGAAATCACTTTTTATCTTTCCTCAGTATGTGTATTATCATTTACAATCAACAATCACATGGGACTCTTGTTTTATCTGAGAATCAGTTCTATAGTAGGACTGTCTGTCTCTTTGATGCACTCCTTATAACCTGCCAGAGTGAATTTTGGATAAGCACATAGCCTATATTTTAAATCATCTGGTCTCAAACAAAAGTTCCAAAGTAGATAAAACTCCATCCAGCCTTTTAATGTGGTGTATGAGAAAAAAAATCAACAGAAATTTAATTTTGTAAGCTAACATTAGCCTAAGCTGTTGCCCTTTCTGTTCTGTAAGTTGGCTTGCTTCATGGCTTTTCTGAGAAAGGAGGAGGTGATCTAATGTTTTTACTTTAAAAGAAGGAACCATAACAATCCAGGAAACATTCTATGAGTGCATCCATACCTCACTTCCCCACATATAAAGTCCTTGAGTACAGGATTATTATTTCCCTTGTGATTTATTTCTAGCACTTAGTATAATATCTGGCACATCATAAGTGTTTAAATAACATTTGGTACATGAAATAAAGTGCATTTTTCATGTCTGCTGTATTAGAAATTACAGTTCAGAGTAGGAATCAGTAAAATGTTACTCTTAAGCTGGGAAAGTGGAATTAGTAGAAGGAAATTGCAGTGTGTCTTTTGACCAACAGTTTGAGAGCCATAAGTAGCTGAGTAGTGCAAATTACTCCTTTATATTTTCAAAAATTAATCACTTACTGAAGTTTGTATTTAAGTAGTTTATATCTTGTAGTAGGATTTAACCCTTGTATCCATTTAATGACGTTTACCTTCAGTCTTTAAAACATTTATGTGTATGTGTGTGTCTATATAAGAGTATATATTGACCAGCATATGTGTGTGTGTATGTAAGAGTAATAACACTAAGTATAATTCTGCTAAATGTACATATATATAATTTAGCAGAATTATACTGTTAGTATTTATATACTAATAAACATAAACCAAACATTAATTCAAGAAATATTCATTTTTAGTGAACTGTTATTAATATTGCTACTTTAATAAATGGTTATTCAAATAATATTTTCAATGACTTAAACATTGGAACTCAATGAATTGTTAAGTAATAGGAGCAAGTGATTTCTTAAATCAATTTTTCAGGATAGATGCAAAGACAAAATTTGATTCTTAATCCTCAATGGGTTTATAATCAAGTTGAATAAACAACTATGTTCAATAAGTATAGTATAAGGCAAAATGAGGTAGTTTCCAAATCAGTTATATGTGGCAATATTATAAGCAGAAAGAAATAATCCATACTCATAGTGAGTGATCAGAGAAGACAGTAAGTAGATAAGGCATACAATATCAGCTACCGTTAGAATCAGGTATACCAATTCTTAAACACTAAGGCACATTTTCAACATTTTTAAATATTGTGAATTAGAAATCTTGACTGCTAAAAATGGGTCTCTGAAGTATAAGAATTTTCTAAATGGAGATTATAGTCTTATGGTTAAGAATATGATCTGAATTCCAGCACTGCCACTTATAAGCTGTGTAACCTTGGACAGTTTACTAAACTACTCTATGTTTCAGTTTACCAATCTATAAAAATAGGATAATAATAATAATATGTATGGTTGGTTTTTTTGTTTGTTTTTTGGTATCATTAATTTACAGTTACATGGTTTCTAGACTCCCCCCATCATCAAGTCCCCACCACATACCCTATTACAGTCACTGTCCATCAGCGTAGTAAGATGCTGTAGAATCAGTACTTGTCTTCTCTGTGTTGTACAGCCCTCCCCGTGCCCCCACTCTACATTATGTCTGCTAATCGTAATGTCCCCTTTCCCCCCTTGACCTCTCCCTTCCCACCCATCCTCCCCAGGCCCTTTCCCTTTGGTAACTGTTAGTCCACTCTTGGGTTCTGTGATTCTGTTGCTGTTCTGTTCCTTCAGATTTTTTCTTTGTTCTTATACTCCACATATGAGTGAAATCATGTGATACTTTTTCCACCTGGCTTATTTCACTGAGCATAATACTCTCTAGCTCCATCCATGTTGTTGCAAATGCTGGATTTGTTTTCTTTTTATGGCTGAATAACATTCCATTGTGTATACGTACCACCTCTTCTTTATCCATTCATCTACTGATGGACACTTAGGTTGCTTCCATTTCTTGGCCATTGTAAGTAGTGCTGCGATAAACATAAGGGTGCATATGTCCTTTTCAAACTGGGCTGCTGCATTCTTAGGGTAAATTCCTAGGAGTGGAATTCCTGGGTCAAATGGTATTTCTATTTTTAGTTTTTTGAGGAACCACCATACTGCTTTCCACAATGGTTGAACTAATTTACATTCCCACCAGCAGTGTAGGAGGGTTCTCCTTTCTCCACATCCTCACCAACATTTGTTGTTGTTTGTCTTTTGGATGGTGGTGATCCTTACTGGTGTGAGGTGATATCTCATTGTGGTTTTAATTTGCATTTCTCCGATGATTAGCTATGTGGAGCATCTTTACATGTGCCTGTTGGCCATCTGAATTTCTTCTTTGGAGAAGTGTCTGTTCAGATCCTGTGTCCATTTTTTAATTGGATTATTTGCTTTTTGTTTGTTGAGGTGCGTGAGCTCTTTATATATTTTGGATGTCAATTCTTTATCAGATATGTCATTTATGAATGTATTCTCCCATACTGTAGGATGCCTTTTTGTTCTACAGATGGTGTCCTTTGCTGTACAGAAGCTTTTCAGCTTGATATAGTCCCACTTGTTCATTTTTGCTTTTGTTTCCCTTGCCTGGGGATATATGTTCATGAAGAAGTCGCTCATGTTTATGTCCAAGAGGTTTTTGCCTATGTTTTTTTCTAAGAGTTTTATGGTTTCATAATTTACATTCAGGTCTTTGATCCATTTTGAATTTACTTTTGTATATGGCGTTAGACAATGATCCAGGTCCATTCTCTTACATGTAGCTGTCCAGTTTTACCATCACCAGCTGTTGAAGAGGCTGTCATTTCCCCATTGTATGTCCATGGCTCCTTTATCGTATATTAATTGACCATATATGTTTCGGTTAATATCTGGAGTCTCTCTTCTGTTCCACTGGTCTGTGGCTCTGTTCTTGTGCCAGTACCAAATTGTCTTGATTACTGTGGCTTTGTTGTAGAGCTTGAAGTTGGGAAGCCTGTATAGTTGTTTTTTGTCTGTTGTTATTAGAGTATTGTTTCTTGTGGATAGACACTTCATAGCAGAATACATAGCTGGAGATTCTAAGGTGAGCAAGCCATTGTGTGTGTGTGTGTGTGTGTGTGTGTGTGTGTGTGGACCAAAAATCCATTCAGTTGTAGTGCAGTGAAACTAGAACTGCAATTGACCATTGCACAACATGAATTTGAACTGCACAGTCCACTTGTACATGGATTTAAAAAAATACGTTGGAAAAGTTTTTGGAGATTTGCAACAATTTGAAAAACATTTTTTCTCTAGCTTTATTGTAAGAATATGGTATATAATGCATAAAAATATATTTATGTTATGTTTATGTTATTCAGTAAGGCTTCTGGTCAACAGTAAACTACATTTTTGAGAAGTCAAAAGTTATATATGGACTTTTGACTGCATAGGAGGTTGCCACCCCAGCCACTGTTGTTGTTCAAGGGTCAACTCTGTTCTGAAAACAAAAGCAGGGGAAACTGAGTATTTTAGAGCGAATTTTTAATCTATGTCCAAGATTTCAGGGAGAGAGCAACTGCTTCTTTGCTACCAAAGATGTTTTTTAGAAAACATTGACTTTCAGATTTGGAGCAGTTCTGGAATTTGGAAAGCCTAGATGCCAGTTATCTAAGTACATTCTCTGCTTTTTAAAATCTTTTCTCTGAAGACAAATACTAAATGATTTCACTTATATGGGGAATCTGAAAACAAAATAACACAAAACGAAGAAAGCAGCAGTAGACTTATAGACACTGAGAAGTGACTGATATTACCATGGCGGAGGCGTAGGGGTGGGTGGATGAAATAGGTGAAGGGGCTAAAGAGGCACAAAATCTCAATCATAATATAAATTAGTCACAGGGATGAAAGTACAGCATAGAGAATATAATCAATAATTCTGTAACATCTTTCTCTGCTGACGGATAGTAACTGCACTAGTTGGGGTGAGAATTTAATAATGTATATAACTGTTGAATAATTATGTGGTATACTTGAAATCAGTGTAATTTTGTATATTAACTATACTTCAACAAAAATACATAACTGTCTATTCATTATGTTGTATACTGAATCCAGTATAATATCAAATATCAACTGTACTTCAATAAAAAAAAAAAGGAAATGATCCAGCAAGTCACACACACACAAAAAATGTTTCCTCTTGACACCTTATAGATTAGTGCAAACTTAATGGGAACCCCATCCCTTTATTCTGTTTAATGTTCCATTGTTCTTTGGTGGTGTTATTATTTGGAGTTTTCTCTATTTCTATGTTGGTAATTCAAATAATTTGATCTTGTGAATAAGATTGGGCACTTTTCAAATTCTTTTTTTGTAGTCAAGTATATTGTACTCACTAAATTCTTAAAATGATGTCATGCTGAAAGGATGTTAATATGCTTTATTTTGTTCCCTTTTATTATGAACATATCCAAACATATAGCAAAGTTGAAAGAATATGGCCATTAATAGCCATATACCTGTGACCTACATTCTACCATTAATATTTAGCATATTTTGTCACAAAACTGTCCATCTATTGATTATCTACCATTCATTATACAATTTTGTTTATGGTGCATTTCAAAGTATAGACATTAGGATAGTTTCCTCTAAATACCCCAAGTATGCTTTGTTTTTGAAAGCTGTTTTCTTCCCTTTGTTATTTCATTCAGAGTTGATGTTTTAATACTTTTTCTTCTCTAGTTATATGCTTAATTTTAATTTTGGACTGAACCCACTGTGGTTAATTCTGTTACTAAGTCTTCTCATTGTTAACACTCAAAATTAGACTTGCCAGGCTTTTTTTGGTTTGGACTTCTTCAAAAAAGATACACTTCATAGTCACTAGCCAGTTTTCTTCAGTATTTTATGGCTTATGCAATTACAGAGTTTCTTCCCTACGGTTTGTATTACTTTAGGATATAATTGCTGATACGAACTTTGAAGACAAATTCTTCCATACTGTTAGCCATTAGAAACATTGCTTGCTTTTAAACTGTGTAGAAGACCTCAACTAGGTTATAAACTGTTTGTGGCCAAGAATTGTGTATCATCATTGCTTGTGGTTCATAACTTCTTGAAAGAAAAACTTTAATACTTGTTGATATAGTGAGTATTTGATATCAATGCTAAAATATTCTGGGCACTATTATTCTAAAATTGAAAGTTCAAAAACAAATACCAACTTATATTTCTCTGGAACTTTATGAATTTGTATTCATTATATATATAATGTATGTTATAATGGAATTCAAAAAATCATAATAGGAAATTATTTGAGAGATGTGTAATAGTGAGGCATTGTTCTCAGAATAACAGGATATCCTTCCATTTTATAGACTTTGCCTTTCTAGCCCATAAAAGAATATAATGACCTACTCTGGGCATAAGTTTTTATAAAAATAATTATATTATTTTAAAATAATTGAAACATGGACATTGAATAAGATAGCCATTATAGATTTAACATGTGATTTAAGATTGGATTTCAAGTAGCAAATACTAACCAAAGTATATCAAACAAACGATCTTTTCTACTATTTTCATTGCTGTTCCTCGAAATCTATACAGGACATCACTTTTTGAAAGTGTTGAAAGTGTAGTTAAATAAAAATTATAGCAGGAGAAGGTCCTTTCACTGCTATGCTTCCATACACACCCCCTCCCCCCCATACCCATATATGCTCCTGTAGTTGGAACTTTCATTATGTGTCTGGCTTGAAGATTCTTTTGTGTGTTCCAGAATTAGTGCTTCTTCCTTTATCTGGATCACATTTTGATTCTTTTAAATCAAAATTAGACACACAAATTTGAATTTAAGGATATCAAGAGACTGACACCATTGAGGTTTATATACCCCTGTCAGTGGTAATACCTAAATGGTGTTTAAACTTTAAATTCTTCTAGCCCTCTGTCTGCAGGTAGAAATGTCTAATCATCTTAGGGATCCTGAGCTGCAGTGATGTCTTTGCTAATTGAATGGGGAGGAAAATAGAGAGGACTTCCCAATGTTATGTTTAGTTATCTAGAGCAAGAGTTGGCAAACATAGTTTGCAAAGAACCAGGTAGTAAACATTTCATGCTTTGAGGGCCATATGGTCTCTGCCAGTTTTTCAGTTTTCCTGCTGTAGAATAAAAGTAGCCACAGGCAATTGGTAAATAAATAGATGTAATTACGTTCCAATAAAACTTTATTTAGAGAAACAGATGGCAGACTGTAATTTGCTAACCTGTACACTAGAATTGTACTTCTTGAACTATCTTGTTGTAAAGACTGTTTACTGTTTTTTTTCCTAGTAATTTGTGGATTGACACTTATGTAAAATAACAATAAAAATGAATTACTAGAAAATTAAAATTTAAAACAATGTAGGCTTATAAGTTTTAAACAGATAAATCACATTTCAATAAATATAATTAGAACAATCATAAATTAAGAAAAAGGAAAGAATTTGAAAAACTGAAAGTTATTTGGAAGTATCTTTAACCTATTAAATAGAGTTGCTCTTACAGTCATTAACTTTTTTTTACTTAACAATACTATCTAAACAAAAAGTTGAAATAGCAACTCCCCATTTATTAAATGCCTATATGTATACTCTAAACACTGTATATATCAACAAAAATTTTAATGTGACAAATACATTTGCTTCTTGCTGTTAATTAATCTAATCTAGGTTGGATTGATAATAGTGCTATTCACAAGAGATAATGTATACCTAAACTGTTCCTGTGTTTTGTTTTGAACAACATTCAGTGCAGAGAAACCAGACTCACAGAGGTGTGTTGCTGAGAATTGGAAAAGAGTTTTAAAAGAAATTTCAACAAACTCAGAATATTTATTTTTCTTCCCAAGATGAAGCAAGTGATTTTTTATTTTTAAAATTCATTTTTCAGTCTTTTGTTATTAGTCAGTTCCAACAACTTATCCTATAGAATTATAGTTAAATTATCTTTCAATTAAAGAAATGGATTTTGAATTCACAAATTTCCTATATTTGGATCTTCTTTTGATGGGAAAAAGATTAAAAATGTTATATCAAACATGTAAGGTGTGTAGTGATAATCTTTCAACAAACATATAATATCTGATCATACCTACTTACTGAAAATTATTGTTAAATTTTGGAACCTAAAACTTAACAGTGTTATAAGTGTCTATAGCAACTATGATCTTTAATGCTGTTAAGAGGTCTTTTTTGCTTTGCTCTTATTGGCTGTTGAGAAGCATTTGTCTGCCTTCCTTTTGTAGAATAATGAAGATCATTAAAAATACCAAATACGTTAGACAAATAAGTGTGGCTGTCCAATTCACGTCTTTAAAACATTGGGACTGAACTTTTGAATAAACACTGAGTTCATTGCATTTTTCATTTTTGACACATTTGTCCTTGATCAGCTTCCATAGTTTTCACTCAATGAAGAGAATACTCTCTAATATTAGCCTTTAAGGAATCCACAATTATATATACTGTTAAGGAAGGTGACCTTTTTTTTTTAAATCATAGCAAGAGTTTCTCAATGAAGAAAACAGTACATTGGTTTACAGTCTGGAGTAAACTTCTTAATCTGGGCAACATTCCAGAACATTTTCCTGTTACCACATTATTAAATACCATCACAATATACTGTAACACAAAATGTAAACTCCAAATCACATTTATTGACTACAGGATCCTTCATAGATTTATACAATTTGGAGTTAGTTATGTTTGGCAATGAAGCTGGAAGAAAATTCTTTGCAAGTCCATCATATTCAAATCGTACATATAACTAAAGGGATTGCCATGTTAAGGTTCAATAAAAACACTCTGCTAGGTTTGTGTGTTTTTTTTTTTTTCCGTTCATTAGGTAGTTTCTGAAGGCATCAAACTGTGACACCATTAGAAATAGGTTCTTTGTTGTAGATTCACTGAGTATTTTCAAGCAGACATCTTTGATGAAATTTTTCCCTAATGTTAATGTATATGGTTTTTCTGGTTTTAGTATCTTGAAGGGCTACTGGGTAAGAACTCTAGAGAGCATGAATGTTTACATGTGAGAGAAGGAATATCTGATTGTCTTGGCTTTGTAATGCAGTACTCTTTATTTTCAAATTAATTTTTTTGTATTGAACTTTGATAGTTTTATTGTTTCATAACCAGTACATCTCAGCAAATAACACACTGTGGTTTTAGCACTTCACTGTCAACTATACCTACAAGTAAAATTAGGATAACTGTTGGTTCTTCCTTGTTTTGAAATTCCTTCCATTGTTATCATTTGATTTATGGCTCTTGTTTCATTCAGGGGCATGTCTCTGCCAAAGAAGGCCAATTAAGCTTCTTGCTATGTGTGATTTAAAGATAAAAACATCTGATTACTTCCTTAATTTAACTAAAAATACTATAAATTATAGTTGATTAAAAATTGAAGTGATTATAAAATGACAGATTATGAAAATAAATGCTTACATTTTCTCAGATAGTTTTATCTCTCATTTTATAGTTGACAAACTAACCAAACTGTGTGAAAGTGTCTAAATGCCTACATTTAATTTCTGTATTTATCCTAAAGAGGACTAGCAAAAAACAGCTGGAGGACCTTTGTTCCCATCTAGGGATTACTGTTGGGCCACTGGGGGATATTCGGACTTTTTTTATGACTTTTCCTGAGGTAGAAATCTATGCCTTTGGTGAAGCCCAATTATAACTTACTTTTGCTTTGTTTGAGATACGTGGGGCAAATTTTCCATTAATGTGTACGGAGACATAATACTCAACAAATAATAAAGGGGCTTGAAGCAGGCAATTTGCAGATGTTCCTGTTGTCTCCCTGTGTAGACGTGGGAAGGCTTGTTGAGGGACAGTGGTCATAGTTAATGTCTTACCTGTTCACCTGATACTGAGAAATCATGGTGATGCCTATGTCCTATGTCCTATGTCCATTTTATGATTATTCCAATGTCCTCTCATAATAGGAATCTACATAAGAGCCTTGTATGTTCAGCAGCTCACTCTCAAATCTGTTTTTAATGAGGGTGACCTATTCCATATATGTTTTAGCAATCTCTGTGCATGTTTTATAAATGTACACATACATATGTATATGATGTTCAATATGTGTAAAAATGTCCCACCCAACTATTTCTATTTATCATTGAATTGCTTTAATGACATTTTATGATGCCTTGGAACTAGAAATGGTGTAAAGGTCATATGTTGCAATCCCTTTGCATTCATTCTTTCTCTTTAATATAGAAAAGAGGGCAGTGAGCTATAGCCAACTGGCCTGCCGCCTTTTTTTGTAAGTAAAGTTTTATTGGACCATAGTCACGCCCATTTGTTTACATGTTATCTTTCTTGCTACGGGGGCGGAGTAGTTGACACAGTGATCATACAGCCTGCAAAGCCAAAAATATTTACTCTCTGGCACTTTACAGAAAAAATTTGCCAACTGTTGATACAGAGGACTTGCAGCCTCTTTCTGAATTTAGTGATAGTAATTACGCTGTCTTTCAAGTCATTCAGTGTCTAGTTAGAAATGCCTGTTTATATTGAGCAAAAATCTCCCTTCCAAGTAACCTTGGGTACATGATAGGCTTTTAGGAATTGAAGACAACTTTTATGCTTGTTCCTATCTCTTTCTGAGGTCTGCGTCTCACTCCCAGTCTTCCTAGTCCTCATATTCTGTCTAGTTCATTCAGTTCACACTTGAATGTTTTATGTGACTCAGTTTTAACCATTTTACCTATCTTGCTTCCTGTCATTATTCCTCAGACATTGGCACTCAGATCAGAACCCAGTTTAATAATTCTGCAGGTTTGATTGGCTCATAGTAAAGCAAACTGTTCCTAATGTTTTTATTTTTTTAAGTTTTACCATGCATTTCACTTCTACAGGTCACTCACCAATGTTACTGTTACTGATAATAAGGGCTAAGTTGTATCATCCTATTAGGTAGTTATATTACATTAGTGGCTTTTATTGAGCTTAAACTCAAAACCACTAAGTCTTTTACATACCTTGCCTTTAAATCAGATCTTCTCCATTCTGTACTGAACCCACAGCGCAGAACTTTTACTCCTGTGAAATTCCATTGTATTGAGTTTAGCCCATTGTGTGGTATATTTGAGAAGATTCTGCATATTGGTCATTCACGTACTTATATTCCTCTTAGCTTTGTCATGTGAGAATTTGATAGTAGTGAGTTATTATCAACACCTTGCTGTGTTTGAATTACAGTTAACGAAAGTGAAATTTTCTGGGAATTCCTCTTTGAGTTTATGGCACATTGATTTATTGCTCAGCAATGAATCCTTCCCCATCCTTTCCCTTGGGGTGAGTTACTGACTCACTGATTTTAGACTTGGTTGTATGACTTACTTGGGCCAAAATAAGGAGATGGAAGTAACAGTAGGCCATTTCTGAGGTGAGGTTTTAAGAGACCTGGCATGTTTCTTTTAGCTCTCTTTTACTTCTTCCATTTACTACAACAAGAGCTTGCCCCAGGTTACTACTGCCCCTACAGGTTTAATCCCAGAATGAAAGATAAGTGAAGGAGAACTGAACTTGACCCACAATTGGAAGTGAAGATGCTCTGGCTAACCTGAATTCATGAGTAAGAAATTAGCATTTAATGTTGTAAGTCACTGGCATATTTGAAGTTGCTTGTTACACAGCATTAATTCAGCAATAGCTGACCCATATGCAGTTAAAAACTAAGCCATTCTCTTTGTGCAGAATCATCACTGAAATGCCTGTTACCTGTAAGTAACAAATTAATCCAATACTAGACCACCATGAATCTTGGGTAAAGGGAGATCAGATGTAAATTTGGGGTCTCATATATGCTGAGGTGCATGGTAGGTGAGAGATCCCCTCTGAGGAAAGGAACTATAATTACTAATTACAGTTATATCCTGACACTCTAGCTATGTTTCAAATGCTTTGGGTCAATTCTGTACTTTTTGAAGTTTGACTTGCTGCCATTGTCCATTTTTTCCACTTCTTTATATTCTGTTTTCCCCTGTTCCTCCTTGTCTCTTGTGATTTTTTTTTACTTCTCACCCCTTGGGAAATAGCTCATATATTCACAGGCTATGTGTACTACATAAAGAAATAACAGAATAAGACCATTGAGTTTCTAATTTTGTCTCTATCATTCGTTAACACAATCATCCTAGTGGGGTTAGTAAATAACTCACAGTTGTTGCTAAGCTGAAATGAGATGACAGAGTCATTGGCTCAGTGTCATTTGTATATGCAATCATTTAGCAAATACGTACTGAGTAAATTCTGAGGGATACAGTGCTCTGCACATTATTAAAGAGTACATTTTGTGGCATTTTGGTAATCATAGTCCTAGAAAGTACTTGGTATACCTTGGTACCAAGTGAAAAGAAAAGAGAGTTCCATTTCTATTTGTGGAGGAAGGAACATAAATATTTGCCGCTGTAATTCATGGAACACTTTTGCAGATGTGTTTTATGTTACATTATGGGTTAATACTTTATTTCAGGACTTCTTTTTTATTTATTTATTTATTTTGTTACCACTAATCTACAATTACATGAAAAACATTATGTTTACTAGGGTCCCCCCTTCACCAAGTCCCCCCCACAAACCCCCTTACAGTCACTACTGTCCATCAGCATAGTAAGATGTTGTAGTATCACTACTTGTCTTCTCTGATGTTAGCTGTGGGTTTATCATATATGGCCTTTATTATGTTGAGGTACTTGCTCTCTATACCCACTTTGTTGAGAGTTTTTATTATGAACAGATGTTAAATTTTGTCAAATGCTTTTTCAGCATCTATGGAGATGATCATGTGGTTTTTGTCCTTCTTTTTGTTTATGTGGTGAATGATGTTGATTTTTTTTTTTTGTCTTCCTTTTTGTTTATGTGGTGGATTTTCAAATGTTGTACCATCCTTGCATCCCTGAGATGAATCCCACTGGTTGTGGTGTTTGATTCCTTTGATATATTTTTGAATTTGGTTTGCTAATATTTTGTTGAGTATTTTTGCATCTATGTTCATCAGGGATATTGGTCTGTAATTTTCTTTTTTTGGGGTCTTTGCCTGGTTTTGGTATTAGGGTAATGTTGGCTTCATAGAATGAGTTTGGGAGTATTCCCTCCTCTTCTATTTTTTGGAAAACTTTAAGGAGAGTGGGTATTATGTCTTCTCTGTATGTCTGATAAAATTCCGAGGTAAATCCATCTGGCCCAGGTGTTGTGTTCTTGGGTAGTTTTTTATTACTGCTTCAATTTCTTTGCTCTTAATTGGTTTGTTTAAATTTTGTGTTTCTTCCTTGGTCAGTCTTGGAAGGTTGTATTTTTCTAGGAAGTTGTCCATTTCTTCTAGGTTTTTCAGCTTGTTGGCATATAGATTTTCATAGTATCCTCTAATAATTCTTTGTATTTCTGTGGGGTCTGTCGTGATTTTTCCTTTCTCGTTTCTGATTCTGTTGATTTGTGTTGATTCTCTTTTTCTCTTAATAAGTTTGGCTAGAGGCTTATCTATTTTGTTTATTTTCTCAAAGAACCAGCTCTTGATTTCAAAGATTTTTTTTCTATTGTTTTATTCTTCTCAATTTTATTTATTTCTTCTCTGATCTTTATTATGTCCCTCCTTTTGCTGACTTTAGGCCTCATTTGTTCTTCTTTTTCCAATTTCAATAATTGTGACGTTAGACTATTCATTTGGGATTGTTCTTCCTTCTTTAAACATGCCTGGATTGCTGTATACTTTCCTCTTAAGACTGCATTTGCTGCGTCCCACAGAAGTTGGGGTTTTGTGTTGTTGTTGTCATTTGTTTCCATATATTCCTTGATCGCTGTTTTAATTTGTTCGTTGATCCATTGATTATTTAGGAACATGTTGTTAAGCCTCCATGTGTTTGTGAGCCTTTTTTGTTTTCGTTGTGCAATTTATTTCTAGTTTTATACCTTTGTGGTCTGAAAAGTTGGTTTGTAGGATTTCAATCTTTTGGAATTTACTGAGGCTCTTTTTTGTGGCCTAGTATGTGGTCTATTCTGGAGAATGTTCCATGTGCAGTTGAGAAGAATGTGTATCCTGTTGCTTTTGGATGTAGAGTTCTATAGATGTCTGTTAGGTCCATCTGTTCTAGTGTGTTGTTCAGTGCCTCCGTGTCCTTACTTATTTTCTGTCTGGTGGATCTATCCTTTGGAGTGAGTGGTGTGTTGAAGTCTCCTAAAATGAAAGCATTGCATTCTATTTCCTCCTTTAGTTCTGTTAGTATTTTTTTCACATATGTTGGTGCTCCTGTGTTGGGTGTATATGTATTTATATTGATCATATCCTCTTGTTGGACTGAGCCCTTTATCATTATGTAGTGTCCTTCTTTATCTCTTGTTACTTTCTTTGTTTTGAAGTCTATTTTGTCTGACACTAATACTGCAACACCTGCTTTTTTCTCCCTGTTGTTTGCATGAAATATTTTTTTCTATCCCTTGACTTTTAGTCTGTTCATGTCTTTGGGTTTGAGATGATTTTCTTGTAAGCAGCATATAGATGGGTCTTGCTTTTTTATCCATTCTATTATTCTGTGTCTTTTGATTGGTGCATTCAGTCCATTTACATTTAGGGTGATTATTGAAAGATATGTACTTATTGTCATTGCAGGCTTTAGATTCGTGGTTACCAAAGGTTCAAGGTTATCTTCTTTAATATCTTACTGTCTAACCTAACTCACTTATTGAGCTGTTATAAACACTGTCTGGTGATTCTTTATTTATCTCCCTTCTTATTCCTCCTCTTCCATTCTTTATATGTTGGTTGTTTTATTCTATGCTCTTTTGTGTTTCCTTTAACTGCTTTTGTGGGTAGTTAATTTTATTTTTTGTCTTTAGTTAGTATTTGGTTGGTCTGCTTTCTTTGCTGTGATTTTATTTTCTCTGGTGACATCTATTTAGTCTTAGGAGTGCTCCCATCTAGAGCAGTCCCTCTAAAATACCCTGTAGAGGTGGTTTGTGGGAGGCAAATTCCCTCAAGTTTTGCTTGTCTCTGAATTGTTTAATCCCTCCTTCATATTTAAATGATAATCGTGCTGGATACAGTATTCTTGGTTCAAGGCCCTTCTGTTTCATTGCATTAAATATATCATGCCATTCTCTTCTGTCTTGTAAGGTTTCTGTTGAGAAGTCTGATGATAGCCTGATGAGTTTTCCTTTGTAGGTGACCTTTTTCCTCTCTCTAGCTGCCTTTAAAACTCTGTCCTTGTCCTTGATCTCTGCCATTTTAATTATTATGTTTCTTGGTGTTTTCCTACTTGGCTTCCTTCTGTTGGTAGTTCTGCGTACTTCCGTGGTTTGCTCAATTATTTCCTCCCCCAGTTTGGGGAAGTTTTCAGCAATTATTTCTTTTAGTACACTTTCTCTCCCTTTTTCTCTCTTCTTTTTTTTCTGGTACCCCTATAATGCGGATATTGTTCCTTTTGGATTCGTCACACAGTTCTCTTAATATTGTTTCATTCCTGGAGATCCTTTTATCTCTCTCTGCATCAGCTTCTTTGCAATCCTGTTCTCTGATTTCTATTCCATTAACAGACTCTTGCACCTCATCCAGTGTGCTCTTAATTCCTTCCAGAGATTGTTTCATTTCTGTAATCTCCCTCCGGACTTCATCCCTTAGCTCTTGCATATTTCTCTGAAGATCCATCAGCATGGTTATGATCTTTATTTTGAATTCTTTTTCAGGGAGATTGGTTAGGTCTGTCTCCCCAGATTCCTTCTCAGGGGAGGATATCTGGGTTCGTCTGGTCTGTATCAAATACTTCTGCCTTTTCATGGTGATAGAGGTAGTTGTGGGGAGCTGTCGCGTGTGTCGGCTGGGAGAATGTTCCTTCTTGCTGGTTTGTGGCCTTCCTCTCCTGGGAGAACAGTGATCCCTAGCGGCTTGTGTTGGGCAGCTGCACACAGACGGGGTCTCTGATTCTTGCCCGGCTGCTCTGGTGCTCTGCAGTTGCTGTGGGCGTGGCCAGACTCAGGCTGCTGCTCCAATATGGCGGAGCCGCATCAGAGGGGAAGCGGGCGGGAGGATGTTTTTCTCCGTGAGGGGCCTGTAACCCCGGGGGGTTAGGGCACCCGCAGGTCCCTGGGATTCCAGCTGCTGGGCTAAGTGTCCTGGGATGCTTTCGCCCAGCTGTTGGTTCCCTGTCCCTTTAAGACTTTCAGAAAGCACTCACTTTTCTTTGTCCCAGAGGTGCCAGCTGCGGGGTCCCACTCGTAGGTTTTACTGTCCTGTCTCCCTAGTGTCCAGCACACTATGCACTGTGTGTCTGTGCTCCGGTGCAGATGGCTAGGGCTGGCTATTTAGCAGTCCTGGGCTCCCTCTCCCCTCCCCACTCCGACTCCTCTCCTCCCACTGGTGAGCTGGGGTGAGGGGCGCTTGGGTCCCGCTGGGCTGCCGCTTGTATCTTACCCCCTTCATGAGGCGCTGGGTTCTCACAGGTGTAGATGTAGTCTGTCTGTTGTCCTGTGTCTTCTGGTCTCTCTTTAGGAATAGTTGTCTTTGTTGTATATTCAAAAATATATATGGTTTTGGGAGGAGATTTCCACTGCTCTACTCACGCCACCATCTTGGCTCTGCCCCTCCACATGTTCAGGATTTCTTTTTGCATTATCCTTAGCAGTGAATAAGTACTGTCAGTGGCTGGTATTTTTTGGTATTTTTGGTTATATCTGAAGGTATGAATCCTAGGCATAGTATAAGAGGATTGCTTGTGTTCTGTTTCTTCTTCTAGTTACATTTTTTCAGGATATGAGTTCAAGTATATGTCATACCATTTAGCATTATGGATGGTCATATTATTTTCTTATAACCTTAGATAACAATAAAAACAATGAATGTAACAGCTTTTCTCTATTATTTCGCACATATCAGATATATTGACTCATAAGAATCTTTTTAAATTTAATTGTCTTTTACTTCTTTTCAAATTCACCTTATGTTCTGTATGAATCCCTTCTGTGTATATTTCATTTACTATGCATTTTTTAATCCTTCATAAGAAGATAGGATTTTGCTTAAATTCTACATCCTTTCATATTTAGTATTTTTATCATTGATGTTTTCCTCAAGTGAGTACTTACAGATATTTTCATTTGCAGTATCACAGTTCGTATTGTGGATATAAATTATTTAACGTTCACATTGATTGGTCCACATCCCATTGATTTAAATTGTTGAAAATAATACTGCAGTGAACACTCCTGTTTATCTGTTATACTTGTGCTTTTATTTTGATAATTCTGAAAATGGCATCCCTGCAGTGAAGCATATCTGCATTAAAAATGTTAGTAGGCACTAATAGGTAAAACACTCAAAAACTTTTTTCTATATAGGTAAAATTTTTAAATGATATAGAAGTTTATATTTTTACTAACGATTTACAAAAGAATCTGGTGCATCTCAGCCTTACCGGGAATGGATGTTACCAGTCATCAATTTTTTTGCCAAACTAGACCTAAAATAGGGTCTAATTTTATTTCATTTTTCTGAAGACTGGTGTTTATGCATATTTCATGTTTGTAGTTACTTGCAGTGCCTTTTCTTTTTTACTGTATTAGCTATTCACATACTTTTTTTATTGGTTGTTTTTCTTTGTAAATCAATTCATGGGGCTTTTTGAAAGTCCTTGCAGAAATTCAGGCAAGAGGTCTTTTTTTACTGTTTTTCCCATCTTTTGTTTTAGAATATTTTTATTTAACATACTAGGAAATTAAGGAGTTATTTTTATATTAACATGCATTGTTTGTTTTACATATGATATTTATCTACCATTTGCCTATATATCTAACTTAATGCTTAATATTTAGAAGAGTCTGAATTCTGGTATTGTAGGTTGTTAGAATCTCAAAATGAATATTTGGAGGTGGCTTTGGACATATTATTTTAAAGGTTTTTTTTTTAGTTAATTAATACAGTGGTAATAATAGAGGCAGTCGTCATAGAATTTTATGGTTGAGCTTGAATGAAATGATACTTAATTAGTATCTGCTTTGTTCCAGTCAATGTGCTGGGTGCTTCATAGTCTCATGTTAATTCTCACAATGGTTGTGTTCCTTTGCTGAATTGAATCTCTGTGGGTCGAACTTGAGGAAATTTTCATAACAGGGTGTGCATTAGAGATATCAGTTGCAACCCTTTAACTTTTCAGATGAGCAACCTGAGCTCCTAAGAAGTTAATTGATGTTCTTGAGCAAGTAGTTATACCTCAAATATCTTGGCCAGACTGGGATTCTTTCCACTATCCTCCACAGTGGTTACCCTAACCTTAATTTTACAGAGTGTCAGGAAATCTGGAACTTGAGGTAATTTTTAATTTAACAGTAAAATTATGTCTGTACTTTGTTGATAATGGGTTTTACTTAATAGGATGAAAAACTTAATTTACTGAAATTGATGAAAAAGATTGGTCACCTAAATTTAACAGTTTTATTTGAAACCTTATTTTAGGAATTCTTCTCTTATGATTCTTTACTTAAAAAGTTATCTTGCATATAGGCAGAACAATATGTGTCTGTTTTACTGAATCATATATATGTAAAATGTCATAGATAGAAACTTCAGGAGTACCATGTTCTTATTGTAGGAAAAGGATTGGTAGAGAATTATGTTCAGGGCCTTCAAGAACCGTTGCATGGGTTGTGCTGTTCTTAACTAGACGTCGAATGGAAACTGAAATCCTGTCTTGGCTTTCCTTGTGAAGCTGAATGGCTGGCCTTGGAGAAAGGGACCCCTTTCCTTCACAGAAATATGCTTGCCAAACTATTTCCTGTGGAGTTATGTCCTTCCAGAGGGGGTGCCTTTTCCTAATTTATCTACTAAAATGGTCCCTTTGTGTAAATCATGCAAAGGTGACATACAGGATAGTGTCAGGTCCTGAATGTGTAAATAGTAAAAAATTTGGAAAAAAAGTGACAAATATAGTCTTACTCGTAAGTGTTCTGTGTTCTTCAGGATAGGCTGATTGCTTTAGCCAACAACCCCAAAATCTCTGAGGCATAGCAAAAAGAGATTTCACATTTACTTAACTCTTTACTACAGGAATTTGGTGAATGGCCTTCACGTGATGATGTAGTGATCCAAGCTCTTTAATCCTGAGGCACTGAGATTCTTTAGGGCCTCAAGACCTGTGCTGCATCAAATACATTTAGCTAGCAGAAGGGGAAAGAGGAAAACGATTGCACATGGGAGGTCTTGATGGGCCAGATCTGAATATAGCACACATTACATCCTATTGGCTAAAACTCAATCAAATGGTCACACCTAACTTAGGAGGTGAGAAAAATATTGTCAATGTGTATGCCTTGAAGAAGAGAACATGGATACCAGTAAAGCTAGGAGTCTCTGACACATGTTTGATTTAAAAAATACGGAAGTAGTTTTTTTTTTTAATCTGAAAGTATCTACATATATTGTGTATATTGGGTCGGTGTATCAACGAAACAGTAAAAATTGTATGTAATTTAGTTCATTAATTCCTTTAATTACACAAATCGTTGATGGATCTGATAACCAGGAAGGAAGGAACAACTAAACAAATAGAAAATTTAAATTATTTATGCCTTGGCAGTTTGCCCAGAAAAGTAGAGTGATGAATTCCTGCATATGAAAATTAGAAATATTTGCATTTACTGCTGAATAGAGCCAGTTAGTGATTTAATGTATGATTCAGAGAGGTAAAACTTCATATTAATGTTAAATATTAATGTGCTGTGCTTTTAAAAAGGTGTATAGTACTAGCCTATATTCTTAAATTTCTCTGATTATTATAAGGTAATCCTTTTAAGTGATTCATGTGATCCTGTGACTTGGTACTCTTGTGTTATCTTCTGCACTCTCCTCTCTCCTGGTTCATTAAGCTTTTACCGAGTACCTGCTATGTATATTCCCATGTAATAAAAGAAGTGGGAAAACAGCAAAATTAGGATATCGGATTCTTCCTATTTAGCATAGTAGTATAAATGTATATGCATACCTTTATATATTCCGTCTGAGCTCTTAGGATTTAATGGTCCATTCATTTAAAATAAGTTGTTTTTTTAATTGTGAAAAGTAATAGAAGCAAATAAAAATGCAAAGAATAGGAATATACACTGAATACATACATGTGTTTCCATTTATTGGTATCTTCTTTAATTTCTCTAATGAGTGTCTTGTAGTTTTCAGAGTATAGGTCTTTCACCTCCTTGGTTAGGTTTATTCCTAGGTATTTTATTCTTTTTGATGTATTTGTGAATGAAATTGTTTTCCTCATTTCTCTCTCTGCTAGTTCATTGTTAGTGTATAGGAACGCCACAGATTTCTGTGTATTAATTTTGTATCCTGCAACTTTGCTGAATTCAGATATTAGATCTAGTAGTTTTGGAGTAGATTCTTTAGGGTTTTTATGTACAATATTATGTCATCTGCATACAGGGATGGTTTAACTTCTTCCTTGCCAATCTGGATGCCTTTTATTTCTTTGTGTTGTCTGATTGCCATGGCTAGGACCTCCAGTACTATGTTGAATAGAAGTGGGGAGAGTGGACAAGCTGTAGTTTTTTTTGTAGATGATTTTTCTGAAGTTGAGGAAGTTCCCCTCTATCCCTAGTTTACTGAAGATTTTTATATCATAAATGGGAATTGTGTTTTGTCAGATGTTCTTTCTGCATGTATTGGTATGATCTTGTGATTTTTCTTTTTTGCTTCTTGATGTGATGGATTATGTTAATTGATTTTCAAATGTTGAACCAGCCTTGCATATTTGGGATAAATCCCACTTGATCATGTTGTTCTTTTAAATATATTCTTAGATTCAATTTGCTAATATTTTATTGATGATTTTTTTTTTTCGCATCTATGCTCATGAGCAATATTGGCCTATAGGTGTATCTTCCTCTAATATCTTTGTCTAGTTTTGGTAGTAGAGTAATGCTGGCCTCATAGAGTGAGTTAGGAAGTATTGCTTCTGCTTCTGTCCTTTGAAGGAGATTGTAGAGAATTGGTAAAATTTCTTCCTTAAATGTCTGGTAGAATTCACCAGTAAGCACATCTATATCTGGTACTTTTCTGTTTTGGAAGGTTATTAATTATTGATTCAATATTTTAAATCACTTGAACATCAATGGTTTAAATGTACCAATTAAAAGAGAACTGTCAGAGAGAAATTAAAGAATATACCAATAAATGGAAACACATCCCGTGCTCATGGACAGGAAGAATTAATATTGTCAAAGTGGCCATCCTGCCTAAAGCCATCGACAGATTCAATGCAATCCCTATCAAAATACCAACTGTATTTTTCAATGAACTAGAGAAAATAGTTCTAAAATTCATATGGAACCACAAAAGACCCTGAATAGCCAAAGCAATCCTGAGAAGGAAGAATAAAGTGGGGGGAATTATGCTCCCTGACTTCAAGCTCTACTACAAAGTCATGGTAATCAAGACAATTTGGTACTGGGACAAGAATAGACCCATAGACCAGTGGAACAGAATAGAGAGTCCAGATGTTAACCCAAGCATTTATGGTCAATTAATATGTGATAAAGGAGCCATGGATATACAGTGGGGAAATGACAGTCTCTTCAACAGATGGTGTTGGCAAAACTGGACAGCTACATGTAAGAGAATGAAACTGGACTATTGTCTAACTCCATACACAAAAGTAAACTCAAAATGGATCAAAGACCTGAATGTAAATCATGAAACCATAAAACTCTTAGAAGAAAATATAGGTAAATCTCTTTTGAATATAAACATGAGCAAGTTCTTCATGAACATATCTCCATGGGCAAGGGAAACAAAAGCAAAAATGAACAAGTAGGACTACATCAAACTCAAAAGCTTCTGTACAGCAAAGGACACCATCTGTAGAACAAAAAGGCATCCTACAGTATGGGAGAATATATTCATAAATGACATATCCGATAAGGGGTTGACATCCAAAATATACAAAGAGCTCATGCACCTCAACAAACAAAAAGCAAATAATCCAATTAAAAAATGGGCAGAGGATCTGAACAGACACTTCTCCAAAGAAGAAATTCAGATGGCCAACAGGCACATGAAAAGATGCTCCACATCGCTTGTCATCCGAGAAATGCAAATTAAAACCACAATGAGATGTCACCTCACACTAGTAAGGATCACCACCATCCAAAAGACAAACAACAACAAATGTTGGCGAGGATGCGGAGAAAGAGGAACCCTCCTACACTGCTGGTGGGAATGTAAATTAGTTCAACCACTGTGGAAAGCAGTATGGAGGTTCCTCAAAAAACTAAAAATAGAAATATCATTTGCCCCAGGAATTCCACACCTAGGAATTTACCCTAAGAATGCAGGAGCCCAGTTTGAAAAAGACATATGCACCCTGATGTTTATCACAGCACTATTTACAATAGCCAAGAAATGGAAGCAACCTAAGCGTCCATCAGTAGATGAATGGATAAAGAAGAGGTGGTACATATACACAATGGAATATTATTCAGTCATAAGAAAGAAAACAAATCCTACCATTTGCAGCAACATGGATGGAGCTAGAGGGTATTATGCTCAGTGAAATAAGCCAGGCGGAGAAAGACCTGTATCAAATAATTTCACACATCTGTGGAGTATAAGAACAAAGGAAAAACTGAAGGAACGAAACAGCAACAGACTCACAAAACCCAAGAATGAACTAACAGTTTCCAAAGGGAAAGGGCCTGGGGAGGATGGGTGGGAAGGGAGGGATAAAGGGGAAAAGGGGCATTATGATTAGCACACATAATGTAGCAGTGGGGGGGACACGAGGAAGGCAGTATAACACAGAGAAGACAAGTAATGATTCTATAGCATCTTACTATGCTGATGGACAGTGACTAATGGGGTATGTGGTGGGGACTTGATAATAGGGGGAGTCTAGTAACTATAATATTTTTCATGTAATTGTACATTAACAATACCAAAAAAAAACCTGTCAGAGTGGATCAATAAACAAGATCCAGCAATATGTTGTCAACAATAAACATATTGTAGATACAGGTATAGGCTCATTCAAATGGTTTCTTCTTGTGTGAGTTTTGGCAGATTTTGTCTTTCAGGGATTCATCTAGGTTATCGAGTGTATGGGCATTGATTTGTTCATAGTTTTCCTTTATTATTCTTTTTATATACTGATATCCCCTCATTCATTTCTGATATTAGTGATTTGTGTCCACTTTTTTCTTTGTCTGGCTAGAGGCTTATCTATTTTATAGATCTTTCCTGTTTTTAAGTTCACTGATTTCTTATCTATTTCTTATTATTTCTTTTCTTCTGCTTACTTTGGATTTAATTTGACCTTGTTTTTATAGGTTCCTAAGGTGAAACTCAGATTACTGGTTTTATAAACAAGAAAAATAAAAGGTTGCACTTTACCTTCATTTATTCCTTCTTTGAGGGTCTTCCTTTCTTTATGTAGATTTGAGTTTTTCACCTGTATCATTTTCCTTCTCTCTAAAGAACTACTTTTAACATCTCTTGCAAGGCAGATCTACTGGTGGCAAATTCCATGTACTTTTGTTTGAGAAAGTCTTTATTTCTCCTTCACTTTTTTTTTTTTTTACATGAAGAACATTATGTTTACTAGGCTCTCCCCTACCCCAAGTCCCCCCCACAAACCCCATTACAGTTTCTCCTTCACTTTTGAAGGAGAAATTTGCAGATTACAGAATTCTAGGTTTGTGTGTGTGTTTTTCCCCTCAACACTTCACCTATTTCACTTTTCTCTTGCTTGTGTGGTTTCAGAGAAGTCAGTTGTAGTTCTTATATTTGTTCCTTTCTGTAGGTGAGGTATTTTTTTCCTCTGGTTTCTTTCTAGATTTTTGTTGTTGTTTTTCTGTATCTTTGATTTCCTGTAGTATGAAAATGATATGATTAGGTGTGGTTTTTCTGTCATTTATCATGCTTGGTGTTCTGTGAGCTTCTTGATCTGTAGTTTGATTCTGATATTAATTTGAAGAAGTTCAGCCATTATTGTTTAAAATGTTTCTTCTGATTTTCCTTTTTTCTTCTTTGGTATTCCCATTATGCATATGTAATACCTTTTATAGTTGTCACACATTCCTTAGGTATTCTGTTCTGTTTCATTTTATCTTAGTTCTCTTTGATTTTCAGCTTTTATTGTTTCTATGGGTATATCCTCAAGCTTAGCATTTCTTTCCTCAGTATATCCAGTCTACTGGTATCAACAAAACATTCTTCATTTCTGTTACAGTGTTTTCTTTATCTCTAGCATTTCTTTTTGTTTGTTCCTTAGGATTTCCATCTCTCTTCTTACAATGCCCATCTATTCTTGCGTGCTGTCTGCTTTATCCATAGAGTGATTGCATATTAATCATAGTTGTTGTTTTAAATTCTCAGTTTAGTAATTCCAACATCCCTGCCATTTCCGATTCTGATGGTTTCTCTCTCTCTTAATATGCCTTGAAATTTTTTCTTGATGGACCAGGTAAAAGGAACTTCTGTAAAATAGACCTTTTAGTAATGCAGTGCTGAGGTGTGGGAGAAGGGAAAGCATTCTATAGTCCTGTAATTAGGTCTTAGTCTTTTAATGACCCTACCTTGGACTGTGAAGTTCACAAGTCTTCTCAGTTTTTTCTCCTCCTTAGGTGGGAGTGATGGCTAGAGTGGACTGAAGTTGGGTATTTCCCTTTCCCCAGGTCAGTTAGGCACTGATTAGCTCAGCAGGTTATGGTTTGGTTAACTAGTTTTTCCCGAGGGCAGGTCCTAAGAAGAGCAGAATGCTTTCAGCATATTCAAAATGGTTCCTTTTCCCCTCTTCAGCCTGGGAGCATGAGATTTTTCTCTGATATTTACTGGTCAAGCCCCTAGGCATAAATCTTATAATAGTGTGAGGTTCCCCCCTCATGACTGTGTCCCGTGGAGTTTTTAACTCTTGAGGTGTCCATATAGAGTCTCTAGCAAGTTGTTGACTACAGTTCATGCCTACCATGGCTCTGGTTTCCAAGGAGAATTTCACTTAAGAGTGTCTGCACTGGTAAGCCATGATTCCCTATTTTTGTCTGTCTGTCCAGTCTTGGAGGCAGCAGTTTGCTGTGCCTTCCGTCTCTCACATATGCAAGAAGGGTTGTTGATTTTTCCATCCCTTCAGCTTTTTACTTGTTGTTAGCATGGGTTGGTGACTTACAGGCACCTTACATGCAGAGCTAGAAACTGGAAGCCCTGCCCAAGGGTTGAGGATGAAAAAGACAGTATAGGGAATATAGTCAATAATATTGTAATAACTTTATATGGTGGCAGGTGGTAATTACACTTATTGTGAGCATTTTACAACATACATAAATGTCAAATTACTGTGTTGTACACCTGAAACGAATATAATATGGTATGTCAACTGTACTTCAATTAAAATAAAACAGAAGTTACATACTTATGGTCAGTTTAATCTTAACTGTATGTACATTCTTAAACATTTAAAAATTTGTAAAATGCCTTATTTTAAAATAATATACTGACATCTTTGAGGAATAGTATATTCTTTGTTTATGAGCCTTTGAGAAAAGTCCTCTCTAAAATGAATTTAAATGGTCACATTTTCTAGCATAGCCTGAGTTCCAGAAACCAGTGAGTTCTGTATAGGTAAGTAAAGTAGTAACATCTTAACGATTTTTACTAAATAAAGAAGATAATGTCCCTTTGTCTTACAGAGGAGGGAATTGAGGAGTGAGTAGGGCAAGAGAGGTAAGAAAAAGGAAAAAAAAAATACTGTCCTTGAATCAAAAATCCAAGGGCAATAATTTTTTTTTTGGTATCATTAATCTACAATTACATGAAGAACATTATGTTTACTAGGCTCCCTCCTTCACCAAGTCCCCCCCCCCCCCCACAAACCCCATTACAGTCACTGTCCATCAGCGTAGTAAGATGCTGTAGAATCACTACTTGTCTTCTCTGTTGCACAGCCCTTCCTGTGCCCTCCCACATTATACATGCTAATCATAATGCCCCCTGTCTTTCCTGCCCCAAGGGCAATAATATTTGAAATAACTTGAATTCCAGAGAGAATTGTAAAATCAGGTATTAGAAAGATAACCTAAGAACTGCTATTTAGAAACTAAGGAATCGTGATGACTTTATTTGAAATAAAAAACAAAAAAACAAAAACTTTGATACTACAGTATTAATTAATAAAGGCTAGGGAATGGTGTTCCCTTGTCAGTGTTATGCTTCAAATTTCATGGGTTTCTATCTTCAGCCTGTTTCATTATGCCCTTGGATGGAAATGAAAAATGCTTTATGTATATGGAGTTAAGAAAGGTTTTTATCCCAGCTTTACCAGAGAATATTTATCTTGTGCTTATAAGATGTGGTGGTCAAAACTCAATACATTCCCTTGTGTTCGGGAAATGTATCTCAAACATGAACACAGGCACACACACACACACACACACACACACACACACACACACACACTCACACACACACACACACACACACACACACACACACACACACACACCCTGGTACCTAACCCACATGTCATATGTACTAGCCTTTTCAGATCAGCTTCTTTTACTTAGTAATACGCATTTAAAGTTCTACCATGTCTTCTCATGAGATGTTGTTTGTATGTGTATTTGTTTGTATATCTCACACATATTGTAGTAGTGCCCTTAATGAAAACACTCTTCCTCTACAAAAAAAACTCCTTGTTTTTCCACATGACTGTGGAACAGTTATAGCTTCTACTAGGAGCCCTTCTCCTGTTCCTGGGAAAATAGCTGGGTTGGCTGGCATTTGCATAATCGTCTTTAGGGCCATTGTGGGTGGGTTTGAGTTGCTGACACAGAGCTGCAGACTGACCACCTGTCCAGAACAAATGAACTCGGCCTTTGTGCAACATTATTATCTGTTTCTCCACAGTGTTATTTCTGAGTAATGAATAATTTCATTAAAATATAATGAAACTATTATTTAGGAAGTGATTCCTTTGAACTTTAATCTTCCATTTTGGGAAAGAAATTTCTGCCTCTTCTACTAGCACAACTATATTTACATGCCTTTTCTGGCATAGTTTTGTAACTGCTTTGTGAAATTATCCTCATGAATATTAATTAGGGATGTGAGAATTTAAGAAGGAACTTCAAAATGATTTATATTCATCCTTCTATAAATTATAAATTAAGTGTTGCCTAATGTTTTCTAGGAGTCCATTTTACTTACATGGAATAATTAAACATTCAACATCAACAAAGGAATAACAAATACCTAAAGACTTGAAATACTGACCTGTCCTACTACATTCATTTACCTTGATAATAAACCCCATGAATCACTTAGGAAGTTTTTGTCCTGATAATGTACATTTTACCATATTGACTAATTTCATTAATCATCTGTATTCAGCCTGTGATGGGAATAAAAACTTGTGGCATAATGTTGATATTTCTTGTACATAATAACCAACTGAGTTTAATTTTTATGTTAGAATTAACTAGTAATTGATAGACCCTATAATCATACTATATGAGAAAAGTCTCAGTATTAAATAATTGGTCAATGAATTAGTAAATATTTCTTTAAAAGTACTCGACACAGTTACTTTCAGGCAAACCTTACATGACTGTGACAATTATCACTTAGTTCTCATAAAATATTTATTGAATGAGTAAGATTGGAAATTGCTAAGATATATTATTGAGCACCTATAGTATACAGATCAGGTACTTTATGTTATATCGTTTGATTACTACATAAGTCTATCTTTTGAAATGGCTGATATTTTTTTTATTAGAATTTCAAAAATTCTGAGTTTTAAGATTGTTCTTATTTTTTAATTGATTCTTTAGTTTTTATCTGTTTTTAGGTTCATAGTAAGTTTGAGCAGAATGTACAGAGTTCCTCTATACCCTTTTGCCTCCCCATAAGCACAGCCTCCCCAACCCCATCGGTATCCCATACCAAAGTGGTACATGTCTTACAGCCTATGAACCTACCTACCTTAATCAACACGTCATTATCTCATTAAGTCATTATTATCATTAAATCTGAGATCAAGTAACTTGCCCAAGTTCACTTATGAAATACATGTGAAGTCTAAGACCAAAGCCTGTGATCTAAATCACTGGTCTCTGAAGTAGATTGTTCAATCTACTAGGGATGTACAGGCTGATAATATATACATGGTGCGGGTTAACAGCACCTTCATTATTTATTTGCCTTTGTGTGTTGCATTGTACAGAAGTTTTCATCTGGTTAAGTGGATTTACCAGATGATATTCTTTAATTAAATTGAACTATCTCACAAACTGTACATACAGCTTTTTGTATATGTGCTTATTTTTCCCAGGGAAAATAAGCATTGGGAAAAATAAGAAAATTCACTGAAGATAATTCTAATAATGCAAGCACAAGCAAACACCCAGAAAATAGCAGAGGTGACACTTTCCTTAAAGCTGTTCATCACTTTAATTATAATGTAAAAACTATGATAGCCCAAAAGTAAGACAAAAATAACTTGTAATTACCTAGAAGATCATTTAATAATGGATATATAACTATGTTCATAATGATGAACTTTACCCTAAACTTGTAATTGTATTGACATAGTAGTCATTGACATATGCCATATGAACCTATCACATTGAAAAGATACTCAAAAAATTAATTATTGCATTTTATCTCATCCCTTTAAAGTATATTTTATATTCTACAATATACAAATAACAATACCTGGATGTGATTTATAACTAAATACACATATTTTAGGGGCACATCCTCAACATTTGTTTTACTGATGCATTATATAACCAAAGAAGTTTGGAGATTCCTACTCTAAATTTTATTAGTAAATTTGGAAAGACGTCATGCCAATTAAAAAAGTAAATTATTTTGATTTTCTATCCTTCCTCCTTTTTTTTAGAGTGCAATATTTTACTTATTTATTTAATTGAAATATAGTTTTTTTATAGTATTATATTAGTTTCAGGTAAACCATGTATTGATACATCAGTTATATATATTACTAAAAGCTCACCATAAATGTAGTTACCATTTGTTAACTTACAAAGCTGTTATAAAATTATAAGCTATATTCCCTATGCTATATACTTCCATCCCTGTGACTAAATTATTCTATAATTTGAAGTTTGTATCTCTTTATCCCCTTCATCTATTTCACCCATCTCCCCCCAGCCATTCTCTGCTTATGAGTCTATTTGTTTGTTTGTTCATTTGTTTTCTTTTTCAGATTCCACATATAAGTGAAACCATGTGATACTCATCTTTCTCTGACTGACATTTCACTTAGCATAATACCCTCTAGGTCCATCCATATTGTTGCAAATGGCAAGATTTCTTTTCATTTTTATGGTTGAATAATATTCCAATACATATATTTGCCACATCTTTGTCCATTCATCTTACTGATGGATGCTTCAGTTACTTCCATATCTTGACTATTGTAAATAATGCTGCAGTAAATGTAGAAGTGCATATATCTTCTTGAATTAACCATTTCACTTTCTGAATTTCTGTTAATTCACTTCTCAAATCAACCATTAGATTCTCAGAAGTGGAACTGCTGGGTCATATGGTATTTCTATTTTTGGTTTTTTGAGAAACCTCCATACTTCTTTCCATGGTGGCTGTACAAATTTGCAATCCCACCACCAGTGTACAAGTGTTTCCTTTTCTCCACATCCTCATCAACACTTTGTCTTGACTTGTTGATACTAGCCATTCTGACTAGTATGAGGTGAATCCTCATTACAGTTTTGATTTGTGTTTCTCTGATGACTAGTAATGTTGAGCATCTTTTCATGTGTCTGTTGGCCATCTGTATATCTTGTTTGGAAAGCTGTCTGTGCAGGTCCTCTGCCCATTAATTGAATTATTTCTTTTTTAGAGCTTTTAAGTTTGATGTACTCCCACTTGTTGATGTTTAATAATATACTGCTTATGTTTTCTTCTAGTAGTTTTATGGTCTCACGTCTTATATTTAGGTCTTTAATCCATTTTGACCTTATTTTTGTGTATGGTGTAAGATAATGATCAGGTTTCATTCTTTTGAATGTAACTATCTAGTTTTCCCAGCACCATTTATTGAAGACACTGTCTTTTCCCCATTGTCTATTCTTCCCTCCTTTGTTCTCTTAATTGGCTATATAGGCCTGGGTTTATTTCGGGCTCACTATTCTGTTCCATTGGTCTATATATCTGGTCTTGTACAATACCATACTGTTTTTTTTTAATTGAAGTATAGATGATATACAATCTTCTGTTGGTTTCAAATGTACATCACGGTGGTTCAACAGTTATCCCTGTTATTAAATCCTCACTCCCTCTAGCACAGTTACTATCTATTAACATAGAAAGATGTTACAGAATCATTGACTGTATTCTCCATGCTATACTACCATCACTGTGACCAACTTATATTGTGATCGCAAATTATTGTGCCACTTTATTTCCCTCACCCTCTCCCCTCACCTGCCCCAAACCCTCCCCCTTGGAAACCACTAGTCACTTCTCAGTGTCTGTGAATCTAATGCTATTTTGTTCATTCTGTTTTGCTTTGTTTTTATACTCCACAAATAAGTGAAATCATATGGTATATATCTTTCTCCACCTGGTCTGTTTCACTGAGCATAGTATGCTCTAGATCCATCCATGTTGTTGCAAATGGCTTGATTTATTTTTTTTTTTTGGCTGAATACTATTCCATTGTGTATATGTACCACATTTTCTTTATCCATTCATCTGTTGATGGACACTTAGGTTGCTTCTATATCTTGGCTATTGCAAATAATGTGGTAATAAACATAGGGGTGCATGTATCTTTTCAAATCATGGATTTTATTTTCTTCAGGTAAATTCCTTGAAGTGGAATTACTGGGTCAAATGGTATTTTTATTTTTAGTTTTTTTGAGGAACCTCCATACTGCTTTCTAGGAAGGTTGCTCCAATTTACATTCCCATCAACAGTGTTGGAGGGTTCCCCTTTCTCTGCCCCCTCACCAGCATTTGTTGTTTCTTGTGTTTTGGATAGTGGCCATTCTAATTGGTGTGAAGTGATATCTCATTGTGGTTTTAATTTGCATTTCCCTGATGATTAATGATATGGAGCATCTGTTCATGTGTCTGTTGGCCATTTGTATTTCTTCTTTGGAGAAATGTCTGTTTAAGTCCTCTGTCTATTTTTTAATTGGATTATTTGTTTTTTGGGTGTTGGGGCATATGAGTTCTTTATATAATTTGGATGTTAACCCCTTATCAGATGGGTCATTTACAAATATATTCTCCCATATTGTAGGATGCCTTTTTGTTTTGCTGATGGTGTCCTTTGCTGTAAAGAAGCTTTTCAGTAGTCTCATTTGTTCATTTTTGCTTTTGTTTCCCTTGCCCTAGCAGATACATTCAGGAAAAAGTCACTCATATTTATAGTCAAGAGATTTTTGCCTATGTTTTCTTCTAACAGTGTTACGGTTTCATGACACATTCAGATCTTTGATCCATTTTGAGTTTACTTGTGTATGACATTAGACAATAATCCAGTTTCATTCTCTTACATATAGCTTTCCAGTTTTCCCAACACCAGTTGTTGAAAAGGCTGGAATTCCCCCATTGTATATTCATGGCTCCTTTATTATATTAATTGACCATATGTATGTGTTTTGTATCTGGGTTCTTCTGTTCTGTTCCATTGAGCTATGGTCTGTTCTTGTGCCAGTACCATGCTGTTTTGGTTACTGTAGCTTTGTAGTAAAAATTGAAATCAGCGCAATACCTCCCATTTTGATCATCTTTCTTAAGATTGTCGTGCCTCTTTAGGGTCTTTTATGGTTCCATACAAATTTTAGGATTGTTTGCTCTAGTTCAGTGAAAAATGCCATTGGTATTTTGATAATGATTGTATTCAATCTGTACATCACTTTGGGCAGTATGGCCATTTTATCAATATTAATTCTTCCTATCCATGAACATAGACAAGCTTTCCATTTATTTGTATCATCTTCAATTTCTTGCATCTTGTTTAGAGTACAGGCCTTACACTTCCTTAGTTAGATTTATTCCTAGTATTTCATTCTTTTTGATGCAATTGTAAAAGGGATTGTTTTCTTAATTTCTTTTTCTGCTACTTCATTATTTGTACATAGAAATGCAACAGATTTCTCTATGTTGATTTTGTATCCTGGGACTTCATTGAATTCATTTATTTTAATGGTTTTTTGGTGGAGTCTTTGGAGCCTTGTATATATAGTTTCATGTCTTCTGCAAATAAAGACAATTTTACTTTCTTACCTATTTGAATGCCTTTTATTTATTTTTCTTCTTTGATAGCTGCAGCTAGGACCAATAGAACTATGTTGAATAAAAGTTATGAGAGGAGGCATCCTTTTCTTGTTTCTAATTACAGAGGAAAAGCTTTCAGCTTTCACCATTGAGTATGATGTTAGCTGTGGGTTTGTCATATGGCCTTTATTTATAGAGATGTGTGCCCTCTATACCCACTTCACTATGAGTTTTTATCAGAATGGATGTTGATCTTTAAGTGCCTTTTTTTTCAGCATCTACTGAAACAATCATATGGTTTTATCCTTACTTTTTTTTTTTTTTTTGAATACCATCACCTTTTATTGGGAGAAACAATTCCTGACATTTGTTCAGTTCTTGTGCCTTAATTATCAGTGATATAATACAGCCAATTCTTCCTCAATTCAAAATGGTTACATAAAGACCAAACAATTTCATGAATAACAAAGGATCCATTAATGAAATGCAGCCCATGTAGCTGGGGCTGCAAACAACTCTGATATTCCCTGACTGTATGGATTTCCCAATCCCACATGCAGCTGGATTGCATGTGTTATCCTTCCTTTTTTTTAAGGTGGTATATTACATTGATAGATTTACAAATATTGAACCATCCTTATATCCCTGGGATAAATCCTCAATTATGGTGAATAATCTTTTAAATATATTTAAAATTTGGTTTGCTAATATTTTGTTGAGGATTTTTGCATCTACATTAGGGATGTTGGTCCTTATTCTTCTTTTTATTTTATTTTTTGTACTTGTCTGGTTTTGATACCAGGGTGATGCTGGCCACATAGAAGTAATTTGGAAACTTTCCTTCCTCTTTAATATTTTGGAGTAGTTTGAATAGGAGAGATACCAACTTTGAATATTTGGTAGTATGAAGCCATCTGGTCCAGGATTTTGTTTTTTGGGAGTTTTTGATTACTGATTCAATTTCATTAGTAGTAATTGGTGTGTTCAGATTTTCTGTTTCTTCCTGGTTCAGTCTTAGAAGATTGTATTCTTAGGAAGTCATCTGTTTCTTCTAAGTTGTCCAATATTTTGGCATATAATTTTTCATAATATTCTTCTGTAATTGTTTGTATTTTTGTGGTGTCAGTTTTAACTTTTCTTTCATTTCTGATTTTATTTATTTGAGTCTTCTCTTTTTTCCCTGATGAGTCTATGTAAAGGTTTATCAAAATATGTTTTTTCAAAGAACCGTATCTTAGTTTCATTGATCTTTTGTTGTTGGTGAGTTTTTTTTAGTTTCTCGTTCATTTATTTTTACTCTGATCTTTGTTACTTCCTTTCTTCTACTAAATTTGGGCTTTGTTTGTTCTTCTTCTAGTCCTTTAGGTGTCAGATTAGATTGTTTGAGGTGTTTCTTGCTTCTTGAGATATGCCTATATTGCTATAAGCTTCCCTCCTTAGGACTGCTTTTTCTGCATCCCAGAGATCTTAAACCAGTATATTTTTGTTTTCATTTATTCTCCAACTATTTTTATTATTTCTTCTTTTATTTCTTTAACAACCCCTTGGTTGTTTAGTAGAATGCTGTTTAGCTCTTAAATGTTTGTACTTTATTTCTTTCCTTAACAATTGATTTTCAGTTTCATACCCTTCTGGTCAGAAAAGATGCTTGATCTGATTTTAGTGTTCTTAAATTTATTGAGACTTGGTTTGTAGCCTAACATGTGATATATTCTGGAGACTGTTCCATGTGCACTTGAAAAAAATATGCATTTTACTGTTTTTGGATGTAATAGTCTGTATATATCTGTTAATTCCATTTAGTTTAATGCGTCATTCAAATCCACTGTTTCCATATTGATTTTCTGCCTGGGTGATCTATCCATTGATGTAAGTAGGATGTTAAAGGCCCTACTATTATTATATTACTGTCAATCTCTCTTTTTATGTCTTTTAACATTTACTTCTCATATTTAGGTATTCCTCTTTTGGGTGCACAGGTATTTGCATTTGTTTTATCTTGGATTGTGCCCTTAGTCATCATTTAATATACTTTTTTATCTTTGTTGTAGTATTTGTTTTAAAGTCTATTTTGTCTGATGTATTACTACTGTAGCTTAAAATTTTTTTTAAATATTCTGTAATCCTTTTTTTTCCATCATTAATATACAGTTACATGAGCAACATTGTGATTACTAGATTCCCCCCATTATCAGGTCCCCACCACATACCCCATTACAGTCACTGTCCATCAGGTAGTAAGATGCTGTAGAATCACTACTTGTCTTCTCTGTGCTATACTGCCTTCCCTGTAACCCCGCTACATTATGTGTGCTAATTGTAATGCCGCTAATTCCCCTTCTCTTCCCTCCCTTCCCACCCACCATCCCCAGTCTCTTTCCCTTTGGTAACTGTTAGTCCATTCTTGGGTTCTGTGAGTCTGCTGCTATTTTGTTCCTTCAGTTTTTGCTTTGTTCTTATGCTCCACAGATGAGTGAAATCATTTGGTACTTGTCTTTCTCTGCCTGACTTTTTTCACCGAGCATAATACCTTCTAGCTCCTTCCATGTTGTTGCAAATGGTAGGATGTTTTCTTCTTAAGGCTGAGTAGTATTCCATTGTGTATATGTACCACATCTTCTTTATCCATTCATCTACTGATGGACACTTAGGTTGCTTCCATTTCTTGGCTATTGTAAATAGTGCAGCTTTTTTTTTTCATTCCTGTTTGCATGGAGTATCTTTTCCCATCCCTTCAATTTCAGTCTGTGTGTGTCTTTAGATCTAAAGTGAGTTTCTTAGAGGAAGCAAATAGATGGGTCTTGCATTTTAATCCTTCAGTCACCCTGTATTTTTTTAATGTAGTGCTTAGTCCATTTATATTTAAAGTAGTTATTGATATATATGCAGTTATTACCATTTTGTTAAGTGTTTCCTGGTTTTTTTTGTGGTTCTCTGATCCTTTCTTCCTGTCTTGCTGTTCCCTTGTGTATTATGACTTTCCTTTGTGGTATGTTTGGATTCCCTTCTCTTTGTTTTTGTGTATTCTTTACAGGTTTTTTGGTTTGTGGTTACCATGGGATTCTTACATGATATTCTACATATATAGCAATCTGTAATGAGTTGATGGCCACCTAAATTCAAATACATTCTAACAACAGTACACTTTATATTCCCCACCGTCCACATTTTATGTGTCAATGCCTTCTTTTATACCTTTTTATTTACTTATTCCCTTAAGTAATTTATAGATGTGGTTGATTATACTACTTTTATCTTTTTTACCTCCATACTAGCTTTTAAGTGATAGCTCTACTACCTCTGGTATGTTTTCTTCTCCTCTTAAAGAAAAGCCTTTAGCATTTCTTGTAAGACTGGCTTAGTTGTGGTAAACTCTTCTAATTTATGTTTACCTGTGAAGCTCTTTATCTCCCCTCCCATTCTGACTGTTAAGCTTTCTGAGTAGAGTATTTTGGGTTGGAGGTTTTTCTCTTTCAGCACTTTAAATATATCATTCCACTCCCTTCTGGCCTGTAGAGTTTCTGCTGAAAAATCATCTGATAGCCTTATGGGGTTTCCCTTGTAGGTAACTCATTGTTTTCCCTCTCACTGCTTTTAAGATTCTTTCTTTGTCTTTGATTTTTGACATTTTAATTATGATGTGTCTTGGTGTAGACCTCCTTGGGTTTATCTTGTTTGGGGCTCTCTGCTTTCTGAACCTGGATGTCTGTTTCCTTCCCTAGACTAGGGAAGTTTTCAGCTATTATTTCTTCAAATAAGTTTTCTACTTTACTCTATCTTCTGGTACTCCTGTAGTTTGATATTGTCTCAGAGCTCCCTTAATTTATCCTTATTTCTTTTTATTCTTTTTTCTTTCTGCTGTTCACCTTGAGTGCTTTCTATTACTCTGTTTTCTAAATTGCTGATCCATTCTTCTGTATCCTCTAATCTGCTATTGATTCCCTCTAGTGTATTTTTCATTTCATTGATTGTATTTTCATCTCCGATTGATTCTGTTTTATATTTTCTATCTTTGTAGAGGATCTCAGTGAGTTCCTCTACTTTTCTCGTAAGTCTGGTGAGCATCTTTGTAAACATTAATTTGAACTCTTTATCTAGTCGTTTGTTTAACTCTGTTTCATGTAGTTCTTTTTTTTCCCTGAAGTTTTATCATGTTCTTTTGTTTCCTTATGTTGTTTGGCTTTCTGGATTTGATTCTATGAATTAGTAGAAAGAGGTGCCTCTCCCAGTCTTGAAGGATTGGTTTTGTGTAGGGAAGGTTGCTGATGTAGGCTGTATATATCTGGTGGTTTTGGCTGGCTGACTGGAGGCCTAGTGAACATGAGTTCAAGGTGTCCTGGTGTCAGGGTTCTCAGGGCATAGTTGGAGAGGTGTACAATTGGAGGGGTTCCTGAGTGGATACCAATGGGGTCTACAATGGCAGGAAGGCATTGGGTCCAGGCACAGCCTCCTGTAAAGCCCCACTTCCACTACTACTGGTTCTGCACCCATAGTGCAGCCTCATGCCCAGGCCTGACAACCAGGAAAGCCCTGCCTTTCTGGCTACTGGCTCTAAATCTGCAGTTGAGCAGTGGCTCAGGTACATAGTATGACTGCCTTGAGGGAAACCCTGCCTCTGCAGTTACTGGGATAGCACCTGCAGTAGAGCGGTGGCTAGAGTGTACTCTACAGACAGTGGCCACTGGCTCCATGGCCTCTGGAAAGGTACAGCCTGATTGCACTCTCTTATGCATCTGGTTGTAGGTGAGGGCTGGGAAGCAGGTTAAACCAAGTATGGAATTAGTGTGTGTGCCCCAGCTGTGCTCCCTATGTCACTATCAATGTGGGTAAGGAGTGTAAACAATGGTGTTCACCAGACCCATGATCCAGAGAAAGTTCCAGCCCTAACCCCACCAGATGGTTGGTGCAGGTTTTTTCACTTGCAGTCTAGGTGCACTTTAAAGCATGGCTTTCTCTGCCCCAGTGCAGGGAATGTGTGTCCAATTCCCTTAACAATATACCTTCGAACTGCAGGTCATTGTGCTGGGGTTGGGGATCTTTTTGTTACTGGGTCTCTGCTTCTCCTGCCTTTTTTGTGTGTGATCTTTCTATTCACTGTGCAGAAGGTGTTCACTTAGTCCTTGGTTCTTCCTTAAGATGAATTACTTTGTGTGCAGGTATAGATTTAGTGCGAAGGTGAGAGGAGGTAGTTCAAGCTCTTTCTACACTATCATCTTTCCAGAAGTCTAGAGTTATACCTGCATTCTAAGTTTATAGGTTATTATTTTCCCTTCCTTGTTTGAAAGAACATTCTGCTTTCTTACCAACCTTTCATCTGTATTCTCTTGGCCCTGACTCCAAGAATATAACCTTATTTTTACATTCTTACCCATTTTCTCCTGTCTTTGGGTACCTCTTTTGGTCACTGACTCCTCTCAGCCCATAGGTTTTTCTTTCATTTCTAAATTAACAAACAAAACCTTCCTTTAATGTATGTCTTATCAAACTTCTGCCTCCCCTTTGTATAGTTTTCCATTTGAAGGTGCATACCCATTGATATTTTGAGAGCTGAGACCATGTGAGAATCATCTCTGTTATTCCCAGAATCCAGTACAGTATTGCATGTGGGTAAATCTTTTCTAAATAAATATTTATTGAATGATGAACATTTATCTCATGAGTATTGCACAGTACTTGGCACAAAGGCATAGTCCTTTCCCTGTAGAAAGTTAGGCTCTGTTAAGGAGATAAGACCTGTTCATGAGGAATCTGCAGATCATGCCCAAGCTAAAGGAATTCCTTCTTCCAAGTCAGCTAGTCTTGAACTAGAGTTTGAGGAAAAGATAGGATTTGGAGTAGAAGGCTATTACAACTTGACAGTGGTTGTAGAAGAAATACGCAGTGTTTCTGGAGTTATTATGGAGACTTAAGTGATATTGGAAAGAATTAAGGAGATATGCTTGGGATATGCTAAATTAGTACCACTTGATAAAAGGTTGTTAATACCAGCCTAGGCTCATTAGAGAAGCCAAGCCTCCAAAAAAATGCATTCTGGAAAAAGAACACTGAAGTAGGAGTCATTATTTATATCAGGTATTAGTCCTGTTACTTAGCAAGAAGTCTTGAATAAGTGCCCAGTCTTCTTGACCTGAGAGAGTTTAGCTAGGTAAATCTGAGGTCCCTTTTAGAACCAGTCATCAAAATTTCTTAGTAAGAGATAGAATTGTATTTAAATTTTCAGCTAGAAAACTATTTTTACATCTAGCAGAAGACCTGTATATGGAAAAAAAAGCATGACTTGGTGAATCTTCTCATTAGAGAAATCTATTTTTGGCATGGATATTTCATATAAAATTATATAAATTAATTTTCTCAGTTTTAATCAGTTAGGAATTCGATACAGAAGGATGTACTCTGAATCTTTTGCTAAAGTCACCTAATAGGTTTGGGGTATATTCTGTATAAAAAGTTTGTTAGCTTTTGTAGAGTTATAAAGAAATTAGGACTCCTATATTCAGAACTTAAAATAAGATTGACAAGGAAAGATATGTATACATAAAAAGTTAGAAAATATGTACTATCATTAGGGATCTACCTGATTTGTGTGATTAACTGAAAACATGCATGACATAATCAGTAAGGGCCCTATGTTTGTAGAAAGACATGGGAAATGGGATTGGAAAGGAATGAATGTTAAGTGAGTATAGATTCTTTACCAGTGGAAGTCTGGGATCAAAAATGCAGAGGTAAAATATTGTAAATGAACACAACATGCATAGAGGAAGACTTCTTGTTGGGTAGAAATGCATGCCATAATCATGATTACTATTTTTCAGGTACTTTTGTATGCTGGCATTGGTCTAATCATTAGGTTTAGATTCCATTATTATGTGCATTTTACAGTTGAGAAAACTAATGCTCAGAGAGGTTAATGAAATTACTCTGTCATAATTTGTAAATGGTAGAATAGAGCTTTGAACCCAGATTTGTTTGATTTAAAAGACTATGTATAATGTGGAATAATATTGTACTAGAATAATGACTGTGAAGCCTGCTTTTTTTGGCTTTTTCTGTTTCTTGTGTTTTATTTGTTGTTTTCTACCTTTGACACATTTCAAAATTATTATATTGGTTCTAATATTTTAGTGTTTTGAATTATGTTACTTTCTACCCTTGTAAACTTGCCCAATATTCAGTTCTACTGGGAAGCCTGGAAATCAGAAGGCCTGTATTTTGATCCCAGTTCTGCTACAGGCTCCCTTCAAGTACTAGCCAATCTGAATGTTTCTTCACCTAAAAGTAAAAAGTTTGTTTAAATATTTTATCATTCTCATCTTAGCAGCAACAACATTAATAAGAACAGTGATGATTTCAACAGTGCTCAGTACTTAGAATATCACTTGGTATGTAGTAGTAAATGCTCAGTAAATAGTTGTTGAGTGAACATAGGCATTGACCACATAATGTATGTTAGGCATTACCAGTGCTTTGTAAACATGACTCATTTAATTATATCAACATCTCTTTGAAGTAGATACTATCATTGTATTTGAGATGAGGAAATCCAAGTTAAAGACAAGTTAAATAACTTGCCATGGTCCAGGAGTTAAACCTAAGCTAATGTCTGTACTTTTAACCAGTTATACTAATGATTCTCTTTTGTACATCATTTTGTATTGTTTGTACATCAGAATCACCTGTGAAGTTTGTTAAACTATCAATATATTAGCCCCACAACTAAGAGTCTGTGATTCAACAGGTCACATTTATTCTGTAGTACTTGAGCTGCCCTGTGGAGTCACCTGTTTAAACTTGCTTTAAAAATTCTGGTGGTACTTTATACCCAGAGTTTTTTCAGTTATGTTATTGACTAATGAATTGGCAGTCTTGGTTGTTTGGGTTTTTAGTTCTCCTGTAATTTATTCTTTTTTGCTTTTTACAAGTTCTCTGTCAGTTTACCCAATGCGCAATAAGTGAAATACTCTATTTGAGTTTGAGTACTGCCTTTGCCATGTATTAGTTGTGCATATCCTTAGATAGGTTATCAAACTAATAAGGTTTGGTGAGTTTCCCCCTGCTAGTTATAAACTAACATATTTACCTATCTAAGGATATGACTGTGAGGTTAAATATGATGATGAACAATGTTTATGATACAGAACCATTCAGAAATGTTAGTTGTTTCAGAAATTTTATTTATCATGTAACCATTACACATAGAATAAAAGAAATTTAAGAGACCGTTTTAATATTATCAGCAAATAATATGGTCTTTTTAAAAAAAGAGTTGCTTTTTTTCCTTCTAAAGTTTTCTTTAACTTCAGCAATGTAGGGTACATAACGGAAGCTTACTTTAATTGACATTTTCTTTACTGAGTGGTTACATTTGCTGAGGCCTAGGATATTATGTTTTATGATGTGGTTCCCAACTTAAGATATTTTCACAAGATTGGGAACTTTGATCTTCATTTTATTATTACAAGCTCAGCCTCTGGTATCTGATTTTAACAGTACCAGTTTCTGGTGAGTAATCATTTATGTTCTACATTTAGACAGCTGGAAATTGCTTCTATGGGGAAGAGTAATGTTTGCATCATTGCCAGCTACCAGAGTTACCTACTTATGAGTCTCTAGCTTCATGTTTTGAAGTAGGTATAAGCATCTGGTCTTAAAAGGCTTTTAAAAATTTCAGCAATAACATATCTGTACATGTATTTAATCCTTTAGAAGGAAAAAAGCAACTCTTTTTGAAAAAGGCCATATATTTGCTTTTAATACTAAAATTGTCTCTTAAATTTCTATGTATAATGGTTACATAATAAATCTGTCTGGGTTTTTTTTCTGGTACCCCATAGCACTTCATACATAACTGCAATAAGCCCTTCTTTAGATAAATAACCATTCAAAAAAAGAATATAAAATGTTACTTTGAAACGAAGATTTGTTAAATTGAATTTGTGAAAATTATCCTCTGCTGGAATTGTTAGAAATGCTAGGAATGAAAAATTATTTATGTAGAAATGGGATATCATTACAGATTATCCATATTTTAAGAGAACATGATGGTGACTGAAACTTTCAAAACAACAATTTACATTAACATTTCTCATTTTATGAAGAGTTCAGTTCAGAGTTCTTTCTTTATTCACAAAATTTAGATGATATGTAATTTTTCACAATAGCTCAGTGTATTAGAGTAAAACACACCTTTGCATAGTCACACTTAACACATTGTCAGAACTAACCTTTTAGTCCTAATATTTACCTTTTTTAGTAATCTGATTCCTAAAGATGCTTTAATCATAGTTAATCAGAACTCAATGTTAAAAAATACAGATGTTAAATTAAAAACTTCTCTGCAAAAGACCCAATTAAGAGAATAAAAAGCTAGGGATTAGCAGAAAATATCTGCAAAACAAGTATCTAAAGGACTTGAATCCACATTATACAAAGAAATCTTAAAACTCAGTAGTAACTTAAAAAAAATGACCCAATTAAAAGGTAGGCCAAAGACCTGAACAGACACTTCAGCAAAGAAATGCACAGATAACAAATAAGTTTATGAAATGTACTCAATATCGTATATCATTGGGGAATTGCTTATAACATTTCACACCTGTTGGATTGGCTAAATCCAAAATACTGACAACAGTAAATGTGGACTAGGATATGGAATAGCAGGAGCTCTTATTCATTGCTAGTGGGAATATAAAATGTTATAGCCACTTTGGGAAGCTAAATATAGACTTACACAATCAAGCAATTGCATACCTTGGTATTTGCTCAGATGTGTTCAAAACTTAAGTTCACACAAAAACCTATACATGTCTGTAGCATCTTTGTTCATAATTGCCAAAACTTGGAAGGATTCAAGATGTCCTTCAATAGGTAAATGGATAAACAGACTGTAGAACATCCAGACAATGATTATTATTCAAGGATGAAAGCAACTGAGCTATCAAGCCACTAAAAGACAGAGGGTCCTTAAATGCATATTGTTAAGTGAAATAAGCCAATTTTAAAAGGCTACAATATGTGTGATTCCAAATATATGACATTCTGGGAACGGCAAAACTACAGAGACATTAAAAAGATCAGTGTCTTTCTGGGGTTGAAAGGGAAGGTGAATAGGTAGAGCACAGGACAGTTTTAACCCTAACCCTAGCCACAGAAGAATTTTGACATTTGTGTGTTTGACAAAATCCATAGAACTGAACAATACAAATAGCTACTCCTAATGTAAACTATGGACCCTAGTTAATAATAAGTTACCAATATTGTTTCATTCATCATAACAAATGTATCACACTAAGCAAGATGTTAATAAATAAGGCAATCTATGGGGCCAGGGGAGTGAGTATGTAGGAACTCTACTTTCTGCTCAGTTTCTCTGTAACTCTAAAGCTGCTCTAAAAATATAAACCCTGTTAATTGAATAAATGTATATGTATAATTGTTCACCAGATGGGTAATGATTCAGTTCAGAAGTTACTTACTAAGCAAAGACTGAACTTTGCTAGGTTTTATGGCTCTGTTCAGCCCTTACCCAAAATATGTAGTGATTTGAGACAGTCTGTGGTTATATCAGAATGAATTGAGTGGTCAGAAAGCATTTTAAACTTTTCTTGAAAGATTTGATCCCAAACTTAACTAGCTGGGTTATCTTACAGAAATTACTTAGCCTTTTAAAACTTCCCTTGCATCTGCTGCACAAGGTGGTGGTTTTAAAACATTAGTCAACAAATGTGCAGCATCTGGCAAGTAGTAAGCACTCAAATACTAGCTCTAATGATTAGTTTTACGTTTTCCACCTAACGAGAAGTGGAAGAATGGCTGTCATTGACCTTCAATGTTCAGTCACATTTTGGTTGTCTTTCTAGATTTACCCACTGTACTTTGAGAAAACTAAGGATCAAACACATGAAATTATCATTTGCTTGCTGATTTGATACATTTGAGTTTCTGGAGGAGAAATTGCTTTTACAGTTGTCTTTGGGATCAAGTAGGCAGTTCAGTCATTGCTAATATAACACTTTCCTTCTTTTCTAAAAATAACAGCAACTAGCTTCTTCTTTCCCTAATAAAAACCTTCATGTCAGAGAAGCTTACAAATAGATACCAGCCAATCCAAACCTTGAAATAAAAACTTAATGTAAAAAATTGAAAAAAATTACAATGTTTACTGATTCTTAATGTTATAAGTCAAAATTATATATATTTTGCTCTAAAAAGCTATAAGCCACAATTTTTGTTTTCCAATTAATAGTTTTAAATATAAGCTCCCCGAATTCAGGTTTTGTCAACAAGTAATGTGAATCTTTATTGGAAGATTACTGTAACACATAATAAAAAATACTGTTTTTCTTACTAATAGCTTCCAGCAATTTGGAAAGAAAAATTCACAAAATGTGGGGGAAAGAAAACATTCATAAAAGTGTAACCATCAATTCTTACTTAAATAGTCCCTGAAAAATGAAGGAGGTAAAAACTATTGAAATAGAGGTAAGTGAGTTGTGCTTTTCAGTCACTAGTGTTTTCTCTTGATTAAAGCTTGCATATAGTTTGCCTTGGGAAAAAATGGAGGAACTCTGTAGGAGAGAATACAACTGTCTGGAGGGGAGGAAATGGTTGATGTATACTTGAAAATCATTAAACAACTGGCATTTAATATTTAACATTGAGTAGAACAAGATATCTTTTATTATACAGACTTCTAACTTACGTACTCATATTGACAAAACTTTATATAAACTGGACATTAACATGTCCTCTCTGTTTAAGTCCAGCAGGATTTATGCACATACTTTCTCTTATGAAATTGTCATAATAGTTAACAGTGGAGAACTAAGCATATTTCAGACAGATGACTTTTTTAAAATTAATTATTTATTTATTCTTTTTTTTTTTTTAATTAAGGTATGATTGATATACACTCTTATGAAGGTTTCACATGAAAAAACAATGTGGTTACTACATTCACCCACATTATCAAGTCCCCACCCATACCCCAATGCAGTCACTGTCCATCAGTGCAGCAAGTTGCCGGATATCTACTATGTCACTTCTCTGTGATACACTGTTCTCCCCGTGACCCCCCACTCAGACAGATAACTTATATCTCTTATGTATAGTAAAGTATAGTAAATATATATATCACATAATACTGAAAGTATTATGTAAGTGTAGTGAATTAACTTATGATAAACCCCAGTTGTCATTAGAACTGTAGCTTTTGAAAGAAACATCTTTGTAATGTGTTTTTATGGTTCTGTTTTAAAAGCTATGATAGTAATGGTGCTTTTACCCTGAATGGAGTAAAAGAAAGACATTGGAGGGTCTTTCTAAGAAAGAGAACTTCATGGAAAACTATTTCAGAGTAGGTATCTCCTGGCCACCAAAGAGGAATTCACTATATAAGTATAAGCAATAGCTTCATAGAACAAGTTGGATTTATTGTCACAAGTAGAAACTTACTCTACCAGCCCATCTCCATACATTTTGCCTACTGTTTTTTACGTCATGTGGAATGCCCCTCTTCCTTTTTCTCTTGGGGAAATTCCTGTTTGCTCTTTCAGAATCCAGTTCCACTCTACTTAAGTCTACAAAGGTTTACCTGACATCTCTCACTTTAGGAAAGACAGTGTCTTCTCCTCTTCTCTTATAGTTCTGCTAAACCTAGTATTGTTTGTATTATAAAGTAACAGTCCTTTCTGTCATTAAATAACCTACCAGTGTATTCATCCCTTGGGGAGATACAGTTACCCATCCAGTTGGATAAGGCTAAAACCAAAGGATCATCTTTGTTGTCTCCTCCCTTCTTAACTTTTCCATAAGCTATGTCAGTTTTCTCTGTTAAACTTCTTTCTAAATCAGTCTTGTTCTCTATCTCCAATACCTTCACCATAGCTCAAATGATCATCTCTACCAGAATACTGCAGTAGACATCTTTGGATCTGAAGAGTTTCTTGTAGACAGCATGTAGTTGTATCACATTTTAAAATTTATTCTGCCAAACTCTGTCTTTTGATTGGAGAGTTTAATCCACTTACATTTAAAATAATTACTGATTAGAAGTTACTTCTGTCATTTTGCATTACTGTCTCTTTTGCGTTTAGTTGTTTTTGTAGTAAAACATTAAAAAATATCCTTATTTCCTTTTGTGTATACACTATAGCTGTTTTCTTTGTGTTTATATTTAATATTCTCAAGTTAAAACATTATTTAAATTTATACCAGCTTAACTTCAGAAACATACAAAAACTCAGCTCCTTTACAGCTCCATTCCCATCCTTTTCATTTATTGATGTCACAGAATTACATCTTTGTATATTGTGTATCTAAAAACATGAATTAAAAATTGTTTTTTTAAATGTAATAGCCTCTTTTTTAAGTATGTTTTTTATTGAAGTGCAGTTGATAAGCAAAATTATATTGGTTTCAAGTATGCAACACAGTCATTCAACAGTTATCACACATTAATAAATCCTCAACTACTGCAGGTACTATCTGTCAATGTAGAAGGATGTTACAGACCACTGACTACATTATCCATGCTGCACTTCCATCCGCATCACCATTTTATATTATGATTAAGATTTTTTTTTTTTGTAGATAATTATTTTTTATTGAAGGGTAGTTGACACACAGTATTACATTAGTTTCAGGTGTACAACACAGTGATTCAACATTTATATACATGATAATTCTAGCTACCAGCTATCACCATACAAAGTTGTTACAATATTTTGACTATATTCCTTATGCTATACATTACATCCCAGTTACTTATTTATTTTACAATTGGAAGTGTGTGCTTTTTTTTTTTTTTGAGAGGGCATCTCTCATATTTATTGATCAAATGGTTGTTAACAACAATAAAATTCTGTATAGGGGAGTCAATGCTCAATGCACAATATGATTAAGATTTTTGTGGTTCTTTATCCCCCTCACCCACCCCAGCCTCTCCCCCATGGTAACCGCCAGTCACTTCTCAGTGTCTCTGAGTCTACTGCTGTTGTTCATTTTGTTTTTAGATTGCACATATAAATGAAATCATATGGCATTTATCTTTTCTCTGTCTGGTTTACTTCACTTAGCATAGTATCCTCTAGGTCCATCCATGTTGTCAGATAGGGCAGGATTTCATTCTTTTTATGGCTGAATAATAGTCCATTGTGTATATGTACCATGTCTTCTTTATCCATTGATCTGCTGATGGACATTTGGTTGCTTCCATATCTTGGCTGTTGTAAATAATGTGGCAGTAAACATAGGGGTGCATATATATCTTTCGAATCAGAGATTTTGTTTGGGTTAAATCCCTAGGAGTGGAGTTACTGGGTCATATGGTATTTCTATTTTTAGTTTTTTGAGGAACCTCCATACTGCTTTCCGTAGTGACTACACAAATTTACATTCCCACCAGGTGTTGGAGGGTCCCCTTTTCATCTGTGTCAACACTTATTATTTCTGTATTAGTTTCTTAAATTATATGAAAATCAAAATATAGTTACAAACCAAAGTTACATTAATACCAGCTTTTAGACTTACAATTTTTAAAAAGTATTAGCTCTTAAATCATGTAAAAAACAAAAAATGGAGTTACAAACCACTGTTATAATACTAGCTCTTATAATTGCTCATATATTTACTTTCAGTGAGGTCTTTATTTCTTCATATGGCTTCAAGTTACTCTCTCGTGTCCTTTCATTTCATACTACAGGACTCCCTTGGGCATTTCTTGCAGGGAAGGTCTTGTGAACTCTCAGCTTTTGTTTACCTGAGAATGACTTAATTTCTCTCTCACTTTTGCAGGACAGTTTTGTTGTATATAGTTATCTTGGTTGACATTTTTTTTTCTCTTAGCACTTTGAATATATGGACCCTCTGTCTTCTGCCCTCCTGAGTTTCTGATAGGAAGTCTGCTGATAATCTTATTTAAGATCCCTTGTATGTGTCTATTCACTTCTCTCCTACTGTTTTTATGATTCTTTGTCTTTAGGCTTTTGACATTTCAGTATAATGTGTCTCATTGTGGGTCTCTGAGTTTGTACTCCTTGGAATTTGTTGAGCTTCTTGACTGTTTATATTCATGTCTTTTGTCAAATTTGGGAAGTTTTTGATTAATATGTCTTCATATAGCCTCTCTGTTCCTCCTCCCTCCTTCTAGGACTCCCACAGTGTGTGTATTCATTTGCTTGATGATGTCCCAGAGGTTCCTTAGGCCCTCTTCACTCTTCTTCAGGGTGGAATAAGAGTGCAACAGTGGATGCCCACCTCTGTGTCTCTACTTTTCTCCTCTCTGGAGAATGGGAAGTGGGGCTGAAAATTCCAGGAACATGGTTTGGTCTGTCTGGTGACCCGCTCCCATCCAGGAGCCCACCAAAGAGTTAGTTTATTAGAATAAAAGACACTGCTGTCACCCAGGACATTCCAAGGGATTTAGGAACTGTTTCAGGAATAAGGGTCAAAGACCAATGTATATTTTCTTTTATTTCACAAGTATATAACTTTTTGACTTGTCTTCTTTCACTTAGCAGAATGCATTTAAAATTCATCTAAGTTGTGATATGAATTAATAGTTGTTAAAAGACATAAATATATAAACAGCCAAGTAATATGAACTCAAAGACCCACACTGAGACACATTATAATGAAACTGTCAAAAGCTAAAGACAAAGAGAGAATCTTGAAAACAGCAAGAGAGAATACAATACAATGAATGGTATTTCATTGTAATTAAATATCATTATTTGTTTAACTGTTCACCTATTGAAGACATCTTGGGAGCTTCCACTCTCATGAACGAGCCTTCTGGAAACATTTGCATGCAGGGTTTTGTGTGGTCATAAGTTTTCAAATCAGTTGGCTAAGTACCTAGCAGTGTAATTGCAGAGTCATATGGGAAGTCTGTGTTTAACTTTCTAAAAACTGTCTTCCAAAGCAGTTATACCATTTAACATTCACAACAGCAGTGAAGGAATGTCCTGTTGCTCTGTATCCTCACTAACATTTGATATTGTAGTTTTTTTTTGCTTTTAGCTGTTCTAGTATGTATGTAGTGGTATCTCATTTTTCTTTTAACCTGCATTTCTATGACAAGTGATGTTCAACGTTTTTTATATTCTTATTTACTATCCTTATTTCTTCATCATGAAGTCTCTGTTCAGATATTTTTCCTCATTTGAAAATTTGTTGTTTTTTTTTCTTATTTTTGAGTTTTAAGAGTTCTTTTTTATATATTCTGGATGTGAGTCCAGATAAACAGATATGTTGTGTGCAGGTATTTTTCCTAATCTACAACTTGATTTTTCATTCTCTTCTGCAGTGTCTTTACCAAAGGAAAGAGCTTAATTCTGATAAAGTTCAATTTATCATTTGTTTTCATATATTTTGCTTTTTTTTTAATTTATTTTTTATTTATTTTTATTTTTTATTTTATTATCATTAATTACAATTACATGAAGAACATTATGTTTACTAGGGTCCCCCTTTCCCCAAGTCCCCCCCACAAACCCCATTACAGTCACTGTCCATCAGCGTAGTAAGATGTTGTAGAATCACTACTTGTCTTCTCTGTGTTGCACAACCCTCCCCATGACCCCACACACACATTATACATGCTAATCGTAATACCACCTTTCTTTTTCCCCGCCCTTATCCCTCCCTTCCCTCCCATTCTCCCCAGTTCCTTTCCCTTTGGTAACTGTTAGTCCATTCTTGGGTTCTATGATTCTGCTGCTGTTTTGTTCCTTCAGTTTTTCCTTTGTTCTTATACTCCACATATGAGTGAAATCATTTGGTATTTGTCTTTCTCCGCCTGGCTTATTACACTGAGCATAATACCCTCTAGCTCCATTCATGTTGTTGCAAATGGTAGGATTTGTTTTCTTCTTATGGCTGAATAATATTCCATTGTGTATATGTACCACATCTTCTTTATCCATTCATCTACTGACGGACACTTAGGTTGCTTCCATTTCTTGGCTGTTGTAAATAGTGCTGCGATAAACATAGGGGTGCATTTGTCTTTTTCAAACTGGGCTGCTGCATTCTTAGGGTAAATTCCTAGAAGTGGAATTCCTGGGTCAAATGGTATGTCTATTTTGAGCATTTTGAGGAACCTCCATACTGCTTTCCACAATGGTTGAACTAATTTACATTCCCACCAGCAGTGTAGGAGGGTTCCGCTTTCACCGCATCCTCACCATCATTTGTTGTTGTTTGTCTTTTGAATGGTAGGCATCCTTACTGGTGTGAGGTGATATCTCATTGTGGTTTTAATTTGCATTTCTCTGATGACTAGCGATGTGGAGCATCTTTTCATGTGTCTGTTGGCCATCTGAATTTCTTCTTTGGAGAAGTGTCTGTTCAGCTCCTCTGCCCATTTTTTAATTGGATTATTTGCTTTTTGTTTGTTGAGGTGTGTGAGCTCTTTATATATTTTGGATGTCAAGCCTTTATCGGATCTGTCATTTACAAATATATTCTCCCATACTGTAGGGTACCTTTTTGTTCTATTCATGGTGTCCTTTGCTGTACAGAAGCTATTCAACTTGATGTAGTCCCACTTGTCATTTTTGCTTTTGTTTCCCTTGCCCCGGGGAGATATGTTCGTGAAGAAGTCGCTCATGTTTTTGTCTAAGAGATTTTTGCCTATGTTTTTTTCTAGGAGTTTTATAGTTTCATAATTTACCTTCAGGTCTTTGATCCATTTCGAATTTACTTTTGTGTATGGGGTTAGACAGTGATCCAGTTTCATTCTCTTACATGTAGCTGTCCAGTTTTGCCAACACCATCTGTTGAACAGACTGTCATTTCCCCATTGTATGTCCATGGCTCCTTTATCGTATATTAATTGACCATATATATTTGGGTTAATGTCTGGAGTCTCTATTCTGTTCCACTGGTCTGTGGCTCTGTTCTTGTGCCAGTACCAAATTGTCTTGATTACTGTGGCTTTGTAATAGAGCTTGAAGTTGGGGAGCGATATCCCCCCCACTTTATTCTTCCTTCTCAGGACTGCTTTGGCTATTTGGGGTCTTTGGCGGTTCCATATGAATTTTTGAACTATTTGTTCCAGTTCATTGAAGAATGCTGTTGGTAATTTGATAGGGATTGCATCAAATCTGTATATTGCTTTGGGCAGGATGGCCATTTTGATGATATTAATTCTTCCTAACCAAGAGCATCGGATGAGTTTCCATTTGTTAGTGTCCCCTTTAATTTCTCTTAAGAATGTCTTATGGTTTTCAGGGTATAGGTCTTTCACTTCTTTGGTTAGGTTTATTCCTAGGTATTTTATTCTTTTTGATGTAATTGTGAATGGAATTGTTTTCCTGATTCCTCTTTCTTTTGGTTCATTGTTTGTATATAGGAAAGCCACAGTTTCTTTGTGTTAATTTTGTATCCTGCAACTTTGCTGTATTCCGATATCAGTTCTGGTAGTTTTGTAGTAGAGTCTTTAGGGTTTTTTTATGTACAGTATCATGTCATCTGCAAATAGTGACAGTTTAACTTTTTCTTTACCAATCTGGATTCCTTGTATTTCTTTGTTTTGTCTAATTGCAGTGGTTAGGACCTCCAGTACTATGTTAAATAACAGTGGTAAGAGTGGGCATCCCTGTCTCGTTCCGGATCTCAGAGGAAAAGCTTTCAGATTTTCGCTTTTCAGTATGATGTTGGCTGTGGGTTTATCATATATGGCCTTTATTATGTTGAGGTACTTGCCCTCTATATGCGTTTTGCTGAGACTTTTTATCATGAATGGATGTTGAATTTTGTTGAATGCTTTTCAGCATCTGTGGAGATGATCATGTGGTTTTTGCCCTTCTTTTTGATTATGTGGTAGATGATGTTGATGGATTTTCAAATGTTGTACCATCCTTGCATCCCTGAGATGAATCCCACTTGGTCGTGGTATATGATCCTTTTGATATATTTTTGAATTTGGTTTGCTGATATTTTGTTGAGTATTTTTGCATCTACGTTCATCAGGGATATTGGTCTGTAGTTTTCTTTTTTGGTGGGGTCTTTGCCTGGTTTTGGTATTAGGGTGATGTTGGCTTCATAGAATGAGTTTAGGAGTATTCCCTCTTCTTCTATTTTTTGGAAAACTTTAAGGAGAATGGGTATTATGTCTTCTCTGTATGTCTGATAAAATTCTGAGGTAAATCCATCTGGCCCGGGGGTTTTGTTCTTGGGTAGTTTTTTGATTCCTGCTTCAATTTCCTTGCTCGTAATTGGTTTGTTTAACTTTTGTGTTTCTTCCTTGGTCAGTCTTGGAAGGTTGTATTTTTCTGGGAAGTTGTCCATTTCTTCTAGGTTTTCCAGCTTGTTAGCATATAGATTTTCATAGTATCCTCTAATAATTCTTTGTATTTCTGTGGAGTCTGTCGTGATTTTTCCATTCTCTTTTCTGATTCTGTTGATGTGCATTGATTCTCTTTTTCTCTTAATAAGTTTGGCTAGAGGCTTATCTATTTTGTTTATTTTGTCAAAGAACCAGCTCTTGGTTTCATTGATTTTTTCTATTGTTTTATTCTTCTCAATTTTATTTATTTCTTCTCTGGTCTTTATTACGCCCCTCCTTCTGCTGACTTTAGGCCTCGTTTGTTCTTCTTTTTCCAATTTCAATAATTGTGACGTTAGACTATTCATTTGGGATTTTTCTTCCTTCTTTAAACATGCCTGGATTGCTATATACTTTCCTCTTAAGACTGCTTTCGCTGCATCCCACAGAAATTGGGGCTCTGTGTTGTTGTTGTCATTCGTTTCCATATATTGCTGGATTTCCATTTTAATTTGGTCGTTGGTCCGTTGATTATTTAGGAGCGTGTTGTTAAGCCTCCATGTGTTTGTGACCCTTTTTGCTTTCTTGGTACAATTTATTTCTAGTTTTATACCTTTGTGGTCTGAAAAGTTGGTTGGTAGGGTTTCAATCTTTTGGAATTTACTGAGGCTCTTTTTGTGGCCTAGTATGTGGTCTATTCTGGAGAATGTTGCATGTGCACTTGAGAAGAATGTGTATCCTGTTGCTTTTGGATGTAGAGTTCTACAGATGTCTATTAGGTCCATCTGTTCTAGTGTGTTGTTCAGTGCCTCCGTGTCCTTACTTATTTTCTGTCCGGTGGATCTATCCTTTGGGGTGAGTGGTGTGTTGAAGTCTCCTAAAATGAATGCATTGCATTCTATTTCCTCCTTTAATTCTGATAGTATTTTTTTCACATATGTTGGTGCTCCTGTGTTGGGTGCATATGTATTTATATTGATCATATCCTCTTGTTGGACTGAGCCCTTTATCATTATGTAGTGTCCTTCTTTATCTCTTGTTACTTTCTTTGTTTTGAAGTCTATTTTGTCTGATATTAGTACTGCAACACCTGCTTTTTTCTCCCTGTTGTTTGCATGAAATATTTTTTTCTATCCCTTGACTTTTAATCTGTGCATGTCTTTGGGTTTAAGGTGAGTCTCTTGTAAGCAGCACATAGATGGGTCTTACTTTTTTATCCATTCTATTACTGTGTGTCTTTTAATTGGTGCATTCAGTCCATTTACATTTAGGGTGATTAATGAAAGGTATGTACTTATTGCCATTGCAGGTTTTAGATTTGTGGTTACCAAAGGTTCAAGGTTAGCTTCTTTAGTATCTTACTGTCTGACTTAACTTGCTTATTGAGCTACTATAAACACTGTCTGGTGATTCTTTATTTCTCTCCCTTCTTGTTCCTCCTTCTCCATTCTTTATATGTTGGTTGTTTATTCTGTGCTCTTTTGTGTTTCCTTTAACCGCTTTTGTGGGTAGTTGTTTTTATTTTTTGCCTGTAGTTAGTATTTGGTTGGTCTGCTCTCTTTGCTGTGATTTTATTTTCTCTGGTGACATCTATTTAGTCTTAGGAGTGCTCCCATCTAGAGCAGTCCCTCTAAAATACCCTGTAGAGGTGGTTTGTGGGAAGCAAATTCCCTCAACTTTTGCTTGTCTGGTAATTGTTTATTCCCTCCTTCATATTTAAAAGATAATTGTGCTGGATACAGTATCCTTGGTTCAAGGCCCTTCTGTTTCATTGCATTAAATATATCATGCCATTCTCTTCTGGCCTGTAAGGTTTCTGTTTAGAAGTCTGATGATAGCCTGATGGGTTTTCCTTTGTAGGTGATCATTTTCCTCTCTCTAGCTGCCTTTAAAACTCTATCCTTGTCCTTGATCTTTGCCATTTAATTATTATGTGCCTTGGTGTTGTCCTCCTTGGGTGCCTTCTGTTGGGAGTTCTGCGTACTTCCATGGTCTGATCAGTTATATCCTCCCCCAGCTTTGGGAAGTTTTCAGCAATTTTTCTTCAAATACACTTTCTATCCCTTTTTCTCTCTCTTCTTTTTCTGGTACCCCTATAATGCGGATATTGTTCCTTTTGGATTGGTCACACACTTCTCTTAATATTGTTTCTTTCCTGGAGATCCTTTTATCTCTCTCTGCGTCAGCTTCTCTGTGTTCCTGTTCTCTGATTTCTATTCCATTAATGGCCTCTTGCACCTCATCCAGTCTGCTCTTAAGTCCTTCCAAAGATTGTTTCATTTCTGTAATCTCCCTCCGGACTTCATCCCTTAGCTCTTGCTTATTTCTCTGAAGTTCCATCAGCATGGTTGTGACCTTTATTTTGAATTCTTTTTCGGGGAGAGTGGTTAGGTCTATCTCCCCAGATTACTTCTCAGGGGAGGATGTCTGGGTTAGTCTGATCTGTATCAAATTCTTCTGCCTTTTCATGGTGATAGAGGTAGTTGTGGGGAGCTGGCGCGTGTGTCACCTGGGAGAACATCCGTTCTTGCTGGTTTGTGGCTTTCCTCTCCTGGGAGAACAGCAACCCCTAGTGGCTTGTGCTGGGCAGCTGTGCGCAGACGGGGTGTCTGATTCTTGCCCTGCCACTGTGGAAGAAGCTCTTCCTGGTTGCTGTGGGTGTGGCAACTGCCTCTATGGCGGAGTAGCGCCGGAAGGGGAACGGGCTGGAGGCTGTTTATCACCATGAGTTGCCTTCGAACTGCCCTGCTGCCCAGGGGGTTGAGGCGCCAGGAGTTCCCCAGGATTCCCATTTACTCGTCTGATTGTGCCAGGGCGCTTCTGTCCACCTGTCCCTTTAAGATTTTCAAAGGACACTCACTTTTCTTTGTCCTAGGGGCGCTGGCCACGGGGACCCGCTCACAGGTCTTGCTGTTCTGTTTCCCTAGCATCTAGCACACCACGCACTGTGTGTCTGCGCTCCGGTGTGGATGGCTAGGGCTGGGTGTTCAGGAGTCCTGGGCTCCCCCTCCCTTCCCGCTCTGACTCCTCTCCTCCTGCCAGGAGCTGCGGTGAGGGCCGCTCAGGTCCCGCCAGCCCACAGCTTGTATCTTACCCTCTTTGAGAGGCACTGGGTTCTTGCAGGTGTGGATGTAGTCTTGCTGTTGTCCTGTTTCTTCTGGTGTCTCTTTTAGTAATAGTTGTATTTGTTGTGTTTTCAAAAGTATATATGGTTTTGGGAGGAGATTTCTGCTGCTCTACTCATGCCGCCATCCTGGCTCCTGCTTTGGCTTTTTTATGTAAAAACTCTCCTAAAGGTCAAAGAAATTTTTTTATATGTTCTACATGTTTTATTATTTTGTTCTTTACATTATGGCCTATAAGTCATATTGAGTTAAATTTTGTGTAAGTTGTAATTTTTGTGTTAATATTCTTTTCTTTTTTTTTCCATATTTGCAAAAAATCAGAACCATTTGTTTCTATAGACTATCCTTTCGCCATCTAATAGCCTTTGCACTTTTGTGAAATAGAAGTTTAGTTTACTATATTTGTGTTCATCTATTTCTGGACTCTGTTTTGTTCCATTGATTTGTGTGTCTATTCTTTTGGCTAAGTACCTAGCAAAAAGGTATTTGTGGTATTTGTCTAATACCACACTGTCTTGATTACTCTAATATTATACTATAGTAGTCTTGATCCCAGGTAATGTAAGTCCTCTGACTTTTTTCTTATTTTTCAGAATTGTTTTGGCTATTCTAGTACTTTTACCTTTACATATACATTTTAAACTTAGTCTGTTGATAGCTACAGAAACATTTTCTGGAATTCTGATTTGGATTGGAATGGATGTATAGATAAAATTGGAAACAATTTATATCTTGACTATATATATAAAGTTTTCCAACCCAATAATATGGAATATCTCTTCATTTATTTAGATCTTTGATTCTTTCATCTATATTTTGGAGTTTTCCACATACAGTTCCTGCACATATTTTGGTTTATACCTAAGTACATTATTTTCCCCAAAGCTATTGCCAATATTTTTTTTAATGCAAATTCTAATTGTTCATTACAGGTATGTAGGAGAACAGTTGAGTTTTATATGTTGACCTTGTATCTTGCAATGTTCTTAAAACTCAGTTATTGAGGAATTTTTTTGTAGATTCATTGAGGTTTTCTACATAAATAAATCATGTCATTTGTGAATAAAAGTAGTTTTATTTCTTCCTTTCCAATCTGTGTGCCTTTTAGTTGTTTTTCTTGCCCTATTTAAATAAGTTGGACTATAAGTACCATGTTGGGAGGGACTGATGAGAGAGACTTTCACTGTTTCTCTGTATTCTTGGAGGGACTGATGAGAGAGTTTTACTGTTTCTCTGTATTCTTGCCTTAGTCTCAATCTTAAGGGGGAAGCATCCACTCTCCGTTACTGTGTTAGCTGTAGGATTTTCATATATTCTCTTTAGTAGATTAAAGAAGTTTCTTAAGTTTATCATGAATGAATTAATTTTCATCTATTTTTTATTCTGTTTGGTCTTCAAATGAAATAGGTTATTTTAATGTCATTAGATCTTGTTTTTTTTCTTACATAATTAATTTAAACAAAACCTTGATTTTTGATAAAAGGAAAAAGTTAAAATACTCATTTAATCTGTATAAGATTAATATTTCATTCATCATGAAATGAATAGAAATTAAGTAAAGACATTTTATTTTGTAATTTTAAATAATATACTGATTTTTTTCCCCAAACTACAATTATATACCACCCAAAACAATGAAAAATATTCCAAAATTTTCTGTAAATGTGATGGGGAAGTATTCTGTTACTATTAAAGTAATTTAGGACTAGTAAAGAAAATCAATGTATAATCTTCATCAGTTTGAGAAATATCCATCTTAAAGTCTTTTGCATGATGTTGGGAATTTCATGACAAAAAGGTATAGTATATAAATAACAAATTTTGAAGAGCCATCTGATAGCAAACCCTTAGTAATACTGAAATATTAATTTTTCTGTATGTTGGGGGTAAGAAATGAATACAGAAAAACCTGTGTGAGAGCATGGAACACACTTCTGCTCTGCTTGTTGTGGTAAGTGGGCAAAAGGTTAAGCCATCAGTCCATTTTCCAGTGTCAGCTAAACAGTGGGTTTCTTTGTGTTGCTCATTTGTTAGCACAATATAGCAAGTGTTATTGAGAGGTAAACAAAGCAAGTCTTACATCAGACATTGAGCTTTTCAAAAAGTTGGAATGGGATGTACTGGGTGTTCAAAGAGTAAATTGATAGTACATTTTTATGGAAACCAGTGCTGCAGAGTAAATTGTATTGGAAATCAGACCAACATTATACATCAGTGATAACTCAGGTAAATATATGTCTGGTGGTACCAATTATAGAGAGTAATGTTGTGGGCTGGGGAGCGCCTCCACCCCCCACCCCCCACAGACAAAAGAGAAAACAACACTTACTGAAACATGGCCAGCCATAGGTTTATTTTCCTTAGCCATTTAGTTGGGGTAGATTTTACTTATATATAAATAAACCTTTTATTCATAAGATATAGTTTTAATATAGAATGTTTCCAGAGGCATGAAGTGTTATTTAGGACCTTTCCGTTAATGGCCAAAGAATATTTCTTGAGCATCCATGCAGATTAGATCTTGAACAGCTGCATGGAGCACAGAGAAGTCATGATTCCTGCCTCTGTGAACTAACTTGAATAAGTTCTTTCATCTAAAGATCTCACTGTTTGTCTGTTTCATGAATCCCTTATCTCATCTCTGAAGGGCTCATTCAGTTTAATACAGTTCAACTTTGTGGTTTAGAGCTCTAGAAACTGCTGTTGTAACTTACAATGCACAAAAAAGATGTTAATTTCAAAATTTCCTTAAATAATTAGATGAAATCCACTCTAAAGTGATAGTTTTTTTTTTTTGGCAAAGATTTAGAATGATAACTAGGGATTCTAATTCAAATTTAACTAGTTGTGTTATCTTAAATAAATTATGTATCCTTTCAGTATCCAATTTCTCTGTGGTCATAACAAGGCGTAACAGCTAAGAGACACACATCTGTTGAAATGCCTGAGTTCATTTGTTTTACATAAATTTGGAGTGCTGTCATTCTACCTACTCATAATCTCAGGCTCATATAGTATTCTGCAACCATTTTAGCAGTGATTAACTGAAAGTCACTATCATATCATTTAGATGTGATTTGTTAAGAAAATATTAGATGATGTTCTCCTTATCTAGATACTTAGATCACATATTGCCACTTACTTGGTGTTGCCTCCCATTTCATGCTGCCTTATTACTGTCTACTTATTGAGTTCTTTGAATTCAGGGATCTTGACTTATTTGAACCTTCCCAAAAATTACTGTTCAGTGCCTTTTAAATATGGAGTAAACTTCTGGGTTTTGTTTTTTGTTTTTTTTTCATTGCTTTGGAGTGTCCCACATGTTCTTTTCCAATCATGGAGATGGCTAAATTTAACTGTAGTTTTACTAAAGAGCTTATTTACTATATTAAAACCACCTGGTCATAATCTTAGAAATCTGGTACCATTTTCTTTTTCCTTTGAGCATATGTAAATAGGGATCAGAGAACATTGATCCAAGCATTTCTAACTCAGAATGGCAAAAACACAAAAAGAGTTTGGGTATTTATACATTAGAAATAAAATAATGTAGGTGGCATTTATTCATGCAATCAGTGAATATTACTGGCATCAACTAAATGTTAGGTTCTTTGCTGTACCTAGAAACATAGTGATTGAAAAAAAAAACAGATAAGATCCCTTCCTGATGGAGCTTATGGTCAGTAAATGGACAAAATATTTATTTAAACCAGACCGTAACAATGCAATACAGATTATAGACAAGTAGGTGGTGTGAGAGACTAACTGGGTGAAGACTGTGCTACTTTTCATACAGTGCTTAGAAGAGGCCTCTTAAAGACACAATATAAGACTGTAAGGATAAGGAACTGCCTAGATTATGGTCTCTAAATAATGTTCTCTTTGAAAAAGAAGTCACAATTCCTTGGGAAACTATCTTACTGCAAACTGAAATAGGAACTGTAAAAGAAAACAAACTGTAACGTCTGCTGGGATCATGATATGGAAGCCAACTTGGAAAGACTCCCACTGACCACATGGAACAATTGGAGCACCGAAGAATAGTGACTGCAGTAAAGTGAAACACATCCATTAATCAAAATTTATGAGTTCATAATGTTATTTTTAAAATTCACTGGACCAAAACTGTACAATCAAGTATTTTTCTTGCTTTTCCTCTGAAAACTGTACCTCAGGATAACCAAATAGTTCAGGAGGGATAGTTCTTTAAAAAAGAATTCCAGCTAGTAAATGCAGAAAGAAGGACAAACTCTTCTATCTTAATGAAATGAAAGTACATACATAAGCAATGAAATTTCTCACAGCTTCCTATATATACTTTTGAATATTTTGTGTTGGGAAACTTAAAAGTAATTTAAAGGAGGAGGGTGAGAATTCAGAATGTGGGAATGGTAATGGTGGGAAGATACTTCACATAAACATAGACAGTATAAACAAGGTGCAGAAGTGAAATAAATGATGTCCTAGTGTCTGGTTTAACAATTTCTTTAAGAATTGTTTCATTTATAGCCATGTCACAGACAGATAATATCTATAGTTTTTTTTAAATTGCTTCTTTCCATTGCTATGTTTTTAAGTATAATTTCAAAGTTACCAGAAAGTACAAGGTCTGTAAGTTGAAGTATTGTGGATGTGCAGTTGTATGTGAGTTCTCAGAACACACAGTACCTGGAAATAGTGAAACTAATATTGTCAAGTTTAGGAGGAGCTTGAGATTCAGTAGTTCCTGCTACCCTTTGGATTCTTTGAAGTAATCGTAAACAAAAGGATTCAACAATGGATTTATTTAATAAGCCAAATTGATTTGGCAGAAGACCTTAGCAAAAGGTGGAATTTATAGAGGGCAGCATTGATATTACTTGTGCAACCTCTGCTTAAAGTAAGCAATATGTTAATTAATATAAATTGTTCCTCATCTCAGCATCTTATTTATTCCTTTTAAAGTTATATGTATAGAAATGAATATCCCAAAGTTTATGATTTCTAATCCTATTATATTGGCCCCTGTTATTGTAGTAGGGGACCACGTATGTTCTTGCCTAAAAAGCAGTATGTTCTATATTCAGGGTGAGTTTAACCTTATTTGTAAAGAAAACAGTCTTCTCTATTCAACTCCTGATACCCACTGTATCTTTTATAGATAAATACTCTATTTTGTCCAGGTTCATGTTGCATGGATAACAATAAATGGGTGTAGTTCTTTGTAAACCTAATTTTTTAAAAGTGATTTGTGCCATGGTATTATTTAAAAAGAAAAACCCCTTAAAATCTATCTTGAAAATTACTAGTGTAAAATAGCAACAAGATTTGTTCATTAATTTTACAAGCCAGTGTGTATCTGTTAAATGTGCTGTTGCCCTTCCTGGTATATGAAAGTTTGGCTGCTTGGATTTAGAAATGTAGTACATGCCACAGCAGAGGAATGGTGGGAAATTGAGATGTCAACCTGTGTAATCAAAGATATTCCAGCAGTGGTTTATTTTTGTGGCTGGTTAGATAGTTTGGTGAAATGAAAAGCATATCAATTAAGTTTCTATTTTCTCATCCTTATACTTAGCCTTTTCCTAAGTTATAGTGTTCGTCCATTTATGATTTTTTTTTACTTTTTTTTAAAGTAATTTTTTTATTTTGGAGTCATTAATCTACAATTACATGAAGAACATTACGTTTACTAGGCTCCCCCCTTCACCAAGTCCCCCCCACATACCCCTTCACAGTCACTGTCCATCAGCGTAGTAAGATGCTGTAAAATCACTACTTGTCTGCTCTGTGTTGCACAGCCCTCCCCGTGCCCCCACCACCACACTATACATGCTAATTGTAATGCCCCCTTTCTTTTTCCCCACCCCTGTCCCTCCCTTCCCACCCATCCTCCCCAGTCCCTTTCCCTTTGGTAACTATTAGTCCATTCGTGGGTTCTGTGATTCTGCTGCTGTTTTATGATTTATGATTTTTTTTTTTAACTTATGAATTCAACTTACATTTGGAAAGATCGGATTTGCTGAGTGATGTATCGTAAGGAAAAAGAGTTTCCTTTATGGCACAATACTTATTTTAAAAAACATTTTTTTTTAATAGGGTATTCAGAAGTTGGCTAGTCAGTATCTGAAGAGAGATTGGCCTGGAATAAAAGCTGATGATCGGAATGATTACAGGTAATTTAATAAGTAGTTCTTACCCATTTTCTTTAAGAACTGTTTCATTTATAGCCATGGCATAGAAAGATAATATCTATAGTTTTTTTTAGAAAATTGGTTCTTTCCTCTGCTATGTTTTTAAGTATAATTTCAAAATTTTCAAAAAGTGTTAATGTTCCATAGCATGTAGATAGTCTGTATAAAATAGGTCACTTACATATGTTTTAAACCAATATTATATTATATTATATTTAATTAATTAATTAATACCCACATGTGGAATTTAAAGAAGGTAGATGACATTGGAACACAAATTATTTCCTCAGTGACCTATACATAAAACACATTATTGCAACAATAATGAAACGAGATTGTACTGTTCTATCATGATCATTGGATCATTACTTCTAAAACAAATTCTAAATTTGGAAGGATAGAATTTTGTGAGCCTAAGGGAAAAGAATTCCTAAGATACACATACCTATGTAAGTAAATAAAACAAGGTATCCAGAAACTGGCTAGTCAATATCCCACATACACATTTTGAAGAAAGTAGATAGCAAAGGAATATAAATTGTGTCCTCAGTGACCTACAGATATCTTTAAAATATTTGTAATTTTGCTTAGAATTTGATGTCTTTTTTGAGGTTGGTATGTAACCATTTTTTGGCTTTTGTACTCAGAACTGTCCTTAGTGGTGAGAGAACCATCGGTCAAAGACAAGATTTCAGAGCTTGTAGTCTAGCTGGAGTTAAGACTAATGCCCATGAAACAATAGTGGAGAACCCAGGGTATTAAGAACTCAGGATCGAAGTGTGTGGTTTGGAGTCGAATATGAAATCACATAGCTGGATTGTAGGTGAAGACTGACATCATCATAAATTCTTAATGGTGCTAGAACACTGAAGTATAAACAATAAACCATCATAGTTCTTCGCAGTTGCAGACAAGCTGATAACTTGGAAGGTGGCCTGATAGCTATAGATAATAAAACATCCAAATAGTTGCAGTATAAAAATAATAAAGCAGAAAAAGAAAATAAACAAAAATAAGAGAATTTCTTGTAGACTTTCCAATAGCTACAAAGTTCAGTTAAGGAGGGAGGAGAGAGCAGATGAAGTTCTATGCAAAAGAGACACGTAGAGAAAAATCTGGAGGTGAGATTGAGAATGATATGTTCAGTATTGCTGGCATAAGGAAAGGCTGACCAAGGAAGAGTTTGCTTGCTGGAAAGTAAAGAAGGACTCACATTTATAGACAGGCTGTACTCCAAGTTTGTTTGAGATATAAGATGGAGGTTATCAAAGAATTAAGGATGAAAAGATCCAGCCCCAGCCAGCTTATATAACCTATTTTTAAAACTATGTTAAAACAATTTTTAGCAAATATTTACTATATGTCAGACACTATACTAGGAACTTTAATTTACCTCTCATGATTATCAAAGCAACCCTATGAAGAACATATAATTATATATCCTCTTTCTATTTTTTTTTTGAGAGGGCATCTCTCATATTTATTGATCAAATGGTTGTTAACAACAATAAAATTCTGTATAGGGGACTCAATGCACAATCATTAATCAACCCCAAGCCTAATTTTCAACAGTCTACAATCTTCTGAAGCATAACGAACAAGTTCTTACATGGTGAACAAGTTCTTACATAGTGAATAAATTCTTACATGGTGAACAGTGCAAGGGCAGTCATATCACAGAAACTTTCAGTTTTGATCACGCATCATGAACTATAAACAATCAAGTCAGATGTGATTATTCGTTTGATTTTTATACTTGATTTATATGTGAATCCCACATTTCTCCCTTGTTATTATTATTATTTTTTTTTTAGTAAAATGCTGAAGTGGTAGGTAGATGCAAGATAAAGGTAGAAAACATAATTTAGTGCTGTAAGAGGGCAAATGTAGATGATCAGGTCTGTGCCTATAGACTAAGTATTAATCCAAGCTAGACAAGGGCAACAAAACATCCACGGATGCAGAAGATTTCTCTCAAAACAGGGGGAGTGAGGTTCTAAGCCTCACCTCTGTTGATCCCCAATTTCTCACCTGATGGCCCCCCTGCGACTGTGCCTGTCTTAGGTTGTTCCTCCCTTGAGGAATCTTACCCGTCTCTAGCTAACCAGTCATCTTTTGGGGCTATACGGGGAAATGTAAAGTTGGTAAGTGAGAGAAGCAATATTCTTTGAAAAGGTTAGCTTTTTACTTCTTTGCAGATTTATGCCCTGTGGCTTTTATGCCCAGCATTTGTCTTGAGGTATCTTTACCACTTGGAAGAATTATGATACTTGGTAAATTCGATATGAGGCACGAATTCTATTTAAGGGTTGTAATTAGAAAGGAAGAAGAAAAGCTATAGAAGTAGCAGACGGAAGAAAATATGGGAAGATTGGTTATTTCTTTGACATATCTTCTTGTAGAGTAACTTCAGCATGGATAGGTTTTAACAAACTACTAATTAAATTATGTACACTCATTAACATAATAGGAATACAGCTACATAACCAAAGCAGACCTACAATTACCAGCCATATCCAGTGAAACCAAGAAAACCAGTTAGGTACCCTAGGCATTTGCGAAAACTTATCAATGATATGATGGATATTGTCTAACTGAATTTGAAGAGTTTGAGAAAAATCAGACAAATTAAAACAATACATTCCTGGGAACTGTTCATATCCCATATGTTCTTTTAACAGTAGATAGTCTATAGTCGCACAATTTTGGAGCACTGCAACTTGCACTTCTCCTAATTCTTGGTTGAGTTCTGACAGTATAGATCCAGTCAAATGTGTTGTTTTACTGTATGCACAGGCCAGCTTAGATATCTCCTTCTTCATTCCAATGGCAAGTCCAGGAACCGGTGGGATGAATGCAGCTACAACTGCAACAGGGCCAGGATCTTTGTTGAAGTTTTTTGATGATCATCTTCTGGAATGACTCTTCCAGAGGATGTTGATGTTGGAAGTTCTTCTTCATATCGTATCTTAATTCGTTTTCTGGGTAGCCAAATTAGGCTTTGATCCTCTGTATAAACACAAACAAACCCTTTGCCCACACTTTGATATGACCTTTATACCATTGTGAAGAACCTATTGGAGATCACCACACAGGAACTGCTTTTTTTTTTTTTTAAGAGAAAGGAATATTATCAGAAAAATGTACTTCCATAGCTGATCATCTGACACCCTTTAAAAGATCAAAATTAAGGATATGTAAAGCATGCATTAATCACTGATTTGCAGTTAGTTTTATCCTATCAGGGAGTAATCCCCATTTTCTTTCTCTTTTTTTTTTTGTTATCATTAATCTACAATTACATGAAGAATATTATGTTTTCTAGGCTCTCCACTACACCAAGTCCCCCCCCACAAACCCCATTACAGTCACTGTCCATCAGCATAGCAAAATGTTGTAGAATCACTACTTATCTTCTCTGTGTTGCACAGTCCTCCCCTTTCTCCCACCCCCCACATTATGCATGCTAATCATAATACCCCATTTCTTCTCCCCCCCTTATCCCTCCCTACCCACCCATCCTCCCCAGTCCCTTTCCCTTTGGTACCTGTTAGTCCATTCTTGGGTTCTGTGATTCTACTGCTGTTCTGTTCCTTCAGTTTTTTCTTTGCTCTTATACTCCACAGATGAGTGAAATCATGTGATACTTGCCTTTCTCTGCCTGGCTTATTTCATGGAGCATAATACCCTCTAGCTCCATCCATATTGTTGCAAATGGTAGGATTTGTTTTCTTCTTATGGCTGAATAATATTCCATTGTGTATATGTACCACATCTTCTTTATCCACTCATCTACTGATGGACACTTAGGTTGCTTTCAATTCTTGGCTATTGTAAATAGTGCTGCGATAAACATAGGGGTGCATCTGTCTTTTTCAAACTAGAGTACTGCATTCTTAGGGTAAATTTCTAGAAGTGGAATTCCTGGGTCAAATGGTATTTCTATTTTGAGCATTTTGAGGAACCTCCATACTGCTTTCCACAATGGTTGAACTGATTTACATTCCCACCAGCAGTGTAGGAGGGTTCCTCTTTCTCCACAACCTCGCCAACATTTGTTGTTGTTTGTCTTTTGGATGGTAGGCATCCTTACTGGAGTGAGGTGACATCTCATTGTGGTTTTAATTTGCATTTCTCTGATAACTAGGAATTTGGAGCATCTTTTCATGTGTCTGTTGGCCATCTGAATTTCTTTTTTGGAGAACTGTCTGTTTAGTTCCTCTGCCCATTTTTTAATTGGATTATTTGTTTTTTGTTTGTTGAGGTGTGTGAGCTCTTTATATATTTTGGATGTCAAGCCTTTATCGGATCTGTCATTTACAAATATATTCTCCCATCCTGTAGGGTACTTTTTGTTCTATTGATGGTGTCTTTTGCTGTACAGAAGCTTTTCAGCTTAATATAGTCTCACTTGTTCATTTTTGCTTTTGTTTTCCTTGCCCGGGGAGATATGTTCAAGAAGAGGTCACTCATGTTTATGTCTAAGAGATTTTTGCCTATGTTTTTTTCTAAGAGTTGTATGGTTTTTCATGACTTATATTCAGGTTTTTGATCCATTTCGAATTTGCTTTTGTGTATGGGGTTAGAAAATGGTCCAGATTCATTCTCTTACGTGTAGCTATCCAGTTTTGCCAACACCATCTGTTGAACAGACTGTCATTTCCCCATTGTATTTCCATGGCTCCTTTATCAAATATTAATTGACCATATATATTTGGGTTAATGTCTGGAGTCTCTAGTCTGTTCCACTGGTCTGTGGCTCTGTTCTTGTGCCAGTACCAAGTTGTCTTGATTACTATGGCTTTGTAGTAGAGCTTCAAGTTGGGGAGTGAGATCCCCCCCACTTTATTCTTCTTTCTCAGGATTGCTTTGGCTATTCGGGGTCTTTGGTGTTTCCATATGAATTTTTGAACTATTTGTTCCAGTTCATTGAAGAATGTTGCTGGTAATTTGATAGGGATTGCATCAAATCTGTATATTGCTTTGGGCAGGATGGCCATTTTGATTATATTAATTCTTCCTAGCCAAGAGCATGAGATGAGTTTCCATTTGTTAGTGTCCCCTTTAATTTCACTTAAGAGTGTCCTGTAGTTTTCATTGTATAGGTCTTTCACTTCTTTGGTTAGGTTTATTCCTAGGTATTTTATTCTTTTTAATGCAATTGTGAATGGAGTTGTTTTCCTGATTCCTCTTTCTATTGGTTCATTGTTAGTGTATAGGAAAGCCACAGATTTCTGTGTGTTAATTTTGTGTCCTGCAACTTTGTTGTATTCCAATATCAGTTCTAGTAGTTTCGGAGTGGAGTCTTTAGGGTTTTTTATGTACAATATCATGTCATCTGCAAATAGTGACAGTTTAACTTCTTCTTTGCCAATCTGGATTCCTTGTATTTCTTAGTTTTGTCTAATTGCCGTGGCTGGGACCTCCAGTACTATGTTAAATAACAGTGGGGAGAGTGGGCATCCCTGTCTTGTTCCCGATCTCAGAGGAAAAGCTTTCAGCTTCTCGCTGTTCAGAGATTGTTGGCTGTGGTTTTATCATATATGGCCTTTATTATGTTGAGGTACTTGCCCTCTATATGCATTTTGCTGAGAGTTTTTATCATGAATGGATGTTGAATTTTGTCAAATGCTTTCCAGCATCTATGGAGATGGTCATGTGGTTTTTTTCCTTCTTTTTGTTGATGTGGTGGATGATTTTGATGGATTTTTGAATGTTGTACCATCTTTGCATCCCTGGGATGAATCCCACTTGGTCATGGTGTATGATCCTTTTGATGTATTTTTGAATTCGGTTTGCTAATATTTTGTTGAGTATTTTTGCATTTACGTTCATCAGGGATTTTGGTCTGTAGTTTTCTTTTTTGGTGGGGTCTTTGCCTGGTTTTGGTATTAGGGTGATGTTGGCTTCATAGAATGAGTTTGGGAGTATTCCCTCATCTTCTATTTTTTGGAAAACTTTAAGGAGAATGGGTCTTATGTCTTCTCTGTATGTCTGATAAAATTCTGAAGTAAATTCATCTGGCACGGGGATTTTGTTCTTGGGTAGTCTTTTGATTACCATTTCAATTTCTTTGCTCGTAATTGGTTTGTTTAACTTTTGTGTTTCTTCCTTGGTCAGTCTTGGGAGGTTGTATTTTTCTAGGAAGTTGTCCATTTCTTCTAGGTTTTCCAGCTTGTTAGCATATAGGTTTTCATAGTAGTCTTTAATAATTCTTTGTATTTCTGTGGAGTCTGTCGTGATTTTTCCATTCTCATTTCTGATTCTGTTGATTTGTGTTGATTCTCTTTTTCTCTTAATAAGTTTCGCTAGAGGCTTATCTATTTTGTTTATTTTCTCAAAGAAACAGCTCTTGGTTTCATTGATTTTTTTCAATTGTTTTATTCTTCTCAATTTTATTTATTTCTTCTCTGATCTTTATTATGTCCCTCCGTCTGCTGACTTTAGGCCTCATTTGTTCATCTTTTTCCAATTTCGACAGTTGTGACATTAGACTATTCATTTGGGATTGTTCTTCCTTCTTTAAACATGCCTGAATTGCTATATACTTTCCTCTTAAGACTGCTTTTGCTGCGTCCCACGGAAGTTGGGGCTCTGTGTTGTTGTTGTCATTTGTTTCCATATATTACTGGATCTCCATTTTAATTTGGTCATTGATCCATTGATTATTTAGGAGCGTGTTGTTAAGCCTCCGTGTGTTTGTGAGCCTTTTTGCTTTCTTGGTACAATTTATTTCTAGTTTTATACCTTTGTGGTCTGAAAAGTTGGTTGGTAGGATTTCGATCTTTTGGAATTTACTGAGGCTCTTTTTGTGGCCTAGTATGTGGTCTATTCTGGAGAATGTTCCATGTGCACTTGAGAAGAATGTGTATCCTGTTGCTTTTGGATGTAGAGTTTTATAGATGTCTATTAGGTCCATCTGTTCTAGTGTGTTGTTCAGTGCCTCTGTGTCCTTACTTATTTTCTGTCCGGTGGATCTATCCTTTGGCGTGAGTTGTGTGTTGAAGTCTCCTAAAATTAATGCATTGCGTTCTATTTCCCCCTTTAGTTCTGTTAGTATTTTTTTTGCATATGTTGGTGCTCCTGTGTTGGGTGCATATATATTTAGAATGGTTATATCCTCTTGTTGTACTGAGCTCTTTATCATTATGTAACGTCCTTCTTTGTCTCTTGTTACTTTCTTTGTTTTGAAGTCTATTTTGTTTGATACTAGTACTGCAACCCATGCTTTCTTCTCTCTGTTGTTTGCCTGAAATATGTTTTTCCATCCCTTGACTTTTAGTCTGTGCATGTCTTTGGGTTTAAGGTGAGTCTCTTGTAAGCAGCACATAGATGGGTCTTGCTTCTTTATCCATTCCATTACTCTGTGTCTTTTGATTGGTGCATTCAGTCCATTTACATTTAGGGTGATTAATGAAAGATAATGTACTTATTGCTATCGCAGGCTTAAGATTCGTGGTTACCAAATGTTCAAGGTTAGCTTCTTTAGTATCTTACTGCCTAACTTAGCTCGCTTATTGAGCTGTTATATACACTGGAGATTCTTTTCTTCTCTCCCTTCTTATTCCTCCTCCTCCATTCTTTATATGTTGGTTGTTTTATTCTGTGCTCTTTCGTGTTTCCTTTAACTGCTTTTAGTGCGTAGTTGATTTTATTTTTCCCTTTAGTTAGTATTTGGTTGGTCTGCTTTCTTTGCTGTGGTTTTATTTTCTCTGGTGACATCTATTTAGTCTTAGGAGTGCTCCCGTTTAGAATAGTCCCTCTAGAATACCCTGTAGAGGTGGTTTGTGGGAGGCAAATTCCCTCAACTTTTGCTTGTCTGGGAATTATTTAATCCCTCCTTCATATTTAAATGATAATCGTGCTGGTTACAGTATCCTTGGTTCAAGGCCCTTCTGTTTCAATGCATTAAATATATCATGCCATTCTCTTCTGGCCTGTAAGGTTTCTGTTGAGAAGTCTGATGATAGCCTGATGGGTTTTCCTTTATAGGTGACCTTTTTCTCTCTAGCTGCCTTTAAAACTCTGTCCTTGTCCTTGATCTTTGCCATTTTAATTATTATGTGTCTTGGTGTTGTCCTCCTTGGGTCCTTTCTGTTGGGAGTTCTGTGTATTTCCGTGGTCTGTTCAATTATTTCCTCCCTCAGCTTGGGGAAGTTTTCAGCAATTATTTCTTCAAAGACACTTTCTATCCCTTTTTCTCTCTCTTCTTCTTCTGGTACCCCTATAATACGGATATTGTTCCTTTTGGATTGGTCACACAGTTCTCTTAATATTGTTTCATTCCTGGAGATCGTTTTATCTCTCTCTATGTCAGCTTCTATGCATTCTTGTTCTCTGGTTTCTATCCATCAGTGGCCTCTTCCATCTTATCCATTCTTCTTATAAATCCTTCCAGCGTTTGTTTCACTTTTGTAATCTCCTTCCGGACATCTGTAATCTCCCTCTGGACATCTTTTATCTCCATCCGGACTTGATCCCTTAGCTCTTGTATATTTCTCTGCATCTCCGTCCTCATGTTTATGATTTTTATTTTGTATTCTTATTCAGGAAGACTGGTTAGGTCTGTCTCCTTCTCAGGTGTTGTCTCTGTAATCTTTGTCTGCCTCAAATTTTGCCTTTTCATGGCAATATAGTTTGCAGAGCTGGCACCAGTGATGTCTGGAAGAACTTCCCTTCTTGTTGGTTTGTGGCCTTCCTCTCCTGTGAGAACAGCAACCTCTAGTGACTTGTCCTGGGCAGCTGCGCACAGACGGGGCTTCTGATTCTTGCCCGGCTGCTGTGAATTTTATCTCCGTTGTTGCTGTGGGCGTGGCCTGCCTCCGGCCGGTGCTCCAATATGGTGGAGCCACGTTGGAGGGGGAACAGCCGGGAGGCTGTTTATCTCCGTGAGGGGCCTCTCAGCTGCCCTGCTATCCAGGGATTTAGGGTTCCCCGAGTTCCCTGCTGCTGGTCTAAGTTTCCCAGGATGCTTCCGTCTGGCCGTGTCCCTGTCCCTTCAGGACTTTCAAAAAGCACTCGCTGTTCTTTGTCCCCGGGGCGCCAGCTGCAGGGACCCGCTCACAGGTTTTACTGTCCTGTTTCCCTAGTATCCAGGACCCCGTGCATGCACTGTGTCTGTGCTCTGGTGCGGATGGCTAGGGCTGGCTATTTGGTAGTCCTGGGCTCCGTCTCCCTCCCTGCTGTGACTCCTCTCCTCCTGCCCGGAGCTCAGGTGTGGGTTACTCGGGTACCGCCGGGCCGGGGCTTGTATCTTACCCCCTTCACGAGGCGCTGGGTTCTCACAGGTGTGGATGTGGTCTGGAAGTTGTGTGTCTTGTCTCTCTTTTAGGAAGAGTTGTCTTTGTTGTATTTTCAAAAATATATGTGGTTTTGGGAGGAGATTTCCACTGCTCTACTCATACCGCCATCTTGGCTCCGCCCCCCTATATATCCTCTTTCTATATACTAAGTCAGGTTATGTGTCTTATTTTTCTTATTCATTCTATATACTTAGTCTATAGAGAAACTAAGTCTCAGGTTATGTGTCTTATTCAAGGTCAACAGGTATTTAAACACTCATTTATCCATTAATTTTTTAAATTCATGATATAGCTGTGAAGTATCTACTACATGCTAGTTGTTAAAGTAGACTTTAGAGAAACTAAGTAATGGTGCCAGTTCTTAAGGTGCTTACAGGAGAGAACCACTCTAAAAGCTGCAGTATTGGGTAGTATTAGAGGTGCATTGGGACTGTAGACAAAAACCTTGGCTTCTACACCTGAGTCTTAAAGAATGTGCAGGAGTTTGCTAGTGTTGGGCAAAAGGAATTCTAAGCAGAAGTAACACCTTAAAGGCAGGAGGCATGAGAAAAAATGAATGTTATGTATCAATGAGCAGTTCAGTACAGTAGGTGTGATGTACATGGGTTGGAGGATGAGAGGAGAGGTGCGCATGAAGGATATAGGCATCATGAAGGACTTTGCATATCACAGGGTTTCTTTTTTTATTCAGAAGATAACCAAAGCACCGAAGAATTTCCACAAGAGGAATGACATGTTCCATTTCACTTTAGTAGTAGTATGAAGATGGTTTAGAGAGATGTGAAGACGAATTCAGAAAGGACAGAATTGCAGGGATTTAATCATTTGTCATTTCTTAGAATTATATATTAGGTTGTGGGGAGATTTTAGACATATCAAGGAAACTGAAGCTAGAGGACTTGGAATTGATTCATTAGGGTTTTTATGTGTTTGTCAAAATTGTTTGAAGACATACAGTAAATTTTGAGAGGGGATAATTGTTTGAAGACTATACTATAGATTCTATAACTATCAAGTTATAAAGTACAGTTGACCCTTGAACAACGTGGGGGTTAAGGTGGCCAACCCCCTACATAGTTGAAAATCTGCATATAACTTTTGACTCTCCAAAAACTTAAATATTAATAGCTTACTATTGACCTGATGCCTTACTAATAACATAGACAGTTAACACATATTTTGTATTTTATACATATTACATATTGTATTCTTACAGCAAAGTAAACTAGAGAAAAAGAAATGTGTTTTCAAATTGTCACAAATGTCCAAAAATTTTTCTAACGTATTTTCCAATATACTTGGAAAAAAATCCATGTGTATGTGAACCTGTGCAGTTCAAACTTGCGTTGTTCAAGGGTCAATTGTAATTTTCTCAGTATCTAAAATAGCTCTTAGAACATAGAAAGCACTTGATAAATATTTGCTAACTAAAGAATGAAGTAGAGGGAGGGAGAGGAAGGACTGTAGAATGACTCCCAGATTTTTTAATTAGGCAATTGAGAGGATGGTGGTGCCATTGTGAAAAAAGACAATAGAAAGGATAGGGATTGAGGATGAGAAAGGCAAATGCCAATTTTTCTTTTTTGTTGGGAGTTTATTTTAGGTTCTAGTCATTTAAAATTTCCCTTTTAACTTTTTTTGTAATTGTATTGGTAATTTAAAAATGCTTATCAAAAGTGCTCTTATGTTACATTTGAAACAGTATAGAGAATATAAAGTATAGCCTCATCCTCTTCCCTAAGCCTCTTCCATTCACATTTCTACTTCCCTAGAGTAATTGCTGTTAAAAGCATGTGGTCATTTCTTCCATATTTTTCCTGTGTGGTGCATACATGAACACAGACAGTTTTGCTGTTTTTAACAAAATAGGAATTATACACATATGCTTCTGTAACTACCCTCCACCAACACACTAACACTTAGGAATGTCTGTTTTAGATATCCTTTCATGCCACTATGTTCAGGTCCCACATTCTTTTTAATGGCTGTGTTAGTGCCATAGTTTGGGTAACTATAGTCATTCATTTTCTCTGTGGGTAGTTATTTAGTTTATTACTATTGCAAATAATGCTGCAATGGATAATTTGTCTATGCACATAGCTGTATCTTTGTGTACTGTGAAAGTATATAGAGTAAATTTTGAGAGAGGATAATACTGGGTCAAATGGTTTATATATTTAAAATGTTCATATTGTAAATTGTCATCATCAGCTCTATCAATGTATTTTACATTTCTTCTAATTTGATATGAAATTGCCCATATCTTTTTATTTTTTACCAAAAGGGCATGTGATCCACCTTTAAACATTTTTGCCAGTTTAGTGATACATGCATTATTTAATGCCATTAAACCACCCCCATTTGCTTGGAAACTAGACTTCTGTAACACTACTTTTTTTTTTAATATCTGAGGACAGGTTTTTAGCCCTGTCTTAGTCTCTTCAGGTTGCTGTAACAAATTACCACAGACTGGGTTATATATAGCAGAATTTATTTCCCAGGATTCTGGAGGCTGGAAGCCCAAGAACAGGATGCCAGCATGGTTGAATTCTAGCGAAGTACTTATTCTGAGTTGCAGGCTCCTTGACTTCTGGTTTCCTTCACATGATGGGAGGGGTTTGGGAGCTCTGTGGGGCTCTTTTGGAAGGACATTAATCTGCCTTATGACCTGATCACCTCCCAAAAGCCTCACCTCCTAGTAGCATCACCTTTGTGCATTAGGATTTCCACATAGGAATTTGTGGGGGGAAACATTCAGATCATAGTAATTCCTTTCTAAGAGTTTCTCTGAGTTCCCTCAGCTCTCTAGTGACTGTTTTTAGTAATCATATCTATATTCCTGTCTTCAAATCTTGCCTATAAACTAGTAATGATCATATGTTTTTATTAACTGTTCAGCTTGGGACCCAAAAAGTCAGTTGCCTCTAACTTTGAGTTCTTTGTACATCTCATCTTCTCTTAGGAATGTTAAGTAGCCACATTCTGCCTTTTTGAGCTCCCTTTCACAATTTCATTAAGTGCGATACCACCAATTATCAGTACCAGTGGTTTTGTAAAACAGTCCTGCTGTCACTTTTCTGCTTGAAAAAATCTATTGTTTCTCCTTGGCAATAGGAGGAAATTAAGATTTTTTTACAGTGTTGAAAGCCATGAAGAAACCTGGCCCCAGATTACCTTTGTTACCTCATCTGTAGCCATTTCTCCTTTCATCCTTGGTTCTCCACCCCTTGGGCACCTCAAGCTATAGTTGTATTGAAGTTGTTACTGCATCTCAACTGGATTGAAATCAGTTTCCTCCCACCTTTACCTCTGTTACCTAGGCTTAGGATATTCTCCCTACTACCAAGAACTACAATATATGAACACTTACTTATTAAACACCATACTTTCTCCTTGTTATCAGTTATATATAAATTAATCTTAAGGTTATGAAATTACCTACTACATTTTCTAGAGTCATCTTGATGCAAGGGCTATATTTTTAGGCCTAGGGGAAGAGCTATGGTTTATTTGTTAAGCTGCTGCTTTTTACTTTTTATTTTGAAATAATTGTAGATTCACATGCAGCTAGTTATCAAAATAACACGCAGAATGCTCTTGGTACTCTTCCCCCAGTTCCCCCAGTGGTAATATCTTGCGTAAGTAAAGTGTAATATCACAACCAGAAAACTGGTACAGTCCACTGACCTAATTCAGAATTCAGCAGTTTTACATGTACTCACTTGTATGTATGTATGTGTATGTGTGTACATATTAAATTCAATCGAGTTCTGTCATATATGTAGATTTGTGTGACCACCACCATGGTCACAATAAATTGGTTGGTTTGTTTCTTCATAAAAACACTTCTTGGTAAAGTTTTCTGTTTTCTAGTTTAATAGCTATACAAGAAATACTTTACAGCATGATTTTAGATAGTATATGGATGAACATTTTTGAATTTTACTAATTATAACTAAATTACTATGACAAGTATTACTTGCTTTTCAGTTAAAGTATGAAGTAGTAAAGTACATATATTTTTTAAAGTGAGTCATTTAACAAAAAAAAGATAAAATAATGGTAGAGGAGATATGAGGTAAAAATCATGTAAGACATACACAAAGAACTTTAGATATACAAAGCTTAGTATGTCTTTATTAGAGTAAAGAGACCCTTTTTTTCAATCTTTAGCATTATTACTGGGACCAAGAGCAGTCATATGTCAGCAGAAGAGCAGAGGTTTGGGAGCCATACAAGTCTGGGTTTGAATCTAGGCTCCATCATTCCCTCCTCCTTCCTCCAGTGAAAATGTACTGAGTGCCTGCTGTCCCAGACCCTGTTCTTGGTGCTGAGGATACAACAGTGAATAAAACCAAGCTTCTGCTTCATGGAGCCTCCATTCTAGTGAGAAAAGAGAAGACAGTAAGCATATGAATGATTAAACCTGTTAATTGGTGATAAGGACATGGTAAGGAACTGCAGAGTACCAGGAAGTGGTGGCACTACAATGGCTGTACTGTATAGAGCATGGACTTTAGGGGGACAAGAACAAAAGCAGAGAGGTCATTTAGAAGGCTTTTTTTAAACTTATTATTACAGTAATCCAAGGATGAGATAATGGTGGCTCAAACCAGGGTAGTACCAGTGGAGGAGACAGACAGTATTTATTATATTTCATTATATATTTCATTTTATTTTTAAAGTCTAGTGAACAGGATTTCTTGGTGGGACAGATGTGAGATATGAGAGAAAAAGGAGGAATCAATGACTCTAGGGTTTTTGGTTTGAGCAACTGGAAGGGTTTGAGTAGCTGTCAGTGACATAGAATAATAGATTGCTAGAATAGATTTTGGGGAGATCAAGAATTTGGGTTTGGACATGTGAGTTTTAAGATGCCTACTAAATATGCAAGTTGGATATGTTACATTTTGGGGGTTAGGAAAGTTGTCTGGACTGGAATTAAAATTTCTGGAATAGTTAACATATTGACAGTATTTAAAGCCATGAGACTGGATGAACTTTTATCCAAAGAATGAATATAGTTAGAGAAGAGAAGAAGCCTGGGGACTGACTCTGGGGACACTGAGCATTTACAGGGCAATGAGATGAAGAGGAACCAGCAAAGGGGACTAAACAATACCTGGTGAGGTAGAAGTAGACCAAGAGAGAGGAATGACCTGGGAGCCAAGTGAAGAAGGTATTTCAGGAAAGATAAACTAGGTCAGTCCTGCTGATAGATTGAATTAATAAGACCGAAGCTTGAATTGGCTATTGGGATTAGCAACAGGGAAATCTCTGATGACCTTGACAAGCAATTTTGGAAGAGTGGTAGATGCTAAAGCCTTATTTTAGCTGAATTGAGAGACCAGGAGGAGAGGAAGTAGAAACAGTAATTTTAGACAATTACTTCAAGGAACTATTGTTTCAAAGAGTTTTGCTATTAAAGGAACATACACTGAAGCTGTAGCTGGAGAGAAATGGAGGTTTGTTTTTTTTAAAGATGGAATCTAGCTTACTTGTAAGATCATTAGACTAATCTAATGGAGAGGGAAAGGTTGATATTTTTGGAGAAAGCACAATTACTGGATTGCTGTTATAATTACTGAGGTTATAGAGTGCAGTGCTAATGTGAAAAGCTGGCTTTCAGAGCACAGGTAGTTAAGGTAAAACAAGCCATGACAAGAGTGTATGGGTACAGAGGCAGGGAGATTGGTAGATGTGGGGTCATGCAGACCTTGTCTTCTGGTAGCTTTGTTGTCAGCTGAACATGTGGTCACATTACAGGTTTGAAACAAGAAGAGGTAGGAGACAATTGTTAGAAGATAGAATAATGGATTGGGGACAATTGTTAGAAGAAAGGAGACAATTGTTAGAAGATAGAAGAAGAATAAGGATTGGGGGGATATAATGGGATTACTGGGTAACACTAAGGAGTTATTAGAATTTGACATCAATTTAAAGTGAGATCAGGCAGCCTGATGATGGTTTTCTCCAGTAATGTTCTGCTGCATAGACATAGGTATGGCATAAACAGAATTTTGAATTTAATCAAGGTCGGAATTTGTAGATTATGGTGATGGAAAGAGAGGGGGATAAGGGTGTACATAAGGGAGTGGTTATAATGGTGGACCATAAAACCTAGTCCAGATAAGAAACTGGAAAGGGAGATAATGAGAGGTGAGAGATAGTGGGAAGGGGGTAGGATCAGAATTATGGGTTCTGATAGGATTGAGTAATTGTTGGAATCAGAATCCTAAATGGCATGAGTAGAAACAGGAGATGTACGGAGATTGATGATTAAATTGGGATTGGAGCAGAGGGGTAGTTATTGGTAATGGAAGAGCGAGGCTATAACCATGGTAGTGCCATTTTCTGGTGAATAGCCTTAGAAAAATTACACAACCTCTTCAAGCCTTACTTTCCTCTCTGCACTATGGTGATAACGCCTATCTTACAAAGTTGTCATGAAGATTAAATGACAAATAACCATAAAGTATAAGCATAATGTGTAGCATGTGATAGGTTCTTAAAATAATTTCCTTCCTTTCTTTTGTAATATTGACTTTCATTTCCTGGCCTGAGCAGAAGAGCAAAATACCATGCATGCTTGGTACCTTTCCTTATGCTTTGAAGTTACATATACGAAGCCTAGTGAAATTAATTTTTAAAAAATCACTCTTTAACTCATTAATATTTTCCTCAGTTGGAGTGAGGAACACCACAACCATTGGAACTACCACTATTATGTTAACAAGAAATACTTAAATTTCTACTACAATTCTGCTACTATTTCTATTTATTCATTTAGAAGAAATCTGTACCAAGAGTTTTCACATCATTTGCATTTATTTGTTAAAATAGCCCTGTGAGTTACACGGTACCTATATTTTTGTTACTTCTCCATATGCCAGTTGAGGAAATGGAAATACAGTGAAATGTGCTATATATGATTCTGTTGATTAAACTGGAACACACACCCACATCTTCTGACTGACTGGCAACTGAATTCTGTGCTTTTCATGGTAGCTCATTGTTGAGGACACGTGTGCCTTCTCTGCATTTGGTATAAAGATCTTTTTCAAAACTCCATAGTGAAAGGATTTTTCTTTTTATTGTACAGTTCTCATAATTTATACATCTATCCATTTTTCATTCAACACATACTTATTTTAACCTTTTTAAATGTTAGGCCATGTGCTAGGCCCTAGGAATGCAGTAGTGAGAAAGACATATACATACCCCTGCTTTAATGAAATTTTCTCTATAGACAGACATTAACTAACAATTACATACAAATATTTACAATTGAAGGAAAAGTGCTGGAGCCATGTGAGTCTTGGCTGAGTCTGTGGGTTGACCTGGTGGTGCTAGTGAAAGACGTTCCAAAGGAAGTTACATTTAAACTAAGATTTGAAGGATGAATAGCAGTCAGCTAGTGAAGAGGTAAAGGGAAGAAGATGCTACCTAAGGGGACAGCATGGATAAAAGGATCCCTCCTCCCTCCCTTCCTTCCTACCTTCCCTCCCTTTGTTCCTTCCTATCCTAGGTTATAATGGTTCCTTCTCATTTTCATTATGATTTAATAATGTATTTTAGGTATGAATTAATAGTTACAAAGCATAGTACCAAATTTTTCTCTCTGCGTTTTCTGAGATCAGTGATTTGGACTACTCAGGAGGGAGGGTCTGTGGTTGGATACATCCTAGGTTCCATTTGTTGTCGTACAGTAAGGCCATGAGGGCATTACTTTTACTGTTCTTTTTTTCCCCCCCGTTTTATCAACAAATAATTGGCATACATCACTGTGTCAGTTTAAAGTATACAGCATGATGGTTTGATTTACATATATTGTGAAATGATTACCACAATAGGTTAACATCAGTCATCTCATTAATTTTGCTCTTCTTACGTCCGTCAGTGCTTTTATACTGACAGTTTTTGCTGGCACAACACTGAATCTTTTTTTCAAAGGGAAGGTCATATACCTCTGCTTAAATAAATGAATATTTATCTCTAAATTGATTCATTTGGTATATTATAGAAACTAATCCATTACACAAACTAATACTTTCCTTGGTTGAAAAATAGTTTCAAAGTTTTTTTAGTTCTAAGTAGGATAGGGACCCACACACCTTTTCTTTTTCTTGTTTTTACACTCTTATCCCACAGCTAGCACGTCATGTAGCACATGGTCCCATACATTGATATAGTAGAAAATCCACATGACACAGTAAAGAAAATCTCAGCAAATGAATATTATAATCTATCAGCTCAAGTATCTCATTTTTAAAAACAAAGTACTATTCATTGTTATAAGTTATAAACTATGTTTATAACAAGTGTTGGAGCATACTAGAACTAACACATTTAACAAAATAGAAGAGAAGGCTTGAAAAAGAACTTGACTACAAAAAGCAAAGGATGAATAATTTTTTGACTTTACCAAGAGATTGCTTACTGCATTTATCAAGTAAAGGGTGATGGGACTTGGAATGATTCCAAGCCACAATGTGATCCTGGCTGAGCATTATTACAGCAAGAGAAACAGATGTACAGCAGTAATACCACAGGCTTCCTTTGTCAGACAAATGGACTTCTCAAACCCATAAGCAATGGTTAATATTTTTTTCCAACCACATCAGTTTATGTAAGAGATTAATATGATGTAGTTGACAGAGAATATACTTTAGAGGTACCCAACCTTCTGTATCTCAATACTGTCACATTCTTGTAGGATCTAAAGTAATTTTCTAAATCTCTCTGAGCCTCGGTTACCTGATCTGTAAAATTAGGAAAACATCTTAATGAAATAGTGAAACTGTATATTCACAATGATGACCTTGAGACAGTGAATTATTCACTAATTTTTATAGTGCTAGCCTAGCCTAGGATTGTAATCTTTGTATCAGTTTACTCCAGTATCAAGAATAGCTAATGAATCAAAACAACCCATTGGCCAGCTATAAAGGAATAGAATATATGCTGTATTTCCATCTATGTATACTAAAAATATCACTACCTATAAACTAGTATATATACACTTTGAACTATAAACCAAATATCCGTTCTAGGTAGGCTAACCATTGAGCAAAAGGTTAACAGCTTTTTTCTCCCTTTTCCCTGCCTAATACTTTTCTGTCCTCTTTGACTATAGGAGCATGTATCCCGTTTGGAAATCTTTTCTCGAGGGGACAATGCAGGTAGCCCAGTCTCGGATCAATATATGTGAAAACTATAAAAACCTCATTTCTGAGCCTGCAAGGACAGTGAGAAGCTTAAAAGAACAGCAACTGAAAAGGGTATTGTTTCTATTTGTTCTTTTCTTAAATATATTTTACTATCTTAGTGCTTCATTGTAATCTGCAAAATTATTAACACTTTGAGCTTTTTTATAAGATCACAAATGTTTCTGATTTCAACATGTTCCCTCTAACTACTGTATTTTACTAATTGACAAAGGTGAGTGTAATTTGAATCTGTGGACATTCTGAAAGTACAGTAAACACTCCTTAAAATATCACTTTTCATCTTAACTCAAGTAAATAGAGCTACTTACTTTCACAATATTGGCATAGTTTGGTGTACACTAAAATAGTAATTGATATTAATATATTACTAATATTATTAATCATACTAAGTCTTGAAAAATTTGTCTTAGTTTCAATTTGAGCCATCTTTCATAATAATTTAAAGGAAGTTGACACATTTTGACCAAATATAGCAAACTTATTACCCAAACCTCTAAAGTTTAATTATACAGGTTACATAAAAGTAAAAATTTTCAAATAGATCTATTTATTTGATTATACAGATATTAAAAATTCATAGAAAAATAATTATAAATGTGATTTTTATGAAAGCTTGCAATTGAAACTAGGTGATTGAATTGTGTCCTTTTCAGAAATAAAGTTACAAAAGTAGAGATTGTCATGATGCCTAGTAAATAATTAAATTTTTCTACTGGAACTATTAATACTTTAGAAAATACTAAAATAATTATTTAAGGAAATTCCATCAGGAGCCATCCAGTGTTTTGATTCTAATTGTCATTTGGATTTTCAGAACTTTTTTATGTACAAAAACTACAAAGACTAATCTTCCTTGTCTGCCAGAGTTCAGTAACATGAAACCAACATGTTAAGTGTACATTATTTGTATATGAAATTTTAATCTCTTACAAGCACTTAGGTAATATCGGTTGGTTTTAATATATTTGTATAAAAATGACTTTATCTTTGCTCAAAATTACAAAACATGGTGAATAGTCTTCCTGAGCACTGACCAAATAATGTTTTCAAAAGTTGGAAGAAAACGTGTGTGTTTGTGTATTGTACAGTATATATATATATATATATATATATATATATATATATATATATATATATAACCATGCATGCATGCATGCAGAGAAAGGGTAGGTGATAGAGACAGAGGTAGAGAATTAATACTAATGTTAACTTCCTAACCAGTAGGAAATACTGCGCTTCAAATAGCCAATACATTTGCCAAATCTAATTGAGAAAAGTCAGACTTTCTCAATATCAGAATATTTTGAGAGAGTTCACCATTTGTGCCTTTTCTCTTCCCTTGGTGGAATAGACTCTGACCTGAATTTAACCAACATCTCTGGGCAATGAATGTTTGGTGAGATTTGACAAGTCCTCATAACTGTGAATTAATTAGTTTTATATTGTAGCTGATAGTAATGGTGTCTATGTTCTATCTAAGCAATTGTTAAACATTAAGTACATATTGGGAATACCTGTCAGGACTCTGGGATTATAAATGACACAAATCTACTGCAAACTGGCTTAAACCAAGAAGAGAAAGTATTAGCTTATATAACTGAAAATTCCAACATGGATGGAATCCAGGCAGGCTGGATCTAATGATGGTATTTTATTTTAATTCAGTCTTTCTTCCCATCCAGTTAGCCCTGTTTACTCCAGTGGTTTCATTCTTCAGCAGCTCTCTCCACATGTTGGCCCCCAAAGTGCCAGATTTACAGATCTTAACAGCCATCCCACATTTTTCATTTTCTAAAAGTTCCAACAAAACTACCAGAATTGAGGCTCATTGGCATATTTTGGGTCACAGACCTCCCCCCAAATTAGGGACTACAGTCCTCATGCAAACTACATGAACTAAAAAAATAGGGGAAGGTGATTCTCCAAAGGAAAATTGAGATGGGTTCCTGAGAAAAAACAAGGGAAATAGACAGAGTATGCAAAAGAAACAGCCACCGCAATCGATTTCTCAGTTGTACTTTCCAAACTTTATAACCAGTTGACTCCGTATAGGATCAATAAATCATCTGTTCTTTATCCTTTGCTTCCATCTCCTTTTTTTGCCTTTTTTTGGATTAATCTTGTATTTTTCTCCTTTTTAAAAAAATTTTAGTATAAGAACAATTAACATGAGATCTCCCCTCTTAACAGGTTTTTAAGTGTACAATACAGTATTGCTACCTATAGATACAATGTTGTACAGCTGATCTCTAGACTCATTTTGCATAACTGAAATTTTATACTTGTTGATCAGGAACTCCCTCTTTCCTCTACCTCCAGCCCCTGCCAACTGCAATTCTGTTCTTTGCTTCCATAAGTTTGACTGTCTTAGGTATTTCATGTGAGTGTTATCATGGAGTATTTGCCTTTCTATGACTGATTTATTTCACTTAACATAATGTCCTTCAGGTTCATCTGTGTTGTTGCAGATTATAGGATTTCCTTTTAAGGCTGAATGATATTCCCACTGTGTGTATATGCCACATTTAAAAAATATATTTACACATTGATCAGCATTTTGGTTGCTTTCACATTTTGGCTTTTGTGAATAGTGCTACAGTGAACTTACCAAAGTGGGCTTACCAAAATCCTACTTTGACAACACTTGAACTCCAACCTTTGTCTTCTCAATTATCATGTAGCTGCTCTGATCCTCTAATAGCCTTTCAGCTTTGGTTTTTCCTGAATTTCTTGGAATCTCACCCTACACATGCCATTTAGAAGTCAACTGATACCTCAGGGAAATTGAGTACAGATTTTGGACTTGCTTCTCTGTAGCACCCATCTTTCCAGATCTTAGCTTCTCAAGTTCCTACTCTTTTGCCATCCTCAAACTCCATCCTATATTTCCAGTCTTTTTCTTTGTGCCATGATTCAACAAATGCCCTAAAAAAGAAGGTCAAGTTGGAGCTTACCTAGCTGTGCTTCCCTTCTCCCAGTCCCTGAAGTCCAGTGTGTATTGTTGTTCTTTAATGCTGGCAATTTTTGAAAAATCTATTTTGTCCCAACTTTTACAGTTTCCGTATTAGAGGGAGGTAGTCTGAAACAACTTGTTCTGTCATGATCACAACCAATTTTGACCTAAAGTCCTCCCTACATAACATTTTTATGTTCATGGTCTTTTTAAAATTTCCACTGTTTTGTTTTATAATACTTAGGGATAATTTTTTGTAATACTTGGGGATATAAAATTTTCTTTTGTAATACTCAAGGATAAATCCAGACACATTATAATAAGGAGTCTGGCCATTGTGCAGATTATAATGAGAATTATATAATAGCTTTTTCTACATCATTTTCTGTATGCTGACATATGCTTATAAAGCAAAACAAGAGCCACAATAATCTAAGGCTTTTTGCCACTCTTTTTAAAAAATTGAGGCATAATTAATATAACATTGTTTAAGTTTCAGGTGTACAGTGTAATGATTTAATATTTGTACATACTGCAAAATGATCACCACAAGTCCAGTTAGTATATATCATTCTTACAATTAGTCATATTTTTGTCTGTATTGTTCTAATTTATACTTGAGTTTACCTTCCTTGAAATAATTGCGATACGTACGTGTTTGTTTAACACTTAAGAGTTTGTAAGCTACAACGATATCCATTATAGTTTTATTTGATTTTCATAACAACCTGTTAGGTATGTATAAATATTATTTTACAAATTATGAAACTGAGGCTAAAAAACGTTAGAGTCTTAGGTAATGAATAACAGAGTGGGAAAGTGAATGTACTACTTCCTAATTCCAAATCCTCTGAAATCCTTTATGAAACACTTGAAATTTAATATTTAAGTAGGTTTACAGAAAATACATACAACTCCTTCACCTTAGTAGACTTCTTAATTCCCTTATTTCTTTTATCTTAGCTTTAATAATAGTTGTAATAATACAAAATATTTGTTTTAGAATATCCCATTTTTCCCATTCTCTCCATTTCCTAATCAATTGTTCATGTTTATTATATTTTATTTCTGAGTGGATTTTTCATTTATTCTGCTTTATTTGATCAGACCTCTGTTTTTGGACATTATCACTAAGTGCAATAAAATTAACTTTTAAAAAAAATCAGTTTCTTAGGATGAATTTCTAGGACATGACTGCTGGGTCAAAGAATCTACTGGTTTGTAGGTCTTTGGGCCCAAGTTATTTTTATTTTTATTCTTGTCATCAGTTAATTTGTAAGTTTATCTGTCCTGCGATCTGTGTCATATTCAGGGATCATACTTTTAATTTCTTCCCTAGAATCCTGAATTAACATCCAAGTTTGTCATCATTTTGTTTCCTTAGCCTTAATGTAAACTTATACACTCATTTCTGTGTCTGCTCAGTGCTGATAACTCTTGGGAAAGAGCCGGACTTATATCACACCAAGGCTTTTCTTAACATACGTACTATTAAGCTTTTTTAAAAGTATGTAATTTAGTCCTCCCCTGGACTTTCCTGCAGAAAACTGGATTCCTGCAGAAGAAATTTATTTTAAAAGTTGGATAGGAAATTCTAAGTAAACTTCTCCTTTGCAAATTAAGTTTGATGACTTATTTAATAAATAGTTTTGGTAGTTTGCTATGTGTAGAGCACTTTCCTTTGAATAAGGACTCAAATTACTTTGACTTGAAATAGTTCATTTGGGTGATAAAAAACATCTGTTTGTGAATTTATGAATGCTAGGGAAGAAAGGATCACAAGAGATTCCTTCAATGTACACACAGGCTTATCTCTAATATTGTTAGATAAAGTATCTTAGAAAGTTATATAAAGGTGAAAAAGCAAGTATGCTTAGAATCAACCAGAATTTTCTGTTGAAATTTTTGAGAAATCTTTTTAACATATGAACTATCACAAAATCCATCTGCCATTGTGACACATATAGAAAGTAATTTAATTAACAGCCTTTTATATAGAGATGAAAATGATGTAAGTAATCTCTGTAAGATGTTTGATTACCCAGGACTAAGGATAGATGTGTTGTTCTTCAAAGGGTAGGGATGTAAGGAGTGAGTGGCCGTGAGTGTGCACATGTCGGCATGCGTACTTGCTCACCTACAGGTAGGTAGCCATGGTGCTTACTTTATGTAGAAATACTGAGATCCTGTCCACATGGTTTGCAATCCCCAGGAAAACCTTTGACCTACTGTGTTTAGTTTCCTCTCAAAGTACTCAAATTAGCAAACCCTTTCAGTGCATGTAATCACCACAGGACTCTTGGGCTTCCCCTCTTTGGTTGGTTTTTCTCTGGCTAAGCTCCATTGTTGTGAATGAACATTTTGGGTATAGATACCTTATATCTCACTTCCTCTTTTAAATAATCCATTCCATTGTCCCATTAAACACAGTTGTATGTTTCAGAACATGCCCCAGATTTTGTTTCTTAATATCTAGTTGTAGCCATGGAGTACTCTCTAAGCTCTTCACACCCACAAATATGGCATTATTGGAGTGTTTAGTTTTTTTATGTGGGAATGTTGTGTTGTCATGGTTTGTTTATGATTAGGACTATTAAAAATTAAGGAAAAAGATTTTTCTGCAAGATAAAACTTACTATTTTAGTATGTCTATGCAATGAAATATTATGTGACCATAAAAAGGAATTAAGAATTAATACATAATACAACATAGATGAACTGTGAAAACATTACACTAAGAAAAAGAAGTGAGACACGTAAAACCATATATTATGTGATTCCATTTATATAAATGTCTAGAATAGGAAATTCATAGAGACAGAGTAGATTAGTGAGTGGTTGTCAGGGACTAAGTGTCGAGGGAAATGGGGAGTGGCTGCTTATAGGTATGAGGTTTCTTTTTGGGGTGATGAAGAAATGTTCTGGAATTAGTGGTAATGGCTGTACAACCTTGTTAAAATACTAGAAACCATTGAATTGTACACTTTAAAAAGATGAATTTTGTGATATGTGAATTATATGTCAATTTAAAAAACTTGATATTTTAAGGTAAAATTTCTCTATATGAGACCTCCAAAACATGGTTATCACAAAACCAGGGTTACACTGTAACTGATAAAATCACTTCCTCATTATATGAGTTTGGGTAAGTTATTAGCCTCTTTAAGTCTGTCTCCTCTTAAAATGGAGGACACAAATACTTTTATCACAGAGTCATTTCAAGGACTAAAAATGCTAATACATGTAAAGTACTAAACATTGTGCCTTGTGCCTGTGCAGTGCCTGTAGTGAGTCTTGTTATGTGTGACTAAACATTAAAACTCTCATGATTATAATAGAGGCCACATCTGGCATGAGGTTTACTTAGAACATAAGAACAGGGAGCACTTAACAGCTACTAACAGTTTACTTAGAACATGAGAACAACTAACCAGCAGACAGCATCTAGCATTAGTAGAATTAGTTCTCCCACCAGTACATGCCTCAGTCTACATAGCCAACTAGTGTTACTCTGTTTGGTTCCCCCAGTGACAGGTCTGGGGTGAGAGAATGAGATTCACATGTGCAGGGATAGCCACTGGCCCAAAAGAGACTAAACTCTTTGATTATGACTCTGTGGACAGAGCCTCCAAGATGCTTGCAAGGAGCATGCCCAGATACAGGAATCACTATATTCAGAGAAGCCCAAGGCCAAGACTTCTCTGTTAGATTTTTATACTTTGTTAATCCCAAATTGATGCGATTTACCTATTAGGCTTCATAAGTGATGTTACCTAATAACACAGTCATTGTCTTTATTAGGTTTCTTTTAAAACATAGACCTAGAGAATTAAGCAAAGGTCTAGGTTTCAGGCAGAGGGGAGAGAGGTTTTTGGGTTTTTTTGAACTCTTTATTCACAGCCTGATACTTAGTAAGTGCTCAATAAATGTGCCTGTAGGGAATTTACCAGATCTCTCACTCCTTTCTTAACTTGTAATAATTTCTGGGAAACTCTAACCTAACCTGTATATCACATGTCTAAATTTAAGTTTATTTGTGCTTTACCCTTGCTTTTCTAAAGTGCTTGTTCTATTCCACAGTGTTCAGCCTGGCACAGTCCTCACCAGTGTCCCCTCTTGCTTTGCTAAGCTTTTTGTCAGTTTCCATCATTCACTGGCGGTGCAATTCCAGGCTTGAAAGTTTTTGATGGGGCCTTCCCTGAACTGGCTTCAGGCTGGTGAAACTTATCAGTGGTTTGCTTCAAAGTGGGGGAAAGTGATTCATTCCCCTTTGGGTATCCAGAAAGGTCCCAAAGCAGTGTTACTTTGGCCCCCAGTGTATTACGAGTTCATTGATTAAACATTTCTTCAAGTTATTATGTCTGTACTTTCTCCTAGAATGTTCTATGTGTGTCCAAAGAGTTGAGTTGGGGATAGTTTTGATAACAATTGCTATATGGTACCCAGGTTTCCTGCTTCTCTTACTTTATCTTGGGCTTACATTTCAGACTTCTCAAATTTCCCTCCTCTCCCAGAGGTGAATTCTTCAGCACCTTTTGCACCATGAGTTCCCCAAAGGTATAGGAGACTTAGTTAAGATTATGAAGAAGTACAGAATTCCTTTATTCTTTTTCCCTTACTGTCATGATATCTCCATCAGTAAGAGCATTTTCATTGTTGCTCTTCTTATGCCTTAATGTCACTCATCAGCAGTACTCACAGGTTATTTCTCAAAGCAGAGTTGTTAAGCAAACTGTGACACTGTTCGACACATTACTTGAGATAAGAGTACCAGCTGTTTATTGGATTTTAAATTGCAGTTTGAAGGAGACTAAAAGTGCTGATTCTTCTCCTGGGTTTCCATCCTGAGGGCATGGTGTATAGTCCTTAGGACAAACTCATTTTCTGTAAGTCTGAAAAAAAATAAATAATGATTGCACTTTGTATTTTACAGTGTGTGGACCAGTTGACAAAGATCCAAACTGAATTGCAAGAGACAGTGAAAGATTTAGCTAAAGGCAAAAAGAAGTACTTTGAGACTGAACAGATGGCTCATGCAGTACGAGAGAAGGCTGACATCGAGGCAAAGTATGTGTTTTAGCATTTCTGATGAAAGTGATTATGCAAATAAATGTTATTTTTGTCAATACTTCCTTTTTTGTTAATACATGGCATAGACTCATTCTTAGATTACATTGGTTTCACCTGACCTATAAATGTCACATACTTTGAAATTTTTCCTCCTATATTGGCTGATTATGTTTATATCAGTAGAGCAAAATGGGAATATTTGATTGAGTAAGTTTTTATATTAAATTGAATTTTGCAAAGGAAAGAAGACAAATGAACATTGTATTGAAAGCTTAGCAAAAGTCTAGTTAAAGTTGCTGTGATGTCTGAATATCAGGGTTGAAGAGCCTCTTTTTTCTCATGCTAGACCCTAAATCAGTTGTAATTGGAAATCCCTGATACTCAGCATGCCCTTGAAGGACCATGGACAGACACATCAAGTGAACAAGAGCACTGACCATTTTTTTTTTTCAAACTCCCAGGCAGTTTTTCTCTTATGTGAAATTCTAATGTGTGTACTTTTTTTATGCATGCGTTAGCAACTGTGTGAATATTCCTTTCGATATATGTGAATTACAGGTCCTTTATTTTGAGAATAATTTTAAAAAGCAGAAACTGGTAATAGGTAATAGAAAACTATAAAGCAAGAATTAGAGATTTTTGCAGCAACAACTTGAGGAAAGATAAAAATGTTGTTGAGAAAAAAATAAACCTGTGTTATACATTGAGACGCTGAAGAAGTGTGTGAGGGGAGCAGAGACTCCTGCTCAGTGAACTCACTGATACAAGATCTGGGAGTCTGAACTCTTAATCGTGAAATCTGAAAGGCTATGAACATTTATACAGATTAGCAAGGAGTGGTGGGTGTCTTTCTAATATGTTTTTTATCTGCAAGAAATGAAGGAATTCCATAAGCATCTTGTGAAAATTTAGGGGCTCCTAGAAAGTTTATTTAGTAACAAGAGATGGTAAATGAATACTCACTCATGAAGTACTTAATATTTCTGGAAAACATATTTAATATTTCCCTAATTTAGCTTACTGTCTTTATTATTTTACTTGTGTGAGCATACAAATATTTCCTGTGCTTTCACAGAGTCAACAAACCCATCTTCCCAGTAAGACCTGAAGCTTTTATACTAGGTGATCTCCATTAGGTGTATCCTGCTATGGTAGTTTTTAGTAACTTGTTTTTTTAAGCTCTCAGGGGTTGTAGAACAGAGAGCTGACAGATTTGTAGAGCATATTACAAATACATTAGCTCAGGCCCAAAGGGTGAAAATAAGAACAATTTCTGGGGCTGTTCCTGAGAAGTAGGGATTTGACAGGGTTTAAATCACAGATGGCTGATTACAAGGAATTGCCACCTAACATTGTCCATATTCAAAGGGGATACAGCAAATTAGACATATTAGTTCAATGTGTAACTTTACTGAAAAATTAATTCAACCAGAGAGTAAGAAATGCCTCATGTATCTTCATTCACTCACTAAATGTTTATGAACAATTATATTGGATACTGTGGATAGAGATAAGCATCATTAAGCTTTGTGCCCTCAAAAAGTGTAAAGAATTAAACACAGATATTTTTAAAAGTAACTTATGCACAGTAAACTCAAAGAAATTAAGTGCCTAAAGTTACTCATCTAGTAATTTATTTATAGTAGTTGTATGAACATACTGTAGTGTGTTATATAAGCATAGAATATAGATAAATTTTGCCTAATGAAAAAGGAAACCTTTGTAGAAGAAGTGAAGTTTGGACAGAGTTCTAAAGAATGAATATGATTTTCTAAGCAGAGATAAGAAGGAAGATTGGGAGGGGGAAGTGAAAACTGGACTATGTACAGTTTTGATTGATGATTTGACAGGTGGTGAGATATGCACATAACGAAAGAGTATAGAAGAAGGAGGATACATTTGACGGGAATGATGAGTTCCCTTTTGGATATGCAGCTTCTGAAGAACTGGTGGGATACTGGGGTGAATATATTTGGTAGAGTGTGATGTATCTGACTCTCAAGTGAGAATTTGGATCTGAAGATCTTGCTTTGGGGTTAATTGCCTATCAGATAATAGTTACTGGGATGAAGTCATATATAAAATGAGATGAGAAGTTGAGTTTGGAACCCTAAGGAACATTAACACTTGGAAGGCAAATGAAGAAGAGGAGTGTCCAGTATAGTTCATTATTTGTGTATCTCTTATTTGTTTTGGATTATAATATTTGAAGGCAGGGACTATATTATTCTATCTATTACTAATACCCACACAAGAATTATATGAAGATTAGCAAATGAAGTAGAAACCAGACATTTAGAACCTTATATTGGAAAATCTAGGTGTAACTCAGACTATTTGGATAATGATTACAAAAAAAGGAGAATTGAGAATACCCCAAACGGTCTTTCTTAATCCTCTCAAATTTTAAAGTTTATGGCCTTTGCTTTTTTAGACCAAAATGAATGGAATCTGATTAATAAAAACAAACAAAATCCCATGAAACCTGAATATCGCAAGATAGAAAATAACATGAGTATGCTGGACTCAATTTTTTTTTTTTTAACAGAGAGCAAGTAGTTAGGATGCATATGTGAACATCCCTCTCTTGTTAGAAAAGTGAGAGGCTACTTTTGCTATTCGCCTCACATTGGCTCTTCAGAGACTGGCTTGTACTGTCTTCCAGTCCCAAGTGGTCTGCACCTTAACTTCATTTCATGGCAGAGCTTGTAGCACATACATTGAATTCTCCCATGCAATCACCATGATGCTGCCATCAAGACAGACTTTGCAGTTTCAAAGATCACTGGTCAGGGGAGTGTTGATTGTTCCTTAGCATTTGTCTGTTTACTTTCTCCTTATGCTTATCTCTAGTTGTTTGGATGAAACCAACATATTTTTACTACTTATTGTTAGATTATTGTTCCCCTCCCAAACTGAAAAGGATTGAGGAAAATAAGGCTACCAGAATGGCAGAATATTAAATAGGACAGAAAGTCCAAGTTCGTTCTCTCTGAATTCAGAATACTATGCTAAGAGTGGAAGGAGTACATAGGCAGGCACCCAAAAAGAACTTTAAATGCTATAAATAATGGAATTAAGGACTTTCTAGAGGCTAGTTAATATCATATTGTAGACTGCATTCCTGGCATTGTTACAGCCTATTTCACATGGCCATGAAAGCCTGCTAACCTTTGCCTCCATAGGTTGGTTATTCCTGGGCCTCTTTAAGCTTCTTTTTTTATTTTATTTTATTTTTATTTTTTATTTTTTATTTTGGTATTATTAATCTACAATTATATGAGGAACATTATGTTTACTAGACTCCCCCCCATCACCAAGTCCCGCCGACATACCCCATTACAGTCACTGTCCATCAGTGTAGTAAGATGCTGTAGAATCACTACTTGTCTTCTCTGTGTTGTACAGCCCTCCCCGTGCCCCACCCCCCCACATTATACATGCTAATCATAATGCCCCCTTTCTTTTTTTTCCCCCCTTATCCCTCCCTTCCCACCCATCCTCCCCAGGTCCTTTCCCTTTGGTAACTGTTAGTCAATTCTTGAGTTCTGTGAGTCTGCTGCTGTTTTGCTACTTCAGTTTTTTTCTTTGTTCTTATACTCAACAGATGAGTGAAGTCATTTGATACTTGTCTTTCTCCATCTGGCTTATTTCACTGAGCATAATACCCTCTAGCTCCATCCATGTTGTTGCAAATGGTAGGATTTGTTTTCTTCTTATGACTGAATAATATCCCATTGTGTATATGTACCACATCTTCTTTATTCATTCATCTTCTGATGGACACTTAGGTTGCTTCCATTTCTTGGCTATTGTAAATAGTGCTGTCATAAACATAGGGGTTCATATGTCTTTTTCAAACTGGGCTACTGTATTCTTTATCTTTTTTTTAATTTTGTTATCATTAATCTACAATTACACGAAGAACATCGTTTACTAGGCTCACCCCTTCACCAACTGCCCCCCCACACCCCATTACAGTCACTGTCCATCAGTGTATTAAGATGCTGTAGAATCACTACTTGTCTTCATTGTATTGCACAGCCCTCCCCATGCCCCCCCCCCACATGCTAATTATACATGCTAATCATAATACACCCTTTTACCACGCCCTTATCCCTCCCTTCCCACCCATCCTCCCTAGTCCCTTTCCCTTTGGTAACTATTAGTCCATTCTTGGGTTCTGTGATTCTGCTGCTGTTCTGTTCCTTCAGTTTTTCTTTATTCTTATACTCCAAATATGAGTGAAATCATTTGATACTTATTTTTCTCCGCCTGGCTTATTTCACTAAGCATAATACCCTCTAGCTCCATCCATGTTGTTGCAAATGGTAGGATTTGTTTTTTCTTATGGCTGAGTAATACTCCATTGTGTATATGTACCACATCTTCTTTAACCATTCATCTACTGATGGACATTTAGGTTCCTTCCATTTCTTGGCTATTGTAAATAGTGCTGCGATAAACATAGGGGTGCATCTGTCTTTTTCAAATTGGGCTGCTGCATTCTTAGGGTAAATTCCTAGAAGTGGAATTCCTGGTTCAAATGGTATGTTTATTTTGAGCTTTTTGAGGAACCTCCATACTGCTTTCCACAATGGTTGAACTAATTTATATTCCCACCAACAGTGTAGGAGGGATCCCCATTCTCCACAACCTTGCCAACATTTGTTGTTGTTTGTCTTTTGGATGGTGGTGATCCTTACTGGCATGAGGTGATATTTCATTGTGGTTTTAATTTGCATTTCTCTGATGATTAGCGATGTGGAGCACCTTTTCATGTGTCTGTTGGCCATCTGAATATCTTCTTTGAGAACTGTCTTTTCAGCTCCTCTGACCGTTTTTTAATTGGATTATTTCCTTTTTGTTTGTTGTGGTGGGTGAGCTCTTTATATATTTTGGATGTCAACCCTTTATTAAATCTGTCATTTATGAATATATTCTCTCATACTGTAGGATGCCTTTTTGTACTATTGATAGTGTCCTCTGCTGTACAGAAGCTTTTCAGCTTGATATAGTCCCAATTGTTCATTTTTGCTTTTGTTTCCCTTGCCCCAGGAAATATGTTCATGAAGAGGTCGCTCATGTTTATGTCCAAGAGATTTTTGCCTATGTTTTTTTCTAAGAGTTTTATGGTTTCATGACTTACATTCAGGTCTTTAATCTATTTCGAATTTACTTTTGTGTATGGGGTTAGACGATGATCCAGTTTCATTCTCTTACATGTAGCTGTCCAGTTTTGCCAACACCAGCTGTTGAAGAGGCTGTCATTTCCCCATTGTATTTCCATGGCTCCTTTATCATATATTAATTGACCATACATGTTTGGGTTAGTATCTGGACTCTCTATTCTGTTCCACTGGTCTGTGGCTCTGTTCTTGTGCCAGTACCAAATTGTCCTAATTACTGTGGCTTTGTAGTAGAGCTTGAAGTTGGGAAGCAAGATACCCCCAACTTTATTCTTCCTTCTCAGGGTTGCTTGGGCTATTCGGGGTCTTTTGTGGTTCCATATGAATTTTAGAACTATTTGTTCCAGTTAGTTGAAGAATGCTGTTGGTATTTTGATAGGGATCGCATTGAATCTGTAGATTGCTTTAGGCAGGATGGCCATTTTGACAATATTAATTCTTCCTAGCCAAGAGCATGGGATGAGTTTCCATTTGTTAGTGTCCTCTTTAATTTCTCTTAAGAGTGTTTTGTAGTTGTCAGTGTATAGGTCTTTCACTTCCTTGGTTAGGTTTATTCCTAGGCATTTTATTCTTTTTGATGCAATTGTGAATGGAATTGTTTTCCTGATTTCTCTTTCTGCTAGTTCATCATTAGTGTATAGAAAAGCAACAGGTTTCTGTGTGTTAATTTTGTATCCTGCAACTTTGCCGAATTCCGATATTAGTTCTAGTACTTTTGCAGTGGAGTCTTTAGGGTTTTTTATGTACAGTATCTTGTCATCTGCAAATAGTGACAGTTTGACTTCTTCTTTACCAATCTGGATTCCTTGTATTTCTTAGTTTTGTCTAATTGCTGTGGCTAGGACCTCCAGCACTATGTTGAATAACATAGTGGGGAGAATGGGCATCCCTGTCTTGTTCCCTATCTCAGAGGAAAAGCTTTCAGTCTCTCGCTGATCAGTATGATGTTAGCTGTGGGTTTATCATATATGGCCTTTATTATGTTGAGGTACTTGCCCTCTAGACCCATTTTGTTGAGAGTTTTTATCATGAATGGATGTTGAATTTTGTTGAATGCTTTTTCAGCATCTATGGAGATGATCATGTGGTTTCTGTCTTTCTTTTTGTTGATGTGGTGGATGATGTTGATGGATTTTCGAATGTTGTACCATCCTTGCATCCCTGGGATGAATCCCACTTGGTCATGGTGTATGATTGTTTTGATGTATTTTTGAGTTTGGTTTGCTAATATTTTGTTGAGTATTTTTGCATCTACGTTCATCAGGGATATTGGTCTGTAGTTTTCTTTTTTGGTGGGGTCTTTGCCTGGTTTTGGTATTAGGGTGATGTTGGCTTCATAGAATGAGTTTGGAAGTATTCCCTCCTCTTCTGTTTTTTGGAAAACTTTAAGGAGGATGGGTATTATGTCTTCTCTGTATGTCCGATAAAATTCCGAGGTGAATCCATTTGGCCCGGGGGTTTTGTTCCTGGGTAGTTTTTTGATTACCGCTTCGATTTTTTTGCTGGTAATTGGTCTGTTTAGATTTTCTGTTTCTTTCTGGGTCAGTCTTGGAAGGTTGTATTTTTCTAGGAAGTTGTCCATTTCTCCTAGGTTTCCCAGCTTGTTAGCTTATAGGTTTTCATAGTATTCTCTAATAATTCTTTGTATTTCTGTGGGGATCGTCATGATTTTTCCTTTCTCGTTTCTGATTCTGTTGATGTGTGTTGACTCTCTTTTTCTCTTAATAAGTCTGGCTAGAGGCTTATCTATTTTGTTTATTTTCTCAAAGAACCAGCTCTTGGTTTCATTGATTTTTTTCTATTGTTTTATTCGTCTCAATTTTATTTATTTCTTCTCTGATCTTTATTATGTCCCTCCGTCTGCTGACCTTAGGCCTCATTTGTTCTTCTTTTTCCAATTTCGATAATTGTGACATTAGACTATTCATTTGGGATTGTTCTTCCTTCTTTAAGTATGCCTGGATTGCTATATACTTTCTTCTTAGAACTGCTTTTGCTGTGTCCCACAGAAGTTGGGGCTTTGTGCTGTTGTTGTCATTTGTCTCCATTTGTTGTTTGATCTCTATTGTAATTTGGTCATTGATCCATTGATTATTTAGGAGCATGTTGTTAAGCCTCCATGTGTTTGTGAGCCTTTTTGTTTTCTTTGTACAATTTATTTGTAGTTTTATACCTTTTTGGTCTGAAAAGTTGGTTGGTAGAATTTCAGTCTTTTTGTGTTTACTGAGGCTCTTTTTGTTGCCTAGTATGTGGTCTATTCTCAAAAATGTTCCATGTGTACTTGAGAAGAATGTTTACCTGCTGTTTTTGGGTGTAGAGTTCTGTAGATGTCTATTAGGTCCATCTGTTCTAGTGTGTTTTTCAATACCTCTGTGTCCTTACTTATTTTCTGTCTGGTGGATCTGTCCTTTGGAGTGAGTGGTGTGTTGAAGTCTCCTAAAATGAATGCATTGCATTCTATTTCCTCCTTTAATTCTGTTAGTATTTGTTTCACATATGTTGGTGCTCCTTTATTGGGTGTATATATTTTTATAATGGTTATATCCTCTTGTTGGACTGAGCCCTTTATCATTATGTAATATCCTTCTTTATCACCTTACCTTCTTTGTTTTGAAGTCTATTTTGTGTGATACTAGTACTGCAACATCTGCTTTTTTCTCTCTATTGTTTGCATGAAATATCTTTTTCCATCCCTTGACTTTTAGTCTGTGTATGTCTTTTAGTTTGAGGTGAGTCTCTTGTAAGCAGCATATAGGTGTGTCTTGCTTTTTTATCCATTCTATTACTCTGTGTCTTTTGATTGGTGCATTCAGTTCATTATCATTTAAGGTGATTATTGGAAGATAATGTACTTATTGCCATTGCAGGCTTTAGATTCGTGATTACCAGAGGTTCAAGGGTAGCTTCTTTACTATCTTACTGTCTAACTTAACTCACTTATTAAGCTATTATAAACACAGTGTGATGATTGTTTATGTCTCTCCCTTCTTATTCCTCCTCCTCCATTCTTTATATGTTAGTTGTTTTATGCTGTGCACTTTTGTGTTTCCTTTGACTGCTTTTGTGAATAGTTGAGTTTATTTTTTGCCTTTAGTTAGTATTTGGTTGGTCTGCTTTCTTTGCTGTGATTTTATTTTCTCTGGTGACATCTATTTAGCCTTAGGAATACTTCATCTAGAGCAATCCCTTAAAAATATCATATAGAGGTGGTTTGTGCGAGGCAAATTCCCTCAACTTTTGCTTGTCTGGGAATTGTTTCATCCCTCCTTCATATTTAAATGATAATCCTGCTGGATACAGTACTCTTGGTTCAAGGCCCTTCTGTTTCATTGCATTAAATGTGTCATGCCATTCTCTTCTGGCCTGTAAGATTTCTGTTGATAAGTCTAATGACAGCCTGATGGGTTTTCCTTTGTAGGTGACCTTTTTTCTCTCTCTGGCTGCCTTTACTACTCTGTCTTATTCCTTGATCTTTCCCATTTTAATTATTATGTGTCTTGGTGTTGTCTTCCTTGGGTCCCTTGTGTTGGAAGATCTGTGGGCTTCCATGGTCTGAGAGACTATTTCCTCCCCCAGTTTGGGGAAGTTTTCATCAATTATTTCTTCAAATACACTTTCTATCCCTTTTTCTCTCTCTTCTTCTTCTGGTTCCCCTGTAATGCGAATGTTGTTCCATTTCGATTGGTCACACAGTTCTCTTAATATTCTTTTATTCCTGGGATCCTTTTATCTCTCTCCCTCAGCTCCTCTGTATTCCTGTTCTCTGATTTGTATTCCATTAACGGCCTCTTGCACCTCATCCAGTCTGCTCTTAAGTCCTTCCAGAGGTTGTTTTATTTCCGTAATCTCCCTCTAACTTGATCCTTTAGCTCTTGCATATTTCTCTGCAGGTCCATCAGCATGGTTATGACCTTTATTTTGAATTCTTTTTCAGGAAGATTGGTTATATCTGTCTCCCCCGGTCCTCTCTCGGGGGTTGTCTGGGTAATTCTGGACTGGACCAAGTTCTTCTGCCTTTTCATGGCAATAGAGGTAGTTGTAGGCAGTTGTCACATGTGTCAGCTGAGAGAACAAGCCCCTTCATGCTTGTTCATTGCCCTGTCCTTCTCTGCTGCCTGTGTCGGTCACCCTCACACCAGGAGCAGCGTCCAGGTTAATCCCCTGAGCCGTCGCACATGGGGGCAGCCCAGAGCCCTCTGTGGAGAGGTAGGCCCACCAGGTGTGCTCTCCTGAGAGACCGGCACCCCTTTGCGCTCTGCTCCATCTTCCTCTGCCTGTACTGGGCAGCTGCGCACCAGCAGTGGCCTCGTGTCTGGCCTGGGCAGCTGCACGCCAGGAGGAGACTCGAGATTCTGGGCAGCTGCTGTGAGTGTGGCCAGTCTCAGGCTGCTCTGCCGCTGTAGGGGCCGTGTTGGAGGGGGAATGAACGGCAGGCTGTTTATGGCAGTGCGGGGTTTCAGCACTGCGCTGCCTCCCAGGGTGCTGGGGTGTCCGAAGCTCCTCAGAATTCACAGCCTGCTGGGCTGAGTGTGCAGGGACTATTCCATCCCGCTGTGAGGCCCCTGTCCCTTTAAGTCTGTCAAAAAGCACTTGCTTTTCTTTTGTCCCAGGGGAGCCGGCTGCGGGGACCCGCTCACAGATTTTACTTTTCCATTTCCCTAAGATCCAGCACACCACGCACTGTGTGTCTGCGCTCCCAGTGTGCATTACTAGGGCTGGTTATTTAGCAGTCCTGTCTTTAAGCTTCTTGCTGGGATTCAAGTATGTTCAGTTGTGTGATATTGGGAATAGCCTATAGTTTGATAACCAATATATTGGATTTGTCAAATTGTATTTTTATTCAGAGTATTTTCATTTTATTAATCCCAATATTTCCTGTTTAAACATAATATTAAATTCTTCCTGTAGGAAAATAATCATTGCTCTTGGTTTTCCATATTTTAGTTCTCTTTTAGAATAGTGTTGAAGTGTCACTTTTTAAAAATTTAGTAATTATAGTATTTATTCATTGTATGATATAACTTGATACTTTTATTAAAGATACTTTATATTTTTATTACAGATCTAAACTTAGTCTTTTTCAATCAAGAATCAGTTTACAGAAGGCAAGCGTTAAGGTGAGTTTTTGGAAACTGTATTGCACCATTGAGATGTCTTACGTTACAAAAAGAATTGGGTCTTTTGAGGGCTGAGGTGAATTATTTCCTCCTAATTTATAGAAGTATCTTGAAGTCATTACCTTAAGGAAGACTTTCCCAGTTCACGGGGGTTTTCATCTAGGTGCCATTACTTTGGATGATGCTTCCATCTCAAGATTGGTTTAGAGATACGTGTCTAAATCTTAGCTGCTTAGGTAACCTTTGTCTTTAACCCAGTCCAAGAGATTTAGTCCATGAGCTTTAGAAAGCTCTACAAAATCCATTTGATTCAGATTTACACCCCCGAACACATTCTTTGAGCTAGATGCAAGTGAGTTTTTCCTGTAGGATCTTTGAGCTGTGCAATACCTGGTAAGTAAGCTTAGTGACCGACCTACCTTGGGCTGCTGGGCTGCCAACTAGCATGCAGTTCTCTTGGCATCTCAGGACTGTTGATATTTTTGCAAGTGGTAGGATTTGTTTTCTTCTTATGGCTGAATAATATTCCATTGTGTATAATACCACCTCTTCTTTCTCCATTCATCAACTAATGGACACTTAGGTTGCTTCCATATTTTGGCTATTGTAGGACTGTTGATTTTTTTTTTTTTTAAACTGTTTCGTAACTCCAACAGATTTATCCTTGTCTTTGAAGATACGGTACTTAATTTAAGAACTTAATTTTCCCATCTGAATAAAATGAGCAAAACATTTTAAAGTTTCCTAAAATGCTTTGGAAGAATGTTAAGTGTAAATAATGAATATTTTTAAACATTCTTACCATGTGTAACAGTTCTAGTGACTAATTCCTTAGTAGTATAGAATATTTTTTATATGCATAAAAATGTTTCTCCACATGGTCAACTTTACTCTTGTTGAGAGCCATTAATTGCCAACTAGGAGTGGTATTCTCATATGTTTTGTTGTGCAATATCAGTTTGCATTGATTTTTTTTTCTTTTACTATTTTAGTTAAAAGCTCGACGATCTGAGTGCAATTCCAAAGCCACCCACGCGAGGAATGATTATCTTCTCACATTAGCAGCAGCAAATGCCCACCAGGATCGCTACTATCAAATAGATTTAGTTAACATTATGAAGGTAATACAGCTTAATATTGGTGGTAATTTTGTTTCATTAAAGACAAAAACAATTCATGAATTGAGTGTTGGGTATATGGTATTGAGTGTGTAGAATAGCAGTTAGGCATCTTTGCCTTTAACTGGAACATACTTAATATTGTTTGGACAACCTCTGTTTCAGGTAATTCTGAATTAATTTTTAGCCTAAGAAAATGTTTAAAGCCAAATCACAGTGAAGGACTGTATTAAATCCCTAAACTGCAGCAGCAGATATTTACAGTAATTATTAATACATAAGATAAAGATTTTTTTAAAGCTTAGATTTTTTAAATTTCATAATTTTATCTTCAATTGATAAGTACATTTGTACATTAATATTTTATGATTTTGAGACACCTGTGGGGAAAAGAAGAGAAAAGGCCTAGTAGTTATATGAAAATGTCACTACCCTGAGTAGATCACTCTGAAATACGGAGAGATTAGATTGCAGTTTCTTTGTTCCCAATTTGGTCTTTCCATGTTTCTACACCTAAATGTATCTTTAACTTTCACTGAAGTAAAGGAAAAGGGGTAGAGGAAAATAAACCCTTTTAACATGTTGCCAGGTTTCCTGTTGTTGCTGCAGACAAGTTCTGCTTTGAATAATATCTCATTCTTTCAAGGACTCAAACATTTGATTATTCTGTCTTCTGGAGTTTTCAACCCATTTTTGTCAGATGCATTATTCTTAATGGCTATCAAACATCATTTTCACTGAATTTCTTGCTTTATGGATTAGCGGTGTTGAGAACAGGCATGCCACAGGAGTGGACACTCTTTTTTCTGTAGTGGCTCTGAGAAAGAGATAAACCCTGTTCAGAAATTATAAGTTCTTTCCTTGAAACTAGAGACAGGACAGTTCCTGGAACCTTCAGGGAACATGGGAGTGACAGAGTTAAACTGATTAAGAAGTATCCTATTGCAAAATTTTTTCTTTCCTTTTTGCTCATGACCTGAATCCCCATTTCTTTCCTGTTCTGATTTCTGTTTAGAACATGGGTAGTGAGAGAGCCAAGGGTTTGTTTTGACATCCAGATGAGAACTCTGCATGTTTCTTAAGAAAAATGTTGGACCTACAAATTTAGGCATTTTAATATCTTATTAGATGTTACATGGTGCTTCAGACTTACAGGGACCAACTGAAGATTTGGCTTCTCATTATGGCATGGTTTCTCTGGGGAAATACATGTTCTTAGTTTCAAATAATTCATTTATTAAAGAAGGTTTTTAGTACAGCTTGTGCTTACGGTTATGATTCCCTAAATATTTTCCTGTGTTAAATCAAAGCTGTTAACTATGTATTTTCCCCCTTGAATACTTTTAAATGAACGCTCTGTTAGTTTCATCAGAAGCAAAAATAAATTCTTTATGTTTTTTAAATGGACTACACAGCCAAAAAAGATCTCTTACTTAAAACCCTATGGCCTTTATAAACCAGGAAAGGTATGCTATTATTTGGGAAATTTGCTCTCTGCCAAAAATAAAGAAGTTAATGGACCTGGCCAGCTTTCAGATTATGTATCCTTGAATTTACTTTGAAGTCCTCATACAGTGTTTGATCAGCACTGTGTAGGTTATGCTTCATATTACTCATTTCATAAAACCTCTTATAGTACTGAAATGATAAAAATAGAGGCAGGAGTCCCTCCTCTCCCTTAAAAATAGGAAAATATATCCTCAATTTTTATGCTGTGTGTGTTAATTCATTTTCTTCCTCATGGCACAATTCTGTAGTCTACTGTGCTGGAAAACTCCCACCAGTCATGTTGTTAGCTACTTAGTACGATTCTTTCATTAAATTGACAGTGACCCCTCAGTGCCTTTCTTAGAAATGTCTAATTTCTGATTTGTTGTTAAGGTTATAATGCCCTAACTAGAATTTCTTTTAAAAAGTACATGATTAGCTTGGAAGCAGGAGATTTGATATATTAATTTAATCATATACATTTAATAGTCACTTATACTCTGGCAGCTACTGAGTTAGGTTTTGTCAAGAAGCAAAGATGAGTGAGACACTCTCCTTATCCTCAAAGAGCTCAATCTGGTGGAAGACAGAAATACATAAAAATGATGACAAATTAGAATAGTGAAATCACTTAAGTACATGAAGACTGTGGATAGTAGTAATACAACTTTTTTTTTTATTGCTTATTATCCTGGCATTATAAACACTTTAGGCATATTGTCCTTCCTCACTTTCTTCTTTATCCTCGTTAGATTCCATCGTTTATTATTTATATAACACTTTGCTCTATAAATGAAATGGAATCGAATTCCAACTCTAGTTGAACCCAGATAACCTTTCTCTGGACCTATATCTGAATAGCCAAGTACTGTTGAAGAAAATCTCAAAATAGAGTAGATTTGTGAATTAATGTAGGACCGGCCTCAAATGGACCCTCAACACTGCTCAGATAATTCTACTGTTTCCCCTCATTAATCTCCCCTACTATTTTCAACATTTTTTCCAACTTTTCGCCTTCTCCTGAGTCCTCCATACCCCTTCTCTTGCACTTAGCAAGTGTTCTTTCTTCCTATCTTCCAGAGAGAATAGAAGCCATTAAAGAGAACTCCGTTATTGTATTGAAGTCTCCTTCCAAGTAATCTCAGTAGCAGAGTTGTTCTCTAAATTTTAAAGATCTTTAACCTCAGCTTTGAATCATATCTCAAGCCCTCCTGCCTTTTCAGGGATCAAAACCATTGATTATTCTATGTTCTCCTTCTATTTCTTGAACATTCTATTCTTAGGTCAATAGTTGATGGAATCTTAGTAATGGCAGCCCTCTTGATGTCTGTCTTGTGTTACATTCCTCCAGTCTGGATTAAGTGCCTTCAGCATCTAATGCAGTGTACTTATTTGGAGATCTTTGCCTCTCTCCTGTGTTGCATCTCCAGTTTTCTGTATCATGTTTACATTTTTTTTGGTTCACTCTTTGGTGGAATACATCCTCCAGTACTTTCTTGAGTCATCATGAGAGATAGGTTTCTTGAGATAGTTTATTTATGAAAATGTCATTTTTGTATGTTCCTGCTTAGGAGTAGAAGTAAAGGTTGAAAAACATTTTTATTCAAATGTTGAAGCCAATGCTCATTTTCTTGTTTCCTGTGCTGGTATTGAGAATCCAAAGCCTTCTGATTCTTGATTCTTTTTATTTGTTCTAGTGTTTTTTCTTTTTAGAATCTTAGGAAATATTCTCAGTATTCCCTTTGCTTCTTTGATTAATTCTTCACTTTTATTTTTTCTTTCTGGAACTCCTTTTATTATGTTGGATCCCTTGGCTTAGTCCTTTAAGTTTCTTTTTTCTCTTGTTTTACCTCTTTGTCATTATACTCTACTATCTGGGAGACTTAATCACTTTAGAGTTCCACTCTTTCATTAAATTTTTAATTTTTTCAATATGGTCTTAATATCCTTGTTGTTCCCTGAATGTTCCTTTTTTTTTTTAAGTAATATTGATACACAATCATATGATAGCTTCAAATACTCAACACAGTGGTTCAACATTCACCTATGTTACCAAGCCCTCACCCCCTCCAGTGAAATTACTGTCTATCAACGTAGTAGGTATTACAGAATCATTAACTGTATTCTCCATGCTGTACTGCCATCCCCATAAACAACCTATATTGTAATTGTGAATTATTGTGCCCCTTAATCCCCTTATCCCTCCTCCTTCCCATCCTCCCCAACCCCTCCCCTTTGGACCTACTAATCCATTCTCGGTGTCTATGAGTCTACTGCTATTTTGTTTCTTCTGTTTTGCTTTGTTGTTATACTCCACAAATAAGTGAAATCATTTGGTATTTGTCTTTCTCTGCCAGGCTTATTTCACTGAGCATAAAACCTAGAGACATCCATGTTGTTGCAAATGGTGAGATTTCTTTTCTTTTTATGGCTGAATAATATTCCATTGTCTATATGTAATACTTCTTCGTCCATTCATCTGTTGATGGACACTTAGGTTGCTTCCATAACTTGGCTATGGTAAATTATGCAATGATAAACATAGGGGCGCTTATGTCTTTTTTTTTTTTTTTTTTTTAAATAATTATTTTTTATTGAAGGGTAGTTGACGCACAGTATTACATTACATGAGTTTCAAGTGTACAACACAGTGGTAGAACATTTATATACATAATTCTAGGTTCCAGCTATCACCCTACCAAGCTGATACAATATCTTGACTATATTCCTTATGCTATACATTACATCCCGGTTACTTATTTATTTTACCATTGGAAGTCTGTCCTTTTTTTTTGTTTGTTTGTTTTTTTTGTGAGGGCATCTCTCATATTTATTGATCAAATGGTTGTTAACGACAATAAAATTCTGTATAGGGGAGTCAATGCTCAATGCACAATCATTAATCCACCCCAAGCCTAATTTTCGTCAGTCTCCAATCTTCTGAGGCATAACAAACAAGTTCTTACATGTAGAACAAATTCTTACATAATGAATAAGTTACATAGTGAACAGTACAAGGGCAGTCATCACAGAAACTTTCGGTTTTGCTCATGCATTATGAACTCTAAACAGTCAGTTCAAACATGAATACTCATTTGGTTTTTATACTTGATTTATATGTGGATACCACATTTCTCTCTTTATTATTATTATTTTTAATAAAATGCTGAAGTGGTAGGTAGATACAAGATAAAGGTAGAAAACATAGTTTAGTGTTGTAAGAGAGCAAATGTAGATGATCAGGTGTGTGCCTGTAGACTATGTGTTAATCCAAGCTAGACCAGGGCAATAAAACATCCACGTATGCAGAAGATTTCTCTCAGAACAGGGGGGGTGAGGTTCTAAGCCTCACCTCTGTTGATCCCCAATTTCTCACCTGATGGCCCCCCTGTGACTGTGCCTGTCTTAGGTTGTTCCTCCCTTGAGGAATCTTACCCGTCTCTGGCTAACCAGTCATCTTCCGGGGCCATACAGGGAAATGTGAAGTTGGTAAGTGAGAGAGAAGCCTTATTGTTTGAAAAGGTTAGCTTTTTACTTCTTTGCATATTTATGCCCTGTGGCTTCTATGCCCAGCATTTGTCTTGAGGTATCTTTACCACTTGGAGGAGTTATGATACTCGGTAAATTTGATATGAGGCACGAATTCTATTTAAGGGTTGTAATTAGGAAGGAAGAAGAAAAGCTATAGAAGTAGCAGGCGGAAGAAAACATGGGAAGATTGATTATTTCTTTGACATATCTTCTTGTAGAGTAACTTCAGCATATATAGGTTTTAAGCTACTACTTAAATTGCGCACACACATTAACGTAATAGGAGTATAGTTACATAACCAAAGCATACCTGTAATTACCAGCCATCTCCAGTGAAACCAAGAAAACCATTAAGGCACCTTAGGCATTTGTGAAAACTTATCTATGATATGGTGGATATTGTCCAACTGAACTTGAACAGTCTGAGAGAAATCAGACAAATTAAAACAACCCATTCCTGGGGACTGTTCACATGCCATATGTTCTTTTAACAGTAAATAGTCGGTAGTTGTAAGAGTTTGGAGCGCTACAATTTGCACTTCTCCAAATTCTTGGTTGAGTTCCAACAGTATAGATCCAGTCAAATTTGTTGTTTTACTGTATGCACAGGCCAGCTTAGATATCTCCTTCCTCATTCCCATGGCAGGTCCAGGAACTGGTGGGATGAGTGCATCTACAGCTGTAGCAGTGCGTGGATCTTTGTTGGGGTTTTTTGATGATCATCTTCTGGCATGAGTCTTCCAGAGGGTGCAGATGTTGGAAGTTCTTTTTCATATCGTATCTTAGTTCATTTTCGGGGTAGCCCAATTAGGCTTTGATCCTCTGTATAAACACAAACAGACCCTTTGCCTACACTTTTATATGCCCTTTATACCCTTGTGTAGAACTCGTTGGAGGTTACCACACAGGAACTGCCTTTTTTTTTTTTTTTTTTTGCTTTGTTTTTGGTATCACTAATCTACACTTACATGACGAATATTATGTTTACTAGGCTCTCCCCTATACCAGGTCTCCCCTATAAACCCCTTTACAGTCACTGTCCATCAGCATATCAAAATGTTGTAGAATCACTACTTGCCTTCTCTGTGTTGTACAGCCCTCCCTTTCCTCCTACCCCCCCATGTATGTTAATCTTAATACCCCCCTACTTCTCCCCCCCGTATCCCTCCCTACCCACCCATCCTCCCCAGTCCCTTTCCCTTTGGTACCTGTTAGTCCATTCTTGAGTTCTGTGATTCTGCTGCTGTTTTGTTCCTTCAGTTTTTCCTTTGTTCTTATATTCCACAGATAAGTGAAATCATTTGGTATTTCTCTTTCTCCGCTTGGCTTGTTTCACTGAGCATAATACCCTCCAGCTCCATCCATGTTGCTGCAAATGATTGGATTTGCCCTTTTCTTATGGCTGAGTAGTATTCCATTGTGTATATGTACCACATCTTCTTTATCCATTCATCTATTGATGGACATTTAGGTTGCTTCCAATTCTTGGCTATTGTAAATAGTGCTGCAATAAACATAGGGGTGCATCTGTCTTTCTCAAACTTGATTGCTGCGTTCTTAGGGTAAATTCCTAGGAGTGCAATTCCTGGGTCAAATGGTAAGTCTGTTTTGAGCATTTTGATATACGTCCATACTGCTTTCCACAATGGTTGAACTAACTTACATTCCCACCAGCAGTGTAGGAGGTTCCCCTTTCTCCACAGCCTCGCCAACATTTGTTGTTGTTTGTCTTTTGGATGGCAGCCATCCTTACTGGTGTGAGGTGATACCTCATTGTAGTTTTAATTTGCATTTCTCTGATAATTAGCGATGTGGAGCATCTTTTCATGTGTCTGTTGGCCATCTGTATTTCTTTTTTGGAGAACTGTCTGTTCAGTTCCTCTGCCCATTTTTTAATTGGGTTATTTGTTTTTTGTTTGTTGAGGCGTGTGAGCTCCTTATATATTCTGGATGTCAAGCCTTTATCGGATGTGTCATTTTCAAATATATTCTCCCATACTGTAGGGATCCTTCTTGTTCTATTGATGGTGTCTTTTGCTGTACAGAAGCTTTTCAGCTTAATATAGTCCCACTTACTCATTTTTGCTGTTGTTTTCCTTGCCCGGGGAGATATGTTCAAGAAGAGGTCACTCATGTTTATGTCTAAGAGGTTTTCGCCTATGTTTTCTTCCAAGAGTTTAATGGTTTCATGGCTTACATTCAGGTCTTTGATCCATTTTGAGTTTACTTTTGTATATGGGGTTAGACAATGGTCCAGTTTCATTCTCCTACATGTAGCTGTCCAGTTTTGCCAGCACCACCTGTTGAAGAGACTGTCATTTCGCCATTGTATGTCCATGGCTCCTTTATCAAATATTAATTGACCATATATGTCTGGGTTAATGTCTGGATTCTCTAGTCTGTTCCATTGGTCTGTGGCTCTGCTCTTGTGCCAGTACCAAATTGTCTTGATTACTATGGCTTTATAGTAGAGCTTGAAGTTGGGGAGTGAGATCCCCCCTACTTTATTCTTCTTTCTCAGGATTGCTTTGGCTATTCGGGGTCTTTGGTGTTTCCATATGAATTTTTGAATTATTTGTTCCAGTTCATTGAAGAATGTTGCTGGTAGTTTCATAGGGATTGCATCAAATCTGTATATTGCTTTGGGCAGGATGGCCATTTTAACGATATTAATTCTTCCTAGCCACGAGCATGGGATGAGTTTCCATCTGTTAGTGTCCCCTTTAATTTCTCTTAAGAGTGACTTGTAGTTTTCAGAGTATAAGTCTTTCACTTCTTTGGTTAGGTTTATTCCTAGGTATTTTATTTTTTTTGATGCAATTGTGAATGGAGTTGTTTTCCTGATTTCTCTTTCTGTTGGTTCGTTGTTAGTATATAGGAAAGCCACGGATTTCTGTGTGTTGATTTTGTATCCTGCAACTTTGCTGTATTCCGATATCAGTTCTAGTAGTTTTGGGGTGGAGTCTTTAGGGTTTTTTATGTACAGTATCATGTCATCTGCAAATAGTGACAGTTTAACTTCTTCTTTACCAATCTGGATTCCTTGTATTTCTTTATTTTGTCTGATTGCCGTGGCTAGGACCTCCAGTACTATGTTAAATAACAGTGGAGAGAGTGGGCATCCCTGTCTAGTTCCCGATCTCAGAGGAAATGCTTTCAGCTTCTCGCTGTTCAATATAATGTTGGCTGTGGGTTTATCATAGATGGCCTTTATTATGTTGAGGTACTTGCCCTCTATTCCCATTTTGCTGAGAGTTTTTAACATGAATGGATGTTGAACTTTGTCAAATGCTTTTTCAGCATCTATGGAGATGATCATGTGGTTTTTGTCTTTCTTTTTGTTGATGTGGTGGATGATGTTGATGGACTTTCGAATGTTGTACCATCCTTGCATCCCTGGGATGAATCCCACTTGGTCATGGTGTATGATCCTTTTGATGTATTTTTGAATTCGGTTTGCTAATATTTTGTTGAGTATTTTTGCATCTACGTTCATCAGGGATATTGGTCTGTAGTTTTCTTTTTTGTTGGGGTCTTTGCCTGGTTTTGGTATTAGGGTGATGTTAGCTTCATAGAATGAGTTTGGGAGTATCCCCTCCTCCTCTATTTTTTGGAAAACTTTAAGGAGAATGGGTATTATGTCTTCCCTGTATGTCTGATAAAATTCCGAGGTAAATCCATCTGGCCCGGGGGTTTTGTTCTTTGGTAGTTTTTTGATTACCGCTTCAATTTCGTTGCTGGTAATTGGTCTGTTTAGATTTTCTGTTTCTTCCTGGGTCAATCTTGGAAGGTTGTATTTTTCTAGGAAGTTGTCCATTTCTCCTAGGTTTCCCAGCTTGTTAGCATATAGGTTTTCATAGTATTCTCCAATAATTCTTTGCATTTCCGTGCGGTCCGTCGTGATTTTTCCTTTCTCGTTTCTGATACTGTTGATTTGTGTTGACTCTCTTTTCTTCTTAATAAGTCTGGCTAGAGGCTTATCTATTTTGTTTATTTTCTCGAAGAACCAGCTCTTGGTTTCATTGATTTTTGCTATTGTTTTATTCTTCTCAATTTTATTTATTTCTTCTCTGATCTTTATTATGTCCCTCCTTCTGCTGACCTTAGGCCTCATCTGTTCTTCTTTTTCCAATTTCGATAATTGTGACATTAGACCATTCATTTGGGATTGCTCTTCCTTTTTTAAATATGCTTGGATTGCTATATACTTTCCTCTTAAGACTGCTTTTGCTGCGTCCCACAGAAGTTGGGGCTTAGTGTTGTTGTTGTCATTTGTTTCCATATATTGCTGGATCTCCATTTTGATTTGGTCATTGATCCATTGATTATTTAGGAGCGTGTTGTTAAGCCTCCATGTGTTTGTGAGCCTCTTTGCTTTCTTTGTACAGTTTATTTCTAGTTTTATGCCTTTGTGGTCTGAAAAGTTGGTTGGTAGGATTTCAATCTTTTGGAATTTTCTGAGGCTCTTTTTGTGGCCTAGTATGTGGTCTATTCTGGAGAATGTTCCATGTGCACTTGAGAAGAATGTATATCCCGCTGCTTTTGGATGTAGAGTTCTATAGATGTCTATTAGGTCCATCTGCTCTACTGTGTTGTTCAGTGCTTCCGTGTCCTTACTTATTTTCTGCCCAGTGGATCTATCCTTTGGGGTGAGTGGTGTGTTGAAGTCTCCTAGAATGAATGCATTGCAGTCTATATCCCCCTTTAGTTCTGTTAGTATTTGTTTCACATATGCTGGTGCTCCTGTGTTGGGTGCATATATATTTAGAATGGTTATATCCTCTTGTTGGACTGAGCCCTTTATCATTACGTAGTGTCCTTCTTTATCTCTTGTTACTTTCTTTGTTTTGAAGTCTATTTTGTCTGATATTAGTACTGCAACCCCTGCTTTCTTCTCACTGTTGTTTGCTTGAAATATGTTTTTCCATCCCTTGACTTTTAGTCTGTACATGTCTTTGGGTTTGAGGTGAGTTTCTTGTAAGCAGCATATAGATGGGTCTTGCTTTTTTATCCATTCTGTTACTCTGTGTCTTTTGATTGGTGCATTCAACCCATTAACATTTAGGGTGACTATTGAAAGATATGTACTTATTGCCATTGCAGGCTTTAAATTCGTGGTTACCAAAGGTTCAAGGTTAGCCTCTTTAGTATCTTACTGCCTAACTTAGCTCGCTTATTGAGCTGTTATATACACTGTCTGGAGCTTCTTTTCTTCTCTCCCTGCTTGTTCCTCCTCCTCGATTCTTCATATGTTGGGTGTTTTGTGCTGTGCTCCTTCTAGGAGTGCTCCCATCTAGAGCAGTCCCTGTAAGATGTTCTGTAGAGGTGGTTTGTGGAAAGCAAATTCCCTCAGCTTTTGTTTGTCTGGGAATTGTTTAATCCCACCGTCATATTTGAATGATAGTCGTGCTGGATACAGTATCCTTGGTTCAAGGCCCTTCTGTTTCATTGTATTAAATATATCATGCCATTCTCTTCTGGCCTGTAGGGTTTCTGTTGAGAAATCTGACGTTAGCCTGATGGGTTTCCCTTTATAGGTGACCTTTTTCTCTCTAGCTGCCTTTAACACTCTTTCCTTGTCCTTGATCTTTGCCATTTTAATTATTATGTGTCTTGGTGTTGCCCTTCTTGGATCCTTTCTGTTGGGGGTTCTGTGTATTTCCGTGGTCTGTTTGATTACTTCCTCCCCCAGTGTGGGGAAGTTTTCAGCAATTATTTCTTCTAAGATACTTTCCATCTCTTTTCCTCTCTCTTCTTCTTCTGGGACCCCTATAATACGGATATTGTTCCTTTTGGATTGGTCACACAGTTCTCTTAATATTGTTTCATTCCTGGAGATCCTTTTATCTCTCTCTATGTCAGCTTCTATGCGTTCCTGTTCTCTGATTTCAATTCCATCAATGGCCTCTTGCATTCTATCCATTCTGCTTATAAACCCTTCCAGAGTTTGTTTCATTTCTGCGATCTCCTTTCTGGCATCTGTGATCTCCTTCCGGACTTCATCCCATTTCTCTTGCGTATTTCTCTGCATCCCTGTCAGCATGTTTATGATTCTTATTTTGAATTCTTTTTCAGGGAGACTGGTTAGGTCTGTCTCCTTCTCTGGTGTTGTCTCTGTGATCTTTGTCTGCCTGTAGCTTTGCCTTTTCATGGTGATAGGAATAGTCTGCAGAACTGGGACAAGTGACGGCTGGAAGGACTTCCTTTCTTGTTGGTTTGTGGCCCTCCTCTCCTGAGAGAACAGCGACCTCTAGTGGCTTGTGCTGGGCAGCTGTGCGCAGACAGGGTTTCTGCTTCCTGCCCGGCTGCTATGGAGTTAATCTCCGCTGTTGCTGTGGGCGTGGCCTGGCTCGGGCAGCTACTCCAAAGTGGTGGAGTCGCGTTGGAGCAGGAGCTGCTGGGAGGCTATTTATCTCCGTAAGGGGCCTCCCTGCTCCGTGCAGCCCAGGGGTTAGGGTGCCCAGAGATCCCGGATTCCCTACCTCTGGATTAAGTGACCCGCCCTGCCCCTTTAAGACTTCCAAAAAGCACCCGCCAAAACAAAACAACGCCCACCAAAAAAAAAAAAGAAAAAAAAATTTTTTTTATTTAAAAAAAAAAAAAGTTTTTAATTAAAAAAAAAAAAGGTGGTCGTTCGTTTTTCTTTATTCTGCAGTGCCAGCCTCAGGCCTCTGCTCACCGGTCTTTCTGCCCTGTTTCCCTAGTATTGGGGTCCCTATCCCTTTAAGACTTCCAAAAATCGCTCACCAAAACGAAACAGCAAAAAAGCAAAAAAAAATGGTCGCGCACTTTTCTTATGCCCTCTGTCGCCCAGCCTCCAGTGCCTGCTCACTGTTCTTGCTGCCCTGATTTCCCAGTATCGAGGGCCCTGCACTCTGGCCCGGATGGCTGGGGCTGGGTGCTCGGCAGCCTTGGGCTCCGTCTCCCTCCCGCTCTGCCCGCTCTTCTCCCGCCGGGAGCTGGGGGGGGGGCGCTTGACTCCCGCAGGGCCGGGGCTTGTATCTTACCCCCTTCCCGAGGCGCTGGGTTCTCTCAGGTGCGGATGTGGTCTGGATATTGTCCTGTGTCCTCTGGTCTTTATTCTAGGAAGGGTTGTCTTTGTTATATTTTCATAGATATATGTTGTTTTGGGAGGAGATTTCCGCTGCTCTACTCACGCCGCCATCTTCTCCAGAGACCCGCTTATGTCTTTTTGAAAAAGGGATCTTGTTTTCTTCTGGTAAATATCTAGGAATGGAATTCCTGGGTCAAATGGTATTTCTATTTTTAGTTTTTTGAGGAACCTCCATATTGCTTTCCACAATTGTTGCACCAATTTACATTGCCACCAACAGTGTAGGAGGGTTCCCCTTTCTCTGCATCCTTGCCAACACTTGTTATTTCGTGTCTTTTGGATAGTGGCCATTGTAACTGGTCTGAAGTGATATTTCATTGTGGTTTTAATTTTCATTTTCATGATAACTAGTGATATGGAGCATCTTTTCATGTGCCTGTTGGCCATTCATATTTCTTCTTTGTAGAAATGTCTGTTCAGTTCCTCTTCCCATTTTTTAATCAGGTTATTTGTTTTGTGAGTTCTGAGGCCTCTGAGTTCTTTATGTATTTTGGATGTTAACCCCTTATTGGATAACTTGTTTACAAACATATTCTCCCATACTATAGGATGCCTTTTTGTTCAGCTGGTGGCATCCTTTGCTGTACATAAGCTTTTTAGTTTGATGTAGTCCCAGTTGTTCATTTATCATTTTCTTTCTCTTGCCCTAGGAGATGTGTTCAGGAAAAAGTTGCTCATGTTTATATTTAAGAGGTTTGTGTGTGTTTTCTTCTAAGAGTTTTATGTTTTCATGATTTTATTTCAGGTCTTTGATCCATTTTGAGTTTACTTTTGTGTATGGAATTAGACAATAATCCAGTTTCATTCTCTTACATGTAGCTGTCCAGTTTTGCCAACACCAGCTGTTGAAGAGGCTGTCATTTCCCCATTGTATATCCATGGCTCCTTTATCATATATTAATTGACCGTGTATACTTGGGTTTATATCTAGGCTCTCTATTCTGTTCCATTGGTCTATGGATCTGTTCTTGTGCCAGTACCAAATTGTCTTGATTACCATGGCTTTGTAGTAGAGCATAAAGTCAGGGAACATAGTTCTCCCAGCTTTGTTTTTCTTTCTCAGGATTGCTGTGGCTATTCAGGATCTTATGTGGTTCCATATGAATTTTAGAACTATTTGTTCTAGGTCATTGAAGAATGCTTTTTGTGTTTTAATAGGGATTGCATTGAATCTATGAACTGCTTTGGCAAGATGGCCATTTTGACAATATTAATTCTTCCTGTCCATGAGCATGGAATAGATTTCCATTTATTGGTGATTTCTTCAGTTTCTCTCATGAGTGTCTTATAGTTTTCAGAGTAAAGGTCTCTCACCTCCTCAGTTAGGTTTATTCCTAGGTAATTTATTCTTTTTGATGCAATGATAAGTGGAATTGTTTTCCTGATTTCTCTTTCTGCTAATTCATTGTTAGTATATAGGAATGCAACAGATTTCTGTGTATTAATTTTGTATCCTGCAACTGAATGTTCTTTCTTTATACAGATTTTTGTGCTTTAAATTCTTTTTAATTTTTTTTTTAATTTGGTATCATTGATCTACAATTACATGAAGAACATTATGTTTACTAGGCTCCCCCCTTCACCAAGTCCCACCCACATACCCCTTCACAGTCACTGTCCATCAGTGTAGTAAAATGCTGTAAAATCACTACTTGTCTTTTCTGTGTTGCACAGCCCTCCCTGTACACCCCCCACACACTACACATGCTAAACGTAATGCCCCCTTTCTTTTTCCCCACCCTTGTGCCTCCCTTCCCACCCATCCTCCCCAGTCCCTTTCCCTTTGGTAACTATTAGTCCGTTCCTGGGTTCTGTGATTCTGCTGCTGATTTGTTCCTTCAGTTTTCCTTTGTTCTTATACTCCACATATGAGTGAAATCATTTGGTACTTGTCTTTCTCCACCTGGCTTTTTTCACTGAGCATAATACCCTCTAGCTCCATCCATGTTGTTGCGAATGGTAGGATCTATTTTTTCTTATGGCTGAGTAATATTCCACTGTGTATGTGTACCACATCTTCTTTATCCATTCATCTACTGATGGACATTTAGGTTGCTTCCATATCTTGGCTATTGTAAATAGTGCAGCAATAAACATAGGGGTACATCTGCCTTTTTCAAACTGGAGTACTGCATTCTTAGGGTAAATTTCTAGAAGTGGAATTCCTGGGTCAAATGGTATTTCTATTTTGAGCATTTTGAGGAACCTCCATACTGCTTTCCACAATGTTGAACTAATTTACATTCCCACCAGCAGTGTAGGAGGGTTCCCCTTTCTCCACAACCTCGCCAACATTTGTTGTTGTCTGTCTTTTGAATGTTAGCCATCCTTACTGGTATGAGGTGATATCTCATTGTGGTTTTAATTTACATTTCTCTGATGATAAGCGATGTGGAGCATCTTTTCATGCATCTGTTGGCCATCTGAATTTCATCTTTAGAGAACTGTCTTTTCAGCTCCTCTGCCCATTTTTGAATTGGATTATTTGCTTTCTGTTTGTTGAGGTGTGTGAGCTCTTTATATATTTTGGATGTCAACCCTTTATTAAATCTGTCATTTATGAATATATTCTCTCATACTGTAGGATGCCTTTTTGTACTATTGATAGTGTCCTCTGCTGTACAGAAGCTTTTCAGCTTGATATAGTCCCAATTGTTCATTTTTGCTTTTGTTTCCCTTGCCCCAGGAAATATGTTCATGAAGAGGTCGCTCATGTTTATGTCCAAGAGATTTTTGCCTATGTTTTTTTCTAAGAGTTTTATGGTTTCATGACTTACATTCAGGTCTTTAATCTATTTCGAATTTACTTTTGTGTATGGGGTTAGACGATGATCCAGTTTCATTCTCTTACATGTAGCTGTCCAGTTTTGCCAACACCAGCTGTTGAAGAGGCTGTCATTTCCCCATTGTATTTCCATGGCTCCTTTATCATATATTAATTGACCATACATGTTTGGGTTAGTATCTGGACTCTCTATTCTGTTCCACTGGTCTGTGGCTCTGTTCTTGTGCCAGTACCAAATTGTCCTAATTACTGTGGCTTTGTAGTAGAGCTTGAAGTTGGGAAGCAAGATACCCCCAACTTTATTCTTCCTTCTCAGGGTTGCTTGGGCTATTCGGGGTCTTTTGTGGTTCCATATGAATTTTAGAACTATTTGTTCCAGTTAGTTGAAGAATGCTGTTGGTATTTTGATAGGGATCGCATTGAATCTGTAGATTGCTTTAGGCAGGATGGCCATTTTGACAATATTAATTCTTCCTAGCCAAGAGCATGGGATGAGTTTCCATTTGTTAGTGTCCTCTTTAATTTCTCTTAAGAGTGTTTTGTAGTTGTCAGTGTATAGGTCTTTCACTTCCTTGGTTAGGTTTATTCCTAGGCATTTTATTCTTTTTGATGCAATTGTGAATGGAATTGTTTTCCTGATTTCTCTTTCTGCTAGTTCATCATTAGTGTATAGAAAAGCAACAGGTTTCTGTGTGTTAATTTTGTATCCTGCAACTTTGCCGAATTCCGATATTAGTTCTAGTACTTTTGCAGTGGAGTCTTTAGGGTTTTTTATGTACAGTATCTTGTCATCTGCAAATAGTGACAGTTTGACTTCTTCTTTACCAATCTGGATTCCTTGTATTTCTTAGTTTTGTCTAATTGCTGTGGCTAGGACCTCCAGCACTATGTTGAATAACATAGTGGGGAGAATGGGCATCCCTGTCTTGTTCCCTATCTCAGAGGAAAAGCTTTCAGTCTCTCGCTGATCAGTATGATGTTAGCTGTGGGTTTATCATATATGGCCTTTATTATGTTGAGGTACTTGCCCTCTAGACCCATTTTGTTGAGAGTTTTTATCATGAATGGATGTTGAATTTTGTTGAATGCTTTTTCAGCATCTATGGAGATGATCATGTGGTTTTTGTCTTTCTTTTTGTTGATGTGGTGGATGATGTTGATGGATTTTCGAATGTTGTACCATCCTTGCATCCCTGGGATGAATCCCACTTGGTCATGGTGTATGATTGTTTTGATGTATTTTTGAGTTCGGTTTGCTAATATTTTGTTGAGTATTTTTGCATCTACGTTCATCAGGGATATTGGTCTGTAGTTTTCTTTTTTGGTGGGGTCTTTGCCTGGTTTTGGTATTAGGGTGATGTTGGCTTCATAGAATGAGTTTGGAAGTATTCCCTCCTCTTCTGTTTTTTGGAAAACTTTAAGGAGGATGGGTATTATGTCTTCTCTGTATGTCCGATAAAATTCCGAGGTGAATCCATTTGGCCCGGGGGTTTTGTTCCTGGGTAGTTTTTTGATTACCGCTTCGATTTTTTTGCTGGTAATTGGTCTGTTTAGATTTTCTGTTTCTTTCTGGGTCAGTCTTGGAAGGTTGTATTTTTCTAGGAAGTTGTCCATTTCTCCTAGGTTTCCCAGCTTGTTAGCTTATAGGTTTTCATAGTATTCTCTAATAATTCTTTGTATTTCTGTGGGGATCGTCATGATTTTTCCTTTCTCGTTTCTGATTCTGTTGATGTGTGTTGACTCTCTTTTTCTCTTAATAAGTCTGGCTAGAGGCTTATCTATTTTGTTTATTTTCTCAAAGAACCAGCTCTTGGTTTCATTGATTTTTTTTTCTATTGTTTTATTCTTCTCAATTTTATTTATTTCTTCTCTGATCTTTATTATGTCCCTCCGTCTGCTGACCTTAGGCCTCATTTGTTCTTCTTTTTCCAATTTCGATAATTGTGACATTAGACTATTCATTTGGGATTGTTCTTCCTTTTTTAAACATGCCTGGATTGTTATATACTTTCCTCTTAAGACTGCTTTTGCTGCATCCCACAGAAGTTGGGGCTCTGTGTTGTTGTTGTCATTCGTTTCCATATATTGCTGGATTTCCATTTTAATTTGGTCGTTGGTCCGTTGATTATTTAGGAGCGTGTTGTTAAGCCTCCATGTGTTTGTGAGCCTTTTTGCTTTCTTGGTACAATTTATTTCTAGTTTTATACCTTTGTGGTCTGAAAAGTTGGTTGGTAGGATTTCAATCTTTTGGAATTTACTGAGGCTCTTTTTGTGGCCTAGTATGTGGTCTATTCTGGAGAATGTTGCATGTGCACTTGAGAAGAATGTGTATCCTGTTGCTTTTGGATGTAGAGTTCTACAGATGTCTATTAGGTCCATCTGTTCTAGTGTGTTGTTCAGTGCCTCTGTGTCCTTACTTATTTTCTGTCTGGTGGATCTGTTCTTTGGAGTGAGTGGTGTGTTAAAGTCTCCCAAAATGAATGCATTGCATTCTATTTCCTCCTTTATTTCTGTTAGTATTTGTTTCACATATATTGGTTCTCCTGTATTGGGTGCATATATGTTTATAATGGTTATATCCTCTTGTTGGACTGAGCCCTTTATCATTATGTAGCATCCTTCTTTATCTCTTGTTACTTTCTTTGTTTTGAAGTCTATTTTATTGGATACTAGTATTGCAACACCTGCTTTTTTCTCCCTGTTTGCATGAAATATCTTTTTCCATCCCTTGACTTTTAATCTGTGCATGTCTTTGGGTTTGAGGTGAGTCTCTTGTAAGCAGCATATAGATGGGTCTTGCTTTTTTATCCATTCTATTACTGTGTGTCTTTTAATTGGTGCATTCAGTCCATTTACATTTAGCGTGATTATTGAAAGATATGTACTTATTGCCATTGCAGTCTTTAGATTCATGGTTACCAAAGGTTCAAGGTTAGCTTCTTTACTACCTTACTGTCTAACTTAACTTGCTTATTGAGCTATTAGAAACACAGTCTGATGATTATTTCTCTCCCTTCTTATTTCTCCTCCTCCTTTCTTTATATGTTGGGTGTTTTGTTCTGTGCTCTTTTTAGGAGTGCTCCCATCTAGAGCAGTCCCTCTAAAAGACCCTGTAGAGGTGGTTTGTGGGAGGCAAATCCCCTCAACTTTTGCTTGTCTGGGAATTGTTTCATCCCTCCTTCATATTTAAATGATAATCGTGCTGGTTACGGTATCCTTGGTTCAAGGCCCTTCTATTTCATTGCATTAAATATATCATGCCATTTTCTTCTGGCCTGTAAGGTTTCTGTTGAGAAGTCTGATGATAGCCTGATGGATTTTCCTTTGTAGGTGACCTTTTTACTCTCTCTGGATGCCTTTAATACTCTGTCCTTGTCCTTGATCTTTGCTATTTTAATTATTATGTGTCTTGGTGTTTTCCTCCTTGGCTCCCTTCTGTTGGTAGTTCTGCGTACTTCCTTGGTTTGCTCAATTATTTCCTCCCCCAGTTTGGGGACGTTTTCAGCAATTATTTCTTTTAGTACACTTTCTATCCCTTTTTCTCTCTCTTCTTCTTCTTCTGGTACCCCTAATGTGGATATTGTTCCTCTTAGATTGGTCACACAGTTCTCTTAATATTGCTTCATTCCTGGAGATCCTTTTATCTCTCTCTGCGTCAGCTTCTATGCGTTCCTGTTCTCTGGTTTCTATTCCATCAATAGCCTCTCGCATCTTATCCATTCTGCTTATAAAGCCTTCTAGAGATTGTTTCACTTCTTAATCTCCCTCCAGATGTCATCCCTTAGCTCTTGTATATTTCTCTGCAGTTCTGTCAGCATGTTTATGATTTTTATTTTTAATTCTTTTTCAGGAAGACTGGTTAGGTCTATCTCCTTCTCAGGGTTTGTGATTTTGGTCTGTATCATTCTTTTGCCTTTTCATGGCAATAGAGATAGTTTGTGGAGCTGGCACAAGTGATGACTGGGAGAATGTCCCTTCTTATTGGTTTGTGGGCTTCCTCTCCTGGGAGAACAGCAACCTCTAGTGGCTTGTGCTGGGCAGCTGCGCACAGAAGGAGCTTCTGATTCTTGCCTGGCTACTATGGAGTTTAGCTCCATGGTTGCTTTGGGCGTGGCCTGCCTCGGGCTGCTGCTCCGATATGGCGGAGCCACATCAGAGGGAAACGGCCGGGAGTCTGTTTATCTTCGTGAAGGGCCTCCAAGCTGCCCTGCTGTCCAGGGGGTTAGGGTCCCAGAGTTCCCCGGGATTCCCAGCTGCTGGGCTAAGTGTCCCTGGACACTTCTGTCCAGCTGTGAGGTCCCTGTCACTTTAAGACTTTCAAGAAATACTCGCTTTTCTTTGTCCCAGGGACGCCAGCTGCGGGGACCCGCTCACAGGTCTTACTGTACTGTTTCCCTAGTTTTCAGCACCCCACACATGCACTGTGGGTCTGCACTGTGTTGCGAATGGCTAGGTCTGGCTATTTAGCAGTCCTAGGCTCCCTCTCCCTCCCTGCTCCGACTCCTCTCCTCCTTCCAGGAGCTAGGGTGAGGGGCGCTTGGGTCCCGCTGGTCCGCGGCTTGTATCTTACCCCCTTCACGAAGCGCTGGGTTCTTGCAGGTGTGAATGTAGTCTGGCTGTTGTCCTGTGTCTTCTGGTCTCTCTTGTAGGAAGAGTTGTATTTTCAAAAATATATGTGGTTTCCGGAGGAAATTTGCATTGCTCTACTCACGCCAATATCTTGGCCCCCCTCTTTTTTTAATTTTGATGGTATCAATAATAAAATTTATTTTAATGTTTTCCTTTTACCTGCATAGCCTCTGTTTCACTCTGTGGTAGGACTTACCCACTTTGAGCTCTACTAAAGAACGATCTGATGAACCATTTGTAGAGGAAACCCCCTTTTCAATATCCTTCAAGCTTTCCTCTTGCGCTGGTCCAAAACCCTGCCTTTGTTCCCTTTATCACTTCTTCAGATGTCCTCTCTTGTGTTCTTTTCTGAGGAAGATTTCTGTGACCTCCTTAACCCAGTTACATCTCCCACCCATTCTGATGGTCTTATAAAATGGTGTTTCTCATCTTTGAAACACTTAGCACAGTTGTAGTTTTACATGTATGTGTATGATTCCATGATAAATGCCTTATCTCCCACTTAATATACTTTCCTTGAGGATAGTGTTTGTGTCTGCCACTTAAGACTTCATGCTTGCTACTTATACTGTACTTAATTTCTAATATATGTTAAATGTTTGTAAATTAATGCTTATTGAATGAATGAATGAACAATCAGTCTTATTTTAATCCTCATAGAATGAATCGTCCTCATTTTACAAATGAGGAAATTATGATAAAGTTGGATTCAATTCTGGCAGGCCTGTCTGCCATCAGTACGAGTGCCATCAGATATTTTATATGATACTAGTTCTTTTGACCCATTTCTTCTTCCCTTGTTAAGCTGGGGTAATCCTGCACTCTTATCTCCTTTGGCTTCTGTGACGTGGAAATGAGATAATGAAAGGTGTGTTTCTTAATTTTGAAGCTTGGTGTACATGTTATATGTCATCTTTTTAAATAACAGAAAGTGTATTATTGTATTTTATATCTTGTTTCTTAGGGGTGAGGAGTAGGGGAGTATAGAAGAAACTAAATACTTGGGAGTGTGAGTTGAGCAATTGTTTAGGTGTCTAGCATTGTTAGGTACTTTGAGTACTTACAGATACATCATTTCATTTAGTTTTCCTAACCTTTCAAACTAAATATCATTATCCTTGTTTTCAGATCAGCTGGCAGAGGCTCAGTGATACTCAGTTGATATGGATAGTAACTAGGACTTAAATCAAGGTCTCTGTGACTTTGTTCAAAGGCTGTGTTCTTTCTAGATATCATGCTGTGTTCTTTTCTACCATTCCAAGTTATTGATAGTAAAAATTAGTATAATAAGCAATGCATACTCTGGATGTCATCAATTCTGAGAGAATTGTAAAATAAAATAAACAATTGAAAATTGAAAATTCTCTCTTGTTCTAATTATTCTAAAGAGTAAGCTCATGTCAGTATCTAAATACTTGTATTTAAACAAGTTCCCCAAGGAATATTTTGTATTCCTAATGCCAGTAATAATTAAAACAGATACCAAATACATCACTTTGTGTCTGTATGTCATCAGGGAGGTTTTTCTGAACTCTAAACTAAAATAAAACAACTATTGCTAGGCCATCGAAACTAACTGATATCATCAGATCTGTAGAAAGCAGTTTCAGCTGGCTTCTGGGAAGCAAGGTAGTTGGTTCCTCAAAACATGTTCCTTTTCTGTGCTGTATTCTTGTGCAGCATATAATCTGATATTTTTTATTGTGAGAAGCTTGTGAAATATTTTCTTGGTGCTTTAGATGAGGGAGGATAAAATGCCATGGATCACAGTGGAAAAGGGAACAAAGGTCAATTCAATGAAGAACATGAAAACCTTAATAATACTGCAACCCTATTTGTAGAAAAATGTTTGTTGTCTTCTGTGGAAGCTAAACATATTTGGACCAGATAGTTGGGCAAAATAATACATCTTTCTTTGTGACAGAAATCTAGAAAATATGATAATGTGGTATCTCTTTTACAGATACTTATTTTGGTTAAATAAAGAGAAAGTCATTATTGGTATCCAAGTCCTTTATTTTATGGCTTTTCCAGCAAAGCACTGATTATTCCAGAAGTCTTCTTCATTCGCATGGATTATAGGGTTGTATAAATCATCTCTCTTATTTTAAGTCATAGCTTTTCTGGTTTCCCTGCTACCTGTATAGCTATTGTACTTCTGATTCACCTAGTAATGGTTGTTCACTTAATAAAGAACGTGGAAGTCTCCGAATCTCAAGGCTGGCTCTCTGCTTCTCTTACCTTACATCCTCTTTCTGGGAGCAATCATTTGGCCTGATTTTTATTAATACTATATGATTCTCAAATTGATCTGTAACCTTACCCTTATAGTTATCCATATGTTTGCCTTTCTATCAGTGGCTGAAACTTTCTAAACTAGAGGCAACTCTTCGTCTCCCATCATCCCCTTGACAATCACCCCATCCTACTTTTTAGGCAACAACTGGTGTCAGTCTAGCTTCCAAAGCTCTAAAGCTGCACTATCCAATATGGTGGTTCTTAGGTACATATTCCTATTTAAAATAATTAAAAATAAATATAAATTTGAATTCTGCTCCTCAGTCACAAAAGCTGCATTTCAAGTTCTGAGAAGCTACTTGTGGCTAGTGGCTAACATACTGACCATTGCAGATATAGAATATTTCCATTGTCACAGAAAGTTCTGTTGAATAGCAGTGCTCTAAACCTTATTTAGTTTTTACTTGTTTTCCACCCATCCTCCTTTATCTGGCTATCATCAACCCTACTGATCCTTTTTCTCAGTAACCACAGCCATGATTATATTTTTATTATTTCAAAATTAACTGCTCCTTCATTTGTACTCTTTTACTCTGAAATACAATAGGGGTTGGCAAATATTTTCTGCAAAGGGACTAATAGTAAATATTTTAGGCTTCTTCTGCCACAACTGCTGAACTCTAACACTATAGTATAACCATTGACAATACTTAAATGAATGGCTGTGTTCCAATAAAACTTTATTTATAAAAGTAGGTGTTGGGCTGGATTTGACCCACAGGCCTTAGTTGCCAACCCTTGGTATAGAACTTAAAAACTGTACATGAAATTTTCTAAGTATGTAAATACATACAAAGAATAATAAAATGAGTAACCCATTCACTCACCACTCAGCTTCAGAAATGTAACACTGCCAGTAAATGGAAGCCTCCTGTGTGACCCCTCCCAAAACACATCTTCTTCATCTACCACATTGTAACCACCACTTTGACAATATATAGTATTGTCTTAGATGGTATTGTACTCTGTAATATTCTGTAAGTTGCTTTTTGTCCCCACTGAATGTTGTATTTGTTGATATTCATCAGTATGGATTTTTAACGTTAGTTTATTCATTACCATTTTGCTACATAGTATTTCATTGAGTATATGTCATAAATTACTTATCCATTTTCTTAATTGAAATCTCAGTTTTTGTTTTACTGTTAAAAACAATGCTGCTTTAGGATTAGCACACATAATGTAGGGGGGGGTGACACGGGAAAGGCAGTATATACAGAGAAGACAAGTAATGATTCTATAGCATCTTACTAAGCTGATGGACAGTGACTGTAATGGGGTATGTGGGGGGGACTTGATAATGGGGGGAGTCTAGTTACCATAATGTTGTTCAAGCAATTGTACATTAATGATATCAAAATTTAAAAAAACAATGCTGCTATCAGCATTCTTGTACATGTCCCCTGGTACCCTTGTGTAAGAAGTTCTTACGGGGATATGCGTAGGTGTGGGTGTGTACTAGCAGCTTTACCAAAGAGTGCCAGATTATGTTATAGCACTTTTTATTATACCCTTTAGTTTTATTTGCATGACATATTAAACTCAGGAAGTTTTTGAATATGTACTAGATGATAGATACTTGGTGATACAGAGATGAATCAGGATGTGATCCATACCATCAGTGAGCTAGAAACAAGGTTATAATTTTCTGGAGCAGCCCCTGAAGTGCTTATGGAATGTGAGGGGATGGATCCTTCCCTGCACTATATTGGTTATATTATTATTGGTTCCCTGTGACACAAAAAGAGAAGATTCTTCTTGTCCATTTTTTACCAAGCCTATAAAGCAGCGATTTTAAAATATTTTTAGCATTTGAACAACTGCTACAAATTCCTACATGGAATCCTTATATATAAAGCAAATAAAAGGGAAGCTGTTTGTGTGATTAAAACTTGTGAGCCTGTTTCCCCTTCATGTGTTTTCCCCATTCCCTATACCTGCATAAGTCATCCTCTACTTTTTTCCCTTGGTTCCTGAAACATAATGTTGACTTCTAAAGCTCACTGAAATATAATTTGGAAATGGCTGTTCTAAAACAGGATTTTCCAACTAGCAAATTTCTTACAGAATTCTGAGCTTTACCTAGGTGATCTTCATGCTAGACTTCTCAATGTAATCTCTTAAACATATAAATCAGATCATGACAATCTGCTGTTCACATCCTTCAGTGGACTAGTCCAATAGGCATTTGAATATTCTGGCTTGAGAGCTTAATTGGATGTCTTGGGCTGGAGAATCAACAATAAGTGTGGGTTAATTGAAGCAGAGAATTCATAGAACTACTTACGAGGGTATTGTATAGGGTGACAAGAGGTATAAGAAGAAAACTTAAACCAACTCTGTTTAAATCACCTTTATTAAGGTTTAATAAATACATAATCAAGTGTACCTATTTTAAGTATACATTTGATTGAGTTTTGACAAATGTGTGCACCCATGTAATCATAATCACAATCAACATTTAGAATATCATACCCCAAAACTTTTCTCTCATTGCTCTGCAGTTATATTTGGTTTCTTAAATTTTAAACTTACCCCCATTTATTGTCTTACAGTTTAGGTTCAAAGTCTAGTTGGGCATGGCTGGGTTATCTGCTTAGAATCTCACAAGGCCAAAACCAAAATGTTTCCTGGGTTGGGTTCTTTTCTGGAGTCTCTGGCAAAATATTCACTTCCAGGGTCATTCAGGTTTCTGGCAGAATTCTGCTGTTTGTGGTTGTAGGACTTAATTCTTTTCTTTCTTGCTAGCTATAGGCTGACAGTCACAGTCAGCTCCTACAGGTTGCTTTCAGGTCCTTTCCACATGACTCCCTCCAGATCCAAGCCAACACAGAATCTTTTTCATGTTTTCAGTCTTTTTCTCTTTTGCTCCTGACTGGAGAAAATTATTTGCTTTTTAAAGGCTCTTGTGATGAAGTTAGACTCATCAGATAATCTTTTATCTTATAATGTAACATAATGTGTGGCAGCTAATTAAATAATCTCTCCTTTGCCATATAAGGTAACATAATCACAGGACTATCATCATATTCATATGTTCTGCCCACACTCAGGTTATACAAGGGCAAAGGGCTGTTGGGATCTTCTTATAATTCTATCTCAGTAGGCTTACATACATTTTGTTAAATTTATTCCTAAGCATGTCAGTGTTATGTTTTAATTTTATCTTTTAGTTCTTTTTATTAACATATAGAAATATAACATTTCTATTTATTGACCTGTTTCAGTTATTATGTTACTCTGCGTAACAGATTACTGCAAAGCTTAGTGGTTTAAAACAACAACAGCATTTATTTTGTTCTTGAATCTATACTTTGGGTAGAGTTCAGTGGGGATAACTTGTCTCTATTACTACTCCACATCAGCTAGAGTAGCTCAAAGGCTAGATAGGGGCTGAATTCTTCTGAGAGCTTACTTTCTCCCATAGTTGGTGGTTGATGACCCCTATTGACTGAGACCTTGCTAGGACTATCAACTGAAGCTTCTGCACGTGGCTTCTATTTGTTGCCTGGGCTTTCTCAGTGTTGTAGTTAGATTCCAAAGGTAAATGCCTGAGGCCAGCCAGGCACTGGCAATGTTGCCTTTTATGAAATAGTCTCAGAGATCAGACATTTTCTCTTTTGCATTCCATTCACTGAAGCAGTTACAAAGTTCAACCAGGAATCGAGGGGGTTAATACAATAAGACTATACTTTTTAGTGGGGAGTAGCAAAGTTATGGAAGAACACATTGCACCAGAAATAATATTGTGACTGTTTTCTGCAAATGCAGTCTGCCACATGGCCTTATATCCTGCAGTCTTCCTAAGTTTACTCAGTTCTAGTAGCTTTTTTCTGGATTATTCACAACTGTCAGTGACCACTGCTGTTGTCAAATTGAAGGAAAGATAGTTTACTTCTGTTGTTTTAATCTCTAAGCTTATTTATTTCTTGCCTTATTACATTGGCTGGGATCCTCAGTTACAATGTGGCTTAGAAGTGGTGCGAATAGACATCCTTGCCTTGTTCTGAGATCATTTAGGAAAAGAAAGAAAACTTATAAAAAATAGTCTGGTAAAATATATATAACATAAAATTTACCATTTTAACCATTCTAGTTTAGTGTCATTAGGTACATGCAAACCATTGTGCAACCATTACCACTATCCATCTCCACAACTTTTTCATCTTCCCAAACTAAAATTCTGTACCCATTAAACAGGTACAGAATTCCCCATTCCTTTCTCCTCCAGCCCCCCTGGAAACCACTGTTTTACTTTCTGTGTCTATGAATTTGACTACTCTAGGTACCTCATATAAGTGGGATCATGCAATATTTGTTTTCTCATGTCTGCTCTATTTCATTTAGTCTAATGTCTTTAAGGTGCACTCATTTAATAATAACCTGTGTCAGAATTTCATTCATTTTTAAGGCCGCACTTTTGTTTTCTTTATTCTATATAACAAATAATTGTAAGTGCCTCTTCACTAAAGAAGTGAGATGAGTGCATTGTTAATCCTTGCTGTCAGGGGCCTTACAAATTAGAAGTAGAACTAAGATGTCTACAAAAATACCTATATGCTAAGATCATGTGTTAGCAATAGCCATAGCCGTTACTTATTGAACTTTTATTCTGTATAGACAGTGTATATATGTGTGTGTGTGTATAATAAAAACCATGTTTTTCATGTAAGATGAATGCTTGGATGAGGACTTAATGTTACTACCCATCAGTTTTTGAAGGGTAGACTAACTGGTTTTGTTTTGTTTTGTTTTTTTCATTTTGTTTATCAATTTGTAGCAGTACCTTTACTATTATAAAACCATTAAGTCACCAAGGAGAAGTGTTGGTTAGACAATGAAACTTGGGCACATAGAGGCACAGCTGGATCTCTGGAGTGAAGATGACTGGTCAGAAGCCTTTTTGACTTATATAAGCAGGCCCTGTGCTCATGGAGTAGTTCATAGCCTTTAAAACTGCCAAGAACAGTAGCAAGTTTGTAGAGTTTTCTGGAATTCCATATCAGCAGTATCATTTTGGATATCAGAATAAAACCCCTCTTAGAAAATTAAAATTTTTCCTCTAACAGTATAGTCAGAGATGAATGTCACTTTCTGAGAAGGGCTTCCATTCAGGGCTCCCCACTGGGATACCTGTGCCACAGTTATTCTGATCCCACCTGTTGCAGCCCAGGCCCTGGTTGAGCCTAATTTTTATCTTTCAGTGACAGACATATCGGGACATAACTACAAATAAGATGGCAGATCTGACAGATGACATATCTGGACTAACTCTTTCTGAACAAAAGCTTCCGTTCACTTGAAGGTATTTTCTAAGAAGCAGATTTACAAATAACAGTTTCAAATCAAAAGACAGATCTCTCAGTGTTACAGAGTATTGGATTATATATCAAGAAGTCTTTATTTGCTCAAAAAGTAATTTTGGAGCATTACTCTGTACCCTACTTAGAACTTTCAGTGGCTTCTTGCTGCTCTGAGGCTAAAATTGGAAAACTTCAAAATAATTTAAAAGGCTCTGTGTGCTCTGTTCTTTGCCAGCTTCATTTAAAAAAATTCAGATATAACTCACATTTAAAATTCACCTATTTAAAATACAAAATTCAGTGGGTTTTAGTTTTTAGTATATTCACAAAGTTTTATAACCACTGCCACTATCTAATTCCAGAACATTTCATCACCCCACAAAGAAATTCTGTACCCAGTGTAAGTCCGGGGAGAGGAAATCCCAGGGCAAAATACCTCTTAAAACTGAAATCATTCAAAGGGAGAAATAAAGTTTAAAATACATTTATTGCTCACTAACTGCAGTCCTGGTTCCCACTCCAGCAGAAGCAAAACTCTCTCCCCGCTCACCTCTGGGGTACAGATAAGCCCTCCTTATGCAGATGTACTAAAGCCAGGCAAGATATTCTGGAAATGTTACAATTTTATCCACACCAGTTAGCAGTCACTCTCTGTTTTCCCTACCCACCACCTCATGGAAACCACTAATCTACTTTATGTCTCTATGGATTTAACTCTTCTAGACATTTCACGTGAATGGAATCACATAGTATGTGGGCATTGTTTCTGGCTTCTTTCACTTAGCATGTTTCCAAGGTTCAACTATGTTGTCCATATTTCATTCTTATTTTATGGCTGAATAATACTTCACTGTATGGATATATACCTTGTTTTGTTTATCCATTTGATGGACATTTGGGTTGTTTCTACTTTTTGTCTATCTGCCTGCCCCTTTCTCCTCATTTTGTGTCTCTCCCCACCTCACCCTGTGCACTTCAGTGAGTGACTCTCAGTTTCTCATCAATACCAACCTCTCTCCTACAGCAGGGTATTTGTGCATGTGCTTCACCCAGTCTAAAGCCATCCCTCTCTTCACTGTCCCCATTTGCTTTCTTAACTCTTAATTATGGTTCACATCTCAATTCAAATCTGTTTTTTAGGGATAGATTTGAAGCCTTTAGGGAAGGCTGATTTCCCAAAATTTTTGAGGGAAGCCTTCCCCAAACTGTTTCATATTCGTCAATTATATGTTCTCAGAGCAACAGGTTTCTTTCCTTCATAATATTCCTTTTAGTTTGTAATTACATACTTCATTATACTCTTTGTCTTCCTCTCCCACCACTAATATGCTTTGAACTTCATGAAAGCAAAGTTGTGTATGTTTTCTGCTCCTAATTGTATCCATGGAGTCTAACATAGAACCCGGCATGCATAGATTAATGCATGAATCTGTTTACAGTGCTAAGTGCTAGGGACACAAAAATGAAAAACAGTCTCTGCCCACATGAAGCTTAAAATGCAGAGTTAGGCAAGCAAGTAAACCATTATTTTTCAAAAAGAACTGCTATAATGGCAGTATGTACAAATGCAATGAGACCAGAGGAAACTAGAGGAAAGGTAGGAAAGGCTTCAGTCAGAAGAAGCTTTGAAGACTTATTCTGTCTTACTTGGTAGAATGGAAGGCCTTGAAAGGAGAAAATCTGTATTGTTTACTATTGTGTTTTAGTTCATAGAAGAATATTCAATAAATATTTGTAGAATTGAATCAAATTCGGTTTTCCTGGCAGATAGGCAAATTGGGAACATTTCAAATATATTGATGATAATAATTCCAGACTACAGAGATAAGTAGCTTAATATCTTTATAATATAGTATTCAGGAGGAATGTAGCAAGAGATGGGGCAGGATTTGAGTAAACAGCTGGATTTACATGCCCTGCTAAGAAGATTCAGGTCAATTCTATAGGCAATGGGGAGACATTGAAGACTTTTGAATCAAGAAGTGAAATGACCAGATTTACATGTTAGGAAGATTACTGTGGCCCCAGTGTGAAAGATGAATACTGAAAAATAAGAATACTAATAAGGCCATTACCACAATGAACTGGGGCCATGAGCTGTAAAGGATGAGAGGAAGATTCAGAAGTTACTAAGAAGATCCTACTGCTGCTGATGATAAAAGGTAACTTGAGGAACTGTGCTAGACTCCAGTTGAAAAGATAATGACACAGCATTTGTCTTTGAGGAATAAGAAGGGCAGATGTGTTCCTTTTAGAGACATGTACACAATGTGATAGGAGCACAGAGGGGAAGGAATGACCAATCCCGTCTCCAGGAGTAAGAACAACTTTGCCAGAGATGCACGACATTTATGATGGGCCTTGAGGGGTGGGTGGGTGGATTTTTCCTATTCAAAGAAGAGGTATAATGGCCTCTTAAGCAGAGGGAAGTACCAGTGCAAAGACAAGAGTGCCTTCCTCTCATCAGTGTGGTTGGAACATAAGATTAGAGGCATCAGCCAGTTGTCCTTTATCCTGTACATATTACACTGATTTATTTTTTGAATTTATTCCTTTAAAATTAATCCTCTTGATTTATGTTCCATCAATCCAGTCTTTAAGGTATATTTGAATCCTGATTCTGTCATTCACAGTATTGGCCATACTGTCTATCTGGATCATAAATTTGATACATTTTCCTTCCATTCATTCCTCCAGGGATATGGATTCACTCAAATGGATAGAACCCTGTGGTTACTTGGTTACTAAATTCCAAGTAAACCCCATCTCTAATTGACCACTGTTAATTAAACAAGTGTGAAACCTTTCTGACTACACAGTTTTTTCAGTCTTATTCACAAGTTAAGAGAAGTTTTGGAGCAAGGCAAATCTGGTTTGACTTTTGGTTCCATCACTTAATATTTGCAACCTTGAACAAATTATTCCCATTATGTAAGTTTCTATTAATTCATCTGTAAAATGGGCCTTCTAAGTGTTCCAGATTGCTTTGTGGAATATTAAATGAGGTAAATGTACATTAAATGCTTACTACTTTGCCCAACATAGGGCAAGAACAAAATAAGTGGAAAAGTGTTCCTTGTCATATCATTATTAGTAAAGATATCTATTTTTTAATTTAGAAAATTTTATTGCATTTGTATTGTGTGCCTAGAACTGTTCTAGATATTGGAGATAATATCAGTAAAAAAGACAAAATAATAATTAAAAGCACTAACAAAGCACTTAGTGTATGCCAGCACTAATCCAAAGTATTTACTCTCATTAATCTGTTAGTGCTATATAATAGGTACTCTTATTATCCCTATTTTGCAAAAGAGGTTAAGTAACTTATATCTGAATTCAGCAAAGTTGCAGGATACAAAATTAATATACATAAATCTGTGGCATTCCTATACACTAACAATGAACTAGCAGAGAGAGAAATCAGGAAAACAATTCCATTCGCAATTGCATCAAAAAGAATAAAATACCTAGGAATAAACCTAACCAAGGAAGTGAAAGACCTATACTCTGAAAACTACAAGACACTCATGAGAGAAATTAAAGAAGATACCAATAAATGGAAACACATCCCGTGCTCATGGATAGGAAGAACTAATATTGTCAAAATGGCCATCCTGCCTAAAGCAATCTATAGATTCAATGCAATTCCTATCGAAATACCAACAGCATTCTTCAACAAACTAGAGAAAATCATCCTAAAATTCATATGGAACCACAAAAGACCTCAAATAGCCAAAGCAATTCTGAGAAGGAAGAATAAAGCTGAGGGGATTATGCTCCCCAACTTCAAGCTCTACTACAAAGCCACAGTAATCAAGACAATTTGGTGCTGGCACAAGAACAGACCCATAGACCAATGGAACAGTCTAGAGAGCCCTGATATAAACCCAAGCATACATGGTCAATTAATATATGATAAAGGAGCCATGGACATACAAAGGGGAAATGACAGCCTCTTTAACAGCTGGTATTGGCAAAACTGGACAGCTACGTGCAAGAGAATGACACTGGGTTATTGTTTAACCCCATATACCAAAGTAAACTCGAAATGAATTAAAGAGTTGAAAGTAAGTCATGAAACCATAAAACTCTTAGAAGACAACATAGGCAAACATCTCCTGAATATAAGCATGAGCAACTTCTTCCTGAAAGCATCTCTTCAAGAAAGGGAAACAAAAGCAAAAATGAACTCATGGGACTACATCAAACTAAAAAGTTTCTGTATGGCAAAGGACACCAACAGAACAAAAAGGCATCCTACACTGTGGGAGAATATATTTGTAAACGACGTATCTGACAAAGGTTTAACATCCAAAATATATTAAGAACTTAACACACCTCAACACCCAAAAAGCAAATAACCCGATTAACAAATGAGCAGAGGATATGAACAGACATTTCTCCAAAGAAGAAATTCATATGGCCAACAGATACATGAAAAGATGTTCCACATCACCAATCATCAGGGAAATGCAAATTAAAACCGCAATGAGTTATCATCTCACACCAGTCAGGATGGCCAGCATTGAAAAGACTAAGAACAACAAATGCTGGCGAGGATGCGGAGAAAGGGGAACCCTGCTACACTGCTGGTGGGAATGTAATCCAGTTCAACCATTGTGGAAAGCAAATATGGAGGTTCCTCAAAAAACTAAAAATAGAAATACCATTTGACCCGGGAATCCCACTCCTTGGAATTTACCCAAAGAATACAACTTCTCAGATTCAAAAAGACATATGCACCCCTATGTTTATCGCAGCACTTTTTACAATAGCCAAGATATGGAAGCAAATTAAGTGTCTATCAGTAAACTAATGGATAAAGAAGATGTGGTACATATACACAATGGAATACTTTTCGGCCATAAGAAAGAAACAGATCCTACCATTTGCAACAACATGGATGGAGCTGGAGGACATTATTCTCAGTGAAATAAGCCAAGCGGAGAAAGACAGATGCCAAATGATTCCCCTCATTTGTGGAGTGTAACAATGAAGCAAAACTGAAGGAACAAAATAGCAGCAGACTCACAGACTCCAAGAATGAACTAGTGGTTACCAAAGGGGAGGGGTGTGGGAGGGTGGGTGGGGAGGGAGGGAGAAGGGGATTGAGGGGTACTATGTTTAGTACACATGGTGTGGGGCATCATGGGGAGAACAGTGTAGCACAGAGAAGGCACACACTGATGGACAGTGACTGCATTGGGGTATGGGTGGGGACTTGATAATATGGATAAATGTAATAACTACATTATTTTTTCATGTGAAACCTTCATAAGAGTGTATGTCAATCATACCTTAATAAAAAAATTAAAAAAAAAAAAGATGTTAAGTAATTCGCCCAGGTCACAAAAGTAGGTAGTAAGTGATAGAATTTGAACTCAGCCAGTCTGGCTCCAGTGTGCTTTCTGTTAACCACTATGTAATTGTATGTATTGTCTAGAGTCATTTCCAGTGATGCCTGCTGAAATCAGGATATTCCATTTCTGTGGCACTTCTACAGTCTAGCAACTCTAAATATTAAATAAATAAGTAAAATAAGAGGGTCTGTTATCTCATCTTGGTGTGATTTTTGTTTTAACTTGTGCTGGCTCTTGGTGATTACCTCTGTCTCTTAATTATGAAGCTGTTTGTTTAATAACCTTTTCCAGAGTTTGTTGGGAGGGCACATTAACCTTACTTCTCTGTCATTTTTAATGTAATTAAAATACATTCTTAGTCAAAAAAATGTAAAGAGAAAAACTCAAAGTTTATGTCCTTAGTTGACAATGGTTAAAGAAAAACATCCAAGTTAAAAAGTAGTTATCACTTGACTGCCCTTGTAATGTTCACCATGTAACTTATTCACTATGTAAGAATTTGTTCTCCATGTAAGAACTTGTTCGTTATGCTTCAGAAGATTGGAGACTGACGAAAATTAGGCTTGGGGTGGATTAATGATTGTGCATTGAGCATTGACCCCCCTATACAGAATTTTATTGTCGTTAACAACCATTTGATCAATAAATATGAGAGATGCCCTCACAAAAAAAAAATATATATATATACACACTTCCAATTGTAAAATAAATAAGTAACCAGGATGTAATGTATAGCATAAGGAATATAGTCAAAATATTGTAACAACTTGGTATGGTGATAGCTGGTACCTAGAATTATCATGTATATAAATGCTGAATCACTGTGTTGTACACCTGAAACTAATGTAATACTGTGTGTCAACTACCCTTCAATAAAAAATAATTATCTAAAAAAAAAAAAAGTAGTCATCACTTAGTTTTTATAAAACATTTTACAAATTTTTCCTGTTTTTTTTATACTGGACAACAATAGCTTATATTAGTGATTCCCAAACTTTTTGGTCTTAGAACGCTTTTTCATTCTTAAAAATTATTGAGAACCAAAGAACTTTGGTTTATGTAGGTTATACTTACAGATAATTGCTGTTTTAGAATTTAAAGTGAGAAATTTTTAAGACATAAGAATGCACAGGTACAAATTTCATTAGCTGTTTAAACAGTTACGTAGCTTCTGCAAAACTGTTGTATACATGTGAGATAATGTGGGTAAAAAGGACAAATAATGTCTTTGTATTATTATGAAAATAATTTTGACCTTGCAGACCTCTAAAAGGGTCTTTGAGTTCTCCTTAGTGGATCCTTGATTTCACCTTGAGAACTTCTGCCTTAATACTAACTAACCTTCTTACTGCCTTCAGTTAGAAGAAACTAAGCCTAAACCCTGAATGTCTATAATTGAATATTTCAATGTAATTCTTTGGTTTCAATAATAATACTTGTTAAGGACTATCTAAATGCATTAGATACTTTCAAGGATGCAGAGATGAAACAGAAACAGCTTCTTCCCTCAAAATGCTCAGCCTCATTAGGAAGAAACAGCATTTACAGATCAAGGTGAAATATAGATTAGAAAGTGATAGATGACGTGCTGCATGTCTCAATAATATACTAAACTGAACTCACCATTGCAATTCATAAATTAAGTTGCACAATTCCATAAAGTATGTTGGACTCTCTTGACAAATGATTAAGTTTAAAAAATTACAGCAGATTTAGAGATCTTTGTTTTGCATCGTGCTTAGTTGGTATATTTAATAATTTACTCTGAAAGATTTGGATAAATAGAGAGCAGGGAATACAGTTCTCAAAAGTGTTCATTTCTGAACTGCACATATTTTCTGTATTTAAAACAGCACTAAACAGAGAAATACAATTTAAAATGATGTGGAAACACCTGGATTTGATATACTTGTAGGGCTACTAAGAATTAGGGAGGACAGAGAACAAATTTTTTAACTGAATATTAAAAAGAAAAGCAGGGTCAGAAGTTGATAGTATTGAAGATGGGAAGCATTAGCGATGAAGCAGTGCTAAGGCAGTCTCACATGTACCATACCTTCCCATCCCTAGGTCACCATATATCTATTTACTCCATTTTTGCAACCAAGCAATAGTACTCAGGTCAAAGGTAGGAAAGCACGATGAGTGAAAGGTGTGCCTCTCTCCCTAAGCACACTCTACTCTCTGTATCCTTAGCCTCAAACCTCTCACTCAGCTTTCTTACATCTTGGGAATTCTTGTTATCACAGCCTTTCTACCTGCATCCTTTTTATCAGAGTGGATTGTAAACCAGGGGGTCCTTTATTATTCTCTTCCCCTATCCTATACTTTTCCCCCATATCCACCCTTAGCATTATCAAGGCAGAGAAAACTTTCTGGGGACTTACAGAAGGGATATTATTTTTACTAGAAATCATTGTAACTTTAAAAGAAGTGAGGGTGGCAAGTAGGTCTCAGTTTATATGTGTCAGTTGTCATAAATTAATAATGGCTGTCTGGAATGCCTGGCCAGGAAGTATTCTGAGACTTCTTGGCTCAAGTGCCATGATCCATTAGCAGTCTCTGTCATGGACATGAGAGGAGCAAATACCACACCATGAATCCCATATTTGATGGCTCCAACTTAGTAAAGGTCTTCTTTGGATCCATTTAAATCTTACTGGAGTACAGATGAAAACAAATGTATTTCATGTTGCTATGTATTTAAAGTATGTAGGTTTCTTTCTGTATATCTTTGCTTTAAAAAATATCTTCCTCGAAGTTAGACTGAAGTCAATGCATTGGAATATTTGAGGCATCTTGATCATGCACACACGCAGTACTAGTGATGTGCATGTGTCATATTCTTCAGATATTAGAGCAGGAAAACAAGAGACTGATCAAGTCCACTGCTCTTATTTCTATAGATGGAAATGGGTCAGATATTTTAATACACTAGAATGTCCTATTCTGAAACAAGATTCTGGATTTTTTGTTGTTGTTTTCAACTTTAAAAAATTATTCCTCGGGGATTTGGTTAAAATAGATGATACTTTTTTTCTTAAGTCTGATCACTTTTAAGTGATTATAGAAACTTAGGGAGCAGATAAGTGTGTGTTTTTCTCTAAATGTGGGTTTTTAATAAAAGGAGAAAGTAGAATTGGTAAACTTGGAGTAGAAACTAATGGATCAGTGTGGGAAAATATTGTTGGCATGAATACACAGTTATTGTATGAATACACGGTTATTAGATTTTCTCCCACAGTGTTTACATGAAATCCAGCAACTTGTTTTAGTTGGAACTTGTCACTTCTGTACTCTGCTCTGTAGTGCTAAAAGTTCACCTGTGACTGAAAGCAAGACCTATTTTCCTTTGAAAAATAGTGGGAAAATTCATTACTAAAGTTTCCAGGTGAAATGAAGCACAAAATCTTTAAAATTAAAGCAGAGTACTTGAAAGCAGTTAAATGGTAAAATATGATAAGATATATGTGTATGTGCCTAGATGTATCATTTATATAGATATACACATATATATATACACATTTACATTCATTGAAAATGAGGAAGAAATAGGCTTATTTTTATGTTAACTGTTATTTAAAGTAATTTATATTAGTATAATTCAAAACTTATGGAAAATTTGCCAGAGCAGTGCAGACTCCTTTTACCTGGATTCCTCAGTTAATGTTTTATAAATATGCTCCCTCTCCCTTTAACATATATATATATGTGTATATCCATTGTCATTATTGTTTTCTGATCCATTTGAGAGAAAACTGCAGACATAATGTCTCCTCACTTATAAATGCTCCAAAATACATACCCTCCAAATAAGGTTACTCTTCTACCTAACCATTCAGATGAGGAAATCAGCATCAATACAGCACTGTCAACCCATGCACAGACAAAAGCCAGACTTCACCAACACCTCTCTTTGATTTCTGATAGGAGATCAAATCCAGGATCATTTGTTCCATTTACTTGTCATGTCTCTTCAGTCTCTTTCTGCCTGGAAACAGTTCCTCAGTTTTTTCCTGTTTTTCATGACTTTGACATTTTTAAAGAGTAATGCCTTTGATTCTGTAGGCTGTCTCTCCAGCTGGATTGTCCAGTATTGCTACATGCCTGACATGTCTAGTCTAATCATAGGTCATGGATTCATGACACAAATAATTCAAAAATGTTGCTGTGCCCTTCTCAGTACATCATATCAAGAGACACATGATGCTGGTAAGTCCTACCACCGTGATGTTAATCTTAATCACTTAGTCTATTTGGTGTGTGCTAGGGTTTTTCCACTATAAATTCATTTTTCTTTCCTACGCAACGGTTAAGTATTTGGGGGGAAACCTGCCAACATTCTGTTTATTACCAAACCTCCACCCACCAGCCTTAGCATGAAACGCTCCTGAATCAACCACATTTATGATGGTTGCCAAATGGTGAAATACTTTCATCATTTCTTCTACATTGATTAGTTGTCATTCTAAGGAAGGAGTATGTGTGTATTTATGTATTTATATAATTATGGTCATGTATTTCTGTTTTATTCAGTGGACTGAAATTTGTTGCTCTTACTTTTATCATGCTCAAATTGCGCCAATAGGGATCCCTTCAGGCTGACTCCTGTCCTTCACATATATCCCCATCATTCTCTCAGTATTTCCTTTCTGGTATAATAAGAACATTTACTTTCCTTGCCCCAATTCTGGAATCAGTTATTTCCTCAAGAATCCCTGTTTTATTTTAGTGGAAGATAAGTGTTTGGAAACTAAGATGGGCATGTGATGTGCTCATTGCTTCTAGTCCCTCTCCAATGTGCAGAGTTAGGAAATACATGTATGTATATACAGACACATAGAGCTATATCTGTTTCTATATCCATGTGTGTGTAAACATAAATTCACATTGAGATGTCCAATTCTGATCCAATGTATCAAATTCTTCCCAGCCTTCCCCTTTTCTATATTTGTATGTAAATGCCTTCTTTGACAGTGAGAAATTAGGCTCCTATTATCCTCAGTATGTTTACTTAGGCTCAATCTGTTTTTTTTTTTAGGTTTTTACCAAGTTACTTTATTGAGATATAATTCATATACCATAAAATTTACCCTTTTAAAGTGTACAGTTCAAGTTATCATTATATTCATAGGGTTGTACAACCATCATTACAGTCTAATTGTAGAACGTTTTTTTTTTTTTTTTTTTTGTGAGGGCATCTCTCATATTTATTGATCAAATGGTTGTTAACGACAATAAAATTCTGTATAGGGGAGTCAATGCTCAATGCACAATCATTATTCCACCCAAAGCCTAATTTTTGTCAGTCTCCAATCTTCTGAGGCATAACAAACAAGTTCTTACATGGAGAACAAATTCTTACATAGTGAATAAGTTACATAGTGAACAGTACAAGGGCAGTCATCACAGAAACTTTCGGTTTTGCTCATGCATTATGAACTCTAAACAGTCAGTTCAAATATGAATACTCATTTGGTTTTTATACTTGATTTATATGTGGATACCACATTTCTCTCTTTATTATTATTATTTTCAATAAAATGCTGAAGTGGTAGGTAGATACAAGATAAAGGTAGAAAACATAGTTTAGTGTTGTAAGAGAGCACATGTAGATGATCAGGTGTGTGCCTGTAGACTATGTGTTAATCCAAGCTAGACCAGGGCAATAAAACATCCACGTATGCAGAAGATTTCTCTCAGAACGGGGGGGTGAGGTTCTAAGCCTCACCTCTGTTGATCCCCAATTTCTCACCTGATGGCCCCCCTGCGACTGTGCCTGTCTTAGGTTGTTCCTCCCTTGAGGAATCTTACCCGTCTCTGGCTAACCAGTCATCTTCCGGGGCCATACAGGGAAATGTGAAGTTGGTAAGTGAGAGAGAAGCCTTATTGTTTGAAAAAGTTAGCTTTTTACTTCTTTGCATATTTATGCCCTGTGGCTTCTATGCCCAGCATTTGTCTTGAGGTATCTTTACCACTTGGAAGAATTATGATACTCGGTAAATTTGATATGAGGCACGAATTCTATTTAAGGGTTGTAATTAGGAAGGAAGAAGAAAAGCTATAGAAGTAGCAGGCGGAAGAAAACATGGGAAGATTGGTTATTTCTTTGATATATCTTCTTGTAGAGTAACTTCAGCATGTATAGGTTTTAAGCTACTACTTAAATTGTGCACACACATTAACATAATAGGAGTATAGTTACATAACCAAAGCATATCTGTAATTACCAGCCATCTCCGGTGAAACCAAGAAAACCAGTTAGGCACCTTAGGCATTTGTGAAAACTTATCTATGATATGGTGGATATTGTCCAACTGAACTTGAACAGTCTAAGAGAAATCAGACAAATTAAAACAACCCATTCCTGGGGACTGTTCACATGCCATATGTTCTTTTAACAGTAAATAGTTTGTAGTTGTAAGACTTTGGAGCGCTACAATTTGCACTTCTCCAAATTCTTGGTTGAGTTCCAACAGTATAGATCCAGTCCAATTTTGTTGTTTTACTGTATGCACAGGCCAGCTTAGATATCTCCTTCCTCATTCCCATGGCAAGTCCAGGAACTGGTGGGATGAGTGCATCTACACCTGTAGCAGTGCGTGAATCTTTGTTGGGGTTTTTTGATGATCATCTTCTGGCATGAGTCTTCCAGAGAGTGCAGATGTTGGAAGTTCTTTTTCATATCGTATCTTAGTTCATTTTCGGGGTAGCCCAATTAGGCTTTGATCCTCTGTATAAACACAAACAGACCCTTTGCCTACACTTTTATATGCCCTTTATACCCTTGTGTAGAACTCGTTGGAGGTTACCACACAGGAACTGCCCTTTTTTTTTTTTTTTTTTTGCTATCACTAATCTACACTTACATGACGAATATTATGTTTACTAGGCTCTCCCCTATACCAGGTCTCCCCTATAAACCCCTTTACAGTCACTGTCCATCAGCATAGCAAAATGTTGTAGAATCACTACTTGCCTTCTCTGTGTTGTACAGCCCTCCCTTTTCTCCTACCCCCCCATGCATGTTAATCTTAATACCCCCCTACTTCTCCCCCCCTTATCCCTCCCTACCCACCCATCCTCCCCAGTCCCTTTCCCTTTGGTACCTGTTAGTCCATTCTTGAGTTCTGTGATTCTGCTGCTGTTTTGTTCCTTCAGTTTTTCCTTTGTTCTTATACTCTACAGATGAGTGAAATCATTTAGTATTTCTCTTTCTCCACTTGGCTTGTCTCACTGAGCATAATACCCTCCAACTCCATCCATGTTGCTGCAAATGGTAGGATTTGCCCTTTTCTTATGGCTGAGTAGTATTCCACATCTTCTTTATCCATTCATCTATCGATGGACATTTAGGTTGCTTCCAATTCTTGGCTATTGTAAATAATGCTGCAATAAACATAGGGGTGCATTGGTCTTTCTCACACTTGATTGCTGCATTCTTAGGGTAAATTCCTAGGAGTGGAATTCCTGGGTCAAATGGTAAGTCTGTTTTGAGCATTTTGAGGAACCTCCATACTGGTTTCCACAATAGTTGAACTAATTTACATTCCCACCAGCAGTGTAGGAGGGTTCCCCTTTCTCCACAGCCTTGCCAACATTTGTTGTTGTTTGTCCTTCGGATGGCAGCCATCCTTACTGGTGTGAGGTGATACCTCATTGTAGTTTTAATTTGCATTTCTCTGATAATTACTGATGTGGAGCATCTTTTCATGTGTCTGTTGGCCATCTGTATTTCATTTTTGGAGAACTGTCTGTTCAGTTCCTCTGCCCATTTTTTAATTGGGTTATTTGTTTTTTCTTTCTTGAGGTGTGTGAGCTCTTTATATATTCTGGACGTCAAGCCTTTATCGGATCTGTCATTTTCAAATATATTCTCCCATACTCTAGGGTTCCTTTTTGTTCTATTGATGGTGTCTTTTGCTGTACAGAAGCTTTTCAGCTTAATATAGTACCACTTGTTCATTTTTGCTGTTGTTTTCCTTGCCCGGGGAGATATGTTCAAGAAGAGGTCACTCATGTTTATGGCTAAGAGGTTCTTGCCTATGTTTTTTTCCAAGAGTTCAATGGTTTCATGACTTACCTGCAGGTCTTTGATCCATTTTGAGTTTACTTTTGTATATGGGGTTAGACAATGGTCCAGTTTCATTCTCCTACATGTAGCTGTCCAGTTTTGTCAGCACCATCTGTTGAAGAGACTGTCATTTTCCCATTGTATGTCCATGGCTCCTTTATCAAATATTAATTGACCATATATGTCTGGGTTAATGCCTGGATTGTCTAGTCTGTTCCATTGGTCTGTGGCTCTGCTCTTGTGCCAGTACCAAATTGTCTTGATTACTATGGCTTTATAGTAGAGCTTGAAGTTGGGGAGTGAGATCCCCCCTACTTTATTCTTCTTTCTCAGGATTGCTTTGGCTATTCGGGGTCTTTGGTGTTTCCATATGAATTTTTGAATTATTTGTTCCAGTTCATTGAAGAATGTTGCTGGTAGTTTCATAGGGATTGCATCAAATCTGTATATTGCTTTGGGCAGGATGGCCATTTTAACGATATTAATTCTTCCTAGCCACGAGCATGGGATGAGTTTCCATCTGTTAGTGTCCCCTTTAATTTCTCTTAAGAGTGACTTGTAGTTTTCAGAGTATAAGTCTTTCACTTCTTTGGTTAGGTTTATTCCTAGGTATTTTATTTTTTTTGATGCAATTGTGAATGGAGTTGTTTTCCTGATTTCTCTTTCTGTTGGTTCATTGTTAGTATATAGGAGAGCCACAGATTTCTGTGTGTTGATTTTGTATCCTGCAACTTTGCTGTATTCCGATATCAGTTCTAGTAGTTTTGGGGTGGAGTCTTTAGGGTTTTTTATGTACAGTATCATGTCATCTGCAAATAGTGACAGTTTAACTTCTTCTTTACCAATCTGGATTCCTTGTATTTCTTTATTTTGTCTGATTGCCGTGGCTAGGACCTCCAGTATTATGTTAAATAACAGTGGAGAGAGTGGGCATCCCTGTCTAGTTCCCGATCTCAGAGGAAATGCTTTCAGCTTCTCGCCGTTCAATATAATGTTGGCTGTGGGTTTATCATAGATGGCCTTTATTATGTTGAGGTACTTGCCCTCTATTCCCATTTTGCTGAGAGTTTTTAACATGAATGGATATTGAACTTTGTCAAATGCTTTTTCAGCATCTATGGAGATGATCATGTGGTTTTTGTCTTTCTTTTTGTTGATGTGGTGGATGATGTTGATGGACTTTCGAATGTTGTGCCATCCTTGCATCCCTGGGATGAATCCCACTTGGTCATGGTGTATGATCCTTTTGATGTATTTTTGAATTCGGTTTGCTAATATTTTGTTGAGTATTTTTGCATCTACGTTCATCAGGGATATTGGTCTGTAGTTTTCTTTTTTGTTGGGGTCTTTGCCTGGTTTTGGTATTAGGGTGATGTTAGCTTCATAGAATGAGTTTGGGAGTATCCCCTCCTCCTCTATTTTTTGGAAAACTTTAAGGAGAATGGGTATTATGTCTTCCCTGTATGTCTGATAAAATTCCGAGGTAAATCCATCTGGCCCGGGGGTTTTGTTCTTTGGTAGTTTTTTGATTACCTCTTCAATTTCGTTGCTGGTAATTGGTCTGTTTAGATTTTCTGTTTCTTCCTGGGTCAATCTTGGAAGGTTATATTTTTCTAGGAAGTTGTCCATTTCTCCTAGGTTTCCCAGCTTGTTAGCATATAGGTTTTCATAGTATTCTCCAATAATTCTTTGCATTTCCGTGGGGTCCGTCGTGATTTTTCCTTTCTCGTTTCTGATACTGTTGATTTGTGTTGACTCTCTTTTCTTCTTAATAAGTCTGGCTAGAGGCTTATCTATTTTGTTTATTTTCTCGAAGAACCAGCTCTTGGTTTCATTGATTTTTGCTATTGTTTTATTCTTCTCAATTTTATTTATTTCTTCTCTGATCTTTATTATGTCCCTCCTTCTGCTGACCTTAGGCCTCATCTGTTCTTCTTTTTCCAATTTCGATAATTGTGACATTAGACCATTCATTTGGGATTGCTCTTCCTTTTTTAAATATGCTTGGATTGCTATATACTTTCCTCTTAAGACTGCTTTTGCTGTGTCCCACAGAAGTTGGGGCTTAGTGTTGTTGTTGTCATTTGTTTCCATATATTGCTGGATCTCCATTTTGATTTGGTCATTGATCCATTGATTATTTAGGAGCGTGTTGTTAAGCCTCCATGTGTTTGTGAGCCTCTTTGCTTTCTTTGTACAGTTTATTTCTAGTTTTATGCCTTTGTGGTCTGAAAAGTTGGTTGGTAGGATTTCAATCTTTTGGAATTTACTGAGGCTCTATTTGTGGCCTAGTATGTGGTCTATTCTGGAGAATGTTCCATGTGCACTTGAGAAGAATGTATATTCTGTTGCTTTTGGATGTAGAGTTCTATAGATGTCTATTAGGTCCATCTGCTCTACTGTGTTGCTCAGTGCTTCCGTGTCCTTACTTATTTTCTGCCCAGTGGATCTATCCTTTGGGGTGAGTGGTGTGTTGAAGTCTCCTAGAATGAATGCATTGCAGTCTATTTCCCCCTTTAGTTCTGTTAGTATTTGTTTCACATATGCTGGTGCTCCTGTGTTGGGTGCATATATATTTAGAATGGTTATATCCTCTTGTTGGACTGAGCCCTTTATCATTACGTAGTGTCCTTCTTTATCTCTTGTTACTTTCTTTGTTTTGAAGTCTATTTTGTCTGATATTAGTACTGCAACCCCTGCTTTCTTCTCACTGTTGTTTGCTTGAAATATGTTTTTCCATCCCTTGACTTTTAGTCTGTACATGTCTTTGGGTTTGAGGTGAGTTTCTTGTAAGCAGCATATAGATGGGTCTTGCTTTTTTATCCATTCTGTTACTCTGTGTCTTTTGATTGGTGCATTCAACCCATTAACATTTAGGGTGACTATTGAAAGATATGTACTTATTGCCATTGCAGGCTTTAAATTCGTGGTTACCAAAGGTTCAAGGTTAGCCTCTTTAGTATCTTACTGCCTAACTTAGCTCGCTTATTGAGCTGTTATATACACTGTCTGGAGATTCTTTTCTTCTCTCCCTTCTTGTTCCTCCTCCTCGATTCTTCATATGTTGGGTGTTTTGTGCTGTGCTCCTTCTAGGAGTGCTCCCATCTAGAGCAGTCCATGTAAGATGTTCTGTAGAGGTGGTTTGTGGAAAGCAAATTCCCTCAGCTTTTGTTTGTCTGGGAATTGTTTAATCCCACCGTCATATTTGAATGATAGTCGTGCTGGATACAGTATCCTTGGTTCAAGGCCCTTCTGTTTCATTGTATTAAATATATCATGCCATTCTCTTCTGGCCTGTAGGGTTTCTGTTGAGAAATCTGACGTTAGCCTGATGGGTTTCCCTTTATAGGTGACCTTTTTCTCTCTAGCTGCCTTTAACACTCTTTCCTTGTCCTTGATCTTTGCCATTTTAATTATTATGTGTCTTGGTGTTGCCCTTCTTGGATCCTTTCTGTTGGGGGTTCTGTGTATTTCCGTGGTCTGTTTGATTACTTCCTCCCCCAGTGTGGGGAAGTTTTCAGCAATTATTTCTTCTAAGATACTTTCCATCTCTTTTCCTCTCTCTTCTTCTTCTGGGACCCCTATAATACGGATATTGTTCCTTTTAGATTGGTCACACAGTTCTCTTAATATTGTTTCATTCCTGGAGATCCTTTTGTCTCTCTGTATGTCAGCTTCTATGCGTTCCTATTCTCTGATTTCAATTCCATCAATGGCCTCTTGCATTCTATCCATTCTGCTTATAAACCCTTCCAGAGTTTGTTTCATTTCTGCGATCTCCTTTCTGGCATCTGTGATCTCTTTCCGGACTTCATCCCATTTTTCTTGCGTATTTCTCTGCATCTCTGTCAGCATGTTTATGATTCTTATTTTGAATTCTTTGTCAGGAAGACTGGTTAGGTCTGTCTCCTTCTCTGGTGTTGTCTCTGTGATCTTTGTCTGCCTGTAGCTTTGCCTTTTCATGGTGATAGGAATAGTCTGCAGAACTGGGACGAGTGACGGCTGGAAGGACTTCCTTTCTTGTTGGTTTGTGGCCCTCCTCTCCTGGGAGAACAGCGGCCTCTAGTGGCTTGTGCTGCGCAGCTGCGCGCAGACAGGGTTTCTGCTTCCTGCCCGGCTGCTATGGAGTTAATCTCCGTTGTTGCTGTGGGCGTGGCCTGGCTCGGGCAGCTACTCCAAAATGGTGGAGTCGCGTTGGAGCAGGAGCTGCTGGGAGGCTATTTATCTCCGTAAGGGGCCTCCCTGCTCCCTGCAGCCCAGGGGTTAGGGTGCCCAGAGATCCCGGATTCCCTACCTCTGGATTAAGTGACCCGCCCTGCCCCTTTAAGACTTCCAAAAAGCACCCGCCAAAACTAAACAACGACCACAAAAAAAAATAAGAAAAAAAATTTTTTTAATTAAAAAAAAAAAAAAAATTTTTAATTAAAAAAAAAAGGTGGTCGTTCGTTTTTCTTTATTCTCTGGTGCCAGCCTCAGGCCTCTGCTCACCGGTCTTTCTGCCCTGTTTCCCTAGTATTGGGGTCCCTGTCCCTTTAAGACTTCCAAAAAGCGCTCGCCAAAACAAAGCAGCAAAAAAGCAAAAAAAAAAAAAAATGGTCGCGCGCTTTTCTTATGTCCTCTGTCGCCCAGCCTCCAGTGCCTGCTCACTGTTCTTGCTGCCCTGTTTTCCCAGTATCGAGGGCCCTGCACTCTGGCCCGGATGGCTTCGGCTGGGTGTTCGGCAGTCCTGGGCTCCGTCTCCCTCCCGCTCTGCCTGCTCTTCTCCCGTCGGGAGCTGGGGGGAGGGGCGCTCGGCTCCCGCGGTGCCGGGGCTTGTATCTTACCCCCTTCGCGAGGCGCTGGGTTCTCTCAGGTGTGGATGTGGTCTGGATATTGTCCTGTGTCCTCTGGTCTTTATTCTAGGAAGGGTTGTCTTTGTTATATTTTCATAGATATATGTTGTTTTGGGAGGAGATTTCCGCTGCTCTACTCACGCCGTCATCTTCCGCCCCTCTCTCAATCTGTTTTTATATTACTCATCTCCTGACCACTCTGGACACCTGTTCAGCCTTCAGTTTTCCCCTCCCAAACTTGCTGCTCTTGAATCTTCCCAGTCTCAGTCATGGGAAATAGCAGCTCTATCTTGCAATTGCTTAAGCCAGAAGCTTTAGTGTCACCATTGATGCCTCTCTCCAAACCCCATAGCCATCCCATCAGTAAATTCCTTCAGTTCTACCTTTAAATAGAACCATTCCTCCCCACCTCCACTGCTACTGTTCTAAACCAAACCACCATTATTACCTATTGTATGTACTTTAACAAGCCATCTAATTGACTGCCTGCTTCCAGTCCTTCCTTCAATGCCTGTTCTCCGCATAACAGCCAAAATGATCCTTTTAAAACCTGAATCATTCTTTTGCTCAAAACTGACTAGTAGCTTCTCTTATGCAATCACACTATTTTCAGTGTTCTGTGTCATCTGTCACTGTTTCCCTCACTGTAATGCAGGCATCCTGGCCTTCTTACCATTCCAGAACAATCACACTCTCACCTCAGGACTTGCTGTTCTATCTGTTTCCTTGCTGTTTCCTCATCAAGCTAGTCCCCAGGTTATCTACATAACCTACTACTCCCTCACTTCATTCAGGACTTCGTTCAGATGTGACTTTATCACTCAGGTTTCCCAGACTACCCAATAGAAGATAGCATCCTTTTCTTCACTCTCTTCATTTACTTTCTGTTTATTATCTTTATTATAACCAGACATAATATTTAACAGCAGGGTTTTGGGTCTGGCTTTTCTTTCCACACGGTATCCCTACCACATAGAAGAAAGTCTGAAACATGGGAGACTCCTGCTATTTTTTTAAGGAGTTTTTTGACTTTCATGCTTAATAACTTCATTTGGGTGAAATTGATTTGGTTGACATATTAGTGGTACCTGTATTAGATAGTTGTTTTAGTTGTTTTGCCTGATCTTGGAAGAGAGCTTTTGCTTTCAGAATGTAAATGGTTCAGAAAACAATTAGAGACTAGAGATATTTTGAAAAAGAACCTGTCAATGAAATTGATAAGAGGTATGCTTATCATCACTATAGGTTTCTAGATCTGGAGTTTAATATTTACCTTGCTGCCATAGTTTCTGTTGCTTGGCAGACTCAAGTCTCAAGACAATTTCTCAAAGAATATCCTTCCCTAACTAACCTTTCTTTCTGATGCAAGACATTAAGCATGTCATGTTCTCTGGCATACTTTATTTTCCTCAATAACCAATACCATATTTATTTCATTTTCTATCAGAATACACAGTAACTTAATAAGTTCCTTTTATTCCTTCTACTTCCAATAACAAGTCTTTGAAAGTTAAAGTATATTACAACCAGTGGTGGAATAGTTCTGTTTGCTTCAGGGTAACCTGAGGCCTTACAGAGGGTGGACCATTAACCTAAACAAAAAGCAGGAAGTTCTATTAAGAAAGCCTTCCTCAATGGGTAGACTTTATTGTCTTAAATTTCTTAACCTGTGAGATCCTGTTTCTTCATCTGTGGAAATACCTCTAACATTATCCTTTTTGTAAGTTGCAAAAACCTGTAAGTGGTTAGCACATGTCGGTGATCATTACATGTTCTTCCACTAGTTAACATAATGTCTTATCTAAATTAATAAACTGTTATGTGTCTTAACCAAATTTTCTTACCAAAATAGTCAAAGTTGGTGAACACAAGAAAACAAAACAGTATATAGAATTGTTTTTTTCTCTAAAAATACTGAAGGCTAATATTAGATTAGTATTTTCCCTTAGAGACCTTATATGTCTTTCTGGCATTAAAATAGAGAAGAGAGAGAGTTATTTCACCTGAGTAACCAAGCGAGACCAATATAAATAAAAGTATGTAGGGGGTTTCCAAGCATGAAGCTCATGAGTGCTCTTCCTCCCTAATTTTATCTTCATTTGGTAAGACATGTACAGACATACTGTGAAGATTTAGGGCTTTTTTTTTTTGTTTCTTACCAAAAATAAAATACTCTAAAATGTGTCTGTTGAGAGTACCAGCAACATGTAGATTCAGATACTTATCTCTTAAGTGGAAGAAAGAGTATGTTTTTTATAGTATTCTTGTGAACTAGAATTTTCCCTAAGCTTTATGGGGTAAGAATTTTATCTGCTATACTGAACTCTAGCCTCATTTCCTCAGCAAGCACGATTGATTTTAGTTAAATATTAAGAATTTATAAACAAACTCTGAAAAGGTAGACGTCAGTGGGAAAATAACAGATTATAAAGGTAATAGTGTTGAGGCTCTCTAGAAAAATAAAAATATTGACCCATTACATCATACCAGGCCAAACTGTAGATTTGTTAAAAACAAACGTAACAGAGAAAACATGGGTGAATATTTACCTGATCCTAGCATGGGGAGGATTACATATTTAGGTGCTCCCATGTTGGGTGCATAGATATTTGTAATGGTTATATCCTCTTGTTGGGCTGATCCCTTTCTCATTTTGTGATGTCCTTCTTTGTCTCTTGTTTCTTTGTTTTGAAGTCTATTTTGTCTGATACAAGTACTGCTATTCCTGCCTTTTTCTCCTTTCTATTTACATGAAATATCTCTTCCATCTCTTCACTTTCAGAGTATGTGTGTCTTTAGGTCTGAAATTAGTCTCTTCTAGGCAGCATATAGATGGGTCTTGTATCTTTATCTATTATGCCACCCTGTGTCTTTTGATTGGTGCATTTAGTCCTTTTACATTTAAGGTAATTATTGATAAGTATGCATGTATTGTTATTTTATTAATGTTGTCTGGTTGTTTTGTAGTTCCTCTTTGAATCTTACTTCCTCTCTTATAGTCTTCTTTTGTTATTTAATGATTTTCTTTAGTGCTATGCTTGAATTTCTTTTTTTTTTTTTTTTTTTTGGGTATCTGTTATAAGCTTTAGGTTTGTGGTTACCATTAAGTTATAGATCATTTCCTAAACATGTAGCAGTCTCTATCAAGTTGATGGTTGCTCTATTTTGAACACAATCTAAAAATACTACTTTTTATTCTTCTTCCTCTACCATACTTTATGTATAAGATGTCATAACCTATATCTTTTATGTATCCCTTGACTGATTTTATGTATAGTTGATGTTACTACTTTTATTTTTTTAACTTGATATTTGCTTAGTAATTAGTCTACTATCTTTACTATATGTTTATTTTCACTGATGAAAAATATTTAGGCTTAATAACATTTCCATCTACAAAAGTCCCTTTAACATACCCTGTAAGGCCAGTTTAGTCATGGTGAATTCTTTCATTTATGTGGAAAACTTTTAATCTCTCCAATTCTTAGTGATAACCAAAAAACTAAAAATAGAAAATACCATATGACCCAGTAACTTCACTCCTAGGAATTTACCCAAAGAAAACAAAATCTCCGATTTGAAGAGATACATGTACCCCTGTGTTTATTGCCACATTATTTACAATAGCCAATACGGAAGCAACCAAAGTTGTCCATCAATAGATGAATGGATAAAGAAGGGTGGTACATATACACAATGAAGTATTATACAGCCATTAAAAAGAAAGAAATCCTGCCATTTGTAACAACATAGATGGACCTAGAGGGCATTATGCTAAGTGAAGTGAACCAGGTGGAGAAAGACAAATACCATATGATTTCACTTGTATGTGGAATCTAAAAAATGAACAAAATAGCAGTAGACGCAGACACTGAGAAGTGACTGGTGGTTACCATGGGGGAGGGGTTGGGGTAGGTGGGTGGGGAGTGTGAGGGGGATAAAGAGTCACAAAAATTTCAACCATAACATAAATTGGCCACGGGGATGGAGAATATACTCAGTGGTTCTGCAACATCTTTCTGTGTTGACAGATAATAACTGCATTAGTTGGGGTAAGGATTTAATAATATGTGACTATTGAATCACTGTGTTGTATACTTGAAACCAATATGTTTTATATCAACCATACTTCAATTAATGAAAAAAGTTCAGGGTAAATAGGTAGGTTCTACCTCAGTTATTCAAGGACCCAGGTAGCAAGGTGACTCCACCACTTTCTCTCATTACCAGCTTGGCCAAGCCTGGGTCATTGACTCATTTGAGTGCTAGCCAGTGGATAGAGGAAAGAGAGCATGGAAAAGACATACCATTCTCTTAAGACCTAGTCCTGAATGTGGCATATATTATTTTTGCTCACATTGTTTTAGAGAGAGCTTAGTTATGTGGCCATACCTACTAGCAGGAGAAGCTAGGAAGTACAGTCCCACCACATGCCCAGGAAGAAGAGGAGAACAGATTTTGGAAAGAACAAATAGTTTTGACCACAACCATTATCGGTGCTGCCTCTAAATATCTGATAAGGCAGGTGACAATATGAGAATTAATTGTTCTTATAAATCATTAGGAAAAATAAAACCATCCTAAAAGAAATAAGGAAAATCTATAAATTCAGTTTAAAAAAGAAAAATACATCCTTATGTATATGGTCAACTAGTATTTGACAAGGGAGCCAAAAATGCTCAATGGGGAAAGGATAGTCTCTTCAATAAAAGGTGTTGGGAAAACTGGATAACATAAACAGAACAGTGAAACTGCACCCCTGTCTTACACCACTCACAAAAATTAACTCAAAGTGAATTAAAGATTTAAACAAAAGACCTGAAGCCATAAAACTCTTTGAAGAAAACATAGGGAAAAAACTCCTTCACACTGGTCTTGGCAGTGATTTTTTGGATGTGACACCAGAAGTTCAGGCAACAAAAGCAAAGACAAGTAAATGAGACTATGTCAAACTAAAATGCTTCTGCACAGCAAAAGAAACACTCAACATGAAAGGCAACCTATAGAATGGCAGGAAATATTTGCAAATTACATATCTGTAAGTAGCTAACATCCAAAATAATAAAGAATTCATATAATTCAGTAGCAAAAACAAACAAAAAACCCAGTTAAAAAATGGGCAAAGGAGCTGAATAGACATTTTTTTCCAAATAGGACATACAGGTGGCTAACAGGTACGTGAAAAGGTACTCAACATCACTAATCATTAGGGAAATGCAAATCAAAACCACAATGAAATAACACCTCACACCCATTAGAATGGCTGTCTTCAAAAAAACAAGAGCTAAGTGTTGGTAAGGGAACCCTTGTGAGAAAAGTTAAAAATAGAAATACCATATGATCTAGTAATCCCATTTCTGGGTATATAAACAAAGAAGATGAAAGCTGAAGGTCTCAAAGAGACATCTGCACCCCCATGTTTATCGCAGCATTATTCCCAATGACCAGGTATGGAAACAACCTAAGTATCTGTTGATGGATGAAGGATTATTCAGTATTATTCAATATTCAGTGGAATATTCAGCCCTTAGAAAGAAGGAGATCCTATCATATGTGACAGCTTGAATGGACCTTAAAGGAATTATGCTAAGTGAAAAAAGTAAGACAAATACTATGTGGCATCACTTACTTTTTAAGATGTGGAATCTTAAAAAGCTGAACTCATAGAAACAGAGAGAGTAGTGGTTACCATGGCCTGGTGGGTGGGAGAAATGGGGAGATAGTGGCCAAAAGATACAAACTTCCAGTTTATAGTGAGTTCTGGAGACCTAATATACAACATGCTGATTATAGCTAATAATACTATATTATATACTTGAAAGTTACTAGGAAAGAAGATCTTAAATGTTCTCACCACAAAAAAGAAATGGTAATTATGTTATGAATGGAAATGTTAACTAATGCTGTGGTGGTAAGCATTTTGCAATATATAAGTGTATCAAATCAGCATATTATATACCTTAAACTCAAACAGGGCTGTATATCAGTTATATATCAGTGTAGCTGGAGAAAAAAGAGAAATATAAAAAAACTAGGGACAGTATATGTATAATGATTTGATTTTTATCCTGTGCTCATGGATTGGAAGAATTAATATTGTCAAAATGGTCAACCTGCCTAAAGCAATCTACAGATTCAGTGCAATCCCTAACAAAATACCAACAGCATTCTTCAGTGAACTAGAACAAATAGTTCTAAAATTCATATGGAACCACAAAAGACCCCAAATAGCCAAAGCAGTCCTGAGAAGGAAGAATGAAGTCAGCAGGGATTACATTCCCTAACTTCAAGCTCTTCTACAATCAAGACAATTTGGTACTGGTACAAGAACAGACCCATAGACCAATGGAACAGACTAGAGAGCCCAGATATAAACCCAAGCATATATGGTCAATTAATATACGATAAAGGAACCATGCATATACAATAGGGAAATGACAGCCTCTTCAACAACTGGTGTCGGCAAAACTGGACAGCTACATGCAAAAAAATGAAACTGGATTATTGTCTAACCCCATACACAAAAGTAAACTCAAAATGGATCAAAGACCTGAATGTTAAGTTGTGAAACCATAAAACTCTTAGAAGACAACATAGGCAAAAAATCTCTTGAATATAAACTTGAGCAACTTCTTTCTGAACACATATCCTTGGGCAAGGGAAACAAAATAAAAAATGAACAAATGGGACTACATCATGCTAAAAAGCTTCTGTACTGCAAAGGACACCATCAGCAAAACAAAAAGGCATCCTACAGTATGGGAGAATATATTTGCAAATTACATATCTGACAAGGGATTAACATCCAAAATATATAAAGAACTCAGATGGCTCAACACTCAAAAAGCAAATAACCCTATTAAAAAATGGGCGGAGGATATGAACAGACACTTCTCCAAAGAAGAAATTCAGATGGCCAACAGGCACATGAAAAGATGCTCCTCATCACTAATTATCAGGGAAATACAAATTAAAACCACAATGAGATATCAACTCACACCACTTAGGATGGCCAACATAGAAAAGACTAAGAACAACAAATGCTGGCAAGGATGTGGAGAAAGAGGAATCCTCCTACACTGCTGGTGGGAATGTAAACTAGTTTAACCATTGTGGAAAGCAATATGAAGGTTCCTCAAAAAACTAAAAATAGAAATACCATTTGACCTGGGAACTCCACTCCTAGGAATTTACCCAAAGAATACAACTTCTCAGATTCAAAAAGACATATGCACCCCTGTGTTTATTGCAGCACTATTTATAATAGCCAAGATATGGAAGCAACCTAAGTGTCCATCAGTAGATGAATGGATAAAGAAGAGGTGGTACATATACACAATGGAATACTTTTCGGCCATAAGAAAGAAACAAATCCTACCATTTGCAACAACATGGATAGAGCTAGAGAGTATTATGCTCAGTGAAATAAGCCAGGTGGAGAAAGACAAGTACCAAATTATTTCCCTCATTTGTGGAGTAAACAACGAAGCAAAACTGAAGGAACAAAACAGCAGCAGACTCAGAGACTCCAAAAAGGGACCAGTGGTTACCAAAGGGGTGGATTGGGGGAGGGAGGGAGAAGGGGATTGGGGGGTATCATGACTGGTGCACATGGTGTGTGTGGGGTCACAGAGAAAACAGTGTAGCTCAGAGAAGATAAACAGGGACTCTGGCATCTTACTACACTGATGGACTGACTGCAATGGGGTATGAGGACTCGATAATAAGAGTGAATGTAATAACCACACTGTTTTTCTTGTGAAACCTTCATAAGAGTGTATATCAATGATACCTTAATAAAAAAATAATAATAATTTGAGTTTTGACAAGGGTGTCAAGACCATTTAATGAAGGAAGGAATAGTATTCCAACAAGTGTTGGTACAACTGTATATCAATATGCAAAAGAATGAAGGTGGACCTTTACCTCACACCATATATAGAAATGAATTCAAAGTGAATCAAAGATCTAAATTTAAGAGCTTAAACTGTTCCTTCTTTGCCTCAGCAATTATATCCTAGAGATTTATTTTAAGTATAGTAATAGACATCTATGAAAATATTTGTCTACATGTGTGATAAGTACAATAGGATCTACAATTGAAAGCAACTAAAAGTTAAAAAGACAACATTCAATAAGTTGAAATAATTTAAATGTTTGATAATAAACAGTAAATATTTTATGATACATTCAAATGGTGTTATATGCTGTAATTCATTTTTTAATTATGTTACAGAAGATTAATGACATGGAAAATGTTAAGACTATTAACTGTTTAATATGGATCATAAATAATATGCAAAACATCGTTCTAAATTTGTTTTTAAATTCTACTTTATACTCATTTATGTATTTAGTCACCAAAATATACTTAAAAGTGATTTTCTCTAGAAATGAGATTACCTGTGATTTTCATACAAAAATGACTTTCATTTCTTCCCTTCAGCCTCATAAAATTATTTTCCCTCTGTTCCAGCTGCTCTTCATCCACAGTGTACAGTTCAAAATCCACGTAATGCTTCCCTTGGAATGATATTTTAGACTGTATTGTAGTTACTTTTGTCCACTGGTTTGAACTTAAGTATGTATGTTACTTACATAGTTTTTATTTTATTATGTGTAATATTTTTATATATTTTAATAGTATTTATTATTTAACTGTATAAAGCTAAGCAATGGATGATATTTTATCCTGCAGCAGTGAATATTTTTCATTGATGTGCATAATAAAATATCCCCAGATTTTGTAAATGGGCATCATTAGTGTATATTTTAAATGATGGGAGTAAAACTGACTAGAAAACAGCTGCATAGGTGTGAATTGCTTGTTCATGTCCTTCAGTTATGATTTTCTTACTGATTTATAAGAATCCTTTATTCTGGGTACCAATTTTTTATTATATAAGTAACAAAGTCTGATACTTTTTTATTTATATTATCTTTTCTCAACAGAAGTTTTGAATTTTTATATACTCAAAAATTATCATTCTTTTCTTTTATTAACTGGTATTTTTTGTGCCCCAATCTAGCGATCATACAGATATTTTCTTAATGTTTTAAAATTTTGTTTTATAAATTTAGGTCTTTAATCCTTTTGTAATTTACTTATGTGTATGGTTTAAAGTAGGGATTCCATTTTTTTCCTTTCTAGATAACCACTTATCCCAATACCATTTTTTGAACAGTCTGATTTGGACCAACCTCTATTATTAACCAATTCTCATGTATATATGTAGATCTGTTTCTGGGAATTGTGGTTTAATTGCTCTCTTGTCTATCTCTGTCCAGTATCATACTTCCTGTCCTTCAAAATTATATTGGTTCTTAATAGTCCTTTGTGCCTATCTTTAGAATCAGCTTTTTATCCTATGTATATTTTGGTTGGGATTACATTACATTGAATTTATAGATTTCTTGGGAGACATTTTAATATGAGACTTTTCATATATTAAGATCATTTTCATCTCATTATATTTAGTTTTTTTCTGACATCCTTCCATTAATGTTTCTATTTTCTCCCTAATGATGTAGAACTTTTTTTTTCTATTTTATAGTTTTTGTTGCTCTTGGATATTTTTTCTTACATTCTTTACATAATTGTCCACAGTACATATGAACACTATGATGCTAGTATATAAAACACAACTTTATTATGATAATTTCATACCCTAAAATTCACCAATTAAAAATACATTGTTTTTAGAAAACTTATAATTATGTAACCATCACCACAATTGAGTTTTAGAAAATTTTCATCAACCCTAAAAGTTACTGCATACCTGTTGCAACTTATGCCTGCTCCAATTCTCAGCCCCAGACAGCCACCAGTTGCTTCCTGTCTCTCTAGATTTGCCTTTTCTGGACATTTTATATAAATGGAATCATATAATATGTGGTCTTCTGTATCTGGCTTCTTTCACTTAACATGATATTTTTGAGATTCATCCACATACCATGTGTCAGTAGTTCTTTTTTGTTTTAATTTCTGAATGATACTCCTAATGTGGAGATGATCACATTTTTGTTTATCAGATCACCAGTTGACAGACATTTGGATTTTTTCTCAGTTTTGGAAATTATAAGTAATTTTGCTATGAATATTCATGTACATAAATAAAGTTTTTGTGTGAACAAATGCTTTTAATTTTCATGCATAGATACCTACAAGTGGAATTGCTAGGGCACATGGTAAGTTTGTATTTTCTTCAAGAAACTAACAAATTGTCTTTCCAATTGATAATTTTATTTTGTATTTGCATACAACAATGTATGAGGATTTCAGTTCCTCCAAAAGCTTACCAGCACTTGCTATTTTTCATTTTGATAATGGCCATTTATACCATGGTATTTCATTGTAGTTTTAATTTACATTCTCTAATGACTAATGTTGAACTTCCTTTCATGTACTTACCAATCATTCATATATCTTTTTTTTGGTCTATTTTGATCCTTTGTCTATTTTCAAAATTTGGTTGAGTTAATAATAATTATTATTGAGTTGTAAGAGTTTTTATTTTATGGACAGAAGTTCTTTTTTCTTTTTATTTATTTTTTATTTTGTAGTTGACAGAAGTTCTTTATGAGCTGATTTCAGTGTTCTTTATGAGATGTCAAAAATCAATTGACATAAGTGTAAAAGTTTATTTCTAAACTCTTAATTCTATTCCATTGATCTATATGTCTGTCTTTACATGATTTGAAGGTGACTTCTCCCAATCTTTTTTTATTCTTCTTTTATTATTTTCTACATTAAAACTTTTTATTTGAAACATAGTTGATTTACAATATTACATTGTTTTCAGGTGTATGACATAGTAATTTGACAATTATATACATTACTGAATGCTTTACACAGTAAGTCTAGTTGCTGTTTGTCAATAGACAAAGATATTACAGTATTATTGAGGTGGCTTTCCATTTTGTAAATGGTGTCTTTTGAAGTGCAGAAGTTTTAAATTTAATGTAATCCAAATTGTTTTTTTTAATTTAGGGTATATGCTTTTGCTGTCATATCTAACACTTTACCTTTCCCAACATCACAAAAATTTTCTCCTGTTTTCTTCTAGACTTCTTACAATTTTAGCCCTTAGATTTTCTTCGTTGAATTTCCTTTGGTCCTTTGTCAAAAATCACTTGCCATAAATGTAAAAGTTAATTTCTGAACTCTTAATCCTATTCCATTGATCTATATGTCTATCTTTACATCATGACTACACTGTTTTAATTACTATAGATTTACAGTAAGTTTGAAACTAGATGTACATCCTCCAACTTTTTTCTTTTAAACTGTTTTGGCTGTTTTAGATCTGTTGCATTCCTATGTAAAGTTTAGAACCATTCTGTCAGTTTCTATTTAAAAAATAAAGTCTAGTGAGATTTGTTTGTAATTGTATTGAATCTACAAGTCAGTTTGGAAAGAATTACCATTGTAACAATATCATCCATTTCATTCTCAGTTGGGACTTTGCCTACTATATAGAAATACAATAGACTTTTGTATATTTGATCTTAGATTCTGCAACTCATTTATTAGGCTCTTCTTTGGATGTGTGTCTGGATTCCCTAGAATTGTCTTATATATAGGATTAATCATCTGTGAATAAAGATAGTTTTACTTCTTAGTTTCCTGTGTATGTCTTTCATTTCTTTTCCTTACCTTATTGCAGTGTTTCTTTCTTTATAGTTTGTTTCTCTAGTTCCTTACTTATTGAATCATTGTCTTTGTGTTTTCCTTTTAATTCTTTAAATGTAAGTTCCTTTGAACATATTTATAAATCTTGCTTCAAAGTTTTATGCCTGTTAAATCTTGGCCCACTCTGGCAATTTTTACTGACTCATTTTTTGCCTGAGTATGGGTAATATTTTAATGTCTTTGAATATCTTAGTTTTTTGTTGAAAACTGGACATTTGAGATAACAAATTGTAGAAGATCTGTTGAAGATTGTTTTTGTTGAGTTGGGTTGTTGTTTCATTGCAGCCATTGGTATCTCTGCTCAGTTTCTATTTTTATTATTTTTATTTTTAAGCTTGGGTTCCTGTGGTTCACCCCTGTGTCTGCATAACTTGGCAGTCAGTAGTGATGGTCAAAAGTTGTGCTCAAATGTCTCAAACCAGTGAGGCTTTCATACTTTTCTGATGAATCTGTTAGTTGGAGAGTGCATTCAAATTTCAGGCAGTCCTACCTTGCTTTCACTTGATTCTGTGCCCTCTAAGGTCTTATCTGCATGTGCACATGGCCTTCCTGTCACCCAGGGGTGTGTGAAAATTTTATGGCTCTTTCATTTTGAGAATTTATGTTAAATTTCTGGCAAATCTGCCTGTCAGATGTTCACTTCAACTGGGACCACAGCCTCAAGCTAGCAGAGCTGCTGGCTCTCCTGGTGTACTTCCCACCAAGATCACTGCTTCTATTGATAATACTACTGGACATGAGTTTTTTCCCCATGCTCCAAATCAAGTTATTCTCTCCTGCAGTGAACCTGCTAGTTTTCACTACCAGCCATTTCCTGGTAGAACTATTACCCAACTGAACAGATGGGAATAGCTCCAAGCAAGAATGCCACAGATTGCCACTATTCTTACTCAAAAGGCCAGCAGTTTTTTCAATTCATTGTTTGCTTTTGGTTGAGTTGCAGAGCCTGTCATGGCTGGTTTTAACAATTTTATCCATTTTTATAGGTTTTTCTTGTGGAGGGAGATGATTTGTCAACCTGTTGACTCTGCCATACCAGAGTATATGGTACTGTTAATATCAGTAGATTGATTTTGTTGGGGGTGCTGGTTCTTGTCCCTGCCGTGACAAATAATTGAAGGGCAGAGAGACACAGTAGTGAAGCAGAGTAAAAGTTTTATTTAAAGTTACTTAAAGAGAGAAAAAGTGCAGGCGACCTCAGGGAGGGGAGGTGTCCTGAAAGGCTGGAGAGAGAAAGTTAAAGGTTAAAAGGTTATGCACTAGAAAGTGCGGTTGACCCCAGCAAGAGGTGCACACTGAAAGGTTAGGGTTGCCCCCTTTTAAGGATTTTTCAAGAATCATAAAAGGCTGGGGGTGCAGACTTGTTAAGTGGTCTCTGAATATTTAAAATTAACTTGAAATTTATTGCTCTGGTCCCCTCCCAGGGTAGCGGCTTCCTGGTTTGGGAGCATATCAAGTAAGACTGTCTACCCAGCCCCCCAAGGTGGGCTGAGTTACTGTCTGTTTGTTAAAGAGTAAGTTAACTTCTTGGGTTTTTTAAAATGCAATTTTAGCCTTAAGATGTTATCTTCCTGTCTTTATTATGCTGTCTATAGGTGGGCCTTTTAGCAGGCTAGAGTACATCTTACAAGGCATGATCTAATAGACACAATGAAGACTTGGGCTGTACTTAGATACTTTTCTTTTCTGGGAAATATTCAAATGTTCAAGACCAAGTTGCTCCTGACCTTTTGAGCTTTAACTGATTTACTCTAACTCTGAGTCTTTTTGGCTTTCTAGTTTGAACTGGTTAACTTTGAGCTTTTTTTATTGGGCTTTACTGACCTTATTTTCTTTCCACCTCACTTGTATCTGTTTTCCTGCCTAACAGTTTCAAAATCCAGCCTTCATTGAATTGATCAAGTTCTAATAGTTTATAGATTCCCCTCAGCTTTTCTATGTATATAGTTATCAGCTGATAATAATAATTCATTATTAATTTTTACAGCCTGTTTATTTTTTCCTTCATACTGCACTTACTCAACTTCCAATATAAGGATGCCTGATTTAATGGAGAAACTGAAAAAATTTTAAACTATGATACTTGCTTTAGGGGATTATCCTTTATCAGGTTTACAAAATTACCCTTTATTCCTAATTTCAAAAAAATATATATAAACATGGATTGAGGTTGAATTTTATTATTGCTGTTGATTTGGGTTTTCGGGGATTTTTTGTTCTTCAGTAAAGATGATAGGATTTTTCTTTTTCATGTGGAAAATATAGCCAGTATATTTTCTAGTGTTCAGTCTCCTTTTGTTCTTGAGATGAATCCTACTTAATCATCATGTACCTCACAGATACGGTTTGCCAGATTTGTGTACATCTTATTTTGGATTTTTATATCTGTATTTATAAGTAAAATTGATCTTGAATTTCCCTTTTTTATTTTGGTACCAAGTTTATGTTAATCCCTAAAATGAGATAGGAGGCTGTCTCTTTCTGTTTTTTAGAATCCTTTTTTTTAATAAGCCAAGTATGATCTATTTCTTCTACTTCTTGGTTACATACCCCTGTAAAACTGTCTTGAGTTTGGTGTCTTTGGGAAGTGTGACTACATATATACATAGTACTTGAGATACCAGACTTACTGACTTATTCTCTTCTCCTTAGCTAGACTTTTGAAATTATCTGCGATCTCACTTGACTCTCAGTGCTCAGCCTCTTACAATCTGGCTTCCACTGCCAATATGCCAATAAAACTGCTCTTACCAAGGTCATAGTAACTTCTTTGTTACCTCAGCCTTTACTGTTCTTTACACCCCAGCAGCATTTAATGTCTAACCACTCCCTTTTTCTCAGACATTCTCTTTTCTTGGGTTTGGAAGAACCATACTTCACTGGTTTCTTCCATTCCTGATTGCTCTTTCTCAAATTCAAAGTCTCATAAATGTCCTTCCCTTGCCCCAGGCACCCTTTAGTCTTAATTCCCAATTTGTTCAATTCTCATCTTTGTAAGTAGATTCTCAAATAACAAGACTGTAAGGGACCATGTTTCATTCATTACCAGATAACCCATATTCTGCTATATACTCCATGTCTTGCATATAGTAGAGCATTCAGTTTTGTTTATTAACAAATGTTCTCAATCTTTATTTCTAGCCTAAGCTTCTCTTTTGACTTCCAAACCCAAATATGCAGTTGCTTAACTTACTACTATGAGTCTCAGTGAATAATATCATAAATATTGATTTCTATAGTTAAGAACTGAACCATTAATAAAAATTGTGACTAATGCAATTCTTAAGGACTTTAAACTGCACTCAGACAACATTTCCTCCAGAAAACCTTCCTAAAACCACCATACTTGTCTGTGTGCCTCTTTTAGCATCCTGTGTAATTAAAATTATCCTGATACCTGTTTGTCACTAACCCTTGGCCAAATTCTGCATTGTTATATATTCAAATATACACATATAAATAAATAGTCCCAACCCTTAGAATAGTTCTTGGCACAAAGTAGATTCTCAAGAAATAATTTATTGAATCATTGCATAATTATTATTATGCTTATCACAGGTTCCTTTTGTCATAGTGTGTGTTCCAAATCACATAGAAAGTTCTGGTGCAAAGAAATTTAGCTGCCACATGTGGAGTATATCATATGTCCAAGATTGTTCCTGTAAGAGGCTATCTTGGAGCTGTAAAGGATCAGACCATATTCAGTGCAACTGCCAAATGTAGTTCAGAAGAGTAATGGAAACATCTAAGGGCTTGCTTCCTTCCCGTTAATGGCCCCATATATCCAAAAAATGTATATTAACTCTCCCCTAAAATTTCAATGTAAGGAACTTTCATATTGCCAGCATCAGGGTTATTGCTTCCTGAACCAAAACTAAGGCTTTATATTCTTCATGCTAAATACTTCCTGACATGTCAATAATTTAATGTAAAATTTGCACACAAAAGATGTCATTTAAATAACACAGCCAAAAGATGAACATGGGGAAATTCTAGATATAACTTGGAATGTCAAAAATTCTTGTTTGCAGCAGTCCTATTTACTGTCCGATATGTATGTTTACATACCTAAAGATCTGAATTTCTGTAGTAGTTTCTCCCAGAAACTCTTTGTGTTCTTTTATCAGGCCTTTATCTAGTTCTTGCTGCTTCTAGCTTTGTAACTTAACCTGTACATCACTACCTGTCAGTCATCAGGACCACAGCTAGGGAAGAGCCCTCTTTGTTATTGGGGTGCTATGATTGGTGAGCAAAAATCTGCTATTTAATTAAACAGGAGGCACACCCTTCTAAACAGTCCTTGCAAGTATAAGAACAGTGTCTCACCAAAGAGAGAAAATCAACAAAGAGATAGAAATTTTATAAAGGAACCAAATTGAAATTTCAGAGTTGTAAAGTATAATAACTGAAATAGAAATACACTAGAAGGGTTCAGTAGCAAAGTTGAGTTGGCAGAAGAAAGAATCTGTGAACTTAAAGATCAGACAATTAAGATGATCCAGTCTGAAAAAGAGAATTTGAAGTCTAATTAGAAGACAACACATAAAGCAATAATTATAAAATGTTGATGTGTTTATAACGTATAAAGACACATTTGCATGACAATTATAGCATGGAGGAGGGAAAGAATAGAGCTTTGTAGGAGCAAAGTTTTTGCATGCTGTTGAAATTAAGTTTGCATTAATGCAAACTTGTTTGCTTCAGATTAAGATGTTAATTATGACCTTCAATGACTACAAAAATAACTAAAAACATAGTAACAGAAATAAGAGAATTAAAATGGCATACTTGAAAATTCCTGTTTTACCTCATGAGGAGATACTATTATTATTTATTTATTTTTATGAATGAGAAAACTGAGGCTTAGAAAGGTTTTAAGTAAATAATAGAATCAAGACTCAAGCAAGACTATCACTAAAATGCTTTATTATAAGTCCTATGAGGGACATAGATCAAATTCTTGGGTAGAACATAGAAATGGTTGAGCTTTATTATTTTAATAACTGTCTTTTGTAAATACCACACTCTTTTGGCTCCATCAGATCAAGATTTTAAAGGTTTAATCAGGAAGATTCATTGTTTTCCCAGGGTAGCATTGCTAATTAGTGGTAGAACTGGATTTGAAATCAAGTGTATATGGTTCAGGGCTTTCTGTTAGACCATGCTGCTTTGGGTTGCAACCTAAATATTCAGGTAGTTTTAGCACACTCACAATTGTATTCTGCATTGTGGTACGTACCTCAGGAGGACAACACAGATTTTGCAGAAAAGCAGTATTGAATTTTCCTTTCTTGGTTTTGTAATTTACAGACAGAAACTTTGTTTCCTATTTCAGAGAGCCTGAAGTAACTCATTGCTTTTTTTTTTTATTAAGGTATGATTGATATAGACTCTTATGAAGGTTTCACATGAAAAAACAATGTGGTTACTATATTTACCCATATTATCAAGTCCCCACCCATACTCCAATGCAGTCACTGTCCATCAGTTAACTCATTGCTTTTTTAAATAAAACAACCAAGTATAAAATAAGGTGATGTGTTTTTAATTTTACTTTATGTCAATTGGCAAATTGAGCCATGTGTTAAATAAGATATTTACAATGATACAAATAAAGCTCTGTTCTTGCTTTGATTGCTTTAACTTTTAAAAATCTACTTTCTCTTTGCATCCTGGTTAAGTACCCCTAGGGCCTTTTCAGAAGAATAAACAAATGCAGGCAGTCATTGTTTTCTTCCATCACCAAAGAAGGACTGTAGAATTTCATGATTTAATTTTAAGACAGCTCATATTTACCATCATCTTGATATTTATATCCTTTACTTTTCCCAAGGACTATTTTAACATGCCCATTGCTCTCAGAAAAGAAGAGTTTGCTTTTGGTAGACTGCCTTAAGGAAGCTGAAGATATTTCAGCATAACTATGACTACAAAAAGCTATCCCTTTCCTGGATCTAAATAAGGGGGCCACTGTTTAAAGTTCTCACTTTAGGGGAAATTGCATCAAATGCTTGGAAAAATGACACATTTTCTTTCCCCTAACTCTTAATTCTTCATAATTTTCCTTTTCAAATGAGTTCCAGGGAATTTACATTTTCCTGTAAATAAATGTTCAGTGGATCATCCTAGAAGTCTAAATTTCTGAATTTGTCTTCAAGATATTCTCAGTTTTTTTTTTTTTACTAATTTGAGTATTTACTATTAAAAGTTTGAGTTCCAAACTCAACTAGTTTTAAAGACCAGATTGATCAAATGAGTAAGGAGGACAGGAGTAATATATAAGGGAGTGTGTGGTCTATAGATAATTGAAATGTACATGCATGGTGAAAGACATTTGAGTTCAACTTTTTCAAAACACCACCAGACCATTAAAAGTTTATTACTTATTGAAGATGCCATAACCATAACCATTGATAACCCCAATATGAATTTAGATACTATAGATCTCTTCCCCTAGCAATCTGTATAAAAATTTTTTTGACTATGTTTAAATGAGCTACCTACCAAATTTTTGCATAGTGGAGATCGCCAAGGAGCTTATACTACCAGATTAACTCATATTTGTATAAAGCTTGAAAGAGCACTTCTCCTGCCATTTCTGAGCACATATATGAATACTAGCTTATCACTGATTATGAAATTTGTTGCTCTCCATACAGTCTCTATATGAATTGAAGTTTGTGTGCATCTGCTCATTTGAAATTGAGCAAACAAAGAACATTCTTATACTTGGCTCATATAAATGCTAGGCAGGGCTCAGATGCATCTTCACCATGCACACCCTTGTCAACTACTATCGTTGTGACATTTATTTTTAGCTTTAAGTAGTTCTTACTTTAAATTTATAAGAAGTACATGTAGCTTTTGTATTGTATTTGTGATTCAGCTTTGAAATAAAAATTGTTTACTATAAACTTTTAGATATGCTTAATTAAAGAGAGCCAGGCATAGTGAGGCAAGCTATTGAATTATTATGTGCAGTTAATTATCTGTGTAGATCAATATATAATGGAGGTTTTTTCTTATAATGCAACTGAAAGAAATAATTTAGATAGTAGGGCTGATAAAAGCTAGTTATCACATAACCCTTTAATAAGAAGTCTTTTAATTACAAATAGCAAAGACTCAAAGTAGTTTGAGCTGCATGGATTCATCTCAGAAAACTAAACCACAGAAAGGACAAGGCAGTGCTTACTCAGGAAACACCCAATCCAGAGACCCTCTCTGTCCCTCTCCTCTGCCCCCATTCCCAGCTTCACTTTGCAAAATTTCTCCTTTCTACTTTTCTTTCTGAGTTGCTGTAAATCTCTTCTGCTGCAGATAGGCTTTCTCTACTTGATGGGAAAAATGGCCATTTCATAGGAAGAATAAGCCATTTTGCCACTAACCTGGTGGCAGAGAGCAGGGGTATGGTTTTCTTTCTTGCGTACCACCTTGGCCTGCAGATTCATCCCTGTGATCAAGAGAGCAGGATCTGTCACAGAAGAAGAGAGAAAGCCCTATATGTTTTACATTTTATGTCTTTGGACTCCACATAAAAAGGTACCACTACTAAAAAGTTCTGAAAACTACTTCATTAGGCAGTTTTGTGAAATTAGTTTCTGCTCTAGCTTGTGCAAAATTTTATTAATGTTTACATAACATCATTAGGCTTACTTCTCAGCTGTGGACTCAAGTGTGGGCTCATTCTTTTTTTAAAAAACATGTGTTAAATTGTGTTAAATTGGTGTATTATTTGTTGAGCAGATATTTAGTAAGCACCACCAGTACATCAAGCTCTGTACTTAGCACAGGATGCAGTGGTAAACAGACAGACATAATCCCTCCTTCATGGAGCTTAACAGACCCAAAGGAGAGACAGACAAACAGGCATGACCAGGGCCAGATTATGTGCTATGATTAATTACAAAGCAATATGACAATAGTGATGTCCAGAATAGATTGATTAAATGAAGATCATAATGATGAGTAAGACTTAGCCAGACCAAGGAGGAGAGGATAGAGTCAAGGAAAAGGAAAAGCCTTTGTGAAAGCACAGAGGCAAAAGAATAATTTGGGGGAAACCAAATAATGTGCACTGTAGGGAAAGAGTAATGGGGAATGGAAATGGGGGCAGTAAATGAGGAAGCTGAAGAGATAAGCCAAATCCAGATCATGATTTTTTTTTTACCTTATCCTAAATGTAATGGATAGTCTCTGAACACTGTTGAGCCGCCAAGTAACAAAATCCAATTAAAAAATATCCTCCTAGCTGCAGCATGGAAATGGGTTGGCAGGGGAGAGAGCTGGATTCAGAGTAACAGGAGATAGCTACAGTAACCCGGATGAGACAGGTACTGAGTACCGAGTACTAAGTACCAAGTGATAGAACTCTGTGTGATAAATACTGTTACAGAGGAGTTTGTACAAAGCGTTTTCAGGCTCTCTGGTTCCCAGTATTTCATTCTGTTATGGGGGTAAATTATTGGCTTTTCTAATCAAAGTCCATATAAATATTTATGTAGCCTGCCTCTACTCACAAACCATGTTGAAATGATACTACCCAGAATTGCTTTGAACTTCATTTCTTGGTGCATCACTGGTTCAAATAATTGCAGTTAACTTGAGGCAGGGGTCTGAAGCCAATCATAAGATAATTAGCCATTTCCTGTGCTTTGATTTCTAATGTTTCTTTATTTTCATACCTCCTGCATTAACTCTGTACAAATGCAAATGATGCTTCTAGGCCAGAAGGCCTTCAGCTGTCTTATTCTTACCCACCAGAAAAATTGGTACCTGTGCAGGTTAATAAATACTGTAACCTGCAAAGGTGATAATTAAAATTCACAGAATTCTGAATGTTGAATAGGGTGAAAGAAGTATTTTAAGATTAATCCCTGTCGGAAGAGACTTCCAATCACTTGGCCCACCTCCTTCCTATTGGAGCTGTATTAAGCCTTACATGGGTTACTGAAGCCAAATGAAGACTTTACTGTGTTTGGCACATGATTACTAATGCTTCACTTTCTCTTAACTGGAATATGTTGGGTGTAGCTTGCCTGTGAGCTATTTCGGTGCCTTTTTGTTGCTATATTAAAATGTAAAGTAAAACATGTATTTATTCTGTAAGTATTTTTCAGCATCTGCACTCTGCCAGGCACTGTGCCTGAGGAAGGTCCAATCCATGACTTGCAGTAATACCTGTACAATATACAGAAGATTGTGGAAGCACTGAGGTTGAGTCAGTTTTGTAAAGCTTTGGAACATGATAGGCCATTAGTTACCTGTGTTAGTGATCATTTTTACTCTTGGAGTGGGAAAGAAGGGAGTGCTGTACATTCTCGTCCATGAGAATAACTTAATTGGAAACATGAAAGTGAATGTTATTTTTCATAATGGCTCAGTGTGGTTGGGATGTAGAGTACAGTGCAGACAACAGTGTTGAGAGATATCAAAGAGAGGTAGTTTGGGACTAGATTGTAAAGGACTTAAATACCAACTAAAAATCTTGACCTTTCAGAATATACAGTGGGAGCCATTGAAAAGAAAATGTTGTAGCTTCAGCTTTTTTTCCCTAATCCAATATTCAGGTTTTCTTGTTACTTTTTTAATGGAAAATTTCCAACATAACACTGAAGTAAAAAGAGTAGTATTGTAACCCCCAGGTATTTATTACCCAGCTTTAACAATTATCAATATGTGGCCAATCCATTGAAGATTTTTAACATTGTGCTACTTCCATTACCTATTTAATCTTCACAATGCCCCATGGAGTATGTGGTATTCCAGCTTTCCCTAATTACAAGTTAGAAAACCTTCAAAATGATGAAGTTTTCTCATAAAAGATAATGGGGTTTCTAACCCATATCTAACTTACTTCAGAACTCAACCCAGGTTCTTTCCTGTGCTGCCTCTATAATTCTGGAGTATGATTTTCTGTTTAAAACAGCTACTGATCTTCCTACATGGTATATTGGTGCTGTTGACCTTATTCAGGATGACAGATTTCTCTGCCTCACCCCACTCTGTTTCTACAGGGTCACGAGGATCTGAGTCTATACAAATGCCAACCTAATCAGCTAAAATGCATGTTTAGTCCTGTGTTTCTCAAAGTATGTTCCCCAGATGAGCAGTAAATTATTAGGAAGTATAAATTTTCATGTCCCACCCTCAACCTATTGAATCAGAAATTTGGGGAACTGGAGCTGATGACACCTATATTGCCATTTTGTGTATTTAAATAAAATGCTGTAGTGGTTTCCTACAAACACAAGGTTATAACCATCTACCAACAGTGTTTCTAAGGCAAAAACCTCATGTCAGAAGAAGTTATGTTTCCTTTTTAAAATTTCATGAAAAGCATATCCTAAGGAAGGAATTTTTATTCAGATCTCACTCTGATCTGAATAAAAAACCAGCAATCTCACTGGGGATATTACATAACTGCATGGAAAGGAATCTTAAGGAATTTGCACTGACTATATTTAAAATGCTTGATGGTGCCATCTAGTGGTTTAAGCTCTATAGAATGTACAGCTTTATTACCCAATGCTCTGAGGACAGAATTTGTGTATTTTTTAAAAATTAGTTTCATAGTAAAAGTTTGATGAAATAGCCAAACATAATATATAAAAATAATTTATTATATGACCTCCATGAAAGATTCTTAAATATGACACCAAAACATGAGCAACAAAAGAAAAAATAGCTAAATTAGATTTCATCAAAAGTTGAAATGTCTATGTTTCAAGGACACCATCGAATCGAGAAAGTGAAGAGAGCCTACAAAATAGAGGAATATATTTGAAAATCATATGCCTAATGAAGCATTTATATCCAAATATATAAATATATAAATAGTATCCAATATATAAAGAACTCTTATAACTCAACAACAGAAAAACAAACAACCCAATTTAAAAATGAGTGATGGACTTGAATAGACATTTCTCTGAAGAAAATATACAAATGGCCAATAAGCACATGAAAAGACAATCATTAGTTACTAAGGAAATGCAAATCAAAATCAAAATGACATACCACTAGTCTGGCTTGAATAATTTTTTTAAAAACAAGAAATAAACTAACAAGTGCTGATGATGTGGAGAAATTTTTAATCTTCATACATTACTGGTGGGGATGTAAAATGGTGCAGCCATTGTGGAAAACAGTTGACAGTTCCTCCAACAGTTAAGACATAGGATTACCATAGGATCCAGCAATTCCACTACTATATATATACCCAAGAGAACTGGAAATAGGTGTTCAAACAAAAACTTGTACACAAATGTTAATAGCAACATTACCCATAATAGCCAAAATGTTGAAATGATCCAAATGTCCATCAGCTAATGAATGGATAAGTAAAATGTGGTATAGCCACACAATGAAGTATTATTCAGCCATAAAAAGAAATGAAGTACTAATACTAATAAGTTGATGAACCTTGAAAGCATTATTCTAAGTGACACAGGCAGGCACAAAAGGCCACATATTAGATGATTCCGTTTACATAAAATGTCCTGAATAGGCAAGTCCATAGAGAGAGACTGGTACATTAGTGCTTGCCAGAGGCCCTGGGAAGAAAGGAATGGGAGTAACCACTTAATGGGCATAGGATTTCTTTTTGGAGCAATGTAAATTTCCTGGAATTAGATAGTAATGATGGTTGTGCAACATTGTGAATGTACTAAAAGCTGCTCAATTCTGTACTTTAAAATAGTTAAAATGGTGGCTTTTATGTTGTCTGAATTTTACTTCGATATTTAAGAAAATCTCCATTGATTGGCAAGATTCCAGCACCTTTTTTGATTATTATTATTATAGATATATTTTTCCCACAGTTGTTTCTAGTATACATATATATATATATATATATATATATGTGTGTGTATACTGTTTGATCTATTTTTTTACCTAAAATTATTTGATACATGTTTTTCCATTCATATAGTAATACAGTTTTCATTTTGGTGGCACACATATGTTAGTCATTATATACATCATAGCTTAATTATTTCTCAGATGTTTGGTGGTTTTCTCTTTTCTTTTTTTTTTTTTTTAAGAGTCCTGCTGTAAATGCTTAATAACAGTAAGAATGTTTAAAACTTCATAGACATTACATTGGTGTTTCTTCCCTAAAACAGGATTTCTGAGCCACTTTTTTTTCTATTTCTGTTTTTTCTTTGCTCTACAGTAACAATATACTAATATTTAACCCTACCAATAATGGAAGAGGAAAAATGGAGATTAATGTTTGTCTATCCTGTTCCAGGCACTGTGTCTGCATTCTTTCACTTCCATAATTTCATTCAACTCCCACACCTGCTGTGTTATAAAGTGACTACAGAAGTTGACACAGCTAAGAAGCAAACAAGCAAAGATCAGAACCCAATCATTTTGTCTCCAAGTGTTGTCCTGTTCCCACAGCTTGATTTTTTTTTTTTTTAATAATTATTTTTTATTGAAGGGTAGTTGACGCACAGTATTACATTACATTAGTTTCAAGCGTACAACACAGTGGTAGAACATTTATATACATAATTCTAGGTTCCAGCTATCACCCTACCAAGCTGTTACAATATCTTGACTATATTCCTTATGCTATACATTACATCCCGGTTACTTATTTATTTTACCATTGGAAGTCTATCCTTTTTTTTTTTTTTTTGTGAGGGCATCTCTCATATTTATTGATCAAATGGTTGTTAACAACAATAAAATTCTGTATAGGGGAGTCAATGCTCAATGCACAATCATTAATCCACCCCAAGCCTAATTTTCGTCAGTCTCCAATCTTCTGAGGCATAACAAACAAGTTCTTACATGGAGAACAAATTCTTACATAATGAATAAGTTACATAGTGAACAGTACAAGGGCAGTCATCACAGAAACTTTCGGTTTTGCTCATGCATTATGAACTCTAAACAGTCAGTTCAAATATGAATACTCATTTGGTTTTTATACTTGATTTATATGTGGATACCACATTTCTCTCTTTATTATTATTATTTTTAATAAAATGCTGAAGTGGTAGGTAGATACAAGATAAAGGTAGAAAACATAGTTTAGTGTTGTAAGAGAGCAAATGTAGATGATCAGATGTGTGCCTGTAGACTATGTGTTAATCCAAGCTAGACCAGGGCAATAAAACATCCACGGATGCAGAAGATTTCTCTCAGAACAGGGGGGGTGAGGTTCTAAGCCTCACCTCTGTTGATCCCCAATTTCTCACCTGATGGCCCCCCTGCGACTGTGCCTGTCTTAGGTTGTTCCTCCCTTGAGGAATCTTACCCGTCTCTGGCTAACCAGTCATCTTCCGGGGCCATACAGGGAAATGTGAAGTTGGTAAGTGAGAGGGAAGCCTTATTGTTTGAAAAGGTTAGCTTTTTACTTCTTTGCATATTTATGCCCTGTGGCTTCTATGCCCAGCATTTGTCTTGAGGTGTCTTTAACACTTGGAGGAGTTATGATACTCGGTAAATTTGATATGAGGCACGAATTCTATTTAAGGGTTGTAATTAGGAAGGAAGAAGAAAAGCTATAGAAGTAGCAGGCGGAAGAAAACATGGGAAGATTGATTATTTCTTTGACATATCTTCTTGTAGAGTAACTTCAGCATATATAGGTTTTAAGCTACTACTTAAATTGCGCACACACATTAACATAATAGGAGTATAGTTACATAACCAAAGCATATCTGTAATTACCAGCCATCTCCAGTGAAACCAAGAAAACCATTAAGGCACTTAGGCATTTGTGAAAACTTATCTATGATATGGTGGATATTGTCCAACTGAACTTGAACAGTCTGAGAGAAATCAGACAAATTAAAACAACCCATTCCTGGGGACTGTTCACATGCCATATGTTCTTTTAACAGTAAATAGTCTGTAGTTGTAAGATTTTGGAGCGCTACAATTTGCACTTCTCCAAATTCTTGGTTGAGGTCCAACAGTATAGATCCAGTCAAATTAGTTGTTTTACTGTATGCACAGGCCAGCTTAGATATCTCCTTCCTCATTCCCATGGCAAGTCCAGGAACCGGTGGGATGAGTGCATCTACAGCTGTAGCAGTGCGTGGATCTTTGTTGGGGTTTTTTGATGATCATCTTCTGGCATGAGTCTTCCAGAGAGTGCAGATGTTGGAAGTTCTTTTTCATATCGTATCTAAGTTCATTTTCGGGGTAGCCCAATTAGGCTTTGATCCTCTGTTAGTCCATTCTTGAGTTCTGTGATTCTGCTGCTGTTTTGTTCCTTCAGTCTTTCCTTTGTTCCTATATTCCACAGATAAGTGAAATCATCTGGTATTTCTCCCTCTCCGCTTGGCTTGTTTCACTGAGCATAATACCCTCCAGCTCCATCCATGTTGCTGCAAATGATTGGATTTGCCCTTTTCTCATGGCTGAGTAGTATTCCATTGTGTATATGTACCACATCTTCTTTATCCATTCATCTATTGATGGACATTTAGGTTGCTTCCAATTCTTGGCTATTGTAAATAGTGCTGTGATAAACATAGGGGTGCATCTGTCTTTCTCAAACTTGATTGCTGCGTTCTTAGGGTAAATTCCCAGGAGTGCAATTCCTGGGTCAAATGGTAAGTCTGTTTTGAGCATTTTGATATACCTCCATACTGCTTTCCACAATGGTTGAACTAACTTACATTCCCACCAGCAGTGTAGGAGGGTTCCCCTTTCTCCACAGCCTCGCCAACATTTGTTGTTGTTTGTCTTTTGGATGGCAGCCATCCTTACTGGTGTGAGGTGATACCTCATTGTAGTTTTAATTTGCATTTCTCTGATAATTAGCGATGTGGAGCATCTTTTCATGTGTCTGTTGGCCATCTGTATTTCTTTTTTGGAGAACTGTCTGTTCAGTTCCTCTGCCCATTTTTTAATTGGGTTATTTGTTTTTTGTTTGTTGAGGCGTGTGAGCTCCTTATATATTCTGGACGTCAAGCCTTTATCGGATGTGTCATTTTCAAATATATTCTCCCATACTGTAGGGATCCTTCTTGTTCTATTGATGGTGTCTTTTGCTGTACAGAAGCTTTTCAGCTTAATATAGTCCCACTTACTCATTTTTGCTGTTGTTTTCCTTGCCCGGGGAGATATGTTCAAGAAGAGGTCACTCATGTTTATGTCTAAGAGGTTTTCGCCTATGTTTTCTTCCAAGAGTTTAATGGTTTCATGGCTTACATTCAGGTCTTTGATCCATTTTGAGTTTACTTTTGTATATGGGGTTAGACAATGGTCCAGTTTCATTCTCCTACATGTAGCTGTCCAGTTTTGCCAGCACCACCTGTTGAAGAGACTGTCATTTCGCCATTGTATGTCCATGGCTCCTTTATCAAATATTAATTGACCATATATGTCTGGGTTAATGTCTGGATTCTCTAGTCTGTTCCATTGGTCTGTGGCTCTGCTCTTGTGCCAGTACCAAATTGTCTTGATTACTATGGCTTTATAGTAGAGCTTGAAGTTGGGGAGTGAGATCCCCCCTACTTTATTCTTCTTTCTCAGGATTGCTTTGGCTATTCGGGGTCTTTGGTGTTTCCATATGAATTTTTGAATTATTTGTTCCAGTTCATTGAAGAACGTTGCTGGTAGTTTCATAGGGATTGCATCAAATCTGTATATTGCTTTGGGCAGGATGGCCATTTTAACGATATTAATTCTTCCTAGCCATGAGCATGGGATGAGTTTCCATCTGTTAGTGTCCCCTTTAATTTCTCTTAAGAGTGACTTGTAGTTTTCAGAGTATAAGTCTTTCACTTCTTTGGTTAGGTTTATTCCTAGGTATTTTATTTTTTTTGATGCAATTGTGAATGGAGTTGTTTTCCTGATTTCTCTTTCTGTTGGTTCATTGTTAGTATATAGGAGAGCCACAGATTTCTGTGTGTTGATTTTGTATCCTGCAACTTTGCTGTATTCCGATATCAGTTCTAGTAGTTTTGGGGTGGAGTCTTTAGGGTTTTTTATGTACAGTATCATGTCATCTGCAAATAGTGACAGTTTAACTTCTTCTTTACCAATCTGGATTCCTTGTATTTCTTTATTTTGTCTGATTGCCGTGGCTAGGACCTCCAGTACTATGTTAAATAACAGTGGAGAGAGTGGGCATCCCTGTCTAGTTCCCGATCTCAGAGGAAATGCTTTCAGCTTCTCGCCGTTCAATATAATGTTGGCTGTGGGTTTATCATAGATGGCCTTTATTATGTTGAGGTACTTGCCCTCTATTCCCATTTTGCTGAGAGTTTTTAACATGAATGGATGTTGAACTTTGTCAAATGCTTTTTCAGCATCTATGGAGATGATCATGTGGTTTTTGTCTTTCTTTTTGTTGATGTGGTGGATGATGTTGATGGACTTTCGAATGTTGTACCATCCTTGCATCCCTGGGATGAATCCCACTTGGTCATGGTGTATGATCCTTTTGATGTATTTTTGAATTCGGTTTGCTAATATTTTGTTGAGTATTTTTGCATCTACGTTCATCAGGGATATTGGTCTGTAGTTTTCTTTTTTGTTGGGGTCTTTGCCTGGTTTTGGTATTAGGGTGATGTTAGCTTCATAGAATGAGTTTGGGAGTATCCCCTCCTCCTCTATTTTTTGGAAAACTTTAAGGAGAATGGGTATTATGTCTTCCCTGTATGTCTGATAAAATTCCGAGGTAAATCCATCTGGCCCGGGGGTTTTGTTCTTTGGTAGTTTTTTGATTACCGCTTCAATTTCGTTACTGGTAATTGGTCTGTTTAGATTTTCTGTTTCTTCCTGGGTCAATCTTGGAAGGTTATATTTTTCTAGGAAGGGGTCCGTCGTGATTTTTCCTTTCTCGTTTCTGATACTGTTGATTTGTGTTGACTCTCTTTTCTTCTTAATAAGTCTGGCTAGAGGCTTATCTATTTTGTTTATTTTCTCGAAGAACCAGCTCTTGGTTTCATTGATTTTTGCTATTGTTTTATTCTTCTCAATTTTATTTATTTCTTCTCTGATCTTTATTATGTCCCTCCTTCTGCTGACCTTAGGCCTCATCTGTTCTTCTTTTTCCAATTTTGATAATTGTGACATTAGACCATTCATTTGGGATTGCTCTTCCTTTTTTAAATATGCTTGGATTGCTATATACTTTCCTCTTAAGACTGCTTTTGCTGCGTCCCACAGAAGTTGGGGCTTAGTGTTGTTGTTGTCATTTGTTTCCATATATTGCTGGATCTCCATTTTGATTTGGTCATTGATCCATTGATTATTTAGGAGCGTGTTGTTAAGCCTCCATGTGTTTGTGAGCCTCTTTGCTTTCTTTGTACAGTTTATTTCTAGTTTTATGCCTTTGTGGTCTGAAAAGTTGGTTGGTAGGATTTCAATCTTTTGGAATTTACTGAGTCTCTTTTTGTCGCCTAGTATGTGGTCTATTCTGGAGAATGTTCCATGTGCACTTGAGAAGAATGTATATTCTGTTGCTTTTGGATGTAGAGTTCTATAGATGTCTATTAGGTCCATCTGCTCTACTGTGTTGTTCAGTGCTTCCGTGTCCTTACTTATTTTCTGCCCAGTGGATCTATCCTTTGGGGTGAGTGGTGTGTTGAAGTCTCCTAGAATGAATGCATTGCAGTCTATATCCCCCTTTAGTTCTGTTAGTATTTGTTTCACATATGCTGGTGCTCCTGTGTTGGGTGCATATATATTTAGAATGGTTATATCCTCTTGTTGGACTGAGCCCTTTATCATTACGTAGTGTCCTTCTTTATCTCTTGTTACTTTCTTTGTTTTGAAGTCTATTTTGTCTGATATTAGTACTGCAACCCCTGCTTTCTTCTCACTGTTGTTTGCTTGAAATATGTTTTTCCATCCCTTGACTTTTAGTCTGTACATGTCTTTGGGTTTGAGGTGAGTTTCTTGTAAGCAGCATATAGATGGGTCTTGCTTTTTTATCCATTCTGTTACTCTGTGTCTTTTGATTGGTGCATTCAACCCATTAACATTTAGGGTGACTATTGAAAGATATGTACTTATTGCCATTGCAGGCTTTAAATTCGTGGTTACCAAAGGTTCAAGGTTAGCCTCTTTAGTATCTTACTGCCTAACTTAGCTCGCTTATTGAGCTGTTATATACACTGTCTGGAGATTCTTTTCTTCTCTCCCTTCTTGTTCCTCCTCCTCGATTCTTCATATGTTGGGTGTTTTTGTGCTGTGCTCTTTCTAGGAGTGCTCCCATCTAGAGCAGTCCCTGTAAGATGTTCTGTAGAGGTGGTTTGTGGAAAGCAAATTCCCTCAGCTTTTGTTTGTCTGGGAATTGTTTAATCCCACTGTCATATTTGAATGATAGTCGTGCTGGATACAGTATCCTTGGTTCAAGGCCCTTCTGTTTCATTGTATTAAATATATCATGCCATTCTCTTCTGGCCTGTAGGGTTTCTGTTGAGAAATCTGACGTTAGCCTGATGGGTTTCCCTTTATAGGTGACCTTTTTCTCTCTAGCTGCCTTTAACACTCTTTCCTTGTCCTTGATCTTTGCCATTTTAATTATTATGTGTCTTGGTGTTGTCCTCCTTGGATCCTTTCTGTTGGGGGTTCTGTGTATTTCCGTGGTCTGTTCGATTACTTCCTCCCCCAGTGTGGGGAAGTTTTCAGCAATTATTTCTTCTAAGATACTTTCCATCTCTTTGCCTCTCTCTTCTTCTTCTGGGACGCCTATAATACGGATATTGTTCCTTTTGGATTGGTCACACAGTTCTCTTAATATTGTTTCATTCCTGGAGATCCTTTTGTCTCTCTCTATGTCAGCTTCTATGCGTTCCTGTTCTCTGATTTCAATTCCATCAATGGCCTCTTGCATTGTATCCATTCTGCTTATAAACCCTTCCAGAGTTTGTTTCATTTCTGCGATATCCTTTCTGGCATCTGTGATCTCCTTCCGGACTTCATCCCATTTCTCTTGCGTATTTCTCTGCATCTCTGTCAGCATGTTTATGATTCTTATTTTGAATTCTTTTTCAGGGAGACTGGTTAGGTCTGTCTCCTTCTCTGGTGTTGTCTCTGTGATCTTTGTCTGCCTGTAGCTTTGCCTTTTCATGGTGATAGGAATAGTTTGCAGAGCTGGGACGAGTGACAGCTGGAAGGACTTCCTTTCTTGTTGGTTTGTGGCCCTCCTCTCCTGGGAGAACAGCGGCCTCTAGTGGCTTGTCCTGCGCAGCTGCGCGCAGACAGGGTTTCTGCTTCCTGCCCGGCTGCTATGGAGTTAATCTCCGCTGTTGCTGTGGGCGTGGCCTGGCTCGGGCAGCTGCTCCAAAATGGTGGAGTCGTGTTGGAGCAGGAGCTGCTGGGAGGCTATTTATCTCCGTAAGGGGCCTCCCTGCTCCCTGCAGCCCAGGGGTTAGGGTGCCCAGAGATCCCGGATTCCCTACCTCTGGATTAAGTGACCCGCCCTGCCCCTTTAAGACTTCCAAAAAGCACCCGCCAAAACAAAACAACGCCCACCAAAAAAAAAAGAAAAAAAATTTTTTTTAATTAAAAAAAAAAAAAGGTGGTCGTTCGTTTTTCTTTATTCTGCGGTGCCAGCCTCAGACCTCTGCTCACCGGTCTTTCTGCCCTGTTTCCCTAGTATTGGGGTCCCTATCCCTTTAAGACTTCCAAAAAGCGCTCGCCAAAACAAAACAGCAAAAAAGCAAAAAGAAATGGTCGTGCGCTTTTCTTATGCCCTCTGGCGCCCAGCCTCCAGTGCCTGCTCACTGTTCTTGCTGCCCTGTTTTCCTAGTATCGAGCGCCCTGCACTCTGGCCCGGATGGCTGGGGCTGGGTGTTCGGCAGTCCTGGGCTCCGTCTCCCTCCCGCTCTGCCTGCTCTTCTCCCGCCGGGAGCTGGGGGGAGGGGCGCTCGGCTCCCGCGGGGCTGGGGCTTGTATCTTACCCCCTTCGCGAGGCGCTGGGTTCTCTCAGGTGCGGATGTGGTCTGGATATTGTCCTGTGTCCTCTGGTCTTTATTCTAGGAAGGGTTGTCTTTGTTATATTTTCATAGATATATGTTGTTTTGGGAGGAGATTTCCGCTGCTCTACTCACGCCGCCATCTTCCCTGCCTCTCTCCCCACAGCTTGATTTTATCTTTTTTAGTTCCTATTTATTAGTTTCAACATTTCTCCAAGTGATTGTTTACTGTTTATATTTACAAAACAATCTGTATTTTTTGTCCACTTATTATTAATATATTTTAAACTGAACTTACCTTGTAGACAGTTGGCATAATGTGTCAGTCTTATCATAATTTTTTTTGCTTTTGTTTACTCATCTTATACAGGCTCTTGATGGAAATGTATATGATCATCTGAAGGATTATTTAATAGCCTTCAGCCGAACTGAACTAGAGACATGCCAAGCTGTGCAGAACACGTTCCAGTTTTTATTAGAAACTTCCAGCAAGGTAAATTATCTTTAGTGCATAATGTAATGTTTTCTATTTTAGAATTTTAAATGTTTTTTGCATACAAACAAATGAAGGTACTAGTGGCATTAGAAGTATGCTTTATAGGACAAATTTGCTGATAACAGTATTCCTTCTAATGAAGTGAGATTGTTCTGTTCTCATTGATGAGTTGGCACAAGAGGTGAAAAGGGAGGTGATCATACAGGCTAGCTCAGTACATCAGTTCATTGCCATGTATGTTGCTTTTGAGAAGCGTGGTTTAAATAGCTTTATTTTCCACTCAAATTTTGAATGATCTCAGCTCATTCATGAGGAAACAGCAAGGTCATGTGTCAGTGCAAAGACTGATGAAGGGGCACAAAGGTGAAAAGTAGCACTTAATAATCAATAAAGAAATGAATGCTATAATATCTTGTTTTTTAAAAATTCTTCTGTATGCTATCTTTTTGATAGTAATATTCTCATTCAAAAGTGTTGAGAGCCATCAACTTTGCTGGCATGTCACACTGTATACAGAGAAAATAAATGAAATCCCTTTTTTCAAGATTTGACAGATTGAAATATTTGCAGTAGAAACTGTCCTTTGGAGGATAAGTGGTTCTTGTGATTTGTTAATGTTATTTTATTTTCTTTCTGATAAATTAAGTGTATAGTAAATATTTCCTGACTGAACACGTGCATTTGTAAAAATATATTTGTTTTATAACTGCTATTTTAAAAGAGCCAGTTCAACTCTCTTTTTTGGTAGGGAGAGCAGTAACTGGCTAATACCTTAAGAAATTGTTGGCAAAGGAATCAAGATATCCATCTCAAAAGACAATATCCAAAGACAGGAGAGAAAAGTGGCACACACACCTTTCTTCCTGAGTGCTTCCTTATGTATTTATTCTTGTATTAGTATGCCATAGCCCCAATTCTGTTTTTACAAGAACATTTAAAATGTTAAGTTGACAGGGAAATACAAAAATCATAGTCTAGTGCTTTGAAATCCTGTCATACTTCTATTTTTCTATATTTTTATTCCCCAGGATCCAATTAAAGATACAAAAGAATTAATGTAAAGAAAGAAGGATGGATGGATGGATAGATGGATAGTTATGGAAAAGCAAATGTAGAAAATGTTAAATGAAGAATCTAGGTAGTGGGTATATTTTCCATACAATTCTTTTTAGTTTAATGTATATGTATTTGAAATTTTCCATTAAGAGAATGTTGGGAAGAAGTGTAAATAAAAACATCTTGGCTTTGTTCCTCTCATTAGTGTTCAAATTCTTTATATTTATTGGTCCACTTAGGTTTTCTGCTCCTTTTTTAGTACATTTTGATCACTCACACTTTCCTAGATAGTCCATTTCATTGATCAAATTTGATAGCATAAATTTACATATAAACTTGTTTGGCTGTATAGTTATCTCTGTTTTTATTTCTAATGCTTTCTCTCATTTTGATCAGACTTATCAGTCTATTTTTATTAATCTTTTCCAAGAGCCAGCTTTTCTGCTTCTCAATGATGTTTTCTGTCTCCTTAATTTTTGCCTTAAATTCATTGTTTTTTTCTACATTATTGCAGTTTATGTTATTTCTTTTCAGGTTTCTTTTTCTATTAGACCCTATATTTTCAATCTTCCTTGTTTTCAAGTAAACCCATTTAAAGCTAAAAAATTTCTTTTTCTAGTTTAACTGCATTCAGTAATAAGTAGGGCATTTTTGTTTTTTCCACAGTTGTTCCCTTTGTTAACCCATCAATTATTCAGAAGTGAATTTTTTCCATTCAGTGGAAGTGTGTAGTGGGTAACATTTTTCATTTCTAGTTTTATTAGAAATTATATTTTGTTTTTATTTTATTCTGGTGTGAGAGATTGTTGTCTGATAAAATTCTTTGAAACTCTTTTTCTGAGGATAAGTTAGATTGGATCCCTACCTTTAGTTTATAAGTCAGGTAAATGTATAGTCTTGAAATATAGCTAGTATTTTGCACAGCACTTAGTTTACTGGGAACTATAAGCACATCCTCTGCAATTGGGATTATCATGCTTGTTGTAGAGAAGGGAAACAGACTCAGGGAGTTTCTGTGGTTTGCCTGAGGTTACACACTCACACACAGTGTTTTCCATGGTCTCCTGCTATACTACATTATCTCTTAGCTTATATTATTTCTGTAGAAAACAAATTAAAAATGTATAAACTGATTTGGACTCACAAAGAGAAAAGCTTTCATTTTTCTGTGCATTCACTCATGAGTATCTTGCTCCCCAGGGATGAGGAATAAATGAGATGCTCTTGTGTTTAGATTGAAAGAATGATGTAACTAGGAGATGTGCCCTTTGTTCCATGTACCACAGGTGCTCACCTGCAAGTTTTATGTCATGTGCTTTTCTGTTTCAAAGAGCTTGTTATACTGCTGAAAGCAACCCAGTGATCTTATAACCCAAAAAGAAGTTTGACACTCTGGTTTTTTATGCTACACCATTATTACTTTGTCTCTTGGTGGGGGAAATCCACTTTTTCCCACATGTCTAAGTTGTAACTGTACATATTCTCAGATATTTTGGGGGTCATCCATACTGACATACTGTAAATATTCCAATGCTTTCAATAGCTTTCATTCCCTGAAGGGTAACAGCTGGCCCCAGGAGCTTTTGTTTAATTTTAATTTTTTATGAAGCTTGATTTTCTCCTTAATATTTTATGAAATGCTTTGTATATGTAACTGAAGCAGATGTTGTCATAGATATTTTCCCTAGGATAGTAACTCCAAAGGTAGTTCTGGTGGCCTTTTTAGTTTGTTTGTGCATACTTGCTTTCTGTCTGCATAAGGAAGTTCCTGTTGATTAATAATGTAGTTCTTTTTTTTTTTTTTTGATTGATAAATGGTCTTATTTTAGTTTCAGGTATACAACACAGTGGTTCAACAGTTATCCATATTATTAAGTCCTCACCCCCACTAGTACAGCTACTGTCTGTCAAATTAGGAAGATGTTACAGAATCATTGACTATATTCTCCATGCTGTACTAATGTCCCCATGACCAACTTATATTATGACTGAGAAATTTTGTGCCCCTTTATCTCCCTCACCCACCCACCCCAGCTCCTCCCCCAAGATAACCACCAGTCTATGAGTTGACATCTGTTTTGTTCCTTCTGTTTTGCTTTGTATTTATAGTCCACAAATAAGTGAAATCATATGGTATTTGTCTTTCTCTGCTTGACTGACTTCACTTAGCATAATAACCTCTAGGTCCATCCATGTTGTTGCAAATGGCAGGATTTCTTTTCTTTTTATGGCTGAATAATACTCCACTGTGTGTATGTATTACATCTCCTTTATTCATCTGTTGATGGACATTTAAGTTGCTTCCATATCTTGGCTATTATAAATAATGCAGCAATAAACATAGGGATGTATATTGCTTTTGAATCAGGGATTTTGTTTTCTTTGGGTAAATTCCTAGAAATGGAATTGGTGGGACAAATAGTATTTCTATTTTTAGTTTTTTGAGGAACCATACTGCTTTCCACCATCATTGAACCAGTTCACATTTCTACCAACAGTGTTAGAAGGTCCCTTTTCTCTGCATCCTTGCCAACACTTGTTATTTCTTGTCTTTTGGGAAGTGGCCATTCTTACTAGTGTGAGGTGATATCTCATTTTGATTAATAATATAGCTCTTTTAACTATTCAGAAGATAAAGATGTTATTCTATATTTCTTTGGAAGTTAAATTGTCTAGTATTGCCATTCTTAAAATCTTGAAGACTAAACAAAAAAAAACTTATTTAAAAAAACACATGATAATCTCAAAAGACACAGGAAAAGTGCACATGACAAAATTCAACATACTTTTATACTAAAAATACTCAGCAAATTGGAAATGGATTGGAACTTCCTTAAAATGACAACAGGCAGTTATGAAAAACTTACATTATGAAAATAATTCCAACTACAACAGCATCTGAAGAATAAAATACCTAGGAATAAATTTAACCAAGGAAGTGAAAGACTTATACATTGCAAACTATAAATTATTGCTGAAAAAAATTTAAAGGAGATCTAAATAAATAGAATTAATAAATGATTATGGATTGGAAGATTCCATATCACTAATATTGGCAATATTCCCCCAAACAATCTACAGATTCAATGCAATCCCTATCAAAATTCCAATGACCTTTTTTGCAGAAATGGAAAAGCCAATCCTCAAATTCATATGGAACTACAAGGGACCCTAAATAGCCAGAACAACACAGAAAAGGAAAATCAAAGTTGGAAGACTCACACATCCCAATTTTAAAACTTACTGCAGTTATAGTAATCAAAATAGTGTGGTACTGGCATAAGGACAGACATATAGACCAATTAAATAGAACTGAGCCCAAAAAAAGACTCAAATATGTATGTCCAATTTATTTCGGACACAGTTGCAAGGCCATTTGATGGAGAAAGAATAGTCTCTTCAACAAAAGGTGCTAGAACAACAGGATAACCATGTGGAAAAGAATGAAGTTGAACTCCTGCCTCACTCCATTTACAAAACTAACCCCAAATAAATCAATGACCTAAAACTATTAAAGTATAGAAGAAAACATAGAGGTAAATCTTTATGAGCTTGGATTTAGCAATATTCTTAGATTTGACATTAAAGTACAACCAACAAAAGAAAAAATAGATAATTGGGTTTCATAAAATTAAAAACTTTTGTGCATTAAAAAATGTATCAAGAATGTAAAAAAGACAACTCACAAAATAGGAGAAAGTATTTACAAATCATGTGTCTGGTAAGTATTTATTATCTAAGATATATAAAGAACTCTTACATCTCAACAACAAAAGGACAAATGATCTCATTTAAAAATGAGCAAACAACTTGAGTAGACATTTCTGCAAAGAAAATATAGAAATGGCCAATAAGCACATGAAAAGTTGCTCATCATCATTAATCATTAGAGAAATGCAAGTGAAAACCACTGTGAAACACCACTTCCTACCCACTAGGATGGCTTTAATAATTTTATGAAACTAAACACATACAGAAAATAAGTGTTGGCAAGAATATGGAGAAATTAGAACCCTTCATACATTATTAATAGGAATGTAAAATTGTACAGCCACTGTGGAAGACAGTTTCACATTTCCTCAAAAAGTGAAACAGAGTTACCATATAATTTGGCACCTTCACTTCAAAAGAACTGATAACAAGTGTTCAAAGAAAAATTTGTACCTCAGTGTTTATGGAAGTGTTATTCATTATAGTTAATAAGTAGAAATAACCTAAATGTCTATCAACTAATAATTGGATAAATAAAAGATGGTATATCCGTACAATGAAATATTATTCATCCCTAAAAAGGAATGAACTGCTGATACCTCATACAACATGCATTCCACAGAATGAAAAGCATAAATAGCTTTAACCTTATAAAAAGAATCTGTTAGGGGCTGAATTATATCCCCTTAAACTTCATATGTTGAAGTGCTAAACCCCTATTACCTCAGAATGTGACTGTATTTGAAGATAGGGCCTTTACAGAGGCTATCAAGGTAAAGTGAGGTCAAATTCTTGGGTTCTAATCCAATATAACTAGTGTCCTTAGAAGAGTAGATTAGGACAAACAGTCACAGAGGAAAAGCATTTGAAAACACCAGAAAAAAAAGGCCATCTATAAGCCAAGGAAAGAGGCCCTTAGAAGAAACCAGTCCTGCTAACAGCTTAATCTTAGACTTCTATCCTCTAGAACCGTGAGGAAATAAATTTTTGTTGTTCAAGCTCCCCAGTCTGTGATACATTGCTATAGCCGCCCTAGGAAATGAATACAGATACTTATCCTCATTATTAAAGAAATGGAAATTAAAACCAGTGTGAGATTCTATCTTACATCTATGAGGTTGAAAGAATTAAGATGAACAGGAATGAGTGCTGGTGAGAATATGGATTAACAGAAACTCATACACTGCCCTGGGGGATACAAATTGGTATATCCAGTCTGAAAACACTTGGCTTTATCTAACCAATTTAAAACTGGACTTAGTTATGACCCAGAAGCACTCTTAGGAATATATCCTAGAGAAACTCTTGCACATGTATACCAAGATGTTCATAGTAACTTTCTTTATAACCATTGAGAAAGCCAGAAACAACCCAACTGTCCACTGACAGTAGGATGAATACAGCAGGAAAAAGGAAAGATCTGCAGGTACAAGCATTAATATGGATGAGACTCACAAATATAATGTTGAGTAAAAATAGCAGGTTGCAAAAGAATACACGCACTAAGGTGCCATTTATACAGAGGTCAAAAATCATCCAAGAAAACAGTATCATTTTGAGATATAGCATATGTAGTAACACTATTTAAGGGGGAAAAAAAGGAGAATGGTAAAATTTAGTAGGGTGGTTACCTCTAGGGTATGCATTCTCAGAAGGGGTGATGTTCCCCAAGGAGTAAGAATTGCTTCTGGATATTGGGGCTAGGGGGATATAGATATTACAATGAGCCACAGGATGTGAACATGTATACAGTACATTTGTGGTATTAGATTTTAATCAAAAAGGGCTTACTAGGGGGAAAAAATGTCTAAAGAGACTCCCAGGGTTGGAAGTGAGGGTGACAACATTAAAAAAAAAAAAGTTTGAGAAATGCTACTGTAGAAGAAAGGAAGGTGGAAATACATAAGAAGAGGGTTTACAGGTTGACAAAATATTTGTAATGTTTTATTTAATCTTGGGGTGGAAGCACAGGTATTCTTTAACAAATGTTGAATGTTACTTTAGGCAGAGTCACTGTGCTAGGTGCTGAAAGCTGTATCAGTAATGAGATTTAAGGACCAATCTCACTTGTGACAAGGAATGAGAAGAGCAGGAAAGGACTGGAGGGAAGGATTACAAAGGAGATGATGGAACTTCTGAGAGTACAGGATATATTCATTGTATTGATTGTGGTGATGTTTTTACAGGTGTATAGCTGTGTTAAAACTTACCAAATCATATCCTTTAAGTATATACACCTCAGTAACCCCTTTAAGGAGAGAGAGCTTGGGCATATATCCCATAGGAAATGATAATTCACATAGAAATTTGCATACAAATTTTCAAAGTAGCTTTATTCATAATAGCCAAAAACTGAGAACTGTTTAAATGGCCTTCAGTGAGTTGAAGGAGCAAACAAACTGGAGGACGACTCAGCAGTAAAAAGGAACAAACCGCTGTTTTATGCACCAGTTTGGATGAACAACTTAGAAGCAACTTAGATGCTGAATCTAAAAAAGGCAATCTTAAGATGATAAATGCTGTGTGATTCCATTATGTAACATTTTTGAAATAACGTATTTGTTATTTGTAGAGATAGAGAAAAATAAATGGTTGCCAGGAGTTAAGGATGGGGAAAATGAATGTAGCTATTGTGGAGGAGCACAAGGGAGTCTTGTGGAGACGATTCAGTTAACTATCTTGATTAAGGTGCTGGTTACATGAAGCTACACATGTGATAAAATTGCATAGACCTGTACACACACACACAAATGAGTGCATGTATAAATGGTGAAATATAAATAAGCCTTATGCTTGTACCAGTATTGATTTCTTGGTTTTGATATTTACTGTAATTATGCAATATGCCAACATTGGGAGGGGCACAGGACCTCTTTGCAACTTCCTTTTGAGATAAAAAGTTTGAAAAAGAGAAGACTAGTGACTAATCTAGCACCTCTAGTGCCCAGATCTTGTTTTCTAAATACTTCCTCTGACTCACTTAAAAAGCAAAACCAAAAAAGAGAGCTTTTACAGGGGGTAGGGAGGCTGATTCTAGATCTCAGGCATGAAATATATAAGATAAACCTTAAATGGTTTGTTGTAATAGAAAGCAAGGAAACTAGCAAAGCTATCAAAAACTCCTAGGTCATAGACACATGCAAAGATGCTCCACATTGCTAATCATCAAAAATATGCAAATTAAAACCACAATGAGATATCACCTCACACCAGTAAGGATGGCCAACATCCAAAAGACAAACAACAACAAATGTTGGCGAGGATGCAGAGAAAGGGGAACCCTCCTATACTGCTGGTGGGAATGTAAGCCAGTTCAACCATTGTGGAAAGCAGCATGGAGGTTCCTCAAAAAACTCAAAATAGAAATACCATTTGAGCCGGGAATTCCACTCCTAGGAATTTACCCTAACAATGCAGGAGCCCAGGTTGAAAAAAACAGATGCACCCCTATGTTTATCACAGCACTATTTACAATAGCCAAGAAATGGAAGCAACCTAAGTGTCCATCAGTAGATGAATGAATAAAGAAGATGTGGTACATATACACAATGGAATATTATTCAGCCATAAGAAGAAAACAAGTCCTACCATTTGCAACAACATGGATGGAGCTAGAGGGTATTATAATCAGTGAAATAAGCAGGCAGAAAAAGACAAGTATCAAATGATTTCACCCGTCTGTGGAGTAAAGGAACAAAGAAAAAACTGAAGGAACAAAACAGCAGCAAACTCACAGAACCCAAGAATGGACTAACAGTTACCAAAGGGAAAGGGACTGGGGAGGATGGAAGGGAAGGGAAGGATAAGGGGAAAAAAAGGGGTATTACTATTAGCAGACATAATGTAGGGGTGGGGCACAGGGAGGGCTGTACAACATCAGCGTAGTAAGATGCTATAGAATCACTACTTGTCTTCGAGAAGACAAGTAGTGATTCTATAGCATCTTACTACGCTGATGGACAGTGACTGTAATGGGGTATGTGTGGGGGCTTGATGATGGGGGGAGTCTAGTAAACAATGTTGCTCATGTAATTGTAGATTAATGATACAAAAAAAAACAACAACTACTAGGTCATGTCAAAAGGTCTTAGGATGTGCTTACTGGCCAAAGATGGGATAATTTTAGCATCAGCAATGATGATGACTACAATGGATTAAAATACATAGGATATTTTTTAATCCATGACTTCATAATAATAATTTATTGAAGCTGTAATTAGTCATTCTTTGGAGATTGCTAGAGAAACAACTTGGTTGCAAAACTAGATAATAAAATAAGGGAAAGAAGCATTATCTTTGTCTTCTTCATGTAAACCATACCTCAAGGTAAATAAATAGTTGACTTGGAAAGTTTCTCATATAGAAGTGTCCAACTAATAAGGTTTTAGGGAAGAATCAGTTCAATGCTTCTTCCAGCTTCTGGTGGCTGCAGGCATTTTTTGGCATATGGCCACCTCACTCCAATCTCTGCCTCATGTCACATTGGCTCCTCTCCTGTCTGTCTTTTTCTTCTATGTGTCTTTTCTAAGGATACTTAAAATTGGATTTAGGGCCCACCAGGGAATCAAGAATGATCTCCTTATCTCCTTAACTTAATTGCATCTGCAAAAGACATTTTTCCAAATGAGGTGACATTCCCAGGTTCTAGGGATTGGAAAAAGAACATACCTTTTTGAGGCTACCATTCATCCCACCATAGCTCTTAATATAAAAAGAGGCAAGTCAGAAGTGCCAAATGATTTCCCTCATTTGTGGAGTATAACAACGAAGCAAAACTGAAGAAACAAAATAACAGCAGACTCAGAGACTCCAAGAAAGAACTAGTGGTTACCAAAGGGGAGCAGTGTGAGAGGGTGGGTGGGGAGGGAGGGAGAAGGGGACTGAGGGGTAGTATGTTTAGTACACATGGTGTGAGGGGTCACGGGGAAAGCAGTGTAGCACAGAGAAGGCAAATAGTCAATCTCTGGCATCTTACTACACTGGTTGACAGTGACTGCATTGGGGTGTGGGTGGGGACTTGATAATATGGGTAAATGTAGTAACCACATTGTTTTTTCATGTGAAACCTTCTTAAGAATGTATGTCAATAGTACCTTAATAAAAATATATATATATTTTTTAAAAAGAGGCAAGTCAGAGTCAAGCCTCCTCATGGAAATAAATACTTCCATGCCCTACAAAAAAATCCCTGAATGTAATCAATCATCAATTTATAGGAAATACAGAAAATAGAACACTAGAAGGACACAACCAAGAAAAGTTAGACCCTGGGAAATGCTACAGAACAAAAACCCAGTTTCTTCAGGAAATAAATTTCAAGGGAGAAAAGAGATGGAGGAGGAAACCTATAGAGGAGAAGAAAGCCAAGCAACATCATCTTGTTGCACTGTAAGGGCTCTATTTTGATCCTAATTTGAAAACTCTTTTAAAACTATTAAATAATCAGGGAAAATGGACACTTACTGGTTGTTTTATAAGTATTTATTGTACATTTTAATATGGATATGTTTTTTAAAAAGTCCTTGTCTTACGATGTCAACTCTCACCACTCTTTTATTCAACATAGTACTGGAGGTCCTACCCACAGAGAGAAAAAGGTATCAGATTTGGTAAGGAAAAAGTTAAACTGTCACTATTTGCAGATGACATGATATTATACATAGGAAACCCTAAAGACTCTACCCAGAAACTATTAGAACTAATAAATGAATTCAGCAAAGTTGCAAGATACAAAATTAATACACAGAAATCTGTTGCATTCCTGTATGGTAACAATGAACTAACAGAAAGAGAAATCAGGAAAATAACTCCATTTACAATTGCATCAAAAAGAATAAAATACCTAGGAATAAACCTGACCAAGGAGGTGAAAGACCTATACCCTGAAAACTATAAGACATTTAGAAAGAAATTAAAGAAGATACAAATAAATGAAATTCTATTGTCAAAGTGGCCATTCTGCCCAAAGCAATTTATAGAGTCAGTGCAATCCCTGTCAAAACACCAACATCATTTTTCATTGAACTAGAACAAATAGTTCTAAGATTCATATGGAACCACAAAAGATCCCAAATAGCCAAAGTAATCCTAAGAAAGAACAAATCTGGGGGTATCACGCTCCCTGACTTCAAGCTCTACTACACAGCTACAGTAATCATAACAGTTTGGTATACTGGCACAAGAACAGACCCACAGATCAATGGAACAGTATAGAGAACCCAAATACAAACCCACGCATCTATGGTCAATTAATATACGATAAAGGAGCCATGAATATACAATGGGGGAAAGACAGTCTCTTCAACAACTGGTGTTGGGGAAAGTGGACAAGCTATATGTAAGAGAATGAAACTGGATTATTGTCTAACTCCATACACCAAAGTAAACTCAAAATGGGTCAAAGACCTGAATGTAAGATGTGAAACCATAAAGCTTTTAGAACAAAATGTAGGCAAAAGTCTCGTGAACTTAAGCATGAACAATTTTTTCCTGAACACATCTCCTCGGGCAAGGGAAACAAAATAAAAAAATGAACAAGTGGGACTACATCAAACTAAAAAGCTTCTGTACAGCAAAGGACACCATCAATAGAACAAAAAGGCATCCTACAGTATGGGAGAATATATTCATAAATGATTTATCCAATAAGGGGTTAACATCCAAAATATATAAAGAACTCAAGACTCCTCAACACCCAAAAAACAAATAACCCGAGTAACAAGTGGGCAGAAGACCTGAAGAGACACCTCTCCAAAGAAGAAATTTGGACAGCCAACAGACACATGAAAAGATGCTCCACATCGCTAATCATCAGGGAAATGCAAATTAAAACCACAATGTGATAATCACCTCACACCAGTTAGGATGGCCAACATCCAAAAGACAAGAAACAACAAATGCTGGGGAGGCTACAGAGAGAGGGGAACCCTCCTACACTGTTGGTGGGAATGTAAATTAGTTCAACCATTGTGGAAAGCAATATGGAGGTTCCTCAAAAAACTAAAAATAGGAATACTATTTGACCCAGTGATTCTACTCCTAGGAATTTACCTGAAGAAATCAAGGTCGCTGATTCGAAAAGACATATGCGCCCCTATGTTTATCACTGCACTGTTTGCCATAGCCAAGATATGGAAGCAACCTAAGTGTCCATCAGTAGAATAATGGTTAAAGAAGAGGTGGTAGATATACACAATGGAATATTATTTAACTATAAAAAGAAAAGAAATCCTGCCATTTGCAACACCATGGATGGAGCTGGAGGGTATTATGCTCAGTGAAATAGCCAGATGGAGAGACAAATAGCAAATGATATCACTCATTTGTGGAGTATAAAAACAAAGCAAAACAGAAGGAACAGAATAGCAGTGGACTCATATACACTGAGAAGGGACTAGTGGTTACCAAAGAGGAGAATTTAGGGAGGGTGGGAGGGAGAAGGGGATTAAGGGGCACTATAATTCACAATCAATATAGATAGGTCACAGGGATGGTAGTACAGCATGGAGAAGACAATGATTCTATAACATCTTACTACATAATAGACAGTGACTGCACTGGAGGGGTTGAGGACTTGATAATATGGGTGGAAATTGAACCACTGCATTGTGTATTTGAAACCATCATAAAATTGTATATCAACAATACTTTAAAAAAAAAAGCAAAACAGAATGAACAAAACAGCAGTAGACTCATAGACACTGAGAAGTGACTAGTAATTACCAAGGGGGAGGGGTTAGGGTGGGTAGGTGGGTGGGGGAGGGGGATAAAGGGGCAAAATAATTCATAATCACAATATAGTTGGTCAAGGGGTAGGTAGTACAGTGTGGAGAATATAGTCAATGATTCTGTAACATCTTGCTATGGTGACAGATACTAACCACAGTAGAGGGGGTCAGGATTTAATAATACGGGTAACTGTTGAACCACTGTGTTGTACATTTGAAACCAACATAAGATTGTGTATCAACAATACTTAAGTTGTTTTAAAAAGTCCTTGTCTTGTAGATAACATACTGAAATGTTTATGGATGAAATGATATGTCTGGGACTTATTTCAATCTGTTTGGGAATGGAAGAGATATATGGTTTTATGGATGAAACAAGATTGGCCATGAGGGGATGTTTTTGAAGTTGAGTGATGGGTACATAAGGATACATTATACTGGTGTCTCAACTTTTACATGTTTATAGCTTTCCATAACAAAATTAAAAATCTAAAAGTATTGAAGTCTCCTCAAAGTTTGTAACTAGCAGGACAATCCTTCTAGCTTTTTCTGCATGGTGATTAGTGAGGCACTTAGGGCTGTGTCAAGAGCTTTAAAGCTTTACTAGCTTAAAAATGGAATTCAGAAAAAGAACACAACACATTTCCTTTTGAGATTATGTTTGTTCAGCCAACTTCCCTGACCAGATTCTCCCACACACTCTTCTTCATCCTATAGTCTGGATTCAATAGCACCCTCTTTTGTGCTCTCCTAGTGTCCTCAGCATACTTCCCAGAGTATTTTAATTGTGTAACCTGTTTGGTTCTCCCAGTTTCCAGATTATAAATTCCTTGAGGATACTAACCTTGTTTATTCATCTTGATTCATCTGTATACTCCCCTTTTCTCTGCATTTAACACTGGGCCCAGTAAGCTCAACAAATGGTTGTTGAGTAAGAAATAGAGAATGGCAGTTGTGCTGGTAAATAAAATGCAAAACATACCTGTGCTAGTAAATAAAATGCAAAACATAGCCCCTACATTCTCCATCTCCTCGTAAACCCTTTACCTCCAGCTACGGAGCTGCTCTAAACTTTTTTCTACTTCTGCCCATCCTCTGGCAGAGGTACTAATGAGCTATAATATAATGCAAATGAATGATAAGTAAAGGTTAAGCAGAATAGAAAATGGGTTTCTGCACAGTCAAATGTTGCTGATTTCCGCTCCTTCCCAGAGTATATAATGCAATTAATTATTTTCAGATAGCTGTCTGTCTTGTTATGCTTTAAGATGGTAATTAGAATATAACCTCATAGGAAAAAAAGAAGTACTATAAAATACTCTTGTGTGCTATGGATGGGGTTATGTGGCAGTTTCCTAGTGGATGGCAATCTCCATAAAACAGACTTTTAGGAGGCCTACAAAACTTTAAAGGTGGAGGAGACCTAAGACACTCATGTGCTTCCCTAGTTACACACACCCCCCTCAGAAAAAATAGCTTTCTGGATAATAGTTATATTCTTGTGTCTTAAAATATTGCATATTGTCGAGTGTTAAAATCTGGGCTAGTTTCTAAACTAGGACTTTCCAAATTTAGATTCTTGAGAAAATACGACACAAAAGTAAAATGGGAAAAAAAAAGTTTAAATATCATTTCCTTTTGACCATGTAGTGTTGGATGATTTTTCATTTTTGGAAAAGAGAATAACTTTAAAGTGTAATTCTTGGACATTTTAACCTAATTATTAAAGACTTAAAGATATTTTATTTTCTCTTTAGGTGGTACGGGACTATAACCTTCAGCTGTTTTTACAAGAAAATGCTGTATTTCACAAACCCCAGCCCTTCCAGTTCCAGCCTTGTGACAGTGATACTGTAAGGGAATTCCAAATTTTTCCATTTCACTTGTTCTTAAGCTATATTTGTGCTCAATGTTGTCCTTGGAAAAGATAAGTAGAAAAAGCTGAGTATGTCTCATTAATTTTATAACAAAACTGTGAGAATACACAGAAATTGTGGCATTTCTTCTTTCTAAAATGTAACACCCAGTATCTTTATGCTAATAACAACTTTCTATTAAATATGGTGAAGTTATAAGACAAGTTATTGAAAATCTGAAAACTGATCTGAGGGAAGAAGAAAAAAATATTCAATAACATTTTTTTCAATTCAAATATAAATTATACTTCTTGTCCATAAAACTTTTCTCTGTGGCTAAATTTTAACTAGAAGAGAATAAATAAGTAGAATAATGAATATGTGTTCACAAATATTTTGGCTGGCCTTATAAAATCTTACAGGCCCTTTATAATTACAAATTGGCAATTTTTGAAAAAGCAGACATTAATCATACATTTTTATCCTTGGGTTTGTGAAAAATGTTTGCCATTATTTGAATTTTTTAAAAGAGGAAATGAAATGCTATTTGTAACATAAAGATATTTAATTTCTACGAAGTGAGAAAGTGCATGTTGACATATTTAGCTCATTCTTCCAATGTAGGAAAGCCAAGAGGGTAGTCAAATTATATTCACAAGCATTTAGTAATGTATATAATTACTAAATCACTATGTTGCAGTATATATTGTATATCAATTATATTCCAATAAAAAATTTTTATTTATAAGGTCTTTTGATAAACCTAGAATCAGAACCAGGTGAGTTTGATATCAGAGTTTTATGGTATCCATTTAATAGAAAATTTTGCTGGAGATATCTTCGTTGCTTTTCTTACATTTTAAGTAGCCCTGTTAAGTGGCTAAATAAAGAATTAAGGAAATCAGCATTTACCTCTAGATTGTAGCCCTTGCTTGCCCTTTATAATAGTGTCTGTTTTTATTAGCTTTTGTTTAATGACTCAATGACATAGTTCTATAATTTGACTTCTTTGAAATTGGATGGAATGAAACAGCATTAGAAGGTACAGGGTATGGACAAGTTTGCCAAACTTGATTTAAAATTATGACTAATTTGCGATTGTTTATCTTTACCCATTCTTCTCAGAAAAATCAGAATAACAATAACTCTTTCACTACCCAAAGCCCAACTACAATCCTAAATCCTTCTTTGTTCTAGACACTGTACTAAGTATTCTTAGCTGTGTGTCCTGTTTGCATTAAAGTTCTAACTATGCTGTTTTCTGTCCTTGTGCAATCTTTACTGGGCAGAGTTTAAAAGCCGCCCAACTGGTGGATATTGAGCTCTCCCCTGTCAGTGCTCTGAGAATGACCATAGCTGAGGTATATGGGGGTGTGGGTCAAGGGTGGGAGGGATGGGATGTGTGGGTTTGCATGTTGTTAATGAAGGGCGGATCCTGGCATTGGGATGAAAGTTTTAAGGTGTGTGTGTGTGTAAATGGAGGTATAAGGAGCCCCTGTATGCAAAAGTTGGGGCTATTTTCCCTTATAATTAGGGAGTTCCTTTCCTTTTTATAGTGAGAAGATTGAGCTTCTCATTTTAACTCTTCTTTGAAGCACTTTAGTTTTCCTCAGCAGGAGAGCTAGAAAGAACCTCAGAGTTACTCATGTCTTTATTAAAGGGAAAACTGAAGCCTAGCCAGGAAAAGAGACCTGTCCAGAATCACCCAATGAATTATTGCCATATTACTGCCCTGTTTGCAATATTAATGTTCTTTTTGCATGCTACTTTGTTTTCTGAGAAGAAATGTTCAGCACTTGGGGAGCAACTTATTTTTTCATAATAAGGAAAGATAAAAGCCCAAAGTTGATAAAGTCAACTGTTGAAAAAGATTGTTAACCATTGAAAAAAATCCTTAGAATAGTCATTTTGAAAATGTTTTTAAGTACAAAGTATTTTTGTGTGTAATTTTTGTTTTGTTGTAAATTAAATAGTATTGATGGTGAGAGAGAAGTTAAACATAAATAGAGGTTGCAACTAGGTTTTGTGTTTGAGTTTTATATGTGGTAGTTTATGGAGAACTATAGGATATTTTCAAGTAGGATGGTCATAGAATGAGGTCCATTGCAGATGGATTCCCCTTGCAAAACAGTATTATTCCTTAATTTTATTTTGAATTTATAATTTGACTTAGGAATTTTGAACTACTTACAAGTTTAACACATTCATTTTTCATTCACTCAATAGATACTTGTTATATAACTTTCATATGCCCTTGCCTTACACAAACAAGGGTATTCAATAAATATTTAATCAGAATTGAGGTAAAGTATATTTAGGAAAGCCATAGGACTTTTAAAGTTACTACCATGATAAAATATAATTTACTTTCTTCTGAATTTTTATTTTTGGTATCATTAATGTACACTTACATGAACAACATTGTGGTTACTAGATCCCCTCCATCATCAAGTCCCTACCACATACCCCATTACAGTCACTGTCCATCAGCATAGTAAGATGCTATAGAATCACTACTTGTCTTCTCTGTGCTATAGTGCATTCCCCATGTCCCCCCACCCCCACATTATGTGTGCTAATAGTAATGCCCCTTTTTCCCCTTATCCCTCCTTTCCCACCCATCCTCCCCAGGCCCTTTCCCTTCTGTTAGTCCACTCTTGTGTTCTGTGAGTCTGCTGCTGTTTTGTTCCTTCAGTTTTTTCTTTGTTCTTATACTCCACAGGTGAGTGAAATCATTTGGTACTTGTCTTTCTCCACCTGGCTTATTTCACTGAGCATAATACCCTCTAGCTTCATCCATGTTGTTGCAAATGGTAGAATTTGTTTTCTTCTTATGGCTGAATAATATTCCATTGTGTGTATGTACCACATCTTTATCCATTCATCTACTGATGGACACTTAGGTTGCTTCCATTTCTTGGCTTATTGTAAATAGTGCTGTGATAAACAGAGGGGTGCATCTGTCTTTTTCAACCTGGGCTCCTGCATTGTTAGGGTAAATTCCTAGGAGTGGAATTCCCGGGTCAAATGGTATTTCTATTTTGATTTTTTTGAGGAACCTCCATGCTGCTTTCCACAATGGTTGAACTGGCTTACATTCCCACCAGTAGAGTAGGACGGTTCCCCTTTCTCCACATCCTCGCCAACATTTGTTGTTGTTTGTCTTTTGGTTGTTGGCCATCCTAACCGGTGTGAGGTGATATCTCATTATGGTTTTAATTGGCATTTCTCTGATGATTAGCGATGAGGAGCATCTTTTCATGTGCCTGTTGGCCATCTGAATTTCTTCTTTGGAGAAGTGTCTGTTCAGATCCTCTGCCCATTTTTTAATTGGGTTATTTGCTTTTTGTTTGTTGAGGTGCATGAGCTCTTTGTATTTTGGATGTCAACCCCTTGTTGGATATGTCATTGATGAATATATTCTCCCATACTGTAGGATGCCTTTTTGTTCTACAGATGGTGTCCTTTGCTGTACAGGAGCTTTTTAGTTTGATTTAGTCCCACTTGTTCATTTTTGCTTTTGTTTCCCTTGCCCAGGGAGATATGTTCATGCAAAAGTTACTCATGTTTATATTCAAGAGAGTATTGCCTATATTCTTCTGAATATTTTTTTTTTTTTTTTTTTTTTTACCAGGAAAGATTTGTTTAATGTGATGAGTGTGCTTGCCTGTTGGTAAGTTCATTCCAGTTTGGAACGCAGGAGGATAAGGCTACCCGCATGTCTGCTGTGCCATTCAATCCATTTCTTTCCTTCGTTTTTAACTGGGTTAAGACTGAAAATCCTAGTTCACACAAAGTAGTTGTTGTGAAAGGTAATAACAGCAGGACACTTTTTCTACTTAGCAAGGGAAAGTCTTCCTTTACCTTAATCCAAAATGCTGATAAACTTAAGGTTTCATAATCATTCTTCAATGTATATGAAGAACTGAGCTGTATTAATTCATTCTCTTCTTCAGGCACCAAGTTAAACTCAATTATTGATTCTGGGTTTCTAAAAGCAAATGGATCTTTTACCCAACAGTTTTCTCTCAACGTTTCAAATTTCTCTTCTGGAAATAAATAGTTAAGAGTTTGAGATAGAGAAGTGAGATGCAATAGTATCTCTAATTTTACTTCTTTCAAAATGTTTTCATTAATGATATTCTCTTCAGTATGTTGCAAAAATCTTGGAAACATGTAATAGCTGGGATGATTGCTTTTAAGTCTTGTTTGCCACAATAATAATGTCTTTTGGAATGCCTGGATACATTCGACCTGTTGGAATGTATCACTGTTTTTCCCCTGTAGTTTTAAACTTAATTCATTAAGTATGCCAAAAATATCAGTTAAATATGCCATTTTTGTTACCCAAATATCTTCAAAAATACTTGCCAAATTAGATTTTTTTTCAGTGAGAAAACTGTGAATCTCATTCCTGAGTTCATAAACCCTACCAAGTATTTTCCCTTGAGACAACCAACGAACTTTGGTATGATACAGTAAGTGGGTATGATTAGTTCCAATCTCTGAACAAAATGTTTCAAGAAGCCAGCTATTTAGTGAGCTTCGTTTAATAAAATTAACAACTTTCACTGCATGTTTCAATACTTCCATGAGATTCTGTGGAATTTCTCTGGATGCTAAAGCTTCACGCTGTATAAAACAATGATTCCAAAGAGCGCCATTATTAGTAACTTCTAGCAATTTTTTAATTACTCTGCTGTGTTTCCCAGTTATGTTTGCTGCTCCATCGCTTGTAATTCCTTTGCAGTTTTTCCAGTTTAATTTATAATGGCCAACAATGCACTTTTCTAATTCTGTAAAAATATCTAATCCACTTAGGTGTGAGATTAAATTTAAACAACACAAAAAATCCTCCACAAAATCATCCTGCCACACATATCTGACATAAACTAGAAGTGCTGCACAGCTTCCAGTATCAGTGCTTTCATCAAGCTGCATCGCAAAATCTATACCGGATTGTAATCGAGTAATAAGTGTTGTTTCTAAATGTTCTGCAATAGTACAAATTCGAAGAGATACTGTGTTATCACTAGAAATAGTTTTTAATTTGTCAGCTGATTTATCATCGAAAATTGTACGCACCATATCCAAACATGCTGGAAGAATGATTTTTTCAGCAGCTGTGTGAGCCGTTTTCTCTTTGGCCACACGATACGCAACTAGATATGATGATAATAAGGCATTTTCACTAACAGTTGTAGAACTAGGAAACTGTGTTGGTAATTTTACATTTTTTTTCTTCCTTTGAAAATATTCAAGAGGCTTATCAATAAGCTCAGCATGCTGAGTTTCTAAGTGCCTTTTTAATTTTGAAGGTTTTAAGCTTTCATTTGCAAGAATATTATTACAAATAACACACTGAGGTCTATCATTTTCAGAGGGTTTTTCGCATTTGATAAAACCATATTTTAAATAATCTTCATTGTAACGTCTTGCACTTACTTTTTTCTTCTTGAAATGTGGCTCAAATGAAGCTGAAGTTTGCAGATTAGAGTCGATATTTTTTTCAGTACTGTTGCTATTCATATTTTCAGATCCAATGGTTGAATTTGAACATGCTTCTGCATATTTCATTTCATTATTTCTCTTTCTTTTAAAAAAGAAATGATCCATTTTACAAGTAACTGATTAAAATGTTATACTTGCTAACTCAAAATACATGTGCATATATATAGCTTAGATAACATCTTGCAAAAAATGCAGTTTGCAATTCAATCTCAGTTGAACATCTGAATTCACATCTAGTTGCAAGTCATAGTAATACAAAACTAGACAGAACATTAACTTATTTTCATGAAAATTAAGACACCAGTGGACAAATGACTGAAAAACCATTTCTTAGCTAATAAATTCTATTCATCACATCCTCTCCATTAATTATCTTCTCACATATTGAAACTGACTTTAGTATTCATTGCAACTTGGACAATTCTAGCAAAGGATTCGTGGAAGCACTCTGATATTTTATATTTTATTTTGTTTTTAAAAAATGTTCACCATGACTCACAGAATTAATTTCAGGACCTACTAATGGGTCAAACACATAATGTGAATAGCACTGATACAGACATCTTCCTCTGTTGTGTTGGTAGCTTGAGTATGTCTCCTTGATGGTCAAAGAAACAAGCTGATCTGCTAGACTGTTTGCTGCAAGAGTAACTTTCCTGAAGTGGTAGGTGTATCTTAGATTTTCATTCTTGATACAATTTGATGGGAAAAATTTTTAAGAGTGCCAATTATGGTCTGATCCAGTGAGAGCCAATGAGGTTTTCCATGGCTAGGTCAACTCTCAGGTTGCAGCTGCTCACATACTTTAAAACTTTCTTAGAATGCATCCTTGACCTCCAGCCCAGCACTGCAATCCATCAGTCTCGCCCGTCGAGCCGCAGTTAAGCTCGCCCCGCCATTACCGGCGCAACGCTATTTCCGGCCTAACCTCTGCACTCAGAAAACCACACTTCCCATCGGAAAAGGGCTGGTTCGGTGTTCTGCCTCTTCTGAATATTTTTATATGCTATCTTAAAATGTAAAAAAAATGGACTTACCCATTTCAAATTGCAGTATTCTCCCTGAAAAAGTCCCAAATGTTCAGGTGAAAATGTATAGTCACAATATTACCACTGAAATTTAATTAAAGCTTGAAATTACTGCACCTTTTGGGGGTTATTTGGCTTGTATTTCATTACCTGCTGATAAATAAAAATTCCTTTTCATTTTATTTTAATATATGATTATTTTACTCATGCTTTAGGATGATATACCAAAAGGAACTGGCCAAAATGGTTTTATAAAGCCACAATTATGTCCATTCTGTGCAGCCATAGAATTAAATTGAGAATCTTAATATTTACCATAAGATAGTTACAAGTGACAGTGATAAGTAGCAAGTTTTGTCTGATATGGTGACTTAGTAGCTGTCTCATGGTTAATACTGAAAGATTTCTTTGTCTACATTCCATATAAAGTTATTGATTTCTAAAGTGTCTTATCTTTTTATCCTTAAATGCCGTTTTTCAGATGATACCAGAAAGTCAAAAACCCTTTCTTGAAAGAGCAAAGTGCACATTTCTTTGCTTAAATTTAAAGTTTTTAATGCAAGGTTATTCTGAGAAGGATATGAACATATGCTAACATTCCTCTTCTCCCCCAAAAGAGGGATACTTTAGGAGAATTGATGAGTACATTTGTTAGGATTTCAATATTGGAGAGTTATTCAGCTGTCACATGGGTCATACTTATGTGAGATTCGTACAGGTGTTATGCAATGAAAAGTCATGGGCTTTGGAGTCAAATCCTAGCTGTGCTATGTGCTAGCTGTGTTTATTTTATTTTTATATTTATGTATATTTAACCTCTCTGATCCAGCCTCCTCATATATAAAATGACTACCTTATTGGGTTTGAAAATTAAATGAGATTCCTAAGCATTTGATTCAATGCCTGGCACAGAGTAGATAAAGAATAAATGCTAACTGCCTTTTTTTCCCCCTTATCTTTCCATGAGACAATGTATTTCATTTTTTAAGGTTTTTCCCAGTTGCTACAAGAAATATCAAAATGTCATATATAGAAGACATTACAAAGATTATGAAATATTGTAACACTTTTGCAGTCATGGTCCCCAGCTCTCAACTCATTTAGTGAGTGGACCTTTGAAAGTCCTTTGGAATTTCTGCTCTCCTGTTTTATTCCACAATGTAGGTCTCATCAACCTCTCTTTATTAGCAGTTCATAAGCCTAAAAGGCAATTTGTGTGGAATAAACAGTAGCCAAGAGTGAACAATTAGTATCCATTCTTATTACTCTTATCATAAGTATGTAACTTATACTTTTGAGCACCTCTTGCCTACATGTATCTCAGTGTGTCTCCCTTCTATTACTAGAACTATTGATGTGTGCCTGTAAAGGGCATTTCCTCACATCCTGTGAAAAAGGACAAAGTCAAGCTAGAATGGGAAACAATATGGGAAACATGCACATCTGCAAAACTTAGATAAGTATGACCTATACAGTCAGGAAACACATAAGGAAACTTTTTCCCCAAATTTCTGGTAATGATGAGAATACCCTTCCCATTTTACCTTCCCTAAACTTCCAATAGTAAGATCTTCACAGATATCAAAATCTTAACATTAAATTTCTGATATTTGGTCTTTTCCTATTACTTTAGCTATTAGTTCTGATATTCCACTTTCTGTAAATTTATAGTTCTATTAAGTAAAATGACCACTTGCTTATAATAAAGGGCTTTTGCACATTAAAGTTTTGCTTAACTGGGGCATTTTATGCATCTATTAAAAATATTCATAAAATATGTAAACCAAACCAACATGCTGTACACCTTAAACTTATACAGCGATGTATGTCTATTATTTCTTAATAAGACTGGTAACAAATATTTAGCAAAAATTGCCCTTCTCTGTAAAAGACTATATGGGGTCGCTATACCATGCAGAGAATTTACATGAAAATTCTCATTGTTCTGATTGGCTCTTTCTGCTGATGGAAATCTTATATTGCATATAGCATTGGTTTATAAACATGAAAGTGCTATAATAGAGAATTTGTGAAAAATCCTCCTCCTGGATAAATAGATACCATCGATATACAAATCTACAAAAATAAAAGGCTCTGATTATGGACATGAGTGTTGCTTTCCAGAATCAGCCGTACTGACAGTCAGGTGTTCACAAGGCTCTGTCAGTAGATCTTCAGTCTTTCAAAAGGACTTACTTGCTTTTCACAGGAAATGTACCATCTATATAATAGGTCTTTCTCCTGATTTGGTGCTTTTTCTAACTGTCCAGACATATCCAGAGCTTTCTGTAAATGCCTTGGTAATGTACTGACATGAAAGAGCCTGGAAGTTAACTTTTTTACCTAGCATATTATTATAGCTCTTAAAACAAAGTTTCTGTATGATCTACAAAAATAAAGGCATACTCCTCATGTGGCTGTTCCATCCAGTCATGCCTCTGGATGTGTCTAGGTGTCAGACACAAGGTTTTTTGTTATTTCTTGTTTTGCTTTCATGTCATTACTCAGGGACATATTTTTCTCTTAGATTTACCTTTGATATTCTAAGCCTATACTAGAGAACTGTGCTTCTTCTCAGAGTTCTCACTATTTCCTCCCCCAAGCCTTACTGGAATTGCATATCCTTTTCCTCAGCTGCCCAAAGGTTTCCAGAAATATCCAAAAGCTCAAGCTACACTAATTGTCCTCCAGTTTGCTCCCCTGAGAGACTAGGTACACCCAACCTGGTAATCCAGGTGAGTTGCTGCTTTTCCTCTTAGTCAAAGTGCTGCTATCTAAGCATAGTCAGAATAAGTTCAATTATGGCTCATAAGAAACAATGTTCCACTTCTTTCCAAGGTGTGTGATATATTTAAAATACATGACTTAGAGGTCCAAAAGTTCCTATCAAAAGCCTTAGGGTCAGGTTAGATGTGTTTCAAATGTCAGAATGTTTTAAGTTTTAGAAAGGTGATCCATATACCATATATTGTGTAAGACCCTGAGCAAGGTATGGAGAAGGACACCATGATCAAACACAGTACTTTTTCCAGTAAAACATTTGGCTATTCATACTACATGAAATAAATAAAAACTATAAATAACCTCTTTTTAGTTCAAGTCAGATTTTGCCACAAATGAGTTGTGGCTCCAAATTTACTCCAAAGCCTATGGCTTTCAGAGCATTTTGCATTTCAAAATTACAGGATTGTGAACCTGTGTAAACGTGAGTATTAGGGACACAAAAATAACCTGCAAAGATCCAGATGCTTTTTACTCAAAAAGGCCTTTTTAGAACAAATAATAATAAACTTTCTTGAAATAATTAATAATACATTATTAAATTTCAAAGAGTAAGAGATAAAATATTTAACACAATACTTATTCTACCAAGAAACCGAGAAATGCAAGTAGTATAAATCCCTTGAATATGGATTAATAACTAGATGGTTCCTGGCATGTGACATTGACAACCCTAACATCTTTTTTTTGAAATTGTGTTGAAATGCTAGTGTTTTACTATATTAGTGGTTTTCATTCATGATACATGACTATCTAATTTACTCTCTTTCAATGGTAGTATTCTGGTTATAATCTTAAAAAATAATGACAGTGTTTCTTGTGTACAAATCATCTTTTCTATCCCTGTTTACTTTGCCCATATGGTCACATGTGCAAATACCTGTCTGAACCTTGTATGCCCTGTGTTAATCTTAAAATGTACTGAAATCATGAGAGGATAATTAAGGATAAAATAGTTAAGATGACTTAAAGACTAATAACTATATAAAAAATACTGGAATGTTGATTTCTTTAGTATAGTCCTTTAAAGTTATTTAGTAACTTAATATATCTTTAAATGACCATTTTAATATATTCTTTAAAAATTTGGGAATTTTAAAAAATGTGATGTTGCTAGGCTCTGAAAGCCTTCTTAAACTCGCTTGAAATAGTTTGGCTTTTTTTTTTTAAAAACAAAATTAAATCAGAAGATGTCTTACCTCCAAGTAAAAGCCTAATCAAAATTTTTGTTCAAAGGAAATTTGTATTTTAGCAATGTCTTTTTCAATATTACACTGCCTCTGTCTGTTATCAATATTAGCATTAGCTTAATAAACAGTAAGACAATATGGTCATTTCAAGATAACAAGGAATTTGAAGTCAAAGAGATCTCAATATAAGCTCTAGATCCATCACTTACTGGCCAAGTGGCTTAGGGAAAGACACCCTTTCTGACCCTAGTTTTCCACACCTATAAATTCAGAATCTCTATTAGATTATTTTGATAACTGAATGAAATAATGCATGTAAAGCAGTTAGCACAAAACTTAAATATTCAATAAATGATACTCTTTTTCCAAATCAACATAGCTTTATAATTTTCTAGTTATAAAGAAAGCATAACCAGTGATAACAGTTTGGTCAGTATCCTTCTGAATGTCTCCCTACAGGTACATACTTAAGTACATGTGGATACACAAGTAAATACTTTCTATTAGTAGATTTATAGTACACAGACTTGAATTTAAATGTTTTCTTTCCTCAATCAACATTGTCATGTATGTCATGGATATTTAATATTTATAATAGCTATATTCCCTGTCTTAAAAATTTGACATCCTGTACTTCCCATCAAATAGTTTGTTTTTATATTGTTCATCTCCACTACCTCCTAAAATTATACCCTGTCTTGAATTTTAAATTCCAAGTAAATTAAAATTATGTTCTAAAGATATTTAAAAATTTTTTTACAGAAGCGCTTCTGCGTTTTGATTAGGTGAGGCCCTCAGATAATGCTGAAAAGAAATGTGGAGCTCAGAGCAGTAGCAGTGTAGTATGGGTATAGCATGGGTCTCTTATCCAGAGGAACACAATATTCCCACTGCTTCAGCCAAAGCATGAGCCTGTTCTCTCAAAATTAATTGCAACACTAGTAAGAATCTGAGATTTCATTTTTTCTTTTCTTTTTTTTAAAAATATGGAATGCTTCACGAATTTGCGTGTCATCCTTGTGCAGGGGCCATGCTAATCTTCTCTGTATCGTTCCAATTTTAGTATATGTGCTGCCAAAGCGAGCACGATATCATTTTATCTTCAGGTAAGGAAGCTGAGGCTCAGAGGAGGTTAGTGAGAATAATACAGCTAGGCCTCTTTGGGGGGAGCACATACACTTATACAAGGTAAATGTATTTGAGGAATAAATGTACTTCAAGTGTCAATGGCTATTTTTCAAGTGTCAATGGCTATTTTTCATAAAATAAAAGTTGTAAAAATCCCTTAATTTGGATATTCAAAAAAATTTCCTTCCTGAGTCATCCATTTTGAATGGATTTTGTGGTGGGAATTTAAACATGAAAAGGGAGACCTTTTATTGTACAAGTAGGAGAGGGCTCTTAATCCTAAAGTCAGCTTTGAGATCCTGTATTAAAATGTGTGGCTCTCAGTAAATTAGTTCCCTTTCTCTTCTATTCACTGTTCTTCCCCACATAAAATAATCTTTCCTTCATCAGGTAGAAACTGATTATAATGCAGTATGTGAATTTTCTTGTCATCTCCGAAGGTACCATTCTGATATTCTGGTGCTTGGCATTCACTTTAAAATTAGGGCATTAGGTTATATTCTCCATACTATGTACTACATACAGGTCATTCTGAGTATATTAGGCACAGCACTAGATGCCAGAGATGCTCAGATTAAGATACTGTTCAGATCCTCAGACTGCCTAAAGACAGTTGGGAAAACATACATGCAGCAATCACAGTGTAATGTGATACTTGCCTGGCAGTAGCCACTCACTAAATTTCTAACAAATGAATAAAATAATAAAATGGAGATATGTCAAAAGTGAAAGAGCCCCTGAATCTGTCTAGAAAAATCAGGGAGATTTCACAGAGAAGGTAGCACTTTACCTGAGACTTGAAGAATGACTAGGAGTTTGTGGACAAAACAAGATTAAGAAAGTTACTCCACAAGTGGAAACAGTACTCAAAAAACTATAGGTTTATGTTTAGATAGATTGACATTTATTTTCCAGGAAAAGACCCATTTGCTCCAGAAATTTTTTTTTCAAACTTGCATGATTTCTAAAAACTGATGATTCCAAAGATCCAAGAATCACATTTAGCTGACCTAATTTAACAAATACCCAAAATGACACAGACAAATGAAAACTACCTACAAAGTTAATAGCAAAGCCCTTTCACGGAATTTCTCTTCAGTTTATAATTTATTTGAGTTATTTCTGTGCTACTATTATTCTGAGAATTGCTGTTGTTAAATTTTGCTATTATTATATATGCCTCTTTCAAATAATTAAGTTAAATAAGTGAACTTTCCAGAGATAAGCTACAGTGCTATTTGATACTTGATTTTTAAATTCTCAGTCTGTTTTGAGAAAATAAAAGTGTTGTTTTTGTGTTTAATAACATACATGTTAATCTTCCTTTATATGTTTCAACTGCATTTTTAAGAGGTTAAGGAAAAATGTTAAAAGAATCTAAACATTAAATTAGCTAGTATTTAAAAAGAAGTAGTGACAGTTCCATTGTTGGAATCAACCACTGCTAATAGCATCGTCTTAAATTAGGTAATGATCTACACTAGATCCTGACATATTGATCTTTAATAGTGAAGGTGGCATTAGAACATTACTCTCTCTATTGTTTAACATCCTGGGCTGTGTTTGCCTTGTATGAAATTCTCATTTGTCTAGACCTGTGTTATAGGTAGCTTCCACATGCCTTTCCATGGCTTGATTTCAGAATTCATTAAAACGATAAATTAACTTGAATTTTAGTTATGTGTCATTCCCTACCCGAGGATCCCAAAGTCATCTGTCAGTCAATGCCATTTGTTGTATTTGCTGATCATTGGGCACTCCCGTTTGAGTACCCATAGAGAAAGGGGAGAAAGCCTTATCTTTACTTCCCTACCTGTTAAGTACAGAAAATACTCAGAAAAAGGTACAGATTCTATGTCGGTCAGTTGGACTATGGCCTTTCTGCAGCCAGCACATGAAGAAATTACCTATTCCTAAAATGTTGCTCGGTAATGAAAACTTCATTTCCCCATCAATTACTTCCTTTCTTATGCATTCTACTCCTCATTCTCTTTGAGGTCTGCCTTGGTCTTGCAATATATTTCCCATCTTTTTATTCTTTCTTTGAGCTAATAAGATCCTAGGAATTACTTGGATTTTTTTATTAATAGTAATGAGAAAACTTTGCTTCAAGTACTTTTCTGTTGGGTCTTTAACAATTACCATTTATTGGGTGTTAAGAAATGTAGATACTAAAAGAGAATGTTTATAATATGACTTCATCTTATTCTAATAACCCCTATGAGATAGGTGGTATTTTCTCCATTTTTCAGCTGTAACTAAGATTCAGATTAATTAACATGCCCAAGATCATAAAGCTAGTAAATGATATAGAGAGTATTAAAACTAGATCTGTCTGACTTAAAAACCTATGCCTGGACTCTTCAGAATACACTTTTCTGCCTTTATCAGATTCCTGTGGCTACTGTAGATTACATTTATTTCTGCATCTGGGGATTAAGACTCTAAACCTTGACATTTGAAGACAGATATAAATTAAAATTTCTAGATCATTTTGCAAAGCAAAATAAAATAATAAAGTTGGTTCCCAGATTCCTAATGGTCCAAATAATGAATCAAAATATAAAAGTAATTGTAAAGTTGGTTAGATTCTTTGGATTTCAATTCATTTATTATTTTATAATCTAGTTTTAGCTGAAATGTCTGCAAAGAGTAAAATTTTTTCAACCTTGTCTACAATACCCTGAACAAAAACATTAATTTTTTAAATCCAATTTATCCAATTTTACTTACTCTACCAATTGTAGGCTATGACACCTTGCAAATGTCATTTTTCTGAGATCTTCCCACTCTAAAATTTTGCTTATTTTTGTATCAAAATCCTCTTTGAATAATTCACATTTAATAAATTTCCTTTCCTAATTATTTTAATAAGTATTTTTTTGTGGGTTTATTAGAGTTTCAAGCAAGTTAAAATAGTTAAGTAAGGGCTCAGATTCTAGAATCAGACTTGTGTAATCAAAGTTTTAACATCTAAAAATCTGATAGCCACTGGAAATTTTACTTAACCTCTCTGAGCTTCAGTTTCCTTTTCTATGAAATGGCTGAGTGCCCATCTCATAAGATTGTTATGAAAGTTACGTGCAGCACTTTGCACAGTACCTTGCAGAGTAGGAGTTAATCATTACTATTGTTAATTTACATTCTACAGTTTGTTCTTTGTGAACAGAATCATAGCATTTTAGGGCTAGAGGAAACCTTGAGTGATCATCTGATCCAGCATCTCTGTCTGCCATATAACATGAAAGCCAGAGGAAGGGCAAAAGCTAGTTCGAGGTCTGGTGGTAAGTTGGTGTCGGAACTGAAACCAGATGAAACCCAGTATCTCGGGGTAGAGAGGTTGTGTCGCTGTTACTGTATTGTTTTATGTTGTTTTCACTTCTATCTAGTGGATCTTCCTTTAATTCCATTGAAACTATTAAGTTTTTCCATGTTTACCTATACAACTATTTTAGTTTTGTAGTAGTTTGACATAAATATTCTTTTCTTCTTTGCTCAGCTTAGCTAGCTTTCTTCACACCTCAAAATGGTCTGCAGTATTAGATACGCAGCTTCAATGTTCAGCAATGTTAGGCAAAAGTCGTGTGGTCGTTTATGGTTTCATACTGCCCTCTTAGCTTTCTGCCAAAGTTCTATGACATGAGACATTGCTTCCCACAGTAGTGGAGTATGCATCATGTTTTGAGTGCTGATTAAGTGAAGGCCTTTTAGTCACCTACAACATGGTAGTGACTTCAGTAAGGGTAACAGTACTTTTCTTTTTGTTCTCTCTTGTGTTGTAGAGTCGACAATTAGAATCAGAAACTGGGACCACAGAGGAGCACAGTCTAAACAAGGAGGCTCGGAAATGGGCCACACGTGTGGCACGTGAGCACAAAAATATTGTTCACCAACAACGGGTAAGTGTAATAGAGAGTCTTAGGCAACATTTAGCTTAAGCTAAATGTCAAACCAATTTAAGGACTTGAGTTTTATTAATGTGAAAAATATCCTGTGTGGTTTTTCCTATAATCTCTCAGCATTGAGCAGTATGCCCTCAGCTCTCTCCTTAGCTTGGAAATTCCTTACGCCCTCTAGCAGCAATACATTAATTTATCTATTTGCCATTGAATTGCCTAAGGAAGGCTAGTGATAGTGTTATTATAGACTTTTGGACAGGGGAGAAGACATGCATATTTTGAATTAGGCTTTTCATCCCTTAGACAGATTTTTGAAGAAACTATTACAGATTCCATGAAAATATATCTTCAAGACTGAACTCTTAAGTGCAAAGAAATTATTTTAAATGTAGTAAATTTTTTCTAATTTCCATATATTTATAACGTTACTCTTTTCTTTCTTTACCTTCACGTCCAATTTCTTTAAAGAACTGTCCATATTTAATACCTAAGTATCTCCTAACCTCACACATATTTTTTAACCCATTATGTCTGGGTTTTCCCAAAGCTTTCCCTTCCTTTGCACCACTTCAGAGAGACTACACTTGACAGAATCACCAGTTGTGTCTGTGTTGCTAAATCCAAAATGGACACTTTGATTTCTAGCCTGTTGAAACTAGCCTGTTGGTAGTTTCATCACAACTGATAGCTCCCTTCATGTTGAAACATTCTCTTTAGTCATCTATGACTTAACATTGTCCTGGTTTTCCTTCTGTCTTTCTAGCCATTCCTAGATTCTTTTATATAGATTCTTTTTTCTCCACCTCACATTTAAATTCCTTGGATTTCTGTACTATGCTACCATCTTTCCTTATTCTTTATTCTCATTATAGGCAGTCTCAACCGTGCCATTGTTTCACTTGCCAACAAGTTATAAATTACTGTCTCCAAAATTGGGCCTTCATTCTATATATACATATTGATCTGGCTTGCTCGATCTGGCACCTTTTCATTGTCTCACAGGCATCTTGAATTCAATGTTCCATTATCTAACCCTGCATAACAAACTACCTCAAACTCAGTGCCACAAAAAAAACATTTTTTTACGTTGTCTCTCACTACTCTGGGGATCGGACAGGCTCAGCTTGGTAGTTCTCACTTGGGTGTCTGTCATGGGGTCACAATCAGATAGTGGGTGGTGCTGGAGGTATTTCACAAACTTATCCACTGAAACATCTGGTACTTAATCCAGGAACACTTGAACAGCTGGCAAGTAAAACTGCTAGAATTCCTCATGCATCTCTGTCTCTCTGTGGTCTCTCTATGTGGTCTCTCCAACATCACAGCTTCAGGTTAGCTCTACTTTCTACATGGTAGCACAGGGCCCCAAAGGTGTGAGTCCCCAGGGTAAGGCAAGTAAATCTTCCTGACCTAGCCTCAGAAGTAGCATGGTATTATTCATGTCATATTTTTATTAATTGAGGTTTTCACAAAAACTGTTCAGGTTCTTGGAAAGAGGCCATAAACTCTATTTCTTGGTAGGGAAATAACCAAAGTTTAGAAGAACATGTGGAATCGGGAATATTGTCATAGCTGTTTTTTTAAAAACAGTCTGCCACAGTTTACCTTCTGACCATAACAGTTCACATCCCTCTTGCAAAATACAACTCTCTTCTTCATCCCAAATCCCCCAAAGCCTAGCATCAGACTCCAGTTTGAAATCCAGAATCTGGTCGTCCAAATTAGATTCATGGATAGATAAGGCTCCTTGGGTTCAGTTCCTCTAATACAGTTTATCTCAGTCAAAGAATTTGGGAACTAGAGAGATGAGTTATCTGTCCACCACACATCTAATAAGTAGTGATGAGATTAATTACTGCAGCTATATACTTCAAAATATAAAGCACATAAACAGACTTTTCTCCACTAGAGTGCTTGTCTATATTTGAAAGTAAATGTTCAGATACTAAAAATTAAATCTACTTCCCTTCTTTGTTGTCCAGGCATGTTGTATCTTTCTGCTTTAGGGTAGAGAGAAACAGGTTTCAACAACGTTTCCAGCTCTTCATAGTGTGACTTATAATAGGCTTTAATCTAGTAAGATATATTAAGATATGTTTTAAGCAATAAACTGAAGAGTTTTGGGGTTTTTACTAAAACCAATTCTGCTTTTGGCAATGATGAAGTAACTGGAATCTCACACTTACCCTTCTGCATAAACAACTATAAAACTGGTCTAGATATATGAAACAAATGTTTTCTCACATTGGACAACAGGCAATAACAGAAGTTTAAAACCTGAGAGAAAAAAAAATAATGAAGTTAACCATATGACCTCCTAGGCTTTCTGCCTAGAGGCACATTCCGTGTTGCAGTTCAAAGAGGAAGAACTCAAAGAAAGCATCACAGGCTCACTGAGTTGAGTTGATAGAGATTATAGTTTAGAGACACTGACATGGCATGAATTTTCAGAGCAGGGCAATGCAGAGAAAGAATTTCAAAAATCTGCAGTCTCCCCTTCAGTCTTGCTGTATACTAAACCACACATACATATGGTGAAACTCCACAAGACTGAGCAAAGAATAACAATGGAGATATAAGCTGAAAAATTCCGAGAGGTCACAAAAGGCTGGAACACATTCAAGTTTTGACCAACCAAAGTTGAGAGTACTTGTGTATCACCTGGAACATTCAGAAGACTACCAAAGATTCAGACATTAGTAGTAGGGCTAAAATAGCCCCAGAATAAAGCTACTTTAAGAACTAACCTAACAGAATTTTAAAACAAGTTTTAAGGAGATCAAGCTAATCTATAAGTTACTTATTTTCCTGCTAGAAAAAAAATCTCTCCAAAGGAAGTAAAAAAAATCCAGCATGCAATAACACAGTAGTCACAATGTCAAGACTCAAATAAAATTTGCTAGATGTTAAAAGAAGCAGGAGAATATAATCTGTGATGAAAAGAAAAATCAATTAAAGCAGACCTGTAAATGCCAGAGATGATGGAATTAGCAATAAGGACTTTAGAACAGTAAATAAGCTCAAGGATGTTAAAGAAATCAAACATGAACATATGAGGAAAACAAGGAAGATATACAAAAGAACCAAATGGCACTCCTAGAGCTGAAAATACAATATTTGAAATGAAAAATGCAGTAGATTAGATGGCACCAAAAAATGAACAGTGAATTTGAAAGCATAACAGTAGGAACTACCCAAGCTAAAACACGGAAAGAAACAAAAGACTTAAAAGTGAACAGAGCATTATTTTGATCCATTATTTAATATAACATACTTTGGTAGTTAGGAAAATATTCCCTTAGAGATAGAAAGGGAGAAGAGTCAGGAAAATACATGAAGAAAATTAAAGCTGAAAACTGTCAAAATTTAGTAAAAACAGTGAACTCAGAAATCCAAGAAGCTCAACAAACCCAGGCAAGTAAAACACAGAGAAGGTAACACCAAAATATGTCATAATCAAATTGTTAAAAAGCAGTGATACTCAATTGTGAAAGACTGAAAACATTTCCTCTAAGATCAGGAACAAGACAAGGATGACCCCTTTTGCCACTTTTATTCAACATAATACTAGAAGTCCTAACCACAGCAGTTAGGCAAGAAAAAGAAACAGAAGGCATCCAAATTAAAAAGGAAGTGAAATTATCTCTGTTCACAAATGAAATGATCTATGTAGAAAATCCTAAAGATGACACACACAACGAACACATACACACCTGTTAGAGCTAATAAATTCAGCAAAGTTGCAGGATACAAAATTAACACACAAAAATCAGTTGAGTTTCTATACACTAGCAATGAACAATCCAAAAGGAAATTAAGAAAACAATTCCATTTACAGTAGCATCAAAAAGAGTAAAATACTTAGGAGTTAAACCAAGGAGGCAAAAGACTTGTACTCTAAAAACTATAAGACATTGATGAAAGGAATTAAATAAGATATAAATAAATGGAAAGTCATTCTTTTCATGGAATAGAAGATAGTGTTAATACATGACAGTACCACCCAAAATGAGCTAAAGATTCAGTGTAATCCCTGTCAAAATCCCAAGAGTGTTTTTTGCAAAATAATAAAACCCACCTAAAAATCATATGGAATCTCAAGGGACCCCAAATAGCCAAAACAGTGTTGAAAAAGAAGAGTTAAGTTGGAAAACTCATACTTCCTGATTTCAAAACTTATTACAAAGCTACATTGTGCAAGACATTATATTACTGGCATAAGAACAGACATCTAGAGCAATGGAATAAAAGTCTTATTTAATTCCTTCCATCAATAAAATAACAGTTATTTCAAAATTAGTCCAGTGCAGTCCAAGTCAGACACCCAGCAGGGTTTTTTTAATAGAAGTTAGCAAAATGCTTCTGAAACATAAACGAAAATACAAATGACCTGGAATAGTCAAAGCAATTTTGAAAAAAATGAGGATAAAGTTGGAGGGCTTACTCTACCTGCTCTTAAGATGTAAGACTACAGTAATAATCAAGACATTCTGGTATTAGTATAAGAATAGACTTACAGATGAATAAAATGAACAAAATAGTTTAAAAATAGGCACACATATGTATGGTAAATAAATTTTTAACAAAGATGTATCAAACATAAAAATGCTAAACAAATTTTAATAAAAATGAATCCAGGCACATGACTAATTAGAGTGCAAGGGTGGTATGACATTAGAAAATTAATCAATAAACTGCATTTACAAAGTAAAGATGAAAAATTCTATGATTATATTCATAGTTGCCAAAGAAGATGATATAATTCAGTATCCCTTAATGATTAAAAAATAAACAAAATTTCCCAGCCAGCTAAAGATTTTTTCACCTTAAAGAAGGTACCTTCTGAAATTTACTGCAAACATTCTACTTGATGGTTGTGTTAGTTTTCTGTAGCTGCCATAATAAATTACCACAAACTTAATGGCTTAAAACAATTCAAATGTATTATCTCACAGTTCTGTAGATCACAAGTCTGGGTGAGCTTGGCTGTTGCTGCTCTGGCTCTTAAAAGGCTGAAATTAAGGTGTCTGCTAGCCTGGTCCCTGGGAGAGAATCCTCTTCCAGGCTCTTCAGGTTGTTGTCAGAATTCAGCTCCTTATAACTCTAGGACTGAGGTCCCTGTTTCCTTTCTGGCTCTCAGCTAGGGACTACCCTAGCTCCTAGGGGCCACTCTCCTGTTGCTTGGGCATGGGCTTCTACATCTCAGAGCCATCAGTAATGCATTGAATCTTTCTCATGCTGGGACTCTCTCTGATTATCCTTTTGGCCTCCAGCCAGAGAAAGTTCTCTGCTTGTAAAGGGTCATGTGTTTAGATTGAGCTCACTGAGATAATCCTCGGTAAACTATCCTAAAATCTGTAACTCCAGTATATCAGCAAATTATATCTTACATATACAGAATTCTGTGGATTAGGGTATAAGCTTCTTTGAAGGCCATTCTGCCTACTCCAAGTGTAACATAAGAGAACAGTACTCATCATCACCACTACTTCTCGGTGTTGTTAAGATTTAGTCAATGCATTAATGAAAGAAAAATAAGGTGTTTAAATATTAGGAAAGATGATGTGATAGTGGTAGATGATGTGATATATACCCCAAAAAATATGAAACCCAACTGTTAAACTATTAGAAGTATTAGGGCTCAGTAAGGTGAATAGATATAAGATTATACAAAAATCATTACTTTTCCCCTTAACTAAAAATAATAAATTACAAAATGCAGTTAGCAAAAAATTATTCAGCATAGCAATAAAATACTGAAATCAACCAGCAAAATGTCATGATCTAAAGGAATAAAGACTTTTTTTTAAAACCAAACAACATAAAAGAAGACAGGAGTAATTGAAAAAATGCAGAAAATGTTGATTTATATTAAATATATTCATCATTTCAGTGACAGTGAAACCTTAAAGCTAATTTTAAAGGAGATTGACAGTCTGGTTCTAGAATGTACCAAGGTTTTTGGGTTTTTTTGGTATCATTAATGTACACTTACATGAACAACATTTTGGTTACTAGATTCCCCCCATTATCACGTCCCCACCACATACCCCATTACAGTCACTGTCCATCAGCATAGTAAGATGCTGTAGAGTCACTACTTGTCTTCTCTGTGCTATACTGCCTTCCCTGTGCCACTCCCCCACATTATGTGTACTAATCATAATGCCCCTTATCCCTCCCTTCCAAACCATCCTCCCCAGTGCCTTTCCCTTTTGTAACTGTTAGTCCATTCTTGCATTCTGACTCTGCTGCTTTTCCGTTCCTTCAGTTTTCTCTTTGTTCTTATACTCCACAGATGAGTGAAATGATTTGATACTTGTCCTTCTCCACCTGGCTTATTTCACTGAGCATAATACCCTCTAGCTCCATCCATGTTGTTGCAAATGGTAGGATTTGTTTTCTTCTTATGGCTGAATAATATCCCATTGTGTATATGTACCACATCTCCTTTATCCATTCATCTACTGATGGACACTTAGGTTGCTTCCATTTTTTGGCTATTGTAAATAGTGCTTAGTGCTGTGATAAACATAGGGGTGCATCTGTCTTTTTCAACCTGGGCTCCTGCATTGTTAGGGTAAATTCGTAGGAGTGGAATTCCTGGGCCAAATGGTATTTCTATTTTGAGTTTTTTGAGGAACATACTGCTTTCCACAATGGTTGAACTAATTTACTTTCCCACCAGCAGTGTAGGAGGGTTCCCTTTCTCCACATCCTCACCAACATTTGTTGTTTGTCTTTTGGATGGTGGCCATCCTAACTGGTGTGAGGTGATATCTCATTGTGATTTAATTTGCATTTCTCTGATGATTAGCGATGAGGAGCATCTTTTCATGTGTCTGTTGGCCATCTGAATTTCTTCTTTGGAGAAGTGTCTGTTCAGATCCTCTGCCCATTTTTTAATCGGATTATTTGCTTTTTGTTTGTTGAGGTACATGAGCTCTTTGTATATTTTGGATGTCAACCCCTTACCGGATATGTCATTTATGAATATATTCTCCCATACTGTAGGATGCCTTTTTGTTCTACTGATGGTGTCCTTTGCTGTACAGGAGCTTTTTAGTTTGATGTAGTCCCACTTGTTCATTTTTGCTTTTGTTTCCCTTGTCCATGGAGATATGTTCATGAAGAACTTGCTCATGTTTATATTCAAGAGAGATTTGCCTATATTTTCTTCTAAGAATTTTATTGTTTCATGATTAACATTCAGGTCTTTGATCCATTTTGAGTTTACTTTTGTGCATGGAGTTAGACAATAATCCAGTTTCATTCTCTTGCTTGTAGCTGTCCAGTTTTGCCAACACCAGCTGTTGAAGAGACTGTCATTTCCCCATTGTATATCCATGTCTCCTTTATTGTATATTAATTGACCATCAATGCTTGGGTTAACATCTGGACTCTCTATTCTGTTCCACTGGTCTATGGGTCTGCTCTTGTGCTAGTACCAAATTGTCTTGATTACTGTGGCTTTGTAGTAGAGCTTGAAGTTGGGAAGCAAGATCCCCCTGCTATATTCTTCCTTCTCAGGATTGCTTTGGTTACTTGGGGTCTTCTGTGGTTCCATATGAATTTTAAAACTATTTGTTCCAGTTCATTGAAGAATACTGTCGGTATTTTGATAGGGATTGCATTGAATCTGTAGATTGCTTTAGGCAGGATGGCCATTTTGACGGTATTAATTCTTCCTACCCAAGAGCATGAGATGAGTTTCCATTTGTTAGCATCCTCTTTAATTTCTCTTAAGAGTGTCTTGTAGTTTTCAGGGTATAGGTCTTTCACTTCTTTGGTTAGGTTTATTCCTAGGTATTTTATTCTTTTTGATGCTATTGTGAATGGAATTGTTTTCCTGATTTTCTGCTAGTTCATCGTTAGTGTATAGGAATGCAACATATTTCTGTATATTAATTTTGTATCCCGCAACTTTGCTGAATTCAGATATTAGTTCTAGTAGTTTTGGAATGTATTCTTCAGGGTTTTTTATGTACAACATCATGTCATCTGCAAGCAGTGAGAGTTTGACTTCTTTCCCAATCTGGATGCCTTGTGTTTCTTTGTGTTGTCTGATCGCCATGGCTAGAACCTCAAGTACTATGTTGAATAAAAGCAGGGAGAATGGGCATCCTTGTCTTGTTAATGATCTTAGAGGAAAAGCTTTCCGCTTCTCACTATTAAGTATGATGTTGGCTGTGGGCTTGTCATATATGGCCTTTATTATGTTGAGGTGCTTGCCCTCTGTATCCATTTTGTTGAGAGTTTTTATCATGAATGGATGTTGAGTTTTCTCAAATGCTTTTTCAGCATCTATGGAGATGACCATGTGGCTTTTGTCCTTTTTGTTTATGTGGTGGATGATGTTGATATATTTTTGAATGTTGTACCATCCTTCCATCCCTGGGATGAATCCCACTTGATCATGGTGTATGATCCTCTTGATGTGTTTTTGAATTCTGTTTCCTAGTATTTTCTTGAGTATTTTTGCATCTATGTTCATCAGGGATATTGGTCTGTAGTTTTTTTTTGTGAGGTCTTTGCCTGGTTTTGGTATTAGAGTGATGCTGGCTTCATAGAATGACTTTTGGAAGTATTCCCTCCTCTTCTGTTTTTTGGAAAACTTTAAGGAGAATGGGTATTATGCCTTCTCTAAATGTCTGATAAAATTCAGCAGTGAATCCATCTGGACCAGGAGTTTTGTTCTTGGGTAGTTTATTGATTATCGATTCAATGTGGTTGCTGGTAATTGGTCTGTTTAGATTTTCTGTTTCTTCCTAGGTCAGTCTTGGAAGGTTGTATTTTTCTAGAAAGTTGTCCTTTTCTTCTAGGTTATCCAATTTGTTAGCATATAGATTTTCATAGTATTCTCTAATAATTCTTTGTATTTCTGTGGTGTCCATCATGATTTTTCCTTTCTCATTTCTTATTCTGTTGATGTGTGTAGACTCTCTTTTTCTCTTAATAAGTCTGGCTAGGGGTTTATCTATTTTGTTCATTTTCTCAAAGAACCAGCTCTGGGTTTCATTAATTTTTCTACTGTTTTATTCTTCTCAATTTTATTTATTTCTTCTCTGATCATTATATCCCTCCTTCTGCTGACTTTGGGCCTCGTTTATTCTTCTTTTTCCTATTTCAATAATTGTGATTTTAGACTATTCATTTGGGATTGTTCTTCCTTCTTTCAGTAGGACTGGATTGCTTTATACTTTCCTCTTAGAACTGCCTTCACTGCATCCCACAGAAGTTGGGGCATTGTGCTGTTGTTTTGATTTGTCTCCATATATTGCTTGATCTCATTTTTAATTTGGTCATTGATCTATTGATTATTTAGGAGCATGTTGTTAAGCCTTCATGTGTTTGTGAGCCTTTTTGTTTTCTTCGTACAATTTATTGCTAGTTTTACACCCTTGTGATCTGAGAAGTTGGTCCATACAATTTCAATCTTTTTGAATTTACTGAAGCTCTTTTTGTGGCCTACTATGTGGTCTATTCTGGAAAATGTTCTGTGTGCACTTGAAAGAATGTGTATCCTGCTTCTTTTGAGTGGAGAGTTCTGTAGATGTCTGTTAGGTCCATCTGTTCTGTTGTGTTGTTCATTGCCTCTATCTCCTTACTTATTTTCTGTCTGGTTGATCTGTCCTTTGGAGTGAGTGAAGTGTTGAAATCTCCTAAAATGAATACATTGCATTCTATTTCCCCCTTTAATTCTGTTAGTATTTGTTTCACATATGTAGGTGATCCTGTGTTGGGTGCATAGATATTTATAATGGTTATAGCCTCTTGTTGGATTGATCCCTTTATCGTTATGTAATGTCCTTCTTTATGTCTGTGACTTCCTTTGTTCTGAAGTTTATTTTGTCTGATAAAAGTACTGGAACACCTGCTTTTTTCTCCCTATTAGTTGCATGAAATATCTTTTTCCATCCCTTGACTTTTAGTCTGTGTATGTCTTTGGGTTTGAAGTGCATCTCTTGTCAGCAGCATATAGTTGGGTCCTGGTTTTTTATCCAATCAGTGACTCTTTGTCTTTTGATTGGTGCATTCAGACCATTTACATTTAGAGTGATTATTGACAGGTGTATACTTATTGCCATTGCAGGCTTTGAATTTGGTTACCAAAGGTTCAAGGGTAACTTCCTTACTATCTAAGAGTCTAACTTAACTCATTTAGTATGGTATTACAAACACAATCTAAAGGTTCTTTTTTTTCCTTCTCCTTTTCTTCCTCCTCCATTCTTTGTATATTAGGTATCAGATTCTGTAGTCTTTGTCTATCCCTTTTTATTACCTCTGGTGATGGCTGTTTAACGTTAGGAACACTTCCATCTATAGCAGTCCCTCCAAAATACAGTGTGGAGATGGTTTGGGAGAGCTAAATTCTTTCAGCTTTTGCTTATCTGGAAATTGTTTAATCCCTCCTTAAAATTTAAATGATAGTCTTGCCAGATCAAGTATTCTTGACTCAAGGCCCTTTTGTTTCATTGCATTAAATACATCATGCCACTCCCTTCTGACCTGTAAGGTTTCTGCTGAGAAGTCTGATGATAGCCTGATCGGTTTTCCTTTGTATGTGCTTTTTTTTCTCTCTGGCCACTTTTAACTGTCTGTCCTTATCCTTGATCTTTGCCATTTTAATTATTATATGCCTTGGTGTTGTCCTTCTTGGGTCCCTTGTGTTGGGACATCTGTGCACCTTGATGGCCTGAGAGACTATCTCCTTCCCCAGATTGGGGATGTTTTCAGCAACTACTTTCTCAGAGACACTTTCTATCTCTTTTTCTCTCTTCTTTTTCTTCTGGTATCACTATAATATGAATATTGTTCCATTTGGATTGGTCATGCAGTTCTCTCAGTATTCTTTCATTCTTAGAGATCCTTTTTTCTCCGTGCCTCAGCTTCTTTGTATTCCTCTTCCCTAATTTCTATTTCATTTATCGTCTCCTCCACCATATCTAATCTGCTTTTAACACCCTCCATTGTGTTCTTCAACAACTGGATCTCCATCCTAAATTCGTTCCAGAGTTCTTAAATATTTTTCTGTACCTCCATGAGCATGTTTATGATTTTTATTTTGAAATCTCTTTCAGGAAGATTCATGAGGTCGATTTCATTTGAATCTTTCTCAGATGTATTCATAATTTTGCTTTGAACCAGGTTCCTTTGACATTTCATAATTTGTCTGTGGTGCCCTTTAGTGCCCAGAAGCTCTACTCTGTGGCTGCTCAGCCCCTGGAGAAATGTCAGGGGTCACAGGGGAGTGGTTGTTGGTGCTTGAGGGGAGGAAAGAGCTGTTTCCTGCTTCCCAGCTGCTATGCCTGTCTCCACTGCCAGAACCAGTGGGCTGAACACACAGGTGTAAGCCTCTATGCTTTGTGTTTGAAGCTGCTGTAGGCAGGGATTCCCTCTGGCTGGCCTGACACCAGGGCAGGGCTTGCCACTTTGCACACCTGAGCCAGGTACAGGCTAGCCAGGAGGAAGACATAGCAGGCTGCATATCATGGTGGGGGGCCTTGGAGCTGTGTAGCCAGCCAGGGGGATGGAATGCCTAAAGATCATTTAAGTTCCCAACCTGCTGGGCAGAGTACACCCGGACAATTTTGTCTACCTGTTCTTTCTCCTGAGCAGTAAGCTCTGTGCAATCCTTGCCCCTTTAGCAGCCCTCTCACTTTTAGGAAGTCTCTCAGACTGCCCACCCAGATCAGCCAGATATGAATCCCTGTTTTCCACAAGCAGCTGGAATCTCTGTCTCTCTAGGTATTCTGCCTGTCTTAGCTTTCCAACCCCACTAAATCACCAGAGCACCATGCAATGTAGGTTCATGCTCCCAGAGCAGATATCCAGGGCTAGGTGTTCAGCAGTCCCAGGCCTCCACTCCCTCCCCACTCTTTTTCTCTTTCTCCCTTTGGTGAGCTGGGGTGGAGGAAGGGCTTGGGTCCTGCCCGGTCACAGCTTTGGTACGTTACCCTGTTCCGTGAAGTCTGCTTTTTTCTCCAGGTGTATGCAGTCTGGTGCAGCCTTCTTTCCTGTTGCTCTTTCAGGATTAGTTGTATTAAATTATATTTTCATATTATATGTGATTTTAGGAGGAGGTCTCTGTGTCACCTCTCACACCATCATCTTTAATCCCTGAGTGACTCCCAAAGTTTTTTTAATGTACAAGAGTATCCAAGAACAACAATAATAAGACTGTGTGCCTTAGTACATACTGAAACATACAGTGATGACCATAGTAATTAACACTGGTATCAAACAAGAACTAACATATATCAAAGAAAATTATCTGTGTATGTATGGACCTTTAGATGATTCAAACAAACCAACCATAAAATGTCATTTTGAGGCAGGCAGGGAAGTTTAATAATGAACGGCATACTAAGGCTACCAAGGAATTATTGTTAGGTCTGATAATGGCACTATGGTTGTATTTTTTTCTGACAGTTCATATTTTTAGAGACTTTTACTAAAGCATGTAGGAATGAAATGACATGATGTCTGGAATTTTCCTTAAAATGCTTTAGCAAAGATAAAAGAATAGATAAAGCAAATGTAGAAAAATCTTGTTAACTGTTCAATCTTGGTGATTCAAATATGGAAGTTCATCATACTAGAGTCTTTACTTTTGAGTATATTTGAAATGTTTATAATAAACATGTTGATGGCATTGCAAATCTTTGACGGAAGTATTTATTCAGTAAATGGTGTTAGAGCAATTATCTGTGTGTTTGGGAAAAAATATATAAAGTTGGATACCTACCTTTCCATCATATACAAAGCAAATTTCAGAAGAGTTAAAGAGCTAAGTTCTAAACACAAGGTTATTAAAAACTAGAGAAATACAGAATATTTTTGATATATCACCGATGGCTTCTTAATTAAGCAAGACATAAAATCCAGGACCAAAAAAGGAAAAGATTGACAGATAACACTACATAAAAACTAAATATTTCTGTAAAACTAAAGAACTTTTAAAAGCTAAGAGAAAGATAAAAGAATGAGAGGAAATATTTGTAACATAAATAATAGTTAAGGACTAATATGTAGAAAGAAATGTATTTAATAAAAATCAGAAAAATGGATAAGAGGATATGAAAAGTAGAAATACAGGTGCAGCAACATACGAAGTGATACTCTATTAATCAGCAATGACAATTGAAACTGTGAGATAATCTTTATATATCATAGTGGCAAAAATTTCAAAGATTGACAATATCCAGTGTTGATGAGATAAAAAGAAACATGCTATCTGTCACACACTACTAGTAGAAGAGTAGGTACAACCTGTTGGGGAATTTGGCAGTTCCCACCAAAAAATTGAAATCATAATATACAATTTCCACTTCCGTATTTTTATCTTAAATAAATTCCCATGTGTGTTCAGATAGCCATTGACTAGGTTGTACAGTACTATTTATAATATGGAGAATTTTGAAAACTCAAATAGCAGTAGAGTAAGAGTAATTAACACATAGTACAGTTAAATTATGGATGCTATGGGTTAGAGAATGAAGTCCATCTATTTCTACAAACATAAAAGTTTTCTTAGATGCTCTGAAAGGATTATCTCATTTTTTAAAACAAAACTGCAGGTATGTAGAAAACATAAATATTTTGAAAAAATATGAATAAATTGATAGGACAGTGATTATTTTGGGGAGGGGGCACATGGTTGGGGGGTACAGATACAACAGAGATTTGTCATTTTGTATTAGTTGTTGTTTTGCAATAATACTTAGTATACTTGTAATTTTTAAAAATTGAAAAGTATGAATATCAAAACATGCATGTAAGTTTTTATCCACAGAAAGTTTGTAGATTATCCCAGTGTATTTCCTGGTTATTATATTGTACTATAGTTATGTTAGTTGTTGTCATTGGGTGAAGCTCGGTGAAGGGACTCTACTACTTTTGCAACTGTTTATGAATCTATGATTATTTCAAAAGTTTTCTTTAACTAACAAATAAATGAAGAAAATCAAAAAGGAATCATGGCCACTCATCAGTAAGGTCTTTAAAGTATGTAAATACTCTAATCATTTAAGAAAAAAAGTAAAAGAAAAAACAGTCATGTTTTCCTATTTTCTTTAATAGGTTCTAGATGATCTGGAATGTCATGGAGTTGCAGTATCAGAACAAAGCCGAGCAGAGTTGGAACAGAAGATAGATGAAGCTAGAGAAAATATTCGTAAAGCTGAGGTGAGAGGTGGCAGCTAATTGTGGCATTTTGCCCAGCCCCAACAACATTGCAGTTATGATATGTACCTTTAGAATTCAGTTTCTATAAACTGATTAATTTGAACATAATTCACCATCTTCATCTTGTGCCCAGAGGGTTATTTTTGAGTACCTGCTTCATACAAGGTAGAACATGTTGACAAAAAGACACAGAACCTGCTATGAAGAGTTTACAATCATGAAATATTAAATAACAAAAGAATTAAGTTACAATGATGATACTAATTTTAAATTTTCTACAAGGTACATAATAAGTAGTCAAATTAATAGTATAGAAATTGACATATGTAAGTTCAGAGCCTAGAAAATCTCCTGCATATGGAAAGTTCTGGATTCAGGGGCATAAGTTGATTTTTTGAGAGGAGAGAAGCAAACAAGGCAAAAAAAGTTACAACAGTGACTTTTAATCTTTTGAGGGGTCATAGGACCCAATGACAGAATAAGCTCCCCTGGGGTGAAGTGCAGCACTGTAAGCTTATGAGAAGATACTGGGCAAACATCTGTCAGGGACTCTGTACAGGGAGTTCTCGCATTGGTTGAGGGTGAATCTGAACTGTTGATTTTTAAGCACCCCTCAGGACTCTAGAGGCTCTAAGGAAATGTTTCAGTTTGGTTTGGGGGTTGGGGGCAATGAGGGGTGAGGCACTGTAGGCCAACATAAGTAATATGAGCATGTTTTGGCACAACCCCGTGAGGTGAGCTGAGCTGAACCAGAAAAGGCTTGCCATCTGCCTGGCCTAGAGAAGCCCCAGTGACCCTGACTCACCTTTGTTCCTGGCACAGTGAGGAGGGCAGGGTGTATAAAAACAGCCATTTTACTCTCTGAATTCAGGGTCATGACTAAACCTTGGTGTGCTGCCAAGTCCTATTGGCAGGCCCTTGCTTAGTTTGAGAAACAGTAATTTGTAGAATAGTTTTTCCTGATGGTTTCTCTGTACAGTTGGGGAAAACAGTTTCAGAACCTTGGTGGAACAGGGCAAGTCTCAGAAGTTTTCTGAAGGGTGTGTTCTCTCGCATTTTCCATTTCCAGACTTCATCCATGGTGTCACCGTCTGGGACCCCACCTGGCTCCCCCAAACCTCCCATTAGTAGCAGCAGTAGGTATCAGTCACACAAGGTCTGCACTTAGGCTGAATGACCTGTTATTTCCATGAATGTGCTAAGTTACCCTGTGTTTGTTAGCTTAAAGCTAAAAATAAGAAGTTAGTTCCCACAACTGAATGTCTCATCTCTCCTAATACCAGTATATAACTCTGCATTCTCAAAAATACTTTCTTACCAAAAATATGGAATATGTTAAAAACCATAATGCCAGACCCATTATCTCAGTTATCACACTTTGAGAATCTGTGAAATATAATCTTACTGCTATTTTTAAATGATCTGTCACTCGCTTTCTACTTACCAGGTGCAAAGCATAACCGAGCTAGCAAATATGAGAGTAGTATTGGGAGAGTACTTACAGGATTTCATAATGAAATTTTTGGATAGACTAGACCACAGGAGCAGAGGAATTGACAATAATAGTTTCTTTGTTCTCCCTGCATATCGTTTGCATTAGGTTTTCTTTTTCTAGTTAATAGTTGTTTATTTACTGTAAATATCTGTACAAAAGGGAGAAAGGTGTTTAAAATTCTATTATATCCTTCATGTTTGGATGTTGGTTTTTAACTCCTGCTAACATGAAGTTGGTTACTCTCCCTTATTGGTTAATCTGCTTTATCCAGTCTTTTCTATATTGTGTTTCCATTCGGTGTTGCTAATGAGAATAAAAACTTTTTGTGGCACTCAGTAATAAAGAAATGTTTTCCCATTCATAAGAAATTGAAAAGATAAATGGCCTGTGCTTTTCTAAATAATAGGACTAATATAGTGATTAACTAATTATTGGCTGGTTTTTTGGGACCAGACTCACTGATTAACAAATAATGAGTGCTTGCTATGTGCCAGAGATTGATGAATGTATTAGATATACACTGATGAACAAACTATTGTTAATATTGTCTTGCTGTCTACGACTGTCAAAAAAAATATGTGGACTACATGTGCTATTGTTTGCAGCTCCTGACTCCTTCAAGAATTAGTCAAGGAATAAAGCAATAGCTTCTTAAATGAAATAACAAATCTTAACTTGATATTTATGTGTCTGAAATTTTTGAAATACTCCCTGTCACACAGACACACACTCTTCCTCTGACATATCATACCGATTTTAAAAGTAGCTTGCCAAGAAACCAGGAGTTTTAAACGCAGTCTTTTTGGAAGCTGTATGTGATTTATGTTATCCCAGGACATAATTTTTTATTATATGCTGAAATTACACCTTTTATTTGGGTTGAGGGCAGTTACTTTTTTTGAGAAGGAAATGTTTAACACAAAGGGGAGACAGTTAATGTGATAAGTCAAAGATACCCAGAAATTTTTTATTAACTCATGTTTGGTGTAAGCTCTGCAGGACGAACTATAGACTATGCGATTCTTTCTCTAAGATTTTTTTTATTTAGGTATCACTGGTATACACTCTTATGAAGGTTTCACAAGAAAAACATTATGGTTACTATATTCACCCATATTATCAAGCCCCCCACAGCCCATTGAAATCACTGTCCATTAGCGTAATAAGATGCCGCAGAGTCACTACTTGTTTTCTCTGTGCTACACTGTCTTCCCCATGACCCCACACACACATCATGTGTACCAATCATAAAACCGCTCAATCCCCTTCTCCCTCCCTCCCCCCCCCACCCTCCCCTACCCCTCCCCTTTGGTAATCACTAGTCCCTTCTTGGAGTCTGTGAGTCTGCTGCTGTTTTGTTCCTTCAGTTTTGCTTCATTGTTATACTCCACAAATGAGGGAAATCATTTGGTACTTGTCTTTCTCTGCCTGGCTTATTTCACTGAGCATAATAATACCTCCTAGTTCCATCCATGTTGTTGCAAATGGTAGGATTTGTTTTCTTCTTATGACTGAATAATATTCCATTGTGTATATGTACCCCCTCTTCTTTATCCATTCATCTACTGATAGAAACTTAGGTTGCTTCCATATCTTGGCTATTGTAAATAGTGCTGCATATGTCTTTTTGAATATGAGATCTTATTTCCTTTGAGTAAATTCCTAGGAGCGGAATTTTCAGGTCAAATGGTATTTCTATATTTCGTTTTTTGAGGGACCTCCATATTGCTTTCCACAACGGTTGAACTAATTTACATTCTCACCAGCATTGTAGGGGGGTTCCCCTTTTTCCGCACCCTAGACAGCATTTTTTGTTCCTTGTCTTTTGGATTTTGGCCATCCTAACTGGTGTGAGGTGATATTTCATTGTGGTTTTAATTTGCATTTCCCTGATAATTAGCAATGTGGAGCATCTTTTCATGGGCCTGTTGGCCATCTGAATTTCTTCTTTGGAGAATTGTCTGTTCATATCCTCCACCCATTTTTTAATCAGGTTATTTGCTTTTTAGGTGTTGAAGCACATGAGTTCTTTATATTTTTTGGATGTTAACCCCTTCTCAGATATGTCATTTACAAATATGTTCTCCCATACTGTAGGATGCCTTTTTGTTCTGTTGATGGTGTCCTTTGCTGTACAGAAGCTTTTTAGCATGATGTAGTCCCATTTGTTCATTTTTGCTTTTGTTTCCCTTGCCCAAGGAGATGCATTCAGGAAAAAGTTGCTCATGTTTATAGTCGAGAGACTTTTGCCTATATTTTCTTCTAAGAGTTTTATTGTTTCATGACTTATATTCAGGTCTTTGATCCATTTCGAGTTTACTTTTGTGTATGGGGTTAGACAATAATCCAGTTTCATTCTCTTGCATGTAGCTGTCCAGTTTTGCCAACACCAGTTGTTGAAGAGGCTGTCATTTCTCCATTGTATATGCATGGTTCCTTTATCATATATTAATTGACCATATATGCTTGGGTTAATATCTGGGCTCTCTATTCTGTTCCACTGGTCTATGGGTCTGTTCTTTGGCCAGTACCAAATTGTCTTGATTACTGTGGCTTTATAGTAGAGCTTGAAGTTGGGGAGTGTAATCCCTTCATTCTCTAAGATTTTAACTGTATTTTGTGATCTGAATTGAATGCACATTTGAAAGCCAAAGTTCATGGTATCAAGTAAATTAATGAAACAAAAAAAAAGTTATTATCTTTATAAATACAGTTTTTGTAGATAGCATTTTCTCTTAAATTATCCTCTCAAGGTTCTGTTGTACAAGAATTCAAAATGACTATGTCATTTTTTTACTTCAGTCACTCAAAAATGGTAATACCTATGCCATAATGCTATAAGAGAAGTCTAAAATTTTCAGTTGCATTAAATGTGAGCCCTCATTACTACAAAGTTAATTAAATGCTAAAGGTGAGCCTGCTATAAAATAAAACTTCCAATCACATTATATCCAAATTTACATTACCTCAGGGCCTGTTGTTGTGAGTTCACTGTACTCTTTATGTTAGCAGACCTCTTGACTAATCACTTTCTTCTATTTTTATTGTGAAATTTCCAAAACATAAAGAGTAAAAATATATTTCCCTGTATGCTAAATTCAATTATTAGTCTTTTGCAAAATTGGCTTTATGTGGTTAGTCCATAAAATGGAAGTTAAGTCTAAAGGCCTGATTAGAATCAGTATTTTATGTAAAAAATGCTTTATAGATGCCAAGTTTTTCATCACAGTATGTTTTTATCAAGTTGTCTCACTGTTAATGATGCTAAGAGTGGTCACTTAAATAAGGTGGTACTACCCAAATTTTCCACTTTTAAAGTTCCCTTTTTTTTTTGTCCATTGTATTTAACATACTAGTTACCTCCCCATGGGTACTTTTTTCTCTCTTTCCTAAGATCATTATGATGTGATAGAATTTTAAAATCAACTCTATCAAGGTATAATATACATACAATAAAATGTAACAGTAATCATTTCAAGTGAACAGTTTGATGAGCTTTGACAAATGCATACCCCTAAATATCCACCACCACAATTAAGATATAAAATATTTCTATTGCCCTAAAAACTTCTCTTGTGACTGGGCAATAACTGATGTGCTTTCTGTCATCTAGATTAGTTCAACTTCAACAACATGGATTAGATCACTTGATAGTGCCCTGCACATCACATACAAAAAATCGCCTCACACATTTTTATCCAGCCTTTTTGTTTTTATCTTAATCCCAGTTTGATGAGTTACTATGTATTCAATCACTGATCTTTTCTTTGCAGTGTCTAGCCTGCTGTTAAGGCCATCCTGTGAATTTTTATTTCGAATATATTTTCAGCTCTATAACCTCTGTTTGGTTCTTTATACCTTCCAATTCACTCCTATTCATCTTAACGTTTTTCTTTAAATCCTAAAGTATATTTACAATAGAGACTTTAGAGTCCTGTTGACTCATTCCATCATATGATTTCTGGCTCTCTTCTATGAATAATTATTTCCTTTAGTCATGGCTCATGTTTTTTTCTATTCAAATACCTATTAATTTTTTACTGAGAAATTGAATGTTTCATTATTAAGTGTCTGGATTTTGCTTTCTTCTTTTAAAGACTGTTGAGTTTTGTTTTGGCAGCCCCATCAGTTGCAGATCAGTTTGATCCTTTTGAGGCTTGTTTTTAGGCTTTGTTTGGGTTGGTTTAGAGTAGCCTTTACAGTAGGCTATTTTAGCCCTGTTACTGATGCATTTCCTTTCTGTAGTTTCTTCTGACATGGGTGTCCAACCAGGTCTGTCAATTCTGGCTGGACAGAACCCAACATATTTCAGCCCTGATCAATAAGCTCTGGGTATTTTTCAGTTCACAGCTCCACAGTAGATGTTCTTTCCCTAGTAGTTATTCTCCTCCTCATGAAGTCCCACCTGATATATTCTCAATTTAACATGGATTTTTATTCATTTTGTGTATTTTCAATTATAGTTGCCCTTTTTAATAAGCCCCATAGCATGTAAATTTGGCCAGTGGGAGTCCATTTAATCTGATTTCCACATCCTTTTCAGTTTTCCCATTAGTCTTTGAAAACTTTTGTACTTTATAGCAAAAGTATCATAGGTTACTTTGTATTTTCTCTGCCCAGACTGAGAATTAGCCATTTCTCCAAGGAGCTCTGATTTCTTTAAATAGAAAATAGGACTTAGACACCAAGGTCTAGGATATGAAGGTGCTTATTGTTGTGAGTGTCATTTATTTCTTGACCATTTCTTTGTTGCTATAACTGGGAATCTATCTTTTTTAATCATGAGTTCATATGCTGATACTTTAAATTAAAATTTTAAATTAGGGAGATTTTATCAAACTTTTTAAAATTTTATATTTATATATTCTTATATTGAAAATGTTGGTTCTAGTATTATTTTATTTGCTTTACCTTACAGTATATATCAAATATAGCTTTAAAATTACAGTACAAATATTGTTAATAGTAAACTATTGAATGAAATATAAGATGTTTTTGCAGTTCTCTTTGAATATAGACTATATCTCTACAAAAGTTTCTGCTTTTGGTAATAAGAGACTAACTTATGTCATGCTAACCTTCTTTTAGATTATAATTAATCTGTAATAAAAATACTTTGAATTCCTGTTTGATAGAACAGACCAAAACCATGTAAAAACTGCAGAGAAATCAACCCTTGAAAAAGTGGAGGTGTACTTGGTGACATTTACCCTATTTAGCTCTTTGAGGGGCTGTGTAACTAAAATTCAAGCAGAGATCTTCAGTCTTACTGGCTTGAGGATGGATGTCAGGGAGCCCTCAAAGTCACATAAAAATAACCATCCAAATGCTTGGCCAAACCTGAATATGCTTGTGGAGCAGATACTCCAAGGAGCTTGTCAGCAAATAATATCTGGAAGGTGAAAAATACTAAGCAGGATAACCTCAAGGGAGCAACACTAATCATTAGGAAAGTGGAGTGATTTTATTAAAATTAGGCAAATAGACCTTAGGACAAGAAATATTAAGAGGGATAATTCATAATCATTAAAAATTCAGTTCATCAGAAGATATAACAATCCTAGATGTGTTATGTAACTAATAATAGAGCTACAAAATACATGAAGCAAAAACTGACAGAACTGAAAGAAATAGAAAAATCTATAATTGTAGTTAGAGGTTTCAACATTCCTTCCAATAACTGATAGAACAAGATGCTAGAAAATTAGTAAGAATATAGAATAATTGAACACTATCAATCAACTTTTACTTAACTGGCATTTATAGAACACCACCCCACAAGAGTAGAATATATATATTCTTTTAAACTACACATGGAATACTCAGCTGGACCATATACTGGACCGTAAATCAGTGTCAGTAATTTTAAAAGAATTGATACCATGCAGCGTATGTTGTCTCACCCATCAGAATTAAATTAAAAATCAGTATCAGGAAGATACCTGGAATATCCCCAGGTATTTGAAAATTAAAGTATTTAAACACAATAATCTGTTGCTACCTTTAGAAAAAAAGTTATGGCGAAAACAACAGTGATTTATTATCTCTCACCATCCTGGGTGTTGGCTGTCCATTTTTGTTGCAGATTTTTTCTGAGGTTACTAAAAGAGCCGCATTCATCTAGGGCGTTTGCTTAGAGGGCTGGGCCCTTTTTCCATATGGTCTTTCATCCTCAAATTCGTTAAAGGTGGGCTTCTTTATATAGTAGAGGCACATTCCAAGAAATCAAGTCCTAATAGCAGTTATCAGACCTCTGCTTGCATCATATTTGCATATGTCCCATTGGCCCAAGCACAGACTAGCCCAGAATCAATGTGGAAGGGGGGGACTACATGGATACCAGGAGGCATGATTCACTGGGGATAACAACTTACCACAATCGATTTGACCTTGGGCAAATCACTTTTCTCATCTGTAAAAAGGGTTTTTAATATTCATTCCCAGAATTGTTATGTAGATAAAATGAAGTAGTATATAGTTCCTAGTACATGTGATAGGAATTATTTGGAGTATCTTTTTTAATACCAAAAGAAGTTTAGAGTAGCAAATAATTATCATCCACCATTATTCATTTCCTACTATATGTAAGACACTATCTTAAGTAATGGGGTTACAGTAGACACAGTCTTTATCCTTAGAGAAATTATCTTTTGAAGGTAAATCAATTAAGCCCAAATTAGATTTACAGACTTTATAATGTCAGAAAGTTTCATAAACTCAACTATGGCTTGACATTGGATATGCTTATGTTAAATTTTATATTAAAATCTGTTAACTGACATTTGATTTATGTCTTCTAAAAGACATGGCTTTCAGAACATCATTTTGAGAAGTTCTGTCTTTTTACAAGCTCTAAAAATGATTTGGTCAAGTAGTATCTGGATGCAGTCAAGTTACAGAGAGCTGTGCTCAGCAAAATTTTGATCAATTAAGCAAATCATTAAAATTCATTTGAAAACGCTGGAAAATTCTGTTTTTAAGCAATTCTTAAAATGTAAACTGTTGAAACTGAAGGAAAGATAGCAATGTTTATTCTGGAACTTTCTAAAAATCTAAATTTGCAAATACCATATTCATCAGCTGTTTAGTAAAGTACTGACAAAAATAATCTCATGAATCAAAACTAAATTATTTAGTATTGAGAAAAAAGAACATACTGATATCTTACCCCACCCCATTTTCTTTGTTTCAGCTGTTAAATGGTTTATATTTATGATTTCCAAGAAAAGGTTTGTTGGTTCACTTTTTTTTTTAACACTTCATAGCCTATTGTTTAAAATGAATACTATAATGGTGCTGAGACAACTAGATATCCACATGTGAAAAGAATGAAATTGCACCCCTACCTTTTACCATATATAAATACCTAAACACCAAACAGCTAAAGATATAAAATTCTTACAAGAAACCATAGGGGTAAATGTTTGTGACCTTGGATTAATTTCTTAGATATGATACCAAAAGCCCAAGCAACAAAAGAAAAAGCGATAAATTGGACTTCATCAAAATTAAACACTTTCTACTAAAGATATTTGGGTCTGTTATAAACATGTTCTTTGCTACATTAAAAAAAAATCATACTATGAGAAAGTATATGTCTCTAGAAATTATGAAATGGTGTATTCATGAATTTACTAATCTCTACAAGATACTAATATATGACAGATCACAATTGCTTACTTCCTGATTTTCACTGGAAATTAAGGTTGCTAAAAGTTAAAAATTATAATTCATATAAATGAATAAGACTACTAAAAATAATAAGGATAGGAAACCCTCTGCAAACAAAGTATGCTAGGAAAATGAGATGTATTTGTAGTAAGAGAAGGCTTGAGATATATGAAAAATATGTTTTTGTTAAAATAAAGTGATTTTGTCCTAGTGTTAAGAGTATTTAAGGGTTGTTTCAAAATAAAAAAGTGGAAAAGAAAGAACAGAAAAATAAATGGGAATAGGAAGTCAGAGGGAGTGAGAAAGAGACAGAGAGAAAGAAATCTTGTATGGTCAAGCTGGTTCAAATTAGACTTATTGTAAGCATTTTAATGAAGCTTTAATATCAATAGTGTGCTTATATAAAACATAATTTGATTTTCTTTCTGAGTTAAAAGGAGAAATTTTCTTGGATTATTGTAAAATATTTTTCTTCCTTGTTAAGTAATTTACCTAAAAGGCAAAGATTCCATGTTCAGCAAAATAGTTTCCATGCTTCATGTTGTCTTTATCATAAGGTTGTTGTATACTTAGAAAAACTGAGTCTTCTCAATATTAAAAGAGCTAAGATATTTTTATATAGCTATGTAACTTTCTGTATTTGCCTTTAAAAGCTTTTATTGTCACTTTGGTTAACTATGTAACTATTGTTTCACTGTAATCTGTGATCCTAGTTAATCAAGTGTTCAAACCTTTGACATTTTTTACAAACTTCCCAAAATCAAATTCTAAATTAAGTCTTTTGACCTATAACCAACTTTGAGACTTGCCAGAGGGCCCCTGGAAAATCTTAAGAGAATTCATTCTCTCACCTTATAAAAAGAGAGATTAAAGTATTTAGGTTTATTTAATGTTAATTTAAATGGAAAGCATTCAAATAAAAAATGATACTAAATCTTCTTTAGGTTAAAAAAAAATTAAACACTTTCTTGCTTCAAAAGGCACCATCAAGAAAGCAAAGGGCAATCCACATGGTGGGAAAAAATATTTATGAATCATGTATCTGATAAAAGGCTTTTATCTAGAGTACATAAAGAATCTTATAATAAAAAGACAGAGGCAAAATAAAAAGACAGCTCAACTTAAAAATAGGCAAAGGATCTGAATAGACATTTCCCTGAAGAAGGTACATAAATGATCAATAGGCACAGGAAAAGATGTTTGACATCATTAGCCATCAAGGAAATATGAATCAAAACCACAGTGACATACCACGTCACACCCACTAGGATGACTAGAATCAAAAAGGCAGATATTAACGAATGTTTGCCAAGATGTGGAGAAATGGTAACCCTCATATGCTGTTGATGCAATTGTCAAATGAGGCAGCTGCTTGGAAAACAGTCTGGCATTTCCCCAAATGGTTGAACATAGCCTTACTTTATGACCAGGCAATTCCAGTCATAGAAATATACCCAAGAGAAATGAAACATATGTCCACATAAAACCTTTTTCACTAATGTTTATAGCAACATTACTCAAGCTGAAAATTTGAAACAAGCCAAATGTCTATCAGCTGAAAAATGGATAAAAATGGTATATCCAAGCAATAGAATGTTATTTGGTCATAAAAAGGAGTGAAATATTGATAAATGTTATAATATAGATGAACCTTGAAAACATTATGCTAAGTGAAAGAAGCCAGTAACAAAAGACCATATATGTATGGTCCTATTTATATTAAATACTCAGAATAGACAAATCTATATATACAGAGAGAAAGTAAATTAGTGGTTGCCAGAGCTACAGGGTATAAGGGATGGGGAACAATAGCTAAAGGATATGGGATTTCTTTTGGAGGTGATTTAAATGTTCTAAAATTGACTGTAGTAATTGTTTCACATATCTGTGAATGTAATACATCATTGGATTATACATTTTAAATGGATTAATTTTATGGTATGCGAACTTTATCTCAACAAAAATGTTACCAAAAAAATATTAGAAGAATAAGCAGGTTTTTGCAAGGCTATTTACCAAATGGTGTGCCTCTAAGCCAAAAAATCTAATTACTTCATATAAAGATCTATATGATATCCAAAACCACTGAATTGTATACTTTAAAATGATTAAGGTGGTAAATTTTGTGTAATGTGAATTGTATCTCAATTCTAAAACTTTTATATGCTTACAAATGTTAGGAATACAAAACAAATTTGGCAATGATTGCTCAGTGAAACAAGTCAGAGCTCAGATCTTTTTTGATACCAACTTCCCCAGGAGAGCCTCCAGAGTGTGATCAAAATTCTGTACCAGAAGGGCTCAGTGAGCACACTTGTTTGTCCAAGAGTCCCACAGAAGGCCATCAGGAAGGGTCCTCAAAATTATCTCAGTGGGACCTTCAAATGTTGAAGTAAGAGACTCTAATATGTAGAACAATGAAGCTAATTTACTACGTGGTAAGCAAAAGAGAATGATACTTATAAAATACAGTCTCTTTGAACAAAACAGAACTGATATATAGGGTTTTGAGAAGTGAGGCTTTCAAGGATTGGCAGATTTTCAAAATTGGCAATGTTTTACAAATGGGCTCACTTTCAGCTCTAGTGCATAGAGATTCGTGGACTGTGGGGAGCAGGACTGGAGGCTTGACTGTGGATGATTTCTGGAGCAAGGCTATGGTGGGTTGGTTGTCTTGCAGAAGCATGGCTGACTTCAGAGGCTTGGTTATTGAAGCAAAGCAGTTACTGTTTGTTTGGGACAGGTTTAAACTAGTTCTGTGGTTCCTTGCTTGTGGGTTGAAACAAGAGCCAAACAACAGGCACTCTTCCCCTTTCTTGAGTTTGGAGAATAGGAACTTTTTATTCTCAATCTCTACTACTTCTGACAGCTACATCATAATTTAAAATCTTTATTCAGTAGTTCAGACAAGAGTCATGGAAGTTTATAAGCAAGGGAGTGACATGATGAGATCATTTGCAGACTTGTAAAAGATACAGAGGACAGGGAAGATTCCAGAAGATGGGTTCAAAATTTTTTGAAAATGATAGATTTTGGGATGTTCTGAGGAATAGACTTATTGAGAGGAAAAGAAAGCAGACTTTATGGCATATAAACATCTTTCTAATCATATCTTCCTATTCCTAAGTTATATTTGATGTATCATCAAAATGCAACTGTACCATTTGCCATCATCCGCAGGCCCTGATTCCTATTCTTAGGTTCCGTCCCTCTCTATATCCCTCCTCCTCTCTCCCCTCCTTCTTCTCTGCAAATAAAATACTAACATCTATGCCCAGGAAGAATTGCTAGTGAATATCAAGATTGTTGTAATTAAGAAGTCAGCAATAATATTGATTTGAGGGGGAAAAAAATGCCTCGATTTCTGACCATTTTCTTGGTTTTCTTAGATAATTAAGTTGAAAGCTGAAGCCCGGCTGGACCTGCTAAAGCAGATTGGTGTTTCTGTGGACACATGGCTGAAGAGTGCAATGAACCAAGTAATGGAGGAACTGGAAAATGAGCGATGGGCCCGCCTTCCTGCAGTGACCAATAATGGCACTGTGCACTCGGTATGGTTTCTCTTTTGGATATGATAGGCATTTTCATTGAAAAATGCTATTCTTTGACTATGTAGCCAAACCTTATAATAGCCAAATTTAAAAGAAAAAAATAATAGTTTTGCTAGTATTTTAGGGTTTTTTTCTTTAGCCTATCACTAGTTGAATTAAACTTAGTGCAGGAAAGAAAGAGAGAAGGAAAACATGCTTTCAAAAAAATGTGCTATGAAAGATATATTATCACTACTGGGTGGTTTATCAGTGCATATTTACCAAACTCATCCCTTTCATCAAGTAGATATGCTTCTTGTCTAAAAGTAGTACGATAAAAATTTTAACATAGTGTTTCTGAGGTTCTCAGAGGTCTTCTCTAGTGTAAATGAAAATAAACAGAGGATTGTAAACAGTCTTAAAGAGGGAAAGGAACACTCTTAGTCTGTGGTGTAGCCTGTTTGCTTCACAAGAGCATTCACACTCTGCTGTTAGTATCTTGCATTGGAGAAATGGTGCAGGTATGATTTTACAAACAAGGCCAGAACTCAGGCTGACCTTTTCTTTCTTGAAGTCCACTCTGGTGTCACCCTGTTCAACCTTAGTTTGTCATGTTGGAGATCTGAGTACCAGAAAAGTTCAGCGATTTGCCTGATAGTATATAGGTGGCTATATGATACCTAGCTAGTTAGACTAAAGTAAATCTTACTACTACCTCCCCATCCAGATCTCTCTCTCTCATCCTGTTTTTTTCCTTATGGCATTTATTACAGACAATACCTGTCTTCTTTGTTTTCTTTTGTTTACTGTCTGTCTTTCTATCTTGAATATAACTTCCATGTGTGCCTGGTTCATTGATCTGCACACCACCAAGAGCCTAGTGCATAGTATATACTCAGTAAATATATGTTGAAGAAAGAAGTGGGTGAATGAATGGACAGATAGATGGAACAGTGGCAAGCTAAAAGCTTAAACTCTCCCAACTTGCCACTATATGGTAGTACCTCTTCAGTGCTTATGCCCTTCAGATAAAAGGCATCATTGCTAGAGAAACTGGGCAAAGTTTAAGAACATCCCTGGAAGTTTTTTCAGTTTTTTCACAAAGCATTCTGATTTTCTAATGAGAGTACACTTGTATATTTAAAAAATATTGTGTGTGGGTGTGTATTTTTTTTTTTTTTAATAATTATTTTTTATTGAAGGGTAGTTGATGCACAGTATTACATTACATTAGTTTCAAGTGTACAACACAGTGATAAAACATTTATATACATAATTCTAGGTTCCAGCTATCACCCTACCAAGCTGTTACAATATCTGGACAATATTCCTTATGCTATACATTACATCCCGGTTACTTATTTATTTTACCATTGGAAGTCTGTCCTTTTTTTTTTTTTTTTTTTTTTTGAGGGCATCTCTCATATTTATTGATCAAATGGTTGTTAACGACAATAAAATTCTGTATAGGGGAGTCAATGCTCAATGCACAATCATTAATCCACCCCAAGCCTAATTTTCGTCAGTCTCCAATCTTCTGAGGCATAACAAACAAGTTCTTACATGGAGAACAAATTCTTACATAATGAATAAGTTACATAGTGAACAGTACAAGGGCAGTCATCACAGAAACTTTCGGTTTTGCTCATGCATTATGAACTATAAACAGTTCAAATATGAATACTCATTTGGTTTTTATACTTGATTTATATGTGGATACCACATTTCTCTCTTTATTATTATTATTTTTAATAAAATGCTGAAGTGGTAGGTAGATACAAGATAAAGGTAGAAAACATAGTTTAGTGTTGTAAGAGAGCACATGTAGATGATCAGGTGTGTGCCTGTAGACTATGTGTTAATCCAAGCTAGACCAGGGCAATAAAACATCCACGTATGCAGAAGATTTCTCTCAGAACAGGGGGGGTGAGGTTCTAAGCCTCACCTCTGTTGATCCCCAATTTCTCACCTGATGGCCCCCCTGCGACTGTGCCTGTCTTAGGTTGTTCCTCCCTTGAGGAATCTTACCCATCTCTGGCTAACCAGTCATCTTCCGGGGCCATACAGGGAAATGTGAAGTTGGTAAGTGAGAGGGAAGCCTTATTGTTTGAAAAGGTTAGCTTTTTACTTCTTTGCATATTTATGCCCTGTGGCTTCTATGCCCAGCATTTGTCTTGAGGTATCTTTACCACTTGGAAGAATTATGATACTCGGTAAATTTGATATGAGGCACGAATTCTATTCAAGGGTTGTAATTAGGAAGGAAGAAAAGCTATAGAAGTAGCAGGCGGAAGAAAACATGGGAAGATTGATTATTTCTTTGACATATCTTCTTGTAGAGTAGCTTCAGCATATATAGGTTTTAAGCTACTACTTAAATTGCGCACACACATTAACATAATAGGAGTATAGTTACATAACCAAAGCATATCTGTAATTACCAGCCATCTCCAGTGAAACCAAGAAAACCAGTTAGGCACCTTAGGCATTTGTGAAAACTTATCTATGATATGGTGGATATTGTCTAACTGAACTTGAACAGTCTGAGAGAAATCAGACAAATTAAAACAACCCATTCCTGGGGAATGTTCACATGCCATATGTTCTTTTAACAGTAAATAGTCTGTAGTTGTAAGACTTTGGAGCGCTACAATTTGCACTTCTCCAAATTCTTGGTTGAGTTCCAACAGTATAGATCCAGTCAAATTTGTTGTTTTAGGGTGTGTATTTTAAGGAAGAACAATCTATTGAAGGTTTATTTTTGTTTCACTATTAATAGTCATCCAACTAGGGAAAATAAGCACACATCACCCACTTAACTTTGGGGTTAGAAGAGCTTACACTATTTTCAACACAACAGAGTTGCTCCGTGTCATGGAATATCTGTTCCTATAGCATCTTTTAAAGGTCACAATTTCCATCTACATCAGGCTATTCTGTTGTACAGAACTTAATCATGAAAGCAAATCCGGGGGATTCTGGGAAAAAGATGGCAATGTAAGAAGCAAGGCAGAAACCTCCCAAAATCACATAAAACATGAAAATACAGTGAATACAACTAATCCTGAAAATGACCTGAAGACTTTAGAACAGACTGACTACATCTGGGAAGAAGAGAATACCCCATAGTAAAGGGTAAAGTGGCAAAACCACAATCCAGGGGGGACACAAACCCTCCCCTCACCCTAGCCCACAGGTGGGAGGAAGAGGAGCACAGTGGGGAGGGAGTAGAGGCACAGATCACCTGGCACTAGAGGCTGAACACCTGGCACTAGAGATCTGCTCCAGGAACACAAACCCACATTACATAGTGCATGGGGCTGGAAAGCAAAGATGGGCAGAACACTCAGAGAGACTGAGATTCCAGCCACTTGTGGAGAACAGATACACACCTCCGGCCCCCCTGAGACAAAAGAAAACTAGGCAGTTTGAAGGATTTCCCAGCAGCAAGAGGACCAAGACTACACACAGCTCTCGGCTCAGGAGAAAGGGCAGGTGGACAACACCTTCCCAACCAGCTCACCCCAGCAAGTCAGGAGCTTCAGATGCTCCATCTCCCTGGCTGGCAATGCAGCCCCAAGGTTCCCCCCTGTGCACAGCCTGCCACTCCTTCCTCCTGGCAGGCACCAATCCTGCTCACCTGCTGCCCTCACCATCACAGCAGGCTAGCTGGAGGGTGGTTCTACCCACAGCAGCTCCAGAGGCGCAGCACTGAGGCTCCTCCCTGCACACATGGACCACTTGACCTGGCAGTAAAGGCAGGCATTACACCTGGGAAGGAAGGAAACCCTCCCAGCTGAGCTCTTTCTTCCCAGCAGGCACCAGTCCTGCTTGCCTGTGGCTCCTGCCATTGCAGCAGGCCAGAGTGAGGGCAGCTGTGCCCATGGTAGCTCCAGAGGCACAGCCCCACATATTCTCCTGGCTTGCACAATCAGCTGACAGCCCACACAGCCCACCTGAAAACAGATCACTACAAGTAAGGCAGAAAGATGCCACACCTACTGTATGCAAATACCTGGGGCTCCCATACAGGTAATTGAGCTTCTGGGTACTAGATGGCACCTCCTACACAAAGCTATTATTTCATAGGAAACACTAAAAAAAAAAATGAAGGGGCAGAGGAATTTGGTCCAAACAAAACTATAAGAAAAAAAACACCAGAATGAGGGCTTAGTGAAACTGAAATCACCAATCTTCTTCATAAAGATTTCAAAATAAAAGACAAAAACGTGTTCACAGATTTATACAAAGGTATTCAAGATCTCAGGAGGGACTTCAACAAAGAGATAGAAATACTGAAAAAAAGCCGCTCAGCTGAAGAATACATATCTGAAATGAAACATACACTGGAGGGATTTAAAAGTAGATTAGATGATGTAGAGGAGACAGTAAATGAAATAGAAATTAGAGAGCAGGAAGATAACATGATATTGTACATAAAAAATCCTAAAAAATCCACTCCAAAAACTACTAGAACAAATAAAAGAATTCAGCAAAGTTGCAGGATACAAAATTAACACACAGAAATCTGTTGCTTTCCTATGCATTAACGATGAACTAGCAGAAAGAGACATCAGGAAAACAATTCCACTCACAATTGCATCAAAAAAATAAAATACCTAGGAAGAAACCTAACCAAGGAAGTGAAAGACCTATACCCTGAAAACTACAAGACACTCTTAAGAGAAATTACAGAGGACACTAACAAATGGAAATTCATCCCATGCTCTTGGCTAGGAAGAATTAATATTGTTAAAATGGCCATCCTGCCTAAGGCAATCTACAGATTCAATGCAATCCATCAAAATACCAACAGCATTCTTTAACAAACTGGAACAAATAATTCTAAAATTCATATGGCACAAAAGACCCAAAATAGCCAAAGCACTCCTGAGAAGGAAGAATGAAGCAGGGGGGATCTTGCTTCCCAACTTCAAGCTCTACTACAAAGCCACAGTAATCAAGACAATTTGGTAATGGCACAAGAACAGACCCATAGACCAGTGGAACAGACTAGAGAGCCCAGATATTAACCCAAGCATATATGGTCAATTAATATATGATAAAGGAGCCATGGATATACAATGGGGAAATGACAGCCTCTTCAACAATGGATGTTGGCAAAACTGGAAAGCTATGTGTAAGAGAATGAAACTGGATTATTGTCTAACTCCATACACAAAAGTAAACTTAAAATGGATCAAAGACCTGAATGTAAGTTATGAAACCATAAAACTCTTAGAAGAAAACATAGGCAAAATGCTCCTGAATATAAACATGAGCAATTTCTTCATGAACATATCTCCACTGGCAAGGGAAACAAAAGCAAAAATGAACAAATGGGACTATATCAAACTAAAAAGTCTCTGTACAGTAAAGGATACCATCAGTAGAACAAAAAGGCATCCTACAGTATGGGAGAATATATTCATAAATGACATATCCGATAAGGGGTTGACATCCAAAATATATAAAGAGCTCATGCACCTCAACAAACAAAAAGCAAATAATCCAATTAAAAAATGGGCAGAGGGTCTGAACACTTTTCCAAAGAAGAAATTCAGATGGCCAGCAGGCACATAAAAAGATGCTCCACATTGCTAATCTTCAGAGAAATGCAAATTAAAACCACAATGAGATATCACCTCATACCAGTTAGGATGGCCAACATAGAAAAGACTAGGAACAACAAATGCTTGTGAGGATGCGGAGAAAGGGGAACCCTCCTACACTGCTGGTGGGAATGTAAACTAGTTTAACCATGGTGGAAAACAATATGGAGGTTCCTCAAAAAACTTAAAATAGAAATACCATTTGACCCAGGAATTCCACTCCTAGGAATTTACCCAAAGAAAGCAAGCTCTCAGATTCAGAAGGACATATGCAACCCTATGTTTATTGCAGCACTATTTACAATAGCCAAGATATGGAAGCAACTTAAGTGTCCATCAGTAGATGAATGGATAGAGAAGAGGTAGTACATATACACAATGGAATACTATTCAGCCATAAGAAACAAACAAATCCTACTATTTGCAACAACATGGATGGAGCTAGACAATATTATGCTCAGTGAAATAAGTCAGGCAGAGAAAGACAAATACCAAATGATTTCCCTCATTTATGGAGTATAACAACAAAGCAAAAGTGAAGGAAGAAAATAGCAGCAGACTCACAGATTCAACAAAGGGACTAGCAGTTATCAAAGGGAGGAGGGAGGGAGGGAGAAGGGGATTGAGGGGTATCATGATTAGTGCATATGGTGTGTGTGAGGTCACAGAGAAGACAGTGTAGCACAGAGAAGACAAATAGGGACTCTGTGGCATCTTACTACACTGATGGACAGTGACTGCAATAGGGTATGGAGGGGACTCGAGAATAAGGGTGAACATAGTAACCACATTGATTTTCTTGTGAAACCTTCATAAGATTGCATATCAATTATAACTTAGTAAAAAGTAAATAAATAAAATAGAAACAGTAAAAAAAACAAATACCAACAGCATCCTTCAATGAGCTAGAACAAATAGTTGTAAAATTCATATGGAACCACAAAAGACCCCAGAGAGCCAAAACAATCCTGAAAAATAAGAATAAAGCTGGGGGGATTACGCTCCCCATTTCAAGCTCTACTACAAAGCCACAGTTAATCAAGACAATTTGGTACTAGCACAAGAACAGACCCATAGATCAATGGATGAAAATAGAGAGCCCAGATATAAACCCACACATATATTGTCACTTAATATATGATAAAAGAGCCATGGATATACAATGGGGAAATGACAGCCTCTTCAACAACTGGTGTTGGCAAAACTGGACAGCTACATGCAAGAGAATGAAACTGGATTATTGTCTAACCCCATACACAAAAGTAAACTCGAAATGGATCAAAGACCTGAATGTGAGTCATGAAACCATAAAACTCTTAGAAGAAAACATAGGCAAAAATCTCTTGAATATAAATATGTGCAACTTTTTCCTGAACACATCTCCTCAGGCAAGAAAACAAAAGCAAAAATGAACAAGTGGGACTACATCAAAATAAAAAGCTTCTGTACAGCAAAGGATACCATAAGCAGAACAAAAAGGCATCCTACAATATGAGAGAACATATTTGTAAATGATTTATCCAATAAGGGTTTAACATCCAAAATATATAAATAGAGCATACACCTCAACACCCAAAAAACAAATAACCCAATTAAAAATGGGCAGAGGATATGAACAGCCCTTCCCCAAGGAAGAAATTCAGATGGCAGCAGGCACATAAAAAGATATTCCACATCGCTAATCATCAGAGAAATGTAAATTAAAACCACAATGAGATACCATCTCACACCAATTAGGATGGCCAACATCCAAATGACAAGAAACAACAAATGCTGGCAAGGATGCAGAGAAAGGGGAACCCTCCTACACTGCTGGTGGGAATGTAAATTGGTTCAGCCTTTGTGGAAAGCAGTATGGAGGTTCCTCAAAAAACTAAAAATAGAAATACCATTTGACCCAGAAATTCCACTCCTAGGAATTTACCCAAAGAAAACAAGATCTCATATTCAAAAAGACATATGCACCCTTATGTTTATTGCAGCACTACTCAGAATAGCCAAGATATGGAAGCAACCTAAGTGTCCATCAGTAGATGAAATGGATAAAGAAGAGGGGGTACATATACACAATGGAATATTATTCAGCCATAAAAAGAAAAATCCTCCCATTTGCAACAACATGGATGGTTCTAGAGGGCATTATGCTCGGTGAAATAAGCCAGGTGGAGAAAGACAAATAACAAATGACTTCACTCATTTGTGGAGTATAGAAACAAAGCGAAACTGCAAGACAAAACAGCAGCAGACTCACAGACACCAAAAAGGGACTAGTGTTTATTGCCAAAGGGAGCAGCTGAGTAGGATGAGTAGGGAGGGAGGAGGGGATTAAGGGGCACTACAATTCGCAATGACAGTATAGGTAGGTCACAGGGAAGACAGTAGAGCACAGAGAAGACAAGTAATGACTCTATCGCATCTTACTGCCCTGATAGTAACTGCAAAGAGGGGTAAGGACTTGATTGTATGGGTAACTGTTGAACCACTGTTTTGTTTATGTGAAACCATCATAAGATTGTATATCAATGATATTTTAATAAAGCCTTCATCATAACAGTCTTGGCAACCAATCAAACCCATTATTTTCTTGGACTAGCACCTTTTCTAACTAAATCAACTAGGCAGGCACTTAGTGTCTGACTGCCTACTTCCTGAGAAAATCAGAGATGAACAAGAGCGTAATTACTTTCTCTTCAAAGAGCATACATACTAGTAGAGCAGTCAGACTTTTATAGATCTTAATGATATACATGATGGTGTATGACTAGGCTACTATGTCTCAAATTTGGAATTGCTTACTCCTAACTCATCAACGCACCTTTGAGAAAGTTACTTCTCTCTAGGTTTCAGAGATAAAGTTAGATTGAATGCTTCTAAGATCCCCTCCTATTCCAAAATCTTATAATTTTGTGAAATACAATCAGAAATGCTCGATACAAATGGGAAAGATGTTCGCCCAATAAGGGATGTCATTTGAGGTAGTCTTTAAAGAAATTTAACAGGAGATAAAGAAGGGCTTCATAGTGTAAAAGAAGGAAATGAAGATGTGTCTAATATAGTGTGGCAATGAGTAGTACTAAATAAGTGCTGAATAAATTGGTTAGTTTTGAGAACTGTCTAAAGACATCATCTCCTCTAGAGACAAGTCATATCCTCTGTGAAGGGAGCACTTGGCTCCCTTCCACTCTTTCCTTCCCTCTAGTCAGCCTTATGGAGCCCATGTCTTCCTGCTTTCAGCTGAAGCATGTATTTTCTGGAAGCTCTACTAATAATACAGTAGTCCTCCCTTATCCATGGTTTCATTTTCCGTGGTTTCAGTTCCTGAGGTCAACAACAGTCAGGAAGCAGATGATCCTCCTGACATATCAGAAGGTCAGTAGTAGACAAACAGTTCATTGCAATGCCTACATCCTCCTCACTCATTCACGCATTTTATCATCTCACATCATCACAAGAAGAAGGGTGAGTATAGTACAATAAGATGTTTTGAGAAAGATCACATTCTCCTAACTTGTATTGCAGTATATTATTTTTCTATTTTATTGTTAATGTCTTACTGTGCTTAATTTATAAATTAAACTTTATCATAGGTATGTTTGTATAGGAAAAAACAGTATACATAGGGTTTGGTACGAACTGGTTTCAGGTATCCACTCGGAATCTTAGAACATATCTCCTATGGATAAAGAGGGACTACTTATAAATAAGGGAGAGTTATAAACACAAAGTAGCTTAATGAAGTCCCAATATTTACTCAGCCTGCTTTTCAGTGATATCACTGAAATAATTTAGAGGGAATTGTAGTTCTTCAAACTGACAGCTAGCTGGCTAGGAGCATAAAGCAAAAGTACACCGTCGGGGACCAAAGTATTTCTTTCATTATACATGCCAACAAAAGCATTAGGGTATAAAGTTTAGAATTCCCTTCCATCGGATAGTATGGTTAATACTACTGTAAAACATTACAGTGTACAGTGTCTTAAGGGAGATAAATGTTTTAAAAGTATGCAGTCTGTTTACTTTATAGAATAAGAAAGGAATTGTATTTACTTGGGTATTAACTCTTTGCCTTCTATAGTATGCTGTCATACAGAATTTAGGATTGGGAAGAAAAAGAGAAAAAGAATTACAGAAAGCAGCAACATTTTTTAAACGGGAGAGCAATCTACTGATATAGTTAATTAACTGATGGTTCACCAGAGCCTATACACAACTACCTATGATTGGATTGCTGCCAACAACCCAGTCAGCCTTTTTGTCATTCATCCTTCCCTTCTCTTGTCTTCCTGTCTTCTCTTACTCAAAAACCCATACTCAGTTTGCTACCTAATTTTGAAATTATGTCAATTTTAGAATAGAAAGCTATATAACTAAATTATGAAAAAATTAAAAAGCACAATGAAAAAGAAAATGACCAACAACTCCATCCTTATAATATGACGCTAGCAACTTTATATAATTCCTTCTTCTTTCTACTATTCTTTTTTAAAATATATTTATCATAATAAAGTAAATTATGTGTATTTTTTCATCTAACATTCCATCTTTCTGGATGGTATTCATTCTTTTCATGTCTGTATGGTATTCTATCAGGAAAGTATACTATAATTCACTGAACTATTCTCCTATAGGTTCAATATTTAGATTGCCTCCAGATTTTCTATATAATACTGTAACAAATTTATATACATACTTCATTTTTTCATCCTGGGGACTTTTTCTGTAATATAGACTCTTAGAAGTAGAATTAATGGTTCAGAGATCTATAGTTCTTTGAGAGTCATTAAATTTTGTTCTTTTATTCTTCCTCCCTACCCCAGATTCTCAAACTATAGCTGACAGTGTTCACACTACTTCCTTGTCTTTGTCCATTTCCCCCAACTACTATACAAAGGCATCCTGACGTCTACTGTGTTGTACATTCTAAGGGTATGAACATTTTGCAGAATTGCATATAAATTCTGACCCCACTCATGAAGACTGTGCTAATGTGTTTGAAAGGCAAGGAAATTAAATATTTTTAATCTTTAGTATGGTAGTTTGCCTCAAAAATGCTTAATAGTCCTTACAATACAGTGGGCTTTGTTTTTGAAATATAATCTGTTTGTTGGCTTAAGCTAATCCCAAATAAAAGAAACAATGGGTTTTTGTAATGAAATAAATATAAAGTGTAGAAAATAACTACACCTGCAAAAATGTTCACTCATTTTCATATTTACATCCTTTCCAATGGGCAGTGGTCTTTTTACTGGACCAAACTCCATACTGAAAGAGTCTACATATTTTTAGTGAAACTAACATTTCAAATTCCCAGTAGGATCAGTTTAATTCAATTCAGAAAGCATGTTATTCAATTCAGAGAGTATTGAGACTTCACTGCTCATGAGAAACTTGCTGGATACGGGAATTACCAAACTGAATATAATATATATTGAGTTTCTATCCACAGATTGAGAGAACTAGTCTCACTGACAGCTAAGACCAAAAGATGGGTATTTAAAAGATGTAGAGAATTTCACTTTTTTTTTTTTTGAGAGGGCATCTCTCATATTTATTGATCAAATGGTTGTTAACAACAATAAAATTCTGTATAGGGGACTCAATGCACAATCATTAATCCACCCCAAGCCTAATTCTCATCAGTCTCTGATCTTCTGAAGCATAACGAACAAGTTCTTACATGGAGAACAAATTCTTACATAGTGAATAAGTTCTTACATGGTGAACAGTACAAGGGCAGTCATCATAGAAACTTTCGGTTTTGATCACGCATTATGAACTATAAACAATCAGGTCAAATATGAATATTTGATTTTTATACTTGATTTATATGTGAATCCCACATTTCTCCCTTATTATTATTATTATTTTTTTTTTAATAAAATGCTGAAGTGGTAGGTAGATGCAAGATAAAGGTAGAAAACATAGTTTAGTGCTGTAAGAAAGCAAATGTAGATGATCAGGTGTGTGCCTATAGACTAAGTATTAATCCAAGCTAGACAAGGGCAACAAAACATCCACGGATGCAGAAGATTAGAGAATTTCACTTTTAAGAAAAGTATTTCCACCTGTATTATGTTCTTAGACTCTCTGCACAGCCATAATAATGAGTAAAGTGCCAGACACAGATCCTTACACATAATACTGGTTCAAAAATACCCTCAAAATAAGCAGTTTACCCCAGTTCTACCAACTAAGCTTAAAGTGCTACTAAAAGGAAGGAGTTTGTGTTGATAAAGCATTTATTCTGTACCAGGTACTATGTCATGCACATTCATACATTACTTCAGTTAATGACCACAGCAATCCTTAATGTATTAACTAATGAGGAGAAAGACTTAGAGGAATTCGATATCTTGCCAAATGGCACACAGGTAATAAGTGGAAAGAGCTGGTATTTGAACCCAGATAATGTCTGCCTCTGAAGCCTTCCTCTTTACCATACTTTCTTACTCTGTGGATGACCTTTTATTCCTCTAATCTTTATCACGATTCATTTCAACTTCTGTGCATGCCTTTTTGAATCATCATTGAATGTCCTATTTTCAATGCAATTCATGGTCTTGCATCTTCCAAGTACTAACTGTATGGGCAGTTGTCATTAAGACTCCCAAGCTTTACTGATATTTTTTAACAGTTTTGCTAAGCTATAATTGACATGCAAGAAGCCATACATGTTTAAAGTATACAATTTGACACATTCTGACATATGTATACACCAGTGAAACGTCTACCACAATTAAGATAATGAACATATCCATCACCCCAGGATCAATATACAAAAATCAGGTTTTTTTATAGATTAATGTGAATTGCATTGATAGTTTTTTAAATATTCAACCAACTTTGCATTCCTGATTAAATTCTACTTGGATCATGTTTTATTGTCCTTTTTATATATCAACTGGAATTGATTTGTTAAAATTTTGATGAGCATTTTTGTGTCTCTATTCTTGGTAGATACTAGGCTTTAGTTTTCTTGTAATGTTGTTGTCTGGTTTTGTATAATTCTTGTTTCATAGAATGATTTGAAAAGTATCCCCTCCTCTACAGTTTTCTGGAAGCTTATGTAGAATTGTGTAGAATTTTTTCTTCCTCAAATGTTTTGTAGAGTTCACCAGAGCAGTTATCTGGGTCTGGATTTTCTTTGTGGGAGTTTTAAAGCAATAAACTCAATTTTTTTAGTAGATGTAGGGTTATTCAGTTTATTCCTTTTGAGTGAACTTTGATCATTTGTCTCTTTCAAAGAAGTATCTGTCCCATCTAAATTGCCAACTTTATGGCACAAGGTTATTCACAATATTCCTTTATTATTCATTATCTAGAGAATCTGTAGTAGCATCACTTCTCTCATTCCTTATAATAGTTATTTGCATCTTCTCTTTTTTTCCTAATCATTCTGCTAGAGGTTTGTCAATTTGATGGCTCTTCTTAAAGAACCAGCTTTTGATTTCACTGGTTTTTTCTCTTTTGTTTTTCTGTTTTCTGTATTATTGATTTCTGCTCTGGTTTTTATTACTTCCTTTCATCTGGTTTATTTGGACTTAATTTGCTCTTTCCTAATTTTTTAGGGTAGAAGCTGAGATCAGTGATTTGAGATGTTCCTACTTTTCCAGTGCATAGGTATTTGGCACTAAACATTTCCCTTTAAGTGTTGCTTAGGCTCTGTTGCACAAATTCTGATACATTGTGTTATCATTTGCATTCAATTCAAAATATTTTCTAATTTGCCTTTTGATTTCTTATTTGATTCATGGGTTATTTAGAAGTGTTACTGAGTTTCCAGATTTGGGAGGATTTTACAAATACCTGTTACTGATTTCTGATTTTTTCAATTGTGGTCAGATAGCATACTTGATCCTTTTAAATTCATTGAGACTTGTTTTGTGTCCCAGTGTATGGTATATCTTGGTAAATGTTACACATGTACTAAAAAGAATGTATATTCTGCTGTTGTTAAGTGTTATATTCTCTAAGTGTCAATTAAGTAAAGTTTTCTTATAATGTTTGTCTTCTACTTCCTTCCTGATTTTCTGAGTTCTGCCCCTGATGCCCTGTGCCTTACTAGATTTCTCACTCTGTTAAGATGGATCAGGTAATACTTCCAGACCTGTGTGAGTGCTGAGGATTAATCCTTCTAATCCTTTGCATGGTTCTAATCCTTTGCATGGTTCTCTCCCTGACTTCAGATAGTTCTTCATGTATATGTGCTGATCACTGCTCAGCTGAAGACTTCATGGGGACCCCCTGCAGATTTCCAGAGTTTTCTCTCTGCATCTCTCTCCTCTTCATTACCCTATGAACTCTAGTCACTTAGGCCTTCCCGAATTCCCAGTCCCACATACTCAATTCAGGTAGACCACCATTTTCTGCGTGAGTTACCTAATTCTTTGTCTCAGCCTGGAAACTTTTTTAGACAGTACCTTGGGGAAGTTGTTTCCCATTCCCAGCAGGTCCCTGTCCTTCATTGCATGATGTCCAATGTCTTGAAAAGTGTTCTTTCATATATGTTGAACAGTTTCTTAGTTGTTTCTAGTCCCTGACACTCCATCTTGCCTGGAAGTAGAAATCCATTTTGCTGATATTTTCAACATCATCTCTTAGAATCTACTTGTGTTGTGTTTGAATGATAATCACTATGATCACTTCTGTCCAGATGGAATTCAGAGATTTTGCTAGTCAATTACAAGGAGCAGTCTTCCTCTGTATTAAATATATCCCAGCCTTTATCTAGATTCTCCTTTCCTCATAAAAACAACAAAAGGAGCGATGTATTAAATACCTCCTATGTACCTAGCATATGTTAGGGGTTTAAATATTTTACCACCCTTAATCTTTATGATAATGGAGAATTGTCTTCATTTTGGAGATAAGGTAATTGAAGTTGAAAAGTTAAATAATATTCCCAAGGTCACACAACAAATAAATGGCACAGACAGCATTCAAGCCCAAGCATGTTGTTCCCAAGGACCCACTGCTTTCTAGGTCATTACAGTACCATAAAGCTTATGAAGCCCTTCAGAAGTTATTTTGCTGAGTACAGGAAGATGGCTACTAAACCAACTCAAAAAGATTCTTCTTATCTGCTCTTGCAACAGGAGTAAGCATTTTACAACATCTAAGAAAGGAAAAATACTAATGCAGCTAGAAAGAACATTTTGGTGTTCTGTCAGGCAAAGGAAAGAAAAGAGGACAACAAGAGAGTAATTTTTAAGAAACAGAGGAAGAATGTGATTTCAGAAAAGAAAACATTTTAACAATTAAGAGGGTGGAAGAGGAAAAAGGAAGAAATTATTCTGTGATGACATGCTTTGGGAAACTGCTAGAGTAGTGCAAAAGCATGTGGCAGTGACCCCTCTGCTGTCACTGCAACCTTTCATTCCCTTCCATGAGAATCAAAAAGTGAACTCAAAGGGGAAAGAAAGGAATGTTTATTATCAAACAGCATTGCCAAGATTAAATGTTTTTGGATTGATTCCCAGTGCCAAAGCACAGTACATACTAACATTCCTTATATATTTTTGGAAACTTGTTCTACCCACATTGGCTTTAACTTTAATTTGGACTATAAAGATACATGGGTATTTTGTTTTCTATAATGTCCACAGGTTTTTTTAATGTCTATAACCTTTACCAGAATATGAAAACAGTGTCCTATAAGTATATATAAATATGTTGAAGTAACTTTTATCATAATTTCTGGCATGTGATCCTCATCTTATGACACAATGCCCTGTTGGAAATGGATTCACAAGCCTAAGATGATTTGAAAGGTCAAGAGCTGAATCTATTTTGTCACTGACCTGACTAACCATAGATGAATTATTTATAAGATGAAGCACATGATTACCTCATTCAGCTGTGGAAAATTTTCATAGTAGTTACAGATGAGATTATTACAGGGGCTTTGAAATGGAGGCAATAAATATAACAGGAAATAAGTACTATTTATTCTTATAGAAACAACCCCCCCAACCCCAGCCTCTGCAAATCTATAGAATTTTTTTTAGGGAAATAGCAGTTAGAGTAGCAGTTTAAAAATGTTAGTGATAATTACTCAAGAGAAGTTACTTTGATTCATTAAAAAGTAGAACTTGTCACAATAGATATACCATTTGATCCAGGAATTCCACTCCTAGGAATTTACCCTAAAAATGCAGCAGCCCAGTTTGAAAAAGACATATGCACCCCTATGTTTATCGCAGCACTATTCACAATAGCCAAGAAATGGAAGCAACCTAAGTGTCCATCAGTAGATGAATGGATAAAGAAGATGTGGTACATATACACAGTGGGATATTATTCAGCCATAAGAAGAAAACAGATCCTACCATTTGCAACAACATGGATGAAGCTAGAGGGTATTATGCTCAGTGAAATAAGCCAGGCGGAGAAAGGCAAGTATCACATATTTCACTCATATGTGGAGTATAAGAGCAAAGAAAAAACTGAAGGAGCAAAACAGCAGAAGACTCACAGAACCCAAGAATGGACTAACAGTTACCAAAGGGAAAGGGACTGGGAAGGATGGGTGGGAAGGGAGGGATAACTGGCAGGGGGGAGAAAGGGGGCATTACGATTAGCATGTATAATGTGCGGGGGGACACAGGGAGGGCTGTGCAACGCAGAGAAGACAAATAGTGATTCTACAACATCTTACTACACTGATGGACAGTGACTGTAATGTGGTATGTGGGGGGAAGTTGGTGAAGGGGGGAGTCTAGTAAACATAATGTTCCTCATGTAATTGTAGATTAATGATACCAAAATGAAATAAAAATAAAAACAAATTAAAAAAAAAAAAGAACTTGACCATATTGTTGGCCTCTACTTTTCAACTCTACTGAATCCCAAAAATCTCTGACCTTCTCCAAAAACCTCTTTCCCACCTGTATAGAGTGAGCTCCCACAAAGCAGACACAGTATCCTACATTGCATTTCTAAGAGCCTAGCATAGAGTATATATCAATATATACAAGTTATTTGATATTTTAACCAATTGTTCTAGGGTGAGGCCCACTCATTATATCCTTAATATGTAAACATTGGTGCCTTTTGTATGTTTGAACATGGGAAAAAGTAGCCAATTAAGTTCTTAAATATAGCTAGAAACACAGAACCTTTGAGCCTGTTTTGTTTCTTCTTTATTGGGTTTTTTGTTTAAAAAGTAAGGCCTGCTTATTTTAATACTTCAGAAAACAAGGCCGTCATCTCTATTCTTCAGTCATAATTCTTCCTCTGCCTTCCCTTATCAGATATTTATGTTCATATAAATATTATTTGTACTTCAGTATCATGGACAGTACTGCAGGTAGATATATCATTTTATACTCAATTGAATCGAGTACTGTACTAAAAGTGAAAAACAGAATGATTGTATGGGTACAGAAGGGCTGTAAGTGTATCCGTTGTTACCACTCATGGTCACATGGCTCCCTGGGAGCTGCACGTCTCTGCCACTGCCCAGCCTCTTGGGGGAGAGTACTGTACTGCATATCACTATCCTGGGAAAAGATCAAAATTCAAAATTTGAAGGATGGTTTCTACTGAATCCATATCTCTTTCACACCATTTTAAAGTAAAAAGATTGTTAAATTGAACCATTGTATGTCAGGGACTGTCTGTACAGTATTCAATAAATTACATGAGCTCTTCAGCACTTCATTATAAAATAGGCCTTTATGTTAGATGATTTTGTCCATCTATAGGCTAATATAAATATTCTGAACACATTTAAGGTAAGCTAGGCTAAACTATGTTGTTCAGTAGATTAATGATATTTTCAACTTAAATTGGGTTTATCAGGATGTAACCCTATCATAATTCAAGGAAGACCTGTAGTCCTACATCCTGGTGCTTTTATTTCTCCATAGTGGATTCACAAAACTGAAATTGCCAGATCAGGTGGTGTGTTTAGTTTTTAATTCCAGTAGGTGGGTTTTTTTTTTAATATAGTCTATATACAATATTACAGTGTTTTAGATACACAACTTAGTGATTCATCAATTATATGCATTATTAAATTCTCATCATAACTCTAGTTACTGTCAACATGCAGAGGTATTACAATATTATCGTCTATGCTATACTTCCATCCCTGTGACTTTATTATTTATTTCATAATTTGAAATTTGTACCTCTTTATCCCCTTCACCTATTTCACCATCCTCCCTCCTGTCCCCACCATGGTAACCAACCATCCATTCTCTGTGTTTATGAGTCTATTTCTGTTTTGTCTGTTGGTTTTGTTTTTCAGATTCCAAATATAAATAAAACCATATGGTATTCAGCTTTTTCTGACTTATTTCACTTAGCATAATACCTGCTAGGTCTGTCCATGTTGTCAGAAATGGCAGTATTTCTTTCTTTTTTATGGCTGAATAACATTCCATTGTGAATATGTACCACATCTTCTTTATTTCTTCATCTGTGTTGATGGACACTTTGATTGCTTCCATTACTTGGGTATTGTAAATAATGTGGCAATAAACATAGAGGTACATATACCTTTTTGAATTACTGATTTCATTTTTTTTCAGGTAGATTCCCAGAAGTGGAATTGCTGGGTTGTATGGTATTTCTGTTTTTAGTTTTTTGAGGAACCTCCATACTTGCACAGCAGTTTTACCAATTTGCATTCCCACCAACAGTGTAAGAGGGTTCCTATTTCTATGCATCCTCATTATTTGTTGTTCCTTGTCTTTTGGATATTGGCCATCCTAACTGGTGTGAGGTGGTATCTCATTGTGGTTTTAATTTGCATTTCCCTGATGATTAGTGATGTGGAGCATCTTTTCATGTGCCTATTGATCATTTGTATTTCTTTTTGGAGAATTGCTATTCGTATCCTCCACCCATTTTTTAATTGGGTTATTTGTGTTTTGGGTGTTGAGGTGTGTGTAAGCTCTTTATATATTTTGGGTGTTAACCCCTTACCAGATGAGTCATTTACAGATATATTCTCCTATACTGTAAGATGCCTTTTTGTTCTACTGATGCTGTCCTTTGCTGTGCAGAAGCTTTTTAGTTTGATGTAGTCTCATTTGTTCATTTTTGCTTTTGTTTCTCTCACTGAGAAGATGTGTTCAGGAAAAAGGGGCTCATATTTATATTCAAGAGATTTTGCCTATGTTTGCTTCTAAGAGTTTTATGGTTTCATGATGTACATTCAGGTCTTTGATCCATTTTGAGTTTACTTTTGTGTATGGAGTTAGATAATAATCCAGTTTCATTCTCTTGCATTTAGCTGTCCAGTTTTGCCAACACAGTTGTTAAAAAGGCTCTCTTTTCCCCAGTGTATATTCATGATTCCTTTATCATATGAATTGGCCATATGTGCATGGGCTTATGTCTGGGCTCTCTATTCTGTGCCATTGGTCTGTGGGTTCAGCTGTTATTTCTTCAAATAAGTTATCTACTCCTTTCTCCCTTCTTCTTCTGTGGCTCCTATAATGTGAACATTTGGATGTTTGATATTGTCTCAGACCTTTCCTCATTTCTTCTGATTCTTTTTTCTTTCTGTTGTTCAGCTTGAGTGCTTTCCATTACTTGGTCTTTCAAATTGATGACCTGGTTCTTCTGCATCCTCTAATTTACAGTTTATTCCCACTAGTGCATTTTTCATTTCATTTATTGTATTCTTCGTCTCTGATTGGTTCTGTTTTGTATCTTCTGTCTCTTTGTAGAGGTTTTCAGTGAGTTATTCCAATTTTCTCTCAAGTCTGATGAGCACCTTTATAATCATTATTTTGAACTCTTTATCTGGTAGATTGCTTAACTCTGTTTCATTTCATTCTTTTTCCCAAGTTTTGCCATGTTGTTTTGTTTCAAGTGTATTTCTCTGTCTCCTCATTTTGTCTGGCTTTCTGTGCTTGATTCTATGAATTAGTAGAAAGGGCTACCTCTCCTAGTCTTGAAGGATTGGCCTTGTGTAGGGGAGGCCCCTGGGCAGACTATGTGTGCCTGGTGGTTTTGACTAGTTGGCTGGAGGACTTGTGAACATTAGCTGGGATTTCCTGGTGTCAAGAGCTCTCAGGGCATGGTGTAAGGGAGGAGACACACTTGGAGGGGCTCAGTCTGAGGGGTACCTGAATGGATATTGATGGGGTCCATGCTGGTAGGGAGGTAGTAGGTCAAGGTATGGTCTCCCCACCTCCACAGCTACCTGCTTCGTGCCCAGGGTGCAGCAGCAGCTCAGGTACACTCTCCAGGGGTGTGCAGCCCCCAGGAAATCCCCACTTCCATGGGTACTGGCTCCAAGTCCAAGTTCACGGTGCAGCACCAGCTCAGGCATGTGGCAATGACTGGCTGCAGGGAAGCCCCAGCGGTGGCTAGGGGAGGCATATGCGACGGGCTCTGTGACTTCAGGGCAGCTGCAGCCCAAATGCACTTTCCTGTGCTGATGAGTCTGGGTGTGGGCTGGGAAGCCACTTAAACCAAATCTGAAATCAGTGTGTGCACCCCAGCCCTGCTCCCGACATCACTATCAGTGTGAGGAAGGACTATAAACAATAGTGCTCTCCAGACCTCCAATCTGGGAAGAGTTCCAGCTGGTATTTTAGTTCTGTAAACCAGGTTTTTTTTTTTCCCTTACAGTCTAGATGCACTTCAAAGTGCAGCTTTTTTTTCCTCTGCCTCAGGGCAGGGAATCTGTGACCAGGTCCCTCAGCAGTAGCCTCCCCTCTGCAGGTCATCACACTGGGGGTGGCGTTCCCTGTGTTATGGCGTCTGTCTGTCCTGATGTGTGTGCTCTTTCTGTCCCTCATTGTGCAGGTGCTCAGTTAGTGCTTGGTTCTTCCTCAGGATGAGGTGCCCTGTGCACAGGTGTAGGTTCCATGTGAAGGTGGGAGGAGGTGGGTTCAAGCTCTCTCTATGCCGCTATCTTACTGGAAGTCTCAGGTTATTATATTTTTTAAAGGATGTTATCAGTTTACATTTTTTTAAATTAATTAATTTATTTTGTTGTCATTAATCTACAATTACATGAAAAATATTATGTTTACTAGGGTCCCCCCTTCACTAAATCCCCCCCACAAACCCCATTACAGTCACTGTCCATCAGCGTAGTAAGATGCTGTAGAATCACTACTTGTCTGTGTTGCACAGCCCTCCCCATGCCCCCCTCCACATTATACATGCTAATCGTAATGCCCCCTTTCTTTTTCCCCCACCCTTATCCCTCCCTTCCCTCCCTTTCTCCCCAGTCTCTTTCCCTTTGGTAACTGTTAGTCCATTCTTAGGTTCTATGATTCTGCTGCTGTTTTGTTCCTTCAGTCTTTCTTTGTTCCTATAGTCTTTGGGTTTGAGGTGAGTCTCTTGTAAGCAGCATAGAGATGGGTCTTGCTTTTTTATCCATTCTATTATTCTGTGTCTTTTGATTGTTGCTTTCAGTCCATTTACATTTGGGGTGATTATTGAAAGATATGTACTTATTGCCATTGCAGGCTTTAGATTCGTGGTTGCCAAAGGTTCAAGGTTAGCTTCTTTAGTATCTTACTGTCTAATTTAACTCACTTATTGAGCTATTTTAAACACTTGTCTGGTCATTCTTTATTTTTTTCCCTTCTTATTCCTCCTCCTCCATTCTTTATATGTTGGTTGTTTAATTCTGTGCTCTTTTGTGCTCTCTTTAACTGCTTTTATGGGTAGTTGATTTTATTTTTTGCCTTTAGTTAGTATTTGGTTGGTCTGCTTTCTTTGCTGTGATTCTATTTTCTCTGGTGACATCTATTTAGTCTTAGGAGTGCTCCCATCTAGAGCAGTCCCTCTAAAATACCCTGTAGAGGTGGTTTGTGGGAGGCAAATTCCCTCAACTTTTGCTTGTCTGGGAATTGTTTTTTTTTTTTATTTTTATTGAAGGGTAGTTGACGCACAGTATTACATTACATTAGTTTCAAGTGTACAACACAGTGGTAGAACATTTATATACATAATTCGAGGTTCCAGCTATCACCCTACCAAGCTGTTACATTATCTTGACTATATTCCTTATGCTATACATTACATCCCGGTTACTTATTTATTTTACCATTGGAAGTCTGTCCTTTTTTTTTTTTTGTGAGGGCATCTCTCATATTTATTGATCAAATGATTGTTAACGACAATAAAATTCTGTATAGGGGAGTCAATGCTCAATGCACAATCATTAATCCACCCCAAGCCTAATTTTCGTCAGTCTCCAATCTTCTGAGGCATAACAAACAAGTTCTTACATGGAGAACAAATTCTTACATAATGAATAAGTTACATAGTGAACAGTACAAGGGGAGTCATCACAGAAACTTTCAGTTTTGCTCATGCATTATGAACTCTAAACAGTCAGTTCAAATATGAATACTCATTTGGTTTTTATACTTGATTTATGTGTGGATACTACATTTCTCTCTTTATTATTATTATTTTTAATAAAATGCTGAAGTGGTAGGTAGATACAAGATAAAGGTAGAAAACATAGTTTAGTGTTGTAAGAGAGCAAATGTAGATGATCAGGTGTGTGCCTGTAGACTATGTGTTAATCCAAGCTAGACCAGGGCAATAAAACATCCACGTATGCAGAAGATTTCTCTCAGAACAGGGGGGGTGAGGTTCTAAGCCTCACCTCTGTTGATCCCCAATTTCTCACCTGATGGCCCCCCTGTGACTGTGCCTGTCTTAGGTTGTTCCTCCCTTGAGGAATCTTACCCGTCTCTGGCTAACCAGTCATCTTCTGGGGCCATACAGGGAAATGTGAAGTTGGTAAGTGAGAGAGAAGCCTTATTGTTTGAAAAGGTTAGCTTTTTACATCTTTGCATATTTATGCCCTGTGGCTTCTATGCCCAGCATTTGTCTTGAGGTATCTTTGCAACTTGGAAGAATTATGATACTCGATAAATTTGATACGAGGCACGAATTCTATTTAAGGGTTGTAATTAGGAAGGAAGAAGAAAAGCTATAGAAGTAGCAGGCGGAAGAAAACATGGGAAGATTGATTATTTCTTTGGCATATCTTCTTGTAGAGTAACTTCAGCATGAATAGGTTTTAAGCTACTACTTAAATTGCGCACACACATTAACATAATAGGAGTATAGTTACATAACCAAAGCATACCTGTAATTACCAGCCATCTCCAGTGAAACCAAGAAAACCAGTTAGGCACCTTAGGCATTTGTGAAAACTTATCTATGACATGGTGGATATTGTCCAACTGAACTTGAGCAGTCTGAGAGAAATCAGACAAATTAAAACAGCCCATTCCTGGGGACTGTTCACATGCCATATGTTCTTTTAACAGTAAATAGTCTGTAGTTGTAAGACTTTGGAGCGCTACAATTTGCACTTCTCCAAATTCTTGGTTGAGTTCCAACAGTATAGATCCAGTCAAATTTGTTGTTTTACTGTATGCGCAGGCCAGTTTAGATATCTCCTTCCTCATTCCCATGGCAAGTCCAGGAACGGGTGGGATGAGTGCATCTACAGCTGTAGCAGTGCGTGGATCTTTGTTGGGGTTTTTTGATGATCATCTTCTGGCATGAGTCTTCCAGAGAGTGCTGATGTTGGAAGTTCTTTTTCATATCGTATCTTAGTTCATTTTTGGGGTAGCCCAATTAGGCTTTGATCCTCTGTATAAACACAAACAGACCCTTTGCCTACACTTTTATATGCCCTTTATACCCTTGTGTAGAACTCGTTGGAGGTTACCACACAGGAACTGCCCTTTTTTTTTTTTTTTTTCTTTGTTTTTGGTATCACTAATCTACACTTACATGATGAATATTATGCTTACTAGGCTCTCCCCTATACCAGGTCTCCCCTATAAACCCCTTTACAGTCATTGTCCATCAGCATAGCAAAATGTTGTAGAATCACTACTTGCCTTCTCTGTGTTGTACAGCCCTCCCTTTTCTCCTACCCCCCCTTGCATGTTAATCTTAATACCCCCCTACTTCTCCTCCCCTTATCCCTCCCTACCCACCCATCCTCCCCAGTCCCTTTCCCTTTGGTACCTGTTAGTCCATTCTTGAGTTCTGTGATTCTGCTGCTGTTTTGTTCCTTCAGTTTTTCCTTTGTTCTTATATTCCACAGATAAGTGAAATCATTTGGTATTTCTCTTTCTCCGCTTGGCTTGTTTCACTGAGCATAATACCCTCCAGCTCCATCCATGTTGCTGCAAATGATTGGATTTGCCCTTTTCTTATGGCTGAGTAGTATTCCATTGTGTATATGTACCACATCTTCTTTATCCATTCATCTATTGATGGACATTTAGGTTGCTTCCAATTCTTGGCTATTGTAAATAGTGCTGTGATAAACATAGGGGTGCATCTGTCTTTCTCAAACTTGATTGCTGTGTTCTTAGGGTAAATTCCTAGGAGTGCAATTCCTGGGTCAAATGGTAAGTCTGTTTTGAGCATTTTGATGTACCTCCATACTGCTTTCCACAATGGTTGAACTAACTTACATTCCCACCAGCAGTGTAGGAAGGTTCCCCTTTCTCCACAGCCTCGCCAACATTTGTTGTTGTTTGTCTTTTGGATGGCAGCCATCCTTACTGGTGTGAGGTGATACCTCATTGTAGTTTTAATTTGCATTTCTCTGATAATTAGCGATGTGGAGCATCTTTTCATGTGTCTGTTGGCCATCTGTATTTCTTTTTTGGAGAACTGTGTGTTCAGTTCCTCTGCCCATTTTTTAATTGGGTTATTTGTTTTTTGTTTGTTGAGGCGTGTGAGCTCCTTATATATTCTGGACGTCAAGCCTTTATCGGATGTGTCATTTTCAAATATATTCTCCCATACTGTAGGGATCCTTCTTGTTCTATTGATGGTGTCTTTTGCTGTACAGAAGCTTTTCAGCTTAATATAGTCCCACTTACTCATTTTTGCTGTTGTTTTCCTTGCCCGGGGAGATATGTTCAAGAAGAGGTCACTCATGTTTATGTCTAAGAGGTTTTTGCCTATGTTTTCTTCCAAGAGTTTAATGGTTTCATGGCTTACATTCAGGTCTTTGATCCATTTTGAGTTTACTTTTGTATATGGGGTTAGACAATGGTCCAGTTTCATTCTCCTACATGTAGCTGTCTAGTTTTGCCAGCACCACCTGTTGAAGAGACTGTCATTTCACCATTGTATGTCCATGGCTCCTTTATCAAATATTAATTGACCATATATGTCTGGGTTAATGTCTGGATTCTCTAGTCTGTTCCATTGGTCTTTGGCTCTGCTCTTGTGCCAGTACCAAATTGTCTTGATTACTATGGCTTTATAGTAGAGCTTGAAGTTGGGGAGTGAGATCCCCCCTACTTTATTCTTCTTTCTCAGGATTGCTTTGGCTATTCGGGGTCTTTTGTGTTTCCATATGAATTTTTGAATTATTTCTTCCAGTTCATTGAAGAATGTTGCTGGTAGTTTCATAGGGATTGCATCAAATCTGTATATTGCTTTGGGCAGGATGGCCATTTTGACGATATTAATTCTTCCTAGCCACGAGCATGGGATGAGTTTCCATCTGTTAGTGTCCCCTTTAATTTCTCTTAAGAGTGACTTGTAGTTTTCAGAGTATAAGTCTTTCACTTCTTTGGTTAGGTTTATTCCTAGGTATTTTATTTTTTTTGATGCAATTGTGAATGGAGTTGTTTTCCTGATTTCTCTTTCTGTTGGTTCATTGTTAGTATACAGGAAAGCCACAGATTTCTGTGTGTTGATTTTGTATCCTGCAACTTTGCTGTATTCCGATATCAGTTCTAGTAGTTTTGGGGTGGAGTCTTTAGGGTTTTTTATGTACAGTATCATGTCATCTGCAAATAGTGACAGTTTAACTTCTTCTTTACCAATCTGGATTCCTTGTATTTCTTTATTTTGTCTGATTGCCGTGGCTAGGACCTCCAGTACTATGTTAAATAACAGTGGAGAGAGTGGGCATCCCTGTCTAGTTCCTGATCTCAGCGGAAATGCTTTCAGCTTCTCGCTGTTCAATATAATGTTGGCTGTGGGTTTATCATAGATGGCCTTTATTATGTTGAGGTACTTGCCCTCTATTCCCATTTTGCTGAGAGTTTTTAACATGAATGGATGTTGAACTTTGTCGAATGCTTTTTCAGCATCTATGGAGATGATCATGTGGTTTTTGTCTTTCTTTTTGTTGATGTGGTGGATGATGTTGATGGACTTTCGAATGTTGTACCATCCTTGCATCCCTGGGATGAATCCCACTTGGTCATGGTGTATGATCCTTTTGATGTATTTTTGAATTCGGTTTGCTAATATTTTGTTGAGTATTTTTGCATCTACGTTCATCAGGGATATTGGTCTGTAGTTTTCTTTTTTGGTGGGGTCTTTGCCTGGTTTTGTTATTAGGGTGATGTTAGCTTCATAGAATGAGTTTGGGAGTATCCCCTCCTCCTCTATTTTTTGGAAAACTCTAAGGAGAATGGGTATTATGTCTTCCCTGTATGTCTGATAAAATTCCGAGGTAAATCAATCTGGCCGGGAGTTTTGTTCTTTGGTAGTTTTTGATTACCTCTTCAATTTCGTTGCTGGTAATTGGTCTGTTTAGATTTTCTGTTTCTTCCTGGGTCAATCTTGGAAGGTTATATTTTTCTAGGAAGTTGTCCATTTCTCCTAGGTTTCCCAGCTTGTTAGCATATAGGTTTTCATAGTATTCTCCAATAATTCTTTGCATTTCTGTGGGGTCCGTCGTGATTTTTCCTTTCTCATTTCTGATACTGTTGATTTGTGTTGACTCTCTTTTCTTCTTAATAAGTCTGGCTAGAGGCTTATCTATTTTGTTTATTTTCTCAAAGAACCAGCTCTTGGTTTCATTGATTTTTGCTATTGTTTTATTCTTCTCAATTTTATTTATTTCTTCTCTGATCTTTATTATGTCCCTCCTTCTGCTGACCTTAGGCCTCATCTGTTCTTCTTTTTCCAATTTCGATAATTGTGACATTAGACCATTCATTTGGGATTGCTCTTCCTTTTTTAAATATGCTTGGATTGCTATATACTTTCCTCTTAAGACTGCTTTTGCTGCGTCCCACAGAAGTTGGGGCTTAGTGTTGTTGTTGTCATTTGTTTCCATATATTGCTGGATCTCCATTTTGATTTGGTCATTGATCCATTGATTATTTAGGAGCGTGTTGTTAAGCCTCCATGTGTTTGTGAGCCTCTTTGCTTTCTTTGTACAGTTTATTTCTAGTTTTATGCCTTTGTGGTCTGAAAAGTTGGTTGGTAGGATTTCAATCTTTTGGAATTTTCTGAGGCTCTTTTTGTGGCCTAGTATGTGGTCTATTCTGGAGAATGTTCCATGTGCACTTGAGAAGAATGTATATCCCGCTGCTTTTGGATGTAGAGTTCTATAGATGTCTATTAGGTCCATCTGCTCTACTGTGTTATTCAGTGCTTCCGTGTCCTTACTTATTTTCTGCCCAGTGGATCTATCCTTTGGGGTGAGTGGTGTGTTGAAGTCTCCTAGAATGAATGCATTGCAGTCTATATCCCCCTTTAGTTCTGTTAGTATTTGTTTCACATATGCTGGTGCTCCTGTGTTGGGTGCATATATATTTAGAATGGTTATATCCTCTTGTTTGACTGAGCCCTTTATCATTATGTAGTGTCCTTCTTTATCTCTTGTTACTTTCTTTGTTTTGAAGTCTATTTTGTCTGATATTAGTACTGCAACCCCTGCTTTCTTCTCACTGTTGTTTGCTTGAAATATGTTTTTCCATCCCTTAACTTTTAGTCTGTACATGTCTTTGGGTTTGAGGTGAGTTTCTTGTAAGCAGCATATAGATGGGTCTTGCTTTTTTATCCATTCTGTTACTCTGTGTCTTTTGATTGGTGCATTCAACCCATTAACATTTAGGGTGACTATTGAAAGATATGTACTTATTGCCATTGCAGGCTTTAAATTCGTGGTTACCAAAGGTTCAAGGTTAGCCTCTTTAGTATCTTACTGCCTAACTTAGCTCGCTTATTGAGCTGTTATATACACTGTCTGGAGATTCTTTTCTTCTCTCCCTTCTTGTTCCTCCTCCTCGATTCTTCATATGTTGGGTGTTTTGTGCTGTGCTCTTTCTAGGAGTGCTCCCATCTAGAGCAGTCCATGTAAGATGTTCTGTAGAGGTGGTTTGTGGAAAGCAAATTCCCTCAGCTTTTGTTTGTCTGGGAATTGTTTAATCCCACTGTCATATTTGAATGATAGTCGTGCTGGATACAGTATCCTTGGTTCAAGGCCCTTCTGTTTCATTGTATTAAATATATCATGCCATTCTCTTCTGGCCTGTAGGGTTTCTGTTGAGAAATCTGACGTTAGCCTGATGGGTTTCCCTTTATAGGTGACCTTTTTCTCTCTAGCTGCCTTTAACACTCTTTCCTTGTCCTTGATCTTTGCCATTTTAATTATTATGTGTCTTGGTGTTGTCCTCCTTGGATCCTTTCTGTTGGGGGTTCTGTGTATTTCCGTGGTCTGTTCGATTACTTCCTCCCCCAGTGTGGGGAAGTTTTCAGCAATTATTTCTTCTAAGATACTTTCCATCTCTTTGCCTCTCTCTTCTTCTTCTGGGACCCCTATAATACGGATATTGTTCCTTTTGGATTGGTCACACAGTTCTCTTAACATTGTTTCATTCCTGGAGATCCTTTTGTCTCTCTGTATGTCAGCTTCTATGCGTTCCTGTTCTCTGATTTCAATTCCATCAATGGCCTCTTGCATTCTATCCATTCTGCTTATAAACCCTTCCAGAGTTTGTTTCATTTCTGCGATCTCCTTTCTGGCATCTGTGATCTCTTTCCGGACTTCATCCCATTTTTCTTGCGTATTTCTCTGCATCTCTGTCAGCATGTTTATGATTCTTATTTTGAATTCTTTGTCAGGAAGACTGGTTAGGTCTGTCTCCTTCTCTGGTGTTGTCTCTGTGATCTTTGTCTGCCTGTAGCTTTGCCTTTTCATGGTGATAGGAATAGTCTGCAGAACTGGGACGAGTGACGGCTGGAAGGACTTCCTTTCTTGTTGGTTTGTGGCCCTCCTCTCCTGGGAGAACAGCGGCCTCTAGTGGCTTGTGCTGCGCAGCTGCGCGCAGACAGGGTTTCTGCTTCCTGCCCGGCTGCTATGGAGTTAATCTCCGCTGTTGCCGTGGGCGTGGCCTCGCTCGGGCAGCTACTCCAAAATGGTGGAGTCGCGTTGGAGCAGGAGCTGCTGGGAGGCTATTTATCTCCGTAAGGGGCCTGCCTGCTCCCTGCAGCCCAGGGGTTAGGGTGCCCAGAGATCCCGGATTCCCTACCTCTGGATTAAGTGACCCGCCCTGCCCCTTTAAGACTTCCAAAAAGCACCCGCCAAAACAAAACAACGACCACAAAAAAAAATAAAATAAAATAAGAAAAAAAATTTTTTTTTAATTAAAAAAAAAAAAAAAGGGGGGGTGGTCGTTCGTTTTTCTTTATTCTCCGGTGCCAGCCTCAGGCCTCTGCTCACCGGTCTTTCTGCCCTGTTTCCCTAGTATTGGGGTCCCTATCCCTTTAAGACTTCCAAAAAGCGCTCGCCAAAACAAAACAGCAAAAAAGCAAAAAAAAAAAAAAATGGTCGCGCGCTTTTCTTATGTCCTCTGTCGCCCAGCCTCCAGTGCCCGCTCACTGTTCTTGCTGCCCTGTTTCCCTAGTATTGGGGTCCCTATCCCTTTAAGACTTCCAAAAAGCGCTCGCCAAAACAAAACAGCAAAAAAGCAAAAAAAAAATGGTCGCGCGCTTTTCTTATGTCCTCTGTCGCCCAGCCTCCAGTGCCTGCTCACTGTTCTTGCTGCCCTGTTTCCCTAGTATTGGGGTCCCTATCCCTTTAAGACTTCCAAAAAGCGCTCGCCAAAACAAAACAGCAAAAAAGGAAAAAAAAAAATGGTCGCGCGCTTTTCTTATGTCCTCTGTCGCCCAGCCTCCAGTGCCTGCTCACTGTTCTTGCTGCCCTGTTTCCCTAGTATTGGGGTCCCTATCCCTTTAAGACTTCCAAAAAGCGCTCGCCAAAACAAAACAGCAAAAAAGCAAAAAAAAAAATGGTCGCGCGCTTTTCTTATGTCCTCTGTCGCCCAGCCTCCAGTGCCTGCTCACTGTTCTTGCTGCCCTGTTTCTCTAGTATTGGGGTCCCTATCCCTTTAAGACTTCCAAAAAGCGCTCGCCAAAACAAAACAGCAAAAAAGCAAAAAAAAAAAAAATGGTCGCGCGCTTTTTTTATGCCCTCTGTCGCCCAGCCTCCAGTGCCTGCTCACTGTTCTTGCTGCCCTGTTTTCCTAGTATCGAGCGCCCTGCACTCTGGCCCGGATGGCTGGGGCTGGGTGTTCGGCAGTCCTGGGCTCCGTCTCCCTCCCGCTCTGCCTGCTCTTCTCCCGCCGGGAGCTGGGGGGAGGGGCGTTCGGCTCCCGTGGGGCCGGGGCTTGTATCTTACCCCCTTCGCGAGGCGCTGGGTTCTCTCAGGTGCGGATGTGGTCTGGATATTGTCCTGTGTCCTCTGGTCTTTATTCTAGGAAGGGTTGTCTTTGTTATATTTTCATAGATATATGTTGTTTTGGGAGGAGATTTCCGCTGCTCTACTCACGCCGCCATCTTCCGCCCCTCCCTGGGAATTGTTTAATCCCTCCTTCATATCTAAATGATAGTTGTGCTGGATACAGTATCCTTGGTTCAAGGCCCTTCTCTTTCATTGCATTAAATATATCATGCCATTCTCTTCTGGCCTGTAAGGTTTCTGTTTAGAAGTCTGATGATAGCCTGATGGATTTTCCTTTGTAGGTGACCTTTTTCCTCTCTCTAGCTGCCTTTAACACTCTGTCCTTGTCCTTGATCTTTGCCATTTTAATTATTATGTGTCTTGGTGTTGTCTTCCTTGGGTCCTTTCTGTTGGGAGTTCTGTACACTTCCATGGTCTGATCGATTATTTCCTCCCCCAGTTTGGGGAAGTTTTCAGCAATTATTTCTTCAAATACTCTTTCTATCCCTTTCTCTCTCTCTTCTTCTGGTGCCCCTATGATGCGGATATTGTTCCTTTTGGATTGGTCGCACAGTTCTCAGTATTGTTTCATTCCTGGAGATCCTTTTATCTCTCTGTGTGTCAGCTTCTATGCGTTCCTGTTCTCTGGTTTCTATTCCATCAGTGGCCTCTTGCATCTTATCCATTCTGTTTATAAATCCTTCCAGAGATTGTTTCATTTCTGTAATGTCCTTCTGGACATCATCCCTTAGCTCTTGCATATTTCTCTGCAGCTCCATCATCATGGTTATGAGCTTTATTTTTAATTCTGTTTCAGGAAGACTGGTTAGGTCTATCTCCTTCTCAGGGTTGCCTCTGTGATCTTGGTCTGTATCAATTTCTTCTGCCTTTTCATGGCAATAGATTTATTTGTGGGGAGCTGGCACATGTGTTGGGTAAGAGAAAGTCCCTTCTTGCCAGTTTGTGGCCTTCCTCTCCTGGGAGAACAGCAGCCTCTAGCAGCTTGTGCTGGGCAGCTGCGTGCAGACAGGGCTTCTGATCTTGCCCGGCCGCTATGGAGTTTAACGCTGCAGTTGCTGTTGGTGTGGCTGCCTCAGGCTGCTGCTCCAATATGACAGAGCCGCATCGGAGGGGGAACAGGCGGGAGGCTGTTTATCGTGGTGAGGGGCCTCCATGCTGCACTGCAGGGGTTCGGGTGCCCAGAGTTCCCCGTGATTCCCAGTTGCTGGGCTAAGTGTCCTGGGGCACTTCCGTCCAGCTGTGGTGTCCCTGTCCCTTTAAGACTTTCAAGAAGCACTCGTTTTTCTTTGTCCCGGGTGCGCCGGCTGCGGGGACCCACTCACAGGTCTTACTGTCCTGTTTCCCTAGTTTCCAGCACTCCACGCACCCACTGTGTGTCTGTGCTCTGGTGCGGATGGCTGGGGCTGGGTGTTTAGCAGTCCTGGGCTCCCTCTCCCTCCCTGCTCTGACTCCTCTCCTCCTGCCCAGAGCTGGGGTGAGGGGCGCTTGGGTCCCGCCAGGCCGCAGCTTGTATCTTACCCCCTTTGCAAGGCGCTGGGTTCTCGCAGGTGTGGATGTAGTCTGGCTGTTGTCCTGTGTCTTCTGGTCTCTCTTTTAGGATTAGTTGTATTTGTTGTATTTTCAAAAATATATATGGTTTTGGGAGGAGATTTCCGCTGCTCTACTCACACCGCCATCTTGGTTCTCTTTCAGTTTACATTTTTACAAACCATAGATGAAAGCCTGTTTCTCCACATCCTTGGTAGCATTTAGAAATTTCTTTTAATGTTTCCCAATATGAACAGTTTAAAATGGCAAGAGGCCTTTATTAATCAGTGTTTAGTAGTTAAAAGTGAAAGGATACTAAATAGTTTTTAGATATTTGAAAGGCATGTTATTCTTGATCTTAAAAGGAAAAAACATCTTTGTCCTTTCATAACATGAAAAATGCAAGTGAGAACAGATACTTATTTCTACATGCAGTCAAATAAGTAAATTAATATTTTGAAACAAGCAGGTTTTCAGTGTTTTTCCCTACTTTCAGTCATTTTCTTGAAGTAAGCAAGCTAGCCAATGGCTTCTAATTTTTCCTAGCTTAATGCAGATACAGAAAAAGAAGGAGAAGAGTTTGAAGACAACATGGATGTTTTTGATGACAGCAGTTCCAGCCCTTCCGGCACATTACGAAATTATCCACTCACCTGCAAAGTTGTTTATTCCTACAAGGTTTGTATTTCTCTAAACACATTGCTCATAGTAAATTATAACAACTCTGAAAATACATGTAGCTGTATCTACTCAGCCTCTCCTACTGTGCTTAACATAAAACCGGTGTTCAATTTATAGTAAAAGCAACTTAACATAATGTAAAGACTAGCTGTGACATCAGAGTGCCTGAGTTAAAATCTTATCTACCACTTACTTGACTACACTAGTCCCTTAATCTCTGTGAGACTCAGTTTTCTCATCTGTATTATGGGAATAATATTGTAAGACTTTTTGTAAATAGTACTCATCCTTACTATCAATTGCATGCTTGGCCCAAGACCCTCCATTAAGATAATCCTCAAAATTGATATTAAAAGAAAACTCTTTTACAAAGCAGTTATATTAAACTTTACCTTGCCTGGTCTTAATATAGCCACTTCTTGTTTCCATGTTAAGGAGGGACCAGGATAAATAGGTGCCAGAATTTCTAAACCTGATTTGTTGTAATAATTCTTAATTTTTCTCACCCCTGCCCAGCTTGTCACATTAACTTTTTGCTTATACAAAGTAAATTGAGTTTCAGTTTCCCCGTTCCTCTCTTTTGCTCACTCCCCTCATCCAGTCCATCAGGCAGCCCAATTGAAATAGTCCACCTCCAAAACACATTCTGAATCCATTCACTTCTCACCATCTTGGTCTAGGCCATTGCTTTGATTACAGTGAAAGAAAAGAGACTAATTTGGTATCCCTTCTTCATACTTGCTTCCCAAGAGTCCATTTGTCCACTCTGCAGCTAGAATTATCTTTAACACATAAAGATTATTTTATTCCTCTGCCTATAACCTTTTATAAGCTTCCATCACATGTAGAAAAGCAAACTCTTCACTAGTATCTAGTGTTCATGTTGATCTGTCCCCTGCCAGTCTCCCTAGCTTCACGTCAGAGCATTCCTGTCCCCGAACCACTCAGTACACGTTAGCCACGTGGCTGCCTTTTAATCTTCGAAAGCACCATCCTCCCTCCTGACTTAATAACTTTGCATTTCGTGTCCCCTCTACCTAGAAACATCTTTTCCCAAATCTTGGTTGGCTGCCTACTGCTCTTCATTGAGGCTTAGCTCAAATAGTGCCTCCTCAGGTTTCCCCTAACCCCCCCAAATATATAACGAACTTCTTAGTCACTGCTCATATCCCATTGCCCTTTTGCCCTCTTTATTTACTGTATAGCACTCATCACCAACCAAACTTAATCTTGCTTTCATATTTCTTTTGTCTGACTCCACACTAAAGGTCCATGAAGGCAGAAACCTTGTCTGTGTACCTTATCTATATGTCTTCAGCACCCAGGACAATGTCTGGCACACAGTAGGTCCTCAGTAAATGATTGTAGAATGAATAAATGAACGATGTAAGGAAGGCATGAACAAATAAATCCTCCTCTGACCTCCATGCTGATGGAGACCTAGTGCTTAAGGAGCAATAGAGGAAGGGTATGGAAGGAATCTTCAACAGTCATACATGGAACAATCTCTTTCACATCACCATCCCTGGAAAGCCAAAAATTTGCAGTATTTGCTCCTCAAAATCAGTGATTTCCAGAGTTTTTAATTTAACATAATTTTCATTATATATTTAAATTAGTAATATTTCCTCTTTTCCAGAAGGATTGGGGTTTTTTTTTTGGTATAAGATATTTTGATAATCCTTTGAAAATTTTAAGTCATCTTCTGAGATGCTTGTGTTATCAAGTATTATAAATCTAGGGTTGGGAATGTTTCTTTCCCATTGCTCCCTTTTTAGTACTGTATTTACTTTGAAGTTCCAGAATCAAAATATAAGGTCCTTATAGAGGGTTTTATGCTAAGTGAAATAAGTCAGACAGAGAAAGACAAATACCATATTATTTCATTTATAAGTGCAATCTAAAATACAAAACAAACTAACAAAACAGGAATAGACTCATAAACACAGGCAATAGACTGGTGGTTGCCATAGGAGACAGGGATGAGGGAATAGGTGAAAGACCTAAAGGGTATAAAGAGGTCCACGATTCCAATTATAAAATAAATTAGTTACAGGGTTGAAAGTATAGCATAGTGAGTATTGCCCATAATAATATAATTAATATCTTTATATGTTGGCCGATGGTAACTATATTTATTGTGAGCATTTAGTAATTGTCAAATCACTTATACACCTGAAGCCAATATATCAATTACATTTCAATTAAAACAAATTTAAGATCCTTAAATAGAGAGGGTCCTAAGTGTCTGAGTGATTATGAACAGCACACATCATCCAGAATTCCCTCTATTGGCTTATCCCAGACCTGTCCCTATTATAGACTATAGAACTCTATTATCAGTTAATCACTGAACATTTATTGAGTGCCCAATATGTGATAAATTTTAAGAATGCAAAAATGGATGTGACACAATTCCTGACCCCTAGTCTAGAGAGAGTAAATAATAAACTGAAAAATAGACTGTGTGGAAACATTTATAGTAGAGGTAAGACTGCTGATTCTTTCCGTGATATTTGGGAGAAATTATACAGATGAGGTGGCATTTAAACTGGGTCATGAATAGGATCTTTCTAGGTATAGTGAAAAGGTAAGGAAGGGAGAGAGCTTTCTAAGCAAGGAGAACCGCAGATGCAGAGACACGGTTGATGAGAGTGTGACGTGCTCAGGAAATGTTCAGTGCAGTGGCGTGTGAGCCTCAAGTGTGGGGAAGAGAGCCGCTGAAGTAAAGCTGCTTGCTGTCAGACGGTAAAGGGCCTTGTATATCTGACCAGAATTTGGCTTTTATCCTGGCTGGGAGCAGCCATTGAGTGTTCTAAAATCAGACTGGGCTTTTAAGAAGGTAACCCTGGTTGTAACATTATAGAATATAGATTTGTATAGAAAGAGACTAACTATAAGCCTCCTAGTGATTCCTATGGTCCAGACCAGCAAAGAAGGCCTGGATTAGTCTGATGAGAACAAAGAAAAGCTATATTTAAGGATTAAATTCAAACGCCTCAAAAATGTCAACTTTTAATTCTACTAACATACATCTTAAGGAAATAACACAAAATATAGAAGAAAATTTTGGATACAAAAATGTCCTTTCCCTCCTATTTCCAGTTGGCTTTTATAAACTGTATTAATGTATTAGCACTTACATAATTGCAAAGTAAAAAATAAAAGTTTTAATTTTCAAAAAAAAAAAAATGTCCTTTCATCATAGTACTACTTTGTAATAGCTCAAAGTTGACAGTCCAGTAAGGGAATATTTAATTAACCATAATTACATCAATATAACAAAACATAAAATATTATGAAAATAATTGAAAATTACACTAGTGAGAATTTTTTAAAAGAAGAAATGCTATGTTATGTCAAAAAAGTAAAATACCAAATTGCATGCACTTTAAGATCTCAGTTATGTATATTCCCAGCCTTCCTACAATGAACATGTAATACTTTTATAATCAGGAAAAAGCATATTGTTTTAAAAGAAAACAGGAAATTTAGAGTGGTGGGAATGGAGGCCATGGCTCCTTCTAGAGTTCTGGCTGTTGCTGGATATTAGGACTTCAGGAAGCAGTGTGAGACCACTTGTTTATTGAATAACTATTTACTGACCACGTGCTGTCTCTAGTTGGGGTAAGTTAGAAGAAATACATTCCCTGCCTTTAAAAAGTCATTCTAGTAGAAAGCCCACAAGAGCAGACAACTAAATAGAGTGCCATGTGGTCACTGTCGGAGGGATGCACAAAGCCTGGTAAGAACAAACGGAGGAAGAAGCAAGCAGCTCATTGGGGTGGCCTTGGAGAACATATGAGCTGGGCTTCAAGTCATGAGTAATAATAAAAGCTACCATTTATGAAGTACTGTGTGCCTGGTATTTTTTTTCCCTAATCCCTTCAATAACCCGATAAGGAAGATATTATCAGCTAACCCATTAATTCAGCAAATGTTAATTGAGCACTTTTCATGTACCACCTGTCCTCCTTTCTAGGCTCAGGGATACAGCACTGATCAAAACAGGCAAAATTCTCTGCCCGTGCAGAGAATTTTCACATTCTAATAGGAATAGAAAAAAAACTGAGGTTCAGAGATGTCTTGTGGCCACTTGCCCTTAGAAACACTAATTACTTGAACCCACAGTAATGTAAACCCATTCACCAGATGGAAAAGAGGGAGCAGGACCTGCTGGAAAGAAAGAACAGCCTGGTAAAGTATAGAAGCAAGGAAGAACAGGGTGGGTTCAGAGAATAGGGAATAGTGTGCTGTAGCCAAAGAATAAAGAGACCACGGGGACCAAATTCATGTAGGTACCATAGTCTTCCATGCCATGCAGAGGACTTGACCTTGTCAGGTGGGAGAATGGTATGATCAAGCTAGCGTCTGCTTATGAAATGATGCTGAGCAACTTGCATGGACCTCCAGGACTTTTCTGTAGGGCAGCAATATACTGAAAGCTGTTCTTATCCCTCCTGCTTTGCTCTCACTGATTGAAGTCTTGTTGTGTTGATACTAGTTAAGTCTTGCCATGGAGTTAGGAAAAACATCTTTGTTATATAATGCCTGTTGCAGTATATTCATAGGGTGGTGTAGCTTCAAATTAGCAAAGAAATTCCACTGGAAAAACTACCAAAAATCAGTGAGCTTTTTTCCCTCATGTTTTGAATCAGAGTTAATTTGCTTTAACTAATGGCCCTGGAGTATTTCTGTGAATGGTCAGCCATTTTCAATACTGTTTTTTCCATCTCTGCAGCCGTGGTAATGTCCAGAGTCTGGGTTTGGTGAGATATTATGAAGCACATGAAATGGTAAATGAGTCGCGGAAAGTGACCCATTTTCTTGCCTTATTTTCCCTGGTGTAACTTGGAGATATTTTACACTTTGAGACTGTGAGATTTGAAAAACTGTATGGTCTTAAGTGGTAGTTTAAACTGATCTTGGTCCTTGGGGAAAGCGTGTAAGACTGTTCACTAGAGAGAGTGAGAAGATGCCAGCAGGCCCCTCCCTGTTACATGTGACAGGCAGGTCTCTCTAGGCAACAATGCCACATAGTCTCCCTCCAACCCCTCTGCAGAGCCCCTGAGAGTGCTCTCAGATTCCACAGTCTCCAGGGCCGGTGCTAGTGGACTCCTGCTGTCAGGGGTAATAAAACCATCACAGTTAGCTGCTTGTGCAGGAGCACCCACAGGGATCAGCCCTGTCTCCGCAGTTAAGTTGGAGCACAATAAATCCAAACTTTGATCTCAATCATTTACTTTCCTACATTTCCTTTCTTCTCTTGGGCGCTGTTTGACAGTGATTCCAGATCAGTTCTAGGTGCTTCGGAAGCTGTCATCCACTCCATGTGCATAGTCCTTTGCCTTCCCACAGCATGCACCTCCATTGTAGCCCTCTGGTGCAGTTCTGACTCGGTGCTTTCTCCTTTGCCTGTGCTGCCCAGATCAGCATGGTTCTGTGCTTATTCATCCCACATTGCCTCCCCCATCCTCCCCAGAATGGCAGGATTGTCATTTTGAAGAAATGGAGGCATCAAGAAGTTGAATAACTTACCAATAAGTACATAAGCTGGAGCTGGAGCCCCAGTCCACTCTTTCCAGCAGAGTGCTGTGTTCACTGTACTTATTACCTCTTGAGGATTCCGTTTCTCCAGTTTTTGTTGTGGCTTTATTTTGTTCAGTTTTTTAAAGTAAAACTTCATCTCATTATGATAATTTTACAACACTTAAATTTTTATGTTCAATACATTTTTCAAAATCATTTCAGTATTTTGATTCCCCAGTTTTTGTTATGATCAGCTCACATCTGCCCTTTATCTAACCTTTTTAATTTTGTCCATGACCATCCTACATTGCAGGCTTCTCAACCAGATGAGTTGACCATTGAGGAACATGAGGTGTTAGAAGTGATTGAAGATGGAGATATGGAAGACTGGGTGAAGGTATATTCCTTTGCTCATATCGCCCCTTCTTGTGACATTTTTAGGAGTTTGTTTTGGTTCTTGTTATGACCTGTCCAGATTGTGTGTGCAAACCTTTTTTGTTGCATATCTTTTACTCAGGCTCGAAATAAAGTTGGCCAAGTGGGTTACGTGCCAGAGAAGTACCTACAGTTCCCCACCTCCAACAGTCTGCTGAGTATGCTGCAGTCCTTGGCTGCTTTGGACAGTCGGTCACACACATCCAGCAATTCCACGGAGGCCGAACTTGTTTCAGGCAGCCTCAACGGAGATGCCAGTGGTAAAGACTGAAACAAGGCACCCTTTATTTAGTCACATTTGGCCTGAACTCTATTACCCTAGAGTCAGCCTTCAGTAGGTTAGAAAGCACAACTTTATTCCTATTCTATATTTTCCTTTATTTGGTCACATTTACTCTATACAGTAGAATCCTAAAGGTGATCTTCAGTGAGTAAAACAATTACTGCTTTACTCTTATTCTGTATGACAGTCTGGTAGTTGTCACATGAGCAGAGGGGTGGTTGCAAAAGTAGCCTGGCTGTCAGTGTTCTTACTACGTTTTTCTCTGTCTTTCTACCTAGTCTGTTTTGTAAAAGCACTTTATGACTACGAGGGCCAGACAGATGATGAATTATCTTTTCCTGAGGGAGCAATCATCCGAATCTTGAACAAAGAAAACCAGGATGATGATGGCTTCTGGGAAGGGGAATTCAATGGGCGGATTGGGGTTTTCCCATCGGTGCTAGTGGAAGAACTGTCAGCCTCAGAAAATGGTGACACTCCATGGATGAGAGAGATTCAGGTATGTGAGAGGGAAGAAAACTGAATTAAAAGGTGTTAAAAGAAAGTGACTCCCAAGAGTTGTTGGCCCATGCAAGACTGGGCTATAGTCTCGGACCCATCCTCTCTACTCCAGTCCTCGTTACCAGGTTTCTGCAAAACTAGATTTGGGAAAGCAGAGACTCAGCAGTCAGACTCTCATGGAATGGCAGTATTACACCTCCTTTCTCCCACATACTGTTCTCTGAATGGCTTAACTGCAATGCTCAATTGTATGTAACATACAAATGAATGGTTTGGTAGAAAGAAACAAACCAGAGAAGGGAATGTGTTGTCTCTGTGGCTAGTTTATATAGTAAAAATATTAGGTTGTTCTTCCTCTCCCTCACTGTGAGAGCATTCCTGGCCAGCCCAGGTCCTGCCAGGCCATCTCAAAGAACTCAGTGAGTGGCAGAGCCACAATATACTCATGTGGCCCTAGACTTCACTCATCACAGCTAAGCTCACCTTTCCAGAAAGGGCCTGATTCAGATCTGTCACAGCAGTGCCCCAGGTCCAGGACCTTAAGGAACATGTCTGCCCATCTTGTTTGTGGCCACTTAGTCTGACATTTACAAAACCTGGGGAAGTCAGGAACTCAGCCAATTGTTTTATTTTACAAAAAAAACAATATAACGTGTCTCTTTTTCTTCACTGAATTTACTGAATTGACTAATTTGGTATGTTTTCAGTAGAACACTAGATAATGCTTTGAATTGATAACTGTTTAAGATAAACTAAAATCAGTAGTATAGTATGAGATCTGTGATAGTAAAAAGTTAAATGCAACACAAAACTGGGGTTTAGGGTGATTATTTCAGGCTCTAATGTGCTTATAATGAGGCTGACAAAGAAAGTGTTAATCATCATAACTTGACGCCAGAGAAAAGCAGTTTGCTGTAGTGTGAGAAGCCAGCCATCTCTCTGTGCAGAGGGGGGCACTTGGTAACCTCTCCTCCCTCTGCAGATCTCTCCTTCGCCCAAGCCGCCTGGCCCGCTGCCTCCACTGCCGCTGTATGACCAGCCTCCCAGCAGCCCGTACCCCAGCCCAGATAAGAGGAGCTCCCAGTACTTCCCCCGCTCGCCTTCAGCAAATGGTAAGGCTTCTCTAGAGCATGGATCTAAATACATTTTCATTCAGAAATCCACATGTTCACCTGAAGGACAAAGTTCTGCATTAGCATTTTTGTTGCTCAGCAGCACAAATAAAATGAGTTTCTTGGTTCCCTTCCATAGAAAACAGCTTCCATGCTGAATCGCCAGGATTCTCACAGGCACCAAGGCACACTCCTGAGACCTCATATGGCAAACTGCGACCCGTAAGTCTGTTATCTGGTGGGGTTACAGAATACACAGTTCTTCCAAAGTGGAGGTTAGAAAGTAATGTTTTCCCATGGCCCCTGTGTTGCTATGAATTCCCCCATGCAGGGGTGAGATGGGTTTGGAAAAATAAAAAAGCACTTGAGAAGGAAGGCTATAAAAATGAACACATTTTGGAAGGTCTAGGCTGTGCTGGTGCTGTTCTCACTGAGCCATGGTGAGTGCCCCAGATGACATCTGTGAGAGCACACCTCGCTTACAGCAGGCTCTGAGCACCAGGCAGTCTGACTGTGAGGCAGAGCGCTGTCTTCAGCAAGCATTCATTGACATAGTGTTCCAGACTTACATTTGCCTCTTTGAGGGACACAGAGATGAAATAATAAGATACACGTCATGCTCTTTTGAGTTTTGAGAGCTTCTGTTCTCAAGGAGAATCTATTCTTACAAATAATCACCTCTCCTCACCCCTAACTCCACTGCCAGCTGCACCCCACCACCTCACTGTGAAACAGCTCTTCCATGGTCAGAACTTTCCCATGATAATCCAGTGCACACTTGCAACTTTATTTTCCTTGACCCCCTTATCAGCATTTGACACCATTCCTTCAGCCACTCACTACCTTTGGCTTCATTCATTCATATGTGCATTGAGTGCCTTTTTACTGACTTGGTTCTTTATCGTAAATGTAATAGGAAGCAGCTGCAAGGTTGTAAGCAGTGCAGTGATATGACTGGCTCTGCATTTTAAAAACATTGCTATAACAGCTAAGTTGAGAATGAATGGAAAGTGACAGAACATAGGGAGCCATTATGAAGCTGGAGCAGTGGTCCAAGTAAGAGGGGGCTGTAGCATGGACTGGTGGGTAAGAGTGGGAATAGAGAGAAGTGGGCCAATTTGTTCCATCCTCGTCCCTGGTTTGCTTTCTGCCTCTCTGGCCCTTCCTTTTCATTGACCTTTGCAGGCTCCTCAGCCTCTCTCCATCTCTGCTGATGCTTCTCGGAGTTCTGTCTGGGGCCGCTTCTCTTCAGTCATTAAACACTCTCCCTGTGCAATCTCATGGCTCTGATAACCTTTTATTTACTGACAACTTCAAGATTTATAACTACCAATCCAATCTCTTCCCTAAACTCAGACTTTTGGGCATCTCAGTGTATATGTACCAAACCCCCAAAACTCAGCAAAATGAGTTGACTGTCCTCCCTCCCAGCCATTCTCCTCCCATATTTCTTGTCTTGGTGAGTGGAGCCCCCATCCTACTAGTGCTTTGGTGTCACTCTTCATAAGTCCCAGGCCCTGCCTCCCACATGACCAAACCTGCCAGGTTCACCTCGGAGACAGCTGTCAAATCTTCCCACCTCTCTGCTACTGCACTGCCAGTGCCCTCGTTCAGGGTAGTGTCAGCTCTCATTCAGATGGCTACAAGGGCCTCCTAAATGATCTTCTTACCTATACTCTTGCCCACCTCCATTCTTTTCTCCTGTTACCTGAGTCATCTTTTCACACATCTACTACTGCTATTTAGTATATCGAAGACTCTTCTTTGCCTACAGTTAAGCTCAGATTTCTTAACATGGCTTCATAACTTAATCCCAGCCTACTTTCTAGTCTTCTCTCTTATGACTTATCTCCTTCCAAGACATGCTTCAGGTCTCCAAGCATTGCTTTCTCTTGCTTCCAACCCCAGGCCTTTGCTTTGGACAAGCTTTTAGGACCACAGTGACTCTTGTGCCTCTGAGAGTTTCAGTGTGGCCGAAAACCTGATTTGTAGACTTCACATTTCACCCTGAACAGTAACTCCTTCTCAGTGTGGAAAACAGTGAAGATTAGGTGGAAAGCACATGCTGAGAGCATTTCTGAGATCCCTGGGATGCATACATGCTTGGGTAAATGACTAGTTGCTCCAGGCACTGAATTAGGAAGTTGACTAACCATCCGTGTCTTGTTTCATTCTCAGGTCCGGGCAGCTCCCCCTCCACCTACGCAGAACCACCGAAGGCCAGCAGAGAAGATCGAGGATGTGGAAATCACACTGGTGTGATGATGGGTTAGCCCATCCATTACTGCTACAATCAAGGCCAGGCTTGGAGTTTGGCCAGGCTTGTTTTTTAGGCACCTTTGCATGATGACTCTTGAACAGAGCAAAACAAGGAAGATTATATGTGACTGGGTAGCCTGGTGGACTCCTCCCACGTTTTGAATATTTTGTACCTTTTTTTGTTGTCATTTTCTATGTCATCTCTCCTACCATAGCACAAATCCTAGTGGGCCCTAGAAGCAGAGGGGGGCACCCTCATGTCTACCAGTGGTCCATTTTTATACGAGATTCAAGACCAGGCCTCTTTCAGGGCACAGTCCCAGAGATACCGATCACGTGCACTCGTACAGTATATTACTGTGGACACGGGATGTGGCAGAGATACTCATCTTTCTTCAAGTGGCTTTTGCTTGTCTGGTTGAATTTAATCAGATCACTGGCTACATAAGGAAGAGAAGGAGGGACTTCAGGAGAGGCTGGCTCCTCCCCACTGTTAGTCCCCAGACTGAGAAAGTGAAACCTGATTGGAAAAAAGGACTGCCCTGAGTTTTACGCCAGTTACATTAATACACATCTCTTCCACAACTAACGGATTTAAAAAATAACGGTGTCCTTTGTATTAATATTTATGCCATTCATTTAGTATTAGTGGAGCTAAAATGGAGGGGCTGAACTAGTAGCCAAATCTTGTCCATCACATAGACTAATGGAAAGGAGGCTGTGGCTGAATCAGAAATGGAGCTTCCAGATCTGAAATGAGCCAATTTAATGTTCTTTTTATATTTGGGTATTTTCATCTTAATTTTTGCAGCATATACTCTTCTGACCAGTATCCTTAGAATCTGAATGTCTAGATCAATTGGCAACACATACCTGCCTTCTTGAGCTTCTCTACTAGCAAGGTCCCTGGAATTACTTTATTCCCAAGGCAGTGCACTGGCCCAGTCAGCCAGACTGGCTGGTCCAGACCAGCAGCCAGCCGCCCCCACAGAAAATGCAGCTTCCTAGGTCCCACCAACTTGATGTTTCCTTGGGAGGAAGAACCTGTGGCTCATGGAGGAAACTGGCTTCCTATAAAAAAGGACTAAACGATTGCACGCCCTGCACAAGTGCAAAATGAGGAGGAAAAGACAAGTTCTTCAGGCCCAGGGAGAGCCGGGAGTTGCACTTGCCACCTCCTGTGGAAAATAGAGAATGCCTTACCTAGGGACTAAGGGTATTTGCCAGTTGCTTTTTTTTCTTTTTAAGAAATCAAATTTGCAGAATTTAATCTGAAAGTTATATTATGCTTTGAAAACTCCATCCGTCCTAAAAAATATTTAAAAACTTGAAATGCTTGCCACATGTCCCCATGGGATTTTTTACCAAAAGTAAGGTCTTAGCTGAAGAAATTTTTGGTTAGAAATTGATCACTTCATGACAATACCCACTGATGAATCTTCTCCGTAACTTGGGGGTTTTTTGTTTATGTTTTTTGCATTTCTTAACCTGTTGATCTATTTGAGGTCTTTTTGTGTTTATCAAACTTATTCTTAAGTTTAAAAAAGAAAAGCGTGGTTTTTTAAGATTTGAAAGTTTGCTGGCACATTAAAAAAAAAAAAAAGCACTTTAAAAATCTTTGAAGTGCTTAAACCAGGCAGTTATCACCACCCAATCTTGTATTCTCTCCTTAGTTAGCCAAATTGTCCTTGAATCTGGATTTTCCACATTCTCAGAGGGTTATTTGAAGTTTTTTGTTGTATTTTAAAATATCTTTTGGAAGAGCTGCTAATTTTATTTTAAAAAAACAAAGTTGTAAAAATATGCCTCCTTTTTAAGAAGAACCTCTCCCTCCAGGACGTGTAACCCAGCGCCACAGTGCACAGGGCCAGGCTCGGAGGGGTGCCTCTGTGCGGATGTGCTTCCTTTAGAGTGGCTGTAAAAAGTTTGTATTTATTATGTATAAAATGTTGAATAATAAAAAAATGGAATTAAGTTTTCTAAGTTTCCTTATAAAAAGATTTGAGTAAGCAGACTATTCCAAATTGAGCTTCTTAAAAGACACTCCTGGGCCCTCCTTTGAACCCAACAACACATAGGGGAAGTACATTTTAATCAATCCATAAGATAGTCAGTCCCTGATGCCCCCCCACCTGCCCGGGGAATAGTCTGGATGCTAGAGAAGTAAATAAGGTGTTTTACCAGTGGGAAGAGAAAGGACAGGTACACATGTGAGGACAGTACTATGTGATGTGGCTGGAAGGGGGTTTGGACAGCATACAGGGGGCTCTCGGGGGACAAGGAGGGTCACTGACACCCTTTGTAAGGGTGGGGCCTCAGGCTTCTACAAAGTGGGCATTCTGGACCCCTCTGCCCATTCCTAAACCTCTACCTTGAGGAATAATGAATCAAGTGAAGGAAATTTTATTGGTGTGGGGAATGGGTAAAGGATCCCGGTTAAAGGCTGAGTCCCTCTGGCTGCCAGCCCAGCTCAGCCTGTGTGGGGAGGGGCCCCACCACTCTCCTATTCCAGAGCTGGCCACGTGCAGTATGTATTCTTCCAGACATTTTGTGTGCATAAGACTCATAGGTGCACATGCTGCCTTTTTATATAAGCTTTTATCTATTGCCTTTTATGTAAGATTATATAGTACATTTAAGTTTACTTCATTCTTTTGGATGGCTGCATTTGACTCCATTGTTTGGATATATCCTAATTTAAGCATTCTTGTAGTGATGGATGGTTAGGTTGTATCCATTAGCTATTAGGAAGTAAAATTAACATCTTGTACATAATTCTTTATAAATTTGTTCCAGTAAAAATATTGAGTGAATACCTAAATACATAATTTGTTAGTCAAAATTTTTATTTTTTCAATTTTTTTTTTGTTATTTAATATTATTAGATTTTGCCAAATTGGCCTCCGAAATTTTGATTGTATCCATTGAAACTCCCATGAACACCACAGGAGACAACATGGGACTGTGGTGTCAGAAGGTCTGAGCTAAATCCTGGCTCCCACTTGATAGCTGTGGATCCAAGAAGACCATCCAGGTGTGCAGCACAGGGTAGACAAAATGGTTCTCACCCTCACCTCTCCCACCTTTGGTGGCCTTCCTCTCAGAACTGGGGTCCTTGCTACTCATCCAGCCTCACAGTAACACAAGGTTGTATGAGACACAAGGAAAGCATGTGTGTGTGAAAGTGCTTTATTGTACCATAAATACAGGAAAGGCTGTCAGTGCACGTTAAGTAGCTTTTCCATCTCCTGCCTTCCCCTGCTAATGAAAACTCCCATCTGACACTACTGTTGGTATTGGAGGCTCAGTTTGTGACCAGAGGACAGAGCTAAGCTAATTGCCCAACCCAGTGTCACAGCTAAGATTTGACCACCTTCGTCACAGGAACTACCCATAATGCAGTCAAGCCAGTCACAGCACACCACCTGCGTCCCTTTCCTCTCTGACCATGCACCCCAGCCCACGTCTACAAGCCAGAGGCTCCAGAGGGAAGAAATCACACCTGGCCACTGCTTTATGGGACAAACTTTCCTTCTGGGCTGCTGCATCTCCAGCTTTAAAAGGAGTGCAATGAGATGATTCCCTAGGGATTATCCAATTCTTATTTTATAGACAAGTTCCGTTTCTAGACACAGAATGAAGACATCACATAAAAAAGGTCACAATATTTGGAAACAGACTTAATAATACACAGACTTATCAGGATGGCCAGAAACTGAAAAGAAAACCCAAGCCCCTAGGACTCTGCTGTGACAATGCAAAGCATCCTCTAGGTTGTGATCATACACAAACAGCACACTGCTCGCTACCCAGCCACAGACTCTAGTTGCAGGGCCAACTGCTGCCTGGCCCTCTCTGAGCGGCCTTAGGACAAAGTGAGGCTGCTCTGAATCTGTATTTATTTTGTTCATTACAAAGTTGTTTTTCATGGCAAAAATACAACCAAGTTACAGAAATTTTAGTTTAGAAGGGGGAGAATTGTCATTTGTCCTGAAATCCTACGTGACCCAACCATTTGAAGTTTCCTTGACTCTCCAGGACTCTCTATAACTGCTTGATCTGCCAAGATGCCTGTGGATGCCAAAGAGCATCTTGTTCCTGGACCATTTTCCCCTGGTCCCAATAGCCAAAAAAGCAAATACAGTACTTCTGACATGTCTGTTTCTGAGAGTTCTGGTCTGGGAATATCTTTCTGGAACATCATCTTGAAACATTACAGAAATGAACCAAAAATGGGGCTCAACACCACTTCCATACCGTGTGTTAAATACCTAAGTGTCCTCACTCTCGTCACCCACTTGCTCCTGTTCGGGCAGGGGAAAGAGCCTGTATTGAATACAGGTCCCTGTCTTGTATTCAGGTCCCTGGGCCACCTCAGTTAGCTGTGACCTTGGGCTCTTCCCTTCACCTTTCTGGGCCTTACAATACAAACTTCCTAAGATCCAGGAAGATCAAACAATGTACAGATCAGCTGAAAATATTTCTGCCTGGTGGCCATCTGTCCAAGGAAAGGAAAGAGCCTGTATTCAGATATGGTGTGTCTGAATCCCAGATGGGTCCACACCTGGTGCTGTGGGGATTCCTCCAGAGGACATCTTAAGGACCAAGAGCACCTTTATTCAATCACTATTTGTCCGGTCAGCAAACCTACTGCCCCCAGGCCACAGTTGGGGCACTGGAGGTACAAATGACCCAGACCTTGTCCCTGTCACCCAAAGGCTCACATCTGATGGGGGAGACTCTGGAACAGCAGACTGCCAAGGTGCATCTCCCAGGACAGGATAACCCCAAGGAGCAGTAGAAGCCCAGAACAAGGGCTCTGTCATTTCTCCCTTTAGGGTCTCAGGCTCACTAAGGCCTGAGATTGGGCAGGGCAGGTGGAGGAGGCAGCACTCATGCCTGCAGAACAGCCCCAAGAAAGAGTGGTGGGGCAGGAGAGCCTCACAAATGAGAAACTCCTTCCTCTGGAAGACACTGGTTTGTCCAAGGTCTCTCTCAAAGACAACTGGGAGCAGGAACAGAGCCTAGAATTGGGCCTCCAAAAGCCCAGGCCAGCCCCTCACTGCAGAACCTGAGTCATTTTTAGAAAAGAGGGATCAGAGGCCTGGGTTCTTATCCCAGCTCTGCTGTGTGACCCTGCATAAGGCCTGGGACCCTCTCTGGGCCTCATTCCATGTGCACAAGGGCAAAAACTATTTCAGTTTTGACATGTAGGGGCCCCAACATAGGCACCCCTGAGCATCTGAGTACTGAAAACGTGAGTACCGACTTACTGAAAGCCTAAAGAGGTTGTCAGCGGGGGCTCTGTCTCTGCGCATTCTGCTCTTGGCTGATGGCGAAAACTAGAGGTGCAGCCTTCCCAGCCAGCAGCCTCTTCCTTCACACCCATCATTCTCTGGAATTCCTTGGCCTGTCTCTGGCATGCCCTCCAAGTAAGCTAAGGCGTGCGTGTCTCCCAGAGGTAAGGCAGCCGCACCCCAAGGGTGTGCTGTCATATGTGCTCCATGAAGAAGGGACAGCTTAAGGGGAACAGAGGGGTTGCTGTCCCAGGAGTCAAGTCAAACCATTCCCTGAGTACCTTTTCTGGGTTATCCGTCTTCTCTGCAGTCCTGAGGTACTTGTCTCAAATGGTGTAGCTGGTAACAGCCTCTCAGCATTCAAGTTCACCTCACTCCTATGGCTCTGCATGTCCCTCACTGCAGAGGACACTAACCCTCCAGGTTCAGGCCTAAGTGCCCCAGACCCAGAATGGAAAAGAAGATGCAGGGAGGGATTTTGTGTTTAGATACGAAGCTAGAATCACCCTCCCAGTGGTGGATGCAGCGGGGGCAGGCTACTGGGGTACAGGGGTTATGCCCTGCAGCCCTGCCTAATTGGGAACCCAGGTTCTCTGACATTTTATTTTTTTAAAAAAAAAGGGTTTAATCGTCACAATCCAGCTGTGGCAGCTGTGTGTCTTCATGTAACCTAAGTGTCAGTTTTCTCATCCATGGCAGGGATATTGACATCACAAGGTAGTTGGGAGGAACAGGTAAGATACTGCATGGAAAACACAGAGCGTGGGGCCTGCCACGAGCACCCACTAACAGTGGCTGCTGAGAGCATCAGTCTTTCCAGCCATGAATCTCAGCAGGCAAGAAAACGGCCCCAGCAAACAGTAGGCGGTTGGTGACTCCTGGTGGTCACTGGGAGGCAGGGCATGAGGGATGGGCCAGGCCTTAAAAGCCTGATTGGAAGGATGCTGGACCCCTAGTGTCAACTATTAGACTTGCCGAGTCTTTGAGTAAGAGAATTTAGCCATTTAACATTTTCTGAGGCTTTCCCTGTGCCCGGCCTAATCCCAGGGAATACTTTATTCCCATCCTGGCCTATTCCAAGAGCTCCCTGCCCAAAAATACGGGCAGGCAAGCAGACACAACGGGAGCACGGGGATAGAGGAGGCCCCTTGCCAGCCTGGCAAGGTGGGAAAGGCTCTCGGGATTCTCAAGGACAAATTTGAATTGGAGGTTGGGAGGGAAGGCCATTCTAAGCAAAAAGGAAATCACACATAGGACACATTTAGAGTAGAAAGAAAACAACAATGCAGCAGAGGCCAGCAGGGTTGTTCTATGGACTTTAAATCTCATGCCCAGGAGCTTCTTTTCAGGCAGCAGAACTTCAAAGGGTTGAATGTGTGACCATGACACCTTAGACAGTCACTCTGGCCGTGGCAGGGAGACATCCGTCTAGCATTCCCTCCAAGCAAGCTAAGGTGTGCACGTGTTCCCTGAGGTAAGGCCACCGCACCCCAAGGGGCCCTGCTGTGGCGGCAGGGAGAGAAAGCACTGTTAGACACGGCAGCCCCAGGCCTTGGTACCCAAGAGGTCATAGGGTGTGAAGGGAAGAGGAGCTTATGTTGGGGGGAGGGGATGATGCCCAGGAGGCAGCTGGGTATGTCATCTAGTGCCCAGGGGGCAGCTAGGCTAAGAGCAGTGAGTGATCTGTGAGTCAGCAGAGTATAGATTTGGGTATTTAACCAACACTTCACAGCCTTTGGCATGTGCCAGGACTTTACATATACTAACACATTGAGTCCTTACAACAACCTTTGAGGGAGTACTATTATCAGACCATTTTGTAGAGGAGGAAACTAAGGCACAGAGATGTTAAGTTAATGTTAATGCTCAAAATCATCCAGCTACTAAATAGTGGAGCTGAGATTCAAACCCAGACAGTGTGGTTACAGAGTCCAGGCTCTTAGCAATCTGCTGCCCATCCTGGATATCATTTCCAAAACCCTGGGACTGGCAAAAATCACCAAGGGAGACTTTGCAAGGTGATAAAGGAGGAGGTGAAGAGTTTCAGAGTAAAGCCTTTGAATCTCAGCTGATCCCAGAGATCAGTCCCCATCACTCAAGGTTAGAAGTCCCTTCTGTTGCCTTGCGGCACAATTGCTGTCTTGCTGACTCCTCACCTATGCCCTAGGTTGGCAAAGGAAGTGGGGGGCCAAGGCTCCACCCCATCGGGTCTGCCTCCCACTCCAAAGGCTTGTTCTGATGTAAGTGGAGCTCCGGGCCCAGGCCCAGCCCACAGCTGCCCTCCCAAACACAGACACATCAGGCCATTCCCCACCGATTCTAGGCTGTGCCTCTGGAGCAAGAACATGGCCAGGCTAAAGGCAGGTCTGGTGTACCAAGTACCTGACATCACTCTGGTTTGTCAGGATCCTTTCCACCAGGGCGCCTCTGGGCTGCTTCCCCTGCTCCCTCCTCAGAACTCCTAAGGCCCTGCCACAACCTCAGTCTACCCTGCGGGCCTGAAGCAGGAGGGCCCGAGGTGTTGTTGGCGTGGCCTCAGGACCAGCTTGGATCTGGTGAAATTCCCACTGCACTTTGCTGCCTCTGGGCCTTTGTTCATGCTGCCCCTCAGTTAAATGTGAACAGGACCAAGGCGGGGCTGGCTCTGTCCCAGCTTTGTGCAGGAGAGGAAAGGAGGCCAAGTCTGGGTCTCCTCAAGCCACCAGCCCAAAGGCTTCTCTCTCCCCCGAATGCTGCAAAGAAGCAAGCAGACACCAGTTTAGATGCTATTTTTTTCTACTTTTGGCAAAGAGATTGAGACAGAGAAAAAATAAACAAAAAACACTGTAATCGCCCCCACCCCACCCTGTTGTTACACCAATAGGCCAGGTCCTGCCAGGCCTTGTTCCCACTGAATGCCTTGAGGCCACCCACCCACCACCTTGGGACCCTCACTGGCTCTGGAGCCCTGTGGAGCAGCGGAAGCTGTCCTCTGGCTTCGAGCTTCAGACTAGAGCTCCAGCCCAGGCAGAAAGCATGGCACTAGTGCCAGAGCACAACCTTCCGGGCCTGGTCCACGCTCACCACGTGGCTCCCGGAGCAGCACCAGGCCACGGCGTTGACAGCAGAGCTGAGGAAAGGGACGAGCAGGCTTTAGAGAGGTGTCAGGATCCGGGCCTGCACCTGGCTCTGTCCTTCATTACTGGACCCAGACAGTTTGAGGCCCTCTCTGAGCCCATTGCCTACCTGTAAAATGGGCTCACAGGGCTATGGTGAGAATGGACCCAAGAGCATGTGGGAAGGCACCTTGTGAACTGTGAAGGGCTCTGCAGGATGGAAGGTGTGGGGGCAAGGGCTGTGGACTCAGGACTGGGGCTGGGGTGGCACTGGCCCTCAGGCTGGGATGGGCAGTGGGGCAGGTGGTGGCCATGCTCACCAGTGGGGTCCCCGAAGGCTACTCTCCAGTTTGCCAGTGTCTACATCCCAGATGTAAAGAGTTCCGTCCCAGGAACCTGCCAGTGCATAGCTTCTGTCCGGGCTGCAGTGGCCACAGCAGAGCAAGGAGAGATCAGAGGTGAGGACATAGAGAGGCAGATGCAGACACAGATGGGGCATACTCGAGCACAGGCATGCGCTCTCAGGGACACACCTGAACACGGCTTTGGTCCAGTCAGAACCACACTTGAAGCCATCAGCTCTGAGGATAGACAGGGTCAGGGTCAGAATGGAGGTGACCGCCAGTCACTGCCCTCAGCCAGGAGCTGCAAGAGCTTCCTCTCTCCGTCAAGAGGATGGGCACCTCAGCAGGCTCTAGTCTAGAGGGGCCTCCAGAATGGGCCCCTGACAGGTCCAGGAGGGCTTTTTACATGGGTCAAGAGACCCAGCTGCCCCAGCTGAAGCCACAGGGTCAGCAGACACAAGGCAGGTACCTGAACACCTGGCGGATATTGCTGACACGGAGGTCGATGACCTTGAGTGTGTCGTCTCGGGAACAGCTGAGCAGATGCAGCTGGTCGTGGCTGAGGCTCAGGGAGGTGACGCGGCCCTGCACAGGGATGACCTGGGTACAGTGGGGCCCTCTGAGGAGCAGGGGCAGAGACAGGGGTGAGGAACAGCCCACGCAGACCACTCCTGAAAGTCAGTCCAGAGGCACCTCTACATCTCAGCTCACTGGAGCCACGCTGGCAGTGACTAATCTCCCTTCTCCCACTGCAGCCAGCCCCCTCCAACAGGAACTTAGGCAGCCTTTGGCTTGAAGTCAGAGCCTCTGAAACTCTTGGGTCACCAAAATAAGTACTGGAGGGAACGCAATTAAAGTCTGTCTTTAAATGTGTGAAAGAAAGAGTGAAGGGTTCCAGTACGGAGAGGCCTGAGGCAGGCCTGGCACTGGCCCCAGCACTGGCTTTTATAAACCAGTCAAGCACAAGGTTGGGCTCTTAGGTTTAAAAAACAACTAAAACGTTTGTTCCTTTTAATTAAAAAGTAACTGAATGGAAAAGGGGGCTCCTCCATCTTGGTTGGCAAGGCCCAGGCAGAGCACAATGGTCAGACTGAGAGCCACTAAGAAGGTGGCACATGTCCCCAGGAGCATCTGAGTCTTTAAGGGGCCAGACCCCACACAGAGCAGCCACCACAGCCTGACTTCCCGGAGAAGCCTCTGCAGCTCCGTGGACAGAGAAAGCGAAGAGAACATGAGAGCCCTGGCCCCATGCCTTTACCACCCACACCCTGTGCCTGTCACCTGCTGTCCCAGAACCGGATCTTCTGGTCATTGTGGCCACTGATGATGACGTGGTCCCCACACACCACATCGTTACAGTAGGAAAGGACATTGATGGTCCTAGAACCTGGTGACCAAGCAGCAGAGTCCTGGCCTCAGAACAGCTGGGGGCAGCCCACTGGACCTGGAAAAGCTAAGGCCCAGAATCTACAGAGGGGCAGTGTCCTCGCAAAACTAGAACCCAAGTCTCCTGCTTCCCAGCCCAAAGCCCGAAGTCACCAGGAAACCAGGCAGACAGCACTGATGAGGGATAGCAGGGCCTTGGGAGGTTTCACCCCAAATTCCTGTGAATCTTAGAGCCACACCCAAAGAGCAGGCTGCAGTCCCTCCTGGCCCAGCCTGGGGTTCCCAGCAGGTGGGGTGGGAAGGGAAGGGGAGGGGAGGGAGGCTGGGCCTCACAGTAGGCGCGGCCGAGGTCCCACTCCTTCACTGTCCGGTCTCGGCTCCCAGTCACCGCATGATGCCTTGTTAGCTTGAATTTGGCAGCTGTCACCTTGTCTGTGTGTCCAGACAGTGTCTCCTGCACCCCCATCCCAGTATGAATCAAGGACATGACCAAGACTCCGTAACACCCCCTCCAGGCCCAAGGCATGACCCCTCACCCCCAGCTGCCTCCCCAGTCAGGCCTCACCTTGGACTGTGCCTCCCCCACCTTCCAGAGCTGGGCGGCCTGGTTGTACGTAGCTGCCAACACCTGGGAGCCCTAGAGATCCAAGGGGGAGGCAGAGGCCCGGAAACCTGAGCCTGGCCAGAGGCAACACCCTCAGGCCAGCACTTGGCCAGGTGCTGCTTCAGCGCTCCCCACAGCCCAAGGCTACCCAGGCCAGGGGGGATTTATGCAGGCCTGAAGGGCCCCGTTCTAGGACACCCAGGATATTCCCTCAGATCCCAGAGCCCCCGCTTGCCGGGTGCGGAGACTTGGGGGGAAGGATGCATGACACTGCGGCAAAGTCTTCTCACCGAGGGGTCGAAGTCCACACTGGTAATGCTTCCACCAGCTCCTTCAAGGGTCTGATTGGCCTCCAGGCGACCTGGGGGGACCGGGAAAAGGACAAGTGAAATGAAGTCCCAAGCTTCATGAAGAGGAGCACCTGGGAAGATGAGTCCCAAGCTAGAGAACAGCATCGCAGGGTCAGCTCCGGGGCTTGGCTCGAGGCTGCACCTTCCCAAACTGCCAGCAGGGGACTCCAGGGAGCTAGTCATCTCACACCGCTGGAGAGGACTAGGGAGAAGGGACAATCCCTAGGTCACAAAGCAAGCCAGGGCCAGGCCACCTGGAGACTCACCTCCTCTAAGAAACCTCTAGAAGCCAGCTCTGACTCTCCCACACACTCCTTCTACAGGGCACAGGGTACATAGCTAACGTGTGTCTCATAACAGCTCTGAGAGCTCAAGTGATGCTGTAAGAGGCAGCCTGCTGGGCCCCAGGGACCTGTTCCTCAAGGGCCTATCCCTTCAGGACCTCAGGGATTAGGGCCCCCCTATCCCCTAACAGTGACCACGTGAGCTCAGGAGGGGAAGGGGAATGAAGGTCATCCTGCAGGCCCGGACTCCAGGAGCTGGGCAGCTTTACCCTTCTTCAGAGCGATGTGCCCAGAACTCTTGCCAAGAGGCCATCGGGCCACTGCCCGCAAGAATGTCCCATGTGAAGAAACACAGAGAGATCCGAGACTTTTGCCCACCAGGAACAAGCTGAGGGTGGGGTCTAGAGGAAAAGCACTGGGTTGGCCTACAGGAGAGGGACCCTCACCTCCTACGACATTCCAGAGGTGGATGAGGCGGTCAGCCCCTCCAGTGGCCAGGAGGCTGCTGTTGGGGCCAAAACAAACAGCGTTGACCTCAGATAAGTGGGCATCCTGTGGGAAAAGGGGAGGTTGGTGGCCCCGATCCTTGCTGTACACGCCTGTTTGCGCATGCTCTCAGGCTCTCTCACGTGTGCCCGTGCACGTCAGTTCTCATCACCTCTGCCTGGACCCCTGTGGCAGCCTCCCTTCTATGCTGCTCCACATTCCCCTGCCTGCCTGCTGGTTTGCCACCTCTTGTCTTCTTTCCAGTCCATTACTCCATATAAAATGCTGAGGGGCTCCTGCCACAAACTGTGGAAGGAAAACTTGTTTCCCCTGAGGAATCCCACCTTGCTTCCCTAGCCTCCTCGGCCCATCCCTGGGCCCACAGTCCCCACATAAGCACCCCGCCCATGGGGCCCAGCTCTGTCCTCACCAGAACATCCTGAGCCTGGGCAGGAAGTCGGGCAGCCACGCACACAGGGAGGCTCTGGTACCTCTGCTCAGGGACTCCCCCAATCGAGTGACCTCTCCTCTTGAAACTGGGGGGAGCATTAGGCAGGCATTCAGCAAGGCCTCTGACCTGGGAGCCTGGTGCTCCGCTCCAAGTGGCAGCAACAGGAAGCGGACATGGAAGGTGGCAAAACATGGCCTGGAGGTGCAGAGCGCTGGTCCCCTACCTAGTTTCCTACCCCAGGGGTCAGCTGGGAGATGGTGAGCCACAGAGGCTGGGCAGGGTCGGCAGATGCAGAGGAACCCCAAGGCTGGGGTATCAGGCCTAGCCTTGCCACTGCTTGGCTCTGATCCTAAGTCCTTGATATTTCTGAGCCTCAGTTTCCCAACTGAGTGATAGTTCCTGTCCAGCCTCTTGGTCCTCTATGAGGACCCCAAAAGAGGGACAGAGCCTGGAGGCTAGCCAGGCAGGGGCTGGCAATGAGACCATGCACTCAGCTCATCTCTGGGGCTCCGCAGAAACACAGAGACAGCTGGGCAACAGATAGAGGCGTGTACACAGACCAAACCTGACACAGGCCTCCAAGGGGCCCAGCCCTTTCACATGCACATGGGTGCACACACACACTTACTGCAGAAGCCCCTTCATCACATCCACACAGCGGGACAGCGTCAGGGAGGTGGCGGAGGCAGACCTGGGGATAATATGAAGAGAATGCTAAGGGACTGGCCAGTGGGTGGACAGAGAGCAGTCATGCATCCCACACTCTGCCAGAGACCCCAAGGCTCATAGTCTCTTGAGCCCAGGGCAAGAACTTGGTTCGTCCAAGACCGGGAGACTGGAATGACCCAGAGCAGTCCCAGGAGGTGGAGGCAGGGAGGGATTTGGCAAAGTGGTCTCCCAGAGTTTCGACCATGATGGAAGGAACTGCCTCATCACCCAAGTGCCCTCAACAAAAGTCCCGGGGAGGCTGAGCTGGGGCCTGTGGGAGGTGGTGTGAAGGCACCCCCGGGCTGGTCCTGGGGTAGCACAAGTGGAGTGGGGAAACCAGATCCGCTGAGTGACCTCAAAAGAGAGGGTGTGTTCTGGGATGACTGGGGGGACAAGCGTCTCATGCCCCCCAGGTTTCTTCATTGCCCCCAGGCATAGACACCAGGGACCTGTAAAGAAGAGCTGAAGAAGACACTTCACACTGTGGAATGGGGGGGGCCGGGAGGGGGACCATTTGCCTCACTGACTGGCAAATGGAAACAAATGGAGGAGATTGAGGGGAGAGGCACCCAAGGACTGAAGCCCCAGTCAACAGGCTTCAGAAGCCTGAGTGAGCTCACACCTGCACATTCACACGCACTCAGGTAGGCTCACACATGCTCTTGTGTCCCCATGAACACACATGCTTGCACACCTGTGACACACACACACAACCTGTAGCAGCTGAGCCGTGGCCTTGCCCAAGCGTTCCCTCCTGGTGACACTCTTATCAACAGCCTGACACCCCACCCCCAGGTCTCTGGTCCTGGGAAGGAGAGAGAGGTGAGGACAGGGCACTGGTCCCTGAGGTCCCACTGACCCCAAGTGGCTCCAGGCACTGGAAGTCAGACTGTCATGGGAGGCCTGAGCTGTGTACCCCAGCCTCTCCCCAAGCCCCCTGTTAACCAAAGAGCTGGCCCCAAGGCCCTGGATGAAGACTGGACTGCAGCCCAGCTCAGAGCTCCGGGACAGTCCTCACCTGAACGGTCTCTTCCACTTCTCACCCGCCTCACTCTCCAGGGGCTCCGGCTCAGCTGCCCGGGCCAGAGGTTCAGCCCCCTCTGTGATCCCATCTCCTAGGGGGTTTGGGCTCCTGGGAGAGGGAATGAAGCTCAGGAAGGCCAAGGGACCAGGCCAACTCCTCCTTACCCCAGTTGCAAACACCATGAAGATTTCAGACCCAGGGATGAGGGGTCCATGAGGGCACACGTGTGGGGGGCCCGCGTGCTGGCTCCCCTGACCACAGGGGCAGTTAGATGCACGGGTGGCCGCAGGTCCGTGGGGACCGGGGGTAGAACTGTGGGGAGGAGCCCGAGAGCGGGCTGAGAGGCTCGGCAGGCAGGAGCAGGCGCACCCCTGCTTACTCGCTGATGCTCACTGTCCGCCTGGCAGCCTTCTTCAGCTCCTGGGACACCCGCGCCTGCTGGGCCCTGGGGGAGAAGAGCATCCTGAGAGCCGGCTCGTCTGACTAAGGTGGGCGCGGGACGGTGCCGCCTTCCTGAAGGGGCGGGGGCCGGTCCCTCTGGGTGAAGGGGCGGCGGGCTCCAGTTCCCCCAGGGCGAGGAGGGACCGCTCCCCCACGGGGCCGCAACCCCAAGCCTCCGCAGCGGCGAAGCCAACACTCACTTCTCGCGGCGCTCCAGCCGCTGGTTGCGCTCCGCGGCGGCATGCGCCTTACGCTGCACGAGCCGCTCCAGCAGGTCGCGCGCCTCCTCCTGGAACCTGCGCAGGGCCGCCTCCTGGAGCCCGGCGTGCGCGCGCAGCGCCTCGTAGGCCGCGCGCTGCGCCGCGTTCCGCGCCCGCCGTGCGCTCACCTGCCGGGCCTCCAGGGCGCGCGCCTCCCGCAGCTCCGCCACGCGGGCCTCCAGGGCCGCCAGCCTACAGGAGGCGGACAGCCTCAGTCACCGCCCAGTGGGACCGGTCTCAGAGCTGGGACAGAGCTGCCCATGCCACACGGCCAACCAGGCGGCTAAACGTGGTCTTGCGCCCTCTCGAGAGTCCTTCCGTTCGTGGCCTCTGAGACCAACCGCGGGGGAGAGCCCTCGGCCGCCGGCCCCTCACAGAGATGGCTCCCTTCTCCCAGAGGTGGGCGCAGTCCCTCTCACGTTAGACCCACGCCTCACCTGCTTTGCCTCTTCTCCAGCTCAGACTGCAGGGCGTCCAGGGCTGCACTCTTCTCCACCACCTGGTAGGCCATCTAGGGGGGTCAGACACCAAAGGATGGGCACGGGCGCCTCCAACCCCTCTCGGGCAGTAGAGGTTGGTGGGACAAGATCTGCCACTCCACCCACTCACCTGCCGCCTTACTGAAAAGAAAGCAGGTCAGATAGGTTTAGTTCTTGCCCAGAAATGCACTGCAGTTTCATGGAACATTGGAAGAGACTTAGGTTATGGAGCCTAACACCCGAGTTTCAATCCTGGCAGTGCCACTTGCTTTCTCAATGACCCTGGGGTAGTCATTTACCCTTTGAACCTGCTGTTTACTTATCTGTAAAATGAGAATGAAAGTGCTTACCTCATAGGGTAATGCAGAATTTTTATGGGAAGTAGTATTTAAAATTACAGCAAATGTTTATATAGCGTTTATGTGTGTCATGCCTTATTCTGAGCACTCTACACTTGTATCCCCATAGAAATACCATAGGTAGGTATTGCCATTCCTCCCATTTTACAGATGAAGACATTGACACAGAGAGCTTAAATGTCTTGCCCAAAATCACACAGCTAAGTTTGAACCCAGACCACTTAACATTATGCTCCAAGTAAAGGACTGGTCTACAGGAGGATCTTGAGAGATGCGGGTTCTGTTCTCTACGTCTCCAACCCCTGGCCCACTCAAGCATAGATTCCAGAGAATGAGGAGCCCTGAGCAGAGGCACACTACACAGGCTAGGCATAGGAATGGACTGTGGGAGCACAAGGCCCAGACTGAATACTGGATACTCCCAGCCCAAGAGTGGGTTAAGGCTCATCTCATTTAAACCCTGCCTCATTCAACAGTCCTTCAAACAAGAGCCAAGAGCTGGGGAAGCCACAGAAATGAAGCTCAACTCCCTCCTTTTAGAGATGAGGAGAGAGCAGGAGAGACCACCCCAAGCAAAACTTCCCACCAAGTTGGCGAAAGGAACAAGAGGAAATGACCAAGGCTGGGGGCTCTTGTGGCCCAACTATTCCTGCGTTCTGCCTCATATGGCCTGGCAAGGGGCAGACCGAGCAGCAAGGTCCATGCTGTCCCCTGCGCTGACCACCTCCCTACGTGAGAGGCCCTGCAGAGGAATGCTGCACGTGCAGAGCAGGGAGCCTACTTTCATAGCAGGTACAGGTCATTATATTTATCATTCCTGCACCGCTGTGCAATCTGACCACCACTTCTGCTTCCTCACCTGTTCTTTACTTTCATTGATGTTTTATTATCCAATAGTTTTTTATTTGATACTTTTCAAAATTCAAATCATAGAGATGAAAGATAGATTAGTGGTTGTAAGGGTTTAGGGATAGTTGGGGGAGGGGTGAGTCGTGATCAAAAAGGGATAGCAAGAGAGAGATCTTTGTGGTGATGAAATAGTGCTTTCTTGATGGTCACACAAGTGTACACATGTGACATGATGACAAAGAACTATATGCACACTTCATAGCAATTTATCAGTTTCCTGACTGTGTGTACTATAGTTACGTAAGATGACCCCAGTGGGGGAAACCAGGTGAAGGGCACACGAAACCTCTGTACTATCTTTGCAACTGAGTATGAATCTTTAATTATTTCAAAACAAAAAGTTACAATAATAATCCTTGCTTGTTATGACATATGAAACAGTACTAAGAAGTAAAGAGAAAGGCACTCCCGGTCCCCTGGCATATCCAGTGGGAACTGAGTGCATGTGTCTGAGGAAGTGACGGGGAGGGAGTTGCTAAGAGCAAAGGGTATGCGGAAGTATCCCAGGCAAGGGAAAGCGTGAGTTCAGAGATGAGAGAGTGGGAAGAAATGCAGCAGGAGGCTGGAGAACTCCACTGGGGAGTCAGACTCAGGAGCTTTGGAAGATACATACCAAAGTGATAACGGGGAGAGGTGGCAACAGGGGCTTTTGCTTGTTTACTCTCTGGGCTTCTGTTCTCTTGAAATGTTCACAACAAGCATGTATTTGTGTATTACTTGAATTTTTAGGGGAGATCTTTTTGTTATTAAAATACATCACTCTGAGTGCTGTAGAGAGATGGATGGGAGTGCCAAGAGCAGAGTCGCCCTGGGAGGGATACAGGTAACCTGGACCAGGCCAGATGCAGTACAGGAAACAGAAGGAAGTTGATAGATTTGGGAGAAGGCCCCAAGCTGGTGACTAACTCAGGATGGAGGGCTGGGAGGGGTCAGAGATGCCCCTGGGTTTCCAGCCTGGTGACTGACTACCCACATGGTGGGGGAGATGGTCTAACTCATTCATCACTTAGTCTATGAATATTCAATAGCACGGACTGTGGAGACACACCTGAGGGATACAGCAGAAGCAAAACAAAGGCACCCCAGGCCTTAGGGCTCTCAGCCCAGAAGGGACTCGCTGTTTGAGGATCACTTCTCTAATGTCAAGTTGCAACTAGAGCAGGGGCTCTGAGGGAGAGAGGCTGTTACTGGGTCCACCCCCACACTAGTTGGGCAGATGACTTGACATACTGTAACTGGGTATGTGTTTATGGCCATCAGTCTCCTCCAGTGCCGTAGAAGCTCATGGGGCAGGCCGTGTTTACTGCTGTACTCCGTGTGCCTCGGATATAGCAACTATCAGTAACTATTTGTTGAAAGAATGAATGGAGATCACAGAAGGTGGATGTGTGTGGGAGGGAATTCAAATCCTGGTTCCACCTCTCTAAGCAGTTTCCTTCTCTGCAACCATAAAGTGAGGTGAAACAGAAACCAAGAGACACCATGAGAGCCCCGGGCAGCAGTGTCAGGCGGAAGCAGCACACTCTGCCATAGACCCCTTACTCATTTAGTCTGCAAATGTGTACTGAGCTCCCACTGGTGCGAGGCCATGGGGTTGATGGGGCACGCAGTGTGCAGAGCAGGCTGGACCATCCAGCAGGGGAAGCAGAGGCTGCCTGGCCCCTGCACATCTCACGCTCCTCCCTGAGCTCCCACCTCACTTCCTCCAGCTGCTCTTGGAGCCCAGGTCATCCTGGGCTGCCAAAGCCAAGCTAGAGAGCCCTCTGGCCTTGGATGCTGGGAATGTCCCTCACTTGCTGGCTCCCTTGGACCACATCCCTACCCCCAAAGTCCTGGGTCCTGGCCCCACCCCTTCTCTCTCAGACCCCCCTGATCGGCCTACCTCACCACAGACCAGCCGGAGTCCCTCCTCTTCCTCTTGCCACTTTACCCTCAGAGTAGCTGGTGGTGTGACCTGGTCTGATTCAGGTCCCGGCTCCTCTGCCCTGCCAGTCAATCAGAGTGGTGCTCATTATCCCTCCATTCACCCAGGTGATGCACGTGAAAAGCCTGAAACCAGCACCATGAACTTTCTCCTGAGGAAGGTAGAGGCCAGAAAGCCAGAAGAGGAAAGAGCTCATCTCCAGAAACAGGGGCTGCCCATGACTTGGCTGCTCTAGATTCTGGGCCAGGACCCTCGTCAAGAAGCACCTCCCAACTCTGAGCCCCAACCCATTTTCAACCCATTCCTGGTTCTCATATTCACTTCCTCTTTGGAGAGGCAGCAAGACCCTTTTTGTAGGCATCAGGTAAGGAACAGGGAGATGGAAAAGGACAGTAATGTGAGGGTGGGAAGGGAAGGAGATGGGACAAATGCAGAGATGGCCTGAGAAGAGTGTGGGAGAAGGGACATCTAAGCAGCTGGCCTAGGAGAAAGCTCAAGAACCTGCCTCCCTCTCCAACCCTGCACCCTCAAAGGCAGCAGCCAGGGCCCAGTGAGGTGCCAGAGAGAACCCAGTATAGGCAGTGGGGGCAGGGCCCAGGCACAAGCAACCCATTGTGGCCACAAACACACGTACACTCACCAGGGGCCCTGGTGGGTAGCAGGAGTGACATCATTTGGCTTTGGCTGCAGTTTCTCTGAGACCCGGGCCAGGAGCTCAGCCTTCTCTAGGAGACGGTTATCTAGGGGTGCAAGAGGGTGAGCCTAGGGCAAAGACAAACACTTGCCGGCAGACTCCAGGCCTACAAATTACCTCTCTGGCTGGAAGGGCTGCAGAAGCCCAGGGATGCAGAACAGGGGAGCTACTGGCAGGCTGGGCTCTGCCTGTTGCCCAAGGAACGTTTATGTAGTTCTCCCAGGACCTTCAGCTCCAACATAGCCTTCTCACAGCACTAGCCCCCAGGCCCTCTCAGGAACGGAGGGCAGCCACTTCTGGGGAAGGAGATGGCTGGGCACATGCCACTGAGGGTCCTCAGGGAAGGAAGTGCCCAGAGGTTGCCCCATCCTTGCCCCAGGGCAGGGCCTGGCTCCAGAGAGTGATGAAACAAAGCAAGCTCCACCTGCCTGTGGCCTTCAGCAAGTTACTTCCTCTCCAGGGGCTCTAACCTTCTGGACTAAAACAACCCTGTTTTCCCAGGGTTGGTATAAGGTTCCCCTAGGCTGGAACAGAAAGTCCTTGTGCAATTATCCAGCAGACCTCCCTGAGTTCTGTAGTTTCTGCTGCAGACCCTGGCACACCCCCTCCTACATCCACCTCAGTCACTTCCTCTTTCTTTGCCAGTTCCAGGGTATGGTAGAGGTGGTAAGCCCAGGCCTAGCTCCTCAGTTCTTTTCCCTCACCCAGTGCCCCTCCCTGTCACTGCCACTGAGATAGCTGGCCTAGTTCTCACACAAAAGCCCACTCCAGCCCCCAGGGCATCTCAGGGCTATAGAAGAGTTTTGGTGGGGGAGGTGAGGGGGGTGGAGATGGCCAAGTAGCAGCCAAGATTAGAATGGTGATGGAGCTGGAGGGATTGTGGTTAGATTTTCAACTCCAAACATACGATTTCAGATGACCAGAGGTGCTGCTCACAGGTGCAGACCTCTTCATCCTGGCTTGAACTGCCACACCCGCTTCTCATCAGCTCCCCAGAAACAACTTTGTGAGAGTCTGACCTCCCTGGCTTAAGTCAGCTGCCTCCAACAGCCTGGAGCCCTCTGCTTCTCCCTCAGGCTGGGTTGGTTGGGCACAGAAGTGCTCCAGAACCTGCGACAAGATCACCTATCAGTAGCAAAGGCTGAGACTGAGCTTCCTCTCTAGACATTCAGAGTTTAAAAGTAGAGGCTCTGGGCAGTCCCACGTTCTTTCACTGGGCTACGGGGACCGGATGGACTGACCGGGCTCTACCTAGGGACTGTACCTGCTCTACCTGTGTAAGACAGTCGCTGACGACCTCGTGCCTAGGAAGCCCGGCCCGTGGGAGGCAGAGCCGGGCCCCGAGGGACGAGGGGTGCAGGACCACCAGGAGGAAGCTCCGTCCAGAAAGGGGCTCTAAGCAGAGCCTGGATTGGGAAGGACAGGAATAGTGGCTAATCAGAGGTGGAGCTTAACAGACAGCGTCCCGCAGATCCAAGGCTGCGGAGGAGAGAAACCTTTGGAGCGCTCAGGTCACACCCGAGGAGCCAGGCGAACCCTCGCTGCTCGCGGAGCTCCAGCCCCTCCACGGCCATCTTCCAGGCCCCCCGGGGGCGCACTCACAGGCCGGCACCAGCTCCAGGAAGAGTGCCTTTTGCGTGCGGTCTCGCTGTCGAAGCTGCCGCACGATGTGGCTTTTCCAGTGAGCGACCGGGGCGTCGGGGGCGCCGGGCCCCGCCATGGCCGCCCTCTCCCCGCGCCCCGGACCTTGCGCCCCGAAGGCGCGGCCTGGGGGGGCGGGGCCTCGAGGGGACTCCGTGTCGTAGGGGGCGGGCCGCGGCGGGCAATCCCCGGGCCGTACTAAGAGCGCTGGTAGAAGGAGAAGCGAAAGCAAACGTGCTGGAAGCCGCCCCCAGGTCTGCACCCCCCGGACACCGCCAAAAATTTTCACCCGAGGGGGCCCCCATTGCTGCCTGCGATCATAGGCGGGCGTTGGGGTCGGGGCCTCCGGCGCAGTTTCCCCCGCGCCTATGGGCGCGCTCCGCCGCCGCGGGGACTCCAGAGCCAGTGCTCCTTAACCCCTCAGCGCCCGGGCACGATTTAAGTGAGAGATGCTCGCCCACGCGTCCTCTGGACCAGGTCGCGCTCGAGCGAGGGACCTGGAGACGCATCGTGCCCGGACCCTGCCCCCGAGACGCTCAGCTCCAGGAGGGGAGGCGACTCAGACACCAGGCACACACAGTGACCGCGAGATGAGAAAGCACCGAGGAGGAAGGACTGAAGGAAGAGGCCCTGCTCTCGGAGGTGGCGTTTGAGTTGGGTAGTGGGGGATGACATAGGAGAGAAGAGGATTCCAGGCAGCAGGAAGACCAAGTGCTGAGGTTCGAGGTAAAAATTTCGTAAGGAGGCAGAACCATCCTTGTGGGAAGCTAGGTCTTAGGGGCCCAGATCATCACAGAAAATTTAGGTCCCTGAGAGTATATGAGAGCAGCCTGATTTCAGCCAGCAAACCCCTGGGCCAGAAGGGTGAAGTGGCTTGCGTGACGCTGCCCAGAAGTGGGTTCAGCAGGTCACTGTTTGGGAGGCCACTGAAGTAGCAGCAGTATCTCTTGCAAGTACACTTGACAGTGAAGCAGGAGTTGCAGGGAATTGTCTCCAGTAAGATCCCTGTTCAGAGCTCTGCAGACACAGGATGACTTGAAGAATGAATGGAGGGATTGGCTGGACCCAGCATCACTCTGGGGTGCACTGTGTATGACCCCTTCAGGGCCTGCTGTCGGTGAGTAAATGCCAAAAGAACTTGGGTGGTGCTAGGGAGCCACACAAGCCCTGGAGGCGACAGGTTTGTTGAGATTCGGATGGGAATGGGTCACAGGACTTGGAAAGCAGTGAATGACAGTGGCACCGGAGAAGAGTGTATCCTGCTCTGCTTTGAAATGACAATGACCTGCTTGCCTGACATTGCAAGCCTCTAGTCCCCTACATGTCATTGTCTTTGACCCTCATTTCCTTTGCACATGTTCCTTTGGAACACCTTCCCCTTTAGCCAGCCTGGCTCCTACTCAGGGGTCACTTCTTCCAGGAAAACTTTCCTGCCCCTGCAACTGAGAGCTAAGGCTTCTCTGACCTCAACCTCAGCCCAATCCTAGCCTGTCTGTTGAAGGAGTGAGCAGTGAGTGGTAACATTTACCAGAAGCTGTTTCCAGGAGAAGGGCATGGTAACCATGGAGGCCCAGGGCCAGCTGGTGACAGTGATTAATTCTATTTACAGCTAGTTGACTCTCAGGTGCCTGGGGACACCTTCAAAACTGCTGGGGCTGTGTATACAGTATACTAACAGATCCTGCCTGACTGTGAGGTGCAGAGGTGCTATTTCTCTCAGATAAGGAGGCATATTGGGGTCAGAGATTCCTGACCTTTTTTATAAAACACTTCTAGTAAATATTAAATAATTTTGCCACTTTTAAACAGTATATGATAAAGTGACTGATTTTAACTAAAAATATTTATATTCTATCTGTAGAGTATGAGAGATTATATTATAAAGCTCACTTAAAATTTTACATATCATTCATAATATATGAAAACAAATTTTTATTTTTCACATTTAACATACCTTTTAATGCATCTTAATTTTGTAAGGAAAATATGATTCGATGACCAATAAATATAAGAAATGATTATGTCATGATTTAGAGATCTAACAAACTTTATTGTTTGAAACTTGAACTTGAGCTAGGCATCTCCCAGCAGCCAGAGTGATTGTTTAAAAACTTTAGCCAGCTCATGTTGCTCTTACTTAAAACCTTCCAGAGGCTTTCCAGCAAATCCCAACCCACATACTGTGGCCTTCAGGGCCCCGCTTGCTCTGGCTCCTGCCTACATCTCTGAACTTACCTCTTTTCACTTTGTGAATAAAGCCTTATTCACAACACTAAAATCTCTGCCAGACACAATACTCCTTTGGCCCTTTGACCTGGTTGCTCTCTGTTCCTGCTGTTCTTCCTCCAGAATTCTTAGGTTCTTTCAGAAGATCTTCCCTCTTAACCCAATCTAAAATAGCTTCCATCCCAGTCAATGTCTGCAACATCACCTAATTGTCCTTCCTTTCAGAACATTTATCACTCCCAGAAAAATTAGGTTTTTGTGTTTGTTTCATTATTTATGATCTGTGTCTCCTACCAGGCTGGAAGCTTCAGGAGAACCAGGACCAAGTGAGCCTTGATCAGGCTCTGTCTTCAGCACCTGGAACAGGGCCTGGCACCCATTGAGGAGGTGATCAGTAAGTGTCCAGTGCTGTTGCTGTGATACCAAAAATATACAATGGCTTTCATGGCCCAATGCTTAGAAGTTTTTAATTCAACATTATAGCTCTTTTTAACTGAAAAATAATCATATGCACAGAGCCAAAAATTCAAACACTACAGAAATTAGCCTCTTTGCTCACACCTGCATATTGGTCAGGATAGGACAGGCTGTTTCTGTGGTCTATTACTTAATACTCTTCCTTAATAGCTCTCCTGGTCCCGAGTGTTGGTAAGCTCAGCTGGGCAAGTCTCACTTTCAGTCTCTCTCATGTTGTTCCAGCCACCACCACCAGGGCTGGCGCCATCTGAAGACAGAGCTGGGCTGCCTGCTACTGGTGGCTTACCCATTTGGCTGTCAGGAGATGCTGGCTGTTGGCTGGAAGGTCAATTAGAGCCAAGAACCAAAGCACCTATGTGTGGCCCCTCCATGTGGCTTAGGTTTCTTTTTTTTTTTTTTTTTTTGTCATCACCCAGATTTATTATTTATTTAGGAAACTATTTTTTAAAAAGGTAACATTATCAGTTTTTATGTTAACTGTATTTTAGTCTACTTTGATTATTTTTATTAATTATAAAGTAACTGATTAGAGTGCTTCAAATTCTATGACAGTAGATAAAACGTTTACTGCTCTAGTACAAATAAATTCCAAAAGATTAATATTTTTATGAAACATGGCATTATTCAGTTGAATATCAACACAGTTTTAACTATTTTTAAAAGTCATTGTAAATTCTTGCTAATTTTATGCTGTTTTCTAAGTCAATTGTGTTTTAAAAATCCTAAATAGGTTCATATGATATTATAAAACATACATAGCTGGGGGTTTTTTTTACTTATTTTTTTTTATTAAGGTATCATTGATGTATACTTTTATGAAGGTTTCACATGAACAACATTGTGGTTACTATATTTACCCATATTATCAAGTCCCACACACACCCCAATGCAGTCACTGTCCATCAGTATAATAAGATGCTACAGAGCATGTGGCTTAGGTTTCTTAGAGCAAAATGGCTAAATTCTGAGAAGAAGCATCCCAAAACAAGCAGTCCAACAAACAGTAAGAAAGCTGCCTGTCTCTTAAGGCTTGAGGCCAGTAACTAGCATAGCCTCATTTCCTCTGCATTCTGTTGGCCAAAGCAGTCATAGTCCAGCCCAGATTCCAGGACAGGGGACACAGACCTCAGCTTTCAATGAAAGGAGTGTCAGAATTTCTGGCCATCTTTAATCTACTACATGTGGTACCAAATAAACCTTCAAATCACAGTGGCTTAACACACAAAGGTTTATTTCTCTCACATCCCAGTGTAGAGTAGGCCAAGTTAATGAACTGTTCTCCTCCAGCAGTGATTCACACCCAAGCTGCTGCCACCTAGTATCATCATCTCAAATTCTTTAATCCCAACTGGGATCAGATGAGAAAGAGATTAAGGGAATGGGAATGGGAAGAACATTCACACTGACACTTAAGGGCCTTGAAACAATGTGACACATCTCATTGATGAGATCATATCTACTAGGAAGGTTGGGAAATGTAGTCTTCCCATGTTCCCTGGAAGAGAAAAATGAGTGTTGAACCCATCATTGTTGCTGACACACACCAACTTCCTAGTCTCCTTCTCTAGGAGCATCACCATTAACAACTTAGTGTGTATCCTTTCAGAAATATATGTGCATATACAAACATAAAAACATGAATGTAGCATTTACACACTGTTCCATTCATTGCTTCTTTATATAACAATATATTTTCAATACATCTTAGAAACTTTCCATATCAGAATATATAGATCTACTTCATTCCTTTCAAAGCTGCAAACCATTTCATTGTATGGATGTACTGTGATTTATTTAATCAGTCCCATATTGATAAACATTTAGGCTGCTTCCAGTTATTTGCTCTAATGTAGGAAAGATTTTCTATAAGTAATATTCAGAGTACATATATTAAATAGTTATCATCACAGTAATATCCAATTAGAAAATGTAGTAAAAATGAAGTCATTCACAACAACCACAAAAACTAATATACTCAGGAATATACATTAGAAAAAATGTATAAGCTGCGAATGAAAAACAAATTAATTTGAATGTTTGTATCAATTTATATTTAATACAATTTAATATCTTAATACAATCAATTAAATTAACTAAAGGACATAAAAGAATAACTGAATGGAAGAAAATATATAACATGTTTGGGGTTGGAAAGATTAAAAATAAAAATTTATACAAATTGTGAATTCATTATATTCCAATTGAAATCTCAATAGTATATCTTCTTCGTGGAACTTGACAAATTGTTTCTAAAATTCACCTCAAAAAAGAATCCCCAAGAAAAATAATTTAAAGAATGAGGAAAGACTATTATGTAAGGACAGTTAGAAAAAATCTATAGTTAGATTCCTTACATCACACTATGTGCAAAAGTAAGTTACAAAGGTATTATATGACATTATGACTTACAACCATAAAAATAATAAAGATATCAGAAACTAATTAGGATATTGTCTTAACCTGGAATAGGGAAGACTTTCCTAAACAACACACAAACCCCAGAAATCATAAGCGTAAAGGCAGATAATTTAACCACATCAAAATGTAAAATTTCCAAAAAGAAAAGACACCACACCCTATCAAAATTCCAAGAGCCTTTCTCACAGAAATAGAAATGCCAGCCCTCAAATTCTTATGGAATTGCAAGGGGCCCTAAATAGTCAAAACAATCTTGAGAAAGTGGAACAAAGTTGGGGGAACATCACACTGCAAGGTGTATTACAAAGCTACAAGAGTAGAAACAGTGTGCAGACATAAAGCTAGACATATAGGCCATGAGAATAGAACTGAGATCCAGAAATAAACCCATACATTTATGGCCAATTGATTTTTGACAAGAATGCCAAGTCCATTCATGGGAAATAATTACTTCTTCAACAAATGGTGCTGGGGCAACTGGAGTTTCATATGCAAAAGGATAAGTTGGACCCTTACCTCATACCACATACAAAAAATTAACTCAAAGTGGTTCAAAGACCTTAAGTGCTAAAACTATAAAATTTTTTAAAGAAGCTTTGGGGAAAACCTTCATGACTATGATTTCATGAATATGATACCAAAAAACACTGGAACAAAGGAAAACAGATTGAACTTCATCAAAATTAAAAACTTTTGTGCGTCAAAGGAGATGATCAAAAAAGTGAGAAGACAGCCTACAGAATAGCAGAAAATATTTGCAAATTTATATCTGATAAGGGTCTAGTATCCAAAATATATAAATAACTCCTAAAACTTAAAAGCAACAAAAGCAATCCAATTCAAAAAACGAGCAAAGAACTTGAATAGACATTTCTCCAAATAAGATACACTAAAGGCCAATAAGCACATGAAAAGGTGCTCAATATCCTTACTCATCAATGAGATGCAAATCAAACCCACAATGAGATACCACTGTACACCTACTAGGATGGCTGTAATAATTTTTTTTAATGGAAAAGAACAAGTATTGACAAGGATGTGGAAATAAATGGAAACCTCATGCTTTGCTGGTGAGAATGGAAAATGGTGCAGCCACTTAGAAAACAATTTAATGGTTTCTCAAAAGGTTAAACACAGAAATACCACATGACCTAGCAATTCCACTCCTAGGTGCATAGTCACAAAAATTGAAAGCAGGGACTTAAACAGATATTCATATACTCATGGTCATAGTAACATTATTCACAATAGCCAAAAGGTGGAAACCATTTAAGTGTCCATCAACAAAATGTGGTTTACAAACAGAATACTAATCAGCCATAAAAAGGAATGAAGTTCTGATACATGCTACAACATATATGAACCTTTAAAACTTATGTTACATGAAGTAAGTCAGACACAAAAGGACAAATATTGTATGATTTCACTTATAGGAAATATAATAGGCAAATTCATGAAGACAGAAAGTATAGATTCAAGTTTACCAGGGGATAAGGGAAGGGGGGAAGGAGGAATTACTGCTTAACGTTTACAGAATTTCTGTTTGGGATGATGAAACAGTTTTGGAAGTAGTGGTGATAGTTGTACAACATTGTGAATGTAATTAATGCCACTTAATTATACACCTAAAATTGTTAAAATGGACATTTTTATATTACATATATCTTACCACAATAAAACTCAAAAAAACGACACTGTGCACAAAGTAGAAAGGGAGGCAATAGATGAGGAGAAAATGCTTGCAATATATATAACAAATTAGTCAAATCCAGATGTACAGAACTTGCACAAGTCAACTAAAGAACAGAACACCCAGTATAAAACTGGGCAGCGACTTTTATCAGAAGAAAAAGAAATAGTCTACAAAAAATAAAACTATGCACAATGAGTGAAATGTAAGTTAAAATATGAATGAGAGGTCATTTTTTATGCCAATCACATCAGATTGGCAAAAATTAAGAAACTGAATAATATTCAGAGTTGGTGAGGGTGTGGAGAAATGGAGCTATCATTCCTGCTGGTGGAAGTGTAAATAAGTCTAACTTACTGGGAGGGCACTTTGGCCACAATACACACACACACACACACACACACACACACACACACACACACACACACAGACACACACTTTGGCCACAATACACACACACACACACACACACACACACACACACAGACACACACTTTGGCCACAATACACACACACACACACACACACACACACACACACAGACACACACTTTGGCCACAATACACACACACACACACACACACACACACACACACACACACACACACACACAGACACACACTTATCCTTGGACCCAGCAGTTACACTCCAGTGTATGACAGGATGAATGGTGGCATCTATCATGGTACTTCCACAGACGGAACTCAGTGTAATCCAAAGAAGGAGCTAGTAGATCTGGGTGTCCCAATATTGGAAATATAGGTCTGAAATACTTAATAATACTTCTTAAAAGCCAACAGGTTTATTTTTTATTTCTAATGTTTATATTTTGTTTCTAAATGAGAAGTGGTTCATACTGCTGTTTGCAAACAGTTTTCACAAATGACATCTGTGGGAGTTGTTGGCTTTATTCTTGGTACATGATAAGCCAAATGGGATGTGATCATCACATGTACTTTTTTCTTTCCTTTAGCTGTGGCTTTGCAGTCCTAGAGACATCTGGATATGCTGTGTATGAATTTTGATCGGATAAATACAAGAATCTGGTAATAATCATCTTGAGGCAAATTTATGTTTAAACCAATGGCTCACCAAAGATTATAAATTAAATAATATAGTACTAAAAATTAAATGGTTTAAAGATGTGAAAGGGTCAGAGCACTCAGGGTTTGAGGGAAGTGAGTTCATCTGTGCTAATGGGATCCTGGGATCCCAGCCTTCCCTACACACCACATGCTTGCACTATTGACTATTTCTTTAAAGGGAAAACAGTTTTGGGGATGGGGTAAACTGAAACTATAACCACCAAGGGGAGAAACTTGGGATCTGGGCACCATTCAGCATGGACTATGTGAATGATGCATTGAAATGGGCAGGAAAGGGGAAGATGACCCCTCTTTATTTTCTAAGAAGTCAGGTCAAAGTTTTGTGAATAAGAGGAATACAAACTTCTTCAGTAGATGAGGTGTGGCAGAGGTGGTATGGGATGAAGTGGCAAGAGGGTCCTTCACAAGTAAGTTCAATCTTCAAGATGTTGAAATGTATTTGTTTTCAGACATGTTTGAGAGAGAACCGGGCACAGCCTGGAAGGAAGCTTCCTGCACGGTATTCACCCTCCTTCCCAGCAGCAGTGCCTCTCCACAGAGCTCAGTGATGGCAGATGTCTGTGAAACTCCCAAAACACTAGAAGGCACTGGGGACTGGATGGGGCTTCACTCACATTGCAAGAGCACACCATGAGAGAGGAGGAGAAAGAAGAGACAGGTGGAATCTCCTCTGCAGCTTCCTCCTTCAGGTCCTACTTTCATTGAAGGGCCAGAAACAAAGGGCAGAGTAATACAGGCCCTGTTTCTACCTGCAAACCACAACCCCGCGCCCAACACCCCCCCTTTTCTCCCAACTTTTTAAGGTTTTAGGATGCTGACCTATGTGAAAAGCAGCTAATTTAGTGTAATGCAGTTTAAGGACAGTGGGTGAAGAGGTACCTGCCCCCACTGAGGAGTGTCCCCACCCATTTCATGATCAGAGGTGGTCACTGTCTAGTTCTTACTTAGAACACAGGAGTGAAGAGTGCTTGCCAAAAAAAAAGTTCAGTTTTTGACACACTTGGAATCAACCAGAATCAGATGTCCCAGAGACAGGAGAATGGCCTGAGCTGGAGGTTCAGGAGTTATCAGCATATGGATGGAAGTGAATGAGGTCATCTGAAGAGAGTATGCACAGTTAAGATAGGGCCTCTGACAGAACCCGGAGGACACCAGCATTTCAGGTTGTCTTAGCCCAGTCACCCAAAGACCACCAGGGACAAATCCATAGTCCAGCAAAGTCAGGTTTATTGACCTATTGCTATGAGGAAAACAACATGCCAGAAGAACCATAGGGTGTCCCACCAAATGCAAAGAAAAAAAGAGAGTTATTACCAGATTTGAGCAAGACATGGAATTAGGTGAAATTTAAATGAAGCAATATTCTGACAGCTGAGAGCAAAGCAGCAGCTGAGAGTAAAGGGGCTGATACCAGGTCTGGAGTGCTAAGTGGACCCAGGGTCATGTTTTCTTGGAAACAATAAAGTTAAGACAGATGTGGAATATTATGTTCAGAAATACCTATCTAAATCTCTTCACCTGGGTTGTAAATCCTGTCTGCTTAGTGAATTAGTTCCTCCAGGCAAGAGTTTCATCTTACATAATTTCAAACAACAAAGTTTCTGATAGTCTATGATTTTAGAAAACAAAGTTGCTCGGTGTCTAAGAAGGGAGTGGGTTGTTAAGATATTTTATAGCTGCAGTATGTCCTTGGTAAAAACAATATCTCCTGTTAATTTTGCAGCTGGCTTTATCTGTGTCTATTATTCCAGCCTGATGAACAGTAGGGCAGATTTTTACAGACCCAACTAATTTTTAGGTTTTCTAGGGTCAAACAATGGAGGAGGAATCTGCAAAGACTAAGAGTAGTGAGTAGGTAGGAGTCAGTCAGTTTCAGGAAGCAGGAGGTGATTGTTGTTGAACCCTAAGAGGTCTAGTTTACTGTGCTGCTGTACAATAGGGTAACCATTAGCTGCACCTAATTATTTAAATGTATTAAGTGATTTTGAAATAAATTCAATAAAATAAAAAGTTTTATTCCTCCAGGGCCCTTAGCCACATGTCAAATGTTACGACAGTGCAAATGCAGAACATTTCCATCATAACAGAAAGTTCTATTGAACCGCATGGTAAGAGAACTGAGAGTGCCAGGCGACTGTGACCCCCGTGAGCACAGTCTCCAAGGAGTAATGGGAGTGGAAGCCATGTAGGAGGTGCAGAAAGGTAGTGAGTAGTCTTTCCAAAACTAAACCATAACAACGTCCTTCTCCTATGACAGCTACCGTGTAACTCCTGCGTGCCTGAAGCCACAAATGTGCCTCAGGCTCAGATCCCTTGGCTCCTCAGCTTCCCCGCGTTTACCTGCCAGCACAGACCCACAAGCTCCATCCCCCAACACTCCCCGGATCCTTGTTCTGCGGCTCAGGCTCTTGGGCTTCTGGGACGTGTAGTGTGGACGGCGTCGCAACTCTTTCAATATTCTAGCCGCGACCTAAAAGTCCCATAAGGCAGTGCGCGGGGTGTCTCCGTTGAGGAGCCCTGGAATCGTCCCCGGACGTTTAGGGAGCATGCCTGAGGCGCTGGGGTACCGGGGAGGATGGCGACCGCGCTGTGCCTCCTCCTGCCACTCCTGAGTTCTCCGCCCCTCCGGAGACCCCTCAACTGCTGCGAGGCCGACGGAGGCACCAGGGAGTGTGGGGACAGCGTGGCCACACTCACTAGGGGACTTGGGGGTAGCGTCTGACCGCGAGCAGCCGGAGGGCCTTTGGGCGGCCCCCGGAGGGAAACTCACGCCCAAATACCGGGCCTCGCGCTTCTGTAAACTCCAAAGAGCGCCTGCGCACACGGAGAGTCTCGGGATCAACTTTTGGGGACGCTTTCAGAGGAGATAACAGTGCTGAGTAGAAATGGAACGGAACAGTCGTCATTCTGTTGTCCTTTCTCTTATGGTTTGCAAAGCACAGCCCCCTTCTTTGACTCTCGTAATTTGATCCTCAAATTAAGCAGTCCTATTACAAATGAGGCGACGGGTCAGACAAAGACAAAGGCATACAGCCTGAGTCTTACTTAGCATCACAGAGTATGAAGGACCAGCGCAGGAGAAGAGTTCAGGACTCTTGCCCAGGCTCTGCCTCTGACTTGCTGTGAGACCTTGGGTATTCTGTTCCCTTAGGAACCTAAGCCTACGCATTTGTAAATGCAAATAGGTTTTGGGGAGGATCGAATGGTATCCAGAATTGAAACTAAATTCCCAGTCTATGAAGGCAAAATTATTATAGTCAGGTGATTGCAGATTGAAGAGCCCATTTCCCCATTTTACAAATTGCAAAACTGAAGGCCCCAGAGGGGCAGGAGCTTGCCTCAGGTCTCAACAGTCTTGTTAACGAGGGCTAAAGTCCAGCTCTGCCTTTGGGCCTAGAGCCCTTCCCCACACCCCAAGTATCAGTGTCTTTGTTGGATACAGTTGAATACAGTTAGAGATTGATTTCTCTGCGGGCCTGGGGAAGTCCCTGTTCTCAAGCCTTCTCCTACCCTACCTGGGTCTAATCGGAGAGGGCCCTGCTCTGCTTGTCATCTGGAGAATGCTGGAGAAAGAACACAGTGTTGCTGGAAGTATACAGACACTGCTTCTCCGGACAGCAGCCCAGGTAAGGGAAGGAGCCGAGGTGTGACAGATGAGGGGCAGTACTAAGGGGACAGACCCTGAATGGAAGTGGGAAGATGTTGGACTATTTCTAGCCTGGGAGGAATTGGGCACTCAGGTGACTCTGGCTGGACCCAGTGGCAGCTGGAGGTGATATCTGGGCTAGCTGAGTGATGAGGAGAGGAAATGATACACACTGAGCTGAGACTGTAGGAGCCACTCCCCTAGCCAGGTGGCACCATGAGCACACCATACCACCTCCAGGACCAGGGAGCTGCCCACCAGGGAAGTGAAATATCTTTGTTCCCTGTGGTAGTGGAGCTGGGGTGTACCCAGCTATTTCTCTATGGGGTGCTCTTAGGTTCTGGAGAATGGGAGGGAAAGGGCTGGGAGCCCCCAAGGTCTGGGTACAGATGGAGTCTTCTCAGGCAAATCATAAAAGGCGAGTGTTTGTAGAAGTAGAAAGCTAAGATCCTCCACACTTCCAGGTAACTACTTTTCTGGGCCTTATCATCTCTGTTTTCAGCAGGGGAAACAGGCTAAAAGAGGAAAGGACTCTCTTAAGGACACACAAGGAGTTAGGGTAGAACTGAACTGGAATAGGGATCTTTCCATTACATGGCAGTGATCAAACATCTTCATCAAACATTTATTGAGTGTCTAATGTATACTCTAAAAAGAGCTACCTTGGGGTGGCAAACAGAAGCCAGGATTGCAGTCAGATCTGACTTTTAACCTGCTCTCCTAGTGACTTACACTGTGACCCCTAGCAAATCACCATCCCTCTCAGTGCCTCAAATTGTAAAGTGGGGGTGGTAAGCTTTATCGAGAGCTGTCTCAAGGTATAACTATGAATTAAATAAGTGCACAGAACAGCACCAGGCACGTGGTATGTGCACAGTAAACATTAGCCACTGCTGTTACTTGTGAACGCAAGCTGAGGCCAGCTGCAGTCAGGGTTTCACTAGAGACAGGCAGAGGCAGGTCTGCTCAACTCCTGGATACCTCCACTCAGTGCCATGGGAGCCTGCACTTCAAGTTGAGGGGGGGACTCATATACTTATTCTGTCCTCTGGCACTAAGAACCTAGCAGAGAACAGGTGCTTCAAGTGTTTACACCTCCACATTGCAACACGATCCCTTTCCCCACAACCTGAGGTCCAGAGTTAAGGTGATTTTTGCTTAAAGTTGCACATTACAGCCCTAGACAGTCATACCAGAACCAGACCCTGGGCTCTTTCCAGCCCCTACAGGGTGTGGGGTCATAAATAACCCTTCCTCTCTGTAGGGTAGATGTCCAAAAAGGCTGACAACAGGGGCTTGAGCAAAAACCTGGAAGACAGGGAGAAGCCTGCGTGGGAGACAGGACCTGACATCAGATACCCAACCCCAGACCACCCTGTTTGAAGATGGAGGTCTCACCCAGTGGTAATTTCAGCTCTGGTCCAGGCTTCTGTAATGGAGGTCTGGTTCAAATCCCTTGTTTATAGAAGAGGAAAGAAGTCCAGAGGGGCCAATAACTCACCAAGAGCCCCACCAAGGCAGGAGTGAGTCTGGGCCAGAGCTCAGGTCTTCAGACACTAGATCAGGGCTCTGCCTGGCAACCAGTTTGGAGGGAGCAGGGTGTGGGTCCATCTCTCCTTAGCACTGCCACCTTGGTCCTGCTTGGAGCCAGTCCCCAGTGTGACCAACTGGATGGGCTCTGGCCAGAGTGTGGCAGCATGGAAGTGGGTGTGGAGAGAGTTAAGGGGAGGCAGAGTATAGGAGCTGGTGAGAGAGAAGCGCATAGCTGAGATGAGGTGGCAGATTGGGGAGCTCTCTGTGGTGTGGTGGCTGCTGCAGGATTCTAGGGACTTATTAATCAGTCTGAGGCAGCAGAGGATAAAAATACCATGGGAGCACACTCCTGGAGGAGGGGAGCAAAGCAGATTTAGGAATGAGTCACAGAGCTCAAGCCCTAAATTTAGAAGGTGCTGAAGGAGGCAGCCTCCCCCGGGGGAGCCCTGTGGAGATGCCTGCGGACGCGGCACACGGGGGGCCTCAGGGCAGGGGGTAGTGGTTGGCAGGAGCTGCCTGCACAGCAGCACCCTGTGATCAGGAAACAGCCATTCTGAGTTGCTGCCTAGGCATTTTACAGTATTTACAAGCCTGCTCACACAGAGTCTGGACATTTAGAAGGATGAGTTTAGGACTTCCACCACAGATGTCTACTTTGCTTTTCCCAGGGCACTTTTAAAAATGGCCACTCACAGTATATACAGAGAAGACAAGTAATGATTCTATAGCATCTTACTACACTGATGGACAGTGACTGCAATGGGGTATGTGGGGGGGACTGATAATAGGAGGAGTCTAGTAACCATAATGTTGTTCAAGTAATTGTACATTAACCATACCAAAATAAAAAAATAATAATAATAAAAATTTAAAAAGCTAAAAAAAAAGGCCATTCAGAGTGGAGCCCATGAAAAATTAAGTGACCTCAGCCTCAATCATCTCATAAGTAATAGGTGCTTGCTTTCTTGCCGTCTATCTCCAGCTCACTAGTGACCTGGGACAACAAAGGATTGCCCTTCCCCCAGCTCAATGTGCTGGTTCTGGAATCTGTAAGTAATAAATCTTGTGACTTTACTTCCTTTGTGTGAGTGTATTGAAACTGTGCCTTCAATCAAAGGGGCCCATAATTTTCACTTTTGCAAAGTGGGATCTCAACTGCCAGTGGAGCTACCTGCTGACCCCATGTGCATGGCTGGTACCTCCTCATTCAGTAGATTGTAATCTGCATATTCTTGATATACCAGCTCCAAGTTTTCCAATTCATGCCCATGGAAGCTAAGCCAGTCCTAGGCCCGTTCCAGGTGTGGATTTTGGCTCCAGAATAAACCCTGACCCAGGGCAGAGCCTACAGCCACATTCTCCAACAGTCCTTCACTTGATCATGGGAACAAGGCCCTGGAGTGTGGACATCTCAGCTCTGCTCTGCCCGCTGCCTGGGCATGGTCAGGGTGATGTCCTAGCATCTAGTTGGACATCTGTGGATGCAAGGAGTGAAGGCCTTTTGAGTGCTTTTGCATGAAGGCCTCCCAAAATGGACCCATCCAGACCTTTAGCAGCTGTTTGGAATTAGAGGTGAGAGAATGGGACAAGATGCCATAGTGCTCGCCTTTACTTTACTTTTACTCTCAGCCTCCAGGCTACAGATAACTCAGGCTGTTTCTTTTCCTCCAGGTCAGGAGAAGAGGGAGGTATTACTTCCAGATCAAGGAACAAAGATACAGGAAAGAAGCCATGCTTTGGGGACAGGTGCCAGGCCTGTGGGTAAGAAGGCATTATTTGAGCACTCACTGCTTGCCAGGTACCGTGCTAAACACTCCACATGCAGGAACTCACTTCAGCCCCATTGCAACAATGTAAATCCGACTAGTATACTCATTTTAGAAAGTAGAGAACTGACACAGAGATGTTTAGTTACTTGTTCTAGATTACACAGTAAGAGATTCTAACCCAAACAGCCTGGCTCCCTGGCCCAAGCTCTTAGCTATTATACTAGACTGCTGAGCAGAGTAATTCACTGCATCTGTCCTGTCTCCTCTCCTGCCATTCCCTCCCCACCCTTCAGTCCCTGCATCCTAAAGCCCTGGCAACCAGTTTGGAGGGACAGGGTGTGGGTTCGTCTCTCCTTCCCACTGAGGAATTGTCCTCAGGGTCTGCAGGGTCCTGTGGCCCAGGGCAACCCCCAGGCTTGGGGGAAAGGAAAGTCTAACAATATCCCCTCACCACAACTGACCCTGCTGAACTTCACAATTCACCAAGCCCTCCCACACACCTCAGCCCGGTGGGGAGGCACCTGGAGTACCATCACTTAGGTAAACAGGCCTAGAGAGTGCAGGGCTTACCCACGGTAGGCAGAACCACGGGGACACCTCTTTGGGAGGACCCTGGCCCAGATGGCCACCACCCACCTCTGTGTGCTGGGGCCCCCTCCTGATGATGTCTAGTGAGCACTGCCGCCTGCAGGAACCCGGTTCGATTGCTGGGTCAATGTAGCCTTCCAAAAGCCTTGGAGTTTCCTGTCAGAGCCTCCTGATCTATCTGCCTGACCCTAGGCTCTCCCCTTGGCTCTGCTCAGACAGAGTGGTAGTGGGGGTGGAGGCATCTTTGTGTGTCTTCAGGAAGGACAAGGTTGTCTAGCCCTTCTTCTACCAGGACTTCTACCAAGAACTACAGCCCTGGGATGATAAGAGCCGTTTCTGGCAGTGCACACAACTTCCTTCTTTTAGTTTCTTCTTATTTTTAATTTCAAAGATGGGCCCTCAGTACTCTAACTCAGAACAATTTCCACCTCCAGAAATAAGAGGAGCCTCTGGGGAGTGCTTAGGGTCACCTTTTGGATGGCAGGAAGGGTCAGGGGACCCCTAAGCCCTTAGGCTATTATTGTTCCTGAGGAGAGAGGCTCCTCTGAGAGGCCTGTTGGGGAGCGTGGACCTTCCCAGGGCAGTCTGGCCCAGTACAACATGACTTTCCCTACATTCTTTCAGCCCCATGCCCAGGGGACCACATTTAGGGGCACCAAGGATAGGTAGTGTTTCTTACTGTGTCTTATTTTCCTATCTCTCAAATGGGCCTAATGGTCCCTGCCAGACCTTCTACCCAATGTTGTGAAGGTTGGATAAAATTAGTATGAAAGACTCGTACGCTGGGTCTGCAGGGTCCTGCGCCCAGGGCAACCCCCAAGCTTGGGGGGAAGGGAAAGGGGGAACTTCACATAGAGGATATGCACAGCCGTGGCATGCATACACATGCTTGTGTGCATGCGTGTGTGTGTGCATGCATGCACCTGCACTGCCTGACTTGGGTGCCATCTGTGCACTCCCAGGTAGACAGGGCCTTGAGGCTCGGTGATACGGGTGTGGCAGTGCCTCAGTTGTAAGGCTGCTAGATTTAGCAAATATTTGGGTCATATTTATGCTAAAAATGATTCCTTGCTTATTTGAAAGTCAAATTTCACTACACATCCTGTGCCTTATCTGGCAACTCTGCTTCCATGCTCTGGGTGACATGTGTACCTGTGTTGGGCTGGTCACGCACGAGACTGAAATGGTGTGGTTGTGTGGGACTATGACAGAACATCAGTGTGATGGTGACACTGTCACCAGGAGGAGTGAGGCTGTGGGTGACTCTGTGCTTCTCTGTGACACCCCCAGGTTCTAGCATCTCCCTTAGGGCAGGGTTTGGACTGTTTGCTCTGTGAGGCCCAGCAGGGGTAGGAGACCCGCCCTGGGCAAACAATTAGATCCGCCTCTAGTTGGGACTGTGATGTGAGCCTGTTCTCACCAGCTATCATACTGCAAAGCGCAAGTCCTCTCTAGGCTGTCAGCTCTGGGGGCCTCAGAGTGCTCTGTCCTGGTTTCCTTCCAGAGGGGCCTCTGGAACCACCTCTCTACTCTGCTGCTTCCTGGTGACATCACATAGGTCACTGATGAGTCTTCTAGAACAGTGCCCCCAATACACTGTCTTGCTTCCCTAGGCAACCTGGGAATTTTCTCCACCCAAACTGGCAGGCTGAGTTACCCCTGAGGAGGCGGCAAAGGGAGAAGGGGCCAGGGTGTGGCAGTGGGGGCTTTCTCCTCATTTTCCAGAAGGAAGATGGAGGCAGCCATCTGTCTGTCCGACTAGATGGTGAGTAGAAGGGAGCACCCACGAGCTAGTCAAGACTTGGTGGCCTCTCATTGTCCAGGATACTAGGCAGGGCAGGGGCTGAATCGAGGCAGAGAGAGGGTGGTGACTGTGCCCAGGTCACTCCCAGGGTAGTGAAAAGGGTGGCATATAATGGGGAGCAGGCGTAGAGCCTTGAGTTAGGAGCTGGGAGACCCTAGGTTCTTATCTCTGCTTTGTCCCTGCTAGTTGGGCCTTTGTTTCTTCATCTGTTTGGTGAGGGGCTGGGGCCAGATGACATTAGTCAGAGGGTCTTTTGTTTAGATGGGGCCACAGTGGGGGAATTGAGGGGAATGTTAGGTCATGAATAGCTCCAGGCAGGTGCCCTGACCCCTGCTCTAGCAGCTGCCAGGGGACAGTGAGCACTGTCCAGACGACCTCTACCCACATCCCAGGAGTCACAGTCCTGAGATACTAGGATCCCCATATGGGCTCTGGCTTGTTTTGTGATTCAGCAGTGTCCCTGTGCCTCGGGTGGCCTTAACTATCTGTGAGGGACATGTGTTAAGCCCCAGTGCTTGCTCAGCACCCTGGGTAATGATTCCTCACATTCCCATGACCTCTCTCAGTTTGCTAAGCACCTTTTCCTTCTCGTTCCACACCCACTCTGACTCCAGCTTGGTGATGCCCCATCCTGGGAGGCTGGACCCACTTCCTGGGGAGGTACCCTGTGGCTGGGGCAGGGGATTACAAGGGGCGGAGCAGGGTCACTCTTTGCCAACCTTTTCCACTGTTAATCTTCTGTGAGAATCTTAACAACCATCATATCAAGATGTTACCTTAACACTTTTTATTGGAAACTTGCCATTTTTGGACAGTGTATTCTTCCCTATGTACCCTCCCCCCAACCAGTTACATTTTTAGTTACTTATTTTTGCGGTGAAACTGACACATGTACAACTCTTTTTACTGCAGTAAATCTCAGAGAATAGGTATTATTCTAGATGCAGAAACTGAGGCTCAGAGAGGATATGTCACTTGTTCTTGGTCACAGAGCTAGGCAGTGGTGTTGTTAGGCTTTGAACCCAGGTTCATAGACCCTTTGCATTGCCAGGCTATGGGAAGGAGAGAGAGTCCTAGATTGAAGTCCTAGAATTTCTTTCCAGACTCTTTCCCCCAGACTCCCTTCTCCCAGCCCTCCTAGGCTCACTCTTCTGCCCTTCTCTCTGCTGCTTAGGGGTGTTTGAGACAGGATATGAATCTGCTTTGATCCAGCTGTGTTTGGGAGGCCCTCATGAAGCCCTGAGCCAGAGATACCTAAATTCTAGGCCAGGTGGAGTGCTTACATGGAAAATTAATGATGAGTAGGATGGGGAGTGTTGCCCTTCTGCCTACCCACTGGTCAGCTAGCCTGGCCTGAACCCAGGACCCAGGACTGAGCCCAGGGTACAGCCATCTGAGCATAGAGGTACCAGGTCACCTACCTCTTCTGACCCAAGACCCAAAAGATTCATGCTTGGATAATCTGTTTGGAGTTGAGTGATGGTTTGGTTTCTGCCATCTGTTCTTCCCTGAGTTTGTGTCTCCCTCAGACCGGCAGCTTTCTGGAGATGGGGAAGTCCTTCTGTCAATCTGCCCTTATTGCTACCTCCTTCTATCACCCCAGTGTTATCTCTTTTACCCTGTACTGAAACAAGCATAAAAGGTTTACGCCCTAGGGCCTGCTGTCTGCTGATATGTGTGTTATCCAGGCCCTAAGAAGGCAGGAGTCACCAGGCCAATGTTCCCATCCCTTTTCCTCATGGCAGGTCCCAGAGGCTATAGGTCACTACATACCCATCTTTGGGTCTCCCACCAGCCTGGGTGTGAGGCTGTCAGATAAAACCGTTGAGGCTGGTAGAGGGGCAGTGATCTGCCGAAAGTTGGGGTGGAGGCAGAGGAGGTACATAGCAGACAGCCAGAGCCCAGGCCTCCTGAGCCCAAAGCCAGCCCCCCTGTCACCCACTCCATTGTCACCACCCATGCCATTAAAGAATGTGGCATAGAAGGTACAGGGGTGATTATCTGACTATGCCCCACCTACCCCCAGATCCCATCAGCCTCATGGGAACCTGCAACTTATTTTATAGGATTTACTTTACAGAATGCCCCTGGGGTCATTTGCCCTCAGAGCTCCCTGCTCGCCCCCACTCACTTATAAAATTGGGCCTTTTTCACAAACATCTCAGAGTTCTAAGCATTTCAGGCAGAAACACCTCTGTTTGTGAACTCACCATGACAACTTATCTTTTTCTAGCACCTTTAAGAAAAGATATTCCATCCCAGAGCTCTAAGATAGTGAGGCTAGGAGGCTATTCCTTCTGACTCCCTCATTCTACAGAATGGAAACTAAGGACCAGAGAGGATGGGGCAGCCAGAGCAGAGAAAGAATCCAGGGGTGGGAGATGGCTGAGACCTGAGCAGCTGTGTACCCACGGTGTGTCACTGCGCAAGTGGTTAGGGCTGTTAACTGCCTATCAGGGTGAGCTTACCACAGGCCCTTCCTGCTACTCTGGGGCCAGGGGCCAGTCACCAGGGTGAGTGAATGCTCAGCCTTGGGCCCTCTGCCACACTCATACTGGCCTGGCCTCAGAGAAGTTGAACCTATTGACCTCAGTTCATACAAAGTGGCTGGAGGCACAGCTGGCACTAGGACCCAGCGGGCAGGTGACAGATTCCCAGGCTGGAAGGGGTGGCTGGAGTGCAGGTGGACAAACCTTCCCCTTGGATATGGAGCTCTGCACAGCTCTGCCTGGGGAGGGACTGGGGAGCCCCAGAGCTCTGGAACCAGATGCTCTTGAGAGCCTAGTCTCATCCATGGGAGGTGTGTGGACAGATGTATGGGTGCTCAGGGCAAGTGGTGGAGGACGAGGGCTAGAGTCCCAGATTGGAGAGAGGCCTGGTTAAAGCTCCCAGCTGAGGCTGGAGTAGAGATTTTGCCCAGTCTGGCCAGTCTGTGAACCTTACGGCTAGTGGGTAAGACCAACTTCCGGCTGGGTTTGTGTACTTCACTGGGAATTGCTTTGAATGTGTGTAGGCTTGGTGTACCTTGAGGCTGGTGGGAGGTGAATTTCTGGATTGCTCTTGATTGTGGTGGGAGTGTGTGCCCATATTTGAGTCTCTAGGGTGTCCTGTCGGGGTGGAGGTGGTTCTGGGGACAGCGTGCCTATGTGTTGAGATGGTTGCAGAGGTAGGCACCTCTGAGTATGGGGGCTGGGGGATGGAGAGAAGGGGCTCACAATTAACTTGCAGAATCCCTCTTCTAGTACTTCGTCGCCCCGCCTCTCAGAGCCCTCTGAATATTGGCCCCTCCCGGATCCATTCCCAGCCCCTGCGGGAGCACCAGTCCCTCCGGGCTGAGTCCCCTCCCTGGGCGGTCAGCGGCGGGCGCTAGGACCCTGCGGGGCGGGGCGGGGCGGGGCAGGACTCCGAGCTCTGTCAGCTGTACCTCCGCAGCCTGGAAAATACCGAGCCCGGCAGCGAAGCCCTCGGAGCCCCAGAGCCTAGCCCGGTGGGAGGGAGAGGGCGCGTGGGGAGGGGGGGCGCGGGGCGGGGCCGGGCGGCTGGACCCACTGCTCCTCCCCCCAGAGCCCCCGCGCCGTCCCGGTCGCCTGGGCAGCGGCGGCGGAGGCGCTTACACCCCTGGCCCCGGCGGGCCCCGGCGTTGCAGCGGGCGCAGGTGAGCGGCCCGGAGGGCGGGCACCCCACCCCACCCCGCCCCCACCACTCGCCCCGCGCGCCTCCCGCGCTGGCGCCGCTGCCGAGTTAGTTGAGCGGGTCCGGCCAGCACGTGCAGATCCCCGCCGAGCTGTCGGTCACCTCGGATCCTGGCCTCCCACGAGTCCCGACGGGCTCTCGCGGCGCCCCTGCATCCTATACCCAGCCCCTGTTCCTGCCCCAGGGAGGTCTGGGGTCGTTCCTTTGGGGTGATCGCAGTGATTTCCCCGTGCCGGTGCTTTTTCACTAAGGGGCCATCGCCTGCCTATCTCAAACTCTCCACCCGCCCAGGACCCCGGAGAGCCCCACCCGCGCCCCCAGCGCGCTGACTGCCGTCCCCAAACCGGTCTTGCAGGTCCCAGAAAGGTGGCGTCAGCATCTGCAGCCGCGTTGACGTTGTTGGAGCCTTCGCGGAGGACCCAGGAGAGCTGGACTAGGACCAGGGCCCTGGGCCTCCCCATGGAGAAATCAGCTGCCTCAACAGAGCCCCAAGGGCCTCGGCCAGTCCTGGGCCGCGACAGCGTCCAGGTGCCCGACGACCAGGACTTCCGCAGTTTCAGATCAGAGTGTGAGGCCCAGGCAGGCTGGAATCTGACCTACAGCAAGGCCGGTGTGTCTGTGTGGGTGCAAGCTGTGGAGATGGATCGGACCCTGCACAAGATTAAGGTAGGATTGCCCAGCCTGCCAGATACAGCCTCCACTGCAGACCTTGCTGTCTCAGAAAGGGAGTCTCCTGGTCCTCCTCAGGTCCACAGGCACCTGGTTGTGCACCTTGGGCTCAGAGAGTCTCCTACCAGGAGCCAGGAGGAGGCACAGTTTGCTGGGCCGGTCCCCATCACACAGGTGGGCCAAATGAGTCCTGGAGAGGGGGTGTGACTCACTCAGCCATAACCCAGGCTTCTGCATGGCCCTGACTGTCTTGTGTCTAGATTGGTCTGCCCCTGCCTCCACCTGGTCCCTGACTTGAGTTATCCCAGGGAGAAATTGAGCCCTTCTCTCCCTCATTTCTGGCCCTCTCAGCCTGAGCTGGGTCTCTTTCCCCATTCTGCTGCTTTGGATGCCAGGGACCTGATTCCTTCTTGCCTGGGTCCCTGCTCTCCTACCTTCCTTTCCTCGCTGCTCCCTGAGACTCCTGCAGGGACTCAGGACTGTGGTTGGCACATCCTGAAGTCAGGGCTTGCATGTCTCTACCTTGGAGGTCCAGGCTGGGGGTGGGTTGGGGGAGGAGAGGGCCAGCAGATGCCTGCACATAGCCCCCTTGTAGCCAGCAACCCTCTCTTCACAGCCCCATAATTTTCTTCTCTTTGCCATAATAGGGCAGACTTGGGGTTTTGGACCCTATGAACCTACTTCCCTTTGGGGGCTAGTGGGGCTGAGGCTAGTGGAGACTGGTCTAGAGGTCTCAGTAGCTGTCCGCACCACATCTGGCACTGCTGTGGGTGCCACATCCCAAGGGGGTGGGTCTCCCACTAGTGGGCTCCTGGCAAGTAGACTATGCCTTTCCCTTTCCACAGCGCTGCCACAACAATGCGTGGAGGAGTGTATTGCTATTGTGAGGAGGGCCAGGGCACAGGACTCAGAGGGTAATCCTCCCCTCCCCCCACTTCTGCCTGGGTTCTGCTCTCAGGTTAGCTGGGGCATCTTGGCCTTGCACCAGAGTCTGACCTCCCCTCTCTGATCCTATGTCTTTCTGCCTCACTTTGTCTTAATCATTTACAGCTCTGTCCATCTGTCCCACATGGCCTTCTGGCTTGCCTTCTCTACCTTCTCTTCTCCCCTGTGTGACTCTTCTGTCTGCATCCCGGCTGGCTGTCTCTTTCTTTCTGGGTTTCCAGTGTTTCTCCCTCTGGGACACTCTACCCAGGTCCAAGACCCTGGGCTGAGGGTTTCCTGGGTGCCTGACCTGTGTCTGAGCCTAAGGAGCAGGGGAGGGGAGGGCAGCTGATATGTCCTAGCTTGGTGCTCTCTGAGGGCAGGGACAGGTCCTGTCCCACTTTGCATCCCCAGCATCCAACACAGACAGAGCAGGGATATTGGCGGAAGGAAGGAAGAAAGGAAAGGAACAACCTGAATGAAAGGTGAGCATGGTTGTGAAAATAAGGTTGTTTTCCTGACTGACACGGGACAGGCTAAAGGCTGTCAGGGCGCAGTGGGATGGGGAAGTACAGTTTCCCCATGGCTGGCTCTCAAGGGGGAGGGAAGGGGAGGAGGGTGTGACCTGAGTCCAGGACTACCGCCCTGTTGACAGAGAGGGCGGAGCTGCCTCCTCCATCTGGCTTGGTTAATGAATAAAAATGCAGCCCAGTCCAGGACTGGAGTTGGCAGGTCTGGGGGCCAGACTGTCACAACAGACCCCATGTGACCAGATCAGACTTGTCAAGTGGCCTTCCTTGGGGTGGAGGGGACCTGGAAAAACTGGGTGTTGTGGGCTTATGGTCAGGACATACACCCTCCCCAGCAGCCAGGAATCCCAACCCCCCTTCCCTCTGCCACTGTGCAGAGGTTGAAGGTGCCAAAGGGCCGTGGGAATCCCTGGTTCCTGCTCCCCCCTTACTGGGATGCAAGTGAGGACATTGAGGCCCAGAGAGGGGCAGGGCCCACCCAAGGCCACACAGCAAAGTCCCAGCAGAGCTGGACTTAGAATCCAGATCTCTAGCTTCCCAGCCTAACCCTTCTGTTATGCACCCCAGAGTGGAGGGAGACTTGGAGTTAGTAGGTGAGCAGAGCTGGGTCCTAGGGAGGATGCTGAGGCCTTGGTAGTCATCCCATGGAGCCAGTCCCTGACTCCTGATCCCCTCAGCACAGCCAGGTAGAGTTCCTGGACCTGGGCAGAGGTCTGTGAGCTCCCCATCCCCAAGACTGCAGGATTCCCAGGTTCCATGCAGTTAATCCCATTCTTCTGAGTCCCTGCTCTGAGCCAAGCATTTCTCTCCACCAATTTACCCTCAGGCCAGTCCTGGGCAGTAGTAGGCTTGTCTCCATGCTACAAAGAAACTGAGGCTGAAAGAGGTGGCGTCACTGCCTAAGGCCATACAGCAGCTGAGGCAGGAGGGGAACCCAGGCCAGCCTGACTCCAGAGCCCTTGCCCCTCTCTGGTTGGGCTCGCATCGTTAGTCAACATTATGGCATTTGACCCCATCAATATACTCTTTGAAGGACATGATGTTCTAATTATCCCATTTTTGTTTGATACATGAGAAAGCTAAGGTCCAGAAGGGGAGTGGCTTGCCAAGGTCACGCAGCAAGTCTGTAGCCAGAGTCCACAGGGATCACAGGGTCACTCCAGGAGCCTGGGACTCAACCACAGGTGTTTGTTGAGCCTCTCCCCCCTCCCCCACTCCCACCCCCTGTTCTGGGCTTACCCCATGAACTGGGAAAGCCAGCTGCCCCTGGGCATGCCCTGTGCTCATGATCCTAGGGTAGGGGTGGGGTTCCAACTATCTGTCGGCCTGATTGATTTCCTCATCATCTCCCTTCCCCCAGACTTATCTTCTCACCGCCACTATGTCCAGAGGTCCCTGGAAGCCACTGTGGCTCTGGGCCCAGAATTCAGAGCTAAGACAAAGGGAAGGGGCTGCTGGAGGCCACCTGTGCCCTTTCACTCCCTCCTGGCCTCCACCCTGGCCTGGCCCCAAGCTGCAGTGTGCTCTGGGTACTGGAGAGGAAGCCGGCAGCCAGGGCTTGTCCCAGAGGCAAATGCTGAACACGGACCCTGGGTCCAAGGTGGAGGGCAGCTTGGAGCGAGGCCTCCCCATGGCTCCTGTGGTGGCATGAGAAATACAGAGCCAGGGAGTCTGTTGGTCATTTCAAGCAGGGCCAGCTGGGGTCCAGTCCTGGCTGTGGTATCCTCTTCTGTGTATGTGACCATGGGCACGCCCCTGCTCTTCTCTGGGCTGTTTTCCCATCTGCTATGGGACTGTCCTGGCTCCAGGAGCCTCTGAGCTCAATACCTATGCAGGAGCCTGTGAGAGGGGAATGAGGAATGGGGGACAGAAAGCCAAAGGTGCCACATGGCCTGCCAAGCCCTGCCCCCGATGCTCACATGCTCAGACTCTCCCGTGCCACTGCCTGCCTAGCCTTGTGCTTGGCTAGCTATGAGAGAGGCAGAAGGGGAGACCTGGCTCCTGTCCTCAGAGGTTTCCAGTGCCTGGTGGAGATAGGACCGACAGTTCCAGGTGAGCCCTGCCCACTGCACAGGGCAGATGTTCACAAGGAGATCACAGACACAGGAGTGGGCTCCATGGGCAGGGAACTTGAGGGGCTTGGCAGCTGGAGCAGGGCTAGGAGTCTCTTGGCGGAGTATGGTTGAAAACCTGAGGTTCCTCTTGCCTTAGAAAGCTGGGCAGTGGGAACCTGTCTTCTCTGAATCCCTGTCCTCTGGCTCCTCCCCTTCCCATACGGAGAAAGCTTTACTGCCCCTCCTTGCCCTGTCTCACTGTCCTGGAGCTCCCACACCACAGGACCCCTAGGTTCCAAGTTATCAGGCTCTCAGAGCCTCATTCTCTCCCACCATGAAATGTGGGGTCATCCCAGGGATCTCCAAGGGATCTTCTCACTTTTAATAGTCAGTGAAACTCAGAGGGTCATGGAGAAGGTGGGGGTGTGGGCAGTGTTTTCTCTATACCTTCTCACTGAGTCTTTACAATTGTCCTGTGGCGTGGGTCTTACTGACCCCATTGAACAGATGTGGAAACTGAGGCTCCAAGCAGGAATTCACCTGTGTAAGGCCAAACAGCTAGAGGTGGCTGACGCAGGATCAGAACCCAGATCCTTGGGTCTCCAAGGCTGAGTGCCCTCTGTTCCCTTGAGCCTGCTCTTTTGAGCACCATTTGACAGAAGGCCGCCTCTAGGACCCCATGGCTCACAGCTTACCCCTCTCTTCTGCCTTGCATCTCTCTATGCCGTGTCATTGTGGGAGGGCACCCTGGAGGGGATCTGGCTGAGCAAGAGCCCATTCCTGGTTGTGTGACCTTTCCAAGGCAGGCTGCTTTTCTGGTGGCAGGGGCAGGAGTTAATCTGGTTTTAGGGCCTTGAACATTGGTGAGTCAGACTCAGGGTGGGCCTCAGCCCCATCTGGGGTTCAGTTTGCCTGTCTCTACAGGAAGCTGCTGGACAGGTAGTGTGTAGAAGCCACTGTTGCCTTAGGCCATGGTAGAGGGGCCTTCACAGCTGGACACAGAATAAGGATGAAGAGCTAAAGCCTTCCCAGTCTGTGCCGTCACAGAGGTCCCTAAGTGGGGCACCTGACCCCAGGGCCCTGAGGACCATCCTGGCTGGCTCTAGCTCTGACTTGGTCTGGGGCAATTGGGAAAGTAGTGTCAGAGCTGTCTTCAGGGAACAGGCTTCCAGAGGGCATGGCTCCAGGTAGTCAGGGTCTGGGCCTTCAGGTTGGGGAGCTCAGAGGATGGAAGATCAGAGTTGGCTAGGGGCTTTAGAGGTCTTCCCAGAGGAGGTGCCTGGTTGGGCTGTGGCTGCAGGGGAGAGAGCACAGGGTCCAGAGTCCCAGCCACATGGCTTTGGGCAGGTTACTGCCCCTGCCCAGGCTTAATTTTCCTCATCTATCAAATGTGGGTAGTAGTGCTGCCCTGCCTGTCTTCAGTCACTTCATTCATTCATTAGCCCATTTAACTAATGGGTTCTCTGCCTGGCTCTGTGCTGGATGTTAGGGACAGATAGGGGAATCAAAGCCAAGCCCTGTCTTCAAGGAGCAACCAGTTGGGTGCTGGGACAGACACTTGTCACGGGAGCTGTGGAGACCCACCATGGGCCTCTGAACCAGCTTGGGGCCATGGAAGGCTTCACAGAGAAGGAATGTTCAGGTGCTCCTTTTGGAATTGGATGAAGAATAAGGAGTACAAATTTGATGCCATCGGGAGCTTTCCATGCAGAGGAGTATCTGTGCAAAGGCTCAGAGGCAGGATGCAGGGCAGGGCAGCAAGACAACGGCAGGCTGTTCAGTAAGGGACTGAGGACTCGGAGCTAGAGGTGACAGGGCTGGACCAAAGCCCTCGGACATGGGTTCTGGAAGGCCAGGGGAAGGTTTTAGACAAGGTGAGTGGTAGGAGGAAGATGTTGCTGTATTTGGACAGAGTTGCTAAGACCTGCACTAAAGCAGGGGCTTTGGGGAATGGAGCAAGGGCTTGCATCCAGAGCTATGTAGGAGGACTGGTGGATGGAACATGGGGGTTATAGCACAACCCTGTGCAGTATACCAGCGGTGAAGTGTTGTGCAGTCGGGGCTCTAAGGCAGTGTGGATGTTCAGTCCCCTTGGTGCCTGCCCTGGGGGTGAGGAGCCTTGTGAATGGGGGTGGGTGCCTCTAGTCAGTGTCCCCAGGAGCTAGAAGAGCCCTCAGTACCCACGCTGGCTCTGTGCCTCCACACCCAGCTCCCCAGGCTCTGGCTTTAAACTTTAACGAGCCCCAGCTCAGTTTCCAGCTGAGAGTCTTTAAAGTTTCAGGAGATGAGAGAAAGAAGGGAGTCCTGGAGACAGATGGGTTTTCGTTCTTCCCCTGCATCTCCATGCCTGGCTGGGCCACCTGTAACCAGGGCCGTGGGTGCCATGATCTCAGAAGCCTGGCACTCTACCAGGATCTGGGACCTCTGTTGGGCCATTCCTGCCTGTTCTGAGGGGTCTGGGCACCAGGTTGCTGCCAAGATAAACAAGATGGAAACATTATTTCAGCCCTGACTCTGTACCTTTGCCCTGACCTGGGCAGGTGAGCTGTGCCAGAAATAATTGGGGGGAAAGCTGCTCAGACCAGGTGCCAGGCTTGTGGTATCCCTGCCGATCTTGGTGCCTCACTTTATCCTCTCTGGCATGCTTGGGCTGGCCTTGCTACTCTGGGGCCCCTTGAGCTTCAGAAACACAGGCAGTAAAAGAAAGTAACAGGCCCAGAACTTAGAGGTGGGTTCTACACCAGATGCAGTTTCCTCTCACCTGTCGTTAAAGAGAACCTGGGGCAGGTGGTACAGGGCAGCTGGAGCTGTCTCTGGGGCTTTAGCCTAATAATTGCCTCCCTGCCTCTCAGCCTGGGCTCCCTGAAGGCAGGTACTGGCTACCTCTGATGTCTCTAAAATCCTTATGTCCTGGAGCAGGTGAACAATGCCTGCATATGTACACTGCTTCCTGCTATGTATACGCTTCCCCCACCTACCACATGCACCCAGGAAGTGGAGGGTGAGTACTGCCTTGTCTTCCTGTGGTGCCTGGGCTATTTAGTCTCATCCTTTGGGTTTCATGCCACAAACTTGGTTCTGTGAGGTTCCCTCTACATCTCTGGGCATCCCCAGCCCTCTGACTTTAGGCCCTTCCAGATTGCCTGGAACCTGGTACTAGACCAGGGAAATTATGAGTATTAAGGCAGAGGCCTGATCGCTAGAGGGGATGGAGTTCCCTGTGTGTCTCCAATACTGATTCATTCAACACATATTTATTGAGCACATACTAAATGCCATGTATTGTGTTATGTGCAGGAATTTAATGGCAAATCAGGCAGATCAGACTCTGCTGTCATAGGTTTACATCCTGAGGAGGAGACAAGCAAAACAGAAGCAAAAAACTAAATAAAATACCAGATGGTGGTTATGTATTATGAGGGTAGAATGATGTGATGGGGGTTGCCCGGCCTTCTGCGTGTGGCACTGGATTGTGGGTGACTGTGTGTGTGATGAGGTCCTTAGCAGGGTGGACTGTGAACCTCTGCTCAATTGCCCAGGTGACAGCCCTGCAGCGAGCACCTGACGAGGGTCAGTAAATCATACTGAATGTGTGTGTGTGGGTGCACGTCCATGTGTCTAAGGTTGCGTGTGTGTGCCTCTGAGTGTAAGACCGTGTTTCTGTGTCTGGTGTTACTGTGTGTATGAGTCACGCTGCCTCCCTGCAGCAGAGTTGTCTCTGATCCAATTATGTTTCCTCAGCTGTCTCCTGGCGGCTCCTGCCCCCTGGCTCAGCTCTGCCCACCATGGCTTTCCCTTCCCTGCTCCCTCCAGCCTCCTGTCCTCGCCTCTGGGCCTATCTCTGGGTCTCAGAGGCTCCTCTTAGAGTGTGTTTTCTATCCCTGTCTCCAAGGGTTACTGCCTCTGCCTTTATGTCTCTGGGCCTCCCACCCACTCCAGCTACTCTGCTGGTTCTGGGGACCTGGAGATGGATCAGACCTGGGCCCTGCTCTTGAGGCCTAGTGGGGAGACTGATGGAAATGGTGACAGCCCTTCGGGAGAGCTCAGGCTGAGGGAAGCCAGTGGCTGACCGCATGGTAGGGGGCAGTGGTGTCTGGGCAGGGCATTGGGAGCCGTGCAGCAAGCTGAGAGGGTCTTAGTGAGTCTCTCAGTGAGGTGGGCTCCCAGGGGCACAGGTGTAGACTAAGGGTGGGAAGGAGTGGAGACGGAGACAGAGCCTGAGTGAGGAGGACATTTTGAAGTCAGGATTCGATCCTGAAGGCAGAGAGAGAGACAGCAGAGGCTTGCAAGCTGGGCAATGCTATCATCAGCTCTGGGTTTTAGAAAGCTCCCTGGCTGCAGGGGACAGATTGGCTTGGGAGCCAGGAGACCCAAGACGAGGACACAGCTGCAGTTGTACAAGCAAAGGATAACAAAGTTGTCACTGCTGGGCCCCAGCCCAAGGATGGAAGGGCCCTGAGTCCCCTCTGCCTCCACTGCCAGCATGGCCGGGTGACATAGAGCATTTCCAAGGTAACTCAGCATCAGCAAGGGCAGCCTCGGGCCCCATCTCAGCTGAGGGCAGGCTTCCAGATCCAAGGAATGAAGACCTTGGGATTCCGGACAACATTCTTAACTGAGGGAAAAAAAGTATAGTTTGTATGTCTTGTATAAACTATATTGTACCAACGTTAACGAGAATCATTCATTAACAAAAAATGAAAAATCACTCACAATTCCTGAGTAAAACTTCCATGGTTCCTTCCACCTGTCATTAAGGATATATTTTGTACATAGTTTAGACCATGGCACAAGTACAAGTTTGTATCCTTTTTGGTTCATACATTGCTTCTGTAGAAGTTTCTTATATTGCTACAGACTTATTAATTCACAAACATTTCCAGCAATACTCCCTGACAGGCCTCTTCTGGGCCCCGAGGGTTCAGAGTCAGCTTAGTTCCTGCCCCTGCCCTGATGGAGCCCACGGTAACTGGGCAATAATCAGCCAGGTGATATGTTATTCTTAACTCAACTGGGCCCTGCTGTTGGTGGCGTTCCAAGTTGTTCTCCAGTATGTTTTGCTAATTACAAATACAGTAATATAGTCATTAATATTGTAACAGAACTTTTTTCTTATTTTGTATTTTTTCCTGAGTATAAATTTCTTGTCATGAGGTTCCAGGGAATGAGTTGAAAAATACATTTTTATGATTTAAAAAATATTGCCAAATTTATTTTCATGACAGTGGAACCAATTTTTGCTGTCACAAACTGTAACAATTTTACCATATCTTCACATACAATGGGTGTTTTATATATTTTTGCTAATTTACTAAGTATAAATTGGTACCTCAGTACAATTTAAATTTACTTTTGCCTCTTAGAACTATAAAAGATCTTACAGCAAGCCCTAAAATCTCCCCTGAACCTGTCTCTGACATCTCCTACCCCTGTACCCTGTTTTATAAAAGGATGATGTCAAAAGCAGTAATCAGCCCCAAGTGCCATAGAGATTTTTATGAGTCCAGGAGGTTTTCATGACAATTCTTCCTTCTGAATCCCACAGAAGCCCCGAGGGCCACTGGCTACAGCCCAGCACCCTGAAAGCCAGAAAAGCTCACAGAGGCATGGCCTCTTTGTTGGGTCACCTGTCCAGCCTTCAGTTCGGGCAGCAGTTCTTTTACTAAACGGTGCCTGGCCCAGGGGACGCCAAGATGAACAAGGGGCCACAGCATTGTAGGCAAAATGGGTGCCTTGCAGTGTGTGCTGATGGAGGGAGGCCCTGGGGATGGAGGAGGCAAGGAAGAGTAGGCCCCCAGCCGGAGCAGGCTGCCTGGACAGGGGACAGCCAGGCTGAAGTTTGGGGACAAAATAGGAAAGGAGCCAGTGAGGGAAGTCCTGGGAAAGCAGGACCAATCAGACCTGTCTCCTCCTGCAACCCTGTGACCCCTTATGTCAGTGCCCATGAACTGCTTTTGAGATTTGGGGGGCGTGGAGGAAGGTTTAAAGGTCTCCATTCTGGGGGCCCCAGAAACCAAGAGAAGGGAAGGCTCTCTGCTCTGTCAGCTTGGCCAGTGCTGGCCTCATGGGGCCTTTAGGAAGGACAGAGTGGAGGACCATGAAGCCAGCAGGTGGTGAGCAGGACCTGAAGGGCCCTTGGAGCTGAGCCCCTCATTATGTGCCCCCTGGCCTGTCTCTGCACCTCTCAACACCTGGTGTGACCTGGGGAGGGTAATGCCTGCTCATGGATTGGGAGGCCAGAGTGGGTGGATTTGTGTATGGCCCTGGTGTAAGAAGGCCACCCACCCGCTCCCTGTCCATCCACCCTATGGATGGATCTGGGGCATTTTGTTTTTTTAAAACTTTGTTCCATGTTCCTATGTACCCTGCTCTGTGCGGATTAGCAGGAAGGTGCTCCCCTGGCAGGGTCTGAGAAGTCAGGGAAAGCTGCTGGGGCCTGGGATCATAAGGGCAGCTGCTGCTGGGGGCTTTATATACAAGTCTCACTTAATCCTCACAGCTCTGCTCTGAGGGGAGGATTATCCCAGTTTGACAGATGAAGACACTGGGACCCAGAGCTAAAGTCCTTCGCCCAAGCCAAGGCCAGACAGGCAGGACATGGCAGGGTAGAGACCTGCCTGACTCAGACAGCCCGGAACTGCTGTGTAAACTGTGAGCCTCTGTGGTAAACTGGGCCTGGCTGGGTCTGGTGGGGCAATGTGATGGATGAGAGGTTCTCAGGTGCAGAGCTCCACTGCTGAGTTTTGGAAAACATGGCCCTGTCTTTTGAGCCAAGTGAGGTCTGAGGACCCAGTCTGGAACTTTGTTCAGAGAAAGAATCTCTGAGCTTCTCCTCCCTCATCAGCAAGCCCTCTGAATCCAATGAATGCTGCATAGTTAACTAAGCCCCCCTCCAGCTGCCAATGTGTTTGTTTTAGCTGGGCCAGACCTGCCCCTTAGTGAAGGTACAGAGAGTCCTGACACTTTGGGGTCAGGCGTACCTCGGCTCAGGTTCTCTGCTCCGCCACTGTTAGCCAGGTGGTGATGGTCAATTATTATACCTCTTGACCTCAGTTTCTGTATCTGTAAAATGGGGATGATGATACTCCTGGGGTGTTGGGAGGGTAAGAGATGGTGACTGCACAGGGTGCAGCTGGATGCCCTTGACAATTGGCAGAGGCAGTGTGACCTAAACTGCAGTCACTGTGGTGTCCATGGTGCAGGTGCTGCCGTCTCCCTTTGTGGGATGGGGAATTCGTGATTTGGAGCTCATGGTGAGGGTTATTGCAGGAGTGACTAATGTTCAGGGCTCTGATTGATTTGTTGCTTAGTGCCCCACCCCAGTCAGGAACACTTCCTTTGATTTGAATATGGTTCTGTTGGGAAAGGGTGATTTGCTTAACAGTTATTCCTTTTACAAAACTGTCTGCTAAATTGTAATGTGAAATGCAATGTGGTGAGCAGTCAGCACAGCTTGTGGGATGTTTCAGAGCCCAAATGAACATGAACCCCTACCCTTCTCTGGGCCTCAGTTTCCCTGGGTCTGTAGGACTTTAGGATAATCCATGTGGCCCACAAATCCCATGGACAAGGATATTGGAGACCTGCTGTGAGAGGTCTTGGGGTGAGGGTCAGACTCGGTCCACTGTCAGTTTGCTTGTTACTGCCCTGGCCTTTGACCCTCAAGCCCATGCTGCTGCTCCATGGAGGTGACCTGGCTTCTATTTCCCTGTGTCAGGTCTACCATTTCCCTGAGTCCTGGGAGATCCTGCAATTCCTCCTGCACCACTTGCCTTCCTACTGTAGAGATTCCTTCTTTGTTAAAGCTCAACACTGGGAAGGCTCCCAGAGTAACACAAGGCCAGGGGTGAGAGAGAGGAGGGGGGCAGAGTGAGACGCACCATGGGCACGGACCCTGCTCTGTACTCATTATTTAAGCCTCCAGGCCTTTGACCCCCAGTCCCTCTGCCTGAAATGCCCTCTCCCCTTTCGTCAGTTCAGCTCCTTTTCCTTTTAGGCTGTGTAGCCCTCTGCTCCTGTAGTTCCCATGCCTCCCCCTCCCAACCCTGCTCATTCTCTACTGGGGTTTTGTGTCTGTCTGTCCCACCACCCACGTCACGGGGCCTCTTTGGGGAAGGGCCCAGGTCTGATTTGCCTCTGGATTCCTGCTGCTCAGTGGTATGCCTGGCACACAGGAGACTCCAGAACATGGTGAATGGATGGATGGGTGGACAGGCAGGGCCAGGGTGAGGCAAGAGAGGTACAGACCACAGAATATAAGGAGATGAATGCAAATGCTGCACAGTCCTGTCCTATGGAAGGGTGGAAGCCGGCTGGAGTAATAATCGCTGCTATTTTTTGAGTCTACTATGTGCCAGGCATAGTCTATACATGATCTCATTTAATCACAACATGAGATAGGTACCCTTATATTCCCATTTTTATTTGAGGAAACTAAGACTGAGAGTTAAATCCTGTGCCCAAGGGGAGGAGCTGGGACTGGAAGCTGGGATTGCCAGACTGAAAACCTACAGGAGACTCCCCTCAGGCCTTTCTTGCTTCTCACTATGCCAGGTCCATTCTCACCATGGCTCTGTGGGACTTGGGGGTGCTGGTCCCAGGGTCCGGGCAATCCCAGTTTTGTATCTCATAGGATATGGAGAGAGCAGAGTGCAGGGGACAGTCTATAATTTCTCTGGTGTTACTTGCTCCCTCTGGGCCTCAGCTTTCTCAGCTGTAAAATGACTGCTTGTCAGGCTCCCTGCTGTAATCAGGCTTTAAGGGCTTTGTAGCCAAGTGTGGCTCTGCAGTGGAGCAGCCCCCACTCCCTTCAGTTTTGGTTTGCTGGGGAGCGCACAGGTGTCCTGCCGAGTGACTGACTTGCCAAGAACCCAGTGGCTGAGTGTTCAGGTCACAGGCCCACCCACTGGTGCTCTCTATTGACTCCCCGCCTCCCCCACCTGTCCTTCCTGAAGCCTCTTAGAATTACACCTTGCAGATGTGGTTTGGGCAGGAACAATGCTGTACGTAACTTACCCCTCTTGGCACAGACGCCCTGCCTCCTGGGGGCTGTGGAAAGAGTGGGGCCAGGAGCCAGGCCTGCCACCGTGGTATGGGGACACTCGTGGACACTCTGCAGCCCAGCTACCCAGACTGCCTGTGTCCATCCCTGCAGTGCCTGCTGCTACAGCCTGGGTTCTCACCCTCCCAGGGCCCTTCTCCCAGCAGGCCCTGCTGCTGGCCTTCCTTCCCGAGTCTGCCACAGCCTGGGGAACCTTTGAAGTGTCCCTCTTTATCTTAACTATAAAATATTATGCAGAGTTTACACTTAGTTCACGCCTGGTCTGTCTTGTGGCTCTGCATGCTCCGCCTACTGCCTGCTGTCCCAGTGGGAGGCCTTTGGTTCTGAAGCCACAGAAGCCCTGACCCAGGAGTCTCTGAGGAAGAATGGGCCATGTATGGGCAGCGGGAGTCCCTTCTCAGTGTGCCCCCAGCCATGGGATACTTGGGCCCTGGGGACACTGAGCCTGACTGGAGGGAAGAGGCATTCCCAGGTTGGATTCTAACCTAGAGCATAATTCTGTTGTCACTGTCTCTCTATACACTCACTGTCCAGGATAACACGTTTGAGGACTTGCAAAGCCAAATTGCTTACATACTTGGACTTAAGAGAAGTTCTCATTTTCTCAGAAGCCACATAAGCACTTCTTAATTGTTAGGAGCACAGGAAGATCCAGGTTTGAATCCCTGCTCTGCTATTTTCTTGCTGTCTGCTTTGGGCAGGTGACTTAATCTCCTGTGCCTGCCTTCTGTTTGGCAGCACAGGAATAATACCGGGTCACAAGCTTGGGGTGAAGCGTGAATGTTTGGTGAACATCTGGTGCAGTACCCAGATCTCCACCTGCTCTATAAAGGTGGTCAGGGTGCTAAGGATGCCAGACCTGGCCTCTGCCATCTTCTCCATGTCCATTTCTCATCATCACATCCATCCCCTCACTTTGTTCACTCGTTCGTTCACTTATTCCTGCACTCACGTGTCATTACTCTCCTTCAGTCTCATACAGTTCCTGAGTCTTCCCTTGACTTTCATGAACCTGAGATTTAGAGACCAGTTATTTTGTAAAAGTCCCTCATTTGGGGGATTGTCTGATTCTCCTTATGATTAGATTTAAGGTTTATGCATCTTTGACAGAAGTTTCACATAACTGGTGCCTGTGTTCTTTTCATTGCCTCCTTTCTATCAACATGCAGCTGTAACATGTCCCATTACTAATGGTGTTCACTCTGATCACAGATTAAGGTGGGATCTGCCAGGCTTTTCTATGAGTTTACTCATTCTTCCTTTGTATTATTAAGTATTTGATAGGAAGGCACTTTGAAGCTATGTAAATACCTTATTCTTCATGAAACATATACGTTTCTTATTTTTTATTCAGTGGAATATAATCTGTTGCTGTCATTATTTATTTTGACATGGGTGGTCCCAGCTTTAACCTGGGGTAGGTGGCCAACTGTTCTAGTTTGTCTGGTACTGAGGGGTTTCTCAGGATGTGGGACTTTCAATTCTAAAACTGGGAAATGCTCAGGAAACCCCAATGAGTTGGTCACTCAGCCACCGGGAGCCATTCTCACTGGCTCCCATATCCACTGGGCAAGGTCCCTGTCATTCTGTGAGTACGTCCTTACTTTCTGGCACAATAAGATGTTCCAGGCTCATCTTATATCTACTCTGACCCAGCCTCAGAATCCTGCATTGCTCCAAGACCTGGCACCAGGGCCTTTTGGTTATTAGGCTACACCACACCATGGGGACTGGAGCAGACAAACTCATTCGGCTTCCCTACAGGCTGTACTCTTGTCTGCCTCTGCACCTGTGTCTTGGTAGTTCTCGTTGCTAGCCACCTTCCAGACTGAGCTCTATAAAGCCTGATCCCCCCCCCACCCCTCAGAGCTGGTTCCTCCTTGGTGCCCCACTGGGCAGTTTAGGGCACCTCTCCATTTTCAAGTTGGTCTCCTCCCTCCACTGGAAACCACTCGAAGCCAGGCCTCAGATTCACCCCTGACTTTTCTGTGCTCTGTACAAGGCTGGAACTGTGGATTGCTAGTTAAATGATTGGGTCTAGTTGTACCCTATTATGGAGCAGAAAACGAAACAGGGAGAGTCACTTGTTCAGGGTCACACAATGACTTTTTCTTTGTAGGCTGGAGTCTGTCCTTGACTTCAGTTTTAATTCTAAAATGGGGTAATACCTCAGAGCATTACTTTAGAATAAAATGTGTATAAAGCACTTAGGATAGTACCTGGCATGTGGTGAGTGCCTGTCTTGCCAAAGGGTTTCAGCTGGGCAAGTTCACTGTGGATTCAGTGTGACCAAAGAAATGACAGTAGAATGTTCTCGGAGTGAAAGGGTTATACCCAACTTTATTTCCATGGTGGCAGGTCAGTCATTAAAATCCTGTTCATTCAGAGCGAGTCTGCATGCAGGAGGCTGGTCTCTGCCTCTGGGCCTCTCTACCTGCACAGCCATCCTCTGGGCTTCTGTCCTTGGCGCTGCCACCACTCCAGCCTCTGTTCTCCTGCAGCCTTGCAGCCATGCCACTGTGTCACCCAACCATGCCACCATTTCGCCCAGAGCACTGGGCAGGGCTCTTTATATAGAGTCAATAACGATGCATTGCCCACATGTGTAGTGAGCTAGCCAACCAGGGCCAGGTGAGAATCCCAGCCACAGGAACCTTCACTTTATCCAGAGTGCCCTTCTCAGTATCTCTGAGGGAACTTTCCATTCGAAGTTTTTCGTTATTGCAGAAGCAGTACTATACATTTTAGAAAATTAGACTACGGACAGCAAAAAGAAAATAAAACCAATATTCTCATCATTTAGAGATCTGTTGACACCTTAGTGATTGTCCTTCAGAACCTTTTCTGTGCATGCATCACTTCCCCAGCCCACCCCTAAGGAGACTATACCATGCGTTCCATTTTGTAACCTGCTTTTCTTTAGGCAGCAATCTCCACCATTTAGTTTCAGTAAATTTTCAGCACATCTAATACTTAGATCACATTCACATTTCTCCAGTTGTCCCAGCCATGTCTTTGAAGCACTTGTGTCCAAGCCAGTATGTAATCCAGGGCCACACTTTTTATCTGGTTGTGTGTTCTATAAATCTCTTATTTTTGCCCAGTCCTTGCCTTATGGTACTGACCTACAGAAGAGACTAGACCAGTGGCTCTGCAGAAACTCTCAACATCTGGCTTTGTATGGTTGTATTCCCATGGTAACTCTTAGCTTGTTCCTCTGTCCTCTGTATTTCCTGTAAGATGAAGTCTATCCAGGGCTTGATGAGTTCATTGGTCCCTGGAATACCCGACGGTAGTGATGTGTCTTTACCACTGGTGATTAGTGGTGCCAAGGCCTAACCCAAGATTAGGGGGAAGGCAATGTGACCCCTCCCTCCTCTGATGTTGTATATTCCCTTTTTAGTAAAAAGTAATGCGTGTATGTGTAGTTCCTTTGGGACTGTCTGAAGTCCCGCTTCCAGCAGACCTTTTAAAATTACACAAGAAAACTTGTCCCTTTGCTGAGGGGAACTTGATCCTGGGGTTTGGGCTCTTGGGTAAAAAAAAAAAAATCACAAAACAAGGACATGGACTGAGTTTTATCTTGCTAAATACAAAGTTTGCAAAACCTGGTTCTGTTTTTACTTGCTTTCCAGACATGTGATCTGGGTTAAATCCCAGCTCTGCAGCTTACCAGTGTGGTGATCTTGGGCAAGTTGCTTAACCTCTTTGAGCCTCAAGTTTCTCCTTGGATTTCTTGTCTGACAGAGTTGTTGTGAGGAGTAAATAAAAAAGGTATCCTTGGCTCTTCTCCTCCAGGTGGAAAGCTCTTTAAGGACAAGGCTAATCAATAGTAAGAAATCTAGAGGTTTAGGTTAGATGAAAAAAAAAAAAAGGACAGGGGGAGGAGAGAAATCATTCATTTAGATGTATGTTCATGCTTCCATTTAGTTTAACATGCACCCATATGAGGTGCATTGATTCTGCACTGAATCAACCATGAGCCTCTGCTCATGAAGTTCAGGTGTCTGGGAGGGCACAGATACAGAGAGTCAGTGTAGTAGGAGTCCAGAAAGTCTGTCTGGGTGATTCAGGAAGGATTCTTGGAGGAGGAGGAGACTGGGAGAAATTGGGAGGGTTGGTGGGGGCTGAGATGGGGGAAATGGTCTCTGGATCCAGGGCCTGTCTGTCTCCTGGTGCAGGTGGTTTCTCAAGGGCTGTAAGGCTCGAGGCAAGAGGTAAGCCCATGCTGGCTTCAGAGATCGCTGCTCTCCCTGTCCACGTCCTCCTCTCCTGTCTACCTTCTGGTCAGGCCTCTGCACCCTGTGTGACTCTGACAACCCATTGTCTGTCTGCAGTGCCGGATGGAGTGCCGCGATGTGTCAGCTGAGACACTCTATGATGTCCTACACGACATTGAATACCGAAAGAAGTGGGACAGCAATGTCATTGAGACTTTCGACATCGCCCGCTTGACGGTCAACGCTGATGTGGGCTATTACTCCTGTGAGCAGGCACAAGCGCTCCCATCAAGGCCTCCAGCCAAGCTTCCTCCTCCCACTTTCTCTCCTGTGGTCACTCCCATGGCCAGGCTCCTCAGAGTGCTGGGATGTAGGACCACCCAAGGGGAGAGCAGGAGCTCTCCCTGCATTCCTGTCTACTCCCAGACATGTGGACATACACAGACATGTGTACTCATAAACACATATGCACTTCATGTTCACATATACATAGTCCACACAAACGCATGTGCACAGTCATGTACACAACCCACAGCCACATGCCACATACTCACAGGCATACATTTTCATGTACACCTGCACAATAATACAGTCACATCCACATGTACAAACAGGTCAGGCCAGCAAGGTAAGGGCTGTGTGAGGTTATGAGGAGCAGAGATAGCTAAAGAGGAGGGGAGAGGGTTCTGCTCTCTTTCCTAGTTCTGGCTTTGGGACTGTGGTCTAGTGGGTGGGGAGGGTGCCTGCTTGGATCAGGGGGAGCTAGCGGTTAAACTAGCGTCCTTGTGTCTCTTGCCTCTGCCACGCCCTCCCTTATAGGCAGGCAGGCAGGCCAGGGGTCTGGCTGAACTGTCCCTTGCCCTCCACAGGGAGGTGTCCAAAGCCTCTGAAGAACCGTGATGTCATCACCCTCCGCTCCTGGCTCCCCATGGGCACTGATTACATCATTATGAACTACTCAGTCAAACATCCTGTGAGTCAACCTGCCTTCCAGTTGGGTGGGCAGGGAAAAGTGCCAGGTAGGGCTGGGCCAGCAGGTCTAGCTCTGGGAGAGGCCCCTGGCTGCTACCATGGCTTCCTATGACTCTGGGCCAGGCATGAAGCCCTCTGGACCTCGGTTGCCTTTCTGTAGTGAGAATATCGGCACCCGTCTCCCTGCTGGGGCTCTCAGGCAGATGAGGAGACAGCAGTGTGGCCCCTCATTGTGAGCAAGGGGGCAGGATGGGCTTACTTCCATTGGTTGGGCTCTGAGAAGAGCTGGCCTGGGAAGGAGGGAACCGGTTGAGAGGTAGGGTCCTCTGGCCGTTCCCGAGCCTGGGCCACCTTAATCTCCATGGCAGGCAGAACAGGCAGGATGAATGTGTGTGTATGTATGCGGTGCCCATGGGTATGCTCATGAACCCTGACACCAGATGGGGGCTTGCCTGAGGGGAAGAGGGAAGGCTTTAGAGGGGCAAGGATGACCTAGTCTAACTCCTCCCTTTCTCCTCACCCCAGCGTCAGGCCTGGCCTGGAGTGGATGCCAGGGGATGTGAACTAACTATGTGTGTGTATGTGTTTACATGTACGTCTACATACATACGTACTCACAAAGACCCTCCTTTGCCCCCTCCTCCTGAGTGTCAACTCCCTGTGCCTTCCATCCCCAGAAATACCCACCTCGGAAAGACTTGGTCCGAGCTGTGTCCATCCAGACGGGCTACCTCATCCAGAGCACGGGGCCCAAGAGCTGCATCATCACCTACCTGGCCCAGGTGGACCCTAAAGGTGAGGGCTTGGCCCTGGCAGCCTATCATGAGATCCTTTCCTATACCACAGGCAATGGGGATTGATCTACTAGGTATTCCAGAAGGGCCTCTGTTAAGAGCTGTTTTGTGTTTGGGGCATCTCCATTCAAAACATTATTTGAACCAAGGTATGAGACTCACAACAGTTTGGAAAGCAAGGACCACGTGGCAGCCACTACTCCATGACAAGGCCTAGAGCTCTCTTCCTGGGCTCCCACAGCCCTGGGCTGTGACTTGCTCCCACTCACTGACTGGTCCCACTGTCTGTCTTGCTGGCTTCCGTCCTCTGCTCATCCTGAGGCCTGGGTTTTCCAGGTGTTAGGCCTTCTTCCCTTGGGAGGGTTCAGCTAATCCCAAGGCTTCTATGGCAAATTGACTACATGTCTTTCTCTGCTGAGATCTGGGTCCCTCTGGCCATTGGCCTCTTGGGCATGTCCTTCAGGATGTCTTCTAAGACCTGAGACTCACTGTGTTCCATGCTGAACTCACTGCTCCCCTCCTGATTTGCCCCTTCTCCTAAGTCTCTGCCCTCTAGTCACCTATGCCTAGAACCTGAGGGTCATCTGGGGCTCCCTCTTCTCAGCTCCCAAATCTGGTCACTGCTTCCTACTGAGTCTGCCTCCTAAGTAGCTCCTGAATATGTCATTTCTCTCTATACTCAGTTACCTTGTCAGTCCAGTTACCAGAATGATTTTTCCAAAACACTCATTTCCTCATGACTCTCTTCTGCTTTAAGTTCTTCTGACTTTCCATTGCCCTCAGAGTGAAGTCTAAGCCTCCTCCCTGAGTTTCCCAGTCCCTCCTCACACAAGTCCCCCCATCCCTGTCAAGGCAGCCCTGTCCCTCAACCTGGAAACAGCTCTCCTCCCTCACTCATCCCTTCAAGGCAGCTTCAGATGTCACCACCTCTCCCCCTGATAGCCAGAGGAGCTGCTGGCTGCCCGCTGTGTGGGCCTGTCCTCCTGTAGCAGAGCATTTGGCTCCCAGATGAGTTCCTCTCTGGGTCCCTAAGGCTGGCCCAGGGTGGGCATCACTGAGTGAAGATGGAGTGAGTGAATGAGTGAACGACTAGAAGGTGGGTAGGCCTGAGTATGTCCCAAGCTCGCCAAGGGCCCAGTGACCCAGCACCTCACTGAGTGGGTGTTTTGGGTGTCAGAGGCAGAGCTGACACTTGGGAATGAGGCAGGCTGTGGATTCCAGGTCAGGCCAAGAGGCTTCTGTAGCAGCTATGCTTCCTGGGCCAGGGGTTTGGAAGGACGGGTAGCAGAGGGGCTGAGCATGAGGGCCATTCACACTAGAGGGATTGGGTGTGAGAAGGGCTTTTGGCATGAGTGGAGGGAGTTGGCAGTCAGGAGCTTGGTGGGTCAGGATTTTGACTCTCCACCCCCAGCCCTGTGTAACCTGTGGTCACCTTGGACCCTGTGGTTTTCTTCCATGCAGCCCCCTGGGGCTCAGAAGAGGCATGGGGGAGACAGAGTTGAGCCTTAGGACGTTGGTTTCAGATGGAAGGAGGGAGTGAGGAGGATGAAGTCTTATAGGACTTGCCTCACACTGCCCTCATGGAGAAGGGAGCAGCCTTCCTGGAAGCCCCAGGCTGGAGGAAGGAGGCTGGTGTGTGTGTTCGGTCGGGCCAGGTCTCTGAGGTTGTTTCTTCCTTTCTCTCCTTACTGCCCTTCCATGCCCTCTTAGGCTCTTTACCCAAGTGGGTGGTGAATAAATCTTCTCAGTTCCTGGCTCCCAAGGTGAGTGGCTGTGGGATTTGGGGGTTTGGAGGCTGGTGAAGTTCTGAGGTGAGGGGGTGGGCGCCGGGATGGAGACTGGGAGCGAGAGGCCGAGGTCGGGCAGAGGGGCCGGGTCAGTAAGGGGCCAGCGTCCAGATCCTGGAGCAGGGACTGGGCGCCTGAACGGCGCCGGAGGGGACTTGGTCAAGCCCTAGCCCTGGTTCACGCCTGTTTTTGTTGCGGCCGGCCGGCAGGCCATGAAGAAGATGTACAGAGCATGTGTCAAGTACCCTGAGTGGAAGCAGAAGCATCAGCCACACTTCAAGCCGTGGCTGCACCCGGAGCAGAGCCCGCTGCCGAGCCTGGCGCTGTCGGAGCTGTCCGTGCAGCACGCGGACTCGCTGGAGAACATCGACGAGAGCTCTGTGGCCGAGAGCCGGGAGGAGCGCGCGGGCGGCGCGGGCGGGGAGGGCAGCGACGACGACACCTCGCTCACCTGAGCGCGGCATCGCGCAGGGACCAGGACATGACGGGGCGAGCCGGGGGACAGGGGTTCTCCGAGCTTCCTCCCCCCGCCCCGCGCCTCCGCGGACGCTGGGCTTGGGCCAAGGCTGGCGCTGCGGCCTGGCTGGACACGGCCCTAATAAACGATCCCACAGCCTCAGCCGGCTCATTGCTGTACCTGCTTCCAGCACCTGCCAGGGCAGACCGAGGCCCTTGGTCCCCTTGTTCTGCAGTTAATTTGTTAATTTTGTTAATTTTATTATTGATCACCTGATCTTTGCTCTTTTAGGCATCTCCTCATTTCCCCGTGTGTAGCTGGGGGCAGGAAAGAGGGGTCATCCCCTCCACCTGTCCATGATGTGTTCTGGTGTCTCTGTATTAGCTCATCCTTCATCCATCCACCTGTCCTTGTGTGTTTATTTTGCCATTCACTCTGGGCTGATTGGCTACCTTTTGCTGCTCTATGAGATGGTGCAGTTCTGGCCCCAGGCCCCAGGTCAGGGAATCAGAGGGTGGGGTTCTACTGTGTGACATTCAGCTTAAGGCCCCTTGGGTCCAACCTATGGACTGGGGGTCTGACCCTCTTCAGTTGTCACGGAAGGGAGAAGGAGAGGTGCAGACCACAGGGCTATAGGCCTCAGATCTGATGTTAGGGGTTGAGGTGAGGGTCATCAGACTCCAATGGAGGGACTAGGCCCTGTGATTGAAACCCTCCCTAGGTCATTTTGAAGACCTCAGTCCTGTGTTAACAGAAGACTCAGCACCTTGTCAGTGGTCAGATGCCAATCCCTGGGTCCTGTGTTCCAGCTGTCTGATTTGAGTCTGGCCTTTGAGCTCTAGAGGGTAGCCTCGGCCTCCCCTGTTCTCTGTGGCCTCTGGGTGCCCTCTGCTGCCCAAGGGATCCTCCTGTTGTCAGCCTGGGAGGAAGGCCCTGTGCTCTGCCTGTCTCCAGTGTTTTTCAGCCCATATGAATTTGGGGCCTGGAAGTTCTCCCCAAGGTCTGGCCCTGCCCTCCCCTTTTGGGAAGCAGCTTGCATTAGCTTTGAAGTAGACTTTTTTCTAGAGGGGTAGGGTAAATGTCCAGTGGAGGGTAGGCAGGAGATTCTATAACTCACTGAGACTTGGGTTCCAGTCCCAGATTTGTTCAATACTGGTTTTGTGACTTTGGGCAAGTCCTGGAACGTCATGGAGCCTCATTTCCTATTCCATAACCTGGGTGATGATTTTTGCCTTCAAGCAGAGGTGTGAGGATTGAGATGAAGGAATAAGTTGCCTAACAGTGGGGCCTGGCATTTAGTAGGTGCTAAATCAATGGCTCCCAATCTCAAAGTAAACCCCCATGCCCCACCCTGTGAGAGCTGTTCTTCCAAATATCTCCATTGGGCATTTGGAGAAACAGAAGCATAGAGAATTTAAGTTCTCAGGTTTGGCTGGCCCCAGAGGTGCCCTGAACACAGGACCCAGGGATGACTGCCAAACCCCAGGCCCTCTTCTGTGTGTATGCTGGCAGAATGGATGGGAATCTTTCACTCTCCAGGCCGGAGAAGGTGCCTGGGTGCCGGAGCCTCAGCTGCAGCCTTCTGCCAAGGGATTCTTGGGTGCTCTGGGCAGGACTGCCTCTGGGAGATGGTGGGCCTTGGAAGAGAAGTGGGATATCCTCTGAGAATGAGGTGGGGAAGGACCTCCTGGAGGAGAAGGTCAGGGACCTTGGTCATCCTGCCCCTTAACCGTACTGCGAGTCTGAGCCGCTGGTTGGGTGGTGGGGGTTGTGTGGCTCATCACTCTAGAGGACTGAGTCACCAAGAGGGGTGGCAAGAAGCAGGGAGACTGAGGAAGAGATGGAGACCCAGCGGGCGGGGGTAGCTGGGGTAGACCTGAGCCTCAGGAGACAGAGACGGACCTGTGAGCAGTGGGATGGACAGGGGAGACACACACACCGGACCTGTCCGCAAGGCGCTCGATGCCAGCTGACTCAAAGATCGCGGCTGGGCGGAGCCGGGAAGGGGCGGGTCCCTGCCCTTCCCCGCCCTCCCCTCCCGGGGCGTCACGTGGGGCGGGCGGAAGCGCCCGGCCGGGTGGGCGCGCCTGGTCTGCGGCCGCGAGTTGATTGCGCGCAGTGAGTCCGTGCCGGCGCCGGGACCCCGGGTCCCTCAGAGTGCAGTCCTCGCTCAGAACAGGTCAGTGAGGCAGCTGGGGCCTCCCGGTCCGGCGCTCCTTCGCCAGGTGTGGCCCGGAGTTTCCCCATTCCGCAGAAGGGAACGCCGAGGCGGCGCGGCGACTCTGCGCCCAGCGCCTACTTCCGCGGGCGTCACGTACTGTGTTTTCTTGTCTGGTGGTGGGAACGGAGGTGGCTTTCTGGAGTTGCGAGGTCGGGCCTGAGGCCGTGGGGAGGAGGGCAAACCGGCGGGACAGGGGGCTTCCAGCAGTTAGCGCTTTGGGATGAGGGCTCCCAGAATCCGGAGCTCGCCCTCCCTTGGGCGCCTTGCTTTTCTCTTCCGTGAAGTGAACGGCCCCACCTCGTTCACTGTGGAGACCCTTACAACGCTGCACATTCGCATGACCCCATACCCTGGACTCGGGGCTCCAGTGACCTTGGGCAGACTACTTCTGGTCTCTGTGCCTCAATTCCCCACCAGTAAATGGGGCCATGGACTCCCAAGAGCTCCTGCCTGGCCCAGTTGCTGCAGAAAGGTGTGTGTTCACTGAATGGGGTCAGTCCGGGAGTGGGCTATCGGGACTGCAGAGAGCAGACTTGGAGTACTGTCTTGGGGAGATCAGGGCTGGGTATTTGGTCCCAGATCTCCAGGGATGGTTGGTGCTGGGAAACTCTGTTGAGGAGCCATCACAGTATAACTTCCGGCTTATGTACTCCCTTTCCACATGTGAGCTCCTGTCCAGGGAGTCTTCCATGATGCCCAGGCTTGCGGGAGGGGGAGATGCAGGGCAGGACAGATATGTGGAGGTACTCAGGAAAGGATTTGACTGCGTGCTGAGCCCTGAGGTCCAGACAGCACCCAGGATGCCTGTCCTTGGAGAGCAGAGTGTTCAGGCTAGGGGAGACCTCCCAGCAAGCTCATTACAGGGTAGAAGGAGTCCAGCAGAGTCATGAAGACAGGTGCCGACAGGTTTGAGATAGAATCAGACTAGGACTTTTGGAGGCCCAGAAGGGAGGAAATAACTGGAATGGGCCTTGGCAGTTAAGTGGCAATTCGTAAGAATAAATGCCCTCCAGAGAAGGGCATAGCTTGTGCAAAGGCAGGGACTTGGGTGGTATTTTTGAGGAATGGCAAGGATATGGGTGTGGCTGGAAGGAGTAGCTAGGGCAATGTGTAAAGAGAACTTAATCTCTGTGTTCCATGGCTGGTTGGGGATTGTCCAGACCCTGGCGTGGGGACCCTGCCTCCCCATTCGCCGCTTGCTCACTGGAGTAGGGCAAGGAGTTGTCCTCCCTGGCAGAATCCTGACAACTGGTGAGATGGAAGTGGCCAGGGACTACTAGGGGCCCAGATTGCCCTAGGCTTCATTAATGAGGTCTCCCCACTCAGCCCCAGACTCACCCTCACCACCTCCCAGGTTCCAGCTATGCTTTTCCACACATCAAACCTCAGCCCTCTGTGCAGGTTGATTCCCCATCCCCCTTGCCCAAAACCCTCCAGAAGTTTTCTTGCCATCCAGATCTCCTACGTTCTTTGGGACTTCAGAGGTGGGCTGCTTATTGCCTCCTCCTGCCTAGCCTTTCAGTCCTGTGCAGTGGCACAGCTTAGGAAGGGACTCCTTGGAGCTCTGGGGGTAGAAGGGTCCTGCACAGCCACGGGGATAACTGGGATCTGGGGCATTCCCGTGCAGCCACCAAACCCTATGTGATTCTGCAAGTCCCTAAACTTCTCAGAGCCTCCATTTCCCCATCTGCAGGATGAGGTGATAAGCCATAGTCCCATGCTCCAAAGAGAGACTCTGCTAGGGCACAAATTGGGCCTGAGTTGAAATCCTGCCCCAGCAGTGAGTGAGTGAAGAAAACGAAGAACCTGGGTGGAAAAAGTCAGTTCAGAGGGGTAAGGGGCCTCTGAGAGTCTGAGGGGCTGGTGGTGAACTAGCCTTGTACTAAGCCTAGGCATGAGCTGGAGAGTAGGAGTCCTCTCCACTCTGCAGGGGCCCTCTCCCCTCCCCACTCTGCTCCCTCTTTAGCCAAGCTCAAAGCCATCCAAACAAGTAGCCTCTGTTCCCAGGGTTGGGGGGAGGGGAGGCAGCCCTGGGCTGCAGGCCTGCCTGTCCAGGGCTGACCCTGGCCCCCCAGCCTTCACTCTGGATCTTAACCCTTGGGGGCCTGGGATGAGCCCTGGGCTGCTTGCAGGCTAGTACCCCTTGCCAACTAGCTGTTCCCTTCACCCACTTTCTGTTGCAGCAGGAGGGGATGTAGTAGGAAGGACATGAGTTAGAAATGGAGAAGGAAGGAGGGAATGGAGGTGGCAAGGAGGCTAGAGCAGATTTGGCCATAGACAGTCCGTTTTTGGCCCAGAAGGTTTTTTCACAGATGGATAGGCCATCTGGGTAGGCCAAGGACCAGGAATGGGACCAGGATCACACAGCACACTCTGGGTGGGGGGCGGGGGTCAGGACTGACCCTGATTCCTAGTCTGGGCCCTTTTGGGGAAAGGAGTGGGGAAGGGAGGGAGCCCTCCTTGATTTGAGCACTTACTGTGTGCCTGACACTGCACATTTGTTACTTTATCTAACTTAACATCATTCCGGGAGACAAGGATCACCGTCCAGTAACATAGGGGAAGAAATAGCCTCAGGAGAGCCAAGTACTAGCTAGAGTGACATGTCAGCAAACATGCGCAGTGCACTGCTATAGGGCCTTTTAAGCATATTAACCAGTTTTGTTCTCCCAACAACCCTAAAAGGTAGGTGCCACGCTATAGATATGGAAAGCAAGGTACAGAGAGGTTAAGTAACTTGTCCGAGATTACAGCAAATAAGCAGAGACAGGACCAGCACGCAGCCATTTGTTTTCCTTCTTTGGCCTGATTTCCCCTCCCCCAGCCTGACCTTACTCCTCAGTCCAGGGTCCCACTCAGTGAGGGGCTTTCCCTTGGGTGGCCAAGGTAGTTTCAAGCAGAGTGTACCCACAGCTAGGCAGACTCGGCCCTTGCTCAGGTGGCCTCTTTCACCCCCTTCTCTGGTCTTAGGCTGGATTTGTGCTACCCCTGCCCCCCACAGCCCTGTGCCACTGGGCATTCATGTTTCATGAAGGGGTTCTGGGCTAAGAGTGGCTGCTTCAAGGGTCTGAACAGCAGGAGGATATGGCGGGCCCTCTAAGCCACTAGAGGTGCATTCCGCACAAAGCTTAGGGCGTGCTGCTGATTCCACACCAGCATCCACAGCCCTGATCAGAGAGGCATCTCGTCCACTTAACCCCACCCTTGTCTGTCTGGCCCTCAGACCTGCACATACATTCCAACCCTGGCTCTGGGGAGGTAAGTCCCACCCAGCCCAAAGAGGCAGATGACCCCAGGTGTCAGCGATGGCCTGGGATGGAGGGGAGGCAGTGCTCGGTTGATCTTCCACGTGACCATCCTGTGGATTCAGCTGTCTCATTCTTTGGAACATAGTTAAAAAGGGAAAAGTCTGTCCCACAATTAGGACATCTGACCCAAACCATTGCGACAACCATAGTGGCTGGGAGGGGATGTGAATTAAATGACCAGATCAATAGCAAAATTATTGGTTAATAGTAATTATTATATTGGCAGTAGCAATTGTTTCTTGGACGCTTACCATGTGCCAACACTGAGCTAAGCATTTTATATATTAATTTCACTTAATCCTCAACAATTGTCTTACGGAATAGGCATCGTTCCCATTTTACAGATGAGGAAATTGGGTCCAGGGAGGTTAAGTGATTTGCCTAAGATCATCTCTTACATAGAAGAGGTGGGAGTCTGGCTTTTTATTGCTTCCCAGTGAGAACCCTGAGCGGGAGGCACTGCAGACAGAGGAGATCCAAACCCTGTCTGCCCCAGGAACTCCTAGTCAGGGTGGCAGACGGGGGCTGGAGGGCTCCTTGGTCAGGTGACATTGCTGGTGACAAGCTGTGGCACTGGGATGTCTGCAAAGGCCTCCAGTTTGCAAACTGGACTGACTGCTGTTGTGTACTGAGCCCCCATGAGCCCAGCCCTCGAATGAGCATGTCCTGTTTTTCCAAGAGCCCATTTTGCTGTGAGAAAACTGAGGTCAGGAGAAGTAAGTGACCTGCTTTGGTCTTTCAACTGAGGAAAGGGAGAGCTGGGACTGGCGGCCAGGCGCTCCTCCCTGCCTGGGGCCTGGTCAGGGCCTCCTTAGGCACTGCCCACCTGCCTTGTCACAGGGCCGTCTTCCTCCCTCACCGGACCGGGAACCTGATTCCTCTCAAGGTGCTTGGGAGCTGGTACAGCTGGGTGTCAGTGACAGAATGAAGAAACCTGGGGAACATAGTTCCAGAGCAGAGGACAAAAGGAGCAGAGACCAGCTGTGGTCAAGAGTGTGGTGCTTATGGTCAGAGAGGCCCAGAGGAGGATTCAGAAGTCAGGCCCCGCTTCTCCCAGGAGGGAGGGATGTGGCCAAATCTGCCTCTTTTTGTCTTCATTGTGAGGGCAAGGGGGGCGGAGAGGAGGATTGGGACTCTCACAAGCATTCCTCTGTCCCCCAGTCCCAGGCCATGGAGTCTTAGGTGCCCAGGGCTCCTGGGGGAGCCTACCCTGTTCCGCCTCCTTCTGGCCAGGCCAGTGCTGGGGTGGGTCAGCCCCCAGGACAGGGGAGTGGTAGCAAGGGAGCCACCACTGCATATGGTCCCCCAGGTGCCTGAGTCTCCTCTGACACCTTCCCTACCACCCCAGGGGGCACTGCCCGCCCCTGGGCATTACCTTCTCTCTTCCCCTCCTTCCCACCATAATTGGGGGGCAGGGCTCTGCCGTAGTGAGCCCTGGAGTCAGGAGCCCGTGGTCTGTCCCTGGCTTCTGGTTCAGTAAGAGGCCTTGGGCTGTCACTTATCTTCAGTGGACTCAGCCTCCCTTGAGCTTCAGGGAGAGAGCAGGAAGATCCTGGGACTTCCCAGACCCACCAGCCCTGAGGTGTGGACCGGTCAGGACAGGAATCAAGCACACTAGGCAGGTGAGGGGTGAGATGGGGTGAGGAGGCCTTCCCTGTCCCGCTCCACTCCCATCCTCCCTCTCCCCACATTAGGCAGCTGGGATTTTAGGATTCTGAGATTCTAGGTATTGGGAACTCAAAGATTCTAGGGTTCTGTGTGACTCCCAGCCCCCAAATTTATGAAATTCTAGGTTCTAAGAAGCTGCAAAGCCTCAGATCAGGCAGGTGGTCCTGAGCCGAGGCCGAACCTTGTGCTGCCCCTTGGCTGTCTGGTGCCAGGTAGACGAGGCCTGGAGAATTCCTTGGGGCTACTTGGGGATGTGAGTGGCCCCATGGGCATCCCAGCCCTTTGTGCTCTCTGCATCTACCACCCCCAGCATGCTGCCTTTCAAGAAATCTGTGAACCAGGCTCTAGAAAGAACTAGGTGGTAGCAGGAGAGACAGCTGTCTTGGGGAGGAAGGAGGGGCTAGACAGGGGCCAGGCTTCCCCTTCAGATTGTCAGGCTGCCCTCCTGGATACCAGGATGGAGTTGAGGGATGGCCCAGGGAGGGCTGGTGACTGGCTGGGTCACAGAGCAAGGTCTGGGTCACACTACTGGGTGAACCTGGTCCTCCCAGGGCCAGCAGGAGATGTGGCCTAGCAGGCCCAGGGTCAGCCTCGGAGGGCCAAAGCCAGGCTCAAGGGCCCTGATGGAGTGGTGGGTGAAGACTTGAGGGCAGGAGCCCAAGAGCCTGAGGGGAACCCGTCCTCGGGGAGCAGGGGACCTGGGCCTTGGCCGAGGGTCTGCGAGTATGTCAGAGTGCCTTACCCCAGCTCCTGCCAGTGCCCATCAGGGCCTGTGGGCACAGCATTGCCCTCAAAGGGCAGTGGGAGAAGCCCTGTGGGGAGGAGGCCTGTTTCCTCCCTCTGGGGGAAGTGCCAGCTCCGGAAGGCTTCCCTGGCCGGTGAGCCCCTTCCTGCCACACATCCCTCCGGGTCTGCCTGTGAGGTGCTCACGCATGGGTTCTTGGGCCCAGGGGCTCCTTGGAGGACCTGTGCCCTTGCCTTTGGGTGGGTGTGATCAGGACTCAATGCCCCACTGGGCTTGGGCAGGAGGTGCTGGCTCTGCGGCCCTTGGTGTGAGGGCCGGTTGAGGCTTTCGCCCACTTGAGTGGGGACCTTCCTCCAGGCAGGCTGCTGTGTGGCTTTGCAGCTAAAATGTGACCATTTGTTCCTAAAGGCTTCCCTGGCCTCATAGGTAGAAATGGGGAGCACCTCCTGGAGCACAGGGTTGGGGACTGAGTTTTGCCAGCTGACAATAGGATAGCCTTGGGGTGGGGTCCCCCTTGCTTGATGAAGGGGTGCTAGTGTCTCAGCTAAGGGCCTGCCTCTCACTTCCAGCTGGGGCTGTTCTTCCCTCTGTCTCCTCAGCTCTGCAGATGGACATGCTAAGCCTCTGGAGGCTGAAGATCCAGGGAGTGTCAAGTGGCTTTAGTGGTTCTGTTCCAGTTCCAGGACATGAACCAGGTCGTTCATTTACCTCTGTTCCTGTGGCCTGAAAACCCACATTTCTCAGTGCAGGGCCAGTCTAGCTTCTATGGAGGCGGGATGCTCATTGCTTCAGTACCTCTGAGGTCACCTGACAGGACCTTCCCCTCCCAGTTCTTCCAAGGAAGAGGCTAGTGGAAGGGGGTGGTGGGGAGCTCAGGCTGGGGCCCTGGGTCCTGATCCTGACTTGTGTGGCCACAGTTAGGTTGGCCCTCTTTGGGGTTCACTTTCCCCTTCTGGAAGCAGGGCTGGTTGAATTAGCTGGTTCCTAAATGTTAAGGAGCAGGTGGTTGGGGCTGTGGAGAGCTGGGAGAAGACAGGGCTGGAGGCGGGCAGGCAGGAGGCCTAGAGCTGTAACTGGGTGGACACCCAGGGGAACGGGAAGCACCTGATCTGGGAGACGGGAGGCCAGGTTCTACCTACAGTTTGGCTGCTGATTGCAGTGTGAACTTCGGGCAAGTCGTCACTTGCCTGGGCTTCTTGTTCTCCATGTGTGTAATCAGAAGATGTTGGTCCAGTCAATAGATATTCACTGTCTGCTAACCTTGGGCTTGTAGCTGGGGATGCAGGGGAATCAACCCCTGAACCCTGCCTTCAGGGAGCCTCCAGACAAGGCAATGTTGAGAGAGTGTGTGTGTGTCACAGTCATGGGTAGTGGTGTCCCATGGCTGTGACCATGGGAGTCAGGGACTGCTTCCTGGAGCAGGTGACAGTTGAACTTGAAGAGCAAGGTGGAGAAAGACGTTCTAGGCAGAGGAAATTCAGTGTAAGCAAAATCCTCGAGGTAAAGTGTCAGGCAGTGGGAGTGGAGGGAATGAGATTCAAGAGGAGGAATAAATGGCAGGAGCCAGAGGGTAGGCCCTTTGGGCCCCCTGGGTAATGGGGAGCCATGGAAGGGGTAGGCAGGCAGGGAGGGGGCAGTGGTTGGTTTCAAAGAGTCCTGGAAGTCTGGGGTGATTCTGCCCTGCTCTAGAGAATGGTTGAGGGGCGGATAGCACGAGGGGGCCTGAGAGTCAGCCCTTCCCCTCTGTGGGTGAGGATTCCCCCAGCAGTGTTTATTAGGCCAGCACAGAAGGAAGTGGCTGGGACAGCCACAGTGGTGGAGAGAGGGGCAGGCCCAGCCACAGAGGGTGTCAAGGAGCCTCAGAGTTGGGTCTTTGACTCCTAGACATCTTGTCTGAATCTTGACATCTGCCTCATCCAGCCGTCCCTCTCCTGTGTCACAGGCCTTGGACCTGAGCTCCTGACCAGGGCGAGCCAGGCCTGTGTAGATGTCCATTCAGCCATTCCCCCAGTGGCTGGACACTTCTAGCCACTGCGGATAGAGCTGTGAACGAGCCGAGGCCCCTGTCCTCCAGGTGAGACTGACAAGGAGCACAGAAATGTTTGACACAGTGTCCAGTAAGGACAAGTGGGGCCCAGAAAAATGACACAGGGTCAGGAGATAGGGACTGATGGGGACACGTCTTTAGGTAGAGTGGTCATGGAAGGAAGACCTTGTGTTGAGAAGGTGCTGGAAGGAGTATGGGAGTGAGTCAGGCAGATGTGTGGAAGAGCATTCCAGGCCGAGGGCACTGTGGGGGGGGGGGGTGCCCAGCCCCGAGGCAGGAGGCGGCAGGCGGCAGGGACAGAGAGGCAGGGCTGGCGAGCGCTGGCTGACTGGCTTTTCCTCTGAGGGAGGTGGGAAGTCACTGGGAAGGGAGAACAGATTTGGGATCAGTTCTGAGTGCATTTATTCCTCACAAGCCTGCAAGGTGAACCTGTCATAATTTCCATAATACAGATGGTGAAACTGAGACTCAGAGAAGTTCTGTGAATTCCCACATCTCACAACAGTAGGAACCCCTGCCAGCCTGCCTGCCCGTCACCCCGTGCCCCATCCCCAACGTACCCTGCTACCCTGTGTGGCCTGCTGCTATCTGCACAGTAAGGGTGAGTGCCAGCAGGGCCTTCACGGTCCCTTGCCTTCTCTCACCCTCCCTCTCCCACCTCACCTGTCCTCCCTGCCCACTGCCCTGTCTCCACACTGTCCCTTCTGAAAAGATGAAATGGAAGGAAGGGCCTGGTTCAGATTGTAGCTCCTGTGCCATCTCGGGCAAGTTACTTAACCTCTCAGAAGCTCAGTTTCTTCCTCATCTGTAAAGTGGGCTAAAACCATCCACCTTCTAGAATGTTGTGAGAATTATATGAAACTATCCATGAACCTGTTTAACACAGTGCCTGGTAGATGATAAGTACTCTGTAATCACGATCTTTTGCTGTTTTGAGCAGGGATGGCTGGATCAGATAAGTGGATTAGAATGTTCCCTGTGAGTTGGTGGGGAGAGGTCAAGTCAAGGAGTCTTGTATAGTGGGGGAGGCTGAGGTTGCACAACAAATTGGAAACCAGAGCCTGTGAACCCCATCCCCATCTCCCTCTCCTTCCTTCCTCCCTCCTGGCCCTGCCCTGTCACCTCCACCCCTGACACAGGCAGCTTCCCCTCTCAGGTGCTGGCAGCTGGGGGCCTGCTTATCTTCTGGCTTCTCTATTCCCTAGGAGGGAGGGAAGTTCCTGTTCCCCTGGGCTGCTGGCTCTGGAGTGCAGAGGAGCCCACCCAGTCTCTCCTCCCGGGTGGGCAGGCACATTAGGCTCCCATTCAACCTGGAGATGATGGACTCCAGCAGCCTTCTTTCCCCTCCCCGCTCAGGGACAGGATTGGCTCTCAATTCCTCTGGTGTGTGGTGAGGGTCCCAGCATCTAACTCTGGTTCTGTCCGCTCCTGCTGCCTGGAAGCCTGTTGTCAGCCCTCTGCACTCCCATCTCCTTGTGGTCAGCCCTGTTTCTTCCTGTTTCTGCCTTATTTACAGTGTTGAGTCCCCCTGGCCCCCCGTGGGGGGCAGTGGTCACAGGAGGGTCTTCCAGGAGTCACCCTGTGCCGCCTCAGGCTGCTCTCTCGCCCAGCACCTTTGGTGGGGGGTGGGGGGGGTGCTCCCTGCCCTGTCTGGAAGTCTCCAGCCCAGGAGGGTATGTCTGGCTGAGGAGCAGGGGGCCAGGCCAGAGCCCGCTGTGCTGGTGGGAGTGTCCCATGGCTGCGCAGGTGCTTTGGGGCCGGTGGGTCACCTTCAGTGTAGGAGGGCAGAGTTGAGGCCTGAAAGTGAAGAGCAGGGGCACGGGAAGCCAGATGTGGTCATAACTAGGAGCTCTGCCTCAGTTAGAGAAGTAGGCCAGACCTTGCCCTGGCTGCAGGGGGGAATGGCAGGAGGCAGGGAGGAGGGCCCAGGGGTCCAGACAGGCTGGGAGGTCTGGGGTGGATGGGGGCAGTGGGATGGAGAGGGGGAAGGTGTCAGAAACATGGTAATGAGGAGACAGGAGAAAGGGGAGGGAGTGGTTTTCCAGAGTGATCAGTTTGGAGGTGAGGGCCAAGGGGATTAGTGTGTCAGAGACATTTTGACAAGGCCTAAAAACCAAGCCCATTTAGCTTTCAGCTTCATTTATTTGCAAGTGAGGTACTTCAGACATTCACACTTCACACCACACCACACCTTACTCCCTATCTGACCCTCTCCAGGGTGGGACTTGGGCATAGGAGGGTCCTTGGGGAGGTTGGGGGAACCTGTGTGAGGGTCCAGGCTAGGGTGGGCTTGGAAGCTGTCTAGAGGCTAAACCACATGGACCCAGGAGTCTCATGTTTACTAATGGACCTCAGTCCATTTCCTATTTGAAAGTCTGTGGGCTGTGCTCTGCTCCAGGCCTCTGGGTCCCTGATGAGGAGACTTTATTTCATAAGCTGTGTCTTAGACCTTCAAGAGGATAAGATGGTCAGGGGAGGGAGCTTCAGGTCTCAGTCTCTCCTTTTTCACATTCATGGCCCAGAAAATCAGCAGTTTTGTTTATAACAGTTCTCTTAGTAGTCTATGCATGTTACATTTAAAATCATAAAGCTACTTTATAATAATGGTTTTGGGGAACAAACTGGAACAAACTTGATTCTAATAGACTTAAAGTATTTTTATTATTTTTTCTCCTAATTATAAGTGATGTGCAACTGTAAAAACTTTAAATAGTAAAGACATGAAGGGAGTAGGAAGTGATAATCTTTTAGGATTGTGGTGGGAAATTGAGGTCAGGGGAGTCCACTGTCCCTTAGTCTTTAATACCCCTTGGTCATTAGAAAAGTAGTTGCACATTTTATTAGGTTGATGCTGATGGGGCTGCCTCAAGAAGGTTGTTAGAATATCCTGCCTCTCCCAGGTCCATTGTGTGCATGTTGTGCACTGCCCAAGGGTACCTGGTAGGTGAGGGGTGGGGTGAGAGTCAGGAGAGGGAGGATGGAAGCCCAGCGTGTCCTCTTTGCTGAGCTGCATGCCCTGCTGTAAGTCTCCTGAAAGAAGAGGTGGATTTTTCTGATTTGCTCCAGCGCCTGTGTAGGTAGGAGGCAGCCCTGCTTTCTTGGGAGAGGGGGCTGGTGAGTTCAGTGTGGGATGGGGCATATGGTGCCGTGGGCCACCAGGGAGCAGGTCCAGGGGGGCAGGGGTGTGTCCTGTAGGCTGGAGGCGCTGTGTGGTATCTGGGGTGATTGGGATTCCAAGGTCCTAAGGGGGTCCAGACTAGACCCTGTGTGTGAGGCCAGTACCAAGGGCCTCTCTGCTCAGGACTGGCCGAGGCCTTGGGGCTAGCGACAGGACGCATCTCTTAGCAGGAGAGTTGTGAACAGATGACAAGTGAGTATGGTCTCTACTACACAAATGCCGACATGTCACAGTCATTTGGGTGACAGCTCTGCTTTGGGGACCGGGAAATTGAAGGTCAGAATGAGACGTCACCTGCTCGGGGCTTCAGGCAAGAAGTCGTGGAGCCGGGACTGGAACCCAGACTTGCCTTGCTCCTGGGGGGTGGGGATTCTGGCCTGGAGCTCAGGGACTTGCCAGTGGGCCCCAGGTCCCCACCAGGTGGCTGAGGCAGCTCCTCATGCACCCAGGCCCCTAGGGCTCCAGCTCAGACTGTACTACCCTGAGTGCTGCCCCTTGTCAGCCCCTACACCTGCACCCCCAGAGGACGGGCTGTACCACAGATGGGATGGGGCAGGAATCTGGTGTCAGGGTGAGTGACAGGGCAGAGATTTGGGGCTGGGGTAGGGCAGGAGACCCCAGTGTCCCTCCCTGGGACTAGTGTGCCATGGCCACCAGTCCCAGAGAGACAGAAAGTAGTTCTCTTGGCCCACGGGTCAGTCAGCTCCTTGCCTGGGGGCTACACCTGTTACCTTGCCTTGGGCTGGAGGGTGCTAGCTGTGCAGAGGGGCAGGAGCCACTTCTGCATCCTCTGGGCCAGGAGCCCAGCCCCCACCTAGTTCCTCATATCTACGGGAAGTGTCTCCAATCCTCTTGCGTTCTCGGAGTCCTGAGAACGCCCAGGAGGCCGAAGACCGAGGGTGGCCCTGCTCAGAGGCATCACCTGGTGACCAGACTGAGGGGCCAAGGAGGGGGCTGGGCATTAGTGGGGCTCTGGGGCAGTGTTGCAGGGGAGTGTGTGACAAGGCTGTGTGTGTGTGTTTGGGGGGCAGATCTGTTGTGTGGCTGCTGGGTGGGGTGGGAGGTGTGTGTCTCTAGAGGTGTGTGAAGTGTGCATTTGTGGCATGGGTAGGGTGTGGTTTGGTGACCCAGTCTGGTTGAAGCTGGTTGTATAGTGTTCTTGGTTCCTGTGTGGGGAGCTCTGAGGGGTTTCCTGAGGTCTGGATGCTGAGGTCCCTGCCCAGCCTGCCTGGGTTGTGGGGTGCTTTGCAGGGAAGGAGGAGGTTGGGGGTGGACCAGCTCATGCCTCAGGTCTGTACCTTGGGCCTGCCTTCCTCACCTTCCCTTCCTACCACTGAGCTTTCCCCTAAACCCTGAACTCTGTGCCCTTAGGGACCTGAGGGTGCAATCCAGGGAGGAGTCCTGGTTGAAGGGACTGCAGAACTGAAGGTGGAAGGAGTCAGGACCTTCAAGGCTATCCTGACTGAGGCCTGACTCACTCATGCAAATGAGAATGCAAAGGAGGCTCACACCCTTGCGGGTCAGCAGGCTCTTGGGGCAAACAGGGCAAGTCCCCAAACCTCTCTGGGTGTCACTGCCTTCTTCACATGCCCCATTCCTGCCCCACTGGAATCTCCCCGTCTCTGTATCTGCCAGGTCCTTTCCCACCCTGGGCCTTGCACACTTAGTTCCTATTGCCTGGAAGGGCAACCTCCTACTTTACCCTTCAAGACCCACTTCCCAGGAGTGCCCTCTGGAAGCCTCGCTGACTCCACCAGGCAGAGACAGTCACCTCCCCTGAAGGCCTGTTGGCTCTAGCCAGTGACCTGGGCAACTTTCCACCTCACACAGCCTCCATGAAATGGGTAAAATCCCAGGTCTTAGGATTGTCTGAGGGTGACTGAGATGAAGAGGGCAGTCTGGCATGGGCTGGGCACTTTGGAAATGGAGGGAGTGGCAGTGTGCCTGTCCTCAGGGCTCTGAGCTGTCTGTCTGGTGGAAGTAGAATTGGTGTCCCCAGTCAGTAGTGGGCGGGGCAGCCCAGGGGAGATGCTGGGCTACAACAGAGAAGGGGCCGTGAGTTTTAAATTTTGCCCTTGGTGGTTGAAATGCTAGGTAGAGGACAGAAGGGTGAAAGCTTTGGCTCTAGCAAGAGGGACTCAGGCCAGACCTGAGAAAGGACTGCTGGCGAAAGTTAGAGAGCCCAAATAGTCCTTACTTTACCTCTGGACTGAGTGCCCTTGTGAGCCCAGCCAGGTACTGGGCTCTCCTGTGGAGGGCTAGGAGGACAAGAAGGGCTGCAGATTCCCAGGATACTCCAGGCCAGGTTGGGGGTTGGGTGATGGACCCCACAAATGGAATAGTCAGACACAGCAGGAGCAGTGCTGAGCTGCATGGCTCAGCCTCCCAGGCCTAGGGGCCTGAGGGGGTAGGCAGGTAGGACTTTCTGTGGGAGGCAGCCTGGAATCAGTACCTGAATGTGGAAGGATGTGGTTCATTTACTCATTGTCAGCAGACATTTTGGGGGGCTTCCCTGTGCCAAGCTGGTGCTGGTGTGCAAAGTGAAACAGAGGGAGTTGTGGGCCAGCCCAGCCTGGCTGGGGCTTGAGGTCACGGACCACTTGGGCAAGTCACTTCCTCCCTGTGGGTGTTTGTTTCTTCATCTCTTAATGTCAGGGCTGGAGCAGGTTGAAGGACGGGCCGAGGAGCTGGACCTGAGTGTGCCGGAACCATGGAAGGACTATGAGCCGCCGTGGAGCATAGTTAGCACAGCAGAGGGGCGAGAGGAAGGAAGAGAAGTAGGGGCACGGTGGGTGGTGGGGTGTTGAGGCTGAGCTGGGCGCTTGGGATGGGAGAGGAGGGGAACCCCCCAACTGTGCTGTGCTTTGCAACAGGATGACACTCCCCTCTGCTGGGTCCCTGCTTCCCTGAGGCTGGGGACTCAGTGACCTGTCCACAGCTTGAAGGGCCAGGGTTAGGTTGGAGCCAGTGAGGTACTTGCCTCAGGTGTGCAATATAAGGGGGTAGGGGTAAAAGCTCAGTAATCAAGATAAATCATATTTTCAAGCAGTATTTTTTAAAATATCAAAGTCATGAAAAAAAAATCCAAGATTAACAAAATATCAAAGTTTTACATAAAGAGATTCAGTACTGCTGATCATTTGCCTCGAGCTCTAATAGGCTCAAAACTTGTCAGGGAGCTGCCTCCTCCAGGAAGCCTTCCCTAACCCGCAGCCTAATGAGGGCCCTGTTGGTTGTTTTTGCTGGCTGGGTGTTGTCTGGCCCACTCCAGCCTAGGATCTTGGAGGCCCGATCCAGGTTTGTGCTCTGGCTTAGGCTTCCAGCTCCTTGAACAGAGCTGTTCTAGAGGGGTCTCAGCAGAGTCCCCAAGTCTGACCTTGGCCTGAATCCTTTGGTGCAGGAATAGGAACTTGAGAGAGGCCCGGGAGGGGGCTGGGCCTTCTCAGGGACAGAAGTGGTTTCCTGTTTCCCAGCCCTGTCATTCCAGTGGAGTGGTTAGGGCCATCACTAATCAGTCCATGTTGAACCCGTGGAACAGTGCCTGGCCTGTAGCAAGTGTTCATTATCACTTTTGAGAGTCAGTGAGCAGAGTGGTTAAGAGTCTAAAGTTGCACTGTCCACTAGAAATGTAATACGAGCCACAAGAGCAATTAAAAATTTTCTAGTAGTCAACATTGAAATTAATTTTAATAATATATTTTATTCAAATACCCAAAACATTATAATTTCACTGTGTAGTAAACAGAAAACATTATTGAGATATTTTATATTCTTATATTTTGTACTAAGTCTTCAAAATCCAGTGTGTACTTTACACAGCACACTTCATTATGTGGCCCAGTGTTGAATGTTAATAACCATTATGTGTCAACTATCGGATTTTATATTAGAGTTCTAGACTGTTCAGACTGCCCATTCCTAGCTGTGTGATTTTGAGCAAGTTACTTAACCTCTCTGTGCCTCAGTTTCTTCATCTTAAAATAGGAAGTATGTGACTTACAGGGTTGCTGTGAAGGTTAAATATATTATAAAAAGTGCTCAGGTCCATGGCATACAGTAGGGACTATTTATGTGGTCTCTTCTTTTTTAAAGTCATCATTTGAATAGCACTGCCATTTTTTGCCAACTCTTCCTGAAGTACTAATTACTTAAAATTTATCTTTAAAATACTCACTTATCAAACATATACCTATTTTAGCCCCATCCTAAGAAATAATTATGGAATCTACTTAAGGTACTTAACTAGTAAATTAAAAATATTCACCAGTACCCCTTAAAGTCACCATGCAGAGCCCAGCAGTTTGTGGCTGACCCTGCTGTAGTAGTAGGAAACGTGGCTCTGCCCCAGACCTGCCCCTCACACACACACCCATCGCCACTGCCCTATCCCACACAGAACCCTGACCATCAGAGCTTGCTGGGCGCTGGCCCTCAGGCATGGCCAGTTCTTTCTCCCCCTGTCTGGAACACCCTCTTTTGTTCCCCACACATGTTGAGGGACAGGGCTTCTGGGGTCTCATGCCTCTGCCTCAGTTGCCCCCCTCTTCCCTCACTCTGGCTGCCAGGCTTAGTGGAGAGGGGCCTGTCTCACAGGGTCTCCCCAGGGTCACCCACCTCCCTCTGACAGGCTCTGCATTGCGTGGGACTGCCTATGTCCTGGAGCTGCATCTGACCCCTCCTGGCATCCTGCCTGGGCAGCCCAGTTTTCTGGCCAGGACCAGCAGACCCTGCCTCAGCTGGTCCTCTCCACGTTCAGAGAGTCCTGACTCCCCCTTACCACCTGTGTGGCCCCCACCTCTGGGCAGGCCTGCCTGTCTTCTCACCCCGCCCTCCCTGAAGGCCTTGCTGTTGTCTTACCTTCACATCCACTGTCCATCAGGCTCCCTCTCCTCCTCTTTCTCTGCCCTCGTCCCAGTCTCTTGCTTTCCTCCCTCGTTCCCGTCCCCCTGCCCTGGTGTCCCAGCTGCTCAGAGTGTCTGGCCTCAGGGACTTTCATCCATTTTGAAAACAGGTTGAGAGGCAGAGAGAGGATGAGGCCTAGAGACCTTGAAGAGCATCCCAGGAGGGTTTTGAAGGGGTGGGACCAGGAGGGCCCAGCGATTGGGTGGGCGGGTGTTTATCTCCTTATTTGATTCCCCTTCTTTCCTGGTGAGTTATGGTCTTGGTCTCATTCCCAGATGATCACATTATCTTTTAAATTGCATGTATTTTTTTTTTAAAACGGTACAAAATTTTAAAAGATACAGTGAATGGTGACCCCCTTGTGTCCTCCCAGCTGCCAGCTCTCTTCCCCCAAAGGCAGTTCCTTGTGCCCCAGCTGGAGGTGTCCGAGTCTGTGTGTGCACGTACATGTAACCGACCCTGGAACAGCACAGGTGTGAACTTGTATGTAGATCTTCTTCAGTAAATATATTGGAAAATTTTTCATATATTTGAGGCAATTTGAAAAATCATTTTCTTTAGTTTACTGGAAGAATACAATATATAAATCATATAAAATTTGTGTTAACCAAATTTTTATGTTATCATTAAGGCTTCTAGTCCACAGTAGGCTATTAGTAGGTAATTTTGGGGGGAGTCAAAGTTATACATGGATTTTTGACTGAGGGTTTGGCACCCCTAACCTCAGTTTTGATCAAGGGTTTGGCACCCCTAACCTCAGCTTTGATCAAGGGTCAAATCTATGTGTATATGGAGATTTTTTTCTGTATTCCAGATGTTTATAAATACTACTAATAAATACTGTAATAAAGCACTACTTTTCCACTTAAAATATATCGAATTTTATTTGAACTGTAGAATCTAACCGTTGGTAACACTTGGGGTTGTGCTGCTTAGTCTAACCCTGGAAGAACTGATGTCTTTATAATGTAGAGAGCCAGCTTATCCAAAACATTGAATATATTTCTGTTTGTTTGTGTCTTCTTTGGGTCCCTCAGGAACCTTTTAAAAAAATTCACATAGTTCAAAGTTTGGATGATAGAAAAAGATGTAGAGTGAAAATTTTCCCACCCACCCAGAGGTGGCTTTCCAGGGAAGCCAATGGTGCGGGGGCTTCAGGCTGCACCAGGGCCCAGTGAGGGTCCTGGGCATGTGTGCATGTGGTCGTGTGTTTTTGTAAATTTTTTCTAAAATAAGATACTCATTTTTTTAAATTTAGATGTGTTTGACATACAGCATATTAGCTTCAGGTATGAAACATAATGATTCTATATTTGTATATATTATAAAATGATAAGATGCTCTTACATTCTTTTTCTTAAAAGAGAGCATCCAAATTGTATAAGCTCAGATCCTGTGACGTCTGGATCTGCGTCTGTTCCCTCCTGTCCCCTCAGCCCTCAGTTTTCCTCCTCAGAGGCAACCAGCATCATACAGTCTCTGTCTTTTCAGGGATGCTTTATGCGTTTATCCAGTAGGCACATAGTGATCTATCCTCTCTCTTGGTTTTTTTCTTTTCCACATAAAGGACAATGTTATATACAGTTGACCCTTGAACAAGGCAAGGGTTAAGGGTGCCAACCCCTCATGCAGTTGAAAATCCATTTATAACTTAACTTCCCAAAAACCTTACCAACAGCCTACTGCTGACTGGAAGCCTTACTGATAATATAAACAGTTGATTAACACATATTTTGTGCGTTTTATGAATCATATGTTGTGTTCTTACAATAAAGTAAGCTAGAGAAAAGAAAATGTTTTTTCAAGTTGTCATAAATCACCAAAAAATTTTCCAGTATATTTATTGAAAAAAAAATCACACATAAGTGGACCTGTGCAGTTCAAACCCATGTTGTTGAAGGGTTAACTGTATGTTATTTCTGGGCCTTTCTTTAAGTCACTTAACAATGTATCTTGGAGGTCATCTCATATTGATAGGTAAGGAGTTTCCTCCTTTTTTTATGGCTGCTCAGTATTCTACTGTATGACGACACTGTAATTTAGTTAACCATTACCCGATTTGTGGATATTTTGGTTCTTTCCAATCTTTTGTTATTATACACATTACTGTAGCCAGTAACATATGTACTTCATTTTGGATGTGTGTCAAGATTGCAAGGTAAGTGCCTACAGGTGGCTGGATCAAAGGGCAGATGCACTTGGGGTTTCCATAGCTATTATGGCATTCATTGCCCTTCCCAGAGCTTCTCTTAACAGGAATGCCTCACCCTGACTCCACTTAGTATGGGAAGGTTAAGTTCCTTTTCAAATGTTTAAGAACCATTTATATTTTGATTCCTGTGAATTTCCCTCTTCATATTCTTTGCCCATTTTTCTGTTAGATTATTGATCTGTTTCTTATTTCTAGATGCCATCCATTTTTAGGAAAATTAGCCATATATTTGGAATATGAGTGGCAAATTTCCCTTAGTTTGTCATTTATCTCAAGGCTTTGCTTTATGGTGTTTCTTAATCATGCAGAAATGTTTGATTTTTATATAGTTGAATATTTTATTCTTTATCCTTCTGGGTTTGTCTCATTTCCAAAAGGCTTTTGCCTTTCTGAGATGATTTTTAAAATCCTTTCATGGTTTTATTTTTTGTAATTAAATCTTTGATACATCTGTAGTTTTCCTGTTGTAAGGTGTGAGATAGGAGTTCAACTCTTTCTAGAATGCTCCACAGCTGTCCCAACAACTTAATAATCCATCTTTTCCCCACCAGTTTGAGATGTTACTTTTATTGTATATTAAATTCCTATGTCTATTTGGGTCTAGTTTTGAACTTTCTGTTCCGTTCTGTGTAATTGATCTGTCTGTTGAAATACTAGGAACATGTACTGTTTTAATTACAACGGCTCTACATGTTTTAATTATGTGGCAAGGCTGATTATCACTCTTTATCCTTCCTTTCCTCCATCCCCTGCTTCCAGAATTTTCCTGGCTCTTCCTGCTTGTTTGTTTTTCTACATGATCTTTCAAATCAGCTAGTCTAGCTCCCCCCACTGCAAAAAAAAAAAAAAAATCCTGTGTGTGTATTTAACAAGATTGCGCATATTCATAAATTCACTTGGAGAGAATAGTATCTTTATGATGTCTTCTATCCAGGAGCATACTGTCTTTCCATTTGTCCAGATCTTTTTGCTCCTCTGTAACACTCTACATTTTTCTTCTTACACATTTCTTATTAAGTTTATTCTTAGTGTTTTATGTTTTGTGGTGCTATTGTAAATAAGGTCTTTCATCCTGCTTTCTCCCTGGTCAGTGCTTATACATACTGATTCTGTTGTATTAATTTTGAACCTAGCTATCTTAACCAAATTCTTTTTTTGCTCATAATAGCTTCTCAATTTGAGCTTTTTGAGTTTTCCAAAATTCATATTTTTGGTAATAATAATTTATCTCCTTCCTAGTTTTTATACTTCTTATTTATTTTTGTTGTCTAGAACTTTCAGAGCAATAATAATAATAATAATGAAATGGATATCTGTCTTGCCAATAGGTTTCAGCTCCAGGCAAGTTCACTGTGGATTCACTGTGACCAAAGAAATGACAGTAGAACATTCTTGGGGTGAAAGGATTTTACCCAACTTTATTTCCATGGTGGCAGGCCAATCACTAGATTTATTGACTAGGTCTCAGTCTCTGTCCTTGGCGCTGCCACCACTCCAGCCTCTGCTCTGCTCTCCTGCAGCCTTGCAGCCGTGCCACTGTGTTGCCCAGAGCACTGGGCAGGGTTCTTTATATAGAGTCAATAACGACATATTGCCCACATGTGTAGTGAGCTAGACAACCAGGTCCAGGTGAGAATCCTAGCCACAGGAACCTTCACTTTATCCACAATATCCTTGTCTCATTCCTGACTTAAATGGAAGTTGTTCTGTTACTTCTCCATTAAGCAAGGTGCTGGTTTTTAGTTTAAGGAAGTATCATTCCATTCCTATTTCAGTAACATTTTTGTTGAAGTACACTGGATATTGCGTTTTATATGCCTCTTTCATATGTCTCTTCAGTATCTGTGGAGATGATTGGATGGCTTTTCACTTTGGTCTGTTAATCACCTTCTCTCTCCTCATTGTTTCTTGACTCTTGCCAGGCCAGGAACTCTTCAGTGTGAGGATGGGACCTGAGTCCCCATTGCCTGGTACAGGGCTCTTTGGGATGAACAAATGAATGAATGGCCTTTCCTGAACATGATCCCCTTTCCCCACTCCACTTGGTGGGAGGACTTGCTCACTCACAGGGCCAGGACCCCAGAGCCTGTGTGACGCTGGGTTGCCTCACCTCCCAGAGCATTCCACGCCCTCTGGGGCATGGAGGTGGGAGTGAGGCTCAGCTCCGCTCATACCCTTGGCCCCTGCGCCTGGCCTTCAGCTGGGAACTGGTGCCTCAGAAGGACTTAGGGCCTTGCCTGGATCTTGTAGAGGGCAGTAGGGTTTGTGTAGAGCAGACACAGCTGTTGGCCAGCTTTACAACAGTCACTGAGGCTGCAGAGGGGGTTTAGGGGTGGTAGGAGGTTCTGGGGGGCTTCCTAGAGGATACATGATCTGGATGCTAGGAGGCCACAGGGTCGGGGGGGGGCAGTGTAGGGCATCAGGCTTCAGGCAGAAGGAGAAGGCTGTATGCTCCAAGACCTGGCAGTATCTGGCCTTGCCAGGTACATGGGGCTCATGGGAGAAAACTCAAGGACAGAGCTTGACCCCATGGCATGCAAGAGCCATGGAGGGCTGCTGATCAGGGAACTACAGCTGGGCAGCCATGCCTCTGACCAATGCCCATCTGTCTTCTCCAGGTCTGGACAGAGCCCCACCGGCTGGCCTCTGCTGGCAGGAATCATGGCAGATGCTGAGGACGCAGCCCTGTCGGTGGCCGAGTGGCTGCGGGCCCTGCACCTGGAGCAGTACACTGGGCTCTTTGAGCAGCATGGGCTAGTGTGGGCCTCCGAGTGCCAAAACCTCAGTGATGCCCGCCTGATGGACATGGGCATGGTACTGCCTGGCCACCGCCGCCGCATCCTCGCTGGCCTGCTCCGTGCCCTTGCGCCACCACCCCCCGCACCCCACCCCACCCCACGGCCTGTGCCCATGAAGCGTCATGTCTTCCGCTCACTGCCTGTGCGTGCCACTCTACCAGAGCCGCTGCCCACAGCTGGAGAGGATGAGGGGCTACCCACTGCTCCCCCGATCCCACCCCGGAGGAGTTGCCTGCCGCCTGCCTGCTTCTCCGCCCCATCTCCGCCCCAAGACCCTCCGTTGCCTCCACTGCCCGCCAAGCGGCATTTGGCAGAGCTCAGTGTCCCGCCTGTGCCCCCCCGCACGGGGCCCACCCGCATGCTGCCGAGGTGAGTGGATGCCGTCCAGGGTAGGAGGAACATGGACAGGACCCGGAGGGTGGAGAGGGAGTTTATGGTCTTTGGCACTGGGGTAAAAAAGGTACCTCGGTGGACGGAACGGCATAAGCAAAGCTCAGAGGTGGGCAGCACCAGCTGGTGGCACTCCGAGCAGACAGTGTGGCTGCACTGTTGGGTGAATGTGGGCGAGACTTGTGGATGGTGCTGGCAGGACATGCTGTGAAGACCAGGGGAGGACCAGGAAGGTTACACTGAGCTCTGAAAGGGTGACAAGCTGCTGGTGAGGTTGATGGGGGAGGAGGCAGGAGACCAGTGAGAGGGCACAGGGCCAGCTGAGAGCCCCGCTCAGGCTGTGCCAAGAAGACTGGAGAGAAGTAGGCAGATTGGAGTGAGAGGTTGGCCCTGGACTGAATTCCTTGAGTCTCTGAAGTCTGTGGCCAGTCTGTTGCAATCTCCTTCACATGTGCCTTCCTTCCTGCCATTTGTCGGGGTACCCGGCAAGGAGGGATGTATGTTCAGGGCTATAATGGAGATATGCTGCAACACTCAGACCAAGTCAGCCCAATCTGGGAAGGCTTCTCGGATGAGGAAGGAATGTGCAGAGAGAAGTTTCCTGGCCCCTGTCATCACTGATAACCCTGCATTGCTTACATGATCTTGTTTGAACCCTGCTCAAGCTCTGTGGGGGATCTGAGGCCTGTTTTCAAGCAGAGAAACTAAGGCTTAGAAAAAGGAGGGGAGCACCGGCTGGAACCACACCAAGTATATGCTCAGGGACCTCCTGTGGGGCAGGTCTGGGAGATTTTCCCCACCCAGACAGGGACATTAAGTAAGGGTGTCTTGAAGGCCAAGCCAGGCCTATGGTGTTTTGAGGTTTGATCGATGGAAGCACAGCAAGGGGTTTGTGCCTTTCTTGGTTTCACACAACTGAAGTTGCTACTGGGGTTCCCCTGGAGCCTGGTTTGCAGCCTAGATTGGAATTTCCTTGTGCCATTGTGCCATCTAGTGGCCATTCTGCTGCAAGCAGGAGTATGTTCCGTTTCCTTTTAACTCCATCAGCGCGCATGTGCGCGTGCGTGCTTGCGTGCGTGCGTGTTTGTCTCTCGGTCTGTCTGTCTCTCTCTCTCTTTCTCTCTCTCTCTCTGTCTCTCTCTCTCCTCCCCCTCCCTCCCCCTCTCCCTCTCCCTCTCTCTCCCTCTTTTCCTCTCTCTCTCTCTCTCTCTCTCTCTCTCTCTCGGAATCGAATGGAACAGGGGCAGGAAGAAGGGTTCCATCTATAGGGCGCTCACAAAGGCTGAGGAAGCAAAACTCCCAGTGGGAAAATGGAAGCTGGATTCCTGCTTAGGAGGCAGGATATCTGGTACCCATCTAGCTGTGGGACTCTGATTAACAGCTTCCCCTCTGGACCTGGTTACCCATCAGGTGCCCTCCTTGGCCTCCCATGGCCCTCTGGTACTAACATCTGAGTTCAAGAGACTTACTGGGTAGAGCAGAGGTCCTATCTACATCCATGGTACCAGCCCTCATTCTCAGAGCCTTGGTCTGAACTTAGCCACTTAGCCAACCTCTGGGGCAGGCCAGGCTCCCATAATCAGGAGTCTGGACCCATGTAGGACCCAAAATTCATTCCATGCAGGGAGAATCTGTAGATAACTAATCCTCACAATTTGGTACTATTCCTTAGGGCAGCATGTGGTGGGAGGTGAACTGCTAAGCCTGGCTTCCTGTGTTGGTCTTTGGAATTGTGGGTGTCTATAGTCCCAGCATCCTGGGTTACCAGGGTGTACTAAGTCTCTAAAGCCCAGTGGTAGAAAAACACACAGTGGATAGAGCCTAAGGTATGTGTAGCAGGCCAAGGCTGGCAGGGCTTGGGCCAGGTTCCAAGAAGCAGTGGAAGGGTGCTCATCCTGGCCTGCTCCTGCCTCCACTTGCGGGAGTTCCTGCTTCCTTATATGGCCTCCTGTCCTTGCGGTCACCCTCTGCTGATGAGGATCTCACTCTCAGTCCTAGGCCCTCTTATACCAGATTATGTGGTTATCTGAGTGAGCATTTCTGCCTGGCTCTAGCCCATCACCAGGCTTCCAAGAAGATTTGGGGATTATCTTCTGTGTGTGCATGTGGGTACTGGAGGTAGTGACTCCATGTGAGGGCATGCCTAGCCTGTTTTTGTGTCAGAACCCATAAGTGTGCATGTGTTTATGCAAGCTCTCAGGCTAGTAGTGTGCCTGTGTATTTACACATCTGCACAGGTTTGAAGGGAGGAAATGAGACAATATGTACACATGTGTGGAGACTTAATGCAGTCTCAGTGGTGACTTGCTGTGGTGTGTATGTGTGTGAATTCATCAGGGCCTGTGTACACACATACACGTGACCATATGTACTGGCACAGTGGTGTGAGTCCCTTTGTATATGTGTATGCTGTGGGCGATGGCTTGGCACATGTGTGATCTGTGTACCATCACCTGTGAGCCAGCGTGTGTACCCATGTGTGCATGTGCTGCCGAGGGGGTGAGCCCACTAGACCATCAGCTCTATTAGGGCGGAAATCTGTTGGTTTTGTTTGCTGACTCCCCAACTTCTGGATCAGTGCCAGGGGCCTAATAGGTGCTCAGAAAGTGTTGTGGGAGTGAATAGATGAAGGCTGTGTGAGCTTCTAGACTTTGAGGTGCTGAGCTCTTGTGCTGCCCGTGCTGACTCAGCACCTAGTGGGTGCCCTCAGCACACTGGACAGTGGACAGTAGGGTGAAAGGGCCCTGAGCTCACCAACCCAGATCCCTCCCAGCTGCCTAAACTGTGTGACCCCAGATGTCTTGGAAAAGCAGAGGCCTTGAGAAGAGGCAGAAAATGAGAAGAGATGGGGTATCTTCAGAACCAGATTCACAGTTCTCTCTAGCGGGAGAGGACCTCACTGCACCCACAAAGGGTCTGTGCCCCCACCATCATTTAAGCCTATAATAAGGAACTTGCTGATGAGTCTAGAAATGCTGAGAAACGTGCTCAGGGTCATGCAGCCTAGCAGAGGAGAAGCCGATATTCACACCCTGCCTCCTGACTTGGGGCCCAGTCTTCTCAGTTCCAGCAATCATATATGTGAACCTTCTGAGCCTGCTTCCTTGAGAGTGGCAAAGGGGTCATTTCTGATCCAGGATTCCAGGGTCACTCCACAGAGCTCCTCCCAGACTTCTCTTGGCCCCAGTTTCCTCCTCTGACACCTGGATGTCTGGAGATACCTCAAAAAGAGGGAATATTTGTCCAGAGTGGGCAGCTGCCAGCTGGAGTCACCCTGCAAGACCTCCCACCATGCCCTGGATTGCCCTGCTGCCCAGCCAATCCCTGGTCTTCCTGAAGTCTGATCACTTGTTTCTGGGGCAGAACTTGCTCCCTTTAAAGGGCCTCTTTCCCAGCCTCTCAGGGCCTCCTTGTAGGGATGGGGAGGGGTCAGCCAGGGCCAGGGCTTCCTGAGCATCCTCTGTAAGACCCTGCTAGACGGCACTGGGGTGGCTTGTTCCGTTTCAGTTTCGGGTGGGAGGGCAGTCTCAGGGTGGGGAGGAATTGTTTGCCCCAGGGGATTCTGGGTGACTTTTTGCTTTCTCAGTCAGGGCTTTCAGGAAGTGTGTGTTTTGGCCAGGCTGCAGGAGGTGGGGGAGGCAGAGTGCAGGAAGCCAGAGCTGGACACAGACACACACATACACACTCTCACGCACTCACACTCACTCCCAGATAGATCCACAGTTAAACACAGAAACACACTCAGACAAGTGATCACAGCTATTCAGACAAATCACAGGCACACAAAGCCATACCTGGACTCAGACACAGCCTCAGGCACACCTAGGTAACAGGGGCCAGGCTGTCTGTGCGACCAGCCCAGGTCCGACACAGACAAACTGCTCGTGTGGACACACACACACTTAAGCCGGAGCTGTGGGAGTCCTCGGCCCAGACCAGCAGGCGCCTGAGGGTGAGCTAGGGGAGCCTTGGGCTGGCCTGTCAGCCTGCTGGGAGGGAGTTTCCTCTTGAGGGCCTGGGAGGGCAGGAATGTCTGTGGGGCTGGCTGGCTGTCACTCTGAGCTGGGTTTTCTATGCTGCTCTCCTCCCTGTCCCTTTTTGGCTCTCAGAATTTTCTCTTCTTTCACTTTCTCCACATTTTCTGTTTTTCTTCTGTGCTTACTTTCTCTCTGCTTCTCTCCTCTCCCTCTGCCTGGGCCTTCCAGGTTTCTCTCTCTCCGTAAGCCTCTTTCTTGGGTCCACAGGCAGCCCACAGTGCTTGTTTGCTGGGCCACATGGATTGCTCCTCTGGGGGGCTCTGTTCGTCGGGGACCTGGTGCTATCTGCTCAGTTCTGGCTCCCTGTACCCGATTGTGGATTCCCTTGGGAGGTTAAATGTGGCTTCTCTCAGCGTCTAGTTCCAGGGTTCTGTGGCTCTGGGCACCTCATTCCTGGGCCCCCTTGCCCTCCCCACGGTGACAGGGAGACCTGCTGAGGGCTGGCACCCCTTCATTGCAGAGCTGATAGTGTGAAAGGCGCCTACTCACTGGGGGCCTTGGCTCGCCTCCCCTCCCGCCAGTTTATGTGGATCCCTTACTGGACTCAGCAACCCTCTGCTTGTGTCACTGGGGACGGAGTTGCCTCTAACCAGGTCTTGTCCACGTACCCATCCCTGCTCTGTGCCCTCCGCTCATCTTTTCACAGGGCCTAGCAAACAGCTGTACCCTCTTCTCCTGCCAAGCCAGCCCCCAGACTGGGCACTTGGAATGGGAGTGGGGGCCAGTACAGTTGTGAGCATCCTGAGGGCTGAACTTCCTTCCCCTGCAGCCCTCACGAGTCAGCACAGGGCCAAGCCTGGTAGAAGTGCTATAGGAGATCCCAGCCTCTGCCTCCCTCATGACAGCAGGGCTGGCCTGTGGGGAAGCGCGGTGTAGGCCTGGTAGTAGATGTGCCATGAGGGGCCTAACAGGCTTTGTGAGCTTAGGGAGGGAGCAGTTGGGTGGACTTCCTGGAGGAGGAGGTGTGTCCTGAGCACCTTGGAGTGATGAGTGGTGTCACTGTGGGAATTAAATGAAAAAAGGCCCCCAGCAGAATGCCTGGCATATAGTGGCTACTTAGCTCTGGTTCCAGAGAGAAGTGCTAAGAGCTGGGTGTAGCCTTGGTTGTGAGGATGGATGCCAGTTAATTGGGTGCTGCTCTGTGGAGGGTGGGAGAGCAGCTGACTTCTCCAGTGATGGGACATGAGTGGGGTGGTGGTTATTGAGTCATTCAGCGTGTCCTCACCGAAGCCTTCTCTGTGTTGGGTGATGTGTGGCCTGAGGGAGCGCACAGCATGTGCAGGCTGAGTGGAAAGCCGCAGACATCACAGCTGAGCCAGGGAAGCCCCAGCAAGGGCTGTCGGTGCTGTGGCCAGGGCAGAAGTAAATAGTGCAGAGCCAGAGGAGTGCTGGAGGGGCTGACCTTTGGGTCTCATGATGGAGAAGGAAGGACAAGGGTGGCCACAGAGGAAGCAAGAAGCATAGGACCGAGGCCTGGGCCCTGCATTGCCAAGGCCCAGATGAGGAAGTGCCAGCTGGGAGAGTTTGCCCTAGTGGGAAGGGGAGATCATGGTAGGAGACACATGTGTCTAGATCATTGGGCCTGACCTCACCTCTTGACTTTGCTGGTCAAAGTCCAGGGGCCAGGATTGGACTGGTTCCCTTTGGGGGTAGGAAGGTCCTGACTTCAGGATAGGGTATGGTGTGGGTCCTTGGTCATCTGAGGTCAGTTCAGTGAAGCACACACTGACAGACACAACTCTACTGAGTGATCGGAAGTGTGGAGTCTGGAGGAGCCGCAAGGAGGCTGCAACTCAGCCTGGGGCCTGAAGGGAGGTGCAGAATGGAGGGAAAGGATATTTGATCTGGACCTTTGGGGAGAGGAGTAGGAGGTGTTCCAGGAGAGGAGAGGAGAGGAACAGGGAATAAATGCAGGCTTCCAGGTAGAAGGAACAGCATATGCAAAGTCCTGGAAGCCTGCATTTATGGAATGCAGCTCAGTCGTGGATGGCTGGAATGTGAGTGGGGGACGAATTCAAGGCCACAGACTGCCCCACTGTGTGGTCCACCTGCCCTTATGGTGAGGCCTAGTTCTTTTGGCCAGAGATTGATAGAGACAGAAAGATGTGAAGAGAGAGTCAGGGGCTGTGAAGCAGGGTCCTGGCCCAGCCTGTGGGGCCTGAACCTCCTTCAGCCACAGCAGGGGTGAGGATGTGCTGATGACACGTGGGAGCAGCTGTCCTTACTGAATCATCAGTAAGCCTGGAAGCAGATTGCGAGGAAACTAAGGGTCAGAGGTGAAGTGACTTCCTTGTGAGGTCACACAGTGATGAGAGGTCAAGCTGGGATTCAAATCCGGGTTTACCTGGCTCCAAAGCTCTGTCTCTTAACTAGAGTGACCACATATTTCATTTTTCCCAGGACAGCCCCTGTTTATTTTACACATGCTACCCTGACATAGTTATTAAAGTTCCTCTTTTACCTCAGAAATGTTCTGGTTTATATGGTTATATGGTCACCCTACTCTTACCATTCTGGCTCCGAAGCCTCACATGTCCCCCAGCCCCCAGGTATAAGATCGGCTGTGTATATTTGCCATAATCAAATAAAACAGCATCTTAGGCTGAGGGCCCAGGCTTGGGTGGGCCAGCCCCTGCCTCTGCCCAGGAGTGCTTGGTCTTACTGTGGGCATTGTATAGGGAGAGCAGATAAGTCTGCAGGTCACTCGGATAGAGGAGAAAATGGGCTAAAGGAGCCAGCGAACCAGGCCAGGGGTCAGGGGCGGGGGACAGCAGCTCTGCATGGGCATCTTGGAGGCTGCCTAGAGGATAGGCCCACTGAGCCATGTTTTGTGACACAGATGGGATTTGGAAGGGCTGTGATGGTAGGGAGAGACCAGTGGAGAGGAGGAAGCAGTGTGGCAAAGGCTTGGAGGTGGGGCCACTGAGCATGCACTCAGGGTTGGGGCTGATCTTCTGGTCTAGTGGGTCATCAATCAGCCGCAGATTGGAGCTGGGGCTGCTCTTAGGAATGCAGGCATTTAGTGGCCAGGACTCCGGCTAGGGTGGGGACACTCTGTGGGCACTGTTCCTTCCCCTGGGATTTTCCCACATGCTGTACCTTCCTGATACTACTTCTCCTTTCCTGGGACTGGCCCTGACTCAGCATGGCCTCAGTCTCCTGTGGTAGGCAGGCAGGGTCAGCCAGGAGGCTTCCTGGAGGAGGTGGCTAGAATGAGGCCTGGAGGTCCATGAGGGCCCCTTTCTCCCATCTTCTTGGCAAAATAGTCCTTTTCCTGCAAAGGCTCTGCTGGTCAAGGAACATATTTGCATCTGTTCCCCTTCCCCTTCATGCCATCGTCACAATAGCCAACAGAGCTGTGAGCACATTCCCTCCTGGACAGAATGTGAGCTTCAGAGCTGCCTAGATCCTGAGTTGGGGTGGCCAGTGTGAGGAGGCAGGCCTCAGAGAAGCCCTCAGATCCTGGCTGAGGACTCATTTGCCACTGGTGGTTGAGCTTAAAGGCTCTGGTGATGGACTCCTGGGTACAAATCCCAGCTGTGGAATCAAGGACAAATTACATAGTGTCTCTGTGCCTCAGTTTCCTCATCTGTAAAGTGGAGATGACAGTAAGCCAAACCTCAGAGCCCCTGTGATGAGTAAATGATGAATCCATGTAAAGCACTTGGAAGAAGGCTGAGGATATATATATAATACACATGGTTAGCAATTAATTAATCCAGGTCTTCATTTATGTATCAGTGTCTGCTGAGTGCCGGGCATACAGTAGTGAAGCCGGCAGTGTTGCACTTGTCTCAGGGAACCGCCTGTTGGGAGGCAGGCCTGTGGATGGGCAGATCCCTCACAGATGATTGTGACAATGATGGGGGAGCACTGGGAACGCTAAGTGGGAGGGCTGGAGCTCCGTGGTCTCGGAGGATGCGCTGTGGCCACCATCTTCCCCTCAGCTCTGGTCCTCAGTCCTGGGAGAGGTTGGGCAGCCAGGTCCACTCAGCCCTACTTGGCACTGAGGGGACGGAACCTGTCTCCATGTTCCCTGGGCCACCTGGCCCTGGCTCAACAGCTTGAAGTTCTGATCTTGCTGATGACAACCTGGCCCCCAGGGGCCCCTTCCTCTTGGACTCTGGGGGGTTGTGTGTGATTGCTTTGCCCATCAAGAAGTCCCCAAGGACATTGCACCTGACCTGCAGGGGACCAGCATCACAGGTCATGCCCTTTGGCCTGCAGGTACTCCTCAGTCTCTTGGCCGTCATTCACTCTTTCATTTGCTTCTCTCCCAACCCTAAGGCCAACCCATCCATACCCATCTGCCTACCTACCTGTCCATTTATCCATCCACATGTTCTATCCCTCCATCCACCTGCCCACCCATCCGCACACCCATCCAAGATGGTTTTGTTGCTGACTCAGCCAGGCCCTGACCAGGCTGTTGGGGTAAAGAGGCAAGTCTGATGCCATCCCTGCCCTAAAGAGACTCAGGGTCAAGTGGAGGAGACAGCCTGGTGCAGTGCTTACCAAGGGGTCTTTGTAAGTCCAGCTAAATATTCAGGCGCTCAAAACAGAGGCCCACTTGGCATCAGATTCCCTGAGAAGCATTTAGGGAAGGAACAGCTGGCCATCGGGGCAATGGCAGGTCTTTCTCTGCTGGGGTCCTTGTAGCAGTTAATGCCACTGTCCACCCAGTTGTCCAGGAGCCATTCTCTGGCCCCCCAGGGGACAGCTCAGGACTGGGGACTGAGACTCACAGTGGACAGATAGGGAGCCACCCTAGTTAGAAACCTCAAGTCCCAGAGAGCCAGTATGTCTTCTCACAACCTCACCGGGTGGTTCCAAGCCACTAGCCTCAGGGGAATCCATAGGGCCAGCTTCTCTACCAGGTTGAGAGACCCTTACAGTGCCACCTGTCCAGGTGCAGGTCCTCACTCAGGCCACTTTTGCCAGAGGCAGTGTTGCCAAGGAATATGGCTGACATACCACCTTGAGCAGATTTCTGGGGGGATAGAGTGAAGAAGCTAGCTGAAGGCCAAATTTGCACACAGAATGGGGAAGAGTCTTGACCGTTCCTCAACACACAGAGAGGAGAGCACGCAGGCTGATGGGAAGCGGCCACGTAAACTGAGCAGCACACAGACTTGAGGGGAAGTCAGGGCTCAGGTCCTGGCTTAGATACTGGCCCAATAGCTGGCACAAAGGAGGGAGATGCTTTTTAAAAAAATGTTACTTGGAATAATTTGTCTAAAGCTCATGAGAGGGGAACATGGATAGGGAATGGGGGAACATGAAGGAGGGGCAGGAAGGACTTCCACAGAGAGGGGGGACTTGACTTTGGAGTGAAAGGATGAGCAGATGTTCCCAGTCAGAGACTCTGGAGAAGAGATTCCTGGGTGACACAGCAGCAGGAGCCAAGGCCTGGCGTCATGACCGTGCTCCAGCCCTTCCTTGCTTGTGCGGTGGTCACATGGGATTCATCCCCACCAGCGACACTGGAGCAATAGGCCAGGCTGAATATAACCAGAGGGGAAAGTGGCCCACTCACTCTGGTGCACCTTGCTGGCCCCTGCTGGACGTGGGCAGTCAGTGGGTGGGCCAGCCGTTAGGGCTCAGACACCTGGCTCCAGCTGGTGGCCCCTGCCAGACAGAAGAGGATGCTAAGGCCCAGAGAGGGTAGCCGCTTGCCACGGGACACACAGGAACTAAGACTGAGTGAGGGTTCAAGCCCATGCCTCTAATGCCAAAGCTCTTTGAGAGACAGTCATCTTGCGGGGAGCAGTGTGACCTGTTGTGAGCTAGACAGAGGCACTGTTCCTGTGGGAGCCCAGGGGGTCTTGAACCTGGCCTTGGAGTCGGGGAAGGGTTCCTGAGGGAGTTATAGCAGAGATGAGGAGCAGGTGGGCAGCAAGGGTGTGGTGGGGTCAGGTAAGATTGAGGGGTCTCAGGGCACCGGAGCTGGGGGAGGTGGTGAATATCCATGTCCAGGGCAAGAGAGGAAATGGTCTTGGTCCAGAGACCCACAGCTCAGGGCCTGAGGACTTGGCTTCCAAGGTTCTGGCCTGACCCTTGGCCTGGATGCCCATTTCAGTCTGCCCTGTCTGTTTATCAACACACATGCCTTCTCAGCCCTGAGAGCTCAATCAAGCCTCACCTCCTGTAGCTGTCCTTGACCCTGCAGGCTAGGGTGCAGGCCACCCCTCACCCCATTCTGGTCTCTATTCCTCTTCTGGAGTGGAGACACAGTGGGTATGTGTGGCTGAAAGCTAGTGCTTTGGGGACAGCTGACCGTGTCACAGCAACACAGGGCCAGCTCATGTGGGCCAAAGAAGGTGCTTGCTTCCTTTAGGCTTTGCAGAGGGCAGTGAGGTGGAAGGGTTGTGTGTGGGGCCTCCTGTCTGAGTCTGTGCAGTGAATGAGTTTTGCTACAGCTCAGGTGAGCTGGGAGCTTAGTGGGTTTGAGTCCTGGTTCAGTCCCATAGTTTCGCTGGCCCAGTGACTCAGCCACACTGAACTAACTTCTTGGTGCCCAACTTTTGGTCTGTTCCAGCCTTGCCTCCAAGGAGGAGGAGTCGCTGTCGCCACAGCTGTCACCACCTCCGCAGCCAGAGCCTGAAGAGTCCCCAGCCACCTTACCCTGGGGGTCTTCCCAGCGCCTGTCCCCACCTCCCCACCCCCCAGATGTTCCCCCAAAGCCTCTTCACTGGCTCCCGGAGTTTGGTGAGTGCCGTAGCCAGGCGTGGGGCTCTTGGGGTGGCCTGGGATCCAGGCCCTCAGGAGTCTGCAAGGAAGCAAAGATTGCACTCCCCTTCCTGCTGTGCCCTGCCAGCTGTGCTCACGTCCCTGTGGTGGCTTGGCTTCGCCTTTGGCTACCCCCTTGTGCTGGCCTGTGAGGCCCCAAGGGTATAAATAGTACTTCCTGTCCCCTGTACCTATTTTTGAAAGCCAGACCAGGGTGGGGGTGGGGGTCTCTCATAGGTTGAGGGTGGACTTTGTGAAGTTAGGCCGAGGTGCCCAGGAGCGGGGGCCAGGCTCCTGCATCTGAGTCTCCCCCTGCCCCTCTCTCTCCCCAGATGACTCTGACTACGATGAGGCTCCAGAGGAGGGGCCAGGAGCCCCAGCTGGCATGATGACCAAGAAGGTGGGGCAGGCAGTGGTTAGGGTTTGGGCTGTCTGCCTGTCAGCTGCCTTTCAGACCCTGGGACCACCAGATAGAGAATGGGCAGCCAGTTCCCAGAGAGTCCCTCCCCTCCTTCATTGTCTTGCACAGCCCTGGACTCTGGGCCGGGGCCCTGGGGTCCAGCTGTGGCTCCCACTCCCATCTTCAGCAGCAGCTGCATGAGGCCTCTTCCCTCCTTGGTGTTTCGAACACATCTGTCCCTCCATCTGTTTGACTCTCCGTGTTCCCATATCACCCTCTCTGAGTGTCTTAACCCTTCGTCCCTGAGTCTTTTTCCGTATCCCTTTATCTTTCTCTCTTTGTCTCTGGCCTGGGCTGGTGCCTGCACGGATTTTCTCTGTCGTGTGACCTGGGTCCCTGGGTCCCTGTGCAGTCTGCTGGCGGGGGGGAAGGCAGCGTGAGGAAACAGAAGTAAAAGTGCTGAGTTGTGTGGCTCCAGGATGGAGTGGACAGAAGGGGTGTGGCAGCCCCTGGGTGGGTGTGATCTGGGGCTTGAAAGGAAGCACAACACTGAGTGGATCTCGGGGGGTGTAGGAGGAGCCCTCGGTGAGCGGAGTCCCACGGGCCGTGCGTGTGGCCAGTCTGCTGAGCGAGGGGGAGGAACTATCTGGGGATGACCAAGGGGATGACCAAGAGGACGACTACACCTACGAGGGCGTCCCCAAGTGAGTGCCCCTCTTGGGTGGTTCTCCCACCCAGCTGTCCTCCTTCCCTAAGCGCAGCCCCTGCCCTATGGGAGGCCCCAACCCCTGCCTCGTTCCTTCCCTCCTTCCCCCAGTGGTGGATGGCACACCAGCAGCCTGAGCTCAGCCTTGCCCAGCAGCCTCCTCATCCCCGAGGTCCCACCACACCCGATGGACGGGCTGCCCAGGGGCCCCACCCCTACCCCACCGGTCATCAAGGCCGGCTGGCTGGACAAGAATCCACCACAGGGGTGAGTGAGGCCTGTTGGGCCCTGCTGTTGCTCTGCGTGGGTGGACAATGCTCTGGTGCCCTGGTGTCACTGACCGGATAACCAGAGGGTTCAAGATTACCTGAGCAGGTCTCTCCCCAGGCAGAATACCTGCCCATCATTCCCATCAGACTTACATTTTATTACCCTTAAAATTGAGAAGGCCTACTTTGAGTCTGACTTGACTCATTCTTGCTGTAGGTGAAGTTCATCTTCTCCATGACCAGTTGGGATCCCTCCTTCCTTGGATCTGGCTGCTTCTTACTTTGCGTGTGGCTGTCAGAGGGGTCTGGGGTGGTCCTGGAGCCTTGCCCCTAATCTCTGATCCTCTGCTCTGTCATCTCGCTCCCTCTCCAGATCGTATATCTATCAGAAGCGATGGGTGAGACTGGATGCTGACTACCTGCGATACTTTGATAGTAACAAGGTGCGGCCCATGTGGTCCCTGATGCAGGCCTGGCCCTTGGCTGAACCCTGACACTGGAACCAGGCAGAGTCCTTCCCCACATGAGTCCTCACCAAGCTTCTGTCTGACTTCTGGAATGTGTCCTCCTGGCTCATTGGCCAGCCGTAGGCTGTGGTCAGGGTCAGCCTAGGGGGACTGTCCCTGCCTACCTGTGGGAGACAGGGCTTCAGCCATCACTTATTGAGACTGAGAGAGTTAGGGAGGGCCTGGGCCTCTGGGGTCCCACCCTCCACAGTACAGCTCCTCTTTCTTCCCCAGGACGCCTACTCTAAGCGCTTTGTTCCCGTGGCCTGCATCTCCGCAGTGGCTGCCATCGGAGATCAGAAGTTTGAAGTGATCACTAACAATCGGACTTTTGCCTTCCGGGCAGAGAGTGATGGTGGGGCAGGGAGGGGGCTGGCACTGTGGCCTGAGTGGGGGAGGAGGGCCAGGGCACATCTGCCCGCATATCAAACCGGGAGAGCAGTCAGCCTCTGTGAGGTGGGGGGTGAGGGGGTTTCCAGTGCCTGGCTGTGCTCGAGCCACCCCGAGTCCTCAGAACCACACATTCCTGTTTATAGGGGAAATAGACGAAGCGAGTGGCACAGCTGGGGGTGGAACCCGAGTTTGTCCAAGTCAGGGAACTCGGAGGGAACTCGGAGACAGTCAGAGATTGGTAGGCCAGTCTGGGTGGGCTTTCTGGCAGAGGAGTGGTGTGAGGAGCCTGGAACAGGGACCCCTTGGGGCCCCCTGCTAGGCAGAGCTTGGGCTTAATCTGCCTGTTGTGCGCAGCGGAGCGGAAGGAGTGGATGCAGGCCCTGCAGCAGGCGGTGGCCCAGCAGCGTACCCGGGTCCAGCTGCCTGGTGGCTCCCCACTGGGTATCCCAGGCTCAGAGCCACCTGACCTTGCGGGCAGCCTGGAGCTGCGTGGCTTCAAGAATAAATTGTATGTGTCCGTGGCTGGGGACAAAGTGCAGCTTTACAAGAATCTGGAGGTGCGAAGGGGTCAGCCAGGTTGCTAAATGTCTCCCCTGCCCCGTGCCCACCTGCTTCCTCAGACTTTGGTCATGCCCACCTGGTCTCTCAACTTGTCCCATGCCCACCTGGCCCTTCAGTCCCTCTGTCCTGCCCTTTGCCCACCCCCTTTCCTGTCTGAGCTCAGCCCTTTGCCTGTCCCCCTTCCTGCCCCTAGTTCTGAGCCCATCTCCTGCCAGGCCCTGAGTGTTACTCCTGTCACTGCATTGCCTGTCCTTTCTGCCCCCTCCTGGGCCTTGAGCCTTGCCTCCTGTACCTTGCCCTCACCCCTTCCTACCCACCTGCCAGGAGTACCACCTGGGTGTCGGCATCACCTTCATCGACATGAGTGTGGGCAACGTGAAGGAGACAGACCGACGTAGTTTTGACCTCACCACCCCCTACCGCATCTTCAGGTGAGCCTCCCTCCCCTCATTCACCTGCATCCTTACTCCCTCCCATTGGTTTCTTCTGGCATATGTGGGAAGCTGCCCCTTCTTTTGGATGGATTTCTCCCGTCCCTTCCCAGCCCTGCCCGCCCCTACTGGTCCTTTACTAGCCCTCGCTAACCTGCTCCCATCTCTCCCTTCTAAGAAATCTCACTTTTACCCCCCACGCTGGCTATCACTGTCCCCCTTCCCTGTCTTGCTGCTCCAAGAGTTGCCCATACTGGCTTTCTGCACTGCCCACATGCCACCGTCCCCTCCAGCCTGCTCTGCCCCCTCAAAGGTGCTTGTCTGTCATTAGCACTTGGGGCTGGAGACCAAAGGCTGCACCTCACCCCTTGTTGTGTGGAGCCTGTCCTGGGTGCTCCTCCCTGAGTCCCCAAGACTCTACCACCTTGTTTCCTCTGCCCTCAGCCACCTCTCAGTGTTCTGTGTCCTCCGCGCTCTCCCTGGCCAGACTGACCAGCTCCTAGACCTTCAGCTGCTGTGTCTAAGGCACTGGGCCATGCCTGGGTTCACATTCTGTGTATCATTAGTCGGCTTGGCTGCCATGACGGAGAACCACAGGCTGGGCGGCTTTAACAGCAGAAGTCTGTTTTCTCACGGTTCTGGAGGCTGGAAGGAGCTGTGTCTGGTGAGGCCCGTCCTTCAGGCTCGTCCTTCACTGTGTCCTCCCACAGCCTTTCCTCTGTGCATGTGGAGGGGAAGAGAGCCATCTGACGTCCCTTCCTCTTTTGATAAAAGGCATCAGTCTTGTCAGATTAGATCCCCTCTCTTAGGATATTATTTCCTTACTTGCCTCCTTAACGGCCCTGTCTCCAGGTACAGTCACATTGCAGGGGCACAGTTCAGCCTGTAACATCCTGGGTCCACTACTGGGTCAACTTGGTGATCAGAGCAAATCGCTCAGCCTCTCTGTGCCTCGGTTTCCTCTGTGAGTGGGATCACGGCAGGCTTTGTGGAGCCATTACTTGACGCGGTGTGCTGTCACTGCTCGGCCCACACGAGCACCATCGCCCCTCTCCGTCCTCTCCTCGCCCATAGCTCAGATCTGTCTCCAGCAGGGTCTTTCTCCTGAGCTCCAGACCTGCACAGCTAATGGCTTTGTGATCATCTGCCCACTTTAACTTCTTCCTCAACTCACTGTTCCCATGGGCCCCTTCCTCCCCTGCTCACCCCTGAGTGCCGGAGTCCAGCTCCAGCCGAGGTGTGGGTCACGAAGGAAAGAACAGCGTCAGCGAGTGAGGAGATGAGTGAGGAGATGAAACACCCAGTTATGGCTGTAACATCTCCTGACATCAAGCGGCAGGGTCTTTATTTTATATCTTTTTAAGGTTTACATAATGTTATACATTTTCTTTGATCGTGGATGGTACAATGTTTTTTCCTTTCAGTTTTTGTATAATTCCGGCTCATTACAGATGTTATCATTTTTTTTTTTTTTTTGTAGATAATTATTTTTTTATTGAAGGGTAGTTGACACACAGTATTACATTACATTAGTTTCAGGTGTACAACATAGTGATTCAACATTTATATACATGACAATTCTAGGTACCAGCTATCACCATACCAAGCTGTTACAATATCTTGACTATATTCATAACATCCCGGTTACTTATTATTTTACCATTGAAAGTGTGTACTTTTTTTTTTTTTTTTTGTGAGGGCATCTCTCATATTTATTGATCAAATGGTTGTTAACAACAATAAAATTCTGTATAGGGGAGTCAATGCTCAATGCACAATCATTAATCCACCCCAAGCCTAATTTTCATCAGTCTCCAATCTTCTGAGGCATAACAAACAAGTTCTTACATGGAGAACAAATTCTTACATAGTGAATAAGTTCTTACATGGTGAACAGTACAAGGGCAGCCATCACAGAAACCTTCGGTTTTGCTCATGCATTATGAACTATAAACAGTCAGTTCAAATATGAATACTCATTTGATTTTTATACTTGATTTATATGTGGATACCACATTTCTCTCTTTATTATTATTATTTTTAATAAAATGCTGAAGTGGTAGGTAGATACAAGATAAAGGTAGAAAACATAGTTTAGTGTTGTAAGAGAGCACATGTAGATGATCAGGTGTGTGCCTGTAGACTATGTGTTAATCCCAGCTAGACCAGGGCAATAAACATCCACGTATGCAGAACATTTCTCTCAGAACGGGGGGGTGAGGTTCTAAGCCTCACCTCTGTTGATCCCCAGTTTCTCACCTGATGGCCCCCCTGCGACTGTGCCTGTCTTAGGTTGTTCCTCCCTTGAGGAATCTTACCCGTCTCTGGCTAACCAGTCGTCTTCCGGGGCCATGTAGGGAAATGTAAAGTTGGTAAGTGAGAGAGAAGCCATATTGTTTGAAATGGTTAGCTTTTTACTTCTTTGCATATTTATGCCCTGTAGCTTCTATGCCCAGCATTTGTCTTGAGGTATCTTTACCACTTGGAAGAATTATGATACTCAGTAAATTTGTTATGAGGCACGAATTCTATTTAAGGGTTGTAATTAGGAAGGAAGAAGAAAAGCTATAGAAGCAGCAGGTGGCAGAAAACCTGGGAAGATTGATTATTTATTTGACATCAGATGTTATCATTTTTAAAAAATTCATTTTATTATCATTAATCTACAACTACATGAAGAACATTATGACATTATGGTTACTAGATTCCCCCCTTCACCAAGTCCCCCCCCACAAACCCCATTACAGTCACTGTCCATCAGCATAGTAAGATGCTGTAGACTCACTACTTGTCTTCTCTGTGTTGCACATCCCTCCCTATGCCCCCGCCACACACTATACATGCTAATCATAAGGCCCCCTTTCTTTTTCCCTGCCCTTATCCCTCCCTCCCCACCCATCCTGCCCAGTCCCTTTCCCTTTGGTAACCGTTAGTCCATTCTTGGGTTCTGTGATTTTGCTGCTATTTTGTTCCTTCAGTTTTTCTTTGTTCTTATACTCCACATGTGAGTGAAATCATTTGGTACTTGTCTTTCTCCACCTGGCTTATTTCACTGAGCATAATACCCTCTAGCTCCATCCATGTTGTTGCAAATGGTAGGATCTATTTTTTTCTTATGGCTGAGTAATATTCCATTGTGTATATGTACCACATCTTCTTTATCCATTCATCTACTGATGGACATTTAGGTTGCTTACATTTCTTGGCTATTGCAAATAGTGCTGCAATAAATATAGGGGTGCACCTGTCTTTTTCAAACTGGAGTGCTGCATTCTTAGGGCAAATTCCTAGAAGTGGAATTCCTGGGTCAAATGGATGTTATCATTTTTTTTTTAACAGCTTTCTTGTAACATTTAATGTTTAACTTTCCCTTAACCTTTTTGGCCAGAGATGTAGGTTACATGCTAGGTGCTAGACAGGAAAATGGCGTGTGGCAGTGTGTGGTTTATAATGTCTGCTTTTAAGCATAGAGTTTAAGATGTGTCTAAAGCTATATAAAGTTTAAGCAGGTTATATAAAATGCAAGCTATATATTTTTTGGTTATTAAGTGTAACTATATTATTAATTAAATCCTATCCTACACATGTGGGTTGAAACTTACATCTAAAATCTAGGGATGGTACTCCTATCACCCATTCCTCAACATTCCTACAAATACAATAAAAACACCTTATTCTTTCATAATATTCATTCCACAATTTCAGATGTTTACACCTTTCCTCCTGCATCTACAGGCACCAGGGCCTAGCAGTCCTCTTTAATCTTTCATATAATGACACTAAATCTGCTCTTACTACCTTACCATTAATATAATAATATTTTATCATAAATTCATTATAAACTTTTATATATGGGATATTTATAAATATAAATTTTCCTATTTTGCTCATAAATTCTGTCTATGAGGGGGATACCAGAGGTGTCTTCTAATATTATAAGCAATATAAGGGGGACCCTGGGCAGTGGGGACTATTAATCTTTATTACTTTGCTATTTCATGTAAGTTTCTTGGGAGAATGGGTTTTTCTATGGCCCAGTTTACCATAACTCCTGGTTAGTCATGCTTGAATTGTTACAAAGGGGAGGACAAACTGCATCTAGTTTGAAGAGAGGCCTGGGTTCTGCCTCACTTCTTTGTGGCAGTATGCCTGGAACAGTTGGTCCCATAACACTGCTTTCATTTCCGGAATTGCTGCTTTGATCAATATTTTGGGTTATGTTATTTACTAAAGATTAAGAAATCTTAAATACATAAGATTTCCCATATATGAGCCCAATCACCAACATCATAACTGCAAAAATAAGTGCGGGAATTAGCAGGGGCCAGCTATGAGGTTTCCTGTTCTCAGGATTCCTCCTCGTGCCTGGACCTTGTCAAACAGCATGAGCAGCATGGCCCGCACCACCTGTGCAAACCCATCACCAGCTCCAGCTTGCTCCGGCGTGCTCTCGCCTCCATCCCGTTCTTCCGTTTGCCCTTCACCATTTTTCTCTAGGTCTATGGGGCCCCTGGCCTATGCCTGCCTTGGCACACTTTGGCCACCTATCTGTGACTACCGAGGGGGTCTTCATTTTCCTTTTTGTTAAAAGGCAAGTTTTTATTTGTTCATTTCTTAGATTTGAAGCAATCTTGGGTGATACCCATGGCCTCAGATCCTTTGTCATCCTTAGCTACCACACAACTGCAAGCAGCTACAGTCCCGAGTCTTCCTTCTCTGCTAGTTCCAGAGGCCTGCCCATTCCCCGAGTTCCCTGCTGTCATCACCTTGATTAAGTGGGTTTGGTGTTCAGCACCAGGGGCCTGCCTCACCTGGGCTCACAGTGTGGATGCGAGAACACGAAGATGGGCTCTGTGCCTGGCTAAGGCCTTGGCAGCTTTGCTGGTGCCACACGCTAGGCCTTCTTGGATGAGGGCAGTCTTCAGCGCCTCTCGTAAAGCTGTGTTAACCTCTGTGACATCTCTAGCAACAATGTGTTCCTTGATCACGCCAGTGGGTAGTGCGTGGGACTGAATCTTGAATGCGTGCTTGCAACTTGGTGACTAGGGGGAGAAAAGAGCCAGAGGGGAAGACATCTCTGTACCCTCCCCTTCTCCCCACTGAAACCTCCTCCTGCTTCTCCATTGTCCTGTGGGTACACTTTGACCTCCTCTGGTGCAAGCCTGTCCCTGTCTGCCAGCCTCTTCTGTGCCAGTCTGCCCATTCTGTGTGCACAATGCCCTGTGGACTGTCGTGCCCCTTTGCACCTGCTGTTCCCTCCCTCCTTCCCTGTGCTCACCTGGCTAAGCTTTTCTCATTCGTCTCAGCTCAGGCATCCGTTCTTCTCAGTAGCCTTTTCTGCTCCCTGGGTGGAGCAGAGCCCCCTGTGGACACCCGTAGGCCCCATCTCTCTCTCAGGTTCATGGTATCTCTGCCTTTGTCCCTGTCCACCTTCTTCACAGACCCAGGATGCCTCCCTCTTCTGATGATGAGCTCTCAAAGCCTTATTTCCCACTTCATGCTGTGCCCTTCATGCTACCCCAAATCCCTATGAGCCCTATCCCACCAACGCCCCTCTTCCCTGGCCCCATTCCTGTGTCCCCAGTTTCTCGGCCGAATCGGAGCTAGAGAAGGAGCAGTGGCTGGAGGCCATGCAGGGAGCCATTGCCGAGGCCCTGTCTACCTCAGAGGTGGCTGAGCGCATCTGGGCCGCGGCCCCCAACAGGTTCTGTGCCGACTGCGGGGCTGCCCAGCCCGACTGGGCCTCCATCAACCTCTGTGTCGTCATCTGCAAGCGCTGTGCAGGTGTGTGTGGGGGCACCAGGCTGAAGCACGGCAGGGCTGGTGTGTGGGGTGGCAGGTGGCCTGCCTGGGTGGAGGGGCTAGAGCCACGGTGATAGGTCATTGCCAGTGAAGTTGCACCTGTGTGCCAAGCTTTCCTACCACAGTTAATCTGCAGGCCTTGCATTACAAGGCAGAGATTCAACTTCTCATGTCATTGGGGGGACTATGAGTCAGAAAGAGGGAAAATGGCTCATTCAGGTCACCTGGCAAGTCAGGGAGTCTGGATTTCAGCCCAGGCCTGTTGGGGTCCAGTGCCCCTGTCACATCAGAAGGTGAGGTAGGAGGGGCTGGCAGTGGACCTGCCTGGCAGGGCTTTCCATGTAGAGGGAGGAGCTAGTGTTTCATGTGGAGGTGGGCAGGAGGTGGAGTGAGTGGAACATTGTCAGATTTGTGCATCAGACTGGCTGGTGGGTGGAAGCTGAGTTGGAGTGGATGAGATCGGAGACCTTGAGGAGACTGCTGCTGAGTCCACGAGAGAGGAGGCCTGGTCTGAGGAAACGATGGAGAGCATTCAAAAGATGTGGAGGGTCCGTGGTGTAGAAGTCCCAAGGACAGATCAGGTGAAGAAGATGAGAAAGAAAGAGGGTTGAACCCAAGATTCATCCATTTATTTAGCTAGAATTTATTAGGGTCTGTGATGTGCCAGACACTGTGCTAGGTCCTGGGGATTCGGACCCCATGGGAACAGACAGTGCCAGGCAGCTTTGGGTGGCTGGAGATAGGAGCCCAGGAGAAAGAAAGGTTCTGGAGGAGTTGAGCTCAGTGAGAAACCCCAGAGCTTGTGGGGTGTTCAAGGCAAATGTTTAGGAGGCCTTGGGCTATGACAGCTGGATACAGAAGGCAAGCCTTGATTGGAAACTAGGTTAGGAGGGTGTCAGCTCATGGAGGGCTGAGGGTGACAAGTGGATGAGACACTCCATAGGAGACTGTGGATGGAGATGGGGCCAAAGCCAGACAGTGCTAAAGCGAGTGCCTCCAGCTTCCTGCCTGCCCCGGGGGTCCTGTGTGGAACCTGCAGCTGAGCAGGGCTGCATTCCCTCCAGCCTCTACTCCCCTTCCCCTGCCTTCCACAGAGATTTATTAAGTGCCTACTTTGTTCTAGGCACTGAGTATTGACTCTAATGCAGGCAGTCAAGGTTTCTCCTCTTAGGTAGTTTAGGTTCTAGTGGGGAGAGGCAAGAAATACACAACCAGTAGAAGTGTCAGATAATGACAAGCACTAGGCAGGGAATGTGTCAGGAAGCCCTCTAAGGATGTGACTTGTCAGCTGAGATCTGAGTATCAGGAAGGAGCCAACCCTGGGCAGATGGCGGAAGAGAGTTCAGGTAGAAAGAAAAGCAAGTGCAAAGGCCCTGAGGCAGCAATGAGCATGGACAATTATAAGAGGAAGGAGAGTGTGGCTGAGCCACCGGGGAGGCATGAGAAGAGGTTGGAGGAGAAGCAGGTAAGGAATTTAGATCTAGCTCTGGGCAGTCATTGGAGGGTCTAAAGCAGGGATTTGAAGTAAGAGGATTTACATGTTAAAGAGTTCACTCTGGCTGGGCTGTTCGGAGTGGCCTGTATGGGGGGTCAAGCTTGGCTGTAGAGAGCCAGCAGGAGGGTTGCTGCAGAAGCCTAGTGAAGGCTTCTCACCTAGGGAGTGGGGAGATGAGTGCTTCTGTGAAGGAGAGGGCCCAGATGACCCTGAGTCTGGCCCTCTGTCTACAGGGGAGCACCGTGGCCTGGGTGCTGGCATCTCCAAGGTGCGGAGCCTGAAGATGGACAGGAAGGTGTGGACAGAAACACTCATCGAGGTGGGGAGGCCCCTGCTTGCCACCTGTATTTAGGGTTTGCTTCACTCAGTGGCTGTCTGGGTCTCCCAACCCCATCTCACCAACCCCAGTGCCCTGGAACTAGAAGAGACCTTTGGGATTACCTAGTGGGTGGGGATTTTGGAAGAGTTGGTTTTGGCAAAGTCAGTAAATTGGCCAGTAAACTAAGAGTGTTTATACAGTTTTAAAGCATTGTTTAAAAAAAAGAAGATTATGTAACAGAAACTCTGCAAAGCCTAAAATTTTTACTCCATTTTATCTATACTCGCATGTGCCAGCATGTATGTGTATGTACGTCTGGGGACACACATGTGTATTTATGCCTGTGTGCTTGGGGTTCCCAGGTACTAGTATGCATGGTCCTGCAACATGAGGCTGGACCCAGGCTGTGACCACACAGGGCCTTCCTGACAGCCCCAGCCAAGCTGTAGACTCCAGAGCAGTTGAGTGTCACATCTCCTGTGAGTTAGGTTTAGAATCCCCAGTTTACAGATTGAAGACACTGAGGCTCAGGGAGAAAACATGACTTGCCCAGTCAGAGAGTCAGTGGTAGGAGGGACTGTTTCTGTTTTGTTCTCTGCTGTGACCCAGCAACCACACAGGACCTGAGAAAGAGGCATGTTGGGGGTCCCAGGAAATGGAATATGATCAGCAGAAGGAAAGAATGAATAAGCTAGTCCCCTGAATGCTGAACTCCTGCACCTGCTCCCACATTCCTTCTCTCCTCTGTCTGCCCCTGCCCTCTTCCCCTGAGCCTAAAGAGGAATGTCAAGGACAGAAGATTTTTCCCAAATCCCTGCCCACCCCATTGGCTGATAAGTCAGCACCCCCACCCCCACCCCCAACCAACCTGTGATAACCTCAGGAATGCCAAGTTCCAGATGTGGGTCTGGGCAGGAAATAGCAAGGCCCTCAACAGGCACCAAGCCTGGGGTGTCCACCTGTCAGACTGTCGGCCTCTTGTCCTGTCACTGAGCTGAGGAATAGGACTCAGGCCCAGAGCTGGTGGGAGAGCACCCTTGGGCACCAACAGGTCAGGTTCCCCCGTAGTTTCCTTGATGGGAGAATGGGCAGATGGCCTGGTTCTCCCAGCCCCTTGCCTGACAACCTCAAAACCAAAATTTTGTCAGGGATGGGCCTCTGGCCATAGGCTGCCACTCTGATCTCTGGCCCACACCCGCAGCTCTTCTTACATCTGGGCAATGGCCCTGGGAACTGCTTCTGGGCAGCCAATGTGCCCCCGAGTGAGGCTCTGCAGCCCAGCAGCAGCCCTGGTGCCCGGCGTCGCCACCTGGAGGCCAAGTACCGTGAGGGCAAGTACCGCCGCTACCACCCGCTCTTTGGCAACCAGGAAGAGCTGGACAAGGTCAGAGCACTGGTCCTCTGGACCCCTTGAGACCACCTCCTTTCTTCCTGCCCCCCATTCCTCACCCTGTCTCAGCCCATCTTTCTCATCAGCTCAAAGTGATGAGCTGTCATATGGCGAAAAGGTCCAGAGGGTAGAAGGGCCCTGCCTAAGCCACAGGGAGAGTTGGGGCAAAGCAAGGAAGAACCAGGTCTGACCCTTGGGCCAAGGCTACGTCCCAGCATCTGCCCGCCTCCCTCCCCGCCTGCTTCTTACATCTTCTGCACCCTGTTCTGCTCTTTCTGAATCCTGCCAAAAGAAGGGAACTTGATGGGGATGCTATTTCCTGTCAGACTCATGAAAAACAGCTGGCTGCTCCAACCGCCCCACCCCCCCAATGCACACCCCACTCCAGATGAGGCCCTGTGTGGGCCCCAGGCCCTTAAAGGCTGGGAGCCAAGCCCTGGGCCCTGGTCTGACTTAGGCTGGGGGCGGTAGACTGTTCCTAGGCAGAAAGATGCCACTTGTGACCTCTGGTTGGCCTCTGGCCCCTCCCCCGAGCAGCCCCACCCAGGCAGCTCAGTCCAGCTAGAAGCCCAATGGGAGCCAGGCCTCCACCCGCCAGGAGCCCAGGAGTCCAGCCCCTAGCCCAGCCCAGTCTGGCTGGCCAGCCAGGAGTGGCAGCAACACCATTGGCTGGGAGGGCTGGGCAGGCAGTGAGGAATTCAAATGTGGGAGGAATTAGCAACCCGGCAGCCCCTCTGCCCTTGCACTAGGCAGAGGGAGCTTGAGAGCCTCTAGAGGACAGGCTCGGCGGCCGACAGGGTCCCGGGGCTGCCAGCAGGGGTGAGGCCTGGGCCGCTTGGACCCTGGCTTCTGCGGGGCAGCCCCTGCCCACCCTCCCTCTCCTTGGCCTTTTTCTTCTTCCTTCTCTCCTCTGTCTCTCCTCCTCCCTCTTCTCTTTCAGCCTGAGGATGGGCCCCCAGACCTGGGTGACTTCTTACTCCCTGCCCTCCCCTAGGCCCCCTTCCCACGGCCCCTCATTCCAGTTTAGGGCAACCTTCTCCTTCCTCTCCCCTCCCCCAGGCCCTGTGCGCTGCAGTCACCACCACAGACCTGGCTGAGACCCAGGCACTCCTGGGCTGTGGGGCTGGGGTCCACTGCTTCTCAGGGGACTCCGAGGCCCCCACGCCCCTGGCTCTTGCTGAGCAGGCGGGGCAGACACTGCAGATGGAATTCCTTCGGAACAACCGGACCACAGGTGAGTGGCCGGTGGGACTGTCCACCTTGAAGGACTGGGACCCCCCAGCTTCCAGGGGTTGACCCTTCGGAGGGGATGCTGGGTGGGAGTCTGCCAGGGAGTGTGTATCACCCTGCCAGTTTGATTTACATACCACTCGAGCTGTAATTGCAGCTCCTTGAGGGGCCCTGGTGCAGCGGTGTGTGCGACTTGGGGTGTGTTTAGCTTTACACATCAGGCTGCATTTCTGCATCTGGCTTCCCCCGCATAGGCATGTCCCATTGTGTTCCTGTCTCTGCATCTCTGTGTATTTGTGGGTCTCTCCCTGACCTGCAGTGTGGACCCTTAGGGCCCTTAGGACGGCGTCAGTGTGCCAGTGTCTGTCTCTGAGCTGCCGAGGATCAGTTTCCTTGAACCTGGGAGTGTGTAGCACTTTGGGGTTTGTGCGTGTGCAGAGCGTGTTCCTGTGGTGGGGCAGCGGAGTTGGGGTGGTGCTGTTGCATTTCTCCATGTGTGGGTGACCCACCACAGCAGCCCTGTCCACTGCTCTGTCTAGGTGGGTCTCTGTCACTGACTGGGGGTGGGTCCCATTTGGCTCCCATTCTTGGAGCGGGTGAGGAGGGGACGGTGGGGGTGAGCACTGCTGGCCATGGCCCCGGGCTGGCCTCTAGGGCCGTGTCCCAGGACTGCGGGTGGAGCTTGGCAGCTGGGGTTCTGGGCTCCTGGCCATGGGTGGGTGGGGTGTGCTGGTCTGGAGAGAGCCCAGGTGTCCAGAAAGGCACAGGAGACCACCCAGCCAGCTTGGGCTTTGGGACTGCTGGGAGCAGGGCTGCAGCCGGGCTGCTTCCTTAGGCTTTGCGTCATCGGGGACAAACCTTCCTCTGGGGCTTGCTAGTAAGTTTGCTGCGGCCCTCCTCATCCTAGTGCGCTGGCTCTGCCTCCACAGAATGGGCTGGGCTGGGGGTCAGGGAGGCTTCCTGGAAGAGGGTGTACTGGAGTGAGACCTTGGGAGTGGGATGGAATTTGCACAGGTTAGGAGAGGTGGAGAATGGCTTGGGCAAAGCCCGGGATGTGACAGTGAGAACCCAAGGATGCTAGTCACGGAGCCAGGGCTGGTGACCTGAATGCAAGCTTGGATGCCTGGCCCACGTGGGGGTGAAGAGGGACACCCTTACATGCTGAGCATGACCAGCTGCTCTTTCCCCACTTACCTAAAGAGGTACCTCGCCTGGATTCAGTGAAGCCCCTGGAAAAGCACTACTCAGTTGTTCTGCCAACTGTGAGCCACAGCGGCTTCCTCTACAAGACCGCTTCTGCCAGCAGGCTGCTACAGGACCGCCGTGCCCGGGAAGGTGGGTGCTGGGCCAGACCCCACCCTAGCCGTGGCATTCTGGCATGGTGGCAGGGCCAGAGAAGCCAGGGCTCGCCAGGCTAGTAGACCCATAAGGGTGCCAAGTACATTCTGGCTGAGTCACCTCAGATGGCTTCCTGAATGAGATCTCTAGTACTCAGTAGGTGCTTAATAAATGGGCTGACTGGGTGGGAGTGGGGCATGGCACTGCAGAGCAAGTCACTGCCAGAGTTTCCTTTAGACTAGAAGCCTTTACTGAGCACCTAGTGGGTGTGGGCCCTGACTGGGCATCTGGTGTGTGGAGCCCGTGGATGCTACAAAGTTGGAAGACTAAGCTTAAAGCTCTTCCCCACTCTCCTCTCCACCTTCCATTTGCTCTCCAACTCTGAGTAAAATCCACAGTGCTCACCACCTCCCACAAGAAGCTGCACGTCAGTGCCCACCCCATTACCTCTCCAACCCTGCTCACCTCTCTGCTCCAGCTTTACTGGCCTCCTTGCTGTGTCTCAAACATGGGACACATTCATTCTCACCAGGGCCTTTGCACTTGCTGTGCCCTCTGCCTAAACCACTTTTCCACAAATATCTGCATGGTCAGTCCTTTTAGTCAGGTTTCTGTTTAAATGTCACTTCTCAGAGACTTCATCCCTAACCATTTTATCTGAAATAACATGCCCTATTTGTCCTACTTTCATGCCACTTAGATTTGACACTGATCTGTCTGTTCATAGATGCGTCTATCAATTCTCTGTGCCCCACTGGAATATAAGGTCCTCTTGGCCCGCACTGTAGCCCCCAGCACCCAGAACACTGCCTAGCACACAGTGGACGCTTTGGCAGATGTCTGCAGGATGAAGAATCACTGAGGCTGGATTGGCACTCCTGGAGGGAGCCCAGCTGGGACACAGGCTCTGGGACATGCTGCGCTCAGGGAGCAGATGTCATGTCCTTGCACACAGGCTGAGAGACAGTGTCTGCTGTGGGGGTGCTGTTGAGACCATTGCTTACTGTTTCCCTCGGCATCCTCAGATGGAGCTCTGCAATACTCAGAGAGGTTTCTTTAACTCTGTGCTGTTCATCACCTCACTGCCCCTTGTCTACCTCCCTCTGCCTGATAATGTCATTTATGTAAATGCCTGAGTCATCCTTTTTGCTCTAGGTGCCAGGAAGCTCTGAGCCAGGGTGAAGCTCAATGCTATGAACTCTCCGAGCCTGCATGGCCTTGATACTCTGTTCTTTCTCCACCTTGCCTGGTGCAGAATCCCATTTCTGTTCCTTTGTGGTATCTTGTCACTCTCCTTAGAGCTGTTACAGGAGGAGGCAGAGTGTAGAGCAGTGGGTGCTGCTGACAAAGGAGGGTGGGGCACAGAAGGCTTCCTATGGCATTGATGGATGGAAACTGTGCCAGGTTCTGCCCCGGGGATAGTCTGCCAGGGCCCAGGATGAGCAAAACTGGGGAGGGTGGGGGGTGTGCTCAGGAGCGGCCAGAGAGGCAGCTGGAGAGATGGGCAGAGGCAGACCTGGCAGGGCCTAGAATGCCATGCTGAAGGGCACACACTTTGTTTCAAGGACAAGAGGGGCATGGAAGGTTTGGAGCAGAGGAAGGATGGAGTCTGATTTTAGGTAGATCACTTTTGAATCCTGGAAGAGGCAAGGCTGGGAGACCCATGGGGAGGCCACTGCAGTGGTCCAGGGGAGAGGTGTGGGCTGGGCTGGGCAGTGGGGCTGCAGGGAGGGTGGAATTGGGGGAAGTTTGTGAGTAGAATGAAGAGGACACAGGTCAGGTGTAGGAGTCGGGGCCTGGGGCGGATGCAGAGGTGGCTTTCAGGTAGGGCAGAGGCTTCTCATTTCTCCCCTGCCCAACTTCTCCCCAGAGTTCAGCCGACGCTGGTGTGTCCTTAGCGACGGGGTCCTGAGCTACTATGAGAATGAACGGGCAGTGACCCCCAATGGGGAGATTCGGGCCAGTGAGATTGTGTGCCTGGCAGTACTCGCTCCCGACACCCACGGGTGAGTACCTCTGGGCAGAGTCACAGACTGTTTACTGCTGCGAGGCCTAACCCCCACCATATTGGCAGACAGGGAAATAGCCTGTGGGGCAGAACCTCCCCAACAAACTGGGGCTGTCTAAGGCCTAGACCAGGTCTCCTGAGACCCCAGCTTAGGACTTTCTCACCATCTCTCTTAGGGGGCCAAGGAAGGGGAAGGGGGAGGGGGTCTGGGCAGGATGGGCCTGAATCCTGGCCTGTGTATCTACAGCTTCGAGCACACTTTTGAGGTGTACACGGAGGGAGAGAGGCTGTACCTGTTTGGGCTGGAGAGTGCAGAGCTGGCTCGTGAGTGGGTCAACTGCATTGCTAAGGTGGGCCTGGGTCAGCGGCTGGGTGTTGGGGGAGTCTGACAGAGCCCAGGGTAGGACCTCCTGGCTGATCCCAGCTCCCCCATCTCATGGAGCAAAGGCTGAATAGAGGGCAGCAGACACAGGCTAGGCTCTTCACACCAAGGGCCTCTAGCTTCTGGGAGGGAGGTCAGGAGACCTGTCTCAGCTATGGAAGAAGGTCCATGGCCTTGCACACCAAGGGGGGTGTGGGTTCCTTGTCCCGGAGGAGTGAAGCAAGGTTCCTGCAGACCTCTGCCCTGGGGACTGAAGCCAGGGACTTTCTGGGGTCCCCTTGACTCTTACTTGCTTGTTTATTGATCAGTCATCTGTGAGCCTTCGACGGTCATTCCTCAGAGCCCTAGGCCCCAGCTGAACCAGTCTTGGTTCTGGCTCTGCAGTGGCTCCCATGCTGGTAGGGGAGACAGATGGGGTCCAGACAGCAACAGTATGATGAGTGCTACAGCAGAGGCAGAGGTGCTTTGCTGCTATGGGATCCCAGGGAAGGGACGTCCTGGTGGGTGTGTGCAAAAGTTCTCTGTGGGAGGACTCATCTAATGGGTATGAAGTTCCCGAGTTCATATATGATATGAGTTTGTCCCTGTGCTGGGTTCTACCCTGGGGAAGAGAGAAGAGGCAGCCGGTGGGAGCGGGCACAGGCCCACAGGCCAAAGAGCTGGGGTGTCCTGGGGAGGCAGTGCTTGCTAGCTGATGCAGTCTCCCCAGCTTGCCTCCCCTTTCCTCCTGGCCTCTACCAGGCGTTCATGCCTCCCCTGGCTGAGGATCTGCTGGCCCGGGATTTTGAGCGGCTTGGGCGCCTACCCTACAAAGCTGGCCTGAGCTTACAGCAGGCCCAGGAGGGCTGGTTCTCCCTCACTGGCTCTGAGCTCCGTGCTATCTTCCCAGAGGGGCCCTGCGAGGAACCACTGCAACTTCGGAAACTTCAGGAGCTTTGTGCGTGGATCCAGACCTGAGCCCCCAACCTCCAGGCACCCCATCCTGGGCTCCCAGGCTCCTAGCCCCTCCTGGGAAGTCTGAACTCTACCCTGGCCTGGCTGGAAGGAGCCGGCCTGCCCTTTCATGCCCTCTCCTGCCCCTGAGGCGCCCTCTATATGTGGGTGGGTGAGCCCCAGGGGTGTGTGCCCAGAGAGCCTCGGGAGGAAGCAGGTTGGGAATCCTAAGGCCTGGGCCTCACCTCCACCGTCCCCTCCACAGCGGTCCAAGGAGACAGCGAGAACCAGGTGCTGGTGCTGGTGGAGCGAAGGAGGTGAGCCCTGGCATGAAAAGCCTGCGGCAGCCTGACAGGCCTGGGAGGAGTAGGGCAGGGATAGACCCCCAGGTGACTGACTGTCCTCCGCCCAGGACGCTGTACATCCAGGGGGAGAGGCGGTTGGACTTCGCGGGCTGGCTGGGGGCCATCCAGAAAGCGGCAGCCAGCTCGGGGGACACGCTGTCGCAGCAGCAGCTGGGAGACTCAGATATCCCGGTGATTGTGTACCGCTGTGTGGACTACATCACGCAGTGCGGTGAGCGCCGCTCCCGTGACCCATGTCCCACCCCGCCCAGAGAGGCTTGTGCCTCCTGCCGCGGAGGCCAGCCTCGGTTCCCAGGATCCTCTGAAAGCAGCGGCGAGGCCCCGCCCTGTGACCAGTGCTTCGGGCCGCCCACGTTTGGCCCCGCCCCCAGCTCAGCCCCACCCCTCTCCAGGCTTGACCTCCGAGGGCATCTACCGCAAGTGTGGGCAAACCTCGAAGACGCAGCGGCTGCTGGAGAGTCTGCGGCAGGACGCTAGGTCTGTGCGCCTCAAGGAGGGCGAGCAGCACGTGGACGACGTCTCCTCGGCCCTCAAGCGCTTCCTGCGAGACCTGCCTGATGGGCTCTTCACTCGAGCCCAGCGCCTAGCCTGGCTGGAGGCCTCAGGTGTGCCCTGCATCCCGCGCCAGCCAGAGTCTAGGCCAGTGATGCTGACCTGTCCTGCCTGTCCTGGGCTTCCCTCTCCTCCCCAGCATGCACTCGGCCAGGCATACCCCGCAGACAGGCTCCAGTCCTCCTCCCTCCTCTGCTTTCCTTCCCATTTTCACTCTATACAGAGCCAGGATCACTTGGAGATGGAGAATTCCTTATCCTTGCTGAGTGCCTGGCCTGATTTGACTTGGAATGGGGCAGGGAGTGCTGCCACCTAGGATGAGAGACTGAGAAGCCACGGGGGCTGGGACAAGGGAGATGGTTACATGGGGTGGGGGTGGGGCGTTACTGATCTGATCTGTTCCTTCCACCCTCACCCAGAGATTGAGGACGAGGAGGAGAAGGTTTCCAGGTACCGAGAGCTCCTGGCACGTCTGCCCCCAGTCAACCGGGCCACAGTGAAGGCCCTTATCAGCCACCTGTACTGGTGAGGAGTGATACTGTTGTAGGGCTCCAGTGGGGTGGAGTGGGAAGGATTCTTCTACTCCCAACCTGGCTGACTGCCGTCCCCTGGGAACCCGTCAGGCCTGGGCCTCAGTGTTGACTTAGTAGATGCTCTGATCTTGGACACTTTGTCCCCAGCTTTCCTCCTGCAGAATGGGAGAATAGAGGAGGCTTCAGCTAGGGACCGAGGGACCTTGGCCTGATCTCCCAGTTGTGCTCTTCCCCAAAGACTGTCCCCTCCTCCCCTCACCGAGTGGCCCATTCTAACCAGCACCTTCCTTGGCCTCGCTCCAGGGGCCAGTCATAGACCTTTTAGGAACTGCAAAGGTGAGGTGGTCCTGGACTGGACTCCTCACTCAAGGCATACATCCTTCCCTGCAGCGTCCAGTGCTTCTCTGACACAAACCAGATGAACACACACAACCTGGCTATTGTGTTCGGGCCCACACTTTTCCAGACAGATGGGCAGGACTACAAGGCTGGCCGTGTTGTGGAGGACCTCATCAACCACTATGTGGTGGTGTTTAGTGTGCGTCCCAGCGAGCAGGTGGTGGAGGGTAGGGTTGAACCTCTTGGGTGGCAATGACTGCCTGTCCCTGTCCCTCCCTGCTTCCCAGGTGGACGAGGAAGAGCTGAGGAAGCAGCGGGAGGAGGTGACTGCCATTGTGAAGATGCGTGTGGCTGGCACTGCCAGTGGGACCCAGGTGAAGGACAGGGCCTGGGGTAGGAGGCTCAGGCCAGCTGCCTGCACCACCTCCCTGGCCTCCAGCTGAGCCCTGTCTCCCCACAGCATGCTGGTGACTTCATCTGCACAGTGTACCTGGAGGAGAAAAAGGCAGATACTGAGCAGCATATCAAGGTAGGGGCCGGGGACTGGAAGCCGGAGGGCTGGAAGAGTGAGGCTGGGCCAGCCACAGGCACAGATGACCAGGGGAGCAGGGCTTCCGCCCCAAGAGGAGTCCCACTTTGGGACCTGTGTCTGGCTGGTGCCAGGGCCTGTCTCTTCACCTCCTCACCCCCATCCAGGTGAGGACCACTCAGAGACACCACCCTACACCCCAGGATTAGAGGACCCTGAGAGAGGCAGGCCCAGCCCCTGGATCACACAGTGAGGGTGTGGCAGAGCAGGGCCAGGGGAGGGGTAGGCTGAGCTCCTCCTCCTTGGGCACCCAGATCCCAGCCTCCATGACAGCTGAGGAGCTCACCCTGGAGATCCTGGATCGGAGGAATGTGGGCATCAGGGAGAAGGACTACTGGACCTGCTTTGAGGTCAACGAGAGGGAGGAGGCAGGTGGGTGACCAGTGGGGCTGGTGCGGGCTGTGGTGCAGCCTGTCCTCTGGGCTGCAGCCCCCTTCTTCCCTCCCCAGCCCCACAGGGTGGTGACGGTGAGGGGTGTGGGGTGGCAGCTGCTGCTGTGAGCTCAGCGGCGGCACTGCTAGTGTGCTGGCAGGGCTGAGGCAACAGCTGGCTGGGCTGCTGGGAGGGACAGGGAAGGGGGTGGGTGGTGGTGGCCGTGATGCTCATTTCTCAGGTGTGAGTGACAATGGTGTTGCTTACTAGGGCAGGGGTGCTGAATTTGATAATGGCTTTGCAGGTGACACTGTTGGTGGTAAAGAGGGTAGTGGGTGGTGATGGACCATGAGGGGGGCAGTGCACATAAGGGTGGTTGTGATGGTGTGGTGAAGGAACCATGGGGATGAAAGGGGTGATAAAGGCATTTTAGGGTGAAGAGCGGCCTTGATAACAACAGTGGAGGATGAGAGTGTACGTGTTCATTTGTTTTACTGTTACTTGTTGAGCACCAGGCACTGGGCTGCGGAGCCAGACACACAATCTGACCCTCATGGGGGCTAGTCTGGTGTGAAACAGACATTAAATCCCGTTATCAAACCAATAAACATACAACTGCTGGTGTGTTAACTGCTGTGAGGGAAAGGGCCACCATGCCACCAGAGTTTCTAATAGTGCCTCTGGCTTTGGAGTCCCTTAACTAGTGGGTGGAGGGGAAGAAGTACTTCTAGGCAGTGGCAACAGCATAGGCAGAAGCCTGATAGTAGCCAGGAACACCTGCCTTTCAAGGAGTCCAAGATAAGGCCCTTGAGGGGGTGTGGCATGGGATGGGGCTGGAGATAGAGGCAGAGGCTGTGGCTTGGGCCTGATGCCATGCAGGGCCTTTGAAGGGTTGGTGATAGGGAGTTTAAGATTATTTGCTGCTGAGTGAAGAGGGATGAGGTAGAGGGATTGAGAGCCCTTGCAGACCACTGCAAAGGCCACAGTACTGGTCCAAGGTGAAGGTGGGAGCATGGCCAGAGTGGTGGCAGTGGAGATGCACAGAAACAGATTCAACATGTGAAGGGAGGGTAGGGGAAGGCGGCTTGGTTCTGGCATGTGTGGCCTGGTGGGTGGTCGTTTACCTGACTGGGACGCACAAGGAGGATCACTGACTTGGTCTGGACATGTCGGGTTGAAGCAGCTTCAGCCCCAGCCCAGTATGTCAGGCCTGAAGCTCATGTGTGGAAAGGGTGGTCATTCCGGTGGGATGTTGGTGATGTGTGGCCCTGGTGACAACGGCTATGACCTCTCTCCAGAGCGCCCCCTGCACTTCGCAGAGAAGGTGCTGCCCATCCTGCATGGGCTGGGCACAGATAGCTACCTGGTGGTGAAGAAGCACCAGTCCATGGAGGCCATGCTGCTATACCTGGGTAGGTGGTGCACATCGGTAGGTGGTTCCTGCAGGGCTGGGCAGGCTGGGGGGTCCTTGCATCCAGAGCCAGGGCCTGATGGTGCCAGGCAGGAGCAGCTCAGGCAGAGGGCACCAGGTGGGCAGGCCTCTTTGGAAGCTGGGCAATCCCCTTCATCCTGGGAGCCTCCTGTCTGTGGGCAGGGGGTTGGTGCATCCCATGCCCACTCCAGTCCTCCTCCAGCCAGCCATGTGGGTGACACCAAGCATGGCATGATGAAGTTCCGTGAGGACCGCAGCCTCCTGGGCCTGGGCCTGCCCTCAGGCGGCTTCCATGATCGCTACTTCATTCTCAACAGCAGTTGCCTGCGGCTCTACAAGGAGATCCGGGTCAGTAGTCCCTCTGGGTCCTGCCTTGTGATGGGCCCTTGCACCCAGGCTTGCTCAGACACTCATGCACAAACATTCCCCTCGGTCTCCATTGGGAGCATTTCCATTGTGGGGTCTCGGGGCAGCAGCACAATGACAGAGGAGAGCTGTAGACTCTCAGGGACCCTCCTCCTGTGGCCCGAGGTCATGACTCTCTTGTTCCCTATAGCCCCACTAGGCCTTGGTGCGTGGATGCTGTTACGTCGGGCACATGCTGTCTCACTTGTCCCTGTGCCTTGTCATGGGACCCGTAAGCATATGCTACATGGTGACAGCCCCAAGTTGTGGCCCATGCATGTCTTGTCACTTCACAGGTCATATGTGCTCCTGGCCTCCGACATGCTCACTCTGTCCACATGCCAGGTATCCTCCCAGACCAGACTCTGGCTTGGCAGTCTCCCACAATAGCTTTTCACATGCATGCCACATCCCACCACACACCACCACACACTGTCCTGGCTCTGGACTGGGGCCTCCTCCTTCTGTAACGCTGATCCTCTATCAAACAGAGCCAGAGGTCGTGGAGTGGGGCCCCTGAGACCTTGAGTAGTTGTGGACCAACTGCCAGCTTCTTTACACCACTTGGGAGCCAAGCGAGCCTGGTGGGAGTGTGGGAACACAGTCAGAGCTCCTGGCTATCTCCGGGCATGGTCTCTGCTTGCCAAGGTCACCAGTTAGTATTAGCTCCCATCCTGGGGCTTGTGGCCTAGGCTCCTGCCGTTCATCCCTAGCCCTGTCTCAGAGTCCTGTCCCTAAGGTAGGGTCCCTTATCAGTGTGATGCTCTAGAATTTTCCAAAGGACTCAGTGTGGAGGCTGTGGAGTCAGTAATAGAGGCCCGTAGGTTTGAATTAGAGCTGTGACCCTCATCTCCTGAAACCCCTGAAGCCACCCTCTTTCCAACCCTGGAGAGAGTTCCAGGACTATCAGAATGCCCTTGCTACTGCTCTGATCTTAAAATGCCAGGGTGGGACTACAAAGGCTTATGGGTATATTCCCAGCCTGTGGTGGGAGTGCCCTCTCTGCTGCCTTGGCTGGTAGCCAGACGTCGTTTGCACACCTCTGGGAGAGTGGAGCTCGTCCACCCCTTATTCGGGGCTGTCCTATCCCTAGAGGGATTGTTCTACCTGGGAGAAGACCCTTGCTCAGGTTCCACTGAGAATATGCCTCCTTTGATGTGCTTGTGTCCCAACTAAGCTTCAGAGTCCACAGAGCATACATGCCCTGCAGAGATGGGCAGCAGAAACATGTTTCCAAGCCAAGGAGTCTAGCCTGAGCTCCCACAGCTTCCCCCACCTGTGACTCTAGCCCTTCCTGCTTTCTTGCGTCTCCTTAGGATATCTGGATAGGCCTAGCTGCCGTGGAGGGAGCAGAGTAGATAGAACAGCACCCTCACCTCCCTCTCTTTGCACATTATACCTCTATTAATGCAGCATGGACTCCTCCTGACTTTTGTAAGAAATGCCTCCTCTTCTATCCACCCCTCTTGTCAGTCTGCCTTGGCTGTGAGATGTCATTTCCCTGACCCCTCCCTCTAGGAGCACTTAGCCCCTTGGAGCAGAACAAGACCATCAGTGTGGGCAGAGGGGAAGGAGGATGGCTGAGGCACGTGGGAAAGCAGCTGCTGATCCCTTAGCATGGAGAGAAGGCAGGAGAGCTAGACAAAGGAAAAAGATCTAGCATTTACTGTTACTGAGCCAGGCTTGGTGCCCAGCCCATCACATAGTGGGACATATAATCTCGCTGTCCAATGAGAAAGGGTATTATCCTCATTTCACAGGTGAGAAAATAGGCTTCAGGTGATTTGCCCAAGGCCATCTCTAGGTGGTAGACTGGGATTCAAACCTAGATTGTTAGTATCAAAGCTGCAGCTTTTTATTCCTTGAAGTACAGGAATCAGGCACTCGGCAGTGAGGGGCTGACTAGTCCAGAGACACATCGTGCTCTCCCCAGGGGCAGCTGGCACCTCTGGCTTGACAGAAGTCTCAGTAAACTGTTTTGGTTACCAAGGTTTTGGTAATTCTGGTATTCACTGGTTTATGGAGCAACAGGACAGAGTATTTGAAATTGGGACATGCCCTGGCAACTAAGGATTGAGAACACCCAAGCCTCATTCTGGGGTCTCCCATTGTGAAAGACCTTGAGGCACATTCTAGGAAGATCTTGGTTTCAGCAGAGGTCTTTGAGTATCAAGGGGTGAACTTCATTCTCTGCTAGTGACCTCACACTTCAGAAATGCTGGGAGCATGAAGTGTTTGCTTAGGAACAAAGTCCTTGGGAACCAAAGCTTACATGAACTGACACTCCCCTCTCCCCGCCGGCAAGCCCCCCAACCTTCCTGTCTTCTCCGTGTTCATGTCCCACATACACCATGTATACCATATGCTCCGGAAGCCGAGGAAGCAGAGGCCTGAGGATTGTGTTTGCAGATTCTCAAGGTGCCACAGCCTGGTTTGAATTTCTCATCTCCCACAGTTCTCTCGTGCTTTGACCGGAACCATCGTTCCTGTCACACCCAAAGTCCTGTGCCCTCCACTCTTGATTTACTTTGCCCCTTGCATCTAGTCCTCATCCCCTTGTACCCACAGCCTGACTCCTAAGCTTGTAGCCTGCTTTCCACTCCCTCAGCCTGATGCCTTCTGTACCTGCAGCCCACTTGCCCCCACACCCTTTCTTCTGCCATGCCCACAGCCTGGCGTTTCCCATGCCTGCAGCCAATTTCTTTACAGCCTCTGTCCCAGCCTTTCCATTCCTGTTACCTGGTTTCTTCTAACCTGCAATCTGATTTCTTCAGTGCTCTCAGCCTTGCTTCTTTCCTGCTTGCCCAAAGGTTTCTTCCTTGTATTCTCCCCACACCTGTTTCTCCCCTATCTACAGCCCGGTTTCCCTTCCCGCTGCCCGGCTTCCTCCCTGCCAGCAGGCCAGTGTGTTCTAGGCCCTGTTGGGTACATGACCCTTGTCAGGTCAGGTGCTATGTGTAGGAGACATAGGGCTGTCCCACTGGGGCCTTAAGGGGTCATTATGGGGAACCAGGGTCCCCCCATATGGGAAGCAGGATGAAAGGTCCTTAGGAAGCCCTTCTTAAACTAGGTTGGAAGATTCCACTAGTCCCTAGGCAGTACATCTGTTTTCAGCCTCAGAGAGTTCACCCATTCCTGAGACTCTCCACCTACCTCCTAGTCCCCTCTGTTCCTGCTGAGGAGCCATGCCTGGGGGTAGCTGGGCGCAACAGTGGGGAACATGGTTGAAATGGCTCAATCTTTGACCCCCGGTTTTGGTTGTAAGTGAGTCCCCTTCCCCTGCCGTCCACCCTGGCGCCGCTGCTAGCACAGGAGTGTCAGGGGTGGGGGGCACAGGACTTCAAGCAAGTGGCTCCTAGAGCAGGAGGAAGGCTCGTTAGCTTGACCTCCAACCAGCTTCTCCTCAGAGGTCATTGCTTCTCCCTGCCTGCCTCTGAACCAGCCTGCTCCTTCCAAGCCCAGACCCATATGCTAAGGCAGGGGTGAGAGGTGAGCACGTCAGTGATCTGGTGCCCCTGCCCCTCACTGCAGTACATTGGTCTCTCGCTTCCTGACCTAGACCATTGGGAAGTTCTTTGGTCTACCAATCAGCCATTTTGCTTCAGCTTGAGTCATTAGCCTTCCCCTCGTGGAACCAAAAAACTAGTGACTGCTGCCTCCACAAGCCTTCTGTTCACACGGTCAACCCTGGAGCCTCCGTTTGGAGGGGGTGGTGGTGAGGAACAAATAACCTGAGACAGACAGACACAGGCAGGCAGACTCTCCAGTCACACACGCTTGTTCAGTTTGGTGCCAGAGGGCAGCCTGCAGACTGCAGCCTCTGCAGATCTAGTTCAGCTGATGCTAGAAGTCAGTTTAGCAGGACAGGGAACCGCTGCTGTGAAGTCCCACTGGAATGACCTTGGGGACTGAGGGTTGACTGTCTGATGCTGCTTCAGGGAGAGAGGCCTTGGGGGGCTTAGTCGGGCTGGGTTGCTAACAGGGAGGGCTTTGTCAGGCAGCCTTCCTGGAGGAGGTTCCCTGTTCTGGGATGCAAAGGGGGCTGGAAAGAGGGAGGAGGGTGCTACCCAGTTGGAAGAACTGCCCCAAAGCCCACCCTGGCTGACTGAAGCGCCCTCCCCCTCCACCTTTCCCTTCACCTCCAGAGTCACCGGCCTGAGAAGGAGTGGCCCGTCAAGAGTCTCAAAGTCTACCTGGGAGTGAAGAAGAAACTCCGGCCGCCCACCTGGTGAGCCTGGTCTGAGGAGATAGGTCTGTGGCTGGGGTCTGCAGGGGGCTCAGAACTGACAGGGGAGGCACAGCCAGGGGCTTTGAACTTGACAGGGGTTGGTAGAATGGCTCTGAAGGTGTGGTCTCCCAGACCAGCAGCGTCAGCATTGCCTGGACACATTAGGAAGCCAGATTCTCAGGTACCACCCCAGACGTGCTGAATCATGGATCCTGTGGGGGGCGCCAGCAGTCTGTGCTGTTGCAGGCCATCTAGGGGACTCTGGTGCTTGCTCATGTTTGAGAACCACTGGGCCAGACTGAAATCCTGTCACTGATATCTCTGGGACCTTTCTGTGCCTCGCTTCTAACATCTGTAGAATGGGAGGAAAATGATAATACCTGTTTGATGGTTGTAGGTTTTTAAAAGTTGAGAAGTGATGCATAGCCACTATTGCTGTTATTAATGCAGTCACCAGACTTGGTTTTCGGACTTTCTCCTCTTACCTGCTGTGCACCTCGTTGTCTCTTGGAGGTTAGGGTAGGCCGTGGATGGGGTGGGTAGGGACTGTGAGAGGAGGAGGCAGCAGCCAGGATGTGCTGTGCTTATGAGAAGGCCCTGAACTCTGACCCAGGCTTCTGTACTCTGTCCTGGGCACATGGGCTATGAGGCCCCTGTGGGCTGTCAAGTGATCCCATGTGCCCTCCTCTGCAGCTGGGGCCTCACAGTGGTACACGAGACAGAGAAACACGAGAAGCAGCAGTGGTGAGTGAGGGTCCTGTCTGGAGACCCCAGGTCAAGAAGAGATGGTAGCACAGCCCCATTGATTGGGTCCCCTCACTGCCCAGATCTGTGCCTGCCCCAAGAACCTGGGCTGGGGAAATGGGCAGGGTGTTCCCTGCTCAGCTGGGCCCTTGGCAGCATCCAGACCTGTGCCCTGGCCTGCAGGTACCTCTGCTGTGAGACGCAAATGGAGCTGCGGGAGTGGTTTGCTACCTTCCTCTTTGTGCAGGTACCAGGTGCAGAGTGTGGGATGGAGGGTGGGGTCCCAGGAGGCCTCCATTACAGGAAAAGGGTATGTGTGCTTCTTCACTAGTTAGGCTACCAGTTGCTTCAAGGAGACTTTGAGTTGCTTTTAATTCATTCATTTGTTCATTCACTCAGTAAACCCTTTCTAGAGCCCACTCTGGTCTAGCCCTGAGCCAGGCATGCTAGAGATAGATGGGGCAGACCCCTGTCTTTAGACACTCCCCATGTGGAAAGGAAGACAGATCAAGTGGCCTGTCAGAGCCCAGTGTGGTCAGTGTGTGGTGACAGAGGGAAGCCCAGTGACCTTACCTGGTGGAGGTGGTAGGTGGGGAAGGCAGCAGGGAGAGGGGGCCATGGGAGGTGAGTCTCTGGGGACAAGGGAGCATTCACCAAGTAAAGGCTGGGAGTGTAGCTTCTAGGCAGAGGGAACAGTTTATGCAAAGGCATGGCAAGAGAACTACAGGTTGTTTGATGGGGTGAGGCCAGGAGTGCCAGAAGTTGGCATTGGAAAGGGAATCAGGAGCCATATCACAAAGAGCCTTGAAGGCTATGCTAAGGAAGTTGAATTTGAGCTAGTCAGCTTTAAGGGAGTTTTAAGCAAGAGAGTGGTGTGCAGGTTTGAGTCTGAGAGGGTTCTTTCTGGATGTGATGTGCAGGGGAGGATCATCGAAGGGCCAAGCCTGGAGGTGAGGAGGCCAGGGAGATGGCTGCTGCAGTGGGCCAGGCGGGGACAGGCTAGGGAGGACTTTGAGTCAGGTCAGGGCCAGAAGGGTAGGTTGGACTTATAAAAGGATTTTATATGACATCTCAGAATTGCATGAAGAGAGACAAAACTGTACCAGGGCTCTAGGCTGAGTTGTTTTAGCCCTGAGCCTCCTGGTAGTCAAGGCCTAAAGGGAAACAGGGTGGATTCTATGGTTTTCTTGGTTCCTGGTGAAGAGGCACAGATATGTTCCTCAGCAACTATTCTCTTGGTGCTGTGTTCCTGGAGCAATTTGTTTGTGGACCTGGAGATGGGAGTTGTTGAGTAACATAGTTGGCTGGGTTTTGCTGGGAATATAGTCATGTTCTCTTAACAGCTGCTTCTCATATGGGCTGGGATCAAAGCTGAGGGTGTCACCTCAGATCAGAGCTGGAGCATTTCTGGGAAGGGTGGGTGGATCCGGAGCTGAGTGGGCACCCAGGCCCCAGCACCCCTCCTCTCCCCTGCTCCCCAGCATGATGGCCTGGTGTGGCCCTCGGAGCCCTCACGCGTGTCCCGGGCAGTGCCTGAGGTCCGGCTAGGCAGTGTGTCGTTGATCCCCCTACGGGGCAGTGAGAATGAAATGCGCCGGAGTGTGGCTGCCTTCACCGCGGACCCCCTTTCTGTGAGTGGCTTTCCACCCCTGGGGGCAGGGGCTTGGGGACCTGGCTGGGGCCCGCCTTCTCCCTGACTCACCTCTCTGCTTCTTCTGATTGCCCTGTAGCCCCCTCCCTCTGTCCTTGGTAGGGGTCCCCACAGGCCCCTTTGGTTCACGTAGCTCACAGGAGCCCCCTCTTGCTGGCCCTGGGGACCCCAACTCACTTGCGTACGCCCAGGCCAGCAGTGGAGAGTGGCTGCAGAAACTTCGCAGGGCTTCTGGCCCCTGTGAGCCTTCACAAAGTGCTTACGGAATCTGGGCTTCTGTGCCTTCCCACAGCTCCTCCGTAACGTCTGAGCACAGGAACCAGCCCCTGGCTCTGGGACTCTGCCGCCATGAAGCCTTCCTGTTCAGACACCCTCATGCCCTGAGGGCCTGGTGTGAGCCAGCAGAGGGCGCGTGAGGAAGCCGCACCCCAACATCCTGCCTACAGCATGGGGTTCCCTGGCTGGGGAGTGGGGGGGCAGCAGGGTCAGCCTGAGGAGGATCCCCTCATCTGCCCTGTCCCGATGCTCAGCCCTCCTGGCCCACTCCCCTGCAGGATCACTCGCCCTGAGTTTGAGGTCTCGGGGAGATGAGCATCGCTCAGGAACTCTGGAGGACCACTCCTGTCAGAGGCTCAAGGCCCTGGGCTCCTGCTGGAAGGGAACCCAGCCCCTTGCCACAAACTCCAGAACTGCAAAAAGTGGATGCTCTAAATGAACACTCAGCTGGGATGGGGAGGGAGCTCTTGGGTAAGTTTCTACAGGGCCCAAAGCTGGACTTGGGGGACTTTAGCCCCACTTCCGGTCTGGGCTGACTGGGAGGGCCTGGGCTGCCCAGTGCCCCATCCCCACTTTGGGGCCTTTTGATAATATAAATATACTGTATATTTTATCCCATGGTGCCAAGGCCTATGATTGGTTGGGGGTTTTGGGTGTCCCAGGGTAGGAGGGGAGAGGAGTTCAGGGTGCCCAGTGCCCTGAGCCAGGCCCTGGGCTGTTCAGCTACTCTAGCCTACCCCAGGCTGCCCCGTTGTATTCCTCTGCAGCCAGGATGGGGAATGCTGGTCCGGATCCTGGCCAGGACAGACCCCAGCTGGACTGAGCCCCTCTCCCTGACTTGACAAGAGCAGCCTCTCTGAGACTTGACAAGGTCACAGAGTCACAGGAGCTGTATTAAATTAGGAAGAAGGGTCACCCTTGGTGCCTGTACACACACCTCCAGAGGTGGGCCCTGCCTTGCACCAGGAAGCTGCCCTCACTGGGCATCGCCTAGCTGTCTCCTCCAAGAAGACAAAGCCCTGGCAAGTGGGGGAGATAATGAGCTGTTCAGAGACTGACTTGGGACTCCCTGGGAAGGTGCCAGACACCACATTTCTGCCTCTGCCTAGAGCCTCATCACAGGCCTCTCTCCAGGGTGCAGCACAGGCTGACCTCCCAGCTTCCGCCTCAGCTGGTGGGGTTGGGCGACGCAGGAGGAGATGGATCACATGACCTCTGACTCATGTGCTCTGGCTTAGTGGGGAGGCTTGGGTGCTGGGGGTGGGGGGGTCTTGGAGATCTGGACTCCAGGTTCCATGTTTCTGTCTCTCCAGAAAGGGAGGTGGACACCAGACCAGAATGGGTTCCCTGGCTGCTTTCACAGGCTAAGCCCTTTGAGTCTCCCACTGTTGTCCTGCCCTGAGTGGGCTGCTCTAGGCCGAGCTGACAGATCAAATGTCTGACCATTCCACCCGTAGCCAGGACAAGGCCCTGGGGCTGGAATTCTTCCCTGAATCTGATCTTGGACTGACTAGCTAGCCCTGAGCCGGGAGAGAGGGAGAGGGAGATAAGTGTCACTACCTAGGCTCTGGGACTGGCTGCAGTGACAGCATCAGGCCACCAGGGGGCAGCCAAGACAGTTCAACATTGCTGATCCCAGAAAAGGTTCAGGTGGGTCCCAGCATGGCAATCTTGCCCCATGCCTTGCTCTATTGGAGTGTGGGGTGGGATCTGGCCCTGCCCTTGACTCCAAGGCTGGCGACACTCTGGAAGGCAGCACAGTGCAGAGACGTGGACTCCAGGGCTCTAGGAACCAGGAGGAGGGAATAGCCCTTTACCAAGTCCTCACCATGGGTAAGTGCCTGTGTTCTCTGTACTATCTCCTCCTAGCAGAGGAAGGAAGGCCACTTGCCCAAGGTCACACAGCTCTCCTGAATCAGGGCTGAGGTCCACTCCTGCTGCCTCACTTCGGGAGTTCTCCTTCCTCCACTTGCCTTCTGATTCCACCTCTAACCTCTCTACTTATAAGTGGTCCCACTTGTCCCCTGGGGAAGTGGACTGAACTGTCAGGAGTTAGTTACAGCTTAAAATGTTTTCCCTTGGGATCATGGATGACATCCCAACAGGATCCTTCGGGGCCTCAACCTTAACGAGTTATGGCAATGAGAACAGTGTTGGGTGAATTAGGGCAAGGGACTGTGCTGGTCTTTGTTACAAGAATTCCTAGAAACAGGACACTGGATGGTCTGTTCACATATTCAAGGTTGGGTTTGTGGGGGTGGGGAGCAGCTCTTGGAAAGAGGGAGGAGGCTTCCTGGAGGAGGAGGTAACACCCCACCACCACCACCAGCTGGCCTTGAAGACTGGAAGCCTTGCCAGGGGCAAATGGTGGGGAGGGGTGCAAGTTGGGGTGAGAGTGGGCTGAAGAGTTAGGGGAGGAAGACAGGGCTTCGAGGTCAATGCTCGGGCCTAATCCAGGGGGACACAGGGAGCCCTGGGGGAGAAGGCTGTGGTAAGTCAGAGTCTGGGTAGGGAGGGCACTGGATGGGGAGGAGGCTGAGGGGGCTAGTGAGGAGGAAGGTCTGGGATGTCTGTCTCTCCCACCTCCTGGCTGCCCACCTTGCAAAGCGTTCAGCAGCCATGGAGGTCCTCTGGTCCTCTGAAGATTCTGCAGGAAATCGGTGGGGTGGGGGAGGGTAGGAGGCCCCACCTGCTCACCCCTCCCCCTGAGCTGAGCGACTGGATGGGCCCCTGGAGCTGCGGCCCTTCCTGGCTCGCCCCGTGCTCTGGTGGCTCCCAAGCCCCCTGCCCACAGTTAGCTGTTTGGGAAAAGTGTGGGTGTGCATGCCAGTGAAGCAAGTGCTGATGCTCCCATCTGTGAGCTGTGGAGCTTTGGCTGAATTCCTGAGGTCTCTGGTCCTTGGTGTTTCCATCTACTTTGGAGATATTAATAGTACCTATTAATGGGAGGATGAAATGAACTAATAAGTGTGAAGTAAGTACTAGCACTGTCCCTTGCTAATCCCCTTCCAAAATACATTTGGAGAGATGTGGCATCCAGTCCTTACCAAGATTGTTAGATATTATTTTACTTCAGCAAGCATTTCTTGAACACCTACTGTTTCCAGAGCTTTACTGAACACTGAGCAGAAGCAGATGAGTAAATGGGGTGCAAGAAGGAGGGAGCCCTTCTGGTGGGGAGTATTGATCACAGAGGAGGTGAGGCGAGAAACAGAAGTGTATTTCTGCAGGTGGAGTTGAGAGGGAAGGATCTCCAGGAGAGGGAATGGCATGAGTCTGTGATAAGGCGACGTGACCCTGTGGTGGGCAGCCTGCTACGGTTGGAGCTTAGTACCCCAGGGGCACCCCAGGGCCTACTGGTTTTGGAGTCTTTATCTCTATTCCCTGCTTCTTAAATATGACCACAAAGCAGTCAGATGGGCTCACTGGGGTCTTTCCCCACCAGAAAAAGGGATAATTCCTATTCCTTTAGCCAGTGCTGTGAGCTACGTGACTGATCTGGGAAATGTCTGTTTCTCATATACACATAGCACAGATGGCATGAACCTCCTAACCTCTCCTCCAATGTGACACCTTCAGGAAGTTCTGCTGGATTGTTCTTCCATCCTGCTGTCCTGTGTGCGCTTAGGGTGTGTATGTTTGTGCCCAGGTCCCTTGCACCCAGCTAGGGACTGGCCCAGGAAAGAGCTGTGAGGTGAGGGTTCCCTAATCAGCCCAAGCCAGTCCAGCTGAGCATATCCCCTCTCCTACACCTTTCAGCCTGTGGAAATTTCCTCACTTTCTCTGCCCTGGTTACAAGCGCCTACTGCTGTATTTATCACCCTGGAGACACAGTGGCACAGGCACACACATGCCACACACTCATGCCCCACACACATGTGCCTGCACATCTCAGCCTACACACACATACACAGCACGTGTATGAACGCCTCCACAACCGAGCTCTCTAGGAAAGCTGCCCCCTCCCTTCTGTTCCACCTCCTCCACTCTGTCCTCCCACAACCACCCACCTCAGAACAGTGAGACCAGAGCAATGGGCTGGACGGGGCCTCCCACTGCTCGTCAGCCTGGGAGGCATGTCCCCCTCTGACTACAGTGTGTCCTACTCCTTCCACCACCCACCTTCCCCTCCAGCTGTCTCCCGACTCTCCCTATTCCTCTCTTTACCACTTCTTTGCACTCATCTTTGTCTCCTTCTGCCTCAGTCACTCCCCAAGTCCTCTTCATCACTCTTGACCTGCTGAGGTAATCCTAGCTCCTTACCCTCCTCCTAAGGGGCTCAGGACGGGACCTCACAGGGTGATGGAGACAGAGGGACAGGTCGAGGGGATCTGGGGGCCAGAGCAACCTCAGCTGCTGTCACTCAGTCCCTCCTCCAGGGTGAGGGGAGGGCTGTGCGCCTGGTACCATGGAGACTAGCGTCATGGCAACACAGCCTGGGTGGGCACAGCCTTCCTCCTGTAGGGGGGGCTCCATAGCCCCCTAGAAGGAGCTGCCAAGAGGCCCTGAGGAGGTGGGGCTTGTGCTGGTGCCCAGCAGCAGTCGCCATACCCACCTCCAGCTCAGACCAACCCCGGAACACTCGCACCCTGGCCGTCTCTGCTTGCCTGCAGTGTCCGGTGCCACAAGGCACTAACCCCAGTGGGGGGAAATCTGGCAGACATGAGCTGTAGAGCTGGGGACCCTTGGGACTCATTTTACAGTCTAAATGGGACTCCCTAGCCCGGGCCAGAGAGGCCAGGGCTTGCCTAGGGTCACACAGCAAGTCTGGCCAGGACTCCTGACTCCCAGACCTCAGTTCTCTCCTCTGCTTTCCCACCTTCCACCCAGGTCAGCGGCTTATGGGGCAGAGGGGTCAGTCCATCCTGTGGTCCAACCACCCAGAAGGTTTCTAGTTTTGGCAACTAAGGTTTCCAGTCCTTAGTTTTGGCAATAATAATAATGCAAATGATAATGCTGGTAAACTATTAGGAAGCTCCCACCACCTACTGAGCAAAGGCTTTGCATGTGTCATCTCAATCTTTTTAACAAATCCTGTGAGGAGGATACTTTTCTCATTTTATAGGTGAAGAAATAGCGGCAGGAACGTGCCAACGTCAGGTGACTAATGGTGTAGCAGGGAAGGCACACAGGGCCTTCCCAGATGGTGCAGGCAAGCCAAGGCTTCATGCCAGGTGCCCTTCCCACAGGCACTCTTAAATCAGTGACGGTTTTCAGTTGTCTTTCCTTCTGCAGAGAGTTCACAGGAAACGTCTGGGGCTTGTCTAGGTCTGGCCTTAGGGTTTCTGGAAGCCAGGAGGTTATTTTTCTAAGTAGATGGAGAGGGAACAAAGCTTTCCTAGAGAAGACCTCCCTTGCAGTCCAGCAGGGCAGAAACCAGCTCTCGATCCATGTCCTTGCGGAGTCAGATCTAAGCCTAGGCTGGAGCCCCAGGATGGAGGGAGAAGATCTTGCCTCCCAGCTCTGTCTCAGCTCATCTCCCAACCTTGGTGGAGTCTCGGTGCAGCTGCCTCTCCTGGCTTATGTAATCATTCAAATATAGCAGCTGCCTTTATCCCACGGAGGCACGCCCCCTTCTGCCCCCACTCAGGTGCAGGAAGTTAAGGGGAAGAGGTAGATTAGGGATGAGTGGGTGGCTCAGGACCTCCTGGCAAGGAGGATCCTGCGTGCTGGGTCGGAGGGGGTTTCGGTGAGGGAGCTGGGGCCAGGGCCCCAGGGAAAGTAAGACCTTCCCCAGAGTATGAAGCTGCAGGGGCCACTTCTGCTCTGACCTATCCTTGGTGCAGTTCCACCTTCTCAGGATTGGTTTCCAAGGGTCACAAGCCATATCCGTAGCCTTCTCTCCCAGCCCTCAGCTGGGGTTGGCGAGGAGAAGGAAGGAGAATGGAAGGTGGCAAAGAGGAGGAGGTAGTCTGCTGGGGCAGTGGCCAGGAGTGCCCCGTCCTGGGCAAGCCCTGCCTTTTACCCGCTGTGTGACCTGGGCCCATTCCTGCACTCTCACCTGTATAATAAGGGATCCGGCTCCACTGGCTCTAGCATCTTACACCATCTGATTCCTATCCTGGGAGATGACCTCAGCCTTAGGCGGCAGACACTTCCAAGTGTCTGGTGCAGCCGCATCCCAGGCTGACTTCCCTCTCTTCCTTTTCTCTGCCTGTCCTCCGTGGGCCAGTTCACCCCCCGAACCCCAGCCACAGGGCAGGAGGTAGGGAGGGTCACTGGGTTCTGAGCTGAGGGGCTGAGCTTCGGCTTCCTATCACCTCCCTGAACTTGCCATCTGTCCCACCACTTCATCCCCCTTCCCACCAGGAGTGGGGAACTCACTACCCCCACGTGGGGTCACCCTTTCCCTCATGGGGCATCTCTAACTGATCCTGGAACTGGAAGCAGGCCCACAATGCCTCAATCCTTGGTTCTGGGTCCCCAAAGCCACCTTCTAGAAGTGCTGAAGCTGTTCTACCTTAGAGCTGTTGGGAGGCTGTGGTGACCTTCTGCTCTTTTGTCAGCAAAGGCCTTGTCCCCCGTGTGGGATGGGGTCTGTGGGAATGCAGGGAACCATGGCAGGCCCTTGCCAAGGACCCGGTGCTCCTCTACCCATTGCATTTGGAGCCACAGGTGGCAACTTCCTGGCTGAGGAGGAGGCAGCATGGTGGGTTGGCTCCCTGAGCTGCCTGCTCCCTCCCCGCCTCAGACTCCTGTCTCCAAGACCCAGATGGGGCCCCATTCTGGCCCCCAGCCAGAGGGAGTTACCCAGGGGTTTTCAGGCCAACACTCCGTGAAATACATGTTCCGCTAATTACCAGCATTTCTGTGGAGAGCTGAGGATTGTTTCATACTCTGCAGCCTCAGTCTGGCCCTGGGTGGGTTTGGGAGGATTCCTACAAAGCAGGTCAGTGAGTGCTCCCCAATATCACTGTGTCCCCACGTCCTGTTGCAGCCTCTTACTGAGGGCTTGCTCTGATGGGATCCTGGACTGACCTCTGAAGTGCGCTGTCTCATTTCCACACTCACTGTGTCTCCTTCCTTCATGCTTTACTCAGCATTTCTCCCTCTACCTGGTGAGGCTTCCCAAAGGGGACTGGGGCGGAGCCGAATAGGACTTTGGCCTGTCCTTGAGGAAAGCATGATCTGATAGATGAAATGAGATGAACCTGAGCAGGGAGTGAGGCGATGGGACAGATGGCAAGTTAAGGAAAGGAGACATCACCAAAGGCTGCTCAGCCCAGAATACAGTGACTGCCCCCCGACCCACCCCAGCCTTATTCCTGTGGGTGAGGGCAGGGTATGTGCTGAACTGGACCAGGAAAGATGGGCTGTGATTTGGGATGGGCAGCGAACAGGAAGAGGAGAGGGAAGTCAGCCCAGGAAGGAAAACCAGACTTCTTCAAGTCAAGGAGGAGGGAAGGACTGGCATGTGCTTAGGGACTGGACCCTGCTCCATCCGGGGCCGAGGATGGAGAGGTCAGCCAGCTTCACTCATGAAAGGCCATACATGCCAGGCGGAGGAGTGTGGCCTTCTTCCTGAGGAGCCATGTGAGGGTTTTATGTGACGATCTAGATGTCTTAGAAAACTGGTGCATGGGGCAGAGTGGAGGTGGAATAGAGAGGCTGGATTGGAGCAGGAAGCTGGAGAATGACTAGGGGAAGGGGAAGTCAGCTGGGACTGGGGATGGAGGTGAGAATCCTGTTTCTCGACAGGATTAGAAGTTTGCTGATACCTTTAATAGAGACAAAAGATGTGTTGATATAGAATGTTTGAGTGAAAGGAGCCTATGGGATGTTTGTAGACGAGATGTTCAGGAGGCAGCCTGTACTGGACATCTGGGGCTCCAGAGAGGGCTGGGCAGCTGCAGTCATGCTCAGGATGGTGTGAAGAATGAGGAGAGACGGTCCGGTACCCACATGGGGGTGGGGGTGGGGGCAAAGCTAGGATGAGCCAGTGAGGAAGACAGAGGAGGGGGCTGTCTGGGAGGTGGGGGGGAAACAGCCTTCCCTGGAAGTGGGGGAGGGTGCTGAGTAGAAGCCTCCTTGGCAATGAGGAGTTAGCTGGAGCCTGCAGTCCTCCTGAGGTGGTGGCTGAGGGATGGAGGCTGGATACCAGAGGCTGCGTCCTCCCATTGCTTTGGGCAGCTACCCACCTCCCAGGAGCATCCTGCTTCCTCCTACCTCCCTCCAGCTCCCCAAGCAGAAAAAAAATAAAGTGTTGACCGACCAGGAGCAGCAGCCAGGGCCTGTGAACCAGCACACAGATCAGCACCCTGGAGACAGCTGGGGCCTTGGAGGCAGGGCACGGCGGGGCGGAGCTTCGCATTACTGCACAGGGCTTTAGGTTCCTGGTCTTTCAGGCGGGGTCGAGGTGGAGGAGGGAAGAGCAGACCTAGACAGCCTCCCGTCCTCTCCCCTTTCTGCAGCTCTCCCTTACCAGCACTGCCTTGCAGGAGACCCTACCCCAATATTTGGGTCTGTTACGCCATCACCCCATCACTGCAACCTCTCCTGGGGAGGAGAGGGAAGGAGCATGCTATTTACTGGGAATTTCACAAACATCCCCAAACCTCATAACTCTTTGAACTTGGAATTTGTGAGCCCATCTTTCAGATGAGAAAACTACACTAAAGTTAAGAGAGCTTAAATAACTTGCCCAGAGCACACGGCAGAGCCAGATTTGAAATTCTGCCTATGTGGCTCTAAGTCCTGGAGTACCCAGTAGTCCTGGATCTTATACCTCATTCCTGCAGACTCCTAGCTTCTGGAGCCACTGTGGAGTCTGGTGTGGCAGTGGGATGGAGAAGAGACCCTCCCTGCCACCTGATTTGCTTGAGTATATCCCCAGGCAGATTTCTGAGGCTGAGGCCTCCCCCAGCATTTCCAGAGTGCGAGGGCCTCAACACACCTGCCCCTGCATGCCCTGGAGGCGCCTTTCTTTGAACTCCTCTGACCTAGCTTCTGACTGCTGGGCTCCTCAGGGTGTGAAAGGGAGCCTTGAGAGGCCAAGACTAGACATGGTCCAGGGCCTTAGCTTTCTGAGCCCACAGCATGTCTTCCCACTGGCAGACCTGGAGCAATGAGGTCTCGGATGGGTCAGACTGGGAAAACAGTTTGCCCAGAGCTTCCAGAGATCTAAAATTCTACCTTCTGGCGCCACACTGGGAAGCAAAGGCTCCCTCACATTTTCTTTCCTGACACTTTCGAAGCCATGAGACAACTGCTTTCTGTAATATCCGCCTGGACTTGCCTTCCACACAAGCCTGGTCATTCCTGTCCATCCCACCACCACTGTGCACCCCCACACTCTAGCAGGAGTCAGATTTCCACTCAGTCTCATTAGCTTTTCTGCCTGGAGCCCTGTGTGTGCTATGGCGTTTCCCTCTCACAGTTCAGAGCTCAGAGCGGTAGGGTTAATGGTGAGGGTTACATGCAATTCCTCTAAACTGGAATACACCCCCTTCTACTGGGCTTCTTTCCTTGCCTTTAAAGACCCAGCTGATATCCTTTCATCCTGAAATGCTCACCAACCTTTGACTGGGTCAGGGACCTTCTCTGGGTACCACAACCCTGTTTCCCTTCGTCACACTGCAAGTTCCACCCACCCCATCCCATCTCTTGCCTGGGTGCTTCTCCAAGGCAGGGAACAATCTGAGTCACGTCTGATGAGGTTGGGCACTGGTAGGTTTTTTTGAATGAATGAATAAGTCAGTGGAGGAGTCAGGTCTCAAACCCCCATCTCCTGCCTCAAGGTGTGGAGCTTTTTCTACATCTATCAGGAGCCCTGCTTAGACAACTCCCTGTCTGTCCCATTACCCAAAATGCCTTCTTCAATTGGGTTACAGTTTCCTCCTTAGGAGACTTCTCTGGGGATAGGGCAGAGGTGCAGCAGGCCTTCCCCCATGCCTGTAGCCCATGGACAGTGCAGGCCATCTGGGCAGGCTGTGGCCTGGGAGCATACAACTTCTAGGAGAAGTCCATGCTTCAGCACTGAGCTCCTGCAGTGACCCAGCAAAGCAGAGCCACCAAGAGGTAGACTCTGTGACGAGGCTCTGAGTACAAAACAATCAGCAAAACTGCCTATATATATATGCCCAACTCCCTGCAGGCGATGCATTCTAGGACATGATACACACCCAGTAAGGGAGCCCAGAGAAGCTAGTTCTGCAAGGAGGCCTAGTCCTTCCGTTCTTGAGAGACCCTGAGGGCCTCTGTGATGGGGTAGCAGACGGTCTTGAGCCCCACCCACCTGCTCTTCCTCCCTGTCTCCCATCCTGGCCCCTGAACATGGCAAATCCCTTATCCTCACACCTCTCTCGGGGCTCCTCTATCAGCTACTCCTCTCTCTTTATTTCCATCTCTGCTTTTTTCTTTTCTTTTCTGTCTTTGTTCCTCTGTGTGTGTGTGTTTCCCTATGCCTCTCTGATCTCTTTGTATTTCCATCTTGATCTCTCTGGGCCTCTGATCCCTCTCTCCTCTCCTTCATGTGTTTCTCTCCGCCTTCCTATCTCTGTTTCTCTCGCAGTGTCTCCCTCTGTGAGTCTTTTCTTCTCTCCCAGCCAGTCTCCCTCTACCCCTCCCTCCTCCTCTCCCTCTCTGTCTGGGCCTCTCTGTTCCTCCGCCCTCCTCCCTCCCTCTTCTGCATTATCAGACCTGCTCCAGCCTCCTCCCTGAGCCAGCCTAGCGGCAGAGGCAGTGACAGCAGGAGAGGTGGGAGCAGCTGGGGCAGCAGCAGGGCTGCACTGGGGTGTTGAGTCCAGACTGAGTTGGGGACAGGCTGCTGTTCTTGGTCCCTGTGCCTGCTGGGCCAGGCACCCTGCCTGGAACCCCAGGCAGGGTGGAGAGGGTGAGGTGCCACCTTAGTCTGGCTTGGAGGCAGATGATGAGGAGCGATGGGGCAGGCATGCGGCCACTCCATCCTCTGCAGGAGCCAGCAGTACCCGGCAGCGCGACCGGCTGAGCCGTGAGTACTATTGTGGGGCTGGGGTCCTGGTGGGCAGCTGCAAGAGGTGCTGTGGACAGGGTTCTGGGAGTCCCTCCGAGGAACTGGGGTTGGTGTGGAGCAGAGCCACATGGGAGGATCCACCCTGCTCCTGGGTTCCCGGTTGCTGGACTGTAGCCTGGGGAGCCTTTGCAGGGTGGGACTACCTGGCATCAACCTAAGGGGTTGATGGGGCCAGGGTCCCATAGAAGGAGCTGGTAGCTGGGGGAGGGGTTGGTAATGAACATGAATCATCCCTTCAGGGGCTGGGGTGGGGGAGGTCTGCAGGGAGTTCCAAGGAGCTCTGGGGGCTGAGATAGACTGGTTTAGGACCTAGGAGAGGGATGGTGTCTGGGACCACTGGTGTGTGTGAAAGAGGGAGGGGGGTGAGGAAAGGGGAGAGAGAGAGAGAACCAATATGAATAAGTGGACCTGGAGCAGAAGAGGGTCCGGGGTAGCTGTCCTTCATGGAACTGGGATTGAGATTCAAAGCCTCCAGTTTAGGCAACTTTACCCCAAAGTACCTGTCCCAGAGAGAGCTGTGGGCTGGGTAGAATGAGGCCCCTGTGTGCCAGCCTCATGTGCACGTGAGTGGAGGGGGCTCTCTGGAGGTGCCCCTCCAACGGTTGAAGGCTGCCAAGGTGGCAGGCAAGTGATATGTGCGTCTCCAAGTCAGTAGAGGTGCAGATCTATGGGAAGGTATATGCATGTGTGTACATGTGTGAGGTGCAAAGGTACATGTGGGGTGTAGAGGGGCCTGTAGAGTTCTGGGATGAACTGTGTGACTACGAGTGTGTCTATACATGTCTGAGTGCAGGTTGTTATGTGTAGGTGTGTAGGTGTGTGTGAGTTGAGATTGTATGTTGGCTTGTATGTTAATATGTCTACAAAATAGAGTGACTCAATATTGAGCATGTTTGAGTCCAAGTTTGTACATCTGTTAGTGTGTGAATATTAGTTTTGCAGTGTGTATATGTGTGGCTGTGTGTGTTTGTGTTAGCGTAAGTGTTCTGGTGTAGGTGTGTGCCATGATCATGATCTGGTGTGGGTGCTGTGTGCCTGAGTGTGTATACTGATCCTTGTATGGATGGTGTACATGTGTGTGTGTGTGTGTCTATATGTGTGTGTTCATCTGAGTATGTGTGGGTGGCTGTTTCCTTCCCCTGCTAGTTAAGGACACAGCTGGGACTTTGTAGCCCACTGGGCAGGGCGGGGGAGGCTGAATGTGTGACCATCTCTGTGAACCCAGGACAATTCGTTCTACACCCTGTGGGGAGATGGAGAAAAGAAATAGGCAATAATGACAGTGACTGTAATGGGATATGTGGGGGGGACTTGATAATAGGGGGAGTCTAGTAACCATAATGTTGTTTAAGTAATTGTACATTAATAATATCAAAATAAAAAATAAATAAAAGAAAAAAAAAGAAATAGGCAATAATGGTTCTGCCCTCTGGGACCTCCTAAGCTTCTTGGACATAAAATAGCTTGAAAATAATTAAGCAGTAAAGATCAGGATCAACAGGTGGGTGTTAGGATGGGAACAGTATAAGCAAAGGTCCTAGGTTGGGACCAGGCCGGCCTGTCCCTGGAGCAGTGAGGAGGCTGGAGGGGTGGGAGGGGCCACATGCTGCAGGACTTCGAACTCCAGCCCTCTTGGCCTTTATCCCGAGGACCCTGGGGAGTCCAGGAAGGTTTTGTGCAGTAAAGGGACAGAATCAGATTTGGATTTTTGAAAACTGCCTTAGTGACACTGTCATGGCTGAACTGGAGGAGAGAGATGGGGTTAGGAGGCCAATATAGAGGCCAGGCCAACAAGGGCATCCGTGAGGTTTGGGGCCAAGTGGGCCAAGAGGTAGATGAGACCAGGGCTTTCAGAAGGGAGAGGATGGAGGTCTTGGGAAAGAGGATGGGGAAGGAGCTTGAGGTGGCTCAGTCTTGGAATAGGGTGGGGGGTACACTGGCAGAACCTCAGAGGGTCAGGATGTCAGGAGGGAGAAAGCGGGAGAGATCCCTGTAGGGTTTCTAGCCAGAGTGCAGAGGGTTGAAGATAGGGAGCTGCGTCTCCCCAGACAGGGAAACTGAGGCTGTGGCTTTCTCACCCTCCTCTGGCTGCAAGACTGAGGCTGAAGCTCTTCATCAGGCCTGAACCTCAGTCTCCTTCAGGCCCTGCAGGAGGCCTCTCAGTTGCCTGAGCTGGGTCAGCCTGGTGAGGGTTAATCGTCTGTATGCTCCCTGCACCCCCCAGTTGCCCCTGCTACCAAACAGCTCCTGCCACTCTTTCTGCTTCCCACTCTATCCTCCTGTCCCCAGGGACTATTGATGGCTTGGCTGGGATCTAGCCAAATAGGGGAGGTAGAGCTCCCGGCAGTACCCCCTTCAGCCTTAATGGACTGGGAGTCTCGCCCCCGGCCATGCTGCTGTCAGGTCAGGCCCACACCTCCTGGGCTTCTGCTGTTTGAGCCTATGCAATCTACTCACTCAGCACGCTTTCATTCCTGCATTCATCCATTTGTTTGCTCATTCATTCACCCCACAGACACTCCCCAATGCCTGCTGGGTGTCCACTGGGCCAGTTACTGGGACCACAGAGAGGACACTGACCTAGACCCTGCTCTTGGAGTGCCTAGTCTGACAACAGAGGCAGAAGTGGAAAGCTAGAGGCCCACAGTGTGAACAGTGCTATGCAGAGAGAAGCCCCAGGAAATGTGGGGGCTCTGAGAACACCAAGGGCTTGAGAGGAAGAAACATTTGAAATGTATCAGGCAGGATGGTTAGGACTTGCCCAGGTGGGGCAGAGAAGAGGGAACAGCATGTAAAGGTGGGTAAATGTGAGAGTGTGGCATCAAGGGAAAGAAAGTGTTTGGGTTGACAGGAACAAGAGGAAGAGAAGACCAGATTTTCATAGGGCCTCAAATGCCAGGCCAAGGGCCTTGTACTTTTTCTCATAGGACTAGGATGCTGGCTAAAGGCTTTTGAATAAGAAGCCCTCCCTAGGAAGCCGCCTTGGTTTCACCTCCTTCTAACCCCATGACCCACCCTGAGATGTCTCCCTGATGGTATGGCATCAAGAGTGGTCCTGACACGGCTCTGCCTTGTGATGTTCCCTGTGGGTGAGCTCCTTACCCAGTCAGCCAAGGAGTTCCTGAAAGGCAGGAGCTACCTCCTTGTGCTTCTCAGCCCAGGACTGGGCGCCTGGGCTCAGTGCAGCCTCCAAGTGGAAGAGGAGATGAAGAGAGGCTGGGCTGCCTTTTAGCAGTTACTTTACTCCTCTCTGCAGCTTGTCTGCACATTCTAGTCAGCCTTGTTTACATACCCCCAGGGACAGGGGACTCATCCCTTCCCTCTTAGGTAGCTCTTCCCTTGTGGTAGTTAAATCTGTCCTTGACTCCTGTGCAGGGCCTGACTACACCAGGCTACCCATCTTGCCCTTGTGATCTTTTTCCATTCAGTGTCACTGTCCTTCCTCCTAAGCAAGTACAGACTAGGGCATAATGGTTCAGGAGTAGTATGAACACATCCTGGGCAGAGAATGGGGAGAGATAAGTAGCCTTTATTCTAACTACAAATGGTAAAACTGGGATGGGGCAGTCCCTGGCTGCTCTCCAAAAATAATGATAAAGAAGCAGGCATGGCTAGAAAAAGGAGTGAGGATAGACAATGGGAAGAACTTTCTACTAGCACAGAGGTGCTGTGGAATCTCCAGACTTCATGAGTGGGTTGTGGGCATGGGGAGGGAGTCTCTCAGGACAGGCTGGGGAGTTGGAGGCAGAGGCATTCCCCATCCCTGCCCCTCCTTCAGGTGAGTGAAGTCCCCAGGGAGGGGAGTCTGGAGGGGCTGAGAGAGACAGGATAGGGGGATAGGGGTTCATTCGTTCATCCATTCATCCATTCAGCAGTCATTCACTGGGTTGCTGCCCAGCCAAACATGGCAACCAACATAGAACCAGTGGCCACATGGGAAGAAGCCCATCTTCTTCCCTACTTTTGCCAGGGTCAGGGAAGGCATTTAAGAGGAGGGGCTCTTGGGGCTGGCCTTGAAAGGGAGAGTCACTTCTCCAAGCAGAACTGACAGCTCTAGGAAGAGGGAATGTCATGTGTGAAGGCCTTGAAGGGAAAACAAGCATGGTTTTGTTAATGTGAGAATTCTAAGGAGTTCAAAGTGGTCTAAGCCTGAAGTGCAAGGGTGAGAGAAGGACTGGGCAGAGATGGAACAGGAGGAGTGAGGGAACTTAAGTTAGACTGTAGGAGGCACTTTCTGTAGTCGAGGTGTCCCCAGCAGCCTTGACATGTGGGTGTCACCGTAAATTTGCAACTTCTTGGTCTCTCCTAGTGCCCCCAGCAGGGCCTGTTGAGGGGCTTCTCCTTGGTTGAGAATTGAATATTCAATGAACAAATACCCTGGAAGTAGGGGAAAGGCAGCCAGTAGATGACGAATGTGGGCCCCCTCCAGAAAGTGGCATGCAAATGAATGCAAAGTAATAAGCAAATCAGCCCACTTGGGCTTGGCAGCTTTGGCTGGGAGGATGAGGCATCGCCCCCTTCCATGCTGGCCCCCCACCTGCTCTGCCCCAGCCTGTGGGACAGCCAGAGCAGCCCCGGGGACTTACACAGCAGCCTTGCTGGCCGCTCTTAGCGCTCCAGCTTGTCTGAGCCGCGAGATTGTGGCCTTCAGGACAGGGGCCACAGGCTCCCTGTCAGCGCCCTCATCCTCTCTTGGGAAGTGGATATATTTAGTAACAGGAATGTTTTCAACACATTTATCTCCCATTGTTCAGCTGCCTGCTCCCTGGGAAAGGCCAGGTCCCCAGTGACGTGACCCACTTCTTGAAGTCCCTGAAGTCACCCTTCTCACTGCTCTCCCTGCAAAATAGGCGGCAGTTGGGGCTTGGTGCTGCTGAAGGGATTTGAGTCAGACACCTGTGAGGACTCCCCAATAGTGTATTTGATGACATATGTGGATTTGGGGTTTCTGCGTTCTCTTTAGGTGACTACCCTGGGTCCAGAGGAGGTTTGAAAATAGAATGGAGAAGGTGGCAGGCATAGATTCGAATTTCAGCACCACTGCTCTGTAGCTTTGTTACTGCGCAAGTTACTTAATTTCTCTGAACTCCACGTGAATAGTGGAGTGGGAATAATATTTTCGTGGCAGGATGACTAGAGAATCTGGAGTGAGAGCTTAGAGCCAGGAATGCAGCAGGTGCTTGTAAAGGCTAGCTGCTGCCACCCACACTCACCTACAATTTTAGAGAGATTCAGTGGGGGCCTGGGAGGGAAGAGACCAGAGCCAGGAGCCCAGAAACTGTCATTGTGTGGGAGGTCTGAAATGGAGCCGCAGTGGTGGTAGTGGTGAGGAGTGTGGGCTCTGTGGGAGGGCCGGGGGGCCTCAGAGACGTGTGACCATCCCTCCTAGGCTGCCCGGACTGGTCTGAGACTAATACAGAGTGACCACAAAGGAGAAAGGGCTTTTCTTTGAGAAATGGGTTAAGTCTGAGGCCATGGCCATGGCAGTGTGTGAGTCATTCTGGGAGTTGTAGTCCAGTGTGAATTTGCAGTAAGTATACTTAGTACTGCCTCCTTGGTCCCAAATTCACACCTGCTGCTGAGGCTGTCTGGGAGCAGGCCCAGGTGGATGCTGGGGGTTGCAGGGCCCAAAGTGGAAGCAGCTTTGATCCCTTTCCTCAGGGATCGGCAGCCTGCTCTGTGTGGGGGGTGGCAGGTGGGGACAGGGATAAGAGGATTAAGCCATAATGATGACTCTTCACACATTCACACAGAAGTTTACAGCTTCCAGAGCACTGTTTTCACATCTATGATCTCATTTAATCCTCACTGCAAACCCAAGAGACTGCTGTTTTTTGGATGAAGAAACAGGATCTGCGAGGGGAAATAATTTGCCCAGAGGTACTCAGCCAGTGACTGATAAGGCCAAGCCTTGAAGGGCAGGCACAATATGGACAATTAGACATCTCAGCAGAGGAGCAGCTGAACAAAGGCCGACTCAAGGGATGGAGGACTAAGGGCTAGGCCCTTTGGGATATGAGGCAAAGAGGTGGATTAGTCAGGCCCCAAAGATGTGATTCCAGGCTGAGATTGGACTTGCAATGGCCCACCAGGGTCTGCCAGGGTTTTTGAACAGGGGCAGGACCTGATCAGAGGTGGGCTTTGAGAGGATTGACTAGCAGTCTGGCTGCACGCATTGGAGTGGAGAAACTGAAGCTTCTGAACTCCATCCTTGGCGCTCCCTGCACTTTGCTCCTCTTCCTCCTCCACACTTCTCAACCTCTTCTTCCTCTTCCTCTAGCTCTTCTTCCTTTCTCTTTACCCTACTCCCCTTCACCCCAGCCTAGGGAGTGATGACTGTATCATAGAGCAGTGCTGTAATGCCCCTTGTCTCCAGCAGGGGTTGCTGTCACATTCAGTCAGCCTGGATCTTACTTGAAGGGCCAGAGTGAGTGAAGAGGCTAGACAAGATGCAGAGATGAAGGGTAAAGAGAGGGCAGTTCATTGTTCTCCCTTCCACTGGGCCTGGAGTAAGAGATGAAACAGCAGAGAGAGGAAGTCAGGCTGAGGAGAGGCTGGATCTCCCATAGCAGAGGCAGACACATTAGAGGGGTAAAGCAAGGGGACAAGAAATTATCTCCTTACAGCTCTGGGACAGGCTTAGATTTGGAAATGGATCTAAAATGACATTGCAAATTGAGATCTGGGTTTCTAGTGGGTTGTGATTTGTTTGATACTGAGATGGGGATAAGATTGGTTGGTTTATTTGTGTGTATGTGTGCGTGCATGTGCGTTTGTTTTCCTGAATGCAGGCTTCCAGTTGTGCATGTGTGTGTATGGGTATGAGAAGGTATAAGTGTGTGAATCAGTTTTTATATAAAAAGTGTAGACATGTTCATATGTGTGAATGTCTCAGTGTCCATTTTATGCCTGAGTATTGGTAAATGGTTGTGCGCATTTGAGTGTGGCTTGTGTGTGTATGTGTGCCTGTGTGTAAAGCCTTACGTTCCTAAGTTCTAGTGAAACTGTGTGTGGGTGTGCATCTCCGTGTGGATGGGCGCCGGGGGCAAGCGTGACCTGGGGATGTATTACTGTTGTGTGAAGGCACGTGCACTTACCCTGCCCACCCAGTAAAGCCACGCCCAGAGTCTAACAGTCAACACTCCCTCGCTCTCTCAGTGGTCTCAGTGGAGACAAGATGTGTGGGCTCGGGCTGAGGGGCTGTCACATGGGGGGCTGCACTTCTCTTGGGGGACTCTGGGACCCCTCCTGGTCAGCAAGGACCCTAGAGGAACAGTGTGTCCAGGTCCAAGTTGGGCCAGTCAGGATCCAGAGCCATCAGATTGAGATATTGGACTCACTGAGATGGCTGAGAGGTGCTAGGTTCCATTTTCTCAGGAAACTCTTAATGGCCACATCTGTACCCCACTAAAAAGATATCAGGGACTCCCAGGCCAGTCCCCATGCAAATCCTGAAGCCCAGAGAGGGGTAGTGGTTGGCCCAAGGTCACAGAGCAGGACTCAGGGTGAGATGGCAGGGCTTGGAGCAGACAGCATGGCAGTCTGGCCTGGAAGGTCTCCCTCCCTTCAGCCTCTAGAGCAGGTCGGGAGCTCAGAGTAGACATCCACACCTGTGGCATGAAGTCTCCTGCTCGTGGGCCTTTCCACTCCTCCAGCCCTCAGATGCTGCCTTTGAAGTTTCTTCCAGAGCTTCTGCCTGCTGTGAGATTCCTCCAGGGAGCTAGTGAAGTCTGTCATTCTGTGGTGCACAGACTCCATGGAGAGAAGCCCAGTGGTGGGGTGGGACCAGGGGAGAGGCCATGTCTTTGTGTCAGATGCTTTTTTAGGTTTCTACTGTTCTAACATTCAAGGCTTTCCTTATACTCTCTCCTTGGGTGCATGTTACAGAGACAGTGTTGGGGGTTGTCGGGGAGTCATAGAGGCCCAGCTTGGCTCAGTATGAGGGGAGCAGGGCAGTTCCATGGGAAAGGGCTGCTTGGGAGTGGGGGATGAGCTTCTTGTCCTTGGGGTGGAGAGGTGTGAGCTGGGCTGGGCAGCCTGGTTAGGGAGGCTGCAGCAGAAACCCCTGCCCTGGTAGAGAATTTTGCAAACTGCCTGAAGTCCCTTCAAGTGATAGCTGCCATGGGGGCACTAGAGAAGGACACGCCGCAGCCCACTCAGCGTAGGGAGTTTTGAGTCCCAGAACATGGCCCTGGTGGCCTGGCACTGGGAGGGTGTGAGTTTAGACTGCTTGGCTGACAACAGGGAGATTCCCCTTCCCTGAGGAGCAGGAAGCAGGGGGCTGGATGCCAGGACAGTCTGGTGGAGACTAGAGTGCGATGGGTAAGACTGGATGACTCTGCAGGGCTTTGCTGTTTCAGCACTTCCCAGGAAGGCAGACGGGCAGACAGCCTCCTTTGTGCTGAGTCTGGGGCTCTCGGGTGGGAGGCCCATGGCTGGGGGCTCTGATACTGCCTGTGGGTGGGCAGGGGTGGAAGCTTCCCAGTGCTGTGGGCTGGATGGGAATTGGGTAGGAGAGGAGAGAAGCAGGAAGCAGGATTGCATCCTTCCCACGTCAGAGAATTCGGAGTTGTCTTAAAACCCCAAGTAGGGTGTGATTGGGAGGCTAGATGGAGAGAATTCATGTTTACAGAGTGCTCTTTATTTTAAAAAATTACCTTGTTTAATCACCTCAACAATCGTTCAAGAGGTAGCTCTGTTTTGTGGAGGGGAAACAGATGACACACTCGTATGGTTTAACTGAAGGCAGTTTGATGAACAGTCACATCTGTGGGCAGACCTAAGGGGACCCACAGGGCCTGGCAAGGTGCTTGAGACTGACACCCAAGAGGCCTGAGGGGCAGGGAGAGCGCTCCGAATCTGAGAGCCTCGGCCCTGGGTGAGGGCTGCCCTTCAGTGGCTGTCAAAAGAAGTGGGGTGAGTCAGGATATAAATACTGGGAGCCCTCTTCCTCACTCTGCTCTCCTGCCCTCAGTGGCAGAACCTGACTGGAGGTCGAAGGGCAAGGAGCCTGGGGGAAGCAGCTCTAGAAGTCAGCCTCTGGGACACGGAGCATGTCAGGAAAGAGTGGAGATCTGAGGGACAAATGGGTGACAGGAAACTGAAGCCCAGAAAGGGTGCTGACTTCCCTCAGGTCACATAGCTGGTTGGTCTCAGAGCTGGAGCCAGAAGCCAGGCCCTGCCTCCGAACACCTACTTTGTCATGTTCAGTGAGCCCGGCGGGGCCTGGGAACCACCAGAGCTTCCTGGGTACACCTGCATACACCTAGTGGGCTGCCACTGGGCTGGAGCTGCTCCTGACACGACGGGCCCTCTCCCTACCTGGGCAGCACTGGGACTGTGCGCCCTGGGCCTCCACTGAGCCATCTGTTCATTAATCCACCCCCTCCCCAGTGGTGTTTTCACTCGTCATCCTGGCCATGGACATGGAGGACCGCCCTTGCCCTCCTCTGTTAGAGGCAGGCAACAAAGCTTGTGGGATGAATGCAGAGGAGGAGGGAAGCCCAGACCAGGACCACTGCTCAGGACACTTCCCTAAGGAGGTGATACTGGGTTTTAACCTTAAAAAGTGATTGGGAGCTTTCCTGGTGGGGATGAGGGAGGACAAAGGTATTCTAAGCAAAAAGCCAAGCCTGAGTAAAGGTGTGAAGAAGAGCAGGAAGTTCGGGGTGGTTGGGCCAGAGCTGCTGGGCTCGAGGAAGGGCCTGGTGGTGGAGAGGAAGGGAGTGGAGGCCCAGCTCACACACACAGCCAGGGAGGGCCTAACAGGGCCATGGTTCACTTTGGGTTGAGAAAGATCCACATGGAGGGTGAATTAGAGGTGCTGGTGGAGAGGCTGGCGTGGAGACCTGGGTGAGAGGCAGAAAGGCTCTGTCAGGATAGCCGAGGACATGTGCGCTCTGTAGACTGGTCAGGGGAGGAGGGACAGTCCCCACTCATCAGCTCGCCTGCCCAAGCTATGGGGCTGGCTCTCCAGTGTCTGCCTAACAATGCAGGGGTGCAGTGTATCTCCAGACTCCCATCCAGCGGCACCCCTCCCTGCTTCATCCTGTCCGTGGCCTCCATGCTCCAGAGCGCCCATCCGTGGCCCCCAGAAGCCACCCCGTCAGACCATGGTCCCAAGAACAAAGCTGTGCCACTACTGCCTCTTCTCTTGGTGACACTTATGACCTGTCCACTGCCTAGTCTAATGGAAGTTCTCCCTTTTAAGACCTTTTATCTTGGGGATTGATCTCAGTCCTTCTTGCTGTCTGGTGCTGGGCCTTGGGCTCCCTGGGGGATGAATCAGTGAGGTGGCCCCCTCCCAGTGCTGGGGGCGGTTAGGGGCTTTGGCCTGATGGGGAACCTACTCCTAGCCTCCACTGGGCCTCAGGTCACTTACTCATTAGCAGTGTTAATTAGCGCCTCCTGTACAGCCTTCCACTCCACTAAATACTTGACAACCATTAGGCACTATTGTGTGCAACTAGATCCCAGTTCTGGCACCGTCACACCCCCCAAGCCTTCTCTTCCCTTAGCCCCAGCTGCCTGAACAAGTGTCCTGACCACAAACATACTGGCACTGGGAAACAAGTACACATACACAAAAGAGCAGACCACAGCACACAACACAGACATCACTCTACACCGAGACAGGAGGAATCTAAAAATTGACCAAGAAAAAAGAAACAGAATGAAGTGCACACCTATGCACATAGCCCAGGTATAAACACCCAGGTGTGCAACAGACATGGGTTCAGCACACACATGGTTCACATGGACCATAAACCCCTCTGTGGATCAGCAATTCCTGCAAAAAGGGGTGAACTTTTGTTCCCCAGTTCTAGAAGCATTCACAGTCATTCTCAGAACAGATACAGACTGCCCATCAGGAAGCCATGGAACCTTTGTTTCCCCACCTGCACAACATCCCTCTGGGAAGCTCAATATGCTATGCCCTTTGCCTGGAACAGCCTTCCTCAATGTCCCCTCTCTTCACCCGGTTAATTCCTATCACTCTTCAGATTGTGGTGTCCCTTCTATACTCCCCAGCCTTGGAGTTCTCCCGTGCCACAGGCATCACTGACTGCTTTTTAACCAGTCTTTGACAGTTTGGGGATGAAGGATTTTGTCTGTGTCCGGTGAGGTGGTGGCTATGGCTGTAAGTGGATGATTACGGCTGAGAAACAGGCAGAGACGAATTTTGGGGGGAATGAGACAGGAGCTCTGGGCCTGAGCAGGCTTCTAACCATAGTCTGGCATAGCTGCTTGCTCTCTGCCTCATTTTTTTTTTTAGGCTATGCCTGATTTCTCTTGTGTTTCTTCCAGGCTTGCTCCCTGACCCAGTTTCCTCTTTGTCTGAGGCTGACCCTGTCTTTTGCTACCCCTCTGAGGTCACACACACTCACTTGCCTTCATTGCTTGGGGGTATCCCACCTCTACTTCTAAGCCTAGTGACAACTTCATTTTTCAAGGCCTGGGGTCAGAGGCATGTCCTCCATGCTTGGCTTCCTAACCCATGCCATTTAGTACGGAAAAGGGAGGAGGTAGGGGAGAATGCTTCTGAGAGCAAGCCTTGGGGACTATACCCTGGTTCAAATTCCAGCTCCTCTCCTTCGCTTCAGGGCCTGTGTGAGTTCTGCCACCTTTGCTCCTTCATTTACCAAAGGGGAGCAATAACAGAGCCACCTCATTAGGGCTGCTGTAAGGATGAAGTGAGACAAAGTGTGTAAAGCACCTGGCGCAGTTAGGCACCCTCTCTGGGCCTTGTCAGAGCAGGGGGAGAGCTAATGAGATTGAGATGTCCACGTGCACCCAGGAGGGGCCTGGTAAGTCCTTGCTAATTGGAACCGAGTGAGACAAACATCTGCTGTGCCGAGCACCTACTGTGTGCCCTCCATGGCTGGTTCTTTGCACCCCCCCCCTTCAGTTTATGCATAGCTGCCTATTCTGCACAACAGTTATGCTAGGTGGAGCCGAGAAGGTGGAGGTATGACTTAAAATTTTTTTTTACATCCATTTTATTGAGCTATACTTTACAATAAAATCACCAATTTAGAATGTATGATTCAATAAGTTTTGGTAAATATATACAACCATATAACCACCATTACAATCAAGAAAATAATATTTTTATCACTACCCCACCCCCAAACTTCCCTTGTGCACTTTGTAGTCAGTGCCTTTTAGGGGGTGACTTCTTACAGGGCTGCAAGAGGTGCTAGGCTCTTCTTGAGCTGACAGTGTGGGCACATGGAGTGGGGCTACCTCTGACATGGGAACCTCCAAGGAACTGCTCACCATCTGGGCCTTGGCTCCCTTGGCCTGGCTGAGGCAGTGAGGCCAGGGAGAGGAAGAGAGGCTCAAGCCATGGCCTCGGAGTGATTCTGGGTCTGAGGGCCATGCTGCCTGGGGGTGAGGACCCCGGAAATTCACAGAGTGGGTGACAGAGAGTAGGGAGGTGGTGTTCCCACACGCCTGCCCCTCCTTGGATCAGGTGTGCTCTGTAGCCCTGGTGGAGATGGCCATATATTGGTCTGGACTGGAGCAAGGGCATGTCCGAGATGACTCCACTTTTCTCCGTGTCTACCCCCACCAGGGACCATAAACCCCTCTATGGATCAGCAATTCCTGCAAAAAGGGGAGAACTTTTGTTCCCCAGTTCTAGAACCAAATATTAAAGCAATTATGTAACTAGCAATAAATTACTTAAAGTAGTGACTCACTCAGCTTAATTAGAGCGAGAGCAGGGAGGGATTAAGGTATTTTTAGAGCACACACCTCACTCCCTCCTGTGGGGGGAGGCCTCTGTGCAAGGTGGGGGTGGAGAAAGGGCTGGGAGCTCATGGAAGCACACCAGGTGTCTGCAAGGAAATGAAAGCTGATCCTCCACCCCACTGAGGTCCTGACAAAGAGAGGCCAAGTCAGAGCTGCAGCAGGAGGGATCCTTTGTTACCCAAGCTTCAGTTTCCTTCACTGTAAAATGGGCATAATAATAGCTACCTTCATGAATATTGTTAAAGATCAAGTGGGTTAATGTGTGTAAAGCAAACCCCAATGCTGACTTCACAGGACCAGAATCTCCAAAATGGCAGGAATGGTCCGTTTGGTTCGCTACTGTATCCCAGGCTCCATTCACAGAACACACATAGTAGGTGTTCAGTAAGTGCTTGTTGAGTGAATGCATGTTAGTTTCAGTCCCATTCTCCTGCTCCAAATGGGTTCCTTGTTTTAATGCTTTGTGAATGAAGGAACTAGGTGAAAAGAGAGCATGGGTGCTTCACAGGTGAAGTCTGGCCTTTCTTCCCCAGGCCCAATAATAGGTGACTTCCAAAAGAAAAAAGCTGGACTTCAGGAAAAGGCCTGGGAGGGTTCAGGACCACGGACAGCTCCAGCATGTGTTAATAGATGTGGTCTTCCCATAGCCAGGAGGGTAGCTGGGATGGGGGGATCCACCCTATATACCTTCCACAACCCCTGTGGGAGAAGGAAGAGCCAGCAGTCCCATCTGACTGGGGAGACCAGGTCCCTCACCCACCCTTCAGAGGTTCAGAGGAGGCAGACGAGTCAGCGTGGTGTGGGGTATCCTGAAAGGCTTCCTGGAGGCGATGGGGTTGGCTGAGAGGATTTAGGCAGAGAGAATATCCAGATGTAAAACAATAATTATGACCCTGTAGGTTTTCTGGGAGGATTGAATGGGTTACTTTTTAGGAATGCTGGCACATACTGGCACTTACGAGCTTGCTTCCTCCCCCTTCCCTCCACCTCTCTTTAGCCCCAGTGACATGAGGAGGGACATCACCCTGCCATACTGGGGAGAGCAGGGCCTGGACACCTGCTCACAGGTGCTGGGGTTGGAGGGCCTCCTATCCCGGCTTTTACTGACTCCCACCTGTGAGGTTAGACTGAGGTGGAGACACAGTAGTTGCACAGGACAGACTTGGGGCAGGTCTATGCACCTTCCTACCATGAAATTGGGAGGGTGAAGAGAGGACACAGCTGCATCAGGGTGATGGAGTTGAACCCTGACTCTCTCCCAGGCCCACAGCCCCAAGACTCCTGCCCCCAGTGGCCTCTCTGAGCAGCTCTGACCAGCTGTCCTCACACCTCACTGGCCTCCCAGGGCTCAGGTGGTGCATTAGTGGTGACAGCATTGCAGCATCGCTATGGCGACCCGGCGTGTTCTTAGCCTCCAGTCAGGGTGCAGCAGCAGGGGCCAGAGGCCCCTTTGGCTTTGGGCCTTTGTACTGGTATGTGTGACAGGGTCTGGGGCCCAAAGGGGAATGGGGAGAGGTAAGAGGGGGAGGAGGCAGGGACCAGGGAAGGGGGGCTCCATTTGCAGTGGACTACTTAGAGTTCTTCAGATTGTCAGATCCAAAGAGCCCTTGGGGACAGTTGTTTCTCTCTCTCCTCCTTTCTTATCTTTCTTTTCATTCCTCCTTCTCTTCCATGTTCTCTAAGCACCATCCCTGTTGGAGGTGCTGAGCTGCCCACCTCTTCCCTCCTCCCTGGGAATCAGGCCCAGCCCAGCCCTATCCTTGGGAGCTCTTGAGTGAGATGGGGACACAGAAGCACCCTGGCTTATGTTCCAGAGAAGGAGTATGGGGGCCACTGGTGGCTCTGCAACAGGTTCTGGCTTAGCTCTGCCAGAGTTGAATGGGTGAACCATGAGGCAGGAGTCCAGAGGTGAAACATGAGGAGGGATGCGAGGGTGACAGAAGTCTAGAGCAGCCTAAGCATAGGATGTGGTGGGGAGCATAGGAGGAATGGAGCTGGGAAGGACTGGGAATAGTAGATGCACTGAGGAGTTTGCAGTGTGTCCCACAGAAAAAGGAACCCCTGGAGATCTTTGTTTTTATTGCCTGTTCAGTTTTAGGGAGGGAAAACTAGGCCCAGAGAGGGAAAGTGACTTAATTCCAGCTCACTGAGGTCAGTAGAGGCAGACTAGACCTCAGCAAGGGCCTCTTGCCCCAGGCTTGCTGGTCAGGACTTTTCTAGGTAACCACTACCTCCAAAAGGTGGGAAGAGCCCTTGGGTGACTTTGCCCTAAGTTTGAATGAAATGTGCATTTGCAAGGGCCTGCTGATGGCACCTCCTGCCTCTGTAAGACGTACTGGGTATGTGTTTGATGGTGGTGGCAGTGGAGGGCACCCAGGGAAGGACCTGGGAAGCTGGGGCTTGGCTAAGGTCAGCAAAGGATTACGGTTGGAAACTGATTCAAACTTGGGTCTTTGACACCAAGCCCAGATATGGTCACATCCCTTTACTCCAAGCCCAGGGATTTGTGTCTGAATTGGGCACCTGTAGGAGGTAAGAGCATTTTTGAGGCCCTCACACTGTCCCCAGGGCCGTTCTTGGCCCTGGGGCCTGATATTGGGCCTTCTGTGGCTGCAGTTTGCCTGGGCAGAGGAAGACATTTAAGTCCATTGTCCTGATGAGGACACTGAGGTTCCAAGGTAATAGTGACTCACTCGGGTTACTGAATGGGTCAGTGCTGGGCTGGGCCTGACTGCCTGGCCCTTAGCTTATCCACACTCCCCCCACTTCACAGCTGTTCCCATGCCTCTCATCCATCCCACTGTGCAGCATCACGGCCTGCCAGCTTTGATGGATGGCCCCACAGCTCAGCCTTTCTCCCATTCATTTCCGGATGCTGAGCTGTTAGCCTCCTAATCACCAGTACTACCTCATGGACACCAAGCCATCCATCTCCCCCACACAGCCTTTCCCAGAGTAGGTGGTTTTTTCAGTGGATGTGGCAGGTCCCCCTTCTCTGAGGCTGAGTTGAGAGTGTGGCTGCAGCCCTACTCTAGGGGATTCGAGGGTTAAGAAGTAGCCTACACTTCCATGCTGAGTGCCAGAGATCCCTCCTCTTCTTCCAAGGGTACCTACATGCAATACATTCACACATACTCTCATGGTAATAGTAAAAAAAGCTTTCATGTATCAAACAAATACTGTATGCCAAGCCCTGTGCCAGAGTTCTGCATATACTATCTCATTCATCCTATTAGTTGGGTATAATTGGTAACTCCACTGTACAGGTAAGGAAACTAAGGCTTGGGAGGTTAAATGACTTGAACAGGGTCATATAGACAAAAAAAAATCTCCTCATCCAGGAAATGGAGGAGCTGGAATATGAACCCAGGTCCAATGGCTCACATCTTGTATTTATATTTACAAGAACCTACTGATTTATGCGTGCACACACGTGCATATGCACATATGTATTCATGAACATTAGCCTCCGTGTCTACCCTTGTACCACCCATCTACCTGCACTAGGCTCCTGGGGAGTAGGGAGAGTGCTGGTCTGAGGAAGGGAAGAGGGTCATTGCTCATTGTCCCCAGGGTGCCTGGAGAATCTCATCCTGGTAGTGACAGTGATCAGCCTGGGGGGCTACATGGAGGAGGTAGCCTTCAGGCAGCAGAAAGAAGAGTCTGGAAGGCAGATGATTGATCATCTCTGCAGCACTGCATTCCAGGAACTGGGGCCCAAGGGAGTCTGGTGTCCGGGTCGATCTTCTGGGCTGCGGCCCAGGACCAGCTTGCAGGGTGTGTGTGTGTGGGATGAGGCTGCTGTGTGGCAGCCTGCTTTCCCTGCCCCTTTCCCCTACACCCTGGCTTTCCCTTCCCCCTTCCTCTCACCTTTGGCCTGCCTACCCTACCCCTCCCCACTGCCCTCCAAGGGTGGCACTGCAGCTGAGAATCAAATACTAGTTCCTAGACACCTATGGTACACCTACTGTTTTGGGGCCACTCTTCCCCAGAAGCTGATCCCAGAGTGGGCAGGGAGGAAGGCCAGGGGCCAGGAGCTGCAGGAGGTGGGGGTGAGCCTTCAGAGACCAGGATGGATAATTTGGTGAGTTAATGAATGTAAAGCACTTCATGCCACCAGGGACACGTAGTAGGTGCTTAATTAGGCTTTGTTCCTTCCTCAGGAGGCTGGAGAGACCAAGGCTGGTGGGGGCCGATGGGGAGCCTCTGAGGGCACAAGAGGTCCCAGAGTGGATGTCAGGTGTTGCTGACGGTGTTAACAGTCCCAGAAACAATTAGCACAGAGAGAGAGAGAGAGATGAGTACCTGGTGCCTGACAGAGCTAGCCAAGTGCTGTCAGCCTTTCTGGCCCAAGGAGGAGGGTCGTCATCTGGCGCTGGGAGGAGTGATGGCCAGAGCAGAGCTTGGGACCCTCCCCACACGCCCTCTGGGAAGGGCCCTTGCACGGGCCTGGATCAACCTCTTCCCTGGACCACCTGCCCCCACCCTGACAGAGGGACCTCCAGCAGGGCCTCCAACTTGTACTGGCTCCAAGAGACCTAGGTTCAAGGCCTGGTTCGGCACTTGCTGGCTGGTGATGGTTTGGACAAGTCACTGTCCTTTTGGGGGCCTCAGTCTTTTCATCTGTAAGAGGTTATGGTGAGGATTGAACACAGTGTTACCATCGCGCGCCCGTTACTTCCCTGCCCCCAGGGACCAGGCCCTCTGGGTTTCCCAGAGCCCACTTTCCCTAGTCACAGCCTAGGCCATCTCTCTACTGGATGCTGTCTGCTCCATCTGGGGTCCCAGTGCCGCAACACAGGGCCTGCTGTTGAAAAAGAAGGAAGTAAAGGGGGTCCCATCTCAGGCTCTGTCATGTTCTTTTTCACTCTGGGTGAAGGACTGCACCCCTCTGTGCTCGCAGTGCCTCATGGGTAACCAAGGAGGGTTCTGTCTTGGGTGAGGGTGGGGAGGGAGCTCTGGGTAGGGATTCCCAAGGCCTGACTTCCTGCCGCTTCAGACACTGCCTCACTGTATAATCTTGGGCAATACTTGTCTCTGGGGGTAAGAGAGACATGGGACCTCTCACTAGTCTCTTTTCTGAGGTTCTGTTCTGGGGGAGAGGCTGGGTGCTGAGGGGGTAGAGTGGTGGTACAAGGCTGGTGATGTGCCAGCCACAGATGGGCAGACCCCGGAAAAGGGGCTAGCTCAGGATGCACGTGACCTTGGCGCTCTTGTCCTTGTTCCTCCACTGCTGGGCCCCGCTGCTGTCTGCTTTGCCTCCCAGTCAGCGTTGCCTCCTCCAGCCCCCTGCGTTCCTAGTCCTCTCTTCCTTTATTATCTGCCTCAGTACTGCCTCCTGCCTCAGGCTTATCTCCTCCTGTCGTGTCCATCCGTCTCTGTCATTCCCCTGCAGCTTCCTCCTGTTCTGCGGCACACCCTCTCCCTCCGCAGGAGTCAGGCCTGTCTGGGAGTCAGTGTTCCCTGCCAACTGTCTGTCTGAGTGGTCTCCGTGACTCTGACCAGCTCTTGTCTTCTTCCACCTTTCCACATACCCGTCTCTGTGATGGTACCTCTGCTTTTCACTGTCCCTGGACTCCTTTTGTCCGCTCTGTGTCTCTCCGCCCTTATCTCTGGGTCTCTGTCTCTCAGGGCCTCTGTGGCCCTGCCCCTTCTGCCTTCTTCCCGCAAGCACAGCAGGGAGCAGGCCCAGCCCTCCAGCCTGGAGAACAGAGTGGTCCCCTCCTTCTCTCTTGCTGGCTGCCTCTGAAGCCCCTGGCAATGCCCTCCACCCCTCAAGGCACCTGCAGGGCCTCGTTGCTAGGCCTTGGGCTTGCGGCACCTGGCTTCCATAGCGACGGGTGCTTAGAAACAAAACGCCACATCTCCCAGTCCCACCACGGAGTCTTTGCAGATCGAGTGCCTTTCGATCAATCAGGGCAGGAAATGTGGCCAGCTGTAGGCTGCCTCCAGCTTGAGAAGGCAAGAGAAGAGGGGACCACGGTCTCTGCCTTCTGGAGCTTGGGGGACAGCTGGGGTGGGCTGGGCTGCTGCAGTGAAGTCCTGAAGCTGGAGAGGGAGCCAGGAGGGAGGCCCCCTGGGCTCTTCTCAGGAGTCCACCTGCTGCTCTAGGAGGCACGAGTCTGCAAGGGGCCGGGTTTGGATTGCTGCTCTACTATTTCTAGCTGTGTGACTTTAGACAAATGACCTCATGTCCTGGGACCTCAGTTTTATTAATTGTAAAGTCAGGCTAATGACATCATGAGGATTAAATAAGAGAATCAACTGGATGGGCCTGGCATTTAGAAAGTAGTCACTGATTCCTCCTACTTCCCCTTTAAAGTTGGCTGAGATTTAGCAGAGAGAAGGGCAGTGGAACCCTAGGTACGGACAATGGTGTAAGCAAAAAGGTGGGAGCTGGAACACACTTCACATGTGCAGGGGTTCACTAGGGCCCTCCCCTTTACCTGCTATTCACAGAGACTCAAGCCCACAGACCATCAGGCTCTGAGGGGTGTTCCAACCCTGGTGTTGGAGTCCTGGAGTCCTGGCCTCTCAAGCAGCTAGAATAATAGAATGTTGGAATCTTGGGCTCCTCCCTTCTCAGGACTCCAGACTTGAGCATTCATAGAATGCAAGAAGCTGAGGCTCTTTGAATAATAAGGCATTATAATAGAGGCTCTGATTTTCTTAGAACCCAAAGCTCTGGGAGTTCTTGGAACCTGGAAGCCACAGACAGGGACCTCCTTGTATGACAGTTTCTGAGTTGGCAAGGAGTTTTCAGAGCATGGAGCCTTGGGTCACTGTTGCTTAGACTTCCTTGTGCCTTGGTATCCCTCATGAGCTCAGCTCTGAGCAGCCCTGGTGTATGCACGTGCACATGTGCATGTGTGTGTATGGGGGCTGGGCTCAGTGACCAACTGCAGCCTGAGACCTCTGGAGCAGGGCCAGCCCAGGAATAGCCGGTGGAGGAAAGCTGGCCAGATTGGGCTGCAGCTGTCCAGGCGGGGCTGGGTGAGTCTCTTGGCTGCCACCCTTGGCTGAGGACTGGCCTGCCCTCCTTCATCCTGCCAGCCTGCCAGTCAGGGCTCAGGGGGAAGCATCTCCATGTGGCACTCCTGTAGCTGGAGTCAGATAGTCCCTCAAGGTCCTGCAGACCTGGAGGGCAGGAGGTGCTGGTGAGGGGAGGAGATGGTAGGGGGGGGCAAGGGGATAAGAGGAGTGGGCTTCTGAGCAGATGGGCTCAGCAAGGGGCAGAGGCTCAGTGAGGGGAGGGGCTCAGTGGAAGTTGCTGAGGAGTTTCTCAGCACTGCCGTCTCTGTACTGCTCCAGGCTCCTGAGGATGGTGGTTGGGTTGGGGGTGCCTGAGCACCTTGAACCCATCCATTTGCATCTCCCTGCGGGAGGCTCAGAGTCGAAAACTCCTATTCCTACCTCTTCCCCAAGTTGGAAATGTTGGTAGATAGAACTGCAGAGAAAACTGGAATCTGCCTCTCCTTTTGCTCATCTTCCTTCCTGGTTTCCATGGGAATTGTGGCTTGGATGATTGAGCTTTGACAGGATTGTGCTGTGGGAGGAGTCAGCAACAGGCAGAGCCATCCCACTTGGGAAGGGGTTGGCTATGAAAAAAGTAAGCTACCTATCTCTGGAAGTGTGTAAGTGATGTCTGGATTGCCAGTCAGAGTGACTTCAGAAAGAGGTTCAGGTCGGGGAAGGCCATCAGGAGGCCTCTTCCCTGGGACAGTCAGGCTTTGTGTGATTGGCCCAGGTGGCCCACCTTCCAGATGTCCTGTGTCTCATTGAAGAGGTCATCATGTCCATCATGTCCTGGACTGTGCTACTGTGCTTCCAGATGCAGCCCCTACTCCTGCCTTTCTGGGCCCAGCCCCATGCTGGGCATGGACACATGGAGCTGAATCAGACCAGCATCTTGCTGAGAGAACACTGGGTCTGATAGGGGAGGCATACAGGGAAACAAATACACCTGGGCAAATCCTACCTAAAGGGGCAGGCCAGGCTGGGAGGAAGCTTCTACCACTGATTCCTACAGTCGACGGATGTCTTTTGGAGCAATTCCTCTGGATTGAGCCTTGTTCTAGGTGCTAGAGTCATACCAATGAGCAAAACAGGTGAGTCCTGTCCCCTGGAGCTGACAGCATAGTGGGGAGGCCAAGCATGTTACAAAGTACAGAGGAGTGATGGGTAGTGGGGTTGGAGGACTGGTGAGCTGTGAGGAGTGTGGCTAGAAGGCACACTGTGGGTGTGGCAGGAAAGGAGGTTTTTATGTAGAGGTTAAAGTCCTTGAAGGCCAGGACCAGGGCTCCTGTGGATAATGGGAGTCATGTGGGTGTGGGTGTGGCAGGGTCAGACTTGGGTGAAGAGAAAATTACTCTAGCAGGTATGGGCATCAGAAAGAAGGAGCCACAGTGGTCCCCGCAGGAGACACTGGGACAGGCGTGCCCACCTGTGCCTCTGTGTGTAGGAGCTGGGTGAGTGTGTGTATGGGTATGTATGAGTATAGAGTGATGGGAGTGTGTGTGTATCTGTGGAAAGATGGTGAGTATGTGTGTGATTGTGGCCTGGGGCAGCCTTGTGTGGCAGAAGGATCTTGGGGTTTGGAAATAGTAAGGGGCAGATACCAAGTCCTATGGTATGCCAAAGCCCAGTTCCCTGGACCTCAGCCCCAGTGAGAGCTGGCAGGTTCTGGACTAGTCTTGGACTAGAATCCTGTGGGTTCCCTTCTGCTCTAAGGTCATGGAGCTGGCCATCTGCTGCAGACAAGACAAATGTGTATGCAAATGCATGGAAACAATATGGAAACGAGACCTGTGGCTGCCACACCCTGCCCCCTCATCCCCTGGGCCTGAATTCACTCAGAGCAGCTGCTGGGGCCCTGGGAGTAATCCCTGCCCACCCAGAGCCAAAATCCATATTGTGTCCAGCACCTGCCTTCAGCCAGATCCTTTCTGGGTGAGGGCCTCCTCCACCCAGAGCCTATCAGGGCTAGTGACCACGGCGACACCTCTGTTAGGTGTGAATGTGAGTACACATTTACACATATATTCCCACATGAATGTGCCATACGTAGACACTTGTTCACACATACAACTGTACACACATACCTGCATGTGTGCATATACACAAACCTGTACACAGACACATACTTGTCTTGTGTACACACACACACATTCCTGTAAATATATACACATCTGTGAACACACGCAAGTTCACTTAACGTGAAAGTATCACACATCCTTACAAAGATATAAACTTACAAAGCTGTACTGGTACCCTCTCCTGCCTTCACCCGTATTATGCTCACGCCAGGCCTTATGCATTTGTACACACACACACACACACACACACACACACACACAGAGCTACCTAAGGGTGGCTCACAGCATACACACACACACACACCTACCTAAGGGTGGCTCACAGCATGCCCTCTCCAGGGCTGAAGCATTGAGGACAGGCTCTCGATGGATGCAGAACCCACGGAGATGTCAGCTTCCTCCAGGAACAGGCCTTTGCTGGGCCTCTTGGATGGGGGGTCCCTCATTTAGTCTGTAGGCTTCACTGCAGGAGCACAGAGAGACTGAGTCACTGCACTCTCTCCTGAGGAGTATGCCATGCTGGGATCTGGGCCTTGCTCACATCCTTGGGTCTGGCATGCCCAGGCAGGCCTGCCTGCCTGCCTAGGAGAGCTGCTGTAGCCCAGCCAGCCCTACCTGGATCCTGCCTCCCTCCACCTCAGCCACCTGCCCCCTCAAAGAGCACGAGCCAACCTTTGTGGCTGCTAAGTCTGAGGCCAGATAGGGCCAGAGCCTTGCCTAAGGTCACTCAGCATGTCCTGGCAGGGCTTGGTTTGAGCCTAGGCTTCTGCGAGTCTGACATAGCAGCAACAGGATAGATGCATGTCAGGCACCAGACAGGCTCATGGAGGAAGGACACAGGTCCAGGGGATGGGAGGAGATTTGGGGCCTGTTTAGGGTCTGCCAGTGCCCAAATATTAGATGGAGAGATGGTGAGCAAGAAAATCTGGCCACCAGTTCTGGGTGAGGGAGTGCTTTGTATGCACAGTGGCCCACAGAGTTGTCATTATCATTAGGAACAAGGGAGGGCCAGTTCCCAGGCAGGGCATAAGGTTGAGCGGGCCCAGAACCCAGGCTGACAGGCTTTCAGTTAAGTCACCTTTTCCTAAAATACCCAGTCTGAGGCCACTGAGCCCAGAGTGGCCTATAAGGTGGGGAGAGAAAAGAGGTGGCTAGAGGGGCTGGGCCAGGCACTCTTGGGGCTGGACCTCCTTGTGGCAGAGATGGGCAGAGGGTCCAGGGACTGGGAGCACAGCACCCTTGGTCAGTCACTGCATTGTTGGGGACAAAAGGAGAAGTGGGAAAACCTGTTTTTCTCACATGCCTTTCCTCAAGAGGTGGAAGGCACAGATTGGAGCCAGATGGCCTGGGTTTGATTTTTGGCTCCACTACTTACTAGCTGTGTGACTATAGGCAAGTGACTTAGTCTCTCTGTGCCTTATCTGTAAAGTGTACCTAATAAAAGATCCTACTTTATTTCTGAGAAGATGGAATGTGAGGCACATGGCAAGTGTTCAATAAATGTTAAAGCCCCTCAATCATAGAGCCCTCAGCCCTAGATGTTCACATTCAGCCTTTAGGAGTCAGCCCTGACAGATACTGAGGTATCTAAGATGGGACAAGATATAGCTAGTCCAGGGTTCTCAAACCTGTCAGCAAATTAGAATCACCTGGGAACATTAAAAGATATCTGGAATGGGGGTGTCCCAGGCATAAGCCAGGGTGAGAACCCAGCACAGAATCACAGAATCTAGAGTTGAGGAGCAGGGACCTATTGGAGACTGAAAGAGTTCTAGCCTCCGATCTCCTGATCTGAAGGAGGTCACTTCCTGGCTGGGAGAGCTTGGGCAAGGCCTGTCCTTGCCACCTCGAGGAGCCTTGGTTGCCTTTTCTGGGAGGGGGCTGGTTGGAGACTTTCAAGGATGACATGATGTTTGTGAAAGCGCTCTGTACTGCTGAGCATCAAAAGAAAGAAGTTTGCTTATTGAAACTTACCTAGTGTATTAATATTTCACAGGTGGGGAAAATGAGGTCCAGTGGCCTGCCCAGAAACACACAAGTCTATAGCAGAGTTAAACTCAGACCCTCTGAGGAATGCTTGAATCTGAAGGATTGACACAGAACGAATCTGAGTTGAGGGAGACATGAGCATGTACCTGGGCCCCCAGCTACTGAGCTGCAGAACGAGAGACCAAGTAAAATTTAAGAAATAACTTCTCAGGAGGTGAGTGCTCTGGCTGTTCTGCCTAGAGCTGGGTGCCCAAGAGATGGTGGCTGGATATCTCCTGGGTACCTGGGTCCACCCAGGCTATCCAGAGCTCAGGATTTACCAAGATATTTGTGAACTGGACTCAGATTCAGTCCTTACAATAGCCCTTACATTGGTCACCCCCTTTACAGAGCAAGAAACTGAGGCCAAAAAAAAGGGAAGGGAGTCATTTTTCTGGGCCAGAACCTTTACATTTCTTAACCCACGTGATATTGTTGGCAGTGTTAATAAGTAAGACATACTGCCTCTAATTTGAAGATGCAATAAAATACATTGACTTGGCCTGGATCACTTAGTGACAGAGAAGCTTCCCACCCCTCCCCAAGCCCCTAGACATGACTTCCAGAAAAGATGCAAGAAAAAGCGGGGCCGAGAGGATTAAGGTAGCATCCAGGGAAGGCCTTCTAGAAGGAGTGGGCCTCCAACTGGCCCCTGAATAACAAGCAGGCTGACAGGATCTGGAGGGCACTGGGGGTGGGGAGGCATGGGGAAAGGCCTGGAGGTGAGAATGAGTCAGTTACCCGTCTTAGTAGAGCAGGAAGTATAAATTTAAGGAATGGTGGCAAGAAGGTCAAAGCTGGAAAAACAAGTCAGAGCTAAATTACAGAGGGTCTGCCATGTCAGGCTGAGAGTTTGGGCTTTATTGTGTTGGTGGTACGGAGTCATTGAAGGGGTCTGAGCAGGGGAAGCAGCATGTCCAGAGCTGGGCTTCAGAAAGAGCAGTGGGAGAAATCCTGGCGTCGAGGTCCTTCCCCTGAGCCAGTGGCACAGCCAGGGCTCTGCCTAGCCTGGGTGCCAGGTGCCTGGACCGTGTCCAGTGACTCAACATTGAGGAAATCACTCCCCAGGGAGAAAGGGTCCAGATGAATCAGCCCAATCCTTGTGGGGAGGTGGGGAGGCTGGGGGCTCACTGAGTCACCCTCCAGGAGGTGTGTGTGTGTGTGTGTGTGTGCAGGGTGGGGGGAGTTGCAGAGAGAGGAGCCTGCAGTGCAGTGGGAAGGATTCAGGTCATGCCACAGCAAGGGCTGTCAGGGGACTCTGGCTGCCTTCCCTTCATTATCGGGGTTGATTATCCTGGCAGCCTTGTGAAAGAGATGGGGAAACTGAGGCCCTTAAGCTGGGGAGGGGATCTGATCAAGGTCATGCAGCAAGTCGCTGGCAAAGGCCAGGCAAGACCCAAGCGCACCCTCCAGTCCAGACACATCCCACAGCCTTAGCTGATCTAATCCCAAGCGGAGGAGGAACCGGGTGGGTCCAGGCAGGGAACTGGCCCAGGTGACGCTCCCTTCTCCGCTCTCCCCCGACCCTCCCCAGGCCGATGGCAAACAGGGCCGGGCTGCGCCGCCGCGATGGGACAGCAGGGGGCGCAGGAGCGTCACGGTTGCCGCAGGCGCCTGAGCGCAGAGGCTGCTCTGCGGAGAACTGCGCTCCGGACGCGCGGGTCCCACCGCAGAACTGTGGACTATGTGACCCTGGGACCTGCACCCTCTCCGGCTCCTAGGGACACCAGCGCAGACCTGCGTGCCCGGGGCTGGGGGCGCGGTGCCCATACCCCCGACTCAGGAGTGGTGCGCCCGTGTGCGCTCTTGTGCCTGTGCGCACGTGCCTCCCTCAGATTTGCTGCTGCTCCCAGGGCCTGTCCGTCTCGGAGCGGCCTCTCAAATTCTCCCCGACTTCCTCCTCCTCCCTGGAAGAGGAGCAAGCCCAGGGCTTCTTGTATCTGCCGGCGGCCCCTTTCCCCTACGTCCCTCCCCTCCAGCCCGCCTCACCCGACCAGCCTCCTCCACCGCTCTGGTCTCTGCCTTGGGTCTCTGGCCTGGCTTCAGGACTTTTTCAGTGCCGGGGGCAACAATGGGGATCCGCAGGTGATCGGTCGGGAGAGGGTCTCTGAGAAGGGACCCCCGAGAGGTAGTGACAGGAGTGGCGAAGGGGCAGGAGGAGGGGAGCGAAGGCTGAGAGCCGGCTGCCTGGCGGGGGATCCTAATAGCGGACCAGCTGCAAGAACCTTGAAAGCGGAGATATGAGGGAGGTGAGAGCTGGTGGGGACTCCGGTGGGGTCCGGAGATGCGAGGAGCCGAGGGGTGCCGTCAGCGGTTGCGGGAGGTAGGCGGGGCGGCGGGGGCGGGAGGTGGGCGGGCCGGGGCGGGGCCGGGGCGGACACTCGCGCGGACCCGGCGAAGCTGTCGCGGACGCGCTGACCGGGAGCGGCTGCCGGGCCGGCGGGCGGGCGGGCGGCTGCGAGCATGGTCCTGGTGCTGCACCACATCCTCATTGCTGTTGTCCAATTCCTCAGGCGGGGCCAGCAGGTCTTCCTGAAGCCGGACGAGCCGCCGCCGCAGCCATGCGCCGACAGCCTGCAGGTAGGGGGGCCCCTGAGCTGGGCACGAGGAGAGCCGGGTGTCGGGCGAGCGTCCGGCCGGCTCCATGGTCCACCTGCCCTTAGCCATCCTCGGGGTGGGGACCCCTTCTCTAGTTCTGAATCTAACTCCCTGAGTTGTGACTGCAGCCTATACCCAGATCCTTTGAATCTCCAGACCTCACCCCAGACTCTGAACCCCTTTTGGATACCAGGCTCCACCCCAAGCACTGAACTCCCAGTGGAAGGGACTAAACATGGAGAGAACAGTGGGACCCCAGTCCACGCTGAGAGCTCTGTCAAGCCTGGAACCCCTTGCCTCCCAGATTAGGGGAAAACCCCTGCCTAACCCCCTGAACCCCTGCTGCATATACATCAGACGCCAGGCATACCCAGCACATCTGAACCCCCATCTGTCCACCACAACCCACTCAGAGCTGGGGTCTCACCCAGGCCCTGAACTCTGTTCCACAGCCTCATCTGTGGCCCTGACAGATTCCCATGCAAACATCTGGACTTCAGTCCTCACCCAGGACCCTACCCCAGAGTCCAAAAGCCTCTTTCCACCATGGCTTCTCTCTCCTTCTCTGCAGACCCCCCACCCTGTTTCCCCTTGCCCTCCCTCCTGTATTGGAGGTCTTCTAGTCTTTGCGGGCTGGTTTCACCCTCTCCTCTTGTTTCTCTCCAGGTGTGGTGGTCCCGCTTTATTCTCTGGCTTCTCTGGGTCTTTCTGTGCATTTTCTCTCTCTGCCTGTTTCTCTCGTTTGTTCTCTTTTGCTTGCATGCCTACCTCTCTTGAATGTCCATCACTCCCCTCAATTTTTCCAGGTCTCTACCTTTGTCCTAGAGTGTCTTCCTATGGTCATCCCTTCCCCTTCTATCTGCCTCTGCTGCTGGGTGAGGAGGGAGCAGGCTCAGAGCACCAGGCTAGTGTCTGCAGGGCCTCCACCCTTCCCCATGTTGCTGGGCATGGCATGGTTTGGGCGCTGGTGGAAGGGACTAAACATGGAGAGCACATCTCTTGCGTGGTGCACAGGAACCTAAGGCGGGTAGGGATTGTGCAGCAGGGTACTGGGGTTTGTAACTTACACGCCCCTCATCCCTGCTGTCCTGGTCTGACCACATTGGGGAGGGGAGGAGTGACCTGCTATCTGGGGTCAGTCACCCATGGTGGGAGGTGTCCAGGGCTGCGTGAAGCTGGGTGCGTGTGTGTAGGATGGGCCGGACTGCATGTGCTGGGTATGCTTGTGTGTGATCATATGTGATGGGGTCATCGTGACTGGGGTTATTTGGGGGACATTTACAGGGGTTTATGGTGAGTGTGAGGATTATAAGTGTGTGGCGTTGCATGCCTTGTGTGGCTAGTGAGGCTGTGTTGTGGGTGTGGAGTGATAGGTAGCTCTATGTATGACTGTTTTTGCAGGGGGACTTGTATGTCTGTGGTGGTGTGTCTGGCATTGTGGGGCAGAGTTGTCATCGGGGCAGTTTGCATGGGGGATTGTGTGTATGGTTGTATATGTTATCAGCTGTGCGTGTAGCCAGAAAGACCCACTGTAGGGGCTGATGAAAGCTTTCATTGCATGTCTTGGCAGATGTGGGTGGGAGTGGGGCAGCTGTGTGTGCCCAGTGGGTTTGCAGCCTAGGTGACTGGCTTAGAGTCACTGTCGTACATCCTGGGTCAACAGCAAAGGAGTCCAAGGGAGGGAGCTGGGGAGCTGGTTGTGTGTGATTTTGTGTGTGTGTGTGTGTATGTGCCCCCTTGTGTCCATGCTGAGGGGCTGTGTGTGCCTACAGATGTGCGGCATTTTGGTGTGACACTAGGTGTGCATGTTCTCTATGCAGGATTTATCCCTATGTCTGGATAGCATGTGTGTTGAATTTAATTGGATGTGTGTGTCTGTGGATGTGGTTGGGGAGGGTGTGTGAGGTGCATAGGGGAGGTTGAGTATGAGTGTGGTGTGAAGTGTGGGTGTATGAGCTGTGTGACTTTTGGTGTGACATGTGGACTGTGTGATCTTTTCTCCATGTGAGTTGTTTATGTGTGTGATGGAGAGTGTGTTAGGGGTGCCCAGTGAGCTAAGGGTTGGGGGGTGGCAGTGCTGAGGGCTGTGGAAGGTGCTGCAGGGGGTAAGGGAGTGTGTGCATAAGGTGTGTGGGTGAGGAAGCAGTATGTGATGTTTGGGGTGTGTGGAGTACAGCAGGTGTCCCATAAATGTTTGTGGAGTGACGTGTGTGTGTGCAGGGTGGGCCTGGTTGCCATCCTGTCCTTGCTTCCCTCCCAGTTAGGTCCCCAGAGATGCCCAGTGACGTTCTTGTGTGGCCCCCCAAGCCAGGCTGCCTCTGCCCTTTGCCCTTTATCCCCCTCACTTTGACCAAGGCCTTTGTTTTGGGTTTCCGGCTAAGCAGGCACTGGACAGGCAGGCGGCAGTGATGTCGTGGTCTGGGAACCTTTGTTCTTTTCCTCTTAGCCTGTCTCATGTTTTGGGCCAGGATTTTGGAGGCGGGTGGGGAAAGGATGCACGTGTCACAGGGTCACTGTGTTTACTACCACCTCACAGTGCTCTGCAGAGGCAGAGGTCCAACTACTGTCAGTGAGGCCTGGAGGGTATCCCTGGAGGTGCCTCCTTGGCACAAGAGCAGTTTGGGCTGGGCTTGGAGTTGGGCGAGTTTGCCAATCATGAGGCCTCAGTCCTGTGGGTGGTCCAGTGCTCCTCCTGGCTCATGTCATCCCCAGGGTGCTGAACAGACAAGCACCCCCTTCTGCATGCTGTCCTGTCCTCTTCCCCTCTCTGTGACCTCCAGGAAGGGTCCCTGGACTGGAAACAGCCAAGGAGACCTCAGTCTATGTCCACTTTTATTGACCCCCATATCTGATGGGAGGAATAGTCCCGTCCTCACAGAGACCCTTATCTGAAAAAGAAGGCCTGGTCACAATTCTGGGGACCCTCTGGTCTGATGGGGGAGATCCCAGTCGATAGGACATTCCAGGTCATAACCTCCAGAGGAAGCTCTGGGGAAACTTTATTAGGCGGTCTGCCAACAGGTATTTGAAAGCAGGTAAGGTCAGCACTCCTTACAATTGGAAGGCACAGAAACTATCAGAGTCAGTCAGGGGAAGGGGCTGGGGGTCAGTGGCTCAGCATGACATTCCAGAAGGTTCTCTGAAGTGAGTGGGCTTGAGCTGGGCCTTAAAGGGGATATTGGATGTGCAGAGAAATATGGCCTGGGGCTGAGGAAGATTCTGGTCTAGTTGAAATAAAAAGATTTCTTGAAGGCATCTGATCATTTCCAAGTAGTCTGTCTGGCTTTGGATGGCCATCCATGGGCCTCCAGCCTTCTCAAGCTTTCATGTCACCTTTTCCCTCCCATCATCTTTGGCTGATATCACTGTATTGCCATCATCATCTTTTAGGCAGCTCTTTCCATATTCCAGCTCCTTTCACAAATGTCATGTCTAACAGATTAACTCATTTGGTTGTTGAAAAGCATATATTGAACACTGCTATGCACGAGGCAGGCACAGTTGAAGGGCTAGGGTCAGAGCAGTGATTGAACAGGCTTCATAGGCCTCCCACCTTCTGTGTCTGAGAGACCACCCTGTCTTCCTAGCCCAGCACACGGTCACATTGTTGGCCCCCTGGGCCTTGGGCGGGTGGTCCTCCTTTCCATTTCCTCAGCCTGATGTGTGCCTGGTGAGCCTCCAGGTGTGTATCCCATGGTGTGAGGGTCTGGCTCTAAAGAAATGCAAGCCCTTCGGAGGCTGGACTGGGTCTGTCCATTCCACAAGTCTTGAGCTGGGCTCAGCATGGTCCAGGTGTTGATATGGATCATCAGATGTCCATAACTCACTGTACAGCTGGCAGCCCAGCTTGGCAATCTACAGAAACTGAGGCCCAGAGCAGGAAGGAGACTTTAGACCCTCCTTTCACCAGAGTTGCCAGAGACCAGAGAGGTCAGGTGGTTTGTCTAGGTTTCACAGCATGATGGCAGGGTTGGTCCCAGAATACAGCTCTACTGGCCATCAGGCTGGACTCCAGCCCCAGTACCATGCTGCTCCCTGGCTGGCCTCCATGCTGCCTGTGGCAGGTAAATGATTATTAATGACCCCCCTGGCAAGGAGACAGGAAACATTTCCCAGCCACAGCTGGGGACCTGCTCCCTGCCAGCCTTAGCCGTCCATACCCGCCCTGATCATGGTGTTCAGCACTGATGTTATCTCCTTTCTGCTGGGCCTTTGGTGCTCCTCTTGCCCACCCACCTCCCACCTCCCTTTCCTCTCAGGGATAAAGGACAGGAGGGCACAGAACTTTCTGTCCCACATCTTTGTCTTCACCACTTTCTCCAGCCCGATTCATCTTCACCTTCTTCCTTGCCCCACACAAACCAGACTCCTCTAGGAAGCCTTCCCTGAATGCACTGCCAGCCCCTCCGGGGGCCCTGTCCTGGGCCCTGGCCACTGAATCTCCCTTATTACAGATTCTGGTCCCATTCAGACAGTTTGTTCTGATGGCACTAAGGCGGGACTGGGGACTTTTTGTGGCTTTTCCTCAATTGCTGTCTTAGGACTGACACATGTAGGATCCTCCCAGATGCCTCTTCCAGGAAGTCCCCAGCCCAACAGGGACTCTCACTTCCTCTGAGCACCCCAGCCGTGCCAGTCCATGCCACACACCATGTACTGCCAGGCCTTCATAGATGGACATTTAGTGAGTACCTACTAAGTGCCCACCAGAGAGGGTAGCTAGAGATGAGCACAGAGTGGGCCTTCAAGTTCTGCCACACATTATGCCAAGTCTGAGCAACAGGGCCTCTGCCCAGTGGCAGGTAGCTAGTGCTAAGTACCAGGGCCCATGGTGGGCAGGGGATGGGGGGGTGCACAGACAAAGGTTGGTACCGGTAGATTGTGTGGGGAGGGCAATGCTGGAGAGAAGTCTGGGGGCCATGGTGGGATAGAGCAGGGCCCCCTAATTCTGCCTTGAGTGGAAGGGAGGGGCAAGACGGGGAGCTTCCAAAAGGGAACACCTAAAATGAGACCTAAGGGATGGCCAGGAGAAATCTGTGGACAGAGAGGAGAGAATGGCGAATGTGAAGGCTTGCTAGTGACAAGCAGAGGGAGGAGAGCACCCTTCCGCTTCTGCCCTTGGAGGCCCTGGATCCCGAGCTGCCTTGGCAGCTGAGTCTGGGCGCCTTGGGGGAAGGGCGAGGCTGGCAGGGGCTAAATTATGCAGGACTTAAAAGCCATGTCAAGGAATTTGGGCTTTTTCTGGAGGGAATCCAGCACTAGGGGAAGAGTTGAAAGCTGGGCAGGGGCTGCTCAGACCTGCATATTTGGGGAGCCCCTGGGCTACGGGTGGAGAGTGCATAGCAGTGGGGAGGAGGCTAGGCAGTATGGTCCAGACAAGGAGTGGTGACACAGGACAAGGAAGTGTGAAGGACGGAGGGAAGGAGAAAGATTGGCCAGTGGTGGGAGAGGGAGGAGGGCAGCTACCGAGATAAAGGGAGATCAAATGCTGCCCCAGGAGTCTGGGTGGGCACATGAGGGAGGACAGGGTTTGAGGGCAAATGCCTAGGCCAAAGGTCTCAGGAAGGCCTCCCAGATCAGGAGCTTTGGGGCTGCATAGCCCTGGACTCCGCTCACCCGGGCTATGGCATCCTCTGTAGCGTGGGGATTTGGGATCTGCCTTGGGCTAAGAGAGTTCAGAATTCAAAAATTAAAACAATCTGTAAAATGTAATATTTAATAAAATTCAGATCCAAAAATGTATCAGTACACTCTAAAATGAGTTAAAATTTAAATTTATGAAAATGTTAAACATACATGATGATTCTAATATCAGTTGTAAGCCTAAGCTGCTCACCTCCACTGCAGATCCGGCTTCCTGGAAGCTGCTACCCCTGGTCTGGCCAGACCCCTGGGGGCTCCAGGACCTTCTGGGCTTGTGTTCAGGGCACCTTCTTTGGGGAGCCTGCCCCTGGCTGGTGGCTTCAGGTGGCAGGCATTTTGCTTTTCCTGTCCCCCACCCTGAGGGAGTTGTCCCCTGGAACTCCTCCGTCTATGGTTGCCTTTACTTGGGGGCCTAAGTACAGAACCAGGGGAGGGGGAAAGGAGAGGAATCACAGGAGCTGAGGGTAAGAAGGGCTGAGAGATGAGGTGCCCAGGAAGAGTGGGGAGGGCCAGGAGGCAGCGAGGGGACGTGAGCAAAGTGGATAGAATAGCAGCATCCTGCCAAAAATACCAGCGTTTCATAATGTAAGACTTGAGCCATTCCTCGAACACTGAAATGTTGAGGTTCCATCTTGCAATCTCAGGGGTGGGCATTGCCTGGCTTCTGCTCTCTTGATCTTGCACAAGGCAATTTTCTGGGCTTTATTTTCTCACCTATAAAAGGAGGAAGTTGGGGTCAATATCTACAAGGAGTGCACAAGCACTAGCTCTGGAGACATATGCCTCTGAGAATCCCGCTTTGTGGGTTTGTGGGGTTCTAGCCTTGCCAGGCTCTGAGCTCCCAGCCAGGGCTGTATGGATGCATGGTTGTGTGATTCTGACATTCTGTGGTTTTAAGTTGCTGAGACTTCAGGAGCGCAAGATGCGGACGTTCTGTGAATCCAGGATTCTAGGATATGATGATTTGATGATTCAGTGATTCTAAATGGGGCTGCTGGGAAGAGCTGTAACCACCTGCCTTGTTAATGTCGATGTTCAGTTATTAAAAACATAACAAGAAGCAATGAAGACAGCTCAGGATGGCAGGTGGCCCCCACCCCAGTGAAGGAGGGGAGGAGGGGCTGGGCTGGCATTAGGGGAACAAGACCCTCTCAACCTCGGTCACGTGGGCTGTTTCTCCTGCCACAACAGAATGTGTATGTGTGTGAGATCTGTGACTCCCTCAGCTTGCAGGGTAAAGAGTCATTTCCTTCATCCCCCTGCCTCTCAACCATTTCAGACTATGGCAAAGAAAGGAGTGCCCTTTCCTCCCAGCCCCTAAAGTCTCTGGGCAGAAAACTCAGCAGTGGAGGAAGGAGAGGGCTTCTCACCGCCCTCTCTCCTGGCAGCCCCGGCCTGAGGGGAAAACAGGACATGAACACTTCCTGGACACAGACACGGAAACACACCAGCTCCTGCCTGTGGAGGGCCCCAAGTATGAAGTGCCTCCGACTAGGGCAGAAGCCAGGGCAGCCAGAGGGAAGTGTAGGCATCGGCTGGTGACCTGTCAGCACCCGTTGAGTACAGGCCAAGGAGGGAGGGCCCTGCTTGGGCCTGAGGGTGGTTGGGAGAAGGGCCTATGGAAGGGGGAAATCCCAGGCCAGGGGGCCTCGAGAGCTGACGACCAGTGGGTGCTCCCCTGTGACAGAGGCCCGTGGCCTAGCCTGGCACACGGTCAGCCCATTTGTCCAGATGCTTGCTGCCTCCTGGGTTATGCACATGCCTCAGCACTACACCAGGGTTGAGGAGGGAACATTCAGGCAGGAGAGAAGGACCTCAGCCCTCTGGAGAGCCTGCTAGGGCGGGTCGCTCAGCAGACCGGTACTGCTGCCAGTCTAGTGGGTTCACAGAGCTGGTGACTGAGCCAGGGAGCTGGCCCAGGTCGCACAGCATGAAACCCTGCTTCCTGATTGCCCCAGTCCTGGGGGCTCCTCATTGCCTGCAGCTCTCCCCCTTCCCTTGGAACACCTGGGGAGCAAGAATGGGCACAGGACTCAGGTCAGGGGGGCACCCATCTTTCTCCTCTCGCCAGCCAGAAGGCGGATGGGGTGCTGCCGGCATCCCCAAGGCTCCATCATCTGCCACATCCTGCCTTGGCCCTGAGAGCAGGGTCTCGGGCACCTGCCCCTCCCACAGTGGCCTCCCTGGGGTTCTCCTCTCTCTTCATACAGCCATTCCTTTCTTCTTACTGACCCATCCCTCACTCTCCTCTCCTCTTCCCCTCACCCCTGCCCCCTGAATTCCAGCAAGTCTCCATCTCTGGTTGGCTGTGTGAGTCTCTCGCAAAAGATTGTTAGACTTGGAAGGACTTTTAGCAGATCATCCAATCCAACCCTTTTATTCTTCAGATAAGGAGAGTAGCTCAGAGAGGGGACAGGCCTGTCCAGAGTGGCCCAGAAGGTTGTGGCAGAGCCTGAGTCACAGAAGTGCTCTGTTCTGGCATCAGACAGCCAGTGTTTGAGGACTGACTGTGTTAGGACCAACCCAACAGGCTTCTCTCCTCAGCCCTGAGCTGTGCTCCTTTCCCCTCCTTTGCCCAGACCATTCTCTTCTCCATCACCATGCTTGCTGCCTGGCTGGCGCTGATCTTGGGGAGACCCTGCCCCGGGACATAGGCCAGAGCTCAGGACTCCGTGATTAGGATGTGCACCCATGCACGCACACACACACAGGCCTATGCAGGTACATGCGTGAGTACATGCAGCTCCCAGGTCAAAACCTGTATTGCATACTTGGAGGCTGTCCTAGAACCTAGTGTCCTCTTCCTGTGAGGCCCCATACCCCTCCCCCAGGAAATCCCCCCAGGACCTCTATGGAGACTGCCTCAATCCCACTAGTGCCTTTGTGATAACTGAGTTCCCTGAGCCTAGGTTTGTCCTGTGTGACCCCAAGGGCAGGGCTGTCTCCCTCTAGCTCTGGGGCCCCTCCTTTAGTGTTCCCTCCTTCTGTCTCCAGGAGGGGCTCAGCTTCCTGTCTCTGGGTAGGGAGAACCATGTCCCCAGAAGACAGTGGGACAATGGGCAGGCAGTGACAGATGAGACGCTGTGTCTTCCTCAATGAAGGCTCCAACCCCCCACCCCCACCCCCCTGACCTCCCTGACCTCCTGGCTGGTGTCTGGGGCATAGCTCTGGCTTGTGGGTCCCTTAGGACTAGGGTCCTGGTCTGACCCCACACCTTGACCTCTCAGTGTAGAGGTCAGAGAATCAGAACCCCTGACCCCCAGCAACAGTTCTCTCCCTGAGCTGTGGAGGCCGGGTCCCCAGGGTACCAGAAGCACCCTAAGGGGTGGTGCGGATTCCTGGGGCCTGTGGCAGGGTGAGCGGGACTGTCTGGCTGAAGGGGAGGCACGAGGCTGCGGTGGGATTCTGGAGGAGCTGCGAATGCCGAACTGAGGCTCCCCTCACCCCGTTCACCTTCCTGTGCTTGAAGCTGGTGACGGGGAAGCAGAGGGCACAGCGCAGGAGCCTCTCCAGGGAGTGGTAGAGAGGCCTGAGGGCAGCTGGAGGCCAAGTGAAACTAGCACTGCCTCCCCTCAGGGAGGAGAGGACACCTCTCAGGCAGCACAGTGGGTGGACCAGCAGAGGCCGGCTGGGAAAGAAGGCTCAGGCTGTGGACAAAAGGGATGGGCCCTGGGGTCAGGTACTTATCTCGGCCCTTGTCATTTCCTCCGCCGGACATGGCTAGGTTAGCAGGGTCATCAAACAGGCCGGAACCAATGCATACCAGGCCCGACAGTAGGGTCAGGCACACGGCCAACTTGTCACACCCTGGGCTGCAGTCAGTCCCTCCTAGAGGCCCAGCCATGTGGCCACAGTCACCCTGGGAGAATGGCCACATCTACACCCTTGCCCGGCACACAAACCCAGTCATCCGGGACAGCACTCAGGCCCAGCTGTGGGCATGGCTGAGCAGGAAGACCCCATAGGACACACGGACATGTCCCACATAGGACATATGGGACAACTAGACACCCTGCCACAGCCATGCCACAAGCAAGCACATAGCAGGTGCAGCTACTGTCATGGGCAGGCATCCAGGTCCTGGGTGAGAAAAAGGGGCACCAGGCAGGGCACCCAGATCCTCCGTGCCAGACTGTGCCCTTCCCACAGCTCGCTGGGCACCCAAGGCTGTTTATTTCCTAGCAGGAATGGGTATCTCATCCCCTTCCCCTTCCCTCTCCCCGTCCCCACCACTTGCTTCCGAAGCTGCCAAATCAAATCAGCCCCTGCACCCGCGCCAGGCTGGCATGGCGGCCAGCAGCTGACTGGAACTGAGCCAGGCTCAGAATATCCCGCCGCCTGCGTCTGTCCAATGCCTGGGTGCGCTTGTTGGGTGGGGGTGGGGAGGGGCAGCTGGCCCCTGGGTAGTGCCTCCCAGAGGGGCTGGGGTTTCTGGACACCACCTGGGTGGTGCACTTCTGGAGGAGTGAGCAGAGAAAGAAGTGTGTCTGCCAGAGCTCAAGGAGCTATGGAAGTGGTGCTGGTGGGATGTGGGGCAGGGGGGTCTTCCTGGAGCCGAGGTGACTGGGCACCAGGCTGGGGTTGGGGGTTCACACACATTCACTCCGGATTCACAGCAACCCTAGCTGGGAGCCTAGCCCAATGACGTGTGAGCCAGACATTACAAATCCCGTTTTATAGAAGGGGAAACTGAGGCTTAGAGAGAGGTAGTGAAGTTCCCTGGAGAGAAGCAGAAGAGGAGGGGACCTCAGAAGGGATAAAAATGTAGCCGTTTCCACCCCTGAGGGTTCCTAGGCTGAAAGAAAGCTCTGCTGAGGGGCAGAGAATAAGCCAGGGGCAGAGGTGCCCATGGGAAACAGGGAGCAAGAAGGGAGAGTAGGGAAAGAGCAGGGTGCAATCTGGAAAGACTTCCTGGAGGAGGCCATCTGTGGGGGACAGGGGGCCCCTGGGTTGCTGGAGGCTGGGTGGAGGGGCAGGCTGGGGAGAAGGGAAAAGGCCTGGCTGGCCTCTCACCCCCTGGCCTTCTTGTCTCTGCAGCCAGCTGGGACCTCCTTGCACAGAAGCCAGTGCCCGCAGGGAGTAAAGATGCCAGACTGGAGGTGAGAGCTCAGCAGAGGGAGGCGTGGGTGGGCTTGGGGGATGGGGGCACAGGCTGGGGGTCAGTCTGAGCATTGCCCCCACCCCTGGGAGGACTGGGAGGCTGGAGCCGAATCTCAGCCCCACCCCCTCCAGCCTAGGGTCACCCCACACCAAGACCACTTCCCCCACCCTATTCTGGCCCCGGGTTCCCTCCAACTGAGGACTCTCCCATGCTCTCCCAAGTCACCCAAGGAACATTTGAAGCTCCTCTGTCATCCTCCCCACCCTCATCCAACAAGTCCCTGATAATTCTCTGACCTGAGTAGTCCACGAACTCCTCTGCTCTCCGTTCCTGCTCCCTGTCCCAGCCCGAGACTACTCGTCTTTCCCCTGGACAGCTTACTGGCTGTCTGCTTTCAGTTGCCCCCTCCTCCATGTGGCTGCCAGATGTATCTTTCTAACACGCAAACCTGAACTTGTCACTTTTCTGATCAAAGATTCTTTGTTCTACCCAGCCCCCTGCTCCCTCTGCAGCCCCTGCCAGGCTACACCCCTTCTTCCATTCCTGCCTCCCCAGAAGTGCTTCTCCTGGCCTCTTCCCCCTTCAGCTCCCCAAATCCTTCTGGGCTCAGCTCTAGCCTCCTCTCCTCTGGGAAGCCCTCCCTGGCCCTCACGCCCCTTCCTCTGAGCTCTCCTGCCCTGGCAGTCAGACTCTGGGGCATTCTGCTGTCTGTACCATTAGCTCCCTGTTTAGTCCATTATGTGACTCTGTGTGTCTTCCCCTCTGAACCTTGAGCTCCTGAGCCTGAGGACATGCCTTTTTCATTCCAAGTCTTCCACCAGCCTCCTTCGAAGGGGTGCCTGGTGAGGACTCAGTGAGTGCACTTCCTCTGAGATGAGGGGCGGCATCTCCAGCCCCTGACCAGGCCTTTGGGGTGCCTCATAGGAATCTTCAATGCTCAGGGGGGCCTTGAGCAATGGAAATGGGGTGGACTGTGGACTTGAAGATTGGGTGAAATCGGACCGAACAGCAAGACCAGCGTGAGCCTTCCCTCCTGCCCAGGCCTAGCTGAGAGGAAGGGAGGCTGCCGCTGTGTCGGCCTCTCCTCTGTACCAGAGCTTTAGATTCACTTTCCTTTAATCCTCACAACCTGCCTTCGAAGCAGGGGCTGTGACTATCCTCCTTTTCATTCAAGGAAGCTGAGGTCCAGGGGAGTCACATAATGAGTCAAACAGGGACAGAGCTGAGAGTGAAACCCAGATGCATCTCGGGCTCAATCCTCATTACGTCCCCGACCCCATCTTGGGTAAGGCAGGAAAGAAGATGCCCCTACAAGGCCTGGTACACAGGGGGCTCAGCATGGGCTCCCTGCTGAGATGTGGGGCTGAGCCCTGAGAATGTCCCTGTAGTGGGGAGCTGGGGAAGGAGGTGGCTGGGAAGTCATTATTAATTTATTTATGGCCATGGCATTCCCCACAGGGTGGGGGCTTCCCGCAGAGCTGGGACAGATGGTGTTCCTGGGAGCCAGCAGTGTCTCAGCAGTCGCTGCCACCTGCCAGGAGAGAGGGATTTGTCATCCTCCCAGGAAGCTGCTCAGGAAGAGGGCTCTGGGGAAGCTGAGACCCTCCTGGGCGATGGGAGCTGGGCCCTGAAGGAAGCAGCCAGATCCAGGCTGCCTGTGTGTGCCTCTGCGCACAGCCCTTGCCCAGGCCCTTAACCCTGCTCCCTGCTGTGTCCAGGCTCCGCCCCTCCTGCCCCTGTAGCCTCCCTGGACCACCCCTGTTGCTCCCTTCACTTGGTCCTCTCTCTGCCTTTCCTGGGTCTCAGTGCTGCTGCCCCCTCCCTCCTCTGGAGGATCTTAGGTTATGAGCCCCTCAGCTCTTAGCTCTGTTCTGTCCCCCAACCCCACACCCACCCTGAAGATGGCAGGGGTCTGCCTGGCCTCTTAGTAGAGCCTGCTCTATGTTTTAGGTTCAGTTAGCTCCCCATCCTGAATGCCCAGGCCCATACTCAGCCCTGCCAGGGAGAGAGGGGTTGCCTCCCTTGGGGACTCTCCAATATAGAAAGGGCAGGACTGAGAGAGTAGGACCCTAAGGTGTTTCTCAGACTGTGGGGACAGCTAGAGGGAAAGAGAGAAGAGGGGTAAGGGAACTGATGACGATTCCCCTGTCAGGGTGGAGGCTGGGGAGACAAGATGGCCTCACCTAGTAGACAGACCATGGAGGGGAAGGACATGAGTTCAAGTCCCTGCTTCACCACATCCTAGCTGTGTGACCTTGAACCAGTCACTTACAGCCTGAGCATCAGTTTCCTTGCCTGCCACAGGGGGATAAGAAGCTCCATCACATTGGACTTAATGGCAGTAGAGCCGCTAGGAGAAATATGGATACAATGTGTATGAGGTGTCTGGACCAGGCCTGCCCTCAGCAGGTCCTTGGAGGGAGTCGGCCCCCTCCCTGCTTCCCTCAAGGCTGAGATCCTGGGAGCAGGACTGGGCTGTGGCCGTGTGAGGCAGGGTGAGCCGCAGGGCTGGGCTGGCATTCGCACGGGTTGTGTGGGCACAGAGTGTCCTCCTGGCACTGGAAGCATGACAGCCAGCACCCATCCTCACCGAGCAGGCACCTGGGATGGCTCCCTGGACTCTATGCCAGCGTCAGCATGGGTGGCTCTCAGAAGCTGACCACATGGACCTCTCTGACTCTCCAGCTGATCTCTGGCCTCATCAGTCAGTGGCCTTGACCCTTCCCATCCTTCAAAGTTCCTAGGCTGCCTCCTCCAGGAAGTGCCCAAGACTTCCCCCAATCCAGCTGGCTCTCAGGGCCCAGGCCAAGGCTGGTGGGCAAGGGCACGGACATCCACACTAGGCACCCAGTGTGCTGTCCAGCACTGGCTCCTCTATTGCTGCCTATAGGATAAGTAACGGCCACACTCTTGGCATGTCATTACCAGCCCCTCATGTCTACTCCTTGTCCCCAGGCATAGCAGTCCTCACTGCCCAGGATACTGGCCCTCCCCGGACTCCCTGCCCTTGCTTGCACTGACCTGTCTCTCTGGAGTGCCTTTCCCTTTTTCTCCACCTACCCACTTTCCAAGCCCTAGATTAGATGTCACCTCCTCTGTGAAGTCCTCTCAGACTGTTCCCTCTACAGTGGGTCAAGTTAGTCTCCCTTATTTCCTGGGCCCTCATAGCCTCTAAGCTTCCCCCGAGCTCTCAGTGGGTAACTTGTTACCCCATGTGGTTATATATCCTTTCCTTGTAATTGTAAACACTTGAGGGTGGGAACCAAGGCTGAATCTCGTGTTTCTCATGGGCTCATGTGAGTCCTGCTTAGGCCTGGTATATAGTAGGTGCTCAATAAATGCTTCTTGATTGAATGAGAATGGCTGTTAAAGGGCTGGAGTAGTTCTAAGAAGGGAATAGTTGCTGGATTGGGGGAAGTCTTGGGAACTTCCTGGAGGAGGCAGCCTTGGAACTTTGAAGGATGGGAAGGGTCAAGGCCACTGATTGATGAGGCCAGAGATCAGCTGGAGAGTCAGAGAGGTCCATGTGGTTGGCTTCTGAGAGAACCACCTGAGGGCCCCAAAGCCCAGTACAGGACGGGGCAAGAGCAGGTGGAGGGCCTGAACAGAGCTCAGAGGCCGCTGTAGGAGGCAGGCTCAGTGCTGAGAGCCTGCAAAACATCTGCCCCCAGATCCTGGGCTGAGGAACACTTGGTCTCAGAGTCTGGGGTGAGGCTGAGGCTGTCAGTGGTGAATACGTGGGCCCAGCATGGTGGGACAGCGACAGTCGGGGGCAGGAGCTAGGGTGGTCCTGTGAGGTAGGATTGCCGTGGGGTTGAGAAAGGTTTGCGTGCAGAAGGAGCAGCTTGTGCACGGGATGTAAGCAGGACGTCCCCAGTCCTGACACTTCAGTGGAACCCAGATTACTGGTCAGGGAGCATCAGGGTGAGTCTAGAAGGGCGGCTGCAGGAAGCACTTTCCAGTTCTGCATTTAAAATTCTTGAGTGAGTGCTCCTAACTGGCAGGTGTGTCAGCCTCCTCCTGGGTTCTGCACATCAGGAGCACGGCCCTGATGATGCCCCGCGGCCCTGAGGGAGCTGCTGCCAACAAGATGGCCACAGCATCTGGCATCCATGGGGCCCTGAGGCCCTGCCATCTGTCTGGCCACCTGTCGGGCTGCACAGGCCCAGGGCATGTAGAGACTTGAGGCCAGGGACGCAGTCTCAGCTGCCACTCTAGCTTGTCTCTCTGTCTGTCTGTTCATCCATCTGTCCACACCCCTGACTGACCAAGGACAACGTGGAGACGGGCACATACAGGTCATGCCTTCAGAGAAGCCTAGTCGGAAGTGGGAGGCATCAAACACCCAGAGAAGACACAAGCTGAGAGGGGGTAGGCCCAGGGAGGTCCTGCCCCTTGAGGGCTTGGACTGAGGCTCAGAAAGAGGCAGAGACTGGCTCAGAGGCGCAAGGCAGGTCTGAGGCAGGGCTAGGCTAGATGCTGTGGGCCCCCGGACAAAGTTCCTCAGGCTGGCCCCTCCCCCACCACCTTGTCTGGTCTTTGGCTGTAAACACAGGGAGAACAAGTTCCGTTTCCCGGGAAATATTTATCTCAGACCGTGTGGGGATAGCGCGCTGGCCTCCGCATGTCCTTCCTGCAGGCTGGTCTGGGGCAGGAGGTGAGCGCTCAGCAGCTGTGAGGGGCAATCTGTGGGGCCCCGAAGGCAGGGTCAGGAAGGGTGTGCCCCGAGGCTGCTGCTTGGTGCTCAGTGTGAACGCTGGCTGGTGTGGGTGACAGGAGGAAGCTGATAGGAGCAGACCTGTTTTTCTCCAAATCCCACAACATAGCCTGCCTGCCTCCTGTTCCTGTCATCAGCCTGTCAGCCCTGTCTGCTCTAGGTTCCTGCCTCCAGGCCTTTGCTCCTGTCTGGTGTTCCCACTGGGCTGCCTTTTCTTCCTCTTCCATGGATTTTCCAACCCTCAGCTGCTTTCCTCTGCAAAACTTTCCCTAACTCCCTAACTCCCTAACCCTTTGTCCTCCCCTTCCACCATCTGCCCCTCCTCTCTGGCTCTGGGAAGCTTCAGGCTGAGCCCCAGAGACCAGCTAAGGTCTTGTCTCAAGCTGTTCAGACAGAGTAGACAGTTTTGTCCAAGCTGCCCAAGAGTGGTCCCCCACTCCAAAAAGCACAGGCCTGGGCACCACGGGAATGGGATAGGGCCCAGAGGTCACCACATTCAGGGGAGCTGGCATAAGGCCAGGCACACGGGGGATCCAGGCTGACTGAATAGGGGAAAATCCCAGAGGCCCATCCAGAATGAGGCGGAGGAGAGAGGCCCAGCACTCCTGCTGGCCACCTCTTGGGCTTTGGGCTGTGTATCCCAGGCTAGGCCAGGCCTGACTAGGGCCCTGACAACAGGAAATCCTTGAAGGAACAAGCAGCGGCTGAGGACTGTGAGCACAACAACAGGAAACAGCCTTGACATGGGGCAGCAGCTCTGGCGACTGTGCCCAGCAGGGTGAGGGTGGAGTGAGGAGCTTGTGGGACCCGGGTGATGATGGGGTGACACTGAGATACTGACTGTGGGCCAGTGTTGTTCTACTGAGTGTGTGACCTCAATCATCGCATACTGTCAGGAGAATGGGGGAGCCACTGAGTGTGACACTGAATGTCTGACATTATAATGCTGAGTAATACCAAGTGTGTGGCTGTGAGGATCAAAACACGGACGAATGACACTGGGTGATAACAGCTGTGGTCCTGAGTTTGTGGCTCAAGCGTCTGACACTGAATTGTGAAACCGTGTGTGTAGCCCAAGCATACCATATGAGGCTGAGTGTGCCGCCAAGTGTGTGACGTGGAGTGATGTCAGGTGCGTGAAAACCAGTGTGTGATGCTGTGGGACTCTGAGCCTGAGGTTGAATGTGTGATGCTGTATGTAACGGTTATGACAGTGTGAAATGTGGGCACACAATACTGCGTGTGGCACTGTCATGGGAAGACCCCATGGGTTCAGGCAGGGAAGTGACATGGGTCCAATTTATGATTTTGAAAGATTGCTGTGGATGGGGGTGTATGTGGGGTCTATGTATGTATGTGCATATTGGAGAGGCTGAGAGGAGGTGGGCAGACAAGCGGGAGGCTACTGAGCCACCCAGGCAGGATACGGAGGTATTGGGTTAAGGGGGTGGCAGAAGAGTTGGAAACAAATGTGTGAACTTGGGATATTTGGGAAGTTGAGATGACAGACTTGCTGAAGGATGAGGGGTTGAGCCAAGAGGAAAGATGAAGGATGGCTCCCAGGCTTCTGTCTCGAAGAACCAAATGATAGACTGTGGAGACATTACTGAGACGGGCGAAGACTGGGGGAGGTCAGGGTTAGTAGGATGAAAGAGGACAAGGAGTGGAAATGAAGAGACCTGCTTTGGATGTAAGTCAAACATCCAGTTGAAGATGCTTGGCAGGCAGTGGAGGCTAGGATGGGGATATGTCTGGGAGTCGGCAGGCATGGGAGGCGTATTAACCTGCGGACTGAGGACTGAGCCCCGAGCCCTGCACACACCATCATTTAGAGGCCAGAGGGGTGAAAAGGAACAGCAAAGAGACAGCAGGAGTGGCCAGGGAGGTGGAGGCACAGGAGTGGGGGTACTCAAAGGGGAGGGCGGCTGCGCCCCCAGGTGAGGTGGGAACAGGGAGATGGTGCAGGACCAGGCCAGCACGTCAGCCTGAGGAGAGCCAGTCAGTGACAGGGTGGGGCCAGAGCCAGCTGGCCTGGGGGCGCGGGTGGGAGGTGAAGACAGGATAGTCAGCCCCTGGGAGGCGTTTGGCTGTGAGGGAGGCAGAGAAGGGCCATGGTTGCTGGAAAGAGGTGTGAGGTCAAGGAAGTGTACGATCTTTCTATTACAGAATATTTCAAACACACAGAATAATAGAATAATACAATAAACTTGCCATGTACCCATCTCCCAAATCTAACAGTTACCAAGATTTGGGTGTATTCAGTTCATCTATCCCTCCTCCCTCACTTTTTTTTCTTTTTTTTTCTCCTAAAGTATTTTGTTTTAGAATTTTTATTTGTGGTAAGACATACATAACCTGAAGTTCACCATCTTCACCATTTTTAAGTGCCTAGTTCAGTAGTGTTAAGTCCATTCACACTGAAGTGCAGCCAGCCTCCATAGCTTTTTCATTTTACAAAGCTGAAACTTAAACCCATTAAACAACTCTCCATCCCCCCCAGCCCCTGGCAGTCACCTTTCTTCTTTCAGTCTCTATGAATTTGACTACTCCAGGTACCTCATGTAAGTGGACTCACACAGTATTTGTCTTTTTGTGACTGGCTTATTTCACTTGACATAATGTCCTCAGGTTTATCCAGGTCGTAGCATGTTTCAGAATTTCCTTCCTTTTTGAAGCTGAATAATATTCTGCTATAGGCATCTACCACATTTTGTTTATCCATTCATCCACCCTTGGACATGGAGATTGCTTCTACCTCTTGGCTATTGTGAATAATGCTGCAGTGAACACGGTGCACAAATCTCTCTTGAAGATCCTGCGTTCAATTCTTTTAGGTACTTATGCAGAAGCAGAAGAGCTGGATCATATGGTGATTTTAAGTGTTTGAGGACCCTCCATACTGTTTTCCACAGCACCCCCACTCAGTTCCCTGCACTCGGGCACCTAGTGTGTGGGGCACACTGGTGGGTGTGCAGGGAGGCTTACGGATGTAATGTGTTCTCCTGTGTCCACAGCCCTCCTCTCCCTCTCTCACCCCTTCTGTCCCCTGCTCAGCATTGTTAGACACCCCCCACCCCGCCCCCCAGCTTGCTGCCACACCCTCCTCCCCTGACTCCTGCCATCCACACCCACTGTCAGCCTCCAGCCCAGGCTCCTGCGGCTTCATTCAATTAGGCCGAAGCAATTTGCTCAAGGAAAAACCCATAATTTGGTTAATCACACCAGCAGGGGATCTGGCCCCTGTTGGGTGGGTGGGGATGGGTAGGAGGTCCACACCAATCAGCAGCTGAGGGCACAGGTCTGTGAGTGCCTGTCTCTTGGGACTCCCACCAGGCCCTGGGCTCCATTCAGGAGCCAACAGAGTCCAGAGCTTGGGTCTCCCCACTTTCAGCCCCAGAGGTTTTGAGACAGGAGCTTGGACTGCCTGGGCGTCTCTGGGGAGGAGAGCGGGTGGTCCCTGGCTCTCTCCATGTCTCAGTCTCCCTGTCTGACAATGGGAGTTGGGCCGGGAGGGCGGTTCTGAGAATCTGGCCCGCTAAGCTTGCCCCGCATCCCAGGTCTGGTCAGTCCCCCTCATGGCTTCTGTAGGGCCTTCTCTCAGCCTTTGGGGAGGGACAGCTGGAGGGCGGGTCAGGGGGGTGGAGCCCCAGGGGAAGTTAGGAGGGGGTGGATGTTCTCAGAGTCTCATCTGAACATGTCCACCCCAGTTCTGAGTCAGAGACCCTCTAGTCGCAAGCTGCACACCTGGAGTGGGACTGGGAAGCAAGGGAGTAACTATCTCTTAGTCACCTGCAGGGCCACTGCCTCCAACCTCACAGTGGCTCCAACAGTGGTGGGGAGGTGCTGAAACCTAGCCCCCCTGAATCCTTGCCCCTGGCTGCATCTGCCCGGAAAGTTGGGGTCGCCTCTCTAACTTTCACAGAGGTGACCTAGCCCCAGCTTAGGCAGGACTCATATGGCACTGGTTTAGACTTCTCAGTACCTCTGGGAGAAGGCACCATTTTACACATGAGGAAACTGATCCCAAAAATGTTCAGAGACTTGTGCAATGCCACACAAGTAACATGTAGCAGGTTAGGGGTGTGAGCCCAGGTCTGGCAGACGCGATGGAGGGATCCATGGGCAAAGGAGAATCAGACCCCCCTGCACAGATGCCGCCACTCTCAGCCACATGCTCATTCACTCATTTGGACACCAAACCAGCCCCCGGGACACTCACAGTCCCTCAGACAGCCGCACGCTCACTGCAGACACTCGTACAGACAAAAGCACACAGGCTGTGATGGTCACCTGCACATGCAGGTGGCTCATGCACAAATGTGGACACGGGTGCTCAGGCATTTTCTCCCACACTTTCTCCCACACAGTCACAGACCCATGTACTTTCACACAGACATTCTCCTTGTGACCCAATGGGCCCATATCTTGCTGTGGCTCCGTGATGGCCTGTGGGGACACGCATTACGGATGACTGTGGGCAGGCACATACGTGCTTAGATTGCCAGCAAAGAAGGAGCCCCCACAGGGTGAGCAAAACAGTCAGTTTCATTAAGTGTATCCGGAATGTTGCGATAAGAAAAGTCACACAAAAGCAATTTTGATTTTCATTACCAAGACAAAATTATATAGGGTCTAATGGGGGATCATTGTCAACTTTTGGGGGGTTTGGGCCTCTAAAGCACCTACACAGATTCACCAGAGCAACAATCCCAAGAGATCTCCCATGTTCACGTGTTTACCCAGCCCTGGACTGTGTGTGTGTGTGCACGCACGCATGCTGGCACACTCCATGTCTCCTGGGTTCTTGGAATGTAAGGAGAGAGAGGAGAAGTTCCAGGGACTCCAGATGTTTGTTCTCTGGCTTCCTGGGCCCTCCAAAGGCAAATAACTTTGGATGCCAGCCTGCCTGCCTGGGCGGGATGGGCAGGGGGTGGGGTGTGTGAAGATCCTGCCCCGTGACTGGAGCCTTACCTGATGATGTAGGGCCCAGGCCCATGGCCGGCTTCCCCGGAGCTCATGGGTCCATCACCTCGCCTCTCTGGGGCTCAGGTCCCTGATCTGAACAATGGAGGCAGAGAGGAGGTGAGACTGGATGGGTCTTCCCTGGAGAAATGGAGAGAGAGAGAGACATTCTCGGCCTAGGGTGCAGAAGAGAAAACCAAAGCTGGGGAGGGGAGACGGAGGGGCCCAGTAGGGCTCAGGGCAAAGCATAGGGCCCCAGGCCTGCAGTGTCTTCACACTGATCTCCCACCTTACCAGGTGAAGAGCTGCTCCTCTAGCTGCCCAGAGTGGGGCAGGTATCCGCCCAGCCCTTGCTGATCCACAGGGGGCAGGGAGGGCGGGAGGGGAGGATGACAGTCTGAGTCGTGAGCACCTGAGGACAGGCCACAGAGCAGAGCACAGCAGGGAAGGGCACTTGAGTAGACCAGCCCAGGGCAGGTCTGGAACATAGGAGAGGACTGAGGATGGCCAGGTGCAGGAGATGGAAATGGACAGCCAAGGCCTGGAGGTGGAGTGGGGAAGGGGTGGGGGGCATAAGTTTGGAGAGTCGGGAAGTGGCTGGAGCTCAGGGAGTCAGGGGGAGCAGCAGTGACCCCACTGTGAGGGCTGAGCACTTCATGCCCAGCTGCCCATAGGCCTGGGAGCTCAGAGCCTATCCCAGCTCCTGGAGCCCTGGCGGTCTCACAAAAGGAGGACTACAGTCAGATGTAAGTTTTAACCAAATACTGCAGGTAAGGGTGGGGGCAGTCACAGAGGCCCCACTCTGGGGAGCGTAGTGGATGGGAACCCAGAGGCAGGGGCATGCCTGAGATGAACACAGCCCAGAAAATTCCTCATTCCAACCCCAATAAAGAAGGGCTATTTTTAGGAACAATAAAAGTACTCACACATTCCTGCAGGGCCAGGGAAAAGGGAGGGGGGTCAGGAGTCAGCACAGAGGGAAAGGGTGGACCCCACTCCTCCCTCCAAATCTGGCTTTGTCTTCAGGGTCTCCCCCTCAGGGCTGGGGAGGCTTTGTGACCCTGACCAGCCATGCCCCTCCCTGGTCTGTCCTCAGGGTCCCTTCCTGGTTCTGTGTCTGTCCCTCTGCCTATGAATTGGTCTTGTCTCTGTCCCAGTCATTTTCTCATACTCCCCTAACCCCCAGCCCCCGATCTGGGGACCAGCTGGGATGGGCCAGGCCCTGAAAGTTGCCAAATACAGTCATGGGTCCCAGCAGTGAGGCTGGGAGAGATGCATACCAGGGAAGATAGACAGCAAGGGGGACAGACATGGAGAACGCAGGCAGGCTGAGGAGTAGGGAAAAGAGAGCTCAGAACCAGCAGGGAGAGCACCAAAGCAGGTGCCATGGCCCTGGCAGCTCCCCTGTGTCCTGCTCTGTTTTGTCCTGGGAGGAGACCACCCTGCCAGGCCCACCCTCCCTCCACCCCACTGCACCTCCCCAGGCCAGCCCTTCCCCCCTGCCCTCTGGAGGCCCACACTCACCCTGTGCCAGGTGAATGCCATCCAGCGTTTACCTCCCACTCTGGGCCCTGTGTCTGGCACAACAGAAAAGACAAGAGGCCCAGTCCCTGACGTGCAGGAAGACATCCAGCTCCATCCTGCATATTAGAGGGGTGCAGCCAAGGCAGAGATTTGGAGGGGCCCAAAGGCGACAGTGCTCAAGAGGAAGGGAGCCTAGTGTGTCCGGAAGGGCTCTGGGCTGTGGCAAGGGCCCCCTGCCTCCAGGCTAGGCCCTGGGCAAGTCCTTTCCTGCCTCCTCTGGCCTTAGTCTACCCCCCATAAAGCTGGAGTTTGGGCTCTGGTCCTGCGGGAATACTCAGGAGGCCTGGGAGGAGAACAAGAGACCCACCCAGGAAGCCTGTCTGGAGGAGGTGACCTTACTCATGAAAGAAGGTGACAGTGATGATGCTCCTCTCAAGGAAGAGTCCTTCTGTCCTGACATGCTGTCCTCAGCCCTGTCTGCACCGGGAGATAATCCTACAGGTGAAGGACCTCCTGACCCACGAGATGCCTTGGAAAGGTTGCCAAAGGCACTCGGCACAAGGAGCCCTCATTCCTGAAGCTCCTTTTCCTCTGTCTAGTCACTGTGCCAGACTTGGGAAACCCTGAGAGTCTCAGCTGTCTTCCCAGCCAGAGGACCTCCAGAGATCATGCGGTCGGCCCTTCTGTTCAGTGATGACACGTGCCCCTCACAGTCCAGTAGGTTTGGGCACACAGGGATCCAGCTGGTCATTTTATTGCTCAGCAAACACCTCCTGTGGTGGCCTGGATGATGCTGGGGACCCAGGGAAGAGCAGGACACGCCTCTGTCTTCTGAGAGCTCCCAGTCTGATGGGGGAGCCGGACTGGGCGTGTGGCCCATGCCACGCCATGATGGGGGAGGCACTGGGCTGTCAGACCCCGAAGTGGGAGGGTCAGAATTTCCTACAGCAGGGCAACGACAAAATGTTCCTGGAGGGAGACCCAGTGAAGGCCGGTCAGTCACTCGTCATTCATTTATCCGTGTATCCAATTGTTCCTTTGGCCATTATTTCCTGGAACTCTTTTCTGACACTGTTCCTGCTGGTCCCACAGCTCCATCCTCCCTTCCTGCTGGGCCACCGGGCCTCTCAGGGGCTCTGGCCTTGCTTTGTCTGGCTCCTAACCCATCATGAGGGCCATCTGAGGGAGGGAGGCTAAGTTTGAAGATACTTTGGATCAAGGATCACAGAGCTGCAGGCCAGCCATTCTCCAGGGCACAGACTCCCAGGCAGGGCCCCATCCTTACTTGCATACCACTGGGGACAGGGAGCTCACCCCTTCCTCTTGCCCAGGCTTCTCTCTTATGGCATGACTCACAACAAGTTTACATCTGCCTCCTTGTGACTGTCCCTCTATGCCAGGAGTCAGGGACAGCATAGCGTCAGGTGACCAAGATGACTGGGACAGCCATGAAGGGGGCTGCTGGTGAGGTGCCTGGGATCAGATGTCAGTCCTGGCTTGAGCTGGGTGCCAAGGGAAAGGTGGGCGATGGGGGTGCAGGTCAGTATTGGCTCTGCCATGTGGATGAGGCAGCTGAAAGTGGGGGGCGGGTAGGAGAAGCCACGTGCCTGTTCTGGCCCTCCTTGATCTGAGGTCTGTCTCCCATGGCCACCTTCCCCTCCCCGTGCTCAGCTCCTCTCTCCCACCTCTGCCCACTCTGGCTGTTCCTATATGCCCTCCTCTCCTGACCCCAGACCTCGTTCTGGGGACTGAAGGGTCCCAGTGGGTCAGGCCCTTGGTGAGCTGATTGTTCACACATATTACCTTCCCTCCCCAGCTCCTTCCTCCTTCCCATCCTTCATCCACCCCCAAGCCTAGTCTCAGAGGGATGGGGGTTCTGGGGGGCCCTGGGACAATCCAAGGGCATTCTGGAGACGGCAGGAGAAGAATAGAAGCTGCAACTGACTCAGAAAGGGTGAGTGGCCAGAGGAGCTGGTTGTGACCATCGGAGGGGAGGAGCCAGCAGTGTGGGGACCGAGCTCCCTAGCGAGGGGGGAGACGCCCTGGGGGGCAGGGGGCACCACGACTGGGCTCAGGTGTATTCTACAGTGCACGTGTCTCCAGTGTGGCTCAGAGGCTGGGGACGCGGCCCTGTTGGAGTAACAACTGAAGCCGGAGTCTGCAAGGGTGGGAGGACGAGGTGGTGGCTGGGGGAGGGGCAGGGGGCAACAGAGGAGGGCGAGGGACAGGCCCCTCCTTGAGGGCAGGGCTCCTGAGTTCTGAGAGGCCCCTTCCACACATCCTTGTCCCACGTTACCCACTGTCCCACCTCAGTCTCTCCTCCCGGCCTCTTCTCTCCTGGGGGCCTTCCCCGTGGAGTCCCCCTCATGTGGTCTGGGTGGCATAGATTTGCCATCAGAGGACAGGCTGTTCTCATTTGCGCAAGTCCCCTCCCATTACTCCCCTCACCTAGAAAATGGGATGATCACAACAGGCACCCCTCCAGGTCCGTAGGAAGATTAAAGACACTGTATGTCCCTGGGTCTCAGCGTGGCCCCTGCACCAGCCGCGTGGCACCACCATCATGGGAAATGCAAAGTCCTGACCTCGGCCCAGATGTGCTGTATGAGAAACTGGGAGTGCGCCGGCACTGGCTGGTAGGCTCCCTGGGGGTCCTGGTGCGCACTCAAGTTTGCAAGCTGCTGGTGGACACAGCGGCTGCTTGAGAAAGGTGACTTCCCTCCCTTAATCTTGGCACCCAGCTCAAGCCAGGACTGACATCTGATCTAGTCCGGCTGTGACCCAGGTCTCTGTCCTGCCCGTTCCTTCAGATCAGGTCTCCCAAGAGTCCCCAAGCCTCTGTCCTCCATTCCCCTGCCCCCCATCCGGCTCAGCCTTGTTGAAAGGACGCTTGGGGATACAAGATCTTGGTGCTCACAGGCAGCTCCTCTCCGAGTATTTAAGCAGCAGGGTCTGTTAGAGGCAGTTCCTCGGGCAGGTGGCAGGCATGGGTGGGAGGAGGCGGGGAGGAGGGACTGCCTCTTGCTGTCTTCTGACTGCAGGGCTGGGCGAGCTCTGAGGGCTGTGTGGAGCTGCAGAATAAGCTTGGGGTTCTGGGCTCAGGCTGGAGTCCGAGGCCCAGCTGAAGTGGACTCTGTGGTCTGAGCCCCCAGGAGGCCTTCTTTGGGGGATTGCTGCCAGACACCCCATAGTGCAGCTGGGTTGCTAGTGCCAGGCGCATGCAGGGCACAGATAGAAAAATTCTCCTTCACCCTTGGGCCCTGTTCTCTGAGAAGATGAGAGACTGTGTATCCTGCCCACCAGAACAGAGGGCAGGAAGCAGGCATATAGCCAGCATCTGCCCCAGCACCCCTGATTTCTCCCATCGTGGTCACCTTCCTGGGCTCTCCCATCCTGTGGGTACCCATCTTGGGTCACGTGCTTTCTCTCAAGTTCTCAAGGTGACTCCCTGGAGGTTTGGGGAAGGCGGAGGCAGGAGAGACAGGAATGGGTGGGGGTGGGGGTGTGCAGGAGAGAGATGGCAGGAGACGCCAACTGAGAGGAGAGAGGATTTGGAAGTGGGCAAAGCCACTGAGACGTTGAGAATCATGGGGGTGAGACAGGAGAGCAGCTGTGAGAGAAGGACATGGACCAGCGGAGACACAGGAGAGAGACCCACTCGGGGGGCTCGGGATATGCAGCCCCAGAGGGAAGGGAAGAGGAATAGAGAGTATGAGGGCTTCAAGGCCTAGGGGCATCTTGAAGGACATCCCCCAGAGAAGGGGACAACAAGGCCCACAGAGGTCCCCAGCCCAGGCCACCCAGGGGACCCAGCACAAGCAGTTGGATGAATCTGTATGGCCAGTCCCAGTCACACAGCCCGAGTCCTGAGAGGTTCTTGACAGTTGGGTTTGATGTCATGCCCCTCTGCCAGGCCACCAGGAAAGGCACTGTGAGGCTTCCTTCCAAAGGGTGGGGAGGGGTGCTCTAGGTTTCTGGCAGCTGGGGAGCCATAGGACGGTTTAAGGAGGTGGGGAAAGACATAGAGACTCATGGAGACAAGACAGGAGAGCAGCTTGTGACACTGACCTGGACCCTCAAGAAGGGCATGAGTCTCTGTACAGGTGGCACCAGAAGGGATAAGGCCAAGATCTCTGGCTTCAAAACATCCTAGGCATTGAGAAGGAGTTAGAAGTGGTTTGCTCTGGACCTCTTCCCAACCCCCAAAAGAGTAGAAAACCTGGTCCAGCCCCAGCACTGGCTCCAGAGGAGCCCAGACTCAGAAGAGACTCCCATTTCTTGGTACTGTGTGGGTAGCGGGTGGCTACAGTGCTGACTGACCCCCGTCTCCAACCACACACCTGCAGGAAGGCTCCCCACACCTGCCCATCCATCCCTCCCTCCAACCACCCACCCTGCCTTCCTCCCATCCTTCCATCCATCAATCCACTCATCCATCCATTCTTTCATCCACCCACCCATTCATACACACATCCATTCACCCATCCTCATTGAATTAAACGACAAAACCACAGAACTATATGCTGCAGAGCTGTAAAGACCCATTTTTACTAATGAGGAAACTGAGGCTGAGAAGAGGAAAGTGGCCTGCTAATGCCACACAGAAGTTCTGTAGTCAGTCTGGGACAGGACTGGAAATCACTGCTCTTTTCTACACCACAAATTCTCCTCTGGGGTCTGGGAAACCACTTGTTGTTACACTGATATTTATGCTGATGTTTGTTCAAAAAAGCTAGGAGGTCAGGAAATATGACCTTTTTCACCCACCGTGGGCCTGGGCTGTGTGTGTGTGCAGCATGTGTGCACACGTGTATGTGTGTGCACAGATGCTCATGCCTAAGTGTGTATTTGTGCATGCATTGTATGTATGGTTGCATTTTTATCTGTGTACATGTCTGTGTGAGGGTGTGTGCATGTGTGTTGGGCAGAGTTGTGCGCATTCTCAGCTCTCCCCACTGACTCCTCCCTTCACTGAGGCAGCTGCTCTGCTCTCATAGCTGCACCTCATGAGCTTTGGAATTTGGGCTATTTCCTTCCCTGAGCTGATGCGGTGGAGGTGAAGTTGCTCTGACATGTAAGGAAGATTCAGGTAGGAGGTGGCATTTGAAAAAGTCTTGAAGGCCCCTTCAGGAGCCAGGTGTAAAGTGGTCCTACCCTGCTGTGGTTCCTGCACCCAGAAACTCCACTCCTGGGGCAGGCAGGGCAGGGCCAGGAGGTGGACAGACAGGAATGCTAGGTGAGAGCCCCAGGCTTCATCAGCCATGTCTGCATGGGCCCACTCTGACCAAGGCCATGAAGCCTCCTCCCTGTTGCTGCCCCAGCTCGCCCCAAGTTTGCTTCCCCTCCCCCCTCACCACCACATCCTGCCCTTAGCCTGTAGTCACAGAAAACTGATCAGTGTAAACAAAGGCCAGACAAGCACCTGCCAATTCCACTAAAGGACATGTCCAGGCATCCCCCAATCCAAGTAAAGGGCAGGTCAGGAGCCCACCAATCAGAACAAAGGACAGAATATTTTCTCTAAGCCCCCTGGGGAGGGAGCCTGAGGGGATTGGATGCAGAGAAGGAGCTAGACAGGAGCTGGAGATCCAGAGATTTGGGTTCTGGATCAGGTTCTGCCCTGACTGGCTGGTTGACCTCAGATGGGACATTGCTTCTCTTTGAGCCTTGGTTTCCTCATCTGTCAAATGGTGAGACTTAGCTGTCCCAAGCCTGTGGTTTTGAAAAATTTCTCCCCCCACGTTAGAGTTCACTCCATCACTTTGACTGCTCTTCTCCGGCTTCCATAGCACACACATCAAACTCCACAGAAGGGCAGAGCCCCTCAGGGCTCAGCTTGTCTGCTCCCCACACCCCCATCCACCTCCAGGCAAAAACAGACCTGAACCAGCACCACCTTCTGGAGCCTGCCCTGGGAGCCCTGGGCTGAGGAGCCTGGGTTGGCAGACTTTATTCTGGGATTATTTGGAGCATCAGCTCTTCCTTCTCTCTTTAGACTACAAAATTGACTTCAAAAGGCCACAGTAGCCCACACGTACATGGTGTGTGCCAGTGTTACTGAGAAAGAGCTGCACCCCTGTGAACCTGTGTGCATACCTAGAGGGTGTCTAAAGGCGTGCTGGGGCGTTTCTGCAAGAATAAGGGTCTGGGGCTATGTGGCCAGCTATGTGTGGTGCTGAGGGTACGTGAACTGTGATGAGGAAAGCCTAAGGGTTAAGGACAATTGATCCAGTTTGGGGATTATTAATGTTTGGAATCAGCAGCGTCTGATGTCCAAGGGTAGAAATGTTCTCTCTGACCAAACATATCTTCATCCTTGAGGAGTGGGAGGCATCAAAGGGATGCTGGCACGTGGGACAGCAATGCCAAGTAAGCTTTCAGGGAGAAAGGCCACTGCTGCCTCCCTCTTTGGAACATAGGACTGGGATGGGTGGGGTGGGATCTGGGAGGAAACTGAATCCAAGAAGACTCAGGGTGAAATTTGGAGCTGAAGCCTGGACCACAGGCTTCATCTGGACACCAAAGCAGAACTCCCTTCTGTGGCCTTTCTGAGAAATGGACATTTAGCCCATTCTTGCACAGCCTCAGGGATGGGGAGCTCATTTCCTCTCTCTTTCCTGGTGGCCTCTGCCTATATAGCATGGTTCAGCCTAGAAGAAGGTCCTTCATCCCACTGGACCAAGACCAGCCTCCTTGAAATCCTAAGGGTCTCCAGGCTGTCCCTGGGGCCAGGGTCTGGGTCTGCTCTGCTTTAGGCTAGGCGCCCAAGTTCTCCAGTCTGAGTCATATATAGGACTTGGTTTCCAGTTTCCTCCTTACATGGGTCACCTCCTCCGAACTAGGCATGGTCTAATCAGCGTGTATAAGTGGGGAAGCCATCATCTAAAGCTAATAGATCTTTATTAATATGGCATGCAGTTTCAGCATTTGTACTTATTACCAGCCATACATACACTAAGGACTCATGCTGAGCTGATGGTCCACTAAGACCCTCAACCTCATATCATTTTTACATGAATGGGGGCCAAGCTATGTCTCCTTCATCTTATAGTTAATCACTTTGCCTTTTGAACACAGACCTAGCCATCCCACAGGGAAGACATCAGAAAGAACTTCCAAGGGCTAGCGGGGAGGGCATGGCTGAGTGGATGGTATGAGTCATGATCCTGCCTTGGCCCTGGATCCGTTGTTCCATTACCCTTCTCTTTGATTCCTGTGGCTCTGGCCAAGTTAATAGAGCGAGAAGCAGGGACCTTTCTTGTCTCTGTTCCGCCTTTCCAAGGACAAGGCCTGCTCCTGGGACGGGAAGGCTGTAAGGCAGTCAAGGCTGACTTCTCCTTTCTCTCCTATCTTGCCAGGGGCTGGCACAGCTATGTTTCTTCCCGCCTTGTGGGTTCATGTACCCCTTGGACTTTTTCTACTCCCAACCCAGCCTCTCACTAGGCTGAAAAATGATTGGGTGAGACCTCTTCACTTCCTGGGGAAAATGAGTGGGACCCAGATTCAGTGAATATTTAGCTGAGCATCTACTCTGTGTGGCTACTCTGTGAAGCACTATTAGGGCTCAGTTCCATTTTATCTTCATATCAACCTGTAGGAGAGAGAGCCACAGTTGCCCCCAATTTACAGATAAGAAGATGGACTTACCAAGGCATGCGCTGCTAATAAGTAGTGCAACTAGGATTCAAATCAGGGGGTTTTGTTTGCTTGTTTTGCTTTGTTTTAATGTGGAAGCTTGTGTGTTTTTTTACTATGCCAGAGTTGTCCTAAGCCAAGGGATAAGGGACCTGGGGTCTAGTCCAGACTTGACCTCTAGACTTACTGTGACTTCTTTGCTATGCCCCTGACCCTTCTCTGAGCTGGTTTCTCCATCTGTAGGATGAAGAGAACTAGACATTCTAAAGCCTTTACTCTTGCTGGATTCTGAGATCCTGGGATTCAGCTGAGAGCCTTGGGCTCTGGGAGTCTGTGCTCAAAGCCTTCTGGGTAGATGGACTGCCCTGACCTACATGGAAAAGGCCCTCACTGCCCTTTCCTCTCTTCCAGGATGTTTTGCTGAGCCTAGGCTCTGTCATCGACATTGTGGGCTTGCAACGGGCTGTCAAGGAGGCCCTCTCAGCTGTGCTTCCCAGAGTGGTAGGTGCTTTGCTCCACATTTTCCCCACCCCCTAAACCTTTGCCCAGTTCCTTGCTGTATTTCACACAGGGCTGAGAAGGAGGGAAGAGCAGAGTCCCTGCCTAGAGGACTCTCATGGGGAAGTGAAGGGTTTGGGTGTATGTTCTGGGAGAGCTTCCTGGAGGAGAAAAAGCTGAAACTAAGCCTCAAAGAATGTATTTGTAGAGGAATCCTGGAATGTCTTGACATAGAAGGGGCCTCAGAGCTGAGCTGGAAAGATGATGCTTTCAGATAATGAAAGGGATTTACGTAGGCTAACAGCTAGGACATGGTGGGGTCAGGTCGGCCTTCAAATATGTACAGCCGGGGGGGGTGAGGGTAGACATGCACAAGAACTTCCTTGATGCCAGGTCTGGGAGGTGCTAGAATGGGGCTCAGCATTGATGAATGGATCTATGCTGAGTTAAAGTGTCCTGCCTGGAGACAGGAGGCTGGACAAGGTGACCTCTAGAAACCTTTAAGCTTTTCTCTGACCCATCCCAACACCATGGATGAGGTTGCAGATTAGAGAATGGTTGCCTAGGCCCATGGTCACCTGCTCACTATGGTTGCCTGCGCCCAGAGTGCCTTGGTGAGGGGACTGTGCCCCTCTTCAGCTGCCCCAGGCCACTCCCCAACCTGGCTCCAACGGCTACTGTTCATTCCTTAGGTAGTAGAATGGATAAACTGGCCCTCAAGACTCAAAGCAGCAGTGTCTTGGTTGTGCCACATAGAGGGAAGCAGGAGATTCCTGCTGGGAAGATGTCAGCTGGGAAGGGGTGTTTGACCCAGCCTAAGGGGCACAGAAGAATTCCTGGAGAAGGAGATGCGTGAACAGTCCCCGTGGGTTGGAATGTCTTCTCCCCTTCTCAAGACATTGGCCAAGTCCAGGCTCTGCTCCAGGAAATAAGGCTAATTCAGAATGTGACCCCCTCCCACCCCACCCAACCAGAAGCCCATTGTGTCTGAATCTGCTTGATGGATGAACCACCCGAGGCACAGAGAGGGAGGGCACTTCCCCCAAGGTCACACAGTATGACAGGGACAGATGGGGCTTGGCACCTAAGCACCCTTGTTCCCTCTCCCTAGCTCTGCCTTTACAAAACCTCCTAGAAGTTCAGAACCCAGGAGGACTAATGGGTGAGCTTTATTGAGCGTGAAATTGGTAGGAAGTGGGTGGTGTGTTGGCACCCAAAAATAAATCCTCCCAGGGAAGGATGGGACTGAGGCAACATCTGGCTTGGGGTGGAGAAACATCTGGAAAGAAGGGAGTGGGTACTGGCAGGTCAGTGTCTGCAAGGCTGTCCTGGGCCCCTCTGTGGCCACTGAGGCTGCCCTGGGACGAGGAGGAGGAGGTGACCGGCTGGGTCTTCATAGGGTGCCTGGTGGTTATGCCAGCATAGATACCTTAAACGGGACTAATTTTATCCCCAAAGTTGGGGGCTGAAAGACAGCTGCGGTCAGGCAATTATGTTCCTGGGACTGTGGGAAATGTCTACCAGGGCCCATCCAAGAGGCCTGCATGAGCTAGGGAAGCCCTGACTTGGGGGAGCCCTGGCTTGATTGCATGGAGGGGTGAGGAATGGAGGGGTCTGCTCTGCCTCCAGGGATGGGTGGGGAGATGGAGGGGGTCTGCCCTGCCTCTGGAGATGGGTGGGGAGTCAGGGGGTCTGCTCTTCCAGAAGGGAGGGGTGGGGAGTGAGGGGTCTCCCTGCCTCCTAAGTGAGGAGAGCCGCTGGCACCTGGACCCCTCATCAGCACCCATTGTGCAGGCAGCCCCAAATACAGATGGCACTGATGTGTCTGAAATGGTTCCCTCCTTCTCTCCCATAAACTCAGCTAATTTTAACCCAGAGGGCTGCAAGTGAGGGGGTGGCAGACAGAAGGACATCCGGATATGAAATGATGAGCGACATCCTCCCTGCATCCCCACCCCCCCATCGCCCATCCCTCTCTCTGCCAGGGCAGGCTTCTGTGTGAGCCTGGGGCCAGCTGGTCTCTTAACCTCTTTGAGCCAAATCCCTCAGGCCCCTCCCAGGCTGCTAATGGGGTCAGATGACAAGAAGGAGGCTGGATAAAGATAAGGGGTGGGTGGCCTCCTTTCCACTGATTTCTTCATCCCTGAACTCCCACCTAGACCCTTACCAGGGGGACAAGGCGGCCCCAGGCCTTGGCCTCGTAGGCCCCTCTCACTTCCCTCAGGCCCTATCATTCCCCACCCATGCCACCCCTGGGCTTGGCTCAGGTTCTCTGGAAGTAGGATTGGGTCATCCCCTGGGTGCTGGGAGAGGGGGTGGACTGGCTGGGGACAACTAAGGGCAGCAAAAACTGGCTGGCACGATTGTGGACTCTCACAGTCACCGAAAGCAGCTCCTGCTGTGAGGGATTCCACACTTCCTGAGGGTGGGCCCTCAGTACCTGGCCCTAGTGTCACCTCCTCTGATGCCATCAGCAGAGAGGACAGCCCTTCATCCTCCCACTGAGAAAACAACTCCCCTCAGGATACTTAGCCCCCTTGCTGGTGTCTGGGTTTCCCTTGTCACAGTACCTTGTGGGCTGTGCTGAGTGGGAGTTGTTATAGACCCCCAAGGGGAGCCAGTCCTGCTTGGAAAGAATGTGGATTTTCACCTGTGGGCCAGTGAGGACAACTTTTTCCACCAGGACATGGGCTGGAACTGAGGCCAAGTCTGCTCTGGGCCTGGGGGAGGGTGGGTTGACAAGCTGAAGACTTGATAAGCTTCTAGCAGAGCTGTGATCTCACTCCAGGAGGTGATCACTCCAAAACACAAGTCTGCTCTGTCTATGAGTGCTCATCACCTGCCTGGCAGGTGCCCCTAGGCATCTGCCCCCAGCTTGGTTTACCTACCCTTGAAGTTCAGCCCTCCTGACCCAACCCACATCCCATGCCCCCTGCCGCCACTGTTAATTCCATAAATGCTCTATGCTCTTTACATCGACATGCCTGCAACTTGGCACAGAAGCCATTCTTTTGTGCCTCACCCACTCCCTAAATGTGTCTAATTCCCACTCCATTTATAGCTTCAAGGTCACTTGCTCCAGGAAGCCCTCTTAGCTTGGGTCACAGTGTATAGTTTCTTATAGACGTGTTTGTGTTTCTTAAGGCAGGAGGGAAGCTTCCAGGGCCTCTGAGCCCCTCCTGGTATGGGCCTGCCTGTGTGGATGCTCAGTTATTGTTTGCTGAGGCTGGAATCATGGAAGATACCCTGGGGTTGGGGGGTAGGATTTGTCGGCATCTTCAGCGCATCAGACCCTTTTCCCATGCCTTGGATTTGGGGTGATAGGTAAAGAAAGCCAGCAGAGTCATGGCACACTGCCTGCCCAGAACCTCCTCCAAGAAGAAAGGGTGAGGGGTTAAGTTCCTAAGGGAGTGTGTCCTCCCTCACTGCACTTTACAATCACCTGCAGAGTAAAAACCAACAGATGCCTGAGCCCACTCCCAAAGGGTCTGTGACCCTGTCACCCAGACCTCTATACAGGCTGGGACTGGGCAGCTGGGAGGGCCTCTCCGCAGGGTCTCACGAGTGCCTTCCATCCTAGGAGACTGTCTACACCTACCTTCTGGACAGAGAGTCCCGGCTGGTGTGTGAGGACCCCCACCACGAGCTGCCCCAGGAGGGGAAAGTCCGGTGAGCCATTCTGTATCCCATTGTCCTTTCACATGTCAAGGATCTTAGGCCTGGGGTATCTTCCAAGGTCCTCAGCTTCCCTGCCAGGCAGGCTCTTTGGCCAGGCCACTGACTTCAGCAGAGAGGGGAGAAGCGATGTCTTCTCTTGTGGTGTGTTAGGGGAGTGGACAGCACAGGGAAAGGGGTAGCTGGTAGGTTTTCTCCTAGAGAGTGATTCTAAATTGCTTCTCAGAGCTGAGTCTCAGGATGTCGGGGCTGCGCTTCATCAGTTAGAACCCCAGCAGGCTCTGAGAACTGCCTGGGAGGTTCTCACAGAATCACAGAATGCTAGACCCGGAACACACAGTGTCAGCCCAGTATCTGAGAGCAAATCAGAGGCAGTGCCCTGCTGGGGGTTCTAGAGCCTTACTGCCTGGGTTCAAACTCAGCTCCCCATTTACGAGCTGTACAACCTAGTGCAAGGTATTCAACCTCTCTGTGCCTCGGTTTTCATGTTTGTACAGTGGTGATAATAATGCTTATAGTTTGTTGGGAGGATTAAATGAGTTTAATACATGTAAAGCACTCAAAGGTATCCATAATGAATGCTAAATGTCTGATATCATTTTCATTGTGATGGAATGCAGAATCATGACTTTAGGAATATGGGCTAGCACCCTCTGGTCCTCTGATACCTCAGCCTATCAAATTCAGCCTCCTTAATTTCCAGATGGGCCACCATCACAAGGTATGTGCAATGCCACATTCCTGAAGTGCTGCTGAGCCAGGCCTGGGGCATGGTCTCCTGGCTCCTGGCTGTTCAGGGGACACTGAGGGAAAATGGAACTTGCCTGATGAGAAAGAGTGATGATGGGTAGGAGTGCTGGTCCAGAAGAGGGCAGGCCACAGAGGACGTGGTCACTGCCTTTGAGGCACACAGGGCCATCATGGGCCCAGGGAGCACTGGGTTGGGAGCTGAGGGCTGAGTGGGCACCAGCGGGAGTGTTCAAGACAGCGCCCCATGCCCTGGGGGAGAGCTTTTCCAACAAGCCAAGATCCAGGGATGTGGCTTTCAGGGAGCAGCTGGCTGGCCAGGCACTTGCCTCTCACAGAGGCCATGGAAGCATTGCTGCTTGGGGGTGTTGGAGGCCTGGATGCTGAGCTGCTGGTGGTTCTGAGGCCCCTCCTGGCCCTCGGAACCCTGGATTCTTGGATGCTGTCTCTGTCCCAGTCCTTCCCCATGGAATGGGCTGATGCCTCTTGAAGCCTTCCCACCTCCTGTTCTCCTGTTCGGCTCCCCAGCAGGGTGGGTGACACTCTCCCCTTCCACATCTCCAGGCAGCTCCTCCCGCTAAGAACTGTGTGAATCAAGCCAGCCATGCCCTGTCTACAAGGCGGCAGGACAAGGCTGAAGGTCTTTCAAATCTTACGGTCAAAAGTGCTATAATATCCCCTTTCTCCTTTAAGCCACCATCCCCACGCCTGAATCTCAAGAACGTCACTTAATATTACCTGCCCCATCTGGGAAGTTTCCTCATAGAGGCCTGGGAAGGCCTTCCTGAGAGAGGCATGTGGACCATGAGCCCAGAAGGCAGGAGAAGAGGAGACCTCCCTTCCGGCCTCAGTCTCTTTCTCTATAAAATGGGTGGAGCTGGGTACAGAGTCCTTTCAGTGGTTCCTCTGTGGCTCTGGGCCCATCAGGAGACCAGGCGCCCGCCCCAGGCTGAGGTGGCGCCTGCGGCTCCGGCAAGGCCCATTGTGTGAGGTGGTGGTGTGTGCCCCTCCAGGAAGCCTGGAAGATGGCACAGCTGGCAAACAGCAGCAGGTGTGAAGTGGAGGTGGATCATAAAGACAGATAAGGGTGCAGGAGAAAGGGTAGAGGATGGGCGCAGGGTGGAGATGGACCAAGGGGAGTAAGGAGTCCCTGCCAGCTACCCAGCCCTGCCTGACATTGCCCCCTCCCACTCTGTGGCCTCACAGACACCTGGTTTTGTGCCCACATGGGTTTTAGGTTTCCTGTGCTCGCTCCTGCTCATTCTTCCTTCGCAACGTCCTTCCCTGTTCCATCTCGACCAACCCCACATTTCCCTTATCTCCCCCTGCCCAGCCAGAGGCCCTTAGCTGCCTGGCCCATAGTTCCTGGGCACGAAGGAGGATCAAATTATCAAAACAGGTGTCTGGGCCATAGTGGCCTCTCTCAGAGATAGGTCTGTCCACAAGATCCCTGGGCTGTGAGTCAGAAGACCTAGATTGCCTTAGCAATCTCATGCAATCTCCCCAAGTCCCAGTCTTAACTTCTGTGAGGTTATAAGGCTGGACACCATGATGTCTGAGGGTTAGTCCAGCTCTGCATTCTAGGCTGCAAAAGGCCTCAGGGCTAGAGGGGAGAGAGGCTGGTGGGCTGCCTGGGTGAGGGGCTTCCCTGAAGGCTTCACCTCCTTCTTGTTGGTGCCCCGCCTCAATCTCCCTGCTTATTTCAGTCCCCAGCCCTGCCAACTTCCTCTTATTGTGTCTCCTGACATCTTAAAGCCTCTGATTACCCGCTGCTGAGTGCAGTGAAATCTGGGGCCTTACAGCTGCAATGGAGATGTGCCCACGCCAGCCCCAGCTGGTTGTCTCTCTCCACTACCATTTGGGGTTCCCAGGGCCCACCCTTGAGAAATTGCTCCCTCAGAGCTGACCTGGTCCCCTCTCACTGCAGAATCTGTCCCTCTGATTTGTCTTAAAGGGCACAGGTAATAGTCTCCTCCTATCCCTGGAGTGCCACATGCTAGGAGAGGGAGAAGAGGGTTCCAGTCCTGGCCTGAATGAAAATTTTTCTTCAAGAGATATGAAAGGTCACAGCAAGGCTGAGGCTCAGGGCAGGGGGTTCAGTGAAGGGGGTGGGGCCTCACCAAAGAAGGGGCTCAGAAGACTGGAAGAGGACCTGGGCACTCAGCTCTTTCCAGGCCATTGACCCCACCAACAGAGAGCCTTTCCCTCTACTCTTTCCACTAAACAAATAGTTGTAAAAGGGACAGAACCATCATAAAACCTATGCCCGTTCCCCCCTCCACTCTACACCCATCTGTCTTTACCTTCAGCAGGACACGCCATGACCACCCAGGTGTCTGGGCTCAGTCATTAGCTTTCAATGTACAGGGTTCCCTCCACCCCCAACCATTAGCCTGGCAAAGCAGGGAAGGGATAGGGGAGAGGAGGCAGGCTGGGGGCTCTGCACTGAGGGGTGAGCCTTGGGGGTGTGAGCAGTAGACCCCCTCTGGGTTGGGAACACTCAGCCTTGGCATTCCCCTCCCCTTCCAGTTTGTGGGTGTCTTGGAACCTTCAGGGAGCAGTTCCAGGAAGGGTAGCGTAAAAGGACTTGCAAGTGGGTAGGTTGGTGGGAGCATGGCCTGGCACAGCCCTACCTGAGACTGTAGGTTGTGGCTGGGCCAGGGAGGACGGGTTGTAGAGTGAGGTGCCAAGGTGTGGGGGCTTCTGAGCGTCGAGCCCCCTTGGAGACCCCAGCACTTGGTGGGAGGTCTAGGCACAGTCAGGGTTGACCTGCCCCAGCCTAGCCTCTCCTCTGCTATCCAAGGACCACCAAAACTAGGGGGCCCTCACTAAGACCAGGTTTCCGGCCTCTGAGGTTCTCCCTCCCTAGTGAGAGTTTTACCTAGCAGCCAGCATGATCAGCCTGAGTCAACCCTGACCTTCCCCTTCCCCTGCTCAAGTCCCTCCTGGGGCTCCCACTGCCCTTAGGGTCAAGCACAGCTCCTCAGGGCCCTGGCTCCTATCTGGCCTTGCTCCCTGCTGTCCAGCCACACCAGCCTCTTTGCAGTTGGCCCATCCAGCAGGCAAACATACTTTCTCTCCTCTGAGACTTTGCACAGGTAGTTCCCTCTGCCTGCACATCCTTTCCTGTCTGTCTTGATAACTTCTGCATGTCTTTTAGGGTTCAGCTCAGATATCTCCTCCTCCAGGAAGCCTTCCCTGAGCTTACTTCTGCCCTCTGCCTCGGCAGGCTGGGGCCCACTCTTCCTGCCTTTGTCAGAGCCCTCATTGCAGCATTCGCGGGAGGCTGCATGTCAGTCCCTGCATGACACTGGAGCTCCTCTCCTCATCTCAGTCATCAGTACCAATCCTGACCCAGAAGGACCCCAAATAAATACTCTGGAGTATTTCAGACTTCAAGTAGGATGTTCCCATAGGATTTTAGTTGAGAAAACCTTCTCTGGCTCTGGTATGGGGGATGGATTTAGGAGACCTGGCAGGAGGCAGGCAGCTAGGGGAGAGGCTGCAGGTCTGGGGAGTGATGTCTCTGTTCAAGCTGGGCAGTGGGTTGGGGTTGGAGAGCAGCGATAGTTATGAGAACTGCCTGGGAGGTGACCTGCCCATTGGATGGGGGAGGTGAGGAAGAGGAAGGCAGCTAGGACAGTTTGTGGACAAGCCACAAAGGACCCAGGGGATGGCTGTGCCCTTTAGGGGTAGCGGTAGATGGGATAAGCTCAGATTGGGACTGGGTGTCTTTGACAACCTTGGGGACACCCAGGGCAGGTCTCTAGGAGGCCTTTGGGTATCTGGGTCTGGAGCTCATGAAAGTGGGACTGGAGAGTCACAAGGCCATAAGCACAATGGATGGCGTTTTGTGCAGAAGAGAATAGCTGAGGGCGGATCCTTCATCAGGGTCCCGAGGGAAGGAAGGGGAGACGCCAAGGGAGCCCCTGGTCTGGAGGTGGGAAGCGAGGGGTCAGTGGGATGAAGCTGCAGCGCTCACTGGCCAGCAGTGCAGGGCCCAGCACCACCTTGTGGCTGCCCATGAACCGGACTGTCAGGAGCCCAGTGGCTGAGCTGGGTCCACAAGAGGGGGTTTGGCTGGAGGTCACCAAAGCCAGACCCCTGCCTCCATGAAGCCCCAGCCTTTATCAGTTTAGTCATCAGGAAATGTGGCTGCCATTGCCCTCCTGCCGCCCTAGATCCCTACTCTCTTCCTGGGGTGATTGGCATAGTCTGACAACTCAGAACTGGAGACCAGCACTCTGGGAGCCTAAAGATCCAGGGTGTGAGGGCTGGAAGTGGGGAGACACCACTAGTTCTTATGGATTCTGATCCAAGTGGCCAGGATGTTTCAGAATGCTGTGTGACCTTGACCAAGACGCTCAGCCTCTTAGGTCCCCGATTTCTCTAGTGCCTGTGATCTCCTGATCTGGAGACTTGCAGCCTGCCCCTCTTCTTCCTCATCTGCCCTGCTCTGGGATCCCCACGGGGACCCCACATGCACACACCAAGAGTTCCAGCCCCACAAGCTTCTTTTCTCTAAAGGCCAGGCAGTTCCTACGAACACAATTCAGTGGAGGCAGCATGAGGGATGAGAAACCCAGGACAATTAATCATGAGGGAGTGACACTTGGTGAAAAATCAGGCACTTAATTAGGCAGGCAGAGCCAGAGGCCTGGGGGAAGGGTGGTATGGGCAAAGAGAAATTCCTTCTTTCTCCACTAACCTCCCCTGCCTGGGTTCCCACCACCCCTCCCCTCCATCACACCTGTGCCCTTTGCCTCCTGGACATTCATGCCAATTCTCTGTTGGGGGCTCACACCTCCTTAGGTCTTTAGGAAGGTTCAAGCACACTGCTTAGGGGTTTAGGCTCCAGTGCCAACTGCCTGGGTTCAAATCCTGGCTCTACCACTTACTAGTCATGGAACTTTGGACAGGTTACTTAACCCACCTTAGTTTCTCTACCTGGAAATGGAGATGATGATAATATTTAATTCATTAAATTGTTGGGAACTCTGAGTTCATCTATGTGAGCTGCTTGGATTGGGCATGGCATACCAGGGATGTCCAGTAAACTTCATTTCTGATGATCGTCTCTTCACAGGAGTCCCACTCTTGTGCTTAGCGCTGAAATCTGCTCTAGAATGATTTTCTGAAGGTGGAGACAGTTCAAATTCTACTCTCCTCCATCTAGTTCTCCCTGGGAGGCTCAGAGGGTTTGATCACTTGCCCGAAGTCAAGTAGTAGCCTGGGCAGGATTTAACCCAGGCAGCCTCGCTTTGAGCCCTTGCTTTACTTGTTCTGGGGGATTTGTGCTGGGTTATAAGGTACCTTTCCCATATCTACGTGCAAGAGGCACCAGAGGTCGGCCAGAGGCCGCCTGCCCCTCTACACAGGGGGTCAGAGTCCCTGACTCTTTTATTTTTGCCTTCCTCGTGTCCACCCTGCAGTAGGTCAACTTGTCTGGATCCTTGCAGATGTGTGGGGTCCAACCTACTTGTGCGTCCCCAGGCCAGGGCCTGCTGCTTTTTGATCCAGGGGTTGAGAGGTAGAATCATGTCCTCTTTTCAGAGAGGCTGTGATCTCCCGGAAGCGGCTGGGCTGTAAGGGACTGGGCCCCTCCGACCTGCCAGGGAAGCCTTTGGCCAGGCTGGTGGCTCCCCTGCCTCCCGATTCCCAAGGTAAGGGCTGGGAGCTGGGCAGGGGCAGGGAGGGACTGCGGCCCCTGCTCCCCAGATCACCTCTGTCTTCCACCCTTGTCTTCATCTCTCTGTCTCCTTCTTTCTCTTGCTCTGTGTCTCTAGCAATCCCTCTAATTCTCTCTCTCTTGTGCTGCTAACCTCTCTGAGCCTCAATTTCCTGATATGTAAAATAGGGATGACAGAACCCACCACAAGTGGGTGTTGCAAGGAGGAGCAAAGGAGACGACGCATGTTAAGGGCCTGGCACATACTAGCGGTCAGTGGCCAATGGCCACAGCAACGATGTGCTCGTGCCTGTTGCTAGATGGGCTGCAGTTGTTGCCGTGCTCTCTCTGTCACTGTCTGTTTTTCTCTCTTCCTCTCCATGTCCCCTTTCCGCCATGTCTCTGCCTCATGTCTCAGTCTCTCTAGGTCTCTGTCCTCTGTCTCGATGTGGAAAGTGCACAAGACTGGGAGTCAGGAGACCTGACTTGCTGTGTGATCTTGGGCAAGTCACTTCCCCTTTCTGGACCTCAGTTTCCCAATATGTAAAATAGGGGTGCTCAGTTTTAATTACCTCCCTCCCTCTCAGGGTTGCTGGGAGGATCACAAGAAAATTGTCAAGTGAGGGGGTTTCCTTCTATGCAGGGGTCGTTTTGCTGTGGTTATCTTTGTTGCCACCTGAGGACCCCTCTCTCTGTCTCTCTGGGTCTCTGGGTCTCTCTGTGTCTCTGTCCTGGCCTCTCTCTGTCCGTGTCTTGTCTCCCTCCCTGGGTCCCGGCTCAGTATCTCTGGGCCTCACTGGCCCCACAGGACCACCTCATTGCCCTCTCCCCCTCAGTGCTGGTCATACCGCTGGTGGACAAGGAGGCTGGGGCTGTGGCTGCCGTCATCTTGGTAAGAGCCCATGCGAGGCATGGTGGGGAAGAGGACAGCAGGGGAGGGAGTGGTGGATGAGTCTGCCTGCTGTGTGTGTATGAGTGTGTGTGCGCGCGTGCGTGTGTGTTGGGAGCAGCAAGCAGGGCTAGAGTTAGGGGAAATGGGAGTCTGGGAGGAGTCTGAGGCTTCTCCCACACCCCAGCCCCCCGCCCCGCCTCCAGTGGGCAGGACCAAGTCGCTGGCTCAGTCAGCAACATTCGGAAGGATACACAAGCCCCATCTGCACCCTCGGCCCTGTGCAGCCCTTGGCACGGCCCTGACCCTGCTTCCTCTTTGGCATCCTCCCGGATGGGTTGGGGTCAGTGTCCACAGAAGATGTGAACAGTGAGGTGGGAAGGGTCTGAGAGATACCGAGGAAGGAAGGATGGGTAGACATGAACTGACAAAAAGAGACAGTGAGAGAACGCGCATAGAGATTAGGGTGGTTAGAGCCCAGGAGAGGACGCCCATGGGGCAGGCTGCCTGGGAAGGCGTCCAGACCCCCAGCTGAGGCTGAGGCTCTGGTAGGTGCCAGGCAACAGGGCAGGCCTCCTGGTGGTGGTGGTGGAGTGATGGAGGGGAAGGGGCCTCAGAGAAGGGGGAACGCATTACCCTGGTGGGGAGGAGGGTGGGGCCTGGCGTGAGACCCAGGCAGCGCTTCCCCTGCCCTCTGCTGCACCCTTGTGGAGCTTGCTAGGTTTCTGCTCCACTGGAGGGGGGTTGGCTCACCCTTACGGGCTCAGGTTCTGCCTCTACTCAAGGCTCTTCTCCCCTGTGAAGGTGGGCATGAAGAATCATTGTCCTGTCCTAGGAACAGAAGGGTTGCACCCCCAAATAGCCATTTTGGGGTCTGCATCTGCTGAAGCAGCCACCACCTCCATAAGGGGAAGACTTTGGGGTACAAACAGATAAATGAGCCAGGGACTCCTCCTGAGCTCATTAAAGTGGAATTAAAGGTTTCAGAGGCGCCTGACCTTTCCAGAACTGCTGGCAGGGAGGGCAGTGGGCGTGGGGGGGGCAGCGGGAAGAGGGAGGGAGAGGAGAGGGTATTTGGCTTGGGCTCCCGGTGCCCCCTGTCTGCCTGGCTGAGGGAGCCGTGGCCGTCTCGGTTTCTCCTGCAAGCTGCTCCCCCACCCCCAGCTGCTGTTCCCACAGGGAATGGATCTGCTGTTGGCACAGAGTTCTCAGTGCTACTGCCCTCCTTCTTTCAGTCCCAGTCTGTGCCAGAGCTCATTGCTTGGAAGAGGCCCAGGGCTAGGGGCAATGTGCAGGGGTGGGGGGTGGGGGGCAGTGGCTCTGTTGAGGGAAACTAGTCTGGGAGTGCCAAGTTTCTGAGAAGGACTTCCTGTGTCAGGGCTGGGAGGCTGGGTCAGAAGGGAAGCGATTCCCACAAGGGGAAGACGTTTGGAAGGTTGTTCCTCTTGGGCAGGATGGTTGCTGTGACCACTGTTCACCTTGGCTCAGGTTGGGCCAGGAGTCCGGGTTACAGCCCTCTCCGGGAGGGAGAAAGGCCTGGGTGTATGTGTGTGTTGTGTACTGGGAAGGGGAAGGGGTCGAATCACTTAAATTCAACCCACCCTAGCAAAGCCCTGCTCCAGGTTGGGTGCTGGGCAGAAAGAGGAGTCAGACCCATTTCTGCCTTCTAGAAGCTCAGGATCTCTGTACTGGTTTCAGTACAGAGCTGGGAGACTGAAAGAGAGTCTCTGAAGGCCGGGGACAGAAAGGTATCATGGAGTCATCCTACACCCACTGGACCTCCCCCCACGCCACTCCATGCTCCTGGGCTCTCAGCCCATCCCCACCCAGCGAGTACACCCATGCACACACACACATTCTCTCAGTGCACTCAGACCCTCAGTGCCCTCCTGCCACCACACACATTCATACTCACAATCATCTCCACTAGATGGAGATACTCAGGCATGCAAGCACACACACAGTGCAGCAGGGCAGGGACACACCGTCAGACCACGACTGGCCAAATGCACTGAACGCTGCTAGCAAGTGCTCTGGTGGCAGAGGCTGGAGCAGCAAGGGAGGAGTGGAGACAGCATTTGAGTGGGGCATGGGAGGAGGTCAACAGGCAGAGAAGAAGGGAAAAGGATATTCTAGGCAGAGGGAACAGCATGCTTAAAGGCAGGGTGAGGAGACAGGTAGTGGAGTGTTAGGGGAAGAGTGAGCCTGGTGAGGCTGAGGTACGGGTGACAAACTGTTGAGCAAGACGCTACCTTAGGCTTTGGCTGCCAGGAGAAGCTCCCAACATCCATCCCTTCACCACCTGAAATACCCTGGACAGTGAAGAGCTCGAGAGGCATTTGGATTATTCACCATCTGCCTCTCCTTCCAGCCTGCGCCTTCCTACTCAAGTAGAAACGCATTTCTCCAGGACACCCCTCTCCCAGTGCAAATCCATCTGACAGAGCCTGTCCTGCTGCTCCACCTCCTGGCTCCTGGGGCCACAGGATCTCACATCCTCTGGGAGGCAGCACAGGCTTCTATCCACCCACTAACCCATCCGCCGGTTGAAGACTTCTTGAGCACCCCAGGCATGTGTGTTAGGTGCTGCTAATTCAGCAATGACCTAGGCAGACTAGCCAGGCCCTCTTTCAGAGTCTGGAGGGGCAGGGGAGACAGACATTAAACAAGCAGCAAAATAAAGGTAGAATTGCAAATGATTTGGCAAGTGCTAGCAAGAAAGCGGGGAGCCCTGCAAGGAACAGTGGGGCCTGATGAAGAGTTGGGCAGCGGAGGGCTCTCTGAGGAATGTGCCTTCTGGTGCAGGACTGCCTGGGTGGGATCTGGGTCCCTGCAGCTTGTGGTCGGGGTGCCTTGGCTGCAGGTTCTTTGTGTGGAAAGAGTCTTTGGCTCTGTTCTTCAGTGCTGAAATGTTAAGTCGCTTTTAGGAGTGGGTGGCCCTTGGTCTCTGGCATTTGATGTGTGATTTGTGCCCACTTTCCCCCCAGCTGTGCCAGCCACACCATCTCCTTATATGGGGATGGGGTTTTCATGCAATTAGCCATGTTGGACTTGATGAGGGTGGGGAATGGGGAGCAGAACAGGGATTTCAGCCCTCTCCACAGTTCCAGTGCCCACCACTGGGTGCTCCCACTGGGCCCCAGATACACCCCCTGATTAGCAAGAGGAGGTCCAAGTGTGTGTTCCTATTGGTCAGCAAAAATCTATATGTGAGTGCTGGTGATTGTGGGTCTATGTATGGGGGCCAGAAGTGTGTACATGGCTCTTGGGTGTGTGAATTTAAGGGTCCTACATACAGGTATGAATGCACATGTATGGATGGTTGTAGACATTGTGAGTGTGGGTGTGTGGCTGTCTTTGAGTCTGTGATGGTACTGTGTGTGTGCTTGCATGCCTGAGTATCTCCATCTAGTGGAGATGATTGTGAGTATGAGTGTGTGTGATGTCAGGAGGGCACTGAGGGTCTTGATGAGAGAATGTGTGTGTGTGTGTGTGTGTGTGTGTGTGTGTGTGTGTGTGTGTGTGTGTGCACTTGCTGGGTGGGGATGGGCTGAGATCCCAGGAGCATGCAGTGGCGTGGGGGGAGGTCCAGTGGGTGTAGGATGACTCCATGATACCTTTCTGTCCCCGGCCTTCAGAGACTCTCTTTCAGTCTCCCAGCTCTGTACTGGACCCAGGCTGTTTTGTCAGCCCAGAACTGGTTGTTCCTGAGAGATGGGAATAGGTAGAAGGAACCAGGATGAACCAGAAGAACCCCCATTTTCTGACAGTAAAATGCCCACATGTTTGTGTAACCCATACACAAATGAACCATGGCCCCAGCCTCTTTCAACAACCTATCCTTTTGGAGTCATAGATGGAGCCTCATCCAGAGCTTCACCTTCAATACTGTCTTGGTGGTCCAGGCCTCTCCCAGGTCTTCCCACCTCCAGTCTTGCTCCTGCCAATTCCCCCTACATCCCCTAGATCGTGGTCTGCAGATGCTGAAGTCTGCCAAGGATCCCCAGTACAATCAAGCTGAAGTCCGGTTCCTTAGCCTCTCACTCAAGCCTCTTTCCTCCTGAGGCACCATGGACTCCACCCCTGCCCAATCCTCATCTCCACATACCACATACCACCCAACACTGCCAGGACAGCCTCCTGCCTGCAGTGCCCACCCCTCTCCTTCAGGCTCTACTTATCCTCCCGTGCTTCACTGCCAGTTCTGGAAGCCTCTCAGATGCTCTCCCCATGTGAGCTCCCACAGCCTTTAAGTTCCCACCCTAAAGCCTACCCTCTCCCACTTCCTCAGGTATGAGGTTCTGTGCCCCACCAATCACTTCCCCCCACTCCATCCTGCCCCAGCCAAACCATGAGCTTCCTGAGAACCTGCTGGTCTCCTCCTCTCCATCTTCTCCTGGCAGGGGACCTAGAGCAGAAGCGGCAGGGGCTACCGTGTGGGGAGGGAAGATGAAGGAGGACCCCAGTGCAGGCCCTGTGGGGAGCCCCGCAGGCGGTGAGCAGCTCTGAGTAGGCGCAGGAAGCTGGTGACGCAGGTGGAGAGCCCTGCTGGCAGGGCCTGCTGTGGGCCCCAGACTGCCACCCACCCTCTTTCTATCATTTTCCTCACCAAGCACCCGGCATGGGGGAAGGGACTTCACAGAGTATGAAAGATGGGCTGAGGGGACTCCTGGTGACTGACATAGGGAAGTTGGAGAGGGACAGGAAGATGGGGCAGGAGGGTAAGAGTGGGTCTGGAGAGAGGAAGGTGTGGGCAAAGAAGAGGAGAGAGTGGGTGGTGCTGAACCACCTCTGCCACTTGCTGCTGTGGGACCTTGGGTAAGTCACTCAGCTTTCCCAGGCCTTGGCTTGTCTGCAAAGTAGAAGCTTGACTTACAGGGTGGTGAGAATCCACGTAAGGAAAAACACTTTATCACTCCATTCATTCATCCATCTACCATTCTAGGTTCTTTAGGCATAGCAGATTTTTCATAAATGTTGGACCTCTTTCCTTACCCCAGACTTAAGGGTGGCACAAAGTCCATCTCAGATGGGATGGAGCTGGGAGGCTGAGGTTGATACCACTGACTGGGTAATCAGGCCTGTGGGGCTCCATGGTCTGAGAGATGGGCAGGCATCCAAGGTCACGCCCCTTCCCTCACTATACACCTGGATTGTGCCTTTGATGGGACCATAACTGAAAAGGCAGAGATCAGAAAAGTTCACTTCTTTGGATTAGCCCAAGAAGGTTTCCTGGAGGAGATTTTCCTGGAGCCATCTGCTTGGTCAGAAGGATGGGCTCATCACAGGCCTACAGATTGGAGTGTGTATGTGTTGGTGGAGACAGGTGTGTGCTGGGTGTGGGGAGGGCACTCTGGCAGAGACAGGAAGCTAGCGGAGGTCAGCTGGCCCCCTCCCAAATTCCTCTAGGTGCACTGTGGCCAGCTGAGTGACAGTGAAGAGTGGAGCCTGCAAGCTGTGGAGAAGCATGTGAGTTGGGGGAGGGCTGGCGAAGGAAGGGGCTGCTGAGGACCCTCATCACAACTGGTGGGAAGGTGTTCTGGCCAGGGAGCTGGACAGACCTGGGTTCCAGTCTAATGCCTTTGGGCTATGTGACCTTGAGCAAGTCAACCTCTCTGAGCCTCAATTTCACATCTGGAGGTGAGGATAAGGATAGCACTGACCTATTTAAGGTACTGGTGAGATAAGGCGAGTTGCATACCTTGTCAATACTTAGGAAGGACTATTTACGTCATGAAATTGAGGCTCTTTCCTGAGATTTTATGATTTCTGTGACTTGAACAAGGACTGAGGATTCCCCCATGGGTGCTAAGGACAGAGAAATCTGACTCTCTCCTGTCTTGGAAGAGACTGGGGACTAGGGGCAGAGACAAACCCTAACTGACCTGTTCAGGGACTGAGGGGCGCTCCAGGAACAGTGGGAGTCCACAGGAGGATGGAGCGATGAGGGATGAGTTGTTTGGAAGGAAGGTGCGGAGGGGTTGGGCACTGTAGGCAGACAGAATGGCTTGAGCAAAGGCGAGGCGTCCCGAGGCGGGGAGCTGGGTAAAGGTGGGGCGAGTGACTCTCTCACCGCTCGGCCCTCCCCAGACCCTGGTGGCCCTGCGAAGGGTGCAGGCCCTGCAGCAGCGCGGGCCCAGCGCGGCCTCCGAAGCGGTCCAGAATGCCCCCGCGGGCTCGGCCGAAGACCATAAGGGCGGGGTTGCGTACACCGACCGGGACCAAAAGGTCCTGCAGCTCTGCGGTGAGGACCTGGATAGGCGAGTCCTGGGGGCGGGGTCGACTCTGGGAGGGAGGGGCCTATATGAAGGGCGGAGCCTGGGCGGCGGGGAGCGGCCGGGGCGGGTCCGCGACGCAATTGGATCTAGGAGGCGGGGGCAGGTGGAGCGGAGGCGGCTCGTAGAGGTTCTAAGAGCCCGCTCTCTCTGACTTGTGCCCCACCACTGCAGGGGAGCTCTACGACCTGGATGCTTCTGCCCTACAGCTCAAAGTCCTCCAGTTCGTGAGTCCCTGTGCACCCCTTTCCCCCGTATTCCTCCAGGGACCAAAGTACCTGTGAGCCGTTCCATCTCGATTCAGACATCCTACCCTTCCTCTCTCCTCCTGCTGGAGGAACCTCAGAGAGCCGAAAGGGTGGGGAGTCAGTGTGGCCCCAGATCCGCGGTTAGCTCCTCTGTCTGTCTCAACCCCTCAGCTGCAGCAGGAAACCCGGGCATCTCGCTGCTGCCTCCTGCTGGTGTCCGAGGACAATCTCCAGCTTTCCTGTAAGGTGAGGGCTCTGGTCCACTGCGGGGCGGGGCGAGGGACCCGGCTCTCCGAGGGGAAAAACCTTGCCCATCCTCTCACCTGTCCCTCTGTTCTGCCTACCAGGTCTTCGGAGATAAAGTGCTAGAGGAAGAGATTAGCTTTCCGGTTAGTCCTGCGCCTGCCCCATGTGCTGGAGTCTGCAGGAGCACTCCTGGGAGTAGCAAGAATCTCTTCGAATCTGATAGAAATACCTGGGTCTTGGGGTCTTATTAGAAATAAGAGATCACATTCTCTTATGATTAGGATCCATTAGGAGAAAGCTCTTATAATCTACAGAAAGGCTTACTTGTGACCAGTTCACTTAAGTTGGAGTATCTTTGCATTTGGCTCTCTTAGAATCTGTTGAGATCAACATTCCTTGGAGTCTGCTTTTTTCTCTCCTAGTGAGGAAAGACCCTAAAGTCCTCCATAGGGGATTGTGGTCAAGACCAGATTTCCCCCCTAACCCCCTGCTCCTCAGTGTTGACTCTATCCACCATTTGGATTGGCTGAAGAGGTGGTTGAAACTTCCGGATGTGGGGTGGGGGGGTTTTCTGAGATCACCTGATCTTGGGGAGAGCTGGGAACTAATCAGGCCTCTCCTCACTCCCCAGTTGACATCCGGACGTCTGGGCCGGGTGGTAGAAGACAAGAAGCCTATCCAGCTGAAAGATCTCACCTCTGTAAGCCATAGTGTGGCTGGACCAGGGGAGGAGGAAGGGGAGAGCCCACTGCACAGTCCCCAGGGCCAGGGTCTCTGGGATCAGGCAGACTAGGAATGAGGGAGACAAGACCTAGGGAATTTCTCTCAACCCGCACTCATGTCCTAATACTTCCCATCCTGCATGTGTCCCTTAGGTCCCTTAGAACTGCATGTGGCAGAATGTCATGGAGGGCTGGGGGAGGGAAGCATGCTCCCTTCCTCCTTCCCTGCCCCTGCCCAATTTACCTCCCCTTTGCAGGAGGATGTGCAGCAGCTCCAGAGCATGTTGGCCTGCGAGTTGCAGGCCATGCTCTGTGTCCCTGTTATCAGCAGGGCCACTGACCAAGTGGTGGCCTTGGCCTGCGCCTTCAACAAGCTTGGAGGAGTCTTGTGAGTCTGGGTGGGGTGATGTGGGTCAGGAGATGGAGCTAAATGGCTGGTCAGAGCTCCACCAGGGTAACAGATCAGGAAGGGAACTAAGCCCTGTGGGGGGAGTCCTATTCCAGTAGTGGTGGGCTGAATGGTTTGTTGGTATAAGAGGTTATAGGATTATGAGGGTCCTAGATTCTTGCAGCAGCTGCTGGCAGAGGCACAGGTAGTTGTTTACTCTGTCGTCCATTTTGGCTTATTTGAAATCATTTTGAGACCCAAATGAGTTTCCCTTTTCTTTACCCACTTCCTGCAGTTTGGATTATCCACGGTTAGAGTACTGGACTCCCTCCCACTTGTCACATCCTGCTTTGGCATTTTTGCTGTGAACTGCCTGATGAAGGGGCAGTGAGCTCTGGGATGGGTGAACGCTCTGTGACCCACAGAGCATCACGGACAGTGGACAGTAGCTAAAGGGAAGAGGCTTGGGGACTGTGCTGAGGGTCTTTAGAAGCACTTACAGAGCAGTTGTATGAATCATATGGAACAGAGTCAGGTAAATAGGCTTAGTCAGGAAGTGTATCTCAAGAACTGAGGCCAGATTTGGGGTCTAGAAGTAGTATCTTAAATAGATTGCATGTCCTATACCAACACATTAACTGGTAGTAGCTGCCTGAAGGCTTAGGCTGAGACTCGATCTTAATTTAGTGAGAAACAGTGCAGTGATTGAGTAGCCAGGTCTGTGCTGGGTGCAGGTTCAGGATGTGAATGCTGCTCCATATGGTCCAGCAGGCCCAGCAGTTTGTGCCAAGCCAGACAGGTGGGGAGGAGCAGGCAGGTGAGGGGTTGAGTCCTGTTTCCAGGATGCAGAGAGATGCTGTCAGGATGCTTGGCCCCTGGGCCCCAGAAAGCAGCCTGGGTTTGAGGGCCTGGGATCCCTGCAAGAAGTGGAGATTGGAGATGTTCAAAATAGCATGGTGTCAGAAGCCCTGGGATGCAGTCTGCACGGCTGGGGCAGAGATCTGAGAGTCATAGGTCTGAGTAGCAGGATCTACCAGCACAGAGCAATGTAGGCAGTTGGATGTGCCTGAGGGAAAAAAACAGAGCCCACTGAGGCAGAAAGGATGTGGGATCTGTATCATTTGGAACTGGTGGGCACCCTGTGGTGGACATATTTACACCACTCAATAAACACATGTTGAGCACCTGCTGTGTCCAGCCCAGTACTGGCCAGATGGCCTTGGGAGGGCCTTTGAGGAAGGGAGTGCAGTGTAAGTAGGATCCAGCATGGGCTGGCTGTGGGACTGGGTTCTAAAATGGCCCTATACCTGGGTATCAGACCTGGAGGAGAGGTATCATCAGAAGGTAAATGAGATGGGGTCCTGGTGACAGCCCTGATGTCCATGGCAGGAGCAAGGCCATCTCTGGATCCCACATATTTCAGAGAGTGAGTGCTGAATGATTGCATGATCCAGGTCGGGTTTAGTTCAAAGTAGTGACCGCAGGGAATCTGCCTGGAACCCGGAGAACAAGGGTTTCCAGAATCCCTTCAGCTGGGAGTGTGAGGGGCTGATGGCAAGGGCAGAGGTAGAATTCAGTTAAGACGTTTAGCAAACACCTCCTCTGTACCAGGCTCTGTATTGGGGATGAGGTGATAAAGTCATGGTTTCTTCCTTCAAGACTTGAAGTTTATTTTCAAGGCAGAGAGGGAGGAGGGTGGGAAAGGTATTCTAGGCAGAGTGAACAGTGTGGGAAAAAGGATGAAGGTGTGAAAGAGCCTGAGATTTCTTAGAATGATGAGGATCTTAGTGTAGCTGAAGCTGAGAGACACCCATAAATGTGGGGAGAGAGTTGGGTGGGACAAGACTGAGGGCCCTCAAATGCCACGGTAAGGAAGGTGGGCAGACAGACATGAAGGGGGGATCTAGCCCTGAGTCACTACACTAAATAGGGAGGGATCTAGATAGGGAAATCTGAAGGCAGGGAGATGGTCAAATCTCTGAGGCATGTCCCCCTCCCACTCCTGTGAACCCCACCTGGAGTTGCTAAGCCCCAGCCCCAGCCCAGGTACCACACCAGCTTGTCCATCCAGCCCTACAGAGCGCCCACCGAAATCATTTGGTGGCTGGATTGAATGACCTCAGCAGGACCTGAGGCTGATCTTATCACACAAAAGCTAGCTCCATGAGTAGGGGGGGCACCGCCCTCCCCAACACCCCCTTAGGGACCTACAGAGTCCAGGAAAGTAGGGCAGTGGTGGGAGCTGGACAAGATAGGGCAGTGTCACCACCTCTGCCTGAGGCTGGAGGGGCCCCTGGGAAGAGCAGGAGAATACCCAGCACTGGCCTGGGCAAGCCTGCAGTCTGAGGGAGGAGACCCAGCTTCAGTCTGGGTAAATCAAAGTCACAGGAGGAGGAACGTACATGGCTCTGGCTTCAAGAGACAATAGGAGGAAAACACATTTTGGTCTGAGGAGGAGTAGAACCTTCCCTTCAGGGAGTGCCCCGTCTGCAGAGGAATCTGGCCCAAGCTGCCCCTGCAGTGAGCAGCCCCAGTAGAGGAGAAGATTGCTTTGCTGGTGAATCTCTGAGGGCTTCCTGGAGGATGGAAGGAAGGAGAAATGGGGAGAGAACTTTAGGTCATCCAATCCTTCTCCAGATATCCCTGCCCCCTCCCCAGGTTCACAGACCAGGACGAGCATGTGATCCAGCACTGCTTCCACTACACAAGCACAGTGCTCACCAGCACCCTGGCCTTCCAGAAGGAACAGAAGCTCAAGTGTGAGTGCCAGGTGAGTGACCTGCCTTAGCTCTTCCCTCAGGGACAAAGTCTTCCAGCTCTCAGCCCCAGACAGTCATCCACAAGGGAAAAGCCCACGTCTTTCTGGGCCCATGCCAGGGTGATTACCCAGTGCCCTCTACAGCACCCAGTGCTCTTAAAGAGTGAGACCAGCCGTTGCTCTGGACAGCGCCTCTGGATGCAGGCTCTGTATGCGATCGTCCTCTAGTGTCCAACTTGAGTACTACAGCAACATCTGGGCAGCTAGAGCCGAGGTGAATGGAGCATCTGTGATTCGAGATTCCTATGCACCTTCATGGGGGCTGCTTTCCACCCCTTCACTTAGTAGGCAAATGATAAAATTATATTCTGCCAGTCTCCAGCCTGTCTGGAGATCCCTTGGGGAGGAATGAGAAGACTCTGGGGCTGTTGGAGGCAGGGGCCGGAGAGGGTGACCCCTGCAACTTGAACCCCTAGGATCTCCGTTTTCTCCTTTCCAGGCCCTTCTCCAAGTGGCAAAGAACCTGTTCACTCACCTGGGTGAGTGTACCCTCTCTTCCTCCATGCCTGGCTGTGGGGTGGGAGTGGGGGCTGGCGCTTGGGGACAAGAGGTGAGGGGGTTTGGTCTGGGCACTCCAGCCTGGTCTCACCAGCACCCCTCACTCCTCTCCCTCCCACAGATGATGTCTCTGTCCTGCTTCAGGAGATCATCACAGAGGCCAGAAACCTCAGCAATGCTGAGATGTGAGTGAAGAGGCTTCCTCCTCTCCTCCCCTCATTCCGCACCTCCACTGCCTGCTTGTGGGACCCTGTCACATTTTCTGGGATCCTCTATTTAATGCCTGTGTCCCTCGGGCAGGGCTCACTTTGCTGCCTGTGCTTCCTCATCTCCCAACGCATTGCCTGGCACACAGTAGGCACCACACACACAAAAAAGAAAAATCCCAGGGCTGGACTAATGTCTGCAGTCAGCCAGTCCCTAAGTGATCTCACCACAGGTCACTCCTTCCAGGCCTCAGAAATCTGGCTTTCCCTCAAACCTTGAGAAGTGGGGGTGGTTGGACAGGGGTATCAGGGCCCTGTTGACCAAGGCTGTCTCCCACAGCTGCTCTGTGTTCCTGCTGGATCAGAACGAGCTGGTGGCCAAGGTGTTTGATGGGGGCGTGGTGGATGACGAGGTGAGGCAGGGCCGCACGGTGGGAATGTGTGGCCGTGGTCCTGTGGGCCAGGAGTCTGTAGGGGGCCTGGGAGCAGGGTGACAGTCATTGGTCCTCCCTGGCCGCCAACTAACTTCTTCCTCCCTACTCCATCCTTGTCCTGAAGAGCTATGAGATCCGCATCCCGGCTGACCAGGGCATCGCGGGCCACGTGGCAACCACCGGCCAGATCTTGAACATCCCTGATGCGTACGCGCACCCGCTTTTCTACCGCGGTGTGGACGACAGCACTGGCTTCCGCACGCGCAACATCCTCTGCTTCCCCATCAAGAATGAGAACCAGGGTGCGGGCTCCTGGCGGCTCGGAGGAGGGGCGGGGCCAACATAGGGCGGGGCCTGAGCAGGATGGGGCGGAGCCAAGCGGAGGGTCGGCCACCCTTCCTCCGCCGCCCTAGAATCCTGGAGAAGAAGGGAAGGGGTTTCCAGGCATGGGACACTCTGGGAGGGCCACACCCTGCCAGACACATCCACCCGCTGATCCTAAGCCCTCTCGGACCCCCAGAGGTCATCGGTGTGGCAGAGCTGGTGAACAAGATCAATGGGCCTTGGTTCAGCAAGTTCGACGAGGACCTGGCGACAGCTTTCTCCATCTACTGCGGCATCAGCATTGCCCATGTGAGCAGGGACCGGGCGGGCCGGTGCAGGACCCCCTGTTCTCTTCTCCGCCTTGACTCTCCTTCCTCTATCCAGACAAGTCTGTGCTTCTGCCAAGATTCAGAACCCTGCTACTGGGTTGCTGTGCAACCTTCAGTACCTGCTAGTCATCTCTGGACTTAGTTTCTCATCGGAATATTGGGGATACCACTTCCCGTCCTGGCCAGTTAGCCTCCCAGGATCATAGGAAACCTCAGCTGTCATTATTTCTCCCCACCCCCTGGAAGCAACCTCTACCCAAGCCACTGGTCAGCTTCTCTTTGGGAAATGTTGGGTCTCATTTTCCAGTGCTGGTGGCTCTGGCCTGGAAATCCAACCCCTAGGTCCCTAGCTATACCCCCTTCTAGCTTCCCTCTGCCATGGGCCTTGGACTTCACCACTGAAGGCTTGGGAGGGGGGGAAAAGTGCCCAATCAAATGCTGAAAGGAGCTGGGGAGGAGGAGCAGGGGAAGTTTCATGAGAACTGGAGGGACTCCGTACTCTGGGCTGGAGCTCGGAGGCTCAGGCAGGGCCCAGCGCAGAACAGGAACAGAGCCTCTGTCTGACCCTTTGGTGCCAATGGATTTTGGACCCCAGGCATTCTGAGAGTGCACCTCACTTGAGCCCCATTTTTTTTCCCTCTTTCCCCCTAGTCCCTCCTGTACAAGAAAGTGAATGAGGCCCAGTATCGCAGCCACCTAGCCAATGAGATGATGATGTACCACATGAAGGTGAGGCCTGCATGGAGCTTCTGTCCCCCTTCTCAGGGTCCCAGTGTCCCGTGCCCTCTTCAAGATGAGAAGGTAGACCCAGAGCAATGTCTGGCCTTCTGCTGTCCTGCTCTCCTTCAGGCAGTTTCTCTTCTAAGCAGTTTCTCGTTCAGCACCGAGGCTGCCAGCCCGACTCAGCCAAGGGAAGACCATGGTTTAGCCACTTGTTCCCCATGTGCAGGGATAATTCCCATCTTGGGAATTACTGAAAGCTAGGAAGCCTGCTCTGGGCCCTTCCCACAGCTGCCCTAGGTACAGTGGTCATAGAGTCCTGAGCACACTGCTGATATTCATTCCCCTTCCCAGACCCTGTATCAGAAAGGCTATCCCAGGCTTTAGTTCAGAGTATGTGCTGGCATTGTTCATTTGACTATTTCCTCTCACCTGTGTGCAGACCAAAGGGCCCCAGACTTTGTGGATAAGGTCAAAGCTGTAGCAAGAAGGACTGAGGTTGGACTCTGGGATGCATCGCATCCCCCCAAAAAAGAAATCTTTGCATTAGTATCTATGGAAGTCTGCCATGATTTGGGGGTGCCACAAAGGGGTGTTCTCTGTCATTGCTGAGGGTAGGCTGTTACAGATGAGGGTGGTCACAGGCAAGGAGGCACAGTAGTTGGACTGCAAGATGGTGAAGGGAGGGTGGTGATCTCCTGCCCAGCGACAGTCCATGGAGTAGACAGCCCAACTGGGGTGAATTTGGGGTGGGGACCAGCTCCCTGCTGTGGGAATTTGAGGCTGACACCACTGGATCTGGGTGAGCTATCTTCTAGTGCCCTGGTGGCCCTCTCTAGGTCTCTGATGACGAATACACCAAACTCCTCTATGACGGGATCCAGCCTGTGGCTGCCATTGATACCAACTTTGCCAGTTTCACCTATACCCCTCGCTCTCTGCCTGAGGATGACACTTCCATGGTGAGCTGGCCCTCCCCCATGTGACTGCAGAGGTGAAGGGTGTGCAGCTGGAGATTTAAGTTAGATGTGCATAGGTACTTCCTGGCAAGAGAGTCATCAGAAAAGGCTACAGAGTCTTCCAGTGATGGATGTGGTCCATGGGCATGGGCCACAGGGCCTGCTGGGAGGCCAGGGGCAAGACTGGATGACTGATGATCGCAGGGGCTGCTCCAGTGATGCCTAGGGCAAGTGGCCTCAGGGCTGGCACCTCCCTTCCTGTTTTTCTAAGAGTTTGTGTGAGCTCAGTTTCAAGAGTTCTTCATGGCTCTGAGAATGCTTGGCTCTACCCTTGTATGGTTCTCTAGTTTAGATCTAAAGTTCCAAGACTAAAATTTTGGAGGCTTCAAGAAAGTCCAAGGCAGTGGCCCCATCTTGAAACTGACATCCCTCTGATTCCTTCCTTCTGCTCTCCCCAGGCCATCCTGAGCATGCTGCAAGACATGAATTTCATCAATAACTACAAAATTGACTGCTCAACCCTGGCCCGGTGTGTGCCCCCAGCCCTCCCCTCCACATGCAGGCAGCCCCAGTCTTTGTCTCCATCTGCCCTCTCTAGTCACATCCATTGCCCCCAGCATTCTGGGAAGAGGCCTCTGAAGCCAACTAGGGGAGGCCCAGTCTTGTGAGGGTGGGAAGGATCTGTGAGTGAGAGGTAATTTCCAGGCCTGGGACCAGGAGTGAAGGAAAGAAATGGGGCAGGGCAGAGCCCGAAGGGGTTCCTAGAGGAGGAGAGCCTGCGGTCCCTCTGCTACCCTGTCCCCTCCCCCAGGTTCTGTTTAATGGTGAAGAAGGGCTACCGGGATCCCCCCTACCACAACTGGATGCACGCCTTCTCTGTCTCTCACTTCTGCTACCTGCTCTACAAGAACCTGGAGCTCACCAACTACCTCGAGTAAGTGGCTGCACTTGCCCCCTGTCTGGCAGTCACTGGGGTCCTCTTTGCTGCGACAGAGCAACATGTCCTTTGTGGCAGGCACTTTACATGTACCTCTTTGTGGGACCCTCTTAACAGTCCAGTGAGAAGGTTCCAGGTGGGATTCGCCCAGTCACATACCCAGGGAGTGATGAGCCTGCCAAACTCCAGACCAGGGCTTATTTCGAGGAAGGGGACACAGGTGTCCCAAGCTCCTATCTTGGTGGCAACCACACATCTCATCCAGCCCTCCCAACTCTGGCGGTGTGGGGAAGGAGCTACAGCTGAACCTCCTCTCCTCTCTGTTTGCCAACCAGGGACATCGAGATTTTTGCCTTGTTTGTTTCCTGCATGTGTCATGACCTGGACCACAGAGGCACGAACAACTCCTTCCAGGTGGCCTCGGTGAGACCCTGCCCTCCTCACAGTGGGCACCCTCCTCAGGGTGAGGGTGGGGGCTGGTAAGACAGGAGCCAGTTTAGAGACAGGAGGAGGCCCTCCCCGGCTTTGTGCTGGGCTCTGAGGTGCAGGAGCGGGGTGGTGAGAGCAGGGGGAAGGGGGGAGCAGGGCAGCTCTCAGCCTGACAGGGCAGGCTCTCGCCTCTGGGTGTGAGGAGTGATGGAGTTCTCCCGGGCTTTTCCAGAAATCTGTGCTGGCCGCGCTCTACAGCTCTGAGGGCTCCGTCATGGAGGTACCGCCATCCTGCCCAATATCCCTGTGGGTTCTGTCCAAGCCCAGGTTTGCGAAGGGAGAACTTGTATTTAGCACATTTCTCTTTGCACGTTTGGGAACACCCTGTGCAGCCACCCTCCCCCAAGCCTGGGATGGGCTGCACCCCATTCACACTCAGCTCTACCTCAGATTGTTTGGTTTGGGTCCACCTGCCCCCAGATGGGAGCTTCTTGGGCAGGGACAAATCTGAGACACCCTGAGTTCCCTGCGCTTGGCACAGGACTTGGCAAGGAGTAGGAGGCACACTGCCAAGGTCACCTTCCCCACACTAGCCCTGGCTTGCACAACCCTAGATACGAGAGGCTCCCTCCCTCCCAGAGGGCCTCATGACCGCCCTGCTTCTGCCCTGCGTACCCTGGGCTAAGCCTGTGCCTCCTCCAAGCAACATCCCTTCCATGTCAGTAGACAGGGGCCTTGCTCTCGCCTCATCACTGCCTTTCCTTGTCAGCACACGAATGTTTCCGCATGAATTAGTGTCTAGGACTCCAGAGGATCATTTCAGGATTGTTCCAGCTTGAGTGGCACTCAGAGCTTACCTGGTGGTGTCCCTCCATGGGACGGCTGAGGAACCTGAGGCTCTGAGCCTGCCAGAAACTTGCTCAGGCTCACCCAGAGTCAACCCAGCCCAGAAAAGGAGCTGGACCCACCGGCTCACCAGTTTTGCCTGTTGTGCTCCCCTTGGGGGTCGGGGCTGGGCCGGGCCTGCTGCCTCTCTCGGGGTCCATGGTGAGGGAGCTCGGGCCCTGGCTGCCCGCCCACCTCTCCTCTCCCCACAGAGGCACCACTTCGCTCAGGCCATCGCCATCCTCAACACGCATGGTTGCAACATCTTCGATCACTTCTCCCGGAAGGTGATGGGGCGGGGGTGGGGGTGAGAGAGTGGAAGGCGGGAGCTAGCCTGGAACAGGAGAAGGAGTTGAGGGGTGGAGGCTCCTCAGGGCCAGGGCAGTGGGAAAGGGGGTCTGGCAGGAGGCCTTGAGCTTCCCCCTTCTGCCCTGCATGGCTCAGGACTATCAGCGCATGCTGGACCTGATGAGGGACATCATCTTGGCCACAGACCTGGCCCACCACCTCCGCATCTTTAAGGACCTCCAGAAGATGGCTGAAGGTGCCTGCCTGGAGCCCCAGGCCTTGTGATTGAGGAGGGGCCTCTAAAGGAGGATTTGCCCACAGAGCATTCCCAGGGGTTTAGGTCTACCCCCTCCAGCAACTACCTACCAGGCAGACCCAGCCCTGGCCCCTTGGCTCCCATCCAGAGTGCTGGAATCCCTGGACCACTTTGGGGGCCCTTGACCCCATCCTCTCCCCAACAGTGGGCTACGACAAAACCAACAGGCACCACCACAGCCTCCTCCTCTGCCTCCTCATGACCTCCTGTGACCTCTCAGACCAGACCAAGGGCTGGAAGACAACAAGGAAGATCGCAGTAAGTGCTGTCCTTCCCTGGGAAGGCGTGGGCTGCACACCTGTCTGTAGGTGGCTCCTGCAGCCTGAATACCGCTCTATGCTGAGTTCAGCCTGGCTATATTTTGGGGAGACAGAAACCTAGACCACCTCAGAGCAACAGATGGGGAGATTCAGAGAGGGGCATGGACTCACTGGGGGTCACACAGCAGGTCAGTGGCTGGTGGAAGGTGGGCTGGCCTCTTGCCAGGCTAGGGGTGGTGAGGACGGCTCTCCAGTGGGCCGAGGGATGCCTCAGTTTGCCCCTTTGGGAATGAACTGTAGAGGAGCTCAGTGGGTAGAGCCTGCTCACAGGATGTGATGAGAGTGTTGGCCTTCCAGGAGCTGATCTACAAAGAATTCTTCTCCCAAGGAGACTTGGTATGTGGGAAGTGACCTCAGGGGTCCTGGCTGGGAGAGGGCTCCTGGTCCGGGTCTGGGAGGAGGCGGGTCAGCCTGGCCTGGGTGCCTGATGACTTGATCCCCCCAGGAGAAGGCCATGGGCAACAGGCCGATGGAGATGATGGACCGTGAGAAGGCCTACATCCCCGAGCTGCAGATCAGCTTCATGGAGCACATTGCAATGCCCATTTACAAGTGAGGGAGCTGACGGGGACTGCTGGGGACCAGCACAGAGAAAGGGCTGTAGGCTGGGATGGGGCTGGCTGCGGCCCTTGCAGCAGATGTAGGTGCTAGGCTGTCCGGGCCCAGCTCTAGCTGATCCCCCCGCTGCCTCTGGGCATAGTGGTCTCCTGCTTTGCCCCAAGATAGGCCCTTCACTTCACCCTCAGTCCTCTGTGGAAAGAGACCATTATGCTCTCCTTGATCATTCAGTCCTATGCCAGTCACTCTGGTGAAAGTTCTACCTGTGGTACAGCCTTAATCTTTCTTGCTGCAACTTCTGCCCCATGCACCCCCAGGCTGTTGCAGGACCTGTTCCCCAAGGCGGCAGAGTTGTATGAACGTGTGGCCTCTAACCGCGAGCACTGGACCAAGGTATCCCACAAGTTCACCATCCGCGGCCTCCCAAGCAACAACTCACTGGACTTCCTGGATGAGGAGTACGAGGTGCCTGTGTTAGATGGCACGGGGGCCCCCATCAATGGCTGTTGCAGCCTTGATGCTGAGTGAGCCCCTTCTAGGACCCTTCCCCACCCAGGCCTCCTCCCACAACCCTCCACTGGTCTGGCCCGATGCCCTAGGACCAGAGCCACGGGTTCTGGATTCTAGACCGGGACATCCTGTGTGATCCTGGGCAAGTGCTGACCTCTGGGCCTCCCTTCTTGTCTGTATAATGGAAGCAAGGCTTCCAGCCTCACCGAGACTTTGTCATTTGTCCTCTGTGAGCACAGGGTGACCGCTGAGCAGTAGGCCTGCTCTGCACCTCCGACCGCACTTTGGCCAGTCCTCCCTGAGCCAGTCCTTCTCTGAAGCAGCTGAGCTGCTTTCTCCTGGGCCCTACCCCATCAGATCCATGCCCTTTTCCTCCCTCTAGGATCCTCACTCAAGGAGACAGTGGAACATCTCAGTGAGCAGAGGGTAGGTCTTAGAAACAGTCGTGAGCTCTGCTGGAGGACTAGAAATAGCCATAGGGCTGAAGGTGCCCCTGAGGACCACCACTGTGCTCACGGTGGGCTTTGGGGCAGCCCCACAAGGGAGCTGCCAGAGGGGTGGTTCAGTGGGAGACAGGGCTCAGGAAGAGAGCAGGAGGGAATGGTGGGCGGGGAGGCTCCCTGGGCTGGGAGACAAGCTCCAGTTGAGTCAACAATGCTTCCTCCTGGCTGTGTGGCCCTGAGCAAGTCCCTTCTCCTGTCTGGGTGACACAGGAGGGAGAGACAGTTCATTCTCTAAGACCCCTCTTAGATCAAAGTCCCCTAGTTCTGTGGAACCCTGGGAGAGGCCATGGAATGTCCCTGCCACCTTAGGGCTGAGAGCCAACCCCCAGTCCCTCAGTGGTCCCCTGAGTGTACCCCCATAGCCTAAGCCCCTCCCCATTCCTGCAGCCAGAGAAGGACCTGGCCTCCACCCTGGCAGGGCTTCTCCCTTCTTTAAGGCCATATCTACCCATGCCCCAGGGCTTGGGAGACCCCACAGGGCTGGGCCTCTTGGGTCAGACCAGTTCCCTTATCTGTTTTGTTCTGTATGTGTTGTGGGGTGGGGGGAGGGGGGCCACCTGCCTTACCTATTCTGAGTTGCCTTTAGAGAGATGTGTTTTTTTAGGACTCTGTGTACCTGTTGTATATGGTCCTGTGGGCTGACCGCTTTGTACATGAGAATAAATCTATTTCTTTCTACCAACCCTTCCCCATCGGGCTGTTTGCAGACTTTGTTCATGGGGTTTGAGGGAAACAGAATTGGGGGAGGCAGATGCCCTTAGAACCCCCTGGCTACTAGAGCCCCCATCCTGGTGCATAGCCCCTCTTCTGGGGGAGTCATAGGCCTGTTGGGGTATCCCTGGGTCAGTCCTGTGCCAGGTGGTAGCAGCTTAGGGGCAGGTGGCTGATGGGGAGGCCTGGGCATGGAGCAGCAGGTAGACATGTTGGCTGGCAGAGGCTGTGGACCGGCAAGGGAGACTTGAGGAGCTGAAGCAATCAAGGAGGCTTCCTGGGAGAACAGCCAGGCCCTGGGCCTCTGAACACCCTCCTGGCCTCAAGGACACCTGTCTGTGTCCCCATAAGTCCTGCCAAAGGGGCAGCCCTGAGTCTGACTGTACCAGATGCAGCCCTGGGTTGTGTCTGTGGAGCTGGTTCCCTGCTCTCCTGGCTGTGAGAGTGTTTGCCTCTATGCAGGCCAGGAGGGGCAGACTTCAGATTGGGGCCACATGGAGGCTCTGACTGGCAACATCTCCAGACCCTGTCCCCTCACTTGCCTGCTCCTCTCCTGTCCCCTCTCCCTGTTCATCTCTTCCAGATCAGTAGAGGTTGATGAGTTAAGGGTTGGGCACTGGGATCTCCTTTCCTAGGGGAGGGAGGCAGGCAGGGCTGGGAGGAGAGGGACAGGGCCATGCCCCTGGGGTGCCAGCCTTGCTTTGGGGACCACAGAGCCTGTCTGCTTCTCCCACCCCACAGCTTGTCATGGTTTGGAATCTGATCCCCTGGGCTGATAGTCTCAGGGCCTCTAGCCTTCTCTTGGGCCTGTGAAGTCCAGGCCACCCCCACTGCCCAACCCCTGCTTTGGGTGCCCCCTCTGTCCTCTCACAGCATGGACCTAGGCTGACCAGCAGCGCCCAGGCAGTGGGTCAGTCCCTGGCCCAAGGTTGACAGGGATGGCCATTCTGATAGTACCCAGCTGACATCAGTGCCAGTGTGGGCTGATATAGGGGCTTTGATCCCCCCACCTTGAACCCCCAATGACCCTGAATGTATGTGTGTGTCCCTCTTCCACAAGCCTTTGGACAAAGAGCAAGAACTACCTGGGTACACACATCAGGAGCCTACTCCCATCCCTCACATTTGTCTGTCCCCAGCCCAACCCTCCCGTGAGGACATTTAATCCTGTTTGAGGCCCATGCTATGACAAGTCCCTCCTTGCCACCAAATTGAATGAACAACTCAGAAATATTTCTTTGTGCATGCAGGACCCTGTGCTGAGGCCCAGAGCCAACTCTGTCCTTGTCCCTGGTCTGGAGAATCTTAATAGCCTGGTGAGGGAAACAGACCCAAACTCATACACAGGACACAACAACCCTATGGGATGCTTGGTCCTGGGATCCAGGCATCCAGGCAGGATCATAACCCTAAGAACAACAGGGAGGTTTAGGAGAGGAGCAGGTGTTGTTTTCCTGAAGGCAAAAGGGGAAAGGCACTCTCTGTAGAAGGAACTGCTTATACAGGGCCAGAGGGGAGTGACTGGCAGGGAATGAGGAGCTGGGGGTGGGGGGTTGGGGGAGGCCGTGGCCAGAACGGGAAGCCTTAAATGCCAGGGAGTTTGGCTGTATTTTGTGGGCAGTGGGGAGCCAGGGAAAGTTTTCAGTAGGGGAGTGGCTTGGACATGCACTTTAGGAAGATCCTTCTGGAGAGCAGAGAAAGGGCCTCAAGGGGAGAGGTTGGGCAGAGGCTGGGTCGGGGAGGGACTCCAGGGACTCTGGGTTGGCTTGTCACAAGGCTTGGCCCTGGCTTCTTGCAGCTGCCCTGTCCTCAGAATTTGATTTCATTTTACATAAAACCTCACATGGACTCTGTGGAGAAGATATCATTATCTCATTCTGTAGCTTGAGCTTCAGGGGAGCTAAGTAATCCCCCAAGGTTGGGGTGAGAGCCCCACCTGCCTGACTCCCCTCCGAGGGCCCTTTATCTGGGATAAAGGTTTAGGGGGGCAGGGCCTCTGTCTGTCTCTGCAGGATTGTCGTGGTGGGTAGGGAGGGTTAGCCACTGGTTTGGGAAAGAAACTGGGGATCCACTCTGAGTACCTGTGTTGAGGGGCGGGCGGTAGGAGGGGCATGTGAAAAGGGGTGAAGGACTGTGGCTTGTAGTGTAGCTTATGGCCACCAGGTGGTGCCTGACCCTTGCTGTCCTCACTCCCCCAGGGGTCTGAGGCGGCGGGTGAGGGGGCGGGGCACCGAGGGGCTAACCCCGCTCCTGTCCACTCCTCTACATCCCTCTCGTACTCAGACACATACGTGTTCTCACATAGACACGTGCACACTCCGACTTGCATGCTCACTCTCTGACACACACACTTCACGCATCTGCACGGGGCATGCTCTTTACAGACTCCACAAGGAAAATAAGAAACATTTCTCAGGGGCCTGTAGCCCCTTCAGCTCCTCTCTGAGCAGGACTGAGGTCCATTGGCTTTACATGAATGAAACCCTGTCCCCTTGGATGTCTGCCTCCCTTCCTGCAGAAGGATGCCTGGGAAGGCAGTGTGGGCTGAATCCCCTCCTCTGGGCATGAAATAGCTAGGAGACAGCGCTGCAAGGCTTGGCCCCATGCTGATGAAGCGGAGGGTCAGCGCAGGAGCAAGCCCAGCGTGAAGGGGCATCAGGAGGAGGCGGGGGCCCAGGGGGTCTTGTAGTTTGGATGCGGAGGACCGGGATGGGAGGTGAGGCTGCTGCGCGTGGACCAGGAAAGCACGCTGGGCAGTGGGGAGGGGCAGGGGCTAGGCTTCAGGCCTCAGCGTGCCCTCAGGGCTCAGCCTCCCAGGGCTCAGTCTGCTTGTGACAGGGAGGTGGGGCCTGGGGAGGGGGAGGGGAAGAGAGCCAAGGACGGCATCAGGGGGCCCAATAAGGCAGGGGCGTGCCTGGAGAGGATGGCGGGGAGACGCTGCGTTCACAGCCGCAGCTGCAGCCTCCTGGGGGGTCCTGGTGCTTGGGGGAGGGGGTGAAGGGCCAGAGGCCACCTGGGAAGCAGGGCAACCACTGTGCCCCAGGCTAGGCTCTGGACAAGGCTGGGGAGGGAAGGGAGAGTTGCAGGACGAGGGACTAAGGGGAAGGTGGCAAAAGTAGGCAGCGTGGCTAGGGTAGGGAAGATCAAGGACGTCAGAGAAGGCTTCCTGCCCGACAGAAATTCCCAGGGGCTTCTCTCTCCTGACACCACGGAGGAGTTGCCACCACCCACTGGAGCCCCTGCCCCTCGGCTCTTTGCTTTCCTCCAGGGCTTGCTCTTCTCTGCTAGCTGGCCATTCACTGGGATTCCTCACTAGTCTCAGTTTTCCTCTCCTATAGTGAGTCCCCCTGGAGGCCTCAGGATACAGGAGGCCTCCCCACCTCCTAGTGGGCTGTGTGCGAAGGAAATCTGTGCAGAGATAATGCAGCCAGATTGTTCACTGAGACATACTCGGACAGGTACATACATGAAGCAAAGGGCACCATTATTACTTGTTATTACTCCTTTGGAAGCAATGCATCTCTCTGGCTGCTTTTAAGATTTTACCTTCATTGTTTATCACAGTGTGATTAACAACTGTGTGATTAGGTTATAGTTTTCTTTGTATTCATCATGCTTGAGATTTACAATGTGTCTTGATTCTGTGATGATTTCCCCTTACCCTGATTCGGTCTTCTTGAAGTGTCCGTAAGTGCATTTCCCCTAACTCCTGAAGTATGCAACCTCTCGGTCAACATTTATAATGCAGGACAGAGTAGTATTTCATTGCATAGAATGTCTCCATATCAGAATAGGAGTTTGGATTTACCATTGAAGGAATTCCCTTCATGACAGTAAGTGCCCCCTGAGTACTGAGTTCTGGCCCAGTACAACAAAGAATAGACAGTGGGCACCCAGGGTTCCCCTACCCTGGAGCATTTCTTACTCTTCTCTTTGACCATAAGGCTTCAAGTGCACCTGTATGTGGAGTTAGGGAGACATCAGGGAGCTTCCTTCATACTTTCAGCTGCATCTCTACCAGATAGTTTGCTGTTTCAGTGGTGAATCAGAGTGAAAGGACCCTTGAACCTGGTCTGGGTCACCATTCTCACCACTGTTTGTACCCAGGCAAATTCTCGTGATCGTGATCTGGCCCAGCTCACTGGTCCATATATCTTTCCTGAATTCCAGATACACACACCCAGTGGTCCAACCCCTTCTAGACTGCCTTCCTGTGTTATAGATGCTAGAAAACATTTCCCACATTCCACTATAGCTTGGGTATCACGTGTGACCTGGGGTTCATCAAGAAGGTGCCCTGAGAAGACATGGAGGTGGAAGTGCATAGTGAGCACTGATGACCGCGTGCAGGTAGAGAAAGTCACGGGGAAAGCAGCTCTGATGGAGGTGTCCAGGTGTTCCAGGGGCACCCATGGAGGGGTCTGTAATAGCCAAGACCTCACTTAGGTGCCAAGCAACAGGTGGCAGGGTGGTGATGTTTCCATTAAAAAACTGGTTGGGCGTTTTGTCTACATTGTCTCTGACCTTCAGCTGTGTAGCTCTGAGCCTGATTCTCTTCTCCTTCTACTTAATCCTGGTTAGATTATGGCAGGTACAACCAAGAACCTCACTTGATAGAGTGCTCTCAAAGTACTGATCCCATTGGTTGTAATTGCCTGTCTCCCCCGGTAAAATGTGAGCTCCTTAAAAGGAAAAACTAAGTTTGGCTTATTTCTCTATCCTTAGTCCCAACACAGAGCCCAGGACAGAGTAGGCACTCAGCCAAAATGCACTGACTGCTTAAATGGGATGTTAGCCACTATAAATCCAATCTGAGTGACTGCATCCTCTGAGGAGTCTGGGGCGGGGCTGCCTGTCTTGAGGATTATCTCAGTATGGACACGCGAAAGTTACTTCATCCGACTGAAGAAAAGAGTTTGCACGGTAAAACCACAGCTGCATGATGAACAGTCAGGCTTCCCATCAAAGGAAATCATGTTCACAGTAGAGTCATGCTTACGTGACCAGCACTGAACATCCATCAAAACGAACGGGCCTCCAGAACACCGGCAGGCTCCAGGGTGCAGAATGATGTTCACCATGAGTGAGGTATGAAAGTAGGACAGAAAAAATCAATTTTAAAATACCACCAAAGGAAAATTCTTCCCTAAAGAAACATCACCCCAAACTGCCCCTCAGCACCTGTTTTCATCTCTTCATGTGACCTGTGACTCCTCATTCCTGGGTCCTCAATGTGACCAAAGACAGGCCCCCAATGTTGTATTCTCCCTCATTCTCTTAGCGGTTTTTTCATGGCACTCTTCTAAGTTGCTAGATGGGTTTACGTGTCCCCTCTTGCCATCTGGCAGCTGTCCCACCAAGGGAAGCCTTTCAGCAGCAGGCTCGTTGGTTGAGGGCATGGTGTCTGGCATCAGGCAGACCTGGATCAACTCTCTGCTCTGCCATTTCTTTGCTGTGTGATTTTGTGTAAGGCAGGAACCTTCCCTGAGTCTCAATTTCCTCATCTATGACATGGGAATAATATCAAACCTTCTGGAGGCTGTTGTGAGGATTGGGAAAAGGCACAAGAGCCTTGGGCTACTGTCCAAGCTGCCGGCTGGGTGAACTGCAGGGTTTCATCAGGGCGCATTTCTGGGAGTGAGAAGCTGAACTTCCTCTTTGATGTAGGCTGAGGGGTCAGAGGAGAGGCCCCAGGAAGAAGGCTTTGGCCTCGGATACAGAAAGAGCAAGTTCAAAATAGTTTGAAAGAGGTTAACTGTGCCTTCCTGGGTTAGTGCATTGAATTATGTCCCCCTAAAAGATACGTTCAAGTCCTAATCCCTGGTGCCTGTGAATGTGACCTTATCTGGAAAAAGGGTCTTTGCAGATATGATTAAGTTAAGATGAAGTCCTTATAAGAAGGAGGCACTTTGGACACAGGGACACACAGGAAGAAGGCCATGTGACAGAGGCAGAGATTGGAAGCTGAGCGGCACCAAAGACTGCCAGCAAACACCAGAAGCTCAGAGAGAGTCAAGGAAAGATCCTCTTCTAGAGCTTCTGGAGGGAGCACAGCCCTGCCATCATGATTTCAGACTTCTGGCCTCCAGAACTGTGAGACCATACATTTCTGCTCTTTGAAGCTGCCCAGTTCATGGTAGTTTGTTACGTCAGCCCGAGGAAGCCAACCCAGTGGGTGAGGCAGGAGAAGGGTCCCGCAGGTCACAGGGGCTAGATACATTGCAGGAGGAGGGGCGATAGCTGACCAGCATTGCTCAGCTTTGGTGTCCTGGGTCCAGTTGACAGGACAGCCAATCACTGAAGACCATTTGAGACATACACACTGAAGCCTGGCCCCCTTGCCTCAAGGTGGGACAACCCAGTGCAATCTACAATTTATGCTCTAGATCTTCCTTTCCCTATCAGCCCAAGGCTAGGGCTACTTAGACCACATCTGTCCTCAGCTCCCTCGCCTTTCCTGTCCTGCCGCACTCCCTTACTGCTTGTCTCTGACGAGCACGCCCATCCATGTCAACCACATCGTCACCATCCCTCAGTGTTCATTTACACCCTTCCCAGGTCCAGTCCTGTGCTACCTGCTGGGGATGGCAGTGGTGCAGAAGCATCAAGGTAGGGCCCTGCCCCAAAGGAGCTTGTGGTAACCTGGGTGAAACGTTAATTGCTTCAACCAGTTAATTAATTAATTAAACACGTATTTGTTGTAAACTTACCAGGTGCTGTCTCTGGTGCCTGTCTTGAGAAAGACTGCAGAGAGATCAACAAAACCAGACATCAAGCTTATAGGCTGGTTGAAGGATAGATTTATCAAACTCACAAGCAAATGTAAAAGCACAACTGTGCCACCTGGGCCATTAAGGAGAAGCAGGTGCCACAGGAGCCTCTGGCAGGGGGATTTGATCTGGTGATGGTGGTCTTTGCGGAAGGATTAATGCCCAGGCTAAAACCTGAGGTGAATAAGAGCTAACTAGGCAAAGCAGGGAGGGAGCAGCATGTGTGAAGAGCCCGTGGACAGAAGTGCAACAAGGAGGGACTTTGGGAGAGTCCATGGAGGGAGGTGGTTGGGATAGTCTGAGAGGGAAAGAGGATTGTATCTAAGATGAGGCAAGGGACACAGGCAGTGGCCAGGCTGTGTGAGGGCATTTGGGTTTTATCCCCAAAGGAAAGAACATTTAGGGATTTCAGCAGGCAGGTGACACGGTCAGAAGCTGAGACGACCACTCTGGCTGCAGCAATGAAGAGATTGGAGGATGGATTCAGAGCTGTGGATAGACCAGTTGGGAACTCTTGCACCATTTTAGGTGAGAACCTAATAATAACATGAAGCAAGGTCATGGAGGATGCAGAGAAATGCACAGGTTTGAGCGAAGGCCCTGGTGATGGATTGGATATGATGTATGGGACGGAGAGAGGGGTTGGTGGTGACTCTTAGTTTTCTGGTTTGTATAACCGGAAAGATGTTGGTGCCATTTGTTGGGAGTAGGATCTTTGGAAGAGGACCAGGTTTGGGGGAGAAAAATAATAAATTCAGACAAAAGTTCTTTGTAAACGCTACAGTTGCAGGAACATCAGTTATTACAATCTGTTCATTCAAAAAATATTTAATAAGTGCTGGCTATCTTGTGGGGACCTGTGCCAAGTGCTGGAGCTTAAAGGGAAGGAAATTAACATTTGGTGCACAACTCTTCGAGGCAGTGGGGTAGAGACCAAGATGGGTATTGTGGTACCAAAGAGATCTGGTTTTGAGACCTGGCTGTACAGCTTAGTAGCTGTATGATCTTGGGCAAATCACTTAACCTCTTGTCTCAGGAATCTGTAAAGTGGAATTTACATCCCTGTCTCCTAGAATGTTACATAGATGTAGGGATAATACATGTAATGCCTTTAGCACAGTGCTTTGCAAACTGTAAGTGTGTAATAAAAAGATTATTATTGGTTTTCTGCAGAAGGCATTGTCATATACCATTCTATCTAATCCTTGCAACATCATGAGGAGAGAATTACCATTGTATCTCCTTTTACAGATAAGGCAGTCTTGCCAACTGTCTACCCAACAGCCTTTTCTCCTCATCCTCACTGTAGGGAAGTAGGTTTTGTTTGGGTGTTCATCATTCCATGTTCAGGAAAGCTGGCCTTCTCTCTCTCTCAGGGTGTAAATCCTGATTAGTCTAAATTTATCATGGTTATTCCATTCCCTCTCTGACTCTTGATTTAGGATGTAGGTCATCATGGATCCATTCCTACCCAGTTATGAACTCATTCAAGTTGCTAGGAATGTCCTGGTTTTAGTCCTGGTAGTGCTGAGTCCTGGAAACCTGTCAGTTCTGGGCAGACTGGGATGGTTGGTCAGCCTACTAGCCACTGAGACTAAGAAGACTTCCACAGGGATGTGTTTGTGTGCAAGGGTATGTCTGGAAAACTTTTTCCTTGCTAAAAATAAATGGTAAAGACATTTATGGGAGGCCACCCCTTTCCTTGCTGGCTGTCTTTGTTTTGGCATGCTGTGCTTGGAGTTTCTGCAGCCACCCTGTGACCATGAGGGGAGATAAGCAACGTGCTGAAGATGGCAGGGCAAACAAGTGGAAAACACTTGGTCCTTGAGGACCCTGCTGTGCTGGGCATGCTTAGCTCAGGGTATTCTTGCTCTGAGAGCATTAAACCACAATACCTACTGGTATTCATTACCTGCAACCAGAAGTGCCCTGATGCAAAATGGCACCCATGGGAAGGAGGCAGAGTTGGGTATGATGGGTATGAGCCCTTCTCTGTCCTGGTAGTCATATCTTAATGTTAAACACTAGGCCAGAGATAAGTATAAACTCCGGAACAAGTCCATTTGTCTATGGCAGGATTTCTCACAGTACGGACTTTCCTGAGATGCTCCCTGCACAAGGCTTCCAAGGTCAGATGGGTTTGGGAGACATGACATGCAATCCTCTTACCAGATGCATATTGGTTTTGGCAAGTCCTGCAGTAAGAACCTGCCCATCTTGGGCTAACTCAGAGTTTCTCAGAATCATTTCCATGTGGAATTTTTATTTCTTTTTGTTTTTGTGAAGCCCCGTTGATAACTCCTAGGAGTGCCACAGAATGCAGTTTGGGAAATGGTGAGGTAATAGACACAGAGGCCTTCTGGAGCATGAGACCTCAGCACGGGCTCTGGGTAGGAGCCTTAGTTGCCTGTTGTCTGATGTGATTATTGATATTGCCTCCTTTCCCTCTCCAGTGTCCCAGTTTGGGATGATCTACTGTGTGATGGCTCAGCTCTGCACGAGGAGGAGGGCTTCCCAGGGAAAGGAGGAAGCCAGCAGTCCTTTAGGATGAGGGGGCAGGGCTTGCCCCCCAGGGAGCAGAACGGTAAGGTCAGTACGGGTCAGCCGGGAGGAGGGTACTGCAGGTGGGAAGACTGAGGGCAGAATAAAGCTCAGCTGCGGCTCATGCTCATGCTCACGCTGTGCGCCTGCTGCGGAGAGGGAGGCGGGGGGCTGGTCCAGGGCGGTGAGCGCGGGTGGGCAGAAAGGAGCGGCAGAGGCTGGCGGGCTGCGGAGCCACCGCTGCCCCACGGCGCGTGTCCTCCCAGGCCAGCGTTCCCCGTGAACTCCAGGAAGCGGGGCGGCCTGAGGAGCCGCTCTAGCAGCAGGAGCCCGCTGTGTCGCCACCACGGGAGGCGGCGGCCTGAGAGAACAGAAGGAAGCGGCCCAGGCCTGCGTGTGTGAATCCTGCCGCCTCCCTGAGCCTTTCATTCATTCGTCTTCATCTCCCTCGCTGGAACGGAAGCTCCCTGAGGTCAGGTACTGTGTGTCTTCTGCCCACTGTTATATCCATGGCACATGAAGCAGGGCCCCATTCAAAGTGAAGGCTCAATAAATATGTGTTGAATAAATGAATCCGAGGGGGAGAAAATAGTTTTCCAAAACCACCGTGTATGGAGGTTGAGAAGGGCAGCAAGGCGAAAGGAGCCTCTGCTGGGGTCTTGCCCGCTGGCCACCGCCTTCGGCTCACTCACCTCTGTGGCAGAGATGGCAGGTGGGCTAGTGGTAAGTCGACAAAACCCGTCCCTCTTTTGAGGCCCCATTCAAGCCCCTCATCTTCCAAGAAACTGTCCCCATCTGAGTCACTTCCCCTGCCCTGAGCTTCCTCTCTCCACGCCTTGTAAACGCTAGCTCTCGGCTGCATGCTGTTCAGCGTGGCATTCCATCAGACCACCTCCCACTTGGCTGTAAACACTTCAAGAACACAGGCTACATCTCTGTTTCCAAGTCTCCCCCACAGCACCACGAGCTGAACTGAAGCAGAAAACAAAGAACAGCCCTACGTACTCAGCGTATGTTACTCGCTAACTGATGGGTTTATCTTTAACACTGGTTCCGGCGTGCACCTGACTTGCCGCACTGTTCCTGCAGTCAGTTCCTGCTGCTCTGTGTATTCTGTCTCAGTTAGGAATGCTCTCTGCTCTGTGATGGAATACCTACCTGACTAGCAGTGTCGTAAACAATCAGGTCACTTAATTATTGCACATAAAAGGTCTGGAGGCAGAGAGCCCACGGTGAGAGCAACCCTTCTAAGATGCCCTCAGAGACTCAGACTCACGGTGGCTTTGCCATTGTTAGCATGGTGGCTCGGGGCCTCATGGTACAAGATGGCTGATAAAGTTTCAGGCTTCACATCTATATTCCAGGCAGGAAGATGGGAGGAAGGAGTGTGGCCAGCCCAAGTGTCCTTTTGATCAGAAAAGCTAAAGCTTTCCCGGAAGCCTCTAGCAGACTTCATATTATTGGCCACGCTAAATATAAGGGAGCTAAGAAAACAACTATTTAGTTTTTCTAGTCTCTATAGTTAAGGGGACAAAGGAGAAGTGGTTTGAGAATGAGTGCTGCATTAGTCCATCAAACACTGATTGCTATACACTCGGTAGAAGGAAGAGAGAAAAAAAAAACTTGCCCTCCATTCAGACTGACCATTCAGAAACCTCTCCGCCTCAAGCAGGACCCTGCTTAGATTTGTATGTTCCCAAGGAGACAGTCTAAGTTCTTGATTATACCACGGATACCTACAGATGTAAAAGGCACAGTCCATACCCTTTGGGGCCACATAGTCTGGTGGGAAAGCTGTGAAGGGCTGGCAGAGATAAAGCCGTCATCTCAGTGTTGTTGCTATGGCGTGTGCATAGGAAGATATGGGAGGAGGGGACTCTAAGGGGCATCTTAGAAGTAGTGGCATTTGAGGCTGAAATAGTGGTTGAATATATGAAGAAGGGGCTGGGGAGGGTATTTCAGATAGAGAAAAGTACATGGGCAACAGCATGGTGGTGGAAGAGAGCAGAGCTCATGTCTCCAGTGTGAGCGCCCGAGTAGATGGTGGAGCCAGTGGCTGAGGTAGGAATCCCTGAACTCAGTTTGGTGATGTTGACTTTGGGGGCCTCAAGCTCTACTTATTCTACACGATTTTCCAGGAGGGTCTCTTCCCCTGTCTTGACTTCAGTTACCATTTTATGACCCCTAATACATGCCCTCTTTCAGATCTCTCCCTGAGAGTCCCAGCCGGCATAGCCAATGTATCTTTTGCCACCTGGCAACCATGCCCAAAATTTAGCAGCTTAAAACTAGGACCATCCATTCAGTTCCTGAAGTTTCAGGCTGGAGATCTGCTTGCACTCAAAAAGACTTAAAGGAGACAGGGGAGTGGCTACCCTTATAGCTCCCACTTACTCCAGCTGCATTAGTGTCTGCACAGACCAAGTGGTAGCCTCACAATTAGCTCTTATGGTGGGTGTAGTATCTTTATTGGAATAGACCAGAAGTTGGCTTTAACTCTGTCAATGTGTCCTTTTCAATCCGCCATAATAAAGGGAACCAAAAGCAACTCAAAAATAAATGGAAAGAGTAGTAGTACTCATTTACGGTCATAGCCCAAGACTCTGACAACTCCTGCTCTATGTGCTAGAAAATGGTACCACCATGTACCCAGGAGCCCAGGAGTCCCGAGCCTTTCGCAGCACGCATCATGGCTCACGGTCTGGCCCTGCCAGCCTCACCTCTCTCCTTCAGGTATCCTACACTCTGTCAAAACAGAACTTTCTGATGCTCCTCAAATGTTCTAGGCTCTCTTCCCACCGCGGTGCCATTGCCCATGTACAAGGACCTTGGTCATCTTGACTTTCTGTAGAACTTCCTGCTGGTCCACTATACTGATGACAGCATGCTAATGGGACCTGGTAAACAGGAATATGGTGTTACTCTGGATGTCTGAATAAGGCACATATATACCAGAAGGTGGGACAACAACCCTGCAAAGATTCATTAGCCTGCTACATGGGTGAAGGTTTTAGGGGATCTAAGTCTGAGGCATGCTAGAACATTCCTTCTGAGGTCTTATTACCTTATGTTCCTTATTGTTAAGAAAATATACATGTTTGATGGGTCCTTTGGATTTTAGAGGCAGTAGATGCCATGTTGAGAATACTACCCCAACCCACATATCAGGTGGTCAGAAGTCTAACAATTTCAAGTGAGGCCCAGAGGAGGAGATGACTCTGCATTGGGACCAGCCCGATGGCTATACTGTTAGAGATGTCTGTGGAGATAGGACGCTGGGTAGGGTCTCTGGTAAGCCCTAGTAGGAGATGTGTGGCACAGACCCTGTAGCTAGGCCATGCCTTCTGCATCAGATAATTATACATTCAAAAAGAAGCTCCTGATGGCTACTGGGCCCTAGTAGAGATTGACCACAAGTTGGACACTAAGTGATTATGAGGCAGGAATTGCCTATCAAGAGCTGGGTATTATTAGAACCACCAAGTCATAGTAAGGTCAGGCAGGCAGAGTACAATCCATGGTGTGAAGGAAGTAGTAAATTCAGGCCTGGGGGTCTCTAGCAGGCACAAATGGGTTACACGAGCAGGTGGCTCAGAGCCCCATGTGAAAAATCTGTTGCACAGATGTCTCTCCTGCAGCTCAAACTTATGGGCTCGCAGGGGCTTCCCTATGGCCAGCCGATGGAGAAGGAGAACATCCAGGCCCGATTCCTCTATGCGGAGGCTCCCTTATAAGTTGGTGCGGGCTGAAAATGGACTCTTGCCACCCTATAGCCCCAAGTAGGGGTGTCCCGAAAAGGCAGTATAGAAGGAAAATCCTCCTACTGGGCAGAGCTCTGAGCAGGGCTTTCAGTTGCAAGCATTTCATGGAGTGAGAAGTGGCTGAAGGTAAAAGGAAACGCTTCTGGGCAGCAGAGAACCACTAGCTGGCTGGTCACCATAAGCAGACAAGAAAGAAGCCTGTGGACAGATCTACAAGACTTGGAGTCAAGTTTGACAGCATTTGTGTCTCACATCCATGTTCACTAGGAAGCACGCCCCTCAAAGGAAACCCTCAACAGCCAGATGGACAGGATGGCTTCTCTGGCGGGTGTCTGCCGGCCTCTGAACTTGGCTACTCCTGTGCTGGAGCAGTGGTCCCATGAATGGAGTAGTCACAGTGGCAGGGATGGAGGGTGCACGCAGCCTGACAGCCAAGGCCCCCAAGTGGCTCCACCCCTTGAGATCAAACAAGTTGATTATATCAGATCCCTTCTAATCTGGAGGAGTAAGTGATTCTTCTTTATAGTAACTGAAGCTACCTCTGGTGTGGGCTTGCCTCCCCAGCCTGCAGGGCCGTGGCAGCACTGATGCAGAGCTAACCATGTGCCTGATTTCCTGGCAAAGCACTCGGCCTCACGCTGCCTTGGCCTCAGGACCCCATTTTATGGTGAAGACAGTGTGACAATGACACGTTCCACAGGATCCACTGGCTCTCTTATAGAAAGTCACCAAGAAGTACCTGGCCTGCAAGGCTTAGTGATGGCGCTAGCCTGGAGATGACATCTTGTGGGGCCGGTGCTCTCCTGGAGGACGTGCAGTATATATTGAGCCAATGGTTGTTGTGTGGTGCTCTGTCTCTGTCAGTTAGAATGCAGAGGCCCAGGAGCAGAAGGGCAGAAGGAGGAGTGGCCCCTCTTACCATCAATTCCAGTGACCCACTTACAGAAATTTACTTTGTGTTCTTACAATTTTAGCCTGCAAAGACGTCGTGGTTCCCAGGGAGGGGCTCTCCCACCAAAGGACACAGAAGGGTTCCACTTAACCTGAAGCTACAACTGCCACCTGGTCACTTTGGATCCCTGTAACAGTGGCTCAGTCGGCAGCAATGGATTTATGATGGAGGCAAGGTATAACCAACCCTGATTTTCATGAAAAGGCAGGATTGCTGACACCTCATGAGGCAGAAAGGAGAATGTCTGGCTCTCTAGGGCTCCCCCAGGCTCATCCTGGTGCTTCAGTGCTCAGTGATAACATTACATGGGCAACTGAGGCATCCACGGCCTAACAAAGGCAAGGCCACCCAGGGCTCTGACCCCCCAGGAACAAAGGTCTAGGTCATCCCACGGGAAGCAGCCAGACCAGCTGAGGTGCTGGCTGAGGGCAAGGGAGATTTAGAATGGGCGGTGGCAGATGGTAATAAGTATCAGAAATGCAAATTCAAACTACACTGAGAGAACATTTCTCACCCATCAGATGAGTATAAATCCCACAGTTGGACAACAAATTTTCTTGGTGAGGCTGTGGAGAAAGACATACTCACCCACTACTGGTGAGAGTGCAAAATAGTATGACCCCTGTGGAGGGAACATGGCAATATCTAGCAAAATGACGTACATGTTTACCCATTTATAGGAATCTATCCCACATATACACTGCCCAAAAACCTGAACTGACATGAGCACAAGACTGCTCACTGCAGTACTGTTTGTATTAGCAAGAGACCCAGAGGAACACCATCAAGAGAGCTGCACTTCTTTGCGGCAGCCATCGGGAAGGGGTTGGAGTTCAGACAAAACGCTGGGTGATTCACTTGTTTCTATCTAATGTGTATTTAGTGCCTGCTATGTGCTTGGTAGTTTACATATGTCACTCCATATACACTCTTCAACAACTATGCACCCTCTCTGGAAACAAACTTATATCTGCAATCTTTAACACAGAAATTCTACGACTACATCATGCAAACATAACCAAAAATGGCATCCATTCTTTATACACAAAGATGCTTACTGCATCACTATTTTTCAGAATAATTTTTAATATTTTATCCAAGTTATGTAAGCACATGGTTTAAAACAAAACAGAAACAAGAAATATAGAAGAGCTTATAATGGTAGCAACAATCCCCAGCTCTACACCTTCCTGTCCCAGTCTGGTCTCCAGAGGCAACCCCTTTGAACCATTTCTGGTTTTGTATCTTTGATGGGTTCTTTCTATATCTTTACATAATGTGTTTGTGTGACTGCATTTATCAAGCTTAGATATTGTGTATTGGCTTCCGGCTACAGACTGGACTAGGACCTCTTCAAGGGCACATACTATTTTTTCTCTTTAGCCTGGCTGTGGGACTGACAAGGAGTGAATATTAAATAGATTTTTGTTAAATAAAAGAACAACCTAGGGTGGTCAAGGAATGGGAGGGCACTGGAAACAGAGAGAAAATCATTGACAAAAGGGCAGAGGCCTCTTTTTCCTCACTAACAGGACCCTGATCTAGTTCAGGGTGGCTGTATCCCCCACTAAAATTGTTCACCTCCCACACTCCCTTGCAGCAAGTGGAGACCATGTGTCCTGTCCCAGCCAAAAAAGATATAAGTAAAAGTTGCTGAGTAGAGCTTCCAGGAAAGGTTTCCAAAGGAAACCTGATGCAGTTGGCTTATGATACTTGGGTGTTTTCTGCACTTCCTCATTCTTCCTTCCTGGAACAAGGATGTGATTTCTGGATGCTTAGCAGCTATTTTGCAACCACATTTCAAAGATGGAGGTCCAAAGCAATAGAAGGAGCTAAATTTTTGAAGACACCATTCAATTCTACACCAGCTCGGACTGCCTATCTCTATAGTTTATGTTATCTGAGATAAATAGTACTTTTATTTAAGATCACATAATTATTCTGTTGCTTGCTGCATTTGTAACAGAGGGAAAAAGAGTGGCCAAATCTTGATGGTAGTTTATGATACAAGGAGATTCTGAAAGTTTTCTGTAATAAAAAGTTTAAAAGAACAGTGGAAATTTAAAAATATATGTAGATCATCCTTGCAAATATGATTTCCAAAAAGTTTTGCAAGGTATCTGGGCTTCCGAGGTTGTTGCTGTATCTTGTGACAGTTTACCTTAACCTCTAAGAAGTCTGTGACTTTGATTGGTTGTTGTGATGACACAAACAACTTTTGTTTCTCTGACTTGCTGCCTAGGCATTTTATAGTATGACAGCCCTACTCACAACCAGAGTCTGGACATTTAGATAAAGATCCAAGCTTAGGATTCCTGCCATAAATTCCTGCTTTGCTTTTCCTGGGGCACCTTTTGAAATAACCACTTGGAGTTAAGCCCGTGAAAAAGTAGTGACCTCAGCCCCAACCACCTCATAAGGAATAGGTGCTTTCTACCCCACTCTCTGTCTCCTGCTCACTTGTGACCTGGGACAAAGGACTGTCCTTTGTGCGAGTGTGTTGAAAGTCACACCTTCAAGCAAACTGAGCCCATTGGTTTCACTTTCACAAAGTGGGGGCTCGGATGCTGAAGGAGCTACCTGCCAACGCCGGGTGGCTGGGTGGCTTGACCTCACTCAGCAGGTCAGGATCCGTATATTTTTAATTCAGTACACCAGCTCTGGCTTCTCAACACAGTTGTCTTAATAATGTGTCACCCTGGTGATAACATTTAAATTACCTCAGTTTTTGGGAAGAGATACAAATACAATTTTCTCTTTTTTTCCAGGAGGGGTTCATTGGTATGGCATCTTCCTCAATAAACATGAGGGAAATAAAACCACTCTGCAGAATTTCTTATTTAAACAAAGAGTTTGAGAGTTTTCATCACATTTAAATGAATAAACTAATGGGAAGATAAGAGTAGAGGTTGGTGACCCCACACAGAGCTCAAATATGAGCCAACAAAAGGAAGGTAGGATTGACCACCTCTTTTGCCTCCCTCACACCCTGGCAGCCCAATTTTGACTCTAGCCATTGCTGCAGCAACAAGATCTGTGTAGGCAAATCCCAGTGCTGGGCCTCAGCGGCACAGTGTTTCTTTCACTTTCTGCCCTTGGGCCTCTGGGAAGCCACAGTGGGAAATGCCTATGGGAACTCGCAGGCACTCATTCTTGCATGTGAGCCCTGAGTGTGGGAGGAATGAACACTCCAGTGCTTGACTAGCATTAGAGTGTTAGCAATGCTTGACTAATAGGAAATAAGAACGGGTGGATAAATGCTCCCCAATTCTGAGATGCACCTCAGGAGGTCCTGTGGGATCAAACCAACTCGTCAGTTCAGCGTTGCCATGGCTTTTCCTCCTCTGGGGCTAGCGCCCTAGTTCCTGTTCGTGACCAACTCATTCCAGTTTGCTTGGCACTTCCCCGATTTAAGCCCTGAAAGTTTCACATCTTAGGGAACCCCAGAGTCCTCAGCAAACAGGGTGGCTGGTCATCCTATCAGTTCCTCACTCTTGTACCCTGGGGTCACCCCCCAAACAAAACCCCTTCGGGCAAATGCCTGTCTCAGGCTCTGTTTTCAGAGGGAACCCAGGCAACGATAAGCCATTTGGGTTTTGTTGGAACACCCTCCTGTCTCTGAAATCTGTTTCTCACCAGTTTGAAACAAGAACATCACGTTGCACCTGGCTAAGAAATCTATAGAGTAGATGGAAGCGAAAACCTGCAGTTTCTATTTCCTGTTGTGGATTACTGTCTTGTGACTTTTGCAAGATGTTCGTGGATATGAATCCAGATAATACAGGTGGAGTCTTATTTTTGAGCCTACCAGCACTCAGAGCAGATGGAAGAGGTCTTGTGATTCTGTCACCTGGAATGAATGTTCTGGTTTCTGGGTTAGAATTTTATCTGATTCAAAGCTGGAGTGTTTTCTTTCGGTTTGAATTAAGGCCTAGTGATTTTCCCTGGAGACTGCAAGAGACAAAACTCTGGAAGCGAGGTGATTTTTCCCCAGAAACAGGTAACTACCACCCCCTAGAGGATAAATATATAAATGATGGTTCAGGGAAGCTCAGGGCAGCTGTGTGTTTTTCCAAACCTATGCGTGGTTTCTTGTCCTTAGTGAAAAAAATGCTACTGCTTATCTTTAGATGGTCCAGAAACTTAAAAATTTCTTCTGTTGTTTGAGAGATTTGCTTCCCCATGTAAAAGCTCTGCTGAATTGTATTTGAATTGGTATGAATTGAGGGATTGGGAGTGAGGGATCCAAGGAACACCAATAGGTATTTCAGCTTACTTGTTTGTGGGGGATTGATCTGGACATACCACAGACAGAGAAATGAGTTTGCTATCAAAGATACTTTGAATTAATTAGGCTTCCTCTGTGGATTTGTAGAAAACACCTCTATAATGTCTCACGACCTCGGTGGATTTCCTGTTTGTGTTGGTTCCAGACCAGTGAGGCTTACACAAATCTAAGATAAATGGATTCAGTGTCTCCCAAGGGGGAAAATTAAGAAATTAAGCCACACCTTCAATACTTTAAATGTGCTAGCCTTTTATGAAAAGCCCTCTAGGCTAAGAGAAAAAGAAAAACTTCCAAGCTGTAGAACAGCGTGCTTACTAGGAGACTTGAGCTGTAAATTGCACTCTGTAATTTATGTTAATACATTTAAATAGATTAGAGAAGCTAGTCTTCAAAAGGATGACTCTTCTAAATTATTTTTCTTACAAAAAACAACTTCCAAGTGAAAAAAATGAAACTACTCAAAGTAACTGAGTATTGAAACCTTTGGGTAAAAGGTAAATTTCACATTCTTTTAAGAATGAAACAAAATATGTATAAATAACCGCACACACAAAAAATCCCTGGGTTGTTAGTACAAATTTAAACACTATTCCCATTTTCCAATCTAAGCTCTTTCTTCAAAATGTTTTTGGATGGGAAATAGAAAAATCTAACTTTGGTTTAAATGCTTCATGATTCCTGCTGAGTTACAAAATAAATATGCAGATCAGGCTGCATGATATGCAAATTAACACCAGGCCAAAAATTGGTAGTCACAAAGATTTTAAGAAACCCTTCAATATTAAGACTTCTAATTAAGGTTCAGATAATTCCATTGCTCTATAAAATAAATATAAGAAAGCCCTTGATCCCCTCTGCCGAGTGGCTTGTATGCAGCCACGGCCCAGGTGCTTCCTCCCAAGGTCTGTGACTTAGGGGACTTCCTTTTGCTGCTCTCTCACGTGACACCACCACCCAGCATATGTTTTACTGAAGCCAAAAGATTCAGTGTAGTCTTCATTTGAATTCCCTGTTGGGAGCCCACAAGCCTCCTCATTTCCTCTCCAGAGTTCCCTTTTTCTAAAGTCACTTGTCCCTTGTTTAATTATCTGGAGAATATTACCAGTAAATGACAATGTGTACACAAATCACTGACATGCTCTTCAACTTCTTAGTTTTATTCTCTTCAGGGCTGTTTTCCCTTTTATGTCCATGACCCAACTCTCCCAAGTCAAGATAAACAAGTTACTTGCCTGCCTGAGAGTTACAGGTATTCTAGATCTACCTTGAAACATTTGTGGTGCTCTGGGTCTTTGGAAATGCCAGGGTTAACATGCACACCATGCCTCCTGGTGGCTGCACTTGCCTACCATTTGAGCTCAAAGTGACAATTATTAAATGCTAATGAGCAAACTCAGTTGCTGGTACAGAAGAGCTCATAAGTGGCTGAGGGCTGAAATCCTCACTTCCTTGGTTCAAACATCTAGCGTTTTCTAACTTGTACACAAAGCTGCTTTTTCTACACTTGTGTACACAAACTCTTCAGCCAGTGTATCTGAATATTTCTCACTTTATCATTTTCTAAGGAAATATCTTAAATAATTTAGTTGTTGGAATTCTAAGAGGAAAACGTTGGTTTCTGTTGAGTTGGTATCTGGTGTTTTAATTAGCTCAGCTTTCCCTATAGCGCAGGCCAAGGGTGTGTCTTCCAAGGACAGAAGGACCTTCACTGCCCAGCTAAGTGGTGTAGACCAACTATACTGATTTAGTTCCAGCAACTCTTACCCTTACCCTTGGGGAATGTCCTATGAATGTTACTCTTGTTTGGCTGAGAATTTTGCCAGAATCCTAAATTATAGACTCTTGATCTGCATGGGTCCCTGAGAATCCTCCTGTTCAAGAAGAAGAACGTGTTCGGGATATGAATGTGAGATTTGTGTGATCCTTCTCAGCTGTGGAATTAATCTTAAACAAGTGTAGCAGAAGCCCTCACCATCAGAGTGGGGCTGGGTGGAGCAGGTGAGGCTTTGAAATCAGCTATTTGTGATTTGGAACTGGGGAAGAAAAGGTAAAAAGAAGTAACAGCCATATAATCTTGCTGGTGTCAATTCTTTATCAGATGGAGTTTTACCTTCTTTGTCCCTGGGTATTCTGCAACAATGTGCCTTTATCAACTAGGAGTTTTACAGGCAAAGCTTTCAAATAAACAGACAGAAAATGGAAAAATAAATGAATACAAGGAAATTAAATGCTAATGTATGTGCCCATAATAGTCTCAAAGTAAACTCTTTGATAAAGTAAATGATATTGTGACTCTTAGTTAAAAGGTGACTCTAGGTCTTGTCCTAGATTTTCCACAGTGGAAAATGCAAATGCAAATATATTTTTGTTCCTGCAAGGCTGAATTTAATTTTTTATTCTCCACCCAGAAGTTAAATTAAGTGGAAGCTTCAAATTTCTTGATTATTATTACCTAGACTAATATTTAAGAGTATGTCAATATAAACATGATGTGGATAAAATGAGAGTTCCTGTGGCCAGGATTCTCACCTGGCCCTGATTGACTAGCTCACTGCACACCTGCTGACTCTGTATAAAGAGCTCCGCCCAGTGCTCTGGGTGCTACATGGTGGCAGGGCTGCAAGGCTGCAGGAGAGCAGAGGCTGGAGTGGTGGCAGTGCCGAGGACAGAGGCCCAGAGGATGGCTGTGCGGGATGGCTGTGCAGAGAAGCCCAGAGGACAGCTGTGCAGACAGAGGGGCCCAGAGGTAGAGACTGGCTTGCTGCATACAGACTCGCTCTGAGTGAATGGGATTCTAGTGACTGATCTGCCACCTGGAAATAAAGTTGGGTATAACCCTTTCACCCCGAGAACATTTTACTGTCATTTTCTTTGGTCACACTGAATCCATAGCAAACTTGCCCGGGGCTGAAACCCATTGGCAAGACACATGAGTATTCAACTAAATTTAATTCTTTTGAAGAACTGAAAATTTAATAAAGTGAAACCTCACTGACTGGTGTTGGAAGGCCAGCAGGGGGAGTTCTCACACCCACCCCACCAGGGAGCTGAATACCTTGCAGGTCAGTACTGTTTTAGCTTCTTTACTACTCATCAGAAGGAAGGTTTCTGCCTCCACCGGCAACAGCTCAGCCAATGAGAAGCCACGATTCGTGGATGTGGATAAAGTGAAGATTCCTGTGGTCAGGATTCTCACCTGGCCCTGGTTGGCTAGCTCACTACATGTGTGGGCAATGCATCATTATTGACTCTATTTAGAGAGCCCTGCCTGGTGCTCTGGGCGACACAGTGGCACGGCTGCAAGGCTACAGGAGAGCAAAGCAGAGGCTGGAGTGGTGGCAGCGCCAAGGACAGACTGAGATGGCTGCGGGGGCAGAGAGGCCCAGAGGCAGACTGGCTTGCTGCATGCAGACTCTCTGAGTGAACGGGATTCTAGTGACTGACCTGCCACCATGGAAATAAAGTTGGATATAACCCTTTCACCCCAAGAATGTTTTACTGTCATTTATTTGGTCACATTGAATACATAGTGAACTCGCCTGGGGCTGAAACACATTGGGAAGACAGTGGAACTCCCTGTTTACTCCAATGGACTTTTAGCTTAGTGTATAGCCCTCCCAATAGGGCCCTCCAGCTCTGTAAGGGTGCACTCCTCCCCTTTGTTCTCCCAACTTGTTTGTCGTTTTACCCTGGCTTGCTTGTCCCGAATTGCAATTCTGCCTATTCCTGAATACACAGGTCACTGTAACAATCTAGGTGAGACATTGTGGTGCCTTCGACCAAGGTGGCAGAAGTGGTTGGGTTGGATTCAGTATATAATTTGAAGGTAGAAACAAGTTTGGCTAGTGGGCCAAGTGTGGGGTATGAGAGAAAGAGAGGAGTCAAGCATAACTAAAAAACGTTTTTTAGTCTGAGCAGTTGGGAGAAGGAAGCAGCAGTGTCCTCAGGGGAGAGCATGTTTCAGTTCTAGAACAAGAAAGGGAACATTTAGAGAGGTGGAGGATGGAGCATTTGACTACCAACTGACCACGAGTTCCAGAGGGCACAGTGGAAGCATTTCAGAAGGTAAAGAAGTTTATTTCTCGTTCATTCCTGATTCAGGCCGTACCAGGGCTCTGCCCACAGTCACTCAGGGAAGCAGCATGCTGGGGGATGCGGTCACCCGTTCACCTCACTCTCTTTTCTTGCCTTGGTAATTGTGGAAGTGTGTTCTGTGATGGAGCCTCCAGCATCCTACTTTCCTGAGTGACAAGAAATAAACCTCCTCCTGGTTTGTTTTGTTTTGTTTGCAAGAAATACCTTCCTGCCCTGAGATAAAAATATATATATCTCCCACATCTTTTGGTAATGGTTTTTAGAGACTTATTTTTCACATTTAGGTCTTTAATTCTGGGAGAATTTCTCTTATATAGGATGCAATGTAGGAATCCAGTTCAGTCAGTTTTTTGGCATGTGGAGAGCCAGTTGTCCCAGCACCGTTCGTGACTTGTCCTTTCTCTCCTAATTTGCACCCTCCCCTCCCCACTGTATCTGGAGTGACTGCTTACATGGATCTTTTTCTTGACTCTTTATTTTCTCTGATGCCTTTTTTTGTCTATAATTACACCATTTCACTTACCATTTCTTTCTAATTTGTCTCAATAGCTGGTAGGCCGAGGGCAGGATACTCTTCATGCATAGAGAGTGGGGAATGAAGAGTGAATTATGTTCTGAGCCTCTTAGCCAAACCCACCCTTGATGAGTAGAGCACCAGGCTCAGGGCCTAGACTTCCTGGCTATCTGCACATCAGAATGTGCCTGTCCATTTCCTTGGGAATAATCGGAGTGAGAAGCAAAGGATAGATTTGGGAGCTATTATTAAAATTATTTGACAGGGCTTGGTAACTGCTTGGATTTCTGGTGGAGTGTGTAGGAAGAGGAATTTAAGACAGCTCTTGTATTTCTGGCTCAATTAGTTAGGGCTGCAAGGATATCTGTGAGAAGCTTCTCAACTGTGAAAATGCCAGCATCAGATCTAATGCCTTGGGAGAATTCCTTGAGCAAATAATACAACCTGCGGAAATACCTAGTCAGAGAAAAGCCAGGTGTGATGGTTCATTTCTTTACATTATAACATACATCAGAATTAAATCGCATTTTAAGACTGTTACTGCTGACAGTACATAAAAACATTGTCTTTTAATCGTAGCAAAGTGTCAGGAGGGACTTAGGTAGTAAATCTGAAGACAGAGTGCACACTTTTGCAGACAGACACTTTTGCAGACAGACCCAGTTGATCCCTGAGAGGTCTTGGGGGACATAAGCACTGATACAGGCTCCCCCCAATTTTCCCGTGTCCCGTCCTTCCCACTACTGCCAGTAAGCCACTCAGTTCCTGCCCCTTGCCTCCTGCTGGCACCCCCGTCACCAGGCAGGGGACGGCCACAGCTCAGTAAGGAGGAGCAGCAGAGGGATGCAGGGCTTTCTCTTTTCTGCCAGTGGAGAAAGAGAAAGGAAGGTTTCCCGGGGCCGTTACTCAAGATACGGGCCTCCCGAACTTTTTGAGCTTCACGCATTAGAGAGTGGGCTCTAGGGGCTCCCTGTGCTCAGCCAGCAATTAGATTCTCCTTTTGGCTCTCAGGGATTAGTGAAGTACTCGGGAGTCCCAGAGAGAGAGCACGGACTGTGGGGACACATCCTTTCGGTTCTCTGACTTCAAGGTCATCCCCAGAAGATGGAGATCTCAGGTCTGATGGGTCCCTCAGGCCCTCCCATTGCCCCTTCTCAGCTACAGGTGCCTTAGGAAGAAAGGCCTTTCCTACCCAGGGCCTGCAGCTCCCTGGCCAGTGTGGGAGCCCCTCCGTGCTTGTCTTTGTCCACCCAGGAAGAGGTTTTCGGGTTTGGACCGCGTAATAGCTCCTCTTTTATAGTAACATGCAGACTCCTTTCTCCACAAACCAGTGTTAATCAGTCTGACTTTTATGGGATCTGGCGTCCTCTGCTGGGGTTCTCAGACGGCTGAATCTGAATGAGCGTCGCCACTGGGCCCGAGACGGTGGGCAGCAGCTTTCCTTTGCTGCGTTGTTTCTCTGGCTATCCTGTTGTTGTTAAGCTTTATCCAAATTCATGATTCCTCCATGTAAATGCTTAGAGTTCCCAGTCACCACTTTCTGTGGCCCCATTTCTATCTCAAATATTTCTCGTTTCCAGCCCTTATAGAGCATAAAGACTTCATTTGGTCAAAACTTGTTGGAAACTTAGTCCCTCTGCAGCTCAGATTCACTTCTGGCTGGACCTTATCATCTCGACAAAACTTACACCAACAACATGGACTGAAAGCCAGGCATTAATGACAGGTCCTGGGTGCCTGTAAAATGGGAAGACAAAGTCTCTGATGTAAAGAAATCATCAGGCTGTGAACAGATGATTATCATGAAGATGGTGAGTATATGACTGCGATGTGTAAAAGGTTCTCTGTGGGAAAACAGTATTTGTTAAGTAATGTGTATGTGCCAGGCAAAAAGTTAGGAACTCCTCCCCTTTAATTCTCACAGAAATACTACTGAGGTATTTAATATTTGTGTCTTCATTTGACAAATGAGGTAATCGAGACACACACTGCCCGGGTTAACTTGCCTAAAGAGCTGTTGGTGGCTGGGCGTGGATGACCACTGAGGCTGTCTGACTCCAAGCCTATGTCATGGAGCATGGTACCATGTTTAATTTTGCCTGAAATGATCAGGGAAGGATCAAGAGTAGAAATGACACTTGAACTGTGTCTTGAAAGATAATTACCAAGTTAATAATGTTCTACACGGGATGAAATATGACATGAAGTCAGAGACTTGAGGCCAGAAGGAACGGTGGGTGTAAATGCACAGAAACCTGAGAGCCTGGACATTGGGGGAAAGGCTGGGTAAAATGGAGGATCTCCTGGCAGCCCTTCTCACCCATGATGGAGCTGGAGAGGTCATAATCTTTCTCTATACTCTCCATTACTATTTCCAGCCATGACCGATATGCCTTCCCTAAGGTTTGTTGCCTCTGATCTTCGTCAGGCTGGGCATCAGCCCTGTGCATGTGGTCTACAGTATTCGTTAAGCAATGTGTGTGCCAGGCAAAAAGTTAGGAGCTCCTCCCCTTTAATTCTCACAGAAATACTACTGAGGTATTTATTATTTGTGTCTTCGTTTGACAAAGGAGGTAATCGAGACACTCATTGCCCAGGTTAACTTGGGCAATGTGTACATTGCCCACTCATGCAAAACCTTTCAGATTGTTTCTCTCTCCAGCTCCAACATCATTGGCCTACTCTTCAGCATAGCCAACAACTTCTACAGAAATGTCTTCAAACCTACTCAGAACCAGCAAACTATCTACACTGGAAATGTCAAGGTCCACCATCCTCTTATCTGGCCACACCTCTCAGTCTGTCCTCCTAGAATGCCCCGTAGAGAATGCATACCAGTTCCCCGACCTCCCTCTTCACCATGGCTGCCTCCTCAGTTCAGGCAGCCTCTTCTAACGGTCACCACTGTGCCTCGAACAGGTCTCCCAACTCCCCTGACCCTTTCCTATTCCTCCTGATATACCAGTAGTTTCCATGACAGATGGCCCCTCGTGCCCAGTGGATCTTACCTTTCTGCACAGCAGGGAGGTTGGAAGGTTGGCTGGACTGGGAACTCCCCAAGCTGCTCTCTATTCCAGGATATCAACCCTGTCTTTTTAGGAACCTAATACTCTTTGGCAGTTAGTTGGAGGCCCTGTTGTTCTCTCCCTTGGTGGCTTCTGGTAGCAGAGCACCCTTCTTGTGTTCCCTGATGGCCCACCACTCCCACTCGGAACACAGTCCCAGGCTCACCTGAGTATTGGAGAAACAGAGGTAATTATTGTTGTTTAAAATTTTTTTCTAAGTTAATATTTTTAATTAATATTTTTAAAGTTAAATATTATTTAATATTTAATAGTATTTTTATTTTTTAAATGTTGACATTCCAAAACACCTAAGCCTGGAATCAGCACTTTATCTTCACATGGATAAAAAGCATATTCTTTAGTAGAAATTCTTTAAAAGGCACTGATGTCAAAGAATGAGCCCTCTCCATTAAAATAAAGTGGATCAGTAGCTATTTGTTGAGAAAAAGATATGAGGCAAATTGCCCAAAATGTGTATTTTCTTCCACTATAATGAGACTTGGTGTAAGAGCCTCTATAAATTGTGTAACACTTCCCTGGATTGAGAAGCTGAAGAGCTTTTGTCAGATAATAATGGAAGGCTTTGAACTGAAATTTATGTGAATTTTGGTGGAACTCTACAGCTCTGTTAAAATCTGTTCCAATGTGCCCAGTATAGGCCACTAGGGCTGTTCCATGGAAAACACTACATTGCTCATTCTGGTTTTTTTTCCCCTTCTAATTTTCCACTCCCCTTTTATAGTTAGTTTAAAATTTTTCATTTGCTTCTAGTTCTAACAGCTGGGGCGATTGTTCCTCTATTCGTTACAGCCCACATACCAGTCATCAAGCGTGTGGTCGGCCATGTCTGTGCGCAGAGCCCACAGCATAGGCTTCTTGGTCTGCATGAAATGTTGTGCATTCCTGCCACAGAGCTCATGCATGAAACATGGGTGATCCATACTCACTTCCCTATGAAGAATTAGATTGTATGGCTTTTATTGAGCTTTATGACTTTAAAAAAGTTCCTATTTAGGATCCACAATCTCTAACAGACCCTAGTTATGCCTCCACTCCAAGGGTCGTCTTGTCTCATGAGACAGGAAGGGAGAGGTAGCTGTCTGGAGAATACGGGCTCAAGACCGGAAAACATTAAATGTAGCATTTGGCTTTGGGTTGGGGCCAAAAGGTGGACTGTTGTGTGTAACACTCACGTTACCTACAAGATGAGCAAAGACCACAAAGAAACCTAAGATGGTGAGAGTGGGGCATCAGCATTAGCTATCCTGTTTTCTGTGCTAATGATTCTCAATCTCCATTCTAGGATCCAGACCTCCAGACTTGCCTGTATACCTGTGTCCTGAACACTTTCGATCTGAAGTTCCACAGAACATTTCTCAGTTTCACAAACATTTCTGATCATTTGCTTTGTGCAGTTTGCCTTATGATTTAGTGCATCTAAAGAAAATCCTTTACCTTTTGTTACAGCCTGGACAGGAGTACCACCTTTTTGAATAAGCCCATCCGCCATCTCAGAGAGACCTAGGTTTCATCTTACTTAGGCTACAAGCATACTGTGGAGGACACATCAGCAAGCCACATGCCTACCTTTTCCCTGACCCCTCCCCTCAAAAGCCCATGAAAAATACCCAGCCATAAAAGCCTCTTAGCATGTAAGAGACTCCTCCTTTGTTCCGCTCACCAGAACAGAGAATTCCCTCTCAGGTTTAGCAATAAACCTGCTTCGACTGTTGAGTTCACATCCCTTCTTTTCCTTCTACCTTTTATTTTCTTCCTTGGAAGATATAAACCACACACCTAGCAAGGGAAGTCAAGCAACTTCTTTATGGAGTTTTTCATTTCTTCATGCACGGAGCTTTTATTCAACAACAGAATCTTACTGCCAGCTTTGAGTCTGTGGTCATATTTTCCCCCATGATTCGACACTGTCTTGGACAAATCTGGAGCACCAGAGAGCCTGGGAATGGTAGAGGGTACCTGTCAGATGAGGACTGAGTACTCATGGCCAGTTTCTTTGTGGTCTTTGAGTTCTTCCTGCTCTGACTCTGCTCTGCACTGCTTTTGTGTCAGAAGTCTTTGTCGCTCCAGGCAGTGACTGGAAACTGAGGCTCTCCACTTCTGCTTTCTTTCCTGTGTCACTCACAGAAGACCTAGGCTGGACTGGCCTTCTATAGACCTTCCCCGGACAGAACATTAAAAGGGAACTTCCACCTCTGTGCATTTCATGTTACATCATGTGTCCCTGGACTGTCCAGTTAATTTAAAATGAAATAATAGGTATATCAGAAATGACTCAAAATTAGAGTTTCTCCTTGATGCTTCCTTGGACCATGATGTCCTGAAATGTCCAATAACCCACTTACCCCTTAACAGTCAGGATTAGTTATCCCAGCCAATAGGGTAACCCATGTCTGCCTGTTGCCTCTGTGTCATGAGGAGACCAAAATGGTGACTGAGCAGTCCTAGCTTCTAATTCTGTGAGACCATGACTGTGTTCCCTGTTGGAAGTGTTTTATCACTTGGAATTAAGATTTATAAGTCTGTCAACCAACACTGTGGGACAAGAGGCAAATATTCCTTAACTGAATTGTTCATTCACGTACTCAGGCGAGGAAACACTCCTACCTCCCCTGCCTGTCTTCCCGCACGTGTGCGTCTCAGCTGTGGAGGAAACAGCATCATGTACTGGTTGCTGGTTAAAGCATGTGCTGCCCCTGGAGATCTCCCCGACTTGTCAGGGTGCAGTCTTCCTGCTGCCGCCATTGCTGAGCCTTCAGTAGTTCACGCCGCTGTTCTCTAAAGCTAGCTGTTTCTGGGTGATTACATATATCCTAAAACCAATACATTCCGTGGTATGAGCCCACTGCCACATCCTTTTCACTTTAAAATTAGCTTCTTGGTCAGAAGTAATGTTGAATGGGATATTGTGGTGGTGGATAAGACATTCTTTATAAATCTTCAAATGATGGTTCTGGGGGAAGCATTGGGAGCAAGGAAGGGAAATCTGGACATTAATCTGTTCTCATGGGGACACTTTTCTGTCCTCAGTGAAGGAAGGGTTCCTATGAAATAAATTTACCACCAGGTGACTGGCTGGTCTCCCCAGGATTTGGTGCCATATTGAGGGCTCAGTGTTGCCTCTGGTGTAGGCACTCACCCGTGGAGGTAGCCAAGTTAGCTTTGCTGAGGAAATCCATGTTAAACTTATGCACAGCTTCCATCTCTGCCACCGTGCCACTTTGTCCCTGAACCACTGAGCACCCACTGGGGTAACTGGAGAAAGAGGCCAACTGACACCTACATGACCAGTTGTCTTGTCCACCTGACTATTTCTGAGTGACTCATCCCAGTGACTGCCACCTGTTGGGCATTTTTGTGGGACATGATTGTCTTCACACTCCACACCCCTTCCAGGAAGTCCATCTACATATCTCTTCTCCAGACCACCTTTGTAATGAGGCCATAAAAACCATAGGCATAGGTTAAGTAAGAGACAGTAAAGCACTGGGACAGGTAACCAATGAGGGGATACAGCCAATTACTAAGTATGTCTACTTTACATATTCAAAAACTGGGGAAATAACTGGATTCATTGGACCCCTTATGCAGATGGACTGAAGCCAAAACTCCATTTATCAAATGACTTCCTTCACAGGGATCAGTAGACCAGCATGGCGTTTTGTACCCCCAGTTATTAGCGTCAACTAAGAACCAGTATTTAGTAGCTCCCAAAAAGTTTGGGTATTTTCTCTCCCAGTGCACAGTCATTTTAATAATTGGCTGCATATCATTCTGGGGGAGGCTTGGAGGAAAGTTTATAATATATACTTATAGCCACCTTGCAGGGTCCTTCTTTAAAGGGACCCAGCCTTCGTCTTAATCAAGGGGCTCTAGGCCTGTGACCTAGTTTAGGTTTGATCATTGGGCTTGAGGCAGTAAATTCCCACTGTGGCGACTTGAGTCAGGTTTCGGTTTTCCAGTTATATAGCTACAGCCACATCTTAGTAGACTGCCCATCTGTTCATTCCTAAGAACCCCATGATCAGTTAGCTGCCACCACAGATCTTTAAGAGTCAAAATGCGCTTGATAGCCTGTCTGCCCCTGCAGCCTGTGAACTGTAATTGACCCAGCTTGACTCAAGTTAAGAGCCACCACCTGGCCTCTGCCAATCTAGAATCCTGTTACTCCCACTGAACTCAGAAAGCCCAGTTCCAAGGTGGTATCTCCCACTTCCAGCTTTGGCATTGCTTTCCGGGGCACTTCCATCACCTGTGTACAGCCTGTGCTGTGGAAATGGAGCAGCCTCAGGATCTTCCCAGGGTCACGGACGGGAGTGGCAAAGGAAATTGTACATTAGGTCCATTCCAAGATTCACATCTTTCTGATATTTTTGACCTTTGACACCTCAACCTCATTAATTCTAGGCCACCATTAAATCCAGCCTTCAGTAAACTAGCCAAACAAGCTGGTTGGCTACTGAGCATTCAAGTTAAATGCTATAGCCTGAATCCACTAAGTATGCTCTTGTTGATAACTTCATGTCTTTTCAAACTTACATTTCACCTTCTTTGGTCTAACGCACTTAGAATCCACTTCTACACATGCTTTCCAGCTTTAATGCAACAGTCTACTCATTCTGACCTACATACAGACTAACTGCTAAAAGAGGGAAATCAATTTTAGAACTTTAGAAATAACAGGGCAAATTGGGATTTAAAAAAGAAAACCATCTGAACTGTTGGACAGGACACATCTCTTTTGGCTTCCACTGATCACTCATGATGGAATATTCTCCCATTTCTCCCTCTCAAATCTTTCATGGTTACACCAAGGGACCCTCTCTTCTCCTCAAATAGAGCAATAAGGGAAAGAAGAGTGCCCCAAGAGTTAACACTTTAAAGCAGCACATAATGAATTAGAGTAGAAACAGAAAATCAGTCTGCAGAGAAGTGGGTACACAGCTGGCAGGACTTCACTTTGTTTCTATCTCTGATTCTTAACCTTGTTTCAATAACAAATCATTTGAGAGTGTGACAAAAGCTATGAATCCTCTCTAAAGAAACTGTCCATAGACACAAACTATGCATTCAATTTTCAGGAGTTCAAAAATCTTCAGTTATCCTATTTGTACACCCATGGTTAAGAACCTATGCCTTTTTGGACTGGTTCAATGTATTAAAATATCTAAAGTGTCCATCAGAAGGGGATTTATTGGTTAGGCATTAATATAGAAAAAAAACAAGATACACACTGTCAGTGTCCACCCAAATATCATCCCTGGGACAGAGGGATTGGGAACAAAAAATCTACCAAATGTTCTGATTGTGGAAACAGGATGAGTGTGTCATCCTAACTTAGTGTGAAGTCATTAACCACTCAGATCATCAAATTCCCTGTGTTTTGATTTCATGCACAACAAACTTCTGATTATATAATTTGACTCCTTGAATAGCCTGCCTACAGAGCCAAAGGGCTCTGACCAGAATATGAGTGTCTAACCTGCTCTGCAGAAGAGTTCCCGTGTGAATTAACAAACTGGTATTCTGTTGTTTAATAAGAGTCCACATATAAAAGATGATACTAGGTTTCTGAATTTCTGTGGAAGGGGGAAATATTCCTCTAAGAAAGATGACTCCAGTTTTCTAAGCCTGCAAGGCAGAGAGAATATGATAGATTTGCCAAACTTAAATTTAAATTTCTCTACTGTGTTGTCTTAGGACAAAGAATCTACTAGAGTCACTGACTTTATTAATTTTATTCTGGGCCTAAGTGAGAAGAGTCAGATATAGAATTTTGAGACTCTTCTGCAGAACAAAGAGATTTAGGTTATTTATATACCTTTAGGAGTTACAGACACCAGTCACAGTCATGCGGTTTCCCATGACAACCAATTATTATGCAATGCTTTGAGATTCAAGGTTTCCTACCATAGGAAATAATATAAAAAATTTTAAGTCCCAATGTTTTTAAGAGACTTTTCAGGTAATCTTACAAAGTGGTTTTTTAAAAAGGCTATAAAATACTGAACAGGATGACGACAAATAAAAATTTTCTCATGTAAGTTTTAGTTTTATAATTATCCTCAGCCTTCATCTTTCTCTAATCAGTTCTTGAGTATGGTTTCATAGCCCTGAATTTCATCTGTCTTATACCTTAATAACACTTCTCTCTCTAGAGTTTTTTTTTTTAACAAGCAATTAAAAGATAAGAAGGTTGCAGTCTCTGACTTTAGGCAAGATTTTAATAGCCAGAACTGAATGGAAAATGCAAGATTTGTAGAAATCTAGGAATTATACATCAAATGTGAAAACAGTAAGTTGTAAGAAAAATCCTCATATATCATCTAGCACGTGGATGATCTCTAAAATCAGGTCTAAAGTCTCAGTCTGGTCCCTGTGTCCTTGAACCAACTGCCCCCAACTCCACCCCACCCATATATCCACTTTCCCTTCAATCCCAGACCAGAGTCTGTGTTCCAGCCAGGCAAACGGTCAGTGTGGGTTCCCTCAGAGGCTGACTGAACCATTCCAGTCAGGTAGTTTATTTGAGAGGTGCAGGGGCCACCTGCAGGGGAGTTAGGGAAGTGACATAGGGAAGGGAAGGCAGGGTATGTTGCTAAGCCAGCTGTCACAGGGGCTTACTGGAGCTTAATTCCATAGGAAAATTCTGGAAAAGGGTGCAAGGATACCTCAGAGTTATCTCATTAGGGAAAATAGTGGAGTTGGGGTATTTTACACCAAGTCTGCTCAGTTATTGGCTGACGGCTGATCCGGGGAGTGTTAATTCCCTACCACTTCAAGAATGCAAAATAGCTTTCTAGCTTCTGGAGCAGCCCTGAGGTACTGAAATGCATCAGACATGGAAATGGTATCTCAGGGAGATACAGGCAGTGCACTCAGCGTCTGCCATACTTCATCCTGCTCTAAATAAGTCTGCACATTCCCAGTTTTTCTCCAAAAACCTGTTTTCTTTTCTTTCTTCGGCATTGTCTTGAAATCCTTCTCTCCCAAGAAACTTTCTCTGAGTAATCCTAACCCACTCTCAGGATGTCTACTTGAGAATGTGAAGGAGAAGACGATGCTTCGACATAGACAAGTTTGATGGAATTGCCCTCCTCTGAGCAGACACAGCCCCTGGGGGACAGTTTTGGCAAATGGACATCTTTGTAAGAAGTAAATGGCGTCCCTTTTGAAGCACCCCAACAAGTGCACACAGCTCGGTGATGAAGTAGGAATGGGACATCCACTCTCACTCACCTCCTCAGCTGGGCATTGTAAGCATTGTGCAAACAACAGTACCACGGCAGCCCTGCTTACTCTAATCATTTCTTTCCTCTAAAGCCGTCTAGAATTTATGCATAGTGCAGCTTCCCAGGGGAGCTTGATCAGATATTGAGGCAGGGAAGGTGGCAGCCGCTCTCCTTGTATCTATTTGTATTAATTGATGTGTTTTGTGACTAAAGGAAAGGAGTAAGTAGGTAGACAAGAGCCAACTGGGGGAAGAGATGGAGGAAAACAGGAAATTGAAAATGATACATTGTCTGTATTCCAGTTGTCCCTAGATGCTTCTCCCTGGGGGCCTACAAAATATTCTGCATCTAACTTCCAAGGCAATGGAAGGAGATTCCTGTCTAAGTTTGATGTGCCAAATACCTACTTTATTTATCTTCAAAATGATATAGGAGAAAGAGGTGAAAAATAAGAAATACTCTACCCACTGTTGAGAGCACACGGTGGATGTTAAGGTTAGTGGTCCTGAATGTAGGTTTCCACAGTGCTGTTTTTAAGTTAAAATATGTTCACAGAGTAGGTGTAATGTGAAAAGTTCAATAGGTTCTTTTGATTTTAAACATTTCAAGTTACAGTTTGCAACATTGTAAAGACAAACGAAAATTTCACCTAAAAGGTCTTCACTCTGTCACAGAAACTCTTTTAATGTCAGTGTTTTCTTTCTGGTTTCTCCTCATTCACTAATATGCCCATGCATCTTAATACATAGTCATCACTTCAGTAGACACATAATGTTCCAGTACCCCATTCAAACCCGTTGCTTTTCAGTATCAGTAATTTTTATAAACACCTTGTGTTATAGATACTTAACCTAAAACAACTTGGGAAATTAGTAATCATTGGCCATCTTCCACATTCCAAAAGTGGAAGCCTTCCCCGTCTCTAGCTTTTACAGCCCCTCTCCACAACCAACTTTACCCCACTTGCATTTCAGCCCCCTTCCAGGTGGTAGGGTGGAACCTGACCTAGGCATGAGTAAGTTGAGCACTTCTGGCTAAGTACTCATTAACAGTGCAGCCATTGCTCTGGTACCTTCTAGGTGCTAAATGCCAGGCTAGGCTCAGGGAATTACAAAGATGAATGAGACAGATTCCTGTTCTCGATTATTTTCTCTTCTTGAAGTCCGAGTACTCTGTTTCAGACCCATACTTTCAAGCCGAACTCCATAAAACGTCATCATTAGAAGTTAACAGAATGTTCCATTAGAGCCTTAGGGAACCCGGGATTATAAGAACCATGACCTTCCTGCACAGTTTACCCCTCACCAAGAGCATCTGTTTTAATGACTTGACTGCACAGGTTTTTTTTTTTGCCATTGTTCTTTTTATTATAACACATTTTTTATTTTTTGGTATCATTAATATAAAATCACATGGGCAAAATTGTGGTTACTAGATTCCTCCCATTATCAAGTCCCCACCACATACCCTGTTATAGTCACTGTCCATTAGTGTAGTAAGACGCTATAGAGTCACTACTTGTCTTCTTTGTGCTATATTGCCTTCCCTGTGTCCCCCTCACTACATTATGTGTGCTAATCATAATGCCCCTTAATCCTCTTATCCCTCCCTTCTCCCCCACACTCCCTAGTCCCTTTCCCTTTGGTAACTGATAGTCCATTCTTGGGTTCTGTGAGTCTGCTGCTGTTTTGTTCCTTCAGTTTTTGATTTGTGCTTATGCTCCACAGATGAGTGAAATGATTTGGTACTTGTCTTTCTCCTCCTGGCTTATTTCACTGAGCATAATACCCTCTAACTCCATCCATGATTTTGCAAATGGCAGGATTTTTTCTCTTCTTATGGCTGAATAATATTCCATTGTGTATATATACCGCATCTTCTTTATCCATGGCTTCCATGTCTTGGCTATTGTAAATAGTGCTGCAATAAACATAGGGGTGCATATGTCTTTTTGAAACTGGGATCCTACATTCTTAGGGTAAATTCCTAGGAGTGGAATTCCTGAGTCAAATGGTATTTCTGTTTTTAGTTTTTGAGGAACCTCCATACTGCTTTCCAGAATGGTTGAACTAGTTTACATTCCCACCAGCAGTGTAGGAGGGTTCCCCTTTCTCCACATCCTCACCAGCATTTGTTGTTCCTAGTCTTTTCTATGTTGACCATTCTAACTGCTGTGAGGTGATATCTCATTGTGGTTTTAATTTGCATTTCCCTAATAATTAGCAATGTGGAGCATCTTTTCATGTACCTGTTGGTCATCTGAATTTCTTCTTTGGAGAAGTGTCTGTTCATATCCTCCACCCATTTTTTAACAGGGTTATTTTCTTTTTGGGTGTTAAGGCATGTGAGTTCTTTTTTCTTTACTTTTAATGAAGGCATATACCTTGTTTCTTTTTTGTTGTTGTTATCATTAATCTACAATTACATGAAGAGCATTATGTTTACTAGGCTCCTCCCTTCACCAAGTCCCCCCAACAAACCCCATTACAGTCACTGTCGATCAGCGTAGTAAGATGCTGTAGATCACTACTTGTCTTCTCTGTGTTGTACAGCCCTCCCCGTGCCTTCCCCCACATTATACATGGTAATCGTAATGGCCCCTTTATTTTTCCCCGCCCGTATCCATCCCTTCCCACCCATTCTACCCAGTCCCTTTCCCTTTGGTAACTGTTAGTCCATTCTTGGGTTCTGTGATTCTGCTGCTGTTTTGTTCCTTCAGTTTTTCTTTGTTCTTATACTCCACATATGAGTGAAATCATTTGGTACTTGTCTTTCTCCGCCTGGCTTATTTCACTAAGCATAATACCCTCTAGCTCCATCCATGTTGTTGCAAATGGCAGGATTTTTTCTCTTCTTATGGCTGAATAATATTCCATTCTGTATATGTATCACATCTTCTTTATCCATTCATCTACTGATGGACACTTAGGTTGCTTCCATTTCTTGGCTATTGTAAATAGTGCTGTGATAAACATAGGGGTGCATCTGTCTTTTTCAAACTGGGCTGCTGCATTCTTAGGGTAAATTCCTAGAAGTGGAATTCCTGGGTCAAATGGTATTTCTGTTTTTAGTTTTTTGAGGAACCTCCATACTGCTTTCCACAATGGTTTAACTACTTTACATTCCCACCAGCAGTGTAGGAGGGTTCCCCTTTCTCCGTATCCTTGCCAGCATTTGCTGTTCCTAGTCTTTTCTATGTTGGCCATCCTAACTGCTGTGAGGTGATATCTCATTGTGGTTTTAATTTGCATTTCCCTGATAATTAGTGATTCTTTTAATCTTTTCATGTGGTATCTTTTCATGTGCCTATTGGCCATCTGAATTTCTTCTTTGGAGATGTGTCTGTTCATATCCTCCGCCCATTTTTTAACAGGGTTATTTTATTTTTGGGTGTTGCTGCATGTGAGTTCTTTATATATTTTGGATGTTACCTCTTGTCAGATATGTCATTTACAAATATATTCTCCCATACTGTAGGATGCCTTTTTATTCTACTGATGGTGTCCTCTGCTGTACGGAAGCTTTTTAGCATGATGTAGTCCCATTTGTTCATTTTTATTTTGTTTCCCTTGCCTGAGGAGATGCGTTCAGGAAGAAGTTGCTCATGTTTATATTCAAGAGATTTTTGCCTATGTTTCCTTCTAAGAGTTTTATGGTTTCATGACTTACTTTCAGGTCGTTGATCCATTTTGAGCTTACTTTTGTGTATGGGTTACACAATAATCCAGTTTTATTGTCTTGCATGTAGCTGTCCAGTTTTGCCAACACCAGCTGTTGAAGAGGTTGTCATTTCCCCATTGTATAGCCATAGCTCCTTTATCATATATTAATTGACCATATATGCTTAGGTTTATATCTGGGCTCTCTAGTCTGTTCCATTGGTCTGTAGGTCTGTTCTTGTGCCACTACCAAATTGTTTTGATTACTGTGGCTTTGAAGTAGAGCTTGAAGTTGGGGAGTGTAATCCCCCCTGCCTTATTCTTCCTTCTCAGGATTGCTTTAGCTATTTGGGGTCTTTTGTGGTTTCATATGAAATTTAGAACTATTTGCTCTAGTTCGTTGAAGAATGCTGTTGGTCTTTTGATAGGGATTGATAGTGGATTGCTTTAGGCAGGATGGCCATTTTGATGATATTAATTCTTCCTATCCATGAGCACAGGATATGTTTCCATTTATTGGTATCTTCTTTAATTTCTCTCATGAGTGTCTTGTAGTTTTCAGAGTATAGGTCTTTCACTTCCTTGGTTAGGTTTATTCCTAGGTATTTTATTCTTTTTGATACAATTGTAAATGGAATTGTTTTCCTGATTTCTCTTTCTGCTAGTTCATTGTTAGTACATAGGAATGCAACAGATTTCTGGGTATTAATTTTGTATCCTGCACCTTTGCTGAATTGGGTTATTAGTTCTAGTAGTTTTGGGGTAGAGTCTTAGGGTTTTATATGTACAATATCATGTCATCTGCAAAGAGTGACAGTTTCACTTTTTCCTTACCAATCTGGATCCTTTTATTTCTTTGTGTTGTCTGATTGCCATGGCTAGGACCTCCAGAACTATGTTGAATAAAAGTGGGGAGAGTGGGCATCCCTGCCTTGTTCCTGATCTTAAAGGAAAAGCTTTTAGCTTCTTGCTGTTAAGTATAATGTTGGCTGTGGGTTTGTCTTAAATGGCCTTTATTATGTTAAGGTATTCACCCTCTATACCCATTTTGTTGAGAGTTTTTATCATGAATGGATGTTGAATTCTGTCGAATGCTTTTTCAGCATCTATGGAGATAATCATGTGGTTATTGTCCTTCTTTTTATTGATGTGGTGGATGATGTTGATAGATTTTTTTAATGTTGGACCATTCTTGCATCCCTGGAATAAATCCTACTTGATCATAATGGATGATCTTTTTGATGTATTTTTGTATTCTGTTTGCTAATATTTTGTTGAGTATTTTTGCATCTATGTTCATCAGGGATATTGGTCTGTAATTTTCTTTTTTTGTGGTGTCTTGTCCTGGTTTTAGTATTAGAGTGATGATGGCCTTGTAGAATGAGTTTGGGAGTATCCCCTCCTCTTCTATGTTTCGGAAAATTTTAAGGATGATGGGTATTAGGTCTTCACTAAATGTTTGATAAAATTCAGCAGTGAAACCATCTGGTCCAAGAGTTTTGTTCTTAGGTAGTTTTTTAATTACCAGCTCAATTTCCTTGCTGGTAATTGGTCTATTCAGATTTTCTGTTTCTTCCTGGGTCAGCCTTGGAAGATTTTATTTTTCTATATAGTTTTCCATTTCTTGTAGGTTATCCAGTTTGTTAGCATATAATTTTTCATAGTATTCTCTCATAATTCTTTGTATTTTTGTGGTGTCGGTAGTGATTTTTCCTTTCTCATTTCTGATTCTGTTTATGTGTTTAGACTCTCTTTTTTTCTTGACAAGTCTGGCTAGGGGGTTATCTATTTTGTTTATTTTCTCGAAGAACCAGTTCCTGCTTTCATTGATTCTTTTCATTGTTTTATTTTTCTCGATTTTATTTATTTATGCTCTAATCTTTATTATGTCCCTCCTTCTACTGACTTTGGGCCTCATTTGTTCTTCTTTTTCTAGTTTTGTTAATTGTGAGTTTAGACTGTTCATATGGGATTGTTCTTCTTTCCTGAGGTAGGCCTGTATTGCAATATACTACCCTCTTAGCACAGCCTTTGCTGTGTCCCACAAATTTTGCAGTGTAGAATTATTGTTGTCAATTCTCTCCATATATTGCTTGATCTCTTATTTTTATTTGGTCATTGATCCATTGGTTATTTAGGAGCATGGTATTAAGCCTCCACGTGTTTGTGGGCTTTTTCATTTTCTTTGTGTTATTTATTTCTAGTTTCATACCTTTGTGGTCTGAGAAGCTGGTTGGTACAATTTCAATCTTTTTGAATTTACTGAGGCTCTTTTTTGTGGCTAGTATATGATCTATTCTTGAAAATGTTCCATGTGCACTTGAGAAGAATATGTATACTGTTGCTTTTGGATGGAGTGTTCTGTAGATGTCCATTAGGTCCATCTGTTCTAATATGTTGTCCAGTGCCTCTGTCTCCTTACTTATTTTCTGTCTTGTTGATCTGTTCTTTGGAGTGAGTGGTGTGTTGGAGTCTCCTAAAATGAATTCATTGCATTGACTGCACAGTTTTTATTTCCAGTAAAAACCTGATGAAAGGAGAAAGGAGGTGTTTGACACAGGGGAACTGGAATGGGAGATGAGAGAAGGTGGGGAAACAGAATATTCCTGCTCATCAGCTGCCCTGAGAAACTGGGTGTCATCACATTGACATGGGGCCATCTGAGGTTCAGGGAGTCAGCAAAGCTCCTTTTCGATTCAGGGACAATTACATAATAGGATTCAATGTTAGACTTTCTAATGGGATTTTACTTCTCCACTTGGAATACTTACAAGTATAGAATTTGGCTCTTCACTCCCACCCTCAACTCTTCCCTCACCTTCCCCTAAATTCTCATTTTCATAAGAGGATTTAGCTTCCTTTAGATTCTAGTTTCTTATTCATAGACTCCACAAATTCTCCAATTTGCAGCTGCCAGATATCTGGTTCCTTGGGAGCTCTGACCCTTTAAAACCTTGAGGAAAAACACATTTCACTTTCAAAATGAATTTGATGATCATTTTCGCTTATCTGGTTCCCCACATCTTGCTTGTTGCTGTCTCTCCTAAACCTCCAATGCCTTTACCTTAGTTTTGCTAATGAGTATGCTAATGAATATGCATTTTGGTATATTTCAGGGACATAGTATCCATTCCCTTCATTCAGCCAGACATTTGAATCCTGTTCCCACCACGCCTTCTGCCTTTTCTGTGTCTTGACCTCATAACTCTTACCAAGTGCCTCACCTGAGCTTCATAGATGTGCATGTGGTCAAACACATTTTAATATGCAAGTTTCTTCTGTCTCCTTCCTTCCATGTGTGTTTTTATCAAAGCACATGTTCTAAGCAAGAGTGACACTTGAGGGGTTCCTCCAGTCTCAGGGATATTTTTTGGATATTTACCTCTTCCACCTAAGTTCTTTTCACTTCAGGTCAGAGGGTTGAGTCCATCACACTCCTTAGTTTGTGTCATCATTTGTTCACTCAAAATTTCTTCCTTTTATAATTGATTTGCTTTGATTCCCATTCTTCACTCCCATCCTTCTCTCTAAGTAGGCAACCACTCTAACATATTTGATGTGTATCCTTTTATTCATATGTTCCTTGTCAATGTATTATATTAACATACATATATTTTTCACTTCTGTAAATGGCCTTATGCTATAGCTACTTCTTTTTTATGAAGTACTGTGTTTCTAAGACCTAGTACATGTTGCTAGATGTACATCTAGTTTGTTTGTCCTGGCTGATATACAGCGTTCCATTGGGAACATCCCCCACATTATACCTATTCAATCCCCCAGTGATGGGAAAGTAGTGATGGGTAACTCCAACTCACCAATTCCTTAACAAAAAACTTGCAATGAGCACCCTCATACATTTCCCCTTTGGTTGTGTGTGAGAGTATCCCTTGGCTGTAAGTTCAGGAGGGAAGTCATGGGCTGGTAAGAAACATATAATCTTACTTTTACTTAGTACTGCCAGGTTGGGGTCCAGAATGGCTGCACCCGTCTGTTCTACCACCGGCAGTGTTTGAGTGTTCTTATATTCCTATGTCCCAAACAACACTTAGCATTAATTAGCTTTCTAATTTTTGCTAGTATGAAGGGTGAAAAGTGATGTAATTCAATTTTAATTATACAGTTACACAATGGAAATGCTGCAGATGGAGCCTTGGGTTCTCAGTGACTCAGACCTCTCCTTCACGTCTCACACCTACTCACTTGTTAATCCCATCAATTAATGACTGAACTTCTTCCGAACCCATTCCCTCTCTTTCTTTGCCATGATCTGGGAAAGAAATTTTCTTCTCACAATTGCAATTGCTCCCAATTTGTTTTTCAGTGTCCAGATCCCACCCTATAATTACATCTATATCTGCTACCAAACTAATATTCCAGAAGCACAGCCCTTGGAGGTGTGAATGAGGTTGTCATGTGAATAATGGTGAGGATTTTTACCTTAAAACTCTGATTCAAGGATTAGCAAAGATTTTCTTTCTAGCAGGGATCTCTAAACATAATGAAATATCAATCAATTAAAGATATTATTCCTATATAAATCCATAGGGGGCTATCTGAAAGGTGATTATCACACCCTGGTGGAAAGAAAACTGGAAATCATGAAGAATTTAGAATATCTGAGATTGGAATCCACTCCTTCGAGTCAAAGAATTGTATAACACCCTCCGATCATTAGCAGGTGCCTCCTTCCTTTTGTATTTCTAAACTTTGCTTCATCATGTTAGTTAGGATTCTTTAATTACAAATTATGAAAGCAAATTTGAGTTAATTAAGCCCAAAAAGAACTGAGGAACAGAAAAGAGGAGGTTTATTATTTCAAAATACAGATGCATCTCACAGAACCCAAGAGGGAAGTGCAGTTAGACATCAGGAGGGGAATTTGAAAGCTGCAGGTATAAACTACAAGATCTCGCCATTCATTTCTCAGCAGTGTAGCTTTCTCTGTTTCCCAGACTACACAGCAGACTATCTATCACTGCCCCACAGATCCCAGATTTAATGCTACTGACGCCATGGCCCACAGAGACAAATTAATTCTCTTTAGGCCTGAGGATTATCTCACTTTGCCAGATGCCTTGGATTTCTATCACCCAAGAGGCTGATAAGACAGATGTAAGTAGCAGAAAGGAAGCATTGCCAGTGGCAGACTTAAAAATTTGGGGACTGCTGGTGAGAGGTAGGGGCCAGCCGTACTTAGTCTAAGGGTTCTTGGATCACAAGAAAACAGCATCCAGACCGGAGGCCGGCCATATCCAGAGAACCTGGATGCTGAAGTTACGTGTAACTGGATTGTCACCCACTAATGAGTTTAAGGTAGTGTTTGGATTATGTTCATGGGGGCATTTGGGATTGTGTATCTGAGAAGACAGGCATGTATGCTGAGCAGCTAAGGGGTGGGCTGGGTGAAATGATTGTTTCTGTTTCTGGCATTCCTCAACTGAGAAGATTTGGTGGGTCAGAGCTTGAAGTGGCATGTATCACTCCTGCCCCAGTTTGTGTGACCACACCCAGCCTCAAGGAGCTGGGAGGTATACTGCAGGTGTGTCCCCAGGAAGAGGTGAAAAGGTGTTAGTGGACATCCGACCATTCTCTGCCACCAAGTCTTTCCATTTCTACAAATGGAAGTATTTCTGCAAAACACTTTAAATTCCCAAATGTCTGCCCTGTTCTCCCCTTTTCTCTGCGTCCTTTCCACTCGTCTGCATAGCAGAGTGCAGGCATGTGAGGCCCATGAATCATTCTGCACAGCAGGGGTCAGGGGTGGGAGGTACTGCCTTGTTGCTGCAGAAAGAAAAAAAAGAAAAACAGAGAAATAAAGAAATATGGTGCTTATTCCCCAACTAGGTTAAGGAATCTCTCCTTTCAGCCTATTAAATAATTAGATTTCTAGGGTCAGAAATTGAGAGGAAGCTTCCCTATCTAAACTTGAAGCACCAAATATCTACTTTATCTCAGTCTCAAAGGGGTGGGTGAGAGGAAGAGATAAAAGTTCAAAAGAAATGTCATTCGACTCACAGTCCAGAGCATGTAACCTCGCCTCCCTCCAGAGGCCTGCCTGTGAGTCCCCATCAGCTATTTTGGAGTTGATGTCTAGAGGCTGTTTATCTGTGAGTCAAAACTATATAAAATGTGATGGGGAGAGGTAAAGGAGAAGACTTCAAGACTTTATAATTGAATCCACATATTTAAAGAAATTTTAAAAAAGAAAAGAATGTAAATATGTAAATTTCAACCGTAACCTTTAGCACCCCAACTGGTATTTTTATTTCCTTGTGTTTCTTTTTAGTCTTTGTTCCCATATATAAATACACTCACATGGCTTTTACATATTCATCATTTTAAAAACTAGATTATAACTACTGTGACAGCTACAAGGAGCCTGAGGAAACATGGCGACTTAATGTATTGTGGTGTTCTGGATGGGGATTTGAAACAGAAAAAGGACATCAAGCAAAAACTTAAGGAAATCTGAATAACGTATTGCTTTTAGTTAATAATAAGGTATCAGTATTGACTCATTAATTGTGACAAATATACCATACTGATAGAGGATATCAATAATATGGGAAACTGGGTGTGGGTTATGTGGGAACTCTCTCTACTGTCTTCTCAGTTCTTCTGTAAATATAAAACTTCTAAAAAGTAAGGTCTAAAAGTCTATTTTTAAAAAGAGTACATTATTCTATCCAGTAATTGTTTTTCTAGTGTTAGACATTCATGCTGTTTCTAGTTTTCTACTGTTAAAAATAATGTTCTGTAAACATCCTGTACAGTGACCTTTTAAATGAATTCAGAACCAGAAGAGTCAGCTTCAGATAGCTCTGAAAAGTAGGTAAACTCTTCTTTTTCCAAACATTCAACAACAGGTTTACCCTATTTTTCAGCCTGTTAGACCCCCATCTCCCTATAGCTTACAGTACTTAATGCTACCTGCATAGTGAGTGTGTTCTAGTCTCTAGAATGCATCCTGACCTGAGCAAAAGGCACTTAAAGAGTTCTAGCCAATACTCACTGATCCAGCAAACCTCTATCAAGCAAATACCCTTAAAGTGACAGGTAACCATGGTAAGTACCAGGAGCTCTCTGGGGCAAACATCCACTTTACTTAAGGTAAGAATATTTCATAAAGTTTTGTTTGTGGTCCTCTTAACTTAAGGGTTTGCATTATAAAAGGTGAAGTCAGTTTCATCCTATGTATGGAAATCTTCTCTTTAGATAGTTTTCCTCTTCCTTAATGTAGAGGCAATTGTCCAGAATCTAAATAATGAGTATGTTTTGGCTCAGAATGTTTCAAGAATGAAAAGTTGTTTCATAGTGGTCACCATGATACAGTCAGAAGTATATTCTCATTTATTACACTGTGTCTCTAAGCAAAATTAAATCGAGACAAATGAGTATCAGATCACAGCTAAATCTTCAGAGAAATAAGCCTGTGAATGGTAAATTTGCCTCTAATGATGGGAAGGCTTTGGGAAAGAGAGTGCAGTGAGAGGTAGAATCAACTGGAATGTTTAGAAATTGGTGGGGTGGGACAGAGAGCGGCATAGAGTGGAAGACAGAGGATCCTGTAAAATATCTGGGCTCTGGTCACATTCTCAGGCCAGTGTGATTTATGCTGCATTCACTCCACTAGGAAAATCCTTTCATCTCAACCATTTTCTATGGTTTCCCCAGACAGGAAAAATGGATGCCTACAGAGCTGAGCCATGGCCCAGAGTAACCCTTACCAACATGTCCATGGTGAGTCACATCTATCCCCAAAGGGATGCACATACAGGGTTCTCTTCTAAGAAGGCAGGTGGTATCTATTGGTTGGAATCTTTTTATATTTTTTCTTCCAGTTCTCATACAAGATAGAGTCATCCATTGACTTTTGATTCAAGATAGAAAACACAATTTTCTATCTTTTCTCACCTAAGTACATGATTTCTATTATATGTTGGGAAAAACAAGATATAAACACACAGCAAAGAAAGAACAAGAGGAGGGATATCAGTGTAAGATCAATTTCAACACATTTCTAAGAAAAGGGAAGTGGAGATGAAGGGAAGTGGAGATGTAGTTACCGACGAAGCAGGGTACAGGAAGCTGCAGCCTGGAATGTGCAAGAGGGGTGGAGACAGTTTCATAGAGTCAAAACCCAAGAGAACCTTAAGACTGAGAAATGCCAGGAGCAGCCACAGGAAGAAGGAAGACTTGGCCATAAGGAGTGGGAAATACATTGACGTTCTGTAGATAGAACATTGTACCCCTTCTCTTACCCTCTTCCCTCCAACACCCCCACCCCCTCAAAACACACACAGAAAGAAACCCAAGCAGACAGGCATCTGTCTCTCAAGCAACTATTTAAAACCCAAATCTCTTAGGTCTGTACTCTGGCCAGCTGGTTGCTATATCAGCCTGGAATAAAACCCTCCAATAAACAAGCCCCCCAGTTTTTTACTCTAATAACCTTCTCCTGGAAGAACAACTAAGATTCTGGGAAAGAAACAAAATGATTGCATCTCTTACTGATCCTGGAGCATCCTGACTTTCATTCAAGAATATGTGGGCATTCAGAGATACTTGTGCAGAACTGACAAGGTCAGAAAGGCCAGCCTATAAACAGAGCAGTGAATGACCAAAGGGCAACCTACATGAACCCCAGAGAGGGAAACTCTGACCCCAGTGAATCAGAACTAGTTGAGTCTGTTAAAAGAACTGTGAGTCACAATAATCCTAAATACTTAGGGGGAAGCTTTCACAAAGGGAACTGAAAGGTGGTGGTAATGTGCACAGTAGTTTGCAATATTATTGGTTTAAAGCTTTATATTGATCAGCCCAAAGTATGTGAGTCATGCACTGATATTTTGGTCATACCCCAGAATATAAACTGTAGGAGTAGGCTTGGGGAGAAAAAAATCCTAGAAAGACACAGGTCAAACATGGGCAATATTTATAAATGGTAGGAGGATGCTTGGAGAAGGTGGGGGATATTTGTAGAAAGGGAGGGTAATTTTGTAGATGTGCCATAGAAGATGGAAAGATATAAACAAAAGGTGGGGAAATATTAGGTGGGCACCACTGAGCAGAGAAGAAATCTCCTCTATTAGAAGGAAAGGAATTGAGGTTAATGAATAGTTATAAAATGCACAAAGTCAGTAAATTCATGTTATTGTGTACAGATCACCAAATCTTTCCAAAGAGTTGGTCAAAAGCAGGAAGGAAGTTTGCATATTGCTTGAAAAAGTAAGAAACAGTCGGGGCTAGCGTGTCAGGCAGAACAAGCTCGAAGAAGTACAAAGTCAGTTAAGGTAAAAGAAGGAGTCAGAGTAACAGGAAAAGGGAAGAGTAGGTTATGAAAGAAATGTCAAGAAATTAAAAATAGACTCCTTTTGATAAGATGATAAGGAATCAAGGAGTTATGTAAAGTAGGTGAAGGAATGAAAAGAAAAAAGGGTATGAGGGTTTGTCTAAGTTTAATGGTGTCTTGGAAAGAAGAAGATACGAGGTCGCTTCTGCTCTGCTAGAGGGCTCCCTGTCCCCAGGGGTCACAAGGCAGGAGCTTGTGCTTTCAGAGCAGGACCCCTCCCCAGTGCCTGCAGGGCTCTCGCCTCCCTCCCAGGACTCAGGGGGAACCCCAGGCATGTATACCCGGGACAAACTCATGCTTCTCCCCCTGAACACTTGAGCTGCTCCATCACTGGATGCCTGGGGCTCATCAGGATAACTCACGGCCGTTAGCCCTGCCACGTGGCTTCTGGTCTTCCTCATCCCCTGGCTCTCATCCCATTCAGCTGTCCATCACCTTTTCTAACCCCATCTGCCATAACTCCCCATACCCTGAAACTTTTCCACTGTGCCCCTGGAGCTCAAGTCATTCATCAGGAGAGTATTCTGTATCCTCACCCCCTTTCACAAATGTTCCCTTCATTTTTCTCACCTGCAGTATAACTCCTGTCTGAGGATACTGTTATCTTTGAATTCCTCTCAAGAGGTAGTTACTTGCTGTCCTACAGCCCTTGTATCCCTGGGCCCAGTGGTGATTTACATGTTCTCCTGTTCCTCATTGCTAATCCCAAGGCCCTCTCTTCTACAATATGAAAAGACAATACTTTCCACAGCCCCTCTGTATGTGGGCATTTCTGCCTGTCTCCCCAGCACTTGAAGATTTTATCTCCTGAATCATTCTCTCCAACACTCCTACATCATTCTTGGGGATTTCCATATCCACACTGATGATTACGATTATGATGATTATCCAGTGCCCTGGATTCTCTTCTCCATGAACTTACTGTCCATTCTGTCTAAGCCATTCCTTTCTGTGGTTATGTTCTACACCTTTCATTACAATAACCGGAATCCCACCACAATTTAAATTTCAGATACACCGTTCTCTGATCACACCCCTTTCCTAGCCCAGATCTCCTAGAACACAGAACCAACCTGAGGCAAAGCATACGTGCTGATGCTTTATTGGGAAGGAAGCATGAGTGAAGGTTGACAGGGGTTATCAGCAGGGAAGTCGCGAGAACACTTACAAGGTGGTGCTTTGCTGAGCTGGCACCATCCTCACAAGGGTGCTCAATGGGGTTGCTCACAGGACATCCCCAGAGAAGCCACATGGAGCCACCACATCTAAAAACAACCTTTGGGGGAGGAAAAAGAAGCCATTTATCTGTGGATGCCTCCCCATGTTCTGTCTCCCATTGGCTAAAGTCCTCCCCATGGGATAGTAAGTCCTTATAATACATGGGTTGTGTACTTGACCACTCTGGGAAGTTACTGGCAAGCAGAGCCCCCAGGGGTTCAGTCAGGTCACACCTGGTGCTAGAGCTGGCTCTGAGGGCAGTGGGCATGCTAGAAGCTGGGCTGACACCTGTCCTGCAGCTCCAAGGGATGCTGAGGTCATCAGAGCTGGGGGATATGGTAGCCAGGGCTATGACCACTGGAATGAAATAAGCCATCTCTGAGCCAATTTAAGTAGAAAATAGGGCAAGTGGTTTAGGTCCTAAGGAGAGCAGTGGGCCAGTCAGGCTGAACATATCTGGTGTGAGATAAACTGGATCTTGAATATCCATTGATTGCACCACTTAGATCTGCTCATACCCATTTATATCTGGATCTTGGGTGAGAAAAAATGATCCTCTCACTTTTTCCCCAAGAGGGGAAGTTTAAATTCAATTCTTCAAGCTAATGGCCAGTTGCATCTCTTTACAAGGGGTCTATAAGCCCAAGGTACATATCTTTATTACAGCTAGTCCCAGGACCATAACTGATATTCATCATCTTCTTGCTCTACCAATCATTCTAGCTTTCCCTCACACTCAGTGAGCATTTGATCTGGGTTACCTGCCTGGTGGGGTGATGCAGACCTTCAGCCCCCTCGCCTTGCGCTTATCAGGCCATGGTTACTAGAATTACTTGTTCAGAGTTATCACTGAGCTGAGAAACACTAAAAGTTGTCCCAGTGAATCCTCTGAATTCCAGACATACTCTTTCTTTATCCTTATGAAATAGCAACCCTTGCTATTCATATGAATCAGTGTCAACTACTGCTCTCAGTACAGAAACATCTTTGTCTGCTGGTCCGCTTGGCATGAGGAGCCCCAAAATGGCCAAACCATGGTCACAGCCTCTAGTTTCCTAGTGGAAGGATAGTAGGTAGATAGCCAGACATGCACAGAGAGGGGATTGGGGACTTTGGCTTGTGTTTACATTTGGTTACATGCTTGTTCATATTCTAAACATTTCTCAAGTGTGTGGGAAGGGAGGGTATAGATAACAGACCTGCCAAAACTGGCTGGTTCCAACATAGAGAAGAAGCTGACCTGGACATTGCCTCCAAATACATTTTAAGTCATTAGCATACTGAAAGTCTTACCCCTTGGTGCATGACAGTTCTGAGGCAGACCATCTAAAGACAAAAAGAAAGTGTCACCCTATTCCCTGGAAATCCCCCTCCCTGTTCTGAGGAAACCCCACTTATCCTGATGAATATTCCACCCCCTGCTTAAACCCCAGCTATAAGACCACCCAACCTGAACCCCACTATGCTGCTCACCTCTCAAGCATGACTGCACTCCCTGGAATGTATACTTTGCTTTATTAAACTACTCTTTGTTTGTATCTGCTTGGCCTGATGATGAATTCTTTCTCCATTAGAGTCAAGAACCTTTCCTAGGTTGAGGTCTCACCTAGTGTTCAGGAAAATCTCCCTGGGTTGGATTTCCCAACAGCAGGAGTGGACTTGCTCACGCACATACCCACAGGAATAGGAACTTGTTAGGGCCTAAGATTATGGAACAAGAAGCATGAATTCTACAAGTGGGCCATTGGTAGTGTTAGGCAGAAAGACAGATGTGAGCGGAAGTTCTTGGGGCCCACCAAGAACTCAAGGAGTTATTCAGATAAGACCAGAGAGCCAGAAAGGACAGAGTTAACACCCTTTGCAATGTGAGTTCATTCCATTGCTCTGAATCTGGGCTGACCTTGAGACTTGGTCTAGCTAATGCAAGTGAGATAGACATCATGAGACTGCCTAATAAGCCTATGCCCCTCTAACCCTTTACCTCTATTCCACTCTTGAAAGATAGATAATGACACAGTGTCTCTCATTGAGATAAACATCATGAACCACAAGTCAAGTGTACACCCAACAGCCCTCACCCCTGTCCTTTGCCCCATTCTTGAAAGCCTTAAAAGGCAGAATCCTAAGCCCTTAAGTGTGCTTCCTCTCTGAGGTTGCCGTACTCCTCTTTCTTGGAGTGTGTATTTTTAAAAGACTTGTTCCTGTTCAACTTACTACATTTTGTCTCTGTTCTTCCAGTGGTGTCTTTGTCACTTTGTAATTTAATTCTATTTTCCAGATTTTAAGCACAAGTCTTCACTCTCTCTGTCATACTTCAGATAAGGAGGGGCTACTCAGAGTTCTGATTTGAGTTTACAGGTTCCTGTCAATGAGCTTCCCTTTCCTCTCTGCTTTATTCAAGTAAACCTGCCTTTGTCTACCTTGACTCTGGCCCATTCCTCCCCTAGAGTGTATTCAAATAAAACTTTTGCTCCTGTGGGTACAATTGCAATATTTTCAGAATATCTCGCCTGGCTTTAGTTCATTTGCATATCCTCAGGGGTGGAGATTAGTTCATCTCCATGTCAACCTGGGCAACTGAGGGCGTGTCTGAACCGGAGAGGTTAAGGGGAGGGGCTTGCTTGCTTGCTTCTTCCAGAGCAGAGGAGAGAGACGCCTCTGAACTGCAGTTTGTAAGCAATAAACGGGTTTTAAACTTTATTTCTCCCTTTGACTGATTTCAGGTTTTAGAGGTATTTTGCCCTGGGATTTCCTCTCCCCGGACTTACACTCTACTTCTACTGTGTCTCTGCCTTCAATTCTTTATTGCGGCCGGAATAAGAACCGAGGAAAACAAACTCAACTTCCCAACAGCAGTAGCAGTGATGAGCGACCATCCTACTTTTACCTCTTGCAGTTGCCCACACCTCTGTGTTCTAGCTATGGAGGAGATAAAACCACCGTCTACCTCCCCAGCATTGCCATAGTAATGCATTCTGGGGGGAACTGCAAAGAGGAGCACTGTCAACAGAGCTTGAAAGATGCAGAGGAGTTATTTCTACCACAGTATCATTTAATTTGTCCTTTTGTCAGATGTAAAAGCTTGAAGGAGTTTGGAGAATGACTATGCAGTTATAATAAACGCAAATAGGTAGTGAATCCAATTACAACTAAAACCTGGATGTGGTATCCTTATTGGAGTAAATCGATATAGTCCCTGGCATCTGGAAGATGTTCTCAACCCCAAAGCAATGTGCTTTGTGTGGCATGTCAGCTGTACTACTTCACCATTTTTCTTCAGGGCTGTGTCAACCTCCTGCTTACTGGCATAATATAAGCCAGAGGGGGCCTTGATCATCCTAATAGCCCACCAAGCTGGTCCATTTATATTGATAACATTATGCTAATGGAACCTGCTGAGCTGGAAGTGGCAAGTGTTCCAGATACTTTGTAGAACACAGGCATTTCAGAGGATGAGAGATAAACTCTATGGAAATTCCAGGACCTCACACATAGGTGAAGTTTATAGGGGTCAAATTGCCTGGGGCATGTTGGAATATGGCTTTTAAAATGAGGTTGCTTCACCTTGCACTGACCACCATGAATAAAGAGGAACAAAGCTTAGCAGGCCTGTTTGGATTTTGGAGGCAACATTTACTACATTGGATTATGTTGCTCCAGCCCATTTACCAGGTAATCCACAAAGCTACAAGTTTTGAGTGGGACTCTGCAGCAAGTCTAAGTGTTCAAACTGCTCTGCTGCTTGGGTCTTGAGACCCAGCAGACCCAGTGGCGTGGAGGTATCTCTAGCAGAAGAAAAATTGTGTGGGGAGCCTCTGCCAAAAACCCCAATAGGAGAATCAGTGCAGACCCTCAGGGGTTTGAAATACAACTACACCCTTTTCTGTTGGCTGTCTCCATTTGAAAAGTGAATCTAAACTTGCCACTGGGTTCTGGTAGAGATTAAACATCAAGAAAAGGAAACATTAAGTCATGCTGCAAGGCAACTCCTGCTTGAGGTGGGATGCTGTCAGCACAAGAAGAGTTTGCAATCACAAAGAACTGTCAAGCACAGGAATGGCTAAAATCAGAGGTAAACTAAGGAGATGTGACACCAGACACCATAGGCTCTGGTACAGTTACTCCTTGCACCACTAAGATCCCCTTGTATCCCATGTTAAATCCCTTCTGTTAAAGATGGTAGCCAGCTGCAACCTCTGCAGATTGAATGTACAAGGATTACTGAATCAAGCTACAATCCCACTAGTTACAACTAGTCCTAAAATGATCATTGGTATTACCCTTCTCTTCTATCCATCGCCCCCCCCCCTAAAACTTCATCTCGTCTAGCTTGCCTGCCTGGTAGGAGGAGCCAGAACTTCACCTGAGGGGTCTGAGTTCTTGGTTGCAGGTGTTCATCCACAGTCACTACCAGGTATGGAAGTGCTGGGAGACACCACTGAATCCCAGCATTCTGGATTTTTGCCTCACTGTCATCAAGTGGAAGCTACCCTAGCTCATTATGATAATTTGGGTCAGTGACTCCTGCCAGTAGCAATGTTTTCAGTGCCTGCTGGTCCAGGCATAAGGAGTTCGGGGTGACCAGAGAACAGCTGTAGATTCAGGTTCAGTGGAAACTTCACTGTGTCTGCTAGTGGAAAAGTCCTCTTCATAGGGAACTAGAGCCCAAATGCAGCAGTCTAAGGTGGAGGGGATGAGCAAATATGGGGGGTTGGTTACAGGGTATGACGGAGAGAGGGGCCAATCTTACTTCCATCCTTATATACTGGCTATTGGCGTAGGGAGTACCTTCATCTTGGAGGACAGGACCCCAAAGACTACTGTCCTCAAGTTAGCACTTTAGCTGAGCCCTCAACAGACCATTTCAACACTCTGTTTTGCCAGTTTCTTTCAAGTTATACAATATATGGTAGGGCCAGTGGGCACTGGCATCATTGTCATGCACCTCCGTTGTCATAAAATGGCTCCTTCGATCTGAGGCACCATTCTATGGGACCCTATGTCAGCTGATCAGGCATTCTCTAAGTCCAAACTCTTGAGATAGTGGTACTGGTAAGGGCACTTAGGAAAGGCAGACATTTTCAGAGCAGCTGTCAAGTTCAATAAGGAGGAATCACTTTTCCCTCTACAATGGAAGGGGTCTTGTGTAATAAACTTGCCACCAACTGGCTGGCTGCTGGCCTAAAGGGATGAGACCATGTCAAGGGCTTATAAGGGTTCTCAGAAGCTAATTACAACCTACCTTTTGGTCTCATCTCTTACCATTCTCTCTCTTCTGCCCCATGTATACTGAATTCTTGATCAGGCCAGAATAGACACCTGTAGAAGAAAAGCAATATAAATAATAATAAATAGTATCACAACTTGGTGCTTTTATATGCCTTCTTACCTCTTGGAAGTGTCAATCTCTACCTAGTAGTTCTAAATATTTTGGTCTCAGGACCCATTTATACTCTTAAAAGGGTTGAGATTTAATGAAACGAATACTTTTTACAACTTCATTAAGGGTTCAATAAAACTTTAAACATTTTTGGTGCAAGAACACAATGACTTCTAGTACAGTCTGGTACCACTGCTCTGACTCATACTGAGGCATCAGCATCTTTCCCCACCTTTGCTTTTATACTATCAATGTAATACTAGTCTGACCTTGGAAATTCTCTCCTAAGGTTTGGGGACTCCCAACAGTCCACAGACCACTCTTTGAAAAACTACTGACCCCACAAACGCCTCTATTCATTCTCCAAAGCCTCCTTGAATGTTTCCTCCTCTGAGAAACTTTCCCCTATGTCTTCCCTGTTGTTTTCTGCCCTGGACTCCCACAGCATCCTGGGCTTGCTTCCATTCCCACTTTATCATTAAAAAAGTACAAACTTGTCGCTTCACTTGTCTGTCTTCCCCATTAAACTAAGAGCTGCTGAAAAGCAGGAACTGTGTTTGCTTATCTGAATGTAAACTCATCTGAATATTAGACACAATTTTGCTAGAGGCCAGAAAATAACAAAAAGGTGATCAATACAGAATAATATTTCAAAATCATTTCCAAAATGTTTCTTCTCCAGGGCTCAAAGTCCCCTCTTACCTAGCTTCCCCCTTCCCTGCTTACAAATTCCCTCTAGATCTGCCCACTTTGACCTCTGAGCTATTTATGTCTAGCTCAAGAGAGAAAAACCAGTGTTTCTCTCCATCTTCTCTTAGTGCCTTCTGACTCAAAGAGATAATAGAATCTAGTACAACAGCTAGAACATTCAGGCATCAGGACTACACCTGGATGGTCACTGGGGATGAAGATGGATGGGGAAGTATTCTCATGAAGAGCCGTTTCAGAAGGAGAGAAGGGAGGACTCAGGTTGCACTGGGGTCATGAGAAAATAGGAATGGAGGGATAGGATGGGGACTTCTCTTTTGCAAAGCTTGACTGAGAAGGACCCATAGCAGAGGTCGCCCCCAGCTATAACAGTGACTCTGTGTAGGCACTCTCACTGCCCTCTGGATTCACCACCCTGCTCCATAATTAGCCAATTGTCCTGCTAGACTAACGCCGAGAAGAAGATCCACTTCGGCTTCATCCCTTATGCTCTCCTGTCCCCCAACTGTCAACACAGCAGCTAGCACACAGTACATCAAATAATCAATAAGTGAATGAATAAGGCTGCAAACTTTGGTAGCCATGGAGATTACTGCTCAGGTCCCCCTTCAAGGAAGGACTTGTGGCCCAGATGCAGAGATTGGAGTCAGCAGACAGACCGCAACTGTCAGCTCTTTCAGGGTCTGCCTCAGTAGCCCTGAGCAGTGACTGAGTGATTTCGGGGGAGGAAGGTGGAGATAAAGACCCAACCATTGCAGCCTGCCCCAGGACACTGGTAGGCAACATTCCAGAGTAACTCCAGGTTGGCCAAGACTTGGGCAGATCTGTATATGTATTGTAGGTCAGTTTCTTCCTCTGCTGATCCTGTTAAAAAGCAACAATAAAATTCAACTGAGTAAATTTAAAAGATCTTATTGGCTTTGTTCAACAATTTATGAATCAGGAAGCATCCAATCTGTCAGAAAGGAGCTCCAAAAAACTTACAAAATGAAAGACTTTTATAGGCAGAAGGGAGCAGGAACAGGAAGTTAATACTAGACAAAAAAGTGGGTTGATATGGCAAGGTTGCTTTTTCTCTAAGGGATGGCAGGGGGCTATCAGGCAGATTACCCAAATAATACTGACTGGTGAGATGATTCCTGATTGGTTGCTTTAAGAGTCCATTTCTGGGATAGCCCACATTGTAATTAAGTGAGACTCAGTTTGGTGACGTGGGCTTAACATAAGCAACTCCATTTTGGGCCTATTGTGTAGTTTTTAGCAATCCCTAATCGCCATCTTGCACCCAAAACTCCATCTCAGCTTCTGCTTCCAGATAACCCATTCTGTGGCAGGGGACGCAGTAGTTTGCTCCACCATCCAAGCAAGACAGAGATGAGATTGGGGAAAGGAATAGGAGTTAAAGTGCCCAGGGAAGAGGGCCAGCCAAGCAAATCTGTGGCCCAAGTTCAACTTTCCTTACTATCAAAAACATAAGCTTGAGAATTTCATCTGTTCTTTTACCATTTTAGGATTTTGTTCTTCTGTCATATTTCTAGTGAAGTTATATTTGAAGAATGTCAAATGTCTCAGATAAAGGAGAGGAAAAAGGGGTTTGCCTTGTGCCTGTCCGGTTAAAGAGGCCAGAGCCCTTCGAGCTTGAAGGTGGTGGTGGTCGTCCGCCAGCTCTCAGGGAAGACTAAGGCTGCAGCCTCTGGGAGTTTTCCCTTCGCTTGTTCATTTGCTGTGCCTTTGGTTTCTTGGGCATCCACCCTCACACACCGGCTGGGAATGTGCCTTGTTGACTTAGCACTGTATTAATGAGCCTTTTGGTTTGCTTCCTCTAAAGCTCAGGCAAATTTCCAAAGCATCTATTACATGCAGATCTCTTTTTTCCCATGAGCTTGGACTTTGTCATGGTTTAGAGTCTGGGCTTTGGATTCAGACCATTAGCATCCCAGGTTTGCCATTTATAAGCCGGGTGACACTGGTCAAATTACTTCACCTTTCCACACTTTGGTTTTCTTAACTGTTAAATGGAGATAATATTGTCCTCATAGGATTGTTAATACATCATATGCACTAGAAATAGATTCTAGCTCATGGCCACATTCAGTAAACATATATGCACATTCATCTGTACGTGGGTAGACATAGGCCCCCAGACAGAGCCACAGCTGTCAGTGCCAAGGCCCACCCTGCTCTACTCCGGGCAACACGCTGGCCCCACTAAGCTGGGGGCGTGGAGAGAGGCGATGATGCAGGAGTCATTGTTATCTATTAACTTTGTCAACATGATCAGAGTGGACAAAAAGCAGAGTGGAGAGTTCCTCTGAGACCTGAACTATCAGCTTGTGACCCAAAAAGTCTTCCCTGTCTCCTCACTAGCACCCAGGGCTGCAGAAAACAAGCAATGCAGAGGTAAAGAAGGGATGGAGGCAGAGAGAAGCCCACTTGGGAGGAGCAGAGCATTAGGCAAGGGGCCCAGGAAAGGCTCACAGAACAAAATCTTCATGGTGGGAAAGAGAAGTCATTGAGTTTTGTGTTTACATTCTTGGTGCACCATGTACTTGCTGAGAGAACTTAGTAAGTTGCTTAACCACTCTGGTGAAGTCTCATTTCTTACCTCTTGGCCCATCCTACTCTATCCTTCTGCCACACTGAACACTCAGTTCTTCAAACCTACACTGCAAGAAAAAAAAGAGTAATGCCTCCGTGAATTTTCACAGCTTTCCCTCTACAGCGACCCATTCTCCAAGTGCCCTACCCCAAGCCAGCTACTTTACTCCCTTTCATCTGGCCAATTCTGGTCCTTCCTGCAGAATTCAGCTCCAACATCACTTCCTTTAGGAAGCCTTCCCTGACCACTTGGCCTACTGTGGGCTCCCAGGGAAACCTGAATTATCTCAGTCGTAGCACCTGCCCCTCTTAATTGATGTTGTCTGTTGACTGCAGGCCCTCCAGAGCTCCACACCTTGCTCATGACTGTAGTTTCAGTACCTACAGCCTCACAGCTGCTCTATAAACAAAGGTGAATATTACTGAAAATTTGTCAGCTTTGAAGGTTGGACAAATGCACAAGGTACGCATCAACAAATATTTGTTGAGAAAAATGGAGTGGAGTGGAGTGGAATGGTATGGGGGAAATTCTGATTTTAATGATTTTTAGCAGCATTATCTTAAATGCCACAAGGTGTCAGTGTTCTACCTGAAAAAAAATAATGCAGTAGTCTGAAATTAAGTGCATTCCCAACATGGTGCTGAAAGTTAAAGTGAATATTGATCTATAAATAATAGAAATTGGTTGACTGATTAATTTACTTGAATAGCCAATATATGCACATGGTATTAAATTCCAAAGTGGATACAGAGAAAAGTAAATGCACTCCCTCCCTACTTCTCTCCCTATCCCCCAGGCCCCTTTTGTTCACCCAAAGGACACCTATTTTATTATCCTTCCAGAGATAACCTAAGTATACAACCACACAAATTTTTATATATGTATTTTTTTAAAATAGCACCAATGGTTGTATGCAACTGTTCTGTGCCATAAATTATTTTCCCCTTAGAGATTAATACATAACTCAGAGTGTTATATATTAAGAGATAGGATTACCCCATTAAAAAACAATATTTAATTGTTTAGCTGTGCCCTAATGTATTTAATCAATCTCCTATTGATGGATATTTAGCCTATTTCCAATGAGGAAAGTTTTGGGATATTTCTCTTGCTATTAAAATACCCCAAAACATTTCTCATTTTACACATGTGCAAGTATCTTTATTTTAAATTCCAGTATTTTGATATTGTCAGTTGCTAACCTCCATTGAGGTTGTACCCGTTTATACTTCCACAAACAATAAGTCTTTTTCTTCACAAACTTGCCACAGAAAGTTATTTTATATACATATAGTTAATGCATATATGTATTTTACTTAAGTATATATATACTTTAAATATGTTTAAATATATATATTTGCCAATCTGATAGGTGACCCATAACTTTTAGTTTTTAAAAACATTTTGTTGAAGTATAATTAACATATAAATAAGCTGTACATGTCTAAAATGTAGATTTGATCAATTTTGACATTTGCATCCTTGTGAAATCATGACCACAACCAAGATAACGAACATATCCATCACCCCTAAAGCTTTCCTTGTGCCCTTCTATAATCTCTCCCTCCCACTGTTCTTCCCCTCTCATCCCCATATAACCACTGGTCTGCTTTGTGTTACTATAGTTTTTATCTTCTAGAATTTTAAATAAATTGGCTAATACAATGTGTATTCCTTACACTACAATGTGTAGTTCATTCCTTTATATTTCCAAGTAGTGCCCCATTGTATGGATACACTACAGTTTGCTTACCCATTCTTGTGTTGATGGACATTTAGTTTGTTTCCAGTTTATAACTGTCACAAATAAAACATTCATGTATAAATCTCTGTATGGACATATGTACATTCTATTTCTCTTGGGTAAATACCTAGAAGTGGAATGGCTGGATCATAAGATAGGTATATATTTAACTTTTACAGAAAGTGCCAAACTGTTTTTCAAAGGATTGTACCATTTAACATTCCCACCAGCAGTATTTGGGTGTTCCAGTTGCTTTACATTCTCATCAATATTTGGTATGGTCAGTCCTTTTAATTTTAGAAATTCTTGTAGATATGTAATGATAACTCATTGTGGTTTTAATTTTTTTCCTCACGAATAATGGTTCTGAGGGTCTTTTCATGTGTTTATTACACTTTAGTGAAGTGTATATTCAAATATTTTTCCCATCTTAAAAGCTGGGTTTTTTTCTTATTGAGTTTTGAGAATTCTTTTTATATTCTGGCACAAGTCTTTTATTGGATATATGATTTACAAATATTTTCTCCCTTTTGTTGCTTGTCCATTCTCTTAACAGTGGCTTTTGAGGAGCAAGCGTTCTTAATTTTAGTTAAGTCCAGTTTATCTTTTTTTTTAAAAAATGGATGTTTTGGTGTTGTATCTAAGAAATCTTTGCCTTAGAAGATTTTCTCCATATTTTCTTCTAGAAGTTTTAGAGTTCAGGTTTTATATTTAGGTCTACAATCCATTTTGAGATAGTTTTTGATATAAGGTGCAAGATTTGGATCATTATAGCTTTGATTTATACATTTCTCATATGGGTATAACTGAACATATTTTCGTATGTTTAAATATAATTTGTATTTTTTCTCATGAGCTCTTTGGTTATCCTTTGGGGCTGCTAAGTTTGGATATGCAGTTTGAGGAAGCTGAAATCTAGCAGCACACTCACCTAGCCATGAACACCGTGCAGGGGCTCTTTTTCTAATTCATCCCTGGGAGCCCCATTCTTTACTTTGCAGAAAGGTGTGGCATAAATAAGCAGTGGCACTGCCCTGGTCCATTTATCATTTGTATTGAAGGTCTTTATGTTTTATAGTTCTCTGTATTACTTAGTCCTTTATCACTGTTGTGTGAATATATTTTTCACTGTTTATGGTATTTTTCCCATCAGAACGATTTTTTGTAAAGTCAGATATATCAATCTTTTCTATTGTGGGTTCTGAGTTTTGTATCATGCCTAAAAAGTATCCCTACTTAAGTTATTTTTTAAAATTACTTTATGTTTTTTCTAGATTTTTTTTTTTCACATTTGACTCTTGATTCAGTAGGTATTTATTTTGGTGGAAGGGGTAAGACAGAAATCCAATTTCCTTGGAAGCAACCTAAGTGTCCATCAGTAGATGAATGGATAAAGATGTGGTAAATACACACAATGGAATATTATTGAGCCATAAGAAGAAAACAAATCCTACTATTTGCAACAACATGGACGGAGCTAGAGGGTATTATGCTCAGTGAAATAAGCCAGGTGGAGAAAGACAAGTACCAAATGATTTCACTCATCCGTGGAGTATGAGAACAAAGAAAAAACTGAAGGAACAAACAGCAGCAGAATCACAGAACCCAAGAATGGACTAACAGTTACCAAAGGGAAAGGGACTGGGGAGGATGGGTGGGAAGGGAGGGATAAGGGGATTAAGGGGTATTATGATTAGTGTATGTATTATGGGAGGGCACAGGAAAGGAAGTATAGCACAGAGAAGACAAGTAGTGACTCTATAGCATCTTACTATGCTGATAGACAGTGTCTATAATGGGGTACGTTGTGGGGACTTGATGATAGGAGGAAATTAGTAACCAAAAAGTTGCTCATGTGAAACCTGAGCATAAGTATATCAATGATACTTTAATAAAAAAAAAAGAAACCCAGTTTTTTCCCTATTTACATAAGATGGAGGACTTACCATAAATGAAATTCTTATCCTTAGTGTAAAAAATATCCATGTTACTCTGCCCAGATGCCACACTTTGATTCTATGGGAAAGACACAGATGACAAGAAACGGAGGTGGTATGATATTTATTTAGAAAATACCTTCTGAGTGTGGCCTGGGTTAGTATAAATGCATACTTTTACAACATGGTACAAAAAAATCTATTGTGATAGCAATCACCTTGATCATCAGGAAAACAAATTACATTCACTATATTCTGTTTGTTAATGTAGGAAAGCGTGCAATGTTGGGAAGCAGAAGTATTCTAAGAATACAGGCAGGGCGAAGCTGTTATAACCCAAGAATGTCCTGTGAATCTCTTAAAATATGGATGTCAAAATGCTTTGGCATTGAGTACTTTAAAAATATTCATTTGTTCATTCGACAGCTGTTTGCTGAGTGCCTTGCTAAGGGATGCAGAAATGACAAAACTGTATCTCTGCCCTCAAGTTTGATATAGGGAATTCAATGGGAGAGCAGGGAATACAGTGAGAGCTGCCATTTCTTGAAGACCTACTGTGAGCCAGAGATGGTGGTTGTCTACATATTATCTCATCTAATACCAGCAGTCTTCTTGAAGGTAGGTATTATTGTGTTTGACAATAATGAGGAAATTAGCAATCACACGCATGAGTCAAAATTGAATTCCAGGTTTGCCTGCACGCCAAAGCTTATATTCATTTCCCCCTACTAATAAGGTGGAAGTAATCCTTTCATTGAATGAGTATTTATTGAGTAACTGTTTTGCTTCCATTTTTCTGGGTGCTGGTGATAGAAAAGTGAAAAAGGACTTTTCCTTGTCTCATCAGGCTCGCGTTCTACGGGAGAAAGACTATAAATAAAACAAATATTTAGTATGTCATGTGGTAAGTGCTGTGAAGAAAAATTAGCAGGGTACGAAGGATGCAGGAAGGGAGACTGCTATTTTAAATAAAATCGTCAAGGACGGTTCTGATAATGCGAAGGTTGAACAGAGACCTAAAGGAAGTGCAGGAGTGAGAGAGGACTGACATAAAGAAGAGCTTTTTCATCTGCCTGTGGGTTCCGTCTGGAAAAGAGGGGGCTAGATAGAGGTGTAGGTGTTGGGTTTGGAGTTAGAAGACCTGAGCTTTATTTATTGACTTATCGGCAAATCATTTCACCTCTGAGCCAAAATTTCCCTCCCTGTAGACGGGAGTAATGGTCCTTGCTCAGCTTACCACACGCAGCTGCCATGAAGATGCAATGAGACAGGCCACGTGAAAGCCCTTTGAATATAACATAAGTGAGAAAGCAAGCCCAGGAGTCAGCTCTTTAACCGAAAGGAAGTCTGAGTAGGAAAATAAAAGAAATTCCTATTTCAGGTGCACCGGTTACGCTAGACATCTCGAAAACTTGTCCCAGGATGAAAGAAATATGTTTCATAGTATGCCTCTGCTGAAGATCCCTATTTAACTTAGACCAGATAGAAACTGCGTCGCGTATATTAACTAAACTTGGAAAGACGCTTGGGCTTCGAACCTTAACTCCAAACCTCACGTCCCACCCCGGCATTTCTCTTCTTACCACGCCACCCGCCTAAAGTCCATGGACTCCATTTCCCAACATGCTTCGGGCTTCCGTGTGTCGGCAGTCATTGTGACACGTTCCACGACCTTCTGGGAAGTGTAGTTTATTTGTTCTCCAGCTGGGGCGAGATCTCTGGCTGTGGACTACTACTCCCATGAGGTCGTACGCAATTCCACCCCGTTCGCTGCGTCTTCCAACGCGCCGCGGCAGCCATGTTGGACGTGGCCAGCACAGTGGCCGGCACCAGGGGGTTATCAAAGCCGCTGTCAGCGATGCTGGGGTCCCTGGTGTTAAAGAGAACAACGCCAGCGCCGCGACTCCTCCAGCTGCTTAGGTCCCAAACGCTCCAGAGCCGTGGAGGTGCCTCCGGCGGGAGTGTTACTACCGGGGGTCGCGGGGAGCCGCAGTGGCTGAGGGCGGCCGTCGGGGGGCGCCCTGGAACATATCCGGCCTTGCTCACCGGAGGGGCAGCCACCGGGGGGCGCCAAAAAGGACACACCGAGACCCAGTGCCTCGCAGCCGCCACATGGGGACGCCTTCCTTTTCCTGAAGAAGCACTCCCGGAGCAGGACACCTGGAGCGCGGTACTCGGCAGGACTGGAATGGGAATGTGGGCTCTGGCTACGGCTCTCGTGGTTCAGTGTTACAGCAAGAGCCCATCCAACAAGGGTGATTATCGGCACGCTCTGGGTTTGAGGGAGAGGCGGGAGGAGTGGCCTGGTTCAGTATCTCTGGAGGGTGGATTTAGGGGCTGGGCACTGCCTCTGAGTTCCATGACCTCCCATCATAGGCCAGCCTTCCTTCTTTAGGCATCACTTTGTCCATCTGTACAAATGGGAGCATTGTACTAAACATCTAAAATTAGAGCATGCTCCTTTTATGTTTTAATATTCTGCCTGGACCAGTTCTTTTAAGAGGTCTCCAGGAACCCGCGGTGTGTTTTAAGGGCAGCTACTAGATGGTTTAGAAAAGTTTCCCCACTAAGGTGCCCTAAGAAAGAAAGAAAAGATTTGGTTTTGATGCTAACTAACCACTGCGCCCCCTTTGCTACTCTCTGGCTTGGTTCCCCACTTATACAGTGAAAGAGGATTTGTCAGTACTTTTAACGGTGCTGTTATTTTGACTCCTGGAGTTCAGTAGTCTGGGTCTGTCCATTAGACTCCCAAGGCTTTGCTGTGACTGGGCTCAGACCAGGTGAGCTTGCTATGTGGGGCAGTTGGCAGGAGAAGGAAGAGACCGATAGCAACCATGGAGGCTGGCTCACCCACATTGGCATCTCATCTGGGTGCATGGAGCTGAGCAGGGACTAGGAGAGCAGGCAGAGGGCCAGACTGCTGGCTTACAATGGTCCAGCCATTCAGGTTCTCAGTTGTTGGGGAAGTCATGGTATTCATAGATTGAATGATCCCAAGCTCTAAGACTTTGGAGCAGGAGCAGGGACTGCCCTGACATTAGTTTATTCAGCAGTCATGGCAAGCTATCAAAGAAGGGCCTTGGACTGGGAGTAAGGACACCTGGGATCTTACTTTGTTTCTTCCTTTAACTCCTATTGTTTGGACTCTTGCTCCTCCTCACTGGCCCTCTGTTTCCTCATCTACAAAGTGAGGGTGCTGAAATAGAGACTCTGTGGGCTCTTCTAGGTTAGGCACGCTATGGTTCTATACCTTTCAGCATTATTTTGAGTACCCTCTTTGTGCCCAGTTTTGGGCTAGACGTGGAACTCCTAATTTAGCACAGAGTCAGTTAAAGGGACAATGTGGGTTATTAGGCCTCAGGGTCTGGTGAGTGGTCTGACTGTGCCTTGTTGGGGGAGTCAGGAGAGTGTTCCTGGAAGACTGGAGACCCCCGGAGGGTGGGGAATTTGAACTTGAGCTCTGAAGGATGAGGTAAGTGGGTGACATTGTGAGCTCCTCAAGGACAGGGAATGCATCTTATATTTTTTTCAGGCTGATAACTGGCTCCTTTCCTGAATACCGTCAAATATCATTTGTTCATCATAGTGTCTGGAACTTAGTAGGTACTCAGTAAATGTGTATTGAATTGGACTGTATTCCATGCAGAAGCTTCAGGGAACAAAAATATGGGAGTCATAAGTCAGCATGGTGTGTGTGGAGCTAACAGGATGGCCAGCCTGGTTAGAGGATAGGTCTTTGGACTGAGGTGAGAGCAGATGGAGTGGGGCCTGGATGTCAGGCAGGAGGGTTTGGAATGTCTCCACTGTCAGGCAGTGGAGAGCCATGGAAAGTTCATAAACAGGGAATCTCCTGAGCTCAGTGTGTTTAGATGGATTGGGGGAGGTGTCCAAGATCGTGCCTTAGAGGTTCATAGGGGCGCTGGACTTCATAGGGACTTTGTGGCATGTGAACCCCAAAGGGGACCAGGGTCTCTCTACTGAAATAGATAATAACCCAAATCAGTACCAGTTCAAATTGTTCAGACTTGCTAGCTACCCTGTCCCTGACTTGGGATTGTGAGCTCAGGCCCATAGTGCCATGTGGTAGAACCTACCCTTTAGGAGTTAAGAGGCCCTGGTTCTTATTTCTGCTCATTCCTCTGTGACTTTGCAGAAACCAGTTCTTTCTACAGTGCAAGGGAAGAATGAGTACAGCAGTTTCTCAGGAAGCCTTGTTCCCCTTCCAACTAGGGGCTTGCTGAGCATGCCAGGGTGTGTACTTGGAGAACAATGGAGAAGATGGCCAGGAAAGGCCTGGCTCTGGGTCTAGGTGGGGTGGAGTTACCATATGTTTAAACCACAGAATTGGTTTGCATAGGTATGGTAAGGTGGCTGTCTTGTCCCTATTGTATAAATAAGGAAACTGAGGGCCAGGATTAGGGGCTTAGGCCAGGTCATACAGCAAGTAAGTGGCAGAGTTGGGACGGAAGCCCAGGTCAGTCTGTCTCCAGATCTGCTCTTTCAGTCCTGCTTTGTTGCCTCCTCTCATGTTTCGCTGGGTGGGTCTCTTGGCTGGACTGGGAATTCCCTGAGGCAGGGCTGGGTAGGAGTCTATCCAGTGTTCAGCAGTGGAGTTCAGAACCAGGCTAGGCACAAGGGGCTACTTGGGCATTTGGTATTGACTAAAAAATTGTGCCTCTGCTGTTGACTTTTGACATTTTCGGCACCAGGCAGTTTTTCTTTGTGGCCACAAGGTGGTGCCAACAGCCTGCAAGTGGTTAAGCAGTGCTTTTATGCAGGTGATTGCAGAGGGCTTGGAACCCTCTGCTTTGGGTTTCCTTTGCTGGGCTTGGCACTGAGGACTTTGCAGATTTTTCAACCATCATTTCCTCTCCTTAGCATCTTTGTGTGGCCTACTGGGCAAGGATTATTGCGTCTACATTATAGTCTGGGAAGCAGGGGTTGGGAGGGAAAGAGGCTGTCACAGCGCATGGCAAATAGGGGGCAGAGTTGGAGCTAGGCCTCCTGACTCCTGGTTGAGGCTCGCTCTGCTCCCAAAGGGGCTCACACCTCTGCTTGCTTTTCCCTATCCTGTCCCTCCTTCTGTGTTTGTGACCTGTGACATCAAGATTTAAAACTAGGTTGAGAAAGTGGAGTTGGGGAGAAAGTAGGGCAAGGTCAGAAATGATTGATAATAGTCATGTAAAACATATTATACAGAGCTTTACAACTAATGAAGAGCAAAGGAATTCACACACTGAGCATTTACCATAGGCACCACATGGTGCTAGCACCTTACCTGGAATGTGGTGCTAGCACCTTAGCTGGGTCACCTGCATGATGGGAGGAGTTAAGAGTTTGGGCTCTGTATGGACGTGGAAGACAAGCTGCTAACTGTGGATACCATGTGGATAGTGGATGATTAGCTTTCTCTTTATATTATCTTGGCATCATGTTCCTTGGTAAAGCCCATTTTCTGGACCCTTTCCACTTCTCCTGTCCCAGGGATCTGACCAGTGCCCCCTCTCTTTCCAGATGCAGCCCTGATGGAAGCTGCTCGTGCCAACAATGTCCCAGAAGTCAGCAGGTGAGTGTCAAACCCCAGACCTTGCTCTCCCCCAAGGAGGGGCTGAGCAGGGTGAGCCCCTTCCTCTGGTGGTGGCTGCTTTGGGGGACAGCGTCACAATAAACTGAGAGCTGAACCCTTTGACATCCCTGTAGTCACACAGTTTCACCTGGGCTCCCTTGGCCCAGGTCAGTCCTTAGCTACTTTAAGGTAGGGAGTCAGCTCTTTGTCTCCTTTTTTCTGACCCCAAACATCCCTGGATCCTTCCACTGTTTTGTTCCTCGCAGGGCATGGTTTGAAGTCCCCTTAATGTCCCATAGGTTCTTCACGGAATCTTCTAATTTGTTCTTGTTTCTTTGTGTAACTAGTCATGTAATTGCTTTTGCCTGGATGGGGTGCAGGTGGGCACCCGTGGAGAGGCTTGGGGATCTGGGCAGGAGCTGGAAGAGACCTTTGTGCTAGGTCTTCCAGGACTGGAAAGAACTGCCTACAGGGCTGGAGTGCACATGCTGGGCCCCTGCCCAGGGGCTGACTGCATTTCTCCAGGCTCCCTGGCTCAGCTGGGCCCATTATGACCACTGGCCAGTTGGATCTGAGGCTTGTTCTTGGGCAGGGGCAGGATTCAACCTGGGTCTCAGCCTGGTGCCAGGGGCAGGGCAGAGTCTGTGTCCAGGATGCATGCTCAGACTGGGGACAGCCCCTTTCCTGCTGCCACGTCCACATTTTAGGCAGGAAATCAGGCATTTGAGCTGGCTGTCGCTGCATCCAGTACCACACACCACTGGTGCTCTTCTCCACTCCAGCTGCCTGAACATGTAAGAAAGTGTTGAAAGGCAGCTACAGCCCCCACCAAGACTTACTGCTTTGATTCCCTTTCATTTTATCTGCAGCATTATTGATTCTCAAGGGTGCTTTTGAGTATTAATGTTCAAAGCTTAGTTTTTAATAAGCCATTTCTGGATGTATGGGCTGGGAGTTGTTTCATAGCCAAATAAATATGATGGAGCAATAGTTTAATAAACATGCGATGATGCATCTTAAAAACCAAGCACAGATGTCAGCTTGTTGTTATAAGAGCCATTTATAACTGCAGGCTCTGCATGGCATCTTCATTCCCCCAGAAACAGATGATCCTCATGTCTTTGCTGCAGCATGATAAAGTGGGACCTGGCTGTTTCCCTCCTCTCAGACCTTGCTGACCCTGGAGTCACCTGTTGGTATCTGCTGAGGGCTGCCAGGCTGTTGCTTGCATTTGGTAACCCAAGGTAGGCAGCTCATTTGCAGAGTAAATCCACCTTTCTACCACCCAGGGGAGGCTGCGTTTACCCTGTTCCACTGAACCCCGAAGTATTGATTATTTTAGCTCCTTCAAATACATGTTTTTCTAATAGCAATTAAGTACCTGTTCAAAGACTATAGAAGGTGATTGAATTTATGGTGTGTGTGACTCAGAACATTCATTCTTGCCTGTGTAGAGGATTTGTAGGAGCCTCTCATTTGTCCCTAGTCTCTGTTCTGCTTTTCTCCTGCCTCCTCTTGTCCCATCTCTCTTGGTCATGATGCCCTGTGCCTTCACCCCTTGGAGGGGGTCAGAGATGCCCATGCCCTTCAGCATGGCAGTCTCCTCCCTGCCCTCCCCGCCGCCTCCCCCACTCCCTCGCAGAAGCGAAGAGCAGGGAGCAAGCTGGGCAGAGGCAGGGTCAGGAGATGTGGGCTTGCTGCTGGGCCCCAGGTCACATTGATGCTGCTGAGATGGCCCTTGTGCAGAGTTGCAGAGTGTTGGGAAAGAGGAAAGGAGACCTGAGAGTGTGGGCTTGGAATGCCCACAGTAAGGAGCTTTGAATTCTTGCCCTATAAGCAGTGGGGAGACAGGGGAAGTTTTGAGCAGGGGGAGTATCCTAGTGAGGATCATTTAGAAGGATAAAGGATGATCTGAACTGCGGAAAGGCTGAAGGTTGATCTGCTAAGAGGCTGTTTCAGTAAGACAAAATCATGGTGATGAAGGCCTGAATTAGGACAGCTTTCCTTCCTTCTCACCCAAAACAGTTCCTGCTTATGAGTACTTGAATGGACCTCTGCTGAGCACTGGAGATGGGGGGAGGGGGTGACCCTGTCTCTGGTCCCAAGGAAACAAACATGTCACCTACCAATTACAGTTCTTCCTGCTAACCTATCTGGACCCAGCGGTGGGGTGGGGAGAGCCTCTCCATCCTTGCTAGATGGAAACTTTCTTGAATTCCTGCAGCAGGTTCTTATTCAGACTTCCTATGTCCTAGACTCTGGACAGGTACTTAATGTTATTCTTAATTTCTTCCTCTGTGTGTCCTGCATTTATTTCTGCCCAACAGAGCTATGTATAGCAGAATAGAGTCCCATTCTCAATTTAAAAAAACCCAAACTTACACATAGGTTATACATGGTTGGGTCACCATGTGTATGATCAGTATGGTCAATGATAATAGTATTTGGAGTAAAACTCAGACCTGGTGAGTTACATTATCTTTTACCCTTCTTTCCCTCTTGCCTCTCTGGGTCACTGTGCTGTGTGTGTCTCTGCCTTGATGTCCCCCTACCCTCTTCAGCCTCAGAGCCTTAAGAGAGCTCTGGACAGTGAAGGGCAACAGCCTGAGGCCCTTCTGCTCAGAGGGGAACTTCATCTTATTCAAGGACACTGGAAGTCTGCAGTTCTAGGGTCCTGGGTTTGAGCCCTCCACACAGACCACCCTCTTTACTCTGCTTATCACCCTCTGCTGAGATCCTCCTGGCCTTCCAGACCCAGCTCAAGTGCTGCTGTCCTTGTGAAGCCTTCCTTGACTCCTCCTAGCTGTGATCTGCCCTTCCTTTGCCCTGCACCTCTCTTCTAGTCTGGAAGGGAGTGAGGGTCATCTAGGAACAGCCAAGCCAGCCTGTGGCAGGAGAGGCATCCTTTTCCAGAAGAGAAGTAGATCGGGTGAGAAGCAGGGCTGAATGTCAGGACTGAAGAAATACTCAGGCCACAAACAGGAAAACCAGTGAGGTTCACATGCTGCCTCAATCAGGAACAGGTCAGGAGTCCTCAGAGTATGAGGCAATTGAGCTAACAGCTCTGGGCAGTGACTCTGATGTGTGGGCAAGGCTGCCCTGCTTTATGTGGTGCTGGCTGACCATCTGTTGGTGGGCCTGCCTGGTCAAAGGGGCAAGACCAGATCTGCTACTTGCCACACTGTGTTTTTTATATTAAGAGGGTCGTGGGCTAGGCTTCACCTTAAATAAATCATTGATTGTATGCCTCCTCAGAGCAGGACAAGATCCAGTTCCCCACATTACCTCCCTGTTCTCAGCACATCATAACTTGGGGGAGAGTTGCTTTTTACTGACTTTTCAGCAAACCTGAAGCAGACAGTCCAGAGTCTTGTTTCCATATTCCCATTAGCTCTGTCAGAGGGAGTGTGTCCTTCTTCATCCCTTCTGCCTTTTTTCTTATGTGGCAACCATTCAATACTTCCTCCCCAAGGCACTTAAACCTTGTTAGCACTCTTCAGGAGTGGAAGCCTGGTCCCGGGGCCCCTGTACCACCTGTCAGGAGCATGAGCAGGTGGCCCTGTTCCCAGCCCAAGCTTGGCTCCTGAACTCGGGAACCACTCACCCGAAACCTAGGGCACAGGGCAGACCGAAGGCACATCTGTCCAGCCCCAGGCTGAGCCAAGGGAGGCGCTATCAGGGTTGGGAGAAGTGAGGCCTCCTGTACTCCCAAAGGAGATCACATTTCTGTCAGAACAAACTTGGGTGAAAGACAACACCCCTACCCATTTCCCTTCTCCCAGCAGGGAGCTGGGCCTCTCTGCTGACTGCTTAACTCAGTTGCTCATCAGCCCAAACCTTAAATGAAGGCCTCCTGATGGTATAGATCTTGGAGTTGAGACTGCCTGCCCTGTCTCTCTAGGTTCATTTGTTCCCTTGACAAAAATTTACTGAGCACCTGTCATACTCTGAGTCCTGACCAGAGGACACCTGCCTTCTGTGAAGTAGTCCAAGAAAGACTGTGGCAACACAGTGTGATCTGTGCTGTGAGACTGGAGCCCAGAAGATGCCTCTCACCAGCCTGGGGATAGAAAAAGCATCATAGAGGAAATGGCACCTGATCAGGGTCTTTAAACAGTAACACTTAGCCAACAGGAGAGGAAGGTATTCTGGGCAAAGGGTACAGCATGAATGATAGCACGGAGGCAGGAAACAGCCTGGGGTAAGAAACAGTGGGGGATGGGGATAATTATATACTCCTTGGTGTTACCGGACCAGCCTGAGGCCAGGAGCGACTGAGACAAGCCGGTACCTGGTCACAGAGGGCACTGTCCATTTGTCCCTCAGTCACTCGTCAGTCCAGCCTGTCTTTTGTGTCTAGCCCTGAGCTGAATTTGTGTTGGTGGCAACACAATGAGGAAGGAGAAGCAGTCCCTCCCTGGAGGAGCTCACTAACACCCTTACCAGGTGAGGAGGGATCACATGAGTCAAAAATTGAGAACCGGCAAAATAATGCATATGTTGCCTACTCCTATGTGCCTAAGTAACACAGAGATGAAAATACCTATAACCCATAGAGTTGTAGAATGTTTATTATTAATAATAAAATTATACCTCATTCAACCAACATTTACGAGTGTTTATTATTTGCTAGACATTGGGTTGTGTGCTAGAGATACAGTAGTGAATAAGATGGTCATAGTCCCTGCCCTTATGGTATTTATAATCTAACTGGAAGCCTGATGACTAATTATGCAATTATAATTATGTATTTCAAAAGGAAATACAATTTGTTTTTTCAAATGATGCTGGGACAACTCCATATCCACATGCAAAAAAGGGCAGTTGGAGCCCTACCTCACTGATACACATTAACTTAAAACGGATCGTAGACATAAATGTAAGAGCTAAAACGGTAAAACTCTTAGAAGAAAACAGGAGGAAATTTTTGTGATATGGCACCAAAAGTACAAGAAACCAAAGAATAAAATAGATAAATTGGTTTCATCAAAAGTAAAAACTTCTGTGTTCAAAGGACACCTTTAAGAAAATAAAAAGACTATACCACAGAATGAGCAAAAATATTTGCAGATCACATTATCTGATAAGAGATTTGTATCCAGAATTTATGAAGAACTCTTACAACTGAACAATAAAAAGATAACCCAATTTAAAAATGGACAAAGGATCTGAAGAGACATTTCTCTAAAGAAGATATACAAATGACCAATAAGCACATGAAGAGATTCTTAGCATTGTTGGGAAATGCTAATCAAAACCACAATGAGATACCGCTACACACCCATTAGGATGGCTGTAATCAGAAAGACAGGTAATAGCAAGTGTTGGTGAGGATGTGGAGAAATTGGAACCCCCATATGTTGCTGGTGGGGATGTGAAGTGGTATAACTGCTTTGAAACAGCTGGCAGTTCCTCAAAATGTTAACCATAGTTATCATGACTCAGCAAGTCCACTCCTGGATAAATGAAAACATGCACCTTAATGTACTCGTACACGAATGTTCATGGCAGCTTTATTCATAATAGTCTAAAGAGGAAAATAACCTCAAAGTCCATTAACTGAGGAATGGATAAATAAAAATATGATGTAGCTTAACTTACATCAGTACGAAGGAATGAAGTGCTGATACACACCAGGACATGAATGAGCCTCGAAGACATTTTGCTAAGTGAAAGAAGCCAGACAAAAAAGACCATATATGATATGATTCGATTTATTTAAAATGTCCAGAACAGACAAATCCATAGAGACAGAAAGTTTTGCAATTGTCATGGACTGAAGATGTTGGGGTTGAGAGGGAATAGGGAGTGACTGCTACTGGGTCTAGAGTTTCTCTTTTGGATGATGAAAATGTTCTGGAGTTAATAGTCAAGATCGTACAACTTTGAATATACTAAAAACAATTGAGTCGTATACTTTTTAATGAGAGGATTATATGATATGGTAATTATATCTTAATAAAGCTTTTTTTAAAAGTGAAGTGCAAGACATTTCGGAATCTAGTCTGAGTATGGGAGGGGTAGAGGAGGTGATATGTACTGGTAAGGGAAAGCATCTGAGCATGTGATTGAAGTGAACTCTGAAGGATGAAGAGCAAGGTGGAAGAACATTCGGTTAGAGGGAACAGTAGGTGGAAGGCCTTAAGTCAGGAAAAGAAGTGAAGAAATTGACTTGAGAGAAAGCCAGTAAGACTGGACTCTAGAGGACAAGGGGGAGAGAGGTACACAATGAAGTTGGAGAGTTAAGCAAGGACCATACCACACTGAGTCTGTAGGCTATGTTAATGATTTTTAGCTAAGAGCACTGGGTAGCCACTGAAGAATTTTAAGCCTGTATGTGTGTGTGTGTAAGAGAGAGGCGGGGGGGAGACAGAGACAGAGACATGATGACATGATCTAGAACTGTAATTTTATAAGGTCTCCCTGGCTGCTCCATGGAGAAGAGACAAAGATGTGGTGACACAATCTAGTTTTATAATTTTAAGAGATCACTCTGGCTGCTCTCTGGAGAACAGATTGATAGAAAGCTATAGTGAATATAGTCGTGGTCTTTCACGAAGACTGGAGGAAAGTGATGAGTAATTCATATGAGAGAAAGGGTGATGGCAGGTGGTGACCTAGACTAAGATGTCAGCAGAGATGGAGGAAGTAAGACAGGACTTGGTGATAGAACAGTATTGGTGCCTGATACGTAGCAGGTGCTCAATAAATGGATGTTCAGTGAATAAATAGAATTGGATATGGTTGATTCGGGAGAAAAAGCTGTTAAGAATGAATTTCAGTTTTTTGTCTTGAGCAGCTGTGTAATGCTATTGCCATTCACTGAGACGAAGATGGTAGAGGAACACTGGGTTGTGGGGAAAAAGATTATGAGCTCAGTTTTGAACATGCTGGATTTAATATGCCAGTGAGATATTCAAGTGGAGTTGTCCCCTAGCAGTTGAATGTATGGTTCTCTGACTTCTGCTGTATATACCCTCCTGCTTCTCAAAAAAAATCTCAGTGATCAGTTTAGAGCTTGTTTTGATAATCATGTTTTGATGTTTTTAGAAAATAAAGAACTTCATGCCAGCTCAAACTTATTTACTACATGCCTTTGGAAAAAAGTCTGATTTGGTTTGTACCTCAGGAAAGAATTGAAAGGGTTGGGTTTTCTTGAGGGCTAAACACATTTATTCTAGCTTTGCATTGATGGCTTGGTTTGGTTCTTGTCCCTTGGTGTCCTAGCTTGGGGCTTGAGGCATTTGCTGTCCATATGCCAGGATTAAGGTGTCCAGAATATGCTTAGCTACAGCACAGGTAAATGTTCTGCACATTGATCCAAGGATTTTATCTAATTAACAAAAACCCTGGCTGGTAAATACATTTCACTGTCTTGGGGCCTGAGAGAAGCTGTTTATCGATTGTTGTAGCATTTTGGCTGGATGAGAAGATACTAATGATGGCATCAGAGCAACCAAAACATCTAGCTGTCTTAACCAGTAAATATATAAATGTCCTCATGACTTGCAGTAGATAGAAATAAAAGCTTTATCCCAGAATAAACATCAAGGCCTAACTGGCATCACTCTTGCAATTTGATGCTTGTTATAAGAGCTCTCTAAGATCAGCACACCATTTCTTGGATGCTAGGATGTAACCCACAGAGGCTTTTTGAATACTGGGATGTTGGAAGGCAGGATGTTACCGAAAGGATACAAGAATAAATTTCTGACAAAGTTACTGACTGGCTCTGGGACCCTTAATTAGCCCTAGAACCTCCCTTTTTGAGTCTTAGTTGCCAACTCTTGTTAATGGGGTTCCCACTGAGAACTTGCAAATACAGTTCCTAGTGTTAGACTCTGCAGAGAAAACCGAGTCCTTCAGATCAAGTGTTGTAACATGAGAAGGGCTTTCTTGTGTTTGACTAGGCAAGCAGTTCTGCAGAGTGGCCCATGGCCTGGCGCCTTTTCTGAGGTGTGTGACCTACTGAGTCTCTGCTTGCTTGCTCCCTGGTGATGGAAGGCAATTGAGGAAGATTGGGTTGGCAGCATTTTCTGAACTACATGGGAAAATGAGTTGTAGAAGCAGTTAGACAACTGTTCAGAAGCCCAGCAGAGTCAGGCAGTTGACCAAGCCCAGGAGCAGAGAACAGCCAGGGCCTACTGGGGTAGCTTGGGGGAGGAGGGATGTTCCTGAAAGAGCCCAGCCCTGGGATTGAATCTCTAGTGATGGCCCTACTGCTTCTTGGCTGTGAAGCCTTGGGCTAGTAGACCCTTAACTTCCTCAGTGGCCTCAACTGTAAAGTATCTTCAATGGTATCTGTCAGACCACCCTCCTAGGATGTTGTGAGAGTTCCTGAAAGGCGAACTCTTGTTGTTTGGAAAATTACTCATCCTTTGGGTCATCAGTGTCACATCTTCCAGTAACCCTCCAAGTACCTGTAGGTTCCCATAGTGCCCTGTGCTTCCTCTGTAATAGTACTTATCACCTTCAATTGGGATCGGTCATCTGTTCCCTTTTGTCTCTTTCTCATAATACTGGGGGGTAGTAGACCATTGTTGTGTTGTCCATTGCTGTTCATTTAAATAGTTAACAAATACTTACTGAATATTGTCTAAAGGTTTTGTAACTGGTAAAGAGTTAGGCAAATTTTAGTAGTTAATTACAGTCATAGTAAACTTGTAAACAGAGGACTGACCACTCTTAATAAACAAAGTAAAAATGGAGAATCAGCTCAATCATTTATTCATTCAACAAACAGTGCCTACTGTGTTCTGGCACTGTGCTAGGCCCTGATGGATCAGTGGTAAGTCAAAATTATGTACAGGCCACACTTTATGGAGCTAAAAGACTAGTCAGATGTTGATCATGCAAATACGAAATTACAGCTGTGACAAATGCTGCAGAGGAGGGTTCAGAGAATCGTGAGAGCCTTTAATAGATCTCCTCTGGTCAGAGAAAGCTTCCCAGAGGTGAAGCTCCAAAGTAAAAGATGAGTTCACTGAGGTGAAGAAGGGCAAGAAGAGCTTTCCTGGCAGAAGGAACTTTGAATTATAAAGACCCTGTAGAAGGAAAAATAATGGCAAGTGTGCAAGACTGAAAAAGGCATGGGCCTGCAGCTCAGAGCAGGGTGCCAGGAGCCTAGAGAATAAGCAGACAATGCAGGGCATTGGAAGCCATAGTAAGGAGCTCTGTCTTTATTCTAACAGCACTGGCAGCTGAATTAGGGGCAGGAGGAAGCTGGGAGGGGGCTGATGTGATCAGCGACCATTCTGACTGCTGAGAAGTATCAGGAGCCGATCTGATTTCTACCAGCTTTTGTGTGTCAGGGTCTTGGGCGCTGACCCAGCCACCCAGGCAGTGTAGGCCATGAAGCTGCAGTCCCACGGCCCCAAAGCAGGGGCAGCTGTCACACTCTGTCTCCCTGTCATGATTACTGTGGCCCAAGTGCTGCTTCTCAGAAATGCTAGCTCAGTCGTGGACATAACACAAATCCTGTCAGCTTGGCTGGAACCAGTTGGGTTTTTTTTCCCAAAGAATTTTCCTCAAAACTGAGGAACAGAGAGAAATCCAAGAATGTTGAAAGCAGTTAAGCTAATGTGTTTGTGGGCTTACAGTATTCACCTAAGCTGCTTGCCTTACAGTTCCTGCTCTGTCCTTGTCCTATTTGAAAAAAAGCCTTCTCAGAAAATCTCACTTTTACACTGTGAGGCTCTTGTGCATCTTGCTTTCTTCCTCCTCCCTCCCGAGCAGGGGTTCCAGCCGGAGCACCCCCCTCCCCCCGAGGCAGTGGGTGGTTCTCCCTGGTGATGTCGTCGCGGGAATCTCGGTGATAAGGACTACGGGGTGTGAGAAGACAAGGTGTGAGCCTCAGCTGTGCCCTTTGCTGGCTCTGTGACCTTGGGAGAGGTGCCTGACCTCTCTATTCTCAGATTCTTCATCTGCGAAGTGGGACACTCCACCATTGCTCGGAGTATTAAATGAGAAAAACCGCTTCATGCTGTGCCTAGCACATACCAGATGCTCCGCACATAGTGGGTATTGAGTGTTGTTAATTACACTGGGTTTTTGCTCCTTATCTGCCAAAATAAGTTAAGGTAATGAATAGAATTTTCTGGATATTCAGTTTTCGCCCTGTATCTTTTTCTCAAGTTCTTAGTGTGAGCATTTAGAGACCCCCAAACCAATGAACACAAAAGGTATATGAATATTAAGATGGCTTAGTTTTTACTACCTTGTTTTTAGAACCCACACATACTCAGAATTTTATTTAAATGTTTATATGATAGTCTCTTAATAATTTGTATATGTGATTTTTATTATTATTTACATATAATAAAATAACATTTTAATAACATTAAATATTACTAATAGTGGCTGATGTTTATTGAAAACCTTTTTGGATGGAGACTTTATGTGCAGCTTTAATCACTGATTCCTCACAACTCTGCAAGTAATATAGCCCCATTTCACAGACGATGAAACAGAAATTCAGATTGCTTGAGTAATTTGCCCAAGAACCCCCATTCCAGTTAGACTTGGCTTCACACTGACCCAAACATGCAGCTTACTCACTCCTACCTGGGAACCTTTGGAGTATTTCCAACTCCATCCCTGTCCTTCTCTCTAGATCCTGTTCATTCTTCACTGCCCACCTCAAGCCCTCCCTCTTCCAGAAAGTTCTCCCTCACTAGTAATAATAGCTGTCATTTATTAAATACCCACTCTGTGAGGCAGAGTACTAGGTACTACAAGTATTATCTTCATTCCTTGCTATAGTATTGCAAACAGACTGTATTATATCCATTTTCCAGATGAGAAAACTTGAGGCACACACAGATGTAGTGCTTATGACCTCACAGGTGACTTAAACCAAGGCTCACATGAATCCAAAGCATGTGCTTTTCTCACTGAAGTTCACTGTTTGTTCTAGCTACATTGATCTTTCTCATCAAAATTCCCACAGCCTTAAAGTTTGAGCTGTACAGTATCAAGTTTAGTTTTCACGTCCTTGCCTTCTCAGTTGCTTTGTGCCTCTGTCTGCTCGCCCAGGCTGTGCCATCATAGCAAGGTTAGTGGCACCTCCTCCCGCCTCTGCTGTAGTCACACAGGCTGGCTGGGCACTCAGAAGGCACACAGAACAGACAGAGTGAGGCCACTGTTGATTGATTGGTCGAATGAAACCCTGTTTAATCTCCAGAGACTAGCCAGCAGGAGGGGTACAGCAGCTGGGTAGGCTGACTGGTCGCCAGGATCCTCCATTCATGTGGATGGGAGGCCCAGAAAGGCTGCATAAGAATCCTCTCTGAGGCTGAGCTAAGGCTTCCATCTCAATGTCCTTTTGTTTGGGGGGATAGCACCCAGGCCTCCTGGGAAGTCTGTGTGTTTGACCAGCCTTTGCAGATGGATGGTGGGCAGGGACAGGATGTAAAGCACAAACAATGGGGGGAGGCCCCTGGAATTCCCAGGGGTTCAGAGTCCAGCAGGCAGGGCAGGATCCTTCCCAGGGTGGATCAGGGCTCACTTACAGCCCCCGCACGGGTCAGATAGGATCCAAGGCATTTTTATTCCCAGCCTCACTTCCTCTCCAGTATTCAAGTCCCCTGTTTAGGTTGTCTTTCCCCCACCTCCTTAGGTTTTTGGATAAGCAACATCCAACCCTCAGCAGCGTACCTTTAGGTGTGCCTCCTAAAGGTTAAGTAGACTCTGATTGAACAAGTATTCATTTACTTTTATTCTTTTTTCCTCTTAAGATATAATTCATCCTTTTAAGGTATACCATGGTTTTTTGTATGTTTATAAGATTATGTAACCATTACCATTGTCTAATTCCAGAACATTTTCATCACCCCTGCCCCCAGAAAAGACCCCAGTCACATTAGCAGTCACTCCCCATTTCCCCCTCCCTGCAGACCCTGTCAACTACTAATCTACTTTGTGTGTCTATGGATTTGCCTATCTGGACATTTCATATAAATGGAATCACACAACATGTGGTCTTTTGTGTCTGACTTCTTTCACTGAGCATGGCATTTCCAAGGTTCATCTGTGTTGTACCATGTATCAGTACTTCATTTCCTTTTTATGGCTGAATAACATTCCATATATAAATATACCACATTTTATTTATTCATCAGTTGGTGAGCATATATGTTTTTACTTTTTGGCTATTATGAGATAACACTGCTATGAGTTAATGTACAGGTTTTTATGTATAACACTGCTATGAGTTAATGTACAGGTTTTTATGTAAATGTATGTTTTCATATCTTGGGTAGATAACTAGGAGTGGAACTTCTGGGTCATATGGTAACTTTTATGTTTAGTATTTTGAGGAACTGCCATGCTATTTTCCAAAGTAGCTATGCCGTTTTACATTCTCACCAGAAATGTATGTGGGTTCTGATTGCTCCACATCTTTGTCAACACTTGTTATTGTCTGTTTTTTTATGATAGCCTTCCTAGTATGTGTGAAGTAATATCTTTGTGTGGTTTTGATTTGCATTTCTCTGCTAATGTTGAGCATCTCCACGTGTTTATTAGCTATTTGTGTATCTCCTTTGGCATTTATTTTTTCTTAAGGCCCATTATGAGCAGTATTCCCTGTTCGGCATTGAGGAAGAGAGTAAAGATATGTCATGATGACCTTTGCTTTTCAAGGAACTTGCAGTCTGGTAAAAGAATTTTAATTAATCCATAAGAAAAGTTAAGGCTTCAATGACAAGGTGACATTTAGTCTGGGCCTGGAGAAAGGTAGTATTTGGATACAGGGAACCTGATGGAAAGACTTTCTGGGAAGTTGGAGTAATATAAGCAAAGTCACTGTGTAATTAGAAAACATGTTATCTTGTGATGATTGCTGACGTGGTGTGTGTGGAAGCACTGGCCCAGCACCTGCCACAGTGGGCCACCATGTGTGAGCACTCCATGGCTCCTTGCTTTCGTCCCCACTCTGTTCTCGAGGACTACACAACTCCCTTTTCCTGTTCCACACCTTTAATTATTAGAAGACATCATTCCAACTTAAATTAGCCTTGGTTCCCTAAACTATGGTTTCACATCTCCCATCTTACTCATTTTCTAATGAAACAGCCACACTAGAATTCAGAAAGAGCACCATTAGATTTGTTTGATTAGATTTGTTTGCCGAGCTTGTTTTAACCTAAAGGCAAGACCACTCTTCTTTTTTTAATTGAGGTACTTACAATAAACTGCATACATCTTAGCGTACTGCTCAATGTACTTTGATATCTGTATACACTGTATACCCATGTAACTAACCATCACCCAGATCAAATATCAAACATTCTCACTAATTTTTTTCCCCTTCACCTATTTCACCCATTCTCCCATCCCCTTCCTCTATGACAACCACCTCTGTTCTCTGTGTACAAGTCTATTTCTGTTTTGTTTTTTCATTTGTTTTGTTTTTGTTTCCACATGTAAGTGAAAACATGTGGTATTTGTCTTTCTCTGACTTATTTCACTTAGCCTAATACTCAGTAGATCCATCCATGTTTCAGATAGCAAGTTTGCATTACTTTTTTATGACTGTTGTTCCATTTATGTACCACAATATCTTTATCCATCCATCCATGGGCATTTAGGTTACTTCCATTCTTGACAATTATAAATAATGATGTGATAAACATAAGGGTGCATAGATATTTTTGAATTAATGATTTTGTTTCTTTGGGTAAGTTCCCAAAACTGGAGTCGCTGGGTCATATGGTATTTCTATTTTTAGTTTTTTGAGAAACCTCCATACTGCTTTCCACAGTGGCTGCACCAATTTACATTCCCACCAACAGTGTAGGAGGGTTGCCTTTTCTCCACATCATTGCCAACACTTGTTATTTCTTGTCTTTTTTTGTTACTAGCAATTCTGACTGGTGTGAGGTACCTCATTGTGGTTTGGATTTGCATTTCCCTGATGATTAGCGATGTGGAGCTTCTTTTCATGTGTCTGTTGGCCATCTGAATTTCTTCTTTGGAGAATCTATTCAGGGTCCTCTGCCCATTTTATAATTAGGTTATTTGTTTTTTTGGTGTTGAGTTGTGTAAATTCTTTATGTATTTTGGATATTAGCCCCTTATCAGATATATCATTTGCAAATATATTCTCCCATGCAGTAAGTTACCTTTTTGTTTTGTTGATGGTTTCCTTTGGTGGGCAGAAGCTTTTTCAGTTTGTTATAGTCCCATTTGTTTATTTTTGCTTTTGTTTCCCTTGCATGGGAAAATGTGTCTTAAAAAAATTGCTAATAAGGCAAGACCACTTAGAAGCTCTGTATTGCCATGTGACTGTGGAAGTGGTGGCGGTAATATGGAGACTACCATGAAGGGATGGATTGGGCCTTTCTCATCTTGAGTCTAGGAGAAGAGGGTCTCTTCCACAGGAGAAGGTTCTAGAAAGCAGAATTCATCAAAGTGTATCTCCATCCTTCAGATAAATAAACCTCCTTTGCACCCAAGGCTTTTTCTTTATCATTTCTGTCAGTTGGCTAATTCCATCAGATACCTATGGTGTGCTGTCCCCAGGCTAACTGTGAGAAGGAAGGGGAGAAGATGATGGGATATGTGTCTTGGATGGTAGCATTGTTCAATAGAGAGAGCATGGGCTCCAGTCCCAAGCTGCCATTTACTAGCCACGTAACCTTAGATCTGTTGCCCTTCATAATAATCACAGCATGCAATAAGGTCATTAACATTGAGTGCATGATATATAGGAGGTTGCTCAAGAAATCTGAGCTCTTTAAAAGCTTTGCAAGACATGAAGAGCCAAGTATGCTTTATGCTCCCTGACCCAGTACAAACAGCTCCAGAACACCTGTGATTCTAAAGCACTTATTGTGTACTTACTTGTCCCGTTTCCCCACCCCCAGTCCAGACTGGATGCTCCTTGTGGGCAGGGTCCATGTCTGATTCATCTCTGTGCCCTCAGTGCCCTATGCAGAGCTTGGCTTGGAGAAGAAGCTACTTAAGTTTTGTTACTGGAATAAACCTGAATTAAAGTTAAGAGGCAAACCTTTGCCTCTACCCATCTAGGGAGCAAGGTATTGTGGTTGGCTGTGCACAGTCCATTCTTTACTGAAAATATTGTGGAGTTCTGGAGTCTGGCAGTGATAGCTCAAGTGCCAACTTTATTTAAGAAGTTCAAGGCACTTCTATGCCTTAACTGCCTTAGTGTGACAAGCTTCCTGGCAACCAGCCAGCTGCCCAGCAGTCCTCTGCAGCAGCCTGGAGTCCTGCTGTGGTACCAGTAGGTGGCGCCCATGGTCCTTTCCCACACTTAAGCTGTCTAGGCAGGCCTTTCCTTCTTGTCACCAGGTTACCAAGGAAGCTGCTGATTGGGACATGACATATAGCTCTGGGCAGAGGTACCTTGGGCTACCACTCTCCCCTTTCTGGCCTTGTATTGTTGGTTTTTGTGTTTTACTGAGTCCTAGCCACAGCATACACTGCTTGGGGGAAAGAGATGTTTCCCATAGATGGATCCCACATCATTAGGGGAATCTGTGCTTCTGCCCAAACTTTGTGGCACAGCTCATGTCTCTACCTCCAGAAAGTTGCCTCTATGGTTCTGTTGTTCTGACCTACACTCCTATGGCACCTTCTTCCAGGGTCCTTGTTTGTATTTCAGCAGTTTCTCAGTTGTATAGCTGTCTGGTGAATGCCCTAAAGGCAAGGACACTGCAGAATTTGTTGAGTGCTCTCAGCATCCTGCTCAGAATCCCACAGCCGGTCTCATGAAAAGTTTGTGGAATGAATGGATGAATAATAGGAAGTGGATTCCTCAAAATATTGTTATCCAAATTGAAGGACATTCTAGAAGCAAATTAGCCATACTCTGAAAAAAATGTCAGGATCATGAAAATCAAGGAAAGGATGAGGAGCCATTCTAGATGAAGGAAACTAAAGACCCATGCAATGCTTAATTCCAGTATTGATCCTGGTTCACATCTGGATCACAGAGAGAAATTGCTGTAAAAGATAGTATTGGGATAATTGAGGAAATTTGAATATGGACTGTATATTAAGTAAACATATTTTATCAGTATTAAATGTCCTGAATTTGATCATTATTGGTTAGTGGTATGTAGGAGAATGTCCTTCTACTAGGATATATGTGTGGAAGTATTTGGGAGTAAAGGGCATAGTGTCTGAAACTAACTCTCGCAGGGTCTGGGAGAAAATGGTGAAAAGGAATGGTAAAGCATGAGGCAAAATGTAATGAGATTCTGAAGAAAGGATATATTTGACTTTTGTGTGTGTGTGCTATTTTTGTAACTGCCCTATAAATTTGAAATAATTTCAAAATTAAAAATTAAAAACATTTATACACTTTAATGTGTGCTGAGTTCATACTAGAAACTGTAAGAGATATGGGACAAAGAATGGTCACCCAGCATTGGACTTGATTCTGTTTAATCAAGCAATATTCGGTGAAGTTCTCATACAACTCCTCCACTGTGTGACTTTGAACAAATAGGGCAACTGTAATAATGACAGGTAATATTTGGAAAATGTGACATTATTTTCTTTGGTTACCTCAGCACCCTGTTGGGTAGGTCTGGCAGGCTGATTAGGTAAGATGACTAAGGTTCAGAGAGATCAACATGACCTGCCCATAGTCTGGAAGAGACAAATGGCAGGGTCATATCTGAACCAGTCTATTCCCAGGCTGATGTTCTGTGAACCTCTGTATCTGTATGTATAAAAAGAAGGATGGGATGGATTGATTTCTGCAGATCATTCTTTATATACAGAAATTTTAAAACTTTGTATGATAGGAAATAACTAGTTATAAAGCATGCAGGAACATTACGTAGTGCACCTGCATTAGTTGTAGGTGCTGCAGAAATGCCAGTCCTCCCCCACTGCCCACCCACTTCCCTTTGGAGTAGTGCAGGTCTGACAGTACTTGGATGGGCCAGTCTTACTGGGATGACAGCATCTGGTGAACTTCTTACAGGAAGGGTCTCCAGCTGGGCTTTGAAGGAGTGGATGCAAGTAGCAAATGCAAAAGATGCCAGAGGGGCCTCCTGTCTGTAGGTCAGGGTGCCAGGACCCTGCCTGAAGTTGGCTGTCCCAGGCTGGAATCTGAGAGCAGCCTTGCCCTGCCCCTCTCAGCTCAGGCTGACTGGGTAGATAAGGTGCAGATGGAGGCTGTGTGTGGATTCTAGCCCCAGGCGCCTTGCCTCTTTTCAGACAGTGGGCCTGGTGCTGTTATTACTGTAAACAGGACCTTCTGGGAGGCTCCAGCCTGGACCCTGTTGCCCAGATAGCGATCATGATTGAGTCTGCATGGCTCACTGCTTCCAGGCCTGTGATGCAGGTGGGACAAGGCTCCCCACCCTGCAGCCCCCTCTCCAGCTGCAGCTGAGGGATGCTTCATGTGAAGGATCCGGAAATCAGAACAATGCACGATTGAGGTTCAGTGGCCGCTTTGTATTGATTGGTCATACAGAAGGAGGAAGAAAAAATCAAGTAGTACCTCTGCCCCTGAGTAGAAGAGCTGGTTAGCCAGAATAACTCAAAACTGCCCCTCAGCCCTTTCTGGGACTCTGTCCCTCCTTCCTACAAACAGTAAGCCTGAGGGGTTGTCTTTACTTTGGACGTCTTGCTGATGCCATTGTCTGCTAGGAAACCACTTTTCAATTTTGATGCTCTACATATTTAGAATCCTAAGATTTTAGAACTGGCAGGGACTTGAGAAATCATTTAATTCAACTACCTTATTTTACTGCAGAGGAAAGTAAGGCCCAGACAGACAGACAGACAGATTTATCCAGCATCACACAGCTCATTCCTAGGAGAGCCGTGAACAGAATCCTTGGCCTCAAGCCCCAGGCCCGTGTCACAGTGAATCCAGCCCTGAGAGTGAGCAGCGGCCCCCGTTCCCTCCCACATCACACAGGACCCTAAGTTCTTTGTAGAAGACAGGCTCACAAGTATAAAACAGGTAGCTTCCGACATGACACATATTGGTGAAAGATCTGTGCAGGGAGGCACTGAGGGCGTTCCTTCTTTCAGCCTCAGCCCTCCTGTGCCCCGGACAAGGCTTGTCCTGCTAGGGTACCACACTGGCTCCTGGGAGAGGGTGACAGGAAACTGCGATGACTTGGAGCCTGCCAGCACAGTGTGGTGTGGCAGCAGCACGGCTGTCTTAGGGAAGGTTTCTAAAGAGCAAGGTTTTTTTCCCCCAAAGAAAGTTTTGTTAAAAAAAAAAGAAGAGTAAAGAAAAAAAAAAAGAGAAAGAGAGAGAGAGGAGAGCATGTTTGTGTTACAAACAACAGCACCAAAACCCAAAACAACAGAGAGGCCTTCACAGCAAGAAAAAGTTTGACTCACCCATCCACCTTTCTCATTGGTGGTAACTGCTGTTGCCTCATTGGTCTGCAGCCCTCAGACCCACCTGGGCTCCTGGTAGGTTGGAGCAGCCTTGTTTAACCCCTTGATTTGTTTCTCTCCTGTGGAAATCTGCATCTCATAGGCTGGGGGCCCTTATTCTGCAAGCTGCCTTGCCTGGAGACTTGAGCCCATGTGTTTACAAATCCACAGAAAATTCTAACACCTATGTTCCAAATTCTGTGTATACCCTTGATATATTGTCCTAGTTGACTGTTACTTCCTTAAAATGGGGTAGACGCTAACTGGAAAACGATAATAATAAAATAGCATAGGCTCTTCTGTTTGTGCAGTGCTTTACTGAATACCAGGTATTTCAGTGTATTTTGTCTCCTTGTTTCTTCATGGTGCCCCTGTGTGACATATTGAATAGGGCTGGTAGGGTCCTGTCCATTTTTTTTAACAGATATGGAAACAGGCTCAGAGAACAGGAGCTGTCACTCAGATGACGGGACCAAGTGAGGTTCAGAGAGGCGAAGTCACTTGTTCATCCACTGCTCTCCGCCCCCCTCCCCGTAAGTGCCGGAGCCTGCATTTGAGCCAAGGTCTCTATTGCTCCTTTTCCTGCCCCACTTTACTGCCTGAGAGTTGTGCAGGAGCTGGGATTCAACTCTGGACTGCTAGTGTGGTCTCCTCTCCATCTACTACCCTGGGTCACCCCCAGTTAGTGTCACCCACCACTGCCCTGTCAAGCAAGAGACCTAGTTCATTAGGGAAGGGCCTTCCACAAGTCTGGAGTGAGCCCAGAAAGGCCTGCATGCCCACTCCCCTCCCCAGTCCCCGGACACAGGCTGCTGTGCCCTGAGTGGCAACCTGCATTAAGCATTCCACTCATCATCTCAGGGATGATGGAATCCTAACCTTTTCGGAGACACCGTGCTCTGTCACAAGCATTGCTCTTTTTAAAAGAGATTAATTCACTTGCCGCATTTTGTCCATTGGTGAAAATCACAGGGGAGAGAGCAAGGGTGGCTTCCTCAGGCCTCAGAGGCCTTTTCAGCCACTCTCAGCAGGCAGTCACCCGCCCAGCTGGCCCAGGACTTTGAAATGACTGCCCACTGGGCATTCACTTGCAAAGCAACAAAATGAAATGGTGGAGACCTGGCTTTGTGAAATCCTAACTTTGGGAGTGCTCTGCACACAGAAGGGAAGTAGGGGAGGAGCCCACGCAGCTCTGAGGGACGGAAGGTGGTTTGTAGTTGGGTTCACTTGTGGTGGTTTTTATGTTTGTTCTGTCCATTCTTGATTTACCAGGGGCCACCACTCTTTATGGAGCTCTACCAGGTGGCATCTCTCTTAATCCTTACAATCACCTTGAACAATAGGGATTAATGTCCTCCATTTTACAGCTGGTAAGTGACAAAGACAGAATCTGAACTCCAGCCTTTGGACTCCAGGGTCACTGCTTTCTCCATAATACCTCAGCCTCTAGAGGCTCTAAAGAATGATGCTCACTCAAGATGCTGGGCAGGGCTTAAAAGCTGGAGAATTTCACTAAGGAAAACTTAGATTTCCCTCCTGGGAACGACCCCTCAGACTTGTGGAGGCCTTTCCTTCAGATTTCATTATCACCTCCTGAAGCCTGTAGACCTGTGAAGAGACAAAGCTTAGAGAGATGATGCCCCTTCCCTAGGGGTCAGAGACCTAGAATCCAGGTCTCCTGACTCTGCCCTATGCTCTTTTTACTCTAATTCGTTGGAAGGATAGCCAAATTTGGAGAAGCCTTCGCTCCCAGCAATCCCTCCTCTTTAAAGAAAATCCTGCAATGTACGGAAAATGAAACCTTAAAATGCTGACACACATATAACCAAGAATTGTTGGTAATCAGAGACATGCAGATTAAAAGAATGATGTGAGATCCCTTTACACCATTTGGACTTTGCAGTCTCTGTTGTGCCGAGTGTTGGCTGGCAAACAGTGCACAGGCACACCCTTGTCCTGCTGGTGGGGGGTAGATGGAGCAGCTGTCCTGGAGCAGACCTGGCTGTAGGCACCTCAAGTAACAGACACCCTATAACTCAGGATCCCATGCTGAGTACATGCCCAGGGAAACACTCACACAGGTCTACAAGGGCACGTGTAAAGGGGGGGTTTATGAGTGTTGCTTTTGGTGGTCAGGAGATGGAGGCCACTTAGGCAGGTACCCCTGGGAGAGTGGAGAGGTAAAATCTGGTGGATGTGTCGTGAGAATTATGTAGTAATTTAAAAAATAAAATTATTATATACTTAGCAGCATGAATCTATCTGAAAACATAATTGGTTATGAAAAAAATGTAATAAACAAGTACACACACACATGTATGCACACACAGACATATATAAAGAAAAAAGAAAACCCTGCTTGGCTCAGGTCCTAGAATGCAAGAGCCTCTACCTAGTCTCCTCCTTAGTGACTGGCATGTGGCTGGGCACAGACGGAGTGCATGCACTTGTTTGTTGAATAAATGAACAAAGATATGCCTAGAACCAGCTTGGCTGAATTACCCAGGTCACCCTGTGTGCTTCTGGCTTAGAATTCCTGAGTTTTGGCCAACCTGACACTATTAGCTTAAGACCAGAGCACTTTGTTCCATCAAAAAGATGAAAGTAGGGTAAGGTGTCAGGCAGAAACCACCCTGTATTGAATACTTGCTATGTGCCAGGCACTGCACCATGTGCAATATCTGAAAATTAGAGATTATTATCCTTATTTTATAGGTGAGAAAACTGAGACTCAGAGAATTGATTTGCTCAGGGTTTTCTGCCTGGACCAGAATTCAAATCCTCATTTAACTTACTCTGAAGCCCGTTATTCATCCTTTTCTTTTTATGACACTACACTCAGCCCACAAGAGGCAGGAGAAGGCAGCATCTCAGTCTCCTTTCTTCAGCCCTTCCTCCAGTGCTGCTTCCATAATTCTCAGAGCCCAGGCTGGGGAACACGGGCCACTAACCAATTGAAGGCATGAAGGATTCGGGCTACACAGAGTTTCTCCTAACCATGCTCTGATTTCTCATTTCCCTGTCCTAGCTCATCTCCCTTGGTCTCCTTGTTCCCATTTTCTACTCTCTCCTCTTTCAAGTTCAGCCTGCTTAAGCAAGTAGGTAAATTTTTTCATTTCTTTTGCCCAAAAACCTTCAGTAACAACTGTACTGCCTGTGGTGAGAGTCTAAGGAATGCCAAATAGGTTTCTTCTCTTTTGCCAGCTTCAGTTGACTGATGATGGCTGGTTGGAACCAGTGTTGAGGAGGTTTCTGAGGTTCTTTTTAAAGGCTCCACAGGAAAGAACTGCTGGGAGGGATTCAGGACTTTTTAGATGCAGAAGTGCAGAACAGTGGCATGCGTGCCAGCATTTGTCAAACTTCTACATTGGGTTTTTAATCTAGGGTCCACTATTGATTTCATGAGGACCTGTGAAACCCTGGGTGTTGTACATAAAAAAAATTTTAAGTATGTGTGCTTCTGTTCACTTGGAGAGGGTCATCAGTTTTGATCATACTCTCAAAGAAGCCTGTGGCTCAAAAAAGGTTTATGCCCACTGCCTTGGCCTCCTAGCTTGGCTTTTGAGGTCTTATTGTAGGCCCTGCCTCCCTTGGCAGTGGTCTGTTTCTCTGCTATGAACTGTCACTGGATAGATCTCTTGATGATCACGGAATATACCTTCCTGGTACTTCCCTCTTGTACTGTGTTCCCTTTGTCTTGACTGGCATCTCTAAACAACTGAACCCATTGTTCAGGGCACAGTTTAAGTCTTTTCCTTCAGAAACCTCTTTGATTTGCATCAGATGGTCCTGATTATCTAGTCTCCTGGACTGTGGTCCAGAGAAGTGAGGCATCTGATTGAATCACAGTTAGGATCCTAATTCCAATCTCTTTTAACTCTCAGAACCATGCACGCCCCACAGCACCACTTGACCTTTGTAAGTTTTGTAAATGAGGAACGAGATTTTGTGCAAAAATATTTTTTTGTCTCACAGAAAATTCAACCCCTGGGTTCTTAGCCTTTTTACCATCCTTGGCCATAGAGAATTGTTCCTGCATAAAAGAAGCTTAACAAACAGTGTTTGCAGTAAGAGGCCCTGGACTTTTACCAGAGAAGTCCTCCAAACTAGAAGTGAGAGAGTCTCCTCTCTTGATGCCTCTCTTTATGTGCCTCAGTCATGCTGCCTTCTCCTCTGGGTGAGAAGCTTTTCCCCAGCCTGGAACACTCCTTCACCTCCTGCAGCCCTTTTTGTCTGGCTAACTTGCTATCATCATGTCCTCAGAGAGGCCTTCCCGATCACTAAGACTGGCAGCCTATGGTCTCCGTTCATAGCCCTCATCCTGTGTGTGGTTATGTGTTTGCTGGCCCATCTCCCCTCGGCTTTGCCAGGGCCTGTCTCATTCCCTGCCTCAGCACAGGCCAAAGGAGTGAACAGGTACCTGACATGGCTCCTCTCCCAAGCCTCAGTCACCTGCTTGCTTCAGCGCAGAGGTTTTATTTGGCTTGGTCCAGAGAACTCTTTGGACTCTCTGCCAGTGCCCTTTCATCTAGAGTCCACTGAAGAGTAGACAGCCTCCCAGTTTCCCCAAATACCCTCCACCCATTCCTCATAAGCAGATCCTGCCATGGTGGTGAGTCCCTCTTGACTTTTGGTCTCCCCCTTTCCTGGCCTCCTATAGCACTTCTGGTGGGAAACCACACACTACATACTTTGATTTCCTAGTATCCTGAGTTCTCCCTCTACAACTAAACTGTATACCCACTAGGGCAGACCTCAGATCTTCTCTTCACCCCCGTCCTAGAATCTAGCATAGAACCAAGCACATGTTACATTGATTTGCTGAAGTTAATTTAGCCTTCTATCTTCCATGTTATGTAGAGCCGGGTTCAGTCTACAGGTGAGAAGGAGTCAGGCTGTAGAACCATTATTGAAATGGGTTCCAGTCACTGTATTGCCCCTTAACTAGTTTTGTGACCTTAAGTGAGTCATTTCACCTCACTGAGCCTGTAGCTCATCCATGAAAACATTATCAGCTCCTTAAAGATCCAAGGTCATTTCTTGCTTATAGTAGATGCTTAGTTAAGAGTTGGTTCTATTTGCTCCCTTTCTGCCTACCCCTACATGGTAGGACCTCCTGTTCCTGGGACCCAGAATTCAGGCTTTTAGTGGTATCTTAAAACCATATATCCAACAACTATTGAGCTCCTGTGTGCTAAGCACTGGCATAGAGAGTCAAATAGGCTTGGGTGGGCTCTTAGAAACCTAATTTAACATTTCTACCATTCTTACCATCCTTCCTTGCATTCAAAGATTTCCATTTTTCAAACACCACCATATAGCTAAACCTAAGGAGTATGATCCTTTTGAAAACTGGGAACTATGCAGGTAGTAAATGTCACTGGACATTTGGTGCTCAGTGGGGAAATTCTGTGGAAGAGAGATCTGTGGACTGGGTGTCATGGAAGCCTCAAGCCAGGATTGTATGCCATACCATGAAAGTAGGATTAGAGTAGGCAGAGAGGCAGGGAGAGAGCAAGTGGGAGTATCAGGGTGTTAAGGTAGGGAAGGCATTCTTTCCTCAGAAGGCTGGGAGTTTAACAGCAGAGAGCAGACTCTTTGGGAAGAGGGAGGGAGGTAGGGGAAGCCTGGCACTGGGAGGAGGGTTAACCAGAGGAGCTCGGATGGGTATTTAGTTCTCAAAGGCCTCTAACTATTTCCAGATTGATTCAGTCTCCCTGTTTGTTGACTGTCTCATTTCTTCCGCTCTTAAGTCCATAATAAGCCCATACATTGAAAATATTCCTCTGTCTCATTCTAGGCTGTTGTCAGAAGGTGCAGATGTCAATGCACGGCACAAACTTGGCTGGACAGCACTTATGGTGGCAGCCATCAACCGAAACAGCAGGTGAGTGATCCCCTAGCCAGATCTCTGTAGACCATGCTCCTGAATCCTCTCCCACCTTTGCTGTCTTCTCCAGAGGCAGGAAGATGGACTCAGCCTAAGATACTGGTCCACACCTGGTGAAGTGGAAAGTATAGGAGATGTGGAGACAGACTATAGGAAGATGGTAGGACTTTGGATCCCAGCTCCATCATTAATTGGCTTTGTGACCTTAGGGGAGTCATTTGCATTATTGAAGCAATGAAATGTTTGAAAGCCTGTTGGAAGTTGTTAAGTGTACATATGCAAATTATCTTCATGTTTTCATTGTCCACCATCTGTCTGTGTTGAGAAATGTGCAGTCTCTGTCCCTAGTAAGGGTTCCTCCAGGCTGTTTCTTTTTTCTCATGGAAACTAGGGAAGGTGGAGGTGTTCCTTCCCTGCCATTGGAGGCCCTGCTGTTTTTCTACCTGCTCTTCCATTCCCTCAAGGTGTAGCTTGAGTTGAATAGAGATGGAAATAGTCCACTTTGTATAGAAGCATTCCCTGTAAATCTCACAACTAGCCCACAATGATATATTATTATTCTTGTTTTGAAGCTGACAAAATTGAAGCCTAAAGAGAGAAGGTGATTTGTCTGAGGCCACACAGACAGGATTTAGAACCTGGTCTGGCTGCCTATAAAGTTTGTGTTTTACTATACCACATGCTGCCTCCTTCAGTCAGATCTCAGGCTACAGCTGTGTGCTGCCTTTCCATCCCAGTCTCTAGCTGTGATTGTACAAAAGATCTGATTGAACAAGAGCAAAATGAAATGATTTAAAGAAAGCAGACTAGGCCCTTCAGTAGCAGCTCCTGAAATTGGTAGTTGGAGATACCAATTGACATTTCCCCTTCAAGCAGATCTTTAAGGCTTTTATCTGCCAGTACTAGCCATCCTAAATGGATCATAATATGGTGGGTCATAAATGTGGTAGAAACCAACAAAACAGGGATTTTATAATATCAGGGTTACTCTGCTTCAAATTGGCTGAGAGACTTAGCTGAACTTGAGATAGGTCTCTCTTCTCTGCTCCTCTATCATGCACTTGTTCTCAGAACTGTTTCCTTATTTGCCTCTTTAGCTCCAAGCACTTAGTCTTTAAAAAAGGCTTGATATAAATATGCTTTGCAGTTCAGAGACTTGGAATCTGGTCCTGGTTCTGACCCTTAGTTGAATTTTAGGATTCTATGGACACTCTGTTTCTTTACCTGAAACCAATTATTTCTGCAAAGATTTGGTAAATATCTGCTCTGATCCAGGCTCTGTGCTAGTCACTGGGGATCAGACACCTTGGGAACACTCAGTGTAATGTGAAAAAGGCAGGGAGGGAGACAGAGTATAGTGTAATCAAGAATGTCAAAGTAATGTGGGCAGTGTATTATTAAAGCAGAGGGTGTGAGGGGACTGAATCTGGCTGCAGAGTAGATTCTTATGTTCTAATGAGAATAAAATGAGATGATGATATATGTGCTACAGGTCACAAATAGAGAGTTGTTCTTCCCTACTGCCCACATTAGACCTCTGAACACACAACACAGATGTGTTTATTCTACTACTGATATACACCCTGTACACACCACCATGTCTACCCTGCCCACCAGTCTTCTTTTCCAGCTTGCAGGTATCTCCATCTGCAAAAATTAGCTAGTGGTGGAGAAAAGGGAAGAGGTGTGCACCCTTTTATGTATAATAATCCAGTGTTGAGCCAGAATAGGAAATGATACTATACTGAAGAGTACTGTTAATCAGTGAGAAGATAGTGAGTAGATGTGCTTTGGGAGCACTTCTCTCTGAAGCTAACGAGTTGTTGGTTTAACTGATTGCTCTGTCTTTATCCAGGGCCATTAGCAGATCAGTGATGCTCATTGAGAAAGTGAGAGTGTTGGCTTGTATTTACTTTCTTTGATTTCTAGGGCTAATTATTGGGGATTTTAAGCATCCATTTTGTGCCCTCCTCTTCCTTTGAGTACCCAGGGAGGACATATTTTTATTGAAAATAGTGCACTGTCAGGTTGGATTTATTTATTAATATCACAATTTTGGGGGCATCTACTGTTTGTCAGGCACTATTCTTGACAAAGATCCCTGCCCTTGTAGAGCTTATTTCTACACTGGTGGTTAGTTCTTGGGTAGAGAGAGGCAGGGACAAACAATATATCCAATGTGTAAGTAAACTACCTAATATACTAGAAGGTAAGAAGTGCTGTGGAAAAGAGGAAAAGTAGAATCTGGTACAAGGGAATGCTAGGACTATTGGTCAGGGTGAGTAGGCCTCGTTGGTAAGGTGCCATGGAAGTAGTCTGTAATGATTATCACGTCCATACCAGCATGATTGGCCAGTAAAATTCTCCTTGTTAGAAGTGAACCAAATCTCATCTACTTAACTACCAAACCCATCTGGAATCGTATTGGCCAGGCCTGAGATGCCACTGCCTTTGAGTTGGATTTGGATGAAGGGAAGGAGTAGAAGGGTAGCACCCCTTAATTCAAGGCTGGAAGCAGACAGCCTTCCCCTCCTTTAGAATGTTGGAAGCCCACAAGCTCAAGGGAGAGATCCTGAGAGCAGTCCAGTCATTTCACCCTTAATTGCCTGTAGTAAGCTCCTTGCTTGATATGCTAAGTCCTTAGGGATATAAAACACAACAGTCTCTATCCTTAAAGAGATTAATTTCTTGTGAACTTTTAGGTATGTATGTATTTAGTATTATATGGGTTTTGAATAGTAAAGAAAGTACTATTTAATTTTGAATAGAAAATATAGTGCTATAGAACAAAAATTTTAAAGTAGGCGTGGGAACTTAATTTATAATTTATTCCCTCCTTTTACTTCCAAAAGGTGTGAGGTGACTTAAACTAGGATACAAACATAAATGTACACAGGATAATTAAAACTGTATCATGATCAGGAATCATGTTAGTAGAAGGAAAGATAATTGTATCAGGATTGAACCAGAGATTTTCTTTTCTGAAAATAGGTAGATTATTTTTGCAAAAATAATGTAAAGAAGAAAGTAGTGGTTACATGAATTCCCTCTGTCTAAAGATTGACCATTACTTGTATATATCTATGCATATAATTTTACATAAATGGGAACATGATATACTCACAGTAAATCAGGTAATTAGTGAAATCAAATATTAATATAGAATAAGGCTTCCTGATGAGCAAAGCAAAAAAAAGAGAGTTTTGATTCTTCAGGAGAGAGGAACATTGTTCTAACTTCCCTTTATATTGTCATTCTGTGCATCCAGCAAACCTTTTTAAAAACTATACTGTGTCCAGTGCTGATGTGCTAGGCTGTGAGTGGATTCAGATAATAAGCATCACAGCCTTTGCTTTTAGAAGCTTACTTAGACTGCTGACATCAAGGACTCAAGTAATGTGGCCATTGTCTTCAGTAGCTGTTCTGTCAAAGATTTACCAACATTCTACTAGGATGATCCTTTTGCCAGCCCTAGTAACAGCTTGGCTGTAGTATTGACTGAGGAGCAGTCACTGGGGGCTGGCCCATTCTCCACAGTGAGCCGTCCCATCCATAAGCCTCATGCCATAGGCACTTGTTTAGCCTGAGACTGGGTGCCTCATTCTGGGTTGTACTCTGACCCGGCCCAGCTAAAGGTTAAGCCTTTAGGTCCCAGGATGATCACTGTGACTTAGCATAGCCTTCACCAGCTCGTGCAAATATACCCAGCCTTTAGCTAAATTCAATTAGTTTTTATTTAAGAAAGGAAAGAAATCCAATTTTACCAAACACGGACAGACGGTGGAAGGCACTTTGATGTTACAACCTCTCAGTGATGCTTTACTTAGTCACAAGTTCATAAGCAAGAAGGCTTAATTACTTGGGAAAACACAGGATTAAAAGTGGACACAATGGCTGATGTATCCACTCTTGGGTGACTTGATTCGAACCCATGCACCCAGTTCGTGTGTGGTGCAAACTTTGATGTGTGCTGTGACAAGCTGAAAGTCATGACCCCCTCAGGAAAGCTCCTTCAGATGGCATTTGCAGGATGTATGGCAGAGAGGCAGGACCTGCCAGCCCTGTTTGCTTAACTTTGATGTCCAAGCAGCCACAGGCCCCACTGTTTGCTCTTTCACTGAGGGATGGACTGGGAACCTCCTACCTTTCCCAGTGGACAATAGCCAGCAATGGAGTGTGACGCCTGTTGACCATTCCAGGGGCCTGGTGGACCAGAACAGGACTTTGGGAGGTGCAGAGCCTGGGGGGCCAAAAGCTGTTTATAAGAGAGTCATTTCTCCAGAAACAGCTTTCTTCAAAGCCTAATGTTGGTTGGGTGCTTATAATAAAGGCAAAAATAGTCTCTTGAATTTTAGCAGGTACCAAGTGCTGCTTTGGCCCTCTGTCCAATGACACTAAGGTACTTGTAAATTGAAAGTTTAAGTCTTCCTGAATGTGTGTACAGGGATAGTGGTTTAGAAGAAAAATGGTGTGATTTAGAGCCTTACAATTTGTAATTCCTCAAAAAGAAGCTATCAAAACACATGTCTGATACAGAAATAGTATCCAGAAGATAAAAAGAGCTCTTAGAAATCAATGATAACTTTTAAAACCCAACTTTTTAAAAATGGGTAAAAGATCTGAACAGACCCTTCACTGAAGAAGAGATGGATGGCAAATAAATACATGAAAGATTAGTTATTTAGGGAAATTCACATTAAAATCACAATGAGATACCACCACACATATACCGCAATGGTTAAAATTTAGAAAAACTGACAATACCAAGTGATGACAAGGATGAAGAACAGTTGTCATCACTGCTGATAGGAATGCATAGTAGTATTGGCCACTTTGGAAAAGACTTTGAGAGTTCCATATAAAGGTAAAACATACCCTTAACATACAACCCAGATATACCAACTGCTAGCTATTTGTCCATGAGAAATAAAAGCAAACATCTGCAAAAAGACCTATATGCAAGTATTTGCAGTAGCTTTATTCATAATCACCAAAAACTAGAAATGTCCATCAACTGGTGAATAAACAAATGATGGCACATCCATTCCATGTACTACTAGGCAATAAAAAAGAGAACAAACTACTCACACATTGACAATGTGGATGAGTCTTAAAGGCCTTATTCTAAGTTAAAGCCAGGCACAGAAAGCTATCTACTATATAATTCCATTTATATGACAGTATGGAGAAGGCAGTACTGTGGGGACAGAAATCAGGTTAGTGGCTGCTAGGGTTTAGGAGTGCAAAGAAGGGCCCAAAGAAACTTTTGGGGTGATGGAAATACCCTGAATCTTGATGATGGTGGTGGTTATACAATTAGAACTTACCAAGTTGTACATCTTAGCAAGATGAATTTTACTATGTGTAAATGATACTTCAATAAACTGACTTAAAACTCTTTTTAAAAACCCTCATCATGCCTCTCTAACTTTCATTATTAATTACGAACAGTGGCATACTAAATTCATGTTTACAGTGTCAAAATGAATTCATGCTGTTTATGGTCCTGGGAATGTTTTGAATTCTTGTTGGGATCTCACATGAGAGTACTATATGTTGTGGTTATCAGTAGAAAATAAAGATTTGTGAATTGACACAATTTTTGATGTCATGAAGTATGATTATTGACAGATAGTGTTAAATTCACTTTAGGAGTGTTCTTCAGTTGGTGTATGTAAATTTAGTGTCATATGATTCTTCTTTATAGGGAGAGCTGAGTGCAGGAAGTGGATTGGGAATTTGCCTCCCATCCCATATCATTCTTAGGCTCCTTCCTTGTCTCTGAATTGCCATGCAGGAAAACCACCTAAATAGTGTGGCCATTGTGGTGTTTCAGGAACCAATGATCCTGAAAGAGTAGGGTGGTGGGAGATTCAGATTTGAGTCCACTCGGGCTTGCTGGTTGCTCTGAAAGCCCCAGCCTCAGAGAAGGTGAGGCCGAGAGGCCCAGCACAAAGCTCCAGCAGAACTGTTTGAAATTCCCCACAAGAATCTCCCTCCTCCCCTCCTTCTGCCTTTTCTCCTGGAGTGCATTTCATCAGCATCGGAAGGACTGCTTCCCGGCACTGCCTTCCCTGCTTGGCTGGGATCCCTGAGGAGCTGAGCTAATGAGTGGATAACACGCATTTGCCAAGGCCTTCCTGGATGTGGTACCTGGGCTTTGTTAATTTTAAAATGCCACCATCCTTGGCTGAAGACCATTTAATTTCCTCTCTCAGATGTCATTTACTTTTAGCATTTATTTGCTTGTTTTTCCCTCTCCCTTTCTGTGGGGGTTTGGGGGCTAAGCCCTGTCTTTACGAAGCCACCAGCCCAATGACACTGCTGTTTGTGGGAGAGGTTGCAGGTCTCTCTGTGTGGGGCTAACAGCTCCACAGGTGTTCTTAGAGCAAACAGCCGATGCTGCTTGTGCTCTTGCTCCCAGGGCAGCTTCTCTGGGAGGCTCTCCTTCCTTGCTGGCTGGCCAGAGACAGAGCAGGAGAGCACTTCAGTATGGGTCCTTAGGGGCCTGACCACATGGAGGTCTGTCCTGCCTTAGTGGCCTGGCGCCTCTTCCCTGGGTCCCCAGCCCATTGTTGGCCTGGCTGCTTGCTGCAGAGTGGTGCTTCCTTCAGTCTGAGGAGGCTGGGCTTTGTGCCGTCTCATCTCCTGACTATGGTGATAATGATAGCTGTGGAAGACTGGGTGCTTTCTGTATGCCAGGCCCATGTTGGCTGTAATCCTCACTGCAATCCTAAAAGAGAGGGATTATTATCCCTCTTTTACAGATAGGGAAAAGGAAATTCAGAGATACTGAAAGTAGTCCAGTAAGTGAAAGAGGGAGCCAGGATTTGAAGCCAAGTCTCTCTGAACCCCAAACCCTTATTCTTTCCACTGGATAACACTGCCTCTGGAGGGAAGAAGTAGGAAGCAAGGCCATGGGCTGGACTAAAGGGTGCTGGGACCAGAACCAGGTCAGCTCAGTCGGGGTTTCTTGATGATCCATTATGTGCCAGATGATTATGGGAAGTCCAAAAACCTACAAACCACTCTCCTTGTCATAAAAAGCTGAGAGAAAAAGGGTAAGACAAGTCCCACTGTAGAATGAGGCAGAATGGTCAGTGCCCTAGAGAAGAACACCCGAGTGCTTGGGGGTGGGAACGATCATGCTGTGTAGAGGTGAGAGCATGATAGGAGGTAGGCCTTGGAACACAAACCAGGGATTTGACTGGTAGAGGTGGGGAGTAGGAAGAAGGCATTTCTGGAAGAAGGACCACTGTGAGCAAAGGTTCCCAGAGGTGAGAAAATAGGAATGTGCCTGAGCCAGTAGGAGGAACTGGCAGGGTCTGGAGACCAGAAAATGTGAAGGAAAGGCCTTACCTACCATGAGCCATAGTCCTGTCAGGCTGTGACAGTGTAGCATGTGGTACAGCTGTAGCTCTAGAGTCAGATTACCTGGGTTCAAACCCCAGCTCTTTCTCTTACTAGTTAGTTATCTAGCTTGGCAATTTCTTTCACTTATTTGTGATTGTTCCTCAGTTATATGGGGACAATAAGCAGATCTACCTCCAAAGGCTGTTTCGAGGTTTAACTGTAAGTATGTGGGAAGTGTTTAAAACAATGCCTGCCACATTGTAAGCACTTGAGGGTTTGCCACTTCATATCACAGTGGTATAGTCATAGTGGTAGTGCTTTAATTGTCACTGTTACTGCTCATTGTGGGTTTCCCCAGGAGGTACCTGGTGAGTGGCCTGCAGGAAAGCCTGTCTTAATGAAGGTGGCAGTACTCCTTGTCTTTCACAGTATTTCCCAGGTGGCTCAGCAGCAAAAGCGCTTTGGAGATTCTTTTTCCAGTCCTTTTCACCTAATGAGCTAAAACACGGGACCCCGAGCAGGGCACTTTGATGTGGGGCTGGCACTTGTCCCAAGTGACCACCTGCCTGATGCCGGACAGTGCCTAGTATTTCCCAGCAAGGAAGATGGATGATGGTACTGGCCAGGTACCTGGAATGCCAGCACCACACCGCCAGAAAAGTATGCCGAGCTTGATGTTTCTCCCACCACTGCTGCTGTCGCTGATTACCTCTGAGTAACAAAGAGTAGTTTCTAATCCCATTTGGAATCGTTGCTCAAAATAATCCTGTTTCATAGTAATGATATTCCAATTCCGGCATGCAACCGATTCTAGTTTGGCAGACGTGTGCCTTGACCTCAGGGAACCCAACACACTGCTGCCTGCAAGGCATTGCCAGCTCATTGGCCTAACGTGACTGCCTCAGGGTACTCCCCCATTTTCCAACATTGTCCCATTCTGGGATTCTGTGTTCAGGGCTGTCTTCATGGAGAATATCAGGAGAGCCTCCAGGGCTCATCCAGGTCAGCTACTTGGAAAAGGGCGTTGGATTTCTAGGCACTGGGATGTATCCACTCCTGCAACTCTTCGTTAAAGACATCAGCCCCACTCTGTGCCATGAGCTGCTTATTTAAACAGCACCAGGCTTATGGGTCAAGGGTATACAATAGATATAGTAGGTATGTCTGAGTATCAGCAAGGAATTTGGCTCTCTCCTGACATCCACGTGAATAAAATATTATGTAAAGAATAGTTTAGTTAAACTAATAAATGGTGAATGACCTGGTTCATTGTTTATATATGAATGGACATCAGACTGGAGATTAGACGCTGGTGGTGAGCCATGGGACTCTGTTCTATTCAGTAGCTAGATCACTGATTCCATTGAGACCACAGATAAATGTCAACCAATTGGCAGATTAAATGAAGCTTAGAGGTAGCTAATATGTTGGGTTAAAGAATCACAACATGAGAAGAGAACTCAGTGGGCTAGGGCAATGCTTAAATCTGTGGTGAGAAAAATGAACAGAGGTGTGTGTTTAAGTCTCTGATTAAACCAAAAACCACCTGTAAACTCCAGGGTGAGGAAAACCGAACTTAGCAATACTAGCAAGTAAAGCACAAGAGCTAAAATCTCAATGTGTGCATCAACAGCATACTGTTAAAACCCCAGAAGTGAATTGATTCAGCGAATATTTACTGATCTGTACTGGGCCGTATGTGCAAGGAAACAGATTGTCAGGCACAGTCCTTGCTTTGGTGAGTACATAATCTAGTTGTATGTGACGTGGTGGTAAGGAACAAGGGCTCTGGAAAACCTAGCTCTACCTCTTACTTGCTCCTATTTCCCCATCTGCACAATGGGAATAATAATAGCACCTATCTCAATATAGGGTGCTTGAGAAGATTAAAAAGCACATAAAACTGCTTTGTGCAATGCTAGCATATATTAAGTACACAGTAGGTATCTGCTGCTGTTATTAGTGTCTTTGGTTTTCTTGTTGTTTTCATCCAGAGTCTTAAGAGATATACCAACTCCAATATGCTTTTTTTGGATTTTTTGCCTAGAGAAAGCCCAATCTAGGCCCATACTGTGCCAAGATTCCCTAACAAACCAGGACTTGACCACATTGGCCCATAGGTTTGGCAACTGAATATTATGAGCAACAGATTGAAAGACATGAAATTGTATTTAGAACTAGGCTGAGGATATGAAATTGGATTGGATTGTCCTGGAAACTCTGTTATGGGTGATCTTGATTCTGTGGTCCTCTGTTTAGTGTGCTGTGCCTTCCTTGAGCCAAGTACCAAATTATCTCACCTTGCCTAGGCCCACCACTGGTTTCAATCCTTGTCCATCTGAATCAGACTCCCTCTTATCCCAGCTGGCTGCTGTGACCTGCTTTACGTTTTCTGCTACCTGAAAATATCACTGTCCCTGGTACATATTAGGGCCTCAGTAACTTTGGTTAGACTGATAGATAGATGTAATGGATGTAAGACTAATGGACAGTCAGATGAGTGAAAACCAGTATGGTGTAGAGGAATGTGCACCAGATTTGGCCTTAGACAGACCTAGATTTCTGTCTTGTTTCCCAGGTGTATTTAATGTGTATGCTTGGGCAACTCATCTTGCTGAGCCTGTTTATTCATTTATAAAATGGAGCTCGTATCTTATTGCAAGTAGTTTATATGGATCTGAAATAGTGAATGTGATACACTATGTCTGCTATATTATGATTATTGATTTTTAACTTTTGAGGGAAATAAACAAAAGATTGTTATCCTTGTTTGAGGAAACCGGGGCACTTTTCTACATAGGTACCTTGCTTCCTACCTAATCTTTAGTTCGTTTCCTAAGGAAGCTGGTGAAGAACTCCCCCACCGTCTCCACTTCTAGCCCTTGCCCCATGCCACAGGACCTCTAGATTCAACACATGCCAGTGCCTTTGGTCAGGCCACCCTGCTTTCCTGACCAGCTAGTAGACTGAATGAGCCACAGCTCGTTTGACTTTCCAGCGAGCCTCCTGAACTGTGACCTCTCTGCTTCCTCCCCTCATGGAGGTGTGCACTGGGTTGAGAATAGGTCAACTCTTTGTCTTCTTCTTGGGACCTGTAACACTCATTGTAGTGATCCTGTGCTTTGGATGTGGGGGGTAGAGGGGAGGAGGAGTTGGAGGAGCTTCTTCTGAAGCTCAACATTGTGTGGGGATGACCTGGAGCTGGGATCACTGCCCTTCTTGCTTCACCAACTCCAGCTGCTCACCAGCCGTCTTTGACACGCGCCTGGCCCAGCATAGGCCTCAGCTCACATCACAGGTTTTCCTCGCTCTTTCCTAAACAAATGATGACCCCAAGCCCCTCCGGCCATGGAGAGCAGAAAGCCTTAACATGGATCGATGTAACTGTCCTCCCATGCATTGTGATGCCCCACTGCCCTAAAAGTGGGAGCTCATCAAGGTCATTGTGAGCCAGTCTTCCTACATGTGCTCCCACATTTAATTTAATTACAGCCTGATCAGCAAATTAAACCATGCCTCATGAGGGCTGTGGCTCCAAAGGGGGTTCTGTGAGTCCCAGGAGAAAGCAGAAAGGCTCTGGTGCTCAGGAGAGGAAGATGGAGTTTTTCCACAACTAAACTGCCTGAGGCCCAGTTTGGACCCTCAGATAGGAGAAGGCTGGGCAGGTCTGAGACTTTCTGATACTCTTAGGTCTTTGTGTGCTACCCTTTTCCCCCATTTCCCACCAGCTAAAATAATGATTTCATTTATTTGTGTACTTATTCATGTACTGATTCAGAAAGCATCTATTGACTGTCACTTACTGTGATCCAGGCATTGGGCAAGAAAGAAGGTGAGACATGGCCCTTGCCTCATAGTCTAGTGGGAAATAAAAGTAATAAAAATAAACAGGCATTCATTCAAATAAAGACATTTGGTACCTGCCCCAAAAAAAGTAAAACAGGCAAGCACGATACAGTATGATGAAGGTCACCTGCCATCAGGGTGAATTCTATGCAAAGAAGAAGGGCATGAACCCAGGCTGGGTATCAGAGAAGGCTCAGTTGAGTTGGTGATCATGTTATTGAGGACCCCTGAATGTGAATGAACACTAACAAGTTGAAGCAGAGGGGACACTTCCAGTAGGAGGAGTGGCACATTTGATAGCCTTTGGTATACTTTGGGGAGCTCATTGTTTTCTCTGGGTCCTTAATTCTTTAGTCCCCAAGATCACTAGATCAGCACAGGAATGAGAAATTGTGCAACTGAGAGACTTCCTAAAGGAATAAACTTTTGGAACAAGTGGTCAAGTTCAGTTAATGAATAGTAGAAGGGAATCAACTCTTAAAAATCATCTATCTATGCTGTTGCACGTACATTCAGCCTATTGGTTCTAACTGCTGATCATGTTTCATAGTGTGTGTCTACCACATTTAACTTACCCGTTCCCTCAGTGATGGACACTTGATTGCCTGCAGCTCCCCACTGCCATAGACTGCTGTGATGACCATCTCCTGTGTTTCCCTTTATGGACCTGTATAAGAACTTCTCTGGGATGTATATGCTCAGGAGCAGAAGTGCTGGCCCATAGGGTAAGGTATTTTAATTTGACAAGGTATTTATTAGAAGATCGGCTTCCAGAGTAGCTGTACAAGTCTGTCCCTAACAGTGCATGAGCAGTCCCAGAACCCGTTCTCACTGACACTTGGCATTTTTCAGCTTTCTGACTTTTGCCAACATACTGAATTCAAAGTGATATCTCGTTGTTTTAATTTGCATTTCTCTAATAACAAATTAGCTTGAGGATCTCTTCATATACTTACAGTCTCTTTGGTTTGTTTCCTCCTCTAGGAATTAACTATTCATATCCTTGCTTCATTTTCTGTTGGGCTTTCTGATCCTAGCATTGCTGCTAAAACCTGAGTTGAGGCAAAGTGGTCCTACAGACTGTTAGCTACCTGGGAATCAGTATAGGGAAATGAGGGGCATATAGCAGAGTAGTAAGGACATGAACTTTGTAGCCAGACTGCCCTGATTTGAATCCTGCCTCCACTCCGTACAGCTGAGTCACTTTGGACAAGTTACTTAACCCCTCAGTGCTTCAGTTATCCAATGTGTAACCTACCTCATAAGGTTGTTGTAAAAGTTAAATGGATTAATATATATAGAGTGTTTAAAACAGCACCTGGCATGTAGGAAACTGTATACAAATGTTACTAGATTGCTGTTCTCCTACATAGCCACACTGTACCTTGGAGAAAAAACAGATATTTGTACCAGCACGCAGTAGAAACAAGGCAGAGAGAAAACAGTTCTCAGCCTAAGACAGAGTTCACCCTCACACCCTTCGCTGTCAGTATTCACAAGGCTCAGTCCGGTCAGTCAGCTCACTTGGGTGGAGATAAGAACAGAACAGATTCTGATAGGCACACAGAAAGGCAAGCACTGCTACTAGAGCCAAATCAAGGACAAACCCCCCATCCCCTTAGGTGAAAGACATCCTCTGATTCCCCAGATTAGGGAAACAGCATGTCTGGAGTTTATCTCTGGCCTCTGAGGTTGATATTGGCATTGGTAGGCATATCTTTCTACACACTACAGAAACCAAATCCTGAGTTGTCTCAGAGAATTGCTGATATTCTTAAGTCTTTGCCCAGTGAGAACACTGTGGAGTAGTCAGTATAGTTCCTTTGAGTAGAGATGTTTCCTGTTGTAGAAAAATGAGTGGAATAGTGTACTCTGCCCCCTTTAATCCAGCCATTAAGACCATGAAGGCCTAGCCCGTATACTACAGCCCATTTGGCGCCAGCTGTTCAAATGTAAGGCAGTAATACCTAAAGCCAACCTACAAAGAGGCAGCCAGTGTGCCGGCACCAGAATGGAGGGGAGGCTGCAGTTGTCCTGTAGTGATCAGATAGCAGTGCTTGCTGCCATTTGTGCCATCACATTCTCTCTATTGCTGACCTTGTGCTCCCTTTGTCAGCCGTGGGGGCTACTCAACATCTTCCCACGTAAGTCACCTTCCAAATATGGTTCTGAATTTGGGGGTTTGTTTCTGCATCAGTAAAAAATGTCAGAGGAAAAAATAATTTAATTTCCAAAGTGTCCTCACTGCTGCTGCTGTTTTCTGCTTCTTTTGCTTTGCCTTGACTTCAGGGGCCAGTATATTCCTTGGTTTCTGGCTGCTTGCTTGGTTTGAGGTCTGCGTTCTTCTTCAGCCTTTATCTAGTCCTTAACATCTGACCTGGCTTTTGACTCTGCCTCACATCCCTGCTGCCTCATCTCTGGTCCTTGGTTCTGTTTTGACTAAATTTCTTGGCATTCTGTGGGCCTGGTCTACTGCGAAGCCTCTTCTCACCAGCCTACCTCTCTAACCTGGCTACCCTTCTACCCTGTTTCTGCCCTGCTGCAGCCCACAGGTCCATGCAGTTCTTTTGGTCATCAAAGCAGCTTTGGTTACCAACGCCAACCACATTCATGTAGCCCTCTAGCCTGATTTGGGCTGGCTTCTCCAAGAAGGGCCTGGTTCCAGTGGAACTCTGGGTTAGATGCTTTGTAAGTATGTGATGGCTTTTGGATGAAGAGCTTAGTAGCTATCTGGCTAGATGTTTGGTGCCACTCTTGGCCACCGAGCAGCCACAGTTCTTTCAGTTCTGGCAATACCCCACAGTGGGACTGCTGCCTTTCTGAGTTTTATTAAAAGTGAAGGGAATTTTCTCCGAGGTTGCAGAATGAGTCACTAGGTTGGATGTTTACCTTCTTTGGCCTCCAAGTTTGTGAAGTGTCCATTCCCTTTGATTGTGTTAGCAGCCCCAGGGCCAAGCCTAGTCACTCTCCTTTCCCCATCCTACCAGACCACTGTCTGCCCTCCAGGGCCAAGGGCAGGATGCTTGGTTGTTTGGACACGTCTTACGGCCTGCAAATTGGACAGATAGAATCAATACTCATGAACCTGGAGTGGCCCAGGTAGCACAGCTTAGTGACACTAGCTGCCTGGAGGGACAGCCTGCCATAGGAAGGGGTGTGATTGAATGATGATTGGACACAGCAGCTGAAGATTAACCAAATTATGTCCCTTTGAGTTTAGATCCACAAACCCTTCTCACTTGGATTTTAAAACAAACCAACTTGTGCAGAATATAGAAGAGTGCCTTCTTACCACAGGGCTGTGCCAGCATGAGTGCTGGGAGTGGTCAGGTATAGATCTGGTGTCCACTTTGGTCCAGATTCATGTTATTATCACTAAGATTATTTGGACAAAGGGAAGAGAGTTCATATTTGTGGAACTCCTTCAGTGTGCCAGGCACTATGGAGTTTTACATATTTATTCATGACCTATAAGGGAGGTATCATTATCTCCATTATTCTGTCAAGGAAATGGGGTCTTAGAGGTAGTAACATGTCCAAGATCACAGTCAACAAATGATAGAGCTTTTGTTTGAACCCAGGTTTCTCTACTTACTATAAAATGATATGCTGTCTTCCCAGTTGTCTTCATTCATACTTCTCTTGACTTCCCCAGCCCAAAGGTTCAGGTATATAGAATGACAACTGATACTCATTGAGTACTTATTATACATCAGGTACTGTTCTAAGTACTTTACATAAATTAACAGCCGTATGAGCAAGCTAGATACTCATATTATCTTAATAAATGAAATCGCAAAATTATGATTTTCCAATTTCATCATTCCTTCTACATTTATTAGTTGTCATTCTTCAGTAAGAAAGGGCTTTCCCTTCTCCCCCATTAACTTCTTAATTTATTTTCAATATGCACTCATGGAATCTTCTTTTACTCAATGGTTTATAATCCATTACTGTTGTTGCTCATGTTGATGTTCAGATTGTCCCAGATTTTAAAGCCAGTGTTCTTAACCTTTATTCTGTACTACTTCTCTATCAGGTATTTTTTTTTATCACTGCCTTCAGTTAGTTTGTCTATTTATAAACCTTTTTGTACCTTCTTGGCTTTTAATCTGAGAAACAGGAAGACTGATACCAATCCTATCCAAATTATGTGTAAACTAAGAGCAAGTAGTCTCCAAGTGAGAACCTGACAGTCTTTGTTATGAATTAAATGAGTTTTAGACATGGACTTTAGTTGCTTAGAGACCCTCCTCATTTCTTACTGGGATCATAATCCATATCTGGAAAAATTACCCGTGAAAGGGAACTTTTAAGATCCTGTTAGGTAAAGTGGATAGACAGAGATCACCTGACCATTTTAGACCAGATGTAGAAGAACCTCACGATGTGGGAGACGGATTCTAGTTCTTTGACTACTGATGAGGACACTGTGTTTGTGTGCATGGGGGTTAGTGAAATTCATTCATCCATTCAGCAAATAATTGAGCCAGGTCCTGTGTTTGTAATGAAATTCAAACCAGGTGGTACAGGGAAAACCATCAACACTGTAGTTTAGCTTTTTAATAGTTATGATAATTAGAGGAATTTTTTGAAATGCTTGCTATTTATGCCTTCAAAAGCATTAACAATTTTGAAGGCCAGTAAGCAAAAGATTAACATACTAAGAGAAAAATGGGCAACAGACATCATTCATGAAAATAAAAACACAGTTGTCTATTATGGTTCTTGAAACAGGAAACACAACTGACTGTTAAAAATATATTTTTTTAAAGTACAACTCCACTAGTAATCAAAGAAATGCAAGGTGAAACAGCAATATGATTCCATTTTCTGTTTACCAAGTTAATACACTATGAAAAAATTTAAAACACCCTATATTTTTGTGGAAGGAAGGCACAACAATTACTCTCATCCTTCTTCCTTTGCTAGTAAAAATAAAAATTGGTATAGTCTTCCTGAAACGCAATTTAGTAATATCAAAACCCTTAAAAATGCTTAGACTTTTGACCTAGAACTTAATCTCCTAGGAACTTATCCAAAGGAAATAACCAGATATGTCTTATTGTAATATTAAAAATAATTGAGTTGTTTTACCAGAGAGGATTGGCTAAATATAACATAGGAATGGTCTTACAGTGGAATACTGTGCAGTTATTAAAAACTACGCAGTCATTAAAAACAACGTGGTTGACAAATATTTATTTAATACTTGGAAGGTATGTGTGTATATGTGTTTAGAGAGAGCTTGTGGATGATTCCATTTTTGTAGATAAAAAATGCATACATTGAAAAAGTGGAAGGATGTTACATATTCTGAAACATTTCCTACTTCCTGATTATCTGTATTTTCTGAATTTTTTGTAATGAACACAGCCTTTTTTAATTAGGAAAAAAAAGAAAGTATTATCAGGAACATTACATAATAGAAAGGAAGCTGACATATGCGGAGCACTTCTTAGGTCAAGCACTGTGCTGGATGCTTTATAAATTTACCTAATTTAACCTCACAGGGACTCTGTGGAGGCTCCTGCCTCTGACCCTGTTCCCTTCAGTCCATTCTCACACAGCCAGTGGAGTGATTCTTCTAATAGCAAAGGTTTGGAAGGAAACACACCAAACTATAAATAGTGGTTATTCTTGGAACTTAGATTAATGAGATGGATCTAAGGGAAGACTTTCATTTTTTAATATGTCAATGTGGTTTGCATTGTCTAAGTATGTGTATGTTTTAAGGTGGGAGGAAAAGGATGTCTTCATTGTCACTTCCCTTTTAAGCCTTTCAGTGGCTTACCTCATTTTCCACTGTTCTTCCCCTTACACTCCCTGCTCCAACCTTATTTTCTGCAGATGAAACCGTGTACTCTTTTGCCTCCAGGATTTGTAAATGCATTATATTCTCTCACTTCACCATCCCAGATCTCACTATTCAACCTTCAAGTCTTAAATACCTTAAATAACCACATCCTCTGGGTGGCCTTCTTGATTCCCTCCCTTGGTTTCTCAAGGCACGTGGTACTTCTTCCATTGTAGCCTTTATCACACTTTGCTATAATTTTATGCTCTATTGGTGTCCCTCTCAGAAGATTGTAAGCTCCATGAGGGCATGGACCCTAGCACCTAGAACAGTGACTGTAATGTAGTAAGCATTTGACAAATAATTGTTGAATAAACACTTTGTATTTTATAGTTGTGGAAACTAAGCCTTCGAGAAGTGTTAAATAACTTGTCCAGAGCCTCAGCTAGTAAGTTTTCAGAGCCAGTTTCCCTACCATTGTCTTTTACATTCACAGCGTTTATGTTCTTCCCAACTGTACCACTCACAGGAGCAGAGGCAGATCCATTCTCCAAACATGCTTCAGAATCTGGGCCTCTACTTTCTCAGCCTTTCCTGCTTTTTACACTTCTTTCTTTCTGATTCCTTCCAGCGTGGTGCAGGTCCTGCTTGCTGCTGGTGCTGACCCAAACCTCGGGGATGATTTCAGCAGTGTTTACAAGACTGCCAAGGAGCAGGGAATCCATTCTTTGGAAGGTAAGCACGGGCTTCCCTGCTTGAGTGCTTTCCTGTGTCTTCCAAGCAGGCTGGCCTTGCTTTTTGCCAGCTCTCCTAGCAACTCAAAGTGAGAACTTGCAAGTCCCCTACCTTCTGGGAAGTCATGGATAACCCAAATGGCTTGGAACAGTTGCCCTTCACAGTCCATTCTGGCTCTATAATTTATGTCATCTCAAAAGTCTTGGAGAATAAAACAAAAGTCCTGACTTCATGACCCGGGGCAAGGTTGGTGGGGGTAACCTTTTAACTGGTGTTCTCCCACAAGCTTCTCAGCCTTTGGAGCCTCAGATGAGTAGACAATGGAGCAGGTTTTCACAAAATAATTAAGGTAACTGCATGGAATGTAGATTTGATCCTCTTCTACTTCCCGCCGACTTACCTGGCCCAGAACTAGAATAGCCTAACAGGTTTCTGCAGCCTCAGAAGTCCCTTGGCACTGACCTAAATATTGGTTCTTTTCCCCCTCCTGTAGGTAAAAATACAGTCCTTTCTCTGGGGCTGGCCCCTCAACTTCCTGTTTAACCCAGGACAAATGGTAGGCCTCTCTGTGCCTTGATTTCTGTGCTTTGTAATGGAGTGGTCATCAGTGCCTCCCCATGGTGTTGCATGGGTGGTTGTTGGGCTTCTTCAGAAGAAAGGGGGTGTGCATCTGTACTAGGAAACTTAGTCCCTTGTCTGTTGGAGGGCACCTGGGCACATCAGTCCATATTGCCTCTGATGAGTAGTTCTTTGAAAGTGGGGTCTAAAAGAGGACAGGTTGCTGTGACTTCAGAAAGAAATGAGTATTTTACATTTGAGCTTTTGCTTGTCCAGCCTGGCCCCCTGTCTCCCATTATCCTGTGTCTCTCACAGAGGCTGAGATTCCCCTCAGTTTCCAGCAACAGGACAACTGAGTAGTGGTTGCTTTAGAGTTGGAGTGATGACAAGAGGACAGGCAACTTTGCTGACTGCCTGAAGGTCAGAACATGGACCCAGAAGGAGGGTCACTCAAGGGGAGCAATGTGCTTAGCCCTTAGGACTGTTGCTGAGGTTGCCAGACTGACACGGGTGTGGTAGCCCAGAACAGAGGTGTAGTTGCTGCCTCACTGATTCTTCTTAAAGCATGGCATGAGGGGAATGTCAAGAGCATTAGAGCACTGCTGCCCAGGTGAAGTGTGAAGTTGCCCTCCCCTTGCCTCTCCACCTCCCTAAGCCTGCTCTTCCTGTCTGGCTCCTTGCTGCAGCTAGATCCTCCACAAAGCCTTTCCTCCCCTCTGCTGCTCTTTTGTATGTTCTCTAAATCTTGGCCCTTTATATGGTTATTTGAACTTCTTTCATCTGCCCCATATGTCTTTTCTCTTCTCAGCTGATAGTTCTGTGTGCAGGCCATGACATATGCCTCCTTAGATTCCCCACTGAGCTGGAAGGATTATGTTTACTTTGTGTTTCAAACAGAGGAGAATTCCACGAGTATCAAACTTGTCCTATATTTGCAGCCTGATATGTGGGGACTTACTCACTCAGACACAGCATTACTGCCCTCAGCTCTGTCTCCTGTTCAGATGCCCTCACCAAAAAGCATGGCGGAGCATTTGCTGAGAGGGTAGGGCCAGGTTACAAGGGAAGGGATTATTCAAGTGCCTTCTCATCTGCTCCTAGGATCCCAGCAGGGCTCAGGAAGCATTTTTGATTTCACAGAGTCTCAGAGCTGTGAAGCTGTCTAGTCTAACCTTTGCTGTCATACCAGTCCCCACCTCCTGCATTCAAGTTTTGTATCTTTGTTCTCCAGGTTGATGCTGATATTCAACATTCTAGATTGGTAGTTAGCAAATTCCTTCTGGAAATAACCACACAGTAACATTTTAAACTTTGTGGGCCAATTGGTCTTGGTTGTGAACTCATGTTGGCTACTATAGTGTGGAAGCAGCCATAGACAACACAAATGTGCATGGGAATGAACCAATAAAACTTTATTTACAAAACTAAGCAGCAGGCTAGATTTGGCCCATAGGTTGTGGTTTGCTAACTCTTCTAGGTTTGTTTTCTTTTTTATTGTTCATTTTTCCTTTTCTTTTCTTTACTTTTCTTCCTTCTTCCTTTATCTCTTTTTGGTTAGCTTTCTCTGAATTTATTTTAACTCTTAAGCTAGCCAGCCAATGTTTTAGGTGGGTAAGTAGATAGTAGGCAGATGGACAACAAAATACTGGAAAATGGTGTTATACTCCTTATGAAATAAGATAAAAATATTAAGTATCTCATTTTGTATGATCTGTAAATTTAATGAGTAGGCTTTCTATGCATTTGTTTGTTTAGTTATTCAGAAATATTTATTGATCACATTCCTATCTAACAGGCACTGTTGTAGGCACTGGTAAGTTAGACAAGATCCCTGCCATCATGTACTTCATGTGCTAGTCTTTGATTTAAGTCTTTCTAAGGATTCTATTAAGTACAGAATACTGAAGCACATGATCGGGACATTTTGAAGCATTATTCATCATTCATGACTGTAAATTCACCAAACTTCATTCTGTTTTAGCCTCCATTTCTCATCTTGTCCACAATATTTTAAGAGATTTTCTCAGATTTCTTTCTAAAATAAAAACGTGTTTAGCATTTGTCATTTTCTTGCCCAGTAACCTTTTCCCAAAAAGATATTAGGATATTCTGGCATGGTCTTATCCTGTCCTTAGGGAATCCATACTCATGCCCAGCAATTGCCTAATTGTTTAAAAACCATTTAAAAAATTGTAGAATCTTGTCAGGTATCATTGATAAACTCACTGTTTGGTAACTTGGAAGATCAGCCTCTCCCTGCATGTTTTTTTTTTTCATTCCAGACTACCTCACCCGATTTTCCCTGACATATCAGTTCTGCTCTCCAACTTCATGTTTTCTAAGGCCTGGAAGAGTGACAGGCCTTTAGAATCATCTTAGGGTTCTCTTCACTTCTTACCATTCTAAACTAAGCCTTTAGCTCCTTCTAAACTATATTTTTCTTTCCTTTTTCCAAACATACTTCATTCTTTCATCCATTTAACTAATATTTAATGATCATCTATTGTACAAAAGGCTTTGTACTCAGCTCCTAGTCATTCTCATTAATGGAGTAGACAGAAACAAAAGAATCTTGTGGTTTCTTTTCTTTGAATTAAACTGACTTTTTCTTGGGCAGTTAACCTGACTTATAGGATATGTGCAGATGGTAGAATAGAATAAGAATGCAAGCCTTTTGCCCAAAGTGGGTCTAGCCAAATTCACAGAAAAGTCACAAGCTCAGAAAAGTTGGCAGTCCTTCAGTATTGGAGCAGATCAGTGCCAAAGTTCATCAAGTTCACTACATTTCTAATAGATATTTCTGCAGGCTACAGCCTGTGCTCAGTATTGAAAGGAGGTTGTGAGTTGCAGTTTGTGACCTTGACATGACCTTCCTGAACCCCAGTAATATATCCCTTGTCTATCTTATCAGTATTGTTGTGAACACCAAGAGATAAAGTATATGACGTGTGAATTGTAAAGTGCTCTACAGTTGTAATTGCTTATTAGTTTTATTTATTTGTAATTCAGCATGCATTTACTGAGTGTCAGGCACACTGCCAGATGCTGGAATACAGAAATGAATATATGTGTTCTAGCCCCTCAGCAGAGCTCCCAGTCAAGTTAGAAGACAATCCTGAGAGCAAGGCAGCACAGTGCAGAGTGCTGAGCATGAAGGTAGATGGTGAAAGGATGTAAGTAGCACTGCTGTAGGTAGTGATGGGCTCTACCTAAGGGCAGGCTGGGGTCGGGGAAGTGTCATAGGGTAAATGACTTTGAATTGGGTCTTACGGATGAATGGCAGATTGCCAGGCAGAGTGAGAGGGATGGATCTTCCAGGCAGAAGGAACAACACATGCAAAGACATGGGGTAGGCAAGGGACAGCAGGTGGAATCATCTGCCTCAGTGCTGAGGAGAATAGCAAGAAGTAAGTCTTGAGAAGGAAGCAGGGTTCCACATGGGAAGGACCTTGTAAGGCAGTTCTAGGGAGCACATACTGTTTTCTGAAGGCCATGAAAGGATTTTAAGCAGAGGAATACTCAGTTTACATTTGCATTTTTAGTGGACCATTCTGACAGGTGGAGGATAAATTGGAGGGGAGCAATTAGCAATGGCTCTTGACCTTTAGGGATGATGGACCCTTTGGAGAATTTGGTGGGAATCTATGCTCCTCTCCCCCAAAATACACTTATTATTTCTGGGGATTCCTAAGAGGTCTTTGGAAATGGAGGAAATAGATGTTAGAAAAATATTAGGAGGAGGTTGGGTAATCAGCAGAATGTGGGAATTGATAGAAAAGGAGACACTGGTGGTGACACCCCAATTTCTGATTTGGGTAAACAGTTGGATATCTGGGTCTGGAAGTTCAAAGAAGTCTGGCAGGAGACAAGGGTTTAGGAGTCACCCACCTTTGCTTGATAGTTACAGCAAAGCATTTGACTGAAACTGCCCAAGGAAAAGAGTTAAAGTGAGGGGATGAGAGGACAAGCCCCTCAGTCAGGATTCCAGCATTCAAGGTGTGAGACGGAAAGAGGGTCCACAGAGACCAGGAGATATTGGAGAAGTTTCCCTGTTTTCACTCAGAGAAACTCTATATCTGTTCTGGCTGCTCAAAATAGGCACAGCCTAGAGAGGAAAGAAACTTCCATGCCCTCCTTGCTGAGACTTTGTCATCCTTTGCCCCATTCATAGTGAAACCATCTGGCTTACATATGGCTGTTGCTCCTCAGCAAGAAGCCTGCTCAGGGGGACACATTACAGTAACTCTCACCTTTGTCAAGGTTGGTGTTTCTGGCTAGAGAGTAGGTCTCCTGATTCAGGAGACACTGGGATGCTTGGAATAGAAACAGTGTTGGCCTGACATGTCCATTCTCCCCAGCCCTCAGAATGGCATCTTCAGAGGCACGATAGTGTCATGGTGAAAGATCAGGCTTCAGTGCCAGGTACTCATGGTTCATCTAAGCTCTGTCACTTACTATCTGTGTGATCTTGAGCAAGTTCTTGAATTTCAGTTTTCTCAGCTTTAACATAGGGTTAACAATACCCAACTTAAACATTGTTAGGATGATTAGAGATAGTCATTTGTAAAGCATAGTGACATTTGATGAAGAATTTCTCTGTGGACATGGGTTTTTGCTTAGTGTAAGGCAGGAGACTTTCCTTGGAAGTACTGAACAACTCACATTCAAAGGGCATTGAGAAGTTGCATGTCTGCCCATCAGAGATTCTGTAAAGGTGTTCTTGCCCTGGGTCATTAAATTAGAAGGCTTCTGAGGCTGGTCCCTGTCAGGCATGTGATTTCTAAGGTTCTAGAAACTAGGCTCACCATCACAGCAAGTAATGTGCTTAGAAGAAGTGGAATTTGAGCTGGGTTTTGGAGGGTGAAAAGGAGGAGGAAATAAAAGACATTCTAAGCAGGAGACACAGTTGGAGAAATGGCACAGAGGGGGCACATGTGGAGGGGAGCTGTTTATCTTCCAACTCATTCCCTGGTCATAATCATGACCACATTCCATTCAATGCCTCGTGCCCCACCCATGCCCACTCCAGGAGAGTTCCACTTGTGGCTGGCTGGTAGGTTGTGGGTGGGAGGGGGCGCCCAATCCTCAGGTGGAGGAGGCAGTAAATTAATGGTAACAGTAAACAAGTCGCCCAGCTGGGGATGCCACTGGCTGCTGATAAGTAACTGTTATAAACATTGAGTGTCTGGGGCTGTCAGAAATGCAAGCGAGTACTCTGAGCACCTCTCACATGTACAATTAAAGCAATAAAACACGGCAGAAACATGGCCAGAGCAGGCTATAAATCAACTTCTCTTCTCAGCTCCAAGTGGTGGCTGAATAAAGATGAGCCATGCAGAAGCTGGATTGGCATAGGGGCCTTCTGGGGGTAGAGGCCTGGCTTGTGAGGCTGGACCTGCCAAGGCCAACCCCATTGGCCCAGGTGGCCCTTCTCCCACAGCTCCAGGGGCTGCAGGTACTGGCCAGCTCCAGCTGACCTCCCCATCTCTGTATCTTCAGATGGGGGACAGGATGGTGCAAGCTGGTGGATCACAAACCAGTGGACAAGTGCCCTGGAGTTCAGGAGATGGATAGGAGTCCCCACTGGCGGGAATGGAATAGCTCTCTATATTTCTCTCCCTCACAGGACATGCCAAGGAGTGGTCTCATCCTAGCTCATCTTTTCAGTATAAGTTAGCCACCCAGCACGCACTGTGTGCCCAGTCCTATCCAGGCACAGCAGAGAGAATGTACACCCTTGGAGAGCACAAACTCAGATGGAAGTCATAAGGCTTCCAAGAACATAAGAACAGCCTAGTAAGCTTGTTAAAGTGCAGATTCCCTGGGCCCCACAACAGAGATTCTGATTCAGTAGGTCTGGGATGGGACTTGAAATTCTGCATTTCTAACAGGTCTCCACTCTTTGAGCAGCATGATCTAGACTTACAGGTATTAGTTGTGGCCTTGTGTTTAAACTGCTTTAAAAAACTCAACTGGGCCTTCTCCCTTGAAGAGACCTTATTTTCCACTTTAAAGCTTCATTCCTAGAAAGGCTCTATGCTTACACCATGGTATCATGGATGTATAGAACACTTAATAGCTGTGACATCTGCAGCAATTTTCTGTACCTCTCAGAGGCTCTGTCTCCTTATTTTTAAAGTAAAGGTTATTGGAAGAGTTAGATAGCAAACTTATCCCTAGCCTAAAACCTAGAGTTTAGAAGGAAATCCATTAATACACATTCCTGTTTTTATCCTCTCATCATTATCCTCATGTTAATCTTATGGAAGTTCATTCACTTTCTTTGACACAGCCTTCCAAATACTTTTCAGTGGTAGGAAACTATTGTCTGCAAAGAGCTAAACATTTATTTAGAGTCTGAGGAATGGCTCAACCATCAACCAACTGTGGGGCCTTGAGCACTTTCTCTGAGCCTTGATTTTTCTCATCTGTATAGAGGAATATTTCCTACTCCTTTGGCTTATTATAAAGATCAAATTGAAGTACTTAAGAAAGCACTTGAGAAAATACAAGGCTTTTTGCAAATATAGTAGTAATAATAAAGATTGAAGACATGATCAAGACAGTTTTACAAGGGTCCATGCAGTACATGTACAGATCGCAAGAACTATCAGAGCTCGAAGAGAATCTCTGGCTGAAGCAGTCAAGGAAATAAAATGGTATTTGAGCCTCAAAGTTTAAGAAGATTTTGTTAAGGCCTGTAGGTGGGTGTGAAGGGGTGTGTTATGTCCAAAACACTCAGAGGTGGGAAACTGAACAAATAGGTTTCAGACCAGGAAGTGAACTTGTTAGGGTGAAGCATCCACACAGCATATTGTTTTAGAGAGTAATGAGTAGTGTGAAGGCAAAGTGTAGGTAGACTGAGGCCAGACCAAGATACTTGGGCTTTATCCTTTAGACAGAGGTCCTAGAGGAGAGAGTACTGCAGGAATGGATTCCTCCCAGGGTGGAGAAGCAGGGCCAGGTGATAATAAGATGACAACAGTGAAGGTGATGACGATGAGAACAGCAGCAGCAGGTGACATTTATTGTGCCCACTGTAACCCTACACTAAAGGAAATTGTGGCACAGATGTGATGCCAGACGCTAGGAGAACTATCTTCACTTCAGCTCTGTTATAGAACCCAGCAACCGTATTGGCCTGTATGTACCCCACACTTGGTCAGCTCAGAACCTCTTCTTGTCCAGAGTCTTGGAAGAATTAGGTGTCTGTTAGGCCAAACGCTCTTTGGGCAACTCATTCTTTTTATTAATGCCCCTGCCTGTTCCTCATCATTATCAGAGGCTTGTTGTACCTCCAGAGCCAGTGGTTCTACATTTCATTTCTCAGCAGTGCTGGACACTATAGAGTTGCTGGATGGACACTGCACTGTTAATCCATCACGCCTTTTAGCCAACTTTGAGATTAAGTGTATCAGGCACTTAGGTTAATTGTTTCCATCCTTTTAGCCCTCCAAACCTATAACATTATATGTGATTTTATGTGTGTGTGTGTGTGTATATATATATATACACACACACACACCCATATGTATATGTATATGTATATATATTTGTATATACACACATTTGACTAGGAAAGGCAGATGGACTAGTTGGAATGTTTTATTAAAAAGAATAAATTTGATGCATTTATAAAAATAAGAAAATGTGGGATAGGTTGCTAGATAACTAGTCTTTTGATTTTTAACTGATTTACATATTTTATGTATAAATATTTTTTCATCAAAAGTTCCAAATCAGGAATGGGTCCCACATACCACACAAAATATATTAGAGACATTTATATGGATAGCAGGAAGGGAGACAGAGGGCTGAAATTTTCCAGGCACCCAGTGATTGATGGGGGCTGAGGCTCCCCCTGACGCTTTATTGAGTTTCCGATGATTATCTCTCACTGAGACATTTTTTACAGATGACGGTCGAGCTGTCACAATGGACCATGGGGGAAAAAAAACAACAATAATAACACTTTAATCTTTTTACTGCACTGCTCCCTAGTATCTCAGATTCATCTTCCCTGACGCACGCAGTTCATTATTCTGCCCCTCCCTGGATGGGAAATAAAGAAAAATAAATACATATGTAGACACACTTACCCTCATACATACACACACACAGAGTGTATAAAAGAGACCACCTCAGAATCAGAGAAGGGCAGAATTTATTGTTCTTTTTCCAAGTGTTGAGGTTTATTAGTAGAGATGCTGGGTTGGCTTGGAATTGGCTATTAATTACAGCATTTTGTATTTGTTGTTTATTGCAAGTTTTTAACATTTTGAAGAAAAGACAGAGAGGCAAGCAGGTATAGAGATGGGGATCACAGAGGAGCCACATTTGGACAACCAAGTAGCATGGCTAGCTGAAAGGCAGAGGGCAGGCTCCTTCCTCTTGTTGCCAGCCCTGCCCAGGAACTGAAAGAATACTGTTTTGATTAGGACAGAGTGGGAGAGGGTGAGCTCACAGTAATTATAAGACAAACCAAAGGGATTCTAGATACCTGTAAGCATGTTAATACTTTGAGTGAGGAGAGATGGAAAGTAGGGGAGAAACAAATGGAATATTGATAGGTCTCTAGATAATAGAGTAACAAGACTCTTCAAGAGTTTGCTCCACTCTTTGAATTTGATGGGGTGAAGGTGGGATGTGGGCTCTGGAAAGCGCTAGCTGGATCTGTGGTCAAAGAAGGGGTCCTGGGCCAGAGAGGATGCCACACTGACTGTGTAGCACCATAGGCAGAGTCAACAGCCTGTCTTCTTAAAGTTTCAAGTCAACCTTCCTGCCCTCCCCTTTCTTTTCACAAAACTGAAAGATGGGCTTGGGATTCCTAGTGGAAGGCTGATGTGTCTCCAGTAGAGTAAGTGCTGACCCAGTCTTCTCTTTAATCCTTCAAACCTTTTCCAAGCTACTGTCATGTACCACCTCCCATGCTACACTATACTAAGCTAATAATGAGATGAGCAGAGTCTCGTTCCTAAGGAGAAACCTTCCAGTCCATGGGCAGAGAGCATTGTGTCTGTAAGAACCATTTTTAAGCAGTCTGGTCCTCCAGCTATAGTCCAGCCTAGATGATCATACATTTTTTAATACAACAGCTTTTACTAAGATTTAATTCACTTACTATACAATTCAGTCATTTAAAGTATATAATTCAATGGTTTATATATATATAATATATTCACAAGCATTGTGCAGTCATCACTGCAATAGATTTTAGAACATTTTCTTCACCCTGTACCCATTATCAATCATTCTCCATTTCCTCTCAACTCCTCCTAGCCCTAGACAACCACTAATCTACTTTCTGTTTCCATAGATTTACCTATTCTAGATATTTCATATAAAAGGAATTATACAATATGTGATCTTTTGTGACTGACCTCTTTCACTGGCATGTTTTCAAAGTTCATCCATGTTGTAGCATGTATCGGTACTTGGTTCCTTTTCATAGCCGAATAATATTCCACCAATGGATATTCCACATTTAATTTATTCATTCATCAATTGAGGGACAATTGCGATGTTTTACTTTTGACTATTAGGAATAATGCTGCTATGAAATGTTTGTGTACACATTTTTGTGTGAACATAATGTTTTCAGTTTTCTCAAGTTTATACCTTGAGTAGAAATGTTGGGTCATATGGGAACTCTACGTTTAACCGTTTGAGGAACTACCAGATTGTTTTCCAAGGAGGCTGCACCATTTTGCATACCCACCAGCCAGTTTCTCCACATTCTCACCAGCAATTCATATTGCCTGTCACTCTGACATTAGCCTTCCTAGTGGATGTGAAATGATAGCTCGCATTTTGATCGGCATTTCCCTGATAGCTAATGAAGCTGAGCATCTTTGCATGTGCTTTTTGGCCATTTGTGAATCTTCTTTGGGGAAATATCTTTCAGATCCTTTGTCCATTTTTTAATTTGGTTTGCCATTGAGTCTTGTAAAGCAGGTGATATCTATTATGCAGATGAGGAAACAGATTCTCAGAGAAAAGTATTTTGATCAAAGTTACACAGTGATTTTTGCTTCCCATTCTGACTGTCTCTGACCTTTCTGCTCTTTCTAATACACAAGGCTGCCTGTTGAGGATTCATGGTAGGATTACCAAGGTCCTCTTATGGGGGTCTTAGCCAGTAGGAAGGAAGGAGTTAAATGTCTATTTGGAGACATTAACTAAGACTAGATAGGAGAAGCCTCTGAAAGTCAAACAGGCAAGTGGATATTATCACTGGTTCCAGGACAGTTGAAGACACATTAATCTGAAAAATCACCATTTTCCATGCCCTCATTATATATGACATCATTTCTAATTTTCACAGCAACCCAATTCATAGATATAATGTTCCTATTTTACCAATGAGAAATTTGAGGCCCATGGGGATGAAGTAATTTTCCAAAGTTACTGGGATTGCAATCCAGGTCTCTCGGACTCAGGATTCTTAAATCTTTCCTATCTTTGTAGAAGATAAGTTCTTTTGATGTTATTTGCAGCATTTACAAGCTCTTGAGGACAGGACCCATTCTCTATTGCCATGGCCTAGGCCCATGGAAAGTACTTAATTAATCTTTGGTGGGTGAATAAGGAGACAAACTAGAGTATATGGTGTAGAAGAACCTAATTCCAACTGAGATTTTTTTGGGGAGAGGAAGTATAAGTGAGATTTTGGAGGTCTCATCTCCAGGCTTGGTATTCTGAGGGCTTTGCTTTTAACTTTCTAAACATGGAGCTTGTGAAGAGCATTCTGGTGCCCAGATAGCCCTGGCTTTCCTGTAGCAGGACCAGGCAGGTGGAGATGGGATGAGTTTGGTGGACCTTGTTTCTTTCTTGTTTTATTCACCAGAACATCACAGTGGGAAGGATCCTCAGAGACCTCATCCAGTGCTTCTCAGAGTTTTCCCTGAAGAGTAACACAGAGGGCCTTTTAAATTGTATAGCCTCAGGCCCTGCCTACTGAATCTAAATTGCTGGAGTGGAAGCCCAAGAATCATCATTTTTTCCAAGTTACCCATGTGATTCTTTTCCCCAGAGTTTAAGAACCACTGATATATCTATATAAACTGTTTTAAAAATGGGGAATCTGGGGCACAGAGGGATTGAGATGCATATCAAGTTAGTGAAAAAGTCATTTTTGAACCTAGGCCTTTTGTCTCCTAGTCTGTTGTTCTTGCTGTTCCCCATGCCCCTTAATTCATTAACAAAAACATTATGTTCCCATGTTCCCATAATTTTCAGGATAGAATCCAAACCCCTCTTAAGATCAGGCCACTGCCTATCTGAGCAGCCTCACCTCTGCCCACTGTTCTGCCTGCCTTCACTCAGTTTTCCAGGCTCACAGAAGGACTCACAGTTTGTTGAATGGACAGGTAATGCAGACTTCATCCTCTGGCCTTTGCAAACACCACTTCCTTTCCTGGAATGCCCTTCTTCCACCTGGCAAGCTCCCCCTCATCCTCAAGACAGTTCTGGGCAATTCCTCCCTAAGCTGCATGACATGTGCCCCATCTTTTCTGCCATATGAGCCTGTGTGTGTGTGTCTCTCATAGCTCTCACTACACTGAGGTGCTCAGTGGTGTTGTGCTCCTGGGCAGGTAGATGGATGAAGGCTCTTGTGTGCTCATTTCCTGAAGCTGCATGAAATACTGAAGTGCGGCTATATTGAATACATACAGAAAATAGTATATACTGTTAACTGTTATCCACGAGGAGCCTAGGACCTGACTGCGGAGTCAGAGGGGAATTTTAACACAAAGTATTACAAGAGGTGTTGTAAGACAATAAATAATTAACTGGTAAATGACAGGCAGGACAGGCATCCAGGGCAGAGATGAGAGGAAAGAACTTCCTGAAAGAGAAGGCCTTAAATTGGGCTTTGAAGAACAGGTAGGGTTTGGAGAGGAAGGAGGGTTGTCCAGGCTGCGGAAGGAAATGAAGGGCCTTGCCCTCCCCAGGGGAGGTGTCGTGACCCAGCACAGGGAGTCTGCCTCTTGCCCTGTCCGCTGGCTGAAGACAAACACAAGCGGCAGAGACCACGACACCCGCAGAGGTTGAGGAGGTGGTAGGATGGCTGTTTTCAGGTTGTAGTCAGGATTTAATAATTCAGTAGATAAAAAACACCTTGGTGGGGAGGAAGCTGAGAGCCAGAGGCTTCCCAGAGACTCTTGATAAGAGTTTAGCTTAGTTTGGTGGGTTACTATGAGGCTTGTGCCTGCGGGCACTGACAAAAGCTGTGCGGTGTGGAGGATAGAGCTAGGCAGGCTTGGGGTCTAGGCCTCATCCACCACCAGATAGTGGTGTGAGTTGAACAGGCTACCCACCCTCTTTACCTCTCTCTACCTCTGTCTCCTCGTCTCTTCAATAGAGACAATAGTACTCGACCTATCTGTCCTAGGTTGTCATGAGATGGGGAAATAATTGCATTGACATGCTCTAAACCATAAAGTGCTGCACAGATGTAAGAAATTTTCCTCGTGTTTATCAGATCGGTCGTGGAGGTCCCCTCTCATGGAGACAGACTCACATCTTTAGAGGCAAAGCCACTGCTAGACAGTCTGACAAGATGACACGAGTTCCTGGGAGCAGCTGGAAAGGCTAAGACTGAGGGATAGGCACTCAGAGCTAGGGTTGCCTCCTCTGCACAAGGCATTGGGAATAAGACTTCTGTTATCCAGAAACCACCCATCTTTCCTCATATACCTTTTCTCAAAGTCTCCCCCAGTAGACTTAGCGATATGAGGATAAAAGCCATGTTTGATTCATTTCTGTGTTCCCAGGGCTAACCCAAAGGAAAAAGCAACATTAGTAAATCCTTGTGATAATGTTTTAAAAAACCTGTTATCAGATTTGATTATTATGATAATTAAATATTTACTATTCCTCAAATAATTGCTTATCATGGCCATTTTACAGATAGAAGAATTTAGTAAGCGGAGAGCTACAGTTCAGGGCTGTGTGACCCCTTTACCTTAAATCATTGTTTCACATTGTGGAAGGCAGTGCCTTTTTGCAGTTTTAGCACACTGGGGAGTGGCCAGGGCTATATGAAGGGCTTCAGGGACTACTTTCACCTCTGCTGGCTCCTTGGCATTTCTGAGTCCAGGGAATCCTACAGAATATATGGGCATATAGCTGCCATGGCACTCAGTCTGACCCTGGCCGTGGCACCCATGCATAGACTTTGCAACATCAAAAGGCAGAGGTGGGAGCAGAAAGATGACAGAACAATGCTTTGTCATCCTCCCTGTGGCTAGTGGGGTGAAGAGACAGGAAGGGCTTGGGAGGGGAAGCAGGAGCCTGAGCCCATCTCACCCTATTCTGGAGACAGATGTCTTTGTTGGGAAGAGGACAGTTCACTGGCTGAGTGAAGGTGACTAGCTGTAAACATGGGGTCTCAAAACCCCCCTTGGAGGCCAGCTGGTGCACTGGTCTTGGATTAGTCACTAGCTTCCATGCATTTCCTTATTCTTCCTCAGTGAGAGTGGGTAAGTATATGTCCCCTCACACCTCCTTTCCACCTTTAGTCACTTTTTTTGGATAGAGAAGAGTGTGAGATCTAATGATCTGGGGGCTTCAGCAAAAAGATCTGGGACAGGGCTTCTTAAACAGGGTTTTGTGTGGAAAATGCTTACTGCTAAGACCTTGAACTGTGACTAGCTGAACTGGACTGGGCCCTAGCTCTACCACTGACCGATTGTGCCACCCTTCTGAACTTCAGTGTCCTCATCTGTAAAATGAGGGGAGTAAACTTACACCTCACAGAGTCATTCTGAAATAAATAAGTAAATGAAAATGCTTTGCAGACTGTAACACACTACTCAGTTCCAAAGAGTGTTCTGTGGAACACCCATACTGTAGGATTTTAACAAGGGCTAGGTGGAAAAAGGCTGTCAGACAAGAGACTGCCGAGTAACCCACATTAAACAGATGGTTCTTACTCAGCACTGTGCCACTGAGGGGCAGGGGAAGTATGCATGATTCCCAAAGGGAAATAGTATTCACTGAGAGAATGTGCTTTTGGAAGCATAAGTAAGGGTAATAGCTGGCATGTACTGAGAGGTGGGGTAGGCCAGGCACTGGGCCAGCCCCTTTGCTCATAGTGTCTCATTAACTCCTACAATATCCATGAGGGTACTGCTTTATCATCTCCATTTCAGGTAAAGAAACTTGGCACTGAGAGGTTAGGTAAATTACCCAAGATTATATAGTAAATTCATAATGAAATCCAGACAAGTGGTCTGGTACTAGAGCTCATTTATTTAACAGCCACAATCTACTACTGCCACTAAATACTTATGACTAGAATTACTTTTATTATTATTCCAAAAATAAGGTAATGTTATGGCCTTATTTACTTATTATATATTTATTTGCTGACTCAGCAAGTATTTGTCAAGCACATAGTTATGACCTGACACCATACTTGGCAGTGGAAATACAACTATGGAGAAGGCAGCCACACTTCCTGTCCTCATGGAGCATTTGGTCTGTAGGGAACATAGTCAAGTAAACAGGTGATTGCGATAATAAGTACAGTAATTGGGAGATGCCTCAGGTACTAGGGGAGCTCTTAGGAGGAACGTCTACCTCACATTGAGGAAGTATCACTGGAGGAGGTGACTTATCAGAGGCCTAAAAATGAACTGGAGTTAGCCAACTGAAGGCACAGGAGAGGGGAAAAGGTCTCAGGCAGTGGCATAGTATTTGCAAAAACTCAGAGGCAAGCAAGAGCATTAGGAAGGGGATGGTTACAAATGAGACCTCAGAGGTGAGCAGGGGCCTTCCTCATGGACATTCCTTATTAGCTGGGCTGTGATGCTGGCACTGTGTTGACATTTGTCCCTGAACTGAATAGCCTCAGATGTGTTCTTTGAGTTCATCTGCTTTTTATGGTAAGCACCATTTTTATGGTTAGCATCATTGCATTCATGAAACTACTATAATTTGTCTGCTCAGTGTCTGATTCTTGCAATAGACCATTAATTTTTTAAAGTCAAGGACCGTGTTATTCGTTAGTGTATCTCTAGAAGCTACCACTACACATTGGTGCTCATTAAATGCTGTTTGTTAAATGAATGATGTGTTTTCTTTGTAAAATGGATTACATCCTTCCTGCTTTCCTGAGCCAACTACCACTTTTCCTCAGGTTCATCATTATGTCCAGCAAGTTGGTATCCTATGTGGCAATTCAGTGGTGCCTTTAGGGGCTTTTCAGGTACTGCATTCTATGATTTCCTCTTTCAGCACTGTTCTTTTCCTTCCTAGCACTCAGTTGTAATCAGTCTGCTTGATTCTGAAGCATCTCCTCAGCCTTCTTGTTTACTTCTAATCTGCAGTGGGCTGGAAATAAGATCACTTACCATGGTTTAATAAGACTGTTTGCAACTAAGAGTTAGTAATCTCTGAGTTAGGTCCCAAGGGCTCTCTTACGGGAAAAATGCAGATGCCATTGCACATGGTACTTGTAGGTGAGCTACTCAGAGGCTTTCTTCCTGTTCTTCCTGCTCCAGGAGAGGTCAGGTAGCACTCCGGGGGTGGAGGTGGGGGTGTCATCAGTCTGGAGAGCCTCCATCTGGTGCAGAAGAGCTGACCAACCACCAATTCATTAGGCCACAAGAAAGTATGGTCTGTTCTCCAGGTATACACTCCACCAACTTTGTTTTGGTCAAACAGTTGACATACTTCCACCTAAGCTAGTTTATCCAGGTACTAGCTACAAACTTCAGGCTGATTCCTATTAAGGCAAGTTCCATAGAAAGTTCCTTCACTTGAGCAGGGAAAGGAGGGAGTAGAAGGAGCCAAGGCTGGAACCAGAACCTCTGGGGCTCTGGTCTCTGATTCCTCATTGGCAAAATGAGGGTGATAGCATGATATGATGGAAAGAAAGAGCAATGAGTCAGATTAGATCTGGGTTCTAATCCTCACTCAACCACTTATTAGCTGTGTGACCTCTGTGCTCCACTTTCCTCATCTACAAAGTGGGAATTACACCTACTATATAAGATAGTTAGGAGAATTAAGTAGATTGTGTGAAGTGACCATGCCAGCGCAGAGTAGGTCAGTAAGTGAAATCTATTAGTATTAGGAAGAGGCATGACAGTCTTCTGGCTTTTGAGACTTTTAAAAAGGAACTGCAGTTTTACAGGAGGGGAAAATGTATAGACTTCTCCCAAGACCACTTGGGAAAGAATAGTTTAGGAATTGTCTACTGCTTTTGACTACTTAGGCAAGGTTACCTCTTGACTGAATTATACCCCTTTAACCAGTGGGAGGTAAGAAGAGCCTACCCTTTGCAGGCCCTGTGCCCTGGGCTAGGGAAGAGGGGGCACAAGGAGTTAGGACCCAAATTCTACCCACAACGAATTTAGCTTAGGAAGAAACATAAGATAGTTACTCTGATAATTTCTACATGACGCAAAAAGAAATCTCACCACCTAAGCAGCATAGATACTGTTCTGTGAGGTCTCAGTTCCCAGGAACTGGGAGTTGGGGTAACCTTCCAGTTTATTGCCCAAACTGGGACCATCCATGACAACAGGCATAAAGCAGGAGCATCCCAGTTGAACAGGGGCATGTGTAATTACTCAACCCAGAGGTTCCTGTAAATGTGCTGGAACTGGTTTTAGGTTGTTTTGTATGAAATTGGAGAGAAAGTCTTGAATATTAGCACTGGATTGAGCCTGGGGATTTTTGTTTTTTTGACCACACAAAATGTTTTTGCTTCTTGCCTTCAAAAAAGTATTCTCAGTACATTTATTAAGGGTAAAAACAGATTATAAAATTGTGATATGGTAAGTTCCAATTTTGTAGGATGTATATGTATGTATGTATGTATATATATGTATTTTGTAGAATATTATTTCTAGAAGGACATGTTCCAAAATAGTAAATGCAGTTTCTCAAGCTGCTGAGATATCAATGCTTTTTTTCCTTTGTACTTTCCTGTTGTTTCAAAACTTTAATAGCTTTTATAAATTAAAAAAGTTATTTACAAAATAATATTAAGTACTCACTAGATTGTAAACATCTTCAGAGTAGGGATGTGTGCTGCTTTTCTTCTAAGAACAGCCTCTGTCTCCTACTTGACTCATCCACTATCTCACTCAGCCTTTTCTTCACCTGGATAACTCCTCTTCACCCTTCAAGACTCCTGTCTTCTGGGATCCTCTCTTCATGCCCAAACTGAACAAAGCTCCCCTCTGGCTTTTTATGTCATCCTATTATACCTCTAACATAGCACTTACCTTGGACAGTACTGTAAACATCTGTTTCTTGTCTGCCTCCTTTGTCAGATTAGGTAAGGACCATATCTGATTTATTTCTATGTCCCCAGATAAATCCTAACACATAATAGTTGTCAGTAAACATTTGTGGAGCTAACTGGCCTCTGATTTTACCTCCTCTTGCCCAGCACAGATGGCCAGGCACATAGTAGGTACATTATATGTTTAGTAAGTAGGTAGATGAGTGAGGGAGGAAATTAAAATGCCAAGAGAAAGAAGGTGGGACTGGTGGCTCATTTGTTGCTGATAGAAGGGTTTGTGTTCCTGTCTCCCAGTCCTGGTTACCCGAGAGGATGACTTCAACAATCGGCTGAACAACCGCGCCAGCTTCAAGGGCTGCACAGCCCTGCATTACGCCGTCCTTGCCGACGACTACCGCACTGTCAAGGAGCTGCTTGATGGAGGTGAGAGTGGGGATGAGTGGGGCAGGGGGTTGACAGGGAGATGGCACTTGGCAGTCTCTCACTGTGGAAATGCCATGCTTCCCCAGATCCCTGTTACCCTCCCAGAGCAGGGAATCCTTCATGAGAGTGGCAGTGCACATGTGTGGTTGGCCCTCGTGTGGCTGGAATGTGTTCTTTACCTATGTGTGTGTGATGCACCACTCTATCCTGCCTGTCTGTGCTCTGCACATGCTCTGGGAGGTTTCTTGATTGTTACTCTCCCTGGAAGTGCCCTCTCTTCTCCCCTGTAACTTCCAGAGCAGGGCTGATGAATCAAGGGGGAGGTCCTTCAAACCCCTACTAAGCCAGGTCTCAAAGGCATCTCCCTTAATCCCACTTCCCCACCCCAATCTAAATTAGACACCTTCCATTACTCTAAGTCATGGCACCCTGTTCTTTTCTGTCATCGCACTTGTCACAGTCTGGAATTATTTTTATGTGTTCAGTAGCTTTCTCCCTAACTTGACTTTGAGCTCATGAAGGCAAGAACCATGGCTGATTTGTTCCCAGCACCTAACATAGTACCTGGCACACAGTAAGCACTCAATAAACTTTTGTTGAATGATTGAATACCCTCTCTTTGGAGAGCATCAATTTAGTTAGAAGGACAATATGTGCGATCCCTAGACTTAGGCTGGTGTGGTCCTGTCCAGATCAGTGCAGTTATCTGTTACCTGCCAGATGCCTCTCAAGCAGTCTCTTTCCCTCTCACTTCCTGTTGTCCCACTCCAGTCTCTCTTTGGGATAGGGAAGGAAGCATCTTGCCAGGATGTGTGGCAGCCAGGCCCCTGAGTGAGTATGGCATATGACTCCTGTTAGTGCCCTCACTGCCACTTCTTGAGGGCCTAAGGACCCTTTCTTGGGCCTGGATGCCAAGGTCCTCGTCAGTGATCGTTCTTCATAGAACCTAGGAGCTGGAAGGGTCCTCAGAGGTCTTCTTGGTCACCCTGGTGCCTGGCCCCTTTCCTCCTGGCAGAAACCTCTCTAACAGCTGACTGCCTGGCATTTTCTTGGATCCTGGCAGGGACTGAGGGAACCCCACTTCCTCCCTGAGAGTCTATTCCATTTTAGTTCTTTTCTGACTGGTTTAAATACTTTCTCTTAAATGAGCTGTGATTTTCTTCTCTGTAACTTCTGCCAACTTCTGTCCTCTGCAGCCCAATAACTTTTTTCAAAATCCATTCTTCAGAGGAAGTTCTTTCAGCCCCAGAGCCTTTGCCTCCGTGGACCATCATGTCCAGATCATCTTATAGTCCTTGTCATGTGATTGGTCTGGATGGATTTCCCATTAACTCCCAAATCCTGCCACCTGCCATCAGCCACAGCCACACTGGCTTAACACCCGGGCCTGGCACATACCCCTAGCCTACCAGGGACCTGCCCCAGGGCAGCCAGGGTGTGCCTTGGTCTACAGCACATAACAACAGGGGGGGCAGGACTGCTCATGGATGTGGTGACAGTACCTGGGATAACTGGTGCTTGCAGAGCAAGAGCTCACTACTCACAGAAACAGACTTAGAAAACGTCCCTAAGCAAGCTACTCACTTTGTCCTTTAGAAAGCTCTCTGGTGAGACATTTGTAGCTAAGAATTGGAACATTTGTGGGACTTCTCTCTGCCATGCCTTAAAAATCAATCAATACCCCCAGCTATTGTCCTTTGGTTTACATTCCCTGCTTCCCCTCAGCCGCCAAACATATAGGGAGTTCACTCTAAAAAGAGACCCTCTCCCAGCCTTACAGATCGAACACCTTTGAAATGAAGAGGCACAGGCCTTTTATGAAGTGCTCCCCATCCTTACCCCGCAGGCCAAGGCTGGCCATTTGAGCCGTTCCAGGGGCATGGTTCCTGCCTGTTGACTTGAACAGATGCCCTTAGCCCCCACCTTTATAGTTCGCCCACCTGCTTTTTTATCCAGCATCCATTTACACGCCTACCCCAGCCTCCCAGCCTCAAGGGCCAAAACCATTAGCCTACTTATTTCTCCCTTCCCGACCTGAACAAGTGGCCATCACTCAGGGCCTGCAGGCCTGCCGACTTCTGACCTCCCTCCCCCCTTGACCTCTCTTGGTCTGCCTGTGTGTGTGACCAGCCAACCGAGAGGCAGGATCCTGCTCTCTTGTCCTAGGGGCTATTACCAGTAACATTTTCAAAGTCTTCTGACCTCAGCTGACCTCCTCCAGAGAGTTTCAGGGAAGGCAGGGGACCTGCTTATATTTGCCACCAGCTTTGCTGCAGCAACTTAAAGGGGGCTGTGAGATCCAAGGCAGTGCTAGACACAGGCCAGCCTGTGCTTAAGAGGCCCACACAGAACCCTTGTTCTTAAAATTGCCTAGTCCACAGGGATTTGGGGTATCCAGATCTTAAAGGGTCAGAATTAGAGGGGCAGTGGCTCTTGCCCTCTAGTCAGCAGGTCCCCAGGTGAGCGCTGGGAAGGGGGTCCAAGCAGCATCAGTCTGATACTGTGGGGAGTTTCCTGACCCCTCAGGCAGCAGCATGGATTAATAGAAAGGACTCCTCAGGCATCCAAGTTAGGCCACCCTGGGTTTGAATCCCAGCTCCCGCATCTACTAGCTATATTGCCTTGAAGATGCTACCTTAACTCACTCAGCCTGTTTTCTTGTCTGTAAAATAACACCTGGCAAGTATCACAGGGATAGTGTGAGGATTAGAGGAAATGTCTATAAAAGCCTCTGGTACATGGTACATGCTCCATGATTGTGGAAAGAAATCAAACTCTTACCCTGGCAGCTATAATCCCATCCCTCCCCAGATGCAACCTGTGCTCCTGCCCAAAGCCTTCTAAATTCTGATTCTCCCCGCAACTTCCCCACCCTGCTGAAAACGCCGTCTCTTCTCACCTAGATCCTCATAGTCATCAAGGCCTCCCCCTCTTAGGAAACGTCTCCCGGTAGTCTGGTCCACTCTGATAGCACCACCTCTGAACTCTTACAGTGTTGGGCTGGGCGCTTAGCACAGAAAGGTCACTTCATCTTCAGGAGGCCCAGTAGCATAGAGAAAAGAACACAAGCTTGGGGGCCAGACAGACCTGGGTTTAAATCTCAGCTTTGTAATGCGAGTCTGGGCAAGCCAGTTGCTTATCTCTGAGACTGCAGGGCCTCCCAAGATGAATCACGCAATGTGTCCCTGACCCAGAGAGACTGTCAGACTGGTGAGGGAGACAGATATGAAAACAGTCAGGGACAGCTGGGTGGGTGCTCTGGCAGGGCCTGGACAGGGGTTCTGGGATATAGAGGAAACACCTACATCTGCCTGGTGAACAGGGATATGGAATCAGTTACAGAAGCTTCCCAGAGGAGGGAGTGCTTAAGCCTTACCTGGAAGGGTACTGGGAGTTCACCAGATAATTTCTGTGGAAGGTTTCTGAATTCGCTGGCAGCAGTTTTGTATCCCTGGCCTCCATAGAAAAGTGAGTACAGGCCCCTATTATTTTCATTTCTGAAGATGGCTGCTTCTGCCCATGTTGCTGGCTTATGAGCAGGAAGGCTTTGCTTCAGCTGTTCTCTGTCAAGTACAAGATAAGATTGGAGGTGGGAGACCGGACAACTGGGAAAAGGAGTAATCAAGGAAGTGGGAACCACCTCCCTCAAGCCTCTACCAGACTCATCCCAATTATAACTAGGACTGTTAAGGTGCTTTTGCAGCTCTTTCCTCCCAGGGATGTGATCCTACTGCCAGATCCATCATCCTAAACATATCTCTAATCATGGCAGCCTTTCTTAACCAGGGTTCCTCCAGAGAATTAAGCCCTAATGTTCTAAGGTGTCCATTATACACAAGGAATTAACTTCTCTCCCAGGCATAGAACTTGGTACCAGGTATGCCATTCTTGGGAGAACTGAGAAAATTATTACTGAAATAGTTCCCTATATGTGGTTCAAAGGAGAAACCCCAGTTGAGAAAGGCTTCAAGGGAAGAGTGTGAACTGTGGAGTCAGGATCTGAACATCTGCCCTGCCACTTAGTAGCTGTGAGGTCCTGGGAGCTGCTGACTGCTCTGTGGTTCTTTTTCCTCATCTGGAGATGCCAGTGTGCCATGTACCTTCTGAGGTTTTGTCAGGATTAGGACATGTGTAGATACATCAAGTACGCACTTGATATATAATATCTGTTATTAGCTTCAAAAACACACAATGCTCACTTGTTAAAATCAGTAAAAAATAAAGAATCCTACCCATCCTAACTTTTTAACCTGGTTTGAGAGTTGTCCTAGTCTGACCCTCACCTATTCTTTCTTCTCGTGCCCTAATATCCAGCCACACTGTAGTGTCAATTCAGTGTTCCCACCTTAGTGCTTTTACTTAAGCAGGTCTTTCTGCCTCTATTTTTCCTTTAAGTCTTGGTTTCTCAGCCTGGTGGAATTCTTTTTGCCAGTCAGTTCCCAGCTCTAATGCCACCTCCCTTCTGAAGTCTTCCCTTTTCCCTGGGATTTGGCTTCAGTCCTCCCTACCAGACTGAGGCACATTGAGGGCAAAGACTATGCCTAATTTTTCCTTCCTCCTTTGCCACATTGCTCAGCACATAGTTTAGTGTGCGTTTGGATGTGCTGATAAATCTCCAAAGCCACTGTAGGTTTTCTGCCACTTGGAGGTGTGGTATCTTTCCTTCCTGGCCTGCTCGTTCTTAGTGTCATAGTGTATCTGCCTTTTTTGAGCTTCACATGTGAGCCACCTCTTTGCAACTTTCCTTCTCCTCACAGTCACAGTGCCACTGTCCCCAGCGATCATCACCTCACCAACACTGTGGGCTCTAAGAAACCAATAGCACTTTCCCCAGAGCTTCCCTCAGCATCTTTCCTGCCTTCTTCCATGGCTTCTCCTGGCTTCCAAGTACATGGCCCAGGTGTCAGTGTTAACCAGCCATCATCAAATGAGTCCGTAAGTTCCTCATTATCCCCACCTGCAGTAAAGAGCCTTTCCAGTGCTGACATCTTCCCTTTAACAGCCTGTTAGTTTGTTGTCGGGCCCGGAAACTTAGAGTTCCAGTTCTTGTTCCACTTTACTGTCTACCTGGCTGTACTGCCAGAGGGAATTGGCTTTACCTCAGGCTCTTCTCTGTGGAACCTTCACTCTCTGATTCTTGCCAGCAATGCAAAGAAGGGGAATGAACACTGGGCTGAAGATCAGAAGCTTTGGCCCTGCCCCTGACAAATCCTTTCTCCTTCAGGCAAATCCTTTCTCCTCCTCAGTAAAATAGAGGAGTTAGGGTAGTTGATCCCAAGAACCCTTTCCAGCTCCAGCATCCCTGTAACCCCTGGGCAAGTCTTTTCATTTTTTTTTCAAACACTTAGTGAACATCTCTCTTGTCATAGGCCCCACCCTAGGCACCTGGGAAATAAAGATGATCCAGACATCTTTGCCCTTAATGAACTCATAGTTCAATGAGGAAATCAGACATTTTAATAAAGAATTGCCATCTCGTGTATTAATGGAGATGTATAGAAGGTGTTGAAGGATCATAAAGAAAAGACCTTTTAAATCTCAGGGAACGGTAGAGAAAGACTAGTGTAGGAGATGGTGTTTGCACTAAGTCTTAAAGGATGAATGCAAGTTCATTAGGCATATGAGGGAGAAAGGCGGAGGGAACAGCATGTTCAGAGGCAAAGAGGATGAAGCAGAATACTTCATTCAGGATGTTTCAGATAGTTCAGAAGAGCTGAATTTATAGGGCATGGATGGAAGGGTCAGAAGACAAAAATAAGCAGGCACATTATGCTTGTAGCATAAGCTTTGCTGAGGAAATTGTACTTTTTCTCCAGTTGGAAACAATTAAGATTTAGGGGAGGGAAGGATTGGATTTCTGTTTAACAGGACAGATGGTTAGAAGTTTCAAAGACATTTGTCAGTAGTAGTTAAATGGATAAATTATGGAATGTTCACCAATGGAATAATGAATGAAAAAATGAACAGATGAACAAACTCTTGCTCTATGCAACAACACAGATGAATATCACAAACCTAACATCTGGACATGGAAGAGTACTTACTGTATGACTCATTTATATGTAAGTTCAAAATACACAAAACTAACCAATCGTATAAGAACTCAACGTAGTGGTTACCCTCCGGAGGGCAGATAGTGACTGGGAGAGGGCACAAAGGGGCCCCTGGAATGTGGAATGTTCTGTTTCTTTATGTAGATGCTGATTATGCAGGTGTATTTACCTTGTGAAAATTCTTTGAGCTGTATCCTTAAGTATTTTTTGTACTTTTCTTATATATTGCATACTTGAAAGAGAGGTTTAAAAAGAAAAAAATGGATTAGAAGAAGCATGATTGGAGAAAGGGAAAATATTTCATTTGAACACTATTGTAATTGTTTACATGAGGCCTAAACCAAGGCAGTTGCAGTGGGAAAGGCGAGAAGAGGACTGAGCCCAGAAATATTTAGGAGTAGAATCAGTAGGCTCACTCTTCTCCAGTGACACTAGCCTTCTCTTGACCATCAGAACATTGAGCTCCTTCCCTTCCTGGCCTCTGTACCCATCTCTCCCAGTGATGGGAATGTCTCTCCCTTAGGAATTCAGGTCTCAAATCAACATCCCCTCCCTCAGAGAGGTAGTCCCTGACCACCCTAGTAAAATAGCTGCCTCAGTCACTTTCTATCGTATTACCCTATTTTATCTTCTTGATGGTGCTTATCAGTCCCTAAAACAATTGTGAGTATTTGTTTACATGTTTATCATCTCTCTCTTCCCCTACGATGCAAGCCTTGTGATCACAAAGATCTTGTCTCTTTATTTTACTGCTGTATTCACAGGTCTAGAAAAAAACTCATAGCTGGAATATGGTAGGTGATTAATAAATAGCTGTTGACCAAGGAACCTATGGAACAATGAAATCTAGAGATGCATAACAGGCAGTTGGATAAATGGGTCTGAAGCTCAGGAGAGAAAGGACTCTTAAATTGGATATGAAGATTCAAGAGTTGTCCATCTCTTGGGGGGTGGAAGCTGGTTGGGTCTGTGAGTTGTCTTTGGAAAGTTGTAGAGCTAAAGAGGCTTAAGGACACAACTGAGAGAAACTACATTTCAGATGTGAACATCAAAAGAGGAGCCAGTGCAAAATATTCAAGGAAACAGGGAAAAGGAAAAGCAGAAGAGAGTAGTGGGGAGTTGGTTACTTTAAGGCAGTGCTAATCAGTCTATGAAAGACCTCTTTTTGTTGTTTGAATTTGCAATCTATCAGGAATAGAAGTGAATTAATAGAAAAATTTAATTTTAAAAAGCCATACAAAATAGAGGCCCAACTTTGTCTTTAGGTTCAACAAATATAAAAACACTCTACATCTTTATAAAAGTTTCAGACACTTACTCTCACTTCTGTACTCATCTCATCAAGGATGGTTCACAAACCAGCACCAGCACCTGGACCACACTTTAAGCACCACTACTCTATTGGTATGCCTGAGCAAGAAGGGAAGACAAATGAGCAGAATATAGGCTCTGCCACAAGTAGCTTAAAGTCCCATGAGGTAGACAGTTTGGGACACATAGCCATACTGTGTGACACAGGGATCAAATCACTGCCATTACAGTGCAGGCACTGGGGACTGTGATCTGCCCCAGCTCACCCCTGAAGAACCTTTGGCAGATCATAGCCCTTCTCTGGCATCACTTTCTTCACCCATATGATAAAGAGATCATGTCAAATAATAGAATGTTAAAGGTTTCCTCACACTGGATACAGAGTAAAAAACCCTCCATGCCCATAGTTATCTCTGGAAGTGAAGAGGAGCAACTTTTAATGGTACAAGGTTTCTTTAGGGGATGATGGAAACATTCTAAAATTAGATTGTGGTGAAAACTCTGTAAATATACTAAAAAACCATTAAATCATATACTTGAAGTGGGTATATTTTTTTAATTAAGATATCACTGATACACAACTTATGCTCAGATTTCACATGAGCAACATTGTGGTTACTACATTCCCCCCTATTATCAAGTCCCCACCACATACCCCATTATAGTCACTGTCCATCAGCACAGTAAGATGCTATAGAGTCACTGCTTGTCTTCTCTGTGCTATACGTCCTTCCCATGCCCCCACTATATTATGTGCACTAATCATAATACCCCTTAATTCCCTTATCCCTCCCTTCCCACCCATCCTTCCCAGTCCCTTTCCCTTTGGTAACCGCTAATCCATTCTTGGGTTCTGTGAGTCTGCTGCTGTTTTGTTCCTTCAGTTTTTGCTTTGTTGTTATACTCCACAGATGAGTGAGATCATTTGGTTCCTCTCTTTCTCCACCTGGCTTATTTCACTGAGCATAATACCCTCTATCTCCATCCATGTTGTTGCAAATGGTAGGATTTGTTTTCTTTTTATGGCTGAATAATATTCCATTGTATATATTTACCAACTTCTTCTTTATCCGTTCATCTACTGACGGACACTTAGGTTGCTTCCATGTCTTGGCTATTGTATATAGTGCTGTGATAAACATAGGGGTGCATATGTCTTTTTGAATCTGTGATCCTGTTTTCTTAGGGTAAATTCCTAGGAGTTGGAATTCCTGGGTCAAATGGTATTTCTATCTTGAGCATTCTGAGGAACCTCCATACTGCTTTCCACAATGGTTGAACTAATTTACATTCCCATCAACAGTGTAGGGAGGTTCCCCTTACTCCACATCCTCACCAGCATTTGTTGTTGCTTGTCTTTTGGATGTTGGCCATCCTAACTGGTGTGAGGTGGTATCTCATTGTGGTTTTAATTTGCATTTCCCTGATGATTAGCGATGTGGAGCATCACTTAATATGCCTATTGGCCATCTGAATTTCTTCTTTGGAGAAGTGTCTGTTCAGATTCTCTGCCCATTTTTTAATCAGGTTATTTGCTTTTTGGGTGTTGAAGTGTGTAAGCTCCTTATATATTTTGGATGTTACCCCTTATTGGATATGTCATTTATGAATATATTCTTCTATACTGAGGGATGCCTTTTTCTTCTACTGATGGTATCCTTTACTGTACAGAAGCATTTTAGTTTGATGTAGTCCCACTTGTTCATTTTTGCTTTTTGTTTCCCTTGCCTGTGGAGATATGTTCATGAAAAAGTTGCTCATGTTTATATTCAAGAGAGCTTTGCCTATGTTTTCTTCTAAGAGTTTTACGGTTTCATGACTTACATTCAGGTCTTTGATCCATTTCGAGTTTACTTTTGTGTATGGGGTTAGACAATAATCCAGTTTCATTCTCTTACATGTAGCTGTCCTGTTTTGCCAACACCAGTTGTTGAAGAGGCTGTCATTTCCCCATTTTATGTCCATGTCTCCTTTATTATATAGTAATTGGCCATATATGCTTGGGTTTATATCTGGGCTCTCTATTCTATTCCATTGATCTATGGCTCTGTCCTTGTGCCAGTACCAAATTGTCTTGATTACTGTGGTTTTGTAATAGAGCTTGAAGTTGCGGAGTGTAATCCCCAATGCTTTATTCTTCCTTTTCAGGATTACTTTGCCTATTCAGGGTCTTTTGTGGTTCCATATGAATTTTAGAACTATTTGTTCTAGTTCATTGAAGAATGCTGTTGGTATTTTGAAAGGGATTGCATTTAATCTGTATATTGCTTTAGGCAGGATGGCTGTTTTGACAATATTAATTCTTCCTACCCATGAACATGGGATGTATTTCTATTTATTAGTGTCTTCTTTAATTTCTCTCCAGTGTCTTGCAGTTTTCAGGGTATAGGTCTTTCACTTCCTTGGTTAGGTTTATTCCTAGGTATTTTATTCTTTTTGATGCTATTGTGAATGGAGTTGTTTTCCTGATTTCTCTTTCTGCTAGTTCATCATTAGTATGTAGGAATGCAACAGATTTCTGTGTATTAATTTTGTATCCTGCAACTTTGCTGAATTCAGATATTAGTTCTGGTACTTTTGGAGTGGATTCTTTAGGGGATATTTTATGTACAATATCATTAATCTGCAAACAGTGACAGTTTAACTTCTTCCTTACCAATCTGGATGCCTTTTATTTCTTTGTGTTGTCTGATTGCTGTGGCTAGGACTTCCAGTACTATGTTGAATTAAAGTGGGGAGAGTGGGCATCCTTGTCTTGTTCCCGATCTTGAAGGAAAAGCTTTCAGATTTTCACTGTTAAGTATAATGTTGGCTGTGGGTTTGTCGTATATGGACTTTATTATGTTGAGGTACTTGCCTCATTATATATGTTGAGGTATGTTGAGGTACAAAAATACCCATTTTGTTGAGAGTTTTTATCATGAATGGATTTTGAATTTTGTCGAATGCTTTTTCAGCATCTATGAAGATGATCATGTGATTTTTGTTCTTCTTTTTATTGATGTAGTGGATGATGTTGATGGATTTTCGAATGTTGTACCATCCTTTCATCCCTGGAATAAATCCCAGTTGATCATGATGTATGATCTTTTTGATGTATTTTTAAATTTGGTTTGCTAATATTTTGTTGAGTATTTTTCTGTCTATGTTCACCAGGGATATTGGTCTGTAGTTTTTTTGTGTGTGATGTCTTTGCCTGGGTTTTCATGTTAGAGTGATGTTGGCTTCATAGAATGAGTTTGGAAGTATTCCCTCCTCTTCTACTTTTTGGAAAACTTTAAGGAGGATGGGTATTAGGTCTTCTCAAAATGTCTGATAAAATTCAGCGGTGAAGCCCTCTGGTTCCAGGTGTTTTGTTCTTGGGTAGTTTTTTGATTACCGATTCAATTTCATTGCTGCTGGTAATTGGTTGGTTCAAATTCTCTGTTTCTTCCTGGGTCAGTCTTGGAAGGTTGTATTTTTCTAGAAAGTTGTCCATTTCTTCTAGGTTGTCCAGTTTGTTAGCATGTAATATTTCATAGTATTCTCTAATAATTCTTTGTATTTTGGTGGTATCTGTAGTGATTTTTTCTTTCTCATTTCTGGAAATGGGTGAGTTTTAATAGTACTTAAATTGTATCTCAGTAAAGTTGTGGGGAAAAAAAACAAAAACAAAAAAGAAAGAATATCCTCTATGCCACTCAAAACCAGAAAAGATTTGCTTGGATGAGTGAGTGGTTCTAGGCCAGAAAGCCAGGAGGACTCAATTGGCCCCATAGCTAAGGTGGTGCATAAGAGGAGCCCCTCTTTGGTATATCAAAGTTTATTTTTAAAGAATACTGTTAAAAACTTGTCTATAAAGCCTTCTCTTACCTGAACTGATTTCTACTGATTTCCTTTTATTACTTTAGCAAGTATGTATAGGAGCCCAGCCTCATGAAGCTTAAAGTCTGATAGTGTATAGACATTAGGCAAAAAATTACAAAACTATTAGCTAATTACTATTGAGATAAGTATTATTTAATGAAGAGTAGAGGGCATAATGAGGACCTAATCTTATCTGAAGGGGGTGAGGGAAGTCTTCCCTGAGCAAATGGCATATATGTTAAGACCTGAAGTGTGGATGTTAGCTTTTCCTTTAACTTGAGAAAATCCTCTGGAGAGCAATGGCCGTTAGTCATCCAAAGAACCCTGCACTCCAGTTGGTGGCATTGTGGGGAATGGAGGGGTTCTGTGGTGGCATGATTGAAGTCCATGTGGTAGGTCTTGGCTAAAAGGGACCCTCTGTGTCCCTGAGCCTCTCCCCTGCCCTGGGCCTAGTCAGCCTCTTACCCAGTGCAGAATGAAGAAGTGTTCTTGCTAACCCCCAGGGAAAGGTATTTTCATATCCCAGACCCTGTGGACATAGAGGAGTCACTGCATGGTTGACTTAGAGATGAGCGCCTGGTCACCAGAGCCCCAGCTCTCCCAGAGCTGCCTGCCATCCAGGCACCCGCATTTCATCAAGGCTTTAATCGACTCCAAGCAGTCCTCAGAAGAGCCTGGCTGGTATCCGGCATGACCTCATCACCACCAACAGTGGCAGCTGGAGGCTGCGGCTCCTCTGGGTGAGACAGAGGTCAGCATCAGCTGGGCCAGGTCTGGATACATCCTACTCTCTCCACCTGTGCTGGGCCTGGAAACAAGTAGGATTCAGATTTCCCAAGACAGGGCTAACTGCCCTTTGCCAGCCTCCTCATGCCCTTCCAGTGGTGCTCTTGGGCAGAATGCACAAAGGGCCACACTGCTGCTGTAAGAAAGGGAGCATCAATTTGAAGGTCAGGGCCTACAAAATAGCAGCAAAGTTCCCATGAAACTGGAGGATTGCCCAAGAAGGTTCCCTTCCCAAAGGAATTTGCTTCTAGCATTCATAGGTCTGGCAGTGTCCCAGGAAGAACATAGCAGAGATATTCTTTGTAGCTTCCTGAACATCAGACTACTTCCTGAACATCAGACTACTTCCCGAACATCATTTTGGAAATGAATTATTTTAAATGTAGCAGAAGAGAGCTTGCCATTTCAGAAATCCTTCAGAGACTCCCTTTGAAGTAATGAACACTGTGTGATGGAAGTGCTGAGTGAGGGTCTGGTGACCTGGCACTGACTTGACCTTGCTGAGGGACCTTGAACAAGTCACTTCCACTCACTGAGTATCATTTTCTCCATCTGTAAAATTAGATAGTGGGACAGCAATCTCAAAGCTCCCTTCCATTTTCTTATTTTGTAATACCAAGTGATTGATTGCCCTTTGATTTATCTAATTCCAAGTCTTAGGTATTCATAATTATTCAGCAACTCAGTTATTTTCCTGCAGCTGACCACCAGCATCCCTCTTCTGGGTTCCTCTGATGTATACTCTTAAAGCATCCTGTATGGTTTCTTTATCACACTTACCACAACATGTAGTCTTATAGCCATTTGTTTGACAGAGCTCACCTTTGTTACACAGTGCAATCTCTGAAGGATCTTTGTCTGCAGTGCTTATATTCCCAGTGCTTTACACTGACCTTAGCACATACTAGATCAGTAAACATTTGTTGACTAAGTTAATTTAAAAATGGGCACTAGACATTTCAGGAAATAAAAACAGAAAAGGTACAGGCCCCTCCCCCAGACTACACCCTATAGGCTGCTAATTTGGTGGAAAGGCCTGTACACCAAGCATGCTGAGAACAGTGTAGGACAATAGGTAACAGGACTCTGAATTAAATGTAAGCAAAGGGCAAAATAAACAAGTGTAATAAACGAGGAGGAGAATGGTCAGAGTTGGCACTGTAGAAGTCTTCATGGAGAAGAGGGATGGGAGGCAGATCCCCAAAGGACAGGTAGAATTCAAACAGGCAGAAGGAAGGAGGAAAGCTTTTCAGGTGAGGCAGCAACAGAAATGAGCTTTGTATGTTAGAGACTTGGAAGAAAGTGGCCACCTGCTGGGTTATGGGTAGGAAGGCTTGAGTGTGGAGGGCCTTGAGGATGAGCCAGAGGACTTGTCCTTAACTTTGATGTCAATAGAGAGCTCCTGAAGTGACTGTCTAGATTTTTTTAGCAACTGTAGTGATTTTTACTTTTAGAAAATGTTCAATTAAAAAATTTCAAGTCTCCCTTCCACATCGCTGTTTATCCTCCTCAGAGGCAACCACTGTAACTGTTCTTATGTATCCTCCCTATTGCTGCTAAATAGATGATCACAAACTTGGCGGCTTAAAACAACCCAGATTTATTATTTTACAGTTCTGGAGGGAAGTCTAATGCTCTGTCATTAATTACTCCTTCTCTGGAAATGAACAAGCATTCTGTGAGAAGACACTTTTTAGGCCATGTAAATATCCTGCCCCTGATCAAAATTTGCCCCTGGCCTTAGCATCCATTGATGGTTCTTTCCTGAACAATCTCTATATGATGGTTGCAAAATGAATGTTTTATGTGTTTCCAACTCCAGCCCTCACTTTACAGTGATAATACAACATCTGGCATTATACAGTAAGCAAGAACCCCTTCTCCCCCACTAATCTATTTATTATCAAAGTGTGCTCATAGAAACTATTGCTTTAATTGTTCTATAACTCATTACTGTCCTTATGTAGGTGCTGAAGTTGTCTTCAAATTTGGCCACTGTGGCATACCTCTGTCTGTTGTTGTTTTTTTAGCATTTCCTCATTTTCTGTCATAACAAGATGTTTTACTCTTACCTTATATCCACCTTGCTGCTCTCCTGAAATTGGCCATTTCTCTGAGGAGCCCCAAGACTTTTTAGTGGGCACTTGTATTAGAGACTGAAACCTGAGTACCAGGTGTGCTCACTACCCCCTCTAGTGACAGAGCCAAGAAAATATATATAGGCATATGCATGTATGCATGCACATCCATCACAAGATACAAATACTTGTATCTGCACACACAGATACACACATACATACCTCAGAAATCCTGAACACCAGGACTTCCTACTCCTATTCCATTCCATCCCTACAGGGTTTTTTTTATTATCTTCACAGAGTTCATATTTGTATGTCCTTCTTCTGTATTAAGAATGCTGACTCCAAACAGCGCTGATAAATTTACCTAATTCTATAATACATCTAAAAAGCTCCAGACTTGCTTCACCCATACCACTCCAGAAAGCAAACCTAAAAAGAGTTCAGGCCAGGATTTGTTTGCAGTTCTCATACCTGTTCCATCCAAGGCTAAGAGTGTATAGTCAAACACTGGGTTCGTAAGTTACCTGGTTGTTTTTATGTTATTGATTTGAAATAGAGTTGGGTTAATTTTTTCAGTTTGCTTTCAGTTTTAGTTTTTCTCCCCTGCCTGTCCTTGTTTTAATTATGTTGCTTGAACATGTAAACGTTAACTTTTTTCTAAAAAGCACACAAGAAGTAAAACTCCTTCCAGTATAGTATCACTTTCAATCTTTTTCTGCTCCCTTCAGTGAGCCCTGACCCCTTATAGATAACCAATTTTTTTGTTCTCTGGTTTATCCTTCCTATGTTTCATTGTATATGAATAAATAAGCAAGTAAATACATGTATGTTTTGTTATCTTCCATTTTTTCCTACGCAAAAGGTGGCACAACATATATGCTCTTTTGCAGTTGGCTTTTTTGAATGAACCATATTTCTTAGAAATCATTCAATATCAGTATCAGCTCACAGACATCTTCCTCATTCTTTTTTGCAGCTACAAAATACTTATCTGATACTTAGCCATTGAGTTTTCCAATATTTCGCAATTACAAATAATGCTACAAAATAAATAACCTCTTGCATGTATATTGTGGGATTGTTGGAGGTGTGTCTTCCCAGTAAAGTCCTTGAAGTGGTATTATTGCTAGGTCAGAGGGTAAATGCATATGCCCCTTGGTTAGATATTGGAAATTTCTTCTCCATAGAAGTTGTACCATTTTTGCATTTCCAATAGCAATGTATGAAAGTGCCTGTTTTCTCACAACCTATCCAACAGAGTGTATTTTCAAGCTGTGGGATTTTTGCCAATCTGATAGGTGTGATATAGTAACTCAGTGTGGTTTTCAGTTTGATTCTCTGATGAGTGAAGTTGAACATCATTTCATATGTTTAAGAGCCATTTTGTATCTCCTTTTGTGAATTAGCTATTCATGTCTTCTGCCCATTTTTCTACAGGACTTTTGATCTTTATTTTCCTCTTGATACTTAAAAATTATTTGCATGTTAAGTATATTAGCCCTTTATCTATTGATATATATTATAAATACATGGTTTCTCCCATTTTAGACTGTTATGGTTTTAACACTTCCCAAATTATCCTAATATTCAGCCAAGATCAAGAACCACAGGGGTAGTTTAACCTGTGAAAACTGGAATAATTTTTTTAAAGCAGAATTCATACAGAGAGAAGGGGACAGGGGCTGAGGACTCAGCCTTGAGTGTCACCCATAACTTGGGAGAGAAGAATGAACTGGAACCTGCAAAGGAGATAAAGTCATGGGTATTGTGTATCATGGAAACCAAGATAGAAAATGATTGAAAGGAGGCAGGATTGGTCAGCAGCATTAATTACTGCAGCCATGAGGAAGAGGAAGAACAGGTTGCTGGGGGTGGTGATCATGTCTACTCCCCTACTTCACAGCACCCTTTCATCCCTGCTCCTGTGGGCTGAGAGAAGACTCTCCTAATCTCTGTGAGTGATTTCATCCAGCAGCACTTCCAGGAACTATAGGAGGCCTCTCTTGACAAACAAATTGAAGGAACATAGCCCGGCTGTGTTACAACTGGGGCATAATTATTCTGTCAGTAAATGTTAATCTCCTACTGAGTGCCAGGTACTTTTCTAGGCATAGGATATTACAACAACATTTCTCTCACTGCTTTCTAAAAGTTGGAGGTTGCCTTTACCCAAGTCCATCTGTCTGGTTTATCACGCAACCCCAACCCCTTCCTCCTACCTTCCCTTCCACTTTTATTTTTGGTGACTGTTGCCTGCTGGCTGGGGTTGGGCATATAAAGGAAGGAACATAAACTGAAATAGTACTTGTTGGTAGTGGCTTCTGTTGTTTTTTTTTTTAAAGCAACAGTTTTATGAGGGAGATGAGTAATTCCTTCAGCCTCGATGGGAGGTTGAAAAGCAGACATCAGCAGATGAATGCAGATGAATGGCTCCTATGCTACTATAGCCTGTAGCATTCGGTATCACAAAGATATCCACCTTCACACCCGATTCTCTCTACAGTATTTTTCACTTAGCAAAAATACTTCATCGGTTTCTGTTTCTGCAAGTGTTTTCAAAGACAACTATAAATAAGACCTCCTGTCTTCCTAAAGGTGAGAGTAAAAGTCCGTATATTTGAATGTGCTTCATTTAAGTGAGCCTGGCTCAACTGCCGCTTTAACGTACTGATACTTCTCATCTCAGCAGAAGGCTTTACTTAGCTTTGGGAATAGACAAGTGAGTGCAAGCATAAGCCATCTCTTGGTAACCCCTCTTTCCTGCTGTGGACATTAGGCTGGGATTGGTCAACAGAAGCTTAAACATCTGGTCAACTTAGTCCTTTGGGGTGGTTGGTGTTTTATAGACAACCCATCGAGATTGATTGGCCTCATAACTGAATTAGCCAGATGTGTGGGCATTGTGTGCCCTTTCCTTAGCCTCTCTTCAATGTTGTTAGATAAAAGCAGACGTGCGATTAGCATGTTTGAGGATGATGTGTTTTTAGTGCATGAACAAAAGCTGCCGCCTTCTGCAGAGACTGTAGCTCTGCCCCAGACGTCAACAGTGTAATTATGACTGCTAAATTCAGCCCAGACCCCAGGCTCAGCAGCCTCGGTTCTCAGCTGTCATTTGCAGGAGGGGGAGGGGGAGTGCAGAAGCCCAGGGACCCAGGCTCTTATTATGTCCCCTTGGAACTCTGCTTCATCCAGAGCCTTTCCCTCCCTCTGACAGTTGTTCTCAGCTGCTTTCTGGGCACTGAGCCTGCTGCCACCTCTAGAGGTAGTCTGTGCTGGATTATGGGAGATGAGACTGGGGCTGGCTTCCCAAAAGCCCATAACTTCCAGGAAATCTGTCCCAAATGAAAATGAGCTGAAGATCCCCATACTTCAGTGCCAGTGTTACTTGCTATTCAGAGCATTATCCCTCATCTAGAAAACCCCTATTTTAGGTTTCATTGAGCAGAAAACCTTGTTAGTTTTTGCATTTGCCCCTTTCCTTGCCTAACTACATGTGAAGTATGTTTGAATGTTCACTTCCACACATTTGTACCACCTCTTTTCTAACCAGACTGGCCTACATATTTTCCTTAGAACAAACCAGGCATTTCAAGTCTCCAGTAGTTCTGCTGATGCTTAATATTCTGTAGACATCTTATGCATAATATATCTAAACCCAGCCCTCCTCAGGCTTTCTCAGTATTCCGTTTTTGGTGAATGGCAAAGTCATCTACCTGTCACCCAAACAACAACAAGCTATTATAAGTAAGTCTGATGACCTTGTCCTCACTTTCTATCAAGCCCATCTTTCTTATAATTTTCTCTGAAGTTCATCTTCTCCTCTGTCCTCACTACCCTAGTTCAGACTTCATCACTCTCTCCTGGAGTATTATAACAGTCTTCTTATTGGTCTCACTGCTTCCAGGCCCCACTTCAAACCAGCCTTTACCTCTCAAAACTCTGTCACTCCCCTGTTTGAAAACTTTCAGCAAATCCAGTGCCTATAGACAAGGCCAGATGGCTAACCCAGCACACAAGTCTCTCTGCAGTCCACCATGAATTTTCTGCCACCTTCATGATTGTTTACTTCAGGACTGGGACCAGAGCTTGGGAGGCCTACCAGGGAGATGGAGGCCTACATCCAAGTGGGCCTGAGGAGACAGACACAGCCTCTGCATAGGCCTGCCTACCTGCACATTCCCTAGCATAGAGCCTTTCCTGCCTCCAAACCTTTGCTCATTCACTTTTCTCTGTCTGGAATGCCCTTTCTCCATGTCTCCACTTTTCAAACTCCTACTTGGTCTTCAAAAGCCTACTCATTTATGTCTTTTCTGTGTAACCTTCCCTGGCTTGACTACATAAAGTGAATCACTTCTCACTCTATTCCCCCATGGCAATTTAGGAGGTTATTTTGTTGTTTTAAAGATTCTGAAGTTTCAAAAAACAGAGCTTAACATGTATCATCTCCTCACATACCCTCTACCCCCTGCTCCTCTGTTCCTGTTGCCAAAAGCCCTGGCCAGGTCTCTGACCTGTGGCTGGCTCCTTTCTCAGTACTCCATCTCTGCACATATACCATTTGGTGTGAAGCATTTTAGGAAGGAACGCCTAATAATGGTAATTGTAGTAAAAATAACAATAGCTATCATTATTAAGTTCTTACTATGTACCCAGCTCTACACTAAGGCTTTTATCTCTTTTAACACTTAAAATAACTGTGAGTTTGATACCTTTATTACCTACATTTTCCATATGCATAAACAAAGGCAGTAGGCTAATAAATAACTTGCCCCCCACCCAAAAAAAATGAGTTGCCCAAGTTCCACCACTAGTAAATACCAGAGCCATTGTGGTACATCTGTGATTATAGTCTCAAGAGGAGAATTCTAATCTCTGTCCTCAGAGCCTCTACAGGGTCTGGCATGAAATAGGTGCTCTGGAGTGTTGGCTGGTTGATGGAATGAATGAATGAATTGGTGTTCTTTTCAATGAATTTGCCTTCATTCTTAAGAGGGCCTGGCTGAACATCTGTAGCTTATGCCAAGAAGTATGGATTTTGTCTCATCTCTTAATGCTCAGCTGTGTACAGACATGTTCCCTCCCACTCAGTAACAAACTGCCTGGAACTCTTTCCTGGCTCATATTTACAAGAGAATGTGATAAATTCTGTATTGATCCATCCTGTTCCACTGTAAATTTTGCAAAAGATGATTAAATAGAGCAATAGAGTCTGCAGGCATTGTGGCTCAATATGTTGTGGAGTGGCGTATCGACCTCCTCCATCCAAAGGCAGCCAGCGCCTATCCCTGCTGCCCCAGACCAGTAATTAAAATCCTGTGAGACTGGGATTTAAAATCCAATCATATCCCTGAATCAAGCCTTCTAGCCTCCCCATGTGACGAGAGCAATAAGGTAACGGCAGGAGCATGTTTATGTCTGTGCTGAAGCAGTCCCCATAGGGTGGGTAAGAAATGGAGAGTTGGGTAGTCCTGCTGGCTAAATCACTTCACCCTGACACCACAGCCACTTGTAAGACTATCTGTAGGTACATAAACAAGTCCCAGCCAAAGACCAAAACTTGGGCTATAAGAACAAAATATCATTCACAAAAATCCACAGTTTGTGTTTTATTGCACGCTTCTATTTCCACAGCTGATAGTTGGTTTAAACAAGTGATTTGGCCTCAATTAAGCTGTGGCCTTTAGTAGGCAAGTATATGTTTGAATTTCCACAGGAAATTCCACCTAAGCTGAAGCCAACTTTCCCTGTGCTGGGGCCTGTAATCAAGGCACAAGAAACTATTGAAGTGAACTTCTCCGTCTCCTTTCATCAGCATAGGGAGCACCTTAAGGGTTGGAGCAGTATCTTCTTTGCCTTTGTACCCTAGCACCTAGCTGCTACTAGACACATAGAAAGCTCCCAGAAATTCTCTCTGACCGACTGAATAAACACAAATTAACAATTGGTCTTGAAAAACACCTCTATAAACTGACATATAAGTAATAGACCTACCAAGTGATCATCAACTCGGTGCTTGAACGCATCCAGTGCTGGGGAACTCATTTATTCCTGAGGCTGCCCAGATTCTATCTTTGGGTGTTCTGATAGTTAAAAATTTCTTGTATTCAGCCAAAATCTGCTTCCAAAGGTCTTAATTTTATCAGTGGGCTTATGAAGAATGTATCTAATCCTTGGCCCTTCCAATACCTGAAGATGCAGGTGTGTTTTTCTAAGCTATCTTTTTTCTAGCCTAAACCTCCAGTTCCATAACCCATTATTTTCATGTGACTTCTAAACCTTTTCCTATTTCAGTTACTCTTCCCAGAATGATCTCTACTTTGTCTTTCTTCCAAAGCCCATGACTTCCCATTTATCTCCATTAAGTTTCATCTCAGTTATTCCAGCTTTTAATGTCAATCTTCCATCAGGTTTATTTGGTGCCCTTCCTACCTTAATCTGACATCTGCAGATTTGATGAACAGACCAGCCCTGTGATATCTGTATCAGGGATGAACATGCCAAACAGAACCATGCCTATTTGCTGCCACCCAGAACTTCCTTTCAGGTCATCTCTGATCTATCAGTCATTCTACCCGCTGTGGGCCTGGTTAGTCCACCAGTCACTTACTAACCCTCCACATTGTACTGGCACCCAGCCCACATTTCTCCATCATGTCCTCAGAGTTGTTCTGAGACATCCATTAGGTTGTCCTGAGACATCCCATCATACATTCCATGTGATGAAGTCCACGTTAGCCCTAACTATACCTGATTGAGCAAACATAATCGTGATGAAGAAAGGAAATGAGGTTAGTCTGACATGACTTTGTGAACCCACCCTGATGCCTAGTGATCACCATCATTTCCCTTTCTAGGTTTTCACAGAGCACCCCTTTAGTAATATATCTGATTCTGGAGATGAAACATATGTGTGAAAAATGTGTGATCAGGTAAGTGCTCTAGGAATTCAAAGGAGGAAATAGCCCACATAGGCTGGAGTGGTCTGGGAAACGTTCAGGCAGGGGAAATGGAGCTGTGCTTTGCAGAAAGTAGGGTCTGGGTATTAGGCAGAGGGGAGTTTGGCACCACTGAAAAGAACAGTGACAGCCCAGTGTAGTCCAGTCCTAGTCAATGTGGAACTGAAAGCTTGGGTGGTGGAGCCTGAGAGTGCAAACAAGTTGAAAGAGCCCTGGACTGGAAGGCTCTTCCAGTCTACTCACAGTCTCCATGGACCTTCCTTCCCTAGCTTCTCCAGTCTGTTTTTCTTAGTGCTTCTCCAGTCTGTGGCACCTGCTGCTCTTCAACAGCTGGTGCTATGGTTTCCCGTCTTCCTGGCTACACGGTGTGGGGCTCCCTTGTAGTGGGGCAATCATTCTTAGCTCCTCATCCCCTTTCACCACACTGTATTGTCATTTCTGTTGCGGTCCCTCTCCCACCAGTCTGGGTTCTGCCTGAAGGCAAGAACCAGTCTGATTTCACTGTGTGCCAGACCTTAGCCCAGTCTCAGTGCTTAGTTGCTTTCAGTGGAATGTCTGGACCCAGTGATGAGGCAATAGCTTTAGAAACCCCCCTCCCTGAAGGCAAGGGATCCCACCTGCATCCACTAGGAGCCCTGAATAGAGGAGAAGGAACCCCGTTTTATACCTTTTCCACAAAGCTGTCTAACCCAAACCTACTTCTACAAAACCCCCTTCTTGGCTTTGGAGCATCTGAGCACACTGGAAAGGAAGAGGAAAGGTGATTCTTCCCCTTTATGAGTTATCAGGCCTTTGGAAGGTGGCACTATGTGGTGGAAAACCAGACCTGGTTTCTTTAAAAACCAACAAAAATGTTTTTATTATGTAAAATTTCAAACATATACAAAAGAGAGAATATTATAAGTCCTTGCTTTAAATCCCAGCCTTACTGTTTATCTACTGGATGACTGGGGGCAAATTATTTCAGCTTTCTGAGCCTGTTTTCTCAGACTTTGTATGATGAATAACTCAGATATTGTTACACCCAACAAACGTTAGCTTGTCACCTTTCACCTTGCTTTTCTGCCAGGCTCAGTTAAATCATCTGTAAAATGGAAAAAAAATACCTCTCCTGCTTTCTCCAAATTGTTGTTAAATATATGGAAGAAGTCAGCACAGGACATAGCACATGATCAGTGCTCAGTAAAGGTTTAGATACACTTGTGTTCATGTGCACAGGAGAGGCTATCTCCAGGTGCACATGTATACATGTGTACATAATGTTGAGAATGTCAGTGGTGTGGCTTATGGACAAAGCTTGGTAAGATGTCAGAAAACCAGGGCCCCCGTCCCAGTTCTGCTGTGCTTCCTGTGGCATCTGGACATGTTTCTTCTTTCTCACCATCAGCCTCTGGGAATACAGAAGAGAATTGGTCTGTCTCTGATCTGAGGAGCTACGTACAGACTAGATGTGAGGATTGAACAAGGATGAACCCCCAGGAAAGGGAGGGAGTGAGGAGGGCAATAGGAGCCCACAATGGACAGAGAGCACTGAGAACTGGAGGGCTACGGGAGGCTTCCCAGGGAAGGGGCCTTGAAGAAGAGGTAGGAACTAGATTGTCAGGGAGACAAGGGGCAGAGTCTAGGCATGAGGAGTGGCCCAGACAACAGTGCAGGGAGGGTGTGGACACAAGAAAGGTGCACGGCTTCTCTGATGTGGTCATTCTGTCTCAGAATTCCTTGATGAGGGGTTCACAACCGAAAAGAATAGATCACTCGACATTGACAGTAGATCACATCACAGAAAGATTTCCCTTATAGTCATCAAAAAACTTCTACTTGGGAATAGGAAACAGTTTAAACAGTGAAAATCAGAATAAAGGTGGTAGTGGAGCTAGCAGTAAAAAGGGAAACAGGGAATGTAAAAGTTATTACAAAGAACACTGTATAGCCTGTACAGTCTTTTCTTTCAATATTTTTGAACTTTTTGTCTTATCCAGTCCAAACAAAGCCCATAGAGGTAGGCAGGGCAGCAGTCTTAACCACAGGAGAGTGAATTCCCCAACCAGGGAGTGGTAACCCCCCACCTCTGCCACAGGGAAGGGGTGTCAGGGAAGCTGCAGTGGTGGTAGAAGTCAGTAAGGCTGGTAGTGCTACTGCTGGGTGAGGTGGTGGGGAGGGGAGAGCATGTCAGTATTACTGATAATATAGCCTAACACATTTGTATAGGACAGTTATTGTTGTGTTTTTAAAAATCCCTCTTATAAGCATTATCTCCTTTGATATTCACAAAGGTAGACAGAGGCCCAGGACAGGGTAGTGTCAAGGAAGGAGGGAATAACATGCCTCCTCGCCTCCCGCACCCCACCTTATAAACTGTTCCTACCAGCAGGAAGATCTCAGTCCAACCCCCACCTAATTCCAGCACTTCTCCTTAATTCCAGGAATGGCAGGTGGGCCTCTCTCTCTAGCCACTTCTCCCCACTTCCCACCCACAGAGCCTAAAGGTTGTTCGGGCCTGACCTGACCTAATTGGCAAGAGAGGCATCTAATACAAGCATAGAGAATAGGAGCTTTGGCCACAGGAGCTAGGGACGTGGTCACACACTTACTGTCAGAGGGCTCTTCTGAGGAAGAATAGCCACATGTGTTTACTCAGAAGACAACACCTGGAAAGAAGTCTGTTCGTTTGGTAAATGTTGAACACCTGCTCTGTGCCAGGCCCTGTGCTGGGCAGTGAGGATATGGCAGTGGATCAGACATGGTAATGCAAAGTGACCCATGCAATAAGATAGAAGCAGAGGGCCTGCAGAAACACAAAGGACAGGACCACACCTGGGGTGGGGGGAAACAAGGTTTTGTGGAGGAGAAATCTAAACTTGGTCTTAAGAGATGATGAACAGGTGTTTGCAGGAAGACCAAGGAGGGAATGGGTTTGGAAGGGGAGACTGGGGCTCATATGAAAAGGATCTGCCCTCAGTTTACTTGGGGAAGCCCCTTGGAGGGTCATGAGCTTGGGGCTGGGTTCTAGGCTTGTTCAGGGGAACCAGGGTGACCACCTGTTTCAGATGTAATAAAGGGGAGTCTCTTCTTAGGAAACTGGAAGAGCTCACTCTTAAGGTCTTTTTCCATAGATATATGTTTTTTTAAGTCTGTGATTGTGCAAACCAAGGGCAGGTGCGGTACCAGAGAAGAGCAGTGGGCTCCCTGGACCCCAATGGGCCAGGCTTTTTCTCTCACCACTTCCACTGCCCCACATAATGAGACCCAAGCCAGCCCCTGGCACCAACCGGACCAGCCCATGATCACCCCCTCCCTACTTTTCTGGCCCAAGCCCTATTGACAGATACTCCAGAATCTGAAGGAATTCAAGACAAATGGTTAAGAGGATGGAGTTAATAAAATTTGAAAAATTGAGGCCTGTCATTCCACTAAACTTTTTTCAATACCACTGACAGAAACATATTTCCCCAATGAGTGACCTTCCACAGCTGTAGCGGGCAGGCACAGCCGCAGCAGTGCTACCAGGAAGCCTGTCTGCTATTTATCAAATATTATAAGCTGGGACGCACTAATCTGGAGCAAGGAGAGGAGGGGAGGGTCCTGCACTATACTGCCTGGGGTGCTCCAGGTGTTGGCCCCAGCCCCAGACAGCCAGTGGGAGGTGACGGATGGCCTGCGATTAGCACTCCCCACCTCTGTCCAGCTCTCTCACTTGCTCCCAGAGGCCTGACCCTCTAGACCAGCTGCTTGGCCCGGAGGGGCCCTGGGTGGGAGGCAAGGAGAGGTCAGGCCAGGGCACGGGCCATCCTGATGCCCCTGGAGAGGGCAGGCGGGTGAGACCCAATGTGGTTATTTATTGGAGTATAATGGTTTGTGGCCGTTGGTTGTGGAGGTGAAATCGATCAGTTGTAGAAGTCAGGTTCTATCAATTATTACAGCAATTAGTCAAGTCAGAGCATCAGAGCAAGGGTGTCTGAGCTGGGGAACTAATATTATATGGACATTTTCCATGGTGCCCCTCCTGCAGCCTCCCTAAAGTGGGAGCAGACATGCTGTCCTGAGGCTCCAGAACCCTGGGGAGTATGGCTGGCTTCCCTACTCAGGAGTGCCTGGGGTGAAGCCTGAGAGCCTCCTGGGCTGGAGACAGCCCGGTACTGCTTTCAAAGGCATCCCTGTGCCGGCTGGCCCAGGTGCAGAGATGTCCTACCTGTCCCCATCCCATCCTTTATTAAAAGTGACATGACTCCTACTAGAAATTACTCAGTGGCCAATGTTTATGGCACACATTTTTCATTCTGTAAGCAAATATAGATCACTGACAGCACTTGTTTGATGCTGCTAATCTTACCCTCTCTTCTTTCTCCCACTGTCTTCCTCTCTCACCAGCTTTCCTCTTCCTCCTCCCCTTCTCTCTCCCATTTTCTCTCTTCCTTACCCATTTCTCTTTTCCTTTTTGCTCCTCTTTTCTGTCCCTTCCATAGGTCTCTCCCTGATCCCCCTTGCACTCCAGCTCATATCTAGTGACATTGCTCCTCTTGAGACTGCCTAAGAAAGGAACAGCCGTCGCACTGCTTGACTGTAGCTCCCTTTCAGCACTAGCTATGGTCCAGGAACTCTGTGGGGAGGGATGGGTGCTGTCTGCCACTGGCCCTCAGCATTTGTGGAGCTGCTTGGTGCTGGGCACCAAAGAGAACAGGGGTGGGCTGGGAAGGCCAGGCCAAGTTAACAAGCCCTAATAGCCCTTCCTTCCTTCCTGAGCCCTCATAGTACGATCTGTCCCCTCTTCTGCACACTGATCACGCTCAGCCTGGATTGTAGTTGTATAGTCATCTTGCACCCCCGTTCGCATCTATAGATCTGGAATTGTGCCTAGTCTCGAACTCTAGGTAACATCTAACCTTAAAGACAGGAAGAGGAGCTCTGCAGAAGAAACAGATAAGGAACGGTCACAGGGGTGAGAAAAACCTGAGAAAGTGGTTTCATGGAACTCAAAGGAGAGAGTGGCCAAAGCATCAGTTGCTATAATAGTCAAGAAATACAAAAAGGAAAAAACTATTCATTGGTTTTGCCAGTCCCCCATCATCCTGCATACAGGTCCTGCAAATACAAAATTCCCAGTAAGTGCCAAGAACTGAAAGAATGAGGCTCTGTCTGAGCCTCTTAGGACTTGCCTGCTAGCTAGGAGGAGCACAGATGCCCTCCTTACTAAGGATGTCGCGCTTTATCTTGCAAGCAGTGAAAAGCAATGCAAGGATTTTCAGCAGGGGTGTGTCATGACCACCCTGGTGCAAGAGTGCAGAATTGGAGTTGAGAAAACCTGGGGATGGTTTTGACCCCTGGCCTGAGCAAATAACTAGCTTTTTGACTGTGGGATAGTTATTTCAGTTCTCTGAGCCCAGTTTTCATGTCTGTAGCATAGGAATTTTAATTATCAATAATAGTAAGCATTTATTAAGACCTCTCAGGGTGGTCGTAAGGATTGAGTGATAAAATGTTCATCAAGTACAAAACACAGTACCTGGCACGTAATAGTGCTCAGTAAATACCAACAACTGTTGTTACCACCACTCCTAGACATGTAGCCAAGAGACACGAAAACATATATCCACACAAAGACTTATACACATATGTTCACAGAAGCATTGTTCTTAACAGCCAAAAAGAGGAAACATCCATCAAATAATGAATGGCTAAACAAAATGTGGCATATCCACAGAATGGAATGTTATTCAGCCATAAAAAGGAACAAAGTATATGCTGCATTCCTACTTTCAGGTTGTAGCATGAGTGACACATGGACAGCATGGATGACCCTTGAAAACATTATGCTAAGTGAAAGAAGCCAGACACAAAAAAGCACATATATTGTATTGATTCCACTTACATGAAATGTCAAGTGTAGGCAAATCTGTAGGGACAGAAGCAAACTAATGGTTGCTGGGATTGGGGAGAATGGGGAGACCTGGGATAATCGTAAGGGGTTTCTTTTTGAAGTGATTAAAATGATCTGGAATTATGTAGTGGTGATGGTTGTACAAAGAGTTGAATTTTATGGTATGTGAATTATATCTCAATAACAAAATAATATAAATTTTTATACCAAATTCACATTAGAAAATAGAATTGTGTATAAAAATATTAATATTTTCTCATTGATAATAAGCTTCCTTGGCCTGGATCATACTTTCTGCTCACTGCTCCTTCCCCCTCCTCCCACACCTATTCCTCTGCAGCCCAGGCAGTGACATGAGAATGGTTAATAAATGCTTACTATTATTGATAAGTTTATAGGCCTTTAAGAAGCAAAAAGCTTGAGTAGAAATAGCTTTAAATCATGAAAAAAAGGTTTCCACAGTCTAGAATTGAGAAACTGATTTTTACTGTCCATCATCAAACGGCCGAACACCCACCCTGAACCAGAGCTTATGCTGGCATGGCCTGTGCTGGCATGGCTTAGTCAGTGTTCCCAGCTGGCCTACTGCATTTTTTTTAGTTGGTTATTTTTATTATTATTATTATTATTATTATTATTATTTTGATATCATTAATGTACAATTACTTGAACAACATTATTACTAGACTCCCCCTATTATCAAGTCGCCCCACATACCCCCTTACAGTCACTGTCCATCAGCGTGGTAAGATGCTATAGAATCATTACTTGTCTTCTCTCTATATACTGCCTTTCCCGTGTCCCCCCTGCAGCTACATTATGTGTGCTAATCGTAATGCCCCATTTTCCCCCTTATCCCTCCCTTCCCACCCATCCTCCCCAGTCCCTTTCCCGTTGGTAACTGTTAGTCCATTCTTGGGTTCTGAGGGTCTGCTGCTGTTTCGTTCCTTCAGTTCTTGCTTTGTTCTTATACTCCACAGACGAGTGAAATCATTTGATACTTATCTTTCTCCACCTAGCTTATTTCACTGAGCATAATACCCTCTAGCTCCGTCCATGTCGTTGCAAATAGTAGGATTTGTTTTCTTCTTATGGCTGAATAATATTCCATCGTGTATATGTACCACATCTTCTTTATCCATTCATCTACTGATGAACACTTAGGTTGCTTCCATTTCTTGGCTATTGTATATAGTGCTATGAAAAACATAGGGGTGCATCTGTCTTTTTCAAACAGGGCTGCTGCATTCTTAGGGTAAATTCCTAGGAGTGGAATTCCTGGGTCAAATGGTGTTTCTATTTTGAGTTTTTTAAGGAACCTCCATACTGCTTTCCACAATGGTTGAACTAGTTTACATTCCCACCAACAGTGTAGGAGGGTTCCCCTTTCTCCACATCCTCGCCAACATTTGTTGTTGTTTGTCTTTTGGATGGTGGCCATCCTAACTGGTGTGAGGTGATATCTCATTGTGGTTTTAATTTGCATTTCTCTGATGATTAGCAATGTGGAGCATGTTTTCATGTGTCTGTTGGCCATCTGAATTTCTTCTTTGGAGAAGTGTCTGTTCAACTCCTCTGCCCATTTTTTAATTGGCTTATTTGCTTTTTGTTTGTTGAGGTGTGTGAGGTCTTTATATAATTTGGATGTCAACCTCTTATCAGATATGCCATTTATGAATATATTCTCCCATACTGTAGGATGTCTTTTTGTTCTACTGATGGTATCCTTTACTGTACAGAAGCTTTTTAGTTTGATATAGTCCCACTTGTTCATTTTTGCTTTTGTTTCTCTTGCCCGGGGAGATATCTTCATGAAGAAGTTGCTCATGTTTACTTCCAAGAGATTTTTGCCTATATTTTTTCTAAGAAGTTTTATGGTGTCATGACTTACATTCAGGTTTTTGATCCATTTTGAATTTACTTTTGTGTATGGGGTTAGACAATGATCCAGTTTCATTCTCTTACATGTAGCTGTCCAGTTTTGCCAACACCAGTTGTTGAAGAGGCTGTCATTTCCCCATTATATATCCATGGCTCCTTTATCATGTATTAATTGACCATATATGCTTGGGTTTATATCTGGGCTCTCTAGTCTGTTCCATTGGTCTCTGGGTCTGTTCTTGTGTCAGTACCAAATTGTCTTGATTACTGTGGCTTTGTAGTAGAGCTTGAAGTCAGAAAGCGAGATCCCCCCTGCTTTATTCTTCCTTCTCAGGATTGCTTTGGCTATTTAGGGTCCTATGTCATTCTATATGAATTTTAGAACTATTTGCTCTAGTTCATTAAAGAATGCTGTAGGTATTTTGATAGGGATTGCATTGAATCTGTAGATTGCTTTAGGCAGGATGGCCATTTTAATAATATTAAGTCTTCCTAGCCAAGAGCATGGGATGAATTTCCATTTATTAATGTCCTCTTTAATTTCTCTTAAGAGTGTCCTGTAGTTTTCAGGGTATAGGTCTTTCACTTCCTTGGTTAGGTTTATTCCTAGGGATTTTATTCTTTTTGATGAAATTGTGCATGGAATTGTTTTCCTGATTTCTCTTTCTGCTAGTTCATTGTTAGTGTATAGGAATGCAACAGATTTCCGTGTATTAATTTTGTATCCTGCAACTTTGCTGAATTCAGATGTTAGATTTAGTAGTTTTGGAGTGGATTCTTTATGGTTTTTTATGTACAGTATCATATCATCTGCAAACAGAGACAGTTTAACTTCTTCCTTACCAATCTGGATGCCTTTTATTTCTTTGTGTTGTCTGATTGCCATGGCTAGGACCTCCAGAACTATGCTGAATAAAAGTGGGGAGAGTGGGCATCCTTGTCTTGGTTCTGATCTTAAAGGAAAAGCTATCCGCTTCTCGCTGTTAAGTATAATGTTGGCTGTGGGTTTGTCATATATGGCCTTTATTATGTTGAGGTACTTGCCCTCTATACCCATTTTGTTGAGAGTTTTTATCATGAATGGATGTTGAATTTTGTCAAATGCTTTTTAGGCATCTATGGAGATGATCATGTGGTTTTTGTCCTTCTTTTTGTTGATGTGGTGCATGATGTTGATGGATTTTCGAATGTTGTACCATCCTTGCATCCCCGGGGATGAATCCCACTTGATCATGATGGATGATATTTTTGATGTATTTTTGAATTCGGTTTGCTAATTTTTTTTTTTAGAGGGCATCTCTCATATTTATTGATCATATGGTTGTTAACAACAATAAAATTCTGTATAGGGGACTCAATGCACAATCATTAATCAACCCCAAGGCTAATTCTCAACAGTCTCCAATCTTCTGAAGCATAACGAACAAGTTTTTACATGGTGAACAAGTTCTTACATAGTGAATAAGTTCTTACATGGTGAACAGTGCAAGGGCAATCATCACAGAAACTTTCAGTTTTGATCACGCATCATGAACTATAAGCAATCAGGTCAATCATGATTATTCATTTGATTTTTATACTTGATTTATATGTGAATCCCACATTTCTCCCTTATTATTATTATTATTATTTTTATTTTTAAATAAAATGCTGAAGTGGTAGGTAGATGCAAGATAAAGGTAGAAAACACAGTTTAGTGCTTTAAGAGGGCAAATGTAGATGATCAGGTGTGTGCCTATAGACTAAGTATTAATCCAAGCTAGACAAGGGCAACAAAACATCCACGGATGCAGAAGATTTCTCTCAAAACAGTGGGGGTGAGGTTCTAAGCCTCACCTCTGTTGATCCCCAATTTCTCACCTGATGGCCCCCCTGTGACTGTGCCTATCTTAGGTTGTTCCTCCCTTGAGGAATCTTACCCGTCTCTGGCTAACCAGTCATCTTCTGGGGCCATACAGGGAAATGTAAAGTTGGCAAGTGAGAGAGAAGCAATATTGTTTGAAAAGGTTAGCTTTTTACTTTTTTGAAGATTTATGCCCTGTGGCTTCTATGCCCAGCATTTGTCTTGAGGTATCTTTACCACTTGGAAGAATTATGATACTCGGTAATTTCTATATGAGGCACGAATTCTACTTAAGGGTTGTAATTATGAAGGAAGAAGAGAAGCTATAGAAGTAGCAGGCGGAAGAAAACATGGGAAGTTTGATTATTTCTTTGACATATCTTCTTGTAGAGTAACATAAGCGTGTATAGGTTTTAAATTACTAATTAAATTGTGTGCACACATTAACATAATAGGAATACAGCTACATAACCAAAGCAGACCTACAATTATCAGCCATATCCAGTGAAACCAAGAAAACCAGTTAGGCACCCTAGGCATTTGTGAAAACTTATTAATGATATGATGGATATTGTCTAACTGAATTTGAATATTTTGAGAAAAATCAGACAAATTAAAACAACACATTCCTGGGAACTGTTCACATCCCATATGTTCTTTTAACAGTAGATAGTCTATAGTCACAAGATTTTGGAGCGCTGCAACTTACACTTCTCCTAATTCTTGGTTGAGTTCTGACAGTATAGATCCAGTCAAATCTGTTGTTTTACTGTATGCACAGGCCAGCTTAGATATCTCCTTCATTCCAATGGCAAGTCCAGGAACCAGTGGGATGAATGCAGCTACAACTGCAACCGGTTTGCTAATATTTTGTTGAGTATTTTTGCATCTATGTTCGTCAGGGATATTGGTCTGTAATTTTCTTTTTTTGTGGTATCTTTGCCTGGTTTTGATATTACAGTGATGTTGGCCTTGTAGAATGAGTTTGGGAGTATTCCCTCCTCTTCTACTTTTTTGAAAACTTTAAGGAGGATGGGTATCAGATCTTCACTAAATGTTTGATAAAATTCATCTGGTCCAGGGATTTTGTTCTTAGGTAGTTTTTTGATTACTAATTCAAAATCTTTGCTGGCATTTAGTATATTTAGATTTTCTGTTTTATCCTGGGTCAGCCTTGGAAGGTTGTATTTTTCTAGAAAGTTGTCCATTTCTTCTAGGTTATCCAGTTTGTTACCATATAATTTTTCATAGTATTCTCTCATAATTCTTTGTATTTCTGTGGTGTCCGTAGTGATTTTTCCTTTCTCATTTCTGATTCTGTTTATGTGTGTAGACTCTCTTTTTTTCTTGATAAGTCTGGCTATGGGTTTATCTGTTTTGTTTATTTTCTCGAAGAACCAGCTCCTGCTTCATTGATTCTATTGTTTTATTCTTCTCAATTTTATTTATTTCTACTTTAATCTTTATTATGTCCCTCCTTCTACTGACTTTGGGCCTCATTTGTTCTTCCTTTTCTAGTTTCATTAATTGTGAGTTTAGACTGTTCATTTGGGATTGTTCTTCCTTCCTAAGGTAGGCCTGTATTGCAATATATTTCCCTCTTAGAAGTGCCTTCGCTGCGTCCCACAGATTTTGTGTTGTTGAATTATTGTTGTCATTTGTCTCCATATATTGTTTGATCTCTGTTTTTATTTGTTCATTGGCCTACTGCATTCTTATGGCAGGGACTGAATCTTAACCTTTCTGTACTTCTAGATAATACTTCTCTAGAAAAAAAATCAAGAATTTTCTTCAGCATCTGCTGTGTTCAAGACACAGATTTCCTCTTATGTTTCTGTCTCCCTACCTTGAGAGGAGTATTTAGGGCCAGGCCAGATCTGATTCTTCTGTGTCTTCAGGACCCACTCATTCAAGGTTTGCCAAATTGAATGGAATGGACGGTTTTTGAAAAAGAAAGTGAGGTGCTCAGTCCTAGGCTTTGGGAAGACTCTGACAGCCCAAGGGGATAAGATTATCATTTCTTCCATAACTGCCAATCCTTTGCACCAAGCAGACACTTTATACAGGCTTATGGGTTGTCAGCACTTAAAGGAGAGAAGGTAAATGCATGGCCCCCAGCAAGCCCTTCTTTTTGTTACATTTGAAGTTCTTTGTCCTTAAATCACAGGAAGGAACTGTTGATTAGAGGAAGTACCTGCCCACATGCACACACTCACCAAAAGCTAGCATTGGTAAGGGCATCAAACCTTGGGGCTAGCATAGCCAGGTTCCTACTGGTGATGCCCACAGCCTTCCAGGGGACCTAGCTAATTGGCAGAATCGGTAGGCAGGAGATACTAGAGGTTAAAAAACATTAAAGGAGAGAGGGGGACAAAGAGCAGAAAGAAGGGAGCCTTTTCATTGTTTGGAATATTCTGTGCTTTAGAAAGGAAACTTTTACATTAATTTTATTAATGAATATTCATATGTATGCAAATGAGCCTGATAATATGGGTATTTTAATGACTAATGTATTGCTGTTGGGGTATATCAATCTGCATGTTTGGTATATTTGTTAGCATGTTCAGCTGTGTGTATTTGTGTGTATATAGCACACCTGTGTGGTAGTATGGGTAGTATATTTCTGCACATGTGTGCATTTACATGTAGAAGCCCCTATACCCTGATCTCTGTGTCAGAGGACTAAGAACTCTTTTCTCAGGGTAGCTTGACATGTTTTTCCCACTGTTCTATAATCTCTTAGGTTTTTGTTGCTCAGTTTTTCCATGAGGATTCCTCACACTGAAATCAGGATCCAAGGTCCAAGCCACCTCTGAAGTAAGGCCAAGGCCCTACTGATCACTCATAGAGCTCTGACTTTTCTTCCTGACAGGAGCCAGCCCCCTGCAGAGGAATGAAATGGGACACACACCCTTGGATTATGCCCGAGAGGGGGAGGTGATGAAGCTTCTAAAGACTACTGAGGCCAAGGTAAGTTTCAGGAAAAAGAGAAGGCCTGTGGGTACTCCATGCCTCATTTAATCTTTCAGTCATTAAATTATGTCAGGCTCCACACCAAAGGCCACTTCTCCTTAGGTGGTTATTGTCTGTTTAAATACAAATCTGAACCCCAATCTCATCAAGAAAAGGAAGCTGTCCCTGTTGTGACAAGGAAGAGGCTGGGCCACTTCTGGCTTCTGAGGACTAACCTTCAAATTCAGTTTTTGATTTTGTGGGTCTTCTAACTCCTTTTCATAGGAGAGGAGATAGCAAGACAAAATCTTTAGTACTATTTCCCCCAGTCTCATGTATCTTGTAGCCTCATTAAGCAATGTGATCCTCCTTTCCCATCATCACTCTGTCTAGAACCATTCCCTGGCCCCTTCCCTTCATATACTCTCCAGGGAGCCTGGTGTAGAGTCTGAGCCAAAAAACTCCATCTTAATTTGGTCTTGTCAACCAGACTTTTGAACTCACTAAAAACAGGCTGCCTTCTGCTCCTAGCCACTGAGCTGTAACTCAGGAACTGTTTGTCAGAAGCCAAGAACTAGAATCACGCATCTCAGAGCTGGCAGGGATCTCAGAAATCAAGTCCAATGATGGGAAATCTTACCAAATCCTAAACAAGTCAGAGGAAAGTAAAGCTGTTCTAGCTGAAAGAGAGGTGGACCAGAGCCCCAGCCACCTGGCCTAGCCCTTCTCTCCTGGGCAGCCTCCCTGGAGGCTCTGCTTTGGGGCACACATTCTATATTTCTGAAGTGTAAATCAACTGACTCATTTTACTCCAGGGGAAATTGAAGCCCAAGGGCATGATGTCATTTTCCTTTGGTCCCACAACAAATTAACATCAAAACTGAAACAAAGAATTTGAATTCAAGGTCATGTATTAGGCTTGGTGACAGGATTGGAACTAAAGTCTTGGTTTCTGACTTTCAGTCTTGTGTTCTGTCTAGCATCATGGAATCTCTTAGCTAATTGGCTGAAGTGCCTTGAGATGATTAATTGTGGTAGGTCCGACCTAGTGGCAAATATTCTTCGTGTCTTGAGTAAAAGCACTTAGGTCACTGGACTGAGACATACAAGATATGGCTTGCAGTTCCAGCCCTACTGATCACTGACGTGGTGGCATTGGGCTAGCACTTCCCTTCATTGAAGTTCAGTTTACCAATGTGTGGTGAAGACATTGGACCAAATGGTTTCTAAGGTTCCATTCAGTATACGATTGTCTGTTCATCATAGAGATAAACTAGATTGTGCTGTTGTAACAACTCAAAATTTCAGTGGTTTAAAACAACATTTATTTTTGCCTCATGCTGCATGTCTGTCATGGGTCAGCAGAGGGGCTCTGCTCATTATAGGCCCTCAGGGAAGCGACTGGCATTGCAGCCACCCTCTGGAATGTTTCTGGTTTCTTGCCAGAGGGAAAAGGATGCTCTGGAGGGTCTTGCAAATGCAGTTAAATGCTCATCCTGGAAGTGGGACCTTTTACTTCTACTCGTCACTCACTGGATAGAACTAATCCCTTGTTTGCACCCAATCACACAGGGGCCAAGAAGAATAATCCTACAATGTGCCTCCAAAGGGGAGAACTGGAGACATTTGATAATGAGCATTAACCATATAGTTTGTGTCCCCCTAGTGTCTTTAGTAACTGTCTTAGTAACTGGCAGAAACTGGAATTTCCTCCAGGGAAGGGGAAGATTTAAGAAGTGGAACTGGCTTTCATGGCATATCCCAAGGGGCACTTGGGACCAGGAGGAGCAAAAATTCCAAGAGAGCAAGCACTTCCCTCCCTTTGTTCAGATTTTCCAACCCCAGAAGCAACTGTGGAAGCCAGGGCACCTTCCCCAAGTGCCTTAAGGAAATCCTTAAGCACATTTTGGATAACCTCAAGACCTACACTCCCGTCTCATCTCCCCTTTTGGGCCCAGTTGCTGTCACCTGAGAGCAAGCACTGGACTTGGCCAAGAGAACCCATAGTTTGTCAGGGAGTGTGATGCAGGACAGGTACTGCTGTGGTCATGAAAGCAAAGAAGCAGGCCTCCCGAGTGCTGGCATAGGTGGAGGGGTTAGGGCCGCTGAGGGTCAACAAAATTTGGCTACCCAAGAAGTAACATGATGTTGGCCACATTAGTACAAGGCTAGAGTCCCAAGTGAATAAATGGTGGTTGTATGCCTCTGTGCCCGTCAAACCCTTCTGGAACACAGAGGCAATCACAGACACTATCTCCTGAGTAGACATGGAGCTCTTAGAATCTGTGCAGAGCAGGGCAGTAAGAGGGCAAGAGGTGCCATGAGAAAAAGCCAAAGGCAGTAGGGACATCGGGCCCAGAGAGGAGAGACTGCACACATGGCTTTGAGTGAGAGGAGATTCATTCAGTGGCAAAGCTAGGACAGAGCCAGGCTTTGGGGGTGGCAACTGCAGGGAGGAGCTCCCTAACAGAGTAGGTGCACAGTACAGGGGGCTACCTTTGGAGGCTAGAAGATCACTTAAAACTAGGCCAGGGTTCTGTAGCCTCTCAACTGGAAGACTGTTTCTCTGTTGTCGGCTCTCAGCACCTGATCCTTGCATCCTGTCTGGAATTCCTCCTTCTGGAATGTCCAGCTGTCTGCTGAGCATCTCCTCCTGATTGCTCTGCTGTCCCACCAGATTCTACCCATGTGAACTGCCCCTCAGCTCCCCCTGCATGTCAGTAGCATTGTATTTTTCTCAGTTGCTCAGCATCTACTAGGTTACCTGTTCTTTCTGCACTGTTGTTTTCCTCTAAGCTGCAAAAAAATACACAGAAGGTAGCCTGTGATCTCACTTCAAAATCATGAGGCAGGATTTCATGGGAAGAACACAGCTTTAGACCTGAGTTCTGTCCCCCTTTGCCAGTAAGTAAGCAGCAGTTGTGCCTCTCCAGATTTAAGCCCTACATCTGTCTCAGGTCTAGGAAGTGCTGAGGCTCCAGCCTGAGACCTCATTTCCTGGCTCTTTGTCTAAACATGGGTCACCACTGCTCTGATCTGATCATACTCCCCTTCTATCTGTCCATCCAGCATCTCCCTGCCACCTAGCTCAGCCTCCTCTACCTACATCGACTGCTCTATAGTCAAATATGTGCTGCTTATAGAAAGTGTGTCAGTATAAAAGTCCTGTGTCTCATTATACAAAAGTTGGAAAGTAGAGAAAAGTACAATGAAGAGAATTGAATAATTCAGTACATATTTATGAGTGACATCTATGTGCCAGGCTCTGGGCTAGATGGAAAGAAGGTAGGTGGGTGAAACACTCAAGGAGTTCATGATCTGATGAGGAATCAGGCAAATAAACCATGACCCCACTAAACCACCAGACTCAGAGAAGCCCAAGTATGTGGAAGCCCAGAGGTGGCTTCTAATCCTGCCTGGGAGATTAAAGAAGGCTTCTCAGAAAACATGTCAACCGAGCTGATTCTCAATCTAAAACATTCTTGCCCTACTACCTATGTATAACCACTATTAATATTTTAAATTGTTTATCATAATAGTAGGTACCTCTTTTTAAGTGCATCTAGGCATTATGCCAGTTACTCTAATAAATATTTTTTCTGATTCTGTAACAAATCTGTGAAGCAGCTCTTATTACACTCATTTTACAGATGGGAAAACATGAAGCTGAAAGAAAGCAGTTAACTTATAGAAAACCAAGTTGTTATAAATAACTATTGGGATATGAATCAGAGATTTCCTCTTGTGATACTGCATTTGCCTTTCTGGACCATGTCTATATATATAATTACATAGATGGCCCTATTTTGTAACCTGGCTGATAGCCTACTGTATATACCAGGGGTCTCAAACTGGTAACCATGTTTTATTTTGCCAACCCAGAGCTTTTAAAGAATGTCAGTGTAATAAAGGGGTTGGGAGTGTGGACTCTCCAGGCACAGCTCTCCTCATGCCCCCCTCCCACCCCAATTCCCTGTTGTATTGTGTGCTTGCCTGTCGGACATTTATATTTCCTACTTGTCGCTGAAGTTGTTGAGTTATGATCCTAGTTCCATATTTGGAATCTGCTTTTTTTTAATTAATATTTTTTGATGATTTTCCCATTAAAAATTATCCATAAACCTTATTTTTAATTTCATTCTGCTTTTTAAAATGTGTTACTTATCTAAGAATTTCTGTTACCTTAGGTGGCTTAAAGGATTTTTCTCCTCACTGCTGGTTTGCCCAGTTATCTCATCATTCTGTGTGCAGAAGCCTCCTTGGGCCCCCTGAAGAGATCCCGCAGTGGATGAGGCCCAGAGGATGTGGGTACAGGTGCTATTAGCTCTGATACCCACAGACTGACTTGTGCCTTAGGAGATGTCTGCACAGAGTTTGTGAGGCTCCACGAAAGTATGGATCACCTCCAGGCAGAATGAGCAGAGCAGGCTTTTTAGAGAAGGTAGCCTGTGATCTCACTACATGGAGAATTTAATACTTAAAGCTTAGACCATTTTCATGCCTTAACTAAGAGGCGAAGTAGAGGTAGAAATATATCTCTATGCACATGATGGCAGATAAAACAAAAATATGGGGAGCTATTCCATGATGAATATTCAGCTGAGGGGGATGTGCTGATGCCAGCCTGCATTTCCACTCCTGGAACTTCATTCCATTGAGACTCACAAGGAATTTATTGCTCATTTTAATCACACCCAGAGAATGAATTGGCAGGAATATTAGGCAGATAGGCCTATCACATATATTTTATTTGCATATCCCAGTGACAGAATCACAAGCACATTTCCTATCTCTATATTTTTTCATTTGCTCCAGGGGTAACTGGGAATGCAGTGTTGCCCTGGACCTGCATTCCAGGCTGCAAGCCTGGGTGCTCCCATCAGAGCTGAGGAAAGCCCTCAAGGAGAGAAGGGGTAAGATACACAGGAGAGTAAGATGGTTATATTCCTCCTGTCTTAGGGTGAAGAGATGCCCTTCCCCACCTTGCCCAGCCTGTTACCTGCTATCTCTCCCTTCAAGTGCCACATGCCACATGCCTGACCCTGTGCTTGACCCTGCAGGAATGACAGCACCATCTAACCTTCATGGTAAATGTACATGGGCCAGACATGGTGCTATGTGCCTTATGGGGACAAGCTTTTGCTTTCTTTTTTCTTTGTTTTTAACTTTGTAAAAAGTTTTTATTGAAATATACTTGTATAAGATGCACACATCATAAGTATATAGCTTACTGTATTTTCACAAGTTAAACACACCTGATCAAGAAATAGACCATTACAGGTTGCCACAGGAGAGGGAGGAGAGGGGATGGATGAATATAGGTGAAGGGGATAAAGAGCTACAAACTTCTAATTATAAAATAAGTAAGTCACAGAAATGAGGTACAGCATAGGGAATATAGTCAATAATATTGTAATATCTTTGTATGGAGACCGATCTTCTCATGGTGAGCATTTTGTAATGTATATAATTGTTGTATCACTATGTTGTTTACCTGAAAACAACATAATATTGTATATAAACTGTGCTTCAGTTGAAAAAAACAGGCCATTATAAACACCCAGAAATCCACTTCATACTCCCTTCCAGTTAGTACCCATCCCCCAAGGGTAAGCATTATCCTGATTTGCTTTACTTTTATTTTTACATAATTTCAAAAATACTACAGTGAGTTCCTATAAATGCTCCACCCAGCTTACCAATTGTTAACATTTTATTACTTTATTACTTATATATTAATGTTATGTATACAGCAGGACATAAAATTTTTTCTGAACTATTTAAGAGTAAGTTATACACACAATGCCCCTTTACCCCTAAATACTTCAATTTCCTAAAAATCAAGGACATTTTCTTATATATCAAGGTAAAGTCCTCAAAAGTAGGGCATTACTATTGATAATAACTAATCAATAGATGTTCTGATTTGTTTTGTTTTATTTTTTGTTTTTTATTTTAGTATCATTAATATACACTTACATGAGCAGCATTGTGGAACTAAACTCCCCCCATTATCAAGTCCCACCACATACCCCATTACAGTCACTGTCCATCAGTGTAGTAAGATGCTGTTGAATCACTACTTGTCTTCTCTGTGTTGTACAGCCTTCCCCGTGCCCCCCACACACATTATGCTTGCTAATCGTAATGCCCCCTTTCTTTCCCCACCCCCCTTATCCCTCCCTTCCCACCCATCCTCCCCAGTCCCTTTCCCTTTGGTAACTATTTGTCCATTCTTGGGTTCTGTGAGTCTGCTGCTGTTTTCTTCCTTCAGTTTTTTCTTTGTTCTTATACTCCACAGATGAGTGAATTCATTTGATACTTGTCTTTCTCTGCCTGGCTTATTTCACTGAGCATAATACCCTCTAGCTCCATCCATGTCATTGCAAATGGTAGGATTTGTTTTCTTCTTATGGCTGAATAATATTCCATTGTGTATATGTACCACATCTTCTTTATCCATTCATCTACTGATGGACAGTTAGATTGCTTCCATTTATTGGCTATTGTAAATAGTGTTGTGATAAATATAGGGGTGCATCTGTCTTTTTCAAACAGGGCTGCTGCATTCTTAGGGTAAATTCCTAGGAGTGGAATTCCTGGATCAAATGGTATTTCTATTTTGAGTTTTTTAAGGAACCTCCATACTGCTTCCCACAATGGTTGAACTAGTTTACATTCCCACCAACAGTGTAGGAGGGTTATCCTTTCTTCACATCCTTGCCAACATTTGTTGTTTGTCTTTTGGAAGGTGGGCATGCTAACTGGTGTGAGGTGATACCTCATTGTGGTTTTAATTTGCATTTCTCTGATGATTAGCAATGTGGAGCATGTTTTCATGTGTCTGTTGGCCATCTGAATTTCTCCTTTGGAGAAGTGTCTGTTCAGATCCTCTGCCCATTTTTAAATTGGATTATTTGCTTTTTGTTTGTTGAGGTGCATAAGCTTTTTGTATATTTTAGATATCAAACCCTTGTTGGATATGTCATTTATGAATATATTCTCCCATACTGTAGGATGCCTTTTTGTTCTACTGATGGTGTCCATTGCTGTACAGAAATTTTTTAGTTTGATACAGTTCCACTTGTTCATTTTTGCTTTTGTTTCTCTTGCCTGTGGAGATACTGTTCATGAAGAAGTTGTTCATGTTTATATTCAAGAGAGTTTTGCCTGTATTTTCTTCTAAGAGTTTTATGGTTCCATGACTTACATTCAGGTCTTTGATCCATTTCAAGTTTACTTTTGTGTATAGGGTTAGACAATAATCCAGTTTCATTCTCTTACATGTAGCTGTCCAGTTTTGCCAACACCAGCTGTTGAAGAGGCTGTCATTTCTCCATTATATATCCATGGCTCCTTTATCATATATTAATTGACCATATATGCTTGGGTTAATATCTGGACTCTCTATTCTGTTCCACTGGTCTGTGGGTTTGTTCTTGTGCCAGTACCAAATTGTCTTGATTACTGTGGCTTTGTAGAAGAGGTTGAAGTTGGGAAGCAAGATCCTCCCTGCTTTATTCTTCCTTCTCAGGATTGCTTTGGCTGTTTGGGGTCTTTTGTGGTTCCATATGAATTTTAGAACTATTTGTTCCAGTTCGTTGAAGAATACTGTCGGTATTTTTGATAGGTATTGCATTGAATCTATAGATTGCTTTAGGCAGGATGGCCATTTTGACAGTATTAATTCTTCCTACCCAAGCACATGGGATGAATTTCCATTTATTAGTGTCCTCTTTAATTTCTCTTAAGAGTGTCCTGTAGTTTTCAGGGTATAGGTCTTTCACTTCCTTGGTTAGGTGTATTCCTAGGGATTTTATTCTTTTTGATGAAATTGTGCATGGAATTGTTTTCCTGATTTCTCTTTCTGCTAGTTCATCATTAGTGTATAGGAATGCAACAGATTTCTGTGTAATAATTTTGTATTCTGCCACTTTATTGAATTCAGATATTAGATCTAGTAGTTTTGGAGTGGATTCTTTAGGGTTTTTTATGTACAATATCATGTCATCTGCAAAGAGTGAGTTTCACATCTTCCTTACCAATCTGGATGCCTTTTCTTTCTCTGTGTTTTCTGACTGCCGTGGCGAGGACCTCCAGAACTATTTTGATAAAAGTGGGGAGAGTGGGCATCCTTGTCTTGTTCCTGATCTTAGAGGAAAAGCTTTCAGCATCTCACTGTTAAGTATGATGTTGGCTGTGGGTTTGTCATATATGGCCTTCATTATGTTGAGGTACTTGCCCTCTATACCCATTTTGTTGAGAGTTTTTATCATGAATGGATGTTGAATTTTGTCGAACGCTTTTCTATGGAGATGATCATGTGGTTTTTGTCCTTTTGTTGATGTGGTGCATGATGTTGATGGATTTTTGAATGTTGTCCCATCCTTGCATCCCTGGGATGAATCCCACTTGATTATGGTTTATGATCCTCTTGATGTATTTTTGAATTTGGTTTGCTAATATTTTGTTGAGTATTTTTGCATTTATGTTCATCAGAGATATTGGTCTGTAATTTTCTTTTTTTGTGGTGTCTTTGCCTGGTTTTGGTAGTAGAGTGTGCTGGCTTCATAGAATGAGTTTGATAAAATTCAGTGGTGAATCCATCTGGCATGGGTATTTTGTTCTTGGGTAGTTTTTTGATTACCAATTCAATTACATTGCTAGTAATTGTTCTGTTTAGATTTTCTGTTTCTTCCTGGATCAGTCTTGGAAAGTTGTGTTTTTCTAGAAATTTGTCCATTTCTTCTAGATTTTCCATTTGGTTAGCATGTAGATTTTCATCATATTCTCTAATAATTCTTTGTGTTTCTGTGGTGGTGTCTGTAGTGATTTTTCCTTTCTCATTTCTGATTCTGTTTATGTGTGTAGATTCTCTTTTTTTCTTAATAAGTCTGGCTAGGGTTTATCTATTTTCTTTATTTTCTCGAAGAACCAGCTCTTGGTTTCATTAATTTTTTCTGTTGTTTTATTCTTCTCAATTTTATTTATTTCTTCTCTGTTCTTTATTATGTCACTTCTTCTGCTGAGTTTGGGTCTCATTTGTTCTTCTTTTCCCAGTTTCAATAATTGTGAATTAGACTGTTCATTTGGGATTGTTCTTCCTTCTTTAAATAGGCCTGGATTGTTATATACTTTCCTCTTAGAACTGCCTTTGCTGCTTCCCAGAGAAGTTGGGGCTTTGTGTTGTTGTTTTCATTTGTCTCCATATATTGCTTGATCTCTGTTTTAATTTGGTCATTGATTCATTGATTATTTAGGAGCATGTTGTTAAGCCTCCCTGTGTTTGTGAGCCTTTTTGTTTTCTTTGTACAATTTATTTCTAGTTTTATACCTTTGTGATCTGAGAAGTTGGTTGGTAGAATTTCAGTCTTTTTTAATTTACTGAGGCTCTTTTTGTGGCCTAGTATGTGCTCTATTCTGGAAAATGTTCCATGTGCATTTGAGAAGAATGTGTATCCTGCTGCTTTTGGGTGTAAAGTTCTGTAGATGTCTGTTAGTTCCATCTGTTTTAATGTGTTGTTCAGTGCCTCTGTGTCCTTACTTATTTTCTGTCTGGTGGATCTGTCCTTTGGAGTGAGTGGTGTGTTGAAGTCTCCTAAAATGAATGCATAGCATTCTATTTCACCCTTTAATTCTGTTAGTGTTTGTTTCACATATGTAGGTGCTCCTGTGTTCGGTGCATAGTTATGTATAATGGTTATATCCTCTTGTTGGACTGTCCCCTTTATCATTATGTAATATCCATCTTTGTCTCTTGTGACTTTCTTTGTTTTGAAGTCTGTTTTGTCTGAATCAAGTACTGCAAGACCTACTTTTTTCTCCCTATTGTTTGCATGAAATATCTTTTTCCATCCCTTCACTTTTAGTCTGTGTATGTCTTTGGGTTTGAGGTGAGTCTTTTGTAGGCAGCATATAGATGGGTCTTGCTTTTTTATCCATTCTATTACTCTGTGTCTTTTGATTGATGCATTCAGTCCATTTACATTTAGGGTGATTATTGCCATTGCAGGCTTTGGATTCGTGATCACCAAAGGTTCAAGGGCACCTTCTTTACTATCTAATCATCTAACTTAACTCACTTATTACACTATTATAAACACAGTCTGATGATTCTTTATTTCTCTCCTTTCTTTTTCTTCCTCCTCCACTCTTTATATGTTAGGTGTTTTATTCTTTCTGTACTCTTTGTGTTTCCCTTGATTGATTTTTGTTGATAGCTGATTTCATTTTGTCTTTTGTTAGTATTTGGTTACCCTATTTTCTTTGGTGTGGTTTTATTTTCTCTGGTGACAGCTATTTAGCCTTAGGCATACTTCCATCTAGTGCAGTCCCTTTAAAATACATTGTAGAGATGGTTTGTGGGAAGTAAATTCCATCACGTTTTGCTTACCTGGGAATTGTTTAATCCCTCCTTCAAATTTAAATGATAATCTTGCTGGATACAGTATTCTTGGTTAGAGGCCCTTCTGTTTCATTTTATTGAATATATCATGCCATTCCCTTCTGGCTTGTAAGGTTTCTGTTGAAAAGTCTGATGATAGCCTGATGGGTTTTCCTTTGTAGGTAATCTTTTTCCTGGCTCTTTTTATACTTTTAATACTCTCTGGCTGCTTTTAATACTCTGTCCTTGTGTTTGATCTTTGCCATTTTAATTATATGTATTGGTGTTGTCCTCCTTGGGTCACTTGTGTTGGGAGATCTGTGGACTTCCTTGGTCTGAGAGACTATTTCCTTCCCCAGATTGGGGAATTTTTCAGCAATTATTTCTTCAAAGACACTTTCTATCCCTTTTTCTTTCTCTTCTTCTTCTGGTACCCCTATAATGCAAATATTGTTCTGTTTGGATTGGTTACACAGTTCTCTTAATATTCTTTCATTCCTAGAGATTCTTTTATCTCTCTCTGCCTCACCTTCTCTGTATTCCTGTTCTCTGATTTCTATTCCATTGACAGTCTCTTGCACCTCAGCCAGTCTTCTCTTAAATCCTTCCATGGTTTGTTTCATTTCTGTTATCTCCCTCCTGAATTCATCCCTTAGCTCTTGAATATTTCTCTGTAGCTCCATCAGCATGCTTATGACTTTTATTTTGAATTTTTTTTTCAGGGAGATTGGTGATTTCAGTTTCACCAAGTCTTCTCTCTGGTGTTTGAGGGCTTTTGGCCTGAGCAAGGTTCTTCTGCCTTTTCATGGTGATGGAAGTGGTCGCCGGCAAGTGCCCTGTGTGTCAACTGGGAGAATAAAGTCCCTTCCTGCTTGCTGGTCGCCTTGCCTTTCTCCACTGTCTGTGCTGGTTAACTGCACACAGGGCAGCCTCTGGGTTAATCCCCTAAAGTTCCATGGGCAGGGCCGCCTTCTAGATGGCCTAGGGCAATGGCGGGCGTTGCAGGCCAGCAGCGCATGTTCTGCCGCAAGAGCAAAGCCCCTTTGTGCCTCCCGGTCTCCATGCCCATCTCCACTGTCTGGGCTGGTCAACCGCATGCAGGTAGCAGCCTCTTGGTTAATCCCTAAGCTCCATGGGTGGGGGTGGCCCTTGGAATGTCCTAGAGCACTGGCAGGGGTTGCAGACAAGCAGCGCGTGTTCTGCCATGAGAACAGAGCCCCTTTGTGCCTTCCGGACTCTGTGCCCATCTCCACTGTCTGCACTGGTCTACCGCGTACAGGGAGCAGCCTCTTGGTTAATCCCCTGAGCTGCTGTGAGCAGGGTGGCCCTCAGGATGGCCTAGGGCACTGGTGGGGGTCACAGGCAAGTGGCGCATGTTCTGCCATGAGAAAAAAGCCCCTTCGTGCTTCCCAGACTCTGCACCCATCTCCACTGTCTGTGCAGGGCAGCCATGCCCAGGGAGCAGCCTCTGGGTTAATCTCCTGAGCTGCCGTTCCCAGGGTGGCCCTCAGGATGGCCTAGGGACTGACAGGGGTCACAGGAGAGCAGTGCGTGTTCCGCCCCAAGAACAAAGCCCCTTTGTGCCTCCCGGACTCTGCGCTGGTCTCCACTGTCTGTGCTGGTCAACTGCACACAGGGAGTAGCCTCTGGGTATGGGCCAGTTAGCCATGCACAGGAAGAAGCCTCTATGCTAAGCTGTGTGGTTTCTGTAGTCAGAGCTGCTCACCGGCTGTTGTATAGCAATGGATCAGCCAGTTTGCTTGCAATGCCGGCAGTGGGGAAGGAACGGCAGGCTGCTTATCACCCCATGGGGCTTCAGAGCTGCATTGCCACCCAGGGGGTTAGGGTGCCTGAAGTTCCTTAAAGTTCCCAGCCTGCTGGACTGAGTATGCCAGGACGATTTTGTCCACCTGTTAAACCCTTGTCCCTTTAAGACTTTTAAAGTGCCCGCTTTTCTTTTGTCCCATGGCAGCTGGCTGTGGGAACCTGTTCTCAGTCTCAATCTCAGACCTTGCATATCCACTCCTCCAATATCCAGTGCACCATGTAATATGTGTCTGTGCTCCCGAGGCAGACCACCAGGGCTGGTTATTTAGCAGTCCTGTGCTTCCACTCCCTCCCCACTCTGATTCTTTTCCTCCTGCTGGTGAGCTCGGGTGGGGAGTGTGCTCGGGTCCTGCCAGGTCACAGCTTTGTATCTTACCCTTTTTGTGAGATGCTGAGTTCTCGCAGATGTAGGTGTAATCTGGCTCATGTACTGTATCTTCTGGTCACTCTTTTAGGAATAGTTGTGTTTGCTGTATTTTCAAAATATGTATGGTTTTGGGAGGAGATTTCCACCACCCTATACTCATGCCGCCATCTTGAGAACCGAAACTCTAGATGTTCTGATTTTGCCAGTTGTCACAATAATTCTCTTTACAAGAAAAGAAAATTCTGGACCCCAAGTTGAATTCAGTTTCATGTCTCTTGAATCTCCTTTAATGTGGAACACTTCCTCAGTCTTTCCTTGTCTTTCGTTACCTTGACATTTAAGAAGTACAAGCGCATTATTTTGTATAATGTCCCTCAGTTTGGATTTGTCTAATGCTTCCTTTTGATTCAACTCAGGTTATGCATTTCTGGCAAGAACACCCTCTGCTGTTTATTTTCAATAAAATCACTAGGTAGCCCAGTGCTGAAAGTAAGGATAAGAAATTTGTGTTCTAGATCTCATCTATCTAAATAGACTCAACTCCCTGAGACAGGGAACAGGTCTTTTCTCATCTCCAGAGTGGAACATGCAGGCTCTGGAGTCAGACTGCCAGGGTAGTGTTCTGTCTTACTACTTATTCCCTGTGGAACATTGCTTTAATTTACTTCATTTCTGTACTATAGTGGAGGAAGAGATACTCTGAACTTCATAGGGCTGTGTGGATTAGAATAGCTGGTCCCAAATGAGGCAAGACTCAGCAATTGATGCTAAAACTAGTGAGTGGAGGTTTAAGGAGTAACAAGATATTTATATAAGCTCAGAATCTCTCCTCGCAAGGTATTTATTAATTGCAAAGGAAAAAACAGTAGTGGAGAAACCTGGCACAGACCACCTTAACCAAGAGATTAAAGTTAACAGCACCAGTTATGGGATGAATCAGTATCATGTGCCTCTTGATATAATGCACTGAGAAGAACACAATTGATTTTCTCACTTCAGCCACTCTTTGCCCATATTAACCTTCTCTCACCAGTCTTGTTTTTGGATCAACCCGGTTATTTGCAGAGAAGTGAAATGATCCAATTTACATGTTAAAATATCACTCCTGCAGCAAAAGGAGGGTGGGCTGGAAGAGAGGAGAATGGAATCTGGGATGCTGACATAGTGGTCACCAAGTCTGGTGGGACTGACACCTGCCCTATGCCAGGCCTTCCTCTACAGGGATATATATATTTTATGAGCTAGTTTGAGAGACTTTCCAGTCCCTTGGGTGCCTCTCTCATCCCCAGGCTCCTCTCCTATCTGCTCTGCATCCCCCAGGCTCCTTTGTTTGGGCTCCCTAGCTTCCTCTTATCACCACTGATCCCCAGTCTCATCTGTTGCCCCTTGGTTCCCTTTACTGACCTTCCTACCCAGTCTTTTCTGTCATCCCAGCTTCAGGTCATGGAAGAAACCCTGACTATGATGTGAGTCAGAATTGAGGAGTCAGGAGGATGGTACTCATCTGAGTGTCTGAGCAACCTGTGGGTTCTGTGGCCCTGCCCTTTCATGAGAAGCAAATTGCAGTTCAGCCTCCCTTTTCTTCCTTCCTCCATACCTTTCCCATTCTTGCCCAGGGCCTCATTCTGCCTTCTCAGCACCCCTAGCTGCCATCTCAGTGAACACACTGCCAGGGTCATTGTCAGACCTGTTCCCTGAAGGATACCCAGTAATAGGGGTGCTTGACAGACCCCTCCTCCCTGTAACCCTCCCCACAGAGCCACTCAGCCCAGCCACCCATCTCTGAGGAAGCCCAGCTAGGCTTCGCTTCAGCCTCCCAGCCCTTTCCTGTAAATGCACTCACAGCCAGGAGGGGTGCCATATTAAATCAAGAATGATGGAAACCAGTAGCTGTGATTATCCAGCTGAGATGTATCATGGGAGCTGGTCGCTGCTGGCTGCAGGTGAGGGCTTCTAAAACTAATTGCATATGGCTTTTATTAAGAGGATCACTCCCCCACTCTTGCTCTCCTGAGTGACTTCTTCCTAATGCCTCTCAGTCCAGTACCCTCTGCTTCTGAAGGCTGGGTCACCAGCCCTATCTTCTCCTCCACTGAAACCCTGTCAAAGCAGGGCCTTGACCTCAGTCCCTTCCCATTTCCTCAAAAAGCCAGGAACAGTAATAGCCTACATTTATAGAACCCTTACCAAGTGCCTTCTCTCATCCTGTGTCTTCTCTCCCAAATGCAGTATACACAGACCAAGTATTTTCCTTTCAAAGGTCCTTCCACTGGCTAGCATTTCATGAGCCCGGACTCATAGCTCATGCCTTAAAAAGTCATTCATCCATTCAACTTTTTAAAAAAAAATACAGACTCTGTGGTAAGTATTAGGAAGAGCATGAAGCTGAAACCTTTTACCTGGCTTAATCTCAGTGTCCTATACATTTTAATCAAAAAGTTAGATCCATTTTCAGAAATTTTTCTGAATAGATATTTAGGTCTCCAGTCTGAGGGACAATCAGGATGTGCTTATATTTAGGCCATAGGTGAATCCTTCCCAGGACCATCTAGAGAGTTCCTGAGAAACCAACCAGGTCATGGTGTAACTTCTACCCATGCTTATGCCAACAGAAGTCAAGGAACCTTTCCCCTTGCCCAAGAAAATAACAGGACTACTAATACAACCTAAGATCAAGACACTGAAGAAGAGTTACAGGAAATAGAAATGTTTCCCTGTAGACTTCAGGAGACCACAATGGTCAGATCCAAATCAGCAGAGTGGTGAGAAAAGTCATTTTAGGCTTTGCAAAGGAAAAAGATACGTTATCTATGAGATCCCACACATCAGTGGATGGAAGGTACCTAGAGGCAGAATTCTCTGCCAGGAAATCTGACAAGGACAAGCTGCTCCAGTCAGTAGAGGCATCCCTAGTTGCTGTTGAGACTGTACCCTGCAGACCTAGGATTCCTAGGGGAAGGAGTCTCAACAGCCACTTCTAGGCAGTGGGGGCATCCAAGTGGCCTTGGCCCCTGGCTTCTGCTTGAACCAAAGCAACTCTTCTCTTTACTTATGGAGCTCCATATAGATTAAATTAGTTAAAAGGGTTCTAGTACCCAAAAAAAGGAAGGTGGGGGGAGGGGGGGACACTGGGTTAGATAATGAGTTACTAAAATGCAATGAATTGTCCAAGCAATCTTGAGAAAGAAGAGCAAAGCTAGGAGTATCATTCCCTGATTTTAAACTATACTACAAATCTCAGTTATCAAGACAGTATGGAACTGGCACAAGAACAGATACATTGACCAATGGAATACAATAGATAACCCAGAAATAAATCCATGCCAATATGGTCAGTTAATATAAGACAAAGGAGGCAAGAATATACAATGGGGAGCAACAGTCTTTTCAATATCTAGTATTGAGAAAACTGGACAGCTACATGCAAAAAATGAAACTGGATCACCATCTTAAACCATATACAAAAATAAACTCAAAATGAATTAAAGATCTAATTACAAGAACTGAAACTGAAACTCCTGGAAGAAAACATGAGCAGTAAACTCTTAAACATCAGCATTAGTAATTTTTTCCAGATATGTCTCCCCAGGCAAGGGAAACAAATGCAAAAAAAAAAAAAAAAAAGTGGGACTACATCAAATTAGAAAGCTTCTGCATGTCAATAAAACAAAAATAACAACCTACTGCATGGGAGAATATATTTGTAAATGGTATATCTGATAAGGGACTAATATCCAAAATATATAAAGAACTCATACAACTCAACACCATAAAAACAAATAATCCAATTAAAAAAATGGGCAGAGGACCTGAATAGATATTTTTTCAAAGAAGATACACAGATGGCCAACAAACACATGAAAAGATGCTCTACATTGCTAATCATCAGGGAAATGCAAATCAAAACCACAGTAAGATATCACCTCACACCAGTCAGAATGACTGCTATCCAAAAGACAAAAAATAAATGTTGAAAGAAAAGGGAACCATCACACACTGCTAGTGGGATTGCACACTGATGCAGCCACTATGGAAAGCAGAATGGAGGTTTCTCAAAAAAACTAAAAATACAAATATACAACCCAGCAATTCCATTTCTAGGAATTTACCTGAAGAAACAAAATCACTAATCTGAAAGATACATGCACTCCTATGTTTATCACAGCATTATTTATAATAGCTAGATTATGGAAGCAACCTAAATGCCCGTGAATACATGAACAGATTTAAAAAAAGCATATATATATACAATGGAATATTATTCCCACGAAAAGGAATGAAATCTTTCCATTTGCAACCTGGATGGACCTAGAGGGTATTATGCTAAGTGAAATAAATCAGAGAAAGACAAACACCATATGATTTCACTTTATATGCAGAATCTTAAAAACAAAACAAAGAAACAAATAAAACAAACTCATAAATACAGAGAATAGACTAGTGGTTACCGTGGTGGGAGTGGGGGAGTTGAAATAGGTAAAGGGGGAAAATGTTGTTAGAATGTTTGCTATTTTGATCTGGGTGATGTTTACATGAGTGTATATACATGTCAAAATTCATCAAGCTGTACATTAAGATTTGTGTTTTTTATTGCTTGTAGCTCCATATAAATTAAAAAAAAATTTTTTTAATGCAGCAAAGGAGAGGGAAGTACCATTTAAAGGCCTACCAAGGGCCAGGCTAATAGTCTTTCACACCTGAGTCATTCACATTACTACTTCTGCATTTACATTTGCTATGTGCCAGAGCTCTGCCAAGTTTTGTACATGTTATCTCACTTAATTCTCACCAGCAGGCCACAAAGATCCTGCAAGGGAGTTAGGAGCTACTATCTCTGTGTTAGAGATGAGGAAGCTTAAATTCAGGAGGTAAATTCACTTTCCCAAGGTCAGCTAACTAGTAAGTAAATGAGGTGAGGTTTGAATTTAGGTCTGTCTGGAGCAAAGTTGCTGATTTCTGCCACGTAACTTGCCCCATTATGAGCCAAAAGAGGAGTCAGCCTTTAGATGGGGTCAGTGTAGGATTAAATGAGACACTGTAAGGTGCTGAGTACAGTGCCTGGCACACAGCAGCTGTTTCACAAACAGTAGTCCTCATTCAGTTGGCAGCATGTATTGACTCCTTCTGCGAGCCAGGACTGGTGCTAGGTGCTGGAGCTGTAGAGATAAACAAAATATGCTCTTTGTCACTCAGAACCTCATGGTTGAGTAAGGGGAGAAAAACAGGCTGTTGACTAAGCATTCTGGAGGTCCCAGGGGCAGGCATGAAGCCTTACAACAAGCTCCTGAAACAATATGATATTTAAGCTGAGATCACAGGGCACTTAGAGGAAGATGAGAATAGAGAAGACTTGTAGTGAGGGAGCAGTATAAACGAAAGCCCAGAGGCGGGAACACTGTGAGTCCCATCACTCAGGAGAGGTGAGGAAACAGACCCAACAAACCCTTAGAGGCCAGCTTCCATCAGTTCAAGCTCCTTGTAGTTGGCACACTTCTGTACCAGCCAGGGTGTGTGTGCATCTCACCGTCAGAGCCTTCCAGCCCAGTGGACCTGAAAGCTGAGAGGGGCTGGGTGGGCGGGGAGGAGGAGGAGGCAGATATATGGCTGGAGTCGTCAGAGGCAAGTAATGTATGTGGCGCCTGAGGGAGCTGCACAGTCACACTGTGGATTTGAACCGGCAAGCGTCGCTCCACTGGGATCGGCGCCGAATTATTGCTCCATATGAAACCCAGGACTGATGGGAGCTTTCAGTTATAGACTGATAACAACAGCCAAAATTGGATTGTTTGCTATTTATTTTTTTTAACTTCTGTCAAGGTCACTACTGTAACAGGAAAACACACCCAAGCTGCAGGTATTTTTCATCCACTCTGCCCGCAAGAACAATCTGCAGCCACAGCTTTTGTGACAGAGCCTTACCTTGGCAAAGCTGTCACTGTTATGCGGTCTTAGGAGAAAGGAGCCTCCAGAAAACCCAGGTCTTGTCCCATTCTAAGACCTGCCTCCTTCCCCCATCCTCCAGCCTCCATAAATGCTTTATCATTGGACCCATGCACTCACCCCTCCCTGCCTGGTCTCCAGCTAGTCCCACAGCTCCCACCTAGCCCAGTGCTCCAGTTTCTTCAAGCTTCCAGTCTCCCAGAGAGCCTCCCCAAAAATGTTCCACACTTGTGTATCCTTCCCTTCCCTGTACCCCTGCACCACCCAGTCTAGCTGATAATTCTCTCCTCTTTATACCTATCATCAAATTCATTTTTGCAAATGTTCACCATATGCCTCCACTATACCAGGACTTGTGCTGGTAATAGCAGTGAGTAAAAGACAGTGCCTGCTCATAATTAGAGCTCATAATTTAGAACAGATTCACAAACATGCAGCAAACTTGTTTCCAAGTAGCTTTTGTTGGTTGGTTGGTTTTTTAGTGCTAGGTACAAACAAGGCTTGAAATAGGCATGCATGCTTTGGAACCATGAGAAAAATGGTTGATTCTGAGTAGTATTTGTGGAGAGGCTCTGCTTCACATCCCCTGCCCAACTTTGAGCTTCCTGAGGGCAAAGCCTGGCTCTCCGCTCCTCCCTTACAGCATGACTAAGCTCAGACCTCCTCCTCCTGCCTTTTCTGAAGTGGACCAAGCTCAGAGCCGGACATATGCCAGGCACTCAGCATCATCTAGAACCTTCCAGGAGGACAGGTTATAGTCCTCCTTCTCCCCACCCCATGTCTCCATCATGGTATGCACAGGGTTAGGTAGGTACACAGCAATTGCTGAATAATTGTGTTTATCTGAGCAGTATTGTTCAAAGTGGAGGGTATTCTGATTTGAAAACCAAAAAGGCTTTCAAGAGGGTAAGTGGAAAGGGACAGGAACCTACATTTGTTAAGCACTTACTGCATGCCAGCCATGATGCTAGGCACATTATATACATCGTCATATTTAATCCCCAGTTTACAGATGAGAAAACTAAGGTGCAGTAACTTGATCCTGGTGATAAGCATATCTTGTAAGTGATAAAGCTCGGACTCAAACTTAGTTTTCTGTCAGACTCCAGGGTCAAAGGTTAAGGTTAATCTAGCGGTACTTACTTACTAGCAGAGTGAGCCAGGACCTCTGAGGAGTAGCCACCTGTGGGAAGGAAATGAGGTGGGGGCTGGGATGATGAGACAGTGGAAGGATTGGGCCACCCTCCAGTGGTCTTGAGCCAGAGCCGTGCATCAGGACCCTTGGAGACCCAGACTTGGGTTTAGATTTTGACCCAGGATGAAACTCGGATACTAGTGCTCCCAAAACTCCTAAGCCACCCTCCCTCTCTCCCCACAGTACCAGGAGAAGCAGCGGAAGTGGGAGGCCGAGGAGCGGCGCCGCTTTCCCCTGGAGCAGCGGCTCAAGGAGCACATCATTGGCCAGGAGAATGCTATCGCCACAGTGGGTGCTGGTAAGCATGTGGGATGCTGGCCAGTGCACAGGGGGTGCCGCTGCAGTGTGAGCAGTGAGGTATACATCTGGCTGCCACTGTCCTGTGGGGAGGTGGCTAATAATATTAAAACTTGATGTTTGTGGAGCACTTTCTATGTGTCCAGCATTGTGATAAACTCTTTGCATACGCCATATCATTTAATCAAAGCAACCCTTTTTACAGATTAAATCCCATTTTACAGATGAGGAAGCTGAGACATGCAGCATTTAAATAATGGCTCATGGCTGCTTTCCTCTGCTTAGAGTTTAACTCTGACCTATATCTGGTCCACTGCCCCTGAAACCACTCCTTTCAGGTGAGCAAACAGACCCAGAGAGGAGCAGAAGTTTGTCTAGTGCTAGCAATGTAGCCAGAGCCAGAACTTCCATCTCCTGTCTCCCAGCTTAGGACTCTGCCACCTTTCAGTATAGTTTGTTAGTATCTGGGTCATTTCTAGGAAAAACATCCTAAAGCAGCATGAGGACCTTCTTCTCCTCCCCAACTCTTAGGTCCCATACTTTGACCCCTGGAAGCCAGATGACCTCTGGTGTAATCCCTAACCTAATGGCCCTCCTGCCCATGCAGACCCCACTGGGGAAAAGGTGGTAACCTCACTTTTATTCTCCAACTCAGGTACATGTCTCCCTGAAGGTGGTCTCAGATTGATGAGGCAAGGGCAGAAGAACCCATGCCCAGCTCAGACAAGGCGATATCCTCCAAGGCAGCAGTTCTCAAAGATGGTCTCCAGACCATCAGCATCAGCATCTTTTGGGACTTGTTATACATGCAGATCTCAGGCCTCACCCTAAACCTATGGAATCTCAAACTGTGCAAGTGGAGCCTAGCAGTCTGTGTTTTAACAGGCCCCACAGGTGATTCTGATGCTCGGCTCAAGTTTAAAAACACTGCCCTGTAGTGTCTCAGTTCCATTCATGTTGCTTATCTCTTCTCTCCAAGTGATCTAGTCCCATGCAGTCAAGCAACTGCCATGGAGCACCAAGTTCTGCTCACTGATTAAAGGAGACATCAGGCTGAAATTGTGGTGCCCCTCTGGGACTTTCTGGGACAGCTGTGTCAGCCCTAGGATACCAATTAGAGGAGTAATTGAAAAATGAAGGCAGCCACCCCTGTGACACACCGATACCAGCCTGATCTCCATCATCTCCCACCAGTGGGACTCATGTGGCAGTCATGAGCCCCTCATCAGGAGCCTGACCTCAGCAGCAGATAAAAGGAGCCCACAGAGCAGAGCTGCCTCACCAGCTGGAGGTTAGAAGGCTGCCTGCAGGCACACACAGGAGCTGAGGAAAGCTCTTTTTGAATACACTAGGTCACACTACTCAGGCCCAGACCACAAGACATCATGCTCAGCCACCACCTTGGATATGGCATCCCCCCACTTCTTTGCCTAGGCCATGTTTGAAGTGGAGGGAAGGAAGACCCTGGGGGCTGCCAAGGGTTGAAGAGAGAAGGAACTGTCCACAGGAGAGACATTACCTGGGTGGAGATCTAAGAAAGCAATTTCCTGTGGGAGTCTCATGTCCACTTGGGTGCAGCTGCCGCTGCCAACGTAGTATTTTCCCTTTGCTTCCTACACAGCCCTTTCCCAGCCAGCTGTGTGCTTCTTTGTGACCTCTTCTGCTTCTCACCAGCTTCTCAAGTCCATGAGATGTGAAGCTCCCAGGTCTGGGAGTTGGGGCGGGGGAGGAGGAACACATTGAGTTTGAAGGAATTAGACCATCCTGAGCTCAAATAGCAGGTTTGCCACTGACCCGCTGTGCAACTCAGGGTACTCGGTCTGCTCCTTGAGCATCCATTTCCTCACCTGTGTACTCCAGAGCCAAATCCAGGGCTGTCTGACTATCAAGCACATGCTCTTCCCAGCATGGGCCAGATAGCACTGAGTAAAACCGAGTCCCTCTTCTCAAGATGTTTGCTATCAAGGGTTGGGTACTATGTTCTTTAGGTCAGCCCCACAGTTCTTTCTTTCAAGCTGGGAGGCCCTTAGTCCCATCCCAAGGCTAGCCTCTTCCCCTGATCCTACACTGACCTCTGATGCACCACCCACCTTGTCTCTCGTTGCCCAGAATAAGAGTAGATGATTAGCTTCCCCCATCCCAGAGGCTGTCAGAATGTCTGCCCTGAGTGCTTCCTTCTACACAAAGCTCCCTTCTGTCAGCTGAACTTGCGTCAGATCAGGAAGGCCCTACGCCTCATTGTGTGGTGTGGAGGTTGACTCTGATGTGATTCCAGTGACCCTAGAAAAAGACAGAGAGGCTACTGGGGCCTGGGCTGTGGGGCTGGTGAATTATCTCCTCCATCTGTAAGGCCGTGCTCTGACCTTCCTGAGAAGCCCCGTGGCTGGGGTCACACTGAAGATGGTCAGCTAATGTTCAGCTCCTGGCCCAGGTGAGGCGGAAGCACTCTCTGGGTCAGAATTTTGGTAGGCAAGCAGCAGCCAGTGCCTCAGGACCTCAAGACTGAAGCAAGTGCAGGAGAGAAAGGCAGATCTAGAGGGTAGGCCAGGCCTCTAGACTAGTTCAGATGGGTTCTCTAGACTAGTAACATGTGTGCTAGGGACTGGCTGGGTGGAGCTTGGCACCCCAGGGGTACCGTGAGGATGGGCAGCCAGAGAAGTGCCGCAGAATGAATTGATTTGATAAATGGCCATTTATTACCCTCACGAATTGGCTGAGACCAATTTTGGTCACATCAACCCCTGTAAGTGCTGGGATATTGATTTGTGCAAAGTAATACAGTGAATTTATCAGTGTGATCCCCAGCTGCAGGGCTTCTAGCAAGGCTGGCGCACAGTTACCACCTTACAAATGGAGGAGATGAAGCACCAGCCCCACTGTCCAGGCCCTCATGGCCTCTCTCTTCTTTTGGGGTCCCTGGAGCCAAAGCAAGGCCACGCTGCACACCACCAGCCAGGGCCTTGGCACTGAAAGTGAGGCTCTCCTTCCAAAACCTAGAGCCGCTCTTCGTGACAGGAGAGGGAGAATGCCTACCCTGTCAGGCAGACTTCTGAGCTCAGAGCCTCTGTGACCTCACTGTCCTCCTCAGAAAGGCAGCCAGTGACTATTCAGCACACTGAGAGCCAGACTCTGCGCGCCCACCAACCTGCCCACCTCCTGTGTTCCTGCCTCAGTAAAGGCATAACCATTCACTGGTCTCCTAAATTCCTAAATAGAAATGTAGACATTTCCTGGCCTCTCCTTCGCTCTCACCACTTATAGCCCATCAAGTATCAAGTTCTGTCATTCTGCCTCTTAAATGGTTCTCAAACTTGGCCTTTCCCTCCATTCTTAATACCACTGCCCTAGCTCAGGATCTCAGCATCTCCCATCTTAACCATACGATGGCCTCATCATGGTGTCCCTGCTTCCCTTCCTTCCCAGCTGGAGTGAACTTTATAAAATGTAACAACTGCCCTGTTTAAAACCTTGGGTGGCCGTTGCTGCCCCGGCCCAGCATACAGGGCCAGCCCCTGCTGTCCATCCTCCCTGCTGCCCCTGCTTTGCACCGCGCACACCAGCTGCTGCTGCTTCCCCACACGGGCTGAGATGCTGTCCTCTCTCCTTCCGGCCCTTTTTCCTCCGCAGCCCTGCCTGTCTCCCGCACTGTGGCTGGTTGTCACTCAGCTGAACTCAGTTCAGGAGCAATAGACTGTAGACTCCTAAGGGCAGAGACCATAACTGTATCATTTTTGTTTTCCCCACACCTGGCACAGCACTCTGCTCGAAGTAGACACGTGGTGCAGTTTTGAACTAATTAATTTGGCATGGCACCTTGTCCATTTCTGTGATGTGCCCTGAGGTTGGAAGAGAAGCTGTAAGCCCGCTCTCAGAGTAGCTCACCAGCGTACTGGGAATGTGACTGCAGTGCAGTTGTCCGTTACAACACCCACACAACTTGACCTTTGATACCGTTGGTAGAGAGGCCACTCCCCAGGCCTAAGGGAAGCCACTTCTAGGCAGCAGGTCAGCCTGCACAGGTGAAAGCTTTCCAATGCTCTCTCTGACCAGGGGCCTGTTCCCAGCCTATTGTACCTGTTCCCAGTTGACTGTGAAGCCCATGAACTCTCTCGGGGAAGGTCTGGTCCAAATTCAGGATCTCAGCATCAGCTGGCTGCATGGCACGCAGTGGGCTATGGCATGCTTCACCATTCTGTCTCGTGCTTTACTTCCCTCTCTGACTGATCCAAATGTATATTCTCCCCAAGCCCTGCACCTTTCTGGACCCTCCCTGGGATCCTGTTTCTGATCTGAGAAATACATCCAGGTCCTCCCTGCATTGTGCAGTGGCAGTGATTGCTTTAGGAAAGTGTTGGCCGTTCTGCCTGCACACCACACCACTGCAGGTGTCCCCCCCATGCCTCTGCTGCTCTTGTCGCCTCTTCTGGCCTGCCAAGGCACTCAAGACCCAGGCCTTCCCCAGGCACTCTTCCTGAGCCCTCACCTGGGTGCAGGGCCCTTTCTCTGAGCTGCCTGTGGACACCTTTTATCACTGCACTTACCATAAGGCATCTGTCTATATGTCTTTCTCTCTTCAAAGGTCAGGAACTACCTCTCATTCAGCTCTGTTTCCCCAGGGTTGACCACACAGGTATGTAAATGTGAACAAAATCTGAACCCATCTTGATATCTGCCTCTCCTCAACACAGATTCTCATCTCATCTCCACTTGGGAAGGGTATGCTATTCCCTCCCATGATCCCTACCCCAGAGCATACGCACATGTGCACACATCCATACACATGACTGGGGGAGGCAGGGAGAGGCACTCAGCAAAAGCTATTCTTTGTGTTTTCAGTGTTATCCACTTAGTAGCAATAGTTTACTCTCAGAAAGGCTAGTCCTCAGAGACTAGGGAAAGAACTGTTCTTTCATCATCCCCCAAACCTGAGTCTCCAGTATCTCCTCAGCCAGCAGGAACTTCTTGAGCACTTGCTGTGCTCCTTGAACCTACGCACAGTAAACAGGAAATTGCTAATAGAAGGCCTGGTTTCTCTAGAAAATGCCACCAGCATGGAACAAACACATTCAGAGTCAGTTTAAAAAATCTCCCACACTAGATCACTAGAACGTGTTAGAAAGGATGCTTCAGCCTACGCAGACTGCCCCAGAATCTTCAGCTGGACAGAGGCAAAGGCCTGGGGTGGAAGGAGCAGGCAGCTCTTTCTCTCACCTTGGTTTTGTACACCCTGGGTCTTTCTTCTTGGAATGTCCCATCATATCTGGTCTGCCTGGCAATCTCCCTCTCATCCTTCAGGCACAAATGGCTCTTCCCACCCTTCTCCCCGTGCTCCCATCCCACTGGGAACCCACAGCATTTTCATAGCAGCATTCACCTAAAAGGCACAAGCCATACTTTAGGCTTCTTTGTAGGTGCCCCAGCACCTGGCATGGAGCTTGTTTGCTGAAAAAATGGATAGCGCTCCCTGAAGAGGTGTTAGGAAGAGAGCAGAAACCTTATGAACCCAAACATGGTAGCTCCTTGCAGCACTCAGATACTCTTGGGTCCAGGCCTCACTCATCTCTGTAAAATGGAAGTTGAAGTATCTGTTCTTTCCCTCTTGTGATTCCAGAAATACCAAGAGTTAATTCATTTAGTCAGCAAGCATTATACTACTGTCAGGCTATTCCTAAGGATCCCTCAGGAAGTAGAACTCCTAGTACCTGCTACCATGGAATACACAGTCAGATTGGGGCACACCCTCCCCCAGATACAAGGGCACAGGCAGATGAAAACCCTTACGCTGCCCTTCTCTGAACCTCAGTCTCCTCTTCTGTAAAATGGAGGTAATATCTACTTCTTGGTATTATTATAAGGATGAAAGGACATCTGTAAAATACCAAAGTTATAGGTACCACTGCTGTGACTACCATTATTATTATTTTTTTGATATCGTTAATATACAATTACTTGAACAACATTATCGTTGACTAGTCTCCCCCTATTATCAAGTCTCCACCACATACCCCATTACAGTCACTGTCCATCAGCGGACTACCATTATTTTTATTCTTATTATTATTCTACTCTTGCAACTTCTAAAATACTTTCATAGCCATTAACTCATTTCATCTTCATGAGGGCTATTTCATCAGTATGTATATGACTATTCTCACTTCATGAATGTAGAAACTAAGGCTCAAAAGGAATAAGTGTTTTATTCAGAGTCAGTCAACTAGTAAGTGGCAGAGCCAGGACTCTGAACTAGATCCTGTAATTCCTATGCTGTCCACAATATCATCTGATAGATAAACACAGACCAGAGGCTACAGACCCAATTGTTAATGGGGTAGATGGCGGGTGGTGGAGTTAATCAAAAAGGTTGTTACAAGTTTGAAGTTCTAAGATGAGTTTTATGATGGTCTCGTAGTGGTAGACCAGTCCAGGAGAAGGTGTTCTGGTAAGGTGAGATCCCTGCAAGGAGGCACTAGTGGTGGCCTCACACGTGGAGAGCAGCTCAGCCTGCTGGTGCCTCCAGAAATAGGATTGGCCAGGGAAGGGGCTGAGCTGTCTGCTCAGGGGATCCTGAAACCATCTCTAGCTCAGAAAGCAGTGGTCAGGAGACAGTTTGGGAACAGTGGCTCTTGAGGCCATGTATTGAATGGCTGAGTAAGCCCGGACTGAAAGACTACAGAGGGATGGTTTTCCAGGTGAGGCAAGGGTAGGAGGAGGTGCTGGGGAGAGCCAACTCCTTTCTCTAAACTCCTGAAGCACCAGTTCAGGCTCAAGGGCCAGCCCTAGCTGGGGGTAAAACCCAGGGTCTTCATTTATTTACCTGGGTAAACTTGAGCACACTATCTACCTTCTTTATACATGTTTCCTCATCTATTTAATGAGAATCAGGTTCTCTGCCATTTCTGCCTTTGAGGTTCATAACGAGCCTCAAATGAAGTTATGTCTACAGAAGTTCTTTATAGACTGGGAAGTGCTAGCAGAGTAGGTTGCTGCATTTTCTGGTCCACAGTGAAAGCACCAGCAGCTGTGGCCACATCCTGAATGGGCCCGTGGAAGTCTCTTGTCTGTCCCTGCCCCAGCCCGACAGGACCCTCAAGGCTCCTGGTCTTCATCCTCAGCCAACCTGCCAACTACACACCCTGGGGCTTGCCTTCCCAGTCCTTCCTAGCTGCTTCCATTTTTCATTCTGTCGGACTCCATCTGCTTGGCCGTTTTTCTCTTCAGATATTATTAGAAATATCCCGAGTTGTAATTGTTTAATGGTTGGCATTTCGCCTGTTTCACAGGGGGCCCAGATCAAGCCCACCCCAGACTCATGTCCTGGGTCTGCAGAATTGACCAGGGACAGCTGTGCAGTGGAGTCTGCCTGGCATTATAAAGAGCTCTCTCCCAGGTGCATTATTAGAAAAGAAGGGGAAAGATGGCCCCAGGCATAATCCAATTCTACATTCTCCATGGTGTTTTTGAACTGCATAGCCCAGCAGTGTGCAGCTTTCAGTGGGCTGGGAAGCTTCCCTGAAAGAGAAGTCAGGATCAGAATCTTAGGTACATGGCACCTGGGAACCCCATTCTCCACCCTCACCCCCTGTTGGCCCTCTGTTTGAGAGATGCTTTGGCACCTCTGCTCCCCAAATACCTCATGAAGCGTGAACCCAGTTTATGCTCAGCTTCTTTCCAATCTAGATTCTCAATTCAGCTCACTTTTGGAAGAATGTGATTCCTTTCAGATGACCCCTCTCTTACCCCCACCTCTACACATATCCACACAAAGTGTTCACAGGAGTCTAGCCTTTGTCATTTTATAATACCTCCTTCACCAAATATGCACACACACACCCATGAGTTCCTGTTTCTCTCAGACACTGGGGACCTTCTCCGCCAGGCTTGAACTATCCACTTCATCCCCAGTCTGCAGGTACCTGTGAGGCCTGTGGCTTCCTCTGATAGCCAGGCCTTCCAGAGGACCAGCCGGTTAGTTTAGAGACAGTCTGGGACCTAGCCCAGGGGAGAGTCTGGACTCAGGCCCCTCTCAGGGAATGTCTCCTGGGCAGGCAGAGTGGCTGGTCTGATGTCCATTAGGTTGCAAGGTTTCCATGTTTCTGCTGAGGCCAGAACTAACAGTACTTTAGTAGCAGCATCAGAGGTTGGGGTGAGAAAGACCACAGCATAGACCTGAACTCCTAAGGCAGTTCGAGACCTTTTTAATCTTCGATCCCGCCCACAACTACCCATATTTTCGCCTGTCTCTCCACGTCGGTCATGCTGGTCCCCTTTGCCTCTTCAGATCCTGTCCAGCCTCCATAACCTGTCATCAGTCCTACTTCTTTCAAAAAGCCTTCTCTGACCTCTACAGATATTTCTTTGAAACCCAGCCACACAGATTGTACTATACAGTTTAGCATTTAGGATCTTTGCTCCTCAAGACTGGCAGACACATCCCTAAGACCATCAGCCTCCTCTTGGTTGATGTGGTTTCCAGGCCTTGTCCTCTGACATATCTCCCTTTGTTAATTCCCTCCCTGGCACTCTGGAGACCAGAACACACACACTGTTCCATCTGCAGACCCACCTTGATACTGCACAGTGCTCTGTCCCTTCCTGCCACTGACTGCCATGTTTCTATTAATGCAACCCAAATTGATACTTGCTTTTTTAAGCAGCCATATTTGACCAAAAAAAGGAGACAAGTTTAGAGAAGAACAACTCTACGATCACTACCAATCAACTAATCTGCTAGTTGTGTGTTTATGGCAGGTGGCTTTATCTCTTGCCTCAGTTTCCTGTTTAGTATAATGGAGAATGCTTTCCTCTCAGGGTGTTTGTTGAGGCCTTGAGTAATAAAATGGCAATTTTTCCAATTGTGCCTAGCAATAGCATGTTCAATAAGTGACTCTTCTTCTGATGGTTCTGCCTTGTTCCACCCCTGCTCTTGTGCTTGAGTGATGCTTGTGAGCCTGATTCTCCCACTCAGGTAGTTGGGCACTTAATTTCCTCACCTTGAATGATTATATACTTCCTTCTGAAGAGGAGAGCTCAGGTCTCACTCTAGCAGAGCTCAGCCCTCAGAGCTGAACCTAGTACATATCTACCCCATTGAGGCCATGGTTAACGGAGGTGCTGACCAAGTGGCTCACCCTTCTGTGCCCTGAGCACCACACTATCCTTGATTGGCTTCCAGAAAGTGCATTTGACTCTATTTCCAGATAGAAGACCAGACCTTGGTTTCCCCAAATGGAAAAGAGTCCAGAGCTCACACCCCAGATCCCCAAGGGCCTACCGTGGGCTTTTGCCTCTCCCATTTGTACAGGCAGGCTCAGTCTCCCACCAGTGGTGCATAAATGGATGACAAGCCAAGAGCTAAAATTCCTCTCGAACTCTCCTTCAGCAACCCCTGACCCCCTCCACATCCATTCACCGTCCACCCGCCTCTCAGTTTCCCTGGCAACGCTGAGTGCTCATCCTGGAAAACTTTATCCGAAATCTGCTCTGGGCAGCTTTCCAAATCCATGCTAACCTGATTAGGTGTCTCTAGGGACCTTGCCAGCTAATCAGATTAGGCAGCACTAATGGTAGTGAGGACTTTGAGTGGGCGCAGAGCAGTAAAACATATTGTATACTTAGTGATAATTATCCTGCCTTTTGTGTCATTGATTTATCTGCCTCCCTCCCTGTACCCCCATCTTCTGTGTTTGGCCATAGCAATCCGGAGGAAGGAGAATGGCTGGTATGACGAAGAACACCCTCTGGTCTTCCTGTTCTTGGGATCATCTGGAATAGGTAATGGAGCAGATTGGCCAGTGGGGAAGGAGAGCTGGGGAGGCCCCAGCTACTATGGGCCAGGGTCACACTACCCACCTCTGGTTCAACTCCAGCTCCCAGAACAACTGCCTCCAAATTAAAGAATCAGCAAGAGGATCATCTGTTACATTAGGAACAGCTGGAATTATGTCCCTCCCTCTGGAAGCAGTGGTACAGGACCTAATTCACCTGGAGGGCCAGGCTCTTTGGGGCCTGTTAGCCCTGGTCCAGCCACTCTGCATCTCCAGAGGCTGACCTTTAGGAACAATTGAACCACTTCCACTGCCAACCTTACTTAGTACAGCCTGAGACATAACCCTCTAGAAGGATCAAGAAAGCCCCTGATGGCCAGTATCATGCTAAGTGCATAGAAAAATTGGTTGTAGTAAAATGGGTTAGGTATTTTTCTAGCCAGTTGGGCTGGGTTATCTGAGGCATTCTCACAGACCCCACCTCCTCCACCACCTCCCACCATTGTCCTGATGGGGAATTTCACGCATTTGTTTCCTCCTCTTTCCCTCTCAGTATCTTCATGGACCTAGCTTTCCCTTAGATGTAGGGTCCCACCATCTCATCATGATACTATAGAACTTGACTCCCTGTGTGAGACAGTGTCTTCCAAAGGCTTGATCATGCCAAGTGGCCTTTCAGAGCCACCACTTTGGTAGTGTCATTCCTTGTTTATCTTACAAAAAAGGCTGTAAAGCCAAGGAGAGGTGCTCTTTAACCTCTCCCAGCCTCTGTATAATCTGTAGCTTCAGGGCCCAGCTGGATGGAAAGATTATGGGTGTCTAGACAGATGTGATGCAGTGAGCCAGGAAGTCAGATTGCTTCCGGGAGAGGCAAGGTTTGTGCTGGGTGTCAAAGGACAAGTTGGCTCTGCATTATAAGAGTCAGCCTTAGGATGCTTCTGGAGAGAAAAAGCCTTATTCCCTATCCACAGAAAATGAAGATGCAATGCAGACTTTGGTTCTGGTCTCAACTTCACCATTAATTCCCTCATAACTTGGGAGAATTACTGCCTCTCCCTGAGCCTTTACGTTCCCATCCATAAAATATATTATTTCCTACATCCATGCATTTCTAATATTCTTTCATTCCAGGAGATAGTCATATGATCCTAACCCAATGCCTCTCCCTTCCTTCTTACTAGGTAAAACAGAGCTGGCCAAGCAGACTGCCAAGTATATGCACAAAGATGCTAAAAAGGTAAGGCAAGGCCTGGGACCTAGGCCTGATCTGTAGGCCTTGGAGAACTTGCCACTCCTGTTAGTCCAAAACCTCCTTTGCTCCCTGAGACCAACAATAGCCAATCAAAAAGATGGACCCAGGAATCAGGCCTCAGCTCTAACCCCAACTTGGCTGCCAGTTGCTTCAGGAATTTGGGCAAGTTACCCAACCCTTTTGTACCTCAGTTTCTTCATCTATGAAATAGGAAGAATAACGCTTGCTCTGCCTGACTCTTGGGGCACTTGGGAGAACTCAGTGAGATTCATCCATACATTTTCAAGCATCTACTCTGTGCCAGGTATTGTACTAGACCCTGATAATTCAGCATTTTTCAAGATGCTCTCCCTGCCCTGAGGAACTCAGTCATGAGAAGAAACCAGTTTTAGAAACATACCTTTACTGTTCAGCACCATCCAGGCCAAGCTAGAGGGAGTCTTGGGGCCTGTAGGAGAAAACAAGTAGGACTGAGAGGATGTCTGTTGCTTCTTTCCATCATACATGAGCTTTTTAACCTTTCTTATGCTCTAAGCTTGTGAGGTGGTCACTGCCCCCTTTCTCCCATGACTTGAAGCCCTGAATTCTCCATAGGGGAAGACCATCCCCATCCCTTATTTGCTCAGGCTCTGGCTTTCCAAGGCCTGGTCAGTTTGACTTCCTAGGCTGCCAGGATATGCTTCCATGCAGAGAGAAATGTCACAGAGAGCAATCCTTCCAAACATTCTTCTTTCTACCAGCCTTCCCATTGTGGAGGCTGAGGAACCCCAGCCACCACCATAGGTTGCCCACAACCCCAGATGCCCTTGCCTAATGTCTATGGAAAGCCTCCCAGCCAAGGTCATGAAGAATGGCTCAGACCTCTGCTGGCCAAACTGCCTAGGTAGCAGTGTCCCGGCCACCAGTTGTTCTGCTTTTGGCCTGGCTGCAACCTTTGTGAACACCTCGCTGCCATAGAAATAAGGTAGCATGGTTTGTGTCCTCCTGAGCCACATCCATGGTCCCCTTCTGCCTAATAACTGCTGAAGGCTCCATAATGCTGGCTGTCAGTAGCTATGCTCTGCCTTAGCCAAATCCCAAATAGAACACTTGACAGGCAGGCAGGCAAGAAGCAGCACATAGCACACTAATGTGCTTCAACCGAAACAGCGTTTTTAAGACAATTCATCAGGTTGGCAGCAATTGAAACAATTAGCACTCTGGAAAGGGCCATAAAGTAGCAAGACTATTAGGGAAGATGCAGTTACGGGCAGGAACCACCTGATTAGGGATGAAGAATTCTGAGTGGTTTAATTTTAATACTGTCAGAAAGGTTAATATTTAATTACAAATTATAATCTCTTTATCCAAGCTGTCTCAATATGTCTTCATACCCAGTAGAAGAAGAAGGAAAGTTCTGCTAACGTGCTGGTGTAGAAATGAGAAGGGACTTGTTAAAAGACTGAGGATGCAAGTAATTTTTCACTTGGAGCGTCTAAACAAGAGGCAGATTCACACTGGTGCAGAGGGCCCTGAAAGCACGCTGACGGCGTCCTTCCATACCTACCTCACCTAGGAGAAGGAAGGAACGCCAGCACCCTTTGGAGCAGTGGGCTGGGTGGCCAGGGCTCTGGAGCCAGCCGTTCTTTGGCACAGTTTCCAGTTCTGCTTCTTCCTGGCCCTGGCGGCTTGGTTGACCCCTCCAAGTTTCAGCTCCCTTGCCTCAAAGTGAACCTGTCCAGTCCAGTCCTGTGAGTAAGAGTGTCATGAGCATTAAGTGGGAAAATACAGATCGCAGCGAGCTTGGGCTCTAGCACATGGCAGGCAGGTGCCTGATGCCTTGTCTCATATTTTTTTATCACCTCATACTTTCCACAGCACTACCCCATTAACTGTCATTGATCCTGTGAGGAAGATAGCATAGGTGCTAAATTAGACCCACTTTTCAGATGAGAAAACTGAGACCGTACAATATTAAGGGGCCTGTCCAAGGTCTCTTGTTAGGGGAAGAAGTAAAATCAGAATCTAATCTCTCAGCTTCAATATTTGAATCCCTTCTTTCAGTACTGCTGGTCTCATCTGTAATAGGAGTCTGGATTATAAACTTGTCTAGTTGTCCCACATCACACAGGGAGAGAAAGGGCATTAGAAGCCCAATATAACCATGCATATATATTTAATTTTTAAATCAGAAGTGGTGCTATAAAACTCTTACTTGTACCAGTCCTGTGGGTCAACTCATACAGAGTCTGTGCTTAGCATAGACACTTTCTGGCCATGTAACAGGCATGTTTGAGAACTGCTTTCAAATCCGAGAGTCCTGGACTATAAGCGAGCTGTCTACTAGGGTCCTTGATGCCCCCAGGACCCAAGGAGTGTTACATAGGAAGTGCCGTGCACAGGCCCATCACAGAGTAGGGCTAAATGAAATGAGCTCTGGCCTGGGAGTCCATGACTTGAGTTCAAATTCTAGCTTCTAATCCCTAGTCTCCTCATTTGTAAAGAGTCACTAATATCTCTGGACCTGGCTGCCCCACAAGGTTTTGTTTGCACATTCTTACAATTTCTGTATCAGATATATGAGCTTACTTTTCTCTCTTGTTAGCTTCTGCTGTTTCTCACAATTAGAGCAGCTTTGTTAACTTCCATTATTAGGGTTATAATCCTTGAGAAAGAACCTAATGGTGCTCTGTGATGCCATCCTGAAGTAGCATAGCAGAGCCCTAAAGACTTGTGCTTACAGTGGCAGTGTAATGAAGGGACCAAGAGCAAATAAACAAGAGTTGAGTCCAGATGCTTGGGTTCAAACCCCAACTCTAAACTACTCTGTGAGTTGGCTGGTTCTCTGTTTATACAGTTTTCTTATCTGTAAAATGGGTTCAGTGATGGTGCCTGTCTCACTGGATTATTATGAAGGTTAATTGAACTAATGATGTAAAATGCTAAACACCATTCTTGGCACATAGTAAGCAGTCAGTACATACTGGATATTACTCCTCACCCTGAGCTTAAGATTACATAAAACCAAAATTATTCCAGCCAAGAAAATCTAGCCCTGAGACTTACTTGTTCAAAGTTTCTTAGCAAGTAATAGAACTAGGGTGAGAACTGAGATCACCTGACATAAGTAAGCTCTACAACCTACTCCCTGTAGCCTGGGACATTGATTGACCTCTGGGCACAAAGCTCTGAACCCTTCAGATGAAGACTGCCCAGAGCCAGCTGACTGCTGGAGTGGAAACGAGACAGTATAGTGGCTAAGAGCACAGACTCAGAGCCAGATTATCAGGCTTGAGTAACCTCCGGCAAGTTACTTTTATCCGTAACTCAGTTTTCTCATATGTAAGGCGGGGTGATAATAGTACTTACCTCATAGGCTGTACATGCTCTGAGTCCTTTATAGCTTGCTTGCATTGCCTGACACATAGCCAGCATCCAGGGACTGTCAACTACTATCGTCAGATGCTCATCATGTGGCTTCCAGCCCATTGCTCCCACTCGGCAGCACTCCCAGCCTTCCCATGTCCATCCTCCCACCCTTCCTGAGCCGTTTCTCTTGGCTGAGCTGTCTGGGCCCTCTGAAAATGCTTGCTGGCTAATGCCCCATGGGCTTCAAAGCAGTGATCAGCCCCATGTGGCTGTAATAACTTCTCCCAGCCCTTTCCCACTTCTTGGGTCAGGATCTCTCCTCAGGCCCCTGGTAAGACAGGGAGAGGGAACAAGGGCCTGTATTACATAGAAAGAAACTGCAATTCAAAAGGGGGAGGCAGCAAGGCCACACAGACAAGCAGCAGAACTAGGCCTGGAGGCCGAAGCCCCCTGGCTGCCACCCCAAGGCTCTTTCTGCCACCCTGTACCTCAGGTGCAGAGTAACAGGACAGAGAAAAAAATCAGAAGTACAGCTGAGCTAGAATGTGGCCTGGATTTCAGACAAAGCTGCCACCCTCTCAGGGTCTTGGCACCCATAATCCCCATCCCCCAGGAGAAGCATGTTCAGTGGGTACACTTAGATGAAAGTATGTGCTAGTAAGAGAAGCCTGGGGAAACTGAGGGGAACCCTGGTCTGGTTGGAGAGAGAGGGCACCTGGGAATGCCCTAACAACTGCCTAAATCCTGCTTTCTTCTTGAAGAGTAGGCACCCTGCTCTGTGTTAACTCACAAATCCTGTACCACCTGATGTTCTCTTCCCCAGAGGCTAATCATGGTCAGGTCTCAGCCCAGAGGGCCACTTCCCTGGCAGTTACCCCTCGGCCCAATAGTGGAGAGAGAAGGTCTGCACGCCACGTATGGATAGCTTCTAAATGAAATTGAAGAAATGTAAATAAATTAAAAGATTTATTAGTTTAAAAGAAAAGTAAACTAAGACAAAGGGGCATATACCCACACTGACTTGCAAAGGTGAGGGCACCATAAGGCTGTCTGGCTATTTGTTGCTCCCGCCATCTCATCACAGTCCATGCTGATTGTGACTGACTGTCCATGTCTGCCTGCTCTGCTTGATGGGTGCTCCTCATCACCATTACAGCTCCAATGCCCAGCACATACAGGATGCCCGCAGGAAATGTGGGGTGGATGGATGGATGGGAGGGGGGTGGTGGAGTGTGGGTAGGTGGACCAGAGGGTGGGTGGGTGGCTAATGTGGCAATCAGACCAGTAGAAGCCTGAAAAAAGCCATTCTGAGCCAGACGTAGAAGGGCAGGAACATGACTTGGGTTTATTAAGGTAGGGAACAAAGGAATCATGTAGGGGATGAGTGGACAGAAAAGGAGGCAAGGAGCAAGAAAAAATACCTCATAAGAATAGGACAGAAGATCTTGGGTTGGTGTGGTCTGAAAGTATAGGGTGTATTTGAGATACTCGCCTCCTTGACCCTTCCCTCTCCCTTCCTGCCTCCAAATAGACTCCTGCTTGTTTCCGCACAGGGCTTCATCAGGCTGGACATGTCTGAGTTCCAGGAGAGGCATGAGGTAAGAGTCTGGTGAAGCGTGGTTGGAAGGGCCTGTCAATTAGCATGACTGCCTGGGTGCTTTGATGTGACTTGTCACCTGGGCCTGAGCCTGAGATAATTCCAGTAGGCTTGGGATTTGCCCTTTCATGGCATATTGTACAACAGGATCACTGATCTGTTTTGCATAGGATTTGCTCTGAAGAATAACATCACATCACAGGGTAGTCCTGCCACCTGAGGAGAGAGCTCTGATGTCCTTGTTGAGACAAGTGGTCTTAACAGTGTATAAAGCCATCTTCCTTCGCATGCCCATATTGGGAAATAAAAGCATAGACAGGCCTTCCCAGTATGTTTCCTTCCTCCTCCAGGTGGCCAAGTTTATTGGGTCCCCTCCAGGCTACATTGGCCACGAGGAGGGTGGCCAGCTGACCAAGAAGCTGAAGCAGTGCCCCAATGCAGTGGTGCTCTTCGATGAGGTGGATAAGGCCCATCCAGATGTCCTCACCGTCATGCTGCAGCTGTTTGATGAGGTGAGAATCAGCATGGGTCAGGATGGAGTGGGAAACACCTGGATGTGGGGGGCGACTGTGGACAGCAGGAACCAAGGGCCCAGAGGCCTCTGATGGTTCTCAACTTGCTGCTCCCACATTACATTCAGTCACTTAGCAGGTCTGGCTTTGCCCCCTCTCTGGACCAGGGCAGCCCAGGCTGGACTTTAGGGAAAGATCACCACTGCCCTAGAGCTGAAATTTCATTACTTCCCAGGCTTCCTTCTAGAGAGACTGAAGTGGAGCAGAGATGCCAGGAGAGAGAGACCTGAATTTTTAGTTCTAGCTCTGCTCCATTTCTAGGCGTCAAGGACCCCATGTGACAAACAAGGAGGCTAGATCCAACGTAAACTCCCAAGAACCTTTCTGGTTCATGGAGCTCTTTTTTTCTGAGGAGCTCCAGGCCCATCACAAACTAGACAGTCCCCCTACGCGTGGGGTGGGCTCTAGTTAAAAAAAGAAACTTCCCTTTTATTTGGCACATTCTATGTACTAGGCTTATGCTAAAAACTTTACAGATGTTATTGCTAAGCATCACAATAGTCAGGCAACGTAGAAACTATCTCATTTTTTTTCTTTCTTTTTATTAAGGTATTATTGATATTCACTCTTATGAAGGTTTCACATGAAAAATCAATGTGGTTACTACATTCACCCATATTATCAAGTCCCCACCCATAGCCCATTGCAGTCACTGTCCATCAGTGTACTAAGATGCCACAGATTCACTATGTGCCTTCTCTGTGCTACACTGTCTTCCCCGTGACCCCCCCACATCATGTGTACTAAACTTAATACCCCTCAATCCCCTTCTCCCTTCCTTCCCACCCACCCTCCCACACCCCTTTGGTAACTGCTAGTCCCTTCTTGGAGTCTGTGAGTCTGCTGCTGTTTTGTTCCTTCAGTTTTGCTTCATTGTTATACTCCACAAGTGAGGGAAATCATTTGGCACTTGGCTTTCTCTGCCTGGCTTATTTCACTGAGCATAATATCCTCCGGCTCCATCCATGTCGTTGTAAATGGTAGGATTTGAGAAGCTATCTCATTTTTTACAGAAGAAGAAACCAAGGTTCAGAGAGGTTCAAGTGAAGGCCACAGAGCCGCTATGTGAAGGAGCCAAGATTGGGCTCCAGATACAGCTGATCCCAGAGTCCTCCCCTGCTGTACCATTCATTCTAAGCAGGGGAGGGAGAACTTATGATCATGGGAGGGATTGACCTTCCCCTTCCCCAGCGGCCCTGCAGAACCAGGGATGATGCTTCTCTTCTGCTTCTGTACAGGAGCTATATTAATGCATGACCAAATAGAATGCAGCCCACCTTTCCACTTAGCCCCCTCCAGGCCTGGGAAAGCAGGAAGGGATTTTGCTTCCCATGTGACAAGGGCACTAGATGAGGTGTTCTCCGGATCAAATAGCACACTCAGTACCAAGCCAGGAAGACCCAGGTCCAAATATGCCCACAGCTGCCCATCACCCTCCCAACATGGCCCAACATCCTTGCCCCTGCCTTGGTTTTGTCACTGTCTTCCTAGCCCCTCAGCTGCTCTCTGTGCCCAGACTTCCACTGAGGAGTGAAGACCAGTCCTTCAAAGGTCACATACTTATTTTCCCCTAGCTGTGCTCTGATACCTCCACTGCATTCCAGTCTCTTGATGGAATTCAAGTACATAGCTACAGCCCAGGCCTAAACTTGCTTTCTGGGCACTCCCTGCCTAGTAGACAGAGAGAAAGGAGATGTGATAATAGTTAACATTTTTGTACTTTATATGCCAGGCACTGTTCTAAAAAATTTACTTGTCAACTTAATCTTCTCAACAACTCCATAAAGATAGTTGTTCTTATTATTGCCTCCATCCAACAGATTTGGAAACTGGAAGTAGACAAGTAATTTGCCTACAGTCACACAGCTGGGAAGAGGGAATCCAGGATTTGAATGCAGCCCGGCTTCAGATCCTGCAGCTTAAGTAATAATTACCATGTAGCCAGGGCCAAAAGAGAAGTAGATCTTCAGTGAAGCATTCATAGGAAGGGAGGACCGAGCTCAGGGAGAGGGAGCACAGCAACCTGTTTGGCCTCTGATGTCCCTGGAGAAGTACCTCTGATGACCTCATAGCCCAGAAAGAGGAAAGGCAATTGTGGCCTGAAATATAACCCACTCCACCTGGAAGATCTTGCCGCCCCACGGGTAAGCTCTGTCCACCCCTCCGCTGCTGCTGTCACTCCACTGACTGCCTTTTGGGAGCTGATAATAATTCCTTCCTGCAGCACCCCCCAGCCTCCTGCAGTTTGTGAGGTTTATGTTCTTGGTTCCATTGACCAAAGCTGCCATCTGTGATTGCTTGGCCATTGCTTTTTATTTAAATACTCCTTGAGGACAGCAATCTTACTCCAACCATTCCTGGAGCCCACAAAGTCAGGGGAAATGCTCTGTTGACTAGTTTAATTCAACAGTAATTCAGCAAACCTTCGAAGGATGAGTAAGTGTTTGCTAGGTGAACAGGGTGGAGAAGACCCAGCAGCCAGTGCCTCAGGAGCAGAAACATACAGGCATGGGGCAGCCTCGTATATCCAGAGAAGTACAGCTGTCTAGTTCTCCTCAAATGCAGAGAGAAAGTGAGAATAGAGCAGTGGAGATGAGTGGGTAAGGTATGTAGAGGCCAGCTAAAGTGTGAGGCCAAGGAGTATGGATTTATTTTGTAGATCATAAGGAACCTTTGAAGATTTTAAGCAAGAAAGAAATCTGGCCAGGTTTTCACTTTATAAAGACCCTGTAGGACACCAGTTAGGATGGCCAGTATCGAAAAGACTAAGAACAACAGATGCTGGTGAGGGTGTGGAGAAAGGGGAACCCTCCTACACTGTTGGTGGGAATGTAAGTTAGTTCAACCATTATGGAAAGCAATATGGAGGTTCCTCAAAAAACTAAAAATAGAAATACCATTTGACCCAGGAATTCCACTCCTAGGAATTTACTCAAAGAATATAGTTTCTCAGATTCAAAAAGACATATGCTCCCCTATGCTTATTGCAGCACTATCTACAATAGCCAAGATATGGAAGCAACCTAAGTGTCCATCAGTAGATGAAGGATAAAGAAGAGGTGGTACATATACGCAATGGAATACTATTCAGCCATAAGAAAGAAACAAATCCTACCATTTGCAACAACATGGATGGAGCTGGAGGATATTATGCTCAGTGAAATAAGCAAGGCAGAAAAAGACAAGTGCCAAATGATTCCCTCATTTGTGGAGTATAAGAACAAAGCAAAACTGAAGGAACAAAACAGCAGCAGACTCACAGACTCCAAGAAGGGACTAGCGGTTACCAAAGGGGAGGGGTCGGGGAGGGCGGGTGGAGAGGGAGAGAGAAGGGGACTGAGAGGTATTATGATTGATACACATGGTGTTGGGGGTATCATGGGGAAGACTAGACAAGTAGGGACTCTGTGGCATCTTACTATACTGTTGGGCAGTGACTACACTGGGGTATGGGGGGGATATGATAACGTGGGTGAATGTAGTAACCACATTGTTTTTTCATGTCATAAGAGTGTATATCAATAATACCTTAATAAAAAAAATTTAATGTAAAAAAAGAGATCCTGTAGGCAGTGGTGAGAGAATGGCCTGGAAGGAAGAAGCAGCAGCGAGAAGACTGTTGAAGAGTCCAGGCTAGAGCTGAGGAGGCCTGCTTGAAAGCAGAGCTGTGGGATGAGGACAGCCGCCAGAAGGTGGGCTGTGCAGGGTGCAGTGACTGCATGGACGGGGGCAGGTGCCAAGGATGAGCAGCCTCAGGATTTCTGGCCTGGGTGATTGGACCACCAGCTACTGCTGCCATCAGCTAAGGCCAGAAATGCAGGAGGATGAGCAGCAGATTGTGTAGGAAGGTGAGGAGCAGAGATTTGGAATTGTTGAAAATGAGATGCCTGAGGGACAACCAAGAAGGAGACGCTGAGAGGCCGCTCACCAGGTCTGCAGCCTAGGAGAGGTCTGGACTGGGAGTAGAGACTTGGGAACAGAGAGGGTAACAGAAGTCAAAGGAAGACTTGTTAGCTGGGGAGAGATGGTGTGCAAAGAAGACAGAGCTAAAACAGCCTTGCAGAGTGAGCCTATCAGCAAAGAGTCAAAGAGGAAATTGCCAGAGAGATAATAGGCAAACCGAGAGAATGTGGTTCAGTGTGGGGCAGAAGGAACACAGAACAGAGTCCCTGCTTCGATGTTCATGAATGAGTAGGGAATCAGGCAGCAGAACGCATTTCAGCCCACTGCAGTGAGGGCTGTGTCAGGATAAGCAGCAAGTACCTGAACTTTTAAGGGCACCTGGTCCAGCCTTGGGGTGTAACAGAAGTCCCCCATTCCCACCCAGCTCAGCTTTCCCAAGCCTGTACCCAGGAAGGCAGGAGCCCCAGCACTGTCACCAAAACACCGAGCAGGACTAATGCTGGTCACTTCCCGGCTCACCCACAGCCTGAAAGACTGGCCCCCAGGGAACCCTCCCTTCAAGGATGGAAGCAGTGGGAAAGCAGCCCCTGTATCTTGGGGACAGCACGTATGCCTCACCCAGGATTTCTGCACTCCTCTTTCCCTGCCTTGAGGTGGGAAAGGCAAGGCCAGGATGCCAGGACATTCTTGAGCTTTTGCCCTTAGCTCTCTGCTTATGGGTTACAACATACCACAGTCTCCTGAATGCAGTTCTGGTTTTGCATGTGTGATGTGCCCAAGTGTGTGCATGTGACACTGCGTGTTTGCAGAGCTCATCCCTGAGAACTGAGTACACACACTGCTCTACTGGCCGGAGCAATAACCAGTGGCAATTTCATTCCAAGAGATCAGAGCTCTGCTTATAACTGGGCCTGAGGATGGGTCCCAGGTGGGTATGGAACACAGGTGCAATGTATGAATGACCCAGAGGGTGACTTTCACAGTGTTCATGCCTCCTTCTCCTCAGACTCCTTGGCAATAAAGATGTGTCCCAAGGAGGTGGCTGTCAGTGTCCCACCTCCCAGCTCAGGGTCAGCCTTACCTCTCAAACCCGTGCAGCAGCAGACCAGCCTTGGCCGTCAGAGGCAAAAGAACACTGCCACTGCATTAGCTTGAGAAGCAAAGGCTGGCCCTGAGTCAGGCCCACACCACCAGGAAGAGGGACATGCTTGAAGGGGATTGGTTAGAGGCTGAGGCTGGGGCAGACAGAGCCTACCGGCTGAGGTCAGTGACCAATCCCCCGAGCCATGTTCTCTGGCCTGGCAGGAGCTGTGCTTTGTCTGCAGCCCAGAGGACTTCCCCGGTAGGTCTCCCTCTCCCCAAACCTGACCCAGTTGCTTCTCTCCAGTGAGGACCAAAGGGTGCAAACTGAATTTAGCAGAACTCTGAGAAAATTTTATTTATGGAAAGAAAATTAGACAAAGCCTCATTTATCCAGCACTGTTCATATCACCTCAGTAGCACAGTGCAGAGGAAAGGGCATGGGCTCTGGGGGCACAGTTTGGGTCTCAGCTCTGTTATTTTCCAGCTATGAAACTGGAATGAGTTATTTAACCCCTCTGGGCCTCTGTTTCTTTGTAGGGGTTGTGAGGATTCAGGAATTTAGCAAGGACATACTGAACAACTCTTTGCTATGACTTAACACTGTTCTAGGACCCAGCGGGAACAAGACCCAGCCTCTGCCCTCCTGGAATAACCATCTAGTGGGCAGAGTGCAGTGGTGCCCAGAAGGCACGAAGCAGGGCACCCGTGCTGGCTACGTCCACTGCTGCCCCAGCAGGCCTCTCAGTGAGGCCCTGAGCCTGGCCCTTGTCCTAACTGTAGAGTGCCATCTACAGTGATGGTCTGAGGTGTGCTGAGTGGTTGGAGCTCCTTGCCCTTGAATTGAATGGCCCCTGACAGCTATGCTTTTTTCAGTTCTTTTGTCTCTTCCCTCTGCTGTTGCCCCTTTTCTCTTTCAGTAGTGTGTCTGTCTCTGGTATAGATGCTTTCATCTGTGTCACCTCTTGAAAGAGCTGTAGATTCCAAGGAAAATTCCTAAGCTGTTTGAAGAAGGAGACTTATTTTCTGTACCTCTATGTCAGACCAAAGGATGGCTTTAAAGATGGAGAGATTTTATGTTTTAATTCATTTCAGTCATTTTGTTGCAACAAATATATATTAAGTGGCTGCTACAGTAATTACAGTTGAGAACATTTGCAGAGTTTGGTTAATTAAGGATCTTTCACCAAAATGACTGTAGGTAGCCCTTACAGTGACCCTGGAAAATACCCTCCTATGAACCTGTACATATGAAGTGTGGGCTTCCCCTCATCATGGCACTTAACCCACTGAGTTGTCATTGCTGGTTTCCTGAGTGTCACTCCTGCTCTAGACCAGGAACGTGTTGAAGGTTCAGCCAGTCCCCGTGCGCCCACACAGAGCCTGGCTGAGAGTGGGCCTCCAAGAAAGTGTACTGGATGGGTGCATGTGTGGTCAGTCAGCCTGACTTCCGGGGTGCCAGGGATATATCGGGTGCCTGACTGATGACAGACAGCAGGGGCAGCCTTGCCTGGGGGCCCTCACAAAAGGTGGAGCAGTTACAGCCCAGGGCAGTGAGCCCTGCAGCTGTGTGAGAACCACGCTAAGAGAGCCCAGAGTCACCCACCTGTCACCCAAGGGACCCACCTGTCACCAAGGACTGAGCAGCTGGCTCAGCCAGGGACGAGGGGGGCACAGAGAGACCGCCCTCAAGACTACCCAGGCTTGCAGCTCCCTGACTGTGCTTACTGCTCCTTCCTAGGGCCGACTGACAGACGGAAAAGGGAAGACCATCGACTGCAAGGACGCCATCTTCATCATGACCTCCAATGTGGCCAGTGACGAGATTGCACAGCACGCCCTACAGCTGAGGCAGGAAGCGCTGGAGATGAGCCATAACCGTATTGCCGAGAACCTTGGTATGGCACATGGCTCAAGCTGTCTGGATAGCTGGGCGAGTGCCCAGACCACCAGCACATCTCCTGTGGGCTAGGATGGCACTGGGGTCTCAGGCCCAGGGGAGGGTCCTGGTGGGCAGCTGTGTCCAGCAGCTGACGCTGACCAAGCACCAGACCGGATAGTGGAGGGAGGAAGACAGAGACAGTGCCCCACTTCCTCGAGAGAGCCCCAGTCCCTTGCGTGACAGGTGGGTTCCAGACAGAGCAGTGGACAGAGCCACCCTGGGGTGAGGGGTCTGGAAGAGACCAGGGCCTCAGGGTACTAAAGAAGATAAACATTCAAAAGGTAAAAATACTTCGGAGCAATGAGGGCACAGCAGATCAGAAACTCTATAGACATGGCCACTTTCAGCCAGGGAGGCTTCCTGTGTAGGTACCAGAAGAGTGGCCCTGGAGAGAGCCAGACAGGAGGGGCATTTCAGGCAGGAGGTCACGTCTGTCATCTTTCTATCTGGAAGTGAACCCTCCAGCCGCCTTCTCCCAAGTTAGAACTCAGTCTTGGTCCTTACTGTTCCTCTCCGCTCCCCTCCCTCACACACCTCCTACCCTAAGGAACCCCAGGCTCTGGTAGCTGTAGCACATGGGAGCCCGAAGGGCCTCAGAAGGTGCCCAGGGCCGTCCTCTCATTGTTTAGGTGAAGAGACCTTGTCAAGGCCCAGAGAGCCTGAGACCTTGGCCGGGGTCACACAGACTGTCAGGGGCAGGACCAGATCTCTTTTCGTGGATAACGCCAAGAGGCAGACACAGTCCCAAAGCTCCCTAAATGTGGGGAGTAGGCAACATGATTCTGTCTCCACAGGGGATGTCCAGATCAGTGACAAAATCACCATTTCAAAGAACTTCAAGGAGAATGTCATTCGCCCCATCCTTAAAGTAAGAAGCCTTTGTCCCTCCTGCTGGAGCCTTAGGCGAGGGTGTCCCCTTAGCCACCCTAAATATATGGAGATCCCTTCTGTCTTCCCCTTGGGGGCCGCAGAGCTCGCCCCACCCCTAACCTGGCCCTGCAGGCTCACTTCCGGAGGGATGAGTTTCTGGGACGAATCAACGAGATCGTCTACTTCCTCCCCTTCTGCCACGCGGAGCTCATCCAGCTGGTCAACAAAGAACTGAACTTCTGGGCCAAGAGAGTAAGAGCAGGGACTCACCGTGGTTGGGGATGGGCCGTATGCCCACTGGGCTGGGTGTGCACCCCACATACCAAGGTGAAGCACAGTGGTGTGGGCCAGTGGCCCCAGGGGGCACACAGGTGCTCACAGGCCCAGGCCTCAAGCCAGAGTGGTGAGAGATGGAAAGCACTGGGCCACATGTAGATATGCCCTTATCTGACCTGTCTCAGGCCAAGCAAAGGCACAACATCACCCTGCTGTGGGACCGCGAGGTGGCAGATGTGTTGGTTGACGGCTACAATGTGCACTATGGCGCCCGCTCCATCAAGCATGAGGTGAGCGCAGGAGCCTGAGAGAAGTTAGGCCCCTCCATACCTCCCTTCCAGGTGCCTCCAGACCCAGTCCTTGGGCTCCCTGCCTGGGATAGTCTGTACCCAGAGCAGATGCCTCTTCTTAACCCAAACCACAAGATGACCAAATAAAAGCCCTGTCCTAGAGGGTAACTGAGTGTGAACCCCGACCAGGAGTGGGGAACTAAGTTGGGAATCTCAGAAACTGACATTATTGGGTCTTTAGCACAGTCCGGCAAGCTATGTGTTGTTAGCCCCGCTTTGCAGATGAGAAAACTAAGGCTCAGAGATGTCTGACTTGCCTAACAATAAGTGATAGAGCCTGGCCTCCAGGCTCAGGACATGGGCTGGCCCAGGCCATGGTATGATGACACTTTACCTGCCACCTGCAGGTGGAACGCCGCGTGGTGAACCAGCTGGCAGCTGCCTATGAACAGGACCTGCTGCCTGGGGGCTGTACTCTGCGCATTACCGTGGATGACTCAGACAAGCAGCTACTCAAAAGCCCTGAACTGCCCTTGCTGCAGGCTGAGAAGCGTGCACCCAAGCTGCGGCTGGAGATCGTCGATAAGGACAGCAAGACCCGCAAGCTGGACATTCAGGCACCACTACACCCTAAAAAGGTGTGCCACACCCTCTAGCTTCTACCTACCTGCCCATACCTGCCCTCAGTATCCAATAAAGGCCCTGTGGCTGTGGCACGGCAACTGACCTATCTTCCCCTCATGCTTCCTCCTCCTCTCCATCCAGCCTCAGGCCTGCTTACCTCCTCAGCCCCGAAGGCCCAAGCAGCAGTTTTGCCCTCCTCTGACTCCTTTATTGCAGGCCCAAAACATGCTAATAAGTCTCTGGGAGCAGAGCTGCCTCCCCACCGATTAAGGCAGGGAGGAGAGGGCAGTCCCTTGTATCTGTCCTGCAGCATGATCCCCACGCTCCATAGTCTCTGAAAATTTGCCATGTTCCCAGAAGGTTCAGAAGTATAGCACCTAAGAACATAACTGACTGGGAGAACACAGGGACCAGTCTGTGACCTGCCATGCTTGCTGGCCCTCGTGCATCTGAGTCCCCAGAATGTGTCCACAGAGAATGGAGAAATGCAGAGGCCTGCATGCAGAGATTCTGCTTGAGGCTATGGCTTCCTCTTTTTCATACCCTAAAATTCTAAGGGGAAGGGACCCATAGAACCCTTTTCCCCTTCCACTGCCATATCATAGCTACTGTTCTTCCTCACCCACATGTTCTGGGATCAGGCCAGACCAAGTTTCTCCAGCCTTGGAACTAGGCTGGTGGTCAGAGACCTCTGTGAGGGAGACTGACTGGGTCACTCCCCTGCCCTACTCTGGGACTGGATAATAGTATCAAATGACCAAGCAAGTTCAGCTCTACAGGGCCTCCTTCAGGATGCCAAAAACATACACTCTGGGGAGCTGTAGGGGGACAGATCATGGGGTCAGGCTTTGCCCAAGTGGCCATGGAGTGTGCCTCAGCCCTGTCTATACTATTGTCCCAGCTGAGTTAGCCTGGAATAAACAGCTGCCCCATGCAGTCCATATCAAGTCACAAAGCAGAGGATCTGCGTTCCATCCCCCAGGGCATTCCACAGTCCAGCCATGTTTCAACCTCAGCTTAGCAGGGCACATCAAGGCCTGGTGCATACGTGCACACCATCTGTAGTAGCTACTATTGATGACCACCCATCACCTGCCCCCTGTAGGGCCATTTTGGAATCCTTTTGGTGTTAACTAATCTCTTTCAGGAAGCAGAAAATGGGGGCCCAAATAAGTACCCTGGGTGATGCAAGAATATAATAACCATATCGTGGGTATGAGGCAGTCAGAAGCCAGGACGTGGACTCCGCAGATGCTCTAACAACCACTCTCTAGAGAGGCTAGATGATGATTGTAGTCCAGTGATTGTGTCTGCTGCTTCCTACCTCAGTAATAGCTATTCTGTTATTATTATTACTTCTTGTTTTTAAATAATTATAGACACAGAAAACAGCAAAATAGTAGAGTCTCCATTACCCTTCGCCAGGCTTCTAATTCTAACATTTTACAAAACCTTAGTACAGTTATTAAAACCAGGAAATTAACATCAATACAGTACTACTGTCTAATCTATAGACATTCAGATTTTACCAGCTTTCCCTCTGACGTCCTTTTTCTGGTCCAGGATCCCACCTTGCTTTTTGTTGTAACGTTTCCTTCGTCAGCTTCAGCCTGTAACAGTTCCTCCATCTTTCTTTACCTTTCATGACTTTGACACTTTTGAAATGCCCAGGACAGTTATTCTGTAGACTGTCCCTCAGTTTGGGTTTGCCTGCTGTTTTCAAATGATCAGACTGAGGGTCTGCATTTTTGGCAGGACTACCCTAGTAGTGGTGCTTGTGCTTTCTCAGTGTCTCACAGTGGGGGTGGTGTTAGCTTTGATCACCTGCCTGAGGCGGTGCAGACCAGCTTTCTCCACTGTGTAATTACTAATTTCCTCTTTAAAATGAATAAGAATCTTGTCGGGAGATACATTGAAGCTGTGCAAATGTCTAATATATCCTTAGCATTTTTGCACTGATTTTAGCATCCATCAGTAGTTCTTGCTTACAGGTATTAATGTTGTGGTTGCCTAATGATGACTTTCTGTTTCCTTTTCCATCTGTATTTATTAATCAGTATTCTACTGTAAGGAAGAGCTGTCTCTTTCTAACCTTTTATTTATTCACTAATTTATTTATAGCAGTATAAACTGATGGATTTGTTTTATTTTATGGGTAATAATCTAATATTAACAGTGTCTTTTATTGCTCATATTGGCCTAGGTTGGCCATTGGGAACTCTTTCAGGTTGGCTCCTATATTGTTTCAACATTGCCCACCCCGACCCCTATTTCTATTTTTAATTTTTTTAGCACTTCCTTACTTTCTAGTACCACAGGATGTTCCAAGCTCACTCATATTTTCCCTGTCTCAGCCCTGTTAGCAGCCCTTTCTCCAAAGAGCTCCTGGTTCCATTTGCTCAAGAATGGTACTTAGAAACCAAGATCTGGGCACTAGGTGTATTCACTGCTGCTCAAGTGTCATTGCTTCTAGGCCCTTTCAGCACACAGAGCTAGGAAATATATGTATGTATGTTAACACATATAGCATACACATTTGAATTTATTATTGTATTTATCCATGTCTATTATTAAAAACCATAAATTCATATTGATACCTACAATTCCAATGCAATACCATAATTTGTGACTGTCATTATTATGACTTTACTATTTTTTTCCTGCTGCTTCCTCTCCTACTATCCTTGTTTCTTCTCCTTTCACTCTGTTTGCTATTCAGACTTCCCTTAGAGGCCCTAATTAAGTCAGTGGCCATCCTGTATGAAACATTCCTATTAGATAAAGTTCATACAACTGGCTGTCAGTCCCTTGTTCAGTCATCTATGGCCAGTAAGAGCAGGCATATAACTCAAAACCAGATAACTTTTAATACAAGAAGATCCAACGGCCACCTTCCTGAAAGGAGGTAACAGACAGGGTAGACCCTCAGATTCTGAGGAACTTAAATATCACTGCTTCTAGGGATTCTTAGCTAGACCTCCTAGATGATACAGGAATTGTACTTGCATGGCATCCTAGGTAACACCCAGCTCACTTACATTACTTGTTCTAGTCTATCTTTGTCACTCTTAGAATGTAAGCTCTAAGAAAGCAGATAACCAATTGTTCAGCTCACTATCCTATTTATAGAACCTGGCACAGTGCCAGCACATGATGGATGCTCCATGTATTTGGGTGGGTGGGCCTTTCAGCAAACACAGATCTTCACAGTGGGCCCCAGAACAAAAGTAGGATCACTTGTTCACTGAGTACCCATTTATTTGTCTTGTGCTTATGGCCAGGCAATAAGACTTGCCAGAGTTGGGCCCTGAGCAAATGAAGCAAAGTAAGACTCATACCTTATTGAGTATCCTGGTGTGCATGTGGCTAGACTTAGAAATGAAAATGAAACACCTTTATTGTTTTAAAAGAAAAACTCATAATACGTAGTGATTGTTTTAGAAATTTAGAAAAGAGTGCATTTAAACCATAAGAAAACAGAAAATAGTCCGTATGATAAACCTGAAGTCAGTGAAGCAGAAAGCCAAAAAAAAGCAGGGCACGGAAGAAAGAATAAATAGAAAAATTATTCTTTGAAAACACCAACAAAATAAATGAAACCTTCTCAGCCTGATGAAGGGAAAAGAAGAAAAAAATACAAGATTAAGAATGAGAGATCAGACAACTAACTATATATGGAAAAATTTTAAATAAATTTAGAACTCCATGCAACAAGTTTGAAAACAGAGCAAACAGATAATTTCCTAGCAAGCACTGACCCAAGACATAGTTTGACTAGATCAGTTAATTACCGAAGAAATTGGGAAGGTGATTAAAAATTATCCTTTTAAAAGATTGTATTCTTTTATTTGAACTTTTTATTGAAATATATATGGAAAAGTGCACAAATCACAAGTATACAGCTCAGTGAATTATCACAAAGCAAACACCACTGAAGCTATAACCAGTCCAAACAATAGATGAATTGTAACTTTTAATTATTATATAAACTGCTTCAGACAATGGAAAAAAATGGGAAGATGCTTGATTGATTTCTTTTTTGGTATCATTAATGTACAATTACATGAGCAACATGGTTACTAGACTCCCCCTATTATCAAGTTCCCACCACATATCCCATTACAGTCACTGTCCATCAGTGTAGTAAGATGCTATAGAGTCACTACTTGTCTTCTCTGTGTTATACTGCCTTCCCTGTGTCCCCCCAATACATTATGTGTGCTATGCTTGATTGATTTTTAAGGGCCAGTATAAGATTAATACTCAAACATGATAAGGTGCCAAAAAGAATGCTGTAGCTTAATCTCACCTATGAGTATAGATACAAAAACTCCAAATAATAAAAAGTTGAATTGTACACTGTGATCACTTAAAGTTTATTTCAGCAGTAGAAGTCTCAGTATCAGGAAATTTATTAATATAATCTACCACATTGAGATCTTAAAGATTACTTAACTGTCTATAGACTAATGTTAATTTTCTTACTTTGATATTTCTTATATGACTACATAGGAGAATGGTCCTTATTTTTAGAAAATATACACTGAAGTACTTAGAGGTTAAAGATAAAGACAACTGCAAATGTGTACAAACATATATGTATACACACCCATACACATACATATGTACACACACAGAGTGATGAGACAAAAATAACATTTGGGAAATCTGACTGAATGACATATAGGAATTCTTTGTATTGTTTTTGCAACTTTTCTATAAGTCTAAAATTATTTCAGTTTTTTTAAGCAAAAAGAAATAAAACACTTTATCAGTATATGCTTAAAAAATATTGGATAAATTTTTTACAGCTTTATTATGATTTTATAAAAGTAAAGCTCTAAGTAGAAGAAACTTCATCAAAAATTAATAACAAACATTTTTAATTGTAAATATAGAGTTACTTCTGCTAAAGTGTGCAATAAGGCAAGATTCAACATTAATTTGAAAATTTAGGTTAAAGCAATTAGGCAAGAAAACTAAATAATTGATATAAATATTGAAGAATAATTAATTACCTTGTTTTGCTGATATGTGACTGAATCTAGGTGACCCAAAAGGCTGTAGTCAGACTATCAGCATTAATAAGGAAATTTGGTAAATGTCTGAATAAAAGATAAATGTATAAAAATCAATAGTTTTTTTTCTATTCTAGCAATAATTAACTAGAAACAATAGCAAAGGAAAAGCATTCCATTCCCAATTACAACAAATAGGTGTATACACTTCATATACATAAAATGCCTCTGGAAGAGAGAGGAATTGGATAAAGGGAGGGTATAGCAATGGGAAGGAAAATTCCTTATATTCATTTTTATACTTTTAAATTAAATTTTAAACTGTATTTATGTGTTACCTATTCAAAATTATTAAGAAGACTAATGGGGTATGTGGTGGGGACTTGATAACAGGGGGGAATGTAGTAACCACAATGTTGCTCATGTGAAACCTGAGCATAAGATTGTATATCAATGATACCTTATTACAAAAAAATTATTAAGTAAATTTAATAAAAGAAAATCATATTGAAAGGCTTAAAACAAGATCTGACAAATGAAGACATATTAGGTTCTTGGAAGGATGACTTAATATTAATATATTAAAATGCCAATTCTTAAATTAATATACAACTCAGTGCAAACCTAATTAGACTCAACAGCATTTTTCCTTTAAGAAAACTAACTAGTCATATCCAGAAGTAAAGCCATACAGAGTTACTGTTTTCTGGATCTAGGCTTTCAGGAGATAGAAGTTAGTCCTCCTGTCTAGTCAGTTACTCCTGCTAGTCAGTTAACTGACTCTTGTTAGTCTAGTCTTCCTGTTAGTTACTACAGCCCCATCTTGATAGTATGCAAGCTAGATAATTAGTAAATTTAATTACCATCAACACCCTAAAGAATCATGAGGGAAAGCAAAGAGAAGAGCTATTGTCTGTGACTGGAATGTAGAGAACTGTATAAGAGTGTGGAGAACTATATATGAGTGTGGAGAAGAGGAGAAAATGGTAGAAAATGAATCTAGAGAGGCAAGTTTCCTAATTACATAGTACCTTGAATGCTGTGCTAAGGGAATGAAATGACCATGTTTGTGTTTTAAAAAGACCCTTTGATTGCATTATGCCGAATGATTTGAGGTGATTTCTGACCAATATATTACAGAGAATTTGCAGGCAAACTCCCTTTCTACCTCAAACATAGAAATATGGAATAATATGTAACAACAACAAAAAAAAAGATTAACACACAAGTGGGCTTGAGACTAAAAATGGTAAACACCAGGGTGCCAGAAAGGAATGGGAACTCAAAAGTGAGAGGGTATGTCAAAGTAGAGGTGGGGAGTTCATAGAGACTTGGAACCAACATACAGGCCACAAGCCTGAGTGCTAGGACTTCAGCATTGAGGCAGGAGTCTCAAAGGACCGCTTCCTTGGGAACTGAAGATGAGAAAATACTGTTCATTGCCCTGGAAATCATAGAGAAGTAAAGTCTACCATCATTCTGGGATGTAAGTAGAAATAGTCACCTATGAAGAAACTAATACATTTGCTGTTTATAAGAGGTGGTCCCAATTCACAATACCCAAACATTACTGGGATTTCAAGATAAAAGACTTTAAAAAAAAAAAAAGGTCCATTGAAGCCTGCAAGATCCCATAGAAGCAAACACAAAACATTTGTTCTATAAGGATATTCCCATAATCAAGTTTTCAAAAAGGAACCCATGGAAAAACAAATTCTATTGAAAATGAGCTTACAAGGAAAACTTAACAAAAAAAAGGGGGGGAGAAAAAAGAAATCACTGTGAAGGAAAGAAAAGTCAGCAAGTGCAACGAATGGGAAAATTTGCACTCAAAGAATTGTAATAAAAGAATCTGAATTTAAAAGAAGTATTTTTAAATGTTCAGGGAAATAAAGGGAAGACTTGAAACCACAGGGCAAGAAAGGACAGCATGAAAAAAAGTAGGTGAATATGAAAAAGAACCTTCATTCTAGGCGGTTTCCTCAGATTTTTTTCCATGATTTTTACATTTCAACAATTTTATCTATTGCGATCCTAGTTGATTTAGGTATTAGATACCAGGACCACTATGGACTCAGATTTCTAAAGAGCAAAGATTTGGGACACCCACCAGACAAAGAACCCTGATGATCTAAAGAGCTGACCTAGAACAAGGGGAATATAGAATGGGTAGGGGAGAAGGGAAGTCACCAGTATGCCACCCCCAGAGCCATGATCAGTTGCAGAAATAAGGGCCACAATTTGCTATTTGTTCACCATGCTCTTAAGAGTCATTCAGGTCTAATCCCACTATGCCTCACGTGTTTGTCACAGTATCCAGAGTCTGAACCTCAATAGTTATCCACCACCACATCACATACTGCTCCCCTTCCCACCCCTTCCACTGCACTGCCACACTTCCTTCTAAAATCAGCAAATTCTTTATAAGCACCTTCTTCTCTTCACCTTAACTGTCCCCTGAAGACTTTGCTTACTCTAGCTTTCCCCTAAGATGCTTCTCCCCAAATAGCCCTCTTAGGCAGAGGCTGATTTATAGTCCGACCGAGGAAGTAAGTCCCCAACTGCTTCTCTGTGATTCTTTCTCATCCTTCCTCCCAACGTTTTTTAATTAAGCAGTTTGACTATTCTGGCCCTTCTGTCATTGCCCTATTTACAGAACTCTCAATGACTATCCCTCATACAAGAAAGATTTTAGCGCCCTATTACTTTCTCTTTTTCCCAACACATGCCATCATTCTTGGTGGGTTCAACTTTAATGACTTACCCATTAATGACTTACCCAACACCCTGCTTTCCTCACATTTAGTGATGTTTTTCTGCTCCTGCCCACCTCAATCATGTATGTCATGGAAACATCCCAAATTTTTCAACAGTTCCTTCACCCCTTCCAAAATTTCCATCCTTCTCTGGCCAGTCTAGTGTCCAGAATAAAGAACTTTTATAACAACAGTAAAAAGTAAGTAATGTTAAAATGGACAAAGGTTCTGAATAGACATTTCTCCAAAGAAGGATATACAAATGGCCAATAAGTGCAACATAATTAGCCATCAGGAAAATGCAAATCAAAACCACAATGAGATACCCCTTCACCTTCACTAGCATGGCTATAATAAAAAAGATAATAACAAGTGTTGGTGAGGGATATGGAGAAATTAAGAATGTAAAATGATGCAACCACTTTGGGAAAGAGGCTAGCAGTCCTAAAAGTTAAACAGAGTTTCCCTATGTCTAGCAATTCCACTCCTAAGTATATCCCTAAGAGACATGAAAACGTACTCCCACACAAAAACTTGTACATGGATATTTAAAAAAATAAACCCCAAAGTGGAAACAGCCCAAATAACCACCAAACTGATGAATGGTAAACAAAAGATGGTATATCCATACAGTGGAATATTATTCAGCCATAAAAATTATGCTGATTGATGCAACAACATGGATGAGCCTTGAAAACATGATAAATAAAAGAAGCCAGTTAACAAAAGAACACATATTATGATCCCATTTATACGAAAACTTCCAGTTAGGCAAAAAGAGACAGGAAGTAGATTAGTGGTTGCCAGGGGGAAGAGGGAAGTGGGAATGGCTGATAATGGGTAGGAGAGTTCTTTTTGGAGTGAGGAAAATGTTCTGAAATTACATAGTGGTTAAGCAACCACTGAGTTACACACTGTAAAGGGTAAAGTTTATGCCATGAATTGTCTCAACTTTCATATCTCAAAAATATTATACCTCAACTTAAAGAAAAAATCTTTTAGAAAATACTTTTTAATGGTATTAAAGTTAGATGTTGAAAGAATGAGAAGACAAGCTACAAACTGGGAGAAAATATTTACAAAACATATCTAATAAAGGACTAGTATCCAAAATATACAAAGAACTCTCAGCAATAAGAAAATGAACAACCAGATTACAAAATGGGCAAAAGATCTGAGCAGACACCTCTCCAAAGAAGATATGCAGATGGAAAATAAGCATATGAAAAGATGCTCCACATACATCATTAGAGAACTGCAAATTAAAATGAGATACCACTATATACCTATTTAGGCTAAAGTCTAAAACACTGATTACAGCAATGCTTGCAAGGATATGGAGCAACAGGAACCTTCATTCAGTGCTGCTGGGAATTAAGAATGGTACAGCCACTTTGGCAATTTTGAAGACAGTTTGGCAGTTTCTTAAAAAACTGAACATACTTTTACCATATAATCCTGCAATCATGCTGTTTGGTATTTACCCAAATGTTACTGAAAATATGTCCATGCAAAAACCAGCACAGAAATGTTTATAGCAGCTTTATTTATAATTTCCAAAATTTAGAAACAACTAAGACATTCTTTAATAGATAAATGGATATGGAAACTATAGTATATCCATACAATGAAATATCATTCAGTGCTAAAAAGAAATGAGCTATTAAGAAATGGAGAAACTGGAAATTCATATTACAAGTGAAAGAAGCCAATCTGACCACATTCTCTGTGATCCCAATTATATGATATTCTGGAAAAGGCAGAACTATGGAGACAGTAAAAAGAACAGTGGTTGCCAGGAGTTTGGGGGCTTAGGCAGAGAACAGGAGGAGCACAGGGGATTTTTAGGGCAGTGAAACTATTCTGTATTATAGATAAAGGTAGGTATATATTATACATTTGTCAAAACCCATGGAATGTACAACATTAAGAGTGAGCCCTATTGTAAACTATGGGCTTTGGTTGGTAGTGATGTATCAGTATATATATGTTCTATATACTTTCCACTCAGTTCTGATATGAGCCTAAAGCTGTTAACCTAAAAAGTGTATTAATCTGAAAAAGTTAAGTAAACTATATCCTAGTAGAGCTATATCAAAGAAGTCAAGGCTCTTAACAGGTTAAAATTACAAAACTGAGGGTCTTCCTTTGCTTGATCTCTGGCTTATCTGGGCATACCCAAACACAGAATAGGTGTTTACCAAGTACTCACTAGAAAAGCAAATCACTCAATAAGCTTTCTATTGCATAATTTCATGATTGGGCTTTTATCTTTGATAGTTTCTTCCTATTACATTAACTTCATCCAACTGACCTTTTCTTGCTACTAAATATATGGAATAATTGTAATTTCCTGATGGCTAAAGCATACTAGCTTAAAGTCCTAACCAATGTGGCAATTAGCATCTTAGAGCAATTTGAGAGTCAGGCCAAACCAACACTACCTTGTATGATCTAGGCCTCAGAGGTAGCACACCATTATTTCCACCATGATCTCTGCATTAGAAGTGAGTGTCCTATGGAAAACAGTATGGAGGTTCCTCAAAAAATTAAAAATAACACTACTATATGGTCCAGCAATTCCTGTTATGGGTATTTACCCAAAGAAAATGGGGACAGCATATATGCATCCCGGTGTTCACTGCAGCATTACTTACTATGTAGCCAAGATATGAAATCAGCCTAAGTGTCCATTGATGGAAGAACAGATAAAGAAAACATGGTGTATGTATACACAATGGAATATTATTCAGTCCTAAAAAAAAAAGGAAATCTTGCCAGTTGCAACAACATGGATGAACTTTGGTATTAATGCTCAGTCATATAAGTCAAGAAAGATAAATATGTGATCTCACTTATGTGTGGAATTTTTTAAAAAGGCTTACAGATAAAACAGTTTGGTGGTTACCAGAGGTGAGGGTTGGAAGCTAGGGGGCTAGTGAAATGGGTGAAGGGAGTCAAAAGGTACAAACTTCCAGTTGTAAATAATGGGAATGTAAAATTAATTACATAGGTATGTAATTTTAAAAAATAGTAACTATGTATGGTGATGGATGGATGTATCATTTTGCAATATTGCAAATATCAAGTCATTATGTTGTACACCAGAAACTAATGTTATATGTAAATTATACCTCAAAACAAAAGAATATTTTTTAAATAAAAATACCACCTCATACTTGGCAATAAATAAAAGAAACAGATCTCTAAGTCCATCCCAAACTTAAAAGGAGGAGAATTAAGCTCCACCTTTTAAAACATCAAAGAATTTGTAAACAAATTTTAAATTATTGCACATGCATGGACACATCGTATTCAAATCCAAAAAACCAAAGATAAAGAGAAAATCTTGAAAGCAGCCAGAGGAAAAAAAGACACATTATGTAGAGAAACAAAGCACATTTCTCCCCAGAAACTGCAAGCCAGAAGACTGATATCTTTAAAGCACCAAAGGAAGAAACTGTCAACCTATTCTATACCCAGTGAAAATATTTCAAAAATGAAAGTGAAATACTTTTTTAGACAAGTACAAGCTGAGAGAATTTGTTAATCAGACCGGCATTACAAGAAATGTTGAAGTTCTTTGGGAAGATGGAACACAATATTAGAAAGTAACTTGGATCTAAATAAAGAAATGTAGATCTCCATAAATGGTTAAAATGAAGACTGAGCCACCACCTCTTGTAGGCAAGGCCTGGCCTTGTTTTAACAATAATGCCTACTCCTTTCCACTTTTCCTTGGAAGGGTCACACAGCTTTGGAAGCTTGGAGAAGGGTGTGCTGGTGAACTCCAAACTGATGAAGGTGTCTTTGAGTAGGGTCTTCTCTCTGTGACCCAAGGAAACTTTGGCATGGTCATTATAAAGCCTTAACAAAGGGCTTGGATTTTCTTCAAATGTTGGCACCAGTGAAATCTTACCCTTCCAGGAAGTCCAATCAAAGAATCTGAAGATTCAGTATTGGCAGACATCTAAGTGACAGTCTGCTTAGCACTCTCTTTCTGATAGCAACACTCTCCCCCGTAGCCCACTCTCACCATCCCAATGCTTTTCAGGGTTGCTGCCATGTTAGTTGCTATGACACTGCTCCCTGGATGCATCTGGTTACATTTTATTGGCCTAATGCAGCAGTCAGACTCCCCTCTCCCACAGAAATGTTAAAACCAGAGCCCCAAGGCTCTCTTTACAATGCCTAAAATGTACAGCTCTCAAGATAATTTGTACAGCCAAATTATCTACTCTGAGGGCCAGAATAGTGGAGGAAACCAATCTGCTGGCAGGAATAAAGAACAGACTACAGAAAGGAGCAGAGCTAAAAAGTCAGAAATCCCTGGTCCCAGTTTTCCCTGAAGCCTGCCTGCTGTTAGGTCCTACAAGACAACAGAATATCCTGAAAACCAACTCTGCTTTTTCCTTTAGATGAAGTTTTGTTTCTGGTAGAATTTCTGTTTCTTACAACCAAAAGATTGCCGAAAATTTTGCTTGTTGTCTTTCTCAGTATTTCACCGGAAACCCATGTAACTATACATGTAGCCATCTGTCACTTACAGGTGGGACCACTTTAAAAAAGGTCAATGTATTAAAAGTGCACAAATCTGAAAATGTATGGATAATTTACGGATAAGTACGCATCCTTATTTTAATGGATCCTTGATTTAACGGATAAGTACTCATTACCCTGAAATAATTGTTTGCTCTCTGAAAAGAATTTGCTAGAGGGTATCCTTTATAGTTTGCCTAGTGCTCTGAAATGTTTCAAAACCAACATGTCCATCACAATAAATTAATAATAGGAGAACAAGATGAATCTGCATGTGCCAGTAGTGAAATATCTCCAGGAATATTATGGGAAAAATTAGGTCTATATATTGTATAGTTTTATGCCTTTTGTCATGTGCACTTTCACACAGACATACTTACAGGCCTTTTTACCCCTTAAAGTCAAGAAAATGTTCACAAAGGTTACTTTTTGAGAGAAGGGACTAGGGAAAGATAGGAGAAAAACTTTCATCTTTCATGTATACTTCATCTTTTTTAATCATCTGGCCTAGTGTATTTTTATTTGGGCTTAGCCAGTAAAATTATAGTTTTTTTCTCTCTTAATACACTTTTTTATCCATTAAAAATGGAAATTATGAAAAAATGAATAGAGAAAGCAGAACTGAGAAAAGTAAATAGCAGGACTAAGAAAACAACACCCTGTAGCTATAGAGTGGATGTCAAAAAGAAAGAATCAAATTCATACCACAGAACCTCAGGAATGTAAAGCATCAGATGCTGTGGGAATGTGGAGTGAAACACGGGGCTGAAAATAGGGCATATGTTTGAAAGTTTATTTTTAAAATGCAGTTAAGACTTCCTCCTCCAGCCTGGTCAGCCAATTACCCCTTCCCTACAGGGACAGGACACTGAAGCCTGAGGATGAAGCCAACCAGAGAGCCTCCGGGCTCAGGGCCACCAGGAACAACAGAAAGTGAAGAATAAGTGCTGCTCCCAAAACAGGGAAATTAAGAACAAGTCAACATCATACCCAGCCCTTCTGCCATGTAGCTCCAAGAACAGTGGCAGCTAGGCATATTTCCTTCCTGGGCAGAACCTTGAAAGATTTGTCTTTAGAGTTACTAAATGACTCTTGAGAAAAGATCTATAAGTGCAACTTTATGCATTGTCAAAAAAAAAAAAAGTGGCTAAGTCCCTACCCATTCACCATACAGTGAAACTACATTTCACAAGCTCTGCATACACACAAAGTGCTTCCAACTTAACCTCACTCATAAATATGCAAGGAAACAAGAGTCACCAGACATGTGAGGAAAGCTTGAGCATGAAAAACAAGCATAACCAGGGAAAAGAAAACTAAGAGGAAGCAGAAACAATACAGAAAGCAATAGAGGAAAACTGCCCCCAAATCTACAATATCTAAAGAGAAAAAAGAGAAAATGATACAGCCATGGAACAAAAACAAGACACCTTTTAAAAAAGTAATAAAAACAGAAAAAAATCTTGGAATTTTAAGATACATTAGCTAATTTTTTTAACCCATAAAATAATTGGGAGATGAACTTGAGAAAATCTCCCAAGAAGTAGAACAAAAGGAAGTGGAGAATATGAGAGAACAAAGTTAGAAAAAGTAATTAAGGAGGCCCAACAGGAATTTCAAAAAGAAAGATTGAATGAGGGAGAGAATATTATCAAAGAGCACAAGAAATTTTCCCATGTCTGAAGGACATGAGTTTTTAGACTGAAAAGGGCCCGCCAAATGCCTCGTGACTGACAGCATGCCCACCCAGGCATATCATGAAATACCAGAGCCCTCAGGATGTAAAGAAGATTCTAAAAGCTATGAGAGAAAACAAGTCACATACAAAGAACAGGAAATCATAATGGCATAGCTCAAAAACAACATAGGAAGCTGAAAGACAATGGTGAAATGCCTTCAAATCCTGAGAATTATTTTTATTGGAATATAGTTGGTACACATTATATTGGTTTCAAATATACAGCATAGTGACTCAATAATTATACACATTACTAAATGCTCACCACAGTAAGTGTAGTTACTCCCTGCTATCATACCAAGATAATCACAGTATTATTTGTTATGTTCTCTATGCTGTACTTCCATTCCTGTGACTATTTTATAATTTGAAGTTTGTACCTCTTTATCCCTTTCACCTATTTAACCCATCCCCCACCACCCTCCACTATGGTAACCAACAGTCGGTCAGTATTTATGGGTCTATTTAGACAAGATGTGGAAGCAGCCCAAGTGACCATCTATAGATGAATGGATTAAGAAGATACAGTACACAAATGATTTCCCTCATTTGTGGAGTATAACGATGAAGCAAAACTGAAGGAACAAAACAGCAGCAGACTCACAGACTCCAAGAAGGGACTAGCAGTTACTGAAGGGGAGTGGTCGGGGAGGGTGGGTGAGGAGGGAGGGAGAAGGGGATTGAGAGGTATCATGATTAGTACACATGGTGTGTGTGGGGTCATGGGGAAGACAGTGTAGCACAGAGAAGACAAGTAGTGACTGTGGCATCTTACTACACTGATGGACAATGACTTTAATGGGGTATGGGGGGGACTTGATATGAGTGAATGTAGTAACCACATTGTTTTTCATGTGGAACCTTCATAAGAGTGTATATCAATGATACCTGAATAAAAAAAGAAGATGGAGTACATATACACAATGGAATATTACTGAGCCATAAAAAAGAAGGAAATCTTGCCAGTTGTGACACGTGAATGGACCATTCTAAGTGAAATAAAGATAAATACAATATGATTTCACTTATATATATGGAATCTAAAAAAAACGAATGAGAGGAAATTATGTTTTCTAGAAATCCATACTTAACCAACTTATTAATCAAATGTAATGTCCCAATAAATATGTCAAGATACGCAGGGGTTTCAAAAATATTCCTACAACACACCTATTTTCAGGGAACTACTCAAAGATGTGCTCCATTAAAACAAGGAAATAAACCAAGAAAACGGGAGTCACAGAATTCAGTAAATGGGGCATCTGGCCCAATAGATAGGCAAAGGGATATCTTAGGACATCAGCTCTGCAGAGTAACAATTGGTCCAGATTTGTGCAGGACAGAAGGTATATTAGTTTTTTTGATGAAGTAAAATAAAGCTTCAAAATCTCAGTGGCTTAGAACAACAAATATTTTTCATATTCATAAGTCTGCATATTAGCGAGGGTTCAATCAATATAGCTGGGCTCAGCTGGGCTTGGCTCTAGCCTGAGGTTTGTGTTCAGGTCTTCCCCCCATATTTTCTCTTTCTCCTTGAACCAGTTGCCACCCAAGCCATGTCCTCTTCATTGTGGATTACAGAAGTTCAAGATGCAAGCCAAACTGCACAAGCATGTTGAAGTCCTCTGCTCCTTTTGTGTTTATTAATATTATTGAGCCAAAGCAAGTCACAAGGCCAAGCTAACATCAATGGGGTGGGAAGAAACACTCCTCCTGCTCTACTGGGAGATACTGCAAAGTCATGGCAGAGCATAGGTGTATAATCTCTAAAAGGAAGGAACAAAAGAACTAGGAACAATAATCTGATCTAGGATTTTGTTCTAGAAAGCTCCAGAAGAGAGGACCCCAGGAAAACAATAATGGGGCTGATAGAAAACTTGACATCTGTGTAGAAAAGAGTATTTCCAAGAGTTTTACAATTCCTTAAGAGAGTGATAGTGATTGATACTTAGGAAAGTAAGCAATTGAAAAACAAGCAATTATTAATTCTAGGAAAAGCAAAAGTTCATACAAGGAAATTAACCATAGATGTTATCATATATGATATATACATGACTCAGACATAAAGTCCAACTAAACGTTGACATAGCTAAAATTTGTATGCAACTACTGTTTTTCATGGATTCCAAGATGCACATGTTATCAAAACAGAAATCTGAAACTAAAATCTGTCACAATTGCTGTCAGCCAGGCAGTGATCATGACACAGATGTCATTGCCATGTGCAAACATGGTTGTTATCTCCTAGTGGCATGACTGGATACCTGCCACTCCCAGACACTGAAGTCCACAAATCATTTAAGGACCATTTGAGGAAAGAACATTAAGTTCAGGTTTTGTCTAAGAAGTTTTTGTACTTTGTGGAGAAATCAAGAAAATGGCAGTATCAAAACTTGCAGAATGAATATCTGTGGTTTGGAATAAGATCCCATTGATGATAGTGGATCTCTTTTTTTTTTTAATGGTATTATCACCAATATTCTTGAAGGAGAACAATATTGTTTTTAAAAATAAATCAATCGTGGGCATTGACATCTTTAAGGCAAAAAGAAGTGATTCAAAAGAATGGGATTATGAATGTAAAGAAGTTTTGGAAATCCTTTAACCAGTTTATTTGCTTCTATTTTTCTTTTTATTGCATGCCTTCACTAAAGAATATAGTAAATTATACACCTAAGGTCTAAAAGATCTCCTTCAGCAAATATGAAATTATAAGATTCTAAGTGATAAGAAAGCATTGTGATTATTTTGGTAGTTTTTTTCTTTTCAGTGGCGTATCTTTTAAAGGTGTGTCTTACAATCAGTGATGTCTTAGATGCTGTGAAATATGGCATATTGAGATACTAGAGGGAGACACAGTGGGTGCTTGGTGTATAGGTGATAACTACTCATACTAGGCAGCTAATAGTCTAAAACCAAGAAATCATAGGATAAACATTATACTGAAAGAACACACTGCCTAGGATTAAGTCCCAGCTCTGCCATTTACTAACCATGTGACCTTATAAAATTACCTAACCTCTCTGTGACTCAATTTTTCTCATCTCTGTAATGGGAATAGAACTCATTACTACAATATAAGGTGATGATAAGATTAAACAGTGCATGCAAAGCACTTAGGACAGAACCTAGCACATTATAAGCACTCAGTAAATGTTTTTTATCTAAATATATGGAGATCAGTACCAAAAGAAACAGCTAAAATGGTTTGGAGACTGGGATCTGGGTTCTGGGGATAGAATGGGGTAGAGAAGAGACTGATTTTTTTCCATTATAAATCTTGATTTTTAAAATTATGTACATTTTAACTTGATAAAATAATTATTAAAAATACACATGTAATTTGCTCTCTTACAACAGTAAACTATGTTTTCTACCTTTATCTTGTATCTACCTACCACTTCAGCATTTTATTAAAAATAATAATAATAATGAGAGAAATGTGGTATCCACATATAAATCAAGTATAAAAATCAAATGAGTATTCATATTTGAACTGACTGTTTATAGTTCATAATGCATGAGCAAAACCAAAAGTTTCTGTGATGACTGCCCTTGTGCTGTTCACCATGTAACTTATTCACTATGTAAGAATTTGTTCTCCATGTAAGAACTTGTTTGTTATGCTTCAGAAGATTGGAGACTGACGAAAATTAGGCTTGGGGTGGATTAATGATTGTGAATTGAGCATTGACTCCCCTATACAGAATTTTATTGTTGTTAACAACCATTTGATCAATAAATATGAGAGATGCCCTCACAACAACAACAACAACAACAACAAAAAGTACACATTTCCAATTGTAAAATAAATAAGTAACCGGGATGTAATGTATAGCATAAGGAATATAGTCCAAATATTGTAACAACTTGGTATGGTGATAGCTGGTACCTAGAATTATCATGTATATAAATGTTGAATCACTGTGTTGTACACCTGAAACTAATGTATTGTAATAATGTGTGTCAACTACCCTTCAATAAAAAATAATTATCTACAAAAAATATATATATGTATACATGTAAGTGGGACTGTATCAAGCTGAAAAGCTTCTGTACAGCAAAGGACACCATCAATAGAACAAAAAGGTACCCTACAGTATGGGAGAATATATTCATAAATGACAGACCCGATAAAGGGTTGACATCCAAAATATATAAAGAGCTCATGCACCTCAACAAACAAAAAGCAAATAAGCCAATTAAAAAATGGGCAGAGGAGTTGAACAGACACTTCTCCAAAGAAGAAATTCAGATGGCCAGCAGGCACAGGAAAAGATGCTCCACATCACTAATCATCAGAGAATTGCAAATTAAAACCACAATGAGCTATCACCTCACACCAGTTAGGATGGCCACCATCCAAAAGACAAACAACAACAAATGTTGGTGAGGATGTGGAGAAAGGGGAACCCTCCTACACTGCTGGTGGGAATGTAAATTAATTCAACCATTATGGAAAGCAGTATGGACGTTCCTCAAAAAGCTCAAAATAGAAATACCGTTTGACCCAGGAATTGCACTCCTAGGAATTTTCCCTAAGAATGCAGCAGCCTAGTTTGAAAAAGACAGATGCCCCCTATGTTTATCGCAGCACTATTTACAATAGCCAAGAAATGGAAGCAACCTAAGTGTCCATCAGCAGATGAATGGATAAAGAAGATGTGGTACATATACACAATGGTATATTATTCAGCCATAAGAAGAAAACAAATCCTACCATTTGCAACAACATGGATGGAGCTAGAGGGTATTATGCTCAGTGAAATAAGCCAGGCGGAGAAAGACAAGTATCAAATGATTTCACTCATCTGTGGAATATAAGAACAAAGCAAAAACTGAAGGAACAAAACAGCAGCAGAATCACAGAACCCAAGAATGGACTAACAGTTACCAAAGGGAAAGGGACTGGGGAGGATGGATGGAAAGGGATGGAAAGGGAGGGATATGGGAGGGGGGAAAAGAAAGGGGGCATTACAATTAGCATGTATAATGTGAGGGGAGGCACGGGAGGGGCTGTGCAACACAGAGAAGACAAGTAGTGATTCTACAGCATCTTACTATGCTGATGGACAGTGACTGTAATGGGGTTTGTTGGGGGGACTTGGTGAAGGGGGGAGTCTAGTAAACATAATGTTCCTCATGCAATTGTAGATTAATGATACCAAAAAAAAAGTTTAAGAAAAAAATATATATACATATAAGTGAAACAACAGCAGACTCACAGAATCCAAGAACGGACTAACAGTTACCAAAGGGAAATGGGTTGGGGAGAGTGGGTGGGAAGAGAGGGATAAGGGCATTGGGGGTATTATTATGATTAGCACACATAATATGGGGGACACAGGGATGGAAGTATAGCACAGAGAAGACAAGTAGTGGCTCTATAGCATGTTACTATGCTAATGGACAGTGACTGCACTGGGGTATGTGGTGGGGACTTGATAATAGGGGGGAATGTAGTAACCAAAATGTTGCTCATGTGAAACTGGAGCATAGGATTGTATATTAATGATACCTTAATAAAATAAATAAATAAACTAATTGTTGATGTAAAAAGTATATATACATATATACACACACACACGTAAGTGGATCATACACCTAAATGCAAAACTATAAACCTCCTGAAGATAACAGAGAAGAAAATCTAGGTGATGTTGGGTTTGGCCTGTTTGGACACAACACCAAAAGCACAATCCATGAAAGAAAAAAATGTATAGGTTGGACTTTATTAAAATTAGAAGCTTCTACAAAAGACTGATAAGAGAATGAAAAGACAAGCCACAGCCTGGAAGAAAATATTTTCCAAACACATAATCTGAAAAAGCACTAATATCCAAAATAGACAGAGAACCCTTAAAACCCAGCAATAAGAAAATGGCAACCAGATTTAAAACTAGGCAAAAGATCTGAGAGATCTTCTCACCAAAGAAGAGATACAGATAGCAAATAAGCATATGAGAAGATGCTCCACATCATGTTATCAAGGACTTGAAAATTAAAAGATACCGAAATGACCAAAATCCAAAACACTGATACCACCAAGGCACTAAGACGTCCAGTGTACCTGCTACTCCTGTTATTTAGGTTTTATCACAATTGCAGAGGACCAGTTTGTCTCATGAGATGCTAGGATGTTCAAATTTTGTCTAAATTGTGGCACAGATGCTGAGAGTTAACGTGGTCCTGAAGCAAAATGCTGAAGATGTGATTCTTCCCTGGCCAGGTTAAACAAAACTACCTCTGGGCACCTTTGCTTACTGAAATAGAGAAAAAGCACTTGCAAGTTAATAACTTTAAGACAAGCACCTGTTGTCTTGCTGTAGTAAAGAAACCTTATCTGGAGCAGCAGCAAAGTTGAGGTCATCACCTGTCTTAACCTTTCAGTAATCCACTGTCAGTCTCCAAGGACCTCTGACTTCTGCCTGAGCCAGACAGGTGAGTGTAAGTAACAGGAATCACCACCTCTGAATTTTCAGGTCTTCAATGGTTAGCTTAGTCTTGAGTTTCCCCAGCAATGTGTTACTGCTTTTTGTTTTTAATTTTGATAAGAGGGAAGCCCTAGGATGTACACTTAGCCCTGTCAACCATAATAGCCATAGTCTGTGGATTTTCAGGCATATTCTGCCACTTGCTGAATGTACCTAGTCTAACTGTACACTCTGAACCTGAAGAGACTGGGAAAATGGATTTAAGGACTGGACTGACAGGTAGGTGAGAATCAAAAGTCAATTTATCATTTGAGTGGTGGGACTGCTGTGCCAACTACAACTCCTGTTAGCACTAGAGCCAGTGCCAACAATCCACAAGGGCACCATTACTCCGTTAGTTTCCTACGGTATGGCTGCCATTATGACATAGCACAAAGCAGGTATTCAGCATACACAACAGAAATGTATTGTCTCACAGCTCTGGAGTGCAGAAGTCCAAAGTCACTGTGTTGGCAGGCTGGTTTCTCCCGGGGGCTCAGAGGGACCCCAGCCCCTGGTGGTCACCAGCAATCCTTGGCATGCCTTGGCTGGCAGTTGCAGCACGCCAACCTCTGCCTCCATCCTCATGTGGTGTTCTCTCTGTGTACTTGTGCAAACTGCCCTCTTCTTTTAAGGACACCAGTCATAGGATTAAGGTCCACACTAACTCAGTATGACCGCATCTTAACTTGATTACATCTGCAAAGAACCAATTTCCAAAAAAGGTCACCTATTTCACAAGTACCTAGGGCAAGGACTTTGACATATCTTTTTTGGAGACACAATTCAACCCATAACAGTTACCCTGGGAAATGACTACAGGTCCCATTGGAGAAGCCTGTAAGGAACACATAGACAAATATTTACACATCTTCCTTAAATGCTCCTGCCTTCACTTCTTGCAAGGAGCTCTAAGTCTGTGGACTAACTCAAGCCTAGAAATTGGGTGAGAGACCATAACTCTTTATCTTGTCTTAAGTTAGCCCTCTGTTCACCAGTTCAAGAAGATTTTTCATTTTACAGCAGCTACCATCTTAGTGAATTACCCATATTATTTAATCCCATCTGTAGTGTCTTCCCCCAACATTCTTGGCCTACAGAATCCAGTTACTACATCACTTTCCAAAGATGTCACCACTCTCACAAAATTCTCAACATCTTGGTGAAGAGCGTGTCTGTCATTTGGGCCCTCTCGGGATGGAGTTGGGGGTGGATGATCCACACCTACAAGAAAGGAAAGGTTTATAAACCAACATTCCCATTTCCCTGTTTGGGTTCTTTCTTCCACAATAGATGGAAGGATTTTGGTGTTTCAATTTCATTTGACTTTATCAGTGAATCCAAGTTCAGTCAACCAACTGAAAAGAGTAATCAAATCCACTATACCCCACCAGGATAGATAAAATTTATATTTGATGTTGAAGATGTGGATGTGGAGCAACCAGAATTCACATACATTGCTGGTGGGAGTGTAAAATGGCACAACCACTTTAGGAAAAGTTCTGGCCATTCCTTATAAAACAAAACATATATCTACCCCAGGACCCGATAATTCCTGACATGGAACTGAGAAATGAATGCCTATGTCCACAAAAAATACTTTTACATAACTGTTCATAGCAGCACTATAATAGTCCCAAAGTAGAGACAACCCATCTGTCCATCAAAAGAGAATGGCTAAACATGCTGCAGTATCATATAGTTTTCTATTGCTGTATAATAAATAAACCCAAATTTAGCAGCTTAAAACTACATTCATATATTATTACAATTCTGTAAGTTAGAGCCTGGCATGATTCCCATCTGCTCAGAACATGGCTGGGTTCTCACCTTTGCAGAATCTCAGTGTGTCAGTCTATGTTTCTCTCTGGGGGTTCTGAGGAAGGATCCACTCCCAAGTTTATTCAAGTTCTTGGCCAAATTCAGTTCCTAGCTGTTGTAGGACTGCTGTTCCTGTTTTCTTACTAGCCATCAACTGGAAATCCATCTGAGCTCCTAAAAGTCACTCACATTCTTTGCCACGCAGACCCTCCATCCATTAGTAAAGAATCTTCCATTGAGACTCTCTCATGCTTCAAATCTCTCTGACTTCACTGTTTCTGACCTCTTGACCCAAATTTAAAACATTCATGTCATTAGGTCAGATCCATACAGATAATTCCCCTTTTTAAAAGTCAACTGTGCTTATAAGATAAACAAATACTGGGGATGTAATGTACAATAGGATGACTATAGTTTACTCTGCTGTATGGTATATGTGAAAGTTGCTAAAAGTAAATGCTAAAAATCCTCATCACAAGGAAAAAACTTTTTTCTTTTGTCCTTTTTTTGTATCTATATGAGGTGATGGATGTTACCTAGACTTATGGTGATAATTATTTTACAGTATATGTAAACAAACTCATTATGCTATACACCTCAAACTTACACAGTTCGGTATGTCAATTATATCTCAATAAAACAAAAAAAAAAAGTCAACTGTGCTATATGGCATAAGCTAATCACGGGAGTGATATCCCATCATAGTCACAGTACTAAGGAATGTACAGGGCATGTACACAAAGAGGCAGGAATCTTGAAGGACATGTTAGAATTCTGCCTACACAGTTATATTCAGTCAACAAACTACTACCCAGTAATAAAAAACAATTAACTATTGATATACATAACATGGGAAAATCTCAAAAAAAATTATGGTGGGTGAAAGAAGACTTACACAAGCATACACAAGGGAATTCAAGAACAAGTAATATTAATCTGTAGTGGGAAAGAATCAAAAGAATGGTTACCTCTGAGGGGGCAGGGTTAGGATTGATTGGAAAGAGGCATGAGAGAACTTTCTGAGATGATGGTAAGGGATTGGGTTACACAAATATGTGTCAAACTCATTTAATGGCACACTTAAGATTTTATACATTTCACTGTGGGAAAGTTATACATGATAAATTAACAAATAATACTTTGGTTAATGATATGCACACTAAAATGATAAGGGGCAAGTGTACAGGTATCTGCAACTTACTGTGAATGCATCAAAAAATACCATGGATTGACAGATGAATAGAAGGATGGATAGATGGATATGTGATACAGTGAATATAATAAGATATTATTATAGACTCAAGGAAAAAAATTACTTCATCTTAAAAAAAAAAAGCAATTAGAATTCCCAGCTAGTAGACCTGGCCCATGGAATCCAGGCCGCCTGGGAAGTGCACTCATACTGATCAATTCAGCCTAATTTAAAATTATGCTCTTCCTCTCTGGTCCAGCACCCTCAGAATCCATTCCCACATGTATTTGCCAGATCTTATTGATACAAATTTGAAAAATATTTTAAATTTTTTAGTGGGGAGGCCTTCGTATGAATTTTACTTCCTATTTGGCCCCAAAGCATGTTGGAGTTTGATTCTGGTTATGAGTATGGAGACAACGAAGTCAGTGGGATGGGGCATGAAGAGACTCGGCCAGATAATTCCCTATGGGGTAGTCTTTACATGGTCTTCAAACAAGAGAGAAGTGATCCTGTCAGACAGGGAGAGAGTGCCAGAGTAGCTGGCTGTTTTCAGTGGAGGCTGGGTTTGCGGCAGAGATCCCTAGTCTCCTAATGTGGTAGACAGCTTCTGACAGGGCCCCCAGAGATTCCTGCAGCCTGATGCTCAGGCCATGCCCTTGTGTAATCCCCTCTCCCTGATGTGGGCAGGACCTATGAACCTGCTTCTAAGGAACAGAATATGACAAAAATGATAGAATATCACTTCTGAGATTAGGTTATAAAAAAACCTACCTCTGCTTGCTGGAATTCTCTCTGGCTATTCTTATGTGCTTGTTTGGATGGAGAGACACAAATGGCAAGTTGTTGAGGGCAACCTCTGGGAACATCTGGCAAAGACCAAGCCCTTCAGTCCAATGCTTTGGAGGAACTGGGTCCTGGCAACAATCATGTGAGTGAGCCCAGGAGCAAGCTTTCCTTAGTCAAGCCTTCATTTGAGACTGCAGGTCCAGCACCTGATTGCCATCTTGTGAGAGGCCCCAGAGCAGAAGACTCAGGTAAGCCATGCCCAAATTCTTGACCCACAGAGACTATGAGATAAATGTGTGTTGTTTTAAGCTAATAAGTTTGGGGGGATGATTTGTAATGGGTAACACACCTACCTAATAACCATTCTCTCCTTATTCCTCAGCAACAAAGACTATTTTATTTGGGATACTACAGTGCCCTGTTTGAATCCTTCCTTTCCCAGTCTCCCACTAAGTTTTAGGTGACCATATATAAGTTCAGGCAAAAAAGAAGTAAGCAGGAGTGTTGCAGAGAACTGAGAGATGCACTTTTTGCTTTTCCTCTTCCTCATTCTTGCTGCCTAGAATGTGGATGTGATGGCTAGAACTCCAGCAGCCATCTTAAGACATGAAGTAACCTTGACGTTAGAAACCACACCCTAGGAAACGGAAGGAATAGGAGTCCCTGGTACCCATGGGGAAGCCACACCAGCACTGAACTCCTTACCTCCAGACTAACTTTAAGTGACGAAGAAATAGTATATTGTTTACACTATTGTTATTTTGGATTTTCCCTTATGTACACCAAACCTAACACTAACTCGTAGAGGACTCAGGGATCTCTTAGCCATCCATATCCTCTATTTATCACCATTGCAGCATGTCCCTCTTAAAAACAATGCTCTTAATTCTCACACAGGAGCAAAATTTGAGTTTGATTTTTACTATCTTTCATTCTCTCTTTAAGATTTCCATGCCTCCTCACAATCTTTTATAATCCTCATTCCCTTTATAATGATCTCTGACAATCCCCCAAGTCTATGCTCTCAATGCACATTTCATTCCAGGTGACTACTTGTAATAAATTGATAGACTTTTGCCACTGAATGCCACTCCATCTCCAGATTTTCCCTGCCTTTAGACCCAACCAGTCCACACAACTATTCCTGGATTCCAACAGTTCATGACAGTCTGATGTACTCAGCCAATTTAGTACTAATTTATGTATCAGAGTTATTAGAAAAGTAATAGAAACTAACTCTTATCTTATTTAAGCAAAAATAATTTTATTAAATATATTTATGAAATATATTAGATACCTCAGAGAATTACTGGAACAATCGGAGGACCAGATACAGAGCCACACAATTGGAGAAAATACCCTAAAGTAGGCTGTATTGTTGTCTCCATGAGCACAGCCCTGCTACCATCACCCGATGTATAGCTGATGTGGTTGGCACTGAACCCCCCCATGCTGCCAAGAAAAGCTGTGTAGGGGTCCTGCTGCACCTATTACTAGACCTTCTGCCAATCCATTGCCCCTGGAGAGAATTCTTACAGTCCCTCAGTCCTCCTTAGCTGCATATTCCTTAGCTTAGTCTGTGATCAGTGTACGTAATTGGCTGACTAGATCAAGTGTCTGCGTCTTGATTGTGAGCAAAGTTCCAAAAGCAAGTATCTGACATCTATTATGTGGGAAACTCCCCTAACTTAAAAAGTGGTTTCAGATGCCAGATACTTGCTGGTATTAATGAATGTCAGCTCTTGTCTTCTGTCAGGCCAGAGTGCCAAGAAGGACTGGGAGAAACACACTTCCCCTAATTCCTCTAGATCTTCCCAAATATTCCCATTTCACCTGTTAGACTTCACCATTTTTCCATCAGTGCCTTCACCTCAGACCTCAGGGTGTGATGGAGAACTTGACTCTGGACAATCTACAAAGTGCATGATTATCCTCCTGCTGCAGCCTCAGATTGCCAGCCACAGACAGAGGCTTCCTTGCTAGAGTTACAAATTGTCATGCTGCTCCTCATCCGTTTGTCCCCTCTTGAAACACCTTCTTGACATTGCTAAATGTAGATAGTGTACTCCAATATTTTACCATTTTTCTACTTAATCCTCTGAAGTTGCAACCACAAGGTGAGGGGAAAAGTCGACGTCAAGTTTTAAGAGCCAACATGCAGTAGTTTTCCCAGTGACTGCACCATCATACAACAAGGCCATCTCATTTCCAGGCTCAGAGTGGACAGATTCTCACTGCATCCATCCTGCACTGACAGGGCTAGTTCCATGGCTTAGGGTCTGCTGTTTGCATCACTACTTACCTTACACCAATTTTTTTATTTGAGTCCTTTTGTTTGGAAGTGACAGAAATCCAACTTGAAGTAGATTAAACATAATGCATTAGATAACAAAATCCAATAAAGGACTGAACAACTAATTTTGCAAAGAGAGCAAGGATTTTTCAGGAATACCTGGAACTAGGCTCACTCTTAAATTCTAAGTACAAGTCTCTGTATCTTTTGCCTCAACTTTTGTTAATTCTTCCTCCACTGCAGACCATCTTTCTTCTCTTCACAATGGGGAACATGGCTGCAAATATTTCCTGAGCTTTCTATTTATAGCTTTCATCATTTCAAAAGAGAATGACTTGTTTCTCAATTCAAATATGAAAAAATGATGAGGAAGGGTTTTGTTGACTCATCTTTGGACAGGTACCCACAACTGGACCAAACATGGTTTAGGGTAGGATTATGTAAGAACAATGGTTCCCTGAGTAGCCATGTGGCTAGAGGAGACAAGGGTTGTGCTGGACTGAATACACAATAGATGTTCACTATGGCAGCCTTTACACAGGCCCCTTCCCATGCACAAAGACTTGGGTAAGCTTGTCAGTGGATGGCATGGTTGGTAGGACCAGATCTTTTTTTTCCTTCCCAGTTTTGAAAAAGGAGTCAACTCACCTCAACTTATCTATGCCATTCTCTTGCCCAGACAACTAAAACTTTCAAAGAAGAACCTCCCCATAGATAAGTGTCCATGTGCTCACCAGACTGGAAGATCCTTAAAGAAAGCATCCAGGATTTTATCCCCATGTGTCTAGTGCCCCATGAAGTTCCATCATAAATCAGATACTCAAAAAATATTTGTAGAAACGGATTGAGGTCTCTCCTTAGTCTTCCGGGATCCCTGAAGGTGGAATATTTTTGGCCCTGGAAAGACCTAATACTGTAAACAAAAAACAAAAATGCAAATTAGTGGGAGACTGGGTAGGCTAAGGTACTAGCAGGAAGAAGAGAATGGTCAACAAGGGTTGTCCCCACAGAAGAGAGATGAACAAGAGACTATAGGTTCTGATAGGCATGTTGGGAGATTATATGGGTGATGTGTTTACCTCCAACACTGCCTGGACCAGAGAGTCACAGCAGAGGAAAATAGGGATTGGAAGAAGGCTGTTAATGGGACTGGTAGATAAAGGGCTGAGATGAGCTCTGGGATCCTGAAGCAGGACCTGACAATGTGTCAAATTTTCACTTAGATAAGTTCCATCCCTTGTTAGAAGTGGCCGATGATACTTTAATTTAAAAAAAAAAGAATTACACATAGATGTCTGCTCAAGCTTGGCTTCCAATCATAGTTGTGCAATGATGATACCTGGACATTGCTTTGGAGGGTGAGGAGGCCCATTTCAGTGGCCGGGGGGAACCACTGCTCCATGTTCTCCCCCACAGGAGAGAAGGACTGACAGCAAGGGCACTAGACCAGCTCAGCATGGTGACCACTCTGAGCACACAGAGTTCTTGCTCAGAGTTCTGAGGGGAGGCTGGGGCCAGTGGCTGCTCATAGAAATGGGAATAAGGTGGTGGAACCTGGGAATTCCCGGGCTACCATTCTCCAAGTGATCGCAGGCAGAAAGAGCTCTCCTTCCTCTTCCATTCCCACGGCGCTTGCACTGTCCAGGCTCACAGAACAAGGACCAGAGAAGAAGAAAAAGGATCATCCTCACTGCTCAGCCCTCTCCAGGTTCCCTTTGTATGCTTCTCTCTCTGGGGGGGGTGGGGAATCGCCCCACACACTTCCACTGTTTTCCTTTTACTCTTCCCACAGAACCCCTCCTTGAGCCTCAGTCTTGTCATCTGCAAAAATTAAGGGGTCAGGCTGGGGAACTCTATGGGGCCCTTATAGTTTCTGAAATCTTGAGGATAGAAATGCTGTGGTGCAAAGATAGGGGTGTGTGTCCAGATTATATCTCAGGTATCAGGTGTAATCTATCAGAGCACCTGGCCAGAGTGTGGTCTGAGTCTGTCGGTCACTCAGCGCTCAGTCACTTGGTGAGAGGGAGAAGGGGTGGTGGTGGTCATGGTGGTGGTGGTAGCTAATCTCTTCAAACACATTATTACCTAATCGTTAAAGTAAACCAGTTTACAGATGAGAAAATTGAGGTAATGTACCCTAAGTCTTAAAGTGGCAGTGCCAGTGCTGGAACCCAGCATCAGGCTCCAGAATCTGTCATCACTCGTAGAAGTGAAGACATGCCCAGCAAGAAGGCATCACAGCAAGATTGCTTTGACAACATTTCATGCCAGAGCATTTTTATTTCCTCCAGGAGTGCATGCATTTGGGAGAGGGTCTCAGTCAGGGTGAGCTCCCCACATCAGATTGCAGCTGCTCCCCTCCACTGTGTGCAGCCCTTGCAGAGTCTGACCGCTCTGTCTCCTTTTATGCTGAGTTCTCAGGAAGCTTTCTCACCTGCACCCACATCACACACACACATGTGCACAGCCTGAAGGCTGAAGTACCCTATCTCCTTCATCTGAAAGACCTGAACTCAGTAGTGGACAAGGTTCAAAGCATTTATTTGGGCTATTTTAGTTTGTATACCAATCAGCAGATGTAAATGTCTGCCTGCAGAGAAAGGAAACTGCAAGTCCACAGTCCTGTGTCCAGCTACTGCCCAGTCAACCCTGTGACATGCATAATCCAGTAAAACTTTAAATCATCACTACCATTGTTCAGTTACCTGTAAAGGTGTCAAGCATTTATGATTATGTTGGTCAGAACTCTTGGTTGCAAATGTCAGAAACTCAACTCAAAGCAGTTTAGACAGAAAGAGGAATTTATTGACTCAGTAGCCAGACCGTAGACTTGACACGATGGGTCACAGTCTCTAAGACAACAGGAACCAGAGCATCTTTGCCTCCCCTCATATCTCCTAGTCCCTGCATACAAGCTTTAGTTGTTTCTTTGCTTCAGCTTTGTCATTGGGGAAGGGATATGATCATCCGCAAATTCCTCAGATGAGGAAGGACTTTCTTCCAGGCAGAAGGCTGACCCAGAGGGAGGAAGTTTCCTGTCCCTGGGGAGTGAGGAAATGAAGAGGCGAGGATGATCCCTTTCCAGAGAGTGGTGAGTGGGCGTCAGGGGATGGGAGTTCATTCCCCAGAACAAGGGCAGGATTCTCCAACACGAAGATCAACTTAGCCTCCATTAATTTGTTCAACAGATATGGGAAAACCTATAATGTGCAAAGTGAAGAGCTAGACACTGTGGTAGGGCTGGGGAGAAAGTGATTCACAAATGACACAGTTCTGCCCTGAGACCTTGAACTTGATTGCAAATACTTCAACAAGGTGACATGACTAACCAAAAGAGAGGGAGGAACTATGGGACCCCTGACATAGTCCATGGGCATCAGAGAAGGCTTCCAGGAAGCAGTGATATCCAAGTTGAGATCCAAGGGATAAACAAGAGTCAACCAGGTTTGGAGTTCTGGGGGGCGGAATAGGGTGGGGTGGGGAGTAGAATGAACATTCCAGCCAGAGAGAACAGCTCTAAACTAAAAAATCAATATGTGTGGGCTTCAAGGAAAGCCAAGTTGAGGGGGAGGCAGGCCAGAGCACTGGCACAGAGGACATTGTGGCCCAGAGGGCTTGGATTTGATCCTGAGGGCAATGGAGAGCCATGGGAGGTCAGAGGAGAGAACTGTCTGATTCCCAGTTCTGAGACCCCTTGGGCTCATCATAGAGGATATGTCAAGGGGGAGAGATGCACTTCATACACCAGTGGGGAGAACTTTTTGAAGCAGTTTTGTTGTTTTAGTTTAGACCTAGAAAATTATTAAAGAAAACACCTAAAAATAACCCCCTGGCATGGAATAGTTGTGGAAATGGGGATAGGCGTCTTTGTGTGATATGAAGAATGGGTAGCCAGGGAAGCAGATGACCTGGGATGGGCATGCTTCCCACTGTGCTGGTAAACTCGGGTTAGTATTCCAGGAGCCCTTCTCTCATCCCCCAAGGACTTTAATGGTAACAGAGGTGGCTCCCTTCCCATGGCTTCTTACTGGGTGTCCATTCCCCCGTCTGTAGGACCTGTCAAGATTTAGGTGGAGGAAGCTGGATGGGGAAGCTGACCAATCCACTTCCGGTGAGCTGAGGGGCAGAAAAGTTCTCTGTTCTGCTCTCCTGGAAAGGATTCTGTGTCCCATAGTGTGGAGGCCAGGGGCTGAGTCAGCAGAGGGCCACCTCTGTGGCCAGGGGCAGACTGAGTCTAGGTGGTTTTCCAGGGAAAGAAAAGGGCCTCTGTGAGAGGTGAGAGGCTGAGGGAGAGTGAAGAGGTCACTGGGTTACTCCCAGGTCCTGAGATTCATCCTACACACGGGGTGCTGGGGAACCACGGGTCACACGCGGTGGCGGGGGACGGGGACTGCGCTGGGGAAACTAGGGGAGGGGAGAGGCAGCAGGGCCCTGAAGATACAGGGCAGGGTCATGTGGCTTTCAGGACAAGTCAGAACAGGGGACATCGGCTCCGGCTCCGGTGGCCCTCCCCCTCGGCTGCCTCGCCTGCGCAGCGCCACCACAATCCTTCCGCCCCCGGGCGCTCCAGCTTCTGGGTCTCAGCTCTCCAAAGGCTCTTTCTCTCCACCCCTCAGCCTCCGTCCCTCCGCTGTGCCTGTTCCCGGCCTTGTCCCTCTCACTGCCCTGTTTTGTTTCATCTCTCTCCTGGTCTCCTTCGCAAACCCTGTTTCCTTCCATGGCTCATCCTTGCGCCTTCTTTCTCTAGGACTGTCTCTCTTTCTCTGGACCCCCTGTCTCCCTTATCTTTGTCTCCTCTGCCTCTGCCTTGTCCTCATCTCTAGCCCTGCTTTTCTCTTGTGCATATTTCACCTTTGTCTCCATCCCTGTCTCCCTCTCGCTCCAGTCTCCAGTTTCTCTCATCCATATCTCGTGCTTGTCTCCATCTGTGTACCTGTCTCTCTCTTGTCCTTTTCTCCATCACAGTCTCTGTCCCTTTCTGTCCCTGTCTCCGTCTCTGTCTCTTCTCTCCATCCACGCCCCCATCTCAGGCTCCGTCTCTTCCTCGTCCGTGTCTCCGTCCCCCCTCCAGGGCCGCCTCCTTGGTTCTCACCGGAATGGGACCTCTCCGGGGGCGGGGCCGAGGGCAAGATCGGAGTAACTCGGTTATCGGGACGAATTGAATTAACTTCACACAAACGCCTCGGGGCCTGGCTCCCCTCCCTTCTGCTGGGCCGCAGGTGGGGAGGCTGGGGAAAGGGGTCGGGACCCTCCAGCCTGGCATGGTGCGTTGAGACCAAAGGTCTGCGCCGGTTTGGGGCGTGTTGGGGACTCTAGGGACGGGACCCCGCACAGCCCAACCCTAGACCTCCGGTGTCCTAAGAGGGCAGCGGGGACCTTTTGGGGTGGAGGTCGGGGGTGGATGGGGGTGGGGCCTGGGATGGCCAGGCCCCGCCCCTCGGAGTTCGCCCCGCCCCCTCCGCGGGGTCCTGAGCATTAAAAGGAGCGCGGGCCTGGCGGGGCAGCACTTGCTTTGCACCGGGGCGGAGCGCGGCCGCGACGGGGCGGGCGAACAAGTGGGCGCCGCGAATCGACCACGGGTCCTCAGAGCCTGGCGCTCGAACCCCTATCACACGACCCCACCCCGGCCCGGGACCTCGACCCCGACCCGGCCCGGCCCGGCCCCCGCCGCCGCCCCCCGGGCAGATGGACTACTCCTACCTCAATTCGTACGACTCGTGCGTGGCGGCCATGGAGGCGTCCGCCTACGGCGACTTCGGCGCCTGCAGCCAGCCCGGCGGCTTCCAATACAGCCCCCTGCGGCCAGCCTTCCCCGCGGCGGGGCCACCCTGCCCCGCGCTCGGCTCCTCCAACTGCGCGCTTGGGGCGCTACGCGACCACCAGCCTGCGCCCTACTCGGCAGGTGAGCCAAGCCCCAGCCCAACCCTCCCTCTAAATCCTGCGGATCCCCTAGCCTCTGCCTTACTCGGCAAGTGGTTGCGACTATCCCCCATAGCCGCCACTATCCCTGTCTTGGCGAGACCCTTCAGCGCCTCCCGCGGGACCCTATATCCTCTCTGTAAGACGGGGGTCCCCTAGGCAGAGTTGAGCCCCACCCTCTCAATCTTCCCGTTCCTTTCTCGCTGCCACATCCTGTGCCATGCTCTTCTGATCGAGGAAATAGATACCCGGTCTAGCTCCAGGCCCCTCACCAGGCCCTTCCCTCCCCACCTGCAAAGACCGACCACCAAACCTCTCCATCCCCTGTATCCTTGGAAGACGCTTCTGCTCAGCCCAGTCAAACCTCCATCCTTATCATCCCCACCCCACTTCATGTCTGCCTCCCAGCAAGTACTCCTGCCGTAGACTCAGCTGCCCAGATGTGAACCTTCCTAGAGTCGCAGCACCACCAGGTCCCTCGTTCCCAGTTTTGGATCCATCCCTGCAGTGCCGGGACCCTCTTGTGCCACCACAGCCTATTCCATAGCTGGAAGAAAAGGGTGTCCAGGTCGTTAAGCCATTTCGCCATTGCCCCAGAAGACTCTCCCAGGTAGAGTCCTGCAGAACTCAGAAGCTGCCACCCCCACCCCACAACCAAGCCCCTTGACCCAAGTCCCCATCTGAATGAATACTCAACCGCATGGAGCCTCCCGGCTGTCCCCATCCCTCCCACTAGAATCCAGGCTGCTCCACCCATCTCCTTATCTCCTTCCTTCCTGGGAAGATCACTGGAACCCAAGTAGAAGAGTGTGACCTGGGGGTGGGGCCGGTTGTGAGACAGGGACATGGATTTGGAGAAATGAGAACCAGAGAGATGGAGCCAGAAACTAGAACAGGGGTGGGAAGACTGGATGGTTTGGACCAGATTCAAATGGGACTTGCAGAGATGGAGACAAGAAATGGGGAGATAGGCCCAAGAAAGATGGAGTTCTGAGATAGGGGAGATGGGGGCAGGTACAGGGAAATGTGAGCAGGAAAAGATTGGACACCCTGGGAGAAATGGGGACCCAGGGTTGGGGAGGGGGAGGTGAGAATCAGGAGTTAGGGACAGGAATTATGGGAGATGGGACCAAACAAGATTGGAAACAGAGATGAGAAAGGTAGTTTAGGAATGGGGTGTTGGAGACAAAGATTAGGGGAGATAGGACAAAGATGAAGGATATTGGGCCCCCCCTGGAGAATGTGAGGACCTGGACAGGGTTGGAGCTAGGTATGGCAAGTGTCAGAAACACTGTGGAGCAATGGGAACTGGATAGGGTAGATGGAAGATAGGGATGGGAAGAGAGTGAGGGGTAGGACTGTGGCGAGGTTTTGGGGAGTTGGGACTCAGAGCGAGGTAGCTGGAAGAAGAAGGGCAAAGAAAATGGAGGAACCTGGGTGGGGAGAAATAAGGGCCTTTCTCACTGGGCACAAAGAGAAGAACTGTCCAGAAAGGGGGAGTTGAAGAGAGAGAAATGGAGAGGGATGAAGAGGAGAGGGGGACACTTGGAGGAGAATAGGCTGTGAGATGGGGCTAAGGACACTTGGCCTGGGAAGGAGAGAAGGCAGAGGAGTAAAGGGGGCCTAGTCTGTGCGTGCAGAGTACACGGCAAGGCTGAAAGGAGGCAGAGGCAGGGGAGTGTCAGTCACCCAGCGGAGGTCCAGAACTGGTTACTGGGGAGGCCCGAGATGCGGTGCGACCTGACAGATAGCAGAGGCTAGGGTGCACAGAAGCAGGACCTGAAGTCAAGCAGGCAGACTGGCCAAGGGAGAAACACACAGAGGGAAGGGGCAGACGGGCAGGTAGACTGGTGAGAGGTGGAGGGAACACTGTGGAGGGCGGAAGACAGGTCAGCGGTCGTGACCCGAGGATCAGATTCCAGTTCCTTCGCTGCTGCGCTTGGGCTCCGGGTGTCCCGTGCGCCCTGTCCTCCTTCAACCCTAACGGCTTCATCGAGCGTAGGGAAGACGCTCGATCCAAGACTGAGAGGAGGAAGCCGAGGGACAACCAAGTCAGGGGCCGGGGAAGGAGAGCGGTCCCGCTCAGCCGGCTGAGCTTGGCCCTTGACTTCCCCCAACCCTCGTTGTTCCCCTTGCCGCACACACCCGTAGTGCCCTACAAGTTCTTCCCTGAGCCGTCGGGCCTGCATGAGAAGCGCAAACAGCGGCGCATCCGCACCACGTTCACGAGCGCGCAGCTCAAGGAGCTGGAGCGAGTCTTCGCCGAGACCCATTACCCCGATATTTACACGCGCGAAGAACTGGCACTCAAGATCGACCTTACTGAGGCTCGCGTGCAGGTGGGTGCTTGAGCGCGTGTGTGCGGGTGTGTGCCCGGAGTGGGCTGGGAGGTTAGTGTCCTGGTGACCCCGGGACATAGGGGCCTCACTCCGGCGGCGGGCAAGGACATCCCGGAGGCGGACATCTAGGGTGAGGGTCCTGGGCGCCTGCGGAGGTGGTTGGGCAGGAGAGGACCGGCAACGGGCGGAGGCAGCGGGGCCAGGACTTGGCAGACTGGAGGCCCTCGGGAGAACTGAGCGGTTCGGCCCCACAATTTCCCCCCAGTCTCCTTGGTAGGGCCAGGCATGCAGTGATGCTTGGGAAGCCTGGACCGAGGCAGGGTGGGTAGAAGGATATAGCCCCAGGAGGTCTCAGGGCCCAGCGAGGCAAGAGGATTCCGGGGAAGCCAGGCAGCGCCTCCAGGTCCCTCGCCCCAGCTCTACAGCTGTGAAACCCCTGAGCCTGGAGAGCCCGGGCTTGGGGCAGGCTCAAGGCCGAGATCCCTGCCAGGGCAGACTCTTGTTGTCTACCTTGCAAATGCGAGTACAAATGTTCAGCTGGCCCGCCTTTACTGGAGAACCTGGACAAAAAGGTTTCGCTATTGTCCTAACCGCTCTCCGCCGCCGTGGGACACTCCAGACTGGAGCTCCGGAGCTTCTTGCAGGAGGCAGTTGGGGTGCTAGGGTTTTGGGTGATGAGAGCGAAGGAGGAGTCCCCTCCAGCAGAGCAAGAACACCGGGAGGCAGCAGGGACCAAGGGTGAGCAAATCCCCAGGGGAAGACCCTAAGGACCTGGAGGAAGGGAAGAGGCAAGTGCAGGGGAGGAGGGGAGCAGAGAGAGACCAGGCAACGAGCCAAGCGGTGTAGGGCCCCGGGGCCAATGTTCGGAAGGCTGATGGTAATAACCTAACCCGGCCCCTTCGGATGGAGGTCTCGCCCGCACCTTGCGGCCCCGGGCTGACCAGCCCCCTGTGCCCGCAGGTCTGGTTCCAGAACCGCCGGGCCAAGTTCCGCAAACAGGAACGCGCGGCCAGCGCCAAGGGTGTGGCAGGCGCGGCAGGCGCCAAAAAGGGCGAGGCGCGCTGCTCGTCCGAGGACGACGACTCCAAGGAGTCCACGTGCAGCCCCACGCCCGACAGCACCGCTTCGCTGCCGCCGCCGCCCGCGCCCGGCCTGGCCAGCCCGCGCCTGAGCCCCAGCCCACTGCCCGCCGCCCTGGGATCCGGGCCTGGCCCCGGGCCTCAGCCGCTCAAGGGCTCCTTGTGGGCAGGCGTGGCGGGCGGTGGGGGCGGCGGGCCGGGCGCGGGCGCGGCCGAGCTGCTTAAGGCCTGGCAGCCGGCGGAACCCGGACCGGGGCCCTTCTCGGGGGTTCTGTCGTCCTTCCACCGGAAGCCCGGCCCCGCCCTTAAGACCAATCTCTTCTAGCTGTCGGACTCTGGAGGCTCCGGGCCAGCCCCCAGAGACGCCCCTGCCCCTCCAGGACCTGATAGGGTCCCTCCCAATCCCGGCCGCCAGCCTGGAAGCCCCGTCCTTCTCTACCCCCACCGTGCCTGACCCGTAAGTGTGCCTCCGGAGACCAAGTCAGGGCCACACGTATTTTCACCCCACCCCCACCCAGCACAGCGGGGTACTTCTCACCGGAGACCCTTCTAGCTTGGCTTTGTTTGGAACCGGGATCAAATAACGCCTGTCCCTATCACGGTTCTTCAGTGAGGGTTCAGAGGAGAAACAGCCCGGCCACCCCCCACCCCAGCTCAGCAGCTGGCTGGCTCACCCCTCACCTTGGGGACCAGCCTGCCACCACCCTCGGGCCCACCCGCACTGCCCCCACCCGTGCAAAGGCTGGTCGTCAGTTGGCATAATGAACAGCCTGAAGGGTCCCACCGCCAATTTGTCCCTCGGCGTCCCCTGCAATCCCCAGCAGGTCCAAGGCAGAGGACAGGGCTATTAGAGATGAGTGGAGGGGCTGCCAGGGCAACGGAACAGAGGGGTTTCCTCTTTCCTGATTTTTTCTGTTCTTTTCCTTTGAAAAACTTGTAATTTATTGAGGTGAGTTTTGCTCAATCCAAATAAAACTTAATTTATTGAAGACATCACTCTGGCAACCCTTCAGAGGACCCAGGATGGGGCTAGGCTGCCTGCAATAGCCCAGTCCCCACTTGTGACCAGCGAGGAACACGGGACTGCCACACAGCAGCAGCGCAGGTTAATATAGACCAGGAGACAGTGAGAACAGCAAACTGGCACTTCATGGCCGAGATCCTTTCCCTTACCCTCAACTGGCCCCAATATTAAAGTGCCCACCCCCCGAAACCCACACAGAAACGCTTAAATAAACCCCTAGCCCGGTCCTCGGGCTATTCCTTCATTTCCGGACGGTCACCCCCAGAGTGGGGGTTGGGAGCAGTACTAGCTGAGCCCCCTCCTCCCCCGATGATTCAGGCTTGGGGGATGGGGGAATAGAAACGGTGATGAAAATGGGGACCCAGACGTACCCAAATGGCCCCTATAGGCACCCCTGGGCCTGAGAGGGGGGGTCCAGAAAGGGAAGACAGCACCAGAACAACCAAGGTCCTTCCTAACCACGGCAACTGACCTCCCGAGCCCCGGCTCTAAAAGGTGAGGGGCGGGATGTCCTTAGGGCATTCCAAATGATTGGGCAGTGGGGAACAGAGATCCCCAATAAATAGGCAGAGAGGTATTGCCCTCCCCCTCATAACTTTCCAACTCGGGGGTTATGGCTGGACCTTCCTAGAGGGCGAGGACCGCGGGATTGGCATCTTGGCAATGCTACCGCTATCACTTGCTGAGCTGCAGGGTGTCCAGGAGGAGGCGCTTGTGAGCAGGGTCCTGCACTCCAGCCTCCTCCAGGTCCTCCTCGGTGATGTCGCTGTAGGGGTGAGAAACTGGAGATGGGTGAGGTGTCCAGAGGGCCCATTGCTCCGCCCCCGGGGGGGCAGACCCACTCCAACCCTCCAGCTCCGCCCCCACCTGAGAAACTCCAGGTCGTCCCAGCCATTGTGCACCAGGCCCTCCTCATAGCGCTCCAAGCCGATGGCCCGCAGCCAGGCGCCCATGCCAGCCTCGCCCAGCCCGCTGGCCCACCCGCCCTGCGGGCACGGAGCCTGAGGGAATACCGCACGTCAGGGGGAGCACGGAGGATGCCCACACACACACACACAAGCACCTGCAGACAGCCACATCTTACCACATGCTTTGGGGGTTGGGGGAGGGAGGCGAGGGGGGCTGATTCATGTGTTCCCCCAACTCTCCAGTGCCCAGCTCAGGGCAGAGGGCACACCACTGAGTAAGCAAAAGGATACTACAGTCCGTGAGCAAGCACACACCTCAGGTACCCACAGACAGCCACCCCTGGTTCACACACCTCCTCTGCCAGGTCCTCCTGGATGCTCTCTCGGATGCGAGGTGGAGGGAAGCTGAGAGGCCGGCCATAGTCTGAGGGCAGTCCTCGGGGTGGCTGCAGCTCCAGGGGGCCTGGCAGGAGCACTGGGCGGCCCGGCCCGGCAGGACCATAGTCCACCTCACTCAGTGTCTTGGCCATCTGCAGCACCGAGCAGGAGCGATCGTCCCCACTGGCCACCTCCCCCAGGAAAGTGCTGGTAGGTGAGGGGCCTGGGGGCAGCGGAGGCCTCGGATGGGCCTTGGGAGGTGGGCCATGGACCTCACCCCCACTGCGGCCCCGGACCACTGGCCCTGGCAAAGGATCCAGGCTGGGGGGCAGGAAGATGGCTGAGTCTGGCAGTGGTGGGGGTGGAAAGTCTGGAGGGGGCAGGGTGCCCCCAGACTCCTCATCTGATGAACTTCCCTCTCCCACACGGGGGGGCCGGTGGCGTCCCTGCTGTGGAGCAGGCACTGTAATGGCCACTTTGTTCTTGGTAGCAGGTGGGACAGGGGCCCTGGCAGGCGAGGGTGGCTCCGGGGGCAGCAGCTGGTGTGGGACCCCTTCGAGGACGTAGTAGGCAGGGTTATTGAAGCTGTTCTTGGGTGGAGGGGCTGCCACCCCTTCTGGCTCTGGAGCCCCCTCTGGCTTCGACCTGGGTTTGGGAACAGCATAAGTAAGTCAGGCCCCAGAAACCCACGTGAAGGCAGTGGGTGCAGTGGGAGGAGAACTGGACTGGGAGTTGGGAAATGTGGGCCCCTTGAACTAGACTTGCATGTGACCTTGAGCACATCACTTTCCCTGTCTGGCCTGGTGTCCTCATCTCTGAAATCAGAAAGGAGGAGTTGAATGGATGATCCCTAAACTTCCTTGCCTTACTCACTAAGATTCTCGATGTTTTATGACTTTGTAATTGTGAAACCTGAGCGTAAATGGGTGAAAACAGGTGCCAGAAGGCAGGGCAATAAAGGCCTTTAATGAGAATGGCCGGCCAGATTTGGAAAGCTTCCAGAGGCATCTGAAGCCAATCTACTGAGGAATCTTACTCCGGGATTCGGGTCAGTTTTTCTCAAGGGTGGGGATGAAACCAAGGTGACTGATAACAGCTGAAGGTGAGTGAAAAAGCATCAAACGGGTTCTAGGCCTTTTTATTTAAGTTCAAGTGACAATTAGATATAATTAGAAAGCAAGCCTCTATTTCCCAAATTATGATCCACAGAACACTAGTTACCCAGGATATTAATAGTTACTGTGTGGAAAAGAAGTTTCCTGGCCCATTAAGTTTGGGAAACTATATTCAACAGAGTTGAAAAAAGGTTTCCTTCCTGTGCACATGCCCAGAGCTTTTGGTAATACTGATGTGTACTGGGAATATCTAAGAAAAGAGTATAGCAAGAACCATTTCCCAAATTCATGTGACCCAAACCCATTTCCAATGGGGCATCTTGCAGCAGTGTTCCACAGAACACACCTAGGGGAATTCTGTGCTGAGGCACGTGCCTTACATGGAGGGAGCTATTGCAAACAATCTCTTGTTCCATTTTCAAGGCAAAGTTGAGAGGAAAGGCTGACTGTGTTCCCTTTGACTTAGAAAGCCACACCTAAGGGAGGCCTGGCTGGCCAAAGTAGCCACAGGCATAGGGCCCAGCACTGCCAGCCACAGGGCAGCAAAGAACCCGAACAGCAGAGGATCCCAGGCCGGCCTTGAGAGCCAAGCATAGTGACAGAAAGTTGGGGGATGACAGGTTCCTTCTCTCACCTGGGGATCAAGGGCTCCTCCCGGGGAGCAGCTCGAGGTGGTGCTGGGGGCCTCCCGGTTGGTGGTGGTTTCTCTGGTTCTTCAAATAACTTGGACAGTGGGCAAGAGGCCTCTGTGGGGGTTGGCTTGCGACTCCCTGACCTGCCAGGGGTGCAGAGGGGAGAAGAGATGAAGCAGGGGCTGACCCAAAGTGACTCCCAACACAGCCCCAGCTCACCTGGGCTCCTGGCTGCCTCGGGACACAGAGGGGGCTTTGCTTTTTGCGCCTGCCTCATCCTTATCGACGCTGATCCACTCTAAGGGAGGAAGGGGAAGGAGGCTCAGAGGGGATCTGGGGTCCTTGATCCCACAGACAGCCCCTAGGCCTGCTAGCCCTTTCCTCTGCTAGCTACTCCTCAGGGCAGGCCTATTCCCAGCTGTGGCTACAGAACTTCCAAATATTCCAGGGATCCCAATATGCCCTTCCCACACCTCAGGTCCTTCCCTCCTAGACCTGCCCACACCACACCACCTCGTGCCCCAGAACCCTCCCAGTGGAGCCCCCACCGTAGAGTCGTTCACGGGTGCCCAGGCGCTCTGTGGGCACCCGCACCTTCATGGAGCCACGGATGTTGCCTGTCTCCTCGCCACGGTGGGACAGGAAGGTCAGGAACTGCTGGGCTGTGCTGCCAATCATGGACTTGAGTGCCACCACACACTCCCCTGAAGGGCAGATGAAGCAGACCTACAGGTTACCAAGCCTCTAGGGCCTTGCCTGGCTTTCTGTGCCGTGGGTACCCCTTGCCTCTCACCATAGGATTCGTAGCCATCCATGGACTTGACTGTGAGCAGGAGGTGCTGATCTTGCAGGTACTCAATGTCAGCGAGAATCGGCTTGAGCTGGGGAGCAGAGAGGTCCAGTGAGGAACAACGCCCTACACACCCGCTCCTGCCCCAACACCACTCACCCCTACCTGCAGGCTCATCTGTGCTCACTCCCACTCAGCACTCCACCCAAATCCTCACTGTAGAAGATGCAGCTCTGCATGAGCTTTCTGTAACAATTAGCATTGTAACTAATTTTCTGCATCTCCAATACTCAATGGCCAGCACAGCACCTGACATTTAGCAAAGGCCCAAGAAGCACTTTTCGAACGAATGAATGAACAAGCTGCAGTTTGGTCTCACACCTCCCAAAAAAGGAAACGCTCTTGTCCTCACTCATGCCCAGCACGCCCTGCCCCCACATGCATGCACTTTGCCAGCTGCACTGCCCTCCCGGGCTGGCTCTCCAGTGCGCTCTGCCACACCAGTCTTTCTGTGCCCTTCCCCACAAGCCCAGGCCCCATGGCAACTGGCTCACCGTGGGCAGCTGGCGTGAGGACCATTGCACCTTGAGGAAGTTGATGTTGTCACTGCTCTGGGCGTCATTCTCAAAGCTCTTCTTGTACTCTGGAGCGGGGGTGGGGAACACCCAACTGAGCACCGCCTCCCAGCTTCCCTTCCTCCTAAGCAGGGAGCTGACTGCTCTGGGCCCTTTGGCTTCCCACCCGCCTTGGCCCACACCCAGCCCTGGGCGCTGCCTCTGACCTTCCAGGCAGGTGGAGTAGAACTCAATGAAGAACTTGGTGCGGCTGGCTGTCTTCACAATGGCCTCAATGCTCTCAAACTCAATGTAGGCCTGATCTGAAGCCTTTGAGAGCCCTGAGGGGCAAAGGGAGGGATGCAGACAGGAAGGCTGAGGGTGTAGCAAGAGGAACAGGATGGACTGAGCACTGGGATGGGAAATCAGGACCCCTGGAAGAGCAGGAGAGTAGGCCAGGAAGGGCCTCCCCAATCCCAAGCAACCAACAGGGGGATCCCAAAGCCCAGGCCCTGGATGGGGGCAAACAGACAACCCAAGGAAGACCACGTACAAGGAAGCTGGGGACCAGAATGCCTGCAGGGATTGCCTGCCAACAACCCAGCACAGCAGGCACACTCAGGTACACATGTGGCTCCAGGCAGACACGGACACACATATTTACATTCCCACATACACAACACACACTGCTGGCCATGTACCTCTCACAACAACCCAGGCACACAGACATCCTCACACATCACTCAGAAATATTCCTGTACATACATGTACACACACACACACACTTAGATATATCCAAGCCTATGCACATTCCCAGGCCACCACCTGTGCCCTCCCAGATGTACGCCATACCCACAAGCACATCCTGAATAGTCACCTTTCTTGGAGATGAACTGAGAAGTAACTCCAACCTCAAATGTCCCAAACACGGGAGAATGGTCGCTGGTGACAATGTCGTCAGTGCAACCTGGGAAGGAGGGATAAGGAGGGTGGCTCAGGGCAAAGCTCTTCACTCTCTGTTCCCACTTCCCAAAGCTGGACAGAGCTGCGACAGTGACCTCCCAGGATCACCCATCACCCTGTCTGGGGGGCTCTGACCATAGGAATTGCAGATGATGTGGGTCTCGGGGTAGGACTTCCAGAGAATCCGGTCACACCATGAAGGCACGTTGGTCCGGACCTGGGACGGGGGATGGCAGCATCGTCGGGGTTACAGTTGGGAGTTGCTTAGCATGAGCCCTGCCCCCGAGCTGATGAGGCCCCATATCCCACCACACTCGGCCCCAGTATGCCACCTTAGATCCTCACAACACCCAGTATCACCCCAACGCCTTGGAGGGGCCACAGAAGCTGGAGGAGTAACTACAGAGGCTCAGACCCTTGACCCACATGCATCCTTGGTTCATTGCAGCCCTGGGGAGTCTCCCAAGGCCCACCCCATTCTCTTCACTCACCCCAGTTGGCTTCTGCTTGTGCCAGGCGTACGTGTCCCGAGAACCCCGCTCATAGCGGTAGGTGGGCGGGAAGGAGATCTCCTCTTCACCTAGGGAAGGTAGGGGACAAGTGAGGGCTGGTGCCCGGAAGACCCAGGAACACCATAAGGATGCCAGCCCTCAGACACCTCCTGCTGGGTCCACACTCACTGAATCGAAGGAAGACTTTGTGTTTCTCCCGCTCCAAGTTGAGCTGGTCCACCCTGAGCAGGGGCTCAAACTCCTTCCTGCTGATGTAGTTCAGGATCTCCTGGGATGGGGACGCAGAGGCTGGATATGTTCTCTTGAGCCAGAGATAGAGGTGGGAGCCTAACTGGTCCCACCCCCTGATTTCCTACCAGCCACCATGGGCTCTGTTTGCACCTGGATATCCATGTCCAGGCGGTAGTTGAGGTCCCCAAACCAGAAGAGGTGAGTGAAACGCAAAGAGATGTCAAAGGCACTGAGCTGCCGATCACCCAGCGAGAGCAGCCGCAGGATGTCCAGGTAGTTCTGGTTCCGCCTAGGGTGGGGGCCAGGGGAGGTCCCCAGGGTCAGGAGTCAGCGAAGGCATAAAAGTAAGTCTCTGGGGTCAGGGATGGGGTAGAGATCAGGGTTCCTGGGGACAAAGGAAGGTGCTGGCAACAAAACCAAGTTCAGGGATAGACAGAGGGGTCTTGAATTGGGATGGAGAAGGGGGTCTCTGCGGACAGGGATGTATGAGGGTACTGGACTAGGATATGGGAGAGGGAATAGGTCTCAGGTGAATAGGGGATGAAAGTAAAGAGACTATGGGGAAGGCATCCCCTCACCGGGCAGTCTTCTCATTTCCCGAAGTGAGGTGGCAATTCACAAAGCCAAATGAGGTGCCATTGAACATGAAGGAGACACCCACAGCCCCCTTGTTTCCTGTCAGCAACAAGAGGAAGACCTGAGTCACCTTCAAGGGCTCCCAGCTCTCCCCTCTGCCCCTCAAAGCAGTGGGAAGATCCTCCCAACCGCCCTAGATGCTATGAGGCAGGCAGGCCCCTGAACACACCTTCCCTGGGGGCCACATGGACACATGCAGTCATCTGGATGGCCTGAGTCTGTCTGCATGTGTGAGCAGAGCCCCTGGAGATCACAGGGGATCCCAAAGGTGAAGCTGAAAGGACCTGCAGATTCTGACCAGATTGGGGGGAGCACTGGACTGCAGACCAGGAGACCTGGGCGCTATGCTGGACTCCACCACGTACTAGCTTTGTGACCTTGGACAGGTTACTCAACCGCTCTGAGTCTGAAGTTTATCATCTATGGAATGGAGGTAATTATCCTGGCCCTACCTCCCTGGTGGGGCTCGAAGAGATTCAGAATACGAATATGCTTTACAAATTTCAGAGTGTACTATCTACAGGGAAGCTGAGACCACCCAAAAGGGGAGACCCTGGACTGGACTGGACAGGATGAAGGAGGCATGGCTGAAGGGACCCTGCCCACCCTGCTCACCCAGGGTGTTGGCGATGCCAGTCTTCACGCTGGATGTACTGACGTGGCTGATGCGGTTCTCATGTTCTGGCTTGACCAGCACAGCCACTTTGATGTTCCACAGTGACTGCATGGCAATCTGGACAGAGGGTGTGGGGTCACCCAGGCCCTGAGCTGGGGCCGCTGTCGACAATCCCTGCACCCTGGCCTACACTATAGACTATTCTGTCAGTCCTAGGATAGGAAGGTCTGCTCCTACTTTTTCATGAGGGGCCAGAGAGAAACAGACCTTCCCATAGCATGAAGTACTCAGGTCTGATCTCCTAAAGGATATGCCCATGGACCAGAGGGCGAGTCAGTCAATTAGTGTTGCCTGTGAGGTCAAGCAGGATAGTCTGGACTGGTGTGTGAGGAGAGGGGACTGGACAAGATGACGCCCCCTCACCGGGCGGTAATCCAAGTCTGTGAGCTCCTTGAGGCCCCCACGTAGCAGGTCCAGCCACTCTCGATCACCCACTGAGTTCTCCTGGGTCCCAAAGACATAGATGTCGTGGGGTATCGTCACTGTGACCTCATCCAGGGTCTTCCCTAGACCCTTCGATGTAAACCAAGATGTCACACTTTTGGGAGGTGGCACACTTCCTAGAGGTAGAGGGGAAGGGGACGGTCAGGCCCCTACTCTGGGGTTATTCCTCGCTCCCACTGCAACCCCCACCCAGGCCTGACCCATGTTCCAGGTGCCTATGAAGACAGAGATCATGTCGGGCTCATCTTGCTTGGAGTGCTTGTTCTTCATGAGCTGCAGCAGCTGGCAGAAGGCTTCCCGCTTCTGGGGGGACAGCAGCCAGTCAGGGGCCGTTGGTGGACAGGAACCCCCTCCCCATAGGGACACCCTGCTAGGTAGCAAGTCCCACGAGGAAAGAGTCATGCCTGTCTGGTTCATCACTATATACCCACTACACAAGCACATGACAGATGCTCAATACATGCTCACTGAATGAACATTTGAATCCACCCTCTATATACATACTCTCTGCCCTGTCAGACCCACCCCTTCCCAGAGGGATGACACGACTGCATCCTGTGTTCCCTCTCCTCCCATCCCATGGGGGCCTCTGCAGCCCCCAGGGGCCGAGCTCAGCTTGCTGCTCACCCGGGCGCTGACGAAGATGAAGTCCTTGCGCTGTGTCCGATCCTTCTCCTTCTCAAACACGACACCCAGCTTGTTCTGGACTCGCTGGGACTTAATAAGCTGGCGGACTAGGGGATGGAAGTCAGTCACATCAGCCTGAGGCCCAGGGGCTGCCCCACCCACCCACCCCTCCCAGGTGGGGCCCTGGCTCACTGCGGTCGTGCGTGAAGGTTGTCCAGTCCTCCTGTGAGTCCCGCTGTCTCCGCAGCAGCACCAACCGCCCACCCTCCACGTCCACGCTCAGCGTGAACTTTTGTGACTTCCCAATCTTGGTCAGGTCACCCAGGGTCACATCCAACTTCACCTGCAGGCCAGGAGGTGGTGAGGCTGTTGAAAAAACCTAGGGGCAGGCAGCACCACTTCACCTCCAACTGCCCTTTGCCCCAACAGGCCCCATGTGGGTACCTCAAAGGCCTGCACAGGGATGGTCTTGGCCTTCCGTGTGGACGGCTGCAGCGGAGCTGGAGGTGCTGTGGAACTCATGTCCTGTAAGGCCTTCAGGGCCTGGAGGGGCCAAGGACAGGCAAGGTCACGGGATATGCTGAAGACTGGGGCTGGGAGCAGCACAGGTGATGTGGTCATTATTAAACTGTATATTCTGGGTTGAGACCAGTTAGACCAATGCAAGTGGTCAGGGACTGGTGTCAGGGGTCAGAGGTCCCGAGTCAGAAAGTCAGACCACCTTCTTCTGGATGCCCGACAGGAAGTCCTTTAACACCGACAGTTTCAGCACCAGGCTCTCTAGTTCCTGCTCCCCAGTCTGTGATGGGCTCTGCATGTAGAAAGAATGAAGCTTGTACAGGAGACCACCACGCAAGAGGTCCCACACCTAGCCCCAGAACGTGAACGCATTCCCCAGGCATCTTCCCACACTCCCACCTGCTGCTGCAAGAGGCGGGTCACCATGGGTGAGCTCTGCTGGTCAAACACCTTGGACAGGATCTCCAGGCCCGAAAGGACCTTGTCCACCTCACTAGGGGAGACATCAAGTCAGAGGAACTCCCCACCCTAGCCCAAGAACCCAAGAACAGGGAAGGGGGGCTGTGTGTGGAGCTTCAGCTTCCACCATGAGGATTCAAGGGTTCAGGTAAGGAAAAGTCAGGAGGCAACAGCTGGTTCCATATTCAAGGCCAGAGGTCAGGGCATTTACGCAGCAAGGGAGGTGAGGACAGGTGAGAGGTCAGAGTGCAGCACATGGTGTTGGATGTCCCAGGTACCTGTGCAGTCTCCGGCATGAGGTGGCGAGGGTGCGGGTGAGGTGGGGCAGGTTGCTGGCTCCGCCCCGCACAGCCTCCAGGTCCAGCCCGTAGCTACCCTTCAGGTACTCGTGCGAGACAGTGCTCAGCCCATTGGGCGCACTTCAGGGACGGGTTAAGAAGTCAGTGACGGCCTTGCTGACCCTATCCCAGCACCCCCACCCTATTCTTAGAGGAGATGGTACTGGTGGCAATCAGAGTGCCATGGTTCAGGGTGTCTGCCTCTGTGGCTGAGATAGGCTGGGGGTTGTGGTGGGGGCTTTGAAGGTCTCCCTCTCTTTGGTGAGGTCACAGTTCTCAGAGAAGAAAGGGACCTCTTGCTCAGTGGAGGGGTTGAGGTCTTACCTCTCAGCAGCTGGAGTTGTGGGGGTCTCAGGGGCTGGTGGGGGGCTGCTGGGCCCCACAGGGGCAGAAATACTGGTGGAGCCAGAGCGCGGGGGCAGCGGGGGCTTCTCATCCTCCCCATCTGTGGACAGGAGTCAGTGGGGCAGCCATTTGGGCCTTCCACCCTCAGTGAAGTGTGGGGGACTGCTTTGGCTATCAGAGACTTCCATGAAGGGGGGTAAAGAGCCCTGGCATCACAGTTAGGGGCAGGGGGCTCTGTGGAGAGGCCGGTTGGGAAGATGGGGTGGGAAGAGGCAGGAACTGTCTGGGGATGGGGGCGGAAAGGCATCAGCACACTGCACACCAGGTGGCACCTGAGGCATCGCGGTCATCAGGTGGGTCAGGCTCTCGCTCCCGTTCTACCGGCAGCAGCAGGGCGCACACGAGGCCCTGGTTGGGCTGGACATACAGGCCGATGAGCTCACCCAGGGTCTGGAAGCGGCGCACAGGCACGCCCTGTGAAGTCTGCAGGCCAGCAAGGAGGGGAGAAGGGTCAGCCAGCTGGTCCCACACCACCAGCTGGAATCACAGTCAGGGGTCAGGGTCCCAGTTCCCACCTGCACAGCTAGGAAGTCTTCTCCATCAGGTAGAATGCGGTATGTGTGCACATGCTTCTGATACCTGATGGAAGGCAGGGGTCAGTATTGGTCACCCCTAGGCTGGGGTCTAGGCCCCAAAGCACCCCTCTCCTCCTGCCTCTAGGTGCAGCCCTCAGCCCCTTCAGCTTGGTTTCCCTAAAACCATGTGCCCAGGCTGCACAGGGTTAATGCTGGAGCTAGTCTACTTCTATCCTGTACTGTTGCCAATAAAGAACAGGAATGACCAGGCCCCCACTCTCCCACCCAGACCTACACAGGCTCCACACCCACCACAGGGCCTGGGAAGCAACAGGCAGCTCTTTTGTGGCCTCTACAGCTGTCTAAATAGCCCCTCTGGGCTGTGGTACCAGTCTGGGCCCCCCGCCAGAGTAAGAGTCCTCAGAAACTTGGTGAACCTCTGTTTGTGTGCACGGGAGATGTGCTAACACACGTGTGTGCCTGCTGTCTGTGTTTACGCTGGTGTCTGCTCTGATGGAGTCAGGTATGTCTGGGGCAATTCTGCTACTGAGTGTGGGGGTATCACCCTAGGGCTTTCTCCCCCCTTTCCCGGACATCAGTAAATTGGTATGACCCAAGGGGGCCCCCTATGGGAGACCTGGACCTCTGACAGCCCAAACTGAGGAGGGGCAAAAGGGGTGCTGACAGATGGCAGCAACAGCTGAGCAGGTGACAGCTGAGCCAGGCTCCCTGGCGGTGGAACACGCCCTCTGCAGCCACACCTCAGGGCAGGCGTGCCCAAGGAAGTCACCCAGGCCACAAGTGTGGGGGCAGGAGAGGGGTCTCCTGACTGCTGACCAGACACAAGCTTTGTGGGTGTCTATGTGTGACTGGCTGTGTTGGTTTGTGGACTGTGGGTCTATGTGTCTAACAATAATAGCATCCTATTAACTGAACCCTGTCTCTGTGACGGGCCAGGTGCTCAGTGTCTACAGACATGATCTCACTTAATCCTCTCATTTGGAGGCAAATGTTATAGTCCCATTCTCCAGAAGAGGACACTACGGCTCAAGGAGGAAAAATGATCTGCCTAAGGATGTGGACCAAGTAAAAGGAAGGGCTTGGATTTAAAGCCAGGGCAGAGGCCAGGGCCTGTGACCCCGTCTGCTACCTGCTGGAGCAGGGGTTTGTCCTGAATGTTACCCGTGTACACCTCAGTGTGTATAAGGTAAGCAAATATGTTTCAGGTTGCCTACCCTCAAGCTTCTATTGTCATTTCTGATCCCCATCTCCAGGCTCCTGAGATGCAAGAAGTTGCCAGAGTCAGCTGGCAGAGTGGAAGGCCCCACACACAGACAGACCCTTGCCCCACCCATCCCTTCCCCTGGCAATGGAGCCAGGATTCAACCCTTCTGGGACAATAATGTTCCTCACCCAGACACAGGCCCAGCTGTCCCCCTCCCACTTAAGACAGCTGTCCTAGCACCTGCCTCCCTACCCCCCTAATTAGGGGGTGCACTTCAGAGAGGGCTGGGAGGCACAACTCGGATGTACATCTGCCTAGGCTGTCCTGATTTAGTCTCCCACACTGGGCCTCAGACTTGGGGCATAAGCTGAGACTTACAGCATCCCCTTCTCTACAGGTCCACTGCCTAGGCCAGGCTTTCTCAACCCCAGCAATACTGACATTTTGGACTAAATAATTCATTCTTGTCAGGGGCTGTCCTGGGCACTATAGGATATTTTACCAGCATTCCTGGCTTCTGCCCACTAGATGCAGGTAACACCATTCCAGTTGTGACAACCAAAAATGTCTCCAGACTTTGCCAAATGTCCCCTGAAGGGTAAAACTAACCGCAACTGAGAACCACTGGCCTAGGCCACCATATCCCCAAAGATGTGAGGGAACAGAGGGGTAACCGCTGGAAGGATAGGGGTTTGGAAGGACTCATGGGGCTAAGGAGGATCATACATAACCTAAACAAAGCAGCCCCCAGAACTTCCCACACACTGCCTCCCACTCCTAAGGCCCACAGGAGCCCTTCAGTGTCATAAGCCACAGGGGAGAACTTAGCAAGAAGACTCCAAAACTGAAAGCACGAACTCACCCAACACCACTGCCACACAGGGCTGATGGGCACAGTACCAGGCCCACTGGGAGAACTGCCACATCTAGCCTCACACTCAGCACCCAGTCAGGGTTAGGGCAGCAGGATACCCAGGACTCCAGCCCAGAGCCAGCTCTCAACGCACTAACTGAATTCATGAAATAATGACAAGGGCCCATACAACCTCACCCCTCCCTTCTCAACGCCACTCTGCCCCCTACCCCAGCTGCAGCCATACACAGCTGGCAGGCCCCAGCCTCAGTCCTGGGGACACAGAAAGAACCCCTAAGGAAGCGACTGGGTATCCTCACACACCCACTAGCCCCAACTGAGCAAGACACCCAATCCCTGTGTAAACAGAACTGCACACAACCCTGGAATGCATATCCTCACCCCTCAGGCCCCTTCTGCCTGGAGGGCGCCTGACAGAGACTCCCTGCAATTTTCCCCATTACAGTCACCCTGGCTAGCAGGACCCATATAATCTGCCCTCAAGCCCCAGAAAGTGCCCCCAGACAGGAAGGAAATGCCCCCTGCATCCTTCCTCTGCCCCAGCAAAAAGCCGAGGCCCCCACTCTTGGGGGCGCTGGCGTCCCACTGTCCCAGGCCCTCTCCACTTGCTCAAGGAACCCGGGGCCGTGCCGCCGCCCACAGGGAGCCCCAACCCCACTCACAGGACGCAAAGCGCGAAGGCTCCCGCCACGCTCTCGCTGTCTCGGACCAGGAAGCTGCCATCGCGGCCTGCCCGGGCCAGCAGCTCCTCCGCGGCAGCGCGGCTCAGGTCGCGGTGGTACCAGGCGGGGGCCGGGCTGCCCAGAGCACCCCCCGGGCCCGGGCCCCCCGGGGCCGGCGCCCCGCACGCCGAGGCCATGGCCAATGCAAGGCTCAGCGCCGCCCGCGCCCACCGCCCGGTGCCATCCTCTCCGAGACTCTCGGGGCTGAGGCTGGGGGCCGGGCCGGGGTTCCCAGCCTAAGGATCGACGGTCGGACCAAGCTGGGGATCGGGGCTCCGCGTTCGGCCGCGCAGGCCGGCCGGTTCGTCGCGCAGCCGCCGCCGCCAGCAGCGCCGGCCTCAACTTGAAGAGAAAGAAAAGTTTGTTCAGAGGCGGCGGGGGAGGGGCAGGAGCGGAGTGCAGAGCCGGGCGGCCGGCCCCCTCCCCTCGGCTCACAGCCCGGACCGCCTCTGCTCCCTCCTCTTCCCCGCGAGGACGACGCTCCCCGCATTCCCGCAGGACCCCGGAACTCCAGGGGTCACCGGCCTCCTTAACCCCGCAATGATCCTGACCCCGCCATGGCCACCGCGAGGAAATCCAGCCTCCAAACCCCCAAACCCAAGGCCACGTCTTTCCACCCTGCACCCGAACACCAGGATCCTGGCCCGCTCCCCGGAGAATTAGCCCCTTTCAATAATCGCAATGATATGACCCCCAATTCCCATAAACGTCTGATTCCACCTCAAATCCTTTCCATTCGTCACACCTACAGCCTTGCAGGACCGAGTTCCCGAAACGTGCGAAGATCCAGGGTGAACCTCCTCCCACCCCTCTCCCCATCATCTGAGAACGCACCTCGGATCCCCAACTCCCGTGAAATCCGGTCCCCTCTTAGACCTGAACCCCCAAACTTCACTGGATCCAGCCCCGGACAAACCCCGCGGGGGAGGGGTCCCCCCCATAGAGCTCTGATTCCCCTTCAGCCACCCATACCAGGCCCAGTGTCCAGGAATCCCCACGCCCCGTCCCCGGCAGCCCATCTCAGCAGGGTCAGAACCCTTCCCCCCGCTCGGTCAAGTTCCCTGGCACCATCCCCCATGCCCGCAGGCCCGGGCCTGGAGGGCTTCGGCAGCCCGACACCAGGCCGCCCCTGGCGCTTCTAGAATAAAGTTCCCTCAAAGCCCTGGGCTTCCGACCCCTCCCCGGAGCCGTGGCCGCCGCGTGCAGACCCCCACCTCCTGGGCTACTGCGACGTCCCCTTCCCCGGGGAAGCGGCCCTGCACTCTCAGCGGCCACTTAAGATGGCTATCCGCTGCCGCCGCACCCCCCACCTTCTCGCCTTCCGCCCCGCCCGCCGCTCCGCCCCCGCGGCTCTCCGCGGAGCCGGGGGTAGCACCCGCGCCCCGCCTCTCGCAGCCTCGGATCTTGATCCCGAAGCCGCTGACCCGCCTAGTGACCTCGGGCAAGTCACGGCACCTCTCGGAGCCTCGCCTTCCCGCTCTGTAAAATGGGGATGTTATGAGGGACGATTCAGTGGAACTGTGCTTATAAAGCTCTCGGCACAGGGCCTGACACCCAGCAGGCGCTCCTGAGCGGCGGCTATTTTTATTATTAATTAAGGAGTAACGAAGGTGACAGCTGTGTAAACTGTAAAATGCGGCGCCGGAACGAACGGGTATTATTAGCACCCGCACCCGCCCCAGCTACTCCCTCCAAGTCAACAAACTTAAGCTTTGTGGGCGAAACACCGAACCGATCTAGGGGAGCTCCCTAGACCCGGGGCGCTCAGAACCCCGAGACTCCTTCCCCTCCCTCACTTCTGCAAGAGGCACCAAGTCCCCGGAAAGGAGGCGGGGCCCATAGGAGGGTCTGGCCCGCCCCTTCCCCAAAAAAGACCTAGCCGCTGGCTGCGTCTCTCGGGAGTCCGCTTCCTGCCCCGCCCCTCGGCCCCTAGGCTCCTTAAAGGCGCAGGTCTCCAGCTTGGCTCCCACCGCTGCAAACGCCTGGGCCGCCCTCGGAGGATCCCCTTTAACCTGCGAGAGAACTTTCACTTTGCTGAATTGAACCTGCGTCTAGGTCAGCCCCGACCAGCTCCTTCCTCTATTTCAAAGATGCATTGACTTAAGCCCAGAGGAAATAAAGCCTAGGACTCTGCAAGTGCAGTGTGGGGGTGTTCCAGGCTAGATAAGTATAAAGACGAAGAGACCCACCCAGTGTCTCCACACCCCTTCAGGAAACACAGTAACTCATCCTCTAATCTGTGTCCGACTTCCCCGCCAGTCTCTCCTCTGGGTAGAGGGAAGGTGGGTCTGCCATGACTGGGGCACTTTGGTGGGGGATGGGGAGAACTTGGACTAGGAATCTTCACACCTGAGTTCTAGTCCAGCTTCATCGCGCAACTGCCAAGTGTTTTCACACAGGTATCCGTGCCTTTTTTGGGAATAACTGGTGGGGATGTAGGCACAAAGACTTACCGTGGGGGAGGTGGGAGCGGTAGCCCAGAGATCAACTCAGGCCCAGTTCCTGGGGGCTGTGCAATCCAGGATAACAGGATAGATAGATCTACCAATCCCGGGAGGGGTCAGAGGAGCCAGAGGAGAGGCCTAGTGCCTGCCCCGGAAAGGCCTGAGGAATTTCCAACCCTCTACCAGCCTTGCCTCCAGGTAAGTCAGGGCAGAGCTGAATCATTCAAGGGTCTTGAGTATTTCCTCTCCAGGAACCCCCCAGACTGCCCTCTAAGGGTCCCAAGCCCCAACTCAGCTCCTTAAAGCTACACACATGAGAATTTTTTTCACCCCCACTGGGAGTTCAGAGCCTTCCCTAACCTCCCATATTTTCTATTGCAGAGCTGAGCACAGAGCCAGGCAGACAGGGCCTGGGGTATTTGTGAACCAATATAAATAATGAAGTCCCGGACCTGGCTTTCTTTGGAGGCTGCAAGAGAAACAGGATCCCTGAGGACTATTAATGAGCAGGCATTAAGTTCATATGCTCTCTGGGGAACAGCTCCTTTATATTGCACAACCCTGAGGGAAGGAAGGATAATCGTCCCCATTTTATTGAAGAGGAAACTGAGATTTAGAATTGTCATGCAGCTCTTTTACTTTCACATAGTCAGTAGCAGAGCTTGGATTCAAACAAAGATTTCATTTCTCTAATCTGAAGGAATTCAAAAACTATGGAATCTGTCCTCTACTCATCACAAACACAACCAAAATAATTAATCAGACACAGATGTGTCAGTCTTTTTATTAGAACTGGCTGTTAGAGAAACCCCAAGCCCCACCAAGAAGCAGGAACTGGATGCTAGAGGGATGGGTAATGGATGGAGGCATGCTTAGAGCTCCCTTATTTGTGGGAGCTGAACTGAGCCCAGCCTGGCATCAAAGCTGAGGACAGGCAGAGGGGACATCTGGCTGGAAAGGGCTGGATTCAGCCAATGAGCCACAGTTGCAGCATGAAGACCAAGCTGAGCAGGAGAAGACCAGACCCATGGGTCACAGCATGGTCAGCCTTCATGGCCAAGGCATAGAACCTGGCCACCTCCTCATTGGGGTTGCCATGGGCCGGATCGAACCACATCTGGATGCAGCGGCCACTCCCTCGGCTGTAGTTGGTGGCCTTGTAGGAGTGACTCCAGAGGCCTTCACACAGGGCTGCAGGTGTGGGGAAGAAGTACTCAAATGTGCGGCAGGTGGCCTTGGTTGGACACTTGTTAACTCCTGCCAGGGGAGAGAGGGTGGGTGTAGACATTCAGCCCCTGGACCCAAATCTCATTTCTGGCCAGCCCCAGAAGTCCTCCCTAACCAAACCCTCAAACCTCCTTTCTCCAGACCTCACCTCCATCTGCCCAACCCCGGCCCTCACCTGAGGTCCAGTCCCAGCCCGTGTGCCAGTTACTCTTGCAGGTGCTGGAGGTGCGGCAGTCTTCCCACCAGCGCTGACAGTCCTCTTTGCACAGGGGCACGTTCAGGAATCGTTCTCTGCGCCAGCTCTGGTTCACCTGGGTGGGAGGGAGGTGCGGAGGGAGTGCTCCTCTCAGCAAGGATGTTGGCAGCCACAGCCTTGACCCGGCTGGAGGACAGCCTGCTGGGATGGGGTGAGGGAGACCCATACCTGCTGGATCCAGGGCCCCAGGTTGGGTGAGCACTCGTAGAGGCAGTTGTCCTGAATGAAGTGGCGCTTGCAGGTGGGCTCCATCTTGCCACAGTGGTTCAAGTTGAAATTATGCAGGAGGGAGGTGTCCTTGTGCAGCTCCTGGCTGGTGCCAACTGAGCAGCAGGCATTGCTCTTCCAGGGACTGCACTGGGTGGGAAGACACAGGACTGACTGCCTCCCCCCGCCACAGCCTCTGCCTCTCCCCATTTGGTTCTTGCTCTCCTGTCCCAGGTAGTTTGTCTCAGGAATATTACTGTGAATATTCCTCTGTCTTTGGCCTTCTGGAGTGTCCTGGGGAAGACTCAATTATAACCATGTGATTGGGGTTGTAGGAGCCTGGGAGAAATCCTGTCCTGAGGGGACAATAGCTATCATTTATGTAGCCCTTAACACTGTATGATGATGTTCTTTATTCATTCATTTAAAGTACCTACACTTGTCACTGTTCTAGGTGCTGAGAATACAGCAGCCAAGAAAACTGACAAATATATGTTCATTCTGATTGGGGGAGACATACAGTAAGAAACTAAAGACAAAAAAATATGGTGTGTCAGGATATGATCAATTATATGAAGAAAATCACAGCAGGGATGGGAACGTGGAATATGGGATGATTGTTGAAATTTTAAATAGAGTGGTTGTGAAAAGCCTCCCTGGAAAGTGATATTTTGAAAGAAGGAGGAAAAGGAATGAGTTATGTTGAATTACTTTATTCTTGGCAAGTATTAAGATCTGAGTCCCCAGTGGCTAGGCCAGTGCCAGACACATACCAGACCCACAAAAATATTTGCTGGAAAAAAAAAAAGTAAATGAAAGACCTGTTTATGATTTCCTCAATCTAAACGAACTCCTTACTTATAGACATACCATATTTTAGCAAACTTTTTATATAGACTGGATTTTCCAGGACTGAAAATTCCTGAAAAGGAAGGCTGTACGATATGTTTTCTTTTACTGGAGTTATTCACTATTTTAATAAATTATTTCATCAGTGGCACCATTACTTAGAGTATCATATAACATTTAGGTGGCAAATAAAATACACTTGTATCAGTTATTTGTAGCTGCCCCATTTCATAGTGATTTTATGAATGAAAGCTAATTTGTGCTACTTCATAATGACTTCCTAACATTGTCCTATCAGAAAATTGAAATATTATTTTATTATGAATTACTTTCTTTTTACATCTTTGTGTTAAAGAATTATGTTGATAATTTTTAAAATTAAATGTGCAATTAGGTTCTATTAGCTTTGTATTCTATTCCAGGAAAGAGAAGAGAGTCTAAACAATATTTGTCATAAAAAGGATATGTGTCTTAATAGAGTTGCAACTGACTGGCATACATGTTTATGGAATATGTGAATGTTGAAACCTATACCCCGTATTACAGTCATGAGGGGTCTTCTCCCCTACCCTTGACCCTCCATGTAACTGGCACCTACTGGAAGGACCAGTCTCCCCAGCAGTTTCTTAACCTGCAAACCACTGGAAATGCCCACCAAGTCCTACCCCTGCTCCACTACAAGGGCTGGTCATGTCTAATTCCTGTGTGCCCACATGCTTCTCTGGGCCTCAGTTTCCTTACTTGTGTCACACGGAGAACATCAACTACCTACATCAAAGGGCCACTGGGAATATAAAATCATGTACAGAAAACACAAGACACCTAGTAGGTGCTTAGGAATGATTTTTCTATATTATTGCTGAATATTATAGAATAATCCTTTTTGAGGAGGCCACCCATAAAATTACCTCAACCACACCCCCCACCCTATCTTCCTCTTCTCCTGCAGCAATAACACAGTAAGGGGGTATCTGACCCTTCAGCTCTTCTCCTGCCACCATGACTTCCCCCTCCCTGTCAGAACCAGCCCCTTCCCCAACCAGAGCTACATACCTATGACTCCAGCCATACCTGGTCATGCAGCTTGTCCTCAGGGCCTGGATTTATCTTGTGGTGCTTGGCGTCCATGCAGACATTGAGCAGGTCTGTTCTGTCCCGCACACTGCACACAGAGGCTGTCCAGACTAGCAGCAGCAGAAGTGGTGTGCATTTCCAGACCATGTCTTTCTGTTCCTGCAGAGGGAGCTGTGGTTGGGGAGAGCCCCTTGCAGGGTGCCCCCTTACCTGCTACCTCAGCCTCCCCATCTTCATAGTGCAGAATGGGATCAGTCCCTTTTCCTTCAGTGCTGGGGTCCTGAGGCTGAGGTAAAGAGGGTTGGCAAAGGGAGCTTCCTCACCCCAGACTTTTGGGGTTCAGAAGGGTTCTGGGGTTAGTAGATGGGCCCTGGGTGAGTCTTCCCAAGTTGGAGGAGATGCCTTAGGCCCTCACCATCTCTTTGGACTTTACCTAAGGAAAATAATTAGAGTTCAGGTCCATGACCCGCTTTCCTGAAAAGGGTCAGTGGCACATAATGCCATCATCCTGTGTCCAGCAAGTGCTCTTCTCTTAACAGCCTGGAGCACCTAGGTTCCCATGCCAGTTTACAAACCCTGTTAGGGAAAGCAGTGACCCAGCTCTGCTGAGTTCTGCAGATCAGCATGAGGATCAAGTGATGCAACTCACAGGATGGTGTTTGGGTAAATAACACAAATAGAAAGGGTGGTAGTTTTTAAACAGCTTTGCTTCCTCAGACTTTTTCCTTCTCTATTCTATGAAAGCCATTTCCTCCCTCCACCCCATCGTGACACTGACCTCAGCTCTCTAGGCTAGTGCACCAGATCTCTAACTTACCCCTGAAAAAACATATGCAGAGATTCTTGGATGGGGTTGTGGGGGAGGCTCAGAATAGCAGAGTAGGAAAGCAAGACGGAAACCCCCCCCACCTCCCAACACACACACACAAAGGAAGCAACTATAGCAAATACAATGTAGCCCTGGGCCAAAGAGGGTTTCAGCTCTGGGCAAGTTCACTCTGGATTCGATGAGACTAAAAAATGACAACAGAACACTGGGGGTTAAAAGGGCCTTATACCAAGCTTTAGTCTCACTGCGGTAGGTCGAGTGCTAGAATCCCATCCACCTCCAGGGCAGTCCACAAGTAGCAAGTCCGTCTCTTTCTCTGCCTCTGCTCCAGGCTCTGTCTCTGCTCTAATGCCCTCAGCCTCCAGCGTCTGCTCTCCTCAAGTACTGGGCGGAGCAATTAATGGCTTATTGCCAACGGGTGTGTAAGCATGAGCCTAGCAGTAGGCTGAGTACATCAAGTAGATTAGGGTTAGGTGAGGATCCTGGCCATGGGAACTTCTATTTTCCCTACATACAACTATACCTGAAAATGAACTGTAGGCTGCAAAACACCACCCACACCTGGGGAAGAAGAGAAGACCACACAGAAAAGAGCAAATTGGCAGAGCTGTGACTGAAGGGGACCCAAGGCCTTCCCCCATCCCAGCCCACATGTGGGAGGAAGAGGAATGGAGAAGAGAGGGGATAGGTGCCCAGGAACTCCACATACCTGGCCCTGGAGATCTCCAAGAACATGAATCCACATTGCATTAATGTCATACGGGAGGGGAATTTCAGCCCTGGGCAAGTTTACTCTGGATTTGGTGGGACTGAATGACAAAAATGGAATGTTGTGGTTAAAAGGTCTTTTTTTTTTTTTTTTTTTTAGATAATTATTTTTTATTGAAGGGTAGTTGACGCACAGTATTACATTAGTTTCAAGTGTACAACACAGTGATAAAACATTTATATACATAATTCTAGGTTCCAGCTATCACCCTACCAAGCTGTTACAATATCTTGACTATATTCCTTATGCTATACATTACATCCCGGTTACTTATTTATTTTACCATTGGAAGTCTGTCCTTTTTTTTTTTTTGTGAGGGCATCTCTCATATTTATTGATCAAATGGCTGTTAACGACAATAAAATTCTGTATAGGGGAGTCAATGCTCAATGCACAATCATTAATCCACCCCAAGCCTAATTTTCGTCAGTCTCCAATCTTCTGAGGCATAACAAACAAGTTCTTACATGGAGAACAAATTCTTACATAATGAATAAGTTACATGGTGAACAGTACAAGGGCAGTCATCACAGAAACTTTCGGTTTTGCTCATGCATTATGAACTCTAAACAGTCAGTTCAAATATGAATACTCATTTGGTTTTTATACTTGATTTATATGTGGATACCACATTTCTCTCTTTATTATTATTATTTGTAATAAAATGCTGAAGTGGTAGGTAGATACAAGATAAAGGTAGAAAACAGTTTAGTGTTGTAAGAGAGCAAATGTAGATGATCAGGTGTGTGCCTGTAGACAATGTGTTAATCCAAGCTAGACAAGGGCAATAAAACATCCACGTATGCAGAAGATTTCTCTCAGAACAGGGGGGGGTGAGGGTCTAAGCCTCGCCTCTGTTGATCCCCAATTTCTCACCTGATGGCCCCCCCTGCGACTGTGCCTGTCTTAGGTTGTTCCTCCCTTGAGGAATCTTACCCGTCTCTGGCTAACCAGTCATCTTCCGGGGCCATACAGGGAAATGTTAAGTTGGTAAGTGAGAGAGAAGCCTTATTGTTTGAAATGGTTAGCTTTTTATTTCTTTGCATATTTATGCCCTGTAGCTTCTATGCCCAGCATTTGTCTTGAGGTATCTTTACCACTTGGAAGAATTATGATACTCGGTAAATTTGATATGAGGCACGAATTCTATTTAAGGGTTGTAATTAGGAAGGAAGAAGAAAAGCTATAGAAGTAGCAGGCAGCAGAAAACATGGGAAGATTATTTCTTTGACATATCTTCTTGTAGAGTAACTTCAGCATGTATAGGTTTTAAGCTACTACTTAAATTGCACACACACATTAACATAATAGGAATATAGTTACATAACCAAAGCATATCTGTAATTACCAGCCATCTCCAGTGAAACCAAGAAAACCAGTTAGGCACCTTAGACATTTGTGAAAACTTATCTATGACATGGTGGATATTGTCCAACTGAACTTGAACAGTCTGAGAGAAATCAGACAAATTAAGACAACCCATTCCTGGGGAATGTTCACATCCCTTATGTTCTTTTAACAGTAAATAGTCTGTAGTTGTAAGATTTTGGAGCACTACAATTTGCACTTCTCCTAATTCTTGGATGAGTTCCAACAGTATAGAGCCAGTCAAATTTGTTGTTTTACTGTATGCACAGGCCAGCTTAGATATCTCCTTCATTCCCATGGCAAGTCCAGGAGCTGGTGGGATGAGTGCATCTACAGCTGTAGCAGTGCGTGGATCTTTGTTGGGGTTTTTTGATGATCATCTTCTGGCATGAGTCTTCCAGAGAGTGCTGATGTTGGAAGTTCTCTTTCATATCGTATCTTAGTTCATTTTCGGGGTAGCTCAATTAGGCTTTGATCCTCTGTATAAACGCAAACAGACCCTTTGCCTACACTTTTATATGCCCTTTATACCCTTGTGTAGAACTCATTGGAGTTTACCACACAGGAACTGCCCTTTTTTGTTTTGATTTGTTTTGTTTTTGGTATCACTAATCTACACTTACATGACGAATATTATGTTTACTAGGCTCTCCCCTATACCAGGTCCCCCCTATAAACCCCTTTACAGTCACTGTCCATCAGCATAGCAAAATGTCGTAGAATCACTACTTGCCTTCTCTGTGTTGTACAGCCCTCCCTTTTCTCCTACGCCCCCCATGCATGTTAATCTTAATACCCCCCTACTTCTCCCCCACCTTATTCCTCCCTACCCACCCATCCTCCCCAGTCCCTTTCCCTTTGGTACCTGTTAGTCCATTCTTGAGTTCTGTGATTCTGGTGCTGTTTTGTTCCTTCAGTTTTTCCTTTGTTCGTATATTCCACAGATAAGTGAAATCATTTGGTATTTCTCTTTCTCCGCTTGGCTTGTTTCACTGAGCATAATACCCTCCAGCTCCATCCATGTTGCTGCAAATGATTGGATTTGCCCTTTTCTTATGGCTGAGTAGTATTCCACTGTGTATATGTACCACATCTTCTTTATCCATTCATCTATAGATGGACATTTAGGTTGCTTCCAATTCTTGGCTATTGTAAATAGTACTGCAATAAACATAGGGGTGCACTGATCTTTCTCATACTTGATTGCTGCATTCTTAGGGTAAATTCCTAGGAGTGCAATTCCTGGGTCAAATGGTAAGTCTGTTTTGAGCATTTTGATGTACCTCCATACTGCTTTCCACAATGGTTGAACTAACTTACATTCCCACCAGCAGTGTAGGAGGGTTCCCCTTTCTCCACAGCCTCGCCAACATTTGTTGTTCTCTGTCTTTTGGATGGCAGCCATCCTTACTGGTGTGAGGTGATACCTCATTGTAGTTTTAATTTGCATTTCTCTGATAATTAGCGATGTGGAGCATCTTTTCATGTGTCTGTTGGCCATCTGTATTTCTTTTTTGGAGAACCGTCTGTTCAGTTCCTTTGCCCATTTTTTAATTGGGTTATTTGTTTTTTGTTTGTTGAGGCGTGTGAGCTCTTTATATATTCTGGACGTCAAGCCTTTATCGGATGTGTCATTTTCAAATATATTCTCCCATACTGTAGGGTTCCTTTTTGTTCTATTGATGGTGTCTTTTGCTGTACAGAAGCTTTTCAGTTTAATATAGTCCCACTTGTTCATTTTTGCTGCTGTTTTCCTTGCCCGGGGAGATATGTTCAAGAAGAGGTCACTGATGTTTATGTCTAAGAGGTTTTTGCCTATGTTTTCTTCCAAGAGTTTAATGGTTTCGTGACTTACATTCAGGTCTTTGATCCATTTTGAGTTTACTTTTGTATATGGGGTTAGACAATGGTCCAGTTTCATTCTCCTACATGTAGCTGTCCAGTTTTGCCAGCACCACCTGTTGAAGAGACTGTCATTTCGCCATGGTATGTCCATGGCTCCTTTATCAAATATTAATTGACCATATATGTCTGGGTTAATGTTTGGATTCTCTAGTCTGTTCCATTGGTCTGTGGCTCTGCTCTTGTGCCAGTACCAAATTGTCTTGATTACTATGGCTTTATAGTAGAGCTTGAAGTTGGGGAGTGAGATGCCCCCTACTTTATTCTTCTTTCTCAGGATTGCTTTGGCTATTCGGGGTCTTTGGTGTTTCCATATGAATTTTTGAATTATTTGTTCCAGTTCATTGAAGAATGTTGCTGGTAGTTTCATGGGGATTGCATCAAATCTGTATATTGCTTTGGGCAGGATGGCCATTTTGATGATATTAATTCTTCCTAGCCACGAGCATGGGATGAGTTTCCATCTGTTAGTGTCCCCTTTAATTTCTCTTAAGAGTGACTTGTAGTTTTCAGAGTATAAGTCTTTCACTTCTTTGGTTAGGTTTATTCCTAGGTATTTTTTTTTTTTGATGCAATTGTGAATGGAGTTGTTTTCCTGATTTCTCTTTCTGTTGGTTCATTGTTAGTATATAGGAAAGCCACAGATTTCTGTGTGTTGATTTTGTATCCTGCAACTTTGCTGTATTCCGATATCAGTTCTAGTAGTTTTGGGGTGGAGTCTTTAGGGTTTTTTACGTACAGTATCATGTCATCTGCAAATAGTGACAGTTTCACTTCTTCTTTACCAATCTGGATTCCTTGTATTTTTTTGTATTGTCTGATTGCCGTGGTTAGGACCTCCAGTACTATGTTAAATAACAGTGGGGAGAGTGGGCATCCCTGTCTAGTTCCCGATCTCAGAGGAAATGCTTTCAGCTTCTCACTGTTCAGTATGATGTTGGCTGTGGGTTTATCATAGATGGCCTTTATTATGTTGAGGTACTTGCCCTCTATTCCCATTTTGCTGAGAGTTTTTATCATGAATGGATGTTGAACTTTGTCAAATGCTTTTTCAGCATCTATGGAGATGATCATGTGGTTTTTGTCTTTCTTTTTGTTGATGTGGTGGATGAAGTTGATGGACTTTCGAATGTTGTACCATCCTTGCATCCCTGGGATGAATCCCACTTGGTCATGGTGTATGATCCTTTTGATGTATTTTTGAATTCGGTTTGCTAATATTTTGTTGAGTATTTTTGCATCTACGTTCATCAGGGATATTGGTCTGTAGCTTTCTTTTTTGGTGGTGTCTTTGCCTGGTTTTGGTATTAGGGTGATGTTAGCTTCATAGAATGAGTTTGGGAGTATCCCCTCCTCCTCTATTTTTTGGAAAACTTTAAGGAGAATGGGTATTATGTCTTCCCTGTATGTCTGATAAAATTCCGAGGTAAATCCATCTGGCCCGGGCGTTTTGTTCTTTGGTAGTTTTTTGATTACCGCTTCAATTTCCTTGCTGGTAATTGGTCTGTTTAGATTTTCTGTTTCTTCCTGGGTCAATCTTGGAAGGTTGTATTTTTCTAGGAAGTTGTCCATTTCTCCTAGGTTTCCCAGCTTGTTAGCATATAGGTTTTCATAGTATTCTCTAATAATTCTTTGTATTTCTGTGGGGTCCGTCGTAATTTTTCCTTTCTTGTTTCTGATACTGTTGATTTGTGTTGACTCTCTTTTCTTCTTAATAAGTCTCGCTAGAGGCTTATCTATTTTGTTTATTTTCTCGAAGAACCAGCTCTTGGTTTCATTGATTTTTGCTATTGTTTTATTCTTCTCAATTTTATTTATTTCTTCTCTGATCTTTATTATGTCCCTCCTTCTGCTGACCTTAGGCCTCATCTGTTCTTCTTTTTCCAATTTCGATAATTGTGACATTAGACCATTCATTTGGGATTGCTCTTCCTTTTTTAAATATGCTTGGATTGCTATATACTTTCCTCTTAAGATTGCTTTTGCTGTGTCCCACAGAAGTTGGGGCTTAGTGTTGTTGTTGTCATTTGTTTCCATATATTGCTGGATCTCCATTTTGATTTGGTCATTGATCCCTTGATTATTTAGGAGCGTGTTGTTAAGCCTCCATGTGTTAGTGAGCCTCTTTGCTTTCTTTGTACAGTTTATTTCTAGTTTTATGCCTTTGTGGTCTGAAAAGTTGGTTGGTAGGATTTCAATCTTTTGGAATTTTCTGAGGTTCTTTTTGTGGCCTAGTATGTGGTCCATTCTGGAGAATGTTCCATGTGCACTTGAGAAGAATGTATATCCTGTTGCTTTTGGATGTAGAGTTCTATAGATGTCTATTAGGTCCATCTGCTCTACTGTGTTGTTCAGTGCTTCCGTGTCCTTACTTATTTTCTGCCCAGTGGATCTATCCTTTGGGGTGAGTGGTGTGTTGAAGTCTCCTAGAATGAATGCATTGCAGTCTGTATCACCCTTTAGTTCTGTTAGTATTTGTTTCACATATGCTGGTGCTCCCGTGTTGGGTGCATATATATTTAGAATAGTTATATCCTCTTGTTTGACTGAGCCCTTTATCATTATGTAGTGTCCTTATCTATCTCTTGTTACTTTCTTTGTTTTGAAGTCTATTTTGTCTGATATTAGTACTGCAACCCCTACTTTCTTCTCACTGTTGTTTGCTTGAAATATGTTTTTCCATCCCTTGACTTTTAGTCTGTACATGTCTTTGGGTTTGAGGTGAGTTTCTTATAAGCAGCATATAGATGGGTCTTGCTTTTTTATCCATTCTGTTACTCTGTGTCTTTTGATTGGTGCATTCAATCCATTAACATTTAGGGTGACTATTGAAAGATATGTACTTATTGCCATTGCAGGCTTTAAATTCGTGGTTACCAAAGGTTCAAGGTTAGCCTCTTTAGTATCTTACTGCCTAACTTAGCTCGCTTATTGAGCTGTTATATACACTGTCTGGAGATTCTTTTCTTCTCTCCCTTCTTGTTCCTCCTCCTCGATTCTTCATATGTTGGGTGTTTTGTGCTGTGCTCTTTCTAGGAGTGCTCCCATCTAGAGCAGTCCCTGTAAGATGTTCTATAGAGGTGGTTTGTGGAAAGCAAATTCCCTCAGCTTTTGTTTGTCTGGGAATTGTTTAATCCCACCGTCATATTTGAATGATAGTCGTGCTGGATACAGTGTCCTTGGTTCAAGGCCCTTCTGTTTCATTGTATTAAATATATCATGCCATTCTCTTCTGGCCTGTAGGGTTTCTGTTGAGAAATCTGATGTTACCCTGATGGGTTTCCCTTTATAGGTGACCTTTTTCTCTCTAGCTGCCTTTAACACTCTTTCCTTGTCCTTGATCTTTGCCATTTTAATTATTATGTGTCTTGGTGTTGTCCTTCTTGGATCCTTTCTGTTGGGGGTTCTGTGTATTTCTGTGGTCTGTTCGATTATTTCCTCCCCCAGTTTGGGGAAATTTTCAGCAATTATTTCTTCTAAGATACTTTCCATCTCTTTTCCTTTCTCTTCTTCTTCTAGGACCCCTATAATACGGATATTGTTCCTTTTGGATTGGTCACACAGTTCTCTTAATATTGTTTCATTCCTGGAGATCCTTTTGTCTCTCTCTATGTCCGCTTCTATGCGTTCCTGTTCTCTGATTTCAATTCCATCAATGGCCTCTTGCATCCTATCCATTCTGCTTATAAACCCTTCCAGAGTTTGTTTCATTTCTGCGATCTCCTTTCTGGCATCTGTGATCTCCCTCCGGACTTCATCCCATTTCTCTTGCGTATTTCTCTGCATCTCTGTCAGCATGTTTATGATTCTTATTTTGAATTCTTTTTCTGGAAGACTGGTTAGGTCTGTCTCCTTCTCTGGTGTTGTCTCTGTGATCTTTGTCTGCCTGTAGCTTTGCCTTTTCATGGTGATAGGAATAGTTTGCAGAGCTGGGACGAGTTACGGCTGGAAGGACTTCCTTTCTTGTTGGTTTGTGGCCCTCCTCTCCTGGGAGAACAGCGACCTCTAGTGGCTTGTGCTGCGCAGCTGCATGCAGACAGGGTTTGTGCTTCCTGCCCGGCTGCTATGGAGTTAATCTCCGCTGTTGCTGTGGGCGTGGCCTGGCTCGGGCAGCTACTCCAAAGTGGTGGAGTCGCATTGGAGCAGGAGCGGCTGGGAGGCTATTTATCTCCGTAAGGGGCCTCCCTGCTCCCTGCAGCCCAGGGGTTAGGGTGCCCAGAGATCCCGGATTCCCTACCTCTGGATTAAGTGTCCCGCCCTGCCCCTTTAAGATTTCCAAAAAGCACCCACCAATACAAAACAACGACCACCAAAAAAAATAAATAAATAAATAAATAATAAAAATTTTTAAATAAAAAAATATATATATATATATTTTTTTTTAATTAAAAAAAAAGGTGGTCGCTCGTTTTTCTTTATTCTCCGGTGCCAGCCTCGGGCCTCTGCTCACTGGTCTTGCTGCCCTGTTTCCCTAGTATTGGGGTCCCTATCCCTTTAAGACTTCCAAAAAGCGCTCGCCAAAACAAAACAGCAAAAAAGCAAAAAAAAAAATGGTCGCACGCTTTTCTTATGTCCTCCGACACCCGGCCTCCAGTGCCCGCTCACTGTTCTTGCTGCCCTGTTTTCCTAGTATCGAGGGCCCTGCACTCTGGCCTGGATGGCTGGGGCTGGGTGTTCGGCAGCCCTGTGCTCCGTCTCCCTCCCGCTCTGCCTATTCTTCTCTGGCTGGGAGTTGGGGGGATGGGCGCTCGGCTCCCACCGGGCCGGGGCTTGTATCTTACCCCCTTCGCGAGTTTCTGGGTTCTCTCAGGTGAGGATGTGGTCTGGATATTGTCCTGTGTCCTCTGGTCCTTATTTTAGGAAGGGTTGTCTTTGTTATATTTTCATAGATATATGTTGTTTTGGGAGGAGATTTCCGCTGCTCTACTCACGCCGCCATCTTCCGCCCCTCCCCGGTAAAAGGTCTTATACCAAGTTTTATTCTTGTGGTGGCAGGTCAAGCACTAGAGTCACGTCCATGTCTGGCAAGTCTGCAATCTCTCTCCATCTCCATCTCCAACTAGGCAGAGCACTGGGCGGAGCTCTTTCTATTCCAACACAAAATAATGGCTCATTGCTGACAGGTGTTTTAGCATTGGATTATGTGGTAGGCCAATTGCATCATTGCACATGTGCAGTGGGTGAGTAGATTAGGGTCAGATGAGAATCCTAGCCATGGGAACTTCCATTTTCTGTACAATTGGGTTCTGATGATTAGCAGGACTGGACCCCAGGGAGAGTTGGAACATTGTAGAAGGCTAAGACTCCAGCCACCTGTGGAGGACAGGCACACACTGCTGGTACTGCTTAGACCCAACACAGAGGCAACAGTTTGAAAAACTTGCCAGCAATGAATGGGTACCAAGAGGGCAAGGGTTGGACAGGGCTGTCTCTGCAGGAGCCCCAGGTGCTCCATCCCCCTCACTGGCAGCTCAGCCCTGAGGTGCCTTCCTACATGCCACGGATGTGCCAGATCACTTGGCCCAGCAGCATCTTACTTTGCTGCCTGGTGGGCAGAGTGATCTTTCCCAGCTTTCATGACCCTGTTTCAGCCCAATGGGGTAGGTGCCTACAGGAGCCAGCTGAGAGCTCCATCTTCTCCACAGGTGGCCAAGTCTGGTGCTGAGCCCCTCATTACTGCTAGGGGTGCCCAGGGGACTCACCACCATAGCACCATTAGTTGTTTCCACCACCAGCTCAACATCCCACCACCGGACTTGTTACTGCCCCTTGCTTGCACAGCCCCCCCACCACATATGTTGTGCCACCACTGTAAGCCTGCAAGTTATTCCACTGGAGGAATCACTGCCTCAGCATGCACCCTTCCAGCATGCAAGTCATCACTGTTGCTGCACACCTTTTCACCCTCCCACTGCCCGGTTCACTGCCACTGCCAAGCACCCAAGGCTCCACAGTCCAATGACTTGCTACCACCACAAGCCCATGCACCTTGCTGTTGTGCAACTTGCCCATGACCACTCTGCCCACCCCATTAAGCCAGCAGCCCTGCCATCACTGCAGAGCAGGCAGAAGGCAGCCCCACCCACAATAATCCCAGCAGAAACCATTGCTCTGATCACATAAGTCTGACTGGGGCAGACCACCAGCCTCAGCAGACTGAGATAAACCACTGCCAACAGACAGATAGAAAGATGAACCTGCCCGTTGCCCACTAACAGCAATTGGGGCCCCACACCAAAGGAGAAGCAGGCACTTGGAGAGGAGAGAGTGTTGAGCTTCTGAGCACCACAAGATACCTTCTTCATAAAGCCTTACTCTCTAGATCAGAAAGTATAACAGATCCATCTAATACAGAGGAAGAGACAGAAGCCCTGACAAAATGAGGAGGATGTTCCAAACAAAACACAGGGTAAGACACAAGAAAGAAGGCTAAATGAAATGGAGACAACCAATCTTCTTGATAAAGATTTCAAAGTAACAATCATAAATATACTCAGTGATCTGAGGAAAAGTATTGAAGATCTCAAGAAGGATGTCAACAAAGATATAGAAGAACGGAAAAAGCCACTCAGAGCTGAAGAATACAGCAACTGAAAAGTAATATACAATGGAAGGAATGAATAATAGATTGATGCAAGTAGAGGAGAGGCAACAGGAACACAATAAAGCTGAGTAACAGAGAAAAAAGGATCTCTAGGGAAGAAAGATAAGAGAACTGTGTGACCACTCCAAATGAAATAACATCAACATAATAGGGGTAGCAGAAAGAAAGGAGAGACACAAAGGGATAGAAAGTCTCTTTGAGAAAATAATTGTTGAAAACTTCCCCCATCTGGGGAAAGAAATAGACACTCAGATCATGGAAGTACAGAGAGCCCCTAACAAAAGGAACCCCAGGAAGACAACACCAAGACATATAGTAATTAAAATGACAAAGATTAAGTATAAGGAGAGAGTATTGAAAGCAGCCAGAGAGGTAAAAAATATTACTTATAAGAGAAACCCCATCAGGCTATCAGCAGACATCTCAGCAGAAACTTTACAGGCCAGTAAATGAAATTTTTAGTGTACTGAAACAAGGACCTCAACCAAGAATTCTCTACTCTGAAAGGTTATCATTTAAATTTGAAGCAGCAGGGAAATGAAGACTCAAAGAATTTGTAACAACAAAACCAGCAATACAGTATCTGTTAAGGGACTGCTGTAGATGGAAATGTTCCTAAGGCTAAATAGCTTTGATAATGACATCTAATACATAAAGTGTGGTGGAGAAAGAAGAAAAAGTACTTTTAGATTGTGTTTGAAATTGAGCAGTCAGCAACTTTAATATAGATTCTTATATAGTCAGGAAGCTATCCTTGAACCTTTGGTAACCACAAGCCAAAGCCTATAATAGATACACAAAAAGTTAAAAAGACAATTCTAACCACAACACTAAAAAAAACACTGTTACTTTGGAATCTTTGTCAAGTAGATAGGTGATCTCCACTTCATTTATCCCTCCTGTGTCTTATCCTGTGTTTTGTTTGAAACATACAAATAACAAGAGTATAAGAGAGGAAGAAAGGAACAGAGAGGAGCTATTAAAACCATAAAACAATTAATTAAATGGCAATAAATACATACCTATCAATAGTTACCTTAAATATAAATAGACAGAATGCACCAATCAAAGCACATAGAGAGGCAGAGTAAAGAACCAAGATCCATCCATATGCTGCCTTCAGGAAACATTTCAGACTCAAAGACATACACAGGCTAAAAGCAAAAGGATGGAAGAAGATATTTTATATAACTAATATGGAGAAAAACAGAAGTAGCAGTACTTAGACAAAATAGATATCAAAACAAAAAAGTAACAGACAGAAAGGGACATTACATAATGATAAAGGTGTCAGTCCAACATGAGGATATAACTATTATAATTATGTATGCACCCAACATAGGTGCACCCAAATATGTAAAACAAATACTAACTGAATTAAAGGGGCAAATAGATTACAACACATTCACTATAGAAGACTTTAACACACCACTCACACCAATACACAGATAAACCAGACAGAAAATAAATAAGGAAACAGAGGCACTGAACAATACATCAGATCAGATGGACATAACAGACATCTACAGAACACTTAAACCAAAGCAGTAGGATACACATTTTTCTCACATTCTAGGTCACAAAAAGAGCCTCAATAAATTTAACCAGATTGAAATTCTATCAAGCAACTTTTCAGACCACAACAGTATGAAACCAGAAATAAATTACACACAAAAAATTCTACAGACATGTGGAGGCTTCTAATTAATGGATCAATGACCAAATTAAAACAAGTCAACCAATACATGGAGACAAGTGAAAACAAAAATACAACATCCCAAAACTTGTAGAATGTCGCAACAGCAGTTCTAGCAGGGAGGTACATAGCAATACAGGCCCACCTCAAGAAACAAGAATAACCCCAAATAAAAGTCTAAACTGCCAATTAAACTAGAAAAAGAACAAATGAAGCCCAAAGTTAGGGGAAGAAGGGACATAATAAAGATCAGAGCAGGAATAAATAAAATAGAGAAGAATAAACCACTGGAAAAAAATCAACAAAACCAAGAGCTGATTCTCTGAGAAAATAAACAAGACAGACAAACCCCCTAGACAGATTTATCAAGAAAAAAGTGTGGGGGGGTGACTTGATAAAATGGGCAAATGTAAGCACAATGTTGCTCATGTGAAACTTTCATAAGATTTTATATCAATGATAGCTTAATAAAAAGAAGAGAGAGTACACAAAGAACCAAAATCAGAAAGGAAAAGGGAATACTCACAATGCATACCACAGAACTGTAACTTAAGGAGTTCTATGAAAAATTATATGCCAATAAATTGGACAACCTAAAAGAAATGGACAACTTCCTAGGAAAATACAACCTTCCAAGACTGACCCAGGAAAAAACAGAAAATATGAACATACCAATTATTATCAATGAAATTGAATTAGTGATCAACAAACTCCCAACAAACAAAATTCCAATACCTGATAGCTTCACAGCTGAATTCTACCAAACATTTAAAGAAGAGCTACTTAAGTATTCCAAAAAGTAGAAGAGGTGGGAGTATTTCCGGACTCATTCTATGAGACCAGAATCACTCTAATACCAAAACCAGGCAAAGACACTACAAAAAAATTATAGACCAAGATCCCTGATGAACATATATGCAAAAACCCTCAACAAAATATTAGCAAGCCAAATTAAAAAATACATCAAAAGGATCATTCATCACAACCAAGTGGTATTTATTCCAGTGATTCAAGGATAGTATATTTACAAATCAATCAATATTATTGAACCACATTAACAAAAGGAAAGATAAAATGACACAATCATCTCTATAGATGCTGAAAAAGCATTTGACAAAATCCAACATCCATTCATGATAAAAACTCAACAGAATGGGTATAGAAGGTACATACCTCAACATAAAGCCATATTTGACAAACCCACAGATAATATACTGAATGGCAAAAAGCTAAAAGGTTTTCCTCTAAGATCAGAAGACAAGGATGCCCACTCTCACCATTTTTATTCAACATAGCACTGGAGGTCCTAGCCATGGCAATCAGACAACACAAAGAGGTAAAGGCATCCAAATTGGTAAGGAAGAAGTTAAACTGTCACTGCTTGCAGATGACATGCTATACATAGAAAACCCTAAACACTCCAAAAAACTATTAGAACAAATAACTGGATTCAGCAAAGTTGCAGGATACAAAATTAACACACAGAAATCTTGCATTCCTATATAATAACAAGGAACTAGCAGAAAGAGAAATCAGGAAAACAATTCCATTTACAATTGCATCAAAACAGATAAAATACCTAGGAATGAACCTAACCAAGGAGCTGAAAGACCTGTACTCTCAAAACTATAAGACATTAATGAGAGTATTATAGAAGGCAGAAATAAGTGGAAATCTATCCTGTGCTTATGGATAGGAAGAATTCATATTGTCAAAATAACCATCCTGCCTAAAGCAATTTACAGATTGAAATGCAATCCCTATCAAAATTCCAACAGCAGTATTCAATGAGCTAGAACAAATAATCCTAAAATCCATATGGAACCACACAAGACCCCAAATAGCTAAAGCAATCCTGAGAAAGAGGAACAAAGCTGGGGGTATTGCACTCCCTGACTTTGAGTTATACTACAAAGCTATAGTACTCAAAACCATACAGTGGTGACACAAGAACAGACCCATAAATCAATGGAACAGAATAGAGAGTGCAAATATAAACCCACATATGTATGGTCAATTAATATATGATAAAGGAGCCATGAATATTCAATGGGTAGAAAAGACAGGCTCTTCAATAACTGGTGTTGGGAAAACTGAACAGCTACATGCAAGAGAATAAAACTGGAGTACTGTGTAACTCCATACACAAAAATAAACTCAAAATGCATCAAAGACCTGCATGTAGGCTATGCAACCATAAAACTCTTAGAAGAAAACAGGCAAAAATTTCTTGAACATAAATATGAGAAATTTTTTCCTGAACACATCTCATACAGTGGACAAGAGAAACAAAAATTACATAAGCGAGGCTACATCAAACTAAAAATCTTTTATACAGCAAGGAATGCCATCAGCAGAGCAAAAAGGCGACATACAATATGGGAGAATACACTTGTAAATGATTTATCTGATATGGAGTTAACATCCAAAATATATAAAGAGCTCATATGTCTCAACAACAAAAAAAACAAACAACCCTATTAAAATATGGGCAGAGGACATGAACAGAGATTTTTCCAAAGAAGAAATACAGATGGCCAACAGGCATATGAAAAGATGCTTCACATGCTAATCATCAGGCAAATGCAAATCAAAATCACAATAAGATATCACCTCACACCAGTTATAATGGCCACTATCCAAAAAACAGGAAATGAGTTTTGGCAAGGATGTGGAGAAATAGGAACATTCCTACATTGTGCTGTGATTGTCAGTTGGTGTAGCCTCTGTGAAAAGCAGTATGGAGGTTCCTCAAAAAATAAAAAATGGAAATACATTCCCCCTAACAATTCCACTTCTAAGAATTTACCCAAAGAAAACAAAATCCCTGATCTGAAAAGATATATGCACCCCTATGTTTATTGCTGCATTATTTACAATAACCAAGATCTGGAAGCAATCTAAGTGTACATCAATAGAAGAATGGTAAAGAAGTGGTACATATACACAATGGAATACTATTCAGCTATAAAAAGAAAAAATTTTCCATTTGGAACAACATGGACAGATCTAGAGGGTGTTACTTTCAGTGAAATAAGCCAGGTGGAGAAAGTCAAATACCATATGATTTCATTTATTTGTGAATATAAACACAAAACAAAACAAAATGAACAAAATAGCATGGACCCTTAGACACCGAGAAGGGACTAGTGGTTACCACTGGGGATGGCTTGGGGTGGGGAAGGTGAGGGGGATAAAGGGGCACAGAAATTCTCAATCACAGTGTAAGCTGGTCATGGGGATTATAATACAGCATGGAGAATACAGCCAATGATTATGTATCATCTTCCCATGTTGACAGAGAGTAATTGTATTAGTGGAGATGAGGATTTAATAACATGGGTTGCCATTGGACCACTATGTTGTATATTTGAAACCATTATAAGATTGTATATCAGATTAAAGATGGCGGCATGAGAAGTGAGAAAGAGGCTTCCTCCTAAAACCACATATAATATTAAAATATAATTAATACAACTAATCCTGAAAGAGCAACAGGGAAGAGGACTGCTCCAGACTGCATACACCTGGAAAAAAGAGCAGACCTCATGGAAAAGGGTAACATACCAAAGCTGTGGCCCAGCAGGACCCAAGCCCTTCCCCCACCCCAGCTCACTGGCGGGAAGAAGAGAAACAGAGCAAGGAGGGAGTGGAGTCCTGGGACTGTTGAATACCTAATTCTGGAGATCTGCTCTGGGAGCACAAACCTACATTTCATGGTGCTTGCATGGTACTCTCATTAGGGGGTTGAAAAGCTAAGACAGGCAGAATTCTTAGAGAGACTGAGATTCCAGCTGCTTGTGGAAAGCAGGGATCCATATTCAGCTGCTCTGGGACAAAAAAAAAAGGCGGGCAGTCTGAGAGACTTCCTAACAAGGAAGCCCTTACCAAGAGGGTTGCTAAAGGGGCAAGGATTGCACAGAGCTTACTGCTCAGGAGAAACGACAGGTAGACAAAATTGTCCAGGTGCACTCTGCCCAGCAGGATGGCAGCTTTTATGATCTCCCGGTGCTCCAGCTCCCTGGCTGGCTACACCGCTCCAAGGACCCCCTCCATGATAGGCAGCCTACCGCACCTTTCTCCCAGCCAGCCCCACCTGGCTCACAAACCGGCAAATCCTACCCTGGCATTAGGCCAGCCAGAGGGAAGATCTGTCTACAGCAACTACAAACACAAAGTATAGAGGCTTATACCTGTGTGCTCAGCCCACTGGTTCAGGCAGTGGAGAGAGGCATATCAGCTGGGAAGCAGGAAACAGCTCTTTCCTCCCCCAGGCACCAATACCACTTCCCTATGATCCCTGACATTGCTTCAGGGGCTGGACAGCTCCAGGGAGTAGAGCTTCTGAACACTGGAGGGTGCCATATACAAATATGAAATGCCAAAGGAACCTGGCTCAAAGTAAAATTATGAATACAACTCGTGGGAAAGATTTAAATGACATGGACCTCATGAATCTTCCTGAAAGAGAGTTCAGAATAAAAATCATTAACATGCTCATGGACGTACGGAAAGATATTCAAGAACTCAGGACTGAATTCCAGTTGGAGATCCAATCGTTGAAGAGCGCAATGGAGAGTATTAAAACCAGATTACATATGGTGGAGGAGACGATAAATGAAATAGAAACTAGAGAATACAAAGAAGCTGAGGCACAGAGGAAAAAAAAGGATCTCTAGGGATGAAAGAATATTGAGAGAACTGTATGACCAATCCAAATGGAACAATATTCACATTATAGGGGTACCAGAAGAAGAAGAGAGAGAAAAAGGGAGAGAAAGTATCTTTGAGGAGGTAATAGCTGAAAACTTCCCCAATCTGGGGAAGGAGATAGTCTCTCAGGCCATGGAGATGCACAGATCTCACAACACAAGGGATCCAAGGAAGACAACACCAAGACACATAGTAATTAAAATGGGAAAGATCAAGGATAAGGACAGACTATTAAAAGCATCCAGAGACAAAAATAAGATCACATCAAAGGAAAGCCTGTAGACTGTCATCAGACTTCTCACAGAAACCTTACAGGCCAGAAGGTAGTGGCATGATGTATTTAATGCCATGAAGCAGAAGGGCCTCGAACAAAGATTACTTTATCCAGCAAGATTATCATTTAAATTTGAAGGAGGGATTAAACAATTTCCAGATAAGCAAAAGCTGAGAGAATTTACCTCCCACAAACGATCTCTACAGTCTATTTTAGAGGAACTGCTATAGATGGAAGTGTTCCTAAGGTTTAATAGCTGTCACCAGAGGTAATAAAACCACAGTAAAGAAAGTAGAACAGCTAATTACTAAGCAAATGCAAAATTTAATTAATTATCCCCAAAGTCAATCAAGGGATAGACAAAGAGTACACAATATGATACCTAATATATAAAGAATGGAGGAAGAAGAAAAAGGAGGAGAAAAAAAAAACCTTTAGATTGTGTTTGTAATAGCATAGTAAGTGAGTTAAGTTACTCTTAGATAGTAAGGAAGTTAACCTTGAACCTTTGGTAACCACGAATCTAAAGCCAGCAATGGCAATAAGTATGTACCTATTGATAATCACCCTAAATGTAAATGGACTGAAAGCAACGATCAAGACATAGAGTCACTGAATGGATAAAAAACCAAGACCCATCTATATGCTTCCTACAAGAGATGCATTTTAACTCAAAGACATGCAAGAATAAAAGTGAAGGGATGGAAAAAGATATATCATGCAACTAATAGGGAGAAAAAAGCAGGAGTTACAGTACTTGTATCAGACAAAATAGACTTTAAAACAAAGAAAGTCACAAGAGACAAAGAAGGACATTACATAATGATAAAAGGGTCAATCCAACAAGAAGATATAACCGTTATAAATATCGATGCACTCAACACAGGGGCACCTACATATATGAAAGAAATACTAATAGAATTACAAGGGGAAATAGAATGCAATGCATTCATTCTAGGAGACTTCAGGACTCCACTAACTCTGAAGGACAGATCAACCTGACAGAAAATAAGTAATGAGACAGAGGCCCTGAAGAACACATTAGAACAGATGGACCTAACTCTACACATCTACAGAACTCTACACCCAAAAGCAGCAGAATACACATTCTTCTCAAGTGCACATGGAACATTTTCAAGAATAGATCATATACTAGGCCACAAAAAGAGCATCAGTTAGTTAAAAAAGATTGAAATTGTACCAACCAGTTTCTCAGACCACAAAGGTATGAAACTAGAAATAAATTATGCAAAGAAAATGAAAAACCCCACAAACACACGGAGGCTACACAACATGCTCCTAAATACCCAATGGATCAATGACCAAATAAAAACAGAGGTCAAGCAATATATGGAGACAAATGACAACAATAATTCAACACCACAAAATGTGTGGGATTCAGAGAAGGCTTTGCTAAGAGGAAAGAATATTGCACTACAGGCCTAACTCAGGAAAGAGCAATCCCATATCAGCAGTCTAAATTCACAATTAACAAAACTACAAAAAGAAGAACAAATAAGGCCTAAAGTCAGTAGAAGGGGGTACATAATAAAGATTAGAGCATAAATAAATAAAATTGAGAAGAATAAAACACTAGAAAAAAATCAATGAAAGCAAGAGCTGTTTCTTTGAAAAAATAAGCAAAATAGATAAACCCTTAGCAAGACATATCAACAAAAAAACAAAGTCTGCTTACATAAACAGAATCAGAAATGAGAAATCACTACAGACACCACAGAAATATAAAGAATCATTAGAGAATACTATGAAAAATTATATACTAACAAACTGGATAACCTAGAAGAAATGTACAACTTTCTACAAAAATACAACCTTCCAAGACTGACTGAGAAAGAAACAGAAAATCTGAACAGACCAATTACCAGCAATGAAATTGTACTGGTAATCAAAAACCTACCTAAGAACAACACCCCTAAACCAGATGGCATCAATGCTGAAATTCATCAAACATTTAGTGAAGACCTAATACTCATCTGCCTTAAAGGTTTCCAAAGGGTAGAAGAGGGAATATTTCCAAACTCATTCTATGAGCCAGCATCACTCTGATACCAAAACCAGGCAAAGACACCACCAAAAAAGAAAATTACAGACCAATATCCCTGATGAATATAGATGCAAAGATATTCAACAAAATATTAGCAAACCAAATTCAAAAATACATCAAAAACATCATCCATCATGATCAAGTGGGATTCATCCCAGGGATGCAAGGATGGTACAACATTTGAAAATCCATCATCATCCACCACATCAACAAAAAGGACAAAAACCACATGATCATCTCCATAGATGCTGAAAAAGCATTTGACAAAATTCAGCATCCATTCATGATAAAAACTCTCAACAAAATGGGTATAGAGGGCAAGTACCTCAACATAATAAAGGCAATATATGACAAACCCACAGCCAACATTATACTTAACAGCAAGAAGCTGAACACTTTTCCTTTAAGATCAGGAACAAGACAAGGATGCCTACTCTCCCCACTTCTATTAAACATAGTACTGGAGGTCCTAGCCACGCAATCAGACAACACAAAGAAATAAAGGCATCCAGATTGGCAAGGAAGAAGTTAAACTGTCCCTGTTTGCGGATGACATGATACTGTACATAAAAATCCCTAAAGAATCCACTCCAAAATTATTACATCTAACATCGGAATTCAGCAAAGTTGCAGGATAAAAAATTAATATGCAGAAATCTGTGACATTCCTATACACTTAACAATAAACTAGCAGAGAGAGAAATCAGGAAAACAATTATATTCATAGTTGCATCAAAAAGAACAAAATACCTAGGAATAAACCTAAGCAAGGAAGTGAAAGACCTATACCCTGAAAACTACAAGACACTCATGAGAGAAATTAAAGAGGATACCAATAAATGGAAAAACATCCTGTGCTCATGGATAGGAAGAATTAATATGATCAAAATGGCCATTCTGCATAAAGCAATCTACAGATTCAATGCAATTCATATCAAAATACCAACAGCATTCTTCAATGAACTAGAGAAAATCTTTCTAAAATTCATATGGAACCACAGATGACCCTGAATAGCCAAAGCAATCCTGAAAAGAAAGAATAAAGCTGGGGGGATTATGCTCCCCAACTTCAAGCTCTTCTACAAAGCCACAGTAATCAAGACAATTTGGTACTGGCACAAGAACATACCCACAGACCAGTGAAACAGAATAGAGACTCCAGACATTAACCCAAATATGTATGGTCAATTAATATATGATAAAGGAGCCATGGACATACAATGGGGAAATGACAACCTCTTCAACATTGGTGTTGGCAAAACTGGACAGCTGCATGCAAGAAAATGAAACTGGATTATTGTTTAACCCTATACACAAAAGTAAACTTGTAATGGATCAAAGACCTGAATGTAAGTCGTGAAACCATAAAACTCTTGGAAAACAACATAGGCAAAAATTTCCTGAATATAAGCATGAGCAACTTCTTTCACTACGCATGTCCTTGAGCAAGGGAAACAAAAACAAAAATGAACTCATGGGACTACATCAAACTAAAAAGTTTCTGTATGGCAAAGGACACCATCAGCACAACAAAAAGGCATACTACAGTATGGGAGAATATATTTGTAAATGACAGATCTGACAAGGGATTAACATCCAAAAAATATAAAGAAGTCACATGCCTCAACACCCAAAAAGCAAATAACTCGATTAACAAATGGGCAGAGGATATGTAGAGACAATTCTCCCAAGAAGAAATTCAGATGGCCAACAGACAGATGAAAAGATGCTCCACATCACTAATCATCAGGGAAATGCAAATTAAAACCACAATGAGATATCACCTCACACCAGTAAGGATGGCCAGCATCGAAAAGACTAAGAACAACAAATGCTGGAGAGGATGTGGAGAAAGGGGAACCCTCTTACACTGCTGGAGGGAATTTAAGCTAGTTCAACCATTGTGGAAAGCAACATGGAGGTTCCTTAAAAAACTAAAAATAGAAATACCATTTGACCAGGGAATCCTACTCCTTGGACTTTACCCAAAGAATACAACTTCTCAGATTAAAAAAGACATATGCACCCTATGTTTATCGCAGCACTTTTTACAATAACCAAGATATGGAAGCAACCTAAGTGTCCATCAGTAGATGAATGGATAAAGCAGAGGTGGTACATATACACAATGGCATACTATTCAGCCACAAGAAAGAAACAAATCCTACCATTTGCAACAACATGGATGGAGCTGGAGGGCATTATGCTCAGTGAAATAAGCCAGTTGGAGAAAGACAACTGCCAAATGATTTCCCTCATTTGTGGAGTATAACAACGAAGCAAAACTGAAGAAACAAAATAGCAGCAGACTCACAGACTCCAAGAAGGAACTAGAGGTTACCAAAGGGAAAGGGTGTGGGAGGGCAGATGGGGAGGGAGGGAGAAGGGAATTGAGGGGTATTATGTTTAGTACACATTGTGTGGGGGATCACGGGGAAAAGAGTGTAGCACAGAGAAGGCAAGTGGTGTATCTGTGGCATCTTACTTCACTGATGGACAGTAACTGCATTGCGGTATTGGTGGGGACTTGATAATATGGGTAAATGTAGTAACCACATTGATTTTCATGTGAAACCTTCATAAGAGTGTATATCAATGATACCTTAATAAAAAAAATTTTAAAGATTGTGTATCATTGATACTTTAATTTAAAAAATACTGTTTTGGTTTCTGGTATACAACACAGTGATCAACATTTTCACACATTATTAAATCCTCACCCCAAGTAGGGCAATTACTATCTGTCAACTCAGAAAGATGTTACAAAAACATTGACTGTATTCTCCATGCTGCACTTCCATCCCCATTGTCAACTTATGGTTGAGATTTTGTGCCTCTTTATCAAGCTGAACTTTATCTTTTTGCATGTGAATATCCAGTTGTATCCTGGCAGCATATTTTGAAAAGACTGTTCTTGCTTCTATTGAATTGTCTTGGCACCCTTGTCAAAAATCTGGACTCTCATTTCTATTCCATTGATTCATGTATCTGTCCTTATGCTACTGCCACACTATCTTATTTTGATATCAGAAAGTGTGAATCCTTTAATTTTGTTTTTTCAAGATTAGTTTGGCTATAATTGGTGTCCTGCATGTCCATATGAATTTTAGGATCAGATTGTCAATTTTCCAAAAAAGTCACCTGGAATTTGATAAGGATCAAGTTGAATCTGTAGGTGAATATGGGGTGTAATGCCCTCTTAACAATATTAATTCTTCTGATTGATGAACATTAATTTCTTTCCATTTACTTAGGCTTTCATTTTTCAGCAGTATTTTCTAGTTTTTAATACATAAGTCTTTCACTTTGTTAAATTTACTTCTATGTATTTTTATGCTATTGTGAATGAAATTGTATTCTTCATTTTCATATTGTTCATTGGTATTGTAGAGGAATATAGTTGGTTTTTTTTTCCTTTATCTGAAAATGTCTTTATTTGCATTCATCTGTGTATGATATTTTAGTTTGATATAAAATCTGGGCTTTTCTTTCAACATTTAAAAGATGTTGTTCCATTGTCTTCTGGCCTTCATGGGTTCTGATGAGGAGTTTGCTGTCATTTGAATCATTGTTGCCCTACATGTAACAGGTTAATTTTTCCTCTAGCTACTTTTTTTTTAATGTTCTTTTATTGTTGTTGTTGTTGTTATCATTAATCTACAATTACATGAAGAACATTATGTTTACTAGGCTCTCTCCTACCCCAAGTCCCCCCCACAAACCCCATTACAGTCACTGTCCATCAGCATAGTAAGATGTTGTAGAATCACTACTTGTCTTCTGTGTGTTGCACAGCTCTCCCCTTTCCCCCACCCCCACATTATACATGCTAATCATAATACCCCCTTTCTTCTTCCCCGCCCTTATACCTCCCTACTGTCCCATTCTCCCCAGTCTCTTTCCTTTTGGTAACTGTTAGTCCATTAAGAGGTTCTGTGATTCTGCTGCTGTTTTGTTCCTTCAGTTTTTCTTTTGTGATTATACCCAACAGATGAGTGAAATCATTTGGTACTTGTCTTTCTCCGCCTGGCTTATTTCACTGAGCATAATACCCTCTAGCTCCATCCATGTTGTTGCAAATGGTAGGATTTGTTTTCTTTTTATGGCTGAATAATATTCCATTGTGTATGTGTACCACATCTTCTTTATCCATTCATCTACTGATGGACACTTAGGTTGCTTCCATTTATTGGCTATTGTAAATAGTGCTGCAATAAACATAGGGGTGCATCTGTCTTTTTCAAACTGGAGTGTTGCATTCTTAGGGTAAATTCCTAGAAGTGGAATTCCTGGGTCAAATGGTGAGTCTATTTTGAGCATTTTGAGGAACCTCCATATTGCTTTCCACAATGGTTGAACTAATTTACATTCCCACCAGCAGTGTAGGAGGGTTCCCCTTTCTCCACAACCTCGCCAACATTTGTTGTTGTTTGTCTTTTGGATGGTGGCGATCCTTACTGGTGTGAGGTGATATCTCATTGTGATTTTAATTTGCATTTCTCTGATACCTAGCGATGTGGAGCAGCTTTTCATGTGTCTGTTGGCCATCTGAATTTCTTCTTTGGAGAACTGTCTGTTCAGCTCCTCTGACCATTTTTTAATTGGATTATTTGGCTTTTGTTTGTTGAGTTGCATGAGCTCTTTATATATTTTGGATGTCAACCCTTTATCGGATCTGTCATTTATGAATATATTCTCCCATACTGTAGGGAACCTTTTTGTTCTATTGATGGTGTCCTTTTCTGTACAGAAGCTTTTCAGCTTGATATAGTCCCATTTGTTCATTTTTGCTTTTGTTTTCCTTGCCCGGGGAGATATGTTCATGAAGAAGTCACTCATGTTTATGTCCAAGAGATTTTTGCCTATGTTTTTTTTCTAAGAGTTTTATGGTTTCATGACTTACATTCAGGTCTTTGATCCATTTTGAATTTACTTTTGTATGTGGGGTTAGACAGTGATCCAGTTTCATTCTCTTACACGTAGCTGTCCAGTTTTGCCAGCACCATCTGTTGAAGAGACTGTCATTTCCCCATTGTATGCCCATGGCTCCTTTATCGAATATTAATTGACCATACATGTTTGGGTTAATGTCTGGAGTCTCTAATCTGTTCCACTGGTCTGTGGCTCTGTTCTTGTGCCAGTACCAAATTGTCTTGATTGTTATGGCTTTGTAGTAGAGCTTGAAGTTGGGGAGTGAGATCCCCCTCACTTCATTCTTCTTTCTCAGGATTGCTTTGGCTATTTGGGGTCTGTGGTGTTTCCTATAATTGGTTTTTATATGTTGGTCTGGTGTCCTACAAATATTCTGAACTCAGTTATTAGTAATAATAATGTTGTTGTGAAGTCCTTAGGATTTTCTACTTACAATGTCATATCATCTGAACAGAAATAGTTTGACTCCTTGATTTCCAGTTTGTATGCTTTTATTTCTTTTTATTGATTAATAGCCCTTGTTACAACCTTCATACAGTATTTAATAGATACTTGTCTCCTTCCTGATATTCAGGACATTGAATATGATATTAGCTGGGATTTTTCACAGATATCTTTTATTAGGTTGGGAAAATTCCCTTGTATTCCTAGTTTATTCAGTGTTTAGTTTTATTTTTATCATGAAATTATTTTGGGTTTTGTCAAATGATGTTTCTGTGTCATTTGAGATGATTGGGTGTGTTTTGTCCTTCATTCTAGAGAGATACTTTATTAAACCAACTCATTTTTGGATGTTAAACCAACTTGCATTCCTGGAATTAATCCTATTTGGTAATGATGCATAATCTTTTTTTATATTTTGCTTGTTTTAGTTTGTCAGTATTTTGTTGAGGAGATTGACATATTTATTTATAGGGGATATTGGCCTGTAGTTTTGTTTTCTTGTGATGTGTTTCATTTTATGTTGGAGTAATACTGGTCTCATTCATATAGTAATAGAATGAGTGGGAAAGCTTTCCCTCTTCTTTTTTTGAAAGAGTTTGTGAGGGACTGGTATTAATTATTATTTAAACATTTGGTAGAATGTAACACTGAGGCCATCTGCGACTAAACTTTTCTTTGTGGGAAGTTTTTAACTTAGTAATTAAATCTCTGTACTTGTATAGGTATATGTAGATTTTTTTGGTATAAATTAATCTACAATTACATGAGGAACATTATGTGAACTAGACTCCCCCCATCACCAAGTTCCCCCTACATACCCCATTACAATCACTGTCCAACACTGTAGTAAGATGTTGTAGAATCACTACTTGTCTTCTTTGTGTTACACAGCCCTCCCTGTGCACCCCCCACATTATACATGCTAATCATAATAACCCCTTTCTTTTTCTAACCCCCCTTATCCCTCCCTTCCCACCCATCCTCCCCAGTCCCTTTCCCTTTGGTAACTGTTAGTCCACTCTTGGATTCTGTGAGTCTTCTGCTGTTTTGCTCCTTCAGTTTTTTCTTTGCTCTTATACTCCACATATGAGTGAAATCATTTGGTACTTGTCTTTCTCCACCTGGCTTATTTCACTGAGCATAATACCCTCTAGCTCCATCCATGTCATTGCAAATTTTAGGATTTGTTTATTTCTTATAGCTGAATAATATCCCCTTGTGTATATGTACCACATCTTCTTTATCCATTCATCTACTGATGGACACTTAAGTTGCTTCCATTTCTTGGCTATTGTGAATAGTGCTGCGATAAACAGGGGTGCATCTGTCGTTTTCAAACTGGGCTGCTGCATTCTTGGGGTAAATTTATAGAAGTGGAATTCCTGGGTCAAATGGAATTTATATTTTGAGTTTTTTGAGGAACCTTCATACTTCTTTCCAGAATGGTTGAACTAATTTACATTCCTACCAGCAGTGTAGGAGGGTTCCCCTTTCTCCACATCCTTGCCAACATTTGTTGTTGTTTGTCTTTTGGATGGTGGCAATCCTTACTGGTGTGAGGTGATATCTCATTGTATTTCTCTGATGACTAGCAATGTGGAGCATCTTTTCATGTGTCTGTTGGCCATCTGAATTTCTTCTTTGGAGATGTGTCTATTCAGCTCCTCTGACCATTTTTAAAAATACATTTTGTTATCATTAATATACAGTTACATGAAGAACATAATGTTTACTAGACTCCCCCCTTCACCAAGTCCCCCCCACATACCCCATTACAGTCGCTGTCCATCAGCGTAGTAAGCTGCTGTATAATCACTACTTGTCTTCTCTGTGTTGCACACCCCTCCCTATAATCCCCCCCACATTATACATGCTAATCATAAAGCCACCTTTCTTTTTTCCCGCCCTTATCCCTCCCTTCCCACCCATCCTCCCCAGTCCCTTTACCTTTGGTAACTGTTAGTCCATTCTTGGGTTCTGTGATTCTGCTGCTGTTTTGTTCCTTCAGTTTTTCTTTGTTCTTATACTCCACGTATGAGTGAAATCACTTGGTACTTGTCTTTCTCCACCTAGCTTATTTCACTGAGTATAATACCCTCTAGTTCCGTCCATGTTGTTGCAAATGGTAGGATTTGTTTTCTTCTTATGGCTGAATAATATTCCATTGTGTATATGTACCACATCTTTATCCATTCATCTACTGACGGACACTTAGATTGCTTCCATTTCCTGGCTACTGTAAAAAGTGCTGCGATAAACATAGGGGTGCATCAGTCTTTTTCAAACTGGGCTGCTGCATTCTTAGGGTAAATTCCTAGAAGTGGAATTCCTGGGTAAAATGGTATTTCTATTTTAAGCTTTTTGAGGAACCTCCACACTGCTTTCCACAATGGCTGAACTAATTTACATTCCCACCAGCAGTGTAGGAGTGTTCCCTTTTCTCCACAACCTCACCAACATGTGTTGTTGCTTGTCTCTTGGATGGTGGCGATCCTTACTGGTGTGAGGTGATATCTCATTGTGGTTTTAATTGACATTTCTCTGATGACTTGCGATGTGGATCATCTTTTCATGTGTCTGTTGGCCATCTGAATTTATTCTTTGGAGAACTGTCTGTTCAGCTCCTCTGACCATTTTTTAATTGAATTATTTCCTTTTTGTTTGTTGAAGTGCATAAGCTCTTTATATATTTTGGATGTCAACCCTTTATCGGATCTGTCATTTATGAATATATTCTCCCATACTGTATGGTACCTTTTTGTTCTATTGGTGGTGTCCTTTGCTGTGCAGAAGCTTTTCAGCTTGACATAGTCCCACTTGTTCATTTTTGCTTTGCTTTTGTTTCCCTTGCCCAGGGAGATATGTTCATGAAGAAGTCACTCATGTTTATGTCCATGAGATTTTTGCCTATGTTTTTTCCTAAGAGTTTTATGGTTTCTTGACTTACATTCAGGTGTTTGATCCATTTCAAATTTACTTTTGTGTATGGGGTAAGACAGTGATCCAGTTTCGTTCTCTTACATGTAGCTGTCCAGTTTTGCCAACATCAGCTGTTGAAGAGGCTGTCATTTCCCCATTGTATGTCCATGGCTCCTTTATCGTATATTAATTGACCATACATGTTTGGGTTAATGTCTGGAGTCTCTTTTCTGTTGCACTGGTCTGTGGCTCTGTTCTTGTGCCAGTATCAAATTGTCTTGATTACTGTGGCTTTGTAGTAGAGCTTGAAGTTGGGTAACGAGATCCCCCCTGCTTTATTTTTTCTTCTCAGGATTGCTTTGGCTATTCGAGGTCTTTTGTGGTTCCATATGAATTTTGAAACTATTTCCTCCAGTTCATTGAAGAATGCTGTTGGAATTTTGATAGGAATTGCATTGAATCTGTAGATTGCTTTGCGCAGGATGGCCATTTTGACTATATTAATTCTTCCTAGCCAGGAGCATGGGATGAGTTTCCATTTGTTAGTGTCCTGTTTAATTTCTCTTAAGAGCGTCTTGTAGTTTTCATGGTATATGTCTATACTTAGATTTTTTAATTATTTTGTCATCTTTGGCAGTTGTAGTGTCTTTCTAGGAATCTGCCCATTTTAATTAATTATCTCATTTATTAGCATGCAACTGTTCCTAGTATACTCTTACAATGCTTTTCATTTCTATAAGGACAATAATATCTCCTCTTTTATTCCTGATTTTAGTAATTTGCTTCTTCCCTCTTTTTATCTTGATCAATCTAGCTACAAGTTTATCACTGTTGTTGATCTTCTGATCAGTTGATCCGTGTTCCAACTTTGGTTTCACTGATTTTCTCTATTTTTCTATTCTGTATTCTATTTATTTTTATTTTAACTTTATTATTTCCTTACTTCTGGTAGCTTTGGTTTATTTTGCTCTTTTACTGTTTTGTTTTAATGTGGTAGGTTGAGTTATTAATTTAAAATATTTCTCCTTTTTTAATTTATTGCTCTAAATTTCCCTCTAAGCACTACTTTAGCTGTGTACCATAAGTTTTCATATTTTTCATTTTCCTTTCATTGCATATTATTTTCTGATGTGTCTGGTGATTTATTCTTTTATTCATTCATTATTTACAGTTGTGTGTGCATATAGTTTACACATATTTTTGAATGTCCTAAATCTTTCTTTTATTGCTTTCCAATTTGATTCCACCGTAGTCAAAAAGCACAGTAATACTTTATATTATTTCTGTTCTTTTAAATGTATTGGCAGCTTTTTTATAGCCTAACATATGATGTTCCATATACACTTTAGGAGAATGATTATTCTTCCGTTGTTTGTTGGTGTGTTCTGTATATATCTGCTAGTTCTAGCTGGTTTAGTTTTGTAAAAGTCTATTTCCCTTCTGTTTGGTTTACTTGGTTGATCTTCTGCCTAGTTATTCTATTCATTACTGGTTGGGGATATTGAAATCTCCAACTATTATTGTTGAAGTGTATATATCTGTCTCCAATTCTGTCAGCTTATACTTCATGTATTTTGGGACTCTATTATTAGGTGCATTTATGTTTGTAATTGTTATGTTTTTTGATGGACTAACCCTTTTGTCATTATAAAATGCCTTTCTTTACTCTTAACAATTTTTGTCTTAAATTCTGTTTGTTTGGTATCATCAGAGTCACTCCAGACATCCTTTGGTTATTTTCTTCATATTATGTCTTTTTCCATCCTTTTAAGTTCAACTTTTTTGTGTCTATGAATCAAAGGTGGGGCCATATAGAGAGCATATTGTAATATAATGACTTTTTATTTACAAATCTCTGCATTTTATTGGGAATTAAATCATTTATATATAGTTGAAATAGTGATGATTTAAGCTGTACATCTCCAATTTTGTTCTATATAAAACTTTATTCCAATATACCTTCTTTCTCTCTATCAATCCTTTGTGCTATAGTCCTAAAAATTACATTATAAGCATATCAACAAAGTTTAAAATTATTACCTTATGCAGATTTTTTCCATTAAATAGGATGTGAAAAGAGTTACAACATAAATACCTTATACCATATTTTATATTTCTCTATATAGTAAATTTTATTGGTGCTTTTAATTTTTTAATTTAATTTTGGTATCATTAATCTACAACTACATGAAGAACATTATGTTTACTAGGCTCCCCCCTTCACCAAGTCCCCCCTAAATACCCCTTCACAGTCACTGTTCATCAGCATAGTAAGATGCTGTAAAATCACTACTTGTCTTCTCTGTGTTGTACAGCTCTCCCCGTGCCCCACACACACTATACATGCTAATCGTAATGCCCCCTTTCTTTTTCCCTGCCCTTATCCCTCCCTTCCCACCCATCCTCCCCAGTCCCTTTCCCTTTGGTAACTATTAGTCCATTCTTGGGTTCTGTGAGTCTGCTGCTGTTTTGTTCCTTCAGTTTTTCCTTTGTTCTTATACTGCACAGATGAGTGAAATTATTTGGTACTTGTCTTTCTCCGCCTGGCTTATTTCACTGAGCATAATACCCTCTAGCTCCATCCATGTTGTTGCAAGTGGTAGGATTTGTTTTTTTCTTATGGCTGAGTAATATTCCATTGTGTATATGTACCACATCTTCTTTATCCATTCATCTACTGATGGACATTTAGGTTGCTTCCATATCTTGGCTATTATAAATAGTGCAGCGATAAACATAGGGGTACATCTGTCTTTTTCAAACTGGAGTGCTGCATTTTAGGGTAAATTCCTAGAAGTGGAATTCCTGGGTCAAATGGTAAGTCTATTTTGAGTATTTTGAGGAACCTCCACACTGCTTTCAACAATGATTGAACTAATTTACATTCCCACCAGCAGTGTAGAAGGGTTCCCCTTTCTCCACAACCTCGCCAACATTTGTTGTTGATTGTCTTTTCGATGATGGTGATCCTTACTGGTGTGAGGTGATAATCTCATTGTGGTTTTAATTTGCATTTCTCTGATGACTAGCAATGTGGAGCATCTTTTCATGTGTCTGTTGGCCATGTGAATTTCTTCTTTGGAGAAGTGTCTGTTCAGCTTCTCTGCCCATTTTTTAATTGGATTATTTGGTTTTTGTTTGTTGAGGTATGTGAGCTCTTTATATATTTTGGATGTCAGCCCTTTATTGGATCTGTCATTTATGAATATATTCTCCCATACTGTAGGATACCTTTTTGTTCTATTCATGGTGTCCTTTGCTGTACAGAAGCTTTTTAGATTGATATAGTCCCACTTGTTCAGTTTTGCTTTTGTTTCCCTTGCCCGTGGAGATATGTTCATGAAGAAGTCACTCATGTTTATGTCCAAGAGATTTTTGCCTATGTTTTTTTCTAAGAGTTTTATGGTTTCATGACGTACATTCAGGTGTTTGATCCATTTCGAATTTACTTTTGTGTATGGGGTTAGACAGTGATCCAGTTTCATTCTCTTACATGTAGCTGTCCAGTTTTGCCAGCACCATCTGATGAAGAGACTGTCATTTCCCCATTGTATGTCCATGGCTCCTTTATTGTATATTAATTGGCCATATATGTTTGGGTTAATGTTTGGAGTCTCTATTCTGTTCCACTGGTCTGTGGCTCTCTTCTTGTGCCAATACCAGATTTTCTTGATTACTGTGGCTTTGTAGTAGAGCTTGAAGTTGGGGAGTGAGATCCCCCCCACTTTACTCTTCCTTCTCAAGATTGCTTTGGCCATTCCGGGTCTTCGGTGGTTCCATATGAATTTTTGAACTATTTGTTCCAGTTCACTGAAGAATGCTGTTGGTAACTTGATAGGGATTGCATCGAATCTGTAGATTGCTTTGGGCAGGATCGCCATTTTGACGATATTAATTCTTCCTAGCCAGGAGCATGGGATGAGTTTCCATTTGTTAGTGTCCTCTTTAATTTCTCTTAAGAGTGTCTTGTAGATTTCAGGGTATAGGTCTTTCACTTCCTTGGTTAGGTTTATTCCTAGGTATTTTATTCTTTTTGATGCTCTTGTGAATGGAATTATTTTCCTGATTTCTCTATTAGTTCATTGTTGGTGTATAGGAAAGCCACAGATTTCTGTGTGTTAATTTTGTATCCTGCAACTTTGCTGAGTTCCAATATTAGTTCTAGTAGTTTTGGAGTGGAGTCTTTAGGGTTTTTTATGTACAATATCATGTCATCTGCAAATAGTGACAGTTTGACTTCTTCTTTACCAATCTGGATTCCTTGTATTTCTTTGTTTTGTCTAATTGCCGTGGCTAGGACCTCCAGTACTATGTTGAATAACAGTGGGGATTGTGGGCATCCCTGTCTTGTTCCCTATCTCAGAGGAAAAGCTTTCAGCCTCTTGCTGTTCAGTGTGATGTTAGCTGTGGGTTTATCATATATGGCCTTTATTATGTTAAGGTACTTGCCCTCTATGCCCATTTTGTTGAGAGTTTTTATCATGAATGGATTTTGAATTTTGTCGAATCCTTTTTCAGCATCTATGGAGATGATCATGTGGTTTTTGTCCTTTTTGTTGATGTGGTAGATGATTTTGATGGATTTTTGGATGTTGTACCATCCTTGCATCCCTGGGATGAATCCCACTTGGTCGTGGTGTATGATCATTTTGATGTATTTTTGAATTTGGTTTGCTAGTATTTTGTTGAGTATTTTTGCATCTACGTTCATCAGGGTTATTGGTCTGTAATTTTCTTTTTTGGTGGGGTCTTTGCCTGGTTTTGGTATTAGGATGATGTTGACTTCGTATAATGAGTTTGGGAGTATTCCCTCCTCTTCTATTTTTTGGAAAACTTTAAGGAGAATGGGTATCATGTCTTCTCTGTATGTCTGATAAAATTCCGAGGTAAATCCATCTAGCCCGGGGGTTTTGTTCTTGGGTAGGTTTTTGATTACTGCTTCAATTTCATTGTTGGTAATTGGTCTGTTTAGATTTTCTGTTTCTTTCTGGGTCAGTCTCAGAAGGTTGTATTTTTCTAGGAAGTTGTCCATTTCTCCTATTTTTTCCAGCTTGTTAGCATATAGGTTTTCATAGTATTCTCTAATAATTCTTTGTATTTCTGTGTGGTCCGTCGTGATTTTTCATTTCTCATTTCTGATACTGTTGATTTGTGTTGATTCTCTTTTTCTCTTGGCTAGAGGCTTATCTATTTTGTTTATTTTCTTGAAGAACCAGCTCTTGGTTTCATTGATTTTTTTCTATTGTTTTATTCTTCTCAATTTTATTTATTTCTTGTCTGATCTTTATTATGTCCCTCCATCTGCTGACCTTAGGGCTCATTTGTTCTTCTTTTTCCAATTTCGATAATTGTGACATTAGACTATTTATTTGGGATTGTTCTTCCTTCTTTATATATGCCTGGATTGCTGTATACTTTCCTCTTAAGTCTGCTTTTGCTGCATCCCAGAGAAGTTGGGGCTTTCTGATGTTGTTGTCATTTGTTTCCATATATTGCTGGATCTCCATTTTAATTTGGTTGTTGATCCTTTGATTATTTAGGAGCATGTTGTTATGCCTCCATGTATTTGTGGGCCTTTTTGTTTTCTTTGTACAATTTATTTCTAGTTTTATACCTTTGTAGTCTGAAAAGTTGGTTGGTAGGATTTCAATCTTTCTGAATTTACTGAGGCTCTTTTTTTGGCCTAGTATGTGATCTCTTCTGGAGAATGTTCCATGTGCAGTTGAGAAGAATGTGTATCCTGTTGCTTTTGGATGTAGAGTTCTAAGATGTCTATTAGGTCCATCTGTTCTAGTGTGTCGTTCAGTACCTCTGTGTCCTTACTTATTTTCTGTCTGGTGGATCTGTCCTTTGGAGTGAGTGGTGTTTTAAAGTCTCCTGAAATGAATGCATTGCATTCTATTTCCTCCTTTAATTCTGTTAGTATTTGTTTCACATTTATTTGTTCCCCTGTATTGGGTGCATATATGTTTATAATGGTTATATCCTCTTGTTGGACTGAGCCCTTTATAATTATGTAATGTCCTTCTTTATCTCTTGTTACTTTCTTTGTTTTGAAGTCTATTTTGTCTGATACTAGTATTGCAACACCTGCTTTTTTCTCCCTGTTGTTTGCATGAAATATCTTTTTCCATCCCTTGACTTTTAATCGTGTATGTCTTTGGGTTTGAGTTGAGTCTCCTGTAAACAGCATATAGATGGGTCTTGCTTTTTTATCCATTCTATTACTCTGTGTCTTTTGATTGGTGCATTCAGTCCATTTACATTTAGGGTGATTATTGAAAGATATGTACTCATTGCTATTGCAGGCTTTAGATTAGTCGTTACCAAAGGTTCAAGGTTAGCTTCTTTACTACTTTACTGTCTAACTTAACACGCTTATTGAAGTATTATAAACACAGTCTGATGATAATTTTTCTCCCTTCTTTTTCCTCCTCCCCCATTCTTCATATGTTTGGTGTTTTGTTCTGTGCTCTTTTTAGGAGTGCTCCCATCTAGAGCAGTCCCTCTAAAATACCCTGTAGAGGTGGTTTGTGGGAGGGAAATTCCCTCAACTTTTGCTTGTCTGGGAATTGTTTAATCCCTCTTTCATATTTAAATGATAATCGTGCTGGATACAGTATCCTTGGTTCAAGGCCCTTCTGTTTCATTGCATTAAATTTATCGTGCCATTCTCTTCTGGCCTGTAAGGTTTCTGTTGAGAAGTCTGATGATAGCCTGATGGGTTTTCCTTTGTAGGTGACCTTTGTCCTCTCTCTCGCTCCCTTAAATACTCTGTCCTTGTCCTTGATCTTTGCCATTTTAATTATTATGTGTCTTGGTGTTCTCTTTGGGTCCCTTCTGTTGGGAGTTCTGTGTTCTTCCGTAGTCTGAGCAACTATTTCCTCCCCCAGTTTGGGGAAGTTGTCAGCAATTATTTCTTCTAAGACACTTTCTATCCCTTTTTCTCTCTCTTCTTCTTCGGGTACCCCTATAATGCGGATATTGTTCCTTTTGGATTGGTCACACAGTTCTCTTAATATTGTTTCATTCCCAGAGATCCTTTTATCTCTCTCTGTGTCAGCTTCTATGCTTTCCTGTTCTCTGGTTTCTATTCCATCAATGGCCTCTTGCATCTTATCCATTCTGCTTATAAATGCTTCCAGAGATTGTTTCACTTCTGTAATCTCCTTCCAGACATCATCCCTTAGCTCTTGTATATTTCTCTGCATCTCCGTCAGCATGTTTATGATTTTTATTTTGAAATCTTTTTCAGAAAGACTGGTTAGGTCTATCTCCTTCTCAGGTGTTGTCTCTGTGATTTTTGTCTGTCTTAGATTCTGCCTTTTCATGGCGATAGGGACAGTTTGCGGAGCTGGGGTGAGTGACATCTGGGAGAATGTCCCTTCTTGCTGGTTTGTGGCCTTCCTCTCCTGGGAGAACAGCGACCTCTAGCGGCTTGTGCTTGGCAGCTGCACACAGACAGGGCCTCTGATTCCTGCCTGGCTGCTATGGAGTTTAGCTCTCCATTTGCTGTGGGCATGGCCTGCCTTGGGCGGCTGCTCTGATATTGCAGAGCTGCGTCGGAGTGGCCAGGAGGCTGTTTATCTCCATGAGGGGCCTCCGAGCTGCCCTGCTGCCCAGGTGGTTAGGGTGCCCAGAGTTCCCCCTGATAGGCAGCTGCTTGGCTATGTGTCCCGGGACGCTTCCGTCCAGCTGTGAAGTCCCTGTCCCTTTAAGACTTTCAAAAAGCACTCGCTTTTCTTTGTCCCTGGGGCGCTGGCTGCAGGGACCCTCTCGCAGGTCTTACTGTCCTGTTTCCCTAGTTTCCAGCACCCCACGCATGCACTGTGTCTGCGCTCTGGTGTGGATGCCTAGGGCTGGGTGTTTAGCAGTCCTGGGCTCCCTCTCCCTCCCCGCTCCAACTCCCCTGCTCCTGCCTGGAGCTGGGGTGATGGGCGCTTGGCTCCCACTCGGCCACAGCTTGTATCTTACCCCCTTTGTGAGGCCCTGGGTTCTCACAGGTGTGGATGTAGTCTGGCTGTTGTCCTGTGTCTTCTGGTCTCTCTTTTAGGGATAGTTGTATTTGTTGTATTTTCAAAAATATATGTGGCTTTGGGAGGAGATTTCTGCTGCTCTACTCACGCCGCCATCTTGGCTCCGCCCATTAGCTGGTGCTTTTAATTTTTTTGTGTGGATTCAAGTTACTGTCTGGTGTCCTTTAATTTCAGCCTGAAGGAAAACTTTCAGTATTTCTTGTAGGGAAAGTCTGCTAGTGACAAATTCTGTCAGTTTTGGTTTATTTGGATATGTCTTAATTTCTCCTTCATTTTTTGAAAGATCATTTCTCTGGTTATAAAAGTCTTGATTGACAGTCTTTTCCTTTCAGCACTTTTAGTATGTCATCCCTCTGCTCCCTGACCTTCAGTTTCTGATGAGACATTAGCAGTTTATCTTTTTGAGGATCCTTTATTTAAAAAATGTGCCATTTTTCTGTGGCTATTTTCAGGATTCTCTCTTTGTCTTTCAATAGTTTGACTCTGATGTGTTGAAGTGTGAATTTCTTTGTTTTATTTTATTTGGAGTCATTGAGCTTCTTAGATATGTAGATTAATGTTTTTTTAAATAAAATTTGAGATGTTTTGACCTAATTTCTCCAAATATTATTTATGCCTTTACTCTCTCTGCTCCTTCTAGGACTTCCATTGTACATATTTTGGTATGCTTGATGATATTCCCAGAGATTCCTGAGGCTGTGTTCATTTTCCTTCATTTTTTTTTGTTCTTAGGAATTCCCAGTTTCTTTTATCCTCAAGTTTGTAAATTCTTCAATCACTTCAAATCTACTGCCAAGCACCTCTAGTACATTTTTTAAAATTGGGAACCATTTTTCTGGAGGGGCCTAAAAGTCATGACAAAATTGAGGGGAAAGTAAGTACAGAGGTTTCCCATATGCCCCCTGTGCCCACACATACATAGCTTCCTCCATTATAACATCCCCAACCACAGTGGTATATTTGTTACAAACGATGAACCTACATTTGATACATCTTAATCACCCAATGTCCAAAGGTTACATTAAGGTTTATTCTTGATATTATGCATTCTTTGGGTTTGGACAAATGTATAATGACATGTATTGTTATCATACTGAGTATATTCTCTGCTCTAAAAATACTCTGCCTATTCATCCCTCCTTCCCCACAGCCCCTAGCAACCACTGATCTTTAAAATGTCTGCATGGTTTTTTTGTCTTCTCCATAATATCATATTGTTTGACTCATACAGCCTTTTCACATTGGCCTGTTTCACTTACTAATATGCATTTAAGGTTCCTCCATGTACTTTCATGGCTTGACAGTTCATTTCTGTTTAGTGCTTAATAATATTCCATTGTCTGGATGTACCACAGTGTATTTATTCACCTTCTGAAGGAATCCTGGTTGCTTCCAAGTTTGGGCAACTGTGAATAAATCTGCTATAAATATCCATGTGCAGGTTTCTGTGTGGACTTGTTTTCAACTTCTTTGGGGAAAAACTAAGGAGTGTGATTGCTGGACTGTATGGTAACAGTATGTTTCGTTTTGTAAGGAACTGCCAAATTGTCTTCCAAAGTGGCTGTACCATTTAGCATTCCCACCAGCAATTAATGAGAGTTCCTGTTGCTTCCACAACCTCACCAGCATTTGGTGTTATCAGTGTTCCAAATTCTGGCCATTCCAATAGGTATATAGTAGTATCTCATTATCATTTTAATTTGCAGTTCCCTGATAACACATGATGTAAAGTATCTTTTCATAGGCTTATTGGTAATCTGTGTCTTTCCTTTTTGGTAGATTGTTTGATAATTAAGATCTTTGGCCACTCTTTAATCAGGTTGTTTGTTTTCTTATTGTTGAGTTTTAAGAGTTCTTTATATACTTAGATAGAAATACTTTATCAGATATGTCTTTTACAAATACCTGCTCCCAGTTTGTGTTTTGTCTTTTTACTCTCTTGATAATACTTTTCAAAGATCAGAAATTTTTTATTTTAATTTAAGTCTAGCTTATCAGTTCTTTCTTTCATGGATCATGGATTTGGGTTTATATTAAAATTCATCACCATACCCAAGGTTATGTATATTTTCTCCTATATTATCTTCTAGTAGTTTTATAGTTTTGTATAATGATCAAGTTAGGTCTGTGATCCGTTTTAAGATGCTTTTTTGTGAAGGATGTAAGGTTTGTGTCTAGATTCATATTTTTGCATGTGGATGTTCAGTTGTTCCAGCAACATTTGTTGAAAAGACTCTCTTTGCTCCATTGTATTGCTTTTGCTCCTTTGCCAAAGATTAGCTGAGTATATTTAGGTGGATTTCTTTGTGGACTTTCTATTCTGTTCCATTGATCTATTTGTCTACTCTTTTGCCAGTATCATATTTTCCTGATTACTCTAGCTTTACAGTAAGTCATAAAGTCAGGTAATATCAGTCCTCCAATTTTCTTCTCATATTGTGTTGACTATTCTGAGTCTTTTGCCTCTCCATATACACATTAGAATAAGTTTGTCAGTATCTACAGAGTAACTTGATGGGATTTTTAATTGGGATTGCATTGGATCTATAGATCAAGTTGGGAACAACTGACATCTTGACAATATTGAGTCTTCCTATACATGAGCATGAATTAAGTCTCCATTTATAAGTTTTTAAAATTTCATGCATCAAACTTTTGTGATTTGCCTCCTATAGATCTTGTACATAGTTTGTTAGATTTATACCTAAGTATTTCATTTTTCTGATGCTATTGTAAGTAATATCTTTTTTTAAATGTCAAATTCCACTTTTTCATTGATAGTATGTGGTAAGAAATTGACTTTTGCATATTAACCTCATATCCTTCAACCTTGGTATAATAACTTACTAGTTCCAGTAGCTTTCTGTCCATTCTTTCAGATTTTATACATAGATGAACATGTCATCTACAAGACACTTTTATTTCTTTCTTCCCAATCTTGTATACCTTTTATTTCCTTTTGTTATCCTAATGCATTAGCTAAAATGAATGTCCACTACAACATTGAAAAAGAGTGGTGAAACAGGACATCTTTGCCTTGTACTTGATACTGATCAGAAAGCTTTGCATTTCTCACCATTAAGTGTAATGTTAGCTCTAGGTTTTTTGGTAAGTATTCTTTATCAAGTTGAGAAAGTTCTAGATTTTTAACTTAATAGTTCTAAATTTAAAATCCCAGTTATTGTACTGTTCTACCCCCAATTTCTATTGCATTTTTAAAATAATTTCTCCTTATGATATTCTCTATTTGGTGATACATCATTTTCATATTTTTCTTGAATTCATTAGACATAGTTTCCCCTAGTTCTTATTTATAATAGCTGATTTAAAGTCTTTGTTTAAGAAGGCCAGCATCTGGGTTCCTCAGGGGCAGTTTCTATTGTCTGTCTGCTTTTTTTCCCTCTGTATGGGCCCATATTTCCCTATTTCTTTGCATGTCTCATTTTTGTTGTTGTTTAAAACTGGATATTTTAAATGATATAATGTAGCAACTCTGGAAATCAGATTTCCCCAACCATGACTTGATGTTGTTGTTTATTTGTTTATCAACTTTCAAGGACTAATTCTGTAATTGCTATTTTCTTTGTCATGTGTGGCCACTGAAGTGTTTACCTGGTTAGTTTAGTGGTCAGCTAATGATTAGGCAGAATGCTTAAATGTCTTGAAGCAATTAAGTCCCCTACTCTTTGCCAAGTGACTTTGTAGTTTAGTTCAGGCAAGGCTTCAATCCTGCAGCAGTTTATTCTGCCTTTTCACTTACTTCCTGTTCTATCAGGGTATCGAGGTCAGTAGAGTTTAGAAACTGGGCCTTCTTAAGCATTTCTTAGAGGTACTCAATTCTGCAAATGTGTGTAGATTTCTAGATCCCCAAGTATGTGTCAGAGATTTGCAAAGCATGCTATCAACATCTCATTCCCCAGTATTTCTCTTAGGGTTTTTTGGCCAGCCTCTTGTTTTCCTCAGCTGGTGTTTCTGCCTTAGACAGCTGAGATATTAGATTATTTGCTGCTGATTGTTTAAACAAACAACTAGGGGTAGGATTTCTTACTGTGTGAGCTCTGAGACAGGTCAAATAAAGACTAACCCGTTCATAAATGGGGCTCCTATTCAAAGCTTCCAAATAGATAAAATAATGTCAGTTCTCTAGGAATAGGACTTTTTGGGGAGTTCCACACCCACTCTGCCCCCTCTAGTGGCTGCTAGGCCTCTGGTTTTCACAGCTACTGCAGATGTGAGACTGCTGATTTAGGAGGCTACCATGGAGCTGGGGAGAGGAAGATAGAACAAAGTAAGTCACAATGTCACAAAGCTCACTGTTACTACGGAGATTCAGCCTTTTTTCTTGAACAAGTTCTCCTTAGAGTTTTGAAAGTTTTGGTTTCCAGAGTTCTGGGAAAGTTAATTTTGATAGTTTTTGCCAGTGTTATTGCTTATATGGAGGAGAGGATTTTCAGATGTGCCTCTTCAGATTACTTCTATTTTAAGAAGTATAAAGTTTTAAATAATATTGGTCATTCATAAGAAAAATGGGTTTTGAGGGTACAGTCTACCCTCAACATGAAGAAGTAAGAGTTATTTTTTGTTTTCTGTGTGTTTTCCCCTTACAGCAAAGTTTGGGTCTTTACCCATCCTGAATGTGAAGTTTCAGTTCTCAAAAAGATGCTAACTTTTTTGGTTTTATGTTGACTCACATTATGCTTTTGGGTCATGGTAAAACACAAAACAATAGTATTTCTTACTTAGAGAGAAGTTAAAATTTTTAATGACAAGGTTGTAAATGTAGTTTTCTTAATAACACAACCAAGACTAAGGTTATTTTCCTGACAACACTTTTTTTCTGTTTCTCTTCTCCAAGATTGGAGCCTAAATTCAAAATAATAAAACTATCAAGACATCTTTCAAACCAAAAGCATCTTGGCATTTCCCAGACAGCAGCCAGAATATGCAAAAAATTTGCTTCCTCACAGCATAGCATTCATAAGTAAAGAAGGATGCAAGGAGGGATGCTAAAAATAATTAGGTATAATTGTTATGCTCCATGTTTTTAAAATCAGCCTATCAGTATTATAAGAGCAGCCCTTTTCCATCTTACTATGCTGATGGACAGTGACTGCAATAGGGTGTCAGGGGGATTTGATAATATGGGTGAGTGTAGTAAACACAATGTTTCTCATGGGAAACCTTCATAAGAGTGTATATCAATGATACCTTAAAAAAAAAAAAGAAAAAGAGCAGCCTGTTTCATTATGTCCACAATGTAAGAAAGGTGTTAAAGCAAAGAGAAGAGTTTATCCTTTCTAGATGATTATTATTCAAGGTAAAATGTTGTGACTGTGAATGTTCAGTGATTGTAGACCTTCCCAAATGGGTAAAAGCATATGGGTTCACGTGCAAGGACTTGCATGATGACTGTCAACATTATTTGTTTCCAAGATGATTTTATGCCTTAGTTAAAAATAACCTTTTAGTGTTGATACTAACTTCGGTGCACATCTTACAAAAATATTATAAAGCCTTCAAGACTTCTAAATACATCCACTGTCCATATCACCCACAGAGCTTAGGCAAATAGAGAAAACAAAAGTAATTATCAAAAATAAGTTGGTCGAGAAGACTAAGCCTCCTTCCCCAGGTTCTAATAATGTCTTCTCAAAGTAGTCAGCAACTTAGAAGTTGTTGACCTCAAGAAGCACAGCAGTCACCCATAGGTTTGTGGGTTATACTACATCCCGATGAGAATTCTTCTCTTTTTCATTCTGATATTTGAAATTAATAGGTTCACTAGATCATTTGGTCCCATCAACAAGGAGTTTGTTTATTCTCTCCTTTCTTTTTTTCCTAAGGATCCTGCCATAATTGACTGATAGGAAAATAGACTTGTGGATCTGATATCACTGTCATAACTAAAACTTGGATGATTAAACTGTCAGAGCTCTGAGACTTGAGATTTCCAGAAAAATTCCATCTCTAAAGCAGAAGACTTATGGAGGGAGATGCTAACCCAAGCACAGGTAACAAGAAATGATTTTAAAGTAATTAGTGAAATTGATGAAGGAATATGATTATAATTGTTGTATTGATATTTTTAGTAATGTGCAACATGTTCTTTTTTTGATTAGCCATACGATGCAGCCCTTTTCCTTCCCCTTGGCTGTATTCTCTAACCCTCAATTTGGTAGGCCATTACTTGTGCCAACTGGAATAAACACTCTCTCTAAAAAAACCAAAAACCTAGTCAATGGGCCACCTTCCTAAACATCTCTGCTGGTATTGTCTACATCTATACCAAGAACAGACTCCCTCCTTGATTGCTGCATTGTTCTAACAACCTCTCAAAGTTCATGATGGAATAGAGTTTGGCTCAGACAATAGATATTTATGGAGCCAGATGCTAAATTCCTTAGAGTATGTCCCCTTCCTCATGGGCATACTCCATAGAAATTCAGAATCACAAAAGATTCCCTATGTACCACCATTGCAAGGGAGAGTCTCTTATAGATAATCATTCACTCATCCATTCACTCTTTCATTTTGCATATCATAAAATTTACCCACTTAAAGTTTCAGTGACCTTGCCAAGTCATGCAACCTCACCATTAAAGATAGAACATTTTTATCCCCCCTCATGCCTATTTGTAGTTAATCCCTGTTCCCAAATCCAGTCCCAGGCAACCAGTAATCTACTTTCTATCTCTATAAATTTGCCTTTTCTGGACTTTTCATACAAATGGAATTTAACTTAGCATAATGTTTTTAAGGTTCATCCATGACATAGCATGTGTCAGCAGTGCATTCCTTTTTATAGCTGAATAGTGTTCCACTGAATGGTGACAACACATTTTGTCTTTTTGTTTACCAGTTGTTGGACATTTAGGTCATTTCTATTTTGGGCTGAATATGCTGCTGTGAACATTCACATGCAAGTCTTTCTGTATATGTATGTTTTCATTTCTCTTGAGTAGCTGCTTAGAAGTGGAATTGCTAGGTTATAAGGCACTTTTACATTTAACTTTTTAAGAAACTGTCACACTGTTTTCCAAAAGGCCGTACCATTTTACCATTCTATCAGCAATGCATGAAGATTCCAATTTCTTCACATCATTGACATTTGTTATTGCCTGTCTTGTTTATTATAACCATTCAAGTGGGTAAAAAATGATAACTTATTGTTATTTTAATTTATATTTTTGTAATGATTAATGGTGTTGAGCATCTTTTCATGTACTTATTAGCCATTTACACAGATGGTTTCTTTGTTGAAATGTCTTTTCTTTTACCTATTATTTGATTGGATTGTTTTCTTATTATTGAATTGTAGGTGCTCATTGTATATTATGGATACAAATCCTTTATCAGATTATATAATTTGCAAATATTTATTCCTGTCTTTAATTTGTCTTTTCATTTTCTTAATGGTGTTTTCTTAAGGTGCAACAGTTTTGAATGTTAATGATGTCCAATTTATCAGTTTTCCCAGTGATGGACTGTGTTTTTGGTCCCACAAAGAAATAAATGATGGGTGGAAACTTTAATCTAAGAAATCTTTGCCTAACACAGGGCCTGAAAGATGTTCTATTTTCTTCTAAAAATTTTATTGCTTTAGCTGTTACATTTAAGTCTATGAACCATTTTGAGTTAATTTTGTGTATTATATGAGCTAGTTTTGTGTATTTTATGGATAATCATTTGTCCCAGCACATTTGTTGAGCAGATTATCCTTTTCCCAAATTAATTGCCTTAGCACCTTTGTCAAAAATAAATTAACTACATATATGAGGGTTTATTTCTGGTCTCTCAGTTCTGTTCAATTAATCTCTATGTCTGTCTTTATGCCAGTACTACTTCTCTGGAAGATCTTAATATGAAAACTTATTAATACATCCTGCAAGTTAATGACTCCTCAGAACTTCTAGAGAAAGTAGGATTTACACAAGTATTGAGGTGGGGCAGTTTTATTTTGCAGCAGCATATTTTTAAATCAAAATATAGTTGATATACAATATTATGTTGGCTTCAGATTATGACACAGTGACTTGACAGATATATATATTATTAAACCTCACCATGATAATGGTAGTTATCATCTGTCAACATACAAAGATGTTACAGTATTATTGACTATATTCCCTATGCTGTACTTCCATCTCCATGACTGATTTATAATTTGAAGTTTGTACCTCTTTACCCCCTTCACATATTTCACTCATCCCCCTGTCCCTACCCCTAGGGCAACCACCAGTCTATTCTCTGTATTTATGGTTCTATTTCTGTTTTGTTTGTTCATTTATTTTATTTTTAGATTCTACATAGAAGTGAAATCATATGGTATTTATCTTTCTCTGTATGACTTGTTTTACTTAATGTAATATCTTTAGGTCCATCCATGTTGTCACAAATGACAAGATTTCGTTCTTTTTTATGGCTGAATAATATTCTGTTGTATACATGCACTACATCTTCCTTATCCATTCATGTATCAATGAATAGTTAGGTTGCTTCCATATCTTGGATATTGTAAATTGTACTACAGTAAACATAGGGGTGCATATATCTTTTCAAATTAGTGATTTTGATTTCTTTGGGTAAATTCCCAGATGTGGAATTGCTGGGTCTTATGGTCTTTTCTATTTTTATCTTTTTTAGAAACCTCCCTACTGCTGCACCAATTTACAGTCCCACCAACAGTGGACGAGTGTTCCATTTTCTCCACATCTTGCAAACACTTGTTATTCTTGCTTTGTTGATATTAACTACTCTGACTGGTGTGAGGTGACATCTCATTGTGGTTTTGATTTGCATTTCTCTGATGATTAGTAATGTTGAGCATCTTTTCATGTGTCTGTTGGCTATCTGTATATCTTCTTTGGAAAAATGTGTATTCAGGTCCTCAGCTCTTGTTTTAATCAGATTATTTATTTTTTGGGGTTGAGTTATCTGAGTTCTTTGTATATTTTGGATATTAGCCCCTTATCAGATATATAATTTGCAAATACCTTTGCAACTAAATTCATTTTATTTCATTTCCTTTGTTGTGCAGAATCTTTTTAGTTTGATATAGTCCCACTTATATTTGCTTTTGCTTCTCTTCCATGGGGAGACATATCCAGAAAAAAAGTAGTAATTCTAGTACTCAAGAGTTTGCTGCCTGTGTTTTATTCCAGGAATTTTATGGTTTCAGGTCTTATATTTAGGTATTTAATCCATTTTGAGTTTATTTTTGTGTATGGTGTAGGACAGTGATCCTGTTACATTTTTTCGCATGTAGCTGTCAGAGTGTCTTTATAAATCGTTCAGAAACAGAACAATAGGCCTTTGGTAAATTATGTTGGATTGAGATATACTAATCTTACATTTCACTAATTCTAATACATCTGTAACAAGTTATATCTGCAAATAGTGTCACTGGTTCTGTAGAGAAAATGCTATATTGATCAGCCTTTTTCACAGGAATACCTTGGGCGGTGCCCAGTGGATTGCTACACTCTTCATGTTAATACAGTTCTTTGCATAGGTTCAGCGTCAGTTCCCTTTCTTACCAGGTTCTAACTGAAAAATTAAATTTGTGACCATGACCATAACATATACACTGACCATAATATAATAAGGTCTTTCAGTGTAGCACAGAGAAGGCAAACAGGGACTCTGTGGCATCTTACTACACTGATGGACAGTGACTGCAATGGGGTATGGGGGGGACTTGATAACATGGATGAATGTAGTAACCACATTGTTGTTTCATGTGAAACCTTCATAAGAGTATATATCAGTAATACCTTAATAAAAAAAAATAATTAGCAACTTTCCCAATATACATCTCAAATAGTCTGAGCATATTTTAAAGGCTATTTATAAAATAAATTTTAATAAAACACAAAATCCTGAAAAATATATATATAACAAGGTCTTTGTAGTAGTCATTAGGTCTGTTGACAAACATTCTGATTCTCCTCTCCTTCTAAGCACATGTTAGGACTGTATTTTCTTAGCCTTCTTGAAGTTAGTTATGGTCATGACTTGATCTGGCCGACAAAATAAGTGATGGCAGTTTAAAAGCCTGCATGGAATTCCCCAAGTTCCCTATTCCCGCCTCGTGGAAGTGTTTGTGATGACATGGAACCTCCATCAACCTGGGTCTCTGAGTGACAAGCAGAACCCCCATGACAAGCCACATTAAACACTGTAGCTTGATTAAGAAATAAATATTAGTTGTGCCACAGAGGTATCAGGGATATTACTGTAACATAACCTAGCTTATTACAACTGCTACAAACTACACTTAGCATGGGAACATTGCCTAAAAACCTGTCAAATCGTTAGTTTGGGATCTGCTCTAATTAGGCGTCTAGTTTGGGGTTCCAGTCCTTCATCTGCCAGACAAATTGAGGACCAGCTCCTCTGGTCAGATATGGGGTCCATCATCCCTTCAAAATACATATGTTTACCTACTTCATCAGGGGAAAGAGCTTGTCCTCAAGAACCGGCTTGTCTGGGGAGGAACCCTAGCTCGTATGCAGGGGATAGGTTTGGCCATGTTCCTTAATTTATATGCCTGTTTTCACATTTGTAAAATACAACAGCAACTACACCCTATAGTAATAACTATAAAGCCTTTAGGAGAGTGGCTGGCAGATAGTGTTTGGTGGGTATTAGCTGTTAGTGGAGAATAGCTCTGTCTGGCGGCCTTCACCTCTTCCCAGCCAGCTATCCAGAGCATGCGGATCCTCCCATTCACCTCCTTCTATTGAGAACTGAGCACAGGGCAGAATAGTCAACCCTGGGAGGCTTGGGTCCAATTCAAATGGTAAAGGCCTTGGCTCTAGGTGAGAGCCATAGTGAAAAACGAAGTCAAGAGCTATGACTGTGACCTCGGTTATAAGCATAGTTAAGCAGCTGGGAAGTTGATAGCAGGTATCAGGGCTGGGAACTGACCAAGTCTAACTGGCTTCAATCAGTGGGAACTGGGAAGCAAAAGTCACATTCCCATTCACACCCAAATAATCCACACAACACATGTGGGATGTCTGATTTATTCAAACTGTTAGTCATAGGCCCCCCCATGAAACAGGAACTTAATACCCAGGAGCTGTGGGGCTGAACAGGGCAGGGCTATCCAAGCGTGAGGAAGTAAAAGGAGCTCAGCTGAGCAGCCAGAGCAGTGGTCAGGCCCAGGAGAGGCCTGGCCTCACAGAGCCCAACCCCACTCATGGCCTTAGCATAGAACCTCGCCACCTCCTCATTGGGGTTGCCCTGTGCAGGGTCGAACCACATCTGGATGCAGCGGCCGCTCCCTCGGCTGTAGTTGGTGGCCTTGTAGGAGTGACTCCAGATTTCACTGCACAGAGCAGCAGGTGTGGGGAAGTAGAAATCAAAGCGTTGGCAGGAAGCTTCCAGTGGGCACTGGTTATACCCTGTAGGGAGGAAGAAAGACCTTTAGCCACTGGGCCCAGAACAATCTCTGGTTCTGCCAGCCCCACTACCCCAAATCTTCATATACCTGTTCTATGCCCCCACACCTCCCCTCCCCCCTGACCCCAGACCCTCACCTGAGGTCCAGTCCCAGCCTGTGTGCCAGTTGCTCTTGCAGGTGTGGGAAGTGCGGCAGTCTTCCCACCAGAGCTGACAGTCCTCTTTGCACAGGGGCACATTCAGGATTCGCTCTTTGCGCCAGCTCTGGTTCACCTGGGAGATGTCGGTAGAGAATATAAGGGCTCAGGTTCAAGACTATCAGCAGCCCAGCCCTGAAGAGACCCAGAGCTGAAGAGGCAGCCAAAGGAGACTCAGCTCCTCTGTAAAGCTGGGGGTACTAGGGAGGACACTCCTACCAGCTGGATCCAGGGCCCCAGGTTGGGGGAGCACTCATACAGGCAGGTGTCCTGGATGAAGTGCCATTTGCAGGCGGGCTCCATCTTGCCGCAGTGGTTCCAGTTGAAACTGTACAGGTAGGAAATGTCCTTGTGGGCTTCCTGGCTGGTGTTGGTGGAGCAGCAGGAATTCTTCTTCCAGGGACTGCACTGTGGGGGAGACACATGACTGACCCCCACATCCAGCACAGCGAGAACATTCCCACAAGCAGCCTCTCCCTTTTAATTCTTGATCCCCAAAGGCAGTCTTTCAGAGAGACTCTTGCTGTTGGGGGGCCCTCTTTGGGAGAGTTGCAGTAATTATAAAACTCGTTAATTCACATCTTTCTTGAGCTCCAACTTACTCTAACCCAGGAATTTTCCTAGGAACTGGGGACACAGCAATGAACCCTTATCACTGGATAATTAATTGCTTTGGAAGAAAATAAAGCAGGGGAAAGGGCTGGGGAATTGCAGTTTTCTAGAAGGGTCAGGTTAAGCCTCATTGACAAGGTAACAAAGACCTGGAGGTTAGGAAACAAGTTAAATAAATTGTAACCCCAGAATAGTTCTAATTCCATAAATACTCAATACATTCTTATAGAATGAATGAAAACCCACAGCCTAGAATTTAGTACGAAGCAAAATATTAAAATGTGCACTTCTAAAAAAATAGAGGCTGAGGAAGTTAAAGTCAAGACTGCTCAAAGAATCCAAGTCATACCACCACTTTGTCAGTCTGCGCTGGTTGCTGCGGGCTCAGTGATTCAAAACAAGCACGCATAGAGAGGACTGTGATCATTATGTGCTAATGAAGTTAAACTGAACATTTGCATACTGGAATGCATATTACAAGTGATTTTACTTTTGTTTTTCTTTACAATTATGGCATCATATTGATTTTTTAAAAATGTTTAGATATATTCAGTATATTAAAGGGGCTGGGGCAAAATCATTGTCATAGGAAGGAGATTTCAGGTCTGACAGGGTCCAGAGACCCTGTGGAAATGTTTGTTAGGTGCATGAATCAGCCACCCTCACCATGAGAAGAGATTCACTTTTCTTGAGCCGTTTGGAGTTGGCAGAGAATAAGCCACTATGTACAGTGCGCACTTTCTCCTCTCAGACTCTTAGCAGTGTCAGTCCTGGTCTAAACCGAAATAAAAATCAACCCCTGGGATGGGTCCTTCCAGTGTCATTTCCCAGGCTTCTCTCTGCGCCCGCTTCCTGATTCCTGTAATGTAGAAATCCAGCCAAGAAGCTGAGCCTGGCACTGTGCTGGCAACACCGGGCACAGTATGTGTCGCCCATATGAGTGCAAACTGAAGGTCTCCTCAGGTGGCCTCTTTGCCACCACCGTGGAGGGGATTTGAAATTTCCATCTCCTGCCTTCCTCTTCCTGAGTCAGCCCCTGCCCACCCCAGACTGACCCACAGCTCACCTGCCCGTGCAGCTTGTCCTCAGGGCCTGGCTTTATCTTGTGGTGCTTGGCGTCCATGCAGATGTTGAGCAGGTCAGTCTTGGGCCGGGATGCCCACACGGCGGCCACCCCCACCAGAAGGAGCAGCTGTGTTGTAATGGATCTGGCCATGTCAGTCCCTGAAGGAAGAGCTGTGGTCAGTGGCAGAAGGGATGTGGAGGTGGGGCCTCAAGGTGTGGGAACAGCCCCAGGGGGTGGAGCCCCATGAAGCCTGGGGCGGGTAATGCCCCACACCCACACCTCAGTCTTCCCAGCTCAGTGAGGGGTGGGATCAGACACCACCCTGTGGGACAGACGGGGCCTGGGCCTCACTGGCTTACTCAGGTGGTCATGAGGATCAAGTGATGCAACTAGAGACAGAGTTTGGGCCAAATGCAAAAATAGCCAAGAGGTTGCCATAGGTCCACAGTCCCTTGTTTGAAATCCTTTATTTTCAGAAAATAAAATTTTTAGGACTTCATAAAAGTCTGAAATACAAAATAAGGTAATAAATTTATATGTACTCAACAATCAAGCACATCTGTGGTGAAACAGACTTCTGGGATAAATAAAACTACAATAACCTCACTTTAATTTTCAGGTCAGATTTTGTCATCAAAGGACTTTGTACAAAAGTTTACAATATCTCAGTTTTAGAGCTCCAGATAAACTGTAGACTGATGTTTGTTTGTTTATCTTTTTAAAAAGCTTTGGTACCAGCCCTTTCCATCCTCATCATTTGGCCTCTCCCAGAGACCCTCTGACCTGAGGGCTGTCACAGGGCACAGAGGCTTGGGGAGTGGGTGTGGGCAGCCAGCCAGCCAGCCAGCCTGTGGGGCCTTGGGAGGCTTCTGAGATCCCCGCCACAAAGCTGGCCTCCCCTTTGCCTTCAGAGCACCTCAATCCTCCAACTCAAACACTGAGCTTTGGGACAAGGCTGTTCTCTCACCCACTGCTTACCAGGTGCCTGGCTCTCCTAAAACACTCAGTATTCAGCATTCATTTCCCACAGCTCTTAAAGCTTATGTACCCTCTCTACTCACAAAGCTGCCTTGCTTCCACATTGCCCCCCTCTCCTGCAGAACTCAGGCATCTTGCTTGGGCCTTGGAATGGGGCCTGAGCTGGTCCAGGCTGACTGTGCCCAGCAGGGCTTGGGGACACCTGGAATTGAATTCCTCCTCCTCCTCCTCCTCCAGGCTGTGCTGAAAGGCAAGGGCCCTGGGTTCTAGTTCGAGGACAGACACTAACTTGTATGTAAAACCTTAGGCAGGCCCTGCTCTGCTCTGGGCCCCAGTCTCCACTTCTGGATTCTCTCTGCTTCAGGAAAAGTAGATCCTCCTAGTCCAGCAAGTCCTTCAACACAGGCTGGGAGTGCCCAGTGTGGTGGGTAGTAGGGGCTGGGGAGGGGCATACCTGGGAGAAGAGGTAGCTCCTGGTCTGGCTCAGGCTTCCGCTCTGCCCTACCACCCCCCCTTGCCTTACTCCAGGGGACATCTGTGGCTTAGTGGCCTAGGAGACGGGCAGTAGGGCAGGCAGTGAGAATGTTGGCCCAGGAGTGGAGCCTGGGATAGGGCGAAGGCCATTCAGCAGTTAATTATTGCACGTGGGCACCAGCCAGGCCTCCATGGGAGGTGGGTAGGAGGGGATGGATTAATAGTGCAGGCCTAAGGCCTGTCCCTAAGCTCTACTAACCCATTTTCTCCCCACAATTCAGATCTAATAAAACCTTGCAGCCTGAGTTGTCAGAGTCCTTTAAAATAATCTGGTCTACTTCTTGTTATACAAATGAGAATGAGACTCAGAGAATTAAGATCAAGCCAACTGCAGGGCAATGGCTGGAGTGAGGGCTTCCAAGGCCCCAGCCAGCTGTACAGAACAAGAAGCTCCCATGTCCCCCAGGAACTCCAACTTCATCAACCTCAGGCATTGCCCCCCAAATCTCAGGCATTTGAAAGATCAGAGCCTCAGTTGTTCCAAGGCCCCACTCCCCTCCTGTCTGCCTGTTACCCACCCACACAGGTATCCTCTCTACAGCATCTAAGAGTCTGCTCTAACTTAGACTCCTCCCACCACTCCCACCCCAGCCCAGGACAGAAGCCTTCCTTTTGTCACCCTCTGAAACCATGGTGGTACCACTGGTGGGGAAATGGAAGAGGGGAGCAGATTTGGGCAGGAGGAAATGCTGAGCTCCCTTTGGTCAAGGTGCCTGTGTGTGACCCGGGGTGGTGGGGTTGTAAAGACAAACGCTCAGGGGAAGGGTCTAGGTGGGATGCAGATGTGGGAGCTGTGAGCCCATGGATGGCAGCAGAAGTTCAGGGAAGTTGGGGCCCCAGTGCCCTCTGGAAGGCCACAGATCCATGCCCGTGGAGCAGGGCCGATGGGGAGCCAGAGTGATGCCCGGGTTCTTGTTTGCGGAGTTGAAGAATGAATTTCGCAAACACCCGAGGTAGGAGAGCCAGGGAGAGGCTTTTATTGAGAGATACGATGAGAGGACAGAGCTCCTGGCTCACACCAGTAGGGGACAAGAGAGTCCATAGTGGTGTGTTGTCTAGGGGTTTTATAGGCAGTTGACGATTTTGGTGAACTGGATAAAGGCTTAGGGGTGTGGACTTGTTAAGTGGTCTCTGAATATTTAGAATTAACTTAACACAAGGAACTTCTTGCTTTGATTTCTCCCTGAGATACCAGGGTCTTGGTCTAGGAGGATATCAAACAAGGCCACCTGCCCAGCCCCCAAGGTGGGCTGAGGTATTGTTTGCTAAAGAGTGAGTTAAGAATCTTACTTCCTAACTTCCTGGGTATCAAAATGCAATCTTATCTTTAAGGTGGAATCCTTCCTGCCTTTTACTATGTTTTTTATGGCAGGGCTTGCTTGCTATTATTAATTGTTCAGATTGCAAATCACCTCATCAGGTCTGAAGGAGGAAAGACAGCACATAGGCCTGGGCCTTTTAGCATGCTAAATTGAATCTTAAGATTATAAATGATTAGCATAATAAAAACATGTGCTTCTCTTTCTTTATCTGGGAAATATTACCTGATCTCACTGAAGAATGACTCTAGAGCTTAATGTTTAACACAAGAGTTTTGGTAGGGGGGTTTCCTTGCAGGTAGTTACATTGCTCTGACTGTAAATATCCTGCCTGCTTTTTCCAGAGGCCCTCAACCTGCTCTGACTACACACACAGTCCCTGTTTCAAGAGGAGGTGGCTGCGTGACCAGAGGAGAATCAGCCAAGGAGCACCCAATCGGCCTGCAAAGAAATTGACTCCCAGGAGACCCCAAACTCGTACCCTGCTTTCCCTCTCCGTCAGAGTGGGGCTTACCTGGATACTGTGACAACCTGGGAGATTTAAGCCTTCTGAAGACCTCAGCAGGTAGAGGACCACTAGAACCCTTGGACCTCCCTCCTGGCTTTACAAGCCCAGCCAGCCTTCCCCTGATTGGAGAAGAATGACCAGGTGTCTAGGAATGCCTGAAGGTGGGAGCTCCTCTAGATGGGACTTGCTCCTACCCCCATACTCCATGCCTGCCCTGGGGACTGATCTTTAACTGGGCTTTGTGGCGCCTCCACTGCAGGTGTGAGGTTTGGTCCCTGAGCTGGGCCCCTGGGCCTTGAGGGCTTCAGAGGTAACCTGCAGGTGGAGGTGAGTTGGAGGTGGAGTTCTGATCCCTGGGGAGTCCCTACCCTTGTTGAGTCTCATGACCTGATTGAATCTGGGGGGGCCCACCATCTGGCCCCCAGGGAGGCAAAGGGTGAAGCAGCCCCCTTGGAGCCAATTCCAAGATTATCTGCCTCAACTGGAAGCTTACTACCAGCAAGGTTAGCCATCAGCATCCACCCCAGTCTGAAGACTGCCCTGTAACCAAAGATAACAGGAAGGCATCTGACCCTCACAGGTGGGAGCTCTGGGCTGCAGGGAGTGGCAGTGGGAGAAAAGGGGGCTTTTGCTGAGTGCCAGCACATGGCTTACTCAATGGCTTATTGCCATCCTCACAGCTGCAGGAGCGGCAGCTCGCAGGCAGCGAGGAGTGGCTAGGAGTCAGGTCTGAGCCTGATGCCAGCCTAGCTTCTTTCACAAAGAAAGGAGAGCTCTGTGAGGAGCCCTCAGGGCATCAGCCTAAGGATTGCAGAGCCAGTGTTTCTTCTCTGGCCTTATCTCTTGCCCTTGCCTTCTTAACTTAGCCGCCTAGAAATTCTGCTTGCAACTTCTATTGCCTCCAAACCTTTGCCCGTGCTGAACCCTCTCCTTGGAATGTCATTCCTCCTGCCATTTTCTGCTTGGCACACATTCCTCAGGAAGCCTTCCCTAATGTCTCTGTGCTTCCCTGTAGCAAAGAGTCAGCTCATTGTTCTGAGTTACTGGTTCTCGGGTCTGTCTGCCTCCCCCAGACTGTACCAGGTATCTAAGAACCCTCTGGTTGGCAGGGACCAGCAGACTGGGTGCTCAGAAAGCATCTGTTGACCGACAGAATGAGTGCACAGATTCCCTAACTTCCTGAGTATTCCCTTTGTGCCAGGCCCAGGGGATCAGGTGTGTATGTTTTGTTGGGGAGAAGCCAGACAATAAACACAGTAGATTAGATACTTGTACAAGGGAACCAGGGTGATGTGAAAAGTAAATGCCTGGATGACTTCTTTTGGTTGGGTGTTCAGAAGTCGTTTGAGCGGAGAATTGTAGGTTGAAATCTAAATAGCTATGAGGAGCCAGCCTGCAGAGGATGAAAGAACATTCCAGGAACACAGAGAGGGAACTGCTGGAGTAAAGGCCCCACGGTGAAAAGTGTGAATGGAGCTCATGTACGGGGGTGTGGAGGGGAAATGGTTTGACATGAGATCTGAGGGGTAGGGGAACAGAGCCTCCTATGTCATAGACAAAGTTTGGTTTTTCCAACAGTTATCATAGGAAAGTATTAAAAGTTTGGTGAGGGGTTGTCACATACTAAGGCACTTCTGGTGTTTGTTTTTACTTTGTAAAAAACATGTCCACTAAAGAGTGAAACTCATGGATGAAAGTTTGATGGTGAATAGTATATCTACAGTTCTTAAAGTATCTCCCTACAAATATACTTACTAATTACAAAGGGAACAAAGAAGTGGAAAAACCTGGCAGACCCAATCTCAAAAGATCAGTTAAAATAATCAGGAATGGGCAAACCTGACACCGTGTGCCTCTCGTTATGATGTATCAAGGACACAGTGTGGCTTTTGAGATATTTGTATCAAAAATGCATAACCTCAGTCTAATGATGAGGAAACAAACTCAAAATGAAGGCTATTCTACAAAATATCTGGCCCATGCTTTTACAAAATGTCAAGGTTATAAAAGAACCTCCCCTCCCTCCAATATCCATCTGTAGGTGGTTGAATTGGATGTGACATATATATATATGCAGGTAGAATATTGCTCAGCCATTTAAATGAACTAGATCTCAATAAATCAATATAGCGAAATCTTGGTAACCATGTTCTTATAAGACACATGGCAAATGAAAACCACACTGAGATACTCTTTTTTCCACATATTAATTTAGGAGAAAATCAAAAGTTTGACACCATACCCTGTTGCCAAGACTGTGGGGAGACACTCATGCATTGTTGCTGGGGGCCACATTGATACAATCCTTATAGAGTTGTGACTATCAAAATGATAAATCCATATTCTCCTTGACCCAGCAATCCCTCTTCTGGACTTCAGGTATAACATTTTAGTATGTAAAATCAGATTATCAACTGCATTATTTGTCATTTTAAAGAGGGAAACAATGCAGGTGTTCACCACTGGGACCCAGCCTAGCCCACATCTGTAAGGGAAGGAAGGGGAAAGAAACTTTCTTTCCCACCAGGAGCCAAAAAACTCGCCGACCAATCTCCCCCCACCTTCCTCCACCAATCCCCTCATCCCCCTGTTGTGTGGGAATGAAGAACCTGGCATGAGGGGGAGCCTGGTGCAGAGAAGTAAGAGCCCCAGATGGAAGGATCAGCCTTCACTCCTACTTGCTGGTGAACTTCAAGCTAGTCTCAGTCCCTCTTTTGGGCCTCATAACAGGAATGGTGAACAGTGAGGCATGCCCTCCACCCACCTACTCATCCCCCAGTTATTGACAAGACACAGACACATGTGGCTCTATTAGGCTAGGCTGTCAGAGGAGACTCGTAGGACCCATCTTGGATCAGGAATCAATGAGCAGGGCACTGTGAAGCCCCCTCATCTGAGAGAGCTGAGCTGGTCCATCCATGTTGCCAAAAATGGCAGAATTTCTTTTCTCTTATGGCTGAATAATATCCCATTGTGTTTATGTACCACTTCTTTATCCATTCAGCTACTGATGGACACTTAGGCTGCTTCCATATCTTGGCTATTGTAAATAAAGTGGCAAAAAACATAGGGGTGCATATGTCTTTTCGAATCATCCATTTTGTTTTCTTTGGGTAAATTCCTAGAACTGGAATTACTGGGTCAGATGGTATTTCTATTTTTAGTTTTTGAGGAACCTCCATACTGCTTTCCACAGTGGCTGCACCAATTTACATTCCCATGAACAGTGTAGGATTCCCATTTCTCCACATCCTTTCCAACACTTGTTATTTCTTGCCTTTTGGATAGTGGCCATTCTGACTGGTGTGAAGTGTTATCTCATTGTGGTTTTGATTTGCATTTCATTGATGATTAGTGATGTGGAGCATCTTTTCATGAGCCTCTTGGCCATCTGTATTTTTCTTTGGAAAAATGTTCAGGACATCCACCCATTTTTTACTTGGGTTATTGCATTCAGCCAATGTTAACTGAGTGCTTATTATATATCAGGCACTGTGCTAGGTGCTGAGAATACTCACTTGAACAAAACAGATCAGTCTCTACCCTCATGAGCTTAAGGTTTTAGTCAGGGGTGGGGGAAGACAGAGAACTGTAGGCATAAAAAAAAACAGCAAGTGCGAAGTCCCTGAGGCTTTTGCACTTCCTCCTCTCAACCATCCAGTAAAACCATCAATACTCCTGTTACGGAAAATACTGAAAAAAAACTGGACTGGATCGCTGACGAAAAACCAAGTGGCACTCGTAGTTCTTGGAGTGTTGAGGCTTTATTTCATACTGGCTGGCTCAGAGGGGAGTAATCTCCCAAAAAGTCTGAGCCCCAAACAAAGGCAAAGGGAGCAATATATATCTTTCTGCTTCCATATCTGTAACCTTCCTAAGTGCACAGCAAGCGAGCAGGCAAGGGGGAGGGAGCTTAGGGACTACCTTGGGAACCGGTGCTCGGCAGAGCGGGAAACCAAGGGACTGTTTTTTGTTGTTGTTGTGTTGAGGAGGGGAGCAAGACAGAGGGGAGCCACCCGGGCTAGATTGCTGTCCTCGTAAATCTTTCCCTATCACTCCAATTTTTATAGTTTAAGTAAGCTACATCCCTGGTAAATGGGATTATCGTTTACCACTTACCACCCATTACCATGGGTGGGGTTAAGAGTTTAACTCAGCACAGGGTGGAGAGGAGCCTGGCCTCAAGTTGTGGTCAGGGGTGAGGTTGAAGGGGGCTGGTCTGGCTCTCCCAGGTTCTGGAACCCCAGGCTATGGGACTCCAGGTAGGCTCTGAAAGAAGCGGGGAATGGAGCGGTCCTGTACACGGGCCTAAATATGCACTTGACTAAATGTGGGAGGCAATCCTAGGCAGGTAAAGTCAAGGTAGATAAGACAGTGGAAGTGGTGGAGGTTTCTCTGGAAATCACTCTAGGCTGGGACTCAAGAGCCGAGTGATCATGAGGCAATTGCTTAAAGTCTCTGAGATGAACTCTAGCACCCAGCGTCAAGCCAGTTGGGGAGATGTGACAGCTTTGGGCACTCAAGAGAAACTAAGGAAGACCCATAAGGTGGGGCCAAACCTACCACTCTCCAGAAACCTAGCCCATGCCCAGTGTGGCTGGCACAGAACATGCTTCCAGGCCTCCCCGACTTCGCACATGCTCTTCCTAGATGCCCCAGCTCTCAGTTGCCCTGCAAGACCCCATGTACCTCATCCCTGCCTGCCAGCCAGGGTCAGTGGTTTCTGCCTCCAAAAGAATTTAATGGAAAGTACTTCCTGGCCTCTGTAGGGGATCAACAAAACAGCCCCTCCCACATAGCCCATGTCCTTCAGAACTAGTCATTGGTCTCCCTCAGAGGTCTGTGTCTGCACCGTTTCTTGGCAAAGAGGACGGGCTCCAGAGGGTTCTTTTTTAAAAAGCACCTGTTAGTACTTAAAAAGTTCTAAAACTGAAGTGGTAGGTACTGACTTAAGTTTGGGGAGATGAAAACGTTCCAGAGAGGGGTGGTGGTAATGGTTGCCCAACAATGTGAATGTGCTTAATATTGCTGAACTCTGCACTTAGAAATGCTTTAAATGGCAATTTTTGTCTTGTGTATTTTGACACACACACAGCAAATGAAATGTTGGAAATTACTCAGAAGTCATGGGGCTGCTGGACTTCCCTCTCTTTACTTCCAGCTCTTGGAGTTAGTCCATGCCACAGTCTTTCCCTGGGAACATCCCCTGCCCCCTAGCGATGTGAAACCTTGTGGGGAGCAGAGGAGGGGCCCAGAAGGAAGGAATACAGGCACTTACCAGCCTGAAGGTCAATTTCAAGCTCAGATTCCCTGAGCTGCTTCAGGGGCCTTACCTATGAAATGGGGACCCTGGCCTCACTCCCCGTCTTTATGGGCAACAGCATTCTTGGCTGTGGCCACACTAGACTTGCCACTGCTTGTGCTGTCACCCTCCAACCTGGGGACATGCTGTCCTCTGCTAGGCTGCCCTTCCCCGCTTTGTCTTCCTGGAACACTCTTACACACCCTCCAAGGCCAGGTGGTGGCCCTTTCCTGGGAAGTCTTCCCAGTAGGTCTCTTTTGTCACTGTCTCTTCAGGACCTAGTGGGGGTGGGGGACCTGGCCTGTTTGGGCATGTTTGCTGCATCGTGACCAGTGACCTGCCTCCCTCCTGTCTTGCCCTGGAGCACGGGGCTGGCACATAATTAAGGCTGAGAAAGGCACTGCCAGTCCCTCTTGTAGGTCCTGCTGACTGGCACATTCACACACTACCTGTGTCCGTTCTGGGCCTGTTTCCTCCTTTGTGTAAGTAGAAACACCACCCACCTACCAAGTAGGACCTTAGGGCATATTCGCTGACAAAGTGTGAGGCAAGCACCTGGCCCACAGTGAGTGCTAGGTGAATGGTCCCCAATTACTGTAGACTTAGTGGTACACCAAGATCACCTCAGCTCCACCTCCTGCCTCCATCACCCCCTTAACTGATCTTCCCATTCCCCTAACAATTTCTGTTTTTAGGGTCAGCCCTCCCCACCACCCCAAACCCCTCATCCATCCTCACCTGGTCATACAGCTTGTCCTTGGGCCCTGGCTTTGATTTACAGTGCTTGGAGTCCATACAGATGTTGCACTTGTTTCAGAACTCTGTCCTGGCCTGTTGGAGTCCTGGGCTGAGCACCCCATACAGCAGCCACCAAAGCCAGAAGCAGGGAATGTGTCATCAGCCAGGCCATGTCCATCTGTTTCTGCCAGGAAGCCACACTTCGGACTGTGTGGGGCCTGAGAGAGGCCCCAGCCACAAGACTCTTGGCCAGATATCTCCATCTCCCCTCCTAGTTTACCCAACAGGGCAGCTGAGCCAAGCAACTGTAGAGGTCTGGGCCAGAAGGCAGGAATCCGTCCCTGTGTTGTCGGGCAGCTGCTTCTGGGGAGGTCTCTCCCTGTGTACTAGATGATACCTCAACCCAGACAGGGAAGGATTCTTGACTCTGATCGAGAAAGAATTCTCAACCAGGTCAGATGAGTATAGGTAAGGAAGGAATTCATTAAAGCAGGAGTAGAAGCAAATGTCATCAGGCATGCAGGCTGCAGAAAGCAAGGAAGAGCAGAGGGAGGAAAGGGAAGTTCATTGAACTCCTGCTTTGTGTAGGGCAAGTCCCTTGCCAACTCCCAAAGCGAGGTTCACCTGGCATCCAGCATCTGTCTGAATCTGCACAGTGTGGGAACTAAGCCCCTACCACCCCAGGATTTGGGGGAGCCTCAGAGCACTGGATGGAGTGAGATTATGTTCTGAGGACTTCCAGTTCCCTACTGGTATGAAATAAAACAGGGGGAGAGAAAAGGATTGTGTTAAGACTAGAAAGCTGAATGAAATCGTAAAGTGACAAAGACACTTTCCACTAGATGGAGGTTGGTAAGTTCTCATCTTTATCATAGAGAAGAGTTCAGAAACAAGTGCAATTGACTTATGCAACAATAAAGTTTACTTGATACAAGACAGCACACACTTAGACGGAAGTGCAGGTGACCTCAGAGAGGAGGTACATTAATGATTTAGGGTTTGGAGTTTTATAGGGCCTTTTAGGTAGGGGTCAGCATAAGGTATGATGTATACAGGTGATTCATAATTCCTTTGAAGTTATGTCTTAAGAATAGGTTATTCCATTGTGGAAAGCAGTGTGGCATTCCTCAAAAAACTCAAAATAGAAATTCCATTTGACCCAGGAATTCCATTCCTAGGAACTTACCGTAAGAATGCAGCAGCCCAGTTTGAAAAAGACATATGCACCCCTATGTTTTTCGCAGCACTATTTACAGTAGCCAAGACATGGAAGCAACGTAAGTGTCCATCAGTAGATGAATGGATAAAGAAGATGTGGTACATATACACAACGGAATACAATGGAATATTATTCAGCCATAAGAAGAAAACAAATCCTACCATTTGCAACAACATGGGTGGAGCTAGAGGGTATTATGCTCAGTGAAATAAGCCAGGCGGAGAAAGACATGGTTTCTGAAGGGCCCCCACCCATAAGATGGCGAACCTCCTGCTTCTCTTCCGGGTCCTTGGTTCCCACTGGCGCCATCTGAACCCCAATCACCCCTCGCCCCCCTAATCCCAGCACCTAGCCAATAACCACCAGCCCCGTAGAAGTAACACTGCAATCACCCCATGCCCCTTCCTATATAACCCAGCACCTTTCCCTAATAAAGCGGAATTCTCCGGTGAATTGCTGCTGTGTGTCGCTCCCTTCCTTTCATTGGTGCCGAAACCCGGGAGACGGGACACCCCAACTGGGCCCCGTCTTCCCCCGACACCAGCAGCAGCTTGCCCTCGTCCTCTTTTTGCGGCGCTGGCTCATCACACTCACCACTCCTCTTTGGCCTTTGGGTAAGTTTTCCCCCGGAGTGGGCCGCTCTTCCCCGAGCTATCACAGCACCATTGACCGTGATCATCCGGCAAGGCCCTGACGCTCGGGGACGAGGAGGGAACTCTCCCTGCCTTAGGCCTTCACGGCTGCGGCGGACCCTCAGGCCCCTCCTCCAACAGCCATAAACGAGGTGACTCCTTTGCGGATGAGAACGCTCCCTTCCCCCACCCTTCCTTTCCTTCTGCCGAAAATTCCTAGTACTAGGTACTCGTGACTCCGGCACTCTGCCTTCTTAGAGAAGTCTGGGTGATGACCACACTTCCTAAGAAACCGACTCGTATACGAGTTTCCGCAGATCACCAAGGATCATCGGGGACGCCCTTTGTCTCCGTGCGGTCTGCTCCCAGTCCGAGGGTCTCCGTTCGTCTTCCCCTGTTTGTCTCCTTCTCTGTCCTTTAGCCATGGGAGCCTCCTCATCCCTCCCTGGAAGTTCACCTCTTGAATGCCTGCTCAAGCATCTAGCCACCCTCTCCCTGAAGCCTGATATAAAACCAAAACTTCTCCGCAAATACTGCTCCCAAGATTGGCCAACATACCCCCTAGACAATAACAACCAATGGCCCGCAGGGGGATCTCTTGATCCTGACATCACTAGCGATCTCTTTAACTACTGCCAGTGCCTGAAAAAATGGAAGGAGATTCCCTATACCGAGGCTTTACCCCTCCTCCTCCCCCCGCCTTCCCCCAAGTTCTCCTAGCCTGCAAGCCGTCTCCCCCGCAGAAGCCTCCCGCCCACTCCCTTCCCCCTCCTCTCCTACAACAGCCCCTCCCCCTTCCTCCACCACCATCTCCTCCCCCACCTCACCCCCCCTGCAGATCAAGCCTGAGCCTTTCAGCCCCCCTTTAAGTCCCAGGAGCCTCCTCCGTCTTTGCCCCCATCACCTGTTTCTCCCCCACAGACTGAGCCAGAACCCTTCAGTCCCCCACCGCCGTAAGTCTCTGCTCTCGAGATATCTTCGCCTGCTGCTTAATAACAGGTCTGAAAAAGGCAGCTCATAAAGTAGTCAATTTTCAAAAGCTCCAAGACATAATTCAAAGGAGGGAGGAGACTCCCTCCGAGTTCTTAGACAGACTCACTCAAGCCCTATTACAGTTACCAGCCTGGACCCAGAAACGCCTGACGGGAGACATGTCCTTATGACATACTTCCTAGCTCAAAGCTACCCCGACATTAAAGCTAAACTCAAAAAGTTAGAACAGGGCCCCGCTACCCCACAGACTGAGATCCTAACAGTGGCCTTTCAAGTCTTCCATAACCGGAAGGAGGAGAAAGAACGCCGTAAACAAAAGGCTGATCAGGCCAATTTCCAAATGTTGGCCCAGCTGATAAAACCACAACCTGGGCGCCCCTCTACAAACAAGCCCCCCCCAGGAGCTTGTTTCAAGTGCGGACAAGAAGGACATTGGTCAAGGGTGTGCCCCTCCCCCAGATCTCCTACCACCCCATGCCTCAGATGCCACAAAAAGGGCCACTGGAGGTCTGATTGCCCAGCCACCCTAAGGGGAGGCTGGACAAACAACCCCCATCCTAAGCCCGCCGTAGTGGGGCTGGCAGAAGATTGACAGGGCCCGGGGGCTTCTCGCCTGACCATTTCCATCACCAAACAGGAGCCCAGGGTTACCTTAATAGTAGACGGTCGCCCCATCTCCTTCCTCCTAGATACAGGAGCCACCTTCTCAGTCTTGCGGGAATACTGGGGCCCTACCATGCCTGCCATTACTCCTATAGTCGGGGTAGGAGGTAAACAGATTTTCCCATTAAAACCCCCCCCCCTTTTATGCACAATCCAAGACAATCCCATACCTTTCTCCCACTCCTTCCTGGTTATGCCCCAGTGTCCCATCCCTTTACTAGGACGGGACATCCTTTCTCTCCTCCATGTTTCCATAACTATATCCACTCCCACAGCCCCCAGTACTCCCTTTCTGATGGCCCTCATAGCCGACGACCCCCCTCTACCCAATGAAAGCTCCAGTTCTGCCCTCATACACCCTGTAAATCCCAAAGTTTGGGACATTACAAGCCCCTCCGTGGCTCTATGTCCTCCTGCCTCTATCAAATTACGTGCCCCCTCTCAGTATATCTGTCAGGCCCAATACCCCCTAACCACTTCGGCCCTCATAGGCCTCCAACCCATCATTCAAGATCTTTTAAACAAAAATTACCTCAGACCCACTCACTCCCCGTTTAATACCCCCATATTAGCTGTTAAAAAAACCAACAGATATTTCCGCCTCGTCCAAGACCTTCGCCTCATCAACATGGCCATCGTCCCTATCCATCCCTTAGTCCCAAATCCATACACCCTTTTATCGCAGATCCCTGCCTCGGCCTCCCACTTCTAAGTCCTAGATCTCAATGACGCATTTTTTCTATCCCTCTGGACCCCTCCTCCCAAGATTTTTTCACCTTCACCTGGACAGACCCATACACAAGACATTCTGAACAACTCACTTGGACAGTTTTCCCACAAGGCTTCCGAGTCCACCTTATTACAATACGTGGACGATCTTCTACTCTGCAGTCCCTTGTGGGAACAGTCTCAACTTGACACTGCCTCCCTACTTAACCTTCTAGCTTCCAGAGGTTACTGGGTATCCCTGTCAAAGCTCAAATCTCTTCCCCTTCTGTCACTTACCTCGGATTTCTTCTATCTCAACAAAGAAAGTCCATTACCTTAGACAGAAAATGGCTCCTCTCTGACCTGCCCGTTCCCAAAACCAAGACAGAAATCCTTTCCTTTCTAGGTCTGGCTGGGTATTTTAGAGCATGGATCCCTAACTTCTCCCTGTTGGCAAGACCCCTATACGACCTCAGCAAGGGCCCCCCTGAAGAACCATTATCCTCCTCACCCCGACACTCCTTCATTAAGCTCCGTCGAGCCCTTGTGGAAGCCCCAGCTCTCCATCTTCCTGATTTGTTGAAGCCCTTCTCATTATACATTCATGAGAGGTCCAGTCAAGCTCTAGGAGTCCTAAGCCAATATTATGGCCCATCCTTTGCCCCAGTAGCTTATCTTTCCAAGCAATTAGACCCCACAGTTCGGGGATGGGCCCCCTGCCTACGGGCATTAGCCGCTGGACAGCTCTTGCAGAAGGAAGCTCATAAACTGACATTCGGGGCGCCCCTTACCATTCTGTCCCCACATCACCTAAAGGATCTCTTAACCTACAAAAGTTTACAGACTCTCCCTCCCTCCAGACTCCTGACCTTACTGTCCTCTTTCCTTCAAAATCCCGTTCACCCCCTTTGCCATCCATACCCGAATCATGACTTTTCCTCCTTTACTGCTCCCTCGCTCTCTCTCGCTTTTTTTCCTCATTCCTATTGTCTTCCCCGCCACCCCAGCCTCCTTTGTATGGCGATTCAAAGTCAGACAGACTTACACACAGCATCAAACAAAAATTACTGCCCTCATTGCCACATCAGACTGCCCTCTGAAAGGCTGCTCCGAGCCTTTATACCTCCACTTTCCTCCCTCCACCGAAGTGTTCACTAGCAGCTACCTTTATTCTCCCTACCTCTGCTTCCTCTATGACCAAAAACAAGCCTGTTGCAGGTGATGGCCAGACACCTATGAGAGATGTCCCTACTGGTCTTGTGCCATTCACTACATGGCTAACTCCCGGTACCCACAGTATTACTCCTCCAACCCATTCTCTTCAATACTAACAAACCCCTTCCTTACCTGACTTTGGCCCATTGCAGGCCCTATAATAATCATTCTCCTCTCCTGTCTCTTCTTGCCTTGTATAATAAAGTTTATCAAATCCCAAGTTGGTAAAATCTCTAATCAAACTTTCAACCAGCTTTTACTCAGGAACTACCAGCTTTTAGCCACAGAAGATCCCTCACCCTCACGTAACCTCCTCACCACACGCTGAGATGGACCCCTCTCTCTGCTGGAAACTGTTCCTGGAAACAATGGCCGCAGACGCCTGGCTTCTGGCACCCGTATCCTCTTGGCACCATTAGAATCAACAAGTCCTCGACCTATGGTTACAGGGAACCTTCATTGATTTCCAACCTGAAGAAGTCCACATCTACTCGTCCTTACTGTGGGGAGTCCTATCAACCCTTTCCTCCCAGTCCTCAAGCCCTCACTCCCTTCTCCGCCCCCATTCAGCAGGAAGCAGTCAGAGAGAAAGCAACGTCCACAACCCCATAGAGGAGAAAGGGGGGAATGAAGGGCCCCCACCCATAAGATGGTGAACCTCCTGCTTCTCTTCTGGGTCCTTGGTTCCCGCCGGCGCCATCTGAACCCCAATCACCCCTCGCTCCCCTAATCCCAGCACCTAGCCAATAGCCACCAGCCCCATAGAAGTAATACCACAATCACCCCATGCCCCTTCCTATATAACCCAGCACCTTTCCCTAATAAAGCGGAATTCTCCGGTGAATTGCTGCTGTGTGTCGCTCCCTTCCTTTCAGTTTCACTCATCTGTGGAGTATAAGAACAAGGAAAAAACTGAAGGAACAAAATAGCAGCAGACTCACAGAACCCAAGAATGGACTAACAGTTACCAAAGGGAAAGGAACTGGGGAAGATGGGTGGGAAGGGAGGGATAAGGGGGGAAAAGGGGTATTATGATTAGCATACATAATGTAGTGGGGAGGGACATGGGAAAGGCAGTAAATACAGAGAAGACAAGTAGTGATTCTACAGCATCTTACTACACTGATGGACAGTGACTGTAATGGGATATGTGGTGGGGACTTGATAATAGGGGGAGTCTAGTAACCATAATATTGCTCATGTAATTGTACATTACTAATAGCAAAAAAAGAAAAAGAAAAGGGTTATTTAGGTGCCTGTGTTGATCTGGATCTCAGCATTCTTTATCTACATAGGTTTGTTTACGCTGGTTACAAAATTACTTAATTGATTAAGGGGTTGTAAGAAGAGGAAGAACAGCATATAGATTAAGTTAAAGGATAAGCTGGTCCTTTTTCACAGGCTAAGTAGATTTTACAATGGCATGACCCTTGTCCATTTCCTGCTCTATCTCACCTCCACCCCTTTGAAGGGTGCATCAACACTAGCTTGCTCTGTGGCCTTGGAGGGAGCCACCAATCCTCTCTGGACCTACCCTTCAGGATATTTCCGGCCATTATTTCATTCATAATCTCTCAAATGTGCACAAGAATAACCACAAGGTGTGGTCTGCTGATAAGACTGGGGAGTGAGGAAGGAGCCTATCCCTACTAGGCCAAGGCAGCCTGGGTTTAGGTGCCCAAAGGCTGCCAGTGGGGCAGACAGGGAGGCAGACCCAGGACCAGTTGAATAACTGTTCAGTTATAGCTCCTGGTCCTGGAACAGGTGCCGTGGGCGCAGGAAGATAGGGGGCAACATGGAGAGCCAGTGAGAACGCATGCCCTCAGAACCAGACCCCAGTTCTTCACACTCAGCAAACCTCTTCCCCCAACGCAGAGGGGTCTTAGGAAGTTCCCTGGGCAGAGTCAGACCTAGATCTAGGGGAAAGTGAACAAGGTAGGGGGCATGTGGAGGAGGCAACTGAGCCAAACCAGTAGGCGGTGGGGATACAGGAGGAAAGGTTAGGAGAGAAACAAGCCACCTAGTAGTCCTGGGGGAGACCTCACCTCATTTCCCCCTCTCCCAACCCTTTTCCTCCCTGTTCTGTCCTTACCTGTGCCTCAGGCCCACCTGGGAAGGTAGAACAGGAAGGTAGAGCATTTCCTACGTCCCTGCCCGCTTTTATAAACCCATTCTGACTGCCTAATCAACCTGTCACGGAAGACAGGCAGGCTTTGTGTAGGAAGCAGCTCAATTGTCTTTTAATAAGGGGCCAGTTAAATAACTTACGGTTCATCCACCCAGTGGAATTTAGCCTGGTTAAAAAGAATGAGAAAGCTCTTGGTGTATGGATATGGAAATATCTCAAAGTATATTGTTAAGCGAAAGAAGAAAGGTGCAGAGGGGTGTCAACAGAATGCAATCTTTTGTGTAAAAATGGAGGGAAGAATATATGTGTTCACATAAGAAAATTCTGGAAGGGTACAAAAATAATTTAAAAAGCAGTTGCTTGGGGGACACAGGATTAGGGATGAGACTTTCTTCTGCAAATCTTTCTATGCTGTTTTGATTTTTGAATGATGTGAATGTACTTTATTTAAATATAGTATACATGTATTATGTGCATGTATATAAATATACAAAATGTTGAAAGGAAAAATAAGATCCAGAATGATGCATCTGATTTAATAACATTTATGTAATGTTAAATAACAAGGGTATGCACAAAACATGCTACATATTAGTTATGAATACTATACATGTGTTTGCAAAGGTATAAATAAGAGGCTATCAATAGTCCTATTTCCTTGAATATAGTGCTAGAGAAATTCTATGCATTTATACCATATATATCTCTGAGGGGAAAATCCTGGGGCAAAATACCTTTGAAACCAAAATCAGTCCAAGGGAGAAATAAAGTGGGAGAAACCTGTTTATTTCTTACAAGCAGGGGTCCAGCACCTCTCCACCCAACCTCTCCAGTCCAGATAAGCCCTTGCTTGCCCACATAATTACCTATTGATATGGAGATAGTACTTCTCTCCACCCCTTGGAAACACCTATTAATATGGAGATGCACTAAAGCCCAGTGAGAGATTCTGGAAATACTGCAATTTTACCCACAATATCCCGTTTTTGTGCACCATTGATACCATACTGTTATACAATTTGCTTTTTTGTAGGTAGTTTCCCTATACATTTGTACTTTTGGCAAAAAAAAAAACGAAAACCTCATGAATCCAAGTTATTCTCACTTACACACTTGAGTATTATTGTCATATCAGATAACATAACCTTCAAGTTACTCCTTTATGCCTTGTCTGGTCTGAAATTAATTGAAATGCTCTCTGTGGCAAAAACCTTTTCCTTATCCATTATAAAAAACATAAGAAAGGAAAGCTCACTTTCTTAAGTTAAAAAGTGGTCCTCAGTCTTTATTTCTCAAATGTTACTGCAGACAAATGATACTGCTTCTGTTTTTTTTAATAATGTATATTGATGTTTTCCCATTATGATTTGGGAAAATCTCCAAATCCTGTCATCACTAAACCAGTAAAATGTCTCTCCTGAGGCAGAGTTGTGGTTTCAGTCCGCTCAAAGCATGTGCTCCTGCAGCAGGTAAGTCTAGGTGACAAGGTCGGTGTCTGGTGACACTCCCCTTGCTCCATGCGTGCCTCTCAGGCTCCATCACTGCTGAGTACTAGACCCTAGTCAGCAGCCATCTGCCCTCCTTCCTTGGTACCAGCTTATGACCTTCAATGTGTTGCTGGTCTTAGTATCTTCACTTCCTAAACAGGGACATGTATCTGTCTTCCTGCTCTTTGGAGTAGCTTGGAGGTGTAGATGAAAGGATTGTGTAGCCTACTAAACAATCCCAGTAGTAGTCATATTTTGAGAACTACTCTGTACCAGTTAGAATAATGGATGCTTTACTTATGTTGTTGTGTCTTGTAACCCTCACAACATCCTGTAAAGTTGACATTATTATTCCCAGCATACAGGTGAGGAAACTGAGGCTCTCAGAGTTAGCCGATTTCCCAAACAGCTGGAAGGTAGAGGAATCAGAATTCAACCCAAGTTGGTTTAACTGCAAAGCTCTTGCTTTTTCACTGTAATGCTATCTCCAGATACAATGTCTTAGTTTGTTACCTTGCCTCTGGAAATGTAGCTGAGAAACTACATCTTAGGTTTACTTTTTAGAAGAGCCTTCTGAGCCTCTCTCCTCAGAAACTTCTTAGACTGTTGTAACTCCAGGGAAAGGAAATCCTGAGGCAAAATACCTCTAAAACTAAAATCAGTCAAAGGGAGAAATAAAGTTTAAAACCCATTTATTGCTTAAAAACTGCAGTCCAGGCCATCTCTTTCTTGCTCTGGCAGAAGTAAGCAAGACCTCCCCTTAATCTCTCAGGTTCAGATAAACCCTCAGTTGCCCACATAATTACCCATTGATATGGAGATGGACTTCTACACACCACCCCTGAGGAATGCCTGTTGATATGCAGATGCACTAAAGCCAGGTGAGATATTCTGGAAATATTACAATTTTGCCCACAACTGTACAATTTTTTTTAGCTCTGCTAAGTTTTGCCAAATAAAGCAACTAAAGGAAATATGACATTTTAGAAATAAGAGTATGTTACCCCATCCCACCCAGAGGTAAGCTTAGATTTTTCATTAGAAGTTCTTCCTGGACATCTTATCAAGCAGGCATACAAATCATAACTGATACAAAAAGGAAAAATATAACATTTCCTTTGCCTTTTTGAAAAAAGTTTAACAAAAACACAAATAAATACATAAAGGCTGTCCATGCCTGGACCAGTGAGTGCATGCCAAGAACCAAGGGTTATGATTAATTCACTCTTGTGCAGTGGAGGAGGCAAAGCCCTTTCCCAATGTGTGCTGGATTAAAGAAGGGGAACAATTATTTGACCTTTGAGAAATAAATGCTCTGTCCCCTCCCCTTGAATGTGGTCAGGCTCTGTGATGGCTCTGGCCAGTGGAATATGATGAAAGTGATGCTGTGCCAGTGTCTAGCTCCAGTCGTTAATGGGCTGAGGGCCATTATGGACTGAATGTTTGTGTCTCTCTAAAATCCATGTATTGAGTTGTTTCCCCATGTTCTGGTATTAGAAGGTGGGGCCTTTGGGATTAGGATAGATTAGGTGAGGTGATTAAGTTTGGATAGGATTAGTGCCCTCATGAGAGTCATGAGAGAGATTGCTTCCTCTGTCTGTAATCCACCATGATAAGACACATCAAGAAGTCTGTGTCCAACCCAAAAGAGGGCCCTCTGCCGAATTGACCATGCTGGCACCCTAATCTCAGATTTCCAGCCTTCAGAACTATGAGAAATACATTTCTGTTGTTTAAGCCTCCCAGTCTGTGGTATTCTATTCTAGCAGCCCACACTGATCAAGACAGGGACTAGCACCTTCTACTTCCTGTATCTTGGAATACTAGCTCTTAGATCCCTGAGCCTCCAAGTAAGACTGCTACCCTAAGCAAATACAAAATGGATAAGTGAGACTACATTAAACTAAAAAGCTTCTATACAGCAAAGGACACCAACAGCAGAACACAAAGGCATCCTCCAATATGGAAGAATATATTTGTAAAGGATTACTATCCAAAATACATAAAGAACTCGTATACCCAAAACACAAATAACCTGATTAAAATATGGGTGGAGGACCCGAACAGACATTTCTCCAAAGAAGAAATACAGATGGCCAACAGAGACATGAAAAGATGCTCCACATGACTAATCATCAGGGAAATGCAAATTAAAAGCACAATGAGATACCACCTCACACCAGTTAGGATGGTCACTATCCAAAAGACAAGAAATAACAAATGCTGGCAAGGATGCAGAGAAATGGGAACCCTCTTATGCTGTCGGTGGGAATGTAAATTGGTGAAGTCTCTGTGGAAAGCAATATGGAGGTTCCTCAAAACACTAGAAAAATTTAGTTTTTGATTCAGTAATTCCACTACTAGAAATTTACCCAAAGAAATCAAAATCCCTGATTTGAAAAGACAAGTACACCCCTGTATTTATTGCACACTGTGGGTAAAATTGTAATTTATCCAGAATATGTCATCTGACTTTAGTACATCTGCATATCAACAGGAGCTCAAGGGTGGAGAGAAGTATGGCTTTAGTACATTTGCATAATTCCTCAGGTGTGGAGAGAAGTTTATCTCCATATCAATGGATAATTACCTTGGCAATGGAGGGCTTATCTGTACCTAAGAGGTGAGGGGGATGGCCAGTTTTGCTGCTGCTGAAGCAGGAGAGAGAGATGGGCCAGACTGCAGTTTGTAAGCAATAAACAGTTTTAAACCTTATTTCTCCCTTTGACTGATTTCGGTTTTTAGAGGTATTTTGCCCTGGGATTTCCTCTCCCTGGACTTACATCTGGCACAGTCGGTAGGATTACCCTGAACCGGAAATCTGTCATAATGGGTGCAATCTTTAGGAGGGCCACCCCTATAAATGATGGGGAAAAGTGGCGCTCTTGCTGAGGGATGTTTCTACACTCGTGTGGTCATGGAGGCGCCACCTCCACTGCTAGCTGTACCGACAACAGCCCATGGCCTGAGCCTAAGGCTATTGCTTCTGCCACTGCTGCTGGCTGGAGCCTGGTAACAACTATGGAAAGGAGCAGAGGTCTGGGTCACCTTAATAGAGAAGCAACTGGCTGCTGTGTACCACGCCTTGTTGGCTATGGAGCCCATCGCCGGAAAAGCTCCATCCAAGGTAATAACCACCTATCCCATCACGGGGTGGTGTGAGAGACTGGACCCAAAGGCCTTGGAATGGTATGGCACAGACACCTACCATATATCATGTGATTGGCCATTTGCCTTTGGCATCCCCAGGGAATAGTGAAGCAAACACATGGCCCAAGTGCACTCCCTAGAAGGAAAGCCTGCCTCTGATGTGGCCCAATGGCTACATCAGCATTTGTTGCATGTGGGGCAAAAGACAGTGTGGGCTGTAACCCATTGGCGGGGCTTGCCATTGATCTTTGAAGAAGTCAGTCGATCCCAGAAGGAGTGCCCTGCACGTTGTGCAGATCAGCAAACACCAAGAGGGGCCTAGAGTGTCTCTCTGCAGCCTATGACCAGTCGCCGGTGATTAAGAGCAATCAAGGCACCCATTTTATTGGACATGCATTGCAAGGATGGGTGCAGCAACTAGGAATAAAATGAACATGGCCTTGGACATTTCAGCACATGGATCAGCGATGGCTGGCTCTTCTGGCCTCTTGCAGAAAAGACCTGGAAGCTGGCCTCCTGTGTATTCCTGGAATTACAGCAAATTGGCCCCCCAAAATCATGGTTATTTGCTTCTACAGTGCTTGTGTCCTGGATGTGCCCCCCTGGCTGCAGCTGCCGTGTGATGGCTGAAATGGATGAGCTTTGGACTCAATCTGCATGGGACTTTGAACTTAGCTGAATCCTCTGGCTTGAGAATTACCATGACTGTATTGCTGTTGTTAAGAAAAACAAATGCTTAAAGAGAGGCTTGACTTTGTCTCATGTTTGGCAAAAGAGTAATCTGACATGGTTGTTAGGAATGAGTAAACAAGTGTAGAAACATATTTTGTGCTTAGGGAGAGATTGTGCTGTGAAGTACATTTACTTAATCTACATAGGCTGAATCCTCTGGCTTGAGGATTATCATGATTTTACTGCTGTTGCTATTTGTATGTCATTGCTTTGGTTGGAAGAGGGGGAACTGAGTAAATTGTAAGGTGAGATTTCTGGAGGGGTGGCAGTTTATCTAGAATATCTCATCTGGCCTTAGTACATATGCATATCAACAGGAGCTCAAGGGTGGAGAGAAGTATGACTTTAGTGCATTTGCATAATTCCTCAGTGATAGAGAGAAGTTCATCTCTATATCAGTGGGTAATTACTTGGGCAATGGAGGCCTTATCTGCACCTGAGAGGTGAGGAGGAGGGCTGGTTTTGCTGCTGCTAGAGCAGGAGAGAAAGATGGGCCACACTGCAGTTTGTAAGCAATAAATGGGTTTTAAACTTTATTTCTCCCTTTGACTGATTTTGGTTTTTAGAGGTATTTGCAATAGCCAAGCGATGGAAGCAACCTAAGTTTCCATCAATTGATGAATGGATAAAGAAGATGTGGTACATATACACAATGGGATATTATTCAGCCATGAAAGGAAAAGAAATCCTGCCATATGCAGCAATGTAGATGGATCTAGAGGGATTATGCTCGGTGAAATAAGCCAGGTGGAGAAAGACAAATACCTTATGGTTTCACTTCTTTGTGGAGTATAAAAACAAAGCAAACAGAAGGAACAAAATGGCAGTGGATTCATAGACACTGAGAAGGGACCAGTAGTTACCAAGACAGTGAGGTTGGGGCAGGAGGTGCAGGAGGGTGAAAGGGATAAAAGGGCACAACAGTTCACAGTCACAATACAAGTTGGTCATGCGGATGGTAGTACAGCATGGAGAATATAGTCAATAGTTCTGTAACATCTTACTACATTGATAGATAGTAACTGCACTAGGTGGAGTGAAGATTTAATAATATGGGTAACTATTGAGCCACTGTGTTATATATCTGAAACCAACATAAGATTGAATATCAATGGTACTTTAATAATAATAAAAAAAAGACTGACTACCCTGCTGGAGAGACCACACTGAGAATCCCACATAGAGAGGAGGGGGCCTCACAGACAGCAGCCTTCCAGCAATCCCTGCCTAAGTGCCAAGCAGGTGAGTAAAATCATCTTGGCTGCTCCAGACCAGCCCAGACACAAACTGAATACCACCAGGTGACTCCAGTTACTCTCACATAGTGTAGGATTATTTAGCTGAGTCTTATTCAAATTCCTGACTTGCAAAATCTTGTAATATAGTAAGAAAGCTATTGTTTTAAGCCACTGAGCTTATTTGATTTTTTTTAAGTTTATATTTTAGAATCATCTTTGACTTACAGGGAAGTTACAAAAGCAGTAAAAAGAGTTTCCATATTCTTTTCATCCAACTTCCCCAAATGTTGACATCTTATATAACCAAAGTACAATGATAAGAAATCAGGAAATTGGCATTGATGTAATACTATTAACTCATCTACAAACTTGAATCTGTCTTCACCAGTTTTTTCCAACCATGTCCTTTCTCTGGTCCAGGATCCAGTCTGTGAATCCAGATTGCAGTTAATTGTCATATCTCCTTGGTCTTGTCCAATCTATGACTGTTCTTCAGACTCTTTGTCTTTTATGACTTTGATGCTTTTGAAGAATACTGGTCAGTTATTTTGTAGAATGTCTGTCTTGCCAATGGGTTTCAGCCCCGGGCAAGTTCGCTATGGATTCAGTGTGACCAAAGAAAATGACAGCAGAATGTCCTTGGGGTGAAAGGGTTATACCCAAGTTTATTTCCAGGTGGCAGGTCAGTCACTAAAATCCCGTTCACTCAGAGCAAGTCTGCAGGCAGCAAGCCGGTCTCTGCCTCTGGGCCCCTCTGTCTGCATAGCCGTCCTCTGGGCCCCTCTGTCCTCACAGCCATCCTCTGGGCCCCTCTGTCCTCACAGCCATCCTCTGGGCCCCTCTGTCTGCACAGCCGTCCCACACAGCCATCCTCTGAGCCTCTGCTCTGCTCTCCTGCAGCCTTGCAGCCCTGCCACCATGTCCTGCCCAGAGCACTGGGCAGAGCTCTTTTTATAGAGTCAACAGCCATGTATTGCCCACAGGTATGCAGTGAACTAGTCAAACAGGGCCAGGTGAGAATCCTAGCCACAGAAACTCTCATTTTATCCACAACAGCCACATAACATTTAATCTTACTAAAGCAAAACTCCAAGGAAAAAAAGTACTTATCACACTGTGGATAAAATGATTCAATTGGTGGTTTTGACAGATTCCCCTGGCTGGTGTGTGCAGAAGGAATTGGGTGTGGGCAGGGGGGCAGACCAGGTAGACTAGTTAGGGAGCTGCTTCAGGAGTCCAGGCCTGGGAGGATGATGCCTGTAGGTAAAATTGTAACATTTCCAGAATAGCTCTCCTGGCTTTAGTATATTTATGTATCCTCAGGGGTGGAGAGAAGTTCATCTCCATGTCAATGGGTAATTACCTGGGCAACTGAGGGCGCATCTGAACCTGAGAGGTTAAGGGAAGGGGCTTGCTTGCTTGCTTGCTTCTTCTGGAGCAGGAGAGAGAGACACTGCTAGAGTGCAGTTTGTAAGCAATAAACGGGTTTTAAACTTTATTTCTCCCTTTGACTGATTTTGGTTTTTAGAGGTATTTTGCCCCAGGACTTCCTCTCCCTGGACTTACATCACCTCAGACGAGGAGGGTCCAGGGGACATTCATTCAACAAATCAATTCAAGATTAATTGAATAACTACTCTGTGCTAGACTGTTCTGGGTGCTGGGGCTACAGTGAACAACATGAAGTCCCTGCTGTCAAGCAGCTGACATTCTGGTGGGGAAGGGGAGAGGAGAGAAAACCAGCAAACAGATACAAGGTGACAGTGCCCTGAAGAAAACTAGAGCAGGGAAAGGGGACAGAGTGACGGAGGAGGGCTGTTTCATATGGGAAAGACCTGAGATGATACCTGGGCAGACACCTTAGTGAAGTGAGGAAAGGAGCCCTGTAGATATGGTGGGGGTTTCATGCTGGTCTCCAGCTACCAGTAAGCAGGGTTGTGGTTGGACTGGCACTTGTGGTTCTTATGATTACAAGAGGCCCTTCAGCAATAACCATCATGAAGCTTTGAAAAAATAAAGTCTTATTATTTACAGGACCTGGAAATTACACAGCACATCTGGAGCCACAGCAAGGTCTTGGGTAGAGAGAGAGATTGAGAGCGCATACAGCCAGGGGTTCTGCTTTTGCTGGGATTGAGAGTGGGGACCTGGAGTTTCAAGGGTTCACACTTCATTGGTGAATTTAAAACATAAGGGTGGAAATTTAAAGCCCAGGAAGAGAAAAAAACAAGTGGCCCAAATAGTCAGTTATGAAATCAACCAGGATCTCTAAAACAAAGAAGCCTCAGTAGTGGAGGCAGCCTGGCCCTTTATCTAGTCGTGTGGCAATGCATTTATTTCATAGCTGTCTTTAAAGTGGATGTTTTGGCCGTCAAAACTTAGGTCAGACACTTTACAAGGGAGAAGTGTTTCAGGCAGAGGGATTAGTAAATCCAAAGGCCCTGAGGCAGGAATATACTCAGTGCATTCCAGGAACTAATAACCAGTAGGCAAGTGGGACTGGTGAGCTGGGAGCAGGGTACGTGGCAGAGGCATGTGGTCCAGGCCAGATCCCAGAAAGTCCCTGTCATCAGACTGGGTGAGGACTTGGGATTCTACTCTGAGTGCAATGGAAACTTTTCATTTTTCAATTCAGCGTCTGATTTAGGAACAGACTCTAGGAATCAGGGGAAGCAAGCAAAGGACACAGATTTGTATCTGAACAGCCCAGTTTTAAGGTAACCAACCATGCATTGAACCATGTTAGGTGGTGGTAGTAGAGGTGGTGAGAAGGCTGGGAAGCTGGATGTCATTTGAAGGAAATGCTAATGAAATTTGCTGATAGATTGGATGTTGGATGTGGGAGAAAGGGAGGAATTAGGATGACTCCAAGGTTTTCAGGTTTGAGAAATTGGAATAGTGTGTGACCTTTTACCAGGATGAGAAAGGTTGTGAGTGGGGTAGGGCTGGAAGGGGGTAAAGAATTTGGGAATTGAGGTAAGTAACCTATTCAAGATGCTTAGTAAGTAAAACCTCTAGGGCTGGGGGCTTTTTGGGTGTGGGGAGAGAGAGAGAAATAATGGGACAAAAATACTGTCAGGTTTCTGTTTGGGAAGATGTTGGTGCCATTTTCTAAGATGGAGAAAATGGGGAAGATGCTGGTACAGCTGCAGGAGTTTGGGACATCAGAAATCTGGGTAGCAGTTGCTGACAGGGATGATGTTCCAGCCTGAAATCTCCCACTTCCACTTGGCTTTCTTCCTCATTTCTTGGGAATCTGCTCAAATGTTACCTGATTTGCAAAGCTTTCCCTGACCACCTTCTCTCAAATATGGCGTCATCCTCACCCCTGCATGTTCCATTGCCTTCCTCGGCTTTATTCTTCTTCACTGCATTTATCACCACCTGATATTACTGTGTGTTTATGTGACGGTCTCCCACCACGACAATGTGAATGCCGTGAGAGCAGGGATTTGTGCCTGTTTTGTTCACGACTTTATCCCCGGTGCTTCAAACTTTGCCTCATCTCTAGTAGGTGCTCAGGAAGTGTTCTTGTCTGAATGAATAGGTAAGTAGGGGCTAGAATGATCTCTGGAGGCCCCTCTGATTTTAATTTCTTTGCGACTGTTCCCAATTTGGACTTGGTGAATCTTGGTGAAACTGCCCTGGCCCCAGAGGCTGAAAGCAGAAGGGACAATGGCTGAGGGGAGCTGGAGTGACGAGGAAGCCACGGAGCCTTGGTTTCCCTACCTGTAAAGCAGAGAAATGTAAAACGATGTATGAGTTCCCTAAGGGGCTGTGAATGAGGATCAGGTGTGAGGGAGTAGGAGGAAGATTTGCAGTGCCCGGAGTGCATGGTGGGGGATGCACTAGCGTGAGACAGGAAATGTTTGCTGTTTACTAACAAAGAGTGGTTTTTATGAAAGACTGGTTATCATCAGGATGGGAAGAGAGGAGTCTGTCTTCCCTGGAAAAGCCCAGAAAATGGAAAGGAAGGGTGGAGCACAGGTTGTGGCACAGTTAGACCCTGAGGCTGTAGCTACTTGTGACAGGATTAGGAGATTTGTGAGCTGGGGTGGTCAGGCAGGCAGGAACTAACTCCCTGGTGTCCACCCCAAATTCCTGCCTCTACGAGGACACACCACTGAGGGGAGGTCACAGGGAGAACAGGGCAGGACTGACCATTATTTTCCTGAAGAGGAGACTGAGGCCCAGGTGGCAGAAGAATGGTACCTGTGCTCAGGTCCTAGTCCCCAGAACCTGTAAATGTTACTTAGTATGTTACTTACAAAAGGGATGGCAGATGTGATTGAGATGGGGGGATTACCCCAGATTATCTGGATGGGCTTATATAATCCAAGGATCTTTATAAGAGGGAGGCAGGAGATCAGCAAGCTTGGTAGGTATAAGAGAGGGAGCAAAAGGTTGGAGTGATGCAAGGAAGGAACCAGCAGATCAGGCATGCAGGTGGTTTCTAGAAACTGGGAACGGCAAGGAAACAGATCCTTGCCTGAAGCCTCCAGAAGGAATGCAGTCCTATTGACCCCTTCATTTTAGACTTTTGAAGTCCAGTACTGTAAAAGAATAAATCCATGTTGTTTTAAGCCAACAAACAGAGTTTATACTAATTTGTTACAGCAGCCATAGGAAACTAATGCAGAACCAAGGTCATGGGTGGGGGGATTAATGGTGGACCTTGGAGCTAGATTAGAACATGGATAGTCCAGTTCTCCCATTCGGAGCCTCATTGCTCCCTCTGTACTTAGGCTGAGGCTTCCAGGTCACTGTGTGGCTCCCTGGATCAGTAACTAGATCCTCATCACACGTATTGTTTCATTTGACTTTGACAGGAACTCTGTGGGACAGACTGTTTCTGCTTTACATGTAGGAAAATCGAGGTTCAGAGATAAAATGTTGTGGCCAACGTCAGAGCACACAATAAGGAATCACTGAGCTAGGTCCCAGGCCCAAGTACTCTGCCCTTCTCTGCGCACTATAGATACTGCATGTGTCCAGGTATTCAACAGATATTCATTGAACATCTACTGATACCAGGCCATTGTGCTCAGGGCAGATGATCCACTGGTGACACTTATTATGTCCAAAAACTAGGAAGAGAGACACAATTTAAGCAAATACATTAACAACTAAATATATGATTGAAACCAGTTGATATTTGTATACTCATATTCACAGCAGCATTATTGACAAATGCCAAAAGGTGGAAGCAACCCGAGTGTTCATCAATGGATAAATGGATATATAAAATGCAATATACACATACAGTCGAATATTATTCACCTATAAGAAGGAAATAAATTGCAACACGTGCTATAACATGGATGAATTTTTTAGGACATTATGCTAAGTAAAATAAGCCAGTCACAAAAAGACAAATACTGCATGATTCCATGTAAGGAATCTAGAAAAGTCAAATTCATAGAGACAAAGTAGGATGGTGGTAGTAGGGGTTGTGAGGAGGGTGAATGGAGAGGTAGTGTTTAATGGGTGCAGAATTTCAGTTTGGGTAGATGAAACAGTTCTGGAAATGGATGGTGGTGGTGGTTCCACGACAATGTGTACTTAATGCCATCACACTATACACTTGAATTTTGTGTTATGTATGTCTCACAATAGTCCATACGTATGTATATATTTATATATTAGATGATGTTTTGTGAGGCAATGCCATTTCATGATGGCATTAGGTGAAATGCCTTGGAAGTGGGAAGCAGAGCTAAGCTGGTCTGGATCCTCTGTGTGGGGTGGGGCGAGGGGGATCTCTGAGACAGAGGGAAGGAGGGAAGGAGCTGACTCACTGAAGAAGGGGCGCAGTGTTCCAGGCAGATGAAAGCGTCATGCAAAGGACCTGAGGCACGGAGCATTTTAGTGGGTCTGAAGAACAAGTGCAGGGCCATTGGAGTGTAGCTGAAGTGCAGGAAGCAAGGGGGAGGTGGGTTCCAGGTTGAGGGTGGACAGGAAGGCTGGGCCAGACCTTACATGGCAAGAATTTCAGCTCACAGTCTAAAATCAGCGGGCAGCCAGGGAAAGGTTTTAGGCTGCTATGTGGGGTTCCAAGTGGGTACAGGAGGCTAGCCGCTTATTCTTGTGGCCCGGGTTCCAGAGGGTGACAGTCTGGACTTCAGTGGGGTGGAGATGGAGAGAGGTGGCAGCATGGTGCGAGTGAGAGGGAGGGGTCGGTCGGGGAATCCAAGCCTTGGAGTTTCCAGCAGTGTTGCAGTGGCAGAAAGGTGACTGGTTGCCCCCCCGAGCCCATTCTCCAAAATGTTGTCTACTCAGCAGATTTAAAAAATACTGATTTATTTTTCAATTTGTGGCAAAACATACATAATATGAAATTTACCATTTTTAAGTGTATGGTCCTGTGGTATTAAGTACATTCACACTGTTATGGACCACGACCACCACCCATCTCCAGAGCGGTTTCCTCTTCCCCACTGACACTCTGCACCTAATAAATATTAATTCCCCACACCTCCACCCCCATACTTTTTTTGTCTTTGAATTTGTCTTCTCATATAATTCTACCTCATATAAGTGGAATCATACGGTATTTGTCCTTCTGTGACTGGTTTCTTTCATTTAGCAAAATGTCCTCAAGTTTCATCGATGTTGTGTGCTCACAGATTTTAAGGTAAACGGTGGTATAAAGGTAGCTAAAATTTTTATTTTAGCTGAGGGAAAAGACTGAGCACAGAGCAAAGGCAAGGCTGTGAGAAATGTAGTCAGAAGTGTGGCCTTTGCTCTGTACTTTCTTCACATCAAACAAGGAGCAGACCTCACAAATGCCCCCCACACCCACAGCCCACAGCACACAGCTGAAGGTTCTTCATTGCTCCTCAGCCTCCACTTGGAGCCTGCTACTGTCTCTGGGTCTCTCTGCCTGGGTCTGTCCCAGTGTGTATGACAGTGTGATTCAGTGTCTATCTGGGCTGAGGATGTAAGGGTATGCCTGTGTATTCATTTCCTAATGAAGCCATAACAAATTACAACACGCTTCGTGGCATAGAACCACACACATTTATTATCTTACAGTTCTGTAAGTTAACAAGTTCAGCATGGGTCTTACCAGGCTACAATACAGGTGTCGGCAGGGCTGTATTCCTTTCTGGAAGCTCTAGACAAGGATATGTTTCTTTGCAACTTCTAGAAACTGTCTGCATTTCTTGGCTCATGGCCCCCTCCCTCCTTCAAAGTCAGCATTGTAGCATCTCACTGACTCTTCTTCCTTTGTCAATTTTTTTTTTTTGACCATGGCTGGAAAGATTCTTTAATTTTAAGGACTCAGGTAAATAGACTGGACCCACCTAGATAATCTGGGCTGATCTCCCCCATGTTACAGTCCTTAATCTTAATCATATCTGCAAAGTCCCTTTTGCCATGTCAGAGATTATAGTCACAGGTTCCAGGATTAGGAATTGGACATCTTTGGTGGTGGGGAAGGGGCACATTTATTCCATTTAGCATGCCTGGGTGGGTTGGAAAGGTGTGATGTGTGAGTTTGTGTGCAAATTTGTGTAGGTGTGTGTCCCCTCAGCCTTTGCCTCCAACACTGTGGGCCTCTCTTCCCACTTTTTACTTAGTTTTGCTTTGGTCGGAGTGGGAAAATTCTAACTTCAGTAAGTAAATATATGCAAACCCACCATGCAAATAGCAGCCTGGCTTGAGCACCCTTTCTGGGTCTGACTTTCTAGAGAACTGGAAGGAATCCATAGAGATCACTGCTGTTGGGAGCCACACAAAGACAACAAGATGGCCACAGTTCATGAGGTTCCTGCTTCACTTCCTGGAGATTAGCTGCGAGCCCGCGCGCGCCAACAAGAAAGCCCGTGCGCGCCAAGAGATACTCTTCTCCCCCTCCTTCCCCATTATCATATACCAATCAGAATGTAACTCGCTGCGCCATCCCTGCTATGCAGCCAATCCCCTGCTTACAAGTATCCTATGGCCCACTCTGCCCCTGAACACTGGTGTATATCTACCCCCGTCTTACAATAAAATTTGAGGGCTTGATCAGAATACTGTCTTGCCTTCGCTCTTCTCTCGCCCCCATTTTCTTTCAGGTCGGATCCCCCTCGTCCCCACAAATAACTAGGTCCCGCTGGACGGGACAAGTGGCGCCCAACGTGGGGCTCGAGGCGCGGATCCTTCGCAGGCGGACCCCCGAGTAAGATATCGTCTGGCCAGACCCCTTCTTGATGAAACAATAGGAGACGCCTTTCGCCGCTCACGGAGGTCGTCGTCCCTGGTGAGTACCGGCCGCCTTACAAGAAAATGGGAACTAAATTAAGTAAAGAAGCGGTCTTCATAAGAGACCTAAAAAGTTCACTTAGGGAGAGAGGAGTTCGAGTTAAAAAGAAAGACTTGGTAAAGTTTTTTATTTTTGTTGATGAAGTCTGTCCGTGGTTTATCATTAATGGCCCCGAAATTCATCCTAAAAAATGGCAGAAAGTAGGTAGAGATTTAAATGATTATCTTATCAAAAACGGCCCTGACTCTGTTCCTGTTTCAGTATTTTCCTATTGGGGTCTTATCAGAGATATTGTTGAAAATACTGACCCTGATAAACGTCAACTCTTGTCAGTGGCAGAATATTGCCTCCGCCCCCTATCTCGGGCGGCCTCAAAATCGTCTCTTTCGAGTGATCCCCCTGCCCCAAAATCAGCTAAATCCCCCTCCCCTAGCCCGACACCATCTTTGCTCGGTGCCCTCCATGATACCCCTCCCAAATGTTGCATTTATCCGCCTCTCCCTCGAGATTCGGACTTTGTCGATACACAAAAGGTTTTTCCAGTCGTGACTAAGAGCCAAAATGGCGAGCCTTTAGATCCGGGAGACGCGGCTGAACTAGAAGACGAAGCGGCCAAGTATCACAACCCAGATTGGCCCCTTGCCGCCCCGTCGCTTAACCCCCCTTCTTACACACCCCCAGTTTTGAAAAGAGCCTCTTACACTCCCTCTATTCAGCCTCCCAATGTTTGCGCCCCGGCCTTTTTGCCCCCGTCGGCCCCTCCGCTACCCCCTCCGGCTCCCGGTCCTGTTAGCCCCCCTACCAGCACTAAAGACCTAATAGCACAGATAGTAGAACAAAGAATAACTTGCCATCTCCAAAAATTAGTTGTCTCCCAACCAGTTCGTCCCGCATTATATTCGCAAAGGGGCCTCTCTAAGAAACCGCTTACAGCCACAAAACCTAAAAAACAACCTAAAAAACTGCTCTTTCCTGTTCTTACCCGGGCCTCCGCCCGCTCTGGCCCCACCTCCACAACACATAGTCCGGAAGAGGGCGATCTTGAAAGCGACGGCGAAGACGCCCCTGCTGCTCAGGAAATAGAAAGTGAGGGAGAGGAGCAGGCTGAGCCAGAGCCGGCCGAGCCTGCTGATGGCCCTAGAGAATTTCACAAAATCCATTTCAAAAGCTTAAAAGAGCTGAACGCGGCCGTTAAAGCTTATGGCCCCAATGCCCCTTTTACCCTTTCTGTTCTTGATTCGCTGTCTCGAGGAGGACATTTACTCCCAGGTGAATGGCTGCGTATAGTCCAGGCTGTGCTTACCCGTGGTCAGTTTTTAACTTGGAAGGCAGATTTTGCTGACCGCTGTCAAACCATCGCTGCTGCCAATGTAAAAGACCCTCATTCCCCAACAGCGTCCTGGACTTTTGATAAGCTTACGGGACAGGGCAGATATATCTCTGAAACCAGGCAGCAGCGCCTTCCCCTTGGTCTTTTATCTCAAGTGAAAGATGCCGCTTTGGGCGCTTGGATATCACTCCCTGCTTCCGGGACTGCTAACACTCCTCTAACTAAGATCACTCAAAGCTCGCAAGAAGACTATAGCGAATTTGTTAGCAGACTGTTAGAGGCCGCCGAAAGGACCCTTGGTTCCGCGGCTGCCAATGATAAGATTGTAAAACAGCTAGCCTATGAAAACGCCAATTCGGCATGTCGAGCCGTCCTCCGCGGTAAGACTCGAGACAAAACTCTTGATGAAATGCTGAGAATGTGTAGAGATGTCGATCCTTTTACATCCAAAGTCCAAGCCCTTTTAGCTGTAGGTGCCGCTGTTCAAACTCCCCCGGCTTCTTATCCTCCTTCCTTCCCCAGGGGCGCACCGCCTATGCGTAACTGCTTTAAATGTGGACAGCCAGGCCATTTCGCTCGCCAATGCCCTACCACAGCTCCTCCTCCTAGAGTTGGGTCAGTCCCCGGTATTTGCCCTCGCTGCCATAAGGGGCGGCACTGGGCCAAAGAGTGCCGTAACAATCCAACAAATCCTTTTTACAGTACCACAAATCCTTTCACCCCCCCTTTTCAGGGAAACGAGCTGAGGGGCCAGCCCCGGGCCCCCCAGCCAATTCCATTTCAGCCGGCCTCGGGGAACAGCCTAGCTGTAGCACTCCCGCCCTCTATCGGGCCACACCCGGGAGTGCAGGACTTGACCTCTGTGCCTCCTCCTCAACAATATTAACGCCTGAAGAGGGAATTACAATTATTTCCACAGGAATTTATGGCCCACCTCCCAAAGATACTTATTTTCTAATTTTAGGGCGAGCTTCCACCACAATAAACGGCCTTATTGTCCACCCTTCCTTAGTTGACAATGACTATACTGGAGAAATAAAAATTCTTGCTAGTGCCCCCCAGTGCCCTGTCAGCATTATGAAAGGTCAGCGCCTTGCGCAGGCGCTCCCCCTCCCTTTAAGTACATCTCACCCTGCTATTCATAAGCAGCGAGGCTCCTCTACCCCAGGTTCTTCAGACTTATATTGGATCCAAGCTATTACTAAAGAACGCCCCACTCTTAAACTTAAAATCCAAGGAAAAGTATTTGAAGGAATTTTAGATTCGGGGGCCGACTCTACGGTCATATCTCAGGCTTCATGGCCCTCCAGCTGGCCCTTACACGCTTCCTTGACCCATCTACAAGGAATTGGGCAGTCAAGAAACACCTTACAGAGCTCACAGTTATTAAACTGGGAAGATGAAGAAGGAAATACCGGATTCATTCAACCCTTCGTAGTTCCTGGGTTGCCGGTAAATCTTTGGGGAAGAGATATCCTTTCTCAAATGAAGGTCATCATGTGTAGCCCTAATGAAGTTGTAACACAGCAGATGCTTTCACAGGGTTACCTCCCTGGTCAGGGGTTGGGCAAACTAAAACAGGGAGATCCCAACCCGATACTGGCCACGCCTAAGATAGACCGCTCAGGTTTAGGGTTTGAAAAACATTTTTCGTAAGGGCCGTTGCTCCTCCTGCACTCCAGGCAGACAAGATTACTTGGAAAAGTGATGTTCCTGTCTGGATCGATCAATGGCCCCTTACCACTACAAAATTAAATGCAGCCATAGAGTTAGTGCAGGAACAGCTGGCTGCTGGACATATTGAACCTTCTACATCCCCTTGGAACACCCCAATCTTTGTAATCCAAAAGAAATCAGGCAAGTGGAGGCTCCTACAAGACCTCAGGGCGGTTAATAAGACTATGGTCTCTATGGGCGCATTACAACCGGGAATTCCCTCTCCAATAGCCATCCCTAAAGGGTATGTCAAATTAGTAATTGATCTAAAAGATTGCTTTTTCTCCATACCTTTGCATCCTGATGATTGCAAACGTTTTGCCTTTAGTATACCCATTACCAATTGTGTAGGGCCTTCTCCCCGGTTTCAGTGGAGAGTTCTCCCACAAGGAATGGCCAACAGCCCCACTCTTTGCCAAAAGTTTGTAGCCCAGACTATAGACCCCTTTAGGTTGCTCTTCCCCACTTTGTATATTATCCATTATATGGATGATATTCTTCTTGCCGGTCCTGACCAGCAACAGCTCTATGCGGCCAGTCAACAGCTAGTCACTGCCCTCCGAGATCGAGGACTACAAATTTCCCCAGAAAAAGTCCAGGTCCACCCCCCCCCAACTTTTTTTAGGCTTTGAATTATTTTCTAATAAAATCCTCACTCAAAAAATTCAGTTAAAGAGAAGCTCCTTAAACACTCTTAATGATTTTCAGCGTCTGCTAGAAGACATCAACTGGCTCAGGCCTTATTTAAAGCTGACCACCGGAGAGTTAAAGCCCTTGTTTGATGTCCTACGTGGAGACCCTGATCCTTCCTCCCCCCGCTCGCTTTCATCAGAAGCACAAAGGGCATTAACCATTGTAGAGCGGGCTATTTCTGAACAGACCATTAGCTACTTCTCTCCACATCTAAGTTTGTGGCTGCTCATTTTCCCTACCCCCTTCTCCCCTACAGGAGTCCTTTGGCAAAACCATCCACTATTTTGGGTTCATTTGCCAGCCTCCCCCCCTAGAGTCTTAGCTACCTATCCTCAATTAGTTGCTGCCCTCTTACGTTTAGGCCGAGAGGCAGCTCTCAAGTTGTTTGGGAGAGACCCTGAAGTTATAACCCTCCCATACAATACATCTCAATTACAATGGCTTATTCAACATGATGATGATTGGGCAATTAGCTGCACCTCCTTCCAGGGGACAATAGACAATCATTACCCTGCAGACAGATTAGTCCAGTTCCTTCAAAAGACCCCGGTTGTCTTTCCCAAGAGGACTAAAACCACGCCAATTGCTGGGGCCGTAATGGTGTTCTCTGATGGGTCCTCCTCCGGTATAGCCGCTTTCAGTATTAATGGGCAAGTTACTCGAATACAGACAGACCTCTCTTCTGCACAACTTGTTGAACTAACTGTAATAATCAAAGTTTTTGAGCTTTTAATAGATGCCCCCTTTAACCTTTACACTGACAGTGCCTATGTAGCAACCTCTGTTCCCCTATTAGAGACAGTGCCTTACATACGTCCCTCTACAAATGCTTCCCCCCTATTCGCAAAATTGCAAAAATTAATTCTAAACCGCGATGCCCCTTTTTTCATCGGGCACATACGCGCTCACACTGGCCTTCCAGGGCCGCTTGCCAAAGGCAATGACAGAGTTGATCTGGCGACTCAATTAGTAGCCTCTGTCACGTCAGACTCACCCTTGGCTGCAGCCCAACGGGCTCATGAACTACATCATCTCAATGCTCACACTCTTAGACTCAAATTTTCAATCACCCGAGAACAGGCCCGCCAAATAGTTCGGCAATGTCAAGGATGTCTAACTCTCCTCCCAGAGCCTCATAACGGAATCAACCCCCGGGGGTTGGTTCCAGGAGAGATATGGCAAATGGATGTCACTCATTACCCTCCCTTTGGTAAATTAAAATATATCCATGTGTCTATTGACACATGTAGTGGTTTCCTATGTGCATCCTTGCAAACGGGAGAGGCAACTAAAAATGTTATTACCCATGTTCTCTCATGCCTGGCATATCTACCACCACCTAAAATCTTAAAAACTGACAATGGGCCTGGATACGCCAGCTCTAGCTTTAAACAGTTCTGTGCGCAGTTAGGTATTAAGCACATAACAGGAATTCCCTATAATCCCCAAGGCCAAGGCATTGTTGAAAGAGCCCACTTAACCCTTAAAAACATGTTATTCAAACTTCAGTCGGGGGGAGAAGTACTCTATCCGAAAACAGGTAATGCAAAGACACTCCTAAATCATGCACTGTTTGTTCTTAATTTCCTTACTTATGACTCCGCGGGTAAAACCGCTGCTGATCGCCTTTGGCATCCCTCCACGGCAGATAATTATGCACAGGCTATGTGGAGAGATCCGATGACCAACACATGGCACGGGCCTGACCCTGTGCTCATATGGGGGAAAGGACATGCTTGTATATATGATGCTAAGGCACAAAATGCCCGATGGCTCCCAGATAGGCTCATTAAACTCCTAGACACAAATAGAGGCAAAAACAATAATAATTCCAGTCCAGGGCATATTAACCCCTGAGAAGCCTTCCCTTTCTGTTTATTTTCAGGAGGCAAAAATGAAGATTTCTACACTATTGACCCTCGTCATGACCTTTCGCCCCGTTTGGACCCATCAGATTTTCAATTTCACCTGGACAGTCACCAGTGAAGCAGGAGACGTCGTTTTCAGTTCTTCTACCTTAGCAAGTTCCCCCCCATGGCCTGTTCTTGCCCCTGACCTCTGTGACTTGGCCGCTGGAGCTTCTGCAGCCTGGGGGACCCCAGACATTTACTTTCCTTTTTCCACCTCCCCTGAGACCTACCCTGAGGGACAATCTACCACCTCTCCTGGGTGTAACAACACCCCTAGGAGAACCTACCTCAGAGAAACAGAATTTTATGTTTGCCCGGGAGCTCATAGAGATCGAGCCCTTAACTATAAATGTGGATATAGAGACTCCTATTTCTGTGACTCCTGGGGGTGTGAGACTACAGGAGATGCTAGTTGGAAGCCTAGCTCCACCTGGGATTATATAACTGTAAGTAGGGCTTGGAATCCCAAGCCTAACTCAACTGTTACCCCAGAATGTCAAAGCACCCAATCCACAAGGGGGCGATGTACACCGCTCTCCATTGCCTTTACTGACAAGGGAAAAAGGGCCCCTATTGATAGATGGCTCAGGGGACATGAATGGGGGCTAAGGCTTTATGTTTCAGGAAAGGACCCTGGGCTCACTTTTAAAATCAAATTAATTCGATCCATTCCAAACGCCAACAAGCACGTTGTCCTTGGCCCTATTGCCCCTAAGGCAAGAGACCCAAGACCTTCTAACCCTTCTCCCCTGTCTACTAGTACTGTTTTCCAGGCCTTGCTCCCCCCAGTTTTACCCTCTACAGGCGAAATCCTTAAAGGCCTGGCTAATGTGACTGCAGAATCCCTTAACTCCACTGGATATAGCGAGTGCTGGTTATGTTTCTCCCCCGTTCCCCCGTTTTACGAAGGGATAGCAGTTTTAGTAAACACCTCAGCAGACCTCATACTTACCAATGACTCCAGCAAGACTCGCTGGTCAGACCCCTCCCGTTTTTCAGAGACCTCTCCGGGTCTCACATTGACGCAGCTTTCGGGAATAGGCCTCTGTATACATAGCCCCGTCTTGCGTCTACCCCCTCAGCTAATACCCATTTGTAACAGCTCCTTCTCACCCCCGCTGTCCTATGAATTCCTTGTCGCGCCCAACGGTACTTATTTTGCTTGCTCCTTTGGCATAACGCCCTCTGTTAACCCGCGCTTGCTAATATCTAACAATGAATATTGTGTTTTAGTCATGCTCATGCCCAAGATTTCCATACATCCCACCGAAGACCTCCTTCCATATTACTCGGGCTCTACTCGCACTAAGCGTGAGCCAGTAACCGCCATTACCTTATCTGTGATATTAAGATTAAGAGCAGCTGGGGCTGGAACAGGCATTGCCTCCATAATTACTTCTAAACAACAATATTATGCTCTTAGTCAGGCTATTGATAAAGACATACAAAATCTGCAAGAAGGTTTAGACAGCCTGAAAGAATCTGTTGTCTCTCTCTCTGAGGTAGTGCTCCAAAATCGCCGAGGGTTAGACCTCCTTTTCCTGAAAGAAGGAGGCCTCTGCGCTGCTCTTAAAGAAGAATGTTGCTTCTATAAAGACAAAACAGGGTTAGTGCAAGATAGCATTGATAAAGTTAAGAAAAACCTAGAAGCCAGGCAAAAACAAAGAGAAAAGGATGAGGCCTGGTATAAAAACTAGACCTCTGCCACCCCTTGGTTAACTACTCTGATCCCCACCATCCTTGGACCCTTGGCAGGATTCTTCCTTTTAGTGTCTCTTGGCCCTTGGGCCTTAAGAAAACTGACAGTTTTTATTCAAGAGCAGGTTGACCAGCTCGTCAAGCCAGCGGTTGCTGTTCATTATCACAGACTTACAGCCTGTGATGAAGAGTCTTACACCGAACCAACCAATGCTCCCGGTCTCCGGTTCTCAACTTTACAGGCGCCTCAACCATGGTACCATCGATTCTGGCACCGTACTTAATGTGGCCCATATGCTGGTCAGCCAGAACCAGACATACCCCTAACTATGAGGGTATGGGCATCGAGATGAGTGCGAGACAAAGTACCGCAAGGGAGGGTTCTTCCTAGAACCTCTCTGGTCCTCCCTGAGAATACGCCTGGCTTGCATAGAGGTTGGTATCCATATGTACATAAAGCCTTGATATATTAAGATCAATTTGGCTTTCAGCTCTGCCTCTCCTCCCTAAAAGATACCGAGAGCATTTGCGAAATGTTACCCTGCTGGAGGAGCCAGGCCTCTATTCCCTCACTCGATTAAGGCCCACCTTTCTGAAATAAATAGAAAGGGAGGAGATGTTGGGAGCCACACAAAGACAACAAGATGGCCACAGTTCATGAGGTTCCTGCTTCACTTCCTGGAGATTAGCTGCGAGCCCGCGCGCGCCAACAAGAAAGCCCGCGCGCGCCAAGAGATACTCTTCTCCCCCTCCTTCCCCATTATCATATACCAATCAGAATGTAACTCGCTGCGCCATCCCTGCTATGCAGCCAATCCCCTGCTTACAAGTATCCTATGGCCCACTCTGCCCCTGAACACTGGTGTATATCTACCCCCGTCTTACAATAAAATTTGAGGGCTTGATCAGAATACTGTCTTGCCTTCGCTCTTCTCTCGCCCCCATTTTCTTTCAGGTCGGATCCCCCTCGTCCCCACAAATAACTAGGTCCCGCTGGACGGGACACACTGCCAATTTATCCATCTGTCCTAAACACAGAATCAGGCCCATGGAGGTCCTGATGACTGCTGATCAGAAAATAAATGAAGTTTGAGTGACCCTGAGGTAGAAGGAAACTTATACCCCAGGCAAAGGGTAGAAGGAAATTCACATCCCAGTGTGAGTAAAATTGTAATATTTCCAGAATATCTCACCTGGCTTTAGTACATCTGCATATCAACAGGTGTTCAGAGGTGGAAAGAAGTATGGCTTTGGTGCATTTGCATCATTCCTCAGGGGTGGAGAGAAGTTCATCTCCATATCAGTGGGTAATTACCTGGGCAAGGAGGGCTTATCTGTACCCGAGAGGTGAGGGGAGGGCCTGTTTTGCTTCTGCTGGAGCAGGAAAGAGAGAAGGGCCCAGACTACAGTTTGTAAGCAATAAACGGGTTTTAACTTTATTTCTCCCTTTGACTGATTTCGGTTTTTAGAGGTATTTTACCCAGGGATTTCCTCTCCCCGGACTTACACCCAGACAAAGATGTGCTTCCTCAGCCAGCCCACCCAGTGGGGCTCTCCAGCCTCCCCCAAGCCTCCCCCCAGCATCCCCTCCATATGCCTGCTCTCCTGCCAGGGCAATCTCCTCATTCATCCCACACACACTCCAGCACCCCCATTGGGAGTCCCTTTCCAGTTGGAGGGTTTCCCTTTTCCTTCCTTCTTTCTGACTCTCTAAGGTGGAAACACCCTTCAAGGCCCAGCTGAAGTCTCCCTTGCTCAAAATAAACTTTCTCAATGTCTCCTCGCCCTTCTCCAAGGATACATGCTATCTTTGGGGACAGGGCACTATCCTCTGGTCCTGTTTCTCTTGCAGTGCCCATCACCCAGTGGCCACAAACAGGCCTCAGTCATGGCCCCGTGTTAGCGTGCCACACCTCTCAGGCCTCTGTGCTTTCACACATGGTCTCCCCTCTGGTCTAGACCTCTCCTATGAGGTGTCATCTCTCTGAGGAGCCTTCCCCCTCTTCTCCCACAATTGTCCCTCTCTTCTCAATGTCCCCACTCTTCTCCTAGCTTATCTTCATGGTGGTATTCATCACATGAATTCAGTTCCATTAGACTGAAGGGAAAAAAAACCTGTTGTACAAACATTTCTTAAGTCTGCTCTGTGCTAGGTGCTGAGGAAGTAGAGATGAATCAGACAGAAACCTGTTCTCAGGGCCTAAGGATTTGCTTTATACCTCCCAAACTAGACTGGGGGCTTCCAGAGGATGAGGACTCTGATCTGATTCTTCTGTAGGTTCCTGTCGCCAAGCACAGATGGCCCACAGGAAAGCTTTGTGGAGTGAATGCAAGTCTGACATTCTTGAGTTGTAGCTTCAGCTCAAATAGGCCACTTCACTTTTCTGAGACTCCCAATCCTCATATGCTAACTGGGGGTGGGATTCCAGGCCTGGTGAGGATAAGAGGAAACTATGGGTGTGAAAGCCCTCTGGAGACCAAACATCCTTTGGTATGCATGAAAGATAGTGAATGTGACACTCCCTCCGGTCCCCTATCAGGGACAGCCACTCCAAGGATGGTGAAGCTCTCACTAGCATTGTGTTCACGTTAACTTTGTGCTGGCCCTTCCTGGATCCTGGAGAATTCTCTGCACAGAGCCATGGCTTTCCCTTTCCAGACTCTGGGCCCTGAATTTACTTCTGACTATTGGGAAATCCCCAACCTGCCTCCTGCTTTCAGCCCAGGTCCTGGCTTGTGTAAAATACAATGAAGGATCAGTTGACATCTCAGGACAGAAAGGGCCTGGTCTGGGGAATGTCCTCCATAGATTCAAATCAGAGTTTGAGACATGTTTGAGATATCATGTTAGAGAAAACAGAAGCTGGGGAATGGGGAAGGACCTTCCTGGGGGCCCAGCAAGTGAGCAATAGGGCCAAGGTAAGACCCAGGATGCCTGGCTCCCATTTCATCCACTCCATCTCAGGACCACCAAAGCCCTTCTACATGAGTCCTCCTAATATTCTTTCTCACCTCTCTCTCCATCCTCAGACACCTAGTTTTGCCCAAAAGAATTCTCACTGTTCTCCAAACATATTTTCTGCTACAACTCCCTGTGCTTGCATGTATTATGCTTCTTTGTGCATCTCCTTCTCCAAATTTAACTACTAGGTGAACTCCCACTCATCCCTCAAGGCCCACCCTAATGTTTTCTTCCCTAAAACAAAAGTCTAATCTCAGTTTATCCAGAACCGATTCATCTCTCTTCTGTGCTCTCATAACATTCTCCTTGATACATACATTGATTTTAACATTTACTACCCTCTTCTGTAGTTGTCTTTGTCCTTACCACACTATATTTTTCTCTAGAAGAGGGATTATTTCTGTTTCACTGCTGTGTCCCCAGGGCCTAGCATGGTGTCTGGCACTCACTTGCTACTCTATAAATGTTGACCGAACAGAGGAACAAGTGAAGGTATATGAGGCAAATTTCTTAACCCCTCAGAGTCTTAGTTTTACTATCCTTATTTTTTATTATTTCAGAGTAACTCTGAAATGAAAGCAAGTCAAACACTTGGTAAAAATAAATGATGGATAATGAATGTAAAACAAATAAGAGATCCAGGAGAAGGGAGAGGTGAGGGTAGGTCCTGGGGACATAGAAATCACTCAGTCTGTGCTCTCAAGGAGCTCTTGGTCTACTAGGGAAACAAATAGAAACACAATATTGTACAGAACTACTGTAGTGGAGCACTACCTCCTTCCTGATAACACTTCAGTACTTGGCTTCCAGGATACTGCCCAGTTTGCCTGCCTTTCTACTTACCTTTTTGGCCTTCCTTCTCAGTCTGGCTTGCTGCTTCTCCTAGTTTCCTCAAAGTTTGAATTTTGAAGGAAACTGTTTTCCATCTACACTCACTCCTTTGGTGATCTCAGCCAGTCTCATGGCTTTAAATACCATCTAGGTACTGAAGACTCCCAAATTGATATCTCTGGCCTAGATCTCTCCCTTGACCTTCAGACCCATATGCCCTCCTGCCCCCCGCCCCCAACACCTCTACTCTTCCAGGCATCAAAAACCAGCACATCTGAAAATGAGCTCCAGATAGTTGCCAAGAATACCAGCACCTTCCTTGTCTTTCCCACCTCAAGAAATGGCAACACTAGTCTTCCAGTTGTTCAGGCCAAAAATCTTGGCTCCTTCCTTCCCCTGTTATTCTACATCCAATCTGTCAGCAAACTTTGTTGTCCCTACCCTCTAAAGATATTCAAAATTCAACCACTTCTCATGCCCCACCTCTGGATTATTATAATCAACTCCAGTTGGTCTCCCTGCTTCTGCCTTTGCCCTCCTGAATCTATTTTTCATAGAAGAGAAGAGTAGCTGTTAAAATGTAAATCAAATTATTTGGCTCCTCTGCTCAAAACCCTTCACAGGATCCTCAACACAGAGTAAAAGCCAAAGTTGTCATTGCAAGGCTGTAGTATCTGGCTCCTGCTACCTCCCTGTCCTTATCTCCTCCTACTCTCAACACAGTACACTCTGCTCCAGTCATTCTAGGCCTTTTGTACTTGCTATCTCCCTGAAATGCTCTTCCCTAAATAATATCAGAATAGTGCTCTTTTTCTTCATACTTTTATACAAAAGTCACCTTCCCAATAAGGTCTTTCTTGACAACCCCCTACCTCCAACCACCAAAGTAAAACATCCTGCCCATGTTTTATTTCCACTTCTCTGGGTATTTTTTTTTTTTGCTGCAATCTTAAAACCATATATTTTATTTATATTTTTTATTGTTTCTCTCACTGCAATGAGGATATTTTTTTGTGTGTGTTTTGTTCAGTTGTATACCCACTACTTAGATTAGTGGCAGGCGTATAGTTAGGTATGCAATAGGTTTTTGTAGAATGAATGAATGAAAAGGGTGGACATTTCTAAGAGGCAGATTTTACTCTTTAATGAAAAGCTTTGTAACGACCAGAGCTACTTGGAAACATAATCACGTGGATATGCACAGCACACTCTCTCTTAAACATGTAATTTCATCAAATCCTCACAGCAGTCCAGGATAGGAGGAAGGCTGAGCAGATTGTGATTCTGGCTGAAGAGGAAACAGTCCAGAAAGGGGAGAAAGAACTTAAAGGTCACACATCTAGTCGGGACAGGAGGTGAACTGTGGATGATTGCTGGCCCTGGAAAAAGCTGGTGTCTGGTGGAGCTTAATGGGAGCTGGGTTCGAAGGGTTTCTTTACCAGAAGGCATGAGAAGAGGAAGCTGAAGGGGAGGCTGAGTCAGAGATTACTAGAACAGAAGCATTAGCAAAGTAGTGGGAAAGATGACAAGGCTGGCCTCTAAGTGTGTTTAGCCCAATCTGGCAGCTAAATTCCCCTGCAGCAGAATTCGGTGTCTGAGGCTGACCAGTCACTCAAGCCCGCAAATAATTTCGAATGCAGAACTGGACAAGCAGTCGAGAAACCAGTGAGTCCACTGTGGGTCTGCAAAGTCTGGCTTCCCCACTGGACTGTGAAGGTCTTTGGGGCCAGGGATCATGTCCCTAGATGCATCTCCAGCTTCTAGAAGGGCCTGAAATATAGCAGGCACTCAAATATTTCTGTTAGAGGCAAACATAAATGTATGCGCCCATATGGGAAACTGAGGGTGAGAGAGGACAAAGAAGAAGGGCGTACAATCACCCAGCGTTTCTGGAAGCTAGGAGCATACTAGCTCTCCACGGACAGAGGACAGTCCCAGCACTAACGCAGCCTGCTATCAGCTCTTTTGCAGCAAGGGTTAGAGAGCAAACACCGCCTGGGGCTAGAGGGGCAGTGTTAAATGAAGCCTTCGGGGTGGGGCCAGGCTGAAGAGGCCAATTGGCTGAGAGTTGGGGCAGGGCCAAAGGAGCAGGCAAATTCCCACCCCCAACAACGTGACTAAGGTGTATAACGCCACATCCGGTCTGGTGGGCGGGAACAGGGAAACAAAAGGAAATCAAAAGCGCATGCGTTTGTTGTGTCCGAGTTCTGGCGGGTCCTTCCGCTCAGGAACAGTGAAGTGCTTCCGGGTCGTCTCCCGGCGCGGTAAGTACACAAGGCAAGGCTGTGGCTGCTGTCTCATTGCTCTTTCTTTCCTCTCTCCCTCAGAAAAACCCTGTTCCTCTGACCCACCTCAGGGGCTCCATGTTCGGATTGCTTCCAACATTAAAGACCTCTAGCTCATTGGCTGCTTCCTCGAGACCAAGCCCCACCCCTCACTCAAAACCGTCACTCATTGGTGTCCCTTTCTGTCACCCAGTATTTTTTCCAGTTAACTGGCCCTACCCAGGCCCGCTCCTTTCACGATTAGCAACCCTATAAGGGCAAATGACTGTCCGAATCCCGCCCCTGCCTTCTTTCTGTTGGTCAGTCCCATGGTTATTATCACAATAAGCAAAGAATGGGCGGTGACTTTGAGGCAAGGGGTTGGGCTTTCCGAGCCTCGCTGTCTGGCGTCTCAGTATTCTGGGACGTGAGCGTGGACCCTCTTGTACCTTTTACACGGGCTGGGAAGTTGAGGTCCTAGAAAGGGCAGCGGCTGGCCCCGGATTAGTAAAACACATTAGAGCAAAAGCAGAATTAGACGTAGATCCTGTTAACTGCTCATCTCCTCTAGTGTCCTGTCTGGGTATCTTCCCGGAGGAGTTCTATGCCCCAACTCATTGTGTGACCTAAAGCTTAGTCGCTGCTTGTCGCTGGGTCTCAGTTTTCCTGTGAACTGAAAGGTTTCACTTCAGAATACTCTGAGACCTTCCTGGTCAGATACCTCAGCTGCTTAATCCAAGCTGAGGTTATTTGTTCATTCACATGTTAAGTTCATTTATTCAGTCTCCCATCTACTTATTTATCCATTTATTTTTGTCTTTAGAATGTCTTCTTGAACTATATTTGACCGTGGTAACCCTCCCTCTCCAATTTGGGTGTGGTTCGAGAGAGGTGATTAGTGTCCTAAATTTCTGACACTGGGTGGGGATGATATGGACAACCACAGAGGGGCAAAAAATAGGTAGTGTTCAGGGGAGGTAGAGAGAGTTATAGTAGAACCCTGTCACCTCTAATTTTGTATAATTTTGTAACTCCAGTATGCATTCTGGATTCCTATCTCTGCATTCTGTTTCAGTTCTCTTCTGTCCTCAACAACTTACAAATAGCTTTACTTATCCATAAAGTAAATTAATTATCAGAATAACTGTGAAGGTGGTTAATTGTTATTATCCCCATTTTACAGATGAGGAAACAGGCTCAGAGAGGTTAAGTGACTTGGCCAAGGTCAAACAGCTAGGAAGTGGTGGAGCCACCAGGTCTGTCAGATTCCCACAGGAAAAGGCTATTTCCCTGCTACCTTCCACTCCACCCCTTACCCAAATCAAACTGTAACCAAATATAAACTAAAACCAAACACATCTGAGAGCTAGATTCACCTGACCCTTTACCTCTAGTCTAGGAGCCATGTCCACCTTGTTCCCCTCACTCTTCCCCCGTGTGACTGAGACACTGTGGTTTAATCTGGATCGACCCTGTGTGGAGGAGACAGAACTGCAGCAGCAAGAACAGCAGCATCAGGCCTGGGTGAGTAAGGACCTGCCATGGCAGTGGAGCCTCAGTCAGGGACCCTCCCACTCCTTCACTGGCCATGACCCAGCCTAATGTCTGAGAGTTGCCCTGGAGGAGCTTTTTGCTCTGAGTTAGGAAGAATCAGGCTGACTGTTGGGGGTGGGCTGTGGTTGGGGGGCTAGGTTCTCATTTTTGTGTAATTTGCTTTGGGGCCATGGGACCTCTGGACGGATTGGAACCTAGGCTCTTTTTCGTAAAGCATAGGAATGATCATTTTGATCATCTGTTGAGGACCTGGCAGATGCCATGTTCTAGGCTGCTAGTGTTTCACTTTACTGTCACCATAATCTTATGAGGAAACCAAGGCCCAGAGAGTTTATGTAGTTGGATCAAGCTCCTAAGTAAGTGGCAAATGACAGGAGAGAAAGGAATTAAATCTTCCAGAGAACTGGAAGGAAGCTTCTCTTTCACTCTTGGGGGTGTTCTTAGAGACAGGATGGTACAGTCCCATGCCTCTGACCTGGCCCTGCTGTCCTCCCTCTTTGGTCACAGCTCCAGAGCATTGCAGAGAAAGACAACAACCTGGTACCTATTGGCAAGCCGGCCTCAGAGGTGAGTGGCTCCAAGTGGGGCCCAGGTGGACTAAAGCTCTGCTCTAATGCTGAAGGTCCTACCTCTGACCCCAGAGCAGTCAGTTGTGGTCTTCTTCTTTGTATGGCAGTCATAAAGGGGAGCTAGACAGAGTGGGTGTTGGGCCCAGCGTAAGGTCCTGCAGAACATGAGCCAGCCTGCTAGACTCCAGGGGGGAAGGGTTAGGGAGTGCGGGCTCATTTGTTGGCTCCAGTGAGAGGTTCCAAGTGGGCCAGCCTTTGAACTAGTGTGGGCAGTCTTGTAGAGCCTATAGGCTCTTCCCTGCCTCACCAGCACTATGATGACGAGGAAGAGGAGGATGAAGACGATGACGAGGATAGTGAAGAGGACTCAGAGGATGATGAAGACATGCAGGACATGGATGAGATGAATGACTACAATGAGTCACCTGATGATGGAGAGGTCAATGAGGTAGGCTGGGGTGTGGGGGAGGGCCTCTGCTCCTGGCCCCTACTGTTGACCTAAGTGGTGGGTGGGGTACAGAAACTCTGGATCCAGCCAGGGGCAGGATCTGGGACTGGGGCTGGCCGGGTGGCTGAGGCTCCTCCCCACCCACACCAGCCTCCTCTCCAGGTGGACATGGAAGGCAATGAACAAGATCAGGACCAGTGGATGATCTAGGTAGACCAGGCAGGGTGGCCTCAGGGAGATTCCACACCAGCCCAACCTACCCTGCAGCCCCTGCAGAACCAGCTGCTGCCCCAGTGCCTGGATACTCACCTTCGGGCACCTCTGCTGCTGCTGCCAGGATTTGGTTTCCTTGGTCCCTCCCAGGTCATCAATCTGCCTTTGAATCCCCAGGGCCTAAGCCTACCCCAGCTTTATGGCCAGTACCTCACCCCTTGGTTGCCAGGTATAATCTCTTTATAACTCTTTAATAAAAACACAGGACTGATATTTTTTTTCCCCATGTATATTCCCTATTTGTTGGTGGGCCCCAGAGGAATCCAATATCTTCTCTTGAGCTTTGGGGAGAAGGCACACAAGGGACTTAAGGCAAAGCTACCTGGTCATGTGGGCCAGAGCCAGGGAAGCCCAGCATAGCCCTGGCCCTGGCTCCATTGCCATTTCCTCCGGCCCAGCTTGCACCCAGCCATTCCTACAGGGCCATGAACTCAGTGTTCACTGTTTCCCCTGTTCCCACCCTGAATGGCATGGGCTGGGGAGGGCAAGCTTTCTGAGGCCCAGAGCTGAGAGGCACCTGGAGTTCTCCCAGCCAGCTTTGTTCCTATTAAGAAAGTGGATTAAGTCTCAGAGCAGAGTAGGGACTCCCATGGAGTCACTCAGAAAATCAGTGACAGAGCTGGGCTGGGAGCTCAGGCCTCTTGCCTGTCAGCCCATGGCTCTCCCTTGAAGGAAGGGTACCATGGGGCCAAACAGCCTGACAGAACTTGATGCCTCAGATCAGTGTGGAACTGGAGTGGGGCAGGGGTGGGAGGAGAGCCTCCCTAGCCATAAGCAAGGAGGGGACAGGATATTGTGAGGTCCTTGCTTGGGTGGAGGTAGGGAGTAGAGTAAGAACCCCTGGGCCTGGACCTCAACCAGGCCCTGTGTAGGTGAGCTGGGCTATGCCGTCCTTGATGGCAGGGAAGTCTGGGAGGCCAGTGTGGTGGAGGCGGCATCGGTAGTGGCCACAGCTCTTGGCGTACTGCAGGAAACGGGGTGCACCAGGGAAGAGCACATGGTCAGCCAACACAGTGGCACCAGCTGGCATAAGGGCATGTGCCTCCAGCAGCTGCAGGTCCTGCAGGTAACATCGGGGCCGATGTGTCAGGAGCACCAAGTCTGCCCAGCTCAACTGGTACTGGGTTCGTAGGCATGGGATCACCTCCTCTGAGCTACCCACAATGAGCTCCACCTGTGGGGGTGGGAGGAGCTGGAGGTGAGGGTGGGAAGGATTATTCTCCCCGCACCAAACCCCACCAGGACCTGGCTTACTTTATGTTAGACCCTGGCCTAGGTTCCCATGAGTGTTCACACATTTCCTCTGACCTCAGAACCCAAGAAGTCAGGATCAGTATTGTGATTTCCAGTCTGCCAGTGAAGAAGCTGGGATTCAGAGGATAAGTGCTTTGCCCAAAGCTAACAAGAGGCAGACTAAGTTTTGGACCTGGACTTGCTGGGTTCCAGAGACCTTCCTCTTAATTGCTGCTTTGTTGTTGAACAGCAAATATCTGTAAATGACTTAGGACAGGACAGGACAGGAGCTCACACCCTCCAGAGTCCCCTAGCTGCTTCCTCCCCTTGGTGGGATTCCCCCAATGGAGACGCTTGTCTAGGGCAAGGCCTGGGATGGCAGGGAAGAGACAGGGTTGAGGAGGTGGGGGCTGACCGTGCGCTCGTCGAAGCCAGCCAGGCGGATGAGTTTTTCGGCCACTGCTGCTGTTCGTTGGTCCTGCTCCACAGTAAGGAGGCGGCCCCCAGGGGGCAGGGCACGGGCTATGAGCAGTGTGGAGTATCCACAGTAAGTGCCCAGCTCCAGCACACAGGCAGGGGTCTTCTCCTCCACCAGCTGCATCAGGATCTGACCTATGGGGGGAGATGGCTGCAGGGCCCCCAGTAGAAAGGAATCTCAAATGCCCACCTGCCTCACTACAGCCCCCAACTAGCTGGGGTCTAATCTCGTTAGCCCCAGGTTCCATACTGCCCTCCCTCACTGCCCTTCTAGAGTTGCCTCCTTCACTCTAGTCTTCACACCAGCCACTAGGATTTTCCTAACAAACAAATCTGACCCTATCATTCCCTGGGCTCTATGATTCTAAAGGCCTTGGATTGAATTTGGGATTCTTGATATTCAGGACCTTCTTGGACCTGATCCTATTCTACCTTTCCAGTTTCAGCTCTCAAATTCTTCCCACCTGTAGCCTACACCCCATCCCAAACTGTGCCCAGAGTTAACCATGCTCGTTCATTCTTTTGTGCTGCATTTGTACCCATGACTAGCTTTGCCCTTCCTCACCTCTGTCCTCATTATCTGGCCAATTTGAAAGTGATCCTTCTATCAGTTCAAATTTTGCTTCCTCCAGGAAGGCCCAGGCAAAAACAACCACCAGGCTTCTGAAAGACCATCTTCCAGGCTCTGGAGAGACCTTTGCTAAAACTTCCAGTTTCATTCCCTATTGTTTTATTTGTTCAATGTCTTTCTCTCCTTGGAATTGGATGAATTTCTTTAATAAGAGTCTAAAAGCCCTTTTGCTGGGAGCTGGGGCTCAGACAGATCCAGGCAGACAGCTACCATGAGTGGGATGTGGGAGCCTCCATGGTGGAGAAGGAAGACTCAGACACAGATAATTATGGGTTATCTCCCTTAACTCCACAAAGTTATGGGTTATGTGCTGAGATGCTTATTCCCCTTGGTGTTATGCCGCCTTTGAGGCCAGCATTTTTGGCTGACTCATCTCTGTAGCCTGTACCTCTTTCTCCCCCAGTACCCTGCAGATGCTGGGTACAAAAGAAGTGGCAGGAAATGTTTGCTAGATGAATGAGTAACCTTACCCAGCCTCATCAGAGGAGATAATAGAAACCCAGAAAGTGTAAAAAACCTGCCCAATTCACCCAGTAAGTCAGAAGCAGATCCCAGATATTTCTTTGCCATCTTGAGGGTGCTTCCTGGAGCAGAATGCTAGGGAACACTGACCTTTGACAGGCCCCATATGGCTCAGGTACTCGCAGTGGCTGCTCCAATGGTCCAGGGTGGTAAGGATGTGACTGGGGTCCCCAGGCAGGGCATGGGTGAGCACATAGCTGAAGGCCCGCTCCTCAATCCGCAGCCCCGACAGGCAATCTCGGAGGCTCCGTAACAAGACCTTGCGCACCAGCAGTCGGAAGTAGTGCCGGTACCGCACCAGCAATGTCACCACGAGGGGCAAGAAGGCCAGCGCAATGGCAGGGGACATGGTCCCTATTTGGGCCCTGGGGTGGAGGGAGGCAGGGAGGGAAACCCATGCCCACCATTTGCTAGTCATTTGTGCAGCCCTTACCAGTAGCAGTTCTCTATATTTTACAAATTATGGTTCAGAAAGGCTGACTTTCATCCACAGTCACATGGCAGAACTGGGATTTGAATGTGAGCTGGTCTGATTCCAAGCCCATGTACTCTCAAGGACTCCAAGCTGGTCTAAGTGCATCCAACCGCAAACTGTCTCTACCCACTTCTGACTCCTGGTCCTGTCTTCACTTTACTTTCCTTGTTGACCTTCATCTCTGTAGTCACCCTTTCCTCAGGACCTCTCTCACCAGTTCCCCTTTGAGATATCCTCCCCCATCCTTACCCCTTTCCTGCTTGGTTTCTTCTGGCCCACTAATGTGTAGCAAAAGAGCACAGCTTTGTAGTCAGAAACCCCTTCAGTCACTGTGCTCTGCTTCAGTAAAAGGCAAGAAAAAGACATTCCATAGTGTAGTAGGATGAACTCTCTTTCCACCCCAGGATTCCCTCTATCTGCTCTTCCCTGGGGTGGGAGGAGTCCTTAATTCTAAATTTCTTCTCCAGTCCTATCTCCTCTCCCCTGCATTCCCCTCTTCAGTTTTCAGAATTCCCTGCACAGGCTTGTACACACACATACACACAGCACACCATTCAGGCCTCTTCTCCCAGACTCCCTAAACGGGTTAAGTGCCCTCTCCTCTCCTGTGCCCTGAACCATCCTCCCTTCTCCTCCAGATCTGACACTTGTGAGGCTCCTGATGGTGGTGGGAACTAAAAATGAAAGCAAGAGTGTATGAATGGATGTGAATAGGCGAATGATGGTGAGTCTGAAGTGGTGTGCTTGGGAACCCACACTCAAGAGCCCTGCTTACCTGGGCTGGAGGCTCCTGCTTGGGGAAGACCAGAGCATAGGACAGGAGGGGGAGTCCTTGGAGGAAGAGAACCCTGAGGCAGACTGGATGTCCTCTCAATTATTGATGGTGAGGCTGCTGCTGTCACCTGAGACCTGCAGTTCAAGTTACTGGCCACAGGAACAAGCTGGAACTGACTCGTACCCTTCAGGAGCCCTGAGAGAATTTACAGAACTCCAGGGTCTTGATTTGAAGGATAAGAGCTGCTGGGTTTGGTGGCTTCTCCTTCAACCTCTTGGATCAGGACATGGTTCATAGTGTGAGCCAAGGTGATAGACTGCAATTTACTCATTAATTCAAAATTAAAGTTTTGTCTAAGGAAGTTCCAGGGCTTGGGTCATGGAGTCCTATCCTGTCCCTGTCCGCCAAGAACTCCAAGTTTGGTAGAAGAGACTGACCCAGAACAAGACAATATAATGTGTTGCTCCATGTATACAGGGACATTTAGCTGTTTTGTGAACTGCTGTGTTTTATCTGTAGATAGAACAGTGTGTCAGTGTGTGTCACATCACAGATACTAAATACTTGATTCAGTAAGTGAATGAATCAACATTGGATTGAGTACAGGTCGCTGAAGATGATTATAGAGCATGGGGGCAGAAATGACAATCAGAATATTGTACTGTGTCATGAAAACAACACAGGCCTGGTGGGGAGAGAGTGTGCCAGGTCACATGTGCAAAGGCCAGGAGGACAATCAGGAAACTGTGTTTCCCTATGGCTGGTGAGGCATCCTGGCAACCTCTCCATCATACCACCACCACCCACCCACCCCAAACCAGGGAGAGTGGGAATTAGGTGTCAGGCTCTGCAAGATCTTTAATGACAAACTTGGGCCTGTGTTCAGGGTCCAAGGGTTAGAAATGGGGTGATTTTTAAGAGCATCGTTAGATTACTATGTCGGCTGTAAAAACGCTGGATTTAAGAGAAATGCCAGAAGACAAGGAGATCAGTGAGGTGGCCTCTATCTCCTCTTACCAGGATTCAGATCCACTCCACCTTAGTTTGTGAAGGTATAAGGCCCCTTCTTCCAGTAAGTCTCAGTTCCCCAGTCCCTAGACACCCTCCATGTGTCCCCTAGGCTGCCTGCTCTTAAGAGTGCAAGATCCCACTCTCCCCTCGCATGGCATTTAGAAGAGCATTTCATGACGGCATTCGGTATAAGCTCTCTCATTGGCCCAGAAAGGTAGCCTGGCAGTTGCAGGACTATATAATACGACTCACAGGAGGGGCACTACGGCCCGCGGCGGGGAGCTAGAGCTCGGACACCGGGGAAGAGGGTAAAGTCATGTGATCCCCTCAACCTTCCTCGTATCACGTGTCTCCCATCTGCCGCTCGGGTGTGCCTTCCCATTGGCTGGCGATGATCACGCGGTGGGGGCGGGCCCGGAAGCCGGGCTTGCTGCGGCCGCGAAGAGGCTCTGTGAAGAAGTAGGAGCGGCGGCAGTATTGCTTGCGAGAGGCAGCCAAGGGTCATGTGACCGGAAGGGCTCCCGACGGACGCCGTCCCTCCTCGGCGCCGTTTGAGCGCCCCGCCAGACCCCGGCCATGGGGTGCTGCTACAGCAGCGAGAACGAGGATTCGGACCAGGTGCGGCCACAGCGGGGCTCGGGAATAAGGCTGAGACTCTGGGGCATGGGAATCAGAAAAAAGCCTGCCGAAGAAGGGGAGCTGGTGTGTGGGGCTCTCTCAGTACGGAGGCCGGGAGGAGACAGATTACAGAGGGGACACCGGGCTAGGCTTCTACCCCAGTTAAAGCCCCAGTTCTCTCTACACAGTCCCCGCGATGGGGTGTGCGGGCAGCCGCCTATCCTTTCTCCCATCTCTTTCCTTCCTTTAAACCCTTAGAGCTTCCAGGACCCGCAGTCTAGGTCCCGGGGAAGCACTGCCTGCCCAGTTTCCTGTGCCTTTGTGCCTCTATTAGCGGGCTTTGTGAATCCATTGTAGAGGTGGGTAAGCTGAGGCACTGATTAGTTTGTTCCGAGATGAACCAGAAATCTGTGTATCCTTGGAGAGGGAAGGTCACTGCTGGTGCGGGGTCAGAGAAGGCCTCTGGAAGTTGGTGGCATTTGAGTTGACCAGTTAAAGAGTTAACAGAATGAGAACATCGGGACTTGTGGGAAGTTGGGAAGCAGTAAATGAGAGTAGATTGAAATAGCGAGATGGAATGGGGAGCTCAGTTTGGCCTGTTTTAGTGCAGCTTTCGCCTTTAACTGAAAGGGGGTCTAGTACTGGGAATTTGGTTGTAGATCTGATTCTTTTGCAGAAAGGGTTAGAATGAGGAGATCTGCCCAGGTTTTTTTTTTTAAGTATAGTTGATATACAATCTTACGTTGATTTTATGTGTACAATACAGTGGTTCAACAGTTACCTACATTATTAAACCCTCACCCCAACTAGTGCAGTTACTATATGTCAACATAGGAAGATGTTACAAAATTGTTGTCTGTGTTCCCCATGCTGCACTACCAGAGACCTGTTGTGTTTTAAATTCACCCTCTTCCTCAGTGCATTCTGACTTTTTGCCACACTTTAATCCTTGCCCTGCCCGCCTGACCTTTTTTGAGGAAGAGGGACCTTTCCAAGGATGAATTCTCAAGCTGTTGGCCACTTAACTTTTTGATTACTTCTAAGCTTTGGTTCCACATTTCAACCATAGTAGACACAGACAGCAAAAAGATTTCAGCAAGTAGCTCACAGTCTAGTGGGGAAGATGGTCACAGGCATGGATTAATTATATCACCCATATTTGGGAAGCAGCCCTTTCTCCAGTGACTCACATGAACCTATTTTAGGTTAAGGACTTAAGCTTGCAAAAATGTTTGTATGAGAGGCATGGGTGGCTCCTGGGCCTTACTAATTATCCAGATACGGAAATGAACACAAACCCATATTTCTTATACCTTATGTTAGGCATGCTTGGTGCCCAATACCTTTCACTTCACTCCAGCCTCTTAAAAGAAGGAAACAGTATTCCCTGCCTACTGGGAAAGTTGTGGTCTAGTGGTAAATTGTCCCATAAAGTATAATACAGACTTTCGCACAGAATCAGTCAAGAAGGGTTAATACCTTACGAGAAAGGGTATCAGCTTCTAGCTGGGAGAGCTGGGCTTGCTGCTCTCCTGAATCTGCCTCCCCTTGATGGACTCTCACTTCTGTTTCTAACTCCCAGAGATAGCGCTTGATCAGTGCTGAATGAATTGAGGCCTCATGTGGCAAAAGTCAACTTTACCTCATGTATAAGCCATAATCATTCACTATTTCAAAGTCCCTCTTTTCACCTCTTGGGCAGGCCCTTCTCTCACTCTCATCTCTGCTTCTTTGTTAACTGTACAACACATTACAATTTTCAAAGGCCTTTTACACTTAATCTCATTTGACTCTTGCCCAACATCTGTCACACTCGTATGGGTTATGTGTGTTTAAAGGTGGTGAAAAGTTCAGAGAGGCTAAGTGAGATTTAGCCAAGGTTACAAAGCAGAGAAGTGCCATAGCCAAAGTGCTTTGATACCAAGCCATGTGCTCTCTCCATTGGGCCAAGCTGTCTCTTTCAGCTGTGTTCACAGACCAGATGTCTAGTCATTTCCAGGTCACATTTGTGTCTGTGCTAGGGTGGACGGTGAAACCCCAGCTTCTGGTTTGACATTGACTTGGGGACAAACATTGGTGAGAAAAACCTCCTCCCATGCACCACTCACTCTTTGGGGGTGGGGTGTTACTTGTCCACTCTAATTGGGGGTAGCATGGCCTCTTCTGCAAGTCTAGGTCTCAAGAAAAGAACTGTGTTCTTGAAGAATCCCCTGAGAGGGGAGAAACTGCTCTGTCCTGCAGGAAAATGTAAATTGGGACTTGGGGAAGGATGACGCATAGGAAGCACACTCAGGATCCATTATGGAGCCAGGTTAACTCAGAGATAGTTTAATCTTTGGCAAGCATTTTGTCTGTCTAGCCCTTTAATACTTATCCTGTTTTGGCGGGGTGAGAGGATAGTGTCCAGATGTTGGGAGGAGATGGGGTAGAAGTCCACAGCCTCTGTCTCCTATTGGGACTGAGGACACCTGGTAAGCCTAGGCTTGAGAAAGAAGAGTAATGTGAACAGGCTGGGCTGCCTAAGGTGGGGCATCAGGGCAGAAGTGGCCCTCCATAAGGAGACTTGTGGAGTTGTGGGCAGGTTTGCTGGGAGCCTGCAATCGTAAAGTCTCGAGTAGGAACTGAGATAGGCCTGGAGTGGTACGCTAGGAGTCTGGTGGTCTGGCACTGAGGGTTGGTGAGTCAGCATTAGCCACGATGGGCCTCTTGTCCTTGGCTTTTTCCTGGGCACCCTTGCTTTTTATGGCTTGGATACATACCCAGCAGGTCTGCTTATCCAGTTTGCAACTGATACAAAGTCAGCAGACATTTGCAGCTGATGAGCTCAAGGCAGGGTAGTATCCAGAGAAATTAGAACGAGGGACTGAAACAGGACAAGGGGAAACACTCACAGAATTATATAGGACCTGGCAGACTTAGTTTGGTTCCAGGTCAGTTCTGGGGGTTGTGGTTATCACTGTAGCCTAGGAGTAACAGGGCTGCTGAAAATGAATGAAGTCACACGAATAGAGATGTGTGGCTTGGCATGGGAGGAAACAGCATTACTATTCACATCAGATACACCAGGTACACCAAGTTTGGTTCTGGGAGTCCCATACAAGAACATCAGAGGAGAGGGAGTGAACACCTGAGAGCTGAAGGGACCTGCCCTCAAAAATGAGCACACTTGGACTGTGTGACTCAGTGGCTGGGGCTAGGACTCCTGCCCTGAGATAATAGGAGAGGTTAAGAGAGGTTAGGCTCACTTTCTTTTGGGGCTGCACAGGGCCTCTCCATCCTGGGAGGAGGCATCCTTGTTGGAGTTGGGCCTTCTGGGGCTGCTGACTTGCATCGGTTTTCCTCTAGACCCCATTCCTCTAATTTCATGCCTCCAGTATCCTTTTTCTATTCAGGTGAAGGAATGTCTTCTGAAGCTCCTGAGCTATTACTGAATACTTGCATTTTGCCTCTGTCCGTCTGTTCTGGGCGTCTAGGACTGCTTGGTTCCACATTACATCATCTAACTCAGCTGAGCCTCCAAGGGCAGGCAGGAACTAAGCCTTATCTGACATTCCATAGAGTTGGGCACTTGGGATATTCCTGACAAAAATCTCTGCTTAAAGGTCAGAGCTGGGCTGAGAGGAGAGCACAAGAAAGGCAGGTTGGACTAAGGGCCTTGGGCTGACTTCCTACCCATGGCCTTCCCCAGGACCGAGAGGAGCGAAAGCTGCTGCTGGACCCTGGCAGCCCCCCAACCAAAGCCCTCAATGGAGCTGAGCCCAACTACCACAGCCTGCCTTCTGCTCGCACAGATGAGCAGGCCCTGCTCTCCTCCATCCTCGCTAAGACAGCCAGGTGAGCATCACAGGACCCAGCTTGAGGTGGAGCTCCTCCATTCATGTTAAAGGCTGGAATAGAGAGTGATGGGCCCAGGACATGGGGAATGGGACAGGGATGGTGGGGAGAGGTACCTCTGGGCACAGCCCTGCTCCAGTGGGCAGATGGGGACAAGTGTCAGCCCTGGAGTGGCACTTGGCAGTGAGTCCTGTATGTCCCTCTTGAAGCACCTGTCATGTCCTCTCTGCCTCCTCCTCCCAAAGCAATATCATCGATGTGTCTGCTGCAGACTCCCAGGGCATGGAGCAGCATGAGTACATGGACCGGGCAAGGCAGTACAGGTGAGCACCTGGCCAGTGTGGTTCCCTCAGGCTACCTGGGCTCCTCCCAACCCCTTGGTCCCTGATGCATCTTCAGAGCCTGGGCCCCAGTCCAAATTCCTAATTTGGGTGCAGCCCAGGAGACTTAACCACACATCTCAGGGCCTCAGTAGTAGTTCACATCAGCCCTGTTTGCCCTGACACTCAGGGGCACAGAGGCCAAGGGAGGTGGGCTTGGAGTGAGTTTGTGGTGAACTGAGGCCCCCAACACCCTGCTTCCCTGGCTTGAGGGAGTGAAGCTCACCTGGGCTGCACAGGGCAGATGGGGCCTGACTGCCACCTGCCTTCCTCTTGGCCAGCACCCGCCTGGCTGTGCTGAGCAGCAGCCTGACTCACTGGAAGAAGCTGCCACCGCTGCCATCGCTCACCAGCCAGCCCCACCAAGTGCTGGCCAGTGAGCCTGTCCCCCTCTCTGACTTGCAGCAGGTGAGCCACCCAGGGCCTACCCCGCATGTCCTCCCCACATGTGCCTCAGGAGGTAGGAGGTGGGTTAGGGAGCCTGGTAGACTGTGGGCCCCACTCACTCCTACCTCATTCTCTTGATTTTTATCTCCTCCCCTCAACCCTTAATCTCTTTCTCCCCTTTGTTCTTTTCCTTCTGTCTTTCCCATCCCTGCCTTTCCCTTTGACTTCCTGTCCTGTCTTGCCCGTTGCCACCCATCCCCACCCCTGCGTCATCCCCTCCCACCAATCCCCCTCCCCTGCCCTCTGGATATCCCTCACCCCTTCTCACTGTCTCTGCTCCTTTCTTCATGGTCCCTCCGTCTCAGGTCTCCAGGATAGCTGCCTATGCCTACAGTGCACTTTCTCAGATCCGTGTGGATGCAAAAGAGGAGCTGGTTGTACAGTTTGGGATCCCATGAAGAAAGGGGTCCTTGGATAGCTCTTCTCCTCCTCTCTTCACCCCGACTCCGCCCTGCCTCCCCTGGCCCCAGCCGCACTGTGGCTTACACAGTACCCTAACCTGCTACTAATCACAGAGAAGGAGGAGGAGGAGGAGGAGAGCAGGGCTGCAAGCCTGAGCAAGTGAGGATGGGGCAAGGGAGGGTAGGGCCATTCGGGACTGGCCTTCAGAGCTGCCGGGGGTTGGGGGAGGGCCAAAAGGACAGGTCGCTGAGGGTGTAGGTATCACTGCAGGAGTGATCACCAGGGGGCCTGTGGGGCCTCCTTCCCACCCTTTCTCTTGGCCTTGCTACTGTCCACCCTCTCCCTGACTTAGTGCTCACATGCACCTCACTAGGGTTTCTGACCAGGGTCTGGACAAGCTTGAATTTGAATGAATCGAGTTTGTATAGCACCCTGGGTTTTTACATGTTTGGGGTTTTTTTGTTTTTGTTTTTGTTTGTCACCCTCTATAAAGGAAGTGTATTCATCTGTGTGCTGGTTCCAGCCCCTCTGTCCTGCCCACCACCATTAATGCTTGCTTCTGGCTACTCAAGTCTGGGCAGCGAGATGGATGGGGGTTGGGGTAACACATTTCCTGGGGGTACTAAGAGGAATCTAAGAGGTAAGGGTTCAGGGTTCCCAGATCTTAAAGTTGAGTCTTGGCCTGGGCTAACCTCAAATTGAATGATTGGTCCCTTCTCCAGTGATGGGAACACTGTCAAAGCTGAATAAACCTGAATCTGAAGCAACTGTCACTGTTGGAGGCTGTGCCTTAGGCTCAGTGGAATTATCAACAAGTTGGGGAGGTGGGGTACAATGTGCAGGCAGACCAGAAACACTTGGTATATGGGGTCAGTAAACCAATCAAAAGGTTGTTCTTATCTAATGAAATCTCAAGCAGAATCCCAACAAGCAAGACATTAGAGTAGAGCTACTCTGATCTCAATGAAGTCAGGGTTCGGGGATCACAGCCCGTCTTCTTAGCTTCCTGGAGGCTTCTGAGGCATCTCCCAACAGAACCTTGCTACTCTGTGAAGCAGTTCTAACCCAAGGACATCTAAGCTGAAGAGTAAAAATCGGCCCAGAGAGGTTAGGTAAGTTTCCCAAGGCCATGCAGTAAACCCAGGTCTCTTGTATCTCAAGCCAGCAGGCCTTTCCTTCCACTGCTTCCCTCTTTCAGTGAAGTAGGACCAGAGCTACTGGCAATTGCCTGAGTCGGAGGGCATTTTTGCTTGGTACAAGTGACTTCAGATCTGTACAACAGTTCAAATCATTTATTGTCAAACCAAACTGACCATCCTTAGGCTTTTAGTGCTGCTGGGGTCCTGGGAACCTTAGAGTGTGTCCTGCTTGATCCGGACCTTCTTGGGCTTGATGTTCATTCGTTTCCACACTTCAGCTGTGATACGGTCTGCCTTGGTGACCCCACTAAAGTCGAAGGTGGTGATATGGGGCAGGGTGCACAGCACATACTGCCTATGGGGAAGACTCAGGCTGTGGGCTAGCCTCTGTCCAGAAGTCCCTTCACCCTCCATCAGTTGCTGCTCTGCCCCTTGACTGCGGGGAATGGAGGGACCTGAGTATAGTTTGGGGGGAAAGTGAATTTCTCCTGATTGACAGCAAGAGAAGCCTAAAGGTTTCTATTCCCTTCCTTGATCCCAGCAAGGAAGAAGGATGGGATTGGATTTCTTGTCCTTTCTCCTTTCCCTCAGGGGAGCCTAGCTCCAGAGGCAGGGTACTTACCTATACCCCTTCTCTTCCTCTATGGGGTTCCCATGGAGTGTCAGGCTCCGGAGCTGAGGGAGGACAGCCAGCTTATTCACCTCTCCCAGGCGCTGGATGCTGTTGCCATGGAGATAGAGGACACTCAGGTTGAAGAAAGTTGTCAGGACCTGCTGGGGAAGAAGACCGAAAGCCAGGCTGGACAGGACCCTGGATCTGTGCTCAGCACTGACTTACAAGCAGAGAAGGAAGTTTGGGGAGCAGCTTGCCCTCCATTTTATTCCCACCCCACCATACTTTCATTTGCCTTTGAAGGGGTGCAGGGGTATCACACTGACACAGCTGTGGTCTGAGGGGCAGGGGCAATGGGTCTGGGTCCTAGCACTGCTACTGATTTGCCAGGTGACTGGGCTCTCCTGTCTCCCTAAGCCTTAGCTGCCCCTTCACTGAACACCTTTCCAGCTTTGATGATATAAGGTTCTATCCCAGGAGGGTACACGAATACAGAGCATCATGCTAAGTACAAAAGAGAAGCTTTTAAAATAGTAGTTGAGGTCACTGCACCTGAAGAATAGTTTCCAAGGCATGCTCTAACTCCTTTCCCCTCCAACAGGGATCCTGGATGAGAAAGGGCCAATTTTGTTTATTTCTTAGAACTTGAGTCTGAGTTCACAGAAAGCAAGTGCTGTACTGTTACTGTCTACCTCTTCCACAGACAAACTTGGCACAAGGTACAGTGGACAACTGATAATGAAAGCTACAATTTTACTTCAGTACTATGTGCCGGTTGGTTTTCATATTCTCATTTAACCTCAAAACCTTTATGATGTTGGCATATAGTCCCCATTTCTTAGACAAGGAGGATGAGGTATTGAAAGGTCAGGTTGCTTGCGCAAAGTCACACTAAGAAGTAAATCTAGGATTTGAACCTCCCATCTCTGCAAGCTCAGAGCACTGTTTTGCAATGCACCATGGTGCCTCACTACTTCCTTGATAATATGTGGGTAGTAGAGAAGCGGGGCCTGGACACGATGGCTTCACGTGCACCATGACAGGCCTCTCAGAGCTGGGAACTCACAGGGTCAATGGAAGTCAGGTCATTGAAGGAGAGGTCAATCCAGGCCAGGTTCTCTGGGTGCTCCAACAGCTGCGAAACCACCTGGTTGAAGTCTCTCAGGTCATTGAGGACATTGTTGTTCAGCCACAGAGACTGAGTCAGTGACTTCCCCGATTTTGAGTGCCTTAGTGGTTGCAGCCCTGTCCTTGGCTCCTCACTTACCAGCTCTGTGGAGACAAAGACTTGGGTTATCATCTTTGCTTTTCTTCCTTTGGGGGGTAGGAAGGGATAGAGCTGGGAGTGTTTGCAGCATAGGCTATAGCTGGAGGGCCTGGCAGGTCCATATTCCCATTCTTGAGTCTATGACTATCAATGTCAGTTTAGGACTCCATCCCACAGGCCCCAGCATGCAGAGTAAGCTTGGACTAAGTGCTAAAGACTTCCCACTCCAAACTCTTGGTTTGGGTGTCACATGGTCCTTGTGTATATTATATCTTTGGGTCTTCTGTACACCCCCTCTGTAGGAGGCAGAAGAGGGAAAACCACTCCCACTTTATAGGTAAAGAAATTAAGAACCAGAGTGTTGGGCTTGAACCAAGATGGTGATAGCAAGCACGAAGTCCAGAATATCCACTGATAGAGGCCACAGAATTCGTGACAGTGCAATACCCTCTGATGTCCCCTCTCCATTAATGTTGAGCAACTATGTATGTGCCAACTACTGGATATATAGTGGCAAACAAAATGAGAGTCTGTGCCTAGCTCTGTATGAGTGCCAGGGTGGGGATGAAACATTGTTTGCACCCTGGAGGAGCTCAAATGGGCAAAAGGGAAATTGGCAATATAGTGTGATAGGTTCTACATAATATTGGTGGGAGCACAGAAGAGGGGCTCCTAACCCAACCTGGGAGTTCAGGGGTTTCCCACGGAAGGTGAGGCCTGAACTGGCTCTCAATGGAATAGGAGACAACCAGGCAGAGGAATGTGGAAAACAGAGGCATAGAGGTTTGGGTACATCTGTATGTACTGCAAAAGGTGGGCAAGGAGAAAGACAAGGATCCTTGAGTACCAGGCTATTTTGGACTTTTCTCCTGCAGGTTATGGGAAGCCACTGGAGGGTTTAAAACAAAGGAGATGATTCAAAGCTTTCATTTTGGAAAGATTACTCTGAAGCTTTAGTAAGTGTGGATTTTAGGGGGTGGGCAGGCCCGGAAGATGAATGTGGCTCTTCAGTTTATCCAAGCAAGAGATGGCAGGGACATTCAATCAGCATGACTCAAGGATTGACTGGATGTAAGGGTAGGATAATATTCAAGGGTGCTGCCCAGTTTCTTGTTTGGGTGACTGGTAAGGAATTAGAAAAGGAGAAATAGGGTTGGGAAGGTGAGTTCAGGCTTTGTCTTATTTCTGAGATTCCTATAGCACAAAAAGGTGGAGGAGTCAAGCAGGCAGTTGGATATGAAGGAAAGTCTGAAGCTCAGGAGACAGATTTGAGAACTATTAGCATAGGGAGGGAACAACTTAGAGAAAAACGAGATTCCACGAGGAGAGGAAGGACAAGGGAGAAGGGAGTCCATTAGATAAGTTAATGAAAGGAAGAACGAGAACGTGGAGAGGGTAATTTAAAAGATGTTCACGGAGTCCACAGTTTATAGGAGTGAGTTTCAGGACAGAAGGACTGAGAGGTAATTTTGGCAATTCACAAGTCCCTAGTGACTTTGGTGAGGGCTGCTTTCAATGAAATAGCAAGGGCCTGGGGTCAGAAGCTAGATGGAAGTGAGTTCAAGAGTAAATGAAAGGTTAAGGAAATAAAAGCAGATAGTGTAAACACCACCCTCTGGAAGTTTGGCTTAGGAGGAGAGAAAATAAGGAATACAGTGAGTTAGAACCCATTTGTAGGCCCCTCCCCCTACCAACTTACTTGTTTGGACAAGCGAGGTCCAGAGAGAGGATGGGCCCTGCCCAAACTCACAGGCAGTGGCAGAGCCAGAACCAGGCTCCAGCTCTGGCTCAAGAGACTACATTTTTCTTACTGCCCCTAAGCCTTTGGTTACTGTCTAAAGCTGCCTCCAGGGAAGGAAGTATTTAGTATTTGCTGAATCTGGCCAGCCTGTCCTGTGCCCCCTCAGCTCCTACTGGAGACACTTCCTCTTCTCCACGCCCACCCTTTGTTAACTTCCTCTCCTCCTCAGCTGCAGGTTGGGCAGCATCCACCAGATGGCTCTCTGCCTTAGTCCTGGAGTGAGCAGGACACACAGTTGGGGTTTGAGTTTGGGGGGAGGTGACAGAAGGTTACAGAAGCAGAGTACCCCAGCTCATGAATAAAAGTTATGGTCAAAATAAAACCCCATACAGACTAGCATCTAATTTGATGAGGCAGTAGCTTGGAGAGTGCTACCAACCACAGGCTGCATCTCAAGAGGGGGCCACTGGTGGGATTGGGTTGCCAATAGCTTGAGGCCACTTGGGGCTGCTATTAAGGGTGGAATGGTGTCCCATTGCTTTAAGTTTCTGTTCTCAAGACTCCACCAGGCACTGCATTTTGTGAGCATCTGTTGAAGCTGCCATGTTCTGAGTAGGTCAAGGCAGGTCTGGAAACGACCACATATCAATGCTCAGAGAACTGGGAGGTGTTTAGCCCCAGGAGAACGTGGAGAAATGTGATCCTGTATTCCTGTCTCTGAATCCATTGCCATGAAACTTACATGTGTCCCCAGAGGGTAGGCATTCTTTGCACCATTCCTTACCCACAATAGAAGGGGTTGGTAAGTGTGTAGGGGATTCCCTTAACACTGTAGGTTGGTAAGCAGAAGTTAGAGGACTGTGGGCTGGAGGTAGTACAGATTGGATGCCTTCTATAGTCACTGCCATTTCCAATTCTATAATCCATCTATTGATTCAGCAAATAATGTACCAAGTAACACCATACTCCTTCCATTGTCTCTGGGGAATCTGAAGGGACCGTCCTTTTGGGGCTTGGATGTGCCTCTCCCTCTCCTCTCCCATGACACAGCAAGGAGCACAATGCTTGGCAAATGTGTGCACACACATACATATATACACATTTATGTGCATATGAGTGCTTAGTAAGTAGGTGCTCAGTATTTAACCACTGAAGGAAGGACAGGGCATCTGTAGATTATGTTCTCATGCTGTGGAGTTATCCTTGGTCGTAGTAGCTTGTCTCTCCCTTCATTTTGAGGACTCCATAGAGGGCAAAGCTGCATCTCCTTGCTCAGAGCTGGGAATTCCCAGGGTAGGTAGGAGCCATACTTCCATCCCTCTTCTGTTACCTCAGCTATCTTGTACATAGCCATTACTGCAATTAAAATGCTAGTGAAACATGATCTACATCATAAGTGATGCCGTGCACAATGAAGTTCATGGTAAGTGGGCATGTGCTCATGACAGGACATGAGTTACCTCTGTGGCTGATGCCAACCCAAGTAGTATGCTAAACCCAAGCCAAGGCTAGTTCCTCCTGGATAACTATTTGCCTGAGCTTAAAGGTGGCCAGTTGCTTAGAAGAGAAAATCAAAGCCAGATAATGGGTCTAAGATGTGTGGATGCCTATATGTGTTCTGTGAGGACAGAGGTACTGAGTCACTTAGGAGAGACCAGATAACAAAAGTCAGGGACAGCAGAACTTCTGGGAAGTTCTGGAAGAATATGGGAAGCATACTCCCTTAAGCAAATAATGTTGCTAAGTGCCTCTCTCTGTCCCCTCGAGTCCTTGCTGCCCATGTGCAAAGACATTAATAATGGTCATATGAGTATGGCAGTGCTGGAACCAGTCAAAGTGTGGGTGATGCCAGAGTAAGTTTGGATATGACTGTTATTAATGTACGAAATTTGCCAAAAATATTTAAACTGGAACATGCCAGTTTGTTAACCAGACCTGCCTGTTTTAAGATGAGAACAGTCTTATATGCTCAGAAGACAGGGTTCTGCCTCTTGCTGGGATTCTGCAGCTGCCTATCTTCCACTCATTGGTTTCTTCCTCTCTCCAGGTGAAAACAGAAGAATAAAAACTATTGGCTGATAGAATGGCTTTCCATTTTTTTTCCAGCTGACTTTTCTGCTTTTCTGCTAGACTTTTCTGACTAGCCTGGCTTCTTTTGAACATGAGAAGCCCCCAGATTTTCTCATTTTTTAAAAGGCTAAACTCTCACATCTCCAACGTCTTCCCAGAGAACAACGCAGTCAGCAAGCATATGGGAAGAATCTCTTTAGGCTTTTAAGTAGAAGACTGGTTTCTCCCTAGGGACCACACCCAGCCTGCTGCTGTGGTGAGTGGAATGCTGTGCTCTGTGGGCTGACCTTGGATCATGTGGATGCTTCGGAAGGAGTAGTCAAGAGGGGGCTCTTGCACTGAAGTGTTCATATAGTCCCGTTTGCTCATAGCTCAGGCCATCATTTGTCAGGTGTAAGCAGGGCCCTGGGAGTCCAGGTTCAGCCTGGGGGGATAGAGAAGGACTGGTGTTCCAGGTACAAGGGGCACAGGCCCTTGCGTTTCCCCATAGCCCTACACCCCTGCTTTTTATGCTTTACTATTCCAGGCTTGTCTGGCTGCATTTCTATTTTAAGTAACTAATCAGGATTCCTTGCATTTATAGGGCAAGTCCTACTTCTCAGAGCACCTTCACATCCCTTAGAACTCATTAATAGTTTTAACTGTTTCTACAAAGAAACTGAGACTCCTAGGTGAACACTTGGCTAAAGTTAAACTGATGAGTCATTTGTGGACTGCAATCTTCATCTCCTGAATCCTACTCTAAGGCCCTTTGTGGTACTCCACGGTAGTTACCATGGTGCCTGTCTTGGTACCTACCCTCTGGTGACATCAATTGGGCTATTCTGTTGCTCAACAAACCCCTGAGGACCTGCACTGGATCTGGTTTCTGATAGCCCTTTGCAGTCTGACCCACCTGGGGATTTGCTACCTTTTCTGCTCAGCTTGTCTGTCGGCTCTGTTTTCTTTCCATCCAAAGACTCTACTTTCAGCCACATCCTGAATGTAGTCATTCATATATAAACACACATATATATAAAGTCAGAGTCTACCTCACTCACCTGTCACTGATGCCTGAAATTCTACCATTAGGGATTCATTCCTTTGGGTTTAGGGATTGTTCCCTGTTAAAATGGAAATAGCCCCTGAGAGTGGTGAACACATTATTAGTCATTTACAATACGGTGTGAATTGTCTTACCAGATCCTTTCCAGTTTGTTAGCTCAAGTAAAGTTGAGAAATTTTCAAGAGTCTGGAGAGAGCCACAGGAACACTACTTACCGCAGAAACTGAGGGCTGAAAACACTTTATCAAGGTTTTTTTTTGGTATGTGACACATAAGAACAAAAGACAAATTAACAAGGACAAGTATGTTCCAGTCAACCTCCCCTTCCTCATTCCATCCTCTGTTGTCACATCGCATTTCCTACTTCACATGCTTTCCAAAAGGATTGAGGTAGTTTACAATAGTAACATACTCATAAAACAGGACAATTTGTAGAACAGAACTGTCCAACAGAAATACAATGAACGTCACAAATGCAAGCCACATATATAATATTCTTCACATAAGTAATTAAAAAATTTTCTAGTAGCCATAAAAAGAAAAGTCAAACAGGTGAAGTTAAGCTTAAAAATGATGTATTTTATTTAGTCCAATATAGTCAAAATATTCAACATATAATCGATACTAAAAATTGCGATATTTTACACTTATAGCAATCCAGTTTGGACAAGTTACCTGTCAAGTACTCAGTAGCTATGTGTGACTAGAGGCTACCATACTGAATAGTGCAGATGCAGAAAATGGAAACATGGAAGAGAAAGATTAGAAGCCAGATTAAAGATGGGGAGAGAGAGATGTACCAGGACATTAGGAAACTAAGCCTACATTTTGCTCTGAAATTCCTGGCAGCCAAACCAAAAAGGGGAACCTTAGGATATACAGTTCTCATCATTTGATTCAAAGAAGTAAATAGTTTCTAGGCAGAGACAATGAAATGTGTAAATGTTCCAAAATAGAATTTCTCTTTAACAACCATGGACCTGATAGCTTGTCATTCACCTTAAGCTTAATACTGTTCAATAAATTCCTTCTATAACTTAACATCAACGAATTCCTTCTATAACTTAACATGTGTAGAGATAGAGTTTAACATGCTTAGAGGAATGGAAAGTGTCTTCCTTTCAAAAAACAGCTGTCTCAACTGAGCTTTGGGGAAGTGCTAGCTTGAGTCACTTAACAGCTGAATTCTAGGTGTGGGACTGGCCTGGTGAGCATGAGTTGTTGATTAGGGAAACCTGAATACATATCAAATCTGTAGACAGCAAAACACACACTATGCTTTGGTGAAATAGAGGAACCTGTTCTCACCTAAACAGGCCATTCCACTTGAGTACTTTTGACAGGTTTGATTCCTTTGCAAGACTGGATTTTTTTTTCAAAGTAAGTCCTGGGTTTGGACCACAGAGTTCTGCACTACTGGGTGTAGATTTTAGCTTGAAATATTTAAGTGCAGAATTTTACCATTAGTCTCAGTGCAGTTCCTAAGAACTTCTGATTTTGTGTAGCACTGGCTTCTGATGCATTTTTCTGGATAAGTTAATATAAAAAATGGAGCCCCAAGCAGTTGAGTGAACTTGCCACTTGGACAGGGTTAAAGAACAGTCCAGTCTGTGAGCTAGTATTGTGTCTTATCATCTAACAGAGAACATGGCTTATAATACACTCAGGAAACGTTTGTAGGAGGAATGAATGAGAAACTGCCAAATACAAGGATTTGTTTTGGGAGTCTTGATGCTAAGCTGCTCTTTCAAACAACTGGCTTCTAGGTTCAGCCGTTTCAGTCCACACCTCATTCACAGCAAGATAAACAATTTAATTCTGCAAACATACATTGAGTACTTGCTGTTCTGTCTCACTAGAAGGAATGAAGCCAAGACACAAATAATAGAACCCTGTCTGTCATAAGCACAGAAAGACCTGGGTTTCCATTGATTGTAGCAAATGGGCCTGCATCCAGTTCTAAGAAACAGTTGCTTAGTGAATACTTTCATACTTCAATACTCAGCTCTGGTGTACCCTCCTTGATGAAGTCTTTCCCGATAAAATACATCAATGTGTCCTGTATTAGATTGATTCCCTTGATAATCTTTATTCATTGTCTCCCCTGCATCTATTCCTTTTCCCCTGTAACTTTATTAGTTCCACCCACTGTGATGCTGGGTTCAGCCACGTGACTTGCTTTGGTCAGTGGGATGTTGGTAAATACGAAGCAAACAGAAGCTTAAAGACAAGGCTTGCCTTCCTCCTCTTTGCCGTGCCAGGAGAACATGGCTAGTCTGCTGGGGGGATATGTGAAACCTGGGGGTAAGTGATATGAAAGACAGCCGGTGGTCCCAGATGAGACCAGACTAGTCTATAGCCAAGTCAACGTTAAGAGTCATCCAACCCACTGCAGACATATGAAATGAGCCCAGCCAAAACTGTATGATACATGGCTGACTCAGAGACTTGGAAGCAATAATAAATGCTTATTGTTTTAAGCCACTGTGTTTCTGGATGGTTGATTAACACAGCAATAGCTGATACATACTGAGCAAAATTTCATCACAGCCTGTTTCCTCATCTGTAAAATGGAAACAGATTCTATCTTGAGAGTTGTGTATCCTGCAGAAGGGGCTCAATAAATTGAAGCAGTTGTACTCTCTGTACTCATTTCTTTATAATTTACTTTGTATTTTTTTTTTTTGTATTCTTGAGGACAGGGACAGAAATCAAACTTCTTACTCTCATCATTTGCCTGCACTCAGCTTGGCAAAGAATGGCTATTCACTAAAGGCTTGGACAAATGGATTAAATGGACAAGTGAAAGAAATGAAGGAATAGATGAATGGTGTCTTCAAGGTGTCACGCAGCCTGATTGCTAGGAGAACTGACAAAGCCTGGAGGCTGTCTTGCTTACTCCAGTGACTGTTTTGGAGTCCGCCTTTCTCAGCTGCTATTCTGCCTCACCATCAGGAGCTAGTCAGAGCCTAGTGCCTTCCTGTCCAGGACTAACCTGGTGAATGTCAGGGTTAGAGGCATACCTGCCTTGCTTTGGAATTTTTCTTTTTCGAATTGTTAATACCTTTTACTGTTTTTTTTTTTAATTTTTAAAAGTTAACATGATAATGGAATAAAGTCAAACAACAGAGAAATACGTCAAGTAGAAACAAAAAGTCTGAATGTCCAACTCACTTTCCAAGAACAATCATGATTAAGTTTGGGAATATAAACTCCTGGAAGATCTATATAACAAAATCATGTCTATTTTTAAATAAACACATACTATTCCTTTATTTACTTTTCAGAATGTAGACTCTTACCTTTTTGACTGGCTGCAGAGTAGTCTAAAGAGTTTGTGTGTATCCTACTTTAACTTACTTATACTTAATTTAACTTTAGCCAATCCCAAGTGATGGAAATGTGTCTTCAGTTTTTGAAAATTACTAACAACTGGAGTTTGATTTGTTGATAAGCCTATTTCGGCCTTCTCTCTAGTAAGCAGCAACATCTGCAGTGTGTAGGGCCTGTGATTTGCTCTAATATTACCCGTCGTGAAGAGGGTTTTAATTCATCAGAGGAAAACCAACCCCATGTCTGAGGGCGTTTCAGATCTCCCAGGGTGTGTCAGGGATGTGACGCATTCGTATTAGGGGGCCTCATGTTTGTGACGGGGGAGGTTCTTAAGTACCCCCAAATCTGTATTGCTATCTCAGCGCCCTTCCTCTCCTCCCCGCGCCCGTCTATCCCATGTGGGTGTTATGTCTTGTTCCCCGTGAAAGGGGATAAGGGATGGGAGGGTCTCAGGTCCCCGAGAGAGTAAGTTCTTAGTCATAGAACTCCTGTACCCCAGAGCGGGTTTCCTGTTTTCCCTCCCGACTCACCCGCCGCTGCTTACCCTCCAGCCTCCGCGTCCAACTACCTCGGTTGCTCAGCGCAACTCTATGGTAACTACCTCCTCTACCACTTCCCGGCCGGATGCCAGGAGCGCTGCCGCGATGCCTACCGGGTAAGGTAGCTCGCCGGGGGCGGAGCTCCAAGACCGCGGGATGCTGGGATTTGTGGCTCTCTTTGCCCTCCAGTCGAGGCCCGGTCCGGATGTAGCGACACCCCTTCTCCCTTCCTTGTAGCCCACACACTTCCTTTTCCCGGGTCATCAAACGTGCCCTTGCGTGGACACTAGTCGACAGGGCCAATCGGAGGGTGGCGCGAGGGGGCGGGGCCACAGTTTAAACTAATTGTGCGCTGACATCCCTGGTGCGAGCCCGCGACGAACGAGATCGGGAGGAAGAGTGAGGGGGAGCGAGAGCACGCGCCCAGGTAACCGGCACGGGCCCGCGGCTAGTGTTCGGCCTGGGCGCCGGCAGAGATGCGTAGGCCTGAAGGGGGTGCTGCAGAGGCGGGTGCGCCGGAAGGCCTCTTTCCATAGCCGTCTGACGGGAGAATCTTTCGGGGGTACGGTTTGTGAGGAGAGGGGCATGTCCGAGGGGGAGGGTCTAGTGGGGGCGTGTCTGTAGAATGATGCCTACAGACGACTAGGGTGGGGATGGTGCAGGTCGTGAAAGGCTTGTAACCGAGAGTCCTGTAGTAGGGAGTCTGCCTGTTACTGTCAACAATAGTAGCAGTAGTAATAGTAGTAGTCGTAAACATTTTCTGTGCACCAACTACGTTTCGGACACTGCCACGCTCTTTATATAGCTCATCTTTTTAATATTCCTATTATACTTTTTTACAGATGGGGAATCGGAGGTTTATAATGTTTAACTTGGTCAGGGTTACACAGCTAGCTCATGGTTGGCTATACTGGGGTGTTTGAGGGTTGGGCTTAAATGAGGGGGTGGCGGAAGGAGCTGTGGGAGAATGCGGGTTGTTTTCAAGGGGGTTGTTTTCATTTTATTTTGAGTCTCGCTTTTCATATAAGTAAACAGCGAATTTACCGGCCTTACCTACTTCTTGGGGTTCTGTGAGGATCAAATCAGGTAAGGTGTCTCCTGGAAGCATCTTGGAGAGTACAAATTTATGACTCTGAATGACCGTGTGAAGGTTGTGGGTGGGGAAGAGCCCAGCTGGGTTGATGGCTCCTCCTCTGGGTGCCCTCTCGCATACCCCTGAGGTAGCGTCTCTCATGTGGTATTCTAAGAGCGTCTGCATGTTTGCCCTTCCAGACAGAGACAGTGTTTTTTGTCCCTGTATCCTGATGCCTACGCAGGGTATGTAAGACATGTCATGGCCATTAATGTATGCCTTTAAATAAATACGCTTTTCTGGACTGAAACGCGATAGGAACCTGGCTTTCCCATCTTAATTTAGTGGCTTTTGAACGTTTGTGGTAGGATTGCCCGGAATGGTACTACTTTCCGAAAATATGGTAGTACTTACTTGCTTTAAGCCATGTTTCCTTCTCTTTGGTGCCTGTCGCATGGCCCTGTATTTTCCAAAGTTCTGGATTGTCACGTATGTTACTTTATGGTGGGCAGAAACCTTTGATTGCAGGGAAATCGCGGCTCTCTGCCTTTACTTTACTGCTGTAAATATATGAGAATCTGTAGGGAACGTTCGTATCAAATGTGGTAGCTTTCAGTCAGCAGGGATATATTCCCCATCCCACCCTTTCTGTTCCTGTGTGGTATTTTTCTCCTTTAGAGGCAGAAGCACATACTGCTCTGTAAAAGCTTCCAAAGTACTCTTTTCTTGGTCCAACTTCAAGCAAATGATGACTAATTGTAATGCCTGAATCTTAATCTAAAGCCAAAAGCTGTACTCTCCACAACCTTAAGAAACACATTTCTATTTAGAATGTTCTTTTTTATTTATGGATTATGGGAGTGGGAAGAATGCTTGAACTAGGACTTGACTTCCAGAACTGTCAGGAAGGGGGATAGATCTGCCACAGATGGCTAAACAGAGCTGATCGGGAGATGTTTTGATAGCTGTGTCTAATTGATAAAACTATTTCAGTAGATATGTTGGGGTCATTTATTTTAGGCTCTTACCCAGTGTACACTAAACATATTGAAAGGTGTTGTCCAAACTCAAATGAGCACTTCCATGAATGAGACCACTCATAAAGCAGTCCATCTCAAATGTTGAACAGTTTAATAATTGTTTTTTTTGTGCTGTCAGTGATTATTTTATTTTACCTGTATCTGTTTACTGTTTGTTTTTTATCATTCTTTCCTTCATTTTATTCCTTCCTTTTATGTCAAATAGACAAACACATTCTTCAGATGTTCTCTTCAGTGAGGGTCAGTTAGTGGTAAACACCCTTTGTTGGAAATCACTTATATTTCCTCTTCAGTCTTGATAGTTTTGCTTCCAATTGTTTTCTCTCAGCACTTTGAAAGTGTTATTTCACTGAATTTATGTTTTTTTATTATTACTCTGGAGAGCTGTGCTCACAATTTCACTGTTACTTCATTGTAGGTAACCTGTCTTTTCCTAAGTTCTCCTTTATGTCATTTGTGTTCTGCAGTTTCACTATAGGGTGTGGACTTAATTTTATCCTATTGAGAGTTTATCATGATTCCTCAATCTGAAATTTCTTTTATCTTTCATCAATTTTGTAAAAACTCCCAGTCATTACCTCTTTAAATAGTGCCTCTCCCAGATGCCATATTTATGTTAAACGTTCTCATTTTGCCTTTGACACCTTTTAATTCTTTCATAATTTCTAGCTCTATCTATCTATGTTACCTCTGGGTAATTTCCTTAAATCCATCTCCTAGTATACTATTGTACTCTTCAGCTGGAACTAATTTACTTTTTGAGTTCTTATTTTTATTAGCTGACTTTTTCATTTTTAGAAGTACTGTTTGGTTCATTTCTGCCTCTTGGTTTTTCATGGTATCATTTTTGTCTTATGTTTTCAATTCATCTTATGTCTTTAGTAATTTTAAATAAAGTTGTAGTTTCTATCATATCATTCAATTATCTGAAGTTTTTAAGGTTATAATCCTGACATTTGTTTTATCTGACACTTAGATGAATTGTTTTCTCAAGTATTTTGTAATTTTGGATTGTGAACTCATATTCAAGGGAGCATCACCTATGGTAATCTTATGTAGCTTGGGCTGAGGTCAGTTCTCTCAAGAGCAGGTTTTTTTAATAAATCAACTTTGCTGAGGTATAATTTATGTACAATGAACTTTATTTAAAGTAAAATGAGTTTTGACATTTCAAAGTAAAATGAGATGTATACACCTGTGAAAACTGCCCTAATCAAAATAAACAGAGCACTTCTATCACCCCCAAAAGTTTCCTCATGCCTCTTTGTTGTCCATGTTTCCCTTCACGTTGGCCCCAGGGACCCCTATAGATTACTTAGCATTTTCTAGAATTTTATACAAGTTATACAGTGTTTTTTCTTGGGTCTGGTTTCTTTAAGATAGCATAGTGCATTTGAGACTTATCCATTTAGTTGCATATATTAGTAATTTGTTGCTTCTTATTGCTAAGTAGTCTTCTGTTGTGTGACTATATCGTACAATTCTGTTTATCATTCACTGTTGATGGACAGTTGGGTTGTTCCCAGTTTTTGGCTATTGTGAATTAAATTGCTGTGAGCATTTGTGTACAAATCTTTGCATGGACATGTATTTTCCTTTCTTTCCAGAGTGGAATGGCTGGGCCATATGGCAGGTTTTTGCTTTACTTTTTAAGAAATTGCTAGTATTCCAAAGTGATTGTACCATTTTATGTTCCCATAGAGTATATAAGAGCTGTAGTTGCTTCATATTCTTAACCACACTTGGTATTGCCATCTTTTTAATTTTAGCCATTCTCACAGAGGTATAGTAGTATCTCATTGTGGTTTTAATTTATGTTTTTGTGATGACTGATGTTGTTGATGTACATCTTTTCACCATTTACTGGCCAGTTCTCTATCTCCTGTAAGCAACATTGTATTTGCTTCTTTGGGACACTCACAGCTATTCTCAATCTAGGACCAAAGATGTATGAAATTTTTCTCTACTTGTCGATTTCCAGGCCACAAATTTGGTATAAATTTTGACTCCAGATCCAGCTCTGTACACACCTATGGTTTTGAATTCCTAGATTCTTTTCCCTTCACTTCACTGGGTGAGCAAAGCAAGCTTCCTTATTTCCCTCTGGACACATTTTTTTCCCTAGTCTTTTTACTGAGGGTCTTAGGCTTTCAACAGTGATCTCATTCAACTATGCTGTCAGCTCAGTAATACAGTTTTCAGCTTCTTTGTTTCTCGTTCCTGGGATTTCCCTTACTTTCTTGTGAGCTCAGTTTATCTGTGTATCAGTTAGGATCCAGTCAGGAACATAGAAACCACACATAGCTATTTTAATAGAGTGAACTCAGTAAAGGGAATTCAATTCAACCCTTGTTGGAGGGCTGAACAAGCAAAAAGGGAATCTTAAAGTAACTGATAAAACAACCACATTAAGCAGCTACCTCATCCAGGACTGAAAAACAAAGGGAGGAAGGTAGGGGTTATCAGTGTAGAAATCTGAAGGGATCAGGAGGAACTGTGCCCTGATTCTCTGAGGAGAGGGTGTTGCCTGGTGTTGCTGGTTTCTCAGGTGCTCACAGGAGGAGTTTGGAGGAGTCAGATTTGGTTGAGCTTTGCCCTGCTGGTTCTGATGCCTCTGAGGGGCAAATAGGCTTGGTTCTGGGAGTTTAGAAAAAAGTAGGGAGGAACCCACTGCTACTGGCAAGAAGCAGCAAGCCATAGAAGGAGGAAGTTCCTATAGCCTCCTCCTGCCTTCCGTTTTCCATTTAGTACCTCCTATGGACAGAACAGGTAGTTTAACAGGGAGCCAGCCTGGCAAAGGTGAAATGGAGTTGGTGGAGTCCAGACCCTAGTGTCATGGAGCAGGTGATAACGGGGTAGGTGTGGAGCACAGAAACAACACATGGGCACAGCCTAAAAGGATATCTATTATATTTTTCTAAGCATTTCCAGACCTGTTTAATAGGAAGAGTTTCAGGTTGGCTGGTCCATTCTATCAACAGTTAGTCGTAGCAATGGCTAAAGTTCTTTTTTTTCAACAATACTTACTGTGAGCCAGTAAGCACTATTCTAAGCATTTTATATGAGCTTCTTCACAAAGCTCTGAAATAAGTACTATTACTATTATTTTTTCCTTTAACAGGCAAGGAAACTGAGGCAAGGATAAGTTATCTACCCAAAGCCATGCATTTTGTAAATGGTGGACTTGTTCTAAGCCAAGCATTTTGGGTTCCATAACCCACATTCTTAAACATCTTTATTATGCTGAAAGTTCTTCCCTATGTCAAATCAAAATCTATTTTCTTATAACTTCAACTCAGTAGTTCTGGTTTTGTCTTCTTTCAGGTAGACACATAAATCTTTCTTCTCATCTGCATAACAGCATGCATATATTTTTAAAAAGTTTTTACATTTTCCCTGGCTAAACATCTGTAGTTCTTCCCTCATATTTGCCACAACATGACTTTTAGACCTTTCACCATGGTTGTTGTCATTCTTTCTTTGCATGTACTCTGACTTTGCTTTTCAGAGGTGAGGCACAGAATCATCTTCTACTAATGCAACCTGAGCCTGCATTGATGTTTTAGGAAGCTCTGTCAGATTCATGGTTCACTGACAGTGTAACAGCCTCTCTTCCACCTTCACCATAGGCAGACTTTTTTTTCCCCCACAAAGGCAACCTTTTAAACATGAACTGCTGTACCAGGTTTCTACCATCTTGTAGTTTTATTAATTTCTTTTCTTTTAAAGTCAGGGCTTTATGTTTAATCCTGTTAAATTGTATCTTGTTATCTGTGGTAACATCAAACTTTTAAGATCTTTTTTCCAGAGCAAATCTAAAAACATTGTATTTTTCTATCCTTCGCAGTTTATAATTCCAAAGTTGGACAAGCATGCCTTCTATGTTTTCAGTATGTCTTTGGTAAAAATGCTATGGTAGGTTTGAGAAACAAGCTGTATATTATACTACTATAGATTTTACTCCAGTTGATGGAGATTTTTGGGGGAATAGTTTTGACTATTCCTTCTGCTAAATTGGGAGAGGAGCTATCTGGAAAGGGGAGTATCTTGGTTGTCAATGAAGGGCAGAGTCAAGGTTAAGGGTTGGCCATTGGGCAGCCAGTTGCTCTAGAAAGGGGCCACTTGGCCGAAGTAAAATGATCTGGTGGCTGTAGAAGGGAAAGAGGACATATTGCACAGTGTGCTCCTGGGTTGAGGCCTCTGTTGGCAGCTGGGTCAGCTGCCCTTTCTGCCCTATTTCAGGGCCAGTTTCTTCAAAGCCAGTGCAGGAAATGTCCTGCAGTCAAAAAGTGATTCAGCCTTGCAGACTTCTTTCTGCATTATGCAGCTAAGGACTGGTTTATCTGGTGAGGAGTTAAGACTGCATGTATTTCAACATATTAAATGCCTTCCTTTGACTGGCCGGAGATACTTGTTTTGCAGGCTGTCCAGTTTTCGTATCCTGTGGCAAGGTGGATGCAGTATGATCCAAGCTCTTGGTCCTATATGTGGGTAGAAACTGCATTCTGCCCTGTAAGTAGGCATTTGTGGAGTGCCTGACATCTAGATGGCCTCAGTTGGGCAGGTGAGGTAATAATAGTAGCTTTGATTGACTACTTTTCTATCTTACCTGTGGTGTGAGAACGTGAGTGATTTGAAGGAAACCTCTTGTTTCCTAAGAGTTTGCCATTGTACCCCTCATGCCCCTCAGCGTGGACTCTGGTTCCTCACCTCCAAAGCTCAGTTTCCTTAGGCAGTAAGCAAATACATAATGAGTACCTATTACATCTCTCACAGAGCTGAGTATATAAAAAGTGTATAATACAGGATTTTCCTCCTCACTTTGCCTCATTTGCTGTCTGTCTTTCATTTTCTGAATGTTTTGACTGTCAAATGTGAACATTATGTTACTTTATCCTAAATATGTCAGCAAATGTTTCCTGTAAACAAGTATCTTCCTATATAACCACAATACAATTAGCACTCAGAAAATTTAACATTGATTCAATACATGCAATATACAATACTCAGATTTCTCAAAATTTTCCAATGATGTCTTTTACAGACTTTTTTCCAAATTCAGCCTCCATTGAAGAATCATGCATATTTAGTTGTCATGATTTTGTCATGCCCCTAGTCTGCTTTGATCTTGAGCAGTTCTTTAATCTCTTTTAATCTTGAATGCCTTTTTGTCTATCATAGCACTGACATTCTTGAAGAGTTCAGGTTAGTTTTTTGCAGAATGTCTCTCTTAATTTGGATTTATATGATAGTTTCCTCTCGATTAGATTCAAGTTAAACATTTTTGGTAAAACTATATAGTCTAATGTAGTAGTTTGATTAGTGAAGCTAGAAAGCACATGGAATCAGTATTCAGTTTTGCATGAGCATATATAATTTAGCATTTGATTGTGTTTTCTAATTTGTAAGCCCTGTAGCAATTGAGAGAAGAGGATACTTCATATGACCTAGAATAACAAGATGATGGATGGAATTTGAAGCAGTTGGAGTATGGTTAGGCTGCTATTTGGGCTTCCCATCCTACTGTTATCATTGTATATCATGAAAAGTGAATTTCCTCATCAGAGTTTAGAACTCATTATCTTCCATTGTGTTTGTACTATTGGAAAGCCTAATAGTTTAGACCTCTTGCCTGGGCTTCAGACGGGCCTAGAGACTGTGCCCAGGGTTTTTGCTAGCTGCCTAACCTTGGGGAAATTTCCTCATGTGCAATCTAGGAAGGGTATTAACAACTTTTTAAAAGGTCATTGTGATGCTCACAGTGAGATATTGCACAAATACTTCAATTAAAATATTTGAATGCATTTAGGTGAGGATAGTGCTCTGTAATTCTACCATATGATCCACTAAAGCATTCATTTCTGTTACCTAACTCCTGAATGTGTTTGAATTTACAACTTTTGGATAACTGAAGGCATCGAAATGAGAAAGGCCTTGGCTTATGCAGAGAGAAGTGGGAAGACTGGCTTGATTAATTCAGACTGTACTCTGTGGAATAGTGGGAAATAAGGTTGAATAAATGACTTGAGGCCATATAATAGAGGACTTGGAAAATAAAGCCAAAGAATTTAGATACGATGCTTTAGGGAGAAGAAAAGCCTGCGAGGTTTTTGAGTACGAGTGACACACTTGAAAATGAGAAGCGCTGAGGAAGGCCCTTCCCTGGTTTGGACACTGCAATTCTAACAGGGCAGGGCCGTCTCAGTGCTGACCAAGGCTGGGGTGTGGTTTGGCAGTGGTGGCCCAGGAGGCCAGGATTTCTTCCCCAGCCACTCTTCCTGCTCTGCCACTCACTCACCCCATTGACCTGGGCTGCCTGGCTTCCCCCTTCCAGTTGCTGTCTGATCTATAGAATGCTGGGGCTGCCAAGGAAGGTATGAGACTGAGCTGATCAACAGTGGGTGGGATGGGGGAATGAATAAGCACTCTGTCTCTTTGCCTCTTCCTGGGTAGAGGCTAATTCTAAACCAGACTGCCTGGGAGCACTTTCTCTGAGCCTGAGGAAAGTGTCCAGCAAGAGGTAAGTTAATGTGGTTTCTGCCCTTTTCCTGCTTTTTCATGGGTCAGCTTTTTCCTGCATGGGAGGTCTACTACTTTCCCTGATCCATTTTCTTCATAGTCTTCTTTCAGTTATTTGAAGCAAGTAAGTTACTGCAGGAGGTAGGCAGAGAGGTTTAATAAACATATTCTTTTAGCTGTGAGGGGAGACCAGAGGTTTTGTTGACCCCTCCTCTGAGGTAGATTATCCAGTAATTTGTGAACCAAACACTAAACACTGGTTCATACCCACAGGGGTGACTGCAGAGAGGCCCTGGTCTTACACCATTGTTTCTCAACTACTGGGTTTCAGAACCATTCTTGGTGTGCTTTAGTGTCCAGAGTTATTTCCTTTTCCTTTGAGAGACAGCAGTGAGGAACAGGGAAAGGGAAGGTATATGGATTAGGATATGTTTGTTGATTATATTAGGAGTCAGGGTGGACTGGATTTCTAGTCCTGACTTTTGCTAACCAACTGTGTGACCAGGGACAAATTACCTAACCTCAGTGGGCTGGAGTTTTATATGTAAAAATATGTAAAAATGAATAGTTTGGATTATATGATCTAGAAGATTTCTTCCAGAGCCAAAATTTATGATTATATAATATGTGATCATAAAGTAATGTAATAGTTTATTTTTAACACATATGACATATATTGCACATACCTTGTTTACAATTTTTGTAAGTTTGTCCTATCAAAGTAATTGTTACATTTATTCTGGGGATGCTACCAGTACTCAGAAAATTTTTGGCTTGTAAGACAGTCTTTTGAATCACCTCAGAAGTAGCAAATCTTCACTTGCTTGGTAGACTCAATTTTGGAAATGGCAAGAAGATACTGTGAGCCAAAGAGTCAAGCAAGGACATACTTTTAGTGAAGAATGAGGTGTAACTATAAAACAGTAAGACAGTTTTTGTGTGTGTCTCTCATGTAGTAGCCTAAGGCAGTTCCTAAAGGAGGGTTTTGTAAATATTTTTGAGCAGTGGTAATATTGTTAGAGTAAGTAAAGAAATTCCTAAGGAGAGACTCTTTTGATTACTGTCTTCATTTTACTTAATAAAATTGGAAATGTTTGTTTAGAAAGGTCTCTCTTCATAGTTACTTGTGCATATGCTTTCTTCTAGTCAAGGTGACTAAATAGTGGAGAAAATTAGCCTTTCTTATGGTAGTCCTCCCAAATCATAAATGTGTTGGAATGTTTTGCTCTAGAACATTGTAGCTGAGGAGCCACTGTAGTCCCATCTTCAGAAGACTCACAGCTACAGATCCTGAATTCAGGCTGCAGTACCCACTGCTCACCAGCATGTCAGAGTCCATCTGGATGATTCCAGGTGGCATGGCTGAATCAGGTGGTTTGGTAGCTCCAGTCTTTCATAGGAGAAATAATATATCAAGTCACTTCATTGGTTTTTTTTTTTGTCAGCAGTTGGGTTTGAGAAAGGGTGGGGATGGGTAGTAGGAGTGTGGTGAGGAGGGTCAAAGCAGAGGGGGGCTACCTTGAAAGTATTTAAATTAGGTTCACTGTAGTACCCTGGAATCTGTTTCTGGAAATCGTGGTCTTGTTGATTACTAGAAATAATAAGATGTTAGGCAGCCTGGTCAAAAGATTCTGTCACTAAGTCACTGATCATTTGCAATTCTCTTTCTTACTCTACGCCTTGTTTTCCTCTTTGATATTGAAAGAGTTAGAATCTAAGTTCTAGATCCTAAAATTGGTCTAAGGAGGTTTGAGGTGGGGAAGTATCTTTTTGTTTTAAGTTACTTAGACCAGGGGTAGGAGTGGAATTCCTTTTAGCCCCTAAATTATAGTGACTTCACTTTCAGTCACAGCTGAGTGATTAAACATGAAGTAGCCATTTAATGAGAAGCAGGCCCTGGGGGCTTTCTCCTGAAAAGCAGTCACTGGACATGCTGGTTCCCAGAGAAGTCATTCCTTGGTAGGACCTATTGGTTGAAGGAGGTGAGAGTTAATTTAATCAAAACGGACAGTGTGGATACTGTGATTTAGAAGATTTTAAGACTGTTCCCTGGTGGTGTTAATTTCAAGCCTTTCTTTAAAGGGATTCTCTTACAAGTGCAGTGGGATTCATTTAGAGAAAAAGCCCCATGTAACTACAATTAGAAGTTAATTGCCCCAGAGCAGAGCCAGTTACTGGAGAGATAAAGTGGCCTAAAGTGAGGCATTTTTCAATTCTTAGATTCTACAGTGACCCCAGGGAGAATATAGGCTACTTGGTGAGCTTGCTGAGCTGGGAGGCGTTAGGTTTGGGAGATTTGGACCGCAAACAAAGGACATGACCTGTAGAATCTACAAGTCTTAGCCTCCCTCTTTCCCTCAGTGCCCTTTAGTTTTAATTAGATTGTGTAAATACAGTCAGTTCACCAGTCCTCTTAAAGTGGCAGGCCCATGACATTTTCTGCTGGTCATTCATGCTAGGGTATGTGACTTTAAATTAGAGGGATTGCCCTCTTTGACAGTTTGGCTTCATTGAAAGAATTCACTAGATTAAGGCCAGTTGGCTGTTATTCAGTCAGGCAGCATTATCTCACCTACTGTGTGCAAGCATTGTGCTGGAATGGAGGTGATAGGTGAGTTAGATGGTTTCTGCTCTGGGGGCTTATTCAAGTGAAACATGTATGCACTTAGCATCCACCCAGGGAGAAGTGAAATGAAGTGTGTAGAGGAACAAGCAACATGGGAGCATATTCTGAGAGGACAGTTGTTGCTGAACTGGGGGAACAAGGATTGCTTCTGAAGGGAGAAGGTACTCGAGCCAGGTTATAAAGTGTTAATAGGAGTTCAGTAGGTTAGAAGAAAGGGCATTTTGGAGCAGACCACAGTATGGGCCTAGAAAATGGCTGGCATGTTTGGGAAAAGTATTCCTAAGGTGGAAGATGTTTTGGAGGAATGAGCTGGAGATGAGACTGGAAAGGAAGCTTGATGGTTGGATCTTAAAGAACCTTAGGTGTCATGCTGAGGGATTTGGATTTTATTCTGCATGGAGTTAGCTGTTGAATGTTTTTGATGTAATTAGTAACACAACCCAACACATATTACTTGGGTCTTCATCAGTTTCTTGTTTTGCTTTTTATTTTTTTAGATTAGAAACATTTTTTATATTGAGATGCATACAAAATGCACAAATCTTGGTGAAGAGCTTGATGAATTTTGACTTGTGTATACACTCATGTAAACATGCCCAGATTAAGATATCAAGTATTCTTGTTAATTTTTTCCCCCTTCACCCATCCTTCCATCCTCCTCCCCTATTGAATAAGGTCAGTTCTCTGTGTTTATGAGTCTATTTCAGTTTTGTTTGTTCGTTCATTTTGTTTTTTAGAATCTGCATATAAGTGAAATCATATAGTATTTGTCTTTCTCTGACTTATTTCACTTAGAATGAAATAGAATGAAGGTCTTGGTCTATTTTTTAAGTCTTAGTAAGGTCTTAGATTTCAGGGTTTTGAGGAGGTAGTGGCCCTGGTTCTTAGAGTATAAAGTTTGTCAGGCAGTTCATGTCAGGTACTCGATTGCTCAGTTAAATTTGCTAAGACAACTCCAAAAGCAAAAGGCAGGAAGTGGTCAGCAGCATTCCTTTAGACTGTCTTCCCTGCACTCCTGAGATGAAGGTTTTCTTAAACATGCATTATGCCGTTTTCTTGCTACTGGGTTGCTTAGTACTGCTAATCCTTTGAAGATAAAGTTTTTCACCAGGGGTGGACTTTTGATTATACAGTGGAAACAGAAAACATTTTTTGAACCTGATTGAAAAATAGTGTATATTCATTGTAGGAAATAATGAAAAATACAAAAAAGTTTAAAGAAAACTAAAACTATCCATAATCCCACCCTCTGGAGATAATCACTCTCCTCTTAGTGCTTCCTTTCAGTATTTTGTACTGATGCATATCTCTGTTATGCATAGTCCAGTCATACATTGCCTATAATTTTATATTTTGCTTTTTTCTGTTTACCATTGTTTTCATTATATAAATTCATATATATTTGAAATGTTGCTGAAACTCTTTTAAATATTTTTAATGGCTGCAATAAGTTTATCATATATTTTTATAGTGCTTTTAGTTTTATCTATTTTAAGCAATACTGTAATACTTTTATACAAATTACATAGTAATACATATAATAAGTCCCCTGCATTTCACTCTTTATCCTAATCCTACTCTGCAGAAGTAACCATTATTTATTAATAGTTTTTAATTTACTATTTATTATTAGTTTCTTGTGTATCTTTGCATGAACATTATTCTTATTTGTAAGTTATCAATATTTTTGGTTATTTTCTTATGATAAATGACTGCAAGTAGATTACTAGCTCAAAATGTGAAATAAAGTTTTTTCTTGATTGTATATCATGGTACAGTTTAGAAAACAGGAAAACAAGGTTTTAAGGAAGAAAGTAAAAATGACCTGTAATTCTACAACTCAGAAATAAAGATTATTTGGTCTATTTCCTTATTAAGTATGAACACAAATACTCACACTCACAAGTATCCTGGCGTGGGTGTTGCAGGATAAACACTTTTGTATATGTAGTTTAAAAAATAAGTTGGGGTCATCGCATGCTAAGGCTTTATATTCTGTTTTAAATTCAGCATTTCTTGAGTATTTCCCATGTCATTAAAATTACTTAGAATATTCTTAATGTCTGCATAAGATTTCTTCATATGGATGCATTACAATTTATTTGAGTTAAGATATTTAGTGTTTCTCCAGTTTTTCTTAGTGATAAACAATTTTATATATATCTTTGTTTGCAGTTCAGGTTATTTCCTAAACTTTTATTGCTGTGAATGAAATAATTTATTTACAGAACATGAACTTTGCTTTTTTAGTAATCCCACTTTAAAAAATTTTGGTAAAATATACATAACAAAATTTACCATTTAACCATTTTTAAGTGTTAAGTTCACAGTTTAATTTAAATTCACAATTAAGTATACAAATCAGTAGCATTAAGTGTATCTACAATGTTGTACAGCCATCACCATTATCCATTTGCAGGACATTTTTATCATCCTAAACAGAAACTCTATCCATTAAGCCCTCTCATCCCTTCCTGCCCTAGCCCCTGGCAACTCCTATTCTACTTTCTGTCTCTATGGATTTTCCCTTTTTAGGCACCTCATAAATGGAACCTTACAATTTTTGCCCTTTTGTGTCTGGCTCATTTTAGTTAGCATAATGTTTGAATATGAACATTTTTTAGGTTCTTGATTTGCATTGCTAAATTTCTTTCCAGAGAACCACTTAAAGTCCACTTAGTTGCATGAGAAAATGCGCTGTTCTTTCTTTAATCAGTAATTTCTCATTCAAAATACTACATTAAGTTAAATTTGCTGGAGAGTTTGATAGCTTCTTCACTGTTATTATATAAAATCAAAATTTGGGAGAGGATGAAGAAGAAAGCTGGATGTTGGGAGATGGTTGCTGTTACGAAGCCCTATTTGGTAAAATGACCTTTGGAAAGGAAAGGAAGACAAAAGTTACCTTCAATTCTCCAATTGTAAAATTTTCCCTTCTGCCTTACAGGAACTCAGTGGCCTAAAATTCCCAGTAGAAATTACTTACTTTATGGCCATGATCTTCAGGAGAAGCTCACACACCACAAAGTTAGGAACTACAACTACAAAGTTGGTTCCCTGACTCCTGGGAACCTACCCACATACTTCTCTTAAACCCAAGAGAAGATTTACATGTTAACTCTACTTTCACTTTCATAATTCTTTACCTCATTAATTCACTAAAAAATTAAAAGCACTTCTTAAAAATCAATTACAGTGAAAAACGTTTAGGAAACTTCATTTTTTGCTTTATAGGAGGTTTTTTGCCTTGTTCACTTACTGAATTTGGGGAGTGTTTTATATATTCTGAATACAATCTCTTTATTAGATTTGTGTTTTGAATTTATCTTCTCCAAGTCTGTAGATTGTTTTTACATTTAAATTTTAAAAATTTTGATAGAGTCTAATTTATCAGATTAAAAAAAATTTTGGTATCATTAACATACAATTACATGAGCAACATTGTGGTTACTAGATTCCTCCCATTATCAAGTCCCCACCACATACCCCATTACAGTCATTGTCCATCAGCATAGTAAGATGCTATAGAGTCACTGCTTGTCTTCTCTGTGCTGTATACTTCCTTCCCTGTGCCCCCACTATATTATGTGCGCTAATCATAATACTCCGTAATCCCCTTATCCCTCCCCAGTCCCTTTCCCTTTGGTAACCTCTAATCCATTTTTGGGTTCTGTAAGTCTGCTGCTGTTTTGTTACTTCACTTTGGCTTTGTTGTTACACTCCACAAAAGAGGGAAATTATTTGGTCCTTGTCTTTCTCTGCCAGGCTTATTTCACTGAGCATAATACCCTTTAGGTCCATCCATGTTTTTGCAAATGATAGGATTTGTTTTATTCTTATGGATAAATAATATTCCATTGTGTATATGTACCACATCTTCTTTATGCATTCATCTACTGATGGACACAGATTGCTTCCATATCCTGGCTATTGTAAATAGTGCTGCAATAAACATAGGGGTGCATATATATTTTTGAATCTGAGAACTTGTTTTCTTTGGGTAAATTCCTAGGAGTGGAATTCCTGGGTCAAATGGTATTTCTAATTTAGTTCTTTGAGGAACCTCCATCCTGCTTTCCACAATGGTTGAACTATTTTACATTCCCACCTCAGTGTAGGAGGGAATTTCTCCACATCCTTGCCAGCATTGTTGTTCCCAGTCTTTTCTATGTTGACCATTCTAACTGGTGTGAGGTGATATCTCATTGTGGTTTTAGTTTGCATTTCCCTGATGATTAGTAATGTGGAGCATCTTTTCATGTGACTGTTGGCCATCTGAATTTCTTCTTTGGAGAATTGTCTGTTCATATCCCCCATCCATTTTTTAATAGAATTATTTGCTTTTTGGGTGTTGAGGTGTGTGAGTTCTTTATATATTTTGGCTGTTAACCCCTTGTCGGATATGTCGTTTACAAATATATTCTTCCATACTACTGTATCCCATCCCATCCAGTAGGATGCCTTTTTGTTCTACTGATGGTGTCCTTTGCTGTATAGAAGCTTTTTAGTTTGATGTAGTCCCATGTGTTCATTTTTGCTTTTGTTTCCATTGCCTGAGGAGATGCATTCAGGAAAAAGTTGCTTATTTTTGCCTATGTTTTTTTCTAAGAGTTTTAATGGTTTCATGATGTACATTCAGGTCTTTGATCCATTTCAAGTTTACTTTTGTGTATGGAGTTAGACAATAATCCAGTTTGATTCTCTTACATGTAGCTGCCTAGTTTTGCCAACAGCAGCCATTGAAGAGGCTGTCATTTCCCCATTGTATATCCATGGCACCTTTATTATATATTAATTGACCATATATGCTTGGGTTTATACCTGGGCTCTCTGTTCTATTCCAGTGATCTATGGGTCTGTTCTTGTGCTGGTACCAAATTGTCTTGATTACTGTGGCTTTGTAATAGAGCTTGAAGTTGGGGAGTGTAATCCCCCTGGCTTTATTCCTCCTTCTCAGGATTTCTTTGGCTTTTCAGGGTCTTTTGTGGTTCTATATGAATTTTAGAACTATTTGCTCTAGTTCATTGAAGAATGCCATTGGTATTTTGACAAGGATTGCACTGAATCTGTGGATTGCTTTAGGCAGGATGGCCATTTTGACAATATTAATTCTTCCTATACATGAGCACAGGATGTATTTCCATTTATTGGTATCTTCTTTAATTTCTCTCATGAGTGTCTTGTAGTTTTCAGAGTATAGGTCTTTCACTTCCTTGGTTAGGTTTATTCCTAGGTATTTTATTCTTTTTGATGCAATTGTGAATGTAATTGTTTTCCTGATTTCTCTTTCTGTTAGTTCATTGTTAGTGTATAGGAATGCAACAGATTTCTGTGTATTAATTTCATATCCTGCAATTTTGCTGAGTTCAGTTATTATTTCTAGTAGTTTTGGGGTCCAAACACTCTTAACTTCATACCACCTACTTTTATCTGTATAAAGATTGCAGCTGAAGAGGGTTTATGATTTGAAAACTTTCATTCATTCAAAAAATGCTTATCAGGCACCTTCTATACGCTAAATTCTAAGAATTCAGTGATGAGCACACAATTCATGGAACATATGGTAGTAGGAGAAAGACAAGAATGAAATACTAAAAGGTACTATAAGGTGTAATTAGAAACAATGAGTACTATGAAGGAAAGGAATATGGTGCTATGCAGAGTAGGAACTTAACTGACTGTGGAACTAGAAACTGAGCAGTATGGAAGAGTTAACATGAGGAAGCTGTGATACGAGATATAAGTTATAATTAACTAGTTGAAGAGGTAGGAAAAGAAAGCTTCGAGTGCAAGGAAGAGCATGGACAACACTAGACCATATGGGGATTAATTCTCTATTAGTGAACTTTCAGCCTCTAATAGCTAGCATTTTTCTCTGTACCAGGTGTTGTGTTCAGCACTTTACATGTACTGTCTTGTTAATTCCTAGTAATGACCCTTTGAGAAAGAACTATTATTCCCATTTTATAGATGGGAAAACTAGGAACACAGAGAGGTGAAATAACTTCCCCAAGGTTGCACCGCTAGTAAGCTATAGAGCCAGGATTTTGATTAGGCAGTCTAATTCCAGACCCCATGTTTATAACCATTTCTTATGTTGCCTTCCTCTTGTTTCTTACCTTTCCAGCCTGTACTTCATACAGACTGGAACAGATCTGATTTATATTAGTCCCTACTATCTCCCTTTAGAAACCTTGATTGTTTCCCATCACCTATAGGATAAAATCTGAATTCCTTAGCATGAGGTAAGTGCCTCACAATTTAATACTACTTATCCTCATCATCTACTACCCCTTCATAAAACTGCATACCATTGCTCAAATGTAATAAGCTCTGCCTTTGTACATGCTGTTCTCTCTGCCTAGGATGTTCTTTTTTACTTATTTTTTGGTAAAACCCTACTCATCCTACTTGTACTTTAGGTATTCAGCCTAAATGTTATTTACTTGTTAAACCTTTCCTCATCATCCCATCCTGAGTTAATCAGTCCCTCACAGTACCTCAAAAAAGTAACTTCTCCTGTGTTCCCCTTCTGAAGTCTTCTCAGCAAAAAAGAATCCTAAAGATCTCTCTGCATCTCACCTTTCCCACATTCCCATATTCTAAGAGCTTTGAGTCTGCTTCCACAATGCCTCTCAAATAACATCTTTCTGGCAGCAGTAGTTTTATCTCTGCCACTACATTTGCTACCTGTGTTCTGCCTCTGGACTCAGTGTTTGCCAGACTCATCTTTTCAAAAAGAATATACAGGTATGCCATTCTTCTGCTCAGGATACTTCTGTGCCTCTCATTCCTCTTTAGTAAGACACTACTGGTCTCATTAGACTTTCCAGGGTTCTTGCACCTTCCTTTCAACACTACCAATCTGTGTACTTTGTCCTCATACTAAGGTGAGTTATATGTATGTTTCTTTCTCCACAGAATTATAAACCTTTCTGATTCATCTTTGAGTTCCAGCACAGTATCTATAGGTGTTTATTTCATGATCGCAATTGAATGTCCCTGATTAAATTTCATTAATTCCAAGTACACAGTAGAATATCTTATGTATTTTGGAGAATTTATATAGTGATAGTTTTTATTTTCTTTATTTTTTTTATTTTGGTATCATTAATCTACAATTACAAATCTGTCTTTTGCATGGTGGCGATACTTACTGGTGTGAGATGATATCTCATTGTGGTTTTAATTTGCATTTCTCTGATGACTAGCTATGTGGAGCATCTTTTCATGTGTCTGTTGGCCATCTGAATTTCTTCTTTGGAGAACTGTCTGTTCATCTCCTCTGTGCATTTTTTAATTGGATTGTTTGCTTTTGTTTGTTGAGATACGTGAGCTCTTTATGTATTTTGGATGTCAACCCTTCATAGGATCTGTCATTTATGAATATATTCTCCCATACTGTAGGATGCCTTTTTGTTCTATTGATGGTGTCCTTTGCTGTACAGAAGCTTTTCAGCTTGATATAGTCCCACTTGTTCATTTTTGCTTTTGTTTTCCTTGCCCGGGGAGATATGTTCATGAAGAAGTCGCTCATGTTTATGTCCAAGAGATTTTTGCCTATGTTTTGTCTAAGAGTTTTATGGTTTCATGACTTACATTCAGATCTTTAATCCATTTCAAATTTACTTTTGTGTATGGGGTTAGTCAGTGATCCAGTTTCATTCTCTTAAATGTAGCTGTCCAGTTTTGCCAACACCAACTGTTGAAGAGGCTGTCATTTCCCCATTGTATGTCCATGGCTCCTTTGTCATATATTAATTGACCATATATGTTTGGGTTAATGTCTGGAGTCTCTATTCTGTTCCTCTGGTCTGTGGCTCTGTTCTTGTGCCAGTACCAAATTTTCTTGATTACTGTGGCTTTGTAGTAGAGCTTGAAGTTGGGGAGTGAGATCCCCCGTACTTTATTCTTCCTTCTCTGGATTGCTTTGGCTATTCGGGTCTTTTGTGATTCCATATGAATTTTTGAACTACTTGTTACAGTTTGTTGAAAAATGCTGTTGGTAATTTGATAGGGATTGCATTGAATCTGTAGATTGCTTTGGTCAGGATGGCCATTTTGACGATATTAATTCTTCCTAGCCAAGAGCATGGGATGAGTTTCCATTTGTTAGAGTCCTCTAATTTCTCTTAAGAGTGTCCTGTAGTTTTCAGGGTATAGGTCTTTCACTTCCTTGGTTGGGTTTATTCCTAGGTATTTTTTTTTTTTGATGCAATTGTGAATGTAATTGTTTTCCTGATTTCTCTTTCTGTTAGTTCACTGTTAGTGTATAGGAAAACCACAGATTTCTGTGTATTAATTTTGTATCCTGCAATTTTGCTGAGTTCCGACGTTAGTTCTAGTAGTTTTGGAGTGGAGTCTTTAGGGTTTTTTATGTACAATATCATGTCATCTGCCAATAGTGACAGTTTGACTTCTTCTTTACCAATCTGGATTCCTTGTATTTCTTTGTTTTGTCTAATTGCTGTGGCTAGGACCTCTAGTACTATGTTGCATAACAGTGGGGAGAGTGGGCATCCCTGTCTTGTTTCTGATCTTAGAGGAAAAGCTTTCAGCTTCTCGCTGTTCAGTATGATGTTGCCTGAGGGTTTATCATATATGGCCTTTATTTTGTTGAGGTACTTGCCCTCTATACTCATTTTGTTAGGAGTTTTTATCATGAATGGATGTTGAATTTTGTTGAATGCTTTTTCAGCATCTATGGAGATGATCGTGTGGTTTTTGTCCTTCTTTTTGTTTATGTGGTGGCTGATGTTGATGGATTTTTGAATGTTGTACCATCCTTGCATCCCTGAGATGAATCCCACTTGGTCATGGTGTATAATCCTCTTGATGTATTTTTGAGTTCAGTTTGCTAATATTTTGTTGAGTATTTTTGCATCTATGTTCATCAGGGATATGGTCTGTAATTTTCTTTTTTTTGTGGTGTCTTTGCCTGATTTTGGTATTATGGTGATGCTGGCTTCATTGAATGAGTTTGGGAGTATTCCCTCCTCTTCTATTTTTTGGAAAACTTTAAGGAGAATGGGTATTATGCCTTCTCTGTATGTCTGATAAAATTCTGAGGTAAATCCACCTGGACCAGGCATTTTGCTCTTGGGTAGTTTTTTGATTAACACTTCAATTTCATTGCTGGTCTGTTTAGATTTTCTGTTTCCTCCTTGGTCAGTCTTGGAAGGTTGTATTTTTTTAGGAAGATGTCCATTTCTTCTAGGTTTTCCAGCTTGTTAGCATAAAGGTTTTCATAGTATTCTCTAATAATTCTTTGTATTTCTGTGGGGTCCGTTGTGATGTTTCCTTTCTCATTTCTGATTCTGTTGATGTGTGTTGATTCTCTTTTTCTCTTAATAAGTCTGGCTAGAGGCTTACCTATTTCATTTATTTTCTCAAAGAACCAGCTCTTGGTTTCATTGATTTTTTTTCTATTGTTTTATTCTTCTCTATTTTGTTTATTTCTTCTCTGATCTTTATTATGTCCCTCCTTCTGCTGACTTTGGGCCTCATTTGTTCTTCTTTTTCCAATTTCAATAATTTTCACTTTAGACTATTCATTTGGGATTGTTCTTCCTTCTTTAAATATGCCTGGATTGCTATATGCTTTCCTCTTAAGACTGTTTTCACTGCGTCCCACAGAAGTTGGGGCTTTGTGTTGTTGTCATTTATTTCCATATATTGCTGGATCTCTATTTTAATTTGGTCGTTGATCCACTGACTATTTAGGAGCATGTTGTTAAGCCTCCATGTGTTTGTGAGCCTTTTTGCTTTCTTAGTACAATTTATTTCTAGTTTTATACCTTTGTTGTCCGAGAAGTTGGTTGGTAGAATTTCAATCTTTTTGAATTTATTGAGGCTCTTTTTGTGGCCTAGTATGTGCTCTATTCTGGAAAATGTTCCATTTGCACTTGAGAAGAATGTGTATCCTGCTGCTTTTGGATGTAGAGTTCTGTAGATGTCTATTAGGTCCATCTGTTCTAGTGTGTTGTTCAGTCCCTCTGTGTCCTTACTTATTTTCTGTCTGGTGGATCTGCCCTTTGGAGTGAGTGGTGTGTTGAAGCCTCCTAAAACAAATGCATTGCATTCTATTTCCTCCTTTAATTCTGTTAGTATTTGTTTCACATATGTTGGTGCTCCTGTGTCGGGTGCATATATATTATAATGGTTATATCCTCTTGTTGGACTAACCCCTTTATCATTATATACTGTCCTTTATCTCTTGTGACTTTCTTTGTTTTGAAGTCTATTTTGTCTGATACTAGTATTGCAACACCTGCTTTTATCTCCCTGTTGTTTGCATGAAATATCTTTTTCCATCCCTTGACTTTTAGTCTGTGTATGTCTTTGGGTTTGAGGTGCGTCTCTTGTAAGCAGCATATAGATGGGTCTTGCTTTTTTATCCATTCTATTACTCTGTCTTTTGATTGGTGCATTCAGTCCATTTACATTTAGGGTGATTATGGAAAGATATGTACTTATTGCCATTGCAGGCTTTAGATTTGTGGTTACCAAAGGTTCAAGGTTAGCTTCTTTACTATCTGTCTAACTTAACTCACTTATTGAGCTATTATAAACACAGTCTGATGTTTATTTCTCTCCCTTCTTATCCCTCCTCCTCCATTCTTTGTATGTTAGGTGTTTTATTCTGTGCTCTTTTGTGTTTCCTTTGACTGCTTTTGTGAGTAGTTGATCTTATTTTTTGCCTTTAGTTAGTATTTGCTTGGTATGCTTTCTTTCCTGTGATTTTATTTTCTCTGGTGACATCTGTTTAGCCTTAGGAGTGCTCCCATCTAGAGCAGTCCCTCTAAGATACCCTGTAGAGGTGGTTTGTGGGAGGCAAATTCCCTTAACTTTTGCTTGTCTGGAAATTGTTTAATCCCTCCTTCATATTTAAATGATAATTGTGCTGGATACAGTATCCTTGGTTCAAGACCCTTCTGTTTCATTGCATTAAATATATCATGCCATTCTCTTCTGGCCTGTAAGGTTTCTGTTGAGAAGTCTGATGATAGCCTGATGGATTTTCCTTTGTATTTGACCTTTTTTCTCTCTGGCTGCCTTTAATACTCTGTCCTTGTCCTTGATCTTTGCCATTTTAATTATTATGTGTCTTTTTGTTGTCCTCCTTGGGTCCCTTGTATTGGGAGTTCTGTGGGCTTCCGTGGTCTGAGAGACTTTTTCCTCCCCCAGTTTGGGGAAGTTTTCAGCAATTATTTCTTCAAATACACTTTCTATCCCCTTTTCTCTCTCTTCTTCTTCTGTTACCCCTATAATGCGGATATTGTTCCATTTGGTTTGGTCACACAGTTCTCTTAATATTCTTTCATTCCTTGAGATCCTTTTATCTCTCTCTGCCTCAGTTTCTCTGTCTTCCTGTTCTCTGATTTCTATTCCATTAACGGCCTCTTGCACCTCATCCAGTCTGCTCTTAAGTCCTTCTAGAGATTGTTTTATTTCTGTATTCTCCCTCCCAACTTTATCTGTTAGCTCTTGCATATTTCTCTGCAGGTCAGTCGGCATGGATATAACCTTTATTTTGAATTCTTTTTCAGAAGATTGCTTAAATCTATCTCTCCAGGCTCCTTTTTGGGGGTTGTCTGTGTGATTCTGGTCTGGATCAAATTCTTCTGCCTTTTCATAGAGATAGAGGTAGTTGTGTCCGGGTGGCTGCAGAGGAGGCTCTGCACAGCTGCTGTGGGTGCCGCCCCTCAAGCTGCTCCCCTGTTATGGCAGGGTCACGCCGGAGGGGGAATGGACAGGAGTCTGCTTATCGCCGTGAGGGGCTTCAGAGCTGCACTGTTGCCCAGGGGGTTAGGGTGCCCGGAGTTCCCCTGTAATCCCAGCTGCTGAGCTGAGTGTGCCGGGACACTTCCGTCCAGCTGTGAGGCCCCTGTCCCTTTAAGACTTTCAAAAGGCACTCCCTTTTCTTTTGTCCCAGGGGACCCGCTTGCAGGTTTTACTGTTCCGTTTCCCTAATATCCAGCACACCAGGTACTGTGTGTCTGCACTCCTGGTGCAAATGACTAGTGCTGGGTATTTAGCAGTCCTGGGCTCCCTCTCCCTTCCCGCTCCAACTCCTTTCCTCCCACCGGGGAGCTGGGTTGTGGGGCATGCTCGGGTCCTGCTGGGCCGCGGCTTGTATCTTACCCCCTTCGTGAGGTGTTGAGTTCTTGCAGATGTAGATGGAGCCTGGCTGTTGTGCTGTATCTTCTGGTCTCTCTTTTAGGAATAGTTGTATTTGTTGTATTTTCAGAAATATATATGGTTTTGGGAGGAAATTTCCGCTGCCCTACTCACGCCGCCATCTTGGCTCCTCCTCATAGTGACAGGTTTTTTCTTGTGTTTTTTTTTTAGTAAACCGTTTGGCCCTAGAGAAGATAGATTTCAGTTTTTAGGAAAATTGTCTGTCAGGAACTTTGTACCTCTCAGTCATGCCAGATATATAGGATGTTATTTTACCTAACACTGTTCAAGTTACTTAGCATCTTTAAAAATGGAGACCATGACACCTACCCTGTGTGTTTCACGAGCTATAGGAGAAATGATTAGGTCAAGGAATGCATAAATGTTTTTTTTATACTGATGAGAAAGGTATAGGATATAGCTGAGGTGTGCTAGAAAGAGCAGTGGATTTAGAAGATGTGCGTTCTGCCTTTGCAACTTTGGTGGTTGACCTTGAGATAGGTATTTTCTTTCTGAGCTTTAGGTTCCTAGTCTATAAAAGCAGAACAAACATGCTAGGTTCTTAGGGTTCTTTAGGGGGATTAATTGAGATGTGAGACACGTAGACTTCCTTTAATTCTTGAAGTCTGTTCAAATGTTAGGATTTTATTTATTTATTTGTTTGTTTGTTTGTTTGTTTATCATGGCCATGTTAGCTACCATTCCCATTTATTTTACTTATTAGTAATACACTGACAAGTTTGGTTCTTTCATTCTAACATCCTATTTAGAAACACAACCCATTCTAACATTTGTGTTTGTTCATCTGTCAGGATGTTAAAGGCATCCCAGTGTGGTAGAAGGTGAAGTGGATTTGGAACCAGAAAGACAGGGGTCTCAGTGCTGTGTAGGAGGTGGTGCCATGGAAGATAAAGCCAGAATGAAAGGGAAGAGATGGTGGAGGGTGGGGGAGGGAGGGAAAGAGAGAGAAAAGGAGAGAAGGAGAGAAGGGACAAGGAGAAGAGTGAGAGGTCCTCTGAGTTTTGTAGCTCCTTAAAGCCTATTTGAAATAAAGCAGATCCTGAGCAGAGTTCCTGTTCTCCAAGCTCATGTTCTGAAATCACAAGTTATCTCAAATTGGCACACCTTCTTCCTCAGGAATACAAATAAGTTGTAAAATTTCTGTCTCAGGCAGGGGATAGCAAATCTTCAGCAAAGTTGTCCCATGTGTTTCAGCATGGATGTAGGGTGGGACTAGATGACCATTAGTGTCTTTTTCAAGCTTGAGATTCTGTGTTTTGTTGACCAGACATAGAAAGCTGCTTTTCTTTAGGATCTTTAGACCAATGTAATTATAAATTGTACTTTCTCAGTGGCTTTTACTTATTAAACTCTGTAAATGCCCTGAGTATAGCTCCAGTCATATTCCACTGTACCCTATACAAAGTTGGTACTACCAGTTTTCCAAGGACCTCTGCCTCTCCTCAAGATTAGTGAAACACCCACATATGCCTCACTTTAGAGGTGGGACCCAGCAGGGTAACAAAGTGCCTGTTTCTATAGGATTTTTTTGGAAAGGAAGCCATAACTGGTGAAGTTTGGACCAGATTCTGAGGAAATTAGTTTTATTGAAAGATTTTTGTTGTTGAGGATGGTGTCCTGGAGAAAGAATCATGACAATTTTTGCAGGTATTTTAGATAGGATCTAACCCATCTCCTTCTTTTACTGAGACCCAACTTAGGGAAAGTGACTTGCCTAAAGCCACAAATTTAGTAAGTGGCCAATCTAGAACTTAACCTCCAGGGTCTTCCAACACCAAATCTACTGTGTTTTCTACCATTAATGAAGCTGTCCAGGAGTTGAAAACCTTTATATTAAAATTGTTCCCCCTTCAGTTTCTTCTGCTTTTCTCATCATCGTCAGTTCTATGTTTGTGAGCAAACATTGTGCTAGATATGTTGCCTGTAGGGACAGATCCATTTACTCCTCTGTGACAGTGAAACAGGGTGAACAGGTTCTTAGGTGTTTTGTAGAAAGACCTTCTTGAGGGAGAACTGAATAGGGCCTCTTGGATGTGATAATGAATCCTCTCTGGGTTTTGATTTGCCCTCTGCTTTTCTCCCCAGCAAGCTGCAGGCTTACCAGCCCTGCCTCATTACTCAGCCAGTACCCTCTGGAGAGGGAGAATGAGGCCTGGTAAATAAGCTAGAGGTCAGAATTCTGAAACAGCAGTCCTTCCCTCCAGCCAGCAAGTTTCCTCCAACCTTCTTTCTCTGTGGCTTCTCACCCTTGAGATAAGTCCAACATCCTTTCTTGTAGAAGACACTTTTTCTGTGCTTGCTGCTTCAGGGGAGTTTTGATCTTCCTATGTTTGTAAAGATCTTGCATCTTCAGAAAAAAATCTGAAGTTGATTTTTATGAGGAAGTACAGGTATGAGGCTTTTTTGAGCCACTAAGAATGTGATGGCTTTTACTCATTCATTCAGTGATTGATTATTTACGAGCAGTAGAGAATACTGTAGGGACCAGATAAACAATGCACTATTGATGTGACTAGGTCAGTTAATTCCTGAGCCTCAGGTTTCCTCTTCTTTAAAATGGAAATAAAATATATGTTATAGATTGTCCAGAGGGTTGGATGAGATGACCATGTAAGAGGATGCGCTCTGGGGACAGACCCAACTGGGCTCAAATTTTGGCTCCAGTACTTACTGTGTAACCTAAGGCAAGTTATTTCATCTTTCTAATTCTCAGTTTCCTTTTCTGTAAAATATGGGTAATGTAGTATTTGGGTTATTGTGTCATTGGGTCATTGTGAGGATTAAACAAAATAAAGCACAGAAGTGTTTAGCATAGTGCCTGAAGGAACTAAGTGCTCATTAAATGTTAGCTATTAATCACAACAGTGACAGCAACACCCATAATGGTGCTCTGTAGGTGTTTATTGGCTAGGGCGTCAGGTGGCAGAAGAAAGACTAGAAGGCATTTCATAGGACAGTGGATCTTTGAGAGCATTTTTACTGCCAACTTCCCTTGCGAGAGGGTCTGTAGAAACAAGGGGAAGCTCTCATTGGAGCCTAGCTGACCACTTCCTATGGAGAAAGCTTCCTTTCCAGGGAAGGTAGGCTGAGGTAGGAGCTTCAGAGGGACTTTAAAGGACAGAGAAAACCAGAATGCCAGAGTGGAGGGTTTGGGTAAGGACATAAATGACTCTAGAGGGTAAAGCTGGGGCCAGATCACAGAGGATCTTGGATGCCAGGCAGGTTCCTGGGCTGTCTCAGGGGAATTGCTGTCTTCCAGTCTTCTGTTTATACTTTTTAAAAATGGTAATATTTATTAAAAACTATAACATTTACATTTTAAACAAAAATAATAAAACAAACACCAATGCATCTGCCACCCAGCTCAGGAGATGTTAATATTACCAGACCCTTTAATATGCTGCGCACTCCGTATCTATCAGCAGCCACCTCCAACCTCTATCTGAACGCTATCCAGAATTTTATTAGTTGTCATTTCCTTCCTCCCTCCCTTCTATCCATCCATCCATCTTTCCTTCCTCCCTCTCTTTCTCGCTATCTCCCTGCCATCACCTCTTTTGAAAATGGTTTTACCACTCCTGTCCCAGTCTTTTGGGGAAAATAAGCAGGGGGTGTGGAATCAGGCAGGAGCCCTGTGGCCTTCCTGACCTCTGGCTAGGCTGGGAGGAGGAGTGGGGAAGTTCTGCCCCTGCCACTGGAGGGGAGTGGTGGCACTGTGATAGGGAAGGGAGAGGCTGGAAAAACTGGCCCACCTCCTTGGGCTGCCCTGAAGAGCAAGCCCAGGAGCTTGGCAACTTTGGTGGAGAGGTTCCAGAGGAGAGTTCAGACCCTCTGAACTAGCCAAGGGAGGGAAGGGGGAAGACCTCTTCAGTCTTTTGAGATGCAGTATCAATTCTTTCCCATGCCAGGGATCTGCTTGGCATCCAAGATCAGGAAATGACAACTAACAAAACTCTGGATAGCGTTCAGATAGAGGTTGGAGGTGGCTAGCCAGAGGGCAGGAAGGCCACAGGGTGACACAATGCCAGGTGTGGCTAGAGCAGTTTTAGCAGGCTTGCCTCCTATTTTCACCTCACACATTCTCTGGAGTATTGTTTGTGCCAGACATTAGATTATGTTTGCCACTTTGTTTTTCTATAAGTGTTGGTTTTGCTTTGCCTTTGCTTTTCTGGTGCTTCTTTGAAGAAAAACTTCCCTTTCTACCAAAAGCAATTGCGAACCACAGACTGCAAGTGATATTGTGGGAATAAGCTACAGGACCTGGAAAAAGAAGTGGGGCAATGGGAGGTCTCTGTAACAATGGGCCTTCATCGGACTGCCTCCACAGTACCCCCACCACTCACCAGTCATTCTCTGGTGGCCAGAAGATTGAAGTTGGAATCTGCCATCCAGATGTAGTTTAGGGGAACAGATTCAGTGAGCCCTTGTGTGCGAGGTACTATGGGGGAATCAAAGACCTGGAACTGGTTATACCCTTGAGGAATTTACACTGTAGATAATGAAGATTAGACTTCCGTGCCTATACAGTTAGACAGTACAAGTGCCCAATGCAGAATGTAGACACCTTTTTCTGATCACCAATGTAATACATGGTGATAAAAAATTCAAACATAAAAAACAAATAGTGTAGAAAGCCTGCCCCCCACCCCCAGTCTAACTCCTCCCTAAGGTAACCACTGCTGTGGGCTAAGAGATATTTTATTTTATTTTTTTTGGTATCATTAATCTACAATTACATGAGGAACATTATGTTTACTAGGCTCCCCCCTTCACCAAGTGCCCCCCACATGCCCCATTGCAGTCACTGTCCATCAGCATAGTAAGATACTACAGAATCACTAAATCACTACTTGTCTTCTCTGTGTTGCACAGCCCTCCCCGTGCCTCCTCCCACATTATACATGCTAATCATAATGCCCCCTTTCTCCCTGCCCCCCCTTATCCCTCCCTTCCCACCCATCCTCCCCAGTCCCTTTCCCTTTGGTAACTGTTAGTCCATTCTTGGGTTCTGTCAGTCTGCTGCTGTTTGGCTCCTTCAGTTTTTTTCTTCGTTCTTATACTCCACATATGAGTGAAATCATTTGATACTTGTCTTTCTCCGCGTGACTTATTTCACTGAGCATAATACCCTCTAGCTCTATCCATGTTGTTGCAAATGGTAGGATTTGTTTTCTTCTTATGGCTGAGTAATATTCCATTGTGTATATGTACCACATCTTCTTTATCCATTCATCTACTGATGGACACTTAGGTTGCTTCCATTTCTTGGCTATTTTAAATAGTGCTGCGATAAAATTAGGGGTGCATATGTCTTTTTACAAACTGGACTGCTGCATTCTTAGGGTAAATTCCTAGGAGTGGAATTCCTGGATCAAATGGTATTTCTATATTGAGCTTTTTGAGGAACCTCCATACTGCTTTCCACAATGGTTGAACTAGGGAAAATGGGAATTTACATTCCCACCAGCAGTGTAGGAGGGTTCCCCTTTCTCCACCACCTTGCCAACATGTGTTGTTGTTTGTCTTTTGGATGGTGGCCATCCTTACTGGTGTGAGGTAATATCTCATTGTGGTTTTAATTTGCATTTCTCTGATGACTAGCAATATGGAGCATCTTTTCATGTGTCTGTTGGCCATCTGAATTTCTTCTTTGGAGAACTGTCTCTTCAGCTCCTCTGACCATTTTTTAATTGGATTATTTGCTTTTTTTTTGTTGAGGTGTGTGAGTTCTTTATATATTTTGGATGTCAACCCTTTATTGGATCTGTCATTTATGAATATATTCTCCCATACTGTAGGATGCCTTTTTGTTCTATTGGTGGTGTCCTTTGCTGTACAGAAGCTTTTCTGTACAGAAAAACAAAGTGGCAAACATAATCTAATGTCTGGCACAAACAATACTCCAGCTTGATGTAGTCCCACTTGCTCATTTTTGCTTTTGTTTTCCTTGCCGCCTAGGGAGATATGTTCATGAAGAAGTTGCTCATGTTTATGTCCAAGAGATTTTTGCCTATATTTTTTTCTAAGAGTTTTATGGTTTCATGACTTACATTCAGATCTTTGATCCATTTTGAGTTTACTTTTGTGTATGGGGTTAGACAATGATCCAGTTTCATTCTCTTACATGAAGCTGTCCAGTTTTGGCTAATAGATATTTGAGGAGTTGAAATTTGAGCTGGACATTAAAGTAAAATCCAGAGAGGCAGACTGATGGAAGGAGAGCAAGCATCCTGAGGATCCACACCGCTGCTCTGGAGAGGAGCACCCCCACTAGCTTTCCCGATAAATAGTGAGCCTATTTCTCCTTGGACACAGTGGTGACAAGGGACAAAAATGCCCAAATAGGAGTTAACCTTTGTTAAGTAGCACCTTGTGTCTATGTGCTAGCCAATGTGTTGTGCACCTTATAAATGTTATCTGATTAATCCTCACCATGACCTTATAAAATAGGAGTCTTTATTCTTGTTTTATAAACAGGGATACTGAGACTCAGAAGTTACTTGCCAGGTTCACACAGCAGCCAAGTGGTGTAGAGTTCTACCATTCACTAGCTGTGTGATCTTGGGCAAATTATTTGATCTCTGTGGCTCCGTTTCTTCATCTGCGAAGTTGAGTGATAATAGCATACTTCACTAAGGGAGTTTTTCCAATTAATGAGTTAATACCTATTAGGCCAGTAGAGCAGTGCCTGGCACATAGTATGCTCTCTGGAAGCATTAGCTGCTATTTATTATGTCTTGTTTTCTCTCTGGTTCTAACATGATTCTTATCATTTCCCCACTTAATTATATATATGGCCTCTCTTCTTCCCAGCCATCCCTCACTCTTTCCTCTCCTTTACAACTTCTCCCTTTGCTTCCGTTCATTCCCTCCTCTTCATCCTGTTCCACGTGTCTCATTCCCCTTCTTTCCAATCTCTCTTCATTTACTCTCCATGTCCTTATTACCTATCTGTTGAGGCAGCCTCCTGACCCCTTTCCCTGCTGCTAGTCTCATTCACTTTATGTCATAATAATTTCTTAAAGTGTAAGTCTCATCATACCGTATCTCTTGTGTTCAAAACAAACAAATGTTCATATCTTTATTTGATGTCTTGAAGTTCAAGATTCTCCAACTCTGACCCCAGTTCACCATTTAAGTCTGTTCTGCTGTTTCCACATCTCCTCTGTTCTTTCCATTCTTTCCCCGCTCCTCTTTCCACTTCCATCTGGGAAAATTCCACATATGTGTTTTAAGATCCAAATTAAAATATCGCTTTCTTAGTCCTTTGCTACACTTACAACTGGTAGAATTTTTACATCTTTTTGTGGGAGTTAGCAAATACCATATTGAAATATAATTTTCTAGTCACATTTCTTATCTCCTGTGGAATTAGGACCCACCTGAGTGTAGGTGGGTGGGTTTAATTCATCTTTGTATGCTCTCTACAATGTCCTATAGCAGTGCCTTGCACACAGTAGGTGCTTAATAAATGGTGGTGTGAGTGAAAGTAAGATGAGGGGTTCTTGATAACTGGTGAGTTTCTTTTACAGTCTTAGTGAGGGTCATTGTTCAGTGGGTGGAAACTGTGGTTTTGTTTTCTGAAAGTCAGACATCTTTCTTTTTGGCCATATAGGAGAGGTATAGCCTGTAGGCTCGGCCGACAGGTCCCAGCGCCTGTGTCTGTTAAGGGGCTCCAGCAGTGTATTATATATTAGGTCCCGTGCCTTGGCCCCTCAGCCCCTCCCCACAAATGCTCAGCGGAACAGGGGATTAGGTTCTGGCAGCACAGCTGGGATTTTTGGCCGCCATTCCACAGTCGACAATAGCACGCAGCCACCCAGACAGGACAGCGCAGGCCTGCACTCCAGGGCCACAGTCTGCTGGGGCCTCTTGTTTGGGTGGCCGAGGGGGAGGAGTGGGCACAACGGCATCCTGGCCTTGCCACGCAGAAGGTACGGGCTGGAGAGATTCCCTCCGGGAATGGGTTTTGGGGGGTGGCCATGTCCCAGGGCAGGAAGCGCCCACGGCAGAAGGCAGGCGCTTTGTGTGTAAGCGGCATGTGTGTGCTTAAAGACGGCCCGCCCTGGAGCCTGCAGGAAGCTGCCTCTGTTTAAAAGGGCCTGTGTCTTGCTTGCCCTCCAAAGCGTCTGTTCCCGGGTCTTCCTCCCTGCCCTGCTTGCTGCCAGGCAGGAGCTGATCTAATCGTCAGGGCAGCCCGGGGCCTACCCTTCCGTTGCTGGTCAGAGAGATGGACAGGCTGTCACTGCTGTCTTAAGAGAGCGAAGGGGGAGTGTCCGGTGATACCAGGTTTGTCAGGCAGGCTGCTGAGATGTTTTGGGTGTTTATGCCACAGTTTGCCTTGGCTCTTGCCATTGTTGCAGTTCCGGATTTTTGTCTGCTGGCTTGTGCCCCCTCATCGCCTTGCATCCCCTTCTCTTGTTTGTGGGCCAAGCCCTGGCAGCCCCTCCTCTTCAGTGCACCCCTCCCTCCTTGCCCCTGGCTGCCACCCCTCCCCCCTTGCTGAGAGTTCCCTGCTACGCTGTAGCTCCCAGATCGCGGAAGCTTGCTGTGCCTTTAAAGAAAGCAGACTCCTGGCTGTGACGCACTTCTGGCTGTCAGCCAGGAAGATCGCTGCTGCCAGGCTGAGAAGAAAACCAACAACTTTTCTTTTGTGTGGGGTTACTTTCTACTAGCCCCCCCTTCCTCCTCTCCTTTCAAGATTTAAATGCTAATGGCGGATTAAAACCTGTAGATACGTTTGGCTTTAGGAGTCTGGTAAGGCCCCCTGCACTGAGACTTTTTCTCACTCATTCTTTCTCTGGGTTTTTGTTCAAACATGGACGAGGGGGTGCGGTGGAGTCTCCCCCTTCACCTCCCTTACTGCGCCATCCTTAAAGGGGAGGGAGTGGAGAGGGAGAGCAAATAAACACTCAGAAACAGGCGCTGGGAGCAGAGCTTGCCAACATCCGGGAGTTGGCGCCTTTCAGTGCAAAGGGTTGCTTTCTTTCTCCCCGCGTGTAGATGTCTGCATGTTTTGTTCAGAGGGGGAAAGCGTGTGCGCCTGCACGTTGAGCAGTAGAGACCGCCCAGGAGAGCTTCTCCATTCCCGAATGAGGCCTGGGTGTGTACGCAGTGGTGGGGAGTGAAAAGGGTTCATTTTGTCAGCTGGTAGGGACCAGGGTGTGTGAATATAGCAATGGGGGCAGATGCTGGTGAATTGCTGGAGTTGGGCTTGGGTTTGTATGTGCAATATATGGCTGTAGGCCTCAGTCTAGTTCATGATTACAGCCCGTTTGCCCACATCCTTCTGATCTGAACCCTACAGAGCATGGGGGGAAGGGCAGATATCAGTAAGTCACTTTTGAAGAAATCTGGATTTCCCTTGCAAACCTTCCCTTATTCCTTACCATGGCTCTGGGCCAAATTCTAGGTTACACAGAGGGGTGGGCAGGGCAGGTCTGAGTCCAGAGCGTATCCATTTAGGGGATCCAGGGAATACATCCAGCAAGCTGGTTTCCCCTGACCTCAGGAGGGCAGAGAAACTCTTTGGACTTAGAGGAGACAGCCTATTCAGGACTCCCCAGGAGTTGAAAAGGATTGTTTTTCATTTTGGTTTCTCTTGGAGCTGGTGGTCCTTGGGCCTTTTACCTCCTCCATGCCAGGGATGCACCAGCAAGATATTTCCTGTTCTGTTCTTTATTGAGAGTTAGCTTATGGTGACATAGGTTGGCCTTTGCCAGGCCCTTCTGGGGTAACCTACCAGGTGAAGCCTGGGTGTTTGTTTGACTGTGCCAACTGACCCATTCCTCCCAGAGTCAGAAGAGGAAGAACACTTTCAAGATCAGTGTTTGCTCTGTGGATGTGGGTGGGTGGGGGGTCTCTCAGGTGGTGGGAGTATCTATTCTTATGGCTGCAGGCAGGCAAGCTGTCAGGGTAAGCAGTGGTAAGTCTTGCAGTTGAGCATGGGCACACAGATGGAACAACCATTTCCCTTATGAGCTCTGAGCCTGTGGGGCTTTAGAACTGTGGGATAGAGAGGGAGTGGGGCTTGGGGAAGAATCCTTTGAGGTGGGAGTTTGTGTGGGCATTGGACCCTGAATTCTGAGAGTGGGAACTAGCACCTAAGAGAATGAGGGTTCAGCTGAGGCAAGGGCATATGAGCTGAGTGATCAGTAGTTTTGCAGCTCTCTGGGATCAAAGGTCACTTTTGTATTATCTTAAGGTAGGGCTGGTGTTCTGGCGTATATTCAGAGCTAAGAGGTGTGCTCAAAAGGAGCTGGCACCCAGGCTGAGGGGGTGGGGTAAGGAGAGAGTGCTGCCACAATTCCAGCCCTCTGGCCTTTGGCCTATCACTTGGTCAGCTCTTAAAATTGAAGCTTTTCCAGAACAGACCCCAGAGCTCAGCAACCTGACCCTCAGGTCCTGGTCTTTGCTTAGGAGCAGGTGGTTTGCATTAGCTTTAGTCCTGGTAGGAATCCTCTGTGAGGTTTTTAACTCTTTAAGACCCAGAGAGAGATGCTGGCCAGGTGACCACGTGTCTCTTGAATGTCACTTTCCTTGTAATGCATCTTCTTTTCTGGAAACAGAGGAATTACGGTAAATATGGAAAATGGTCCTGATGTGAGAAGGTATGTCAGCTTTGGAAATGTAAAGAAGATGAAAGGCCTTTAGTTTATAAAGCAGCTGCTTCTGGGTCTTGGTTCCTTCTTGAGGACGCCAAGGAAAAGAGAGGGGGCCTTATCAGTTCTGAAACCTGGTTTAGATTCTTGGGGTACTTCTTTTCAAAGAACCAGGTCAGTGGGAACTCTGAAGGTGAAGGTGTCTTCAGAGGGCCTGGATTCCTAGGTTCTGTTTGTTTGCTTGTTTGTTTGTTGGTAGGAGGTTGGTGGGGTAAATGGGGAGGGGGCAGCAATCAAGTTGGGGTGGATCTCAGCAGATCCTTCTATGAAATGGTTCCAGGCTGCCATCGCAGGGATCTGTTTTTCCATCACCATCACCCAGTCTTCTGGGTGGGGCCTGCGTCAGATTTCAGGGGGAGGGTGGGGAGGACCGTGCTCTGGCTGGAAGCCCTTGGGTTGCAAGCCAAGGCCTGCTTAAAGCTGTAGTCCCAGTGCTGAGAACTAGCTGGCTGTGCCACTGGCTTCAATCATTCATTACTCAGAGAAGAGTAAATGGTTAGCTGTCCTAAAGGCTCTCACTCCAGTGTCTTGTCTCTGAGAAAGCACCCCTTTGTGAGTTTTGAGCTGGCAAGGTCATCCTGGAGTTCCTTGAGCTGAGGATTGGATTCATCCTGTTTCTGTGCCTGGAGAGCACAGAAGAAGGTATTGGCCTTCACACCAGTTTTCCTGAGCAATGGAACTAGTTTTAGGCTCCCCTTGGAGACATAAGTGTTGTATGTTTTGTCCCTGGGATGAAGGAAAGAGGTTGGTTAAACTTCAGTTCATTTTTAGCAGTGCAGCTGTGGATCTCTCAGGAGGGGCAAGGTCTGCCTCTGGTTGCCAGTAAAATTTCTGACTGAAGTTTTGGGTCTCATCAAAATGTCAGTAAGTCTAGAGGCAGCAGTGGGGATGAGGGTGAAGTGATCTGGGCCTCATTTCCCTTGTTCCTGAATAGCTCAGACTTTTTTTTTTAAGAGGCCACAAGAGAGCATTTGGCCATTGCTGCCTCCACCACAAGGGCCAAGCATGGTCCCTCTCACTTTAGACTGGCTAACCACCAGAAAAGCCTTTTTGCAGTTCAGTAGTTGAGGCCATCTACCTTCATTGCTGGCTGGTCTCAGGGAGCTAGGCAGTCAGTGCTCATGGATAGACCATGCTGAGTAAAAATCATCCAAGACTGAGAAACACAGGCCCCTTAGCTTCTCTGCCCTCCTGAGAGGCTCCTGAACTACTTCATTTGTTCTTGCCAAAGCCAGGTGAATTGGCTCATTTCCAAGATTGTGACTGGTATGAAAGGTGCAATCATGTTGGGTTTTGCAGGATCGGAAGCACTTAATTGTACTTAGCATTTAGATATGTTTAGCATTTAATTATTTTCTTTTATTTGATGCTTTTCATGTATGTTAATTTAACTCCTCATCCTGTTGTAAGTAAGCCCCTCAAATGCAGGGACTGCGACATTGTCTCCCATTTCCAATGTAGCTTCTAGCACAGGACGAACATATGTAAGGACTTAGAAAATAACCGTTTTGGTTGGTTGATGAGCAGAGTACACTTGCATAGAAAGGACTAAGAGATGATGCAGAATTGATTATCAGCTACTAGACAGTGAGCACCTATGGGCAAGAATGGTGTCTTTCTTATCTCCAACACTTTGTATACAGAAGGTGCTTAGCAAATGTTGGTTCCACAAAACCTGCACCTTGGAGATGCCAATATTTTGGGAGATTTACAGGTGATGTGGCCACTCTTCCCATTCCTGTTTCTCTGTCTAGTGTAGTGACAGACTGAGCAACTATGACAGGAGGTAGGGTGGGATGATTGTTTCCATGAAGATTTGTGAGAATTGTGTGGGCTTTTAGGAGATGTTGGGGAGTACTTAGTCACCAGGTTATGGTCTCTTGGTCAGGTTGGCAGGCAATTGGCTGAATCACATTGGGAAGGGAAATTGGGGGTAGAGATACCAGGACAAGTGCCTAATCTGTCATTAAATGTTCCATGGGATCTCTGCCAGAACTGAATTTGGCTTCATCCAGTCTGTCACTTAACCATGTCTTTGACATTTCTGTGAGAGAGATAAAGATCCAGAATTTGGAGAGATTTCCCCAAGGATTTGGTTATTTTTTAGCCAGAAATCAACCTTTCTGCTTAAGAACAATGATCATTTTTCTTGTATACCTACCATCTGCCAGACACTGTGCTATTTGCTTTATCTTAAAGGGTCACAATCACCCAGAAAGGTATTTGTGGATCCCATTTTGCAGATGAGGGAACTTGAGACTAAAAGAAGTTATGCTACTTGTCCAAGGTCACAAGACCATGGTGACATGGAATCAGCATTCTGACCCAGGTCTGTGTGAAAAACCATGCTTATTCCATGTTTTAAGGGCACCATATCCCAAAGAGCAGGGTTAAAGGCCAGCTTTGAATGTTGTATTTTCTATAGAACAGAAAGACTGTGTATAAAGCTTGTGAACATTGAACTAAATGCAGGATTCTTTACTGTCAGGCTCGAACATGATAAGTTTTGTAGTAATTTTGATGTGTACTCTGAGCATTCTAAAAATTCCCATGGTGCCTTGGTGGATTAAGTGCTGAGTGAAGAGTGCTTTATTTGAGTGTTCTGAGCCAGTAAATGGAACCGTATTCCCCCTCCCCTCCTCCATCATGGATTTCTGGTATAATTTACACCTCTTCTCTTGGGTTCCAGGTGCTCTGGGGTAACTGGCTGGTATCACCAAGATGACGCTCCATGCCACCCGGGCAGCTGCACTCCTCTCTTGGGTGAGTGGTCTTCCTTTCCTTTGTCTGCTAAACTTCTCCAGGAAGCTTGGCAGATCAGGGGGTAGGGTGGATGGAAGAGGAATTTTCCAGGAGCCAGGGCTATGTAAAGTCTTCTCATTTCCAGACCAAGAAAATACAGTTTTCCTAGGCCTTTCCCTGTTTTAATTTTTATTATTTCTGATGATATTTGCTGCTTGACATGACTCTACTTGTGTGGCTTTAGAAGAGGCTTCTCTGAGGTGTATATTCCCTTTTGGTAATGGGAAGGGAGGCTGCAGGACAGCGTGGAAGCTCATCTTTATTTGCTCCCTGTGCATTTTTCTGATGAGAAGGTTGGTGCTGAACTTCAGTGACACACAGGGACTTTGGTCTTGAAAGGTCTTTAATCATGGGGCAAGGTTCTCCTAGTTCTCTTTACCGTGTTTCTGTCTGCTTCATTGTCCTCCTGTTGCTTGATTACTTCACCAAAATCCTTCTGCTAGTTTTTTCATATATATTCTGCCTGAGACAATGGCAAATGAAAAAATAATACTGATCATTGTGAACTTAAAGCTACAGAGAACCAGAAGAGGCCATGGAGTACAGTGGTTTCAAGCATGGGCCTTCGAGACAGCCCAGCTTAGAATCACTACTGTGGCCTATGTGACCCAAGGCAAGTTTCTTAGTCTCTCATCACTTTATTTTTAAGATGGAAATAATAATAATAATACCATCTCATGGGGTTATTTTGAGGTTAATGAGATAATGTGTGTAAAAACATTTAGGGTGTATACACATGAGACCATTAGGCACAGTATCTGAATAAATACTAATTCTTGACACTTAAAATATTGCCTGAGCATGCCTGTTGGTACAACATATTTTAGTCCCTACCCTGACTACTGATCAATTAGGGGGCAATTAAAGGGCCAGCTTTTAAAAATATAATAGAATATGTGAAAGGAAATGAATTTTTAATTTCCAGGTAGGGTGGATTTAATAACACAGTGTCTTTAATTACTGTCAAACTGCTAGTCAGAAAATAAGTGTTTAATTTCTGTGAGAGATATAAAGGTCCAGAACTTGGAGAGGTTTCCCCAAGGACTTGGTTATTTTTCGTTAGGTAGTGTTTGGGTACCTATAGAAAGAGCCAGAAATCAACCTTTCTGCTTAAGAACAACAATCATTTCTTGTATACCTACCATCTGCCAGGCACTGTGCTATTTGCTTTGTCTTAAAGGGTCACAATCACCCAGAAAGGTATTTGTGGATCCCATTTTGCAGATGAGGGAACTTGAGACTAAAAGAAGTTATGCTACTTGTCCAAGGTCACAAGACCATGGTGACATGGAATCAGCATTCTGACCCAGGTCTGTCTGAAAAACCATGCAGTTTCAGAAGTAGATGCAGATTTTAGTGGTGTACTTTAAAATGGGTATTTTTATACTTATATTTTATATTTACATTTTAATGTTTATATCTGTATTACAAACATTGTCTCTTTCTCCTCTCCTCCCCAAGAAAAGGATGGTTGGGTTATGGGGGACCATGAGCTATGTCTGTAGTTCAGTGGATTAACTGAATTTTGGGGGATCTTTTAGTCACATTGTTTTAAGTTGATGAGTTTATCTATTTATTTAGGTCTTTGGCTTGTATCTCTGGTGACTGTTACCATTACAGAGGAACAGACAGCAGACGTTTTATTTAACAGCAGATCTTTCTTTTCAATTTAAAACAAAATTTAGGCAACTGAAGTGGATTTTATGACACTACAGAAACATGAAATGATGCTTGTGAGAAGATTGGCATAGACCACATACCACATACACACAGAATAATTACAGCTATTTAAAAAAAAACTAATGACCTAGGGAAAAAAGACTAAAAAGAAATACATCAAAATGCTAAAAAAGTTAATGTGTTAAAATACTAGAATTAGTGGGGCTTTTTATTTTCCAAATTTTTGGTAATTTATAACGTTAAAAAATTTTATTTCACTTATAATGTAGCTTATACTGACTAAATCATCATAGGGAATAATAGGGAACTTTAAGATTCAACAACCTTAAGCAACCCCGAAGCTGTACAGGCAACTCTTGGGTTCTGCAGTAAGCTAGGCCCTCACTCATGTTTTATATCCTGAAAGAGCCTCTCCACTTTCTCAGCTTTCAAATGATTTCTCATTTGAGAGCAAAATAATGCACAGGAAGAAAATATATTTCTGTATCTATAAAAGAAATAATTTTGCTGGATTAATACTTAATTGGTATGAGATGAATCCAGATTCCTTAAGTGACATTAAATCAGCTAACTGTTGTGATTTTTCAGTCTTGTTAGTAAACAAGCATTCATAGCCCTTGAATTTTCTCTAGATTGCAGGTATTAAAAGAAGATGGTTTTTAGGTGCTTAAGCCTTGGCAGTCTCTTCATTTTTGGCAGGTATAAAGGGACCTTGGCCTGAAATGTTCAGGATCTTCCTAGGAAATTTACACTGGCCTTTTCATGACTAATCAGATTAAGCTTTTGCCCCAAAAGATGGTATAAGTATATTGTCTTTAAGACTTCAATGAGAGGTCATATTTTATATTCCATACTTTTTTTGTAACTTGTCAACTTGTTTTAATTTTGATCCATCTAGAAGTTGTTTTTGACATAAAAGTTTTTAACCAAAATTAATTCTATCATTTCTATAGCTGAATCAGTGATTTTTTTTTTTAATCACTTTGATTCTTCAGTGGAGTCAGCTAATTTAACTGCTAAGAAGTAGAAGTCTTGCTGAATTTACTTATTTTAATTTTATTAACCATAATGGTGCATTTAGTAGTACATTTAGTACTGTTATTTTGTAATGTATTCTTGCCTCCATAATCCTATTTGAACCCACACTGGGCCTCTGAGGTAGGTGAGGTAGGGATTCTATCCACTTGGCAAGCAAGAGCAGGCACAGAGAAAAGTAAAACTGGCAACAAAGGTTCCTGGCAAAACAGTGGGAGGAGCTGGACCTAAAGTCCTCATCTGGAGGCTCCTCAGCCCATTGCCTTTTAAAGAGCATATTTATAAACAAAAGAATCCTCTCATTTGCACATAACCACTATCTTGAAGTCCTTAAAAATACTTTAAGTAGGTGAAGTTGCCCTCCTCCCTCAGTCTTGCCTATGTGATTGACTGACTTAGCAAATGCTTCTTTCTGATGGAAGTACAAAGGTAAACTTTAGCCCTGGGCTTCTGAACTTGGTGCCTATGGAATTCATGAGGCTTTCCTGTAGAAGCTGAGTGTGTTTGTAGTACCGGTTTCTTGTATATCCTTCCAGAACTGTTTTATGCCTAGTATATAAAATACATCTTCAGTGCTGGAACATCCTAGAAAGATTTAAGCTCTAGTTTAGTTGAAGCTAGAGGAAGGCCTTTGAAGGCAGCCTTCAGGTGGCTGTTACTGGGTGAGTAAGTGCAGCAGCATTCCTTTTCTGAAATTTGAAATACAGTCACGTGTTCTTCATGCCCATGGCCTACAAGTGTAGGCTCTCAAAATGAGCAGAGAATTGCAAACATCTGCAGAAAGGAGTGGCCCACCATGCTTGTGGCACTGCGGTAGCTTCATCAGGTTCTTCCCTTTGTCTCTCAGGTGAACAGCCTGCATGTGGCTGACCCTGTGGAAGCCGTGCTGCAGCTCCAGGACTGTAGCGTCTTCATCAAGATCATCGACAGCATGTGAGTATGCACCACACCCCTGCCCAGCCTGTCAAGTAAAGCTACATTCGCTCCTCCTCCTTGCTTGACCAGAAATCTCAGGCAGTGTTGGGATGTCGTAATAAGCCAGTGTGGGGCCCAGAGGCAAGAAATCATTGACCTCATCCTCCAGTCACCATGTCTTTCTACAGGAGAGGTTTCACTCTTGTCCCATCCTAAAGCGTCCAGACTCTTGTGAGGAAGAGCCTCCAAGGCTCCGTGCTCTCACAGGGTTCCAAGAGCCTGCTTTGGGCCTCCCTGTCCTCATCTCAGTGGGAGTCCTCCACAACCCTCTTCTCGTGACTCATCCTTATCTCACTAGCCCTCTTTGCAACCTGTAGGACCAGAAAGAAGAGGGAAGCTCTTAACACTTGAGGGATATAAGGATCACACAGAAATTTCATCTCTAACCTGTTGGCACAGCACAGATATGCCCCTTTTCTAAGCCATTATAGCATTTCTGGGGTTTTCACCTTCTTCATTAGTTTGCTTTGTGAGGTTCATTAGCATTTGATGAGTTCTTTGTTCATGTAGCCAGGATTCCAGGTAAGGCCTCTTCTTTTATATGTGACTTCTTGAAGTCACAGTTATCTGAGAAATCAGCGGAGTGGGGCCTCCTCCTAATAGTTTACCTCTCTGGAACCAAGCATAGGTGGGTCAAGCTATAACCAACAGCTATTTTCTTAAGCTCACGTAGTTCATCCTTTTTCCTGTATCACCAGCTTTCAGTAATTATAGAGGGCAACATCGACCTTCTCTCACTTCTTTGTGCTATAGGCAAAAGTAAAAGCCAGCCATTGTAAAAGAAATTGGGGGACAGTGGAGAGGACTCTCCCTCCCTTCTCAAAGGAAAGCACAGTAGACTGTGAGCCCCCAGGCCAAGGATAGACTGAAGTGTTGAGGGTATTTATGTTCCACACATGGCAGGTAGGAACTGGTGTCAGGGATTCAGCATTTCTGTGAAGCAATTTGGCCACCCATCCATAAGCAACAGCTCATTGACAGGGAAAGAAGGAAGGTAGAACTGAGCTTGTCAAAGGCCAGGGACTGGGTCTTATTCCTCTTGGGGTCTCCACACCTAGCTTAGGAAAATATTTTGTTTTGATTTTTATTTATGTTTGTTGAGTGAGTAAATAACTGAGTAAATGAAGATGTAGTTGATACTCTGCATCAGCAGTCTAGTGGCACTGAGTAACCCAGGACAGATGGGTTCACTCGAGGTTGTTTTTGAAAGATTAAAACAAAAACAAAAACAAAAACAAAAAACCAATCACTCCATGTATCTTAGTAGGATGTCTTACAGGATTTCTTTAAAGTTCCGGAGGCTCTAACCAATACCTGCATTAGTGCCTCTGAAAGAAGTCACTATTCTTATTTTAGCACAGACATTATCATTTTCTCTCCCACTTACCCAGGTAGGACCTTTCAACCTCATATCCTCCCTCCCATGGCACTGTTCTCTAATCAGTTACCATCCTCTTGGTTTGTCCTTCAGAAGACTTCTTACTTCCCTTTCTCTGCCTCATGCTGGATACCCGGCCTTCATGACTTCGCTCTTCTCTAAACTGCCCTCATTCCAGGGCATTCCTCTACTTGTGATGTGAGGAGGCTTTCTCCAATCCTGCTTTCAGAGTGATGCTCCACAGCTGATGGACGTCAGTGACTTCACTGCTAGGAGGCTGAAATCTGAAATCTTAAGCATTGGTATTCAAGAACTTCCATCAGGGGTTCGTCTCTTCCCAACAATCATGTTTCCTACTCATCTCTAACTCCATATGCATCTCTACTTTTTTTTGTAATCCTGTAGAATTTACTAACTTTTGGATTTTGTTATTGTATCATGTGTGCTTATTAGCTTGTTCTTCTCTTCCCCTTGTTGCCTATAAACTGGTAATTAGTTCTAAGTTTGCTTAGCCTTTTTTTTTCCCCAAGGATACTTCATAGGTGGAGTTGTGCACCACCTATAAATCAGCATTTTGCAAACCTTAATGAAGTGATAGATGTAGGCAGTTAACGTCAGTGGTTGGTAAAGCCATGAGGCTGGTTATACCTAACCTACTATTTGATTGTAACATCACTAAGAGAGAGGCAGCCAGATGTAATGTGCCTGGTAGGTGAAACATGCTTTTTTTTGCCTTAAGAATAGATTGCAGAGCTTTTGCTTTTGAGGAGATAGGTGCAGTTCATGTATCTGGGGGTGACGATGTGTACCCTTGGGTTTGCCACTGTCGGTTTATAACCTGGTAGGAACTTATTCATAGGAGGTGTCAAAAATTCAGTTTGCTCATTTTCCAAATTGCCTTCTAAGGTGCTGCCTGAACTTTAGACTCAGAGGTGGGGCAGGGGCACAGAGAGAGGTTAACCCTGATGTCCATCTCAGATCCTGGACAATGCAGAGCAACATCCTTTGGGAAAATAGACATTCTCAATGAATATGTTCTGGCCGTTTTTATTTCTGATGCGGTTCCTGTGGCTAACTGAGATCAGATGCCTAATTAGTTCTCAGGAAGGCAGTGGAGGATGGCGGGCTGGTGGCAGATAGCAGCTGTCAGAGTTGAACAGTGGCTTGTTCCTTGACCCCTTGGCCTTCTCTCTGAAAAAGTCAGTGGGGTCAGGTTTCCCTTTCTGTTCTTCTGGGTGTGAATAGCCTGAAGCAGAAAGGCTGCCCCATCTCTTCAGTACCTGTGAGGCTTGAATAGTACAGTCTATTGGAGGTGTGTGCCAGAAGCCTAAAGCGCTGGCATTTGTCCTACTGACATTGACCTCTGCTCTTCCTGGTAAGCAGCATCCCTCGTCTGGCAGTTGGCCCATACTGGCTGACTGACGTATGCCGTAGCACTTGCTTTCAGCTTGCACAGTTGGAGTGGTCAGTTGTAAAGGATTATATCCGTGAGTGAAGGAATTCCTGAGAAGGAAGGGGTTGTGACTAGCAGAGGTTCTGAATGGCTTCCTGCCAGAGATAAGACTTGAATGCAGTCTTAGAAGATGGGCTGGACTGCTTCAGGACCAGCGTTTTCCAAAGCATGTTCCATGAAGCTTTATTTATGCTAGGGGCTTAGTGGGAAAAAACAGGTTTTGTGGTTTAGGAAGTAATAATGCATATTATAGCCTTCTCTTCAGAAAATGTTCAGTTTGGTTTAACCAGCATTTTTCAAACATTTAACCCAAGAACCCTCTTTATATTTATCTAATGGGATATACTTAGGTGAATTACTGCTCTGTGCTGAGGTAAGAAGTCACAACGTTCCAGATTGGGGGTAGGTAGGGAAGATGGCTCTTTTGGGAGTCCGTGAGATTAGCATCTCCTGAAGACTTTTTAGGAGTCCCTAAGCACAGACCAACTGCCCAGAATGGTGCACGTGGCAGGGTTCACGTGGGAGAAGCCTTTGTAGCCACATGGGAGATGGAAGGGGTACACTTGTGCCCTTGGCTTGGATGCTGCTGTACGTTGCAAGCGGATGTCTGGCACTGCAAGGTTCTCTGGCTCTGGGGGCTGCCCAGCCCTCCAGAAAATTGGCTGAAACCTGGAGATCCAGGCTCAGAGGAGTAGGAGGTCCTTTAATCAGTATCTCCAACTGTAGTAGCCTAGATAGAGAAGTCAGCGGAACTTGAGGTGAAGATTTTTCACCTCTGAAAATGAAACTACAGTTAGGCTGAGTGGCCAGGGTTGGGGGTCTGGGCTGTGTGAGAGCTCCCCCTGCTGCCTCCCTCCTCTCATCGCTCCCTGTACTCACCATGTCCTTCCAGTTAAACATGCATATGGCCACGGCCACAGATTTAGAGTGACTGTCCCTCAGACTCTGAGGTTTAGCACCCCAGCTTCAGCCTAACATAATGAACTTTGCCTTGTCACTTCAGAGCCTTGTTCCTTACAAAGCTACATTTTCCAGGCTTCCTGACCTTTTATAATTGAATTGTTCCAGACTATTTAACCTAGCTTCCCATTAATCTGTGCTGCTGCCGTCTCCTCTTGGTCCCCTTGTCATAGAACTTTCTTATATTCCAAATAGGATGGCAGAGTACCATCTTTTCCAGAAGGACTTCTTGCCTGAGGTCCCTACTTACCCACCACATAGTTCCTTATGACTAAATGGTGTCTTGGTATCCTCTTCTGTCTCCAGCATTTTGGTCTGGTTCTCTCCGAGACTGGCTGGACCAACCTGAAGTAATGGAAACAGTAGTATGTGATGCAGTAGCAAGTAGGGAAGGGTTGCTAAGTATTCTGGTCCTAATACTTACTCTTTTTCTAGCCACAGCACTGATGAGGGGCAGCAAATCCTGCAGCAGCCGGTGCCAGAGAGACTGGACTTTGTGTGCAACTTTCTGCAGAGTAAGCACCTTTCTTACCCAGCTGAGATTGAGCTGCTTCCTCAGCTCCTGGGACATGGGAGTCTGGAGGAATCAGTTCACAGGTGTGTGGAGGAGCAAAGGCTCATGCTGCCAGTTCTGTATCACAGAAGTGAATACAGCCGGGACAGTGTCCCTGGGCCTGGTGATGCGTACACCAGTCAGGGAAGAAGAGTGTCCCTTCACTCCTAGAGCCCATCTCCAAGATCCAGGTGGAGCCAGAGGGTAGTTTTTGGGACTCATCACTGAGGGCTACTGCTTCCCTCACTGCAAAGAGATGGAAGAGAGAGAAGGATTCATGGTTCCCTCTTTCCTTTGCAAGAAAACCATTTTCCCCAGATAACTTTGAATTAATTGCTTAGTCAGTAGATGTAGGGGCAGAGGCAGATTTAGGTTCACCTCTTTGGCCCTTCTACTCACAGCTTGTGTACAGCATAGTTTCCCTGTCTATAAAAAGGAAATAATAATAATTACTCCAAAGGTTGGTAGGTAGATTAAATGAGAACATAGGCAAAGCACAGTGCTTGTCAGTTCCCCTCCCTCATACAGTCACAGACAGAGTCCTCATTTTTGACATGGGATCTATCTGCCATTTCTCCACCTGAGAGACTTATAGGAAAGGTGATAATAGATTTAGATAAAGCAAGCATAGAACGAGGTGTCCCCAGTCCTAGCTGTAGGTCCTGTGTGACCTTAGTTGGAGCCCTAGGCTCCTTCTCTGTGGTGCTGATTGGGAGTTGGTGTGTGGGTAGGTGATTGCAATGTCATGCCCCAGAGCTGCTATGAATTCCTAACCTCCTTTCTTTTGAACAATCCTTGTAGTCCTTGGACTGACCCAGGACAGAACTAACTTCAGATGGAAATATGTATGTTGGGGAGACAGGACACAAGAGTAAGGAGTCCTCCATCTCCTAACTCTACCTGAGACAGCGATTCTGCTCCTCTGAATCAGAGGGATTCTAATGATCTCAGGGATGGTCCCCAGAAGTTCACCATTTTCTACATTGTCATTACAGAAAACCAGAAACACCCCTCTTCTCCAGAGTGCCTGGTGTCAGTACAGAAGGTGATAGAGGGGTCAGAGCTGGAATTGGCCAAGGTACCTATGAATACCAGATTGGTGAGGGGCCGGGGAGGGTGGCCCTGGAGGGACCTGCAGGGCCTTCTCTTAACCCAGGAGAAGTGGAAGGCTGCTTTATTTTTGGGGTTCGTGGAGGTTAAAGGTAGGTCCAAGGCAGAGGCTAATTCAGCCCAAGGATTCTAGGAGCCCATGCTGTATGACAGAGAAGTATACCAGTACTATGGGCCTTGATGGAGACCTGGAAGGAGTCAGACCTCACCTAGCTTCTGTCATACTTTTCTGTCTAGCTCAGGCTATTTAATTCCCTTTTCTATTCCCGAGTGCTGGCCTATAGAGGGTAACCTCATACCTGGGTTCCACTGAGTCTAGAAATTGAGGTGTGCAGGAATTCTGACACCCAGCTTTTTGCACTTTGGGCATTGAGTCCTCAATCAAGTATTACCTGGTGCAGTTAAGGCCAGGCACCTAGGTGCTTTGGAAGAGTCTACAAAGTAGCCCAGAAGAGCCCAGAATGGGGAGCACTGATGAGAGACAGCCCTGCTCAGCGACTGCCTCCTGTTTGGTTTCTAGATGACCATGCTGCTCTTGTACCACTCCACCATGAGCTCCAAAAGTCCCCGAGACTGGGAACAGTTTGAATATAAGATTCAGGTAAACCCTTGTGCCTCCATCCCACCTTGCAGGCATAGCCTGCACTTCACCTCACCCCATTGTTTTTTCTTTAAGCAGTATATACTGTGCTTTTTAAAAATTATGTTATGGTAATTACAGCCATTTATTATAGAAGGTCTGGAAACTATTAAAAAAAAAAAAACAGAAGACAATAATAATTGCTAATAATCTCATTCCAAGAGATGACTGCTAACTCTTAAAGGGTATACTTCTAAGTCCTTTTTCATTTGTATATGTTTATACTGTTTGAGTAATACATAAAAATTATTCTCTCTTGATATATATGTTCCTCTGTGTGTGTATTTTTTACACAAACTGTCACTCCATTTACATTCTTTCCTCTAGTAGGAAGGATAAGTGAGAATGTCTGTCCACCATGAGTCTAGCTCAGAGTGGTTACCTCCTCTCACCTTCTCTACATGGTCCCTAAATGAAGAGAAGCTGGTGCATCTGCTTCATTATAGAGAGACTTGACCTGGTTTCCAGGACTACCTGCCATGTGGGTCCTGATGTTGGCCTTGCTTCCTGCATGAGCAGCTATCCTTTATTTCCCAGGCAGAAGTGGCTGGGATGCCACAGTGGGTAATGTAGGTAACTTGGGGGGCAGTGTCCAGAGAGCTGTGGCCTTTCATGTACTGGTAGAAATGCTTAATCATTCTATTTTATACGCACTTAGCTCATGGCTCCTCTGTGGGGTTGGGGTTGTAGTGGTGTGGGGGGATGGTTCGTTCCTTCAAATTTTTCTCTGCTCCACTCTGGTCACAGATCTGGTAGAAACAGAAGTTCTAAAGGAATAAGGAACTATAGCAGAGTTGTCTAGGAAAATCATATCAGCTCTGTAACTCTGGAATTGAGAAAAAGAAGGGAAGCTTTTTTCTGAGCTGGAGGATAAGCTTCAATGATCCCTGGAGGTAATCTTACAACAGTGCAGTTCACCTGGAAGCAGCTCTAGTAGTTCCACATAACAGCTTTCTGCCTACACTGCTTTCCTGCCTGTTCTGTTCTTTGTGGTCAGGAGTGAGGTCAGTCAGGAACTGTGTCTGAGCCCAGGTGCATCATTAGGGGAGGCGAGGGGGTGGGTGCAAGTGGGATGAACTCATCTCTAGTGGAATATTCTCAGCTGGACTTGGAGCTTCAGGTTCTGAGAGGAAGACTGAGCTCCAGCAGGCTCCTGGGGCTGGCACTGCCAGGGTTTCACCCTCTATGCCTTTAGGCCTCCCTAACACCTCAGTGATGCTACTTTTCTCTCTGCTCCAGGCTGAGTTAGCTGTCATTCTCAAATTTGTGCTGGACCATGAGGATGGGCTAAACCTGAATGAAGACCTAGAGAACTTCCTGCAGAAAGGTAAGCAGGGTCCACTCCTGAGGATCTGCTGCTACTGGGCTGGGGAGAGCTAGGATCCTGAGTTGTCGAGGACAGCAGTGGGGGTTTGCTTCTGGCCCCAACACAAGGCGGAGTTGGTTGTCAGGAAGAGTGTGTGATAGAGCATTTGACTTGTTGGCCATGTTGCTATCCTCCCAGTTCCTAGGGAGCAGCTCCGTGGTGCCTGGCAGCAGCCAAGCAGGACATTTTAAGTGGTCATGTCTACTGTTCAGTTGTTCTCCATCACTCCATATGGGCACCTTTTTTGCTTTTTATTTTTTAAACAATCACTATTCTAGGTTTAGAAGCTGGGAGTACACAGTCTAAAAAAATGTTCTTTCCCACATGAAGCTCATGTTCTAGGTGGGAAGATACATAAGCCAGCAAGAATGATAAGGAATAAGTGCTAGAACAGAGAGGTACCGAATCTGCCAGTTGTCTTGCTGAAAGTATGTTAGAGTGATGGCTCTGGTTGTCTTCTGATGAAGAAAGAAGATGCCATCTAAGGATGATAGGATCTAGACATGGGTCAGGCAAGTTCTTTTCCAGCCACTGACTTTGATATTTCTCATATTTACGTGCCTCATGAGCCCTCTAGATAGAGACGTAGGAAATGTGAGTCTAGAATGCAGGTGAGTGCTCTGAGCCAGATTATGGGTTTGCAGGTCAGTGTGTGGATGATCTTGAAGCCAGGAGCACTGTAGGCAGAGCAAGGAGGCCCCAGAATTCTAGGGGCTTAGAGGGTGGGTGGAGGAGGGAGAAGCAGATATGGAAACTAAGAGAAGGTGTTCAGAGGTAGGAGAGCCATGTGAAGGTGGTCATGGCAACTAAGGAAAGGGGAGGTTTTGAGAAAGAGGTCAGTGACTCTGTCCTGAGAGGTTGTTGGGACTGAGAGAAGATCCTGCTCAGAAGGTTCCCAAGCTGCCTCTGCAGTGTTGGCTTGAGAGCAAAGCATGGGTACTTGGCCCAGTGACTGAGCATGGAGAACCCTCACTCCACTGTGCTCTCCTTGAGTGCTGATGATATGTGCAAACAGAGCCCCTTGCTTGATTTGGCTTAGGGACACTGACCCCTGGATAATCCAGACACCAGGTTTCAGGTTCTGCCGAGCGGCATTCCTCTGGAGCTTACCTATAAGTGTCTGTGGATTCACTCCCACTAACGCAAGATGCAAATCTGTTGACCTTTACTGACTTCTATGTGGTTTTTTTGTCTGCTTCTCCCCCACAGCTCCTGTCCCTTCCACCTGTTCCAGCACCATCTCTGAAGAGCCCTCCCCACCCAGCCACAGGGCAAAGAGGGAAGTTCGCTTCTTAGAACTGCAGAAGGTTGCCTCTTGCAGTGGGAACAGGTAGGTGCTAGGCCTCTTCTGGGATGGGGCCAGAACATCCAGTCCTCAAATCCTTGCATTCCACAGGCTAAGCTGTTGACCAGCCTTTTACCTCTTCAGAGAGTGCTTGGAGTATCCTATAGATCTGGGGTGTCCTCACCTGCCCCACAACTAACTGGGGGAATTGGCTGGAGTCTGTCTTTGGCAGAAGGCCTCCCTCAAAGGCTGTTCCCTGTTTATTGAATTTCTCTCTTCCTTGGAGACTACGTTAAAGTCTTTCAGTGCAGCTCTTCAGGGGCAAGGAGAATGCATCATTTTTTTCTTTCTTTTTTGACAAATTAAGGCTTGAGAGGGAGAAGAAAAGTTCTATCAAGGTTATGTCATGAGGCATGAGGTCAGCACTGCAGTCAGAACCATGTGTCTGGCCTCTCAGCCAGTGCTCCCATCACAGAGCCCTGTCATGCCGTTCGCTTCAGCCCTGCGTCTTGGCTCTGACAAGGCACGTGGGCCGTCTCCTTCCTCAGCTTCTTCTCAGGTTCTCCACCCTCCCCCATGGGCGACATCCTGCAGACTCCACAATTCCAGATGAGACGACTAAAGAAGCAGCTTGCAGATGAGAGAAACAATAGAGATGAACTGGAGCTGGAGTTGGCTGAGAACCGCAAGCTCCTCACAGAGAAGGGTAGGTGCCTGGCCCACTGGCATGTGAACTGGCAGCATTTGGGATTTTCATCCAGGGCAGCACTGGGTTTGTCTGAGCAGTGGCCCCTCTGCCTCTCGTGCTGTGGCCCTGTCAGGCCAACTTCTTGCAAGCTGGTTCTGTCCTTGCTGCCATCCTCCCTTCCCTTAGACTGGATGTCTCCTCTCTCCTCTTGGTTCTGTGCTGACTCTCCTTTCTTCTTGCCCCTTGTCTGGGGCAGATGCACAGATAGCCATGATGCAGCAGCGCATTGATCGGCTGGCTCTGCTGAACGAGAAGCAGGCAGCCAGCCCGCTGGAGCCTAGGGAGCTTGAGGAGCTCCGGGGCAAGAATGAGAGGTATAGTCTCCCTGCCTTCCCAGCTCCTGTCCCACACTCATGGGTTAGGGGGATACACTCTTTTCTCACTGCTCCCCTCCCTCTCAGCCTCACCCTGAGGCTTCATGAAACTCTGAAGCAGTGCCAGGACCTGAAGACTGAGAAGAGCCAGATGGATCGCAAAATTAACCAGCTTTCTGAGGAGAATGGGGACCTTTCCTTTAAGGTGAGTGTTTGGTGGTGTGTGTGGGGGTGGTGCTCTGGTCCCGCTTGGCACCCCTTGCAGCTGAGTTGGTCTGGACGATTCCCCAAGATAGGGTTATAGAAGAATGTCCCAGCACCTGCCCTGTGCTTCAGTCTGTCATGAGACCTGTGTACTTTGCCCCTTTCCTCATCCTGTAATTGGCTGCTTTCAGGCACTGGGTTGTGGCCCCACATTTTGATTTGTAGTTTTGAGTTAGAGATGTGATTAATTGTGATTGGTTTGAGGAAGGCTGGGAGGATACTCAGAAGCATCTCCCACTGGAGATCAGGGAGCAAACGGAGTGGTGGCGCCAGTTCTGACCCTGGGGGATGGGGATCCCCCTTGTCTGTCTCAGCTGCGGGAGTTTGCCAGTCACCTGCAGCAACTACAGGGTGCCCTCAATGAACTGACAGAGGAGCACAGCAAGGCCACTCAGGAGTGGGTGGCAAAGCAGGCCCATCTGGAGGAGGACCTCGGCACAGCCCTGCAGGACAAGGTAGCCCCCTGCTTTGGGGAATAAGGGCCATAATTGTAACCACATGGTGAGAGCTGAATTCCATTTACTGCTGTATTCTTTGGGCCTTTGGGAGTTTAGCTACTTTTCTTCAAGGTGTAATAGTGTGCTGAAATGGCAGACTGTGGGCTTAAGTCCAGTACACCTTTGAATCCTGTCTCTGCTGTTTACACGGTGCGGCTCTTGGACATGTTACTTGACCTCCTCTCTAAGCAGCCTATCCTTAAGATGGGAAAAGTAAGGAGCAGCTGCTGCATTGTAAGACACTGTGTGGTACAAAGTAAGCTCTCAGTGAATTAGTTACTAGTACTAAAATCTCAGCTCTGCCACTTACTAATCATGTAGCCCTGGGGCAAGACACTTAACATCTGAGATTGAGATTCCTGCTCTGTAAAAGAGGGATAGTAACAGCTGCCTCCTGTATCTGTTGGGTGGATGAGGGATCAGAGAAGCACCCAAGCAGTCCAGCCCAGAGCGGTTGGCTGGGGAGGGTATGTGTTGTGGCCACCTTCCCTCTTGATTCCCAGACAGGCAGAGGGTATTTTTAAGCTAGTGGGTGTTAGGATAATCTGGGAGCAATGACTTGTCTGAGGATGGGTAGGGTATACAGTAAGGAAATTTGAAATAAACTCAGTGGCCTTGCAGAAGACATTAGTAGGTCACATTACTTAATCCAGTCCTGGAATTAGGCTAGAAAGTCACATCCCTCATTGTTCCAGGTCCATGTTTTCTGAGTATTTCCCTAGGTCAGGGCAAAAGGAGATCTTGGTAACAAGGTGATAGGGTCTCATGTTTTGTTAAACATTCAGTCTGATGCCTGTTCCACCTTTGTTCACACATGGCTTTTCACTCCTAGAAATGCCTTAAAGAGAAGAATGAAATCCTTCAGGGGAAACTTTCACAGCTGGAAGAACATTTGGCCCAGCTGCAGGAGAACCCACCCCAGGAGAAGGGCGAGGTGCTGGGGGACGTCTTGCAGGTAGGAATGTGCTGTGCCACATGTGGGTTTCTGGTGATTCTCAGTTCTGGAGGGGCCATGGTGGCTGAGGAGGCATGCTGATCTGGATTTATCTCTGCCTCACCAGCTGGAAACCCTGAAGCAAGAGGCGGCTACTCTTGTTGCAGACAACACCCAGCTCCAAGCCAGGGTGAAGGCATTGGAGACCGAGCAGGGCCAACGTGAAGCCAAGCTGCTTGCTGAGCAGGGCCACTTTGAAGAAGAAAAGCAGCAGCTGGCTGGCCTGATTGCCAAGCTTCAAAGCTCCCTGACCAATCTTAGCCAGGCTAAGGAAGAGCTGGAGCAGGCCTCCCAGGCTCAGGGGGCCCAGTTGTCTGCCCAGGTGGCCACGCTGACCTCTGAGCTTACCACCCTCAATGCCACTCTTCAGCAGCAGGATCAAGAACTGGCCAGCCTGAAGCAACAGGCCAAAAAGGAGCAGGCCCAGCTAACCCAGACCCTCCAGCAGCAAGAACAGGCTTCACAGGGCCTCCGCCACCAGGTGGAGCAGCTGAGCAGCCGCCTGAAGCAGAAGGAGCAGCAGTTGGAGGAGGCCACCAAGGAGCGGGAGGCAACCAGGCAAGACCATGCCCAGCGACTGGCCACTGCTGTGGAGGAGCGGGAGGCCTCCTTAAGGGAGAAGAATTTAGCCCTGAGGCAGCTGGAGGCTTTGGAGAAGGAGAAGTCTGCCAAGCTAGAGGGCCTGCAGCAGCAACTTCAGGCTGCTAATGAAGCCCGGGCCAGTGCCCAGACCTCAGTGACACAGGCCCAGCGAGAGAAGGCAGAGCTGAGCCAAAAGGTGGAGGAACTCCATGCCTGTGTTGAGGCAGCCCATCAGGCGCAGTGTGAGACCCAGGCTCAGGTAGCAGAGCTAAAGACCAAGCTGAGGTCTGAGCAACAAAAAGCAACCGACAGAGAAAAGGTTGTCCAGGAGACAGGCCAGCTCCAGGAGCGGGTCCGGGCCCTTGAAGAGTCCTTGAAGATCAGTAAGGGCAGCCTTGAAGAGGAAAAGCGCAGGGCTGCAGATGCCCTAGTAGAGCAGAAGCGTCGTATCTCCCAGCTGGAAGCAGAGACCCGGAGCCTGCTAGAGCAGCATAAGCAGGGACAGAAGGAGCTGGAAGAAGAGAAGGCTGGGCGCAAGGGGCTGGAGACCCGGTTACGGCAGCTTGGGGAGGCCCATCAGGCTGAGTTGGCAGCCCTGCGGCGGGAGCTGGCAGAGGCAATTGCCTCCCAGCGGGAGGCTGAGAGTGAATGTGAGCAGCTTGCCAAGGAGGTGGCTGCCTGGCGTGAACGGTACGAGGATAGTCAGCAAGAGGAGGCACAGTATGGCGCCATGTTCCAGGAACAGCTGATGACCCTGAAGGAGGAATGTGAGAAGGCTCGCCAGGAGTTGCAAGAGGCAAAGGAGAAGGTGGCAGGCATAGAGGCCCATAGTGAGCTCCAGATAGGTCGGCAGCAGAGTGAGCTAGCTCAGCTCCATGCCAACCTGGCTAGAGCCCTCCAGCAGGTCCAGGAGAAGGAGGTCAGGGCCCAGAAGCTTGCAGATGACCTCTCCACCCTGCAGGAGAAGATGGCTGCCACCAGCAAGGAGGTGGCCCGCCTGGAGGCCTTGGTGCGCAAGGCAGGTGAGCAGCAGGAAACAGCCTCTCATGAGCTACTAAAGGAGCCCCCAAAGGCAGGAGACAGAGAGTCAGAGTGGCTGGAAGAGCAGCAAGGACGCCAGTTCTGTAGCACACAGGCTGCACTGCAAGCCATGGAGCGTGAGGCAGAACAAATGGGCAGTGAGCTGGAGAGGCTGCGGGCTGCGCTGATGGAGAGCCAGGGGCAGCAGCAGGAGGAGCGGGGTCAGCAGGAGCAGGAGGTGGCGCGGCTGACCCAGGAACGGGGCCGGGCCCAAGCTGATCTTGCCATGGAGAAGGCTGCCAAGGCAGAGCTTGAGATGCGGCTGCAGAATGCCCTCAATGAGCAACGCGTGGAGTTTGCTACTCTGCAAGAGGCACTGGCCCACGCCTTGATGGAAAAAGAAGGGAAGGATCAGGAGCTGGCCAAACTTCGAGGGCAGGAGGCAGCCCAGAGAACAGAGCTAGGGGAGCTTCGGCAAACCATGGAGCAACTGAAGGGACAGCTGGCCAAGAAAGAAGAGCGCCAGCAGTCAGTAGGGCTGGCCAGTGCAGAAGATGCTTCTGGGTCAGGAGCCCAGTCTCATGCTGCCGGAAAGACTGAATGCAAAGGCCCTGAGCTGGAGGCTCTGCGGGCAGAGATGGGCAAGCTGGAGCAGCAGTGCCGAGAGCATCAGGAAAAGACCTCCAGCCTGGAGCGCAGCCTGGAGTCTGAGCGTGCTTCCCACGCTGAGCAGGCCACTGCTCTGGAGGCTTTGAGGGGCCAGTTGGAGGAGAAGGCCAAGGAGCTGGGGCGTGGTCAGGACACATTAGCCTCAGCCCAGAGGGAGCTGGCTGCCCTCCATGCCAAGGCCCAAGACCACAGCAAGGCTGAGGATGAGTGGAAGGCCCAGGTGGCCCGGAGCCAGCAGGAGGCTGAGAGAAAAAACAGCCTCATCAGCAGCCTGGAGGAAGAGGTGTCCATCCTTAACCGCCAGGTCCTGGAGAAGGAGGGCGAGAGCAAAGAGTTGAAGCGGCTTGTAGTAGCTGAGTCGGAGAAGAGTCAGAAGCTGGAAGAGAGGCTGCGCCTGCTCCAGGTAGAGACAGCTAGCAGCAGTGCCAGAGCAGCGGAACGCAGCTCTGCTCTGCGGGAGGAGGTACAGACCCTCCGGGAGGAGGCAGAGAAACAGCGGGTGGCTTCGGAGAGCCTGCGGCAGGAGCTAGCCTCGCAGGCAGAGCGAGCGGAGGAGCTGGGCCAAGAGTTAAAGGCATGGCAGGAGAAGTTTTTCCAGAAGGAGCAGGCCCTGTCTGCCTTGCAGCTGGAGCACACCAGCACACAGGCCCTGGTGAGTGAACTGCTGCCCGCCAAGCACCTGTGCCAGCAGCTGCAGGCTGAGCAGGCAGCTGCTGAGAAACACCATCGTGAGGAGCTGGAGCAAAGCAAGCAGGCAGCTGGTGGGCTGCGGGCAGAGCTGATGCGGGCCCAGCGGGAGCTTGGGGAGCTGGTGCCCCTGCGGCAGAAGGTGGCAGAGCAAGAACGGGCAGCCCAGCAGCTGCGAGCAGAGAAGGCCAGCTATGCAGAACAGCTGAGCATGCTGAAGAAGGCTCATGGCCTGCTGGCAGAGGAGAACCGGGGGCTGGGTGAGCAAGCCAACCTTGGCCGGCAGTTTCTGGAAGTGGAGCTGGACCAGGCCCGGGAGAAGTATGGCCAAGAGGTGGCAGCTGTGCGTGCTGACGCTGAGGCCCGTCTGGCTGAGATGCAGCGGGAAGCCCAGAGCACGTCCCGGGAGCTAGAGGTAATGACTGCCAAGTATGAGGGTGCCAAGGTCAAGGTCCTGGAGGAGAGGCAGCGGTTCCAGGAAGAAAGGCAGAAACTCACTGCCCAGGTAAGACACCTAGCTCAACCACACCCCCAATGATCAGACCTGAGAGTTGCATTGGCCGTCCACATTCCTCTAGCTCCCACAGCATTGTAGGGTGTCTTGTATGCCCTCACTCTCTGGGTGGCTGAGGAAGGGGGTTGCTGAGGAAGAGAGGTGGCTGGTAGAGTTCAAGTCTCTTGCCTCCTATTGTCCTGAAGAAAATATCAGTAGCCTCCTCATCGCTGAAGGCTCTGTCCCTGGAGAGGCAGGCTGTGAAGGCCATCAGCCCATTCTGGAGAGACACATCGTGAGGAGGCACACCTGCTGTGGGGGTTCCAAGAGCCACTGGGAATTAGAATGAGCTAAACTGGCATTTTTAAAAATACTGGTTCTTTGGGGGAAAGTCTGGTTCTTTGGGGGAAAGTATCATAGCCTCAGTGAGGTCAGCCTGGAAGTGGGGCAGGTGTCTCTTTGGCTCCTGTCTCAGTCTGTCTCCATTGCTCCTCCCCCATGCACAGGTGGAGCAGCTAGAGGTATTTCAGAGAGAGCAAACTAAGCAGGTAATGCCTGGGGTCCTCGCTAAATGCTGGCTGCTTAAGCGGTGACCAGTCTCGGTGCATGACCCTGGTTGCAGCTTGCCTCTGCCAGCTCCTGCTGTGAACTGTTTGTGAAGGGGGCAGGGTCAAGTCATGGAGTCCAGGTCCAGGCTGCCCAGGAGTGTGGTGTGCTGGGCCCGCTCTTGGGCCTCATCCCACCCATCCCAGGTCGGCCTCCCCGCTTTCTGCACTTACTTCCTGTCATCTGTCTCTCAGGGACAAGGGAAGGGGTAGGGAAGGCTTCATCTTTCCCGTATCTGAACTAGTGACAATCCTTGTGGTTCCCAAACTTCCACGTCCTAGTTGAAGTTTGGGTACTCAACTCGGAGGGGTACCTTGTTTCACACAGCCCCCTGCTTTCCCACAGAAGCCATTAAGGTGGTACAAGGCAGCCCTCAGCTTAGGGAGCTATGAACTGGGGATGCCTGCTCTTGGGGCTTTAACTCCAAGCATGAAAGGGAGATGTTGGGGAGTAGGCAGTCCAAGGTGGAGAGTGCAGATGGAGCCTCCACCAGACACTGGCTGCCTCCCACTCCCAGCCAGTTCTCTGTGCTGCCCTAGATGTCAGGGCTGTTGAGCTGGTGTTCGCAGGAGCCCCCTTTCCCCACCACCCCTCCTACCCAGTCACCTCGGGCCTGCCGGAACCAGGTCCCCTCCTGCCATCACCTTCTCAGGTGCCTGTCAGGGTGGGAATGAGACGCAGCAGCAAACAGCAGTGGGTCTCGCCGCTTGCCTTCACTGATTGTGCTTGAGCCCTGGGGTGCCTGGCAGAGGCAGGAGTGCTTGTGGCTGTTCTGCACCCTCCGCCCTGCCTGTGGGAGTGGGAGTGGGAGTGGGGTGGGCCTGGAGTACGTGAGCCGCCCTGCTGCTGTCTTCAGCAGCCTGGTCTCCAATGCTAACCTCGGCAGCCGCACTGCCAGTGCCAATCCTAATGACCTGTGGATATCGGTAAGAAGTCTGAGCATCTATTGGATTTTGCCTTGGCAGACTAGGTCTCCTGTTCCTGTCCCCAACCTGGGAAGGTTGGGGCTGGGACTGGCAGCAGCAGTAAGGTGATGGTGAGGTGTCAGCACCGGAGTCAATTCTGCTGAACGTGGCAGCTGCAGGGGTCGTGCAGGCTGGTCTCTGCAGGCTGGGGGAGAGGCGAGCGTGGGCAGGTGGTTCTTCCAGCACCTGGGTGTTGGGTCACCTCACTCAGGTCCTGCCATCCAGCCTGGGCAGCAGGCTGTTCCCTAATTGATGCCAGGAAAAGGACCTGAGTTTCTTTTCTAGGGAAACAGGACTGGCTTGAGGAAACCCCATAATTTGTTTGGACCTCCAGGGGAGGCCTCCTGAGTCTTCTTCTCTTCCCGCCCCTGCTGCAGGTAGAGGAGCTGAGTAAGGTGCTAGCTGACCACGACCAAGCCAGCAAGGCACAGCAGCAGCAGCTGAAGGTGGGGCAGCGAGAACAAGGCTGGGAGGGAAGTGCTCTGTAAGGACTCAGGCTGTGGTGGGTTTGGGGTCAGCGGGACACCCTATGCCTGTGGTTCAGGAGCCCTACAGGTGCCCCTGGGAACTCTCATGGGAAGACCAGAGTGGCTCCTATCCCTCAGACCTTCCTTGTCCACTGCAGTAGCCACTAGCCATGTATGCTTGCAGTTCTTCACTCACACTAGCCACACTTCCCCTGCTCAGTAGTTACGTGTGACTAGTGGCTACCATATGGACAGGGCACAGGCAGCACATTTCCATCCCTGCAAAGTTCTGTTGGATAGCACTGGTCTAGACAGTCTAGCCTCATGGAGTGAGAGCATCAGCATCACTTAATATTACAGTGCAGATTAAGTTTTCTTAATGCTTTCAACAGCATCCCCTTCTTTGTTTTAATACCTGCTTTTTGCAGTGTTGGTCTTCACAGCTTTTAGTTAAGGGTGCAGGAATTGGGCACCTTTGACCCTGGGACTTGCTAAAGCCCTGGTGGGTCACATGAGCTGGTGGGGGCCCAGAACTCCATTTTCCCAGCTCACCTACATGCACTCAACACCGTGTTGTGATATGTGATAAACAAGGCCAAATGGGAGCCTTCCTGGTGCTAGGAGATGTAGGAGAGGTAAGGCTGATGGTCCAGTCCAGTGTCTGTTAGAAGAACTAATAAGCACTTGCTGGCACTGTAGGTGGACAGAGACTCAGACATAGGCCCAGCTCCAAGGGAGTCTGTGGTCTGGATAGGAGGCAGTGCCACATCATGAATGAGTCCATATGGGCTTTGGAGTTGGATGACAAGGTTCAAATCTTACTCTGTTTAGTCACTATGACCCTGGTCATTTCTCTGAGCTCAGTTTCATCATCTCTGAAATGGAGATAAAGTTACTTCCCAGATTGATTTTGAGGAGAAATGAGTTCACATGGCCTCAGCTCGCATGCCAAGTGCCAGCTCTGTGCCGTGCACATAGAGGTGTTCCCTGACAATCAGTTCCTTCCTCTTTGGGGAGGCAGTATACTCACTAAGGATGAGACAGTTTGTATCTGGTCTCAAAGAAAGCAAAGATAGGGCTGTCTAAACTTGGCCAGATATGACACTGGCTGGACAGGGAAAGTTCCTATAGAAAGTAGACTTTGAAGGATGTGTTGTTTCAGTAGGCTGGAGTTGTGAGGGTGGGTAAAAGGATTTTTTTGTGTGTCCTGAGAGCATATGCAGGAATTTGAAAACATCCATGGAGTCCAAGAAAGTAGGCAAGTCTCAGAGGATTTGGGTGGAGCAGCCAGCTGCCCTGATCAGCCTTTTCCATGCTTTCTAGGCCCAGGGAGGGGAGAGCCAGCAAGAGGCCCTGCGTCTCCAGGTGCAGCTGAATGAGCTGCAGGCCCAGCTGAGCCAGAAGGAGCAGGCAGCTGAGCACTACAAGCTGCAGGTGAGGAACCTAGCATCTGCATTGCCATCCTGCACCCCCGCCCACCCACCACCACCTGTCCTGTCTGCCCTCACAGATGGAGAAAGCCAAGACACATTATGATGCCAAGAAGCAGCAGAACCAAGAGCTGCAGGAGCAGTTGCGGGGCCTGGAGCAGCTGCAGAAGGAAAACAAGGAGCTGCGGGCTGAAGCAGAACGGCTGAGTCGGGAACTGCAGCAGGCTGGAATGAAGACCAAGGAAGCTGAGCAGACATGCCACCACCTTACTGCTCAGGTGCGCAGCCTGGAGGCACAAGTAAGTATCCCTTCCCCTTGGCCTGTTGGGCCCTTATGGCCTCCTCTCCTAAGCCACCTCTGCCTCAGGCTTCCCTCACTCTCTCCGGCCCTCTTGTTCCCAGGTAGCCCACGCTGACCAGCAGCTTCGAGACCTGGGCAAGTTCCAGGTGGCAACTGATGCTCTGAAGAGCCGGGAGCCCCAGGCTAAGCCTCAGCTCGACTTCAGTATTGACAGCCTGGATCTGAGCTGCGAGGAGGGGACCCCGCTCACCATTACCAGGTCAGGAGGTACCCTTCCTCCCTGATTAAGTGCCTACTGTTTTATCAGGCTGCATCCTGGGCATTGGGGATCGTGAGATAAATAAGGTGTGGTCTTTTTGCCCTCTGGAAGCTTATTCTTAGAGAAGAATAAAGAAAAAGTATCACAGGTTTTATGCCAGATGTATATATAATGTGCAGTTGGAGTAAAATGAGTTGTCAGAAAAGGCTTCATGGAGGCTGTCGCTCCTGCTGAGTCTCGAAGGCACGGGGGTGTGTGCCTGTGAACAGGGGAGAGCAGTGAGAGCAAAGGCCAAGCATGAGCCTGGCTAGGCTGGGCCAGCCTGACACCCCACTGAAGGAGGCGGGAATTGAGACTTGATTACAAAGGCATTGAGGAACCTTGGAAGGGCCTGAAATTGAGGTGTACACGGTCAGATTCGCATCTTGAAAAGCTTATCCTGATAGCCAGTGTAGGAGCTGAGACTGGAAATACTGTTTTTATTAAACATATGCATGCCAGGCACCTTTTTTAACACTTGAAAAATATTAATTCATTTATCCCTCAAAAACCTTCTGAGGTGGGTTCTGTGCTCATCTAACAGATGAAACTGTGGCCTAGAGGAGCGGTCACTTGCCCAAGGTCCCACAGTGGCAGGGCTGGGTTTGAACCTGGACAGCCGGTCTGAGTCCTTGTCACCACTCTAGTGCTGCGGTGGTCAGTCTCTGTGAGATGACGCCAGGAGGGGCGTGAGAGTGGAGTGGGGTGTGGTTAGGAGAGGCTGGGTTTGATGAGAGGGAAGAGGCAGGATTGTGGGCTGGGGAACCTGATGGGAAGATGCTCCCATTCGCTGAAATAGGAGGTAGAGGAGGAACAGACAGATTCCTCGCAGACCAGCAGTGGGTCTGTGGTCTGGAGGGAGCAGGGTCTGGGAGTGGCCAGCACTGGAGGGAGGAACCAGGTCAAGGGCTGTCCTTGGTACATCTGAAAATCAGAGGGCTGACGGGGTGTCTGACCTCGTCTGCTTGTAATAAACGTCACTTTGAGCAAAGAAGCAGGCAGAACACCTTCCAGCCCCAGGAATGGTAGCTCCGCCATTTTCTTCCCTATAGCACACTGCCTCGGACCCAGCCAGATGGCACCAGCATCCCTGGAGAGCCAGCCTCACCCATCTCCCAGCACCTGCCTCCCAAAGTAGAATCCCTGGAGAGTCTCTACTTTACCCCCATCCCTGCTCGGGGTCAGGCCCCCCTGGAGAGCAGCCTGGACTCCCTGGGGGACATTTTCCCAGACTCAGGGCGGAAGACCCGCTCTGCTCGTCGGCGCACCACGCAAATCATCAACATCACCATGACCAAGGTCAGGCTGCTGGGAGTGGGGCAGCCAGGACACTGAGCGCAAGGCTCACTTCCCCTCAACAGATCTTCCCATTGGGTCCTTAAAAACAGCCCCAAAGGCAGGCAGGGCTGACCAGTCTCTGACAGACGGGAAAGCTGAGATCCTGAAGAGGGCAGTGAGGTGGGTAGGCCTCTTTTGTAGAAAGGGACAGAGCTGGAATTGGATACCTCTGCTGACTCTAAGGCCTGTGTCTTCCATGTTGTAACACTGACCCTGTGCAGACTGAAGGGAGGCAATGCCAAGAAGCCCGGCCTATGCCTCCAAGCACACCCACCCTGGGTAGCTAAGATGCACGGTGGCTGCTCAGTGGGCTGCCTGCCAGGCTGAGTGCTCTGGCCCTTGGTTTCCATATCCTAAGGAGGTTGGGGAGGAGAGGAATCTTTGGTACAGCAGCGTGCCCTCTGCTACCAGGAAGCTGAAGTTCTAAAAGATGGTCGTGACCCGGGCAAGCTTGGGTCGAGGGACAGCAGCAGTGGGATGAGCCTGACTAGCTCAGAGATGTGGCTTCCAGCCCTGGCTCTGCCACCTTCTAGGTCTGTGTGATGTTTGGGCCACTCACTTCATTTCTTTGCACCCCACTTCTCAGATGGTCTGATCAACTCTGTCTCAAAGCACTGCTAACAGACTTGACTGGAAACAATGGGTAAAAAAAGAGACCTGACAGCCTCAGTACCTTGTGTGCAATTCTGGAAACAAGACCACGTCTTATAAACATGCAGCTGAGGGCCCCTGCAAAGCAGTGTATGGGATCTGAGGCACTTCAGGAAAGGGAATGGGAGGTTCCTTTATTGAGCATCAGGGCCTCCCCACTGCAACCATAATCCTGTCTTGCAGAAGCTAGACGTGGAGGAGCCAGACAGCGCCAACTCATCCTTCTATAGCCCGCAGTCTGCCCCAGCCTCCCAGGCCAGCCCGCGAGCCACCTCCTCCACCCGGTCTCTAGCTCGCCTGGGCTCTCCCAACAGCGGCAACGCAGCTCTGCTCAGCCTGCCTGGCTACCGGCCCACCACTCGCAGCTCTGCTCGCCATTCTCAGGCCAGGGTGTCCAGTGGGGCCCCTCCAGGTACGGGGACTGGCAGGACTTACCGAACCTGAAGATGAGACTTGAAGCAGATCCTGGCACAGGAGAGGGGCAAGCTTTTAAAAAACCAACGCTGGCTTCCTGTTGGCACCTCACCCATCCCTCCTCTGCAGTCTCAGGGCTTGGCTTGTCCACTCGGGCTGTGCTGGGCAATCAGGGTGATGCTGATCTCAGCCAGGGTGAACTGGACATGCTCACATGGGGGACCTGGGATCCTCAGCACAAAAGTGACACTGAGCTGCTGTCTGGAGTCCTCCACGCCCCTTCTGAGGTGGCGAGGGGATGCTGGGACCAGGCTGGCCAGTGTTCTTTCCTCAGGGAGACCCTGGGTATCAACTCCTGGGGCTCAATTTCTTGGTATCACAACCTCTGCTATGACCTCTTCTGACTTTCCCAGGGAGACAGCAATGAAGCCCTGCTCCTGCATCTGGGGTACTGGGCTTGAGGTCCACGGGTAGGTGGACAGGAGTGGTTCAGCAAAGGCTGGTGAGATGCGAGGGTCAGTGGGCAGCCTGCTGCTCCCTCACTCCTCCCAGCCCTCCAGCCCCACTTAGTCCAACATCCCTCCCCCTGCCTTCCTAGGAAGGAACAGCTTCTACATGGGCACTTGCCAGGATGAGCCCGAGCAGCTGGACGACTGGAACCGCATTGCAGAGTTGCAGCAGCGCAACCGAGTATGCCCCCCACACCTGAAGACCTGCTACCCTCTGGAGTCCAGGGTGAGCCCTGGGGTCTTCTGCATGGGACCTGCCCACACTAGCTCAGCTCCTCCTCCACTGGCATATGCCCCAGTGCTCCCTGCTGAGGAGGATGGCCTTACATTCCCAGGAGGGAGCACAGGGTGAAGTCACTGGGTGGGCAGGTGCTCAGAGGCCTGCCAGGGACTGCTTCTCTCTGGCCATTGTGCAGGGTGTAGGTAGAGAAGACGACAGGAAGGCTTTTTGTGATATGAAGACTCCAGCTGCTCCACAGGCCAGGCCACAGAAGAGAGCTTTGGGGGCAGGCCTGCTCCGTCTCCAGACTTGGGCCCATTGACTGTTTCTTGCACCCCACGCAGCCTTCCCTGAGCCTGGGTACCATCACAGATGAGGAGATGAAGACCGGCGACCCGCGAGAGACCCTGCGCCGAGCCAGCATGCAGCCAGCCCAGATAGCTGAGGGCGCCGGCATCACCACCCGGCAGCAGCGCAAACGGGTCTCCTCAGAACCCCACCAAGGCCCTGGCACCCCTGAGGTGATTAGCGCCTCCCAGGGGAGGCTTCTGGCTTGGGGTGGGGGTGGGTATTGGTTGGACAGGTTGACCTCTAAGGCCCATGTGGCTCTGAGCGTGAAGTCTGCTTGCCGCCACCACTTGCCCGATGGTCTTCCCTATAGTCTAAGAAGGCCACCAGCTGTTTCCCACGCCCTCTGACTCCCCGGGACCGACATGAAGGGCGCAAACAGAGCACTACCGAGGCTGAGAAGAAAGCAGCTACAGCTGTTGTTAAACAGGTTAGTTGGGGTCTGAGGGTGACCCTGGATGGGGGGCAGTGAGGGAGAGCCCAGCCTGACCACCCCTCCCCACAGGCTGACCGCCGCCAGTCAATGGCTTTCAGCATCCTCAATACACCCAAGAAGCTGGGGAACAGCCTTCTGCGGAGGGGCTCCTCGAAGAAAGCTTTGTCCAAGGCCTCCCCAAACACACGCAGCGGGACCCGCCGCTCTCCTCGCATTGCCACCGCGGCCAGCGCTGCCAGCGCTGCCACCGCCACCCCTCGGGCCAAGGCCAAGGTGGAGGCACTGACTGGGAAGGGGGAGGGTTCGCCTCCTGGGAATCCTGGTGGAGGCAGGGCCAAGCCAGGCTGCCAGAGACTGCGGGCTCAGAGCAGGTGCTCCCATCTGGGCCAGCTGCTCCTCACTGAGACCCACAACTCTGTTCCTCCTGAGAATGCCTAGAGCTGCTCAGGGAGCCAGTGGCTGGCAACCTGAAGGGAGGTGGGACCAGGGGTACACCAAGGAAGGGATCCCTGTCAGCCCAGTGACCATCTGTCTCTCTTTCAGGCAAAGCACTAAAGGTTCAGTACCAGTGAGTGGCCCCACCTGTGTCGATGCCGACCTCGCCTGGTCCTTCTCCTTCTGCTGTCCCTTTCAGTGCCTTCTCTCAGCTCCCAGGCCAACAGTAGCCAAACCCCTAGAGACAGTGATGCCTGCCCACTCCCCGACCTGGTACCTGGACCTTCACTAACGCCTTCTAGGTGAACAGAAGAGAGATAGGTCCTCAGAGTTGGCCTGGAGACTCTGGGTCCTCTCCCTACCTTGCCTCCTGATGTTTTCTTAGAGCCAAGTCACTTCTACATCATAGTCAGATTTGAGGCTGACTTGGAGTGGCTGGGTCCTTGGGCTCAGCTAGTCCTGCTCTCAGCCTCTGGCTCTAGAAGGGACCATTGGAGGAGCAGGCCCTGGTCCTTGCTGCTCCTGGTGGCTAGGCCTAGCAGGGCCCTTGCTTCTCAAGTCCAGGACTGACTGGGCTCTAGCCTAGTAGGAGCACCCCACCACCAAGGGCACTGTGCCCAGAGGATGCTCTCTTCCAGGACAGGCAGGCCCCATGTCTCAGGGAGGTGGGAAAGGCAGCCTTCAGTGGTAGCTCATCCCTCATCTTCCCTAGACTTGCAATGCGGGGAGGGGGGAGGGAGGGGATTTGGAGTGATGGGAAGGTTTTTAAGGGCCAGGGATGAATCTTTTCTAAATGTTATTACTTGTAAATAAAGTCTATTTTTCTCCCTTGAGTGCTGAGCTGCCTTTATATGTATGGGAAAAGAAGGGAAATCTGGGCCCTTTAGAGCATACCTTTGTCTCTGAGTCTTCTAGACCACGTATCTTCTCTCAAATCCCTTCTGGCCTTTCTGGGGTCACAAAATCTTCCCATACTCCACTGATGGCCTCTTCTCATTCTGAGGGCTCATGTCCCCTGAATCTGGTTTTGTCTTTAGCTTCTGTCTCGGTGGCGGTCCCTCTCTTCCCACCCTCCCTCCTAGGACTGGCCAAGGTCTCTAAGTGGAACGATGGCCTAAATGAGATGTCAGCACGTCTCCATTAAAAATTCATTTATGAGTGCCCATTATGGGTCCTGATGATGGGCATGAAAAGGATGCATGAGAGGATACAGCTGTTGGTCAGAAGCAGCCTGCCCCCATCCCTTCCCTGGGACAGTCCATTAGAGGTATAAAAACCCACAAACACAACACTAAGTCACTGCAGAACATGGCCTGAGCTGACGGACAGCACGGCCCTCGAAGAAGAGGTGGCATTTCATCCGGGCTTCAGAGTTCATCTGTCAGTCTGTTGAGGCAGAGGGAACCTACAAGAAGGAGAGTTTCTTGAGTTGGGGGCAAGACTGTCCTCACGCAGCCCAGCCTGGGGAAGTGAAGGCAGACAAGGATCAGGACCAACTGGGGAGGGACACCTCCCACCACTTTCCTCTAGACCACAGTTCCTTTCGTTTCCACCTCAGGCTTGGGGACTAGGGACGGGGAGGCTGCTTGGGGCAGAACCCACCCTTTCTGCCCCATAGTGGAGCAGAGTTCCTCCTGTCTCTGGAAGCCTTCCTTCAGGCTCCTCACCCAGAGCTGGGCCAGGACAATGTGACGCCGGGCAATCTGCTCAGGATCCGTGAAGACACAGGAGAAGTTGGTGCTGCGCAAGGCAGGGCTCAGCTGCTCCAGCACCAAGGCCCTCTGCAGCCAAGTGCTCGCACCCCTGCGCTCCCGGCTAAAGCAGAGAAGGCAAGGCTGTGAGAGGACCATAGGAGGAGGCCCCCCTCCTGCTGGCCTCGCCACTGCACCCCTCACCTGGTGGCGCCCTCCCGCAGCCGGCCTGGGAGGTGCTCGATGAAGGAACCATTGCCCAGCCAGTAGAGGATGCTGAAGGGGAAGCGGCTGCAAGCAGTACAGGACAAGGTCAGCGTTCCATCTAGGGACATGCGCCGCTGTTAGCCCTTCTGTAGAGTAGACCCTCCCCTCTGCCATGCTGTGGCCTGCCCGCCCGGCCCCATCCTCAGGATTCAGGAACCTGGGGTGCTGCTGTGCACACCACACAGGTGCAAAAGTCCATTAAAGGGGAAGTGCAGTTGTCCACACGGGAGGCCCAGGGCTGAGCAAGAGGAAATTGGAGATGGGCCCTTGGTTCATGTGATAATTCCTGGGCTTGTCTCCTCAGGTGGGCCTTTTCTAGTACCCAGCTTCAGTGACTGGGAGCCCCAGCCAAGGAAGCACCACCACTGGCAGAAGCACAGCCACTGCTGCTGAGGTGGCTGGAGGACAAGCAGGTTGGGCAGAGAAGCTGGGCCACGAAGCACATTGCAGTCAATCTTCTGGGGGTCCTCTGACCCTTACTTAAGTGTGATCTTCCCATCCCATATGATAGGGAGAATCTTGGGAGCTGGGCCCTGTGCCCATACTTGTGATGCCCCATGGGAGAGAGAGACTACTGGCCTGGTTGGTGGTGGACTACATGGCAAAAGGGGAGGAAGGGCCTCTGGAATCAATCCCACCCTTGGATCTGTGCCCACAGCCCACCCTCTGACCACGGGGCCCTTTAGGATTCCCATCAGAATTGCTCCTTACTCAGTGGAACTTCCACTTCTGGCCAAGTCACCTCCAATGCTGGGCACTGCTTAGCTGCTGGGAGTATTGGGAGCCAGGAGAGGCAGGGGTCCTTCATGCCCCCAGCTGAGGCAGTGGCAGCGGTGGTGGCCTGAGGTAAAGGTGTGGCTCTGGCCAGGAGGGAGATGACGTGAGCACACAGGAGCAGGACCCACAGAGGCCTGGAGTCTGAGGAAAGGATGGTCACAGAGGTCAGCAGCTGTCCGACTGCCGGGGGACACTCAGCATCCTTGCTTGCATCTTGGCTGGAGAGGGAGTTGCTACCTGGATGTAATTCTAGCCCAGAGACTCCTGGGGTACTGCCCAGGGAATTGGAGGGGCAGAATCCCCCCCAGCCTCCACCTCTCGGTGCTTCTTGGACAAACACATGAAAACTTAGAACAGAGCCAGAGCAACAGTAATTGAACGGAGGCTGGAAAAAGGGCACAACAGTGGAGTTCACCTGTAGGCTGAGACACAGCGCAGGCACAGGGCCCCATTCTGTTCTCAGATCCCACCTCCCCACCCCACCCCACCCATACCCAGCCCCCAGTCCCACCTGGTATCCAGTTCTGTCTCATGGTCATGATGCGTGTGTCAGGAGCTGGCATGTGTCTGGAGCTGGCGTGCTTGGCTCTATTTATCTGTGACAACTTCCTCCTCTCTGGGGGAGGTCAGGGAGGAGGTGGGTGGGGACGGGAATGATGAATAAACCTCGGTGGCCTCCCTTCCCACAGACTCCCCTCTCTAGGTCTAAACTTGAAGCAGGCTGCCAGGCACTGCTATTTGTTTACTATCCTATTTGCCCAGGCATCTGTCACAGGTTGGGGCTCTTCCAGCAGTTAAAACAAAGCTGGAGATGATCCAGTGACACTCTTTCTCCACCCTAGGTCTTATTACCATTACCATTATGGTAATAATGTTTGTTTAACCTAACCCTTTCATTATAGGGATGGAGAAACTGAGGCCCAAGTCGGGGCTGGGACTTACCTAGTCACAAAGCTCTCTCCACACAGCCAGGGCTGGTTCTGGGAAGGGCAGGGTAAGTGAAATCCTTCTGGGAAAAGCACTGCCCCCTTCCTATTTCACTTTCACTTTTATTCTAACTAGGGAATCCAGAGCAGGCTCCAGGTCACTAGCAGACAAAGCACAAATGCATGGCGACTGCCCTCCCGCACACTGTACCTCTTCCGGAGCAAAGCTTACAGTGGCCTTGAATCCTCCTGCTCATTAATTCCCAGGCTCCCCGCTTCCAGATGATATCAGACCAGGGTAACAAACTTCGATCCAGCCTCAGCTTCAGCCTCCCAGGGTCACATCAGGCATGAAGTAATGAGTCCCTCACAGATCAATTCTGTCCCAGGCAAGGATTGGGACTTTGGTATCCATCTTTGCCCTGCATCCAGGCCTTTGCTCCTGCAGGAGTAGATGCCCTGCTTCTTTTCTCACATTTCACAGCCATATTGGAGGGGACAACTCTCCTTGGCACTGGGGACCCCAAGTTGAATCATTTTATCATTTCAGGTTCAGTGTCACACCAGCCCATCGACCATCCACATCCTGGCCTTTCTCAGGCTCTCCCTCTAACCACCACCCCAACACGCACCCATCATCCCAGCAAATCCTCCTCACTTCTCTCAGCCCAACCCCTTGGCCAGAGCTACAGTCTAGGTTCACCAGTAAGTCTGGAGTCCCTTTGCCTACCCCCAAAGAGCCCTCCTCCTTCGAATCCCCCCTCCCTGGAGCTCCACGGCTCAACTAGCTGAGTCTGACCCAGTCTTGTCTGCAGGAAGCTCTCCGAGCCAAACTGAGAACCTGGAACACCAGCTAGGGCACTGGCCTTAAAAGGAGGGGAGGGCACCACCCAGGGAAGAGGAGCGACAGCCCAGCACAGGCTCGGGCAACAGTGTATAAATATGTCACTCTGGTCACTGATGGCACAAATGGGTGGGGCTGTGGAACGGCGAGGAAGGCGCTCACCATCAGGGTCGTGCAAGTGTCTGTGGAGGCAGAAAGGCCAGGACTGTGATTGGTGTGTACAGACCAAGTGTGAAGTAAGAGACCTGAGTGTCTCGGGTTGTGACCTCTGTGATCAGGACAGAACTCTGGAAATGGAGCAGGAGGCCAGGAGATGGAAATGGGTTTGCAAGATCCATCAGGAACATCAGAGACTCCTCCCTAGGAACACCAGTACTCCAGTAGTTAGGTCAGGAGGCGAGGCTGCTTGGGGCTTCTGAGACACACAGTCCTTTGGGGGACGGGAGGAAGAGGAGATGGGACTCTACCTTAGAGTGTAAATAAGACCAGAGCTGGGCCGCTAGGAGTTCATGGGGCTCAGGACTGTGGAAGTATGAGGACGGCCTTGGACAGCCTGGCCTCAGCTTCTCACGTGAGTAAGAACGTGTAGGGGGGACAAGAGCAAAAGGATGAACCCTTGACTCGTCGGCAGTCCCCATTCCTCTGAGGATGGGCCCCCTGGTGTGAGCAGTGGGGGACCATGGGAAGCCACAGCTGGGAGAGAGAAGCTGATGTGAGAGTTAGGGGTGGTAGCAGCAGGGTGCTAAGGACTGGGTCACCCAGTGATGTCTCAGGGCCCCTCCTGTCCCAGGACAGGGACCCAGCATTCCAAAAATTCCAGGGGCCAACCAGCTACCAAATGGGAAGAGCAGAGGTAGCATGGGCTAGGTGCCCCAGGGCCCAGGGAAAGATGTGGGAAGAAGAAAAGCAAGATGGTGTGCGGCTTTTCAACCCAGCTCATGGAGCTTTATTCAGAGTGGAGTGAAAAGATTCTGCTTGGTCCTTGCTGCACATGAAGGGGTCAGGCCAGCTGGGCCATATTCCCTACGAGCCCAGGGCTGACAGCCCACGTTTGCCATCCCATTTACTTCAAAACTCCTAGGACCACAGCTTGGTCCCACCTGGACTCGTTTTCAGAACCCATACTCACCTGGGCCCTGCCCTCTTCCCGCCCATCCCAGAACTCCCGTTGCCGGGCGCAGGCAGGGCCCATGAGTGCTGAGGCTGACAGAGGGATGCTCCCTGGACTGAGAGCCCTGCTAGACGGCAGGGAGAAGTCCCGCATCTGTCAAAGTCCCTCTGCCACACACACAGATGCACACAAACTCTCTCACTCTGGCTTTCAGGAAAAGAAGTGATGTGACAGAGCGACCACTGGCACGTGTTACCACTTCCAAGCTAAAGGGTCAGCTTGTACAAGGGGCCCTCAATTACTACTGCTGACAGTAGCCCCCATGGGCCAACTATATATAGATGGCCTGTTCTTGGCTGAGTAAGCCCCTGCCTGGGGGCAGTTCATCCCTGCTGCTGATGTTTCTGGTTGTCCCCGAACAAATCCTCAACAAATTGAGGTCCCAGGGCTTCCCTTGTTGGAAAAGTCACAAGTTTCCACTGATTGCAACCTGGACTGAATGGCTCCTGGACAGAAGACAGAGTCAGACACAACACCCATCCTGAGTCCCCGACGGGGTAGAAGGGAAGACAACCCACCCATCAGTGCTCATCTGTGGCACCAGGCAGAGCCCTAGAGCTCTTCCACTGAGGGCACCAGCTGGAGCCCCACTGCGGGAAGGAAAGGGGAAGGGGGAGGCTCTCAGCCAGAGGCAAGAAGGCTCCTTTGGACCAAAAATGTTGTGGCTCTGTTCCCACCCTGTTCAAACAGAGGGGCGAGACCTGGAGGAGTTGGGGCAATTTGTATGCTCCACAATAAAAAATGGTTTTTAAATATATTCATCAAAATAGTTATCTTTTAAAAAGCCCCCACTGCTGACAGCCCCACCAGCTGGCTCTCCATCGTATCCCTGCCCAGCCCGGACACAGCCGGCAGGGTCCTGAGTGGCCCAAATGCCCCTTTGAGTCTTTCCCACCCAGGTCTTGGAGGGCAGGGAGGGGAGTGCCCTGAGGTCCACGGTGGGTGTGCACTCTTCCTGACTATTCCAGGCCCAGGATGTAGTTGATGCCTTGCACCAGACCGATGATAACAGGCTGCCAGGCTACCAAATATCGAAGCCAATCCAGCAGTTGCCCATACATGACATGAGGCCTCTCCCAGCTGTCAGTGCGTTAAAGAGGCTAAGAGCTGCTAAGATTGGTCTAGGAAGTGGATGAGTTGAGTGTGCCCACATCCTCCCTGGGTCTGCCCAGACTTACCAGCTGCTCCACAGAAAGCAGCCTACAAGGAAACGTACCTGCTTTCTAGAAAGCCCCGCCAGCCTCTCCATGTGGGAATGAAGGGCTAAACCAGAGAATGGGAGAAGAAGGGCAGAGGAGACCAGGGCAGAAGACAGGACAGACACAGGAGAGGGCCACAGAGGCAAAAGACCAGCCTGTAGAAACGGTGTCCGTGCACCACCTTCTCTCAGAAGGGCCTGCGCTGTGAGAGGACACAGCCTGTGCCTGCTGTGAGCACAACTGCAGCATCAGCAGCAGGGAGGCTGGGTGTGGGATCAGGCAACCCCAAAGGTTCTTGTAATGACCAAAACAAGATTTTCTAGGCCCAGGAGGGGGTGGACGCTAGGGATAGAGGCAGAAAGCAGCAGGGTTACAGAAAGAGGCTCGTCAGAGGGATAAGCCTGGGCAGAGGCTCTAAGGAATCCTCCCCAGGGGGCATTGAGCATCAGGCTCCACCCAGGCCAAGTGAACCCGGAGGTGAGTTTCCTTCCTTTTACTTTACAGTCACATGCAGGGCAAGACATCTAGAGAGGGAGCCTGGGGATCTAGCTCTGGGGAAAAGCTCAGGCTGAATCTCAGACTGTGGAGGAATGCCTCCAGAGGCATTGGGAAGAACAGCCCGGCCCAATAGCTGAGAACTAAGGAGAGCCCCAAGCCTCAGCTTGACCACGGAATTGCTTAAGTGTTCCTAAACTAGACCCTGTGAGGACCAAGCAAGGAACCTTAAAGGGGATAGGCCAGAGTCTCCCACTCAGGGACTATGGGAATGTGCTGGGAATAAAGTAGCTCAGCTAGTGTCTGGGGCCAGGGAACCCTAGCGCAGGGGGAAGGGGCCACTGAGAGGGGAGAGGGCAGAAAGCTGAGTCCCTGGATCCTAGAGAAAGTGAAGGGGGCCATTGAAGTGACTGGACACTTTCCAACAACCAGGCTGTGAGGAGGAAGAGGAGAGTGAAGGCAAAGTGGGGAGGGATGGCAGGGTAGAAAGTGGTACCTGAAGGAGCACAAGGCCTGTGTTCCAAGTGGATGGGAAGAGGAGCCTCCCCTGCACCCTGCAGGCCCTGCACGGGCCCAGAGCTGATCTCTGGCCTGCATGTCATAGGTAAGGCATCACCCATTAGTTGTGTAACCTTGAACAAGTTATTCAACCTCTCAACTGTTTCATTTCTAAAATGAGGATATTACTCCATGGTCATAAAGTTGTTAGAGAATCAAATGAAATAATACACGTAAAGCAGTAAATACAGTGCCAGGCACACAGTGACCAAGCAGTAAATGGCAACTGCAACTACTACCAATTTATCCTTTAGGGATCCAGAACTACGAAGAAGTTGGGCCGCGAATCCTGCCCCACATTCTAACCCCAACTTCCCTAGACCACGAGCCAAATGGAATGGTGGACACGAACCAGGTTGTGGGGAGGAAGGGCCCGAGGAGGACCCAAGTTCAGGGTCACACTGGCCAGGACTTTCTTCCCACTGCCCACTCCCGGCAAGAACCCAAACAAAGGATACGGGTTGCTGAACATCCTCTTGAGGTCTACCTTCTCTTTGCAGTAGGGACACGTCTGCTTCTTTCCAACAATGCACCAGCCGCGGATGCAGAACTCATGGAATCTGAGCACCACTCGTCAAGGGGAATGGTGGGCAGCCAGGCACTGCAGCCCCATGCCAGGCTGCCAGGTGCTCATGCACTTGCTCTGGAGAAAGGTTCAAATCCTGGCTTCACCTCTTAATAGCTATATAATGTTGGGCAAGTCCCTTCTCTCTGACCCTGCCCACTCATGTGTTAGGTGAGGATGACCTCTATCTTAGAGAGCTGTTATGGGGCATGATACATCAGGGAGGTGATACGTGGCACAGAGTGGGGGCTGAGTAGGTTCATGAGTATGAGAGGCATTACTCAGAGGGGTCTGACGCTAAAACTGAGGGATCCAGTTAGAGGATGCTCCTCCCCTGGGACTGATCCAATCTGGGGCAGCCTGGTAAAGCCTCAGGCTCCTTTCTGAGCCAGTCAGACGCTAAATACTCTTTCAGTAAGAGTGGTGCCCATCTGTGGGAAAGAGTGAAGAAGGCGGAAGTTTTCACTCCTGGGTCAGCTTCTCTTGTAGAGAACGTCACCCAAACGTGTGCCCCCTTGTGACCGACTCTCTACACTCAAAGGTCTGGACAGCACGCCGAGGGCATGACCAGCCGCTTCCCCCTCTGACTGGAGTGCACAGGTGGCAGGAGAGCTGTGGCCCAGGGGCTCCAGGCAGGATACACGTGATTGCAAGACAGCCTATACGTGTTCTCGATGATGCCCTCTTCGCTGACATCCACAAAGATCTGCTGCCCACACACGGCACATACACTGTCTGAAAGGTGTTTGGTAGGCATGCCCGACTCGCTGTAGAACTGGGAGAGAAGAGCAGGGGTGAAAGACAGGAAAGATGTGAGAGTCAGCCAAAGGGGAAAGGGACCACAGAGGCCTATCAGGTCTTCTAGAGGGGAGGCAAAGGGGCAGGGTGGGCCCCAGAGCTGGAGACCACCTTCAGTGCCAAACAGACCTCATCTTTACTGGGCAGATGGGGGGAAGGGACAGACCAGAGACGGATCAGGACAGCAGATCTAATCGGACTGAAGACTGGGCTGGGTCAGCATCAGGGACAAGGAGGATGGGAGGGAGGAGGACTCGGGGCTGGTGACAAGAAGCTGTGTCAGATAAGCAGACTCTGGTTCCATCAGAGATGGACAACATCTCTCTTCCAAGACTCAAGACAGTGGAATATCTGGTGCAACGCTGGTTTGGTGACGTGGGTATTCTCAGACACTCGTGGCAGCAGAAGAGGTCCAACCCTTTGGCACAGCATCTGGCATTATGTCTCAAACTGTCACACCCTTTAACCCATTAGCTTCACTTTAAGGAATGTAAAGAAGTAGAAATATCAAAAGAGCTTCAATGCATACAGATATTCATTTAAGCGTTATTTATAATTAGAGAAGCAGAGTTTGGCGATTTCTCAAAAATTTAAAAGGCAGAATTACCATATGACACAGTAGTTCCATTCTTAGATACACTCCCCTCAAAAAGGAAAACAGGAACTAACCACATACTTGTATTTCAGTGTTCAGAGCAGCACTATTCACAACAGCCCAAAGGTGGAAACAACCAGTGTCCATCAAGAGATTAAAGGATAAACAAAATGTGGTATATCCATACAATGGAAAATTATTCACTCATAAAAATAAGGAAGTTCTGATGCATGCCACAACAGCTTTGAAAACATTATGCTAAGTGAAGTCAGACACAAAAGGACAAATATTGTATGATTCCATTTATACAAAATATCTAGAATAGGCAAGTTTAAAGAGAGAAAAAGTAGATTAGAAAGGGGCTGAGGGTAGGAAATGGGCAGTTATTGCTTAATGGGCACAGAGTTTCTGTTTGGGATGATGAAAACTTTTGGAAATAGTGGGGATAGTTGCACAATGCTGTGAATGTAATTAATGCACTGAATTTACTTTAAATTGGCTAAAATGGTGATTTTATGTTAAAAGTATTTTACCATAATTAAAAAAAAAACAAGAACTGGAAATAATAAATGACTAACAACAGAAGAACACTTAAATAAATTATGGTACACATGTAAGGGAATAAAAAGGCAATGAATCAACTAAAGCTGCAGGTATAACAGTTATTGTCAAAACGATGGCACAAATTTGGAGGCACAGTATGACTGGTACCATATGTAAAGACAAGCCCAAATCCTACAAAGAAAAACAATCAGAATGTTCACACCAGTGATGTTTTGGTAGTAGGATTACAGGTGATTTTTTTTCTTTTGCCTACGAAAAGTAGGCAATTTCTCAAAAAGTACAGAAAATGTACTCAAATTTTCCTTAATGAATAAAACATTACTCTCAGATTAAAAATTGATTACCATAATTACAATGGATAACCAATTTCATGCTCCAAAAAGAAATTGCAAGTTTTGCTCCAATGATTCCAAGATTTGCTTTCCAACGATTCCTTGTGGCTCATTGTTAAACAAGTACATGACATTTCCCCCTCACCCCAAGGAAAAAAGATTTTAAATTTATTTGTTGAAATATTCTTAGACACATTGGTTTGTTCTTTTGTCTTAAAAACTGTGGTAAAACATACACGATAGAGAATTTACCATCTTAACTGTTTTAAATGTATAGTTCAGTAGCATTAAGTATATTCACATTGTTGTGCAACTAATCTCCAGAATTTTTATGCCTTGCAAAACTGTTTAATGGATATTTTAAAAAACCTTCAACATTTCTTATTACAATTTTATCTGTACCTGTAAGGCAGATTTAGTTTACTTAGACTTTCTGTATTTTCTTGAGTTTCCTTTGTTTTTTGTTTGTTTCCAAGCAATTATCTCCTGAAAAAGCCAAAACCCCAAAGCTGAGTGAGTGACAGCAGTGGAGAAGGAGAGGGCACACAGGTGCTGGGACAGAGAATCAGGGAGGATGACAACAGGTCACCTACAGCAGACACAGCTCTCGCTGCCAGAATGTCCACTTGACTCGGGGACGTCCCTTACTCCCAGCTGCCCTCCTGAGGAATGGACTCCCTCAGCGGTCAGAATGGCTCCCTGATCCCAACAGTCCTCAAGACTAGAAGGCAGAGATGCTACACTGCCCCAAGAATCCATGTATACAGAGCTTCCTGCCTTCACCCCTACCTCACCCTCTTGCAACGAACCATCTGTAAGGGCTCAAGGCAAGCCACTTACTATCACAGAACACCAGAGCAGCCCTCTCGTTGGGGAAAACAAAGCCCACACAAGGCAAGAAGCAAGTTGGGACCAGAACCCAGACCCCTCCGACTCCCACCCAAGTTATACCCAAGGCATTCCATTAACTTTTGCTGAATGTTAGCTTCAGGAAGGTCAGCTACTTAGCTCACTGAGGGCCAGTTATTCAAAAGTTTCTGATCTGTCTGTCTAGAATGTGAAGTGGAAAAGGATAAGCTAGAGTCAGAGGGCTGCAGCCTGTGGAAGCCCCACTAACTGTGCAACTCTCCAAAGCTAGCACTGGAGAATGTTCGTGTTGGGAGGGCCTCTGAGAAGCACCTCTCCAGAACTCAGCAGGCTATGGCTCTGCAATGTGTTCTGGCTTAGGGCTTCTAGGCACATCAACAGAACAGAGAGCGAAGAAACCAAGTGGTCTGTCCAGCTCTGCCTGAGTCCTCACGCCACTGCACAGCTCAGGAACACGACCACTCACACTGGCCCACAGCATTGGCTGTAAAAAGAAGCATGAGCATTCCAACTCAGGAGTGGGAAAGAGCTCAGGAAGAGCTTTACCTCCAGTATCCCAGGGTTCTGCCCCTGAACACTGGGGAAAAGGATGCAAGATCAAAGGGAACTTGGGTGGGGTGATGACAGCAAGGAAGTCTAGGCAAATGTCTGTTAGGCCTTTCATTTCTGGAGTTCTCCCCACAAGGCTAATGTGGCAACAGGTAGGGTCAAATCCCACAATATCTCAACAAAAGCATTAGGTAAGCCTGTCAAGTCAGGAAGGCCCCAGCAACCTATGGCTCACGGAAACCATGAGGAGGAGACTGCCTCAGGAGGTGCTGAGGCCGAGGTGGGCAAGGTACAGGGAGGCAGGTTTCAGTTTAACTTCAAAAGGCTAATAATCCCTCAGTGGAAGGGCTCAAGGGGCCATATGGCCTGCCAGGATTAGGCAGACCTAATTTCAATCCTCTGTCATTTACTATCTTGACACCCTTGAGCAGGCCACCAAACCCTTCCCTCCACCCATCAAAATACACTGGGCGCCTACTGAGTACCCGCCCCTGGATTTGGTCCTGGGGTGTAATGCTGGAAAAACACAGCCCTGGCCTCTGGCCTCATGAACCTACACCTAGGGGAGATACTTAAAATGATAATTACAATAAAGTAATAACTAATTCTTTAAAAAGCTAAAATAAGAATTATTAGAAAGGCAATAAAAGGGCTGTAAAAGGGGTTCCTTACTTAGCCTAGGTCCCCTGAGAAGGCTTCTTTGAGGGAGTGCCATTTTAGGCTGACAGACAGAGGTTGGGCTGGGAGTCAGCAAGACAAAGAAAGGCAGAAGTGGAAAGAGACCCTGGGGCAGGAAGGTGCTTTGGAGCACTTCAGAAACTGAAAGGAACCTAACTTGGCCAGAGTGACAAACAGGAAAGCAGTCATATCAGCCACATGAAGAATTTTGGACTTGAAATGGGAAGTCATCTAAAGGCTCTATTTAAGTAAGGATTAACATGATCAGACTCAAATTTTTAAAAGATCATTGTCTTCTGTGTGAAAAATAGGTCAGTGATGAGGCCAACATGGATTCAGAAAGACTAGCTAAGAGACGATAACAATTCTCCAAAAAGCAATAGATGATGGAAGCCTGTGGGTGCTAAGGCGATGGCTTGGGGTAATTTGATGGCAATGAAAACTGAGAGGAGTGGACATCCTGGTGAAGCCAAGTAGACAAATGAGTAGTAAAGGTCCAGAGCTCAGAAACAAGTTTTGAATCAGAGATATGGAAGCTTTGGAAAAAGAAACGGGAAACTTCTAGGTGAAAAGCAGAGAAGATGGCTTAGGTTTGAGCTCACAGGAACAGTAACTTTTAAGGAGATAGAAAGTTACCAGAGGAGACAGAAAATATCAAACACAAAGAAAACCAAGCCAGCATAATGTCACAAAAAGCCAAGGGGGAAAAAACCTTTTTTAAGAAGGAAGGAGTGGTTGAGTCAACTGTGCTGACAACTGCTGGATGAGAATTAGGTCACAGAATTAGTGACAGAGTCATGGTGATCTGAGTAGAAGCCACCTCGGAAGAATGATCTGAGGCCATAGTGAAATGGGCTAAGGAGTAAATGAAAGGCGATCAAAAGCAGACAGCGTCAAAGAAAGGATGTTTTTGAAAAAGAAGGGAAGAGAGTCCGGAAGAGAGGGAGAAGTTCAAGCCATGGGTAAGACAGGGAAGTCAGTAGCACACAGGGTCTCTAAGAAGGCAGGAGCATATGGAACCCAGGTGCAGGTAGGGCTGGCCTTTGACAGGAGAGAGGACACTTAATCCACTGTAACTGGAGGAAAGGAAGAGCTAGGTACAAACCTAAGTAGATTTGTAGATAGGATATCAGGAAATTATGGGAATTCCACTTTGGTTTCTAGTGTCTTGGGAAAAGAAGCAGCAAGTCATCTGCATGAAATGTGCTCTGCATGGAAAGTGGGAGAGTAAGCTCTTCCAGACGAAACAGGAAGAGTGCTCCTTTGTAGGGTGGGAATACTAGCCTGGGCCTCACATGGCTTTGGGAAGACTCACTGAGAAAAAATCCAGCACAGAGCTTGCATAGACTGGGTGCTCAGAAAACATGAGTTCCATTCCGCACCACTGAACACCACAGAAAATGTATGCCAAGTAAGCCTTGTGAGCTCTTCCAGACAGGTGAGGAAACCGACACCCAAGGAGGACAGCCTCACCCGAGGCCACAGAGAGCTGTTGGCAGAACCGAGCTGGAGCCTTGCCAGTTCAAGAGATGATTCGGAAATACCTGTGGAGACACTGACTAAAACACCCACTTCTCAGGGTTACAGCAGAGATGCCACGTCACAGAGTGGTCTGAGATGACTTCAGACAAGAGATGGCACTGAGAGAATTGGCATATACTCCTGACTTAGGATATACTCTTGACTTAGGATTCGTCTGTTCTGCTTGGGTTGATGAAGATAGGAGACAAACCCTGTAGGGCCCCTGTGCTCCATCCAGGCAATGACAGGCAGGCATGGGCAGTCTCACAGTTGGCGGTGCAGCACGGACAGGCTTGACCCGGGGTAGCAGTACTGTCACCCTCTCCACTGTTCGCCATGGGCTCAGCTACTCTGCAAAGTGCTTTCCAGCCACCCGTTGTTCCTTGCCACAGTTTATTAAGTCTGGTAATAGTATTACAGCTAAGAAAACAAGATCAGAGAGGCAAAGTAACTTGCTCCAGAGAATACAGCTAATTAAAAGTGGTTTATAACTTGAAACCAGGTCTGACCTAATCCCTAGCTCTTCCCACTACTTCAAGTCACATGAAAAGCATGAAAAGCAACTAGTCCTTCCCTGATGCTATCTGGGGCCATTGGGAATCCAGGAGGTAAATCTGGGGCACAGGAATTTGCTCAGAAGATACAAAAGTGTGAGACAGGACACATGGCCCAATGTAGCAGAGTCTTTTACTACCCTGCCTTCCCAATAACTCTCTCAGGAAAAAGCCCCAAAAAGCAGGCTTATTTCATAATCCCCCAAACCCCCACCCGTACCACTACATGACTTTTGGGTGTGAATGGAAACTATACTGACTGGCTGTCACAAGCTTATGATCTCACAGTGACCAGCTGGAAAAACAGACGCCATCCAAGATGCCATCCCTTGACTCAACTTAAGGAGAATTACTTTAGTTCACATCATAAATTTCTCCATGTAAGGCAAAACAAAGAGATATTCTACACTAAACAGAGTTGTGTACAGTAGTGACAAGGAATTGAGAATGCTTCTGAATACAATTGTAAAACCTCATGGTTTCATTTCCAGGCTCTGAAATTAATCAATCCCAGATCTTTTTAGGTCAAACCACTCTCAGAGGGAGACCATGAGATGACTGAGACCTAGATCTAGACCTGCTAGGCGGAAGAACTCCAAAATCAAGTATGACTCTCCAGGATAGAAGCTGTGATCATAGAATATACCAAAGACTGAAAAAAGGACTAGGACTAAAAATGTGGTGTATACCTACAATGAAACAGTGCTCAGCCTTAAAAAGGGAGGAAATTCTAGCCCAGGCCTCAACATGGGTGAACCTGGAGGACATTATGCTAAGTGAGACAAGCCAGTTACAAAGGACAAATACTGTGTGAGCCCACTTGTACGAGGCCCCTAGAGTGGTCAAACCCATAGACAGAGAGCAGAAGGGTGGTTGTCAGGGCTGGGGGGAGAGGGCACTGCCAAATTACAGGATTCTGGCTTCAAAGCCAGGGATATTCTTGAAATTCAGGTTGCTGTGGCTCAGGGGCCCAGGTGTTCCTGAGCAGACTAAGCCCACTTGATCGAAAACTTGGGCAGAAATGAGAGTCCGTCCTGGAATCCTCAGGGTTAGAAAGAACTGTAAAGGTCTTTTCCTTTATCCCATGTCGGGAGGCCCTTCCCTCACCTCTCTGCTGGGGCTCATCTGTTGGCACCCTGAGCCCCATCAGCAGGCTTGTCACTAAGTCTCAGCAATACTTGCTGTGGGAAACAATGAGTGAATGAACTCCTGGTAACTCACCCAGTACTGTCACAAGCCACCCTACTCTTCCTATGACCCACTCCCTGCCCTTGAGATGGGGACCTGAGTAAAAGCAAACTGCTTGTCTATAGTTAGCGTCAGAAAGGCCACATTCTGTAGGACAGCGATTTGATGGAGTGGCTCCTCTGACAGGGACAGGCATTCTTACAGTCAATCAGATGGGGAAGAGGTGGATCCTCATATATGATACCAGGTTCAGAAGGCTGGCCTGAGGCATTAAGGGGGCTGCAGACATACTTTTGTCAGGGACACAGGCTCTGCTCTAGGTCTGGACATTTGGAGGACAGTAGTTGTCCAGATGTGGATTCTAGGTGGGGGTGTTAAGATGGCCCACATTACACAGAAGCAGGCTGAGAACTGGATGAGGCAGGGTTGGGAAGCCCTGGAAAGCAGGAGGGCTCATGAGTCAGATTAACCTCATCCAAGTACTCATGGTTTACTTTCCTGCTATCATCCTTTAATAAAGTCTGATGTGACTGATCTTTATGTTCTTGGGCTAAGAGGCACAGAAGGTATATGGGCCCCAGACCATTAAAAAATGAGCATGGGGTGGTGGGGATAATGAGTGAGATCCCATAAAAGGAAGGGGAGTATGAGGGGTCAAGAGCTAGTGTTTGAGGCACTCTCCACCCTGAGAGAAATTCTCCCACTAGGTTTCTCGGTGAAGCTGGAATTTATCATTATTGGGGAATTACCTTATTATCATTATTAGGTATTATCATTTGTAATCACTGGAGCACCTAGTTCTACCCCAGCATGAAAAAGGCCCAACTAAATTCCCATTTTGGGGAGGCCAATGTAATGATTCCACCTCCTGAGAGAGAAGCTAACCTGCGGATCACTTCTGAGCTCAGATCTGTTTGGACAGAAGGGTTCTGTAAGATTGGTTATTAGTGACCCACCTGAGAGGATTAAGTCTATGCTTAAATTGGCAGTTTGAGATAAAGTTGGCAACAACCTGGGAAAATCAGGGAATTGGTCCTATAAAAATAGAATGAGAAGAAGAAATCACTAGAGGGTAAGAGAATACTGCTAAGAGTCACTCTGAAAAGCTAGCTATGCCATGGAAACAGTCTGAGTAAACAGCTGCTGTTGAAAGTGAACGTAATAATGAGACAATCTAGGGTCTGGGAAATCTTCTCCAGGCAGTGAGCTGTTTTTATAGGAAGATCTGTAGTCTTCACAAATAGATAACAGACAGTGAAATGCAGTGATAACAGAAGACGGTTGTTCTAACAAGAATCTAATGGATTGTCTATAAAGGGATCCAATGTACTCTCTTTTCAATTTGATTCTTTACAGGAAAAAGAAACTATCCCATCATACCAAGAAATAATGTCCTAGACTTAAAACCATACCTGACAAAAGTTACCCAAGGTATTCTGAGTATTCTGTTTAATCTGAATTGCCCTACACCTAGCAAGCTGTACCACAAATGAGATCAAGATAGCACTGACATACAAATTTGCACAGCAAACAGCCCCTGCCTGCAAAATTGCCTCAAACTCTTCAAGAGTTCCAGAGGTGCCTCACCTCAAGTCAGCACCTATCCTTTCCTGTTCTCAGTGGGTCTCCACTGCTGCCTGCTGCCTAAAAGCTAGGAGTGGTATCGATGCTCCAGGAGAACCTACTTCCCTGATACTCTCTTCAGTTTCTCTCCAAGCTGCCAAACCTTGATACAGCAAGAACTTCTGAATGTCCTCTGGTCCTCCTCCATCAGACAGAGCCACATGGATTTCAACACAGAATCAGAGAAATGTGATGTCCATTAAGCTTGGAATTATTCCTTCTTGGGGTGGGGTCTACTGGGATGCTACCATGATGGGGAGCACTTCTGTGTCGTTTACATAATTACAAAGAGACTGTATTATTTTTAAAAACAGCAAAACAACAAAGACATACTCCCATTATGAAAAAAAAAATAGGAATACTGACCTGGGTTTCTTAGATTGGCTGTTATTTTACACACATTTTAAGCTTGAAGACTCTCCCCATGGTTCCCACCCAGTTCTCTTGCAGCATTTCCCATCTCAGTGAAAAGTACACTACCTAAGGAGCTGCTTGGGTTAGAAACATCAGCTTTGATACCCACTTTTCTTTCATAATTCTTCAGTCTCCAGAACTAATGTACATGTAAATCTTATCAACCTTACCTCAAAATACATCTCAAATAATCCACTTGTCTCCCTTCCCATCATCTCTGTGCTAATCCAAGCTACCTGCATCTTGCCCAGACCACCACATTGTCTCTTTAATAATCATAAGTGGTCCACTCTAATCTGTGGACTCCTCTCTAGTCTGTTCTCTACCCAGCAGCCAGAATGATCTTTTCAAAGTGAAAATCTGATGATGTCATTTTCTATCTTAGCCTCCGAGTGTTTTGAGTATAAGAACTGTCATCTATCATTCGGCCTACAGGACTTTTTCTAGTTTAGTCTAAATACCCACACTTTCTCCCACTACAGAACTCTTAGACATTATTTTCTCTATCTGGTAACCATCTGACTTCCCACTTTGGTTAACTCCTACTCACTGTTCAAGTCAGCTCAATAGTTACTTCTTCAGGGATGCCATCTTTGAGCCAAAGACAAGGTCAAATGCCACAACTCTATTTGTTTATCGCATTATGAACCTTTCCTTCATAATATTCATTTAATTTGATATTTATTTGTGCTTATTATTTTAACACCATCTCTGTCATTAGAGAGTAAACTCTAACTGGGCAAGAGTCATGTGTATTTTAGCACACCTTCTTAATTCTAACAAATACACAGAGCCCAGGCACATCGAAAGTATTAAATAAATATTTGTTAAAGGAATGTTAACTTCCTGTAGGGTAAAGTGGTTCCTTTCTATAATGGCCCTAAGGTTAAAATACCAGAGTGGATCTGAGACCTGGCTTCCCAAATTCTAAGCAAGGAATCTCCAGATATATGCCACTCACATCTTGAAGGATTTTATATGGCTTATCTCTGGAGGTCGCAGGAGGCAGTATTAAGAGCCCAGGTGAACTCACCCCTATGGTGGATGCCATGTAGTCTGCACACATTTCTGCAAAGTCCCGCTCAAGAACTCCATAGTAGAGACCATAGAAGAGGAGAGAAATGCCAAAGTCCATAGCATCTTCTGGTTTGATCCTGTAGGGGAAGCAGCACAGCATGTGAGGCCTGCCTGGGGATGCAACTGCTTTGGACACCTACTCTGGCATACGTAAGGGGTGCCTGAAGGCGCTTCCAGGGCTAGAGCAAGTGTTGGCTAACTAAGACCAAATCGAGCCTGCTGCCTATGAGCACCACCTCAACAGGCCAGCACTGTGACAAAGCCAGGGTATCCCCTTCTGCCCCTCTTCCCTACTCTGTTCCAAGTGCCTGCCTCCTTCAACTGGCAAGCATGCCTTAAATTCGCCAAGGGCCCCCTCTGGTTGGCATCTGCATGTTGGGGACTCCACTAGACACCAAGCAGTGGAATTTCAATCTGGAAGTTGACAACTCACTGAATTGCCTCACCTCCAGCCAGCTGCCCAAGCTGAAATGGCTGAGCTCTCCAAAAAGAGGGAAGGATACACCAGGATCTGGGTGGCACTGGAGCAGAAGGGGAAAATGACCCCCGTTGTCACACACCCCATCAGCCCCCTCCTTCTGAGAATGTCTCATCTGATGGCAGGTGGACACAAAGTATGCCACCACCTGAGAGAGTCCATCCACCAAACAGGGTGGGGCGAGGGAGCAGTTTTCTCTCTTGTTATATAAGTACCTACATACTAGTCTAGATTTTGCCTTTTGTCTCACAAAGCCTAAAATATTTATTATTTGGCCCTTTACAGAAAAAGTTTACTAACCACAACTTTAGGGAAAAAAAGATGAAGCTAGTTAGTAAATACATACATTACCAGTTGCCATAAAATTTTAAGTTGCATTTATACCCATTCTATATCATGCATCAAAGTTAAACTTTGGTTCAAGTCTACTTATAAGAAGGACAAAGATCTTGCCAATATTGGGAGGTTTGTTTTAATAATTCCAAAGACCAATAATTTGCAACCATGAGTCTTTAAATGCTTATTATAGAAAACTACCTTTATTAAAATATTTGTACCAGGAACTGTATGTGTTCACTTAAAGTTGTAAATTATGTTATCTTAGAAAGTTGAATTTGCTCAATCTTGTAATATTTAACCCACAACTAGACATTGCAATCTTACACCAATTAACCTGATCAGTAGCATAAAAATGGTCAAGATTCTCAATTGTTTTCCTCCTTGTATAGTTTATGCAGAAAAAAACCACTGTAATTATCGAATAAGTATCTTTAAAACATACAGCAGAATCTTGATTTTTATGTTATTTAACCACACAGGTCTGGAAGATATCTGGAAGTTTCTTGGTTTCCTTTGATGGGATGTGTTAGACTCACTACTGATGAATTCCTGTGAACCACTCCTTCAGCCTGTATTACCCCTAGAAGAAAGAAATCCATGGGTGTCCTCTTGCTATATAAAGTAGGATTTATTCCTTTCTTTTTCAAAGAGATTCCCATCTACAGTGTACTAGGTCTGGGGAAGAGATTACTGGTCTCGAATTCAAATTTGAACCCTAATTCTCTAGTTTCATTGCACTGTCCTCATGATCCACAGACCACAGGCCCCATTACCTGAGCCAGGAAGCCACATTTCTGTTCTCTTCTGCCCTACTTATTCATTGTACCCTCCAGTATCAGAGTCCAGATTTCCAGGCTTCTGCCTTAATTGGGGGTGGGGGAACCTGTACACTGATAAAAAATCTTTTGGAAGGCTTATGACAATATGAAGCAACAGCCAGAACCCCACTCCTGGTAATGTATCCTTAGGAAGTAGTACAGCAATATTACCTGTGATCGAACTAAACTGCAAAACAACCTAAGTGCTCAACAATGGAGCAGGACTTAAATGTCCACAAGTTAACTTTCTAGAATGGTTTCCTTAGAAACGTAGATAAGAAGGAATGTCAGCTATGCTACAAAGCAACAATGTTCATATGTTATACATGACCGTACTGATATACTGTTATCTGGACTGGGAGATTCTTAAAACTGGGTATGTTCCTCGGGGAAGAAGGGGCTTCTGGGCCACCCATCTCAGCCCTGGCTCTACAGCAAAGACTCCTGCAGATGCTGCCTGCTGTTTCCTGCCTTGCAACCTTCTAGGTGGACCTGTTGCCAGGTGTGGCCAACTGTCCTGCCAGGTTTGATTATCAATCCCAGGTCAGCAAACTTTTTCTGTAAAGGACCAAACTAAATATTTTATGTTTGTGGTCCACACAGTCTCTTCCACAATTTTCAACCCTGCTGTTTTATTGCAAAAACAGCCACAGACAACGTGTAAATAAATGCATGCAACTGTGTTTCAGTACATTTTTTTCTTATTTTATAAAAACAAGAGGTAGACCAATTTGGCCCATAGGACGTAGTTTGCCAATTCCTAGTCTCTTTGAACGTAAGACCACTCAGGAAGAGTGGCTGTTACAATGAGTAGTACACACAAGGACAAGGAAATTTTTCAGTTGGAGTGATGGAGTTACGGGTGACTGGCTATAATATCGCCATCATTATGCTTACTTTTGTTATTATACTTTTCCACTAAAATGTAAGTTCTTCAAAAATACAGCCAACAGTTTGGGACTCTAATTTTGTATCATCCAGACATTCCTTTCTCTTTGACAGCACAAATCATGGAGGTCACACCTTCCCACCCCCACGGCCCCAGTCTCCTATCCTGGATGGCATGTCTACCTGGTTAATACCTAGAACTTGTCCCAGGAAAAAAAAATACATCTCACCAACCCCTCCTCCCCAAACACGAGCAAAGGTACTCACTTGAATAGTAAGTTAAGACCAAAGAGGGTAAACATGACAGCCATGTAGCCAACAATGCCAGTGGCATAGCTGATTTTATAGATTAGCAGGAACCACTTATAAACAAGCCTAGAGGAAAGAGAGAAAATTAGTATAGCTGAAACAAACTTTAGTTTGAGGGTCTGGACTACCAGAATCCCTTATTCTCACATCAATGGGGACATCATCAGGCTCTCTGCTTAAGACTTATTGAGCAACTTCAATTACTGTACAAAGCTGGTCCCTCCCTCAATTGCAGAAACACCTCCATACAGCAGGGAGCTAGTGCTTTGTATTTTCCTGGTCTCAGAACATGTGAAGAAGAAAGCCTTAAAAGGAAGGTTCATCCTCAAAGAGCACAGCTGACCTCAGACAGCTATGTCACCTCAAATTCAGGTTAGCTGGATAAGGAAGTGAAAACTAGGAACCACAGCTATGCTCAAAAGGGAACAGAGCAGAAAGGCTAGTTGTTACTGTCAGGAAAGAGAAGTCAATGGAGAATGAATCAAGAGGTAGACTTAATTATAGGCATTGTAACTGGGCATGGTTAATCTGAATACTGCTTTGTTCCTATCCACAGGCCGATAATGAAATGAATGATGTCTAATGAATTTGCTTCTGAAATGATTTTTCTTTCTCCCTGGAGAAGAAAGGATAAGGAAGGAGGCACTCAAAGAGTACCTGTGAATGGACATATGTACATGGCGGTGGTGGTAGGGTAGAGTCAGGTTATGCAGTGGAGGCGTACTCCTTAGCATCCAATGAAAACAGTGTGGACTCTGGTTGGTTAACCCTAGGTTCAGAGAGGAAAGAGAGTTCCCTGAATGCACCAGAGCCTTTTAAATGCCATGGAGATAGGTCCCCGATGCAAGGAGCCACTATTCTATGATGAGAGCTAATGGACAATTTAGCATTTTCTTGAGTAACCAGCACAAGCCTGCCTGGCTCCTGAGAGCCAACTAGGTTATTGTCAACCCTGCTGGGCCCCAGGGAGGAAGCTCAAGGTCCCTGCCCGTGCCTCCCTGCTATGGGTAAGCAAGGGGTAATGGCTTTTCTGGCTAAGGAAAGGTCCCAAACATCTTGTAGTACCTGCCCTCAAAGACCACAAAGAGCACTGATCAGTTGAAAGTGAGACACAGTGGAAAGGATGTGCAATTATAGTAGAATCTGGATTGAGTGAGTTTATTAGATGGGTAACCCCAGGTAAATCAAATCACCTAAGACAAGTTTACTTATTTGTAGAACAGGGGAAAACCATGCTCCCTTTCTCACTGGACTGTAGAGAGCCCATTTCTTGGTGTGTATAATACATACTCAATAACTGCCACATGAATAAACATGGGTGTTAATGAAAGCGCTTTGAAGCTGTAAAGCACTATCAATGTGAAAACCTTCCATGCTACAGACACATTTTCAGTCATTTTACCTAGAAGTGGACACTGTTTACTACTTGGTGATCTTAATATGTTTTATTTTACTTCTTATTATTACCCTATATGAGGCAGCAATTATTCTCACATTTTAAAGGATAAAGAATTCAAGGTTCAGAAGGATGAAGTCACGCAGGTCATATAATTAACAAGTGGCTAAGGTTTCCAATCCACATGCATCTTACTCCAGAGCCTGCCGTATGTATCTTCTATAATGGTTCTTAATGCAAACTATGTTACTTTAGAGAGGGGCTTCTGGATCACTGACTTCACTGTGAAGATAAATTTTACTTTGTACAATGAAATTCAGAGGGCTAAATAAAGGCTCACAGTAAAGTAAAACAGAAGAGGAATGGGAAGAAGAGCAACTTGCAACTTGGAAGACTTTGGATAGGGTAATCACAATTTTGAGGCTAGCCAGTTCCTCCGTTAGGCTCTGGCACTTACCAACTGCACTGAAACAGCTGCTTGCTCGTCCATCTCCTCCATTAAACCGAGCACTCCTTGAGGGCAGGGACCATGTCTTATCCAGCTCTGTATCCCCAGCACTCAGCACAGGGCCTGACATATAGCAGGTGCTTGTTGTATGAATGAATGAATGAGAAAACCTCTTTTTTTCTGTCAAGTACAGATATTAAATGACCTCACAAGCTGGCTGGGAGGATCAAACAAGAAATGCATTTAGATAAAATATAAAGAATTATACAGGCAGGAGCTGCTTTGTGACCCAAGAAGGAAGTACTGTTTGTTGGAAAATAGCATATTTGCTGAGATTCATTCATTCAACAAGTTAATAGAGTAGGCCGTTATGTGCCAGGCCCTGTGGTAGGGCCTGGATATACAGTAATAAACAGAATGGATGTGGTTCCTGATCTCATCGTTATAGCTTAGTGGCGGAGATAGACACTCAAAATAATATTTAGTTACAAATTGTGATAAGTTCTATGAAGGAAAACTACAAGGTATTATGAAAGAATAGAACAGAAAATCTAATTCAGAGAAGAGTTCACAGAAAAAAACATTTAAAATGAGGACACAATGATCACCAAGATTTGCTCACTTATTTTGTTTGCTTTTAATACACAGACCTTGTTGTATAAACCACAGGTAAGCTATAGGTTAAATATTTTGGGCTTTTAGCTGTGAATGGTGGGGCTGGGGGTAGGGGGAAGGGTGTAGGTCTCCCAATCAGCTTGTTTTGGTGAGGCTATGTGCAAAATGATCTTGGCAGACAAAAACTGCAATTTTTTTTCAGTTTAAACCCACCCTCTTCCCACACATCCCAACCTTCAGGAAACCTAGCTCTTCCCCACTACCTAACTCTCACCTTGGGGTGGTCTGTACTAGTGGTTTTCTGGTGGCTCGGAAGGTGACGAAGGCTGTGACAGCAGAGAACAAGGTCCAGATCACTAGGAATCTCCACCAGTGCAGCTTCACTGTGAAATAGAGGGGAACAACCCACATCTGAAAGAGGGTCACCATCTGAAACACAAACATAAGCACTTCAGCTCTAGCCAGCTCCCTCTGCAGCTCTACCCACAAGCCCAGAGTAGAGTACATCTGGTGTGTTCCATTTTAGCCTGACATTTCCAATTTTGGATGAAGGCACCTCCTAGTGATCTAAGTTAGAAACCAGGGACTATGCTTGATACCTCCCTCTCATCCCTCACCCAACAGTTTATTGTATATATTCTTTCCTTCCCATTTGAGCCCTTGCTATACCTTGCTTGGCTAACAACAATGGCCTCTTTGTTAAGTCTCCTTGCATTGTCTCCCCTTTCCATCTATCCTTCCCAGGAGCACTGGAGTGGTATCTCTAACACAGTCTTGAACATGTCATTCCCCTACTTAGAACCCGCTAATGGTCCCCTGCATATTGGATAAGATCCAACATCTTTAGACAAGCAGTCACCCCTGCCCCAATGCAGCCCCAAACTACTAATTCAAGGGCCCCTTTTCTACCACTTCCCATGCCTTTAATTAGGTTGTCCCTCTCAGGTGAAAACATCCTTCCCACCTGCCTTTCTCCCTGATGATAACACATCCAAGACACATGAAGGCTTCAGCTTCCTTTCCAGGCAGAATATCCTGACTTTCTAGTGCTCCAAAACATCATCTTTTCTCCCATCATGACAGTGTTTATCTAGAGTATGAGGCTGGAGTCAAATTTATTCTTTACCTGAAAGTAAGCTCCTTGAGAGCAGTGATTACTAGGTCATACTCATCTGTTTCCTCTATGCTAGGATACTGTGGCACATGACAGATCCCCAATAAATTTAGATAAATGGGAGGAAAGCAAGACTAGAACCCCAAGAGGGAAGCACATTTCTATTTTAAAGAGTGTCTATTTTACTTCTCCCTCCTTCAGATCTTTACCCTCAGACTTGTGAGCTGAAGAGTTCCAAATGTATAAAACAATTTGAAGTTTGGACTAATCAGCAGTCTGCTGCTCCCTAGTACCTCCTAGCTCCCTCTGCCCAGCTTTCACTAGATATCACTATTAGGTGAGTAGCAGGTGTAAAAAAAAAAAAAAAGATAATTAGCACTTAATGGAGGCTTTCTTCCTGATGTCATCAAATGAAATGAAAGAACATTAAAAAAAAGGGACAGGGGTGACTGCAAAGAAGAAAAATGATAATTTCCTGAAGTTCCACAGTAGAGAAAATGAGAAACTATTTGAGGATTTTTAGACTAGTACTGCCCAATCAAAACATATGCGAGTCATATATGTAATTTTGTTTTCTAGTAGCTACATTAAAAAAGGTAAAAAGAAACAAATTTTACATTTTATTTAACCCAACATACCCAAAACATTACCATTTCAACATGTACTCAATATTAAAATTACCTATGAAATATTTTACTTTTATTGTGCTAAGGCTTTGAAATCTGATATGTATTTTGTATTTATAATATATCCTAAAGAGACCAGTCACATTTCAAGTGCTCAGTAACCACAGAGAACTGGTGGCTACCATACTGGACAGTGTAGCTTACAGCATTTTTTCAATGCTCAGTTGTCTGTAGCTACTACTACAGACTGCTCTGTGGCAAGAAAAAGCCTAGTTTTTTAGTGTTATTGTACACACGTTAAAAAAAAAAAGAGAGAGAGAGATGGTGAGAAGAAAATGGTGAATAAAGCCACTTTGTTTTAGAGCTTCCAGTTCTGTGTGCCCACTGAAGCTGGCTGCTGGTCAGTGAACAGTGCAGCCTCAGTACCAATTCTTCTGTAGAGGAACCCCCAAGTGACTCCCTGAATGAAGCACTCTAAAATATGCTGGCCTGACATAAAACATGTGTAAGCACCGGATGTACTAACAAAAGGTTACCCATTAATGTTCCAGGTGTTATTCTAGGAGACATTGGGAGGAGCCCAGGAAAAGACATAACAAACACTGCAGATTATTTAAAGTAGCAGATATGGCAACCCAAGTCATGGTACTAAAGGGGAGTAGATGGAGGTGGGAGGTGGAAAAGAGTTGCAGGGTCCTTAGCCCTTATACTGTTTGCTTTAATAGGCTCATGGGGATGTTTACAAAACACAAGGCCCAGAGACTAGAGAAGAATTAAATCACACGACCTCACATTTGTCCTTTGAGAAAGAATAGGAATTCTAATCTCCTTCTGGCTTTTCCAAAACTTGGCTGTTGCATAAAAACCAGCCAGCCCTAAGTGCCCCTTTCCCATTCCCCACCAATCACTGACAGCATGTTCTCAAGGAGAATCTAGTCAAGACAGTTTTCTCTACATGAGCTGCAGCTCTGCATATTTTGGGTGTGGCAAGAGGCAGAGGACTCGGATTCTATTCTGGATTGAACAAAGATTTAATCAAGGGTTACTCTGGGCATCGGTGTAAAAAGAATGACAAATCTTGCCTCGTTTTCTAACATTCAGGCTTGAAACTTTAAAGGTGTAAAGCTCTCATAAGGTTGTATGGGTAAGGGAATTAATGCACTGAAATCTCTAGAACAGTGTCTAACAAGGTAAGCATTCAATGTAAGTAATGTAATAAATATAATGTACATATTCAATATAATAGCTCATTTAAATGAAAGTAATGTATATAAAATAAGCAACACAGTGCAAAATTCGTAATTCATGGCTTTACATGATCAAAACAGCATGAGGTCACATATTATAAAGACAAAGACTGCAAAGAGGCAATCAAAAATGAGCATGTTAAAAGTGGTGGGGTTACAGCAATTTCTTCATAATGTTTGTTTTTTCCAGGAAAAATAAATAATCTAAAAACATAAACCAAGGGTTTGAGACCACTTTTAGGTATCTCGGCACTCTCCAGCAGGGAGGATTGAAAGCCAGATTCTGTTCAGGGCCTCTTACCTGCTGGGGTCAGAGCCCAGTGTCTGCCAAGGGCCAGGACAGAAGGGCCCAGTGAACAGAATAGTCTATCATGGATGAAGTGGTAAGTAAAAAATGATAAGTTAATGATTTCACCTGGTTAATACCTTTATTTGTTTCTACTCTAGTATTCACTGGCATGTTGCTAATGAATTAAAGCTTCTTAATTAAGACATGAATTTTAATGCCTAGCTTGGCAATAAATGGCTGAAAATAATGCAAGATTCTCTGAACAATGGCAGAGACTCTGGTGCCATCTGGTGGCAACACTTTATGCAGACACACTTTTTTTTTTTTTTTTTTTGGTGTCGTTAATGTACAATTACTTGTACAACATTATGGTTACTAGACTCCCCCTATTATCAAGTCCCCCCCACATACCCCATTACAGTCACTGTCCATCAGCATAGTAAGATGCTATAGAATCATTACTTGTCTTCTCTGTATATACTATGCAGACACATTTGGTTCAATAGTTTGCTCAAGTACTTGTGCCTTATGCTGTGGAAGGCACAAAATAATGGGAAGCAATGGTTCTAACTTCTCTTCCAGGATTCTAAGCGATAAGACATAAACACATGGATTGGGCAGCTATGAAAATCAGGTACTGACATCAAAGTTCAGGGAGAGATGCAGCAGTGTGGGCAGGGATGATTGCCTGAAGAGGCAGAGTTCTGGCTGGTTCTGAAGGAGGCTTGGATTTGGCCAGGTGGAGGGGAAAAGTGAAACTCATTTATCCTTATTCCCCTGAATCTATGAACAGAATTTGAACTAGCCTGAAAAAGACTCACTGATTCAATCAGCAAACATTTACTGAGGGACAATCCCAGCTTCTCCCATCTGGAAGGTTAGAAATAGCAGTACCCCACTTTTATCTCCACGAGGCTACACAGTTGAGATGATGACGTTAGATGCTAACAATAAGAACTAGCCCATATCTAAATGAACTATCTTTGTTTTAGATTTTTTCATCTCTGAAATAAGAATTCATGGGAAGTGAGGAAAGAGTTCCCAGATCACAGCATTCCCAGGGCACCAGCTGCCTTGCCAGCTTGCTGATGCTGATGCTCAGTGCTTTTGACTTTCAGGATTCTCATCACTTCTGGGTCTCCCTCTGTTGTGGGGGCAGGGATCACTCACCATGCATGGCTGAAAAGGAATACTGAGGATGACATAAAAAGTACATGTCCAACTAGTGGAAAATCTAAGACTCACAACTAATAGAACAATCAGCTTGAAAAAAATGCTGATAAATAGGGGTCAACTGGAGGAAGGTGTCTGGGATATACTCCACAGCTCTGGTCAGTATTTTCATGAATGATAATCTGCTTACCACAGATAGCACAAAGTCTGGGAGGTGGGTAGGAGCAAGACGGTAAACATGGAAAATAGAAGCAGCAAGATCCAAATGAATAAAGCTTTTTCCTAGAGTTCCTCTAGCTCTAACATTATGAGCTGATAAGCTGAAGTGAAGAACCAAAACTATATGATGAAAGCTAAGCAACTACCCAGATTTGGAAGGGGAATGAGTGCCTTAATAGCAGCTCATATAAAATACATGCAGGGGTCTCAGCTGACCACAAACTGCCAGGCAATGTGTGAACAGGGCCTCAGCCAGAAAAGCCAAGGCAGCCTTATGCTGCTTAACCAGGAATACACCCAGAATGAAGGAGGCTGCAGTTGTCAGATGAATATCCATGCATTGGTGGGGCCCTCGGATTAAGTCTTGGGGCCATGCTGCACAGAGGACACTGACAAAGAGGCATGGCCATAAGGGAGCAGCCAGGGTTACAAAGGGTCTGAAAACCAAGTCACCTAAGGAACAGCTGGAGATGACTATAGAAGGCATGGCTGTTCCACCAGCTAGCCGAACATAATCCAGATGCCCAGAAAGCAGACATATTCAGGGTAGTTTCTGTGACCTAGTAAGACCCCACACACTGCTGAAATACTCTACAGAGCAGAAACTTGCTTGGCAATTCCCTCCTACCACACCCCTGGCAAATGGTCAACATTACCACATAAGCAAGCCTTCCACAGCTAACAGATGTGTTTGACAGTTCATCCCTGATACTGACCTAAAATATCTGCCTTCATGTCCTTTCTGCCTCTGGATCTCTTATCCTGCAGAGAGGCACAAAGTATACTTACTCTGTTTCTTATGACTACTCTCCTAATATCTAAGACTATGTCTTTTTTCACAAGTCTTCCCCTCTCCAGGCAAAGGAGTCAGTTGAACAGTCATTTAACAAACTTTTATTGAGCACTTATTAGACACCATGCTAAGGACTGGGGAATCCAGAGATCAAAAATGAAACCTCTTCAATAATTTAAGTCTACTGAGGAGAAACAAACAACTGTAACTTCGTGTGGTAAGGGCTATAATGCAGTAAGCCCCGGTGGCCAAGAAAATAGAGGCACTTCACTCAATGTGAGGGAACTAAGGGAGGCTTCCTCAAGAAAGCAACCTTTGATCGTGTCCTGATGGCCTTGCAGGTGGAGAAAGGCATCATGATGTGTGTTCAGGATGAGGGAACATAGTAATGCTCGAGGCAGTACAAGTTGTATTTGAAAGAGATGGGAGAAATGAGCCTAAAAAATAGGCAAGGCTCAGAGGAGGCTGATGTACGCATCACATTGAGAAGTTTTTATTATATTCTGAGAAGTCTGTCTTTCTCATGCAAAGTGGATTACCACCCTTTACCATCTTAGCGCAATCGAGCCACATCCTTGCAATCCTCTTACTGTCCTGATCTGAGAAAAATCTATAGTACTTTACAGATTTTCAGGTGTGAGATTTTGCCACTCATCCATACCAAGAGGGAATTGCAGTGGTGGGGGTGGGGAGGTGGCTAGGAGTTTGGAAGATTCTATATTTGGTAACATAGATGATGAAAGCTTCTCCTTGGAGACCTTTAAAAATAGGATAGATACTGTTCCAGGCATAAACTTACTCCTTCCCCTAATATCCCTGAGGGAGCTAAGGAGTGACTAATATTAAGCTCTCTGAATAGATGATGAAAACTGATCTACAGAGAGGCTGAAAAACAGGTATGGCCTAGGCTAGGATTCCGATCCAGGCCTTCCGTCCCCCAACCCCTGCCACTCTAGCATCAATTCACTGAGTTGGTGGGGAAACCCCAGAAAGGCTGAGGAAGCAATATGATGTAGAGAGTAAAGGTGGATGGTTGAAATCCAAGGAAAGGACTTGGGCAAATGTCGCCAAAGGAGGAAAATCCAGTCAGGTGAAAAACAGAAATGACCGTGGCAGAAACTAACAGTAAGTTTCTGAAGCTTTTGAGAAACTTCAAAAAACTGTTGAGTAGTCTTTGGGGAGCACTTAACCAAGAATCAGATTTTTGGTTTTACATCCAGCTTCCCAATTTAATGGCCCTGTAAATTCCTATCCTATCTTACAGACATGTTGTGAGGTTCCTGCGAGATAGCAGTTGAGAAAAGGATTTTTTTAAACATTAAATTGAAACTATAATCAGTTTAAGGTATTTTTACTATTGCTGTTATTGAAAAGAACAGTATCTGAAACTTAAATACAGAAAACAGTAGGATCTCTAACAACAGCAATTAATTTATTTTCTTTTTATTGTGGTATTATTGATATACACTCTTATGAAGGTTTCACATGTGGTTACTACATTCACCCATATTATCATGTCCCCCCCATACCTCATTACAGTCACCGCCCATCAGTATAGTAAGATGCCACAGAGTCACTATTTGCCTTCTCCAAAAGCAATTAACTTAGACCAAACTTCAGTCAACCGTGAAGGTGGGACTTGAACTCCTAAGTTACAGAGAGATATTTGATACTTTTCACAGTGAAACAAGTAGGTTGGCATACTTGCTCATAATCAGTCTCACGCCTGGCATACTCATGCTGCCCTAGGTCCTAGAGTCTAGGACAGTATTTCTTATCAGGGGTGAATTTCTTCCCCAGAGGACATGTGGCAATGTCACGATTAGGGGAGGGGTGTTACAGCATCTAGTGGGTAAGAGGCCAGGGATGCCACTAAGCATTCTACAATGCATAGGACTGCACCCCATAAAAATAATCATCTTGTCCAAAATGTTAATAGTCTTCCTATTGAGAGCCCTGGTCTAAAAGAACAGAGGTAGTGTTTTTCCACTCAGTGGTTTCCAGTACCCACTAAAAGGCTTGACCACCAATCAGCACTAGTGAAGAACAGAAAATTTCATTCAGTTTGAGAGAAACAGAGCCTTACCAATGAATTCTATCATTTACTGGCATGGCATTAGAATCATTTTTTGAAAGCTGACAGCGGATCTCAGTTCATGTTTCTACTTCTCCAGAACAACCCCAATGCCTCTACTTTTACACAATATTCTCTGGGGAGCTGTTTTGTTTTGATCCTTTTTATTCCCATTCCTCACCCCATATACATTTTAATGTGTTTAATATGTATACAGTTGACACTTGGAAAATACAGGTTTAACTGTGTGGGTCCATTTAATACACATATTTTTTCAATAAATACTATATACTACTGTATATGATTTTCTCATAATATTCTATTATAAGAATACAGTACATAATACATATAGCATACAAAATATGTGTTAATCAAATTTATATTATAGGTTAAGGCTTCCAGGCTGTTAACAGCAGGCTATCAGTGTATTTTATATATGTATTTTGCAAGTTATATTTCATTGTGTGAATATATCACAACTAATTTATCCATTCAGCTATGTATAGACATTGGGTTATTTTCAAGTTCTTCTATTACAAATAATGCTGCTATGAAAACTCTGGTACATTCTCCTAGGATCCAAGCACAAAATTTTCTCTTGGCATATATCTAGGAATTAAACTCCTGGATCATAGAGAATGTGAAAATTCAACTTTATAAACTGTCTTTCAAACTGGTTTCTCTATGAAGGAAACGAACTGAGCACAGCCCCAGCGTGTGGCTATAAAGGATCAGAGAATATCTGGTAATTGAACAAAAAAACATCATGAAAGAGTAGGGACAGCACAGGAGTCAGATGAAATGGGTGTGAATACTGACTCTGCTAATCCTGGGTTGAGTGGGGCTCAGTTAATCTCTTTAAACCTCAGTTACTTCATCCATAAAATGGCAAAAATATTACCTACCTCACAACAAAATACTTGTCACATTATAAAGTATTCAATGAACAGTATAGTAGCTTGTTATTATGTTTATTTAACAGTGAAGTTCATACTCTAACAATGTCCCAACTAAGCTTCTGCTCTGCTTCTTCTTCGTGGGACCCACCTTTAACCTGAAATACATAACGACGGCAAAAGGTCCCCAAGATTGTAAAACTGTTGGCTACAGCAAGTACCCAAATCTGTCTAGGCAGGGAGAAGAACTTTAGATGCACCAGCATGGAAAACCAAGAATAACAAGATGGACCATCCAAACAGAATAGCATATAACAGAATCCTCAGCCCAAAGGATGGGTCATAAATCTAGCCTACAAAATTTCTGTAGTATTTCTAAAAATAAAATAAAATGGTAAACTGAGAAAGATACCTACAACATTTATGTCAAAATGCTTATTTCTAATATACTTCTGAGCTCTTACAAATCATTAAGAATATTCTGAAATAATCCAAAGGAAGGAAAAGAAATGTTAACAAACACACCACATGGCTCACCTGTGAATAATCGTTACATGTCGTAATAATGCAAATATGGATAAAACTCTAATAGGGATAAATAATATAAAGTTTATTCAACTAAAACTGGGAGGAGGAAAGTGTGTATGTGAGGGGTGTAGGTATAGCAGTATAAGATAATTAACACCTTCTGTAGCAGGAAGTCAATCATAACATTTAAAGTAAAATTACATGTATGTATGAAACATAAATATATTTATGTAATCACGTTATTTAAAAATATTAAGCTCAGTATCAGAAAACAACTAAAAATGTTATAAGTAGTTGCCATTAAAGTAAGAAATCACGGATGGACAGAGTTAGGCAGAGGACTAATGTGTTCTGCTTTTTAAGCCTTGCAGAACTATTTGACTTAAAACTATGATATATATTACCTTGATAAAAATTGAAGTATCCAATATAAAAACTAATCAACAATATGAACAATTGATAGAAGCCAAATGACCAGTCAGCAAAACATGCTCAACCTCACTAATAATTAAAGAAATACTTATTATATATTTTTACCCTATTGACAAAGATTAAAAATACTCATCATTCCCTTTCTTCTTTTTAATACTAGCAACAGCACTGTTAGCCTCTAAATATGAGACTGCAAACTGCCATAACTATTTTTGGAAGGCCATTTGACAAGATCCATTAACATTTAAAATGTGTATATCTTTTATTAACCCAAACATGTCTAGGCATGCAGTCAATTAATATATGATGACAGAGCCATGGACATACAATGGGGAAATGAAAGCCTCTTCAATAGTTGGTGCTGGTGAAACTGGACAGCTACATGTAAGAGAATGAAACTGCATATTGTCTACCCCATACACAAAAGTAAATTCGAAATGGATCAAAGACCTGAATGTAAGTCATGAAACCATAAAACTCTTAGAAACAAACACAAGCAAAAAAATTCTTGGACATAAACCTGAGCGAATTCTTCATGAATATATTCCCCTGGGCAAGGGAAACAAAAGCAAAAATGAACAAGTCGGACTATATCAAGCTGAAAAGCTTCTGTACAGCAAAGGACACCATCAATAGAACAAAAAGGTATCCTACAGTATGGGAGAACATATTCATAAATGACAGATCCGATAAAGGGTTGACATCCAAAATATATAAAGAGCTCATGCACCTCAACAAACAAAAACCAAATAACCCAATTTAAAAATGGGCAGAGGAGCTGAACAGACAGTTCTCCAAAGAAGAAATTCAGATGGCCAACAGATACATGAAAAGATGTTCCACATCACTAGTCACCAGAGAAATGCCAGTTAAAACCACAATGAGATATCACCTCACACCAAGTAAGGATCACCACCATCCAAAAGACAAATAACAACAAATGTTGGCGAGGTTGTGGAGAAAGGGGAACCCTCCTACACTGCTGGTGGGAATGTAAATTAGTTCAACCATTGTGGAAAGCAGTATGGACGTTCCTCAAAAAGCTCAAAATAGAAATACCATTTGACCCAGGAATTCCACTCCTAGGAATTTACCCTAAGAATGCAGCACTCCAGTTTGAAAAAGACAGATGCACCGCTATGTCTATCGCAGCACTATTTACAAAAGCCAAGACATGGAAGCAACCTAAGTGTCCATCAGTAGATGAATGGATAAAGAAGATGTGGTACATATACACAATGGAATACTATTCAGCCATAAGAAGAAAACAAATCCTACCATTTGCAACAACATGGATAGAGCTAGAGGGTATTATGCTCAGTGAAATAAGCCAGGCGGAGAAAGACAAGTACCACATGATTTCACTCATATGTGGAGTATAAGAACAAAGAAAAACTGAAGGAACAAAACAGCAGCAGAATCAGAGAACCCAAGAATGGACTAACAGTTACCAAAGGGAAAGGTACTGGGGAGGATGGGTGGGAAGTGAGGGATAAGGGGGGGGAAAAGAAAGGGGGCATTACGATTAGCAGGTGTAATGTCGGGGGAGGCACGGGGAGGGCTGTACAACACTGAGAAGACAAGTAGTGATTCTACAGCATCTTACTAGCTGATGGACAGTGACTGTAATGGGGTTGTGAGGGGGACTTGGTGAAGGGGAGGGCTTAGTAAACATAATGTTCCTCATGTAATTGTAGATTAATGATACCAAAAAAATAATAATTTTGAAACTAGAAAAAAAACAACTTACTCCTTGGCTTTAATTTTGACTTTAGGAGTTACATAGAATAACAATAATGAAAAAATATTTTAAAGCTTCAAGAGACTTTAGCAATTATCTACTCTTACCCCTAACTTTAAAGATAAAACATAACGACGGGGATAGGGAGGCTAAGAGGGAATAAGTAATTAGCAAGGTCCACTGCTAATTAGCAGCAGTGCAAGAAACAAATCTTAGATCACCTGACTCCCACTTGAAGGCGCTTTTTTTTTTTTTTTGGTATCATTAATCTACAATTACATGCGGAACATTACGTTTAATAGGCTCCCCCCTGCACCAAGTTCCCCCCAACAAGCCCCATTACAGTCACTGTCCATCAGTGTAGTAAGATGCTGTAGAATCACTACTTGTCTTCTCTGTGTTGGACAGCCCTTTCCATGCCTCCCCCCACATTGTGCATGCTAATCGTAATGCCCCCTTTCTTTAACCCCACCCTTATCCCTCCCTTCCCACCCATTCTCCCCAGTACCTTTCCCTTTGGTAACTGTTAGTCCATTCTTGGGTTCTGTGATTCTGCTACCATTTTGTTCCTTCAGTTTTTCTTTGTTCTTAGACTCCACATATGAGTGAAATCATTTGGTACTTGTTTTTCTCCGCCTGGCTTATTTCACTGAGCATAATACCCTCTAGCTCTATCCATGTTGTTGCAAATGGTAGGAACTGTTTTCTTCTTATGGCTGAATAGTATTCCATTGTGTATATGTACCACATCTTCTTTATCCATTCATCTACTGATGGACACTTAGGTTGCTTCCATTTCTTGGCTATTGTAAATAGTGCTGTGATAAACATAGGGGTGCATCTGTCTTTTTCAAACTGGGCTGCTGCATTCTTAGGGTAAATTCCTAGGAGTGGAATTCCTGGGTCAAATGGTATTTCTATTTTGAGCTTTTTGAGGAACGTCCATACTGCTTTCCACAATGGTTGAACTAATTTACATTCCCACCAGCAGTGTAGGAGGGTTCCCCTTTCTCCACAACCTCGCCAACATTTGTTGTTGTTTGTCTTTTGGATGGTGGTGATCCTTACTTGGTGTGAGGTGATATCTCATTGTGGTTTTAACTGGCATTTCTCTGGTGACAAGCGATGTGGAGCATCTTTTCATGTATCTGTTGGCCATCTGAATTTCTTCTTTGGAGAACTGTCTGTTCAGCTCCTCTGCCCATTTTTTAATTGGATTATTTGCTTTTTATTTGTTGAGGTGCGTGAGCTCTTTATATATTTTGGATGTCAACCCTTTATCGGATTTGTCATTTATGAATATGTTCTCCCGTACTGTAGGATACCTTTTAGTTCTATTGATGGTGTCCTTTGCTGTACAGAAGCTTTTCAGCTTGATATAGTCTGACTTGTTCATTTTTGCTTTTGTTTCCCTTGCCCGGGGAGATATGTTCATGAAGAAGTCGCTCATGCTTATGTCCAAGAGATTTGCGCCCACGTTTTTTTCTAAGAGTCTTATGGTTTTATAACTTACATTCAGGTCTTTGATCCATTTCAAAATTAGACAATGGTCCAGTTTCATTTCTTACATGGAGCTGTCCAGTTTTGCCAGCACCAACTGCTAAAGAGGCCGTCTTTTCCCCATTGTATGTCCATGGCTCCTTTAGCATATATTATCTGACCATATATGTTTGGGTTAATGTCTGGAGTCTCTATTCTGTTCCACTGGTCTGTGGCTCTGTTCTTGTGCCAGCACCAAACTGTCTTGATTACTGTGGCTTCGTAGGAGAGCTTGAAGTTGGGGAGCGAGATTCCCCCCACTTTATTCTTCCATCTCAGGATTGCTTTCACTATTCAGGGTCTTTGGTGGTTCCATATGAATTTTTGAACTATTTGTTCCAGTTCATTGAAGAATGTTGTTCGTAATTTGATAGGGATTGCACTGAATCTGTATATTGCTTTGGGCAGGATGGCCATTTTGATGATATTAATTCTTCCTAGCCAAGAGCATGGGATGAGTTTCCATTTGTTAGTGTCTTCTTTAATTTCTCTTAAGAGTGTCCTGTAGTTTTCAGGGTATAGGTTTTCACTTCCTTGGTTAGGTTTATTCCTAGGTATTTTATTCTTTTTGATGCAGTTGTGAATGGAATTGTTTTCTTGATTTCTCTTTCTATTAGTTCATTGTTAGTGTATAGGAAAGGCACAGATTTCTGTGTATTAATTTTGTATCCTGCAACTTTGCTGAATTCCGATATCAGTTCTAGTAGTTTTGGGGTGGAGTCTTTAGGGTTTTTTATGTACAGTATCATGTCATCTGCAAATAGTGACAGTTTAACTTCTTCTTTACCAATCTGGATTCCTTGTATTTTTTTGTTTTGTCTGATTGCCATGGCTAGGACCTCCAGTACTATGTTAAATAACAGTGGAGAGAGTGGGCATCCCTGTCTAGTTCCCGATCTCAGAGGAAATGCTTTCAGCTTCTCGCTGTTCAATATAATGTTGGCTGTGGGTTTATCATAGATGGCCTTTATTATGTTGAGGTACTTGCCCTCTATTCCCATTTTGCTGAGAGTTTTTATCATGAATGGATGTTGAACTTTGTCAAATGCTTTTTCAGCATCTATGGAGATGATCATGTGGTTTTTGTCCTTTTTGTTTATGTGGTGAATGATGTTTATGGATTTTCAAAGGTTGTACAATGCTTGCATCCCTGAGATGAATCCCACTTGGTCATGGTGTATGATCCTTTTGATGCATTTTTGAATTCGGTTTGCTAATATTTTGTTGAATATTTTTGCATCTATGTTCATCAGGGATACTGGTCTGTAATTTTCTTTTTTAGTGGGGTCTTTGCCTGATTTTAGTATTAGGGTGATGCTGGCTTTATAGAATGAGTTTGGGAGTATTCCCTCCTCTTCTATTTTTTGGAGCACTTTAAGGTGAATGTGTATTATGTCTTCTCTGTATGTCCGATAAAATTCTGAGGTAAATCCATCTGGCCCGGGGGTTTTGTGTTTGGGTAGTTTTTTGATTACCACTTCAATTTCATTGCTGATAAGTGGTCTGTTTAGATTTTCTGTTTCCTCCTTGGTCAGTCTTGGGAGGTTGTATTTTTCTAGGAAGTTGTCCATTTTTCTAGGTTTTCCAGGTTTTTAGTATGTAGGTTTTCATAGTATTCTCTAATAATTCTTTGTATTTCTGTGGGGTCCATCATGATGTTTCCTTTTTCATTTCTGATTCTGTTGATATGTGTTGATTCTCTTTTTCTCTTAATAAGTCTGGCTAGAGGCTTACCTATTTCGTTTGTTTTCTCAAAGAACCAGCTCTTGGTTTCATTGATTTTTTCTATTGTTTTATTCTTCTCAATTTTGTTTATTTCTTCTCTGATCTTTATTATGTCCCTCCTTCTGCTGACTTCGGGCCTCATTTGTTCTTCTTTTTCCAATTTCGATAATTTTCACTTTAGACTATTCATTTGGGATTGTTCTTCCTTCTTTAAATAGGCCTGGATTGCTATATACTTTCCTCTTAAGACTGCTTTCGCTGTGTCCCACAGAATTTGGGGCTTTGTGTTGTTGTCATTTATTTCCATGTATTGCTGGATCTCTATTTTAATTTGGTCGTTGATCCATTGACTATTTAGGAGCATGTTGTTAAGCCTCCATGTGTTTGTGAGCCTTTTTGCTTTCTTTGTACAATTTTTTTCTAGTTTTATACCTTTGTGGTCTGAAAAGTTGGTTGGTAGAATTTCAATGTTTTTGAATTTACTGAGGCTCTTTTTGTGGCCTAGTATGTGGTCTATTCTGGAGAATGTTCCATGTGCACTTGAGAAGAATGTGTATTCTGTTGCTTTTGGATGTAGAGTTCTGTAGATGTCCAAGTAGAACATCTGTAGATGTTCTAGTGTGTTGTTCAGTGCTTCTGTGTCATTACTTATTTTCTGTCTGGTGGATCTGTCCTTTGGAGTGAGTGGTATGTTTAAGAGAATTAACTTAAATGAATACATTTAAATGAATACATTTAATGAATACATTGCATTCTATTTCCTCCTTTAATTCTGCTAGTACCTGTTTCACATATACTGGTGCTCCTGTATTGGGTGCATATATATTTATAATGGTTATATCCTCTTATTGGACTGACCCCTTTATCATTATGTAATGTTCTTCTTTACCTCTTATTACTTTCTTTGTTTTGAAGTCTATTTTGTCTGACACTAGCACTGCAACACCTGCTTTTTTCTTCCTGTTGTTTGCATGAAATATCTTTTCCATCCCTTGACTTTTAGTCTGTGCATGTGTTTGGGTTCGAGGTGAGTCTCTTGTAAGCAGCATATAGATGGGTCTTGCTGTTTTATCCATTCTATTACTCTGTGTCTTTTGATTGGTGCATTCAGTCCATTTACATTTAGGGTGATTATGGAAAGATATGTACTTATTGCCATTGCAGGCTTTAGATTTGTGGTTACCAAAGGTTCAAGGTTAGCTTCTTTACTATCTTACTGTCTAACTTAACTTGCTTATTGAGCTATTATAAACACTGTCTGATGTTTATTTCTCTCCCTTCTTATTCCTCCTCCTCCATTCTTTATATGCTGGGTGTTTTTTTCTGTGCTCTTTTGTGTTTCCTTTGACTCCCCCTTTTTTTTTTTTTTTTATAAATAATTATTTTTTACTGAAGGGTAGTTGACGCACAGTATTACATTACATTAGTTTCAAGTGTACAACACAGTGGTAGAACATTTATATACATAATTCTAGGTTCCAGCTATCACCCTACCAAGCTGTTACAATATCTTGACTATATTCCTTATGCTATACATTACATCCTGGTTACTTATTTATTTTACCATTGGAAGTCTGTCCTTTTTTTTTTTCTTTTTTTTTGTGAGGGTATCTCTCATATTTATTGATCAAATGGTTGTTAACGACAATAAAATTCTGTATAGGGGAGTCAATGCTCAATGCACAATCATTAATCCACCCCAAGCCTAATTTTCGTCAGTCTCCAATCTTCTGAGGCATAACAAACAAGTTCTTACATGTAGAACAAATTCTTACATAATGAATAAGTTACATAGTGAACAGTACAAGGGCAGTCATCACAGAAACCTTCGGTTTTGCTCATGCATTATGAACTATAAACAGTCAGTTCAAATATGAATACTCATTTGGTTTTTATACTTGATTTATATGTGGATACCACATTTCTCTCTTTATTATTATTATTTTTAATAAAATGCTGAAGTGGTAGGTAGATACAAGATAAAGGTAGAAAACATAGTTTAGTGTTGTAAGAGAGCAAATGTAGATGATCAGGTGTGTGCCTGTAGACTATGTGTTAATCCAAGCTAGACAAGGGCAATAAAACATCCACGTATGCAGAAGATTTCTCTCAGAACAGGGGGGGTGAGGTTCTAAGCCTCACCTCTGTTGATCCCCAATTTCTCACCTGATGGCCCCCCTGCGACTGTGCCTGTCTTAGGTTGTTCCTCCCTTGAGGAATCTTACCCGTCTCTGGCTAACCAGTCATCTTCCAGGGCCATACAGGGAAATGTGAAGTTGGTAAGTGAGAGGGAAGCCTTATTGTTTGAAAAGGTTAGCTTTTTACTTCTTTGCATATTTATGCCCTGTGGCTTCTATGCCCAGCATTTGTCTTGAGGTATCTTTACCACTTGGAAGAATTATGATACTCGGTAAATTTGATATGAGGCACGAATTCTATTTAAGGGTTGTAATTAGGAAGGAAGAAGAAAAGCTATAGAAGTAGCAGGCGGAAGAAAACATGGGAAGATTGATTATTTCTTTGACATATCTTCTTGTAGAGTAACTTCAGCATGTATAGGTTTTAAACTACTACTTAAATTGCGCACACACATTAACATAATAGGAGTATAGTTACATAACCAAAGCATACCTGTAATTACCAGCCATCTCCAGTGAAACCAAGAAAACCAGTTAGGCACCTTAGGCATTTGTGAAAACTTATCTATGATATGGTGGATACTGTCCAACTGAACTTGAACAGTCTGAGAGAAATCAGACAAATTAAAACAACCCGTTCCTGGGGAATGTTCACATCCCATATGTTCTTTTAACAGTAAATAGTCTGTAGTTGTAAGACTTTGGAGCGCTACAATTTGCACTTCTCCAAATTCTTGGTTGAGTTCCAACAGTATAGATCCAGTCAAATTTGTTGTTTTACTGTATGCACAGGCCAGCTTAGATATCTCCTTCCTCATTCCCATGGCAAGTCCAGGAACTGGTGGGATGAGTGCATCTACAGCTGTAGCAGTGCGTGGATCTTTGTTGGGGTTTTTTGATGATCATCTTCTGGCATGAGTCTTCCAGAGAGTGCAGATGTTGGAAGTTCTTTTTCATATCGTATCTTAGTTCATTTTCGGGGTAGCCCAATTAGGCTTTGATCCTCTGTATAAACACAAACAGACCCTTTGCCTACACTTTTATATGCCCTTTATACCCTTGTGTAGGACTCATTGAAGGTCTCCACACAGGAACTGCCTTTTCTTTTTTTTTTTTAGTGTCATTAATCTACACTTACATGACGAATATTATGTTTACTAGGCTCTCCCCTATACCAGGACCCCCCTATAAACCCCTTTACAGTCACTGTCCATCAGCATAGCAAATGTTGTAGAATCACTACTTGCCTTCTCTGTGTTGTACAGCCCTCCCTTTTCTCCCACCCCCCATGCATGCTAATCTTAATACCCCCCTACTTCTCCCCCCCTTATCCCTCCCTACCCACCCATCCTCCCCAGTCCCTTTCCCTTTGGTACCTGTTAGTCCATTCTTGAGTTCTGTGATACTGCTGCTGTTTTGTTCCTTCAGTTTTTCCTTTGTTCTTATATTCCACAGATAAGTGAAATCATTTGGTATTTCTCTTTCTCCGCTTGGCTTGTTTCACTGAGCATAATACCCTCCAACTCCATCCATGTTGCTGCAAATGATTGGATTTGCCCTTTTCTTATGGCTGAGTAGTATTCCATTGTGTATATGTACCACATCTTCTTTATCCATTCATCTATTGATGGACATTTAGGTTGCTTCCAATTCTTGGCTATTGTAAATAGTGCTGCAATAAACATAGGGGTGCATCTGTCTTTCTCAAACTTGATTGCTGCATTCTTAGGGTAAATTCCTAGGAGTGCAATTCCTGGGTCAAATGGTAAGTCTGTTTTGAGCATTTTGATGTACCTCCATACTGCTTTCCACAATGGTTGAACTAACTTACATTCCCACCAGCAGTGTAGGAGGGTTCCCCTTTCTCCACAGCCTCGCCAACATTTGTTGTTGTTTGTCTTTTGGATGGCAGCCATCCTTACTGGTGTGAGGTGATACCTCATTGTAGTTTTAATTTGCATTTGTCTGATAATTAGCGATGTGGAGCATCTTTTCATGTGTCTGTTGGCCATCTGTATTTCTTTTTTGGAGAACTGTCTGTTCAGTTCCTCTGCCCATTTTTTAATTGGGTTATTTGTTTTTTGTTTGTTGAGGCGTGTGAGCTCCTTATATATTCTGGACGTCAAGCCTTTATCGGATGTGTCATTTTCAAATATATTCTCCCATACTGTAGGGATCCTTCTTGTTCTATTGATGGTGTCTTTTGCTGTACAGAAGCTTTTCAGCTTAATATAGTCCCACTTACTCATTTTTGCTGTTGTTTTCCTTGCCCAGGGAGATATGTTCAAGAAGAGGTCACTCATGTTTATGTCTAAGAGGTTTTTGCCTATGTTTTCTTCCAAGAGTTTAATGGTTTCATGGCTTACATTCAGGTCTTTGATCCATTTTGAGTTTACTTTTGTATATGGGGTTAGACAATGGTCCAGTTTCATTCTCCTACATGTAGCTGTCCAGTTTTGCCAGCACCACCTGTTGAAGAGACTGTCATTTCGCCATTGTATGTCCATGGCTCCTTTATCAAATATTAATTGACCATATATGTCTGGGTTAATGTCTGGATTGTCTAGTCTGTTCCATTGGTCTGTGGCTCTGCTCTTGTGCCAGTACCAAATTGTCTTGATTACTATGGCTTTATAGTAGAGCTTGAAGTTGGGGAGTGAGATCCCCCCTACTTTATTCTTCTTTCTCAGGATTGCTTTGGCTATTCGGGGCTTTGACTCCTTTTTTGAGTAGTTGATTTTATTTTTTGCCTTTAGTTAGTATTTGGTTGGTCTACTTTCTTTGCTGTGATTTTATTTTCTCTGGTAACATCTGTTTAGTCTTAGGAGTGCTCCCGTCTTGAATTGTCCCTCTAGAATACCCTGTAGAGGTGGTTTGTGGGAGGCAAATTCCCTTAACTTTTGCTTGTCTGGGAATTGTTTAATCCCTCCTTCATATTTAAATGATAATCATGCTGGATACAGTATCCTTGGTTCAAGGCCCTTCTCTTTCATTGCATTGAATATATCATGCCATTCTCTTCTGGCCTGTAAGGTTTCTGTTCAGAAGTCTGATGATAGCCTGATGGGTTTTCCTTTGTAGGTGACCTTTTCCTCTCTCTAGCTGCCTTTAAAACTCTGTCTTTGTCCTTGATCTTTGCCATTTCAATTAGTATGTGTCTTGGTGTTGTCCTCCTTGGGTGCCTTGTGTTGGGTGTTTTGTGTGCTTTTGTGGTCTGAGTGACTATTTCCTCCCCCAGTTTGGGGAAGTTTTCGGCAATTATTTCTTCAAATACACTTTCTATCCCTTTTTCTCTCTCTTCTTCTTCTGGTACCCCTATAATGCGGATATTGTTCCTTTGGATTGGTCACACAGTTCTCTTATATTGTTTCATTTCTGCGTCAGCTTCTATGTGTTCCTGTTCTCTGGTTTCTATTCCGTTAATGGCCTCTTGCATCTTGTCCATTCTGCTTTTAAGTTCTTCTAGAGATTGTTTTACTTCTATAGTCTCCCTCCCTACTTTGTCCATTAGCTCTTGCATTTTTCTCTGCAGTTCCATCAGCATGGTTATGACCTTTATTTTGAATTCTTTTTCAGGAAGATTGGTTAGGTCTATCTCCCCAGGTTCCCTCTCATGGGAGGACGTCTGTGTGATTCTTGTCTGGATCAAATTCTTCTGCCTTTTCATGGCAATAGAGGTGGTTGTGGGGAGTTGGCACGTGTATCAGCTGGGAGAACATCCCTTCTTGCTAGTTTGTGGCCTTCCTCTCCTGGGAGAATGGTGACCCCTAGCAGCTTGTGCTGGGCAGCTGCGCGCAGACAGGGTCTCTGATTCTTGCCCAGCCGCTGTGGAAGAAGCTCTGCCCGGCTGCTGTGGGCATGGCTGGCCTCAGGCTGCTGCTCTGCTATGGCAGAGCCGTGCCAGAGGGGGAATGGGCGGGTGGCTGTTTATTGCGTGAGGGGCCTCCAAGCTGCACTGCCACCCACGGGGTTAGGGCTCCTGGAGTTCCCCGGGATTCCTGGGTGCAGGGTTGAATGTGCCACGATGCTTCATCCAGCTGTGAGCCCTTGTCTCTTTAAGACTTTCAAAAAGCACTCGCTTTTCTTTTGTCCCGGGGCGCCAGCTGCGGGGACCCACTCGCAGGTTTTACCGTCCCATTTCCCTAGTATCCAGCACACCACGCACTGTGTGTCTGTGCTCCCAGTGCGGACGGCTAAGGCTAGGTATTTAGCAGTCCTGGGCTCCCTCTCCCTCCCCGCTCCGACTCCTCTCCTCCTGCCAGGAGCTGGGGTGAGGGGCACTTGGGTCCCACCGGGCTGCGGCTTGTATCTTACCCCCTTCATGAGGTGCTGGGTTCTCGCAGATGTAGATGTACTCTGGCTGTTGTCCTGTATCTTCTTGTCTCTCTTTTAGGAATTGTTCTATTTGTTGTATTTTCCAAAATATGTATGTTTTTGGGAGGAGATTTCCGCTGCTCTACTCACGCTGCCATCTTGGCACCTCCAAGCCTTTTTATACTACCCCAGAATTCTATTCCTCAAAATTAGAAAAGAAAGTAACACTTTCTAATACATTCTATCAGGCCAGTATTACCCTGATACCAAAGTAAGACAAACATATGCCAAGAAAACTACAGAGTAATATTCCTTATGAATGTAGAGGCAAAAATCTTCAACAATATACAAGCAACCCAAATCCAGCAGTATATATATATATATATTTTTTTTAGTATATTAAAAGGATTTTATACTATGACCAAGTGGGATTTATCTCAGGAATGTACCACAAGATCATCTCAACTGATGTAGAAAAAGCATTTGAGAAATCCAACACCCATTTCATAATAAAAACACTTAACAAACTAGCAACAGAAGGGAAATTCCTCAACACAATAAAGTGATTTTGAAATACCCACATACTTAAAGACTGAAAGATTTCCTGCTAGGATCAGGAAAAAGACAAGGATGACCACTTCACCACTACCATTCAACATTGTACTGGAAATTTTAGCCAGACTAATTGGGCAAGAAAAGGAAATAAAAGGTATCCAACTGGAAAAGAAGGAAATCAGAGGATATGACCTTATATATAGAAAACCCTAAAGAATCCACAAAAAATATGAGGATAAGCAAATTCAGCAAAGTTGTAAAACACAAAATCAACACTCAGTAATCAGTCATATTTTTATATATTAACAATGAATCCAAAAGGAAAATTAAGAAAACAATTTCATTCACAACATCATCAAAAAGAATAAAATACTTAGGAATAAATTTAACCAAGGAGGTGCAAGACTTGTATACTGGAAACTACAAAACATTAATGAAAGAAATTAAAGAAGACCCAAATACACAAATGGAGACAATTTGTGTTCATGAATGGGAAGATGGCAATACTCCCCAAAGTGATCTACAGATACAGTGCAATCCTATCAAAATCACAACTGGTTTTTTTTTTTTTTTTGCAAAAAATGGAAAAACTCATCTTAAAATTAATGTGGAATTGCAAGGGCCTAGAACAGGCAAAATAACCTTGAAAAAGGACAAATTTGGAAGACTCACACTACACAATTGAAGAACTTATTACACTGCTATCATAATCAAAAGTGTGGTAATCATAAGCATAGACATATAAGTCAATAGAATAGAATTGAAAGTACAAAAATAAATGCTCATGTATATGGTCAACTGATTTTTGTTAAGAGTGTCACAGACCGTTCAATGGAGAGAGAAGTCTCTTCAATAAATGGTCCTAGGACAACTGGCTATTCACATGCAAAATAAAATTAAGTCAGACCCTTATCTTACACCATTTACAAAAAAATTAACTCAAAATAGACCAAAGATCTAAATGTAAGAGCTAGAAATATAAAACTCTACATAGGGTAAAGCTTAGTAATCTTGGATTTGGCAGTGGACTCTTAGGTATGACACTAGTAACAGAAGAGAAAATATGTTTTAAGAAACAAACTTGCAACTTGGTAGTAAGTAAACCATAGAAATGCACAGTATAAAGAATACAGACAACAATATTGTACTATACTCATCAAACTTGTTAAAAGACTAGAACTTAATTATTCCAACACTAAAAAGAAAGGATAATTATATAACGTGTTAGAGGTGTTAAAATATCACTGCAATGGCAATCATATTACAATATATAAATGGTCAAATTAACATGTACACCTTAAATTTATACAATGTTATATATCAAGTATGTGCAATAAAAAGAACAAAATTAGATAAGCTGAACTTTGTCAAACTTAAAAATATTGATGCATCAAAGGACACTATCAAAAAAGTAAAAAGGCAATCCACAGAATGGAAGAAAATATTTATAAATCATATTATCTAATAATGGTACAGTATCCAGACAATATAAAGAATTCTTACTCAACAAAAAGACAAATAAACTAATTAAAAAATGGGCAACAATCCTGAACAGACATTTCTCTATGGGAGATACATAAATAGCCAAAAAATACATCAAAAGATGCTTAACATCATTGGTCACTGGGGAAATCCAAATCAAAACTACCATGAAACACTACTTCATGCACACTAGGGTAGCTATAATTTTAAAAAAAGAAATGGAAAAGAAAAGAGAAAGTAACAAGTATTGGTGAGAATATGGAGAAATTGGAATCCAAAACACTGTGGGTTTCTATACAAAATGGTGCAGCTGCTATGGAAAACCATTTGGCAAATCCTCAAAAAGTCAAACACAGAGTTACATTCAAGCCAACAATTCCACTACAGTGTGTACCCAAGAACTGAGAACAGCTCAAGTAAAAGTTTATAATGAATACTCATAGCAGCATTACTCACAACAGCCAAAAGGTGCAAACAATCTCAAAGTCCATCAGCTGATGAACCAAACATAGTGTATCCACAAAATGGAGTATTATCTAACCATAAAAAGGAATGAAGTACTGATAAATACTGCAATATGGATGAACCTTGAGAACATTACACTATGTGAAAGAACCAGACACAAAAGGCCACATATTATATGATTTCATTTATATGAGCATCCAGAATGGACAAATACATAGAAAGCAGATTAGTGGTTGCTAGGGCCTGGTGGGAGGGGGGAATGGGGAGTGATTATTTAATGATATGGATTTCCTTTTGGGGTAATAAAAATGTTCTCAAACTAAACAGTGGAACAGTTACACAACAATGTGGATGTGCTAAAAGCTATTGAATTATATACCTTAAAATGGTTAAAATAGTGAATTTTTTATGTGAAATTATCCTCAATAAAATTCTATTCTCCTTCCACATAAAATAGTACCTGAAGATATAAAAATATCAAGTATATTTTAGCTTTTTCTCTTATGAGTGGGAGCAATAGTCACTAACATTAGTTTTAGAGTTTACGAAATACTTTGCCATACAATCTTAAATAATCTTCTCAATCCATGAGGTAGATACTATTACCACAACTTAAGAGATAAGAAAACTGAGGCTCAGAAAAGTTTAAGTCATATAGCTAGGAAGTGGGAGCGTTGGCTAATCAACCAGATTGGTCTGGCGCCACTGAATTATACTGTCTTCAAGACAAAAAGCTCTAACATCTGATAAGCTTAAAATAGGACAGGAGATACTGTGTACAGGCATCTTTGGCAAGTTTTCTTCTTCCAAAGTTAGTATTTTAATGAATGTAGTAAAAATATTCACTGTATACGAATTAATATGTTTTAACAAAACCAATGTAAACTACTATTGTAAGAGCAGCATAAAGCAGTGTGTTACATATTTCTCCTTTTCTAATTTTCTGAAGATCTGGGTTTAAGCATTTCAGTGCAAGATATGCTAAAATGTTAGCATATCCTCTCGAAGTTTAGCATAATGTTTACAGGGCATGGCAGTGAAGTAATGAGATGATTGTACATGTTCCTTATACAACTGGCTTCATTACGTTATAGTCACATTTCCTATTAAGGATTAACTAGTGAATGACACGTCAGTGGTTTTCTAACACTCTAATGAGTTCTATAGATACTCCTGAGGGGAGAAACTGAAGAGTCAGGGTTATTCAACCCTGTATCAAGCAGAACAGCCTCCTAATGATTTTCCAAGTTGGGTTTTTCCTTAAGATACTCTTTAAAGAAAGGATCCACAGCTTAAAAAAACATATTTATTGAAAACCACAATACATTTATGGTCTTCACTTCAGACATTTTCAAAAATCTTTGCAACTTGGCAAGTATTATATAATTAAGATTATTTCTAAATACAAGCATAGAAGTGCTAAGGAGGCTCTCACTGTATACTTGGTTTATGAGTTTTCTTATTTTTTCGGTTCAATTAAAACCATCTTGGTAATCCCCATTTATTACAGAGCAGGCAGGATAACCACACATTCAGAAATAAGGGATCTGTCTCAGGTGATAGGGTGAAGCATGAGCAGGGTCCAGACATGAAGTTCCCCCTCCAGGTGGATTAGCTAGCTGGATGGTACCTTGTTCAAAAAGCCTTGGCGACTTGTAGTCATTCCACGTACTGGGACCTGAAGGTACAGTGTCTCTACTTGTGCATGCCACCACTTCAGCTGGCTATAGGCCAGTAATGTCTGGAACTTGTGCTAGCTCATTGGCAAAGATTAGCCTCTCTTCCTCCTATGGTCCAGATTATCCCTTGGTTCCCTTGACGGAAAACCCTCTCCAGAAGCAACATGTGGTACAGTAGAAATTATGAAATATAAACAGATAACCTGGGTTCAAATCCTAGCTCTATCTATTAGTATCCCCTCATGCCTCAACTCTCTGGGCCTAAATTTGTTCCTGGCACTTACCTCATGGGTTATTAAAGATGGATTAAATGAAGCAGTGCAGCAGTTCCCATCGTGTGGGCTACAGACCCCTGGGTATCTATGGCCATATTACAAGAGGTCTGAAAAAGCGTATACTAGACAAAAAGAATCATTAAGGGATTAAGACAAAAGCCTTGGAGTACAATCATCTAGGTTCAAATAATGGCTTTATTACTGGAATAAGTTACTTAGCCTTTCTGTCTCAGTACCTCATTGTAAATTAGAGAAAACAGTACTCATCTTATTTGGTTATTGTGAGGATTAGCTGAATCTATACATGTGAAGTGCTTAGAACAATAGCTGGTATAGTAAGAATTCAACTGAGTTAGCGATTATTACTACTACATATGCTCATGCTTTTTTTGAAAGTACAACTATTATCATGTGGGTGTCTGCCAAGGCTTTTATGTAAAAAAAAAAAAAGAAAGAAAGAAAAGGGGTTATTATACTTGAGAAGGTTAAAAACTGCTTAGATAATAGTTGTAAAACTATCCAGTACACTACCTGCCATATCCTAATCCAGAGTGGTTAAGGATTTTGTGGCCTAACATATGGTGTGTCCTGGAGAATGGTCCATGTTCTTATGAGAGTATGTATGTACACTGTTGTTGGATGGAGTGTTCTGTTCTGTACGTATTTGGTATATATCTAATTGATTTATAATTTTGTCCAAGCCCTTTATTACTTATATTGATCTTCTATCTGGTGGTTCTATCCATTATTGAAAGTGGGATATTGAACTCTCCAACTGTAACTATAAAACTGTCTAGAGAGATCTTCGATTCTGAAAATTTTTGTTTCACATATTTTGGGGCTCTTCTGTTATGTATACATATGTTTATGATTATTACATCTTCTTGCTGTATTGAAACTTTTACCAATATATAATGTCTTTTGTCCCTTGCAAGCTTTTTTGATTTAAAGCCATTTTGAAATTTAATAGCCACCCCAGCTCTCTTTTGGTTATCATTTGCATGGAATATCTTTTTCCATTCTTTTAATTTCATGTCTTTCTATCTACTATGAGTCTCTTATAGAAAGTATGTAAGTGGATCATGGGGTTTTTTAAACCAGTCTGCCAACTTCTTTTAATAGAATTCAATCCATTTACACTTAAGGTAATTACTGATAAGGAAGAATTTACTTCTGCCATTTATCTATGTTTTCTGTATGTTTCATATCTTTTTGTTCCTCATTTCCTTTACTACTCTCCTTTTAAAAAATTAATCTAAATCCTGTTAAGATTCATCGGACGCTTGGTTTTCCCAATCAAATGATCACCTCTCCCCCTATTTAAATAGTTTCTGATGAACATCTCCTTCATGACTCTGTCCCAAAATGTTTAAAAGAGAGGACCTACCTTTCCTGGCCATGAAAGTAATCTCAGGTTCCATCCCTATTTTCACCAGCTGAATCTTTTGCCACTTAAACACACACCTATCATACACTATACACCATTCATACATAAAGTTTACTATTAATATCTGTTCCCTACCTACATGTGGCCTGGGGTAGGCTGGATCCTAGAATATTTAGGAAGGGCCTCTTGATAACTAGCAGACAAGTGAGAGGCAAAGTAGCTTACATTGTAGGAGCGGGGGTGCCTCTGTTTCCACTGCACCAGGAGCAGTTGGGCTACCACCAAGGTAGCGATGAGGATGAGGACCATTTCAGCGTGCATGGCTTCGTGGCCACGGTGCTTGGCATGCATGCGTGCATGCTCGACCCTGAAAGCCAAACAGATGGGGTAAGCCAGGTCAGGGATAGTGTGGTGGTAAAGGAGCAGTGCTTTCCAGGAATATCCCACCAGTCCATGGCTTAGAACACACTCATGTGCTTTGCAGCTGTAGGATACTATACAATTAGGGGATAGAAACACATGCTCTAGGGGACAGGCATTTGGGGATATAAGAGAGGCTCTGTGGACCCGTTACGAAGCTCAGCTATTGGGGTTAAAGGTGGGTAGTCTGCTGCCCATCCCCTTCCTTATAGCAGGGAAGAAGTTCCAGGAGAAGTCTGTGTCACTGCCCATTTCAGTCCTTTTTCAACCTGTTACTGGAAGGAGAAAGCAACCCAGAGAGAAGGTTATAGCCATAAGGCATCATACTTTCAGTCAATGATATTTATGATACCAGTAACTGCAAACGTGTACTGATTTCAGGGTTAAAGTCTTGCTTTATTCGTCCTACCCTCTCTTTCAAGACCAGGGATCCTGAAGACTAGTTAAAACCAAAAAATCTGCTTCAACTTTATACTAATCCAACAGTGACTTCACCATCAGCATCCACGGGTAAATAGCCTTCTAAAGGACTAAAGGAGAATACAACTGGAAACTCTTATTTAATCTGAGGCTGGTATTCTCTTGTCCTGAGGATTGGTAGCAAGTGATTCCCTTGGTTAATACAGGCAAAAATCTTCCTCTAAGAACAGAGAATAGTCACTCCTACAACTCTGTATCAGAGCTGGCCAAGTAAGAGGAATGAGGAAGGAGTGAGACAGAAAATTAAATACCAATGTGCCCTGTAGTCAGGAGTTTTTATGCAAACTTTCCATACATCAGGGTATTAGGGAGGGAGGGAAAGGACAACATAGATGGTATATTCATAGAATTCCCAAGTGCAATGAAAGACTAAAAGCAATAAGAACCCAATGACATGAATTATGGGTAGATAAATGATAAAGGAAATATAGCAAAAAGTTAATTATAGAATCTAGGTGGTAGGTATATGGGTGTTCACTGTACAGTTCTTTCAATTTTCCTGTTTATTTGAGTTTTTTTCCTAATAAAATGTTTAGGGGGAAAACTTTGGGGGCAGAGTGGCTAGCCAAATGTCAGCTGCCAGCCAGCCACAGAACCTAAAGTTCTTCTTACATAAAACTCTATCATAGGTGAAAAATCTTGACAGAAAGATAATAGGGAGGAGGAGTCAGAAACTTGGGTTCAGACACACCTACACAGCCTTGGTCAAGAAAATCTTCATCTCTACATCACAATTTCTTCATCTGTTCAAAGAAGTCCATATATTTTTTCTGCTTCTCTCATAGGGTTGTTGTGTTAAACTAAAAGGGCAAAGATTTCTTTAAAAACCTAAGGACTGTGGAGTTATAAAGATTAAAAAGAGTTAAATTTCTTGTTCTCAGACAGTTTATAACTGAATAGATATGCACAAGAAATCAAAGAAAGGATCTGGAAAAGAGCAGAAATAATATAGTTCAAGTTCCCACTCAATGCAAAAATTATTTTTGCAATCCTTTTAATACTTACTGAATATTGGCTCAGAATATATACCTCTTAAGATAACCTATTCCAGAACCAATGGTGTCTGGCACATTTAGGACTCATATATGCTTATGAAGGAATAAAATTCCACTGCCTTAAGAGGTAAGAAGCTCACTACTTCTCAGTATACTAAGATTACTAAAGATGTTTCTGATAATGAGACAAAATCTATCTTCTTACAGCTTCAATCCATTGGACGTAATCCTATACTATGAAACAACAAAGGATATATCCACTATCTTTTCCCAATGCCACCCCTTTAGAGATTTATCATGACCTTATTTAAAATAACAAAACCAAAACTGAAAGAACAAAACAGCAGAAGACTCACAGAACCCAAGAATGGACTAACAGTTACCAAAGGGAAAGGAACTGGGGAAGTTGGGTGGGAAGGGAGGGATAAAGGGGGAAAAGGGGTATTACGATTAGCATACATAATGTAGTGGGAGGGAGATATGGAGAAGGCAGTATAACACAGAGAAGACAAGTAGTGATTCTATAGCATCTTACTATGCTGATGGACAGTGACTGTAATGGGGTATGTGGTAGGGACTAGTAATCATAATACTGCTCATGTAATTGTACATTAATAGCAAAAAAAAATGAAAATAAAAATAACAAAACCAAAATCAATTCAGTCCTACCACCATTTTCCTATGCCCTTTTAGGTTAATAGTTCTAGATCTTTTAAACACTACTCATATAACATAGTATGAAGTATATTAATCCTGGCTGCTTACTAGACATCATCTAGCTAAAGATCTTTACATGCGGTGTTTACAACAAAATTGGTGTGAACTCAGGAAAGTAGAGCAAGCACATGGTGTTGTTACCTCAAGGCGCATAGTATATATATTTCTATGACCATCTTACAAATTTCAGAATATTTTGGTGGCTGAGGTATACAAGTGGTGCATATTAAGCTTAAAGTCACCTAAAATCTTGCTGGGTTTGTGATACGAGTTGATATTTTTGTCATTTCATATTTTTGTAATAAGTAGTTTTAATCTAAATGAAGGTTGTTTTTTTTTTTACCCCCTCACTATTTAACTTTACTTGGTTAATTTCAGCTCACTGGTCAGCTTCATTGTGAAGTCTATGGGGCAAGCACTCTGAACTCCTTTACTGATGAGAAATCATGACTAAGATATTTGTTGACTCACTCTGGTTACAAAGCAAGTTAGTAGCAGCGATGAGATCAGAAAACAAACCTCCGATTTTCTCAACCAGAGCTCTCTGCCCTGTTTAGCGGATAACGACAATGCTAATGATGATAATCTTCTTCAAAGCAGGTAACACTGGAAGCTTACCACATGGCAGGCAATGTTTCAAGAATTTCACATATATTAATCCTCACAACTCTATGAGGTATAGGTACTGTTGTGATCCTCATTTTACAAACTGGGAAAGCTAAGGTGGTGTGAAGTTAAGTAACTTGCCCAAGATCACATAGCTAGGAATGGCAGAATTAGTTTTCAAACCCAGATAGATGGTTTGGTACAATTACCTATAAACTCCCCAGGACTGACCCAAGTACTGGAAAAGACCCCAAATGACCTGTCTTACTGGTCATGAGTCATTGCCTCCCACAGACAAGAAAGCAAAAGGAAAATATTTCTTCAGTAATTATGATGTCAAAGGCTCAGTTCCCCACTGTTCCTAACTTCAGGAAAGTACTTAGGTGGAATGTTTGAAGTAAAATGGGCAGAACTGCATTCTACTACTACAACTCTATTAGCATGATTAACTACAGTTCCCAGCCTCAGGGGCCCGCACTGTCACACTTACCTCCACTGCTCCTCTGGGGAGAGGTCTGACAAATCAACCTGTAGAAAGACACCACCAGAACAATCCATTACTGTCTCAGAACTGCCCCTGCCCAACATAAGGTGCTCACGCATTCTTCCAAATTTTCAAGGATTACTGGAAGCTTCAATGGTCACAATCTCTATGAAGCCATCCCCAGTACTCTATTTCCCACTGATCTCCCCTTTCTCTAGCCACTTGCTGCTTTGGCTCGTCTATGACTGGCAACGTGTTGCATGTCTGTGCTAGTAAATGAAGACAGAAAAGTAAACCTAGCTCCCAAGATGCTCAGTCTAGTGAGGAAGTCAGACACTGGCTAGAGCAAAAACTATGAATCAGAATTAGTGGGAGATGAAGCTAGATAACTATTCTGTCATATAATGCCATTTGACTCTAAATGGCCCCAAGGTAACGGGCATAACCTTAGACTAGGGGAAACTAAGCTATAGTTGCTGCTCTACTTTTAACTAGCAGTATGGCCTTCCAACCTCAGAGTTGGTTCTATGTGTTAGTCTTGTTCTTTTAGAGCAGGGTTTCTAACTTTGGCACTAGTGATACTTTGGGAGAGGTGGGGAGAGGGGAGCTGTCTGCACATTATAGGATTCTGAACAGCACTCCTGACCTCTAGCCAGAAGCAGCCTCACAGATGCAACAACCCAAAATGTCTACAAACATTGCCGAATGTCCCTTAGGGGATGAAAATTGGCCCCTGTTGAAAAAAAGCAAGACTAAACTCTTGAAGTTTAGGGTTCAAGTTAATTCCTTGCAGCCATACAGAAGTTTACCCAAGTCTCAGTACATAAAGTTACTCAATACATTCTTATACTGAACTGAGCTGAAAATGAAAATGTTTCTTGATGTAGGGTAGAGAAACAAGGCCTCATAATCACTCAAATGAATCAATCAACAAATATTCCTTCAGTAATTATGATGTCAAAGGCTCAGTTCCCCACTGTTCCTAACTTCAGGAAAGCACTTAGGTGGAATGTTTGAAGTAAAATGGGCAGAACTGCATTCTACTACTGTGTCAAATTGGCATGTGTTTTCTGGGCATCCCTTACGTGTGTATACTGAGAATGCCTGTCACTATTTAGGGAGGTCTTTCTGGTTTCTACAAGTACCAGCTAGTGGAGGAAAAGAAGAAGAAAGAAGGAGGAAAAAGAAGGAAGAAGGAGGGAGGGAGAGAGGAAGAAAGAGACAGAGGAAAGGAAGAAAGGAGCAAGAGGAACAATATCCCAAGGCTTAGCCTCGTCAATCAGGGTAATAGAGTCAAGTACTTCCTTCCTTTTCGTACTTCACATGTTGCCTCACAGAATTAATTCAGGTGTCCTGACTCAAGCTTTCATCTTCTCAGAAAGACAGAGGTCTCCTCTGAGAAGGGACAAGTGGATGGAAGACAGGGAATGGAAAGGCCCCTCTGGGAGGTACCTGAGCAGACAATCAAGGACCACATATCTAAAGGAACAATCAATACAGATGTCATGCTACCTATCAAAACTCTTTTTCTCCTTTCTAACTTGGACCTGCATTGCACCAAGCTGATCTATTCACTGTCCCAAAACATACGGGACTCATTCTTCTCTGGGCATTCTCACACACTTCCTTCGGCTTGCAATACTCTTATTTTTTTCCTATCAAAATCCAACTTAGCCTTTGCAATTAAGCTGCAATTTCACCTTCCCTGATCCTCTAGCTTAGTGAATTTAGCCCTCTGCTTTTCTCCAGCATGGATTTTTCTCCTTGTATTCAAAGGGCAACTGAAAGATACCCAAGGACTAGTATCAGTGTTATCTGGGTGCTTCTTAGAAATTCTCCACTCCAGACCTACTAAATCAGAATCCTCCTTTTAATAAGCTCTGGAGATGATTCATATGCACATTAATTTGAGAAGCACTGTTCTATACCACTCATTCATAGACTTATGTTACCCCAGACATGCTTTCCAGGTGATCTAATTGCTTCTTAAGTCCAGTGCCAAACTTGGGCTCAAAAGTCTAAGGAGGCTCTCATTCTCAGGTACTGACCCTGCATTTGAATGAGTGTGTGGGCCGTGGGAGTGTGTATCTCCTTAAAATTTGTGCCCCAGCACTTTGTTTCTTCACCCTATATCTATCTTGCTCTCATCCCATAAAGTTGGAAGACGCCACGGATCCCGGAACATGCTGGTTTTTGTATTTTGTGGAGAATAGCACAGAGTTGAGCGTATCATTAGTACCTAATGAGTACTTGTGGAATTGAACAGATTTCTCTCCGAGTGTAATACGTAAGTATGCCAACAATCCAGCACCCTACCTGGAGATACTTAAATGTGAGAGTAAACAAACACTTGAAAAACACTTAATAAGCATCTGGGAAAGAAGTATTCATTTAACACTAGAAGGCACCCAGAAAATTATGTCAAGAAACTACATGTGAAAACAACACAACTACATGTTCAAAGAAGCAAGACACATCCATTTAAGGGAAAACCAGGAAAATACAGAGATATGGGCCAAGCATGTAGACACCTCTCCATGAGATAGTGACCAAGCACGCACGCTACTGTCTATGTCTTAGTTTCTCTATGTGGAAAACAGAGAATAAGACTTCTGATTTCACTGTGGGACTGTGAGGGTAAAACCAAGTAATCTCACTGTCTTTCCTCCACAGAGAGTCGGAATACTTTATAAAGTACCAGGAGAAGATTGGGAACTGAATGTTGGTGAGGCACAGAGCAGAAAGGCTTTCAGAGCCTCAGGGAAAACAGCTAGGAAGGGCCAGCCTGAGACTAGGCCTGAGGCTTAGAGGACCATTTAGCACATCAAGGAATAGTATGAATGCTAAGAGTAAACAAAGACATGATTTAGCCTTACTATTTGCCTTCCAAACCAAACAATTATTTAAATTACATCAAAGCCAATCTTCCAGCTCAAGTGGAAAAAACAAGGACTGTTACAAACTACAGATATAATTAACCTGTATATATCTTTATTTGTTCTCTCTTTGAGTTTATTCATCTGGGGTCAAGCAGTAATAAGCCAGTCTGCAAGGGTCCTGTCCAGAGCTTAGGAAGCTAATCAGGTAGGCTCTCAGGGAAAGGTTACTGACTGATGGGCCCATATCCTACTCCTAAGACCTATACACAGAATTTTTTTTTGCCCACCAATCACTAACTTCCTAGTGTCTGACAAGGCACCTAGTCATGCCAAGCTACCTAAGTTCAGATTCGAAAGAGGTTAATACCTGTCAGGCAAAAGGCAAGAGAAAATTTCACAGAAATAGGAAATAAGATGGACTGCTATTTATTCTTAAGTGCAAAAGAATCCAGGACCCACCAGTGCAACCCACAAATGGGCCTTCTGTCCCCCACAAATACTGGATACTTGGTGATCTTTGAGTCTGTACACACCCTGGTAACTCTGTGCCCTAAGTCCCTCTCTTCCACCAAACCACATTGTGCCTTCCTGCAAAATACTGACCAGATCCTTCTGACTCCAGGAAGGCTCTTTAGAATGACTGCATTCATGAAGAAACAAACATCCTTTACTGGCTTGCTATGGAGGGGGCACAGCCCAGCAGTGTCAGCACCCTGAGAGCTTATTAAGAAATAGACAGAAACTCAGAATCTATCTTAGACCTCCTGAATAAGAATCTGCATTTAATAAAGTACCCACGTAATTCATAAGCATGTTTAAGTACCATACACAGTAACTTCAGTGCCCTGCAAGTTCTGTGCTTGGCTTATCATTTGTACATCCCCTCAACCACTAGCAATGACTTCATTGTTCTACTGTTTCCATGGCAGTGCCCTTTCCAGAATGTTATATAGTTGAAATCATACAGTATGCATCTCTTTCATATTGGGTTTCTTTCATTTGGTAGTATGCATTGAAGATTCCTCCATGTCTTGGTATGAGTGGGATCACGGGAAAAACAGTATAGTACAGAGAAGACAAATAGTGACTTTATGGCATCTTACTACACTGATGGACAGTGACTTCAATGGGGCCATTGGGGGGACTTGATAATATGGGTGAATGTAGTAACCACAATGTTTTCATGTGAAACCTTCATAAGAGTGTATATCAATGATACCTTAATGAAAAAAAAAAGATTCCTCCATGTCTTTTTATGGCTTGATAGCTTGTTTCTTTTTAGTGCTAAGTAATATTTCACTGTTTGGATATACCACCGTTTATTAATTCACCTGCTGAAAGACATCTTGGTTGCTTCCAAGGTTTGGCAATTATGAATAAAGCTGCTATAAACATGCACATTTTTGTATGGACATACACTTTCAACACCTATGGATAAATGTCAATACCGATGGAGTGCAATTGCTGGACTGTATGGTACTATGTTTAGTTTTGCAATAAACTAACAAACTACCTTCCAAAGCAGCTCTATTATTTTGAATACCTTCCAGCAAAAAAAGAGAATTTCTGCTGCTCTACATCCTTGTCAGCTTTTGGTGCTGTCAGTGTTCTGGATATTGGCCATTCTAACAATGTAGTGGATATAGCGTTGTTTTAATTTGCCTGAAACACACAATGAGGAGTATCTTTTCATACGCTTATTTGCCATCTATAAATCTTCAATAGTAACCCATATGGACAAGTCTTTAGCCCATTTTTAATCAGTTATTTTTCTTATTATTGAGTTTTAAGTGTTCTTTGTGTATTTTGGATTACAGTCCTTTACCAGATAGGTCTTTTGCAAGTATTTTAACCTAGTCTGTGGCTTGCCTTTTCATTCTCTTAAGAGTGGTTTTTGCAGAGAAGAAAAATTTTAATTAAGTCAAGTTTATCAATTCCTTCTGTCATGGATCATGCTCTTGGTGTCGTATCTAAATAGGCACTGCCAAATGCAAGGTCACCTATTCTTTTTTTTTTTGGTATCATTGATATGCAATCGCATGAGCAATACTGTAGTTACCAGATTCTCCCCATTATCAAGTCCTCACTACATACCCCATTACAGTCATCATCCATCAGCATAGTAAGATGCTACAGTCACTACTTGTCTACTCTGTGCTATTCTGCCTTCCTGATGCCCCCTTATATTAGGTGTACTAACCATAATGCCCTTAAATCCCGTATCCCTCCCATTCCACCCACCCTCCCGTCCCTTTCACTTTGGTAACTGTTAGTCCATTCTTGGGTTCTGTGATTCTGCTACTGTTTTGTTCCTTCAGTTTTTTATTTGTTCTTTTTTTTTAAATTATTTTTTATTGAAGGGTAGTTGACACACAGTATTACATTAGTTTCAGGTGTACAACACAGTGATTCAACATTTATATACATGATAATTCTAGGTACCAGCTATCACCATACCAAGTTGTTACAATATTTTGACTATATTCCTTATGCTATACATTACATCCCGGTTACTTATTTATTTTACAATTGAACTTACTTTTTTTTTTGTGAGGGCATCTCTCATATTTATTGATCAAATGGTTGTAAACAACAATAAAATTCTGTATAGGGGAGTCAATGCTCAATGCACAATCATTAATCCACCCCAAGCCTAATATTCGTCAGTCTCCAACCTTCTGAAGCATAACAAACAAGTTCTTACATGGAGAACAAATTCTTACATAGTGAGTAAGTTACATGGTGAACAGTACAAGCGCAGTCATCACAGAAACTTTCAGATTTGCTCATGCATTATGAACTATAAACAGTAAGTTCAAACATGAATATTCATTTGATTTCTATACTTGATTTATATGTGGATACCACATTTCTCTCTTTATTATTATTATTTTTAATAAAATGCTGAAGTGGTAGGTAGATACGAGATAAAGGTAGAAAACAGAGTTTAGTGTTGTAAGAGAGCAAATGTAGATGATCAGGTGTGTGCCTGTAGACTATGTGTTAATCCAGGCTAGACAAGGGCAATAAAACATCCACATATGCAGAACATTTCTCTCAGAACAGGGGGGGTGAGGTTCTAAGCCTCACCTCTGTTGATCCCCAATTTCTCACCTCATGACCCCCCTGCGACTGTGCCTGTCTTAGGTTGTTCCTCCCTTGAGGAATCTTACCCGTCTCTGGCTAACCAGTCATCTTCTGGGGCCATACAGGGAAATGTGAAGTTGGTAAGTGAGAGAGAAGCCTTATTGTTTGAAAAGGTTAGCTTTTTACTTCTTTGCATATTTATGCCCTGTGGCTTCTATGCCCAGCATTAGTCTTGAGGTATCTTTACCACTTGGAAGAATTATGATACTTGGTAAATTCGATATGAGGCACGAATTCTATTTAAATGTTGTAATTAGGAAGGAAGAAGAAAAGCTATAAAAGAAGCAGGCGGAAGAAAACATGGGAAGATTGATTATTTCTTTGACATATCTTCTTGTAGAGTAACTTCAGCATGTATAGGTTTTAAACTACTACTTAAATTGTGCACACACATTAACCTAATAGGAGTATAGTTACATAACCAAAGCATACCTGTAATTACCAGCCATCTCCAGTGAAACCAAGAAAACCAGTTAGGCACCTTAGGCATTTGTGAAAACTTATCTATGATATGGTGGATACTGTCCAACTGAACTTGAACAATCTGAGAGAAATCAGACAAATTAAAACAACCCGTTCCTGGGGAATGTTCACATCCCATATGTTCTTTTAACAGTAAATAGTCTGTAGTTGTAAGATTTTGGAGCACTACAATTTGCACTTCTCCTAATTCTTCGTTGAGTTCCAACAGTATAGATCCATTCAAATTTGTTGTTTTACTGTATGCAGAGGCCAGCTTAGATATCTCCTTCTTCATTCCCATGGCAAGTCAAGGAACTGGTGGGATGAGTGCATCTACAGCTGTAGCAGTGCGTGAATCTTTGTTGGGGATTTTTGATGATCATCTTCTGGCATGAGTCTTCCAGAGAGTGCTGATGTTGGAAGTTCTTTTTCATATCGTATCTTAGTTCATTTTCGGGGTAGCCCAATTAGGCTTTGATCCTCTGTATAAACACAAACAGACCCTTTGCCTACATTTTTATATGCCCTTTATACCATTGTGTAGAACTCATTGGAGGTCACCACACAGGAACTGCTTTTTTGTTGTTGTTATCATTCAGCTACACATACATGATGAATATTATGTTTACTAGGCTCTCCCCTATACCAGGTCCCCCCTATAAACCCCTTTACAGTCACTGTCCATCAGCATAGCAAAATTTTGTAGAATCACTACTTGTATTCTCTGTGTTGTACAGCCCTCCCCTTTCTCCCACCACCCCCATGCATGCTAATCTTAATACCCCCCTTTTTCTTCCACCCCATTATCCCTCCCAACCCACCCCTCATGCCCAGTCCCTTTCCCATTGGTACCTGTTAGTCCATTCTTGAGTTCTGTGATTCTGCTGCTGTTTTGTTCCTTCAGTTTTTCCTTTGTTCTTATATTCCACAGATAAGTGAAATCATTTGGTATTTCTCTTTCTCCGCTTGGCTTGTTTCACTGAGCATAATACCCTACAGCTCCATCTATGTTGCTGCAAATGGTAGGATTTGTCCTTTTCTTATGGCTGAGTAGTATTCCATTGTGTATATTACCACCTCTTCTTTATCCATTCAGCTATCGATGGACATTTAGGTTGCTTCCAATTCTTGGCTAATGTAAATAGAGCTGCAATAAACAGAGAGGTGCATTGGTCTTTCTCAAACTTGATTGCTGCATTCTTAGGGTAAATTCCTAGGAGTGCAAGTCCTGGTCAAATGGTAAGTCTGTTCTGAGCATTTTGATGTACCTCCATACTGCTTTCCACAATGGCTGAACTAATTTACATTCCCACCAGCAGTGTAGGAGGGTTCCCCTTTCTCCACAACCTCGCCAACATTTGTTGTTGTTTGTCTTTTGGATGGCAGCCATCCTTACTGGTGTGAGGTGATAACTCATTGTAGTTTTAATTTGCATTTCTCTGATAATTAGCGGTGTGGAGCATCTTTTCATGTGTCTGTTGGCCATCTGTATTTCTGTTTTGGAGAATTGTCTGTTCAGTTCCTCTGCCCATTTTTTAATTGGGTTATTTGTTTTTTGTTTGTTGAGGCGTGTGAGCTCTATATATTCTGGACATCAAGCCTTTATCGGATGTGTCATTTTCAAATATATTCTCCCATACTGTAGGGATCCTTTTTGTTCTATTGATGGTGTCTTTTGCTGTACAGAAGCTTTTCAGCTTAATATAGACCCACTTACTCATTTTTGCTGTTGTTTTCCTTGCCCGGGGAGATATGTTCAAGAAGAGGTCACTCATGTTTATGTCTAAGAGGTTTTTGCCTATGTTTTCTTCCAAGAGTTTAATGGTTTCATGACTTACATTCAGGTCTTTGATCCATTTTGAGTTTACTTTTGTATATGGGGTTAGACAATGGTCCAGTTTCATTCTCCTACATGTAGCTGTCCAGTTTTGCCAGCACCACCTGTTGAAGAGACTGTCATTTCGCCATGGTATGTCCATGGCTCCTTTATCAAATATTAATTGACCATATATGTCTGGGTTAATGTCTGGATTCTCTAGTCTGTTGCATTGGTCTGTGGCTCTGCTCTTGTGCCAGTACCAAATTGTCTTGATTACTATGGCTTTATAGTAGACCTTGAAGTTGGGGAGTGAGATGCCCCCTACTTTATTCTTCTTTCTCAGGATTGCTTTGGCTATTCGGGGTCTTTGGTGTTTCCATATGAATTTTTGAATTATTTGTTCCAGTTTATTGAAGAACATTGCTGGTAGTTTCATAGGGATTGCATCAAATCTGTATATTGCTTTGGGCAGGATGGCCATTCTGACGATATTAATTCTTCCTAGCCACGAGCATGGGATGAGTTTCCATCTGTTAGTGTCCCCTTTAATTTCTCTTAAGAGTGACTTGTAGTTTTCAGAATATAAGTTTTTCACTTCTTTGGTTAGGTTTATTCCTAGGTATTTTATTTTTTTTGATGCAATTGTGAATGGAGTTGTTTTCCTGATTTCTCTTTCTGTTGGTTCATTGTTAGTGTACAGGAAAGCCACAGATTTCTGTGTGTTGATTTTGTATCCTGAAACTTTGCTGTATTCCGATATCAGTTCTAGTAGTTTTGGAGTGGAGTCTTTAGGATTTTTTATGTACACTATCACGTCATCTGCAAATAGTGACAGTTTAACTTCTTCTTTACCAATCTGGATTCCTTGTATTTCTTTGTTTTGTCTGATTGCCGTGGCTAGGACCTCCAGGACTATGTTAAATAAAAGTGGAGAGAGTGGGCATCCCTGTCTAGTTCCCGATCTCAGAGGAAAAGCTTTCAGCTTCTCACTGTTAAATATAATGTTGGCTGTGGGTTTATCATAAATGGCCTTTATTATGTTGAGATACTTGCCCTATATTCCCATTTTGCTGAGAGCTTTTATCATGAATGGATGTTGAACTTTGTCAAATGCTTTTTCAGCATCTATGGAGATTATCATGCGGTTTTTGTCTTTCTTTTTGTTGATGTGGTGGATGATGTTGATGGACTTTCGGATGTTGTACCATCCTTGCATCCCTGGGATGAATCCCACTTGGTCATGGTGTACGATCCTCTTGATGTATTTTTGAATTTGGTTTGCTAATATTTTGTTGAGTATTTTTGAATCTACGTTCATCAGGGATATTGGTCTGTAGTTTTCTTTTTTGGTGGGGTCTTTGCCTGGTTTTGGTATTAGGGTGATGTTAGCTTCATGGAATGAGTTTGGGAGTATCCCCTCCTCCTCTATTTTTTGGAAAACTCTAAGGAGAATGGGTATTATGTCTTCCGTGTATGTCTGATAAAATTCCGAGGTGAATCCATCTGGCCCAGGGGTTTTGTTCTTTGGTGGTTTTTTGATTACTGCTTCAATTTCGTTGCTGGTAATTGGTCTGTTTAGATTTTCTGTTTCTTTCTGGATCAATTGTGGAAGGTTGTATTTTTCTAGGAAGGTGTCCATTTCTCCTAGGTTTCCCAGATTGTTAGCAAATCGGTTTTCATAGTAGTCTCTAATAATTCTTTGTATTTCTGTGGGGTCCGTCATGATTTTTCCTTTCTCGTTTCTTATACTGTTGATTTGTGTTGACTCTCTTTTCCTCTTAATAAGTCTCGCTAGAGTCTTATCTATTTTGTTTATTTTCTCGAAGAACCAGTTCTTGGTTTCATTGATTTTTGCTATTGTTTTATTCTTCTCAATTTTATTTATTTCTTCTCTGATCTTTATTATGTCCTTCCTTCTGCTGACCTTAGGCCTCATTTGTTCTTCTTTTTCCAATTTTGATAATTGTGACATTAGACCATTCATTTGGGATTGTTCTTCCTTTTTTAAATATGCCTGGATTGCTATATACTTTCCTCTTAAGACTGCTTTTGCTGTGTCCCACAGTAGTTGGGGCTTTGTGGTGTTGTTGTCGTTTGTTTCCATATATTGCTGGATCTCCATTTTGATTTGGTCATTGATCCACTGATTATTTAGGAGCGTGTTGTTAAGCCTCCATGTGTTTGTGAGCCTTTTTGCTTTCTTTGTACAGTTTATTTCTAGTTTTATACCTTTGTGGTCTGAAAAGTTGGTTGGTAGGATTTCAATCTTTTTTAATTTACTGAGACTCTTTTTGTGGCCTAGTATGTGGTCTATTCTGGAGAATGTTCCATGTGCACTTGAGAAGAATGTGTATCCTGTTGCTTTTGGATGTAGAGTTCTGTAGATGTCTATTAGGTCCATCTGTTCTAGTGTGTTGTTCAGTGCCTCTGTGTCCTTACTTATTTTCTTTCTGGTGGATCTGTCCTTTGGAGTGAGTGGTGTGTTCAAGTCTCCTAGAATGAATGCATTGCATTCTATTTCCTCCTTTAGTTCTGTTAGTATTTGTTTCAGGTATGTTGGTGCTCCTGTATTGGGTGCATATATATTTATAATGGTTATATCCTCTTGTTGGACTGAGCCCTTTATCATTATGTAATGTCCTTCTTTGTCTTTTGTTACTTTCTTTATTTTGAAGTCTGTTTTGTCTGACACCAGAATTGCAACACCTGCTTTCTTCTCTCTGTTGTTTGCATGAAATATCTTTTTCCATCCCTTGACTTTAAGTCTGTGCATGTCTTTGGGTTTGAGGTGAGTTTCTTGTAAGCAGCATATGGATGGATCTTGCTTTTTTATCCATTCTATTACTCTGTGTCTTTTGATGGGTGCATTCAGTCCATTTACATTTAGGGTGATTATTGAAAGGTATGTACTTATTGCCATTGCAGGCTTTAAGTTTGTGATTACCAATGGTTCAGGGTTAGCTTCTTTACTATCTTACTGTCTAACTTAACTCGCTTGTTGAGCTATTATAAACGCGGTCTGATGATTCTTTATTTCTCTCCCTTCTTATTCCTCCTCCTCCCTTCTTCATATGTTGGGTGTTTTGTTCTGTGCTCTTATTAGGAGTGCTCCCATCTAGAGCAGTCCCTGTAGGATGCCCTGTAGAGGTGGTTTGTGGGAGGCAAATTCCCTCAACTTTTGCTTGTCTGGGAATTGTTTAATCCCTCCTTCTTATTTAAATGATATTTGTGCTAGATACAGTAGTCTTGGTTTGAGGCCCTTCTGTTTCATTGCATTAAGTATATCATGCCATTCTCTTTTGGCCTGTAGGATTTCTGTTGAGAAGTCTGATGATAGCCTGATGGGTTTTCCTTTGTAGGTAACCTTTTTTTTCTCTCTGGCTGCCTTTAATACTTTGTCCTTGTCTTTGATCTTTGCCATTTTAATTATTATGTCTTGGTGTTTTCCTCCTTGGATCCCTTGTCATGGGAGTTCTGTGTACCTCTGTGGTCTGAGAGGCCATTTCTTCCCCTAGTTTGGGGAAGTTTTCGGCAATTATTTCTTCAGACACTTTCTATCCCTTTTTCTCTCTCTTCTTCTTCTGGTACCCCTATAATGTGGATATTTTTCCGTTTCAATTGGTCACTCAGCTCTCTTAGAATTCTTTCATTCCTGGAGATCCTTTTATCTCTCTCTGTATCAGCTTCTCTGCATTCCTGTTCTCTGTTTTCTAGTCCATTAATGGTCTCTTGCATCTCGTCCATTCTGTGTTGAAGTCCTTCCAGAGCTTGTTTTATTTCTGTGTTCTCCTTCCTTAGTCCTTGCATATTTCTCTGCAGGTCCATCAGCATGGTTATGACTTTTGTTTTGAATTCTTTTTCAGGAAGACTGGTTAGATCTATCTCCCCAGGTTCCTTCTCAGGGGAAGATGTAGCAGATGCCGAAGCTGTCTGGGTTAGTCTTGTCTGGATCATATTTTTTTGCCTTTTCATGTTGACAGGTGCTATTGACTGTCAGCTGGGAGGGCCAATCTTTTCACTTGCTACTGGCCTTTCTTTACTGGGACAACTGCGACCCCTAGTGGCTTGTGTTAGGTAATTGCGTGTAGACTGGGTCTTTGTGTCTTGCCTGGCTGGTATGGAGGAATCTCCCTTTCTGTGGGCATGGTCTGCGTTAGGCTGCTTCTCTGCTTTCGCAGCGCCCGGAGGGGTAATGGACGGGGGTGCTGTTTGGCTGTTTACCTCCGTGAGGGGTCTCAGAGCTGTTGACCAGGGGGTTAGTGTGCCCGGTTTTCCCTGTAATTTCCAGCCACTGGGCTGTGACCTGTGTTGTTTCCGCCCAGCTGTTACCTCCCTGTCCCTTTAAGACTTTCAAAAAGCACTCGCTTTTCTTTGTCACAGGGGCATCAGCTTCGGAACCCGCTCAGAGGTCTTGCTGCCCTGTTTCCCTAGTATCCAGCCCTCCACGCATGCACTGTGTCTGCGCTCTGGTGCGGGTGGCTGGGGGTGGGTGTTTAGCAGTCCTGGGCTCCCTCTCCTGCCCCGGGAGCTGGGGGGAAGCGTGCTCGGGTCCCACCAGGCCGGGGGTTGTGTCTTACCCCTTTCACCAGGCACTGGGCTCTCGCACATGTGAATGTAGTCTGGCTGTTGTCCTGTGTCTTCTGGTCTCTCTTTTAGGATTAGTTGTATTTGTTGTATTTTCAAAAATATGTATGTTTTTGGGAGGAGATTCCCTCTGTCCTACTCATGCCGCCATGTTGGCTCCGCCCCTTTTATTTGTTCTTATGCTCCACAGATGAGTGAAATGATTTGGCACTTGTCATTCTCCACCTGGCTTATTTCACTGAGCATAATATCATCTAGATCCATCCACGTTGTTGCAAATGGTAGGACTTGTTTTCTTCTTATGGGCTGAATAATATTCCATTGTGTATATATACAACATCTTCTTTATCCATTCATCTACTGATGGACACTTAGGTTGCTTCCATTTCTTGGCTATTGTAAATAGTGCTGCAATAAACATAGGGGTGCATGTGTCTTTTTGAATCTGTGATTCTGTTTTCTTAGGATAAATTCCTAGGAGTGGAATTCCTTGGTCAAATGGTATTTTAATTTTCAGTATTTTGAGGAACTACCACACTACTTTCCACAATGGTTGAACTAATTTACATTCATACTAACAGTGTACAAGGGTTCCCCTTTCTCCACATCATCACCAACATTTGTTGTTCTTTGTTTTTTGGATGGTGGCCATCCAAACTGGTGTGAGGTGATATCTCATTATGGTTTTAATTTGCATTTCTCTGATGATTAGCAATGCGGAGCATTTTTCATGTGCCTGTTGGCCACCTGAATTTCTTCTTTGGAGAAGTGTCTGTTCAAATCCTCTGCCATTTTTAATTAGGTTATTTCCTTCTTGGTTGTTGAGGCATGTGAGCTCCTTATATACTTTCGATATCAACCCATTGTCGGATATATCATTTATGAATATATTCTCCCATACTGTAGGATGCCTTTTTGTTCTACTGATGGTGTCCTTTGCTGTACAGAAGCTTTTCAGCTTGATATAGTTTCACTTGTTCATTTTTGTTTTGTTTCCCTTGCCCGGGGAGATATGTTCATGAAAAGTCGCTCAAGTTTATGTCCAAGAGATTTTTGCCTATGTATTTTTCTAAGAGTTTTAAGGTTTCATGACTTACATTCAGGTCTTTGATCCATTTTGAATTTACTTTTGTGTATGGGGTTAGACAGTGATCCAGTTTCATTCTCTTACATGTAGCTGTTCAGTTTTGCCAGCACCATCTGTTGAAGAGACTGTCATTTCCCCACTGTATGTCCATGGCTCCTTTACCATATATTAAATTGACCATAAATGTTTGGGTTAATATCTGGGGTCTCTATTCTGTTCCACTGGTCTGTAGCTCTGTTCTTGTGCCAGTACCAAACTGTCTTGATTACTGTGGCTTTGTAGTAGAGCTTGAAGTTGGGGAGCGAGATCCCTCCAACTTTATTCTTCCTCCTCAGGATTGCTTTGGGGTCTTTGGTGTTTCCATATGAATTTTTGAACTATTTGTTCTAGTTCGTTGAAGAATGTTGTTGGTAATTTGATAGGGATTGCATCAAATCTGTATATTGCTTTGGGCAGGATAGCCATTTTGACGATATTAATTCTTCCTAGCCAAGAGCAAGGGATGAGTTTCCATTTGTTAGTGTCCTCTTTATTTCTCTTAAGAGTGTCTTATAGTTTTCAGGGTATAGGTCTTTCACTGCCTTGGCAAGGTTTATTCCGAAGTATTTTATTCTTTTTGATGCAATTGTGAATGGAATTGTTTTTCTGATTTCTCTATTAGTTCACTGTTAGTGTATAGGAAAGCCACAGATTTCCGTGTGTTAATTTTGTATCCTGCAACTTTGCTGTATTCCGATATCAGTTCTAGTAGTTTTGGAGTGGAGTCTTCAGGGTTTTTTATGTACAATATCATGTCATCTGCAAATAGTGACAGTTTGACTTCTTTACCAAGTTGGATTCCTTGTATTTCTTTGTTTTGTCTAATTGCTGTGGCTAGGACCTCCAGTACTATGTTGAACAACAGTGAGGAGAGTGGGCATCCCTGTCTTATTCCTGATCTCAGAGGAAAAGCTTTCAGCTTCTCGCTGTTCAGTATGATGTTGCCTGTGGGTTTATCATATATGGCCTTTATTATGTTGAGGTATCTGCCCTCTATACCCATTTTGTTGAGAGTTTTTATCAGGAATGGATGTTGCATTTTGTCAAATGCTTTTTCAGCATCTATGGAGATGATCATGTGGTTTTTGTCTTTCTTTTTGTTGATGTGGTGGATGATGTTGATGGATTTTCGGATGTTGTACCATCCTTGCATCCCTGGGATGAATCCCACTTGGTCATGGTGTATGATCCTTTTGATGTATTTTTGAATTCGGTTTGCTAATATTTTGTTGAGTATTTTTGCATCTACGTTCATCAGGGATATTGGTCTGTAGTTTTCTTTTTTGGTGGGGTCTTTGCCTGGTTTTGGTATTAGGGTGATGTTGGCTTCATAGAATGAGTTTGGGAGTATTCCCTCCTCTTCTATATTTTGGAAAACCTTAAGGAGAATGGGAATTCTATCTTCTCTGTATGTCTGATAAAATTCCGAGGTGAATCCATCTGGCCCAGGGGTTTTGTTCTTGGGTAGTTTTTTGATTACCGCTTCAATTTCTTTGCTGGTAATTGGTTTGTTTAGATTTTGTGTTTCTTCCTTGGTCAGTCTTGGAAGGTTGTATTTTTCTAGGAAGTTGTCCATTTCTTCTAGGTTTTCCAGCTTGTTAGCATATAGGTTTTCATAGTAGTCTCTAATACTTCTTTGTATTTCTGTTGGGTCCATCGTGATGTTTCCTTTCTTGTTTTTGATTCTGTTGATGTGTGTTGATTCTCTTTTTCTCTTAAAAAGTCTGGCTAGAGTCTTATCTATTTTGTTTATTTTCTCCAAGAACCAGTTCTTGGTTTCATTGATTTTTTTCTATTGTTTTATTCTTCTCAATTTTATTTATTTCTTCTCTGATCTTTATTATGTCCCTCCTTCTGCTGACTTTGGGTCTCATTTGTTTTTCTTTTTCCAATTTTGATAATTGTGATGTTAGACTATTCATTTGGGTTTGTTCTTCCTTCTTTAAATATGCCTGGTTTGCTATAAACTTTCCTCTTAAGACTGCTTTCACTGCGTCCCACAGAAGTTGGGGCTTTGTGTTGTTGTTGTCATTTGTTTCCATATATTGCTGGATCTCCATTTTAGTTTGGTCGTTGATCCACTGGCTATTTAAGACCGTGTTGTTAAGCCTCCATGTGTTTGTGAGCCTTTTTGCATTCTTTGTACAATTTATTTCTAGTTTTATATTTTGTGGCCTAGTATGTGGTCTATTCTGGAGAATGTTCCATGTGCACTTGAGAAGAATGTGTATCCTGTTGCTTTTGGGTGTAGAGTTCTATAGATGTCTACTAGGTCCATCTGTTCTAGTGTGTTGTTCAGTGCCTCTGTGTCCTTACTTATTTTCTGTCTGGTCGATGTGTCCTTTGGAGTAAATGGTGTGTTGAAGTCTCCTAAAATGAATGCATTGCATTCTATTTCCTCCTTTAGTTCTGTTAGTATTTGTTTCACATATGCTGTTGCTCCTGTGTTGGGTGAACATATACTTATAATGGTTATATCCTCGTGTTGGACTGAGCCCTTTATCATTATGTAATGTCCTTCTTTATCTCTTGTTACTTTCTTTGTTTTGAAGTCTATTTTGTCTGATACTAGTACTGCAACACCTGCTTTTTTCTCCCTATTGTTTGCATGAAATATCTTTTTCCATCCCTGGACTTTTAGTCTGTGGATGTCTTTGGGCTTAAGGTCTCTTGTAAGCAGCATATAGATGGGTCTTGTTTTTTTATCCATTCAGTGACTCTATGTTGTTTGATTGGTGCATTCAGTCCATTTACATTTAGGGTGATGATCGATAGGTATGTACTTATTGCCGTTTCAGGCTTTAGATTCGTGGTTACCAAAGGTTCCAGGTTACCTTCCTTACTATCTAAGATTCTAACTTAACTCACTTAGTATGCTGTTAGAAACACAATCTAAAGGTTCTTTTCTATTTCTCCTCCTTTTTTTTCCTCCTTCACTCCTTATATATTAGGTATCAAATTCTGTACTTTTTGTCTATCCCTTGATTGACTTTGAGGATAGTTAATTTAATTTTGCATTTGCTTCGTAATTAGCTGTTCTATTTTCTTCACTGTGGTTTTATCACCTCTGGTGACAGCTATACAACTTTAGGAACACTTCCATCTATAGCAGTCCCTCCAAAATAGCCTGTAGAGATGGTTTGTGGGAGGTAAATTCTCTCAGCTTTTGTTTATCTGAAAATTGTTTAATCCTTCCTTCAAATTCAAATGATAATCTTGCCGGATAAAGTAATCTTGGTTCCAGGCCCTTCTGCTTCATGGCATTAAATACATTATGCCACTCCCTTCTGGCCTGTAAGGTTTCTGCTGAGAAGTCTGATGTTGGCCTGATGGGCTTTCCTTTGTATGTAATCTTATATCTCTCTCTGGCTGCTTTTAGCGGTCTGTCCTTATCCTCGATCTTTCCCATTTTAATTACTATGTGTCTTGGTGTTGTCTTCCTTGGGTCCCTTGGGTTGGGAGATCTGTGGATGTCCATGGCCTGAGAGACTATCTCCTTCCCGAGATTGGGGAAGTTTTCAGCAACTACCTCCTCAAAGACACTTTCTGTCCCTTTCTCTCTCTCTCTTTCTTCTGGTATCCCTATGATGCGAATATTGTTCTGCTTGGATTGGTCACACAGTTCTCTCAATATTCTTTCATTCTTTGAGATCCTTTTTTCTCTCTGTGCCTCAGCTTCTTCGTATTCCTCTTCTCCAGTTTCTATTTCATTTATTGTCTCCTCCACCATATCCAACCTGCTTTTAATACCCTCCATCGTGCTCTTCAACGATTGGATCTCCGACCTGAATTCATTCCTGAGTTCTTGGATGTCTTTCTGTACCTCCGTTAGAATGTTGATGATTTTTATTTTGAACTCTGTTTCAGGAAGAGTCACGAGGTCCATATAACTTAAATCTTTCTTGGGAGTTGTATTCGTAATTTTACTCTGGACAAGGCTCCTTTGGCATTTCACGGTTGTATATGGCGCCCTCTAGTGTCCAGAAGCTCTATTCTGGAGCTGCTTAGTCCCTGAAGCAATGTCGGGGGTCACAGGGGAGTGGTACTGGTGCCTGGGGGGAGGAAAGAGCTGTTCCCCGCCTCCCGGCTGCTGTGCCTGTCTCCACTGCCTGAGCCAGCGGGCCAGGTGTAAGTCCCAGAGCAGCCGGATATGGATCCCTGCTTTCCACAAGTGGCCGGAATCCCAGTCTCCTCAGGAACTCTGCCTGTATTAACTTTCCAACCCAGTAGTCATGTGAGTCTCATGAAAGCACCATGAAACGTAGGTTTGTGCTCCCAGTGCAGATCTCCGGAGCTAGGTATTCAGCAGTCCCAAGCCTTCCACTCCCTCCCTGCTCCGTTTCTCTTCCTCCCATTGGTGAGCTGGGGTTGGGGAAGGGCTCGGGTCCCGCGGAGCCACAGCTCTGGTACGTTACCCCATTCCGTGAGGTCTGCTCTTTTCTCCAGGTGTGTGCAGTCTGATGCCATCCTCTTTCCTGTTGCTCTCTCAGGATTAGTTGCGCCAATTAAATTTTCTAATTGTATCCAGTTTTAGGAGGAAGCCTCTGTCTCTCCTCTCACACGGCCATCTTTAATCCAATCTCCGGATCTGTGGCTTCTTACTACACTGAAGGACAGTGACTGCATTGGGGTATGGGTGGGAACTTGATAATATGGGTAAGTGTAGTAACTACATTGTTTTTCATGTGAAACCTTCATAAGAGTGTATATCAATCACACCTTAAAAAAATTAGTTAAAAAAAAAGAAAAAGAAAAAGAAACAAATCCTACCATTTGCAACAACATGGATGGAGCTTGAGTATCTCATGCTGAGTGAAATAAGCCAGGCAGAGAAAGACAAGTACAAATGATTTTCCCCATTTGTGGAGTATAACAACGAAGCCAAACTGAAGGAACCAAGCAGCAACAGACTCACAGACTCCAAGAAGGGATTAGCGGTTACCAAAGGGGAGTGGTGGGGGAACGTGGCAGGGGAGTGAGGGAGAAGGGATTTGAGGGGTATTATGATTGGCACACATGGTGTGGGGGGGATTATGGGAAAGACAGTGTAGCACAGAGAAAGCAAATAGTGCCTGTGTGGCATCTTACTACACTGATGGACAGTGACTGCAATGGGGTATTGGGTGGAACTTGATAGTATTGGTGAATGTAGTAACCACATTGTTTTTCATGTGATACCTTTGTAAGAGTGTATATCAATAACACCTTAAGAAAAATAGATAAATATATAAAATAAAGGCCATAAATGACAAACCCACAGTTAACATAATACTCAATGATGAAAAGCAGAAAGCTTTTCCTTTAAGATCAAGAACAAGACAAGGATGCCCACTCTGAGTACTGGAAGTGACAGCCACAGCAATCATAGAAGAAAAAGAAATAAAAGCCATCTCACTTGGTAAGGAAAAAGTAAAACTGTCACTATTAGCAGATGACAAGATACTGTATATAGAAAACCCTAAATACTCCACCAAAAATAACTGTCAGAATAAATGGATTCAGTAAGGTTGCATGATACAAAATCAATATAAAGAAATTGGTTGCATTTCTATATAATAGTAACAAACTAGCATAAAGACAAATCAAGAAAGCAATTTACAATTGCATCAAGAAGAATAAAAAATCTGGGAATAAATATAACCAAAGAGGTGAAAGACTGGTGCTCTGATAACTATGACACTGATGAAAGAAACTAAAGACACAAATAAATTGAAAGCTATCCCATGCTCATGGATAGGAAGAATATTATCAAAATGGCCAATCTGCCTAAAGTAACTTACAAATTCAATGCACTTCCCATCAAAATACCAATGGTATTTTTCACTGAACTAAATGGCAAACAATCCTAAAACTTGTATGCAACCATGGAAGACCCCAAATAGCCAAACCAATCTTGAGAAAGAAGAACAAAACTGGAGGTATCACACTCCCTGATTTCAAGCTATACTACAAAGATACAGTATGGTACTGATACAAAACAGATACATGGATCAATTGAACAGAATGGACAGCCCAGAAATAAACCCATCAATATATGGTCAATTAACAATAAAGGAGGCAAGAATATACAGTGGAGAAAAGGCAGTCTCTTTAATAAATGGTGTTGGGGAAACTGACAGCTACATGTAAGAGAATGAAACTGTATCACTGTCTAACAGCATACACAAAAGTAACCTTTAAATGGATTAAAGACCTAAATGTAAGACATGAAACCATAAAAGTCTCCGAAGAAAACTCAGGTAGAAGCATGAGGAGAAAATGCATGCTTGAACATCAGCATGAATAATTTTTTTCTGGACATATCTCCGCATGCAAAGGAAACAAAAGCATAAATAAATAAGTGGGACCACATAGAACTTAAAAGCTTCTGCACAGCAAAGGAAACCATCAACAAAACACAAAGGCAACCTACTAAATGGGAGAATATATTTGCAAATGATATATCCAATAAGGGGCTAATATCCAAAATATATAAAGAATTCATATGACTTGATTAAAAACAACTTGATTAAAAATGGGCAGTGGACCTGAATAGACTCTTTTCCAAAGACATAGAGATGGCCAACAGACACATGAAAAGATGCTCAACATCACTAATCAGAGAAATGCAGATCAAATCCACAATGAGTTACCACCTCACACCAGCCAAAATGGCTACTAGCTAAAAAACAAGAATAACAAGTTTTGGTGAGCATGTGGAGAAAAGGAAACCCTCTTATACTGTTGGTGGAAGTGTAAACTGATCCAGCCACTGTGGAAGACAGTATGAGATTTCTCAAAAAACTGAAATTAGAAATATCATACAACCCAGCAATTTCACTACTGGGATTACCTGAAGAAAACAAAACCACTGATTCAAAAAGATATACGCATTTCTATGATCACTGCTGCAATAATTACACTAGCCAAGCTATGGAAGAAACCGAACTGCCCACCAATAGAAGAATGGATAAAGGAGATGTAGTACACATATACAACTGAATAATATTTGCCATGAAAAAGGACTCTTCCATCTGCAATAACATGGATGGACTTTGGTTACCATGTGGGTGGGTTTGGGGTGGGTGAATTAGGTAAAGGGGACAGAGGCACAAAATCTCTATTACAATATAAATTAGTCACGGGGATGGAAGTATAGCATAGGAAACATAGTCATAAAAAAAAAACATAATACTGTAATATCTTTTTATGTTGACAGTAACTACACTAGTTGAGGTGAGCATTTAATAAGATAGATAACTGTCAAATCACTATACTGCATACTTGAAACCAGTATTGTGTATCAACTATACTTCAATAAAATAAGTTATTTAGGGAGAAGGAAAATGATAAAGTTCAGAAACTCAGATCTACATAAAGAGAAAGAATTGGAGAAAGAATAAGGCAGAATAAGAACTTTTTTTTTTTAAATGAATGATTATAAATGTTTCCATGTGTTCATTGCTAATATACAGAAATAAAATTTTTTTGTGCTGATATTGTATTCTGCCACCTTGCTGAACTCTCTCCTCTGTTCAGTATTCCTATGATGCGTATGTTTTAGTCTTATCAGGCTGGTAACAAAAACTATAGACTGGGTGGCTTATAAACAATAAACCTTTATTTCTCACATCTCTGGCTGTGGGGTAATCCAGCATTCATGGCACCTGCAGATTTAGTGTGTGGTGAGGGCTTCCTGGCTCAGACAGCCATTTTTTTGCTGTCTCCTCACATGGTGGAAGGGGCTAAGGCACTCTGTGGAGCCTCCAGGGCTACAAGTCGTATTTATGAGGGCTCTGCCCCCATGACCTAATCACCTCCCAAAGGCCCCACCTTCTAGTATCACCTTGAGAACTGGGATTTCAACATAGGAATTCGGGGGAACACATTCAGAGTATAACGGCAGACATTACAGCTTTTGTAGTTGTTCCACAGTTCTTGGATATTCTGTTCTGTTTTTCCCTAGTCTTTTTTCTCCTTACTTTTCACTTTTACAGGTTTCTATTCATATCCTTAAGATCAGAGATTGTTTTCCTCAGCTGTGTCCAATCTACTGGTAAATTCAGCAAAGGCATTCTTCATTTGTGTTTTTGATCTCTAGCATTTCCTTTTGGTTCTTAGAATTTCCGTCTCTTACATTTGTTCTTACATCAGTCTACTCTATCCAAGAGAGTCTTTAACATATTAATCACAGTTTTAAATTCCTAGTCCAATAATTCCAACAACCCTGCATTATATGAGTCTAATTCACATGCTTGGTCTGTCTCTTCAAACTGTGTTTTTTCCCTTTCAATACATCTTGTAATTTTTCTTTGATAGCTGAGCATGATATACCAGGTAAAAGGAACTGGAATAAATAGGTGTTTAGTAATGTGGTGGTAAGACGTAGTGGGAGGGGAAGCATTCTATATTCTTATGACTGGGTTTTGGTCTTGTAGTGAATTTATGCCTCCAGAGTGTAAACTTCACAAGAGCTTTTCAGATTCTCACCCATCTCTCAGGTGGAACCACATGGCTTGAGTGGGCTGAAGTTGGCTATTTCTCTTCTCCCACATGTGAGTCTAGAGATCACTAAGTTGGGTTATTTCTCTTCCCCTAGGTAGTTGGCGTCTGACAAAACCCCAGAGGGTTGGGCCAGAGTTTCTCCTTTTAACAGACGTGTTAAGAAGAACAAAATGCTCTGCAATATTTTTAAATGGTTCCTTTTCCCCCTGCCTGAAGCACAATGGGATTTTTCTCAATGTTCAGTGTAAGAACCCAGCAGGTATCCAGGAGGTTAAACTCACAAAATTGTGGGGTGCCCTCAATGACTGAATCTATCTGAAGTTTTTGACTTTCAGAGTTGTCCACACTGAGCCTCCAGCAATTAATCAATTAAAGCCCAGGTTTCCCTACTCCAGCCCTAACTCCCAGAGGTTTCTGCTCCTTTAAGTTGTGATTCTCTTTACTTGTCTGTTGGTCTCTCCAATTTGGGTTTCTCTTACAGACCTAAGAATTATTGTTGATTTTTCAGTTTGTTCAGCTTTTTATTTGTTGTTAGGGCAGAATGGCAACTTCCAAACGTTTTACATACCATATCAGAACCCTTTGTCCATTTCTTCATTGGATTTTGTTTTTATTGTTGAGTTGTAAAAGTTCTTTATATAGTCTGGATATAAAATCCCTTATCTGATACATACATGAATTAAAAATTTTTTCTACCATTCTGTGGGTTGTCTCTTCACTTTTTTGGTGTGTCCTTTGTAACTCAGTTTTCATTTTGATGAAGTCTAATTTATTGATTTTTTATTTTATTGCTTGTGCTTTTGGTGTCATATCTAAGAAACTACTGTCTAATCCAGTCATGATTTATGACTGTTTTCATTTAAGTTATTAACTTAAGTCATTGGCCCATTTTGAGTTGATTTTTATATATGATGTGAGGTAGGGGGTCCAAATTCATTCTTTTGCATGTAGCTAACTAGTCTTAGCATCATTTGTTGAAAGGACTATTTATTTCCAATGTATACTTGATTCTTTACATTGACTCTTGACTCTCTAAAATAGTGCATCACTCCTTTTTCACATCATTTCTTGAGTGTTCATACAGCTCTATAAATTTTGCTGACAGACTCTCAGAAAGATAGCTGGAAAACTATATATAATACAAACAAGCCAGCCAGCCAGCCAGCCTCTGAAGCTGTCTGTGAGATTTGATACATTTATTTCATTTACTCTTTTCCCATTTAGAGGAAATATTCTAAGTGTGCAGGTACTAGGCTAGAAATGGAGATACAGAGATGAACCAGACTCTTGCCCTGCCCTTGAGAAGACAAATAAAAACAATTAGGCTGTTTTAAAAGCATGAACTTTACTCAGCCCAGGAAGCACATTTCCATTCTACAGAAGGCACAGATGAGATATAAAAGAAATGACTCATTGAAGATCATGGTTACTGGGAACAGGAACAGGAATGGTGGGGAGAGGGTCACAGACCTCAGGGGGAAATCAGAGCCAGGGCTTAGGGCCTCAAATGGCCAAGCCAATGACTAGTCACAAGGTCTTGCTAGGCCACATTATGACTTTCATGGGCTTTAGGTACTTTTGCCTTTGTGTGCCTCTCCCTCCATTAAAAATAATGAATGAATGAATGAATGATATATATACAGATATAATGATGGCATTGGTATAAAGATGAATAATCAAGGCTAGATTATAGCCACTTTTTTTCACCTGACTAAAATAAATTAAAACATTTTTGTCAGTCTCTGGGCACTGTGCCTACTGTGCCAAAAGGATAAGTCAGTCCTGGATCCTATAGTCTCCCCCCAGCTATGGACCAAGTATTCTCTCTCCCAAGTCACTTCACCCTGCTGCTTCTGAGATTCTCTTCTCCACTGGGCCTATCTGATGAAGCAGCATGAGGTTTAGGTTCACACTACCTCACACTACCTAAATCCACAGAAAAAAGTAAACTTGCTCTGCTCATAGAAGCACTATGAAGTCCTGGGCAATCATTTGACAATAATGTGTATTCTATATTCAGTGAAAGTTTAGATATATTCACGACCAAACCCAAACACAGAAACAAACATGTCACTGACCTATAAACACAAAAGTCGTAGGAAGCATGTGCCTGGTATCTTGAAGATACCAATAAATATTTGTGTTTGTGCCTTTGTTTATACATTCAATCATAAGAAAGGCATAAAACAAAGTCTCTTCACTTATAAAACATGTTCTAATACAGAAGACAGATGATAAAAATTATTAAAATAAGCACATATTTATATATATGAAAGAAAATCTGGTAGCAATGTTATGAAGAAAAAGAAAGCAGAGTAAGAGAAGGTTAAAAAAAAAGGTGGCTATTTTGTCGCTACATGTAGACAATCTGGTTTCCCCAAAAGGTTTCCAACAACAGGAAACCATGCTGGGCAGGATGGAGAATGAAACTTAGCCCATGTGGTATCTCTTATTTCCTTGGACGTTTATGTCATTCTCACTTTTCTCCCTAAGAAATGGCTTCAGGGCAACAACTACCTTTCTCAGTGAAGGTCCTAATCTAGCATAGCTATTTACTTGCTGTATGTCAATGAATGGGGCCCTTCTCTCTATGCCACACTTTCCCCATATATAAAATGAGGGGGGTTGACTTAGGTGACTTTCAAAATCCCTTAAAGCTAAAATGCCATAATAATTCACACCATATTTAACTCCAAAGCTTTGGAATCAGCTATAATACTTTGGCTTTCCCAACTGCCACAGTTACCTTAGATACCACTAAGTAAAAGGAAAATGGCTCCGGTGTGATGAGGTGTGATACAACATGACTACCAAATTTAATCAATGAAAAGTTAATAAGTGACTACCATATAAATTGATTGGGAATATCCATCACTCAGGGAATTGGCCTCTTTCCCTGGCTTCAAGTACCTGCTAACTGCAAAGGACTCTAAACTCTGAAATCCCACCTGCCAGGGCAACCTAGCATTTTGGAAGTCTCAGTTGATCCTTCCAAGATAGAGACTGATCAACCATGCAGTTGGACACTTCATTCTTTCAGACAGATAGAGACAAAATATTAGAGATGAAAAAAACCCAACCTTTGCCCTTGAGGTATTCAAAGTCTGGGGTGGGGAAAGGGAAGACAGACTATTAAACATAATATAATACGATAAGAATAATCACTGACATAAACAAAATGATGTGCAAATTCAGAGAAATGAGATTAGTTAGCTACTGAATACTATATGCTGAATATATGTATGTATGTATGGTGGTATGACTATAGCACAACAACCAGGCTGGCTGCCTCTTTCTCATGGGGACAGATAACTTGTTTGCTGGGTGGTCAGGATAACAAGTGAAGTCCAAAAATTCACAGGCTACCCATATTTGTAGCTCCCCATTCTGTTCTCATTCACATTCTTCTCCAACTCCTTAGCCTTGCCAAGAATTCAAGGCCAATAAATCAAAGTAGAACTACCTCACTTTTCAGACATCATAAATCAGCTGAAGATGATACAGACATTGGATATGCTTAACAAAAATGTGAGACCTGACATGCACAGCACATGTTGGGCAGTTAAGTGAAAGTAGATGCTGGCTGTAATAACAGCTGTGACTGCTGTACGGCCTCCACTTCCACCTCTCCCTACCATTCCACAAAGCATACCTTCCAGGCCAGCTGAATTGGAAAAAATTTTTAATGAAACTTTTCAAATATATACAAAAGCAGATGGAACAGTTTAATGACCTCTCTCTCATTTGGCAATTATCAAATGAGGGGATACCAGAGAGGAGGAGCCAAGATGGCGGTGTGAGTAGGACAGCGGAAATCTCCTCCCAAAAACATATATATTCTTGAAAATACAAAAAATACAACTATTCCTAAAAGAGAGACCAGAAGATACAGGACAACAGCCAGGCTACATCTACATCTGCGAGAACCCAGCACCTCACGAAGTGGGTAAGATACAAGCCGCGGCCTGGCAGGACCTGAGAGACACCCCTACCCCAGCTCCCCAGCGGGAGGAGAGGAGTTGGAGCGGGGAGGAGGAGGGAGCCCAGGACTGCTAAATACCCAGCCCTAGTCATCCACACTGGGAGCGCAGACATACAGTGCATGGTGTGCTGGATACTGGGGAAAAAGAACAGTAAAACTTGCGAGCGGGTTCCCACAGCCGGCGCCCCTGGGACAAAAGAAAAGCAAGTGCTTTTTGAAAGTCTGAAAGGGACAGGAGCCTCACAGTTGGACGGAAGCATTCCAGCACACTCAGTCCAGCAGCTGGGAATCCCGGGGAACTCGGGGCGCACTAACCTCCTGGGCAGCAGGGTAGCTCTGAGGTGCCTCACAGCAATAAACAACCTCCCACCCATTCCCCCTCCGGCACGCCCGCCATAGCAGAGCAGCAGCCTGAAAGCAGCCATGCCCACAGCAACCGTGCAGAGCTTACTCCACAGGGGCCTGGTCAAGAATCAGACCCCGTCTGCGCACAACTGCCCAGCACAAACCGCTAGGGGTTGCCGTTCCCAGGAAAGGAAGGCCAGGAGCAAGTGGAAAGGGAATTGGTTCTCCCAGCTGACACACGCGCCAACTGCCCACAACTACCTCTATTGCCATGAAAAGGCAGAAGAATTTGATCCAGACCAGAATCACACAGACATCCTCCCCTGAGAGGGAACCTGGGGAGACAGATTTAACCAATCTTCCTGAAAAAGAGTTCAAAATAAAAGTCATAACCATATTGACGGACTTGCAGAAAAATATGCAAGAGCTAAGGAGGGAGAATACAGAAATAAAACAATCTCTGGAAGGACTTAAAAGCAGAATGGACGAGATGCAAGAGGCCATTAATGGAATAGAAATCAGAGAACAGGAATGCAGAGAAGCTGACGCAGAGAGCGATATAAGGATTTCCAGGAATGAAAGAATATTAAGAGAACTGTGTGACCAACCAAAATGGAACAATATCTGCATTATAGAGGTACCAGAAGAAGAGAGAAAAAAGGGATAGAAAGTGATTTGAAGAAGTAATTGCTGAAAACTTCCCCAAACTGGGGGAGGAAATAGCCTCTCAGACCATGGAAGCACACAGAACTCCCAACACAAGGGACACAAGGAGGACAACACAAAGACACATAATAATTAAAATGGCAAAGATCAAAGACAAGGACAGAGTATTAAAGGCAGCCAGAGAGAGAAAAAAGGTCACCTTCAAAGGAAAACCCATCAGGCTATCATCAGACTTCTGAACAGAAACCTTAGAGGCCAGAAGAGAATGGCATGATATATTTAATGCAATGAAACAGAAGGGCCTTGAACCAAGGATACTGTATCCAGCACAATTATCATTTAAATACGAAGGAGGGATTAAACAATTCCCAGACAAGCAAAAGTTGAGGGAATCTGCCTCCCACAAACCACCTCTACAGGGTATTTTAGAGGGACTGCTCTAGATGGAAGCACTTCTAAGGCTAAACAGATGTCACTAGAGAAAATAAAATCACAGCAAAGAAAGCGGAACAATCAAATACTAACTAAAGGCAAAAAATAAAATCAACTACCCACAAAAGCAGTCAAAGGAAACACAAAAGAGCACAAAATAAAACACCTAACATACAAAGAATGGAGGAGGAGGAATAAGAAGGGAGAGAAATAAAGAATCATCAGACTGTGTTTGTAATAGCTCAATAAGTGAGTTAAGTTAGACAGTAAGATAGTAAAGAAGCTAACCTTGAACCTTCGGGAACCACGAACCTAAAGCCTGCAATGGCAATAAGTACATATCTTTCAATAATCACCCTAAATGTAAATGGACTGAATGCACCAATCAAAAGACACAGAGTAACAGAGTGGATAAAAAAGCAAGACCCAGCTATGTGATGCTTACAAGAGACTCACCTCAAACCCAAAGACATGCACAGACTAAAAGTCAAGGGATGGAAAAAGATATTTCATGCAAACAAGGAGAAATGTAGGGATACCTAACATTTGATTATTTGGTTTTTCATTTCCTATCCAATCAGACTTTTATTTCTCAGACTAGTTGCCTCCCAACCTGTCCCTCCTTACTCTTTCCTACATGCACTCCAGTTTCCCATACACTCTATAGTTTTCTACCCATCCTTAAAGACCAAACCCAGGTGTCACCTCTTCTAGAAACCCTTCCACAACAGAATTATCCTTTCTGTAAATTCCTAAAGACTTTACAGTCTCAATTATTCATGTGCTGACACATCTACCCACCTATGAAATCTCCCTTGAATTTTTCATTGCCACACCTCCTTAGTTAAGACTTTACCTCTCCTAGAATACTGCAGTGACCTCCAAGGTGATCTCCCTGACTCTAATCTTGCCAGAACCTATTCATAACATAGGAGCAGCCAGTGATCTTTATCAGACACAGAACTAACTCCATCAGCCCACTACTTAGATAAAACTTTGATAAATTTCCATTGCCTTCAGCTTAAAGTCCAAATTCCCTTGTATGACACATAAGATACTTCATAACCTGAACCAACCAGCTGCTTATCTCACCAGTCTCCACCAAACAGCTTACACTCCAGCCACACTAAACCACCTACCATTCTAACATGCTCTTCCCTTTTATCCCTCAGTGCTTTGGCTCCCGTTGTCTTCTCTCCCTAGAATTCTTTCCTCACCTTCACTATCTAGTTCATTTGTATTCACTCTAAAATGTACCTCAAATATCACTTTTGATAATACACCCAATACACTTTTGATAATAATATTTAAAAATACACCCCAACCTATAAATTCACACATCCATTCAACAACTGTTAACTGATCATATGTTAACTATAGTCTAGGGATACAATAAATAATAATTAATGGCTTTAACACTTAATGGGCTTAGAGTCCAGTAGATCTCAGAGTGTTCCCTCCTGTTTTCCCACAAGTTTGCAATCTGCACATACCTTCAAGATCACATTTACTACTTTTTATATTTGATTTTGAATCTGTTTCCATAACTAGACTCTTATCATCTTATGGCTAAGGATCTTTTTTTAAAGCTTTGTTGAGGTATAGTATCCATTTTAGGTGGACAATTCAATGATTGTTCCTGTATTTACAGAGATGTGCAACCACTTAAAATCATTCATCACTATAAAAAGAAACCCCTGATTCTGGGATCAAGATGGCAGCATGAGTAGGGCAGCAGAAATCTCCTCCAAAAACCATATATATTTTGAAAATACAGCAAATACAACTATTCCTAAAAGAGAGACCAAAAGTTACACTACAACAGCCAGGCTACATCTACATCTGCAAGAACTCAGCATCCCACGAAAAGGGTAAGATACAAAGCCGTAACCCTGAGGGACCTGAGCCCTCCCCCAACCCCAGCTCACTGGCGGGAGGAGGAGAATCAGAATGGGGAGGAAGTAGAAGCACAGGACTGCTAAATAACCAGTCCTAGTAATCTGCACTGGGAGCAGAGACATACATTGCATGGTGTACTGCGTATCAGAGAAATCTGAGACGGAGACTGCAAGTGGGTCCCCACAGCTGACTCCCCTGGGATAAAAGAGAAGTGGGCGACTTATAAGTCTTAAAGGGACAAGGGCATAACAGGTGGACAAAATCATCACAGCACACTGAGCCCAGCAGGCCAGGAATCTTAAGGAACTTCAGGCGCCCTAACCCCCTGGATGGCAATGCAGCTCCGAATCCCCTCACGGCCATAAGCAGCCTGCTGTTCATTCCCCGCTGCTGGCACTGCAAGCAAACTGGCTGACCCACCATTGCTGCAGAGGAGCCGGTGAGCAGCCCCGCCCACAGCAACCACACAGAGTCTTCTCCCAGTGCACAGCTAACCGGGCCAGAACCAGAGGCTGCCGCCAGCATGCACCTGCCCAGCATAGACAGAGGAAGCCGGCACAAAGTCCGGAAGGCATGAAGGGGTGCCAGTCTCAAAGGAGAACTCATGCCACACACCTGTGATCCTGGCACTCCCATAGGCCATCCAGAGCCCCCCCCCACCCATGGCAGCTCAGGGAATTTACCGAGAGACTGCTCCCTGTGTGCAGGTAACCGGCACAGGTACCAGAGAAAGGCAAGGAGACAAGCAAGCAGGAAGGTACTTTGTTCTCCCAGCTGACACATACATCACTTGTCAGTGATCACTTTTATCACCATGAAAAGGCAGAAGAACCTGATCCCGTCAAAAATTACTCAAACACTAGAGAGAAGGCCTGGTGAGATCTTCCTGAAAAATAGTTCAAAATAAAAGTCATAACCATGCTGATGGACCTGCAGAGAAATATGCAAGAGCTAAGGGATGAAGTCTGGAGGGAGATAAAAGACATTAAACTATTGATAGAAGAATTTAAGAGCAGACTGGATGAGGTGCAAGAGACTGTTAATGGAATAGAAATCAGACAATAGGAATACAGAGAGGCTGAGGCAGAGAGAGATAAAAGGATCCCTAGGAATGAAAGAAAATTAAGAGAACTGTGTGACCAATCCAAATGGAACAATATTTGCATAATAGAGGTACCAGAAGAAGAGAGAGAAGAAGGAATAGAAAATGTCTTTGAAGAAATAATTGCTGAAACTTCCCCAAGCTGGGGAAGGTAATAGTCTCTCAGAACATGGAAGCCCACAAATCTCCCAACACAAGGGACCCAAGGAGGACAACACCAAGACATATAATAGTTAAAATGGCAAAGATCAAAGACAAGGACAGGGTATGAAAGGCAGCCAGAGAGAGAATAAAGATCACCTACAAAGGAAAACCCATCAGGCTATCATCAGACTTCTCAACAGAAACCTTACAGGCCAGAAGAGAATGGCATGACATATTTAATGCAATGAAACAGAAGGGCCTTGAACCAAGAATACTGTATCCAGCAAGATTATCATTTAAATTTGAAGGAGGGATTAAACAATTTCCAGATGAGCAAGATGAGGGAATTTGCCTCCCACAAAACACCTCTACAGGGTATTTTAAAGGGACTGCTCTAGACGGAAGTACTCCTAAGGCTAAATAGATGTCACCAGAGCAAATAAAATCACAGCAAAGAAAACACAGCAACCAAATACTAACTAAAGGCAAAAAATAAAATCAGCAACCCACAAAAGCAGTCAAGGGAAACATAAGAGTACAGAATAAAACATGTAACATATAAAGTGTGGAGGAGGAAGAATAAGAAGAGAGAGAAATAAAGAATCATCAGACTGTGTTTATAATAGTGTAATAACTGAGTTAAAGTTAGGTGGTTAGATAGTAAAGAAGCTAACCTTGAACCTTTGGGAACCATGAATCCAAAGCCTGCAATGGCAATAAGTACATATCTATCGATAATCACCCTAAATGTAAATGGACTGAATGCACCAATCAAAAGACACAGAGTAACAGAATGGATGAAAAAGCAAGAGCCATCTATATGCTGCTTAAAAGAGACTCATCTCAAACACAAAGACATACACAGACTAAAAGTCAAGGGATGGAAAAAGATATTTCATGAAAACAATAGGAAGAAAAAAAGCAGGTGTTGCACTACTTGTATCAGACAAAACAGACTTCAAAACAAAGAAAGTCGCAACAGATAAAGAAGGACATTACATAAATAAAGGGGTCAATTCAACAAGAGGATATAACCATTATAAATATCTATACACCCAACACAGGAGCACCTATGTACTTGAAAGAAATACTTAAACAATTAAAGGAGGAAATAGAATGGAATGCATTCACTTTAGGAGACTTCAACACAACATTCACTCCAAAGGACAGATCAACCAGACAGAAAATATGTAAGAACACGGAGGCACTGAACAACACACTAGAACAGATGGACCTAACAGACATCTACAGAACTCTACACCCAAAAGCAGCAGGATACACATTCTTCTCAAGTGCACATGGAACATTTTCCAGAATAGACCACATACTAGGCCACAGAAAGAACCTCAATAAATTCAAAGAGACTGAAATTCTACCAACCAACTTCTCAGATCACAAGGGTATAAAATTAGAAATAAACTGTACAAAGAAAACAAAAAGGCCCACAAACACACAGAGGCTTAACAACATGCTTCTAAATAATCAATGGATCAAAGACCAAATTAAAACAGAGATCAAGCAATATATGGAGACAAATGACAACAACAGCACACCACCACCAACTTCTGTGGGACACAGCAAAGGCAGTTCTAAGAGGAAAGTATAGCAATCCAGGCCTAGTTAAAGAAGGAAGAACAATCCCAAATGAATAGTCTAAAGTCACAATTATTGAAACTGGAAAAAGAAGAAGAATTGAGGCCCAAAGTCAGCAGAAGGAGTGACATAATAAAGATCAGAGAAGAAATAAATAAAATTGAGAAGAATAAAACAATAGGAAAATCAGTGCAACCAAGAGCTGGTTCTTTGAGAAAATAAACAAAATAGATAAACCCCTAGCCGGACGTATTAAGAGAAAAAGGGAATCTACACACATAAACAGAATCAGAAATGAGAAAGGAAAAATCACGACAGACACCACAGAAACACAAACAATTATTAGAGAATACTATGAAAATCTATATTCTAACAAACTGGATAACTTAGAAGAAATGGACAACTTTCTAGAAAAATACAATCTTCCAAGACTGACCAAGGAAGAAACAGAAAATCTAAACAGACAAATTACCAGCAAAATTGAATCGGTAATCAGAAAACTACCCAAGAACAAAATCCCTGGTCAAGATGGATTCACCACTGAATTTTATCAGTCAGTTAGAGAAGACATAATATCCATTCTTCTTAAAGTTTTCCAAAAAAATAGAAGAGGAGGGAATACCTCCAAACTCCTTCTATGAAGCCAGCATCATTCTAATACCAAAACCAGGCAAAGACACCACCAAAAAAGAAAACTACAGACCAGTTATCCCTGATGAACACAGATGCACAAATACTCAACAAAATACTAGCAAACTGAATTCAAAAATACATCAAGAGGATCATACACCATGATCAAGTGGCATTCATCTCAGGATGCAAGGATGGCACAACCTTCAAAAATCCATCAACATCATCCACCACATCAACAAAAACCACACGATCATCTCCATAGATGCTGAAAAAGCATTCAACAAAATTCAACATCCATTCATTGTAAGAACTCTCAACAAAATGGGTATAGAGGGCAAGTACCTCAACATAATAAAGGCCATATATGACAAACCCATAGCCAACATCATACTTAACAGCGAGAAGCTGAAAGCTTTTCACCTAAGATTGGGAACAAGGCAAGGATGCCCACTCTCCCCACTTTTATTCAACATAGTGCTGGAGGCCCTACCCACGGCAATCAGACAACACAAAGAAATAAAAGGCATCCAGATTGGGAAGGAAGAAGTCAAACTGTCCCTGTTTGCAGATAAAATGATATTGTATATAAAAAACCCTAAAGAATTCACTCCAAAAGTACCAGAACTAATATCTGAATTCAGCAAAGTTGCAGGATACAAAATTAATACACAGAAATCTGTTGCATTCCTACACACAAACAATGAACTAGCAGAAAGAGAAATCAGGAAAACAATTCCATTCACAATTGCATCAAAAAGAATAAAATACCTAGGAATAAACCTAACCAAGGAAGTGAAAGACCTATACCCTGAAAACTACAAGACACTCTTAAGAGAAATTAAAGAGGACACTAATAAATGGAAATTCATCTCATGCTTTCGGGTAGGAAGAATTAATATTGTCAAAATGGCCATCCTGCCTAAAGCAATCTACAGATTCAATGCAATCCCTAACAAAGTACCAATAGCATTTTTCAACAAACTGGAACAAATAGTTCTAAAATTCATATGGAACCACAGAAGACCCCAAAAGCCAAAGCAATCCTGAGAAGGAAGAATAAAGCAGGGGGGATCTCACTTCCCAACTTCAACTTCTACTACAAAGCCACAGTAATCAAGACAATTTGGTACTGGCACAAGAACAGACCCACAGATCAGTGGAACAGAATAGAAAGACCAGATAGTAACCTAAACATATATGGTCAATTAATATACGATAAAGGAACCATGGATATACAATGGGGAAATGACAGCCTATTCAACAACTGGTGTTGCTAAAACTGGATAGCTACATGTAAGACAATGAAACTGGATTATTGTTTAACCCCATACACAAAGAAAACTCAAAATGGATCAGAGACCTGAATGTAAGTCATGAAACCATAATTCTCTTGGAAAAAAATATAGGCAAAAATCTCTTGGACATAAACATGAGCAACTTCTTCATGAACATATTATCTCCCTGGGAAAGGGAAACAAAAGCAGAAATGAACAAGTGGGACTATATCAAGCTGAAAAGCTTCTGTACAGCAAAGGACACCATCAGTAGAACAAAAAAGGCATCCTACAGTATGGGAGAATATATTCACAAATGACAGATCCAATAAAGGGTTGACATGTACCTCAACAAACAAAAAGCAAATAATCCAATTAAAAAATGGCCAGAGGATCTGTACAGACACTTCTCCAAAGAAGGAATTCAAATGGCCAACAGGCAGAGGAAAAGATGCTCCACATCATTAATCATCAGAGAAATGCAAATGAAAACCACAATGAGCTATCACCTCACACCAGTTAGGATGGCCACCATCCAAAAGACAAACAACAAATGTTGGCAAGGATGTGGAGAATGGGGAACCCTCCTGCATTGCTGGTAGGAATGCAAATTAGTTCAACCATTTTGGAAAGCAATATGGAGGTTCCTCAAAAAACTCAAAATAGAAATACTATTTGACCCAGGAATTCCACTTCTAGGAATTTACCCTAATGCAAGAGCCCAGTTTGAAAAAGACATATGCACCCCTATGTTTATCACAGCACTATTTACAATAGCCAAGAAATGGAAGCAACCTAAGTATCCATCAGTAGATGAATGGATAAAGAAGATGTGGGACATATACACAATGGAATATTATTCAGCCATAAGAAAACAAATCCTACCATTTGCAACAACATGGTTGGAGCTAGAGGGTATTATGCTCAGTGAAATAAGCCAGGCGGAGAAAGACAAATATCAAATGATTTCACTCATTTGTGGAATATAAGAACAAAGAATAAACTGAAGGTATAAAACAGCAGCAGACTCCCAGAACCCAAGAATGGACTAACAGTTACCAAAGGGAGAGGGACTGAGGAGGATGGGTGGGAAGGGAGGGAGAAGGGAGAAAAAGGGGCATTATGATTAGCACACATGGTGTAGGGTGGTGGGGCACTGGGAGGGCAGTGCAACACAGAGAAGAGAAGTAGTGATTCTATAGCATCTTACTATGCTGATGGACAATTGAGTGTAATGCGGTGTGTGGTGGGGACTTGATAATGTGGGGAGTCTAGTAACCATAATGTTACTCATGTAATTGTACATTAATGATACCAAAATTTTTAAAAATACAAAGAAAGAAACCTCATGTTCAATTGTCAACTCTCCATTTCCACTCCCAGACTTAAGGCAACTACTAATCTACTTTACATCACTATAGATTTGCCCTTTGCTGGACTTCTCATGTAAATGTAATCATACAGTATGTTGTCTTTTTTGGCTGGCTTCTTTCACAAAGCACAATGTTTTTCAAGGATCATCCATGTCATAGCATTTATCAGTAGTTAGCTCCTTTTTCTTGCCAAGTAATATTCCACTGTGTATACATTTCATTGAACCATATATGAGGTGATAGGCATTTGGATTGTTTCTACTTTTTGGTTATTATGAATACTATTGCTATTAACATTTGCGTAGTAGCTTTTGTGCAGACATATGTCTTCACTTCTCAAGTATATACCCAGGGGTGGAATTACAGGGTCATATGGAAACTATGCTTAACCTTTTGAAGAACTGTCAAACTGTTTTCCACAGCAGCTACACCATTTTACATTTCTACTAGCAGTGTATGAGGATTCCAATTTCTCCACATCCTTGACAACACTTGTTATGTCTTTTTGATTACAGCCTCACAGTGGGTACAAAGTGGTCATTTCATTGTAGTTTTAATTTGCACTTCTCTGATGACTAATGATGCTGAACGTCTTTTCATGTGTTTTTTGGCCACCTGTATATTTTCTTTGGAGAGAAGTCTATCGAGATTGTCCATTTTTTATTGGGTTATTTTTTTCTTGTTGAGTTGCAAGAGTTCTTTATATACTCTGAATACAAATCCCTCAGCAGTTATATGATTTGCAAATAAATTCTCTCATTTAGCAATTCTACTTGGTCTAAAGTGGTCCAAGGATGATTTGAATCTTACTCCTCTTTGTGTTACAAGAAACTAGCCCAAAACCTAACACTGCACTGTATGTGTTCAATAAGTGATAGATGGATATTACAGATTGTTAACTGCTTCAAAGACAAGGAGAATGCCTTATTCACTCAGAATCCCCCTCAAAACTAGCATTAGACACAAAGCACATCCTTTGGAAATACACAGAGATTAAGCAATTCTCTCCTGAGCTAACAGTGGAGATGAAGAATCCAGAGAAACTGGGAAAGCCATCTGAAACCAATAGAACTTACCTGTTAATAATACTGGCTACTAAGACAGCTACTGCTCTCTGAGAAGAAACAGCTTTATATAAACCACTCCTACAGTGGCCCACACTCAGAAGTAGCTATCAAAAATTCTTCATCACTTAGAAAATTGGCCTCTCCCTCCATTCCCTTAGCCAGTGGGAGATACCAAGCACATCACAGAATCAAAAGCTATGTCATCTGTAGCACAGAATGAGACTTTGGCTCTGTTTATGTGTTCTTTCTTCTCCTTAGGAAAGTCAGAACTTGATCTAAAGAGAAGAGACAGGTTGGCATCTGGACCACCTCAGAGATGTAGAGCTGATAAAGGTGCTCCCTCCTCTGTGGCTGCTAAGTTAGAAAGTGAATCTTCCTCATAATATGAAACCCTACCTGATCATTAATGGCCAACAATAAATACTTTCCAAACAACAGAGCATACAACTAGAACTGAGGAAGCTTTGGAGAAAAGGAGAATGTGAGGAATCCCTGAAGAGCAGAATATGGCTGGTTATACCAGAAGGCCTAGTTCAGTGGGATAGGAAATGTCTCTACCATGTATTCCTTCCTATCACTGAAGCTACAAACTTAATCCAGGCCCTTCAACCACATGCCCTTCTTGCCAGTCACTGTGTCACCCAAGTTCAAAATTTTCCGGTGTCCCAATGCTGCCTATAAAGAACTCCTCAGCAGACTACACAATGTCCTCCATGAGAGCACTGACAGTGACCACAGAAGGCCATGAAGTGACCCCAGGCTGCATTGCCAGTTTTACCTTCCTCTGCTCCCCAACTCCTCTGCCACTTACATATGTTTCCCTGTACTATGTATAATATACCAGAAAGTACATGCACTTTGGAATTAGATAAATCTGGAAGCTCTATTTGCATGGATTAAGGTAAATCTTTCCTGACTCTTTAATCCCTTCTCCATTTCTATCCCCAGAGTGATCTTTCTAAAATGCCAGTCTGATCCATGCCATTCAAGTGCTTAAAGCTTTTCCATAATCATCACTATACATAAAAATCTAAACTCCTTAGCACAGCATATAAGGCCTTAAATGATCTCACACCCGCCTACCTTTCTAGTCTCCCTTGTTTCCCATTACTCGCCACCTTCTACTCTGATGCTCCCTAACACTAAACTGCACACAGTTCCCTAATGGGGCCATTCTCTCCTTCTCGCCTCCCACCTTGCACATATTGCTCCTCCTGCCTGGAGAGCCCTTCCCTTCTTTCTTTAGCTAGTTAATTTCTAGTCATCTTTCACATCAGCTAAAGTACCACTACAGGGGAGCCTTTTCCAATCCCTTGCCCACCATTTTCTGTGCCCCCAGAGTGCTCTGTGCTTCTTTGTGTTACAGCAGTTACTGTATCTATTTGACTAAATCTTCCTCTAGATTATGAGCAGCCTGAAAGCAGGGACTACTTCTTCATTATCCTTCACTGTTAAAACAGTGCCTTGGTAAATGCCCCGGGTATGTTTCATGAATGGAAAACTAACCAACAGGACTGTCCCACCATACATGAGGCTGGCAAAACAAATAGCATTATTATTATTTTAAGCTGACAACATTGCAACTCAGAGTGCCTTACTGACTTGTCCCAGGTAACAAATGTGTGGTAGAGCTAGTATAAAAAGCCAGAACTTCAGAGTCCCAGACCTCTAAGCTCATATATCCAATTGCTTAATTAGCACTACCACTTGGATGTTTAAGTAACCATCTCAAACTTAACATGGCCAAATAAAATTTTTCACATTTCCTCCCTCCCTCCTAAAAATTTCTGCCCTGGTCCTTCCTGTTTCAGTACATGGTACCCCAAACCATGGTGTTGCCAATTACCTAAATCAAAGCAAAACAAAACCCAGAAACTTAAAAGTCAAGCTTGATTATTTTCTTTCCTTTATATCCCATCTGTGACCCATGAACAAGTCCTGTGAGCTTTATTATTCAAAACATATCCTACATTTATCCACTTTTCTCTATCATTTCTGCAAACCCACACTCGCCCAGCTCCAACACTGTCAACCCACCTGGACTACTGCAAGTCTCCCAATTGCTCTCCTTGAATGTCCCCTACAATCCATTCTCCTCCAAGCAGCCAGAAAGATCTTTTTAAAAATTCACATCAGCTCCCTCAGCTCCATTTTAAAAACCGCCAACATCTTTCCATTGCACTCTCAATAAAATTCAACATGCCTACCAGTATCTACAAGGCCCTACAGCTCTGACTCTGCCAAACTTCCTAATCTGATGTGGCATTATCATTCCCCTGTTTACTATGATTCAGTCACACTGGCTTTCCTTTTGGTCCTAAGATATGCCTAACCCTTTCCCACGGATTTGTTCTTGCTTTGTCCTCTGCTTGACACACCTACTTCCAAATCTTCAAATTGCTAGGTCTTCATTCAAGTCTTAGTTCAAATATCACTTCCTCAGAGGCTTTCTGTAACCTCCCCTTTAGTCATTCTCTATCATTTAACTCTACTTTCCTCAGAGCACTTATCACCACCTGGAGTTACCGTATTGGTCATCTGCGTTTCCCCATTAGAAAGTAAACTTCTCAAGATCAAGGACCTTAGTCATCATGTTCATTGCTGAATTACTGGGACCTAGAAAAATGCCTGACATATTGAATCATTTGAAGAAGGAAAGAATAAATAAACAATATAGATTAAATGGTTAATAAATGCTTGATGAATTAAGAGTGAATAAATTAGGGAGAGGAATGGTAAGGGCAAAAAAAAGTGGAAGCACTGCCATCCAATCTTTGTATAGCTGTTCCCTTTTCTCCACCTTCACTGCTATTGCTCCTGCTCAGATCTTCACTGTCTCTCTCTCAGACTACTGCTGTGCTCCCAACTACTTCTCTCCCCAACCTGATCCTTCCAAAATTAGCTTCCACACATATCAGATTTGATCGTTCTGAGACATAGATCTGAACATGTTACAAGCCCAAGCTTCTGAGCATGTTGCTACAAAGGCCTCTCCAACCTTATCACTCATTGTTGTCCCCCTACATTTAACCTATACTCCAGTCATAGAGAAAATCTTACCATTCACAGAATATTCCATCCTATTTAACACCTACAAACCTTTGCATATCTTTTCACTTTGCTGGACCACTCTTCCCTACCTTGGAGACCTTAGTATCTACTAAGCTCAAACTTGATCCTCAAGAACCAAATCAAACACCTCTGTTAAGTCTTTAGTGATTCCCCCAAGCAGAGTTAATCACTGCCTCCTTTGTGTCACCATGGTACACCATACTACAATGATCTGTTTCCATGTCTGTCATCCCCTACACAACTATTAGCTCCCTGACAGCAAGAGCCATGTTTTCATCTTTGTGTCCCCAGCACAGTATCTGGCACATACGAGCACCCCACTGATGATTGAAGAAATGAATAAATACATTTTAACTGCTCAGCTGGGCATTCAAAGTCAACCTCATGTTGGCTCCAACTTATGCTTCCAGATTTAACATTCAGTCCTCTTTTACTTGCTGAGCTCCAAACACTTCCTTCTTTCTCACATTTACTTGAGGCATTTTTTTCTGGTGCTCTCTCTAGTGAAATTTACATTATCCATTAAGGCCCAGCTCAGATGGCTCCCTCTCCATGCAGTCAGTCTTCCCTAACCATACCAATGAGAAGGGATTTACTTCTCCAATAGCACTGTGTTTTTTCTGTTGAGAAAGTATTTAAAACTTCTTGTAACTACAGCCACTACCTTTCCAACTCAACTACCTATTATTTTTCTAACTGAACTGTAAATTCCTCAAGGGCAAGAAACATTATTTAGTATCTTTTCTCTCAGCCCAAGTGCCTAAGTGCCTTGCACAAAGCAATTAACAAGAAGTAGTTATTAGTGGAGAATTGTAAGTTTAGGATTAGAGATTTCAAGCTTCCATTCCTTCACATATGTGCTTTTACCTTGGTGTAAACTGGCCTCCTATCCACATGGTAAACTTTTACCCCTAAGAAACAGCCTAATGTCATATCCTCTCTGAAGCTTCCAAATACACTTAAGCGCTCTTTCCACGTCCCTGGGGTACCTTGTACATAACTTGAATCATCATATTATATTGTCATTATCACTTGATGGGTTCCTCTCCTCGCTAGACCATGAACTCTTCTGAAGCAGAACTAGTCTCTGTCCATTTATGAATTCCCAGGGCCAAATAAAGTATCTGGCATAATTAAATGCTCAAAAAATATATGTTGAGTTTTGAAAACAGTGAATCCCTAGTACAGAGCACACTGGCAACAGAGATTATGGAGTCACATCGCCAGGTTCAAGTCCCAACTCCACTTACAAGCTATGCAACCTTGAATAAATTAATTAGCTATGCCTTATTTTTTCTCATCTGGAAAATGATGATAGTAACAATATTAAAATAGAATTAAAAGAGCTAATGCATGTGAAATGCTTAGCATAATGCCTGGCACAGAGTATTTAAAAAGCAGCTATACAAGGAGAAAAGACTTCCTGCAGCGCACTAAGTGACAGACTCAAGAAGAGGTTAGAGTCAATTTTATGGGCAATGGGGAGTAAAATGTTCCTGGAAGTCTCTTAAGTAACACACGTTCAGTTACTGAGAACACCCTACTGTGAAGGGGGAAGGACAGAGGGAATACGCACCCTGGCAGGGCTTATGCTCTCTGCCTCCAGCTCTCCACCTCCCCTTTCCCTACTGTTTCTCCCCAGCTGCCCTGTGCCAAAAGCCCCACGGCCATAACTCAGCATCCTCTTGGGAAAGCTGCACTTTAGAGAAATTAATGAGTTTATGTTTACCTACAGATATTCCTCTGAGGAACAAAGAGATAACAAATGACTTCAAGAACAGAAAGGGCATGGAGATGAAGAATGACACCAGATCTGATGATCTTGCGTTGGCTTTCCTGCAGTAAAGCTTTTAGGTCAAACAGCCCCAGGCGGACTGAGCCTTCGTTCCCCAGAGGCATTCTCTGGCAGCACTCATGACTCCCTGGGTCGAAGATGCAAAAAAGTAGGATCTGGGAAAAGGTACAAAAACTAAAAAGCTGAAACTACAGTAATAAGAATTCTAGGCCAATGTGAAGAATACTGCAACAGAGATATTCAAAGAGGGAATAGGCTGACCACAGAACAATACACTCCCTACCATGAGAGGGGTTTAAACACAGACCAGATGATCACTTCTGGGGATGTTCAACATGGGTGGATGGACTACATTTAAGATTCAAGTTCAATAAACAGTTGACTGTCTACTCTATGCCGACCACTGTGACAGATAAAGTGCTAGGAACACAGAGATGAAAAATGATGTGGTTGTCCCCTCAAGGAGTTCACTGCCTAATGGGAGAGACAATATAACATGGTAAATGCTGACAGAAATCTAGAGTGCTATGGGGCACAAAGCAGAGCCTCAGATTCTGTCCCTATGACTCATTGGTAAGGAGGAATATGGCATTAATTAAAAATGGAAATGCTTCATAAGCAGTTTATAGAAGCAAATATTGTCAGGCACTACTGTGTTATTGCCAGAACAGATGTTAAGTTTGTCAGTTAACCTTTGCAATTTAGTGAACACTGCCTTAATCCAGAGCAGAACCAATACCTAGAAGCACTCTCGTTTATTTAATAAATCCACTGATGTCTGCTGTGTGCCAAGCACTGGGCAAGACACAGAGGAATGTACGGAGAGGAGAAAGACAGTCACCGCACTCAAGGAGTTAGAACACTCCGCTTCACCTCTTCTTCCTCTCCTACCCACTTTACTGAGCAGATCACACCTTAAATTCCTTCTGGAAGTACACAAGTTATTAAGTCATAAGGTTAATCAAAAAGTGATTTGCAAAAAGCAAGAGTGGGCTGGGACAGGAGCCCACTAAAAATAGTCTGTATTATTTCGCTTTCAGCACTGCCCTGCTGAGCCATGGCCTCTGAATCCTTCTCAACACAGCCTTCTAAGCATCTATTATCATTGGGCTACTTCTGAGGTAAGACAAACCTGCAATTCCTAGTCCAGAACCCAGGTCTATTGTTTACTACTCTAGTTTTTTTTCCCATTACACTATGCTACCACTCATTTTACACACCTTAAAGAAAATCCAAAAATGGTCAGGTGCTCAAGATTAAATTTCAGTAACACATGCCTCAATCCCTCAACAAGATCTTGGTTTTAACCAAGAGTCCCCAGAGAAGAAAACCCTGGAAACAAGGAACATTTATCAAATGCCTTTAGGGAGAGAACCACAGAAGGAAAAACAAAAAACAAAACAAAGCAGTGATTACTACTTTGAAGGAAAAAGGCATAGATACTTCAACAGCATGCCAGCTTGGTGGTTACCAGTCTAGCACCATTTCCGTCTTGATGTACCCACTACACCTACTCCACTTTCACAGCACCACCTGTGACAGGTTTTTGTACTTACTTACCAATCTTTCCTAACCCATGCTAGTCTGAATTCCTTGAAGGCAATTACCACACTTGATTCATCTTGGTATTATCAGGCATAAAATAGGGGCTGACACACACAAGGTGCTTCACAAAAGTTTGATGAATTGATAAATGAACACAGAAAAAAACATCAAAGGCAGACAAAGAAGATAGCAGTGTAGACCAGAGTAGTCCTAGAAGCCAAAAGAGCCTTGGCCTAGAACCTTCAAATACAGGTGGGATTTGGAAAGGCACAGAGGGAAAGGAAAGGTATTCTAGGCAGACAGAACAGCACCAACAAAGACCTGGCAGTTGTCAGAAACATAGCACACAGTATGTTAGAGCTGGAAAAGCTTCAGACATGATTTAATCTAATGGCTCAATTCTCATTAGGATGTTGTAAGCATTCAATAAAAAAGCATGTAGTCCTAGCCATGGCAATCAGACAACACACAGAAATAAAAGGCATCCAGATTGGCAAGGAAGAAGTTAAACAGTCACTGTTTGCAGATGACATGATATTGTACATAAAAAAACCCTAAAGAATCCAACCCAAAACTACTAGAATAGTTGAATTCAGCAAAGTTACAGGATACAAAATTAATACACAGAAATCTTTTGCATTTTTATATGTTAATGATGAACTAGCAGAAAGGGAAATCAGGAAAACAATTCCATTCACAACTACATCAAAAAGAATAAAATAGCTAGCAATAAATCTAACAAAGGAAGTGAAAGACCTGTACCCTGAAAACTACAAGACGCCCATGAGAGAAATTAAAGAAGATACCAATAAATGGAAATACATCCCATGCTCATGGATAGGAAGAATTAATATTGTCAAAATGGCCATCCTGCCTAAAGCAATCTACAGATTCAATGCAATCACTATCAAAATACCAACGGCATTCTTCAATGAACTACAGCAAATAGTTCTAAAATTCACATGGAACCACAAAAGACCCCAAAAGCCAAAGCAATCCTAAGAAGGAAGAATAAAGCTGGGGGGGGATTACGCTCCTCAACTTCAAGCTCTACTACAAAGCCACAGTAATCAAGACAGTTTGGTACTGGCACAAGAACAGACCCATAGATCAATGGAACAGAACAGAGAGCCCAGATAAAAACCCAAGCATTTATGTTCAGTTAATATATGATAAAGGAGCCATGGATATATAATGGGGAAATGACAGCCTCTTCAACAACTGTAAAAACTGGACAGCTACATGTAAGAGAATGAAACTGCATTATTGTCTAACCCCATACACAAAAGTAAACTCAAAATGAATCAAAGACCTGAATGTAAGTCATGAAACCATAAAACTCTTAGAAGAAAACATAGGCAAAAATCTCTTGAATATAAACATGAGCAACTTTTTCCTGAACACATCTCCTCGGGCAAGGGAAACAAAAGTAAAAATGAACACATGGGACTACATCAAGCTAAAAAGCTTCTGTACAGAAAAGGACACCATCAGCAGAACAAATAGGCATCCTACAGTATGGAAGAATATATTTGTAAATGACATATCCGACAAAGAGTTAACATCCAAAATATATAAAGAATTCACATGCCTCAACACTCAAAAAGCAAATAACCCTATTAAAAAATGGGTGGAGGATATGAAGAGACAATTCTCCAAAGAAGAAATTCAGATGGCCAACAGGCACATGAAAAGATGCTCTTCACTGATTATCAGGGAAATGCAAATTAAAACCACAATGTGGTATCACATCACACCAGTTAGGATGGCCAACATCCAAAAGACAAGAAATAACAAATGCTGGCAAGGACGTGGAGAAAGGGGAACCCTCCTACACTGCTGGTGTAAATGTAAATTAGGTCAATCATTGTGGAAAGCTATATGGAGGTTCCTCAAAAAACTAAAAATAGAAATACCATTTGACCCGGGAATTCCACTCCTAGGAATCTACCCAAAGGAACAAGATCACAGATTCAAAGAGACATATGCACCCCTATGTTTATTGCAGCACTATTTACAATAGCTAAGATATGGAAGCAACTTAAGTGTCCATCAGTAGATGAATGGATAAAAAAGATGTGGTACGTATACACAATGGAATACCATTCAACCATAAGAAAGAAACAAATCCTACCATTTGCAGCAACATGGATGGAGCTAGAGGGTATTATGCTCAGTGAAATAAGCCAGGCGGAGAAAGACAATTATTAAATGATTTCACTCATTTGTGGAGTATTAACAACAAAGCCAAACTGAAAAAACAAAACAGCAGCAGACTCACAGACTCCAAGAAGGGACTAGTGGTTACCAAAGCGGAGGGGTGGAGGAGGGTGGGTGGGGTGGGAGGGAGAAGGGGATTGAGGGGTATTATGATTGGTACACATGGTGTGGGTCTGATGTCATGGGGAAGACAGTGTAGCACAGAGAAGACAAGCAGTGACTCTGTGGCATCTTACCACACTGATGGACTGTGACTTCAATAGGGTATGTGGTGGGGACTTGATAATGGGGGGCATTCTAGTAACCACAGTGTTTTTCATGTGAAACCTTCATAAGAGTGTCTCAGTGACACCTTAATAAAAAAAAAATTTTTAAGCATGTACTATTAAGCAGAAATGATGCCATATCACAACATCTTTAAAAAGTAGCTATTATTACTACTACTCAAAAATAATTATCCAACATTTATTAGGTGCCAGCTGTATGCCACACACCATGCTGAGTGAAGTGACTACACAATGGTCGAAATAGATTTGGACTCTGTCTCTCATGTAACTAACACCTAATGGGGAAGACAGACAATTAAAATAATGCTTGGTAGGGCTGGGCTAGAGGAAGTACAAGGGGCCTGAAGGAACATAAAGTAGAGTCACCCCACCAGCGGGCAGTAAGAGAAGGCTCCTTGATTTTCAAAGGCTTAAAATCCATCCATCTAGTCCAATCTCTTTTTTAACAACAATAAAACAGGGCCCAAAAGCGGTAAGTTACTCATTCAAGGCAATAATAGTTCAAGTTAGCTACAGACTGGGGTACTTGTTTTGAACTTGAGCTGGAAACTACTCACTGATCTGCATGAAGTCACATCATTTTGGCAGATTAACAAGCACATCCAGAAATCACAGGCACTGGCCAGGCGGGCAGGCTGGCCCTCATTGGATGGTGAAGTTTTGGACCTTAGTTCAAGCCAGCTCTCAGTGCCAAGATGGTGCCTCCCGTTGCTCTCAGAGGTTGGCCAGCTCCCCCTTCGAGGAGAAACTCCCTGGCTGCAGGAGTAGGCCTGCTTCTGGCCTCCTAGCTGGTACCCATGCTTTATCCTACTAACATCCACATCCTGTGGTTTGACAAGTTGAGAGAAAGAACTGAGCTTAGTCAGTCATGACAGCCAGTTTAAAACCTAGCCTGAGCTGGCTAGGCCCATCTTTGATCTCCCCAACTACCAGTGGGCTAATCACCTCTCAAGACCAGGGGTTCAGCAGAAATCAAGGCACCAGTAAATGAAAAGACCTATATAGAAAAACCAGTATTCCTTTAGTTAAGACCCACTTTGAACCTCTCAGGAATGAAATGTTTCATGTTTTGGATATGGGACTTTTGTATGTAGAGAAAGGGATAGTTTATTTTAGTAACATGAGTCTGCAGTTTAGGTCTGAGAAAACAAACTCTTTGGAATCTGGAAAAATGGGCTTAAACCTTAGTGATAACACTGTAGTTGCAAGACCCTCAGATACTCAAATACTCTGAACCTCAACTTTCTCAATCATCAACAGGGAATACTAATACAACTTCCCTCACCAATGTGAGACCCAAAATGCTCTTTTGAATCACAGTCACTTACCAAATGTACTGTATCAATTTTCACATATGAGATCATTACAACTACAGTTTTAAATTACCCACCCCAGAGCACAAATAATGGAGTAAGAAATGGAACCAAGGTGCTCAGCATAGCACAGGCGGACCTGGGCTGGAATCTGCACTTCCCAGTTCACAAACTGTGGGCCCTTAAGGAAAGTTACTCAACTTCTCTAGCCTCAGTATCTTCATTTGTAAAATGCAGTTCACAGCATCTCACAGTCTGCTGTTAGTAATAAATGAGCTAATGTAGGTAAAGGACTTTAAACAGTCTGGTTTACAGCAAGGGCTCACTGACCAAGAGCTTTTTCTATTGGCAGTTCATTTCCCAAGCCCTCCTTTTATCCACCTCTCTAAAACAGGAGAAGCAGTTAACAAAAAACTAAATTTACCTCAACTACTAGAGAAAGTCATAATGAAAAAGACAAAAAAAAAAAAAAAAGGAAAAGAACATAAAGGAACTGACAGCTGCTACTCCAGCCTACTTATTGTGTTAATGGCATCTAATACTGAAAACAGCTACAATATCCTGAAGAACAAACCACAGCATGCACAATCTTTCCAGAGAACTTGCAAAAAGAACCAACTGCATCTTAGCTAGGCTATCGTTACCCTTTTATAATCTGGGCTACATAGCAGTCTCCCCCTACCAAGCAGCAAGTGCTACAGGAAGGCAACTCTGATGGCACATGCAAATCATTGGTTCTTTATAAACCCAACCTGTAATTTTTCAGCTCAAATTAATCTCTATCATAAAGACTTCACTAACTCCCCCTAGCAGATTCAAGTGCTTGTCTCTTGTGCTTTCCACTGAATTTGTGACACACTTCCATTATAGCGATTATCTGGTATTGTAATGGGCCATTTGCATGTCTCTTTATTACACCATAAATTGATAAAGATCCTGCTTACTCATCTTTGAATTCCCAGTGCACAGCACACAGTAAACCCTCAAAATTACAAATTAAAGAATGGATTTCACTCTCTTTCACTAGTTAAGGCTGTTAAGAAACAGCTGGGGAAATAGTAGAAACTCACAAACTAAGGTTTGCCGGACCAGACCACTGTTTTTTTTAAAAGATGACTGACTGTTACTGCTTCTCAGAGTTACTTTATTAAACACACAAAGAAAAGTATAGAACCAGTCCATACAGAATTTTCAGACAACAGATTATATTCTTTCTCAGTAAATGAAATAAACAACAGAAGTTTCTGGGATGAATGTTAGGGTTACATATAAAGTTGACCTCTAGGCATGATACTCTAGAAGTATACTCTAGAAACTCTTAAATTCTTAGAACAGTAAGGGAAAAAAAGCTAAGAAGGAAAAATTCAAAACGTCTTACATCCAAACTTTAAGTTATCTTCTCCTCTGACAAAACTTTTACTCTTTATCTCAATGAACAGTGGTATATGTTAACTGAAATCAGACTTCCTCAGAGAGCCCATGACTAACAAAACCACATATAATAACTTCTATACCTTTATCAAGGTGCTTTCAAATATATCTCACTGAGCTGTAATCACAGAAACTTAAGCTGGAAGGGGCCTTGGAGGTCATTTCCACAATCACCCCACCTCACCACTAGTAGTATCCAAACACCCCTAGTGTCTAGAGATGGGAGGGTATGGGTCTAAAATGCTTCTTTAAAAATCTCCAGCTGCTCTGGACACCTGTATTCTCCCCAACCTTAATGATTCCATTCAGGTAAACCAAATCCTTCAAGTCACCCGACCACAAGTAACAGTCTTTGCTTCTCAAGTCCACTTCTACTCCCTTTTTCTGAGCCTCGTCCCCAGTCCTCCCCTTCATACAGCCAGGGCCTCTAAGATTCTGACGCCTCAGATACCCACTGGTTCCATCCCTAACAATCCCCTTCCTCCTACTCCTTCATGCTGTCTATGAGCTGTCATGTGTCTGACCACAAGCACTCCTAGCTATGAATTTGCCTTTTGCCTCACAATCTTTTCCCTTTCCTTTCTCGCTGTCTCTCTGCTTCTCAGGGCTGTCCCTTCAAACTCAATGTCTCCTTGCTCCTAGAGATTACTTCGAGAACCACTGATAATTGAATGCACCAGTTAAATGCCTATTAGATAGGTAAAGGGAACATATACCCTCAAGGAGCTCACCCTCAAAGAACTCCTAAGTCTAGAAGGAGATAGAGAATAATTTATCCTTTAAGACTCAGCTCCTCTGGGAAGCCTTCTCTACCCCAAAATGAATAGTGCCTCTTTATATGAGTGCCACCATTATACCTCTGATGCAATGAGAAGTCTTGTACGTCTCCCACCACTGTACTGTGGGCTCGTCAATGGGAGGGCTCCTTGTATCCCTAGCACTTAATCTAGGCCTCGGCACAAAGATGATACTTAATGTTTGTTAAATGAGTGAATGGGTGATACAATCATTCATCCATTCGTTCTTTCATTCGTTGACGAAAACTTTACTGAGCACACATTATGTACAGAGTTCTAGAATGTAAGTTCAAATAAAATAGCTCTTCCATAAAAATAACTCAAAGCTATAATACTAGTACATCAACACTCCTCCCCGGTCCGTGTCCCCAGCCCCCACTCCAAACCTAGGCAGAATCCTTCCCACGGTAAAAGCCTAGCCTTCGCTTGCATTAAGTCCACGCCCCTCCAACTCCAGCTACCTCTCAGCCCTTCGGTTCTACCCTAGGACCCCCAGCTAATAATCTCAAATCTTAAAACCCCCGCCGGCTTCTCCCCCTGTCCTCCATCTCCACTCTTGAAGTCACTGCAAGTCTTCTACCCCCACGACTGCCTCTTAGTCCCCGAGTCCAGGGTACCTCTGATTTCCCTCTCCGCGCACCCGCCGCTCAGTTAGCTCCTTTCCCTCTCAGGATCCCGTCTCGCCTAGGACCCCCATCCCCAATGCCTCCCCTCCGCTCCCTTCAGTTCAGGTTGAGCCTCTTCTCTCCTCGACTCTTAACTCTTGTTACCTCATCCAACTCCCGTTCCCCGGCAGCACCACCTCCAACCTCCACCTCCACGACTGCCGCCATCTTCACAGCTCTCCCCGCCCCCTCGACCCCGAGCGAGCCAGCTGCTTCCGCCGCTCAAGTGTGTCTCGCCAATCGGGGGCGCAGGCTCCTGCAAAGGGGCGGGGTACCAGGGCCCGGGAGGCAAAGGGACAGTCTCCCTCCCACTCACTTAAAGGTCAAGGAGTGACGGTTCGCATGCACTTCCAAGCTTCGACGGGGGAGGGTTCCTGAAAAATGAGAGATTAGGCTGGTATTATTTTCAGGGTATATATTTCACCAATTCTCCCTTTTGGAGAGCCAAATAGAAGGGTCCCTAAACCGTCAACATTCGCGACGCTCCCCCCGGGTTCCAAGGAATGAAGCGTGGAGGCTGAGGAATACAGCTCCCAGAATGCATAGAATCTGACCCGGAAGTTTAAATTACGCCCTCCCAACAAAAGATTTGTAGGGACTAAAAATATACATAAAACACACGCATGTATTTTACTGGCTATAGCGCATGCCTTCTTGCCTCGGTGGGGGTCAGTTTTCAGAAACATCGTTTCTTGAGGCCCCGAAACGAATTCCCAGGCTTCGGGAGGCGGAAGAGTGATGCTCCGGGTCAGAAGGCGGAGGTCAGAAGGCTGAATTGGCGGGACAACGGGTTACCGGTACGCGAGCTGAGGCAGCGGTGGCTCTTGGAGGTCCAGTGTCCTGGGTGAGGGGCGATAGGGGTTGTTGATGGGGAGGGAAGTGTCCATAAAGGGAGGAGGGTGGCCATCAAGGAAGTGGACGGAACGGAGCGTTCGGAGGAGCCGCGGAAGTTGCCTCGCGGCTTAGGCTTCGGAAGCTGAGAACCGAAGAGCCTTGCGTTACCTCCACGGCTTCCAAACCACTTCTTAGGCTCTCATGCCTCATAATCCACTTCACACATCTCGGTACTTTTTCCTACGCTGCATCCTGCGTCCCCAGCTCCTACTTTAACTCAGTTCCTATACACTTTATTCATTGTGCTGCTCCCCAATTTACAGCTTTATAAACGCATTTCCAGCACCCTGTTATTTGTACATCTGGACCTGACACCTTGCAAGCCTGTGGTCCCTGCTTACACGCCCTCTGGATGTCCCCGCTGGGTCTATTTGGTGATTAGGGCTGGGATGACAGTCATCTTTATTTGGGGGCTAACAAGAAATTAAGGGTAATATTTTCGTCATCTACAGGCACCTCTAACATATGGGAATATTTTATTATGCGAAACTTACTATAAAGAATATTATATACACTGTACACCCATCACCGCAAATTAACTATTGACATCATGACCTATTTGTCTCATTTTTTAAGAAGAGAAAATAATACAGATAAAAGTTGAACTTACCTGTGTCTTCTACTCAGCCCCATTACCCTTTCATCCTCCCCAGAAGTAACTCTTACCATGATTAGCTGTATATTCTCCCAGTCCTTTGAAAAAAAATTATGTATTCACAGACAATTTGTGTTTTAATGAACACGAATGTATCATCCTATAACTTACTCTTTCACCATTATCTTTTGAAGACTGTCTTTGTTTCTGTATATTTACATCTAATTTGCTCCTTTTAATTGTTAGGTAGTATTCCATTGTATGACATAACTTTTTATTTCTTCCTAAACTAATGGACATTATAGTTTTATGGGTTTTGCTGTTAGAAACATTGTATGTGTCTTTTTGTGCACATGGGAGGCCATGTAAAGCTTCACTGTTCAAATTAACTACTAGCCACTTGGCTTTCTTGAAATGCAGCTAGTCAGACTTATTATTCCCCATATTATTGTAAATCGTTTATATTGTAGACTTTTAAATTTTTTCCAGTCTTAGAAGAAGAGGTATTTGCAATTTCTTTATTATCAGCGAGGCTAAGAATTTTTTGAATGGGCTTTATAGTCATTCAAATGTCATCTGTGAATTTTAAATATATATATCATCTCTCCAGTTTTCTATTGGACTGCTTGCCCCATTCTTACTGATTTGTAGTATTTAAGAAAATATATTCTGAATACTATCCAAGTTTATGTGTTGCAGATATCTTCTTTCAGCCAGTCATTTGTATTTTAGCCCTGTTTGTGATACCTGAAAGTATTTTTTATGTTTCTATCTTTGACCCATTTGAATATAATTTTTTAAACATGTTATGAGGTAAGGATCTACTTTTATTTTTCTTCACATTGTAAATCAGTTTTCTGAACACTATTACTTCATCTTTTTCTTACATAATCATGATTCTGTTGTGTCTCATAATCAACTTAACAGGTTGTAAATTTCCATTTACAAAAGGCTGCTTCTGGAATCGATTTGCTTGTTTCTGTAGACAGTATGTTTTAATTACAATGGCTTTGTAAATTTTTTTAAAGGAGTTGAACCCCACCTCTTTGATCTATCTTTTTTTTTATATCATTAATCTACAATTACATGAGCAACATTATGTTTACTAGACTCCCCCATCATCAAGTGCCCCCTACATACCCCATTACAGTCACTGTCCATCAGCATAAGATGCTACAGAATCACTACTTGTCTTCTTTGTGTTGTACAGCCCTCCCAGTGCCCCCATACACATTATGTCTGCCAATAGTAGTGCCCCTTTTTTTCCCCTTATCCCTCCCCACCCGTCCTCCCTAGTCCCTTTCCCTTTGGTAACTGTTAGTTCATTCTTGGGTTCTGTGATTCTGCTGCTGTTTTGTTCCTTCAGTTTTTTTCTTATACTCCACAGATGAGTGAAATCATTTGATATTTGTCTTTTTCCGTGATCTATCTTTTTAGAATTGTCTTGGCAATTGGTGGTCCATTATTAATTGATGAGTTTGTCATGTTTGCCAGAAACTTCTGCTGAAAAATTCTGACTAGAAGCATATTGACTTAATAAACTACTCTTTTCAATGGCTATTTATGCCAACTGTGTTTCAGTAGCTCTTTGAGGTATGGGGAGGTGATGAACATGTCAAAAATCCATATCCTCCAAAAGCTCTCTACTTACTGGGAAGACACACAGCCATTGCCAAAACAAGCCATTGCCAAAAAAAGAACAAGAGCATATGCAAGGACAGGGAGATCAGAGAGAACTTAATCCTTGGAGAACTACAAGCAATTTGATAGATGTTGATCCCATGAAAAAGATGTGTATGTCTTATCACTGTGTATCCAGCACCACAGTACAGTGTCTGGTACCTACTAGACACCCCCTAAAACACTAAGTGAAATATCCAGGATTAACATATTCAGGGTTCCCAAGCCTAGAGTGTAGTTTTAGAGCTGGCTAAGTCAAACATCTATAAGTTAGTGATGAGAGATGAAGGAGTTTCCACATCAGATCACAAGTGTATACTGGGAGTTTATCCAAAACAGAGATCGTATCTTATTTACCTCTATATCTCCAATATCTAGTAGAGTAAGAAGAACTGCTGTTAATGTTGAGTGAGTTCCTATAATGGGAATAATCAGCTCACTTAATCTGGAGTCCTAGAGAGGTGACTCAGGACTCATCCTGCATTCTCTCTTTGAAGCCTGAGCACTGTGACCTGTGAGGAATGCTTGACCTTTGGATGGAGTTCACTAAGTGTTACTGCTATGGCAGCAGTCTAAGCCTTTTGAGCACTCCATGACTACTGATCCTTTGGGGCTCAATTTTTATGGTCATTCATTCAACAGACATTTGCTAATCTGGGACTGTATGTTTCTCCTTACATTGAGGATACAGAAATGAATCAAACATGAAGCCTGTCCTTCAAGACCTTACAACTGGTTGAGGGACAAAAGATCATTGTAACAAGAATTGAGAGGATGAAGCTATCACCTTGAGCTGGTTGAGCAGAATGGAGATGAAATTTGAGCATCAAATATGCATTTAATTTGGCAAGTGGGAAAAGGAAAGAGCATTTCAAACCAAGGCAATGGCATAAGCAGTCTTGGAGGGGAGAAATTTTCTTTTTGGTGGGAATGAGGCAAGAAGACCATTAAAGCCAGGTATATGCTAGGGGTCATGGGCTCATTTTCAGAGGCCAGGTTGGTAACGAAACATGGGTAAAAGGGCAGCATATAAATATTTGGAGAGAGATCCCACCTAAAGACATTCAGACAACACTGAAACATCTCTGCCAAGGAATTGTTGAAGGTAGGTGAGGGATGCGTGAGAGTTCATTATACTAATATGTATATTTTGCATGTATTACAAGTTTTTGCAAGAAATTTAGCAAAAGAAAAGTACAAATACCCATATAAACTTTTAAGATTAAATAAAATGATGATTAGGTAAAATACATCCTCTGATAAAAGGATAGTAGGAGATGAAGCAGGAAATGTGGAGATCTACATTACAGATGTTTTGAGGAGCCAAGCTGAATTGATATTGAGTATCTACTATGTAGCAAGGGATTTGCATTCATCAGTGAGCCACTTCTGGTTTTTAGTAGAGGAGTAACTTAATGAAAAGCTAATTTAGGAAGAGTCATTTTATGGAAAGAAGAAAACGAGGCTTGTGTCATTTGTGGGACACTTGTATATCTTTACTATGTGCTAGAATCTACAGATCAAAAGATGAATGATTTAAGGCACAATTCATGCCCTTGAATCTCACATACATACAAATCCAATGTTAACATCTGAATGTACTATTTTGTACTTGCTTCCCTGTTGCCCTGTGGTTGCATTCCAATTGTTTGCCGTTTGTTGAAATTTCTCCAGCTGGTCCAAATCTGCTCCCTGCCTGCCACCACGCTAACCCACCATGGTCATCAGAAACATCTGACTGACTGACCTCTGTAAAGAACTCCTGTTGCCAGAGGAACAGCCATGGCTAGTTCATTTTTCTTCTGTTCTTTTTCAGGGGTATCACAAGGATTCTTTCTCTTCTGGAAGCTGATGGGACCAAAACATAGGTAGTGCCAAAGTGGTGACAGAAGAAATCTCAGGAGGAAGCATTTTGCCTTGTGCTCATAATAGCTGCTGGGCCACCATGGCTCCTGTGAAGATTAGCCACGTGATATCATTTTCCTCTCAGGTATATTAGTTAGCAGGCATGATTCTTGGTGACTGAAAGGAACAGGAAAAGTAGGAGACTTGGCTCCACTTCCAGGAAACTTCCAATCAAATAGAAGAGACATTATGCCTTTGGGAAACCAAAGTCAAAGGGGGGAAAACAGCTCTTGCCTTCAGGTTATTCCCGGGGCAATGCAGGGTGCATAAAAAAAAGTGTTTCCAGGAATTAAAGAAGGAAACAACCTAAGGATTACATCCTTAGTTTGGAGGGACCTGGCAAAGCTACAGGCCCAAAATCTGTAGCAGGGTCCCTAGAATTACTATTGAGTCATTCTGTCATTGAGAGTAGGCCAGGACACTCAAGGTCACTCCTGACCTGTAAGGATGTTACCACCACCATCAAAGGTGATCTCAGCCTTCCCTAAAATTCCACTTTCAGGAAATCCCAATTGATTAGAGCTACATGTCAGGCCTTGGCCCCAGGACTGGTCAGTGTGGTGATTTTTAGGGATTTTCCACCCTTTCCTCTGCTGTCATTTCTCTATCCATTTACCCCTTCTCCCTGCTCTTCCCCTTCTGGTACCTTAGTCTTCCTCAAGGGGTGCCATTGGCATTTTGGGCGGGATAACCCTTTTCATAGCAGTATTGTCTACACGGTGAGATACTTAGCATCAGTGGCCTCTAGACCCCGTGACAATAATGCTTCCTAGTTATGACAACCAAAAATATACCCACACATTTCAGAAAGACCCACAGTCTTTAGAAACTACTATATCAACTCCTCTTAAGTGAAATAAAATAATACTTACCCACATCCTCCTATATTGTTAGCCTAAACGGTTGTGTTCATAGACTCAGCCTTATAAAATGCTAAAGAATATTAACTGTTTTCTAATATTATGGTTTTCAAATTGTACTCTGGAAACCCACTTCTAGAAGTTGAAGGGAGATGGGACAAGTGTGTTTCTAAGCCCCCCAACCTCTGCTTTAACCAGAGCTCTGCTTTTATTTGTTAAAAAAATATAGAGACACATAGACACACACACACCCCTTAGTGTAAGATTTCAGTTACAAGGAAGGGTCTATTGCTAAAACAAAAAACAGGATTGAAAACCATGAGTCTGATATCCTCCCCTTATGGATGAAAAAAATTTAGACCCAGAGAGAGAAAACAGTTTGCACAAGACCTTTCCACCAAAAAATACCTGGCTGTAGGTTACAACTGAGAAATTCTATCTCAGCATTGCTATTGTTGCCCTTGAGCAAATCATTTTATTTTTAACTATTAGTTATAAACTTAGAATAAAAATCTTTGCCTGTCATATCTCATTGGGTTATTCTGAAGATAAATAAATGTCTGTCAAAGCACCTTATAAATGAAAACAAATAGTACAATGTAGTGGGTGGTTAAAAGCTCTGGATTCAGAAATCTGGGATTTCTGACTTTGGTTGGTTATTTGGCCTTGTGGCCTTAGGTAAGTTTCTGAACCTAAGCTTCAGTTTATTGTTCTGTTAACTAAGAAATGGTAATAGCAATCACCTAACATTGTTATGAACATTAAATGAGATAGTCTGGTGAATGAAGAAGAGGTAAATGGTATCTATAAATCCTTGGCACATGATAGCTGTATTCCTGTGGACTCCGTCTGGTGCCTTTTCTAACACATTTGGGTGCGGGTGCCCGGAGAGGTTTGGGAGTGTAGAGAACCCTCAAGCATAGGCATCTTTTTTTCTCTTGGACTCAATGAGGTTTTTTATTTTCTCCTTTCTCTTATTTAGGATCGCAAGTATCCTGTGGAGAATTTGCTGAACCCAGACAGTCAAAGGGGACCTTGGCTCAGCTGCCCTCAGGATAAGAGTGGGCAGCTAAAAGTAGAACTACAGCTGGAGAGGGCAGTGCCCATTGGCTACATTGATGTGGGTGAGTTCTCTGGAGCCTAGGAGAACTTCTGTGGGAGAACACAGGAATAATAGTCCCCTCCAAATGCTTCACCAAAATACCTCAATTCAGTCTGACTGAGCAGCCTTCATAAAATAAGTCCTACCTGGTAGGAAGGGGGAGATATGGCCCTTGCCCTTGGGGCAAATATGTGTTGTTGACAAACTCTTCCATCCACATAGACTACAATGTGAAAGGCACTTCTTGAATTATGCAGTGTACCTGCCCTTTGATCTCAGTGATCTGGGTGAAGCCTAAAGAGATTGACATAATTATAAATTCCAATAAATAGAATCTGTATACACCTCTAAATATCGATGTCCCAAGCATGCTGGGAGTTGAATTGTGCAAGCTAATCCAGGAAAGGCTCCATAGGAATTAATGAGAGGTTAGCCTTAGAAGTCTCTGGACTAGAAAACCAAAAAAGACCATTGGTCTTAGCTCTGCCAGAACAGAGAGATGTCAGGCTTGTTAGCAAGGATTTGAGACAGAGTTTAGCACTGCCAGCCAGAGCCAGACAACAGGGAAGCAGCAAGTCTCTGTAGTGAGGAAGAGGTTTCTGGCTGGGAGGAACACAGTGAACCTTCACACTGTCATGTGATGCCTCATCCCACTTCAGTTACTGGCTCACTATGTTGCTTGACCTTTCAGGGCTTCCAACTAGCTTTAGAATGGAGGAATGTCCTCTGCCCACCTGATTCCCTTGTGTGCATTCAGGGGAGCCCCTATCATCCCATCACCCTTATCCTTCTCTCAACCTTTTGTCCCCAGGAAACTGTGGCTGTGCTTTCCTGCAAATTGATGTGGGCCGTTCCTCCTGGTCCCTGGACAGACCTTTTGTCACCCTGCTCCCTGCAACCATGCTAATGTCCTTAGCTGATTCAAAGCAAGGGACAAACCGCTCAGGAGTGCGCATGTTTAAAGATGGTAAGGCAGAAGCAGAAATGGGAGAGACTGAGAGTGATTGTAAGAGAAATGCAGTTTTACAGAGGGCTGTAAGAGCCGTTAGGTGTATATGGTGGGAGGGAGCCCTGCAGGGGCATAGTTATATCTTTTGGGGAGGTAGGGTGGTTAACAAGTGAACAACTATGTGGTATATTTGTGGTTTGAATTCTCCACGATGAGAATGCATAACTGCTGGGGATATTTATGAGCTATAATTTATATTTGCACATAATATGGGATGTGGTGAAGCCTGATGTAGAACCCATGTTTAATTAGTGTGTTTCTGTTTGTATAAATGTAGGTAAGTGGGAGTATAAGAACTTGTGTAGGGTAAATGTTGATACAAACGGTCATAGTTACATAGCTGTTTGTGGTTCCTCAATTCTGATCTGTGCAATTCTTTGTGTTCACTGGGCACTACAGAAGAAATGTAAGATCTGATTCCTGACCTCTAGGGATTTACAGTCTAGTAAGGATTTCTCTGCATTTAAGCTGGAGATATTTGTAATGTGATGGAAGAGTGATGTGGGAGGGGCAGATGAAGTGCTGCTAGATGGTGCTGGGAATTGAGGGTGAGAAGGATCTGTAGTATTGTGTTGTGATACTGCACATGAGTGTGTTGGGCCTGCAGTGGTGAGCAGCAGGTTGCAGGCTCATGGCCTAGGAAGAGTAGAGGTAGCTCAGCCAAGTCACTGGGCATGTGGTCACCTCAGACCCCAACCCTACAGATACCTCCTATTAAAATGAGACATTGTAAGTTCCTGGGAGAGGTGTAGAATGAGGATGTACTCATGCTGGGGACAGTGTGGACCTGTTGCAAGAGAAGCCATGGTGGAAGGCAAGGCATTCAGTCTTCTCCACAAGTGGAAGGCCCTGACTGGGGCCTGGCACTGCCCAGCCCTGAGCACCAAGGCCCGAGGGGTCAGTTATGATGACCTCCATTCTTCTATGTGTTGGCTTTTACTCTATCTAGACCTTATCTTTTCTATTCTCTCCTTAGTATTGACCTTCTCTTCCTTTCTCCTCGCACACATGCTTTCTCTTTCATTTTCTTTCTCTTTTCCTTGAGATGATTTCCTGGCTCCAGCCTCAGGTGAGTCATGGGATCGACTCCGCCTGACCTGTTCCCAACCCTTCACACGTCATCAGTCCTTTGGCCTGGCCTTCCTGCGGGTGTGTTCCTCTCTGGATTCCTTAGATGAACCTGTGGTGGGTCCCTCAGCCCTAGTGAGCTCTGGGCTGAGCCAGGTATGTATGACTGGATCATGGACTTAATATTTTCCCACCCTTTTCAGTTTCTGGTTAGGAAGCTGGCACTTGAATGAAGGAAGACACACACACACACACATACACTCAAATACAAACATAAATGGACCTGCTACCCTTTCTCACAGGTAGGAGTGAATGCCTCTCCTTCCCTTTCACACATGGGAGATGCAAGCGAGTGAGCCTTCAGTACAGTACACACAGAGCCATTGGACTATTTCTTATTTAGCCAATGAAATTCTTTTTGGATTCAAACTTCAGGGCTATACCTTTAATCAGACTTTTCTTTCCCAGCACCATAAAAGTCCAGGGCTCACTTATAGTCCCTCTGTCATTGTTGTTCCCTGACCCGCCTGCCTAGCAAAGCCAGTTATATTTTCAGATCTGTGCTCTGCAGATTCCTTTGTTCCTCTGCTTTCTCTCTCTGTACAACACACTATACTCCAAAGAGATGTATAGGTATAGATAGATAGGAATTTGGTCAGTTTACATCCCCTTTTCTCAGCCATTTTTCTAGGTATTTTTTCTTCCTACCTATTCTAATTCTTCCTGCTTTCTTGTCACTGGTATCCCCATTCATCTTTCCAAGGCAGTACCTTCCACCAGAATTCACACACAAATATGAATATCTAATCACACAAAGCCAGAGTCATAGAATTCTAGAGATGAAAAAATACTTAGAGATCATCAAGCTGCAACCACCTCATTTTATATCTCAGGGACACTTATATATTCAAATTCACACAGGCACAGTACAGTAGGGACTGGAAATCAGGTTTCCTGTCATTAAGCCACAGTGCTCCCTATGCACACAGTACATTTTTAGAAGCTTCAAACATCTGACATAAAGCAAAATAATTTCGATTCCCAGGAGCGAACCTCACAGGTATCAGTCCTGTTGAAGTTACTGAAAAAAAGAAGAGACTGGGCTTTGGGAAGAGAAAATGGAGTTAGAACAGAAGAGAAGTAGATGTTTTGTAGTAAAGCCTTGGGAAAGACCAGCGCTGAGACAAAGTAAAGTTTGGTCTGAGATTTACTCTTCCATTGTGAGAAGGTCTAGAAAATGCAAAAGTAGCAGTGGAAGCATTTCAGTGTGTTCTGCTGGGTATCGCAGTGCTAGGAGCTAACATGAACGGAGCTAGGGCTCTGTGACCCTAGCTGTTCGGTAAGTGGAAGCTCTGTGGGATTAGGGACCTGTTTGTCTTGTTCCAAAATGCATTCCTGGCAGCTAGAACAGTGCCTAGAACAAAGTAGGCTTTTAGTATAAATGTTCATTATATAAATGACCTTCAGAGGGGAGTTGTAGATAGGGTCACCATAAAATTTATCATACAAACTGAGACACTTTGAGAACAAGAAGGAGTGCTATTAGTAACTATAACGAGACAACAGATGTAAAGTAGGATTGTTCTAGGCAAACTAGCACATATGGTCTCCTTATCTTAATTATAGGATAAATAAGAGCTTCCGAGAGTCTCTAGCTTTTGGCTCTAAATTACTCCATACCTTTAGGACCACAGTGGGGTCAAGGAAGAAGGGAGTCAGCAACTCCAGGGCCATGTCAGAAAGTCACTGAGCATCGACTACAAAGTGAAACATACTGCAGGTATCTCAGTGAAACCACACAGAAAGGAGATCCTGAAACAATCCTAAAAGAGAGGGTTGATGTGTGGAAAGAAATTGATGGCACTCAACTTTATCATTTAAGATGTCTGAAATGCATAAGCTTTTAAAAAAATGTGTCATTTTAATAGCTTGGTATAGTGAAAGCAAAACATAAGGGCTTTTAACCCTATGAAATAGGGTCTTTTATGATAACCAATTTTCTAGTAAGGAAACAAACAAAAAGTTAGTGGGAAGTCCCAGGTCACAGTACTAAATAAGTCTTGGGGTGGATTTCAACCCAAACACCTGACTCCACTTTGCCTATGCTTGGGACCTCAACTGCTAATGATTAATCTCATGTAGAGTTAAGGTTAAATAAACCATCTCTACACACCCTTCCAGTTACTCTTTCTATGAGTAACATTTATGAGACAAGGTAAAGAAAAAATAAAAACCCTAGAAAATTAAATAAAATATTTCAAGACTGGTACTAGTCCAAGATGAGATTGTAATGGCAATCAGAAAATATTAACAGTAAATGTGAATAAAAATACTACTTCTCAAACTTGCAGAATGAGGCTAAAGTCATGCTTTCCAAGAAAGATATTTACCTTTATAAGAATGTGAGATAAAAAAACAGAATCAGGTCTATCTAAGATAGAAGAATCAGAAAAGATTATTTCTAAAAGGGAAATAGCCCACAAATGAATCAATGCAGATAAATTGCATTTTGACAAAGAATTAAGAAACTGTAGCATACTGTATAAGTCTATTGCATGGTTATTGCACATAAACATTTTTAGAGTTAGAAGTAGAGAAGTTTGTAAAATGTATGTGGCTAATGCTAGAAAGAGATGTGATCTCTATACACTTATATACATACACATCTCTTTATAGATGACTAGAAATGGTAGCTAAAATTGGTAGGTTTTTAATTCAGGTGAACAAAATTGTTTATAAAATAAATCGCACCGGAATTTAAAAAGTATTATTAAGCACTATATAGAAGAGAAAAATGTCCCCAAATAACTCAAAATAGAACCATTTTAAAATACAAAGAAACATATAATTTGTTCTCTCACATAGGTGTTTAAAGAGAAATGAGTAATTTTTTAGTTTTGTACCTATATGAATCAAATTTATGTATGTACAGTTTTTTTTAATGTATGTGTGTGTGTGTGTGTACACTTTCAAAAGTTTGCACATGGTGTGTGTGTGTGTGTGTGTATACTTTCAAAAGTTTGCACATGGTATCAGTCCCATTGCCATTTTTCCCAACAGTATGTATTCTTTTATCCCAGGTCTTTCAGGATCATGACAAAACCTTAGCTTTGGGGAGCTAAGCATACAAAATCACCAAGTCTTAGAGCTGAAGGAGAGTGTACACAACACAAGTGAAGTTATTACCTACATGTTAATGCAGATATATTCATTGACTAAGCTGAAATTCTGGTTTGGGAGGATCCCTGGCACTAGGTGGCAGTGTCCCCTGGTGGTGTGTTTCTGTATTTCATATTTCTCCATTTTCTTCTCAGGCTTCTTCTGATGCTCAGGAGTCTGGTCCCAGCCCCTGGTTGACTAATCCTTCCATTCGAAGGACATTCTTCCCAGATCCCCAAAGGTACATAGCTGCCAGAATGGAGGCCTCTCAGCCACTTATCAGTTCTTACTCCTGAAAGTGGAAGGCTACCAAGTTGCTCACAGGCACACAAGCCCTGTCTGGGTTCCCCCAATTAATCACAAACTCTAGGCTTAGCCTTCTCAAACTAGCTTTCTTGCTTAGTTGCTACTGACTTGGGTGAGCTAAATGGAATCTCTGTTCTGAGTGAAACCAAGTATTCTCTGTTTTTCTACAGGAGCACCAAAGAAATTTCAGAACTTAGGAATATCCTAAAGCAGCTGCAGCCAGGGACTTTGGGGCGTTCAGCCCATATGGTGCTTTCAGCTGCCCGCCGGGCGCCTCCAGCCAGTGTGGCAAGCCCAAAAAACAACCATGCAGAACCAGGTCCCAGTAATCCAGGCAGCACAGGTGAGGCCCCATGGCTTACCTTTGACTCCTTACTCTCCCTAACACCATCTTTCCTCCTTGAATCCCCCACTGCTATACAAGGATGGCTCACAAATGGGCTGTTGTGGGAGAAAAGATAATTGTCAGTGTCTTGTTACCAGAGAGAAGTCAATATGGCATAGCAGTTGAAAGAGTACTGGTCTAGGAATCAGGAATCCTTATCTCTTTGGGCCATAATTACCTCATCTTCAAAGCATAGGAATTAAGCCAAATGGTATTTAGGCCTCTTGCAATATTAATGTTCCATGATCATCTCAGGACAATTAAGTCAGAGTGCTGGAGTATGGAGCTTATTGGAGAAAGAAGTAGGGGAATAATGTGTTACAATCACAGAGGAAGAAAGGATTAAACATTTTGGAGTTCCTGCTTTGCACCAGACCTGCTAGGTGTTTATACTAACTTTATCCATTTGATTTTCACGGCAAACTTACAAAATAGATCCTATTATACTCATGCTACAACCAAATCAGAGGTTCAGAGAGAGAAATATTCTGAGTCACCTATAGCATCTTACTACGCTGATAGACAGTGACTGCAATGGGGTTGGGGGGGCACTTGATAATATGGGTGAATGTTGAAACCACAATGTTGCTCATGTGAAACCTTCATAAGATTGTATATCAATGATAACCTTAATTTTTAAAAAATTCTCAGTCACACAGCTAGTAAGTGGCAGAGCCAGGATTTGAATCTGAGATCTTGTTCTTTTCACTATTCTAGATAGCAAGAGAGAGAAAACAAGTAGAGTTCTCATTTAAAACCCTTGGTTTCACTTATTGCTTCATTGGGAAAATACTTTAAAAGAAAATGGTTTATCTCTCAAAGAACTGAACAAATGAGTGAAATAATAAGTATGTAATATGATTGCAGAAATAGGGTACATTGGATATTCTTGTATAACAAATTACTGCAAAACTTAGTGGCTTAAAACAATAATATCTCACAGTTTCTCATGGTTGGAAATGTGGATGTGGCTTAACTGGGTTGTCTGGATCTGGATCTATCACAAGGTTGCCATCATCACAAGGCTCAGCTGGAAAGGATTTGCTCCCTAGCTTGCTCACATGGTTGTTGGTAGGCTCAGTTCCTCATGGGCTGTTGGTCTGAGGCATCGCTCAGTTCCTTTGCCATGAGAGCTTCTACATAGAGCTTCTCACAGTGTGGAAGTTTACTTCATCAGAGTGAGCAAGCTGGAGGGCAGGAGAGAAAGTGCCAGCAAGAAAGAAGTCAGTCTTTTGTAACCTAATCATAGAAGTCACATCCCACCACTTTTGCCATATTCTGTTTGTTAGAAGCAAATTACTAGGTCCTACCCACACTCAAGGGAAGGCATGAATACCAGGAGGCAGGAATCAATAGAAATCATTTCAGATGCTGCCTTTTTCATAAGGAAGGATGTAGTTTATTATTTTAAGAAATGGAGACTAGAAAGAAAACTAACAGGCTGGGCACTGGAGCTATGAAAGCACTTTGAAATATATTAAGTACTATATAAAGTACTTCATAAATTCAGAATAGCTAGACAAATCGTTCTTGGTTTTGTTACCACTCAATTGTCAGATAATTTTTGAACATCTGTGTGTGTGAGGCTCTGTGCTAGGCACCAGGTATACCACAGTAAATGAAATAGCAATATTCCTACCCAGTGGAGAGATGAGTCCATGTTCCACAGGAAATCTGAAACCTAAACTGTGATAAATACTTCAAAGGCAAAGCATAATAAGATGACCAGATTTAGAGAATCCAAGGACAGTGCCTCACAGGAATTAGCATTTCATTTAAGACTTGAAGAGCAAGAAAGAATTAACCAGGCAAAGAAAATAGAAAGAATAGTCTTAAAAGAAGGAACATCATGTGTGGAGGCCCTTTTGTTAATGAGCTAGATTTAATGAGTGTTTCTAACACAGAGCCCAGACCAGAGGAGCAAAACTCAGAGAAAGGTATGGGCAGGACGAAGAGACGGAAAATGCAATCCCGTAGGTAAGTAGGTCAACCTGAAAGACCCAGATCACCTCCCCAAACCTTTCTGCCCTTCTGCACCTGTCTTTCTTCCTCCTCTCATGTTTCAGTTAGGTCAAAGAGTACTCTTGCGTCTGGGTCTTGAGCTCATGGTCTGGACCTAGAGGGTAGTAGAGAAAAGATGTCCTTATCCACATATTGTCAAACTTGGAGCTGGGCGAGGAGGTGGCCTTGCTGTGAACCAGAATCTGAAGATGACTACACAGTATCTCATGGACTTCATTAAAACTTAAATCTTTTTCTTCTTCAAAAGACAGCTGTCAGGGAAATAAAAAGACAACTCACAGAATATGTGAGAAAACATTTGTATATTCCATATTTGATAGGGACTTGTATCTAGAATATATAAAGAATCCTTATGACTCAACAATAAACAGATAACCTAATTTTTTAAGTGAACAAAGGATCTGATTAGACTTTTTTCCAAAGAAATGGCCGATAAGCACATGAATTGATGCTCAACATCATAATCCACCAGAGATATGCAAATCAAAACCACAGTGATAACATCACCTCCACTGGGATAGTTATAATCAAAAAGACATAAAAAGTGTTGGTGAAGATGTAGAGAAATTAGAACTCTCATACATTGCTAGTAAGAATGTAAATGGTGCAGCCACCTTTGCAAACAGTTTGGCAGTTTATCAGAAAGCTAAATAGAGTTACCATAACCCAGCAATTCTAGGAATATACCTCAAAAAATTGCTAACAGGTATTCACACAAAAATGTGTAGACAAATGCACATACTGGAAACAACCTAAGTGTCTGTCAACTGATAAATACATAAACAAAATGTGGTATATCCATACAGTAGAATATTATTTGACCAGGAAAAAGAATAATTCATGCTATAACAAAGATGAACCTTGAAAACATGCTAAGTCAGTCACAAAAGACCATGTGTTAATATGATTTAATTCATATGAAATGTCTAGAATAGACAAAACTATAAGGACAGAAAGTAGATTATGGTTGCCAGGGTCTCTGGAGAGAGAGGAATGGGGAGTGACTACCAATGGGTTCAGGGTTTCTATTTAAGCTAATGAAAATGTTCTGGAATTAGATAGTTAAGGTTACACTGTCTTATGACTATACTAAGACCAATGAATATTATACTTTAAAAGAATGAGTTTTATGGGATGTACATTTTTATATCAATTAAAAAATAATTAAAAACCTGGAGGTTAATTTCAGAATAGAATCTCTGTTCTCAGATGTTTGAAGGTTAAATGACTTCCCTCAAGTTTGGATACATCAAGTGGGAAAACCAGGACTACGGGGCTTCTGGCTCTACAACAACCAGTCTACCTCTTCACCCTAACCTGGGGCTCCTTCAGCTCTTCTGGCCTCTTGTTAATAGCTGCTTTTTATTCTTTCTTACAGGTCTTTATCCATCTTGAACTCTCAGCCAAACAAGAAGGAAATAGCAAAGACAGGACAAAGAGAACACCACCGACCCCCAGCCCAAAGCAGTAGGGCCCAGGACAGTGGACAGTGCCCCATTTGTGCAGGTAAGCTGCCTGGGCACAGGTGGTTGTGAGACTAGTAGGCATCCCTTGAGGGAGGAACAGGAGATACAGGAATGCTGCCAGGAAACATGTGAACATAAACTCCTAGCCTCTGTCATCTCTGCAGTTACATACAAGTCTGTATTGAGCACTGCTCACATTGTGTTGGCCATGCTGAAAAAGGGAGGTGGGTCCTGTCCTCAGGAGAAACGTGAAACAAAAAAATATAAAACACCATCAGAGAGGTTCCAGAAATTCCTTCATAACTTTTTCCTCCATGTCCAGATTCTACTTATTCTCTAAGGCCACATTCAAATGGTACTTACTTGCTGAGTCTTCACTGATCCTCTCAGATAATCTCTCCCAGCTGAGCCCTGGCAGCACTCTCTGATTCCACTGGGCTTAGCACTTCTCACCTTCTGTTTTGTATCTTAGTTATTTGTGGTCCTAGCTTATCTTTACCCCTAGGCTCTGCAGTCCATAAGGACAGGCCTAGGTTTACATCCCTCAGCTCCTAACAAAGATCACTCCCATCACAAACACTTGATTAATGTTTGGTGGATTCATGACTGGATAGTGTCTCTCAGGAGAAAGATAGTCAACCATAGTGAATTCCCAGCAGAAACAGCTGCATTTGACAGCAGACGTTCCCCTCAGGTCATTTGGGTGGCATCCTACCTGGAAGCAGGCCCAGTTTTGCTCACCTCTCTCTCTCCCCCTAGGCTCCTTCAGCACCGCAGCTCTTCCCCAGCATGCTGCCACTTGTGGAGAGACCTCCCCGCCTCACCCAGCCTCTCCCTCCCCATCACCATCTTCACCACAGGCTGCACCATGGGTGTCATCCCCAGAGAGCTCACCACCCAGCTCCGGGGTCCAGTGCCCTATCTGCCAGTTGCAGTTCTCAGCAGGAGAAGTAGAAGAACATGCCAGCCTGTGTGGGGAGGTCTCTCAGGCATGAGCCGTGAGGTCCTATGGTTTTGACCCTCCTGCCCTCTATGACTAAAACTATAGAGTGGATCTCTTGACAGCTGAGAAGGACTGATGAGGCCAAGCTGCTCTTTCTTCTTCCCTCCACTCATTCCCTCAGGACTCTGCCTAAAGGCACCTCTGGGCCCAGCCTGCTCCCCATTCCCAGTTGTCAAGGATTCTGTCACCATGGCACCCTATTTTTCCAAAGACAGCTCCATCCTTTTCTCCTGGGGATATTCTGGAGTAGAATTGGTGGTATCGTTAGGGCTTTGGGACAGTCCGGAATGTGTTTCCCTCAGTTAAGTGGCATGTATCCTTATACCCGTTTTCCTGAGAGGAAAACTGAGGCCCAGTAAAAAGAAAAGCAATGCCTGGCAGCTAAGATTCTATGGTGTACTGGATAGGTCAGAGTGATTTTTGAGCATTAGACTGACCTCCAGCATCCTGTGAACTTAACTCTCAGTATCTTTTGTGGGTTTTCTCCCTGGGTTTAATCAGGTAACAATATTGCTGTGTGACTTTAAGCAAGTTATTTATCTTGGGCCCAGAATTAACCCTAAGTAACAGAAAACCCATACTCACAGGGCTATAATAGAGATCTAATGGGTTAGTGACTAAGGTATGGTATAGCCCAGGGTTCCACTGGGCAAATCCCAGTCCCCATCTATACATGAAGCAGCTGGACCAGTGGGTCTTTAAGGTCCCCTCCACCTACGATGTTGTAAATTCTATTCCCACCTTCTTTGAGCTCTCCCTGTGTCCTCTCTCCCTTTCCCAGAAGATCTCATTGTATGGCACTAACACCAGTTCCCCTGGTCTCCAGGGTACAGGGCAGAAGGGGAGCAGCTGGTTCTGACAAAGGGAGGGCCCAGGGTGGAGTTTTGAATGGGCAGGAAAGAGGAAGCTGGGCACAGTCAGGGGAGCAGAACGACCAAGAGTTCAGTCCTTCGGTCCCTGCCAGCATAGGTGGGTGCAGCTATGGACCCCCTCACGGTAAGAGGCCTGCTCCCCTGTGCACCCCCATCCTGGTCCCATTTCTGGCTGTGATTAAAACAGTAGATTGACCCAGAGGGGTGGCAGGGACATCCTAGCTGCCATGCAGCGGTGACTATCACCACACAGGTGGGAGAAGAGCCTGTGGAGCTCTGAGCCTGGGCCCAGCAGAGAAAAGCAGTGAGGAGGGGCAGGACCCTGTAGAAGAGGGACAAGGTGGCACAGAGGGGAAAAAATGCCACCCAAAGCCAGAGGGGCAGAGATGGGGGAGGCTGGTGCAGGAGGAGCTTACTGGGATCCTGCTAGGAGGCCAGGACAGAGCTGAGGGGCTGGGGAAAAGCCCAGTTCAAAGACCCTCCTGTGTGGACCTGTCTGGACCTGTCCTTCGGAGGCTCTGGGACTTTCAGAGGGATGAGCAGCTGGAAAATGAAGCCAACAAGATGGCGGCTGGGTCCTGGGCAGATCCTGTGTGCCTGCTGGTGGGGTGGAGATCCCATTGCAGCCCTGGCTGCCGGCTGCCTGCTTTAACCTACCCTTCCTCAAAGTACCCATATTTTGCCCCAGGATGGAAGTTGTGCTGGGGAAGGGGCCCCCAATCAGACCTAGTCCTGGCACTTGGCCTAACCTGAGAATCCACACAGTAAAATGGTGACTCTAAGTTTTTATAATCTTCAATGCTACTGGCTTCTCAATGGGGCAAGTGGCTGTAGACTAATGAGTGCAAGGAATCGAGCTCTAGAGGCTGGAAAACAATTCTCCCCTAGAGCCACACTGCCCTGCCAGCACCTTGACTTGAGCCCAAAGTTACTGGTTTCTGACTTCTGACCTCTAGAATTGTAATAAGAGAATAAATATGTGTGATTTTAGTCACTAAGTTTAAAAAAAAAATGTGTTTTTCAACCAAGACCAATTTTCATCGGTATTTTCATCTGTATGAAATACATACTATCTGTATTTCAACACTATCAGTACTACCAACAAAATGGGATGTTACTAACAGCTCAACAAATCTATATAAGAAGCTATTATGGTATGAAAAGTTATTTTCAAAATTATTGATTCCTGGAAAATAGGGAAATGAAATTTGTCCCCTACATGGAGAGTTTTTCTGGAACATTCATACTATCATTATATAAGATGATCACATTATATAAACCATATATACTAGAGTATAACATGTTGACAGAAGAGCTTTAGCATAAAACAAAAAGGGGGTAGCATTGTTATTATCTTTAAAATAAAAAAAGTATTGAATCATTTATTTATCTAATATTATATCCCACATTTGGGGGTTTTGAAGAACCAGAGATTGAAGAAATCCAAAAGCCACTCTACTAATAATAATTCCTATTTGAGTTGAGTAATAGCACTGAAACAGCTAATAACACCAACTCTTGCACTAGGCTGCCAGGGTTTGCATATCTAAGTGGCCTGATATGTCTGAATTTCAGTTTCCTCCCCTGTTAAAGGGGGAATGATAATTCCTACCTCACAGGGCCACTCTAAGGAGTAAATGACTTCCATACTTGTGACGAGCTTAGAAAACTACCAACATAATGTGTTACCTAAAACAAAAAAAATCCATTAGTATGTGTTTGGGACAAGGAAGAATACAATGGTGGCAGGGTGTAGAGTGTTAAGGGCTTGAAGGTGAAAGGATGAAGGAGCAAGGGAGATTGGAGACTTAGGTTTCCATCTTCCACCCCTTCACCCAACCACAGCCTAACTGGACCGAGATTGTGAACAAAAAGCTGAAGTTCCCACCTGCACTCCTGGGTGCCATCCAGGAGGGGCGGCTGGGCCTTGTGCAGCAGTTGCTGGAGTCGGGGGACGAGGCCACAGGCAGTGGGCCAGGCGGGCCCCTGCGGAATGTGGAGGAGGCTGAAGACCGCTCCTGGAGAGAAGCTCTCAATCTGGCCATCCGCCTGGGCCACGAGACCATCACTGATGTGCTGTTGGGCAATGTCAAGTTTGACTTCCGACAGATCCACGAGGCACTGCTAGTGGCAGTGGACACAAACCAGCCAGCAGTGGTACGCCACCTGCTGGCCCGCCTGGAACGGGAAAAGGGCCGCAAAGTGGACACTAGGTCTTTCTCACTGGCTTTCTTTGACTCATCAATTGATGGTTCCCGCTTTGCACCTGGTGTCACTCCACTCACCCTGGCCTGCCAGAAGGACCTGTATGAGATCGCACAGCTGCTCATGGACCAGGGCCACACCATTGCCCGGCCCCACCCAGTCTCCTGTGCCTGCCTCGAGTGCAGCAATGCCCGCCGCTATGACCTGCTGAAGTTCTCCCTGTCCCGCATCAACACCTACCGTGGCATTGCCAGCAGGGCCCACCTCTCACTGGCCAGTGAGGACGCCATGCTGGCTGCCTTCCAACTCAGCCGCGAGCTCAGGCGCCTTGCATGCAAAGAGCCTGAGTTTAAGGTTGGTTTCTCATACTTTCCCCTGCCTTCATTGCCCTGTATCTGTTTTCCCACCAAGGCATGGTAAGGCCTGTGGTGCGTGCTCAGGGGAGTGGAAAACAACAGAAAGGTGAGGGGACCTTGCTCTGTTCTCAGAAAACCTCCTTTCTGGTAGGGAGATAAAATCCCGCCGTGAGGGGATCTCATTCTAATGGCAGAGGGCTGTTGCTCTAGGGGCACTAGTCTTATGAGGATAGCACAAACCCCACCCAAAGGTTCCCTGGGACTGTCTGAGAGAGGAGAGGGAATAGAGAGATAGAGAAGCAGCTGGTCAGGCTTAGAGATGACATTCAGTAGGAACTGTCCTTTCTGAAAACCTGCTGTGAGGTGCCACCTAGAGCATGGTGTGTTAGGGCCTCAAGCTTGTGATCACAAGCAGACAGACAATACACTCCTAGGATGCTCAGCTTCATTAAGTGTGCCTCTGTGGATGGTGCTTCAGGGTAGACTCCTTGGAAGTAGGATGAATCTTGCTACACAATCAGGTGGTTTAATACAAGTGAGGAGAAGCAGGGAGGATAGTTGAAGTTGGGGTGCAGCCCAAGCAAAGGCTCTCAGGTAGTAAAAGTAGATACAGTGATGAGGACAGGACCCTGTGCAGGACAAAGGATGTGTGAAGGGAGCCCTGGAAGCAGGGCCTAGTCTGTTCCATCTGTCATTCATCCACTGACATCCCCTCTGTGCCAAGCAGACTTGGTCCCATGCTCAGGATTAACATTAGGTGGGGAAACAGAATATTTAAACAGAAGCCTAAGGCAGGATAAGGCCTGTGCCAGATGGGTTGGGGAAAGAGCATGCTGCTCCACCAGAGTTGTGGAAGAATCAGAGAGTACAGAACCCCACTTTACGGGAAACAGGAAAGAGCAGGCCTTCCAAAGGATGCTCCCTCCATCCTCAGCAGACCACAGAAGGAGGCAGCAGGAATCGTCATTTCCAGGCAAGGGAAGTACCTTACCCGTGTGACACCACCTGAGGGACAGTGCTTGGGACATGGGCCTAGCTCCTGCAACCCTAGCCTGGATTCTCTCTAGGGTTAGGACCCAAAATAAAACCAAGGATAACATGGGTAAAGTGGAGGTGAGAACTGCCCTACTCGTGTGCATCTCCTGAAACTGCCAACATGCGTCATATAAGGCAGGTGCACAAACAATTCAATCAAACACAGGAAAGGCATGAAGAGTAGGAGAAGTGGGACAGGAAATAGGGATTATAAAAGGGAGGGACATGGGATTCGCAAAGGTATCCAAGGGTTTGGGTTGAAATGACTCAGAGGAGGTAGATGGAGCACCAGAGAAGCAAAGCGGACACAGGAGGTTCCTTAAAGCAAGAAGAGGTGAGGTGGCAGAGAGGAAAGGAGTGAATGGCTCAGAGTGACACCAGGTGTGGGGAAGTGATGGCCTGAGGGCAGGACAGAGGTAGGCCAGGCCCACAGTTGGGAGGGTGGGTGCTGACTTGATGGGGCTGGGTGGCCAGCTCACACAGACCTGCTTTCCTACAGCCCGAGTACATTGCCCTAGAGTCGCTGAGCCAGGACTACAGCTTTGAACTGCTGGGCATGTGCCGGAACCAGAGTGAGGTCACTGCAGTGCTCAATGACCTGAGTGAGGACAGTGAGACTGAACCGGAGGCTGAGGGACTGGGCCAGGCCTTTGAGGAGGGCATCCCCAACCTGGCAAGGCTGCGACTGGCGGTCAACTACAACCAGAAGCGGGTCAGCTGGGTCCTACCCACCTTCCCCTCACCAACTGGGATCCCTTACTCTGCCACCTCTAGGTAGCCCAGACTCTGAACCTAAGCAAGGCCTTTCTGTGCCCTCCGGACCTTGTTAGACCTCAATTTTGAACATCCTTCTGTCTATCTAGCCCTCGGATCCTCTGGGTCTCCCATCCTCCCCTCTTACCTTCAGTCGAAGCCTCTAACCTCTCCCCTGCCCTTGTAAGTCCCATTACCCACCAGGACTCCACCTTCAAACCAGACATCTGCCTCTGACCTGCTGAATAAATCTGGTCCAGTCTTCCTATTGTGAGACTTCAGTATCTCTGTTCAGCAAGACAAGGCTAGATCTTTCAGGGCTTAAAAATCAAGTGATTCCATTATTCCCCATCTCATGAGATGCCTGCCCCCCCTAAGCTAAAGACATGCTCCCTCTGGCTTCCCCCAACCCTTCACTCCTCCCTCCCCATCCTCAGATACCCTAACCTACCAGGAGCTTAACCAAAACTGTCCTTTCATAATGGTTCCCCTGGTCCTGCCCTCCAACAGACCAAACCCCACCTTCCCCCATCCACAAAACGTTTTGAGGTGTCCCCCATCTCAGAGAAGAGAGGGAACCCTGCAGGTTCTGGGACTTGAGTACCCACCACTGCCTGCTTTAGGTTCAGGAGAATCTTGAGTTCAGCTTCTCCTTCACAGATGAGAAATCAAGGCCCAAAGAGGGGTGGGGTCTGCCCACAGTCACATGGCAAGTGAATTGCCTCTCTTCTGAGCTGGCTGGTCTGGGGAGAGAAGAAATATGGTTCATGTCTATGGCAGGGAAGTAAGGACAGTACGCCCAGCCAACTCCCCCTTTCTCCTCCCTGCCTGTTGGCTGCCCCATCTGCTCACGGCCCATCTCTGCTTAGTTTGTAGCACACCCCATCTGCCAGCAAGTCCTGTCCTCCATCTGGTGTGGGAACCTGGCAGGCTGGCGTGGAAGCACCACCATCTGGAAGCTCTTTGTTGCCTTCCTCATCTTCCTCACCATGCCCTTCCTCTGCCTTGGCTACTGGCTGGCACCCAAGTCCCAGGTACTAAGAACAAAATTAATGATAACTGTCATGGGAGCCCTTGTTTTAGGCCAGGCTGTGGACCAGGCACTTAGAGAATGTTCCCCGTCAGTGCCTGAGGTGGCCCTGGCAGGTAGGCATTACACCTACCTCTGTTTTGTAGAGGTGGCACAGGGAACAGAAGTCCTCTTTTTGTCCAGGAGACACAGTAAATAGTAGAGTCAGGATTTAAACTGAGGTCTCTCTTTGTCTCCAAAGCCTGAATCCTATAGGTAGCTCTATACTCTGCTAAAGAGACTCCGACCCCAACCTACACATTCTTTGAGAGCCCTTGTGAATTGAGATATTTTTATTCCTCATTCAACAAATATTTCCTTGAGACCCTACTGCAACCCAGGAACTGGCTGGGGAGGTAATGAAGAGCCATCCCTGTCTCCATTAACCAGGTAAGGAACAGGGAGAGCCATGTTCAGGCAGCAGGAACAGCGCCACTGAAGGTCTAGGGGAGAGAGAACGTAAAGTATTAGAAAAACTGAACGGAATTCAGTGCTGCTAAAGCCTAACTGCAAGTAGCAGGTGGTGGGAAGTAGGCAGGAGCCAGATCTCACAGAGCTTTATAAGCAATGACGGAAGCCATTGCAGGCTTTTAATGAGCTGAGTGATCCTATTAGTCTTATGTTTTAGAAAGCTCTCTACTAGTGGTGTGAAGGAAGGACTTGTGGAATGGGGCAAGGGTTAGGGAACTGGTCAGAGTGTGTGAGAGAGAGAGGATGGAGAGATACCTTTAAGCTTTTTGGTCTGGTGGCAGGGGCATTGTCTAAGCTGGGAACACAGGAGAAAGTTTGGGGTAGAAGACGAATTTATTTTTAATATGGTTGAGATTGAGGAGCCTGTGAGAGTTAAAGTTACTTTATGTCTGTGATCCTCAGCTCCTTAGCTGAAAAGTATATATATAATAGTAATACCAATCTCATATGCTTACAAAGGAAACGACAGATATGAAATTGTAGAGCCTGATATATAGTCCATTCCCAATGAATGTCTGAGTAAGGGAGGGAGTGAAAGGAGCATGTGTGGGCTGGGCATTCTGGAAGTTCTGCCAGGAGGGGAGAGAGGTAAGCAGGACGCTGAGAGCCATGCTGTCCTTCCTTTCCCGCAAGTTGGGCCGCCTGCTAAAGATCCCAGTGCTGAAGTTCCTGCTGCACTCCGCCTCCTATCTGTGGTTCCTCATCTTCCTGCTGGGAGAGTCCCTGGTCATGGAGACACAGCTGAGTACCTTCCGCGGCCGTAGCCAGAGTGTCTGGGAGACTTCACTACACATGGTTTGGGTCACAGGTACTTGTGTGGGGCCTTTTATTCGTGGCAGTCCCCTTGAGGGGTCCTCATCACTGTTCTTCATAATAAGTACCCCAGTGGGCAGCGCCTGTGCCTTTAGATGCCCCCCTGAACATATAACCAGAACCCTCTGGGCTCTAGCACACCAAGGGACCTTCCCCTTCACCCCTAATTAGGACAGAGCCCTGTGACAGGCTCCCTGAGCAAGGACTCCATTCTTCTGCCACCCTGCCACCAGTCACTACTTCACTCTATAGGTTCCTATCTTCTCACAAATAAGACACTGGTCCACAGCATCAGGTGGGGAGTTACCGTGGTGTAAGGGTAACCTGCAAGTACATCACCAGGCAATCCATCTCAGAGGTCATGGAACAGAAAGGCTCACAGACCAAATTAAAATGCTCAAGTCATACAGTTTATTAAATCCACAAGTGGCGTACTTTTGATGGTGTTGTTATGAGGACCAGAGTTGAGGTTTGAGATGCAACACCAAGAAGTTGCCTGGGCCCAACACTTGACCTGGGGCAGAAACATAGGGCAAGTATGTCTGGCTAAAGCTGTAGCTCCCTAATCATCCTTATGAGCAGCTATGACTTCTCTTTGCAATCTTCAGGCAGAGGACATGTGGGCGCACAGTGGGTATCACCAGTGGGTAGCTGATGTGAGATCTGATGAATCCTGACAGCCTCATCTGCTTCATGTATATTCAGTGTATCCCTTTCCATATACGCCCACACACATGCTCTACTTACTTTATTCAACACATTGCACAGATAACTAACTTACCTATGCTTAATGCATAAGTTTCATCTATTCCTTGGTTTTCTTGTCTTCCATAGCAGGATCAAGTATTCTGAAACAATTCAGCAAACACAGTTTACCAGAATCCCCAGACTAGCCTCTGCTTGGGCAACGCAGCAGGCTGGACTGGTGGTCCCTTCCTCAGCCATTGTCCCCTCAGTCGGCTCTAGCTTAGTTAGCAAACTCCCAAGCCACAAGTAAGCTAAGTCCACTCCGCCACCTTGTACTCAGTCAGTGATGTCTGAATGGAACTTCAGCCAAGAAACTCTGGGGAAGAAAACAAGGGCAGTCCAAGAGGAAAAATTTCTCATCCAGTTATTTAATAAAAATTGATGGGTGCTGGGTGGAGATAAAATCAATTCTGCCTATCGGGGAAGAAAAGTCTTAAGAAACAAAACTCTTCATTTCTTCATGCAGTAAAAAATGCTTTGCCACCCACTGCAATCAAAGCCCTGCAAATACATGGATAAATTAAATATGGTTCCAGCCATCTGTTCAACATACCTGACAGTGTGAGGCCATGCTCATGAGGTCCTGTCCTGCTGGGGGCACTGATCCAGCTCCTGACCACACCACACTCCCACTTGTCCCCAGTCCTAAGCCTCTCCCCTTCCCACGCTGCGCCTTCACTCCTCCTCCAGGTCTCAGCTTAAACGTCACTTTCTTTGAGATGCTTTCCCTGACCCCAAATCAGGGTGAAGGCCTGATTCCCCAGCACCCTGGGACAGCCCTTCTGCCCCCTGCTCCTCAGCCTTGGCATCTGTCACGTTGCATCGGGACTGCTTGGCTTCTTGACTCTCTTCCTTACAAGGTGCTGAGCCCTGGGAAGCCAGGGGTTGTATTTGTCATATTCACCACAGGGTCCCACTGGCGCATAGTGGGAGCTTGATACATGTTTGTTTAATAGTGACTACTAGGTTTTGTTCTGGGCAATGGGACAAGGAGATGAATTAGATATGGTTCCTGACCTTGAGGGGTTTCAAATTCAGGGGAGGTGAGGGAAGACTGACCCAGGAGGAGATACCTTGCAGTGCCCCATGGTGATGGCATCACAGAGAGCTGAAGAGAGCTGTGAGGACACAGAGCAGGGAGCAACTCACTCCGCCTGGTCAGGGAAGGCTTCACAGATGAGGTGGTATTCGATCTGGGCTACAAAGGTGAGCCTGGCTTCCAAAGGGTGTGGAAGGGCATTCTAGGAGACAGAGCCATGAGTGGAAAAGCACACCCTTGTGTCTAGGGCATGGAGAAGAGCACAAGGTGGCATGATGATCACCTGGCTAATGGGGTCCAGCTTCCAGGAAACACCCACCTAGGTCTGGCACTGGGCCCCACTGAGACATGGGCACTGTGAGCAGGCTGATAATTTGGAGTCCCTTCAAATCAATATTCTGAACTATGTGTCAATATTTAATTGCTGGAGAGCAGCGAGAAACAGATTGACATCATTCCCTCTCAACAACCAGCCTCTCCCAGGTGTTACTCACCTTCTGGGGTTATTGCTGAGTGGGATCTTAGGTGCGGCCCACACCACAGATGAGCCTGCATCCAGCAGGATTCTTTTCTATTTTCACATGAGATCACTTTGTACTCAAATAGATTAAATGTCATGTTTTATCGACTGCATTCCTGATGTTTTAGCCCCCACCCCACCTCATGGGTAGGACCCTCCCACCTTAACGACCTAGCTGTGACTTGGGGGGAGGAGGAGGAGGAGGGTTCCGCCTCATCCTGTCCTTGTGCCCTACCACCTCCTTCAGGCTTCCTGTGGTTTGAGTGTAAGGAAGTGTGGATCGAGGGCGTGCGCAGTTACCTCCTGGACTGGTGGAACTTTCTGGACATGGTCATCCTGTCCCTGTACCTGGCGGCCTTCGCACTGCGCCTCCTCCTGGCTGGGCTTGCCCACGCGCACTGCCAGGATGCCCCCGATGGGGCTGCCTGCCATTATTTCACCACTGCTGGTGAGTGCCCCCCAACTCAGCCCTGAATCCTCCACCCCTTCTCTTCAGTGGCTCTTAGCTCAGCCCGCATTGCACCCTGCACAGATCGAAGTGAGTGGCGAACCGAGGACCCCCAGTTCTTGGCTGAGGTGCTCTTTGCTGTCACCAGCATGCTCAGCTTCACCCGCCTGGCCTACATCCTGCCAGCCCACGAGTCGCTGGGCACTCTGCAGATTTCCATTGGCAAGATGATTGATGACATGATCCGGTGCGTACCGTCCCTGCTCCCAGCATCCTTCCCTCTGACCAACTCCCTTCGACCTCTTTCTGACACGCCCAGCTCTAGATAGGACAGGGCATCTTAACCTATGCTCCTTGCATAGGCTCCAAGGCCTCTGAAACCCTGAAACTATAGGCAAAATTGGGGATGTAAAAGTAAATGTACATTTCTCTGCAGAGAGTCTATAACTTTTCTAATTCTCAAAGGGGCCCGTGACCCCAGAAAAAACTAGGAACCCCTGATAGCAAAATGGGCGCTTGGGTGGGAGTTCCAGTCCCTGTTCTGTGGCCATCTCTATGACCCTCTCTGGGCCTTAGCTTTCCCATCTTTGTGGTAAGGCCACTGGACACGGGTCCGTTTGGATCATTCCTGCTCCACAACTGCTCTTTGAACACATGGCATTACCCGGTCTTGGTACATGTCACCTAATAATTTACAGCCAAACCTGGCCTCTCACCCTAAGCAGAGCCTCCGGTTAGTGCTACTCCTGGAATCCTCTGCCTCAGGTGGGACTAGGTGCAGCCCTTGGTGGAAAGCCCTGGCTCCGTTGCCGAACATCTTCAGCTCAGCTTAGCTTGGAGGAGGATCTCCTCCCCATCCCTGAGACTCCTCTAGCCCACCCTGTTTCACGCTAATTTCTCATGTGTGGCTTTAGCTCTGCTGGTCACACTCATTCATCTGTGTACCACACCTGAGCATCTCAGTCCCTCCCTGGGATGCTGGCCCACCCCCAGCTTCCATTGCTTTAGCTCAGTACCTTTTATTCTTGAGGGGAAGTTCCTGCTTTGGCACTCCACCGTAAATGCCTTCTCATCTCCCCTACTTTCTCTACTCTTATTGGTAACCAAACTGAATACTTGCCAACTAGAGAGGCTGAGTCTGGGAGGCTGTCACTGCCATCCCTCTTCCAGAGCCTTACTTCTAAGGTGGAGACCTGCTCTGACCCTCCCCCAACCCACCCCCTGCCAGATTCATGTTCATCCTCATGATCATCCTGACCGCCTTCCTCTGTGGCCTCAACAACATCTATGTGCCCTACCAGGAGACGGAGCGGCTGGGCAAGTATGCCGGGGCTGGGGCAGGATGGGCAGGTCGGAGCCTGGGACTGTGCAGCGTGGGGCTTAGTGATCACTGCTTCCTTCCCCTCTCCTCGCTCATCTATTCACTCAGTCATTAATTCTCTGCTTTGGTGAATCACCCCCTCATTGATTCACACTCATTCATGTGTTCATCTACTCATTCATTTATTCACTTATTTTCTCCCCAAACTTTTTATTTTAAAAAATGTGAATCCTATAAAAAAAGTTAAAAACACAGTAGGCTCCCATATACTCTTCACCTAGCTTCACTAATTAATAATGTTTTAATAACATTTTGCTTGGTCTGTTGTTCTCCTTATTCTTTTTTTTGGCCCTGAAACATTTAAAAGTAACATGAAAACATCATGATACTTTACCCCCAGATAGTTCAGGATTTCCACCACAAAATCATTATCACACTTGAAAAATTCAATATCAATCCCATCATGTTATTTTCTGTAAGTCCATACTCAAATTTCCCCAATTGCCAAAAAAATTGTCTTTTCAGCTTTTTAAAGACCTGAGATCCAATCTGAGATCATGCACTGTATTCTGTTGTCCTATCTCTTTAGTCTCCTTTAATCTAGAATACTCCCTCTGCCTTTTCTTTGTCTTTCATGACAAATGAACTTCTTTGAAAAGTGCAGCCCCTGTTGCAGTGCAGAGTGTTCCACAGTTGGAATTTACCTATTTACTCATGATTATGTCCAAGTTTAGCAATTTTGGCAAAAACATTACCTCACTGATGATTCCTATTTTCCACTGTATCAGGAGACATGTGATGTCAGTTTAGCCCACTGGGGAGGCCCACTGTCCTAGCAAACCTTGTAAAGGTACTTGGGATACCCTTTTAGTAACGGGCAGATACACTGAAACTGTATGACTGACCTACTCCCTTGCAACCTTTCACCTGTGGCTTCTGCATCCACAGATGATTTTTACCTGAATTAGTTCTTACAATAGAGGCTTCAAGTTGGTGATTTCCTATGACTATCATTCCTTTTATATCCATTAGCTGGCATTCTTCTATAAAGAAATGCTTTCTCCTTCCTTCCTTCTTTTTTGAATACCACTGTGAACAAAAAGATTTTTTTTTAATATAAGACTCCATTATAGTCATTATTGGTTTTGATGCTCAGGTTTTCCTAAATATAGCCAATAATTCCTGTGTTTGTTTATTCACCCACTTGTTCACACCCATTTGCGGACACCTTCTCAGTAGTAGGTCCTGCCCCTGGTACTGGAAGCACAGACAGGAGAAATGACCCAGACCCAGTCTCATGGAGAAGATAGCTATGTACACTAAGCTCAATTTGAGATGACAAGTGCTGTGAGTAGGTGGGGTTATGTTGAGGGTACCCAGAGGGGAGAGCCTTTTCCTCTGTCTTGGGTGATCGGGGAAGACTTCATAGAGGAGAGAGAATCTGGCCTCCACCTACAAGGGTTATAAACTTTGGAGAAGAAGGTGCAGGGCAGAAAGGGGGCAAAACAGAGACATGTGTTTGGAGGTATGTACCAAAACAGGGAGGTATGTTTGGGGAATAGCATGATGTCTCTCATGGTTGGCACATGGAGGGAATTTTGAGAGAGGAGGCTAAAGAGGGTAGAGGGACCAGGTCACAGAGCTCATGAAGGTCCTGATGAGGAGCTTGGACTATCTCCAGCAGGCCAGGGAGCTCCAGGTGGCCTCCAAGTAATTATTCTGCCATGAATTCTTCATGAGTACAACTATGTGATTGTTTTATTGATGAAACTGAAGGACCCACACTTAGGCCTGTGGATATTGGTCTAGGCTTTCTCATTGGTTCCAACATAAATGGAGGCCTTATTCAAACTGGTCCTCTTACCAAGAACCCTTGTTCATGTCCCAACTTCAGGTACTAGCTTAAAGAAACTGAGCTTACATAGTTTAAACCATAAATCTTAGTGCCAGGAGCAGTAACCACTCATTCCAGCCTGCTCCATGGGACCTGATGGTATCAGTCACTCCACAGTAGTGCAGGAAGGCTAAGCTCTACTGGGTTATACATTCATGGGTGACATCTAAGTAAGTCAAAAGCATTTTGACAAAGAATTTCAGGGAGGTTGCATGGTAGGCATCTAGGCATTAAAGTTTGACAAGTAGAAGTATAACACATCAAGTCAGCATTTAGTAAGAACACTTTGGATGCCGAATAGAGGATGGAATAATGAGAGACAAACTGAGGCCAGTTGCAGGGCTTGTTGCAGTAATCTAGGCCCAAACTGGCACTGAGATGGAGGAATAAAAGAGATTCACAAATAAGTGCAATAGGAGAAAGAATGTGCTTGGATCTGTGAGTGACCAACAGACATTCTGCTGGGGGGTAGGGAAGGGAATTCAGGAAGGGCTTCCTGGAAGAGGTAGCACTGGAGTTGTTACCACTGTGGTCCAAACCACCTCTCTCACCCAGACCATGGGAACCATTTAACTGGTCTTCATGCCCCCACTCTCTCACAGCTGTTTCCTTAGCACCTTTGGCACTACTATGTGCTCAATAAATAGTGGTTTACTAAAAAACTAAAAGTGAGTATTAGGAAATGGCAGGAGTGGTCCAGAGAGCTTCATGGAAGCAGAAGGCTGGCTTCTGTAGGGTGAAGAGGAATGTGTCTGGGTGGCACTGAGGCTCATCCCCCACCCCTCACATCCTGTCCTTTACTTGGCTCGGTATGCCAGTTTCAACGAGACATTCCAGTTTCTGTTCTGGACCATGTTTGGCATGGAGGAGCACAGCGTGGTAGACATGCCTCAGTTTCTGGTGCCAGAATTCATGGGCCGTGCCCTCTACGGCATCTTTACCATCGTCATGGTCATTGTGCTGCTCAACATGCTCATTGCCATGATCACCAACTCCTTCCAGAAGATTGAGGTGGGTGAGCTGAGGTCAGCTGTGGCCAGGAGAAGGGAGAAGCGGGTGGAGAGGAGTAGGATGCAAGGGGTTGAGACACTTGGGTTCCTGCTTTGCCTCCACTGTTTTCTTGTTTTATGACTTTGGATAAGTTATCCTCCTTAGGCCTCATTTTCCTCATCTGTAAATGAGGGTCTTAGTAATGCTATTAGTTTCTCCAGACGCAAGTCTAGTGCTCTTTCCACTTGATGGTCGGGAGGAGAGGCACTGTGGAAAAGTCGGGGGGAACATGAGGAGGCAGAGGGGAGGAGATGGCTGCATTGGGGCTTGTGGCTGGACGACTGGCTGGGCAGGAACTGGATGTCAGAAGAATGAGAGGTGATGGAGAGAAGAGACAAAAGGGGGAGACAGGCAAGGAACGTGTGGGTGGAAAGAAGGTCAGAATGGGGAGAAGAAAGCAGCTCGCATGCCGGAGGGGAGACATGATGAATGGCAGAAAAGAGGCTGAGTGAGTGGGCAGGGGGGTGAGGTGCCCGAGGAGTCCTTGCAGAGCCCCCCGTCCCTGGCTTCCAGGACGACGCTGACGTGGAGTGGAAGTTTGCTCGCTCCAAGCTCTACCTGTCCTACTTCCGAGAGGGCCTGACACTGCCGGTACCTTTCAACATCCTGCCCTCCCCCAAGGCCACCTTCTACCTCCTCAGGTGATGACTCCCGAGCTCCCACTCCCGGCGCCCTCCCCAGCTCCCGCCCCACCACCAGGCCTTGCCCTGTGACTGGCCTTCTGTACTATCTGTCCCTCAGGAGAATTTTCTGGATCATGTGCTGTTGCTGCTCCTGCAAAGCCACGCAGCCGGACTGCAGGCCGGCCCCCACCTTCGTGAGTGCCCCTTCTGCTTGCCGGTCCTCCCATCAGGGCTCCAGCCGTATCATCCATACCGCCCGTTTGCCTGCACACCCTGGTTTGTCTGTTTTTCAGGGCATGTTCCCCAGGGAGCCTGTTCACACTTCCCACTCTCACCTGTCTGCCTTTCCCTCTTGCTGGCCCTGGCCATTTCCTAAACTTCCAACCCTGTATGTATATCCTGGCTTAAACAGAAATCCATGCTACCCTCCTCCCAAGGCCCTAACACCCTGTTCATCTCAGACCCACCAGCAGCCTTAAGCAGTCACTTGAGCCACCATCAAAGCATGGCAAGATCAAGAAACTCCAACGCCCCCAAGCAATCCTTTTCAGTAGTGTGTTATTATTATTATTACACAACCTTCTTGCCATCCAAAAAAAACCAAAAAAAGATCCAGACAGCTCACTTACCTCCCATTGTCTGCTTCCTAACCCGTCTGACATGGCGTGACAGCCCCTTCCTGATTCAGACCACTGTTACTGTCAGGTCTGTAGGGGGTTCTATCTGCTCCCCTTAAAACTTGTTACCTGAGGATCTCTCTAAGCCAAGGGGCTACAGGCCAGCTCTGGAGCTCTGAGGTCCCTGGATCCCCAGGGGAGGATGGCCTTACCTTATCCGATTGGTCAATAATTTGTTCAACAAACACAAACCAAAGCACACCTACACTGGAAAAAAAAATGTGGATAACGGTGGTCCCTTGAGAGGTTGACAGTCTAGAGCAGCAGAAGGGAACAGACTTAATTGTATCAGACAACAAGCCTATGGTAGGAGAAGTACACAGAGCTATTAGGGCACAGAGGACCAGACCCAGCCTCAGGAACCAGGGAGCCTCCCAGACCTTGAGGCAGATCAGAATCCTGAAGGATAAACAGAGGTTGGTAGGTAGACGTGGTGGGGAAAGGCATTCCAGGCACAGGAAGCCGCATGGGGAAAACATGACGTTTACAAGAAACTAAGTGCCCAAGGTTCCCAGTTTCCACCACATCCTGGCTCCTTGCTATCCTGCCTGGACACCTCATTCACCCTGATGGATCTTTGACTCCAGATTCTGGGATTATCACCCTTCCTCCCTGGCCACTTCCTTCCCCTCTCGGGGCTGCCTGATGGCACATTTGCAGACCACATTTCAGGGATTCTTCCATGGTCGGGTGAGACTCGGCTCTTCACCAGAGATTGTGTTCGGCCCTCTATGCCCGGTCCTGATGAACAGTCACTGCATCCCAGCAGATACCGCTGTACCGACCTGGGTCTCCCCAGCCCTCCTTTGCACGCCCCCTGAAGTCCTAACCTTCATCCAGCTGCCCTCTCCTGGCCAGCCTGCTCACTGGTGATCCAATCAGGTGTCCCCTCCCACCTGTCCTGCATCCTCAGGAAATGGCCTCCCAAAGTTCTTATTCCTTATTTTAAATAAGAAAAGTACCTTATATACTCTGTAGACAAAAAGGGCCCATCATTCTCTCTCATACTTTTGCCTGCCCCATCTCTGTCATTCCTGTTTCTCCCTTTAAGATATTTAATAAAATTATTTGGTATTTTGCATTATAAAAGTAAATATGTTAACTATAAAATATTTAGAGAGAAGATAAAACTAGATAAATAAAAACAATTATTTCCTAAGCATTTAGAGAGTACCTGCTCTGTGCCAGGAAGGAAGTACCAGCCTGGGAAATAGGCATCTCCATTTTAAATCTGAAGATGCTCAGGCCTGAGGAAGCTGAATAAGTTGCCTGAGGCACATGGCTGATAAATGGCTGAGCTGGGATTTGATCCTGTGTCTTCTAAGTCCAGTCCAGTACTTTACCTTCTACACCTTTGTTCCCTGTCCATTGTCTGCCCCATGCACCCTACTTGCCCTCCTGAAACTGTCCTGAGGCCTAAAACTGGACCCAAAACCAGTCATTCTAATTTGCATGGTAATTTCCATCTTGCATCCAAGAGCAGGTCGTGCAGATGCCTCACCACGTCCCCCAGTCTCCTCCTCTGCAGGATTTGAAGGGCAAGGTTAACCTGGATCACCTAAACTCAAGAAAATCAAAGCTGGTTTGGTGGCAGGAGAGAGCTCAAAATTTCTGTCTCTGCCCACTCCCCTTCCCTTCCCCTCCCCCGGCTCGTGGTTCTCTTACACTGGGCCATTGTTCAGCTTCTATTGCTCAACTTCTGCCTCCATCCCTCTACCTTCCAGGACTGCACCAGGGTCTAGATGTGTGGCCTTCAGGGACAGAAAAGTAGCACAGACTGCCTGGCCCTTTATTGCCTTGGGGAGGGAACAGTGATTCGAGAAAGACTTGGGATGGAGAGTCTCTCTCACTCTCCTGTCTTCCCATTCCAGGCCAATCCTGGTGCAGGGACAGGGCCCGGGGAGAGAGAGCAAGGATCCTATCGCCTTCGTGTCATCAAGGCCCTGGTGCAGCGCTACATAGAGACCGCCCGGCGGGAGTTTGAAGAGACCCGTCGCAAAGGTTCGTCACACCTCCAGGCCTTTCCCGGTGTTGTTCCTTGCTCAGTCAACCTACATGCAGCACACCCAGGCTCACACCCCTCACCCAGCCTGCAGTGGTCTGCACCACATCCTACCCTGCCTTTGAGAGTCATAACCTGCACTCAGACATTGAGTCTATTCATTCCATTTAATCCTTCATCCCTGCTTTCACTTGTGCGTTCATTTATTCTCTTATCTCACTCACTCACTCACCCATCATTCATTGCTAAATCCCCTTTGTTCTGGGCCCTCTTGGCAGGAGGTGGGCACTGTGTAGAGCAGGGACATGTGGGAAACTTTCAGTCTGGAGAGGAAGAGAAACCATCTTACTGGGCAGAAAGCATTTAGTTAAGAGACATGAATTGCAGTGGAAGCCCAAAGGAGAGAAAGAACCTATCATTTTGAATAGTTCATGAGAGGGCAGGATAGGGTACCAGAAGTTGGTGAAAGAGGAGGTGGAATTTGAAGTGGGCTCTGACGATGGGAACGAGCTGCCCTGAGGATAGGTAGATTGGGAATAGGGCTGGCACAGGTGGAGTTACAAATCTCTACCCATTCAAAACTTTCCCAGCCCTCTATGACTCCTGATCCCTCCTCTGGCCCACAGGACTTCCCTTCTTTCTATCTTCTAAGCTCACTACTACCCCACCCCTGCTCAGAAGCATTCACCACAGCCTCTGCCTGCTGACCTGAAGCCCCAGCCCACAAGCGCGTCTCTCACTTCCTCCAGTTCTTCTCTCTCAGGACCCTCTGGCACTGTGTTCCCTGGGGTTCTGTTGAGGGTGGAAGCGGTAGGGGCAGACTCATCATCTGAGCAATCTCCCTATTGATACCCCACCCCCAGACTTGGGCAACAGATTGACAGAGCTGACCAAGACTGTATCTCGACTGCAAAGTGAAGTAGCCAGTGTGCGGCGGATTATGGCGGAGGGAGGGACACCCCGGCCCCCCGACGGTGCCAGCGTCCTCAGTCGCTACATCACCCGGGTACACAATAGCTTCCAGAGGCTAGGGCCCCCGATCCCCGAGATCCCAGAGCTGATGGGGCCAGGGACTGTGGGGACCCAGGAGCCTTCAGAATTTGGGCTTCAAGATGCTGGTGTGGCTGGGACTCCAGCTTCTGGAGAGCCTGGCCCTTCCTCCCCAGCTCATGTGTTAGTGCACAGGGAGCAAGAATCACAAGGGGCTGGGGACCTGCCCCAGGGGGAAGATTTGGGATCCAAAGGGGAGTCCTGATGCAGTGGGAGAGTCCCTTCTTCCGCTACTGAGCAAAGCAAGACAGACAGGTGAGCGGGAGGTCACTTTGTAAGGAGCCTATGCCGCTTTCCTTGCCTCAATAAAATCTCTGTTCTGGACATCAGATGCCTCTAAAGGGTGTGAGAATGTCTTTAAATGTTTTGAAATCTACCTTCCCATGCCAAAAATGGGCCTTTCTGGGAGCAGAGCAGAGTGGAAATGGCCTGCTCTGGGGGTCCCAGCTATCTCAGGATAGGATCCTACTTGGTGTTGCTTCAAATCTGTAGTGGAAAGGTTCTGGACTGGGAGGCAGGGGGCCTGGTTGCAGTGTTCACTCTGTGGCTTTGAGCGAGTCACTTCCTCCCTTGGCTTTGCATTCTTCATCTGCCAAATGGGCCAAGGAGCCCCCCTGTCCTCCTTCCTGCCTTCAGGGCTGTGAGGAACCTCTGGCATTAAAGCTTCTGGGTTTACAAGTTATGGTGTGTGACAGGGATCTACACAGGAGACCATTTCTAGGGGTGATCAAGAAGCCATTCTTTTTAGTCTCATTTCCCAAGTCCTGCAAGGTGAAAAAAGGGCAGACTGTCTAGTCTCATGAAATAGACCAATCATGAAATTTGACATCACCACACTGCAACCCTGTTTAATCAAGTGGCCATCACAGTACTGCCCTTGCTTGTCCCAGAGAGTCCCCCTCACACAGCGGGGGTCCCTCCACCCTGCCGTGCCTCAGATCCCCCCATACCCTGGCTGGGGAGATGGCTTCTAGGGCTGGGTTTGAAACCACATTCTTGCTCCTCAAGGTTGTTTGAAGCCCCCTTTCTTCCTGTGCGTCACCAGTTCCCAAGAGTCCTAAGTGGCAGGCATTGGACTTTCAGGGCTCAGCCCTTGAGAGGTGGAACCCACCAGGGGCCAAGAGCGGGATCTTCCAGGAATGCAGAGAGAAGGCCCCCGTGGAGAATGAATCTAGCTGCCCTCCTGGTGAGAAAGAAAAGAAGGTGAAAGTTCAGCAGAGTCAGGGTGAGGGGAAGCCACTGAAGTGGGGAAGGGGGTAGGAGGATACTCACTTGGTGCAGATATGCAGCCCTGCCTCTTCTCCCCTGCAACAGATGGCAGGGTGAGGCCTCCATGTAGACAGACCCTACACCCCAAACTTCCCTTCTCAGGCCATTCCCATTCTCAATCCATCTTGCCTTTCTCCTAAATGCAAACTTCTGACTTCTCTTCCTCTTCCTTTCCCCAGGAAGTCGCCCCAGTTTGCCTATCCATCTCTGCTCCCACCCTGGCCCCAATCACTGCATTCTGTCCCTGACTCAGCTCTGGGAACAGCACACAGGTGTCCAGTCAACCCCATTAAGCCCAGGGCTCCTGAGGTCTGAAGCAGCACTTCTGTTACTTTTCTGTTTATTAATCCCTTAACCAGATTCTTTTGGTCTATCAGCCTGGATAGCAGATGGAAGCTTTTGAGAACATTAACAGAATTATCTGAGAATATTCAAAGATGTGGAAAACACTTACAGGACCTTCAAAGAACTGGCAGAAACTGAGTCACAGAAAACAACTCCATCTGACTGCTAGTCCTCATCCTCCCTATTAACCAAGTGGATCTCCTGAACACCCAGCAGATTGTAGAGGGACATTCTGGCTTATTTCAATCACCGTGCCCATTCTGTTATCCTCATGCACAGCTCACCACCCAGATAGGCGCAGTTAAAGTGGCTGCATGTCTGGTTATAGCTCCAGAGAGTCACTAGGTTCTGGGCTCCATCCTGGGAGAACTTGGTGACCAAGAAGACTTCATGGGGGGGGATCAGCACCTCACGCTCCTCAGGAAACACAGACAGGGCCTGGATAGGGGCCCCAAAGCAAGTCCTTAGGGAGAAGAAGGTGGCATTACCGAATCTGCGGGCCACTGCCTCATCCAGGGAGCTGGAGGCAAACTGGCCCAAGCGGACAGAATCCCCCAGCCTCTTGGGTTCAAAGTGAAGGGTGCCCACACCTCGGAACACCACCTCCCCAGGTCCCCTGCTGCAGCCTCCCCGCAGCAGCTGCAGGGCCCGGGTCAGGTAGAAATGTAGGGCCTTGAAAGGGAAGTGCCTCATGTAGAACTCCCAGGAGCCACCGCCAGACCGCACAGCCAGGTTCAGCTCCCAGTATAGAGTGTTAGATGAGTTGGTGTAGACCATGATGGCGATTCCGTGATGGGCTTGGAAGCCAGGGGGCAGGGTGAGCCCTCGATGCCTGTGCTCCCAGGCCTCCTGGGCTGCCTCCCAGGACTCCCGCAGCAGGGCATGGTGGGCCATCTCCTCCTTTAGCAGAGGGGCTGCCTTCTCCTCCATCTCTTCTGAACAGCCCACATAGGCATCATCGAAGGTGTCTGGAGCCAGGCTCAGGGGCAGAATGGGAATAGCCTGGGCCTGTGGAAGTAAGGAAGAGAGAAGCCACACAGCAAAGAGTGGAAGTTCAGGGGTCCTGGTGGCAACTCAGTTTAGAAACAGAATCTCACTTCCATCTGGTATATGCAATCTGGGCAAGAGCTCAAGGACTTAAATAACACAGGCATTGGAGTCAGACAGACATGGGTTCAAATCCTGACCCCCACCACCCAGTAGCTGAGGGATCTTGGCAAGTCTCTTAACTTTTCTGGGTTTCAGATTCTCCACCTATAGACTGAGGATACTTCCAACCTCACAGGGTTATTGTGAGGATAGTATATAGATCTTCATTTCTGTACAACCTAAAAAGGGTCATTTTGTCAGCAAAGAGTTCCCTGCACTTGGTGGGAAGTGGGGCTAGATAACTTGCAGGCACTGTTCTGGCTCTAAGACTCAGTATGCAGCAAATGTACAGCCTGTGTCCAGTGACCTGACACTATCCCCACCCTCAGACAATCTTTCCCTCTTACCCAGGTGCTCAGCCACCACACCAAGTCATGGTCGGCTCTGAGACTCCTAAGTCCTCTCCTGCTTTACAAGTCTGTGTTCCCAAACCTGGGTGGGGGTGGGGAGGTCAAGACCTGATCTGGGGGAGGGCAGCAGGAGGGCAATACCCAGGTAGCCCACTGGGTTTGCCTAAACTAAGCCTGGGAGGGGAGATGGGAAGTGGGGAGAAAGGTGGAGGCAGGGCTGAGTGAAGGAAGGAGAATCACAGGAGGACCAGTGGGTGAAGAGTGCAAGAGGGCATGGGAACTTGGGGCTCCCTGCAGGGATGGGGGTTCCCAAGAGGAAGAACACTGGGATCCTAAAGAAGAGTCTCTGGGAGAGATTTTGAGGAGTCAGCCCCACAGTCCACCTCAGGGTCTGCCCCAACTGTTCCCCCAGTTACCTGCCTGAGGGTGTGGAGGCTGAAGCAGCTGAGAACGATCAGCCCAGCCGCCAGCATCATCACTGGGGCAGGCTTAGGAGGATGAGATCCGGGTGAGGGTGGGGCCAGCAGTGGCGGAGCCTTGGCTTTGATGGATTGGGGGACGGGGACCTGGATCCCTTCTTCTATGGTGTGAGGGATCCCTGCTCCAGGACGCGGCCCAGGCGGGGCGTGGGCCAGGCCAGGGGCGGGCCTAAGGGAGGGGGCGGGTCCTTTCATTTTACTGTCCCCAACCCCCTCCCCCCCAGGACAACCCCAGGTCTCCGCTCCCCAGACTCCAGGTCACCCCCAAGTCTTCTGCCTGGGGGCTTTTTTTTTTTTTGGCCATGGTACAGGTGGAGCCATAATTTGGAGAGGAGAGTTGGCCGGGAACCCACCTGGACGCTGGGGAGGCCGAAGCAGGAAGGAGTGCCGATGGTTAGGGCCCGCGCAGCACTGTCCCCGGACTCCTGCTGATAAACAAAGTCCCGCGCGGCTAACTATAGACCCCAAGGCGGTAACCCGACACCTCTCTTCCCCAGCAACAGGGGTGGGAGGAGCGGGAGGAGCGGGGGAAGGGGCTAAGGGGCTCACGGCCCTTCCTAAGGACTGTGAGTTCTCTCTCCAGGGCCCTCTTTGGCTCTGAGCAAGACGGGTTGGGAGAACGGACATGTGAGCCCTGGCCTCTCCCTCAGATGGGCCCTGCCCAGCTTGTCCCCAGACCGATGGGCCAGGAAGCCCATGGAGGTTCCCACCTGCCAGGAGACCACCACTTGTACACTCCATGATTTGCATGCAATTTGCATATGGCCCATACATTTGGTCACAGGTGGTCCAGCATCTGAGCAACACCCCACCTCCTTTCCCTTCAGTAGGGTGGGACCAGATGCAGGGCGCTGTCTGACACCCTCAAGGTCCAGCCCCACCCCCTCCTCCGGCCCCTCCCACCTCCCCTCCTGGACCTCTTTGACTCAGTGATCCCATGTTTATAAACACTAGCCTTTCCCTCCTGCGGGTCAGTCTATAAATAACCTGGCTCTGAGTTTCAGATGCCCAATCAGAGGTAATGGGAGAAGGAACCAGCTGAACAGTCAGTAAGCAGCTCTGCGAAGAGCCTTCTGGCAGCCTGAGCTTCTGGGGGTGGGAGGGTTACTGCCTCCGCCCTGCACCCATAGAGTGGCCAGAAGAGCTGGGGATCCCAAATGCTAGGATTTAAGAGATGCTGCCTGCTACCAGCACAGGAGGTTAGACTTAACCCCAGGGCCTGCATCCTGGCCTGGCTCAGTAATGTAGCCCCATCCCTGTTCCCCTGTCCCCTCAGGTTGCCAGCCAAATAATTTCAATCACCTAGAATCCTGCCTTCTCCAAAAATCCTTTCTGTAGACTAAAAAGGAAGACAAACTATGTCCAGGCTTGGGGGGAGAGGGAGGTGGAAAGAGTGGCAACCCAAAAAATGAGAGTGCTTGTCAGGCAAACACAGCTTCATCTTCAAGATGCACCCTTTTGCCCCCTTCCAATGAAACTGACCACCCCAAAACTCTTCCAGATTAGAAAATCAGGAGTCACTCTATTTTTTATCTTTATTGTTAGCATCTTGTCTACATAGCCTGCCCGCCTCTCTCGCTGGAAGGCACCAAGCATTTGAAGTTGCTGGAACAGAAGATACCGTCTGGGACAGCTCGGTCTGCTGGGACAGTCCCTGGGACCAGCTCTACTGGAATCATGGCTTTGTCCTCTCCCTACCCTCTGACTTTGGGGAATTTCTTCTCCTATCCTAAGACCTGGATCCCCAAGAAAGGTCCCAAGAAACTGAGTGAAATCAATTCATTGAACAGGGTCCTGAGTGAAGCAGGAAGTCATCCAGGATCACAAGGCAAATCAGTGCTGGACTTGGGACCCAGACTCAGCCTCCTTCATCCAGGAATCTGTCCTCATGTGAAAGGAACAAAATGTAAGGAGATACTCTCTGAAGCCAGGGATTCTGAGCACAGGACTAAACCCAGTGGGAAGGCAGTTGCTCCAGCCCAGATCCCCAGTACTTCAGCCCATCTGCTCTCTAGCTTCAGGGATTCCCTTCTTTCTGGGAAGAGAGCTGGCCCACGGTGGACTGGGCAGAGGCTGGTGTCCCTGAGCCTAGGAGACATCCAGAAATAGATGGGGGAGTATCACATTTCTGAGCAGCTGTGTGGGTACAGGGGTGGAGGACTGACAATATAAAGGAGAAACCTGCCTTCCCCTCCCCTGGTGGCCATCTCAGGAGACCAAGACCAGCTTTCCCACCCTGGAGAAGGCCTAGGTAAGGGGCACACCACCCTCTTCCTGGGTGCTGGACAGGAAAAGCTTTTTTTAAGGGTAAATTTGGGGCATTAATGGTGGAGTTTTAGGAGTCATTAGGAAAAGTTCATGGACTATTCTATCTTAGTCTGCTCAGGCTTCTAACAAAATACCACAGAATGGGTAACTTATAAACAACAAACATTTGTTTCTCCCAGTTTTGGAGTCTGGAAGTCTGAGATCAGGGTGCCAGTGTGGTCTGGTGAGGGTCCTTTTCCTGGCTCACAGATGGCACCTTCTCAGTGTCCTCATGTGGTGGAAGGGGCTGGGGAGCTTTGAGTGGTTTCTTTCATAAGATCAGTACTCCCATCCGTAAGGGCGCCACCCTCTGAACTAATCATCTCCCAAAGGCCCACTTTCTAACACCATCACATCAGGCATTAAGATTTCAACATATGAACTGGGGTGGGGGTGGGGGGAATGCAAACATTCAGCACCTTTGATGGAGAGGTTTGGGACACTTAGATGTACTAGGGCCACTGGGAAATTTGGGGACTCCTGGGGAAGGTTGTTCTGCAGAGGCCTGGATGAGGGGAAACTGACACATAAGAAGTGCCCTGAGCAGGATGAGAGGAAAGACAGAAGGGCAACTGGGATCTGAAGAGGGGCTGCCCAGTCTCTCCACTTTTGGCCTCCCATGCCCTGCCCATCACTCTGGCCCCATCCCATTTCCCCCCCAAACCTGGTCACCAAAATCATCAATCTACCTGCTCTGCAGTGGTCTATTTTGTTAGCTGCACCTGGAAAGCTTCTCAGTCTCTCAGCAAACGTTCCAGGAGGCCTCACCTGTGCCTGGCCCAAGGCTGAGATCTGGGGACACAGGATGGGTTATGCCTGGATGTTTGTTGTTTATAAGTTACCCATTCTATGGTATTTTGTTAGAAGCCTGAGCAGACTAAGATAGAATATTCCATGAACTTTTCCTAATGACTCCTAAAACTCCACCATTAATGCCCCAAATGTCCTCAAGGAACTCACAGGCCAGGAAGGAAGACAAACACACGAGGGCAGCATAGTGTGATGAGGACAGCACAGAGGAAAACAGGGTGATTTCTGAGCCCAGAGGAGTAAAAGGGCTTCCTGGAGGAGGTGACTTCTAAGCTTAGCCTTGAAGAGTGGGTAGCAAGAGAAGGGTATCCCCAGCAGATGGCAATGTGAGTACAGCCACAGGGAGAGAAGCAGTGCGGCTTCTCCTGGAACTTTGTTCTGTATTATAGAAACCAAGCAGGGGGTCCTGGGGACCAAGGCTGAAGAGGTCATGGAGGGCCAGATCCCAGAGGACCTTCAATGCCAGCAGAGAAGGCTGGACTCTGTCCTGAGGGTGTGGAGGGGAGGTTTTGTTGATATGTTCTCATCAATTCCTTTATAATTTTTGTCTCCGCATTTTCACTCTGTATTTTGAGATGTTTCATCCAGTCAGGTTTGGCTCAGAGGGTTTTCAGGCTGGTAAAGCTACATGACTGGCTGTGTCTTAGGAACACTGCTCTCCTGGTCTGTGGAGGGCAGATTGGCAAGGGTAACTGTGGAGGCTGGGAGATCAGAGAGGAGGCAGGGCAAACCTGAGCTATGGCAGGGGGTAAGGGGATGAGGAAACGGAAGGAGCATCTGGGATGGACTCTTATTGTGGCCAGCAGTAGTTGGGAACTAATTTAGTGTTTGATGAATGACTGGATGAATGGCTACACAGGTGACAATCTTGGATAACTGGGTGAGTAACAGGGATGGTATATTACGTAAGAATCTTCTGATGGCAAGGTAATGGGAACCACCCTTAGCAAGATGAAGACTGAAGATAAATTTTTTTTTTCATTTCATTTTTTTAAATTAAATTTGACCTCTTATCAGTAATATCATTTTCAATTTCTTTTAATTTGCATTTGCCAAGAAGTTGGTGTTTTTTTTTTTAATTGAAGGGTAGTTGACACACAGTATTACATTACATTAGTCTCAGGTGTACAACATAGTGATTCAACATTTATATACATGACAATTCTAGGTACCAGCTATCACCATACCAAGCTGTTACAATATCTTGACTATATTCATTACATCCCGGTTACTTATTATTTTACCATTGGAAGTGTGTACTTTTTTTTTTCTTTTTGTGAGGGCATCTCTCATATTTATTGATCAAATGGTTGTTAACAACAATAAAATTCTGTATAGGGGAGTCAATGCTCAATGCACAATCATTAATCCACCCCAAGCCTAATTTTCATCAGTCTCCAATCTTCTGAGGCATAACAAACAAGTTCTTACATGGAGAACAAATTCTTACACAGTGAATAAGTTCTTACATGGTGAACAGTACAAGGGCAGCCATCACAGAAACCTTCTGTTTTGCTCATGCATTATGAACTATAAACACTCAGTTCAAATATGAATACTCATTTGATTTTTATACTTGATTTATATGTGGATAACACATTTCTCTCTTTATTATTATTTTTAATAAAATGCTGAAGTGGTAGGTAGATAAAAGATAAAGGTAGAAAACATAGTTTAGTGTTGTAAGAGAGCAAATGTAGATGATCAGGTGTGTGCCTGTAGACTATGTGTTAATCCAGGCTAGACAAGGGCAAGAAAACATCCAAATATGCAGAAGATTTCTCTCAGAACAGCGGGGGTGAGGTTCTAAGCCTCACCTCTGTTGATCCCCAATCTCTCACCTGATGACCCCCCTGCGACTGTGCCTGCCTTAGGTTGTTCCTCCCTTGAGGAATCTTACCCGTCTCTGGCTAACCAGTCATCTTCCGGGGCCATACAGGAAAATGTAAAGTTGGTAAGTGAGAGAGAAGCCTTATTGTTTGAAATGGTTAGCCTTTTATTTCTTTGCATATTTATGCCCTGTGGCTTCTATGCCCAGCATTTGTCTTGAGGTATCTTTACCACTTGGAAGAATTATGATACTCGGTAAATTTGATATGAGGCACGAATTCTATTTAAATGTTGTAATTAGGAAGGAAGAAGAAAAGCTATTGAAGTAGCAGGCGGAAGAAAACATGGGAAGATTGATTATTTCTTTGACATATCTTCTTGTAGAGTAACTTCAGCATGCATAGGTTTTAAGCTACTACTTAAATTGCGCACACACATTAACATAATAGGAGTATAGTTACATAACCAAAGCATACCTGTAATTACCAGCCATCTCCAGTGAAACCAAGAAAACCAGTTAGGCAACTTAGGCATTTGTGAAAACTTATCTATGATATGGTGGATATTGTCCAACTGAACTTGAACAGTCTGAGAGAAATCAGACAAATTAAAACAACCCATTCCTGGGGAATGTTCACATCCCTTATGTTCTTTTAACAGTAAATAGTCTGTAGTTGTAAGATTTTGGAGCGCTACAATTTGCACTTCTCCTAATTCTTCGTTGAGTTCCAACAGTATAGATCCAGTCCAATTTGTTGTTTTACTGTATGCACAGGCCAGCTTAGATATCTCCTTCTTCATTGCCATGGCAAGTCCAGGAACTGGTGGGATGAGTGCATCTACACCTGTAGCAGTGCGTGGATCTTTGTTGGGGTTTTTTGATGATCATCTTCTGGCATGAGTCTTCCAGAGAGTGCGGATGTTGGAAGTTCTTTTTCATATCGTATCTTAGTTCATTTTCAGGGTAGCCAATTAGGCTTTGATCCTCTGTATAAACACAAACAGACCCTTTGCCTACACTTTCATATGCCCTTTATACTCTTGTGTAGAACTCATTGGAGGTTACCAAACAGGAACTGCCCTTTTTTTTTTTTTGGTATCACTAATCTACACTTACATGACAAATATTATGTTTACTAGGCTCTCCCCTATACCAGGTCCCCCCTATAAACCCCTTTACAGTCACTGTCCATCAGCATAGCAAAATGTTGTAGAATCACTACTTGCCTTCTCTGTGTTGTACAGCCCTCCCTTTTCTCCTACCCCCCCATGCATGCTAATCTTAATACCCCCCTACTTCTCCCCCCCTTATCCCTCCCTACCCACCCATCCTCCCCAGTCCCTTTCCCTTTGGTACCTGTTAGTCCATTCTTGAGTTCTGTGATTCTGCTGCTGTTTTGTTCTTTCAGTTTTTCCTTTGTTCTTATATTCCACAGATAAGTGAAATCATTTGGTATTTCTCTTTCTCTGCTTGGCTTTTTTCACTGAGCATAATACCCTGCAGCTCCATCCATGTTGCTGCAAATGGTTGGATTTGCCCTTTTCTTATGGCTGAATAGTATTCCATTGTGTATATGTACCACATCTTTATCCATTCATCTATCGATGGACATTTAGGTTGCTTCCAATTCTTGGCTATTGTAAATAGTGCTGCGATAAACATAGGGATGCACTGATCTTTCTCATACTTGATTGCTGCATTCTTAGGGCAAATTCCTAGGAGTGCAATTCCTGGGTCAAACGGTAGGTCTGTTTTGAGCATTTTGATGTACCTCCATACTGCATTCCACAAAGGTTGAACTAACTTACATTCCCACCAGCAGTGTAGGAGGGTTCCCCTTTCTCCACAGCCTCGCCAACATTTGTTGTTCTCTGTCTTTTGGATGGCAGCCATCCTTACTGGTGTGACGTGATACCTCATTGTAGTTTTAATTTGCATTTCTCTGATAATTAGCGATGTGGAGCATCTGTTCATGTGTCTGTTGGCCATCTGTATTTCTTTTTTGGAGAACTGTCTGTTCAGTTCCTCTGCCCATTTTTTAATTGGGTTATTTGTTTTTTGTTTGTTGAGGCATGTGAGCTCTATATATTCTGGACATCAAGCCTTTATCGGATGTGTCATTTTCAAATATATTCTACCATACTGTAGGGTTCCTTTTTGTTCTATTGATGGTGTCTTTTGCTGTACAGAAGCTTTTCAGCTTAATATACTCCCACTTATTCATTTTTGCTGTTGTTTTCCTTGCCCGGGGAGATATGTTCAAGAAGAGGTCACTCATGTTTATGTCTAAGAGGTTTTTGCCTATGTTTTCTTCCAAGAGTTTAATGGTTTCATGACTTACATTCAGGTCTTTGATCCATTTTGAGTTTACTTTTGTATATGGGGTTAGACAATGGTCCAGTTTCATTCTCCTACATGTAGCTGTCCAGTTTTGCCAGCACCACCTGTTGAAGAGACTGTCATTTTGCCATCGTATGTCCATGGCTCCTTTATCAAATACTAATTGACCATATATGTCTGGGTTAATGTCTGGATTCTCTAGTCTGTTCCATTGGTCTGTGGCTCTGCTCTTGTGCCAGTACCAAATTGTCTTGATTACTATGGCTTTATAGTAGAGCTTGAAGTTGGGGAGTGAGATCCCCCCTACTTTATTCTTCTTTCTCCGGAATGCTTTGGCTATTCGGGGTCTTTGGTGTTTCCATATGAATTTTTGAATTATTTGTTCCAGTTCATTGAAGAATGTTGCTGGTAGTTTCATAGGGATTGCATCAAATCTGTATATTGCTTTGGGCAGGATGGCCATTTTGACGATATTAATTCTTCCTAGCCACGAGCATGGGATGAGTTTCCACCTGTTAGTGTCCCCTTTAATTTCTCTTAAGAGTGACTTGTAGTTTTCAGAGTATAAGTCTTTCACTTCTTTGGTTAGGTTTATTCCTAGGTATTTTATTTTTTTTGATGCAATTGTGAATGGAGTTGTTTTCCTGATTTCTCTTTCTGTTGGTTCATTGTTAGTGTATAGGAAAGCCACAGATTTCTGTGTGTTGATTTTGTATCCTGAAACTTTGCTGTACTCCGATATCAGTTCTAGTACTTTTTGGGGTGGAGTCTTTAGGGTTTTTTATGTACAGTATCATGTCATCTGCAAATAGTGACAGTTTCACTTCTTCTTTACCAATCTGGATTCCTTGTATTTCTTTGTTTTGTCTGATTGCCGTGGCTAGGACCTCCAGTACTATGTTAAATAACAGTGGGGAGAGTGGGCATCCCTGTCTAGTTCCCGATCTCAGAGGAAATGCTTTCAGCTTCTCACTGTTCAATATAATGTTGGCTGTGGGTTTATCATAGATGGCCTTTATTATGTTGAGGTACTTGCCCTCTATTCCCATTTTGCTGAGAGTTTTTATCATGAATGGATGTTGAACTTTGTCAAATGCTTTTTCAGCATCTATGGAGATGATCATGTGGTTTTTGTCTTTCTTTTTGTTGATGTGGTGGATGATGTTGATGGATTTTCGAATGTTGTACCATCCTTGCATCCCTGGGATGAATCCCACTTGGTCATGGTGTATGATCCTTTTGATGTATTTTTGAATTCGGTTTGCTAATATTTTGTTGAGTATTTTTGCATCTACGTTCATCAGGGATATTGGTCTGTAGTTTTCTTTTTTGGTGGGGTCTTTGCCTGGTTTTGGTATTAGGGTGATGTTAGCTTCATAGAATGAGTTTGGGAGTATCCCCTCCTCTATTTTTTGGAAAACTTTAAGGAGAATGGATATTATGTCTTCCCTGTATGTCTGATAAAATTCCGAGGTAAATCCATCTGGCCGGGGGTTTTGTTCTTTGGTAGTTTTTTGATTACCGCTTCAATTTCGTTGCTGGTAATTGGTCTGTTTAGATTTTCTGTTTCTTCCTGGGTCAATCTTGGAAGATTATATTTTTCTAGGAAGTTGTCCATTTCTCCTAGGTTTCCCAGCTTGTTAGCATATAGGTTTTCATAGTATTCTCCAATAATTCTTTGCATTTCCGTGGGGTCCGTCGTGATTTTTCCTTTCTCGTTTCTGATACTGTTGATTTGTGTTGACTCTCTTTTCTTCTTAATAAGTCTGGCTAGAGGCTTATCTATTTTGTTTATTTTCTCGAAGAACCAGCTCTTGGTTTCATTGATTTTTGCTATTGTTTTATTCTTCTCAATTTTATTTATTTCTTCTCTGATCTTTATTATGTCCCTCCTTCTGCTGACCTTAGGCCTCATCTGTTCTTCTTTTTCCAATTTCGATAATTGTGACATTAGACCATTCATTTGGGATTGTTCTTCCTTTTTTAAATATGCTTGGATTGCTATATACTTTCCTCTTAAGACTGCTTTTGCTGCGTCCCACAGAAGTTGGGGCTTAGTGTTGTTGTTGTCATTTGTTTCCATATATTGCTGGATCTCCATTTTGATTTGGCCATTGATCCATTGATTATTTAGGAGCGTGTTGTTAAGCCTCCATGTGTTTGTGAGCCTCTTTGCTTTCTTTGTACAGTTTATTTCTAGTTTTATGCCTTTGTGGTCTGAAAAGTTGGTTGGTAGGATTTCAATCTTTTGGAATTTTCTGAGGCTCTTTTTGTGGCCTAGTATGTGGTCTATTCTGGAGAATGTTCCATGTGCACTTGAGAAGAATGTATATCCCGCTGCTTTTGGATGTAGAGTTCTATAGATGTCTATTAGGTCCATCTGCTCTACTGTGTTGTTCAGTGCCTCTGTGTCCTTACTTATTTTTTGCCCAGTGGATCTATCCTTTGGGGTGAGTGGGGTGTTGAAGTCTCCTAGAATGAATGCATTGCAGTCTATTTCCCCCTTTAGTTCTGTTAGTATTTGTTTCACATATGCTGGTGCTCCTGTGTTGGGTGCATATATATTTATAATGGTTATATCCTCTTGTTGGACTGAGTCCTTTATCATTATGTAGTGTCCTTCTTTATCTCTTGTTACTTTCTTTGTTTCGAAGTCTATTTTGTCTGATACTAGTACTGCAACCCCTGCTTTCTTCTCGCTGTTGTTTGCTTGAAATATGTTTTTCCATCCCTTGACTTTTAGTCTGTACATGTCTTTGGGTTTGAGGTGAGTTTCTTGTAAGCAGCATATAGATGGGTCTTGCTTTTTTATCCATTCTATTACTCTATGTCTTTTGATTGGTGCATTCAGCCCATTAACATTTAGGGTGACTATTGAAAGATATGTACTTATTGCCATTGCAGGCTTTAAATTCGTGGATACCAAAGGTTCAAGGTTATCCTCTTTAGTATCTTACTGCCTAACTTACCTCGCTTATTGAGCTGTTATATACACTGTCTGGAGATCCTTTTCTTCTCTCCCTTCTTATTCCTCCTCCTTGATTCTTCATATGTTGGGTGTTTTGTACTGTGCTCTTTCTAGGAGTGCTCCCATCTAGAGCAGTCCCTGTAAGATGTTCTGTAGAGGTGGTTTGTGGGAAGTAAATTCCCTCAGCTTTTGTTTGCCTGGGAATTGTTTAATCCCACCGTCATACTTGAATGATAGTCGTGCTGGATACAGTATCCTTGGTTCAAGGCCCTTCTGTTTCATTGTATTAAATATATCATGCCATTCTCTTCTGGCCTGTAGGGTTTCTGTCGAGAAGTCTGATGTTAGCCTGATGGGTTTTCCTTTATAGGTGACCTTTTTCTCTCTAGCTGCCTTTAAAACTCTTTCTTTGTCCTTGATCTTTGCCATTTTAATTATTATGTGTCTTGGTGTTGTCCTCCTTGGATCCTTTCTGTTGGGGGTTCTGTGTATTTCCGTGGTCTGTTCGATTATTTCCTCCCCTAGTTTGGGGAAGTTTTCAGCAATTATTTCTTCTAAGATACTTTCCATCTCTTTTCCTCTCTCTTCTTCTTCTGGAACCCCTATAATATGGATATTGTTCCTTTTGGATTGGTCACACAGTTTTCTTAACTTTGTTTCATTCCTGGAGATCCTTTTATCTCTCTCTGTGTCAGCTTCTATGCGTTCCTGTTCTCTGGTTTCAATTCCATCAATGGCCTCTTGCATTCTATCCATTCTGCTTATAAACCCTTCCAGAGTTTGTTTCATTTCTGCGATCTCCTTTCTGGCATCTGTGTTCTCCCTCCGGACTTCATCCCATTTCTCTTGCGTATTTCTCTGCATCTCTGTCAGCATGTTTATGATTCTTATTTTGAATTCTTTGTCAGGAAGACTGGTTAGGTCTGTCTCATTCTCTGGTGTTGTCTCTGTGATCTTTGTCTGCCTGTAGCTTTGCCTTTTCGTGGTGATAGGAATAGTTTGCAGAGCTGGGACAAGTGACGGCTGGAAGAACTTCCCTTCTTGTTGGTTTGTGGCCCTCCTCTCCTGGGAGAACAGCGACCTCTAGTGGCTTGTGCTGGGCAGCTGCACGCAGACAGGGTTTCTGCTTCCTGCCCGACTGCTATGAAGTTTATCTCCACTGTTGCTGTAGGCGTGGCCTGGTTCAGGCCTCTGCTCCAAAGTGGTGGAGTCGCGTTGGCGTGGGGGCGACTGGGAGGCTATTTATCTCCGTAAGGGGCCTCCCTGCTCCCTGCAGCCCAGGGGTTAGGGTGCCCAGAGATCCCCGGATTCCCTACCTCTGGATTAAGTGTCCTGCCCTGCCCCTTTAAGACTTCCAAAAAGCACCTGCCAAAACAAAACGACCACAAAAAAAAAAAAAAAAAGGGGTGGCCGCTCATTTTTCTTTATTCTCCGGCGCCAGCCTCAGGCATCTGCTCACTGGTCTTGCTGCCCTGTTTCCCTAGTATTGGGGTCCCTATCCCTTTAAGACTTCCAGAAAGTGCTCGCCAAAACAAAACAGCGGAAAAAAAAAATGGTCGTGCGCTTTTCTTATGTCCTCCGACACCCGGCCTCCAGTGCCCACTCACTGTTATTGCTGCCCTGTTTTCCTAGTATCCAGGGCCCTGCACTCTGGCCCGGATGGCTGGGGCTGGGTGCTCGGCAGTCCTGTGCTCCGTCTCCCTCCCGCTCTGCCTATTCTTCTCCTGCCGTGAGTTGGAGGGAGGGGCGCTCGGCTCCCGCGGGGCCGGGGCTTGTATCTTACCCCCTTCGCGAGGCGCTGGGTTCTCTCAGGTGCGGATGTGGTCTGGATATTGTCCTGTGTCCTCTGGTCTTTATTCTAGGAAGGGTTGTCTTTGTTATATTTTCATAGATATATGTGGTTTTGGGAGGAGATTTCCGCTGCTCTACTCATGCCGCCATCTTCCGCCCCTCCCGTTCGACTGAAGAGAAATTTATCCCAAGGATATCATGGTATCTCATGGGACCCAAGGGCCAGAAGTGAAGAGCCTCTAGAAAACCAAGGGGTATCCCACACCACCCACACTTTGGCTTCATGCAGCTCTCTCTTTGTTCCTCAGACCTCTCTTTCCTCTCCCTGGGGATCTCATCTCTTCCCTGACTTCAAAACACCTATGACTCTCAAATATCTCTTCCTATTGTCCAATTGCTACCTCCCAGACATCTGCCCCTGCAGAGTCCACATGTGCCAAACTGAACTCACCATTTCCCCATTAAATCTAATCATCCATTCAATATATTTTTAATTGAGCACCTACTATGTGCTAAGATGTGCAAGATGAGCTTTTAAAGTCTACTCTGCTCCTCTGTGTTTCCCTCCTAGAGAATGGAAACTTGAGTGTCATCCTTGATTTCTCCCTCTGTCCCATCCCCTATATCCCATCAGACTGTCTAGTAAATTCTAACTAGTAACTCTGAGCCCATTCTTACTACCGATACCTTAGGCCAAATGATTCAATGTTGTCAGGCTGACTTCACAATTCTTTCCCTATCCTAAGCCTCTCACCTATCTCTTTTATTGCCTTGTCTCTGAAGGACAGAAACAGGGCACTGAAAAATAAGTTGGCCAAATTAGTTTTCACTGCATAACCATTTTGCTGTGTGCCACAAAATCTCAGTGGCAAGCAAGCATTTGTTCTCATGCTCATGGGTCTTCAGGTGGACTACAGACTGGCTAAAGTGGGCTTGCCTGGGCAGCTCTGTTACAGGCTGCTGGTCTGCCTCAGACAAGCACCTCCTGGTTGCAGGCTGGGTTCAGGGCTGCTCTCCACGTGCTCATTAAGGGGTCCAGGCCATGGCAACAGTTCTGGGCCACATCTGATGGTTTGTGATCCAAAGAGAAAAACCTCTCTCTTGATTTGGGTTTCCCCAAAAGAAGACCCAGAGACAAGGACTCAGGTGTACTAAGCTTATTTGTAAGGTGATCCCAGGAAGTACACATGAGGGCGTGGCAAAGTGAGAGAAAAGAGAAGACCAAAAAAGGTGTGTTAATGAGCACATTGTGACCACTGTGGTCAACTGGGGCTGAACCCCACTGAGGACCTGCTGTAAGATAGGACATCTGACTGCCATCCCTCATTGGTTGGGGGTTGTCCTTGGGAACATTAAATCTGCACTTCTGGGCTGCCCTGAACAAGCTCCCAGGGTAATGAAGAAAGCCTTGGATACAGAAATATATGGAACACTAGAAGTGGGAAACTGTCAGCATGCGTGAGAACTTTCCTGCATGTGGACTTGAACACAAGCTGAGGGGATATGGGTTGGGGAATCAACAGTGTCTGGCACACACTCTTTTGTACAGCATCCATATATCAAATCTCAAGGAAGACCCTGATTGGCCTTGCCTGGGTCATGTGTCCATCCATGAGCCAGTCACAACAGCCAGGGAATTACAGCACCAGTTCTGGGTCTTGTGCTCGCCCCTTGGGGGTGTGCTAGTGAGGAAAGCCCTACTTGAACTCATAGACTTGATTCTCCACAAGAAAAAGAGGATCTATTATAGAAGCCTTTTGGTGGATTCCAAGAGACCCCAGACAAAGGATCCAGTAGATTTTGCTGCCACATACTCTGCCCATTAGCGGTCTATCCTGGAAGTGAAGGGAGGTGTCTCATGCTTTATAACATAATGTGATGCCATTTTCAGTTCTATATACTCTGTACCTCCTCTGGTCAGCTCTTCATTTAAGCCCCATTCCTGGTACAAGTGTTCCACTGGGCTCTTTTTCTTTCTTTTGTAACATGCATCACGTGCTACTTGAAATTACTCCAACTCCATCTCCACCTCAAAAGACCTTAAAGAAGCAAGGATATGTGTTTTGCTGTAGGTGTTGCTGTTCATAATTTTCTCCTCGGTGTGTGACAGTCAATCCTGATGCTCAATAATTTTTTGTTGAATAAATGAGTAAGGTTTTGAGGGAGAGAAGATAATGAGTTGTTTGGGACATGCTGAATTTGATAAAAACAGGGACATGTTGAATTTGATAAAAACTGTTGCTAACCTTATTGCCCAGAGAAGGTCACACTTCAGTTTAAACTATATTTGGGCAATTATAGATTTGGAGACTCAAAATTACAGACACAAAGAACCCAGTGTCTTACAGTCAGTCACTGAACCAACAAAACGTAGGCCTCCCCAAGAACCAAAGGGGATTATGGAGCAGGGATGCTTCACCTGGGTGAGATTGGGGACAGGAACAAAAACACCTGAAATTTAACATTTGGGTGAAGGTGCATATATCCATTTCAGAGAGGTTTCAGCTTTCATTAGATTCCTAAAGATAACGAGACACTAACTGTATTACCACTTGTGTGAAAGAAGGAAAAGAAATATCTATGAATTTGCTTGTTATGTGCAGAGAGTATCTTTGGGAGGAACATTGGTTGCCTCTGGCATTAGTGAAAGAAAGTCTTTTCACTGTATGCCTTTTGGACTATTTAAATTTTGAAAAATGAAAATGTATGACATTTAGGAAAATTAAAGTTTTAAAATATTAAACATTAAGGTCATGATTGATCTTATTAGTGAGCAGAGATATAAATTTCAAAGTAGGTATCATTTGTGCCCACCAGTTAAATGAACGTTAAAAAGAGATAATATTATCCAGCATTGGCAAAGATGTAGAGAAGAGTGCGTGCTCATTCTTGCTGGTGGGAGGGCAAACTGGTGCCTTTTGGATGGCAATTTGGCAATCCTATCAAAATAAACAATATTTATATCCTTTAAATATCATCTTACTTCTTGATGCCTTTCCTATAAAAATATGTGCACAAGTAGATGAGGGTATATATATATACAATGATGGTTCACTGCAGTATTATGAGTAATGTCAAAAAATAAGGAGAAAACATAAGTGTCCATCAATAAGAAAATGGTGAATGAACTATGGTCTGACTATACTGTGAAATTCCAATGCTGTCATTATAATGAACAAGGTATACATGTATATATAATATGAAATCTTGTTCCATTTTCTTTTTGAAAAAAAAATGACAATAAAACCTAAACACAGGGGCTCAGCCAAGATGGCAGCGTGAGTAGTTCAGTGGAAATCTCCTCCCAAAAACATATATATTTATGAAAATACAATAAATACAACTATTCCTAAAAGAGACACCAGCGGATACAGTACAACAGCCAGGCTACATCTACATCTGCGAGAACTCAACATCACACAAAGGGGGTAAGATACAAGCTGCGGCCCGGTGGGACCCGAACACCCCCCAACCCCAGAACCTGGCAGGAAGAAAGGAGTCAGAACGAGGAGGGAGTGAAAGCCCAGGACTGCTAAACAACCAGCTCTAGAAATCTGCACCTGGAGCACAGACACACAGTGCATGGAGTGCTGGATATTAGAGAAACAGAAAAGCAAAACCTGCAGGCAGGTCCCCGCAACTGGGGCCCCTGAGATGAAAGAAAAGTGAGTGCTTTTTGAAAGTCTTAAAGAGACAGAGAACCCACAGATGAATGAAGTCGTCCGGCACACTTAGCCAGCAGCTGGGAATGCCAGGGAACTTTAGGCGCCCTAATCTCCTGGGGGGCAGCGCAGCTCTGAAGCCCCTGAAGGCATTAAGCAGCCTGCCAGTTGTTCCCGCAACTGGTGTGGACCACAACACACCGGCCCAGTAGTGGGAGAGCGGCAGCGCGTGCCAGGGGCGGTGGCACCAGAGGGGACTGGGAGTGGCCCGTGCGAACCCACCGCAGTGGTGACTGAGAGGCCCCAGTGTGGCCCTCACATGCAGGCCACTGCGGTGCCAGAGGGGCCCGGGAGAGGCCCCAGGCACCTGCAGTGGCGCCAGAGGGGCCCAAGTGTAGTCCACGCGTGCCGGTGGAGGCGGCACCAGAGGGGCCCAGGAGTGGCCTGCAGGAGCCAGCAGTGGCGGAGGAGGACCAACTGTGCTCCCAGTAGTGGACTGGAATCCCAACCCAACACACAGCCACCCGGGCCAAACCCAAAGGCCGCTGCCAGCACACAGATGCCCAGCAAGGGCGCCGCTATCACGGAGGAGTGCACCCAGCATGCCTGCCAATCCCCGCAGGGCTCTGCGCACTCTGACAGAGCCCCCGCCCACAGCAGCTTAGGGGACTAACCTGGTGGCTGCTCCAGGAGTGCGGGTAAACAACACAGGCAGCGCAGAAGGGCAAGGCATCCAGCAAGCAGGAAAGGACTTTCTTCTCCAAGCTGACACACCTGCAAACTACCTACAGCCACTGCTATCACCATTAAAAGGCAGGAAAAATTTAGTCCAGTCCAAAAGAGTCCAGACAACCCCTGAGAGAGGATCTACAAAGATAGACCTAACCAGTCTCCCTGAAAAAGAATTCAAAATAAAAATCATAAACATGCTGACGGAGATGGAGAGAAATATGTAAGAGCTAAAGGAGCAAGTACAGAGGAAGACTCAAGAAATAAAACAAACCCTGGAAGGACTTAAAAGCAGAATGGATGGGATGCAAGACGCCATTAATGGAAAAGAAACCAGAGAACAGGAACACATAGAAGCTGATGCAGAGAGATATTAAAGGATCTCCAGAAATGAAACAATATTAAGAGAAATGTGTGATGGATCCAAAAAGAACAATATCCACATTACAGGGGTACCAGAAGAAGAGAGAGAAAAAGGGATAGAAAGTGTCTTTGAAGAAATAATTGCTGAAAACTTCCCCAAACTGGGGGAGGAAATAGTTGCTCAGACCATGGAAGCACACAGAACTCCCAACAGAAGGGACCCAAACAGGACAACACCAATACACATAATAATTAAAATGGCAAAGATCAAGGACAAGGACAGAGTATTAAAGGCAGTCAGAGAGAGTAAAAAGGTCACCTACAAAGGAAAACCCATCAGGCTATCATCAGACTTCTCAACAGAAACCTTACAGGCTAGAAGAGAATGGCATGATATAGTTAATGCAATGAAACAGAAGGGCCTTGAACCAAGGTTACTGTATCCAGCATGATTATCATTTAAATACGAAGGAGGGATTAAACAATTCCCAAACAAGCAAAAGTTGAGGGAATTTGCCTCCTACAAATCACCTCTACAGGGTATTTTGGAGGGACTGCTCTAGATGGGAGAACTCCTAAAAACAGCACAGAAAAAAACACCCAACATATGAAGAATGGAAGAGGAGGAACAAGAAGGGAGAGAAATAAAGAATCATCAAACAGTGTTTATAATAGCTCAATAAGCGAGTTAAGTTAGACAGTAAGATAGTAAACAAGCTAACCTTGAACCTTTGGTAACCACAAACTTAAAGCATGCAATGGCAATAAGTACATGTCTTTCAATAATAACCCTAAATGTAAATGGACTGAATGCACCAATCAAAAGACACAGAGTAACAGAATGGATAAAAAAGCAAGACACATCTATATGATGCTTACAAGAGACTCACCTCAAACCCAAAGACATGCACAGACTAAAAGTCAAGGGATGGAAAAAGATATTCCACGCAAACAGCAGGGAGAAAAAAGCAGGGGTTGCAGTACTAGTATCAGACAAAATAGACTTCAAAACAAGGAAAGTAACAAGAGATAAAGAAGGACATTACATAATGATAAAGGGCTCAGTCTAACAAGAGGATATAAACATTATAAATATATATACACCCAATACAGGAGCACCAACATATGTGAAAAAATACTAACAAGAATTAAAGGAGGAAATAGAATGCAATGCATTCACTTGAGGAGACGTCAACATACCACTCACTCCAAAGGATAGATCCACCAGACAGAAAATAAGTAAGGATACAGAGGCACTGAACAACAAGATGGACCTAACAGACATCTATAGGACTCTACATCCAGAAGCAACAGCATACACATTCTTCTCAAGTGCACATGGAATATTCTCCAGAATAGACCACATACTAGGCCACAAAAAGAGCCTCAGTAAATTTAAAAAGATTGAAATACTACCAACCAACTTTTCAGACCACAAAGGTATAAAACTAGAAATAAACTGTACAAAGAAAGCAAAAAGGCTCACAAACACATGGAGGCTTAACAACACGCTCCTAAATAGTCAATGGATCAACAACCAAATTAAAATGGAGATCCAGCAATATATGGAAACAAATGACAACAACAACACAAAGCCCCAACTTCTGTGGGACACAGTGAAAACAGTCTTAAGAGGAAAGCATATAGCAATCCACGCATATTTAAAGAAGGAAGAACAACCCAAAAGAATAGTCTAATGTCAAATTATCAAAATTGGAAAAAGAAGAACAAATGAGGCCTAAGGTCAGCAGAAGGAGGGACATAATAAAGGTCAGAGAAAAAATAAAAAAATGGAGAAGAATAAAACAATAGAAAAATCAATGAAACCAAGAGCTGGTTCTTCAAGAAAATAAACAAAATAGATAAGCCTCTAGCCAGACTTATTAAGAGAAAAAGAGAATCAACACACATCAACAGAATCAGAAACGAGAAAGGAAACATCATGACGGACGCCACAGAAATACAAACAATTATTAGAGACTACTATGAAAACCTATATGCTAACAAGCTGGAAAACCTAGGAGAAATGGACAACCTCCTAGAAAAATACAACCTTCCAAGACTGACCTACGAAGAAACAGAAAATCTAAACAGACCAATTACCAGCAATGAAATTGAATCAGTAATCAAAAAACTACCCAAGAACAAAACCCCAGGGCCAGATGGATTTCTCTCAGAATTTTATCAGACATACAGAGAAGACATAATACCCATTCTCCTTTAAGTTTTCCAAAAAATAGAAGAGAAGGGAATACTCCCAAACTCATTCTATGAAGCCAACATCACCCTAATACCAAAACCAGGCAAAGACCCCACCAAAAAAGAAAACTACAGACCAATATCCCTGATGAACGTAGATTCAAAAATACTCAACAAAATATTAGCAAACCGAATTCAAAAATACATCAAGAGGATCATACACCATGACCAAGTGGGATTCATCCCAGGGATGCAAGGATGGTACAACATTAAAATCCATCAACATCATCCACCACATCAACAAAAAGAAGGACAAAAACCACATGATCATCTCCATAGATGCCGAAAAGCATTCAACAAAATTCAACATCCATTCATGATAAAAACGCTCAACAAAATGGGTATAGAGGGCAAGTACCTCAACATAATAAAGGCCATATATGATAAACCTACAGCCAACATCATACTGAACAGCAAGAAGCTAAAAGCTTTTCCTCTGCAATTGGGAACAAGACAGGGATACCCACTCTCCCCACTGTTATTCAACATAGTACTGGAGATCCTAGCCACGGCAATCAGACAAAACAAAGAAATATAAGGAATCCAGATCGGTGAAGAAGTCATCAAACTGTCACTGTTTGCAGATGACATGATATTGTACATAAAAAAACCCTAAAGACTCCACTCCGAAACTATTAGAGCTAATATCGGAATTTAGCAAAGTTGCAGGATACAAAATTAACACACAGAAATCTGTGGCTTTCCTATACACTAACAATAAACTAATAGAAAGAGAAATCAGGAAGACAATTCCATTCACAATAGCATCAAAAATAATAAAATACCTAGGAATAAACTTAACCAAGGAAGTGAAAGACCTATACCCTGAAAACTATAAGACACTCTTAAGAGAAATTAAAGAGGTCACTAATAAATGGAAACTCATCCCATGCTCCTGGCTAGGAAGAATTAATATCGTCAAAATGGCCATCCTGCCCAAAGCAATATACAGATTCGATGCATCCCTATCAAACTACCAACAGCATTCTTCAATGAACTGGAACAAATAGTTCAAAAATTCATATGGAAACACCAAAGACCCCGAATAGCTAAAGCAATCCTGAGAAGGAAGAATAAAGTGGGGGGGATCTCACTCCCCAACTTCAAGCTCTACTACAAAGCCACAGTAATCAAGACAATTTGGTACTGGCACAAGAACAGAGCCACAGACCAATGGAACAGAATAGAGACTCCAAACATTAACCCAAACATATATGGTCAACTAATATTCGATAAAGGGGCCATGGATATACAATGGGGAAATGACAGTCTCTTCAACAGATGGTGCTGGCAAAACTGGACAGCTACATGTAAGAGAATGAAACTGGATCACTGTCTAACCCCATACACAAAAGTAAATTCGAAATGGATCAAAGACTTGAATGTAAGTCATGAAACCATAAAACTCTTAGAAAAAAACATAGGCAAAAATCTCTTGGACATAAACATGAGTGACCTCTTCTTGTTCATATCTCCCAGGGCAAGGGAAACAAATGCAAAAATGAACAAATGGGACTATATCAAGCTGAAAAGCTTCTGTACAGCAAAGGACATCATCAATAGAACAAAAAGATATCCTACAATATGGGAGAATATATTCATAAATGACAAATCCAATAAAGGGTTGACATCCAAAATATATAAAGAGCTCACACACCTCAACAAACAAAAGGCAAATAATCCAATTAAAAAATGGGCAGAGGAGCTGAATAGACAGTTTTCTAAAGAAGAAATCCAGATGACCAACAGACACATGAAAAGATGCTCCACATCGCTAGTCACCAGAGAAATGCAAATTGAAACCGCAATGAGATATCATCTCACACCAGTAAGGATGGCTACCATCCAAAAGACAAGCAACAACAAATGTTGGCGAGGTTGTGGAGAAAGGGAAACCCTCCTACACTGCTGGTGGGAATGTAAATTAGTTCAACCATTGTGGAAAGCAGTATGGAGGTTCCTCAAAATGCTCAAAATAGAAATACCATTTGACCCAGGAATTCCACTTCTAGGAATTTACCCCAAGAATGCAGCAGTCCAATTTGAAAAAGACAGATGCACCCCTATGTTTATCGCAGCACTATTTACAAAAGCCAAGATATGGAAGCAACCTAAATGCCCATCAGTAGATGAATGGATAAAGAAGATGTGGTACATATACACAATGGAATATTACTCAGCCATAAGAAAAAAACAAATCCTACCATTTGCAACAACATGGATGGATCTAGAGGGTATTATGCTCAGTGAAATAAGCCAGGCGGAGAAAGACAAGTACCAAATGATTTCACTCATATGTGGAGCATAAGAACAAAGAAAAAATCTGAAGGAACAAAATAGCAGCGGACTCACAGAACCGAAGTATGGACTAACAGTTACCAAAGGGAAAGGTACTGGGGAGGACGGGTGGGAAGGGAGGGATAAGGGCGGGAAAAAAAGAAAGGGGGCATTACAATTAGCATATATAGTGTTGGGGGTGCACGGGGAGGGCTGTGCAACACAGAGAGGACAAGTAGTGATTTTACAGCATCTTACTATGCTGATGGACAGTGACTGTGAAGGGGTATGTGTGGGGGACTTGGTGAATGGGGGGAACCTAGTAAACATGATGTTCTTAAAAAAAAAAGGAACCTAAACACAGTCTATACAGTAAACTATGTGTGTACATATATTTAAGTATTATATGTATGTGCACAGAAAAAGGTCTTGAGGGATACTGTCATCATGGTAACATTGAGGCAGTTTACAATAGGGGGCAGAGGGACTCAGGGTTCCCACAAAAAAGTACAAAGTAACAGGATGCTCAGGGTTCAGATTGAAAGGTACAAAATTACCAGGATGCTTGCAGACAGGAACATACCAAAAACAAACTCTTAGGGTCTGCCTACCAAGTCAATTTCCTCTTAAAATAAAATATTTTATCTTTCCCTCCCCAGGCATGTGCAACAGGAGTATAGCTGACCTTAAGTAACCCCACTATGGGGAACATTAGAGTGCACCAGCTGTATTTCTTTTCTTTTCTTTTTTTATTTCTTTTGGTATCATTAATCTACAATTACATGAGTAACATTGTGTTTACTATACTATTCCCATCATCAAGTCCCCACCACACAGTCACTGTCCATCAGCGTAGTAAGATGCTATAGAATCACTACTTATCGTCTCTGTGTTGTACAGCCCTCCCAGTGCCCCCCCCAACATTATGTCCGCTAATAATAGTGCCCCTTTTTTCCCCCCTTATCCCTCCCTTCTGACCCATCCTCCCCAGTCCCCTTCCCTTTAGTAACTGTTAGTCCATTCTTCGGGTCTGTGAGTCCGCTGCTATTTTGTTCCTTCAGATTTTTTCTTTGTTCTTATACTCCACAGATGAGTGAAATCATTTGGTACTTGTCTTTCTCCACCTGGCTTATTTCACTGAGCATAATACCCTCTAGCTCCATCCATGTTTTTGCGAGTGGTAGGATTTGTTTTCTTCTTATGGCTGAATAATATTCCATTGTGTATATGTACCACATCTTCTTTATTCATTCATCTACTGATGGACACTTAGGTTACTTCCATTTCTTGGCTATTGTAAATAGTGCTGCAATAAACACAGGGGTGCATATGTCTTCTTCAAACTGGGCTGCTGCATTCTTAGGGTAAATTCCTAGGAGTGGAATTCCTGGGTCAAATGATTTTTCTATTTTGAGCATTTTGAGGAACCTCCATACTGCTTTCCATAATGGTTGAACTAATTTACATTCCCACCAGCAGTGTAGGAGGGTTCCACTTTCTCTTCATCCTTGCCAACATTTCTCTTCATCCTTGTTTGTCTTTTGGATGGTGGCCATCCTCACCGGTGTGAGGTGATATCTCATTGTGGTCTTAATTTGCATTTGTCTGATGATTAGTGATGTGGAGCATCTTTTCATGGTCCTGTTGGCCATCTGAATTTCTTCTTTGGAGAAGTGTCTGTTCAGATTCTCTGCATTTTTGAATTGGATTATTTGCCCTTTGTTTGTTGTGATGCCTGAGTTCTTTTTATATTTTGGAAGTCAACCCTTTATCAGATATGTCATTTATGAATATATTCTTCCATACTGTAGGATGCCTTTTTGTTCTATAGATGGTGTCCTTTGATGTACAGAAGCTTTTCAGCTTAATATAGTCCCACCTGTTCATTTTTGCTTTTGTTTCCCTTGCTCAGGGAGGTATGTTCATGAAGAAGTCACTAATGTTTATGTCTAAGAGATTTTTGCCTATGTTTTTTCTAAGAGTTTTATGGTTTCATGACTTACATTCAGATCTTTTATCCATTTTGAATTTACTTTTGTGTATGGGGTTAGACAATGATCCAGTTTCATTCTCTTACATGTACTTATCCAAGGCTCCTTTATCATATATTAATTGACTACATATGTTTGGGTTAATATCTGGACTCTCTATTCTGTTCCACTGGTCTGTGGGTCTGTTCTTGTGCCAGTACCAAATCGTCTTGATTACTGTGGCTTTGTAGTAGAGCTTGAAGTTGGGAAGTGAGAACCCCCCTGCTTTATTCTTCCTTCTCAGGATTGCTTTGGCTATTCAGGGTCTTTGGTGGTTCCATATGAATATTAGAACTACTTGTTCCAGTTCGTTGAAGAATGCTGTTTGTATTTTGATAGGGATTGCATTGAATCTGTAGATTGCTTTAGGCAGGATGGTCATTTTGCCAATATTAATTCTTCCTAGCCAAGAGCATGGGATGAGTTTCCATTTGTTAGTGTCCTCTTTAATTTCTCTTAAGAGTGCTTTGTAGTTTTCAGGGTATAGGTCTTTCACTTCTTTGGTTAGGTTCATTCCTAGGTATTTTATTCTTTTTGATGCTATTGTGAATGGAATTGTTTTCCTGATTTCTATTTCTGCTAGTTCATTGTTTCTGTATAGGAATGCAACAGATTTCTGTGTATTAATTTTGTATCCTGCCACCTTGCTGAATTCAGATATTAGTTCTAGTAGTTTTGGAGTGGAGTCTTTAGCGTTTTTTTATGTATAATATCATGTCATCTGCAAATAGTGACAGTTTGACTTCTTCTTTACTGATCTGGATTCCTTGTATTTCTTTGTTTTGTCTAATTGCTGTGGCTAGGACCTCCAGTACTATGTTGAATAACAGTGGGGAGAGTGGGTATCCCTGTCTTTTTTCCGATCTTAGAGGAAAAGCTTTCAGCTTCTCACTGTTAAGTATGATGTTGGTTGTGGGTTTGTCATGTATGGCCTTTATTATGTTGAGGTACTTGCCCTCTATACCCATTTTGCTGAGAGTTTTTATCATGAATGGATGTTGAATTTTTGTCAAATGCTTTTTAGGCATCTATGGAGATGATCATGTGGTTTTTGTTCTTCTTTTTGCTGATGTGTTGGTGATTGTTGATGGATTTTCTAATATTGTACCATCGTTGCATCACTGAGATGAATTCCACTTGATCATGGTGTATGATACTCTTGATGTATTTTTCAATTCGATTTGCTTATATTTTGTTGAGGATTTTTGCATCTATTTTCATCAGGGATATTGGTCTGTAATTTTCTTTTTTGGTGGGGTCTTTGCTTGGTTTTGGTATAAGAGTGATGGTGGCTTCATAGAACAAGTTTTGATGTATTCCCTCCTCTTCTATTTTTTGGAAAAGTTTAAGGACAATTGGTATAATGTCTTCTCTATATGTCTGATAAAATTCAGTGGTGAATCCATCTGGTATGGATGTTTTGTTCTTGGGTAGTTTTTTGATTACCGCTTCAATTTTGTTGTTGGTAATTGGTCTGTTTCGGTTTTCTGTTTTGTCCTGGGTCAGCCTTGGAAGATTGTATTTTTCTAGGAAGTTGTCCATTTCTTCTTGGTTATCCAGTTTGTTAGCATAAAGATTTTCACAGTATTCTCCAATAATTCCTTGTATTTCTGTAGTGTCTGTCGTGATTTTTCCTTTCTCATTTCTGATTCTGTTGATATGTACATTCTCTTTTTCTCTTAATATGTCTGGCTAGGGTTTATCTATTTTGTTTATTTTCTCAAAGAACCAGCTCTTGATTGCATTGATTTTTTTCTATTATTTTATTCTTCTCAATTTTATTTATTTCTTCTCTGATCTTTATTATGTCCCTCCTTCTGCTGACTTTGGGCCTCATTTGTTCTTCTTTTTCCAGTTTCAGCAATTGTGACTTTAGACTATTCATTTGGGATTGTTCTTCCTTCTTTAAATAGGCCTGGATTGCTATACACTTTCCTCTTAGAACTGCCTTTGCTGCATCCCACAGAAGTTGGTGGTGGTGTGCTGTTGTTGTAATTTGTCTCCATATATTGCTTGATCTCTGTTTTAATTTGGTCATTGATCCATCGATTATTTAGAAGCATTTTGTTAAGCCTCCATGTGTTTGTCAGTCTTTTTATTTTCTATGAACAATTTATTTCTAGTTTTATATCTTTGTGATCTGAGATGTTGGTTGGTAGAATTTCAATCTTTTTGAATTTACTGAGTCTCTTTTTGTGGTCTAGTATGTGGTGTATTCTGGAAAATGTTCCATGTGCACTTGAGAAGAATGTGTATCCTGCTACTTTTGGGTGTAGAGTTCTGTAGATGTCTGTTTGATCTATCTGTTCTAGTGTGTTGTTCTGTGCCTCTGTGTCATAACTTATTTTCTGTCTGGTTGATCTGTCCTTTGGATTGAGTGGTGTGTTGAAGTCTCCTAAAATGAATGCGTTGCATTCTATTTCCTCCTTTAAATCTGTTAGTATTTGTTTCACTTATGTTGGTGCTCCTGTGTTGGGTGCATACATATTTATAATGGTTATATCCTCTTGTTGGACTGCACCTGCTTTTTTCTCCCTATTGTTTGCATGTAATATCTTTTTGCGTCCCTTGATGATAGTCTGATGGGTTTTCCTTTGTAGGTGACCTTTTCCCTCTCTCTAGCTGCCCTTAAAACTCTGTCCTTGTCCTTGATCTTTGCCATTTTAATTATTATATGTCTTAGTTTTGTCCTCCTTGGGTCCCTTGTGTTGGGAGATCTGTGGGCTTCCATAGTCTGAGAGACTATTTCCTTCCCCAGCTTGGGGAGGTTTTCAGCAATTATTTCTTCAAAGACACTTTCTATATATTTTTCTCTTTCTTCTTCTTCTGGTACTCCTATAATGCAAATATTGTTCCATTTGGATTGGTCACACAGTTCTCTTAATATTCTTTCATTCCTAGAGATCCTTTTATCTCTGTCTCAGCTTCTCTGTATTCCTGTTCTCTTATTTCTATTCCATTAACAGTCTCTTGTACCTCATCCAGTCTGCTCTTAAATCCTTCTATAGATTGTTTCATTTATGTTATCTGTCTCTGGACTTCATCCCTTAGCTCTTGCATATTTCTCTGCAGGTCCATCAGCATGGTTATGACTTTTATTTTGAATTCTTTTTCAGGAAGATTGGTTATATCTATCTCACCAGGCCCTCTCCCTGGGGTTGTCTGAGTGATTTTTGACTGGACCAGATTCTTCTGTATTTTCGTGGCTATAGAAGTGGTTGCAGGCAGGTAGCACATATGTCAGCTGGGAGAACAACGTCCCTTCCTGCTTGCTGGTTGCCTTGCTCTTCTCCGCTGCCTGTGTTGTTTAATGGGACACTGGGAGCAGTGTCTGGGATAATCCCCTGAGCTGCCGTGAGCAGGGCCACCATCAGGCTAGCCTAGAGCCCTGTGGGGGGTCGCAGATGCGTAGGGTGTGTTCTCCTATGAGAGTGGTGTTCCTTTGTGCCTTCCATACCTTGCTCTGGCTTCTGCTGCCTGTGCCAGTTACCTGCACACAGGGAGCAGCCTCTGGGATAATCTTCTGACCTGCCATGGGCAGGGCGGCCCTCGGGCTAGCCTAGAGTTCTACGGGGGGTGGCAGATGCATAGGGTGTGTTCCCCTGCGAGAGCAGCACCCCCTTCTGCCCTCCAGACCTTGCTCTGGCTTCCTTTGTCTGTACTGGGCAGTTGCACACTAGGGGCAGCCTCTAGGTCTGTGTGGGTTAGCTGCATGCTGGGAGGAGACTATGGGTAGTTGCTGTGGGCGGGGCTGTTCTCCGGCTGCTCTGCAGCTGTGGCGGGTCAGCCGGTTTGCTTGCAGCACTGGCCGGGGGAACAAATGGCAGGCTGCTTATTGCCGTGAGGGGCTTTGGGGCTGCTTTACCCCCCAGAGGGTTAGGGGGCCCGAAGTTCCTCAAGAGTTGCAGCCTGCTAGGTTATGTGTGCTTGGACGATTTTGTTCAGCTGTTAAGCTGTTGTCCCTTTAAGACTTTTAAAAAGTGCCTGCTTTTCTTTTGTCCCAGGGGAGCCAGCTCTGGGGACCCGCCTGCAGTCTCCATCTCGGATTTTACTTTTCCATTTCTCTAATATCCAGTACACCATGCAATGTGTGTGTGTGTGCTCCCAGTGCAGGTTAGTAGGGCTGGTTATTTAGCAGTCCTGGGCTTCCATTTCCTCCCCACTCTGATTCTTCTCCCACCGGTGAACTGGGGTGGTGGGAGTGCTTTGGTCCCGCTGGGTCACGGCTTTGTATCTTACCCCCTTTGTCAGATGCTGAGTTCTCGCAGATATAGATATAGTCTGGCTATTGTACTGTATCTCCTGGTCTCTCTTTTAGTAGTAGTTCTATTTATTGTATTTTCAAAAATATATATGGTTTTGGGAGGAGATGTCCACCACCCTACTCATGCCGTCATCTTGAGCCCCTCCACCAGCTGGATTTCTTGTATTAGGGTATACGCTAAAATATTCCAACTGTACATGCACCAAAGGAATGTTACTGGGCATGCACGGCCCAGCCCACTAGGCGAATTACCAGCCCCACATACATGAATACTCCCAGAAGACTCTACCCCTTAGTCAATCAGACCCTTTCTAAGAACTCAAACCTAGACACCCCATGGATGCTCATCTCTCCACATGCCTGCACTCCCTCTTTGAGTGTGTACTTTTACTTTTATAAACTGTTTGCTTCTACCTGCCTGACCTACTCAAAAATTCCTTACTGATCAGAGTTGACAACCCTCTCCAGGGTTGAGGTCTTTCCCACTGCACAGAGATACCTTCCTGGACTGGATTTCCTGACAACAGCAGCAGGCGTGGTAAGAGTGAGGAGGGGGTGTAGAGGAGAGGAAGAAGAAAGGGGACTTGGCCTTTGTGATTCAAATCACATACGCTTTTTTTTCACAACAGGCATGCATTACTTTGTAACAATATAAACAGAAAAAAAGAAACACTGACCTAGAAACTGTTCCAGTCCTGACTCAAATCTGGGATGCTTTCTTGAAGCCACTGCAAGCCCTCAGCATGCCCACTCACAGGGTGCAGGAGGCCTGTGGTTCCCTCCCGCTTCCTGGAGGCAGGTACCCTCTCTCCTCTCCTCCCCTTCCCAGCTCCTAGGGTTACATCTGTCCCTGCCCTAGAATAGGTTGAGGGCTTAGGGAAAGAAGGTTCAGTAGGACTGCAGCGAGAGGGGCAAACCCCTGGATCTCCAAGCCTGGTGCTACGCCTATCGCTGGAGTCTTGCTGTGGCCCCACCTGCTGACCACTCCAACCTGGCTCCCCATGAGGTAAAGCCCAGACCTCTCACCACAGCAGTCAAAATCCTCCATGACTGGCCTCAGTCTTTCCAACATTGCCACACTGTAAGTTCTCTCATTCTAGACAAAACATCTGGTCTTTACATCCAGTACCTTAGCTCTTCTCATTCCTGCTGCCCCAAACACCAATCTTCTCTATCCCAGTCTCCACTGATGAAAGGCTTAGTCTCCTACTCATCTGCAAGACCCTGTTCACATATCACTTCCTCTAGTGTTGGGAGCCATGCCCAACCAGCCAGAGCAGTGAGTCATCCCTGACCTCTCACAAGCTGCAACCGCACTCAAGGCCGTTCCTCTATTCCCAGAAAGGTCCTGTGTTATCAGCAGTGTACCCGGAATCCACCTAACCACAAAGAGAGCTTCCTTATGCTTTGATGTAGAACACTGCTCCTGCTTCTAGCCTGCCCCCTCCCCTGAGAAGGGAAAGATGAGTATAGCACTTGGCTGAGGTCCGAGAAAGGCAGTATAAAAATAAAGGTGCTGCTCCACATCGGGGCTGCTGCAGCCATTGTCTATCTATCTGTGTTGTCTGTGTTCTTTGTTCTCTCCTTTCACCTAAAGAAGATGAGTGGCACATTACATCTGGCACCCAACGTGGGGCGTCCTCTCAGAGTGAGGTTAGAGATAGATTAGAGCTTGCTTGCTTGCTTATGCTGTAGTAAAGAGCTTTAACAGAGACACAGTCCCGGCCTGCCTCCTGTCCAACCCGCGCACTGCTGGACGGTGCACTCTAGGAAGTCTAGCATGTTCCTTCCAGCAGGAAGGGTTCTCTCCCTCTCTTTTCCAAGCCTCCATTTCTATGTGGTGACTGTGGTGAGAACTGGGAGTGACACACACTTAGTGTCAAGTAACATTTTTTAAACTATACAGATTAACATTCCTATTTTCCAGATGAGAGAACCGAGACCCGGACAGAGACAGTAACATGTCCAGGGATACCTCCAACATGCAGACTTCTGCCATGATGTCTCTGCTGCTTGTGTCCATGGGCCTCATAGAAACACTTCAGGTACGGTCATCCTCTCCTGTCCCCAGGCCAGCAGGAGCTGAGCTGTCGGCTTTGTCTGAACTCTGGAAGGAGAAGAGAATACCTGATGCTTCCCTTGGGCTTGACTCAGTCTGAGGGGACAGCCCCAGACCCTGGTCTCCAGGAGTCTGCAGCTAATTGTTCCCAATCCCCTCCCGGTCCAGATTTGTTTGGGGTCCTGAGCACCCTTCTCACTTCAGTGGAGGGGGAAGCTGGATGATAGGCTTCCGTTCTCCTGGGGCCTATCCTCTCTGTCCTTGCTGTTGCGTTTCCTTTAGGTCCAGAGTCTCCCCATCACACGACGGGACCTCTTCTCTCAAGAAATGCCTCTGGACATGGCCCCAGCCTCCTTTGATGACCAGTACACTGGCTGTTCAGCAGCTATGACAGCCGCTCTCCAGGATCTCAACCACACAGAGTTCCAGACTAACAAAGTATATGCAGAAGGCTGGGCGCTGGCAAGCAGCCAATGGCAGGCGCGCCGGGCCTGGGGGCCAGAGTGGGGTATCAGTCCTACCCGTCTGCCTCTGCTGCCCCCTGGCTTCCGTGATGAGCATGGGGTGGCTCTCCTGGCCTACACAGCCAACACCCCCCTGCACAAGGAATTCAATGCAGCTGTGCGTGAGGCGGGCCGCTCTCGGGCCCACTACCTCCACCGCTTCTCCTTCAAGACCCTCCATTTCCTGTTGACTGATGCCCTTCTGCTGCTGGGCAGGGGCCGGCATCCGCCCCAGTGCCACCAGGTGTTCCGAGGGGTGCACGGCCTGCGCTTCCGGCCAGCAGGGCCTAGGGCCACTGTAAGGCTGGGCGGCTTTGCCTCTGCATCCCTGCAGAACGTGGCAGCCCAGCAGTTTGGTGAGGACACCTTCTTTGGCATCTGGACCTGCCTCGGAGTCCCTATTAGGGGCTACTCCTTCTTCCCTGGGGAGGAGGAGGTATTAATCCCCCCCTTTGAGACCTTCCAGGTGATCAATGCCAGCAGACCAGCCCAGGGCCCCGCCCGCATCTACCTCCGGGCCCTAGGCAAGCACAGCACGTACAACTGTGAGTACATCAGAGGTAAGCAGGGCAGGCACGGGTCAGCACCTGTGAGGGTGTGTGTCCCTATCCCATTTTCAGGTGATACATACATAAATATTAAAAACAAATGAGCATAATCTCATTGTACATCTTCATCAGAGCTCTTGGGTGACCATGTGAATTGTCAGTAAACAATAATTTTTAAAAAAAGCAAAAACAAATGAGCAGTAGGGGGGACCCAGTCCTGTCCCACCACCCCTTCCATCTAGGAGAGACACACTTTTGAAGTAGCATGAGTCTGTCCCTGGAGGTATCTAAGCCAGAGCTGGCCACTTGCCTGCTGGGAGGCTAATGAGTGTTTCCTGACCAAGGTAGGTGTCTGTGGCCATTTGAAGAGCCAAACAGACCTGGTCAGGCTTTTCTTCTAGCTGGAAGCCAGAAGGGAGTTAATTCTAGCCACAGTACTGACACCCACTGCTGTTGCCAGAAATGAGTAAGAGCTCCAACTTTGGTTTTCAAAAGGAGCACAGGTCTTTGACTAAACAGAATCCCTATGCTGTCATGTGTGCTGGGTGGGGTGCAGGTGGGGGTGAGACTGTAGTTGGGTGCTGTGCCCAAAGTTCCAGCTCAGGCTGTGGCAGGTCTCAGGTACTCTTCCTGTCCGTGCCCCCAGGACCAGGCGGAGGAGTCACGCAGGCAGACCCCGGTTCTTCATCTCTGAAGGGGCTGTGGGCTGCTGGTCCTGGCTGGACAGTGCCCTGGGCCTTGTTAGGTTCAGCTGTCATAGTTAGAGGCAGGTTGTTGGCTGGCATTGTGGACCATGTCTAAAATGGGAGCAGGTCCAGAGGGGCTTCAGTTCTCAGCCTGGACAGCTTTGACGGAAAGTGAGGAAGATATGCAAAGAATTAAACTAGCCCCTCCTTGGCTGGGACAAGGTACAGAAGAGGGACAGGTGGGTGTAGGGAGGCAAAGCTATAGGTCAAGGGAGCAAGAGGAGTGTCCCAAGTGGACTTGTGAGCTGGCTGCTCCTGCTGCTCCCGGGTCAAGTCAAACTGAGGTAAGGGAGGTCCCATCTTAAGGAAGCAGAGTTAGGAAAAAATGCACCAGTTTTTCCTACAGCAAGTCGGGGATGGACCACAGGGCCCTGAGTTCCTTCCTGTCCTGAGAGTTATTGAACCTTTGATTCTTTACTGTTTCTTCCTATAGACAATCAGTGCAAGTCTGGGCCCTGCCGTCTGGACAATTCAGGTAAGGGCTGCAGGCACCTGTGGGGCTCAGTTCTGGGATGACCACACTGTCTGGGTGCTCTCTTAAAAGGAAAGATCCCTTTTCTGGATACATGCTCTCTTAAAAGGAAAACAATCCCCTTCTAATTTAAAAAAAAAGTAAACTCTCTTAAGAAGACACATGTAGGGGTTGCTAATCTCTCTCAGATTAAGCAGACACATGTAAGGGTTGCTCATCTCTCCCAGACGGTGTGTATGTGTGCATGGGGTGGAGGCCAGGCAAGCTGACACACCTGCCCCTCCATCCAGGGCTGCCTGCTCCCTCGCAGGAGACCACTGGTTCAGGCTCCAGAGAGACCCCTGCACTGAGGTGGAGGAGAGAAGGGCTGCTCCCACAGAGTCCTCCAGGGCCTTCCCCTCCTTCAGCTACAGAAACCACTGTCAGTCTCTGTGACCGAGCTCTCAGGGCTCCCTAAACCACCTTCCAAGTCCAGGTCAGGCCTTGGGTGCTGGGGACCTGGACTCTAGTCCAGGCTCTGCCCTAACTCTCTCTGTGAGCAATCATTCCCTCTCTGGGCCTCAGTCTCCTTGTATGTATAAGTGTATTCTATGAGGTGAACCCCAGGTCCCTTTTAGTTGTAACTCTTCTCTTCCCCTAAACACCTGCGGTGCCAGGGCCTGCCTTGAGCCACTTCTCCAACTGGGAACAGGCTTTCCCAGGGGACCCGACTGGAACAGGCCATTCCCAGGAAAGAAACTGTAGCCTTCCCACTTCCTTGGGTCCATCCTCCCTCCCTCAGGGCTCTGTGAACAGTGGGTAGGAGGAGCCCCAGCCTCCACTTGTTCCTGCCATTCTCCAAGACATATCAGAGTTCCAGGCACACCATTCTATGAATCTTCACTGTGATCCGTGGTGTAGGTACTGTCAACACCCCTGTTCCACAGATGAGGGAACTAAGGCACCAGCCCTACACACATAGCTAGTAAGGGGTGGGGTCCAGACAGCCTGGCTCTAGAGTTGAACTCTGAACCTCCTCACTAGCTGGACTCCACCTTCCCCAGACACCATCTCACGTTGGGGTTGAAATGGAAAAGAGGCACACCAGGGAGAATTACCCTCATTATACAGTAAAGTGAGATCCAGAGACAGAAGTGACTTGCCCGAGGTGACAGAGTGAGTCAGTGAACTCCAGCCTCCAAGCCAGCTTCCCTAAGTTCTGATGATGTGATCTCAAGCACGGGAAAAGCTGAGGATGTTTTCCCCCAGTCCACCAGCACCTCTCCTACCAGGGTTTAGGCAGAGGAGCAGAGGAAGCATTACTAGATTCCACTTGGTTCTCTACCCTGTGCATCACTCTCCCATTCAATGTGTCATTTGTGCCGATAGGAAGCAGGGGGCTAGACTTCATGACCTCTGGAAAGGGAACTGGGACTTTCCTTCGTCTCTTCATTTCTGTCTGCCATCACACCTTTTGTATTATTTCCTGTTCACTCTGCTTGTTCCTCATTTTGTTTCTTTGTGTACCTTACTTTGCCCTTAAATCTGTTTTCCCTGCAGCCACGGGTCAGGGGCCCCTTTGTGCAGTCTGGTCCCTTCTGTTGCTGCTCTGTTTCCTTGTAAAGGGAGACTTTCCAGAGAGTCCAGGCCTCCTGTGATCCATCAGACCCGAGCAGCCCTGCCTGTCACCTCCACCCAACATGAGGATGCCAGCCACATGTGTGCTTTACGAGTAGCCAAGATCCATGGTAACTCTATCTGCAGGGAACTCTGGGACCTTCTCTGGCAGCTGCCTGGTGTGCTGGTGGAGAAATAAGTGAATTTTGGGACTGACCCTTACCCTGGGCTCTAAGAGTGAGACTGAATGGAGGTGGGGTGACTCTAGGACAGGCAACAACTGACTTGGAAGTAGAAGGTTTAACTAGTTTTTGTTGGTGGTGGTGGCTGGGGGTAGTGGCTGGAGAGGAGAGCACTTGGCCATGCTGTTTGCTTCTCAAATGCTTGATGTACACCTGAGAGGCTTCTATTCACTCCTCCAGGAAGCCTTTTCTGGCCTCTCCCACCTTCCTGGGTTGGGGGCCTTGCCTCTGTGCTCCCCCGGGTCCCAGATGCTTCTCTACCAAATGTTCAGGACTGTCTCGCATGTCAGACTGTGAGCTGCCTGAGGGTGGTAACTGGGTCTGAGGCTCAGAGGTGGTGCCGGAGTACGTGTGAAAAGTCAGGAAGGGACAAATGCCCTGTGAGTGGCTGGTCCCTGTGCTGCCCCTCCCTTGGGCACTTTAAGTTCTCTGAATGTCAGTGTATGGAATGGGGTGGATTGGATCTAACTTCAGAGGGCAGAGAGCAGAGAGCTTTAGGTTCTCTACCGGGATCTCAGTTGAATCCCAGTCATTTTCTTGTTAGCAAAGAAGTGACTTCTGCTCTGACCTATGAACCCTAAGGTTCCTGTCTGTACAGAGACAGGCCTGGATCCCCAGCTTCCACCATCATGGGCCCAAGGGCAAGAGAGGACATTGAGGAGGTGCTAAGCACACACTTTATTATGAGTTGGGGCTTTGGGGCCAAATCCTTGTGTGACCCTACTCTGGAAACTAGACCATGAATCCTGAATCCCCTTCCCTTGGCCCCTAGGCAGGACAGGCAAGACTAAGTCCTTACAACAGTAGCTGTGAGAAAGGAAGAGACACAGGAGACGCGGCAGTTCTGCCTCTCACATGCCCTGCACTCCCCCCACTGAGAGCTCTAACACTCGGCATCGAGGTTCGCTTCTGTCCCTCCCGGACTGCTCCCTGGTCTGGATCCTTCCTCTTCTGTAGGAATTAGGAGAGGCAAGCTCTGGATTTCCCCTACAGGTTAAGTGCATAGACAAGTGGTTTGTGAGGTCGGCAGTGCTGATCCTGAAGAGGGGGTGTCCCAGGCTCTCCGGCACCGTGGGGAGAGTGTGGGTGGGCCATCTGAGGACCGACCACTACCTGGCCTTCCAGCCCTGTCTGGAGGTGCGGTGGCTGCAGCAGACACTTGGGACTCACAGGGCCTGCACCAGCACCAGGAGACTCATGACCAGCGCCATGGAAAAGAAGATGCCCAGGAAGAAACGGTCCATCACACGGGCCAGGCGTTTCCAGTCCTCATGGCGGCGCTGGGCAGCCCTGTGGCTGTGGAAGGTGTTAGCAATGGTGGCTACATGGTGCAGTAGGGCTTCCTGATGGCACAGACACCACGGGTCACAGCAAGGGCCTGCTGGGGGCCCAGCCCCTCTGTCAGGAGGCTGGGGACTGGGTGGTAACTCGGGCGGTCTAGACGGCCCACAAGGCTCCCCTCGCTCCCGCACACACAGGCCCCGGGCCAGGTGTCCCAGCAGGAGGGCCCGAGCCCAGGCTGGCACTGGGCGGGCACTGGGACCACAGTAATGCAGGCTCATGATAAGGATGGTGAGTGCCGTCGAGAACGTAACCATGGTCATGGTGGCCATGTAGTACTTCCCTGTAAGAGAGAGAGCGAGCTAGGGCCCAAAGCAGGAATTCGGGGGGCCTCAGCTTCCCAGCCGCCTCAGTACAAATACAGACTAGCTCTCCACCACAGGCTTTCAGGACACTCAAATCCCCATGGACGGAAGCAGGAAGGAGGTAAGGGCCAGAGTCTCCCCATCCTGCATCAATACAAGTGGGTTCTCAAAAGCTACCTGCTCCTTAATTGTTCCCATCACTGCTGAAGGCCACACTGGCCCACAATCCATGAGACGCGCTCCCAAACAGTGGGAACATGACCTGCGGCAAATTACTGTTCATTTGGTACAGCTGGGGTAACAACAGAACCAACCTCATAGGTTTGAGGTGATGTTTTGCTGAACTAATAAATGTTAAGAGCTTGGCACACGGTGACACTGGGGACATCCACCTTTTTCCATCAAGTCCTTGAGAAAAGATCAACTTCTTCCTGCGCCACAGCCTGAGGGGAGGGCTGTTCTCCCTGGAAGGCGTTTCCTCCTTTCCCCTCAATCTCAGAATGAGGCAGCCTTCCAGAACGCGCCCCTTCACACTCCAAGCAGGGTCCGTCCATTAACACAGGCCCTGTCCCCACTCTCCGCCCCTGCGCAGGTGGAGAGCTGAGCACAGCGGACCGGGAGGGGCGGAGCCGGTCTCAGGGCCCGTCTCTTCTCCCCGCTCATCGCCCCGCCCCCACGACACCGGGTGAGCCCCGCCCCCGCCCGCCGGCTCACCGATGAGCGGCACGCTCTCCGCGGGCGGCATGCTCTCGGCCAGGAGCAGCTGGAAGACGGTGAGCGCCAGTAGCACGGTGACGCCGAGCGACACCTTCTCGCCCGAGTCAGCGGGCAGGTGGAAGGCGAGCGGCGCGAGGAGCGAGATGAGCACGCAGGGCAGCAGCAGGTTACACACGTAGGCGGCGGCGCGGCGGCGCAGCAGCAGCGTGAAGGTCACGTCCGGGTAGGGCTCAGAGCAGCAGCCGTAGGTGAGCACGCGCCGCCGCGCCGGCATGCCCAGCACGCGCCACTCCACGTTCTCCACGAAGTCCGCCAGGCTGGCGGCACCGCCGCGCGGCCGCAAATCCAGCTGGTGCCCGCCGTGCGTCCATGAGCCGAACGTCAGGCCGCAACGCTGCGCGTCGAACGGGAAGGCCGACACGTCCACGCGGCAGGAGCTGCGCGTGATTGCTGGCGCGTCCCAGCGCACGGCGCCGTCGTGCCGCAGGACCACGTTGGTGCTGGCGGAGGCTGGCGGCTGCGTGTCCGCCCTGTGGGGCAGGCGGGATGGGGCTCCCTAAGGTGCCTTGGGCCTGCCTGGGCCCCTGAGGCCAGGGCAGAGTCCAGCACCGCTCTGGAACTGCAGGGCAGGGGGTCCGACGGCCCTAAAGCCAATGGGAATGGCATGGAGGATGAAGAGAGGGCCCTCAGTGCCTCTGGAATCCTGGAATAGGCAGCGCCTGAAGGGCCCGTAAGGGACACAGATCTACCCAGAGCATCGTAAAAAAAACCTCTGCAAAAGACTTCAGGTGGCACAGTGACTACCCTTGAGGGTCTTATGCAGATCTCTTAGAGGGGCTCTGGGGAAATTATGCAGGGCCATTTGTTGTCTGGGACAAAACTGGCTTAGGCATCATAAAAGAATGCTCCAGAGGGCTAGGCCTTGGAAGAAATTCCTAGGCAGGTCCTTGGGGAGGGAACCCTGAGAGACTCAGAGCCGGCCTAGAAGGGTGGAATAAGCCGTAAAGAGGCATTTATGCTCCAGAACCGTCTCCTTGAGAGATACAGAACTGTCCCTGGACCACACGGTGGCTTCCCAGGAGACAACCAGCCTGAGCTGGCTTGGGACCGCCTGACCGTGGGGATACTATGGAGGGAATGTGAGCTCCTGGCAGTTTGGAAGGGTCTGGAGGAAAGCTTCCAGGATGGCATAGCAACCAGGGTAGATAGGAGATGGGGTGATCAGTGCATATCCAGAGCCAAGGGCAACTCTAAGAAGGAGTGTGAGAGATGGGGGGCCCAGGCAGGCAGTACTTGTTATAGAGTACGATGTCTGGCCGCCACACGAGACTGCTGGGGATGCGGATGGCATCCAGGCCACCATAGGCATCGGGGTCCCACCATAGGAAAGCATCTGTCCACTCCTGTCGGATCCACAGGTACAGGGTCAGCACCTGGTTCCGCTCATCCTAGTGGGTCAGAGAGTGGCCACAGATGTGGACACGTGCATATGCATACCCTCCAGTGTGTGTACACTCACCTACAGAGCTCTGGATGGTACCCACAAACCCGACTTGCCCATACAGTTCAGTTCCCTCCCAGGCTTGACCTTGCTTTGTGACCTTGGCAGATTCTTCTCTGGGCCTCAGTTTCCTCATCAGTTACATGGGTGATAATCCCTGCTAGGCAGGAATTAGTGTGCAAAATGGTGGGCACATTGTGGGCACCCAACAGTATCAGCAATTAGTAGCTATTATTATTATTAACTTTAATGTTTACAGAAAAAAATTGGAGAATAATCCCAGGCTCTTAACTTTCCACCCCCATTCCTTGACAGTCACAGGCACACTCCACCACAACACACCATGTCGATGATCTGGGACAGTGTCACCTCCAGGGTCACGTTCAGAGCCTGGTCTGTGTCTGCCACAGGTCTCAGGGCACTTGTGTAGTTGGCGAAGAGGTCACGGAACAGCTTCTGAGCCAGTCTGCCCTCAGCTCCCAGGCACTCTGAGGGGCCAGTAAGAAGGGTTGTCCATCTGAGACCCTAGTCCAGAGGCCTCTGCTCCACACCCACAGGGCTGGGGCCCTAACACCTGCTACACTATTTCACAGCCATTTGACTGGTCCTGACATCTGCTGTCTGTCTAGCTGCAGCTCTAGCTCCTCCCTAGCTTGCCTCCAGGGCTGAGTGGTACTGTCTTCTAGAGCAAGGCTGACAGGTTTCTTCCCCACCCTTCCCTTCCCAAGGACCTGGATTCCGCCTGCACTGCTACAAATGCTAGAGAGGTCCCAATGGTCCACAGGAGTCCCACCTCTCACCCAGGTATTCTGAGCCCCATTGCCTCACTCCTCCAGTCTCTCAAACCTGTCTCCACTGCTCCAGCTGCACGTCAGTTGATTTCTTCAAAGCTTCGGATACTTTGGGCCATTCCTTCCTGAAAACACTGTTTTTCCTAGGCTTTTGTGACACATCACATTGTCCTTGATCTCTGACTCATGTATTATTCCTCAGAATTCTCTTTGGCCCTCTTTTTCTTCAGTCCAGGTTTTTCTCCTGAGCTGCAGACCCATATATACAACAATCCACACCTGAATGTCTTTAGGCACCTTTAACTCTAGATAGTCTAAAATACGAACTGATTTCCTTTCCCCATGCTCTAAAACCTGCTCCTTGTTCTGTATTCCCCATTTCAGCAAACAGTACACCTCAGTGACTTCAGCTAGAAATCTGGGAATTATCCCTCCCTGTTGCCCCCTCCCCCTGCAATCCAACCAGAGCCCAAGTCCTGTCAGTCATGCTGCTCAGCATCTCTTGAATGTTTAATTGCCTCTCCCGCTCAGGCCTCACCCTTCCCCAGTGGACCGTAACAGCAGCCTCCACTGCCCCCCACAGCAAGGTGAGCCTCTCTAACCATCATTCACACTTCTGACCAGCAGTTGCTTAAAACTGTTCAATGGCTCCTCATTGCCTGTCAGATAAAGCCCAAACTCAGCCTTCAGGATCCAGCCCCTTGGCCCTGCCAGCTCAATCTCTGGGAGCTCCCCCAGCTGCTTCATGTCAGTCAGGCAAGGGTCTTCTCACCCTCTGCAGCACCCTTGTCCTCCCCCCTCTCCAGATGGAGAGTTTGTCCCTAGCACAGGTACTGGAGAGAGATTTGGGGGCGACAGGAACAGCAGCACCCGGGGAGCAGGGCTGGCTCCCTGAGCTCCTACCTGGAAGCAGTGGGAGCAGAAGCAGAAGGCCCAGCCTGGAGGCAGAGCAGCTGAGGTGGAGGTGGAGGCACCCGAGCCCCATGATCCTCCCACAGCAAGAGGTGGGGCAGGCCTCTGGGTGTGAGCGTCCTGGCCCAACTGAGGGTAGCATCAGGCCCTGCTGCCAAGGATGGTGTGGACAATACCTGGATGTCAGAAGTAAAACTGAAATCTGCTGGGTCCAACTACCCTCCAGGCAGCTCTGTAGCCCTTCCAGTTATCTGACCCTCCTATTTGCACCTGCCCTTGGATTTTAGTACTTGGTTCTTGGCATTTGCTGCTGCTTCTCCGCTGGCCCTTGTCGCTTCCAGCCTCTGGCCCTACCCTCCCACTCCTGCTTTACCTTTTCTCACTCAGACTTCAGTTTCTATTTCCTTCTGTCTTTTCCTCTGTAACTTTTTCTTGGTCTCTGCCTCCCTTACTCTGGTCGTCCTCTTTCCACTGTCTGTTCCTTTCTCCTACTTCTATTTTAGCCCACTTGACTTCCTCCCTCCATTTCCCATACCTGGACTCTGGAATGAGCCTGGCACAGAACAGGGGCAGGGATCCTATCAACCCTGAGCCCTCTGAGGCACAGAATAGCAGGCCCATCTCCTTTGCCCTTTTCATCAGCTTAATTACAGGGTTGACATCTATACTCATGGCAACAGCAACTGAAACTGACACCTCAGGTCACTAGGATTTGAATTATTCAAATTCTGTAAGGTAGCACCTAGGCTCAGCTGAGGCCCAGCCTGGGGGGGCGGAGGGTAGATGCCAGGGTCAGGATCTGCAGGTGACTTGTGGCTTATGAGTGCCTGGGGCCTGGGCCTTGAACTGTCCTCCTAGCTCTAATCCCATTGAATTCTTGAGGCCCCCTTTAGACTGTCAGCTCTGCCTCTAGTGAGGGGCTGAACACATCTAAGATAGCATTTTGTGCCAAGCAAGCTCTCCCTGGTGGGAATGGTGCTGAGCCTCAGGCTGCTCTATGTGGCCCTATGAAATAAGAGATGCAGCCCACACCGTCACCTCCAAGTCCCTACAGTCATCCCAGTCCAAGTCTCAGTGTTTTCCCCATGCCCAAACATGACAGGCAATCTTTGGTAGCAGGGAGAAAACAGGCTTTAGAGTCACGTTCAACTGTCTCCCAAGCTGTCTGAGATGGACAAGATATTAAAATTCTCTGGATTTCAGTTTTCTCAAACAGTATAAAGGGATTAATAATCCTCACTTCAAAAGTTGTAAGAATTAAATGAGACAACCTGATAATGCAAGGCAGGTACCTAGTACATTACCTGATGTACAGTAAACAATCAACATTATTTGCTCTGTACTCCCAGTAAGTTACTCAGGATACCTTCAGGAACATCCACTTAGATTCACAACTCCCTGGCAATCACCGTTCTACTTTCTCTCTGATTTTGACCAAGTATCTCATATAAGTGGAATCATACAGTATTTGTCTTTCGACAGACTTATTTTACTTTGCATGATATCCTTAAGATTCATCCATTTTGTAGCCTGTCGGAATTCCCTTCAAGGCTGATTATATTCTATTATATGTATATACCACATTTTGCTTATCTGTTCATCCCTCAGTGGACACTTCGGTTGCTTTCACATTTTAGTTAGTGTGAATAAGGCTGCTATGAACATGGGTGTGTTTGAGACTATTTGAATTGAAATATCTCTTTCAATTTTGGGGGTATATACCCAGAAACATAATTTCTGGAACATATGGTAATTTTATTTTTAATTTTTTGAAGAATCACCATACTGTTTTCCATAGTGGCTATGCCATTTTACACCCCCACCAGCAGTGTACAACTTCTCAACTTCTCCACATCCTTGCCAGCATATATATATTTTTAATAATAGCCATCCTAACGGGTGTGAAGTAATATCTCATGGTAGTTTTGATTTGCATTTTTCTAATTATTAGTGATGAGGAGGAGCATCTTTTCATGTGTTTATTGGCCACTTTTATATCTCCTTAGGAGAAATGTCTATTCAAGTCCTTTTTCCAATTTTTAATTTTTTTCTTTTTCTGTTGTTGAGTTCTAATAGTTCTCTATTCTGGATATTCTTTTTTTCTTTTTACACTGAACATTTGGATTTAGTAATGTGGTAATTCTGAAAATCAGATTTTCCCCTTTCCCCATGGTTTGTCATTTTTTTTTTTGAGAGGGCATCTCTCATATTTATTGATCAAGTGGTTGTTAACCACAATAAAATTCTGTATAGGGTACTCAATGCACAATCATTAATCAACCCCAAGCCTAATTCTCAAGTCTCCAATCTTCTGAAGCATAACGAACAAGTTCTTACATGGTGAACAAGTTCTTACATAGTGAGTAAGTTCTTACATGGTGAACAGTGCAAGGGCAGTCATATCACAGAAACTTTCGGTTTTGATCATGCATCATGAACTATAACCCATGGTTTTTCATTTTGTTAATTATTTTAATGATTGTAGGCTGTCCTACAGACTGAAGTGTAAACTTGTCTTTTCTTGTATCTTCTGAGCCTGCACCTTTCCCTGGGCATGTGTGGTCACCTCCTAATTTTTCATATATATGCAGTAGCCTTTGAATGTCATAGTCTTTAATGTCTGGTTCCTCAAAGCAAAAAAAGCAAAAAATGAAGGGGAGGAATATTTGCATAACAAATACATACCTGATAAACATCATGTATCCAAAATATACAAAGAACTTCAACAATAATAAAACAACCAAATTTTAAAAAGAGCCAAAGACACTTTGCCAAAGTATAACATGGCATCACATGATTCATGGATAAACAAAAAGGAATATTCATGCATTGGAATATTACTCAGCCAAAAGAAAGAATGAGGTACTCTCACATGCTATAATGTGCATGAATCTTGAAAATATTATGCTTAGTGAAGCAGACATAAAAGTCCATATTGTAGGATTTCATTTACAAGAAATGTCCAGGACAGGAAAATCCATATAGAAAGTAGGTTACTGCTTCCCAGGGAACGGGAGTGGAGGAGAATTAGGACTAATTGCTAATAGTTATGAGGTTTATTTTGAGAGGAATGGAAACATTTTAGAATTAGTGATACAGGCTGCACAATAGTATATATACTAAAAATTACACATTTAAAGAAGAACTAATACCCAACCTTCTTAAAGTATTCCAGAAAGTAGAAGAGGAGGGAATACTACCAAACTCATTCTGTGAGGCCAGCATCACCTTAATAACAAAACTAGACAAAGACACCATAAAAAAAGAAAATTACAGATCAAATCCCTGATGAACATAGATGCAAAAATCCTCAAAAAAATATTAGCAAACCTAACTTAAAAATACATCAAAAAGATCATCCATGGGTGGAGCCAAGATGGCGGTGTGAATAGAGCAGCAGCAATCTCCTCCCAAAACCACATATATTTTTGAAAATACAGCAAAGACAACTCTTCCTAAAAGACCAGAAGACACAGGACAACAGCCAGACTACATCCACACCTGCGAGAACCCAGCGCCTTGTGAAGGAGGTAAGACACAAGCCCCGGCCCGGTGGGACCTGAGCACCACACACCCCAGCTCCGGGCGGGAGGAGAGGAGTTGGACGGGGAGGAAGAGGGAGCCCAGGCCTGCTGAACACCCAGCCCCAGCTATCCGGATCAGAGCGCAGACACAGTGCATGCGTGGGGTACTGGATACCAGGGGAATGGGACAGTAAGACCTGTGAGCAGGTACCTGCAGCCGGCGCACCCTGGACAAAGAAAAGCAAGTGCTTTTTGGAAGCCTTAAAGGGACAGGGAGCCCACGGCTGGATGGAAGCAGCCAAGGACATTTAGTCCAGCAGCAGGGAACTCCGGGCACCCTAAACCCCTGGATAGCAGGGCAGCGCAGAGGACCGTCACAGAGAATAACAGCCTACTGGCCATTCCCCCTCCAACGTGGCTCCGCCATATCTGAGCAGGGGCCCGAGCCAGGCCACGCCCACAGCAACAGCGGAGATAAACTCCGTAGCGGCTGGACAAGAATCAGACAGCCCATCTGCGCGCAGCTGCCCAGCACAAGCCACTAGACGACGCTGTTCTCCCAGGAGAGGAAGGCCACAAACCAACAAGAAGGGAAGTTCTTCCAGTCGTCACTCGTTCCAGCTCTGCAAACTATCTCTATCGCCATGAAAAGGCAAAATTTGAGGCAGACAAGGATTACAGAGTCAACACCTGAGAAGGAGACAGACCTAACCAGTCTTCCTGAAAAAGAATTCAAAATAAAAATAATAAACATGCTGATGGAGATGCAGAGAAATATACAAGAGCTAAGGGATGAAGTCCAGAGGGAGATTACAGACGTCCGGAAGGAGATTACAGAAGTGAAACAAACTCTGGAAGGATTTATAAGCAGAATGGATAAGATGCAAGAGGCCATTGATGGAATAGAAACCAGAGAACAGGAACGCATAGAAGCTGACACAGAGAGATAAAAGGATCTCCAGTAATGAAACAATATTAAGAAAACTGTGTGACCAATCCAAAAGGAACAATATCTGCATTATAGGGGTACCAGAAGAAGAAGAGAGAGAAAAAGGGATAGAAAGTGTCTTTGAAGAAATAATTGCTGAAAACTTCCCCAAACTGGGGGAGGAAATAGTTGCTCAGACCATGGAAGCACACAGAACTCCCAACAGAAGGGACCCAAACAGGACAACACCAATACACATAATAATTAAAATGGCAAAGATCAAGGACAAGGACAGAGTATTAAAGGCAGTCAGAGAGAGTAAAAAGGTCACCTACAAAGGAAAACCCATCAGGCTATCATCAGACTTCTCAACAGAAACCTTACAGGCCAGAAGAGAAAGGCATGATATAGTTAATGCAATGAAACAGAAGGGCCTTGAACCAAGGTTACGTTATCCAGCACGATTATCATGTAAATACGAAGGAGGGATTAAACAATTCCCAGACAAGCAAAAGTTGAGGGAATTTGCCTCCCACAAACCACCTCTACAGGGTATTCTAGAGGGACAATTCAAGACGGGAGCACTCCTAAGACTAAACAGATGTTACCAGAGAAAATAAAATCACAGCAAAGAAAGTAGACCAACCAAATACTAACTAAAGGCAAAAAAAAAAATCAACTACCTACTAAAAGCAGTTAAAGGAAACATGAAAGAGCACAGAATAAAACAACCAACAAATAAAGAATGGAGGAGGAGGAATAAGAAGGGAGAGAAGAAAAGAATCTCCAGACAGTGTATATAACAGTTCAATAAGCAAGCTAAGTTAGGCAGTAAGATACTAAAGAAGCTAACCTTGAACCTTTGGTAACCACAAATCTAAAGCCTGCAATGGCAATAAGTACATATCTTCCAATAGTCACCCTAAATGTAAATGGACTGAATGCACCAATCAAAAGACACAGAGTAATAGAATGGATAAAAAAGCAAGACCCATCTATATGCTGCTTACAAGAGACTCACCTCAAACCCAAAGACATGTTCAGATTAAAAGTCAAGGGTTGGAGAAAGATATTTCATGCAAACAACAGAGAGAAAAAAGCAGGTGTTGCAATACTAGTATCAGACAAAATAGACTTCAAAATAAAGAAAGTAACAAGAGATAAAGAAGGACATTACATAACGATAAAGGGCTCAGTCCAACAAGAGGATATAACCATTATAAACATATGTGCACCCAATACAGGAGCACCAGCATATGTGAAACAAATACTAACAGAATTAAAGGAGGAAATAGAATGCAACGCATTCATTTTGGGAGACTTTAACACACCACTCACTCCAAAGGAGAGATACACCAGACAGAAAATAAGTAAGGACACAGAGGCACTGAACAACATGCTAGAACAGATGGACCTAATAGACATCTATAGAACTCTACATCCAAAAGCAACAGGATACACATTCTTCTCAAGTGCACATGGAACATTCTCCAGAACAGACCACATACTAGGCCAAAAAAAGAACCTCAGTAAATTCCATAAGATTGAAATCCTACGAGCCAACTTTTCAGACCACAAAGGTATAAAACTAGAAATAAATTGTATAAAAGTCAAGGGATGGGGGGGCAGAAGATGGCGGCGTGAGTAGAGCAGCGGAAATCTCCTCCCAAAACAACATATATCTATGAAAATATAACAAAGACAACCCTTCCTAGAATAAAGACCAGAGTACACAGGACAATATCCAGACCACATCCACACCTGAGAGAACTCAGCGCCTCGCAAAGGGGGTAAGATACAAGCCCCGGCCCCGCAGGAGCCGAGCACCCCTCCCCCCAGCTCCCGGCGGGAGAAGAGCAGGCAGAGCGGGAGGAAGACGGAGCCCAGGACTGCCGAACACCCAGCCCGAGCCATCCGGGCCAGAGTGCAGGGCGCTCGATACTAGGAAAACAGGGCAGCAAGAACAGTGAGCAGGCACTGGAGGCTGGGCGACAGAGGGCATAAGAAAAGCGCGCGACCATTTTTTTTTGCTTTTTTGCTGTTTTGTTTTGGCGAGCGCTTTTTGGAAGTCTTAAAGGGATAGGGACCCCAATACTAGGGAAACAGGGCAGAAAGACCGGTGAGCAGAAGCCTGAGGCTGGCACTGGAGAATAAAGAAAAACGAATGACCAACTTTTTTTTTTTTTTTTAATTAAAAAAATTTTTTTTTTTTAAATTAAAAAAATTTTTTTTTCTTTTTTTTTTGGTGGGCGTTGTTTTGTTTTGGCGGGTGCTTTTTGGAAGTCTTAAAGGGGCAGGGCGGATCACTTAATCCAGAGGTAGGATATCCGGGATCTCTGGGCACCCTAACCCCTGGGCTGCAGAGAGCAGGGAGGCCCCTTACGGAGATAAATAGCCGCCCAGCCGCTCCTGCTCCAACGCGACTCCACCACTTTGGAGTAGCTGCCCGAGCCAGGCCACGCCCACAGCAACAGCGGAGATTAACTCCATAGCAGCCGGGCAGGAAGCAGAAACCCTGTCTGCGCGCAGCTGCGCAGCACAAGCCACTAGAGGCCGCTGTTCTCCCAGGAGAGGAGGGCCACAAACCAACAAGAAAGGAAGTCCTTCCAGCTGTCACTCGTCCCAGCTCTGCAAACTATTCCTATCACCATGAAAAGGCAAAGCTACAGGCAGACAAAGATCACAGAGACAACACCAGAGAAGGAGACAGACCTAACCAGTCTCCCTGAAAAAGAATTCAAAATAAGAATCATAAACATGCTGACAGAGATGCAGAGAAATACGCAAGAGAAATGGGATGAAGTCCGGAAGGAGATCACAGATGCCAGAAAGGAGATCGCAGAAATGAAACAAACTCTGGAAGGGTTTATAAGCAGAATGGATAGGATGCAAGAGGCCATTGATGGAATTGAAATCAGAGAACAGGAACGCATAGAAGCTGACATAGAGAGAGACAAAAGGATCTCCAGGAATGAAACAATATTAAGAGAACTGTGTGACCAATCCAAAAGGAACAATATCCGTATTATAGGGGTCCCAGAAGAAGAAGAGACAGGAAAAGAGATGGAAAGTATCTTAGAAGAAATAATTGCTGAAAACTTCCCCACACTGGGGGAGGAAGTAATCGAACAGACCACAGAAATACACAGAACCCCCAACAGAAAGGATCCAAGAAGGGCAACACCAAGACACATAATAATTAAAATGGCAAAGATCAAGGACAAGGAAAGAGTGTTAAAGGCAGCTAGAGAGAAAAAGGTCACCTATAAAGGGAAACCCATCAGGCTAACGTCAGATTTCTCAACAGAAACCCTACAGGCCAGAAGAGAATGGCATGATATATTTAATACAATGAAACAGAAGGGCCTTGAACCAAGGATACTGTATCCAGCATGACTATCATTCAAATATGACGGTGGGATTAAACAATTTCCAGACAAACAAAAGCTGAGGGAATTTGCTTTCCACAAACCACCTCTACAGAACATCTTACAGGGACTGCTCTAGATGGGAGCACTCCTAGAAAGAGCACAGCACAAAACACCCAACATATGAAGAATCGAGGAGGAGGAACAAGAAGGGAGAGAAGAAAAGAATCTCCAGACAGTGTATATAACAGCTCAATAAGCGAGCTAAGTTAGGCAGTAAGATACTAAAGAGGCTAACCTTGAACCTTTGGTAACCACGAATTTAAAGCCTGCAATGGCAATAAGTACATATCTTTCAATAGTCTCCCTAAATGTTAATGGGTTGAATGCACCAATCAAAAGACATAGAGTAACAGAATGGATAAAAAAGCAAGACCCATCTATATGCTGCTTACAAGAAACTCACCTCAAACCCAAAGACATGTACAGACTAAAAGTCAAGGGATGGAAAAACATATTTCAAGAAAACAACAGTGAGAAGAAAGCAGGGGTTGCAGTACTAATATCAGACAAAATAGACTTCAAAACAAAGAAAGTAACAAGAGATAAAGAAGGACACTACGTAATGATAAAGGGCTCAGTCCAACAAGAGGATATAACCATTCTAAATATATATGCACCCAACACAGGAGCACCAGCATATGTGAAACAAATACTAACAGAACTAAAGGGGGAAATAGACTGCAATGCATTCATTCTAGGAGACTTCAACACACCACTCACCCCAAAGGATAGATCCACTGGGCAGAAAATAAGTAAGGACACGGAAGCACTGAACAACACAGTAGAGCAGATGGACCTAATAGACATCTATAGAACTCTACATCCAAAAGCAGCGGGATATACATTCTTCTCAAGTGCACATGGAACATTCTCCAGAATAGACCACATACTAGGCCACAAAAAGAGCCTCAGAAAATTCCAAAAGATTGAAATCCTACCAACCAACTTTTCAGACCACAAAGGCATAAAACTAGAAATAAACTGTACAAAGAAAGCAAAGAGGCTCACAAACACATGGAGGCTTAACAACACGCTCCTAAATAATCAATGGATCAATGGCCAAATCAAAATGGAGATCCAGCAATATATGGAAACAAATGACAACAACAACACTAAGCCCCAACTTCTGTGGGACGCAGCAAAAGCAGTCTTAAGAGGAAAGTATATAGCAATCCAAGCATATTTAAAAAAGGAAGAACAATCCCAAATGAATGGTCTAATGTCACAATTATCGAAATTGGAAAAAGAAGAACAGATGAGGCCTAAGGTCAGCAGAAGGAGGGACATAATAAAGATCAGAGAAGAAATAAATAAAATTGAGAAGAATAAAACAATAGCAAAAATCAATGAAACCAAGAGCTGGTTCTTCGAGAAAATAAACAAAATAGATAAGCCTCTAGCCAGACTTATTAAGAAGAAAAGAGAGTCAACACAAATCAACAGTATCAGAAACGAGAAAGGAAAAATCACGACGGACCCCACGGAAATGCAAAGAATTATTGGAGAATACTATGAAAACCTATATGCTAACAAGCTGGGAAACCTAGGAGAAATGGACAACTTCCTAGAAAAATATAATCTTCCAAGATTGACCCAGGAAGAAACAGAAAATCTAAACAGACCAATTACCAGCAACGAAATTGAAGCGGTAATCAAAAAACTACCAAAGAACAAAACCCCCGGCCAGATGGATTTACCTCGGAATTTTATCAGACATACAGGGAAGACATAATATCCATTCTCCTTAAAGTTTTCCAAAAAATAGAGGAGGGGATACTCCCAAACTCATTCTATGAAGCTAACATCACCCTAATACCAAAACCAGGCAAAGACCCCACCAAAAAAGAAAACTACAGACCAATATCCCTGATGAACGTAGATGCAAAAATACTCAACAAAATATTAGCAAACCGAATTCAAAAATACATCAAAAGGATCATACACCATGACCAAGTGGGATTCATCCCAGGGATGCAAGGATGGTACAACATTCGAAAGTCCATCAACATCATCCACCACATCAACAAAAAGAAACACAAAAACCACATGATCATCTCCATAGATGCTGAAAAAGCATTTGACAAAGTTCAACATCCATTCATGTTAAAAACTCTCAGCAAAATGGGAATAGAGGGCAAGTACCTCAACATAATAAAGGCCATCTATGATAAACCCACAGCCAACATTATATTGAACAGTGAGAAGCTGAAAGCATTTCCTCTGAGATCGAGAACTAGACAGGGATGCCCACTCTCTCCACTGTTATTTAACATAGTACTGGAGGTCCTAGCCACGGCAATCAGACAAAATAAAGACATACAAGGAATCCAGATTGGTAAAGAAGAAGTGAAACTGTCACTATTTGCAGATGACATGATACTGTACATAAAAAACCCTAAAGACTCCACCCCAAAACTACTAGAACTGATATCGGAATACAGCAAAGTTGCAGGATACAAAATCAACACACAGAAATCTGTGGCTTTCCTATATAATAACAATGAACCAACAGAAAGAGAAATCAGGAAAACAACTCCATTCACAATTGCATCAAAAAAAATAAAATACCTAGGAATAAACCTAACCAAAGAAGTGAAAGACTTATATTATACTCTGAAAACTACAAGTCACTCTTAAGAGAAATTAAAGGGGACACTAACAGGTGGAAACTCATCCCATGCTCGTGGCTAGGAAGAATTAATATCGTCAAAATGGCCATCCTGCCCAAAGCAATATACAGATTTGATGCAATCCCTATGAAACTACCAGCAACATTCTTCAATGAACTGGAACAAATAATTCAAAAATTCATATGGAAACACCAAAGACCCCGAATAGCCAAAGCAATCCTGAGAAAGAAGAATAAAGTAGGGGGGATCTCACTCCCCAACTTCAAGCTCTACTATAAAGCCATAATAATCAAGACAATTTGGTACTGGCACAAGAGCAGAGCCACAGACCAATGGAACAGACTAGAGAATCCAGACATTAACCCAGACATATATGGTCAATTAATATCTGATAAAGGAGCCATGGACATACAATGGCGAAATGACAGTCTCTTCAACAGGTGGTGCTGGCAAAACTGGACAGCTACATGTAGGAGAATGAAACTGGACCATTGTCTAACCCCATATACAAAAGTAAACTCAAAATGGATCAAAGACCTGAATGTAAGCCATGAAACCATTAAACTCTTGGAAGAAAACATAGGCAAAAACCTCTTAGACATAAACATGAGTGACCTCTTCTTGAACATATCTCCCCGGGCAAGGAAAACAACAGCAAAAATGAGTAAGTGGGACTATATTAAGCTGAAAAGCTTCTGTACAGCAAAAGACACCATCAATAGAACAAGAAGGATCCCTACAGTATGGGAGAATATATTTGAAAATGACACATCCGATAAAGGCTTGACGTCCAGAATATATAAGGAGCTCACACGCCTCAACAAACAAAAAACAAATAACCCAATTAAAAAATGGGCAGAGGAACTGAACAGACAGTTCTCCAAAGAAGAAATACAGATGGCCAACAGACACATGAAAAGATGCTCCACATCGCTAATTATCAGAGAAATGCAAATTAAAACTACAATGAGGTATCACCTCACACCAGTAAGGATGGCTGCCATCCAAAAGACAAACAACAACAAATGTTGGCGAGGCTGTGGAGAAAGGGGAACCCTCCTACACTGCTGGTGGGAATGTAAGTTAGTTCAACCATTGTGGAAAGCAGTATGGAGGTATATCAAAATGCTCGAAACAGACTTACCATTTGACCCAGGAATTGCACTCCTAGGAATTTACCCTAAGAACGCAGCAATCAAGTTTGAGAAAGACAGATGCACCCCTATGTTTATTGCAGCACTATTTACAATAGCCAAGAATTGGAAGCAACCTAAATGTCCATCAATAGATGAATGGATAAAGAAGATGTGGTACATATACACAATGGAATACTACTCAGCCATAAGAAAAGGGCAAATCCAATCATTTGCAGCAACATGGATGGAGCTGGAGTTTATTATGCTCATTGAAACAAGCCAAGCGGAGAAAGAGAAATACCAAATGATTTCACTTATCTGTGGAATATAAGAAAGGAAAAACTGAAGGAACAAAACAGCAGCAGTATCACAGAACTCAAGAATGGTCTAACAGGTACCAAAGGGAAAGGGACTGGGGAGGATGGGTGGGTAGGGAGGGATAAGGGGGGGAGAAGTAGGGGGGTATTAAGATTAACATGCATGGGGGGGTAGGAGAAAAGGGAGGGCTGTACAACACAGAGAAGGCAAGTAGTGATTCTAAAACATTTTGCTATGCTGATGGACATTGACTGTAAAGGGGTTTATAGGGGGGACCTGGTATAGGGGAGAGCCTAGTAAACATAATATTCGTCATGTAAGTGTAGATTAGTGATACCAAAAACAAAGCAAAAAAAAAAAAAAAAGGGCAGTTCCTGTGTGGTAACCTCCAACGAGTTCTACACAAGGGTATAAAGGGCATATAAAAGTGTAGGCAAAGGGTCTGTGTGTTTATACAGAGGATCAAAGCCTAATTGGGCTACCCTGAAAATGAACTAAGATACGATATGAAAAAGAACTTCCAACATCCGCACTCTCTGGAAGACTCATGCCAGAAGATGATCATCAAAAAACCCCAACAAAGATCCACGCACTGCTACAGCTGTAGATGCACTCATCCCACCAGTTCCTGGACTTGCCATGGGAATGAGGAAGGAGATATCTAAGCTGGCCTGTGCATACAGTAAAACAACAAATTTGACTGGATCTATACTGTTGGAACTCAACCAAGAATTTGGAGAAGTGCAAATTGTAGCGCTCCAAACTCTTACAACTACAGACTATTTACTGTTAAAAGAACATATGGCATGTGAACAGTCCCCAGGAATGGGTTGTTTTAATTTGTCTGATTTCTCTCAGACTGTTCAAGTTCAGTTGGACAATATCCACCATATCATAGATAAGTTTTCACAAATGCCTAAGGTGCCTTAATGGTTTTCTTGGTTTCACTGGAGATGGCTGGTAATTACAGATATGCTTTGGTTATGTAACTATACTCCTATTATGTTAATGTGTGTGCGCAATTTAAGTAGTAGCTTAAAACCTATATATGCTGAAGTTACTCTACAAGAAGATATGTCAAAGAAATAATCAATCTTCCCATGTTTTCTTCCGCCTGCTACTTCTATAGCTTTTCTTCTTCCTTGCTAATTACAACCCTTAAATAGAATTCGTGCCTCATATCAAATTTACCGAGTATCATAACTCCTCCAAGTGGTAAAGATACCTCAAGACAAATGCTGGGCATAGAAGCCACAGGGCATAAATATGCAAAGAAGTAAAAAGCTAACCTTTTCAAACAATAAGGCTTCCCTCTCACTTACCAACTTTACATTTCCCTGTATGGCCCCGGAAGATGACTGGTTAGCCAGAGATGGGTAAGATTCCTCAAGGGAGGAACAACCTAAGACAGGCACAGTCGCAGGGGGGCCATCAGGTGAGAAATTGGGGATCAACAGAGGTGAGGCTTAGAACCTCACCCCCCCTGTTCTGAGAGAAATCTTCTGCATACGTGGATGTTTTATTGCCCTGGTGTAGCTTGGATTAACACATAGTCTACAGGCACACACCTGATCATCTACATTTGCTCTCTTACAACACTAAACTATGTTTTCTACCTTTATCTTGTATCTACCTACCACTTCAGCATTTTATTAAAAATAATAATAAAGAGTGAAATATGGTATCCACATATAAATTAAGTATAAAAGCCAAATGAGTATTCATATTTGAAATGACTGTTTAGAGTTCATAATGCATGAGCAAAACCGAAAGTTTCTGTGATGACTGCCCTTGTACTGTTCACTATGTAACTTATTCATTATGTAAGAATTTGTTCTACATGTAAGAACTTGTTTGTTATGCCTCAGAAGATTGGAGACTGATGAAAATTAGGTTTGGGGTGGATTAATGATTGTGCATTGAGCATTGACTCCCCTATACAGAATTTTATTGTCATTAACAACCATTTGATCAATAAATATAAGAGATGCCCTCACACACACACAAAAAAAGGACAGACTTCCAATGGTAAAATAAATAAGTAACCGGGATGCAATGTATAGCATAAGGAATATAGTCAAGATATTGTAACAGCTTGGTAGGGTGATAGCTGGAACCTAGAATTATGTATATAAATGTTCTACCACTGTGTTGTACACTTGAAACTAATGTAATGTAATACTGTGCGTCAACTACCCTTCAATAAAAAATAATTATTTAAAAAAAAAAAAAAAGTCAAGGGATGGAAAAACATATCTCATGCAAACAACAGAGAGAAGAAAGCAGGGGTTGCAATACTAGTATCAGACAAAATAGACTTCAAAACAAAGAAAGTAACAAGAGATAAAGAAGGACATTACATAACGATAAAGGGCTCAGTCCAACAAGAGGATATAACCATTCTAAATATATATGCACCCAACACAGGAGCACCAGCATATGTGAAACAAATACTAACAGAACTAAAGGGGGAAATAGAATGCAATGCATTCATTTTAGGAGACTTCAACATGCCACTCACCCCAAAGGATAGATCCACTGGACAGAAAATAAGTAAGGACACAGAGGCACTGAACAACACACTAGAACATCTACAGAACTCTACATCCAAAAGCAACAGGATACACATTCCTCTCAAGTGCACATGGAACATTCTCCAGAATAGACCACATACTAGGCCACAAAAAGAGCCTCAGTAAATTCCAAAAGATTGAAATTCTACCAACTAACTCTTCAGATCACAAAGGTATAAAACTAGAAATAAATTCTACAAAGAAAGCAAAAAGGCTCACAAACACATGGAGGCTTAACAACATGCTCCTAAATAATCAATGGATCAATGAACAAATTAAAATAGAGATCAAGGAATATATGGAAACAAATGACAACAACAACACAAAGCCCCAACTTCTGTGGGATGCAGCGAAAGCAGTCTTAAGAGGAAAGTATATAGCAATCCAGGCACACTTAAAGAAGGAAGAACAATCCCAAATAAATAGTCTAACATGACAATTATTGAAACTGGAAAAAGAAGAACAAATGAGGCCTAAAGTCAGCAGAAGGAGGGACATAATAAGGATCAGAGAAGAAATAAACAAAACTGAGAAGAATAAAACAATAGAAAAAAATCAATGAAACCAAGAGCTGGTTCTTTGAGAAAATAAACAAAATAGATAAGCCTTAAGCCAAACTTATTAAGAAAAAAAGAGAATCAACACACATCAACAGAATCAGAAAAGAGAATGGAAAAATCACGACAGACTCCACAGAAATACAAAGAATTATTAAAGACTACTATGAAAAAATATATGCTAACAAGCTGGAAAACCGAGAAGAAATGGACAACTTCCTAGAAAAATACAACCTTACAAGACTGACCAAGGAAGAAACACAAGAGTTAAACAAACCAATTACGAGCAAAGAAATTGAAACGGTAATAAAAAAACTACCCAAGAACAAAACCCCCGGGCCAGACAGATTTACCTCGGAATTTTATCAGACATACAGAGAAGACATAATACCCATTCTCCTTAAAGTTTTCCAAAAAATAGAAGAGGAGGGAATACTCCCAAATTCATTCTATGAAGCCAACATCACTCTAATACCAAAACCAGGCAAAGACCCCACCAAAAAAGAAAACTACAGACCAATATCCCTGATGAACGTAGATTCAAAAATACTCAACAAAATATTAGCAAACCGAATTCAAAAATACATCAAGAGGATCATACACCATGAACAAGTGGGATTCATCCCAGGGATGCAAGGATGGTACAACATTCGAAAATCCATCAACATCATCCACCACATCAACAAAAAGAAGGACAAAAACCACATGATCATCTCCATAGATGCCGAAAAAGCATTCAACAAAATTCAACATCCATTCATGATAAAAACGCTCAACAAAATGGGTATAGAGGGCAAGTACCTCAACATAATAAAGGCCATATATGATAAACCTACAGCCAACATCATGCTGAACAGCAAGAAGCTGAAAGCTTTTCCTCTGTGATCGGGAACAAGACAGGGATACCCACTCTCCCCACTGTTATTCAACATAGTACCGGAGATCCTAGCCACAGCAATCAGACAAAACAAAGAAATATAAGGAATCCAGGTTGGTGAAGAAGTCATCAAACTGTCACTGTTTGCAGATGATATGATATTCTACATAAAAAAACCCCTAAAGACTCCACCCTGAAACTATTAGAGCTAATATTGGAATTTAGCAAAGTTGCAGGATACAAAATTAACACCCAGAAATCTGTGGCTTTCCTATACACTAACAATAAACTAATAGAAAGAGAAATCAGGAAGACAATTCCTTTCACAATAGCATCAAAAATAATAAAATACCTAGGAGTAAACCTAACCAAGGAAGTGAAAGACCTATACCCTGAAAACTATAAGACACTCTTAAGAGAAATTAAAGAGGTCACTAACAAATGGAAACTCATCCCATGCTCCTGGCTAGGAAGAATTAATATCGTCAAAATGGCCATCCTGCCCAAAGCAATATACAGATTTGATGCAATCCCTATCAAATTACTAGCAACATTCTTCAACGAACTGGAACAAATAGTTCAAAAATTCATATGGAAACACCAAAGACCCTGAATAGCCAAAGCAATCCTGAGAAAGAAGAATAAAGTAGGGGGGATCTCACTCCCCAACTCCAAGCTCTACTACAAAGCCATAGTAATCAAGACAATTTGGTACTGGCACAAGAACAGAGACACAGACCAGTGGAAGAGATTAGAGACTCCAGACATTAACCCAAACATATATGGTCAATTAATATTTGATAAATGAGCCATGGACATACAATGGAGAAATGACAGTCTCTTCAACAGATGGTGCTGGCAAAACTGGACAGCTACATGTAAGAGAATGAAACTGGACCACTGTCTAACCCCATACACAAAAGTAAACTCGAAATGGATCAAAGAGCTGAATGTAAGTCATGAAACCATAAAACTCTTAGAAAAAAACATAGACAAAAATCTCTTGGACATAAACATTAGTGACTTCTTCATGAACATATCTCCCCAGGCAAGGAAAACAAAAGCAAAAATGAACAAGTGGGACTACATCAAGATGAAAAGCTTCTGTACAGCAAAGGACACCATCAATAGAACAAAAAGGTGCCCTACAATATGGTAGAATATATTCATAAATATATTCTCCGATGAAGGGTTGATATCCAAAATATATAAAGAGCTCACCCACTTCAACAAACAAAAAACAAACAATCCAAGTAAAAAATGGACAGAGGAATTGAACAGACAGTTCTCCAAAAAAGAAATTCAGATGGCCAACAGACACATGAAAAGATGCTCCACATCACTAGTTATCAGAGAAATGCAAATTAAAACCACAATGAGATATCACCTCAAACCAGTAAGGATGGCTACCATCCAAAAGACAAACAACAACAAATGTTGGCGAGGTTGTGGAGAAAGGGGAACCCTCCTACACTGCTGGTGGGAATGTAAATTAGTTCAACCATTGTGGAAAGCAATATGGAGGTTCCTCAAAATGCTCAAAATAGACTTACCATTTGACCCAGGAATTCCACTCCTAGGAATTTACCCTAAGAATGCAACACTCCAGTTTGAAAAAGATGCACCGCTATGTTTATCACAGCACTATTTACAATAGCCAAGAATTGGAAGCAACCTAAGTGTCCATCAGTAGATGAATGGATAAAGAAGATGTGGTACATATACACAATGGAATATTATTCAGTCATAAGAAAAAAACAAATCCTACCATTTGCAACAACATGGATGGAGCTAGAGGGTATTATGCTCAGTGAAATAAGCCAGGCAGATAAAGACAAATACCAAATGATTTCACTCATCTGTGGAGTATAAGAACAAAGGAAAAATTGAAGGAACAAAACAGCAGCAGAATTACAGAACCCAAGAATGGACTAACAGTTACCAAAGGGAAAGAGACTGGGGAGAATGGTAGGGTAGGAAGGGATAAGGGGGTGGAAGAAGAAAGGGGGTATTATGATTAGCATGTATAATGTGAGGGGGGGGAGAAAGGGGAGGGCTGTGCAACACAGAGAAGACAAGTAGTGATTGTACAACACTTTGCTATGCTGATGGACAGTGACTGTAATGGGGTTTGTGGGGGTGACTTGGTGTAGGGGAGAGTCTAGTAAACATAATATTCTTCATGTAATTTTAGATTAATGGTAACAAAAAAAAAAAGAAAAGAAAGAAAAGGGGGATTACTCCCTGATAGGATAAAATTAAGTGCAAATCAAGGATTAATGCATGCTTTACATATACTTAATTTTGATCATTTAAAGGGTGTCAGATGATCAGCTATGGAAGTACGTTTTTCTGATAATATTTCTTTCTCTTAAAAAAAAAAAGGCAGTTCCTGTGTGGTGATCTCCAATAGGTTCTTCACAATGGTATAAAGGGCATATCAAAGTGTGGGCAAAGGGTTTCTTTGTGTTTATACAGAGGATCAAAGCCTAATTTGGCTATCCAGAAAATGAACTAAGATACGATATGAAGAAGAATTTCCAACATTAACATCCTCTGGAAGAGTCATTCCAGAAGATGATCATCAGAAATCTCCAACGAAGATCCTGGCACTGTTGCAGTTGTAGCTGCATTCATCCCACTGGTTCCTGGACTTGCCATGGGAATGAGGAAGGAGATATCTAAGCTGGCCTGTGCATACAGTAAAACAACAAATTTGACTGGATCTATACTGTCAGAACTCAACCAAGAATTAGCAGAAGTGCAAGTTGCAGTGCTCCAAAATCGTGCCACTATAGACTATCTACTGTTAAAAGAACATATGGGATGTGAACAGTTCCCAGGAATGTGTTGTTTTAATTTGTCTGATTTTTCTCAAACTATTCAAATTCAGTTAGACAATATCCATCATATCATTGATAAGTTTTCACAAATGCCTAGGGTACCTAACTGGTTTTCTCGGTTTCACTGGATATGGCTGGTAATTGTAGGTCTGCTTTTGTTATGTATTTGTATTCCTATTCTGTTAATGTGTGTAAGCAATTTAATTAATAGTTTGTTAAAACCTATACATGCTTATAGGTTACACTACAAGAAGATATGTCAAAGAAATAATCAATCTTCCCATGTTTTCTTCCGTCTGCTACTTTTATAGCTTTTCTTCTTCCTTCCTAATTACAACCCTGAAGTAGAATTCGTGCCTCATATAGAAAATTTCCAAGTATCATAATTCTTCCAAGTGGTAAAGACACCTCAAGACAAATGCTGAGCATAGAAGCCACAGGGCATAAATGTGAAAAGAAGTAAAAAACTAACCTTTTCAAAAAATATTGCTTCTCTCTCACTTACCAACTTCACATTTCCCTGTATGGCCCCGGAAGATGACTGGTTAGCCAGAGATGGGTAAGATTCCTCAAGGGAGGAACAACCTGAGACAGGCACAGTCACAGGGGGGCCATCAATTGAGAAATTGGGGATCAACAGAGGTGAGGCTTAGAACCTCACCCCCCGTTTTGAGAAAAATCTTCTGCAACTGTGGATGTTCTGTTGCCCTTGTCTAGCTTGGATTAATACTTAGTCTATAGGCACAGACCTGATCATCTACATTTGCCCTCTTACAGCAATAAATTATGTTTTCTACCTTTATCTTGCATCTACCTACCACTTCAGCATTTTATTAAAAAATAACAACAACAGTAAGGGAGAAATGTGGGATTCACATATAAATCAAGTATAAAAATCAAACGAATAATTATATGTGACTTGATTGTTTATAGTTAATGATGCGTTATCAAAACTGAAAGTTTCTGTGATATGACTGCCCTTGCACTGTTCACCATGTAAGAACTTATTCACTATATAAGAACTTGTTCACCATGTAAGAACTTGTTCATTATGCTTCAGAAGATTGGACACTGTTGAGAATTAGGCTTGGGGTTAATGACTGTGCATTGAGTCCCCTATACAGAATTTTATTGTTGTTAACAACCATTTGATCAATAAATATGAGAGATGCCCTCTCAAAAAAAAAAAATCATCCATCATGATCATGTAGGATTTATTCCAGAGATGCAAGAATGGTAAAATATATGTAAATCAACCAATATCATATATTACATCAATAAAAAAAGACAAAAATCACATGATCATCTCAATAGATGCTGAAAAAGCATTTGACAAAATTCAAAATCTATTCATGATAAAAAATCAACAAAATGGGTATAGAGGGTATGTATCGCAACATAATAAAGGTCACATGTGACAAACCCACAGCCAACATCTACTTAATAGCAAAAAGGTGAAAGCTTTTCCTCTAAGATTGGGAACAAGACAAAGATACCCACTCTCACCACTTTTATTCAACACTACTGGAGGTCCTAGCCACATTAGTCAGACAAACAAGAAATAAAGGCATCCAGATTGGTATGGAGGAAGTTAAACTGTCACTGTTTGTAGACGACATTATATATAAAAACTCTAAAGACTCCACCAAAAAACTATTAGAATAACTGAATTCAGAAAGGTTGCAGGATACAAAACACACAGAAATCTGTTGCATTCCTACACACTAACAACAAATTAGCAGAAAAGAAAAATCAGGAAAACAACTCCACTCAAAATTGCACCAAAAAGAATAAAATACCTAGCAGTAAACCTAACCAAGGAGGTGAAAGACCTTTACTCTGAAAAGTATAAGACACTCATGAGAGAAACTAAAGAATACACCAGTATATTAAAATTTATCCCCTGCTCATGGATAGCAAGAATTAATATTGTCAAAATGGCCATCCTGCCTTAAGCAATCTACAGATTCAATGCAATCCCTATCAAATTACCAAGAGCATTATTCAATGAACTATAACAAACAGTTCTAAAATTCATATGGAACCACAGAACACCATAAATAGCCAAAGCAATACTGAGAAAGAAGAACAAAGCTGGATCGATCATGCTACCTGAATTCAAGCTCTACTACAAACCCACAGTAATCAAAATAATTTGGTACTCGCACAAGAACAGACCCATAGATCAATGGAACAGAATAGAGAACCCAAACATAAACCCACATATCTATTATGATCAACTGACATACAATAAAGGAGCCACGAATATACAATGGGGAAAAGACAGTCTCTTCAACAACTGGTGTTGGCAAAACTGGACAGCTACATGTGAGAGAATGAAACTGGACTATTATTTAACTCCATACACAAAAGTTAACTTGTAATGGATCAAAAACCTGAATGTAAGTCATGAAACCATAACACTCTTAAAAGAAAACATAGCCAAAAATCTCCTGAATATAAATAAACATGAGCAACTTTTTCCTGAATGCATCTCCTTGGGTAATGGAAACAAAGGCAAAAATGAACAAATGGGACTACATCAAGCTAGAAACCACCTGTACAAGAAAGGACAACATCAGCAGAACAAAAGGCATCCTACAGTATCGGAGAATATATTTGGAAGTGATATATCCAACAAGGGGTTAACATCTAAATTATATAAAGAACTCATACGCCAAGATCGGGAACAAGACAAGGATGCCCACTCTCCCCAATTCTATTCAACATAGTACTGGAGGTCCTAGCCACGGCAATCAGACAACACAAAGAAATAAAAGGCATTCAGACTGGCAGGAAGAAGTTAAACTGTCCCTGTTTGCAGATGACATGATATTGTACATAAAAAAACCTAAAGAATCCACTCCAAAACTACTAGATCTAATATCGGAATTCAGTAAAGTTGCAGGATACAAAATTAATACACAGAAATCTGTGGCATTCCTATACACTCACAATGAACTAGCAGAGAGAGAAATCAGGAAAACAATTCCATTCACAATTGAATAAAAAAGAATAAAATACCTAGGAATAAACCTAACCAAGGAAGTGAAAGACCTATACTCTGAAAACTAGAAGACACTCTTAAGAGAAATTAAAGAAGATACCAATAAATGGAAACATCCCGTGCTCATGGATAGGAAGAATTAATATTGTCAAAATGGCCATACTGCCTAAAGCAATCTACAGATTCAATGCAATTCCTATCAAAATAACAATAGCATTCTTCAATGAACTACAGCAAATCGTCCTGAAATTCATATGGAACCACAAAAGAACTCGAATAGCCAAAGCAATCCTGAGAAGGAAGAATAAAGCTGGGGGGATTATGCTCCCCAACTTCAAGCTCTACTACAAAGCCACAGTAATCAAGACAATTTGGTACTGGCACAAGAACAGACCCACAGACCAGTGGAACAGACTAGAGGGCCCTGATATAAATCCAACCATATATGGTCAATTAATATATGGTAAAGGAGCCGTGGACATACAATGGGGAAATGACAGTCTCTTCAACAGATGGTGCTGGCAAAACTGGACAGCTACACGTAGGAGAATGAAACTGGACCATTGTCTAACCCCATATACAAAAGTAAACTCAAAATGGATCAAAGACTTGAATGTAAGTCATGAAACCATAAAACTCTTAGAAAAAAACATAGGCAAAAATCTCTTGGACATAAACATTAGTGACTTCTTCATGAACATATCTCCCCGGGCAAGGAAAACAAAAGCAAAAATGAACAAGTGGGACTACATCAAGCTGAAAAGCTTCTGTACAGCAAAGGACACCATCAATAGAACAAAAAGGTACCCTACAATATGGGAGAATATATTCATAAATGACAGATCCAATAAAGGGTTGACATCCAAAATATATAAAGAGCTCATGCACCTCAACAAACAAAAAGCAAATAATCCAATTAAAAAATGGTTAGAGGAGCTGAACAGACAGTTCTCCAAAGAAGAAATTCAGATGGCCAACAGACACATGAAAAGATGCTCCACATCGCTAGTTATCAGAGAAATGCAAATTAAAACCACAATGTGGTATCACCTCACACCAGTAAGGATGGTTATCATCCAAAAGACAAACAACAACAAATGTTGGCGAGGTTGTGGAGAAAGGGGAACCCTCCTACACTGCTGGTGGGAATGTAAATTAGTTCAACCATTGTGGAAAGCAGTATGGACGTTCCTCAAAAAGCTCAAAATAGAAATACCATTTGACCCAGGAATTCCACTCCTAGGAATTTACCCTAAGAATGCAGCAGCCCAGTTTGAAAAAGACAGATGCACCCCTATGTTTATCACAGCACTATTTACAATAGCCAAGAAATGGAAGCAACCTAAGTGTCCATCAGTAGATGAATGGATAAAGAAGATGTGGTACATATACACAATGGAATACTATTCAGCCATAAGAAGAAAACGAATCCTACCATTTGCAACAACATGGACGGCTCTAGAGGGTATTATGCTCAGTGAAATAAGCCAGGTGGAGAAAGACAAGTACTAAATGATTTCACTCATATGTGGAGTATAAGAACAAAGAAAAACTGAAGGAACAAAACAGCAGCAATCACAGAACCCAAGAATGGACTAACAGTTACCAAAGGGAAAGGGACTGGGGAGGATGGGTGGGAAGGGAGGGATAAGGGGGGGGAAAAAGAAAGGGGACCTTATGATTAGCATGTATAATGTGGGGGGTGGCAGAAAGGGGTGGGCTGTGCAACACAGAGAAGACAAGTAGTGATTCTACAACATCTTACTACGCTCATGGACAGCGACTGTAATGGGGTTTGTGGGGGGGACTTGGTGAAGGGGAGAGCCTAGTAAAAATAATGTTCTTCATGTAATTGTAGATTAATGATTACAAAATAAAAACTTAAAAAATTAAAAAAAAAGAAAGCTATAATCAAACAGTGTGGTACTGGGAGAAATACAAACACACAGAATCAATGCAATGGAATAATGAGCCCAGAAATAAACCCACAAGTATATGATCAATTAATATATGACAAATGAGGCAAGACTTTATAATAGGGAAAAGGCAATCTCTTCAATAAATGGTCCAGGAAAACTGGACAGCTGCATAGAAAAGACTGAAACTGGACCACATTTTTACGCAATAGACAAAAATGAACTTGAAGTGGGCTATAGGTCTAAATATAAAACTTGAAACCATAAAACTCCTAAAAGAAAACTAGGCAGTAAACTCTTCAACATCAGCATTATTAAGTTTTTCTGTGTATGTCTTCCCAGACAAAAATAAACAAGTAGAACTAAAGCAAACTAAAAAGCCAACGGCAAAGTAAACCATCAACAGAATGAAAAGACAACCTAACTGAATAGAAGATATTTGCAAATAATATACCTAATAAGGGGTAAATATCCAAAAGATAAAAAGCACTCAGCCAACATACCAAAAAATAAAAAAATAAATTCATGGAACTACATCAAACTAAAAAGTTTCTGTATGGCAAAGGACACCATCAACAAAACAAAAAGGCATCCTACAGTATAGGAGAATGTATTTTTAAATGACATATCCGACAAGGGGTTAACATCCAAAATATATAAAGAATTTACATGCCTCAACACCCAAAAAGCAAATAACCCGATTAACAAATGGGCAGAGGATATGAAGAGAGAGTTCTCCAAAGAAGAATCTTATTCAGATGGCCAACAGACACATGAAAAGATGCTCCACATCACTAATCATCAAGGAAATGGAAATTAAAACCACAATGAGATATCACCTCACACCAGTAACGATGGCCAGCATTGAAAAGACTAATAACAACAAATGCTGGTGAGGATGCGGACAAAGGGGAACCCTCCTACACTGCTGGTGGGAATGTAAGCTAGTTCAACCATTGTGGAAAGCAATATGGAGGTTCCTCAAAAAACTAAAACTAGAAATACCATTTGACCCAGGAATCCCACTCCTTGGAATTTACCCTAAGAATACAACTTCTCAGATTCAAAAAGACATATGCACCCCTATGTTTGCTGCAGCAGTTTTTACAATACCCAAGATATGGAAGCAACCTAAGTGTCCATCAGTAGATGAATGGATAAAGATGTGGTATATATACACAATGGAATACTATTCAGCCATAAGAAAGAAACAAATCCTACGATTTGCAACAACATGGATGGAGCTGTAGGACATTATGCTTAGTGAAATAAGCCAGGCAGAGAAAGACAAATGCCAAATGATTTCCCTCATTTGTGGAGTATAAAAATGAAACAAAGCTGAAGGAACAAAATAGCAGCAGACTCAGAGACTCCAAGAATGGACTAGTGGGAGGGATGGTGGGGAGGGAGGGAGAAGGGGATTGAGTGGTACTGTTTATTACACATGGTGTGGGGGATCACGGGGAGAACAGTGTAGCTCAGAGAAGGCACATAGTGGATCTGTGGCATCTTGCTGCACTGATGGACAGTGACTGCATTGGGGTATGGGGGGGGACTTGATAATATGGGTAACTGTAGTAACCACATTGTTTTTTCCTGTGAAACCTTCGTAAGAGTGTATATCAATCATCCCTTAATAAAAAGTTAAAAAAATAAAATTGAACAGAAAAAAAAAAAAGATTGATGAGTAAGTCTAAGAGCTGATTCTTTGAAAAACAAGCAAAAAGTCTAGAATAATTTTCTAGAAATACAAGAACAAAAACTGAGTCAAAAAGCAAAATATCTACAAAGAACAGGTACCCTGTAGGCCTTGGCTTGGCTAATTCAATATTTAATCTCTAGACCTTTGATTCTGGCATTATTCCAGTGTTCTGCAGGTTCTCACAGTCATTTGTGGAGGGAGATTCCCAGCTGAGTAATCCTTATCCTCAGGGATTCAAATTAAAGGGAAACCCCAGCCATGGGGCAGTCCCACTCTGTTTTCTCATCTCTGAATTCCTCTATGTCCCAAGGAGTCTCTGGCTTAATCCTAACAGGAATTTGCTCACATCTTCAGTTTAACAGATCAAAAAACGATCTAAATAATATTCATCAGCCTCATTTGACCCCTCTCAAGAACAGCCCTGTGAAGAATCAACATCAGGGATCACTATCTCCTTTAGACAATGGAAACTGAGATTAGAAAGGTGAAGCATGGCCGGAGGTTTAAAAGCAAACACCCCCATAGCACAAGATCCAGGAGGCTTTGAATGCTAAATTATATTCCACTGGTTAATTTGAGACTCTCCCCGATCCCCCAACTGGGAATCCAAGCAAATAAATATATGTACAGTGGCCAGGATTAATTAATTAACCATAACTTCCTCACCCCTCAATTTGTCCTTATAAATACAGCCTTTAATCTAGTCTATATTTTGGTTTAGCACCAAACTGTTTTCTTTTTGAGGGACTACATCTCCCTTTGGATTGCAAATCAAGTAAGGCCACCCTAAAACTCCTTGGGACAAGAAGGCTCAAAAACACAAAGGGAAAGCCAATACCAGGAATGCTATAAACATTTTATTTTATTTATTTCTTTAAGAAAGTATCTTCAGAAAAAGAGGAAAATAATCTAGATCATTTATTTATATATATATATACTTTTGAATAAAAACCTTTATATAATCTTCATGCATAAAGACCCAGGGGTTGCCATGTTGTCTGTGGCAGCCCAACACCAGCTCTCTCAGCCATTACCTGGGCTCCTATAGCTGGCAGCAGCATGGCAAAGGCCCTCTGCCTGCCCCTAAAGCCCAGCTCCTTGCTTGCTTCAGTGATGGTTTTACCTTCTGGGACTATAGATGGAGGGTAGAAAATGCTTTGGGTTAGAAAGGCAGGGACAGGGAGAATTAGCCAACCTGCCATGTTTTATTCAAACTCTTCAGGCAAATCCAGACAGGAGGCCTAGTGAGATGACTGAATACCAGAAACCAGAGTTCTGGGAGCTTCCCAGAGACTTGGGATCTGTGATCCAGGGTTCCTGCACATGAATGTAGTGAAGGTTTGGAGTTCAAAGAACATTCACATTCAAGACAGGAATATGCATTCCTCCATGACAGGTAATCACTTCCCAACCTAAATGAGTCAAAAAGACCATGTTCTACTTAACTCAGTCCAACCCCCTTTTGGCCTTAAAACTCAGTGTTAACTCATCAACCTACTTAAGAAAGATTCTCCTTCCATTGGAAGGAAGGACAGTCCTAGGTAAACACATTTTTCCCATCATTTGTCCCACTCCTTTTAAGAGCCTTAGTATAAAAGCGCTGGGGTAGGAGTAGGGTAGCAGGTTGACATGGAGGTTTACAAGATCCAGAAGAGCTGGGGGTAGAAAAGGAGTCCATGGTTCTTTTGTGGGATTCTGCCAAAGGTACTTTATTGACCATTTTTAAAAAGAAGGGGGGAAAAAAAAAAGGAATGGTCTTGAGGGTGGTAAAAAGAGATCTGGCTCCTTTTTTGGTTTCCAAAAGCCCTTAAGTTATGTTCAATATTAAGAAAAGCCCTGAACAAATGAAAGATGCTGGTTGGGGCAGCAAGAAGGGAAGATGGATTCCAGAGCCAACTCAGAGAGTGGCAAACAGTGTCAATCAACTCAATGCAGGGCACCTCTATGTGGTGAGTGTGAATAAGCATGTGAGTGTGGTGGGAGGAGCCTGGGGCTCACTGGCTCCCAACAGTCAGTTCTTGCAGGTAGGACTGTGTGAGGCTGCGCAGTTCCTCCAAGGCATAGTCCTCAGGCATTGGAAGCCGGCCAATGTGGGGAGCCAGCAGTCGCAAAGGAACTCGCTGAGGGTCTGGCGTTGAGTCAGAGGTTGCATCAGGGGCATGCTGAAGGCTCAGTACCACCCGCAGAAGGTTGGCTATACGTTTGGCCATGTCTGGAGAGAAAAAATGGATTGATTGAGCAGCATGGATGAGGGGTGGGAAGGTTGGGCACAGGAGTGCCGTGTGTTACAATCATAAAGACAGGAAGCAAGAATGGGGGAGAGGCTAGTGGCTTACCTGATTGAGCGAGGCGATCCCTGGCACTGTAACACTGGATCTGCTCTATTCGGTTGCATAGTGAAGTCACTTTGGTGTGTAACTGTTCCAGCTCATAACCTGAGCAATCCACCTACAAAGAAGCAGAGAAACCAATTAGACCATTCCTACCTATAAACTGACCATTCAAAACTCTGAAACAGTAGTGAAGTGAAGGGGTGGAAACCCAAGAAGCGGGCTGGCAGTGCTGTATCACCACCACCCAGCCTAGTATCTAAGGACAAGGCAATCTTAGCAGTAATACACAACAGAAAAACATATAGTGTAGAGAGCCTTGGATTGGGCGAGTCTTGAGATCACCATTTGTGAATCGTGTAACTAGCAAATTTTAATATGGCACCAAAAATCTAGATAAATCTGGGTTCAGAGAGATGGTATGACTTAAGAGTACACAGTTAGTAAGAGGTAGATCCCAAACTAGCATTTAATTTAGGTCTCCTGACTCCAAAGTTGCCGCCCTTTCTAATATACTGCAGGGCCCTCTTCTCACTGCATGTCTTCTCCTTATGTGTTGCAATCCACTCCTGTGCCTCCAAGTACAATCACTTTGCTGATGATTTGTAAATTTTACCTCTAGTCTAGTATTTCAATCTTCCATTCCCCTTCCCAGAGACACTGCCCTAGGTGAAGTTACCATTATCATCTGAAATATCTTAAGAACTTCATCATTATCTTCAGTGTCATTCCCTCTACCTTCTTTTTCCTACCATGCTGTAGCCACAGTGATCTTACTAAAAAGCATCTCTCTGATTTTTACTTACTACTTTTATTCTGAACACTTTCCAGCAGCATCTTACCCCCATTTGGCTTAAATATGACTCTTGGTTAGCCCCCCTCCCAAATTCCTACATTATTTACTAACCACTCTATTTACTAAGTCTCCCATTACCACCTCCTTTTCCAAATGGCTTACTCAACCCTTCCAAGAAGTCTCTCTCTCCCACTGAATCCACCTTTTGGGGGCTTTGCAGAGTCTACCATTTAATTTCTATACAAGTATTATCCTTTTCATCCACTAGAACTCAGTCTTTTACTTGACTTTACAATGTGGTTAACAAGATAAGACAAGGTCTTTGCTCTCATAAAACTTATAAAAAAATAAAGAAACTATATTAGATAGAAATAAACCTTAAAGAATCACAGGCTACACAGATAATTCAAACAGGATAATGTGACAGAGAGAAAATGGACGCTACTTCAGACTGGGGGATCAGGAAAGGCTTCCCTGAGGAAGATCATGTTAAGAAGAGACCTGAATAATAAGGTCAAGCTTTCCAGGCAGAGAACAGCTAAAACACCATAAGGTGGGAATGCAAAGGAAGTTTATGTGGTGGAATGTGGGGTTGAAGAGGAGAACAGAAGATAAAACTCAAGAGGGTTTATATAGCAGGAAATCATAACCACGGTTTTTCAGAATTCAAAAGGTCTGTGAACTGGATTGGGAAAAATAAAATCTTTATTTTTACTAACTTTTAACTAGAATTTAGAATTTAATTATTACCAGTACTTTGTCATCAACAGAAATCACAGCTACTTTCCTATCAATTACAGTAGTTAGTAATTTTTAGTGATTTTAATACTTAATGCTTTTTAAATACAGTACTTCAAAATTACAGTATAGATCCACTGCTAGGGCTTGCTATTTAAGATGTTAATAAAACAGTTATTATTTACCATAAGCTTTTAATATTTTGGTTACTGTATTTTAATGTAACTAGTTTTCTTTGTAATCTTAGCTATTTAAACTTTATACATTTAAAAACATCACACATCCACGAGCTTCACCAGACTGCCAAGAGGTCCATGGCACAAACAAATTAAGAATTACTGATGCAGAGCTTAGTAAGACTTGCTAAGAAGCACGCTGTTCTAAGTGAAATGAGAAAGTACCGGAAAGTGTTAGACAAGAGAGTGAGATGATATAATTTGTATACTAGAAAGACGGCTCTGTCTGCTCTGTAGAAATGAACTGTAGAGGAACAAGTATAGAAGCAGAGAGACCAATTAGGTGGCTTCTACAGCAGTCCAGGTGAGAAAGATCTGTGGCTTTACTACATCCACATGGCTCTCCTTTCCACTCCATACTCCAAAACTACAGGATCTAAGTTCCCTGGAAGCACTATGATCCTTCTCTGCTCTCTAGACTCCTACTCATGCTGTTCCCTCTGCTGAAGCATTCTTCTCCACCTGTTTTCCTTTTTTACCCTTCAAAGCCTTAAACTCACTTCTAAAGATCTTTATTGACTCCCTCAGACTGGGATAGGTACTCGGTTATGTGGTGCTACACAGCACTCTGCTAATCCCCACACTTACTACTCTATAGTAACTGTTGATTTACCTGTACGTATCTTCCTCACCAAAATTATTACTTTAGTAAGGGCAAAACACGTATTATTTACCATTATATTCTCCAAGTCCACCAGTGCTTGGCACATGGTGGGATCTCACTAACTAGGTTGTGTTAAATGAATGAAAGTTCAACTAGAAAAGGGTTTCGTCAGTAAAATTTAGGGATGATGTTCTTAATCCATCCAAAAGTACAGCAAATAATGAATTATGCATATTATGTGCCAGGCACTGTGCTTCTAAGTTTGGACTTTGATGAGGATAACAGATAACAATTACTGAGCATTTAGTATATTTATGTAAGGTAGTCTGCTAAACATTTTATGTATATTTGATTTGATTTTTATGACAACTCTGTCAGATTATCTATAATAACCTGTGACTCCCCCTCCTGTTTTTTTCCAAATGAGGTAAAGAGTGGTTAACATGCTTAAGGTCACACAGCTAGTGAATGAGGGATCCATGAATTGAACCTAACAGTCTGGTTCCAGAATCTTTTTATTAACCTCTATGCCCTAATGCTTTTAACCTTAAAATAAAGGTCTCTACAAACGTAGCTCATGGCAACCTACAGATGTGGATAAATAATTATGATATGGGCAGTTATGCTAGTAGACAAATGTACCAAGTGTTTTGGTAGTTAAAAAAAAAAAGAAGTGCAATTAACATTTCCCAGGGGCAAAGGAGAGCTCAGAGCAATCTCGTTTCTTAAAGAAAAGGTATATGTGTTCTAGTAAAGCATGGAGTAAGACAAGGTTTGTTGTTAATACCATGAGTAATTTAGCGTGAGCAGAGCAGGTTAGCAAGGCTGGAATGTGGGTTAGGAGTGAAAGGAGGTAAGTCAGGAATAAAATGTATAAGCCTCTATGGGAGCTTGAATCCTGAATTTAGTCTTTGTGTTGCAAGCAATGGAGATCTATCTTACAACTCTCAGGACTGACCTAAGACAAGTGAATGAAGACTAAAAAAACTGTAATATTTACAATTCTGAAATAAGCAAATAAAGTGTGACACAATCATCCTCACCAAATCTGACCTTACTCTTACTCAAACTGGGGATGGACAAGGGAAGAAGGCTGACTTCAGACAAGCCTCAGGACTGTTGTACAAACACAGAAAAGTATTTTTAAGTTTTGATACAGCTGTCAAATGGCTATAGCTAATCAGTCTCATCAAAACATCCCTCCTGCACTGTCAGTGCTATCTCTGCCAAAGAGTTTAAGTGGTTGCTCAGGCCTTTTGAGGTCTTTGTGGCTTTAAGGGCCAGGGAAAAGGAAAACCAGGCAGTGGTTTAAGGAACTCGGGTACCTCTTGTATATGGTGGACCATCTCAATGACCCGAATGTAGTCCAGGTAAACAAGCCCAGATATTTCCCAGTCCTGGATTAGACTGCTGCGCTCTGGAGGTGCCAGGTCTTCCAAGAACCCTTTCAGATAGTCATAGTTCTCATTAATAATGGCATCTAAAAAAAAGAAAATATTGAGCACTAAGTTTATACAAACATATAGTTTCTAAAAGTGCACAGAGGACATGGCAGAAATCCAAGACAGGAAGGAAGGGGAAATAACGGTTCAGACTTGAGAATTACAAGTAGATATTTTGAAATTCTTTAAAGAAAAATGTAAAGAATTTCTGGTTTCATTTCTCCAAACAGATACTTTTGGTGTTTTTTAAAAAATTTTTTTAAATGGAGGTAGAATTGACATAACGTTAAAGTAGTTTCAGGTGTACAACATGATTTGATATTTGTATACATTATGAAATGATCACAATTAAATCTAACATCTGTCATCATATAAATTTTTTTCTTGTGATGAAAACTTAAGATTCACTCTCTTAGTAACTTTCAAATAGGCAACATAGTATTATTACCTGTTGTCACCATGCTACACATCACATTCCCACAACTTACTTATATTTTAAAACTGGAAGTCTGTACCTTAATTCCCTTCACCCATTTTGCCCAACCCCGACAACCCCAGCTTCTGGTAATGACAAATCTGTTCTCTGTATCTACAAGCTAGGTTTTTTTTTTAATAAAAGATTTCATTATATAGATGTGACCATACGGTATTTGTCCTTCTCTGACTTACTTCACATAGCATAATGCCCTCAATTCCATCTATATCGTCATGAATGGTTTCGTTCTTTTTTATGGCTGAATATTTCATCATACATACATGCTACATTTTCTTTACCTATATATCCATCAATGGACACTTAGGTTGTTACCATATATGGCTATTGTAACTAATGTTGCAATGAACATGGGGGTGCATATATCTTTCTTAGTGTTGTTTTTCTTTAAAACATTCAAAAATGGAAGTAGCTCTATTTTTCATTTTTAGAGGAACTTCCACACTGTCTTTCATACATAATGGCTGCACCAATTTATATTCCTACCAGCAGTGCATAAGGGTTCCTTTTTCTCTACATCCTCACCAACACTTATTTCTTGTCTTTTTGATAACAGCTATTCTAACAGGGATGATGTGGTATCTCTTGTGGTTTTGACTTTCATTCCTCTGATGAATGATGTTGAGCATCTATTCATGTACCAGCTGGCCATCTGTCTTCTTTACAAAAATGTCTATTCAGATCATCTGCCAACTTTTTTAATCTAAATTTTTTTTCTAGCAAATGGTGTAAGTTCTTTATATATTTTGGATATGCACCTTTTATCAGATACATGATTTGCAAGTATTTTCTCCCACTCAGTAAGGTGACTTTTCATTTTGTTGATGGTTTCCTTTGCTATGCAGCAGCTTAGTTTGATGTAGTCCCACTTTTTTTGCTTTTGTTGTCATATTCAAAAATACATCACCAAGACCAATATAAAGGAGCTTACTGCTGTTTTCTTCTAGGAGTCTTATGGTTTCAGGTTTTATGTTCAAATCTTTAACACATTTTTATTTAATTTTTGCATATAAGATGGTGGTCCAATTTCCTTCTTTTGCATGTGGTTGTCCAGTTTTCCCAACACCATTTATTAAAGAGATGGTCCTTTCCCCATTGTATTAATTAACCATATATGTGTGTGTGTTTATTTCTGGGCTCTCTATTCTGTTCCATTGATCTATATGTGTTTTTATGCCAATACCTCATTGTTGATTATTCTAGCTTCATAATCGAACCTGAAGCCAGAAAAGTGATGCCTCCAGCTTTGTTCTTTCTCAAGACTGTGGCTATTCAGGATCTATTGTGGTTGCATACATATTTTAGAATTTTCTGGATGAAAAATGCCACCGAAATTTTGATAGGGATTGCACTGAAAGTGTAGATTGCTCTGAGTGGTATGGATATTTTAATATTAATTCTTCCAATCCACGATCACGGAATATCTTTCCATTTTCTTGTGTCTTCTTCAGTTACAGTTTTCAGAGTACAGATTTTTCACTTCTTGCTTAAATTTATTTCTAGGTATTTTATTATTTTTGATGCAACTGTAAATGGGATTTTCTTCATTTCTCTCTCTGAGTTCATTTTTAGTGTATAGACATGCAGCAACAGACTTCTGTATATTGAGTTTATATCCTGCAACTTTACCAAATTCATTAGTTCTTAGGTTTTTTTTGGTAGAGTCTTTGGGGTTTTCTATATATAGTATCATGTCATCTGCAAATACTGACATGATAGTTTTACTTCTTCCTTACCAATTGGGATGCCTCTTATTTATCTTTCTTGCCTAAACTGCTGTGGCTAGGACTTCCAATACTATATTGAATAAAGTAGTGAAAGTGGGCATCCTTGTTTTGTTCCTGAGCTTAGAGGAAAAACTTTCAGCTTTTCACCATCAAGTATGATGTTAGCTGTGTGGTCTTGTTATATATGCAGTCTTTATTATGTTGAGGTCCATTTCCTCCATATCCACTTTATTTACAGAATTTTTATCATAAATAGACATTGAATTTTGTCAAATGTTTTTCTGTATCTATTGAGATGACCATATGCATTTTATCCTTCATTTTGTTAATGTGGTGTATAACACTGACTGATTTATAAAGACTGAACCATCCTTGCATCTCTGGAATAAATTCCATTTGATCATGATGTATAATCCTTTCAATGCACTGTTGAATTTGGTTTGCCAACAGTTTGTTGAGGATTTTTGCATTATGTTCATCAGGGATATTGATCTATAATCTTCTTTTCTTGTGGTATCCTTGTCTTGTTTTAGTATCAGGGTAATGCTGGTTCGTAAAATGAGTTTGGAAGTGTTCCCCTCTATATTTAGGAAGAGTTTTAGAAGGACTGGTATTAATTCTTCTTTTAATGTTTGGTAGAATTCACTAGTGAAGCCATCTGGTTCTAGAATTTTGTTTGTAGGGAGCTTTTTTATTACAGATTCAATCTGCTAACTAGTAATCACTATGTTCAGACTTTCTATTGCTTCATGATTCGATCCTGGAAGGTTATTATGTTTCTAGGAATTTATGTATTTCCTCTAGGTTATCTAATTTGTTGGTGTAAACATTTGTTCATAGTGGTCTTGTAGGATCCTTTGTATTTCTGTAGTATCAGTTGTAGTGTTTCTTCTTTCATTTTGGTGGTGTTGAATAAAATTTGCTAAATAAACAAAGAGCTTAACATAATTAGTGCACACCAAGAATATTCCTAGCAAATAGTAATGTAACAATATTGCTGTCTAACCCTGCCCTTCTAGCTCCTCATCCTGGCCAAGCCTCTTTCGCAAAGTGTGCTCTGATTCAAGAGTGCCAAATCCTATACTGACCATCATCTCTGGCTTGATTCATCATGCAGTTCAGAGGGTGGGAGAATTTGGAGCTATTCCAGGACACATAGGTCATAGTGTGAAGCACTCACCAGAAGCTAAGTGCCTGATGACGAGTTTGTGGCAGTGGTTCCAGTGCCCTGCTTTAAATAAATAGAGGGCCTCCAAGTGCTTGTCAGATTCCATGTGTGCTCGCACTGCTTTGGCTTCATGAATCCACTCAGCAGGCACACAAAGTTTCTGGGTCAGGAAAGTCTCCTTAGCCCAAGATTCAGTGGTCTCCAATAGTTGGCAGTGCCGGGTAAGCAGCTCTCGAACAGCCTTCTCACGCATGCTATAGGAAAAGATAAATTGGAATAAATCCCATCCTCACTGATAGAGAATGCTGCTTCAGACAGCCCAGACTGCCTGGTGGCAGGCTCTCAAACTGAAGGTCTTGACCCATAGTGGATCACTTTAAACTTTACTTAAAAAAAAAAAAGCCATCATACCAGCATTTTAAAAAAATGAAATAGAATAGAAAGTATCTAAGCACATCATATTTTAATGGCCAAAGAAGTCTAAAAACTAATACTCTAGGGAAGGTTGCCCAGTGCCAAGAAAAGGCTTTCCCTCACTAGAATCTATTTCCTTTCTAGTAACAGGAGATCAAGGACGGGGACACACACACACAGACACACACAGACACACACACACACAGACAGACAGACACACACACACACAGACACACACACACACACAGACACACACACAGACACACACACACACACACACACACACACACACACACGAACCCTGTCCTCCACAGAGCAGTCCTCTGCAGTTTATCCCCAACCTTTTCCTTTTCCTTTCTCCCACATGACCAATCCAAGTAAACAAAGTAGTTTTTAAAGGTAAAAATCTCTTCCATGTCCTTGTCCTTTCCTCAAAGCCGTCAGCCTTCCTAATGTTCTCTCTACCTCTATATTTAGGCTAAACTCACTCTTTCTGTTCTCAGGGCACCTTAAGGAGAGTCCTTTCCTATCTGGGCCAAAGGAGCAGCCATTTAAATTTCACATCAAAGCTGTTCTCATCTTAGATTCTTCTCTCAACTCTTAGGCTTTTCAAGGACTCCCAATCCCATCAAAACTTCCTCTTTTATATTCTTTTTCAGGACAGGATCTGTTTCCCTGTTAACTGAATCACAAGTGTGTTTAAATAAACTCAAAGGAAAAGTCTAGGGCCATTTTGTTTCCTGGTAAGGGGGAAGAGAAAAGATAAATTCCTTAAAGGGAAACCTGAGTTAGATGCTTTATAATCCTTCAATCCCACAATCACCTCTGAATAGGGATTAATATTATTTTACAGGTTAAGAAAAAAAGAGTGTTGGATAGTATTTTACCCAAATGCAAAAGTGAATATGCTTTACTCAAGGTCAAAATGAGTAAGTTACGGATCTAGAATTTAGACAGTCTGACTACAAAGCTCAATTCTTTTCATGCCACATATCATGACAGATAGTGCAGAACAGTGATTAAGAGCATGGACCGTGGGTGTCTGTTGGAAGTTTCACTCTGCCATTTACTAGCTATGTGACCTTGAGAAAAGTTACTTAAATCTCTCTGCCTTTGCTGCTCGTCTGTAAAACAGAATAATAGAGTTTCTATCTCAAGGTTTCATTATAAGCATTGAATGAATACATATAAAGTACTTACAAGAGTACAAACACATGTAAAAGCACTACATAATAAAGTACTATATAAATGTTTTTGTTATTATTATAATGCCACACTGTTATCATGAATAAAAAAGAAAAAAATCTCCAACTTTACCTTGGTCACACCACAGAGAAAAGGTATTTCTCTTGTTTTCATTCAGAACAGAGAAACTAAAACATTACATATCTAAGAAAGGTTGTACTGGTTGTACAAGGTTGTACTCTCAAATTTGAGGGGTAGGGCTGGGTGGATGGCAAAGGAAGGCCAGAGAGGGAGACAGCCAGCAGACACAGAAAAAGCAGGGGCCCTGACAACTCATTACATCACTCCGCAGATCCACTGAGGCAGCTCAGCCAGCACCATGTCTGCACAATTCCTAAACATACCACATTCAAGTGAGTTTGGGCCTAAGTTAATGGGGTTGCCCTACCTGCACATATCCTTCCCTTTCCACTTATTTCCTATTCCAATGGTACAGGTTCTTTGAATCTTATCTTTAGGAACATTTTCCCTGACCACTGCAATTCACAGGCCTGTTTTCTCCCTTCTCAGACTACAAGAGGCCTTATGATAAATGAAATAATTTGGCACTTAATCAAAAGCAATTGCTCACATGACAACAGAGACAGTCTAAGGTGCAGGCTGAAGTGTTTAAAGGTTTATCACAAGGCTGGGCCCAAAATACTTATTCTAAACACTTATTGCTAAAATGAGACCTAAGAGACCGACTCTTTTGGCACTGCCCTATGGGGCAAGATGTACCCAGTGAGTTCCTGGCTTGTCACTCACCTTGAGTTGTCAATGTGCAGGAGGACAAAGATGGCCCACTCCCAGAGCCCCTCACTTTCCAGTTGGCCAGCATAACTGGCCTGTAGCACACCCCTACATTGCTCTGAGAGATGGGTGTAGTTAAGAGCCCGCAGAACCTCCCACAAGTGCCAGCTTAGGCGGTAGTCTAAGGGATCTGCTGTTATGCTCCGAGGCTCCAGCAGCTGGTTGAGATCATAATGTCTGCAAAGGAAAATGTGCTGACAGTTACCAGATTCAGGTAGCAAATCACCTGCCCTGACCAGGTCAAATATTCAAGCTATGGCTTAGAAGAGAATGAGGGCAGGCACATGAGAACAGAAGCATTAAAAACTTCATGGTCTCCCTCTGAGACTGTGTTGTATCTCTCTATCTCTAGTTCAGTCAGATTATACAGCTGCCAAAAACCACGACATCTTCTCTTCTGTGGCTGTATGATCCAGCAGGTTTGCTGGTATGTGTTTGGCCTATATATTTACCATCCTGGTAGTCTTCACAACTCTCACCTTTCCATTCCTTCATTATACTGTTGGTTACTTTTCTTAACCATTTAAAAAATATAGTTGCCTTAGTTATATTTCAGACTGTTCTATTATCTGAAGTTTTTGGAGTACTAATTTTGTTTGAATAGCTAACTAGTATTCCTGATGATTTTTCCTTCCATGGCTTGTAATTTTTTATCTTTGTCTACAGTATTATTCTTTATATGGAAACTCCGGTGCCCTGAACTTTGAAGGTGTCCCTACAGACTGTTGCTTTTCTTCTGCTAGGGGCCTGAGGATTAACAGTCCTGGACCATTTAAATGTAAAGTTCTTCGCTTGCAATTCCCAGGTCATAAGCACAGAATAAACTAAGATTGTATCCCTGTAAGTTTTAGGGCTTACATTACCAACCAATAGATTCCTTACCACCTATATACCAGACATGTAATGAATAGTTTTTCTTGACCAGTGCTGTCAAATTGAACTTTGTGTGATGATGAAAATGTTCTAAAATCTGCCTTGATCAGTGTGACAGCCATGAGCCACATGTGGCTACTGAACACTTGAAATGTGACTAGCATGAATGAGTAAACATTAAACTTCAATTGAAATAAAAATAGTTGTACATGAACAGTGGCTATTATATTGGACAATGCTGTTGTAGACTATTTTTAAGGGTATGGACTTACGTAAGGGTTTTAGTCATAGTGACTCTTTCATAAGAAAAAGGGTTATCTCACTCAGGCTTTGGTTTATTTATTTCTAGCACCTTTAGACATTCCTTTTTTCTTTCTTTTTTGACATTAAAAAGTGACATACAATAAACTGTATGTATTTAGAAGGTAGTTTTCCTAAGTTTTAACACATGTATACACCTGTGAAACTCACCAAGGTAGTGGCAGCATACTCATCACCTCCAAAGGTTCCCTTATGCCCCTCTGTAATCCCTCTCCTACTGCCCCTCCCTGCACCTACCATTCCCAGGCGATCACTAATCTGCCTTCTCTATCATTATAGATTAGTTTGCATTTTCCAGAATAAATATACATCAGAATCATACAATAAGTATTTCTGGAAGATACTCCTCTGGTATGCCTCTTTCAAAGCCAAGTAAAATTATTTTGTTTCAACAGTTCATTCCTTTTTATCACTGAGTAGCATTTCATTGTATGGATATACCACCATAAGTTTATCCATTCACCTGTTGACAGAACCTTTGGTTGTTTTCAGTTTTGGACTATTACAGCTTTACAATACTTAAAGCTGTTATAAACATTTGTATATAGATGTATTTTTTCATTCCTTTTGTGTAAACCCCTAGAAGTGCAATGGCTATATCATATGTACGTGGATCTCTGCACAACTTTCTAAACTGCTAAATTGTTCACCAAAGTGCCAATATCATTTTGCATTTTTCACCAGCAGTGTATGAGAATTTGAAATGCTCTAAATCCATGATACCTGGTACAGCAGATCTTTTTAATTTCTAGCCATTCTAACAGGTGGGTCCTAGTGCATCATGATGGTTCTAATTTGCATTTCTATTTATTGATTTTGAACATTTACATCTCTTTATGTGCTTTAATAAAGCATCTTTTTAAATATTTTGCCCAATTTCAGTGCAGCATGGAGAAGACAATTAATGACTCTATAACATGTTACTACACTGATAGACAATGACTGCAAATGAGGGAGTGAGGACTTGATAATATGGGTGAATGTTGAAACTACTGTGTTGTTTATGTGAAACCATCGTAAGATTGTATATCAATGGTACTTTAATTTAAAAAAATTCACCCAGTTTTTAAATTGATTTGTTTTCTTTTTTATTTAATTTTGGTATCAATACATAATTACATGAGCGACACTGTGGTTACTAGATCCCCCCCATTATCAAGTCCCCACATTACAGTCACTGTCCATTAGTGTAGTAAGATGCTATAGAATCACTACTTGTCTTCTGGGTTGTTTGTTTTCTTATTATTGAGTTTTGAGAGTTCTTTCTATGTTCTGGATACAAGTCCTTTATCAGATAAATGAACTGCAAATATCTTCCTCCAATCTGTGGCTTATCTTTTCATTCTCTTAAGTCTTTCAATGAGCAGTAGTTTTTAATTTGTTTAAGCAATTTTAACTTTTAAAAAATTTTGTTAGTTTTAAATTCTTAGAAGAAAAAAATTTTACCAATTTTTTTCTGAGACATCTTTGGCTAATTCTTGGCTGTGAAGATCTGCTTTTTTTTCTTTTAGAAGATTATTGTTTTCATTAAGTTTGACATTAGGGTTATGATCCATTTTGAGCTGAACAAGTAATAGAGATAACCAGTGAAATCAAAAGATGGAGGTAGATTAAGCAAGCAAAAAAGAGAAAAGACAATTACTAATATCAGGAAGGAAAAGAGACATAGTTACAGATTATACAGAAATTTTAAGAGAATAAAAGGAAATTTTATGAATGACTTTTTATGCCAATAAATTTGGTTACTTTGAAACAAATGATCAAAACTGACTCAAGAATAGAGAATCTCAAAAACCAATTAAAGATATTGATTTTGTAGCTCAATTAACTTTAATAAATTAGACTTTGTAAAAATGTATTAAAATGATTTTATATAAAATGTAAAACTTCTGTTCCTCATTTTCTTTGTTAAGAAAATTTCTTTATTAAGAAAATGTAAAAACAAGCCCTTATTCTGGGAGAAAAAACTGCATAAATTTATTTGTAATAAAGGACTTACATTCAGACTATATAAAGAACTGTCATAACATAACAAGACAATCCTATAAAACAGCCAAAAGATTTTAACAGATACCTCAGCAAGGAAAAAATACAGATGGTAAATAAGCACATGAAAAAATGCTCAACATCATTAGGCATTAGGGAAATGCAAATTAAAACACAATCTTAATTAGATATAGTTTACCATAATAAAGAACTATGTTATTCCACAGTTAAAAGAAAAGATCTGAAGAACTGAAATGAGATGTGAGCTATTGTTTGCAACTGGAGAAAATTCCAGTGTTTCTGATATAATGTAAGGAAGTTTTGAAATAGTTTTAATTGATTAGGGATCATGTGTTATTATTATAGGATAAACAAACCAGTCTATATTTGTTTAAAAAAATACACTAGTAAAATTTAAAAAACTGACAATACCAAATTTTGAAGAGGATATGAAATTATAGAGATCTTAGTGGGAATGTAAATGATATAAGCACTTTTGAACATAAATGCTCATAGCAGCTTTATACATAACAGCCAAAACCGAGAAAACCTAACTGACCATCAACAAATGAATGTGTAAGTTATATAATAAAAAAAACTTCTGTAACACATATTAACAAGAACAAATCTTAATATCATTGTCCTGAGTCAAAGAAGTCAGACACAAAAGATAACATACAGAATGATACCAATTATGTTAAGAACAAAACTAATCTATAAAAAAAAGCTGGTCAGTAGTTATCTGGAGGTGAGGACTGACTGCAAAGGGACACGAGGTAACTTTTTTGAGGTAATGTTAATATACTGATGTGGTGACAGTTATGTTACCTTAAAATGTATCAAATTGCACACTTTATTACATGTAAACTGTATCTCATTACAGTTGATTAATTTTTAGATTTCTAACTTTAGTTTCAATGCTTTCTGCACTCAACTACTATTAAGTGATATTTTGGTAATTTACACAGACTTAAGACAATTTGGCTGCATATGAAAGGGAAAAGACTCAGGAAAGAACTTCCAAGGGCTCATCTAGCCCTCAAGTGACTATAACACATGGCTCTGGTTTACCTGTCACTGTAGAGTTTTAGAAGGTGAAAGCAGACATCCTGAAGTGGTCTCTGTGAGTCTTGTTCCTCCTCTACCACACAGCCAGAGCCCTCCAGATATGAAGGAAGTGGGGAGCAGGCATATCTGTCACCCTCAGAGATATTCTGAAGTGGAGAATTTGATGAAACAGTACATCAGCAGCTAATGTTTCACTAGATGCTATCATGACTCAATTACTAAGACACATGTATTAAGAATGACGCAGATGTGACACCCTAAAGGAATGTGTTAAGGATTTTGAACTTATTTTGATCAATGATATATTCTGTCTTTCAATGGACTGTCAAAGACTTTAGAGAGCTCACTCTAAACTTCCTCCCACTCTTTCTTTCACACTCAGCTTCTTAAGTGTTTTCTTTTTCCTGACAAGTAATTCTGACAAATGACATCAATGATAATAAATATGGACAGCAGAAAAGAAGAAGTGATGGCATTAAAAACTACAATACTTGAGCCTCAACACTGACAAGGAATATGAAATGTGACGATGTTCAGAGGCAAATTTCAGACCTGCTAATTTGGGGATATAACAAACCTGAAGTCAGGCCACATCTCAGGCAATTCACATAAGAGTTAAGACAGCTTTAGAACAAGAAAAACCCTCTGATGTGGAGGCAGGAAAACAATTGTGGTATCTCATCATATTAAAAAGGAGACACTTGGAAAAGTTCAAGAGTAGCCTGGTCCAGGCGAAGAAGAAAAGTTAAGTTTTCTATCAGATTTCCTGGGTCCATTTCAGTTTTATGGTACTTTTAAAGAAAGCAGTTAGGAAAAAAGTATTCTAAAATGTGACTTGTTGCTTTCTTCTCTGCAGTACTTTCTGATAAAAAGAGAACTCCTACCAGGACTCTTCCTTGGTTCTACTGGACACATATACCTGAAATGCTTCTTCATACATGCTGAGTGCCCTAGAAATGGAGGCTGTTGGTGGAAGCAAATACCAAAGGTGGACAGCCAGGGTGCGTTTCCAGTCCAGCTGGGAGCATACATTTATCTGCTTCTGCTCTGAGAGTTGCCATACCTGCAGGAGACAGTGTTGTTATCACAGGTAATATACATTATCTTGCTACTGTCCAGGTCTACAAGTTATTCACTTATTCAAGTAACATTTTAAATGGTCTAGATGGCAGTGGTAATGATCCAGATACAAAACACATTGTCCCTTGGTGGTAGGTGAGAGGGTGGATTTAGACCTTCAGTGCTCTAAGAAGAGAGGAGAACCACTGACAGCAAAGAGGAGGTTTTCTCAATGTCCACAGATGCCAACTTAAAACTTTAAGACATGCATAAATTCTGACCAGTTATTTCATATTTGGAAATTGACTTTAAGACTACAATCAACAGGTAGGCAGCGATTGAGAACTGGCTTAAAATAATTATGGTACTTCCTCAATAAAATGGAATAGAGTAAGTCATTAAAAAGAATGATGCTGCATGACATGAAAGAACGTCCAGATACAATTTTTTAAAAAGTTTAAAAAAAAGTTGCAGAACTGCTTTGTATATTTTCTTTGAATATACAAATATGTAAATATGCACACATACAGCTTGATATAGAATTAAAATATCTGGAAAGACAACAAAGTATTTACTTTTCTTATCACTACAATATGAGAAATGGCAGATTTTAATGTTTTAATTTGTATAAATCTAGCTTTTACAATGTACTTGTCGTACCTTTATAATCTGACAGCATTTCCATTAAAATTTAAAAGTTGCTTAGTCATGTGTAGTAGTATATGATTTACAAAAACAGCTCTTTGCCTTAACCTCAAGCAATTTCTAATTTATGAGAAAAATTTGTGTGAGTTTGTGAGAAAAGAGGAAAATACCGGTTTTCCAGCCAACAGGGCAAAGATGCGCAGTCTCTCATCCTGGATGAAGCCGTCAGCCTGGAGCTGATGCCAGTCTACCAGCTGCATGGTTAGCAGCTCCCGGACTGACTGGCTACCCACCAACTGGGATAAAAGAAGGGCAAGACGATGATCACCTGGTAAGAGAAACAGATGTTCTCTGGTAATCATGGAGATTTATAGACTTGGGGAAATACTTGGGGGCATTACTATATTTCTTCTAGCCCTCAGGAGAACTTTACACCTGTGACTGCTTTCTGCAGTAGTGCCAAAATACTGATCAAGAACTCACCATTTTCGGCATGGGTAGAAAATCTTCCAAATATCTTAATCTAAATTACTTATAGATGGTATATTATAAAGAATTCAATGACATCTACTTCTACTTCTGTTCTAGACAAACTACTTCCTCTATAAAGTGAAGAAAAATATCTGACTCAAAGGCTTGTAGTAAAAAACTGAGATGTCACTGAAAACATACCCAACTAGTAGAATGACACCGAGAAATGGCCAACTCAAACCTAAAGTAAAAACATGCCAACTGTGTATGGTGTAAAGAGAACTGTTGAGTCTTTCACTCTCATGGGTTCAATATTCTCTTTTAATAAAATTTTTTAAGCACAAAGGGCTGGGGCAATAAAAAAATTCTAATTAATGAGAATATAAGGGGATAGACATTCTTTACAAAGATTTCCAGTCATTAGTTAAGAGAAAAATTGTTTCAGCCCTAATACAAACTTCCTAAAAGTCAACAGTCCTTTACTTTTTGTTTTTGTATATGGGTCAGTGCTTATATGACTAAAGTACCATCCTGCCAGAAACTGAGACTGTTAAAGATTCACATGCCAAAGAAGCTTAGGAAAGAAATCATGCAACAGGAACACATCTGGAAGTGTGCTATTAGGCAAAGTTGTCTCTCTGTATATAGGTTACCAAAGCAGGACTGAACTATGATTCATGCAGTAACTGCTGTGGTCCATATGAGCTATTAGTATTCTAGGTGAATAATAATAAAAGAAAAAAGGAAGGATTATTTCTGTATATTTATAGAACCCAAAAAAGAGGACTTATTTAACAAAAAATACAAATATTCTGGTCACTCAAGGTGGTCAAGTTCAGAGAGGAACTTGTGTATCAAAGCTTACTACAAATCATTAAGATCCTCTCTCTGCTCTGGTAACAGCAACCAACCAATCAGCCTCTGTCAATCCCTGGCTTGTCACACAGACATTTCCAATGACAAGAACCTATACTAAGCAAATGGCAGGATTCTAGGTACTTTCTCAAGGTGATTTTAGTGTATGGTGTGAGGTAAGGATCTAAACTCATCTTTTGCATATGAATGTCCAACTACCCATTATTTGTTGAAAACATTACCCTTTCCACATTTGTTGTCTTGGCACGTTTGTCAAGAATCGACTGAATATAAGTTAAGAGGTTTTATATTTGGATTTGCCACAAAAGGCACTGAGCCAAATGTATAGTGATAGTGGAATGCAACTTCTCATTTATGTAGGTTATTCATTTCTAGCCTTTCCTGTAATTTGTGCCCTTTATAGTCCCAAAATTGGCCAAGCCCTCAAAAAACAAATCCAGCTGATAGCTCCAATTAGTTGCTTTTAGATAAACTAGGTTCTAGTAAACAAAATTTGATCAAGGATCTAATCATATATAAATCACACTGAACTATGCCAGCCTTTATTCTTTTTTTATTTTTGGAAAAAATACCAGCATGTTTATTATTATTACTGGGAGGAATTGTTATTTTTATTTTTGCATCTTTTCACATATCAGTGATTACCAAATTTCTCCAAAAGCACTTTCATAATGAAAAAAATATAAGGGTAACATAGAAAAACTGTAAAAGGAAATTGAATAGAACATTATTTGACCCTTGGTGACAGAAGAATTTAGCTCTATTTAGAAACCATGAAAGGATGAAATTAGATAAACAGGCAAAGGACATAAACTAGTGATTCATTTTTTATATAAGAATATGATTCAGTAAACAAACACATGAGAAAACACCCAATCTCAGTAGCAAGGAGGAAAACAGTATATAATTAGTCTAATTAAGAATAAGACAATGTATGGACAAATGGAAATGAAACAGTAACAAAAATATTTGGACTATAAATTGGAGTGAGGCCGTTTGAAAGTCTGTATTTGCATTAATTTGTGTGTGTATGTATATGTACACATCCACATATACATATGTACACCTTTAATCATCATTTCTAATTACTGATTGAACAATTTCAGTTCTAGATTCTATACTAAGAAACCAATTCCAAAGCAGATAAAGCTTTCTCACAGCACAAACTACTAGACAAAAAACAGTGGTAGGCTGGGTCACATGCCCCCAAACATACTCATACAACAGACACATTATACACCTAGCTAAATTATATTTAAATTTTTTCATTAAAATATTTATATATGAATGGGTAAAAAATATAGTGTCATGTGAAAAAAATACAAAATTGTACAACCAAGTAAATAAAAAATAATAACCATTAAATACTGTATGTTGAACACTATGCTAAATGCTTCACACATTTAATTTTGTTTAATCTTCAGAACTGTGTAAGTAGGTATAAGTATTACCCCAATTTTGTAAATGATGGAACTTCACAAACTAAAAATTACACATGATAAAAACTGAGATTAAGTATAACAAATGTTAATTGAGGATTATGTTCCAGGTTATGAGTGAGTTCTTCTTATTTAATGTCCCTGTTCTTTTTCTGTGTCCTAGAAATGGAAATCTGTTCTATTTATATTTGGGATAAAAGCAATGCACTTAATTTTTAAAAATTGGTTATTTGACAATAAAAACATAGATCTAATAAATATAGCATACAAGCAATAGGGAAATGTTGGATCTCTAGCAACAAAGGAAAACAAGTAGAGATCATAAATAGTGTAACTGCATATTAAGATGTATGATTTGACCAATAGAATGTGGAGAACAAGTATGCATTGAAATATCATTTTTTTTTTTTGAGAGGGCATCTCTCATATTTATTGATCAAATGGTTGTTAACAACAATAAAATTCTGTATAGGGGACTCAATGCTCAATGCACAATCATTAATCCACCCCAAGCCTAATTCTCGTCAGTCTCCAATCTTCTGAAGCATAACGAACAAGTTCTTACATGGTGAACAAATTCTTACATAGTGAATAAGTTCTTACATGGTGAACAGTACAAGGGCAGTCATCACAGAAACTTTCGGTTTTGATCACGCATTATGAACTATAAACAATCAGGTCAAATATGAATATTCGTTTGATTTTTATACTTGATTTATATGTGAATCCCACATTTCTCCCTTATTATTATTATTATTTTTTTTTTTTTTTAAATAAAATGCTGAAGTGGTAGGTAGATGCAAGATAAAGGTAGAAAACATAGTTTAGTGCTGTAAGAGAGCAAATGCAGATGATCAGCTGTGTGCCTGTAGACTAAGTGTTAATCCAAGCTAGACAAGGGCAATAAAACATCCACGGATGCAGAAGATTTCTCTCAAAACAGGGGGGGTGAGGTTCTAAGCCTCACCTCTGTTGATCCCCAATTTCTCACCTGATGGCCCCCCTGTGACTGTGCCTGTCTTAGGTTGTTCCTCCCTTGAGGAATCTTACCCGTCTCTGGCTAACCAGTCATCTTCCGGGGCCATACAGGGAAATATAAAGTTGGTAAGTGAGAGAGAGGCAATATTGTTTGAAAAGGTTAGCTTTTTACTTCTTTGCAGATTTATGCCCTGTGCCAGCCTTTATTCTTATCAAGATTTATTGTTAAATAGTTATTAAGTACTTGATGAATACCTCTCAATGGAAAGGAAACTAAGAAAGCATGAATATATATGGGAAGTCCTTAAAAAAAAAAAGCCAAGTAAATATCTCAACCCAGAAATTATACTACTACATATTTATTTTTTGAATGACATAAGGGAATTAGTGAAAAATACATTTTGTTTAAGAGGCTCAGAGTATGGCTTACAGTAGAAAAGAAAAAAGATTAAATGTCAAAAAAGGAATTTGCTAACATACACATATGTATGTATTTATATATAAAAGAATACAAGAAGCATGTGATCGTAATATCTATATTATAGGACATTTAAATGTATTACTTGAAAAGAACAGAGAACATTATATATATATATACATACATACATATGTATATGTATGTATGTATATATATAGCAGGATACCATCTTTGAAAAGTTTACATGCATACGTTGCTGTGTTAATATTTACATATATTGTTATTTTACAAAGTAAAAGTCTAAGTACAAATTGCACACTGAAATGTTTACAGTGCATAATAAGGAATTCAGGTGGTTTTTGTTTATTGTGTTTTGCTTATTTGCATTTTCTAGTTTTACTACAATGTATGTAGCATTGTAATTTAAATTGTAATCATTTTAATTAAGGTTGTAAAAAGAAAATGAGAAGACACAGTCCCTATTCTGGAGGAACTAGCAATCTTCCTGGGAGTCTATACTTAGTGTTCAGGTTAGAAGACAAAGCAAATCCACAACTAAGGGGTAGGACAAGGAGTGGGATGCAGGAAGGGACCCCATGACCCACCTGAGTGCTGGGCCAGAGAGCAGGCCTCGCTGATCCTCTTGCCCGTGAGGTAGCTGAAGACAGCCTCCACAGGGTTGTCTTTTTGAGATAAGGAGACTTCCTCCTCAATTTGAGGTGCGGCAGTATGGGAGAGCCAGCGAGAGAAAGCTCTTCTTCGTTCCAGAATCTGAATGTATTCACTGGGTTCATCCAGCTGGCCATCAAGCTCCTTCAGGTGGCCCCAAAGAGCTTCGCATAATGTCCACGTTAGGCTCCAGTGCTTCACAACTACGGAAGAGACAGGAAAGCAATGCTATGACATGAAGTCTTACAATAACCATGGAGAGCGCATCATTCTGGTTGTGGTATAAAAATACATAAATTAACAAACACCCCAAACAACCACTCAAACTGATTTCTGACTCTGTCTACACTTCACTCGGCTGTCTTAAAAGACATGAATGGTATAACTGCTTGCTCATTCCACATTCCTGCAGGGTACTTGTACAACAAATATAACTCTAATCTCCTTTAAACAGTTTCCCCTACCTTAATTATGTCTAATGAAACTTCAAATGATAAAGGAATAGTGCTATAATTTGCTCAAATTCTGTTTGCAAAATGTCTTAAAAACATGAAGTGCTCTAAAAACTTGTGAGGGATTATTCTCTTCTGCTATAGGCACGGCCTAACATTTAGTAAGCCTAATGGCAATGTTCAAAGCTTACGAGTAAGCCAACTCTACACAATATAACTATGCATTTTACAGGTTAGGAACCTGAGGTACACAGCAGTTAAATGACTTCTCAAAGTTATAGGCAGTAAGTTGCAAAGCCAGGATTCAAACCGAAGTAATCTGAATCCAACTATATACTCTTAACCACTATGTTATATTGCCCCTCATGAAGGAAAACAAAGAGGAAGCATTGTTTGCCACTTTAAGCCACTTTCAAGTATGCACTGGTAAGATGACTCATATTTCTTAAAAGATGATGACACAACTGAAGCAAACACAAAGAACTGAACATAACAATCCCCAAAAGGTGTGGTGTAAGTCGAAATTGTCTCCATTTTTCAATAAAGGTGATGTGAAATGATTTTTTGACTATTTGTAATGGTTAAGTTCCCAATTAGAAAAGTTTTTATTAAAGTACTGATTCAGAAAAACACAGTCACAGTAGGTATAGAAAGGTAATAGAGTGAGAGGTCAGGAAGGAAAGATAAAAGCATCAAAGTTATTGGGAAGACCAAGTGGGATTTAAGCTGTACATGGAAGAATGGGTAAGATTTAGAAAATCTCTCCCTTTTTTCTCTGGGTGGGGAAGGAATGCAGTTCATAAATCCAAAGGATTTGACTGCCTACATCTCCTTTGAATAAAGATTTATAGGTCAAAGGTCATAAAACTAATTTAATCAATGATATAATTTCTTCCTGCCTGGGATTTTGCTCATCCCAACTCAATCACAGACAGGTGCAAGCTGAGGCATCCACCCACTACATTGGCATAAGGATACCTGTCTTCCTGTGAACACATGCTTCTTCCTGTTTCTGGGACATCAAAGGTTAGAAGCATAGTCTATACTCACTTTGTGCTTCCAGTAAGTCTCCTGATGCTTCCTTAACCCAATCTGCATAGTCATGAATGACAGCAACTCCTGGATTGGGGACAATGAGAGGACACAGCTCATCCACATGGACAGTGCTATGTTTTAATTTGAGCTCCAGAGGTGTCTGATATAACTGCAGCTCTTCATCTGGCTTCTTTTGTCTCAAACTGAGTTTTTCCAAATGAACTTTGAATGGGGACTCAGTTAGGCTACAAGGGCAAATGACAAACAAGACAAAAAATGATGACAGATGCTAGGATTATCCTACAACCAAACCTTTTTTTCTCTTCATAACTACAAACAGAATGCAATATAATCTATTATGATTTTTAAAAATTGTGTCCTAATGTCCAACTACATTGAACTTATTTGCTACATACTGAGTAAGCTAATTATCTAAATCCAGTACATTCAGAATCCAAAAGCTTCTTAAGCCAGGTTATAAAGTATGGGAATCAGTACAATTAGACTTGGAACTGGCTTCTGCATGTATCTGGATATTATGAAATCTAAGGAACAAAAGCTATTATGGGATACCTGTTTCTCAAATTATACTTAATGAGGTATGAAAAGTCACAGGCTAAGCTTACAAATATTGAAGAACTGACTCTAGGATGAACACACAATCTGGCCTTGATCCAATTTTTAAGATCAATATTAACAACGAACAAAATATCACATCATGTATAACCTAGCTTTAGAATTAACATCCTAATAGTGAGATTCAAGAGATGCTGCTTTTTCACTTCTTCAAGGTCAACTTTAAAAACTAAGGATAATCAATGATACCTTAATTAAAAAAAAAAACACTAAGGATAACAGGTGATTAAAGTCACTTAATCTGTAGTAAAGAGAGCACAATTTGTTATAATTGTAAAAAGTAAATAGGAAAATGTTACACGCTTTGTACAAAACAACTGTATGCATATTACCTAATAATTAATGGTGGGGACTGTGCAGAAATCCATAACATATAGTTACCAAATGTCACCTTATTTCCAAATATCTATGCATGGATTATCCATAGTTCATGCATTCACCTTATCGTGTCTAAGATACAGGAAATATGCTTAGTTGAGAATATACCTTATATATATGAAGAAATCACAAATGTCTTAAGTGAGACAATAGAAAAAATGACTAATGCAATAAAAGGGATAAAAACCCAAGGAATGACACAGCACTACATTTGGGTTTGTTACTTTTCCAACTAAAGTTTAACAATTAGGTAAGTATTACATACTCTTCATATCCTGATAGTACAGTAGGATAATCTTATTTTAGTTTTTAATTATATAAATATCTTCTGCTATCTAGAATTATGCTAAGAATATATCTAGAAACATCACAAGGTAGGACCCTGGCACTGGGTGTTCTGATGATGAAAAGATTTTTCTCATCCATGCTGACTTTCTCAAAAAGGACAAGGAAATGTGACTCACAATTTAATAGCTACTGGATTAGGCAGGAATCCATATTCCATAGAGTCAGCAATCTGATGATTTTCCAGTTCACAAGAGCCACTCAGCTGCTCTCCACTATTAGCAAGAGTCCAGTTGGGGCCCCAACCAACCCGAAATGAGCGTCCCATAAATAGGGCCATGTCCATCAACAGTTTCCCCTTGCCATAAGCGACAGACTTTTCAAGAGGGACTAAGCCCGGTTGTCTGCGTGTACCCACTGTTTTCAACTGAACCTCAGGGGCTGGACTGGGCACTGTAAACACAGAGGTCAGAGGTGGTGGGACAGACCAAGGGGATGTGGATGGTATATTCATCAAAGATGATGCTTTGGGAGTGCGACATTCTTGCACAGAGGCACTTGGTGAAAGAAAAACTCCACTTGTAAATTTTGATTGTAGTAACCCACCAACTGAAATAAGGGGGAAAAAAAGACTTAGAAAAAAACAGTCTATTCTTTCTTGAATAATAACAATCAGTGAGGCTGAAATTACAGTTTTACCAAACTAATTAATTCAGATTCAGCAGGAATTCTAATGATGATGGTTTCAACAACAATAATAGCACTAATGACAAACAATACTACTACTATTTAAAAAAATTACTTAGCATTTAACTGTTGCAGTTTCTGTATAGGTTCATTTGTATACATTGTTTCATTTCACCTTTCAATAACTTTAATACTCATTTTATAGATGGGAAAACTGGGCTCAAGTAAATGACTTGTCTAAATCCACAAAGCTACTAGTGGCTGGACTCAGAGACAAGCCCAGGTAAATCTGACACCAGTGCTCATGCCCTTATCATAATGCCAAATGCAACATTCTCAGTCCATATAAAAAGCTTAATAAGATCAAAATTCAAATTCTCATTATTCTGATGATTGAGTATAGACTTAAAGAAACAAAAGGCCACCAAGTCATCTTGTGATTGCATATGTGCCTTTCAGGACAGTTCTTATTATTATTATTGCCCATTTTCCAATTTTATATGGATCCTATCTACAGCAAGGAGCTAGTTGTTGAAGTGTGTGATTTTCATGTAGTGCCCATTATGGAAAAGGTTGTACGGATGTTTAACTGGTGCTTTATTGAAGTACTTAAAAAAAAAGTTAGCAAGGGCACTCAAAAGAATTGAAAAATGAAGATTTAATTTTTAACGCAACATAAATCTCTTCCTGGTATTTCCTCTGTTTTTCAAAATGTTTTGAAATTACATCTACTTAAGTTATTTGTTGACATCAATACTCTTACCTTCAATCCCACTAGAAAAGAGAAAGCTTTAAAATCAAGTATGTAACCACTTCCCTGGGAACTTGGGAAGGTTTAGGGAAAAGCAGAAATCTGACAAGTTCTATGCATTATAAAAGGCAACATTTGTTCCTAGAAGGCATTTAGGATAGTGTTACTGCACAAAAACACTACAGTGTAGGACCTTTACTGATATGGTGTGATAAAAATTAGAAAATCTGAATTAACAATCTAATCTACATTTATAAGCAAATAAAAATGTATCTGAAACAAAATACAAATGCTCTGTTCTCCATACAACTTCTGCATATGTACCAATAAAACTAATCATGGTCTTAAAAACACCATCCACACCTGACAGTATGGGAATATTTGCTTGAGAAGTCAACTCAGCTTATTAGAAGTACATGAGTAGCATCTTTTACAGTACCTAATGAACGAGATTTTGATGAGTGGGATGTTGAAATGGGGAGCCTGGGAGAACAGATTTCTTGAGAATTATCTGCTTTGGAAGGAAGGCGACTGAAATGATCCAGGACCATATCTACATCTTCTTCATCAGCAAGCAATGATGCTTTCATGATCTAAAAAGGCAATACCTTTAGAATTAATATGCTGGCCCAAATCCAAAACACAGTTTACAACTACCAATCAATTGCTCTGCCTCAAGGCTTTTGTCCAGAGCCAGTTTAACATGTGTGTGACTGACTCTATTACATTGTATGTGCCTGCAGGATAGAAGTTTATATACAGTTGAGCCTTGAAAAATGTGGTGGTTAAGGGTGCTGACTCCCCATCAGTCAAAAATTTGTGTGTAACTTTGACTCTCGAAAAACTTAACTACTAATAGCCTACTGTTGACCAGAAGCCTTACAGATAACATAAGCAGTCAATTAATACATATTTTGTATATGTGTTATATATTATATTCTTACCATAAAGCTAGAAAATGTTTTCCCAAATTGCTGCAAACCTCCAAAAAAATCTTCAAATATATTTATTTTTAAAAATCCACAAGTAAGAGGACCCCACATAGTTAAAACCCATGACATTCAAGAGTCAATTGTAATATTCCACTTTGTATATATGAGTTTTTGCCAGAGCCTGGCACACAGTAATTGCTCACCTGTTTGCTTAATGAGTAATTTCCAAGTCAAACATAAGTCAAAGGCTAAACTCCTAACATGCCAAAAGGCATGGGAAATTTGAGACAAGAGTTGAAAGAAGTTTCTACTGGTTTTTTAAAAAAACTTTTAACTTTTGTGAGCACTTCTCCAGAGCCTCAAAACAACCCTGTGAAGTAAACAAAATAATATTGTGTAGAGAAAAAATCAGTGCTCACAGATGTTAAATGACTTGCCTAAAAGACAAATAGTAAGAGTTTAAAGATTGGGGTTAGAATCCAGTCTTCTGTATCTCAATATAGCCTTCCCTCCCCAAATGGGAAAATGAAGCCTAAACATGATCCATATTTCTGTTTTCTCTCAGTCCAGTGACCCCTCAGTGCTCTTAAGTGAACAATCAAGGAAATGGCCTCTTGTTATACAAGAGAGATAAATATTAGTTTTACATTTAATATAAAACAGGACTGTTGTAGTAAGGGTGGGTTAGAAATTCACCTGCAAGACATGTGGATTAATTCCCAGTGAAGATGCAATGTGTGTTGAGGCAGACACAGGTTCCTGATCTTCAGGCATGCTCTCTTCTAATATGGAATCCGAAACTGGCTCCTGGGTGATATCTACCATGTCACTGTCCAGTTCCACAACCCTCCCTAACTGCTCCACTTCTGGGCTCTGGCTCTGGCTCTGTAGACAGTAGAAAGATCAGGGAAGCAGCATTAAATTACCAAAATAGACATAGAGCTTCTAGACCACATGTAGTTCATGCAGAATGATATAGCAATAGGAAGTTCTGACCATTCTATGATAATGTGAGGTAGCATATTTGCTCAAGAGGACTCAACAACAATTACCCCAAATCTCCCCTGTAAGTACTAGAAATCCAAATGAGGATTCATGGCATCACGCTTTTGTAATATTATAGTTTGGTGTCTAGAATCTATGCCAGCACTGATACTAAACAAATGGTAGTCTTCAAAGATTATGTCTTACATGATTTAGCTAGCAACTGTAATTTTGATTTATATAGCATTAACCCTGCATCCTCACACTGTCTTATAGCCAGAAGTCATTTGGAAAATAGAATAAAAGATAGAAATATAAAAATTTCCAGTAACTTTTCAATTTCTTAAAGAAAACATTAAGAAATAAATTTATAGTTAACACTATTCTGGACATGGCATTTGTATCTTGGGTGACTAAATCCTAAGTTTAGTTGGGTTCTATCTATGCAGTACAGTTTAGGATACAAGGAATGCTACTCTAATTTCCCAAAAGGAAAAACAAAGTAATAATATTAGGAACAATTTTGACATGGGAATAATTTCTTTATGTTTGAAAAGTGTCAAGAGTTATATTTACATTTATTAAACAGCTTTAAAGATATAGCCATGACTCAGAGAAAGACAAGTACCAATTGATTTCACTCATTTGTGGCATGTAACAAAGCAAAACTGAAGAACAAAACAGCCGCAGACTTACAGACTCCAAGAAGGGACTAGCGGTTACCAAAGAGAAGGGCTTGGGGAGAGTGGGTGGGGAGGAAGGGAGAAGGGGATCAAGGGGCATTATAATTAACACTCACAATATAGGTAGGTGACAGGAAAGGCAGTATAGCACAGAAAAGACAACCAGTGACTCTACAGCATCTTACGATGCTGATGGACAGTGATTGCAATGGGGTAGGGGGGACTTGATAATACGGGTGAATGTTGAAACCACAATGTTGCTCATGTGAAACCTTCATAAGATTGTGTATCAATGATACATTAAAAAAATATAGCCATGACCAACAGTTTATGGTTTGAAAAATAAACACTTGTAAAGCTTTTAAGATAATTGGTTCAGTACAAATTCATTAAATATGTCCTAAATTTGAGTATGACCTGGTAAAATGTTAATAAGTGGCTAAGCCAATTTATGAAACATTCTCAAATCAAAAGTTCTATCAATTATTTTTCTTATCATAGTACCATTTGTAGATTATTAACCTCCCACGATTTTTGGCTTATCTTTCACAAGTAGCCTATTTCATGCTAAACCTCAAATGGTGCTATTATAGAACAGACAGTTAAAACATTTTTTTTCATTATTTCTTTGGACAAAGAAACAACCATTAGTGTAACTTTTTCACTTTATTTTTAATGGTTTATTAGCCATTACTTCCCTGCATTCCTGTAATAAAAATCCTTACTAAAAGAACTTTGTTCCTATTTATAATTGTAGAAAAACTGAGGTATTGGATACCACTTAAGATATGAACAATCCCCAAGAAATGCTCTAACAAAACTCTAACAAAAGGCAAAGATGATACTATTTTTTTTTTACCTTTTGGGGAAGCTATAATGCAGGTCTGACTACTGTGCTTTAAAATTCTAGAAAAAAAAAAAAAAAGCAGCCCTGGTGAAGATGCACCCATGGTAATTATAAGAATTACAGGAACACTTCACTCCAGTGGCTCCTTAATGTTAGTTTTTAACCAATTCACTTTTAGGAAACTCTCCTCTGTTAACCTGTCAGTTAGGATACCCTTCCTCTGTTGGGCCTTGTCTGTACCTATGCTATATGATGTCAGGTTGTACTATAATTTCTTGCATATATATTTTGTCCCACCAGACTGTCAAGGCTTGAAAATAGAGATTATGGCCTATGGTTTTCTATATCTAACACCAAGCACATGGTTAAATTCAACATTTGCTGAACACTTTATTATTTCTGTTGCCTAATGCAGTGCCTGGCACACAGTAAAGAAGGCAATAACAGTGAAAGGACAAGAAGGAGTGAAGACGGTTGGGAGAAAAGGGAAAAGGGTGAGGATGGCTTATCACAGTACTCAACAAAGGAATAACATCAAGAATTGTTTACTTAGAACACTTTTAGGCAAAACAGGAGGAGATTTCATCAAATAACTAGATTTAGAGACCTAAGGGATCAATCATATCTTTAAAAATAATGCTAAGGATCAAGATTTTTTTCACTCCACCCTCATACACAGACTTCAAAGTTATGAAATGTCATCTAGTATGTAGATAAGGAAATGAATTACTATGAAACTATGAGAACCTGGTAAGTTCCTAGAATTCTTGATATGTGAATTTTGTTGCATTATATCTAAGTAATTGCAATAACCACCTCCCTCCCAAGTCCCCAAAAGATGTCTGTGTACGTTTTTCAGAGAAATCTTGGGAGACCAGGTGTTTCTTCAAAGCTAGTCCTGGAAAGACAAGTAAACTAATGAAAAAGTGATGGCTCAAAAATTGAAGAGGAAATTTAAAAAGGAAATCCCCGGGAGATCTATGGAAAAGAAAGGCAAATACTAGGAGAAGCAGTCAGAGTATCATTTTAACTCTCCCTTTCCTACACTGTAACCTCTTGAAAGTAGTATGTCTTTTTTATGTCCAAATACCAGCAGAGGTACCTTACAAATACTAAGTACACAGATAACATCTGTGAAATGACTATTATATATGTAAGTATATATATATATATATATATATATATAGAGAGAGAGAGAGAGAGAGAGAGAGAGGTTTCATGACTGAAACCTTTAATGATTTTAGAGACCTCTACTCTCCAACTCAAAAGAATCCTCCTCATACAAAGCTGCCAATACACTAAAGATACAGCATCTCCTAATGCAGTGGGTAAAGTAATTCAAGTAGGTAAAGAAAATAAAGATGCCCTTATTCAAAAAAGGGTGAACAACTAAACTTGGTCAAACAGAGATTTAAATAATTCATACTGTACTCTGAGCCAAATATTTAATCCAGTATTACTACTGTTGTCTGCATCCAAAGCAACTTGTTTTCTAACTGCAAGTAATATATATATTCGTTTTGCTGGAAAACCTGCCCTGTCAACAATACTGTGTTCTCTCAGAAATTCCATGTCAGGGTGTCAACAGCTCACCAAAGTAGCATGTATGTTTCTACACATATATTCAAAGATATTACTGCATAAGGCATAGGAACTAGAAAGACTAATACCTGGAGCAAAAAGGCTTGTGGCTACACAACCATTTTTATGTATCTTTATATAATATATAGATTACATAAATACATAAAATACTAAATATTGATTCACTGGATAAATAGATATGGCTGCCATTCTGTTTTTTTAAAGTATACACAAGATGAAATGGGATTTTCTTTAAAATTTTTAAAAAACTTATTTGAATGTGCTAAGTAAACAATGCTGTTACTGAGCAAGTCAAGTAGTCTGCACCTTGATGGTAATGAACACGTTACCTTTCAGTATAAGGTTGAGGTAAAAAGCTACATTTCTCTCTACCTGAGTGCCAAAGATCTGAGGTCTATAAACAAACAGTTCTGAAACCTGGCCGTATATTTCAATCATCCGGGGAAAAGAATTTACAATATAAATATGCATGAGCTCCATGCCAAATCTATGGAATCAAAGGTTACCTAAGTATTGATCCAGTCAGCTGAAAACTGGATCTCAGGTCAGAATTTTGGAACTTATGTTCTAGTGACCAAACAAAATGTTTCTGTAGCTGACCTAATTCATCTGTGTGATGAAGGTTTATCTGCCAACATTTTCTCTAATTTAAAAGGAATAGAAGAGACGACTATGTGAAAATTTAGTTACCTTTTTGTTTTCGGTTACTTAGATTTACTTGGTCTTTTAGGAGCAAAGCAAGGCTTAAAAACAATGTGAATGAGGGGATTGAGGATACAATATAAAATCAACAGAATGTGACCATTAAACAAAAATGTAAATCTTCCCAATACATGAAGAACCAGCCCCTCAAAGTCAGGGAACCAACCTGAGATTGTGAAAGGAAAAAAATATGCTACAGCAAAATGAAGAAACATCATATCATGGAAATCAACCTCTCCAGGTGGCCAGGTGATAGTGTGAAAATAGCCATCTTGAGGCTCAGACAAAAATACTGTGCTGTCTGCCCCCCAGTTCATTTAAATGGCTCAAGTATGTTCTTCATGTCAAGTAGAATGTAGGCCTTTGGTGCTAATAACCAAATTACTATGAAACCACTGGCATTTCGCACACGCATCCCTTAGGTCACAGGGCAATATGAAGGAAGACTTCTCCAGAGTCCCAGATTATTGTTCTAACACATTAGCTTGAATATTTAAACAAGCCATTTCTCCTATTTCTAATTACCCCATCCAAAAGATCGAAGACCAGCTCTTTTCTCAACCAAGGGAATGTCAGAAAAAGATCCCCATTCACTGTAAGGATCAAAATAGGCAAGAATACACTGAACAGGGCTCTTCCCTATAACCTTGTTCTTCTGAAAATTTTTGGTGCTGTTTTTCACAGAGCTCTCACCTACTAAAGTGTCATCACAGGAGTTTATAATTATTTCTTACCATTAATATTCTGGAAGTTAAAGCTAAAAACCACTGATTGTCAACATTACAAAATTTGCTCTGTCTGTCCACAGATGAAGCTTTTCTTTTTCAGCTGCATCTTTAGAATCCTACGTATTACTTTTATTGGTAGAAAAGAAGGTTCTCTCTTCTCCTAAGAAATAGATGTGAAACTAAAAAACACTTTGGAAAGAACTATACAAAGTATATAATTTACAAAAACTGAACACAGATAACCAGAAAACCAAGTCCATTCACAGCATTTTTTTTTAGTTCAGAAGAGTTTTTTTAGGGGGTATTCTAAATGCTACAAAGATTATAAACATAAAAGTTAATATATTTCCCGTTTCCCACCTTTATCATACCCCACTGTATGCACAAACAAACATGAACATACATACACAACAATCTCCAGAAAATGCCTCCCAAGTAATTATTTAATAAATCATAAAAATCGCACATTTCAGCAGCCATAAGAATTGTAGCATGGAAAATTCCAAAGGACCTGCTTTTAGCAGCTGAGAGGTAGGGGATTTACTGGCTTTACAAAGAAATTTTATATCAAGTTTTCTTCTTTGAGGGAGTATGGCATCAAAGAAAAGAATTTTTCTAACTTGATTCAACATAAACAACATCCAAATGAAAGTAGAACTCTTTATGAGTTGGCAAAGAAACTACCTGATATTTAAGTTACAAACCTTTCCCTACAAGGACAAAATTCTTATACTGACTTAACAGTACTGAAAAAGAGTATGATACAAGTAATCACAATAAACAATCCAGCCCCTACTCTCCATCAAGTAATTGATTGTATTCTAAAATTTTTTCTATTTCATAAAGATTATGCATTGTTAAAATACAAATATCAAGAGTTTATCTGAAGTATAAGCAAACCACTTGAGAAAAAATGGAGTTAAAAACCCTTGTAGAAAGCTAATTGAATTTTTGAAAAACCACAGAGGTAAAGAACAAGCTTAAACTTTACATCAGATAGTCAACAAAAATAGGATTTACTGTGCATCAACCCACACAAGCAAAATGCTATCTTAAGTTGATCACTGAGCAGAGATTTCAGCAAGTCCAAATGAAAGAGAGGGAGGTGTTTAAGAATTACAATCTGTAGAACGCATGATCCAAACAGCAAGAGAATTCTTTAAATCTCTCAAGTAAAAAACTGATGCCAGTACCACCTCAGGCCCTCCCTTGTACTTGTCTCAACGTGATTGCCAATACATTTGTACTCTTCAAAGTTCCAGGGGTCAGAAAACAGCTTTGTACTAGCTGAATGACTTGCTTTCAACTTCTGCATCACGGATTCCATTCAAATTCATTGTCCTGTCTCTACCTGGGGTGAAGGTGCTGGCTTGCCATTAAGAGCCATCTGGAATGGGGTGGGCTGGCCTGCGGGAGGTAAAGGAGCAGTCTTCAGCTTCTTTGTGCTAGTTTTGGAGGGCCGTTCCTCCTCCTCTTCATCAGAATCCTGAAGGCCATACTTAGAAAAATGGGAGACCTAAGGAAGAGAAGAATCCAACAAAATCAATTTTACATCTGTTAAATTCAGAAGAGCTTCCACAATACTTCTAGAATTAGCTAGAGAGAGAGAGAGAGAGAGAGAGAGAGGGGAGACATATGAAAATATTTAAAGCACAATGAAATGTCACCTGTCATACTTTACTGTTTTTCTAAGATTTAGATGATGTTTGGGTGCACATACTAGCTGCTCGTATAATTACTAAATGAATATATTAATATAAGACCCCAAATCCAGTTTCATATCTACATACTGCCTAGTTGGTTGCTATCTACACAAGGGCCTTCAACAAGTTAAATAATCCAACTAGACTATAAGAGAAAAGAAATTGGGTTAAACTATCAAGGAAGGGAGGAAGTCAATCTCTACATCTCCAGAAATCTTTTTAAAAGATACAAAAAATTCTGACATCCCTAATGGTGCCACACATTAGGAAAACCAAACCTCAGAAGTGTATCTAAATGCTCATAGGATGGGGTAGAGGATTTGAATCGTAAGTGCATAAAGCTTAACTCCTTATTCCTCTGGTTTTAACCAGAATTTATTTTGGAGAACATCATGATATACCTCTGTATCTGTTTCCTAATTTGCAAAAATAAAAGAGAATTTAAGAGAAGCTCTCTTCTAGCACAAACATTTTGTCTCTTAACTACAGTTTATGTTTGTAAGAACTAGGTTAAGTGACTATACCTTAAACACCCAAGAACCCGTTTCAGGACGGTACTCTTTGAACTGAGCTCCCTGTTTCCTTGAAGCTGCTTCCAATCTTCCCTCATAGTTGATATCAGCAAGTCGATCTGGGCTCTTTATTAAACAACGAGATGTTTTATCTGTTGGCCAAACTCCATCTAAAGTAACTTCAGCCTTCCTGTAATGTACAACCAAGTAAAGTGTAAAACCAGAAAGGTTATTAAGGCCAGAAAGCCAAGTAACATCTATATAAATAACAAACAAAAGTACCTGTTACTTTAGAATTACTTTGCAGATGTTTCATAAACTTGGGTGTTGCCCGCCAAAGGTAGATAAGCTTAAGTGCAAGGAATTACCCCACATTACCTAGCTCAGTATCTAGTTCAAGTCAAATTCCATTTATTTGATATAACCATGGTACAGCGATTATTCCCAACTAATTTTAATAACACTTAAGCTCTGCATCCTTGACCAAGTCCAATGCTAATAGTCCAGTGGTCATAGCACACTGTTAAGACATAAATCTTACTGAAGGTCTTAAAGTGCTATTGTACTTACAGCAACAACCAATGATTAACAACAAATGCTTGCAGGATGTAGTATTAGGACATCATAACATTAACTATTATATAATGTGTGTGAGGATTACTATAATAGGGGTAATATACTCCTTCTAATATCAATATATAATATCACTGACATCAAGGACGTGTGCCCTGTTCATTCTGAATGCCTTGCACCTAGTACAGTGACCAGCAGCACATAAGAAAAGATATTTTAAACGTTATTTTTTATTGTGGTAAAAAGGTATAACATAAAATTTACCATCCTAGCCATTTCTAACTATACCATTCAGCAGTGTTAAATATATTCACGCTGTTGTGCAACCCATCTCCAGACTTTTTCATCTTGTAAAACTGGAAACTCTAAACCCATTTAAAAAACATCAGAACTCATTTAACCAAATATGTGAGGGTTTATTTCTGGGCTTTCTATTCTGTTCCATTAGTCTATATGTTTGTCTATATGCTAGTACCACTCTACTTTGGTTATTGTAGCTTTGTAGTTAGATTTGCTCCGGCTTTGCTCTTTTTCAAGATCAGTTTGGCTATTCTGGGTCCCTTAAGATTCCATGATTTTATGAGGGATCTTTTTCTATTTCTGCAAAAAAGGCTGCTGGAATTTTGACAGTGATTACATTAAATCTGTAGATCACTTCGGATGATACAGACATCTTAATGTTAAGCCTTCTAATTCATGAACATGGGATATCTTTCCATTTATTTGCCTTCTTTAATTTCTTTCTACACTATTTTATAATTATCAGAATACACATCTTTTGCATCCTTGGTTAAGTTTATTTGTAAGTATTTTTTGTTTTTGATGCTATTGTGAATGGTTTTCTTAATTTGATTTATGGATCTTTTGTTGACATAGAAGTCCAACTGATTTTTGCACGTTGCTTTTGTATCCTGTTACTTTGCTGAATTCATCTATTCTAACAGTGGTTTTTGGGGGAGAGGGTGGTATAATCTTTAGGGTTTTCTATAGATAAGATTATATCATTTGCAAACAATGATAATTTTACTTCTTCCTTTCCAATTTGGATGACTTTTCTTTTTCTTGCTTAACTGCTCTGACTAGGACTTAAAAGTATGATGTGTTTGAGTGGCAAAAGCAGGTATCCTTGTCTTGTTCCTGATCTTAGAAGGAAAGCTTTCAGTCTTTCACTATTGAGTATGGTATTTGCTGTGGGCTTCTCAAATACGGCCTATATTATGTGTTAAGGTAGTTTCCTTCCCTCTCATTTACTGAGTATCTTTAGCATGAAAGGTTGTTGAATATTGCCAAATGCTTTTTCTGCATCAGTTGAGATGATCAGGTGATTTTCTTACTTCATCCTATGTGATGTACTACAATGATGGATTTTCATGTTTAATGATTCTTGCACTCCAGAAATAAATCCCACTTGGTCATAGTGTGTATCTTCTATGTACTGTTGAATTATGTTTGTTAGTGTTTTGTTGAGGATATTTATACACACCAGTAATACTAGTCTGTAATTTTCTTGCTTAATAGTGTTTTTGTCTAGCTTTGGAATGAGGATAATGCTTGCCTCATAGAATGAATAAGGAAGTTTTCCCTCTTCTAGTTTTTCTGAAGAGTTTTGGGAGAATTGCTGTCAATTCTTCAAAGTTTGGTAGAATTCACCATTAGTCACCTGGTCTTGGGCTTTCTTTGGAGTGGTGGAGGGAGGGGGCAGAGGGACATGGGTTTTATTATGGATTCAATTTCCTTATTAGTTACAGGGCTGTTCAGACTTTCTGCTTCTTTGTGATTTGATCTTGGTAGGTTGTGAACATAAATAAATGACTTTAACTATGGTTCTTTCACTTCGCTAAAGAGATGTTAGAAGCTAGTATCTCACATTAAAATACAGAGAGAGTTAAAGCATGGTCACAGCCAGAAATAAGAAAAAAATAAAATTCTTCAAAAGTGTTTTTGGAAACAAACAGTTGGACCCAATAATATTAGGGAAAAGGAGTCAAAAAGTCAGTGTAGCATTTCTTTATCACATATATATATATATTTTTTATTTTGATATCATTAATGTACAATTACTTGAACATTATGGTTACTAGACTCCCCCCATTATCAAGCCCCCCCCTACATACCCCATTAAGATGCTATAGAATCATTACTTGTCTTCTCTGTATATACTGCCTTTCCCTTGTCCCCCCACCCTACATTATGTGTGCTAATTGTAATGCCCCGTTTTCCCCCTTATCCCTCCTTTCCCATCCATCCTCCATAGTCCCTTTCCCCTTGGTAACTGTTAGTCCATTCTTGGGTTCTGTGAGTCTGCTGCTGTTTTGTTCCTTCAGTTTTTTCTTTGTTCTTATACTCCACAGATGAGTGAAATCATGTGATACTTGTCCTCTGCCTGGCTTATTTCACTGAGCATAATACCCTCCAGCTCCATCCATGTTGTTGCAAATGATAGGATTTGTTTTCTTCTTATATCATATATATTTTTAAATGAAAGTGGAGAAACAATAACCACTCGTACTTGTCAGAAAAGCAAGTGCAGAAAATAGATTAATATGAACACATTTGTATTTGAGAAAAAAAATTGTGATTTAGCTGATTATTTTCTAAGTAGGTATATAAATTCATACCTATTTAGCCCTTCACCCTCAGGTGGCTTCTGATCATCATCTATGTAGACAATCACTTCTTTCCTTCGGATATGCACAATATCATCCAAATTTAGATTTGTCAAATTCACTTCTCCTTCAAAATAGATTGAACCATAACCTACAAGTCAGAGCAAATAGTTAAAAATTCAACCTGTAGAGAGAGTAAATACCTACTTCATACTTCTAGTTATTAAATAATCAGAAACAAGAAAGTTTAGACATTAAACAGTATTTTAAATCATCCAGCGACATCCTTGAATGGATTATTTCATCCATCAAATAAACTGTTATTTGGTATAACATCTATATTTTGACCAGTTATGGTATCCTCAAAATAGCCTTCTTAAATCTCTTCCCAAGTATCTGTACTGCTGCTACATAAACAAACTTTAGCACCTAGCCTGCGACCGAGTTAAAATATGGGAATCCTTTTTAATACAGATAGGTGAGATTTTTTTCTCCCTAAAGAAAATTACATCTTAATAATTTAATAATACTAAGTTGAACCTAAATATTACCCGTCTCTTGTCACCTATTCAATTTTCTCAGTACTTCTTGCTGTTCACAGTATATTCTTTAATTGTAGAAAATTGCAATGAACCAAGCAGGCACCAAAGAACCAAATTGTTACCAGAGATTAGTCTTGTTACTTGTCAAAATGTCTACTACTCAGGCCAAGGTGGGTCCAAATATAAGAATAAAATAGACTCAGCTATTAAAATTTCCTTTACTCAATTACAAAAATGAGGTGCAGATCTCTGGCTTACACACTACTAACTCCTAAACCACACTCACCTTTACGACCAATAGTGAAATCAGAGACAATGCATTCTCCCTTATCATTGGTAATTTTAGCAAGGTCATCCATAGATGGAACAGTATAGTAACCAGCCTTAGTGAGAACAATACCTATGACAAAGAAACAGAAAATAAAACATTGTGATTGTTCTTAGGTAGAGGAATTTTTAGTAATATTTATTTCACCTTTTCCCTTTTGAAATTTTTCTACAGAATGAGTATTTCTAACAATAATTATTAATTATACTGAAATAATCAGTAATGAAATTACTATATAGAGAAAATATATAGGAATAAAAGCATTTTCTAAGAAACACTACTCTTAGGAGAAACCATGTTTTTTTTTAAAGCTTCAGGTCAAGTAAGTTTGGGGAACTTATCCACACATAGCCACAATACAGGCTGGCAACTCATAAAATAATGAAGTCTACTTAACTTCACTTAATCCAGTGTTTCCAAAATTTAATTTACCTCAGAACTTTCTTTTCATATGACACCTATTAACTACTGCACTATGAAAGGCACTCCATAAAATACATTCTGTGAAAGGCTTACTTAATCCATTTGTTCTTTTGTTTTACATATGGAGATACCAAAACCCAGTGTGGAAAGAACCTATCTTGGCTTACATAGTAATTTCAGTGGAGCTAAAACTCCAAACCCAATCCTTTCATAGCCTATAGTCTTCATAAACCTCTCATATCTTTCAAATTTATATCCCCAAGCAGAGAGCTAAAACAAAGATGAAAAATCCTACACGAAAAAGTCCCACAGACAAATGGAAACTTAAAGGTCTACATTAAGTGTACAAAATATTAACTAGGCAGATAAGACCTCAAGGAAACAGAAAATTGGTACGCTTGTTCTAATTGTTCCTTGTCTCATTATGTAGAGATCAGGCTAACTTGCTCCCCAAGAGAAAAAATTTAAAGCCAATATCAGATCAAACTCCAGCCTCCAGCAATGCCAATGCCCACTTACATACTTAACTTGCTTTTCTAATGGCAATGTTAGAGGGTTGCTAGAGTGTCCTTGAGAATAGGATTTTAAATTGGGAGGTGGCAAACACGGTTAATGAGAAAACTAGAAACAATAAAAAATTTAGACTGGGTATTTGAAGAAAATACAATATAATAAAAAATTCATGTACATACATACACACAAATATATATACTTAATGCTTAATGCTCTTTTCCTTAGAGCATCAAGTGACCAGGAGATAGCGCATGAAGGCAATAAGATGATTAGATATAAAAATTTTACAGACACTTCAAGAATAACTGTAGAACAATCCAAATGTTCACTAACAGAGAATGGATAAACCAAATGTGGCATATCTCTATAAAGGAATACTACTCAGCAATAAATACGAATGAACTATTGATTTATACTTCATGGATAAAATCTCAAAAAAGTTAGAGTGAAAGAGAGTATGTATAGTATGATTCCATTTATATGAAATTTGACAGAAACCAGACTGTGGTTAACTTCTGGGGATGCAGACACATAGAACTTTCCAGGGTGAAAGAAATGTTCTATCTCTTGACTGAGGTGTTGGATATCTGAGAATATGTCTCAATTCACTGAAATGAACACTTAAGATCTATATAATTCACATGTAAATTGTACCTCAGAAAATAAAAGTAATGTAATGACTTTGATCAAAACCCAAATGAGATGTTGTATCAACACAGAAAAAAGGCAAGCTTTAAATATCTGATCACTGATAAAGATTAGATCACAAGGCACTCTAATCTTGTAGTCTCTACTGTTTCATGGATTATTTTGGAAAAAACTAATCAGTTCACTGTTGGGAGAAAAAAAAGTACAGAAGTAAGGTGATAAATAACTATAGCAACAGCTACCATTTGAATGCTTATACATGTCAAAAATTATGGTCTATATACTTAATCTAATTCAAATCTGAAAAAACCTAAAATAATTATCACTATCATTTTAGTTAAAAAGCTGGTAAGTGATCTGTGTGAGTTTGTAAAGCTAGCAAAGATATGAGGATAGTTTCTCCAGCTATAAAATTTGGGATCTTTAAATTATACCAGGAATAATTAGTGACATGAATTTTACTACAAAGGTATAAAATGTTAATTACAAATCAAAGCATATGTGAAAACTGTTTAAATGTTAACTACTATAAAATGTAATAGAGAACATATAAAGGTACACATTGCTGATTTCCACTATGTTTGAAAATCTGTGACAAACAAGGTCTTGAATGACTGGTAAGAGATTACTCATGTACTAATCTGAATCTGACCTGCTGGATGCGTATGGTAAGTATTATTTTCTATTTCTTCTCGGTCATCCTGCAGTGACTCCTCATGAAAAGAGGTCTCTTCACTACTTCCTTCCAGACCATTTCGCAAGGCAGCACGCATGTTTAATGCAACAATGGTATCATCCACACTGTTGCTGCTATTGTGTTTATTTCCAGAACCCTCTAGGGTTTGAGGAATGGGTTTGGCAATAGGGTTACTATAAAAACGTGACACAAGAGAATCATCATCTCCATCCTGCTGATGGTTCTCATCAACGGGTTTGCTCAGGAAACTGAATCTGAAGAGAGAGTAAAGAAACAAATAGTGTCTTAGCAACCTGTAGTAGCAGTAACAATAATTAACAGCTAATCCTTTGAGCCTTTACTGTCTGGTATTGTTCTAGGTAATTCCATGTATGAAAAATTCATTTAATACTTAAAGCAATCATGTAAAACAGGTTACTATCATTCTATTTTATAGAAAACATACAAAAATAAAGTAACTTGCCCAAGGTCATAAAGCTCTAAGTGCTAGAATTGGGATTTTAACCCAAGATATTTGGCTGTTGATTCCATGCCTTTAACTGATCTATTTTCATGAATAAATAACCTTGAGCATCCAAATTTTTTTAATTTTGGTATCATTAATATACAATTACATGAGCAACATTGTGGTTACTAGATTTCTCCCATTATCAAGTCCTCAGCTATACCCCATTATAGTCACTGTCCATCAGCATAGTAAAAGAGCATCCCAATTTTTAATTAGAGAAAAAAAGGTGCTCTTTATGTAGTATCACATAAGTAATGGTGAATTTCAAAATAAACTGAAAAAATTTTAGACTTTCAATATTATAGTCAGCAAGTTATTAGAAAATGCTACATGACAAACCAAAATAGAATTTTACCCAAAGGGAAAAAAGGGAGTGCAAAGATAGATGGATTTTTTTCACTGAAGCATTACTTTGAATATAGGAATACCAAAATAATCCATATGTCCTCTAATAGAGAACTAATTGAATGATCTACATCTACAATGGTGGCTATCGAGTACTTAAAAAAGTGAGGGCAGGTATATTCATTCATATTGATACAGAAAGGCATTTACAATAAATACAAGCAGGTTACAAAATATATCACTCATGCATAATTTCTAAATGTATATCTATAAGGATATATTTATAAATAAACAAATTTCTAAACTGTCAGAATGTATATCAAACCTTTAAGCATTAGTATATACTACTTCTTCCTTCATATACTTCTATACTGATTTTGGTTTTGGTTTGATTACAATGACTATATATATCACTTAAATAATTATCACAAACAAAATAGCCCTTATTTTAATGGAACTGACAAGTATCAAATGCATGCTAATCCTGCCCAAAACGGCATACATAGATACAAAAAAAGTTTTGCAGAATCGAACCAGAAGAACTCTCTAATCATTTTATTATCTAAAGTACTCAAGAAGCAAAAACATGATTTAATTTCTAGGTCTTTATATGCTATAATACTTCTATGAAACATTCACGAGACTTCCTAAGTTTTCACAGAATGAATAAATGTTCAGCTCAGAATCTCTTCAAAATGAGAACAGGGCTCTCTGCCCAAAACAACTGAGAACTGAAGATAATTCAGTTTACCTCTCTCCATTTTCTGGATAATCAGATGGTGAAGCTAGATCTTCCGAATCACGATTAACAGGAGAGAAGAGATTGCTATTGCTAAGGTTTTTCAAAACCAATTTCTTAATGCTCTTCCTATAAACAAAGACCAAAAAAGGGGGAGGGTAAGAACAACTTAGGCATACACAATTAAATCATAGACATTATCTTAAAAACTGCAGTTGAAAAGGGTACTCTTGTTCAACTTATATATAAAAATGAACAAATAATTTCAATTCACAAACTCTGCCTATAAATACATAACCAGAAAATAAGGTCTCAAGTATACTGCACTCTGTTGTTTGAAAAAATAAGCTAAGCATATTCAAAACAAATTGGGAAATCCTCTTGAAAATATTGATCCTTCTCTGAATCTCCTGAGCACTTTAACAACACTTAGTTCACTCATCACACTATGTCTTGTATTTCAATTATTTCTCTACATGTCTTCTCTTTAAATGTTTTTTTTTCCCCACGTTCTTTCTTTTTCCACAGTCAGGATTTATGACTGTCTCCTCACAGAACTCGGTATGCTGCACTGGAGAAAGTTGGTGAACAGATATTTGTTGACTAAATGAGAAAAAAAAAAGTTTTTAAGATGACAGGAATAGTAAAAAAACCCTGATATCCAAAGATGCAAATAATCACAAATACCTAAAAAGTTCAGGTTTGTGCACTGTAGGTTTACTTAAGGCAAGAGACTCTATAGCATACAAGCTTCAGGTAGAAGAACCATTAGGAAGAGATCTTAATCAACCTCTACTTAAAAGCTTACTGGATTAACTAGTGTATTCCATTCCCTCTTGAAAAAAGCAAACAGTTATAAGTAGCACAGTGATCTTGTACATTTGTTTATTTCTATCCTCAACCACTGAGTTAGATGGTAACAAACATCAGAATATTTGTTCCATACCTGTGTATGCTAGTTATACTCCTTATGGTAACGACGTTATTAAAAATAATGTTTTAATCAATGCAATGAATACTTGACACTAAAGAAATGTTATTTCCATGAAAACTAAAATTTGCCCTCCTATTAATGGCAGACTAGGTAATGCAAACTAACCCTCCTAGGGAGGGTAACTAAAAAAGCTAGAGCTCTTTGTAGGCTTCAAGAGCCAAGATGGTAATAAAATGACTGAACCAGCAACCTGGGGGACAAGTGGCACAGGGAGGTGTGCAGTATTTAGGGTTGCTTTTCTCCTGGAGACTTTTCTGATTCCAAGGGGAAGACAAAGAGGCTGATGGTACACTTCACAGTCTTGTGGGATTAGGGAGACAGAGATTAGACTCGGGACACCAAGAGGATGGCGACACTAGTGATTGCAATTCATTTTGCATAGGGACCCAGAAAGTCTTATATCTAGAATTCACAGAACTACAAGTAAAAACACACTGTTAAAAGTTCTGCTTTGACTTATCTCTATAAACACCTGTCATAAAGCCAACAAATCTCTGAAGGTCAGTATCATCACCCTTCAATTACTGTCAGTTTTGAAAATATAAGTGATGGAAATTTTAAAAAGCCAGACACAAAGGAGACAAGATATTTCTTCAAAGATAAATGGCCAAAAAGCACATGGTAAGATGATCAACATCATTAGTCATAAAAGAAATCCAAATTACAAGCATAAGATACCACTTCACATCCACTAGGATGGCTATTAAAAAACAAAACGGTAAATAACAACTGCTGACAAAGATATGGAGAAAACAGATACACTTTTTGCTGGCGGGAATGTAAAATGGTGCAGCTACTGTAGAAAACAGTTTGGCAGTTACTTAAAAGGATAAATGTAGAATTAACATATGACCAAACAATTTCAGTCCTAGGGATATATTACCCAAAAGAACTGAAAATGGGGACTCAAACAGATACTTGTATATCAGCATTCATAGCAGCCCTATTCACATAGCTAAAAAGGTGGCAACAATCCAAATGTCCATCAACAGATGAATGGATAAACCAAATATGGTATAGCCATACAATGGAATTTTCAGCCTTAAAAAGGAATGAAGTTCTGATATATGCTACAACATAGTGAACCTTAAAGACATCATGACAAGTAAAATAATCCAGACACAAAAGAATATTGTTTGATTCCCCTTAAATGAGGAAATTTATACTGACACAAAGTAATACAGAGGTTAAAAGAGACTGAGGGAAGGAAGAAATAAGGAATTACTGTATTATACAGTTACTGTTTGGAATGATGAAAAAATTATAGAAGTAGTGATGATGGTCACACAATATTATAAATGTACTTAATGCCACTGAATTGTATACTTACCATAAAATTTATCATTTCAACCATTTTTATGTTTTTTTTACAAGAAAAGTTAGTAAGTAGTAAAAAAAAAAGGTAAAATACAAGTGATTTGAGGCACACATTTTAGAGGCTTTTAAATATTAAAAACTGATAAATTAAGGATAAATGGATAAATTTACAGATGTGTTCATAATTTTTGTGATAGTTGAAGTTAAGAAAATTAAATAGCTAAAATATCCAACCCCCCCCCCCAAAATCAGTATGAATACAAAGACCTAAAAATTAGCAGGCTCCATCTTTAAGATCACCATACCCAACAACTACAAAATGTACATTCTTTTCAAATAAAAACTAAACCGTATGTTTTTTTAAATTAACCATATGTTGGACTATGAAAGCAAGCTGCAAATTTCAAAGAATTGAAATCACTGGGAGTACTTTTACACATAAGCTAGAAACCATTAACAACAAGGTAACAAAAATCTCCAATTTACACTTGTAAATAACCCAAGGAAATCAGAAAGCATTTGACTATCACATAATTATTTGAATGATGAGTATTCCATATCAAAAGTTACAGACTGTAAATGGAGCTGAACAAATGCATGTATTTGGAAAGAATGAAAGCTAAACATCAAAGAGCTAAGCATCCATTTAGAAAAAAGACAGAAAATTAAATACCAAAAAGAAAGGCAGGGGAGAGGAATTAAAGATAAAATGTTAGTGAAAATATAATAAAATTTAAAATAAAATAGGGAACAATCACAGAATAGAGACCATCAATAATGCCAGAAGTCTTCCTTGAAAATAACCAATAAAATTGGTAGATCCCTGACCAGAATAACAGAAGACACACAACCTGGAAACCCCCTGGACTGTACCTATGCAACCCCAGCTGCCCCATTAGTGTGAGCCCAGCTGGCATCTACCCAGGAGACCTCTGAACCATGCCTTCTGACATGGCTGTCCTGCCAGCACAGCCCTGGCTGGCAAGAATAGAGGAGACCCCTGGCCCATGTTCTGGCAGCCCCTGCACCAGGATACCCTGGTTCATGCCCACCCAGCCTCCAGTAAGCCAGCCAAAACCATTCTTACACAAAGCCAGGCCTTCAAGATTGGGAGAGGTAGCCCTTTCACCTAACCTATAGAAAAAAAAAAAAAAAAAAAACAGAGAAAATCAAATAAAATGAAGACACACGAATATGCTTGAAACAAGGAAGAGAAGGCACAAAAAAAACCTATGCCACAAATGAAAACAAGGATAACTCTACAGAATCTACCAAAATGAAAAAGAGTAAGGATATTTTTTAACAACTTTATGCCAATAAATCTGGAATTTTAACTACTTCAAATGAACAAATATTATAAAAACATAACTTGCCACCAATGACTCAAAAAATAAAAAAGGTGAAGAGTTCATAAGTTTTAAATAAATTAAATCAATAATTTAAAAACAACCTTTACTGCAACTACTACTTCCAGGCCCTTATATCTTCACCAGTACCCAACATTTAATGAAACAAACAAACAAAAAGGCCTATCTTACACAAACTCTAGCAGAAAATAATCTGTTTATGAGTTCAGCATAAACCTTATACCAAAACCAAAGAAACATTCAGGCCAATTAAGTCATGAACACAGATGGCAAAATATCCTGCACAAAATTTACATTAAATCTTACAATCAAGGAAGCTACCAAACACTATCAAGGCCTGTGGAAAGGACTCAGGAGCCAACCTGAAAGGACTCCTGCTGGCTGAAGATAGGACTTGATCATCATAGAAAACAGTAACTGCAATGGTCTGAAACAGTGACTGAGTGAGGAGAGAAGAAAGATTGTTTCACATGAAGAACATAATAACCAGAGGACAAGAAACTAAACATTAAACTATCAGCGTCAGGCAAAGTGAAGAGGACTGGGATTAGAAATATGAAGTGAGATAAGTACAAAGGACAAATAAGAGAAGCCAAAGAACAGAAAAGTGTAGCAAAACTAATTTGGGAAAGCAGAACTATGTGACTTCAAAGACTAGATTTGTTTCAACAGTAAAATACTTCACAAGCAAAACCAATGATTCTTATGTATTTTGCCATATTTATGTCATTGTGTTCAACTGGCTTATGGGAATATAGATATGAAGTATGTAGGAATGAATCTGACCTTTATATATTTAACTTGTATCCCACAACCTTGCTACATTTACTCATTAGTTCACAATTGACATACACTAAACTGCACATACTAAGCTGTACGATTTGATAAGTTTTGACATTTGTATACAACAGTGAAACATCACAACCAAGAAAAATAGCCAGACATAACATGCAGAAGTTTCCTCATATTCCTCATAACTGCTCCATTGTACTCTCCTAGACATCTCCCTTACCAGCAGGCAGTAACTTGCATTTTCTAGTATTTTACGTAAGTGAAAAAAGCCATTAATTTAGTAATTACATGATAGAATACAATTCCATCAGTTAGGTTATGTGTGAAACAAACACTGAAATGATTACTGGAAAATAAAATCATATCCATTTGAAGTGTGTATTTACAACCAGAAACATAAAAATATGCCCTCTTCCTGACAGTTCTCCCTATCCCTATTCAGTTTAAATGATATCCTTAGAGGAGCTTTCCTTCATCATTCTGTTAGTCTCACCTACAGTGGCAATCTCTACTTCTGTCACTTGTCTCACTTTTCATTACTCTGCAAGACATTTCTCTTCCCCCACTGACTGTGAACTCAATGGTAGTGGAATGTGTCTTGTTCACAGCTGCATTCCCAGTGCCCATTACACCTGGCACTTAGTAGTTTCTTGATATATGTTTGTTGAATGAAGGAATGAAAAAGAAGTATTAAAGAAAATTACCAAATTTTGTTATTCAGAATAAAAAAATGTACCAGCTTACTCTATAGTAAATTCCCTCTGACTAGTAAGAAAAGGAAAAAGGAAAAAGACATGGCATTGGTAAGGTTCACTAAATTTGTCTTTCAGAGCAAACAGAGCACTGTTCTAGTGCTGGCCATAAGTTCCTCATGAGCCCTTTACTATCTGTGCTACTGCAGATAGTAAACTATTTACAGAGCCATAAAGTGGTAAGGATTCTGGGCAATCTTTGAAGGTATAACAAAGATTTGCTGACAGCTTGGATGTGAGATGTACAAAAAAGTCAGGGATGATTCTAAAATTTTTGGCCTGAGCACCTAGAATGATAGAAATGCAGTTACCTGAGAGAGGGAAGGCTTTAGATGGAACAGTTTTGAGGTAGAAGATCAGGAGTTCAGTTTTTGACATTTTAATTCTGAATTAAATATCTCTTAGACCTCCAAGTGGAAATGCTGAGAAGGGCTGGGAATCACCAGGCTACAGGTGATATTGAAAGCCATGAAATAAATTAAATCACTGTGGGAGTGAGTAAAGAAAATGTTATCAAGAACTGAGCCCAGGGCTCAGTCCAATTTTAAAAGAATGGAAAGAAGAGGAACCAGCAAAAGAGACAGAAGGAGTGACCCGTAAGATAGGAAGAAAACTAGGTAAGTGTGGGGTTCCAGGAAGCAAAATGTACACTGTCTCCCCCTCATCCTTTTTATTTGTATATTATACTTGCAAATCCTAAGGAGACCTGGTGAAATTGCCCTCAAAGTTGTTTGGTGATCTGATGGCTGGATTGGTGAATCTAAGCTCTTTTTATCCACTGTGTCAAACATCTCGCTAAATGCTGGCAACATACACATGAAGACAGTCCCTGCCTTCAAAATAATCCAATGAAGTTCTAAGAAATGTATAAAATTAGACTTTCTATCTTTTACAATGCAGCAAACCACCATATTTTTAAGGAAAGGTGTGGTAATTTTTAAACAACATTCATAGACAAAGAACTATAAGTGATAAATTTCAACTTTTTGTCCAATACTAAATAAAAGGACACCACACTTTTCTTTCTGATTAGGAAAGTACTTGCTGTTAAAAGCCTATGTATGTGTGTGTGTGTGACTACCTACCTAGAAAAATAAACAACCCAGAAATGAAATGCTCTCAAATTACATCTCTAGATGTTAACTACTGTTAACAGTTTGGTACGTACTTTTCTTCAGCATTTTTTCTCTGATGCATATTTATCAACACTGTAGGGCATATTTGCTCTAATGCATAATTTAAGTGTAATCTTCAATGTTTATTAACTCTTCTATGTTGTTGTACATTTTTCTGTGTAATTATTTCATTATTGGTTCAATGTCTGCCCAGGAATTTTAAAATGTGTGTATTCTTCTTGATCAATTTGGCCAATGTGAATTGTACAAAAAGAGTTTCTCCTGCTTAAAATAAAATTATGTGGGGTGGATTAATGATTGTGCATTGAGCATTGAGTCCCCTATACAGACTTTTATTGTTGTTAACAACCATTTGATCAATAAATATGAGAGATGCCCTCTCAAAAAAAAAAAAAAATACTGCAACACAGTTTCAAAGTCTCTAACTTTTCCAAAAACAAGTCAAAATACATTACATCATCTTCTATAATGAGAAATAGTAGTCCTCTATAGAGAGAAATTGTATAGTGAGAAATCCTCTATAGTGAGAAATTTTAACTTTTATTTGCATTTCCCTAGACAAGTGAAGTTGAGATGGTATTCATATACTTATTAACAAATGGACTTTCTCATTTTTGATGAACATCTTATTTTTTCCTTATTTGTAATATATACTGAAGACTAGATATCAATTCATTAACCACTTGATAGTTATTCCTAACCACTTGATAGTTATTCCTAACTTACTGTATGCCTGTTTGCCTTTTAATGATAGAATTGGCCATACAAAAATTTTGATTATTTTATGAAGAAAAATAAATCCATAATTTCCTTGAGAAAATAAATAAAATAAAATAAAATTATGTGAACACTAACTTCTAAAAAACAAAACAGAAAAATGTGCATAATTGAAACTAGAAGCATGTTGATCAAAATATTTATATGTTAACTATGATTATCCCTGGGAATGATCAGGTCATTTTTATTATTCTCTGATCTATATTTTTTAAATTAAAAAACAAAACAAAATATAAACTGCATAACACTTGCAGTGTATTTAAATGAATAATTATATACTATTTTATACTTGGCTTATACTAACATTTTACATTTAATTTATGCTAACAAAAATAAACTCACTTGGGCATGAATGCTCCATTAGCTAAGGATGGTTCATCATCATCCAGACCATCAAAGAGATGTGACTTGGCAGTGCCTGTTGTTTGTAAAGCCTTTGGTCGGACTCTGGTGGCAGGGCGGGGTGTCAGTTTATAATGAGTAGGTGTGGTGAGAGCCTTCTGGGCTGCTGGATTTGTTGGTTTCAATCTCTGAAAAACAAAAGCATCAAGGGAAGTTCTAGTTTAATTTGAATGTATGGTTTTGGCCTTAAAAATCAGAAGACCAGAGGTCAAACCTCATCTCTGCTACTCACCCACTGGATACCTCTTTAAGTCTTAGCTCCCAAAAAACAAGGATGTGAACACTCAGCTTTGCTTGTGTGTGAATGCTAATGAACTGTCTACTGTTTCTCTATAACCAATTTTTACTCATCTCTCCAGCCCCCATTTTTAATGGTCTGACTTGTTTTAAAAAATAATTGAGATACTGCATTTGAATTGCTTGGTGAGTAGAGGAAAGATATAAGTAAACTAAAATTTAAGGTTGATTTGACAGCACTTTTACTGTTTCTATAGCACCTTTCGGATACATTTGTTTTCCTAAACAATAGGTATACAAGGGATTATATGATATGACCATTAGAAACAAAGTCTATCATATAAAACCTGTCACAATTTATTCTTCTCTTTACAATGTAGACTGTTTACACTTAAGTAACAATGAACCTTCCCAGATCTTTTTTTGCAGTTCTTTTGCATGTGCCTTTGCTTGGAATGTCTTGAACTGTATCTACGAACTTCTATACACAGACTCAAAAAAGTTAAATGTTACCTTTCTGCAAAGCCTTATAACAAACTCACCCAAGAATCTGTGTTCTTTCATTTTTAAATGTTTATTAAGACAAAATTCACCATCTTAACACATACAATTCAGTGTTTTAATTATTTATAAGGTTGTGCAACTATCATCACTATCTAATTCTAGAACATTTCTCCCAGTCCAAAAAATAAACCAAGTACCTCCCCCAGTTCCACCCCTTATCCCTTGGCAAACATGAATCTACTTTCTGTCCATGGATTTGCCTATTCTAGGCATTTTTATATAAATGGAATCATGTCACCTTTTGTCTTTTTTCACTTAGCATGTTTTCAAGGTTCATCCACGTTGTACTGTGTGTCAGTACTTCATTCCTTTTTATAGCTGAATGATATTCCATTGTATAGATATACAATATTTGCTTATCTACTTATCATTTGATGGGCTGTTCTATTTTATTACTACTTATATTATATTGAGCTTGAGTAAATTTAAACACAGGGCTGATCATCTTCACTAAATAGCAAGCTCTTAAGTGAGTAATTTCTTTTGTTTTCATTTTGAATCCTCAGTGCTGAACACAGTAACAAACACACATTTAGGCACCTAAAATTACGTTGTATGAATAACATAATTTTTGACTTATATTTACCTGGCACTTTAGAAGCACTTTAAATTTGTATTTTGCTTCTCATTATATAGAGTTACAAGATTTAAGACCAGCTGAGGGCTGAGATGATATAATGACTGAATAATAATTTCTGTATACTGAACAACTCACTATAAGCCAGGTATGCATAGTCTCATGTAACTCTCAACAATAATAGTATTAACTATTCCCATTTATAGAAGAGGAAACACATTCAGAGAGGCAAAGGCATGCTCAATGTCTCATAGACTGTAAGTGAGAAAACAAGATTAAACAGACACTAGTTTAAATGTCACACCAGTGAACAAAGGATCATTTCTTTGCCACTAGAGCATAAAATATTAAGATGATGCAGTGTAGAAATCAGGAGAAAAGATTTTGATTTGCCACTTATGAGCATTATGATTTTAGGAAAAGTCAGCCTATCTGAGTCTCAGTTTGCTCAATTATAAAATGAGAATAATACCTGCCTTATTTCAAGGCTGTTGAAAAGTCTCAGCCCTCACCTCCAGTCCAATGCTCATTTCACTGTTTGTCATGTTGTCTTCTAGATACAGCAAAAATAATTTATACCTTACTTAGTGAAAACCATAAATAATGTGTCTTAAGAACTTCATTATACCTTACTTTGCTTAGGCTATATATGTAAGAAATTCTAAACATTTAGTGTCTCCAGCTCTGAGAATAAATTTTACAAAGGCACCCTTAAATTTACCTCTTCTTTCTTCTTAGGATCTGACATGGGATTCCGGAAGAGAGGAGAGTCTCCAAAAGGTGAGTATGTTAAACTATTGATGTGCTGTTGGAGAACAGCCTGCTGGGCAGCAGAAGCACTGGGATCTGTCAAAGCTTTTTAAAAAAAGGAAAGAAAAAGCAAGATATCAGGGCAAAGATCTAGTGCATTTATAGCAAGAGAACTCAATACTCCTTCTGGAGATGTTAGGAATCACTCACTGGCACTACAAGGGGGAGCAGGGAAGTACACTGTGAAGAAAATCAATAATCAAATTAATGGGTCAAAGATATGAGGACACATTTCATAACAGACAACACACAAAATTTTAGCTAGGTGTTCACTGTCACTAATCGTCAAAGAAATGAAAATTAAAACAACCCTAAAGAAATATTTTACACCTACCTCATTAACTATCTGTCAATGGCATAGTTGTATAAAAGGAGTTAATAGTCTTTACTTCTAGAAACATTACAATTGGATAATCTGTCTAAAAGAAACAATATGACAATACACAGAGCAAATACAGCTTTTATGTTTTTAACTTAACTCCAATCATGGAAATTTAATCCCAGGACTTAATTAAACTAGAAACAAACAAAAAAAAGAAATACATGGGTTCACTGAATATTATTTGTAATAGTTAAGACTTGGAAATAACTTATGTCCAACATTAATTAAACAGTGTAAAAATCCTGACATATCAACATTATGGGTAGTTCTTAAAACCAGTGTGTTTCATTGTGGAAATAAGTATCTTTGCCTTAATTTAATAAGTAAGAATTCTAGAATTAAAAAATATTAAGTAAACTAATATATAGGAAGAAGGCAACATATGAAAAATGAAAATGGGTGTTAAAATATTCTGATACATTTATTATTTCCATTTAAGTAAAAATTGAAAGATCACCCCAGTCAGCTTTTCTTTCAAAGTGTAAGGATACATCCCTCACAGAGAATTTAGGAACAGACAAGAAACAATGATCTACAATTGTATACAGTAGTAAGAAAACAGAAAAACACCCCACAACTATCTGCATTAAACCCTGATTAAGAAGCAAATTTGTAACAGATAAGTATTTCCAAAATTGATTTTAAAAAATCACATCACCTTAAGTCACCTTAGAGATTAAAATACTTTTTTTCATTATAAATGTTTAAAATAAGACTAAAGCCAAAATACAGTAAGATAATCCACAAACAAACATTCTGAAAATAGGGGAAAAACACAGTAGCAGCAACAGTAACAAATGCAGAAGAGACAGTTTATAGCTGAACTAATGAAAAAGGGGCAGATCCACCTTGATGAGATTAAGCTTTCTTAAAATCAGATATATTCATTAAATACTAAAACACTGTATGATGATATGTAAGGATAGTGTGCAAATTTGCTCAGGATTGTGAAACCAGAGGAGCTGTCAATTTCAAGAGCACGCAGTAGTTTTCCAGCCAGAACAACCACCTTCCAGTAATTTGCCAGAATGACCAACACAAAGGGGAAGAGGAGATGCACCTGCTCTATGTTCTTTAGGCCTTATAGAAAACAAAGAGTGATCTTGTGGCCACATAATTGTGAATCTACAAGGAAGGTGATAGTGCAGACACCAAGGGGAAGTGCACTGTTCAAACAGGAATGCCTTACAAATGTTACCATGGCAAATCTGGAACAGTCTACAATGCTACCCAGCATGCTACTGGCCTTCTTGTAAACAAACAAGTTAAGGGCAAGGTTCCTGCCAAGAGAATTAATGTATTAAGCATATTAAGCACTCTAAGAGCTGGGGATATCTTCCTGGAGTGTGTGAATGAAAACAATCAGAAAAAGAAGGAAGACAAAGAGGAAGATACTTGGGTTCAACTGAAGTGCCAGCCTGCTTCACCCAGAGCAGCACATTCAATGAGACCAACTGAAAGGAACACGAACTGTTAGAACCGATTCCCTATGAAACCATGGTATGATAGGTATAAAAGAAATTAAAGACCTCTGAGCCATCAAAAAAAAAACTAGAATAATAAAATGAAATCACACAAACAAAAATACAGCGAGCATGGTGTTGGCAAAACTGGACAGCTACATGCAAGAGAATGAAACTGCATTATTGTCTAACCCCATACACAAAAGTAAACGTGAAATGGATTAAAGACCTGAACGTAAGTCATGAAACCATAAAACTTAGAAGACAACACAGGCAAACATCTCCTGAATATAAACATGAGCAACTTCTTCCTGAACACATCTCCGTGAGCACGGCAAACAAAAGCAAAAATGAAATCATGGGACTACATCAAACAAAAAAGTTTCTGTACGGCAAAGGACACCATCAGCAGAACAAAAAGGCATCCTACGGTATGGGAGAATATATTTGTAAATGACATATCCAACAAGGGGTTAACATAGAAAATATATAAAGAACTTACACGTCTCAACACCCAAAAAGCAAATAACCCGATTAATGAATGGGCAGAGGATATGAAGAGACAGTTCTCCAAAGAAGAAATTCAGATGGCCAACAGATGCATGAAAAGATGCTCCACATCACTAATCAGGGAAAATGGAAATTAAAACCACAATGAGATAATCAACCCTCACACCAGTAAGGATGGCCAGCATCGAAAAGACTAAGAACAACAAATGCTGGCGAGGATGTGGACAAAGGGGAACCCTCCTACACTGCTGGTGGGAATGTAAGCTAGTTCAACCATTGTGGAAAGCAGTATGGAGGTTCCTCAAAACACGAAAAATAGAAATACCGTTTGACCCGGGAATCCCACTCCTTGGGATTTACCCAAAGAATACAACTTCTCAGATTCAAAAACACGTATGTACCCCTATGTTTATCGCAGCACTTTTTACAATAGCCAAGATATGGAAGCAACCTAAGTGTCCATCAGTAGATGAATGGATAAAGAAGAGCTGGTACATATGCACAATGGAATACTATTCGGCCATAAGAAAGAAACAAATCCTACCATTTGCAACAACATGGATGGAGTTAGAGGGTATTATCCTCAGTGAAATAAGCCAGGCGGAGAAAGACAAATGCCAAATAATTTCCCTCATTTGTGGAGTATAACAACGAAGCAAAACTGAAGGAACAAAATAGCAGCTGACTCACAGAATCCAAGAATGAACTAGTTGTTACCGAAGGGGAGGGCGGGTGGGGAGGGAGGGAGAAGGGGATTGAGGGGTATTATGTTTAGTACACATGGTGTGGGGGATCACGGGAGAACAGTGTAGCACAGAAAAGGCACATAGTGAATCTGTGGCATTTTGCTGCACTGATGACAGTGACTTTGGGTTATGTATGGCGACTTGATAATATGGGTAAATGTAGTAACCACATTGTTTTTTCATGTGAAACCTTCATAAGAGTGTATATCAATAATACCTTAATAAAATTTTTAAATAATAATAATAAAAAACAAATAATTAAACAAATGAAAAAAAACAGCGAACATATAGTAAATCATCTGTGTACAGTTACTAAACCCAATTTAAGACTATTGGGGAGAAAAAAATACAGAAAAGTAGCTTTTGGTACACAGTACCACACAGTGTAATGAATGCTATTCTATGGACCATTCAACGAGATTCAAAAAAACCTGGATATTTTAAAAGAACTCTTATTATCACTAGTCAGTTTGTTACCAATTAACCATTAGAAAAACACTGACCTGCATTAGTGATCCCATCATTAACAAGTATAGGTAACTCTACCTGGGCTTGCTCAAAAGAATAAAAACTTCTTTAAAAATCCAAACATACTTAGGAAAGTGTGAGAATTTAAAAAATTTTTTATATGTTTAAATATTAAATCTTCTCTGTTAACTGTATTACTAAAAAACAGAAAAGACAGCTGATATATATATATACAACAATAAGAGAACAAGCAAGCATGAACACCAGTTATAGGTGTTATGTTCAATTCTGGTCATAATAATTTGAAGACATACTGAAAACCACAACACTACCAAATGACTTAAAGGGATAGGTAAAAAAAGTATAAAACTGAAGTCTCCTGAGAACAGAAGAAATTGATTATATTTTCTCTAGAAGAAAGACAATAGGGTTACTGCAAGGAAATTAGATTGGTTTTGCTTAACTAAAGGAGCAAAAGTAGAACCACTGGGTGGAAATTCTACAGAGGCAGGTTTTGGTTTCTAAAAGTCCTGAACAAAAACAATGGACTGGACTGTCCTGGGAAACCGTAACTGAGGTTTTTAAGACAAATTAGACTCCCACAGTAAGGGTGCACTCACAAGTTCTACAACACCTTCCAGGTAAGACTATAATGCAAAGAAACACATTCTAAAAGGCAATACAATTATTATTAAATGGGCAGTAACACTACCGTATACAACTTGAGTATTAAGTTCTTGTGTCAGAACTTTTAACTGGCTTTGTAAAAAGATGTATTATTAAAAACCATTTAAAAACCTATCTAGGCTTTTGCATTGGGTCCCTAGAGACATGGGCGAGCAGAAGTGGATTATTACTTGTAAGCAATAAATGAATTTCTCCCACTTTATTTCTCCCTTTGACTGATTTCTGCTTCAAAGTAGGCATTCATTCTAATTTTGATGAATGAATCAACAATGAATTAAATTAATAACAGAATGAATACAGAGGAAAACAAATGAGAATGGAGAGGAGGAGGAGGGGAGAAACAACTTGAACAGCTTTCAGAAGAATGGATTTGCATGTAAGAATATGCTTTAATAAAACAGTAACTTTTTTATTTTGTAACCATGATAAGAGACAGACCTCCAAAGTAAATGAACCCATGTGGATACAGAATACCAAGACCAGGGTCAACACAGGCACCTAAATAACCCTATTCTTGAAACAAAACTTCAGAGGAGCTATGAATCACATGTATACACCATGCCTTATGCTGACCCCTACCCACAAGGCCCTATTAAAAAACCCCAAATGATACATAAACCCTTAAACACACCTCATCTCTGAGGTTGCCTGTACTCCCCTTTCTTCGAGTGTGTACTTTACCTTATATAAATTCTTCTCACACTACTCAAAAAAAAGCTATCCTGGTAAAAATGGCAAGTTATAATATTACTTCCTTGTATTAAAAGTAATCAAAACTAAGGAAAATCAATAAAATGAAAATTTCATTTTTAATGATAAAGCTGATTCTTTTAAAAAATTTTTTATTAAGATATTATTGATATATACTCTTTTGAAGATTTCACATGAAAAAACAATATGGTTACTACATTTACCCATATTATCAAGTCCCCACCCATAGCCCATTGCAATCACTGTCCATCAGTGTAGTAAGATGCCACAGATTCAGTTTGCCTTCTCTGTGCTACACTGTGTACCCTGTGACCCCAAACACAATGTGTACTAAACATAATACCTCTCAATCCCCTTCTCCCTCCCTCCCCACCCGCACTCCCACACCCCTCCCCTTTGGTGACCACTAATCCCTTCTTGGATTCTGTGAGTCAGCTGCTATTTTGTTCCTTCAGTTTTGCTTCGTTGTTATACTCCACAAATGAGGGAAATTATTTGGCATTTGTCTTTCTCCGCCTGGCTTATTTCACTGAGGATAATACCCTCTAACTCCATCCATGTTGTTGCAAATGGTAGGATTTGTTTCTTTCTTATGGCCGAATAGTATTCCATTGTGCATATGTACCAGCTCTTCTTTATCCATTCATCTACTGATGGACACTTAGGTTGCTTCCATATCTTGGCTATTGTAAAAAGTGCTGCGATAAACATAGGGGTACATACGTGTTTTTGAATCTGAGAAGTTGTATTCTTTGGGTAAATCCCAAGGAGTGGGATTCCCGGGTCAAACGGTATTTCTATTTTTCGTGTTTTGAGGAACCTCCATACTGCTTTCCACAATGGTTGAACTAGCTTACATTCCCACCAGCAGTGTAGGAGGGTTCCCCTTTGTCCACATCCTCGCCAGCATTTGTTGTTCTTAGTCTTTTCGATGCTGGCCATCCTTACTGGTGTGAGGGTTGATTATCTCATTGTGGTTTTAATTTCCATTTTCCCTGATTAGTGATGTGGAGCATCTTTTCATGCATCTGTTGGCCATCTGAATTTCTTCTTGGGAGAAGTGTCTGTTCATATTCACAGCCCATTTTTTAATCCAGTTATTTGCTTTATGGGTGTTGAGGTGAGTTCTTTATATATTTTCTATGTTAACCCCTTGTTGGATATGTCATTTACAAATATATTCTCCCATACTGTAGGATGCCTTTTTGTTCTGCTGATGATGGTGTCCTTTGCCGTACAGAAACTTTTTTGTTTGATGTAGTCCCATGAGTTCATTTTTGCTTCTGTTTCCCTTGCCCAAAGAGATGCGCTCAGGAAGAAATTGCTCATGTTTATATTCAGGAGATGTTTGCATATGTTGTCTTCTAAGAGGTTTATGATTTCATGACTTACATTCAAGTCTTTGATCCATTTTGAGTTTACTTTTGTGTATGGGGTTAGACAATAATGCAGTTTCATTCTCTTGCATGTAGCTATCAGTTTTGCCAACACCAGTTGTTGAAGAGGCTGTCATTTCCCCACTGTATGTTCATGGCTCCTTTATCACATATTAATTGACCATATATGCTTGGGTTTATATCAGGGCTCTCTAGTCTGTTCCATTGGTCTATGAGTGTGTTCTTGTGCCAGTACCAAATCGTCCTGATTACTGTGACTTTGTATTAGAGCTTGAAGTTGGGGAGCACAATCCCCCCAGCTTTATTCTTCCTTCTCAGGATTGTTTTGGTTATTCGAGGTCTTTTGTGGTTCCATATGAATTTCAGAATGATTTGCTCTAGTTCATGGAAGAATGCTGTTGGTATTTTGATAGGTATTGCATTGAATATGTAGATTCCTTTAGGCAGGATGGCCATTTTGACAATACTAATTCTTCCTATCCATGAGCACAGGATGTGTTTCCATTTATTGGTATTTTCTTTAATTTCTCTCATGAGTGTCTTGTAGTTTTCAGAGTATAGGTCTTTCACTTCCTTGGTTGGGTTTATTCCCAGGTATTTTATTCTTTTTGTTGCAGGTGTGAATGGAATTGTTTTCCTGATTTCTCTCTCTGCTAGTTCATCGTGAGTGTATAGGAATGCCAGATTTCTGCGTATTAATTTTGTATCCTACAACTTTGCTGAATTCAGATATTAGATCTATTAGTTTTAAAGTGGATTCTTTAGGGTTTTTTATGTACAATATCATGTTATCTCCAAACAGGGACAGTTTAACTTCTTCCTTGCCAATCTGGATGCCTTTTATTTCTTTGTTTTGTGTGATTGCCATGGCTAGGACCTCCAGTACTATGTTGAATAGAAGTGGGGAGTGGGCATCCTTGCCTTGTTCCCGATCTTAAAGGAAAAGATTTCAGCTTCTTCCTGTTAAGTATAATGTTGGCTGTGGGTTCGTCATATATGGCCTTTATTATGTTGAGGTACTTGCCCTCTACACCCATTTTGTTGAGAGTTTTTATCATGAATGGATGTTGAATTTTGTCAAATGCTTTTTCAGCATCTATGGAGATGTTCATGTGGTTTTTATCCTTTTTTTTGTTGATGTGGTGGATGATGTTGATGGATTTGAGTGTTGTACCACCCTTGCATCCCTGGAATAAATCTTACTTGAGCATTATGGATGATCTTTTTGACGTATTTTTGAATTCGGCTTGCTAATATTTTGTTTAGAATTTTTGCATCTGTTCATCAGGGATATTGGTCTGTAATTTTCTTTTTTTGTGGTGTCTTTGCCTGGTTTTCATATTAGAGTGATGCCAATTCAATTTTGTTGCTGGGAATTGGTCTGTTCAGATTTTCTGTTTCTTTCTGGGTCAGCCATGGAAGTTTGTATTTTTCTGGAAAGTTGTCCATTTCTTCTAGGTTATCCAGTTTGTTAGCATATTTTTCATAGTATTCTCTAATAATTCTTTGTATTTCTGTGGTGTCCGTAGTGATTTTTCCTTTCTCATTTCTGATTGTTTGTGTGTGTTGACTCTCCTTTTTTCTTGATAAGTCTGGCTAGGGGTTTATCTATTTTGTTAATTTTCTCTAAGAACCAGCCCCTACTTTCATTGATTTTTTTTCTATTGTTTTATTCAACTCGATTTTATTTATTTCTGCTCTAATCTTTATTATGTCCCTCTTTCTACTGACTTTTGGCCTCATTTGTTATTATTTTTGCAGTTTTGTTAATTGTGAGTTTAGACTGTTCATTTGGAAGTGTTCTTCTTTCCAGAGGTAGGCCTGTATTGCAATATATTTTCCTCAGCACAGCCTTCATTGTGTCCCACAGATTTTGTGGTGTTGAATTATTGTTGTCATTTGTCTCCATATATTGCTTGATCTCTGTTTTTATCTGGTCACTGATCCATTGATTATTTAGGAGCACATTGTGGAGCCTCCATGTGTTTGTGGGATTTTTCATTTTCTTTGTGTAATTTATTTCTAGTTTCATACCTTTGTGGTCTGAGAAACTGGTTGGTAAAACTTCAATTGTTTTGAATATACTGAGATTCTTTTTGTGGCCTAGTGTATATCTATTATTGATAATGTTCCATGTGCACTTGAGAATGTGTATTCTGCTGCTTTTGGGTGTAGAGTTCTGTAGACGTCTGTTAGGTCCATCTGTTCTAATGGGTTGTTCAATGCCTCTGTGTCCTTACTTATTTTCTGTCTGGTTGATCTGTCCTTTGGAGTGAGTGGAGTGTTGGAGTATCCAAGAATGAATGTATTGCAGTCTATTTCCCCTTTTAATTCTGTTAGTATTTGTTTCAATATGTAGGTGCCCTGTGTTGGGTGCATAGATATTAATAATGGTTATATCTTCTAGTTGGATTGACCCCTTTATCATTATGTGATGTCCTTCTTAGTCTCCTGTGAGTTTCTGTGTTTTGAAGTCTATTTTGTCTGTTGTAAGTAGTGCAATTCCTGCTTTTTTCTATTACTTACATGAAATATCTTTTTCCATCCCATCACTTTTAGTTTGTGTATGCCTTTGGGTTTAACGTGAGTCTCTTGTAGGCAGTGTATAGATGGTCTTGTTTTCTAATCCATTCAGTGACTCTATGTCTTTTGATTGGTGCATTCAGACCATTGACATTTAGGGTGATTATTGATAGGTATGCACTTATTGCCACTGCAGGCTTTAGATTCGTGGTTACCAAAGGTTCAAGGTTAATTTCTTTACAATGTAAGAGTCTAACTTAACTCACTTAATATGCTATTACAAACACAATCTAAAGGTTCTTTTTTTCTCCTCCTTTTTCTTCCTCCTCCATTCTTTATATATTAGGTATCATAATTCTGTACTCTTTGTCTATCCCTTTATTGACTTTGGGGATAGTTGATTTAATTTTGCATTTGCTTAGTAAATAACTGTTCTACTTTGTTTACTGTGGTTTTATTACCTCTGGTGACAGCTATTAAACCTTAGGAACACTTCCATCTATAGCAGTCCCTCCAAAATACACTGTAGAGATGGTTTGTGGGAGGTGAATTCTCTCAGCTTTTGCTTACCTGGAAATTGTTTAATCAATCCTTCACATTTAAATGATAATCTTGCTGGATAACGTATTCTTGGTTCAAGGTCCTTCTGCTTCATTGCATTAAATACATCATGCCACTCCCTTCTGGTCTGCAAGGTTTTTGCTGAGAAGTCTGATGACAGCCTGATGGGTTTTCTTTTGTATTTGATCTTTTTTCTCTCTCTGGATGCTTTTAGTCTGTCCTCACCCTTGATCTTTCCCATTTTAATTACTATGTCTTGGTGTTGTCTTCCCTGAGTCCCTTGTGTTGGGGGATCTCTGCACCTCCATGGCCTGAGAGACTATCTCCTTCCCCAGATTGGGGAAGTTTTCAGCAACTCCCTCCTCTTCAAAGACACTTTCTATCCCTTTTTATCTCTCTTCTTCTTCTGGTACCCCTATAATGCAAATATTGTTCCATTTGGATTGGTCACACAGTTCTCAATATTCTTTCATTCTTAGAGATCCTTTTTTCTCTCTGTGCCTCAGCTTTTTTGTATTCCTCTTCTCTAATTTGTATTCTATTTATCACCTCCTCCCCCATATCTAATCTGCTTTTAAAACTTTCCGCTGTATGTTTCATTTCTGATACTGTGTTCCATAATGATTGGATCTCTGACTGGAATTCATTCCTGAGTTCTTGAATATTTTTCTGTACCTCTATGAGCATGTTAATGATTTTTATTTTGAAATCCATTTCAGGAAGATTCATGAGGTCGATTTCATTTGGATCTTTCTCAGGTGGTGTATTCATTTTACTTTGAACCAGGTTCCTTTGGAGTTTCATATTTGTATATGGCGCCCTCTAGTGCTCAGAAGCTCTACTCTCTGGAGCTCCTCAGCCCCTGAAGCAATGTCTGGGGTTGCAGGGGAGTGGTATTGGCGCCTGGGGGGAGGCAAGATCTGTTTCCTGCTTCCTGGTTGCTATGCCTGTCTCCACTGCCAAAACCAGTGAGCTGAGCACACAGGTATAAGCCTCTATGGTTTGCGTTTGTAGTTGCTGTAGACGGGGCTTCCCTTTGGCTGGCCTAACGCCAGGGCAGGGTCTGCCGGTCAGAGCCAGGTGGGGCTGGCCAGGAGAAAGGGGCAGTAGGCTGCGTATCATGGAGGGGGTCCTTGGAGCTGTGTAACCAGCCAGGGAGCTGGAGTGCCTGAAGATCGTGAAAGTTCCCAACCTGCTGTGCAGAGTACATCCAGACAATTTTGTCTACCTGTCCTTTCTCCTGAGTAGTAAGCTCTGGGCAATCCTTGCCCCTTTAGCAGCCCTCTTGCTATTAGGACGTCTTTCAGACTGCCTGCCTTTCTTTTGTCCCAGAGCAGCCAGATATGGATCCATGCTTTCCTCAAGTGGCTGGAATCTCAGTCTCTCCAGGTATTTTGCCTTTTTTAGCTTTCCAACCCCCTGATCATGAGAGTACCATGAATGCACCATGATATGTAGAGTTGTGCTCCCAGTGCAGATCTCCGGCTCTAGGTATTCAGCAGTCCCAGGCCTCCACTCCCTCCCTGCTCTGTTTCTCTTCCTCCCGCTAGTGAGCAGGGGTGGGGGAAGGGCTTGGGTTCCACCGGGCCATGGCTTTGGTACGTTACCCTGTTCCGTGAGGTTTATTCTTTTCTCCAGGTGTATGCAGTTTGGCGCCATCCTCTTTCCTGTTGCTCTTTCACGATTAGTTGTATTAATTATATTTTTGTATTATATGTGGTTTTAGGAGGAAGCTCTCTCTCATCTCTCACACTGCCAACTCCCATGTGCCATAAAGCTGATTCTTATGTTCAGAGATCAAAAGGAATTCTGATTCACCTTCTCGCCCTCCAAAGACCTAATTAAAATCTATGGTTAAAACAAAATAAATCTATATAACACACAATAACAAAGAATGGGAAGGTAGCAAGTGAACAGATGAGAAAATATAATTACTAGGAGAAAGAGTAGAAAGAAGAGTTATAATGCAGCACAGAACAAACTATAGAGTATAGTGAAAGGGAAATAGAGCCAAAAATGGAGCATACCTGCCCTGGAGAATCTCAGGAAAGTCAGGGATTCAAGAACAAGTTTGGGGAAATGACACAGAAAGTAGAAAATCAGTGCAAAATATTAAAGACAACTACACACTGTCATCCTAATTCCTGTAGTTCAACAGATAAATCAAAATAACCAGTATGCCTCTGATGAAACCAAGTTAATGTATGAAAAGAACAAGGCAACTAGTTTGAGTACTTACATCATCCCAGATCTAGGAATGTGGCATTCTAACATTTAGAGGACCCTTACATAACAGGTAGTTACCTTAAAGTGAAGCTTTCTGGTAACCAAGATCTACCCATATACATAAGTTACCAATGAGCTTTTAAATTTTTATTCAATATGAATGGTAAAGACCACTGAGCATTAAAGAGTAGGATCACAGCAAGAATAATCCCAAAGATATAAGGAACAGAAGAATCCTAAGAAGGAAAAAAAAAACCACTTTGAATGCCAGTTGATAAATTCAGTTTCAAGGCAAAACTGCGTCTAAGAAGCAGATGCTTGAAAAAGGAACTTTCAGGGAATGAGAAAGGATTCTTAGAGGCTAAAAATAAAAAGATAAAAAGCTGATTTATAATAAAAAATCTATAAAGTAGAAGCACAGCTTAAAAATCAAGCATGAAGATAAAAAAGGTCTAAGCAAATCACTGAAATTTCAAAACTAAGGAACAATCCTAAATGCTTGTGGGGACAGGGGAAACAAGTCTCAAGAATCAGAAAAAACAAGACCTCTCAACAGTAATGCTTAATGGAAGAAGGAATATAGTCGAAGCTCTGAAAGTAAATTATTTTCATACCAGAATTCCATAACATTAAAGTGTGAGCAATAAATGAAGTTATTTTCAGATTTCTAAGTAGTCAAAGTTTACCTTTCATGTATACCTCCCTTGAAAATACATTTCAGAAAATTCAGGATATAAATAAAGAGGAAAAATGTATATCCAGGATGCAGCAGTTCCTACCGAGTAGATTTGAAAGAAATATCCCAGAGCAATGCTGAAGGCCTAGGGAATAATCAGAGTCCACACTGTTGCAGGAGAACATTCTATCTAGGGTAAAAGAATTCTGATACCATGTTTAAGAAGTTGGACTAGTTTAGGAAGATGGTAAGCGTTGGTAATGCAAGGAGAAAAAAATAACTAGAAATTCCAGGAGAAAGAAAAAGCTGTTTAAGAAATATACTGGGCTGGGCAGCAATGTTTTCATAATTGTAATAAAATGCCATGTTCATTTGTAACTTAAGATAGTAATAGTTATAGGGCAGAACATGTCATCAACTTTATCAATATAAAAATATAAAGATGGCAAAGGAATAAATGAGGGAAAAAGAAGGATGGGGAAGGGCACTAATACCCTTACTTGACCAAAGGGACTCAAGAAATACTACCTCTTAGTTAACAGAACAAGAAAATGTTAAGGACACAGCTAAAACTTGCTTTATGCTTCTCAAAATATCATACATAGATCATGATAGTACAGGACACTGATTTAATGGTAGACATTTCTTTTCCTCCCACTCTCTATCTCATTTACTACTCTACTCATGCCAGGTGATTTTGTTTTTTATTTCCAGTAGAACTTAGTTTTCTTAAAAACAAAAAGACATTTAAGCTAAAAAGTAATTTAAGTCAAATAATAATAAAGGTGGCAGGAAGATGTTGCAAAAACTGGGAAGGGGTATTTAAATGAATGAAAACACTTCAACAGATTAAACTTAAGAGAGTTAGTAGTATAGCTATATTGGAAGAAGTGAATAAACACAGAGGTGACAAGTGAGTGAAATTCTCATCTACAATTAATTTACTTAGACTTAATAAATCAAAACATATCAATTTAATCACATCATTTAGAGACATGAACTTAACCATATACCAGATGAAAAGGCATACAAAACTGGTTTCTCTGGGGGACTAGGTCTGGGAGTGCGGAAGCAGGTAAAGCCAGGATCAATTACATGCCCTTCTGCACCACATGATTGTTTAAAGATGTGCATTAATGTATTGCATTGGTATGGGTAGAAAATCAGGTTAGCAAGTGAGATACTGGCAAGAAATAAACTGAGCAAAGCCTTCTAAAGTGATTGACACTTACCTACTGGGGCCTGGGGGGCTCCAAAGCCCAAAGTGGCTGTCGTAGTATTAAATCCAGGGGCTCCAAAGGCTCCTGTACCAAGAGGCCCTCCGATCTTAGGTTGGTTGTTCCCAAATAAAGATGCCTGTCCAGCACCAAGAGCTATGGAGACAAGAGGAAAGAAAAAGCACCACAGAAGATCCTTTGAATGTTATGCCAGAGGTCAGTTACTTAAAAATATAATACATTTGGAAACTTCAAAATGACCATTCATTTCAACAAAAGAGCTAATACAGTAATGCTAACTATATGCTACGCACTGTACTGATTCCATTATATACATCAAAGGCAAAATATTTAACCTCTCTGTGCTTCAATTTCCTCAACTATAACATAAGACAATAATACATAACTTAGATACGTATCTAAGATTAAAATGAATATACATATTAAGCATTTAGAAGAAAGTAGGAAATATCCCCATTTTATAGATGAGAAAAGAGGTTAGTAATTAGTTCAATGTCACAAACATTAATAAATGGTGAGATTGGGGTTAAAACCTGGGTCATCTAACAATACAATGAGCACTCATAACTGCTATTCTATAGTAAAACAGGGTTTGGAAGAATTAAAAAACACTCAATTCTCCTTAAATTTCAGTGTTGCAAATGATAACACTCAACTGAATGAATCACAATGTCATCTTTTTGATTAACATATAGGTTAAACTATAAAAAAACAAAGCCAATACATCTTTGAATAGCAAAAAGTAACACTTTCAAGTATACTATCTCATGAAAACTACTTTGGGCAAACTTTTTGCTTTATAAAAAGCTAATGTATTGTAAGTAATGACTCATTAGCATCTTACTATGCTGATAGATAGTGATTGCAATGGGGTGTGGGTGGTACTTGATAATATGGGTGAATGTTAAAACCACAATGTTGCTCATGTGAAACCTTCATAAGATTGTGTATCAATGATACCTAAAAAAAAAAAAAAAAAGCTAATGCTTATAATGAGGTTACTGAACAGATTCAAGTTTCAGTATGAATCAGACTGGATAGATTAAGAATTTATTTTCATCAGGGGGAAATCCTTTGCATAGACATAATGTTTTAAAGTCTTATGAATCTTGCTTATGGACCTTGTTGTTGGCAGCAATTTAAAAAATGTAAAATGGGGAATTTCATTAAGAATAAGCTTTGGCATACATTAAAAAAAAATTTCCACTCACTCTTCCTCAAAACACTATTGACAATCTGGAAGGTCCTTTTAATATATCAATGCATCTTGTCAGAGAGATGGTTTACCAGGAAAACGACTTCAAAAATGTATTTGGAAGTCAAAAATATCAAATAGAAACTGCTTTGAGATTACAAAAGGGATAGGAAGTTTATATTCACAGAATCAATACAAGTTAGTGAGGACGACTACTCAATGGACAAAATATTCCATGTCCAACTTCATTAATAACAAGAAGGCAACAATGTAGTGATCGTATTACTTCATCTTATAATGCCCAATTTTGAGGATAAGACTTCTTTTAAAGTCCCAAATCATTAGAAAAACTAAAATTATATTACTCCTCAAAGGACACAGCTTACAGCATTTCAGGATTTTTAATTTTTTCAGGAAGGAAATGAACACTTCCTTACCTGCCCGCCCCCCAAAATTAGGTGAAACCCTAACATATAAAATGGATAACTTCTGTTCTGGATGGGTATGTATTTCCCTCACTTTGCAGCAGCGATAGATGAAGAACCATGACATAGCCTGAAAATTACCATATATCAGTAACCCACGAAAAAATTACACGGCAATGGGAGGTTCATATGACCTAGAAAGGGACTACTATAAATTTATGTGCCTGCATACAGCTGCAGTTTATTGATGGAAAAATGCTAGGACATGCTGATATATGATAATGTCAATTTATGAAATGTGTTGTATTTATAATTAGCTGTAGGAGTCATAAGAAAGACATATTGAGGGAAGGGGACACCATGGTAGAAGCCCTAGAAACTCTAAGGATATGCAAGGAAAAAGTGAAAATGAAAATATTCTTTTTGAGATCTTCTAATGAATGTTAGAATTTAATTTTATCTATGGTAGCTTTTAGCTTTGGATATATTTTTCTATATATATCTTAGTATAAACTTTACTAGATGTACCCTTAAATTAATTACTTACTAATTTTTAAGAACTAAACTTCTTAATATTACTAACTACCAAGAAAATGACATACTACTGATAGTGCTAATGATAGTTTATTAATATATTACTGTGAAACAAGAAACTGATATACCCATGATTTACTGAGTGTTCCTTAGTCTGAGTACATATTGTAGGGAGAGGGAGCAATCACACATCAAAGGATAACAGAAAACATTTTATACTAAGATTGACGGTTTAAATCTAAGAGTATACAAAATAACTTATTTGTAGTTGAACAGTTAATATTTCTGTAGTCAACTACTCATGAAGTACCTGAGGTACATGAAGTGCTCGGTGATTCTAACATTCTCATTTCCTACCCACTGCTACTGCTGCTAAGGCAAGGGGGGCAAAATCTTCATCAGCCCTTCAAAAATCCCTTGCTTTTGCCCACACCAAAGCCAATTTTTGGCTTTTAGTTTATGTAGACAAAGCGTGACTGAGGAATATATAACAGTAATAAAAATGAGATTCATTGTAAGGTAGAACTACTTAAGGAGAACTGAATATATTCAAATTAATAAAAAGACTGATATTACATTATTGTGGAATAGAAGACAACAGCATCAGAAGAATTGTTGATAGGATTTTTTATAATCTTGGACTAGAGGACAAAGCATTGCTAATCATTAACCTGTAAGACCCAGAAGCCAAAGAGGAGAGAATAATTTTGACCACATACAAATAAAACTTGTACATAAAGTACCATGAACAAAATTAAATGCTAAACATAAAGACTTGGTAGAAATATCTGTAACAGACATTGGAGTAACATCTTACCCAGGGCATTAGGTTTACGGTTCATAAACTGTCAAGAGTTAAAACTACCCTTCAAAATGCCCTTGCTTTTGCCCACACCAAAGCCAATTTTTTCTCTTGGATTAGAAGAGAACACTGATGTTAGATGGTATAATCTCCTTAAGTTTAGAGATCACACTGTACAAAAAACTAAAGTTTAGTTTTTATTTGTTGCAAAATTTATGTGGTAGAAATTAGATGGTAAAGGGCTCAAATGAGACTCTACCATGCAATCAAAGAATTAATATCTACGGTATATAAAGCACACTCAAAAATAAATTAAGAAACAATCATCAAATGTTGTAAATAGGGAATTGAAAGGTTCAAATGGTGAGTAAATATACATAAGGATTTCCTTCACCAGTAATCAGTGAAGTGCAAATCAGATTATACGAATTTCAACTATCATGCATGGAAAGATAAAAAGACCCAACAATATGGAAAGGGCATGGAAAAATGAACACTTTAATATAATGTGAGCAAAAATGCAAATTGGCGTTCTTTTAGGAAGGCAAATTAATTAGCAAGATTGACCACATTTCAAAATACGTGTATCTTCTGGCAACAATTCCAATTCTAATTATCAATCCTATAGTAATAGTATCACATACAAAATTCTGCAACAATGATCTTCATTATTGCACTGCTAATGCCATCAAATAACTCAAATGTCCATCAACAGGGAAAAAGTTAAATGATGGTGTGCTATATGTGCTATATGTATATGTATACCACAATCGGATACTAAACAGTTACTTTTGAAGACTGAGTTAGATCTATCTACCTACCTACCTACCTACCTACCTACCTATCAATACTGACGAAAGAAAAGAAATGCCCCAAATGTCACAGGAAATGAAAAAATACAGAATACTATGTAAGGTAGTTGCTTTCAGTTCGAAACATTTTTTTTTACTATAGCACACAATATGAAATACACTGAGACCCAAAACATACACATGCAAAACTAAAACAAAAGTTAAATAAAATGACACTTAGCCTTGTTAAGTAAAATGATTTTTTAAATTCTAGTTCATTTCTTTAAAATGCTCACTGCAGCCCACTACATTAATATTCCAACCAACTAATGTATCTCAGTCTTTGGTTTAAAGAACACTTACACAGATACGGTTTCTATTTAAGGATAAAATATTCTACATGTAAAACACAGATGTACAAACATGTATGTGTGTATGTATAGATGGGCATGTTTGAAAAATGTATACAAAGGGGGCTGACAAGATACACGTCAAACTTTAAATAGCTGTTACTTCACAGCTGAAAGACTTTGGCACTGTTGATTCATTTAACAAGCACTTTTTCCACTTTAAAAAGAAAATGAAACTAGTTCAAAGAGTACAAAATGAGGTTCTATTAAAAGGTACATGCCAGATAAATGACCAGAGCACAGAAGCAAAGACAACTAACTCGACACCAGAAGCAGAGACCATAAACATAAATGGTTTGTAACTAAACGACCACACCTACAGGCAAATGAATTGAGAAAGTAGGCAAAATTGTATGTTTAAACAACCTTACTGAACTGTACTGAAGCACTTACTCATGACCATGACCACCACCCTCCAATTGCTTAAAATAGCTGGGCAGACAGAAGGGTCAATGTCTTCAAAGGCACTGAAAAAATAATTACCAACAGGAGGCACAGAGACAAAGGCATGATATTTTGGCTCTATATCAAAGTAAAAGAATGGAAAGTTATGCATAAACCTTGCAAAACTTCAGAGTACTTGTTAATTACTTCAGCTTGTGCTCTTACTGCTCTGTTTATCGTTAGGGTAATAAAGCCTACTTGATAAACAGTTCAATGTCTCAATTCCCTGTTCTAGAAGTAGCACAGGGAAACTAAAAGTTAATAATATTATCATATTAACAAGTCTCACATTAAATACCAAAAATCTCAGACAGATCAAGACTTTAAGAGAACAAACTTTTTGTATAAACGGAGTATTTAGCCACTAAAATGAATGTGCCAATGTTTTAAAACCTGGTAAAGCATAACTGCTGGGAATGTCTTATAAAACCATTTGTAATCATGAAAAGCTAGGTCTCTTATTTCCAGGCATATGATCAAACAGAGGTCTTTAGTTTCAGCAATTAGAAAACTAAGTTGTATCACTTCCTAAATCTTTTGGTACAGTTCCTTACCTGTTCCAAATCCTGTACCAAGCCCAGTTCCCAGAGTCCCAGGTCCTGGTTTACTTCCAAAAATACTATTCCCACTGGTATTCGTGCTGAAACCTAGAAGGACAAAAGAATAAGTGGACTGTACTTTTAGCACAACTCTCAATTTCCTGAACAAGGGAATTTAAAACAAAGCAGACTGACCCTGAACATTACATCCTTTCATGAATTCATGCACTTAGTACATCTTTTCTTCAACTGTGTTAATTAATAGCTTTGCCACAAAAATGGAGTACTGTCTACTCAAGTGCAAATAATATTCTTTAAAGAAAAAAACAGATAATGCAATTGGAGATATTTTCTCATTTTGAGTTAAAATTTAACCAGAAAGGATCTTCCAGTCCCCTAAACAGCAGAAAATAAGATACTTGTGAACTACCTCAAACCCACAGGAGGGAAATAAGTCCCAGCTTACACTGTTTATACCACACATTTCCTCCGATTCTTACTGACAAATGTTTATCAGCTCTGTTATTTCTAAACAGTTTTTTAAATTAAAACTAAAGATAATTAATTAATAGTCAATTTACAAAAAAGGAGCCAAGAATATACAATGGAGAAAGGATGGTCTTTTCAATAAACGGTGCTAGAAAAATGGATAGCCATATGCAAAAGACTGAAACTGGATCACTACCTTATACCACATACAAACTTAAATCAAAATGGATTAAAGGCTTAAATGTAAGACATGAATCTTATGTAAAACGTAGGTGGTAAGCTCCCAGACATCTCTCTTAATGATTTTTTTTGGACCTGACACCAAAAGCAAAGGTAACAGAAACAAAAATAAACAAGTGGGACTACATCAAACTAAAAAGCCTCTGCACAGCAAAGGAAACCATCAGTAAAATGAAAAGGCAACCTACCTAATGGGATAAAATATCTGCAAATCATGTATCTGATAAGAGGTTAATATACAAAATATATAAAGAACTCATACAACTCAATGGCAAAAAAAAATCTGATTAAATAATGGGAAGATCTGAATAGACATTTTTCCAAATAGATAAAGATGGTCAACAATGATACTTAAAAAAAGATGGCCAATAGATTCATGAAAAGATGCTCTAAGTCACTAATCATCAGGAAAATGAAAATGAAAATCACAAAGAGATATCACCTCTCAACTGTTAGAATGGCTACTGTAAAAAATATAATAAATAAATATTAGCAAGGATGTGGAGGAAAGAGAATCCTTGTGCACTGCTGGTAGGAATTTATGGTGCAGCTTCTATGGAAAACAGTATGATGGTTCCAGTAATTCCACTACTAGGTATTTATCTAAAGAAAATGAAAAAATTAACTTGAAGAGATACATGCACCCCCCATGTTCACTGCAGCATTATTTAAAATAGCCAAGATATGGAAACAGCCTAGGTGTCCACTGATGGATGAATGGATATACACACACACATATACATACAGTGGAATATTATTTGGCCATGAAAAGGGATTAAATCTTTCCATATGTGACAACATGGATGGAACATTATGCTAACTGAAATAAGTCAGAGAAAAACAAATACCATATGATTTCACTTACATGTGAAATCTTAAAGTAAGAAACAATAAAATCCCACAAAACCTGATACCAGAGGCAGAGGGTGGAGGATAAGAGAAATAGGATCAAAAGTACAAACTTCCAGGTATAAAATAATTAAGTCATGGGGATGTAGAGTACAGCATGGTGACAATACTTAACAATACTGTATAGAATATGTCAAAGTTGCTAAGAGAGTAGATCTTAAAAGTTCTCATCACAAAATGTAAATTTGTAACCATATATGGTGATGTATGTTAACTAGACTTATTGTGGTTATGTATGCAAATTGAATGTACAGAAATACTGAATCCTTATGTTGTTACACTACACCTGAAAATAATATATAATTTCATGCCAATTATACCCCCCCAAAAAAAAGGCAGCTAAAAAAAAGATATTTATGTATACAAATAGTTCCTTAACTGTTCCCTTAAACCACATACCATGGAAGAAACACTTATTTATAGCCCATCATCATCTTCCCAATATCTAAAGGATCTTTAACATCTTTGAACTGCTGCTCTCAAATTTAAAGATGTGTTGTTTATAAATTCAGACACTATCATATAGTCTATGTATCATATATAACTTAAACTAGTTCCTGTCAGGAAAAAAACTAGTAAGAAAATGAGCTGATGACTCTGAAAAATGACTTAAGAATCTGGCAACACCAAGCGGTGGCAGGTATCCCAACCTTTAACTCTATGGACTAATCACCACCAAAATGAAACAAAATCCCATACTGGGTAACGTGTAACTAACAATGATATAATGATGTTCCAAATCTTTGTATAACATTATTTCACTTCCAGATTTTTATATGACTTTTTTCTAAATCAGAAGATTATCTCTGCGATAAACTCAAAGATTACAGCTTCCCAAGAAAATAGGAACATCAAAGAAAGCGTTACTTAGATCTGGATACCTCAAGGGTAGTAATGGAATAAATTAGTTCTAGAGTAAAACAAAACTTACCACCCAGCAAGCCCCATCTAACTAGCAGGTAATCCTTCCTCTCAGGGATCCACTTACTTGTTCTTTGTCATATAACAAACTTTTAATGAGCACCTACTCTATGCCAGGCACTAGGTCAACAATGGGTATTAAAGAAATTTAATGACAATTCAAATTCAGCACATAAACTAGTGAGGCATTTCAGATAACAAGTGACCTTTCATTTTTATATCATTGGACATGAGTATAAATACATTTATATAACAAACAAATTTCCAAACAAATCAGAAATCTGTAACTATGGAATGGCAACTTTCAGAAGTCAGCCTATGTAATCAAGGATAGCCTACACAAGGCACCCTGCAAAAAAAAAGTAATCTTTAAGAACAGCGAATGTGCCACAAAAAAGCCATACATTTCAAAGGGAAAAAAATTGGTTCTTGAGGGGCTAAAAGAATCAGAGATATACAATGGTTTATGGCCCTCCAAAGGGCTACACATACAGTACATAAACACACAGTATTTACGTGGCATTAAAATCTCATGGGGTAAGAAGATGAAGCAAACACATCGGTCTGCTAAGGTTCTTTGGGAAAGGAGGGACAGTGATTAAAAAACGGTTGAAAAACACTGCCATAACCCATAAGTATCTTCCTCATCTTAATTTTATAGATTATAAACAGGCATATAAAATAAACATCCATGTTAACCAAGTCCACTGCCTGAAAACCATTCTTCCATAGAGTACAACCAAAGAGAATTATAGGTGCAATGATAATCATTACTAGCAGTGAGCTACACAACAAAAGAGGTTATAAAAATGAAATTAAATACATCAATTTAGTAATTGTTACCTGACAAGGACCTAACTTTTCTATCTACTTCAAATTTATGTGAATACATATAATCTTCCAACAGATGTTTAATGCAGTCTCTTTCTCCAGTACAAGATTCATAAGTTCACTGAAAAAGTAGTGTGTTACCTGTTGACCTATGTCAAATAACCTTGTCTTTGCACTCATCTCCCACTAGCTATCCAGTGCCTAATGATGTATCTGGCACATGAAATCCTTAACAGATACTTAAACCACTATTTCCCTTGGTAATAAAATGAACTTTTCATATCTGACTTAACACATATTACGTTGAATTTTTTTTTGTATCATTAATCTACAATTACATGAGGAACATGTTTACTAGACTCCCCCCTTCACCAAGTCCCAACGACAAACCCCATTACAGTCACTGCCCATCAGCGTAGTAAGATGCTGTAGAATCACTAGTCTTCTCTGTGTTGCACAGCCCTCCCTGTACCCCGCCCCCATTATACATGTTCATCGTAAGGCCCCCTTTCTTCCCCCCCCCTTATCCCTTTCCCTTTGGTAACTGTTAGTCCATTCTTGGGTTCTGTGATTCTGCTGCTGTTTTGTTCCTTCAGTTTTTTCTTTATTCTTATACTCCACGGATGAGTGAAATCATTTTCTTTTTTGGTGGGGTCTTTGCCTGGTTTTGGTATTAGGGTGATGCTGGCTTCACAGAATGAGTCTGAAAAGTATTTCCTCCTCTTCTAAGTTTTGGAAAACTTTAAGGAGAATGGGTATTATGTCTTCTCTGTATGTCTGATAAAATTCTGAGGTAAATCCATCTGGCCCAGGGGTTTTGTTCTTGGGTAATTTTTTGATTACCACTTCAGTATCGTTGCTGGTAATTGGTCTGTCTAGACTTTGTTTCTTCCTTGGTCACTCTTTGAAGGTTTATTTTTCTAGGAAGTTGTCCATTTCTTCTGGGTTTTCCAGGTTGTTAGCATATAGATTCTCATAGTATTCTCTAATGATTCTTTGTATTTCTGTGGGGTCCGTCATGATTTTTCCTTTCTCATTTCTGATTCTGTTGATGTGTGTAGATTCTCTTTTTCTCTTAGTAAGTCTGGCTAGGGGTTTATCTATTTTGTTTATTTTCTCAAAGAACCAGCTCTTGGTTTCATTGATTTTTTCTATTATTTTATTCTTCTCAATTTTATTTATTTCTTCCCTGATCTTTATTATGTCCCTCCTCCTGCTGAATTTGGGCCTCATTTGTTCTTCTTTTTCCAATTTCAATAATTGTGACTTTAGAATATTCATTTGGGATTGTTCTTCCTTCTTTATGTAGGTCTGGATTGCTATATACTTTCCTCTTAGAACTGCCTTTGCTGCATCCCACAGAAGTTGGTGGTGGTGTGCTGTTGTTGTCATTTGTCTCCATATATTGCTTGATCTCTGTTTTAATTTGGTCATTGATCCATCGATTATTTAGAAGCATGTTGTTAAGCCTCCATGTGTTTGTGAGCCTTTTTGCTTTCTTTGTACAATTTATTTCTAGTTTTATACCTTTGTGGTCTGAGAAGTTGCTTGGTACAATTTCAACCTTTTTGAATTTACTGAGGCCCTTTTTGTGGCCTAGTATGTGGTCTATTCTGGAAAATGTTCCATGTGCACTTGAGAAGAATGTGTATCCTGCTGCTTTTGGCTGTAGAGTTCTGTAGATGTCTGTTAGATCCATCTGTTCTAGTGTGTTGTTCAGTGCCTCTGTGTCCTTACTTATTTTCTGTCTGGTGGATCTATCCTTTGGAGTGAGTGGTGTGTTTAAGTCTCCTAAAATGAATGCATTGCATTCTATCTCCACCTTTAGTTCTGTTAGTATTTGTTTCCCATATGTTGGTGCTCCTATATTGGGTGCATATATATTTATAATGGCTATATCCTCTTGTTGAACTGACCCCTTTATCATTATGTAATGTCCTTCTTTATCTCTTGTTACTTTCTTTGTTTTGAAGTCTATTTTGTCTGATACTAGTACTGCAACACCTGCTTTTTTCTCCCTATTGTTTGCATGAAATATCTTTTTCTATCCCATCACTTTTAGTCTGTGTATGTCTCTGGGTTTGAGGTGAGTCTCTTGTAAGCAGCATATAGATGGGTCTTTCTTTTTTATCCATTCTATTACTCTGTGTCTTTAGATTGGTGCATTCAGTCCATTTACATTTAGGGTGATTATCGAAAGATATGTACTTATTGCCATTGCAGGCTTTAGATTTGTGGTTATCAAAGGTTCAAGGGTAGCCTCTTTACTAACTTAACTCACTTATTAAGCTATTATAAACACAGTCTGATGATTCTTTATTTCTCTCCCTTCTTATTCTTCCTCCTCCATTCTTTCTATGTGATGTGTTTTATTCTGTGCTCTTTTGTGTTTCCTTTGACTGCTTTTGTGAGTAGTTGATTTTATTTTTTGCCCTTAGTACTTGGTTAGTGTGCTTTCTTTGTTGTGATTTTTTTTCTGGTGACCTCTATTTTGTCTCAGGAGTGCTTCCATCTAGAGCAGTCCCTTTAATATCCTGTAGAGGTGGTTTGTGGGAGGCAAATTCCCTCAACTTTTGCTTGTCTGGGAATTGTTTAATCCCTCCTTCGTATTTAAATGATAATTGTGCTGGATACAGTAACCTTGGTTCAAGGCCCTTCTGTTTCATTGCATTAAATATATCATGCCATCCTCTTCTGGCCTGTAAGGTTTCTGTTCAGAAGTCTGATGATAGCCTGATGAGTTTTCCTTTGTAGGTGACCTTTTTTCTTTCTTTGGCCGCCTTTAATACTCTGTTCTTGTCCTTGATCTTTGCCATTTTAATCATTATGTGTCTTGGTGTTGTCATCCTTGGGTCCCTTGTGTTGGGAGTTCTGTGTGCTTCCATGGTCTGAGCAACTATTTCCTCCCCCAGTTTGGGGAAGTTTTCAGCAATTATTTCTTCAAAGACATTTTCTATCCCTTTTTCTCTCTCTTCTTCTTCTGTTACCCCTATAATGCAGATATTGTTCCGTTTGCATTGGTCACACAGTTCTCTTAGTATTCTTTCATTCCTGGAGATCCTTTTATCTCTCTCTGCCTCAGCTTCTCTGTGTTCCTGTTCTCTGATTTCTATTTCATTAACGGCCTCTTGCACCTCATCCAGTCTGCTCTTAAGTCCTTCCGGAGACTTTTATTTCTGGATTCTCCCTCCTAACTTGATCCTTTAGCTCTTGTATATTTCTCTGCAGGTCCATAAGCATGGTTATGACCTTTATTTTGAATTCTTTTTCAGGAAGATTGGTTAAATCTATTTCCCCAGGTTCCCTCTCAGGGGTTGTCTGGGTGATTCTGGACTGAATCAGATTCTTCTTCCTTTTTGTGGCTATAGAGGTAGTCATGGGCAGTTGGCGCGTGTGTTACCTTGGAGAACAAAGTCCCTTTCTGATTGCTGTCACCTTGCCATCCTTGGAGCAGCTTCTGGTTTTATTTTCTGAGCCACCACAGGCAGGGCATCCGTTGGGGCAGCCCAGAGGTCTGCAGGGAGGGGCAGGCGCACCAAGTGTGCTCTCCTGTGAGAACAGCGACCCTTGACACCCTGTCCCGGATTCCTCTGTCTGTGCGCGCCTGCAGGGCCTCTGCGTCTGGCCCAGATGGATGCAGAGGAGTCTCTGGGCGGTTGCTGTGGGCACGGCCACTCTCAGGCTGCTCCCCTGCTATGGTGGGGCCATGCTGCAGGGTGAATGAATGGCAGGCTGTTTATTGCCGTGAGGGGCTTCAGAGCTGCGCTGCCTCCCAGGGGCCTGGAGCGCCTGAATTTCCCCTGGATTCCCAGCTGCTGGGCTGAGTGTGCCAGAACGCTTCCATCCAGTTGTGAGGCCCGTCCCTTTAAGACTTTCAAAAAGCACTCGCTTTTCTTTTGTCCCAGGGGCGCCGGCTGTGGGACCCGCTCGCAGGTTTTACTGTTCCATTTCCCTAATATCCAGCACACCATGCAATGTGTGTCTGCACTCCTGGTGCAGATGACTAGGGCTGGGTATTTAGCAGTCCTGGGCTTCCACTCCCTCCCTGCTCTGACTCCTTTCCTCCCGCCAGGGAGCTGGGATGGGGGTGGATGCGCTTGGGTCCCATTGGGCCGCAGCTTGTATCTTACTCCTTTCGTGAGGTGCTGAGTTCTCGCAGATGTAGATGTAGCCTGGCTGTTGTACTATTATCTTCTGGTCTCTCTTTTAGGAATAGTTGTATTTGTTGTATTTTCAAAAATATATATGGCTTTGGGAGGAGATTTCCGCTGTCCTACTCATGCCATCTTGGCTCCTCATATTATGTTGAATTTTTTGAAAACTTAAATAGGTAGTTACAGAAGACATTTAAAATAATATAATGTTTCTAATAAATGGGTCTAAATTTTTTCCCACTGTATCTCTGAAGAATAGTTAGGACTTACATTTTTAATTGTTAGTCAATCTTATCTGTATTTTCCAAATTCTTTACAAGGAAGATACATTCTAAACAAAACTTCTGCAACTGCAGGAAAACTGTTGCATAATCTTCCTAATCAGGAAGACTTCAACTTTCAACAAGAATCATCAAATCTCCAAAACAACAAAAAACAAAACAAAAATAAAAAAGATCAGGAAAAAAAAACCATGAAATCTCAACTGTGCACTACTTCCCCATTTGAAACCTGGCCTAACAGAATGTGGTATCTCAACAAAATGTGTTTCAGATGGTTTTTCAACTATTGGTGAGGTAATCCAAAAAAAATCATGTTTCCTTATCTTGAAAAAAGAAAAATAAACCAACCATCTCCATTAGAGAACCAACTTCCTGCAAGGCACTACTGCATGTGTTGGATGGCCCACTTTATCCAAAGTGGGAGCTGAGAGAATATGAATGAGGAAAGGCAATTTATATCTCTAAGTATCTCAACCCAAGTCCATGAGTTTAAATCTTTCCCCCTAGTAGTTCACATTGAGTCCACAGCTTACCTGATAATTTTTAAATATTCCCAGTCACATGAATCAGGAGAATGATGTGTGGTATAGTCAGTATAACTTTAAGAGAGCCAAACCTGCTTTTTATATGTACCAAAATTGGAAGTGTTTGTATTGGTTCCTAAAGTCAGGGTTGGTTTGTTACCAAAGAGCCCGCCACTGGTTGTACCAAAAGAAGGAGCACTGGTTGTGCTGGTTCCAAATGTAGTAAGCTTGTTATTGCCAAACAGGGTCTAAAAAGAAAAAAATACAGGAAAAATTTAAGTAATAATAAAATACACTCCAAACAGTAAACAGAGGTTATCTCAAGTATACTGGATTAAGGTGGGGGTGAGGAAGAGAAGATATCATAACTTTTATGAAAAAGGTAGGAGAAGGATAAATAAAGACTATCAGAAAAATATACTAATCTGAGCAACATTAACTTTACCTGAATGGTCCTAAACTGAGAAGTTAACAATAATCCCTTAGCAAACACAGTATTTCAGTGAGACAAAGAAAAAATCACAAGGCAATGAAATATTTTTACCTGGTAACAGAAATGTACCATGTATATAATTTGTCAGTAGAAATAGTTACAATAAAAAATAAACATTCTACAATATGGATGAACCTTCAAAACACTATACTAAGTGAAAGAAATCAGTCACAACAGACTATACATGATGTGATTCCACTTATAGAAAATGTCCAGAATAGGTAAATCCACAGACTGCAGGGCTGGAGTGATTGAGGGGAAATGAGAAGTGGCTGCTTATGAGTGTGAGCTTGCTCTGTAAAGTGATGATGAATCTGTTCTAAAGTGGCCACAGTTTGATAGTTGCATAATCTGTCAATATACTAAAGACTCACTGAATTATAAACTTTAAAGAGTATTATATAGCATGTGGATTGCATCTCAGTGAAGGTATTTAAAAATAACTTTCTGAAGCACATGTAAGTTTCTCAATTTCTCACCTCAATTAGCTACCCAAAGTTAATTAAGAAATACCATATTTTAATCTCCAAAAAAACTACTAAATATTTTGGGGACTTTTTAAAAAACTACCCACAATGGTATATTTAAACGTTTTTATAATGAGTTCATAATACAGATTGGCTACTTCATACTGATTTGTGTATAGCTTAAATGGTTATATAGAATTTACAACTCTTTTTAGGTCAAGTGCATTCCTGAATAGTAATTTTTTACTTAAATGACATAACAAGGAAAACAATACAGTTAAGCCTCCAGCAGCAGGAAAACCATGAGAACATTAACAATTTTAGCAACTTGATCAACACCAAAAAAACTTAATTTGCAAATGTCATACCAATGCATCACCCAAAACCAATTTATCACCCAAAACTAGAGTTAGAAATAGGAGTTAAAAATTAGCTGATTTTAAGAGTGAAAGCATCTCAATTTAGACTAAAAAATTTAAACAACTGAAGTGGTATTTTGCTATTAAAAGTAAACTGTACATAAGCACTGAGGCAGAGAAATTTAAAAATGAAGTTACTACTGAAAATTAAAGTTAACTATGTTCTTTCTGCACAAAAGAGCTCTTATAGTTGCTATCAAATCATACAATTTCACAAATATTTGAAAGGCAGTCAAATCTTTCTTAGAAATTCCTTTAACAGATTTATACATACCATCATAGTCACCTGTGAAAACTTACCGAACCAACAGCACCAAATCCAGTATTGGGCTGTCCAAAGAGACCTGTTCCTGTTCCAAATGCTGTCCCAGTACTGGTGTTTGTAGCTGTCCCAAAAAGACCTCCAGGCTGTGAGGCTTGGGTTACTCCAAATAGGCCCTGTAAAAGGTAATCTATATTAAAACATGTCCTACAACACTCAGATTTCTTTTAAGTCTTAGATCAGTAATAAGAGCTGCCACTTTTTTAAAAGTTTATGTGATACTATGCTAAGTACATTACATAGGATGTTTTTCTTCTTCACAACCACCACTGAAAAGCAGGTCCATTTTCCAAAAGAAAAAGCTCAGTTTAAAATCTGCCCAAATAGAAGCCACAGGGCATAAATATGCAAAGAAGTAAAAAGCTAACTTTTTCAAACAATAAGGCTTCTCTCTCACTTACCAACTTCACATTTCCCTGTATGGCCCCGGAAGATGACTGGTTAGCCAGAGACGGGTAAGATTCCTCAAGGGAGGAACAACCTAAGACAGGCACAGTCACAGGGGGGCCATCAGGTGAGAAATTGGGGATCAACAGAGGTGAGGCTTAGAACCTCACCCCCCCTGTTTTGAGAGAAATCTTCTGCAACCGTGGATGTTTTGTTGCCCTTGTCTAGCTTGGATTAACACATAGTCTACAGGCACACACCTGATCATCTACATGTGCTCTCTTACAACACTAAACTATGTTTTCTACCTTTATCTTGTATCTACCTACCACTTCAGCATTTTATTAAAAATAATAATAATAAAGAGAGAAATGTGGTATCCACATATAAATCAAGTATAAAAACCAAATGAGTATTCATATTTGAACTGACTGTTTATAGTTCATAATGCATGAGCAAAACCGAAAGTTTCTGTGATGACTGCCCTTGTACTGTTCACTATGTAACTTATTCATTATGTAAGAATTTGTTCTACATGTAAAAACTTGTTTGTTATGCCTCAGAAGATTGGAGACTGACAAAAATTAGGCTTGGGGTGGAATAATGATTGTGCATTGAGCATTGACTCCCCTATACAGAATTTTATTGTCGTTAACAACCATTTGATCAATAAATTTGAGAGATGCCCTCACAAAAAAAAAAAAAAAAAAAAAAAAGGACAGACTTCCAATGGTAAAATAAATTAGTAACCGGGATGTAATGTATAGCATAAGGAATATAGTCAAGATATTGTAACAGCCTGGTAGGGTGATAGCTGGAACCTAGAATTATGTATATAAATGTTCTACCACTGTGTTGTACACTTGAAACTCATGTAATGTAATACTGTGTGTCAACTACCCTTCAATAAAAAATAATTATTAAAAAAAAAAAAAAAAAAAAAAATCTGCCCAAGATGTCACAGCTCCCAATAGGCGGGACCAGAGAAATTCATATCTATATCTAAACTTGGTAAGTTCTGAGGTCCTAGACAGTTTAATAAGACTTTATATTAACTCTTGTGCTCTAAGAGATAGCAGGGTTGCAACAATGAAAACAAAATGATGTGACAGGGTGCTTCATTTTTGGAGAGTTACGCTGAAAGAACTAGTCAGTACTGAGCTGGGGAATGGACTTTGAATCAAATAACTGAAAATAATCAAATTAATCTGGACTGAGGCAGAAGTGTAATGTTAAAAATCTTCTTAATCCAATATGGGAAACCATTCATTTCAAATAGGCAGTGTGTATCCAGTGTTTGAGAAGATATTCTATTTTTAAAACAAGGAAGATATTTATGCATTAGTTAACAAAAGAAAAATGGATTAGAACAAGCTAATGGACTACTGCTGAACTGTAAACTCAACAGTGATTTTAAACAGCTTCATTAAGACATAATTTACATACCATAAAATTTACCCATTAAAGAGGACTATGCAGTGGTTTTTTTTGTATGTTCAGAGTTGTGCAACCATCCTCATTCTCTAAATTAGGACATTTTCATCACTACTACAAAAAGAAACCCCAGGTCCATTAGCAGTCGTTCCCTATTTTTTAGGCAACCAATCACTAATCTACTTTGTTTCCATGTCTTTGTCCATTCTGAACATTTCACATGAATGGAATTATATAAAATGTGGTCTTTTGTGAATGGCTTCTTTCAATTATTATGTTTAGAAGATCCATCCATGTGTAGCATTTTCAGCACTTCATTCAATTTTATAGCTGAATAACATTTCACTGTATGGATATATCACATTTGTTTATCCATCACTGGCAGACATTTGAATTGTTTCTAGTTTTGGCTATTATGAAAATGCTGTTATGATCACTTATATTTTAATTTATCATAGGGAAACCAAATTGTGTGATTTCTGGGTTAGATGGTAACTCTATGTTTAACATTTTGAGTAACTGCCAAATTGATTTCCAAAGGGAAATGTACCATTTTACATTCCCATCAGCAATATAAGAGTATTCCAATTTCTCCAAATTCTTTTTTTTATTAAGGTATCATTGATACACAATCTTATGAAGGTTTCACATGAGCAACACTGTGGTTACTACGTTCCCCCCTATTATCATGTCCCCCACATACCCCATTACAGTCATTGTCCATCAGTGTAGTAAGATGCTATAGCGTCACTACTTGTCTTGTCTGTGCTATACTGCGTTCCCCGTGCCCCACCTACATTATGTGTGCTAATTATAATACCCCTTAATCCCTTCTCCCTGGCTCACCCTCCCCAGCCCTTTTCCCTTTGGTAAATGCTAGTCCCTTCTTAGGGTCTGTGAGTCTGCTGCTGTTTTGTTTCTTCTGTTTCTGCTTTGTTGTTATACTCCACAAATGAGTGAAATCATCCAAATTCTTTTTTAATTGAAGTATAGTTGACATATAATCTTACATTAGTTTCAAGTATACAACAGTGCTCTACAGTTAAAACACATTATTAAATCCTCACCCCCAACTAGTGCAGTTACCATTTGTCAAAATACATGTTACAAAATCACTGGCTATTTTCTCCATGCTGTACTACCATTGTCATGACCAACTTACATTATGATTGAGAATTTTTGTGTCCTTTTATCCCCCTCACCCTCCTCACGCACCCATTCCAACCGCTGCACAATGGTAACCACCACTCACTTCTCAGCATCTGAGTCTACTACTATTTTACTCATTTTGTTTTTAAATTCCACAAATAAATGAAATCATGGTATTTTGTCTTTCTGAACCTGGCTTATTCACTTAGCATAATACCCTCTAGGTCCATCCATGTTATTGCAAATGGCAGGACTTTTTTTTATTAATTTATTTTTTATTAAGGTATCATTGATATACAATCTTATGAAGGTTTCACATGAGCAATATTGTGTTTACTACATTCACCCACATTATCAAGTCCCCCTACACACACCCCACTGTAGTCACTGTTCATCAGCGTAGTGCTACAGTCACTACTTGCCTTCCCCGTGACCCTCCTACATTGTGTGTGCTAATCATAATGCCCCTTAATCCACTTCTCCCTCCCTCCCCACCCCCTGCCCCATCCTCTTCCCTTTGATAACCACTAGCCCCTTCTTGAGAGTCTGTGAGTCTGCTGCTGTTTTGTTTCTTTAGCTTTCCTTCGTTGTTACACTCCACAAATGAGGGAAATCATTTGGTACTTGTCTTTCTCTGTCTGGCTTATTGCACTGAGCATAATACCCTCTAGCTCCATCCATGTTGTTGCAAATGATAGGATTTCTTTCTTATGGCTTAAAAATGTTCCATTGTGTATATGTACCACATCTTTATCCATTCATCCACTGGTAGATACCCAGGTTGCCTCCATATCTGGGCCACTTCAAAGAGTGGTGCGATAAACATAGGCGTGCACATGCTGTCCTGAATCTGGGATCTTGCCTGCCTCAGGCAAACTCCCAGAAGTGGAATCCCTGGGTCAAATGGCATGCCCACTTCCAGTCTTCTGAGGAACCTCCACATTGGTTGAACTAACTTACATTCCCATCAACAATGTAAGAGGGTTCCCCCTCTCCACATTCCCGCCAGCACTGGCCATTCCTCAGTATTCTGGACGCTGGCCATACCAACCAATGCAAGGCAACATCCCATTGTGGTTTTAATTTGCATTTCCCTGACAATTAGCAATGTGGAGCATCCTCTCATGTGCCCGTTGGCCATATGAACCTCTTCCCTAGTGAAGCATGTCCAGATACTCCACCCATTCTTCAATTGGGTTACTTGCTTTTTGGGTGCTGAGGCACACGAGTTCTCGATATGTTTTGAATGTTAACCCATTATCAGATATGTTGTCTATGAATATATTTTCCCACAGTGCAGGATGCCCCCCTTGTTCCACTGATGGGGGCCTTCGCTGCACAGAAGCCTTTCAGTTTGATTTAGTCCCATCTCTTCATCTTCACTCCTGTTTCCCTTGCCTGAGGAGATGTGCCCAGGAAAAAGTTGCCCATGCTTATAGTCAAGAGATTTTTGCATATGTTTTCTAATAAGAGTTTTATGGTTTCATGACTTACATTCAGGTCCTTGATCCACCTCGAATCTACTTTTGTGTAAACTAGACAGTAATCCAATCTCACTCTCCTACATGTAGCTGTCCAGTCCTGCCAACACCAGTTGTTGAAGAGGCCATCATTTGCCCAATGTACATCCATGGCTCCTCTGTCTTATATTCATCAGTCGTATGTGTTTGGGTTTATATCAGGGCTCTCTAATCTGTTCCACTGATCCATGGGTCTGCTCCTGTGCCGGCACCAAACTGCTTTGACCACTGTCTTTTTGCAGCAGAACCTGCAGCTGGGGAGCACAATCCCCCCAGCTTTACTCCTCCCCACCAGGACTGCCTGCCCACTCGGAGCCCTCTGTGGTTCCATATGAATCCCAGAACCATCTGTTCTAGTTCATTGAAGAATGCCATTGGAACTTTGACAGGGCCTGCACTGAATCTGTAATTGCCCCAGGCAGGATGGCCACCCTGACAATATTAATTCTTTCCATCTATGAGCACAGAATGCACCTCCATCCACTGGTTTCTTTTCCAATGTTTCCCATGAGTGTCCTGCAGTCTTCAGGGTACAGGTCCTTCATCTCCCTGGTCAGGTTTATTCCTAGGTATTCCACTTACCTTGATGTAACTGTAAATGGAATTGTTTTTCTGATTTCCCCCTCTGCCAGTCCATTGCCAGTACATAGGAATACCACAGATCTCCATGTATTAATTCTGGCAGCAGGACTCCTTTTTTATGACTGAATAATATTCCACTGTGTATATGTAGTACTTCTTCTTTATCCATTCATTTATTGATGAACATTTTGGCTGGTTTTGTATCTTGGCTATTGTAAATAATGTGGCAATAAACACAGCAGTGCACATTATCTTTTTGAATCAGTAATTTTCTTTGGGTACATTCCTAGAAGTAGAATTACTGGCTTAATCAGTATTTCTATTTTTAATTTTTTTGAGGAATCTCTATACTGATTTTGACTGCACCAATTCACATTCCCACCAACAGAGTAGGAGGGTTCCCTTTTCTTCACATCATGTCCAATACATGTTATTTCTTGTTTTTTGGGAAGTTGCCATTCTGACTGGTGTGAGGTAATATCTCATTGTGGTTTTGATTGACATCTTCCTGATGATTAGCAATATGGAACATCTCTTCATGTGTCTGGTGACCATCTGTATTTCTTCTTTGGAAAAATGTCTACTCAGGTCCTCCATCCTAATTGGGTTATTTGTTTTTTTGGTGTTGAGGCATGAGTTCTTTATATTTTGGATGTTAACCCCTTACTGGGTAAATTGTTTACAAATATATTCTCCCATACTGTAGGCTGTCTTTTTGTTCTGCTGATGGTGCCCTGTGCTGTACAGAAGCTCTTAGTTTCATGTAGTCCCACTTACGTATTTTTTGTTTCCCTTACCCAGGGAGATGTGTCCAGAAAAAAATTGCTATTACTTATGTTCAAGAGATTTTAGCCTATGTTTTCTTCTAAGAGTTTTATGGTTTCATGTTTTACATTCAGGTCTTTGATCCTTTTTAGGCTTACTTTTGTGCATGAAGTTTGACAATAATCAAGTTTCATTCTCTTACATGTAGCTGTTGTATTTTCCCAACACCAGTTATTGAAGAACTGTCTTTTTCCCACTGTATATTCATGGCTCCTTTATTGTATACTAATTAACCACATATGCATGGGTTTATATCTGGATTCTCTATTCTGTTTCATTGATCTATGGGTCTGTTTTTGTGCCAGTACCATAGTGTTTTGATTACTACAGTCTTACAGTCCAATTTCTCCAAATTCTTAATAACAATTATTGTCTTTTTGTTTACAGCCTTCCTCGTGGACTTGAAGTGGTATCTCACTAAAGTATTTGATTTGCATTTTCCTGGTGGCTACTGGTATTGAGTATCTCTTCATGAGCTTCTTAGCTATTTGTATTACCTTCCTTCAAGAAATGCCTTTTCAAGTCTTTGGCCCACTTTTTAATGGGTTATTGTCTTACTGAATTATAAGAGTTCTCTATATATTCTGGATACAGAGTCCTTCATAAGATACTAGGACTTGCAAATATTTTCTATCATCTGTAGGTATTCTTTTTGCTTTCTTTTTTTTTTTCTTTTGCTTTCTTAATGGTATCCCTTTGATCCACAGAGGTTTTGAATTTTGATGAAATCCAATCTATTTTCTTTGCTGCTTTCACTTTGGTATAATTTCTAACAAACTACTACCTAGCTCCTTTTCTTCTCAGACTTTTATAGTTTTACTCTCACAGTAAGTATCTGATCCATTGTGAGTTAACCTGTACAGTTATCACAGTGGTATATGAAGAAAGGATCCAACCTTAACCTTTTGCATGTGGAAAAGCCATTTGTTGAAAAGATTATTCTTTCCCCATTGAATTGTTTTGGTATCTACTACAAATCAATTGTCTGTAAATGTGAGGGTTTATTTCTGGACTCTCAATTCTATTCCACTGATCTATATATGTCCTGCCTCATGTTAGTACCACATGGTCTTAATTATTATTGCTTTGTAGTAAGCTTTTAAATTGAGAAGTGTAAGTCCTCCAGCTTCTTCTTTTTCAAGATTGTTTTGGCTATTCTGGGTTCCCTTCCATTCTTTGTTGAGTGTTTTTATCATGAAAGGGTGTCAAATGATTCTTCTGCACTTGCTGAGGTAATCATATAGTTTTTAGGTTTTTTTTTTGTACATCATCCTATTTCATGGTTTATTACATTCATTTTATGTCGCATCAACCCTTTGGGATAAATCCTACTTGGTCTTGGTTACAGTCCTTTTTATATGTTGCTGAATTTGGTTTGCTAGTATTTTGGGTATTTTTGGGTCTCCCTGTACTTGCTTTTTATTCAGGCAAAGTATGTCTAACTTAATGACTAAATTCCAAGAATTCTAATCAATAAATCATACCTCAAATTAACCTTTAGTTTTAAACTTCCCTAAAAGAGTCTAAGAGTCCTTAGAAATAAACTGGTAATGATACTACGGACTTTTAGAAATAGCAACTATCCAATACGGTTGAGTTTTAGTGCTCCTTATTTATTTCAATGAACGAAACTCCTTTTCCTGACTGCTTAAAAGAACAAGCTGAAAGAATATTTTGAAATACAGCCAGTACAAAACTGGAGAGCTACACGTAAGAGAATGAAACTGGATTATTGTCTAACCCCATACACAAAAGTAAACTCAAAATGGATCAAAGACCTGAATGTAGGTCATGAAAGCATAAAACTCTTAGAAGAAAAACACAGGCAAAAATCTCTTGAATATAGACATGAACAACTTTTTCCTGAAAGCATATCCTCGGGCAAGGGAAACAAAAGCAAAAATGAACAAATGGGACTACATCAAGCTAAAAAGCTTCTGTTACAGCAAAGGACACCATCACTAGAACAAAAAAGCATCCCACAGTATGGGAGAATATATTTGTAAATGACATATCCAACAAGGGGTTACAACCAAAATCTATAAAGAACTCCCATTCCTCAACACCTAAAAGGCAAATAACCCTATTAAAAAATGGGCAGAGTCTTAGACATAAACATGAACAACTTCTTCATGAACATATCACCCCGGGCAAGGGAAACAAAAGCAAAAATGAACAAGTGGGACTATATCAAACTGAAAAGCTTCTGTACAGCAAAGGATACCATCAGTAGAACAAAAAGACATTCTACAGTATGGGAGAATATATTCCTAAATGACAGATCCGATAAAGGGTTTACATCCAAAATCTATTAAGAGCTCACACACCTCAACAAACAAAAAAGCAAATAATCCAATAAAAAAATGGGCACAGGATCTGAACAGACACTTCTCCAAAGAAGAAATTCAGATGGCCAACAGACACATGAAAGGATGCTCCACATTGCTAATCATCAGGGAAATGCAAATTAAAACCACAATGAGATATCACCTCACACCAAGGATGGCCAACATCCAAAAGACAAACAAAAACAAATGTTGGCGAGGATGTGGAGAAAGGGGAACCCTCTTACACTGCTGGTGGGAATGTAAACTAGTTCAACCATTGTGGAAAGCAGTATGGAGGTTCCTCAAAAAACTAAAAATAGAAATATCATTTGACCCAGGAATTCCACCCCTAGGAATTTACCCTCAGAATGCAGCAGCCCAGTTTGAAAAAGAGATATGCACCCCTATGTTTATTGCAGCACTATTTACAATAGCCAAGAAATGGAAGCAACCTAAGTGTCCTTCAGTAGATTTATGGGTAAAGAAGATGTGGTGCATATACACAATGGAATATTATTCAGCCATAAGAAGAAAACAAATCCTACCATTTGCAATAACATGGTTTGAGCTAGAGGGTATTATGCTCAGTAAAATAAGCCAGGCAGAGAAAGACAAGCATCAAATGATTTCATTCTCCTGTGGAGTATAAGAACAAAGCAAAAACTGAAGGAACAAAACAGCAGCAGACTGACAGAACCCAAGAATGGACTATCAGTTACCAAAGGGAAAGGGACTGGAGAGGATGGGTGGGAAGGGAGGGATAAGGGGGAAAATGGGGCATTACGATTAGCACACATAATGTAGGGGGGGGTGGGGACATGGGGAAGGCAGTATATACAGAGAAGACAAGTAATGATTCTACAGCATCTTACTATGCTGATGGACAGTGACTGTAATGGGGTATGTGGGTGGGACTTGATAATAGGGAGAGTCTAGTAACCATAAAGTTGTTCAAGTAATTGTACATTAACAATATAAAAAAAAAGGGGGCACAGGATATGAACACACACTTCTCCAAAGAGGAAATTCAGATGGTCAACAGGCACGTGAAAAGATGCTCCACATTGCTAATTATCAAGGAAACGCTAATTAAAACCACAATGAGAGCACCTCACACCAGTTAGGATGGCCAACTTCAAAAAAACTAGGAACAACAAATGCTGGCGAGGATGTGAAGAAAGGGGAACTCTCCTACACTGTTGGTAGGAATGTAACGAGTTCAACCATTGTGGAAAGCAATATGAAGGTTCCTCAAAAAACTAAAAATAGAAATACCATTTGACCCAGGAATTCCACTCCTAGGAATTTACCCAAAGAAAACAACTTCTCAGATTCAAAAAGACATATGCACCCCTATGTTTATCGCAGCACTATTTACAATAGCCAAGATATGGAAGCAATCTAAGTGTCCATCAGTAGATGAATGGATAAAGATGTGGTACGTATATACAATGGAATACTATTCAGCCATAAGAAAAACAAATCCTACCATTTGCAGCAACATGGATGGAGCTAGAGGGTATTATGCTCAGTGAAGTAAGTCAGGCAGAGAAAGACAAATGCCAAATGATTTCCCTCATTTGTGGAGTATAACAATGAAGCAAAACTGCAGGAACAAAAAATAGCAGTAGACTCATAGACTCCAAGAAGGGACTAACGGTTACCAAAGGGGAGGGGGTGTTGAAGGGTGGGTGGGGAGGGAAGGAGAAGGGGATTGTGGGGTATCATGATTAGTGCATATGGTGTATGTGGGGTCATGGGGAAGACAGTGTAGCACAGAGAAGACAAGTGGGGACTCTGTGGCATCTTACTACACTGTTGGACAGTGACTGCAATGGGGCATGGGGGGGACTCAATAAGGGTGAATTTAATAACCACATTGTTTTTCTTGTGAAACCTCATAAGAATGTATATCAATGATACCTTAATAAAAAAAAATTAAAAGAAAAAAAAGAAATACAGCCAGTAATTTATAAGTATTTTACCCTATACTCTATAGAATGGCCCAAGTCAAAGGTTCTCTACAATGGCTACAATGTCCTAATGTATAGCTTCAGGATGGCCAATTCTAGCACACTAAGGAGATCTTAATGGTAAGAAAATATGCTCTGAAAGGGTAAGTGCTCACTAGCCTCTTAATGAGTACAGAGTAGAGCCTGAACTAGAATCCAGGTTTTAATTATTCAAAGACTTTGCTCTCTTACCTTTACTACATAGTCAATACTTAAGAATTGCCATAGAGCTAGAACTTGCTAGTTTGACTGTTTAGAAGCCTCATTATTCAGCTCTATTAATAAGACCTGGAGTTAACTAAGGGCCTGCTTCCTTACCATGGTATTGGTGCTTGGCTGTCCTAGCGTGCTGGTATTACCAAAGGAAAAGCCAGTGTTCTGGGTGGTTATGGCCTGGGCAAATGGTTTGCTGAAGAGGCTGGTAGTCTGCTGATTCTGTTGGCCAAAGAGGCTACCTGGATTTGTTCCAAATCCAGTTGTGCCTTTCAAGAAAAAGAAATAAAGAAAAAGTAAATGGAGGACAAAAACCCAAACCTCACATTATCTACTTACTGCAATAGTCTTAAGTTACTGATTACATATCTGAATTACCCTACATTCACTACTCAAACTGGATAACTATTTCATTTTCCACCCTTTCTCACCTAACTTCAGATTTGGTTCAGACTCTACTTTCTACAATAATACTCTGACCCCAAGAACCTTGTCTGGACTAAGTTATTTTTGTGAGCCATAATTTTATTTTGTAAGATTACACAATACACTGAAAGTCTATGTGTGTATTTTAACCCTGTTAGACTACATTTTTCTTCAGAACAGAGGCATTCTCTTTATATAAGTATATCCAGCCTAGGCTGTGACACAATAAAATTTTAAATGAATATGTGGCTAAGCTAAATCAAAGAATACCAAGATTGAAAAGAATGTTAAATGTCACTAAATTTATATTTATTTATGTATTTGTGTTTGTGTGTGTGTATAAATCTCTCTAGAAGGCTACAAAAATTTAACTTTTGCTTGTTTCCAGAGGCAAACTGGTAGTTAGGTAAGGGAAAAGAGACCTTGGGTTACACATTTTTTTTGTATTTCATCAACTTTATATCGTATGTATTACCTTTGCAAAAGCAGTATTTTTATAAAATAATTAAGTAATCATCCTAGACTTCCCTCTTTCACATCCCACATCAAATCAATCCAACAGCAAATTCCATCAGTTCTATATTCAAACTGGGTCCAAAATGTGACATTTCTACTATTTCCACAGCACCATCCTCACCCAAGCCACTATCATTTCACATGTGGATAGAGCAATAGTTTTTCTAACTGATTTAGTTCTATCCTTCCCCCTTACAATCTACCCTTAATATAGCAGCTTTAAGAATGATCATTCCTGCATAATCACATGATTCTCTAAACACTCTAATAGCTTCCCAACTCAGATAAAAATTCTTATTTTGACACTAGCCCATAAACCCCTATAAGATACATTCCCTATATCCCCCAGTACTCCACCTTGTCCTCTCTTTGGGAAAAACTCAGAGTTTCTTCTAGCTGGAATGTTCGCTCTTCCCCCTAGAGATCTGTACAACTTTATGCTTCACATTCTTCAGATAGGTCACTGTATCAGTGCAACACTCCTTAATTATCATTTAAAACAGTATTTCTCCCAACCTTCACATATATATAAGGTACTCCCTATGCCTCCAGCATCCCTGAGTTATTTTTTCTCCATAGTACTTATCACAAAATGACAGTTTTGTTTTACTTTAAGTTGTCTGCCCCTCAATATGATTCAAAGGCTTACTAGTTCCAAAGGCTGTTTTGTTCTGACCATATGCAAAGCCAGAATTAGTGGTGGAGGAGCTGAAGAGTCCTGTTGCATTGGACGTGGCTGGAGAAGACCCAAACAAGCCAGTCGTGGTACCTGCTCCCACCTGGTTCTGCGGGCCTTTCCGGTTAGCCTGATAATCCTCTAAACGAAGTTCCTAGAGGGAAGGAAAACATATTTCTAATCTTAAAATACAGCCCAAAAAGTTACTTAGGCAAGTAAATACTTGAATGCAGCACTCGGTTTCCATGTTCATATAGGAACCATGGCTAAAAAACACAGTTACAGATTGACAATAACAATGCCATTTCAGAAAAAAAATTTAACAGTGTATATTGGATATTAAAATTCATACCATAATTACTGGAAAACTATAAGCCAAAGGACCGATATGTTAATTCTAATTTCCTTTTAGACACAATACTTTTAGTATAATTTTACACAATAATCTCATCTACTCCCACCCCAAATGTAAAAATTAGCTGATTAAAAGATGGAGGACTCTGGTGGGGGCGGTGTTCAGAAAATTTAGGAAAAGAAAAGATATCAAGTTTAACAGTATGTCTCCCAGATCAGAGTGTTTCTGCACACTCCAATAAAGCAAGCACAGTTTGGGATATAAAAGAAGCCGATAGCTACAATTAGGGATGACAGTTAAGAAGTAAAACAAGTATTACAAAGCAATGAGAATGAACTAACATCATTCAACATGGATAAATCTCACAATGTTGACAGACTTAAAAGTACATAAGATTCCATTTATATGAAGTTCAAAAATCGGCAGTCTGGATAGTGGTTACCTTTGGGAGGGGAGGACCATGACTTGGAGAACAAAACAGAGAGGGACATCAGGGATGCTGGTACTGCTCTGCATCTTGATTTGGATCCTGGTTACATGGGGTGTATTCACTTGGAGAAAACTTACTACATTGTACATTTATGAATTTGCATGAGTTTATTAAAAACCCAGGTGTGTGCATGCATGCACACTGCCCAGTATTGTGTGAGCAACATCCAATCAGAATAGACTGTTAAAGAGGATTCTACTGATACATACAAGCTGAGTATTATCCCTACCTAAAACAATAGATATCTATAATACATTTATTTAAAATAATAATTTGGTTAATGTTTGCTTTTTACATAGACCCAATATGAACCACTTGATCCTAAACATAATCAGAAAGTCTTAAAAAGCTGCTTTCTAATAGAATAAAAAAAGTTCAGGCTGCATAGGGAGGGATGTGCAACACAGAGAAGACAAGTAGTGAGTCTACAGCATCTTACCACGCTGATGGACAGTGACTGTAATGGGGTTTGTGGGGAGGGACTTGGTGAAGGGGGAGTCTAGTAACCATAATGTTCTTCATGTAACTGTAGATTAATGATAATAAAATGAATTTAAAAAAAAAAGTTAAGGCTGATATTCTGTATTGCATTTTACTGACCTCTAGTGACTTGCTTTCATATTCTTTCATAGCAGTAATACACTGATGCTTGGTACTGATGTTAGTACTCACTCCAGCTTTAACCATAGTATCTGTACCAGTTGGAGGCTGCAAAGGGAGAAAAAGGCAAATTTGAAAGTCTAAAGCAAATGTGTAATTCCAAGCTTATATCCCTACTCTCACAGACACAATTCTTAACTAATGAACTCTGTAACTAGTCCACTAGGTATTTTACTAAACAAGATGGTTTCAAGGGTGCTTGATTAAATACATCGCATTTCTGATCTCTCTGAAAAGTTAATCTCAGTAATAGTTATCATAAACCCAGAAACTAATCCCATAACCAAGCTATCCAATTATCAACTAAAATACTTATTCTGCACATAAGGAAAGCTTTATCCAGTTTACACAATACATACATTTAAACCTCTATTTTAGAGTGCTATCTGATAATTCTGCTCTGAAGTGTCTGCTTTCTGATTGCTGTTGCATTTAAGAAATATGGAAGCCTGGTTTTCCCACTGGTAACTTCACGAGGAAAAAGGCACAATAACTACCTTGCATGAGTTTACTAAGTCATGATTCCTACCTGAATCATCAGTCTTCTCAATTATTATACTTCCCAAGAGACAACATACAGTATTTCCCACTATCATTTATATTTAACTTTACTTTAAATTCAGGATTCTAAATTCAGTGTTATGAATTTACCACCTGGCCTGAGAAAGTATTCATTTTCTGGAGTAAGTTTTAAAAGGAAGTTTTGTCAAACTGTATTTTTTGCCAGGGATTTCCATCAGGCGAACTGTACTTCCAGTCTATCCTATATATATCCCAACCAATCCCAAGTGATATACTACATCAAGTGGTATTCCATATGTTTTCATGAAAAAACCTACTCTAACCCTCTACCCAATTGGTACTGATGTTAGTACTCACTCCAGCTTTAACCATAGTATCTGTACCAGTTGGAGGCTGCAAAGGGAGCCTACCCAACTCCTCTAGAAAAAACAAAGAAAACACAAAACTCTATATCCCCATTTCGCCATTTCACTAATTAAAGCTTCATTTTTAATTGGCAAACATATTGATGGACTCCATTTTTCTTAAAGAAAATCTGTTTTCAATGATTTTTCTAGTTTGTTCCCTCATTCTTACTTTATTTCTCTAAGGATGGTTAACCAATTCAGAGGCGAAATTATGAACAGTGTAAATACAAGTTCAACCACTAGGTATTGTAATAGCTTATGAATACAAATTTGACTGGGTTAAGCATAATTCAAATATACATTATAATCCAGATTTATATCTCATGGCTTTGTTTACTATATAACTATTTATAGATTTTGTTTTTAACACATTTTTCAGGAAGAGTGAAATTACACCGGAGATAACTGGAAATAGAAGAAATTTTACAATTCATACTAAGAAGAAATATACAAATGAGAGAGACATATCCCACGAAGAATGGAAGAAAACTCTTACATTAAACTTAATAGTAGTCCCAGTAGGAGCAGCTGTAAAACTACTTGGCCCAAAGAGAGAGCCAGATGTGCTACCAAAAGGATTGGAGGTGGTATTTGTAGTTCCAAAAAGTCCTCCACTGCTAGTACTTGTTCCAAAATCTATAAAGTAAAAAGAAAAATGAGATGGTAACAGTAAAGAATTTAAGAATCTGTAAGCTATCTGAATTGGGCTGTGGCATTAGCACAGCATTACTTTCATATCCTCAAATTTTCTCTTTCAGATCTTCCTAGCAATTACCTTCAAACAGGTATTTCATAGACACACATAATTCTAGGCTCACAACTTTAAAGTGAAACAAAATCCGAATTCTTTTGTCAGCTAAGTGTCCATAAAAACCCTTCTTGGGCATACTTGGAAGACAAGTTAAAAGAAAGAGTACTCTGTTTCATCAGTTTTATGTCATTTCTCCTTTCTTGGTAAGACTAAATGTTGAATGAACTTACCTTTCTGAAAACATCACAACAGACTTCAACAGGAGTTACAGTATTTTTTCCTGACATATAGTATTACAAACACCCACACATTACAAAAAATTTGTAACATACAAATGGTGCTATTAGGGCAATCAAACACAAGTTAATGAAAAATTTCACCCAGAAAAATAATTTAGAAAAATTGTTAAGCACCTGGTCATTTTATAAAAATAAGTAGATCTTCTACCTTAGTTTGCCAAAAAACTGTTTTTAAAAATTACCTAAAAGTGAATTTAATAATTATCTAAGGAATATATTTTTCAAAATATGAAAGATACTACTAAAGAAGTTATACATGGGGTGCCAGAAATGTCAGTAAGCAACAAAAAGTTATGTATCAATATTTAATATTAAGTGACATCCTAATTACCAAGTTAAAAGGAATGTGATTTCTCACTGGTAGTCAAATTGTTATTTTCCTAAAAACATGTCCTAATATAAAAAGTAAATAGGTGTATCTCTTTTGAATTAGCACTTTAGATTGCGTTTTATATTGTGATGGTTAAATATTTCAATATCCCCACAAAGAACTTACCCTTTGTAAAACACAGATAGCTGGCTGACTTACTCATTCTGCCATACTCCTGTACTGAGAACAGCATCAACTCACTGGGCATGCCTGTTCAACTAGTAGTGTTTACCTCAAAGTACCTGTGTGAAGTATCCCTAGGCCACATTTAGATTTAAAGAGAAAGAAGCCATCAATTAAAGTATCTGCCACAAACAAGGCATGGAGGAGTAACCATGTCACATTCAGTATTTGTCATTCCTGCTTTAGTGACTTCTTAACAACTGTGAAACAGGCAAGAAGAAGGTGCCACTGTAGGACTATATGGTTGATTACATTTCTCCTTGAATTTCTCCTGTCTTAATACATACAACACTGCTCTGACCTGGCTATTCACCCTACCTCCAGTCACTCTCTATCAGAAGCCTCTTCCTCCGTATATCCCCTAAATACTAGTGCTTCTCAGATTTCTATCCTAGAAGAGATACATAACCCCCACTCCTTTCCAGCCTATTAAATTTTTCAATACATTTTGAAGTTTTCCTCTCCCCATGTTTTTGCCATCTGGCAGGAAAAGGAGGTAGGTGAACACGGGGAAAAGAAGAGAGAACAAATTCAGTAAGAAAATCAAATCGGTAGATGCAGAACTCCAATAATATTCTACTTACTCCCAAAGCCAGTTGGCTTATTTTGTGCAAAGGCATTGTTTTGGGATGAGAAGAGACTGGTGCCTGTGCTTGCAGTTCCAAACAAGCTATTTGATGTTCCTGTTGATGTGCCAAACCCAAAGCCAGTACTTGTGGAGGTAGCTGGCTGGCTAAATGAACTGGTACCAAATAATCCTCCTGGGGAGATGAGGAGGGGGAAAGAACAGGTAAATAGACAGATTGCAGTCACTAAATGAAGTCTTGTACCAGCTACAAATAAACCAACTGCATTCCAGATAAAGCCCCCACCTGGTTTGGTCTGTGAATTTCCAAACAGACCTCCAGTATTGTTACTAGAACCAAATGCAGATGTTCCAAATGCCCCTCCACTGGTAGTGCCAAAGCCAGTATCTGAAAAAGCAAAATCAGGGTCAAAATAAAATGCACATAGATCCAATGAAAAAGGATTTTAATATTTCTTAACATTCCACATTTGAATAGGACCACTGGTCCAATGTGAAAACTACTTTTTTCAAAATTCCATCACACTATTAATTACAGAGTCAAAATTAAGGCATGGACAGTTTACTCATTACCCTAGGTGAAGGAAATTTAAACTGAAAAGGTGTGACTTTTAAATAAAAGTTATAGATGTTGATAGGCTTTAAAAAAAAAGAATGCCAAGATAACTACAGTTGACTCTTGAACAACATGAAGGTTAGAGACATGGACCAACATCCCCCAGACTCCAGCCCCACGATATAACTGAAAATCTGTAATTTTTGACACCCCAAAAACTTTACTAGTAGCCTATTGTTGATCGGAAGCCTTACCAGTAACATTAAACTCAGTGAAACACATATTTTGTATGTTACATATATATTATATTCTTACAGTAAACTAGAGAAAAAAATGTTTTTTTTCAAATTGTTGGAATTCTCAAAAAAATTTTTCAAACATATTTATGAAAAAAATCCTTGCAGTTAAAACCTGCATTGTTCAAGGGCCAACTGTAGTGACTATGAGCAACAGACAAAAGTAAAATCACCAAAGTTAAAGTGTTAAAATTCTTTCCAGACATCATACACTCCACATTGGGATGAATGGTCCTTAATTAGGGAAGCACATCAGAATGACCTGAGAAAATTTTCAAAATATTCCCAGGTTCAAATTCAGGTTCCAACCCCAGAGATCTTAATTTCCTAGTTCTACGATGGGAAATAGGTACTTGGAAAAAACCTCCAAAACTGACTCTAATGGATACTCTTGGTTAAAAACTAGAAACTCAGATGTACAGACTACTTTAAGAAAAGGACAGGAGACAACTGAAAAAATTTCTATTATTTTTATTAAGTATGCTTGAGGTTTGGTAGTTAGGCTTTTTAAAAGTCCTCATCAGTTAGAGAAAATTTCTAGGATTTGCATTAAAATACTCTGTTCAGATGCTCCTCTTCCCCTAAAAAGAGAGGGGTAAAATGAGATGGAAAATGCTGACTGCTAAAGCTGGGAGATAAGTACATGAGAATTCATGATAACATTTTATTTTGCATACAATTTTTTACAAAAGTGTAAAAGTAAGCATTGTTATAGGCAACAGCTATCATGTATAATCATACTGTATGGAAGAGGAAGTGTATCTTGGGAGGGCTGGTGGAGACTAAGGACTTTGACATTTAACAGTTCTGTACCCTAATGTCCATCTTATTCAATAGTAAATCTCAGCAGTTATTCAATAAATGCATTTTAGATTTTAATATTTTAAAATATTAGTTCCTGGTCTGAAAATTAGTAACTAAAATTTCCTGCTAAAAGAACCAATTAATAAAAATATTTTAACTACCTTCTACTGATGCTCAGAAAACCATGAAAACTCAGAACTCCTTTCTATTTTTTTTGAATTTTAACAAGACTTTATCTTGGTCATTTTTCAAAGAGATTTAAAAATGTTAGAAAGGCTAAAGCATGAATAAAATCTCTATCTAAAAGCTATCAGAGTGGATCTGCTCTTAGTAAGAACAGCTTAAGATTTCCCCCACTTCCGTCTTTTTTAAACTTACTCTGCCCAAATGTTGAAGTTGTACCAAAGCCACCTGTGCCACCCCCAAAGGGTGTTCCAAATGACTTGTTAAACATCTTCAAAATGAGTCTTTGCTTCAGAGAGCTGGAAAGAAGAAAAAACTATCAATTTTTAAAAACCAGAGAATATGGTATAATTGTTTCTGAAATGTGTCATTCTACAAATGCTGGCCAGTTCAAACTATAGCATGATGTTCCTCTATGGTCCCCTACTTTTATATTTTTATCTATCTTCTTCTGGGAACATTATAGAAAAACCTTTTATGATAACCTCCCACATATGGATAATTCCCCCCAGAAACCAAACTATACACTGGGTCACTTAAAGAATTAGATCAAAGTGTTCCAACAAGTACAAAAGGGAAGTTTAGTTTTCCCCCCGACTCCATACTTGAATAAAATCAAATTCAAGGTGTGGTTTCCTCAAAAGTAAATACTCTCCCCCTCATAAACTTTCCTTAAACTTAAGATACCTGCTACTACTCACCTGCTAACAGACAAGAAAATGAGTGAACTATTTTTAATATAAAACTCAGAAAATAGCAATAATTCTTATTTGGATTTTGCGAAAGGTACGAGTTTTCTCACATAATGGAGCAGTTTTTCTAGTAAAATCGTGCTCATTCATATAAAAAATAAAAACATTTTGAGGTGCTCCCCGTAATGTTCCAGTGTCCCATTAACACTTTCAGGTACTCCAACACCTAAAACATTTTGTGCAACACTGGAAAAGATGAAGCCATGCCTATATATCTATTTTTTTTTTTTCAAAACCACTACTCTGTCCCCTAAACACCCCTAGAAAAAATAATCCCAACACTTAGTTCTTTATGTCAACATTCAGGAATTTAGCAATTTAAATGCTTGAACAAAGTTCACTGAAACCAGTGGTTCAAGAGTGCCACATCAGAATTAGCTGGCAAGCTTTTCAAAATATAACCCCCCAGGCCCCATTCTAGAAATAAGGAGCCAAGATATCCAAGGTTGGGATGTAGACATTTTTACTTTGAAAGCTCAACTGATTCTAATTCATTCCCTTAAAACTAGAGGTTATATTTCATGCAATTATTACTTCTCTTTCAATAATGAGATCTGCTTGAAGTTTCCTGTCTTCCCAATTTATCAGGTGTCACGAAGTAATAGATTGAGCCTTTAACGTACTGTAGTGGTGACTCTCCTTTCCAGGGAAAATATTCTTGGAAGTATTTAGCAAAAGTCCAAACAGTTATGGTCCTATGTATATATTTGCTATTCAACAATTCATTCAAAATTGACAGTTGTGCTAGAGGTTTAGATGTCTGGACCAACTCATTTTGATTGCAATCACTCTCATAGTGCTATCTTGGATCATGGCCCCTACTAGAACCATTTCATTGTATCTGTTGACTAAATTTTTTGACCATCATCATTATGGCAAAAACTGTGAGTTGTAATACAGTTATTATGCTAAATTTGCCATCCATTTTTTTTTTATTCACCCCCACGAATAGCAATCTGTTTTTCATGTAAATCTGACACCTTCTATACAGCAAACATGTCAGGATTCAAAAGCCAAGTAATACACCTTTTCTCTGTGAAATTCATTCTCACATAGAAGATCTAGTGTTAATTTAGGTTTCAGTGGTAGTAGGTTCTATAGCCCAAATCCATAGCTCCCAACAATCAAAAACTGATTAATAATTTTATCCTAACACAGAAACCCAGCATCACACATATATTCCACAAAACAATTTTAAGTAGTAATAAAGTACCCTGGGGAACACCTCACAGTTTAAAAGCTCATACATACATCATCTCAACAATCCTAAAAGGATGGTATTATGCACCACCACCTGAATTTTACAGATAAAAAGATAAGATCGGGTGTTAAGTAAGTTTCCCAAGGTCAAGGAAGTGATAAGTTGGAAAGCCCGTTTAACTTACCTTCTGACTTCCCATGGACACTCTCAATCCTAGGAAGGAAGATACAAGCAATGAACATGTAGTACTAAGGAAATTCATCTGTTCCAGACCCAAGAACAAGGGACAACACAGGGCCCAAATCCAATTTGGACTTATGGAAAAAAATCTTCTCACTCAAGCTCAGCCTATCATTTTGGTTCTGGCAAAGATGAACTTGGCTTAGTCTCAAGCCTGATTACACTGGGATGTGTTTTGCTATTACTATTATTATTATTATTACCATGGAAGCAAACCAAGATTTTGAAAAACAGCCTCATGATTTTATCATGACTGCTAGAAATAAAAAAATGGCTAATACATTAAACCTTTGCTCTTCAAACAAGACATTCATTTCCCTGACTATGCTATGAAATGTCAGTGACTCAATGAAAAATGCCTCCCTCTCTATTCCTGCCCTACAAAATCACCTAGTAATTCATTCTTTAAACCTAGCTCAATTGTCATCTTTTCTATAAGCCTTCTCTAACTCCCTCTAGCAATCAAGTTATTCCTCTGGATTTCCACGGCACATTATGATTTGTTTACACGTATCTAGACTTTGTCTATAGTAGACACTGTGACAACACCAACTACAACTGAAGATCTCCCTTTTAGACTGAAGGATTTGTTGTCCCAGCTGCTGCAAAATACTACCAATAGACAGCCCCCAACTGTTGTTCTCTTCAGAACTGCCTCTGCTGAGTTGTCTCACCCAAGGTCATATCCTCTTCCCAGGATAGCCCATATTCAAGTAACAGGCTCTTTTGTTCTAAATTAGGATAACTCTAAAGGGTAAGTAACCCCAGCTTCATACTCTCCATGAGATTGGCGAGGACTTCATTAAGACACTATCACAACTCAATTTCTCCCTCAGTCCATTGCTCTTCTCTCCCACAGGTGATGATGCCAAAAGCACTCTTTACTAAAACTCATGCAGGACTCTGTCCAACTCAGTCTGCTTCCCAAGGAAGCAACTTCTGAACCCGCAACCCCCTCAACCATCCCCAAATACATACTGAACTTCTCCAGGGTACGGACAGCAATATTTGTTTACTATACCAGAACCTCACAAACGGTCTGTAACACATACGTACTCATTTTCTAAATGAATGACAATCACAAGCAATGTGTTTTTTAAACACACACTGAATGATCAAGTTACTTTAGAAGTAACTTTTAACTTAAAATTATGCTAGATTAATTTTCACAACAAAAGGAAGCCATCAAAGAAAGAGAAGATTCTTGATAGAATTGTCTAATTCAGAGGTTACATAAACTGGCTGGATACAACATACAGACACTTCTTTGTTTGGCCTTTTTGTATCTATATGGTATATCACACACATTTCTCCAAACATATATATGTTGCACAAATTACCTCAAAATGTATACATATATGTTATCTCAAACTACTTGATAACATTTAAAGTAGAGAGATGTCAGATGTAAACATTATTGGCTTCTCTTGAAAAACCTGATGATGAAGCAAACTAAGACTATAATCATTTCAGTAACAGTCTGGAGCTGAGTAGTAACAGTCTTCTTTGGTCACAGTGTATTCTCCAATGTGCCACAATATCACACATTTCTGTGTCATACAGTATCACTCATTTCTGTCAGCTTCCTGGCCCCAACAGGTTTAAGTCTGTAACTTCTGATATGACCAGAGAAAGGACCCACATATTAAAAACTCAATGAGCATGTAAATGCCAAGAAGCACAACACAGAGTCAAAATTATGTCAGAATGTGAGCTGGAAATATGAGGAAAAATTCCTGGGGATTTGGAATGTGACCCAAGCCTTTTATACTTATTTTACAAATGGTGAAACTGAAACACAAGAAGTAAACTGTCCAAGATTACAAAGCTATTATTAACTCCAGAAGCTGTGCTCTTAGAGTTAAACTAGGACCTAAGGTTCCTAGAGAAAGAACACTAACTACTAAAGGGAAATGATACTATAAATAAGAACCTATAAAACCAAAATTTGGCAGTACTGATCCAGCACTATTAGGGGAAAGACGCACTTCTCTAGAAAACACAAGGGTTCTAGTCACCACAAAGGTAACCTCTCTTATGTATCAACAGTTTATAAGGTATCCCGATGACCTAAATGAACTTTCCTACAAAGATCAACCACTTCCTTTACAGATGGACGTACTTAGACTCTTTGCAATTTTGTTTCTGTGTACAAGACACATCTAGAAAGAAAAAAAAAAGTGAAATAGTGCTCTACACAAAGAAACAATGCCTTTGAGTTTGCTAAGCTTAATCTACTAAGTAAAAATTCACACTGTCAGACACAGGAGAGAGGTTACCTTAATAACACCAGTAATGTAGTACATATTCCACCGGAGTCCCAACTAAAGCACAATAAACTGATGTCCCGGTTTATTTCCAGTTTTTGTGAGCTTTGTGAACTCGGGACATAGCGATAGAACTTAGTTTTCTTCCAGAAAAGTGGTGGACAGACCCTAAAACATGGCAACCAAGCAACTGTCAACTTTGCTGTCTCAATGATGAAGGAAACTTGCTGCTCTCTGACAAAAGAATGTTCAACAATTGGGACATAATTTTCTTTTTCACTTCACTGAGTTCCTTTGAATCAAACTCAGTAAAAAAGCAAAAATAAATATTTGTTAGATGAATGGACAAGCATTGTGTACTTTCCAGTTTACAAACTGCTTTTTCATACATTCTCTCATTAAATCTTCACAAAAACACTAGAGGAGGAAGGAATTATCCAGTTAAATTGAATGGAAACATGATTTGAATTTTGCCTTGGAAGGGAGGGAAAGGAGAGTTAGGTATAATTCCAGGAAGAGATGAGCCTAGTCTCAATGACTTAGTATCATATCCCAGCAAAACAATCTGCTATCCTCTTGTTTTACAGTATCGTTCCTGATTATTCCCCAGATCAAGCCATTCTATTTGTTAAAACATTCCTTTTTCTGTCTAGAAATTGTCTCTTTTTCTAAAAATTGCTGCTCAAGCCTCACCTGCTTCACAGACTACCAGATTAGACCCTCCAGTCTCTTATCAGTATAAAAAACTTCCCTTCCCCTCCCCTTTTCTAACCAGTTACATAAACTAATGCCTCTCAGCTGTTTTTAGTTATGCAATATATTTGTTGTCATACCTGCCAACTTGAATGTACAAGCTGTTTGCTGCTCTGGTAAAAAGCATCTTTGATTTTGCTTAGTTTCTCCCATTAGGGCACAATTTAATTTAAAGTAACCCACAAAATCTAATACAGCTCCTTTCTTCACAATGTGGATAGCTTTATTTTCATTCCCTTAACATAACTCTCATTTTGAAAACAGTACAGTAGCTTTGAAGACAAATTTGTATTTAAAACTCTCTGCCTCTTACTATCTTTGTAGTTCTTTGTAAATCTAAAATTATTTCAAAATAAAAAGCTAAAGGAATAAAAGAACATCTGTCACAACTGTGTAATTGTGGTTAAGTCATGACATTCAACCTCTAGACCTGAGTTTCTACATCTGAACAGTTGGGATTACATAGCCTACATCAAAGGACTGTTAAGGTGACCAGGTTGCCTCAAACTAGAGCTCCTCAAAAGCGGGTTTTCGTTAAGTTCTTCAACAAACATTTTACAATATTTTTAATTAGAAAAGTATAATAATTTCCCCTTACTCTAAACTTTGATCCGTGCCTAGGTAGAACTCCAGACATAATATGACTCATTTCCCAATACTGCACTGCCATCTACTACTGACCATAAAGCACTACTGCAAACAAGAAAAACACCCCACACACCCATAATATACTGAGGTCACTCTGATCATTCATTCTTTTCTACTTATCCCACATCTTTAGCCTCATTTCCAACTACTCACCTTGTTTATTTAAAAAACCATTTGCCTATTTCTTAAGAAGCTTATTCCAGCAAGAAGGGTTAGATGTGCAGATACCAGTAATGTTTATGTCAAAGCAGCAGGAGCAATACCCAACAGTGTGAAGTGATGAGTGACTGCAACATGTAGGATGAAGTGTTCCCTTCCCGAGCAGACAGTCCTAATTCAGGCATTCATCCTTTTTCCCCTTCATCAGTGGTTTTCAAATATTTGTAGCTATAGAATCAAATACTTAAAACAGAAATAAGTAGGAAGCTGCTCTGGAGAACTCCACCTGCTGGCCCTTCAAAAGCAGTTTAGGGCTATAAGATCAAGTGTGAAAAATCATTCTCTTAGATTAGTGTTCTTCAAAGAGTGGTTATAAGTCCCCAAGATCTCTTTCAGGGAGTCCAAAAGTCAAAACTAGTTTCATAATAATACTAAGATACTATATTTGCCCTTTTATTTTCCTCCTGTGCTGACCTCTACACTGACATACAAAAACAACATGCATAAAACCACTGCAACCTGAGCATGAATCAAGACAATGGCCCTAAACTGTACAAATCGTCACTCAGTTCTTCACTGCCACCCACTTACAACACACACAGAAATCCACTTTCACTTGAATGTCCTCGATAAAGCAGAAAACATTGATTGCATTAATTCTCAACATTTCAGTACACAGCTTTTTAATACTCTGTGATTATCTTTGGGATGAAATGGGAAGTACTCAAAAGCACTTGCACATATCAAAACACAAGAGTTGTCTCAAGGAAAAACACTTGTGTGATTACTTTTGAGTAGAAAACTGAACCAGCTGATTTTTTCAAGGTGTACCATTTCCCCCCTCCAAAGAATAAATGACAAACTATGGCTTTGTCAAATTCAGATTTGAATTGAAAATTAGAATTTTGAAAACCGTGTCCACTACTATGAGCTTGTCAGCTTCCCAATTCTTAGAAAGACTTATCTGATAAGTGGAAATATTAACAACTGTGTAACTAAACTTGTCAACTTTCGGAAGAACTGCACAACTCAGTGAACTGATGATTTCTAAACAAGAAATGTACGTCATGAAATCATGCATGGGTAAATATCCATCAAATTGCAAAATGTAACAGTGAACTTTAATGTAACATTCCACAAAAGTTCAATGATATGGTTTCAGATTCCATATTGCAAAAAACCTTAAAAAAGGTCTTAGTATAGCGGCAAAGGAGAATATCTACAATTATTTGAAAAAGCTATGAAAACAATTTTTCCAACTACATATCTGTATGAGGCCAGATTCTCTTCACATACTTCAACTAAAACAACGTATCAACCACCTCTGAAAGCAAAAGATCTGCAAAGCCAGTGGTCTTGTATTCTATTAAGCCAGACAAGTTACTAAATTTTTTTGTAATTTTTCATAAAATTATGTTATTTGTTAACAAATGAGGTTTTTTTTTAATCAATAAGCCTTTAAAAAATCTGTCTTTTGATTTCTAGTATAGTGCATATAACCCATATAAACAAAAGCTGTTTGGAGTCTTCAATAATTTTTACAAGTATAAAGCAGCCCAAAGACTTCCAACTTTGAGAACTGCTATCCTACACTATTGCTATAGCCTCCTTCTAATCCATCTGTCTGACTCGTTTCACATTTTCCAATTTACCCTAATACCCATCATCCTTAATATTACTCTTAATATCAGATTTAGCTAATGAGAACTGTATTTTAAGAAATAATTATTTCTTTACTAGAAATTGCAATTGTTTCCTATTACACTGAATTAAGTACAAACTCTTCAATATGGCCAATGATTCTTAGTATTTATTATATTCTCAGTGTTGGGACAATGGAACAATGCATATTCATGTGACATCGAATGTATTAGTGAAATGGAAAGATAACTGAATCACATAGCATTATATTTAATTACATCATTCAACTACAAACTCTTTTGCCCTCTTCCACAAAAACAGAAATAGAAATTGCTTTATTTACCCAATGGCCTATCCCCTTCTAAATAAGACCTTGATTTATCCAATCCTAGAGAAAGGGAGCTATCATAGAAATAAAAAGAGAAACTAAACACAATGATTCTAAGACTATTAGCTTTTCAGCTTCCTGATACCAGATTTCGACAATTTTAGGGATTTTCAAAGACAATTTTAACGAAATGTAATTTATCAGCTACCTTTATAAGCATACATTAGGTAAGATTTTACTGGAAAATTGGGAATGTTTTCTCTGGAACAGGGATAAATTTTGCCTCCCAGGGAACATTTGACAATGTTTGAAAACATTCTTGATTGTTACAACTTGAGGAGGGGGCGTTATGGGTATCTAATGGGTAGAGGGCAGGAATGCAGTTAAACATCCTATAATACATAAGATACCTCCCCACAATTAAGAATTACCTGGCCAAACTGTCAACAGTGCTGAGGCTGAGGAACCTTGCTCTAGAGATATACTGTGCCAAATATTTAGGTTCAATTCCAAACAAAGAATGCACCAAATTCGTAACAAACTGCATATCTTTGTTAAATCTCTAAATTTCATAGTCCCCTTTCAACCAAATGCATAATTACAGATGTGTTATTTATTGGAAATTAAACATCAGAACTACTACAACTTACTTCCTAGAGTAACTACCACCATAAAAGTAATATAACCAGTTTTTTCCAAGCTTTGAATTTGGTTCCCTAAAAGTTCTACCTGCTCTTAGCTATCTAGGAGCTAATGGACAGGAATAAAGTCAAGTACCAAAGTACCATGTAATGGATGAACTGTTTGGGTCCTCTTATTTGAATCCCAGTATTTCAGGAGCACACAAATATTCAAGACTCTTTAAAACTGTTTTTAGGTTTAACTCCTCCATATTTGTTTATTCATTCAAGCAACCATACTTACTGAGGGCCTATTATGTGTCAAGCAACCTGAATATGAAGACAAGATACAAATATTTTACAAGGGTCTCATAAAAAGACAAACAGCTAAAATACTAATTGATTTGTGCTAAAATTAAAGTATCAAATAAAGGTTATGGAAGCTTACAGGGGAGAGAATGCCAGGAAAGGCTCCTGAGAAGTGACGCTTGAACTGAGAAAATGTCACAGAAAATACACGTGTTTTTCAGCTTTTGCTTTATCTAAACAAGAACAAAGTGATGATCTACTTGATGTGAATAGACCAAAGTGACAACAAATTCAATTCCATTAAATCTTAATTAAGAATCAAAAACGAATGGTATCAAAGTATTTCCCAATACCTCTATCTTGTCCAACTTCTGGTTTTGCCTCCTAAATATCCTAACTTCTTCCACTAAACACACATCACCCAATTAACAAGCATTTCTTTCTGAGTTTATGGTTGTCATGGCGAATGATTACTGCTCTTTTCTTTCTTCCAGTTAGTTTCTTCTTCCAAAACAGGGTTTAACTTTCACACCTTATTCTATTACAATACTTTGAATTCTGCACGAGAGGAGCCATGAGTTCCAAGGTACAAGAACTACAAAATGCTGCCTACTTTTCTGAGTCTTGTTTTAATTTCCTATTTTCTATTCCAATACTGTTTTAAGTCGCTAATTGGAGTTTCTTCTGAGTCCCCAGCAGCTGATACAAATAATTTCAGATTTGAACCGCAAACCAGCCAATGACATATAGTTTTATTCTTTCGTTTCTATAACATCACTGACATTCTTTAGTGAACCTTCAAGTTTAATTCTTATGGTCCAGGTTAGGGTACCATTAATGAAGCTTCTACCTTACCATGAACAGAGCTGGTAGCAACTAAATCAGAAACGCTACCTAAGACTGTGTCTGCTTCCAACTACCGAATGCCTGCTCCTCCCCCATCCATAGGGAATCCTCAATAACGAGAGGCTGCAATACCCAGGGAGGGTGGTGTAGTAAAAAATTTTTAAACTGAGTCAGATCTGGCGTTAGCTATTTCTGTCCTTTTTCTGGGCCTCGGTTTTTCCATCAAAAAAACTTGCACGTGATGTCAGGTAGGGGGATTAGCTTAATTTCTTATAAGGCCCTTATGGTTTTAATAATCCAGAAACCCCATTTCTCCTAGTTTTACACGGAACACGTAGAAGAGAAAACAACCCTTTAGTCCCCTAAACCGACCGTTATTCTGATATTGTTTTAAAAAGCTAACTAACTTACGACCCACCCACCCTAACCTTCGGGCTACAAATTTCCCCTGTGGAGAAGCCAAGGTAAATAAATTCCATCCCGCAAGACGGTCAAGCAAGGGCTGGGGAGATCGTGTGCAGAGTCTTTAAGGCGCTGCCCCTGCAAAGAGCCGGCCGACCTAATTACCACCCGGCAAATGAATGAGTACAACCAGAGAGATGGACGCTCCCTCAGCGTACGGAGCAACCGGGGACCCCCGGGCTCAGACTCCACCGGTACCGATTTCCTCCCAGCACCCCAGGAGCCGAACCTCGGGGCCGCGAGCCCCGCCCCCTCCCTAAGGGCAGAAGGTGCTTCGGCGCGGAAAGGGCCTGGGACGCTCCGCGTACCCGCCGCCTTAAGGGGAGGAGGAGCTTACCGATCCTGGGCCGCCACTACCCCGGCTCCGGACTTACCTCGGTGCAGTGGGGGAAGGGAAGGGTCAGGAGTGAGGGCCTGGGCCCGTCCTCCACCCGCCGTTCAGGCAGCAGCGCGCGGCCACGACGAAACCGTCGCCGCCGCCGCCGCCGCCGCCACCGACACCGACCACCACTGCGGGCGCAGAACGCAGAAGGCCCGACTGCGTCACACGCCGCCTGCCGTCAGAGGCTCGCTCTGGGCCCTCCGCCCTCCGTGTCTGTGCATTGGAAGACGCTGCCGCCACTCCTGGTCTGGCCTGTTATTCATTGGGCAACGAGTCTTTTGAAACCGAACTTGGGGAGAAGGGGAAGAGGAGGGACCTAAAGAGTGGGGAGGAAAGGGGAGGGGCGGCGGGAGGGATATGGAGTCCCGCCCTTCGCCGCCGCAGTTGGCTGGGAGATTATCGTGATGTCACAAAGGGCCCCTCGAAGTGGGCTGACCAGTGGCTACACTTGGGGGCGCTGGGCAGGGTTTGGGAGCAGAGTGGTGACGCTATATTGTGACTCCGCCCCCTTCCCTGGAGCGCTGACACTCGGACTGCTGAAGCTCAGACCAATCATAGGGAAGGCTCCAGGATGGCATGGTAACTGTTCTACTCTTTCCTTGCCCCAGTCCGCGGGGGGTGATGGGAAGCTTTCCCCGCTCTCCGGCCGTCACTTCCTGGCCAATCCGCGTGCTGGCTGGAGGGCCCTACTAGGAGTTCCGTGTGTCCGCGTAACTTGCCTGAAGCTGCTACGAGGCCCTAAAACCTGGCCTGCTTGTCTCCTGACTGATGCTGGCTCCAACACAACCTTTACCTCTCTGAAACCATAAAACTGACGTTGTGGGCATTCGAGATGTCCTGTGAGAATGGCTCAGCATAGGGCTTGATACAAATGAGCCTTCTCGGAACTTCTTTATCACCCACACTTTAAGAATCCCTATATATTCCTAAAGGCCTGTTTCAAATGTTCCCGCCTTCCCTGGGATACATTTGCCAGTCTCTCCCAGCAAGTTGGGCTAATGCTTAGGCAGTCCTCTGTTACAGCCTTGTCACTTTGTATCCTGTTATTTACTTTCCAATATTCTATGCCTGGACTGGTGGAGGCTAGACCTGCGTTTTCCTCTTCTTGGTTTTCCTTTCTCCCAGGGACTAGCCCAGAGCAGAAGGCTGATATTTCAAGGGGGAGGGTTGAACATGTTCTATAAACTAACATAGGGACTAAGATTACCACACAGTGTCAGGGACTGCACTCAGAAAGCAAAGCCTATTTGGACTATAACTCCACCTCCTCTTGGGACATCAATACGAAATTGAAATAGGCTCTGCCCATAACGTAGGTGAATTTAAATCCCTTTCGATTTTCAGTGATAGGGACTAGAAAGAATTAATTTGTCAGAAAGTAGAGGGGTTGTAAAGATGAGATTCAATAATGGATTGGAGAAGGTACATAGTAGCTGCTCAGGAGATGCCTGAAGGAAGAAAAACATAAATATATGGATGATCAAATAGTAAAGCTAGTTTAAACATCTGACTCCAGCCATCTTCTTCCTGCTCCTCATCCAAACATCCCTCCTTTCCCTCTACCCGCCCTCGCCTATGCTCTCCATCAGAAAGTCATTAGCTCTTTCAGGATAGTTCCAGAAGCTTCATCATTGTCCTCCTGAATCTTTGGTTTCTCAGGAAACCCTCCAATCCTGAAACCCGACTATGTTTAAGCCTCTCCTATACCTATTTATTCTGGTGTCCCTAAGGCCAGGCACACATTAAATGTTTGATGCATGAATGAGTTGTTTTAAGTAGAATATTGGTAGAATTTGAGTCAGAGAACCGCAGGTTTAAGTCTGAGCCCAACCATGTATCATATGTATGAACTTGGGTAAATTTCTTAACTTCAGTTTCCTTGTCTGTAAAATGGGGATACCAACTGTAATTGTCTCACAGGTTGTTGTAAGAATTAAGTGAGATAAAGCACTTAGCATGGTACCTGCTACACAGAAAGCTCACAATAAATGACAGATATTATGTAGTCTTTAAAAATGCCACCTAATTCCCATTTTAAATATTTTAAGACATGGATTCTAATACAGAGAAGGACTCAGAAATATGTCTTTGAGTAAGTAAGTAAATATATTCAGCCCTTAGTACTAGCAGGTATGCAAGAGCTGGGATTCTTAAATAGTTCATACTTGTGGAAGACTAGAAAGGGAAACATTGGATGAAGAGTACTCCAGGGAGGAATTTCCTGTAACCATGTGATTTCTAAGTAGAAGGACCTCATTAGGAACTCAGGTAGGCATGTGGCCAACAAGTTCATTATTCCCAGGGACTTTTGCCCAAGGAGAGACTTCTTTGTGGACCAGAGCTTCCTGGGCCCTCATACTCTTACTCTGCTTAATTCTCATAACACCCCTTTGATTATCATTACCTTTCTTCTTACCCTCTAAAGTCAAGGAGTTTGGTACATGTTCACAAAAGCTTGCAGAGCCAGGCTCTGTCCTGGGCATCATGATCCCTGAGAAGTCTGCAGCTTAACACACTGCTCTGGCCAAGAAAGACAGAACAAAGGGAAGTCCAGCTCTGTCTTGAGAGCCCCCAGTCTCTCACATACATGCCCCGGGAACTCACCATATGCAGCTCTGAAGGACTGGTGTTCAGGGAAGGGAAAGACCTGTAAGCACTGCAGAGCCATGGAAGGACAAGAGATTTCCTTCCAGAGGGATGTTCTGGATTTTTTATGTGGTGCACTGGAAAGAGCAGCAGAGTTGGAGTCCAAACAGCTAAGTTCATGGCCCAGATCTGTTGCTGACCTTGACAAATTATTTAACTGTTATGTGCCCCAGTTTCCTTGTCTATAAAATGGACACAATAATTCTTATTTTGTAAGGTGGTTGTGAAGGTCAAATAAGATAAGGGAATTTGCAGAGGACTGTGCACAGGTTTGACACATAGTAAGCACTCAGTAAATATTGATTTCCTTCCTTTTTTGCTATAACTTTATAAGGAAGGTTGATAAATAGCATATATTAGATTTTTCTAAATCTTGTGTGAATACCTTTGACTCAACTAGGGCATTTAATCCATTGCATTTAATGAATTTATTTACTGGTATAGTCAGAATTTTATCTAACATTTTATACTTTCTATTTGTCCCACTGTTCTGTTTCTCTCCTTTATATTTTAATTTTGTATATATACAGAACTGCCTTTTTTTTTAGGTCCAGCTCTATGCCAGATTTTTTGAAAATTGATATATAATTCATATAATAAACATTCACTCTTTTAAAGTGTCAATTCAGAGGTTTTTAATATATTCACAAGGTTGTGCAACCATCAACCACAGTCTAATTCCCCAACATTTTCATAACACCAAAAAGAAACCCCAGACCCATTAGCTGTCTTTCCTCATCTTCCCCTTCCCCTAGTCTCTGAAACTACTAATCTATTTTCAGTCTCAATGGAGTGCCTATTCTGGACATTTTATGTAAATGTGATAATACAATATGTGGTCTTTGTGTCTTCATTTACTTAGAATAATATTTTTAAGGTTCATCGGTATTATAGCATATATCAGTATTTAATTCTTTTTTATGCTCAATTAATATTATATTCCATTTTATGGACATACCATATTTTGTTTATACATTCATGAGTTGAATGACATTTGAGTTATTTCCACCTAGTGGCTACTATGAACAATGCTACTATGAACATTCATATACAAGTTTTTGTGGACATGTTTTCAATTTTCTTGTGTTTATACCTAGTGGTATAAACCAAGTAGACTTGCAGGGTCACATGGTAACCCTATGTTTAACTTTTGGAGGAACTGCCAAACTTTTACAAAGTGGCTGCACCTCTTTACATTTCCACTCCGTGTAGGAGGGTACCAATTTCTCTTTTTTTAAATTTATTGTAACCATTCTAAGGTGCCTCTCATTGTGGTTTTCATATACATTTCCCTAATGACTAATGAAAAGCATATCTTTGCTTATTGCCCATTTAAACCTCTCCTTTCCTACATTGTTTTGGATTATTTCATTTTCTCTCCTGTTCCAGTTTGGAAATTAAATTCTCTTCCTATTATTTTTATGATATCCCTAGAAATTACTACACTCATTCCTAAGTTATCACCAAAGTGTCACACTAATCAATACCTTTCTGGGAAGATGAGGTGGAGGAAAAGAAGCATTCCAGACCAGATGAACAGGGAGAACAAAGATGTGGAATCAGGAAATAGCTCAATGTATCTCGGGGTGCAAACTGGAACTTCATTCTAGAAGTGATAGGGAACCAAAGAAAGTTCTAAAGAATAATGAAGATTTAGTTAACATTGGAGGCAGAGTAGGGTTAGAGCAGAATGGGTGAGCCTGGGGTGGGTAGTTTAAAACCATCCAAGGATATCTCTGCCATGAAAAAGAAAAAGAAAGAACAAGTCCCTCTTAATCTGGAAGACCTTCTTGAGGCTGCCCACAGGGCAGGTACAGAATGTGGCCTGAAACATTAGATGTCTTTAGCTCTGTCTGTGTCCCTGCCTCTTACCTACTCCCAGCCATGCTCACTCTTCCTCCACCCCAACTCCTGCATCTGTCCTCATTGCCTTTCTTGCAGTTACTAATAATTTTTCTGGGCTTCTGCTGTGTCTGTCAGTGGGCTAAGCTGAGAGATTCAGAAATAAATGGAACAGGTGAGGGTTCCATCCTTAAATGAGCTCCCAGGAAGGTAGGGGAAACAGGCAACAAGTTATTTGGCTATACTTAGGTCAGCTCTAATAAAGGTGTGGTGGACTTCCAATGCTTCCTGTGAAGTGGGAAGGTGAGCAGATTGCGGCATCTAAGGAGAGATAAGGAGGAAGCTGAACAAAGCTCGTGGAAGAGGTGAGTGTAACTAGAATGTAAAATATGTGATTGTTGGAGTAGAGGATGTCCAGATTATGAAGGATGTTGAATACCACACTAAGGATTTGCTTTTGATCTTAAAAGCCATGGGGAGTTACTAAATAAGTTGCAGCAAGGGAGGAACATGATCGGATCTATGTTTTAAGAACACAATGTAGTTGTAAATGGGGAGGATGATGGAGAGATAGGAGGACAAGGAGGCTAGTGAAGGAGATGATCTACAGGAAGCTTTTCTTGACAACTACATCCCACATTAACTTCCCCTCTACAATACTGGGGGCTAGAATATCCCTGTAAAGCAATGCTCAGTCAGCTTAGGATATCTGGTATATGTGTGTGGACAAGGGGAGTGATTGTGGCTAAAGCTGGAAAATGGTGAAGCTGTTTCAGGCACAGGCCTTTCTGGGGTATGTACAGGCACCAGGCAAACCAACCAGGAGAGCTGGAGACACTGGAAGTCTTCAACAGCAGCAGCAGCTACTTGGACAATGGACAAATGTCAGTTCAGCAAGCACTGAGTACCTACCGAATGAAGGCAAGACTAGGTGCTTAGATGTTTGTTCAACTTCTTTATCTGTAAAATGGATTTCATTAAACTTATCTCACTAGATTATTAAGAGGATCAAATCAGGGCCTGTACATAAAGTCCTTGCCACATAATAAGAATTCATTCTTTTCTTCCACTTTTCCTCACGTATACCAAGGTAGGTGATAGTCTTCAGAACTAACAGTAGAGGAAACAGATTCAGAGAGGGTCAGTGACAGCTGAGGTCACACAGTTCAGAAAAGACTCAGGATGAATTCGTAGTATAGCTTACAGATCTAGTCATACTAACCATGGTGTACTGAACCCCTTCTGTGTGCCTGGCACACAGCTTTATTACCTTATTTAATTCTCACAATAACCCTATGATGTGGATATTCCTAAAACCATTTTATAGATAAGAAAACTGAGACTCAGGTCTGTATGGTGAATTGCCCAATCACCAGAGAACTAAAGGCAAGATTAAAGCACCTCAAGTTTCAGACATCGGGGTGGTCCAGAGGCAGGGAGAAGGGCCTAGCCTCAGGGTATGGTATTTAGGGCCAAAGGATCGGACAAGGTGTCAAGACAGGGAACAAGGAAGGGCCAGGAGCAGGCATCTGTGAGCTAGAGCTAGAGTAAGAGGGTAACACAAAGGCCCAGGGTAGAAAACTTAAATCTAGTTATTGAAACGAAAAGGCAGTGGTTCCTTTAGTAAAGTCTTAGGAATCATTCATTTGCTCTGGGACCTTAAAGGACAGGGTAGGGGGGTGGATTCAAAGTCAACAAAGTCGTTTTTGGAAGACACCTTCTCTTCAGACTTGGAATGAGTCCTAGATACCTCTAGGTTCCCCCACTATTTCCCAGCCCAGGGCTTGCCAACAAGAGGGCCTATCCTGAGTAAGTGGACAAGAGTGAATGCGGGAAAAAGAGCTCCGGCAAGTCAATCAAGTTTGAGCCTCTGTTTTTCCATCTGCAAAGTGGTAATTACAGTTTCCTTGTAGGATTAATGGTATAGAGTGATTAATGGAACAGTCTCAGGGGCCAGACTCCTATCCTGGTTGACATTTACCTGCTGTGTGAATAGGTAACTTACCTTCTCGGTTTTCCATTGGTAAAAAGAGAGTATGAATAGTGCTTACTTCACAGGGTTTTTATGAGGATTACATGAGATAATGCATAAAAAGTAGGAAAGTACCTGGGACACAGAGGGTGCTCAAAATGTGCTAATTATTATTGTGGGATTTAAATAGGGCAAATGTGATGATAACCATGTTTACCTCAAAAGTCCTCCACTCCCTCTAGGGGCTCTGACAAGCCCCGTGTGTCTGCGGGAAGGATTACTGGTCCTTCACCCTCTTACCGTGTTGGAGTGAGATGGTCTTTGCAAAGGGAACCAAGAACCCCGCCTCAGGTTCCTCTGTGGGTCAGGCAAGGTGAGGAGGGAATCCTGAGGGCTGCTTTCTGGGGACCAACCCTCTTTTATGGTCGGGAGAGACCCAGGAAGGGGTGGGGGACAGAACATCTTTGTGCTAAGTCCGACAGATCAGGGCGCCCTCTCCTGATCAAAGGCGGGAACAGCTCTGGCCCAGAGTTCCTCAAGTGAGCCTCTGGATCTCCACCCAGTAAGGTGCTCTTCCCCTCTTCCTTTGCTGGAATGCCCCGAGTGGGCTCTAGGGAGCCAAGTTTGAGGGAGGGGCGCTGAGACCAAGGCGAAACTAGTTTAGTTTTTCAGAAGGTCGAGGCTGGATAATTCGGCTAGGATTGGGGGAACGACAGGAGAGACTGAGGTTAGTAAATGACAGAATTCGGGGCCCTGTTAAATTAATTTTATGTTCTTTTAACAGGTGATGGAACGCAGCTGAGAGGTAAGGTGACAAGGTGGCTTATCCAACGTGCATACCCCGGTGTCCAGGGCTCTTTCGGTTGCCCTCACGCAGCCAGAATTAGTGGGGCAGCCCAGAGCTAGAGACGCATGGCATGATTACGGGGGACGCCAGCTTAAGGGGAAGAGCCGAGGGTCCAGGTCTGCAGAAGCGGGGAGGGTCCAGTAGAGGATCAGAGCACAGTTTCCTCCGGGAGTTCCGCCCCGAGCGCGCCGACCCCGCCCCTGGCGTTCCCGCTACGACCCGCCCGCTGCGCTCGCTCCCGGGCCCGGCTTGGGCCACCCCTCCCCCGCCCCAACACGGATCCGCCGGGCTACCGGCCCGCGGCGGCGCGGCTTCCTCGCAGCCACAGCCTGAGTGAGTATGAGCATGGGTGAGCCGGACCGCCGGACAGCCCCACTTGGGGGAGCTCCGCCACGCGGTCTGGCCTCTGCAGGGCCCGGCCGCCAGCACTGCGAGTCTTGGTCCTTGCCCAGGAACTGCCGCTGACTCCCTTTCGCCTCCGCTCCCCGACATGGGGCTGACTGCAGAGGTTGAACTATACCTTCTTCACTGAGCAGGGACTGCTGGTCAGAATTCCTCGTTAGGTTCCAGGGATGAGGCTGTGGGGAACCTTGGAACCCCACAGATTAGTTTTAAGTCCCAGCCCCCCAGTTTTTTGCCGGTGCCCTTGAGCACGTGTTTTTAACCTCCCTAAGCCTCAGTTTCGTCTTCTGTAAAACGGAATTATACAGGCTGTATTACCTACCTCATAGGACTACAGTGAGGATTGAAAGAAAGAATGTATATTGAGTTCTAAGCAGGGTGCCTACTACTCAGAAGGCACCCAGTAAGTGGAGATGCCAACTGGAGGGTGAAAAGATCTCTAGAGACCTTTGGAGGTAAGGTAGGGGTACATCTAAGAGAGTACGTATGAGGAAGTTAGAGCTCACCAGAGCTGAACAGCTGCTTTTCAGGTATTGAGCTGCTCCTGAGGCCTGGAGGAGTAGAATGACCCAAGTTGGAATGACCTTATCAGTTACCTAAATCCCAGGATCTCCATGTTGCACAACTGGAAACAGGCCCAGAGTAGTTAGGTAACTTGCTCAAGGTCACACAGCTAAGAGGGAGGCTGGGAATACCTCCCAGAAATGAAACTGACTGTTCCTTGAATCTCTTTACCACTCCATGCCTTGGGCAGTGCCTCTTCATTCTCTGAGGATCTGGTCTTGCGTTTGGAGAGCCCAGTGGTTCCTGAGGGATTCAGAGCAGCTGGGTTTAGGGAGAGATGTCCGGAGGGGGGACTACAGTGGTTGTCGTGCCACTATAACCATAGAATATGGGTTTGGTTTGAGTGGAGAGGTGTTCGCCTTCTAGTGCCTTCAGGGACTTACAGTCTATTGGGGAATGATCCAAGGAGAATGTTTGATTTGGGAGGGTCACTAGAGCCACTTACAACTCCCTTGGGAGATCCCTGGTTCCACCTGAGCAGCTGGGGCAGGCTGCCTGATTGGGCCAGGCAGAGAGGTGGGTGGGAGAAGATGGATGAGAATGCAGAGGCTTATCCACCTGGTTTGTTCAGGAATGCCAGGAGGCCAGCCTCACAGCCTCACTGAGGTCAGGTTCTTCCTGAAAGTGGGACTAGAAGGGAGACTCCTGAAGACAGGGCCAGAAGAGCTGGGACTTAATCTGACAAAATCCATGAGTCCAGAAGGGTGGGTTCTTCATGTTTCTGGAGCCAGCCCTACTTTGGCAAAAAGAACCCTAAATTCAGAGGATGACTTTCCCTCAGGTTCAGTCAATGGCTTTGAGGAAAGGCCTTTCTCTCTTTGCATCTTGTTTTCTTTGTCTTTGCAATAGGGACAGGCTGACTGACTTAACTGTATGGGATTTAGTTTTTACCTTTCTGCCTCCTCTGGATAGGTACCTTTTCTTACTCCCCTCCTAACCTGACCTAACCTGACCTTTCTGCTCAGGGCTCTGGAAGGGGCCAAGGAAGACCAGAGTTGCATTTTTTGGCTCTAGGTGTCCCACATCTCTCCACTGCTGATTCTTCCTTCTATTTTCTGTTGACCCTAAGCATGTTCCTGCCCCTCATTTGGCCTTAACTTCCCCTTCTATACACTGAGGGAGGCTGGGCTAGGATTGCTGGTGTATACTCAGCTACTATAGTTCCTGACCTGTAGATACCCTCATCTGAGTAGGGGGTCCTAGCCTACAGCGGGTGGTAGACAGGTCCCTGGGCACCGGGAAGCCTCCAGAAGCTGATCAGACAGATCTTTCCAACAAATAGCAAGCCCAGACTAGCACCAGGCCTGATTCTGCAAAGCCTTTCACCCTCAGAGCACATGAGGCAGCAGGCGGGGACAAACAAGGGGTTCAGGTTCTGTTGGCTTCCATGGAGTCCTTGCTGCTGTGGACTGCAGTGCAGGCATACAGAGCTGGGAAAGAGACTGAAGGTGCAGAAGGGTAAAGCTGTGCAGTGGGTAAAGCTGTGAGAGCTGATGGGAGGTGTTGATGGAGAGATGTCCACTGGGAGGTTTTGGATTGGTTCCTGAAACGAGACAGACTAGTTAAACCAGCTCTTGTAGTCCCAGGCCTGTCAAGCCAGGTATAGGGGTAAGAAGGTTTCCCAATCTATTCAAGCTTCATCTTAGCACAGATTTGGTTCATTGTCCCTCCTCTGGAATTGAGGGTGAATGTTCTCTTAGGATTCTGAATCAGTCTTCTTCATCCAGTGTAGGCGCAGTCTAAGCTTAGGGGCTATGTGGCTTCCTTCCAACCCATAGCACAGCTAAGCTGAGCACAGGGGCTGGCTTCCCCGCTGACTCTCAGCCTGGCTGCCTTGGGCCCTGACAGCACACCACTCCATCCCCAGGTCTGACAAGATGTACCAGGTCCCACTGCCAGTGGACCGGGATGGGACCCTGGTCCGGCTTCGCTTCACCCTGGTGGCCCTGGCCACAGTCTGCTGTCCACTTGTCGCCTTCCTCTTCTGCATCCTCTGGTCCCTGCTCTTCCACTTCAAGGAGACTACGGCCACACACTGTGGGGTAGGGCTTGGGGAGCCACTGATACCTCTTATTCAGGCCTAGTTGGATCTTTTTTTGGACCCTGATTCTGTTATAACAGGATTAGCAACTCTCCAATGGGGCCTATCAAGCACTGGGGTGCTGGGGAGATATCTGCAAACTGAGGTCTCAAGAAATAACCTCCCTCCACTTTCCAAGAAGGTCACTGGGGGCTGGGTCCCTGAAGTTGCAGCCCCAGAACCCAGAACCCAATCCTTCATAGAAGGGAAGATTGAGGAGCTCCAGGGTTTCCTGGGGAATGGAGAGAGAACAGGCCTGGGCTAGAGGGCATTTAGGGCCTCTTCATATGGTGCTGTGCCCATCTCTGTGGGAATGTGATTTTGCGTGAGTGTGAGACACATGACTGTCTATAGTGGCTTTGAGTGGCTATGTATATTAAGAGAGACTATATCTGTGCCCATCTGGATGGGGACTTGATTATATGTGTATATATGTGTTCTGGAGTAGGTCCCATGCCCTCTGAGGTGCCATAGGTAGCCATGCACCCTCTGGACAAAGATGTGGTGTGCTGGGCTAGGAAAGATGTGAATTTTTCTCTGCAGGATATTGCAGTAAGGAGGGTGAGACCTCGTATACTCCTAGTTTATCCACTGACTCTCTATATTACCTGAGACACAGACTGAGCCTCAGTTTTCCCATGTCTAAAATTCTCATTGGTAATTCCTACTCTTCTCTTTCTAGGGCTAGGGTAGAGCTCCAGGTAGAGGAAGGATAGGAAGGTGGTTTGGGGAAATGTGAAGGGTGAGGAGCAGAAGGAGGGAAAAAAGGAGATTGTCAGGTTGGAAGGCAGAGCGGAAGAGAAGTTAGCTTAGGGGATCTGGGTGGAAAAGAGGCAGAACTTGGACATGGATCCTTGGACTAGCCTCAGAGAGATCTCTGAAGACCCCCAGTCAGCTGAGCTTCTGGCCTGCCTATGAAGAACATTTGCTCTAGAAAAAGAGTTGTAACTAGGAGTGTGGTATGACTAGCAGTATGGGATTGGGGGCCTGCTTCTTTGGTTCATATGACTTGAAATTTTCCCTCTTCCTGATTTGTCAATGGGTAGATGTGGGCCAAGAGCTGTGGGAAGCCCATCTTCTGAGTTCCAGGGCTGGGAGCTGTATGTTCTAAGAACAAGACTGGAAGATCAGGTGATCTGAACAGGTAGATCTAAACAATGGCTTTTCCTCACCTTGTTTTAACCTTAGATAACGCATCAAATGTTTCTTTTACTATGACCAACTCTCTTCATCTTGCAGAAACCGTTCTCATGTGTCTCCTCTGAAAAGCCTTCCCTAACCTACTTGGGGTAGACTTAATCACTCCCGTCTCCCGCAGTTCCGTGTTCTCTGTCACACAATTCTACCACACTATATTTTTATCTGTCTGCCCCACCAGACTGGGAGCTCCTTGAAGGTGGGCACTGTACCTGAAAACGGAAAATGTTGGTTGAATAAATGGATAGGACCCCCCCAGGTCAATGGCCTGGCAGAAGGCAGGCATGGTGTAATGCAGTCATAGTCCCTACAGAAAAGTATAATATTTGTATGGCATATGGAGTTAAACGAAGTAGGCTCTGCCCCTCTTGGCTGGCTCCGAGGGTTAATGGGATCAGTAACATCAGCATACTTATAACGTATTCTTGGGATACTAGTTAGGGAGTTAAAGCACAGGTAGTTGCAGTAGGGGTACCTGGCCCCTCTGGGGCAGGACCAAGACTAGCTATCCTGGGGATATTTTGTCCCCACTCCCTAGGACTACCATGTTGGATCCACCTTGGAATTTTTCATATATGCTCTGAATTTCTCACCTAGAGTATCACAGTTAGATGATTGTGTCTCTGCTTGCACATGTCCAGTGATGGGGAGCTTCCTTCCTCCCCAGGCAGTATATTCCAAGGAGGTTTAGTAACTAACAATTAGCAAACTCATTCTTACAGTGAGCATACACTGGCCTTCTGGTGAATCTCTGCCTTAGCCCTGGCTCTGCTTTGGGAGCCTGAGAGCTTCAAGTCAGCCCTGCAGAGACAGGAAGGCAGTAATTGGGGGTGGGGTGGGGGTCGGGTGTCCCTGAGTCTACTTTCCTTAGGCAGCCTAGCTCCAGTCTCATCAGGCAACCCTCGTAAGTCAAGCGCCTGTGAACTTTGCCCTGTTGGTCACCATTCTCTCTGTGGTACACCTGGTATACCCTGGTCTGGGCTTAGGACTTCATATGGCCCGGATAGTACAGGCTAAAGCAGGACTGTTCCATTCTTATGACTGGCTGTTAGACCTCTGTTAATGCATCCTGAGCTGTGATTAGCTGTTTCAGCCCTGGTACAGGCTGAACACTGATAGCATATTCTGAGGCCTAGATTCTAGAGGCCTAGATCTCTTTTGGATCCTGAATCTATTGTCCTAACATTAGCCAGCTCTCCAATGGATCCCAACAAACATACTCAGTCTTATTCCAACAAAAATGGGCAAAATCTTCTTTTGCTTTCTCCTTCTCCCTTCCCAGAAACCTGCCTGTATCCCTGGACACAATCCTTGGACACACATCCTTGGCAAAGAAGCTGCTGTGGGCTGCCCTTAGCTCCTATCACTTCTTACCTTTGCAGAGTGTTCCAAGATTGATGATGTGGCCTTGTTGGTCTTTGGAAGGCTGTGTGCCTGGGCAGGCATGGAGATCTGGCCTCTGTGGGTGGGAGGGCAGGCCCTGGAGAGCTGGGGGTGGAACCTTCCTATCTTAGAACAGTCTCAGTCTGGCTTGAGCCCTCAACCCAAGCCCAGGATCCTTCAGCATCCACTGTGAGTGTTGCTCAGTACGCGGCCCCTCTGATCCCCACCTCATTGTCTGAGGCTGAGATGGACTGGTGACTAGGCCTCCGTTAATGGAAGAATCCCCAGGGGACATTTGGTCCTAGGCCTTTTAATACAAAGCCATCTCTGTTTGCCCTGAAGAAGGGAACCCAGTGTGAGGGGTCATGGTGTTTGTTGCTGGTGGGGTAGTGGGAGGAGGGAGTTCTCTGCCTAGTGGGAGAAGGGAGCAGAGAAAGCCTAGTGCCCTTAGTCTGGGTCTGTCCTTGCTGAGTCTGGCCCGGCACAGCAGGTTCAAGCTGAGTAGAGAAGGTCCCCATGACCCTCAGATTCCCAAAAACCTTGGATTGGGTGACTTGGTCTTTTCAGAGAGGAAGGAGATGGAGGTCTGGACCTCAGCAGAGATCCTGGTATCTTGAGATGAGGGTACTGCTGGCCTAAGGCTTAGATCATTCTGAGACTGGGGGTGGGATAGCTGGAAGCCTGTGGCCCCATTGAAGTAGGTTCTGCGGCACTCCCACTGTTCCTAGTTGAACTTGGGTGAAGAGCAGGAATGTGGTCAGACGGGGTCAGTGGGAGGGCTTGGGCCAGTAGAGCCAGGGTCCTTTGTCTAGGTTACTTGGTGTGAAGAAAGCCTTGACTTGGACCTTTAAATTATCAGGTAAGAAGAGACCTTAATCCTAGTGTTTGATCTTGGCATAGTTCTAGGCCTCAGTCTCCCCTTCTGTGGAATAGGAACAATCACCTTTCCACCTCTGACCCTTCTGAGTGGTATGAGGGTTGTGAAAATGAGGTGGGCCATCAAAACTCCCATGTCCAGGCCATGAAAATCTCTATTCTCCAGGCTCTTCAAGAGGTGCGCCTGCAGGACCAGTTTGCCAAGGCCAAGGGTATTCCTAAGAGCTGACCTTGCCTGTCTCTGCTTTTCCTGCCCATCTTCCTCTGCACCTCCTTCTCTTCTTTTCCTTTGTCCCCTATGTCTTTTCTATTATTTCTACCCTGTCTCTTTCCTATACCCTGTGGATCCAGCTCTGGAAAAGGCCCCATTTTCCTTGGCCCAGGTATCCCATCAGACCCTAAGTTGTGTTCCTTGCTTTGCCTGGGCACCACTCCCTACAGGATGTTCTCTGCAGCCTCCCAGCCCTTGGACTCTGATGGGACCGTGTTCCGGCTCCACTTCACGGCCATGGTCTGGTGGGTCATCACTTTCCCCGTGTTCGGCTTCTTCTTCTGCATCATCTGGTCCCTGGTGTTCCACTTTGAGTACACAGTGGCCACTGACTGTGGGGTGAGTGCCAGGCTCCCCAGCACTTGGGTCAGGGCCAGGTTGAGAGAAAGTGATAAGGGTGGAATCAGAGTAGGAAAGAAAACAGAGGGTCAGAGAGAGGGGGAAGGGATAAGAGGAGGCTGGGCTGCATGTCAGAGTTAAGAGGGAATTTGGGGAGAGAGGCTCAGAGAGGGTAAAAATCACAGTCCTCTAAGAGTAGAAGATTATAGAGAGTGCAAGAGAGCAGAGGGGAGAGGGGGAAGGGAAGGGAGTGGGAACAGGCAACTGAGATCATGAGAGGGAGGGGGAGACTGAAGAAAGACTGATTGGAAAGGAAGCCAGGACTGAGGAAGTTAGATAAGGCAAAGAGCCAGAAGTAATAGGTGGCATTAGCCCAGTGCTGCCCTGGGGTCTTCTAGCTTGGTTTCTCCTCTGGCAGCCTTAGGCCCCACAACCTGTCCAGTCAGGGCTCTGCCAGCTAGAAACCTAGAAGGACTTCCTGCCTCCAAGAGTAGTCCACCAGGCCTTTCCTGAAGGCCCAGTGGTAGAGGTGCTGTGTCAGGGGCATGGAATTGAACATGGACCTGCCTTTACCATCTTATTCCAAGAGAGTCCTAGACACAGAACTACAACACAATGAGATGGGACTCCTATTGTGATAAAGGGGGCACAGGGATTACAGGGCCCAAGCACTTAAGCAGCTTGGATGTTGGGGAAGATTTTCTTCCTAGAGGAGGGAGCATTGTTGCTGTGGGGGTGAAGAAGGATGTTTGTGAATGCTAGGCTGACAACTTTGGATTTTATCCAGAGGGAATGGGGAGCTTTGGAAAGATTTTAAGCAGGAAAGGGACATGATCAGATTTGTGCTTTGGAAGACTATCTGGCTCCTGAATGGAGTACAGACTTAAGAGCAGGGGCAAGAGTAGGGAGACCAGTAATGAGGCTAGTGTAGTAGCTTGTGATACTGGGGAGACCAGAGCTAAGATGGGAACTATGAGGATAGAGACATGGGGATGGAGTCTGGAGAAGAGTAGCAGATTGAACTGACAGGAATGGGAGTTTTTGTCAGTTGAGAAGGAGCATGGGAGACAGTAAGGTAGATAGAAAAGTCATCCATAATTTCAGGGGACTTTTGTCTGAGGTCAAAGGAATGAATCACTAATGGTGAAATCTGAGTTACTACGATAGGGAAGTTTTTGGACCCCCTCCCTTTATACCATGTGATTTTCTGATCTGCTGCCCTGCCACAGATTCACCAAGCTTTGTCCTCCAGGCCAAAGAGTTGCAGTTCTTGAGGAAAGGGGTTATATTCCCATTCTCAGTACCCTTAGCTCTGGGCTCATGGGAAGAGTTGGGTGAGCTGGGTACCTGGTTTCTGGTAGCTCCTGATGTTGCTTGTTGCTGGCATAGTTGGTGAGTGGGAAACTTGTATGCTTGGGATGGGGGTATGTATATGAGTATCTATACCTGATTATGTGTGCATGTGTGAGTGTGTGTGAGATGAGAGGCAATCCCTGCTCTCAGAAACTTGCCCCCACCCCTAATCAGAGAGGAGCTAGTGAGGACAGGACCAGCAGCCACAGGGCCCTAATTCTTCTCCCTTCCTTCTGAGGTATCCCCCAACTCTGTGCCAACTCTACCCTGTACCTGTTTCCCAACATTGGTCAAGGCTGGGGGCCCTTGAATGCTCTGAGCCCTTCCAGCCAAGTTTTAGGTGCTGGTTCTGTTCCCCATAAAATAGCTGAGATTGGGGCCGGGGTTTTCAGAATGAATGTTCTAGAAAGTGGAGGCAGTACTCCCACTAATCCTACTTAGGAGACCTACTCAGAGAGAGAGAACAGTAAGGAAGGTTGGGGGTCCCAGAAAACTGGTGAAAATATAACTCCCACCTCTTACTCATATGCATGCTTTGCCATGTTCAACAGCTACACATTTGCAGGCTTTTCAGGGAAGTTTGTCTTCTGAAAACCTTCACTTGTATCCACTGTGTGCCAGACATTGCAGATGCTTTGCATACATTATAGTTTATATTCACAATCATTCTGCCACGTAGGTTGTTCTCCCTATTTTGCCAATGAGGAAATTGAACTCAGAGAGGTGAATTGACTTGCTCAAGGTCACTCAGCTAATGAAGTCAGAGCTGGGACACAGACCTGGGTTTGTGCGGCTCCAAAGCCTTTGAGCTACCTCTTCACTGACGACTCACAGTGAATATCTGAGCCTGGTCTCAAACTATGTTATCTCGAGCCATGGCCTTGAGAGCAGCACCGTCTCTTTGAGAATTCTGCACTTGGTTTACTCCAAAAGTGCTGAGGGGAATACATCTCCTTTTCTGTAAAGGCTGTGAAGCCCCTACTTGGTTCTCCCCCAGGCCCATCCCTGCCCTGTGAGCTGCTTCCATTATTACCTACCTGTGACAGAGAACCATTCAGAGTCCCCATTGGGAGAAAGGAAGGGATCTTCCAGCACTCCATCCCTGAAGACTGGTCCTACCAGAGTACAAACAGAGTGATTCCCTCATTGGGTTGCTGGGCACTGACCCTTGTTGAAAATCTAAAAAAATCCATGGAAAGTATGGGCACTAGATTGGTAGCTTCCACTACTAGTTGAATCTTTTAGAAATGCAGATTCTCAGTTTCCAGACCTGCATTCTCACACAGTCCCTGGGGAATTGCATGCATATAAAGTGTGAGAGGCAGTGGTATATGCCCTGGAGTCCAAGAGATCCTCATCCCATTCCTGGCTTTTTGAGGTGGGATCTATACTACTGTTTATTCATTCCCCATCTTCTCACTCTCCAGTACAAGCAATACCAGTCCCTGCAGCTGTGTATCATCTCCTTCTCCATCTTCATCTTGAAAGAATGACTCTCCAATTTCTTAAGGAATGAGGAATTCCAGGCTTTGAGAAAGGTGGTTGGAAGAAATGTACAAGAACAGGGTCATTTTCTTAGATTACTCCCAGGTTTGGAGTACCCACTTCCTTAACCATGATCAGGATGAGGGTACCCTTCTGACTCAGCTTCCCCAGTCTCACAGTACCTTCTACCACTTTGGCACACCTGCCCAGAGGAGTAAGTGGAGCTGGGAGCAGTCATAGGAACAGCTCAGCTGGGCAGTGAATCCAGCACTGTCCTAAGGAAGCTCAAATGGTTTGTGACTCATTCCTGCCCTTGGGACTGAATCTGGCTGGGGAGTGAGAACCAAGTACACTCCCGGCCTGGGACCTGGAAGGGGAGGTCTTCGGGAAGTGCTCTGAGGGCACCAGAACTAGGACTTGCTGGAAGTGAAGGGGCTGGGGAAGTCTTCTGAGGGCCCTGATAATGTTGGTAGATGGAAAGAAGGATTTCCTGGTGGGTGGGGAAGGCGGAGACCGGTGCCCAGATGGGTCACAACTCTCTAGGTGCCCAATTACCTGCCATCGGTGAGCTCGGCCATCGGTGGGGAGGTGCCCCAGCGCTACGTGTGGCGCTTCTGCATCGGCCTGCACTCCGCGCCCCGCTTCTTGGTGGCCTTCGCCTACTGGAACCACTACCTCAGCTGCGCCTCCCCGTGTCCCGGCTACCGCCCGCTTTGCCGCCTCAACTTTGGCCTCAACGTGGTGGAGAACCTCTCACTTCTAGCACTCACCTACGTCTCCTCTTCCGAGGACTTCAGTGGGTGTTTGGATGAGGGAAGGAGGAGTGGGGAAGGGATCTGGGAAGGATGGCCCCGCCCCTCCTGCACTACAACCTTCAGACATAGGGGTTTGGATGTTCCCTGTAATGTGCCTCCCAACCCTTCTTTTTCCCTCCAGCCATCCACGAAAATGCTTTCATTGTGTTCATCACCTCATCCCTTGGTCACATGCTCCTCACCTGTATTCTCTGGCGGCTGACCAAGAAGCACACAGTAAGTCAGGAGGTACGGTCTACCTCTAGTGGGGCTCCAGGCAGCCCAGAGGAAACTCAAGGACACGTGTCCTCAGGATGCGGTAAATGGTGAGGTGGGAACTGTAGTTCTAATGGGTCCGCTGGCAGGGGTAGGGGCTTGGGGACCAGTGGCGGAAGATTGGACTGTGTTTGGGTAGTATGGGGGACTGGAGAATAGAAGAGATGTAGGCTCCAAATGAGGGTAGAATGAAGGGCAGCCCCTAGGCTGCCTGGATTAAGAACTCGTAAGGGGTCTGTGGTCTGTAATAACTCCAACCCTCTGCCCCGAACATACACATCTTTCTTTCCCCCACAGTATCTGGAGGTATTAGGTTGGTGGGTGACTCCAAGTAACTTTCATACTCCATTTCCCCCAAAGTAGGAGGGGCAGGGACATCACTGCTCCTTGCCTAATTATACCCCCAAATGTAGGGATGTGAACATGCCCATCATTCCTGCTGCCCCTACCTGTGCCCCCTTCTATGACCAAGTTGGGTAAGACTCAGACCTTAGGAGTGGGTGCTAAGAAGGGAGGCTGTCCATACACACCCAGCAAGCTGCAGAGTGACCAGACAGCCCATCCCTAGGATCGCAAGTCCTACAACTGGAAACAGCGGCTGTTCATCATCAACTTCGTCTCCTTCTTCACTGCACTGGCTGTCTACTTCCGGCACAACATGTATTGTGAGGCTGGAGGTGAGGCCAGGCTAGGGTCTGCAGTTGGTCACAATGACTGTGGGACAGTCGTGATATTTTCTATGACATGCTATATGGTAGTAGTGTTGGGGGCTGACTTCTGTTGTGTTCACTGTGTAGTGATGTAGTAGTGGTGATTTATCAAGAGGTCCCGGGGGCAGTGGGTTGGGGCAGGGGCAGGAGGCTTACCATGGCCTCTTGTGTCCCCACAACAGTGTACACCATCTTTGCCATCCTGGAGTACACTGTTGTCCTAACCAACATGGCGTTCCACATGACAGCCTGGTGGGACTTCGGGAACAAGGAGCTGCTCATTACCTCCCAACCTGAGGAAAAGCGATTCTAATTCCTTCTCTCCTGCTAGGGAGAGGTGGCCCACTGCCCAGAAACTACAAACAAGATACTGCTCTGACCTTCCCTGCCTGTGTCCTCTCTGGGCCCTATTGAAGCTTGGGGGGGGAAGGGTGAGGGGGGACAAGGGAGGAAGGGCCCAGGACAGGCTTTACCCAGCCCTGCTGGCTTCTTTTCCCCACCCCACTTGAAAGCACAGGAAACTTCCAACAGCATCACCCTTATGTGAGAGGCCCCAAGTAGCTGAGCTCCACCATCTGGTGCTAAAAAAAAAAAAAAAAAAAGTCCTGGGGTTCATAATCATCATTGGTTCTTGGCCTTTGCGTAGCCACCTCTTGCTGAGGTCAGGGACCACTGAGCAGTGGCTGCTACCTGAAAACCACAGCCGTTCATGGAGTCCTTCGCTTGATTAACGTAACAGGTCTAATGATCCACTGTGTATGTTGAAGCCTATGGCCGCGGGCCCCTGCTAAGATGTCCCAGGTGTTCTAGTACTGACTCCACCTCTGATTTGGTGGGTGCCCTTCCCTATCTGAGCCTCCGTGTGTCCTTGTGGACAGTGGCGGGTAGGTGGGCTGTATGATTTACAAGGGCTCTGACAGTCTGTTGTTCTGACACCATCTTGTGGAGATGGTGTTCTGTACCCAAACGATGACTTGCTCCTGAAAAGGCAGTGGCACAGCATGTATTATTTCCCTTCCCTTCTGAAATCTCTTCCTTACCAACACTTCCTTAACAAAGGTATGGAGTGGAGGGGTCAGAGGCAGATTTCTTCCCCAAATCCTGACCTCTTTTAGTTGTACATTTTATTTTAAAGGAAAATAAATTTTTTCTTTCCCAACAGTCTGGGCTAGGCTTGCTTGTCTTGGGGCTCGTGTCTTTGTATAGTGGAACTGAAGTGAGGAACAGGCTCCAGGATGGGGGGAGTAAGCATGGCAAGGTATGATTCCAGTGGCATCCCACTCCTTTTAGGCCTGGAGTCTCCTAAGGTTGGTCTAAGCCCCAGGTTTGGTGAGCAGGAATGACCATGCTATCCCTGTAATGACTCCAAGCCTGGAAGCTAGGATACTGGGGAGAGTCTTGGGTTGGGGCAAAGGCCGAGTTCCAGCCTCAACTGTCAGTAAAGATCTGTCCTAGAGGACAGCTTTCAAATATATGACTGTGAGAGCACTAGCTTGCAGGCTGATGGCTCTTAACCTTTCCCTTTCTGAGCCCTAGATCAGGAAGTTTTTCCTCATACTTTGCATCCCAGTCTACTAGAGAATCTGTGGCTGGGCCCAAGAGCAAGTCTAGCCCCTCCAAGGGAGCCCAGAGCTTTGTTAGGGAAATTGGGGGGTGGGGGGACCACAATGAAGTCTATTGTCTCCTGTTCCCTCTTGCCAGAAACAAAAGGCTCCCAGTCTCTGGGGAGTCCTAGCCCATGCCTATCCTCTACCCAACCCCCAATGCCCAGCACACAGGAGGAGCCAGGGCCACTGGAGACAGGAGGTTTTATTGATGCTGATGGGGGTAGGAAAGGCCCCCAGGAGCCCAAGGGGGCAGGGGGCTGAGTCAGTCAGCAGATGCATTAGGCCTGGACACATGGGGGTACGTTAGGGCACATTCATCTTCTCAGGATTCTGTGGCTCCTTCTTTGGGAAGGGAGAGAACATCTGGAGGCAAGAGCAATTCAGAGAGCAGCGAGGGAGAGGTTAGGGATAGCTGAGAGCTCCTAACCTGAGAAGGCACCACGATAGGCAGCAACATCGGTATAGAAAGCTGGATCAACTGGTCAGTAGAGGAAAATGGGGATGGGGCACTTGGTTGGCTTCTTGGGGAAGGGTCCAACCTCGGCCTGGGTTAGCTCTCAAGAATGCCTGGTGTTCTCCCATGCAGAGTGGGACTGGGCACAAAGACCCTTTCCCTATGGGCCTCTATAAGGAGAAATAGGCATTCAGAGAACTCCCTGGCAAGAGGTGCCAGAATTAGTCCTTAAGGCACAGCTGGGGACAGACAAGGCGCCAAGGCACAACTGGTGGGGGGGCAGGGCAGCCTCCAAGCTGCGTGCCAGGGTCACAAGAGGACACAGGACCGCCCGCGCTTCACTGGCATGGGGTTAAGCACAGCCCGGACAGCCTCAGCAAACACTTCCTTGACGCCGTCCTGCTGCAGGGCTGAGCACTCGAGGTAGCGCACAGCATGGATCTGCTTGGCCAGTGCCTGGCCTTGTTGTGGTGTGATGGGCGCCTGGCCCTGCTCCTTGAGGCGCCGTAGGGTTTCAGGCTGGGCTCTCAGGTCCTTCTTGGTGCCCACTAGGAGGATGGGCACATCTGGGCAGTGGTGGCATACCTCTGGATGCCACTTATGCCGGACATTCTCAAAGGAGGGTGGACTGGCAATGGAGAAACAGATGACAAAGACGTTGGTCTGAGGGTAGGAGAGTGTGCGGAGGCGGTCGTACTCCTCCTGGCCCGCTGTGTCCCACAGGTTCAGGTTCACTGTGCGCCCATCAACTGCACTCTGGGCACTATAATTGTCGAACACCGTGGGGATATATTCTTTGGGGAAGGCGTTAGTTGTGTAGCAGATGAGCAGGCATGTCTTGCCCACAGCCCCATCACCCACCACCACACACTTGATGCTCTGCATAGTGGGCGCAGCTGCTGCAGTGGAGGCAATGCCTCCTTCCCCGTCTGGGCTAGTGTGGATACAGTGACCTACAGATAGACAAGAGGGATGCTCTTGGTTAGGGAGGCTTCTACCCATTAGAGAGAAAGGATGGGGGCATACAGAGGGAATTCAGCTCCTGTTCTCTTAACCTGATACCATCCTACAATCCCATCAAGACAGACCTCAGAAAGACAGATACAAGTGACAGAGATACCCTGAGACCAAGCAAAGATGCTCAGGTATGAGGAGGGAGATTGGCACTATAACGTGTATCCTGTGACACACGTAAATTCTGGTACCAAACTAAGGTCAATTCCTGGTTCTGTTATTTCATGTTTGTGTGACCCTGGACAAATTACTTAACCTCTCTCTATGCCTCAGTTTTCTTAACTGTAAAGTAGTACCTCATTGGGTGGTTGTGAAAATTATGTAAATTAACACACAGGAAGCATTTAGAACAGTGCTTGGTTAAAATAAGCATTCAATAAGTATTAAGTACTTTTGTTTTTTCTCTGGCAGTATAGACACAAAAAGTGGGTGCACAAATAAAGGGATCTACCAGTTTTAACTCCAAACCTAACATCTTGCCTGCCGAGTGCAAACCAGAAGGTGTACTCTAGTTGCTAAATAAGGAATACCCAGGCTGGCAACTCAGTGCAGGGGAACACTGCAGACTGAGCCAGGGCTGGGATTTGGCCTGGAATCTGGGTATGTAATGATGTACAAGGCAGAGGCTGTGGCTCTCAGACATCAGCATCTCCTCTGAAGACCCTTGGTGGGGTGAGGTAGGTCCTCAAAGTCTAGCCAACAGGGATGAACAGAAGAATAAGACAACTTGATTTTCCCCTTAGTCTTCTGCCCCTTTCCTGAGACCATGATGGCATGTGCCTCTGAAGAATTTCAGAAAGTTCCAAACTCTTGGATAGAAAACAGAATGCCATTAAAAAGCACTATCACTGAGAACACATGCTGGGGTCACTGGCCGGGGACTCTATAATCACAGCTCCACCAACCAGTCATGCATGATCTCGGGCAACATATTTAAGTTTCCTGAGCCTCAATTTTTTCATCTGTACAATGAGGATAATCTTTCCTATTGTGTTAGAATTGCTTAGAACATGAAATGAGCTAATGTGTAGAAAGTGTCTGGCATGAGGTGTGGCACATAGGAAATACCAAATAAACAGCTGTTGTAATTATTAGTTTGGTAAGTATGAGAGAAGGTTTCCCAGGTCTATCCATTACTCTGGTCCCCTCTGCAGCTCACAGGGCCTCAGGGTGAGGAACTGCTCTTCTGAGTTCTGGAATAGAACAGAGCTTCCGGAAACCCTGTGATTATTTATATTGCTGTGGCAAGGGTCCTCTTCTCATTGGCTACTTCCTCTTGGCCATGGGGGACTTTTCCTGGCCAGTATGTGACTTCCTTTCTCTGACTCCCACAGTCAAGTCCCTGCTCCGTGAGAGGGGACAGCCCTGTTTCAGACACACCCAGATCTCTAAGTATGCCTTGCACCACCTAAGCACTATCACCCCTGGTCCATTTTTTCCATTTCACTTTACACACTGCAAGACTGTACTCTGGTCCAAGAACCCCATATCCCCAGCCTGACCTCTCAACCACTGGTTTAAAAGCCTCAAGAATCCAATGTGGGGGAGTGGGTGAATCCCCCACTGGGAAGCAGAAAAAGAACCCTGGTGGTGTGGGAACTGCAGAGGACCCAGGGCTTGGTCCTATCTCCCTGGGGACCAGCTAGGAGGGAAATGGTTTAACTCTATGAAGGTTGCTTCTCTGGTTTGCATTACAAGTATTTCCATTTTATTTGCATGAGTAATTGTATGTGTTCAACTTCAGAAGAGAGGATAGAGGGCCTCTGGGAAATGGGTCTGGGAAGGAGATAAGGGCCCTCTAGGGCAGTGGAGACTGGAAATCAAGAGACCTAACATAAGCCATAAACCCAGCTCTGCTCTGCTGCTGACTCACTGCAACCATGCAGGAGACACCCTCTCTGGGCCTCAGTTTCCCAATCCATGAAATTCAAAGGAAAATGCCCATGACAGGAGAACTAGGTGTATTAAATGAGACATCAAGAGCTTGGAAGCAGGGGAGAGGATGATGGGAGTAGGAAATGCCCCAGGAGCACATGGTTGGGGGTTGGGTAAGAGGGCTGAGTCAGTCAGCAAATGCATAAGGCCTGGAACATGGGGACAAGTTAGGGCACATTCATCTTCTCAGAAGTATGTGTCTTATTCCTTAGGGAAAAAAACAGAGCATCTTAGTGAGGGGGCTGTCGGGGGGTGTTGGTGCCAATGCTTGTGTCCAGTGGATTATCTGGGAACCCTGGCATTTCGAGAGAACTTCAGAGTCTATAAATCTTTAGTTCCACACACAGCAGGAGAGAGGGTGTGGCAGCATGACTGGGACCTCTTCCCCTACAAGCTCAGCACTGGGCTGACCCAGGCAGGAAGGCAAGGAGGGAACTCTGACCAGCAGTCACAAGGCCCCAGAGAGCAATCAGTAAAGCAGCCCTCAAAGGAGCTGGGAGGGAGAGGGTGGCTTCCGACCTGGCAAGGGAACAGGGACTGACACCGGAAAAGGATCCTGAGTGAAGTGGTATCCAGGAACAGGCAGGGCTGAGGCAGTGTGGTAGAGGGCCAAGAGCACTGGGTACCTGAATCTGACCTCTTGAGGCCATCTACTGACGCTGCTCCTTTTAAAAAACCCTCACAGGGCACAACCCTTTATAGATCACATGATATTGTGTTATCTGATCCTTAACAGCAACCAATTGATAGTATTCCTATTTACAGATAAAGAAATAAACTCAGAGCAGTTAAGTACTCCAACCGTACACAGCTAGTTAGCATGGAAACCAGGATTTAAACCCGTTTTATGATCTGGAGTCCTGTTTTTCCCTCAAGTGTCACACAGCCTCCAAGTTACCCCTTACCATCTGACTGTCACCTTAAGCAAGTAAGTTACTTCCCTTCCTGGACCCTGTTTCTTCACCTGTACCACAAGAGTGATAATATTTGTCCTCCATGTCTCAAAGGGCAGCAGTGAGGATCCCCAAGTATGGGAATTAATGTGCTTTGTAAACTGGGAAGTGCTGTGCACACAGCAAGTGATAAGAGCAAGGTTTTTCATCCCAAGTGACAGGAAGCACTGAGTGTGCAGGCGTCCGACTGGTGGCATCAGCCCAATTCTCTCTATCCTCAGACCCTTATCCTCTTTCCAAAGACAACTCTTTTCTCTGAAATCTTATGGCCTGAACTGGGTCAAGTAAGTTCTCACATCTCGTTTGAGGGCACATGCTAATAGGTAGTCTAACTTGTGCTACACAGGAAGAAGGGATAGGATTTGCAGGAGGCAAAACAAGAACAGTGGCCTGCTGATGGGGACCAACTGTGACTTATTCACTAGGTGCCTTTTTTTTTCTCTAAAGAACTTTTGTTTAGTAAATTAATGTTTGCAGATCTGAATAGTATTAGCTAAATTACAATGACTTGTTCTGGTTATATATTGCCAACTGAATTCAGATCATGTCTGGTGCCTCATGTTAGGGTTCAGAGTTCTTCATAATCTGGTAGGAGTTTTGTTGGAGTCAAGATAGATCTGGGTTTAAATCCTACTTCTGCCAGTTATAAGCTAAGTAGCAGTACCAACTTTATATGGTTGTTATAAGGATTAAGTATGTTGATATGCAATACATACATGTACAAGGTAGGTACTTTGCAAACGTGAGTTCCCAGCTACCTGTTCCAGAGGGGTCTTCACTTTTCTCTGTACACAAGATCATACTTGCCTCTGAACTTATTCTTCTGTCCTGCCATTTTCTCTCCCATCTCAAATCTTCCTGACTCAAGGACTAGCTTAAGTCTCACAGGGCTCAAGAGACTACTGAATTCTTTCTTCAAACTTACATAGCATGCCACCCCTTTTAACCCTTCTTCAGCTCCATGTGATTTTCCTCTAATAATCATACATTAGTTTCCTAATTTGTGGATGTCCCCCTAGTCCTGAAGCTTGAGCCTCTCTCAACTCCCCCTGAGAAAAGCTGAGTATAGGGCTGGGCACATAGGACTGTGGCAACTACTGCCTTGTAATTGGATTGCTTCTACACCCACTACTGAGACCTGGATAGACACCTCAGAATGCCAGAACTGGACAACATCCCCACAGCCGACACTGCAATGCTGAATCTTTTTGGACAGCAATGGCGGCAAAAGCTGTGACTGGGACAGGCAAACATCTCTACCCCTAGGACCGACTTGACCTGGCTCTGGCAGGGAGCATAGCTCATAGGGTGTGTGTGGGGTGCTAAACCTGTCTTAGTGTGGTCCTTGGAGCCCAGCTTGCACCTAGCGGGGCCTGGTCTTGGGGTGTGGCCCAGGCTGGCCCAGAATGGGGGAGGGAAAGGAAGCAGTGGATTGCCTGATTGCCAGATCTCTGTGGCAGTTACAGCAGGGGAAGTGTCCCAACTGGGAGTGGGGGAGGGGAGATAGGCCCTAAGAGACAGGGTGTGTGGCAGCAATGGGAACTTACTACAGCCTTCGAACTTGTCTCCCAGACATGGGGCTCCCCGTCTGTAGCCCTTCCCGAAACTCATTCTACCTCTAATCCACCTCTGGGCATTCCTATCCTAAGCTCTGGTCATGTCACATTGATTCCCTATAAGCAGCCTCCACGTTTTCTTCCCAAAACACATCAAGCAGCAGTTATTTGCTGTCCCTGTGGGAATCCAGTATTTCTTCCCCATTTCCATACTCCAACCCCCACTCAGCAGCTCAGAAGGCTCCAGTTGCCTCAAGGGACCTCCCTCCCCCTTTGGTCCTCCAGAATCAAGCACCATGCCACCTCTTCCAAGAAAGTTTTTATAGATCACTCAAGTCACAGATGCCTTACCCCACCCCATGTCTGGTCCCTGTTTCTCTCACAGGCACAGTCTGTCTTGCGTCACATGGAGGATGATCTGAATCTTATCTCTTGTCACTAAACTAGGAAGGCCTAGAGAGCAAGGTCCTGGCTGATCCGTCTCCCTAGGCTGAGCGCAGCATACAGTGGCTGTCAATAAATAGCCAAATGAACCCAATCTGTCCTTTCAGGTCTTTGCACATGGGAGTTCTCTTTCTGGAATTCTGCTCTACCCCCTCCTCTCTCCCCACCTTCAGAGCTTCCCAGTCTTTCAGGGTCCAGTTCTGTTCCCCAGCTTCTCCAGGACATCACAGCAACCCCCTCTCCTGCCCTACCTTCCCCAGCACTGTTCATACTGTTCACGGCACTGAACTAACTGGATGCCTTATGAGGAGGGAAGTCTGTCCTTTTTACTTCCAGAAGCCCAGCAGAGGGCTGAGCAAAAGCTTAGACTCACACCCATCTCCCTTGTCAATCCAGATTTTGTTTCTGGGACAGGGAAGAGCCTCCATGCCCAGGAGACACAAGACAAGGTCAAGCAACTTCCTCCTCCCCAAAGAGTATAATTTAGGGTAACAAACACAGTCTAGATTGCCCTGTCCTCAACTGGAAGGGTGAGGGGACAATGCGGAGCACAGCTAGCCGAGAGGTGAGGAGGAAGATGGATAGGAAAAGCTAAGGACTGGGAATATATGAAGCCCTTGGTCAAGGGTCAGGGTCAGTGTTGGAAACAGCTCCAGTCAAGTCTATTCATGTATTTACTTTGAAGGAAGGGATGGAGGCGAGGTGATATAAAGAGATTCAAAGGGGCTGCAGCTGACTGCAGCTGGGCTAGGAGGAGGAAGCTGGGGGAGACGTGAGGTCACTATGGGACTGGGACCAGGCCAAGGCTTGAGTCTTTCTTCTCTTTCTTCCCCTTCTCCCCATCAGCAAGGACAGAACCCAAGAGAGCCTAGTTCCCAGCCTTAAAAAAAACTCCACACTGGAAAATCTTCACCTCTTGGCCCTTTGGCCGCTGCAGAGGATCCTGCACTGCAGCAGGTGAGAGTGAGTTGATTCTGCCCACTAGGCGCAGGAAGTGGGGGTACACAAGACAGTCACAGCTGGGAAGGCTGTGGAGGGGTGAGACCCTCTCACCAAGTCTCAATTCCCTTCTTTCTTCTCTCACCATTCAGCACAAGGGTGAGCCCTAGGGTCCGGGCAGCTCTGGCTGGGGGAGCTAAGGAGACTGTCCCCTCCCCCACGGGGCAGCATAGAGGAAGGCTCAACACTTGTTTCCTGGCCCCTCCTCTCTGCACAGCAGCTCTGCAGCCCTGGGCCCAGGAAAGGCCTGTGAAGTGGTACTTCCTCACCTCTGCTCATTTCACAGGAGGCTGTACAGAAGTGCCATCCTCTAATCCTGCCTCCCCCACCTGAAAACACCCACAGAGACACCCAGGGCCGCAGGGCCCTTCAGCCCCACCCCAGGCCTGAGGGGGTTTCCACAAGGGAAAAAACATCAGGGAGGAAACTCCGGCATCTATTTTCCACCGTCAGTGGGGCAGAGCTGGAACAGGCACAGGGTACTCCCCCATCCTGCTGTCCGCTGTCAACATCCCCACCACTCTCTGCCCTCTTTTCTTCTCTCAATCTGTAAGAATCCTTGTGCTTTGGGGAAAGGGGCCACAGTTCTTATCCTGGACAGATTACCTAGAGACTACTCAGGCCTGTCTGTTGGAGGCTGGAGCGAGACCTGAGGGCACTGCTCTGTGGAGCGTCTGGGGGGAGGCGAGTCAGAGCTATCAGTATCCTGTATGCTCTTTGGGTGTGTTGATAGGCAACTCCTTATGTTGAAGCTGAGCCCCAAGAGACAAAGTTGAGGAGGGTAATACAGAGTTGGGAGCAAATCCAGGATAAGGACCTGGGTATCCTAACCTCCAGCCAGATGTCACTTCCACAAAGCAGAGAAGGTGAGGATTGTTACCCAGGCCTGAGAATGGGCCCATCTCTCTAACCCCATTCAGGAAGACCCTACCATGGTTTATCCCTTCAGGAAACAGGCCAAAGGGGTCAGGGTGATGTTGGGACTGTTTTGCTTCCAAGTTCCAAAGCTCTCATGCCTAGACCATACTGAGGCATTCATGATTTAGAACTGACATTACTGGACAGACAGCCACCCTTGCCTGCCGCAGCTGAGGATCTCCTTCTCTAGGCTCTAGTTCCTGGGGAGATGCTCTCCCCCCATGATATGAGGACAAAAGGGGAAGCTAGACTCTGGACAGGAAAACCAATCTGTTCTGGGGAGGTGGCCCAGGCTTTGTCTTTGGTTTCCCTCTTCATGGACCCCTACAAGTGTCACCACTAGTGAGTGGGTCTGTACTGTATATGGAGGGAAGGGGGGGTGGCCTTCAGTCTGTGCCCAGGCCCCATCTTTCCAGTTGCCCAGCCATCCACATTCTAACATCTTCCCAACTGTTTCACTATAGCCACAACTCTCAAATATCCCTCCGCATGACCCCCTAAAAGTTACACCAACCACCTCATCTTCCCTGACACTGTGATAGAAACACTCTCCATATCCTAGATTCCCAACCAGGATATGTGACAATCTCACACCAACCACTCCTTTTCATGTCACGACCTTGATTATATTTCATTAGACAAAAAACCTTAATGGCAGCCTCCTAGGTTACAGGCACTTCCACCCCTCATGATATTTTCTCACTTAGATCCCTTCCACCTTGGTCATAATTTTCTAGCAATGACTTTTGAGCTAATGAAATTAGGGCCAGATCTTGCCTGGGAGAACCTCTGTATCATCCATCCTATCTTTACCTTTTGAGCCTGTACGTTGCTCAGTTATAAAGAATCTTAAATAAGTACTGGTTTGGCAGGTGGGGAGTCAGGGCTCCTGGATGGTTTTTTACTGAGCTGTGATGTTTGGAAAGTGCCTTGCATGTAGTAGTTACCTTCCCTGAACTAGGATTTTATGCAGGTCCCTGGGATTTCCTCCTGGGGCCAAACCCCCTATACCTCCCAGAAATGAGAGTAGGAGAGACAGGTGGGTGGCAGAGGGACAATTCATGGGAGAGGGACAACTGTGAGAAGGAAGAGGACAGAATGAGAAACAGGGATAACCCTTAAATCTAGCTGTGCTTGGGAATCCCCCAAAAGTAGCACTTGCTCCCCTCTACTTCTGTTTTCTTTCTAGTGGAGAGAAATGAATAGAGTAGACCTGAGGAGACAAGACAGAAGCAGAACTTCTTAGCATACATCCTAAAGGCTTGACGAAGGAGCTCTAGAATGGTGACAACAGGAGCTTATAGAGCCAGGCTGGACTGAAGCTAGATGTTTGGAGAAATTCCTGAAAGATGGAGTAGGGTCGTAATTGAGAGGGGGAATATTCAGGATGCCTGAAGACAGAGGGGTCAGCAGAACTCCAGAGGGCTTCCCGGTCACCAAGGCCCTGATACAGCCCAGGGCATGTGGGTTCCCAGCCTGAACAGGCCCAAAGGCAGCAGGGAAAAGGGGCAAACATCTTTGCTTTACACTCCTCTTCTCCTGAACTAAAAAGAAAACAGCTAAGATTGAAATCGATCAGATTTCGTCTTCCCTCCAAATCCTGCATTGCCCTTCTCCCTTTCCTTCCGTCACACCTAGCTTACATGGTCCCATTCTCCCCACAAGACAGACAGTGGTTGATCCAGTAAGCACTGGAGTCAGACACCTTCAGGCTGTCTGTCCCCTGGCCTTGCCTGTTGATCAAGCACCCAAGGGTTGGGGTTTTATTTCCCACAGCCTCTCTCACCAGTCTTATTCCTGTGTCACTCTACCCTGACTGCTACAGACTGCTTCCTCCTACCTAACCACAACCTCACCCACTGCAGGTTCCCTTCATTCTGCTGGCTTCCCCTGGTCTGGGCTCTCTCAAGACTGAGGGCCGTTATTTTGTCTCCAAGAGATAAAGATGTACAGACACACACTTGCATACATATATACATAGAGAGGTTTTCCAGCCCTTTAATTATCTCTATCACTGGGAGGTTGCAGCCTGCCTTGAGCCAGGGAGATTTGAAAAGGTTCCCAAACCAAAGATCCTGACTCCAAAGCTGGAGATAAGAGTATGAAAGGGAAAGAGATGGAGGGATTGAGAGGAACGAGGGGAGATGGAAAAAGCAAGAGGGCGGATGTGTGTGCAGGAGCTAGAAAGTGGACAGAGGGGCAGGGTAGATGAGAGGTCTGGGCCGAGGCATGACTGTGTGTTTTGGGGAAAAAAGACTGAAGAGGATGTAAAAGGGTGATGCAGAGTCTGCCACTCTGAAGAAATGGAGGAAAACAGAATGCATAGAATTCAGGTACTAACAATGGTGGGGAAAGACTAGTTGCTGGCTCCCAATCATTTCCCAAGGCCAGAGCCCTGACTGCCTCCTAGAAGCCTCATCCTATCTCCCAAACATAGTCGCCGTCTCAGTGATGCCATCTTGTCAGGACTATCAGTAAGTATCTCTGAATGAGAGTTCTTCTACCTCTAGTCGCAGGACAAGACCAGGCCCTTTCCTTGCAGTTTTTCCCCAAAAGAGCCAGGCCAGGCACTGGTCTTATAGGCGCAGTGGATATTTGCTAACTAAATACCTGTTGCTTATTTCAGGGATGGAGAGGTTGCGTCGCAAAAAGCAGACTTACAGAGAGGATTGGGGCCAGCGTGGCTTACCAACACCCCCACCCCCCGCCCCCTCCGCCCTCCTGAGTGTAGAGGACCTTAGGCTGCAGTCTGTTGAGTGTGGGTCTAGATTGGCATCGATCTTCCTGGAAGGGAGAGCTTTCTCAGCAGTCTAGGGCTTCCGAGACCACAGTCACCGCCCCCTGCCCCCATCTCAATCTCACAAGTGCCACAGCTGCGGGGCAGAGGCAGCACCTTCTTCAGCCCTGAGGCCTCCTCCCCTCACACACTTCGGAGCACCCACCGTAACTTCTAAGGGCACCCCACCTTTGAGTCCCATCTCCCAGCTCCGAGCTCACCCACTTCAGAGACTTTTCTCTCAGAGCGGGAGACCCTCCGATCTCAGGGACCCTCGCGGCTCCCAGGAGCGGGTACGGCAGCGCTCGGTACAGGAACCCACCCTCACCCAGCCGCCGCCGGCTCGCAGTGGACCCCGTCCCCGCCCCGCCGGCCGCGCCCGCCCAACTTGGAGTGAGCCGAGCACCTCCTGTTCGCGGCCCCACCAAGCAAACTTCCCGGGCCCGCGCCTGCTCGCAGGCCAGCCGGGATCCCCTACCCCGGACCCCCAACCTGCCGGCCGGCGCCGAACCTCACCTGGTGCCCTCCCCGCCGCGGGGGAGCTGGGGGCGGCGGCAGCGGCTCCGGGCTCGAGAAGGAAGTGAGAGCGGGCGGCCGGAGGAAGTTGGGGGGTGGGGGCGGCGGGGGCGGGGCGCGGGGGGGCGGGCCCCAACCACCAGGAAGTCCGAGGGCTGGGCCCCCGCCCCTGGTCTCCCTCTGCGGTCCTTGCCCCCGGCCCGACGTGGGCCCCTCACCCTAGCTCTCTGCCTCTGAGGCCCTTAAGGTCAGTCCTCCACGTCTCCTCCTAGCTACCCCTACCCCAAAAGAGGCGGTAGCCTAGGCACTAGGCTTTTGTCTCCCTCTGTATCTCGCCCCCACCAACCCGCGCGGGAAGATGCTGAGAATAGGTACCTCTGGGCCTGCTTACTCCCGTCAAGCCCAGGGATCGAGCGGTGGTCTAGGACTGGGGGTTGGCCAGAATGGATCAGGCTGGGGCAGTCCCCGCCCCTGCCCCGGGCCCCGGGGAAGTGCGGGGTGGTAGTGATTCAGCGATGGGAAGGCCCCAGACCCCTGGGGAGGGTGCGGAGACTGGGGGAAGGGAGGCTGGCGTCAGCACCCGGGGAGAGACAAGATCAGCAGAGGCGCCGGCGGAGCGCGGGCCCCCAAAACAGGATGTCGTGTAGTCGTTCCGCAACCAGTAGCTCGATGCGCCTGAGCTCTGGGGAGGGGGCGGGGCGGATGGAAGACGTGGGGCTCCCCTCGCCCCCTCTTCTCGCCTGGGCGTGCAACTGCTTGGGGATGAAGGGCCGCACCCAGGCCTGAGATCCTGTCGGGCCCTGGGGACTGGAGGGTGGGCGGACTCGTGCGCGCCCTCTGGTGCTTCTGCTCCTAGGCCTTGTGCGTGGAGTTCTGACTTAAGAATGCATGTCTTTCGTTCAACACAAACTTTCTGAGCGCTTGTCAAATGCAGAGCTAGGTGCTGTGGAGGGAAACTGAGGGGCGTTTAACACAGGCTCCCTGTCTCCAACAGAATTTCCAGATATAGGAAGAACAACTCCGTAAAAAAATAGCTTACTCTTTATGAGCCTCCATTCTTTCTTTGGCAAAATGGAATATTCTCTCCTTGGTCCTGTAGCGAAGATAACATGAGAATGGATGTAAAAAGCCGGCTGTTAATGCCTGGCTCAAAGTAAACACTCAACAAATGCCTTAAAAAAATTCATATTCTTAAGAATGAGTTCCCTAAGCATAATGTGCCTACCCTTATCTTTGGATCTTTGCCCATTCTTTTCCCTCTGCTTGACGATCCTATATGATATGGACGGCCATTCAAAATCGACTCAGTCTTTCACAATCTGGCCTTAAAGAACTATTCCTCACCTGGCTGCCATCATCCCCCTTTCAGCAACATACACGTGTGCACACACACATACACATACACCACCTCATGCATGCATTTGCTAGACTTTCACAGTGCTGTCCAGTGGAAATATGTGGCAAGCTATATATGTAACTTAAGATTTTCTAGTGATAACATTAAAAAACAAACAAACAGGTAAGTTTAATTTTAATAATACATTCTACTTAGTCCAACATATCCAAAATATTCAATATGTAATCAACAGAATAATTATTGATTATGAAAATGAATATACATTATTTTGTACTAAGTCATTGAAATCTGGTGTGTGTTTTACACAGACAGTACACCTGAATTATGGCTAGACAAAATTTCAAGTGCTCAAACAGTACATGTAGCTAGTGGGTATACTATGGGACAGCGAAGTAAGAGCCTTTGTGAGATTCAGACCGGTAAATGGCTGAGTAGATCAATTCATTCTACATGATCCTTCTGGGGAAGCTACCCTTGGCCATCCTCCCTCCCTCCCAGCAGAGTTGAGGGTCTCTCTCCACCCCACAGCACTTCAGACAAACTCCTCTCTGTGAAGAAGAGGACAGCAGGAAGAGCAAGGAGAAAATCTGATTTGCCTCCATACTCTACTGGGAGCACATGGCTGGTGCTTGGCATTGATGATAAAGAAGGATTGTGAGTTTCCATAAAAGACAAGGTTAAGTGGAGGACTACATTCTAAAATGGCTTCTCTGAAGCCATTAAAAATTGTGTCCCGGAATAAAGGTTTTTGAGCTGTGTTCCTAAAGTTCTCTTTCTAGGAATTGAGGGCAGGAAAATAGTGGGACTCTGGTCTCTCTTTCCTTCAGCCAGACTTAGTTCACCTTAATCTAATTTGTGAACTAGAGTTCTGGATAAACATTCATTTAAAAAAAGTTTCCTGCAAAAAATATTTGAAAATCAATTTTAGAAGCATAGTGGTAAAAGCAGGGTATACATTAGGTGTAGTAGACCAAAAGCCTGCATTGGCAGCCTGGGGGCAGACTGCATTTCCTGAGCCCTTGGTCTTGGGGATGCCTTACCCTGGTTCAGCTTGCTTAGGTGGAAGGACCTGACTTGACCTTGAAGATTTCATGGTCTAGTGGGATATGGCACTGCTACATGTGAAGCAACCTGAAAAAGAGAAGAGACTTGGGCTATGCTTCAGAAGACTTGAAATCTAGTCTTCATTCAGCCAGAATGGCCAGTGAAACTTTAAGCTAGGCCTCACTCCTTTCTAGGTCTCAGACTCCTCCACTGGAAAACAAGAATTTGAGCCAATGATATCTTTGAGCTCTGACCTATGATACACTCTTCAGAATAATAATTAAGTAGGTAAGGCTTATGCATGTAGCATATTGCTCAGAGTTCTTTAAAACCATTCAAGTCATCTTGCTTTGTGCTCTAGTTAATTGTATCTGTGCCTAATGTCTGTCTCCCCTCTGAGTGTAAGTCCTTTGAGGTTATATCTGATTCATCTGTGTCCACCCACTGGGCCTGGCACAGGTAGGCTTGAGCACACGTTTGCCTTTAGTATACAATGTGGAATAAAGTTGCCTTAATAAAGCATTATGTAGGACCATCAGAGGCCAGGTGACTTGGAGCCACTTTTATGGCATAGATATAGGAAGAGCCAGTAAGGCCAGAGGAGAGGGAGACAGTTAGACAGACAAGGAGGAAAAGGATGCTGAGCTGAAGAGGGCATAGCTCCAGATGGGATATATTTTCTTCCTGCTCTCTCGCTTGTTTTTCCTGAATAGATGAGTTCTTGGTAGGTGGTGTACATTTATGCTTACAAGCAGCTTAGAGACAAGGACACTGAGCTGGGGCATTCAGAAGTGAGACAACATATGGAAGTATTTGGTGGTGGTAGAATAGGGCAATCACAGAAGATTCTGGAGTCAAACAGTCCAGGATTCAAATCCGGGTTGTACCACTTAACATTGCAACCTTTGACAAGCCATATGATCTCTCTCATTCATTCCTCGAACAAATATTTATTGAAAATCTCTGGGCTGGGTATAGAGTCACACACCACAAGTCCCTATCCTGATGTAACTAGCAGGGGAGATAGATCTTAAACAGGTAATCTTGCAAAGGTATAGACTGCTATAAGACCATATAATAGAAACATTCAGTTTCATTTTAAAATGGGAATGACAATACTGTTTGCTTTGTGGGATTATGAGAATTAAATGAGATAGTTCAAGTGGAGCATTTAGCAGATTGCCCAGGGTACAATAAATAAACATTGATTTCTCCATAAGCCCATGACTCAGTTTCCCTGATAGAGCAGGGGGGATACAGAGAGGAGGAGGAGAAAAGCCCTGAGCTGATACCCCCTGCCATGGTGTCTTCCCAGCCTAGTCCTCACTGAGCTCCAACTCCTATAGCTCACCATGGGCCCACAAGGTTCTTCTGCTCAGTCACAATCCATCCTCTTCAGGCTAACCCTAAATCTGCATTCTTCTTTGTCTCTGATATGGCACTAGTGGGTGTCAGACACTCATCTACCAAGAGGAATAAAATCAAACATTTAAAAACCCTACTGAATGGGACTCAGCCTTCTTGGGATTCTTGATTCCTTGGTCTTCCCTCTCAGCCTACCTGAGGAATAGAAGTAGGAGTCTCCCCTTCATTATGTCCCTTTGTTGCTTCCCCCAAAGGCAAGCAAATGCCCCATTTAGTGACAGGGAAGATGATGGGCAAGGCAGGAGATAGCAGAAAGAACAGAGGAAGTGACAAATGAAACAATCTTCTAGAGTCCTGTCTTCTCACCTGTCATTCCTGATTTCCTCTGAGGAGCTAACTGGATGGTGGGAGGAGGGACACAGGGCATGCCCTATTTTCCAGGAGGGTCCCACCTCCCAGGCAACAGAACAATTATCTGTCTGCCTCCAAGACACCTTTGCATCTTTGAGGTTCTCCAAAGTGGGTGGTACCCAAGTCATCTGGCATAATCCCCTCTAGGAAGTTCTTCCTATTTCAGCCCTGCTGTGTTCCAGGAGTCACTCAGCTTGCCCAGAGTGCCACAACAGAGCCAGGATGTAAATCTAGTCAGTCTAATTCCAGAACCCCTTACTCTCACCCCATCTGTGAGCCTCTCTCTGCACAGCCCCTCTTAACAGCTTTAGGCAGTCATTTGTCCCTCTTCTGTACTTCCTCACCTGACCCTGTACCAATTCTGTTCAAGACATCAACAAGTACTAATTATTCTTCACATGTATGTATTTCCCCTAAAAACCCAGCTCTTTCAGAGTTATGAACAGGTGCTCAGTAAATATTAAATGAATGAATGGACATTGGTAGTAAAATTCTAGAACTGATTCTGGGAAGAGATGATTCTCATTGTGAAACTAGCCTGGGAAGAGTTGTTAAAAGCCAAGATCTCTCTCCTCATTTCCTACCCAGCAAGACCCTGAGGCAGCTTCTCAGTGATAATGATACTTGCTATTTTTGGACACCAGGGAGCGCCACTTATAACAGCTCAAACTCCCGGATTCCTAAACTTTTCTGAGCAGCAGATTTAGGACTCTTATTACACTTCTATTGAAGATTCTCTCAATTTTCAAATGAAAATTATTTGTGACCAGAAATCCTGTGGTGTAGAGGAAGGACAGCTAGCCTGCTGTACAGAACACACATTATTCATTCATTCCTGATTTCCTTGAGTACCAGCTATGTAGTGGGTAAAGTCCTACCTGGGGAGAATGTAAAGATCAAAGAAAAGCAATCCTTGATAACCTCAGAGGCTAACGGGGAAGATAGATACTTATTAGATAATCATAGTCCAATTATACAAATACTCCAAGGTATAGCAGAAAACCAGAGAGACAGTCAAGGAGGTGCCAAAAAAAGGAAAGCGAGACTTTTGAGTTGGGTCTTTTATATTTTTTTGACTAATCATAAGTTCATTTTGGTTCATGCTGTGCTGTCATCATTGGTCAAGGCGTGTGTACTTCTATTTTCCTAAGCTGAGATCTGAAGTATTGAGAGGAAATTCCAAAGGAGGAGAGCCTGATGTGGTTGCCACTTCATCTCCTCAGCCTCAATTTCCTCATCTATAAAATGAGCATAGCCTCTGTCTTATCGAGCAGAGCTCGTTTGAGGAAAAGATGAGATAATAGATGTGAAAGCTCTTGTAAATAGTGGAATAGAGGCATAAGAATTTTTATTCCAATTTGATTTAACCAACATCCACAGAATATCTGTTAGGAGCAAGGCCCTAAGAGCGATTCAAAGAAGATACACCTGAAAGGCATGTGGTAAAATTTTGGTGTGCAGGTTTAAAAAAGACAGAGAGAGGGGGAAAAGCTCTCTGTTTTCTCCTGAGACTCATAGTGGTGAGAGGGGTTCTTGCAGAGGGTACTTTCACTGAAGGACCCACCATTGGGGCAAAGGAGATGAGAGTCACAGCTTCTCTTCCAGGAAGACCCATGAGCTCTCAGGATTTTCCTATCTTGTTGAATATTAAAATTGAACTGGATCAATAATCTGGCACCTACCCATCCTATAGGTGGGGAGACTGACATCCAGAGGGGTACTGACTCTCCTGATGTCACATCAAGACCTTGGAGGCAGAGAGGAAACAAGACTATTCCTATGTCCGGGCCATAGCTTTGGCTCCCAGACACCATTTATTTTTATTTCTAATTGTGGTAAAATACACATAAAATTTATCATCTTAACCATTTTTAAGTGTACAGTTCAGTCATGTTAGGTACACTCACATTGTTTTACAACCAATCTCCAGAATTCTTCTCATCTTGCAAAACTGATATTATATCCAGTAAACAATTCTCTATCCTCCCATTCCCCAGCCCCTGGCAACCACTATCCTACTTTGTCTCTGTAAATTTCACTACTCTAGGTACCTCATATAAGTGGAATCATACAGGATTTGTTTTTTGTGACCACTCTATTTCACTAAGTATAATGTCCTCAAGGTTCATCCATATTAGAGCATGTAGAATGTCCTTCCTTTTTAAGGCTGAATTCTATTCCTTTGTATATATGTATACCACATTTTGTTTATTCTCTCGTCATGGACACTCATGTTGCTTTCACCTTTTAGCTATTGTAAATAGTGCTGCTATCAACATAGGTGTATAAATATCTCTTTGAGATTCCGTTTTCAATTTTTGGGGCTATATACCCCAAAGTGGAATTGTTGGATCATGTAAATTCTAGTTTAAGTTCCCAGACACCATTTTAGGCTCCCAGGAAATGCAACAGGCTTCAAGAGTTTCAAGGTCTCGGTGTGAACTGGTAAAAGACCTTCACTTCCTGCCTCCAAGACCAGATTCTTTGTACCAAATATGTTATGTTGCTCCCAAAGACATCATGTGGTAGCTAAGAGAAATAATGCAGTTCAGTTGAAAGGAAGTTGTATTAAGCATGCTTCCCTTTCCTTTTCTTATTCTCTTAGACAAATGAGTGAACAGGCAGGTAGGCTGGCTTAGCCAGAAATGACAAGCTAGCACTCTTGAGTGATTAATTCAGGATGCAAATGTGTTTTGCGTGGCCTACACAGGGTTTTATGCTTTTACAAATTGCTAATACTACAAAAAGGGATCTGTCATATAAAAGTCATTTTCCACCTTCTCTTAAAGATGATCAAGCAATACTGAGGTCACCCTCCTGCCTGCTCCCTACCACAGTGTGCCACAGTTCCCACCACTCCCTATCACTCCAACCTACTTTTCTCATTGTATTAACTATCTGCTTACTTTGCCATTTGAGTTTAAGATCCTTGGCTTAGAGCATAGGTCTAGCTGAACCTCAGCCAGCATCTCATCTTCTGTGCTGGCCAATATCCCAGCACATAGTTGTTTCTCAATAATTATTTGAGTGATCAAACGAATTAACTCATGTCAGCCAGTTTTTACTGAGCACTTGCTATGAGCAAGGCCTACAGCTGGATTCTCCTTTCCCAGAGATTAATAAAGGAAAAGCCCAGACCTCTGAATATTCACAGTCCTATAGGTTAGAGGGAGGCAGATATATGTATGGTTCAATTCTGAACCAGAGGGGTGATCAGAGTAGAGTTTCTGAGAACACTTTGAACTGTATTTTGAAGAATGAGAGGCCAGAAATATGAGGATCTTGGGGTGGGTGTTGGGGAGAGTGTTTCAGGCAGAAGCAACAGAAGATACAAAGGCTGTGTGGTGGCTAAGGTTCCATGTGTTTTAGGAACTTAAAGAAGGCCAGTGTGACTGGAGCTTAAAAAGAGAGTTGGGAGAGTGGTAGTAGATGACGTTAGACGTGTATTTTTATATCAACAGCCTAACCCTTAAGCCTGGCAGCTGTTAGGCAAATCCGTGTTCCCGGTCTTCAGAGGGCTTGCACAGAACAGGTAGCTGGCTTAGCACTGCCAGTCAGAGAAGGGACTAGGCCTAATCCCTTCCCCTGCCTACGGTGCCAAGGACAAGGTAGGGCACAGAGCAGGTTTTCGTGAAGATTTGCTGACAGCATACTTGAGAAGAGAACAGGAAATGCAGGCTTTGTTGAAGGAGGCCCAGGCGTAGCTCTCTCTTCCTTGGGCCACTCATTCTCAAGTCGCTAACACCTCCTCCAGGAGACACATAGAGCTGGGAGAGTGAGATGCAGAAAGGAGCTAGGCACAGGTCCTACCCATAAAAACCTTTCAAGGGGAGGGGACTTGGGGGGCAGGTAGGAAAACAGGCCCTGAGGGTTAAGAGTAGGCATCCTAGTTAGCCTGGATAAGGAGGGGAGGGTGTCAGGAAGGCAGACGGGCCTTTTAGTCCAGACGTAAGGGATGTGTAGGGCAATTTTACCTATGGCGGTTTGGACATTTTTTTCTGCTTCCTGGCATTATTTCCTCTCGCAGGCCCTAACAGGCGTCCTCCGGGGCGGGTCCTTGCTGTACTCCCTAACCCTCTGCAAAGGGGCAGGGCCTCCCGGAGTTCAAGTCCTGTTTGCAGCACCCAGATTTGCCCGCTAGGGGCCACTGCACACGGGTGATGAAGCGCGCAGGTTCCTAAACTGCAGAGAGGAGGAAGCTGATTGGCTGCAAGGCGCGGTGGGCGGGCGGAGCCTAGAAAGCCGGTCGGGAGCTTGGGGCGGGGAGTGCGCCCCTGGCCGTATCTGCCAGGCCGCAGTTGCCACCCGGGGAGGCAGTCGTTTTGCCAGGGGCATCTTTCTAGTCTGGCTCTAAGAGCTGAGGCGAGTGGAGCAGCACCGGGGCCGGGAGATCCGGGCTGGGGCCTACTGCCGTAGGCCTTGGTTACCTGAGCAACTGCGTGTCAGGGCCCTTCTGCCAGTCAGCCGGCAGTTGGCGCCGGAGAGACCCCCTTGGGGGAAGCAGAGGCCTCGACCTGACCCTTGCCTGGGGAAGGGGGTGTTCTGGCGGAGACTAGCCCGGCTAGGGGTTGGAAGAGCCCGCCGTAGACTGGGGGCGCTCGGCGGCTTCCTCCAACAGGTTATTCCGTGATAAACCCGGCGCTGGGGCGGGCGCCGGCTTCGTTGGGGGCCGGGCGGCGCGGGGCGGGCCTGCAGGAGAGCACGCCTCCGCCCGCCAGGGGCCCGCCCCGCGCCGCCCGCCCGCCCGCCGGGGAGCCGCTGTCCCAGGCCTGGCCAGTGCGCGTCCGCCTGCTGAACCTGGGCACCGCCGGCCGCCTGGGCACGGGACTAGGCGGGGGCTCCGACCTCGGCCTAGGAGGCCTGGGATCCTGAAGCTGCCCGCGCCCGTGGGGGCCTGTGAGTCGCACGCCCTGCGCGACCCTGTACAGCTCTCTGCTCTTCAGCGGGGCGAGACCAGGTGCCCCTTCTTCCCCTCCCTTCTTTCCCTCCCCCACTGTCGTGCCCACGGGAGATCCCGCCCGTCCGCCCCCTCTCGCAGGGGTGTAGCCAGCTGCGGAGCTGACAGCAGCCCCACAACCACCCTGTCCAAACTCTCCGGAAGCGGCCCGAGCAGACAGAGCGCTCAGGCCGCCGCAGCTCCAGGGGACCCACTGTTGGACTGGAGGCGCTGGCCCTCCTCCCGTGCCCAAACTTGGAGTACTTGACCTTTGGCTGTCGGAGGAGGCAAGCCCGCGGGTGGCTGGACAGCTGCGGCGCCTCGAGGGCATCTTGCCTGGGGTTCTAGGACCGTCGGCTGCGCTACCGGGCTCCCAGCTTTGCCTGTGGGATCCTGAGGTATCCACATCAGGCGCATGTTGACTGAGACCTGGAGTCATGGATGTGTGCGCGCGTGTTGCCCTGTGGCTCCTCTGGGGGCTCCTCCTGCATCACAGCCAAAGCCTCAGCCACAGTCACAGTGAGAAGGGGACAGGAACCGGCCCGGGGGCCAGTTCTGAGGAGTCCACTGCTGAAGGTAAGGCCGTGCCGCAGGATGGACTGGGCTGGGGGCTTTGACTCAAATTGCGGGTGGTTGAGTGGGCAGCTTGAACCCTATGTTTCTACATATGCGGTTGATGGAGGACCCACACATGGCACTCTGCCTGTTCCCAGGAGTTCAAGGAGTTTTTTTCTGTTTGGGAGCCATGGCTAATGTGTCTGTCTCTAACAGACAAATTTCTGATCCTTCCTTAGAGTGTCTTTTGTTGGTAGTAGGAAGAGATCTGCCTCCTGGGGCACCTTTCAGATCGGCAGGCCAAGACACCTTTTCAGTACTACTCTCTGGCAGAATGGCCTGGGCAGATGATAAGTCTATCACTCTTAGCCAGTTTCAGCACTTGGCAGCACAGAGGAGGTTGGGTCTGCTTGGGTTGGGCAGGGGAAGTCAGGGCTGAGCCAACTCTATTGGTGTTGAAGTGTGCCTTTCTGTTCCAACAAGTGTGGGAACCCTAGTCCTTCCCTTCCCTTAGGTAATCTGCTGTCTCTTAGCTGTGTCCATTTGAATTACCCAGGCAGATCCTTCTGTGGAATCCAGGAAGTTAAATGGCCTTTTCTTGACACAGTTATGATAAGACTTCTGGGAACGCTTTTGTCTTACTCTGTTTCTTCTGACTGATAAAGATAGGAATTCTATGGTATTTTTTATCTGTCCTGGTTTTTCCTACGCACTCATGGATCCCTGTTAGACAGCAGGAGCCCTGGTGTACTGTTGTAAAAGAAGAGAACATTTCAAATTCAGTTGTTTTACACAAAGCTTAGAAGGTTATTCTGTTTTCTTCTCGCATTTCTCTCATCCTCTCACTGTGATCTGCCCAAAGCAGTGGGCTGCAGAGTGGGCTCTTTCTGAGGCAAGCTCAAGTTAAGGGACTGCTCAGTGGATACCTGTTGATACAAGGAGGAAAGGGAAGCAGGTCATAGGGGCTGGGAAGTCATGGATGGGTCCAGAGGCTGGTAGACACTTTGGTGCTAGACCCTTTTTTGGGAAACCCCCTTTTAACTTCCTTAACCGGGCTGTGCGTGATTCTAGGTACTCAAAGGGCTGGGTTCCAAGAGAGGCCTGGGTTGTCCTGTGTGAGTATAGCATGTAGGCTGTTACTTTGGAGATAGTTCCTTCTTGCATATTCCTGTTTCTCCACACAGTGTCTCCTTGGCCCCTGAAACGTGGCTCAAAGCTTGGTTCTCACTGGGCTGTGAAGGGAAGGACTAGTAGACAGATGTAGGTCAAACTGTGAAGCAGACCTATGGAGCATTTCTGCTGTCCCAGTGATGTCTCTGTTATAATTGATAATATGTCCTTTTCTTACCCTAAAATACGAGTTCCTGATATAAAATGAGTATTTTTGGTGGTTGGGGGGAAGGAAGACACAAGCTAAAGGGGTGAAGTTTTGAATTTTAGGCATGAGCTAGCTTATATGAAGGTGTGTATGTATGTGTGGTTCCTTTAGAACCACCCATGACTTGAACTTATGGAGACAGCCCTCTACACAATGTATTTCAGAGGCTTGGATATGCTGATTATTACACTTAGAACTCTCTTTTGGTCTTTGATTCCTCTCAGTTTAAAAATTAGTTTCTGTTGTTTTAATAATACGGAATCCCAGAGAGACACCCTACGTGCTGGAAATGGTTATGGTCTGTGGGAAACTGGGAACCCCAGCACTATTGTTCTGGTAGGTTGTCCCCTTGGGCCTGTGTAGAACTTTGTCTCCGACTCAGACAGGGACTCATATTTTTTCCAAAGAGTTTACTCCATGGGCTGGGCTCTGCTGAAGGATATGGGGAGAAGCTTTCTATGCAACCAGCAACTCTTGGGGTTTTCGATTCGCTCTTTATCCTCAGAACACAGGAGTTTTAATTGCCCTTAAAGCTGCCACTTTTAAAAATCGGATTCAACATATCCAGTTAATTTGTATGTTCTCTACAGTTTATATTGTACAATTACACAGCTATTTTTCCTGCAAAAGTCTCACAGTAGCCCTATTAGAATGCAGGGCAGGTGGTCTTACTCTTTTTTCTTATGAGTGAAGAAAACTGGGTCCTGTGCTCAGTCTTATAGAAAGGACTTCTGACACTTAAGTGTTACACTTCTCCCATCTGAGGCTCTGCCTTGTTAAAGGAATATAGACAGGCCCTGGTGACTCCGTAGCTGAGATTCAAGAAAAGAGCTTTTTCTCCTCTGGAGGGAGGGGTCTTCTGCAGAGGCCAGAGAATTGGATTTTTTTTTCTTTTGCTGTATATATAGGCCCATCTTGAAGGCCTGTCCCTGCAGTGAAGACAGGTGCTCTGCTAGGGGCTGGGAAGTCATGGATGGGTCCAGAGGCTGGTAGACACTTTGGTGCTAGACCCTTTTTTGGGAAACCCCCTTTTAACTTCCTTAACCGGGCTGTGCGTGATTCTAGGTACTCAAAGGGCTGGGTTCCAAGAGAGGCCTGGGTTGTCCTGTGTGAGTATAGCATGTAGGCTATTCAGATAGCAGGAGACCCTCTCATTGGGCATTGGAGAGGCCATTCCTGTCACCTTCTGGCTCTTTGATGTCTACACACTTGGCTGTGTTAGGTCTGTGCCTGGCTGTGCTACTTTGGGGGCTGCATTTCTGAAACTGGCTTGGAACCTCCTGTAGACTCTGGGCTCATTGCTTCCAGTAACTCCAAATGTTTTCTGCACAATATACATGAGGAGTCCCAGTGAGTCTGGACTTGTTACTTGTCAGTGTTGGAGGTATTGCGGGCCTCCGATTTGGTACTGTGATTTGGCTCAGTATAGCCCAAACAGGGCCTTGGAGGCATCCAAGCATCTGTGGACTGTAGGCTGACTTCTCAATCAACCCCTAATGGGAGTGGGAGGCCAGAGTCCTGCTTGCCCACCCAGCTAGTTGCTGCTGTCTCCAAGGCTAGGCTATAAATGGCCTGGCCATCTTGGTGGCTATGTTAATTTTAGCTGAGGTTAGCTTCTGGAACTGGACTGGGGCCAAGGGCAGGTGGGGTGGGGCTTGGCTGAGTCTAATATAGGGGGCTAATAATTCACACTAATTTTGGGGGCAGCTAGGACATCTTGTGCACTAATGCCTCAACTTTGACAGTCCCCTTAGTAAGGATAATTTATTCAGCAAACATCAAACAGTGCCAGCTTATGCGCTATTTATTCAACAAATATTTGAGTGCCTGATCTGGGCTTATGCACTATGTTTGGTGTTGGGAATTTCAGAATGAACAAAACAGACGTGTTCTCTGCCCTCATGGAGTTCACAGTCTAGTGGGGAGAGAGGTAATAAATACATAAATAAATATATTATCTTGTGGTCATAACTGCCATGGAGGAAAACATAACTAGAATGTTGTGATGGAGAATGGGAGTAGGACAGAGCTAGCTAAAGTCAGAATCCAGTGCCTGGTAAGACATTAATCACATCAACCGTATTAGCAGCTAACATTTTTTAGTGTTTACTATGTGGCAGGCACTATTCCAACATTTCATTCCATTTAATTCTTAAAATCATCCTGTGTGCTAAGTATTAACCCCATTTTATAGGTAAGGAAATGGAATCATAGAGAGACTAAGTAACTTGCCCAAGGTTATTCAGATAGCAGGAAGTAGAGCCAGAATTTGAACCCAGGCAGTCTGACTCTTCTCCCTACCTCTGCCTGAGCCACTAGTTTATTCACTCTATCAAAATTTTGTGGTAAATGCTGTTGAGAGAGGTGTATATATAGATACACATACAGTCTGTGGTCAGCCCAGAGGAGCAAGTGACTAACCCTGCCAGGGAGAGCTAGGGGAGGCTTTTCAGTTTCCCCAATAATTTTTCTCAGATTTGGGGAGATAAAAGGTATTGCCTAATTCAAAAGTTAAGAGGTAGAAACAGCAGTTAGTTCAATCTTGACTTCATTAAGTTATTTAATCCACAAGTCCATAATGAATGTTTACTGTTTGCTTTGCTCTGTAGAAGGAATTTAGGGCTACCAAAGAAGTCTGAGTCTTCGGGTGGGGGTGAGGATATGTATTTAGAGAATATTGAATACAACATAAGATACAGGCTTAACGAAGCACAAAACCTAGCTAACGTAGATAGTGAAGGCTAAGAATTAAGAGAGGTCTTTGTTGGCGCTGGGCTAGGCCTTGACGGCTGGGGAGGGCTTCCTGGAAGTAGGGGTTGGGGTGGAGGCAGAAGAGACAGGAGGAAGTGGTCTGACTTGGGGGAGGTTGGAGGCAAGGGGACATTATGAATGTCTGGGTCACCAGTGTGTGCACATGGGGTCCTGCTGTTTGGTGGCTGAACAATAACCGGGCACAGTTGCTTCATAGTTGGCCAGCTACCTCACACGAGGGCCCGTAGACAGGAAGACTGCATTCCATGTGATCTAGTAGCAGGTCTAACTCATAATTTTGAAGTAATGGTGAGTGTAAATAATATTTTGAGATATCTGCAATAATGTAACATGATGCAAAAATGTAATTTCTTCTGGTGACAAAATCTTAGGTACTGCTAATAATATTGTGGTTGGTTGTCCACAATATATAATTGAAGGAAATGCTAACTTTTTCAGTAAGAGAATATCGAAAATAAACATATAATTTCTTTCCCATCCAATTCACAACTCCCACGCCGAGTCCTACCTCTGGGTCCCTAAGGATTGTGGGATCTTCATGTTAAGAACTCCTGCCCGCTGGCAAGGGAAGGATGAAGTCTTGCAGAGTGGAGTGGTTTCCTAGGTCTCCACAGGACGTGGGTTTGAGCACCAAGGGGCCCCTCATTTCCAGCAGAGTAGCCTTGAGATACATTGCTGAGTGACTTCATAGGCATGCTGTGGTACCTTCCCTTTGTGGGATATGATTCTCCAGGAAACCCAGCAGCTTTTGCCGTCAGACTTTAAGGGAGAGAGAAATGCTGAACTGGGCCTCCAACAGAGCTTGTTTTTTTGTTTTTTGTTTTTTGTTTTTTGGTACTGCTGATAAAAATGTTACAAAATATTTAAGGTATGCAACAAAGTGTAAAAAATAATACATTGAATAGCAGGGGCCTACAACATAGTTTAAGAAATAAAATAATAACAATACAGAGCTTTCTTTATTACCCAGGACACTTTGTATATGTTTCTAATGTAACACATAGCACATTGTATGTATGTTTGCTATCTCACAAGTGTAAGCTCTTTGTGGAGGAAGATAGGAGGGGTTATACTTTATTTATCTCTGTTTTTATTGTGCCCAGCCGAAAATCTCTGTTAAAGTTTGTTGGAAAATCTCCTATCAGGATCTGTTTGAGTGGATCATATTTTCTCTCTTCCTTTCAAACCATCTCATTATGTCTTGGTGCACAATCTGGGCTTTTCCTCAGCTGTTAGAGGTGTTGCTTACCCCAGGGCACTTTATATTCTCATCCAAGCTCAGATCTATTTATCCCTTTTCAATCTATCATTTTATTTTATCCTCAACTTTGGAAGTAGGTAGGGCTGTTTTTATTTTTATACTCATCTTAAAGATGAAAAATTTGTAGCTGAGAAATTTATGTTTTTGGTTACATAGCTGAAAAAAATGTCAGGATCAGAACTGTAACTCTGGGATCTGTGTACCAAATTCTTGCTGCTTTTGTCAGAATACATTACCTGTTGGTGTGTCAGTCACTGATCTGGCACTCAGAGCCTGTAGCCTCAATGGTCTGGCAACAGCTATGTTAACAAAGGTGTTTGACTAGTTTAGTCACCTATCCCAAAGAGCTGCTCTGGAGGGTGGAACAGTTTATAATCTTACCAACCATGCTATGCTGTTGGGGTTACGTGTGTGCCTTCCTTGATATACCATAAACTCCTCAGGGGTTAAGACAGCAAGCCCCTAGCACAGACTTAGCAGGTAATATACTTTATAATTATAATGTTTCTAGAATTGAAGGGGACTTTTTGCCTGGTTCTGATTCTACTGTAGTTTACTAGGCACTTAGTTAGAAGCTGAAATTTTTTCCTTGGAAAGGGTCAGGTCAAGCTGAAGAAATAAGCTTCATTTATTTAGAAAGTTCATTGTTTTAGAAATTCTTAATCTTTGTTGAAAAACCAAATCATCCAAATCCGTTTGGGTACAACAGCTTCACTTTGCTTGGAATAAGTTTGTCTAAGATTTTAAAGAAACCAGATTCTTACCATTGCAGCCCTTACAAAGAGAATGCAGTTAAGAGTAGCTTGGAAACTGCTTAATTCCCTAAAGGACCTATGTATGGTGGGGAGGAGAGAGTTGGAAATGAGTGGGTGGGACTGGATAGAAGCCTAGATGTAAAGTGAGGTGACTGGCTTTTGGTTTGCAGAAGGGTCTGAGTTGGCCGTAGTCATCAGATACAGATTTCTAGATTTCGGGGAACTTCAGAATTCCAGTTCCTTTCTGTGCTAGGTGTGGACCTAGTGAGGTATAAGTCACCTCATCTCTCTCAGCCTTAGTTTTTTTCATTTCTAGAAAGGGAATAACCTTAATGAATAGATGTGTAGTGAGGATCAAATGAGATAACTATGTGGTGAAAGGCTTTATAAACTCTAAGTATTGCGCAATTAGGGTTAGTTGGGGCCTTGCTTTTGTAGGCCTGAAAAGCCTCAGTTGGAATCTGAGTGTTTACTTGTGGAAGTACCTCTCTAAGTGTAGTTGCTTTTCTGAACCTGCTATTATTTCATTGTTTTATTTAAGGGGTACCCACCAAACATATGTAGACCCTGGATCTTTTATTCAAGGCTTACTGTAGGCCATAGGGAAGCTGTAGATAAAGTCTGGGGTCTAGTATTTGACCTTACTTCCGGCCTGTACCCCCTTCCTTTTACTGGGTGTAACCGCTTCTTTATCCCCACCTGCAGGCTTTAAATAGCTGACTAGATGGGCTGGGTCCCCACAAGTGTTGTTGGTGCATAAAAAATTATTCCAGAATTTAGAGACTTAAAATAGTAAACATTTATTATCTCACAATTTCTGTGTGTTAGGAATCTGGGTGCCACTTAGTTGGGTGCCTCTGGCTCTCAGGAGGTTGCAGTCAAGTTGTTGGGCTGGGGCTGAAGGCGCAGTTAGGGGGGAAGCTATTTGCTTTCAAGCTGATCTGTGTGGTGGTGGCAGACCTTGCTCCCTCTTGCCTCATGGGCCTCTCTGCTTGGCTGCCTCCTGACATGACGGTTAGCTACCCCCAGGACAAGTGAGAGAGTGAGGGAGTGCCCAAGGTGGAAGCTACGGTCTTTTTATTGCCTAATCTTCCAATTGATATGCCACAACTTATACCATATTATGTTTGTTAGAAGGAAGTATATCATTCTCGCCTGCTCTCAAGGTGAAGGGATTATACAAGGGCATGAATACCAGGAGGGCAAGAATCACTGGGAGCCATCTTAGAGGATGCTTAGGATGTCAGCCTAGGGCCATGATCTGGGGAATAATGGAATCTAGGTGCTCTGTCCTCTTAGCTTTTCTTTGATGTCCTTTGCTCGCCTCCTAGAGTCTTATGGAGTCTTTCTATACTCCCTTTGGTATTGCGTTCTCTTGGTTCATTCAAGACTTCATTGTTTTAACATGTAGAGTTGACTTGGCCCCTCCCTCTATACTCCTCCCCTATCTTAGGACCCATCCTAAACCATCTTTTTATCCTGGGATCTAGTCCTGCCTCCCATTTCTTTGTTTGGTACCTTCAGTTCTGGAGCCCACTGTTAGAGCCACTGACCTTGGAACTTTTACTTTCCTAACTTGGCTTCTAGGAGCTAGACTTGTAAGTGGCGTTGAATTGGGACTTACACACTGGCTGATGAAAAATGCACTCTGACTTTTTAAGCCATGGTGTTAGATGCTAAGACTTAACGTTGTAGTATGTCAAAGCTGAAAGGTCTTTTAAGGACCATCTCCCCCAGACTCCTCTTTTTACACTTGAGAGGAACAAACTTGCCCATGGTCTTAGCCAGGGCTAGAACCCAATTCTCATTCACATTCTGTTCCAGCTATATTGTGGCACCTCTCTACCCTACTGCAGCCAGTTTGGGTTGTTAGGTGGTCTGAGGTCTGTAAAGAGAAGAGTTAGAAAGCAGTTTATAATACTGTATTGTGTTCACAGAAATTGGGCTGGGTGGATTGGGGATATACAAAGTCAGTGTCAAGTGCTGCTTCTGAGGAGTTTCCCGTGCAACTAGAGAGCTTTTATATGAGGCAAAGAACAGGAAGCCTAGTAACATCTGTGGCATATGGTGACCAATATCTGTATTCTGTAACACTCCTTTGGCAATCTCAGTTTATAGAGCAAGGAGAGATCTTTGTTTGTTGGGAATTATGATGTACGCTTCCCGAGGGAGGTGGGTCAGAGTGTTGTACTGCAAGTCTCACCAGTATTTGGCTTAGCTGGTTGTATTATGGGGCTTCTGCTGGCAGGGTAAATGTATCTGAAGCCTTGTGGGGTTACTCATGGCCACTGGAAAGTACTAAGGGGAAGCTTTCTGGGCACTGAGAATTTGACAAGGCTTTGCCTGTGTTGGTATAACTTGCTAGGCAGGCGGGACTTGAATAGAAATGGTTATGTCCCTGTCATGTTTATCAGAGTGGAGCAGATTTATTTAATGTAAGAGGCCATGCAAAGAAAAACCTGTATTTTTGTTTTTTGCTGGGGAGCTTGGAATAGAGAATATGCAGGCTCTAATTTCTGTGGGAGGTAGTTTCCTTCCTGACCTAGAGTTATGACCCCAGACCACTTTGCCCACTTAATTTTCCTCAGTTCTTCTCTCAAAATGTTGGCCCAGCCAAGCTTTTTTCTTTGTCCTGGTCTGCAGAACACACCTTATGTTGCTTCTCTTTTGCCTTTGCTTATGTCATTTGCTCCCAGAATGTCCTCCTCTCTCCTCCTTTTTTCCTACCCAATCTCTCAGTCCTCTGTGAAGTTTTCTCTGACTTTAATGCTAGCCATGAACTTCCTCTCTAATCAAACTCTGGTAGCACTTGCTATCTGCAGTACTCTTTGTACACTTGACACCCTGCTTATGCCTTTTAGAGCAAGAGACAGCCTGATGTAGAATCAAGAGTTCTGGGCATTGGCTGGAGGTCTTACTGACAGTATGACTCAAACTACAGTTTTCTCACTTGAAAAATGGGGTTAAAAGAGAATTAATGTATACGAAAGTGTATAGACTTTAATTAAAGTCTTTTTTTTTTGTTATGTTTTTGTTTTGCATATTTTCTTCTCTCTTGAGTGTAAGAGCTGTGTTTGTTTTGTTGACCATAGTACCTTGTCCTTAGTATCTATCACAGTGCTGGTCAGAGAGTATGTGCCAAGCAGATATTTGTTGAATAAATGAATAAATGACAATGTGCTATCCTTGTATTGAGTAGGCATGGAGGGAGAGTGCCAAGTAAATTGAATGAACATCAGTTCCTATAAAAAGTTTAGACAAGAGTGCCCTGAGATTTAGGGTAGAATTCACATAGTGGGTTTTCTGAGGAGTTCTTTGGGCACTATTATTCTGCTGGCTAGTACTTCGTCCCTGTTTATTGAACATCTACAGAAGGTGTGCTTGGTGACAGTAATCAGTCACACTGGGGGTGGTTTGACCCTGGACTCTGGCTGACAGTTTTTGTTTGCCACAGCAATGATTCCCCTGAGCAGATCTCTGCAGTGGGAGTGGGGCAAGGCTGTGCTCACAGAGGGCCAACAGGAGACCTATGGGCAAGGCTTCCTTGGGTCCTGCTGCTCCTTGTCTTTGTTTCCATGGCCCACATGGGTTTACATCAGGTCGAACTTGAGGCAGCCTGGCTTGTCGGATGGTGGAGGTAGCCTTCTTTCATGCTGGGCTTATGTGCAGCAGGAAGGTAGGATAGTCCAGTGAAGATTACTGGCTTTTTAAATGTTACCTCTGATTCCTGGTCTGCAGAACACACTTTATGTTGCTTCTCTTTTGCTTTTGATTACGTCATTTGCAAGATCACTGGTTTTTTAAATTTTACCTCTAATTCCAAGAACTCCTTGGGACTCAGAGAACTCCAGCTTGAGCAGACATGACACCAGCTTTCCTCCAAGGCACTGGGGAGGGGCCTCTCAGGAGATTGGGTGAAGGAGGCAAAGATATAAGAGAGTTACCTTTACTGTCAGCATGGCCTGGCTTGGACGAATCTGTCCTTTTCCTCTATTATCATATATAGAGAGCTCCTGGCTACCTTGTGTTGAGTTCTGGCCTAGGTAATGACCAGAAATCTCACTGGCAGGCAGGCAGGCTTCCAAATCTCATCTTCCTCTAATTGCCTCTAGTGTGACTCAGTAGCTGTGCTCCTGTCTGTCTGGCCTCTCTGGGTTATCTCAGGCCTCTCAGGAAGCTCTTAGAGCTCTCATCACTACAGTGTATGTTAAAACAGATGTGTCCATGTTTGCCAAGTTCCTAGAGCCAGCATCTGAAGTATAGTGGCCAGGGGAGAGGGGTGCTCTTCAGGTGTAATATGTGCATATACAGGTTAGAAAGTATGTGTCTCTTTGTGCATATGTTGCTGCATAGCCAAACTTGTGGAGATCTTGTTTTAAGAAACTTCTGCTGACAAAAGCAAAGTTCACTAGAGCTCACACTTCCTATCTGTGTAATAAAGACAACTCAAATAACTTCAAGAATAAGAATGATGATGATGATAGCCACTGTTTATTGAGCTCCTGTTCTGTTCTAGGCACTGGCCTAGGTCCTTTATATCTGTACAACAACACTTGCAGGTGGATATTTTTCTCATTTTATAGATGGAAACTGTAACTTTGAGTATTTAAGTAGCTTTCCCAAGGTGACTAAGCCAGGATTTGAATTTAGGTTTATCTGACCCAAAGGTCAATGCTATTTCTATTTTTGTTTAATGACTTGTGGGCAGGGAAAGAAGCAGCTATGAGAATTAGGTAGAGATGTGCATATGGATTAAAAAGTATGCAGTTTATCAGCTTGTTAGTGGCATTAGTTTGTTTAGTTTGTTCTGTTACCTAAGTCTCCTGGAAGAAACTGGGATTAGGATTTTGGGGAGCAGGTGAGGAAACAAGAGGGTAAATTCCACTTATAAATTTGGAATAGGAATTTCACACTGGTGAAGTGTGTAGCTACAGAGTGGTATGTGTTTAATTTGTATCTTCGAAAAATAGTGTTATAGTTGAGCTCTTCTGGATATAAGCTTTGGTGAGGGTCTCTGTCTATGTAGTGTTCCTTACCTCTTCAGTCAACATTTAACATGTATGTTGTGTGTTTTGACAATCCCTGCCCAGTAGAAGGAATGTATATAATAGGGGAGTTTAGATGTACAACTACATTTTTCTTTATCATAATAAGAGCTCCTATTTATTAAGCACCTACTGTATACCAGGACCGGGCTAGGGGTCCTTATTTAATGCTCGTTAACAGGCCTCCCATTTGATAACTTAATGTGCGAGGCTATCTAGGTTCAGTGACCTATAAATGATACTGATGCTTTTATTGCAAAATGGGATCACCTTTGCTTGGAGAGATCAGGGAAGCTCTGTGAAGGGGGTAGAAGCTTAGTGGGTCTTTAAGTACTGAAGGCAGAAATAAAAGGTAGGTTGTGGGAGACATTCTAGCTGGAGGAAATGTCATGGGTAAAGGAATGGAATGGGAAAAAGTGAAGTCTTTATGGGACATTAGTCAAGATTGGCTGGAGAGTGACATGTATGAAGGAGAGTACTATAAAATAAGGCAAAAAAAGGTAAATTGAGGAAAGATTATGCAGGGCCTCAGTGTCAGGCTAAAAAGTTTAGACATTGTAGACAATAAGTATTCCTTGCAGGTTTTGAGCAGGGGAGAGATATGACCTGAGTTTTGCTTTAGGAAAATTAATCTTACAGAGTGTGCCACAACACATTGGTGAGGGTGAGGTCAGAGGCAGGGAGCCTAGGTTTTGCAATTTTTTGTGAGCAGTGATCAGTATCTGCATTGTGGAGGTAGTATCAGTAGGGCTTTAGAGTTGACAGGGATGGAAGGGAAGAGACGAGTCAAAAGTATACCCATGTTTGGAGTGTAGATAATGAGGAGCCTGGTAGAGCCATTAACAGGAAGTGTATGGCAGTCAGGAGGAGAGTCAGTGGTAGGGGGCGATGCATGGAGGGGTAGTTGACTTTGTTTGAAGTGCTGGGAAAGGGGCTACATGTCATGGTACTCTGGGAACCAAAAAATTCTTTTTTCTCTATGCTTTTTTCACATCACTCCATTTTACAGATAAATTTCCTGGTGCACAAAGAAGTGAAATGATTTGCCTGAAGGTCATACAGTAACTCTTTGGTGAATTCCAAGCCGAGAATCCAAGTCTCTTGTTTTTTAGCCATTAAGCTTCCTAACAAAGCTGGGCCTTCACTGTAGGAAACTCAGAGAGTCTTAGAGATAGAAAAATCTGGGTTCAACTCCAAGCTTTGCTATTTTCTATTTGTAAGATCTTGAGCAGGTTGCTTTTTCTTTCTGAGCCTTAGTTTCCAAATTTGCAAAAAAGGAAATACTGATCTCTACCTTGTGGGGGCAATGGAAGATAAGATACTTTAGAAAACTGCCAAGTGCTGTGTGAGGGTATTATTCCAAGATTATGGCTTGGGCTGGCACCAGTATATATAGTATTTTGGCCAAATAAGAGCAGACTCACAGTTTGTCAAGGGAGGTCTTCTTTCACTTTAGGCTGTCTTAGATTACTTACCTGCTGCTGGCGCTTTCTGGTCTGGGAACATGCCACATTTTCCATAGTTCACATCTGTAATTTTCTGGTGGAAAATGAAGTTGCTGAAGGGGCATTAAGTGATCAGACCCTGTCATCTGTTCCTGGCCTGAGAGAAGATGATTATTACCCTTTCCCCCATGGTCTTCTAAGAACCTTCAGCTGGCTTAAGGTGTAGGGGCAGAGTGATAGTTGAGTTTAAGCTATGTTTTGGGGGACCCTCTGGCTAGACTAGAGTAAGCCCTGGCTTGAGGCAGGGGTACAAGGGTGCAGCTGCTGGTCAAGCTAGGTGCCTTGAATCCTCTTATGGCTGTCTCCTTGGTTTAGTACACACTTTCCTGAGTCCTGTTGAGAGTGGGGAGTAGGTCGCTCACCTATTGTCAGGTAGTAGCTCTGTGGTTTTATCAGCTCATTGTCATGGGAAGAGGCCTGCAAATGGCTATTGTGTCACACACACCCTGAGAGAGTAGAGGAGGAATGCAAGGAAATTTTATGATTAATAAAATAGCTGCTTGCTCTTTTTTAGCTTCTGTCTTAAAGTTATTTTCTTTCCACTTACTTCCCTTGAACCATTTTTTTCTTTTTCTTTCCTCATCCTAGCTTGGTTCTCTTGCGTCTTCACAGCTTTCTTTATGGAATATCTAGTTTAATAAAAAAGAATACTATACTAGGAATTAGGTAGATATAATTAATTTGGGTTGTGATACTTTGGATCTTTTTGGATCTCATGAAAGGTATTCCTCATATTAAATATTTGAAGGATAACAGAACTTAACCTCACAAGGGTTGATGAATATGTATCTTATGAAGTAATGTGACAAGTATTTAGTCTTATATAGGTGTGAATAGTTGTTTAATATTAGTTTCCTCTGAATTATCATCTATACAATTGCCTGGCTCATCTCTCTCTTTATTAACCTATGTCTCCTAGGTTCTCACTTTTCCTTATAAACTTTTTCTTTCCCTCTTAATGACAACACAAAAAAGTGTGGCTACACCTTGTACAGTTGCAAGGTAGAGGGCCTGAGCCTCTCAGAAATGTAAAATTCATTGGCTTTTGAGTGTAGTATCTTGTTATTAACTTGAACAAGACTCTATCCCTTTGTGCCTCAATTTCCACATTTGCTTCCTGGTTTACCATATAGTTCTGTTCTTTTGAGTCTTGAAATCATTTCCCTTTTGGAAAATCCCCCTTTAAATTGCAAGCATTGCTGGACTGAGGTTACCCCTGAACTGAGAACCTTTTGCCAGCTTTTCAGTGTGGATTACTTTAGGATGTAGAATGGGACTCACTGGGAGAATGGGTCACTGTAGGACACTGGGGTTGGGATGGAACCTGGCAAGAGGGCAATTCTTAGTTTACTAATACAAAAGGGTGTCAGGGCCTCAGGGTACGTTTGATGCTGCCTCACTCTAGTCCCACCCAGCTGCTGTTCCTGAGCTAAGCATATGCCTGTACTCTCAGCCAGAAGTCAGAGCTTGGTGAGGCCTGATTCCCACAAGAATTTAGTGATGAAAATTAGGGCACTTGAGCAGATCTAATTGGCTGAACTGTGTGAAGGGCAGAGGCTTTCCCTGGGGGTTCCTTTCAATCTCCTGTGGTCATAGACTTTTAAGGTTGGGCTAATTAAAATGTTGACTGCTGGACTCAATACTTCCCTTGCACTAGGTCCTGCTCCAGTCCCCTGGAGAACCAGAAGTCGGCACAGGCCTGTCTTTACCAGTGAACTGAAGAGTGGGTTTGCATTTCCTCATCTAACTAAAGGCATGATGATGTGGTATTTGTCCAGAATGGGCTGTCACACATTATACAGTGGAGAGAGATGTAGGATGAGACCTGCATTTGGATATACCTAAATTTGCCACTCTCCAGACTCCTGAGGTGTCCTTTCAGGGCAATTCTTGTTCTATTAGTCCCTGAAGGCCTTTGCTCTGCTAGTTGGCAAGCAATTGACATTGTCTTGGGATGTCTTTCCCTGATGTATGTTCCTGTTCTAGCCAGAAAAAGAGAGGGAAAGGATATTTATTAAGTTCCACCATGTGCCAGGTCTGGGCTAGTGTTTCACGTAGCCGTCTTTTGAGATAAGCCCATATCTTTTTAGAATGTCCATTTTACAGATGAGGAAATACTCATAAAAGCACAACAGTTTGCCTGATTGTCATTACAGCCTGTAAGCAAGTGAACCAGAACTGAAATCCGGGTCTCTCCCAAAGCCTCTAGTTACCTTCCTAAGATAGAACAATTGATTTCATATCCTCTTATCCTCCTAACCTGAGCTAATTTCCTACCTCCAGAAAGTCTTCTCCAATTCCTACAGCCAGAATTATATTTTTGACTTGCCTTTCCAGAGCACTCTGCCCCTCTGTCTAATCTGGTTGATAATCAGTGAAACATGGATCTATCTCCCTTCTTTGACTACTCCCACTCCTGCAAGGTGTGCGACTCAGGATGTGTTTGTTAAAGAACCAAATGAAGTTGTAGTATTAGAATTTCAGGCGTCATGACGGACTGGTAAAGGGAAGGGTTTTGGGCAGACACTTGGCTCCCTAAATAAAGCCAGGCCTGGGTCTTCTTGATTTGTCCAGAGTGTGCTGCGTTATACTGAGGCAATAGAGACTTCTAGACAAGATGCCTTTTGGGTTCTTGGGAGCAGTATCTCTTTCCATAGGTCATTTTCCTTGGCATCTGGCTGTAGAGTTTGTTTCTTTCTTGTAATCTTGTAATTAATAGAGTTAGATCGAGGCTGCCTGGAGTAGGGTTGTGTAACAAAACCTTCAGCCTAGCCTTGGTTGCTGGTATATACCTGTTGGATATACCAGTTACTTTTGCAAAGAGCATACCAAGTTATTAACCTTGCATTTCAGGGTTATACTTTCTGGAACTTGTACGTACTGGTATACATCACTTCAGAAGCTAAAGGCTTTCCTGAAGAAGGCAAGCCTGTAAAGACATCTTTATTAAGTTGGATTATCTTTCTCAATGACTTGAAAACATTATAAAAGTATTTTCAGGCCTTTTCTATATGTATAGCTTATATGTTTAGTGTTTAATATTTAAAGTTTGTTCCTTTGGGAATAAAGGGAAAATTAGAACATAAATTATAAAAATACTTTTCCCTTTAACAGAAATGGTAATAAAATATTCATAATCAAAATTAATTCCACAATAGATGAAACACAGTGGTTTTTGTTTTGTTTGTTCTGTTCTGATAAAGTGGGAAATTTGAAATAGCTTAATCAAACAGAATGATCTAGATAGCTACATGACACCCTTTTGGTTTTTCGAGTACCAAGAATAGATTATGAGATGTTCTTAGGAGAAGGGGTGAGGAATGCATTCTGGGCCTAGGGAGGACTGTGCTTAAGCTCAGTTCCACTACTCAGTTTTGTCTAAGGACACAAGTACTAGTAACTGAGCTTTCTGGGAGTCTGTTTCCATGTTAAATGATACCTACCTTGTTTAATTTTATGAGGATTAAATAAAATAATGTATGTAAAGTGTTTTATAAACTTTGAATACTATTATTGTAGAGTCATTGAGTGACTGGAGCCAATTTTGTAACTACAAGGATACCTTTGTTTTAAGATATGGCCTGATATAGGTGGGAAGAAGGATTCAGAACTGATAAATAAACAGTTGAATGCTGTTTGGGTAAGTTAGGGTTCGTTTGGGGGTTAAATGTGAAGCCAGTGGCTTCACAGGTTTGATTTGACCATGTCTTCCTAATGTATAAGGGTAGAATTATTGGTATTCCTCACAAAAGGAACTCCCCTGGATTAAGCAAGAGTGTTGGAATTAATATGGTTTGCATCTCTGCGTGTCCTATGGTCTTGAAGGGAGGGCTGGCTCTGGTCTCTCAAGGCAAGGGAACTTTTACACTGCAGGCTTGTGCAGAGGTTGTTCCCAGAAAAAGCTGCTTCTGCTGGAGAGTCTGGACTCACCTAATCTGGAGTATGCTTTTATAGCCAGCTATCAGCCCCCACTTCCCCACCCCGCTTAATAATTGTTTATAGCTTTGCCATGGGTATTCAGTTTGACTTCTGTTCTGGATCAGTTGTAAATTCTTACAAGACATGGAGCAAAGTGTGTTAGCTTGGGTTAATCAGGTATTTATGAGTTGACCTTTACTAGTGAAAACCTGATTTTTCCTTTGCAGCTGAGTGACTCTAACAAGTTGAGGGCCTGGTTCTTAGACATTCCAGGAACTGTTGGAAGTTGTGTTGTTGGGCAGCTGCGTCTGGGAAGGTCTCTCCCTGCAAATTAGGTGAAACCTCAACCTGGACAGGGGAGGGTTCTTGACTCTTACAGAGAGAATTCTCGAACAGGTCGGACAAGTGTAGGTAAGGAACTCATGAAAGCGAGACTAGTAGTGAATGTCGGCAGCCATGCAGGCAGAAGAGAGCAAGTAGAGAACAAGGAAGAAGAGAAGGAGGAAAGGGAAGTTCACTGAACTCCTGCTCAGCATAGGACAGATACCTTGTCAACTCCTGAAGCCAGGGTCACCTGGTGTCCAGTGTCTGCTTGAATCTGCATGGTGTGGGATCTAAGCCCCTACCACCCCAGGATTTAGGGGAGCCACAGAGCACTGGATGGAGTGAGATTATGTTCTGAGAACTTTCCAAAGGCAAAGAAAGGAGATTTTGGGGCAGGCTATTTAAGAGCATGATCTTACATGTCATTCAGGTGACAGGGACTTGAAAGCCCAAATCAGAGATCGCAGTAGCCCTTCCCTACTTGTCTGAGGTAGAACAGAGAGAGTGAAGACTTGTGCTTAAGTCCATAAAATTGAATGAAATAGAAAAATAACAAAGACACTTACCACTGGGGAGAGGGGTCTCTTAATCAACCTCCCAAGAGGCTTGGAAGAGCACAGAGATAAAACACAGTAAGCTGAACAGCAAGAAGTCCTCATTTAAGGCAAAGTACACACCCAGAGAAAGGGGAGTGCAGGCAACCTTAGAGAGAAGGCATGCTTAAAGGCTTAGGATAGTTTTTTAAGGCTTTCAAGAATGGCATAAAGGGCCAGGGGTGTGTGTAGGCTTGACTTGTGGTCTCATGTCTGTCTCCAGTAAGAGGCGTTATGTCATTATGTCATCATCCATAGTCCTCTAGATACTCTGTAAGATAAACTTAACACAAGGAATTTCTTGATCTTGTTCTTCTCTAGGATAGTGGTTACCCTCAAGCAGTGGGGACATATCTTTTAGGACTGCTTGCCCTGCCTTAAGATAGGGTAGGTTATTGGCTGATTACCATAAATTGTGTTAGGAATCTTACCTCCTAACTCCCTGGTTTTTAAAATGGAATCTTAGCCTGAAGATGGAGTCCCTTCTGTTTTTACTATACTGTTTATATGTTGGCATTTCTCATCATAGGCAGGAAAAGTTAATTATGACACTTGTCCCATGTCCCTGCCCCACCTTGGTGGCTGCAGGTTTGCGTGCCCCTGTCATACGTGCACAAGGCCAGTGGGATCTATCTGCCCCTCAGGAAGGGTGCCTAGCATCTCTCCCTTTTACCCTGTGGTTTTGAGACACTGGAAATATTTCTTACTTGTGAATTGATGCGATTCGGCAAGAAGTGGGTAAAGAACATTTGGGGTGGGTGAACATTGGACGTGATCAAGCATTGGTTAGGTCAAAGTTCATTTGTGGGTGAATTAAATGGGCCTGATGACAGTAAGTGCCCTTGCTATGTCCTCAGTGCCTTCCTTTGGGAGCTGAGCATTGCCACAAGGGAGATCTCAGATATGGGCCTGGGAAAAGGGAAAAGAAGAGGGTGAAGGAAAGACACAGGGAAGAAAAGGGAACTTTACTGAGCTGTTGCATTATAGTAGGTACTTTAGATCGATTATTTCCTTTAATCTTCACAACAACCTTGTGCAGTTTACTGATAATGAAACTGAAGCCCAGAGAAATTAAGCAACCTTCCCTAGGTCACAGGGTTAGTGAATAATAATGGTAATATGGTAATAATGATAATGGTTACTTGATAAAGGTCACTCTTCTAGCAATGGCAGCACAGGGATCTGAATCCAGAATCCTGTGATTACAAAGTTTGTTCCTTGATGTCCATGTCACAGCACATAGGATAACTAGGATTGAAATGCAAAGTCATGAGAGCAAGGTTCATGTCTTTATCCATCTCTGTACCCCATAACATATGATAGTGCCTACAACATTATTAGTGCTCAATAGACATTTGCTGTGAAATCCAGCTCTGCTCTCCTCCGTTGCTCTGTTGCCAGCTGCATCCTGTCCCAGCTCCTTGGTCTGACTGCTGTTTCTCCACAGTCTGGCCTTGCCCTGTCTGTCCGTTGTGACCTCCCTGATCTCCCAACACAGCATCTGATCCAGCACTGTTACTGTTCTGCTTCTTTGTACTTTTGCTGTCACTATTGCTCTCCATCATCCTTTGATCCTATCCATTCTTTCTATGCAGCTTCTCAGAGTAATCCCAGAGACTTCCCCTTTCCAGAGTATAATCTTCCTAGTCTGTATCATATAATTTGGCATCTAATTATCTACTGTTTCACCTCCTAATTGTCTCATGGACATTAATTTTGTCACCAGCCAGCTGGTGGTAGTCATGTCATAATGACCCCATGTATTTGTGCTTTGTACTTTACAGAGCACTCTCCAATTCAAGACTTAGCTTTTTGCGCTTCATACTCATAGCGAACCTGTGAGATATCATGGGAAGGGACTGTTATTTCCATATTAAAGCAGAAGAAACAGAAGCAAAGAAGGCAGGCAGCTTCCTGATGTCATAAAACTAAATAGGGGCAGAACTAAGACTAGGTCTTAGGTCTACAGACTTCTGGCATAGTGTTTTGTTTCCCATGCCTTCTGTATTTGTGTTTCTCCCTGGCATTCCCCACCCTTGCCTTCAAGGGCCATCCAAGGCAGAGCATCTATGTTTGGGTTTTCAGGAGTGACCTGGGGGTGGCAGAGTGGCCCACATAACAATCTCAGGGACTTGCCATTGGTGTCGGTGCTCTGGGGTTGCTACTGCCTGAGAGAGTTTCTGTCACTGTGGCTACAAGATTAAGTTGAACTGAGAAGCATTGGGTTATTTTGAGTGATCAGAGCATTCTCTCATGGACATCCAGGAAAAGGGCAGGACGTGTGGTGCTGGACAACTTTGTATTGTGGCAATGGCATGAGCTTTGTAGGCAGGTGGACCAGACTTGAGAATGTGGCTTTGTCATTATTCATAGCCTCATGATCCTGGGTAAATCATTAATCTGTATGAACCTCAGGGCTGCTGTGAGAATGTATTTAAAGGTCACAATAATGGCCCATAAGAAAGTAAATATTTGTTTGTGGTTTTTATTGTCAATATTACCATAAGTATAAGGCATGAGGAGCCTGAGGAGGATGTACCTGTGACCCTCACAGGTTACTCTTTGTGGCTGGAGTTCCAGGCATCAGTCATGATATGCTACACTACACTGGAGCCTTTTTGGCTGATAGGGCTGAGCTTGAATGCTGTGCCCAGTCTCCAGTCTCCAGTTTTCCAGTGCCTCCAGAAGGCAATGAGGACAACTTGTGGGCAGCTTAAGGATGGCTTCAGTGTCAGACTTTGGGAGTAAAATCTTTGTTGTTTCTCTGAAAGATTTTGACATTAGAATTGTTCCCTCTGGGAAGTCAAGAATCCAGTTGTTATTGAGAGATTTCAGTTATTTCTGAAACCTGATATTGCCTCAAAGCTGTTTGTTAAATACTTCTCTATTCTTCTTGAGCCTCCGCCCCTCCCCAAACGAAAATAAATCAGATTCAGACCTTTGTGTGATGACTTTTTCTTTGGTCTCCCTGTCTACCCAGCCTCCAGATCCCTTCTCAGCACTGCTTCAAAAGAGATCATTCACCTCCTTTCTCCCCCTACTCTCCACCCATGAGCTGGTCTGTGCTGTAGGGGAAACAGAACAAGTACACATGAACCCTGTCCAAAAGGGAGCTTGCTTTCTCACTGGGGACTTGAAACAGCCTGTCACAGGAAATGACTGTAAAATGAGAGCAAGGGAACATAACTCATTGCTAAAATGGCAGGTTTGAATGACTGTGGGATGGGGGTGCTGGCAGGCTTCTGGAAGGGCAGGAAGGAGCAGATGGATGGTAAAACATCAGTGGCTTTGGACTTTTCCTTTTAGAATATGGTGTCATCTCATTATTATTTTTTAAAATTGAGGTGAAATTCACATAACACAAAATTAACCATGCACATACACAGTTCAGTGGCATTTACATACACAATGGTGTGTAACCCCCATCTCTAGTTTTAAACCATTTTCATCACCCCAAAGAAGACCCATACCCAACAAGCAGTTGTTCCCATCTCACCTTCCTTTGCCCTGCAGCCACCAATCTGCATTGTCTGTGTGATTTTACCTATCTGGATATTTTGTATGAGTAGAGTCATACAATGTGACTTTTGTGTCTGGTTTCTTTCATTTAGCCTAATATTTGGGAGGTTCATTAATGTTATAACATGTGGCATGTAGAATGAAGCTGTTTATCACTTTTTATGGGTAGCTAATATTCCACTTTATATATATATCAAAATTTGTTTATCCACTCATCTGTTGGTGGGCATTTCGCTGTTTGTACCTTTTGGCTATTGTTAACTAGTGCTGCTACAAACACGTGTACACATACTTGTTTGAGTACCTATTTTCAATTCTTTTGGTTGTATACTGGGAGTAGAATTTCTGGATCATATGGTAATTCTACATTTAAATTTTTGAGGAACCATCAAACTGTTCTCTAAAGGAGTTACATCGTTTTATACTCCATATTCTCACCAACATTTATTATTTTCTTTCATTTTTTTATTAAAATTTTTTATTACAGCCATCCAAGTGGGTGTGAAGGGCATCTTATTGTGGTTTTGATTTGCATTTCCCTGATGACTAATGATTTTGGGCATCTTTTCCTGTGCTTGTTGGCCATTTCTGTATCAGCTTTGGAGAAATGTCTGTTTAAGTCCTTTGTCCATTTTTAAATTGGGTTTTGCCTTTTTGTTACTGAAGCACGGGATGGTTAATTTTATGTGTGAGCTTGACTGGGCTAAGGGATGCCAGAGAACTGATAGAACATTCTTTCTGGTTGTGTCTGTGAGGATGCCCTCAGAAGAGATTAGTATTTGAGTCAGTAACTGAATGAAGAAGATCACTCTCACTGGGATTGGTGGGCATCGTCCAGTTTGCTGAGGTCCTGAATAGAACCAAAAGGGGAAGAAGGGTGAGGGTGAATTTGTTCTGTTTGAGTTGATATATCTTTCTTCTCTCCCTTTTGTACATTTGGTACTTCAGGGACTGGACTTTAAGACTCATAGTGGGACATACACCATCAGTGCACTGCCCTACCTGGTCCTCTGGACTTGGTTTGGATTACACCACCATCTTCCCCAGTTCTTGAGCTTGCAGGTGGCAGATGGTGGGACTTACTGGCTTCCAAAACTGTGTGAGTCAGTTCCTATAATAAGGCTCCTCTTATCTATATCTTTATCTGTCTCCTATTGGTTATGTTTCTGTGGAGAACCCTGACTAATACAAATTATAAGTGTTCATTATTTATTCTGGGTACTAGACATTCATCTTTATTGAAAACATAATTTGGGGACAAACCTTCCTTGACTTAAAAGTCACTCATAATTTTTAAATATACCCAGATCTTTCATGCCTCTCAGCCTCTGCTCACACTTTCCCTTTTGTCTGGAATACACTTTCCTTCTTCCTGGTGACTGAAATTATAATTGTTCTTCTAGGCTCAGGTTCCTCCTCTGTGAAGCTCTATTAACACCTTTCTCCTTATTCCACTAGGTATTGGTGCTCCCTGGTACGAACATCTCCATAATGGTACACTTCTTACTGTCCACCTCAAACCACTAGACTGTATTTCTGGAGTCAGGGATTATATTTTGATTCATTTCTGTCTTTATTATCTAGCAGATGGCTTGGCATATAGTGGATGTTAATGCTGAATGAAACTGGAGCATAGTCTGGAATTTTGAATGTAGATTGGAGGCTTACTTGGAGGAAATGGTGTAGAGGAGGTCAGTTGGGGGGCTACACTAGATTTATACATTCATATAATAAATATTAAGGCCTTACTGTATGCTGGGAATGCTGCTAGGCACTTGATAGGTAATAGATAATAAGAATAATAGTCCCTTTTATCTTATATTCAAGTAGGAAGATAAGTGGTAAATAAGTAGACTAATATAATTTCAGGTAATATTAAGTTCTACAAAACAAAATAAAGGAGGATATGGGGTTAGTGATGGGGGTACTATTTTAAGTAGTGTGGTCAGGGAAAGTCTTTCATTGGATGGCTCTTTAAGTCAACTCATAAAGGTCTGGAACAAGAATCAGAAGACCTAGGTTCTTTTTTGTCTCTACACCTTTGTGACTTAGCAAAATTATTTAAATTCTCAAAGTTGAGGGTTATGTGTAAAATGGTGACAGGCATCCCTGCCTTGGGATTGTGGGGAGTGTTGTATAGACTCAGTGAGTTAATGGACATTGAAAATTCTTTCTTAAATGGTGTGTGCCATGATGCTTGGCTCTCCCTTACCTAAGTCAAGAGGATGAGTGAGCAGTTTGGGAGCCAGCTAAATGTTTTCAACATCTTGGAGGCCAAAGATTGGCTTAAAGTAGAAACCGTCATGCCACCTTCCCTGGGACACCACTGATGCATCCCTGGTTCAGGGACCGAGAGTGAAATCCACGCTCCAAGTGGGGCTGCATGTAAATCAGAAAGAGGAAATTACCTGGGGAACTTGGAGCCTATTTTGCTTAGTCCCCAAGGAGGAAAAATATAGAGACCATTCTCCTGCATCTTATATGTTTTTTTAAAATTGAGGTATAATTGACATATGCCATGTTAGTTTCAGGTGTACAACCTAATGATCCAATATTTGTATACATTGCAAAATGATCACAATAAGTCTAGTTAACATTTGTCACCATATATAATTACTTTTTTTTTCTTGTGATGAGAACTTTTAAGATCTGCTCTTTAGTAACTTTTAAACAGACTATACAGTATTATTAACCAAAGTCACCACGCAATACAGGCCTTATTTCTTGCTGCATATGAAACTAATGTAAGGGAGTAATAATAATCAGTAGCCCTCCAGCAATTTAGTTGCTTTGAGTTCTGCTCTTTGCTGTACTGTGGGCCATAGAAGAGACTAAAACATGGTCTCTATTCTTTTCTTTGGGGAACTTAAAAATCAGATAATTTAACTAGTTAGAAAGGAGCTAAACATAAAATATAAAAGGAGAGAATAGTGTGGATTGGAGTAATTCAACACTTTCTGAAGGAGTTGGTGCTGGAGTGGGCCCTGAGTACAGAATGAATAGATTTAAATATGTGGTTCTTCATGCTTCTTTTTTGAAGTCTTTTCTCTTTTTCCTACATTCTGCTATGACCTCTACTCTTTTGAAGTCCCATAGCTCTTTATCAGGACCTCATTTGTGGACATTAGCACATTTTTCCTTTTTTATAATCATTTGTGTGTAGAAAAGTGGTTAAGAAGACAGACTTTGGCGTCAGATTTTATGGGTTTAAATCATGGCTTGGCTCTGTTTCCTAGCTGTGTGCCCTTAGGCAAATTATTTAACTTCTAAAAGCCTTGGTTTTTCTGATGTATGAAATGGGAATGATACTTACATAGAGTTATGCTGATTAAGAGAGGTAATCCCTATAAAGATCTTGGTGCAGTGTCTGGCCCATTGTAAACATCCTTTAATATTAGTTACAATTATTCTAATAGTTTTATCCTGCTAGACTAGTACTGTTCAGTAGAACTTTTTGTGATGTTGGAAATGTTCTATATCTGTGCTGTCCAGTAAAGTAGCCATTAGCTAAGATGGTAGTCACTGGGCTTCTGCAGGTATGCTGCAGAGTGGGGCTGATGGTGGAAGGTCTTGACAGTGAGGAATACCGAGGAGTGAATTAAAGTGTTTTTAAAAAAGGTAATTTGGACTCAAAAGCTAAACATGAAGTTACCATATGACCCAGCTATTCCACTTACATGTATATACTCATGAGAATTGAAAGCATGTTCACACAATAACTTGTACACAAATGTTCATAGGAGTATTACTCACAATAGCCAAAAAGTATAGATGACCCAAGTGTCCATCAATTGGTGAATAAACAAAATGTGATATATAGCCATATAATGGAATATTATTTAGCCATAATGGAATGACTGACTGATACATGCTACAACATAGATGAACCTAGAAAACATTATGCTAAGTGAAAGGCCACATGTTCTATGATTCCATTTATATGAAATGTCCAGAAGAGACAAATCTATATAGATAGAAAGTAGATTAGTGTTTTCCAGGGGCTAAGGCATGGGGGCGATAAAGAATGACTACCATTGAGTATGGGGTTTAATTTTAGGGTGGTGAAAATGTTCTGAAATTAGATTGTGTTGATGGTTGCACAGCTTTGTGAGTATATTGAAAATGACTGAATTGCACACTTTAAAAGGGTGAGTTGTATGGTATATGAATTATATCTCAATATAAACAAAGGTAATTTGGGTTTGCTGAAAACTGTTGATTTTAATACCGTTGTAGAAAGTAACACATTATTTTCTCCTCTGATTGGAAGTCTTCCTCCAGGACTTTAGCCTACAAAGGTGAGGGCATATGGGCCCATTCCCAGTTTTAGATGTGAGCCTGAACATGATCTTAGGCTTGGGCCTACCAGTGGGTTGATGGAGGATGCAGCCTTGTCCTGCTTAGGTTCAAAGGGACTTTTTCTGACTTGGGCTGGGATTAGCATGGATGAGTTACTCTCTATAGTCTGAGAGATGTGTGGTGTGAAGAATGAGCTGTCATCTCTGTTCTGATGACATGTTGAGTATCACACAGTTGTAGGCCAAATATAGGTGCTGAACCACTGGCCTGGATTCTTAATGGAGAGTTCCCTGGGAACCAGCTGAGGACATGGAGAAAGAGAGATAATCTAAGCTCATGGGAACAACCAGGTGAAACCAGGTGAGAGACCCGGGGACAGTTATTTTTTTGCACCTTTTCACAGATGAGCAGTTGAAGGCTCTAGGGAAGTTGATTTTTTTTTTTCACTCTGTAAACAGTTATTATTGGACTACTATGTGGCTGTCCATGCACCATATCCCCAAAGGAGTTCTGCTTCACACTCAGGAGGTGAAGTAGACATCTAGGATGCCAAGGGCCCAGGGAATGGTTCGAATAGGATTGTCAGAGGACGCAGAGATAGATGGTTGTGAACTTGGTGATAAGAGAGGAAGCCTGGGAAATGTGCCTGTGCCCGGGGGTCAGAGGGCAGGGTGCATTGGGTGAGAGACTCCAGGGAGAGTAAGGCAGGATACATTCTTGTCCTTACACTTCCTGTCCTGTTTTTGTACCTGTTCACTTCACTCTGCAAGAAACAGGCCTTTGAATACCTGCACTGAGCCTGCCCCTGTACCTGAGGCACAGGCATTATGAGACCTGGGCTCTGCCTCTAGAAGTGCTTAATATGTTGAGGGCAACAGACCTGGAAACAATTGGTATTAGGGTGTGTGATAGGAGTGGATTTGGAGTGTAAGACTGCAGACTAATTGATGCTGATTTGGGATTAAGTAAGGCTGCCCCTAAGTATTGAGACAGGGCCTTGATAGAGGAACCTCTGAAGGCCAGAAGATGGAGTAGAGGTACAGAATGCTTCATTTTGGGGTATGGGCTGCCTTGGGGCCTTTCATTTTGCCCTCAGATTTGATGAAGGAATAGAGGGTCTGTGAGCAGGAATAGCTCGCCCTCCTACCACCCCCTCATGTGGTGCTGGGCTAAATTGTAGAAGGCCTTTCCCTGTTCTGCACTTGTTCCATTGCTGTTTTGGAAAGATGAAGCCTGAGAGGTGCCAGAGCTATGCCAGTTGCTATGTGGCCGGAAACAGGTGAGGCTTCAAGCCCTGGTTGAGTTGAGGAGTGAGGGGTTTGTCTTCTTCAGCCAGCTTAAGGCCTGCCTTTGCTATGAAACTGGATAAGTAGTCCACACAGCTTGTTTTTCATTTGGGGCTATTTTCAGCCCTGGAGCCCAGCAAGGTGGAATGACTGAGATGCTTTCGTGGGGTTTAAGCTTTTGCCAGATCCTATTTGCCAGGATATGGGCCCAGCCATTTCCCAGGAGATCAACTTTTCCAAACAAACAGTGTAAAAAGGAAGGAGTACTTTCCTTCCCTCTCTATGGAGAGTATAGGAAACCTGAGGGTAGTGTTCAGTTTAATATTACAACTCAGGTTCTATATGGAGCTGTGGAGTAGTTTGGAACATTGCCAGATAGTCTCTAAAGCAGTTCTGAGGGACTTTTCATGGCCTTTCTTATATTTTTATGATCATCCTGATGGCCAGGCTCTACTATAGGAGGGGCTCTGTAAATGTGTATGCCTGCTGCTGGCCAGGGACTTGATCTCTTCTGTCCTGTCTCTAGGGCTAGCAGAGCAGATGGCTCGGCCTTGCTGTGCTGGCAAGTGATCTATCAGTGGTCTGTGTCCAGTAGTCTTAGAGTTCCCTAATTAGTGAGTGAGTGCTGTGTGTCAGGCAGCTAAGGTGGGCACCATGCTGGATGTTGTGGCTCTATTAGAGATGCCTGACACAACACCATCTTCTTACCCACAGGGCTTAACCCAGTGCCCAGCACATAAATAAGTCCTTGTAGCTTAATGAATGTTGGCCCAAGGAATAAACTGTTTTTGACAGGAACTCAGACAGGGTGTGAGTGTGAGAAGGAAGCTAACAGTTGTTGAGTGCCAACTATATGCCAGGTGCTGTATTAAGTGTTTTCACAGACACTTAATTTTTAATAGTCTTCTGAGATGATTATTGTTATTGATATCTTACAGATGAATAATAAGAGGTTAAATTACTTGACTAAAGTCACTTTCTATTAGCCTTATCCAGACTTTCTTGAGGGTCTGGCCTCAGCCTAGCAGATGCCTCATAGAGTACATGGGCCTTGTGTTTAGTACTGTGGGGGCGGGTGGGGCTAATGTGAATCTTCTCAGAGTCAGCAGAGGTGCAGCTATGGGCCTAGGCTGGGAGCTGATAATATCAATAAGGATAATAAATGTGCATAAATCTTGAGGAGCTACCATCTAATGGGGGAGATAGGGGAACAGATATTGCAGGGTAGCAGAGATGAAAGGATCTGTAAAAGCAAGGAGGCGCCCTTTTACTTTGCGGTGGGCAGGAACTTTCACTCTTCTTCTTCCTTTCCATACGTGCAGCTCCTCAGAGGAGCTCCCCACCACTTGAGCATGTGTTTTGATAGTTTTATGAGCCTTATTCTGCCATCAAGATTGTTACTGCTGGAGATTAGATGCTCCACCCATTAGGCATCTGCCCTGGGCCATGTTACTTGCTTTCTCTGGACCCTCAGTTTCATCTGTACAATGAGGCTAATGATAGGTATACTATAGTCTGAAACAGCAGCCAGTCCAGGTGCTGATCTCAGGCCACTGAATTTATATATAAATTCTATAATTTGTGTGGTCATCCCCTTCTGGTTCTAATATGGGACTGGGCATCTGTGGGTAAAATTGTAGTATTGCCAGAATATTTCACCTGGCTTTAGTGTATCTGCATATCAACAGGGGTTCCTCAGGTTTGGAGAGAAATTCATCTCCATATCAGTGGGTAATTACCTGGGCAACCAAGGGCTTATCTGAACCTGAGAGATTAGGGGGAGGTCTTGCTTGCTTCTACTGGAGCAGGAAAGAGGAATGCCCTGGACCGCAGTCTGTAAGCAACTGTAAAAATGACTGATTTCAGTTTTAGAGGTATTTTGCCCCAGGATTTCCTCTCCCCAGACTTATAGCATCCAAGGAGACTTTGAGTTAAGTTTGTAACAGAGATTGCTTTGAGTATTTTATGGTACCTCAGAAGTCTAAAACTTCATCATTCCTTTTAGATCGAGCAGCACTGGCAGAAGCTCATAGCTTCTCCTGACTGGTCTCTTAGGGCTGAATCAGCCTTTCTAGCCTGGAAGTAAGAATTTTATTGAGGTTTAAAGCTCATTTATTTTATTTAAATGTGTTTTCTAGTGTAGTTTCTTTCATTTCCAACTAGGTCAACAAGTGGTTTCAACTAGTGGTTTCCTGATTTTGCTTCTGGAAGGTGTGGCTTAAGCAGTGGGTTCAGAACCCCACCCTTAGGACTTTCACCTTTCCAGGCATTGGGCCAGAAATCTAAAGCTCCATGAAACACTCTGTTTATATACAATACTCGCTTGAGCTCTAAACTTGTAAAATAATCAGCTTTGGTAAGGCTTGGAGGAGGGTCCCAAAGAACCTAGCAGGAAGTCATAATAACCCTCAGCTACAGCTCAATTCACCACTAATCAGACAGTTAATAGAATAAAAATAATAATGTGAATTGTTATAAAAAATAAATGTATGTTATATACTTATATGTTAGGTACAATTAGGTATTTACCTTACTTAATCCTCACAATAGCCAATGAGCTAGATAGATAATTGTTGTTCTCATTTTATAAATGAGGAATCTAAAGTCACATATCTACTAATTGGTGGAAGTGGGACTCAACCTAATTGTAAATTTTATGTTCTAATTCCAAAGCCTATGTTTTTAATCATTGCACTGTGCTGCCTCCCCAGTGATCTGGATATGCTTATATTTCTGTGGGCCAGACTGCCTCTTTTGGAGATGTGGTTATAGGCTATCTCTTCCTCAGCACCTGAAAGAGTCATTTATTTTTGGAATGCCTGCTGAGTGGCAGGCACTGTTAGGTACCAGTGATACTAATTTTGTTAATTATTATTTTTATTTATTCAGTAAAATAGCATAAAGTTAAGAGCATTAAGCTAAATCCAGAATCTTGGCATCATTTCTTAGTAGCTTTGTGACCTTGAACAAGTTATTTAACTTAAGTCAGTTAATATGTTTATAGCTCTTAGTGCCTGGCACAGAGTAAATGCTTAATAAATGTTAGCTATTATTAACATTATTTCTAAATTGAAGGCTAATAAATGTATAAGGCTATGGGAATACAGTAGTAAACAAGATAATCTCAACCCTGTCATCACCAACTTTAGTGAGTAAGAACGATTTTAAACAAACGATTAGAAATATGACTATTAAGAAGTACAGAGTGCTATGGGTGCTGGTGCAGAGGGACCTACGGCCTCAAGGTTCTCTGAGTATATGTCAAAGGTAAGCGGCAAGGTGGAATAGATGCAGCACAAACTCTGGGGCCTGACTACTTGGGTTCAGATATTAGCTCTGCCACTTATTAACTGGGCTACTTTGGGCAAGTTACCCAATTGGCCTGTGCTTTTTCTATCTTAATAATGAAGATTAAAGAGTATCAATCTCACAAGGTAGTTATAAGGATTAATAAGTATATTTGTGAAGTGCTTAGGGTACTGCCTGACATATAATAAGTACTCTGTGTATATATTAAAATAATAGATGAATAAATAAATGGAGTACACCCTTTTTAAAGCATAAATCTTTATATTCCTCTTTTTAAAACCTTTTAACGTGTCTTACCTTGTAGATTAAATTCCCAGTTCTTTAACAAGGCAAGTAATAGGGTAATCATATTTTCCTGGTATAGTCCTTGTTTACAAAATTTTTCCAGCATGCCTTTACCATTAGAAGTGACCCTGTTTAGACCATAAATGATGTGGTTACCATGTATGGTGACCTTCCATATGAGACCTTCCATGATCTGACCCTTCATATTGCTTCTGTTTCATCTTTTGACTTTGCTCCACTAGCATCTTGCTTAAGCATTTCTATGAACTACTTGTTATTTCTCAAAGCTATGTCATGTTTTTGTTTTTTGTATTTCTGAGCCTTTGCGTATGCTATTCCCTCTGCCTGGAATGATCTCTCCCTTTCACCTCCATCTCTCTTCCCCTGCTACTGCCCTCCTGACATTAATATCCTCATTCTTCAAGATAAACCACAGTTATCTTCTCAAGACTTGGCCTTGCCTGCCTAGCTAGGATGTTTATTTTCTGTTTTGTGCCATAACTGTAATTAGTATAACTCTTCATTATGATTCTTATCACCATTGTACTGCATTTATTTACTTTTATGTCTTCCTATCAGATTTTGAGTTTCTAGAGGGCAAGGACTGAGTATTTATTTCATTTAAAAAAAAGTATTGAGTTGTGACATAAATACAATAGAATGAATGAAGTACTTGAGTTTTTACATATGTGTATACTCATGTAACTGCCACCCAAATCAAGATACATATATATTTCTGCATCTTCAGAGTCTAGCATAGAGGTTGGCAAACATTTTCTGTAAAGGTCCAGATAGTAAATATTTTAGATTTGCTGGGCCGTACAGTTTCTGTGGTAGCAGCAAGTTGCAGGACAGCCACAACAGTATATAAATGAACATGCAAGGCTGTGTCCCAAAAAAACTTTATTTGCAAAAACAGGTGGTGGGCTGGATTTGACCTGAGGGCCACAATTTGCTGGTGCTTTATCTAGCACAGCATCCAAGGACAAAATAGAAATTCAGTAAATGTCTGTTGAATTGCAGACAAAGACCTTGATTTTAGAAAACCTTTTGTTGATTTTCTAGCAGTGGAACAGTTTGCTTGTATCTCCAGAGCAGTGCTGTGCTTTTGAGAGGTACTTCTTGAAGCAGGTTGCCTTTTTGCAAGTTGTTTGTGTTCATAAGGGAATAAAAGTGTCGTTCCTTCCAGCACAATTTTGGTGGTCTGTGGTTTCTAGAAACTTAGGGATCCAAGAAAGCAGTAAAGGGGTATATTTGTGTGAATTCCTTGAGGCCAGGGAGTATGTCTTACTCATTTTGTCCTTAGTGCCTAGCTAGCATATGGTCTTGGACAGCGATGCTTAGTAAATATTTGTTTTTGAATGAATAAATAAGTTTAAGTTGCTTTCGGTATTTCAACAAGCCTAATGGAAATTGTAAATTTACCTACAATACAAGTGTCTTTGCTTTTGGTTTCAACTATGCCAGTGCTGTGTTGTGACACTAGTTTGCTCATGCTGATTGGTGCCTTGACTGGCAGTTGATTGCATCATAGGACAAAACTGTTTAGTGAGTGAATGACCTTGGACACAGGTATAGAACCAAAATAAGGAACTGGTAGCAAGGCCCAGTGCTCGAATGTCTACATGTTTACTTTTACTTTCTTGTTCATTAGCATCAAAGCCAGGGTGGTGAGTGTGTGATTTCACAATATTGTAATGCAGCTTTGATAACTGTATATGGTTGGTTAAAATCTGGATGAGCATTTTGAAAAGAAAAGGTAGTGATAATAAACATGGCTGAAAATGTTGTATTATTTCTCAAAAAGTGCACTTTGTTTATAGGCAAGATCATTCAAAATGTGAGGGACTATTGAAAGGAAAATAAGTGTTGATAAAAAGGGTAGTCTCATTATTTCTGAGTCAAGAATAGACAAACTGTCATTAACACTAAACTTCTTTCCTTTAATGGTTGGCCTTCATCACAAGTGCCTCTTACTTATTTATGTTTGGTCATTTGGGACTAGTAATTTAGAGACCTAGATTTTCAGTAACCTCTAGGGTACTTTCCCATCCCACTCCCCCCATACCCACCCACCTATAGCTGTCCAGGGGTTCCTGCTGAGTTGAATTTCAATTCCTGCTGTCATGTCTTCACAGAATTTTCTGGGTTTGTTGAGGATTGGAAGGTATTGGCATGAAGGATAGAGTGGGGTGGGGGTTTAATAATTGTACTGTCGGGAATAGAAGGCAAATTGTCTCCTATGTAGCCCTAATAATGATCACACATACTTTTAGAATAAAGGATTTCAATACTTTATTTTATTTGATCTTCATTGCCATCCTGGGATTGCTGTGAATATCTCTATTTGCATAAGAGTAAGAGGAAGCTCAGAGGGTAGCTTCTTTAAGGTGTCATACTGCTATTAACGCAGCAGAGCCAAGATTTGAAGCCAGTGTCTCTTATTCAGTCAGGTATCTGTATTCCTTATAATCCAGCAGTGATTTTAAAACTCCTTCTAGGTGTTCAAGGGCTCCCTGATGCTGCAGGAATCACTGTGGGAGAAGTGGGTCATTGGGAAGAACTCCAGGCTTTTTTAACATGTCTCAATTATAGCTCCTCCACACTCAGCTTATTTTTAAACTTAAAAAACCTTTTATATTATGTAAAATTTTGAACATATTTAAAACTAGAGAGGGCAATATAATGAACCCCCGTGTGGCCATTAATCCCCATCTACAATGATGTACTTATGGCCAATTTTATCAATCTTGTTTCATCTTTACCCTCCAGGCCCCTTGGATTATTTTGAAGCAAATTCCAGACATGTTTCATTCACGTTTTAGTGTATATTTCTAAAAGAACTATATTTGAAAACATAACCAAATATCGTATCACACCTAAAAATAGAATAATAATAGTTCCTTAATATTATTAGCTAGTCAGTGTTTAAATTTCCCATGATGACTTAGAAAAAGTGTTTTTAAGTTGATTTGTTCATATCAGTATCCAAAGGTCTACACACATTGGGTGTTTGATCTGAATCTCGAGTCTCTTGTAATCCATGGCTTACCAACTCTTTTTTTTCCTTTTCCTTGCAATTTTAATTGAAGAAACTGAGTCATTTGCCTTGAGAGTTTCCCAGTTTCTGGATTTTGCTAATTATCAATCTGTGGCATTTAAAACATATGCCTATGTCCTCTGTATTTTCTATAAATTGTTAGTTGGAGCTGAGACTTGATCAGATTCAGCTTCAGTTGTTTTCTTTTCTCCTTTTTTCTTTTTGAAAGAATGTCCAACCATATCTGATTTTCTTAATTTTTATAATGTTAAGATTGATGAATGGTTTCAGATGTGGTCAACTTGATCTATTTGTTAAAATATTTCCCATCAGCTTTTCTCCTAATGATTTTAGGAGCCATTAATTTTTACCATCTAATCCATTATTTCATTAGAGACTTAATTATATATTGCAACTCCTAATTAGATTTAATTTGAATGCATTTGAAAAAAGAGAGCTACATTGTTTAAAAATAAAGTTTGAAAACTATTAGACTATAGCTCTTCTCTAAGAGTACCAATAATGACAGGAACCAGGAACTATGAGTGAGGACAGTGACTGTAACGAACTTATAAGACTTTTAAAACCTTCTGTACTTCCTCATGAGTGTTGTTTTTGGCCTACACTCTTTCCCAACCCAATAGTTAAAGCCTTACAACAAAAAGGACCTATATGTTTTAACCTTTGAAGGGGGAGTTGGACAGGCTGTTTTACCCTGGAGCAGCTTGGGGGAGGGAGCCTTAAGGGGTGGAGTGAGAGTTCTGTTTCAGTGAGCAAAGGAAGTGGTTAAGTCCCTGGGGCCTCTGCAGCCTGATGAAGAGCCTGAAAAGTGGCCTTTGGAGCATGTAAGTCTACACACTCCTAGTTGAGAATGGGAGGACCAATCCCTTATCCTTACCCTTGGTCCACAGCATAAAGGGACTTCCTAATCTGTCCAAAGGGCCTGGCTGGTCGGGCTTCATTTGTGTCACATCTGACTTGTTCCAGGCTCAGAGTCCTGGTAGCTGTGTTTAGGGCTGACTCTTAGGAATCCTAAGCTGATAACCTCAGGACAGCCTGAAGGCTCCTTGTTTTTGGCCCTATTCTAAGGAAGGCCAAGGTCAGGAACCTCTTACCAATTGCTTTGGCTGATCCTTAGCCAGCAGTACCTTATGTCACTCTGGCCAGAAGAAGAGCTGCTGTGGAGCACTTGGTGTTCTTTAGCCTTTGCAGAGGTCACAGGCAGACAGGGCAGGAGAGTAAGGCCTTAATTAGCTAGGGACTGCTGGACCGAAGCCACCTGGCAGTGTCTTACCTCAGCTCCTCCGTGGGACTGGCTCCTTCTCCTAGTGACAGTGCAAATACTCCCTCCTTTTATAGCTTTTAGGTCTCAGCAATTAAAATTCTCTTGGCCTCATGTTTTTTTACCTATAAAATAGGAAAATAATAGTATTTACCCTCTTGGGTTACTTAGGTCCTTTAAGTAACTTACCTACTTACTTAGGCAACTGTCAGGTTAATTGTTTACAGGAGAGCAGCTGTCAAGAAACTTTGTGTCTCATAACAATCCAACCTGCTTTGTGCTCCCTAAAGCCATCTCTGGTCAGTCCTTGGAAATGCTCTATCTGATAAAGACCCCTCTTTCCTCTGCTACCTCTTCATTGATTAGACTGAATGCTGGCCTTCTGTAGAAACTGGCCTGTTCACTGAGAGCCCATGTTCTCTCTCTGTCACTAGACTAGCTGAGGTACCTCTGGAAAGCTTCCCCAACCACCAAAGATTAGAGGCCCCTGAGCTCCCATTGTCCCCTATCCCTCTATTTACCCCCTCACAGAACTGTTGGCTGGGAACAAATGAAATAAAATGTGCTTGAGGGTTTAAAAAGCATGGCACAGATGGAAGGACTTTTCATCATTCCACCTATCTGGCTTTTAAAATCGGCCTTGAACCACACTGCATAGAAGTGTCTTGATTCAAGCCAACAGTTCTGTGAGTTGTAGATGAGGAAATTGAAGTCCAGAAAGGAGATGTACATAACTTAGATTATAGCTAATTAAACTCTGGATTCCCAGACTAGCATTCTTTCTACCAATATATGTAGGACAAGGGGAAAGGAAGAGGGTGGTAAATAAAATTAAGTATCTTTTATCTGCCAGGCACCATATGAGGTACTTAGCTTAGTTTTCTCACACTGTTATATGGTAAATAATTTTACTACTCTGAGCCTCACAGTGGTTAAGTGACTTAGCCAAGATTATGTAGCTAAGAAGTGGCTGTGTCTGGATTCAGATCTAAGTCTGACTGACTTTTAAAGCTTGGGTCTTTCTATCATTATACTATATTTCTTGACAGTTGTTTATTCTAAAAAAGTCTTTATTGAGCTGCAGATGCAATGCTAGGTACAAGGGATACAAAGAAGCATAAGATTTAGTAATTTCTGCCCTCATGGAACTCATAATTTGGTGATACTCATGCTATGTAGAGGGAATGGGACAAAGGGGGTAGATAGATGGATATGGAAGCATTTTTAAGAGGGGAAGTTGAACCTGTTAAGACTTCCTGTTGTCATTAGAGTTTCCTCTTCCGATATGGGTAGAATACCTCCTGTCACGGTTGATAGTCTAGTTGCCCATCTTGAGAGACTAGGCAAGTGGACTGGGTTACAGAGATATGATGACATAGCCCTTGTCCTTGAGCAATTCATAGATTTTTGAGAAGATAAGCTCACAAGCAAGTATACTCAATAAAGTGTTGTAAGTGCTACATAGAGGAACATAGAACATGTGTTGTGAGAGAAAGAAAGGAAGGTCTAAATGCTTAGCAAGAGAGAGGCAGAGAAGCATCAAAGATATTTAAGCAGGATCTTTAAGGATGACCAGAGGTGTGCCAGGCAGAGGGTCCTGGAATGCATTCTAGGTAGTGTAAGTGAAAGTGCATATTGAGGTAATGGTGAGTTGTTCCTTGTGTTGGACTGTTTTGCTGTTTGGGAGGGATTTGAAGGATAAAGAGCTTAAATCCTATTGGAGTAGGCCTATACTATAGATATTTAAGATGGATAATGACATGGTCAGAGTGGTGTTTTAGAAAGATCTCTTTGATGCCTGAGCTGAGGTTAAACTGGAGGCAGGGAGGCCAACCATAAGACTATTGCAGTAGCAAGTGATGAGGCTGGAACAGGGCACAGGTCATGGGGGTTTTGTGTTGGGTCATGGGGGTTCTGATTTAAATTGTGTGACTAAAAAACGAGGGAGAAAGTGTTAGGTGACTGGGTATTACTGTGATGCTGTTAACACACGGAGTACAGGCTAGAGAACTGGTTTAGGGAAGCTAATGTTGGTTTTGCGATACCTATGGTGACATCCAAGAGAAAATAGTTGGTACTTGGGGGAGAAGATATGAGTTTTGGAACTCCTAAGAGAGGTAGCAACATAGATATGGGGATGATGACTTCTAAGTGAGAATAGAGACCATAGAAATAGGTGAAACCCCCTGAATAGATCAGAGAGATAGGGGAAAGTACTATCTGGGAAGTCAGGAATGGGAAGAGTTTCTAAAAGAAGATAAGTATCTATTGCAGCAGAGAACAAGTAGAATGAGCCCTGAAATGAGGCTACTGAGTCATTGGTGACATGGTGGTGACAGTTTCAGTAGAAGCCTGGGGACAGAAGCTAAACCACTGTTACTTAGGGAATATGAAGTGAGGACACAGAGGCAGCAAGTAGAGACATCTCTTTTCAGAAATACAGTGATAAGGGAAGGAAGGAAAGAGGGTAATATTTTGAAGAGGAACCAGGGGTGGCAGGCTCAAAGATTTTGTTTTTTCAAAGTTGAAGGAGTGGAGTGGGGGCCTGGCCTGGTACAGTACATGTTGAGAGAGGAGAGGGAGAGAAATGTAGCCAGTGAAGGTGCCATGCCTGTCTGTACACTCCGTATTGTTGTGGGAGCCCCAAATTGCAGTGCTGTGCCAAAACCTGCAGTCACTAGCAAGAGTGTGGGGTAGACAAGAAAGAACTTGACATTAATAATAATTAATGATAATACCATGTAATGAGTAACCTGTGCATGCCAGGCATTTTTCTAGATACATTTAACACAAAAGTGGGTATTTTCCAGAAGTGGAAAAAGGCAAGTTAGAAAACATAGAAACAGTTAGTAGTGGAGCCAGAGTTTCAGCCTAGGTCTGTGACACTACAAGGTGTACTCTTTCTACTCCACGGTGCTGTCTTTCCTGCTGGAAGCTTAGTGTTGAGATTCTAAAGAAGGCCCTGAAAGGCGGGTGGGAATAAGCAGCCCAGAGGGACAAAAGTAGAGCTCTGGAACTCATCCTAGCCTGGAGGGAACATGACTGAATACCTGGGGTGAAGGAGAAAGGTCTTTGTCTGGCTTTGCTCTGCTTTCTCTCTGCTTAGCTACTGGCTTTGGTGACTGTAGGCTTTTACTTGATTTTTCTCCATCTTTCCGTAATTTTCCTACCAGGGCGTCTGAGGTCCCAGCTGCTGCCTGTTGTTGACTCTTTACAGAGAGAAAAGGATCAACTTCTAAACCCTAAGGTTCTTATCCTTTTTGACAAGCTACCTGTAGGAGTTGCTGAGCTGTAAGATGGTACTTTCTTTGGCACAGAGTACATGGTAGGCTTCTTCTTGACAAGTATTTTTATTTGAATTCAGTAATTCTGGATTAGTGGTAGAGCAAAACACTAAAAAATTAAAAGAGATAATTTCTAATCTCAGGGATCAAGTAGGTGACCTCAGGCAAGTCATTTCCCTTTGCACGTTTACTTGACTTAAGGTAGGGACTGTGCTTAACTCATCCTTGTATCCCATATACCTGGCACATGGCTTGACTGAATAGGTGTCCTCAGTAAGTTTATTATGGGGTAAATTAATCTGCTCATCTGTGAAATGAAGGAATTGGACCTTTTGGTTTGTGAAAGTCATTCCAATTATAAAAGTGCACTGCTCTCTGAGGGTTTATATATTTTAATTATAAAATAATAAGTAGTGTCATTTATTTAGCAACTACTGTTTTCCAAGCACAGTGTGATGCTTTTTAAATATTTATTTTATTTAGATCATTTTTTTTTTACTATCATATTTATTACAGAACTTTAAAATGATGAGTCTAAGTTGCCATGATTAGTGACATAACCAAATTCAGAACCCAGACCTTCTGCTCACTCCTAAATATTTAGTTTTATTTATATAGTTGGGGCAGGAAGAGGGTTTGGTAAGTGTGTGGTGAATACACTCATGGTGGAATTACCTTGGCCTTCAAAGCCTAACTGCCTTGAGTTAAATTTTTTTTTTTAATTTTGGTATTGTTAATCTACAATTACATGAAGAACACTATGTTTACCAGGCTCCCCCCACTCACCAAGTCCCCCACACACACCCCACTACAGTCACTGTCTGTCAGCATGGCAAGATGCTCTTTAATCACCACCTGTCTTCTCTGTGTTGCACAGCCTTCCCCTTACCCCCCCAACACTATACATGCTAATTGTTATGCCCCCTTTCTTTTTCCCCACCCTTATCCCTCCCTTCCCACCCATCCTCTCCAGTCTCTTTCTCTTTGGTAACTGTTAGTCCATTCTTGGGTTCTGTGATTCTGCTGCTGTTTTGTTCCTTCAGTTTTTCTTTGTTCTTATACTCCACATATGAGTGAAATCATTTGGTACTTGTCTTTCGCCGCCTGGCTTATTTCACTGAGTATAATACCCTCTAGCTCCATCCATGTTGTTGCAAATAGTAAGATTTGTTTTCTTCTTATGGCTGAATAATATTCCATTGTGTATATGTACCATGTCTTCTTTATCCATTCATCTACTGATAGACATTTAGGTTGTTCCCATTTCTTGGCTATTGTAAATAGTGCTGCGATAAACATAGGGCTGCATCTATCTTTTTCAAACTGGGCTGCTACATTCTTAGGGTAAATTCCTGGAAGTGGAATTCCTGGGTCAAATGGTATTTCTATTTTGAGCATTTTGAGGAACCTCCATACTGCTTTCCACAATGGTTGAACTAATTTACATTCCCACCAGCAATGTAGGAGGGTTTCCCTTACTCCACAGCCTCGCCAGCATTTGTTGTTGTTTGTCTTTTGGATGGTAGCCATCCTTACTGGTGTGAGGTGATATCTCATTACATTTTAATTTGATTTATCTTTTAATTTAATTTGCATTTCTCTGATGACAAGCGATGTGGAGCATCTTTTCATGTGTCTGTTGGCCATCTGAATTTCTTCTTTAGAGAACTGTCTATTCAGCTCCTCTGCCCATTTTTTAATTGGATTATTTGCTTTTTGTTTGTTGAGGTGTGTGAGCTCTTTATATATTTTGGATGTCAACCCTTTATCGGATCTGTCATTTATGAATATATTCTCCCATACTGTATGATACCTTTTTGTTCTATTGATGGTGTCCTTTGCTGTACAGAAGCTTTTCAGCTTGATATAGTTATTTAGATGATTTTTAAAATTTATGAAGTTGTTTGAGACTTTAAAAAATATGGCTTCTTGGACTATAAGCTCCATGAGGACAATTCCTGTGCCTGCTTACTGCTGTAGCCCTAGTGCTAAACATGGGCCTGGTCATGTAAGGGATGCTCAATATGTATTTGTCAAACAAATAAATGAATGGATGTCTTATCATTACAGCAATAGCATAGGTACTATTAGCCCCATTTTACTAAGAGCACTGAGGTTCAAAGATCACAGAACTAGTATGTGGCTAAGATGGAGGATTCAAACCTATCCAATCCAGAATTGGTGTCTTTACTGCATAACATCACAGTGCCTCCTCTTATATAATCTTTCAATTGAAAATTTGAAAGGAAGGAAGAGAGTAAGGGAAGATGCAGAGCAGAAAGTCAGATTTTCTTGAGGGATTGGGGATGGGATTAGATGTTGGACACCAAAGTTTGAGTATTCATGCTAAGAGTTGTCAGGTATCTCTAGTACCTTAATAAAACAAAAGAGGTTATAATAGCAGTTACTCTTCACTGGCTCTGTCATTAACTGAGTAATAATAAATGGCATTTAAAAGCTGCTTCCATAGTTCATTGTTAACTGTTCATTGATAACTGTTCATTGATAACTCTTGAATTTGTGTTTCCAGACTTCTCTGAACTTCAGACATGGATATTCAACCTCTTAATGGACATTTTGGATGTCTAATTAACATTTTAAACTTAGCAAGTTCACACTTACATTCAGTCTATCAACAAATCCTATTAAAACATATCCAGATTTCAGACACTTTTCATAACCTGTGCTCTAACCACCTAGGTCCCAAGTACTATTGGCTTTTGCCTGGAGAGGTAGTAACAGCTTAGTTGGCTTCCCTACTTTTGCCCTTACCTGCCTACAGTTTTAAACAGAGTAACCAGAGCGATCCTTTTAAAATGTAAATCCGATCGTATAGCTCTCCTGAGAAAGAATTGTTCTTGTGGCTTGCCCTGTCTATCAGAGAAAAAGCCGAAGTCCTTAGTGCTGGCTCTCATTTCCTGGCTTATCCTCATCGCTCCACCTGTTCAGTCTGCCCTGTTGCTTCCTCACTATTTCTTGAATAAGACAGATATGTGCTTGCCGCAAGCTCTTTGCATTTGTTTTTCCTTCTTCTCTTCCTGCCTGGCTCATTGCCTCATTTCTTTCAAATTTCTTTCGGTCAAATGTCATTTTCTTAGTGAGGCCTTCTTTAATCATTCTATTTAAGATTAGTAACTCCTCTCCCATAGCAAACTGCAACCTCTTTCTCTTTATTTTTCTCCATACTACTTATCACTCTGATATTTACCAGGCCTTTCCCCTTGCCTCCTACCCCTGTTAGTTTCATAAGAGCAGGAATTTTTGTTCATTGCAGAATCCTCAGTGCTTAGAATACTGACTGGCACATAGCATATGCTTAGTAAATATTTGTTGAATGAAATGTTTTGGGCCAGGTATATTTCTAGATGCTTTATATATAGTTTTTACTTCACAACCACCTTAAAGATATCACTATTATTCCCATTTTTTAAGTGGGGAAAATTATTTGCCTAAAACTGCATGGCTAGAAAATTGTAAAGCCTAGGTCTGTTCCACTTAGTACATTGCTAAGTCCAAATAAAGTATTACAGGAAGACAGAGTCTAAATATTGCTTTGCTGCTGAATGGAATGAGTAAATCACAGGTCTAGAAACCAGAAGAATGGCAGTCTGAATATCCTGAAATGGGCATTGTTCCTTCACTCACATGGGAACACACTGATGTTTGTGGTAGTGCTACAGCTGGAAACCTAATACACACCTGGAAAGAGTCCTCTGTGTGAGATCCTCCTGTGTACCATTTGACACACCATTAGCTTATACACAGAGTCAGAAGAGTTTTGTGATGGTTTGAAAATTTAAAAATTTTCTCCCCCACTTCCCAAGGAAGACCTCTTTCCCTAGTTTGAAATGACATTAGGGTTACTTTGGGTCAATTGCTTCACATCACTTTTCTTTCCTTAAGTTTAATGTTAGCCAAGGTCAGAGTGCAAACTATCTCCAGGGAATACTGGAGTGTGACTTTTGTTGTTGGGCAGCTGCATCTGGGGAGGTCTGTCCCTGTGCACTAGGTGAAACCTCAACCTGGACGGGGGAGAGTTCTTGAGTCTGTTGGAGAGAGAATTCTCAAACAGGTTGGAAGAATGTAGGCAAGGAATTCATTAAAGCAAGACTAGTAGTAAATGGCAGCAGCCTTACAGGCAGCAGAGAGCAAGGAAGAACAGAGGGAGGAAAGGGAAGTTCGTTGAACTCCTGCTTAGCATAAGGCAAATCCTTTGCCAGCTCCTGAAGCCAGGGTTACCTAGTGTCCAGTGTCTGCTTGAATCTGCATGGCATGGGAGCTAAGCCCCTACCACCTCAGGATTTAGGGGAGCCACAGAGCCCTGGATGGAGTGAGATTATGTTCTGAGAACTTTCCAAAGGCAAAGAAAGGAGATTTTAGGGCAGGCTATTAAAGAGCATGATCTTACATGTCATTCAGGTGGCGGGGATTTGCAAGCCCAAATCAGAGATCACAGTAGCACCTTCCCTACTTGTCTGAAGTAGGACAGAGAGAGTGAAGACTTGTGCTTAAGTCCATGAAATTGAATGAAATAGAAAAATAACAAAGACACTTACCACTGGGGAAAGGGGTCTTTTATTAACCTCTCAAGAGGCTTGGAAGAGCAGAGACAAAACACAGTAAGCTGAACAGCAAGAAGTCTTTATTTAAGGCAAAGTACACACTCAGAGAAAGGGGAGTGCAGGCAACCTTAGAGAGAAGGCATGCTTAAAGGCTTAGGATGCTGTTTTTTAAGGCTTTCAAGAATGGCACAAAGGGCCAGGGGTGTGTGTAGGCTTGACTTGTGGTTTCATGTCTGTCTCCAGTAAGAGATGTTATGTCATTATGTCATCATCCATAGTCCTCTAGATATTCTGTAAGATAAACTTAACACAAAGAATTTCTTGATCTTGTTCTTCTTCAAGGTAGTGGTTTCTCTTAAGGAGTAGAAACATACCACTTAGGACTGCTTGCCATGCTTTAAGATAGGATAGGTTATTGGGTGATTACCATAAATTATGTTAGGAATCTTACCTCCTAACTCCCTGGTTTTTTAAATGGAATCTTAGCCTGAAGATGGAATCCCTCCTGTTTTTGCTATACTGTTTATATATTGACATTTTTCATCATAGGCCAGAAAAATTAATCATGATGCTTATCCCATGTCCCTGCTCTACCTGACCTTCTCAATAGTATGGTGATTGGGAAGGCCTTGGTCAGAGCTGTTACCAAAGGATATTGAGGGTAAAAGGAGGCTGGGTTCAAGTGCCACCCTAATGGAAATGTGTCCTTCTGTCAGAAAACAAGGTGAGGGAGAATAAGATCAGGATGTAACCCCACAGTTGCCTGGGATATAGTATATATCTCTTTCCTAAGTCCAAGGTACCAGTAACTTTTTCCCCCCATTTTTAAAATTGTGGTAAAATACACATACTGTAAAATTGACCATCTTAACCATTTTTAAGTGTACCGTTCTGTGGCATTAAATACATTCATAATATTGTGCAACCATCATCAACATCCATCTCCATAACTCTTTTCATCTTATAAATGGAAACTTTATGCCCGTTTAAACAGTAATTCCCCATTGCCTGCCCAACCTCTAGCAACCACCATTCTATTTTCTGTCTCTGGTTTTGTCTACTCTAAAACCCAAGTACCAATAACTTTGGGGTGAGAGACCTTGTGAAGCCCTGGACTTATAAGAGATCCAGACAGAGGGAGCAGAAGCAGATGTATTCAGGGTAAGGCTGTTCTCAGTAACATGACAGAAGTAGAAGAGGAGGTGGGAAAAAGTCATCTTGTGGTATGATATGGTAAATGATGAATCTAGAGAATAGTAAATAATGAAGCGTGGATCAGAGTGGTCCCCAGAGTAAAGTGAGACTGGGGTCAGAGCTGTTCCTAGGGGGTAATAAAAATAGGATGAGAACTTTCCCCAAGGTAAGAAGCCTGGGGGAAAGGGTATGGGGGTAACAACACCACACTTTGGTAAGAGAAATAAAACAGCATGTTTGAGCAGCCACAGGTAGCAAGGCAAGCACGAAGAGAGGAAAGGATTTGAGGGCTACATTTTCAGGAGATGAGGCTAGGAAACAAGCAGATGCCAGGTTGTGGAGAGCCTGTATGTCATGTTAAGGACTTGAGATTTTATTCTGTGGGCAATGCAGAACCATTGAGACATTTTAAATAAGGGATAGACATGGTCAAATTTGCTTCTGGTCACTATGCCCTATGTGCCCAGGGAAGCTGAGGTCCCAGGAAAAGCTAGGAAGAGTATGGCAGTCTAGGGACTCTAGGCAGGTGTTTGCTGCAAACACAAGTATCTGGCCTATCAGTCTGAGCAGAGATGCCTGAGTGTGTAGTCTGACCACAGTGAAATTACAGAGGCCTTCTTGGACTTTGCCAAAAACTAAGAACTGGCAGTTACGCAGCACTGTGGATATACTAAATGCCACTGAATCATTCACTTTAAAGTGGCTAATTTTATGTTATGTGAATTGAAATTTTTTTTCACTAAAAATGCTTAAGAACACTGGAGAGGGCTGGTAATTACAGGTATGCTTTGGTTATGTAACTATACTCCTATTATGTTAATGTGTGTGCACAATTTAATTAGTAGTTTAAAACCTATACATGCTGAAGTTACTCTACAAGAAGATATGTCAAAGAAATAATCAATCTTCCCATGTTTTCTTCCGCCTGCTACATCTATAGCTTTTCTTCTTCCTTCCTAATTACAACCCTTAAATAGAATTCGTGCCTCATATCAAATTTACCGAGTATCATAATTCTTCCAAGTGGTAAAGATACCTCAAGACAAATGCTGGGCATAGAAGCCACAGGGCATAAATATTCAAAGAAGTAAAAAGCTAACCTTTTCAAACAATAAGGCTTCTCTCTCACTTACCAACTTCACATTTCCCTGTATGGCCCCGGAAGATGACTGGTTAGCCAGAGACGGGTAAGATTCCTCAAGGGAGGAACAACCTAAGACAGGCACAGTCGCAGGGGGGCCAACAGGTGAGAAATTGGGGATCAACAGAGGTGCGGCTTAGAACCTCACCCCCCCTGTTCTGAGAGAAATCTTCTGCATACGTGGATGTTTCATTGCCCTGGTCTAGCTTGGATTAACACATAGTCTACAGGCACACAGCTGATCATCTACATTTGCTCTCTTACAACACTAAACTATGTTTTCTACCTTTATCTTGTATCTACCTACCACTTCAACATTTTATTAAAAATAATAATAATAAAGAGAGAAATGTGGTATCCACATATAAATCAAGTATAAAAATCAAATGAGTATTCATATTTGAACTGACTGTTTATAGTTCATAATGCATGAGCAAAACCAAAAGTTTCTGTGATGACTGCCCTTGTACTGTTCACCATGTAACTTATTCACTATGTAAGAATTTGTTCTCCATGTAAGAACTTGTTTGTTATGCTTCAGAAGATTGGAGACTGATGAAAATTAGGCTTGGGGTGGATTAATGATTGTGCATTGAGCATTGACTCCCCTATACAGAATTTTATTGTTGTTAACAACCATTTGATCAATAAATATGAGAGATGCCCTCACAACAACAACAACAACAACAACAAAAAAGTACACATTTCCAATTGTAAAATAAATAAGTACCCGGGATGTAATGTATAGCATAAGGAATATAGTCAAAATATTGTAACAACTTGGTATGGTGATAGCTGGTACCTAGAATTATCATGTATATAAATGTTGAATCACTGTGTTGTACACCTGAAACTAATGTAATGTAATACTGTGTGTCAACTACCCTTCAATAAAAAATAATTATCTACAAAAAAAAAAATGCTTAAGAACAAAACCAAGCAAAACTAAGAACCTTGTCCTACCTCCATCTTTGTAGGCTTTGGCCTGGGGTTCTGTTACTGCCTTTCTTCTTCAAGGGCTGGGCTCACTGGGGAGTCAAGGATAGGACTAGGCACAGTCACAGAGGTGTGGGCCCAAGGCACATCCTTCTTTTGTCCATCCTTCCTCATGGATGCCAGAATCAGCTTTCCAACAAGTCAGTCTAACTTGGCCCTTTCCTGTACAGAAGTCTCTGTTGCTTTTCCATTCCCTACAGATTATAAAATCAAAGCTTTTGATTGAATCTAGTGTTCATGGCATTCCATCATCTGGTGCCTACATATTATCTTTTCAGCAAGTATCTATGGTTTTATTTATGTTTTCCATTTTGCTTGAATGTCTTCCCACCTTTTTTATTGTGGTAAACTCATCTTTCAATATTTTCCACTTTCACCACTGTTTTGAAGCCTTCCTTGGTCTCCCTGTGCATAGGCAATTGGCCCATTCCACTGTTATTTTTTTATTATACTTTATATGTCTCTGTTAATTATCTCACTTGATTCTGATTGCTTTGTGTGATTGTCATACAGATTGGGGCATTTTTAAAGACAGGGGTCCTACTTTGTTTCTTTTCTGTACCCCTAGTCCAATATTGCACAGAGGCAGCTCTCACTGTTTTTGTAGAGAAACATTTCTACACTATAAACACCTAGTCACAAAAGGCAGATTTGGTCAGTGTAGTAAGGCTAACAGGGAGCATTAATCCATGACTGTCTTGCATTTCCTTTCTTTTATTTCTTAGCCAGGAGGTACCACTGAAAAATAACTGCAAACATCAGGGTTGTTAGGCTTAAGAATAAATTCTTTATTTAATCAGAAAAATAAATAAAGAATATCTGAAGTGAGTGTGGCAGAGACTGTTAATTGTCTTTGCCAATGACTCTATCATTTTTTTAATGATAGAACATCTTGGTTTTAGTGGGGCACATAGCCACCCAGCCTCCTTTGCAACTAAGTGTGGCCACATGGCTAAATTCTAACCAGAGATATCTAAGTGGAAGTGCTGCATCTACCACTTCTGTGTTATGTGCTTAAAAAGAGTGGAGGAGTGCTTCTCTTGCTTGCCCTTTTCTCCTTCCTGCTAGCTGGGAGATGATGAGAGCTATGGCACTCTTTCTTTTTGGTCCCAGAGATGGAAGTGTCATATTGAGCAAGGATGGCAAAGTTCCACTCTCAGCCCCAGAGGGCTCAGTGATGAACTGTTACATGAGAGAGGAATAAACTTGTCTTTTGTTACATCTACTCTCAGTGAGGGTCTCTCAGCTCAGCAGCTTTATGTGTGCCCTCACCAATGCAGGGAGGCATCAGGTTGCTGCAGTGACAGGTCGCTTCTTGCTGCTGTTCCCGGATATCTCAGACTGTTCACTGGGTTGCTGACCATTTCTTGTGTTGCCTGGCTTTGCCTCTTAGTCCCAATCCCTGCTGCCCAGATGACTCTCTCAATTCTTTCATGTACTTTCAAAAATTATATTGAGGTAAAAGTCATGCAACAGAAAATGAACCATTTTAAATCAGACAATTCAGTGGCATTTAGTGCATTTACAATGTTATGCAAACACTACTCCTATTTGGTTCTAAAACATTTCTACTACTCCAAAGTATTAAGCAGTTTCTGCCCAATTCTCTCCACACCCCCACCCCCTGCCACCAGCCATCAATCTACCTTCTGCCTCTGCAGATTTACCTATTCTGAATTTGCATCTTCATTTCATATAAATAGAATTGAACAATATGTAACCTTTTTTGTCTGGCTTCTTTAACTTAGCTTAATGTTTCAGAGGTTTTTCCACGTTGTAGCATTTGTCAGTTTGTCATTTTTTTGGTAAGTTTTTTTTATTGTTGTAAAATATATAACATAATATTTGCCATTTTGACCATTTTCAAGTGTGTTAATATAGTGGTAGTAATCACATTCACTGTGTTGTACAAACATCACCACTATTTTCGAAACATTTAATCATCCCAAACAGAAACTGTGTACCCATTAAGTAGTAACTCCCCATTCCCCCATCTCCCTTGCTCCTGTTAAACTCTCGTCTACTTTCTGTCTCCATGAGTTTGCCTATTCTAGTTATTTCACATGAGCAGAATTGTACAATATTTGTCTGGCTTATTTCACTTAGCATAAGGTTTGTAAGGTTCATCCATGTTGTAGTGTGTATCAGAAAATGTCATTCCTTTTTATAGTTAGATAATATTCATATATACATATATATGAATAAATTGTGGAATATATATACCACAATTTCTTTATTCATCTGGTGATGGGACACTTGGGCTTTTTCCACCTTTTGGCTATTGTGAATAATGCTGCTATGCTATGGGCATGCATGTACACGTACTTGTTTGAGTGCCAGTTTTCAGTTCTTTTAGCTGCACACCTAAGAGTAGAATTGTGAGGTTATGTCATAATGCTACATTTAACTTTTTGAGGAACTGCCAGACCATTTTCCACAGCAGCCACACCATTTTACATTTGCCCCTATAATGTATCAGGGTTCCATTTCTCCATATCTTTGCTAATACTTTTTATTTTCCAGTTTGTTTTAACTATAGCCATCCTAGTGAGTGTAAAGTGGTATCTCATTGTGGTTTTGATTTGCGTTTCCCTCATGACTAATGATGTTAAATATCTAAGATTCTTAGATTATGGAACCAAAAGCATGAGCAACAAAACTAAAATTAGATATGGACTAAAAAAAAATGGGACTCCATAAAATTTAAAAAGTCAACCTACAGAATGGGAAAGAATATCTGCAAGTCATGTATCTGATAAGAGTGTCCAGAATACATAAAGAACTCTAACAACTCAACAACAGAAAGACTAACAGCCTAATTTTAAATGGAAAAAGGACTTGAATGGATATTTTTCCAAAGAATCTGTACACGTGGCCAACAAGTACATGAAATGATATTTAACATCATTAGTGGTCCAGGGTATCACCCAAAGGTAGAAAATGCACTGGTCCTACCAACACAGGCATTCTAGTATATGTGAGTTCTTTTTCTCAAGGTAAACTTAGAAATTGGAATTTTAGTTCTGTACATCAGCCCTGTGAACCTGGTTAAGTGAGGCTGCTTGGAGAGAGAATATTCTCAGTGTACTGACAAAATCTGAAAATTGAGCACTTCAAAAGTGCCAGATACTGTTCTAAGCATTTTATGTGGATTAACTGGCTTTTCATAACCTTATAAATTGGATACCCTCCCATTTAACTGAGACACTGAGAGGTTACAGTAAACATGCCTAAGAATAAGCAGCTACCTATGTTTACTGCTGCACTATTTACAATAGCCAAGATATGGAAGCAACCTAAGTGTCCATAAGTAGATGAATGGATAAAGAAAATGTGGTATATACAGAGTGGAGTATTATTCAGCCATAAAAAGAAAAGAAATCCTACCATTTGCAACAACATGGATGGCTCTAGAAGGTATTATGCTCAGTGAAATAAGCCAAGCAGAGAAAGATAAATACCAGATGACTTCACTCAGTTGTGGAATATAAAAACAAAGCAAAACTGAAGGAACAAAATAGCAGCAGACTCACAGACACCAAGAAGGGACTAGCAGTTACCAAAGGGGAGGGGGAGGGGAGGATGAGTGGGGAGGGAGAAGGGGATTAAGGGGAGCTATAATTCTCAATCACAATATAGGTAGGTCACTGGGACGGTGGTCACAGCACGGAGAAGACAATGAATGACTCTAGAACATGTTACTACACTGATAGACAGTGACCGCAATCGAGGAGGTGAGGACTTGATAATATGGGTGAATGTTGAAACCACTGTACTGTTTATGTGAAACCATCATAAGATTGTGTATCAATGACATTTTCATTAAAAAGAAAGCAGCTAATGAAATAAGGAGTCCAGAATTTGAACCCAAGCAGTATGACTCCACACTTAAACTTTTGTCAACTCTCCCAGATAAACCCCCACCTAAGAGGCCTGTTAGATGGTAGTCTTGCTCACTGCAGTGCTTCTGGTGAATTACAGACTGAAAAGAAGACACAGTCCTATATCCTACATTCTAAGGTTAAATTCTTGATTTAAATAACTGCAGATACAAAAGCTCATTGGAAGAGGGATAGCTGTTCACACAGGTCAAGAACAACAAAGCATCTAAGCGAGGCTTTGCCTGGCTTTCAGATTCTCTAACTGCAGCTGCTGATGGTATTATCCACACAGGTAGTCTTTACTGGACTTAAAGCTCAATTTTTACTATGCTAAAACCTTTTTTCTATATTCAGGGATCACACCTATGTTCAGAAAGACATTCAGAAAGAATTACCACAAACAATATAAAGACATTCACCTGGGAATCACAAAACTTGCCAATGAAAGTACAGAAAGAAAAATTAACTCTTACATTATACTTGTTTTCAATCTTAAAATATAAGAACTATACCAATATTAGCTGCATAGACTAACAATGAAGTCCTCCCTGAGTCTGTCAGATGTTGCCATATCATTTATTATACACAGGTGTGCTGAGAATAGAGGAGCAGCTCCAGTGTCTGAGGGAGAGCATCAGTGTTGGCAGTCACTCGTTTGCGTTCAGGATACTGCGGCACATCCAGTTAATACATGTCTAACTGAATGGACTTTTGAATTACGGTTGCTGCTGTTTCCCAACTAAACCAATACTCACCACACAGATAAATGATTTTAAAGGTTAATTCTTGCAAATAAGTAAACAAAAATAAAAAACATGATCTTGGAGTAAGCAAAGTTTTCTTGAACAGGACACAAAACGGGTTAAACATGAAGAAAAAGTTGAAAACTAAGAAAAGATATCCACAATACATAGAACTTGTATCTACTTTATCAATACATAAAGAGCTCCAAAAAATAAGAAAATGACAAGCAAGTCAATGGAAAAATGGGCAAAACATTTGAACACTTCACTAAATGATAAATCCAGACAGTATGTATGTCTGCATGTACATATGTATACACATACATGTGAATATACATAGATATACACACACGTAAATACATATTTAACATACATATTATTCATATATATATACATATACATATAAATGAAAAGATGTTCTACTTCATTAAATTATTGGGGAAATACAAATTAAAAGGACAATGCAATAACACTATATACTAACCAGAATGGCTAAAATGAAAATAAATAGGGAAACAGTAATTGTTGAAAAGGATGTTAAGCAACTGGAACTCTCATACACACCTCTGGGATTGTGTACTACTCTTTATTGTTACATAACAAACTACTCCAAAACTAAGTTGCTTAAAACAATAAACATTATCTCACACACTTTCTGAGAGTCAGGGATCAGAGAGGGGCCTAACTGGGTGGCTCTGGGTCAGATCTCCCTTTACAACGGGCTAATAGTCACTAAAGACTTACTGGGGCTGGAGGATTCACTTCCAAGATGACTCACCCACACTCCTAGCAAATCAGTGCTGGGTATTATCAGGAACTTTGGTTCTTCTCCATGTGGGCTTTTCCACAGGCTGCTTGAGTGTCCTTACATTATACTGGTGGGCTTCCCCAAAGGGAGTGATCCAAGTGACAGAAAACTTGCAGTGCCTTTCAGGACCCAGTCTCTGAATTCATATACCATCCCTTTCACCTTACTATTTGTTAAAATTGAGTTACTGGGTCCAGCTTAGTCAAGGGGAGGAAAATTAGGCTCCATCTCTTGGTAGAGGAGTATCAAACAATTTGTGGACATATTTTAAAACCAAATACATTCACTCCAGCAAAGCATGTGTCAGTACCCACTGTGAAACACACGTGTCTTACCAGGGCCTCCTAGTGAAACCTCCTCTTGCTCATGCTGTCTGATTAGCATGAAGTTGTCAATGTAACAGATCAAAGTGATATTCTATGAGATGGCCAGATGGTCCCAGTGTCTTCTGACCATATTACGACAAAGAGTAGAAGAGTAGAAATATTTACATAGTCCTGGGCAAACTATAAAGGTATAGTGATACCTGTACACGAATGCAAACTTTTTTATCCTTTCTTCTGATAGAGATAGAAAAGAAGCCATTCACCAAATCAATGGCACATACCATATTAATCTACTCTTAGCAAAGATACAACAGCAGCTATAACTGAGGCTACTTATTAAACCTGATAAAGTCTACATTATCCAGGATCTCTCCAGTTCTGCAAAGGAGGCAGACTAATGAAGTAAATGTAGATATAACAGGAACCACCACCCTTGTACTTTTAAGATACTTACAGGTAGCACAATCTCCTCCACACCTCACAGAATGTGGTACTTGTTTTGTTTCACTATCTTGGCCAGGGGAGCAGGCAGTAGTTTTAAAGGCTTCCACTTGGCCTTCCCCACTATGACAGCTTTTATCTGACAGGTCAAGGATCTGATGTGTGTGCTACTCCAACTGTTGTGTATGTCCATCCCAATTATACATATGAGGATAAAATAATGACCTGTTGGTAGGTCTGTAGGATAATTCTACTCTAAAAAGTATCATAAGAGAATAATAAGATAAACATTAATTGACATTATACTAAGTGAAAGAAGCCAGACATGATTTCATTTATATGAACTATTCAGAATAGGCAAATCCACAGATTATGGATTAATCTATAATTAATCCATAGATTAATTGTTACCAGGGGCTAGAGAATAGAGTGACTGCTTATTGGGTAATGGGGTTTCATTCTGGGATGATGAAAATGTTCTGGAATTAGATAGTGATGGTTGCACAAATTATTAAAAGTCACTGAACTATATACTTTAAAATGACAAATATTATGTTATATGAATTTTATCTCCCCACCCCCCCCCCACAAAAATGGAATGGCCATTGGCTGCCTGATGAGCTGGAAGCTTTTACTCTCACTCAATTTACAACACAGAATCCAGCTCCCTGCTCTATATACTCTAGCACACAATAAACCCTTGCAAAATGCTTAGGATACAAATATATTTCATCATTCATATTAGCCAATACATTGTAAAGTGACTTCTTCCTATTATCTATGAAATCACTACTTGAATTTGAAAGGCTCGTGGCTTCTTAAATAAAGGCAGTTTGGCATCAGGACTGAGCAAGGTCCTTGGTGTCTGTAATACCAGGCATAACTGGCTCTGCTACTTCACCTCACTAGTCCTGAGAGGAAAAAAAATACAGTCTCCGCTACAAAAGGTCAGAAAGATAGGAAAAAAGGATTCAGGAACTATCATACCTTAAACAAATATTTATTGGATGACCTGTCTGAAAGTTCTCAAATTATGCTCTGCAGACCCTTCCTCCCACCCAGGTTCCTTGGCAATATCCACTTCTCCAAGCAGAACAGCTCTACTCTGTTGAATTTTAGATGTTGGAAACACACTTCTCCTTTATATATATATATATATATATGGGTCTATTATGAATTTTGCTGATTTAGCTACCTCCTCACCTCCCAAACCCTTTTTTAAGTAAATACACCTTGATCTTTCCTTAGGGAACCACCCCTTCCCAGCCCTCAGTCCACAGGGTGCCAGGGTAGCTGGTTCTGATACCTAGGTTCCATGACTAGAAGGTAATTTTGTTGGCAGATTAAAGAGTCCAGCATTATTGTGGCCACAGTGGTTACTTTAGGGTGGGCACATGACCCAAGCCAAAATCATACTTGAGACTGCTAGCACCACCAGGAAAGAGGTATTATCTTTCCATAGTGGTTGCTTAACTGGCAGAATGCACACCCAGAGCTGATAATCTATCTTTGCCACTGCATGGGTGGAGCCTGCCTAAGAATGACACTAAAACAAAGGAAAACAGAGCCAAGGGAAGAGATTAGGTCCAAATGACATCATTCAAGTCCCTGGATCTTGCTAGGTCTAAATGTAAGACTACTTGTATGCATTTTAGTTAACTTTCATTCTAAGTCCTTTTTTTGCTTAAGTCAGTCTGAGTTGTATTTCTGTTACCTGCAAAAGAAAAAGTCACACAAACATAAAATTATTTGAAAAAAAAAAAAGCTAAGAAACACCCATCTGGCCAATAAACTTCAAACCTTTACTGTAAATCAGTCAGGGGGAAGAGCCTTAAAAAAAAGTTCCCAAAAGAGTTAGTCTTCTCCTTGACTGCCCATTACATTCCTAAATGTGCACAGCATTTCACAGTTTCCAATCACTTTCTCATTAATCTCATCTGATTTTCAAAAACAAAACAACCCCGTGAAGTCAGTATTTCTATTGTACTTGAAGACACTGAAGCTCAGAGTGACTAACCTGAAGTCATCCAATTTGAAATCAAGGCTTCTTTCTCCAAATTATATCTTTTCACTACTTATTACTGCTTTGCACAGTTCTCAGCAAGTCATACACAGGGCTGGGAACCTGACTGGACTCAGCACAGACTTGCCATCTGACGGCATCATTACCCTTGACTCCTGGCAGTTTTGCCTCGTCAATCAGGCCTCTCGCCCTGCCCCCTCTCCAGACAGCATGAGATACAGACAGGCCCAGAGCTCAACACCCCACTGGATGTCCATAAGGTGTGTCACTCAAGTGATGGCAGCCTTGAGAGTCAGTGGCCTTACTCTCAAAGCAGCCCTTGGCCTATCAAATGCACATCAGTGGATATGATCTGAGGAGGAAGAAATGTCTTCTAAGACACATCTATGGTGAGAATCTACACTTCAGCCAAGAGCATCTGACACAACTTCTGTGTCTACTGGGATCTAAAGACCTAAAAATTACACTGACTGGGAAAACCACATACATACATTCAAGAGCTTAAAAGTACATTATTCTTACCCCTTATACAAAAATTAACTCAAAATGGATCAACAACCTAAATATAAGAGCTAAAATCGTAAGACTCTTAAAAAGAAAGAAACTGAGGGGCAATCTTCATTAACTTAGAATGTAGGATATAGGACTGTGTCTTCTTTTCAGTCTGTAATTCACCAGAAGCACTGCAGTGAGCAAGACTACCATCTAACAGGCCTCTTAGGTGGGGGTTTATCTGGGAGAGTTGACAAAAGTTTAAGTGTGGAGTCATACTGCTTGGGTTCAAATTCTGGACTCCTTATTTCATTGGCTGCTTTCTTTTTAATGAAAGTGTCATTGATACACAATCTTATGATGGTTTCACATAAACAGTACAGTGGTTTCAACATTCACCCATATTATCAAGTCCTCACCTCCTCGATTGCGGTCACTGTCTATCAGTGTAGTAACATGTTCTAGAGTCATTCATTGTCTTCTCCGTGCTGTGACCACCGTCCCAGTGACCTACCTATATTGTGATTGAGAATTATAGCTCCCCTTAATCCCCTTCTCCCTCCCCACTCATCCTCCCCTCCCCCTCCCCTTTGGTAACTGCTAGTCCCTTCTTGGTGTCTGTGAGTCTGCTGCTATTTTGTTCCTTCAGTTTTGCTTTGTTTTTATATTCCACAACTGAGTGAAGTCATCTGGTATTTATCTTTCTCTGCTTGGCTTATTTCACTGAGCATAATACCTTCTAGAGCCATCCATGTTGTTGCAAATGGTAGGATTTCTTTTCTTTTTATGGCTGAATAATACTCCACTCTGTATATACCACATTTTCTTTATCCATTCATCTACTTATGGACACTTAGGTTGCTTCCATATCTTGGCTATTGTAAATAGTGCAGCAGTAAACATAGGTAGCTGCTTATTCTTAGGCATGTTTACTGTAACCTCTCAGTGTCTCAGTTAAATGGGAGGGTATCCAATTTATAAGGTTATGAAAAGCCAGTTAATCCACATAAAATGCTTAGAACAGTATCTGGCACTTTTGAAGTGCTCAATTTTCAGATTTTGTCAGTACACTGAGAATATTCTCTCTCCAAGCAGCCTCACTTAACCAGGTTCACAGGGCTGATGTACAGAACTAAAATTCCAATTTCTAAGTTTACCTTGAGAAAAAGAACTCACATATACTAGAATGCCTGTGTTGGTAGGACCAGTGCATTTTCTACCTTTGGGTGATACCCTGGACCACCAAATCCTAATCACAGAGGTTATAGTGAACATTGAATCTGAATTAGGGCCATTAATTAGATGAACCCAATGTTTTGTGTGTAATGCCAAAGTGGCTAAAGTGAATATTTAATACCCTTCCCTGGGTTTAAGAATTTATTCACTTAAAATGCCAGACATTCACTTTCACCCTCTTTGCACCTTGTCATAGGTTTTTTTTTGATCTATTCCACCTGCTGTGGACTTTGACTCTGAAGAGCTGGTGATGCAGAGAGGCAGACTGCGGTGGTGGTGTGTGTAGCAAGGTCTAGTTTCTGGGGCAGCAGTCGTAGTGGTATTGCACTGGGTGTACTGTTACTATTATTGTTATTCTTTTATTGAAGTATCATTGATATACAGTCTTATATTGGTTTCAAATATATAACACAGTGGTTCAACAGTTACCCATATTATTAAATCCTCACACCCACTAGTACAGTTACTATCTGTCAACAAAGGAAGATGTTACAGAATTATTGACCATATTCTCCATGCTGTACTACTATCCCTGTGACCAGTTTACACTACAATTGAGAATTTTCATGCCCCTTTATTCTCCTTACCCTCTGCATCACAACCCCTCCCCCATGGTAACCACCAGTCACTTCTCAGTGCCTCTGAATCTACTGCTGTTCTGTTCATTTTGTTTCATTTTATGTTGCAGTGGGTATATTATAATGGCTGGGAATAGTGGAGGTTGGGAGTGGAAGCAGAGGTGTCCTGACCAGACTAGTTCTGTGTGGATAAAATGAAAGTTCCTGTGGCCAGGATTCTCTCTTGGCCCTGGTTGGCTAGCTCACTACACACACATGTGGGCAATATGTTGCTATTGACTCTATATAAAGAGCTCCAATTAGTAGTTTAAAACCTATACATTCTTAAATTACTCTTCAAGAAGATATGTCAAAGAAATAATCAATCTTCCCATGTTTTCTTCTGTCTGCTACCTCTATAGCTTTTCTTCTTCCTTCCTAATTACAACCCTTAAATAGAATTCATGCCTCATATCGAAGTTACCGAGTATCATAATTCCTCCAAGTGCTAAAGATACCTCAAGACAAATGCTGAGCATAGAAGCCACAGGGCAGAAATCTGCAAAGAAGTAAAAAGCTAACCTTTTCAAACAATAAGGCTTCTCTCTCACTTACAAACTTTACATCTCCCTGTATGTCCCCGGAAGATGACTGGTTAGCCAGAGACAGGTAAGATTCCTCAAGGGAGGAAGAACCTAAGACAGGCACAGTCGCAGGGGGGCCATCAGGTGAGAAATTGGGGGTCAACAGAGGTGAGGCTTAGAACCTCACCCCCCTGGTTTGAGAGAAATCTTCTGCATCCGTGGATGTTTTATTGCCCTTGTCTAGCTTGGATTAACACATAGTCTACAGGCACACACCTGATCATCTACATTTGCTCTCTTACAGCACTAAACTAAGTTTTCTACCTTTATCTTACATCTACCTACCACTTCAGAATTTTATTAAAAATAATAATAATAATAATAATAAAGGGAGAAATGTGGTATCCACATATAAATCAAGTATAAAAATCAAACGAATATTCATATTTGACCTGATTGTTTATAGTTCATAATGCGTGATCAAAACCGAAAGTTTCTGTGATGACTGCCCTTGCACTGTTCACCATGTAAGAACTTATTCACTATGTAAGAATTTGTTCTCCATGTAAGAACTTGTTCGCTATGCTTTAGAAGATTGGAGACTGACGAAAATTAGGCTTGGGGTGGAATAATGATTGTGCATTGAGCATTGACTCCCCTATACAGAATTTTATTGTTGTTAACAACCATTTGATCAATAAATATGAGAGATGCCCTCACAACAACAAAAAAAAGTACACACTTCCAATTGTAAAATAAATAAGTAACCGGGATGTAATATATAGCATAAGGAATGTAGTCAAAATATTGTAACAACTTTGTATGGTGATAGCTGGTAGCTAGAATTATCATGTATATAAATGTTGAATCACTGTGTTGTACACCTGAAACTAATGTAATGTAATACTGTGTGTCAACTACCCTTCAATAAAAAAAAAAAAAAAAAAGAGCTCCACCCAGTACTCTAGGCAACACAGTGGCACGGCTGGAAGGCTGCAGGAGAGCAGAGGCTGGAGTGGTGGCAGTGCTGGGGTCAGAGGCCCAGAGGATGGCTGTGCGGGCAGAAAGGCCCAGAGGCAGAGACTGACTTGCTGCACGCAGACTCGCTCTTAGTGAACGGGATTTTTGTGATGACTTGCCACCGTGGAAATAAATGTTCTGCTGTCATTTCTTTGGTCACATTGAATTCATAGTGAACTTGACTGGGACTGAAACCCATTGGCAAGACATTCTGCTACCTAATTTCAGGTGTTGTTCTTAGCATCCATCCCTGCTTTTTCCTCTGTGATTTCCTTACTGCTCAGACATCTAGACAGAGAATGGAAACAGGGCAATCTGCCCATTCCCATTCACTTCTCCAGGTGAGCCTGAGCTTCTCTTTTTAATAAGTAGTTTTCAGCTTAGAATAGCCAGAATCAGTTTCAGTTGCTGAACTTGCATACTTAATTGTTCTGGCAATTAAGAACCCTGGCTAATACATGGCTATAATAGCCTGATACATTTGTCTCACAGTAGGGATGGAAAGGTCATGGGAAAACAACTGGAATGTTTCCAGTTTGTTGGCTCTCTCTCTGTCCTGGGGGTGTTAGGATCACTGTATTCCTAGGGCCTAGAATTATGCCTGGCATACAGCAGGTCCTCAGTAAACCTTTGGAGACTGAATGAATGATGGGTTAATTCCCAATGAACTTTATCGTCTACCAATATATGTGTTTGTGACTCTGCTTTTTCTCAAGTCCCATGACTGATCAACCTCCCTGATGAAGGACACTTTTTCTTTGGATATGTTAATACAGATGTCATCCTGTATAACAGTTAAATTCTACTAGGTTGGTAACTATTCTGTCTTTTAAACTCGGCTTATCTGTGCTCTGTGGACTTTTTTGTTTAGCCCTGGGATGTGTGATTGTGTGTGTATGTGTGTGTGTGTGTGTGTGTGTGTGTGTGTGTGAGTGTGTGAGGGGCACCTCCTAGAGCCCCAAAGTACTGCACCATGAATCCCTTCCTGGTGTCACAACTTTCTTGGCATTCTGGAAGCTGTTACCTCTTGAGTGTCTTCCTTATGAGACTCGTTGATGACATTAAGACCATACACGCACAGACAGTTCCCTACACACACACACACAAATACTGAATGGTATTTAAATCTCAGATCTGCTGCTTAATAAGTTTGTGACTCTTGGTGAGTGTCTTGCCAATAGGTTTCAGCCCTGGGTAAGTTCAGTATGGATTAAATGTGACCAAAAAAATGACAATAGAACATTTTTGGGGGTGAAAGGTTATAACCAACTTTATTTCCATGGTGGCAGGTCAATCACTAAAATCTCATTCACTCAGAGTGAGTGCATGCAACAAGCTGGTCTCTGCCTCTGGGCCCCTCTGCCCGCACAGCCATCCTCTGGGCCTCTGTCTCTGGCACTGCCATTACTCCAGCCTCTGCTCTGCTCTCCTGCAGCCTTCCAGCTGTGCCGCCGTGTTGCCCAGAGCACTGTGCAGGGCTCTTTATATAGAGTCAATAACAATGCATTGCCCATACATGTGTAGTGAGCTAGCCAACCAGGGCCAGGTGAGAATCCTGGCCACAGGAACCTTCCTTTTATCCACACTCTACCGCTCCAAGATTCTTGCCTTTTGATCTATGTGCCCTTAATCCTCTGCAATGGTCCCTGTGTGGGAAAACTGGAGCATTGTAACCAAATTCCATAACAACAACAGAGGCTACGACAATATACAAATAACAAAAATTACAACAAATTATAGTAACCCTCAAACCTGTGGAGATAACATTGCATTCTGGCTGTATTCAAACAAGTTCTAACAAATTATAATAACCCTCAAGCCTGAGGAGATCCATTGCCACCAAGTGGTCATCCTGGCTGTATTCAAACCAGTTCCACTCAAAGGAGTTAACCAAAAGGACCATGGGCGGCCTTACAATATCCACCTTCTCCAGCCTTTCCAGCAAAAAGTCTTACAGACACACAGGCTGATCTTGTTGCTTTATCTCTGCCTTCTGCTTTGTACTCAGCAGCCAGAACCGCTGCTCCTGTCTCAGTTGTTGCCACAGCTCCAGTCATCCAATTTCCCTCTGTCTGCTCCTGGCCTTTCAAACCAACCCACATCTGGGTCCTAGCGACCCTCACAGGGCCCTTTAAATTCCTCCTTTGTGAAGCAGACTGTATTTCCTTTTGTGCTTGAGCCTGAGGATAGAAGCAGAGCATGGAGTTCTCTACAACCTGAGGAGGGGGCTGCACCTCTCCTGGAAGAACCCATGGTTGTCGAGTCCCTCTGGCTTTCCACCAGCTTTCAACCAGGTGGGGTCCCAAACGAGGAGGAGCTGATGCCTCCGGCACCAGGAGGGCCCCCACCCCTACCTGTTCATCAAACCTCTGCTCCTCCATTTCTGGGGCTGACAGCTCCACTACATCTTTCTCTTGCCCCACGGCACCTGGCAGCCTGCATGCTGCTGCTTCTCATGCCTCTCCTTCTTGGGCTACCACGACATCCTTTACTCTTTCCACAGCACTTCATAGTGATGCCATTTCAGTCAACAACAAATTTTCTTTCTCTTGGGGTGGACCCCAGTCCTCCACCCCTTCACAGTACCACATGTCCACAGGGGGACACTCGGATGTCACCCCATACATAGGGGCAGCCTGTTGAAACACTCCTTCCATGAGGGCAGCCCGTCCTTTTTCTTGGTCAACAATGAACCCTGCTGACCATCGCCAGTTGTCTTGCCAATGGGTTTCAGCCCCGGGCAAATTCACTATGGATTCAATGTGCTCCAAAAAATGACAGTAGAACTTTCCTGGGGTGAAAGGGTTATACACAACTTTATTTCCATGGTGGCAGGTCAGTCACTAAAATCTGGTCCACTCAGAGCAAGTCTGCACGCAGCAAGCCAGTCTCTGCCTCCGGGCCCCTCTTCCTGCACAGCTGTCCTCTAGGCATCTCTACCCACACAGACATCCTCTGGGCCTCTGTCCTCAGTGCTGCCACCACTCTAGCCTCTGCTGTGCTCTCCTGCAGCCTTGCAGCCATGCCACCATGTTGCCCAGAGCACTGGACAGATCTTTTTATATAGAGACAATAACAACGCATTGCCCACACATGTGTAAGTGAGGTAGCAGACCAGGGCCAGGTGAGAATCCTGGCCACAGGAACCTTCATTTTATCCACAATGAGTTTTCTACAGTTGTTTGACATCCTTTTGTGCCAAGATTGGGAAAGCCAGGAAATATAGGCCCCTCATGTCCTCTTTTCCTTCTTTATTTTCAAGACCTCTGCTCTAGTTCTCCCATTTAAGGAACTGTATGGAAACTGTCAAGTAGCACCCACCTTCTGATATCACGAGGTCATTTGCTTATACTTACTGAGCCCCTTCCTGGGTGCTGTGTGATGCTGGCCTTTTGAGGGTGGAGGTGCTGGGATTTTGGGAGGATGGCATGGCTTGTTCCCAGTCCATTATGTTTCTTGCCTCTCTTCCTAGTGGAGTGGCTGGGCTTGGTGGCAAAGGGCAATACACCTGAGATCCTTCTTGCTCCATGTGGATAGAATGAGAGTTCCTGTGGCCAGGATTCTCACCTGGCCCTGGTTGACTAGCTCACTGCACACCTGTGGGCAATACATGGCTGTTGACTCTATATAAAGAGCTCCACCCAGTGCTCTGGGCATGACACAGTGGCATGGCTGCAAGGCTGCAGGAGAGCTAGAGCAGAGGCTGGAGTGGTGGCAGCACCGAGGATAGAGTCCAGTTGTGTGGGGTGACTGTGTAAGAGAGGCCCAGAGGACAGCTGTGCAGACAGAGAGGCCCAGAGGCAGAGGCCGGCTTGCTGCATGCAGACTTGCTCTGACTGAATGGGATTTTAGTGACTGACTTGCCACCTGGAAATAAAGTTGGGTATAACCCTTTTACCCTGAGAACGTTTTGCTGTCATTTTCTTTGGTCACATTGAATCCATAGCAAACTTGCCCGGGGCTGAAACCTGTTGGCAAGACACTCCATCTGTAGACTTTGGGTTCTCATAAATCAGGGCTGGGACTTTGAGATGAAAGTCTGTGAGAAAGCTCATCAAAATATAGGGATCATTTGGCCTAGACTCTTGAGTTTCAGATGTAGAAACTAGCCTAGATAGCAGTGACTTGTCCAAGGGTGACAATGTCAGGGGTCTAATGAATACCTGAAGATGTGTCCAAGGGCAAATTGAAATCCTTATAAAGGCTAAGCCCCATCTGAGGCCAGTTGTAACAAAGCTAGCAGAGTTGGGGAGGGTGGGAGATGTAATCTGTGGTTTCCTTCCCTGCATTTTGTGAAGCTACACCTTACATCTGGTTGCTTTAGTTTGCTCCCACGTTTCATTATTTAGAGTGCACCCTAGTCTGCAATGTTTGGCCTAGAACACACCCCAGTCCTAAACTGTCTGTCTTGGGCTGTAGGTTGATGGACAACAATCCTGTGCCTCTGTAGACACGTGACCAGGCTATTAATAGATCCGAAGTTCTGGGAGAGCCTTAGTTCTTCCCCCACCTTCCGACTCCCAGCAGTCTGCCTGCTGGTAATTTCCTCAGTGCTCAGACAGCTAGATAGAGAATGGAAACAGGGCAATCTGCCCATCCCCTTTTAGGAGGAAATGCAGGCCCAAGTCTGTATGAATAGCTTCTGGCCTCTTGGGTCTCTGCTGTATCAGGTCAAGTGAAACTGCTTAGCACTTAGGAGGAAATAATACCCCTATGCTCTGAGTGGGATTTTTTTTTTAATAACCTGTTTTGGACCCTCACTATATGAAAGGCACTGTACTAGGCCTTTGTATCTGTTTTCTCAGTCTTCCCTACAACCTTGTGAGATGGTGTCTCACCTGAGGGTTTCAGCTCTGGGCAACTTCGCTCTTGATTTGGTGCGATTGAAAAATGACAAAAGAAATGTTGATGGTAAAAGGGTTTATACCCAGCTTTATTCTCATGGTAGCAGGTCGAGCACTAGAATCCCATCTGCCTCCTGGGCAGTCTGCATGCAGCAAGCTGATCTCTGTCTTCAGGACTTGCTGTTGCCTTGCAGCCCCAGAGCACGGGGCAAAGCTCTTTATATAGAGTCAGTAACTTACTGCCCACATGTGTGTAAACCTGGGGTTGCGAACATTGCATGTGTGCAGTGGGCAAGCAGACCAGGATCAGGTGAGAATCATGGCCATGGAACTTGGGTTTTCCCTACAGATGGGTATTGTTATTTTACAGGGGAGATTACTAAAACTCAGAAAGTAACCTGTGAACACACAGCTAGCAAGACTTGAATCCAGACCTTCTATTTTGTCCTTCCTAAATGACAGCATCCCTGTTTACTACATTCTTTAGTGAAATTAGGCTAGGATAATTTGGACAGACTATCCTTGGGGACACTTCTTGCCAATGGGTTTCAGCCCCAGGCAAGTTCGCTGTGGATTCAATGTGACCAAAGAAATTGACAGCAAAATGTTCTTGGGGTGAAAGGGTTATACCCAACTTTATTCCCAGGTGGCAGGTCAGTCACTAAAATCCCGTTCAGTCAGAGTGAGTCTGCATGCAGCAAGCCAGTCTCTGCCTCTGGGCCCCTCTTCCCGCACAGCTGTCCTCTGGGCCCTTCTGTCTGCACAGCCACAGCCATCCTCTGGGCCCCTCTGCCTGCACAGCCGTCCCACACAGCCACCGTCTGGGCCTCTCTGCACAGTTGTTCCACACAGCTGTCCCACACAGCCATCCTCTGGGTCTCTGTCCTCAGTGCTACCACCACTCCAGCCTCTGCTCTGCTCTCCTGCAGCCTTTCAGCTGTGCCACCGCCCAGAGCACTGGGTGGAGCTCTTTATATAGAATCAACAACCATGAATTGCCCACAGGTGTGCAGTGAGCTAGTCAACCAGGGCCAGGTGAGAATCCTGGCCACAGGAACTCTCATTTTATCCACATTTGTGTAATTGAATGATCCTATGTAGCTCAGAGAAAATGGGGGTGAACCTGAAGGGTGAGGAAGGAGGCCTACCATTCTGTGGGTAACAAAGAGAAATAAGTGAATGGCTGTATCAGAATGGTACCTACCATAGATGTGACCTTAGTGAACTCAGGTCAGATAGTGGTTGCCCCACAGGCTAATAAACCATATTGCTTAGCATGGCATTTGTAGAGAAAGTGAAGGTTCTTATGGCCAGGATTCTCACCTGGCCCTGGTCGGCTAGCTCACTATACAGGTGTGGGCCATACGTTGTTATTGACTGTATATAAAGAGCTCTGCCCAGTGCTCTGGGTGACATGGTGGCATGGCTGCTGCATGACTGTATGAGAACAGGGCTGGAGTAGTGGCAGCATGTAAGACAGAGAGGCCCAGAGGCAGAGACCGGCTTGCTGCATGCAGATTCACTCTTGAGTGGATGGGATTCTAGTGATTCACCTGCCACTGTGGGAATAAAGTTGGATATAAACCCTTTTGCCCAAGAATGTTCCACTGTCATTTTTTTGGTCTCACTGAATCCATAGTGAACTTGTCCAGGGCTGAAACCCATTGGCAAGACAGCATTTAAAGTACTCAGAGGTGGGGTTTCTGCTTCATAACCTTACTTTATCTTTCCTTCTATCATGCTGTCTTGCCAGTGGGTTTCAGCCCCCTGGCAAGTTCACTATGGATTCAATGTGACCAAAGAAAATGACAGTAAAACGTTTTTGGGGTGAAAGGATTAATTACTCAGCTTATTCTCCTGGCATTAGTTCGAGCCCTAGCGTCTCTGCCTCTGCCCAGCTCTCTATATAATGCAATAATAGCTTATTGCCTAAAGGTGTGGAAGCGGTAGCCTAGCAACAGGCCAGTTACATCAGGTGGTTTAAGTTCAGTGAGGATCCTGGCCATAGGAACCCCTATTTCCCCAAACAAAAAAATTGTTTTTTGTTCTATTGTTCATCAGATCTTCTGTCATCTTCCATGCCTGGGCATTTGTAGGCTTTATTAAGATTCTAGGCAAAAAGTAACTTGACAGCTGCAGATAAAAATGAAAGTTCCTGTGGCCAGGATTCTTACCTGGCCCTGGTTGGCTAGCTCACTACACACTGTGGGCAATACGTTGCTATTGACTCTATAAAGAGCTCCACCCAGTGCTCTGGGTGACATGGTGGCATGGCTGCAGGAGGAGTGGTGGCAGCGCCGGGGACAGAGGCCCAGAGGATGGCTGTGCAGGCAGAGGGGCCCAGAGGCACAGACTGGCTTGCTGCATACAGACTCACTCTGAGTCGACAAGATTTTAGTGACTGACCTGCCACCGTGGAAATAAAGTTGGTTATAACCTTTTACCCCAAGAATGTTCTACTGTCATTTCTTTGGTCACATTGAATCTATAGTGAACTTGCCCGGGACTGAAACCCATTGGCAAGACACAGCTTAGGGCTGAGCAGACAGTTTCGATTGCATTTTTCCAGAGTCATTTTGGACTGGAGCTGTCTCACTCATTTGTTTCTTCATTCATGTATTCAGTCATTCTAACATTGGGTACTCCCTCTGTGCCAGGTTCTGTACTAGGTTCTGGGAATCAGTATAATGAACAAGACAGAAATGGTTCCTGCTGTCCTAGAGCCTACAGTGTAGCAAAGAAGGCAAAAGAAAAACAAATAATCACAAGGAAGTCTGAGGAATGCCATGAGGTGAAAATCAGGAATGCACTGAGAGGGTACATATTGCAGGGGAACTAGATATTGCTTAGGGTGTCAGGAAAGATCTCACATTTTCTTAGATGACATTTGAGACCTGAGAATCAAGAAAAATTAGCTAAGTAAATGAAGTTAAGAAAGGTAATTCTAGGCAGCTGGTATACGCCAAGACTTAGAGGCCAGGTGACAGGGATTAAGGCCATGTCCATGTTAGTTCATTTATTAAGCACTCATTTACAGCTGGTGGGTTATATCATGCACCATCTTGGGGTCTAGGGATAATAAAACCCTCAATCAGGCATGGTCCCTACCTGCCCTGAAGAAACTGTCAGTAGTAGTGGTGTCATTTCTTGGTAACCAGTGTGCTAAGGTCACCCTAGATCTTGGACTCAGTCTTCTGGGTCCCATGTGACAGGACTTAACACCTTTAGAGAAACTGCCTGCCCTTGAGTGAGTGGCCCACCTCTGTCAAGCAGAGACGACATGGACCTCAGTTGGAAACTTACAACATTTGCTCTTATCCCTGGCTTCAGACTTACCAGATCCTTGGTTGATGGGGTTCATCTATAGACTTGAGGTTCATAGAGGTCCAGAAATTGTCTTTTATGCCAGTAGAAACCTAGAAGAGGCTTTTTGGCTGAGATGAAGTCACCTAGTTTTCAGAGCTCTGTGTCCTTGGTGTCTTGTCTTTGTTTTTCAGATTGATTGTATCGTCTCTGACCTATCCGTTGTCTTGAATACATCTCCAGTGTATTTAACTGTGTTTTTCAGAGTTCTGGCACTGTTCCTAGACAGAAGTCTTAGTGCTGGCTGCCTTGAACTGTGCACTGCATAACTCCAGGGTGTGCTGTTCATGCAGAGCGTGTTGAGAATGCGGCCAACCCTCCCTAATTGTGCAACAGCACGTCACTGTGGCGCTCGTTTAAGAGAAGTTATTTAAACACTGACTGTGTGCCTCAGGCTAGGTGGTTTATATTCTTTATTCATTTCTTAGTCCAAGTAATGCTCTGAGGTAAATACTGTTACTATTCTCATTTACAGATGAGAAGACTGAAGGTTCAGTGCAGCTAGTAAGTGGTGTCTTGGGATTAGAGCACAGGTCTGACTAAAGTTCCTGCTTCTCTTCCAGGACCAGCTATTTCCCAATGTGGTTATAGGCTTCAGGTCTTGCATGTCATCTCATTTCCATGGCTTCCTAGGATTGTCTACTTTGACTAATCTGTTTGGCCTTTCTGTGTCAGTAACCCAAGGATCTTAGCATAGCTGAAGCTAAGGAATGTGTCCTGCTAGAAAGATAGAGTCTTTTTTTTCTTTTCCATCTAAAATTTATTTTTGTATTTAGCATGAGGCAACAATGTAACTGTAGCTAAAGTCATTTTAAAAGAGTCAGTCTGGATTTGTAGGGCTGCCTTTCTTACTCCAGCTCCCCCAGCATTTTCAGTAGGATAGAAACTGGGGATAGCTCACTCGAAATGAATGTTGAGTGAAAAGGCTTTGAGTTGGGCTGTGTGGATGGTGAGATTCCCTCAGCTTCCTAGGCTGCAGGGCTGCTAGGGTTGGTTGGACCTTTATGAATAGTCCCTTTTCCCGGGCCTATTTCTCTTTCCGGGTTCTAGTTTCTCTTTTTTAGTAGGGGACTGGTCTCTTCACTGGGGATTCTGGAGCTACCGACCTTAGAGTTAGGAGGGCTTTTTTCTTTCCCAGGGTTGTCATGGGTATATGTGGTGTGGGAGAGGGATGTGTGTAAAGCAGAGTCTAGGGAAAGGCAGGAAAGGAGGTGGAGTGTGTATCAGCTGCTTTTCAGAATTCTTTCTTCTCTTGGAAGCTTTGTTGTCCCACCTGAGAAGCAGGGTCCTAAATAACACAAAGCCACTGCACTCACCTCTCTTGTGTTCCAGCTCCACCAGATTGCTTGCAGTTCCTGAAGCATGAAAGTTTTTTCATATCTCAGGTCTTTCTAGTACACTCTGCTCCCTCTGTCAGGAATGTCTTCCTCTCTACCCCTCATATACCCATTCATCCTTCAAGACCCAGGTTAGATGTCACCTTCTCAGTGATGCTGCCTTGATCTCTTCTCCTGTGAAGGTAGGCACATCCACTTTTGTGCCTCCACAGCACTTTGTCCAGGGCTCTGTTGAACTATGATTTTTCATTTAACTGACTGCCTTTCTCTCCACATCTTGAGCCTCAAGAGCATAAATTAAGTCAGTGTCTTATCCCTTTAGCAGCCACAGGGCCTGAGACTAGTGTACCAGTAATTGTTGAACTGAACTGCAGTAACAGCTGAGTCAGGAGTAGATAGTTGTGTACACATCCATAAACTAACAAAGAATTCTCTTCCATAAACCACTGTACTGTGTACCTTGCAGGTCCTTCAAACATGTGTTGTAGTAGCTGGCTTTCAGAGAGAACAGCATTGAGCTCCACAGATGTTATCTTTATCTGCTTTACCTTGCCCTTCAACTCACAATGCTCTTCTAAACCCCTGGGCCTGACCCAGGGAATGAGTAGGGAAGAAATGCCAGAAATGAGCCACTCTTGGCATCTTGAATCCTTGATTTTGCAGGTTCAGCCCTGTGGGGCAGTGCAAGAGGAGAAAGTGGAAATGAACCTGTTCCCTATTAATAGCAGCTAAAAGGGGTCTCCCCTAGATCGTGACTCATCACTGGTGCTGCATCAGGGGCAGCAACAAGGCACACCTCTTTTTGCATTCTGGATCTAAGACGATCAGTTCTTCTAAGTTAGCTCACTTTTCTCCCCCTGAGATTCTCATAGGACTGAGGGCCTGAAACAAATCTTACTGTGTTTGTTTTTCTACCATCGTCAGACCACAGACTGTAAGATTGTTTATTCTTATCCTTTCATTTTATAGAGGGGGAAGCTCAGGTCCACTGTAGGCACAGGCTAGCTCAAGGTCATGTGACTAGCATTAGTGGAGGTTAGACACTAGTCTTCCAAATTCCCAGCAGAGTGCTCTCTTCACTTGCTTGCTGCCTCTGATATTAGTTCCCTCTTTATATTTGCAGTTCCTGCAGATTGTGAACTTGCTGAGGTTGAGGCAGCCAGGAAACTTCATTCTTTTCCTTCCGTCACCCCCTTGCTCCTGGACAGGCTGGACACAGGAGACATTCAGGGAGAACTTGGTAAACAGCTGAATAAAAACCTAAGTTGGCTGAGGAAGACCTCATGGTCTGAGCTGAAGAAGACCAAGGAAAGCAGATCCCTTCCAGTTTCATGGGAATATCTGGTTTTTGTGATGATTCCTGTGGTTTGGCTTTCTCAGTGTTAAATGCAGCCTTGGCAGAAGCATGTAAGAGGTGTGGTTTCTAACACTGATGTTTTATCTGGTGAAAGCCAGGTCTGTGATGAAACTTCTGAGAAAATACCACGTCTGCGCTAGCTGAGGCTCTCTGGGTCTTTAGGCTCCTCCACTCCCCAGCAGCAATCATGGGACAAATTGTGTGCAGCACTGCAAACTCCATTACAAATAGATAATATTTGTTGAGAGCTTGCTATGATTTTTTGAACTATTTTAGGTGTTTTACAATTCTTTTAATCCTTACAATCCTCCATAAGTAGTTTCTATTATTTTGTGTTCTTTTAAAATTTATTTTATTGAGATGTAATTTACATACAAATAAAATGCACTGATTTTTAAATGTGTGGTTTGAATTTTGACAAATATATATACCTGTTCAACCTCTCCCTTGTGACCAATGTATAGAGTATTTCCATCAGTAGGTACTATTGTTATCCTCATTCTACAGAGGTGAAAAAACTGAGGTACAGAGGAGTTAAATGATTTGTCCAAGGTCTCATGGCTAGTAAGTGATAGAAGCAGGATTTGAACCCAGGCTATCTAACCCCAGAGCCGTATTCTTAACTACTGTGCTACATTGCCTTCCACTTCTTTTGAGGTCCAGCCATTGCCCCCCTTGTCTGGTGGATGAGCTTTAAGGGGTAAGATGATACAGGCTTAAAGTCTTGCCCTAAAGGGGCCTTGGGGAGCAAGAGGTCATGGGGTGGGCAGTGGCAAGGGATGAAACAGCTATCTCAGTACCCTAGAATACCAGGACCAAAGCAGGCAGAACAACCTGCCTTTTGCCCAGCCTTTGCCTCTTTAAGCCTACAAAGAATAGGGTGTACTACAGTGTCTCCTAACAAGGTATAATGTAGTGTCTGAAAATGGGCCTGGCTCCTAGGCTCACATAATTGAGATACAGAAATACAGAAGATGAGGACACAAGTGCCTCATATGCCCCAAGAGTGATATCTGTGGTAGACTGCAGCCAGTTCTGGACTGGCTAGGCACTATTAAGGGTAACATGGACAGGCCAGAGCATATGTAAAGGAGGCAAGATGGAGAGGGGTCTTGACATCTATTCCTTTGAAGGAGGGTTGAAGGAGCCAGATTTGGAAGTCCTAAAGAGAAAATGTAATCATTGTCTTCACACCCTCGAAAGGCTGTTCTTTTTATTTTATTTTATTTTATCTATTTTTTAAATTAAGGTATCATTGATATATAATCCTCTGAAGGTTTCCCACGAGTAACATTGTTGTTTCAACATCCACCCATATTATCAAGTGCCCCCACCTCTACCCCATTGCAGTCACTATCTGTCAGCATAGTACGATGCTATAGAGTTAATACTTGTCTTTTCCCTGCTGCACTGGAAAACCTGTTCTTTGAAAGAGAGAATCAATGTGTTTTACTGTGTGGCTTCAGAACGCATAATTAGAGCCCTATGGGTGGGACAGTGTAGCATCGTTTGGAAAAATTAAAGTACAACAGACATGACATACCCCATCATCTTGTCATCAGTTTGGAGTACAAATAAGGTCACATCTTTTTTCAAAATTAAGATTAATCTCTTGAATGAGTATGAAATTATCTGGAATTTTGCATGTCTCTCTTGGGGCCTTTCCTCTTTCTTTTCTTTCTGAAGTATTCAAGAACTCTAAGGGCTTACTTAATCCAAAGGAGTTACGCTTAGTTCCAGAAAGAGAACTAGGGAATCCTACTGGTCTGCTTGTGGGCCCCATTTTTTCAGCTTCTATCAATGACACACAGTGTGGCTTTTAAAAGCGGACTTCTCACAGTATGCTGCTTCCTTACTTGCTGTGGCCACGAGGACTTGGTTCTGCATATGTTGCAGTGGCTCTCTGAGCGAGAAGGGTGGTGATCCTTCAGTGTTACCCTTGGCTGAGGCTCCGCTGTGGGTGCTTGGGCTCTCAGAGTGAGTGCTCTTAATATCGTATGTGTATAAACTCCTCCACTGGAGGAGGGAACTCTTAAAATCACCAGTTGGCTGTGTCTAAAAGTGTTTCTAGATTTAGCCACATTCCTGCTCCAGAGCCAGCTTTCTTCCATGGTCATTTTGGTTATAGTACTGAGCTTCGAACACCCATTCAGGCTTTCTCTTTTCTCAGCATGAGTGCATACTGTAGGCTCTTTGCGTCCCTTCCTACCTGTATTTGACTTAGGATCTTAGTCTGTCTGAGAAATTCTAACAGCATTGAACCTCAAAAGAAAGAAGGCCAAGGTTTCAGTCTCTGATCCCGGGAGGGCTTTGGGCTCTGTGCGTATTTGTATTCATTTTCCCCATCTTTGCATACCAAGGAATATTGGGAAGTCTTTGCCAAGTCCTAAAAGGTCACGTTGTATCCTTTTCCCCAAGGGTAATGTGTGCCCACTTGCTTTATATTTGTATGGTTAAAAGGGGGCCCCTGAAAAACAAAGGTCTGCCCCAAGGTCACTTGATGTTTCTAGAGATGACAACTTTAAAATGGCAGTTTTTCTAACTAAAGTAGTTTGAATTTAATCTGGTTCCCTGCTATACAAGGAAGATTTTTCAAACTACTAGAGGGCTACTGTGAAGGAATGACAAATTTTTTAATAGACCACTAAGCAGAATGAGTAAGGTTAGTGAGAAGGAACAACTGGACGATGCATTCTGAACTGATTTTTAAACACTTCTACTTATGGAGTGACTCTTGCTAATTACCTCCACTATCACCAGAGTAGCTTCAGCAAGGTACTCACTCCTTTTCTGTTTGGGTCCAAGTTGGGCACAGGAACTTTTCTGTGTTACTATGTAATGGAGCCCTACATAGAATGTCTAGACGAGAATTTTCTAAAGACTCAGGAATAGCAATAGAAAAATAAACATAGTTACTGAAACTAGATAATCTGGTTTATAAAATGTTGGTTAATTTCTGGAGTACTCAGAGGACATACACGTAGACAAGTGCCATTATGATTATATGGTGATGGGATGGAAGAAAGAAAATAGATGGTTGTAAGTTAGGATGAAATGGTCTCCAAAGGGCCTTCTAGCTCTGAGATTCTGTGTTTCTTCTAGGCCTTTACAACTTGAAAATTCTAGAACTGACTTTGTGCTGTGATTCCTGGAAATCTCACAGGCCCACCAGAGGGTCAGGAAAGTGGGTGACTATGACTCACATTGAGGTTACCACTGATTATGTTTCCGCATTTCTCCCAACCACTACTTTCCCCTTAGGTCAGAGAAATACAGATATAAAACACAACCTCTTATGTTATATATGCCTCACCACAGTTAAAAAATATATATAGCCTTACACTTTGTCCATGATATTGACCTTTTTTTTTCCTCATTTGACCTTCTCAACACCTTGTGATATGGGTGAGGAGGCACTTGTTTTCTGTTTTTAGAGGTGAAGAAACCAAGGTCCCGAGTAAAGTGATCTGCCTTCCAGATTGCACACCAGATTGACTGGTATCTTCAGTGCTCTCAATAAATATTTGTCGAATAAATAGACAGATCAGAACTGGAGTCCAGAGTCCTTGTTCCCTTCTCCAGTGTTTTGCTACCAAATTATCCTGAGTCCCCTGGGGGCATTCTGGGAGCATCTTTAGGATTGGGTGGTTTTTGCTGACCTTCCCTTTGGGATTCCCTCATTCTATAGCTGTGTGCACTCTTCAGAGAGCATCATCCCAATTGTGTTCCATACAGAGTGGGAAGACAAAAATCACTCCACCCACTGTAATTCTTTTTTTGTTGCTTGTTTTCTGGGATCTTCACATCATTGCTGACAAGAGTGACTCATAGACTTCACTATGTGGTTTTCTTGGTTAATAGAACTTTTTCCTTAGCTCTAGAAGAAATTAATTAATAGTTATGTGTGGCTAAAGCACAGGTGTTTAGCAGCTTTATCCAGAACACAACAGCTTTCTCTTTTAGCTGAGCCCAGACCTATTACTTTGGTTTATAAAGCTCTGCAGCCACTGTGTGCCTGATTATGTGTCAAGTGCTGTAGGGGAGGCCCTTGGTAAGGGACTTTGAGTCCAGTTGGATAGATATGAAACATAAATAAACAAGAGAATAGTTTAAGATAGTTTTTAATAAAATAGTGTATATATAAGTATATACATGTGGGGAATAGGTCAGAAGGGACTTAGAAGGGATAGTAGAAAGAGGTGAGGCATATATATCATAATGTTATCCAGCCATAAAAAGAAAAGAAATCCTGCTATTTTCAACAACATGGATGGATCGAGAGGGTATTATGCTCAATGAAATAAGTCAATCAGAGAAAGACAAATACCAAATAATTTCACTCATTTGTGGAGTATAAAAACAAAGTGAAACAGAAGGAACAACAACAAAAAGCAGTAGACCCATAGACAACGAGAAGTGACTAGTGGTTATCAAAGAGGAGGGTTTGGGGAGGGTGGGGAGGGAGAAGGTGATTAAGGGGTGCTGTAATTTGCAATCACAACATAGGTTGGTCACTGGGAAGGCAGTACAGCACGGAGAAAACAAGTAATGACTCTGTAACATCTTACTACGTTGATAGACAGTGACCACAGTGGAGGGGTTGAGGACTTGATAACATGGGTGAATGCTGAACCACTGTTTTGTGTATGTGAAACCATCATAAGATTGTGTATCAATGATACTTTAATAAAAAAAAAGAAATGAACCGTTTGTGTTAGAAAGAAAAAAAAACAGTGTACACTTTAGAAATGTGGGCCATTGCTAAGTTAACTCTCTGAACGATTTTTTTCTTATCTGTAAAATGGGCATAGTAAATAGCCCCATAGGGTTGTAGGATTAAATGAGATAGTGTGGCTAAAGCACTAGTATAGTGAGTGATGTCTGGTAGGCATTAAACTGGTAATAATTCCCTTCCTTCCTCCCCTTTTCTGGGAGCCTTTCTCCAGGAGCTAAGCCTGAAAGGTTGACTAAGATTTCAGGGGAGGAGAAGAAGGTTGATAGCAAGCCATGAATGAAGGGGTAGGTCCCATGAATGTGTCGGTCTGGTTGCAGTGGCGGGTACATGGAAGAAACAGAAGTAAAGCTGAAGAAGCAGAAGTCTGGACTTGATTTAAGAGATGTTATTATGGAAGGTGTATTTAAACCCTGTACACATGTGTGTAAATACATAAAGAAAGCCCTTCTTGTACTCTATAGTGTAGTGCAGTAGCTAAGAACTTGGACTCTAGTGCCAGACTGCCTGTCTCTAAATGTCACCACCTAGTTTACTTCTCTGTGCCTTAGTTTCTTGATTTGAAAAATGGAGATGATGATAATGATATCTTGTAGGGTTTTTCTGACGGTGAATGAGGTAACAAATATGAATTGCTTAGAATAGTGCCTGACACATAGCGTTGCATAAATGCTAGCTGCTATAATAATTATTTAAATGAAACAAAACTTTTATAAAACCATGTGTGTCCTTACTGATGAACTCTGATGATTAAAAAAATAACCTTATCTATTAACTGAGGGATTGCTATCTGCAGCTTGGCAGACCTCTGCTGTAGATAATGAAGAAATCATCAACATGGTGAGCAAGGTGAGGCCTGTGTAAAGTGGTGGTGAACAAGATCTGATCAGGAAGGTGCAGGATTAATAAGAGGAGGAGACTTGGCAGTGGGATCTTGAGATAGGGTGTGTCAATGTTCAATCATCTAGAATAGCACATTTGTTGCATTTAGAGGTAATTCCCGGTAGGGTTAGGCAGGAGAAGTATAGGATTTGGGCAACCTGGTTCAAGAACCTGAGTTCTGGTGAGGGAAATGCAGCAAAACTAAAGCAAACAGTGCTGCTGTAGAAAAAGCATCACTACACATTTTTTGAGTGGATACATGTTTTCTGAATAAAATAGGGTGATCATTGAGGACTATAGGAGGCTGGAAGTTCACCTCAAAGTAGGCAGTTCATGTGTTGGGCTTGATGGTGGGTCAGGATTTGATCATAGATCGGGGGTTTGGGGAGTGGGGGTTGCTGCATGGGGATGAGAATGGGTATAGTTTGTGCTCAAGTTAGTAGCTAAACTACAAACAACCCAGTTTCTCAATTCTATTGAGTTCTGCAGAGCAGCATTTCTTAAGCGGTCAGATAATACCTAGACTGCATGTGGCAGTCTCATCACATGGGCTGCATAAGTAGGCCCCATTTCCTGGGAAGAGTGGTGTGTGGTGCTCACTTGGCATATTGCCAACTTTTGCAGATTTTCAAGTCCTGCAAGGGCGAGGCTGAGCTGGCATTCTGTGGGGTTGGGGAATGGTAAGGGTGTCACAAGCAGCTACTTGCATACATTTGGACAGTGCTTCAGGGAAGGGCCTGAGGACCTGCTCCTCTGCCCTTATTTCCAGTGCTGCTTATGCTATGTTCGTAGGCTGGGCCTAGCTGGAACATGGGTTTGGTGATGGGTGGATAGGGTGGCAGGAACTACTGGGTTTGGGACTTCCACTGAATGGTCTGTGGTTTGGTATGAGCTGTTTGCTTTGTTCTGTGTTTTTGCAGCATTAAAGGACATTTGTCTTTATCTTTGGCCAGTCAAGGTTAAGCCGCAAGAGGTTGCATTTGAACTGGACTATTTCTCATTTTGGCTGGCTCTAAGTTTTAAGTCTTAAGACCATTAATGGTGGTGGCCACCAGCAGAGCTCTTTGTGTGATAAAGTGGTTCTGGCTGCTGTGAGAGCCAGTTTGCAAAGCAGGAAGCAGAAGTGTGTGAGGGCAAGATAGAACAGTCTTTTGTAGAGTCTCAAGCTTATTATACACAGAGCTCTGTTGTCTGTTTGAGTCCAGGGTATAGCCAGGTCCATTGCAGAATTCGATGGACTTTACCTAGAGCAGACACCCCCAGAGGGGTAATACTTATTTTTGAAGGAACCAGGGCTTTTATCCTAAGGCAACTCTTCTGCTAGAAACCTGGGACTCTTTAATGTGCCCTTAGAGACCTCTCTAATTCTGTCTATGCAGGCTCAGCTTTCTGACTTAACAGTTGTTGCATTTTCCCTAAGACTAAGCCAATGGCATGTTCTCAGGGAAGCCTTTCCCTGACCCTTGAGGGACAAATTAGTCACTTTGCTTCCACAGAACTTGATATTATACTTTGATTATAGCTCTTTCCTTATATCCTGATTTCCCTGTGTTCTCCACAGGGAATGTAAGCTTTTTTTCTTTTTCTTTTTTCTCCTCCTTCCTATGATGCTTTAATAAAAAAGATTATTTACTGTTGAACATAGCTTTTTCCAAAAGAGCCACAAGCCAAATTCAGGGTTCAAAAAAGAAAGAAAGAAAAATAAATAACCAATCTTCTGAAATAGGGGGAAAATACACCAAAGAACAAACACAACTTTCCTTTGTTCCTTTTCTCCATATCTCCCACAGCCGTATTGGTAAGACTTGAAGAAAACAAGTCATCACATATATACAGCATTTACATAGTCGATAGAAACAAATAAGTTAGTCAAAACATGGCTTAATCTACAATTATGAAGCACAAACTTAAAGATAAGCTTTTTGAAGGCAGAGTTTTTTTTTTAATTGTGTGGCTGTAGCGCCTAACTTACATTATATATAGAAGAAACATCAAGAATGAATGAATGAATGACTTAATCGTAGATTTTCAGTACTTTTCCTTCTTATTAGGAGCTCAAGACCCCAGCTGAGTTGATGTGATAGGTGGACCTCAGGCTGGGACCAAATTTGAAATCTTCTTTGCAGACTTAAGGTCATATTAAATGTTCTCCCCTAACCTTTCGTTTTTCAGCATTCCTTTCTTCTTTAATTGCCATTTAAAGATCTGTATGCGGAAGATGAGCCGGTGGAAGGGAATGCTTCCCTCAGGAGGTGGTCTCTAATGGCAGCCAAGGCTTTGTGGTTGATTAACTCCCTGATCCAATCACTGACTTTGAGGCACCCAGGGAGGGAGCATGGGTATATGTAAGCAGAGCTTAAGAACTCTGTATGCATATATGGTGAGAGGGTGGACCAGGGGAGTGGGGATGAGAGTGATGGTGAGATGAAAAGAAGAATGGTCAGAGAAATCTGGAGTTTTCAATTCTTCCTCAATAACATGTTTTGGATTTTTGTTTTGGTGGTCTAGTCAGAGTAGGTAGTTTAGTAGACAGAGCAGAGTTAAGAGATTTGACCTTTTTCTTTTTTTAATTAAAGTATCATTGATATACATTCTTATGATGGTTTCAGATACACAACACAGTGGTTCAACTTTCACTCATATTATCAAGTCCTCACCCCCTCCACTGAGGTCACTGTTTATCAACGTACTAAGATGTTATAGTGGAGACTTGAGTTTTTTCTGCCTCCAATTCACTGTCACTAGGACAAACCACGAGCACTCTGTTGGTCTCATTTTTCTCATTTGTCAAGTGGGTTCAGGAATCACTGCTCTGTCTGACTCCCTTGACTATAGTGAGAATTGGATGAGAAGGCTCTGCAGAACAGAGGTGATGGTGCCCTGACGAGAGTGGGAGAAAAATATAGTGACTGGTTGCCGTCTCATCTTTTCTCACCAGAGTCTTTCTGTCTCTGGAGAAATCAGCTGTTGTAGCCCAGTCCTTGATACTCAGGTTTCTCTAGCTTTTCTATTCTTTACAGACTCTAGACAGTCACTCTTCATTATGTAATGTGGGTGACCCTGTAAGGCCAGTTGTCCCAGCAAGGCCTTCTATTGCCTCTGACTTCACCCATCAGGGTACTCACCGGGCTGTCTTGCCATTGTCTGTTTGAAGGTAGCTAGTAAGAGTTTAGGTTCTAGAGTCAAGCAGCACAGTTGTGTGCTCTTGAGGAAGTTACTTAATCTCTCTGTACCTTAGTTTCCTATCTGTAAAAGGAGAGTAGTAGTAACTGCCTCACTGGGTTACCGTGAGAATTAAATGAGGTAGTATGTGTAGAGAACTTAGAACAGTGCTGGGCATATAATATGCATTCAAAAAGGTCCCAGAGACAGTTAATTATTACTTAACTGTCCCTTCCCTGACTGGAACTCCTATAGGTCAGGGACCCTATCTGTTTCCTCATGGTATCCCTAGCCCGTAGTACAGGGTTGGAACAGAATATACTTGCTAGGTTCTTGCAGCTGTATAAATTTGAATACTGTATCTGCTGTATACACTACTAACTTACAACTATGACCAGGAGTCTTGTCTTCTCTAAGTCCTAGTTTCCACATCTGTTAAATGGGAATCATAATCCTTGACTTGTAGGGCTGATGTCAGAATTGAATATATATGAAATATGGGGCATTGTGTAAATGTAATTCCCCAACTGCATAGTATGTGGAAGCCCAGTAATTGGCTAATTACTATGATACCTCCTAGTGGCCTGCTTCTGAGTTCCTTCTGAGGTGCTGTTTTTCTGATATTTGGGCCTAGGACAAAAGAAGGAAACAGTATGATGGAATTTCCCTTAGCATTTCCGGACTTTTCTATCTGCCTGCGCTGCTGCTTCTTCTTTAGATTCTGAGTTGCTAGAATAGCCAGAATATTTTTCTGCCTCTTAGTTTCCAAAGTGTCTTAAACAACCAGGGCACTTTTGTTTTGGTTCCTTTAAGCTTGCTCTATTTGGTCCTTGTTGTCCTTTGTCAGTGTTAGTATATCCTGCTTATTTTCAGTTTCCTGACCTGTTGTCCTTTTTCCAAGGCCAGAACAGCACCCACATCATCTGAGATAAATCACTTTATCTGGGCCACTCTAAGAGGGAAGCCCACGGGTCTGGGAGGTAGGAGACCTGAGTTCAAGTTCTGGCTCTGCCTGTCAGCTGTGTGATCTTGGGCAAGGCTCATTTCCTCTTTGGGTCTCAGGCTTCTCATCATTAAAATGAAAGATTTTAACCAAGTAAGTGGTTTCTAAGGGTCCTTAAATTTTGAGTGTGAGTTTGGACAAGTCATTTTTCAGTTTTTTTGAGGTGGTGGTGGGCATCCTAACTTCCTCATCTGTGAAACTAAGTAGGTTGGATCAAATAATTTACAAAGTCACTTCTAGGCCTGCATATTTTCTCCTCATTTTTTTTTTTCTGCCTTGTATTGCTTTCTGTAGCATTTCTGTGACAGTTAACAGCTGTGGACAGGAAGCCCTTGAACACTTCTAACTTGGCAAAGGTTGCTGCTCCTTCTGAACCTCATCCCAGCCCATTTCCTGTGTTTACAGCATTTGCGTTTTTCACTTAGTGACAGGCCTGACAGGTCATACTCCAGTTCTCCTTGCATGGCCTGTGCAGGGTCTACTAAAATGTGCATTAATTTGGGAGTTGGGAGACAGGATTTCAGTCTCCATTCAGCTGTGTTACCTCAGGCAGGTCACCTCCCGTCTCAGAGTTCAATGTCCTCGTCTGTAAAACCAGAGAATTTAGTTAAGGAGTCTTTCTGGCTCTATTATTATAGGATGTGAATGTTTACCTCCCTTATATTCCCCATGAAGGGCCCTCTGTTTAGTCTGTTTCTTCTACATACTCCACCCTGGGAAGGATCCATGTGGTAACCAATATGCATTTATTCTTATCAAGACTCTGGAGACAGACAGAATCCAGTACCAGCCCCACTTCACCATTTGTGTGACTTGAGCAAGTCACTTAGTATATCTGGGCCTCAGTTTCCTCATCTTATATTGAGGGTAATAAAAGTATTGACTTCACAAAGTGGTAGAAGAGACAACATATGTAGAAGTCCCAACATAGTTTCTGATATGATCATCTTCCATTTCTCCCTTAAACAGTTACAATGTACTTAATACTGTTCTTGTAGAGGAGGTAGAAGGACTCAAGTCCCACTCTAGAGGTGCTAACAGACTAGTTGGGGGCAGAACTCGATTATGGTTAGAAGAAACCTTATAATGTGGTGTCTGGACTAGATTGGGTGCAGTGTTTTGACATCAGAGGGGAGACTCCCAGGGCCTGGAGTGGTTAAAGAAGGCTGGTAGACATAGGACTTTCTCTGGGCCTTGAGGGGCTGGCAGGTTTTAAACATGAGAAACTGGAGGGAGAATAATTATAGGAACCCATTTCCCCTTCTCAAGCTCTGGTACTTTGCATAAGTCAGTTTCACATATATCTTCCTCTCTCTTCATCTCAACGGTTATTGTCCAAGGGATTTATTCTTTTCCTGTTTTATATTTTTAAGAGAAAAACTTTAGGGCAAGGGATAATACAACATTTATTCAGAACAAACTTGTTTTACTTTCATCAATGGACTCTAGGAAGTTTGCATACTTCTAAAAACTTAGAAAATTTATTATCCTAATAGAATAATTTTTATGCTACATTTTATAGATGGAGAAACAGTGCCTCCAAAAGGTTAAGCAGCTCTTTCAGCTCGATATTAACAAGTTATAGTGACAAATCACAGGGGCCCTACGTAATAATTGAGTACGGCTTAAGCCACTTTAGAAGATCAGTATAATTTAGCATTTCTCTGTTGTGTCTGTCTATTCACCCAAGTTCTCAGTAATCTGTAATAGAGTCTTTTAATGCTTATCTTCCAGAGATAGCTATCCTACTCCTGGCTCCTGCCTATGCTTACCTCTTGTTCTTACCAGCAGTTCTCAGTTCTTTAGTCACCAGTTCTGCCTCTCTACCCCAACCTTAGATCTCTTAATTCTCAATTTTTCCCAACTATTTACCAAGCACCTACTATATGCCAGACTAGAGAGAGATGCACATACCAGCTTCTGCTTGGATCTTTCAGTATTGTGGTTATACAGCCAATCATAACAAAAACAACTTGGTAGTAATTGTGTGCTTATATGTAGAGTACAGTGTGCCATACTCTATGTGAAGTACTTTATTAACTAATTTCATTCTCACAACTCTATGAGGTAGGTACTATTTTTTCCTTATTTCATGGACAATGAAACAGAGAGGTTAAGTAATTGATCTCAATTGTGATACTCAGAAGCACAGTGACCATGAAAGCATAAAAGAGGAGCTCCTAATCTAACCTGAGGAGTCAGGGTAGAAAATGCTTCCTAGAGGAATTAGAAAAAAGGCTAAGTAGAATCTTGAAACTTGAGCAGGAATTAGTAGAATGGGACAAGGATATTGCAGGAAGAAGGAACATCATGTACAAAGCCACAGTGAGTTTTGCATATTTATGGAACTGAAAGTGTTTAGTATGGTGGGAGTGTAGGGTGCATGGGAGTGAGTGGGATGGGATAAGGTTAGAAAACTCAGTAGACACCATTTCTTGAAAAGCCTTATATTCTTTGCTACATTGTATTCATTATATGGGACATTGGTTCCCTATCTTGGGGATTTCAAACTCCGAAAGGGATCCTTGAAGGGTATCTCATGAATCCATATAATTTCCTTAATCATTTTTCAGTTGGTGGGTACTAAAAGTACTATTACTATTATATGGAGCTTTTTTGAATTCCTTATTGAAAAAAGTTAGGGATCACTGTTGTAGGAGTTTGGAAGCCCTGCAAAGGGTTTTTAAAAAATTAAAATGTTAAAATGGGTATAGAGAGCAAGTACCTCAACATAATAAAGGCTATATATGACAGATGCACAGCCAACATCATACTTAACAGTGAGAATCTGAAAGCTTTTCCTAAAGACAAGGATGCCCACTCACCCCACTTTCATTCAACATAGTACTGGAGGTCCTAGCCATGGCAATCAGACAACACAAAGAAATAAAAGGCATCCAGATTGGTAAGGAAGAAGTTAAACTGTCATTGTTTGCAGATGACATGATATTGCCCATAAAAAACCCTAAAGAATCCACTCCAAAACTACTAAATCGAATATCTGAATACAGCAAAGTTGCAGAATACAAAATTAATACACAGAAATCTGTTGGATTCCTATATACTAATGATGAATGAGCAGAAAGAGAAATCAGGAAAACAATTCCACTCACAATTGCATCACAAGGAATAAAATACCTAGGAATAAACCTAAACCTAATCAAGGATGTAAAAGACCTATACCCTGAAAACTACAAGACACTCATAAGAGAAATTAAAGAGGACACCAATAAATGGGAATACATCCAATGCTCATGGATAGGAAGAATTAATATTGTCAAAATGGCCATCCTGCCTAAAGCAATCTTCAGATTCAATGCAATCTCTGTCAAAATACCAATGGCATTCTTTAACAAACTAGAGCAAATAGTTCTAAAATTCATATGGAACCATGAAAGACCCCCAAATAGCCAAAGCAATCCTGAGAAGGAAGAATAAAGCTGGGGTGAGGGGTGTGTTATACTCCCTGACTACAAGTTCTACCTCAGAGCCACAGTAATCAAAACAATTTGGTCCTGGCACAAGAATAGATCCATAGATCAGTGGAACAGAATAGAGAGCCCAGCTATAACCCCAAGCATATATGGTCAATTAATATATGATAAAGGAGCAATGATATGCAATGGGGAAATGATAGCCTCTTCAACAGCTGGTTTTGGCAAAACTGTATAGCTACATGTAAGAGAATGACACTGGATTATTGTCTAACTCCATACACAAAAGTAACCCCGAAATGGACAAAGACCTGAATGTACCTCATGAAACCATAAAACTCTTAGAAGAAAACATAGGCAAAAATCTCTTGAGTATAAACATGACCAACTTTTTTCTGAACACATCTGCTTGGGCAAGGGAAACAAAAGCAAAAATGAACACATGGGACTACATCAAACTAAAAAGCTTCTGCACAGCAAGGACACCATCAGTAGAACAAAAAGGCATTCTCCCTACACTATGGGAGAATGTTTTTGTAAATGACATATCTGAGAAGGGGTTAACATCCAAAATATATAAAGAACTAACATCCCTCAACACTCAGAAAGCAAATAATCCTATTAAAAAATGAGCAGAGGATATGAACAGACAATTCTCTATTAAAAAACTGTAGATTTACATGCAATTAATAAAAACTCAGAGAGATCACTGGGAAACTCAGTTTCCTCTACAGTAACATGGTGAAAAATATTGCAACCAGAATATTGACATTGACACAATTCACCAATTTTGTTCAGATTTCCCCAGTTTTACTTATAGGCATGTGTGTGTGTATTAAACTCTTTTATAGTACATAAGTATCCTTCATGTGCCCCTTTTACCCACACTCTTCCTTCCTTCCCCTTCCCTGCCTCTAACCCTTCTGTCCTCCATCTCTAAAGTTTTGTCCTTTCAAAAATGTTATGTAAATGGAATCATAGAGTTTGTAACCTTTTGGAATTGACTTTTTTTTTTTTCTCCGTGTAATTCCCTGGAAATTCAGGTAGTTGTATGTATCATTACTTTGTTCCTTTTTACTGCTGAGTAGTAGTCTATTGTATATAAGTACCAGAGTTGAACTGTTCACCTGTTGAAGAGCATATGAACCGATCCCAGTTTTTGGCTGTTACACATAAAGCTTCTATAAACATCTGTGTACAAGTTTTGTATAAACCATAAAGGATTTTATTCAGGAGAGTGGTCTAGTTAGAGTTGAATTTTAGAAAAATTATACTGACTGCTTTGGTAGAGGATGAGTTTGAGAGCAGAGACACGAGCTCAGTGAGGAAACTGGTGCAGTAACCAGGCAAGATACACTGAAATCTGAACTCAGTTCTTGGTGAGCAAGAATATTCTTTGCCATAGAGGCCTTTCCTTAGAAGTCACATCAGGCTGTGCAGGTGACAGAGCAGGGTGGGTGAGCCTGGGCTGTAAGCAGGCTCAGGCAGATGTCATTTTGGACAGTCATCCCCTTTCAGGGATGATGCTCTGTTACAGTAAGCTGAGAACTGCATCAGCTAAGGAAGGACTGTGAACCTAGTTCTTAATACGATCATCCTGACTGCAAGAATTTTCAATAGATATTCTTGATTATCTTCTCTCAAGAAAAAATAAGGGGCCCAGTTATCTTTCTTGTATTGTTTGAGTGGAGGCTTTTATGGGACAGAAAGATGATGAGAAACTCTCTTCTATTTCTGATCTCTTTTGGAGCCCAGGAATGTGTTCTCTGGTAAGCCAGCCAGCAGTGGGCCTGGGAGACTTGAGGATGACCTCTTATTGCTATGGAAACTAGAATCCACATTGTTTTCACCCCATACACTGGCTCCTCAGTGTTTATATCTTCAAGGCATTTATCACTGTGCTCTTGAGGCTGCTGTGATCAGAACTGATTGTTGGGAGCCAGTCCCACTTCTGAACCCAGAAGGATATAATTGTAAGGGTCCACTAGAGGATTGGGTACTGCACAAAGTCCTTATTGGGGCAAGTCCTTGGGTGCCCACCCAAACACTTTCAGAAATCTGTTTTGAGTTTGTTTGTAATTATGTTTTTGGCCATCTCAAACTCTGAAAGTGCTGGCCAGGACACAGGAATATTTGGGTCAGGTGCCAGATCAGAGAATTTGGGTAGCTTTTGAAAACGAGTGTGTTGATTTAATTTCTCTGAGGCTGTCACACTACTTGGCACAGACACTTTTATAATGTAAAGACCTGTGGTGTGTGGGACCCCAAAGCTGAGAAAGCAAATATTCAAAATCTATAAGTAGCTTCTAGTTGTCCCTAGACCAGGTATTGTATTGCTTAGCACTTGGCCAAAAAAAAAAGGGGAACACCAGAAAAATCAGGCTCCGTTTGCTGCACTTGGAAAGATAAGACAGGTAAAGCTAAGAATAGAGAACTGACAAATGAGTGACCAACATTTTTATAGGGCTTTTCTGTTTTTCAAAGAACATTACTGATTTTCAGTTAAAATTAATCCTTAGAAGTAGTCAGGGAATAGGAGAGCTGAAATCCAAAGACCCACCTCTACGACTTCGGCAATTCAGTATAGATTTTAAAAATTGGAGAGTATGTCGGGGTGGAGGGAACACTGGAGGCCAGAGAAGTGTGTCTTACTTCTGTATGTATTCTCAGTGCCTTTGGCTAATCCAGCCAGCTAGTTCAATGTTTAGTACATAGCTGTTTGGGAGTAATTTATAAATGTTGAAATGGCAGCGTGTGAACACTGAACTGGGAGACAGGCACTTTTAATTCAGTCAGAAAGGTTATAGAAATAAAAGGGCAGGCAAATAGGCTATTAAGCAAATGGACAAGAGTCCAAAGCCCTGCAGGAGACCTAGAAGTAGGTACAGGGAGTCAGAACAGCTAGAAGACTCCTGTAGAAGAAGTCCAGGTTGTTGAGGTCATGGCTTGCTTGGTGGGGACTAAATTTAGGGGTTAGCCACCTTCTTATGGAAGGAGGCTTCTTGTGAGATTAAAGTTTGAAGAAAAGAATACTGAGAGGAGGAAGGAGGTAGAAATGGGACATGAAAGGGGTGGTTGAGAGGAGAGAAGGCTGAAGATTTCTTCATCTCTTCTAGCAGATGATTAGGCTTCATACACTTAAACAGAAGCATATTCTTTTGCTCCTTTTGCTCCTCCCAGCAGAGGGTATCAGGGACTCAGCATTCCTTCTCTAAGTCCTAATGAGGAAGGGGTCTCTGTCTAGTGCTGGACACTGAAGAAGTTAAGGCAAAACTAGGGAGTTGTATTTACCGTGTGCGGGAGATAACACAAGCCCAGCTGGGATGTCTGTGTTTGCCTTTAATAGACAAAAACCTGACGGAAACAACCCCTATTTGTGGGCCTTGGAGAGAAGAGTTAGTAGTTCTAGGGAGCATCTTGCGCAGTCTCATCTGCATCTCCCAACCATAGCCTTGCCTCAGGACGTGGTACAGGAGGTTGGTGAGGCTTCTGATCTGGTTCTGCCACTACTTTGCCAGTCAACCTAGAGCAAAACAATCCCATTTCATGGCCTCAGTCTCCTCCGGCATAAAGTGATCAGTGGCTCTTGATGACTTCCAAAGCCCTTCTAACTCTGCCATTTAGAACCTGAGTACAGTAGGGATCCCACCATCCATTACTCCCATTCTGTGCCAGGAGCTTTGGCAAGATTGGTAAAAAGTACCCTTTGACTTTGAATCCTTAATAAACCAAACTGTGTGTGAGGCTGTGCTCCTTGCTCTTATGCTTGATGTGCCTGGGTTGTCCTCCCTTCTACTCCTCCTGTCTTCTACCTGTTGTCCAGACTGTGGTATCTCTCGCTGTTCTGGTCTCTTGCCCCTCACCATATTATACTTTGTGTCTTTGTGATTCATGTACTGTGCTCATTCTAGCACTTTTTTGGGTAAGGAATATGTTTGTTGAAATCTGAATTTGCTTCTTCATGCACAAAGTTCTCCTGGGTATTCATTTGTTCATTCAACAAATGTGCATGGAAGCCCAGCTGTTGTGCTAGGGACTTGGCTAGGTACTATGTGTTGGCCAGAAACTAGGATTCAGCCATGAAGAAGACAGCCATGGTCCTGCCACTATGGAGCTTACAGTTTAATGAAAAGGACAGACATTAAGCAAATAATCACACAAGTAATTACAATTGTGAGAAGTGTTATAAATGAAAAATATGGCATGCTTTGGAGATGTATAATGTGAGCCTAAGCCAACATTTAAAAGTCAAGAGAAGAAACCTGCTTTGCACCTTAGGGAAGAAGAAAGATTTATTCAGCAAATCTATGTTGAATATCTACTATGTGCCCGGCACTATAGGAGTCCCTGAGGCCACTGCAGTGAGCAAAACAAGTTTCTACTCTTGTGAACTTACTTCTATTGGAGGGAGATAGATAATAAACAAATCAATGAATAAATATTCATTGTAGTAGTAGGTCACTATGAAAAAATGAAAAATACATGAGCTCTGCCCTCCGATATCCTCAAATAACTGGAGTTCTAAGTTTACAGAGGTAAAGACCATAAGAAGTACAAAGTCAGAAATGCTGGTGGAACTTAGAGGTATAGCTCATTATTTTGCATACCGAAGGTTATATAGTTAATGTTTAATGGATTATATATTTATCTATTTATTTATTTATTTTCCACTAAGGACTTTCTTTAATTATAGTTCATTATAAATTTAAAAAATTGTTACTGGAATAGTCCAATCACAGGTTAGAGGAAAAATATATGTGATATTATAATCAACATATATTTTTAAAAGCATGCTAATGAATTGAAAAATATCTACTGATTATACACACATTGTAAGTTATGCTTTTTTTTAGACTTTTATTTTTTCAGAGCAGTTTAGGTTTACCACAAAATTGCGAGGGATGTAAAGAGATCTCCTACATATCACCTGCCTCAACACATGCATAGCTTACCCCATTATTAACATTACCCACCAGACTGGTATATTTTTTTTGCTGAGGTTGAACCTACATTGATATATCATAATCACCCAGGTCCAGCTTACCTTTAGGTTTACTCCTGATGTTGTATGGGTTATTTTTTAATATGCCCTTGCTGGGGGGAAGATTGAGGAGTCTTTCGTGTTAGCACTGCTTGGATAGCTGAAACCTGTGCCAGCTTTGTCCAGAAGATAAGGCTCTTCTAAATTCCTGACCCCTCCTGAGAGGAGCTGGACCTCTCCTTGGGTATGAGGACATGATGTTCTAAAGGGGCAGCAGCATCCCTAAGTAGGCTGCATTTTACTCAGCCCAGGGATCTGACTCCTCTTTGTTCTGCAGCTAGGTTTACCATGTGCTGTATTCCAGGGACGACCTTTCTTGCCAGTTCCAGGTCTCATATCAGTTTTGCTTCTCAGCCCTTTACCTTTTTGTCTAGCAGGTTTTCCCTGCCATTTCCTTGCCCTCACCACCCATACCTGTTCTCATACTAGGTTCCATGTCATTTTATCTCTCAGGAACCTCATGGCCCTTGGTTGAATCTGAAAGTCTTCCTAGGGCTAGTGCTCTCAGTCTTACAGTCTTCTGAATCCTTTCTAAGGGTGAAGGTGGATACTGATCCCATCCAGTCTTGGCTATGCAGTGGGGAGTGAAGCAGGAAAAATTATTCTCATAGAAGAGGCCTCTGCTGGTAAAATTTAGCAATTTCTAGATTTGCCTCAGGTTCCAACCAGGTACTGAGAACAGACTGACCAGTGGCCTTCTCTACCCCTTATCTCTACCTTCTTCCTTGACTGCTGTTTCTCTCACTTCTTTCTGTTTGGGCTTGTGTCTCACATCAGACAGTCCACTGTCAGGCTCAAATGCAGTGCTCTGCTTGCATGACTATAGATATATGTTCTCTGGGGGATGAATTACTGTTTAATGATGTGAAATTAAAGTGGCTAGGAGAGAAGAGGCAGAGAATGGTGGTTGTTTGTGGTGGGGATTGGTGGGTTGTACCCAAGAATTCACTTGATTTTTGGAGAGAGGCAGTTTGTCGTGAATCCATTCATTCATACATTCATTCATTCAGTTCGCACTTACTGATTTCATACTTGACAGGGTGGATGTTAGTGATAGTGCTATACTAGGCCCTGGGGGATAGAGTGAGTCAAACTTAGACCTTGCCCTTTTCAGGATGTGGCATGCAAACAACTCAGAGCATGAGAATTAATATAACAGAGTTATATACAAAGTGCTTTGGAGCATAGAACAATAAATGACTAGCTCTGCCTGGAGAAAGGAGAGGAAATTTGTACATGAGGAAAAGGACTTTGTGGTTTTGTCTGCCAGTGGTTAACAATATGTGGTCTGTAGACCATTGGGTGTCACCAAGATCTTTTTGGGGGAAGCTGCTTTAATAATAATGTTAAGATACCATTTGCTTTTTTTTTTTTTTTTTTACTGTGTGTACATTTGCACTAATGGTACAAAAGCAATTAGTAGGTAAAATCAGTAGAAGACTACAAATGATTGATTGTGAGCTTTATGCAGGCCCTATGCTAGGGATTTTAGCAAATGTGGTCTTACTTAATTCTCACAGAAACCCTATGCAACAAGATAATTATATTCATTTTGCAAATGAGATGCTGGAGGTTCAGGGAAGTTAACTTGTCCAAAATCATATTTGTATCTGTATCACTATAACTGATGAAGCTGGGATTTTTAACATGTGTTCTGACTCTAAGTCCAGATCTCTTTCATTGTAATAATAATGTGTTATTAATTGGGTGGATCTTCTAAGGTATTTCCAGATGGCTCTGGGAAGCCTTGACAGACTGGAATGTATACGAGAAGGTAGAAGAGGTCTCAAGAAAGAAAGACAGCCTAGGACATGTTTGGAGTTATTTGTGAATTTTGGCTGACATATTTTTTTATGGACAGGATTCTATGGCCATATGGGGCATTAAGATTTTATACACCTTTATCCTCAATCCCTTTCATCCATCTCTTTGCCAGATGATGCCAGCAGAAAGGTTACCTGTCTGTCTGAACAAATTACAAACCAGAGCCTGGGGTTTGAAGTCCAGACTTCTTGGACCTATCCTAGGCTTTGGAGAAAGGGGCTGACCTCAGGCCTGTGGAAGCTGAAAGCCCTCAATCCCTAGAGCTTGGTAAACTATTTCCATTATTATAAAAGCCTATTAAAAGTTGTGCTTTACTTAGAATACACCTGTGTGTGTGTATAGGTAATGAAAAGATTGGATCTCTTCACTTTGGGTCAGAAATATGCCAATCCAGTGTGGTTCAGGTATGCTACCTATGGCCTTCTAGGACAGAGGTCAGCAAACTATGGCAGAGGGGCCAAGTCAAGCCCATTACCTGCTTTTGTAAATAAAATTTTATTGGAACACAGCTAAACTCATTCACTTATGTTTTGTCCATGGCTGCTTTTGTGCTCAGTGACAGAGTTAAGTAGTTACAACAGAGATGACTGTATTGTCTGGCCTTTTATAGAAAAAGGTTTCTGATCCCTAGAGTAATCTTGATTCTTTCTGTCATGGCATTTAACAACACAGTGTTTTAATTGCCTGCTTTCCCTACTTTTATAATTGACTCATTGAGAGCAAAGATGAGATCTGATTCATGTCTTTATGCCCTGTGCTGATTACAGAGCCTGAAATACAAAGAGCCCTAAATAAATGTTGTTTAAATGGGCACTTTGTATGCTGATCAGAAAGCTCTGATAGGCAATTATATGTGTTTTTGAGTAAAACAAAAGTAGGAAGAGGGAAGGAAAGCATTATGTTGGCTATGCTATCACAGTGCTATATGCGTAATCTACGAACTACTCATTACTTACTGCAATTTTTTTTTTTGGATGGGTAATTCACGGATAGCAGTCCATGAACAACACAATCATGCCAAGAACTCTTGTTGGCGAGGAAGTTGAGAAACAATGCCTTAATCTTTGGCTACATTCTACTCTTTGTCACTCACTAGTGACAAAGAGTACCCACCACCCCTCTACCCTGCCCTCTACATCCCATTCCAACTTGGCAGGACAAATTAGGAATAACATCAGGTTACATGGAGATATTTATTTTGTATGCATACTATTCATTTTGCTTTTTTTCTTTTATAAAACCATTTCTTCAGTGTGCTTTTTATCAGCATTATTACCATCTGTGGCTTCCAGAAGATGAAACCAACCTAAAGTTTTCTGGTGACCTTGGCATAAAGGCATTCAGGTGAAGGGCTGGCCTGGGCATCAGCAGACCTGGGCTCTTGCTATGGCTTTTCAGCTGCTGGTGACCTTGTTTCTATCAGTTAATATCTGTGAGCTTCAACATACAATTTTTTTTTTTTTTTTTTTTTTTTTTTTTTGTGGAGCCAAGATGGGGGCATGAGAGCAATGTATTTTTATTGACTCACATCTGGGACACTTAGAAAATTTACACCTCTCCCTCATTTTGGAAAGGATTTGAGCAACTAGTGAGTGACATAGAGGTGACTTGTCCTATCCCTGCCTCTGGCCAGCAGACAAGTGAATGATTAAATGGATTAGAATGTTTCAGGTCTTTCATCAACATCTTCTGGAAGGCTTCACAGCCTTTTTTAATCCTGTTCTTGCTTTCTCTTCTGTAACAGCTTCTTCTATTATCTGAGAAGTCAGGGTCTGTCTTCTATCTTTTTTGGGGGTAATCTGAAGAGTATTTTGCCTATGAAGTGGTTATCAAGATCAGGGGCAGAAGGAAAGAGGAATTTTAGACTCTAGAGATTGGAAGAAATACTAGAAACTTAGTTAAAATGTCTTTTTCAAAAAGTGAACTTGAAGCCTGGAGAAGGGAAGTTATCTCCTTAGAGTCACATGGTAGAGCAAAGACTAGATTCTAGGCTCCTGCTGTGTACATGAGTCAGGCTAGGTGTTTTTCAGGTTTTAAAAGAGTAGGGTGGCCTAGCCCCTTATACTGGTTTTATTGCTGCATGACTGTAGAGAAGGCTACACTCCAGATCTCCCATATCACATGAGCTTGGGACCTTAGATGTCTAATAGCTAATTTGCTGAATGTAACTGTTTGTGGGAAGGCACAAGATGTGAAGGTTTCTCCAGTTAGCCTGTGGCTGGCATTAAATGTACCAGTAAAAAGGAAAGCAAAAAGGAAAATACTTATTATTCTGACATTGGAAAAATGGGCTGTTTCCCTGTTTCTAGAAAGATTGTATTCAATCTATTGACTAATTAAAATGAAATTCATTTGAATATGTATTTTTTTGGTTATCAGTGAGTCTAAACTTTTTCCTGTGTTCATTGTCTATTTATATTTTTTCTCATTTGTATTTTTTTCTTGTGAGTTACCTATTCATGCTCTTTTTCTAGATCCTAGTGTATTCCTTGTCCTATGCTTGATTTCCCTGCTGGGGAACTATTAGGATAATAAAACATTGTCCCTAAATGAGAGAATCTCAGCATATCCTTGGGAAGACAGTTAAAGGCTTGATGAAACACTGTTCTCACTGTGTAAGTAGCCAGTTAAGTGGCTACAGGAAGATCAGGTGCTAGAAGCTAAGGACACTGAGACAGGTGGGTAATAGAGGCTGGGTGGCAGCCCCCAGTAATATTGTCTCTTGTTTTTCCTGTACAGAGTTTTGCCGGATTGACAAGCCTCTGTGCCACAGTGAGGATGAGAAGCTCAGCTTTGACGCAGTCCGCAGCATCCACAAGCTGATGGATGATGATGCCAATGGTGATGTGGATGTGGAAGAAAGTGATGAGGTGAGCCCTCTCTCCCTGCTTGGGGCTGTCCTCCCTTCCTGTGTGGACAGTCCCTGAAAGCTGTCTAGACAGATTCTTCCCCATGGAGAGATGTTCTTGATATTGCCTTGTTCTCTTGGAACTAATCCCAATCAGAGAAGGTGATTCTCAGCAGAGCGGCCCTCTAGGAGCCAGCCTGCCAGAGTGCAGGCCTTATGTTTGTGTCTGTGCCTGAACTGGCTCCCATCTGCCTACCAGCTGGAAGCACAACACTGAGCTGTGCTGTTTGAGAGGGTGAGGGAGCCCCGAGGTTGGTCTCTACGGTTTCCCTGAAGCCTTATTGTAATCCTGCTGTAGCTGGAGGGCTTCAGTCTGTTCTTACTCTGTGCTCGCATATGGGAGAGAAGGCAAGACAGTCAGATCTTGGAGCTTGTACTGTCTTTGGGAGGACAAAGCATGTTCCTGGAAAGATCATTTTGAATTCCAGGCTGCAGTTGCTGGGAGCTAATTGAGTGGTCCAGAGAGTAAGAGCAAATGGAATCTCTAGATGGAAAAAGCTCTGTTATTGTTTCACCTTTTGGCATTACTACAGCTTCAGTTCCACAGAGCCCAGACTACAAAGTCATCCTGTGTGAAAGATTTAAAGGTTTTAGTTGACTTCAAGCTTAGCCTGAGCCAGCAGTTCGGTGAAGCTGCCAAGTTATGCCAAATCTTTAATAGAGATATGGTGTATATCAGGGGGTAGGAGGTAAGCCTAGTCTCTTTTCCCTGCTTGTTGGCCCACTTTTAAGTTTTGAGCTCAGTTTTGGATCTCATATTGTCAGAAGCTTTTGGAACAGTGAAAGCCTGTACAGAAAGGAGTAACATGATTGAAGAAGAGTATGGAAACTATGAAATGGAGAGCATTCAGTACAATTCAGTATTTATAAGCATTTATTATGTATGTGCCAGGCATTTTTGTAGACATGAGGATGTGGCAATAAATAGGAGAAGATGCATCTGTCCTCATATAATTTATAGTCTAGTGAAGAAACTTTAGTTGGGAAAAGATTCAGGTAATATAATTTCTATCTTAAAATACGTTAGCAGTGGAAGAATTAGACTTAAATAACAGTGATGATAACAGTGAAAACTGTAGCACTAGCTATCATTTATTGAATTCTTACTCTATGCCAGGCATAATGTTAAGCTCTTTGCATACTCTTACAGCTTTCTAAACAGCCTTATTGGTATTATTATCAAGGACTGGAGCCTTGGGAAGGTTAAGCATTTTGTTTAAGGACACATTGAATATGAGCACAGATCTGATTTCAAAGTTCCTGCTGTTAACCACTGCTGTATTGTTTCTCTTATTCTGAGGGTAGAACCAGGACCAATGTGGGGGAAGTAAAATATAGGTGTATTCTTTTAGAATGAAGAATTATCAACAGCATTATCTCATCACAGAAGAGGTCCTTGGTAGGTAGGTAGTTAACTCCCTGATACAGAAGATGGCAAACAGAATACAGCACTCCACTGATTGGCCAGCAGAGCGGATCCTTGTATTAGTTTGAACTAGATAATGTCTAAGAAATCTAGAAAAGGAGAAAAATAGACTTCCTGAAGAAAAAGCAGAAACTTGGATAGGGATGGGACAACCTGAGTAGTAGGGGACCATTGTGAGCCCAGATAAGGAGATAGTAAGAAGCATGGTGGATCAGTTTGGTTAGACAGAGTGACTATAGTGAAAACTGCAGGACAAAAACCTGGAAGGAAAGTGGGGCCCAAGCAACCAGGTGAAGAGATGTGTACTTGTGGAGCCTGGCAATTAGCAAGGATGACAACCAGGATGAAAGTATCTGAACTTTTGGTCACATCCAGAAGTGTCACTGGCCCTCAAAGAACCCAAATTCTTTTTTTTTTTTTTAATTTATTTTATTTCATATTACATTTTTTAATTAAGGTATTATTGATATACACTCTTATGAAGGTTTCACATGAAAAACAATGTGGTTACTACATTCACCCATATTATTGAGTACCCCCCCAAACCCCACTGTAGTCACTGTCCATCAGTGTAGTGAGATCCCACAAAGTCACTATTTGCCTTCCCTGTGCTACACTGTCTTCCCCATGATCCCCCCCACATCACGTGTGCCAATCATAATACTCCTCAATCCCCTTCTCCCTCCCTCCCCACCCACCTTCCCCCACCCCTCCCCTTTGGTAACCACTAGTTCCTTCTTGGAGTCTCTGAGTCTGCTGCTATTTTGTTCCTTTAGTTTTGCTTTGTTGTTATACTCCACAAATGCGGAAAATCATTGGTACTTGTCCTTCTCCACCTGGCTTATTTCACTGAGTATAATATCCTCCAGCTCCATCCATGTTGTTGTAAATGGTAGGATTTGTTTCTTATGGCTGAATAGTATTCCATTGTATATATGTACCACATCTTCTTTATCCATTCATCTACTGATGGACACTTAGGTTGCTTCCATATCTTGGCTATTGTAAATAGTGCTGCAATGAACATAGGGGTGCATATGTATTTTTGAATCTGAGAAGTTGTTTTCTTTGGGTAAATTCCTAGGAATGGAATTCCTGGGTCAAATGGTATTTCTATTTTTAGGTTTTTGAGGAACCTCCATATTGCTTTCCACAATGGTTGAACTAGCTTACATTCCCACCAGCAGTGTGAGAGAGTACCCCTTTCTCCACATCCTCGCCCGCATTTGTTGTTCTTAGTCTCAAAGAACCCAAATTCTATGCATCTATGCTGGGAATAGAGCCACGTTCTTTGTGGTGAATGAGGCCTCGAGGTTTTCTGGTCTCTCTCTGAGGGCCTGACCAGAGGACTGGGGGGATGGGTGGCATGACAGTTAAGAAGGTGTTACAATCCAAGATCCACAGATTCCTGGATATCTTTGTCACATGCTCCTCCTCCTTTTTTTACTTCCTGCTGAATTGCTTCATCAAGAGGGGAGGAAGAAAATGTTCTTTTAAAAGAAGAATGTTACCACAACAAAAGCTCATCAGCACAAACTGTTCTAAAATAACACAAAAGCTGTCACCCTGCTTTTCTCTGTGTGGGCAGTAAGCTGCTCTTTTTCAGCATAGCTTCTGCCTTCCTTGGCTTCAAGCACTGTCTGTGCACTCTCGGGCCTCTTTGCTAGTCTGGCTTTTCCTGATCAATCTAAAGCTACTGTCTTTGAAAGAGAAAGTAATGGTAGCAAAGTATGTGTGCTTAAGTCAGTCTAAACACATATGAGATAACCATGGAGTTGAGGATCTGACTAGAAAGTTAGGTGGAAATCTCAGCTTAGAGTATTGGATAATGGACGTTTAGGTACCAGAGGTGAAACTCTGTGCTGGCCATCAAGGACCTGAGATTTTTATGACCCATTTAAAGCATTGCTGATGACTCAAGTAGAAATTGGAAGGGATATTCTATTAAGGATTCATTTATTTGGCCTCCTATCAGTAAATTTTTCAGATAACTATAACCTCAGTTCTAGATCTTTTAAAGTTTTGGCCATTTTTGAAGTAAGTCTTTCCTCCAACAGATTATTGTAAACAGAGTGTTAACTTTCTTTGGATAATTCAAAGTGTGTCTTCAGGGCCTCTTGCACTATTACTTCAGTATCTAGATTCCTGTAGGCATTGTTGTCGTTTCTTCTTATAGTTCTCCTGTCTCTCTGATTCATTCTCACTTGTAATTGCTATGTCTGTTTTGCAGTGAGCTATGAAATTAGACTTACGGTAAACTGAGACTCAGCAGGCATTTTGTAGAAAATACAAAATCATTTGTGTCTGGGTCAGTCGGTTTGGCTGCTCAAGTGCCATCAAGCATTGCTTGCTTCTGTCCTAGAGAGCAGAGGCTATGGACTGTGGGCCTTTCCGATGAACAAGATGGCACTATTGGTGATGGTGCCCTTCTTGCAAAGCTGGTGGGGAGTTCTATCAACCTGGCTGGCAGTGTGGGAATTCATGACCTGTGTTCTGTTGAGACATTGCCCTGTTAGCAAAGGACTTACTGCAGTGGGATGGTAACTGTCAGGCTTCCTGACAGTCTGAGGTGGGCAGACAAAAGTGGGCCTAGAACCAGTGCCCCCTTGACTGGACCAGACTCTGAGAGCAGTGTTATTTTCTTCTGTGGAGCCTACCTGGAAAATCAAGAGCATTTATTCAGCAATTAAACAAATTCTTATTGAATACCAGTTATGTGCCAGGCACTATTGTAAGGCTATGGATTCCATAGTAAACAAGACAGATAAGATCCCTGCTTTTATAGAGGTTGCATTCTCTTGGTCTGTATGTCACAGAGGATTAAGTGATAAGTAAACTCTGAAATTAGGTAGAACTGTGATCAAATTATAGTAATGTAGTGACTTCTCCTTTGGTTTTCTCAGGGTAAAATGGTGATTAATGATTCCTATCCTTAGGGTTATTGTCAGGCTTAAGTGAGAAAAGTGATGTTAAAAGTTCCTGGCATAAATGAAGAACTCTCAAAGCTCAACAATAGAAACAACTCAGTAAAAAAATGGGAAATGATTTAAACAGACACTTCATCAAAGAAGATATATAGATGGCAAATAAACATATGAAGAGATGCTCAATTTGACTAGCCATTAGGGAAATACAAATTAAAACCACAGTGAAATACCACTACACATCTATTAGAATGGTTAAAATTAAAAAATGGACAATAGTAAGTGGCAGATGAAGAGGAAGAGCCACTAGAACTAAAGTTAAACTTAATTTACTATGTGGCCCAGCATTTCTAGATGTTTAGCATTTCCGAATATTTACCCCTCTAGATAAATGAAAATTTATATTCATACTAAAGCCTGTACACAAATGTTCATAGCAGCTTTATTTATAATCTACAAAAATTGGACACAAATCAGATGTCCTTCAGTGTGTGAATGGATAAACAAAATATGGAAAACTACTAGCAATAAAGAGAAATGAACTCTGTGCACACACACAGCATAGGTGGATTTCAAAGGTGTTATACCCAGTGAAAGAAACCAGTCTCCAAAAGTTACATATTATATGATTCCATCTACATGACATTCTGGAAAACAAAACTACAGGGGCGGAGATAGATCAGTGGTTACCAGGGGTTAGGAGCATAGGGAGGGTTTGATTACAAAGGGCCAGCATGAGAGAATGTTTTTGGGTAATAGAACTACCCTATGTCTGGATTGTGGGGTGGTTACAAGAATCTAAATATGAATTAAAATTCATAGTCCCACCCCCATTATAAAAAAAGTTAATTTAATCATATGTTAAGAAAAAAGTGCTTACCATAGTACCTGACACACAATTCAAGCTCAGTGAATGCTTTTCTTTCTTTCTTTTTTTTTTTTTTGAGAAGGCATATCTTATATTTATTGGTCAAATGGTTGTTAACAACAATAAAATTCTGTATAGGGGACCCAATGCACAATCATTAATCAACCCCAAGCCTAATTCTCAACAGTCTCCAATCTTCTAAAATATAGCGAACAAGTTCTTACATGGTGAACAAATTCTTACATAGTGAATAAGTTCATACATGGTGAACAGTGCAAGGGCAGTCATCACAGAAACTTTCAGTTTTGATCACGCATTATGAACTATAAACAATCAGGTCAAATATGAATATTCGTTTGATTTTTATACTTGATTTATATGTGGATCCCACATTTCTCCCTTTATTATTATTATTATTATTATTTTTAATAAAATTCTGAAGTGGTAGGTAGATGTAAGATAAAGGTAGAAAACTTAGTTTAGTGTTGTAAGAGAGCAAATGTAGATGATCAGGTGTGTGCCTGTAGACTATGTGTTAATCCAAGCTATACAAGGGCAATAAAACATCCACGGATGCAGAAGATTTCTCTCAAAACAGGGGGGGAGAGGTTCTAAGCCAGTGAATGCTTTTCTTTCTCCTTTTTGTTTACTCTGTATTTCCAGGAAAGTTACGTGCATCTAAATTATTATAGGCAGTTGTATTTTAATGTTTGCCTGACTGATGTATTTCTTCACCAAACTGTGAGACTCTTCAGGGCAGGGACCAACTTTATCTGGTTCATTTGTCTTTGTTTCCCCAATGCCCAGCAGACCCCCCAGGACAGAATAGGTGTTTAATTCACTGTGGAATGATTGACAAATATTACTGGAGCAGCATGGTGTCAGGCCGAGATTGGAATCTTGAATGAGAGTGTGATCACACATTTTGTGGTGTGGGTATGGGTACGGAGCAGTATAAGCCTGGGAAAGCTGCAAAATCTACTACTTACACTTGTGTTAATATCTGTGGTGTCTGGTGTAGAAGTATCGCACAGGGTTAAAAGCTTGTGCTCTGGAATCACACAGACCTAAGTTTAAACCTGGCTCTGCTTTACCAGCTGTGGAAACTTGGAGGTTACTTTAATCCCTTTCAGCCTCGGTTTCTTCATTAGAAGTAGAGCAATAATAGTAGGCATCTCATGAAGTTGTTGTGAAGATTAAATGAGATAATGCATATAATGCATAGAAGAGGCTCAATAAAAGTTAGTTTTTGTTATTGTTATCAGAAAGAGCATACGCTTTGATGTAGACAGGCCTGTGGTTCAAAACTCGACTTTGCCACTTACTGGCTATGTGACAAATAGGCAAATAACTTTGCCTCTCTGAGCCTCAATTATTTAGCTATTTGAGGAGGGTAACTCTTTGCAGGGTTGTTGTAAGAATTTAATATATGCAAATAGCCGTCACATGGTAGGGTGCTAAATCCACAGTTTTTCTTCCGTCCATGTGATGGTACAGATAGTGAGGGCTGGCCTGTGTAATAAGAATTCGAGATAAGCTCTCCCTTCATCCGAAGGCACCAGGGCACTCAGTTGTGGAAGCCACACCCAGCAGCTTGGCTGGCCTGACTAGGGCCAGGAGTCTGCAGGAGGTGCTTCCGTCTTTCTGATCCAAGAAAAGGGGCATGATAGAGCAGAGCCATGAATTTCTAGGGGCTGTAACTTCTCTGGCAGTTCACCCAGCCTCCTGCCTATGCCTGCATACTGTAGAAATGGTCTAGGTGAGAACTTCTAATTTTCCCCTACCTTTACGGCAGGCTAGAGGATTTTGAACAACAAAGCCATATTATAGTACTGTCATCAGATCTGCTGGACTCCAACAGGGTAGAAGTTGACTTGTTTTCTGCTTTTTCTCATTATCCCCGAAGAGTCATGCTAGGTAGGTCCTGGGAGGCTGTGAGAAGTGGGGAAGGATGGAATCTGGCACCAGGTGGAATCAGGGCTGATGGAACTGAACTTGAAACTGTAAGGGAGTGTCTTACCTTTACTTGCTAAATTAATCTAAACTCTTCCCTGCCCTTCAGTGCTCCCACAACCTGACTTTAGCTCACTGGACTGGTTCAAATTACACTGTATTCCCTCATACTGTACTATGGCCACCTCAAACATGCTCTCTATATCCCATCACTATGCCTTTACTCCAGATAAATCCTTATTCTGGCATTTCTCTGCCTTCCATTTTTGCCCGTAAAAATTTCACTTGTCCACCAAGGCCTAGATCAGGATTTATCAACCTTAGCATTATTGACATTTTGGGTTAGATGATTTTTTTTATTAAGGTATCATTGATATACAATCTTATGATGGTTTCACACACACAAAACACTGGTTCAGCATTCACCCATATTATCAAGTCCTTACCCCCTCTACTGTGATCCCTGTCTATCAGCATAGTAAGATGTTATAGAGTCGTTTACTTGTTAGCTCTGTGCTGTACTGCCTTTCCCACGACCTACCTATATTGTGATTGTGAATTCTAGTGCCCCTTTATCCCCTTCTCCCTCCCCACTCATCCAACCCCTCCCCTTTGGTAACCATGAGTCCCTTCTTGATGTCTGTGAGTTTGCTGCTATTTTGTTCCTTCAGTTTTGTTTTGTTTTTATACTCCACAAATTAGTGAACACATTTGGTACTTGTCTTTCTCTGCCTGGCTTACTTCACTAAACATAATACCCTCTAGGTCCATCCATGTTGTTGCAAATGGTAGGATTTGTTTTCTTTTTATGGCTGAGTAATATTCCATTGTGTATATGTACCACATCTTCTTTATCCATTCATCTACTGATGGACACTTAGGTTGCTTCCATATCTTGGCTATTGTAAATAGTGCTGCGATAAACATAGGGATGCATATGTTTTGAATCAGGGATTTTGTTTTCTTTGGGTAAATTCCTAGAAGTGGAATTCCTGGATCAAATGGTATTTCTTTCTTTCTTTCTTTTTTTTTTTTTGAATCCTTCCCCCCCTTTTTTAAATTAAGGTGTCATTGATATACACTCTTCTGAAGGTTTCACATGAAAAACATTGTGGTTACTACATTCTCAAATGGTACTTCAATTTTTAGTTTTTTTAAGGAACCTCCATACTGCTTTCCACAACAGTTGCACCAATTTACACTTCCACCCACAGTGTAGGAGGGTTTCCCTTTCTCCACATCCTTGCCAGCATTTGTTGTCCCTGTCTAATGGATAGTGACAATTCTGACAGGTGTGAGGTGGTATCTCATTGTGGTTTTGATTTGCTTTTCCCTGATGATTAGTGATGTGGAGCATCTTTTCACTGACCTGTTGGCCATCTGTACTACTTCTTTGAAGAAGTGTCTTTTCAGGTCCTCCACCCATTTTTTAATCAGGTAAGTTGTTTTTTGGGTGTTGAGGCACGTGAGTTGTTCATGTATTTTGGATGTTAGCCCCTTATTGGAGGGGAGCAATGTTGGGTGGATGACCCTTTGCTGTGGGAACTCCTCTCGTGCGTTGTAGGATGTTTGGCAGCATCCCTGGCCCCTATATACTGGGGGCCAGGAGCAAACTTCCACCCCCACCCCACCACCCCACAAGTTGTGACAACCAAAAGTCCCTATTGTTGATTGTTAGTTACCCTGGAGGACGGAATTGCTCCTGGTTGAGAACTACTAGCCTAGATTAAATATTTCCTCCAAGAAATCTTGTTTTGTTTCCCTAGAATGGGAAGTAATCCTTTTCCCATGCTCTGGAGTACTTGAAATGACTCTCTCCTTTGGCTTACTGCTATGCTCTGCACTGTAATTAGCTGGGCCTGTCCTTGTCTGTGCTGATGGACTGTGAGTGCCTGTGGGCGGCATGAGCCAGGTCTTGTTATTCGTCATGGTTTCATAGAGTTGGCTGGTCAGTGGTAGGGGACAGGGTGCTTTGGACTTGTGAGTTCCTGGATAGGATATCAGCTGAGTCAGTGGTGGGCTATTTCTATGTTGTTAGGGTCTTGGATCCTGACATATTAGTGTATGATGTGTATGTCTGATCTCTGTGACTCCTTCCTTATCCCTTTCCTCTGTGCTAGGAATCATATGCAGAATCTGGATGGAGGTAAAAATCATTGTCGTTAAAATGATAAGAAAGATTTAGAGAAGAATGGATATAAGAGGGACATAGATGAAGAGAAGAAAAAAAAAGACACCGAGATTGCTGAAAATCTGTATGACTAAGTAAAAGTATGCACTGAGCAAAACACTTTGGAGGAAGAAAGATGAGGGTACTTTCACCAAATATTAGTTGTATGACCTTGCAAAATTTCTTAAAACTCTGTGAGTACTTTTTTCCTCACTGTCAAATGGGAACAATAATCCCTACCTTGAAGGATTATGACAGAGATGAGGTGAAATCCCATGCAGAAAGTACCAAGCCTGTGGTTTAGTTCACAATAGCCTTGCTTTCTACTCCTCCCACTGCTACAGTGTGCTAGGCCTGTGCTGGTGCTCTTAAATACACTCTCTCTGTGCAAGAAACCTGTGGGTAGATACTAATTTTTCCATATTACAAATAAGGAAACTAAGACTGAGTTAGCTCATAGTTAACCATTTTTGGAGTTATTGCAACACACTCTGCATCAGGCTGATGAAAATATTCTAAACCTGTGATAGTTGCACACCTCTGTGAATATGCTAAAAACTCTTGAGTTGTACACCGAATTGGTATGTGAATTCTGTCTCACTAAAGATGTTAAAAAAACAAAAGTGTCACTACTTCGGTTAGAGTAGAGATCACCTCCCACTTGCCTTTCTGTAGCCCAACCTGTTAGAAATCCCTAGGGCTCTATAAACTTGAAGACACAGAAAAGAGACTGGTGATTACTACAGGGGAGGGATTGGGGTGGGTAGGTGAAGTAGGTGAAGGAGATAGAGAGGCACAAAATCTCAATTATAATATAAATTAGCCATAGGGATGAAAGTACAGCATAGAGAATATAGTCAATAATACTAATATCTTTCTATGTTGACAGTAACTATGCTTATTGGGGTGGGCATTTAGTAATGTAGGTAATTGTGTTTTTGAAACCAATATAATAATGTATATCAACTATACTTCAATAAATGAAAGAAAAAAGAAAATACTTGGAAACCATGTTGATTTCTATCTCCCTTTCCCCCTCTCCTAACTTTGATAGATATGCAGGAGTGCTTCCAGCCTGAAGTACCATGGTTTCTGGAAGCAGATTGCTGGTTAGCTGACTAGGTTGCTGGTTAGACAGCTAGGTTGCCTCTGTTTCTGGGCCAGAATAGGTGGCTTTTGAGGACAACAGGCTGAAGAGCCCTGGAATGTTCTCTTTGGGAGAATTCCTTCATTCTTTTTCCCTCCCTCCCTCCCCCCCTCTGTTTTCTTTTTTGTAGCTGTCACTTCTGGGGAAGCTAAGATGGCAAGAACAGTATGGGTGAACCCAGGTGGTAATTCCCTCTCACCTGCATGCCATGGACCTGAATCACATCCTTGGCCCTTACCACATGGAGCTCCATGAGGGGAGATGTGAAAGGTAGCTGGCTAAGTAGCCCTTGTTTTTTTCCCTGGATTCACCTTATGCTCAGGTCCTCTGTCAGATCTCCACTGCTGCTTCTACAATGGACCCTGGGGAGCAGACCTCTCCCCTTTAGTCCCTGGGCCGCATACTGAACATAGATTTTCCTTGCTTCCTCTTTGAACAGCTTTGACAGCCTGGAGGTTTTGTTGCCTTTGTGTGCATGTGTTTGTGTGCTTAGATTTACTACATGAAAAGTAGGGCAGGAAAGAAAGAATGGCAAACAATTATTCAAATAATCTCTGTGTATAATTTCTGTTGTAGTAATTCTTCTTTGACCTATAGGACTGCTATAGTTTGGAGGCACCTCTCTGCTTTTTTTGCCTTCTAGCTCCCTGTCTATGTCCTGGTGCAGTCCCTACTTTATCTCTTGCCTGGTGGAACATTCTGACCCCATGCTCTTAATCCAGGCAAAGCACAGGTTGAAGTCTGCTTAGGCCCTTTGGATAGAACAGAGATGAGTGATATCATGAATGACATCGTTCTTCAGGTGACACTTGCTCATTAGCTAAGGAAATGACCTGACCCTATTTTTCCTTGTAAATAGTTGATTATAGGGTGGGCTGTAGCATTCATGTACCAGGAGTGGCTCATAGTCAGCTTACAGTAACCCCCACTGGTTCCAAGTTCTGTGGCCTTGATCATGCATTCAGTCCTAACTTTTGTGGGTTTCTTAGAATAAAGTATTTGGACACTGGCTTCTTAAATGTCTAAGCATGAGCTTTGAAGTCTGACCTGCATTCAAATCTAAGATTTGTAATGTTCTATCTGTAAGGCCAACTAATTTGGATACTTACTTTCCTCATCTGTAAAGTTGAGATGAAAATAAGATATTCTTTACCCTCAAGCCCTCAGCCTAGTGAGAGAGGCAGATATGTAAATTGGCAATGACAATAGCACATTTTCAGAGCTGAAATGGTAGTACGCACTGGGGACTGGGAGCTTCAATATGAGAAAGTGAGGTAACCTAACGTGTTGGTGTAGCAGAAGAACACACATTGTCAGCCAGCACTGAGTTGCTAGACAAGTTGAGCTACACACCAGAGGAGTAGGCAGGCAGAGTCTGCAATCTGTCCCAGTGCCTTAGCCAGATACAGGATGAAGCAGCAGCTCTCCCAGATGGCACCACTGGTGTTTCCAGGAAATCCCAGACGGTGGTTAGTGTAACAGACAGAGAGATTCTTTCTCACTAAGAAGACTGTTGTTTTCCTTCCTCACCTCTTTATTGGTGAGTGTGCTTTGTCTATTCTGCATGGCAATCCTGTTGATGACTGGGATTAGTTATACTTGTAAGGCTTCTTTGAGTATGTGTGTATGTGTATATGTGCCTTTGTGTTTGTTTTCTTGTATGTGTGTATACATCATTTTGTGCTTTTCTGTATTTGTATGTGTCTTCCTGTGTTTAAATGCATGTGTGTGTGTGTCAAGGAGTGGAGGAGGGAGGAACACTGAGCCAAGGAAGTAGGATCTGAGAGAAAGCCCATTAGGCTTTAGTCCAAGTTGAGGATCAAAGAAAAGGTTAGGAACAAAAGGTTAGGCTACAGGACAGTATGCAGGACTTAGAGGTGAAAGCAGAGCCAGAAGTGTAATGAGGAACTCAAAGATACTCTTAGTCCAGGCAGTATCTGGGCTCTACAAAGTGGTAGGCAAGGGTCACCTAACAGCCAGAAACAGTCAAGTCAGCAGACAGAAGAGCCCTGCTGTGGGTATTAAGCTTCTGAATATTTCATCTAAGGAGGAGGCAGTGGCTGGCTCCCAGGGCCCTGTTTGCCTTCAGATCTAATTGCTGTTTGTGTTCGTCTGACTGTACGTGTATTTATGCAAGTCTCTCTGTCCATGTCTGTGTCTGCACATGAATCAGTCAGTGTGCTTCATGACATAGAAACAATTGGTTTCCAATACAATATCTGACTCATTTGAGGATCAATGATCCTCCCCTTATTCTTGTGTCCTCTCCCACGTCATTCTCTTTTCCTCTCTTCTTTCTCCAAACATATTTAGTGTCTTCTCTGTGCTAGATGACGGATATGTAAAGACTAATAAAGAAGACAAATTTTCTACCTACAAAGAGCTCACATATTAGTGAGGCAGCAAGACATACATGTTCAATCCTAATAGGCATTGTGGTAAGAGATGGCACTTCATGCTCTGGAGGTGGAGAAGAGGGAATTTAACCCATCCTATGATGACAGGAAAGACTACCCAGAAGAGGCGATGCCTGGGATGAACTTTGGGAATTAAGTAGGAGAGAACCTGGGGACAGAGGTGAGGAGGTATCAAGTGGAGGAATGAGTGTGATGTTCTTAGGGATCTGTGAGTTAGTGGTTCTTTTAACTTGAGCTTAGACTGTAATAGCGGGTTAGGCAGGGATGGAGAGATTGGAGATGAGGTGGGAAAGGCAGGCATTGCCAGATCCTTGCCATGTTGAGGATCTTGGATTTTATCCTAAAGATAATGAGCTGAAAAGATTGTAAACACAGATGGCTCTAATTCTGATGGAAGGTATGTCAGGAGCAGGCTTTGCAGAGCTAGTGAAACTAGAACTTGGTTGTTTAAAGATAAGCAGGATTTACTCATGAGAAAGAAGAAGGAGGATTCCAGGAAAGAGGAACTTGGTAAGTAAAGGTAAATGGCAAAAAGTATGGCAAATTTGGAAGACATAAAGTAGGCAGGTGTCTAAAGAATAGTTTCTTCATCTATAAGATAGGGACACCAGTAATATATACCTTTGATGACTGGTGTGAAGCTCAAATAGATAATGAGTTTAAAGAATCCTTTATGCTGTATGAAAATTTCAGCAGTAGTTGTTATCCAGCTTCTTCTCTTTCCCCTCAGTGTCCAGCAGTATCAGGCCCTCCCAGCCAGGTCAGGCAGGCATGTATCTCAGCAACATGGTGCTGACTGGGTGAGAACCATACCCTTTTTCATATAACTATCCCATGTCTTGAGGAGGAGGAGCTGAGATTGGAAGGGTTGGGAGTCAGAACTGGTTCACTCAGGATATACCATTCTCCACAATATAAGCCTTCTTGCCAAGGGACCCAGCTTCAGAATAGTCAGCCATTTATGAAGCACCTTCTGAAATGGGTACTGTGAAGGACTGCCTTAAATGGTCTCATTTTCTCTGCATTATAACTGTGAGGTAGTCTGCGGTTTACAGGCTTAAGATGACATAGAAAGTGGCAAAGATGGGATTCAAGTCTGTTATCTATGAGGTTTTTTTCCTATATGTCACCTTACAAGCCTGCTGTCTCTGGGAGGTGAGCAGGTTGCCTGATTATCTCAGACTGGAAAACTCTGTGAGGGGTAAAACAGTGTGGGGTTAGGAGCATTGGAGAGACTCTCTGGGCTCTGTCTTTGTGACTCAGCCATAGCCCTTTCCTCCACATAGAACAGTGGTTCTTGCCTTCAAGGGAAGACTGTCCTCTCTATAATGTCTCACCTAGGTAGTTTGATTAATTTCTGTCATCAGATCCCAGTACAGGATGTTACATAGTCACTGCTAGTAAATGCTGGTTGGGCATGTGAATGAATAAGTGCCTCTTATACAGGCTTCCAGAACCCCTGATGTCTTCACTGCTCTCATCTGCCTTCTCTTGTGGTACTATGATACTCTAATAGGAGATTTTGTTTTTAAGGGCCTTTTTTTGGGTATTGTTCACTAACATAGAAGCCTAATTCTCCCTCTTAGAGTTGTTAGATTCTATTTTCACAAAACATTATGGTTTACAAAGCATTCTTTACCTCTATTACCTTATTTGAGCCCCATGCCAACCACTGAAGATGTATAGTACTGGTATCTCTATTATAGATGAAGAAACTGTTCTCTTGACACTGCTATACTTGATGTCTCCCAGAAGGTTAGGAGCTAGAAGGTTCTTAGAGAGGGGCATGGGTTTGTCTTACTCTCTCATATTCTCTGTTCCCAAGCCTTTCCCTCTACACCTTCACTGCCCAAAGGGGAGTGGCATTTATAAGGAACACATGGTGAGCCCTCATCTCCTTCACCAAGTTGGTAGAACTTGGTGCTCTATTTTGGGAACTAGGGCCAGGAGGTTTTCCTGCTGTTGAGTGCTTGACCAAATTTGTATTTCCCAGCATCTTGGAAAGAAAGCCACGCATAGGGATGGTAGCCTAGGGGAAAAACTGAATGGGGAATCAAAGTTGACTCTTGTTCATGGAGATTGTAAGGGAGAGAGATTTCCTTAATACTTGAAGTCATAATGGAGGGAGAATTAGGTGCACTTAGTCCAGGAGTCAGCAAACCATGACCCCCTTCCTGTTTTTTGTACAGTTAGCAAACTAAGAATAGCTACTGTAGTTTTAAATAGCTTGGGGAAAAACTTCAAGGAAGAATTTTGTGACATGTGAAATTTATATGAAAATTCAAATTTCACTGCCTGCAACCTGCAAATAAAGTTTTATTGGCACTGAGTCACTTTAATTTATTTACATATTGTGTGTGGCTGCTTTCATAAAAGAACAGTTAGTTGTAACAAAGATATATGGTCCACCAAGCCTAAAATATTTACTGTCTGCTCCTTTACAGAAAAAATTTGCCTGGCCCCTGGTCTAATCCTCAAGTTTTTTTTAGAACAGCTTTATTAAGATATAGTTCACATACTATATAATTTACCCATTTAAAGTGTACTATTCAGTGATTATTAGTATATTCACAGATATCTGTAACCATTGCCACAGTCAATTTTAGAACATTTCTGTCTCCTTCAGGAGAAACCCCATATACATTAGCTATTATCCACCATCCATTTTGTTCTCCCCATCCCTAAGCAATGACTAATTTACTTTCTGTCTCTATAGATTTGCCTATTCTGGACATTTCATATAAATGGAGTCACATAGTATGTGGTCCTTTGTGGTTGGCTTATTTCATCTAGCATAACATTTACATGGTTCATCCATGTTGTAGCAAGTATGAGAACTTCATTCCTTTTTATGGCTGAATAATATGACTGTGTGTACACACTGCATTTTGCTTATTCATTTATCAGTTGATGGACATTAGGGTTACTCCCACCTTTTGGCTCTTACGGATAGTGCTGTTACAGACATATACAAGTTTTTGTGGACATATATTTTTATGTCTCTTGTATATACCTAGGGGTGCAGTTGCTGGGTTGAGTGGTATCTCTGTGTTTACCTATTTGATGAATTTCCAGACTGTTTTCTAAGTGACTGAACCATGGTACATTCATGCCAGCAGTGAATAAGGGTTCTGATTTCTCCATATCCTCACCAACATTTGTTATTATCTGATTTTTTAAAAAAAAGTTATAACTATATCTCATTATGCTTTGATTTGCATTTCCCTGAGACTAATGATGTCAAATATCTTTTCATGTCCTTATTGACCATTTGTGTATCTTCTTTGGAGAAATGTTTAATTCATATCTTTTGTACATTTTCTAACTGGGCTACTTGTCTTATTACTATTGAGTTCCTAATGTTCTTTATATGTTCTAGATAAAAGCCCCTTATCAGATATATCATTTGCAAATATTTTATACCATTCTGTAGGTTGACTTTTCACTTTCTTGATAGTGTCCTTTGAAGCACAAAAGTTTTTAATTTTTATGAAGTCCAGTCTATCTATTTTTTTTTGTTGTTGCTGTTCATGCTTTTGATTTCACTTCTAAAAATCCATTGCCAGATTCAAGATCATGGCAATTTACCCTTGTATTTTCTTCTAAGAATTTGAAAGGCAACTGAAGCTTAACATGCCCCAAATTAGATTCTAAATGTCACCTTTTCCAAAACCTGCTCTACCCACAATTCTTCCTCATCTTAGTTGAAGGCAACTCCATTGTTTCAGTTGCCTGTGCCAAAAAAATACTTTGAATTATCCATAATTCTTCTCACACCCCACATCCATTGGTAAATCCAGTGGGTTCTATCTTCAAAATATGTCCAAAATCTAATTATTTCTTACCAGTGCTCCACTACAGGCTTAATAGTCTCTTAATAAGTCACCATGTCTACAGTCTGTCCTCAGTGTAGCAGCCAGAGAGCTTTAAGAAAGAGATGAAAACCAGATAATTTTTGCTTAAAACCCTGTAATAGCTCCATTTTTTCACATAGTGTAAAAGCTGAAGTCACACAAGAATCAGCGAGGTTTTATGTGATCTGGCTCCTACTTATTATGATCTTCTCTCCTTCATCTGTCTTCCAGCCACAGATGTCCTCCATCTTTTACTCCAGCTATACTCCTTGCTTTGCTGTTCCTCAAACACTCCTCCTTGTTCCTGCTTTAGGGCCTTGGTTCTGGTTCTTACCTTTGACTGGAATAGTCTTCCCCTTTGATAACTCCTTCACATTCCCTAATACTTTGCCTTTTCTCAGACTTCTCCTTATCAATGAGACCTTTCCCAGATTACCCTATTTAATAATGAAATCTGCAACTCTACCCTAATTCTCATAGAGTTGTGGGGTACAGATCCTCATTATATATAATGTCTTTTTGTTTTTGTTTGTTTTCTATTAGTTTATTTTTAAGGACTAATTACCTTCTGGATTCTATCACTTGATCATTGATTATTTTGTAGTTTATTGTGTAGAATATAAGGTCCATATGGGTAAGGGATTTGTTTTGTTCACTGCTAAATCCCTGGTACCTAGAAAGTGCCTGGCTCAATGTTGGTAACTCATTAAATATTGTTGAGTGAATGACTGAATCTATTTAAAAAGGAAGAGATTTATTTTTTCATGTGGACTCAAATTACTATCTGGGTACATTTACTAGACTAAAAAACTCCTTTAGTATTTTTTGTAAGGCGTGTCAGTTTGCAATGAACTTTCTGCATTGGTTTATCTGGAAATGTCTTTATTCTGCCTTCACTTTCAAAAGATAGTTTTGCTGAATATAAGATTCTTGGTTGGCCATTTTTTCTTCTTAGCACATTGAACATGTCAACCCACTGCTTTCTGGTATCCATTATTATTATTATTATTATTTTATTTTGCTATCATTAATGTACAATTACATGAACAACATTATGGTTACTAGACTCCCCCTATTATCAAGTCCCCACCACGTACACCCCATTACAGTCACTGTCCATCAGCATAGTAAGATGCTATAGAATTACTACTTGTTTTCTCTGTGTTATACTGCCTTCCCCGTGGCTCCCCCCCTATGTTATACATGCTAATCGTAATGCTCCTTTTTCCCTCTTAATCCCTCCCTTCCTACCCATGCTCCCAATCCCTTTCCCTTTGGTAACTGTTAATCCATTTTTGGGTTCTGTGAGTCTGCTGCTGTTTTGTTCCTTCAGTTTTTGCTTTGTTCTTACACTCCACAGATGAGTGAAATCATTTGATATTTGTCTTTCTCTGCCTGGCTTATTTCACTGAGCATAATACCCTCTAGCTCCATCTATGTTGTTGCAAATGGTAGGATTTGTTTTCTTCTTATGACTAAATAATATTCCATTGTGTATATGTACCACATCTTCTTTATCCATTTATCTACTGATGGACACTTAGGTTGTTTCCATTTCTTGACTATTGTAAGTAGTTCTGCAATAAACATAGGGTTGTGTATGTCTTTTTCAAACTAGGCTGCTGCATTCTTAGGGTAAATTCCTAGGAGTGGAATTCCTGGGTCAAATGGTATTTCTATTTTTAGTTTTTTGAGGAACCTCCATACTGCTTTGGTATCCATTATGTTTTATGAGTGGTCAGCTGTTAATATTGTTGGTCTTCCTTTGCATGTGATGAATCATTTTTCTCTTGCTATTTTCAATATTTTCTCCTTGCCTTTTGTTTTATAATTTCTATGATGTGTCTCTCGGTGGATCCTTTTGCATTTATCCTATACAGTTTGGAGTTTGTTGAGCTTTCTGGATAGGTAGATGAATGTCTTTAAATAAATTTGGGAATTTCTAGCCATTATTTATTTGAAATTTTTTTCTGCTTCTTTTTCTTTATCCTCTCCTTTAGATCCTCCCATTATTCATATCTTAATAGCATTCCTCATTTCTCTGACACTGTTCATTTTCTTTCATTCTTTTTCTCTCTGTTTTTTGTATTATATAATCTCTTTAGGTCTTTTGATGGTTCAGATCTCTTGACCCCTTCTGAAGTTTTCATTTTAGTTAATGTGTTTTTCAGCTTAACAGCATCCATTTAGTGCTCTCACTCTCTCTCTTTTTTGGTAATTTCCATTTATTGATATTCTTTATTTGATAGGACATTGTCGTCATACACCCCTTTCCTTCTTTAATCATGGTTTTCTTTAGTCTTTGAACATATAATGGCTACTTTGAAGTCTTTTTCTATTAAATCTGAAATTTGGTTGTTCTCACAGTTTCTGTTGCTTATTTTTGTTTTTGTTTTTTTTCTGATGTGTGGCTCATACTTTCCTGTTATTTTGCATGTCTCATTTTTGTTGTTGGAAACTGGATGTTTCTGATGATATATTGTGGCAACTTTGGGTATTGGTCCAACCCTTCTGGGGCTTGTTATCATTTTCCTGGTGACTGGCAATATCACTGGTCTCTTCCCACCATCCTTGCATGGTGTGAAGCCTCTGATACTGCTTCTCAAAGAGTTCAGCTTTGGATATGTCCACAGTCACCTTTGGATGGCATTAGTTTTGGCTAGGTTCTCTTTGACTCTCTCTTTCCCTGGCCACGCTCAGCTATTAAGCTCCACTAATTGTCATCTGATTATTGTTTTCAACAATGCTGTGGGCCATAAATTTGCCCCACAGATGGATCCAATCATATTAGGGCATCTGTGAAAGGATAGTTCCTGAGATCAGTGTTTGAGATTTTTTCCTTACCCCAGGAGGGCTCCTTTCAGCTGCCTCTTTTCCAAGTTCTGACCAGCAAATACTCTAGCCTGCAATGTAGCCTATATCTCCAATGCATCCATCAGTCTCCCAAATGCCTTTCATCACAACTTCCACTGTTTTTGAGAGTGCCCTTAGTCTTGAACTCTTCACATTCTGTTGCAAGGGAAACCATTTCCTTTGGAAGAGATTGAAACTCTCTGTTTAAAGCTTGTTTCTCCCTGTAGGCAAAATCTCTGAGCCATGTTTCTGGAGCTGGTGCTGGGGACAGTGGCAAGCTTCTCTGAGTGATACCTTTACTTTAGGAACTGGGCAGTTGGTGGAGGGAGTAGCACTGGCCTCAGGTCTTCTTGGCTTGTCTGTCCTGGAGTATAATTGCTATCTTACAAGCCAGGGCATTGAAAGTCAGGGCTGCAGTGTTCTCAGTGGTGCTAGCATCCTAGGTGAAGTTCCTGACAAGTAGGGGCTGGGTGGGGAAGAAGGGAGGTACACCTTTTGACTGAACTCATCTAGAACTTAGCTTTAGCAACAGGTAACTGGAGGCAGGATGATAAATGCTGACATCCTGCTACTCTCAGGTGGATAGCCCTTCAACTGGGAGCTGGGGAAAAGGGAGTCCTCTGTTCTTGACTGCACCAATGTGGAGTTGAGTTTCTGTCTTATTGATTTGGAAGAAGGGAGGGAGAGAAAGAACAGATGTTAATTCAAATACTACAGACTCACTATTACTACTGGGTTTTAGTAAATCTTCTTGAACACATGTTTCTTCATTTCCTATATACTGTAAGACCATTTCCAGAGGCTTTAAATAGTTGCTTAGAAAATAATTTTCATCAGTTTCACTGGAGAGTGGGTCCATGGAGTTTCTCACACTGTCAAGCCAGAAGTCCCCTCTAACTCATCAATTTTTAAAAACATCCTTACCTAGAATACATTCTGTCCAATGCTGTGTATTCATCCTATGTAAATGTGGCAGTATTGACCCCAATTAAAAAGATAATCCCTCTCTCTGGGGAAATATTTTAAAATTAATGATCTATTTCTATCCTCATTTCATAAGACAGAGATTCCCCAGCCAATAGTCCTTGACTAGCTTGGGTACTTTGATCCTGATAGTTTGTAAAACAGGAGATGTCACAGTTTCCCAGCCTTTGCCATTCTGGCCAGGTACCTAGCAAGCTGCAACTTTAAATGCTGCCTGTGGAATTTGATTTGTGTCATGTTCCAATATCATGGTCTAAGGACATCAGAGATGATTCCATGACAAAGACTGACCTTTATCATCAGCCTCAGAGAGATTATCTGTGCTTGCTTAAGTGCTAGGTGCTGGATATATAGGAGTACAAGGAAAAGTAAAGTTTCTGCCTTGGAAGAAGTTCCTCTAGTGGTGGGAATGGCCATGTAAATAGATGAGGATACTTCAGTAGGATAAATGAATACTGTGATGGAGTCACAGATGAGGAAGGTTTAAGTTATTTTTACCCATGTACAGAGTTGCTGACATGTAATTTGGGTCTGAAGAGATGACTAGGAATGCCTAGGAGAAGGAGAGTGTTTTAGGTAAGAGAATAGCATGTATAAAGACATTAGTCTGGTAAAGAGCCTGATTCTTTCAGGGGTTTCAGGGAATTTCAAGTAATTCATTATCACTGGGGATGAGAAGAAGTGGCAGATGATGTAGCAACAAAGGCAGGTAGCAGCCAGCCCACACAGTGTCTTGCATAAGGTTGTAAAATTTCAATTTTAAATGGAGTTAAATCTTTCAAAGTAAGAGTCATAGAACAGAACAGAAAGGACCCTAGAGGCAAGTAGATTATAGTGCCTTGTCTTCATTTTCTCTATTGCTGATCTCTTGGCACATGGCCTTTATATAGCAAACACTTAGGAAATATCCATCTTCTACCTCCTCTATGGGTCTCCTTTATATAGGAGAAGACAGCATCACTGTAATAGTAAGGTCCAGGATTGCACATTCATAATATATTTATATCCCTCTTATAATATATTAAATGCATTAATATTTAGGAAAGCTTAATTCACACACAGAAGAGTTTGTTTATGACAGGCACTATTTTAAGTTCTTTATGCAAATTAATTCATTAATAATACCCTCAACATTTTGTAGTTTTATACTACTTTGTAGAAGCTTCTTTGTACTGTGTAGTAATATGTACTACTATGTACAAAACAATGAAGTTTTGTACTGTTATTTCCATTTTACAAATGATGTGCATGATACACCAAAAGCAAATGGTAGGACCAGGATTAAACCCAGGCAGCTTGGCTCTAGAATCCAGCTGTAAACCATAATGCTATATGGAATCCAAGCCAGTATAACCCTCTGGCTCCTAGATGAGTATCTTTGTTTTAGATTGGCTGTCAGTTTGGGGACCTTTTTTTCTTTTGTGTAGTAGACGTAATAAACATTGACTAGCTATGGTAAGCTAAGTACTCTGCTGTGTATTATAAGGGCAAACTCAAGTGAGACACTCATTCAGCTATTTAATAACTATATGTCTTGCTCTGTGCCAGGCCCTATGCTTGGAGGTAGGCCTTCACAGCAAATTAATTATTCATTTAGGTGTTCCAGAGAATTTTCAAGATGCTGGATAAAGAGATAAATGACAAATAAAATACAGTTTCTATATTTGAGTTGCTTAGGGAGAGTAAGGGGGTAATTAAATAGTAATTATAGTATAATGGAATAAGTACTGTCATGGACGTATACCTTGAGAACTAAGAGAACAAATAGCAAAGGATGATTAACTTGCCTAGGAGAGGTCTGGTAAACTTCACAGAGGCAGTGCCTTTTTCTTTAGCAGATAGAGAGAGAAAAGACTTTAACTGGAGCACCTTATTTAAAGGCTAAGAGGTATAAGATAGCATGGTTTGTTCAAGAAGCCTGAAGTGGCTTGATGTGTCTAGAGCAAATGTTGGCAAACTTTTTCTATAAAGGACCAGTTAGTCAGTATTTTAGGTTTTGCTGGCTATACAGTCTCTTGTCACAACAATTCAACTTTGTCTATATAGCATGAAAACAGTTATAGACAGGACATAAATGAATGAGCGTGGCTATGTTCCTTCCAGTAAAACTTTATTTACAGAAACAATCGGCAAGCTGGATTTGGCCCATAGCCATAGTTTCCCTGACCCCTGGTCTGGAGTGTAGGTGTTGGGCAGAGAGAGAGAATGGCCAGGAAGCTAACTAGGAAGTTAGTCTGTGGGCCAGATTATAAAAGGCCTTGAGTGTGAGGCCAAGAATCTAGGGCTTTATCCTGATGGCAGTGGGGAGCCATGAGATTTTAAGTAAGTGCGTTGATATAGTTAGATTTGCACTTTACAGAGGTCATTCTGGTGGCTAATATGGCAGATGCTCTGGCAGAAGTGAGACTAGATGCACAAAGATGAATGAGAAATGACTGTCCTCTCCCTGCCCTCGAGGAATAGCTTCTGATCTCACGGGACAGATGCTTCACTCCTGAGACATCCACGTTCCAGCACTCTGTACAAATGGCATTTAGAGTGGTTGTAGCTAAAATGTGGGTCCTTGTTAGATGTTCAAGAAGCAAATGAGAGGATTCTCCAGTCTGAGGTATGTTTCTTGTAGGTTCTAAATATTGTGTTGTGGGGGAAGTGGGAGTGGAGGTGGTGTCGTTTGCTTTGGGAGACATGGAAGGTGAGCAGAGGGAACAAGGTTGCAAAGGGGAGACAGGAGTAATTGATTGTAAGGAAGAACTCAGGAAACCTGCCAGGATCCTTGTACCCAAAGATGTGCTGCTCCTCTTCCAGGTTTACAGCAGTGAATTCTGTTCACTGATGAACCTGGCTGGGCCTATTTTGTTGTGATTCCTAGAGGGATGTCTCCCACTCTGTTGGCTTTCACCCACAACCCCTTCACTACTGCCTCACCTGGGTGGTTTTGCATGCTTTGTACCATGGTCATGGAGATCACTTTTCTAAGCTCATAGAGCTAAATATATCTAGCGACAGCTGGTCCCTTGGCTCTTCAAAGAGCTATTAGCTGTAGCTCTAGCCAATGCTGCATTCTCCACGGTAAGACACGAGTTTTAGGGAGCCTCCTTAGGCCTTCCTGAGAGAAGGGCTGCTTGTTCTGAGTCTGAAATAGTAATCCTTGTTGTGGGAACCAGAAGTTGCCTCTTTGGTCTTGTTTTGTTTTTTTGTTCTTGTTACTTTGAAACTTTGTCTTAAATAAGACTTCAGCTATTAGCTGGATGTGGGACAATGTTCAGAATAAAATGTTGTAATGCTTTCCTCAAGTATATTGGACTTTAGAGTTCTAGCTCAGGACTACATTCTTGTATGCCATGTTTATGGTGGGTAACTGGGACCTTCTATCAAAGGGCATATGGTTTGGTAGAGGGAAGAAAAATATAATAAGACTGATAAGGATATACATAGGGGCTGTGGGAATACCCGAACAGTCACCTTTAATAAGAAGCTTTTTGTCTTATTTTTATATCCTTATCTCCTTCCAATAATAATCACAACTGACATTCAAGTTGTGCTTTAAAACTTACAGAGTTTTGTCTACATCAGGAATCACAAGCTCTATGTCTCTGAGGTGCCAAGGGTATCATAACTGAGGAAAGTGGGCAGTATAAGTGCACCTACGTAAATCTGTGAGTGATATGAGCTGTGGTAAACTGTAGAGCATACTTCAGAAGAGTGCAGCTGCTGCTCAGCCCTGGTAGATTGTTGCCAGGTACATATATGAAACCAAGAGTGATGCCTAGGGGTGAGGGCTAGAGGCCCTCATTATCTCCCTCATCACCCACTCCTCCATCCTGAGGGTGTCCCAGATTCCAACTTTATGTAGTATTCTTTGATATGGACAATTGATTTTTTCTTAATTTTAGGTAAAATGTGAATAGAAACAGCTTCATAAAATGTTGCATTTTAAAATTAATTTGTAATGTACAATATATGTAAAACAATATGCTTGCTATGCAAGCACAGCCTCATGACAAGTCCCTTAACCACCACCCTCACTTCCAATCAAATTGAAGCCCTTAAGCTTCTCCTAATTAAAATTCTAAAGTTGTCAGTGGAGCTCAGTGTTCCTAGATAATTAAAATTTTTTTTAAGATAGTCAGAAAAGCTGGACTTTCTTAGTGAAATTTTTAATTATAGGTTTGATTTATAAAATCCTCTGTAGGGTGTTAAAAGACATATGCAAAGGCAGTTAATGATTTCTGTAAACATGTCTCATTTACTCCTTATCATACTCAAATGAGAGAGAGAATTAGCCCTTATTTTGAGGGGTAAGTGGCTTGCCTGAAAGTGACTCAGGAAGTAAGGGGTCTATTCCTATAGGTTCTGAACTCTTACTAGACACTGCCTTTCCTTCTTTTAATGCCTGATTATTGCAGCCTTACTTTGTTCTCTAAAGACTTCCACTCAGCATCAGGCCTCTCCTTTAGGTGGAGCTTCTGTCATCCCACGTGCCTCATTTGGCACCATCTTCTTTCTGGCCTTGTTCTCTGACTCCACTCCATCTTTATATGTTTTGTGGCCCTAATAGAGCCTATACAATCCTCTATGTAGATTTTCTTGTGCTTTCTTCCCATGAGCTTCTTTGCTCTCCATATACCTTACTGATCAGACTTGGCTATAAAAAGCAGTCTATTTCTCGTTTGTTCCCTGTAAACAGCTGGTAGTTCTTAATCCTGGAGCTAGCTGGTAATGGGTGAAAATGCCCTTACTTGGACATTTTGGTATTTCTGCTCCTGTGGCCTGCAAATGATATCTGTTTTAGATTAATAGGGCCTGGGGTAAAGCCTGGAAGGACCAAAGTAGGGTTACTTTAAAGGACCGGATGAATCAAAACTAAAACAGAATGAAGATTACAGATTTGATTTCTTCAAAATATTTTCAAAACCTGACAACTTCTCATTACCCCCCCCCACTCCTACCTTGTTTCAAGCCATTAGCTCATACCTGGATTATTGCAAAAGCCACCTGACTGGTTTCTCTGCATTAGCCCTTGCCCTCCTGTGGTCTGCTTCTCAACATAGCATTAGAGGAATCCTTTTAAAAATGTAAATGTGATCATGTCCCACCTCAGTTCACATTCCTCCAACAGCTTCCATCTAAGCATAAAAATCAAAGTCCTTATAATGGCCTACTTGCCCTTTGTGACTGGACACCTGTTGCTTCCTACTAGTTAATCTCCTACTAGTCACCCCCTCACTCATTTCTCTTCAGCCAAACTGGCCTCCTTGTGGTTCTTTGAACACACCAAACATGTTCTTGCCTCAGGGTCTTTGCATTTACCATTCCCTATTCTTTGGGTACTCTTCCAATTATTTTGCTTTTCTTTCTCCAAAATCTCCTTTAGATATTTGCTTAAAAGTCACCTCCTAAATGAGACCTTCCTTGACTCCTCTAATTAAAATGACAAGCCACTAATACCACTAGTCTTGGTATCCTTAGCCCTCTTCTCTGCTTTGCAGAAATTATTATCTTTCTCACCCAAATAGGATGTTAGCTCAGTGAGGACAAAGATTTGTACTATTTTGCTTCCTACTTGCTGCATTTCTAGTGCCTGGAACTGTATGCTTGGCACATAGAAAGCTTGTATTTGTTGAATAAATAAATGAGTGAATTTCTGCTTCTGGAATTGTTGTCTCAGACTGCTTTGTCACTGTGTTTCCCTGAGATGCCCCAGCGTGTGGTGTTGAAAGTCTAACCATCTCATCACTTAGGTCCCCTGTGAGGGCAATTAGACTATATATAAAATTACTAAAATTGTGTGAAGACTAATGTTGAAAAATATAAGCTAAGATTTGTAAGAGGTATCTTGAAATAGAAGAGCCAGGGGAAGAAAGGGACCGGACATTAGAAGTTTTTTAAAGTAAATTAGAACTATAATAAAAATAGTCAAGTGCTAGCACAAAAATAGAAATATTTCTAGTGCAAAAGAACGGAGAGGCTAAAAATACACTAAACTATACATAAGAACTTAATTTGCATTAAATAGCATTTTTCAAAAAGGAATGATCTAAATTTCAGATAATTTAAAAAATGGGGTTGGAATAACAGGGTGGCAACTTGGGGAAAATAAATGTTAAGATTCACAACTTATATAATAAGTTGAATATCAGATGGCCTAAAAGGCAGACCATTAAAAAAACCAAAAAGTATTTTACTCAGTTTACTTTTCTAAGAATTGACAAAATCTCCTTTCTCTGGGCTCTTCATCATGTCACCTACTTACTCCTTATTAAAAAGTTGATTCTCTTACCAATTTCAAATGACACTGGAGAGCTGGAGAACCTAACTCTCAGGTGTGAGATTACCTCAAATTTAGTTGGGGCCTGAGGCACAAAGAACTGTTAACCAACACGTGTGAGCACTGTTTTCACCTCCTCAGCTCACGAGAGGTCTCGATTTCCCTCTATCAACCTAGGGATCGTAGGTAGGCCATACCTGTGCTCCAGCTAGTAGACTGCATTAGAGCTATACTTCAATAGGTAGCCCTTAGCCACATGTGTCCATGTAAGTCTAAATTAATCTTTTAAAAATTTCTATTCTTTAGTCACACTAGCTACATTATGAGTTGTCTAAACCTGACAAAAGTTACATGTGCCTCATGGTGACTTTGTGGACAGGACAAATATTGAACACTTCCATCACTGCAGAAAGTTGTATTGTATAGTGCTAGCATTATAGTTGTGGACGCTGCCAAGTTCCTTGTACTCAGCAGCTTATATTCTGACTAGGTTGAGAGTATTCCATTGTGGACTATCTTCAGACTTCTCTCCTAGAATCTGCAAAACCCAGGGGAGGAATTCACCCCTTGATTATGGGTCTAGGGAATCTGGGACCTTACTGTCAATCAACTTTTCATTTAGTCAACAACATTTACTGACATTTCTCTGGTTTGAACCCTTTTCTGGACCCCAGAAATAAAGAAAGATGGATAAGAGACATTTCTTGAGAATCCTGCCAAAGTGTGTTTTTGTGAGAGTAGTGATCAGAATTGCCTATTTATTTGATGTTTGAAGCTCTGGATGGAAAACAGTGAGGAGTGTTCAATCCTGTACATATGAATGAGGTTAAGGAATGAGTATCTACGAAGTTAATCACCAGTTAAATTTCTAAAAGCTTTCATTTCTTTTGTTTTTCTTCTTTCCTGTTAAGAGTATATTATGAACAGAAATCTAAAGGACGGTATATCTAGTGCAGGGGAACAATTTGTACTATAAAGTGAGATGTCTTGGGTTGGAATACTAACTCCATTACTTATCACCTCTGCAGCTACAACATTTATTTTGTCAGGTATCTGCAATCTGAGCAGGGCTCAGAAGGGACAGCTCATCTGTATCCACTTGGCATTAGATGAAGTGACTTAAAAGCCAGGGGCTGGAATCACCTGAACTTTCAGGCACTCAGTGTCTGACTCTTGGGCTGGAAGATTCAGACAGAAGGGGTGACTCAGACATCTCTCCTTGTCTCTGTGTAGTCTTTCCACTGGATCTCTCCAGCATGGTGTCTTCAGGGTAGCCAGGCTTCTTACATTTGGCTCCAGGCTTCCAAAGCATTTGTCCCAGAAGGGAGAGAGCCAAGTGGAATCCGTATTGCCTTTTCTAAACTAGCCTTGGAAGTCACTCTACATCCCTGCTGTCACATTCTGTTTGTTAGAAGATGAGTCAATAATGTACCCTACATTCAAGGGGAGAGGAATTCACCTTTTGTGGAAGGATTGTCAAAGCATTGTGGACATATTTAAAATCCATCATAGCAAGTAATTTAACCTCTCTAAACTTAATGTGATTTGGGGCAAGTTGCATCATTTTCAAGATTATCACTCTTTTCATTTGTAAAATAGGTGTGATAATTCATTGGTTGTGAGTGTTAGATGAAAAAATATTATAGAAGTTCTTGGAATATTGCTTAGTGTATGAATAAATGCTCAAAAATTATTAATTATTCCTCTCCTTCCCTATTCTAGCTTAATGAATTCCAATTAACTATAATTTATTATCTTTCATAATTTAAAAGAAGGAATTTCTTATTCATATTTTTTTTTCAAGTGAAACATGTAACAAAGAAGAAAAGGCAGTCTAGTTAGCAGCCAGGACATATACACTGGAAAGATACATGAGTGAAGTGATACTCTAGTGCACTGGGCAGTTGGGATGTACTATGGATAGCTAGATCCTCCCAGGTATCTCTGGTGACTTGTATGCTTTTCCTTCACAGTTCCTGAGGGAAGACCTCAATTACCATGATCCGACAGTGAAACACAGCACCTTCCATGGTGAGGATAAGCTCATCAGCGTGGAGGACCTGTGGAAGTCATGGAAGTCCTCAGAAGGTAATGGTTGTCAATGCTAGTTGTTGGAAGGTTTAGAGAAAAGAGAAAAGAGTCTGCAACTTGGCCTTGAAAGGATATGAGTATAAAATGGTTAGTTAAGAGCAAATTATTGGCATGGTTCTATATATAATCAGTGAATGAGACAGAATATAGTCATCAAGCTGGGAATGGGAGAAGGTGCTCCAAACAGTTGGAATTCTTCATTAGAATATTAATTAATTCCATCCTACCTCCCTTCCAGCTTCTGATGCTTCATCTCCAGAGATAAGGAGCTTGCTGACCTTTTGAGGCAGCTCCTTTCTTCTGTACCTCCCAAGTTGGTCCCGGCTCTACTGAGTCCTAGATGATTCAAAGATTGGGTAGAAGTAAGGTTGACTCTCCCCTGAGTCTTCTCTTTTTCAGGTTAAATAACCTTAATTATTTGAAGAAAATGTGTTTTCTCAGTTTTTTTTCTTACCTTGATTTCCTGGCTGTGAACACTATTGTTAATGTCTTTCTTAGATCATGGCTCATAGAGTTGGATGCAGACCCCCCAGGTATGGCTTGATCAACACAGAGTTGAGCAGAACTGGCAGCTTCTCATTTCTGGACCCTGTGTGTGTATTAATGCAGTCTGAGTAGATACTGGTGCCTTCAGCAGTCCCATCACTCTGCTGACTCATGTTGAGCTAACTTAATGAAAACTTTAGATCTTTTCCATGTGTACAACTGCTAAACCATTACTACCATTTTTTTTTTTTCCTGGAGCATTTGCTTTAGAGTTCAGAGTGAAATAGCATGTCTAATGGTGTGAGATTTGATGGGGAGGGAAGAACAGGGCTTTAACCTCCTCTCCATTTGTATCTGGGGCTAGAACTTCCTTGGATACAAACAAGATTGGGAGCAATCTCTTCTTAGGGTTTCATAGGGTAGGTCTTGATGCTTGGAAGGGCTAAACATAAGTGACCACCAGGATCCCTGCTTTTGCAGTTGAGGAACCTTAGGCCCGGATTTATAAAGTTGTTCATTGTCATGCATTTAGTAAATAGTGGAGTCAGGACTTAGACCTGGGCCTTCTCCTCTCTAGGTCAATGCTTTTCCATACCATCTTGTTTGAAACCACTGATCTGGTGGTAGAGAAAACCAGTTTTGGTAGGAATGGGCAGTTTCTATTTTTGTTTACATTCATACCTAGGATTATAGAATTTTAGATCTGAAAGTGATCATCTATAATGTAGATGGAGAACATTAGATTTGAAGCAGGAACACCTGAATTCTAATCCTGGTTCTTGGATGGACAGGCTGATATTTGTTATTAACTATGTTTTTATCAGTTTAGAAGAAGCGTAAGTTAGCTATACAGACAGCTTTCTGAAAACCTTTAGAAGCTGAGCAGTTTGTGGGGCTTTGTTTAATAGCTTTGGAGTGACTCAGGCTGTCTACTGATGAGAGATAAAGCAGTGAGATGATCTTTGGAATTATATCAGCACTGCCAGGAAAAATCTTCTATTAGTACCATTTAATTTTTGTTTTCTTTTTCTGTAGTAACATGAGGACATGGCGCCTGGGTTTTCAGAGTGGGTATTTTAATTAGGAACTTAGAATGAAAGATGGCAGGGAAAGCATTCCTGGCCTTCTCTGAAAGCTCACATAGAAGGAAAGGGAAAGTGACCAAGAGGTGGCAGAAACAGAGGGACTAAATCATACTAGAAAACAGCCCAAGATAACTTTTTTTGGTAAGAGCTTTATTTTTGGACTCAGCAACTACTTGGAGCACTTCCAAGAATGTTCTAAATGACAGAAAAATGGAAGACAATGGAGTGAGTTTTGAGGAGTTTTTCCCTATTACTGATGAGCAGGGAAGAACATTTCAATGCATGTAGCTCACAGCTAAGCTGGAAGTGACATGTATGTGTCATTGTAGGATTTGCCTACCATGCATCACGCCTGGTGGTTTGACAGACTTAAAGTGGGACTCTACTTGTATATTATTGCTCCTGATAATTTGCTTCATTATTCAGACCAAGGCTCCTAATCTCTCTGGAGTGATGATTTCCAGAGCTACAAAAAGCATGTAATATTCTGGCAGTGGCTCAAACTGGATGATCTGAGTTTACTAGATGAGGTAGATATCAGAAGTGTTCATTTGTGCACATTAACTGGCTAATATCAGTACCATTTATGTGGTTAGTGTTGTAAACATTTCTAACTAATGTTGGGAGCGAATCTTTCCTCTGTGTTATTTAGATTTTAACAGAGAAGTCTGATAATCTCTGCATTAGCCAGCTCTGGACTTTAATAACAAAAACAACTCAAAACCTACTCTAATATTTATAGTGTGTTTAATAAGTATTAGGTACTGTAATGAGTGCTTTACATATGTTAACTAATTTCTCACAAAAACCTTAAGAAATAAATACTATGATTGTTTCTATTTACAGAGAAGAAAATGAGGCAGAGTGAGTCAGTGAAATAATGTAATGTAATTCTGTCATTAACTACCCAGAGTTAGCGCAGACTTTACAAGTTAAAGACACAGTGCCCAACAAGACTGCCCTTACTTCAGACACCAATTCAGCTATAAGCTCTGGGTGTTCCCAGGCCACCTGTGATAGAGCCTGGACAGGAGTACCGCCTTTTTGAATAAGCCCACCCATCATCTCAAAAAGACCTAGGTTTCATCTTAGGCTACAAGCATTCTTTAGAAGATACGATAGCAAGCCATCAGCCCACCTTTTTCCTGACCTATCCCCTCAAAAGCCTACCAAAAAACCTGGCCATAAAAAGCCTCTTAGCCTGAAGAGAACCTTCTTTGTTCTGCTCACCAGAACAGAGGGGTCCCTCTCAGGTTAAGCAATAAACCTGCTTGGACTGTTGAGTTTGTATCCCTTCTTTTCCTTTTAATCTGTACTTTGACCAAATGGCTGCACAATTAGGGATCTCACTGTCCTTGGTGTGATAATTTGCTAAGTTACAGAACTCAGGAAAGTGCTCTACTTATGATTACAGTTTTATTATAAAAGATAAATATTAGGACTAACCAAAAGAAAAGACCACTAGGGTGAGGTCTGGATGTGGAGCTTCTGTGTTCTTTCCCCATGGAATCAGAACAAATCACCCTTCTGGCACATCAGTCATTAAAGTATTTGCTAAGCAGGAAGCTCAACTGAGCTTCAGTGTTCAGAGTTTACATAGGCATGGTTGATTAAATAATTGGCCCCGTGATTGAACTCAGTCTCCTTTTGCTCCCTGAAGTTTGGCTTAACATCGCCTGGCTCAAAACCCCAATTATCTAGTCACTTGGTTGGTTTTGCTGGTGACTAGCCCCAGTGAGAGTCATCTCCTTAGCATGAACTCAGGTGTGATCAAGGCGGCCTACTGTGAATAACAAAGATACTCCTACCCCCAGGGAAACTGACCTTAAGGCAAAGACCAGTCAAATTCTTTATTGTACAGAATTAAGTAATTAAGTAAGGAATAGTTGAACAATTAGGATTGATCAAGAACAAGGCAACTCCAGGGATCCCAGCAGCAGGATTGGGCCTAGGGACTAGGCTTTTTCTAATTGGCTACTTTCAGGTGTCTCAGCTTCATTCATTTATCATCTCTAAGTGTGTTTGCTGAAGAGCCGGATATGGTGGAGGGAGAATCAGATTGTGATACTTCAGATCACGGACTAATGTAGGGTGGTGGTAGTGAGAGAGTATGTGTGGGTATTGGGAGATACTGCAGTTGCCGATCCTTTAAGACCTTGTGAGGTAGGGGTGTGGCAGTTCTTTAAAGGAAGGGATGCCAGGTAAATTTTGTAGAATCTTTGAGAGATAGAATGGTTGTTTGCATATTTGAGCCAGTGGAAATAGTAACAGTGCTCTTTGTGGTGAGGGGTGGTAGGAGGCACTGACCTAAGAGGATTGCCTCCTAAAGCGTGGCTTCCATTCTTCTAAGCAACATGCATCATTACAGTTTCTTCTCCCCTTTCCTGGACACAACAAGATTTTAAAAGATGCTATTTGCTAAACAAAACATTTCTTAATAGTTTCCCCATTTTTATGGAACAAAGATGTCTTAACTATCAATTTTTATTCTAACTAAACAATATGATTCCAGCTAAAAAAGCAAAAGAGCCTGATATTCTAGTGTGACTCTGAACTTTGTCTTGAAAAAATGTTTATTTTCTACTTGGCTTTTGGAAATAATAAAATAAGCTTGCAGATCTCCAATGCTGTCTGTGCTGTTCTTTGTAGGACTGGATTTTTTGTAAGAGGTGGTGGAGCAGTACTAGAGAAACAGGAGGCTGTTAGGGAGAAAATCCAGCAGAGCTGACCTCTGTTGAGATATCACAGGTGGGGCCAGGTGGCATTGGACTTTTGTCTAAACCATTTCAAAAGTCAGAGTAATATAAAGGAGTTGGCATCTCTTTTTGCTTTTACATAAACCCAATAAGCAATATGTTTATTCTATTCTTCTAGCTATTTAAAAATTACTTTGCTAAGCAAACCTCCAAGTCACTTAGTTAAATGCCTCAGCCATTAGCTGTTAGTTGCTACGTTTCGGAGACAGATACACTTGACTTTTCCTTTCTCTTACGTTCTTTCAGATAATTTTTTTCCCAGTAACAAAAACAACTAGCATTGCTGCTGTTAACACTTATCACAGTCATATTCTATTTATATTAAATAGCTACTTGAGGATAAAAGACCTTACTTGTGTCCCCATTTAATAAAGGAAACTGAGCATCTCTCATTGATTTCTGTTACCAGCCCTGAGAATTCTAACTCTTTAATTATTTCATGTGCATCTCCTATGATACTGCCTTAGCTCAACTTCATCTTTTCAAGGGATTTATTGAGTAATTGACAATATAATAAGGTAAATATTTAAGGCATACAGTTTTTTAAGTTTTGGCATATGTATAAACTGACATCACAGTCAAGATAGTGAATATGTTCATCACCACTAAAAGTTTTCTCACAGAAAACTTTTTAAATCTCTTCCTCACTTTTCCCCAGACAACTAAGACATCTACTGATCTGCTTTCAGCCACTATAAATTTTTATTTTATACCATTTTATATAAATGGAATCATGTAATATGTGCTTTAAAAGTCTGGCTTCTTTCACATAGTATAATTAGAAACTCATTCATGTTGTTCGCAAATATAAATAGTTCATTTATTTTTACTGCTGAGTAGCTATACCATGGTTTATTTATCCATTTACCTGTTGGTAGACATGTGAATTTTTTCCAGTTTTTGGCTATTACAAATAAAGCTTCTATGAACATTCATGTACAGGTCTTTGGCTAGATCATATAGTAATATATATTTTCTGTGTGTATTGCCTGGTTTTTCTGTGTTCCTTTGCTAATATTACATTGATTAATTTTGAATGTCTGATCAACCCTGCATTCTTGGGAAACCCCACTTGGTCATAATACATTATGTTTTTACGATATAGTTGGATTCTATTTGCTAAAATTTTGCTTTGATTTTTTTGTATCTTTGTTATTGAGGAATATTAGTTTGTAGTTTTCTTTTCTTGTAATATCTTTGTGTTTGGTATCAAGGTAAGGCTGGCCTCATAGAATGAGTTGGGAAGTTTTCAATTTTTCAGATCAGTTCATGTAGAATAGGTATTACTTTTCCTTAAATATTTGGTAGAATTCATCAGTAAAACCATAAGAGACTGGAGTTTTCTTTGTGGGAAGGTTTTTAATGACAGTGTTAATTTCTTCATTAGGTATACCATGATTCAAGTGATTTACTTCTTGAGTGAGCTTTTGTAGTTTGTGTCTTCAAGGAATTTTTTCATTTCATTGAATTGTCAAATTTACTGTCATACATTTGTTCCTAATATTCTCTTATTATTCTTTATATATATTTTAAGTCTGTAATGATATCTCATTCCTGATATTGATAATTTGTGTCTTCTCTTTTTTTAACTGATCAATTTTGTTAAATGTTTTTTAATTTAATAGATCTTAGAGAGTTTGGTTTCAAGGATTTTCTTTATTATTGTCTATTTCATTGATTTTTTTACTTTGATCTTTATTATTTTCTTTCTTCTGCTTATTTTTGGTTTATATATTCTTATCTAGTTTGTTTAAGGTCATTGATTTGAGACCTTTTTTTTCTAATATAGGCATTTTAGTGCTATAAATTTCCCCAAAGTACTGCTTTAGCAGCATTTCACAATTATAGTATGTTGTGGTTTTTTGCTTTTTTCCCAACTGATTATTGATAGCATAAACAGAGTAAAAATACCTAAAATCAAAAAATAACTGGTGGTAAATCCTTATTCTCTCTTTCTCTCTCTCTATCTCTTTCTTTCTTTGTCTGATGTAGTCTTCCATAACTTTGTATCCCTTAATAATATGTTCCAATTTGATGCATTATTTTGCCCCGGAAAGACATACCTCTGATATCTGTCTTATGTCTTACATCCACCTCATATTAGTTCTTTACTATGGTAGATGATATGTTTTATTTTTAATTTCATTCACCTCAGAATACTTTCTATTTCCTTTTTTTGTCTTCTTCCATTTATTAGTTCATTTATAACTTCTTTTATGAGTTATTTAGAAGCATTTATTTAGTTTTTAAATACTGGAAGATTTTCTAGAGATTTTTCTGATACTGTTTTCCAGTTTAATCTCATTGTGGTCTGAGAACATACTTTGTATGGCTTGAGTCCTTAAAATTTTTTAAGACTTTTTTATGTCCCTGAACATGGTCTATCATGGTAAATGTTCCATGTGTACTTGGCTGTTACTGGGTGGAGTATTCTGTAAATGTCAATCAGGCTAATTTGATTGATGATGTTGTTCAAGTCTACTGTATCTTTGCTGATTTTATACCTACTTGTTCTATCAATTATTGAGAGACATTTAAATTTCCGACTATAATTGTGGATTTGCCTATTTCTCCTTGCAGTTAATTCTGTGTTTCCTTCATGTATTTTGAAGGTCTATTATTAAAAAAGTTTTTGTAATAGATACATAAAGATTTAGGATTATTATGTCTTTTTGATTCACTGACTTCTTTATTATTATGAAATGACCTTCTTTATCCCTGATAATATTCTTTGCTCTGAAACCTACCTTGACATTAAGATAGCTTTCTTTTGAATATTTTTAGCTTTGTGTATATTTCTTCATTGATATACTTTTAATCTACTTGTGTTTTTAAATTTAAAATGCATTTCTTATAGATAGCATATAGTTGGGTCTTGTATTTTTTTTGCAGTTTGATGATCTCTGCCTTTTAATTGGGGTGTTTAGAATATTTATTTAATGTAATTATTAATATGATTAAATTGGAGTCTATTATCTTGCAACTTGTTTTCTCTTTTTCCCTACTATTGTTTGTTCCCTTTTTCTGCCTTCTTTTAGATTGAGTATTTTTTATGATTCTATTTAACTTCTTTGTTGGAGTAACTCTGTTTTGTTATTTTAATGGTTGCTTTAGGAGATAAAATATGTATTTTTATTTCATAGTCTACCTTCAAGAGATATTGTTATACTTTGTCACATACAGGATAAGAACTTTACAATAGTGTACTTCCATTTTGTCCTTAACCTTAGTTCCATTCTCTGACTGCGGTCTAGAAATTCTCTCAATGTCATAAGCTAGGGCAGTTGTGTGATTTGCCTCATTTGCTTGCCCTCTCTCAAAGATCACTGTCCATTGTAGGCTGATGTCCAGTGTCTTGAAAACCATTGTTTCATATTTTCATATATTTTATCTTTTGATTTTTTTGGTTGTTTCGAAAGGGAGGATAAATTCCATCCCTGTTACCTAATCTTAGCCTGAAGCAGAAGTCTCAGCTTAATATTTTGCTTGGATGCTTTCATACTGTTCTTAGCCCACTCTAGCTGTACTGCAGTCTGTCCTTCAGTTGGTTCCAGAGAGATCTTTCTGAAATAAATATATGAACAGGTATCTGGTTTATTTTTCAATTGCTTCCCACTTTTAAGAAAATAATGAAACAAACATGCTGGGACACTAAATTTCTGGGTGGAATAAATTTTCTTAAATGGAACCCTGACAAATAAAGATACTTTTAAAGCTGTTCTAAGTAAATTCCTGTGTAGTTATATATAGTAATCATATGTTACTTTGAGAAGATAAATCTAGGCTTTTCTATGAGTCAGGTAACACTTGAGTGTGTGTACAGTTGAGCTTAGATCCCAACTGCTGTCTCATTTGGGACTCAGTAAACTAAGGTACTGAAAGCTAGAAATTATTATAGAAAATGCCATTGATTTTTATCATGTTTGTCTATGAGATGTTAGTGAAATGCGCCAAAATTGAAGGTACATTTGTAATCTCAAAATGAATTATCTTAGTTGGCATAAAAAGATCAATATGTACATTTAAATAAAAATCTGGTAATCTTCTTTTATATCCTGAAAGTTTCTTTATATTTTAATGCTGTGGTTCTCCATTCTGCCTTATTCACCTCTGTAGTGTTGGTTCCAGAAGGTACTATTTCCCCCCTACAATTTGTACAAACCTGCCTGCATTAAAAAAAAATTAACTGACTGTCTTCTGTATAGCGGTCATCACGCTGGATTAGATTAGCATACTAGGCCTGAGCTTATTTCTGTGATCCACTTATTTTCTTATATCCACTTGTCATCATGTCTCCTCTGTAGCTGCACTGATGTAGCTGCAGTTACTATGATATGTCATTCTCTTTCATCCCTTGATGCTTTCATATTTACTGTTCCCTCTGTCCTTCCTCCTTTATTGATCTTGTTAAGTCTTACTTGACAATTAAATTTCAACTTAAGTATCCTCTTCCTTAGGAAGTCTTCTTTGGAAACCACAGGCTAAGTTAGGTGTCTTCTTCTGTACTTCCACAGCTTCTTATGCCTATCCATCACAGAATTTAGCACACTAATTGCAATGATCTGTTCCCTGCCTGTTTTCCCCCAGACTGCTTGAGGGCATATATGATTATGTATCTTAATTCTTAGCATAGGGCCTGGCCCAGAGTAGGGATGTGGAAGACAAAGGTTTGTCCTTGGCTTCTACCATTTTGTGATCTTACACAAGATGTTTGGCTCATTTAACATTTCAAAGCCTGGGTTTCCCTTACTACTCTGCATCCATGTAGACTTGGTTTTTGACAGATAGCCTAGTGGGCTTATTATGATGCCTAGGTCATTCTTTTTGTAATTATTGTTCAGGGCTTGATAATAACATCATATTAGAAAATTAAGACTGCCTCACTCTAGGCATAGATGACATGCTGATAGTGAGAGCCAGAAGGAAACCTCCCAGACAATCCCCTGGTCTAGTCTACAAACTATTTTAGGGAGGGCCACTTTGGTAAGATTCTGTAGGTTTCTTTGGAGTGCTGTCCTCCAGAGTAGCCAGATAAGATGCTAGGCTTTGTGATGCCTTTTCTGACTCACTGTGGCAGTTAGTCATTCCTTTCTCTGTGACCCTACATCACCCCATATATCCCTCTGACCTATCACTTAATACACTGCATCATATGCATTTATTTTCTTGGATGTCTCCCTCTCTTGATGATGGAGGTCTTGATGAAGAGAGGTCTTGATGATGGCAATCATGCAGATTAATCTCTACTTAGTAACTTTCCCAGGACCTACTAAAGTAGAAGTCAGTGAAGCTTTGTGAAAGAATGAATAAATGAGTGGTGATAATAATAATAGCTAATATTTCTTTAGCACTTACTATATGCAAGGAGCTTGCCATATCTTCACTACACTCTTATGATGTAAGAACTCTGATACTCACCATTTTATAGGTGATGAAAATGAGGCATAGAAAGATTAAGTAACTTGCCCATGGTCTTAAATCTAGTTAAGTGGCAGATCCCAAGTTCAAACCAATTATAAAGTCTACATTCTTAACAACTGCTGTATCTGACTGGCTAACCAAAAGGCTGGCCAAAGGCTGACTAAGCGATCAACTAACTAACAGCCGTGTGAAGGAGAGGCAAAGAAAGTAGTGGCAACCTTCCTGCCAGACATAGTTTTTTTGGGATGTGGTTTGAAACCACTAAAGTAAATGAGGGCTTCATCTGGAGGCACCCACTGGTCCATTAGAGAAAAGAGATATGATTCAAGAGCCCATTTCTTACAGCTTATTCTTTCTCTGGCAAGAGAAAGGATTGGCCAAGGCCGAGGATCTGTCCTGGCATATCCCTTGAGGTATCAGTGTAGCACAAGTGCTAGGGAGTAATACTGTTCCATCTGCCTGGAATGCCTTTCCACCAAGTAATCACATGGCTTACACTATTTCATTTTCTGCTCGAATGTCAGAGAGGCCTCAAGAGAGAGCTTTTCTCTGATCTAATCTGATGTAGCAATGCTCTTCACCCTCATACTCTGCTTTATTTATTTTTATTGTACTTATCACTATGCAACATATAATTATTTGTTTATACTGTTTTAGTTTGTCTCTATTAGAATACAGCACTAGGGTTCTGTAACTCAGTTTTATATACTGTTGTATTCCTAGCTCCCGGCAAATAGGAGGTACTCAATAAATGTTTCCCCACTCCTCCACAATGAATGAATGATTTTTGGAATTTGAGACCAACTGCTTTTAGGAACCTTTAACATTGGCTTCAGCAGTGCCTCTCTGAGTAAAACCTGGAGTTGGTGTTCTCTGAACAGGCCCACACTTTATAGTTCTGTTTCTTTGTTCTCATTTCTTTTCTCTTGTGGACCTGCATCTCTATCCACCCAGATTCTGACCAGTCCTCTATATCTACCCCTTTTTGACTGAATATATATATATATATATGGAACAATTACTAATTGTAGCACTAATTACTACTGAGTTTGTATTGAATTGTAGGCATTTTCAAGTATATGAACTCATTTAATTCAACAACTCTGGGAGATAGGTATTGCTAAATTGTAATCTACATGCGTATAGGGATCTCTGTCTTCACCACTGCTCTGTTCCCAGTGTCTGGCATAAAGTAGTACAAAACAAATGTTTTGAATGATTAGGTGAATATTTTATAGAAAGGGAAATTAAGGTTCAGAATGGCTAGTTGATTTACCCAGGCTGGTCCATGGCAGACAGTATACAAATCAAGGCCTTCTAGCTTCGAGTCTTTTTTCTAATGTATTCTAAAGTAAAAATTCAGTGTTCTAAAAATGTCCAGGAACTTGGCAGTTTTGAGTAACTTTAGTATCTCAGAATAAAACAGGAAGTTTTTACTCATTTTATATAAAAATCTTTCTCAAATGTAAAAGATTTGAAACATAGTATGGAGGCCAGGATATATATCTTTCATATCTAAGAAGGTAATTGAACATGGATTTCTGGGGTTCTCTGCTGATATGCATAAGGTAAGTGTTTTTTTAAAAAAATTCCCCGCCCTTACTTCCATAAGAAATCTGTGCGAGAGGTGTGTTTTCTCTTAGTGAGAAAACAATGTAAATATTAATGGGATGTACAACAAATGATCTAGACCTACAGATTGCCATCATCTGTTTATTCATTTATTTGTGCTGATTCTTTTGTCCATTCAGTAAACTTCACAGAGTGCTTAGAATGATCTAGCTCTGTATTAGACATTGGGGAACATATAAATGGAAAAGACATGTTCCTTACTACCAAATTGCTTACAGCTTAATGGAGAAGCTTTCTTCTTCATTATTATTTATAACTAATTAATAACAATATAACATACATGTTAGAAAAGAAGTCTGTATAAGGAAAGTGATATGTCAGCAGAGAAAAGAGAGCTAGCTAGTACTTACTTTGAAGATTTTAGAAGAGGGGATTTTGAAATGGGCTCCAAAGAGTTTCAACAGTCTAAGATATAGAGCTGGGTTTTAAGGATTGGTTGGTGTTTAGCAGGCCAAGAAGAGAAAAAGAGCTTTTCTGGAAATAGCAGAGACCTAGAAGTCTGAGAGTAGTGTTCAAGGATGAATAAGTAAATAGTGCAAGATACTGATTCTAGATGAGGACTGCAGTTAAGAGGTACAGCACAGATAGCCTCCAGGGCAGAGCTGTGAAGGTCATCTCTGTCGGGGTCAGTTAGACTGTTAGCCCAGTGGTTTCTGACTGCACAAAATGAACAATTGGGTGTCACAAGAAAAAGCTAGAGCTTTTTTGTGTTTATATTGCATTTATTTTTATCTCTTCCTTTAATATCTATGTGTGTTTTATAATATACCTGATATTAGTACATGAATCTAATTTTTAAACAGATATTCATATATTGGCAATGTGTGGTAAAATTTTTTTACAGGTAGATTATGCCATTAAAAAGACTGGAAACCACAATTAGTCACCTTGGGCATTTCTCTTATGAAGTCCTATTGGTTGTGGAAAACTCCAGGGGGTGCACCGCCTTCACTGATTCTGTGTAGTAGTGTCATCTTGCTCAGAGACATAGTCTTTGATCTCTGTAAGGGCCACATGGATAGACTAAGGGCGATGAGAGACTTGCGACTTTAGGAGACTGTCTCTTGCTTGCAAGTCCTCCTGGGATTTGGACATGTGAGTCATTTGGAGCCTGTAAGCTCTTCTTGCCAAATTCCACAGTCTTCACTGACAGCCACAGCTCTCTGTACTTGATGTACCTTCTTCCTCACATTGGCCCAGGGATTCTTCCCATTTTCTCTTTTGCAATAAGAAAGTAAAACAAGACTTTTACCTTTTAACCTTAGGGGCAAGAGGCCCTGGTATCTCACCTTGATTTGTTCAGTGAGCTCTTCATGCTGGGACACAGGGTTGCCAACTGACAATGATGCAAATCATCCTGGCTTATTCTGTACAGACTGCAGTGACTCTGGGTGGGGAACACCGTGCTGCCAAGCCCTGCTTAGGTAGGCCGTCTGCCCAGGTAATAGAACAAATGATATATGGAATACAAAAGAACAAAACACAGCTGCCTTGAGGATTGCCCTGATGTGCTGAAGTCATTTTCCTTTTCCCTATAGCTTAGCTGTGTAGGGCCGATTCTGTTCAGAGTCCATCCTCGTTGGAGTGCAGTGGCCACCTTATGGACCCTCTGCCTCACCAATGCAGTCTAGTGTTTAGGGCAGTGGTTCTCAGCCGGGGGAAATTTTGTTCCCCAGAGAACATTTGGCAGTGTCTGGAGACGTTTTTGATTGTCATGAAGGACAGCATGCCCCTGGCATCTCGTGGGTAAATGCCAGAGATATTGTGGGACACCCTGCAATGCACAGGATAAGCCCCAACGACAAAGAATCATTCTGCCTCAAATGTCTGGTGCAGGGACTGACAAACCCTGGTCTAGCATGACTCCTGCCTGTCTCCATTGCATTGTAGGGTGTAGGTAGAGGAGTCCCCACATGCCGGTGGACTATGCTCAGGCTTGTATCAAGCATCCTCCCAGTAGACAGAAGGCTCTTGTAACACTGCTAGCCTCAGGCCTTTCTTAGCAACAAAAAAGTAGCCTTCTTTCCACTCCCCGCACCATGCAGAAAGGCCCCTTTGTGCTAGCTGAGGCCGAATTCCCTCGGCAGCAGTGGCAAGAGTGTGTTGTTTCTGCATTTTACAGGCTAGTACTTGTCTGCCTGCCCAGAGCTATTTGCCATTCTACTATACCCCTCATTACCTGACGTTCTAGACCATAATCAATGGTCACATTCACAACGTGCCTGGATATATATTCAAATTCAGGAATAAAAAAACCGATATACCTTAACACTTCTTTAGCCCCAGCTCTGTCATCCCTGCTCTCCCAAATCTGAGGATTTGAGCCTATCTCTTGGAAATTAATTTATTTTTTCACTCCAGTGTATTCTAATATGGGAATTAGAAATTTAACCAAGCTCAGCACCCTTCACCTAAGCCTCTAGGATCTTTTCTTCTAGGATGTAGTCCAAGTGTATCAGCTCTGCCTTGTTTCCTCCCCAGCACCTTTCCCTTCTTACCTCCTGTGCCTCTGCAGATAGTTTAATTTACTCCACAGTCTCTCAGCTTCACAACTTTCCTCCTGAGCTCCTGTAGCTTCTTGGGGACATTGAGAGCGTGGAGCATTTTTTTTTTTTTTGGTATCATTAATATACAATCACATGAGCAACATTATGGTTACTAGACTCCCCCCATTATCAAGTCCCCACCACATACCCCATTACAGTCACTGTCCATCAGCATAGTAAGATGGTATAGAGTCACTACTTGTCCTCTCTGTGCTATACTGTCTTACCCGTGCCCCCCCCACTTCAAGTTATGTATGCTAATCATAATGCCCCTTATTCCCCTTCTCCCTCCTGTCCCACCCACACTCCCCAGTCCCTTTCCCTTTGGTAACTGTTAGTCCACTCTTGGGTTCTGTGAGTCTGCTGCTGTTTTGTTCCTTCAGTTTTTGCTTTGTTCTTATGCTCCACAGATGAGTGAAATGATTTGGTACCTGTCTTTCTCCTCCTGGCTTATTTCACTGAGCATAATACCCTCTAGCTCCATCCATGTTGTTGCAAATGGTAGGATTTGTTTTCTTCTTATGGCTGAATAGTATTACATTGCGTATATGTACCACATCTTCTTTATTCATTCATCTATTGATGGACACTTGGGTTGCTTCCATTTCTTGGCTATTGTAAATAGTGTTGTGATAAACATAGAGGTGCATATGTCTGTTTGAATCTGAGATCCTGTATTCTTAGGGTAAATTCCAAGGAGTGGAATTCCTGGGTCAAATGGTATTTCTATTTTTAGTTTTTTGAGGAACCTCCAAACTGCTTTCCATTCCACAGCAGTTGCACCAATTTACAGTTCCACCAACAGTGTAGGAGAGTTCCCATTGATCTGCATCCTCACCAGCATTTGTTATTTCTTGTCTTTTGGATAGTGGCCATCCTAACTGGTGTGAGTTGATATCTCATTGTGGTTTTAATTTACATTTCCCTGATAATTAGTGACAAGGAGCATCTTTGCATGTGTCTGTTGGCCATCTGAATTTCTTCTTTGCAGAAGTGTCTATTCAGATCCTCCATTTTTTAATTGGTTATTTGCTTTTTGGTTGTTGAGGCATGTGAGTTCTTTATATATTTTGGATGTTAACCCATTGTCAGATATGTCATTTACAAATATATCCTCCCATACTGTACAATGCTCTTTTGTTCTGTTGATGGTGTCCTTTGCTGTACAGAAACTTTATAGCATGATGTAATCCCATTTTTGATTTTGTTTCCCTTGCCCGAGGAGATGTGCTCAGGAAAAAGTTGCTCATGTTTATATTCAAGAGAGTTTTGCCTATGTTTTCTTTTCTTCTAAGAGTTTTATGGTTTCATGACTTACATTCATGTCTTTGATCCATTTTGAGTTTACTTTTGTGTACGGGGATAGGCAATAATCCAGTTTCATTCTCTTGCATGTAGCTGTCCAGTTTTGCAAACACCAGCTGTTGAAGAGGCTGTCATTTCCTCATTGTATATCCATGGCTCCTTTATCATATATTAACTGACCATATATGCTTGGGTTTATATCTGGGCTCTCTAGTCTGTTCCATTAGTCTATGGGTCTGTTCTTGTACGAGTACCAAGTTGTCTTGATTGCTGTGGCTTTGTAGTAGAGCTTGAAGTCCGGGAGCATAATCCCCAAGGCCTTATTCTTCCATCTCAGGATTGCTTTGGCTATTCAGGGTCTTTTGTGGTTCCGTATGAATTTTAGAATGATTTTCTCTAGTTCGTTGAAGAATGCTGTTGGTATTTTGATAGGAATTGCATTGAATCTGTAGATTGCTTTAGGCAGGATGGCCATTTTGACAATATTAATTCTTCCTATCCATGAGCGTAGGATGTGTTTCCATTTATTGGGGCCTTCTTTAATTTCTCTCATGAGTGTCTTGTGGTTTTCAGCATATATGTCTTTCACTTACTTGGTTAGGTTTATTCCTAGGTATTTTATTCTTTTTGATGCAATTGTGAATGGAACTGTTTTCCTGATTTCTTTTTCTGCTAGTTCATTGTTAGTGTATAGGAATGCAACAGATTTCTGTGTATTAATTTTGTATCCTGCAACTTTGCTGTATTCAGATACTAGATCTCGTAGTTTTGGAGTGGAGTCTTTAGGGTATTTTATGTACAGTATCATGTCATTTGCAAACAGGGACAGTTTAACTTCTTCCTTGCCAATTGGGATGCCTTTTATTTCTTTGTGCTGTCTGATTGCCTTGGCTAGGACCTCCAAAACTATGTTGAGTAAAAGTGGGGAGAGGGGGCATCCTTATCTTGTTCCTGATCTTAAAGGAAAAGCTTTCAGCTTCTCTCTGTTAAGTATAATGTTGGGTGTGGGTTTGTCATATATGGCCTTTATTATGTTGAGGTACTTGCCCTCTATACCCATTTCGTTGAGAGTTTTTATCATGAATGGATGTTGAATTTTGTCGAGTGCTTTTTCAGCATCTATGGAGATGATCATGTGGTTTTTGTCTTTCTTTTTGTTGATGTGGTAGATGATGTTGATGGATTTTTGAATGTTGTACCATCCTTGCATCCCTGGAATAAATCCTACTTGATCATGATGGATGATCTCTTTGATGTATTTTTGAATTTGGTTTTCTAATATTTTGTTGAGTATTTTTGCATCTATGTTCATCAGGGATATTGGTCTGTAATTTTCTTTTTTTGTGGTGTCTTTGCCTGGCTTTGTTTTATAGTGATGCTGGCCTCATAGAATGAATTTGGGAGTATTCCCTCCTCTTCCACTTTTTGGAAAACTTTAAGGAGGATGGGTATTAGGTCTTCTCTAAATATTTAACAACATTCAGCAGTGATACCATCTGGTCCAGGGATTTTGTTCTTAGGTAGTTTTTTGATTACCAATTTAATTTCCTTGCTGGTAATTGGTCTATTCTGATTTTCTGTTTCTTCCTGGGTGCTTGGAGCATTTTTGCCTTCAACTTTGTTTCATTGAGGATGTCTTTCTGAGTGTATTGCTTTGCATCATGTTCTGGGCTCCACTGTACGGAAAGTAGGAGAAAGAGGGACAAGAACTGTCCTTCCACTTCCTCTAGCTTATGTGAAAATGACAGAAATAATCTAAGATCTGAGGTGTGCCTACCAAGAAATGCCAATTTTTGACATTTCAGAAGTTAACATCCACATGAGTTGTGTATTTGTCTTTGAAGATTGTTGCTTGAAGGCCTACAGTCAGAACACTTCTGGAATTCCTCATTTAGTGTAGTTTTCTTGGAGTAAATTCATTTTGATGCTACTGTATATGAAGCTGTATTTTAGAGACAATGGGAGGAGCAAAAATGAATAGGGCATGTTTGATGTCTTTGGTGTTTCCTTACTGTTAAAGGGAAATTAGACAGCGTTATGATGAAAGATAGTTTTGGGGAAAGATATGAGTCTTAAGAGAGGAGGGTGGTAAATCCCACCATTTCATTCTGCTTCACAACTTTTTGGCTGCTTGCTCTCACAGCAACAGTTTTCAAACTTGAGGAATGTACAAATTCCTTTTAAGGGAAATAATTTATCTTAGAACTACAATTCTGACTTAAATTGTTTTAATTATGTTATTTAAATGTGTATAAACATAAAATGAGGTTTTAATTGCTGTATAAAATTTGTGTCCAAATATAAACAAAAAAAGATTTACACATTAAATAAAAGCAAACTTCAGATCCAATAAGATGATACCCTTTTGCTCAAACTCCATCACTCCCAGGCTCTTTAAGTTCAGCATGCCTGTATTACTGCCATCTGATGACTCAGTCCTCCCACCATTATTTTCTATTCAAGCTACTATGAAACATTGACTTATATAATACATCATGATGTCATTTGACTTCCACTTGGCTTGAATATATTCCTTGCATATTAAGTCCACTTCTACTATATCCTTTGTGGTTGACTCTTGACAAAATACAGAGATAAGTTTATCTATGTGTCTAAATACCACACAAATATTAAAATTATTTTAAAATGATTATTTTTATGATTGTCCATTTAATAAATTACAACCTTATAATATTGGAGAATGATTAGCTATGCTAGTCCCCGTATGGTGGTGATGTGATTTGCCATGTTGTGAATGATCACTCAGTAATTGTTCTAGTTAGAATAGGCTCCTGTTATGATAGAAAATCTTTTCATTCTGATATAAGCAAAAGGGGAAATTTACTTGTTTGCCCCAAAGTGAGCCAGCTATGAAAGGACTGACTACAGGTATGATCTGATGCAGGGCTTAAGTGGTATCATCAGGATCCATCTTTTAGCTCAGATTTACCTCTGTATGAAGGCTTCCAGCAGCATCAGGGAGGAGAAAAATATCTCCTTTATATCTATCATCTATCTATCTATCTATCTATCTATCTATCTATCTATCTATCATCTATCATCTATCTATCTATCTATCATCTATCTATCTATAGCAAGCAGGGGGCAGGGGGCATGTTGGCTTATAGCAAAGGGTATGGAGCCAGAGTCCCAATATTTGCTTTACTAATTCCTAGCTGGGTAACTTTTGGAAAGTTTTTAAACTTTTCTGTGCCTCAGTTTCTTCATGTGTAAAATAGAGATAAAATGGGATATATCCTTTACATGTTAGATGTAAAGATTAGTGAGTTACTCTATATGAGATGCTTAGAATAGTACCTGTCATATAATAAGTGCTATGTAAATGATGATTTCTATTGGTATTATTATTGTTATTATTTCATTATTATTATCTGGGATTATTTCATCCCAGATACCAGTATAGTAGAACAAGTTCATCTCCTGTAGGTCAAACAAAAAGTACTGTAAGTACTCCTTTCACACTTAGGGTTTTTTGGGAGAGAGATGTTGAGCACATAAGCATGTGGTAAGTGTTAAGGTCAGTGTGACTGTGACAGTAAGTGCAGAAGGTGCTTGCATTCTGGAGTCATGGCTTTGCTTGTCTCTTCCCACAGTATACAACTGGACCGTGGATGAGGTGGTGCAGTGGCTGATCACATATGTGGAGCTGCCTCAGTATGAGGAGACCTTCAGGAAGCTGCAGCTCAGTGGCCATGCCATGCCGAGGTCAGGAGGAGATTGGGTTCTCTCACGTGGAGGTGAAGGGAATAGCTGGGGCTGCCTTTGCATTGCTCTAGCCAGTTAAGTGAGGTTCCACCCTTTTTAAGAAAGAATCTCCTCTTCTCACATCTACTGTGCACCTGCTATAAGCATGGCCACTTTGAATCCATTCTCTTACTTAGTATTTCTGTCAATCCTGTGAATAGTACTTACAGCTGCCATTTACTGAGTGCTTAGTACATGCCAAGCACTCTACTCAACACTTTATAAACACTATCTCATTTAATTCTTACATCAATCCTGTAAGGTATGTATTATTGTATATAGATGATAAAACTGACTAACTTACCCAAGGTCACATAGCTAATTAGAGGCAAAGCTGTGATTTGAACTTAGATTGTGGTAGGCTAAAGCCTGTGGTGTTTCTCTCTTCTTTTGTTCCCCAAGCAGTGCCTCTTTTATTGCCTAGGAGCCCCAGCACTCTTTCAGCCTCCCCTGAATTACCATTTAATCTATTCTAAATAAATGGTACAGAGGTGGCGGCTGACTACCATTGGCCTCAGCCTCCTCCCTGGAATGACTCCTCCAATAGCTCTTATATTCTAACTCTGCCCCCTTTATAGGCCCAATATGCTAGGGCTTGGCATGGGAATGGGGAGGGTTTGGAGTACTGCTTGGACATCTTTTTATGTCAAACTAGTACCTAATTCATTCAGTTATTAATCCATTTACTTATTCATTCAACAAATATTTACTGGGTACCTGCTCTGTGCAAAGCACTTTTGCTGGGTGCTGGAGATAAAGATGACAACAACCTGCCCTTGCCCTCAAAGGGCTTACTGTCTGATAAGTGCTGTATGTACAATCTTTAATGTTATTATGTAGGTGCATCTGGTTATGAGCTCCAGCAAAGGGGACAGGGGAAGGGGAAGCTATTGGAATGCCCACACATTGCAGTCTTCAGCCATGGAGCTACCAGGCACTGCTGTTCAGACCCAGCCGGGCTGGCTGCTCCCTCCTCTGCTGCCTGCAGTCTCCTCTTCACAGCTTCTCCCTGCTCTGGCCAGAGTAATAATCTTACTGTTTGTACATCCTTTTATAGAGTTTTATAGAGTGCCTTCCTACCTATTATTTCAGTTGATTCTCACAATCTGGGAGGAAGGAATAACCGCCCCAGCTTTAGGGTGAGCAAACTGAATTTCAAATACTTTATAATTTTTCTAAGCTGGCAAGTGGCAGAACTGGGATTTGAACCCAGGTCTGCCTGGTTCTGAGTGCCATGCTTTTTTCACTGAATTTTCCTTTTGCCCCATGTATCTGAATATTTCCTGGAAATATTCAGTTGAGTTTTATTTAGCAAAACTTTACTAAGCACCTGCCATGTGCCATAACTCTCTCCTGGACCCTGAGGACAAAGAGATGTACTAGATCTCATATCTGCCTTGAGGAACTCATGTTTAATGGAAGAGACAGACAATTAAATAGATGGTTGACTGTGGAGCTCCAGGATTTAGGTTTCTTTCTCATTACTCATGGAAATAGCAGAATTGCTTTGTGGATTACTGGACCATTCCATCTTTAAGAATGGCTATGGCTTGGACTGAAACTGTAAAACGTGGGATAAGAAGTCAGTTCTCAGATCATGGGCTCACTTAGCCCTCCTGTGACTAGGGTTAGATCCAAGAGCAGACCAGCCAGGCTGGGCATAGAAGTAGAGGAAGACAAACTCTGGCACCTTAGTGAGGGCAGACAGCATGGAGTGCATTGGGTGTGGGATAGAGTGGGGATAGTCTAGGCCCATCACTAGGCTGCATGGTTTAGTGGGGAGAATCTAGGAGATTTGAATTCATTTCCTGCCTTTGCCACTTACTTGTTAAGTGACTTTGGGCAAGTTATTCAACTCTAAGTTTGTTTTCTTATTGTAAAATAGAGCTAATGTAAAGTGGAACTAGGTTCTTAAAGTCCTAAGGATTAAATGAGGTACTGTATGTAAAGTGTCAGGACAGTACAAGATACATGGTAGTTGTTTAGTAAATGTTAGCTCCTTCCTCATTTCTCTTATTGCTTAGAAACAGATTGCATTCCAGTTCATAGGTTTTTTTGACAAATAGACTGTAGAAAAGATGACTCTTATTTTATGATCAGTTGGATGAAGGCCAGTACATTTATGGTGGAAGTGCTCTATAGAGGAACCCCAAGAGACTCCCAGGCTTGCAGGAAACATCTCATTTTATATGGCTTTACACAGGAGGAAACTGAGGCCCTAGGGGAGAGATCAAGCATGTCTTATGACCAGACAAGTGAGTCACTGGAATAGAGCTGGGACCAGAAGCCGGATCTCATGAAACCACCTCACCAACAGCGTCTCACTGCCTGTCTTGTACATGGGCTTGATTGCTTCACAGAGCTAGAGAAGGAAGTAACTCCTCCTGCATGCCCGGGCAGGAGTATAAATCATACATTGTGATGTCAGAAGCCTCTTTTCTACCTAGGAAAATAATATTCATCAGAAAAGAGCACCAATCTTACTGAGTAATACAATAGTAAATGCTCACTTGTGGGACCCAGACCAGTGGCTTTTCAACCTTTCATATCTTTTAACCCTTTCCTCCTATGTCCACTCTGTTGCAGCAGAAGAAAAACAAAGTCCAGTTTTTCCTAGGTCATTTTCTTGCTTACAGGCCCTCACTTGTTAGAATTATCATTAACAGTATGGTTGAAGGTCATAAAAATTACAGTAATTTGACTGGGAGTAAGTTACAGTGACTCAAATACAAGATAGTAAGACTAATGTAATATTTGTCATCAGCAGGTTTATATTTAATGATAGTGGGTTAGGAGTAGGATAGTTCAGAGTTCCCCAGAATCACTGAGTCATGTAGAATGCCGTTTTGACCTGTGCTGGACAGGAGAATGCATTTACAAATGTGTGAGGAGATATATATAATAAATTTACCTATCTATTATCCACAGATATATATTGGATAATCCCTGGGAGTAGAAGCACAACAGAAACTTTACAGTTGGGTGTGGGAATGATCATAGATGGATAATCCTTAGCGAGTATGATGCTCAGGAGATTGTGGACATGGGGAGAAGGGTGAACAAATGCCTCGTAAATGTTATGTGTCCCTGCTTACTCTCTGTTGAGATCCACTGGTATAGACTCTGTGTTCCAGAATACAGAGGGGAGCAGTCACCGAGAGCTAGGAGTCATGGAAGTATTCCTGGAGGAGGTGGGGAATCCTACCAGGATCCTTCCTGGCTTTGCTGGCAGGGAACTGACCGCGTATTCTTTGCCTCAACAGGCTTGCTGTAACCAACACCACCATGACAGGGACTGTGTTGAAGATGACAGACCGGAGCCATCGGCAGAAGCTGCAGCTGAAGGCCCTGGACACAGTGCTCTTTGGGCCTCCTCTCTGTGAGTCTTGTGGAAAGAAGGGCTGCTGATGTGTTGGGGTGTCTGGGCTGAGGTCCTGGGTCGTCTAGGCATGCCTGCAAGGCAGTACCTCTGCTCCTCTGCTTTTTTCCCCACTGGTGTTGAGATATGTAAGGGTCCTACATTTTAGTCCAACCAGATGTCAATATCCATTCATTAAATACATTAAGAAAATGTCTTCTTTTTGCCTGTGCTGCACTAGACCCTGTGGGAAGATCTAGATGAATCACATTCTGCTCCAAAGGAATAAAATTAATGTTCTAGAGAGGTACACAATGATTCTGAGGTCCAGAGAAAGGGTAGAGAAGGCATTCTATAAGAGGTGGCATGTGCCCTCTTCCTTAAAGGTTAGGTAGTGCTTTATTCCATGCAGGTGGCAGGAAAAGGCATTCTAGGTGGAGGAAACAACCAGAGCAAAAACACAAAGGCTAAAATATGAAAGGTATGCTTAAGGATAACAAGTAACCCACAAGGGTCTGAATGCCATTTAACTGTTCCCTGCTCTCACTGTGGATATGCATGCAGTGTATGAACTGATTGCTGACATCTTGTGTCCTTGGGCAAGCAAAGACAAAGTGAGCTTTCACTGAAGCAACAGAGACACGCCCAGGCCTAAGGAAGGGTGTGTGGTCTCTTTAGCCAGGGGTTAGTTGAGAGGATTAGGTGGTTTAGCTCCTGAATATCTGCAAGGTGGGAATGGCCAACCTTGCCATCCTTTTTTTTATTCTAAGTAAACTAGGGGAACAAAAGTAGTATTTCTTAGAAAATTAGCTTTGACCAAATGGACTCTTTGGGCCCACTCCCAGCATTTTGGGAGCTGTTGGCATCAGTTGAGGATACCAGCAACAGAATGCTATAGAGCCAAGAACCAGTCCAGAGAAGCATCTGGCACCTTGGGTCAGAGGCTGTATAATTTCCCCGTCTGTGCCTTTGGCTTGACAAGTGCCCAAGGGGATGCCTCAAGAAGTGGGTGGGTCTGTCCTTTGTTTATTTATGTATTGACAATTATTTAAGACCTTTATTAACAGGTGCTTGCCGTTTGTTGACTTTTTTGAAAAACTCAAGTCATAAACTTTAATTACAAATTAAAAATGAGGTTCTTAAAAATCTCAACCAGATATGAAACAATTAAAAAGCCTTTAAGGGTGTATTGAGAAAAACAGGGCTTTAAAAAAAAAAAACCACATTTGCCATTACCAAAAAGAGACATCTTTAGGTAAAAATAATAAAAACCCCATGCTGCATAGGTAATGCAGATAGTTCTGGTTTTCTGACCAATGGGCAAAAAGCAAACACTTAAGGTCTTCAGCTCCAATTTTTTGTTCATTTCTTATTGCTGTAATTTCATACTCATTTCTTCTTGTTGGATGACTAAACGGATGATGGTAGATATGGTAAACTGGCATGGACTCATCCTCTTCCTGCTCAGCCTGGGAGTGGCTGAATTCTCACGTGGTATTGGTTGCTTTTTCTCTTTGCTGTCTTGTGGTTTTAGGGTTCTCTGGGCATCTGTGTTGTTCATTGAAGTTGCGGTGGTACCGACGTTGAGGTGGCTGCTAACCCTGGGTCTCATCTCCTTGATTGTCCTTATTCTCTTCATTGCCATCCTCTTTAGGCTTTTTGTGGCAAGGAGGACCCCTGTGGAATCATGGTCTGTAACCCCGATGCATAATCTGTCTCACTGCCCTGCTTTGTTTTCCACCCTGGTTGTCAGCACCCTCCATCACTTCTCCCTGCAAAGGAGGGTTGGATACTGCGGTCGACACCCATAGGGTCTCTGCTTGTAGTAAGGTGGGAACTGTGGCCTGCAGCAGGGTGGGCGCTGTTGGGCCTGGCCTTCTAATGCACTCTCCAATCCCTCATTCTTTCCCCCACTCTCACTATTTTGGTAACTCTGTTGGTAATTGCGTGGAGGACCCCTGAGACAGAGATAGCGGCTGTAAGGGTTACGGTCTGCTGCATGTTTGCCGCCTTGCACTGGAGCTCCCCCAGGGCCTTAGTATTAGCTGCCTTTGCACCTGTTTCTCCTCCAGCCCCACAGTCTCTCCTTCTACACTGAGAAGGTGCTTCCTGGGCTTACTCTTTCTTGGCAGTCTGGTGTACATCTTCCTTTGGGTCATTCCAGCTGATGAAACCATATCCATTTCTTACACTGAACCATTTTATTGTTCCCAGAACCTTTGTTGAGGTGGCCTGCAGGCAAGCCCTCCCCCAGTGTGAGGTCGCCCAAGCGCTACTCCCTCCCTGCACTGCAGTGTCTGGCTTGGTGTTGGCAGTGCTGAGGGCAGGGTTGGGGTGGTGGGTGGCTGCTGAGTCTCAGCCTAGCTGCTCATGGTTGTGGTGATGGTGAGTGGGGCTGGCTGCTGCAGCTGTTGCTCCTCTCCATGTGTGATGGTAACTAGGCCAGAGACGGTGGTGGACTGCTCTGAGTTCTCTGGGGGCCCGTTCTGCGCTCCCGCTACAGATAGAACTCAGTCTGTCCTTTATTTTTGAGAGGTTTTAGGTTCACATTAAAACTGAGTAGCAAGTACAGGGATTTCCCATAAACCCCCTGTCCCCATACATGCATAGCCTCCCCCACTGTTGACATCCCCCACCAGAGTGGCACATTTGTAATAATTGGTGAACCTACATTGACCCATCATTATTGCCCAGAGTCCATAGTTTACATTGAGGTTGACTCTTGATGTTGTGCAATCTATGGGTTTGGACAAATGTATAATGACATGCATATATCACCATTATAGTACCATAAACAATAGTTTCACTCCCCTAAAGATGGTCCACCTATTTATCCCTCCCTCCCCAAACTCCTGGCAACAATTAATCTTTCTTTTCCTTCCCCATAGTTTTGCTTTTCCAGAAGGTATATATCTTTTGAAAGTATGAAACAGAGAAACATGGGAGAAGATGGTTCCCACCTCTTCCTTTGCTTCCTTTTTTTTTGCCCTAGGATACAGTTTTGCTTGCCATTCATTTATACATTTTGAATAAATGACACAATGAATGCCTCTATTCTTTATGTGAGGCCCACCTCTGCACTGAGCAATGGCCTTTCATTCATTTACTAACATTTTTTGAGCACCTACTGTGTACCAGTATAAATGACAGGGTCCCTGCTCTCAAGAAGTTCCATTTAAATGGAGATAGGCATGTCAACAAATAGAGTAAATGGTCAGCAAATACAATATAATAACTATCATGCAAGTCTTCCCAGAACTCAGTTGGGAGCACAAAGGGGGAAGGAGTTTTCTGTTGGAATCTAAGAAGTATTATGGTGAAGATAATTCTTGAGTTCAGTCTTGAAGGATAGGAAGTGGCCTTAATAAACTCTTTCCATTAACAGGTTACACCCCTCTCTTTGTATGCAGCAGCAAGGATACTTACACCAGAAGAATCAAACCCAGCAGTAAAAGCTAGGCTACTTTTGCAAAGGCTCTCCTCCACCCCTGTCCCCAGGAAGGGAAGGCCTTCAGTGGCCTTCCTTAGTCTTCTGAGATATAGACTGATACGTGTTCTGTACCAAAATAGCTGAAAGGGTACATTAGAAACTGCAGGTTAAAGTAGGCAAGGATTCTATCTGGAAAGATCAGCTGGGGCTGGAGAGCATGGGAACTAGAATCCTGGGTACATCCTACTGGGTCCAGGAGTTCAGGGCCAGCAAGAGGGGCCTAAGTAAAGCAGGTTAGACTGATAACAGGGCAAGGGTATTTCTTCCTAGGCTTATTTCATATAGCCTGTAGGTTGCATGTGACTTAACCTAAGGGAGGTCAGAGGTCAGCAGAAAACTGTTTCTGAGATAGGCAGAACAGAGGTACTAAGAGCTAAGAAGACACTTCACACCCACTAGAATAGCTACAACAAAAACAAAAAATAGATAAAAAGCAAGTGTTGGCAAAGGTGTAGAGAAATTATAAACCTTGTACATTTCTAGTGATAATATAAAATGGTTCAGCCACTATGGAAAACAAAAATGGTCTTTCTTCAAAAAGTTAAAACATAGAGTTACCATATAATCAAGCAATTCCACACCTCAGAATATACCCAGAGAAATGAAAACAGGTACTCAAGTACACTTATGCATGTTCATAGCAGTACTATTCTCAATAGTCAAAAGGTGGAAACAACCCAAATGTCCATCAATGGACAAATAGATAAATAAGTTATGTATAAGTACAATGGAATATTATTCAGCTATAAAAAGGAATGAGGTTCTGATGCATGCTACAACATGGAAACGTACCTAGAAAACGTAATGCTAAGTGATAGAGAACAGACATAACAAATCACATATTGTAGATTCCATTTATATGAAATATCCAGAATAGATGACCCTACTGAGACAGAATACAGATTCGTCATTGGCAGGGGCTGGAGGGAAGAGAAAATGCGAAGTGACTGCTAATGGAAATTGGGATTTCTTTTTGGGGTAATGATAGTGTTCTAAAATTAATTGTGCTGATAGTTGCACAACCTTGTGAATATGCTAAAACCACTGAATTGTACATTTTAAAAGAATGAATTTTAGGGTATGTGAATACCTTGATTTTTTTTAATGCCTGGATTCCCATTTAGAGAACCTACAAAGTTTAAAAAAGCACCTTGGTCTCTTTTCAAAGTTGTCACTCACCACGTGACCTTGTGTAGGTCACTTTTCAGTGTGTTTTCTGATTTGTATTATGAAACATTTGAGCTAGAGAATCCTTACGATTCTTTTCAGCTGCAACATTCTATGAATTTTGGAAGAAACCCTTCGGTTGATAAGGATCCTATGTAAAAGACAGGAACTCTGTTCCTTCACACTACTGTTCGTATCCTGAACTTTTAGGAATTCTGAGCTTGGCCTTTGTCTTATCAAGTGACCTTTGTCAATTCAGTTTCTCTACCTAGATTTAGGTTTCCTCATCTGTAAAATGGGCTTGGTCATTAAGGCTCTTACTGGCTCTTTCATTCAAGGACTCTGAGAGGAGCTGAGTATACTCCTGGAGCTCCGATTTTGAATCCAGCAACTTCCTGATGGCAAATATTGTTTTTAAAGCTAATGCTTATTAAAGAAAAACTTTGAAAATTGCCAGCTGGAATCTGAGGAAAATAATAGGAAGCTCTTTGCCAGGAGACTTTTGTGAGGGTGGAGCATTGCCTGGTGGGTACCTGTAAAAGATCCCTTGATTTGATGTCCCTTTAGGCTCTGTTTTCCCATCTGCACATGGACTGAAATCCCTAGATCAGTGCTATTCCCTGTCAAACACCCACCAAGGGCCTAGAGTGGTGGCCTGTGCTGGCTCTGTGTTCTCTACCTTGGGTGAGTTCTTAAGGCTGTTGTTCTTAGGCCTCACCATCAGGCATATGGTAGATACACGTCTCAGGGAACCTGGACCAGCTGCAGCCATGGCTACATTGCCCAGCCTTAATGAAAACTCTGCCATTGATCTGAGGCTTGAGAAATCTCAAATCAGAGGTTTTCCAGGAGGGTCTGCTGAGTGAAAAGGAAGAGGGTCAGATTTGTTTAGCACAGGGCCACTTCAGAGTCCATTTTCTGATGGTAGAAGACATCTCCCTCTTCCCCACGTGGCCACAGAATGGTACATGGCCCTTTACAGTCTTTTCTACCTGCAGAGTTGGCTCTAGGCTCTCAGGTCCATCTGGGGCTCTAACTGTGCCAGGTATTAGGTGTGCTTAGAGACACAAAGGCCCCAAAGCAGTGTTAGTATTCAGTCTGAGGCCTGAGCTGATGTCTCGCTATGGCAGCATTCATTGAGAGTGCTTTTTCTTCTCTGCAGAGAATTTCTCGGAGAAATTGAGACTCAGGAGATGAAGTGAGTTTTTAGAGGTCATTCAGCTTTTAAAGAGGCAGAGCCATGACTCAAACCCAGGTCTTTAAATTACATTTCAGTGCTCTTTTCTGCTATATTATCCCCCAGCCCTCTACTTCTGTTAGGAGAAACCAGATGTAGTACAAAGAGTTCCAGCTGTCACATAGGCAAACTGGCTCTATCACTCAGTAGGTCTGTGACCTTGGGCACATTCCTAAGGTTCTCTATGTCCCAGTTTCCACCAAGTAAATGGTAGCTACTGTTTTTATTGTTTGTGTACTGTGGTTAGGCCTGGGCTAGGGGCTAGTGTGTCCTTTGCGCTCTTGGCAGGAGTATTGGGAAGGGTGCAGAGTAATGGTTGGGGGGCTAGCGGGAGTTGTGGGGAGGAAAAGAACAGACACCTGTCTTCCTTCTTCAGTGACTCTGAAGTTAGGGAAAGTCCTGGTAGGCAAGAGGGACTGCCTCTCTGGTCTCTCTCAGCTCTCTCCTTACCGTCTTTCTCCTTTCTGTTATGTTTCACTCACCCATCAAGCTTCTCCTTGATGCCTTTCTAGCCTCTTCCTAGGTAGGCTCAACCCTTTTCTCTTACTCTCCTGTGGAAATCCGCAGCCCTTTGTACCTGCTTTCTTTGTTAACAGTCTCTTTTCCTCTCTGTAACCCCTGAAATTGGGAACTCCTAGAGGGTAGAAACAGCTTTGTTCATTTGCCATCAGGACCCAGCCCAGCAATGAGTGCATGCCAGAAGATGTATGCTAAAAGTTATGCAGAATGAGGCTGCGCCTTTCCAGAGCTACAGGACTGAGGAAGCTACAAATCAGACACACCTGTGGAGTGTCTGTGGCTAGGTGAGGCAGCTAAGGCACTTCGGGGCTATAACCAGAGGGGAGGAGGGCCCAGGAGTAGCTCTTACAGGTTAAACAGACACCTCAGTACAGAAGACTGTGTAAGTGATAGAAGAAATTCCTAGTACATATTTTGACAATAAGGGATGGATATCTTTATCTTCCAGGGGCAGTGTATTGTGGGCAATAGGGAGGGTGGAGAGAATAGACCGGGAGAGGGAATTCCAGAAAGTGATAATGATTGGAGGCTCACTTGCTCAATGCTAGGGAGTACCCTGAAAATTCTCACCATTACTCCTGACTGTGTTAACATGTCAGCATCTCATTTGTTTACACCCCCTCACTTGCCTCAGGCCTGATTGTGTTAACAGGTGACCTCATTTTTGCTAAATCTGTTTGCAGCACTCTGGCTGGGAATTCTGCCACCCTCTGACTCCCCAGGTCCTAGCCAGCTTCCCCAGGTTAGCTCTGCTCACTTAGTCATCCGCATCTGCTCCCATGAAACCTCCATGGTCTCTTTGCCCTGCCTGTGTTCACTGGTATGAGGTGGGTTCTGAGAGCTGAGCCTGTGCAGGTCCTGTGCAGGACAGCCATACTCTTCTTGTTCCTAGGAGCTGGTATATGCCTTCCACATGCACTTTATGTTGTACCCACCTTTCCTGCTAAAACCTCCCTTCTCTTTTTCTTTTCTTTCCATGTTTGCTGAGTACCTGCTCTCGTCAGGCTCTCTGCTAAATATGGGGCTTCAGAGATAAATAAATCTTGTTCCCTGGCCCTGAGGAACTCACAGACCACTAGGTGACTGACATGAAAGCTGAAAAACACACAATGCAGTCCCCAAGATAGCAAAAGATAACTGATGTTTACCTGTCCAAAGAAGTGTGTTGATCAGGGAACCTAGTTCAGAGGAGGATTGGAAGGCTCTGTGTGGATTGTGGTGGGGTGGGAAGGTGGTAGGAATTGAAGAATGGGAATGGAGTTATGATGGGGAAGAAGTACATATTAGTAAGACATAGATTGGACTCTTAATTTTCCTATTTTCTGCCTTTCTTGGACACAATGGTTTATAGATTCTGTATTGAACATGGTTCTACAGAGAAACAAAACCAATTAGATATGTATATAGATATATGTATGAGATTAATTATAAGAATTGACTCATGTGGTTATGGAGGCCAAGAAGTCCATGATACGCCATCTGCAGCTGGAGAACCAAGAAGGCCAGTGGCATAATTCAGTCCAAGTTTGAAGGCCTGAAGTCCAAGGCAGTAAGTCCAAGTCCAAAGGGCAGAAAATCCAAAGGTCGAATGTGTACATCCTGGGCTGAGTGCTGATGTGACAGGAGTGCTCAGCTTCAAACTAGGAGAGCAGACTTTGCCCTTCCTCTGCCCTTTGGCTCTTGTCAGGCTTTCAGCGGCCAGATGATGACTGGGTGATGCCCACTTGCATTAGTGAAGATGGTCTTCTTTACTTACTCTACCGATTCGAAGACATACCTGAAATAATATTTTACCAGCTGTCTGGACATCCTTAGCCCAGTCAAGTTGATGCATAAAATTAACTATCATAGATTCCCTTAGGCCTGGGGTTCAGCCCAGGGTTACACTGAAAGGACCTGACAATTCTTACGTCTACTTCTCTAGTTCCTACCTCTTCCTCAAGCTCTACATCCACATTCTTAATTACCTATTGGACATGTTCGTCTGAATATTTCCAAAATACCTCAAAGCATTTTTGTGTACAAATATGCACTTAATTTCTTCAATAATTCTGTGGTAACACATTTTATAGTTGAGGAAGCTGAGATCCAAATGGGGGAAGTGAATTTCATAACACATTGAGCAGAGGTAAGCATAGAACCCAGACTTCTTTGATGGCACAAGACTTTCTCTACATGAGGTCTTATGTTTTAACAAATATTTATTGAGTGCTGTGTGTGCGCTGGTTGGGGCTGTGCTGGGCACTGAAATACAGAACATACAATGCTGATCAGTAGGGGCTACAAAGTAAATTAGTGAGATTAAACTCATTTTCTTTTCACCAAGCTTGGCAGGTGGAATATACTTGACAGGCAGTATATTTGAGCTTAAGCTATGTATTTGACAAGGCAGAAGGATATGGGATGGATGCTTGCATAGTTAAGTGGAGTCAAAAGTTGAAGAGATGCAGAGGGTACTGATCAGTGGAGCAGTATTACCTGAGAAGAAGGTGTGACTGTTAGGTTCTGTCCTTGGCCTGGTCATTAAGTATTTTTATTCATGACTTGGATGAGAATATGAAGCTGGAAAAAAATAATAGAATCTTGTTCCCAATCAATCTGGACACAGTAGGATAAGGTACTGGATAGAATGGACAGGTGCCCATCTGTACGCCCACTTCAAGAGCTTTGAAGTATTGGAGTTGGGGGGGGTGCTGGTTGGAGTCTTGTTTGACCAAGACTATCTTTGATTTTTGGTAGGAATGTAAAGGGAATGTTGGAGTTGAGAAATCCTGGGAAGCCAACATTAAAAGTCATTACCAAATGGGAGACAAAGAGTACCCCAGCCTCTGGTAGAGGCTGTGTAGGAGGCAGATGTGTTTCAGAAAGAAAGGAGCTCACTGTGCTGCAGGGATAACTTTTCTTGGGACTGAAAGACAGGAGCGTGAAGAATGTTTATGGCTGGAAGTGTAGGCCTGCCTGGAGGCTAGAGGATGCCACGAGAGGACACTCAGTTTTCTCTTTCAGAGTCTGGCATAAACGTGTAAAGAACATGGCTACCACCCCTCTCCTTCCTTGGGTGGAAACAGAATGTACTAGTCTGTCTTTGATCCCACACCATCCCCAGGTCCTGCTGCTCAGCCTTTCAGTCACTGAGAGGGACCTCAGCCTCATGCAGTTTCCAGCTATATGTGTCTTTTCCTGCTCTCTAGACCTTGCTTCAACTTGGTGTCTCTCTTGGGCCTTTTGGATTTCTGTCAGCCCCTTGTCTTTCACTTTAGAGGTCAGTCCTGCCTCCCCCTCCCAAACCTGACGGTAACCTGCTGTGTATAGATCTTTCTCTCTTTTCTTCCTTCCCTAACTCCCCCATCTGAGGTTCCTTTCATCCCACAGCTGCTCTATCCTAAGTTGAGTATAACCCAGGCAGGGGCTACAGTAGCCACCTACTTCTCTTTGTGGTGTCTCTTTCAGGTCTCCTGGCTATGGCCCAGTGCCCAGATCTTGTATACTAGGAACAATGTCGAGCTCCAGGAGTGCCTCTCTTCTGGTTGGCTCAGTTCTTAGGATGTGACCTTTGCTCATAACTTTCAGTGTTGTGTCTTGTTTAGCTTTTCAGTTTTGCTCTAGAGACAGCATTATCTTGAATACCAGTTGGTGGCTGGGGCCTTGGCACTTCACCACATTGCTTCCAGGCATTCTCTGGAGGTAGAACTGACCCTCTATTCCTGGCACATGCAATGTCTCATATATACCCATCTCTTGTTGCTACTCCTGTTCTATCTGGTCTCTGGATTGAGCCAGAGCCTAGAAATGCTCTCCATAGATGAGACTTGAAGGCCTTTACCTGATTTTGGTTTGCACCTTGTACCTAGAATAGCCTAGTAGGCCAGGAGACAACTCTTGCAGTAATCTCAGTCCCAGAGCCAGACCTCAAGCTCTAGTGACAGTGCTTTATACCTTTATCAGCCATCCCCTCTACCTACTCTAACACCCTAGCATGGCTTACCCTGTATGATAGTGACAGTGCTCTATGCCCTTACCAGCCATCCCCTCTACGTACTCGAACACCCTAGTGTGGCTTGCCCTGCAGGACAGAAGCCCCTGCATCTAGGCACATGGACTCCTCATAGCCCAGAGGTGGCTGGGATGGATTGAGAAGGCACTAATTCTTGTGTCTTCTTGCATACTAGTGAAGTATGTTTTAATATGCTTTCTGTTTTACTCTAAGGCCCCTCATCCTTTCCAACTAGGCCTTGACTTATCAGAGAAATAGGCACAGAGCTTACTATAATAATGTGTGGCAAGTAGAGAAACTAATTCCTCTTGAGTGGGAAGGCTTCATGGAGGAGGGATGGAGTGGAGTCTGCAAGGCTAATGTGCAGTGGGCAGCCTGACTCACCATGCACTTCCTTTCTGGCAGTGACACGCCATAATCACCTCAAGGACTTCATGCTGGTGGTGTCTATTGTCATTGGTGTGGGCGGCTGCTGGTTTGCCTATATCCAGAACCGTTACTCCAAGGAGCACATGAAGAAGATGATGAAGGATCTGGAGGGGTTGCACCGAGCTGAGCAGAGTCTGCATGATCTTCAGGAAAGGTAAGACCTTGCCCCTTCCCCACAGCCTTGGTGTGCCAGCTCTTGGGAGCCTCCTGTTTCCACTTGGGTTGTGGGCCACCTAGCCCCTGAGACCATGCTGCTGTGGCTGCTCAGGCTCTGTCACCCTTCCACAACTGCTTGGGAGCCTAGGTTCCTGCCATTCCAGTTGCATGGGCAAGTATTCTGCCCCAGGGCAGAAGCTTGTTTCTATCTTTTCTCCCTCTGAGCCTCATAGTTCTAGACATATTCACAGTTCTTCCTGTTCCCCAAAGAAACCTCACAAATCTCTTCCTAAAGCCTTCAGTTCTTTCTTGTATGAAATCTAAATCTCATAAGTACTCACTTGTTGTATGACTTTGGGTAAATCCCTTTCCCTTCTATGACTTATTTCTTCATCAATAATATAAAGGGGTTGAACTAGGAAATACTAAAGACCTTCTAGCTCTGATAGTCTGGGATTCTGTTTAAATAAAACATGGCTTAAAAATTATGGTAAAAGATCTAGCTGTGAAAAGAAGTCAATCTAAATCAGTCCAAGTACTTCCTGACATCTAGGAACCAGGTCTGTGCTTCAAACTGTAAGGAATTCACCACTCCTGGGGCAATAAAGCTCACACATAAGGAGCAGGGAGTATATCCTTAGTGCAGTGATTCAGTTCCAATTTATGGGATGAAAACTCCAAGGATTGGAAAGGTTCAGATTCAGGAGATGAGTTGAGTGGACTTTGAGAAGGTCCTGGTAGTTAGGTTGAATGTATAGAGTGAGGCCAGATCCATGGTACCTTAAGACTCATATGTGGAAATTTTAGTAGGATGCAAATGGCAATAGAAAGTCAATGCAGGCATTTGGTGTTTTGCTGTTTTGTTTTTGAGAAGAGGACAGGCCCATTTTAGGACTGTCTTTTAGAAAATTATTCTGGTAGCCTAAGGACTCCATTTGGGAAGTCTGCAGGAATCCATGTAAAAGAAAATGCAGTCTGTCTCTTTTCTGTTATTTTTAAATGGTAGATACAATTTTCTTTGGAGGGTGGGGGTGGGGTATCTTATGCTCTAGGTCTTGTTAAGTACTTAAATGCATTATTGTTTCTAATCATCACAGCCCTGTTAAGTAGGTACTGTTATTATCCGTCTTTTAGATTTGAAGAAATGAAGGCTCAGAGAAGGTGAATACTTTGCTTAGGGTCACATATTAGTATGTGGTGAGGTAGGAATTTTGACACCCATAGAATGCTGCCTCAGTAAAGGCACCCCTATCAGATTCATTGTCATGGGCAGGGCTTCTAGGGGGCAAGAAAAGTTTTATCGCTTAGCGGATTCCTGGCTACTTTGCTGGGCCCCTTCTCCTGGGCCTTTTGCCAACTGGGGGCAAAATGCTGCTGTCTGGGCAGTCTCCATTCTTCATTTGTCTGAAAAACATGTGCTGTTTTCATTCCAAAGGCAAAGAATCTAAGCAGGAGCCATTCCAAGTTTGAGGATAAAACTAAGCTCCTAGCCTTTCCTGCTTCCCAAGGCCTCCAGAGCTCCACTGTGGCACTTGGAGAAACAAATGCACATACATACCCAGAGACAGGCTTACGCACATGCACACACATATCCTCCTTTGACAGTGTCCAGAGCCCACATGCCACTTTGTCCCTCCTTATTTTAACAGGCCTGCACTGCCAGCCACCATACAGCTTTTTTTACAGAGTTCCTGATATTTTGGGTGAATGTATGTAATGCCTTCATGCACATTCCAGTTAGGATTTCACTGGGTTTCAAGATAATTCTTTGAGTCAGGAAAGAATTTTGATTCCCATTTAAAAATAAAGAAATAGGCCTGGTACAGGGAACAGACTTGTTATGGTCACACAACTACTTAGAGCCAGGACTTCAGTCAGGTTGCCTACTTTTCTGACTCGTAATGCTAATTGATTGCTGCCTTCAAGAAAAAGATGCTCCGTCTTCTGTAAAGGAGATAGAGTGGGGCAAGCCTTGATTGTACATTTATTCACTCATTTCTGCACCCAATAGTGTTTACTGATGTTCATCTCTAGTAAATCCCATTAGGTCTATAAAAGTGGGCCAGTTTTGATTCTACTTTAAAGGAGCTCCATGTTATATGGAGAAGACATATCATAGGCTTTTCTGATGAAGCTGCTTGCCAAGAGGATAATATTTCAGTGAACAGTTGAATTGAATGGTGTAATTCAGGCAGTTGTGTAATGAAGAATACAGTAAAGGAGGATATTGAATGGGAAGGTAAGGGCAAGAAATGGAACCTCTGATTTGTTTTTAGCACATATCGCCACCTGGTGTATGCCTTAAGGATATTCAACTCCCTTTTTGTCTAGGAACAGAGAGGGCAGAAGACTGCAATTTATCAGCAGGGAATTTGCAGCCTAGACATTTTTTCCTCTTCCCTCATGCTTGTCCCACCACATCTTTTGAGGCTTCAGCCACTGACTAATCTGGGCTTAGGATTTTTAGAAGTTGAATTCTCTTTTTGCTTCTTCTGTTTCACCTTCTTAATGAACTCAGTGCTGAGTGCTCTTTGTGGGCCCTTCTTGTTTTGTAGCCTGTCTTTTCTCTTCTGTACCTCAGGTCTAAGCCATATGTCTTGTCTTCATCGTCCTTTCCCCTCCTATCCTGGTCCCCGGTAACCTGGCAGTTCCTTCTAAGGTAGGATGACCTGACAGTGGCTAAGTCCTTTCCTTCTTTCAGAGGGATTAGCAGACTTACTCTTTATTTTGGGTCTAGCCCAATTCTCCCCTCCCCTGACTCCTTTCAGGCAGAGTTGATTACTCCACCCTTTGGGTTCCAACACTGTGTATACTTCTCTGTCATAGAACATATCACACTGTGTACCACTATCTGTTTACATGTCTGTATTGGGCTAGCTCAGGAGACCCTTCTCATTCACCTCCATGTATCCAGGGCTTTGCACAGGGCTTGCCATTTAGTATACACCTGAAACTTCTTGGTGAATGAATAGATTGAATGAATGAATGAATAAATGGTTAGCAAAGATGTGTAGGAAAGAAGGGAGGAAGGAAGGAGGTTTGGTTAGATGGTTGTAAAGTTTTGTCAGTGAACAGAGAGAGTGTGTGGGTGGGTATGAGGGTATATTTTTATTGTAACAGATGCCCTTGATATCTTACCCACCATGAAAGATAACTTAAGAGGGGAACGTGGCCCCAGGGACACCTGGGGACTTTCCCAAGCTCTGCCCATCTCGTTTGGCATGAATTTCATTTTTTTTGTGCTTCTGGGAAAAGGTACCTAGGAGTTCAAGAGGTACAGTTCAATGGTTCCTTTCTCCTCTTACATGAATTTCTCCACTGCCACCATTCTAGTCATATCTCAGCCATCAGGCTTTCTTTGGATTCTTGGTCTAGCTTGCAGGATATTCTACAATTATTGAATCTTCCAGATAACCCTGTATAAGGGGAGTAACTGTGGGATTTGAAGTCATACAGATTGGAATTCTAGTCTCAGTTCCACCTGTGGTTATTTCCCTCTCTAAGCCTTCATATCCACACCTGTCCCACACTGACGATGATGGAATATGTCATTATCTACAGGGAGCGTAAATGTGAAGTACTTTGTAAAATAGTAGTTGTTATGATGTTAGTATGTGAGACACCTTAGCGGAAGGATTCAGATACTTGGGAGTCTAGCTTGGTTACTGGCAGTAAAATGATAGCCAATTTAAGAATTATAGTAATGTTGGCTCTTAGCTAACTCAGAGTCAGTCAGCAAAGTAAGGAGAATGTGTTCTGGGTGCTGGCACCCTTATTTTCCTTTTTGATGCCGTGACTCATGGTGTGTTGGCTGGTACCCCTTGCCTGGCCTTCTCTAGCTCCCTGCATCACCCCCTAGGCTGCACAAGGCCCAGGAGGAGCACCGCACAGTGGAGGTGGAGAAGGTGCACCTGGAGAAGAAGTTACGTGATGAGATCAACCTTGCAAAGCAGGAAGCCCAGCGGCTGAAGGAGCTGCGGGAGGGTACTGAGAATGAGCGGAGCCGCCAAAAATATGCTGAAGAGGAGTTGGAGCAGGTAGGGGAGTTTACAAATTCCTGGACACCTGGTTGGGGTCGGGGTGGTAAAAAGGCAGGAGCCTAAGCTCTGGCTGGGAAGTTTGTGCATCAGGATTTTGGAATATGGCTCAAAGAACATCTTTAGGAGTCACTAGACTCATCTCAGTAAGAGTAGTGGGAAATTTGCAAAAAATGGTTACTGTGATTTTCAAAGAACAGTGAATAACAGGTGATGGCAGTTATTTTGTCCCTTTTTTACTGAGGTATTTACATAAAGTGTGCAGTTCTAAGTATACAGCTGACAAGCTTTTACGTATGCCTGCACCTGTGTAACCACCATCCAGATCAAGATACAGAGTCTTTTAAGCATGCCAGAGGCTCATTTTTCCTCCCCGTCCCCATCAGTATTCCATCCAAAAAGTGACTATGGTGAGAATCTCTAAACCACATTAGTTTCAGTTGGTTTTGAATTTCATCTAAATGGCATTATATACAACATGCATTCTTTTGTGTTTGGTTTCTTTCAACATTATGTCTAGGAGAGTCATCATGTTGCTGCGTATAGTGATGGTTTATTTCCATTGCTGAGTAGTGATCCATATGAGTATACTACAAATTATCCATTCTCCTGGTGATAGATAGACATTTGGATTGTTTATAGGTTTTTTTTTTAATTGCCTTTTCTGAATAACACTGCTGTGAACCTTCTTGCATGAGTCTCTTAGTGGGCATAAGCACTTACTTCTGTTGGATATATAACAGGGCATTTACATATTTAGCTTTGTTAGAGACTGCAAAACAGTTTTCCAAAACAGTTGTACCAATCCATACTGCAGCCTGCAATACATGAGAATTCTAGTTGAGCTACAACCTTTATATATTTAGGCAGGATTTTAATTTTGTATATTCTGGTAGGGATGTAGTGGTAACTCATTTTGATTGTAATTTTAACTTTCCTCATGACTAATGTAATATTGAACACCTTTTCATAAATGTATTGACCATTTTATTTGGAAATCTCATTTTTAAGATTGGGTTGTCTGTCTTTTTCTTAATTGTAAGAGTTCTTTATATGTTCTGGATGTAAGTTTTTTTGTCAACATATGTACATATATATTGCAAATATTTTCCTCTAGCCTTTGGCTTGCTTTTTTACTCTCTTAATATTGTCATTTAAAGAACAGAAGTTCTTGATTTTAATGAAGTCCAATTTAATCAATTTTTTGCTTTTTGTGGCCTGTTTCCCTACCCCCAAGATATTTTCCTAAATTATCTTCTAGAACTTTTATTGTTTTACTTTTCATTTTTAGGGATATGATTTATTCAAATTTTTATATATGAGATGAGATAGGAAGTGAAGTTTCTTTTTTTCCCAGGAAGATACTCTATTTGTTCTGTGGTCGGTTTGTCTGTCCTTACCACATTGCTGTATAATAAGTCTTGATAATTGGCAGTGTTAAGTTCCCCAGCTTTATTTTTCTTCAAGATGGCCTTGGCTATTCTAGGTTCTTTGCATTTTCATATTAGCTTGTCATTCTGCTGCCTTCCCTCCCCCTCAAAAAAGCCCTGCTGGGATTTTTATTGTTTTTGCCTTGAATCTGTAAATTACTGTGGGGCTAAACTGACTTTTTTTTTTTTTTTTGAAGATGATTATTTGGTTTATTTCATTCTGTTTCTTCCTTTGCTTTTTCTGTCATAGGTACATGGTGTGCATTACAAAATAATTTACATAAGCAATATGAATTTTTAAAGCTAAAAATATACCATGGACTAAATTATATGTACTAATTTTAAGTGATTGAAATTCTAAAAACATTTTTCAAGCTGAAAAATGAAGGACAAAAATGGACAGCCTTATGACTACAACTTTTTAAGTATAACTTTTAAAGTAAAAATATGTAAAGTTTTGTAAATATATGAGCACAGAAATGATAAGATCTGGAATTTAAGTTTTCAGTGGTCCTTCCACAACTGTAAAAGTTTGGTTCCTAAAAACCGTTTAGAATTTAAAACTTTATGGGAGAGCAACAAGAGAGGGACAACCATCAGTAGCGAAGGTATCGGAGAACCTAATAAATATCTTTACATTTGCTAAAACAAAGCAGAAGAGATGCACTCTAAATAAAGACCACATCACTGACATTTAAAGGCCTTTGATTAGTAAGAATGGTATTGTACCATGGATTGTTATTCACTGTCACCTGTTTGCTAGACCCTTTGAGAATCTCATTTGCTTAGTTTCATGAGACGTTGCTTTTTCTTTGTTGGAGATCTGTCCCCCTCATTCTAAATATTTAATACACATTTCTGATTATACTGCATGTGTTGTAAAAGATTAAAATATTATAGAAAGTCCCTGTGATCTAAACCTTCAGAGATGGTTGCCCTTAACACTTTGCTGCATATCTACCATATATATATATATATATTTGTAGATAATTATTTTTTATTGAAGGGTAGTTGACACACAGTATTACATTACATTAGTTTCAGGTGTACAACACAGTGATTCAACATTTATATACATGATAATTCTAGGTACCAGCTATCACCATACCAAGTTGTTACAATATTTTGACTATATTCCTTATGCTATACATTACATCCCGGTTACTTATTTATTTTACAATTGGAAGTATGTACTTTTTTTTGTTGTTGTTGTGAGGGCATCTCTCATTTATTGATCAAATGGTTGTTAACAACAATAAAATTCTTTATAGGGGAGTCAATGCTCAATGCACAATCATTAATCCACCCCAAGCCTAATTTTCATCAGTCTCCAATCTTCTGAAGCGTAACGAACAAGTTCTTACATGGAGAACAAATTCTTACACAGTGAATAAGTTACATGGTGAACAGTACAAGGGCAGTCATCACAGAAACTTTTGGTTTTGCTCATGCATTATGAACTATAAACAATCAGTTCAAATATGAATACTCATTTGATTTTTATACTTGATTTATATGTGGATACCACATTTCTCTCTTTATTATTATTATTTTTAATAAAATGTTGAAGTGGTAGGTAGATACAAGATAAAGGTAGAAAACATAGTTTAGTGTTGTAAGAGAGCAAATGTAGATGATCAGGTGTGTGCCTGTAGACTATGTGTTAATCCAAGCTAGACAAGGGCAACAAAACATCCATGGATGCAGAAGATTTCTCTCAGAATGGGGGGGTGACGTTCTAAGCCTCACCTCTGTTGATCCCCAATTTCTCACCTGATGGCCCCTCTGCGACTGTGCCTGTCTTAGGTTGTTCCTCCCTTGAGGAATCTTACCCATCTCTGGCTAACCATAAACTGACATTTTAATGAAATAATTCTTCTAATCCATGAACATTGTTTATCCTGTTACCTATTTGGGCCTTTTAAATTTTTTCTAAAACTTGCTCTTATTTTTCTAACTTTTTAAGATAGAATATTAGGTTAATGATTTTAGACTTTTGATCATTTCTAATATATGTACTTAGAAGTATAGATTTCTATCTTAGCACTGTTTTATCTTAATTTACTAAGTTTTGGTATTTTATATTTTCATATCATTTAATTCAAAAGAGTTTCTAATTTCTATTGAGATTTCTTTTTTGGTTATTTAGAAGTGTGTTGCTTAATTTTCAAACATTTGGGGCCATTTCTAGTTATCTTTCTTATTGACTTCTAGTTTAATTTCACTGTGATTAGAGAACTTATGCTGTATGGTTTCATTCCTTTCAGATGTGTTGAGATTTGGTTTATGTAAGCAGAGTAAACAATACAATTGAAAGGCGAGTGTCAGTCTGGATAAAAAACAAAATCCAACTATATGCTCTTTATAAGAGACACACTTTAAATATAGGGATACAAATCGTTGAAAGGATGAGGAAAGATATATAATACAAACGCTAAGAGTAAGGCAGGTGTAGCTATATCAATATCAGACAGCAAACTTTAGAGCAGGAAGTATTTCTAGAGACAAAAATGGACATTTCATTATAATAAATGTGTGACTTCAAGAGTAATATCTAACAACACTTAATTTGGATACACCTAATAATACAGTTAAAAAATATGTAAACCGAAAGTTGAAAAAACTAAAAGGATAATAGACAAATTTAAAATAAAAGTTAGAGATTTTAACACACCTTTCTCAATGATAAGCAGCCAAAAATACCAGTGAGGATACAATAAATTTAACTTCACTGGCGTATTTTATCTAATGATGGAATACGTGTTCTTTTTAGTGTTCACATATTGCTTCTTAATTCTCTCCTTCTGGGAATCCAATATTTATGTTAGATCTTTTAACTTTATTCCACATGTTGCTTATGCTTAGTTCTGTTCCTTTTTTCTCTCTGTACTTTGGTTTGGTTATTTTCTATGATCTACCTTGGCATTCCCTAGACCTGTATTCTGCTGTGAACATTGCCTGTTTAGCCAACCAGTGGAAACCTTGTCTCAGATAATATATCCTTCAGTTTTAGAATGCTCATTTTACTCTTTTATAGATTCTGGTTCCCAGTCCAAAATTACATGCTTTCATCTGTCTTTTCCTGTATTTTCTTTAACATTCCAATTACAGTTATTTTCAAGTCCTTGTCTGGTAACTCTAACATATAGATCATTTATGGGACTGCTTATTTTTCCTATTGATTATTGGTTATATTTTCCTGCCTCTTTTCATATCTAATAGTTTATTTTTATTAATTGCTGGACAGTGTGTATAAAAAATAACAGAGGCTCCAGATGGTTTTATTTTACATCAAGTAAAGGGTTCCCCCTTTCCTCTGATAGGTATGTAGCGTAAGGAAGGACCTGATCACCTCAAGGCAATCAGAGATTGAGCTATGTTGGAACTGGGTTGTAGTTTTAGTAAGATTTGTTCTAGTACTCATTTGTCCCCATTTTAAAGGCATATCCTTTCCTGACTTTATTGATACCTAGTGGATTTCTTTCTCCTAGCCCGGAAAGACTATGAGAGGTTCATTTCTTACACTTAGAGCTTTTTAATTTAGCTCTTTAGCTGCCTGCTCCTCATAGCTTCAAAATTTTGCAGCTGTCTTGAGGGGAAGACTGGCTGTGTGTTTGAGGCAGGTCTTTTCCTTCTTGCAATTTTGTTTCCTAAGCATTATGAAATTTGGGGAGATCTTATTCCACTCTTTAGCCTAGCTACCTATTCTTCTGTACAGCCCCAGAATTCAATAAATGTTCAATAAAAAACTGGATATAAGTTTGGGAGCTCTCAATTTCCAGTCTGTCATACCAGTACCATACTACCAACAAAAGCGAGGCTGATTTCTCTGTGCCCCACTGGAGGCCTGCCTGGGCCAAGCCCAATCTTCAGCCCTCGCCTAGAATCATCAAATGTCTCCAAGGAAGAAAATGGCTGGCAGCTGTCAATTGTCCTTAGAAAGACTTTTCCCTTTTTGGATTTTTAGTTCATCTAAACCCATGGTTCTCAAACTTTTTGGTCTCAGGACCCTTTTGCTGTTAAAGATTATTTAGGACCTTAAATAACTTTTTTATGGGGCAGTATGTTGCTATTTATACTATTAGAAATTTAAACTGAGAAAATTACAAAAATTTGTATTAAGTCACTTAAAATAAGTATATTAAACCCTTACACATTAACACATTTTTTGAAAATGACTACATTTTCAAAAATAAAAATTATTTAATGAGAGGAGTAAATTTTTTTATGATTTTGAAAATATTTTTAGTGTCTGGCTTAATAGACTGCTGGATTTTTTACTCTATATTCAGTCTACTGTGGTATCATCATGTAGCCTATTCTTCTCATCATGTAGCCTCTGGAAAAATTCATAGATCAGTTGTGAGAGAAAGGGAGTGAAAAAGGTAAATAATGTCCCAGTATTATTATGAAAATAATTTGACCTCATAGATACTCTGAAAGGAAGGGTCCTGGGGATTCTCGAAGATCACTGGATCACACTTTTAAGAACTGTAGACCTAGTCCTAATTGTTTCTGCAGCCCTCTGATGTCTTTGAAACTTTTTCACAGTTGTAATAGTTTGTCTCTCAAAAATTTCATAATTTTTGTGACTTACACAGCTTTTTGAAGATGTTGTATTGGGTCAGAATTATTCTTCTGCCATGATCTGCATCCTATGGGGAAGTGGAAGTCAGGTGATAACACTTTAGAGTATATACACCAATGATTATTAACTTTGCTGCACCTAGATCAGTGAAATCAGAATCTGGCTTAGGGTTCAGACATCATTATTATTTAAGTTTCCCAGGTGATTCCAGTGTGTGACAAGACTGAGAACCATAGCCATAGAATAAAAGAGTGGGACCTATGAACTCTTGGCTTGCCCCAGCCCTTCTCTGTTGTCTTCTTTTCCTTCAGGCATTTATTACTTGTGTAGCTTTCTGTATCTGTCTCTGTCTCTCTGCCTCCCATCTCCTCAATTCGCGGTTTCCTGTTTTGTAATTATGGCTCTCATTAAACAGTTTTGGAGCCTGGCTAGCCCTTGTGTGTTTCTCCAACTATCTTTGCTCTCTTCTCTCTCCTCTCTCTCTCTCCATTCTCCCCTTCTTAGTTTATCCCATTTTTTAAACTGCTTTTAATGTAGAATTTGCTCATAAATTTTCAGACTTGGTGTATTAGACTCGATGCTATTTGTTCTTCATTTTAAATCTATAAAGCCAGCAGTGGGCCATTTTACAGTTTCTTTATATGTTTCCATAGGAACAAAAGCCAAGCGAAGACTGGTTCTCTCATTAGATCTCTAAGGAATAAAGATGTCTGTCCTTGGCTAAGACCCTCCTGGTCTGTCTTAGGCTATGGAAAGGATCTCAGGCCAGATATGGCGTACTTGTCCCATTGGCTGAAGTTGTGCATAAAGAGACTGCTCTCAATCCCTTTTCTCTGGGATTCTGACCAGCTAAAGTTTGGAGTCCAGATGGGGAACTTGGGGGTCACTTATACGGATAGCCTGGGTGAGATAGCAAGGAATCCAGTGTATATAACATGTATGTGTACCATCAGACCTTTCACACTAGAGTGCTTTGTGACTCTCTGCTTCATTGTGTGCTCTTTGCTGAAAAGTCAGTGGGGAGATTTCTGCTTATACATGGCTGTCTTTTGGTGATGCCTATGTTAGGGGTAAGACTTGTCATCTTCTTACGTTGTAGAGAGTGCCCTTCAAAGCCTGCCTGCCCTGTTCAGTGGGAGAATCATAGGCAAAGTCTCTGAGCTAGAGGAGACTTTGGGGAGCATTCAGGCCAATGCCCTTCTGGACTAGCAATCATTTCTTTTTGTTAAGGTATCATTGATACAGAATCTTATGAAGGTTTCACATGAGCACCATGGTGGTTACTATATTTACCCATATTATCAAGGCTCCTCCACACCCCATTGCAGTCACTGTCCATCAGCATAGTAAGATGCTATAGAGTCACTACTTGTCTTCTCTGTGCTATATATACTGCCTTCCCCATGATCCCCCCTACATTATGTTGATAATCATAATGCCCCTTAATCCCCTTCTCCCTCTCTCCCCTCCAACCCTCCTTCCCCCTTCCCTTTGGTAAATGCTAGTCCCTCCTTGGAGTCTGTGAATCTGCTGCTGTTTTGTTCCTTCAGTTTTGCTTTGTTGTTATATTCCACAAATGAGGGAAATCTTTTGGTACTTGTCTTTTTCCACCTGGCTTATTTCATTGAGCATAATATCGTCTAGCTCCATCCATGTTGTTGCAAATGGTAGGGTTTGTTTTCTTCTTGTGTGTAAATAATATTCCATTGTATATGTACCACATCTTCTTTATTCATCTACTGATGGACACTTAGATTGCTTACATATCTTGGCTATTATACATAGTGCTGTGATAAACATGGGGGTGCATATGTCTTTTTGAATCTGGGATATTGTTTTCTTGGGGTAAATTCCTAGGAGTGGAGTTAGTGGGTCAAATGGTATTTCTATTTTTAGATTTCTGAGGAACCTCCATATTGCTTTCCATAATGGTTAAACTAATTTATATTTCCACCAACAGTGTGGGAGGGTTCCCCTTTCTCTACATCCTCACCAGCATTTGTTGTTTCTTGTATTTTGGATGTTGTCCATCCTAACTGGTGTGAGGTGATATCTCACTGTCATTTTGATTTGCATTTCCCTGATAATTAGCGATGTGGAGCATCTTTTCATATGCCTGTTGGCCAACTGAATTTCTTCTTTGCAGAAGTGTCTGTTCAGATCCTTCCATCTATTTTTTAATTGGGTGATTTTCTTTTTGGATGTTGAGGCATGTGAGTTTTTTAGTATGTTGTAGATGTTAACCCCTTATTGGATATGTCACTTATGAATATATTCTCCCATCCTGTAGGATGCCTTTTTGTTCTAGTGATGGTGTCCTTTGCTGTACAGAAGTTTTTTAGTTTGATGTAGTCCCATTTGTTCATTTTTGCTTTGTTTCTCTTGCCTGAGGAGATGGGTTCAGGAAAAAGTTGATCATGTTTATATTCAAGTGATTTTTGCCTACATTTTCTTCTAAGAGTTTTATGGTTTCATGACTTACATTCAGGTCTTTGATCTATTTCAAGTTCACTGTTGTGTATGGGGTTAGACAGTAATCCAGTTTCATTCTCTTACTTGTAGCTGTCCAGTTTTGCCAACACCAGTTGTTGAAGAGGCTGTCATTCTCCCATTGTATATCCTTGGCTCCTTTATCATATATTAATTGGCCATATATGTGTGGGTTTATATCTGGGCTCTCTATTCTATTCCATTGATCTATGGTCTGTTCTTGTGCCAGTACTATACTGTTTTGATTACTGTGGCTTTGTAGTAGAGCTTGAAGTTGGGGAGCATAATGCCCCCAGCTTTATTCTTCCTTCTCAGGATTGCTTTGGCTATTCAGGGTCTTTTGTGGTTCCATATGAATTTTAGAACTATTTGTTCTAGTTCATTGAAGAATGCTGTTGGTATTTTGATAGGGATTGCATTGAATCTGTAGATTGCTTAGGCAGGGTGGCCATTTTGACAATAAAATTTCTCCTGTCCATGAGCACAGGATATATTTCCAAGTATTGGTTTCTTCTTTAATTTCTCTCATGAGGGTCTTGTGGTTTTCAGCATATAGGTCTTTCACCTCCTTGGTTAGGTTTATTCCTAGGTGTTTTCTTCTTTTTGATGTAATTGTAAATGGAATTGTTTTCCTGATTTCTCTGCTAGTTCATCATTAGTATATAGGAATGGAACAGATTCCTGCATATTAATTTTGTGTCCTGCAACTTTGCTGACTTCACTTATTAGTTCTAGTAGTTTTTGGGTGGATCCTTTAAGATTTTTTTATGTACCATATCATGTCATCTGCAAACAGGGACAGTTTAACTTCTTCCTTACCAATCTGGATACCTTTTATTACTTTGTGTTGTCTGATTGCCATGGCTAGGATCTCCATACTATATTGAATAAAAGTGGTGAGAGTTGGCATCCTTTTCTTGTTCCCAAACTTAGAGGAAAAGCTTTCAGCTTTTCACTGTTAAGTATGATGTTGGCTGTGGGTTTGTCAGTATGGCCTTTATTATGTTGAGTTACTTGCCCTCTGTACCCATTTTGTTGAGAGTTTTTATCATGAGTGGATGTTGAATTTTGTCAAGTGCTTTTTCAGCATCTATGGAGATGATCATGTGGTTTTTGTCCTTTTTGTTGATATGGTATATGATGTTGATGAATTTTTGAGTACTGTACCATCCTTGCATTTCTGGGATAAATTGCACTTGATCATAATGTGTGATTTTTTAAATGTATTCTTGAATTTGGTTTAGTAATTTTTGTTGAGTGTTTTTGCATCTATGTTCATCAGGGATATTGGTCTGTAGTTTTCTTTTTTTGGTGTGTCTTTGCTTGGTTTTGGTATTAGAGTGATGCTGGCCTCATAGAATGAGTTGAGAAGTATACCCTCCTCTTCTACTTTTTGGAACTTTGAGGAGGAGGGATATTAAGTCTTCTCTAAATGTTTGATAAAATTCTGTGGTGAAGCCATCTGGTACAGTAGTTTTGTCCTTAGCTAGTTTTTAAATTACCAATTCAATTTCATTGCTGGTAATTGGTGTGTTCAGATTTTCTGTTTCTTCCAGGGTCATTCTTTGGAAGGTTGTATTTTTCTAGAAAATTGTCCATTTCCTCTAGATTATCCAATTTGTTAACATAATTTTTCATAGTATTCTCTAATAATTCTTTGTATTGTTGTGATGTCTGTAGTGATTTTTCCTTTCTCATTTCTGATTCTGTTTAAGTGTGTACACTCTCTTTTTTTCTTGGTAAGTCTGACTAGGGTTTTATCTATTTTGTTTATTTTCTTGAAGAACCAGCTACTGGTTTCATTGATTCTTTCTATTGTTTTATTCTTCTCAATTTTATTTATTTATTCTCTGATCTTTATTATGCCTCCCTCCTTCTACTGACTTTGGGCCTCATTTGTTCTTCTTTTTCTAGTTTCATTAATTGTGAGTTTAGACTGTTCATTTGGGATTGTTCTTCTTTCTTGAGGTAAGCCTGAATCGCGATATACTTTCCTCTCAGAATGGCCTTCGCTGTGTCCCACAGATTTGGGGTTTTGAGTTGTTGTTTTCATTTGTCTCCATTTATTGCTTGATCTCTGTTTTAATTTGGTCATTGATCCATGGATTATTTAGGAACATGTCATTAAGCCTCCACGTGTGTGGGCTTTTTTGTTGTCTTTGCATAATTAATTTCTAGTTTCATACCTTTGTGGCCTGAGAACTAGTTGGTACAATTTCAATCCTTCTGAATTTACTGAGGCTCTTTTTTTTTCATTTTATTATCATTAATCTACAATTACATGAAGAACATTATGGTTACTAGACTACCCCTTCACCAAGTCCCCCCAGACAAAACCCATTACAGTCACTGTCCATCAGCGTAGTAAGATGCTGTAGACTCACTACTTGTCTTCTCTGTGTTGCACACCCCTCCCTATGCCCCGCCCCCCACATTATACATGCTAATCGTAAGGCCTCCTTTCTTTTTCTCTGCCCTTATCCCTCCCTTCCCACCCCTCCTCCCCAGTCCCTTTCCCTTTGGTAACCGTTAGTCCATTCTTGGGTTCTGTGATTCTGCTGCTATTTTGTTCCTTCAGTTTTTCTTTGTTCTTATACTCCACATATGAGTGAAATCACTTTGTACTTGTCTTTCTCCACCCGGCTTATTTCACTGGGCATAATACCCTCTAGCTCCATCCGTGTTGTTGCAAATGGAAGGATCTGTTTTTTCTTATAGCTGAGTAATATTCCATTGTGTATATGTACCACATCTTCTTTATCCATTCATCTACTGATGGACATTTAGGTTGCTTCCATTTCTTGGCTATTGTAAATAGTGCTGTGATAAACATAGGGGTGCACCTGTCTTTTTCAAACTGGAGTGCTGCATTCTTAGGGTAAATTCCTAGAAGTGGAATTCCTGGGTCAAGTGGGATTTCTATTTTGAGCTTTTTGAGGAACCTCCATACTGCTTTCCACAATGGTTGAACTATTTTGCTTTCCCACAAGCAGTGTAGGAGGGTTCCCCTTTCTCTGCAACCTTACCAACATTTGTTGTTGTTTGTCTTTTGGATGGTGGCCATCCTTACTGGTGTGAGGTGATATCTCATTGTGGTTTTAATTTGCATTTCTCTAATGACAAGCGATGTGAAGCATCTTTTCATGTGTCTGTTGGCCATCTGAATTTTTTCTTTGGAGAAGTGTCTGTTCAGCTCCTCTGCCCATTTTTTAATTGGATTATTTGGCTTTTGTTTGTTGAGGTGTGTGAGCTCTTTATATATTTTGGATGTCAACCCTTTATCGGATCTGTCATTTATGAATATATTCTCCCATACTGTAGGGTACGTTTTTGTTCTATTGACGGTGTCCTTTGCTGTACAGAAGCTTTTCAGCTTAATATAGTCCCACTTGTTCATTTTTGCTTTTGTTTCCCTTGCCTGAGGAGATATGTTCATGAAGAAGTCACTCATGTTTATGTCCAAGAGATTTTTGCCTATGTTTTTTTTTAAGAGTTTTATGGTTTCATGACTTACATTCAGGTCTTTGATCCATTTCGAATTTACTTTTGTGTATGGGGTTAGACACTGATCCAGTTTCATTCTCTTACATGTAGCTGTCCAGTTTTGCCAGCACCATCTGTTGAAGAGACTGTCATTTCCCCATTGTATGTCCATGGCTCCTTTATCATATATTAATTGACCATAAATGTTTGGGTTAATATCTGGGGTCTTTATTCTGTTCCACTGGTCTGTGGCTGTGTTCTTGTGCCTGTAGCAAACTTTCGATTACTGTGGCTTTGTAGTAGAGCTTGAAATTGGGGAGCGAGATTCCCCCAACTTTATTCTTCCTACTCAGGATTGCTTTGGCTATTCGGGGTCTTTGGTGTTTCCATATGAATTTTTGAACTATTTGTTCTAGTTCATTGAAGAATGTTGTTGGTAATTTGATAGGGATTGCATCGACTCTGTATATTGCTTAGGGCAGGATGGCCATTTTGACGATATTAATTCTTCCTAGTCAAGAGCATGGGATGAGTTTCCATTTGTTAGTGTCCTCTTTAATTTCTCTTAAGAGTGTCTTATAGTTTTCAGGGTATAGGTCTTTCACTTCCTTGGTAAGGTTTATTCCTAAGTATTTTATTCTTTCTGATGCAGTTGTGAATGGAATTGTTTTCCTGATTTCTCTATTAGTTCATTGTTAGTGTATAGGAAAAGCACAGATTTCTGTGTGTTAATTTTGTATCCTGCAACTTTGCTGTATTCCGATATCAGTTCTAGTAGTTTTGGAGTGGAGTCTTTAGGGTCTTTTATGTACAATATCATGTCATCTGCAAATAGTGACAGGTTGACGACTTCTTTACCAGTTTGGATTCCTTGTATTTCTTTGTTTTGTCTAATTGCCATGGCTAGGACCTCCAGTACTATGTTGAATAACAGTGGGGAGAGTGGGCATCCCTGTCTTGTTCCTGATCTCAGAGGAAATGCTTTCAGCTTTTCACTGTTCAGTATGATGTTGGTTGTGGGTTTATCATATATGGCCTTTATTATGTTGGGGTACCTGCCCTCTATACCCATTTTGTTGAGAGTTTTTATCATGAATGGATGTTGAATTTTGTCAAATGCTTTTTCAGCATCTATGGAGATGATCATATGGTTTTTGTCCTTCTTTTTGTGATGTGGTGGATGATGTTGATGGATTTTTGGATGTTGTACCATCCTTGCATCCCTGGGATGAATCCCACTTGGTCATAGTGTATGATCCTTTTGATGTATTTTTGAATTCGGTTTGCTAATACTTTGTTGAGTATTTTTGCATCTACATTCATCAGGGATTGGTCTGTAATTTTCTTTTTTGGTGGGGTCTTTGCCTGGTTTTGGTATTAGGGTGATGTTGGCTTCATAGAATGAGTTTGGGAGTATTCCCTCCTCTTCTATTTTTTGGAAAACTTTAAGGAGAATGGGAATTATATCTTCTCTGTATGTCTGATAAAATTCCAAGGCAAATCCATCTGGCCCGGGGGTTTTGTTCTTGGGTAGCTTTTTGATTACCGCTTCAATTTCTTTGCTGGTAATTGGTTTGTTTAGATTTTGTGTTTCTTCCTTGGTCAGTCTTGGAAGGTTGTATTTTTCTAGGAAGTTGTCCATTTCTTCTAGGTTTTCCAGCTTCTTAGCATATAGGTTTTCTTAGTAGTCTCTAATAATTCTTTGTATTTCTATTGGGTCCGTCATGATGTTTCCTTTCTCATTTCTGATTCTGTTGATGTGTGTTGATTCTCTTTTTCTCTTAATAAGTCTGGCTAGAGGCTTATCTATTTTGTTTATTTTCTCAAAGAACCAGCTCTTGGTTTCATTGATTTTTGCTATTGTTTTATTCTTCTCAATTTTATTTATTTCTTCTCTGATCTTTATTATGTCCCTCCTTCTGCTGACCTTAGGCCTCATTTGTTCTTCTTTTTCAAATTTTGATAATTGTGACGTTAGGCTATTCATTTGGGTTTGTTCTTCCTTTTTAAAATATGCCTGGGTTGCTATATACTTTCCTCTTAAGACTGCTTTTGCTGTGTCCCACAGAATCTGGGGCAAAACAGAAGTTTGTTTCTATATATTGCTGTATCCCCATTTTAATTTGGTCGTTGATCCATTGATTATTTAGGAGCATGTTGTTAAGCCTCCATGTGTTTGTGAGCCTTTTTGCTTTCTTTGTATAATTTATTTCTAATTTTATACCTTTGTGGTCTGAAAAGTTGGTTGGTAGGATTTCAGTCTTTTTGAATTAGTGAGGCTCTTTTTGTGGCCTAGTATGTGGTCTATTCTGGAGAATGTTCCATGTGCACTTGAGAAGAATGTGTATCCTGTTGCTTTTGGGTGTAGAGTTATATAGATGTCTATTAGGTCCATCTGTTCTATTGTGTTGTTCAGTGCCTCTGTGTCCTTACTTATTTTCTGTCTGGTGGATCTGTCCTTTGGAGTGAGTGGTGTGTTGAAGTCTCCTAAAATGAATGCATTGCATTCTATTTCCTCCTTTAGTTCTGTTAATATTTGTTTCACATATGCTGGTGCTCCTGTGTTGGGTACATATATATTTATAATGGCTATAGCCTCCTGTTGGACTGAGCCCTTTATCTTTATGTAATGTCCTTCATTATCTCTTGTTACCTTCTTTGTTTTGAAGTCTATTTTGTCTGATACTAGTACTGCAACACCTGCTTTTTTCTCCCTATTGTTTGCATGAAATATCTTTTTCCATCCCTTAACTTTTAGTCTGTGCATGTCTTTGGGTTGAAGGTGAGTCTCTTGTAAGCAGCATATAGATGGGTCTTGCTTTTTTATCCATTCAGTGACTCTATGTCTTTTGATTGGTGCATTCAGTCCATTTACATTTAGGGTGATTATCGATAGGTATGTGCTTATTGCCATTTCAGGCTTTAGATTCGTGGTTACCAAAGGTTCCAGGTTACTTTCCTTACTATCTAAGATTCTAAGTTAACTCACTTAGTATGCTGTTACAAACACAATCTAAAGGTTCTTTTCTATTTTTCCTCCTTTTTCTTCCTCCTTCATTCTTTATATATTAGGTATCAAATTCTGTACTTTTTGTCTATCCCTTGATTGACTTTGAGGATAGTTAATTTAATTTTGCATTTTCTTTGTAATTAGCTGTTCTGTTCTCTTCACTGTGGTTTTATTACCTCTGGTGACTGCTATTCAACCTTAGGAACACTTCCATCTATAGCAGTCCCTCCAAAATAGACTGTAGAGATGGTTTGTGGGAGGTAAATTCTCTCAGATTTTGCTTATCTGAAAATTGTTTAATCCCTCCTTCAAATTTAAATGATAATTTTGCCGGATAAGGTAATCTTGGTTCTAGGTCCTTCTTCTTCATGGCATTAAATACATCATGCCACTCCCTTCTGGCCTGTAAGGTTTCTGCTGAGAAGTCTGATGTTAGCCTGATGGGCTTTCCTTTGTATGTGATCTTATTTCTCTCTTTGGCTGCTTTTAGCAGTCTGTCCTTATCCTTGATCTTTTCCATTTTAATTACTATGTGTCTTGGTGTTGTCTTTCTTGGGTCCCTTGGGTTGGGAGATCTATGGATCTCCATGGCCTGAGACACTATGTCCTTCCCCAGATTGGGGAAGTTTTCTTCAACTACCTCCTCAAAGACACTTTCTATCCCTTTCTCTCTCTCTTCTTCTTCTGGCATCCCTATGATGCGAATATTGTTCCACTTGGATTGGTCACACAGTTCTCTCAATATTCTTTCATTCTTAGAGATCCTTTTTTATCTCTGTGCCTCAGCTTCTTTGTATTCCTGTTCTCTAGTTTCTATTTCATATATAGTCTCCTCCACCGTATTCAACCCGCTTTTAATACCCTCCATAGTGCTCTTCAGCCATTGGATCTCCGACCTGAATTCATTCCTGAGTTCTTGGATGTCTTTCCTTACCTCCATTAGAATGTTGATGATTTTAATTTTGAACTCCCTTTCAGGAAGAGTCATGAGGTCCATATCATTTAAATCTTTCTCTGGAGTTGTATTAATAATTTTACTCTGGACAAGGTTCCTTTGGTGTTTAATGTTTGTATATGGCGTCCTCCAGTGTCCAGAAGCTCTATTCTGAAGCTGCTGAGCCCCTGAAGCAATGTCAGGGGTCGCAGGGGAGTGGTACTGGTGCCTGGGGGAGGAAAGAGTTGTTCCCTGCCTCCCGGCTGCTGTGCCTGTCTCCACTGCCTGAGCCAGTGGGCCAAGCACACAGGTATAAGTTTTTGTCCCAGAGCAGCCGGATATGGATCCCTGCTTTTGACAAGCGGCCGGAATCCCAGTCTCCCCAGGACTTCTGCCTGTATTAACTTTCCAACCCGGTAGTCATGCAAGTCTCATGAAAGCACCATGAAATGTAGGTTTGTCCTCCCAGAGCATATCTCTGGAGCTAGGTATTCATCAGTCCCAAGCCTTCCACTCCCTCCCTGCTCCATTTCTCTTCTTCTCGTCGGTGAGCTGGGGTGGGGGAAGGGCTCGGGTCCCGTGGAGCCACAGCTCTGGTACATTACCCCGTTCGGTGAGGTCTGCTCTTTTCTCCAGGTGTGTGCACTCTGACGCCGTCCTCTTTCATGTTGCTCTCTCAGGATTTTTTGCACCAATTAAATTTTCTAATTGTATTCAGTTTTAGGAGGAAGCCTCTTTCTTGCCTCTCATGCCGCCATCTTTATTCTAATCCTACTGAGGCTCTTTTTGTGGCCTAGTATGTGATCTGTTCTTGAACATGTTCCATGTGCACTTGAGAAGAATGTGTATCCTGCTGCTTTTAGGTGGAATGTTCTGTAGATGCCTGTTCAGTCCATCTGTTCCAATGTGTTGTTCAGTGCCTCTGTCTCCTTACTTATTTTGTCTGCTTGATCTGTCCTTTGGAGTTAGTAGTTTGTTGAAGTCTCCTATAATAAATGTATTGCATTCTATTTCCCTCTATAGTTCTGTTAGGATTTGTTTCACATATTTAGGTGCTCCTATATTGGGTGCATGGATCTTTATAATGGTTATATCCTCTTGTTGGATGACCCCTTTATCATTATGTAATGTCCTTCTTTGTCTCTTGTTACTTTCATTGTTTTGAATGTTTTTTGTTTTCTTTTTTTTGAAATCTATTTCTCCTGAGATATCTTTTTCCATTCCTTCACTTTTAGTCTGTGTATGTCTTTGGGTTTGAAGTGAGTCTCTTGTAGGCAGCATATAGATGGGTCTTGTCTTTTTATTCATTCTGTAACTCTGTGTCTTTTGATTGGTGCATTCAGTCCACTTACCTTTAGGGTGATTATCAATAGATATGTACTTATTGCTATTGCAGGCTTTGGATTCGTGGTTGTCAAAGGTTCAAGGGCAGCTTGTTTAGTATCTAACAGTCTGACTTACTCACTTATTACACTATTTCAAATACAATCTAACAGTTGTTTTCTTTCCCTCCCTTTTTTTTCTTCCTCCTCACTCTTTGTATATTAGGTGTCATAATCTGTTTTCTTTGTATCCCTTGACTGACTTTCTTTGTAGTTTATTTAATTTTGCATTTGCTTAGTAATTAATTGGTCTAATTCCTTTACTGTGGTTTTATTTTCTCTGGTGACAACCTTAGTCACACTTCCATCTATAGCAATTCTTTTAAAATACATTTAGAGATTATTTGTGGGAGGTAAATTCCCTCAACTTTTGCTTATCTGGAAATTATTTAATCCCTGCTTTAAATTTAAATGATTATTTTGCTGGGAAAGTATTTTGTTCGAGGCCCTTCTGCTTCATTGCATTAAATATATCATACCCCTTCCTTTTGTCTTGTAAGGTTTCTGCTGAGAAGTCTGATGATAGCCTACTGGGCTTTCCTTTGTATGTGAGTTTTTTTTACCTCTCTGGCTGCTTTTAATACTCTGTCCTTGTCCTTGATCTTTGCCATGTTGATTATTATATGTCTTCGTTTTGTCTTTCTAGGGTCCCTTGTGTTGGGAGATCTCTGCACTTCCATGACCTGAGAGACTATTTCCTTCCCCAAATTAGGGAAGTTTTTAGCCATTATTTCCTGAAAGAGGCTTTCTATCCCGTTTTCTCTCTCTTCTTTTTCTGGGGCCCCTATAATGCGAATATTGTTCCTTTTGGCTTGGTTGCACAGTTCTCTTATTATTCTTTATTTCCTAGAGATCCTTTTTTCTGTGCCTCAGCTTCTTTTTTTTTTTTCCTGTTCTCTAATTTCTGTTTCATTCACCATCTCCTTTATCTTGTCTAATCTGCTTTCAAATCCCTCCATTGTATGTTTCATTTCAGGTACTGTATTTTTCAAAGTTTCCATCTCTTGATGTCTTCCCTGAGATGTTTAATATTTTTCTGTAACTCTATGAGCATGTTTATAATTTTTATTTTGAAATATTTATCAAGAAGATTGGTGATTTCAGTTTCACTTAGCCCTCTTTCTGGTGTTGTGGGATTCTCGTTTGTACAAAAAATTTTTATTGTTTATATTTCTGGTGATTAGTATGGAATAATAACTTTGCATAGGCAGTGCCCTCCCGTGCCCAGAAGCTCTACTCTCTGGAGCTTCCCAGGACCTGGAGCAATGGCGGGGGTCGCAGGTGATCAGCGCCACTGCCTCCCGGGAGGAAAGAGCTCTTTCCTGCTTTCCAGCTGCAGTTCCTGCCTCCATTACCAAGTCCAGTGGGACAAGCACTCAGGAAGGAGCCTCTGCCTCATGTCCTCGTAACTGCCATAGGCAGGGTCACCCTCCGGCTGGCCTGCTGTGATAGTGGTGGCAGCAGGTGTGTGAACAAGAGCTGGCCGGGAGGAAGGAGTGGAAGACTGCATATTGCAGTGGGGGGCCTCTGCACTGCATTGCCAGCCAGGGGAATGGAGTGCCTGAAGCTCCTGAAAGTTCCCAACCTGCTGGACTGAGTTACCAGGACAATTTTTTCCACCTGTCCTTTCTCCTGAGCAGCAAGCTCTGTGTAATCCTTGCCCATTTAGCAACCCTCTCACTGTTGGGAAGTCTTTCAATGTGCCCGCCTTTCTTTTGTTCTGGAGCAGCTGGTTATGGGTACCTTTTCTCCACAAGCAGCTGGAATCACTCTCTCCAAGTATTCTGCCTGTGTTTGCTTTTCAACCCCTCTAATCTCCAGAGCACCATGTAATGTTCGTTTCTGCTCCTGGAGCAGATCTCCAGGGGGTGGCTGGGCTTCTACTCCCTCCCTGCTTTGTTTCTCTTCCTCCTACCTGTGAGCTGGGGTGAGGGTGGGCTTGGGTCCCGCCCAATTGTGGCTTTGCTACTTTACCCTTTTCCGTGACGTCTTCTCTTTTCCCCAGATGTAGGCTGTCTGTTGCAGTCTTCTTTCCAGTCACTCTTTCAAGATTAGTTCTATTTGCTATATTTTCATGTTATATGTGGTTTTTTGGGGGAGGTTTCTGCTTCACTTCTCACATTGCTGTCTTTTTCCCAGCTTCTACTAGGAATCATTTTTAAGGCCTTTCTGACATGAACTCTTCACATACCTCCCATGATGGGGAGCTTACTCTCTCCTGAGATCACCCCTTCATCTATGGTTTGGACTTGCCCTGGATAAAGTTCTTCCTCACACTGAGATTTGCTGTAGGAAGCACAGGATCACACAGCCAGTTGAGTGAGAGACCAAGAACCAAAATCAGATTCCCTCAAGTGCTTTTTCTGCCATATTTTGATGTCTTGAGTTTGAAGCAGAAACTCCAAATCTCAGAAGATGTTTCACTGAGTTGACCTGTGCCTCCAGAGAGCAGCAAAGATTACTGGTAGGCTGTGTGACCAGGAAAGGCAGCTAATATGTGGGAAGACAGTGTTCTAGTCTGGCAACAGAAAAATCTCAGTTTGAGCTCTTGTTCACACTACTGACTTGGGTGACCTTAAGGAGGCTACTTTCCTTCTCTGAGCTTGCTTCCATATGTGTGTGTGTATAAAATGTAGAGAATAATCCTTTTCCTCTCTCCTCAAGTGAGAGAGATAAGAACTCTGAATCCTGAAGTATTATACAGAGGCACTGGGGAGGGTCGTGATAGTTTTAATGTACTCACACCCTCTTGGCCGCACAGGTTCGGGAAGCCTTAAGGAAAGCAGAGAAGGAGCTGGAATCACACAGCTCCTGGTATGCTCCAGAGGCCCTTCAGAAGTGGCTGCAGCTGACACACGAGGTGGAGGTACAGTACTACAACATCAAGAAGCAGAATGCTGAGAAGCAGCTGCTGGTGGCAAAGGAAGGGGTGAGAACTGCATTCCTGCTGCCCTCTTCTCTCCCCCTTGCCCCCGTCCCTATCACCTGCCTTTCTTACTCCTCTCTGCCTCTCCTCCTCCCTCCTGTTGGACAGAGAGCTATCCTGGTGCTGGGTTCTGCTTCTTTTCCTAATATACAGCTTCTGATAATGTCCTCAGGGGTCTGGAGGAGGGAATGAGGGTATAGGTGTACTCCCACCTGGCTTCCAAAAAGATGCGGCAAGTGGAATGGAGGCAGGTAGAGGGGAGCAGAGGGAACCAGGCTGCCATGGGGGCAGAATCCTTCTGGAGCCAGAGTACTGACAGGGGATGCCTTCACATTTTTCATTGCCTGTTATTTTTGTCTTCCACTACTCTATTTCCTCCCCTTGCCTTCTTCCTTTTCCCTTCTTCTCTTCTTTTTCCTTGTACAACCCAAGCTATGCTTGGAGGAAGGTGACCCAGCCACAGAAAGGCACTTCTCCTTTCTCCAACCTCTAATTCCTGCTCTTTTAAAGCTGAGGGCCTTATCTTGGCAGGCTGAGAAGATAAAAAAGAAGAGGAACACACTCTTTGGTACCTTCCACGTGGCCCACAGCTCTTCCCTGGATGATGTGGATCACAAAATCCTGACGGCTAAGTAAGTAGCACCTGTTGCCCAGCTCTGGCACTGCCCATCCCATCCTCAGTTTGAGGTTGTGCAAGGCCTCCAAACTGAATTCTACTTGTTCGCTGGCAGAGGGACAGCTCTGGTCTCCTGCCCCAGCCCTTATCCAGCTCCCACCTTGTTCTTAAGTTTGTGATTTAATTGTGCTTCTTATTTACACATACCACCTCAACTTGTTCCTCTAAGGGTCCTCATTCCTACTGGGGCTCACGCCAAACCCATGCAATTCTCTGTCATCTGTCTTCAGGCAAGCTCTGAGTGAGGTGACAGCAGCACTGAGGGAACGCCTGCACCGCTGGCAACAAATTGAGATCCTCTGTGGCTTCCAGATTGTCAATAACCCTGGCATCCACTCCCTGGTGGCTGCCCTCAACATAGACCCCAGCTGGATGGGCACTACGCGCCCCAACCCTGCCCACTTCATCATGACTGACGACATGGATGACTTGGATGAGGAGATTGTGTCTCCCTTGTCCATGCAGTGTAGGTGACCTCTTGGGTTGGGATGAGAGTAGAAGCTTTTGATGCCAGGCTGAGCCATCGGCCCTGCTGTGCAGAACAGCGTATCGGGCAGATACCAAGGAATATAATTCAGCCCAGGGCCTTGGCTAATAAAGTACAGTTTGCCTCAGGTTATTCCTTTTTAGCTGTCCTCTTGGTGATTTTTCCTTGCTATAAGCTCTGTCTGCCTCTCTGGGTCTATTGTGTTAAGTGTGTCTCCCTTCACTCTGTGTTTTAATCCCTTTATTCTTCCCCACCCCCCATCTACCTTTATAAAAATAATATACTTCAGTGGTTCATAATATAAAAGTGGCATTCATTTTGATTATTTATTGCTTTTATTTGTTTTTCATTTGATATGCCTTATTCTTATTTGCTAAAGTAGATGAATGGAATGATATTTCTTTCTGCCTTTTTATGTGTGGCTCCATGACAACGGTAGTACCTTCAAATGATATAGCCCTAAGTTCTCCAAGCCATAAAGACATTCTTGTCCAGGAGGAATCACCTCCTGCACAAGCATGTCTGGCTCTGCACCTGAGCTCTGGGGCCTCTACCACCCCCCATCCTGGGTCTTCCCTCCCTCTCTTCTCATGAGAGTGATGCGAGCTGAGTAGAGCGGAGTCAAAGAGAAACAGCGGGAATTCAATGAATGAAGGGACTAAGCCCTGACTGGCTCAACTGAATTTTTCTCTGAATGAGAGGCTAGTCTAGGTAGGTAGAATAGACCTTTATGGATAAGCTGTTGTCCTGGCCCTCTATTCCACAAGTGCAGAAGGGATGGCAGAAAGCTGGGGCCAGGTTAAGGACTCACTTTCAGATTCTTTAATTAGGCTGGATTCCAGCTCTACACAGGCTTTATTGGTAAATTTCTTCAATGATACTTTGCCTCTGGCCAAGCTTCTTAGACTCCCTGGTCTGATACCCTGTCAGGGCTTTAGTTAGAGGCCCAAGAAGGATAGGATCATGGCAAGCGCCTGACATACTGATTTAAAGGCTCCTGTGTTCTCCATGTTGGGAGGGACCTTCGATAGCTCTGAGATACCCACCCCTTGCCCCCTGGCCCTTTCCCTCATCCCACTGATGGGCAGACTGAAGCCCTCTGTAAATCAGATTCTCTTCTCCTTTTGGCCTGGCTGTTGGACCGTAGATGCTGCCTGGTTGATGGGGCGTAGGTTCAGTGACCGTTCTCTCTGCTCGACATCCGCCGGCTCGGATGATCAGTCCCTCTGGAAATACCCGGGTTTGAGGAGCCCCTTTGGGGCTTTTGTTTTTCCAACTTTTGGGACTAAACCAACACTCCTTCCCTGCGGGTCCTACTCCTGCTTGCCTCACTCCCCTGCCTGCTCCCTCTATTCGTCAGCACTGTCCCTGCTAACACTGGGAGAGGTTCGGGAGCGAGAAGAATCAGCCTGCTCAGCGGAGGGCTGGAGAGAACACCTGGGGTGATAGAGGGCTTAGGCTTCTTTTTTCAGTCCAGCTAGACAGAGGTCCTGGTGGTCCTTCCTCCAGCTGGTCTGGGATGGAAAGAGGGAAGGAAAGATCCTCACCCTTTTCTCTTTTTCATATTTCTCCCTTTTCCTCTCCATCTTTCCCTTCTCCTCTCCCTTCCCCCCTTCCTATTCCATGCTTCTTCAGCCTCACCTTCAAGCCATGAGCCATAGAAGCCCTGCGTCCCAGGCTCTCCATCACCATGGAACGGTGCTCTCTCCCTGGTGGCTCTTGGATCGCTTCTGTCACTCTTTTTATTTTATTTTATTTTGGTATCATTAATCTACAATTACATGAAGAACACTATGTTTACCAGGCTCCCCCCCTCACCAAGTTCCCACCCCCCCCAATACAGTCACTGTCCATCAGCGTAGCAAGGTGCTGTATAATCACCACCTGTCTTCTCTGTGTTGCACAGCCCTCCCCGTACCCCCCTCCACTATACATGCTAATCGTAATTCTGTCACTCTTTTAACCTGGCCTTCACCCCCATCTCTGGGGAGAAGGCAGGCAGGAGGAAAAAAAAGGTGTGAATTCTGTGGAGTTGGGAGTGAGCCCAAGGGGGATGCTTTAGCACATTACTAGGTTACCTGGTGCCCATGTACCCCTTCACTGGGCATGGTGGCCATCATCTTCCAAGAGCCTGATTTGCAGCATTATTCCAGGAGCTGGTTCTTTGTTGTTTCCATGCTTATTAGAGGACATTTGGAAAGTAAGAAGAGTAAATATGAGCATAAAAAAGACGTTCATAGTCTCACCATATTTGAGCACCTTCTCTTTTAGTCTTTAGTCTGTGAAATTTTTATGATTTTTTTATGTTGTCAAGATAATGATAACCACTGTCATATACTGAGCACCATGAACTGTGTCAGATACCTTAAATACATTATCTTGAGGCCTGATGAAAACCCTGCAGGGTTTTATAAGTTAGGAATTAAAATAGGGAAGTAAGTCACTCAAGGTCACAGCTAGAGGTGGAAAGGCCTGCTTTCAAACTCTAGTCTTTTGAATTCCATAGCTCAAGGTATTTCTTTTACATATAAGTTTGTATCCTTTTGTTTTTTCCGGAGCATTTTAATAGGCATTTTTTTATATTTTTAAAACTTTTTCATAAGCAGCATTTAAAAAATCTGTAGAGTCTTCTGGCAACTGGCTGTATTTTCATTTCCCATTGCTCCACCTTTATGTTTACTTTCACACAATTATGAATAATAATGATATGGTAACCATGCTTGTACATGAATCCTTATCTAAACTGTGAATTACTTCCTGAGTTTGGCTTTCTTAAAAGACTGGTTCTTAGTGCTCTCCCAGACCTTGCTCCAACCCCCAGTCCTGCCCTGTCATGCCTGTGTCCTCCCACTAACTGCCTTGCTGTCTCCCTCTGTACTCACGTTGGCCCTATGTCTCCTTCCACTGGAATTGCCACTAGAACTGACCTGGGCACCTCATCTCAGTTTCCCCTTCCTTTTAGGACCACTGGTGGGAGGATTTTGGGAGGAGGTGCCCATTCTCTAGATTGGGCACCAAAGGCTCAGAGTGGTCTCCAGCAAGCATTTCTCCATGGGAAACCTGCTTTCCTGCCAGCCCAAAATAGGTTGGCCCTTCCTCACACTTTGTTCATTCTCCTTGCAGCCCCCAGCCTGCAGAGCAGTGTCCGGCAGCGCCTGACGGAGCCACAGCATAGCCTGGGATCTCAGAGGTTGGTAGAGGGCGAGGCCGGCCACTTCTTGACAAGCCGGGTATCTCTGTGGTGAATGCGCAGCCTTTCATCTGGACAGTCTTTCAGTTCTGAAGGCCACGGAACCAGCTCTCCATCTGCCTCTGCTTCTTCTTCCTGCTCCTCTACTACAGCCACCACCACCACCACCACCTCCATCACCGCCGTTCATGTCCACCCTGTTAATTTCCACCACAGCACTTCCTATTTCCTCCAGATGGAGCCCTACCCTGACCCTCCCCCTTCTGACAGCACCGCTGTGATGCCTGGGCATTCAGAGAGCTTGGGGTATCAGCTCTCTTTCTTCCCTTTCTTCCCTCTCTGCTACCTTTGCCTGGGCCTCTGCCTGCTGGCTGCTGCTTGGTCAGCTGTGGGGGTGTGTGCAGTGGGGCATCTTCTCCTTGCCGTGCTCTTTCCCAGCCCTGAGACTCCTTCTTAAAGTCAGCCTAGTTCCCCACACCTTTCTTCTCTCTTCTGTTGGGGTTTGCTGATGCTAAAAGTGAGTCACAACCCCCTTCCTCATGGCCCTGTAGCACTTTTGCCTAAACTGTATGCTTTCATATTGTTATCTCAGTGGGGTCTCATGGCCTTTATTCCTTCAACAAAGGTTTACTGATACCTACTCTGTACCAGGCCCTACTGAGCATGGAGATTCATAGATGATAAGATGCAGTCCCAGCCATCAATAATTAGTCTGGTCTTGGGGAGGTACATAAATAATTATGGGACAATTTGATAAGTGCTATGGGGCTGTTGAGGAGGGAGTGACTAACAGTGTGTGCCTGGATGGAATGCTTCACAAAGGAGATGACATTTGTGCCAACAACCTGTGTGCAGGAAAAGCAGAAAGTGTATTCTTGGCAGAGGAAACATTATGTGCAGAAGCATGGAGGTTTAAGGGGATGTGTTGGTGGGAAGGGGTAGCAGATGAAGCTAGAATGAAGGGCTCTGAAAGGCTAGGCATTAGGCCATTACCCTTAGGAGATGGAAGGGTTTCTAAAAGAAAGAACTGGTCAGATTTGCATTTTAGAAGTAACATTTTAGTGTCCTGTATAAAGGAAAAAAGAGGGTGACTACTGGAATTTGGAAGTCATTGCAGTGGATCAGTAGAGCAGGTAATAAGGTCTTGGAATTGAAAGGAGAGGATTAATTTGGTAACTGGCTTTGAGGAGTGAAAGGGAGGGAGGAGTCTAGGCTGACACCCAGGTTTCTAGCATGGGTGACCAAATGGGTAAAGTACCTTTCATGGAATTAGGGAACAGCAGAGGGAAAACAGGTTTAGGGGTTTAGGATAAGAAAAGTTTATAGGTGGGGCAGGCATTAGAACACTTTAGAGTGTTTAAGGTTCTGAAATTAAGTAATTTCCCCCAGCCCCCATAGCTAATTAGAAGCAGAACACAGACTAGAACTTGGCTTTCCACACCAGGACATTGTGTTGGATATTTTTGTCCTTCTACACGGTCTCAGAACAGTGAACTGTATAAGAATTGGTGAAAGGGTTTCTCTCATAGCCTTGTCTGGTAGCTGCAGGGACTTTCCCTGCTAAATATCTCAAGTTTACAAGCTAGGGTCAGAGATAGTAGCCTTGATCTTACCTGGAACAAGCTTAGTGGACCCTCAGAAAGTGCCTCTCCTCTGGGATACCCCTCATCTCTGAAGCTGTGTGGCCCAGTCCTAGTTTCTGGGCTGCAGCTGTTTACCCCATTGCTGCCTCATTCTGGATACCAATCTCTCTAGCTCTGCCCCTAGAACCTCTGGATAGTTATCCTTGGGGGCTGTCCCTCTTTCACAAAAGGACTACCTTTACAAGAATTATCACTCAACAGAGCTACTCATCTTCATTCTCATCCTCATTTTCATCCAAAAGCCTAGGCAGGGAGGCTGCCACTCCCAGTTAGATGGAGAGGTCTGAATTGGGTTGGGGGCACTAGGAGATGCTGTGAGTCACAGGATCCAAGGCCCAAGCTGAGGGTAGTAGGGGGGAATGGAGGGTGGGGAGGTACTTGTATCCACCTGGCCTGTTCACTACTTAATTTTCTTTTGTACCATGCACCAGAGGATCATCTCTAAAGGCAAACAGGCTCTCTAGTAAGGTTAGTAGCTTGGGATGGGAGCCCAAGGTAGCCCAGCTTTTGGGGAGGGACACCCTTGACCTGAATTGTCCCAAAGATTCAGGGAGGGAAGGTGAACTTGCCTGTTTGGGCCTTTTCCCCTCTACATCTGCACAGGCTTCCTTCCAAGTTCTTCTCTTGCTTTGGAATTTCAGCTTTTAGTTGATGAAAGGGGCAAAAAGGGATGGGAATCATGACCTAAATGCAGCTGTGGGCAAGGAGGAGTGAGTCTCACCTATCTTCCTTGGCATAAGAAAGGTAGGCCCCTAGGATCTTCACCTCCTCAGTTTAGAGGTCCCCTTTTCCCCATGAGGGTGCTCCCCAGAGTTTCCTCGACACCTTGCTCTGTGTGTGTGTGGAAAAGGCAGGATATGGAGAGGATCATCTTTGGGCTCAGAGAAGCATAGACAGTGTCAGCTACGTGAAACCAAATATAATACCAAATATTGGTAAACACTAGAGTTTGTAGATGGGAATTGGAGGATATAATAGAATTGTTCTGTTGTCCCCTGTCTTCGGGAAGGCATGAATCCATGGTGTGGCTGCTTAGTTAATTTTTTCCTACTGACAGTTAAACCTGTAATAACTATGAGCCAACCTTGTGCTCTTGCCTGTTTTAAGCGCCTAGGGCCTTCCCTGATTTTTGATCCACAGCCTCCTTTCCAGGTCCTGTGGTGCTCTCCCCTTCTACTCCTATTTCCCATTGGCTTCCTGACATGGATGGTTAAGCCTTCCCCTTAGGCCCCTCCTCTGCCTCTACCACAGGTTCTCAGGCCTCTGGGAAAGTAGGAGGGTTAAGGGATTGGTAGGGAACCCCCATTTTTACCATTTGTCTGTAGAGGTAGGAGGCATTGCATCCAGAATTGGTTCATGGCCTTCTTAGGAATAGCCAGCCCTTAAAGGGTCTCAAATTTCTGAATTAGCCTTTGTGTGTGCATGTCCAGTGTGCAGTGCCACATCCCCATAACTCAGCCTTGCAAAGAAGCCTCTTGTGACTGTCCCATGTATAGGTCTTCCACCTTGACTGGCCTCATCATTTTCATTCTCTCAATACTTTCTACATTTCCAAGTGCTTTCCCAACATATTTGATCTTCCAAAGAGTTTGTAAGATTATTGAATCGGTGTTATCTTCATTTGGCCAAGTTGAGGACCAGCAAAGTTAGATGACTTGTCCGAGGTCACACAGCAAGCCTCAGGCAGAGATGTAAATTGAATCAGACCTTGGAACTTCTAGTGTGCAGCTCTTGTGAACCATTGCTCCTTAAAGGCCAATGTCCCATCTTTCTACACCTCCCTATATTCTCCTTCTCAGCAGAGCTCTGAAAAATACCCCAACTTTTGTTGCCAGTGAACTTTGGTTTGAACTCAGAAACACTTCTGTATGACCTGCTTTGAATCCTGTGAGAGGGCTGGCAGAGGCAGCATCCTGGCCTTTTGGGGTGGGAGAGGGATTGTTTGCAAGGCTGTTCTAACCTTCTCCTGCCCAGTCTGGGTCAGGCCCACTTACTGCATGTGCCCTGTTCCTTGGGGCCTGGCTCAGACTGGATATGTCCCAGGGTGTAACAGGAGTAAGTGGGGAAGGCATGGAAAACGGTGACTCAGAGTAATATGTGGGTTACATTAGCCTAGGGTTGAGTCCAAAGAAATCTTGCCAGCTATGGGAAGGCAGAGGTTTTATTGAGGAAGATGCCTGTGGGATTTAAGCCTATGGCTGCACCAGTTTAGGGCCTGGCCATTCAGCAGGCCCAGGCATTAGAAAGCCCTTTGCCAGACAGATGATAGTATAATGACATTTGTTTTTGCTTCTTATTGTCTGTCTCTTCTCTCCCCATCACTTTTCCTTTTCTTTTTTTATTCCTCTTGGTCCTTCTTATTTCTGCCTGCTTCTCCTTTTGCTTTTCTTCCTCCTCAATTTTATTCTCTTCTCCCTGTCTCTTCTCCAATCTGTTCCCATTCCCTATTCCCATCTTTTCTACATGTGACCTACTCAACTTCCTGGTTTCTCATTCTTCTGTCTTTCTTGTCTGTGTGTTTATCCTTTTCTCTCTCCTGACCCCTTCTCTGTCTCCATTATCCTGCTCTATGTCTTCTCATGTTGTCCTCTCTCTTCTTCCACTTTCCCTTTGTCCCCCTTTTCTGTATGTGTCCCTTTCTTTCTCTCTGCCCTGTCTTGCAGGGATTTGACCCTTTCCGATTCGGAGTCCTCCCTCCACATGAGTGACCGCCAGCGTATGGCCTCCAAGCCTCCTCAGATGGTCCGTGCTGCAGATGAAGCTCTCAATGCCATGACTTCCAACGGCAGCCACCGGCTGATTGAGGGGGTCCACCCCGGATCTTTGGTGGAGAAACTGCCTGATAGCCCTGCCCTGGCCAAGAAGGCACTACTGGCCCTGAACCATGGGCTGGACAAGGCCCACAGCCTGATGGAGCTGAGCCCCTCAGCCCCACCTGGTGGTTCTCCACCTTTGGATTCTTCACGTTCTCACAGCTCCAGTTCCCCAGACCCAGACACGCCATCTCCAGCTGGGGACAGCCGAGCCCTACAGGCTAGCCGAAATACACGCATTCCCCACCTGGCTGGCAAGAAGGCCATGGCTGAGGAGGATAATGGCTCCACTGGTGAGGAGACAGACACCAGCCCAGGCCGGAAGAAGTTTCCCCTCAAAATCTTTAAGAAGCCTCTTAAAAAGTAGGCAGGATGAGGGTGGCAGTGGTGGGACAGTTTGTCCTTCTCTGGTCTTCTGCCCCCCTTTCCCTCCTTCCCAAGATAAACCTGGCCCCTTGAGTGGGGCATGGGAGGGGCTGGTCCAAGGGCCTGGGCACTGTATATACCTGCCCCCCTCATTCATGGGTCCTTCAAAATTATTTATTAACTAAGCATCACGGCTTGCCTGCCCTGCCTCCCTCCCAACCATGGGGTGCTACTGTCACTCCCTCTCCACTTCAGTGCATGTCTTAGTTGCTGTCCCCTCAGCTCCCAGATCCACATCTGGGGTCCAGCTTCTGTGTCTGCTGTCCCAGTTTTGAGATTTGGTTTCTTGTTTCTGTCTCCTGCTTTCAGGCTCCTCCTTCCCACCACTCCCCAGCTTCCCCTAGCAGCTAGTGGGGAGGATATGAGGAGTAACTTCTGACACCTGTTTGCCTCAGGTCTGTTCCACTCCACCTATGATGGTTTTGTTTGCCCCAGACTGAAGTGTGGGGCCTGATGTTTGAAGTTTGTTCTTTGGGAGCATGACTGGCCAGAGGGAGCCATGGTGTGCAGCTCACTCAGGCCTCCACAGGTCCATGGGGGAGCGAAACCATTTCCCAGAGAACAAGCCACTAGAGAGTTCTGAAGAGTAGCCAGGCTAGGAGATGGATTGGGAGAGAATTCTCTTAGTTGGAGGATGAGTAGATGCCAGAGTCATAGGCTACATGGCAGTCACCTTTTCTCTCACACCTGCCTTTCTCTTATCCCTGCTCTCCCACACTACAGGAGGGTTTGTCTGTGAGAGGTGCTGCCCACGTGTTCCCCAAGCATCAATACTCCTGGAACTCAGGACAATCAGCTCCCCTGGCCATGGGAGCCTCAGCAATGATACAGGGCTCCAATGGGGCCCTGGAGCTGTTGGGCAGGATACTGTCACATTTGAACCAAAAGACAGTTTAAAATTGAAAAAGAAATCTCCTGAATTTCCCAAGTGCCTGCACCGCATACTTCCCCATGTCAGACTCCATTTTCATGTTATTGCATACCCTGGGCCAGAGGCTCAGAAAGGACACAGCTAGTTTAGGAAAGGGGGTGGCTAAGGAAGATAGTGTAGGTGAAAGTGGCTGTGTGACCACTTCTCCCCACCCTTCCCATCCTCTAGATGGTTCTCTCCCTTACCTGTTTTTGCTATGGCTGTTAAGGTATTTTCCCTCTGCCCCACTTGCTGCCATGCCTTTACTCTGGGATCCTATTTTGGGCCTGGGGTCCGGGCACCTGGGGCTTGTCTTAGGAGGGTGCTAGGCTGCAGACTGCCCTTTACTCCCTGGGCACCCTCACATGGGTTTTTTCTGTGTTATTTCATAAGATTCTTTGAAAGTCCAATAAAGCATGTAGGAGATTTTAACCTCTGCTGGCTTTGACTCTCATTGTCTTCTCTGTGGCATACCAGACAGGATAAAGAAGAGGCTATTTCTCCTCGGCCAAGGTAAAATGAAACATACATGTAACATAAAGCTCTCTGAGTAGGGTTTTCAGGTAAAATACAGATAGCACAGTTGAATTTTAAATAAACAAAACTTTAGTATAATTACATCCCACGCAATATTTGGGATGCACTATTTTTATTTGCTAAATCTGACAATCCTATCTCTAGGCCATCCTGATCCTATTTATCCTATGGCTTCACCTGTCACCTGTGACTTTTGGAATTACCTCACAAGGAGCTGGGGATACATCTGTAGAGCACCGAGGAACCAATGAAAGGTGGAGAGGATGCTACATGGGATTTCATCCTCAGTTTGTGTAGTCCAAATCACAAGCTTATATATCAGCTTTGTATATTACATCTCTCACCTACTCTTACTCCCCACATTGTCTGGTATCCACTGCCCCCAAGCTCGGTCCGTTTTACTGCAGCCATTATACACTGCAGAATTCTGAAAGCAGATGGGTCCGTGGCCTTGTCCTATTCAGAACTCCCCCAGGGCTCCCACTTGGTCAGGATAAAATCCAAACGCCCTTTCCCTAGTAAGGCTCTCTTCCAAAACGATTGAGCCAGAGTTCCGGCGACCTAAGAGTCCTGGCGCTCCCGGTTGCTTCCGGCTACAGGCCCCAGGCTAGGTCCATATCGGACGGCAGTCTTGGGTTATCATACTGCAACAGTTGTCGAGACAAGAGAAAGTGTTCTAAGCACTTGGGTTTTCGTTCTTTCAAAAATCCTTTAGCCGTGTAAGCGTCGCAGGGGCGCGCAGCAAGGGGGCGGGCCAGGCCTGGAGGATTCTGCGTACTACGTCCGGCTCGGAAGGCCCAAGTTCGGCTTTGCCCACACCCAACATGGCGGGGAAGAGCCGCGTTCCCGTCGCATTTGGCTGTGAGGGAGACGCAACCTCCTGGGCTCTGCCCATACGCAGCATGGCCGCTACTGGGGGAGGCTAACTTTCAGCTTTGCTAGTCCTGCCCACCGGCAGGGGCGCTTGCAGCGTCGAGTAACGTCAGTCCCCCTCAGTCGCGCTTTTCTTGCGTCGCTGGTGGCGGGAGCGGGAGGTTTCGGATTGTCGCGCCTCTGGAGGGAAGTGCTCTCTGGCCCAAACTCCAGTCCTAGCGCCGGAGCCCTCCTGGAGCTCGACCCTTCGCCCTTGCCACCTTCTAAATCCCGGCGGCGCCTCAGAGCCTGCAGCCCATCTGCAGTCCCTCAGCGCCTCAGCCATTAGCCGCGATGCACGTGATAAAGCGAGGTGAGCGTCCGGGAGGGGGCGGCGGGCAGGCGGACGGCCGGTAAGAGCAGTCGCGGGCTGCGGCCCCCGGGCAGTAAGCCGCGTCGCCCGCTCCACCGCTTCCCGCCCTGCGTGCCGTGGCTTCCCGCCCTGTCAGCTTGCCCCCCACCCCATCTGGCTTCAGGCTGCACCGCCTCCGCTTTGCCATTCTGCGGCGTTTCCAAAGACTAACGCCTGCCCTTATCGAGTGGTTAGTGAGTGCGCCGAGCACTTCCAGGCAGTACTTAAGTCCTCACCCCGAGCCCCTGAGGTAAGGTTTACTAGGTCCGCTTCACAGGCGAAGAAACAAGCGCGGAGAGGTTCGGGGACTGACGCAGTCGCCCAGTAGTTGTTGGTGAGGCCACGGTTCCAAACCGTAGCTAACAGTTTTATTCGAAAGGCCTGTTTGCAAACCTGGGGTTGGTGACCTGTCTTAGGCCCTGGGAGGAGCCCGGAAAGAAGGGCTCGTCTCTACAAGGACACCTTTCAGTGGCCTGATCTCTTGCAGGGTGCAGGGTGAAAAAGAACAGATGTCAGACGCAGACATGTCTCTGGAATTCGCCCTTTGTGAGAGATGTCTCAGCAGTCGTCTCAGGACTTCTGGACAAGGACTAGCTTGTCCCGGTCCCCCAACCCCGGAGAGATACACGATCAGAGTAGGGTGGCCAAGACATCTTATGAACAGGATGGGGACCAGGAAGAACTAGGAACTTGGGTTCTTCCTCAACAGTCATTTCCCATTAGACACGCTGTTAGAGTACCTCCTTTATGCCAGCTTTTCGTTTAGCTATGTGAAATTATAAGAGGAGACAAGTTTCTGCCTTGGGAAAAGGTGTAATCAGGTTGGAAAAACAAGAGCAAAACATACTTATAACAGAGAACTATGTGACACAGGTGCGGAGAAGTTTTGAGCTGAATCTATATGCCTTTGTTAAAGCAGTCACATTATTTCAAAATTGTAGGCACTTATTAAACACTGGTTGGCTGACTGGATGTTATGTCCACTAGACTGTGAGTGTCTGTATAAAGTGGGGGTTTTATGCCCACACTTAGCACAGGACTTGCCCTGGATGGATACATAAAGAATGAAAGAGAATAATTATTTTAAAATATAGGATATGATGAGTGCTGTGGGTGGGCAGATAGTTGATTTGGTTGTGTCCAGGTGGTTTAAGCAGCTAAGAGACGGAGAGATGGACAGTGGTGGCCCTTCTTCCTGTTTTTAGTATCTTGGGAGCATCATTCTCTGAATCCCCCTAGTCCCCTATTTTAACTGATGAGACCAAAGACCAAAATATATAGTGCACTTTTATTGGCCCATTCCTGTGAACAAGAGCAAACATCTGGTTTTTTAGACCTTTACAAAAGGTTATGGAGAGATGCAAATGATAAGTCTGAACTGAGAATTTCTGAATGTAAATTATGGGAATGTAGATTATGGGAACCTCTTTGTTGAATTTTTAACCTTTTAAGGTGCAAGTTAAGAGAATTGCTATTTTATTTTTTGTCAGTTTCCTGATTAACTTAGCAGCTGCAGAAATCTCATTTGCTAATATTGCTTTGTGGTCACTTGTCTGCTCAGTTAGCCACTTGGTAGAGCATTGAGAGCTCAGACTCAGCTTGGGCCAATGAATGTTACTCTGTTCCAGAATTAAACACTCCATAGGTGAGTGTGGTCAGAAAAAGAGTGAACAATAGTGATCAAAAAGGGAAGGGCCATCTTAGTGCTAATATATCATTGTGGAAGAAAAAGTAAATTAGTCTGTTGATGATGGACCAGTAGTGGTATCTTTTTTTTTTTTCATAGGCACAATTTATGTAAAAATTTAAAGCTCACAAAACTGTATTTCTGTAAGTAAATATTTATGGGTATAAATGCATAGCAAAAAGGTAATTGAAGAGTATATGCTACAGAGCAATAATCACCGTTTGGGAAGAGGTACCCTAGAGGCACTTTCACAATATCTATACTTTTTATTCTTTGCCCTAGGATATATTCTTAGATAATACAAATTGAGGAACTTTTGTATTTCTAGAAAGTACTACATATGATCATTTCCTTAAGATAGCTTCTACTTATGATAGTTTAGCAAATACACATTGTCTATCTTTCAACATTATCATACTCTATCCTCACCTTTCTCATTGCTCTATAGAGGTTCAAACTTAGCGAAAATCGTATTAGCATTTTCTTGAGTGTTTGAGAATGAAGAGATGATACCAGGAAGTATGGAAATCAAGGTGAGAACTGATACAGTGGGAATAAATTTAAGTAGTAGGCCCATCTTTTGGTTTTAATGTGATGCATTTAAAATATGTGCAGGCTTCTAAAGAGGACAAGTGCTTAAAGAATAAGATTCTTGCTGGGTGTGCCATGTAACTCAAATTAGCCAAGTTCATTTATCTACTACAGAGAAAAAAGATGACAAATTCTAGAGAGCATAAGCAGTGCTAAAGGTCTATCAAATTATGGGTTATTTGTGAAGAATTCTTGCTTGAAATTGGAAACTCAGGAGTATTTCTAAATGTTTTACATTAATATAGTTAATACTAGAATACACTTAGGAAAATTTGCTCAGAATTGTGATTAATTTGTTTTCTTCAAAAGGGGAAAGCCATCAAAGTCAGGCAAATATGCACCAGCATGAGTCAGTAGTGGTATCTTATTGTTCATTTATTTTTCTTCAAACATGTGAAACCTGTGGGCCAGCCACTGACTACCTTTGAGAATACAGATGTGAATGAGAAGGCCAAATGTAAACACATATTTAACATATCACCTCCTAGTTACTAGTTATAAAACATAGGAGATGAACCAAATGAGTCAGGGTGGGTTTTAACATTAATTGAGTGCCTATTGTTATCAAATACTGTGATTAATGTTTTCCCCAGTAAGAGCAGCTTTATTGGTAATGAGATATAATAGTGGTAACTACACCAAAGTTAAAACAAAAGCACTTTTTACCTTATTTTGTTGTCATGGTAAACTGATGAAGTAAGTAGAAAAGGTATAATAATTATCTCCATTCTACAGATGAACATCTGTAATGGCTGGTTATGTTATATAGCTTGCCTAAGGCTAACACTATTTAGTGGTTGGATAGACCCAGTATTCTTGGTAGGAGTAAATAATTAAAGGTTGAATGAGCTACTATTTGAAGTTAAACCAAGAATAATAGGACTTTTTGTCTGGAAGGACAAAGAGGAATATGATGTAAGTTCAACATAATAAAAGCACTAACTAGACATGATCTACATGTATTTGCTTATTATATCCACAAAATATTAAAACTAAGAGGTTGCAGCTGGAAGATGTCTTGAATAGAAAGAAGTTTTTCACATGGTGTGAGGTAAATTCAAAATCATCAATTACCCTAGAAGAAAGCCAGATTTATCATGAAGGTGTTAGAATGGAGAAAGGTTTATAAAATCATTTAACATTCCATAAATATTGGAGTACTGCTGTGGGCTAGGCCTTGGACCTTGGTCTGGGCACTGGGGAGTATATTGGTAAGTAAGACATAGGAGCTATATTCTAGTGAATGGATGTTACACAGTAAACACATCTAAGTAAAATAACAGTACATCAGATGATAAGTACTATGGAGAATAAAGCATACAAGGAAGAGGGTGCAAGAAGAGTAAGGCTGTTTGGGGCATTGCAGTTTAAAACAGGATGATGAAGGAAAACCTTGTTGAAAAGGGAACATTGACCAAAGACCTAAAGGGGTGTAGATAGCAAGGAGGCTAGGGGTGCTGGGTACAGGAAGCGAGGAAGGTGGGGGTGTAGGAGGTGCAGTTGGGGTGGTGGGAGGGGACACACAGGTTGTGTAGGATTCTGTGGTCTATTGTAGTGATTTTGACTTTTCTTCTCAAGGAGGCAGTGAAACCACTCTTGGGAATCTTGAGGGGAACATGTCATGATTTTGACCTAAGTTTTAATCAATAACTCTGGCTGCCATATGGGACAAAGGGAGAAACATCATATGGGAAGTTATTGCAGGAAACTTTCAATATAGAATCCCTACTTTTTAAAGATACAAAAACAATCTCTTGACTCTGAGGCCTTGATCTTTTATCTGAAATAGCATTTCCCTTTGGTCAGTTAAAACATTTAATGTGTTGATTACATTTGATTCTTTGACATTGCTATTTTAACAAGTGCTGACATGAATTATATGGTTTGATTCTTCAGATGGCCGCCAAGAGCGGGTTATGTTTGACAAAATTACATCTCGAATCCAGAAGCTTTGTTATGGACTCAATATGGATTTTGTTGATCCTGTAAGTAAATAATGGTTTATATCTTGGGTTCCTTGCTTCATGTGATTCCTTTTACTTGTCTCTTATCTGGCCATTTCACTCACTCGGTAAATATTTTGGTTTGGTATTCTCAGTATAGCCTGGACATAAAATATGAATTCATTCCTCAAAACATTTTTTTCTGAATTTTGGTTCTGTCCTGTGAGTTCTTACTTTTCAGAGAACTATTATAAAAGTGAGCAAAGAGGAAAACTTTTTGTTAACATCTCCTATTAGACTTCCTTGAGTAAATTGTTTTATTCATAAGTGGAAAGCATATAGTAAAGCTTGTTTTGGAATTGTTATTTGACTAGGAATTGGTTTGAAATTTGCTTTTTTGCTATTTTGCTTAAAATAATACATTTAAGTAACATAAAGTGGATTTCATGGACAGCATTTAAATTAAGGAGAACAAACTGTTCATAAGCAAGTTGCTCTGCTTTTATCTTTATTTTTTGTAACTCCTGCACTCTAGACCCTCTTTATTCTTATCTGGGCTGCTGTCTGTATTGATCTCTAAAGTGTCCTCCTGGTCTTCCTTTAATCTTGCCTTCTTCGAATGCATCTTCCACATGGCTTTAAAATGGAGTCTCTAAGAACCTTTTTTCCAAATTTACCCATTTTGCCCCAGCCTTAAGTATTTTATCTGTAGTCATAGCACTTGTGCTGGTTCATAGCATTAACCACATAATATGGAAATTAATTATATATCTCTGTCCTCCCCTAGAATTGAGAGTGGGCTGTATTTTATTCTTGTGATATTCACAATCCTGGCATGTCCATAATTAGACACTTGATAAATAATGAATTGCCCAGAATGGTAAAAAAAAAAACTATGTTATATACCTTAAAATATGCTTATTATGAATTATCTTTTACATTTAGTAATTTTGGACAATAATTAGAATAGTAGAATATTAGAGTTGGAATGAACATGAGAAATCATCCTATCCCATCTTCCTTGTTTAATAGATAAGAAAAGTCCAAAGAGAGAAGGGGAGTGACTTGTGTAAGTTAGTGGGAGTGTAAAGAGAAGACCATAGCTAGGTCTCTTGACTCCTAGGTGCTCTGTTGCTTTGTGCAGTACTACATTTTGGAGTGCAGGGGTGCTGTAGCAGACTCAAGCTTTCTAGGGAAGGTTTGTTGAAAAAATCTGCACACTGTTATATCAGGCACAGTTAGCACATATATTACTTGATACTAAATTTTGATTACTTAATGTGGAAACTATTCAGAAAACTTTACTATTTACTCTTTTACTGAACAAAACGTATCTCCTGGATCTGAGAAGAAAGTGATCAGGAGTAACTTAGGGTTAGGTATAATATAATTAGAATAGATTGTAAACTAGTAATTACACACACATACACACACACACACTTTTTTTTTTGAAGGGGGCATGCTTTGGACAACTGGGAAATGCATTCATTTTCTGTTGGATTAAGCTTTTTTAAGATTCAGTAAACACACATACACACAGTTTGGAATTTATTTTTCTTAAATATGTATGGTAATAACTTGTGCATTATGTGTTTTAAAAAGGGGAACCACTTACAATATGATTGTGGAAACAGTGAAATGCAGTGAAGTTGAATGGGATGTGGAGCCAGAAGACTTAGGCAGTGACCTTGGGCAAGTCTCAGTAACTCAAGCCTCAGGTGCCTCATGTAAAGTGTCGAGAAGATGATGAAAGTTAATATTGTAATTTGCTAAATGTTTAAGAAAGAGTGGTGCTTGATAATTTAGATGACTCAGCCCAACCCTAAGGTATACCTTCATCTTCTTTAATTGGAATGATTAAAATTTGACTCGTTTGCTTTCCTGTACTTATCTTTAGGTAAAATTGAGGGTAAATGGCCAAGTATGTATCTTAAACTCTGATCACATAGGGAGAATTTGAATGAAAGATGGGGAAATAATTATAGAATCATTGGTTTGTTTTCAGCTGTTTCTCTGTGAAACTGCTAATCTTTGTGAAAGCTGTACTTGGATCTTTTTTTGTTTTTCTTATTTTCCACTTTATTTATTTAATTGAAGTATAGGTGGCATACAACATTAGTTTCAGGTGTACATTATAGTGATTTGACAATTATACACATTATGAAATGCTGACATAAGTGTAATTACCATCTGTCACCATACAGAGTTAATACAATGTTATTGACTATATTCCCTATGCTGTGCTTTTCATCCCTGTGATTTATTTTATAACTCTAAATCTATACCTCTTAATCCCCTTCACCTCCTTTTCCCATCCCCCACCCCTCTACCCTCTGGCAACTGCCTGTTTTTCTCTGTATTTATGAGTCTGTCTCTGGTTGTTTTTTGTTTGTTTTGTTTTTTAGATTCTATATACAAGTGAAATCGTATAGTATTTGTTTTTCTGTCTGACTTATTTCACTTAATATACCCTGTAGGTCCATCCATGTTGTCATGAATGGCAAGATTTCATTCTTTTTAATGGCTGAGTAATATTCCATCATGTGTGTATATATGTGTATGTGAGTATAAATCACAATTTTTAAATCCGTTCATCTGTTGATGGATGCTTAGGTTGCCTCCATATCTTGGCTATTGACAATAGTGCTGTAATAAACAGGGTTTTTTGTTTTGTTCTGTTTTTTGTGAACCTCCTCATTGTATATATAGTATGCATTTTCTGGCAGCTCTTGGTTATGAATTCTTACTACTAAGTTTCCCTCAGCCCACCATTCTGAAAGACAGATTTTGCAAAAAGGAAGTTGTCTGCTTTATTTTGATGATAAATTGTTTTTCATTGTTCTTTTAAGGAATCTGTTGGTTCTTGGGAAAGCTCAAATAATTCTTGGTTTTATTTTATAGGCTCAGATCACCATGAAAGTAATTCAGGGCTTATACAGTGGGGTCACCACTGTGGAACTAGATACTTTGGCTGCTGAAACAGCTGCGACCTTGACTACAAAGCACCCTGACTATGCCATCCTGGCAGCAAGGATTGCTGTCTCTAACTTGCACAAAGAAACAAAGAAAGTGTTCAGTGGTGAGTCTAAAGGAAAAAGTATCTTCAGAAAATTTATAAGGGTACTAGAATGAAACCTTGAATGTCAAAAGATACTATATCTTGTTTAAAAAAGCAAAATGTGCAAGTTAGGGCAGAGAGGTGACTGGAACTTCCTATTTCTCCATGCTGCTGACTTGCTACATGAAGGAGTCAGCGGATCCTTTTCCATTACCCTTGTCTCTCTCTTTCTCTCTTTTTTCGAAGTTCATCTTTAGGCAATTGGTAGTGTGGTTGGAAAAATGAATAATGTTTATTGACAAGTTCTGGGTTAAACAAAATGTTACAGTTAAACCGTTGTCACCATTAGCAAACACTTAATTCCATAATTTTTATAGTTCAGGGAATGTGGATAAAGGAAGGTTAAATAATTTGTTTGGCATGTAGAAAATGATATATAATACAAAAAGTCAGCTCTTAGACTGAGATTAGAAATCTTCTGACTCTCAATTTCAGACCTGTTTTGTGCTGTTCAAACATTGTATCTCCCTCTTAAGTAGATTTATTATAAATATATCACTTCTCCCAAAATTGACCTGTAGATTCAAGTCAATCCCAGTAAGTTTTATATATAAATGCAGGGGGCCACATACTGCGATGATGGTTTGAAGAAAAGCAAAGTAAGAGGGCTTACCAAATGTGTAGAAATGTTTGGGATGATAGAGTCTGATTTTTAAGTTGAGTTTCTGTTTTGTTAGGATAAACAATTCAGAAGAGATTATAATTTCTGCTTTTCTTTATTTTCAGACAGTAATTCTCAGTGGGATTAGGTATCAGTCACCTGGGGATCTTTTTCAAACTAGAATAGCCTATGTTTACTCTAAGTCTGGAAGATAGTTTCCTTAAATGAGACATTATTATATATATACTATGTATTTACTCAACATGTATACGTTTATTGAGCACTTTTAATGCTAGGCACTGAGGTGGGTTGACACCAAAAAAAAAAAAGGTTCAGAACCACTATTTTAGACCATTACCTGAAGATTGAATTAGCTGTTAAGTGATTTTTTGACAATTCAATTAACTTTTGTTTTTTTGTTTTTTTGTTTTTTTAAGATGTGATGGAAGACCTCTACAACTACATAAATCCACATAACAGCAAACACTCTCCCATGGTGGCCAAGTCAACACTGGATATTGTTTTGGCCAATAAAGATGTATGTATGATGCTTTTCTTGTGAAAATATTTTAGAGTTTTTTTAAAGCAACAGGCATATTTAAAAAAAAATTTAAACACTACAAAAATGTAGGATGTAAAGTAATTCTCTCACTTTCTCTGAATCCTAGTTTTCCTTTCTAGAAACAGTTTAATCATTTTAAAATGTATTTTTCCAGAACTATTTTATAATATGTATGTGTGTGCATATATATTTTTCCTTTTAGTAATAGTGTACTGTACATACCATTCTTGCTGATACTTTTTTCACTTACAAATATATCATAGAGATAGTTCTGTATCAATATTTATGAATTTACCCTTTTCTTTCTAACAGCTGTATAGCATTCCATTTTATAGACATACTGTCATTGTATATGTGTGTAAGAATTGCTCTAGTAATGAATATTTGTTTTCCATTTTTTGCTGCAGTGAATATCCTTGTATATAGGTGCTTTGCTTATAGATGAGTAAGATAATAATAATCCTTAATAAGTGGAATTACTGAGCCAAAGAGTATGTGCATTCAAAATTTTGGTAGACATTGCCAAACTGACTCAGAAAGGTTGCTCAGGGAAAATTTTGAAAGGTCTTGCTTAGCAGCTTGAAAATTATCCACTTGTATTCCAACCCTTTCTTATAGATGTGTAGGTCTAGCCAGCTTTTCGCATAAGGATTTATTTACCATGGATATCTGGACAGATTAGAAACTAGTTTTAGCTTTAAGTAATAGAATGATTGGTTATCTCTCTAAATATGTGTCTGATATTAAAGAGACTGTGAGAAAAATTGGGTTGTTTGTATGTTGTTCAGATGTATAATCTTGAAAACAGGTTAGAAACAAAAATAAAGCAACAGCAGCAAAAACCTGTATATAAACAAATAGGTATTGATAATTAAGTATTTCAGTTCCCCATTTTTCATACTGGGTCCCTTCCTGCCTTTGATAACAAAGATGCCCTTAAAATTTTAAAAGACAAGTTAATCGTTTCATATAGATTTTTCTTGTCCTTGGACACAGATAGTTATGCAGAAAGATGGTTAGTTAGTATTTTGAAAAACTGGGTCCATGTTTCTCTATCCAAAATTATTATTTGTACTCAATTGTTTTTACTTTCTTAATAGCTTTATAGCCAACAAAAACACTATTTAACAATGACTACTTCTATAAAATGTTACTGTCACAATAGTAGTTTGTTGAAAACTATTAAAGAACTGTGAATTTTGAAGAGCCTTAGAGTTAATGTAATCCTACCTTTTGTCATTGTTCATTATATATATTGTTATGTGCGGTTTAGAATGGGCTTATTTTTAAAATAAAATATGTATTTGTGAGTATGTTGTACCAATACTTTTAGATTAACAGGTAGTCTAAAAACATGTTTCAGGATGATGATAATACAATCCACTTTATGTTCATGTTCTTTCCCTCTTTAGTTAGAGATATATTATAAATGTCATAGGTAAAGTTTGGAAAATCACATTTATATTTTTAGTATATATACAACTTTTATTTCTACCATCTTTAGTGTTTTAATTTACATTTTTAAACCAATTAGGATACTCAATCTGTATACTATTTTTTTTTCCTTAACATTAGATATGGACTTCTACAGCAATACTTAGTGTTATCTCTTTTGTGTCCTGTCACTTTAGTTCTGGAGTCAGAGCTAAAAATGCTAGATATTATGAAAATAAATCTAATTATCTTAATTATGGATTCCTTTTCACCTCCATCAGCGCCTGAATTCTGCCATTATCTATGATCGAGACTTCTCTTATAATTACTTTGGCTTTAAGGTAAATAATGGGTTTCCAGTAGTAGGAATTCCTTATAAGTGGGGAATCAGGAAACGCAGGTTTTTGTAATACAACTATAAAGGCACTAAATTTTGGGGAGTTGGGTTGGACTGGGGGATTAGGTGGGGCTATGGTGGTGGTGGTGGTTTGAATTAAGGAATTTTGCAGTTCAGAATTTTCCAAATAATTACTTCAAGATAACCTGAGGAGTTACACAGATAATTTGGGAGAATTATTCCATATTATTGTTCTCTATACAATAACGATTTATTGAATCCCTACTATGTGCAAAAAAAAGTGCTTTTCTAAGTACTTTTGTGTTAATAAATAGTATTGTGTAGTGATTGAAAACATGAATGTTGTTCTCACACCGCATGGATTCAAATTTCTGCTCTATTTCTTATTAACAAGTTACTTCATTTCTCTGTGCTTCAGTTTGCTCATCTTTAGATTGGGGATAATAATAATAAAATTTCAACAACAAATTCTGTTGAGGATTAAATGAGTGTTGCTTAGCTCAGTGCCTGGCCTGATCTGAACACTTTATAAGTGTTATCATTACAATGATGATAAATGAATGCCATGACTTCTACAATTTATGTTACACACATTAACATAGAGCTGACTTTTTCCAGAAATTTTCATGCAATCCAAAACAGCCAGTTGACAATTTTTGAAACTGAAGCTAGTAAGAGGAAATATGTTGTTCACTTAAAATTATATAAAAACTGAGAAGATTCAAATAGACTGCCTTATTGTGAATGATACATCCACTGTGTCTTAAAAACTGCTCTAGAAGTTTTTTGATAGCTTTCCTTTTTCTAGACGCTGGAGCGTTCCTATTTGTTGAAGATCAATGGAAAAGGTGAGAACTGAACATGTTTGTGTAGTACATTTTCTATTCATCATCTGTGTATTCCATATACAGTCTTAAGCTTTAACATTTCTGTTTAAACTAACATTTTAAACTTTAGGATTAATTTGTGAATCATTGTCCTACTTATTGGTATAGTTTTTAAATTATCTTGTTCTTTTTTTGACTCAAGTACATGTCTCATCCTAGTTTTTCTGTTATGTTCCATCATGTGAAACTCCTTTTGTTTTAGTGGCTGAAAGACCACAGCATATGTTGATGAGGGTTTCTGTGGGGATTCACAAAGAAGGTATTGATGCTGCTATTGAAACATATAACCTTCTTTCCGAGAAGTGGTTTACCCATGCCTCTCCCACCCTCTTCAATGCTGGTACTAACCGCCCACAACTTTCTAGGTATGTGTCTTCTATAAATGCTTTTAATGTTCTGAAATGGTTTTGACTAGGAAATAAACCTTGACCTGAAGAAACTGGGCAGTTAATCACATAAAATTAATAAACATTTTATCACTCTTGCACTGATTAAATGAGATTTGCATTATGGAAAGATGTCTTACCGCAGTGTGTTGAATGCATTGGAGAGAGACAAATGCTAATAATGAAATTTTCTAAAATTTTGATGATGATAATGAAATTTTCTAAAATGTACAGCTCTGGGAATATACTAAAAGTTATGATTATATACTTTAAATGAGTAAATGTATGGTATGTGAATTATGTCTCAAAGTTGTTTTTTAAAAATGAACACTGACAAGTAATTACGGGACTCTTACGGGAGTCTGTATAAGAGATGATGTTAGTTTGGCTAATGGAGGTGAAAGTAGAGATGCAGAGATTTGGGAGATAACTGACAGAATTTGGTGATGTTTCAGATGTAATTTAAGGATAGTTTCTGAGTTTATGGACAGAGTAACAGGATTAATGGCGATGCCATTTTCAGAGGAAGGGAACACTGGAATAGAACCTAGTGATATATAAACAATAACGACAGCAAAGTACACCCTTAGCAAGTTGGTTTGTACCAGAAATTAAAGGATGTGTGAACATTGAAAACCATGTCAATGTAATTCATTGCACTAACATTTTATACCACTTAATACTCTTCATGATAAGAAAAGTTTAGCAAAATAGAAATATATAGAAAATAACTTATTTAATTTGGTAAAAGATATTCACTAAAAACTTAGAGTCACCTCTGTTTTCAGTGTTGCATTGGAGGCCTGAGCCAGCATTGTGTTGAAAGAGAAAAAAAAGATTGGAAATGAGGGAACAAAACTATAATGATTCAGAAGTAGTAATTTTTACATAGGAAACTCAAGAGCTTCTATAGACAATTTATTAGAATTAAAAAAAATTTCAGGAAAATATCTCAATATAAGTTAAATATAAGTTAATCGAGTTTTCTATACTTCAGTTATCAAAAAACTAAGTTTTAAAATATATCATTTATAATACTGGAAGGCACCAAGGAATAAATCTAAAATAAATGGAGAGTGATTTTTATATCTGTAAATGGATTTAATATTGTAAAGATGTCAGTTTTCCCCAAGTTAATCTGTTGATCCAGTCAAAATTTCAAGATGCTAGTTCTAAAATTTATATGGAACAGCAAAAGGGTAAGAATAATCTATTAGGCTGCTCAAAGATAACAGATCCAAATCCCTGGAATCTGTAAATGTTACTTACAGGAAAAGTGGGTTTTACAGGTATGATTAACAAGGATCTTGATATAGGGAGATTATCCGAAATTATCTAGGTGGGCCCTAAATCCAATCAAAAGTATCCTTGTAAGAGAGAGACTGGGGGAGTTATGATAGTGTGAAAATGGAGGCAGAAATTGGAGTGACATGGCTACGTGTAAGGAGCCACGAGAAGCTGGAAGAGGCAAAGGATATATATTCTTCCCTAGAGCCTGTGGGTAGAGTGTTCTTGATTTTGGCCCAGTGAAACTGATGTTGAACTTCTGGTCTCTAGAACTAACTGTGAGAGAATAAATTTGTTTTAAGCCATCAAATTAGTGGTAATTGTTAGGGCAGCCACATGAAACTAATATAAACAGCAAGACATTTTCAAAGAAAAAGCCCTACCAGATTTCAAGACTACTGTAATCTGTGGTGATCAAGATGGTTATTTTATTTACTCTGGGGTAGACAAATAATGAGTCACTGGAGTATAATAGTCCAGAAACAGATTCAGGCTTATATGGGAACTTGATGAATAATTGAGGTGTCATTGCATTTCACCAGGGAAATGGTACTAGGGAAACTGATTATCCTGTGGGAAAAATATAATTGGATTTCCTTTTTTCATGCCATATGCAGAAACAAATTCAAGAAAATAATGTAAATATGAGAGTAAATTCTTTTAGAAGACCATGTAGAGAAAATACCTATTTTCCTCCCTAACTTCTTACTGTGAATTTCAAGCATTCAGAAAAGTGGAAAGGAAAGGACAGCGAACATCCAGATACCCACCTCTGCATAGATCAAAAAATAATACCAACATTTTGCTGTATGTATATATTTATCTTTAAAATAAAAAAATTTTTCTTTGGCTGACTCATTTGAAAGTGAGTTGTATAAATCATGACTCTTAATACTTCAGCCTACATCTTGATAGGAGAATATGTATGATCTCAGAGTGGTGAAGGATTTCTTAAAATAGGTACAATAAACAAAACAACATAAAGAAATTGCATTAAAATGTTAATCAAAAACAAAGTGGCAAAAACAAGCTTTAGACTGGGAGAAGATAACTTGCAATGTATGTTAACTATTGCGGAATTATAAGAAAAAGATAGAAAGCCAAATAGGAACATAGGCAAAGGATGTATAAAAAGTTATGTAAATAATTCATAGAAGAAACTTGACTGGCCAGTAAATGTGAGATGATGATAAACTTTGCTACTAATTATGGAAATGAAAGTTAATATCAAAATGAGATATTTAATATTCACCAGATTGATAAAAATTAAAAGGCTGATAATATGTAGTGTTCGTAAGAATATGGAACACAGGTAACTCTCACACATTGCTAGGTGGAGTACTTATGCATCCTCTTTGGTGGATCTTCAGTAAAGTAAAACACACAAATTTTTGACCCAGCAGTGTCTTTCCTAGGCTTATACTCTACAGAAATCCTTGGAGATATGCAGATGTGTTCAAGAATTTCCACCGCAGCATTGTTTAGAATAGCAAACAGATTGGAAATATTCCAAATGTCCATTGACAGGCAAATGGACAAATATATATTGGTACATTAATACAGTGGAACACCTTACAGCACTGAAAGTAAACTACTTTCTAGCTACATGTGTCAGTAGAAATGAATCTCTAACACAATATTTAGTTAAAAGCAAAGTTGCAGAAGGATAAATATGCAACTAGTAATTTTTAAAATGTAGGACATGTATAAAGGCTGAAAGAAGGAAGAACTGCATGGAAATGGTATGGGATTATAACTAGGCTATATTTGTAGTGTCTAATTTGAGATAGTTGGTAAGTACGAAGTACATGCTCTGTTACTCTCTTTATCTTCTGAATGTCTGAGTATTTAGTAGAAAATGTCAATGGAGAGAATCTATTTGAGTGGTTGAATATTCCAGATGATGAAGGGATCATTGGTAGAGGAAGTTTCCTGAGGTAATGTGAGCACGATGAGATGCAAAGCACAGGTCAAGGGGGATATCTTCAAAAGGACTGAAAGGGAGCTAAATTTTGGTGGACATGTAAAAGAATTGGTTAACTATTTTATAGATGTTGACTTTTTTCATAAATGTTTAATTTTTAATTTTTCTTGGCTTACCCATAGGTTGAAAAGCCTGTGATGTATGCTTAGGAATTTGCATGAGAAAATGTTAAAATGACACATTTGCTGTTTAGTGAACCATGTAAGCAAGTCTTTTAGACTTATCTATAAGACTTCCTTCTATGCTTACCATTGAGGATAGGCAGAAAGGTGATTTCAAAATAATATACGTTGATATGTCTTAGTATCATATCCAGTAAAATATTTTTTTCTTCTAGAAACACCTAGGAATTTTGTAAACCTGAAATCTTTTATTTGCCATACTTAACTGTCTGGATTATGTAGTCAATTTTGTGATTCTGCTCTGTTTCATTTCTTTAATGAGTTGTGACTTTTTCCCACCATAGCTGTTTCCTTCTAAGTATGAAAGATGATAGCATTGAAGGCATTTATGATACTCTAAAGCAGTGTGCATTGATTTCCAAGTCTGCTGGGGGAATTGGTGTTGCTGTGAGTTGTATTCGAGCTACTGGCAGCTACATTGCTGGGGTAAGCTTCTGTTGTATGACCAAAAACATGTAGCCTAGAGGGATTCAAGTCCGTAAGCAACCAGGCTTATGGTTGATATGGCGTCTGCTGGGCTTGGGAGACCTGGGTCTCTGTCAGTTACTAGCTGGCTGTGCGATTTGGAGTGACTCGTTTCATTGCTTCTGGCTTCATTTTCATCTGTCTTAGTAGAGATTCAGGTTAGATGATCCCCAGGATCCTTTTTAGCTCAGATACTGGAATTCTAATTTATATTAGCAATAATAATAGCAGTTATCATTTACTGATTGTTTACTATGTGTTAAATCTATTATAAAATTTATAATAGGAATTTTCTCCTTATAATACCTTTGTGAGTACAGGCATTATTCTCTTCATTTTACAAATAAGGAAACTGAGGCTTAAAAAGTTAAATTACTTCCAGAGATCAGTCACTTAGTATGTCATAGAGCCAGGATTCAAGTTTTTTTTGTTTTTGTTTTTGTTTTTGTTTTTTTGATATCGTTAATGTACAATTACTTGAACAACATGGTTACTAGACTCCCCCTATTATCAAGTCCCCCCAGGATTCAAGTTTTAAACATTGGCCCTTCATGATGTAAATTCCAGCTCTTTGCTAGTTCACGTTCATCAGGAGGCAAGGTAGTGATTTTGGGTAAGACATGGCTTTAAATCCTAGCTCCCACTACTTACTAGTAGTGTGGCCTCTTGTAAGTTATTTTACATCTCAGAGTTTGTTTCCTCATGTAATGTGAAGAAAATATCTAACTCTATTGAATAACATAAGGGTGTCCAGAGGAAACTATTCCATTGGGTGGTGTTTTGGAGGTGCTGTGATATATGTAGCATTTTTCATACAATAGTAGGGTGAGCCATGGCTCACTTAACTTTCTAGACAAAAAGCTATCTTCTAGTTTTAGGAGACTGTATTATCTTAATTCTAGAATCCATTTATTGCTGAGAATCTCCATTTACCTTTATTGTCTTGATTTATCTGTTGCATACAATTCTCATTGTAGGTTGCCTTGAATTCTTTTGGGGGAAAAATAGTATTTTTAGTCTACTCAAAGTATGTCTTTATATACTGACCTTTAGAAGATGTGGAGTTTAAAGGAGTTTAAATTTAGCTACCCTTATTTTGGATTCTTTTGACTCAAAATTTTATCTCATTGTAAATTAGAGATGCCATGAAATAACTTTGTACATAATTGTAATTTATTCAACATTTTGTTTATTTTATATCAGGCATTTTGTTTTTTGTTTTAAAAGCAGAGGTAGAGATGAAGAGCAGGAAAACTTTATATAGACTGGTAGAGAGGAATTCATTCCCTATTGAGCCATTTTATTATTTTCCTTGCTGAATCCCCTCCTTCTGCCCTAGATGCCTTTATTCTTGGCTTCTCTTTCAGACTAATGGTAATTCCAATGGTCTTGTGCCAATGCTGAGAGTATATAACAACACAGCTCGATACGTGGATCAAGGTGGAAACAAGGTATCCTCTGTTACTTGAAAGTACTGGAAATAAGAACTAGAAATGTTTACCATATTTACTTAAAGTAAGATGGTTCATTGTGTATGTTTCTAAACACTTGGCTTTTTTTTTTCACTTTTAAAGTCAGTTTAATGAGGTATAATTGTAAGGTGCACACACTTAAAGTGTATAGTTTGATGGGTTTTGAAAATTGTGTATACTTCTTTAACCACTATACCAATCAGAAACATTTCCATTACCCCAAAATGTTTCCTCATGCACCTTTGTTTTTATTACCCCATTCACTGCCACCCATATGTACACCACCCCTGGCTCCAGGCAGCCAGTGATCTGGTTAGTTTTTTTACATGTCATTTTATTGGCAAAGAATTTCTAAGTTGTGACCCCTATTAATAACTAACCTTGAAAAGGGGTTATGATATGTCATCTAAGTTTTTTTTTAGAAAAAAACAAACTGATTTACAGAGGAAAAGTTGAGAGGATTGGGTTGTTACCCAATGTTATCAGTAGGATAATTTGCATATGAGGCACACTAATCACCTGTTAGGTTATGAATTTTCCTTGATGGACTTTAAAAGAAAATCTGTGGGTACCTTAATAAAACACATTTTTGACCTATAATTAGAGCATGACTAATTGCCATCAGTTAAATTGCTTTGGGCTTTACATACCTATCATACAATGTAGAGTGAGCTGGATGACAGCTGAAGAGGAAGCTCCTTCTATTGTTCACTATGTTACTTTGGACAAGTTATTTAATCTTTGTTGTCCGACATTTTCTTTGTGTCAGTTGTTCTCTTTTATTCCTAGAATTGTAAGAAAAATATTGCTACTTTATATCTTATACTTTCGTTTGTTATTATCTCAATTAATTAATTGTAATGAAGATCAAAGGAGATACTGTAAAAGTGCTTTGGAAAATAGGAATTTTCTTTGTTTCCTTCTGATTCTGAAAAGAGTGATGATTTATTTACTATTAGCGACCTGGGGCATTTGCTATTTACCTGGAGCCTTGGCATTTAGACATCTTTGAGTTCCTTGATTTAAAGAAGAACACAGGAAAAGAAGAACAGCGTGCTAGGGACCTTTTCTTTGCTCTTTGGATTCCAGATCTCTTCATGAAACGAGTGGAGACTAATCAGGTGAGAGATAGGTACCTGGTAGTAGTAATGACTTGATTTCTATAAGCTTTCTCTTTTGTGATCTTAAATCATACTTAGGAAGAGTCTACCAAAGCATTATGCTATGGAAGGCATCCTAAGCAAGTTAAGAGATGCCACTGCTGTCTTGTTGGATTCCTATTCTCTAAAGCATGTGCTATCTGACCTAAATGCTTAAAAGGTCATGTACAAACAGGTAGAACTAGATGTTTGAGCCTAAGTCTAAAATGATTATTTCTATGGAAGCCACCCTATCCATTGCCCTGTGCCTAAGGGACTATGTGTGGCTGGTTATTTGAAGTTTCTTATGGGTTCTTCCCTTTGTAGGACTGGTCTTTGATGTGTCCAAATGAGTGTCCTGGTCTGGATGAAGTTTGGGGAGAGGAATTTGAGAAGCTATATGAAAGGTACAGGAAAAAAGTGAAAGTAATACTGTTTTAACCATGTGCATCTCTTAAATGGGGCATCCAAAGTTTGAAACTACATCAGTCATTAATTTCTAGGAATCTGCAAAAGCTTCTGAAATTTTGGTTAAGTTCGTTTCTTGAATATTCACCAAAATTTTGGTTTCTTATTCTTTCTTAAAATTTTGGAGACTTATAAATAGGTGCTTGGGTTTTTTAACTGATCTTTATAAAAACAGGGCAAGAGTAGCAGGGTTATTATTTTGCTTTGATATGCTGTACATTTGATAAAATAAGTTATGCTTTATATTGCACATGGGAATCAACAACTAGGACACACAGGTCAATAGTTCATTAAATAATAATGTAACAGGAGAAGTGACTAATTTTTATTATGAAAGGTATTGTTGATTTAGTGGGATTTTGGGGTGTATTTGAAGGGGTCTAAAGCTCCCTGATTTTCCTCTGTGCCTTTAGCCAGAGCAAAATGAGTATCATATTTCCTTTTTTTTCCTTTTCTCTTAGTAAAACATATAAGAGCTTTTGTAAGTTTATATTCAGTGTCCTTCAAGTTGTCTGCAATAAAGATTTTCTTAGGGAATATTAAAATAATGTTAGCTTTGCCTTTCAGTTATGAGAAACAGGGTCGTGTCCGCAAAGTTGTAAAAGCTCAGCAGCTTTGGTATGCCATCATTGAGTCTCAGACAGAGACAGGTACCCCGTACATGCTTTACAAAGATTCCTGTAATCGGAAGAGCAACCAGCAGAACCTGGGAACGATCAAATGCAGCAACCTGTGCACAGAAATAGTAGAGTATACCAGCAAAGATGAGGTAGGTAGAAAAACCTCCGCCTAGAGTACTGAGAGAAGAATCATAGGAAGTTACTGTTTCTGTACCCTCACTTAATTTCACTTGAGAGGCTTAAAGGGAGTTTTCATACTGCTGCAAGTAGAAGGGCAATAAAATCAACAGATTACATAGAAAGGAAGAGGTGTGATCCTGCCCTTGAATATCTTCTAGTATAAGCTGCGTAAAAAAGACTCAACTTTTTCTTACACACAAGTTGTTGTAATAGTCTTTACCTGAGAAAAATAGCAGTATACAGTTATGGTGGTTTAGGACAAATGCAAAAATGTGTTAGGATGCTCATTCAGTTTAGGGTATGTAAGCATGTAGAGAGTCCTGTTGGTGAATGAAGGGAAAAAATTCTAATCTTGTATCTTTAAGATGATTGACAGGAGAGGCAAAGCTAGAAGTGGGACATAGATTTTTTTGTTTACGTTTATGGAAAAATTTTCCATTTGGGGAGAATGGCCCGCATGGCAGATCAGAGATAGGGATAGGTTTTGTGCTGAAAGTGTCAAGTAAGTTTGTTTTGATGGAGCAAATAAATTAAGGTTTGGAATATGGAGAGCATGGCTGGGGCTGGAAGAAAGGAGATAGTAAGTGGAAGCTGGCATGTCACAGAGGCAGGAAGCCCTTATAGGCTTCTAAAAGGAAAATAGCACCAAAGTTCTAGAATGAGGAGGATAGTTCTTTTGGTTACAGAGTAGTTTGGTGTGAGAAGAGGTTGAAGGTTAATTTAAGGAGATTGTAGCAGTCAATGGGTAATAGGCTGCTTGGACATTCACTATAAATTTTGGAAATGGGGAGGAAGAAGCAGATCCCAAATTCTAGGACCTAAGAAAACATGACAAATGAAAAGTGAGGAAGAAAATGGTAAGTGAGTTAAACATACTGCTACGGTTGCAGTTTAATTCGACAGAATTTACTGAGTACCAGCTATGTGTAAGACAACAGTACTTAATGTGCTCTGGGATGTAAGTGAAGACGGCTCAGCCTCTGCCCTCTGGTAACATGATTTAGTTGAAGGAAATTGGTAAATACTCAAGAAATTATTAGACAAGATAAAGTTATAGAGACTAGAGTGACCCTTTTTTTTTTTCCCCACACAAGAGATTTTATTATCTGAAAGAGAAAATGGCTGCCCCCAGAGAGAGGGAGCAGCCTAGAGTGACCCTTTTTAAAACAATCAGATAATACAATTTTTCCACACAACACTCCCCTTATCCTGCCTATTCAGATTTACTTTTTCTAAAAATTGAGTATAATTTACATACCATAAAATTCACTCTTCTCAAGTGTACAAATTAGTGGTTTAGTTTATCCATGAGGTTGTGCAACCATGATCAATATCTAATTTCAGAACATTTTTATCAATCCAAAAAGAAACCTTGTACCCATTAGTAGTCACTCCCTGTTCCCATCTTCCCTCCTCCCTGGCCACCACTATCTATTTTCTGTCCCCATTATGGGCATTCTTTATAAGTGGACATACAATACTTGGCCTTGTGCCAGGCTCTTTTTCTTAGCATGTTTTCAGGTTTATCCATGTTGTAGTATGTCTCACTCCTTACTCAATTCCATCCAGAATTTTTATAATGCCCCATGAGGTCCTACACAACTGGGTGTCCTCACATCATTTGCTATTGCTTTCCCACTTGCTCACTGATCTCCAGCCCTACTAATTTCCTTGCTGTTCCTCAAACATACCAAGCGTGCCTCCACCTTACGATTTTTGCTGTTACAGTGAATGTTAAAGTGCTCTTCCCTGCAGGTAGCAACATGGATTCTTTTCTGGCCTCTTCAGTTCTTTGTTCATATGTCTCATTCTAAGTGAGGTCTTCCCTTGACAACTCTATTTAAAAATGGCACTCCTTCCATCCTCGTCTTGAAAACCCTGTCTTTTCCTGCCTTTTCTTTTCTCCCTAGCGTTTATCAGCCTTACATGGTCTGAGCTGTGTTTTAAAAATGGATATTTTGGCAACGTGTAGAATTGAGTAGATATGAAGGGCATGAAGGAGTGTAGGTGAGAGGAGTTATGAGTTCGGATTGGGATAGTCATATTCAAAATGGATAAGAAGGTTATCATTTAATTATTAATAATTAAACTTTATTAAGCATTTATTATATGCCAGACGTGCCAATACAGAATATATAAAGATAAATAAGATTCCTACCTGAAAAACATTCATCCCCTAACATAGTGTAGTGGGAAAAGTTATTTGAAGAGCTTTTTCAAAATTCATGAACTCCTATCCTCTGTTATTAAAAGCTTGTCAGAATCTTGATAACGATGAGGTAGGCATGCATATTTTATTTAATTTTAATTAAATAGTTACTAAATGTGGCTGTTGGCTACTGTATTGGATAGTATGCATCAACTGATGGAGACAGATACACATAATAGCACAATATGGCATATGTCCAGTAATAGAGCCATGTACTGTGCCACAGGGTTCTCTCCTTGTACCAGTTTCACTGGTGTGTGTACAACTCACCAGTGTACAACTCACAATTGAATAGGTATTCCAATTTAAAAATGAGCTAGTGGATGATGAAGAGGGAGAAGATAAAGATGAAAATTTTAAATTTTAATGTCAGAGAGTGTTAGAGTCTTATGTCATAGTGTCATTGACATGGGGGAAGAAGTAACAATTTTGTGATTCTTGACCCTTTTTTTGTATGTTCCAGGTTGCTGTTTGTAACTTGGCTTCCCTGGCCCTGAATATGTATGTCACACCAGAACACACATATGACTTTAAGAAATTGGCTGACGTCACCAAAGTCATTGTCCGAAACTTGAATAAAATTATTGATATTAACTACTATCCTGTTCCAGAGGTATGAATAGATTTCTCTGCTTATTGGTAATTATTAAAATGCAAGGTGGTGGGGTTTATCATGGTCTGGCAGTCATCATTTATATGGCTATCATTGGAATGGTATGAGAAAAACGAGAGATAAAAGAGTATGTGTCATTTGGGGCAGGATGTTTGCTTTTTCTGTTCAGTAATGTTGTCTCTTTCTTTCCTAAATCTGTTGGCCTAAAGGCATACTTATCAAATAAACGCCACCGCCCCATTGGAATTGGGGTACAAGGTCTGGCAGATGCTTTTATTCTGATGAGGTATCCTTTTGAAAGTCCAGAGGCCCAGTTATTGAATAAGCAAATCTTTGAAACCATTTATTATGGAGCCTTGGAAGCCAGCTGTGAACTGGCCAAGGAACATGACCCATATGAAACCTATGAGGGCTCTCCAGTCAGCAGAGGAGTAAGTATACGGATGAAATTTCTTTTTTGCCTGTGAGTACCTGTTCTAGGCTAAATGGTAGACCTCAAAAAGATATGTTCACATTCTAATCCCTGGAACCTTGTGAATATTACCTTATCTGATTTTACATGGGTCTTTGCAGATGTAATTATGGATTTTGAAATGAGATTATCCTGGATTATCCAGGTGGGCCCTAAATCCAGTGGCAGTTGTCCTTAAGAGGTAGAGAGAAGAGGAGAAGGCAGACAGACATACCTCATCATGGAGTTCACATTAGAATGATGTAGCCACGACCCAGGAATGCTGGTAGCTACCAGAAGCTGGATGAGACAAAGAACAGAACCCTTAGAGCCTCTGTAGGGAGTGTGGACGTCCTAACTTGATGATTTGGGGCTTTTGACCTCCAGAATTATGAGAGTTTAAATTTTTGTTATTTTAAGCAACCAAGTTTGTGGTAACTTGTTATATAGGCTATAGGAAACCAATATGGCACTTCTGTCTTTTGGAGTAAAAAGGATACTTTAATATTTTATTTAGAAGTAGGCATTGCTCAAATAACTGAAGAATGCTAAGTGTATTTTCTACTGCTAAATTTAACAAATTATAACAACATACATTCATTATCTCAGTTTTCATGGGTTAGGAATCAAGTCTTACCATCTGTGGGTCTTGTAAGGCCAAGATGTCAGTAGAGGCTGCAGTCTATTTGAGGTTCAGGGTCCTCTTGTAAACTTACCTGATTGAATTCATTTCCTTGCAGCTCTAGTATTATGGTGTTTTGTTTCTTCAAAGCCAGTAGTAGGGAGAATCTCTCGTTTCAAGAAAGACCCAGTCCAGTAGCTCTTTGTGGGAATTTCATCTGATAAGTCAGATTCACAAAGGATAATCACCCTTTTGTTTAACGCAAAAATAACTGATTTGCAACGTTAATTACATCTGTAGAAACCCTTCACCTTTGCCATAATTATTCAAATAATATCTGCCATATTCCCAGGTCCTGTCCACTCTCAAGAGACTACATGGTTTGTGCATCAGGGGGTGAGAATCTGGGAGCTGTCTTAGAATTCTTCCCACATTGCCTTTATTACCAGTAATATGATTCTCTTCCATGTAAAATAAAACTTTATTTTTAGTTCTGATATTCCTGCTGATATTTAGGAAATCTAAGTGTAGTTGTTTGAAAATAGGTGTTTAGTAGCTAACTAGGTAGATCAAGGGGCAGATTAAAGCAATAAAGAAAGATGAGGTTAGAATAAAATTTTTATTTAATGTTCAAAAAGAGAATGCATTTCAGCAATACACTTCCATATTATGATTTCCTGGTTTTGTAGATAGATGGGTCCTCTGAGAAGGCTCACAGCTGGGACATGGGGAAGAGGTAAGCCTTCCCCAGTTTTCTTAGCCTGTTTTGGTCAATATGACTACATGGAAGTTTGTCCAGCAAAATCTCTGGACTTTGTATTCCTTGCGCAGAGGAATTCCTTACACAAAAGTTCTACTAGAAGACAGGATTTGTTGGGATGTTGGGGCATGGAAGTTAGTCATTTGGTTTTTGTCATAGTTTTAAATTGTCATAGAGGGATTTATCATAAATTTGTGTTGTTTATTCCTTAGATCCTTCAGTATGATATGTGGAATGTTACTCCCACAGACCTGTGGGATTGGAAATTTCTCAAAGACAAGATTGCAAAGTAAGTACAGATGTAAAGTAGCTTTGAAGTAAAGAGGGTATTGGTTCTTATTCTGGCTCTTCAGATGTAATGTATGTTATTTTAACTTAAACTCATTTTTTTTTCTTTTAAGTGGGCTAAAAAACTCAGCAACTCTTTTCATAAAAATACTTTGTGAGATCTTATATGTGTAGTATCTGCAAATTGCTTGGCACAATGAAAGCATTTCAGTACATGTAAATATTATGATCTTGTTTTACTGGCTTTACCTAGATTAGGCAACTCTTTCTCATTAAATCTTCATATTTCCAAGTGTGCTTGCTTTTTAAATGTTTTTCACTTTTATATATTGCCTAACCACCTTGAGCACATAAATGGCTTTTGTTGACTTGATTGTCATAGGAACAAGTTAGGGATATTTGGAAGAACTTTTGGAGGGTAATGTGTTAAACTGTGTGGAAGAAAAATGTAAAAACAGTTTTTGTAGGCCTTTCAAACTAATAAACGTGAGATTTTGTAGGCCTTTCAAACTAATAAACATTCAGGCAGAATGTTCTGCTGAGTGTGAATAATGAACTAAGGTGTTCTCATTTTCTGTCATAATGAGTTTGTCTTCTAAGTTAATCATGTGCTGTGTTTAATATTTGCAGAAGGAAGCAGTAACTTTCACATGGTCTTTAAAAAGAATCTATTTGCCTTAAAGTTGTTTTCTTACTGAAATAATACATGTTAGAAAATTTAGAAAACCATACATACGGAGAGGGAGTAAAATGAAATTATCTCAGTACCACCTCCCCACAAAAAAGCCTGTTTGCATCTTTTGTCTCTTATCCTTCAGATTTCCTTCTGAACGTGTGTGTAGTGTGTATTTATGTGCAAATTCAATGTCTAAAAAAATAGACCTGTACTCTATTATTTTTTCTCAAGATACTAACATTTTTTTATACCTTTTAAAATTTCAAAATTAACATGATATACATTAATAAGGTTCAAATACAGAAATAAAATTTTAAATAAAAGTCCTTCTTCGTACCTCTTCTGATCACGTCCCACAAAACAAACAAAAACCTGTTTATTTCTTTTCTTAGGGGTAACCATTATTAATGACGTGTATTTTTCTAGACCTTTTTCAGTACATTTGCAGATATACAAACACTGTTTCATAAGTGTGATCAAACCTGACATATTTGAGACTTTTCCTTAGTGCTTTGTTTTTTCTCTTTTAGTATATGCAGATTTATAAGTATATGACTTTTCAAAACATTTTCCTGTCCATGACAGACAACCACTGTCTACTTTACGAAGTAAAGATATGGAGCCGGTGGGTGATTTGCTTGATGCCTCAACTAGAAGTGACAGAATGAGGTTGAGAACTGAGTTGTACAGACTCCATTAGGATATGAAGTTCTCAGCTAAGCACTATAATCCAGTGGTATAAAATGTAGGAAGGAGAAACTCTTGTTTGAAAAACTTAAGATTTAAGTAAGGTAAAACATGTCACACAAAGTATACATAAAGGTATAGGTCACAGAAAATGTTTGCAATATATATATATTTATATTTGATACTTGTATTTGGTGGTATCTGCCTGATCAAGAAAGATGTTCTAGAATAGGTATCCCTTTGGCTGAGCTTTGAAGGATGAGCTGAGAGCAGTTTGAAGGTTTCTTAGTATTCAGATGGTATATTCTTCCTTAAGCACTCTCTTTGGCAATGAATAAAATTTAAAAAAATGTTAACCTTCTTCTAGGAATCGAAAAGGTAATAGGAATTCAGGAATATAGTTTGAGCATAATTTTTCCCTGTGGAGAATTGTGGTGACAGATGCCTGATTTTGACAACTTTCACATAATCATGTTTCCTGACAAGGCCTAGTACAGTGATTATATAGGCACTTAGAAAAGAGTGAGGGTTGAATGAGTGTGCCCTGATACAGGTGGGTATTCTCTAGTAGCCATTTGAGTGTTTCCTTGGGCAAGCTAGTATATCAGGTGCTATGATCCCTGAACGTCACAGTGCAAGTGGCATAAGTCATGGCATGATAAGGATTGCCAGCAGTAAAAATTGTACTAATTCTGTTTAGGAGTCAGGCATTTAGGATGGGTGAGCTATGTCACCCATACTGTTGAGTTAAAAAGTCAGATAAGAGTCTAATGCATGTATGGTGTTACAGTGGCCGTATTTACTACAGTGACTTAAAATAGATGCTTTCCTGGCAGGTTGTAGTTTTAGGACCAGCACCTAATAATTTCCTTTTCTTTAGGTATGGTATAAGAAACAGTTTACTTATTGCCCCAATGCCTACTGCTTCAACTGCTCAGATTCTGGGAAATAATGAGTCCATTGAACCTTATACCAGCAATATCTATACTCGCAGAGTCCTGTCAGGAGAATTTCAGGTGAGAAGATCACAACTAGATCTACAAAGAGATCTTTTAAAAGCCTGATGTTGGGAGTAAACACCAACTCATATTTAGTATTCCCCTTTTTCTTATGGGGACAAAGCTTTGATCCTCATTCCTAATGTTATATGTTATTTCAGCACATGATAGAAATTTAATAAATATCTGTTGAATGAATGATTGAGAGTTGAATATGAAAGTAACTTGCTGATATTAGAGTTCATGTGATATTTAGCCATTCTGTAATCATAGTGATTTATACTATAACCTCAAATACTTAAGTCGATGATACTCAATATACATATAGGAGCGTCATTGAAGACAGTGGTTCTCAACCTTGGTTACAAATTAGAATTTCTGGTGGGTAGGACTCCTAGTGTGGTTTTTTTCAAAAGGTTCCCAGGTAATTCTAATATGTTGCTAGGGCTGAGAACCATAATTAAAAAGATTTTTATGAATTTCAAGATTTCCAGAAATAAATTTCTGTAAGGTTTGGGTAGATACTTTTCTAATTGTTCTTAAGTATTTATTGTATCCTTACTTAAAAAAAACCCTAATCCACGGCAATGTTCTTTTTGTTTTTACCTCATGTTAGGATTCTTGAGTAACAAATATTAAGATTTTAAAAGAATATATATTTTGTGTGGCGTGATGGACCTCTCAGTTTTATAAAATACAGAACTTACCACATAAGCAATTCTTCAGTGATCTTATTTACTTTAAACTACAGGTCTGTTGTCCTTTTTAGGTCCTGTCATTATTATTTATTCCTTCACATCTTTTCTGTTTTTCCATTCAGATTGTAAATCCTCACTTACTCAAAGATCTTACTGAGCGGGGCTTATGGAATGAAGAGATGAAAAATCAGATTATTGCGTGCAATGGCTCTATCCAGGTACAGAATGAAAATGATATGTGTAAGAGCGCTCCCTAGGCTCCTAACAGTGCTGTTAAATTTGTTTTCTCTCATTTTGCTGGGCTTCAGGGAGGGAACAGCTATAACCTCAAGTGATCCATTAGCCATTCTGATCTGTGAGTTCCCAGAAATACCTTTAGAATGAGGACACAGAGCCAGGACTGGCTTGGTCTCTATAATGTTGCTGATGATTTAGAAAGATATGTTCTGGTGGTTTGAGTCAGGGCTCTTAAGTTATTTACCAGATTCAGGCTGAGCTGCTAGAAATGAACAAAAGCAAACAGAATGAATCTAAAAGAAAATTGGGTTGTCAACAATTAAGGCTTTACCGACCAAGTCCCCACCCCTCAGCATGAGGGCTGTATTCCTCACACTGCAGTGGCTTTCTGACATAGGAACCATGTACACGTGGAATGAGGCCTTTCATTCATTCAGTAATACTACATTCTTCTCTAAAAGGTAATCGCTCTAGAAGGTCAAATGCTTTTCATTTACTTGCCCAGGATATTGTCCAAAGAATCAGGGGAAGACATCCTGAAAGGTATTTGTGATGGAATCACCTGCCTAATTATTGGTCCAAGATTTGAAGTTTGAAGCTGAAAGCCGAGTCTGGAGGAGGAAGAATAGAGGGTACACATTAACACCTTCAGAAATAAATGAGTGTGTTCCAAAAAAAAGGAAAGAAAATGATGTGTGATCTTTAGGAGCTAATTTGGACTTTGGTACCTTCTCACTTATCCCAAGCAGTGGAGAGAAAGAATGACTTTGTTTACCTCTGCATTCTTGTGCTGGGATTAAATGCATCTTCACATGGCTGGCCTTACCTTCTTGTTTGTGCAATAATATAAAGCAGTTCCCAGCTTCTGTGCACATTAGAATCAGCTGGGGAGCTTTTAAAATCCTGAAGCTTAGGTTGCACCCCTCTACCAGTTAAATAAGAATGTCTGGGAATGTGAACCAGGCATTGGTATTTTTTTTTTAAGACCGCTTAGGTAATTCAAAGGGCATAAAGTTTAGGGACCTCTGATATGAAGTCTGAAAGTAGAGAGTAAAATTTAATAAATTAAGTATGGTGGAGATGGAGGACTGATAGTCCAAAGACAGAGTCACAAATAGTGTTTAATAAAGAAATACTTGCAACTGAGAATCAAAAGGATAGAGATCTCTGGCTAAACGTTGCTCTGCTTGGCAACATGTAAAGATTCCTGTAACATTTTTATATGTGCTGACAGAAACTGTAGCATTAGCTAGTCTGTATATTTTGATCCAAGGTACCTACACCTAACAAAACCTTATTTCCATTGACTCCAAATGGAGTTTGCAGAGTCCTAGTTTATTTAAAGGGTTTTATTTCATTGCTTCCCTTGACCACGCCCCTGTGAGTTAAAGCTGAGATTGTGTTCTCTATAAAACTCAAGGGTCATGTATTGTTGCTTAGCTCCTTCCTCTAAGTGCCTCTAGAACAATAAATATTTTGGCTATAAACCAATTAAAGATTGATCTTAAACGATCACCAGCCAGGTATTTTGTTGGTTGATGGGGTTTTGTTGGACTTTCTAAGCCAGAGGTGATCAGCCTTGGGAAACTTGATAAGGATCATCTTGTATGATGATACTGAGTGGTCCAATAGGAAGTAGAACCAAGGCCAACCCTTGTGTCATTATTATGTTTAATCACATTAATTTATTCAACCAGAGAGTAGTAAATGTTTGTTTTCTCTTCTTCAGAGCATACAAGAAATTCCTGATGACCTGAAGCAACTTTATAAGACTGTGTGGGAAATCTCTCAGAAAACTGTTCTCAAGATGGCAGCCGAAAGAGGTGCTTTCATTGATCAAAGCCAGTCTTTGAACATCCATATTGCTGAGCCTAACTATGGCAAACTTACGAGTATGCACTTCTATGGCTGGAAGCAGGTTGGTAGAGGAAATCAAGGAAATCAGTATTGACAACTTGGGATATTTTGAAACTGGAACAGAGTTTTATATTCTACTTACCTATTAAATACTTCCATCTGAAAGTTCTTTTACTTCAAATCAGTATGTTAAAACGAACCCATTGTTTTTATACCAGATCAAGTTCTTACTTTGTATTTTCTTGTTTCTTTTAGGATTATTTCATTCCTAGGTTTACTGTCCTTGTAATCACTCATCAAGTTGTATTGGTTGTTCCTTGTATTGCTTCTTGAATATCTTCTTCCTTAGTCTGCTGCCATTATTCTTAACTTCCTAACTGATCCCCTGCTTCTAGTATCTCTGTTCTAGGCCATCTTGTGCACTGCTATCATTCCTAAAATGACCTTTACACATGCAAACCCACTATTCAAAACTACCCATTATCTCTCTGTTTTTAACTGTCTGCAGTATAAAAGCCAGTTATTTAGCTAGTAATTGCCAATTGTAAAGTACTGTGATTCTGGATTATATTCGTATTACCTGGCAATGTGCTGGGTATTTATAAAGAATTAACAAGTTAATTTTTTTATAGCAAACATGTTTTGAATATATACTGTATGCTAAGATTGGGGATGCTGAATGAAGGATGATGATCCTTATCCTCGAAGTAGTCATATGCTTTTCTTACACAGAGACATAATCTAGCCCCTAAATAGTTATAATCTAAGGCAGACATGTTGTCTTTGGCAAACTTTGAAGTCATACACACAAAAACCACAAAAGAAGACTGAAGAACAAAAATATTTGACATTTCCAAAGAGATAAGCCTGTTTTAGGGGTAAAAGCAATAGAATGTACTCTCTGACTCTTTCTTTAAGCATTCTTGAGAGGGCTTCCTAAAGGACATAGAATTCCAAGTTGAGATAATTTGACCTGGTTCGTGGAAATGTATTTTAAACATTGGTCTTGAATGATAGTGTTCTCACAGGTTTTCCTAATGTATTTATTTCCCTTACAGGGTTTGAAGACTGGGATGTATTATTTAAGGACAAGACCAGCTGCTAATCCAATCCAATTCACTCTAAATAAGGAGAAACTGAAGGATAAGGAAAAAGCATCAAAAGAGGAAGAAGAGAAGGAGAGGAACACAGCAGCCATGGTGTGCTCTCTGGAGAACAGAGATGAGTGTCTAATGTGTGGATCCTGAGGAAAGGCTTTAGAAGAGACCAGTACTTCTTCAATAGTCAAACTACTTCTTGAGCATAGATAGGCTTAATAGGTTTGCTTGAAGTGGTAAGGCTTTGCTGGATGGACCATGTTACAACAAAAGGATCAATTGATTTAAAGTACTGTTACTATAGAGTGTGAAAGTATTGATTTTTTAAATTGAAATATTGGGACTCAAAATAGAAGTTTTAGGAATGCAAAGGAAGTCATCTTGCAAACAGGGAGTGACCAAGTAGGGTTTCATTGCCCATCTGGCTTCTCTTTTCTGGGGCCTTCAGTTTTGGTCAGGAGACTTAGTCTTGCTGCTTTGACTGGTGGGTCCCTACAAGCAAAACTGAGTCGTAAACTCTGAGAATTGCTGACAGGACCTTATCTGGATAAAGTCCTATAGGTCATTCTGAAATAAAGATAAACATTTCTAAGTGGTTGTGTGAAACTAATTCTGTCTTTTATTTTCATGCAAAGGCCAAATTAAAAAAAAACACTTTCTGTTCTTTGAGAGTTCAGGGAGGAAATTTTTAGGAAGTATACTTAGGTGCTATATGGAATTCCAATCTTAATATATGCCATTTCCCTTTTTTTGCTGTGGTAAAATATACATAACACAAATGTTACCATTTTACCCACTTTAAAGCATATAATTTAGTGACATTAAGTATATATACAATGCACAACCATCACCACCATCTATTACCAGAACTTTTTCATCATTCCATACAGAAGCTGTATATAAAATACTAACTCCCCATTCCTTTCTTTCATTCTCTCGTAACCTCTATTGTTTCTTTCTCTGAATTTGCCTATTCTATGTACCTCATATAAATGGACTCTCACAGTCCTTTTGTGTCTGGCTTATTTTACTTAGCATGATGTTCAAGGATTGTCCATGTAGCATGTGGCAGGATTTGATTCCTTTTGAAGACTAATACTCCATTATATTTATATATCATATTCTGTTTATCCATTCATCTATTAATGGACATTGGGTTATTTCCACCTTTAAGTATCATACTGATGTTGCTATGAACATTCATGCCCAAGTATCTGTTTGAATCTCTGCTTTTAATTATTTTGGATATATACCTAGAAGTGGAACTGCTAGAATATGTAATTTTGTGTTTAACTTTTTGAGAAACTGCCAAACTATTTTTTATAGCAGCTGTGCCATTTTACATTCCCACCAACTGCATGAGAGTTCCAGTTACTCCACATACTTGCTAATACTGGCTAATTTTTTGCATTTTTGATAATAGCTATTTTAATGGCACTTGACAGTTGATTATGTGTCTTGGTGTGAGTCTGTGAGTTTATCCTTGAGGTTTGTTGAACTGCTTGGATTGGTAGATTCACATCTTTCATTAAATTGGGGCATTTTCAGCCATTATTCTTCAGATAATCTTTTTGACCATTTCTTTTCCTTCTGGGACTCCCATAATTGTCTATTGGTCCACTTGTTTGTGTCCTGTAAGACCTTGGGCTCTGTTCACTTCATTTTTTTCCTTGTCTCTTATATTTCATATTTCAGTTGTCCTATCATCAAGTTCACTAATTCTTCTTCCTGTTCACATTTGCTTTTGAGCCCATTTAGTTTCAGCCATTATTCTCTTCAGCTTTAGAATTTCTCTTCGGTACTTTTTAACCATTTCTATCTCTTTTTTGATACTTTGATTTTAATACATCATTTTCCTGATTTCCTTTAGCTCTTCAAGTATATTTAAGACAGTTGTTTTAATATCTTTGTCTAGTAAGCCTGATGGCTGGGCTTCCTCAGGGTTGGTTTCTGTCAATTTATCTTGTTCCTTTGAATGGACTATGTTTTCCTGTCTTTGTATGCCTATGTTTTTTTTGTTGTTGAAATACTCGTTTGAGGTGTTCCGAAAATTTTTGCTGAGACTATTCCTTGTTGTGTGATCAATGAAATCTCTGTTCTTTATAACATGTTCAGTTAATATTTTGACATATTTCCTTGAGTTTCAGGATCTCTATCAGTCTTTGCAGATTAGCTCTGTGCTAGGCCACTCCTTTCACATATGGCCAGGCTTACTGTGAGCCTAGGCATCTGTGATAGTTAATTTTATGTGCCAGTTGGCTAGGCCATGGTACCCAGATCCCAGATATTTGATCAAACATTGGTGTAGATGTCGTTGTGAAGGGTTTTTTTTTAGATGAAATTGTCATTTGAATTAGTAGACACTGATTTAAGTCAGTAAATCAGATTGCCCTCCATAATGTTGGTGGTCTCATCCAATCAGATGAAGGCCTTAAGAGAAAAAAAGATTTGAGATCCCCTGAGAAAGAACTTCCTACAGATTGCCTTTGGACTTGAGCTACAATATCAGCCCTTCTCAGGGTCTCCAATCTGTTGACCTGCTCTGCCAATTTTGGATTTGCCAGCTTTACAATTGTGTGAGCCAATTACTAAAAATCTCTGTGTGTGTGTACACATACACATCCCTTATTGGTTCTGTTTCTCTGGAGAGGAAGAACCCTAATACAGATTTGGTACTGAAAGTGGTTTTAGACAATAGAATCTTAAGGATGAGTTTTCTGAAATAGTTCTGGTGTTTCTGTAGTTGGTTCTCTAATCTGATTAGATTTAAGGGCACTAATGACTATTTCCAGTAGCAAAGAGCACTGATAGTTCATGCTGTGATGTGGCAATACAGACACACAAAACACCATCATTGGACTCCTAATCAAATACTTAAAAGAGACAAGGTTCTGGGTGACCATGTACATGTTCTGCCTCAGGTGTATCCATTCTCCAATCCTGTGTCATAATTTTAGTTCATCTTGATCACCTTTCCCTTCCACAGTATGTCACAGGGCTCCATTACATTGATTTGGACCTAGTGAGCAAGAAGTGGCAACTATTCTAGACTTACTAGTCAGATATTTGTGTGTCAGAGTGGGAAATAAATTTGACAAAGATTCATGGGCTTTCTAACTGGAATTTCTAGGGGTCCAGTTGTATGAGGCATGTTGAGAGATTGATTCTTTCGTAATGGGTAAGTTATTGCATCTGGCTCCTCCTGCAATCAAAAGAGAGGCGTAACACCCAGTGGGCCTCTTTTAATTTCGGAGGCAAAATGGCAATATATTCGTCATTTGGGTGTGCTACTCAGGGCCATTTATCAAATGACCTGAAAAACTGCTAATTTTGAGTGGGCCCAGAACAAGAGAAGCCAAGTCTCAGTTCAGGTCTTTATTATGCATTAATCACTGGCTTGCTGACCTATCATCTCACTAAACTGAAAGCTGCTGGTGGGGAGACCATGTCCCAGTGCGGCTCAGGGCCCACCACAGAATGTGTGCTTGATAACTGATACATTGATAGAATAAATTAATGCAGCAAGGGATTTTAATAAACATTCTCATTTGCAACTTAGAGCATCCCTTGAAGGTTGAATGAATGGATGAGTGAAAACTAGCCCCATCAAGGCCCAGAGATTCCAAGTGATTTGTTTAGTGTCACCTAGCAAAAAGACCTATGCCTCAAATTTAGGTCTTCTAGGACTCTGCCATCTACACAGTTTTTCTCCTCACACCCCACACAAGAGGCCACATTGGACAGGCTCTGTGTATTCTTAGGCTCAGAATGTTAAGAGTTAGCATTTATTGAGCACTTCCAGGCATGTTTCCAAGGGTTTTTTCATATCGTATCTTTAGTACAGCAACCCTAAGAGATGAATACCGTTTATTGATCCAGTTTATAAGTGAAGACATTGAGGTTTAGAGAAAGTAACTAATTTTCTTAAAGTATCATAGGTATTAAATGATAGAACTGGGAACTTATGTTTGTCAGTGGTAAAAGGTGGAGTTCGGGTCCAATCAGGTTTCCTTGCCTCCAAATCCCTCACAAATCTCTTGTCTTCTCACTCCCAACCTCACCGTAGGAGAATGTGGTGGTCTCCTGTCCCAGTGCAACCTGCTGTGGCTTTGGCTTTGCCTCTGAAAAGGTGAGGCTGGAGGTCAGGACTCAGCTCCAAGGCACTGATCTGCAAGGCTGAGGGGAGGGATGGACAAGTAGACCTGAGGCTCCAGGGGAGGAGCCTAAGGAGATTCCCAGTGGGGCATCATTCCCAGGGATTCAGAGGAGGACACAATGAAAAACCCAGAGGAATTTAGGGAGGACTCCAGGGAAGCTGGGTGGAGGTGACATTGTACCAACATTTTCATGTCTATAGCTCTTGGTATTTCTTACAGAATGCTCATATCTGCTGAGGTATTTTCCCCATTTTACAGATGGGCCAGTAAAGGTCCAGAGAGAACAAGTCAGGATTCAGGTCAGGCTCATCCCAGGGGCACTAACAGGCAGAAGCTGGGTATTGCTGACTGGGATGACCTGGGGCCAAGCTGAGGGAAAGGAGCTCCTGCAATCTGGGGGTTACCTGAGTATACAGTGGTCACCCAAAGGCAGGAAAGGGCACGTGGGAGACAATGGGAGAACCCAGTGGTAAGGACAAGGACTTGATTTAGGAGCGGTGTGTGTGTGTGTGTGTGTGACTTGATTTAGGAGCGGTGTGTGGGCGTGCACAAGATTGGTGAGGCATTTACCTCCCTAGTCTGGGAGGTTCAGGAGCTCAGGCAGGAGTGACTTCAGTGTGCATTGCTGTGAACAGCTGAGACCCACAAAGGCAGAGGCTGGCTCCCTCCAGAGAGGCATCACCAGGTTGTCCTCTGGAATTTGGAAACAGCAGAACTGAAAATTTCCTTTCCTCTTTTTTCTGCTTTATTTGGATTGGATATTTTTTATAGTTCCATTTTATGTGCTCTGCTAGTTTATTAGCTATGCCTCTTAGTTGTGTCATTTTACTGGTTGCTTTAGGATTTATAGTACATCTTTAACTTACCACAGTCCACTTAAAAAAATTTTTTTTATCAAGGCATTGATATACACTCTTATGAAGGTTTCACATGAAAAAACAATGTGGTTACTACATTTACCCATATTATCAAGTCCCCACCCATGCTCCAATGCAGTCACTATCCATCAGTGTAGTAAGATGCCACAGATTCACTGTTTGCCTTCTCAGTGCTACGCTGTTTTCCCTGTGACCCCACACATCATTTGTACTAAACATAATATCCCTCAAATCCCATCTCCCTGCCTCCTGACCCGCCCTTCCACATCCCTCCCCTTTGGTAACCCCTAGTCCCTTCTTGGAGTCTGTGAGTCTGCTGCTGTTTTGTTCCTTCAGTTTTGCTTCATTGTTGTACTCCACAAATGAGGGAAATCATTTGGCACTTGTCTTTTTCCACTTGGCTAATTCCACTGAGCATAATATCCTCCAGCTCCATCCATGTTGTTGCAAATAGTACAATTTGTTTCTTTCTTATGGCTGAATAGTATTCCATTGTGTATATGTACCACATCTTTATTCATCTACTGATGGACACTTAGGTTGCTTCCATATCTTGGCTATTGTAAATAGTGCCACAATAAACAAAGGGGTGCATATGTCTTATTGAGTCTGAGAAGTTGTATTGTTTGGGTCAATTCCAAGGAGTGGGATTCCCGGGTTAAATGGTATTTCTATTTTTAGTTTTTTGAGGAACCTCCATACTCCTTTCCACAATGGTTGAACTAGCTTACATTCCCTTCAGCAGTGTAAGAGTGTTCCCCTATCTCTGCATCCTCACCAGCATTTGTTGTTCTTAGTCTTTTCGATGCTGGCCATCCTTACTGGTGTGAGGTGATATCTCACTGTGGTTTTAATTTGCATTTCCCGGATAATTAGTGATGTGGAGCATCTTTTCATGCATCTATTGGTCATCTGAATTTCTTTTTTGGAGAATTGTCTTTTCATATCCTTTGCCCATTTTTTAATCAGGTTACTTGCTTTCTGGGTGTTGAGGCCTATGAATTCTTCATATATTTTGTATGTTAACGTCTTGTCGGTTATGTCATTTACAAATATATTCTCCCATACTGTAGGATGCCTTTTTGTTTTGTTGATGATATCCTTTGCCAAACAGAAACTTTTTAGTTTGATGTAGTCCCCTGTGTTCATTTTTGCTTTTGTTTCCCTTGCTCGAGGAGATGCGTTCAGGAAGAAGTTGCTCATGCTTATATTGAGATATTTGCCTATGATCCATTTCAAGTTTACTTTTGTGTATAGGGTTAAACAATAATCCAGTTTCATTTTCTTGCATGTAGCTGTCCAGTTTTGCCAACACCAGTTGTTGAAGAGGCTGTCATTTCTCCATTGTATGTGCATGGCTTCTTTATCATATATTAATTGACCATATATGGTTGGGTTTATAGCAGTGCTCTCTAGTCTGTTCCATTGGCCTATGGTTCTATTCTTGTGCCAGTACCAAATTGTCTTGATTACTGTGGCTTTGTAGTAGAGGTTGAAGTTGGGGAGCATAATCCTCCCAGCTTTATTCTTCCTTCTCAGGATTGCTTTGGCTATTCGGGGTCTTTTGTGGTTCCATATGAATTTTAGAATGATTTTCTCTAGTTCGTTGAAGAACGCTGTTGGTATTTTGTTAGGAATTGCATCGTATCTGTAGATTGCTTTAAGCAGAATGGCCATTTTGACAATATTAATTCTACCTATCCATGAACACAGGATGTGTTTCCATTTCTTGGTATATTCTTTAATTTCTGTCATGAGTGTCTTGTAATTTTCAGAGTATAGGTCTTTCACTTTCTGGTTAGGTTTATTCCTAGGTATTTTATTCTTTTTGATGCAATTGTGATTGGAATTGTTTTCCTGATTTCTCTTTCTGCTAGTTCATCATTAGTATATAGGAATGCAACAGATTTCTGTGTATTAATTTTGTATCCTTCAAGTTTGGTGAATTCAGATACTAGATCTCATAGTTTTGGAGTGGATTCTTTAGGGTTTTTTTATGTGCAATATCATGTCATCTGCAAACAGGGACAGTTTAACTTCTTCCTTGCCGATCTGGATGCCTTTTATTTCTTTATGTTGTCTGATTGCTGTGCCTAGGACCTCCAATACTATGTTGAATAGAGGTGAAGAGAGTGGGCATCCTTGTCTTGTTCTCGATCTTAAAGGAAAAGCTTTCAGCTTCTCGCTGTTAAGTATAATGTTGGCTGTGGGTTTGTCATATATGACCTTTATTATGTTGAGGTAGTTGCCCTCTGTACCCATTTTGTTGAGAGTTTTTATCATGAATGGATGTTGAATTTTGTCGGTGCTTTTTCAGCATCTATGGAGATGATCATGTGGTTTTTGTCCTTTTTGTTGATGTGGTGGATGATGTTGATGGATTTTTGAATGTACCATCCTCGCATCCCTGGAATAAAGCCTACTTGATCATGATAGATGATCTTTTTGATGTATTTTTGAATTCTGTTTGCTAATATTTTGTTGAGTATTTTTGCTTCTATGTTCATGAGGGATGTTGGTCCATAATTTTCTTTTTTTGTGGTGTCTTTGCCTGGTTTTGGTATTAGAGTGATGCTGACCTCATAGAATGAGTTTGGAAGTATTCCCTCTTCTACTCTTTGGAAAACTTTAAGGAGGATGGGTATTAGGTCTCCACTAAATGTTTGATAAAATTCAGCGGTGAAGCCATCTGGTGCAGGGATTTTGTTCTTAGGTAGTTTTTTGATTACCAATTCAATTTTGTTGCTTGTAATTGGTCTGTTCAGATTTTCTGTTTCTTTATGGGTCAGCCTTGGAAGATTGTATTTTTCTAGAAGCTGGTCATTTCTTCTAGGTTATCCAGTTTGTTGGCATATAATTTTTCATAGTATTATCTCATAATTCTTTGTATTTCTGTGGTATCCTTTGTGATTTTTCCTTTCTCATTTCTGGTTCTGTTTATGTGTGTAGACTTTTTTTCTTGATAAGTTTGGCTAGGGGTTTATCTGTCTTGTTTATTTTCTCGAAGAACCAACTCTTGCTTTCATTGATTCTTTCTATTGTTTTATTTTTCTCGATTTTATTTATTTCTGCTCTAATCTTTATTATGTCCCTCCTTGTACTGACTTTGGGCCTCATTTCTTCTTTTTCTAGTTTCATTAATTGTCGGTTTAGACTGTTCATATGGTATTGTTCTTCTTTCCTGAGGTAGGCCTATTGCAATATACTTTCCTCTTAGCACAGCTTTCACTGCATTCCACAGATTTTGCAGTGTTGAATTATTGTCATTTGTCTCCATATATTGTTGATCTCCGTTTTTATTTGGTCATTGATCCATTGTTTATTTAGGAGCATGTTGTGAAGCCTTCATGTTTTTATGGGATTTTTAATTTTCTTTGCATAATTTATTTCTAGTTTCATATCTTTGTGGTCTGAGAAACTGGTTGGTAAAATTTCAGTCTTTTTGAATTAACCGAGGCTCTTTTTGTGGCCTAGTATTGATCTATTCTTGAAAATGTTCCATGTGCACTTGAGAAGAATGTGTACTCTGCTGCTTTTGGGTGTAGAGTTCTGTAGATGTCTGTTAGGTCCATCTGTTCTAATGTGTTGTTTAGTGCCTCTGTCTCCTTATTTTCTGTCTGGTGGATCTGTCCTTCAGAGTGAGTCAAGTGTTGAAGTCTCTTAGAATGAATGCATTGCATTCTATTTCCCCTTTCAATTCTGTTAGTATTTGTTTCACATATGTAGGTGCTCCTGTGTTGGGCACATAGATATTTATAATGGTTATATCTTGTTGGATTGACCCCTTAATCATTATGTAATGTTTTTCTTGGTCTCTTGTGACTTTCTTTGTTTTGAAGTCTATTTTGTTTGATACAAGTACTGCAATTCCTGCTTTTTTTTCTCCCTATTAGTTGCATGAAATATCTTTTTCCATCCCTTCACTTTTAGTCAGTGTATGTCTTTGGGTTTAAAATGAGTCTCTTGTAGGTGGCATGTAAATGGGTCTTGTTTTTTTATCCATTCAGTGACTCTATGTCTTTTGATTGGTGCATTCAGTCCATTTACATTTAGGGTGATTATCGATAGATATGTACTTATTGCCATTGCAGGCTTTAGATTTGGTGTTATCAAAGGTTCAAGGTTAGCTTCTGTACTATCTAAGAATCTAACTTAATTCACTTAATATGCTATTACAAACACAATCTAAAGGTTCTTTTTTCCTCCTTTTTCATCCTCCTCCATTCTTCATATATTAGGTATCATATTCAGTACTCTTTATCTATCCCTTGATTGACTTTGGGGAATAGTTGATTTAATTTTGCATTTGCTTAGTAATTAGAGATGGTTTGTGGGAGGTAAAATCAGCTTTTGCTTATCTGGAAATTGTTTAATCCCTCCTTCAAATTTAAATGATAATCTTACTGGATAAAGTATTCTTGGTTCAAGACCCTTCTGCTTCATTGCATTAAATACATCATGCCACTCCCTTCTGGCCTTTAAGGTTTCTGCTGAGAAGTCAGATGATAGCCTGACGGGCTTTCCTTTGTATGTGATCTTATTTCTCTCTCTGGCTGCTTTTAATAGCCTGTTCTTATCCTTGGTCTTTGCCATTTTAATTACTATGTGTCTTGGTGTTGTCTTCCTTGGGTCCCTTGTTTTGGGAGATCTGTGCATCTCCATGACCTGAGAGACTATCTCCTTCTCCAGATTGGGTAAGTTTTCAGCAGTTACCTCCTCAAAGACACTTTCTATCCATTTTTCTCTCTCTTCTTTTTCTGGTATCCCTATATATAGCGAATATTGTTCCGTTTGGCTTGGTCACACAGTTCTGTCAATATTCTTTCATTCTTAGAGATCCATTTTTCTCTCTGTGCCTCAGCTTCTTTGTATTCCTCTTCTCTAATTTCTATTTCATTTATCATCTCCTCCACTGTATCTAATCTGCTTTTAAAACTTTCCATTGTATGTTTCATTTCTGATACTGTGTTCCATAATGATTGGATCTCCAACTGAAATTCATTCCTGAGTTCTTGAATATTTTTCTGTACCTCCATGAGCATGTTAATGATTTTTATTTTGAAATCCCTTTCAGTAAGATTTATGGGGTTGATTTCATTTGAATCTTTCTTGGGTGTTGTATTCATAATTTTACTTTGAACCAGGTTCCTTTGGCATTTCATATTTGTTTATGGCGCCCTCTAGTGCCCAGAAGCTCTACTCTCTGGAGCTGCTCAGCCCCTGAAGCAATGTTGGGGTTGCAGTGGAGCAGTATTGGTGCCTGTTGGGGAGGAAAGAGCTGTTTCCTGCTTCCCAGCTGCTATGCCTGTCTCCACTGCCTGAACTAGTGGGCCGAGCACACAGGTATAAGCCTCTATGCTTTGTTTTTATAGTTGCTGTAGAGAGATCTTCTCTCTGGCTGGCCTAACACCAGGGTAGGGTTTGCTGGTTTGCAAGCCAGGTGGGGCTGGCTGGGAGAAAGGTGCAGTAGGCTGCGTATCATGGAGGGGGTCCTTGGAGCTGTGTAGTCAGCCTGGGAGCTGGAGCACCTGAAGATTGTGAAAGCTCCCAACCTGCTGGGCAGAGAGCACTCTGACAATTTTGTCTACCTATCCTTTCTCCTGTGCTGTAAGCTCTGTGCAATCCTTGCCCCTTTTGCAGCCCTCTTGCTGTTAGGAAGTCTCTCAAACTGCCTGACTTTCTTTTGTCACAGAGCAGCCAGATGTGGTTCCCTGCTTTCTATAAGCGGCTGGAATTTCAGTCTCTCCAGACATTCTGACTGTCTTAGCTTTCCAACTCCCTAATCATGAGAGTACCATGAAAGCACCATGAAAGGTAGGTTTGTGCTCCCAGAGCAGATCTCCGGAGTTAGGTATTCAGCAGTCCCAGGCCTCCACTCCCTCCCCACTCTGTTTCTCTTCATCCAGCCGGTGAGCTGGGGTCGGGGAAGGGTTTGGGTTCTACTGGGCCATGGCTTTGGTACATTACCCTGTTCTGTGAGATTTGTTTTTTCTCCAGGTGTATGCAGTTTGGCGCAGCCCTCTTTCCTGTTGCTCTTTCAGGAATAGTTGTATTATATTTTCATCTTATATGCAGTTTTAGGAGGAAGCCTGTCTCACCTCTCATGCCACCATCTTTAATCCTCCTTAGGGATCCCCACAGTCTACTTTTAAGTAACATGATGCCACTTCAATGGCTTGCATGAGATCCTTACAACAGATTCTTCCATTTCTTCTCTTTCAGTGTTTGCGTTATTGTTGTCTTATGTTTTATTTCTACATAAATATAAACCCCACAATACATTGTATATATTTTTGGCTTTATATGGTCCATTATATCCTAAAGAGACTTAGAAAAATAAGAAAAAAATATTATGTTTGCAAAATTAACTCATGTTGTATGTGACCTTATTATTGATAGCATTCCAGTGTATGAATGTACCATAACCTATTTACAGACTTTATTTCTGAAGGACATTTATGTTGTTTCTATTTTTTCACAATTAGGGACAATGCCACTGTGGGTATTTTTATACATGTATTTTGATGCCAATATGCCTGAGGATGTTTGTGGGGCTAAAGGGTATGTGTATCTTCAATTTTACTAGATAGTGGCAAATTGTCTTCCAAAGTGGTTGCACCAATCTACGATCTTACTTGTAGTTTTCATTGTCATCTGCTAGGAAACTGTTGTAATAGATATACAAATCTATGTCTGTGTGGTAGATGTGAAGTTATACAGTGCGCAAATTGAATATTTGTATGTGAGAAGTTAGAGGTCAAATAGCTTTTTATGTACTTATTTTTTGAAGTGACTGTTCAAGTCTTTTGCCTATTTGTTAAGTTGTCTTTTTCTTTTGGTATCATTAATCTACAATTACATGAAGAACATTATGTTTACTAGGCTCCCCCCTTCACCAAGTCCCCCCCACAAACCCAATCACAGTCACTGTCCATCAGTGTAGTAAGATGCTGCAGAATCCCTACTCGTCCTCTCTGTGCTGTACAGCCCTCCCTGTGCTGCCCCCCACATTACGCATGCTAATCGTAATGCCCCTTTTCTTTTTCCCTGCCCTTATCCCTCCCCACCCATCCTCCCCTGTCCCTTTCCCTTTGGTAACTGTTAATCCATTCTTGGGTTCTGTGATTGTGCTGCTGTTTTGTTCCTTCAGTTTTTCTTTGTTCTCATACTCCACATATGAGTGAAATCATTTGGTACTTGTCTCTCTCCGCCTGGCTTATTTCACTGAGCATAATACCCTCTAGCTCCATCCATGTTGTTGCAAATGGTAAGATTTGTTTTCTTATGGCTGAATAATATTCCATTGTGTGTAAGTACCACATCTTCTTTATCCATTCATCTACTGATGGACACTTAGGTTGCTCCCATTTCTTGGCTATTGTAAATAGTGCTGCGATAAACATAGGGGTGCATATGTCTGTTTGAATCTGAGATCCTGTATTCTTAGGGTAAATTCCAAGGAGTGGAATTCCTGGGTCAAATGGCATTTCTATTTTGAGCTTTTTAACGAACCTCCATACTGCTTTCCACAATGGTTGAACTAATTTACATTCCCACAAGCAGTGTAGGAGGGTTGCCCTTTCTCCACATCCTTGCCAACATTTGTTGTTGTTTGTCTTTTGGATGGTGGCCATCCTTACTGGTGTGAGGTGATATCTCATTGTGGTTTTAATTTGCATTTCTCTGAAGATTAACGATGTGGAGCATCTTATTATGTGTCTGTTGGCGATCTGAATTTCTTCTTTGGAGAACTGTCTGTTCAGCTCCTCTGCCCATTTTTTAATAGGATTATTTACTTTTTTTGTTGTTGAGGTGTGTGAGCTCTTTATATATTTTGGATATCAACCCTTTATCGGATCTGTCATTTATGAATATATTCTCCCATACTGTAGGATACCTTTTTGTTCTATTGATGGTGTCCTTTGATGTACAGAAGCTTTTCAGCTTGATATAGTACCACTTGTTCATTTTTGCTTTTGTTTCCCTTGCCTGGGGAGATATGTTCATGAAGAAGTTGCTCACGTTTATGTCCAAGAGATTTCTGAATATGTTTTCTTCTAAGAGTTTTAATGTTTCATGACTTACATTCAGGTCTTTGATCCATTTCGAATTTACTTTTGTGTATGGGGTTAGACAATGATCCAGTTACATTCTATTATAGGTAGCTGTCCAGTTTTGCCAACACCAGCTGTTGAAGATGCTGTCATTTCCCCATTGTATATCCATGGCTCCTTTATCATGTATTAATTAACGATATATGTTTGGGTTAATATCTGGACTCTCTATTCTGTTCCACTGGTCTGTGGCTCTGTTCTTATTCCAGTACCAAATTGTCTTGATTACTGTGACTTTGTAGTAGAGCTTGAAGCTGGGAAGCAAGATCCCCCCTACTTTATTCTTCCTTCTCAGGATTGCTTTGGCTATTCAGGGTCTTTTGTGGTTACATATGAATTTTTGAGCTATTTGTTCCCGTTCATTGAAGAATGCTGTTGGTATTTTGATAGGGATTTCACTGTATCTGTAGATTGTTTTGGGCAGGATGGCCATTTTGACGATATTAATTCTTCCTAGCCAGGAGCATGGGATGAGTTTCCATTTGTTAGTGTCCTCTTTAATTTCTCTTAAGAGTGTCTTATAGTTTTCAGGGTATAGGTCTTTCACATCCTTGGTTAGATTTATTCCTAGGTATTTTATTCTTTTTGATGCTATTGTGAATGGAATTGTTTTCCTGATTTCTCTTTCTATTAGTTCATTGTTAGTGTATAGGAAAGCCACAGATTTCTGTGTGTTAATTTTGTATCCTGCAACTGTCTGTCTTTTTTTTTTGTTGATTTATAGTTGTTCTTTACATATTCTTGATACCAGTTCTTTGTTACTTAAGTTCATTGCAAATATTTTCCTCGAATTTGTGGCTTTCCTTTTTACTCTCTTTTAGTGTCTTATAATTGAAGCTGTATCTAGTACATAGTGTACCTTTGTACAAATTACAAAAAGTCTCCTTCTCTGATGGCTTTGCAGTGGTACTGTGCTGAATTTCATCTTCCACTTTTGTCAGATGCCTTTATGCAGGTTACTCCATAATCTATTACATAAAAATGGGAGCTTGGCTTTTGATAAACAAATGTTCTGAAGTTTAATATAATTAAATTTGTCACCTTTACCCCTGTACTTAAGTCAAACTTATATAATTTTTTCTTTCCTTTATAAAAAGCTAGTGCTTTTGTGTCCTATTTAAAAAGACTCATTACCCCAATATCATGGAGATAAAGTCCTTTATTATCTTGTAAAAGGTTTATGGTTTGAACTTTAACATTTAAATGTACATTTCCTTAATATTTCTGATAGTTAAAAAATGCAATGCATACCATATATCATGAAGATAACCTCTTCTGAGGTGTAATACTACAGAGCCCTCACCATAATTCAGCAAGTTCCTATGGCTTAGTGTATCACAGTAACTTTGTCTTTACTCTTATGTTTGCTGCTGTCTTAGACTTTTGTATGATTTTGTGACTTTGTTTTTTTGCTCACCTGTTTTTATTTATTTAGTTATAATTAAGCTATCATTGATATGCAATCTTTTTTAATTTTAATTTTATTTTTTATTAAGGTATCATTGATATGTACTCTTATGAAGGTTTCACATGAAAAACTGGTTTCTACATTCACCTATATTGTCAAGTCCCCCCCATACCCCATTGAAGTCACTGTCCATGAGTGTAGTAAGATGCCGGAGTCACTACTTGTCTTCTCTGTGCCCCATGACCCCCCAACATACCATGTGTACTAATCATAATACCCCTCAATCCTTTCTCCCCCTCCTCTCCCCACACCTTGCCTTTGGTAACTGTTAATCCCTTCTTGGAGTCTGTGAGTCTGCTGCAGTCTTGTTCCTTCAGTTTTGCTTCATTGTTATACTCCACAAATGAGGGAAATCATTTGGAACTTTTCTTTCCCTGCCTGGTTTATTTCACTGAGCATAATACCCTCCAGCTCCATCCATTTTGTTGCAAATGGTAGGATTTGTTTTCTTCTTATGACTGAATAGTATTCCATCATGTACATTGATATACAATCTTATGAAGGTTTCACATGAACAACATTGTGGTTTCAACATTCACCCATATTGTCAAGTCCCCCCACCCCCACTCCACTGCAGCCACTGTTCATCAGCATGCCATAGAGTCTTTACTTGTCTTCACTGTGCTGTACTGCCTTCCCTGTGATCTACCTATATTGTGAGTGCTAATTATAATGCCTCTTAATCCCCTTCTCCCTCCCTCCCACCCACCCTGCCCATTTTTTAATCTGGTTATTTGTTTTTTTGGGGTATTAAGGTATATGAGCTCTTTATATATTTTGGATGTTAGCCCCTTATCAGATAAATCATTTATGAATATATTCTCCCATACTGTAGGATACCTTTTTGCTCTACTGATGGTGTCCTTTGCTGTACAGAAGCTATTTAGTTTGATGTAGTCCCTTGTGTTCATTTTTTACTTTGTTTCCCTTGCCCAAGGAGATGTGTTCAGGAAAAAGTTGCTCATGTTTATATTCAATAGATTTTTGTCTGTATTTTCTTCTAAGAGTTTTATGGTTTCATGACTTACATTCAGGTCTTTGATCCATTTTGAGTTTACTTTTCTGTATGGAGTTAGACAGTAATCCAGTTTCATTCTCTAACATGTAGCTGTCCAGTTTTGCCAACCCCAGTTGTTGAAGAGGCTGTCATTTCCCCCTTGTATATCCATGGCTCCTTTATCGTATGTTACTTAGCTGTATATGGTTGGGTTTATATCAGGGCTCTCTGTTCTGTTCCATTGCTCTATGGTTCTGTTCTTGTGCCAGTACCAAATTGTTTTGATTACTGTGGCTTTGTTGTAGAACTTGAAGTTGGGGAGCATAATCTCCCCAGCTTTATTCTTCCTTCTCAGGATTGCTTTGGCTATTTGGGGTCTTTTGTGGTTCCATATGAATTTTAGAACTATTTGTTCTGGTTCATTGAAGAATGCTGTTGGTATTTTGATAGGGATTGCATCAAATCTGTAGATTGCTTTAGGCAGGATGGCCATTTTGACAATATTAATTCTTCCTATCCATGAGCATGGGATATGTTTCCATTTATTGGTGTCTTCTTTAATTTCTCTCATGAGTGTCTTATAGTTTTCAGGGTATAGGTCTTTCACCTCTTTGGTTAAGTTTATTCCTAGGTGTTTTCTTCTTTTTGATGCAGTTGTAAATGGAGTTGTTTTCCTGATTTCTCTTTCTGCTAGTTCATCATTAATATATAGGAATGCAACAGATTTCTGCAATTAATTTTGTATCCTGCAACTTTGCTGAATTCAGTTGGTAGTTCTAGTAGTTTTGGGGTGGATTCTTTAGGGCTTTTTATGTACAATATCATGTCATCTGTAAACAGTGACAGTTTAACCTCTTTCTTACCGATCTGAATGTCCTTTATGTCTTTGTGTTGTCTGATTGCCGTGGCTAGGACCTCCAGTACTGTGTTGCATAAAAGTGGGGAGAGTGGGCATCATTGTCTTGCTCCCAATCTTAGAGGAAAAGGTTTCAGCTTTTTGCTGTTAAGTATTATGTTGGCTGTGGGTTTGTTGTATATGGCCTTTATTATGTTGAGGTACTTTTCCTCTGTACCCATTTTGTTGAGAGTTTTTATCTTGAATGGATGTTGAATTTTGTTCAATGCTTTTTAGCATCTATTGAGGTGATCATGTGGTTTTTGTTCTTTTTGTTGATGTGGTATATGATGTCGATGGATTTTCAAATACTGTACCTCCTTGCATTTCTGGAATAAATCCCACTTGGTCATGATGTATGATATATTTTATGTATATTGGAGTTCAGTTTGCTAACATTTTGTTGAAGATTTTTGCATCCATGTTCATCAGGGATATTGGTGTGTAATTTTCTTTTTTTGTGGTGTCTTTGTGTAGTTTTGGTATTAGAGTGATGCTGGCCTCATAGAATGAGTTTGGAAGTATTCCCTCCTTGGTTCTGTGACTTTTGTAGGCTTTACTGAGGATTTAGTGGGTTGGAGGAAGGGTCACATTGTAAACTATGTACAGTTCTGCCGTTTTCTGGGCTGTCCTTCCTACTTTCTCTTCTCTCTAGTAAGTGAACTGGAACAAAGCAAGTCAAGTGTATGGGTACAGAAAGGGAACAGTTATGGGGGCATCATTGTACTATCTATTACAGGGGCTCTTGTGGAAATGTCATAGACAGTGTACTTATTACCCTGACTGAACACAATGTAATTCCTTCTTGGCCCCTTTTCAGAGTGTGTGTAAAATATATTAGAAATAGATCAAGTTTTGTGCTCACGGGCAGTATCATCAGGTTAGCCCCATACAGTATTCTCATTTACTCTGAAACATTTTTTTGTGACAGATTTAAAGTTGTTGGCCCATTGTTAAGCTATTGTTTCTCAACTTCAAACTCAATCTTCTGTATTCAGCTTTGTGATGCTGACTTTGGGACTCTGCAATCCTATCCTTTGCCTGGGAATCATTCTGTTGTATTCTTCCAATGATGGACACTGGCCGGTTATTGAAAGCAGGGGGAAGGCAGGAAGGACTGGTTTCTTCCTGTTAGCTTAGTGTTTCTGTCAGCTTCATCCCAACACCAGAACTTCACTTGGCAACGACTATTGGTTCCAGTTCACAACTTCCCTGGGCTCTCATAGAAGCCCCGTGTTGTCCCCCTCTGAGGTACCAGCACCTTCTGCACCGTCCCCACCCCGATGAGGGGTTTGCATTGCCGACTCATGGGGCCTTTGCTCCAAGGTGCTAAGATACAGCAGTAGTCAAATGACACTTCCTTCTCATAGATATGTGACCCAGCTCTGCACAGCCCTTTCTGTGAGTTCCTGAGGTGCCAGCAGCATCTTGGCAATTACTCCTGCTCAGAGGTCTCCATGTCAACTCTTTAAATCAGTTGACTAATGCCTATGTCTCTTCTCAACTTTGGCATCCACAAGGACAGGGAACATATATATTGTGCTTATAGTTGTATCCGCAGGGCCTGAGGAAGGAACTGCCCTGGCTAAAGTACTCTTCGCCTACCTGCATATTACTGAGTCAACGGGCCCTTCAATCTTTCTTCTGCTTGACCCACCAGAGAATTTAACATTGCTGACTACTCCAACCTTCTTAAAACTGTCTCCTCCCTTGGCTTTGGTGATGCCACTCTTTCCTTGTTTTCCTCCTGCCTCTCTGACTCTTACTACAAATTTGCCTTTCTGAAATCTCCTACATATCTCTACCTCTCTTTTTTTCTCTCTAGTTAAACAATGGCTTTATTGCTTGGGTACCTAGACAAATTTATGCAACCAGAGTAGAGTCTGTGGATGACTTGTTTCTGACTTGGCAGGGAGGACTATTTTCATCTTATAATAGCGAGTCAGCCCATGAATACGGCTCTCGATCAGAATCAGATGGAATTTGACATCCTTATCTTTTCTGTTCCTCTCAAGATGCTTCAGAACAAGAACAACAACAGCTTTCTTAATTAAAAGATAGAGATCCTCTGGAAGATCAGGAGCAAGTCCTTTGGACTTAACAATTCGCAAGATTTTATTGCCTGTCACAAAACATACTTGCGGAACACCATGTGAGTCTCTCAGGATCACACCGATTTGTGAGGGAGTCAGGCCCTTCTTGGCAAGTTTGTAGATCTGCTGCTTCACATCATCATGTCAACTTCAGCCATGTGTGGGCTGCTTGGATGGTAAGGTAGTGCCGCCTGGGACAGACCCTTTCTGAGAGCATGCATGTGACCCATGATGGTGGCAGTCAGGAGGCTAAAGGGATACCTTTACCTTTCTTTACATCTGCTGCCACTGGTTGGGTCCAGTCTGCCATCACCTCTAGTGTAGCAGCTTCCAGGCTTGTCTGCCTCTAACTTACACTCTACTATGACTGCAGAGCAATCATTGTGAAACATAAATATGATGCCACTCCCCTTCTTTGGACTCTTAAATGGTTATATACTGCCTGGAGTTAAAAGCTCAAACTCCTTATGATGACAGATAAGGTCTTTCATCACCTGGCCTCTGCTTACCCATACAGCCTTCTTTTCTACCATATTCCCCTTGTGCTAGGGAAATGTGGGACTTCTGGGGAGTTTCCCAGTCAGCTGTGTTTATCCATACCCCTATTCCTTTGCCTGTGCTATTCTGTTGGCCTAGAATGCCTTTTCTTTTTATGTTCTTTCTCTCCAATAAACACCTTATCTTTCAAACACAGTTCAGATTCACCTCTGTGAAGTGTTCTGTGTTAGAGAATGTCCTTCCTCTATGTTCCCACAGAATTTTGTACATAAAGCTATTGTACAATGAACATTACATGTACATTGCATGAACATTTATAGTTTGTGAGTTTGGAATCTCAGGGAAGAGCCTTGATTTTCTTTCTTTCCAATCGTGGGGTTGGCATTATGTAAGTATAATAAATGTTTGATGAGTGAACGAGTGAAAAAAATGAATGAATGAATGAAAATCACATGCTGAAAGAAGGGGAGAAAGTTAAGAAGACAGAAGTTTACTTTGCAGTTGGTTACTGTATAGGTGGATGAGTAGCTGTTTTTCAGAAAATGGATAAAAATTCTCAAAGAGGAAAACAGATGGCCAAAGCCAAAATATAGCGGGGACAACTCACTTGCACATTTACACACTTGAGAGAATGACTGGAGGACCTATAAGTTCCAAACAGTCAAGCAGGAAGCTCCCTACGTGAGGGCAGGGACTGGGGATTCTCAGTGGGGATCAGTAGCTGTTCCCTCTGGAATAGGGTTGCCAGGTGCTGCCTGATTTCCTTGGTTCTGGCCCCATAGATGATGGGGTTGACCAGGCATGGGAGCAGCAGGTAGAAGGCACTGAGCAGGTTGTGCACATCCTGGGAAGTGGTGTGGGCCACACGGTAGACGACAGATGAGGACATGGTGGAGGAATAAACAGTGAAGATGACCAGTAGGTGGGAGCCACAGGTGTTGAGGGCCTTTGAGCGGGCCCCAGCTGATGAAATCCGGACAGCAGCATTGATAATGCGGGAGTAGGAGGTTCCAAGTAGCAGCATGTCTAGGACTCTGTTGAAGACACGGAGAGTGAGCCCCACAGTCTTGTTTAGGGAGATGTCCCCACAGGACAGCTTCATCAAGGCCATGTGCTCACAAGCAAAATGATGGATGATGTTCGAGCGGCAGAAGCTAACCCGAGAGGCCAGCCCCACCACTGGAGCAACAATGCAAGTGCTCCTGACAGCTGCCACCCCCACCAGGCCAGCCAGCAAGTGGCCTGTCACTATTTCTGGGTAGCGGAGAGGACAGCAGATGGCAACATAGCGGTCCAGGGCCATGACCAGGAGGATGTTGCAGTCAAAGACAATGAAGAAGTAGATGCAGAACATCTGGACCAGACAGCAAGGCAGGGAGACGCGGTTGAAGTGGGTGGAGAAGCTGAACAGCATGGCGGGCACCACGGTGGTGGCAGTGCAGATGTTGACAGCCAGGAGCAGGGCGATGAGCAGGTACATGGGCTGGTGCAGGCTCCTCTGGGCCACCACCGTGTAGGTGACCAGGGCATTGGTGGAGACGATCACCAGGTAGAGGCTGAGGAAGGGCAGCACCAGGAGGGCTCGGGACTCCTGCAGCCCCGGGAAGCCCACCAGGAGGAAGCTGGTGTAGGACACACTGGAGCTGCTGTTGCTCCACCCTGACATTTTCCCTGGGGAGCAGGATGGCTCTGGGAAGAGGGAAACAGGAGGTCTGGTGTTAGAACCCAGCCTACCTGTTCCAGCTTCACCAGCCTGCAATGGGGGCTTCACCTTCATGAACTACAATATTTCTATAGAGGAAATAAAGAGTTAATTGTTACCATTTAGTGCAATACTTAAAAAAAAATTAACTGCTTTCCACAGCTCCAATCTTTTGTTTTTCCTTTCTTTTTCTATAAAAAGTGTTTATTTTTTCACTAACAAACCTATTGAAGACCTAGTTTGTGCCAGGCACCGTGCTAGGGCCTGGAATATACAATTAAGAATCGATTGTGTTTGTCTTGAATGAGCTCACATTGTACTGAGGAAGATTGAAATGACATGTAAGAAATAAAATACAGTTAATTAAAAAAGATATATGCACCTCTATGTTTAATGCAATGTTATTTATAATAGCCAAGATTTGGAAGCAACTTAAGTGTCCATTGATGGATGAATGGATAAAGAAGATGTGGTGGATATTCACAATGGAATCTTATTCAGTCATAAAGAGAAAAGAAATCCTCTCATTTGCAACAACATGGATGGATCTAGAGGGTATTATGTTCAGTGAAATAAGCCAGGAGGAGAAAGACAAGTACACATGATTTTACTTATTTGTGGAATATAAACACAAAGCAAAAAGTAAAACAAGGAACAAATCGGCAGTAGGCTTATAAACACAGAAGTGACTGGTGGTTACCAAGTGGGTGGAGGTTGGGTGAGGGGGTGTCTAGTGGAATGATAAAGGGACACAATAATTTGCAATCACAATATAAGTTGATCATGGGGACTGTTGACCAATGTGATGTACATTTGAAACCAACATAAGATTGTATAATTAATGACACTTTTGTAAAAAAAAAAAAAGATTGGGAAGAAATACATTAAAATATAAAAAAATAATTTCCACAGCCACCCCAGCCTTTAGCAACCACCACCCCTATCAATCAGTAGCTGTCAACAGCCAGGTAAGACCAGCAGCAAAGATTACCATTTACTAAAACCCCAGGTGATAGCCATTTTTAGCAATAAAGTATTTTTAAATTAAAAAAAAAAACACAGAAGGCAAGTGCTGTTTTTTTCATTTCACACAGAAGTGCTGGAGTAGAGTTCTGGATTTACAGAGAAGGTGGCTGAAAACAATTGTGATCCTTAGCCCAACACTCATCTGGAGAGGGTAGGCTGAGTATGAAAGAGAGCTTCAGGAGAGAACTGGTGTTTTCCTCTCCCAGGCCCCACGGGGTTGGGGAATGCAACAGGAGAGCTCACGCCTCATCTTGAACTGTGAGAGCAGCTTTAGGAAGATAAAGCCATGAACCTGAATTGTATCCCCATGAGTATGTTTTGGCCTACCACTTTTAGTAACCCTATCAAAAATGGAGTTGAGTAGACCCATTTGTTTACAGGGAATTTATTTTTTGTTGTCTAGAGAGTACCTCTTTTTTTCTGGCATTACATCCTATTTAATAATTGATCCCAAGAGTTTGATAGGGATTGACTTTGAGTTGCCATTACCCTTCTTCCTCTCACTTTGGTGAATTGGTATTCTTGTCAATTTCTATTCTTTCTCCATAATTTATCAAAGCATGTTGGGAGGAAGCCATGAAAACATCTGTTCTTTCAATGACCTGTGCATTAACTCTTACTAGCATAGTCAGATGTTCTCTTAGGATCGCTTCCCCATCTTGGACTTTATTTCCTTCTCAACTAGGCTTGTTCTGCCTTGCTTGGTTTCAGAGTATTTTCTATAATATAAAAAAATAAAAATGGGAGATGAGCAGTGTTCTCTGTCATCTTTTCACACTCTACCATCTGACCAAACCTTATGGAGCACCGTTTCCTTTGTCCTTTCTCCCTCTGTCTGCCCCTCTCTCCACCTTCTCATCCTTTCCAGGAACAATTTGAAAATTCTATTTTCCCCAACACTGGCTGCATAATTATTGCCCCTTGAGGAAGTGGGACCTCTAATCCTGTGGAGGCCATCCTAGGCTGCTCCAAAGTATCAGAGAAGAGGAGGCAGTGGAGTGGGGACCCTGGAACCAGGGTTCATGGAGATGACCCTAGTCCAGGGCTGAGGCTGTCATGGAGAGAGTGGGAGGAAGGCAGGGACTCTCAGACCTCAGGCTGTTTAGTGGAAGAGAGTCACAGGGCAGGGAGAAGGGAAGCTGGTTAGCTCTGTTTTTCACTGGCCTCCAGCTAGGATTGTAAGATCAGGGAACCAAGGCACCTGAGGTCTACCGAGTGGAAGTCCAAGACCCTTGGAACATCAGGATGGGGCTGCCCATGAGGGGCAGAGTGCAGCCTCCCAGCAGGAGTGTGGCTCCCTTTAACATAGCCTGATCAGTGGTCCCTCAGCATCTGCTTCCCTCCTCCTCATGTTGGGAAGGGTAAAGTTCTCCTGCGGTCCATCTTATTTTTGGCACCCATCCTCTTGTGAGACAGACATCACAGGGTGGCCTAACTTAGCATGCAGCCGAGCCCACTGTTAGGAAGTTTTCTTTGTTGAGTCATCATCATTCTCTCTGAAGCTTCCTTGCACAGCTCCTGGTTGTGTTCCTGGGGGTCACACAGAGCCCATCTTATCTACAAAGCCTAGTTCTTTAGGAGGAGGTCTCAGGGCAAATGTTTGGGTTGGGTTAAAGGTGATCCCGACAGAACAGTGTGCTGGGTGCCTCACAGGGGACAGTACAGGGCTGGGACTGGTACTGAGAAGGAGAAGAAAGGCTGGATTGGTGGGAGGCCAGATGGGAAAGAACTCAAAGCCAAAGGAGGCAGGAAGCTCCTGAGGACACGGGACGGGACATGGAGCAGGACATCATGAATCCTGGGCAAAGGACTTATGTGATTCTCATTTATAAAATCGATGTGTTCTCATCCATAAAATGAGAGTAGCAATATTGGCCTTGCAAGATGATGGTGGGGGGGTGTTCAATTGCTGGAAACTGTAAAGCTGACAGGCAGTGTAGGTGAGGGACACTCTTACTCAGTGTCTCTTTGGGAAAGAAAAGGAAGTGTGTTTGGGGCATGATCCCAAACATTAGACATGAGAAGGGAGTTTGGGGACAGAGGAAAGCCTGCTGCCATGGCAAGTGGGCTTGGGGACATACCTGTGGCTCTTGCTTCATTCTACTTCTGAGTTTGAAGCCATAGGTCTTGTAAAATCACAGTTTCCATCTGTCCAGAAAAGATGCATTCCCCACTCAAAGAGTTGGGCCTTTCAGGGCATTAGCAGTCACCAGTGCTAAGAGAGAGCTCTCCTGATGGAACCCTGAGTCCTCAGGCCCAGACCTACTGCTGTGTCCAAGGCTGGGGTGGGTTGGGTGGGTGGAGAGACGAAGCATAAACTGATGTAAGACCCATTTTGAGCTGCCTCATGACTCATATCTGTAGGATATGATATATATCCAAAGGAGAGGAATGGGTTTTTTTTTTTTATTTTGTTATCATTAATCTACAATTACATGAGGAACATTATGTTTACTAGGCTCCCCCCTTCACCAAGTCCCCACCACAAACCCCATCACAGTCACTGTCCATCAGCATAGTAAGATGTTGTAGAATCACTACTTGTCTTCTCTATGTTGCACAGCCCTCGCTGTGCCCCCACACACTATACATGCTAATTGTAATGTCCCCTTTCTTCTTCCCCGCCCTTATCCCACCCTACCCTCCCATTCTCCCCAGTCTCTTTCCCTTTGGTAACTGTTAGTCCATTCTTGGGTTCTGTGATTCTGCTGCTGTTTTGTTCCTTCAGTTTTTCTTTTGTTTTTATACTCCACAGATGAGTGAAATCATTTGGTATTTGTCTTTCTCCGCCTGGCTTATTTCACTGAGCATAATACCCTCTAGCTCAGGAATGGGTTTCTTTTATATCCTTGGAAGAGAAAAAGGAGTAAGGGGGGCTCTGTCTGCCACAACATGGCTCTGGGCTAGGCTTAAAAGATGGCTCAGAAAACTTTTCCAAATTTGAAGACCTTACAAACCTGGGGTTAGAGGCTGGGAAGATGGAAACTTGGGGTGATCTCTCTTTCGCTCTGAATTGGGGGAGGTGGGGCACTTGGCCAAAGGAATAGCAGTGACCAGGGTGGTCTTTGGAAGTCCCCACTGGCCTTTGGAAGTCCTGACTAGCCCTAACTCCCTGGGCAAACCCTGACCTGCTGTGTCCCAGGTGAGAGCCTCCCCTGGTTGCCTGCCTGGCCAAGCACCAACTTTCTTACTTACCAGGACTTACACAGGTATGAGAAGTAAGGAACAGTCGGATCAGGCCTGGGTACCTGACTGTAGTTAAATCCACTCCATTCCTCCCTGAGGGAATCCCCAGAACTTCCCAGTCCCCACTCCCAGACTCTGACTTGGCCATTAGCAGGGCCCCAGGGATAAGCAGGATGAAATCATGCCCCATGGGGTCCTGTGGGCAGAGGGGGTGGTGAGGGGATAGTGTGAGCAGAGAGCAGCATCTTGATACAGACTTGCTAGAGGAATAGTGAAGGGCTTGTTTGGGGGAGCTCAGGGTTCCTACAGAGAGTGGTTCTCCAGATGCTGCCTTGAACCTCTGCCCCTCCTCCCCCATTCCTTTCCAAGTGATCTCATCCACCTATCATTCTGAATGACCGACACTGACCCCATATCTCTATATCAAAATCTCTCCCTTTTACCCTAGACCCATTCAATTGGCTTTTGGAAATGGACACCTGGATGTTCCACAGGAATCTCAAACATATCAAACGTTGCCCTGAAGTCATGCCTTTATACAAAAACATTGTCTTTTTGCCAGGCCATATGCTAGGTGGGTGGAGTACAGCAGTGAGTAAGTAATGTCCTGTTTTTCCTGAGTGAGTCCACATTCTCCTGAGCAGGCTAGAATGACAAGCAATGGTGAAAAAGCAGTGCGTAACAGGATGTTAAAATGACTCCTTTAACGTGTCAGTTTTGGCTGAGGATCAAAGAGGCTAAGAACAAAACAAAAGTAAATACTTCCTTATATTCCTAAGGTGAGGTACTAGACCACGAGGACGGCTACTAAAAGAGTTGGCTGATAGCAGTTGTTGGAACCCTTAACCCATTACCCACCTGGAAAGTTTAAGAAAGGTGAGTGTTGTACATTCTTAGAATGTCTTTGAAGAAAGGTCCTATTTTTCCTTCCCAACATGGGGGCTAGAAGAGGTGCAGTAGTGAGTTTAAAATGTGTCCCTTGCACTTTTGAACAATGCCGGGACTGCTATTTGACACGTCAGAGGTGACTCAACATGAAAGGCTGTGGCTTCAGCCACCGATGGTCAGGCCAGGAGACAGGGCGCCATGGAAGCAGCACTTCCACTGTTTTTCTGACCACAGTATGCAGCAGCCTGCCTCACTCTAATCCCTGCCCTGCCCAATCCTATCTTTATGTAAAATTTTGATATTTTGTTCATCATGGATTGTTTTGGGATTGCTTTGATTTTTAAAAATATTGCATTAAATTATTATTATCCTGATTACCAGTCTTCTGGCACCCTCTTGAATTTTGCATCTTAGCCCCACCTTTGTTTCCGTGAGCTGGCCACAGACAGTAACCAGGCTGGAACAATCTTGAAGGTCCTCCAACAGTCTGCTGAGGTGGGGGTGTAGGGCCCGACAGTAATAACTACTGGGAGCTATGCTCCGTGGCTGAAACCAGGGGAGGTTATCACAGTCCACCAGACAAATGCATTGCTCAGAAAACATGTCCATGAATACTACCTGCTTTAATTATCTGCCAAACCCAGGATGGACCAATGCCAGGTTAAGTGAAGCCATTTGTACCTCTGATCTAGTTTCCAATCTTCTGATTTGGTGAAGTGCAAAACCATGAGCTGCAAAAGTAAGGAGAGGACAGAAAACACAAGAAGATACTTAGGGGCAAAGCTATCTGCGGTTCTGTTTTCCACCAAGGCATCCAGTTTGAAGGAGGTGCAAGTGATGGTGGAGAAAGTTTAATTTCAGAGTTTGGAGCTCTTCTCATTAAGTGGTATTGGCTATTTCAATTTTATTAGCATTTCCAGACACTCTCTTATAATCTCTTACCATGATAGGACATGGGCTTTACTTCTCTTACACAGTTTGTTTTGCCTTTTCTGGTTTCAAGGTATTTTCTCATGGTATGGGGATGGAAATACAATGAGGATGAGCAATTTATTTGTTCTTTCTTAACATTGTTCCACCTTCCCAGGTCCACAGAACCCTTCTTTTTTGCCATTTCCTTCCTCTCCAAGAGCTGATTGCAGAGCTGTACCCTGCATATGGCCAATCCTCCCTGCGGAACTTCTGAGGCTGTCCCAGAGGTGCAAGGGAGGAGAGTATGAGGTGAGGACCCTGCACCCAGTGCTAGGGCAGGCGGCCGTGATCTAGGGCTGGGACTTTCACAGGGAAGCAGAAGGAGCTGAAAGGAAGGCTGGACTTGGCCAGATCTCAATGAACATTCGATGAAGGACAACCACACAGTCGTGCAGCCATCACCATTATCTTATTTCAGAACATTTTCATCTTCCTAAAAAGAAACCCTGAACCCATTAGTAGTCATTCCTTAATCTGCCCTGCCGCCAACCCTTGGGAGCTACAAATCTACTTTCTGTCTCCATGGAATTGGCTATTCCAGACATGTCATATAGATGGAATCAAGCAATGGAATGGAATCACTTAGCATGATGTTTTCAAGGTTCATTCTTGCTGTAGCATGTATCAGAGTTTTATTCCTTTTTATGACTGAATAGTTTCTATTGTGTAGATACAGCATATTTTGTTCATCCATCCATATGTTGATGGGCATTTGGGTTGTTTCCGCTTTTTGGTAATTATGAATATTTCTATGATCATTCACGTACAAGGTTTTGTGTGGACATATGTTTTTAGTTCTGAGTATGTACCTAGTACTGAAATTGCTGGGTCATATGGTAATTCCATACTTTCTATTCTGAGGAACTGCCAAACTGTTTTCCAAAGTGGTTGCAAAATTTTACATCCCAATCAGCAATGTATGGGTGTTTTCATTTTTTTTCACATCCTTGCTAACACTTGTTATTCTCTATCTTTAAATTTTTGCCATCCTGATGAATCTGAAGTGGTATCTTCTTGTGATTTTGATTTGTATTTCCCTAATGATTAATGTTGTTGAATATCTTTTCATGTACTTTTTAGCTGTTTATCTTCTTTGGATAAATGTCTATCCAAATCCTTTGCCTATTTTTCAGTTGGGTTGTCTTTTTATTGTTAAGGCATAAATATTCTCTATATATTTTGGATACTAGACCTTTATCAGATATGATTTGCAAATATTTTCTCCCATTCTGTGTGTTGTCTTTTCACTTTCTTGCTGGTATCCTTTGCAGCACAAAAGTGTTTACTTTTGGTGAAGTCCAGTGTATCTATTGCATCTTTTTTCTCTTATGATGCTACTATCATATGTAGGAAACCATTACCTAATTCAAAGTTATGAAGATTTATTCCTATGTTTTCTCCTAAGAATTTTATAGTTTTAGCTTTTACATTACATGTATGATCCATTTTGAGTTAATTTTTGCATATGATGTGTGGAAGGGATCCAACTTCATTCATTTGCATGTGGATATCCAGTTGTCCCAGTATCATTTGTTGAAAGGCCATTCTTTCCTCATCAAATGGCTTTGTCACCCTCATCATTCCCATATTCTTTACTGCAGTGATCCCATGTCTTATCTCAGTGATGCTATTACCACCCACATGGTGGTTTAAACTGGAGAGTTTGCTTGTGTGGCCCTGAAAGTAGGGTGATGAGATCCTTGATTTCTCCTGCTCTGCCCTCCTTTGTAAATATTTCTGCTGGATGTTCTCTCCTCTCCAACCTCACTAGGACTGCCCTGTTCTGGGTCACATCTTCTTTAGCCTGTCCAGCTTAGTGCCTTCTAGTTCATCTCCTTTCTCTTGTTCCCTCATCCCCAGCACAGACTCAGCCTAAAGTGAAAGGGAACCTACTGAATATATATATATATATTTTAAATTTGAGTCCTTGTTAACTAGTTAGATGAAAAATGGTATTTCATTGAATATCTGAATTTGATTATAACTGATGTTGGACATTGTTTCTATGTCTGTCTAGGTGTGTTCATTTTCTTTTTTTATTAGCAGGCTGTCTATCTTTTGCATTAGAAGGAAACATTGGGGAAATTATTCTCCTGGCTCCTTCTCTGTCAGGAAGTTATTTTCCTGGCTCCCTTTCTGGGTATGTTCCCCTGCTGAAGCCTTAGTTGGGTGTCCTTCTACAATTTCTCTCTTTGGATTTCTAGAACCATTCCCTTCACTTGTCCCTTCTGTCTTGGGGTGGTCTTGGTTCTCTGCTGTTACATACACCAGGGAAGGCCCCATGCCTTATTGGCTTCCTTTAGCCCTGTCTGTGTTTTTATAAATAGGATCTCATTAAACTCCAGCTGTACCAGTTTCTTTCATTACTCAAACTCTGTACAATCCATAATCCTATCACAGAATGCCTGCTATGTACATACTTACTTCTGTTGTTTAAAGTTTCCTCTAAGACTGTAATTTCTTGAAAAGCTGGACAATTAACTTAACTCAAAGTTGAGTGCTATATGGTGTCTAGAATGTGCTTTGCTTGTCATAGGTATGGTGGAGGTGATCTCACGGGCCTGGGCTTTCTTCTCTAGAGATATCTTTGTATTTTCTTGGAAAATTTGAATGGTTTTGGTATTTTATTACCTTTAAAAAGAAAATTATTTTCTAATATTCCAGAAAAGGTCATGACCATCTGTGTGAAATTTCCATTTCTATAATGCATTTTGTCTTTTCACCCTGGCAGAATTCTTCCAGTACTTAAATTTACTTTTTGCAAGTTAGCCCTTATAGAGCTGTGCTGTCTCCTGCAGTTCCTGCGGCTGCCACCAGGATGATGGTAGGGCTTTATGATTGTTTCCGCCCCTCAACTTGCTGGTCTCCAAGCATAAGTGATTGAAAGGAGGCCAGCTATTTATTCATATAACTACTTATTAATACTAAGCAATTACAAATTTCTAACATTATGTAACTGGTTAATGGAAGGTACAATTTAAATTAAGATTTCAAAGCTACAGACTATAAGCTGTAATGTTTTGCCTTCGTGTTTCAAGGCAACTTGTTTTTAGTCTTGCTTAATGTGACTTTAATTTTCTTTCAGGCTTAAAAAAATATTTTTTGTACTATTTTTAATATAGACTTTATTTTTATTCAGCAGTTTTAGTTTCAAAGCAAAATTGAGCAAAATAGTCCCTATATACTCCCTTGCCCCCACACATGCACTGTCTCCCCGACTAACAACAATAATTTTTAATAGTTTTATTCCTCCTGGATTCTAAATGTCAGTAAGTCCCTATGTGATTTTGCATTGAAATCATCTAGATAGTTAAAAATTTAGATTTATAGGCAGTGTGCCAAATCTATTGACTGAGATTCAGCATGAACTAAGGCCTGGGATAACAATGAGTTCCTTTTGATTGTTCTGTGAATATCCTGTTCTTTGATTCTTCTTTGAGTTAAATAAAATAGTTCTCATTATTTACTAAGAGATTTTTTTTTCTTGCAAGTTTTGGTACCAGCTACTATCTAAGTCTCTTTAATGAGGTGAATATTTTTTTAAATGAAATCCTAAATCTAGAAATCCATTGTGGATTTCAAAATATAGAAGTGATTAGCTTTCACTGTGGGGTGGTGGTAGATATTTTTAAAAGAATAGATACAGAGTTATTTACATTCTGTGTAATTCTTTAAAAGAACTGCTAAGGTAAGAGAGATTTAAGAAAATTATAATTGCAGTTGTTGCTTTAACACTGTTTGCTGTGTAGCTATGGATGTATTGATGTTGTTTAATGAGGACTGACAGAAGATCAAAGACTGATGTTAGGATGCTAGGTGGAAGAGCAGGGCTGAGTGAGACTCTGGTTAACCCACTTTAGGGAAGAAAACTAAGAGAAGTTTGTGTGGTAGAGAGTCAGTATGATGGGGACATTGAGTTCCTATGTATCCACTTCCTGTTTTCCTCAATCTCGCCTGGGATAACCAGATAGGTGCGCAGGGGCTTCTTAGAGGTGTCTCATGGCCTTGCCCTCAAGAACAACCTTGCCAGGTGCTGCCTGATTTCCTTGGTCCTGGCCCCATAGATGACGGGGTTGACCAGGCATGGGAGCAGCAGGTAGAAGGCACTGAGCAGGTTGTGCACATCCTGGGAAGCGGTGTGGGCCACACGGTAGACGACAGATGAGGACATGGTGGAGGAAAACACAGTGAAGATGACCAGTAGGTGGGAGCCACAGGTGTTGAGGGCCTTTGAGCGGGCCCCAGCTGATGAAATCCAGAAGGCAGCATGGATAATGCGGGAGTAGGAGGTTCCAAGTAGCAGCATGTCTAGGACTCTGTTGAAGACGCGGAGAGTGAGCCCCACAGTCTTGTTTAGGGAGATGTCCCCACAGGACAGCTTCATCAAGGCCATGTGCTCACAAGCAAAATGATGGATGATGTTCGAGCGGCAGAAGCTAACCCGAGAGGCCAGCCCCACCACTGGAGCAACAATGCAAGTGCTCCTGACAGCTGCCACCCCCACCAGGCCAGCCAGCAAGTGGCCTGTCACTATTTCTGGGTAGCGGAGAGGACAGCAGATGGCAACATAGCGGTCCAGGGCCATGACCAGGAGGATGTTGCAGTCAAAAGCAATGAGGAAGTAGATGCAGAACATCTGGACCAGACAGCGAGGCAGGGAGATGCGGTTGAAGTGGGTGGAGAAGTTGAACAGCATGGCAGGTACCACAGTGGTGGCAGTGCAGATGTTGACAGCCAGGAGCAGGGCGATGAGCAGGTACATGGGCTGGTGCAGGCTCCTCTGGGCCACCACCGTGTAGGTGACCAGGGCATTGGTGGAGATGATCACCAGGTAGAGGCTAAGGAAGGGCAGCACCAGGAGGGCTCGGGACTCCTGCAGCCCCGGGAAGCCCACCAGGAGGAAGCTGGTGTAGGACACATTGGAGCTGCCGTTGCTCCACCCTGACATTTTCCCTGGGGAGCAGGATGGCTCTGGGAAGGTAAGAGGAGCAGGGGGCCTGATTTCTGTACTTTGACCCCTACCAGGGCCTGCCCCAGCTTCACCAGGCTTTGATTTTCATGAGAGTCCAGTTTTCCTACAGAAAAAATGAGAAGTTAAAGGTCCTAACTTAATGAGATACACATCAATAAATATTTGTCTGCATTTCAAATAAATTCCTCAGGGTGGATATAGAGTTACTGGGTCAAAGATAAGAACACTTTTGAGCATGCTAAGTGGATTTCCAAGAAAATTGTCAGTTTTGTCACTCAATCATTGATGCTAGCATTAAATTAAAATGATTCTAGGGCATGCTTTAGCAGGACATCTCCAACAGCAAATTAATTACAAATTATTTACTTGCACTACCTGAAAGACATCTGTACTATTTGATATGGATCTTTTCTCAGTAATAAACATACAAAGATCAGTTGATAAATGTCTAGAATAGACAATTCAAAGAAAAAAAAGAGAAAAATGACTAACATTCATATATAAAAATCTCTAAACTCACAAATAATCAAATAAATGCTAAATAAGGTTTAACAGAGCAAATTAGGACATTTTTGCTATAATTAATGCCCAATAATGATACTGGTACAGCAAAATGGGAATTCTTCTAACACCAGATTTTTGAACTCTTTTTTTTAAACACATAAAAAGCAAGCTGGTATAGGGAATATAGCCAATAATAATATTGTAATACCTTTGTGTGGTAACAAATAGTAACTATACTTATCATGGTGAACATTTCATAATGTATATAAATGTTGAATCACTATATTATACAACTGAAACTAATAATAATATGTTAATTATACTTCAATAACAATTGGGGGGAAATTACTGATTAAAATATATTTTTCAATAATTTGATGATTGAAAAATACTATCTCATTTTCATTTAAATGTCCTCTTTTGCAAATTTTCTGTTCATATACTTTGCCATGTACTTTTGGAGATGAAGTATCTCCCTTAGTAATTTAAATATTAGAATCATCCCTTTTGTATCCACTGAAACAAAATTTGTCAATTTTGCTAATATTTTTATTTTCTTTATGATTTTATTAAGATTGTTTTAAATTCATAAACTTAAATCTATTGACATTTCTATTTACGAGCTGGTTTTAAGCAAGCAAGTCTTTCCCCATTCCAAGATTAAAAAATAGTATACTATATTTCGTTTTTTAAAATATGGCCTAATTTTTTATATTAAATTTTGATCCACATGAAATTGATTTTGATATGTGACATAAAATGATAATCTAATTGGTATTTTTTCTCCAGGCAAGTAAATAATTGTTCTTGTTCCATTTTTTCCACCACTGTGTTACTATCTTTATTCTACATTAAGTTCTTCAATGTGCTGGGGTTGTTTTATAGGTAGTGATGTTCTGTTCTTGTGCCAATACCATACTATTTTTTAAAAATAAAAGCTTTATTGAGATATAATTTGCATACCATACAGTTTACCCATAAAAGTGTACAAGTCAATGGTTTTTAGTCACTTCATGGGGTTATACAACCATCACCACAATCAACATTTTCATCACCCCAAATAGAAGCCCTGCACCCATTTGTAGTCACTTCCTATTTGCCTTAATCCTCTAAGTTCTAGACAATCAACCACCTATCTACTTTCTATGTCAGTGGATTTGTCTATTTTGGACATTTCATATAAATGGAGTCATGCCCTATCTATGTGGTCTCTTATGGCTGGCTTCTTTCACTTAGCATAATGTTTTCAAGGTTCAACCATCCTGTAGTCATGAGTATGCTATTCCTTCTTAGTGGCTGAATAACAGTCCAGTGTATGGATATACCACGTATTATTGATCCACTCATCATCTGATGGACATTTGGGGTGATTCCATTTTTCAGATATTATGAATAATGCCACTCTGAACATTCATATACAAGTTTTTGTGTGTGAACATATGTTTTCATTTCTCCTGGGTAAATACCCAGGAGTAGAATTGCTGGGTATATAGTAACTTTATGTTGAATCTTTTGAAGAATTTCCAGATTGTTTTCCAAAACAGCTGCACCATTTTACATCCCTACCAGCAATGTTTGGAGGGTTCAAATTTCTCCACATCCTTGCCAACACTTATTATTATCTGTCTTTTTTATTCTAGCAATCCAAGTTGTTTTGATTTGTGTTTTTTCTAGAGCTAATGATGTTGAGCATCTTTTCATGTACTTATTGGCCATTTGTATATTTTTTTGGGAAAATGTCTTCAAACCCTTTGCCCATTTTTAATTCAGTTATCTTTTATTATTGAGTTGCAAGAGTACTGTAGTATTTTAATTACTATAGCTGTGTAATTTATTTTGATTTCTAATGCAACATCTCTATAAGTGCCTTTGTTAAAAACATTTTTTTTGTTATTTTCAAGTTTTCTTCAAAATTTTAGAATCATTTTGCCAATTTTCAAAAGTAATCCCACTGTATCTTATAAAAATTGGGATTTCATTAAACCTATGATGTAATCTGTGGAGGACTGATATCTTGCCAACAGTCAGTCTTTCCATCCAATATAAAAGTATGGTGTTCTAAGTTTTCAAGTCTTCGTTTATATCTCACAGAAGTTTCTCAGTTTTATTTGTGTAGGTCTGTGACACCAGGCACTCTGTCCACTTCACTCACATTTATCAGAAACCTAATACAGAATCTGATACATAGAAAATAGTATTTGTTGAATAATGAATAGGTTTCCCACATTTCTTGTTAAGTTTATTCCTAGGTATTTTGCTATTTGTTGCCATTGAGAGTATAATCATATCCTATCATAGTTTTGAATTGGCAATAATCTTATATAACAAAGTTATACTGCCAGTTTTAAAATTCCCTTAATTGAAATCATTTTTCAGTTCATTTTATTGGGTAGTCAAGGGAGAATTATCTTCTTCTTTTTTTCTTAAAAGATAATAACTGGACTTTCATTTCTGTTTTATATCCTATTTCATAAACTAGAACTTCCAGAACAAACTAATGATAAGAAAAGGCATAGTTATGTTTTCCTTAACTTTATTAGACTCTTATTTCTCTACTAAGTATGATATTACTTGTTGGCTTGAGATACTCTTTTATGTTAATGAAGTATCCTCCTGCATCTGGTTTTTAATAATGAAAAAAATTGGTAACTTGCATTTAACATTTTCAAATGGTTTTTGGCATCAACTATAATGTATCAATGCTTTTAAAATTAGACCTGTTGAAAAGCAGATATATCACATAGTGTTTATACTTTTAATTCTGCTGAGATTTGTTTGTTAGTATTTTATTTAGAATGGATCCATAGGTTTCTTTTTTGGAACCATCTTTATGAGTTTTTGTTATCACAATAATGCCAACTTCACAATGAATCAACTCAATTTCCTTTTTAAACTCCATTTTCTAGACTAGTATTTAAGGACCGGAGTTATTCATCTTCCAAAAGTTTGGGAAGAAACTCACCGATAAAACTCACCAATAACATTTGGGTGCAGACTTTCTTTGGGGTGATAGTTATTTGGTAATGCTTTCTGATTTCTTTCATGGCAATTAATCTACTCAGGTTTTTAATCTCTTCTTAAGTAAATTTGAAAAATTACACCCTTCTGGTAATTTGTCCATTTCATCAAGAATTTAAAATTTATAGGCATAGACTTCTAAAGGGCAATTTGCATTTCAATAACGCAATTAAATACCTTAACTCAAAGAATGAATCTGTAAACTGGTGATATTTTGAGTCAGGCTCCATCCAGCTCATCTCAAATCACCATATGGAGTAAGAAGCGTGGGCCTTTAGGATGTGTGTGAAAACAACATATATACACACTCCTTAAAACAGTGACACAGTCTAGGATCCATAAACATAACCTATTCTGGAGAAGTGGTTTTATCACAGACTGAATCCTGTAACAAAAACACGGCCCCTGTCCTCACCGCTCAGACTTCACTCATGGCCAGGCAATTGCCTCTCTGACATAAACATGCAGGAGATGGAGAATCAGAGCCTCAGAAATGTGGGCCATCAGAAAGGGAAGATTTCCTACTGACACCCTAGTGGCTTAAAAGCAAGATGAGAACTGCCCAGCTCCCAGTTCCTGTGGGTGGTAGTAGGTGAACCTTTCTGGGCCTCGGTGACCATGCAAAACGTCAGCAGTCAGGGAGACATGGCCACGTTTAGCACAGGACCGTAGAGGTCATCTCGCTTGGCTTTGCCCCTGATTCGGTGCCCCCAGCGGGCACTGCTCTACTGGCTGCTCCCTACTGTATCTGAGGCTATCAGTTCCATGTGCCGGTGACTTTACCTAAACGTCTCTCTTTACCTAGGCCTTCATGAAATCTCATGCAGTATCATCCCCTTGGTCCCAGCTCTGTCTGAGAAGAACCAGAGTACAGGGAGCCTAGGGGAGACCTCTCATCCAGGCTGTGGGCACAGGGAAGGCCCCTCCAGGATGTCTAATCAGAGGATGGAAGTTCAGGTCAGCCAGAGGAAGGGAAGGTGGGGTACAAATAGTCTAATGACATAAACCTGAGAACTGGTGGGGGTGGGATTAGTACTCCAACACCAAGTTTCCTCTCACTGTCACACACCTCCAGGGAGACACCTGGGCTTGGTGCAAGTCTCATGGAAGAAAATTACAAGGGAAAACAAGATGGGAGAGTAGAAGTGAGAGGATGAACGAAACTACTGATTTTCCACTATTGAAGAGACTCAATTTCAAAAAGGAGAGATATAGGATAGGCTTAGAAAAGGATTTCTTTCTGAGAAGGAGCAGGGGAGGAGGGGACATTGGTATGGACTGGGGGTAGCAGCATGATTGTCCAGAGAGAAGATGAGTTCAAGGGTGTGAGTTCAAGTCACCCTCCTCCCTTGTGCATGCCCTGATCCCCGACTCCCACCGTCACCTCCCTGGCAAGGGCCTCCACCCCAGCCTCCATGGCCCTCCCGGGCTGCCCCCTGAGCTGATACTCACCCAAGCACAGTTGGGCAGCAGCAGAGAGAAGCAGCGGGGCTCCCTCAATGCAGTTAAACGCACTCCGACTCCTCCCCTAGGGAGCCCAGGCTCTGGCTCAGCCAATGGGTGGTGCCTGGTGACTATTCCTCTGTCTCCTGGGGCCTCTCAGGCCCATCCTGGAGCCTGGCCTCCAGACATCCAGGCCAGGCCCTTCTTACTGCTCTGGGCTGCCTAAAGTCCTGCTCTAGAGCTAAAGACATTGAACTCAACACAAACAAGGGGAATTCAGACCTCACACCCCAAACTCAGGCTGCAATCCACCCCAGGGATGGCTTTGCCAAAGTTGGGGTGGGGTGGGGACACTCGTCTGCATAGCAGGCAGGCTCTAAATGTCAGTGATGAAGAGTAAAGAGCCCCAAGGAAGAACGCCTACTATATGGGAATTTTTGAAGGGTCAGTGGCACTTAGATGACATTTATGGGAGAAAGGCAAGAACTGGAAGCAGAAGAATGAAGTTGGGAGGAGGTCCTTTTGAAGCAAGGATATGATCACCCTATTTTAGAGGTGGGCCATCTAGGGAAAGATACTTTCAGTGGCTTATTCAAGACCAGCAAATCTGTGCAATGCTGCCGTGGGTCATCTGACCCAAATCTGGCTCTCCTCCCTTCACCTCTGACTGTCGTTGCTGCCCTGGGCCCAATGGAGGAGCAGATGGGAGTCAGGGAGGGCTTCATGGAGGATGGGATATTCGAGCCAGGACCGGAAGGTTCAGAAGCAGCCACAGAGGCAAAGAGGAGGGGGGCCTGGGATGCCTGAGGCTGAGACTTGACATGAGGGAGAGGAATTGCAATGGTGGGTACTATTGATATCAAAGCCTCTGACAGGTGGCCAAGGGCAGGATCAGTCAGGATTGCGTGGTCTGGAGCCCAGGAACCACCCCAGCCGCACACCGTGGAATCTGGCTTGGGCTTGCTTCGGGTCTGCTGGGTGGAGGTGGCAGCAGGTGGTCAGAGGTAGCCAGCGGGCAGCCAGGCCTGGAGGGTCTCAGAGGCAGTGGGAGCTCCTAAAGCCTGCTCACCCTCCAGGCCCAAGTGTGAGGTCTGCCAAGGGGGGTGGGGCTTCCTCACACCAGGCTGAGCATGTGCGCTCTCCTCCCTGCTTCGGCTCTCCTGTTTCCTGTTCCCCGGGCCCAGGGCAACCCTGGCACTGGGGTCAGCCACTGGTGCCCTTCTTGCTGGTGTGGGACCTGGACTTGGAGGCAGAAGCCCAGGCAAAGTGGTCTCCTCCAGGCCCCCGGCAGCTCTTGCTGGACATAACATATGTCAGCTCACATGGGGGCCAACTCAGACCTCTGAGAACGATTTGCTTGCTATTCTTAAACCTCTGTTAACACAGAGAAGCAGAGCTGACCTTGTCACCCTCTAGTAAAGCCTGTAGAGACTGCCACTGCCTAGCAGGTAAAGGCCAGGTTCCCTCACAGGCATTCAAGGTTCTCATCGCTGAGGGGCTGCTGTACTCCATCAAGGCCAAAATACCATCTACCCCTCTGCCTGACCTGTCCTTCCCCTCAGGGCCACCTGGCTGCTGTCTGTGTTTGCTCTAGGACCTTAGGTGCCACGTGGTGCCAGAAGCCCCCCCTGTCTGCTTTTGCCCCAGCTGCTCTGACTTGCTGCAGTGTGAGACGTCTCTGCATCTGAGATTCACATTGCAACCCGCTGTGGGGGACACTCTGGGGGACACAGTGCGTAGCTGGGACCCCCTGGCAGCTTCCCACTCCCACCCCAGGACTCTGGGGCAGCCCACTTGTCTCCTCTCTCTCGTCGTTTCACCCCTTCTTGGCCCCCACGGCATCCCTGCCCTAAATTCTCTTCTTCAGATTTCTCTCCCAGTCAAGCTAGTCAGGATCCCCTATATCAAAACCTTTCCAGTGAAACCCGAAGTTCACTCACACTGATACTGAAAGGCCTGGTGATGGCTGTGCTTGGCTCCGTGAGGAGCAGTAGTGGGTGTCCTGGCACAGGGAGTTGGTGGGGAGGCTTTCTGGGTCCAGGAGTCTCACTGAAGTCCCTGGAATCTGCCCTGGATGATCATCCACTCCGGGCAGGGCTCCTCAGGGCCCCGACCTGCGTCTCTCTCCCCGATCCCAAGCACTGGCGCCAGCACCTGAGCACACAGTGTCTCCACGTGCACAGAGCGGAGGCAGCGCTGAGAAGCAAGTCCCAAAGCCTGAGGTCTGACACAGGCTTGGAGACATAGACCTCTCTCCTCCCACAAAAGAAGGGCGCTGGACTGGGTGACCTCTCATGGCCTTTCCCTTCCAAGATCAAACTTTGCATGTTCCTAACAAACTTGGGTGACTAGAAAGCTTTTTAAAAAAAAAAAACATTTTATTGAGGTGTGATTGACTTACAAAAAGCTGCACATATTTAATGTATATAGCTTGATGAATTTGGAGATAAGTATATACCTACAAAACTATCACCACTATCTCTGCCATAAACATACCATCACCTCCAAAAATGTCCTCCTGCCTATTAATTCATTATTATTACTATGATAAAACACTTAACATAAGATCTGCCATTTCATGGTCCTCAACTGACTTGATTTTCCCTGCACACTGGGGAGGTGGAGGTGCCACCCACTTTGCAGCTGTGGGAGCTGAGGCTTAGCGCCAGCAACCTCCCAGCCCCTTGGTAGCCAGACGGGACCTGGGGCTGGATCCGCACTCCTTGAGTCTCCTGGGCCCACTCTGATAGCTGGGGTGCTGGAAGGCCCCTCAGTGTTGGGAATATTGGGGTGGCTCTTCTCTCCATGTGAGGCAGGCAGGAAACAAGGACTAGCCAGGTCCGCTTCTCTTGCCTACCCTGCTCCCTCAGCCTGAGGTCCCCCTAGTCTTGCTGTGGCCAGTCTTGAAAATGGTCCTCTGTGCCCTCAGGCAGACCCTCTGGCATCTCCACCTGTAGCTCCTCCTCTGGGGAAGGGGCCAGGAAAACCTTCCATGGGTGCAGGCCAGCAGGCCCCAGCCCAGCTGAGGGGTCTCCCTTTTCCAGAGGGGCAGCTCTCAAGTCTCTGCAGGGAGGGGCAGGTCCCTCCAGACAGGCTCCAGGGGCCCACCCTGCCTTGGCTAGAGAGCTTTCAGGGCTGACCCCTGACCCATTGCCTCCAGCCAGGGTGCTTCCCTGCACCAGGTTCTTCCTCCTCCTTAACAGACTCCCCTGTGGGTTCCTCTTTGAGCCCAAAGGAAGAACCGTCAGAGCTTGAGGAGGACAGGGCACCAACTACCTGATCCCCCCAGGTCTTCCCAGATTTGCTTGAGCCTGGGGGCTGACTTTGAAAAGCCATGGGCTCTGGTCCCTGTTATCAGTGGCTGGAGGGATTCAGCCTCCTGTAGGCCCCCTCAGTTGGCTCCTGCCCTGGCTGGCCAGGAGCTAGAGGGAAGAAGCAGTTCATTTAACCAGCTCCTATCCTAGCCAGGTCCTGTGCCTGGGGTATTACATGCTGTCTCATTGAAAACTCCCAGACCCTAGACAGGTGGTGATCATTCAAACTGTTTTATAGATGAAGCAACTGAGGCTCAGAGGGTTGCACTTGGCTGGGGCTCAGCATTAGTAAGTGGCAGATTTGGGAAGTCAAGTCTTTTTCTGATCTCCAGACCTGTAAGACGCTTGGCCTGGGCCTGGACTGGTGGTTACCCACAGCCTCCTGTAGGAATGGGAAATGGGGAGGTGATGCTCTATAGATGGTCAGGTCGGTCCCTGAGCGCAGATCTCAGGTTGAGTGAATGCAGGATTGAATCATAGTGCCTGCTTTGCTGTTTACTTAAGAGAACGGGGTCTTACTGAGAACCCACTGGCCTCACAGTCTGGAGGCCAGGGCCCATCCCTCTATGGGTCTTGAGTACGTGAGGAAGGAGTGGGAGCACTCCACTCTGAGGGTCCTTCAGGCTGAACACTCGAGTCCTAAGAAACCAGGTTGTACATCTGACGACCTCAGGCTGTGGGTAGCAGGAAGGCTGTCAAGTGGCCTGCTATGGCTTGTGTGTGTGTTGGGTAGAGGGGGCCATCTGAGGCTGGCACTCCAAACACCAGGAGGCTTCAGACCTCCGTTGGACACGCGTGCCCTTAACCCCTGCTCTGCATGCCCTACCCTTAAACAAGTTATTTGGCTCTTGGAGGTCCTTTGGTCTCCGAAGGAGGCTTTTGGAGCAGTTTGTGGACTGGCGGCTCTCTAACTGCAGGCTGACCTTCCTCCACACCCTGAGGCCCGGCCAGACCAGGCGCAGCCTGCACTGCCCAGAGTAGCCACAAGGTGGCACCCACACACCATGCCTTGCAGAGCCTCCCGTGCTTACATCATGCTTGGAGTTAGTGTCTGGGGGAAGGTGCAGTCTGTGCTCCACCAGGCTAGTTTGAGAAGTTTCATCCTTGGACATTCCTGGTGCAGCCTACCATCCCCCACTCCCCTCAGGACTGTGAGCCTGAGTGAGTCGGAACATGCTGGTGTCAGGGCCCGGGGCAGGAGACCTGGCTCTGTGCTTCCTTTCTCTGAGCCTTCAGTGTGCTCTCCTGAAAAATGGTCATGATAGTAACACCAACCCCATCTTCATTCACTCATTCAACATATATTCATTGAGAACCCAGAAGGTTGGGTATAGTATATAGCTGTGCACGAGCAGAGCCTCACAGGGATGTTTGGAGATAAAATGAGGTTATGCCTGTTACTTATATAACACACTAACACACAGTACTGACTCTGTAAGTATTAGCTAAGACTTTCTCTCTACTCTTCATGACAACCCTATGTGGCTGGCCCTAGTATAACCCCCATTTTATGGAGGAGGAAACATGTAAAGGCCATACACTTGTCTAAGGCTCTCTGTAGCCAGTAAGTGGCAGAGTGCGGACCTGAACTTGGGCTGATTCTAGGGGAGGCGTCTGTCAGCCTGGACTGTTGTCCCCATGCCTGCATTCCCTTTCTGCACATATTTTGGGAATCTCCTGCTTATCTTACTGACCCTCGATTGTGAGTTCCCTGAGAAAGGCATGGTCTGCCCCATCACATCTCATCCTGGATATCCAGCCCTGTGTGTGTCAGGGACCCTGCAGGGTGTGCCTGAAGGTGGGAGGCTGAGGAAGGCTGTGGTTCCTGCAAGGGTGTCAAGCATTCTCTGGGCAGAGAAGCCCTGGGACTCATTCTGGACTTGCCACCACCAGCTGGATGACCTTGAGCAATGACTTGAGGTCCTGAACCTCAGCTTCCTTATCTGTGAAACAGTGCAGCTATGGTGCTCACCTACATCATGGCTCTGTGATTGGCAGGCCATGCTCACTTACATCACAGCACTCAGGACTCATGATAATCCTGTGGGGCAAGTGTTGCTCCACCAGTTAGTAAATGATGAAGCTGGTGTAAATGTAGGCAAAATGGAGTTTTGTCTTGACAACAAGGGTGAACTAAAATAGAGTCAGGGGCCCTTAATGAAATAGGGTCTGGGTTGGTCCTCTTCTCTGAAACTTACTGTTCTTGGGAGCTGTTGAACTTTGCATTATGTCAAACCATAAACATCCTGAACTAACATCTTCTGTCAGTAACAAAGCAGAATTTTTGCCTAGTGAATAGCCTTAGCAACCAATTATGTAGAGCTAAATGCAGGTTACAATAGCTTTAGCCAATCATAATTTTGAAATGACTCATGCTAGCCCCTTGAAGTTCTCCTTTGTGCCTTTAAAAACTGAAGTTCTCTACCTTCTCTGAGGCATACATGTGGGTTTCTTTCTGAATCTGTGTTCTGGATTGCAATCCCTAGGATCTCAAATAAGTACAACTGATTGTTTGATAGCTTTGCCTTATTTTGGCTGACAGTGGGCTTGAAGAGATTAAGTGACGTCTCTGACCTGTCCTCTCTCCCACTGCACTTATTTCCTGTTTCTTCTTATTGGGAAGGTCAGGGAGAGCATCTATTTGACATGGGAAACTCCAGGGCCTGGTACAGAGACTGGCAAGGGTTAAGGGAACAAACATGTTTTTTTGAATTGCCAGCTCTAAGTCCTGTGCTGTTTCATTTCACCAAGCTATAAAATATCATTAACCACAGTCACTAATGAATGCTTACTCCGCACCAGGACCGTGATTGGTGTTTTGTATACACTGTCCTCAACTTCACAATCTCATGAAATACATAAAACATCCCTAATTTACAGGTGAAGAAACAAAGACTCCGTTAGGTTAAATAACTTGCATAAGTTTACACAGCTAGTTAAGTGGCAGGGATCTGAGCTCAAATTAGTCTCACTTCGAAGCCAGTATTCTGCACAGGGAAAGGTTGTATGAGGTGGGTGAGCTTCCTATCTCTGTTTACTCATCAGCCTCAGTTTACTCATCAGTGAGATAGGGATAACAATCCCCACCTAATGGGGCTTCTCTGAGGAGTAAATGAGCTGATGGATAGAAGGCATTTATCTGGGAAATAGTAACTTTTGCTTACTGCTATCATCATCTTTGCATCAGCCTCTCCCCCAGTCTCCTATGGCTGGTGAGAGGAGACGGCCAAGAGCGGAGCAGCCCCCGTGAACTGCCCCTGGGGAGGCGAGTCCACAATCATGTTGACAACCAGACACTTTTTCCCCTCAGGGAGGCTTGGCCGCCTGAGTGCCCAGGCCCCATTCCCTGGGTGGAAGGGGCTACTGCTCCACCAAGTGTCCCAAGATGGGAGGGCGAGTGGAGAATAGAGGTAGGACACCCCTTGCTAGGATGAGGGTACCCACGGGAGCCCAGATTTGCCTCCGACTGCCAGGCTACTGCTGAGGGTTGCGCCAGCCCCATCAGTGACAGCAGTGCATCAGTGGTGCACCTGGGCCAGGGCAACCTGGAGAGACCTGGGCACCAGCAGGGACCTTGACGCCCTCCAGGGCTGGGAAAGTTTGGGTCACTGCGGAGAAAGTTGTGGCCGTCTGGGAGAAAGTTGTGGCTGCTCAAACTTTTCACAACTCTGAGCTCACTGCTCCCCGTCCCTGAGGTGGCTGAATGATTTGTCTCCAATTAGGCCATAATGAGCTGGACTTCAGGGGCCTGAGAGGCTCCCCTGAGGATGCAGGCTCTGCAGGACACCTGGGGCCCAATTACAGCAGCCTGGGCCTGTCGGTGGGTCCAGCTCCGGCCCGAGCCCCGAGGAGATCTGCTGGCCTCCAGGGGCCCACTTTGCTTACCTGGCTAAACTTTTAATGAGTGGAAATGGCTACTTTTCTCACTTGACTGTGGCCCAGGCAGCCACCTGGGTCCTGCTCATTCCTTCCTTAAAGAGCCAGAGCAATTTCTAGAGTGTGGCCTGCTGCAGTTTAAACTGATTTGTCAATCAACAGACTGGTCATGTGGGGTCCTGATGCGGACCCACTGTGTGACCCTGGGCAAGTTGCAAGCCTCTTTAGGCCTTAGTTCTCAGGGGTAATAATCACAGGGTTGGCTTGAGACCCAGACAAGAGAATACAAACTGTAAAGTGCTGGCTACTTGTGAATGGTCATCATCTTTTTAATTACTGTATGACATTATCCTGGTTGGGACATTGGCCTTGACCCCGACTCTAGTTGAATCAGAGCCAATTTTGCCCTGGGCGTTCACAGATGTCTAGGTTTCTCTTGGCCCAATCTCCCTTTCTCTCTCCTTCCCACCTTCTAGGATGGCAGACAGGCACCACCATGAATGTATGAGCCCCTGATAGTATTAAGTTCAACCCTTACATTACAGATGGGGAAACTGAGGCCTGATGAGCAGGTGTGAACCTGAGATTCTTTCCTTTTCTGGGGCTTAGTAACAATAAGCCTTCATGCATGTGGAGGCCTTTTAGTATATTTTGACCTTCTCAGCAACCCTGTGTGAGGGTAGGTAGGTGTCCATCTGTTGACTTGGTTACTGTGGCTAAGCTTGCAGGCAGGCTCGAAAGCCAGAGTGGCTGTGTTCAAATCCTGTCTCCACCATTTACCAGGCACATCTCTGTGCCCCCGTTTCCTCAAAGGAGAAAGTACTTACCTCATATGGTTATTGTATAAATGAGTTAGAGCCCATGTAGAATATTTGGAACTGGACCTAGTGCACAGTGGGTTCTCAGTGATTGAGATTGGCTGTGTTTATTGTCACCATAATCCAAACCTTTATGCAGCAGACATTAATTGGGCTTCTGTGTGCTAGGCCTTGGGGATGGAGCAGTGAACAAGACTGATCTTTGAAGCTCATGCTCAGTTTTGTGGGGGAGGCAGACACAGAAAGCGATAATCTCAAACCCAGGTGTGTGGCAGGTTGGGGTGGGGATAAGCCAGGGACATGGCAGAGGGGCCCTGACCCCGCCTGAGGGTGGAGGGAGGCACAGTCAGGGAAGGCTGCTCAGAGGAGGTGGGGAGGTGTGCAGTCATCATTTATGGAGTGCTTAAGATGGGTCAAGCCCTGTGCTAGTGCTTTATATCCATTATTTCAGTCCATTCTCAGTCAAACCTGTGAGGCAGGTGATGCTCCTTTTACTGAAGAGGAAACGGATGGTTTCCTCTCTTAGGTCATCAGGTCAGTAAATGGTAGTGCTTGGTCCAGTCCAGGGTTGTGCAACCCCAAATCTTGTCCCCTTTCTCCTCCCATGAAGGTGCTCATGGTGGCATTTACGACAGGCAGATGGTATGGGCATGAGAGGCAGGTGGGCCTAGACGGGGAAGAGGTGTTCCATAGGGAATTCTGGCCTTGCTGAAGAGGGCCCAGCTTGGGGCTCTGCCTCTGGTGGAAAGGCAGGATGGATAGCGGTTTCCAGTAGAAGCCCTGCCCTGGCTCCCGGGTTCCAATCCTCTGAGCACCAGTGTGACCTAGAGCAAGTCACTTAATCTTTCTGTGCCTCAGTGTCCTCAGTAAAATGAGAATGATGATAGCAGCAAATGCTCGTTGTAATTCTAAGTGCTTTTTTCTAAGAATTTTACATCTATTATTTGTGATCTCATGTCTTTTTTTCAGGTGGCACTAACACTTAGGGAGTTGTAAGGTATAAATTAGTTAATACACACAAAACACTTAAAACAGCGCTTGGCACATAGGAAGTATAACAGTAAATTGTTAGTTTTCACTACTCCAGAGTGGCCAGAAGGTCACAGACTAGATCCCAAAAAGTAATGAAGAATGTATTGATAACAACAGTAGTCATAATAAAACATGCCTGCATATCTCTGTAGCGCTTTTCAGTCTGCGGGGACCTGCACGTCTATTCTTTTCATCAGAGACTATGCAGGGAACTGTGTCCCAAAGTATATTTCAAGAACACAGTTTCGCGGGATGCTAGTAGGGAGATGTCTTGTTCAATGCATTTGGAAAACACTTAAACCAAGGTGGAGTTTTCTTGTCTGAGAGACTTTTACTCCCTGAAATGCATCGTCAGTCTGCACAAAAGCAAAGAGAGATCCAATACCCGGTCTTCCTCTGCATTACTGGGTCACGGAATCCCTTGCCCCGAGGAGCCTCCGTGTGGGCCAAAACACCGGCGTCCGGAGCTTTGACTTTCGGTCGCTCGCCCGCTGACTGCGTGCCTTCAGGTCATATGATGCGACCCTAGGCCTCGGTTTCCTGATCTGTAAAATGGCTTTAACAGTACCCATACCAGGGGTCATCAGTGTCATCCTAACTGAGGTAACTGGGGTACTGATGCACACAGCATAATTCCTGGCAAATGGTACGTGGGCAAAATTTAATAGGTTGGACTAGTACCCACACAACCACACTGTGGAGTGGACACCATTATTTCCCCCCCGCAGATCTGCAAAGCTCTCAAGTTAGTGGGTACTGCCCACACCCCTTCAGTTTTGTGTCTGTAGAGCACCCACACAACCCCGACTGAGGGGGCGCCCCGACTTTTCCTCGTATGGGGACGAGGCTTTGGGTGGGGCGGGGAGGCGGCCGGCGCGCAGGCGCGGGCTGGCGGCTGGGGCCCCTCGGTCCGGCCGGGCCTTGACGGCAGCCGCGGCGCGGGGCAGCGTGGGCGCCCGGAGGCCTTCCGCATCCGCGGCTCCAGGAGCAGGCCGTGGGCCCGGCGGCGCGGCCCGGCCACCCCGTGGCCACGGCGGCGCGTCCCGTTGCCACGAGCGGGCGTCCCCGCCCCCGCATCCCGCGGGGCTCGTTAGCTCCGCTCAGCCGGCCGCCGCCGACACGGCCCCGGGGAGCTCGGGGACCTCGCACCGAACGGGCCCGCCGCGCTCTGACGAGGCCCCGGGGAGAGCGGCGGCTCCGCGGAACAGGGAGCGCAGCGCGTCCGCGAGCGCGGGGCCGCGAGGGACCCGCCGCCACCTCCGAGAGCGCCTGGGGTAGGAGCGCCGCCAAGCTGCGGCCGCGCGGGGGCGCCCAAGTCCAGGGAATGAGCGGCGCCCTTTCCTGGGCCCTGAGGCGGGTGCCTGCGAGGAAGGCGCGCGCTACCCGGCCGGTTTGGTGCGCAGGGAGCCAGGTCAGGAGGGCCTGGGGCCGAGGGGTGCCTTGCGAGATGAAGCGCGCATGCTGAGTCTTGTTCCCCCAGCTATTTTGGGATCGACGCTGCAGGCCTGAGGTCACGGGCCAGAGCTGGGTGGAGCTGCAGCAGCACGTCTTGGCTTTACGAATGGTGGATGCCGTATTTAAAACATTTCCCTTAATTACCTGGCAACCTTCTGTTTTTCTCAATGCTGTTTTCATTTCTAGCCTTAAATGTAGTTACTCTTTCTCCTCTGCTTACCAAAGGGAAAAGAACAACAAAATCAACCTGGGAGGTCTCAGCTCCATCTTAAAAATCTGTGCTGTCCGTTGAAAGCAGCCCTGAGTCTCAGGTCGTGCCTCAGCTCTCCAAGTAGTCTGACTATGTCTGTGGTACTTTGGCCTCAGGTGTCCACTGTGGACCTTTGGCAACTTTGTTCCCCTTTTGTTGTGTCATTATCCCCTTGGTCCAGAAAGCTTTAATGTTCCCCTTCTGCAAATAGCTAACCATTCTTTATAAGGTCTGATGCCTCTATGCTGTGCTGCCTCTGGACCATGATGCCTGCTGGTGCCCCGTTAGATTGCACTGGCAAGTAATGATGTCTGTTTGAGGCTGGCTTCCTAGCAGTACTAACAGGTGTTCCTCCACATGTTACTCCCCAAGCTGCCCACTGTGTGTCATGGTCATGTTGGGTGTGGGATAGGGAACATTTGGCTGCCATGTAGAAAAGGTCAAGAAGTTAAGTCTTGGCGAAAAATGAAATTTGGAAGTTACCTCTCTGACTCTTGGAAATCCTGTATTTTATTAAGTGTTTTCTGGTTCCCTTTCAAATGTGCAGGCCGACCGTAAGTTGTGGGTCACTTGAACTACGAAGCAACTTTAATTCCTTTTTTAATACCTCATCTAAAATCAGAGTCCGCCGCTAGAGGACCTCTTCTGAGTTTGTGACTTAGAGTACTAGCTCTGATAGGGACAGTTCTTAGGAAAGGGCTGGAATTGGGATCAGGCTAAACATTTTGGAAGAAGGGAAACAATGCAGTGTGTAAAAATGGATGTCTGCAATTTTGTGCCTCCCCCGCAGAGATTTGTATAGCAGGAGGGGGAGGCAGTTCCCTATGTTCCTTTGTTCCTCTCTGCACCTGGCCTACCCTGTAAGGTTACAGCCATCAGTGTAACTTTCGACTCCACTGCAAGGAAATTAACTTGTCCATGTTGGGTGGCAATTATGGTTACTTTGTTCCTGAAGGTACAGGAATGGCACTGGAGCCAGGTTGTTGTCTGGAGGCTAGGAGAGACCCACCGTGGTGGCACTGCCCTTCTGGCAACTCCTTCCTGTCCCCCAAATAAAATAAAGCAAGCGAACAAAGCCCTTCCAGGGAGCCAATTGTGCCTTCCCATTTGCCCGGGATGATTCTCTCTTTAGCCTCTATTGTTTTCCAAGGGCTTAAGCTGACCCGATGCTTAGTGAGGACCCACACATTGGTAGGCGCCGAGAAAGGAAGTTTTCTTCCTGCTTAGAGGGAAGAGGGTCCCTCCTGGGCCTTCAGGGCTATGCTCCCACCTGTGTGACAGGGAAAAACCCACCAGAGAGGGGTCAGATCCGTCCATGCCACTCTGCTCAGTCTAACTCACCAGGTCCTTGGACAAGTCAGATCTTTGTCCTTATTAGTATGTTGGGCAGAATAGTCCTTAAGGGATCTTTTAACTATTGAGTCTCTGCCTTCCACGTCCAGGCCTAGGTGAGACAAGAGGGAAAAGGGAAGTAGTCTTTGTGCAGATTGTATAGTGCACTTCACAGCAGGGTCTGCAAGAGGGAAGCCTTTGAGAAGAAAGGCTGAGTAAAATCTTGGGGTGGGACAGACAGGTAATGAGTTTTGGGCCAGGAGATGGCCCCTCAGGTTATCATAAAGCATTACAGAGGTTAGAGCTGAGCCCTGGGTACACTGGCTGCAGCAGCCCCGCCTGTGCCAGGGGCGTTTTCCCATCTCCCAGTACTTGTCTGCCACCAAACTTGGCTCTTGTTGCAAAACCGACATGCAATGGTGGCAACAAAAGTGGCATAGACATACAAGGAGGGGAGGGCCACTTTGTCACGGGCAAGGCTGGGTATCATTAGCCTGTGGGAGCTGAGGAAGCAGGTTGCTGGAGTGAGTGGATGGTTCAGGCTACAGTCCTCTGCCCTGGATCATCAGTTTGGCATAGCCAATCACAAGTTATTGAGCCTCTCTCCTAGCCATGCTGGCACAACCCCCTTGCTGCATTTCTGGGAGCTGAGTCCTGTTGGGAGCCAGTGCCTGCCAAAGGCTGGGAGCAATTTATGTCTCTACCCTCTCTGGGCTATTGGCCGGCTGAGTCCCTGCTGCTGTTGGCCATTTCCTGTCACAGATAATCTCTCTGTGGCCCATTCCTGGCAATGAGCCCTCCCTGGCAGAGCAGGCTGCACATGGGCTGTCCTTGCCAGATAAGCCTGCTTCCATGGATGGCACTGGCGCCACTTCCCCTGGGTCCGGGTGGCACCATCCCTTGCAGAATTCTCTGGGGAGCCTTCAGAGTGCCTCCCTTGCTAGTCCAGTACCCGATCACGTTCCTGGATTTTTTAAAAAATTAATTTTAATTTATTGGAATATAATTTATATATATAACAGTATATTGGTTTCAGACATACATTATAATTTCATAATTATATACATTGCTAAGCTCATCACAGTAAGCGTAGTTATCCCTTTACTATCCCAAGATAGTACAATGTTACTGGTTTTATTCTCTATGCTGTGTACTTCCATTCCTGTGACTAATTTATATTATAATTTGAACGTTGTACCTTTTTATCCCTTTCATCTATTTCGTCAATGCCTGTACCTCCCTCCCCTGTGGTAACCAACAGTCTGTTATATTTCCTTTTTGTTCTTTTGTTTTTTACATTCTGCATATCAGTGAAATCATGATATTTGTCTTTCTCTGCCTGGCTTATTTCACTTAGCATGATCCTCTCTAGGTCCATCCACATTGTTGCAAATGGCAAGATTTCCTTCTTTTTAATGGCTAAGTAATATTCCACGGTGCCACATTTTCTTTATCCATTCATCTACATATGGACAGTTGAGTTGCTTCCATATCTTGGTTACTGTAAACAAAGTTGCGATAAAGATAGGGGTGCATATATCTTTTCAAAGAGTGATTTTGTTTGCTTTGGGTAAATTCCTAGAAGTGGAATTACTGGGTCATATGGTGTTTCTATTTTTAGTTTTTTGAGGAACCTCCATACTGTTTTCCATAGTGGCTGTACCAATTTATATTTGTACCCACAGTGTAGGAGGGTTCCCTTTTCTCCACATCCTTGTCAATACTTGTTATTTCTCTTATCTTTTGGATAGTAGCCATTCTGACTGGTGTGAGATGACATCTCACTGTGGCTTTGATTTGCATTTTCCTGATGATTAGTGGTGTTTGAGCATCTTTTCATGTGTCTGTTAGCAATCTGTATTCTTTGGAAAAATGTCTAAGTAGGTCCTCCATCTATTTTTTAATTGGATTATTTGTTTTTCTGGCATTGAGTTTTAGAAGGTCTTTGTATATATTTCTTGGATATTAGTCCCTTATCAAATACATCATTTGCAGATATATTCTCCCATAAGTAGGTTGCCTTTTTGTTTTGTTGATAGTTTCTTTTGCTGTGCAGAAGCATTTTAGTTTGATTTGTTGATTTTTGCTCTTATTTCACTTGTCTGGGGAAACATCCTGAAAAAAAATTACTGATGTGGATGTTCAAGAGTTTACTGCCTATCTTTTGGAATTTTATGGCTTCAGGTATTATTTTAGGTCTTTAATCCATTTCAAGTTCATTTTTGTGTGTGGTGTAAGATGATGATCTGGTTTCATTATTTTGCTTGAAGTTGTCCAGCTTTCCCAACACTATTTTTTGAAAATACAATCTTTCTCCATTGTATATTCTTGTCTCCTTTGTCATAGATTAATTGGCCATATAAGTTTGGGTTTGTTTCTGGGCTCTCTATTTTGTTCCATTGATTTATGTGTCTGTTTTTGTGCCAGTACTGTTCTGGTTGCTATAGATTTATACTGTAGCTTGAAATCAGGGAGTGTGATACCTCTAGCTATGTTCTTCTCTCTCAAGATAGTTTTGGCTATTTGGGGTTTTTGTGGTTCCACAAAAATTTTAGGATTATTTGCTCTAGCTCTATAAAAATGTCTTTTATATTTTGGTAGGGATTGTATTGAATCTGCTTTAGGTAGAATGGCATTTTAACAATATTAATTATTCCTATTCATGATCATGGAATAGTTTTCCATTTATTTGTATCTTCTTCAGTTTCTTTCATCATTGACTGATTTCAGCATGCAAGTCTTTTACCTCCATTAAATTTATTCTTAGGTATTTTATTTTTTTTGATATTATAAATGGAATTGATTTCTTAATCATTATAAATTAATTGATTTCTCTTTATGATAGTTCATTGTTAGCATATAGCAGTGCAACAGATTTCTGTGTATGGATTTCGTATCCTGTGACTTTGCTGAGTTCATTATGCTAATAGTTTTCTGGTGGAGTCATTATGGTTTTCTGTATATATACCATGTCATCTGCAAATAGTGACAGTTTTACTTCTTCCTTACCAGTTTGGATGCCTTTTATTTCTTTTCCTTGTCTGATTCCTTTGGCTAGGACTTCTAGTACTATATTGAATAGAAGTGGTGAGAGAGGGCATCCTTGCTTTGCTCCTGAGCTTAGAGAAAATGCTTTCAGTTTTTCACATTTGAGTATGATGTTAGTGGTAGGTTTGCATACACGGCCTTTTTATGTTAAGATATGTTTACTCTATACCCACTTTGTTGGGAGTTTTTATAAATGGATGCTGAATTTTGTCAAATGCCTTTTCAGCATCTATTGAGATGATCATATAGTTTTTAATCCATCTTTTTGTTAATGTGGCGTGTCACATTGATTTGTGGATATTGAACCATTCTTGCATCTCTAGAATAAATCCTACCTGGTCATGGTGAATGATATCTTTAATGTATTTTTAAATTTGGTTTGATAATATTTTTGGGGGGATTTTTGCATCTATGTTCATGAGAGATATTGGTATGTAATGTTCTTTTTTTGTAGTGTCTTTGTCTTGTTTTGGTATGAGTGTGATGCTAGAATGAATTTGGAAACTTTCTTTTCTCTTCAGTCTTTTGGAATAGTTTGAGCAGGACAGGTATTAATTCTTTAAATGTTTGGTAGGATTCACCTGTGAAGCCCCAGGGTGGGGCTCTTTTCTTTGTTGGGAGTTTTTTGATTACTGATTCAATTTCATTATTAGTAATTGGTCTGTTCAGACTATTTCTTTCTGGTTCAGTCTTGTAAGATTATATGTTTCTAGGAATTTATCCATTCTTCTATGTTGTCCAATTTATTGGCATATAACTTTTTATAGTAATCTTTTATAATTGTCCATATTTTTGTGTTGTTGGTTGTTAACTTATCTTTCATTTCTGATTTTATTTGAGTCCTCTTTCTTTCTTAATAAGTCTACTAAAGGTTTATCAATTTTGTTTATTTTTTCAAGGAACCACTCTTAGTTTCATTGAACTTTTGTATTATATTTTTAGTTTCTATTTCATTTATCTGCTCTGATATTTACTATTTCCTTTCTTCTACTAACTTTTGGCAGTGTTTGTTATTCTTTTCTAGTTTTTTTTTAGGTGTAGGTTTAGATTGCTTACTTGAGATGTTTCTTGCTTCATAAGATAGTTCCACAACCCAAAGATTTTGAACCATTGTAGTCCTGTTTTCATTACTTTCCAATATTTCTTGATACCCTCTTTGATTTCTTCAGTGACCCATTGGTTGTTTAGCAACTTGCTGTTTAGTCTCCACATATTTCTGTTTTTTTCTCAGTTTTTTCTCGTAGTTGATTTCCAGTTTCCTTCTGTTGAGGTAAGAAAAGATACTTGATATGATTTTAGTCTGTTTAAATTTAATGAGACTTGCTCTGTGCCTAACAGGTGGTCTTTTCTGGAGAATGTCCCATGTGCACTTAAAAAGAATGTATATTCCCCTGTTTCACGATGTAGTGTTCTGTATATATATGTTAAGTCTAATATGTGTCATTCAAAGCCACTGTTTCCTTAACTGATTTTCTGTCTGGATGATCTATCCATCAATATAAGTAGAGTGTTAAAGTCCCCTACTATTATTGTATTGCTGTCAAAATCTCCTTTCATAACTGTTAATATTTGCTTTACATATATATATGGGTGCTTCTCTATTGGGTGTTATATCATCTTGCTGGATTGAGCCCTTAATCATTATATGTCCCTCTTTGTGTCTTGTTTTAATCTTTGTTTTAAAGTCTGTTTTGTCTGATATAAGTACTGCTTCTCCAGCTTTTTTTTCATTTCTGTTTGGATGGAATATCTTTTTCCGTCACTTCAGTTTCAGTCTGTATGTGTCTTTAGGTCTGAAGTGAGTCACTTGCAGGCAGCAAACAGATGAGTCATTATTGATAGATATGTACTTATAGCCATTTTGTTAAATGTTTTCTGTTTGTGTTTGTGGTTGTTTTCTGATCCTTTCTTCTCTTGCTCTTTCCCCTTGAGTGTGATTACTTTCTTTAGTGTTATGGTTGGATGTTTTTTGTGTATCTATTAGATTTTGGTATGTGATTACCATGGGATTTACGTATGATATCTTACATATATAGTAGTAAATATGTTAAGTTGATGGTTGCTTAGGTTCAAGTGTGTTCTAACAGCACTACATTTTCAACTCCTCCTCCTCCATGTTTTATGTATATGGTGTCTTCTTTAAAACTTTTTATTTAGTGATTGGATTTCAGGTTTACTGTTACTGTTAGCTTTTGGTTTAGGTTTAGGCTTATGGTTAGGTGTGGGTGAAGCTGAGGGTGATGGTGAGGGATTAGGGTCAGTGACAAAGGTTAGGGATAGAGGTTTCAGTGTAGAGTGAAGAGAGGGTTATGGTTAGATTTTGATTTTGGATTTAATGTTAGGGTTATGTTTAGGATTCTTTTAGGACTGTTGCTTAAGTGTGGGTGAAGGTGGGGGCAAGGATGAAGGGTTTTGATGTGTGTCCAGTGTTAGGTTTAGGGTAAGGCTTAGGGTTCAGTGTACAGTGTGGATAGGTTTATGGTGAGAGTTGGGTTTCGTGAATAATATTAGGGTTAGGTTTAGGATTAGGTTAGGGCTGATGGTTAGTTGTGGATGAAGGTGAGGTGACAATAAGAGATTATAGTTTGTGGCCAAGGTTAGGGTTAGGGTTAGGTTTAGGGTTCAGGGTAGGGTGTGGTTAAGATTATGATTAGTGTTGGATTTCAGTTTTATTGTTAGGTTTAGCGTTTGGTTTAGGTTTAGGCTTATGATTAGGTATGGGTGAAGGTGGGGTGATGAAGAGGATTAGGATGTGTGGCCATGGTTAGGGTTAGGGATAGGTTGAGGGTTCAGTGTAGGGTGTGTATAAGGTAAAAGAGTTGGGATTCATGTTTAAATTTAGGGTTAGGGGTAGGATTTGTTTAGAGGTGATGGTTCATTTTGGCTGATGGTGAGGGTGAAGGTGTGAGGTTATGGTTTGTGGCCAGGATTAGGATTAGGATTAGCTTTAGTATTCAGTGTAGGGTGTGGATAAGGTTGCAGTTATTGGTGGATTTCAGGTTTATTGTTACTGTTAGCTTTTGGTTTAGGTTTAGACTTATGGTTAGGTGTGGGTGAAGCTGAGGGTGATAGTGAGGGATTAGGGTCAGTGACAAGTATTAGGGATAGAGGTTTCAGTGTAGAGTGAAGAGAGGGTTATGGTTAGATTGCACTTTCAGATTTAATGTTAGGGGTATGTTTAGGATTCTGTTAGTGCTGATGGTTAAGTGTGAGTGAAGGTGAGGATGAGGACAAGGGGTTATGATGTGTGTCCACTGTTACATTTAGGGTAAGGCTTAGTGTTCAGGGTACGACGTGGATAGGTTTTCGGTGAGAGTTGGGTTTTGTATTTAATATTAGGATTAGGTTTAGGATCAGGTTAGTGCTGACAGTTAGTTGTGGATGAAGGTGAGGTGATGATGAGGAGTTATGGTTTGTGGCCAAGATTAAGGTTAGGGTTAGCTTTAGCGTTCAGTGTAGGTTGTGGATTGGTTTATGATTAGAGTGGGGTTTCAAGTTTATTGTTAGGATTAGTGTTTGTTTTAGGTTTAGGCTTACTGTTAGGTGTGGGTGAAGGTGAGGGAGAAGAAGCGGGTAAGGGCGTGTGGCCATGGTTAGGGTTAGGGTTAGGTTTATGGTCCAGTGTAGAGTGTGGATTGGTTTATGATTAGAGTTGGGTTCTGGTTTTAATGTTAGTGTTAGGGTTAGGAATAGGTTAGGGCTGATGGTTTGGTGTTGGTGAAGGTGAGGGTGCGGGTGATGATGAGGGGTTATGGTTTGTGGCCACTGTTAGCGTTAGGGTTAGGTTTATGATTCACTGTTGGATGAGTATATGGTTGCAGTTAGAGTTGAGATTCGGGTTTAATGTTAGGGTTAGGGTTAGTTTTATATTTCCAATTGTTCTTTGCTCATATATAGAAATACAATTTATATTTTCATATTGATCTTGTATCTCGCAACGTTCATAAATCCAACTTTATAATTTAACAGATTTTCTAGATTTATTTTGTGTGGGAGGATTTCTACAGATGCATTTTGTAAAGATAAGTTTATTTCTTTATTTACAGCATATTTACCTTTTGTATTTTTCTTTCCTTATTACACTAAAATCTCCACTATGACATTGTATAGTAGTGGCAAATATGGACATCCTTGTTTTATTCCATATCATAGAGGGAAAGCATTCAATGTTTCAGCATGTAGTGTAATGTTAGCTATGGGATTTTTTATAGAATAATGGTGCTATGAACACTGAAATTTACATTTTTGAATGGACATATGTTTTCATATCTCTTAGGTATATACCTAGGAGTAGAATTGTGGTAGAATAGAGTGGATAGGTAACTCTGTCTTTAACTTTTTGAGGAACTCTCAAAATCCAAAGTTGCTGTGCCATTTTACATCCCCACCAACAAAGTTGAAGGTTTCAATGTCTCCACATTCTCAGCCCTTGTTATTTATCTTTTTATTATACTCATACTAGTATATGTGAAGTGGTATCTCATTGTATTTAAAAATTTTATTGTTTATTTTAATTAAAATAGATATTTACATAAAAGAATCAAAAGGTTCTATCAGACTTACATAGTCCCCTAATAATTTCATCTCTTTTAGCAAATTCTTCTATTATTGGCCTCCACAGCTCTTTTTTTTAAACTCAAGTATAGTTGATATACATTATGTATTGGTTTCAAGCTTACATCCATGATTCATCAGTTACACACATTATTAAATCCTCACCCCAACTAGTGCAGGTACTATCTGTCCCAATAGAAAAGTGTTACAGAACCGCTGACTATATTCTCCATGCTGCACTTCCATCCCCATGAGCAACTTATATTATGACTGAGATTTTGTGCCTCTCTATCTCCCTCCCTCACGTCCCTCTGAACACCTACCCCATGGTAACCAGCAGGCACTTATTGGTGTCTGTGTCTATGGCTATTTTATTCATTTTGTTTTGAGATTCCACAAATAAGTGAAGTCATATGGTATTTCTCTCTCTCCACCTGGCTTATTTTACTTAGCATAATGCCTGCTAGATTCATCTGTGTTGTTGCAAATGGCAGAGTATCTTTTTATAGCTTATTAATATTCCATTGTTCATATATACCATCTCTCTATCCATTCATCTATTGTTTTTATGGAAGTATCATTTATATACATTCTTATATTGGTCTCAAATATAAAACCCATAGTTTAACAGTTACAAATATTAATTTCTTACCCCTATTAGTGTCGTTATTATCTGTCAACATAGAAAGATATTACAGAATCACTGGCTATATTCTCCATGCTGTACTACTTTCTCTGTGACCAACTTATTTTATGATTGAGAATTTTTGTGCCTCTGCCCCCTCACCCTTCCTACCCATCCACCCCAACCCTTCCCCATGGCAACCCTAGTCACTTCTCAGTGTCTAGAGTCTGCTGCTGTTTTTGTTCATGTTTTCATTTTATTTTTATATTCCAAAAATAATACCTTCTAGATCCATCCATGTTGTTGCAAATGACAGGATTTCTTTTTTCATGGCTGAATAATATTCCATTGTGTATATATACCACTTCTTTATCCATTCATCTACTGATGGACACTTAGGTTGCTTCCATATTTTGGCTAATGTAAATAATGTGGTGATAAACAAGATATATCTTTTCAAATCAGGGATTTTGTTTTCTTTGTGTAAATTCCTAAAAGTGGAATTACTACTGAGTTGCATGGTATTTCTATTTTGAGGAAGCTGCATACTGCTTTCCACAGTGGTTACACTAATTGACATTCTCACCAACAGTGTAGGAAGGTTCCCATTTCTCCACATCCTCGCCAACACTTATTTCTTATCTTTTGGATAGTGGTCATTCTAAGTGGTGTGAAGTTGTATCTCACTTTGGTTATGACTTACATTTCCCTGATGATTAGTGATGTGAAGCTTCTTTTCATGTGCATGTTGGCCATCTGTATTTCCTCTTTGGAGAAACGTCTTAACACATTTTAAAAATCAGGTTATTTGTTTTCTTGATGTTGAGGCATATGAGTTCTTCATATATTTTGGAAATTCCCCTTGTCAGATGAATTGTTTATGGATATATTCTCCCATACTGTAGTTTGCCTTTTTGTTCTGTTGATGGTGTCTTTTGCTGTACAGAAGCTTCTTAGTTTGATATAGTCCCACATGTTCATTTTTGATTTTGTTTCCCTTGCCTTAGAAGGTGTGTCCAGGAAAACGTGATCATAGTTATGTTTAAGAGTTTTTTGCCTATGTTTTCTCCTAAGAGTTTTATTGTTTCATGTCTTACATTCAGGTCTTTGATCCATTGTGAATTTACTTTTGTGTATGGAGTTAGACAGTAATCTAGTTTCATTCTCTTTCATATAGCTGTCCAGTTTTCCCAACATTAGTATGGAAGAGGCTGTCTTTTCCCTATTTTATATTCATGGCTCCTTTATCATATATTAATTGACCATATATGTGTAGGTTTATGTCTGGGCTCTCTATTCTGTTTCATTGACCTATGGGTCTGTTCTTGTGCCAGTACCATACTGTTTTGATTACTGTAGCTTTGTAGTATAACCTGAAGTCAGGGAGCATGATACCCCAGCTTTGTTCTTTTCCAGGATTGCTTTGCCTATTCATGGTCCCTTATAAATTTTAGGATTATTTAATTTGAAAAACTCTGTTGGTATTTTGATAGGAATTGCATTGAATCTGTAAATTGCTTTGGGCAGGAGGGCCATTTTGACAATATTAATTCTTCCTATCTATGAGTGTGTGATAGATATAGATTTCCATTTAGTTGTGTTTTTTTAAATTTCTCTCATGAGTGTCTTGCAGTTTTCAAAGTACAGGTCTTCCACTTCCTTGGTTAGGTTTATTCCTAGGTATTTTATTCTTTTTAATGCAATTGTAAATCTAATTTTTTCCTGATTTCTCTTTCTGCTAGTTTTTTGTTAGTATATAGGAATGCCATAGATTTCTGTATATTAATTTTGTATCCTGCAACTTTGCTGAATCCAGTCATTCTAATGTTTTTTTGGTGGAGTCTTCAGTGTTTTCTATTTATAAGATCATGTCATCTGCAAATAGTGATGACTCTTCATTACCAGTTTGGATGCCTTTCATCTCTTTATCGTGTCTGATTGCCATGGCTAGGATTCCCAGTACTATGTTGAATAAAAGTGATGAGGGTAGGCATCCTTGTTTTCTTCCTGATCTTAGAGGAAAAGCTTTCAACTCTTTGCCATTAAGTATGATGTTAGCTGTGGGTTGGTTATATATGGCTTTTATTATATTGAGATACATAACCTCTATACCCATTTTGTTGAGAGTTTTTATCACGAATGGATATTGAATTTTCTCAAATGCTTTTTCAGCATCTATTGAGATGATATATGGTTTTTATCCTTCCTTTTGTTAATGTGGTGTATGATATTGATTGATTTATGAATATTGTACCATCCTTCCATTCCTGGAATAAACCCACTTGCTTGTGATGGATGATCCTTTTGATGTATTTTTTAATTCAGTTTGCTAATAGTTTGTTGAGGATTTTTGCATTTTTGTTAATTAAGAATAGTGGTCTTTTCTTCTTTTCTAGTGTCTTTGTCTGGTTTTGGTATTAGAGCAATGCTTGCCTCATAGAGTGAAGTTGGAAGTATTCCCTCTTCTGATTTTTGGAATACTTTAAGAAGGATAGATATTAGCTCTTCTTTAAATGTTTGGTGTAATTCACCCATGAAGGGATCTGGTCCTGGAATATTGTTTGTTGGGAGTTTTTTTATTGCCAGTCCAATTTTGTTACTGGTAATTGGTCTGTTCAAATTTTCTGTTTCTTCCTGGGTCAGTCTTAGAAGGTGTACTTTTCTAGAAATTTGTCCATTTCATCTAGGTTGTCCCGTTTATTGGCATAGAATTCTCTAATAATTCTTTGCATTTCTGTGGTGTCAGTTATAAATTCTTTTTCATTTCTTATTTTGTTTATTTGTGTCCTTTCTCTTTTTTTTATTGGTAAGGCTAGCTCAGGGTTTGTATATTTTGTTTGTGTTCTCAAAGAGCCACCTCTTGGTTTAATTGATTTTTTTATTGTTTTATTCTTCTCTATTTATTTATGTCTGCTCTGATCTTTATTATGTCCCTCCTTCTACTAACTTTGTGATTCATTTCTTCTTCTTTCTCTAGTTCCTTTAGTGGTGAGTTTAAGCTGTTTATTTGGGATTGTTCTTGTTTCTTGAGGCAGGCCTTTACTACTATGTACTTCCCACTTAGAACTGCTTTTGTTGCATTCTACATATTTTGAACTGTTTTATTCTTGTTTTCATTTTTCTCCATGTATTGCTTGATTTCTTCTTTGATTTGTTCATTTATTCACTGATTGTTTAGAAGTATGTTGTTTAGCCCCTATGCATTTGTGTTTTTTTCTTTATGAAATTGTTTTCTAGTTTCATACTCTTTTGATCTGAAAAGATGCTTGATATGATGTCAATCTTTTTAAATTTATTGAGGCTCTTCTTGTGCTCTAATATGTGACCTGGTCTAGAGAATTTTCCATGTGCACTTGAGAAATATGTATATTCTTCTGCTTTAGGGTAGGATGTTCTGTATATATCTGTTATGTCCATCTGGTCTAATGTGTCATTCAACACCTCTGTTTTCCTATTTTCTGTCAGTCAGTGTGATCTGTCCAGTGATGTAAATGGGTTGTTAAAGTCTCATAATAGAATTGTGTTGCTATCTTTTTTCCCCTTTAGGTCTATTCGCATTTGTTATATATATTTAGGTGCTCCTATGTTGGTTGCCTAGATATTTATAATTGTTAAATTCTCTTATTAGACTTATTCTTTTATCATTATGCAATGCCCTTCTTTGTCTCTTGTTACTTTGTTTTGTCTGTTTTGTATGATACAAATGCTCTTACTCCTGTCTTTTTCTCCCTATTATTTGGACAAAATATCTTTCTGCATTCCTTCGCTTTTAGTCTGTGTATGTCTTTAGGTCTGAAATGAGTTTCTTGTAGGCACCACACACATGGGTCTTATTTCTTTATCTATTCTGCTACCTTATGTCTTTTGTTTGGTTCATTCAGTCCATTTACATTTAAGATAATTATTAGATAAGTATGTTCTTATTGCCATTTTGTTAATTATTTCTGGTAGCTTTTGAAGTTCCTCTCTGTTTCTTTTTTTCCTCTCTTATTCTCTTCTCTTGTTATTTGATCCTTATGCTTGGATTTCTTTTTATATATTTTTGTGTATATCTTACAGACTTTAGGTTTGTGGTTGCCATTAAATTAATAGATTCTTAAATATATAACAGTCTATATTAAGTTGTTCACTCTATTTTGAACGCAGTCTAAAAGTACTACTTTTTTGTCCTTCTTCCTCTTCCACTTCATGTATAACATCTCACAATCTTCATCTTCTGTGTATCCTTTGAATGATTTTGAATATAGTTGATTTTACTATTTTTATACTATTTTTAAAGTAACTTCCTACTTGCTTAGCAAGTAATTGGTATACTACCTTTACCATAGGTTTATTTTCACTGAATAAAAATATTTAGGCTTAAGAACTATTCCATCTACAGAAGTTCCTATAGGGCTGGTTTAGTGGTGGTGAATCCTTTTAACTTTCATTTTTGTGGGAACCTGTTAGACTCTCCTTAAATTCTGATATTTACAGAATATAACCTTTTCAGTAGAGGATTTTCAGTTGTTGGTTATGTCTTTTCCATACATTCAGTATTTCATACCACTCCCTTCTGGCCTATAAAGTTTCTGTTGAGAAATCTGCTCATAACCTTATGGAGTTGCCCTTGTTTGTAACTGTCTGTCTCTCTCTCGCTGATTTTAAGATTCTCTTTTTATCTTTAAACTTTGCCCTTTTAATTACTATATGTTTTGGTGTTGTCCTCCTGGGGCTCCTGTTGTTAGGGCTCTTTGTGCTTCCAGGATGTGAGTATCTATTTTCTTCCCCAGATTGGAGAAGTTTTCAGTAATTATTTCTTCAAATAGACTCTCTACTCCTTTGTCTTTCTCCTCTCCTTCTTCTATCCCTATTATGTGAATAGTGTTTCATTTGGAATTGTCAGAAAGCTCTCAGAAACTTCTCATTTTTAGAGATTAATTTTTTCTCAGTTCCTCAGCTTCATTTTCCTTTTTGCTAATATCTAACTCATTGATTGTCTCCTATACTTGCTGCAATCACCTATTCATTTCTTCCATTGTATTTTTCATTTCAGTTACTGTATTATTCAGCTCTGAGTGGCTCTTTCTCAAATCTTCTCTCTCTTTGATGATGTTTTCACTGCGATCATCATTCTTTTCCCCAGGTCAGTGAGCATCTATATGACTGTTACTTTGAAATCCTTATTAAGAAGATTAGTGATCTCCATTTAATTTAGTCCTCTTTCTTGTGTTTTATTTTGTTCTTTTGTTTTGAACATATTCATTTGCCTCCTCATTTTTCTGGGTTTCTGTCTTTCTTCCTTTGTATTAGATAGATTGAATTATGCCAAATTATGTTATGCCTCCTGGTCTAAAAAGTAATAGTTTTATGAAGAAGACAGCCTTTGGTGCCCAGAAGCTAAAGACTCTGCTCACCAGTGCCTGGTTCTCCTTTGCAGTGGAGCTGCAGTTGCTGTTGGTGGGCTGTGGATGGGGCCATCTTTCTGCCTGTCTAGGGCAGTGGCTGAGATCTATCAGCAGAGGGTGACAGTTCACCTCGTTTTGCCCATTTGTTGGGAGGTGCTTCTGCTGGATCTTTGTGGGTGGGGCTGCCCTCTACCTGCTGGGCAACAATGGCAGCAGCTGCTAGGCCAATTACGGTGTTTGGGAAGGGTGCACAGGGGAGCACTGCTGTGGGGCTGAACTTCCAGTGAGGGAGATGGAGTGTTTGGAGCTGGCTCCTGAAGGCATTCCACCAGCTAATCTAGGAAGGGCTGGGGAAGTATTATCACCTGCCCTTTCTGTTCTACGTGGATCTCCCCTCCACCCCCACCATTTTGGCACACTTTATGCTGTTGGTAAATCTTTTAACTTGCTGCCTCTCTGTTGGCTCTCAGCAGGATCAGTGTAGCATTCCTGACCTCCACAGGTGACAGGTGTCTCAGCCTCCCAGAGTGTTCCAACTCTCCCTGGTGTCCAGCCCCATAAATCATCAATGCCCAATGCAATGTGGGCTTGTGCTGCCAAAGCAGATATCCAGGGCCAAGTGTGAAGGATTTCTGAACACTTATACCCTTCTTGCTCCATTCCTCTCCCTCCTGTTTGTGGGCTGGTATGGGGAAAGGCCTTGTCTCCCAATCCACTGTGGCTCTGCCACTTTACTTTTCTCAAAGTGGTCTTCTCTTCCTCAGCAGGTGTAGACAGCCTGTTCTGCAGTCTTCAGGTCATTTTCAGGGTTAGACTGTAGTTACTTCCTTGGGTGTACATGGGAGGAGGTTTCTGCTTTGCCTACTTAGTCTTGCATCTCTTCCTCATTGTACTTTTGATTTACATTTTCCTAAGGAAGAATAAAATTGAGCAGCTTTCATACTTATTGGTTATTTATCTTCTTTGGAGATAATTATTCAGATCCCTTGCCCATTTTTCAACTGGATTGTTTGTCTTTGTATTACCGAATTGTAAGAATTTTTTCAACAACTGTGTTTTTTATTGAATTATAGTTGATATCCAATATTACATTAGTTTCAAGTATACAACATAGTGATTTTACAGTTACTACATTATTATTTTCTCACTCCAACTAGTGTAGTTACTATTTGTCAACACAGAAAGATGTTGTAGTATTATATTGACTGTATGTAGTACTTTCATCCCCATGACTAGTTTTCATTATAATTGAGATTTTGTACCCTTTTTATCCCCTTCACCTATTTCAGCCACTTACCCCAACCTCACTCCATTGGTAACCACCAGTCTCTTCTCAGTATAAGAGTGGTGTATTTTAAACAATGTAGAGTCAATAAAGAATATTATATTCATTTGAAGTGTACAACATAATGATTCAGCAGTTACATACATTACTAAATGCTCACCACTGTAAGTGTAGTTGCCATCTGCCAACATGCAAAAAATATTACAATATTATTGATTATATTTTTTGTGCTGTATTTTGACCCCATGACTATATTAATTTATAATTGGATATTTGTACTTCTTTCTTCCCTTTACCTATTTCACTCTACTCCTGATCCCCCCTCCCCTATGACCATCACTAGTCTGCTCTCTGTTTTTGACTGTATTTCTGCTTTGTTTGTTCATTTTATCAGTTGCCACATATTTATGAAATTATATGTTTTTTTGTCTTTTTCTGGATTATTTCACTTATGATAACATCCTCTAGGTCCATCCATGTTGTAACAAAAGGACTATTTCATTGAATTTTATGGCTGAGTAATATTTCATTGTATATATGTACCACACCTTCTTTATCCATTCATCATCTATTGATGGACATTTATATTGCTTCTGTATCTTGGCTATTGTAAATAATTCTGTGAAAAACACAGGGGTGCATTAATCTTTTTGATGCAGTGATTTTATTTTCTTCAGGAATTCCCATGAGTAAAATTACTGGGTCATGTCATATTTCTGTTTTTAGTTTTTTGACTCCATACTGCTTTCCTCAGTAGCTGCACCAATTTACATTCCCACCTACAGTGTAGGAAGGTTCCCTTTACTCCACATACTCTCCAACACTTGTTATTTCTGATCTTTTGGATAGTAGCTTACCTGGTATGATGTGATAATTCAGTGTGGTTTTGATTTATATTTCCTTGATGATTAGTGATGTGGAGCATCTTTTCATGTTTCTTTTGCCATCTGTATGTTTTTGGAAAAATGTTTGTTCAGGTCCTGTGCCCATTTTTAAATTGGATTATTTGTTTTTTTGGCATTAAGTTTGAGTTCTTTATATATTTTGGTATTAGTCCTTTATTGGATATATTATTTGTAAATATATTCTCCCACATAGCATGTTGACTTTTTCTTTTGTGGATAGTTTCCTTTCTTGTGCATAAGTTTGTAGTTTGTTGTAGTCCCATTTGTTTATTTTTGCTTTTGTTTCCCTTGCCTGGAGAAAAATCCAGAAAAAAATGCTAATGCTGATGTTCAAGAGTTTGTTGCCTTTGTTTTCTTCTTTCTTTGTTTTGGTTTATGTCTTATGTTCAGATATTTAATCCATTTTCAGTTTATTTTTGTATAAAAGATAAGATGGTGAACCAGTTTCATTCTCTTACATGTAGCTTCCAGGTTTCTGCAACAGCATGTATTGGAGACTGGTCTTTCCTCACTGTATATTCATGCTTCCATTGTCACATTAACTGACCATATAGGTGTGGGATTATTTCTTGGCTCTTTATCCTGTTCCATTGATCTATGTGTCTATTTTTGTTGTACATGCTTCTACCTTGAGAGTTGCTCCCTGGACTCTCTAAGCATTGGGTGTGAAATGAACAAATATGCTTAATCTACCCACAAAGAAATAGTCATATGTGAATATATATTTACGTATGAATAAATAAAATAGATTAGTTTTATATAACTGTCTAACAAAAAACTGGTAAGATTTAAGAAGAGCATAAAATATAGAGGACTAGCTGGATAATATATTTGTATATGTTTATATCAACACACAGTTTTTTTCTTAATGTGAGATTACTATATTCTTCCTGTCTTTAATATCTGAATTTAATAAATAAAGTTCATGAATTAAATAAATAAATAAATAAAAAGTAATATAATCAGGATATAAAATTATTTCCAAGTAGAGAGGGCCTCAAGATGGTGGTGTGAGTAGGGCGGTAGAAATCTCCTCCCCAAACCATATATATTTTTGAAAATACAACAAATACAACTATTCCTAAAAGAGAGACCAGAAGATACAGTACAACAACCAGGCTTCATCTACATCTGCGATAACTCAGCATCTCATGAAAAGGGTAAGATACAAAGCTGTGACCTGGTGGGACCCGAGCACTCCCCCCACCCCAGCTCACCAGTGGGAGGAAAAGAATCAGAGTGGGGAGGGAGTGGAAGCACACGATTACTAAATAACCAGCCCTAGTAATCTGCACCGGGAGCACAGACTCATATTGCATGGTATATTGGATATAAGAGAAAAGGAAAAGTAAAATCTGTGGCAGAGACTGTGAGTGGGTCCCCACAGCCGGCTCCCCTGGGACAAAAGAAAAGCAGGTGCTTTTTAAAAGTATCAAAGGGACAAGGGCTAAACAGCTGGACAAAATCGTCCCAGCACACTCAGCCCAGCAGACTTGGAATCTTGAGGAACTTCAGGCTCGCTAACCCCCTGTGGGGAAATGCAGCCCTGAAGCCCCTCATGGCGATAAGCAGCCTGCCATTCATTCCCCCCAGCTGGCACTGCAGGCCAACCAGCTGATCTGCCACATCTGTGGAGCAGGCAGAGAACAGCCCTGTCCACAGCAACCACACAGAATCTCCTCACAGCATGCAGCTAACCAGGACAGACAGAGGAAGCCAGAGAAAGGTCTGAAAGGCACGAAGGGGTGCTCTTCTTGCAGGAGAACACACCCAGTGCATCTACCATCCCCTGCAGTGTGCTAGGCTATCCTGAGGGCCACCCTGCCCATGGAAGCTCAGGAAATTATCCCAGAGACTGCTCTTGGTGTGCGGGTAGACAGCACAGGCAGCAGAAGCTGGGGCAAAGTCTGGAAGTCACGAAGTGGTGCCGTTCTCACAGGAGAACACACCTGATGTGGCTGAGACACCCCACAAGGCCCTAGGCTATCCTGAGGGCTGCCTGGCCCATGGCAGCTTAGGAAATTATCCCAGAGACTGCTCCCAGTGTGTGCTTAGATGACACAGGCAGCGGAGAAAGGCAAAGTGACCAAAAAGCAGGAAGGGACTTTGTTCTCCCAGCTGACACACATGCCACCTGCCTTCGACCACTTCTGTCAACATGAAAAAGCAGAAGAATATCTGGTCCCATCAAAAATCACTCAGAGAACCCCAGAGAGAGGGCCTGGTGAGATAGATATAACCAATCTTCCTGAAAAAGAATTCAAAATAAAAGTCATAACCATGCTGATGGACCTGCAGAGAAATATGCAAGAGCTAAGGGATGAAGTCCAAAGGGAGATAACAGAAATGAAACAATCAATAGAAGGTCTTAAGAGCAGACTGAACAAGGTGCCAGAGACTACTAATGGAATAGAAATCAGAGAACAGGAATACAGAGAAGCTGAGGCAGAAAGAGATAAAAGGATCACAAGAAATAAAAGAATATTAAAAGAACTGCGTGACCAATCCAAATGGAACAATATTCACATTATAGGGGTACCCGAAGAAGAGAGAGAAAAAGGGGTAGAAAGTGTCTTTGAAGAAATAATTGCTGAAAACTTCCCCAAGCTGGGGAAGGAAATAGTCTCTCAGACTATGGAAGCCCACAGAACTCCCAACACAAGGGACCTAAGGAGGACAACACCAAGACATATAATAATTAAAATGGCAAAGACCAAAGACAAGGACAGAGTATTAAAGGCTGCCAGAGAGAGAAAAAAGATCACCTACAAAGGAAAACCCATCAGGCTATCATCAGATTTCTCAACAGAAACTTAATAGGCCAGAAGAGAATGGCATGATATATTTAATGCAATGAAACAGAAGGGCCTTGAACCAAGAATACTGTATCCAGCATGATTATCATTTAAATTTGAAGGAGGGATTAAACAATTTCCAGAAAAAAAAGTTGAGGAAGTTTACCTCCCACAAACCATCTCTACAGGATATTTTAAAGGGACTACTCTAGGTGGAAGCACTCCTAAGGCTAAACAGATGTCACCAGAGAAAATAAAATCACATGAAAGAAAGCAGACCAACCAAATACTAACTAAATGTAAAAAATAAAATCAACTATCCACAAAAGCAGTCAAAGGAAACACAAAAGAGTACAGAAAAAATACCTAACATATAAAGAATGGAAGAGGAAGAATAAGAAGGGAAAGAAATAAAGAATCATTATACTGTGTTTACAACAGCTTAATAATAGAGTGAAGTTAGATGGTTATATAGTAAAGAAGCTACTCTTGAACCTTTGGTAACCACGAATCCAAAGCCTAGAATGGCAATAAGTACATATCTTTCAATAATCACCCTAAATGTAAATGGACTGAATGCACCAAACAAAAGATACAGAGTAACAGAATGGATAAAAAAGCAAGACCAATCTATATGCTGCTTACAAGAGAATACCTCCAACCCAAAGATATACACAGACTAAAAGTTAAGGGAAGGAAAAATACATTTCATGCAAACAACAGGGAGAAAAAAGCAGGGGTTGCAGTACTGGTATCAGACAAAATAGACTTCAAAACAAAGAAAGTAACCAGAGATAAAGAAGGCCATCACATATTGATAAAGGGGGCAGTCCAAAAAGAGGATATAATCATTATAAGTATCTATGCAGCCAACACAGGAGAACCTACATATGTGAAACAAATATTAACACAATTAAAGGAGGAAATAGAATGCAATGCATTCATTTTAGGAGACTTCAACACACCACTCACTCCAAAGGACAGATCCACCAGACAGAAAATAAGTAAGGACACAGAGGCACTGAACAACACTCTAGAACAGATGGGCCTAATAGACATCTATAGAACTCTCCACCCAAAAGCAACAGGATACACATTTTTCTCAAGTGCACATGGAACATTTTCCAGAATAGACCACATACTAGGCCACAAAAAGAGCCTCAGTAAATTCAAAATGTTTGAAATTGTACCATCCAACTTCTCAGACCACAAAGGTATAAAACTAGAAATAAATTTTACAAAGAAAACAAAAAGGCTCACAAACACATGAAGGCTTAACAACATGCTCTTAAATAATCAATGGATTAATGACCAAATTAAAACAGAGACCAAGCAATATATGGAGACAAATGACAACAACAGCACAAAGCTCCAACTTCTGTGGGATGCAGCAAAGGCAGTTCTAAGAGAAAGGCATATAGCAATCCAGGCCTATTTAAATAAGGAAGAACAATCCCAAAAGAATAGTCTAAAGTCACAATTATTGAAACTGGAAAAAGAAGAACAAATGAGGCCTAAGGTCAGCAGGAGGGACATAATAAAGACCAGAGAAGAAATAAATAAAATTGAGAAATATAAAACAACAGAAAAAAATCAGTGAAACCAAGAGGTGGTTCTTTGAGAAAATAAACAAAATAGATAAAACCCTAGCCAGACATATTAAGAGAAAAAGAGAATCTACACACATCAACAGAATCAGAAATGAGAAATGAAAAATCATGACGGACCCCACAGAAATACAAAGAATTATTAGAGAATACTATGAAAATCCATATGCTAACAAACTGGAAAACCTAGAAGAAATGGACAACTTCCTAGAAAAATACAACCTTCCAAAACTGACCAAGGAAGACAGAAAATCTAAGCAGACAAATTACCAGCAACATAATTTAATCTGTAATCAAAAAACTACCCAAGAACAAAACTCCCGGGCCAGATGGATTCATGGCTGAATTTTATCAGACATATAGAGAAGACATAACACCCATTATCCTTAAAGTTTTGCAAAAAATAGAAGAGGAGAGCTTACTTCCAAACTCATTCTATGGAGCCAGCATCACTCTAATACCAAAACCAGGCAAAGACCACACGAAAAAAAAAATTGCAGACCAATATCCCTGATGAACATAGATGCAAAAATACTCAACAATATAGTAGCAAAACGAATTCAAAAAACCATGGTAAAGTGGGATTCATGTCAGGGTTGCAAGGATGGTACAACATTTGAAAATTCATCAACATCATCCACCACGTCAACAAAAAGGACAAAAAACACGATCATCTCCATAGATGCTGAAAAAGCATTAGACAAAATTCAACATCCATTCATGATAAAAACTCTCAACCAAATAGGTATAGAGGGCAACTGCCTCACCATAATAAGGGCCATATATGAAAAACCGACAGCCAATATCATACTTCACAGTGAGAAGATGAAAGCTTTTCCCCTACGATCAGGAACAAGACAAGGATGCCCACTCTCCCCACTTCTATTCAACATAGTACTGGACGTCCTAGCCATGGCAATCAGTCAAAACAAAGAAACACAAGGCAGTTAAACTGTCCCGGTGCACTGTGACAGGGAGGACCAACGTATGGACACAACACCACCCTCCCGGGCCATCGTCTTCCAGTCCCCACCGGCCCCACGCCAGGCCGTGGGCGTCATCACAACCGCCGGCCTTCTGCCCCCCTCCCATAACATCCTCACGGGCCCCACCCGATGCCGCACGTGGCACCACTGCCGGAGTCAGCCCTACCCCCGACGATGGTGAAGGGCTGGGCACACCACCCCCCTCGAGGCTGTCTAGGGCCCCCCTCCCCCTGCCCCAGACGAGGCCTATGTTCATATCCTACTATCCATTAAAATCTTTCCCAAATTGTGTGTGTGTGTGTGTGTGTGTGTGTATTATATATTCCCACTAAACCCTGTTCTTGCTAATATGCCTCTGCTGTTTACTCTTTCACTTAGCTGCAGAGGACGGACTCACAGACACGAGTGATAATGTTTTGCGCCACACCTAAAGATGCAGCATGCCCCATGCCCCAGTGACTGGGATGTGGAAGTAGCTGTGCATGCTCAACGCGAGGTCTGCGTGCTGAGTGTTTAAGGGATGACAACCCAGGGGGAGGCAAGTCCAGAGGAGGGAGATGGGGTTGGCTTACGAGGCTCCTTCCCTCTTCTCTGCCACTGCTCTGAGCTCGCTGCAGGCTAGGGAATTCCTGCTGTGACACACGGAAACTCTCTGTTCATTTTGGTTTTGAAACATGTTTAGTTCTCTGTGTGCGTGCGGGCGTGTGTGTGTGTGTGTGTGTGAGTGTGAGTGTGTGTGTACCACAGCCTGTATCGGTCTAAAAATAACAAAGGGATGCGCAAACAGTGACCAGAAAGGGTAAACTTTTCCACTAGCCTCTGGGGATTTCCTTGCCAAGTGTTTCTATACAATTTTAGAAAGATTTTGCTGGAAATGTCGCTGGGACCACTCTGTACCATCACGGTAGTTAAGGTAATAAGCCAGGACAGGAGAGCAGCAGAGAGCACCCACAGTGTGCCTCCTATGTATCAGGCCAAGGGGTACAGGCTTTACTTCTACCACCTCACTTCATCTCACCATGACTGACGTGGGATGACCTTACGCACCACCTTCATACATGAGCAAAAAGTTACCTCAGAATCACTTCCCTTAACAGAAAATAAATAAATGCAAGGACACAAACATTCCTAGAATTCCGGCCACCACCACCCAACACTTTACGCTCAGCATCCTTTTCAATCCAACAGAAACATATCTCTACATGCTATACTATTCCATTTCAGATAGACCTCACTCTCATCTAAATGCCTAAATGCACTGAAACTCCACCTACATCTTGACAGCAGAGGGGAGCAGTTTCCCCAGGAGCTAGCTGGCCTGCCACCTCAGCGAGCCCACGGGCCACTAGCCCACACCAGCCCTGCGTGTCCCCGAAAGGTGGCTCACTTAACCTGTGATGACACATGCTCTCTTGGAGATGGGCCGCCAGGCAGGGCCAGTGAGGTGACATCGGCGTGCAGGCACAAAGACCAACTACTGGGCATGCACCTGCCTCAGTGCCAGCAGGCCAGCCGGGGTGCCCCGTGTGGGGCCTCGGATCTGCCCCGCAGCTCACACAGCCACCCCAGCAGGGCCAGCCCCAGGGCAGAGCACCCCGAGGGTCCCCGCCCGCACCAGTTAGTCCAGGTGGCCACCTACCCCCAGCGGACTCATGCCACCTACCCAGATGTTCCAACCCATGGCCACTCCTCTCAAGACCCCAAGACACAGCTAACTCACAGAAACAAACGCAAGGAATCAAGAATGAGAAGGAGACAGAGGAATCACTGTGCGCCTAGTGACAGTATGTCGATAAAAATGGGCAAAATAAGTAAATAAGATACATTAGGTAGATGGATAGATTAGATGAGACTGATAGATTCATGGAGATGATAGATAAGATAGATACAAAGAGAGATAGAATGATAGATTAGATAGATGATAGAGATACATATAGATTAGATAGATCAGACAGACAGATTAGATAGATGATAGATTAGGTGGACAGATTAGACAGACACCTACAGACACATATAGATAGATGATAGGTAGACAGATTGATAAGATGATAGACGAGATAGATCAGAGATCCATTAGATAGATTAGATAGATGATACAGATTCATATAGATTAGCTAGACACATTGATATAGATACATATAGATGATAGATAATAGACGGATAGGTGATAGGTTACGTAGTTTGGATAGATAGACACATAGATGACAGTAGATAGATGATAGTAGAGAGATTAGATAGACAGACAGACAGACAGACACAGACAGACAGATAGGAAAGCATAACACTAAACAAAGCTATAGCTCATAACCAGGAGAGCAACGATGAAAGCACAGAGAACTACAAACAAAAAGAAGGAAGAAATCAAGTTTAGGAAGTGCACTAAGGACACAGCTATCAATTATCACACTAAAGGGAAAGACTTTAAATGCTCCAATCGAAAGACACAGGGTTGAATGAATGAATGAAAACTCAAGACCACCTATGTGCTCCCTTACAGAAGGCTCACTTGAGATCCAAGCACATAGACAAACTACAAGTTGAAGGGGTGGGAAAACGTACCCTACAGAAGTGAAACTGAAAAAGAAAAAGAAAAAAACTTTAAAGATGGCTTGGTAGGATTAAAGACGGCAGGCAGCGTGAGAGGGGAGGCAGAAACCTCCTCCGAAAACCACATACATACATACAGTATGGGAATATGACAACTACACCAGATCCTGGAAGAGAAGCAGGAAAGAAGGCTGCCGCGGCAGGCTGTCACCTCAAGGTGGAGGGTGATGTACCAAGGCCGTGATCCAGAGGGACCCCGCAAGCACTTCTTCCTGCACCCGAGCTCAGCGGAGGGAGGAAGAGAAATGGAGCCGGAGAGGCGGGTGGAGGCCCAGGACTGCTGAACACCCAGCCCTGCAGATCTGCTCTGGGAGCACGAACCTACCTTACAGGATGCTCTGGAGGATCGGTGGGGTCGGAAAGCGAAGACGGGCGGAATACTTCGAGAGACTTGAGATTCCTGCCACTTGCGGAACACAGGGATCCACATCCAGCCGCTGTGGGACAAAAGAAAGGCGGGCAGTCTGAGAGGCTTCGTAACAGCGAGAGAGCTGCTAAAGGGGCAAGGGTTGCACAGAGCTTGCCGCTCACAAGAAAGCACAGGTGCGCAAAACTGTCCCGGTGCACTCTGCCCAGTAGGTGGGGGAACTTTTAGGAGCTCCGGGCGCTCCAGACCCCTGGCTGGCTACGTAGCTCCAAGGCGCCCCCACCATGATGTGACTGATACATAACACGGCCTGCTGCACCTTCCTCCCCAGCAGCACCGGCTCGCAAACCGGCTGCCCCCTCCATCGCACCAGGCCAGTGACAGGACGGCCCCACCTACGGCAGCTACAGGTGCAAAGCGCAGAGGCTTCTCCCTGCGTGCTCCGCAAACTGGCCCCGGCAGTGGAGACAGGCACTGCGGCCGGGAAGCAGGAAAGACCTCTTTCCTCCTGCGGGCACCAGCACCGCTCCCCTGTGACCCCTGACTGTCATCACCCCAAGGGCTGAGCAGCTCCAGAGAGAAAAGCTTCTGGGCGCTAGAGGGCGCCACCTACAAATAGAAAACGTCAAAGTCAAAGGAACCTGGTAACTGGACTCGAGCAATCTTCGTGAAAGGGATCTCAACATAAAAATCAGAAACATGCTCATGGAGCTACAGCAAAAAGTTGCCCCTGTCTCTTGAGCATAATTACCTCTCTCTCTCTCTACCAGGAGCACTTTTGAGGCCTTGTTCTGAGAGGGGTGCTGGGACAGCCCAGCAGGAACGGGCAGAGCTCTCAGATCCACCCCGGCCGGTGTCAGGGCAGTCCCACACGGGGTCTGACCGAACTGCAATGGGGGGACGCCGCACGTGTAAATCCACAGGAGATAACAGTGCCGCATGCTAAGCCTTCCCATGAATGGCTAGTGGCTAGGTGGCTCCACTGATACCAGGTGATGTCCACATCCTGGGCCTTATCTCCATGGCAACCTTTTCTCCCTATGAACCTTGAAAGCAGCACGTGGAAAGGTACAATCAGTCTCCACCATCTCACTTCTCAATTTAGGCTCGATGTTCCTGCATCACATCTTCTCCTCTTCATTCCAGTTTTCTCGACGGGCTGGTGTCCTGAAAAAAAAAATTGACTAAGAATTTGAATGAAATGGGAGGGGGTAAACCATTCTGTTTAAAACACCCTCAGAGGAACAAACACATCCTATAGAACGGGAGGATATATTCATAGATGACATATCCGATCAGGGGTTGCCAACTAAAATACGTCTTAAGTGCTCAGGCGCCTCCACACGCAAAAAGAAAATAAACCAATCCAAAATGGGCAGAGGATCTGAGCAGACACTTCTCCAAAGACGAAATTCAAGTGGCCAACAGGCACATGAAAAGATGCTCCACGTGCCTCATCATCAGAGAAATGCAAATTAAAGCCACCATGAGATATCACCTCACACCAGTCAGGATGGCCACCATCCGGAAGACACACAGCAGATGTTGGCAAGGTGGTGGAGAGAGGGGACCCCTCCTACACTCCTGGTGGGAACCTAAGTCAGTTTGTCCATTGTGGAAAGCAGTGTGGAGGTTCCTCAAAGAGCTCAAAATAGAAATACCATTTGACCCAGGAATTCCACTTCTGGGAATTTACCCTAAGAATGCAGCAGCCCGGTTGGAGAAAGACAGATGCACCCCTATGTTAATCGCAGCGCTATTTACAATAGAGAGTAAATGGAAATGTCCATCAGTAGAGGAATGCATAAAGAAGAGGAGGTACATAAACAAAAAGAAGGACAAAAACCACATGATCATCTCCACAGATGCCGAAAAAGCGTCTGACAAAACTCAACATCCACTCACGGTAAAAACCCTCAACAAAATGGGCCAGGAGGGCACGTACCTCAACATAGTAAAGGCCACATATGATAAACCCACAGCCAATATCACACCGAACAGTGAGAAGCTGAAAGCTTTTCCTCTGAGATCGGGAACAAGGCAGGGACGCCCACTCTCACCACCGTTCTTTAACATAGTACTGGAGGTCCTAGCCATGGCAAGTAGACAAAACAAAGAAATAAAAGGAATCCAGATTGGTAAAGAAGAAGTCAAACTGTCACTATTTGCAGATGACATGATATTGGACTTGAAAAAAACCCCGAAAGACTCCACTCCAGAACTGCTAGAACTGATATCGGAATACAGCAGAGCTGCAGGACACAAAATGAACACACAGAAATCTGTGGCTTTCCCATACACTAACGGTGAACTTAATAGAAAGAGAAATCAGGAAAACCATTCCATTCACAATTGCATCAAAAAGAATAAAACACCTAGGCATAAACCAAACCAAGGAAGTGAAAGACCGAAACCCTGACACCTGTAAGACACTCTTCACAGGAATTAAAGAGGACACTAACAAACGGAAACTCACCCCATGCTCTTGGCTAGGAACAATTAGTATCATCAAAATGGCCATCCTGCCCAAAGCAATATGCAGACTTGATGCAATCCCTATCAGATCACCAACTGCATTCTTCAACTAACTGGAACAAGTAGTTCAAAATTTCACATGGTAACACCAAAGATCCCAAATGAATAACCAGAGCAGTCCTGAGAAGGAAGAATAAAGTGGGGGTGGGGGGTGGGGGGGTGGATCTCGGTCTCCAACTTCAAGCTCTACTACAAAGCCACAGTAATCAAGACAGTTTGGCACTGGCACAAGAGGGAGCCACAGACCAGTGCAACAGAACAGAGACTCCAGACATTAACCCAAACATATATGGTCAATTAATACACGATAAAGGAGCCATGGACATACAATGGGGAAAAGACCGTCTCTTCAACAGATGGTGCTGGCAAAAACAGGACAGCTACATGTAAGAGAATGAAACTGGATCACTGTCTAACCTCACACACAAGAGCAAGTCCGAAATGGATCAAAGACCTGAATGTCAGTCATGAAATCATAAACCTCTCAGAGAAAAACATAGGCAAAAATCTCTTGGACATAAGCACGAGCGACTTCTTCATGAATGTATCTCCCCGGGCAAGGGAAACAAAGGCAAAAATGAACGAGGGGGACTATACCAAGCTGAAAAGCCTCGGTACAGCAAAGGACACCATTGATAGAACAAAGAGCCATCCTGCAGTAAGGGAGAATATATCCATAAATGACAGATCCGATCAAGGGTTGACATCCAAAATACATAAAGGGCTCACACACCTCAACAGACAGAAAGCAAATACTCCAATCAAAAAATGGGCAGAAGAGCTGAACAGACACTTCTCCAAAGACGAAATTCAAGTGGCCAACAGGCACATGAAAAGATGCTCCACGTGGCTCATCATCAGAGAAATGCAAATTAAAGCCACCATGAGATATCACCTCACACCAGTAAGGATTGCCACCATCCAATACACAAACAAGAACAAATGTTGGCAAGGTTGTGGAGAGAGGGGAACCCTTCCACAAGGCTGGTGGGAATGTAAATCAGTTCAACCATTGTGGAAAGCAGTGTGGAGGTTCCTTATAAAGCTCAAAATAGAAATACCATTTGACCCAGAAATTCCACCTCTAGGAATTTACCCTAAGAATGCAGGAGCCCAGTTTGAAAGAGACAGATCCACCCCTATATAGATCGCGGCACTATTTATAATACCCATGAAATGGAAGCACCCTATGTGTCCTTCAGGAGATGAATGGATAAAGAAGAGGTGGTACTTACACACTATGGAATATCATTAAGCCATAAGAAGAAAACAAATCCTACCACCATTTGCAACAACACGGATGGAGCTAGAGGGTGTTATGCTCAGTGAAATAAGCCAGGTGGAGAAAGACAAGTATGGAATGATTTCACTTCTCTGTGGAGTATAAGAATAAAGCAAAATTGGAAGGAGCAAAACAGCAGCAGACTCACAGAACCCAAGAATGGACTAACAGTTACCAATAGGAAAGAGACTGGGGAGAATGGGAGGGAAGGGAGATATAAGCTCGGGTAAAAGAAAGGGTGTATTACGATTAGCATGTATCATATGTTGGGACATGGGGAGAGCTGTGCAACAGAGAAGACAAGTAGTGATTCTACAATATCTTACTAAGCTGATGGACACTGACTGTAATGGGGTTTCTGGGAGGACTTGGTGAAGGGGTCTTCCTAGTAAACATAATGTTCTTCATGTAATTGTAGACTAATGATAACAAAATAAAAATTTAAAAATTAATAAATAATAAAAAACGAATGAAGTTCTTAGACGTAAATCTAACCAAGGAAGAGAAAGACCTGCATTTTGAAAACTATGAGACACTGATGAAAGAAACTGAAGATGACACAAATACGTAAAAATGCTATTCCATGCTCATGGGCGGGATTAGTCAATATTGTTAAAATGACTGTAATACCCTCAAGCAATCTACTTACTGATGCAATGCAATCCCTATCAAATAACAATGGTATTTTTTTACAACACTAGAGAAATAAACGTAAAATGTGTACGGAACCACAAAAGACCCCGAATAGCCAAGGAAACCTTTAGAAAGATTAATAAAGCTAGAGGGACCATGCTCCATGACTTCAAACTGTACTGTATAGCTACAGTAATCAAAGAGTAGGTACTGGTACAAAAACAGACACAGATCAATGGAATAGAATAGATGGCTCAGAAATAAACCTACACTTACATGGTCAGTTAATATATGACAAAGGAAGCAAATATACACAATGGTGAAAAGACAGTCTCCAAAAATGTTGCTGGGAGAACAAGACAGCCTTATACAATGGAATGAAACTGCATTGCCATCTTATACCATACACAAAGTAAACTCCAACTGGTTTGAAGACCTAAAATAAGACCAGAAACCATAAAATTCCTAGAAGAAAGCATGGGCAGTAAACTCTTGAACATTGGCATTAGAATTTTTTTTCTAGATATGTTGCCCCAGCAAAGAAAACAAACAGCAAAAATAAACCAGTGAGACTACACCAAACTAAAACACTTCCTCACAGCAAAGGAGGCCATCAGCAATGTGGGAAGACAACCTAGTGAATGTGAGAATGTGTTTGCAAATGATATATCTGATAAGGGACTAATACCAAAAATACAGAACTCATACAACTCAACACCAAAAAACAAATGAAAAACAATATGATAAAAAACTGGGCAAAGGGCCTGAACAAACATTTTTCAAAAGGAGGCACACAGATGTCCAACAAGCACATGAAAGGATGCTCACATCACTAGTCATCATGGAAATCCAAATCAAAACCAAATGAGATTATCACCTCACACCAGTCAGAATAGCCAGTGTCAACAAAAAAAAATGAGAAAAGTTTTGGCAAGGATGTTGTGGAAAAGAAACCTGGATACGCTGCTTCTGGGAATGTAAATTGGTGTAAAGAGGGTTGGGATGGGCTTGGGGTGGGTGGGCGCACTTACTAGTGTAGGCTACCTGCCTAGTCTAGATTTGGCCCTTGGGCCCTTGGAGAGGTTAAGCCAGCAAGTAAAGTGTCAATTCTTTCTTGTAATTCCTAATCATTTAATGTAAAAAAATACTCATTGTGTGTAATGCTTTGCTGTTTCAGGGTTTTCATGCACATGATAAAATCTACAATTTGGAAATGAGGATGTTATGCCTAGTCACAATTCAATTTATATTAACGTTTAATGTAGCAAAAATAATTAGCTCTCATAATGAGACAAGGACTGTGTAGTCAGAGTAGGGTGAGGGCCTCTGGAAAAAGACCCCTACCAAAACTCCGTATTGAACAATTCAGCAAAGACAGAGTCACATTAATTCTCTAAAGTAAAATATCAACTAGGAATATAAGCATTCTTCAGTGAAGATTAGTTAAAACCAAAAAGCCAGGAGTAACCTAGCCTGGAATGTCCGAACATCCCCCAGATAAGAAAGTAGCTCAGCATAGCCCATGTCTTCATTGTGTCAATTAAATGAGGCTATTGTAAAATTTACTTTAGCCTGCTAAAAGGCCCAGCTTATCTTCTTTAACTTTGCCCAGATGCTGCTTTTCCTCCTCCAGCCCCTAATCAAGTCATATACAACCTGGGCAATTTATAGCAGGCAGGCCCAGCCGTAAACAACATAGTGAAGGGCAGGAAGGATTCCACCTTAAAGATAAGATTGCATTTTAACACTCAAGAAGAGGTAAGATTCTTAACTTAATATTTAACAAACAGACAATAACTGAGCCCATGTTGAAAGCAGGACAGGCAGCCTTGATTGATATGCTCCCAAACCAAGAAACTACTGTTCTGGGAAAGAATCAAAGCATTGAATTTATGTTAACTCTGCAAAATAGTCTGGAAAACTGACAAGAAACTTAGTGTCTCAATTTGGTACTGGCACAAGAGCAGACCCATAGACCAATGGAACAGACTAGAGAGCCCTGATATAAACCCAACCATATATGGTCAATTAATATATGATAAAGGAGCTATGGACATACAGTAGGAAAATGACAGCCTCTTAAACAGCTGGTGTTGGCAAAACTGGACAGCTACATGCAAGAGAATGAAAACTGGATTATTGTTTAACCCCATACACAAAAGTAAACTCGAAATGGATCAAAGACCTGAATGCAAGTCAAAAAACAATAAAACTCTTAGAAGACAACATAAGCAAAAATCTCCTGAATATAAGCATGCGCAACTTCTTCATGAACACATCTCCTCAAGCAAGAGAAACAAAAGCAAAAATGAACTCATGGAACTACATCAAACTAAAAAGTTTCTGTATGGCAAAGGACACCATCAACGGAACAAAAAGCCATCCTACAGTATGGGAGAATATATTTGTAAATGACATATCTGACAAGGGGTTGACATCCAAAATATATAAAGAATTCACATGCCTCAACACACAAAAAACAACCCGATTAACAAATGGGCAGAGGATATGAAGAGACAGGTCTCCAAAGAAGAAATTCAGATGGCCATCAGGCACATGAAAAGATGCTCCACATCACTAATCATCAGGGAAATGCAAACTAAAACGAGATTATCACCTCACACCAATAAGGATGGCCAGTACCGAAAAGACTAAGAACAAATGCTGGCGAGGATGTGGAGAAAGGGGAACCCTCCTACACTGCTGGTGGGAATGCAAATTAGCTCAACCATTGTGGAAAGCAGAATGGAGGTTCCTCAAAAAGCTCAAAATAGACATACCATTTGACCCAGGAATTCCATTTCTAGGAATTTACACTGAGAATACAGCAGCCCAGTTTGAAAAAGACAGATGCACCCCTATGTTTATCGCAGCACTATTCACAATAGCCAAGAAATGGAAGCAATCTAAGTGTCCATCAGTAGATGAATGGATAAAGATGTGGTACATATACACACTGGAATATTATTCAGCCATAAGAAGAAAACAAATCCTACCATTTGCAACAACATGGATGGAGCTAGAGGATATTACGCTCAGTGAAATAAGCCAGGCGGAGAAAGATAAGTACCAAATGATTTCACTCATATGTGGAGTATAACAACAAAGAAAAACTGAAGGAACCAAACAGCAGCAGACTCACAGAACCCAAGAATGGACTAACAGTTACCAAAGGGAAAGGGACTGGGGAGGATGGCTGGGAAGGGAGGGATAAGGGTGGGGAAAAATAAAGGGAGCATTACAATTAGCATGTATAATGTAGAGGGGGCATGGGGAGGGCTGTACAACACAAAGACAAGTAGTGATTCTACAGCATCTTACTATGCTGATGGACAGTGACTAATGGGGTATATGGGGGAGACTTGGTGAAGGGGGGGAGCCTAGTAAACATAATGTTCTTCATGTAATTGTAGATTAATGATAACAAAATAAAAAATAATTATTTACTTCTACCAAGTAAATTGTAAAGACAAAGCAACGCTTAAAAATAAACAACTAAGATCACCTGTTCAAAACCTCCTAAATATAAAAAGTCTTTTAATTTCAACTGCTTGATGAAAGTAGAAGTTTCTAAGTTGTAATCAGAGACCAAAAATCAAAGCATAATAAGCCTATTTTTTTTATTAAGACAAGCTCCTGAAAAATAAGATACTTTGATTTTATGTGGCAATCTTTAAGAAAAAATTCTCAATTACATGACTCAAAAAGTCACACAACTAGAAGCTATTCCTGGGATCATTTTTAATTCATACTTCAGAAAAACAAAACTTAAAATATTTACCTGTGAACATTAAAAAATCAAATACTTAATCAGGTTTATATTTACTGTTTGCAAAATAAAATTCTAATGTACTGATACAGAAAACAAAATGACAATGAAATCAGTAACAACAGAAAGAACACCCAAGTAGATATGACTGTAGCAGGAGTACAGAATCTCAGAGCAGGTTTCATTACAAACTCTTAACTGTGTGTCATTTGAAAAGAGTATTTATTCAGTCTTGAATAACCTTGATGCAAGTTGCTAATGACCACCTTTACTACGATGATACATTAATAAATTTTCAGAAAACTATGACTAAGTTCCAGCTGAACAAATAAAATTAAATACTTCAAACATCCTATTGTCACCTGGAATGCAAACACAACCCTTATTTCCTTTATAGAAAATTCGATATAATTCTAACTAAATAGGTAGCTTTGATTATGTAATGCATGTAACAAAACAAAATTTTAAATTAGAAAATTATTTCAACTATTTCAAAGATCATGACTATCTTAGTTCAACACAACGGGTCAAATTTAGAGGGTATGGAATAGAAATATACGGGTGAAGAAAATAAATTTGAAATTTTGCTTCATTCAAGGTAACTTTTATCATTAGTCATCAAATTTTAGTATTAGTTTATAACTCAATCAAAAGGGCAGGGACAAAAACCAAATACTATCACCCTGTGAGTTAGAAAAGACCCCTTCTGAGCCAACAAATGAGAATAAGTCACCTTTTCCTTCTCTAAAATGTATTTTAGCCCTACTTGTTCTCTCAGTCAGGCACTTTCGTGTAGGGCACACTCAGCCTAACAAACTATACCTGGTAACTCTGCACAAGCAAAAGGCTTCAGAAAGGATTTCCCTGCCCCCTTGCAAGTCTGAGAAAGTACAGAAGAGTTCAGTCCTCCATGACTTAAGAAATTCGTGCAAGATGAAGGAGGGAGGATGCAGGGAAGGGAACACAAGGAAGAAGAAAGGCTCCTCCTCTTATTTGCTCGCCTTCTCCTTGCAATAAATAAGCTTCACAATTATTTATTTCCCATTTTACTCCAAAATTATTTAATGTGACTTACAGAAATATTAGTAGTAGAATAGAATGCTTTCAAAATACAAATTAGTATGAATAAAGGGAAAATAAGAGGATGCAAGAAAGATGAAACACAAGGTAAAGTTGGAACACAGGAAATACCCAAGGCCTTGCACAACTCTAAAATGTGGGTGGTTCAGCTCTTAGCTTCTTAGCAATCAATCCATGAAGTGGGAAACAAGATCTAATTACAAAATTTTCATTCCATATACGAAGTAATTTACAAACAAGCACCTTTTCCTAGTGCTCAGAAGAGAAACAACTTCTTTACTTTTCAATAACGGGACACTGGACAGTACTGTAATTTTCTAAACAGCATCTTTATATAAACTGAGTAATAGGTTTCCTATGAAAGTTTCTTTTAACATTTCCTCAACACAGCTAGGGTCATAACATAAGGAAAGTTATCCAGAAAATGAACCATCTTGCTAGTAAACCTTCTACAATTTAATCTGGGGTTATATGTATTCATTTATTGGATTTGAAACATTTTTTATATAGGGTGTTGCTTTTAGTAAATAGTTATACCAGAAGGTATTCATCTGGGACTTTAAACAAATACTAACAATCCTCAGGATAGTTCTTAAATTCATAGTCCATTTTCATATTCCACAGTCCTATTTCATTTTCTAAATTCAAGTTCTTCTGATGGATAAGTAAAATGGTCATGCAAGCGACAATTGTGGCTCCAGATCAGATGAAGACAACACTAAAACAGGTCCAAACACTTCAAGGAGACCTCTTTTTAAAACTTAGAACAGTCCCTGTCTTACTTTTCCAGGGGGCCTTCTATTATCCTGCTTAATTCAGCAACCTGGGAGCCCAATCTGTGATGATTTTTATTCTTCCTAAATTTTGTATTTCTAACCAAGAAATAGTAAAGAAATCTAACTTAAAAGAGTTTCTAGATTGATTATCTTCCCATTCAGTCTACACCAATTTAGATTCATTTTAGAGTATGAATCTTTACACACTTTGGCAGGTTTTTTTACGTTACTGGTGGGGGAGAAAAGAGTAAAATTAGTATCAAGAGAATTTCCTATCTCCCATTTTATCATACAAGAACAAATAAGGCCACAATGGCAGCATCTTAATATACCATATATCTGGACTTCATATTACTAAAATTTAGCAATGCTACAGTCTGATATTTAATAAATAGGCAGTAGCAAATTGTATCTTCCATTACAGTTGGGTTTCCTCCTCTCTGTCTCCCAAAGATGCCAAATTTATATTCTCCTACCGTCCATATTATGGTCATGTTGTACCCCGTTGCTTTCCTACCTCATTAGCAGTTTGAATCTCATCACTTTCATGATGCTCCTCTCTCAAAAGCCTGGCTGTGTGGGCCCACATAACCTTCTCATCCTATTTGATTTAGCTCTATATTACTCTCTTTTATTTTAGTATTTCCCTTACTAGATATTGGAATTCCTAGTTCTTATGTTACCCACTATGAATAATGAAATGCAAATGCTCTAAGTACAAATTAACTTATATGATGCATTAATCAACTACATACTGATAACAGTTTATGGTTGTTCAACATAACTAAGATATTTATTAGGATTTCATCAAGTAAGCCAGAAGGCCAATTTTTTACCACAAAGGTAATTTCCAAATGGCATACAATCAACCCATATTACATCAAACCTTAGGCTCTTCTTCTACTTTCAAGCTTGTCAGAAGAATTTTAGTTGTGAGGACTTTTGAGAACACTGCCAAAAAACCAAACCAAATAGATTTTGTAACTTATTGTCAGACCTCAAAATGACTAAGATTAAATGACAGTGGTATCCAATACAGTTTGATCCATACTTGAACTCATATACATAACCCAGAGTCAGGCAACCTCTTCTATTATTAAATGAACTCTTCCAGTGTGTAGCCACTGAAATTTGTTATTTCTGAATTTCCTGTTTTATGAAAATTGAAACCTTAGTGATCTCAACATACAATCTTTAGTATTGCAAATGGTAGCGGTATTTACGTTTGGCATAATATGTACACTTGTTTAACATTTTTCTTGCAATTAAAAAAACACTCCTACATTTAAAAATATATTGGAAAGCATATGCCTAAGAAGCTCAGTATTAATTATAAGCTTAAATCAATCAATATTATATTCTATTAACTTAGAAAGTTATAGGATAATTAGAATGATTTTACATTAACCACTTAAAATTGTTTACTTCAGAGAATAAAAGTAGGAAACATATCTATAATATAAATTGAAAAGCTTTTACCAATTTAACAAGAGAAAGAATGTAGTTCAATTTTTCTTTTTCTTAAAAGACAAACTGTAAAGAATAAACCAAAGAAAGCTACAAATATGTAAGTATTCATTTAATGCAACATAATAGATACACACAGAGCCTGTGAGAATACAATATTCATTTTGCTGAAGAACAGATATTGCATAACAATGACAGTTACTAATGAAATCAACCATCAACCTGGAATACATATGCATTAAACCAAGACCTCAGTGTCATTTTCTTTTTCTTTCTTTCATTTTTTTCTTGACCTTGTCAGTATTTTTGTCCTTTAGATTTTGTAACTTTGGTAAAGAAAAATCAAGGCTATAATGTTGTAGTGTAGTGCTTTTTATTCATCACATTTATTTTTAATGTAAATTCCAACTGTTCTGCTTCTATCAGCACTATTAAAGTATCTTTGAGAAAAAAATCAATGGATGATACCAGAAGAAACAAAGGATGTTTATTTCTATTCGGAATTGCAACATCTGACATAAATTGCATATGAAAACTTTTATAGCAATGTTAGTACCTACTTGATAAGAAATAAGAATATATTTTTAAAAGTCACTTTTGTAATAATGTAATTCCTGCAGCAATTTCTACTACTGACAATTATTAAGTGAAATAATGTAGGGCTGACATAATAACCATCAGTATGAAAATTATTCTAATGTGTTTAGATAAAAATTGTAATTTTCCCCCAAAACTGCTCTGCTGTCCTGTTCTACAAAGTTAATTACTAATTTCCATTTATCAAAAGTAAATAATTCTGAGAGTTTTCTTAAAAAACTATTATTTAAATCTATGATTTAGTTATTATAATTTTCTATAAAAGCCCAAGACTATGAAAATAGTTATTATATATTTTAAATAAAATAATTAATGACCCTCAAAATTGATTCATTTCTTTTTGAGTATAAGCTATTTAGCTAAATAACTGTATGTTTCATTGGTTGTTTACACAAATTAGGTTTTCCATTTACATGTGCTACAGATAAAATTAACAGCTTAACCTGCTGTGGCATATCATTGCTGTTAATTCATGATAATAACAATTGCTTTTTAAAAAAAAGCAGTACTTATACCAATACCAACTAAAACAGCCTCAGCCAAACAAAATTAAGCACATGCGTGCAGTGGCCGAGAGGACACCTGGAGCTGTGAGCAATAACAGTGGTTTCTCCCAACCTGCCCCTTCCCTTGACTTATTACTTTGGTTTCACTGGAATTTGTTTCTGGAGGGGAACCCCCCACCCCTTACTCCTGGAGCTACAGCCAAAAATTTCTATTAAAATGGCAAAATATAAATCAGACTGTAGAGAAACAGGCAGTTTAAGCAAATGTCTATAGTAATAATGAAAACCTGCTATCTAGGACCAAGACTGCAGTCCTAAAATGTGGCGATAGGCTTTGGAAAGTCAGCTAGCTCCTTGCTACTCAAAATGTGGCCCACAGTCCAGCAACACTGAAACTGCTTTTTTTTAAGAAAATCAGAATTTCAAGCACCAGCCTACATGTACTGAATCAGAATTTTACACACATTAAAATTTACAAGCCATGATATAGAAAATTCTTCAGCCTACCTAACAATTTGTATATCAATTCCAGTAATTTCTGATATTCTAACAACTCCTCAAAAATTCAAATTCAGATACAGAATATTCAGAGAACAGACAGCTTACCTGCTATACCCAAAGCCCATTTACATATCATTTGATTTACTTTTTCAAGTCTCATATTCATTATAAACTACTGATCTGCAGTTTGTGGTCATAAAGAAGTAAGAGGGATTATTATCTTTTTGTAAGATCTTGGAAAATCTTAAATATATGGATAAAGTTGAAGTATTTACACTCAGCCACTATTTTAAACAATTTCATCAGAAGAGTGTTTCCTAAATAAAATCTTGTTTAGGAAGGAGCCCAGTATAGTAAAATATCAATAAAGGACTCTGCTTTGGGGCAGGGAAGGCATCCAGCAGTAGCCAAAGCATCTCAACAGAACCAACTCATTGGATTCCTCAGAGTGCAGTTTGGAAAACTCTGCCTTAAAGGCACTACTTAGAAGTCTAAAAACAAACTGAGTAACTGTTACACTAATCACAAGTAAAGTTCATTATTAATCAAAGTGAGCCCTAAAGATCTCTTTATAGAAACCTACTATTCAATTTAGTTTAATTTATTCTATCGTGTTTTAAAGAGCACTAGATATAATTATATAATTAAGCATCTTTCCTAATTCAAACTGATCTCCTCCCAAAATAGTCTAATTGCTGAGGTTGGTTTTAATTAACATATTATTTCAACTGAATTTTTACTTTAGTTAATAGTATGCCTACCATATATAAGACATTATGTTAAGTATTACAAAGGCAATATAAATGGACAAAGTACTCATGGAACATAGTAATTACCAAAAAATCTATATAAATATAGTAGAATGGGAGCAAAATAAACTGCAGGTGTTATAAAAGGCTTCATGGAAAGATGCTTCCTGAAGCAGGCCTTGAAAAGTATGTAGGATTTTGAAAGGCAAAGGCTAAGTGGAAGAACTAGGAAAAAGGGCATCACAAGCGGCGGTAAAACTTGTTTGAGGAACAGAGGCTGAAAACATTGGGTTTATTCACAGAAGAGCCTGAAGTCACTTGCAAGCTCCCAATAACAAGAATCTTGAGTTGTTCGTTTTATAGCAATAGTACCTACAAAACTCAAGGGTCGAGAGGGGCGGAAGATGGCGGCGTGAGTAGAGCAGCAGAAATCTCCTCCTAAAAACACATATATCTATGAAAATATAACAAAGACAACCCTTCCTAGAATAAAGACCAGAGGACACAGGACAATATCCAGACCACATCCGCACCTGAGAGAACCCAGCGCCTCATGAAGGGGGTAAGATAGAAGCCCCGGCCTGGCGGGAGCTGAGCGCCCATCCCCCCAGCTCCCCGCGGGAGAAGAATAGGCAGAGCGGGAGGGAGACGGAGCACAGGACTGCCGAACACCCAGCCCCAGCCATCCGGGCCAGAGTGCAGACACAGTACGTGCCCAGGGGGTCCTGGATGCTAGGGAAACAGAGCAGCAAGAACAGTGGGCGGGCACCGGAGGCCATAAGAAAAGCGAGCGACCAATTTTTTTTTTTTTTTGCTGTTTTGTTTTGGCGAGCGCTTTTTGGAAGTCTTAAAGGGATAGGGCCCCCAATACTAGGGAAACAGGGCAGCAAGAACAGTGAGCAGATGCCTGAGGTTGGCGCCGGAGAATAAAGAAAACTGAGTGGCCACTTTTTTTTTTTTTTTAATTTAAACTTTTTTCTTTCTTTTTTTTTGTATTTAAATTTTTTTTTTTTTGTGGTCGTTTTGTTTTAGCGGGTGCTTTTTGGGAGTCTTAAAGGGGCAGGGTGGGACACTTAATCCAGAGGTAGGGAATCCGGGGATCTCTGGGAACCCTAACCCCTGGGCTGCAGGGAGGAGGGAGGCCCCTTACGGAGATAAACAGCCTCCAGGCCTCTCCCCCTCCAACGCGACTCCACCACTTTGGAGCAGAGGCCCGAACCAGGCCACACCCACAGCAACAGCGGAGATAAACTCCATAGCAGCCCGGCAGGAAGCAGAAACCCTGTCTGTGCGCAGCTGCCCAGCACAAGCCACTAGAGGTCGCTGTTCTCCCAGGAGAGGAGGGCCACAAACCAACAAGAAGGGAAGGTCTTCCAGCCATCACTCGTCCCAGCTCTGCCAACTATTCCTATCACCATGAAAAGGCAAAGCTACAGGCAGACAAAGATCACAGAGACAACACCAGAGAAGGAGACAGACCTAACCAGTCTTCCTGACAAAGAATTCAAAATAAGAATCATAAACATGCTGACGGAGATGCAGAGAAATACGCAAGAGAAATGGGATGCAGTCCGGAGGGAGATCACAGATGCCAGAAAGAAGATCGCAGAAATGAAACAAACTCTGGAAGGGTTTATAAGCAGAATGGATAGGATGCAAGAGGCCACTGATGGAATTGAAACCAGAGAACAGGAACACATAGAAGCTGACATAGAGAAGATAAAAGGATCTCCAGGAATGAAACAATGTTAAGAGAACTGTGTGACCAATCCACAAGGAACACTATCCATATAATAGGGGTTCCAGAAGAAGAAGAGAGAGGAAAAGAGGTGGAAAGTATCTTAGAAGAAATAATTGCTGAAAACTTCCCCAAACTGGGGGAGGAAATAATCGAACAGACCACGGAAATACACAGAACCCCCAACAGAAAGGATCCAAGAAGGACAACACCAAGACACATAATAATTAAAATGGCAAAGATCAAGGACAAAGAAAGAGTTTTAAAGGCAGCTAGAGAGAAAAAGGTCACCTATAAAGGAAAACCCATCAGGCTAACATCAGACTTCTTGACAGAAACCCTACAGGCCAGAAGAGAATGGCATGATATATTTAATACAATGAAACAGAAGGGCCTTGAACCAAGGATACTGTATCCAGCACGACTATCATTCAAATATGATGGTGGGATTAAACAATTCCCAGACAAACAAAAGCTGAGGGAATTTGCTTCCCACAAACGACCTCTACAGAACATCTTACAGGGACTGCTCTAGATGGGAGCACTCCTAGAAAGAGCACAGCACAAAACACCCAACATATGAAGAATCGAGGAGGAGGAATAAGAAGGGAGAGAAGAAAAGAATCTCCAGACAGTGTATATAACAGCTCAGTAAGCGAGCTAAGTTAGGCAGTAAGATACTAAAGAGGCTAACCTTGAACCTTTGGTAACCACGAATTTAAAGCCTGCAATGGCAATAAGTACATATCTTTCAATAGTAACCCAAAATGTTAATGGGCTGAATGCACCAATCAAAAGACATAGAGTAATAGAATGGATAAAAAAGCAAGATCCATCTATATGCTGCTTACAAGAAACTCACCTCAAACCCAAAGACATGTACGGACTAAAAGTCAAGGGATGGAAAAACATATTTCAAGCAAACAACAGCGAGAAGAAAGCAGGGGTTGCAGTACTAATATCAGACAAAATAGACTTCAAAACAAAGAAAGTAACAAGAGATAAAGAAGGACACTACATAATGATAAAGGGCTCAGTCAAACAAGAGGATATAACCATTCTAAATATATATGCACCCAACACAGGAGCACCAGCATATGTGAAACAAATACTAACAGAACTAAAGGGGGATATAGACTGCAATGCATTCATTCTAGGAGACTTCAACACACCACTCACCCCAAAGGATAGATCCACTGGGCAGAAAATAAGTAAGGACACGGAAGCACTGAACAACACAGTAGAGCAGATGGACCTAATAGACATCTATAGAACTCTACATCCAAAAGCAACAGGATATACATTCTTCTCAAGTGCACATGGAACATTCTCCAGAATAGACCACATACTAGGCCACAAAAAGAGCCTCAGAAAATTCCAAAAGATTGAAATCCTACCAACCAACTTTTCAGACCACAAAGGCATAAAATTAGAAATAAACTGTACAAAGAAAGCAAAGAGGCTCACAAACACATGGAGGCTTAACAACACGCTCCTAAATAATCAATGGATCAATGACCAAATCAAAATGGAGATCCAACAATATATGGAAACAAATGACAACAACAACACTAAGCCCCAACTTCTGTGGGACGCAGCAAAAGCAGTCTTAAGAGGAAAGTATATAGCAATCCAAGCATATTTAAAAAAGGGAGAACAATCCCAAATGAATGATCTAATGTCACAATTATCGAAATTGGAAAAAGAACAAATGAGGCCTAAGGTCAGCAGAAGGAGGGACATAATAAAGATCAGAGAAGAAATAAATAAAATTGAGAAGAATAAAACAATAGCAAAAATCAATGAAACCAAGAGCTGGTTCTTTGAGAAAATAAACAAAATAGATAAGCCTCTAGCCAGACTTATTAAGAAGAAAAGAGAGTCAACACAAATCAACAGTATCAGAAACGAGAAAGGAAAAATCACGACGGACCCCACAGAAATACAAAGAATTATTAGAGAATACTATGAAAACTTATATGCTAACAAGCTGGGAAACCTAGGAGAAATGGACAACTTCCTAGAAAAATACAACCTTCTGCGATTGATCCAGAAAGAAACAGAAAATCTAAACAGACCAATTACCAGCAACAAAATTGAAGCGGTAATCAAAAAACTACCAAAGAACAAAACCCCCGGGCCAGATGGATCTACCTCGGAATTTTATCAGACATACAGGGAAGACATAATACCCATTCTCCTTAGAGTTTTCCAAAAAATAGAGGAGGAGGGGATACTCCGAAACTCATTCTATGAAGCCAACATTACCCTAATACCAAAACCAGGCAAAGACCCCACCAAAAAAGAAAACTACAGACCAATATCCCTGATGAACGTAGATGCAAAAATACTCAACAAAATATTAGCAAACCGAATTCAAAAATACATCAAAAAGATCAAACACCATGACCAAGTGGGATTCATCCCAGGGATGCAAGGATGGTACAACATTCGAAAGTCCATCAACATCATCCACCTCATCAACAAAAAGAAAGACAAAAACCACATGATCATCTCCATAGATGCTGAAAAAGCATTTGACAAAGTTCAACATCCATTCATGATAAAAACTCTCAGCAAAATAGGAATAGAGGGCAAGTATGTCAACATAATAAAGGCCATCTATGATAAACCCACAGCCAACATTATATTGAACAGCGAGAAGCTGAAAGCATTTCCTCTGAGATCGGGAACTAGACAGAGATGCCCACTCTCTCCACTGTTATTTAACACAGTAGTGGAGGTCCTAGCCACAGCAATCAGACAAAATAAAGAAATACAAGGAATCCAGATTGGTAAAGAAGGAGTTAAACTGTCACTATTTGCAGATGACATGATACTGTACATAAAAACCCTAAAGATTCCACCCCAAAACTACTAGAACTGATATCGGAATACAGCAAAGTTGCAGGATACAAAATCAACACACAGAAATGTGTGGCTTTCCTATACACTAACAATGAACCAACAGAAAGAGAAATCAGGAAAACAACTCCATTCACAATTGCATCAAAAAAAATAAAATACCTAGGAATAAACCTAACCAAGGAAGTGAAAGACTTATACTCTGAAAACTACAAGTCACTCTTAAGAGAAATTAAAGGGGACACTAACAGATGGAAACTCATCCCATGCTCATGGCTAGGAAGAATTAATATCGTCAAAATGGCCATCCTGCCCAAAGCAATATACAGATTTGGTGCAATCCCTATGAAACTACCAGCAACATTCTTCAATGAACTGGAACAAATAATTCAAAAATTCATATGGAAACACCAAAGACCCCGAATAGCCAAAGCAATCCTGAGAAAGAAGAATAAAGTAGGGGGGATCTCACTCCCCAACTTCAAGCTCTACTATAAAGCCATAGTAATCAAGACAATTTGGTACTGGCAAAAGAGCAGAGCCACAGACCAATGGAACAGACTAGAGAATCCAGACATTAACCCAGACATATATGGTCAATTAATATTTGATAAAGGAGCCATGGACATACAATGGCGAAATGACAGTCTCTTGAACAGATGGTGCTGGCAAAACTGGACAGCTACATGTAGGAGAATGAAACTGGACCATTGTCTAACCCCATATACAAAAGTAAACTCAAAATGGATCAAAGACCTGAATGTAAGTCATGAAACAATTAAACTCTTGGAAGAAAACATAGGCAAAAACCTCTTAGACATAAACATGAGTGACCTCTTCTTGAACATATCTCCCCGGGCAAGGAAAACAACAGAAAAAATGAATAAGTGGGACTATATTAAGCTGAAAAGCTTCTGTACAGCAAAAGACACCATCAATAGCACAAAAAGGAACCCTACAGTATGGGAGAATATATTTGAAAATGACACATCCGATAAAGGCTTGACATCCAGAATATATAAAAATCTCACACGCCTCAACAAACAAAAAACAAATAACCCAATTAAAAAATGGGCAGAGGAACTGAACAGTCGGTTCTCCAAAAAAGAAATACAGATGGCCAACAGACACATGAAAAGATGCTCCACATCGCTAATTATCAGAGAAATGCAAATTAAAACTACAATGAGGTATCACCTCACACCAGTAAGGATGGCTGCCATCCAAAAGACAAACAACAACAAATGTTGGCGAGGCTGTGGAGAAAGGGGAACCCTCCTACAGTGCTGGTGGGGATGTAAGTTAGTTCAACCATTGTGGAAAGCAGTGTGGAGGTACATCAAAATGCTCAAAAAAGACCTACCATTTGATCCAGGAATTGCACTCCTCGGAATTTACCCTAAGAATGCAGCAATCAAGTATGAGAAAGATCAGTGCACCCCTGTGTTTATTGAAGCACTATTTACAATAGCCAAGAATTGAAAGCAACCTAAATATCCATTGATAGATGAATGGATAAAGAAAATGTGGTACATATACACAATGGAATACTACTCAGCCATAAGAAAAGGGCAAATCCAACCATTTGCAGCAACATGGATGGAGCTGGAGGGTATTATGCTCAGTGAAACAAGCCAAGCGGAGAAAGAGAAATACCAAATGATTTCACTTATCTGTGGAATATAAGAACAAAGGAAAAACTGAAGGAACAGAACAGAAGCAGAGTCACAGAACTCAAGAATGGACTAACAGGTACCAAAGGGAAAGGGACTGGGGAGGATGGGTGGGTAGGGAAGGATAAGGGGGCGGGAGAAGTAGGGGGGTATTAAGATTAGCATGCATGGGGGTGGTGGGAGAAAGGGGAGGGCTGTACAACACAGAGAAGGCAAGTAGGGATTCTACAACATTTTGCTATGCTGATGGACAGTGACTGTAAAGGGATTTATAGGGGGCACCTGTTATAGGGGAGAGCCTAGTAAACATAATATTCGTCATGTAAGTGTAGATTAGTGATACCAAAAAAAAAAAGGGCAGTTCCTGTGTGGTAACCCCCAATGAGTTCTACACAAGAGTATAAAGGGAATATAAAAGTGTAAGCAAAAGGTCTGTGTGTTTATACAGAGGATCAAAGCCTAATTGGGCTACCCTGAAAATGAACTAAGATACGATATGAAAAAGAACTTCCAACATCAGCACTCTCTGGAAGACTCATGCCAGAAGATGATCATCAAAAATCCCCAACAAAGATCCATGCACTGCTACAGCTGTAGATGCACTTATCCCACCAGTTCCTGGACTTGCCATGGGAACGAGGAAGGAGATATCTAAGCTGGCCTGTGCATACAGTAAAACAACAAATTTGACTGGATCTATACTGTTGGAACTCAATCAAGAATTAGGAGAAGTGCAAATTGTAGTGCTCCAAAATCTTACAACTACAGACTATTTACTGTTAAAGGAACATAAGGGATGTGAACATTCCCCAGAAATGGGTTGTTTTAATTTGTCTGATTTCTCTCAGACTGTTCAAGTTCAGTTGGACAATATCCACCATATCATAGATAAGTTTTCACAAATGCCTAAGGTGCCTAACTGGTTTTCTTGGTTGGACTGGAGATGGCTGGTAATTACAGGTATGCTTTGGTTATGTAACTATACTCCTATTATGTTAATGTGTGTGCGCAATTTAATTAGTAGTTTAAAACTTATACATGCTGAAGTTACTCTACAAGAAGATATGTCAAAGGAATAATCAATCTTCCCATGTTTTCTGCTGCCTGCTACTTCTATAGCTTTTCTTCTTCCTTCCTAATTACAACCCTTAAATAGAATTCGTGCCTCATATCAAATTTACTGAGTATCATAATTCTTCCAAGTGGTAAAGATACCTCAAGACAAATGCTGGGCATAGAAGATACAGGGTATAAATATGCAAAGAAATAAAAAGCTAACCATTTCAAACAATAAGGCTTCTCTCTCACTTACCAACTTTACATTTCCCTGTATGGCCCCGGAAGATGACTGGTTAGCCAGAGACGGGTAAGTTTCCTCAAGGGAGGAACAACCTAAGACAGGCACAGTCGCAGGGGGGTCATCAGGTGAGAAATTGGGGATCAACAGAGGTGAGGCATAGAACCTCACCCCCCTGTTCTGAGAGAAATCTTCTGCATACGTGGATGTTTTATTGCCCTTGTCTAGCTTGGATTAACACATAGTCTACAGGCACATACCTGATCATCTACATTTGCTCTCTTACAACACTAAACTATGTTTTCTACCTTTATCTTGTATCTGCCTACCACTTCAGCATTTTATTAAAAATAATAATAATAAAGAGAGAAATGTATCCACATATAAATCATGTATAAAAATCAAATGAGTATTCATATTTGAACTGACTGTTTATAGTTCATAATGCATGAGCAAAACCGAAGGTTTCTGTGATGGCTTCCCTTGTACTGTTCACCATGTAAGAACTTATTCACTATGTAAGAATTTGTTCTCCATGTAAGAACTTGTTTGTTATGCCTCAGAAGACTGGAGACTGACGAAAATTAGGCTTGGGGTGGATTAATGATTGTGCATTGAGCATTGACTCCCCTATACAGAATTTTATTGTTGTTAACAACCATTTGATCAATAAATATGAGAGATGCCCTCACAAAAAAAAAAGAAGTATACACTTCCAATGGTAACATAATAAGTAACCGGGATGTAATGAATATAGTCAAGATATTGTAACAGCTTGGTATGGTGATAGCTGGTACCTAGAATTGTCATGTATATAAATGTTGAATCACTGTGTTGTACACCTGAAACTAATGTAATGTAATACCGTGTGTCAACTACCCTTCAATAAAAAAATAATTATCTACAAAAAAAAAAACCTCAAGGGTCACTATGCCTGTCTAGTATAGTACAAGCATTACATATCAACTATTTGAATGAATTAATAAATGCAGGTAATCTAGTCTGGCTGTGTATAGGGCATATGCAGAAAACAGTGGTTGAAAAGGTAGTTTAGGACCTTATAATAGATAACCCTGAATATCACATTAAGTGTTTAAATTTAACACTGCAAACAATGGTAAACTACTTACATGAGAAATACTGATCTAGCAGTTTTAAGCAGGATGGATTGGAGCAGGGAGAGATTTCCAATAGAGAGATTGCAATATTCAACTTTTTCTTTCCTCGGGTGCTTGTGTTTATATACTAAAGATATATATCCATGTTAATATGTGTAGCTCTAGTTCATTCATTTTAACTGGTTTATACTATTGTTTTATAAACTTACCACAACCTTTTATTTTTCCAATATTTCACTATACAAATAGTGCTGCAATAGTTTAGGCAAGAATTAAGGGTCTCATCTAAGATTGTAGCAGTAGAGTCAAAAACATGGAGATGATTATGAATGAGATAAAATGAATCAAAAATTTTTCTTCATGGCTGGGCAAAGAAGAGCTAGAAATAAAAAAAATGTAGAAGTAAAATCTACTGGACTTCATAGCAAGTTCTATACAGAGGAAGTGGGAAGGCAAAAAACAAGGAAATCCCAAAGATTGGCAAAAATGTAGAGCAGGAAATCTCTTATGCACTGGTGGTGCCAACTGGTATAAACACTGTTTAAAAATATTAAGCAATACATAGTAAAATCAAAGCTGTATGTCATTTCCATCACAGCAATTCCATTTCCAGATCTAGAATCCAGAAAAGTTCTCATCCATGTGCACAAGAGGATATATACAAAAATGTAAATTTCAGCACTATTTGTATAGTGAAATATTGGAAAAATAAATTAAAAGGTGTGGTATGTTTATAAAACATAATAGTATAAACCAGTTAAAATGAAGGAACTAGAGCTACACATATTAACATGGATATATATCTTTAGCATATAAACACAACCACCTGAAGAAAGAAAAAGTTGTATTTACTTCTTATCAATTTTAAGACAGAGCAATCCTAAATAAATCAGTGAAAAAAGGAAATGGGTATGTCTTATGAGTGATCGATGTAACAAGTCTCTGGAGGACAAAGAGACTGAAAATAAAAAAGCATGTCTTAGGTTTAGTGGGGGAGGTGGGGGAAGAAACAGTTTTTTGTTTTTACAAATGTAAGACTTGAAACCATAAAACTCTGGAGAAACAATAGGTAGTAAGCCTTGGATGTTGGTTTCAGCAAATTTTTTCTGCATATGTGTCCCCAGGCAAGGAAAACAAAAGCAAAAGTAAACAAGTGTGGCTATATCAAATTAAATGGCTTCTGGGCAGGAAATAAAACCCTCTAAAAGACAAAAAGGAAACCTATTTGTTAGGCAGGAAATTAGCTATGAGCGGGGTGGAAAGAGAAAAAGGCCAGAAAGTCCACTAAAAAGACCCAAAATTAATCAATTAAAGCTCAAAAAGCCAAGAGCAACTTAATTACTTCTTGGCAAATAGTGAATCTGAGGCATCTTACTACACTGATGGACAGTGACTGCCCTGGAGTATGATGTGGGGGGGGGTGGCTCATGCGTGAATGTAGTAACCACATTGTTTTTTCATGTGAAACCTTCATAGGAGTGTATATCAATAATACCTTAATAAAAAATTTAAGAATCTTACCTGTTTAACTTTCTGGGTGTTAAAATGCAATCTTATCTTTAAGATGGGATGCTTCCTGCCTTTTAGTACATTGTTTGTGACTGGGCTTACTTGCCATATTAATTGCCCAGGTTATGTATCACTTGATTAGGGGATGGAGGAGGAAAAGCAGCATCTGGGCAAAGTTAAAGATAAACTGGACCTTTTATCCGGCTGCACTAAATGTTACAACATCCTCATTTAATTGACACAATGAAGTCATGGGCTACATGGAGGCATTTTCTTATCCGGGGGATGTTTACACAAACATTTCAGGCCGGGTTACTCCTGGCTTTTTAGTTTTAACTAATCTTCACTGAAGAATGCTTATACTCCTAATTTGGTACTTGACTCTGACTTTGCTGAATTGTTTAATACGGAGGTTTGGCAGGGGTCTTTTTCCAGAGGCCCTCACCCTACTCTTGACTACACCCACGGTCCCTATCTCAGAATCCCTGTGGCTGGTTATAACTTACTCAGCTGCAGATTACAAACCGAAATTACAGAAAGGTATGAATTTCTAAATACAATAAACTGCACTGTCAGTTCCCAGACCAAAGTAAAGAAACTTCATTCCCAAATAAAAGACACGAGAAGTACCTCTTGAGAAAAATTTTAATTTTAAGGTGCTGCCTCTGGGCGGCCTCTCGCCCGCCGCCCCGCTGCGGGTCACACTGTAAAGGAATGCAGGAAACACCCTAGAGCGAGAGCCAACCAGTTTCCATACCCTAAGGGGGACGAAACTCGTGACAAGACGTTAAGGAATGCTCGTGCAAAGGTCAGGCAAGCGGCGGGTCCCCGTTTCAACTTTATTGGTTAAAGTATGGGATGTGTTTTAAATTCATTGGTTGTGGTAATGTATGGGCTTTGGTGCAATGGCTGTGGAAATCCTATATAATCTATACCTAAAGTTGCTTGGGGGTCGACAGCTTGGACTCGACCTGCGTGTCAGGGGAGGTGCTGTTGGCCCCAGCTAGCTGGCTGAATAAAGACTTTGCTTGGATTTACATCTCCGTGCCTGTGTGGTTTGTTCTCTGGAGAAGCCCCGGAGTCCCGAACCCTAACATTTTGGGGGCTTGTCCGGGATCTGAGTGACTTCCCGGAGAACAAGGGATGGCTGGAGGCAAGGTCTGATCGTCTGGACAGGGCAGTGTAATTCGAGGTTCACCCCTTCGTGTCTGCATAAATCCAGTATAAAGCGGGAGTCGCCATCCCATGTCTGGTCTCGGGTTAGTGATCCCGAGTAAGGAAGTCCGGGTTGGTAGTCCCAGCCCCCAGGTTAGTGACCCTGGGTGAAGCCCAGGTAACCAATCCTGGCCCTAAGTTCCGAGTGATTCGGCCTTAGGAAGGGAAGTCCGATCGGCAGGAACCTGGTGCCTGAGGAGGAAAGGATCGAGCTCGTCACCCTGCGGCAGTCCGAGTGGACGCCTTTCGGGAGAATCACGAGAGTTTTTGAGGATCCTGAAAGTGGTGAGTGTGGTGTGCACCAGAGTGAGAGAAGGACCGGTCCGAGCGAGTGCGATCAAATGTGGTGTGTGTGTTTGGTGTTATTGTTGATTGTTTTATTGTGTATTGGTTTATATTTCTTTCTTTCTTTTTTTTTTTTTTTTAAAGGACTTTTATTTTTTATTTTTTATTTTTTTTATAATAATTATTTTTTATTGAAGGGTAGTTGACACACAGTATTACATTACATGAGTTTCAAGTGTACAACACAGTGGTAGAACATTTATATACATAATTCTAGGTTCCAGCTATCACCCTACCAGGCTGTTACAATATCTTGACTATATTCCTTATGCTATACATTACATCCCGGTTACTAATTTATTTTACCATTGGAAGTCTGTCCTTTTTTTTTTTTTTTTTTTGTGAGGGCATCTCTCATATTTATTGATCAAATGGTTGTTAACGACAATAAAATTCTGTATAGGGGAGTCAATGCTCAATGCACAATCATTATTCCACCCCAAGCCTAATTTTTGTCAGTCTCCAATCTTCTGAGGCATAACAAACAAGTTTTTACATGTAGAACAGATTCTTACATAATGAATAAGTTACATAGTGAACAGTACAAGGGCAGTCATCACAGAAACTTTCGGTTTTGCTCATGCATTATGAACTCTAAACAGTCAGTTCAAATATGAATACTCATTTGGTTTTTATACTTGATTTATATCTGGATACCACATTTCTCTCTTTATTATTATTATTTTTAATAAAATGCTGAAGTGGTAGGTAGATACAAGATAAAGGTAGAAAACATAGTTTAGTGTTGTAAGAGAGCACATGTAGATGATCAGGTGTGTGCCTGTAGACTATGTGTTAATCCAAGCTAGACCAGGGCAATAAAATATCCACGTATGCAGAAGATTTCTCTCAGAACGGGGGGGTGAGGTTCTAAGCCTCACCTCTGTTGATCCCCAATTTCTCACCTGATGGCCCCCCTGCGACTGTGCCTGTCTTAGGTTGTTCCTCCCTTGAGGAATCTTACCCGTCTCTGGCTAACCAGTCATCTTCCGGGGCCATACAGGGAAATGTGAAGTTGGTAAGTGAGAGAGAAGCCTTATTGTTTGAAAAAGTTAGCTTTTTACTTCTTTGCATATTTATGCCCTGTGGCTTCTATGCCCAGCATTTGTCTTGAGGTATCTTTACCACTTGGAAGAATTATGATACTCGGTAAATTTGATATGAGGCACGAATTCTATTTAAGGGTTGTAATTAGGAAGGAAGAAGAAAAGCTATAGAAGTAGCAGGCGGAAGAAAACATGGGAAGATTGATTATTTCTTTGATATATCTTCTTGTAGAGTAACTTCAGCATGTATAGGTTTTAAGCTACTACTTAAATTGCACACACACATTAACATAATAGGAGTATAGTTACATAACCAAAGCATATCTGTAATTACCAGCCATCTGCAGTGAAACCAAGAAAACCAGTTAGGCACCTTAGGCATTTGTGAAAACTTATCTATGATATGGTGGATATTGTCCAAATGAACTTGAACAGTCTGAGAGAAATCAGACAAATTAAAACAACCCATTCCTGGGGACTGTTCACATGCCATATGTTCTTTTAACAATAAATAGTTTGTAGTTGTAAGACTTTGGAGCGCTACAATTTGCACTTCTCCAAATTCTTGGTTGAGTTCCAACAGTATAGATCCAGTCCAATTTTGTTGTTTTACTGTATGCACAGGCCAGCTTAGATATCTCCTTCCTCATTCCCATGGCAGGTCCAGGAACTGGTGGGATGAGTGCATCTACAGCTGTAGCAGTGCGTGGATCTTTGTTGGGGTTTTTTGATGATCATCTTCTGGCATGAGTCTTCCAGAGGGTGCAGATGTTGGAAGTTCTTTTTCATATCGTATCTTAGTTCATTTTCGGGGTAGCCCAATTAGGCTTTGATCCTCTGTATAAACACAAACAGACCCTTTGCCTACACTTTTATATGCCCTTTATACCCTTGTGTAGAACTCGTTGGAGGTTACCACACAGGAACTGCCCTTTTTTTTTTTGCTATCACTAATCTACACTTACATGACGAATATTATGTTTACTAGGCTCTCCCCTATACCAGGTCTCCCCTATAAACCCCTTTACAGTCACTGTCCATCAGCATAGCAAAATGTTGTAGAATCACTACTTGCCTTCTCTGTGTTGTACAGCCCTCCCTTTTCTCCTACCCCCCCATGCATGTTAATCTTAATACCCCCCTACTTCTCCCCCCCTTATCCCTCCCTACCCACCCATCCTCCCCAGTCCCTTTCCCTTTGGTACCTGTTAGTCCATTCTTGAGTTCTGTGATTCTGCTGCTGTTTTGTTCCTTCAGTTTTTCCTTTGTTCTTATATTCCACAGATAAGTGAAATCATTTGGTATTTCTCTTTCTCCGCTTGGCTTGTTTCACTGAGCATAATACCCTCCAGCTCCATCCATGTTGCTGCAAATGATTGGATTTGCCCTTTTCTTATAGCTGAGTAGTATTCCATTGTGTATATGTACCACATCTTCTTTATCCATTCATCTATTGATGGACATTTAGGTTGCTTCCAATTCTTGGCTATTGTAAATAGTGCTGCAATAAACATAGGGGTGCATCTGTCTTTCTCAAACTTGATTGCTGCATTCTTAGGGTAAATTCCTAGGAGTGGAATTCCTGGGTCAAATGGTAAGTCTGTTTTGAGCATTTTGATGTACCTCCATACTGCTTTCCACAATGGTTGAACTAACTTACATTCCCACCAGCAGTGTAGGAGGGTTCCCCTTTCTCCACAGCCTCGCCAACATTTGTTGTTGTTTGTCTTTTGGATGGCAGCCATCCTTACTGGTGTGAGGTGATACCTCATTGTAGTTTTAATTTGCATTTCTCTGATAATTAGCGATGTGGAGCATCTTTTCATGTGTCTGTTGGCCATCTGTATTTCTTTTTTGGAGAACTGTCTGTTCAGTTCCTCTGCCCATTTTTTAATTGGGTTATTTGTTTTTTGTTTGTTGAGGCGTGAGAGCTCCTTATATATTCTGGACGTCAAGCCTTTATCGGATGTGTCATTTTCAAATATATTCTCCCATACTGTAGGGATCCTTCTTGTTCTATTGATGGTGTCTTTTGCTGTACAGAAGCTTTTCAGCTTAATATAGTCCCACTTACTCATTTTTGCTGTTGTTTTCCTTGCCCGGGGAGATATGTTCAAGAAGAGGTCACTCATGTTTATGTCTAAGAGGTTTTCGCCTATGTTTTCTTCCAGGAGTTTAATGGTTTCATGGCTTACATTCAGGTCTTTGATCCATTTTGAGTTTACTTTTGTATATGGGGTTAGACAATGGTCCAGTTTCATTCTCCTACATGTAGCTGTCCAGTTTTGCCAGCACCATCTGTTCAAGAGACTGTCATTTCGCCATTGTATGTCCATGGCTCCTTTATCAAATATTAATTGACCATATATGTCTGGGTTAATGTCTGGATTCTCTAGTCTGTTCCATTGGTCTGTGGCTCTGCTCTTTTGCCAGTACCAAATTGTCTTGATTACTATGGCTTTATAGTAGAGCTTGAAGTTGGGGAGTGAGATCCCCCCTACTTTATTCTTCTTTCTCAGGATTGCTTTGGCTATTCGGGGTCTTTGGTGTTTCCATATGAATTTTTGAATTATTTGTTCCAGTTCATTGAAGAATGTTGCTGGTAGTTTCATAGGGATTGCATCAAATCTGTATATTGCTTTGGGCAGGATGGCCATTTTCACGATATTAATTCTTCCTAGCCACGAGCATGGGATGAGTTTCCATCTGTTAGTGTCCCCTTTAATTTCTCTTAAGAGTGACTTGTAGTTTTCAGAGTATAAGTCTTTCACTTCTTTGGTTAGGTTTATTCCTAGGTATTTTATTTTTTTTGATGCAATTGTGAATGGAGTTGTTTTCCTGATTTCTCTCTCTGTTGGTTCATTGTTAGTATATAGGAAAGCCACAGATTTCTGTGTGTTGATTTTGTATCCTGCAACTTTGCTGTATTCCGATATCAGTTCTAGTAGTTTTGGGGTGGAGTCTTTAGGGTTTTTTATGTACAGTATCATGTCATCTGCAAATAGTGACAGTTTAACTTCTTCTTTACCAATCTGGATTCCTTGTATTTCTTTATTTTGTCTGATTGCCGTGGCTAGGACCTCCAGTACTATGTTAAATAACAGTGGAGAGAGTGGGCATCCCTGTCTAGTTCCTGATCTCAGAGGAAATGCTTTCAGCTTCTCGCTGTTCAATATAATGTTGGCTGTGGGTTTATCATAGATGGCCTTTATTATGTTGAGGTACTTGCCCTCTATTCCCATTTTGCTGAGAGTTTTTAACATGAATGGATGTTGAACTTTGTCAAATGCTTTTTCAGCATCTATGGAGATGATCATGTGGTTTTTGTCTTTCTTTTTGTTGATGTGGTGGATGATGTTGATGGACTTTCGAATGTTGTACCATCCTTGCATCCCTGGAATGAATCCCACTTGGTCATGGTGTATGATCCTTTTGATGTATTTTTGAATTCGGTTTGCTAATATTTTGTTGAGTATTTTTGCATCTACGTTCATCAGGGATATTGGTCTGTAGTTTTCTTTTTTGGTGGGGTCTTTGCCTGGTTTTGGTATTAGGGTGATGTTAGCTTCATAGAATGAGTTTGGGAGTATCCCCTCCTCCTCTATTTTTTGGAAAACTTTAAGGAGAATGGGTATTATGTCTTCCCTGTATGTCTGATAAAATTCCGAGGTAAATCCATCTGGCCCGGGGGTTTTGTTCTTTGGTAGTTTTTTGATTACCTCTTCAATTTCGTTGCTGGTAATTGGTCTGTTTAGATTTTCTGTTTCTTCCTGGGTCAATCTTGGAAGGTTGTATTTTTCTAGGAAGTTGTCCATTTCTCCTAGGTTTCCCAGCTTGTTAGCATATAGGTTTTCATAGTATTCTCCAATAATTCTTTGCATTTCCGTGGGGTCCGTCGTGATTTTTCCTTTCTCGTTTCTGATACTGTTGATTTGTGTTGACTCTCTTTTCTTCTTAAGAAGTCTGGCTAGAGGCTTATCTATTTTGTTTATTTTCTCGAAGAACCAGCTCTTGGTTTCATTGATTTTTGCTATTGTTTTATTCTTCTCAATTTTATTTATTTCTTCTCTGATCTTTATTATGTCCCTCCTTCTGCTGACCTTAGGCCTCATCTGTTCTTCTTTTTCCAATTTCGATAATTGTGACATTAGGCCATTCATTTGGGATTGCTCTTCCTTTTTTAAATATGCTTGGATTGCTATATACTTTCCTCTTAAGACTGCTTTTGCTGTGTCCCACAGAAGTTGGGGCTTAGTATTGTTGTTGTCATTTGTTTCCATATATTGCTGGATCTCCATTTTGATTTGGTCATTGATCCATTGATTATTTAGGAGCGTGTTGTTAAGCCTCCATGTGTTCGTGAGCCTCTTTGCTTTCTTTGTACAGTTTATTTCTAGTTTTATGCCTTTGTGGTCTGAAAAGTTGGTTGGTAGGATTTCAATCTTTTGGAATTTTCTGAGGCTCTTTTTGTGGCCTAGTATGTGGTCTATTCTGGAGAATGTTCCATGTGCACTTGAGAAGAATGTATATCCCGCTGCTTTTGGATGTAGAGTTCTATAGATGTCTATTAGGTCCATCTGCTCTACTGTGTTGTTCAGTGCTTCCGTGTCCTTACTTATTTTCTGCCCAGTGGATCTATCCTTTGGGGTGAGTGGTGTGTTGAAGTCTCCTAGAATGAATGCATTGCAGTCTATATCCCCCTTTAGTTCTGTTAGTATTTGTTTCACATATGCTGGTGCTCCTGTGTTGGGTGCATATATATTTAGAATGGTTATATCCTCTTGTTTGACTGAGCCCTTTATCATTATGTAGTGTCCTTCTTTATCTCTTGTTACTTTCTTTGTTTTGAAGTCTATTTTGTCTGATATTAGTACTGCAACCCCTGCTTTCTTCTCACTGTTGTTTGCTTGAAATATGTTTTTCCATCCCTTGACTTTTAGTCTGTACATGTCTTTGGGTTTGAGGTGAGTTTCTTGTAAGCAGCATATAGATGGGTCTTGCTTTTTTATCCATTCTGTTACTCTGTGTCTTTTGATTGGTGCATTCAACCCATTAACATTTAGGGTGACTATTGAAAGATATGTACTTATTGCCATTGCAGGCTTTAAATTCGTGGTTACCAAAGGTTCAAGGTTAGCCTCTTTAGTATCTTACTGCCTAACTTAGCTCGCTTATTGAGCTGTTATATACACTGTCTGGAGATTCTTTTCTTCTCTCCCTTCTTGTTCCTCCTCCTCGATTCTTCATATGTTGGGTGTTTTGTGCTGTGCTCTTTCTAGGAGTGTTCCCATCTAGAGCAGTCCCTGTAAGATGTTCTGTAGAGGTGGTTTGTGGAAAGCAAATTCCCTCAGGTTTTGTTTGTCTGGGAATTGTTTAATCCCACCGTCATATTTGAATGATAGTCGTGCTGGATACAGTATCCTTGGTTCAAGGCCCTTCTGTTTCATTGTATTAAATATATCATGCCATTCTCTTCTGGCCTGTAGGGTTTCTGTTGAGAAATCTGACATTAGCCTGATGGGTTTCCCTTTATAGGTGACCTTTTTCTCTCTAGCTGCCTTTAACACTCTTTCCTTGTCCTTGATCTTTGCCATTTTAATTATTATGTGTCTTGGTGTTGCCCTTCTTGGATCCTTTCTGTTGGGGGTTCTGTGTATTTCCGTGGTCTGTTTGATTACTTCCTCCCCCAGTGTGGGGAAGTTTTCAGCAATTATTTCTTCTAAGATACTTTCCATCTCTTTGCCTCTCTCTTCTTCTTCTGGGACCCCTATAATACGGATATTGCTCCTTTTAGATTGGTCACACAGTTCTCTTAATATTGTTTCATTCCTGGAGATCCTTTTGTCTCTCTCTATGTCAGCTTCCATGCGTTCCTGTTCTCTGATTTCAATTCCATCAATGGCCTCTTGCATTCTATCCATTCTGCTTATAAACCCTTCCAGAGTTTGTTTCATTTCTGCGATCTCCTTTCTGGCATCTGTGATCTCTTTCCGGACTTCATCCCATTTTTCTTGCGTATTTCTCTGCATCTCTGTCAGCATGTTTATGATTCTTATTTTGAATTCTTTGTCAGGAAGACTGGTTAGGTCTGTCTCCTTCTCTGGTGTTGTCTCTGTGATCTTTGTCTGCCTGTAGCTTTGCCTTTTCATGGTGATAGGAATAGTCTGCAGAACTGGGACGAGTGACGGCTGGAAGGACTTCCTTTCTTGTTGGTTTGTGGCCCTCCTCTCCTGGGAGAACAGCGGCCTCTAGTGGCTTGTGCTGCGCAGCTGCGCGCAGACAGGGCTTCTGCTTCCTGCCCGGCTGCTATGGAGTTAATCTCCGCTGTTGCTGTGGGCGTGGCCTTGCTCGGGCAGCTGCTCCAAAGTGGTGGAGTCGCGTTGGAGCAGGAGCTGCTGGGAGGCTATTTATCTCCGTAAGGGGCCTCCCTGCTCCCTGCAGCCCAGGGGTTAGGGTGCCCAGAGATCCCGGATTCCCTACCTCTGGATTAAGTGGCCCGCCCTGCCCCTTTAAGACTTCCAAAAAGCACCCGCCAAAACAAAACAACGACCACAAAAAAAAACAAGAAAAAAAATTTTTTTTTAATTAAAAAAAAAAAATTTTTTTAATTAAAAAAAAAAAGGTGGTCGTTCGTTTTTCTTTATTCTCCGGTGCCAGCCTCAGGCCTCTGCTCACCGGTCTTTCTGCCCTGTTTCCCTAATATTGGGGTCCCTGTCCCTTTAAGACTTCCAAAAAGCGCTCGCCAAAACAAAGCAGCAAAAAAGCAAAAAAAAAAAAAATGGTCGCGCGCTCTTCTTATGTCCTCTGTTGCCCAGCCTCCAGTGCCTGCTCACTGTTCTTGCTGCCCTGTTTTCCCAGTATCGAGGGCCCTGCACTCTGGCCCGGATGGCTGGGGCTGGGTGTTCGGCAGCCCTGGGCTCCGTCTCCCTCCCGCTCTGCCTGCTCTTCTCCCGCCGGGAGCTGGGGGGAGGGGCGCTCGGCTCCCGCGGGGCCGGGGCTTGTATCTTACCCCCTTTGCGAGGCGCTGCGTTCTCTCAGGTGTGGATGTGGTCTGGATATTGTCCTGTGTCCTCTGGTCTTTATTCTAGGAAGGGTTGTCTTTGTTATATTTTCATAGATATATGTTGTTTTGGGAGGAGATTTCCGCTGCTCTACTCACGCCGCCATCTTCCGCCCCCAAGTCCGGTTTATATTTCTTTTTGCGCTTTTCCCTTTAAGTTTTTCTTACTCTGAGTCTCTCCTGTTCCTGTTCTCTCCGTTCCTCCTTTCTGCCACTAAATCATTCCCCTGCGGGCACGGGTCGGGCAATTAAGAGCCATTAGGGTGCCCGCCGCTGGAAGACTCCCGTGACAGGATAAGGGGGTCACAGCCACGAATCCCAGATAAATTCGCATCCCCCGCAGAAGAAAAACTGTGCAACGACAGGCACCCGTCCACAAGCACATACACCAGTCATCATCTTGTTTAAAGTGGCACTTCTACTTTTCACCTTTTGTCTTCCTTGCATTATTTACCATGGGCCAGACTCAGGCTACTCCTAAAGGTCTGATCCTTTCCCACTTTCCGAAGGTCAAGGAACAGGCCCTAAACATGAGTCTTAGTATCAAGAAAAGTAAGCTTGTTACCTTTTGTTCAGCTGAGTGGCCCTCCTTTGGAGTAGGCTGGCCAACCCAGGGGTCTCTTTCCCCGGACCTTATTGGCAAGGTCAAAGCTGTCATCTCCCGGCCAGACCCTGAGGGCCACCCTGACCAGCTTCCCTATATTCTTGTCTGGGAAAATTTGGCCAAGAATCCCCCTTCCTGGCTGAGGCCTTTTTTGGTGGGGAAATTTCACAATGACCCACTAAAAACCTCCGTCTTAGTTGCCCAGGAAGATCTAAAACCCCCTGATCATAGGGCCAGAAACCCTGTGCGCCCGAGTGCGCCGCCTGTTCTCCCTGACAGTTCCCCCCTCTATCCCCCTCTGCCGATTGAGCGGCCACGCCCATATGCAGGAGAAGGGGGTGAAGCTGCCAGAGGGGTAGAGAACGAGGTTGGGGAGCCTAGCAGGGATCTGGCAGCCACAGCTTCCCCAGACTCTTCAGCAGGAGAAGGCAGGAGGCCGGAAAGAGCTTCCTCACGCTCTCCCACCCTGGCTCCACGCTGGGCGCCAGGTAGAGCGGGAGGAATGCAGTTGAGACCTTGAGGGGTGAGGGAGCAAGAAGGGGAGGCCCCCTCCTCCACCTCAGAAGAAGCAGTGCCGGTTCTGCCCGTGCGTGCCATCGGTGCAGGCGGTCCGGGCAGAGCTCAGCAACATCAGTATTGGTCCTTTTCATCTAGTGACCTTTATAATTGGAGGACTCAGAACCCTCCCTTCTCGGAAGACCCCAAGTGTCTTATAGGTCTGGTAGAGTCCATTATGTTCACCCATTGTCCCACATCGGACAACTGCCAGCAGTTGCTCCGCACCCTCTTCACAACGGAAGAGTGAGAGCGCATCCTCAATGAAGCCAGGAAAAATGTCCTTGGAGAAAATGGAAGACCTACTACCCTCCAGCCCATCATTGACGAGGCGCTTCCACTTACACGCCCAAACTGGGACTTCGGGACTGCAGAAGGTAGGGAGCGTCTCTGGGTCTACCGCCAGACTCTGATGACTGGTCTCCAGGCAGCTGTCAGATGGCCCACTAACCTAGCTAAGGTAAAAACTATTGTTCAGGGAGAAAAGGAAAGCCCGGCCGCGTATCTGGAGAGGCTGTTTGATGCTTACAGGCAATATATCTCAATAAACCCAGAGGCAGAGGAACACAGATCAGCTGTAGTCCTCTCATTCATCAACCAGGCAGCCCCTGATATCCGGAGGAAACTCCACAAGCGGGATGACTTAGGAGAGATCTCATTAGAGAAATGCTGCAGCAAGCGGAGAAAGTCTTCAATGCTAGAGAGACTCCGGAAGATAGGGAAGAAAGGCTGAAGAAAGAGAAATGGGAAGTGCAGGAGAGAAATAGGAAGGAAGACAGAGAATTTCAGAAGAGGGAGAACAAGAAGCAGAGAGAGGAGATGGCTAGGATATTCTTAGCTGGAGTAAAGGGGAGCCCTAGATCTCCTCGAAGAAAGGGACCCCGCCCATCCCGGCTAGGATGAGATCAGTGCGCCCTGTGTAAGGGATATGGGCACTGGAAAAGAGAGTGCCCCAAAAGGAAGGAACAAGGAGGAGGGAACCCCGTTAAGACCCTGCACCTAGGAGAGGAGAATTGATGGGGACGGGACTTGGCACCCCTCCCCGAGTCCTGGGTAACTGTGTGTGTGGAGGGGACTCCTATTGGGTTCATGGTAGATACAGGGGCACAGTATTCAGTTCTCAACCAAGCCCATGGTCCCCTAAACCCAAGACGCACAAGTGTAGTCCAGGGAGTAACAGGGTCCAAGAAATGTGCCTGGACTACTAATAGAAAAGTGGACCTAGGAAGACATCAGGTCTCTCACTCATTCCTGGTTGTACCCGAAAGCCCCGCACCGTTACTGGGCAGAGACTTACTGACCAAGATCAGGGCACGCATTCATTTTGAACCCGAAGGGATAAAGATCATGGACAAAGAAGGGCAGTCCCTACAACCGGTGCATGTGCTAACCCTATCCCTAGCCGATGAGCATTGCCTGTTTCAGGCAGATCAAGAAAAGGGGGGCCAGGGAGAAATAGACTCTTGGTTGCAGAAGTTCCCTTCTGCATGGGCCGAAACCGGAGGAATTGGTCTCGCCAAACATCTGCCCCCAGTTGTTGTTCAGCTCAAAGCCACGGCCCTGCCCATCCGAGTCCGGCAGTATCCAATACCGGAAGAGGCTAGGAAAGGGATAGCACCCCATATCCACAGACTGTTAGAGGCTGGAGTCCTTAAATCCTGCCAATCTGCATGGAATACACCCCTGCTTCCAGTAAGGAAGCCTGGCGGCAGAGAATACCGACCGGTGCAAGACTTGCGAAAGGTTAATGAAAGGATCGAGGACATTCACCCCACAGTGCCCAACACTTACACCTTGCTCAGCCACCTGCTACCCTCACATGTGTGGTATACTACTCTGGACCTGAAAGATGCCTTCTTCAGTATCCCCCTTTCTGAAGTTAGTCAGCCTTTGTTTGCCTTTGAGTGGCAGGAACCAGGGGGAGGAAGAAACGGGCAGCTTACCTGGACTAGACTGCCACAGGGTTTCAAAAACTCTCCCACTTTATTCAATGAAGCCCTAAGCCAGGACCTGGAGCCCTTTCGCAGGAGCCACCCCCGCGTGACATTGCTGCAGTATGTGGATGACTTATTGCTGGCCACAGAAACCCGTGAGGAGTGCGAAGAAGCCACAGGGAACTTGTTGGCTGAACTAGGCGAACTGGGATATCGAGCCAGTGCCAAGAAAGCCCACATCTGTCAAAGGTCAGTGATCTACCTGGGGTACAAAACATCTAACGGAGCCAGGTGGCTAACACCGGCCATGAAACGAATTATTCTGACTATCCCCGTCCCTTTCTCACCCCGGGGAGTGAGGGAATTTCTTGGCTCAGCCGGGTTCTGCAGGCTCTGGATTCCAGGGTACGCAGAAATAGCCCGACCGCTATATGAGGTGACCAAAGAAGAGCAGGGCTGGCAATGGACTCAAGAACAACAAGAGGCTTTTGACAGACTAAAAGAAGCTCTCCTCTGGGCCCCTGCCTTATCTTTGCCAGACCCAGAAAAACTCTTCATTCTGTTTGTAGATGAAAAGAAAGGAGTGGCTAAAGGAGTCTTGGCTCAGCAGCTAGGCCCATGGAAAAGACCTGTGGCCTATTTGTCCAAGCGACTAGACCCCATGGCCTCCGGATGGCCACCTTGTCTGTGTATCCTAGCAGCCATTGCTCTACTGGTAAAAGAGGCAGACAAGCTCACTTTTGGCCAGAACTTGAGAGTAACAGCCCCACATACTGTGGAGGGGATCCTCAGGCACCCTCCAGGAAAATGGATGACGAATACAAGACTCACCCACTACCAAGGGCTCCTACTAGATTCTCCACGAATTGCCTTCTCCGACCCTGTGACCTTAAATCCTGCCACCCTTCTGCCGGACCCAGAACTGTCGACCCCCATCCATGACTGTAGAGACATCCTCTCCGGAATTATCCAGATGCGAGCAGACTTGAAGGACACACCATTACCAAACTGTGAGCTAAATTGGTACACAGATGGGAGCAGCTTTGTGCAGGAGGGAGTCAGGAGAGCAGGGGCAGCAGTGGTGACCCACGAGGGGGAAGTAGTCTGGAGCGCAGCCCTACCCCCTGGCACCTCAGCACAGAAGGCGGAACTTATTGCTCTTGCTGAGGCCCTGGAGAGAGCAGAAGGCAAGCCGGCCAACATCTACACAGATAGCAGATATGCCTTTGGCACTGTCCATGTCCACGGTGCCATTTACCGGGAAAGAGGATTCCACTCCGCAGAAGGAAAGCTGAGGAATCTACAAGAAGTCCAAAGATTACTAGCTGCTATCGAAAAACCGAAGGCAGTAGCAGTTATACATGTACCGGGCCACCAATCAAAGAAGATGCCTGAGGCCATCAGCAACAAACATGCTGATGCGGAAGCTAGGAGGGCGGCCCTCTCGGACTCCCTTGTACTTGCAGCCCTTGAGGTACCCATACCTGAACTGCCCGCCTTGCCACCCAAACCTGAGTATTCCCCTCAGGATCTTGAGTGGATTAGGAAACAAGTCTCGGGTAGAGTGTTAGAGGAGAGAAATTGGAGTAGGGATCAAGAAGGTAGATTGATCCTGCCAGAAGCATTAGGACAGTACATGCTTGCTAATCTGCATAAGTCCACCCATCTAGGCTGGAAAAAACTGCTCAGCCTTTTCCAGTCTGCGCAGTTGGTGTTTCCCCACCAGAATGAGGCAGCTCGTCAGATCACGAGAGAATGCAGTAGCTGTGCAATGCTAAGACCAGCCCCAAGAGGGCCGCACCCGGCAGGTACTCGGGAAAGGGGGAGGGCTCCAGGGAAGAGCTGGGAAATAGACTTCACCGAAGTAAAACCAGGGAAGTATGGGTACAAGTATTTGCTAATTATGGTAGACACCTTCTCAGGGTGGGTGGAGGCTTTTCCAACCAAGCATGAGACAAGCCAGGTAGTAGCAAAAAGATTAATTGAAGAAATTATCCCCCGATATGGGGTCCCTGAAGCCATAGGTTCAGATAACGGCCTGGCTTTCGTTAGCAAGATCCTGCAGGGACTGGCCCAGGCTTTGGGGGTAGATTGGAAGTTACATTGTGCTTATAACCCACAAAGCTCTGGGCAGGTAGAGAGAATGAATCGGACCTTGAAGGAGACCCTTTCTAAATTAGTATTAGAGACTGGCAGGGACTGGGTGACCCTCGTTCCCTTAGCCATCTTCCGTGCTCGAAACTCCCCCTATGTACATGGTTTAACTCCATTTGAGATAATGTATGGGGCTCCTCCACCCATAACTCGGCGAGTACAGCTTTCCGGGGCAGGGGACCTGGCCCCTGACTACCTGAATGTGTTGCAAGCTCTCGCTAAAATGCAACAGGAAATCTGGCCCCTGATTAGAGCATATTATGAGGGCGGGAAGATTCCGAGCCCGGAACATGGCATAGTCCCAGGGGACATGGTGTGGGTCAAGAGACACCGAGTGAGGACACTCGAGCCCAGGTGGAAGGGACCTTATGTTGTATTGTTTACCACCCCCACTGCCCTCAAGGTAGATGGTATCGCTCCCTGGGTGCATCACACCCACGTTCGGAAGGTCCTGTCTCATAAGGATCCAGGAGCCCGCGAGGAAGAGTGGAAGGTGCAGCAGCATCCTGCGAATCCTCTAAAACTACACCTAAGCCGAAGATGAAGGGGATCCTGCTGATAAGCGCCTTAATATGGACTTTCGAGGGAACCACATCTGTGAAGCTGATTCCAGAACCCACAGGAAGACTGGGTTTGGGTCCGTCCGGGTTAGATAACCCCTTGTGGGAGATGGTGCAGGCAGTAGCAGAAACTCTGAACCACACCACTCCCTCCTTCACTGATCCCTGTTGGTTATGCTACCCAGGTTCACCCCCCTTCTATGAGGCAGTCGGGATAAATGGCTCCTACACCATCAACTCCTATCCCACTCCTTGGGACAGGGGACCGATGGGACTTACGATCGCTCAGGTCTCAATCGCTGGTACATGTGTGGGCACAGTCCCTACGGCCCAGAGTCAGTTATGCTCCAACTATAATAACACCACGTGGGAGCCAGGAAAGTGGATTATACCCTCCTCGGGTTGGTGGCTCTGTTCAAAGACAGGCCTCACCCTGGCCCTATCCACCCTTGTGTTCAATGCTAGCAGTGAGTTTTGTGTGCTCGTGGCCATTCTACCTCGCCTAATATATCGTTCTCATGAATCCCTTCTTTCTTTTTGGGAAGAAGTGCTGAGCCCCCACTGGAGAAAGAGGGAGCCTGTTACTGCCCTGACAATTGGGGCCCTCTTCTCCCTAGGGATAGCAGGGGCAGGCACTGGGGTCACAGCCCTTGTAACTCGGGAACAGGGGCTTACAGCCCTGAGGCTGGCAATTGATAGGGACCTAGAACAACTCCGACAGACAATGTCAGACCTGGAGCAATCCCTCACTTCCTTGTCGGAGGTGGTTCTACAGAACCGAAGAGGCCTGGACCTCCTGTTCTTTTTTTTTTTTTTTTTTTTTTTAGGAGAGCAAGGTACAGGCTTTTATTTAGAGATACAGTGAAAGGACAGAGCTCCCGACTCACGCCAGGAGGGGACAAGAGAGTCCCTTGGACCTCCTGTTCTTAAGAGAAGGTGGGCTGTGTGCAGCCTTAAAGGAAGAGTGTTGTTTCTATGTAGACAAAACAGGTGCAGTAAGAGACTCCCTGGCCAAACTGAAGAAAGATCTAGAGAAGAGACGTAGAGAATATGAAAGTAGCGAAGGATGGTTTGAGTCTTGGTTCAAATACAAACCTTGGTTCGCTACCCTCCTCTCGGCCATTGCAGGGCCACTGGTCATCCTGCTGTTGCTGCTTACGATTGGCCCATGCATAATTAACAGGCTTGTTAGGTTTGTGCGGGAAAGGATTGACACTGTCCAACTTTTAGTCCTTCATCAAAGGTATCAGGCCCTAGATGCCGCTGTGGAAGATTCCTCAGTTTAGTCAAGAAAAGGGGGGAATGTAAAGGAATGCAGGAAACACCCTAGAGCGAGAGCCACCCAGTTTCCATACCCTAAGGGGGACGAAACTCGTGACAAGACGTTAAGGAATGCTCGTGCAAAGGTCAGGCAAGCGGCGAGTCCCCATTTCAACTTTATTGGTTTAAGTATGGGATGTGTTTTAAATTCATTGGTTGTGGTAATGTATGGGCTTTGGTGCAATGGCTGTGGAAATCCTACATAATCAGTACCTAAAGTTGCTTGGGGGTCAACAGCTCGGACTCGACCTGCGTGTCAGGGGAGGTGCTGTTGGCCCCAGCTAGCTGGCTGAATAAAGACTTTGCTTGGATTTACATCTCCGTGCCTGTGTGGTTTGTTCTCTGGAGAAGCCCCGGAGTCATGAACCCTAACAACACTTGAATCTCAGCCCGGCCGGCCCTCGCCCTCGAGGCCCCCACCGAGAAAATCCACACACGGCAAAACGCCCACTGGCCTCCCAGTCTGCGCGGCCTGGCCCGGCCCCACCGCCTGCGGCCCCGGCCAGAGTGGTGGGGGCAGGTCGGCGGGGAGGCCCCGGGCAGGGCGGATGCGCGCCGCGGGGCGGAGAGCAGCCGCCCTCACCACCCGGGCCCGGACTGAGGAGCAGCGGCTCAGGCGCGCCCCTCCACCCTACACCGGCGAACTTCACCGGCCGCTGGGACATCCGCCCCGGGCGCACCCGCTCCGCTCCCCCCTTCCCTGGCGGCCCCTCCGTCGCAGCGCGCCAACTCCCGGCCCCCGGGCGGGCCCCGCGAGCCCACCACCCGCGTCGGCTGCTTCCTGGCCTCGCGGGCCACGCGCTGCCCGCCGAGCCACTCGCACGGCCGCCCCCTCGTCCGGCTCCGCGGGAGGCAGGGTTCCCCGCGCCCCGTCCGGATCCCGCCGCGCCCCGCGGCCACGTACCTTCTGGTACACATTAACTGAGGGGGCTGCTTGCTTTCTCTTCAGCCACAAGAACGCACTGTCTCCCCATTAGGGTCTTTCACAAAATTCGTAATTCACTTTGGAAAGAAAATCCTTTCAGCAAACGCTTACCAGGCACTATTCTAGGCACAGGGACCCAGGGGGTCTGCACTGTGGGCAGATGAAATATTTGCCTCAGCACTTTTAAATAGAGATTCCACAAGGAAAACACCACAGATGAAATAAATCCCACAGGTTATGTCTTTTCAGCTAGTTTTTGAAAGACACTGGTAGTCATAAGGTGCAATTTCTGTATTTTTGGCAATAATTTCAAGAATTTTAAATGTTTGGACAACTTTGGCTCTTGAATCTTAGTAACATTTCAAAGCCCCCCATTCTGAACCCTCCCAGGCTTGCCCTCTTGCCCCTTCCCCCAAACTCCACTTTAAGACAATTCCAGGACTTGGCATCAGGCCTGGGATACTCCCACACCTTCGGGAGCTGAGTAGTCTTGATGCAGGTCCAAGCCTCCAGCCTCCTGCCTCCTGCCTCCAGGCTCCAGCCTCCTGCCTCCTGCCTCCAGCCTCCTGCCTCCTGCTTCCAGCCTCCTGCCTCCTGCCTCCTGCCTCCTGCCTCCTTCTTCTAGCCTCCTCCCTCCATCCTGTGGGAGAACTTGCATGGATGGCAGGGACAGCAGCGATTCCAACCCCACCAGGCTCAGGTGCCCTGTGTTCTCTTCTGCAGGAGGAACAGCTTGGCTTGTACGTGCTCTACAGCAAGAACAAGCCCCAGGCAGATGCCCTGCTCCATGGCCACAGCAACATCTTCTTCAAGGTCATCCCCCCTCCCCGCGAACCGCATCGCTCCCAGCCTGGTCGCACCTGACCCCCTCTCCTGCCTGTGCAGGACAAGCAGCAGGAGCTGGGTGACAAGATGGACCTGGACTCCTACCTGCTTAAGCCAGTGCAGCGCATGGGTAAGTATGCGCTCCTGCTCCAGGACCCGGTCAAGGAGGCCGGCCTCTGCCCAGCCCAACAGCAGGAGCTGGGGGAACTTGGAGCCGCCGAGGACGTGGTCCGCTTCCAGCTGCGCCATGGCAACGATCAGCTCGCCGTGGATGCCATCCGTGACTGTGACATAAGCATCCAAGGCCCTGACAGGCTCTCATGCGCTCAGGACTCTGGGCTGGTGCAGGGGAAAAACATGATCAGGGCCAAGAACACATGAACTTTCCTTCAGGAAAGTCCCCCAAACAGACACCTCCCAGAGGCCCCCCCAGAGACTCTACCAGAGGGACAGGAGGGTGAGAGGAAGGACTCCAATGTCTGGGCCACTGGGGCAGTTGCTGCATGCATGAAAAGCAGGCTGGCTGCAGACCAGACTTATTGGAGCTGTTTTAAATCAACTGGATGCATCGACAGTTCAGCTGTACTGTGGGGCTTTGGGGGTGCTAAGGCCGATGCCCACACACCCCCATGGTGGCGTGGCAGGACCAGCACACGAGGAAGAGGAGACTGCCCTCTCAGATGGGACCCCTTGTCTCTGGAGGTCAGAAGGCACGGCTACAGAATTCCCCACACAGAATGAGAACACTATGCCTCGCTGAAACGGGGCTGACCTCAGGATGGAAGGCTGCGGGAGAGACCTGCTGTTGTTTGGGACCCATCTCACAAGGGAGCAATTGCCTGGCAAGGGCGCAGAGACTGCAGACCCCCACACAGCATCAGCCCAGATGCTGCTCAGATGGGATTCTGGGGGTGGGGGAACTGCACTGACAAGCGCGAAAGGGCTCTCGCAGACCCTCTGTGTGAACCCGCAAGCACAGGAACCTGCTGAGGGTTTGGCACCTGGTTCCAGACCTAGTGTGTAGGTTTTCCCCTCACATCCAGGCAACTCTTGAACCCCAGCTGGATATTCTATAATTCAACCCAGTTCTGACACCATCTCCCTGAGTCAGTGTCAGACCCCACAGGTTAAGGGCTCTGTCCCATGAGATTGCCCCCTACCCCACCCAGTCACAGGCTGGAGGTTCCAAAAACCCCCTCCTTGGGTTTAAGTAATTTGCTAGAGTGGCTCAGGGAACCTAGGGAAGTATTTTACTTCCTAGATTTCCAGCTTATTGTAAGGGATGTAACTCAGGGGCCAGAGGGAAGAGCTGCACAGAGCTGGGCATATGGGGAGGGCCGTGAGTCTCCGCTGCCCTGGGCTCACCAGTCTGCACACTACAAGCCTGGCCTTTGGGGGTTTGGGGAAGGCTTCATTCCCAGGCAGGACTGATTGAGTCAGTGGCCACTGGGGATTGAACTCAAGTCTCAAGCCCCCTTCCCAGAGGCCAGGGTGGATGTATCAGCTGGAATCTAATCATCCCTGAGGGAGACTTGCTCTGTCTGCAGGTGAATTTGAAGGAACAGGGGCCACTGAGATGCCAGGATGCATTCATCATTTGCTGTGGAAGGAGAAAGTATTTGAGGCAAGTGTTCCTCTTTGAAGACCCCATCCTGTTCGGCAAGACCACAAAGGTGGGTGGGGACTACAACACCTACACATACAAGCGGTCCTTCAAGGGGTCCCTCCTCCCGTGTGCCCAGTGCCACTGGGGGTCGGGCCTGGTCCACTGGAGACAAAGCAGGGAGCATATGGTGTCTGCTCTTGCTGTGGTGCTCTGGCTGAGTTTTTGAAAACCTCAGACCTCCCAAAGCTGCAGGGACATTCGCCCTTTCCAGTCCTGTGTGCTGGCTCAGGCTGGAAAACAAACATCTCAGTCGGTGACTCCAGCCTGGATTTTGGTCATGGTGAATGGAGGCAGCCTTCCCTCACCTGCCTCTTGCTGATGGAGGCTAAGAGTGAGGTCTCCTGCTCTCAGGCTCCTCCCAGGGAAGACCACCCCTGCGAACCCTTACCTGCCAGCACTGAGGGACATCATAGGGGTCCTGCGGCCCTGGGTGAGGGCCAGAGGGCTCCATAGAGCTTTCCCATTCCACCATCCTTTTCTCCAGTGGGGAATTGGAGGCTCCGAGAGGGAGCCAGTGCAGACGGGGACACTCCATCCATCCCATCCATGGGAGCCCCTGGCCCAGCCTTGTCCACACCACCTGGTGTCTGCACATCTCCAGCACTGAGGCGCTGGGGTCAAACGGGCAGCCAGAATGTGGTCAGCTGCTCAAGGGAGGGCCCTGGGGTTCCTGACAGTGCTGCCCCTCGGGGCTTGTGATACAGACAGCAGAGATCAGGATGACGGAGAATGTGGGCGACAGCGGTTTGAGGTTCAAGATCTGGTTCCGCAGGTGGAAATCCCAGGACACCTACATTCTCCAGGCCAGCTCTGCGGAGGCCAAGACCACCTGGACCGATGTGATCAGGAAGATCCTGTGGCGGCAGGCGCTGAGGAACAGAGGTGGTGGGACGTCAGGGGGCTGGGCTTGGGGCAGGTTTAGACTAGGTTTTGGGGTGAGTGGGGACAGGGTTTAGGCTGGACTTTGGTCTGGGCTTGGATCTGTGCTTAGGGCGGCTTTGCTCAGGAAGCCCAGTGGCCCCTAAACCCCTTCCAGTGGGTCAGTCCTTTGCAGGAGCTGGAAGCTGCGGTGCCTGGCGGGGTCTCCCTCCCCAGCCTCCCCTGCCCTTGCCCATCCCCCTGCCCCACCTGGCTCTGATCATTGCCTTCCTTCCTCTGCTTGGGTCTCCAGGGGCCGCCTCGTCACATGGTCACCTGGGCTCACGCCCCTCCCAGCACTCAGCACACAGCATGTGTGCCTGGCCTGCAGGCCTCTGTCCCTGACTGTTCCCCTCTGTCTCCTGCTGTCCTCATTGTCCCCCACTGTCCCCTCTACCTCCCTTTGTCCCCTAGTGCCCCCACCGTTCCCTGCTGTCCCCAAGTCCCTCTGTCTTCTGCTGTCTCTTGCTGTCCCCATTGTCCCCCACCATCCCGTCAGTCCCCACTGCAGGCTGCACCTTATGCCCAGCTCACCACTCTTCACCAGCAGACAGGGTATCTCCCCTTCTCTCCCGCTGGACACCCAGTCTCCGAGGCCCCTCGCCTTTCTCTTGGTCCCTGAAAAGCGCCACTGTGAGGCCAGGTTGGAGGCACCGCCACCTCTAGGCCCAAGAACACTCAGGGAGCAGGGCTGGTCAGCCTGACATGCTCCCGGCCTAACGGTTCTGGGTGTAGAGCATCATCGACGGCATCGTACTCAACGAACTGCTTGGGGAATGGGCCGCATTCTTTCATCTTAGAACTCAGAATGCAGGAGGTGGTGTGTATGGGGATGGGCAACAAGCTGTTTGTGGACATCAAGCCCAGCGATGCGGCCAGAAGTGACCAGGCTGCCAACTACCTCACGAAGGAGACAGGTGAGGCGCCTTGGCCCTCACTCTCACCCTGCCTGCCCACTCAGACCCAGGCCCCACGTGTGCGGTGGGCCCTGTGGGCCAGAAGGAGCGTGGACGGTAAGGCCCACACCATGCCTGGGTGACGCCTGGGAGAGGAACTGGGCCGGTGCTCTGGATGGGCCTCTCGTTCTTGAATCTGGCTGCGCTTCTGGAGCAGAGGCCAGACTCACATGTTTTCTGTCCTCTCCAGAGTCACAGACCCAAATGTCCACAGCTGTGCCTGCTCCCTGTGGCCAGGCTGCCCCCTTCAAGAGGCCACATTCCACCATCTCAGAGAGCAGCACATCCTCCTCCAGCAGCCAGGCCTCCACCCAGGGGCCATGGCGCCTGCATGGACCCGGCTGCCCAGCCCACGCGGGACCACTGAGCCCCGCCCACTGCCACTGGCCATGTGACATTCCCACCTGCATCGAGGAGGACGAGCAGGAGCAGGGGGCAGGGAGTCAGCCTTCCACATGTGAGTACATTTGCACGTGGGAGCCATGCACACTCAGCCTCCCACAGCTGGTTTGGGTGGGGGTACCCACACGTTCATTTATTTCTTTTGGTGTTATGTACTTCCAAAAGTTTTCAAACAATTTAGAATTTCTCTTTTATAAAAACAAAAAACTTCCAGTTTCATCCAAGATGTGTAACAGGGAACAGATTTAAAATAAAGACCAGACAAAACAAGACATAAGCAGACAAAAGGTACAAAACAAGAGGTTTTAAGGCCTGGACGTCCAGCTTCAAAGGACAGGAAGGCAGGAGAGCTCTGCAGCTGTGCTGATTTCCTCCGTGAGAGTCCCCAGGGCCCGTGTGGGAATGAGGGACTGGGAGGGGCCCGGCAGGCTGCCGGAGCTGGATAAGCAAAGGTGGCTGGGCTTGCAGGACTGAGCAGAGGCTTGTGCAGAGCGGGAGGCCACACGAGGATGGAGCCTTTAGCAGAACTGGAACACTCCCCTGTGCTCACATGATGCCTGATGGAACCCTGGAAACTCGCAGGACACAGGGCAGCCACAGGGGGACCCAGTACTGCCCGGACCCACCCACCAACCACGCCCTGAGGATCCAGCTGTTCTCGGGTAACCTAACTATGTCCCAGAACAAAGCACCAGGAAATTTATACGGCGACAATATCCCACACCCAACACAGAGAATTCCCATTGCCAGACATCCAGAGACAGGCCTGCAACAAAGCAGGAAGCATAAACCATAACGAGGAGAATGACTGGTCAAATAAAACCAGCCCAGAAGTGATATGGTGCTGTCAGCTGTGGGTTGTTCTGTGTCCCTGATATCCACAAAGTTAAATAGGACAGGGTGGATACAAAACGATACCCAGGCTGAACTTAGAGGGGTAGAAGACCACAGCATCTAAGATGAAATGCATGGGAGTTAAGTCAGCAGAGGAAATTATCTGAAATGAAGGCATGTCAGTAGCAACTGTCCCAAATGGAACACGGGGTCAAAAGAACATCAGTGGGCTACAGGACAACACCAAGCAGCCTGATAAATGTGTAATTAGAGTTCCCAAAGTTGGGGTCAACACAATTTTAAAGGAAAAATGGCTGAGTACTTCCCTAATTTGACAAAACTACAAACGCACAGCCCTAGAAGATGCGTGAACCCCAAAAACAGACATAACCAGACTGCATGGCGCCAGAGGCAGGCAAGAGCTCCCGAAGGCAACCAGAGGAAGATGGCAGGCTCTGTACAGGTGAGTGGTTGGGGGTGGCTGCAGGTCCCCCACTGGGAGCGGGATGGCGTCTCATCTGTGACACCGTAAAAGGAGAAGCTGTCAAACTAGAATTCGTACCTGACAAAAGTGTCTTTCAAAAATGGTGAAATAAAGTCATTTCAAGCATGCGGAAGCTACAACAACTGCACTCGAGCAGGCTGAAACATTCAAGGGCCTCTTCAGGGACAGGGAAACTGCTGATAGAAAGGAGGCCTGTGCAGGGCAGAGTGTGGGGCATCAGGCTTCTCCATCATCCGGATCTGCAGAGGACAGGCAGCTGTCACATATACAGAAAACACAAACATGACAGCATTGGACTTGAGGTTTATCACACGTGTGGGCAAGACCAGTGACATGGCAGCATGTGGCAGGAGGGGTGGAGGAAGGTTTCTGGATGGGTGAAATTGCCCCACAAGCACCGCGGAAATAACAAAACCAAGATTCGGCAAATGCGACACCAGAGCAGCTGAGGTGGGTTCATCAGAGAAGCTCAGTCCGAAAGCTCACAGGAAAGAGAAGTAGTGAGGAGCAGAGGGCTAACCAGGAAGGGGCCTGGGGTGGCCGCACACAATCACGTCAACGCAAATGAGGACAAGGGCGCTCCTGCAGGCTGCACGGGCTTCACGGTGCGCACAAGTCCAGAGCTGTCACCCTGCACTTGGGGAGCAGTGTGCTTTGTCAGTCGTTTCCCAATTGAGCAGCATCTCGTATAAGCACAAGCAAACACACATCCCCATGGTGATGGAGCAGACATGCGCACAGAACCACGGGGGCTTGTTTTCTCACCCCCTGCAAGTGGACAGTAGGCAGGCATGGCGTGGACAACTGCAGTTTCTGGTGACCCCCCCAGGACACCCATTCCATAAACAGGCCCATCCCTGGGTGATAGTGCCAGGCCAGGTGCCCACTCAAGCCCAGAACGTGCCATTGCTACCATGAAAACATCTCTGAAGCATCACCTGACCACAAAGGTGTCTGTGTACGGGCCGAAGCATCAGGTGAGACCTACTTGGGGCACCCAGGTGCTGTGTACAACCTTGGGCTTCCCTCCCCACCCACACCCCAGGTCTGGGCTGATGCCCTGGGAAGGCCTGCATGGAGCAAGGCTGGGCATGTGCCAGCATTGCCAGCCCAGAGCGGTGACACTCTCCAGGAGGTGATGGAGGTGGCTCACACCTGGGCTGGCAGGTGGGCTCTGCCTTCCCCCATCACAGAGCCAGAACTACAGACTTGGGGAAGGTATGCCTTCACGAGCTCAGCTCAGCCATCCTGCACTAGGGTAGAAACAGCACCTTATCCCCACAGAGCAGCAAGCAGGCAGGCACCAGCTGGGCACACGGGAGGTGTGACTGCACCAGTTAGGCTTGACCCCATGCCTGGACCCTGAGGCTACATTTGGCCCAGGGTGATGCAGGACAGCCCGTGCAGTGGAGACTGTGCAGAGGCTGCTCCGGCCCTGCCTGGTGCAGCTTCTGTTTACACCCTGAAGTCCTCACTTGGCCTAATTTTCTGTCTCCCTTTTGACCTGCACATACTGGCCGGTGAGCTGGAGGCTTCCTGATGGTGGAGAGGTCTCCTGAGCACCTCTCCCCGGGCCTTAAATCCCACGGGCCTGCTCTGTTGCAGATGGACAGGCCAGGGACCTGTTCATAAGCGCAGAGGTGCCAGACTCCCAGCTGTCTGTCCTTTCTGCTTAGAGCCAGCCTCACAGGTTGTCACATCATAAATCTGCATGCTGAGCAGGAAATACCTCATTCCCAATTTAAGAGCTTCAGGGGCCCCTGAGTGGTGGGCATGATGGGTGGGAGGGGCAGCTGGGCACTGGAGGGTGGCGAGCCGATGATCCAATCCTGAAGTGGCTTTTCGTCTCAGGGACCAGGTCCACACAGAGCATCTTGGGGGACAGCAGCCCCATCCTCCCAGGGGCTGTTCTCTGACAAGGACCCCAGGGTGCCTCCCCCCAGTCTTCCACAGAGGGGCTCACATCTGCCACTCAGCAGAGGCCAGGTCACCAGAATCGTGAGTACCTCCTGAGACCCCTACACAAGAGGCCCAGGTGGGGCTGGGATGGGGCCCCGTGCGTGCCAGACGATGCTGGGTCTCCCTGGGCCACACAGACCCCTGGGGACTGGCTCCTCACCCACACCTCCATGCCAGGTGCCCAGCAAGCCTCGCTGTGGAACCAAAGATCTGACACCATGCTGGGTACCACTGAACAGCTGAGACCTGGGGTCTTCTCCGGGCACTGATTCTACCCACCACGCAGAGGCCTGCACCCATGCCATTGGCCACGTGCTGGTCCCAGGCAGGCGGTGTGGGCTCTGGCTTCCTCATCAGAGCCCCACATCCTGGGTGGAGGGCTGGCGGTCAGTGGGCAGTTTCTGAACCCAGCCCTGTGAGATGCAAGCTGGATGCCACTGCTGCTGAGGGTCAGGGTTCTGCCTAGAGTAGGGCCCCTCTGGCAAGTCTCTGGCAAGTGTGCAAATCCCACCCTCCCTAGGGCTGATAAAAAATGTGCTTTTACCTTGGGGAGTTGGGAGGGCCTGGTGTCTGCCCCCACCTGTTGCAGGGAGAACAGGAGGCCCCAGACACCACCCTAGATGTACACGTGGAAACACGGTCCCCTGAGAGGGCCTGAGGTGACCTGGGAAAGGGGCCAAACAGGAAACCACAAGCCATCTCCTTCAAAGACACCTTCTCAGAGCCTCAGCCAGCCCCCACACACCCCTGGTCATGGACATCTTCACTCTGCAAGAGCAGTCCCCGCCTCTGGGAAACACCCCCAGATGCCTGCCTGGGCAGCACCAGAAGGGAAGGCCCGATCTTGAGAGTGTGCTGAGCCTAGAGTCCGAGGACCGGGCCCTTAGGGCGCATCCCCTAGGTAGCTCCTGATGGCCAGTGACCCCAGTTCTGATCGGTGACTCCCTCCCCTTCCAGCAGATCAAAACCACCCATGACTTAGGCTCCTGGCCCGTGGTTTGATGGGCCGGCAAAGCACACCCTGTGAGTGACAGGTTTTCCAGGTAACCCCCAAGTAATGGGGCCTTCCACTTGCTGTCACTGCCCAGGCTCCCTCAGATGCTTCCATGGCACAGCTGCCCCAGCAGGACAGATGTTACAGCACAGAGGGGAGGTACCTGGCCAGGAGGCTGCTCCCCTGTTCCCCAACCCCTACTGACCTCCCTGGGTTCTTGCTGCCTGAACCCCCTGCTAACCAGCATATCCAAGAGGGCAGAGCACATATTCTTGGGGCACCGCTTAGCCAGGAGCAGCTCCTAGGGGACGAAGTGCCTTCTCCTTCCCAGACGGGGTTTCCCTGACACCTGCGTGTGCCCCGGGACATGGCACCCAGCCAACAGGGGCTCTGAGGTCAGCAGAGCCACAGCATGGCACTACGGTTTCCACACACACTGCAAATCCACATCACAGCAGTCACATGGCAGAGCCATGGCCCACTGGCCGGGCAAGTCCAGCAGGTTCTCAGGGCCTGGATGTTCTGGGCATGGAGCTGGAAGGCACATAGGACATCAGACAACACAGCAACAGCCCTACCGCCGCCGTGACCCCAGCCCACCAGCTCCCGCCACCCCACTGCCTCCCAAGGCCAAGCTTACACAGACCACCTCCAGGTGTGTACGTGGGTCGGAGATCAAGTTCCAAGACTGCATGTCAGTGTGGACTCCGTGTGCCTGTAAAATAATGAGACTGTTTTACACAAACCACATTTCAAATCATCTAAGTTCCTTTAGCTCACACGAGTGGCTGCTCCTGAGACACACGCAAATGCACTTTCACACACCCGTGTTCCAGGACTGCAACAGCGAGCAGAACTGACATGTTTCAAGGCCAAACCTTTTTACCCACAGACCACGCGTGCTGGCTGGGGGGGTCCACCGGGGCTGCCGCACATGGGTGTCTGTCCAGGGAAGTCAGCCATGCAGAGGACACCATTTCCACTGGCCTGGCCCCAGCTGCTGCCTTTTTAAAGGCACCTGTTGGGATTCTGAGAGCACCTTGCGGGCACCCTGGCCACACAAGGCCTCTGCTGTCCCAGGTGGGGCAGGGCTGGCGGGGCCCAGCAGGTGGAGCAGTTCATTCTTTTGAGTCTGTGATGGATGCTTCTCTGTAGGGAGAGTCCCAGTCATAGAGGGAGGAACCACCAGAAGACTTGTGCCCAAGGAAGCAGGACCGCCCCCATGCCCACTCACCAGCCTGGAGGTCGCATGCCTCGGGTCCCGCCTGCCTGGGCATTGCCCAGCCTTCCTCCCACCTGCCTGTCCAGCTCCTCCTGGCCCTACCAGCCCCCCAAGACCATGCTGCCCTGGCCTCCCACATACCCCAGCCCTGCCAGAGTGGAAGCACATGGACTGCCCCAGTGTGTGGGGGCCCAGGCAGGTGGGGGCATCTCAGCAACCTTCCTGGCAACATGGCCTGGTGGGTGAGGGTCCCAAGCAGCCCCTCCAAGGTGTGTCCTGGCACAGGTACCTCTGAGTACAGCTGGAAGTTCGATTCCATTTCCTTTTTAACTGGGTGCACTGCTAGTGAGGGGCTGAGGCCACAGGTTGTGAGGTGGGACCCCGGTTGTGGCAGGGGCATGGCCAATGGGACAGTGCCCTCATGGAAGGAGGTGACGTTGTGCCAAGGAGAGCTATGCACCTGTGGAGGAAGAATTCGTGTGTGATCTGCTGGTAACAGTTTCTTTGTTACTTTGTTTCAAGGATGGCATGTTCCAAAGTTTAGGAACATAAATAGATGGGACTTACTTTCCCATGACCTGGTTGTGCTTCTCTTACTTGGTCTGTGGGATCCAGGATGTCACCTATGCACCCCACCCAGGGAGCCAGCTCCTGCCACCCTGAGGGGATGTGGCCCTGGGCCTAACTCTGGGGTCTGCCCAGTCTACACCCACATCCATGCCACTCACCCTCAAGTGATGTCAGGGGCAAAGTCCCACAGCCTCATGCACACACCTCACCTGCCTGACAACATGGGATTCAGCCCTTACCCCCAGGGACCGCAGGGAGGGCAGGCCCTCGGGCACCAGTGGGTGGCAGCCCACCCGGCACATCCATTGGCCCACTCCCTCCTCTTCTCACATAGCCTCTCTGTCTCCAGCTCTGTCTCTGTCTCCCTCTATCTCTCTGTCTCCATCTTTGTCTCTGTCTTTCTGCCTCTCTCTGTCTCTCTGTCTCCCTCTGTCTCTGTCTGTCTCTGACTCCCTCTGTCTCTGTCTCTGTCTCTATATCTCTGTATCCCTCTGTCTGTCTCTGTCTCTGTCTCCCTCTGTCCCAGCCATGACCCCCAAGACCAGCGTGGCCCTGTTGGCCTGTGAGCTAACTGCCCAGCCCTGCCCTCAGCAGTGATGTTGGCAATGATGTCTGGTCATGAGATAATCATTTGACACCCATGAGTACTGGGCGCCACTGGAAGAATTCTTTGCTCCTTTTAGGTCTAAGCTGGGGCTCTGTAACAAAAAACAGATTAACAAGAGAAAAGCATACAATTTATTTCATATAAGTTGTGCATGCAACGGGAACCCCCATAAGCGAATGAGGGCAGCCCAGGGGTTTCCGTACTAGGTGGAGTGAAGAGGCAGTTATGGAAAGGAAGTCCCACCGAGGAGTCTGTGAGCACAGAGCTCCAGGCCCGCCTCTGGTGACAACGCTTCTTTCTTCCCGATACAGTGGTATGGGGGCAGGACTCTCACTGGAGTTTCTGCTCCTGTTTGGGATGAAGAGAGGGTCAGTGCCCTTATGCTTGCTGCTTCTCAAGAACCCTCAGCTCAAAATGATCCTGGCACCAAGCAGCATACATCAGGCGCTGGGTTGTGCCGTCCTGCAGACACCACATGGTGGACTGTCACATCTCACCTGCTGCCAGGTCCTGAGAGCAGATAAGGAGATGGACTCAAAGACAGGCAGACCCTTGGGCTGGCGGCAGCTCTGAGCTCGGCCCCTCCCAGCCCACCAGGAAGCGTCGCGTGTCCTCCCAGCTCACTCCGGCCATGGTTCCTCCCTGGGTAAGCCAGAGCCTGCCCAGGTCCTCAAGGAAGATAGAGGAAGAGGAGGGAGGAAGCAAATGGAAGAAACAGTTGTCAGTAGGGCCATCCCCATTCCTGGTACCACATCCCCAGGGCCCAGACAAGTCAAGGGTGGGAGTCCAGCCCCGGGGCCCCTGATGAAGTTTGTGGCCCAGGGCCTGACTTCATTCTCCATGGAGGGTCCCAGACGTGTTCCACCTGGGGTGCAGCAGACCCCCAGCCTGGCCCTCAGGCAGCTCTGCTTTCACCAGCTAAGCACAAGGGACAGGGGGGCCACCTCCCAACAGCCCCGCGGCCAGAGCCAAACAGGCACCCGGGACCAAAATAGCCGTCAGATGACTGCAGCGCTGGCTGGTACCTTCTGCCCAAAAGCAAGCAGCTCAAGCAGATGCAGCTAAAAATAGCGAGAAGAGCGCATGCCCCTTGGAGAAGGAGGAGGAGGGCGGCCAAAGACAAACAGGATGAGGTTGCTGCGCTCCTGTTCTGCTGAGGCCCTGGTGTCCCAGCCCCAGGTGGCCCGGCGGAGCCTGGACGCTGTGGCCCACAACGTCTACCCGCTCCTGTTCAAAGCCAGCTACTTTCTGGAGCAGGCAGAGGTGATCCACGTTCTGCTGGGGCACTGGCCGCTGGAGGAGTTCAGGCTGAGCGCCCTGCTGGGGCCCAGCGCAGAGCATCCAGTGGACCTGTGGGACTGGGCCTGCCAGGCCTGCCTGGAGGCCTCTGTGCAGGGCCTCTCACTCAGACGACATGCTCCAGGCCAAAGGCTGGAGGCAGCTGCGAATGGCCGACCTCACAGGAGTCCGAGACATGCAGGTGCAGCAGTGCCCCTGTGGGAGGGCGCTGGGCAGGTGGGGCTTCACGGAGCTGCTGTGCAGGACCTGCTGCCAGCTGCAGACAGAGCCCTGCACAGCCCAGAGGCCCATCCAGGTCCTCATTGATCTCTTTGTCACCGATGGAAACTTCAAGGTGGTGGTGCAGGCCCTGGGGCCGATAGGCCCCGCTCCCCTGCAGCTGCACTGCCTTTCCTTCAGGGCGGACAGCCTGGACCCTGGCCAGCTCCTACACGTGCTGCCTCTGGCGGGGCCCCAGGAGCTGCACAGGCTGGAAGTGGTACACAATGTGCGGCTGCATGCAGGCCACGTGCAGCAGCTGCTGACCCAGATGGGCTTCCCCTGGCTGGCCTCACTCACCTTGCCTGCCAAGGCCTTCAACCCTCCCCCTGGTAGCCCCCCAGCCTCTGACGCTGAGGACCCCTTCTTCACCTCCATCTCCTGGGAGCTCAGCCAAATGAGCCAGCTCACTGAGCTGAGTGTGGCCTTCTCCACGGTGACTGGGAAGATCCAGAAACTGCTTGGATGAGTCTGGAGCGATAGCACAGACAGCCCCCAGCATATCAGTGGGATCAGGCTCACACAAGGCCTCCTGGGCAGGTTGAGGATTCCCTGAGGGGCCATAAAATGGGACCTGGCCATGAGGCGGGGTTAGGTGGGTATCTCAGCCTGGCACACACCAAGAGGCCAAAAAGGGGCAGGTGTTTAGCATGAACCACACTGTTCATACAGACAAGTGGGCCAGAGATGCCGCCCACATCCAAGCTCCCAGACACAGGCCTCCTATGTTTGGCTGTCAGGCCTGTTCCCTCGACCCTTTTATGAGTCCAGATTCAAGATGCAGGTATGGGTGGGGCAGGTGGGGAGAGGTGCTCAGCCCCGGGCCTGATGTGGATGAGAGTTGGTGGGGTTTCCTTGTGGGTGGGGGAGGGGGTAGGAAAGATGCAAGTAGGAACATTTTCCACCATGCAGGGATGGGCAAGGCTGCAGAGGGCTCGCTGTGGGGTAGATGCCAGGGGCTCCATGCAGGGTACAGGGGTGAGAGGCGGGCAGGAGGCTATCTCAACAGGAGGACGTGGGACAGACCTCAGGACCCTGGACATCCTCTTCACTGAGCACTCAGCCAAGTGACACCAGACCCTAGCCCAGTGTGCTGGAGGGCAGGGGACCAAGCAAGTACCCAGATAGGGGTGCCACTCCACACCACCCAGAGCAGAGCCTCACCCCTCAAGCTGTGCATTTACTGGTGCCGGCTGCCCACCCCACCAGCATCAGGACTCAGCGGGGTCCCAGGCAAGGCTGAGGCTGGGCTAGACGGCTCCGAGGCCCTTGGTGCCCTAAAACTGTGGGCTTCCTCTCTCCACTCAGAGGGAAACCAGTGTTTCAGTCCCTGCCAAGCCACACATCTCCCCCTCCAGCAGACACGGCACGCTCGGCAGGGAGCTGAACACGTCCCCACACTCAGAGCACGTGGCTCATTGACAAGATGGATCTGCCATTCTAGCCGCTGAGGACAAAGCCAGGCCTGTTTTCAGGTCAAGGTGATTCTTCACCCACAGGGACACACAGTCTCAATGCCTCGGCCCTCCGACTGGGGCCACGGGGCGGCCACAGCAGCCTGTAATGAATAAGTGTGGCTGTGTTCCTATAATGCTTTACCTATGGACACTGGCATGGGAATTTCATATAATTTTAACATGTCACTAAGTATTCTTTTGATTTTTTCAGCTATTTAAAGGTGTAAAAACCATTTCAGCTCTCAGGCTGAGCTAAGGCAGTGGGTGGATTTGGCCCAGGGGCTGTGGTCTGCTGGCCTCTGAGACAGGCTCAATTGGTCTGCACCCAGAGTCCCTCTCACCTGTGCTGTCTTCTCACAGAAACCTAGGGACCCCGCTGAGAGTGCAGGACCTGGCCAACTGCTTCCTGAACCACGCGAACATGGCCTTCCTGGCGGCCTGCACCCATGCCACTCACCTGGAGCTGATGGACCTCAGTGGGCACAGCCTTGTTGACCTGTTCCCCTACACCTTCTCCAGCCTGCTGGGCTGGGCTGCCCCGACACTGAGGGTCCTCACCCTGGAGGAGTGCAGCATCCGAGACAATCATGTGGGCACGCTGGGGCTGGCACTGAGCCCCTGCCGCCGGCTCTGTGAGCTCCGGTTCCTGGGGAACCCACTGTTGGCCGTTGCCCTGAGGCACCTCTTTGCCGCTCTCTGCGAGCCCCCGGAGCTGCGGTGCATAGAATTAATTCCTGGTTCCCAAGGACTGCTACCCTGAGGGTGCCACCTACCCCCAGGATGAGCTGGGCATGTCCAAATTCAACCAGCAAAAATATGATGAGATTGCCAGGGACCTGCATGCACTGCTGCTGCGGGCCGGCAGGGATGACATCTGGGCCTGCACCCCAGTCTTCTGAAGCTTTGACCCAGACATTCAAGAAACGAGCAATGAACTTGGAATGTTCTTGCTGCAAACTTTCAAAACTGCTCTGGAGAACTCCAGAGCACTGGAGCAGATGGAATAGGGCCTTGCACAGGCCAGGGCGAGTCTCACACCTCAGCTGCCAGGTGGCCTGGGCTGCACATCTGCTCCAAAGCATTACTTAATGAATGCTGCACGCAGCATCCATTAGGGTGCCAGCGCAGAGGAAGCCCTGGCTTCCAGGAGTCACCCGAGACCACTTTAGCGTGAGGGCAACTCGCAGTCAAGCCCTAGAGTGGGAATGCTGAGGGGTCAGCAGGAGCACCCCACACAGAGGTGGGCATCAGAGAAGCACTGAGAACCAAAGGTCAGCATGGGGTGGTGCTCAGAGGTGGCCAGTGCGAGGCTAGCAGGAGGCAGGAGGATCAGTGCCGGCCCATCACAGGACTTGGCTGGGCTGAGCAGAGGGAGGGGCAAGGAATGACCAGATTGCATACCTGGCAGCCTCTCCAGCAGGTGTGGGAGGCAGTGACATGTTTGCACACTTAAAACCTCCAGTCCAGCATGGGACAAGGGATTTGGTTTTTAATGGCTCCTGTCTGATCTTGGAAGGTGTGAGCAGCAGGCTTGGGCTCTGCTGGCACAAGGCTGAGCCTTAGGGCGCAGGGTGGCTTCTGTCCCTGGAGGGAAGACAGTAACTGTGAGGACACTGCCCCCCCATCTCCCACCTCCAACAGGACCCAGACCCTCTGCTCAGGCCCAGAGGAGTCTCCTGCATGGTTATTTGAGTCCTAGCACTTGAAGGGCAGTTAATTTCAATATTGGGACTTGGTTTCTACCAAGATCTGACTTGTGAAGGGTTGAGCATTATGATGATCACATACTAATAAAACAGGTGGTGGCTTATTCAGCTGTGGCTTTAATTTCAATGCAATTCAGAATTTTTAAAAGGACCCGAGTCTGAAAATTAAGTGTTTTCTGTAGGTAAAGTCCAGCTCTTGATGGGGCCAACCCCTCACCTGAACCACTGCAGTGGAGGTGGTGGTCCTTGTGTGCGCATCCGGTGTCCCACCAGGACACCAGTGCAGGGCATGTGAGCGCTGCAGCAGTGCGCCTGGCCTCTGGCCTTTCTCCACTGTACCCGTTCCCTTAGGCCACCCCAAGGTCTTGCCTTCTCACTTCCGTGAGGTACTGAGCACCCACTGAGGTCTTGGAGGGGGCTGCCTGGGCAGTGTGAAGGGCTCACATGAATTGGGGTTCCAATTCTCAGGCTCCCCACTGATGTCCCATCCAGGCTCAGGCCCCAACTCTTCGGCATCACAACTCTGGCGTGGGACCCATCAAGGCTTTGGGTGCACTGCTTGCCATCCATCACCCTCACGAGAGGCTTGGTTTCCCTGAGGACTGCAGGAGGCCACTGCCTGCAGAGCTGCCACAGAGGCCTGTGGCTCCATCTGCACACCTGCAGGGAGGGTCAGCTTATGAGTCCTTTTCTTTTCTCAAGATTTTCTGTGAGGCTAACAAAAGACACCCCCATTTTTCCCACTCCCACTCCATTGAAATGCCCAGCGCTGTTTAACCCAGGGGTTCCCAGGCTTTGCCTCACTCAGGAGAACCATCGGGACAGAAGCTCAGGAGTGGTTCTGACCCTGAGACCCAAGAAGAGATCAGAACACATGCTGAGCCGGGAGCCAGGAGGCCCACTGCCCCAGAGTCCCTGGTGGCTGTTTATTCACCATTCCTGGTTCCTCTCTGAAGTCTGGCCTTCATTCTCCATTATCACCCTGAGGCTCCATGAGCCTTAAAATAAACCCCCTTGTAAACTAGCTTGAACTGATGAATTCTGAGCTAGCTTGACTTGATCTCTGTTGCTCACAACCAGGGTCCTAATGTAGAGAGAATCAGAGTGGCTGTTTCTGTCATTCCTAGGATGGATGAGAGTTCTTCTGGCATCAGCCCCTAGAACCCAGTTCAGACATGTTGGGAGGACCTGTCTCAGGTGGACCAGGCTCGCCAGCAGGCCCATCTAGCTGGCCTCCAAAGCTGAGCTGCAAGGTCCAGCAGGACCCAGGAGGGCGCATTTCCACCTGCAGTACCACTTCGGCTGTGCCCATGGCCATCCCTCATGCTTGGTCACGAGACGCCCAGACCTTTATTAGTTCATGTACACTTATCACAGATTTGCTTTTATGCAGTAAGACTGAGACAAAGCCACTAATCAGAAAGCCTTTCCTCTCCTGAGATGATCTCGTTAAATTATTCAGCTATCAGACTTCTTAAAAAATTCAGCCTGGAATACATAGCTACTCATTGTAATTAGATACTTTTCTCTTTTCAAGAATACAGTTTTTTTGGTGATGTTTCTTCCCTGTCATAATATCACATCCTTGGTACAGTGTTTGCAATGATTTGTTATCATTAAATCAACACTATCTTCCTATCTATCTATCTATCTATCTATCTATCTATCTATCTATCTATCTATCTATCTATCTATCTATCTATCTATCTATATATTACACAGAGAAATACATGTAAGAATTCTATAGCTATCCCTATGAATTTTAACAAGGGGAAAAAGGCTATTGAACAGATGAATTGACTATATCAACTCACACAGTAATAGCCTGCTCCTCATTTTATTTTTGGAACGTCCAGGTCAATCCTGATACCTTCTAACTTTACTCCAAAATAGAGCACCTGAAATAGGTACTTCCACAGGAAGCCCAATTAGAAAACAAAATCTGTCCCCTGCCCCCTGCCCTAAAGCGCTTCCAAACCACTACAACCTCATCCACAGTGTGACATCACCAAATCAGTCAAGAGTACACCCACAAGCAATGGAAACCTCTCTCTACAGCAGAAAAGGCTCCCTCCAGGGGTGAGGACCTGTCTCCTCCAGGATCCTGTACCCAGAGCACTCTCCTTACCTTGGGGCTCAAGGTTTCGGTTTCTGAGACTTCAGGGAAGGGAGGGCAAATAATGTTTTACACTAAAGTCCCTGTGAATTCTGCACACACATCAAATAGCCCTTGGGCTCTGAGTCTTTGTCCTAATTATACAAACCATTTTAGCTCAGTACTGTTCCACTACAATCTCACTTTATCCAGACTCCTCTTGGGACCCCTGTGAAATCATTACAACATGCAAACATTCCAAAAATAACAAAATCATTTTTAAAAGGAAGGATGGCATCAAATTAACCCTAATTAAACTTGCTAATGGAAGGCAGCCATGCCACACACCTACAAACTCTGCCCAGTATCATTTTCTATAGAAAACTTGTCTTCCTGCAGTCTCAAGCCAGTCTCTAAACTGATTTGAATGATCTGAATATGTTTATCTAGCTATTCAAGGAGGCTACACTGAAGCATGCTGGGCATTAGAAAATAGGGTAAGAGTTAACAATTCACCTTGAAAATCATTTAAATTCATTTACTAAATGGCTGGCTGTATTTTAAAGACAAAAACAATAGAAAAGCATTAAGTGGGTTATCCAAAGCAAATCAGTGGCATGACAGAAACTAGAATACATCCCACTCTAAGCAAGGGTGTAAATCTCCAGGAAATACCACCAGAGAAACTTTTTAGTCCATATTTACCTGAAGAAATTATGCTCAGATCAAGTGGTGGCAGTGCAGCAGGAAGACGGCACTCCAAGCCATGAGAAGCATTCTGAGCAGAGGCCCCAGGACATATTGGGTGACTTATTTCAGCTCTCTTAACTGGCTCCCTGATCTCTAAAATGGCACCAAAGGTTGAAAACACATGCAAGCATGAATTACCTGAGCTTCAGTGTGTGATACTCAACAAACAGCCTCTAATCATTACTAGCCCATAATTAAATGGGTTTCCTTTAAGTTTAGTATTTTAGAAGTGTGTGTTACCATACAGACAGGATTCAAAAGCAGATGGACCTTCCCCCAGTCACTGCTAGACCATCCAACAACCGCATGGAGGGCACCAGCATTCTGGAGCCAAACTGCCTGGGCTCATCCCAGCCCACATTACCTGCATGACTTCACCAGGCTGGCTTTCCCTCACCTGCTCTACTTCCCTCATCCCTGTACAATGAGGGTGCGCAGAAGAGATCACATGGCAGGCCTGACACTGAAGTCCTTTCAAAGGCCTGCTCACCAGGCTGACTCTTGGCTGGCCTCTGGGAACCTGGATTTTGGGAGGGCTCCCACCACCATTAAACTAGTCAGAGCAGGCCGCAGTGTCTCAACTTTGTGCTAAGAGCTTAGAAGCCCTGTTTTCCTTCTGGGAGTTTAGAACTGGGTATGTGCCAGGCAGAGGGCGTCTGCATGCCAGACCTCCGTGGAAGCCCTGGGTGCTGCTCAGCAACATGTCCCATGCATCCTCGAGACTTGTCACCAGGGGAGCTAGTGGATCTTGGGGGGCTGCATGGGAGGGGGCTCTGCAGGCCGGGTCCCCTCCCTCTGCCCTATGTGCCTTCTCCCTTTTGATTCTGCTTTGGACCTTCCCACATAACACACCTTAGCTGTGGAGCAACTAACCATCCGAGACTTCCCAGCACGTCATCCAGCTGAAGAGTGGGCTGGGGGGCCCCTGACCCGAGGGTAGTAGCAATCTGTACCGACTGCCTAAGGTCAGGACTAGGACTTAAAGCACAGTAAAGCCCGATGCACAGCAGCTTCATGAACAATGGGGCCACAGGGGCCTGTCTACCTTTTAGTTTGTGGTAAGAATTCCGATGTATGTAATAACATTTTGCAAATAATAAAGAACGACACACATAAAAAGCACTGATACTTTTAAATGGCAATGCTTTTTTATTGTCACTGCTAATAAATACTATCTGCCTACTGAATACAGACACAAGCCAAATTCCAAAAACACTAGGGTATCAATACTAGAAACACATTTTTTCCCCTTTGCAGGGAAAGCTCTTCAAAACAATATAAATCCTTGACACTTTCTATTGTTATCTGTTAGGCAGTTTTATCCATTACTGACAAAAGCTAAATGTAATTTTAGGAGAGAGAAAGAATTTGAGGAGAAAACAATTTAGGGGGTGATGAAAACAGAATATTACTTTAACAGTGAAGATCTGTATTTGACTTTTTTTAAAAACAATTTACCATAGAGCTAAAATAGGACATTATACTGTTCCACTCAGTAAAATTCTGATGGCTTAAAAAATGCTTCTGGGAAACTGCATCCTTAACAGCAGAGGAGGATCAAGGGGGACACCCTGTGTCCTGAGGCCTTGATGTCCTGCTCAGAGGGCAGGTGGCTGTATGCTCACAAGGCCACAACACAGGCAGCAGGGCAGGAGGAGGAGGGAAAGCGTGGGGCACCCCGGAGTGACCTGTAGTCACAAGAAGCAGCTTTATATAGCTCTCACCTCACTTCTCCAGTAGGGCCCTCTCTACTCTCTTAAACGTCTTCAGTTGGACCATCAGCTCCCAGTATTTGAGGTACAGCCATATGAGTCTCCCATTCTGGCATCTGTTGGTATTCCAGACATCACCACAGTGTGTATCATGCTGAAATATGTCGGCCAGGCCAGTCGTCATGTCCAGGTCAGCAGCAACCGGGTCAGAGGCCGCATGGACCAGCAAGCTCTTCTCTATCCCCAGCCACTTGCTGCAAGGGATGATCAGGCTGCAGTAGATGCTCTGCTGTTCTGTAAGAGCATCTTCAAACTCTTTCAGCAGAAGCCTGGCTCTTCTCTGCCAGTCGTCTTCCTTCTCCAGGTAACTCAGGTAGGCACTTCCCAAGGGCTGCAGCTGTCTCTTTTCTCACATGACCAGAGCCCATTCCTGTTCCAGAAGCTTCTTTTCTTCTACCAACTTGCGCCCCTGAGAGATGAGGGCTTCCCGGTAGCTGGCTGTCCTGTTTTGTTCCTTTTCAAGTTCCAAAGACAACTGAGGAACTGCACGCGGATTTTCAGAGATCATGACATGGTACTTGGCCTCGAGGTCCCGCTGGAAAGCAGTTGTCCTACGGTAGTATGCTTCTCTCTCCTTCTCTATTTCTTTCTGGGACTCCCTAGACCAAATCCAACCTGACATGAAGAAATTGGGGGAGAAAAGCACACATAACAAAACATCAGAGCTGAAGTTCTCTGATCTTTATTCAAAGAAAATATAATGCTAAGGGCAGCATTTCAATGAAGTCTTAGGCACTTCTGCTTCTGCTGAGAGGTATGACAAATATAATATTTTGTATGAAATCACGTAATATGCCAAGTTCTTATCTTAAAATCAGGTAAGAGCTCCCAAGAGACTAGTCTGACAAGACTGCATCCAGGGATCCCTCCGTTGCCTGAATTTCCATGGCTAAGAACTACCAGTTTGCTTGTGCTCTCAAACCTACACCAACTGCCCCCTCTGGCCACAATGCCCCACATGCTATTGGTGAGGTTTAAAAATTAACATGGGTGTGGAGGGCTGGAAGCAATATCACCCTGGAAGTGATGTCACTCCAGAAGTGACATCTGGGCACCACGAAGTGCTATAACAGGAAGTGCTATCACCAGAAGCAGAAGTGACAACACGAGATATGAGATTAGCCTGGAAGTGACATCTTTGTGAGCCTGTGCTCAGAAGTAAAACTGCAACACTCATTTGCCATCAGCGGGCAGTGAACCTCCTGATCCCAGCTTTGGTTTCCGTGTCTTTTTTGTATCTTTCTCTGTGTTTCCTTTAAGCTCTTCATACACTCCTCTCAAGTTCGGCTGGTTTGTGGAGCTGGTCTCCGCACATGGGCATGCTTCAAATATTATTGGCCAAGTTATTTCAGAACTGAATAAATTTCAAAATGTGTTCCATTACTGATGATCACTAGTAAGCAGCTGAAGTCTGATAGGGTACACAAATGGGGTGGAGTAAGAAATTCAACCTCAAGACATGGTTTGGCTGCCTTGCCCCAAACTAGAGCACCCTGGGACAGAGAGTGAGCAGAGGCTGGAGTGGGCAATCTCCACTCGGCCCCGCCGCACAGCAGCAGCCAGGCCTCGGCCCTCTGCTGTGCCCCGGGTCCGAGGAGAAGGAGGTGCCAGTTCTGCACAGGAACACCTCTTCTCCCCGCACTATTGCACATCAAAGTCCCAGGTGCTTCAGTATAAAACAGAAGCCACTGTGGTGACAGGTGACTCTTTCTGGTGCAGGAACCCAGCACATTCAGAACCAATGCCACATGCCCAAGCCCAGCACAGTTGTCAGTCCCAGTCCCAGCACAAATGTCAGAGCCACACGCCCAGTCCAGGCACGAATGTCAGTCCCAGTCCTGGCACGACTGCCAGGGCCACATGCCCAGTCCTGGCACAAATGTTAGGACCACATGCCCAGTACTGGCACAAATGTCAGGGCCACACGCCCAGTCCCAGCACAAACGTCAGGACAAAACACCCAATACTGATTCCTCACAATCGCAGGTTCAGCCTGTGCAGGACACATGTCCTGCATGGACTCATCCCTTGAAGAGAGGACTGTGCAGCAAGTCTTCAAAGCCCAAGGTCTCCAGGCCACCAAGGGCGGCAGTCCAGCTCTGAGGGGTCACCTGTGCAGGCTCTCACACACAGCCAGGCTGCCCCCATGCTGCTCTTCCACCCCTGGGAACCACTGGAGTGCCTACAGCCTTCCTGGTCCCCTCCCTCCTTTTGGTGTCCCTTCCCCAGGTCCCTTGGGACTCCAACCAAGTCCCAACATCAACTATCACACCCTGAGGCAGCAGAACCTCCACATGTCCAAAAGCTTTTCCCACCTGCACCAACATTGCTGGTTCCCTGGGCCTAAAACCACACTCATCTCCCAGCTTAAAACAGCTCTCAGCCCCATTTCAGTTGCTACTCAGGCTCCTCTTTCTGCCAGAGGCCACAGCAGGGGAGCTGATCTGTAAAGGAGCAGCTTGGTGTAACCGACAGGCACGGAAAGGTGGGCAAAATGTGAGGCGGAGAGAGGAAAGAAGAGCCAGTGCAGTTTGGGGTGGGTTCATGGAAGGCTTCATAAGTAGGTGGATGTGAACAGAGTCTGGATGGCCAAGTGTGACCTGGGAGGAACGCTCCCTCTGCGCAGGAGGAGTAAGTACAACTGAGCAGATCACATGCCTGTGAAGACAGCAGACAGCTCCCAGAGGAGCTGGGGCAGTCACTGGGAAAGCCCCCACAGATGCTGATAAGGAAGTGAAATCGGACCTGACACCACTCTGGTGTGAGCAGAGGGTCAGAGGTGAAGGAGGGAGATGGGCAGGGCCACTTCCTGTGCTGGTCTAGGTGCAGTCTCATTCAGGTCCTGTACTGACACACGTCAAGTGGTGCAGACACAGGGTACCCTGGACCACATGGCACAGGCTGTAGTCACCAGGAGTTCTGGGGGGGGTGCCCTTAATCAGGAGGTCTCCAGGAAGACATGCCGGGTGCAGATCACCAGGGAGGGTCAGAGTTAGTAACATGTCAGTCCAAAAATCCTCAATTCTGGGTCTTAACTAGAACACTCTTGCCTTACAACTTTAGGCAGACACAACTCTCTGGAGCCTTAGTTTCAAAAGGCAGAGAAAAGAGAGCTGGGGCTCCCACTTCTGGGACAGCAGAAGTGCTCTCCCTATTCGTTCTGCTGAAAACAGCCACTGGACATCTGTGCACAACAAGCAGCTGACTATGAAAGGGAGACAGGGGGACTCTGGGACCCACAAACACCTGGGAGTGTGCCCTGGGACTCTGTTTTGCCTCTACATAACACTTGATACTTAAGTGCCAATGGGTGCAGATTTTCTTGTAAAAGCCCAACAAAAATCTCTCTGCCAAAGGACTAGGAAAGGGGCCCCCGTAAGACAAAAAATGTTTAGACAATGACCACTCTACTCACGCCAAACTGTTAGCAGACAACTGTATCCCCACAACCCCTGTGTGGGCAAAGGCTAGGGGAACCCTCCTGGTCCCCCCTGGGGTGGTGGCAGAGGAAGCTGTGTGGGATGTGGCAAAAAGATGTGCCCACCTCTCGGCTCTCCAGCCACCTGGGAGAGCCCCGGTGGAGGCCTGGGTAATGGGGCAGAAGGCCTCCTGTTTGGGCCTTCTTCCTGGGGCCAGTGGGCTGGAGGCCAAGTGGGAAGCATGACCTTCCATCCCTGCCTGCAGGAAGGAGGCAGCCACACCTTTCCCCTGATTTGCACTGTCAAAGAAACCAGCCTGGAATAGATTCAGTACAACCAGAATGTCACAACATAATACTCAAAATGCCCAGGTTTCCATCAAACAAGAATCAGGAATATCTCAAGTTGAGTTAAACAAATATAATCAGTAGATACCAATACTGAGATGACAAAAGACGTTATCATCCGATAAAAGTTTAAAGCAGCCATAAGATGTCTAAACAAAGAAATAGAAAGTTTCAGAAATGAAATAGAAGACATAAAAAACTAAACAGAAATATCGGAACTGAAAAATACAATAACCGAAAAATTCTTAAGGATCCACAATAGGTGTGTGAAGAGAGAGAAGCTGGTTAAAGTGATAAACTACTCAGTATGTCCCTTATAAACATGGACAAGACATTCTTAGTCAGACACTGGTAAATATATTCTACAATATTTAAGAAAAATTATATTGCATGACCAAGTGGGAATTATTCTAAACACACAAGGCTGGTTCTACACTCAAAAGTCAATTGATATAATCCAACACGTTAGTGGCCTAAAGAACAAAAAGCACATGATCATATCAACTGACATAAAGACAAAACTCAACACCAATTCATGATAAAAACTCAGAGAAAGAGAAAGGGAAGGGAATGTCCTTGCCTTGATAAAGGCATCTATGAAAACCCACAGCTAATGCTGTACTTGATGGTGAAAAGACTGAATCCTTTTACTCTCACATCAGGAACTATTTAAGAGTCCTGGAAGTTCCAGCCAGTGCAGGAAAGCAAGAAAAGGAAATAGAAAGTAAACAGATTGGGAAGGATGGAATAAAACCTAAGTTTTCTAAGCTAAACAGAAATTAACTCAAAATGGATCATGGACTTTTATGCAAAAAGTAAAACTAAAACTTGAAGAAAAAACAGAGGGAGGAGTCTTGAGGATGTAGGGCTAGTCAAAGAATTCCCAGACCTGCATGCAACGCATGATCCTTAAAAGGGAAAACTGATAAACTGGACTTCACCAATATTAGAACCATTGTTCTGTGAGAGATTCCATTAATGGAATGAAGAGACAAGGTACAGACTCGATGTTCACAGACCAGAGTCCAGCTCTCACAACCCAACAATCCTATCAGAAGACGACTGGCAGACCAGAACAGACATTCCATGCAGACGACAGACTGATGTCAAGTATGTGAAAAGCTGCTCCAATCTTTAGCCATCAGGGAATTGCAAATTGAAGCCACAGCAGAATGGGTAAAATAAAACCACAAAATAAAAATAATGACCACAACAAATACCAGCAAGGATACCAAGAAACTAGATCACTCACACTGCTAGAGAGAGCTAAAACCTTGCAGCCACTCTGGGAAACATTCTGGCTCCTCCTTAAAAATTAAACTAGCCTCCTAGCTGGTCCAGGAATAGCCTAGAAGTAAAGGCAGGCAAAATAGTAGTTGATAAATGCCACTCTTGATGGCTTCCACTTCCCATATGAAACCCTGCTGACCTGAGAAACCCAGTTCACAGCAAGTGCCAATGCAAACAGAGGGCAGCTTCAATTCAATTCCTCAGTTCCTCACATGCTTAAGTGCCAGCCCAGAAGCATGGGATGTGGGATACAACTCCTGAATATTAGGAAATGTATCATGTAGTGGGGATAATTACAACTGACTTGTGGCCAGTAATTTCCCAAAGTAGTACACAGTCAAAATGGTGAGGATTTCTGGCCAAGATGAGCAGAGGTGTCACGGGTGAAGTCTCCCAAAGACTGATTTTCTAAACATTAAACAGACATCCAAGACTGGCTTTCTTTCATATCCATTTTATTCTTCTCCATCCATCCTTACAAAGGCAATTGGAGCAAGGGAGCCCCTTAGGGCAGTGAAGCCTCGACAGGGTGCTAACAGTTGTCGACACCCACTCCACACAATGCTTCTGAATATATTGTCTTATTCACCATCACAATGCATCCAGGTAATCATGATGCTACCTGCCCTGGACAGGGGAAACAAGCTCAGAGGGTTAAGTAATTTGCCCAAAACAAACTGTATGAGACAAAACTAGGGTGTACACTTTCATCTGTCAGGATCCATTTCCAAGGTCTTTGGGATCCCTACTTTCAACCCAGAAAACACAATTATTAGGAAAATGATAACTTACGAAAAGCAGCCAATCCCATCATTGGCACCAACAAGGCATAATTCCATCTGCTTCCTTCACCCCCATCAGCCCTGGAATTAGGCCGGATTTTCCAATTTGGGGGGTCATTTAGGTTATTCATGGAGATACACCTTGAGGCAAATAACAAAACTATTAAGCACACAATAGGAATAAAATACATTTGTCACAAGTGTATCATCTACAGGCTCACGTGAATCCCTTTTTAATTCCCAAAAACTTTTGTTCAGTTCCACCTGAGTATTGTACATGGTAAGCCTTATGGGATTCAAAGCAGAAATAAACAATGCCTTAAGATAAAAGCAACTCACACTGTAGTCAGGACAGAGACATGCCTCACATAACTGAGATGCAAGTAGAATGAGATATGTTCTCTAATGAAAATGTTTAAAAGTACGGTTGTAGGTAAAAATCCATAAATAGGAAGATGTGAAAACACTGGCTGCTTCAGAGAATGGTATATAGGGCTGAGATGTTGCCATGGTTCTCAAACCGAGCCGGCATCCAGGTGCTCTGGAGGGTTTGATAAAACACAAATTCCTAAAGCTCTCTTCCACAGCTTCTGAGTCAGTAGCTCTGATGTAACCACCAATTTGGAAATCTCACACATTTGCAGGTGGTCTACCCTTTGAAGACTGCTGGCTTACTGGTTAAAAACAGAATCCAACTAGCCCAACTGCCAGGTTCAAACCAAGGCTTCATCTTGGGCAAGTTACTTAAACTTTCCATGTCTGATTTCCATATTGATATAATGAAGATAATGATACTATCTACTTCATAAATGTACTGTGAAGATTAGATTAATTGATACATATGAAGTAATTACAGGTTGGCACATAGTAAACTTCTTTCCTATTCTTATTAAAGGCATTCATATTTCTTCTTAACTGTTTCTTGAAAATAGTTACAAGGAGTGTCACTTTCTGACAAAGATCCCCTTTTAAGGTCTGCAATTTGGGGTTTATGTTTACACTGAGGGCATAGTGGGAGATAGGAACAAATTTCATGAAACACAGTAAGTGCACAAAACTTGAACAATCAGCTACACAAGATGTCCAGCCGTGACCAAGTGTAGATAAAGTGACCTTACTTCTCTTCCATGCATGCGCATGACATGCTACTTCTGCCTTTTGCTTCCAAGTTGCTCATATGGCGACCATTTAGTCATTTCTTCCACAGACTTTCATTTATCCTGTGACTGAAGTGACAGGCTTCACCTCAAGACCAGGTTTGTTGATATTCAAGCAGTTAAGTACTTATTTGGCTGCCCTGTTCCTAAGGGCTTTGCTCAATCATCTGAAAACCAGGAAATCTTGCACATTGACTTGCAGTCATTATTTCAGCATTTATGAAGCTTAATGCACTTTTCTAACCACTGCATATAGTACTATGCAGGTCAAGATAGCCCCCAAATTTAAGTTTTCTGTATATGTTTGTCTTTTTCTCTCTACTAAAACAAAACTAAGGGTTGCTCTAATAAGAATTGTTAACTGTAGTGAAAATTTTTGACATGTATAGGACTGTCTGGTTCTCCAAATACTGTGGAGTTCTTCGTGGCTTTGACATAATTCTGGGTGAAGTTCAATGTCCACATTGACCCAGCCAACCCTTAGGAGCCCCTTCAGATATCTATTTTAAGGACATCTTTTTTCACTCGATTTTAGCAGCCTGCCTTCATGCCAATACTCTGGATCTTTAATGAATTTTAATCGTTTCTTCTCTGAAACCCTGAATTTTGATGTTTCATCCTTTGATTACAACTTTTGACCCACTTTACTTGCCCTTCCATTGCACCGTGGCCTTGATTGTTACCTGCACTCTCATTTTCTCAGTTCCCTCATGTCCTTCTGCCTCCAGCCGGGACCTGCAGTCAATCATTCCAACCTCATTGCCCATAACTCCTCACTACCACTGCCCATCCTCAACCCATGGCCCGTCCAAGCCATCCCTTTCTTCTTGGATTGCTGAGTTCTGAAGGAAGCACAGAAGTGTGCTTAATTGGTATCATCACAAACTTGTGGTCTATAATTTTTTTCTGAACCCTTAATAGTGCATAAATGCAGGCATGGACTGTCTGTCATGTGAGCTGCTCCCCGTCGTGTGCTTTGGGGAAGAGCAGCAGAAATTTTTATTTAATGATGACTAATACTGCTCTAGCAAGAGTTCTAGGGAGGAAGCTAATCTAACAATAAAATCAGTGACACATGGAACAATATGTTTGGACGTCTTAATATGTTTGAACGTGGAAGACACTTTTCTGGAAACTGATCTGACAAGTACAGCTTTCTCTGGTTCCGTAAGTCTGGCTTCTTTTCAGCAGCAGGGTCATATTTTAAAAACTGCTTAGAAATCAACTAATTACTACAACCATGAACTTCTCAGGGCCCCAAATGCCTACCAGTTGGTGAATGAAGGGGCTGAGTGTGGTGGCAGATTTCTGCAATCTTTGTTCTGGTATTTACCTGAGTCCCACCTTTTCCCCAACACATATTCTCTTGATTAATTCCTCTTTCCTAATGTAGTTTCCAAATGAAGTGATAATACTACCTTTAGGATACCCTTTCCTGAAGAATATTGGAGGAATCGTAGTTCCGTCCTAGGCTGACCAACTGTGAGGGGCTTCTCAGGATGCAGGACTCAGTTTCAGACCCTGGAGAGTCCTGGGAAAACCAGGTTGAGTTGGCCTCCTTATTTATGTCTTGGGCTTCCTTAGTTCCCCAAACGTATATAAGAAAAACATTCTCACAGCTTTGAAAAGTAGCCTCTCCAGGGTCGCTCACAAGTTAGCCTATTCTCCTGTGGAGCAGTTAATTCGAGTATCAAACCTTTTTATGCATTTATAAAAAATTATAGAACTACTTCTCAGTTTCTAATTAGATGTGTAGTTGCAAACATCCTCTCATCAAATATTTCACTTCCTTTGCTTTAAAGAGGCTGGTGTCTGAGTTACATGCTCTCCGTATGTCCTCTGACTTCCGCTCCACCCTGCTTCTGCTCTAACCAGATTCCTCAGCTAAGAGGCCCGTCTGGAAAGATCATGGGTCAGCATGGTTTCCTAACAACTTGGCTTTGCTCCATGTGACCTGTGACTCTTAGTCCCCATGGCCCGAACATGCCTTTATCACTCATTTCCCTATGACAGAATTGCTGGCTAGGCCTTATGGGGTCACGGCACTCATTCTGGAAGAGAACCGTGTCTGTTCCAAGTTTGATGTAGCACACATTTTCTTTCATTATCCATCACTGTTTAGCAGGTCTGCGTCCCATGTCATACACTGAAAACATGGCTGTTGCTTTGGTTTATGGAAGAGGATGTTTCTTCCCCTGTTTTTTTTTTTTGGGGGGGTGAAACGGTTACACCCAACTTTATTTCCAGGTGGCAGGTCAGTCACTAGAATCCCATTCACTCAGAGCGAGTCTGTATGCAGCAACCCAGTCACTGCCTCTGGGAACCTCTGTTCTCACAACTGTCTGCTGGGCCTCGGTCCTCAGCAATGCCATCACTCCAGCCTCTGCTCTCCTGCAGCCTTGCAGCCCTGTCACCGTGTCGTGCCCAGAGCACTGGGTAGAGCTCTTTTTTTAAAATTTTGGTATCATTAATCTACAATTACACGAAGAACATTATGTTTAATAGGCTCCCCCCTTCACCAAGTCCTCCCCCCCACATACCCCTTCACAGTCACTGTCCATCAGCATAGTAAGATGCTGTAGAATCACTACTCGGTTAAGTGTCCCTGGATGCTTCTATCCAGCTCCTGGGGTCCCTGTCCCTTTAAGACTTTCAAAAAGCACTCGCTCTTTGTCCCAGGGGCACCAGCTGCAGGGACCCGCTCACAGGTCTTACTGTCCAGTTTCCCTGGTTTCCAGCACTCCACGCGTGCACTGTGTGTCTGCGCTCTGGTGCGGATGGCTAGGACTGGGTGTTTAGCAGTCCTGGGCTCCCTCTCCCTCCCTGCTCTGACTCCTCTCCTCCCACCAGGAGCTGGGAGGAGGGGCGCTCAGGTCCCACCAGGCCACACCTTGAATCTTACCCCCTGCACGAGGCACTGGGTTCTCGCAGGTGTGGTGTGGATGTGGTCTGGCTGTTGTCCTGTGTCTTCTGGTCTCTCTTTTAGGATTAGTTGTATTTGTTGTATTTTCAAAAATATATGTGGTTTGGGGAGGACATTTCTGCTGCTCTACTCATGCCGCCATCTTGGCTTTCCCTCTCTTTTTTTTTTTTATAGTGTTTTGATATTTCAGTGGGCCTCAAGGAGAGGAGTAGGAAAATCTTTCTTTGCTGTCTTCACTATTCACAGAATCATTATTTTAGGAAAAAAATGACCAAATACAAATTTTTCTATTCTTAAATATTTATTTTATTTCTCTTCTCTTGAGCACATGTGGTGTACTGAGGGCCCACACAGACACTGGGCTCGTGGGGATTCTGGTGGGGCTTTCATCTCAACCTGACACTGTGAAGATGGGCTAAGCAGAGATTCAGTCTATTTGTTTTCACTGGTTTTCTCTATTCTGCCACTTCCTTTTTACCCTCAATGCCAAAAAAAAAAGTATCAAATTCTACCAATGTAAGTGACATAGGGGAATTCTCTAAACATTTGTAGAGAAAGTCTTTTGTAAAATTCTTAGTAGTCTTGTGTTAAACATTTTTTCCCATCACTTTTTAGGAAAGGAGAAGTTAAAAATTCAAGTTTCTCTTGAGATAAATGAAAACATTTTGTGGAAAATCAGTAAAATGTTTCTGTACTTTAGAAACATAAAAGATGGCACTCTCTTAGAGGCTCAAAATTTCCATTTAAAGGAGATTGTGATCATTTCTACACTTCTTTGTGGTTTATAAATAGACTCTTTCTAAAAAAGAAATGTCTCTTTCTCTGTAGTTCAATACACATCTTGAATTTAGTTAAGCTGTTAAAGTTGAAAATCTGTATTTTTCCCTTACAAATCAGAATTCTACAGGTCTACACATTGGCTTCCTAAATGTCAAACATTTATTACTATATGGTGTAGTACAATGCTTTCAAAGGCTGAACTCTGCTGTGTAAATAAGACCTAAACCCAGTGGCTCAAGCAGTGTGGGCAGAACTGAAGGTTTATTTTATTTGACTGGAATAGCACTGGGCAAAGACAAGGGAAGAAAACGTTGCAAAACTACTCTAACTTGGGGACTGCAACCGTTGCAGAACCAGTGACTTTAAAAACAAAAGGAAAATATTTTTCTTCCCTCAAAATGACTTAACTCTTTAACAAATCTTCCTGGGTTATCTTTAGCTCATCAAACCCTTTTTGAGTGTCTACCCTGTTCCAGGTTCTGGGGATAGAAGGGAAACACTTTCCTTCAAGGAGCTCACATTCATCCCCATGTGATGATGGCCATGTTGTGCTTTGAAGGTGTTGGACTACTCTTCAATGCAGTTGTCCCCATATGTTCAACCGTATTTGGGGGTATATGGCTGCTAGATCTATGCTAGATACACAAGTTTTCCTCAGAAAAATACTTTGACTCATTACTTGAGACTGATATTGCACCCCTTCCCTCTCTCCCATTATGAGAAGCATATTTGATCTGAGTACATGTTTTTGTGCATTTCTTTCCCTTGCCTTTCCTCTTTCTCTGACTTTTTCCTTCTCCTTGAAACTTGAAACAAAGCTGAACCATTCTGAACACACTCCCAGTGGAACGGACAGGGCAGCAGGGCACCAGATCTCTGGGATTCCTTCCCACCTTTTGGTCTTTCTTCCTTTGTCACTTTTTCTGGATCCAACCCCTCTAGGTGACCTCAGCATGTTAGCATTCCCTGGGGCTTGCATTCTCCTTTCATGACCGGCTCTCATAAGATTGTGTCATCCATTTCCATGGCTATATATACCATCCATCAACTGACACCACAATGGATTTCTCTGTTGCAGACCTCTAAGCTCAGTTTAGCAACCCTGGCTCTGCTCCTCATCAGTGCTATGGGCACTATCTTAACCTCCACATGCTTCAGTTTTCTCATGTGAGAAGTGGATTTAATAATAGTACAAAACTTGTAAGTTTTCTTTATGAGGCTTAAATGAATGAATGCAGAAAATGTGTTTCATAATGATAAAAAGCAAAAGGGGTTGTTATAAGGCCTGAATTAGTTAATACATATGTCTTTGTCAGTTTGGGCTGCTATAACAGAATGCCACAGACTGCGTGACTTAAACAACAAACATTTCTTTCTCACAGTATAGTGAAAGGTACATCTTTTGGGGGTTGTGAAAAGTAAGACTGAGGTACAGGGAGATTCATTGTCTGGCGATGGTCCCCTCCCTGGCTTACAGGCGGCAGTCTTCTTACTGTGTCCTCACATGGAGGAGACCAGAGGAGGAGGGCAAGCTTGCATGTTTCCTGTAAGGGCGCTAGTGTCCTTTCTGAGAGCTCTCCTTTCATGGTCTATCCGTTTCCTGAAGTTGTTGCTTCCCAATACCGTTATATTAGGGATCAGGATTTCAGCATATACATTTTTGGAGGGACATAAGCATTCAGTCCATAACAACAAATAAAGCTCTTGGGTCTGGAGCCCAGTGAGTCATCAATAACTGATGGCTGTTATAGTCAAATGCCTACTGTATATCTCTGCCAGGTTATTTCAAAGCATCTTAAACTCTGGATTGTCTATCCTTTTGTATTTTGCTCTTTCTCCTATCAGGAAAGCACTAACTTCCATGCTGTCATTCAGTCCAGAAACCACAAATCATAATCCTTTTCTTCATCCTTGCCCCAGTATTCTAGGTAATGATGAATTCTCTTGGTCCCGAAAAGGTTTTAAAATTCACTCTTTGCCCTTTTCCTTTCCAACTCTCTTGCCAAGTCCTTGTGTGTTATTCTCTGTCTGTCATCCTACCACTGTAGGAGACTTCTGACTTCACTGCCTCTCTTCTACCTCCCACCTCTACCCCATTCATCCACTGTCTATATTGCATATATCATCACCCTGTTTAAAATTTTTCAGTGGATTCCTATTTCACTAATACCCACATTGATCTCTTTACAACTGGTGGAAAGGTTCTGGGTGTCTAGCCCCCCACCTGCCTTTCCAGGGTAATTTTTGACCTTCATTCTTTTGCACAGTATGTTCCAGTCACATGGCCGAGATGGTTCCTAGAAGAAATCAAACTCCTTGCCGTTTAAGGCCTTCAACTTGCTAAGCCTGGACATTCTGCTTCTAGTTCTTCACACATTTTGAGCATTCTCATTTACTAAGTTTCAGCTTAGATGTCACCTCTTAGAGAATTTTTTCCTGACCATCCTATCTGAAAGTAATTTGACCCATTCCAGCCATGATATTTTTTTATCACATTTCCAATTACTTGTCCTTCAAAAATTCTTTTATCTATTTCACTTCCATGTGTATTGTCTCCTGCCCCAGAATGTATAGGACACAGGAGGACAAAGACTGCCAGTTTTGTTTATCATTGTATTCTTGTTATCTATCAATATGTCTACTAAATAATATTCAATAAATAGTTTTAGAATAAATGCCTCAGTGTTTTCAAGATACTATGATGTCTGTGAATCTCACTAGAATGACTCTTTTGAACTGAAAGGTGGATATCTGTCTCTAGGTAAGAGGAAGCTGCGACAGGGCTAGTAACTAAATTGAGGGGTGGGAGGAGATTGCCTGCCAGATGTGGCTACGTAAGTTGTAGATGCAAGGGGTGCGAGCGGAAGGTGGGAGACTGAGCCGATGCTAGGTCAAAGGGACACTCATTAGAAACCCAAGCTGATGGTGGGATAAAATACTGCTTGTGTCCTTTATGGATGCAGATGAGAACGAAGCTGTCCCTGGAGGGAGTAAGCAAACTGATTTAGGGAGTCTGTACATGCCTGCTTAATGCAATCGAATGGCCAGGAACATTGGAAGGCCTTTCAGCCTGGAGAGCTGAAAGAAGGCCAGGCAGTAGTGGAGCCAGTCAGGCACAGTAGCGGAGTGTGTGTAACTCAAGACTGTTTGAGCAAAAGCCAATTGGCATTTCCTGGACAACTCTGCCTTAGGTCTTGGCTCTCTTCCCCTTAAAGGCACTGTGTCTGAAAAACAAACTGGTAAATCCTCAGGCAAGAGGTTGCATTTGTGTGTTCTGACTCATTTTGAAAAACGAAGTTTATAAAAATACTCAAATCCATACACAATGACCAGTATCTCTCCTTCCCACGCGTTTTCTGTAGCTGCCTTCTCCTCTTCCTAAGAGGAAATCACAAGTACCACTTTCATGTATATTGTAGTGGAGACAGTCCATTGCACATACAAACATGGGTATATGCCATGTGAAAACACATTAGCAGAATAAACACAGTGCTCTCCACACCTTGATTTTTCACTACAACAGTGCAGAGACACATATTATCTTTTTAAATAGTGGCCAACTTTCCACTGCATAGATTTTCATCCACAGTTTTTTTTATCTAGACCCTTAGTAAAAGACACTTATGTAGTTTTCAACCTTTTAATCTTATAAACAATGCTAAAGTGAATACCTTTTGCATGTATCAGTTTCCAATATGTATCAGGTTATATTTATAGATATGGCTTTTCTGAGTCAAAGGGTGTGCACAGCACTAATTTGAATTTTATTGGTAAATCACCCTCCTCAGAGACAGTTTCAATTACCAGTCCCACTGGTAATATGTGAAAATGCTTGTTTTTCCACACTCTTACTAGTGCTTTTGTTTCTTTTTTAAAAAACCAGAACAAACCAAACCAAACCAAACTGTGATCTTTGCCAATCTGACAAGAGAAAACTCTCTAGTTGCATTTGGTTTAAGCTGTATGAAGTTATACTTTATTAATTTTTTTTCTGCTGGTACAACATGTTCATAGGGTTTGCTGAAATTTCATTTGGTTTATTGACCCTTTCCTACTGATTTATGATAGTTTATTATGTATTAATGAAGTCAGTACATTGTCTGTAACATGAGTTATAAATGTTTTTCCATTTTTATTTTGCCTCTGTAGATTTTTTCTTGGCCTTGACAAATTTTTTCAGTAATTGAGTTTATCAAATTTTTATTTGGCTTCTGGGTTTTGTGTTACACTTAAAAAGAAATTCTTTTCTTCAAGTTTATTTTAAACACTCCCCCCATGTTTTCATCTAGTAGGTTTAAATGTTTGTTATTGATAATGACAACATTTATTGAAAAAATATATTTTCTTCATTGATTTGAAATGCCACTTGTATTATATACCAAATACCTATGTGATCTATCTGTTACTGGATTTTCTTTTCTTTCTGTTTTTATTATAATAGCTACTTATATGCTTTTTATTGTAGCTTTACAACATTCATGCATTGGCTTAATCATTACAGTTTTATAATATGCTTTGAATTATGAAAAACTGACAGTGCATCAATATTTTTTTCAGAAATTTGTTAAGTGATTTTCTTTGTTATTTTTCTATATGAACTTTAGAATCAGCTTGTTTATTTTTAAACATCCTGTTGGATATTTTTATAATGCTGAATCTTCCTTCCCAAGTACATGAACTTTCCATTTGTTTCCATCTTCTTTTGTGTCCCCCAGGAGCTTTTTAAAGTTTCTTCCAGAGAGATCTTGCAGGGTTCTATTCAATTTTATTCCTAGACGTTTTATGTATTTGTGCTGATATTTTATTTGGGGCTAATTTCTAACATTATATTTTAACTAGTTTTTTATACACGAATTTAAAAAATTTCTATAAATTAATTTCATACTCAGTTCCATTGCTGAATTTTCTTATATGTTATCCTTTTACACTTCATTTTCTTTGGATTTTTAGCAGCACTGGATTTTTAATCATGATGTATATCTGAATGCCCTGTGGTTTTACATTTTCTTTAAAAAATATATACAAATGTTTGTTTCCTCATTTTGGAGATTGAGTAATCCTGGGTGGATTCTGAGCATCTGCATTTTATAAGGCTTTATAGGTAATTCTCAGCCCTACCCACGGGGAAAATATTATTTTACAGTAAGAAAGGATGAATTAAAAATATTAAGTCCTGGCTGGTTACTAGAGGTAACTGTAGAACAGGGAATAAAATAGGTTTCCTGAATATTAAATGTGTCCACAAAATTCTCGGTTACAAACATATTACTTCTTTCATTCTTCTGTAATTCTTCCCTCCCTCCTTCTTGCCCTTTCTTCTCTTTCATAAAGGGAAACACTAATAATGCAACCTGAAGATGTGAATATAAGTGTTGGCTAGGTCACATGCTCTGTTAACTTCTTTCTCGGAGTTTGTTTTCATTCATGTGTTGTTTTTATGTTCAGAGAATCTGTGTGCAATTCTTTATAATACTGATCATGGTATGATATTTTATTGACAAGCAAACTGTATGTGAAAAGGAAAAGAAAATCCAGGTCACTCAGCTAGTTGCTTTGGAGACAGGTTCTTCCATATTAGAACAGTTTTTATTTAACTTCTACTTTATACATAGTTTTTTGATCAACTGTGCAAGTTCCTCTACAGCAGTAAATGTTCTCATATCTGTATCTATTTTCCATATTCTAAAACCCTTTAAAATTATTATTCTTGCTTTCAAGGGGAGAGAACGCCATGCATTTGCATTTCTGAAAATTGTTGTTTTCTTCTTTTTCTTAATTTTGGATTTAGTATGTTCTTTCTTTTAGTTCTTTGAGGTGTTGAAGTTGTTGGAGATCTTTCTTCTTTCTTAATGTAGGTATTTTTCACTATACCCTTACCTATTAGAACTGCTATTCTTGCATCCCATAAGTTTTGGTATGTGTGTTTTCATTTTTATTTGTTTTAAGATGTTTTTTGATTTCCTTTTTGTGTTCTTCTTTGACCCATTGCTGTTCAATAGCATGTTGTTTAATTTCCACATATTTAAAAATTTTCCAGTTTTTCTCTTCTTGTTTTCTAGTTTCATATCATTGTGGTGTCACGAAAGTCTTCTTGAAAAGGCATTTGGTATAATTTCAGTCTTATATTTGCTAAGACTGGTTTTATGATATAACATATATGATCAATCCCAGAATGTGTTCCTTGTGTGCTTGAGAAGAATGTCTATTCTGCTGCTTATAGATGGAATGTTCTGTATACGTCTGCTAGGTCCATTTGGTTCAAAGTATAGTTCAAGTCTAACGTCTCAATGATTTTACTGTCTGGATGATCTATCATAGTTGGAAGTAGGATTTTAAAGTCTCCAATTATTATTGTCTTAACGTCCATTTCTCCGTTCAGATCTGTCAGTATTTGCTTACTATATTTAGGTGTTTCGATGGGTGCATGTATATTTAGAGTTGTTACATCCTCTTGATGAATTAATCCTACTATCATTATATAACAACCTTTCTTGTCTCCTGTTACAGTTTTTGACTTAAGGTCTCTTTTTTATGACATCCATTCAGCTACTTTTGGTCTCCATTCTCCCATTTGTGTGTCCTTAAAGCTGAACTGAGTCTGTTGCAGGCAATAAACATATACTGGTATCTTTTTTTTTCAATCCATTTAGCCACTCTATGCCTTTGGATTAGACAATTTAATCCATGTACATTTGAAGTAGTTCTTGATAGGTAAATTCTTAATAATGCCATTTTATGAGCTGTTTTCTGGATGTTCTGTAGTTTCCTTATTCCTTTTTTCCTCTCTCAGTTTCTTCTTTTGTGAATTGATGTTTTTTTGTAGTGATATGCTTTGACTCCCTTCCTTTTATCTTTTGTTTCTGCTGTATGTTATTGCTTTGTGGTTACCATGAACTTTATATAAAACAGTCTATTTTAAGCTGATAACAACTTAACTTTGATCTCATACAAAACCCCTATTTTGTACTTTCCATTAAGGATTCTGAGGCTTTCTCGGACCTTTTAAATGGATATGCCTGCTCTCCACTTCTTGTTCCCTTTTGAGGAGGAATTCTCAAGATTACTTCCCTTCTCTGAATCCTGCAAAGCCAGGCAAGAGGCTGACCACCTGTTTGCTTTCTCTGGGATGGTGCAGCGTGCTCAGGTTTGTGGGCTTTCCTCCAGTCCCACAGGGTTGATCGGCTTCCTGAGCAAGACCAGCACTGTACGCAAAGGCACTCTCACTACCACTGGGAGCACATAGGGAGCTGGTCGAGTGTTGTGTAAGGGCTGGTGAAGCATGTGGAGTTTTGGAGGAGCCTATGGGCTACTTGGGGGGATCTGCAGGAGAGGTGATCCCAGAGGCTTAATGGTAGGCTTCCTGCTGGAGTCTGCAAAGCAGTTAGTAGCATCTACCTCTCGCTGCTGTGTTCCATTCTGAGCCCTGCTGCTGTTCTCCCAGATACTCACTGCACCCCAGTCACACAGCTTATGAATTGGCATTCTGGGTGGGGCAAGAAAGAAATGGGCCTCTTTAGCAAAGTTCTACACAGCCGGGGAAAGCAGGCAGTCACTCATGTGTTCTCATTTTCTCTTGTGGGAGAAATCATGGGCTAAGAAGTTCTCTCTTGGCACTAAGCTGTGTTGCCTTGGGGGAAGGAAAAAACCATTCTGGACTCACTCTGAGAAAGCTATAAGCAGACTCTCTGATTTGAGTGTCAAATGTGTATTGTAGTTTTTTTAGATTTTCTCCCTGACAGATTATTTTGCTGTAAGACTGTTTGTAGACAAACTAAAAATTACATCAGGAGCTCGAAATGGTATTTTAGATCCCTCATTCTCTCCATTATGAGTTCAAAGATGTCAGAAGGCAGCAGAGTGGGGAAGATGAATTATCCCCTCTTGGCTTTGAGCTGTTAGAGAGGTGGCTAAGAAATGAAGGCCCTAGGGTGATAAGACAGGTGTGAGGAGCTTCCTAGAGAATTCTGAAGTGGAAGGGGTCCATATAAAGTTGCTTCATCTTAAGGCAGGCACAATTGAGAGTACCAGCAGGCACTTTGGTGATCAAAATCTTATCTCCTCAACTGGGAAAAATCATGAGATATTGTGACAGTTGCCTCAGATAACTGTTTCAACTCTAGAAGCCTCCCCAGGAGAGGAGTCCTCTCTTCCCTGAATGTTCATGGAGTCTCCCAGTCAAAAATTCTTCTTTCAACTCTGGATCTACTCCCCCACACTTTTGGGCACTCTTTGACTTCTCATTTTCTCCTTAATATATGCAAGGTGAACTTATGAGTTATATATATAATGCTTATGTGTATGTGAATTCTTAATAATTCAAGTAACATTCTACTCTGTAGCTTCTATATGCAGCAATTTGTTTTCATAAAGGATAATTTCAGGCCCAATAATGACTGGGGGATCCCAGCAAGTAACACGACTAAAAAGAAGCGGGATATTCCAGGCACGCTCCAGAGCCACTGCTGTAAGCCCCTGGTGGGCAAGGAGGGGCAGAAGCTCCAAGTTGTTGGTTCAAAAACTGGCCCCCTTGGAGGGAGGAAAATGATGGTGGTGTGAGAAGTGAGGCAGAAACCTCCTCCCCAAACCACAAATAACACAAAAATACAACAAATACAACTAATCCAGAAAGAGTGACCTGAAAACTGCAGGACAGACTGCCTACAAGTAGGGAAAAGAGAAGATCTCATAGTAAAGGATAAAGTAGGAAAGCGGTGATCTTTCAGGACCCAAGCTCTCTCCCGACCCAAACTCAAAGGTGGGAGGAAGAGAAATGGAGTGGGAAGGGAGTAGAAGCCCAGGACTGACTGCTAAACCCCAGCCCTGGAGATCTGCTCCAGGAGCATGAACCTACATTACACAGAGATTAGTGGGGTTGGAAAGCAAAGACAGGCAGACTACTTGGAGAGACTGAGATTCCAGCTACTTGTAGAGAGCAGGTACCACAAATGGCCACTCCAGGACAAAAGAAAGGTGGGCACTTTGAAAGACTTCCTAACAGCAAGAGGGGTTCTAATGGCGCAAGGATTACACAGAGCTGGCTGCTTAGGAAAAAAGGACAGGTGGACAAAATCCTACTGGCACACTAAACCCCACAGGCTGGGAACTTTCAGGAGCTTCAGAAGATCCACCTTTGGCTAGCAATGCAGCCTCAAGGTGCCCCACCATGATATGCAGCCTGCTTCTCCTTCCTCCTAGCAGGCATCATCAGCACACCTGCTGATTGCACCAGGTGAGCAGGAGTGCGGCCCTGTAGATGGCAGCTACAGAGGCATAATGCAGAAGCTCCTCCCTGCACGATCAACCCACTGCACCTGGCAGTGGAGAAAGGCACTGCAGCCAGGAAGAAGGAAAGTGCTCTTTCCTTCTGGCAGGTGCTGGCATCGCTTGCCTGCAACCTCCGCCATTGTTCCAGATGCTCGACAGCTCCAGAGACTAGAACTTCTGGGCGCTAGAGTGTGCCACTTACCCAAAGTTGTTATTCCATAGGAATCACTAGAAAAATGAAACAGCAAAAAAAAACTGTACAAACAAAAATTCACGTGTCAGAAAGAGGGCTGAATGAAACTAAAAACTCCATTCTTCTTGATAAAGATTTCAAAATAAAAATAAAAAAATTGCTCATGGAGCTATAGAAAAATATTCAAGATCTCAGAGAGGACTTCAAGAAAACCATACAAACTTTGAAAACTACAGTATCTAAAATGAAACATACGATGGAGAGATTCAAAAGTAGATTAGATGAGGTAGAGGAGGTGGTAAAAGAAATAGAAATTAGAGAACAGGAAAACAAAGAAGCTGAGGTACAGAGAGAAAAAAGAATCTCTAAAAATAGAAGAATAGTAAGAGAGCTATACAACTGATCCAAACAGAACAATAGTCATATCATATGGGTACCAGAATAAGAAGGGAGAGAAAAAGGGATGGAAAGTCTCTTTGAGGAATAACTGTGGAAAACTTCCCCAATCTGGGGAAGGAAATAGTCTCTTAAGTCATGGAAGCACAGAGATGTCTGTAACTCTGGGGAAAAGCCCTGGGAGAAACTACCTTCAAAACTGAAATCAGTCAAAGGGAGAAATAAGGTGGGAGAAAACCCATTTATTGCTTAGAAGCAGTCATCCACTTCTGCTCTACTGTGTCTCTTATGACCCAGCTGCAGAAGAAAGGCCCCACCCATCCTCTCTAGTCCAGATATGCCCTTGCTCACCCTTGTAATTACCTACCAGTATGGAAATGGACTACTTCTTTCAACCCCTTGGAAACACCTATTGATGTGGAGATGCACAAAAGCCAGGTGAGGGATTCTGAAAATATTGTAATTTTACCCAAATGTCCTAGGAACCCTAGGAAGACAACACCAAGAAATGTAATTAAAATGGAAAAGATAAAGCACAAGAGAGAGTATTAAAAGCAACCAGAGAGAGAAAAAAGATCATGTGTAAAGGAAAGTCCATCAGGATATCAGCAGACTTCTCAGCAGAAACCTTACAGGTCAGAAGGGAGTGGCATGATATATTTAATGCAGTGAAACAGAAGGGCCTCCAACCAAGAATACTCTACCCACAGAACAATCATTAAAATTTACAGGAGGGATTAAACAATTTCCAGATAAGGAAAAGTTGAGGGAATTTACCTCCCACAAACTCTTCAATAGTATATTTTAAAGGGAGTGCTATAGATGGAAGTGCTCCTAAGGCTAAATAGCTCTCATCAGAGAAAATGAAACCATAGTAAATGAAGTAGACCAACTAGTTACTATGCCCATGCAAAATTAAATCAACTATCCATAAAGTCAGTCAAGGGATAAATATAGAATACAGAATATGACACCTAATATATAGATTGGAGGATAAAGAAGAAGAATGGAGAAAAGAAAAAAGAACTGTTAGATTGTATTTGAAATAGCATGATAAACATGTTAAGTTAGATTGTTAGATAATAAGGAAGCTGCCCTTGAACCTTTAGTAACCACAAATCTACAGCCTGCAATGGCAATAAGTACATATCTATCAATAATAACCCTAAATGTAAATGGACTGAATGCACCAATCAAAAGACATAGAGTTACAGAATGGACAAAAAAAACAAGACCCATCTGTATGCTGTCTAAGAGTCACTTCAAACCCAAAGACCTACACAGACTAAAAGTGGATGGATGGAAAAGATATTTCATATAAATAATGGGGAGAAAAAAGCAGGTGTTGCAGTACTTGTATCTGACAAAATAGACTTCAAAACAAAGAAAGTAACAAGAGATAAAGAAGGACATTACATAATGATAAAGGGGCCAGGCAACAAGAGTATATAACCATTATAAATATCTATGCACCCAATAGAGGAGCACCTAAATATGTGAAATAAATACTAACAGAATTGAAGGGGGAAATAGAATGCAATGCATTCATTTTAGGAGACTTTAACACACCACAACTCCAAAGGACAGATCAATCAGACATAAAATAAGTGAGGATACAGGGGCACTGAACAACACTTTAGAACAGATGGACCTAACAGACATCTACAGAACATTCCACCCAAAAGCTGCAGAATACACATTCTTCTCACGTGTACCTGGAATATTTTCCAGGAAATATCACACACTAGACCACAAAAAACGCCTCAATAAATTCAAAGAGATTGATTGTGCCAACCAATTTCTCAGAACACAAAAGTATGAAACGAGAAATAGACAATACAAAGAGAACAAAAAAGCCCACAAACACATGGAGGCTTAACTACATGCTCCTAAATAATCAGTGGATTAAACACCAAGTAAAAACAGAGATCAAGCGATATATGGAGACAAACGAAAACAATAACTCAACACCCTAAAACCTGTGGGATGCAGCAAAGGCAGTTCTAAGAGGAAAGTATATTGCAATACAGGCTTACCTCAAGGAAGGACAATCCCAAAGGAAAAGTCTAAACTCACAATTAATGAAACTAGAAAAATGGGAACAAATGAAGACCAAAATCAGTATAGGGAAGGACATAATAAAGGTCAAAGAAGAAATAAATAAAATTGAGAAGAATAAAAAAAAATAGAATCAATGAAACCAGGAACTGGTTCCTCAAGAAAATAAAGAAAGCAGATGAACCTCTAGCCAGACTTAGCAAGAAAAAAAGAGTCTACATGCATAAACAGAATCAGAAGTGAGAAAGGAAAAATCACTATACAGACACCACTGAAATAAAAACAATTATTAGAGAATACTATGAAAAATTATATGCTAACAAATTGGAACTTTCTAGAAAAATACACCTTCCAAGACTGACCCAGGAAGAAACAGAAAATCTGACAGACCAAATACCAGCAACAAAATTGAATTGGTAATCAAAAACTACCTAAGAACAAAGCCTCCAGACCACATGGCTTCACCACTGAATTTTATCAAACATTTAGTGAAGACCTAACACCCATCCTCCTTAACGTTTTTCAAAAAGTAGAAGAGGAGGGAATACTTCCAAACTCATTCTATGACGGCAGCATCTCTCCAATACCAAAACCAGGCAAAGACACCACACAAAAAAAGAAAAGTACACACCAATATCCCTGATGAACATAGATGCAAAAATATTCAACAAAATATTAGCAAACTGAATTTAAAAATATATTAAAAAGATCATTTATCATGATCAGGTGGGATTCATTCCAGGGATTCAAGGATGGTACAGTATTCAAAAATCCATCAACATCACACACCACCACAACAAAAAGAAGGACAAAAATCACATGAACATCTCAAAAGACACTGGAAAAGCATTTGACAAAATTCAACATCCATTCAAGATAAAAACTCTCAACAAAAATAGGTATGGGGGCAAGTAACTCAATATATTAAACGCCATATACAACAAACCCCCAGCCAACATCATACTTATCAGCGAAAAGCTGAAAGCTTCTCCTCTAAAATTGGGAACAAGACAAAGATGCCCACTCTCAGCACTTTTATTCAGCACAGTAACAGATTTCCTAGCCATGGCAATCAGACAACACAAATAAATAAAAGGTGTCCAGATTAATAGGAAAGACATTAAACTGTCACTGTTTGCAAATGACATGATATTGTACATAAAAAATAGTAAAGAATCCACTCCAAAACTACTAGAACTAATAACTGAATTCAGCAATGTTGCAGGATACAAATCAGTACACAGAAATCTGTTGCATTCCTCTGTACTAATGACGAACAAGCAGAAAGAGAAATCAGGAAAACAACTCCATTTACAATTACATCAAAAAGAATAAAATACCTAGGAATAAACCTAACCAAGAGGTGAAACACCTGTACCCTGAAAACTATAAGAAACTTATGAGGGAAATTAAAGAAGACACCAATTGATGGAACTACATCCTGTGCTCCTGGATAGGAAGAATTAATATTGTCAAAATGGCCATCCTGCCTAAAGCAATCTACAGATTTAATGCAATCCCTATCAAAATACTAACAGCATTCTTCAATGAACTAGGACAAATTGTTCTAAAATTCATATGGAACTACAAAAGACCCCAAATAGCCAAAGCAATCCTGAGAAGGAAGAACTAAGCAGGGGGATAATGCTCCCTAACTTCAAGCTTTACAATAAAGCCACAGTAATCAAGAGAATTTCATACTGGCACAAGAACAGACTCATAGATCAATGGAACAGAATAGAGAGCCCAGATATAAACCCACACATATATGGCCAATTAATGTATGATAAAAGAGCCATGGATATACAATGGGAAAATGGCAGCCTCTTCAACAACTGGTGTTGGCAAACTGAACAGCTACATGTAAGAGAATGAAACTGGATTATTGTCTAACTGCATACACAAAAGTAAACTCAAAATGTTTAAAGACCTGAATGTAAGTCACGAAACTGTAAAACGCTTAGAAGATAACATAGGCAAAAAATCTCTTGAATATAAACATGAGCAACTTTTTCCTGGACACATCTCAGGCAAGGGAAACAAAAGCAGAAATGAATGAATGAGACTACATCAATATAAAAAGTCTCTGTGCAGCAAAGGATACCATCAGCAGAACAAAAGGCATCCTACAGTAGGGGAGAATATCTTCATAAGTGACTTATCTGATAAGAGGTTAACACCCAAAATATATAAAGAACTCACACACCTTAACACCCAGAAAACAAATAACCCAATGAATAAATGGGCAGAGGATCTGAACAGACACTTCTCCAAAGAAGAAATTCAAATGGCCTACAGGCACATAAAAGATGCTCCGTATTGGTAATCATCAGGGAAATGCAAATTAAAACCGCATGAGATATCACCTCACATCAGTTAGCATAGCCAACTTCCAAAGACAAGGAACAACAATTGCTGTCAAGGATGTGGAGAAAGGGGAACCCTCTGACACTGCTGCTGGGACTGAGAATTAGTTCAACCTTTGTGGAAAGCAATATGGAGGTTCCTCAAAAAACGAAAACTAGAAATACCACTTGACCCAGGAATTCCACTCCTAGGCATTTACCTGAAGAAAGCAAGATCCCTGTTTCAAAAAGACATATGCACCCCTATGTTTATTGCAACACTATTTACAATAGCCAAGATGTGGAAGCAACCTCAGTGCCCATCAGTAGATGAATAGATAAAGAAGATGTGGCACATATACACAATTGAGAACTATTCAGCCATGAGGAGAAAACAATCCTATCATTTGAAACAACATGGATGGGCTAGAAGGTGTTATACTCAGTGAAATAAGCCAGGTGGAGAAAGACAAGTACCAAATGATTTCCCTCATTTGTGGAGTATAACAACGAAGCAAAACTGAAGAAACACAACAGTAGCAGACTCACAGACTCCAAGAACGAGAGGTTACCAAAGGGAAAGGTTTGGAGAGGGTGGGTGGGGTAGGAGGGAAAAGGGGATTAGGGGTCACTATAATTAGCACTCACAAAATAGGTAGGTCATGGGGAAGGCAGTACAGCACGGAGAAGACAAGTAATAACTCTATAGCATCTTACTATGCTGATGGACAGTGATTGTAAGGGGTGGGGGGGACTTGATAATATGGGTGAATGTTGAAACCACAATGTTGCTTATGTGGAACCTTCATAAGATTGTGTATCAGTAATACCTAAATTTAAAAAAGAATAATTTCATAGCAGTCATCTGTCCGAGGTGTTTGTACAGAATCTTTCTATAGAGAAAAAGAGATAATCTGGTAAGGATTGCTTCTCAAATCCTCTGTTATCTAAGGGATAGTAAATAGGAAAAACATAGGTTTGTTTTATTTTATTCAACCACAAATAATCAACAGAGCTATTTAACAAGTATTTTTCTACCATCTGCCATGTGCCCGGCACTATTATCTTCTTCCGCTCCTACCTGTACAAATACTCCTCTCTTCTTAGTTGTAAACACATTTTGACTTGGAGTTGAAGGAATGTGGCCTGTTTATAATAAAATCCTGGACTCCTCCGTGCAAAGCTTATGTATACCCAGATACTAAATACTTCTTATTACCCATTGGTTTGTGATGGGTAAGCAGTTGGAGTTACTTTCGGACAAGCCTTTGTATCCTGATCGAAATCTTAGCTCAGTGTGTTTGGTCTAGAAATTAATATTAGTTTAGTGTTTAGACAATGTAATGGTACACTGAGACTTCTACTTTTGTGCCGAGATGAAAGAGCAGAAACAGAAAAATAATCAGTAGAAGTCATAAGCAAGATTTTTGAATTTGAAAAAAATCTGTGTCTTATGTCTAGATAAAATCTGTCATATTTTTGTTAGAGAAATATCTCCTTTTTCCTATTTGTGCTTATTCCTTTCTCCTGGTGTTCACTCTCTTTGTTGTAATTAGTTTTAGGTTTTCTGACCATTCAAAAGTCCTAGGCTTGAAAGTTTATTGATCATGAAATCATTCTTTTCTTCTTGTAAGTGTGGCAAACCAAGTCAAGAATACCCCTATAATAACAGAAAGAATATTTTAAAAATGTTTATTGTGATATACACTAGCTATACCATAATCACATTTGTTGTAAAACTCCCTTACTAAATTTCTTGTACTTCAATTCATCTTTTTGTTCTTTTATTCATTAAAAAAATCATGTTATACCCCTTCTGTGTGACTACATGCTAATTTCCACGATGATTAGTGACGTTGAGCGTATTTACACGTGCTTATTGGACATTTGTGTATCTTCTCTGGAGAAATGTTTATTCATGCCTGTTGCCCACCTTTGACTCAGTGTTGTCTTTTCAAGTTTTAGGAATTCTCTATATTCTGGATATAATCCCTCATCAGTTATATGATTTGCAAATCTTTTCTCCCATGCTGTAGGATGCCTTTCTATTCTGTTAATATTATCTTTTGATTCAGAAATTTTGAAAATTTTCTTAAAGTTCAGTTTGTCTAATTTTTCTATTTTTTTTTTTTAATAATTATTTTTTATTGAAGGGTAGTTGACGCACAGTATTACATTACATTAGTTTCAAGTGTACAACACAGTGGTAGAACATTTATATACATAATTCTAGGTTCCAGCTATCACCCTACCAAGCTGTTACAATATCTTGACTATATTCCTTATGCTATACATTACATCCCGGTTACTTATCTATTTTACCATTGGAAGTCTGTCCTTTTTTTTTTTTTTTTTTTTTGTGAGGGCATCTCTCATATTTATTGATCAAATGGTTGTTAATGACAATAAAATTCTCTATAGGGGAGTCAATGCTCAATGCACAATCATTAATCCACCCCAAGCCTAATTTTCATCAGTCTCCAATCTTCTGAGGCATAACAAACAAGTTCTTACATGTAGAACAAATTCTTACTTAATGAACAAGTTACATAGTGAACAGTACAAGGGGAGTCATCACAGAATCTTTCGGTTTTGCTCATGCATTATGAACTCTAAACAGTCAGTTCAAATATGAATACTCATTTGGTTTTTATACTTGATTTATATGTGGATACCACATTTCTCTCTTTCTTATTATTATTTTTAATAAAATGCTGAAGTGGTAGGTAGATACAAGATAAAGGTAGAAAACATAGTTTAGTGTTGTAAGAGAGCAAATGTAGATGATCAGGTGTGTGCCTGTAGACTATGTGTTAATCCAAGCTAGACCAGGGCAATAAAATATCCATGTATGCAGAAGATTTCTCTCAGAACAGGGGGGTGAGGTTCTAAGCCTCACCTCTGTTGATCCCTAATTTCTCACCTGATGGCCCCCCTGCGACTGTGCCTGTCTTAGGTTGTTCCTCCCTTGAGGAATCTTACCCGTCTCTGGCTAACCAGTCATCTTCCGGGGCCATACAGGGAAATGTGAAATTGGTAAGTGAGAGGGAAGCCTTATTGTTTGAAAAGGTTAGCTTTTTACTTCTTTGCATATTTATGCCCTGTGGCTTCTATGCCCAGCATTTGTCTTGAGGTATCTTTACCACTTGGAGGAGTTATGATACTCGGTAAATTTGATATGAGGCACGAATTCTATTTAAGGGTTGTAATTAGGAAGGAAGAAGAAAAGCTATAGAAGTAGCAGGTGGAAGAAAACATGGGAAGATTGATTATTTCTTTGACATATCTTCTTGTAGAGTAACTTCAGCATGTATAGGTTTTAAGCTACTACTTAAATTGCGCACACACATTAACATAATAGGAGTATAGTTACATAACCAAAGCATATCTGTAATTACCAGCCATCTCCAGTGAAACCAAGAAAACCAGTTAGGCACCTTAGGCATTTGTGAAAACTTATCTATGATATGGTGGATATTGTCCAACTGAACTTGAACAGTCTGAGAGAAATCAGACAAATTAAAACAACCCATTCCTGGGGACTGTTCACATGCCATATGTTCTTTTAACAGTAAATAGTCTGTAGTTGTAAGAGTTTGGAGCGCTACAATTCGCACTTCTTCAAATTCTTGGTTGAGTTCCAACAGTATAGATCCAGTCAAATTTGTTGTTTTACTGTATGCACAGGCCAGCTTAGATATCTCCTTCCTCATTCCCATGGCAAGTCCAGGAACTGGTGGGATGAGTGCATCTACAGCTGTAGCAGTGCGTGGATCTTTGTTGGGGTTTTTTGATGATCATCTACTGGCATGAGTCTTCCAGAGAGTGCAGATGTTGGAAGTTCTTTTTCATATTGTATCTTAGTTCATTTTTGGGGTAGCCCAATTAGGCTTTGATCCTCTGTATAAACACAAACAGACCCTTTGCCTACACTTTTATATGCCCTTTATACCCTTGTGTAGAACTCGTTGGAGGTTACCACACAGGAACTGCCCTTTTTTTTTTTTTTTGCTTTGTTTTTGGTATCACTAATCTACACTTACATGACGAATATTATGTTTACTAGGCTCTCCCCTATACCAGGTCTCCCCTATAAGCCCCTTTACAGTCACTGTCCATCAGCATAGCAAAATGTTGTAGAATCACTACTTGCCTTCTCTGTGTTGTACAGCCCTCGCTTTTCTCCTACCCCCCCATGTATGTTAATCTTAATACCCCCCTACTTCTCCCCCCCTTATCCCTCCCTACCCACCCATCCTCCCCAGTCCCTTTCCCTTTGGTACCTGTTAGTCCATTCTTGAGTTCTGTGATTCTGCTGCTGTTTTGTTCCTTCAGTTTTTCCTTTGTTCTTATATTCCACAGATGAGTGAAATCATTTGGTATTTCTCTTTCTCCGCTTGGCTTGTTTCACTGAGCATAGTACCCTCCAGCTCCATCCATGTTGCTGCAAATGATTGGATTTGCCCTTTTCTTATGGCTGAGTAGTATTCCATTGTGTATATGTACCACATCTTCTTTATCCATTCATCTATTGATGGACATTTAGGTTGCTTCCAATTCTTGGCTATTGTAAATAGTGCTGCAATAAACATAGGGGTGCATCTGTCTTTCTCAAACTTGATTGCTGCGTTCTTAGGGTAAATTCCTAGGAGTGCAATTCCTGGGTCAAATGGTAAGTCTGTTTTGAGCATTTTGATGTACCTCCATACTGCTTTCCACAATGGTTGAACTAACTTACATTCCCACCAGCAGTGTAGGAGGGTTCCCCTTTCTCCACAGCCTCGCCAACATTTGTTGTTGTTTGTCTTTTGGATGGCAGCCATCCTTACTGGTGTGAGGTGATACCTCATTGTAGTTTTAATTTGCATTTCTCTGATAATTAGCGATGTGGAGCATCTTTTCATGTGTCTGTTGGCCATCTGTATTTCTTTTTTGGAGAACTGTCTGTTCAGTTCCTCTGCCCATTTTTTAATTGGGTTATTTGTTTTTTGTTTGTTGAGGCGTGTGAGCTCCTTATATATTCTGGACGTCAAGCCTTTATCGGATGTGTCATTTTCAAATATATTCTCCCATACTGTAGGGATCCTTTTTGTTCTATTGATGGTGTCTTTTGCTGTACAGAAGCTTTTCAGCTTAATATAGTCCCACTTACTCATTTTTGCTGTTGTTTTCCTTGCCCGGGGAGATATGTTCAAGAAGAGGTCACTCATGTTTATGTCTAAGAGGTTTTCGCCTATGTTTTCTTCCAAGAGTTTAATGGTTTTGTGACTTACATTCAGGTCTTTGATCCATTTTGAGTTTACTTTTGTATATGGGGTTAGACAATGGTCCAGTTTCATTCTCCAAATGTAGCTGTCCAGTTTTGCCAGCACCACCTGTTGAAGAGACTGTCATTTCGCCATTGTATGTCCATGGCTCCTTTATCAAATATTAATTGACCATATATGTCTGGGTTAATGTCTGGATTCTCTAGTCTGTTCCATTGGTCTGTGGCTCTGCTCTTGTGCCAGTACCAAATTGTCTTGATTACTATGGCTTTATAGTAGAGCTTGAAGTTGGGGAGTGAGATCCCCCCTAGTTTATTCTTCTTTCTCAGGATTGCTTTGGCTATTCGGGGTCTTTGGTGTTTCCATATGAATTTTTGAATTATTTGTTCCAGTTCATTGAAGAATGTTGCTGGTAGTTTCATAGGGATTGCATCAAATCTGTATATTGCTTTGGGCAGGATGGCCATTTTAACGATATTAATTCTTCCTAGCCACGAGCATGGGATGAGTTTCCATCTGTTAGTGTCCCCTTTAATTTCTCTTAAGAGTGACTTGTAGTTTTCAGAGTATAAGTCTTTCACTTCTTTGGTTAGGTTTATTCCTAGGTATTTAATTTTTTTGATGCAATTGTGAATGGAGTTGTTTTCCTGATTTCTCTTTCTGTTGGTTCATTGTTAGTATATAGGAAAGCCACAGATTTCTGTGTGTTGATTTTGTATCCTGCAACTTTGCTGTATTCCGTTATCAGTTCTAGTAGTTTTGGGGTGGAGTCTTTAGGGTTTTTTATGTACAGTATCATGTCATCTGCAAATAGTGACAGTTTAACTTCTTCTTTACCAATCTGGATTCCTTGTATTTCTTTATTTTGTCTGATTGCTGTGGCTAGGACCTCCAGTACTATGTTAAATAACAGTGGAGAGAGTGGGCATCCCTGTCTAGTTCCCGATCTCAGAGGAAATGCTTTCAGCTTCTCGCTGTTCAATATAATGTTGGCTGTGGGTTTATCATAGATGGCCTTTATTATGTTGAGGTACTTGCCCTCTATTCCCATTTTGCTGAGAGTTTTTAACATGAATGGATGTTGAACTTTGTCAAATGCTTTTTCAGCATCTATGGAGATGATCATGTGGTTTTTGTCTTTCTTTTTGTTGATGTGGTGGATGATGTTGATGGACTTTCGAATGTTGTACCATCCTTGCATCCCTGGGATGAATCCCACTTGGTCATGGTGTATGATCCTTTTGATGTATTTTTGAATTCGGTTTGCTAATATTTTGTTGAGTATTTTTGCATCTACGTTCATCAGGGATATTGGTCTGTAGTTTTCTTTTTTGGTGGGGTCTTTGCCTGGTTTTGGTATTAGGGTGATGTTAGCTTCATAGAATGAGTTTGGGAGTATCCCCTCCTCCTCTATTTTTTGGAAAACTTTAAGGAGAATGGGTATTATGTCTTCCCTGTATGTCTGATAAAATTCCGAGGTAAATCCATCTGGCCCGGGGGTTTTGTTCTTTGGTAGTTTTTTGATTACCTCTTCAATTTCGTTGCTGGTAATAGGTCTGTTTAGATTTTCTGTTTCTTCCTGGGTCAATCTTGGAAGGTTATATTTTTCTAGGAAGTTGTCCATTTCTCCTAGGTTTCCCAGCTTGTTAACATATAGGTTTTCATAGTATTCTCCAGTAATTCTTTGCATTTCCGTGGGGTCCGTCGTGATTTTTCCTTTCTCGTTTCTGATACTGTTGATTTGTGTTGACTCTCTTTTCTTCTTAATAAGTCTGGCTAGAGGCTTATCTATTTTGTTTATTTTCTTGAAGAACCAGCTCTTGGTTTCATTGATTTTTGCTATTGTTTTATTCTTCTCAATTTTATTTATTTCTTCTCTGATCTTTATTATGTCCCTCCTTCTGCTGACCTTAGGCCTCATTTGTTCTTCTTTTTCCAATTTTCATAATTGTGACATTAGACCATTCATTTGGGATTGCTCTTCCTTTTTTAAATATGCTTGGATTGCTATATACTTTCCTCTTAAGACTGCTTTTGCTGTGTCCCACAGAAGTTGGGGCTTAGTTTTGTTGTTGTCATTTGTTTCCATATATTGCTGGATCTCCATTTTGATTTGGTCATTGATCCATTGATTATTTAGGAGTGTGTTGTTAAGCCTCCATGTGTTTGTGAGCCTCTTTGCTTTCTTTGTACAGTTTATTTCTAGTTTTATGCCTTTGTGGTCTGAAAAGTTGGTTGGTAGGATTTCAATCTTTTGGAATTTTCTGAGGCTCTTTTTGTGGCCTATTATGTGGTCTATTCTGGAGAATGTTCCATGTGCACTTGAGAAGAATGTATATCCCGCTGCTTTTGGATGTAGAGTTCTATAGATGTCTATTAGGTCCATCTGTTCTACTGTGTTGTTCAGTGCTTCCGTGTCCTTACTTATTTTCTGCCCAGTGGATCTATCCTTTGGGGTGAGTGGTGTGTTGACGTCTCCTAGAATGAATGCATTGCAGTCTATATCCCCCTTTAGTTCTGTTAGTATTTGTTTCACATATGCTGGTGCTCCTGTGTTGGGTGCATATATATTTAGAATGGTTATATCCTCTTGTTGGACTGAGCCCTTTATCATTATGTAGTGTCCTTCTTTATCTCTTGTTACTTTCTTTGTTTTGAAGTCTATTTTGTCTGATATTAGTACTGCAACCCCTGCTTTCTTCTCACTGTTGTTTGGTTGAAATATGTTTTTCCATCCCTTGACTTTTAGTCTGTACATGTCTTTGGGTTTGAGGTGAGTTTCTTGTAAGCAGCATATAGATGGGTCTTGCTTTTTTATCCATTCTGTTACTCTGTGTCTTTTGATTGGTGCAGTCAATCCATTAACATTTAGGGTGACTATTGAAAGATATGTACTTATTGCCATTGCAGGCTTTAAATTCGTGGTTACCAAAGGTTCAAGGTTAGCCTCTTTAGTATCTTACTGCCTAACTTAGCTCACTTATTGAGCTGTTATATACACTATCTGGAGATTCTTTTCTTCTCTCCCTTCTTGTTCCTCCTCCTCGATTCTTCATATGTTGGGTGTTTTGTGCTGTGCTCTTTCTAGGAGTGTTCCCATCTAGAGCAGTCCCTGTAAGATGTTCTGTAGAGGTCGTTTGTGGAAAGCAAATTCCCTCAGCTTTTGTTTGTCTGGGAATTGTTTAATCCCACCGTCATATTTGAATGATAGTCGTGCTGGATACAGTATCCTTGGTTCAAGGCCCTTCTGTTTCATTGTATTAAATATATCATGCCATTCTCTTCTTGCCTGTAGTGTTTCTGTTGAGAAATCTGACGTTAGCCTGATGGGTTTCCCTTTATAGGTGACCTTTTTCTCTCTAGCTGCCTTTAACACTCTTTCCTTGTCCTTGATCTTTGCCATTTTAGTTATTATGTGTCTTGGTGTTGCCCTTCTTGGATCCTTTCTGTTGGGGGTTCTGTGTATTTCCGTGGTCTGTTCGATTACTTCCTCCCCCAGTGTGGGGAACTTTTCAGCAATTATTTCTTCTAAGATACTTTCCATCTCTTTTCCTCTCTCTTCTTCTTCTGAGACCCCTATAATACGGATATTGTTCCTTTTGGATTGGTCACACAGTTCTCTTAATATTGTTTCATTCCTGGAGATCCTTTTGTCTCTCTCTATGTCAGCTTCTATGCGTTCCTGTTCTCTGATTTCAATTCCATCAATGGCCTCTTGCATTCTATCCATTCTGCTTATAAACCCTTCCAGAGTTTGTTTCATTTCTGCGATCTCCTTTGTGGCATCTGTGATCTCCTTCCGGACTTCATTCCATTTCTCTTGCGTATTTCTCTGCATCTCTGTCAGCATGTTTATGATTCTTATTTTGAATTCTTTGTCAGGAAGACTGGTTAGGTCTGTCTCCTTCTCTGGTGTTGTCTCTGTGATCTTTGTCTGCCTGTAGCTGTGCCTTTTCTTGGTGATAGGAATAGTCTGCAGAACTGGGACGAGTGACGGCTGGAAGGACTTCCTTTCTTGTTGGTTTGTGGCCCTCCTCTCCTGGGAGAACAGCGGCCTCTAGTGGCTTGTGCTGCGCAGCTGCGCGCAGACAGGGTTTCTGCTTCCTGCCCGGTTGCTATGGAGTTAATCTCCGCTGTTGCTGTGGGCGTGGCCTGGCTCGGGCAGGTACTCCAACGTCGTGGAGTCGCGTTGGAGCAGGAGCGGCTGGGAGGCTATTTATCTCCATAAGGGTCCTCCCTGCTCCCTGCAGCCCAGGGGTTAGGGTGCCCAGAGATCCCGGATTCCCTACCTCTGGATTAAGTGACCCGCCCTGCCCCTTTAAGACTTCCAAAAAGCACCCGCCAAAACAAAACAACGCCCACCAAAAAAAAAAAGAAAAAAAAAATTTTTTTTAATTAAAAAAAAATAAAAAAGTTTTTAATTAAAAAAAAAAAAAAAAAAAAAAGGTGGTCGTTCGTTTTTCTTTATTCTGCGGTGCCAGCCGCAGGCCTCTGCTCACCGGTCTTTCTGCCCTGTTTCCCTAGTATTGGGGTCCCTATCCCTTTAAGACTTCCAAAAAGCGCTCGCCGAAACAAAACAGCAAAAAAGCAAAAAAAAATGGTCGCGCGCTTTTCTTATGCCCTCTGTCGCCCAGCCTCCAGTGCCTGGTCATTGTTCTTGCTGCCCTGTTTTCCCAGTATCGAGCGCCCTGCACTCTGGCCCGGATGGCTGGGGCTGGGTGCTCGGCAGTCCTGGGCTCCGTCTCCCTCCCGCTCTGCCTGCTCTTCTCCCGCCGGGAGCTGGGGGGAGGGGCGCTCGGCTCCCGCGGGGCCGGGGCTTGTATCTTACCCCCTTCGCGAGGCGCTGGGTTCTCTCAGGTGCGGATGTGGTCTGGATATTGTCCTGTGTCCTCTGGTCTTTATTCTAGGAAGGGTTGTCTTTGTTATATTTTCATAGATATATGTTGTTTTGGGAGGAGATTTCCGCTGCTCTACTCACGCCGCCATCTTCTGCCCCTCCCTAATTTTTCTTTTAGTGCCTTGCCTTTGGTGTCATATCCAAGGATTCATAAAGCAATAGGATTCTTTTTTTTATAAAGATATTATCCCAAAGTCATCTCATAGTTGAGCAGATGACACCAATGTAGCATTGCTTTTGAAATTCAAGAAATACTTCATCAGATATAAGATATGACCTAAATTTTTTTGAGAACTTTGAAAATATCTTTTAATACAAACTTTCCTGAAGTGATATTACAGTATGTCTGGATCTCTTTGAGAAATTTCACATGATCAGAAAATAAGTATTTTACTATAATTCCCAACTTTTGGTAATATTATGATGCAGTACCATTTGAAAATTATTTGCAGTAGCTTGGGTCAAATTTCCCCTTACATTAGCAAGTAACTCTCAAATATTCAATAGCAATGGTTTTTAACATGTGTTGAATATTAGCTTTGATTTGTTTTCCATGTTTTTCCCTTTTCAACAAGTAGTCTAGTAAAAATGGTATTGTTTCAACAACTTTAAAAACAAATGGGAAATAAAAGTTAAAGCCCATTTAGAGACTGTATAATTTTGTGTGTAATTTTAGGATGTGGGGGTATCAAGGTGGGTCTAGAAAGCGGGGTCCAAATGGCTACTGCCTAAATGAGAGGGATCTGTTGCATCCCACGGATCAGTGCAAAGGCCAACATGATGGGGTGGGCAGAGATCCAGAATTTTGGCGCCCCAGATAAACAGTATTGATAATAGGAAACACTAAGAGTTCTGTTTACATGACGAGCTGATTGTCCTTGATGTCTTTTACAGGCTTGGCTCTGTGTGGAGAAGCACATGGGGGTGGAAGTCGAAGCTCCCCGCTTGTCCTGTTCCGGCAGGCGTGGGGTTCAATCGCAGATATTTTCTGTTTTTTCAGGGTTTTTTTCTTTCCAGTTTTTGTTTGACTGGATTAGAGTGGTTACTGTCTATGTTTTTCTGCCCTGCTAAGCTGCCTGTTTCCTGATCCTTTGACTGGGGATACCCAGTTTTTATATGTTTCGTCTGTGCCTCTTGGCTTTTCTAGGTCGCTGTTTTGTTTCAGCTCCAAGTCTGGGATCTATGAGCCAAGAAGAAAACCCAAGGAGCTCATTGCTATCTGTCCCATGGATCTGGAGCTCCCTCGCCGGTCTGCCTTTTTCTTTACACCTTTCAGAGACATATTTCTTTTATATGGAATGCTTAGGATTTTTAGTTATACTTTTAGTGAAACAGGGAAATGTGTGTGTCTGTTCCACCTTCCTGGAAGCAGAAGTCCATTCCTTTACATTTCAGCTTCTTTGAATCACTTTGCCTCTGTGTTCTCTCATGTAGGCAACACTTATTTGGGTCTTATTTTGTGAGCCAAATTGAAAATTGTTTTCTTTAAATAAGAGAAGTCCTTTAACATTTATGTTTGGCTATAAAATTGTCATGATGTTTTGTGATTATGTGTGTTTTGTGTTTATATGATTTTACCTGGGAGATGTATTCTCTTTATGTTCTTGTTTGATTTATTTATCATTTGTATCTAGGAAGGCATGTATTTTTAGTCTACTAGTTAACTTTGTATCTATTACATTCAAAAAATCATATATATATTTATATATACACACACACACAAACATACACATATATATAATATATATAATATATTTATGAAACGCATATATTATGTATAAAATGTACTTTTCTGGGTGTTTTTAGGCTTCTGATCAGGTCATCATATCTCTGAGGCTATCATACTTTCTTCTTTTTTATTATTTTCTACAACATTTAGCATATGTTAAGCTTACCCTACATTCAATAAAGATAAAACTTTTCTATAGCTTTATACCTATAGGTTTGGTAACTTGAATAATTATCCCTTTTGAAAATGTTCAATTAGACTATTGTAAACTGCAGTTTAAGGAAGGAAGCAAATACTGATCACCTTGCTCTGAATTTTTGAGACTGAAATACTCCTTAGCTTTTATCTATATGACTGCATTCATTTGTCCATTAAACGACTGATGGAGTATCTGCCCAGGATAGCATTTCTCAAATTTTAATATGCTTATGGGTTACCTGGTTATACTGTTAAAATGCAGAATGGGATAGGTCTGGAGTGGCCTGTAATCTGTATTTCTATAAGCTTCCGGGTGATGCCTATCTTGCTGTCTTAGAACTACATTTTGAGCAGCATTATTAATGATAAATGCTTCAGGCTTCTAGTATGCAATTGAAATGGTCATCTGTATTGTTTATTTGGTTTCAAGTTATGCATCTGGTATCTTTGTACCTCTATAATACTGTCTATAAAGGAAAAACTCTTTGAGAGGCGACATCTAGGCTGAGATGTGAGAAGTCCATACAATTTTCCTGTATATCTTGATGATTTCCTCCTATATTTAGACAGACTTATGGAACCCTGAGGAGACCTTTGTGTGGATGGTTATCCTTTGGCATTTCCTGTGACTCCGCGGTCTTGGAAGGCATGGGACTCCTATTTCAGTGCTACCTCAACTAGTTCTTTATCACATTATTCTCTGGTCTCTTCACTTACTGTCTCCTCTGAAGCCATGCGCCCTGTAGCTGCTAGCCTAAATGCTTAAAGAGAGTCTGAGAAACATTTTCGCTGTCTGTGCCAGTCAGGGAGTTTTACCACCTGAAAGTTTTCTGCAGTGAGAAGGACAACCGCATTGGAGCCCAGGTATCCTGGGTTAAACTCTGGTGCTGCCTGTAAATTTTACATGTAAAATAAAGTTTACTTGTAATTAAGTTTTACATGCAATTCCATAGTTATTCTGATTGTGTAAACAATGATGAACTTCATCATGTTTTTGTCTGTAATGGATCTTGTATGTTGAATTAATATTTTTATAAATCTAATTATCTTGGGAAGAACCCAGTTATACTGTATTAGAATTTTTGTGTTAAGTGTGAACATTTAAATATGATCCAGTTTTTATAGACTTGTTTGATCACGTCTTCACTTACCAAAATTTTGGTAGCCTCAACAAAAGAGAAAAGCTGCTCCTCTCTCAAGCTCTGACAGACTGCTCAACCGGCCATTAATTAGCACATAAAAGTTTGCAAAATGCTATCCTAGCCAGATACTCTATCATTTTGTTTAATGGATAGATGAATAGCATCAAAGAGATAAAAATTTCTGTCTCAAAAATTCAGTCTCAAGAGTATTGCATCTTTCCATCGTCTAAACATAATCACCATTAATACTTTTATTAACATTTTTCCTGTGTTTTCCATCGTTGAGATGATGTAAAGTTGTTTTTGTTTTGATTATTTTTACTTATCATGTTACCTTAAATGTTTTTCATGTCACTAAACATTCCTTGAAGATGTATTTTTTTATTTAGAGGCTATCTAACATTATATCCCACAACTGTACCACATTTTGCTTTTGCATTCCCTTTTATGGTTAATGTATATTTATCTTTTATAATGTAAATGTAACAATGTAGCATTTTGACTTTTTGCACTTTAAGCAGACCTTTTCTTTTTGATATTGAATAATCAAAATTATATTTTGAGAGGGAATTTCTCAGCCATAAATCAAACTTTCTGTAACTATGAGACAGCAAATAGAGTGTTATTTGAGATAATAAAACAATACTAAGAGGAAAATATATGCTAATGATATGTAAGTGCTTCAAAACTACCAAATCTCCCCTAGAAGTGGATTCAGTAATTTGATAATGTAAATGTAAATGAATCAGTAACATTTGGATTTGATTTTTCTTAAATTGCATGTGATTGCTGAAAAATGGAATTCTGCCTGAAATAATATTTTGAATTTTAGCAATCATTTTTGGAGTTATGTCTATGAATTATGCATACTCCTTTATGAACATATTTGGAAAAAAGTTTATTTCCTAATATTCTCAAAATTACAAACTATAGGCCACTTTGAGTATAAAGTTGAAAAGAATAGGATGGGGGAAAAATGACTATCCATTTATTCAGACAATAGTCAAGCAAAATTTATTAAAAAAATAATACATCTGTTTTTGGAGGTAGGTTATTTTTCCTGTCATTTGTTTTCTTTAAAATCCTATTTGTGTATGTATGTTTTAACTTTATACTTAGTATATATTCATTGTATAAAAGTGTTTATGTTGAAAAGAAGAAAACCTCACATGAATTTCTTCCCATCACTATTAATGTGACCACTATTAATACTTCCATTAATATTTTTCCCTTGTTTTCCATGCATATTTATATCAGTGAGATTATATAAAGGTGTTTTTATTCTGATTATTTTCACTTAATATCTTAAATTTTTCATGTTTCTAAACATTCTTTGAATATGTTTTTTTCTTTTTTCAGTGGCTATATAACATTATATCCCATAGCTGTATCATATCTTGCTTTTGCATTCCTCTCTTATTGAACTGTTTTCAATACCATCTTATAAGTACAGCTATGATGGATACTGTACACAGTAATTTCTTTGTCTATAAAAGCCTTTTCTGTTTTTAGAAGACCCAGAAAAGCATACAAATTACTGGATCAAATAATAAAAGTATTTGTCAATCTCTTAATAAAGTTGTTTTTCTCCAAAAATTTTGCAGTAATCTGCATTCATATTGGCAGTGGGAATTCTTAAAGCAAGACTTCTTCAATAACAGGCATAATGTTTTATCTTATTTTAACTTTTATCTACTTTCTTATTTATAAATTGTAAGATCTTAGAGCTGTGATTTTTATTTGTAGGAGCTCTTAAAAAGAAATAACTGTTATTTTTCTATTCTCTTATGTTAAAAGAAGTTCTCAAAGATAAAGAATGGAATGTTAAATTTTCTTGACTAAGCTTTGAGGGAGAAAAGACCTATGAATAGAGTACTTTCTGTTTATTTCAGTGTTCTTTAATCTTTTTCAATAATGTTTTATGGTTTTCAGAGGACATGTTTTATACTTTGTTTGGTAACTTTATTCCTGATATCTTATTCTTTTTTATGCTGTTGTACCCAGAACTGTTTTCTTAATTTTATTTTTGAATTGCTCATTGCTAGTATAGAGAAATACAATTTTTATATATTCATCTTGCACTTGTGATATAGTTCAACATGTTCCTTCATCTTCTGTACTTCCTACAAATTGGTGGCTGGATTAAAAGTCTTGATCAGACTCAGGTTCCCTTTCTTTGGCCATATGGTAGGTGAGGTTGTGTTCTTTCATCAGAAAACACGTGCTGCCTGGTTTTTGCTTTTTTTTAATTAGCAACCGTTGCTGTGTTGTGCTTAGACCTATTAATTCCAGTTAAGGTAGAAAAAAAGATGATATTCAATTTGTAACACATTTTTAATGTGTTAGCTCTAATGATTTTGTGAAGAGTGTTTTCCTCTTACATACTCCTAGATTGACCAGTAGTAACAGTTTGTAGGGGATAGTCAGAATGAATTCTTGATTGGTTCCCTTTACATACAGTGTTCAAAATGATGAATTGCTTCACTGTCATTCTTAGAAGGTGCCTAGCTTATTGGTCTACTTTTTAAATATGTACCCAGGGATTTAAACATTATTGATGGGCTTCAATACATTACAGTTCTCTCCCATACTAAAGCTTAAACTGTTCCATATCTGGTCAGTGGGAGCCACTTTTTTGTTGTTGTTGAAGTATTGCTGATACACAATCTTATACTGGTTTCAAACGTACAACACAGTGGTTCAACAGTTACCCATATTATTACATTTTCACCCCATCTAGTGTGGTTACTATCTATCAAAGTAGAAAGATGTTACAGAATCATTGATATATTCATTGTATATTCTCCATGCTTTACTACCATCCCTGTGACCAATTTATATTGTGATTGCTAATTATTGTGCCCCTTTATCCCCCTCACCCTCCCCACCCACCCGCCCCCACTCCTCGTCTTTGGTAACCACTAGTCACTTCTCAGTGTCTATGAGTCTACTGCGGTTTTGTTCCTTCTGTTATGCTTCATTTTTAGATTCCACAAATAAGTGAAATCATACAGTATTTGTTTTCTCTGCCTGGCTTATTTCACTGAACATAATACCTTCTAGATCCTGGAGACACTTTCAGTTGGCTCCTGCATCCTTTTTACATGACCCTTGTAATTGACAACTTCTTTATTATCTGGTACAACAAGGTGTTCTTGGCTCAACTAGTACATTTTTTACGTGGAAACAGTCATTTTTCAAGAAGTTGTGGTTTCTTTCACTTTGAAATGTTATTTCAAGGTCACTTTCCGGACACCTAAAATGCTTATTGCTCTTGGGATGGTTATTTTAAATCATTTCTAGATTTTTTTAATTGACAAAGCTAGAAAATGGTATGTGCATATGCATAAGCAGAATTTAACTGTTTATATTTAAATTTAACTGTTTATATTTAAATAGAACTGTTTATATTTAAATTGTGGTTTTACAATGACATCCCCACTTACTATGATTTTCTAAATGCTTTTATTTCCCCAAGTGTAGGACATTTAAACACATTTTATTTTCCATAATGACTCTGCTCTGATCATCTGATCCTCTTCTGGCCTGCTGTTTTTATCCATGCTCCTCTGTCTCATAGTGTTTTTCTTAGGCTCCCAAAGAGCTTAACTTGAAAGTATGAAAACATGAAGATAGATGTTTTCAGGAAGTTTCCTATCTATATAGCAGCAAAACTGTTTTTACTTAAATCAGAATTTAAAACAATACAAATTAGTATGGTGAGTGCTTGGAACCCAGATACTTTGAGATAAACTAATTTTACTATTAAATATTTGTTTTATTCAAAGGAATCTAAATTTGTTTCCATCCTGTATAATGCCCGTGACTTAGGAATGTCTTAAAAATATCTGTATAGTCTTTGAAAACTCAACTTTATAAACATTAATGCAATATATAAAGAAATCCAATAGTTTTTTGAGCAGCATAGATGATTCTCATCAACCTGGTACATGATTTTTTGCTTTTGTATGTAAAGTTCTGTATATATTGTTTTCCTGATTTCCTTTAGTTGTCTATTTATGTTCTCTTATAGCTCACAGAGCTTCTTTAAAACAACTATTTTAAATTCTTTGTCAGGTAGTAAGACTCCATTTCTTTAGGACCAGTTACTGGGTCTTGTGTTCTTTTGTGGTGTCATGTTTCCCTGATTCTCTATGGTCCTGGGATCCTTGTATTGGCATCTGCAGATTTGAAGAAGAGACACTCTTTCAGTCTTTGCAGACTAGCTTTGGCAGGGAAAGCCCTCCCCCATTCAGCCCAGCCAGAGATTCTGGGTGGGCTGGCTGCCAGGGTCACCAGTGGGCAGGCGTGGTGCTACAGTCTGCTGTGAGGTCTGCCACTCACTTTGTCTCCCTTCCCCCGGGGAGAAATTGTGGGCCATGGCAATCTCTGTTGGCACTGCACTCTGAGGGGTTTTATCCTTTTTAATGTATCTTCTTACCTTCCTGAGTTCACCCAGGTGCTGTAACCTCTCACTTGGATTCCGGATCCCTCATGAAGGTATTTTCTTCCGTGGACAGTTGTTAAATTAGTGCTGCTATGGGGATATTCGCATTGGAAGCTCCTGTTCTGCTATCCTGCTGATGCAACTCCTCAGCATTGTTTTTTAGGGGGGTGGTCTTCTTTTGATCAAAGATGCTTAGTCCCAGGCCCACTTCCAATACATGAGGTATTTAATCTGACTGCCTTTTTTGAAGTTGTATGTTTATTCAAAAGATGGTTTATGAAAGAAAGTGATTTACTTCCATTTGTGCAAATCCTAATCTGGTAATTAATAATAGATGAGAATCTTTTGATTTAAAAATTTCAAACAATCTCTTTAATATTTAGGTTCCATTTAAAAATTCCTCACTAAAACAAGTCACATTAAATGTTCTGCAGAATCATGCTTTCAAAGAATCTCTGGTTAAGCTCCCACTCCCTTGTTTACCCCGACCTCATTTTTTTTTCAGAGAAGGTTAAGGTCTAAAAATTCCCATAAAGCAGTGATGTGGGTACTTTAATTTCTGACACAACTTGGGCTACTTTGAATAATTTGTTGAAATGACCATGCATATTTTATTTTAAAATATGTTCTTGTGGTATTGTGGGATAGACAGGAATAAAAATTTATAGGGCATGCCCAACTGCATCAGACAAATTTGTATATCCCCTTTTCCCTTCCCTTCCCTTTTTCAACCCTAGAAGTATCATTACAGGATGTTTTAAAGTATGCCTAGTTAACAAAGTATAGACACTATCTGCATGTAGTACCTATATACATAACAAAGTGCATGTATATATATATATAAACAAACATATATATACATTTATTAAGTATATATATATATATATGGAGTATCTACAAAGTATATATATATATATAAACTTCCACTTCCAAAGGTTTTTTACCCTTCTTAAATCTATTTGCCAATTCAGTATATTTCAACTGTTATGATTTTTAAGGGTATATACCCTTTGTGATTTGGTGCATAAAAATTGTACTGAATGAGTATTCTTGATCTTTCCCTGGGGATATTTAAACTAGATCATTTTCCCTGTTGGCTTGTTATGCAATGGAATTTACTAGATGCTTAAGTGGAATCTCTCATGCTTACCATTTTAAACTAGGATGAACAGTTAGGAACTTTTGTTGTTGGTGGCACTTACCTTTTTTAGTTTATGGTTCATTCATCTACCAAACTGATAGTAATATAAGTCTGCTGTGCTCATTTCAGAAGGAGACTTATACTTTTCTCAGGAGCTTAACATGTATTATTTTTCCAACTATACAGGAAAGTATATCGGACTCCTCCTATCAAGCCCTTTCTTTTCTGTATCTCACATGAGAATAAAAGTTGACTCCTTGTTTTTTGCCATTTTGACCAAGTCTATTGCCGCAAAGAGGGGAAGAAAGCAATTTGTATCCTGCAGTAATCTAAAAAATAGCCTTTAATTATTTGTGCATTGATGTGTATCTAAAAATAGGAAGTTATTGACATATTTAATGGGAGTGTACAGGTAATAAAGAAAAAAATTCAAAAGAAAATTGATCTTTGAATCTACAGGCAGCTCTTGCTTGATAAGCCGCATTACATTCTTTCTCTACTTGGACAGCAAAGCTTTCTTATAATCATCAAAACAATTTCACTCAAGAGCCTGCTGATTTCTTTTTGTGTTTTTTTATATTTTTGAGTAGATTTTTAACAAGATTTCACTTCTGAAAAGGCTAGATTTCCCAATATTTCTCATTACTCACTGCTATGTTTATTTTTAACCCAACTGAATATTAAAACTTTCTATTACCTTTTATTATCTTTGAAATCTCATGACACTCAGCCCTCAAAATCAGAATAATAAAATTAGCAAGGTATTTTTTACACCCAGAAAACTACTAAACATCAAGAATTTTCTCTCTTACTTTATAAAAGGAGGGATGCTAAAAACAATTATGTATATATATATATATATATATATATATATATATATATATATATATATATATATGACTGTGCCACAGTTTTAATTAGCTCAACACTACTGTCAAATCTGTCCTGTTTGCCAGGCTCAAAATATAAGAACATCTGATGAATCAAAAGAGAAGCTCCTTTTCCCCACAGTAATTGTACGCAAGGCAAATATGTTTCAGTACATTTGCACTTTTTAGAATGAATAGAAATAGTCATATTAATGTTCCCAAAGATTGCCACAATAACTATTGATAAGTTGATTATAAAGAGAGTTAGTTTCTAGGTTTGAAATAGCTTGTCAATTGGTAGCAATGAAAATACACAAGAGAATAAATGAAAGACCCTAAAGATTTGTCAGTGGCCTGTCAATAATGTGTTTTATCTTCAGGGTAATCATTTACTAAACATTAAAAATTGATTTGTAGGAAGCTTCAGTGGGAGACTTTATTCTTCTCCGTTCTTATTTTGTTCATAATTAAAATAACCATAGCCTTTCAGGCTTATAATCAAAAAGCAGTTTCTGCTTTTCCCTCACACTTGCCTAAAGGCCCCTGTGCCAAGCTTCAGAATACTGGAAGAAACATCAAAACAATGACTTGAGAAAAGAACTTTACCACACACTCTTAACTATTAATTCTGCATGGAACATCCTCAGGCATACAGGTATCCCTAGCTCAGAAACAGATGCCTCTCAGACAGGATTTCTAGCACTTCTGTGTAGATGCAGGTGACTTTGCGATAGTAGACTACCAAATAACCCCAGATCAAGTGAAGAAGTCATTACCTCAGACTGATGATTGTGAAGAGAAAACTTAATTGTGCTAATATTTACTTTTTAAAATAAAACTTTTAGAACACTTGATTTTCTTTCTTCTTGAGCTATCTTTAAATTATATTTAATTGCTCCTTAGAATTCATTACAAATTCTTAAAAATCTTAATATACAAATAAACTAATGCATAATTGGAAAAAATTAAGAAAAATGATTTTGTAGAAATGAAAGGTACATTGACCCTGTTGACAGAACTGCTCAGAACAACATTTAAGTATTAGATAAAATGCCTTTAACGTGTCCTGTTGCTTTTTATTATAAGATAGCTATTTGCATAGTTTTAATAATCTTATTTACTGAGGCATAATAAGTCCACTATTGAGGAACACAATGTATTTTTCTCATATGGAAATGATGCTACAATGTACTTACTACTCCCTGGTGCCTGTGCTATGACTTATGGATTCCCAGACTTGCAGGTAGGAAACAATGCCATTTTCTGGCAGGACAGGAATCTTAGAGATCTTAGAGATAGAGACATATTTGTACACTAAAAGTATTGTGGGCAAAACTTAGTAGGGGTGCCTTGACTGTTTTCTGAACCCCAGCCTTGAAATACATAGTTATAAGGGCAATAAAAGTACTTCCAGCAAATAAAAGTGATTAACTTATGATCCTTGAAGCCTTACAAAGCCTCCAGAGAAAAATATCAAGCTCTTGTTTCATATGACTCTAGTTTTATTACCCATATTAACAAGGACATTTTAATTTATTAATCACCATTAAATAAAATGATACCACCCAAATAAACAAAACATCAAATTATTGTTAATGAATTAGAAAATAGCTAAACGAATACATGTGGTCAAACCTTCACTCCTTGTGAATGAAATTGACCAGAAACTGGGGCTGAGAAGCAAAAAGAACACCTTGTCCTGTTGCCATTTTGACTAAGCCCCTCACGTAACAGAGAAAAAACAATTTGTATCCTCAGATAAAAAAGCAAAAAACATTCTGAAGAGCACAGATTTCTAAACCAGTGAAGCCTGGAGCCCTTTATCTGAGTTACTAACTCCCTGACTTTTGAAATACTGATGACTGTAAATATATGATGACCTTTAATCCTCAGAGATATGAAAATCAGGTGAGCAAACTGCTGTTTTCCCACCTTGAACAAACTGTAACTTTGGTGATATCTTTGTCTGTTTGTGTTTTAAGTACCTTTTGTTTTGTTTGCTTTTTGGATAGCCATTTATTTTGATGTCATTTTTGTAAAACACTGCAAGAGAAAAAAATTATTATTTTTTAATGCTTGTACCTCTTTGAGTTTTCCACAGAGGTCGTATGCAGAGGGGCACAGTGTCACCTGCAGACAGAGCAGGAGCCAAAAAGTTCTATTAGTTCAACTAAAATGTTTTATTGTGAGTTCATTTTGTTTGGTTTTAGAAATCTGCCTTATACCTTCACACAGGATCATTAATCCTTACTTTTGGGTTTCCCGCTGAATTTGTTTCAGTAAAATTACTTGCTAGAAATAGATGCTTGGATCAAATAAGATCTTTAACAAATGTAAGGATGTCCTCAACTGTAATAAATATTCACTTTATGATCTTTGTTTCAAATTCCTTTTTCTTAACAGCCCAGTTTTCAATTGTCCAGGATGTATTTCCAAAATAGCTTGGTTTTGGTCATATAGAGAGAACCAGAAAGAAGAATGAGATATCAGACTATTTCATCATCCCTCATGCCCATTAAAATTTTTTAGGGTAACATTAGTATGTTCTGGATTCAAAAGGGAAATTAAAACCTATCTTTTCATGGGAGGAAAGGATAATTTTGGGGACTACACTGCCTCTCAGTGGTTCATTTAATATTTATTTCAATTTCAAAATGTTTGATAAAATAAAAACGTAAAATTTTCAGTAATAAAAATTTTCAGTATTTTGACTTCAAGGAGTTACTACAAGTAACAGTAATGTAAATTCTCTTGTGTTCTGTGCGTGCATATTCCCGCTGACTGACTACTCAGAAGTCATGATGCGTTATAGAAAGAGTTTCATGGTTTGTTTTCCCTGAAGCAGGAATGAATGAATCTATATGCAAGAGAGGGATTGACATAATATGAAGGAGAAAGTCAAGCCAGGCTGAGTAGAGGGCATGATTAATTCAGAAAATCTCAACTCTCTGAACATTCATTGCTCTGTGTGCAAGCACTACTAAATTGCTTTTTGATCTGTATTTTGGTGTCTTAACAATGAATCATAAAATTAGAGGGCTGAAAGTTCCCTTTGAGACCCCTGCCTGTTAAGTTGGCTTAAATTCAACTTTGACAGGGTCATAGGTGTATATCTATGAACAGAGGACTATGCCAGGAACGTCTAAAAGGACAGCGGCAAATAAAGCTTGGTTCCCATCATCAAGGAATTCACTAATCATTATGACAGAGAATACTTCACTTTTATCCCCTTGACATTACCCAGTATTTGTTCATATTTGAATAATCAAAACTGTCAACTATTTCTCCTTTGTATAGTATGATTTTACAACTTGTTGAAAGATGTTATGCTAAAAATTGTGGCAAAAGGGAAATTAAAAAAAAAATCTATGGGGTTGCTTTATACTCAGTAAGGAGCCACAGTGTCATATTTAATTGAAGTTTTTAAGAAATGCATTGGTGTTTAAATTGGCTTATAGTCTTAGAGGCATAAATGATTTATGATCTTATAGGCATAATTGATTCAAGATTGTCAGTTGTTAGAAGTTCCAAAACAGACTCAAATGAACTGGAAGCTTGCAAGCTAGTTGAAAGGATAATCCTCAAGTTTTTACAATTTCACTTTCATGAAAGTTCTAGAATTTAAGGAAACAAGATGTTGTGAAAGAGGGGTAAGGAAGAAGAAATGCACTGAACATTTATGTACTAAGTAAATTTCTTGGCACTCGGAATCAGTAGATTAAAAATAGATACATATTGGCAGAAGGCAGCCAGGGACCAGATATTTCTGCCCCTATCCTCTGTCACAGAACACAGAATACCCCATGATAAGGGAAGAAAAAAATCAGAGGAGGAGGATCCTAATTTGATTGAGCAGTTACCCAAAAAAAGAATGAATTTAAGCTGCAAATAACTGAATTTTTCATGAATTAACAAGAATAAAAGTTCCCTTAATGGGTAATTTGCAAGGAAAAGAGCTAAGTGAAATTTTATTACAGCAAACAGTTTTGTTTTTGAATATTTTAGATGTGTGCCATAAATTTACTTCTCCATAAAATGCCTGGACTTTGGGAAGAAGAATCAGGCATATAAATCATCATTAAGGAGAAAAGCTAGATTACATCACAGAAAAAGGCCAAAGTAGAAGACAAGAATTGAATAGGAAACAGAATCCTGGAGCTCCAAATGAAGGGGATCAGGATATTCCACTCCAAAAATACTGCCACTTTGCCATAAGGATTATTTTGAGCTGAAGGTAATTGAGAAACAGTAGATACAGGAAGACGTCTCTTTCCTTCACCTATCGGCCAACAATAGGGCATGTATTTCCCAGGAGAAGGGTGCTCTCTCTGTACCAGGAAAAGCAGAGCACTCATCACTAGAAATGAGCAGGCTGCACACATATCAGTCTGCCAAACAACCTTACTCAAATAACCTTTATCCTCCATTGTATCCTCCTAGTCGTTTTGCCACAATTTATGAGCTCAAGATGCCCTAACCCCCTTTCCTTTGTTTAGTCACTTCTGAGGTAATTACACTTTGTTAAAATGCAATATAACTCTCTGAGTCTGATTCTTTGGACTTTTACTTTTTTCTGTGAAGCCCTTATGCACATAAAAATTAACATCAATAAAAACTTGTATGCTTTTTCTCCTGTTAATCTGTCTTTAGTTGGATTAATTTGCATGCCCCAGACACAGAATATAAGAGAACAGAGGAGAGGTCTTTCTTCCCTCCACTAACATGCATGTATGAGAAGCAATAGAGAACTGGAATAGAACTAGGAGAGAATAGGGAGGAAACACGGAAGTTTCTAGGGTTTTAGCAGAGCATCTCTCCTTTTATCTTGGATCATGGATATGTAGTATTTACTTCATTATTTTTTTAAAAAATGTAGTATACATCTTATACAATCTTCTGAATGTTAATCATATTTAACTTAAGAAATTGGAACAGAATAGTAGAAAAATAGCAAAAATCTAAATTAGGCTTTAAAGAAAATAAAGATAGTACCAGTTCACTGAGGAGGTCATTTAAAAAAGTCAATTTTATTGAGGTGTAATTCATATACAAGAAAATGCATTCATTTTAAGTTCACAGTTCTACAAATGTTGACAAATATATGTCTCAGTGCAACTACCACCATGATCAACAGAACATTTCTATGACCTTGAGAAGTTTCTTTGGGCCCTTTTTCAGTCAATCCTTGCTTATCTCCCCTGGCTGCACTTTTCTGGGGCTGCTCCCAGCTAATGACTAAGGAGAGTCAGGAGAGCTGTGTTTCCCCATTCCTACAGAATGTAGGATTTGCCTAATGAGCAATTTTAGTTCAAGGAATGCCTCCTGACTAGGCTGAAACTTCCTTAGAACTTCTCTTCCTACTCACTCCTCCTTTCCCTCTTCAGAGCTGTCAGACTTGCACTGTCATCTGCGAGCTGCCCCCTACTTACTCCCAAGTCTTCTCCTTTATCCCTTAAAGGCATTTTCCCCAATAAATCTCTTGTACATCTAATTCACTCTCAGCATCGGGTTCTCCGAGGATCCAAACTACCACATTCACAATTTCCTTATCTGTTCTCCTGTCAATAGAAGTTTGGATTATTTTCAGTATGAACGGTCATGCCCAAGTCTTGGTGAGGACAGGCATTTTCATTTCTCTTGGGAAATCTTAGGAGTGGAATTTCTGGATTATGTAAATGTTCAACTTTATAAAAAGCTGTCAGATGTGAAAGCTGTCTTTAAAGTGGTTGACTCATCTTATATTCCAAACATCAACGTATGAGAGTTCCAGTTGCTCCATGTCCTTCCAGCATTTGGTATCGTCAGTCTTTTAGCTATTCTAAATGCATGGATTGTGGTATCTTATTGTGGTTTTAACTTACGTATTTTGATTACTAGTGATGTTGCATTTCTATACTAGTTCTCTGGGACTGACACAAGCTAGGTGGCTTAAAACAATGGAGACTTACTGTTTCGATGTGGTGGAGGCTAGAAATCTGAAATCAAGATGCAGACAGGGCCCTGCTCCATCTGGAGACTCTAGGGGAGAATTCTTCTTTGCCTAGATGGTGGTTGTCAGCAGTTCTTGGCATTCCTTGACCATAACTGTATCACTCCAGTATCTGCATCTAACTTCACAGGGCCTCCTCCCCTATGTGTCTGTATCTCTGCTTTCTCCTCTTATAAGAACAGTAGTCATTGAATTAGAGCCCATCCTAATCAAGTATGATGTCATTTTCATTTAACTAGGTCCTATTTCCAAATAAGGTCACCTTCTGCCATTTCAGGTAGAGATAGGGTGGGGAAGAGCAGTATTCAACTCAGTACAGCATCTTTTCATGCTTAATGGCTATTTATACATCATCTTCTGTGTCTATTCAAGTCTGTGGCCGGGCTTTTTAGTGGGATTATTTGCCTTCTAATTACTGAGTCATAGTTCCTTCTACATTTTGTATACCAGTCCTTTGTCAGTGATGGGTATTGCAAAGATTTTCTTTATTTTAAAGGAAAATAAGGCCACTAAATTTTCACCTTTTAATTTTTAAATATTATTAAATTCTGGAAAACTTCCCAAAGAAACAATACAGTGAATTGCTGTATACTTCTGGAGAAATATAATTAGAAACAAAATCTCCTCCTAACTCAGAAAGCATTTCCACAAAGGCAGAAGAGAAAGAAAATAGTTTTATTATTGAATAATCATTGAGCCAGAATTGGATATGCATCACAGGCAATCAGCTAAAGAGTCTAAGAGGGACAAAGAAATCTCATCCCTTTATGTAGCCAAGCAACTAGAACTTTTTATACACATTTTCTTGAGATACATGATAGCTAACCCTTAAAAGGATTTGCCAACACCATTAGTCACAAAAAGTTTATCCTAAATGTACCTGGTACTTGGGGTGAACATCTGTGTTAGCTCGTCAACTTTATTTGAAGGAAAAATAACTGTTTTATATCTTCATGACAGGAGGTGATTTTGGAATGAGGTGCCCAGGGTGTCTGCAGCCACAGTTAGGCTCCCGCCCCTCTACTGAAATGGGGAGAGAAGGGCACTGTCTTCCTTGATGATTACATTTCACAGAGACTGCTCCCAAGTCCTTGGTAATACTATTTCTGGGTTATAAAGCTGGTATGAGTCTTATTTAGATTTTTAAAAAGTTTATACCCAACTCAAAGATTCAGAGAAAGAATTTACAATTGCATATTTTCTAAATCAAGTGCCCTGAAAGAAAAGGGGGCGGTCTCCATTTTGCACCAGGGAAAATTCCTTTTATTTTTTTTTTAACTTTATAAGCCTCCTTAAATACTATAAAGTAGTTTAACACAATAGCAGATATCTTCCCAGTGGATCCAGGAAATCGAGAGTAAGCACACAGGCTCTTCTTCTGGAGGACCTATCTGTAAAGGAAGCTTGTGGGAAAAGAAACAAGGCAGACCCAACCCAAAACACCAATACCCTAAATTGATCTATCGCCAAACAGCAGTGAGAAATTCCGAAGGAAATTGCAAAATCAGTACAAGTTTGATAAGTTCCCCCTTCCAACTCCATTTTAAGCCATTTGCCAATTTCCTGCAGTCCCTTTCCTCATGCTCCGGCTTTTTGCAATAATGACACATTGTCTCACACCTGCCTTTCTTCCCTTCATGGGTTGTTCAGAGTAGAGGACAGTTCTTTTTCTGAGGAGTTCTGAGCAGTTAGCAGGACAGTTTTTAATTTATCCCATTTTTCTTTATTCTTTTTCTAGATTGTTCCAAAACTAAGTTGTCTCACACCTGCCTTTCTTCCCTTCATGGGTTGTTCAGAGTAGAGGACAGTTCTTTTTCTGAGGAGTTCTGAGCAGTTAGCAGGACAGTTTTTAATTTATCCCATTTTTCTTTATTCTTTTTCTAGATTGTTCCAAAACTAAGTAGTCACTGTTGAGATTTGAGTAATAGTCTACCTTAACCAGCCTCCCACCTTTTCCCTAACTTAAATTTGGATAGTCAACGGGAGAGTCAAGGCAAAGGTGGTTAGGCCCAGAGGGTAACTGTGATGTGCCCTTGCACCCATGCCAATGATTTTTCAGAAAGTCTCAAAAAAGTACTAATAGAAATCAGTGGGGGACCTAGCCATCTTTTAGATAAATAGCTGCAACTTCTCCCAGCTCACTTTAGCAGAAAGGCAGTCATTAGTGACCCCTATGTCCCTAGATCTTCCATAGTGTGTGTGTGGTTGGGGAGGAGAAGATGGACAGCTGGCTTCCCTTGGCAACCCTGCTTCTTGATGTGGTGATTTCTGGAAGTGTCTCCTCCATCAGTGGACAATGTCTGCTGGTTGCCTAATGTGGGAAATGCCCTCACTGGTCCAAAATTAAGTGGACATGGAAAGAAAGAGAAAAACAGAGTGAGACTTTAATGGCAGTCTTGAAGGATTGGGTGTCTATTGTTGGAAAAAGCATAGAAACTAAATGTGACTTACTCCCACTAGGAGGTTTAAACATTTAAACAGTAAGACATTGACAAAAAGCCCATGTGGTGAAGTACATGCCAGGAAGTTGCTCAAGCTGAGAGAAGGAAGGACATTGAGAAGGAATGGGCTGTGCCTGTTCAGGGAAAAAGAAGTTTTGAACCAGCTAATAAAATTAAGACAAATGTAAAAGAAAGCTTAATATGGATATAACTTGCTTAGACAATGTCCAGGAAAGAATGAACCCTGTAGTACTCAGCCAATGAGGAACCAGGGAAGGGACTCGTGTGCTAGGGAATCAATTGCTTGCTCCAACAGCCCTAGTTGTACCTGCTTGCCAGACACCCGATCTTACAAGACAGCCATTAAAGCCTCAATCTGCTATTCTCGTTGTCTCTGTGTCCACTTTTTAAGTTTGGACCAGTGAACGTGTTTCTCACACCTTTTTGTATGCTTTAGCCATCACACCTCTCCCTGTGTGGGGCTATAAAGCAAATTTCTGGAGCCCAGGCAAACAGGTCTTTAAAATGAATAATATCAGCTGGCAAGAAAGACATGTGAACTACTTGGGAGTCCTGGGTAACTTCTCAATGACATCAGTTTTGTTGGCGATCCATATAGGAAGATCTGGTTTTCCATTCATTCAGACAAGAAAAATGTAAAGTATATGGCACTTTGGTTTCCTTCCTGTGTCGACATTCATCAGCTTAACACCTTGTTCACTTGCCTTTTTCCAAGAGACTAGTGCAGCTACTTTCCATCCTGTCTCCTTTGCATGGAGTCACAACATTTTATCCACATTTTCAGTTATACCCAGATCAGATCTCCTCATTGTGTCTACTTTCCCAGCTATGTGATGTGTGGCTGAGAAGGGACTCCTGGAGCTGGACCTGAGCTAAGACACAGGTGGACTCGGTGCTAGGTCACCAGGTGCACCAACTTCTGTCCTTGGCAGGACTCATAATATATTACCAGCTAAAGAAGTTGTACCCACTTGTCCCTCTTTACAGGGAAACTCATTCGTGAAGGGAACAGCTGCCTAAAAGATCATGGCCTCCCTCTTCCCCAGAGTTTGAGGCTGAGAGGGATAAAGAGATACAGGAGGACAGAGAGAAAAGGAGGAGAGGTCTGTGAAAGAGAAGTACCTTTAAATCGCACAATTCTTCTCCCATTTTCTCAGTTTTTTTCTTCTGGCTGTTCAAATCATTTATTTGTTAATTTTTCTCAGGATGATTTTTCATCCCACAAATACCAGTAATTTATTTGCCTGGGATGAGGCCTAAAAAACCCAGCAAATACATTAACTTATCCAAATCAAAAGACCCATCCTTAGCCAACTGCAAGGCTGGATTCTCATATACACATTCCAAATGTAGCAGAAAGACTTTAGCTTTTTAAGAGAAAGACCTACAGGCAAAGTTCATGGTGTTCCATACTTTCCAACCACGTGGTGATCCTAACAGGATTGTAGAACCTGTATTACCCATGTTTATTCCATAATAAAATCTTGAATTTGGAACAAGTGTTACACCTGGATGGTATTACAAAAGAGCAAGAGCCAGAAGGAGACTTCTATAATTTAAGGCCTATGTCCTGACTGTGTGTGGCCAGGAACCTTCAGTCTGTCTGCTCAACTCAGGAACTCCCAGACCTCCAGTCCCAGTCACCAGAATCATTATGAGAATGTAACTCAAAAAAAATTTCCTAACCCAGAAAACCTCTCCACAACAGTACAAGAGAACAAAGAGTTTGATTATTGACTAAGCATTAAACCACCATGTATGTTTTATAGATAATCTGATAAAGGGGTTACAAAGAAATCTCATCCAGACACAACCTATTATATACATGTTCTCAGGATAAACATAACTAGTCCTCAAGTAAGAGGACTTGACAGTACCATTTGTCACACAGTTTAACCTGAATTTACCTGTAATTGGGATGAGATCCGTGTTAGCCAATTGACTTTATCCAAAGGAAAAAAGAAATTCTCATATCTTTATGACAGAATGTGTTTTTTGATCTAGGGGCATGTAGACGTTAAGCTTCTACCCTCCTACAGAGCCTGGAAGATAGGGACCCCTGACTGCATTTCACAGGGATCCCTGCAGGTCTTTGATGTTCCAAGTTTCCTATGTATCTCACTCTTTCCCACATACACATGAGCATACATCACTGAACATATTACTGCTCTTATTTAACAAATAATCTGTCCTCTGTCAGATCAAGAATAAGAAAAATCAAAGTTTTTATTTTACCTTCACTTATTCCTTCTTCTATGCTCTTTCTAATGTAGAACTGAGTTTCTAATATTTACTATTGTCCTTCTCCTTAAAGAACCTCTTTCAGCATTTCTTGTAAAGCAGGTTTTTGGCAACAAATTCTCTCAATTTTTGTTTGCAAAAGTATTTTTCTCAATGTACAGGATTCTAAACTGGTGTTTTTTCCTCTAAACACTGTAAATATTTTATTTACATCCAGCCTTGCCATTTGTTAGCTGTGTAAATTTGTTCAATAAGACTTTCAGGACTTCACTTTCCTTATCTTTAAAGTAGAGGGGTTATATAATTTCTAATACTCTGTAAGGTCTTACCAAGGTAACAAAGAAAAATATATAATAGGTGTGGTATGACTTGCTACTGTCCACAGAATTTTTTGAAGTTTCCATATTTGAGGGTACTCTGCAATGGCATATCAAAAATGCTAAAAAGCTTCGGCAGAAATAGTAAGAGGGACTTTACATACATGACAAAAAGTATAGAAAACATGTCATTTTTCTAGTTTCTTTTCTTTTATGGTAAGAAACATATTAGTAAAAATAGAAAATGAGCTTTTCAGTAGTGTGGCAATGCAATGATTTTTTAAAAAGTGAAATTGGACAAAATAAAAAAATGAAAGGAAAGGAAATTATTGGGAATAAGCCTTCTAACAAAATAAAGCTGAATTATAAAATCTATTATTTTTCAGATAATAACATTCAACTAAGCAATAATTATTCCAGGTAAAATGGAAGTTGCCAGTATAGTGATGATTTTTTAAATGAAATTACTCTTATTCTGAAACTAAATATTTGAAATTTCTCTGAGGACAACAATAATGCACTACTTTATGCAGTAATTCTGGACAGCTTTATTTGGAATTAATATTTATAAAATATATTTAAATTTTTCCCTTGCTTATTTTTCTAACATTCCTTATTTATTTCTTTGTTATATGCATTTACCATGTTCATTTTTTGGTCTATTTGTTTTCTTTTCTGACAAGCCATCTTGCTTTTGAAAACATAAATCTTATAATTGAGTATTTAGGTAACAGGCAATGTCATGGAGCCAGGAAAAATTATGTCATTTTGGGAAAAGAAAGTTACCACATTTAGATTCCCAGAAGGGAAGGGTAGAGCCAGATATAAATTAGATGGTTAAAAGTGTTATAAAGAAACCTTTCTGGAACCATTAAGGGGAGCTTGCAGTTAGAATTACCACCATCTGCAGGGGAGACCTTCATGTCAGCATCCCTCCCCATGAGGCTGCTGCCTCACAAACTGTACCCATGTCGTTAACCCCTGACCAGGTAAAATGGTGCTGCTGCCTCTTCATGCTACTGCTGATCCTCCATCCTCATTGCTGTGAGTGGAAAAAAAAGTTTGATGTCTTCCTGTGCTGTCTAGAAGATTTAAAGCTAATTTTTAAAAAATTTTGCTTTTCTTTCTTTTTTTTAGATAATTATTTTTTATTGAAGGGTAGTTGACACACAGTATTACATTAGTTTCAGGTGTACAACACAGTGATTCAACATTTATATACATGATAATTCTAGGTGCCAGCTATCACCATACCAAGTTGTTACAATATTTTGACTATATTCCTTATACTATACATTACATCCCGGTTACTTATTTATTTTACAATTGGAAGTGTGTACTTTTTTTTTTTGTGAGGGCATCTCTCATATTTATTGATCAAATGGTTGCTAACAACAATAAAATTCTGTATAGGGGAGTTAATGCTCAGTGCACAATTATTAATCCACCCCAAGCCTAATTTTCGTCAGTCTCCGATCTTCTGAAGCATATGAACAAGTTCTTACATGGAGAACAAATTCTTACATAGTGAATAAGTTACATGGTGAACAGTATAAGGGCAGTCATCACAGAAACTTTCGGTTTTGCTCATGCATTATGAACTATAAACAGTCAGTTCAAATATGAATACTCATTTGATTTTTATACTTGATTTATATGTGGATATCACATTTCTCTCTTTATTATTATTATTTTTAATAAAATGCTGAAGTGGTAGGTAGATACAAGATAAAGGTAGAAAACATAGTTTAGTGTTGTAAGAGAGCAAATGTAGATGATCAGGTGTGTGCCTGTAGACTATGTGTTAATCCAAGCTAGACAAGGGCAATGAAACATCCATGTATGCAGAAGATTTCTCTCAGAACGGGGGGGGGCGGGGTGAGGTTCTAAGCCTCACCTCTGTTGATCCCCAATTTCTCACCTGATGGCCCCCCTGCGACTGTGCCTGTCTTAGGTTGTTCCTCCCTTGAGGAATCTTACCCGTCTCTGGCTAACCAGTCATCTTCCGGGGCCATACAGGGAGATGTAAAGTTGGTAAGTGAGAGAGAAGCCTTATTGTTTGAAAAGGTTAGCTTTTTACTTCTTTGCATATTTATGCCCTGTGGCTTCTATGCCCAGCATTTGTCTTGAGGTATCTTTACCACTTGGAAGAATTATGATACTTGGTAAATTTGATATGAGGCACGAATTCTATTTAAGGGTTGTAATTAGGAAGGAAGAAGAAAAGCTATAGAAGTAGCAGGCGGAAGAAAACATGGGAAGATTGATTATTTCTTTGACATATCTTCTTGTAGAGTAACTTCAGCATGTATAGGTTTTAAACTACTAATTAAATTGTGCACACACATTAACATAATAGGAGTATAGTTACATAACCAAAGCATACCTGTAATTACCAGCCATCTCCAGTGAAACCAAGAAAACCATTTAGGCACCTTAGGAATTTGTGAAAACTTATCTATGATATGGTGGATATTGTCCAACTGAACTTGAACAGTCTGAGAGAAATCAGACAAATTAAAACAACCCATTCCTGGGGACTGTTCACATGCCATATGTTCTTTTAACAGTAAATAGTCTGTAGTTGTAAGATTTTGGGGCACTACAATTTGCACTTCTCCAAATTCTTGGTTGAGTTCCAACAGTATAGATCCAGTCAAATTTGTTGTTTTACTGTATGCACAGGCCAGCTTAGATATATCTCCTTCTTCATTCCCATGGCAAGTCCAGGAACTGGTGGGATGAGTGCATCTACACCTGTAGCAGTGCATGGATCTTTGTTGGGGTTTTTGATGATCATCTTCTGGCATGAGTCTTCCAGAGAGTGCTGATGTTGGAAGTTCTTTTTCATATCATATCTTAGTTCATTTTTGGGGTGGCCAAATTAGGCTTTGATCCTCTGTAAAGCTACTTTTAATCAATGAAGTGATTGCAGACTCATCCTCGTACTGTTCTTTCTCTCTAAATTATGCAAACACTGCTTTTGAGGAAATAATGGTTCAGTTGTCCATAAGCAACTGGAGTTCTTCTCTTTGAGTGCTGGTCTTAGACAAAGCATTTCCTGAATTGCTACAAGAGCTTAACTGTAGTACCAGTTATAAAGAGCACAACTGCTTCCTCTTTAAATGAGTGTCAGACACGACATGTTCTTAAAAGGACACAGATTTCACTACAGCCCTTCCACATGAACATTGGTCATTCACGGTTTACCAAGTAACTCTGAAAGCTTTGGCCACCTCAGATGTCCTTGCACACTAGGCAGCATTGTTTGGGGATATTAGTAAATAAATGTGCTTTGCATGTATATCCAGAGAAAAGGAATTCTCACCATTTCAGCAAACTGGCTTCAGTTTGGCACAGGAAGGAACAGCAGTGGTCTAAAACACAATGGGAACAAAGGTACTTCGGCTTGATCCTGTCCTTTCTTGCTAACTTCCTATAATTGTAGTTTGATACTGCTTCTAGGTTCCTTTGGCTTAAAGTTTGGGATTATCTTCAATTCCTACTTCAATAAAAGTCTGCTTATATTTTTCCCCAACACTAACAAGGATTAGATCAAATACCTAATCCACCTTTAATTCAGTAGGATTTGGCAAGGGGGAAAATTGATCACATGGGCTTGTACACTTCTGAACTAGCAGAGTGTGGGTGGAGTCTCTTTGGCCTCTCCCAGCTTATGTATTCACTGTGAGTTTCTTCTCAATAGATTCTGAAATTGAAATTGATGGTGGACCCTCTTGGTTCAGTAAATCACCTACCTGAGGATGCTAGGGAGAGATGTGGAGCCTGGAGAAATCTTCCGTCAGAAAACTTGGTCTTTGCTCATTTCCAGTTAAACTTGTGGCACACCTACCTCTTTGGGAGAACATTGTGGAGGTGGTAAGATTTCATTTTGTCTTCTCAGGTGCCTCTTGGATTTCACTTTGTCCCTTCCTTTGGAATTAGACAGCAGTTGTGCTGAGACTTTGACCCAAACACACATTCTCCAGATGCTGAGCATTTTACTTGGAGTGGCAGCAGGTATATCTGTTTGCTCAGAATCTGTTGTTAAGATGCTGATCTGTACCTGAAACTGGAGATTAATGTCAGAGTCCTTCCTGCAGTCTGCAGGACCAGTGGGGGAATAAAAGGGAAATGTGTGGGGACTCTCTTTTCCCGGTAGCTAAAGGTAAGTCTTTCTGAGTGAAATTCAATTGGCATGTGGATAATATATTAGAAATTATTATTTAGCTTCCATGATCATATTATTTTACTATATTATTAATGTGTATACTTTGAAATATTCATTATTATATCCACATATATTCATAATTTTAGTTTAAAAATCTATAAAATTAGTTTAGCATTAAAGTTGTTTTTATGTACATGAAGGATATCAAAATTATGAAAATATTAATTAGTATACTAATTTTAGTAACTTTATGTCATAGCATATCTATGTTTGGCATGGAATTTTCAGTTTTGTATTTTGGTAACCTTTGGCTCACTATTGTAGCTTTTATAGGTGCAGGGTGATCCTGAAATACAAAAACAAAATTGAGAAATAAGCTTTCATTTGGTTAATGCACAAGTTATACTTATGTGCCATCTCACTGAGAAAATCAGGAGAGATGTTCCATTTCTGACATATGATATGGCATTAAAACTAATCCGCCAAGGGAGACATAGTCCCATACAACAGGAAATTTCAGTGTATGCCTATGGAATCAAAATATCTGTTTGTTTCCTGGGATACCTTACTTCCTGAGAAGTATAGAAGGATTATAGCTACAGTGAGCCAACATTTGGAAGATATAGGTATTCATCTCCAGGACTTACTCATCATAGGATATCCTCTTTGTTGACCAATGAGTCACAGTTACAGAACTTGACATTCTCTCTTGTCAATATGATTTCAAAATAACCTTATGTTTGTCAAAATATTTCAAAATGTGGGAGTTCAGGTTACACAAGACCAGATAGAAAGTGGACTCTATGAACATTTAACATTCATACCACCTTTTCATTTACACCTAAGCCCAGAATAAGAGATAAGTACATTATTAGTCTAGGGAAGAATTTATAAATATATGATGTGTACATACAGCTTATCATTTAGTAGATTGTAACCCAAAAATTAAATTTTAATTTCTTGGAGTATCATGGAATGAATTACGGAATTAATCTTGGCCAAATTAGGTTTAACTGAAAGCTGTAACAGTTATATTATTTGGAAAAAGTATTTATTTTTATTATTATTTGATTGGACTATAGCTGATAGAAAATATATTAGTTTCAAGTTTTCAATAGTTATATACCTTATTAAATCCTCAACCAAAGTGTCCATCAATAGATGAATGGTTAAAGAAGATGTGGTACATATACACAATAGAACATTTTTCAGCTGACAACACAGATGGACCTCAAGGGTATTATGTTAAGTGAAATAAGCCAGGTGATGAAAGACAAATACCAAATAGTTTCACTTATATGTGGAACCTAAAAACAAAAGAAAATTATTTTTATTATCTTATATCATGCATCTGTAAAATGAAGATAATTGTGTCCATTTCCCCTAATTATAATCAATTCTCATGGAGCCATCATCCTAATGGCTATTAATATAAGCCAACTATTAAGAGAATAAGTAAAGCAATTTTATTTTCCAGTAAATGAAAAAGCTGATAATGAGTGCAAGAAGGGTGTCAGTTAATAAGTAAAAATTGTAAGGGCATCTATATGTAGTGAGAGGAGACTATACTTTTTGTGAACTTTTATGTCAATTTGGGCTCATAGATAGTCAGACACACTTAGGTTAGCTTGTGATAGTGTATTTTTTATCAGCTTGAATGTAAATAAGATTTGACTTTAAGTGTATTCACTGGCTTTTTGTAGGAGGAAATGCTTGATAGAGTGTGATTCCTTCTTACAATATCAACTATGAAAATATATGAGTGGTCTGCAGGACTTGCCATGCACAGAAAATTAGTTTAAGAATGTTCCTTAGCCAACTGTACATGACTGTTACTGTTTTTATTATATTACTTACAATTTCTGGACTGTGGCATCACTTAAGAATGGGGAGTAGCTGCTGATTTTACAGGGGCTACAATGGCATCTTAACAATATCTAGTGTTCTAGTAAATAAGCATGGTATATCTCTTCATTTATTTAGGTACTTTCAGATTATTTTCATCAGTGTTTAAAAATCTTCCATAGAGTTTCAATATATAGATACTGAACCCATTGTTAAATTTATACTGAAGTATGTAACTGTTATTGTAATGATACTTTTTCAAATTCCAAACTCTGCTTAATGCTTGAATATGGAAAGCTGACTTTTGTATGTAGACTTTGTAGTCTCTGTCCTTACTAAACTCACTTATTATTCTGAGAAAAATTTTTATATATTTTTTCAGTTTTGTACATAGACAATGATATTGTCTGTGAATGGGGACAGTTTCCGTTTTTCCCTTAAAATCTTTCATCCTTTATTTCTTTTTTTTTTGTCTTACTTCGTTAGCAATGGCTAAAACTTCAAGTAGAATGATGGATAGGAATTGTGAGAGAGGACATCTTCACCAAGTACCCAATCTTCAAGGGAGAGCATTTGCTCTTTCACCACTAAGTTAGCTGAATAGATTTATAGATGTCCTTTATCAGAATAAGGATGTTCCCTTTACTTTCTTATTTAATGAATGTTTTTATCATTAACCGATGTTGAATGTGTCAAGCAAGTTTTCTGTACCGATTTAATCACCTGTTTATTTATTTATCATTTATTAATATAATGAATTATATTGATCTTTAGTGTTGAGCCAGGCTTATAGTTTTGGAGTGAACCTGCTTTGTCAAGATATATTATCTTTTATATTTTGTTGAATTCCATATAATAATATTTTATGTAGAAATTCTATGTGTGTTTCTGAGAGCTGTTGTTCTCTAGTTTACTAGTTTTTTGTATTATCTTTATTTTTGTATTGGGATAATGTTGACTGCATAAGCTGAGTTTGGAAGTGTTCCCTCTTGTTATGGGTTGAATTGTGTCTTCCCCAAATTCATACATTGAAGGTCTAATTCACAGCACTTCAGAATGTGGCCTTACTTGGAGATAAGATTTTAACAGAGGTGCTCAAGTTAAAGTGAGGCCAAGTGGGTTGGTGGGGACCTAGGCTGATATGACAGGTATCCTTATAAAAAGGGGATATTTGGATATGGGATATACAATATACACACAGAGGTAAGAGAACGTGAAGATCCACACTGTGTGACTGTGAAGACAGCCATCTGTTACCCAGAGAGTGAGGCCTAGAACAGATTCTTCCCTCAGAGCTCTCGCCAGGAACCAGTCCTACCGTATGATGGTTTCAAATTTCTGTCCTCAGTACTATGCAACAATGACTTTCTGTTGGTTAAGCCACCCAGGTTATGTTACTTTAGTGGCAGCCCTGGCAAGTAAATAGATTTCTCTATGTACTAGAAGATACTGTATAGCAATTTTTCCTCTGAAATCAGAAATAAGGCAAGATTGCTTACTATCACCATTTGTATTCAACATTTCATTGGGGGTGCTAGCTAGAAAATGCAGTAAGTCAAGAATACAAAATAAAAGAAATAAAAATTTAAAGAATAACACTGTTTTCATGATATTATTTACATAAAAATTCAAAATAATATAGTGATGATGTAATGTAATAATTTAAAGCCAGTAATAAAAATCAGCTGCATTTTTCTTACAAGGAAAGAAGGGATACCATTTTGATAGCTGCAAGAAATATATGGTATCCAGAAATAAATCTAACAACTAAGAAATCTAGCAGAGAACTCTATGGGAAAAGTAATTAAATCTTACTGAAAGATATTAAAAAATCTTAAATGAAGATTTATGCCATGCTCATGGATTGGAAGACCTAATAAAGCTCAGTATATTACTTTGTCAGTATAACTCAAAAAATTATAATTTCAATGAAGTTGCCTGAATTATTTCAGTAACCATAATGAAATTTAACAGTCTGGCTCCAAATTTAAATGGAAGACAGAGTTAAGGACAAGATAATGTTAAGTGGTCAAGAACAATGTTGGGAAATGTCCCTGAGATAGTAAAATAAAATAAAGCTGTATTAATTAAAATAGTATGGTATTGTTTCAAGGTTATACATACAGACTCATGGAAAAGAATTAAGAGTACAGAAGCATTGCCATTCGTATATGAAATTTAAGACAATGTATGCATAAGAGATAAGTGACAAAAAACTTAATGAATGATAGAGCTAATATATTTATATTGAAGAAAATTGGTCCCATGACTCATGCTATACATGAAACCCAATTTCAGATGAATTAACTTGTACAAGTAAAAGTCATAACTTCTAGAAATAATTATAGCAGAATGTTTTTAGGTCATCTAGGTGGATTTCTTAGACAAGACATAAAATACACAAAGCAATAAAGAAAATATTAAACTTGTTTTTTAAAAGATACATAAAATTAAAAAGGTGAGTCACTGCAATGTGGGACCCTATAACGGTAATTTATATAACCAAGAAATTATTTGCATTTTCAATATATGAAATAGAATCAAGAATCTCAGCTATATAGTAGACTCAAATACACCCAAATATTTGAAGAAATTTCTTATGTAAAGAGGTTATATTATGAATAGAGTACAAAGGTGTTTAAGTGTAAAGTACACTGAAGACTTGTATTTGTAGTCATTTGCTCCCTCTGTTGAAGAAATCAGTATTTCATGTTAAAGGCTGCAGTAAATATCTGTAGTTTAATGCTATTATTTGAACAAAATTAGAAATTCTCATGTTAGTAGATACATTGTTTCTAAAATGGATTATCTGTATATGTTTCAAGTAGGCCTTATAAAATTCTCAATTTAACACCACACATACTATACCTCTAAATGGAAGATATTTTTACTCAAATGGAGGGTTTCAATGTCACTCCCTGCTGAATATGATTTTTCTGAGCATATAACTTTGATGCGTTAATGAATTAAAGTGGGCCTTCTACTTCCATGAATAGCGAACCAAGTAATAAAACCAACCTTTGTGTGGCAATTAGAAAAGCAATACACTTTTTTTCATTTATTTTTTATTTTTATTTATTTATGTTTAATTGTATTTTCTAATTGAAGTGTAGTTGATACACAATTCTATGCTGGTTTTAACTATACAACACAGTTATTTGCCAGTTATACACATTATTAAACCTCCAACTAGTATAGTTACTATCTGTCAACATAGAAAGATGTTACAGAACCATCGACTATATCCTCCATGCTGCACTTCCATTCCCATGACCAACTTATAGTACGAGATTTTTGTGTCTCTTTAGCCCCTTCACTCGCCCCACACATGCACCCCATAATAGTTGTAAAATCCACCTGAAGGCATTACAGAGTCAACATATTGTTGACAAATTGTAGAGCCAATGTCCAAGCAAAGAAGAAAACCAGTAGTAAACTCTAGAATTTGCTATTTTTTTCTTTAAAGGTGTCTGCTCATTCTGTTTGAGCTCATTTTGAGAGATTGGGAAGCTGAGCAGATCTTTCTGCATTACTCATGGGTGTAGAAAGACAAAACTTAAAGTCCGTATTTTGTAAAGAAGGTGCAGTCCTGCTAGACACCTTCAGTGTTTGGTTTGGAATTCCAAGGGGTTAAACTGTATGAATAAATTTGACCTATAATGAAATTGACTGTTGAAAGTACTGAGAATCACATTCAATTTACTCTCAATCCTTATAATAGGATTAAGGCTATTCAGTAATTTATCAGAATGAAAGTGAAGAGGAAGTCTCATTTTTTTCCTAACTTTTCAAGTACTGTGTCAGACACTCAAAGAGAAATTAAAAGTATTCCCAGACACACAAGGAGCTAACACCACATAATAAACACCACATGATAAAAATCCAAAGGAAATACAGATAATAAAAACAGATCCATAGGAATCCAGATAATATCAGAATCAGTTTTAGACATACAGTTTTAGCAATACAAAGACATACACATAACAGAATTGTTTAAAAAGTAGAAATTCTGGAACTGTGCATAACAAAACAGAAATGGATTTATTTAAAATGAGAAATTTTGACAGAAGATAAGGAGCTTGACACCTCTTGCACACATCACTGAGAAAATGAGATTTGTGTTTACCATGTAAGAGCAGCAGCTTGTTATTGATGCTATGTGAGAAGTCTACCATTTTTGGAGGGGACCTAAAAAGAACAGGTTGTCCATCCTTCCTGTGAGGTTTCAAAAAGGCAACATGGAAGGGGTAGGTAAGGTCTCAGCTGAGAAATTAAAAGCTGTTCTACATGGAGTGGAGAGAGAGCAGGAGAGGGTTCATTCCAGACAGAGATGTGACGAAAGCTGCAGCAGAAATGGTGTAGGAGAGCACGGGGTCAAGTTTCCTGATTATTTGTTCCATACAGCTGATCTGTTCTTCCCTTACACTTCATGTCGATGACCCGAGGGACATGTGTCATTACCAGAGTAAGGGCAGGTCTTCCCAGACACACACCGAGGTCCAGCTGCAAAGTGGGACAGAATCTGTGTGTTTCTCGTGGCTGGCACCCAGCTCCCTACCCACCTGGGACCTTAGACTGCTCTCTGGAGATCTAGAGGCTCGTACTCATTTTGCATTAAGACCTTTGACTGAGGAAAGGCACCATGTTTCTTTTTTTTATTTTAGATTTCTGTAGGTCAGAAGTCTGAAATGGGTCTCACTGGGCTAAAATCAAAGTGTTGGCGTGGCTGCATTCCTCATTGGAGGCTCTAAGGGAGAATGTTTTCTTGCCTTTTCCAGTTTCTAGAAAGGGCCTTCATTGGCTTGTGACTCCTTTTCATCATCAAAGCCAACAGTGGCTGCTCTAGTCTTTCTCATATTAACCACTCGGACAGTGATTCTTCTGGCTTTCTCTTTCTTCTTTTAGGGGCCCTTGTGATTATATTGAAACCATCCAGGTATTCCAGGATAATCTCCCTATTTTAGGTAAACTAATTAGGAACCTTAATTCCACCCTCAACTTTAATTCTCTTTTCCCAAGTAATATAAATATTCAAACTTTCAAGGATTAGAAATATGGACATGGTCGGGGAAGCCATTATTCTGCCTACCACAGTGGTTTATTCCAAATTGCAAATTTTATTTCAAATTTGAGAGAATGAGTCTCAACTACTTGATGTTCAGGTTTTGAACATTTCCAGATACCTACACTTAACTTCTTGAACTATGTAGATTGGCCCTTTCTTTTCTATACATCTTCAGCTGAAGTTCAGCCTTAGAAAATTAATTTCTTTTCTCTCCCTCAATTTGTGAGGTGGCACAAAGACAGAAAATTTTGTGTATCGTAATCTCTACTCCACCTCTTGTCTAGACACTTCTCATCATTGGCTTCTCCTAGTATAGTTGGTGAGTTTGATATGCTCCATGCCTCAGTCCCTTTAGGCACTAGTGAATTAATTAAGCCATTTTAATTCATTTAAAAATATTTAAGCACATATTCTATGCAAAGGGCTAAACATTTAGGAAAAAATTACATGATACTTTCATGGAAAAAATTTTATGATACTTTCCACCAATGTGTTTCCTGCCCATTTAGAAAGACAGACACACAACTATAGCGTGGTGAAAGTGTTACAATTCCATAAATTGCATGACTGCCAGTTACCCAGAACTGTAGATTAGATTATGAATGTTGATTTAAATAGTGTCTGTTTCACTCTCAAAATAGTGTCTGTTTCACTCTCAAAAGTGTTGTAGGTTAAGTGATCTAAGTCAATCTAATTCCCCCAAAACAGTCTATGACTGTGCCTCATTTCCATTTTGCAATGTGAAATTATCTGTTTTTTAAGTATAAGATTAATATACATTTCCCTTTTAATTGAGTGTGGGCATCCTTTTATATGTTTTAAAACCAGTTGTATTTGTTATTCTTTGGTCTGCCCACAACTTTTCCCAATTTTTAAAAATGTTTTTTGTCCTTTCCTCAGTGATTTCTGATAGCGTGATATGTATTATATAAAACAGCATTTTTTGTGTGATATAAGTAGCTTCTCTCATTTCTACTTTTTCCAGATTGAAGTTAAAAATCCTGTTTATGTACACGTATTAGTTTATGTTGGGCTCAGTTGTGGTTGACAGAACATCTGTGGTCTGTTATCATGAGACCAATTACTTAATCACATAGAATTTCTGTCCCTAGGTGATGTTCACAATGACATATTTTAAGAATTTGAGTAAGAGGCACTTTTAAAGAAAAGACCAACAATCATTGCATGACACCATGTGGAGAATGACAGTTAATCAAGTTTGCAAACTATTAATTTACAGTGTATCAAAGGTGGAGGTCTTTTCCCATATGCACGTCTTCAGACCTTCACAAGGAATGAATTAGTCAGTGTGTGCTACCAAGACATAGTATATTTTTGAACTAAGAGATTGAAGAAGAACTACAGAACTGGGCAAAAGGGGTATAGATTTTTCTTTATGATCCACAACATGTTGCTGAGTGGCCTGGAGCCACAAATCATCCTTGAGGTGCTGTCTTGGATTCAACTCAGAACAAAGATTGGCAGAAACCGGTCTTCTTTCTGAGAGTGTGAAATAATGACCTTGTTCACCTATCTTAGAGATAAAACTTTAAAACCAGTTTGTACTTTGCTGTTGGCTATGCAGGGCAGAGGTTCAACAGAGAGAAGACTGTAATCAAGAATAATATGGGAACATTTCAAAATGTTCTTTCCAAAATGTTCTTTCCAAAAAACATTTTCTCTCCCCTACTCAAGACAGGAAGGAATTTTCTCCACTCATCACCCACTTAACGGTGTTCCTGGATATAACACCCATATAGTGTGAGGAACCTCTTATATCTGATTCCCCAGGAGGTTTTAATTCTTCAGTTTATCCACAATCATTATCCAACCATTTGTCAAAATTATTCTTTAAGCTTCCCTACCAGTTCCTGGCTCCAGTGGCTTCTGCTTTAAGGACTCTGATCTTGGCTCTTTCTTTGTATTTGCCTGTCTCTCCAAATTTTGATGGGTTCTTTGCCCTGTGACCTCAATTCTCTGATGGATCTAAGAAAAAAGTCTTTTGTGGTTTTTTGATTTTGTCTTTTTTTGTGAGGATGGTGTGATGACTTTCAAGTTCTTTGCATGTTGGAGTTCATTCTAAAATTTAAAAAAATTTCCATCTTGATAAATTGATAAACTTTCTGAGTATATCTTCCAACTTGTTCTGGAAGAGTTTGAAGATGTGGTTCTTGATCACCTGTTGCATTGGAAACAGGACAGGGAAAATGGGCAAGATCAGACTGGTATTTCAAAATGTTGGCTTTTCCATTAGGTTCATGTTGGATTGATCATATTTAGCTTATTTTCAGCCTTCTTATCCTCTCCCACCCATGTGGCTCTAATTTGTCTGTTTTAGAAGAATGACACTTTTTCCTGTCTGTCTGCTGCTTAGATAGATAATAAAGCAGGGTTGAAGTAAGGAAGCTCAGTATCAGTAACAACTTGTGTTGCTACAAGAGTGGAGACACAGGAAGCCAACAAGTAAAATTTCCTGTGACAAAATTTCCAAAAATGTGGCTTAGGAAAATGGAAATAGAAAGTTCCACAAAAGAATGGACAAATGTGGAGGATTCCAAGGAAGGTTTTAGAGAAGCAGGAAGAAAGAAAGAAAAAAAAAGAATGGACAAATGCCAGGTTTTATTCACTTTTGTAACCATTTTGCCCAATGCCAAGTTTAGTATGTATAAGGGATGCGATATATATTTGCTTAATGAGTACAAACTTCTTCCATGATTATACAACTATATGGATTGGAAATTTTCACACTGAGCAGAAGGTAAACACTTTATTGAGTATTTCTGTACTAGATGAATTAATTCTGATGTTTAACATAAACACTTCCTAAGTATTTCTAAACTGGATGAGGTCATTAGAGAACTTGGACAAGAATATCAGTTTCCTCTCTTCTTTCTAAAGTTCAGGTGATCGCAATGGATTTTAACTTTGTTGATGATATATGCCCAAAGCATTAGCCTTGAGACTGACTAAATTATTATGGGACAGGTTGATTTTTTAAAATATCTTCTCACTAATCTTTACTAAATACTATTGGGAGAAACAGACATCATGGTTTATTTTGTACCCTGCTAAGACTCTTAAAAAAATATACTGTGCTGGGATGATAATGGTGCCACAGTGTAAAAGAATTTCTGTAGGCACTTTAAATTGTTTGTTCTTCTATCATCATACTTGACAGGATATATTACTAATTGTCTTTCAGGAACGGTGTGCAATTGTTGAACCCGTCACTACGGCCGTTGTTAATCTTGGAACTGGATGCTAGGCTGTTATTAATTGGGAAAGTTTGTCATCTACCTTTGTCCTACTACTAAGCATTCAGAATATATGGGTGACAAAATCATTGCTATAAAGAGGTGGTAAAAAGAATTTCATGGGGTGCAAAACTCTGTACTTTGGACTCATATGTATTCTCTTTGTTTACTTTATTTATACACCGATGCCAGAAAACTTTGAGTAACCCTGGAAAGTAAGGGTCATGGATTCTTCGATAAAACCTGCTTCACTTATGGTAATTTGATTTTGGTTGTTCCCCAGGGAATTGGGATGCCTTTTTACTAGTACATGTAAACTTTCTTTCAATTAGTATTTCAAAAAAAGATTTTGGTTTTGTTAAGGACAAATCAGCCAAATAATGTTAATCTGTTAAATCATTTACCATTAACAAACCTATTTGAATTGTGAAAAGGAGAGGGAAATAACATTCTTGCTGATAAGTCTATATCTAAAGAGAAATACACTATTGATTGTGATAAGAATAAAAGAAATGATATTGTCTACATGGAAATTTTGGGTGATTGGTAAATAACATGTTATATTGCATTTGACATTTCTGAGGAAACCCAGTCTTGTGCATTCTCTTAAAATTTACATGTATATATTGATTATGTTTTTCTATTTTGATATTTATATAATCCCTTTACTGTTTTCTCTTTCTCAGTGGTTTTTAAACTTTCTGGTCTCAGGAACTGTTTATGCTGTTTACGTTATTGAGGACCCCAAAGAACTTTTGCATGTGAGTTATATTTATCAATAGAAAGTTAGGCAGCCTCGACTTCATGATATGAGCAGTGAGAGATGAGGGGCCAAAATTCTATAAAATTTTGTTTTAAATTGACATATTCACTAAACTGAAGGATCTTCACCATGATTATCTTCAACTAGCAATGAAAATATTTAAGAATAGTCTCAGTATATATTAATAATGAAAAACACTAAAAGTATTAAACACTTACAATGTACCCTGCCCTACTGTAATTGTCCTAAAAGTATTATGCAACATTTACAACTGCCCTTTGAAGAAGTCACTGTTATCCTTATAGATGAGGAAAGTGAGGCACGGGGAATGAATTAACAAAATACATACAGTTAATTTGTGGGTTTGGTAATCAAACCCAGACAGTCTCAATTCAGACTAATTTTTTAAATCACTGTGCCAAATTTGTTGAATGTGTTCTTTTCTCCATTGAATTGCCTTGTAGCTATGTCAAAAGTCAGCTGGGCGTATTTGTGTTGCTTTATTTCTGGGCTGACTCTATTCTCTTCCCTTGGTCTATGAGTCCAGCATTTCACCAGCTTCACTGTATTGACTATGATAGCTTTTTTGGTAAATCTTGAAACCAGTTTCTACAAGCCTTCCAACTTTGATTTTCACTTTCAAAATTGCTTTGGCTACTTTAATTAAACTTTCGTTCTGTTAAAAAAATTAAATTTAGCTTATTGATGTCTAAAATCATGATGAAATTTTTATTAGGAGTAGGTTGTCTCTAAAAACCAATATAGAGAGAACTGACCTTTTCGTTATACTAACTCTTCTTATCTATTAACATATATTTCTCAATAAGGTTTTTAATTTCTTGCACCAGTGTTTTGTATTTTTTAGCACATGAATACTGGATATATTTTGTTATATAACTTAATATTTCAGTATTTGGTTCTGTTGCAGTTAGTACTCTTAAAATTTTGATTTCCATTCGTTCATTGTTAAATTTGAAATAACTATTTTTTTGTATTGACTTTGTACCTTTTGTTCTGGCTAAACTTGCTTATTCATTTCAGGACCTTCTTTGTAGATCTCATATTTTCCACTTAGGTGATCATATTGACTGAAAAATAGAGAGAGACTGTTACTTCTTTCCTTTGAACCTGTATCTTTTTCTTCTCCTGCATTATATCACTGACTAAAGACTTTCAGAATTAGGTTGAATAGAGTGCAGACATTCTTGCCTTTTTCCAGCTCTTAGGAGAAAGAATTCAGCTTTCATAATTCAACATGATGTTTAAGTTTTTTGTAGGTATCCTTTCTCAGATAAAGTTCTTTTTTTATTGTAAGTTTGCAGAGAATTTTTATCATGAAGGGTAGTGAATTAAGCCAAATTCTTTTTTTGCATGGTTAAGATGAATATATAATTTTTCTCCTTTCTAGGTTGGTATCATGAATTACATTGATTTTCAAATATTGTGCTAAACGTGCATTCTTGGGGTAAAACAATTTATTGTGATGGACTGTTCTTTTATATATCATTGGATTTGATTTAATACTTTGTTGAGAATTTTTGCTTCTTTGTTTGTCTGTAGTTTTCTTGAAGTATCTTTCAGATTTTGGTGACAGGAAAATATCAGCCCAGTGAAATGAGTTGGGAAGTATTCTCTTGTGTTTTATTTTCTGGTAGCTATTGTGGAAAATTGGTATTTTTTCCCCTTAATGTTTAGTTTAATTTGCTATTGAAACTAACTGGACTTCGAGTTTTCTATTCGGAAGTTTTTTGGTTGCAAATTCAAATTTTAAAATAGATATAGACTATTCAAGTTATCTATTTCTTTTTGAGTAAGTTTTGGAAGATTGTATCCTTTAAGAGATTTGTAGATTTCATCTAAAAATTGTAGGATTTATGGCAATTCTACATTTTAGTAATCTTTTATTATGTTTTTAATGTCTGTAAGGTCTATAATGATATCCCCTCCTTCAGTCTTCATATGGTAATCTCTCTTTTTTCCTGGTCAGTATGTATATAGATTCATCAGTTTCATTCTTTGAAAAGAACTGGCTTTTGTGTCATTTTTTTCTCTATTTTTGTTTTGTTTTAATTTCACTCAGTTCTGCTTCTATCTTTACTATTTTCTTTCTTTTGCTTTCTTTGGGTTTCCTTTGATCTTCTTTTACTAGCATATTAAGATTGAGGCTTTGAATATTAATTTGAGATTTTCCTTAATTTCCAACATGGTAATTTAATTTTATAAATTTCTCTCTAAGCAGTTACTTAGCTGAATACAACAAATTTAGATATGTTGTATTTTTATTTTGTTCAGGTCAAAATATTTTCTAATGTCTCCAGCAAATTTGTGGCACACAAGTTAGAGGTTTTGTTTTACACTAAAACACTGATGAAATAAATTGAAGAAGACAAATGGAAAGATATCCCATGTTAATCAATTGGAAAAGAGTATCATTGTAAAAATGTCCATACTACCCAAAGTGATACACAGATTCAATGCAGTCACTATCAAAATTCCCAATTTTTCACAGAAAACAAACTAGTCTAAAATTTATATGGTATCACAAAGGATCCTGAACAGCCAATCTTGAGAAAGAAGAGAGTTTGAGGCATCACACTTTCTGATTTCAAACTATATTACAAAGCTATTGTAATCAAACAACATGGTATTGCCACAAAAGCAGACACATAGAACAATGGAATAGAATGGAGAGCTCAGAAATAAATATAAACATATATGTTCTACTAATTTTTGATAAGAGCCCCAAGAACTCACAATGGGAAAAGAGTAGTCTCTTCAATAAATGGTGTTGGGGAAATTGGATATCTATATGCAAAAGAATGAAACTGGATCTTTACCTTATACCATACACAAAAATCAAGTAAAAATGGATTAAAGACAAACCTGAAACTGATTAAAACCTGAAGCCATACAAACTCTTAGAAGAAAACATGAAAGAAAAGCTCTTTGACATTGAACTTGGCAATCATTTTTTGGAGATGACAGCAAAAGCATAAGCAGCAAAAAACAGAGACGAGTAGTACTGCATCAAGCTAAAAAGTTTCTGCTTAGCAAAAGAAAAAACAAAATGAAAAGGTTTGACAGTTTGGCAAAGCAAAGGTCTTGAAGGTGTGTGAGTAGAGGAGTGACAGCCTGGTCTCCGAGAAAGTGCAAGAATGAAGAGCCCAGCGTCTGCTCAGGCACTGCCTGTAGTTAGTTGTTGACTTTAGACTTCATCATTTAGGTCCTGGGATGTTTTCGACTATGTTTAAGAAATTGGACTAGGTAGTGTCTGAGGTCCTTTTCAGCTCTAATGTTCTAGGTTTCACACATGGAAGAGGTGTTTGAGGAAAATTTGCCTGCTATTTTATGAAAGATATACTAGATGGGAGAAACTCTTGAGTCAGCTGCATTATTTATAAAGGAGGGCATTTTGAATGACAGTTCTTTTCAATGACATTTTAACGTATTGGCATCAATATTCCAGATAACACATCACAACAGCACTTTTTTTTTGAGATGACAATTTTTAAAAATTACCCAGTAATGTGTGCAGTGGATCCCCTGGGTCTACCACTGAGTCACTCTCCAAGTTTCAATCTTTCCCCAGATCTGACTACAACAAGTAGAGTTGTTTTTTTGCATGTTGTTTTGTCTTTTCGGTAGTAAGTAAGCAAAAGAAAGTGACATGCCTATGGCTAATGCTAGTAATGGTTTGGATAATAATAATTAATAATAAGAAGAAAATGAGAAATTTTTGTAAAAGTTTGGAAGCTCATAGACCTGGAGGAGAGTTGAAATTCTAGTCCCCAGAGAAGTCAGCAGCACAAGTAGCCAAGAATGAATTCCTGTAGGGGGTCATTCCTGCAGGTGGGGATAATTCATCTCTATTATCATTCATCTCGTCTCTACTTAAAATATGATTTCTAGAGAGAGGGCACCAAGTCTAGCTGGGGTTTACTTCCTCACCTCTTGACTAATGAGTCATTGTCCCCTTGATCAACTGTCCCATCACAGGCTTCAACTATTGGGAGATGCTAGTTCCCTAAAGAACTAGGACACTGTTACAATTAAGGGATGTTTTTGTCTGCTTAGCTTTTAAAGGTGTCTAAAACATGGAATTTTTATTCTCTCTGACCTAGCCTTCTAGGCTATTTTCAAGCCCCAAAGATAAGTGGTATATTTTAGGGATTGGATATGGCTGTCTGCTTTACAAATTCTTGATATACCTGTGTGTGTGTGTGTGTGTGTGCGCACGCACGCACACACACACACACAGGCATGTATGTTTAAACTGAAAGCTTTATTGGTACTTTAAAGCTACTTAAAAGTGTTAATGTGTCAATATGTCTACTTGGAGGACTCAGCATGTCACTTTTCATTCATTATTCCTCATGCAACTGTCAGTTTTTAAGTTCAAAGTCCAGTTCTTCCTTTTACAGAAATTTTTGATTGCTTTAGCACTTAATAATCTTCCTTTCTTTCCTTCCATTTCTTATAGGCCATTTTAAAAAACATAAACTAGCAAATAATTATAAGTATGAACAGTGTATTTAACATTGGCCAGAAAAAAATGGGTTTACATTTTACTTTGTCAATTATTAGCTGTCTAACTTTGATCAGTAACTTCAACTTTCTAGTTTTTAGTATCCTCATCATTAAAGCAGATGGGTTTGATTATCTTTCGTATTCAGTAAAATTTTAGCAACCTCAAATAGTTTTAATAATAAATCCTCTGTAATGTTCTTTTGTCCCCACATTATTTCAGGATTCCTTTTCTGTGAACTATTCAGTGAAGTATTTCAAAGCTGTTAGAAAACTTACCAAAAATACTAAACGGAGCTTTATTTCAGTAGAACAAAGTAACAAAAAAGTGTTTTTTCTCCAACTGTCTTTAATCAAATGAAAAGGAACCTGTTTGTAGTGGAAAAAATGGAAATAGCCCTAATAGTAATGTGATAACCAGATGCTTTCTAAAGTTTTAAATTAAGTTGAATGTCCAATGAAATAAAATGGAAGAATTGAAAATATGCATACAAAGATGTGTAAAATCTGTAATTTTTCAGATAAAAGTTCACAATAAGAAATAAGTAGACTGATATAAAATAATCCACAAGTAAATTGATAACATTTAGATGAAGATATTCTTATGCTAAAACACTACATACTGGAGTTTTAACTAGAAACAATAATATGTTAAGATATAGGATAAGACCTCTGCAGTATTATTATATTATTTATTATTTCTTTTTGATGTTTATATGCATTTGAATGTTACTAAAAATCAAAACTTTTAATGTTTTAAATTTTGTTTTGTTTTGACAGGCTGCATTACTGGAAAATATGGGTCTTATGAGCTATGACAAGGTGCTTCCCACAATAGTAAAACTGGACTATGTACAACCATTTTCAGATGAAAACATTACTGTGATGCATACAACCTTTAGTGACATTCCAGTATGTTTATATTTGCCAAAGAGGAAGTCAGAAAGCCAGAGACGAGCTATAATTTTTATTCATGGTGCCTTCGTTTTTGGAAGTTGTAGTAAGTACATTTTATATAAGCAATGTGTGTGTGTGTGCGTGTGTGTGAATTGCACAATATACAGTGTGTATATATACAAATATACAGTGTGTGTGTGTATATATATGTAATTGGCAGAACTTTTGTTGATTTGTTTTTTATGTTTTTGAGTATACATACATATCTTAGCAGAGATAGGCAATTTAAATCATAGTTCATATATATGTCCTCATATTCTTTTTTGCAAATAAAATAAAAAATATTAGATGAGCTTTTTGTTTAAAAAATGGTTATTATCAAATAAAGTTACATTGGAAGTGTAAAATGGGAAACTCAAATAGTAACATTAACATTTGTTTGAGATTACTAAATGACCTGACTTCAGTGAACAAGAACAAGAAGTGAAAGTATTTGCAGCTTCCAAGTAGCAAATACATATTCATATTGCAGACTGTGGTGCAATAATACTTATCACATCGATGTTTAGACGTCAATGCATAATTCTGCACTTAAAATGGAAGAGTAAAACAGCTTGAGTAATCAGCAACTCCCTTAACGTTTGTTCCCATCTAATGTTTGGAGATGATTCTGAGGGGTACAGTGGAGTAGCTAAGACACTCACACATTCATAAAGACACAGACACAGACTCAAACACATTCAAACATTCACATACCCTCACATACACATGGACACATACACTCAGTTGCTGTTAGACTGTTGGTGTATGGAGTCACAACACATCTCAGAGCACAGAGGGCCTTGGACTAAGCACTCAGAAGGCTACGAAGCAAAAGGTAAGTTTCCTTTCCTCAATGAACTTGCAACGTAAGTCATTATACCCATGATTTAGACTCCATGGTCAGTTAACATTTCATAACAACTACAAATGCTACTATAATCAGGTGGGGGGATCAACTTTTCTTTGCTAGGTAAGCAGATTCTTAAGATGGGTATTATTATCACAATTTTGGAGGTAAAAAGTCAACACAGAATGCTTAAGTAACTTGTTCAAAGTCTTACTATCAGTATGTGGTACTGTCAGGGCCAAACCCAGGCTACCAGCAGTACCCAGGCTTGCCCTTCGCAGCACTGGTCCCATCATGCCCTCAATGTGGCTATAAGATGCTGTCCCTTATCTAGTTAGTTCATCTCCTCATGTCTGTGCTCTGTCAGCAATCTAAGATGTATGTCCATAACTCAGCACCTCCACTCTCACTCCTCTGCCTCACAACTAAAAAATGATCAGCATTAATGACATTAATCCTTAATTTTTCTTCTTTCTACCTATGTCCAAGGAAAAGGCATTTTTATCTTTCAGCAAAGTTTAATTTCTTTACTCTGCTTGGGATTGTATTTCTTCCCACTATTTCGTTGTATCAGTGTTTCACTTTCATTCTTCTCCCTACAAATATGTCCTCTCTGTTAACTCCTAAACTTGTTACAACCCCTTCTGCCTTGACTTCCCCCCAGATCCCTCTCTCCAGGTTGTCCCCAGTCACTCTTTGCTTTCTCAGACTTATTTTTGTGCACTGTGGACTCTTGCTTAATCCTTTCGAATAGCTCTTTAAACTGTGTAATTTGTGAATAACCACACCCTCTGCCTCACTGAACCTCTCTGCTTCCTTGGTTTCCGTGAAATGTGTGTTTTGGGACTTCGTTTCTTCTCGCCCCCTTCCTTTCATTTGCACCTTCCTCCTTAAAACAAAAAAAATACAAGCAAACACAAAAACAGGTTCTGTGTCTTTGTAATTTCAAATGTTCATGTTCCTCATTATTCCTTTCTTTAGTTTTGGACAGTACGTGATCTTTTATTTAGTCTTATAAAACCTCTCAACCTTTTGCCCACACTCATGCTGCTAACTTCCAGAGCTGTACTTCCAACTATAACAATAGTCCTGAATTGCAGATCAAAATATACACAGCTGCTGAGTACACCAATACATCTGAATGAAACACTGATAATTCAAGTTTAACATGACCAAACAGAATCTATCATATCTACCTTCCACCACCTTCAGTAAAATATAAAATAAACAAATAATAATCTCAACCAAACAAGCAAAGAAAATGTTCTTCATGAGTATTCCACCAGTAAATAGCCACAATTAGTTAATGTCCCCTAGCTTCCACATTTAATAGTTTTGTCTACCTTACTTCTCAAATATCGTATCCTTTCCGTCCACATTTAAAGAAATTATTTACCATTTTTTAAATCTGTTGCTTCTTCTCTGCTTCTTTACTTCCTTTTCATTATCTATTTCACCCTTTTCTGACTCCCCTTTATAATATGCAAATTAACTATATGACTTATTACTGAGTTCTTTGGTAACATTCACCATCTTTTGACAAAGAAATCAGCACAGCATCCCAGTACTGACACCTGTATTCCTATTTTTCTATGTGATTTCACTTGATCTTCCTGCTGCTCTTTCGTATTTCAATTGTATTTAACATTGATTTCCCTGAGCCTTTTATGCATTCTCATGACTCTTTGTCTTTGAACATACTTTCTTGTGCAATGACCTTCCCCATTTGATGGCAATCATCATTTTATCTTTGAATCCCTCCACATTGCAACAGGAAAAGTGAGAATATAGGGAAACTCCCAACTAATCATGTTTCCATCATGTTTCACAGGTGTAGGTGGTTTTTTCATTGCTCTTTACTTACAGGGTATGCTTTTGTATATGTATTTTTTTCATTTCAGAGCAGAGGGCTTTTGATTTCCTGAATAGATGGATGGCAAATAAACTCGATGCTGTTGTTGTGGGAGTGGAGTAAGAGAATGATTTTCCTTTTTGACTCATGATTCTTGCATTTGTGACATAGAGCTTTGGTTTCCAAAGAAGGCACCACCAAAGCCTCAAAAAGGAGTGGGATCCTAGGGGCTTGGGGTTTATGTTTTAGCTTTATATTACCCACCCCTCCTCAGAGGAACCCAGTTTCTCTTGTGTCTCTTACCTCTGCTGTTGTAGAGACCTCTGAGAAACACTGCGCGGTGAGCATCTTTGGCAACACAGCTGTAATAATTCCACCAGCAGTGCCAAAGGCTTAGTTTCCCATTATACATTTGGGATACTGGGTTTTGTTTGAGCTGTAATAAAAAGATTAATTTTATGGGTATTCTTGATTGGGACCATTGTTGGGACCACCTGAGAATTTTAAGTCATTTCCAAAATGAGAGATTTTAGTTGCTCATGATGTTTGCTTGAATTTCCAACAACATATAAAAAAGACTAGCAAATGTCCAGGACTTTCTGACTTATTCAGGGGTACTCTGTGGTCCATTTTAGGGTGAAGCCCTTTTTTTCCATCTGTCGTATCAATTACATTGTGCAGAAATATACTCAGACACTTCTAGCCCAATGCTGAACAGAGATCATAGTGGAATTTCTTTGTAAGAACTTAAGGAGGTCAAAGAGAACACACAAGTGGTTTGCTGCCCTATCATTACTACTGTAGAACACCCAGAAGAGTCCTTATGTTTTCAGAGATGTTTGTAATTTATAATAATTAGGGTGTTCTCCCTTTCATTCTATATTCTTAGCCATTTTACCATTTTCAATATACTTTTAAAATGGTTATATACCTGATTTAAGAATTCTATTAGTTACTTATGATATTTGATACATTGTTGATATGCTACTCTGTTCAGATTATACCATATTTCAGATATTTTAGATACAGATTACTATATAATTATAAATAATGCTGCAGTAAACATATGAGTTGATATGTCTTTTCAAATTCATGATTTTGTTTTCTTTGGGTAAATACTAAGAATTGGAATTATGGGTCAAATGGTTTTTCCAAGGGGTGTAGAAAAGTAGTCCATCTCCAGATCAATAGGTAATTACGTGAACAAGCGAGGGTTTATCTGGACCAGAGAGGTTGGTGCAGCTCTCTGCTACTGCAGCCTAGGTCAAGAGAGAGATGGGATGACTGCTTGTAAGAAATAAATGGGTTTCTTAAACTTTATTTCTCCCTTTGACTGATCTAGGTTTCAAAGGTATTTTTCCCTGGGATTTTCTTCCTGGAGTTACAACCTGGTGCCCTTTTCGTAATGAAAACAATCTGGACTGCTTTTGTTTGCTTGCTTTTTTCCTTGTTTCACTTAGTTTTGATATTCCTTCACTTAAATAATTATGTTATAGTGGCTTATAATGATTAGATATATTACTACATGATTGTAACTTGGGGGAGTGGGGATAATCCAAGGGCAAAATACCTTGGAAAGAGACACTAGTCAAAGGGAGAAATTAAGTGCAAGAAACCCTTTCATTGCTTACAAGCAGCCGTCCACTTCTGTTTGCCCTTGCCCCCGTCTCTCTCGACCAGACTGCAGAAAGGGGCCTGACCCAACCTCGCTCGTCCAGATATGCTATTGATATTTACCCATTGATATGTAGATAGACTACTTCTCTCCACCCCTTGCAAACACCTATTGATATGGAGATGCACTAAGGCCAGGCTAGAGATTCTGGAATATATTGTTTTCCCCACAATGATCAAGTAATATAAATGAAATAGAAAATGAAATAGAAAATAGAATACAGCTGTGGATAAAGTGAAGGTCCCTATGGCCAAGATTTTCGCCTGGCTAGCTCACTACACACATGTGGGCAATAAGTTGCTTTTGTATATAAAGAACTCTGCCCAGTGCCCCTGGTGACACAGTGGCACAGCAGCACGGATGCAAGAGAGCAAAGACTGGAGTGGCGGCAGCACTGAGGACAGAGACTGAGATGGCTGTGGGAGCAGACAGGCCCAGAGGCAGAGACTGGCTTGCTGCATGCAGACTCGCTCTGAGTGGACAAGATTTAGTGACTGACATGTCACTGTGGGTAGAAAAATTGGGTATAAACCCATTCACCAAAGAACGTTCTATTGTCATTTTGATAGGGTTCTTGTTTGCAGAGTCCAGGAATGAACTTAGAAAACACCCAAGGCAGGAGAGTCAGGGAGAGCCTTTTGTTGAGAAATAAAGTGAGAGGAAGGACCTCCTGGGGTGGTACATTGTCTAGGGGATTTATAGGCAGCTGAGGATTTTGGGGAACTGAGGGCTTAGGGTGTGGACTTGTACCACCTGCCCTGCCTTCAAGGTGGGCTGGGCTGTTGTCTGTTTGCTAGGGCTGTTTACAGTAAAGTCACGGGTTATGCTGAGATACCCTTGCAGAACACTCAAACATTCCAGGCCAAATTGCTCCTGGCCTTTGACCTTTAACTGATCTCACTGATGATGTCTCTATTTCCTAGTCTAGTATCTTTACCCTAGAGAATTAGTGTGACCTTGACTTTGCATAATGCTGAACACAGAGTTTTGATAGGGACTTTACATTGTTACATTGCTTTGACTGTAAATATCTTCCCTTGCTTTTTCCAGAGGCTCTCACCCTACTCTAAGCCCACATTCCCTGTCTCAATTTTTTGGTCTCATTGAATCCATAGTGAACTTGCCCAGGGCTGAAACCCATTGGTAAGACAACAGCCTACTTGGAATAAGAAATTTAAATCTTTGAATGATACATTAGAATACAAAAGTGAGAAAAGAGTATCTAGTCTCTAAATTTAAATAAGCACAACCAGAAAGCCTTTGACAATGTTTTTCCATTAACATTGCTAATATCAGACCTGAAATTAGTTTACATAAAGAAAGACACCTAAAAATTGCCCAGGATATCAGCACTACCCTAAGAACACAACCCTTTCTGCACCCCAAGTCTAGCATGGTGTATCGTACATAGTAATCATGTAAAAATATTTGTTGAATTTATGCGCCACATAAAGAATGTCAGTTAAATCTTGGACCTTAAAAACCATTATAGGGGGTGGAGCCAACATGGCAGCGTGAGTAGGACAGTGGGAATCTCCTCCCAAAAACATACATATTTTTGAAAATACAACAAATACAACTAATCCTAAAAGAGAGACCAGAAGACACAGGACAACAGCCAGACTACATCCACACGTGCGAGAGCCCAGCGCCTGGTGAAAGGGGTAAGATACAAGCCCCGGTCTGGTGGGACCCGAGAACACCTCCCCACAGCTCCCGGCGGGAGGGAGAGGGAGCCCAGGACTGCTAAACACCCAGCCCCAGCCACCTGCACCAGAGCGCAGACACAGTGCATGCGTGGAGGGCTGGAAACTAGGGAAATAGGGCAGCAAGACCTCCGAGCTGGTTCTGAAGCTGATGCTCCTGTGACAAAGAAAAGCGAGTGCTTTTTGAAAGTCTTAAAGGGACAGGGACTTAACAGCTAGACGGAAACAACAAAGATCACAGCCCAGTGGCTGGAAATTACAGGGAAAACCAGGTGCACTAACCCCCTGGGTAACAGCTCTGAGACCCCCTCACGGAGGTAAACAGCCAAACATCCCCCTCGTCCGTTACCCCTCTGGGTGCTGCGAGAGCAGAGAAACAATCTAAGGCAAACCACGCCTCCATATCGGCCGGGCAAGATACAAAGACCCAGTCTACATGCAATTACACAGCAAAAGCCACTTGGGGTCGCAGTTGTCCCAGTAAAGAAAGGCCAGTAGCAAGTGAAAAGTTTGGCCCTCCCAGCTCACAGTCAATAGCACCTGTCAACATGAAAAGGCAAAAAAATATGATCCAGACAAGACTAACCCAGACAGCTTCGGCATCTGCTACAACTTCCCCTGAGAAGGAACCTGGGGAGATAGATTTAATCAGTTTTCCTGAAAAAGAATTCAAAACAAAAGTCATAACCATGCTGATGGACTTGCAGAGAAATATGCAAGAACTAAGGAAGGAGAATACAGAAATAAAACAAGCTCTGGAAGGACTTCAAAACAGAATGGACGAGATGCAAAGGATGATTAATGGACTAGAAAACAGAGAACAGGAATGCAGAGAAGCTGATGCAGAGAGAGATAAAAGGATCTCCAGGAATGAAAGAATTCTAAGAGAGCTGAGTGACCAAACGAAAAGGAACAATATATGCATTATAGGGGTACCAGAAGAAGAAGAAGAGAGAAAAAGGGATAGAAAGTGTCTTTGAAGAAATAACTGCTGAAAACTTCCCCAAACTAGGGGAAGAAATGGCCTCTCAGATGACAGAGGTACACAGAACTCCCATGACAAGGGATCCAAGGAGGGCAACACCAAGACACATAATAATTAAAATGGCAAAGATCAAAGACAAGGACAAAGTATTAAAGGCAGCCAGAGAGAAAAAAAAGGTTACCTACAAAGGAAAACCCATCAGGCTATCATCAGACTTCTCAACAGAAACCCTACAGGCCAGAAGAGAATGCCATGATATACTTAATGCAATGAAACAGAAGGGCCTCGAACCAAGACTACTGTATCCAGCACGAATATCATTTAAATATGAAGGAGGGATTAAACAATTCCCAGACAAGCAAAAGTTGAGGGAATTTACCTCCCACAAGCCACCTCTACAGGACATCCTTCTAAAGCATTAGAAGGTAGCACTCCTAAAAAGAGCACAGAACAAAACACCCAACATATGAAGAAGGGAGGAGGAGGAATAAGAAGGGAGAGAATAAAGAATCATCAGACCGCGTTTATAATAGCTCAACAAGCGAGTTAAGTTAGACAGTAAGATAGTAAAGAAGCTAACCCTGAACGTTTGGTAACCACAAACTTAAAGCCTGCAATGGCAATAAGTACATACCTTTCAATAATCAATCTAAACGTAAATGGACTGAAAGCACCCATCAAAAGACACAGAGTAATAGAATGGATAAAAAAGCAAGATCCATCCATATGCTGCTTACAAGAAACTCACCTCAAACCCAAAGACATGCACAGACTTAAAGTCAAATGATGGAAAAAGATATTTCATGCAAACAACAGAGAGAAGAAAGCAGGTGTTGCAATTCTGGTATCAGACAAAACAGACTTCAAAATAAAGAAAGTAACAAAAGACAAAGAAGGACATTACATAATGATAAAGGGCTCAGTCCATCAAGAGGATATAACCATTATAAATATATATGCACCCAATACAGGAGCACCAACATACCTGAAACAAATACTAACAGAACTAAAGGAGGAAATAGAATGCAATGCATTCATCCTAGGAGACTTCAACACACCACTCACCCCAAAGGATAGATCCACCAGACAGAAAATAAGTAAGGACACAGAGGCACTGAACAACACACTAGAACAGATGGACCTAATAGACATCTACAGAACTCTACATCCAAAAGCAACAGGATACACATTCTTCTCAAGTGCACATGGAACATTCTCCAGAATAGACCACATACTAGGCCACAAAAAGAGCCTCAGTAAATTCCAAAAGATTGAAATCCTACCAACCAACTTTTCAGACCACAAAGGCATAAAACTAGAAGTAAACTGTACAAAGAAAGCAAAAAGGCTCACAAACACATGGAGGCTTAACAACACGCTCCTAAATAATCAATGGATCAATGACCAAATCAAAATGGAGATTCAGCAATATATGGAAACAAATGACAACAACAACACAAAGCCCCAACTACTGTGGGACACAGCAAAAGCAGTCTTAAGAGGAAAGTATATAGCAATACAGGAATATTTAAAAAAGGAAGAACAATCCCAAATGAATGGTCTAATGTCACAATTATCGAAATTGGAAAAAGAAGAACAAATGAGGCCTAAGGTCAGCAGAAGGAGGGACATAATAAAGATCAGAGAAGAAATAAATAAAATTGAGAAGAATAAAACAATAGCAAAAATCAATGAAACCAAGAGCTGGTTCTTTGAGAAAATAAACAAAATAGATAAGCCTCTAGCCAGACTTATTAAGAGGAAAAGAGAGTCAACACAAATCAACAGTATCAGAAACAAGAAAGGAAAAATCACAACGGACCCCACAGAAATACAAAGAATTATTAGAGAGTACTATGAAAACCTATATGCTAACAAGCTGGGAAACCTAGGAGAAATGGACAACTTCCTAGAAAAATACAACCTTCCAAGACTGACCAAGGAAGAAACACAAAAGTTAAACAAACCAATTATGAGCAAAGAAATTGAAGCAGTAATCAAAAAACTACCCAAGAACAAAACCCCCGGGCCAGATGGATTTACCTCGGAATTTTATCAGTCATGCAGGGAAGACATAATACCCATTCTCCTTAAAGTTTTCCAAAAAATAGAGGAGGAGGGGATACTCCCAAACTCATTCTATGAAGCTAACATCACCCTAATACCAAAACCAGGCAAAGACCCCACCAAAAAAGAAAACTACAGACCAATATCCCTGATGAACGTAGATGCAAATATACTCAACAAAATATTAGCAAACCGAATTCAAAAATACATCAAAAGGATCGTACACCATGACCAAGTGGGATTCATCCCAGGGATGCAAGGATGGTACAACATTCGAAAGTCCATCAATATCATCCACCACATCAACAAAAAGAAAGACAAAAACCACATGATCATCTCCATAGATGCTGAAAAAGCATTCGACAAAATTCAACATCCATTCATGATAAAAACTCTCAGCAAAATGGGTATAGAGGGCAAGTACCTCAACATAATAAAGGCCATATATGAAAAACCCACAGCCAACATCATACTGAACAGCGAGAAGCTGAAAGCTTTTCCTCTGAGATCAGGAACAAGACAGGGATGCCCACTCTCCCCACTGTTATTTAACACAGTATGGAGATCTTAGCCATGGCAATTAGACAAAACAGAGAAATACAAGGAATCCAGATTGGAAAAGAAGAAGTTAAACTGTCATTACTTGCAGATGACATGGTATTGTACATAAAACAACCCTAAAGTCTCCACTCCAAAACTACTAGAACTGATATCGGAATACAGCAAAGTTGCAGGATACAAAATTAGCACACAGAAATCTGTGGCTTTCCTATACACTAACGTTGAACCAATAGAAGAGAAATCAGGAAAACAATTCCATTCACAATTGCATCAAAAAGAATAAAATACCTAGGACTAAACCTAACTAAAGAAGTGAAAGACCTATACCCTGAAAACCATAAGACACTCTTAAGAGAAATTAAAGAGGACACTAACAAATGGAAACTCAACTCATGCTCTTGGCTAGGAAGAATTAATATCGTCAAAATGGCTATCCTGCCCAAAGCAATATGCAGATTTGATGCAATCCCTATCAAATTACCACAACATTCTTCAACAAACTGGAACAAATAGTTCAAAAATTCATATGGAAACACCAAAGACCCTGAATAGACAAAGCATTCCTGAGAAAGAAAATAAAGTGGGGGGGATCTCTCTCCCCAACTTCAGGCTCTACTACAAAGCCATAGTAATCAAGACAATCCGGTACTGGCACAAGAACAGAGCCACAGACCCATTGAACAGAATAGAAACTCCAGACATTAACCCAAACATATATGGTCAATTAGTATATCATAAATGAGCCATGGACATACAATGGGGAAAATGACAGTCTCTTCAACAGATGTTGCTGTCAAAACTGGACAGCTACATGTAAGAGAATGAAACTGGATCACTGTCTAACCCCATATACAAAAATAAATTTGAAATGGATCAAAGACCTGAATGTAAGTCATGAAACCATAAAACTCTTAGAAAAAGACATAGGCAAAAATCTCTTGGACATAAACATCAGCGACTTCTTCATGAACGTATCTCCCCAGCAAGGAAAACAAAAGCAAAAATGAACAAGTGGGACTATATCAAGCTGAAAAGCTTCTGTACAGCAAAGGACACCATCAATAGAAAAAATGGTACCCTACAGTATGGGAGAATATATTCGTAAATGACAGATCCGATAAAGGGTTGACATCCAAAATATATAAAGAGCTCATGCACCTCAACAAACAAAAAGCAAATAATCCAATTAAAAAATGGGCAGAGGAGCTGAATGGACAGTTCTCCAAAGAAGAAATTCAGATGGCCAACAGACACATGAAAAGATGCTCCACATCGCTAGTTATCAGAGAAATGCAAATTAAAACCACAATCAGATATCATCTCACACCAGTAAGGATGGCTACTATCCAAAAGACAAACAACAACAAATGTTGGCAAGGTTGTGGAGGAAGGGGAACCCTCCTACACTGCTGGTGGGAATGTAAATTATTAGTTCAACCGTTGTGGAATGCAGTATGGAGGTTCCTCAAAATGCTCAAAATAGACTTACCATTTAGCCCAGGAATTCCACTTCTAGGAATTTACTCTAAGAATGCAGCAGCCCAGTTTGAAAAAGACAGATGCACCCCTATGTTTACTGCAGCACTATTTATAATAGCCAAGAAATGGAAGCAACCTAAGTGCCCATCAGTAGATGAATGGATAAAGAAAATGTGGTACATATACACAATGGAATCTTATTCAGCCATAAGAAGAAAACAAATCCTACCATTTGCAACAACATGGATGGAGCTAGAGGATATTATGCTCAGTGAAATAAGCCAAGTGGAGAAAGACAAATACCAAATGATTTCACTCATATGTGGAGTATACGAACAAAGAAAAACTGAAGGAACAAAACATCAGCAGAATCACAGAACCCAAGAAGGGATTAACAGTTAACAAAGGGAAGGGGACTGTGGAGGATGGGAGGGTAGGGAGGGATAAGGGTGGGGAAGAAGAAAGGTGGTATTATTATTAGCATGTATAATGTGGGGGGTGGGGGAAAGGGGAGGGATGTGCAACACATAGAAGACAAGTAGTGATTCTACAACATCTTACTATGCTGATGGACAGTACTGTAATGGGGTTTGTGGGGAGGACTTGGTGAAGGGGAGAGCCTAGTAAACATAATGTTCTTTGTGTAATTGTAGATTAATGATAACAAAAAAAATCATTCCTAGAGCTCTGTCTTACTCTGGACCATTAGTCAATATCTCTGCGGGTAAGGTTCAGGAATGGGTGATTCTAATGTACAGCCAGGCTAGTATGAGAAGCCCTCCACCAACAAAAAGCATCATTCACCACATCAAATCAACCCCACAAGCACCAGCAAAAGCAACCTGAGACACTGGAAACTTCCAGAGGCACATTTAATTATTTGATAAAGTCCTTTGCCTATTCTTTTCTGTTTATTTTGGGCAATATTATGTGTGGTCATAAATGATTTCCACAAGTCTTACTAGAAAAGCAGATGTCCTCTGTGCTCCTCTTCCCCATTCCACAGGAACAATCTCTGGGGTTTTTGTTTTTAGCTGATTCTTTTCTCAGATTTCTAAATGATGTATTTACATGGTTTCTTCAAGATTTTTCAATTTCAGACATTTTCTATGAACTTCCCACGTTGGAAAAAGAGGGTACAGCTCCCTTTCACACTCTCACCCTGCTACACACATGCAAGTTTCCTATCCCCTACTCCATCTTTTTTTTAAATTTAAAGAGTTTTGTCAGAACAATATTCACTTTGTTAAATGTCTTCATCAGTATGTAAACACTATTCACAGCAGAGTTATGGTACCTCCACTGATTATGTTCAGCGCAACTTTAAATGCTTCCTGAAGTCAGTAATCTTGCTTCTTTACCTCTTTCTTTATTCCATATTTTATTGGAATAAATAAAGTTTTCCATAAACATATGGCTACTCTAATACCAAACGGTTGACAATTATTGTAGGGAAAATGGAAGTTCCCGTGGCCAGGATTCTCGCATGACCCACTGCGCAGGTGCAATGCGATCTCATGCTTATGTAATATTTGGCCTACTGTGCAGGCACGTGCTCACACATGTCGGTAATGAGCCATTATTGTCTGTGTTGTTATATAAAGCCCTCTGCCCAGTCCTCTATGCAGACTGTGGATGGCAGGCTCTTTCTGTGGGGATGCAGCGGTTATCATCTAAGTTCTCCACCTGCCACCAGAGAATAAAGTTGGGTATGAACTGTTTTCCCAACACCTTGTCATTTTTTGGTCTCACCAAATCCAGAGAGAACTTGCCTGGAGCTGAAACCTAGCACTACAGTTGTGTAGCTCATCTCACAGTACAGATGTAATGTGCTCCATCAATCTCATCTTTATGAGACAAAGGACATAGTTGTCATCCTGGACTCTCTCTAACTTCCTCTGCGATTTCCTTTCCTTCTGCACTGGGTGGAGTCCTCTGGTTTCTAAAGCTCACAACCTTCCCCTTCTTAGTTTAAGACTTCATTTTGAAACACATCCTTCAGTAACTTTTTGAGAAAGTGCATGGGAGATGTCAAGTGCTTTACGTTGACGTTGTCAGATGTGAAACGTTGTACATTTGTAAACGTCATTATTCTACTCGAGCATTAGTGATAGTTTGCTTGCAAACAGAATTCCAGGTTGAAATTTATGTTTCTTTATATTTGATTGCATCATTCCATTGTCATCTGGCTTCCAATCTTGTTACTGGAACAGCCATTCCAATTTTTCATTTTGTGGTGCAGCAGATTGTATTTTCAAAAAATGGCTGCAAAATATATTTCATCTCACATATGCTTTGATAATGTGACCTTTTCACCCTCCCATTGAGATCTGTGTGCCTTTCCCTTGAATTGGGGTGGCTAGCGATTTGCTAATACTTAGTACTTGTAGTAAAAATTGTTGCCAGGCAGCTGCATGTGGGGGGATCTCTCCCTGAGCACTAGGTGAAGCCCTAGGAGAAACCTTAGCCTGGACAGGGGAGGGTTATTGACTCTGGAGGAGAAAGAATTCTCGAACAGGTCGGGTGAGTATAGGTAAGGAAGGAATTCATTAAAGCAAGAGCAGTAGGGAATGGTAGCTGCTCTCTAGGTAGCTGAGAACAGGGAGAGATCCTAGACGAGCCCCCAAAAGGTGATACTGGGGTTCTTGTTTATGGATTCAAAGGATGAACTCGACAAAGGCTCAAGGTAGGCAAGCAAGAAAGAAGCTTTTTATTGATAGAAGCAAAGATACAGGACTCCCAGGCATTATACTGGTAGGAGTAAAGTCGCTGGGCTCAGATCTACCGGTTTTAGGTCTGTTGCATTGGCAAAGGAGAGAAGCTGTTTGTTTTCTATAGGTTCCCGTCAGAATGCCAGCTATATTTTAGCCAATCATACTAAAGGTAATTTCTATTTTTAACTAGTATGCCTTAGTCAAGCTACTGTGAGCTACATGACTTATGGTCAGTAAAATGGTTCCTTATGGAGGTTCTGGGATCCTTCTTATACATTGTTGCATTGTTTCAGCTGCAAGTCTCCTGTTTTTCACATTCTAAGGTCCTTAGTAAGCATCTCGCTTGTCCTTCCCAGGGCTCTTATCTTGCTCTAACTGGACAGGGACTGCCCCTCTGCCCTTCCCTATCTCAAAGAGATGTTGTGGGAACTGAGGCAAAGTTAGTAAAGGCAACGCAGCTTCCACCTCGTCTGTGGGGATCCCTGTTTGTGGAACCCTGAGTTGCACTGTAAGAGTCTTACTATCTTAAACCCCATTCTCTAAGGAAACCCAAGGAAAATAGGCCACAAGGGGGTGCTTCTGTCAACAGCCCCAGCTGAGGTTTCAGATGACAGTCGGCATCAAATGTTAAATAAGTGAGTGAAGGAGAGTTCAGGGGATTCCACCCATCACTGGGGTTATCTCTAGCTGTTGAGTCTTCCCAGCTGAAATAGCAGATGTTGTAGAGAAGAAACAAGCCATTTCAACTGTTCCCTGTCCAATTTTCTGACCCACAAAATCAGAGAATAATAAAATTTTTGTTTTAAGCCACTAAGTTTGGGGAGAATTTGTTACATGACACCAGTAACTGGAAGAGTATGTGATTTTTAAAAAATTTTTTGGAAGTTGCTAGGATTTTACATTTGTTTTCTGCATACTGAAAGTTTATGATGGTCATTTTACTCACTATATTGGGCACTAAGTGTATACTTTCCATCTGAACAAATTCATATCTTTCGGTTCTTGGAAATTTTCTTGAACTGCTTCAGCAGTCATTCTCTTCCCTCTAGGTTTCTTTTTCTGCAACTCCTATTATTTAGATGGCTGGTCTTCTGGGGGTAATCCTCTAATTTTCTCATCTCTTAATTATTTCATTTCTTTCTCAGCTTTTAATCTTTCTGTTCCAATTCCTGGGCTATTTCCCTAACACTGCTTTCCCAAAACTTCTCATAGTTTTAATATACAAGACTTTTTTCTTCTTCTTTTTAAAGATGTGTGTAAATATCTCTCTTCTTATGTATACCAGGAAGTTAGTAACCATTTTTCAGATGCTTGTTTACTTGGTGTTTTTTATTCCCTACTGAATAATCTGTTGGATTTTACCTATTTGTTTCCTCTGGTGTCTTTCTTTGATGTTTGAATTGACCCTAGGTTATTTTCTCATAGTTCAGAAAAGAGCACTAAAAATGGGGAGGAGTGGCTTACTGCTGGATATCCTGGGTGGATGGTTTAATAGAGGAAATCTCAGTGTCATTATTTGTTTTTATTTTGGTACCATTAATCTGCAATTACATGAAGAACATTATGTTTACTAGGTTCCCCCCTTCACCAAGTCCCCCCCACATATCCCTTCACAGTCACTGTCCATCAGCATAGTAAGATGCTATAGAATCACTACTTGTCTTCTCTGTGTTGCACAGCCCTCCACGTGCTCCCCCCACACACTATACATGCTAATTGTAATGCCCCCTTATCCCTCCCTTTCCACCCATCCTCCCCAGTCCCTTTCCCTTTGGTATCTGTTAGTCCATTCTTGGGATCTGTGATTCTGCTGCTGTTTTGTTCCTTCAGATTTCCTTTGTTCTTATACTCCACATATGAGTGATATCACTTGGTACTTGTCTTTCTCTGCCTGGCTTATTTCACTGAACATAATACCCTCTAGTTCCATCCATGTTGTTATGAATGGTAGGATCTGTTTTTTTCTTATGGCTGAGTAATATTCTATTGTATATATGTACCACATCTTCTTTATCCATTCATCTACTGATGGGCACTTAGGTTGCTTCCATATCTTGGCTATTTTAAATAGTGCAGCAGTAAACATAGGGGTGCATCTGTCTTTTTCAAACTGGAGTGCTGCATTCTTAGGGTAAACTCCTAGAAGTGGAATTCCTGGGTCAAATGGTATTTCTATTTTGAGCATTCTGAGGAACCTCAATACTCCTTTCCACAATGGTCGAACTAATTTACATTCCCACCAGCAGTGTAGGAGGGTTCCCCTTTCTCCACAACCTCGTCAACATTTGTTGTTGTCTTTTCGGTGATGGCGATCCTTACTGGTGGAGGTGATATCTCATTGTTGTTTTAATTTGCATTTCTTTGATGACAAGTGATGTGGAGCATCTTTTCATGTGTCTGTTGGCCATCTGAATTTCTTCTTTAGAGAACTGTCTATTAAGCTCCTCTACCCATTTTTAAATTGGATTATTTGCTTTTTGTTTGTTGAGGTGTGTAAGCTCTTTATATACTTTGGATGTCAATCCTTTATCAGATCTGTCATTTATGAATATATTCTCCCATACTGTAGGGTACCTTTTTGTTCTATTGATGGTGTCCTTTGCTTTACAGAAGCTTTTTAGCTTGATATAGTCCCACTTGTTCATTTTTGCTTTTGTTTCCCTTGTCCAGGGAGATATGTTCATGAAGAAGTCACTCATGTTTACGTCCATGACATTTTTGCCTTGTTTTTTTCTAAGAGTTTTATGGTTTCATGACTGACATTCAGGTCTTTGATCCATTTCAAATTTTCAGTGTCATTATTTTTATCCTTCTTGTTGGGAGGAGGCTGCTCAGTGTCAAGAGTCAGATTATACAGCTTTGCTTAGTGGAAAGGTTGAACTATTAGCATTGTTGGGGGCAAGTAGGAAGAGGGCTGAGTGACATTCCTACTTGGTGCCATCATGTATGCCTGCTGCCTCTTCTGAGAATAAACCTCTAGGCTAGAGAGGAGAGGACAGTTGTTCAGCTACATGCACAGTGAGGGGTGACCTGGCATTTAACATAAACAGACTTTCAACCAATCCTTCACTTTTTGCCTTACATTTTCTTTCCAGAGTTACCTAATGTCCTTCCCTCCTGGGCCATCAAGCCTTTGCAGTATGAATTTTATTATTTCTTTACCTTTCCTGTCTGGCTGAAATATTAGCTTTTAGGATTTAGTTTTGCTTCTGCTAAGTTAGTTATCATTTCCCATCTCTCTTATCATTTCCAAAATTTTGTGACTATCATGTTCTTCCTTCTTGCTCTTGTTCTTGGGTGATATGCTTTAGACAGTTCCTTGATATGATTTTAATACAGTGCAGATTCAGAGGAAGCAAATGTATGCACCCAATCTACAATCTCTATTGTGAAAGTAAAATGTGCATATCAACAGGACCTCAATAAAATTTAGGATTGGTAGCTACTCTGGATATGACTTACTGAATTCCTTTTCTTATACAATTGTTACAATTTCTTATCCTGTACTTTTTAAATACATTTCTAAGAGGCATATTCAAATTACTTACAGCTTCTGAGGAAAAATAATACTTGTAATAAATATACATGTTGATTGAAAGAGAGAATCTGATTTAAAAAAATGAAAGTAAAATACTGGAAATATTTAAATTGGGAAACTAGTAATTAACTATAAAAAATAAAATTAAGAACATTTTAGGCAATGAAAGGGAGAGAGAAAAATGATCTGTAGCACTTCATTAACAGCTTGTCTTATATTCTGACCCCATTAATAGTAAGAGAAAAATAAAAAATTGTGGAATTATATAAATTTAATGTTTTACCTCAGGTCAGACAAAAGCCTGTTCCATTTCGATTTCTTCATTAGTATCTTGGGAATAGTGAGTTGCCTTTTTTTTTTTTTGACCTTGGATTCCATCTGGTCAAACATTTGGATTTAATTTCTATTTGTTATCAAGGAGTTGAAAATGATGACAAGTTATGAAAACTTCTAGACTGTCCTTTATAATTGTTAATTGAAGATGTCTTTTTAAGTGTTCCTGTACATGTGCCAACATATATAAAAGAACAAATTCCAAGATTTGAGGGGCGGAAGATGGCGGCGTGAGTAGAGCAGCGGAAATCTCCTCCCAAAACAACATATATCTATGAAAATATAACAAAGACAACCCTTCCTAGAATAAAGACCAGAGGACACAGGACAATATCCAGACCATATCTGCACCTGAGAGAACCCAGCGCCTTGCGAAGGGGGTAAGATACAAGCCCTGGCCCCGCAGGAGCCGAGCGCCCATCCCCCCAGCTCCCGGCGGGAGAAGAATAGGCAGAGCGGGAGGGAGACGGAGCCCAGGGCTGCCGAACACCCAGCCCCAGCCATCCGGGCCAGAGCGCAGGGCCCTGGAAACTGGGAAAACAGAGCAGCAAGAACAGTGAGCGGGCACTGGAGGCTGGGCGACAGAGGACATAAGAAAAGCGCGCGACCATTTTTTTTTTTTTTTTTGCTTTTTTGCTGTTTTGTTTTGACGAGCGATTTTTGGAAGTCTTAAAGGGATAGGGACCCCAATACTAGGGAAACAGGGCAGCAAGACCGGTGAGCAGAGGCCTGAGGCTGGCGCTGGAGAATAAAGAAAAAGGAGCGGCCAATTTTTATTTATTTATTTTATTTTTTTCTTTTTTTTTTGTGGTCGTTTTGTATTGGTGGGTGCTTTTTGGAAGTCTTAAAGGGGCAGGGTGGGACACTTAATCGAGAGGTGGGGAATCCGGGGATCTCTGGGCACCCTAACCCCTGGGCTGCAGGGAGCAGGGAGGCCCCTTACGGAGATAAATAGCCTCCCAGCCGCTCCTGCTCCAACGCGACTCCACCATTTTGGAGTAGCTGCCCGAGCCAGGCCACGCCCACAGCAACAGTGGAGGTAAACTCCATAGCAGCCGGGCAGGAAGCAGAAACCCTGTCTGCACGCAGCTGCGCAGCACAAGCCACTAGAGGTCGCTGTTCTCCCAGGAGAGGAGGGCCACAAACCAACAAGAAAGGAAGTCCTTCCAGCCGTCACTCGTCCCAGATCTGCAGACTATTCCTATCACCATGAAAAGGCAAAGCTACAGGCAGACAAAGATCACAGAGACAACACCAGAGAAGGAGACAGACCTAACCTGTCTTCCTGAAAAAGAATTCAAAATAAGAATCATAAACATGCTGACAGAGATGCAGAGAAATACGCAAGAGAAATGGGATGAAGTCCGGAGGGAGATCACAGATGCCAGAAAGGAGATCGCAGAAATGAAACAAACTCTGGAAGGGTTTATAAGCAGAATGGATAGAAGGCAAGAGGCCACTGATGGAATTGAAATCAGAGAACAGGAACGCATAGAAGCTGACATAGAGAGAGACAAAAGGATCTCCAGGAATGAAACAATATTAAGAGAACTGTGTGACCAATCCAAAAGGAACAATATCTGTATTATAGAGGTCCCAGAAGAAGAAGAGAGAGGAAAAGAGATGGAAAGTATCTTAGAAGAAATAATTGCTGAAAACTTCCCCAAACTGGGGGAGGAAATAATCGAACAGACCACGGAAATACACAGAACCCCCAACAGAAAGGATCCAAGAAGGAAAACACCAAGACACATAATAATTACAATGGCAAAGATCAAGGACAAAGAAAGAGTGGTAAAGGCAGCTAGAGAGAAAAAGGTCACCTATAAAGGGAAACCCATCAGGCTAACATCAGATTTCTCAACAGAAACCCTACAGGCCAGAAGAGAATGGCATGATATATTTAATAAAATGAAACAGAAGGGCCTTGAACCAAGGATACTGTATCCAGCACGACTATCATTCAAATATGACGGTGGGATTAAACAATTCCCAGACAAACAAAAGCTGAGGGAATTTGCTTTCCACAAACCACCTCTACAGAATATCTTACAGGGACTGCTCTAGATGGGAGCACTCCTAGAAAGAGCACAGCACAAAACACCCAACATATGAAGAATCGAGGAGGAGGAACAAGAAGGGAGAGAAGAAAAGAATCTCCAGACAGTGTATATAACAGCTCAATAAGCGAGCTAAGTTAGGCAGTAAGATACTAAAGAGGCTAACCTTGAACCTTTGGTAACCACGAATTTAAAGCGTGCAATGGCAATAAGTACATATCTTCAATAGTCACCCTAAATGTTAATGGGTTGAATGCACCAATCAAAAGACACAGAGTAATAGAATGGATAAAAAAGCAAGACCCATCTATATGCTGCTTACAAGAAACTCACCTCAAACCCAAAGACATGTACAGACTAAAAGTCAAGGGATGGAAAAACATATTTCAAGCAAACAACAGTGAGAAGAGAGCAGGGGTTGCAGTACTAATATCAGACAAAATAGACTTCAAAACAAAGAAAGTAACAAGAGATAAAGAAGGACACCACATAATGATAAAGGGCTCAGTCAAACAAGAGGATATAACCATTCTAAATATATATGCACCCAACACAGGAGCCCCAGCATATGTGAAACAAATACTAAAAGAACTAAAGGGGGATATAGACTGCAGTGCATTCATTCTAGGAGACTTCAATACACCACTCATCCCAAAGGATAGATCCACTGGGCAGAAAATAAGTAAGGACACGGAAGCACTGAACAACACAGTAGAGCAGATGGACCTAATAGACATCTATAGAACTCTACATCCAAAAGCAACAGGATATACATTCTTCTCAAGTGCACATGGAACATTCTCCAGAATAGACCACATACTAGGCCACAAAAAGAGCCTCAGTAAATTCCAAAAGATTGAAATCCTACCAACCAACTTTTCAGACCACAAAGGCATAAAACTAGAAATAAACTATACAAAGAAAGCAAAGAGGAAACACATGGAGGCTTAACAACACGCTCCTAAATAATCAGTGGATCAATGACCAAATCAAAATGGAGATCCAGCAATATATGGAAACAAATGACAACAACAACACTAAGCCCAACTTCTGTGGGACACAGCAAAAGCAGTCTTAAGAGGAAAGTATATAGCAATCCAAGCATATTTTAAAAAGGAAGAGCAATCCCAAATGAATGGTCTAATATCACAATTATCGATATTGGAAAAAGAAGAACAGATGAGGCCTAAGGTCAGCAGAAGGAGGGACATAATAAAGATCAGAGAAGAAATAAATAAAATTGAGAAGAATCAAACAATAGCAAAAATCAATGAAAGCAAGAGCTGGTTCTTTGAGAAAATAAACAAAATAGATAAGCCTCTAGCCAGACTTATTAAGAAGAAAAGAGAGTCAACACAAATCAACAGTATCAGAAATGAGAAAGGAAAAATCACGACGGACCTCACAGAAATACAAAGAATTATTAGAGAATACTATGAAAATCTATATGCTAACAATCTGGGAAACCTAGGAGAAATGGACAACTTCCTAGAAAAATACAACCTTCCAAGATTGACCCAGAAAGAAACAGAAAATCTAAACACACCAATTACCAGCAACGAAATGGAAGCGGTAATCAAAAAACTACCAAAGAACAAAACCCCTGGGCCAGATTTAATTTACCTCAGAATTTTATCAGACATGCAGGGAAGACATAATACCCATTCTCCTTAAAGTTTTCCAAAAAATAGAGGAGGAGGGGATACTCCCAAACTCATTCTATGAAGCTAACATCACCCTAATACCAAAACCAGGCAAAGATCCCACCAAAAAAGAAAACTACAGACCAATATCCCTGATGAACGTAGATGCAAATATACTCAACAAAATATTAGCAAACCGAATTCAAAAATACATCAAAAGATCATACACCATGACCAAGTGGGATTTATCCCAGGGATGCAAGGATGGTACAACATTCGAAAGTCCATCAACATCATCCACCACATCAACAAAAAGAAACACAAAAACCACATGATCATCTCCATAGATGCTGAAAAAGCATTTGACAAAGTTCAACATCCACTCATGATAAAAACTCTCAGCAAAATGGGAATAGAGGGCAAGTACCTCAACATAATAAAGGCCATCTATGATAAACCCACAGCCAACATTATATTGAACAGCGAGAAGCTGAAAGCATTTCCTCTGAGATCGGGAACTAGACAGGGATGCCCACTCTCTCCACTGTTATTTAACATAGTACTGGAGGTCCTAGCCACGGAAATCAGACAAAACAAAGAAATACAAGGAATCCAGATTGGTAAAGAAGAAGTTAAACTGTCACTATTTGCAGATGACATGATACTGTACATAAAAAACCCTAAAGACTCCACCCCAGAACTACTAGAACTGATATCGGAATACAGCAAAGTTGCAGGATACAAAATCAACACACAGAAATCTGTGGCTTTCCTATATACTAACAATGAACCAACAGAAAGAGAAATCAGGAAAACAACTCCATTCACAATTGCATCAAAAAAAATAAAATACCTCGGAATAAACCTAACCAAAGAAGTGAAAGACTTATACTCTGAAAACTACAAGTCACTCTTAAGCGAAATTAAGGGGACACTAACAGATGGAAACTCATCCCATGCTCGTGGCTAGGAAGAATTAATATCGTCAAAATGGCCATCCTGCCCAAAGCAATATACAGATTTGATGCAATCCCTATGAAACTCCCAGCAACATTCTTCAATGAACTGGAACAAATAATTCAAAAATTCATATGGAAACACCAAGGACTCCGAATAGCCAAAGCAATCCTGAGAAAGAAGAATAAAGTAGGGGGGATCTCACTCCCCAACTTCAAGCTCTACTATGAAGCCATAGTAATCAAGACAATTTGGTACTGGCAAAAGAGCAGAGCCACAGACCAATGGAACAGACTAGAGAATCCAGACATTAACCCAGACATATATGGTCAATTAACATTTGATAAAGGAGCCATGGACATACAATGGCAAAACGACAGTCTCTTCAACAGGTGGTGCTGGCAAAACTGGAGAGCTACATGTAGGAGAATGAAACTGGACCATTGTCTAACCCCATATACAAAAGTAAACTCAAAATGGATCAAAGACCTGAATGTAAGTCATGAAACCTTAAACCCTTGGAAGAAAACATAGGCAAAAACCTAAAGAAAAGCCCTTTTCTTATGGCTGAGTAGTATTCCATTGTGTATATGTACCACATCTTCTTAATCCATTCATCTATCGATGGACATTTACGTTGCTTCCAATTCTTGGCTATTGTAAATAGTGCTGCGATAAACATAGGGGTGCACTGATCTTTCTCATACTTGATTGCTGCATTCTTAGGGTAAATTCCTAGGAGTGCAATTCCTGGGTCAAATGGTAAGTCTGTTTTGAGCATTTTGATGTACCTCCATATTGCTTTCCACAATGGTTGAACTAACTTACACTCCCACCAGCAGTGTAGGTGGGTTCCCCTTTCTCCACAGCCTTGCCAACATTTGTTGTTGTTTGTGTTTTGGATGGCAGCCATCCTTACTGGCGTGAGGTGATACCTCATTGTAGTTTTAATTTGCATTTCTCTGATAATTAGTGATGTGGAGCATCTTTTCATGTGTCTGTTGGCCATCTGTATTTCTTTTTTGGAGAACTGTCTGTTCAGTTCCTCTGCCCATTTTTAATTGGGTTATATGTTTTTTGTTTGTGGAGGTGTGTGAGCTCTTTATATATTCTTGACGTCAAGCCTTTATCTGATCTGTCATTTTCAAATATATTCTCCCATACTGTAGGGATCCTTTTTGTTCTATTGATGGTGTCTTTTGCTGTACAGAAGATTTTCAGCTTAATATAGTCCCACTTACTCAATTTTGCTGTTGTTTTCCTTGCCCGGGGAGATATGTTCAAGAAGAGGTCACTCATGTTTATGTCTAAGAGGTTTCTGCCTATGTTTTCTTCCAAGAGTTTAATGGTTTTGTGACTTACATTCAGGTCTTTGATCCATTTTGAGTTTACTTTTGTATATGGGGTTAGACAATGGTCCAGTTTCATTCTCCTACATGTAGCTGTCCAGTTTTGCCAGCACCATCTGTTGAAGAGACTGTCATTTCGCCATTGTATGTCCATGGCTCCTTTATCAAATATTAATTGACCATATATGTCTGGGTTAATGTCTGGATTGTCTAGTCTGTTCCATTGGTCTGTGGCTCTGTTCCTGTGCCAGTACCAAATTGTCTTGATTACTATGGCTTTATAGTAGAGCTTGAAGTTGGGGAGTGAGATCCCCCCTAGTTTATTCTTCTTTCTCAGGTTTGCTTTGGCTATTCGGGTTCTTTGGTGTTTCCATATGAATTTTTGAATTATTTGTTCCAGTTCATTGAAGAATGTTGCTGGTAGTTTCATAGGGATTGCATCAAATCTGTATATTGCTTTGGGCAGGATGGCCATTTTGACGATATTAATTCTTCCTAGCCACGAGCATGGGATGAGTTTCCATCTGTTAGTGTCCCCTTTAATTTCTCTTAAGAGTGACTTGTAGTTTTCAGAGTATAAGTCTTTCACTTCTTTGGTTAGGTTTATTCCGAGGTATTTTATTTTTTTTTGATGCAATTGTGAATGGAGTTGTTTTCCTGATTTCTCTTTCTGTTGGTTCATTGTTAGTATATAGGAAAGCCACAGATTTCTGTGTGTTGATTTTGTATCCTGCAACTTTGCTGTATTCCGATATCAGTTCTAGTAGTTCTGGGGTGGAGTCTTTAGGGTTTTTTATGTACAGTATCATGTCATCTGCAAATAGTGACAGTTTAACTTCTTCTTTACCAATCTGGATTCCTTGTATTTCTTTGTTTTGTCTGATTTCCGTGGCTAGGACCTCCAGTACTATGTTAAATAACAGTGGAGAGAGTGGGCATCCCTGTCTAGTTCCCGATCTCAGAGGAAATGCTTTCAGCTTCTCGCTGTTCAATATAATGTTGGCTGTGGGTTTATCATAGATGGCCTTTATTATGTTGAGGTACTTGCCCTCTATTCCCATTTTGCTGAGAGTTTTTATCATGAGTGGATGTTGAACTTTGTCAAATGCTTTTTCAGCATCTATGGAGATGATCATGTGGTTTTTGTGTTTCTTTTTGTTGATGTGGTGGATGATGTTGATGGACTTTCGAATGTTGTACCATCCTTGCATCCCTGGGATGAATCCCACTTGGTCATGGTGTATGATCCTTTTGATGTATTGCTGAATTCGGTTTGCTAATATTTTGTTGAGTATTTTTGCATCTACGTTCATCAGGGATATTGGTCTGTAGTTTTCTTTTTTGGCGGGGTCTTTGCCTGGTTTTGGTATTAGGGTGATGTTAGCTTCATAGAATGAGTTTGGGAGTATCCCCTCCTCCTCTATTTTTTGGAAAACTTTAAGGAGAATGGGTATTATGTCTTCCCTGCATGTCTGATAAAATTCTGAGGTAAATACATCTGGCCAGGGGGTTTTGTTGTTTGGTAGTTTTTTGATTACCGCTTCCATTTCGTTGCTGGTAATTGGTGTGTTTAGATTTTCTGTTTCTTCCTGGGTCAATCTTGGAAGGTTGTATTTTTCTAGGAAGTTGTCCATTTCTCCTAGGTTTCCCAGATTGTTAGCATATAGATTTTCATAGTATTCTCTAATAATTCTTTGTATTTCTGTGGGGTCCGTCGTGAGTTTTCCTTTCTCATTTCTGATACTGTTGATTTGTGTTGACTCTCTTTTCTTCTTAATAAGTCTGGCCAGAGGCTTATCTATTTTGTTTATTTTCTTGAAGAACCAGCTCTTGTTTTCATTGATATTTGCTATTGTTTGATTCTTCTCAATTTTATTTATTTCTTCTCTGATCTTTATTATGTCCCTCCTTCTGCTGACCTTAGGCCTCATCTGTTCTTCTTTTTCCAATTTCGATAATTGTGACATTAGACCATTCATTTGTGATTGCTCTTCCTTTTTAAAGTATGCTTGGATTGCTATATACTTTCCTCTTAAGACTGCTTTTGCTGTGTCCCACAGAAGTTGGGGCTTAGTGTTGTTGTTGTCGTGTGTTTCCATATATTGCTGGATCTCCATTTTGATTTGGTCATTGATCCATTGGTTATTTAGGAGCGTGTATTTAAGCCTCCATGTGTTTGTGAGCCTCTTTGCTTTCTTTGTACAGTTTATTTCTTGTTTTATGCCTTTGTGGTCTGAAAAGTTGGTTGGTAGGATTTCAATCTTTTGGAATTTACTGAGGCTCTTTTTGTGGCCTAGTATGTGGTCTATTCTGGAGAATGTTCCATGTGCACTTGAGAAGAATGTATATCCTGTTGCTTTTGGATGTAGAGTTCTATAGATGTCTATTAGGTTCATCTGCTCTACTGTGTTGTTCAGTGCTTCCGTGTCCTTTCTTATTTTCTGCCCTGTGGATCTATCCTTTGGGATGAGTGGTGTATTGAAGTCTCCTAGAATGAACGCATTGCAGTCTATTTCCCCCTTTAGTTCTGTTAGTATTTGTTTCACATATGCTTGGGCTCCTGTGTTGGGTGCATATATATTTAGAATGGTTATATCCTCTTGTTTGACTGAGCCCTTTATCATTATGTGGTGTCCTTCTTTATCTCTTGTTACTTTCTTTGTTTTGAAGTCTATTTTGTCTGATATTAGTACTGCAACCCCTGCTTTCTTCTCGCTGTTGTGTGCCTGAAATATGTTTTTCCATCCCTTGACTTTTAGTCTGTACATGTCTTTGGGTTTGAGGTGAGTTTCTTGTAAGTAGCATATAGATGGGTCTTGCTTTTTTATCCATTCTATTACTCTGTGTCTTTTGATTGGTGCATTCAACCCATTAACATTTAGGGTGTCTGTTGAAAGATATGTACTTATTGCCATTGCAGGCTTTAAATTTGTGGTTACCAAAGGTTCAAGCTTAGCCTCTTCAGTATCTTACTGCCTAACTTAGCTCGCTTATTGAGCTTTTATATACACTGTCTGGAGATTTTTTCCTTCTCTCCCTTCTTTTTCCTCCTCCTCCTTTCTTCATATGGTGGGTGTTTTGTTCTGTGCTCTTTCTAGGATTGCTCCCATCTAGAGCAGTCCCTGTAAGATGTTCTGTAGAGGTGGTTTGTGGAAAGCAAATTCCCTCAGCTTTTGTTTGTCTCGGAATTGTTTAATCCCATCGTCATATTTGAACGATAGTCATGCTGGATACAGTATCCTTGGTTCAAGGCCCCTCTGTTTCATTGTATTAAATATATCATGCCATTCTCTTCTGGCCTGTAGGATTTCTGTTGAGAAATCTGATGTTAGCCTGATGGGTTTCCCTTTATAGGTGACCTTTTTCTCTCTAGCTGCCTTTAAAACTCTTTCCTTGTCCTTGATCTTTGCCATTTTAATTATTATGTGTCTTGGTGTTGTCCTCCTTGGATCCTTTCTGTTGGGGATTCTGTGTATTTCTGTGGTCTGTTCGATTATTTCCTCCCCCAGTTTGGGGAAGTTTTCAGCAATTATTTCTTCTAAGATACTTTCCATCTCTTTTCCTCTCTCTTCTTCTTCTGGGACCCCTATAATATGGATATTGCTCCTTTTGGATTGGTCACACGGTTCTCTTAACATTGTTTCATTCCTGGAGATCCTTTTGTCTCTCTCTATGTCAGCTTCTATGCGTTCCTGTTCTCTGATTTCTATTCCATCAATGGCCTCTTGCATTCTATCCATTCTGCTTATAAACCCTTCCAGAGTTTGTTTCATTTCTGCGATCTCCTTTCTGGCATCTGTGATCTCCCTCCGGACTTCATCCCATTTCTCTTGCGTATTTCTCTGCATCTCTGTTAGCATGTTTATGATTCTTATTTTGAATTCTTTTTCAGGAAGACAGGTTAGGTCTGTCTCCTTCTCTGGTGTTGTCTCTGTGATCTTTGTCTGCCTGTAGCTTTGCCTTTTCATGGTGATAGGAATAGTTTGCAGAGCTGGGATGAGTGACGGCTGGAGGAACTTCCTTTCTTGTTGGTTTGTGGTCCTCCTTTCCTGGGAGAACAGCGACCTCTAGTGGCTTGTGCTGGCAGCTGCGCGCACAGAGGGTTTGTGCTTCCTGCCCGGCTGCTATGGAGTTAATCTCCGCTGTTGCTGTGGGCGTGGCCTGGCTCGGGCAGCTACTCCTGCGTTGGAGCAGGAGTGGCTGGGAGGCTATTTATCTCCGTAAGGGTCCTCACTGCTCCCTGCAGCCCAGGCGTTAGGGTGCCCAGAGATCCCCGGATTCCCTACCTCTGGATTAAGTGTCCCGCCCTGCCCCTTTAAGACTTCCAAAAAGCACCCGCCAAAACAAAACAACGACCACCAAAAAAGAAAAGTAATATATTTTTAAATTTAAAAAAAAAAATTTTTTTTTAATTAAAAAAAAAGTGGTCGCTCGTTTTTCTTTATTTTTTGGTGCCAGCCTCAGGCCTCTGCTCACTGGTGTTGCTGCCCTGTTTCCCTAGTATTGGGGTCCCTATCCCTTTAAGACTTCCAAAAAAGCGCTTGCCAAAACAAAACAGAAAAAAAAGAAAAAATTGGTCGCGCGCTTTTCTTATGTCCTCTGGACCCGGCCTCCGGTGCCCGCTCACTGTTCTTGCTGCCCTGTTTCCCTAGTATCCAGGGCCCCCTGCGCACGTACTGTGTCTGTGCTCTGGCCGAGATAGCTGGGGCTGGGTGTTTGGCAGTCCTGGGCTCCGTCTCCCTCCCGCTCTGACTCCTCTTCTCCCACCGGGAGCTGGGTGGAGGGGCGCTCGGCTCCCGCCGGGCCGGGGCTTGTATCTTACCCCCTTCGTGAGGCGCTGGGTTCTCTCAGGTGCGGATGTGGTCTGGATATTGTCCTGTGTCCTCTGGTCTTTATTCTAGGAAGGGTTGTCTTTGTTATATTTTCATAGATATATGTTGTTTTGGGAGGAGATTTCCGCTGCTCTACTCACGCCGCCATCTTCCGCCCCTCCGCCGGTATCTTTTCTTAAACCTCATGAATCAACCCCTGCTAGTGTCCAAGATTTCTTCTACACCTTCCTTACCTCTCTCAGCCTTCACAGACTTGAAGAGAATTACGGCCTTGCTCTGGATTAGGCTTTGGCTTAAGGGAATGTTGTGGCTGATTGGATCATCAACACCACTAAAAATTTTTGCGTATTGGCAATAGTTGTTTTGTTTTCTTATCATTCTTGTGTTCATTGCAGTAGCACTTTCAATTTCCTTTAAGAACTTATCCTTTGCATTCACTATTTGGCTAAATGTTTGGTGCAAGAGGTCCAGGTTTGGACTTTTGACATTCTTTCCTCAGTAAACTTAATCATTTCTAGCTTTTGTTATGAAGTGAGAGAAGTGTGACTGTTCCTTTCATTTGAACACTGAGACCAGTGTAGGTTATTAATTGGCCTAATTTCAATATTGTGTCTCAGGGAATAGGGAAGTCCAAAGAGAAGGAGAGAGATGGGGGAATAGCCAATCAGTGGAGCTGTGAGAACACTCAAGCATTTATCAGTTAAGTTCACTGGCCTATATGGGTGTGGTTGTAATGCCCAAAACAATTACAATAGTAACATAAAAGATCACTGATCACAGATCCCCATAACAAATATAACACTGAAAAAAGAGTCTGAATATCATGAGAATTATGATTTTCAGTCCTAAGTAAGACCAGTCCTTGTGTGTCTCACACAAGGACTGTGACACACACAAAAAGTGAGCAAATGCTGTTGGGAAAATTATGCAGATAGACTTGCTCAATGCAAGGTTGCTACCATCTTCAATTTGTAAAAAATGCAATATCTGCAAAGCACAAAAAAGTGAAGTGCAATAAAATAATATTTGCCTATACTTAAAATGTTTCAACCAGAAAATAAGTTAATATGGTGACTAAGCAGATTACTGGGAAGAGTAGGAAGCTACTACTGACATCATAGTCACCTCACAGTCCCCAGGCTGAAGAAGGTGGTATGCAGTTTGAGAGCTTCAGCAAGCCACTGCTGCTGGTCAGCCACAGCATTTCCAAAGCAAGAATATGTTCTGTCTCTTTTTTACCTTCTGGATGTCACTCATTGCTTTTCATCTGCAGGGAAGGGAACAGAGAAAAGAAAACTTTTTTTCCTGAGGGAAAGGAAATTGTGCTTCGCTCAGACCACTAGAGGTTTACTAGCGCTGGTTGAAGGATAGAATCACAGAGAAAGCCCTTTAGGTGAGACACACAAGGACTGGTCTTACTTAGGACTGAGGATAAAGGAGGAAGTAGAGAATATTCCCACCCTTTGTCACCAGACTAGCTAGCAATGACTAACAAGTAATAGCAGTCATCATGGTGGGGGTGAGGGTAGGAAGAAAAAAAGACTCAGGTTCAGGTTCAGAGAAGACAAAACTTGAGAGTGAAATGAAACATTGAAAAATATCCTTTGGAAACTCAACCCCCACCATAAGCAAGGTAATGTTAGAGGAATCTGAAGTTAGTCATATGTTAAAAGTAAACAGAACTAACAATCAAACCGGATGCAACTCGATGAGTTTGACTCAACTCCTCACATTAAATGTATGGTAGAAGAAGAGGTATGCCCAATTCCAGGCATAAATGCGATATACCCAGTCTTTATTTTCCCACACATGATATCTAGTTTCAACCAAAAATTGTGAGATATACCAAAATGCAAGAGAAAACAGCCTTTTGTCAAGAGACAATGCAATCTGAGGAAACCAGATATTGGTGCTATTAGGCAGGGTATTAAAAGAAAAAACATGTATGATTAGTGTATTAAAGGTTCTAGTGTGAAATATGGCTGGCATACAAGAACATATGGGAGATTTTAGCAGAGAAATGGAGACTGTAAGAAAGTATGAAATGGAATTGTCAGAAATAAAGATATAGAAACAAAGATAAGATGAGTCAAAAGAAATTATTCAAACTAAATGTAAGATAGGAAACCATAAAACTCCTAAAAGAAAATATAGGCAGTAAGATCTTGGAGTTCAGTTTAAGCAATATGTTTGGGGGTCTGTTTCCTCAGGTAAGGGCAACAAAATAAAAAATAAACAAACGGGAATACAGCAAACTAAAATGTTTTTTGTACATTGAATGAAACCATCAACAAAACAAAAAGGCAACCTGCTGAATGCAAGAAGATATTTGAAAATGATATAACCAATAATGGGTTAATATCCAAAATATATAAGGAAGTCATGCAACTCAATGTTGAACAACTAAATCCAATTACAAAATGGAAAGAGGATCTGAACAGATATTTCTCCAACGAAGACATACAGGTAGCCAAAAGATCCATGAAAACATACTCAACATCACTCATCATCAGAAAGTGAAAATCAAAGCCACCATTTGAAATGAACTGTTATAATGGCTATTATAAAATTACAAGAAGTAACAAGTGTTGGTGAGGATGTAGAGAAAGGGGAACTGTTGTACACTTTTGATGGGAATGCAAAATGCTACAGCCACTGTGGAAAACATCATGGAGGTTCCTCAAAAAAAGTAAAACTAAAGCTATCATATAATCTAGCAATTCCACTTCTGACTATTTATCCAAAGAAAACAAAAACACTAATTCAAAAAGGTATATGCACCCCTATGTTCATTGCAGAATTATTTATAATAGCCAAGATGTAGAAGCAACCCAATATCTATCATCTATTGATACATGAATGGATAAAGAAGATGTGGTATGTATACAATGGAATATTACTCAGCCATAAAAAATAATGATATTTTGACTTTTGCAACATGGATGGACCTAGAGGGTATTATACTAGGTCAAAAAAGTCAGACAGAGAAAGACAAATACTGTATGACCTCATTTATATGTGGAATCTAAAAAAAACCACAAAACCCTAGAAATAGACTCATAGATACAAAGAACAATTTGGTGACTGCCAGAGGAGAGAGGGATGGGAAGGGATTGGCAAAACAGGGGAAAAGGATTAAAAGGTAAGAAATTCCTTCTGTAAAATAGTAAGACACAGAGATACAATATACAGTATAGGGATTATAGTTAATAATATGTAACAGCTTTGTTTGGTGACAGATGGTAGCTAGATTTGTCCTGTTGATCATATAGTAACTTATATATTGAATCACTATGTTGTACACCTGAAAGGAATATAATACTGTATGTCAACTACAATTTTAAAAAATGTAATTATTCCAACTAAAATACAAAGAGTGAAAACAATACAGAACATCCAAGAACTGTGGGACAATGTCAAATGGTCTAATACATGAACAATTGGAATCCTAGAATGAAAGAAGGGAGAGAACAGGGAGAATAAATATTTGAAAAGGTAGTGGCTGAGCATTCTTTGCCCCACACACATAATGAGATATTTAAACGATACATCCAAAAAGCTGATGGATCACTCAAGGGTATAAATACTAAGAAAGAAGGAAGGGAGGAAGGGAGGAAGGGGAGAAGGGGGAAGAGAGAGAGGAGGGTAGGGAGGTAGAAGGAAGAACATGGAAGGAAAGAAGAAAACACCAAGACACATCATATTTAAACTGCTGAAACCAATGATATAGATAAAATCCATAAGATATTATATACAGAGGAACAAAAGTAAGAATTATAGCAGACTTCTTATTAGAAACTAAGCCTGAGGATTCTGGCGTGGTATCTTTTGAAGTGCTGAAAGAAAAAAAAAAGGATCACCCCAGAATTAGTGCCCAGTTAATCTATCAATGAGAAATATAAAGACTTCATGGACAAGGAAAAGCAAGAGAATCCATTATCAACAAACTTTCACTATAAGAAATTTTAAAGGAGGTTCTTTAGGCAGAAGGACCGTGGTAACAGAAACTTGGATCTACACAAAGAAATTTTTAAAAAGTTGGAAATGGTAAAACTGAAGGTAAATTAACATTTATTTTACTTAGTTTAGTTATTCTAAAAGATAATCGACTAAAGAAAAATTAGTATCAATGTGTTGTATGTATACAATGTATAAATATTTATTAAAATGATTTTAATATTTTATTGATAATGCATATCAAGGTTTATTGTGACTTAAGATCATTCTTTACCACATCACTTACGTAAGCACTCACCAATCATTCAACAAATGACCTCCAGGGGTTTTAACATTTTAGAGAGAAAAAAGTTATGTCTAAAACGAAAACTCTAAATTCTCTCTAAAATGTTTATCTAAAATGAAACTTATTGTGTGAATACTTCACTGTGGTTCAATTTCCAGGCATGACTTACAGCTTTTCCCACTCTTGACATCCTTTGCACTTTGGAGAAAAAAAAGCTAAATTGCCCAATTTGATCCATAACAGTGTTCTTCATTTGTTTATACCAGACAGCTTTCCAATAGTAAGCTCTAAATTTATGGTATCATTTGTCTGCTTTCTTCCCACGCCATCTAAATTCCAGTTCTACTTTTTGTAAGATCAGATTTTTTTGATAGAAAAAAAGAGGGAGAGATTCAAAGAGGGGAGAATGAAAATCTTATAGCAGAAAAAGCTTTTATTATATAATTTGTCTTGGTTTAGGCAGAAATAGATTTGTAAAAAAAAACAGTTCATATTTTCAAATGCACATTCATGCATCTTTTTCTGTGCATAGAAATGGACTGTTATATCTCTAGGTTAAACCAAACATTTAACTCAGTGATTTTTATGTTAGACTGAGGGCAAAGGAAGCCTGCCACAACATTTTTGTGGTGCTTAGTAAATACACATTTGATACAAACAGAAATGATGTAATGTGGTAGGTAAATCAGAAACCCCATTCAAATTAGACCCCACTGTTTCAACAAAAAGCAACAGTTCGCCTACTCTCTGTTCATCCCACAAGCCTCTACAGACTTACTGTAACCTACAATGATCTCCAGTAAAACAAAAATGGAAAAAATTATTTTAAACTATTTCCCTTTGTGCTCACCGTAACTATAAAACAGTGTCTCGAGGACTGTTGCTTCATTGTGTCTTCTGGTTTCTAAGACAAAATGGGATTTCTGAATGGGTGTTGGGGTTCCCATTAGAGAATGATTTACCTAATTTTATTCACATCCCAAAGATTTCTGTTTTCTCCACCAGGTAATAGATCTAAACTTTACATCTTTTGTTTTCACTACTAGAAAAGTCTTTTCTTGCACATTTTGAAGACCAGCCTCCCAGGCTGAGAAGTAATAATAAAGATTTAAAAGGTTATCTAAAGTCTTTTATAAACAAGTTTATAGCTTTCTCAATTCTCTATATTTCAGTGCTTAAATGGTAGCTGCATTTGTACAATACAGCTACTATTTTCATCAACACAAGATGTCCCTAAATTACATTTCTAAATGTGTATGGAACAAATAATAACTGAATGGATTGTTTCATAAAATTCAGTCTGCCTTCCATAGCAAACAGGTATTTTCATTGGCTTCCAGAAAGACCCAAGCACATCTAATAGGTCTAAATTTTTGTTTCTAAATAAATATCATATCAAAATATCAGAAAGAGAGAGAAAAAAGAGCACAAATTCTAAGTGAAAACTCATGTAACCAATATTTAGATAAAAAAAGGAGCACTAATCCAATTCTGAAAGCCCCACTTGTCTCCTTCCTAGTGGCTATTGCCACCAAGTTAACTAGAACCCTGATTTCTATTACCACTGATTTACTTCTGCAAAATTTTTGTCTTTGTATAAATCAAATCATACCGTATAGACTTTTATATGTCTGGCTTCTTTAGCTCATCACATGTTCATGAGATTGATTCATACTATTTTATGTAGTAGGAGTTTGTTACTTATCATCACAGTGTAGTATTCTGTTGTACAAATATATCACCATTATTCATCTATTCAACTACTGATGCGTATCTATGTATCTATGTATCTATCTATATATCATCTATCCTTATTATACTGGATAGGATTTGCAGCACAATGTTGAATACAAATAGTGATGGTAGTGGGCAAACTTTTCACACCTATTCCTAAAGCCAAGGGGAAGTGTACAATATTTCACATTGAGGTATGATTTCTGTTAGTTTTTTATAAATATTCTTTAAGGTAATTCCCTTTTTACTAGTTTTCATTTTGGGTAAATATTTTTTGCTACAGAAAATCCCTTTTAATTCTAGTTTGCCTAGAGGTTTATTTTTCCGCGTATGCTCTTACATTTTATCAATTTTTTTTCCTACACCTATTGAAACCCATAGTAATGATCCCTGTTTTGTCCCTGGTGTTATTTGTGGCTTTTCTGTTTTTCATTGTTTAGTCTTGCTAGAAGAATATCAACTCACTGTTCTTTCCAAATCATCTACTTTTTGATTCATGGATTTTTCTATTGCATGTATGTTTTCTACATCTATTTTTGTCTTTTTATTGTTTATTGTCTTTATTCTCATTATATTTTTCTGCCTTTTATTTCTTGAATTTAATTTGCTGCCTTTTTCTTCCTAATTGAGATGTATACCTAAAGAATTGATTTTCAAACTTTCTTCTTCCCTAATTTATAAATTTAAGTTATAAATTTCCCTGTAAGCACAGCAATAGCTAAATTTTATGTCTGGAAATATATTTCAATTATTATTCAGTTCAAATATTTTAATATACATTATTCATATTTGACTCATTACATAGAAATGTGTTGCTAATTTCTAGACATTTGAGGATTTTATATTTAATTTAGTTATTGATTTCTAAATTTATTCCAGTCTGATCAAATAGTGTATTTGAATTGTTAGGATCCTTTGAAATTTGTTGTTTAGCTTTTTGACCCCCAATATGTTTCTGCTTTGTGTTTTCTAATTTAATTTGGTGTTTTTTTCTTCCTTCTTGAGATATATACCTAAACAATAGATTTTCAAACTTTCTGCCTTCCTAATTTATAAATTTATGTTATAAATCTTTGTAAATTTTCTACATACACTCACTAAAATTATGTACTCATTCTTTGGTATATTTTAACAAAACAGTATATTGTGTTGGTCAGATCTATAACCTTCCTAATTTTCTGGATGTTTGTTTCATTATTAAAAAGATCTATTAAGTTATCCCTCTTTGATCATGGATTTGTATATTCCTCTTTTCAAAATTTGTCAATTTTTGTTTTACATGCTATGATGCTATTTTAGTAGGTCTAAAAAAATGGAATTTTTATATCTTCCTTGTGGATGGACCCTTTTATTTTTATGAGAAATTCCTTTTCATCTCTAAGAATGTTTCTTTCCCTAAAGAAGATCTTATCCAACATGAGTGCAGCAGAACCAGTTTTCTTTGGCAAGTGTTTGTATGGCAAGTGTTTTCTTTGGCAAGTGTTTGTATGGAGAAAGTGTGTTTCTGTCTCATAAACAGCATATATATCTAGCCTTAAAAATATTTTTATTGTCTGACAGTCTTTATCTTTTAACTAGAATATTGAGATCATTTATATTTTTAGTTGCTGAAATATTTGGTTTTATATCTACCTTATTAATATTTGTTTTATTTATCTCATTTTTTTTCTGTTCCTTTTTCTCTCCTTTTTGCTTTCTTTAGATCAACCAGTCTTAGGTTAAGTTTTCTAGAAACAGAGCCTGAGGTGGGGATTTGGACGCACTTCATTTATTAAAGGAATGCTTTTGGAAAGGAAGGAGTAAAGGATGCAGTATAAGGCAGGGAAAAGAGCTGAGCTACGGTGTGGGTCACCCCATGGGAACTTTGCAGTTTGAACTGTACCCCAGAGCTGGAACAAATTTCTGCCAAGGGTGCTAGCCTTTTTTGCCCTGAGCCAGTCGTCGTTGTCCTAGTGGGGTTGGGAGCATAACCTCCTGGGGGAGCTGGTTGCTCTTCGGTAAGGGCAAATCTCCAGGTAAGGGAACCTGCGGCATCAGTAGGGAACACTCAGAACAGCTGGAGAACAGGCACACTGGCCAGCGAAAGGGGATCTGCGCAGGGACCTGTACTCTACTAATTGTATTTAGTATCCCATCTTTTCCATTTTTACACTTGATTTTATAGCACTCTACTTTTACTTTTAGTGATTACTGTAAAGATTGCAAGCTATTTCTTTGACTTATTAGAATCAAATACTATTTTGTCCAATAGGGTAGCCACTAGCCACCTGTGGTTATAGACCACTTGAAATGTGGTTAGTTTGAATTGAGTTTTGCTGTTAAGTACAAAATATACATTTAACATGGCAGATTTAGTGCAAGAAATTATGTACAAATTTTTTTACATAATTGATTTTACATAATTGAATTGATTATACGTCAAAATTATTTTTTGTTTACATTAAAATTGACTCTACTCATTTCGTTTTGCCTTTTCTAATATGACTACTAGAAAACTGAAATTACATACAAGATTTGCACTATATCTCAATGGGCCAACTCTTATATAAACTGGTGCTTTTACTACTTCCCAAACAGTATTATAACCTTATAATTTTTTTACTCCTGCTCACATTTTGTTATTCCTACATGCATTTTAAATTTCACATATAAACCTTATACAAATACCATTGCTATTTTTCTATATAGTCACTAGTCACGTATGTTTGCCCATATTCTTGTTTACTTCGCCATTGGTCTCTATTCCTTCTGCATTTCCTTATTATTCTGGGATTATTTTTCTTCTGCCTGAAGAACTCACTTTTGTCTTTACTCTAATTTGGGTTTATTGTTGACAAATTCTTCCAGGTTTTGTTTGGAAATAGTTTCTTTCTTTTCCTATTTTTTAAAAATAAGATAGCCAAAGACATATCTTTTATTTGTTTTTATCTCCATGCTTGTGGGTGGAGAAAATGTCGATTAACCTCTTGTGACCTGACAAATTCACAAACATTTATGCATTTTAGAAAACAGTTATGCCAATTTAGATACCATGACCAGGACAACTTATGAAGTTAGCCAATCAATCAGAACTATAAGCGTTTTAGAAATGAAAGATTTTTTTCTTAATAATATGCAATTGCTGAAGTCCAGCTATTCTACAAAATTCCTTTGTTAGAATTCACTTTAACATGGACACTATGAAGCAAAATAACAGCTGCTTTTCTATTGCTACAATGAAAGAGGATATTTCCTTTCTTTTTCTTTAACCTTGTTGGTATTTTGTCATTCCAGGCTAAATTCTGTCACTTACTAATTAGCACCAAGAAATATCAAAGCTTGCTGAGGTTACAGAAACTGATGACAAGGAAAAAAACAGTCAAGTATTATTACCAGGAAAATATGGGATATGTAATTAGATCAGAAATAGGACTTATTCAGGACCAATAAAACAATATATACAGGTAAGTGCAATGAAGAATGAGAATAAGCCTGCTGTCAGTGGTCATGAAAAAGTTTCTTTTCAGAGTGTTTTTACCTTTTCATGCATATAGCATCTGTAACTACCATTGATGTCTCACTAAGCTGACGTTGATGATTTCCTTGTAAAAAGATGCAAAATATCTGGGTCCTTGATAACACCACTGAAGTGCTTAATCAACCAAGTATGAAGGCTACGCAACCAAGTATGAAGGCTGCCCAACCTATTAGACAAAATAAAAATGAAATAAAAGATGTCCTTGTTCTGTAAAGGTGACTTGAGGGGCTTCTGTTATAAGCCCAAATATTCAGTGAAAGAACATTATAAGGGAAAGGAAAAACAAAAATAAGTAAACCCAGTGAAACTATTCACAGAGAGAATGAGATAACATGGGAATACATCAGGCCCCATTTTTCCCTGAGGATGGTTCAGTGTGCACTGAGGTGATTTAAAGGTATAGATGATTGAACTAAAATGAGAGCAATTCCCTGGGAAGGCAAAAAGGGTCAACATACATTCAAGTCCCATTCTGTACCTTGTTTTATTTTATTTATTTATTTTTTGTAGATAATTATTTTTCATTGAAGGGTAGTTGACACACAGTATTACATTACATTAGTTTCAGGTGTACAACACAGTGATTCAACATTTATATACATGATAATTCTAGCTACCAGCTATCACCATACCAAGTTGTTACCATACTTTGACTATATTCCTTATGCTATACATTACATCCCGGTTACTTATTTATTTGACAATTGGAAGTGTGTACTTTTTTTTTGTTGTTGTTGTGAGGGCATCTCTCATACTTATTGATCAAATGGTTGTTAACGACAATAAAATTCTGTATAGGGGAGTCAATGCTCAATGCACAATCATTAATCCACCCCAAGCCTAATTTTCATCAGTCTCCAATCTTCTGAAGTGTAATGAACAAGTTCTTGCATGGAGAACAAATTCTTACATATTGAATAAGTTACATGGTGAGCAGTACAAGGGCAGTCATCACAGAAACTTCTGGTTTTGCTCATGCATTATGAACTATAAATAGTTCAAATATGAATATTCATTTGATTTTTATACTTGATTTATACGTGGATACCACATTTCTCTCTTTATTATTATTATTTTTAATAAAATGCTGAAGTGGTAGGTACATACAAGATAAAGGTAGAAAACATAGTCTAGTGTTCTAAGAGAGCAAATGTAGATATCAGGTGTGTGCCTGTAGACTATGTGTTAATCCAAGCTAGACAAGGGCAATAAAACACCCACGTATGCAGAAGATTTCTCTCAGAACAGGGGGGTGAGGTTCTAAGCCTCACCTCTGTTGATCCCCAATTTCTCACCTGATGGCCCCCCTGCGACTGTGACTATCTTAGGTTGTTCCTCCCTTGAGGAATCTTACCCGTCTCTGGCTAACCAGTCATCTTCCGGGGCCATACAGGGAAATGTAAAGTTGGTAAGTGAGAGAGAAGCCTTATTGTTTGAAAAGGTTAGCTTTTTACTTCTTTGCATATTTATGCCCTGTGGCTTCTATGCCCAGCATTGTCTTGAGGTGTCTTTACCACTTGGAAGAATTATGATACTTGGTAAATTCGATATGAGGCACGAATTCTACTTAAATGTTGTAATTAGGAAGGAAGAAGAAAAGCTATAGAAAGAGCAGGCGGAAGAAAACATGGGAAGATTGATTATTTCTTTGACATATCTTCTTGTAGAGTAACTTCAGCATGTATAGGCTTTAAGCTACTACTTAAACTGCACACACACATTAACATAATAGGAGTATAGTTACATAACCAAAGCATATCTGTAATTACCAGCCATCTCCAGTGAAACCAAGAAAGCCAGTTAGGCACCTTAGGCATTTGTGAAAACTTATCTATGATATGGTGGATATTGTCCAACTGAACTTGAACAGTCTGAGAGAAATCAGACAAATTAAGACAACCCATTCCTGGGGACTGTTCACATCCCATATGTTCTTTTAACTGTTAATAGTCTGTAGTTGTAAGATTTTGGAGTGCTACAATTTCCACTTCTCCTAATTCTTGATGAGATCCAACAGTATAGATCCAGTCAAATTTGTTGTTTTACTGTATGCACAGGCCAGCTTAGATATCTCCTTCTTCATTGCCATGGCAAGTCCAGGAACCAGTGGGATGAGTGCATCTACAGCTGTAGCAACGCATGGATCTTTGTTGGGGTTTTTTGATGATCATCTTCTGGCATGAGTCTTCCAGAGAGTGCTGATGTTGGAAGTTCTTTTTCATATCGTATCTTAGTTCATTTTCGGGGTAGCCCAGTTAGGCTTTGATCCTCTGTCAGTCCATTCTTGAGTTCTGTGATTCTGCTGCTGTTTTGTTCCTTCAGTTTTTCCTTTGTTCTTATATTCCACAGATGAGTGAAATCATTTGGTATTTCTCTTTCTCCGCTTGGCTTGTTTCACTGAGCATAATACCCTCCAGCTCCATCCATGTTGCTGCAAATGGTAGGATTTGCCCTTTTCTTATAGCTGAGTAGTATTCCATTGTGTATATGTACCACATCTTCTTTATCCATTCATCTATCAATGGACATTTAGGTTGCTTCCAATTCTTGGCTATTGTAAATAGTGCTGTGATAAACATAGGGTTTATCAAACTTGATTGCTGCATTCTTAGGGTAAATTACTAGGAGTGCAATTCCTGGGTCAAATGGTAAGTCTGTTTTGAGCATTTTGATGTACCTCCATACTGCTTTCCACAATGGTTGAACTAACTTACACTCCCACCAGCAGTGTAGGAGGGTTCCCCTTTCTCCACAGCCTCACCAACATTTGTTGTTGTTTGTCTTTTCTATGGCAGCTATCCTTACTGGTGTGAGGTGATACCTCATTGTAGTTTTAATTTGCATTTCTCTGATAATTAGCGATGCGGAGCATCATTTCATGTGTCTGTTGGCCATCTGTATTTCTTTTTTGGAGAACTGTCTGTTCAGTTCCTCTGCCCATTTGTTAATTGGGTTATATGTTTTTTGTTTGTTGAGGCGTGTAAGCTCTTTATATATTCTTGATGTCAAGCCTTTATATGATCTGTCATTTTCAAATATATTCTCCCATACTGTAGGGTTCCTTTCTGTTCTATTGATGGTGTCTTTTGCTGTACAGAGCTTTTCAGCTTAATATAGTCTCACTTGTTCATTTTTGCTGTTGTTTTCCTTGCCCGGGGAGGTATGTTCAAGAAGAGGTCACTCATGTTTATGTCTAAGAGGTTTTTGCCTATGTTTTCTTCCAAGAGTTTAATGGTTTCCTGACTTACATTCAGGTCTTTGATCCATTTTGAGTTTACTTTTGTATATGGGGTTAGACGATGGTCCAGTTTCATTCTCCTACATGTAGCTGTCCAGTTTTGCCAGCACCATCTGTTGAAGAGACTGTCATTTCGCCATTGTATGTCCATGGCTCCTTTATCAAATATTAATTGACCATATATGTCTGGGTTAATGTCTGGATTGTCTAGTCTGTTCCATTGGTCTGTGGCTCTGTTCTTGTGCCAGTACCAAATTGTCTTGATTACTATGGCTTTATAGTAGAGCTTGAAGTTGGGGAGTGAGATCCCGCCACTTTATTCTTCTTTCTCAGGATTGCTTTGGCTATTCAGGGTTTTTGGTGTTTCCATATGAACTTTTGAATTATTTGTCCCAGTTCATTGAAGAATGTTTCTGGTAGTTTCATAGGGATTTCATCAAATCTGTATATTGCTTTGGACAGGATGGCCATTTTGACGATATTAATTCTTCCTAGCCACGAGCATGGGATGAGTTTCCATCTGTTAGTGTCCCTTTTAATTTCTCTTAAGAGTGACTTGTAGTTTTCAGAGTATAAGTCTTTCACTTCTTTGGTTAGGTTTATTCCTAGGTATTTTATTTTTTTCGATGCAATTGTGAATGGAGTTGTTTTCCTGATTTCTCTTTATGTTGGTTTATTGCTAGTGTATAGGAAAGCCACAGATTTCTGTGTGTTGATTTTGTATCCTGCAACTTTGCTGTATTCCGATATCAGTTCTAGTAGTTTTGGGGTGGAGTCTTTAGGGTTTTTTATGTACAGTATCATGTCATCTGCAAATAGTGACAGTTTAACTTCTTCTTTACCAATCTGGATTCCATGTATTTTTGTGTTTTGTCTGATTGCCGTGGCTAGGACCTCCAGTACTATGTTAAATAACAGTGGGGAGAGTGGGCATCCCTGTGTAGTTCCCGATCTCAGCGGAAATGCTTTCAGCTTCTCGCTGTTCGATATAATGTTGGCTGTGGGTTTATCATAGATGGCCTTTATTATGTTGAGGTACTTGCCTCATAACTCACACAGTGGAGGATAACAGACATGTACCTTAAGTTCTTTGGTGAGGTTTTTTTTGCTGAGAGTTTTTTTCATGAATGAATGTTGAACTTTGTCAAATGCTTTTTTAGCATCTATGGGGTGATCATGTGGTTTTTGTCTTTCTTTTTGTTGATGTGGTGGATGATGTTGATGCACTTTCGAATGTTGTACCATCCTTGCATCCCTGGGATGAATCCCACTTGGTCATGGTGTATGATCCTTTTGATGTATTGCTGAATTCAGTTTGCTAATATTTTGTTGAGTATTTTTGCATCTACATTCATCAGGGATATTGGTCTGTAGTTTTCTTTTTTGGTGGGGTCTTTGCCTGGTTTTGGTATTAGGGTGATGTTAGCTTCATAGAATGAGTTTGGGAGTAACCCCTCCTCCTCTATTTTTTGGAAAACTTTACGGAGAATGGGTATTATGTCTTCCCTGTATGTCTGATAAAATTCCGAGGTAGATCCATCTGGCCCGGGGGTTTTGTTCTTTGGTTGTTTTTTGATTACCGCTTCAATTCCATTGCTGGTAATTGGTCTGTTTAGATTTTCTGTTTCTTTCTGGGTCAGTCTTGGAATGTTGTATTTTTCTAGGAAGTTGTCCTTTTCTCCTAGGTTTCCCAGCTTGTTAGCATATAGGTTTTCATAGTATTCTCTAATAATTCTTTGTATTTCTGTGGGGTCCGTTGTGATTTTTCCTTTCTCATTTCTGATACTGTTGATTTGTGTTGACTCTCTTTTCCTTTTTATAAGTCTGGCTAGAGGCTTATCTATTTTGTTTATTTTCTCAAAGAAGCAGCTCTTGGTTTCATTGATTTTTGCTATTGTTTTGTTTTTCTCAGTTTTATTTATTTCTTCTCTGATCTTTATTATGTCCCTCCTTCTGCTGACCTTAGGCCTCATTTGTTCTTCTTTTTCCAATTTCGATAATTGTGACATTAGACCATTCATTTGTGATTGCTCTTCCTTTTTAAAGTATGCTTGGATTGCTATATACTTTCCTCTTAAGACTGCTTTTGCTGTGTGCCACAGAAGTTGGGGCTTAGTGTTGTTGTTGTCGTGTGTTTCCATATATTGCTGGATCTCCATTTTGATTTGGTCATTGATCCATTGGTTATTTAGGAGCGTGTATTTAAGCCTCCATGTGTTTGTGAGCCTCTTTGCTTTCTTTGTACAGTTTATTTCTTGTTTTATGCCTTTGTGGTCTGAAAAGTTGGTTGGTAGGATTTCAATCTTTTGGAATTTACTGAGGCTCTTTTTGTGGCCTAGTATGTGGTCTATTCTGGAGAATGTTCCATGTGCACTTGAGAAGAATGTATATCCTGTTGCTTTTGGATGTAGAGTTCTATAGATGTCTATTAGGTTCATCTGCTCTACTGTGTTGTTCAGTGCTTCCGTGTCCTTACTTATTTTCTGCCCGGTGCATCTATCCTTTGGGATGAGTGGTGTGTTGAAGTCTCCTAGAATGAACGCATTGCAGTCTATTTCCCCCTTTAGTTCTGTTAGTATTTGTTTCACATATGCTGGGGCTCCTGTGTTGGGTGCATATATATTTAGAATGGTTATATCCTCTTGTTGGACTGAGCCCTTTATCATTATGTAGTGTCCTTCTTTATCTCTTGTTACTTTCTTTGTTTTGAAGTCTATTTTGTCTGATATTAGTACTGCAACCCCTGCTTTCTTCTCGCTGTTGTGTGCCTGAAATATGTTTTTCCATCCCTTGACTTTTAGTCTGTACATGTCTTTGGGTTTGAGGTGAGTTTCTTGTAAGCAGCATAGAGATGGGTCTTGCTTTTTTATCCATTCTGTTACTCTGTGTCTTTTGATTGGTGCATTCAGCCCATTAACAGTTAGGGTGACTGTTGAAAGATATGTACTTATTGCCTTTGCAGGCTTTAAATTCGTCGTTACCAAAGGTTCAAGGTTAGCCTCTTTAGTATCTTACTGCCTAACTTAGGTCGCTTATTGAGCTGTTATATACACTGTCTGGAGATTCTTTCCTTCTCTCCCTTCTTATTCTTCCTCCTCCATTCTTCATATGTTGGGTGTTTTGTGCTGTGCTCTTTCTAGGAGGGCTCCCATCTAGAGCAGTCCCTGTAAGATGTCCTGTAGAGGTGGCTTGTGGGAAGCAAATTCCCTCAGCTTTTGTTTGTCTGGGAATTGTTTAATCCAACCATCATATTTGAATGATAGTCGTGCCGCATACAGTATCCTTGGTTCAAGGCCCTTCTGTTTCATTGTATTAAATATATCATGCCATTCTCTTCTGGCCTGTAGGGTTTCTGTCGAGAAGTCTGATTTTAGCCTGATGGGTTTTCCTTTAAAGGTGACCTTTTTCTCTCTAGCTTCCTTTAAAACTCTTTCCTTGTCCTTGATCTTTGCCATTTTAATGTTATGTATCTTGGTGTGTCCTCCTTGGATCCTTTCTGTTGGGGGTTCTGTGTATTTCTGTGGTCTGTTCGATTATTTCCTCCCCCAGTTTGGGTAAGTTTTCAGCAATTATTTCTTCCAAGATACTTTCCATCCCTTTTCCTCTCTCTTCTTCTTCTGGTACCCCTATAATACGGATATTGTTCCTTTTGTGTTGGTCACACAGTTCTCTTAAGATTGTTTCATTCCTGTAGATCCTTTTATCTCTCTCTATGTCAGCTTCTATGCGTTCCTGTTGTCTGGTTTCAGTTCAATCAATGGTCTCTTGCATCCTATCCATTCTGCTTATAAACCCTTCCAGAGTTTGTTTCATTTCTGCGATCTCCTTTCTGGCATCTGTGATCTCCCTCCGGACTTCATCCCGTATCTCTTGCGTATTTCTCTGCATCTCTGTCAGCATGTTTATGATTCTTATTTTGAATTTTTTTTCAGGAAGACTGGTTAGGTCTGTCTCCTTCTCTGGTGTTGTCTCTGTGATCTTTGTCTGCCTGTAGCTTTGCCTTTTCATGGTGATAGGAATAGTTTGCAGAGCTGGGACGAGTGACGGCTGGAAGAACTTCCCTTCTTGTTGGTTTGTGGCCCTCCTCTCCTGGTAGAACAGCGGCCTCTAATGGCTTGTGCTGGGCAGCTGCATGCAGACAGGGCTTCTGCTTCCTGCCCGGCTGCTATGGAGTTTATCTCTGCTGTTGCTGTGGGTGTGGCCTGGCTCGGGCTTCCGCTCCAAAATGGTGGAGTCGCGTTGGAGGGGGAGCAGCCTGGAGGCTATTTATCTCCGTAAGGGGCCTCTGAGCTCCCTGCAGCCCAGGGGATTAGTGTGCCCAGAGATCCCTGGATTCTCTACCTCTGGATTAAGTGTCCCTCCCTGCTCCTTTAAGACTTCCAAAAAGCACCCGCCAAAACAAAACGACCACAAAAAAAAAAAAATTTTGTAAAATTAAAAAAATAAAAAATAAAAAATAAAAAATGGCTGCTCGTTTTTCTTTATTCTCTGGCACCAGCCTCAGGCATATTCTCACCAGTCTTGCTTCCCTGTTTCCCTAGTATTGCGTTCCGTATCCCTTTAAGACTTCCAAAAAGTGCTGGCCACATCAAAGCAGCAAAAAAAAAAAAAAAAAAAAAAAAAAGGCTGCTCAGTTTTCTTATGTCCTCTGGTGCCAGGCCTCCGGTACCTGCTCACTGTTCTTGCTGCCCTGTTTCCCTAGTATCCAGGGCCCCCCTACGCATGCACTGTGTCTGCGCTCTGGTCCGGATGGCTGGGGCTCGGTGTTCAGCAGTCCTGGGCTCCATCTCCCTCCCGCTCTGCCTGCTCTTCTCCTGCCGGGAGCTGGGGGGAGGGGCGCTCGGGTCCCGCAGGGCTGGGGCTTGTATCTTACCCCCTTTATGAGGCACTGGGTTCTCGCAGGTGTGGATGTGGTCTGGATGGTGTCCTGTGTCCTCTGGTCTTTATTCTAGGAAGGGTTGTCTTTGTTATATTTTCATAGATATATGTGGTTTTGGGAGGAGATTTCTGCTGCTCTACTCATGCCGCCATCTTGGCTCCCTTCTGTCTATACCTTGTTTTAAAGCATTTGTTTTAGTAAGCCAAATAGTTGAGGGAATTTATTTTAATAGTGTTATAATAGAAAAACCCATGACTTACAGGCATTCATTCATTCATTCACCATCCATGAAATGCCTTTATGTCCTACACACTAAGGTTGAATAAAGATAAATGAAACATGATTCCTCCATTCAAGTTGCCGCAGACCTGCCCCAGACCTACGTGCAGGTTGCGATTCAGGTCAGAATTTTCTCCTGAGGCACAACCAGAGAATTCACCTCTGAAAGTCACACTTTTGCTGTGGCTGCACTGGATTACCATCATCTTGTTTTAGGAACTGATAAGTAAGTTTGGATTCTTGTTGAAAAAGTTTAAGTTTTGGTCTGGATTGAACTAAGGTGATGCTGATGCTTTATTTGCTTAAAGAGAGTAGCTGATTTTCTCTACTTGCAGTGCTTGAAAGGTTAGTTTGTTTTCTGGACATCAAGTCAGATTTTCTAGTTTTTATTGCTCATATAGGATTATGGATTTGATTTCAAACTGAGAATTTCTGAATTATTTTTCTTGTTAACATTTGCCAAAACTCCTGTGGCAGCATTTTGGCCAGAACAAATTTCAACCTTTAAAGACATAAGGTCAAAAGTCCTAGAAAACACTAAGTAAATTATAGTGTGGGGTGAAATAGAGTAATAGTTAACGTAAACTAAGTTTTCAGATTCTGTAAGTGAGGATTTGGGGCTTCCTATCCTCTCAGCTATTCTCAGTGCTTTAATTTGATGCATGTGTTAGTAACAATGAAGGGAACTCATCTGAGTATATACAACTGTGTTCTAGGATTTTTTAATTCACTTCTATGTATGTCCACCTTGAGAGTCTGGTCCTGAATCTCCAGGAAAATGTCACTGGGGAATACTGAGACAAGGATACACAGACAGAAATCCTGTGTCCTCTCTTTCCTGCGGCCAATAACCACTCTGTCAGGTTCTTCCCATGTCTCAGTTCCAAGTTTTCCTGCCACAGCTGGTACTTTCTCTTCAAATATATATTTTTTCTTTTAGCAATAGCTCTCTGTCCTCGTGGTTATTTATATGCTCTTCAGAGAATCTTTTATTTCATTAAATCATGAAATGCATATACACAAATGTTTCTGTATAATTGCAGGCATACTCAGTTAGGAATTGCTATTACAAGATTATAGCTGAGTTTCTGATATGGACTACAAGTTCAGGTCAATTAGGACTTACTATAAATTAAGAAAATCACCCATGACTTCAGTACATTTTTACTGAGGACCTACCTGCACTGTTTTATAGTTAGGAATGTGGTGAGGAAGATAAACTGCCAGCCCTTATGGGTCTTGCATCCTAGTGAGAGACAGACCAACTATAAGCAGATACAACAAAGGAATATATACTATACTGCCAGGTAAGTGCAATGGAGAAATAACAAAGTAGGGTAAGGGAAGAGAGTGCTAGGAATAAAAACATGCAAAATGAAACCAATGCAGAAGTATGGGATTCCTTAATGTTTTACATTATTATTTCTCAATTTTATTATAATTTCTTCCTATTAGTAATGCTGGGAGCATAAGATGCAGAAATCATAAAAAACTTTTCATTAAAGTTCTACCTATAGTTACTTAAATAAATTAATTATAAAGAAATGACACATATATTTAATGTATTTTCTTTGGGAAACCAGAGATAATCAAAAATATTTTTTGTTAGATTTTATTCAGTAAAGTTTTGTGGAAAATGCAGGGAGCTCTTACTATTTTGGCTTTCATAGAGTTGGAGAATATTTAAAAGCTGGAAGAGACCCGGTTTCCACACATGGAAGCAAATGGAAATGGTGTTAGAAGCATATTATCTTCCAACAGCTCTTCCAAGAAAGATATGAAGTTAGGTTTTATTCAATGCAGGTGTGCAGCCATTAATTTTCTGTCTGAAGATGTGCTTGACAGTGACCTTCATGCAGACATACACAGGTGTTTGATGTATAATATGTTCAACCCAGCTGCCCACAGAACACTTGTGCTGCATTTGGAAGTGGCAGAGATGCAGAGGAAATCCGTAGTAAGCCCTTGCGTTGTAAAGATCTCCATTGCTCTTTTGGCCAATTAAGGACTTGCAACCACATTTGTCTGCAACTTCAGGCAGTGCTGTGTGCTCTCTTCTTATTTTCACCATCTCTGAAATATTACAGAATGTTTTACCTTTCGTGCCAGTTGAAAAAAGGTTTTTAATGGAAAATCCATTGCCTAAGCCGAGGCCAAAAGTGAAGCAAATGAACTGTAAAGGACTTTGCATGGTGATCTGAACTTTTGTTACTAAAAACCTGACCTTAGTTATTAATTTATCCATTCATGTAAAGGAAGAGTTTTCTTTTTTAATCATGGCTAGGAGTGTATGGTTTTAGAAATCATGGTGCACTTTTATAGAATGTTCTCAATGGTGGCCATTTTTTTTTTCCCTTTGAAAGACATTTTTATTTTTATTTTTAGAAACAGCCAAAAATTATTGGAAGCTGACTCAGGGAAAGAGGAAGGACGTTCAGGTTGGGTAATTTTTTCCCCCTACTTTTATAAAAACCAGAAGAGTTTATAAAATAAACTGCTGACTTTCTTGTGTGGGTGAGGCCATGGTGACCAGAGAAGAGGCCCTGAAATATTTCAAGCAATGTGAGCATTATTGGAATAGTCCCTGAGTGAAACCTTTGAAAGATGACAGTAAGTGGAGTCCAAACATTTTGATATACATCAAAATCACACCTCAAGTAAAAGAAGATAAAATGGAATAAGATAACTTTAGCATGGCTCCACAGGAAAACACACGAGAAGGGAGGCAATACTCCTGGCCATAGTGTTAGCATGGCAGAGATGGCTTGGATTTTGCTCTTGAAGAATGGGTAAGATTTAGATGCCTACAAAAGGAAGACTATTCCATCCTACGAATGGAGACAGAAGCAGGAAAATGTAAGATACATCAGTGAGATAAGGAGTGGATCAATTTGACAGACATACTGTTTTCATTAGAAAAGAAATGGGCAATGGGTGTCATTAGGTATATTGAGTTTAAATTTGGATTTGAATGCTAGACTCTCAGGGCGTTCTGATTTATATTATGGTCAATGGAGAGTCACTGTAGGTTTCTGGGAAGAGTCACAGTATAGAGAAAATAGGACATTAGGAAGATTCATTTGGTAGCAGAATGGAATGCAGAGGGAGGGGACTGGAGGCAAGGAGGCCAGTGTGGGCTCTACTGGTAGAGGTGATGTGATGTGATAATCTGCTCTGGGTTGGTCATCATGTGCTGTTGACTGCGAAAACATGAAAACACACATTTCTTACCCCAAAGATGTCAGAATATTTAACTAAAACAAAAATATATATTGGAATAATGTACCAGCAAATATACAGTAGTTTAGTAAATTTTCTTATAATTCACTTATGCAGTGGGAACACATTATTTCTTCTGTTAGGCAATCACAACAGAGATTTAATAAATCCAAATGTCTCAGTATGCCCCAAATATTCTTTGTAAAAAATGATTAAAAGTTTCATGTATTTTACTATTGAAATTCATTTTTATCAGATACTAAACATGGCTCCTTAACTAGTATTTATTTCCAGTTGCAAGGCATGCTCAAAGCTGTGAAGGAAAAAAGAGGAACCACAGTAGAAATTGCCTTTAGAGTTAAGTATCTAGAAGGCATGGTGACCTACACCTGGGTAAGGAGAATACAAGGGTGAAGGTGCTAAGTTCCAGCTAGAGATAAGATGCTGAATAGGTGGGAGGGATCATATTTTGCTATTTAGGGAAGGCTTGTTGGGAAAATGGCACTTAAGCTTGGCCTGGAAGAATGTATAAGAGGCTATAAAGCTCTGGAGAGATGAAGAATTTTGCAATGCATTTTTCTTTTTTATAAATTGTTTGATGAAATATGCAAAAATTCTGGAAATATCTTGGCAGAAAAAAAGTCTTTTTTTTTTTTTTGGCTTGTACACTATATCTATTTCCTTGCATGGAGAGTCTTACTTTAAGATAGCCATTTTAGTAAATTTTTAATATAGTTTGTACTACCAAGGGAAGAAAAAATTAAAGGTATTTTAAAAATAAAAGAAAAATAAAATGATGTATCTCCTATAATATTAACAGAGCACTGTGGTTAAAACATGAGTCTGGACAAACTACTTGGGTTCAAATCTTAGCTCCAACACTTATCAGCTCTGTGACTTGGGTAAATGTTAGAAATTCTTTTGTGTATCTTAGTTTCCTTATGTATAAAAAGGGTAGTATTTACCTTGTAAATTGTTTTGAGATTAAATTATACTCACACACAAATATAAGGGACTGGGATTTGATTTTATCCTACTTAAAATTTAGTAAGTTATATTGATACTGTTTTGTGGATGTTGGCAAAACACTAGACTCCTGGGTCGGAGACAAAGGACTTTGGTGTTGATGGTACAGCAAACAGCATGAACATGAGGCTTGCATTGATTCTCTAGTCCTTCAAGTCCCAAGGAGGTGATGCAGAGAATTCAGATAGATGTTATGTACATGGTGGTTTGTGTTGCAGCCAAGGAACACTAAACTTGGGGGATCTACCTCTTTTATAACAGGCAGTAGGCAGGCCTGCTCTTGGTCCCAATGGGAGATATTGCTTCATAATACAACCCTGAGAAATGGCTTGGGTAAAGGTCTTGTGTTACTGGCATGCCTACCAAAACATATAGTAACACAAGAGGCCCATGAAAAACTCTCTCTCTCAACAATGTAAATCAATTAAAAACAATGCTATGCACATAGCAAGGACTCTCAGTGAATATACACCATTATCTTTACTGTGGAATAGTCTACATATTCTAAAATGCAGTGCTTGGAAAGCATAACTATTATGAAATTATCAAATGTATATTAAGACTTGAGTATCACAATATTTATAAATATTTAAGTAAAAAGAATTGCAGAGAAATGTGTTAACATACACAGACATTTGTCAGATATATACTTGGAGATATTTGAAATTTTGTTTTTGATCAGTAGCCCTTAACTGATTTAGGGCCATTAATTAACTTGACAGAAGTTTACTCTGTCAACATTTTACAAATTAACCCAAAGTATCACAATTAGAGTGAAAGACGGTCCTGGTTAATGTTATGGTGGCTTTCTGGAAGGGAGCTAGCAGCTGCTAACACCATTTCTGTACAGCAAATTGTGTCTGGGTTTTTTTATTATAATTATGTTTCTTAGGACTTCAAGGTTTTGGACTTTCTCACAAATGCTTACACATATGTGTAAAATTCGAAAATTGCCAAGAAAACATTTTTTTTGACTAGAGTAGGACAAAGACATATTCCCAGCAAATTTTTGGAAAGGTAAAGAAAGTCAGAGACCCCTAAGGAAGAAAGATGAAGGGAAAAAAATAGCAAATGTATATAATATTGATGTAGGAATAAGTTCCATATGTTGAATGTTTCAGCCATTAAATCCTAGAAAGAAATGATACTGGAGAGGTGATTGACAAAAAAGACAACTCAAAGTAAAGAACTGTAACCAAAAAAGACTATGAAAATGTGTTTTGGGGGAACTGATTTTTCTAAGGAGAAGATTTTAAGAGGAAAGAGAATGTCTACTATCCTTGCAAACTTTGATGAAAATAAATGATAATATTAGCAACCAATATAAATTCTGGTTAGATTTCCTTTCAGGAAAAAAGATTGAGGAATTGGGTGAGGGAATTAATACGGCAGATAAGAAAGATGGTTTTAGAGCAAGTGTGTCAACACTATGCTTCCTGTCTGCTCTCTGTTTCAGTTTTATTCTGCGGTTAAATGTATGTGGCTTCTATGTGGTCTGTACCACAGCACATTTTGAACTGACTCATCATTAATAACACCGTTTGGAAACCTTGTACTGGAATTCAAAATTCCCGAGAAACGTGCCCAGATTCAGAGATTCAGGCTTGCTGGCTGAGCTATAGAAGACAGTCTATGAATGTAATGTTGCAGAAATTGTTTTAAAGGGAACTGTGAATTGGGTTTCTAAGGTTTCATTATGTAACTTAGTATAGAACAACTCCCTTTACTGTGCTCATTTACACTTGGGAGATATGATAACACCCACTTACTACCAGGTAATACAGGTGAGTGCTGAGCAGAGCTGGCTAGCTGACTGGGTGCCCATGAGGCAGAAAGAGGGGAGAACCTCAGACCTAAGGCCAAGTCCCACTTGCCACTTCTGAGTCAGGCGTCAGGGATAAGACAGGTTTTTACAGGTAAACATTTCAATCAACGTGATGATAACACTAACCTTGTACCCCAATTAATCAAAGACTTATCTCCCCCAAAAGAATTATATTCATCTCACTGATATATTAAAAATTTTTTCTCAATTACTATATTTAAAATTTCATCATAAAAATTTCTAGAAATTTTTTTCTTCTTGTTACATAAGCACATAGACAGTATCCTTGACTTTCCCTCTTGAGCCACAAAGCCTAAATTATTTACTATCTGGCTCCTTACAGAATAAACTTGCCAAACCCTGGTCTGACTGAGAGATATTGAGGACAGTGTGACAGGGGAGGAGGGAATGGATGAGATGGCTAGGGCTGTCCATGAATGAGTGGCTCTAAGAAGGTATTAATTTTCTGAGTATGTATTGGTTGATTTAGAAAACACTGGAGTAGTAAATATGTTTTTGTCATTTAGACAAAATACCCTAATTTATCTAAATTAATCCTTTTCAATGAAGTTAAAACTTAAGATCAATAGTATCTGTTATAACAAGGGTTTGATACCATCTTCAACAAGTTTAAAGCAGGTAAACAGAACTATTCCATATATATTGGCATTTTTTTATTCACCTTTATGTAGCTAAGGACATAATTTCTTAGTTTTTTCTTTTTGGTTTTTAAATGCTGTTTAAAGAAAACACAATAGTACAGATGGTTTTAAAAAAGTCCAGTGCTAAAAGATATGCAATAAAAAGTGAATTTTTACTTCACTTCAGTTTCCTAGTCCCTGTTTGCCAGTCCTCTCCAGAGCCAGTTTATTTAGTCAGTTTCTTACACTACATATCCATGCATATCTAACATGCGTATGTATATAGCCCCAATTTCTTTTACTCTATATACTGTACTGTATCTTCCTTTTGCTAGTTAATGTAAGTTGGAGTTGGTTTCATATCACTTCCTATAGCTGTTCCTTATTAATAGCTGCATAGTATGCAAAAGTTGAACTAATCTATACCATTACTGACTATATATCATAGTGTCTGTTTCTTTTTTCTCTTAGAGCAGTGTATTAGTCAACTTTTAAAATTTTTACCAGACTCTTCATGAAAAAACAAGGCATTTCCCAGTAATCTCACAATACATTTCTCATATTATCGTGAAGTTGAACATCTTTTCATATGTTTAAAGGTCATTTCCTTTACTTTGAATTGTCTGTTCATGTACTTGGATCACTTGTCTATTGGGATCATGTTCTGTTTTTAAAAATAAAACAATTCTTGAAAGTACTATGTCAAGGAAAGAAATCCTATTCAAGCCAAGTTTCATAGATGGGAAAAAAAGGCCTTATTCAACAGTTTCAATTACTTTACCAGAAAACAAGAATTTTCCCCACTCAGCCTCCTTTTACACCACACCCTGTGAAAGAGCCCTGAAAATCTATGTGATCTAGAATCAATAGTTTTTTGTGTGACCTAGCCTTCCTACTGAATAATCAGTTATTGGCCTAAAGTCTAAATTAATAACGTCAGATACAGCTCCAGGATAGAAGAAAAAGTAACGTAAAATCCTTTTTATGTATAGAACTATTTCCAAGAAGGCTGGGATAGTAATGAAAAGAGAAGAAAAACTAATTTTAATTCATGCAGAACAGCTAAAAATTATTAAAAAAAAAAAACCACATTTCAAAGAAGAATGAAATTCTGCATTAAAATACACACACACTCTTTTATTTGAATAAATTTTAAAGTCAAGTCTCAAATTGTTTTGGGTAAATATGCTTACCAAATAAGAAGCTGTTGCTTTGGCTCAAAGAACATGTTTTAAATGAGGCAGTCTGGATGATCAGATTGCTTCTTTGGGACCTGTGCTTTTTGTGCATGTATAAAATTTCATGATGTTTAACATACAGGCTAAATCCAAAGTAAAGTTCCTCAGAGGTGCGAGTCTGAGCTCAGCACCTTCATGTTTCTTTCTGTCAATAAGTTGTTGAAAAATTACAGGGATTTATGCACGCACATTGGCAGATACAGACTAGTAACAGACACCCAGGAACATGAGGGCATTGAACTAAATGAGCTATAGGTTCTTTGTTAATTTATGTGAGGATCACTCTTAAAGAAAACTCAATCTAAGCTCTGACATACGTTGCCTTGGGGCAATTAACCACTGTCTTCAGAAACTTTCCTCCTACAGAAAGTGGTGACAAAATGTCCCCCTCCCCAGGTGTCTTTCTGGAGGGATTCTGGATGTCGGACACATATCATTGCTCAAGGAGCATTGCTGTATGTCAAGTTAAAGCCTGGGCAAGATTTCCTACTTTTATCAGCATTTAGCTAGCAACCCTGACAAGTGAAAACAAAACTGGAAAAGGAGCCTAGAGGCATATTTATCATGACTTTCCCTGCTAAAATAGGCTTTGCTATGGATTTTCATCCATGTTTTTAGTTAAGAATAGGGCTGGTTTTTCTGATCTTTTCCCCATAAGAGAACATTTCATATCATTAATAACATAATTTACTGAGCTGGATAATCCTGCTATGCATTTTTAAATTAAAAAATAAATCTTTTCAGACTCTTTTAGTAGTTTTTACTTGATGCTCATGTAAAATTTGGCTTTGATCCACTCTTTGATTTCCCATGCTTAATCATTGCATGCTGATTAAGCTAAACTTTCCCTTGCCAAATTGCCATTCCAAAGTGCTACCTGTGTGGCCTTTGGAACACTTTCTGGATCAGCTGTAGACAACAGTGAAATTCTAATATTTAAATTTCCAAATAAGAGATAGATTTTGGTTGGCTTATCGAATTCATACGTTGGTTTATCATATGCATACATTTTTATGCATTATACATATATTTTCATTTTACGATCTCCTTTCTCCTCCTTTCGTTCCTCACCTCCTCCTTCATCCTTTATCATCCTCTGATCTGCCGCCTGCCTTCAGAGCCAAGGAGGCTCCGTGCCACCCTCCTGCATCTCTTATCCTTCACACACACTTTCACACTCCATTTTTGCCGTGTTTGCTCTGTCGAGGGGCCAGGAGCCCTTATGAACATTTTAGGACAATATCTCGAGATAAATGAAGGGAGGAGCCTCCTGATTATCCTTTTAAGAAGAGATTATGTTAAAGCTGTTTATATTTGGTGTTTGTGCTTTTCATATGTTCTGAAATCATTTAAACTACTCTTAGATGTTCAAGTAAAATGGTTAAAAGAGAAAATCTTGGATCCAGCAAAAATTGCTTGTCTTGCTCCTTGCATTCCATTTTCCCCCTGAAATTATTTCATATCTGTGTAAGACAAAAGTCAGATACTGTCATTCCTCTGCTTTGAACCTTTCTCTGGTCCCTATAACTTTAGAGAAAAGCTCAAAGCCTTTAACAGGGCTTCCAAAGTTCCCTATGATCTGGCATTTCTCTTTACCGCCTCCTTCTTCTCCTCGCCAGCCTGAAGGAGAGGTGGGAGTCACGGTGAGAGCGTGGGCTCTGGAGACACAGCACTTGGCCATGGAACCTGGTTCTTCCCATTCTGTCTCTAGGATGCTGAGCGAGTTACTTGGCCTCTCTGTGACTCAAATTTCTCATTTGTGCTTTGAGTTAATAACTGAACCTACTTTATGAGGTTTTTGTGAGGGTTAAATAAGGTAACATGTAAAGGGAACTTAGAATAGTGTCTGAATTACCTATAGTATGTGCCAAGTGTTTGCTGTTAAAATTCTTATTTTGGTTCTTTTCAAATGCTATACCCTCTGCTTCTGGGTCTCTTTACCTGCTTTTCTTTCTTCCTAGAACTTTCTCTCTTTAATTCTCATCATTGCTTATATAATTTGTACTCCCCTTATCCATTAATCTGGGTTCACAAGAGAAACAGAACCAAGAGGAGATACATAGATATATATCATGGGATTTCCACTTATTTTTATCTGAGTTGTTAAAAATGCTCCATTACTTAAATTCAAATAAAAAATTTTCAATTTAATAAATACTTCATTTGAAAGATTACAGTAGTAAAAATAATCAGAAAGTTCTGTCAAAGTTTAAATAATATTATAATTACAGCTTATATAGAAACATCTATCCAAATTAATATTGTATCATAGTAAATCATGCATTTAACGATTTTTGTTTCAGAATTAAAGTCTTTTAAATTGAAAAAAATCTATAGATGATGCAGACATCATATCTACATATCTATATGTAAGGATTGGCTCACGTGATTACGGAGGCTGGCAATTGCCAGGATCTGCAGGGTGAATCTGAAAGCTGGAGCCCCAGGTAGCTGACGATTAGTTCCAGTCGGGGTCCGAAGGCTTGAGAACCAGGAGAGCTGAAGGTGCAGTTTCTGTCCAAGAGCCAGCAGGCTTGAGACCCAGGAAGAGTTGATGACATGAGACTGTAGGCCAGAAAAAAGCCAGTGTCAGTTTAATGGCAGGCAGGAAGAATTTTCCCTTCCTCAGGGAGAGTTTGCCTTTTTTTCTATTCAGGGCTTCAATTAATGGGATGTAGCCCACCTACACTAGGAAGGACAATCTGTTTTACTTAGTCTATTGATTTAAATGTTAATCTCATCTAAAAACATCTTTACAGACACCCAGACTAATGTTGACCAAATATTTGGGCACCCCATGGTCCAATCAGAATAATATATGAAATTAACAATCATATCTTTCAAGTCTCAGGTTAAAGACTTGAGGTTAAATGTCACACCTTTGAGGAATCAAACTTTGACCCTGAGATTGTTTTCCTGTCTTTCCGGCCTGTGAAATCTCTGAGTACAAGGCTGTGTTTATCTTGTTTTCTAGTCTATATATAGTACCTAGCACAGTGCCTGGCACATGATAGGCTTTCAACAAATGCTTGTTTTATGATTAATTAATAGATAATTATAAGACTTTCCACCTCTGATAATATAAATATTTAAAAATATCCAAAACACTGGACAAAACACTTTGTAATGTAATAAGTAGACTAAAAGCCAAAATCTTCCTACTCATATTTATTTAAACTATTTAATTTAAATTGCAGATTCTGGTCTCCAAACTGCATTGGTGGTAGGCATCTAGCAGAATGTGTTGATGTTTATTGGTATATGCATTTTACACTCAACCTGGAATTTACTTCCTTTGACAAAGTAGATGTAAACAAGATAGTTTTCAGTTTACTTTGGTAAAAACTCTACTTGGTTCATTTTATATTTAAACATACAAATTAACTGGGAAGTAAAAGTTAAAAAACATGAATATCATCAAATAATCTAGACTTGAAATGCCCTCCCACCTTCAGCAAGAATCCTTTATCAATTCTTCAAAGATATATGTAACATGCATAACATAGATATATACACACACACACATATGTTAACTGTCCTCAAACCTGTTTGCTGCCAAAGGCAACTTTGGTGAGCTTTGTTTTTAGTTTTCTTTTGGCTTTAGACTTTTAAGTACAGTCAGTTCTCATTATTTGCAGAATTATATTCTTTAGAGTTGCCATGAGCATTGAATTAGAAATATTGAACCATTGCTCCTAGAACAAAAACAAGGTTAGGTTCCTGCAAAGCTCTGGTCATAGTATTTGTATCAACCAATCAATACATAACCTTAGTTTATGTATGTTTCTTTTTAAAGACAATTTATTTAATATATACTGTTGGTTAATGAACACAGAAATCACGGCTAGTAGCACTGTACCACATACCTGAACACAGCTTGGCAAACACAAGTATTTTCTCTGTAAGGTACATCTCAGCCTTCTTGCACTTAGCGACACCAGACAGCACTTCACCACCATGCTTGGGGGCCACCAGCAAACTCACCAACAGAGAGATGAAATGAGAAGGCAGAGTGGTACCTGGTTTAACCCCCGTTTGGAATGAATGTGTGTTTCAGGTAACTCACATTTTTCATGGCTCTGCACATCTCTGCATATGGCTGGAAAGTGCTGTGAGTGACTTTGGTGTTAAAAATAAATTTTAGGTTATAGGCTGTGGATAGAGTGAAGTTTCCTATGGCCAGGATTCTCACCTGGTCCTGGTCGTCTTGCTCACTACACATGTGTGGGCAATACATTGGTATTGACTATATAAAGAGCTCCTCCCAGTGCTCTGGGTGACACAGTGGCACAGCTGCAGGAGAGCAGAGACTGGAGTGGTGGCAGTGCCGAAGACAGAGACTGAGATGGCTGTGGGAGCAGAGAGGCCCAGAGGCAGAAACTGACTTGCTGCATGCAGATTCATTCTGAGTGGACAGGATTCTAGTGATTGACCTGCAACTGTGGGAATAAAGTTGGGTAACTCTTTCACCCCAGGAACATTCCACTGTCATTTCTTCGGTCTCATTGAATCTGTAGTGAACTTGTCTGGGTCTGAAACCGATTGACAAGACATAGGCAAATTTGCAAATACAGAATCTGCAAGGATCGACTGTACTAATATCTGGATGTTTCATAAGATTTTTTGAGAGGGATTTTTATAAATAGTGCAAAGATTTAGCCTTGTAGTCAGTTGTAGGTGACTTCTATAACAAAAAGTCTTAATGCACTGTCATATCTGATCTATACACAGGCATGTGAAGTTTGTTAAAATTTCATTTTATTATGAAGCAGAGTTATTCACTTTACATTTCTGAATTCCCTCCTTCAGTACTGGGGATGGGTATAGTCTGCGGCTATGAAAATTATGGTACAATTATTTAAAATTTTTGATAAAAAATCACAAATCACTCCAAATTTGCTTTTCAAAACCCTTATTTTCTATTTTAAAGATGAAAGAAACTAAGGGCTAGACAGGCTAAATGACCAGCTCAAGGCACTTCTAGTAAGGACACCGCCAGGACATAGCTACATTTTCGTGACATATTCCATGCAAATTTCTTCACCTGGCCTTTGTGTGGAAAGATGACCAGTTTATACAAGGTCAAATTAGTGGCCATGACCTCAGTAGCATTCTAGTCTAGTGGTTCCAAAGGTTAGAATATATCAGAATGGTCAGAATTAACAGAGGGCTTGTATCTCTGAAGGGGATTGCCCCTAGGCAAGTTCACTCTGGATTTGGTGAGACCAAATAATGACCATGGAACTTGGGGGTAAAAGGGTTTTTACCAGTCTTTATTTTCACAGGGGCAGGTTGAGTGCTGGAATCATATCTGCCTCTGGCAAGTCTACAATCTGTCTCCATCTATACCTCTGGAGGGGAGCACTGGCTGAACTGTTTATATAATAACACCGCAACAATAATGGCTCATCGCCAGTGGGTGTATAAGCATTAGCATAGCAGTAGGCGAATTACATCATCAAGTAGTTTAGGGACAGTTGAGGATTCTGGCCATAGGAACTTCAATTTTCCCTACAGGGCTGTTTAAAACAGATTTCTGCGACCAACCTTCAGTGTTTCTGATTCTGTAGGTCTGTTGAAGACTGAGAATATGTATCTCTTAAGTTCCTAGGTGCTGCTGGCACAGATGGTCTGGGGATCACTTTCACTAAGCAATTTGAACCAATTTTACTGGGCAACATTTCCAAGTCAGGCTCAGGAAAGACAGATTGTACTTGCTATTCAGCTGTTCTGCCACCTGTGTAAGCATGCACTGGAAATGATTTCTCTGTAATTATGACCTTTATGTAGGTTTTCAGCTTTGAGCAATTTATTGAGTTCTTTAAAATATTCTAAGAGTAATTGAAAAAAATCAATGTTTTTGGAATAGAGCTTTCAATATGGGACTGGCCAGGAACTCCCAATTAGTGAAAGCTATTAATCTCATGAATATAATATTAGTCAAAGAGGAATTTAACAGTTAAGCTTTTCTTTATGCCAAGTTTGGAAGTTTCATTGTCCTACAAAGTGAGGATAAGCTCCTTTAGGATAAGTAGACACCATATGCCCAATTGTGGGGAAAATTGAAGTTCCTATGGTCAAGATCCTCACCTGAACCTAAACTACTTGATGATGTAACTGGCCTGTTGCTAGGCTACTGCTTCCAAGCTATTACTGACTGAGTCACTATATAAAAAGCTCTGCCCAGCACTCTGAGTGGAGGCATAAACAGAGGAGGATTGTGGACCTGCAGACTATTGGGTCAAATTCCAGTGCTGGACTTATTGCTGGGAGAACAAAGCCTGGTAATAAAACCTTTCACCCCAAGAATGTTCCATTGTCATTCCTCGATCTCACTGAATCCATAGTGAACTTGTCCAGGGCTTAAACCCATTGGCAAGACACTAACTTCTAAGAATTTCTCTCTAGAACCATCATCAACTTTAAGATAACCCTGCACCCGTGCTTGTTTCTACAGCCTGACGTGCTACCTGCTTATTCCTGGAAGGAGAATGGGTGGACACCTGACCAAAAGGGCTGATCAGATTGCTGCTCCAGAGACGTTGAAACAGACAGAGGTATTTGTTAGATTCATTTAGTTCCCAAAACTGAAGGACATTTATATACAGGAGCAGGGGAGTCAGTTACTTACCTTCATGTGCAAAGTGAAGCAGAGAAGTAGCCTGGAGACGCACGCAGAGACAGAATAACATCCTGTGCCCCTGCTGCTTTGCCAAGTGCTGGTTCTAGTTCCTCATGAAACCTGACTTGAGATCTGAAAGACTCCTGATTCTTTCTGAGACTCAGTGGGTTTTGGCAGGTTGAATGGGTTTTTGTTCTGAACTCTAAAATTGCCTGAACTAAGAGTTTGCTGAAGACATACTCTTACTGTTAGCACCACCTTTGCTTGGGGACAGTATTAGAACTGGCAGCGAATGAGAAGCAGCAGTGCCACCTCTGGGATGAACTGGTTGCATGGACTTCAGGCACATTGCTGCCTTGCCTCAAATATTTCACCTGTAAGTAGAGGCGGGTTGATCTAGATGATTGTTTAAAAGGCCGTTTCAGCTCTAATACTCTTGCGCTAAAGGAAAACAAAGAACAATGGGTTTGCTCACTCTTAGTCTGGAATTTTATATGGGGCCTTATAACCTTGGATTCAGCTGGGGCAGGGCGTCCGTGTTCACGTGAAGGCACCTGGGGGAGAGCCACAGTAAGAGGAAGCATCAAGAGGGCTTGAACAGTTACCTCTAAAAATAGGAAGGAAGTTTGCATCTTTCCTAATTTCATCTTTGTTAAACTACTGTGGTTTTGAACATTAGATTTAGAATCAACTGGGAACCTAAAAACCACATCAAAATCAAAACTAAAAAACAACTACATGTCCTGGCCACACTCCTCCCCAACTAAATTATGAATTCTAGGGACTGTAAAGGGAGGCAGGCATCCATGGATTTCCAGGTGATTGCAATCGTAGCCAAGATTAGGAACCATTTGCGTTTGTTTAGAAAAGGATGTCACTATCTTGGAAAGCTCATAAATAAGCAGTGAGGGCATGCAGGTAAAATCAGAGTTCTTACAAGCTTAAAAATGAAAACATAAAACTTAAAAAAAAAGCCAAGAGCCATATATAATTCTTCTGTTCCAAAGACTTTTATAAGTGTAATCTATATGTTTTAAGATTTCTTAAGGATATGTAAGATAGCAAAATAATAGTCTATAAATCCTGGAATCATCAAGATAATGTTACATTTCCTTCAGGATATTCTTTTAAAGAAGGTCATTGAACATAACATATTTTTGAGAAGGTTTCTATTAAAAATGCCTTGAAAAAAAGAATCTAAGGCAAGGTTTCTCTCAAAATACAATAATGAGATGGTTTATTTTAGTGTGTCAACAAAATAAGCATCGTTTGTGTGGAACTGAGACAACTTACGATATGATAAGAGGCTCACAGAAAAGCACTAATCTTTAGCCTTTGAACATTCCAGCGTCACTGGAAGAGACAATGGCAGGGAAAATATTTTGTGGTCCATGGTTTGTGCTCATGCTTCATTCTCATCAGTCAGTGGCTCTCTGGTTACTTCAACTGTTTTCACTACATGCTCTCCCTCCCATTCTATATCCTGTCCATTTAATGGATTCTCCATACTGACTTTCATATGCTTAAAACTTCTCAGTTTATCTGTTTGGCATGAAGGATTTTCAGTCTGTTCTCCATTGACTACATGTTGTAGCAGTGAAGAGGTAGGAAATTTCCCTGTCCTCTTGGGATTGCCATTTTAGTGGAAGAAAAGACAATTAGTAGGAAAACAAGTAAATGAGATTATTACCAAGGATGTTAGAAAGAGGCACACTAGTAGGTGGATATAATGAGAGGGAGATGGTGAAACTCTTTAAATTGCTTATTCACAAGTGGGCTGCAGTTAGAAATGCCTGTGGAGGTTTGGTTTGTTTTTATTTAATTCTAATGTCAGGATCCTACTCAAGTTAGCTCATAAGAGTGATGCCAGGGTTCTTGTTTGAGGAGTCGAAGAATGAACTTAGCAAACAGCCAAGGTAGGAGAGCCAGGGAGACTTTTATTGAGAGATATAGTGAGAGGAAAGACAGAGATCCTGGCTCGTGCCAGGAGGGGACAAGAGAGCCTGTAGTGGTGTGTTGTCTAGAGGTTTTAGGCAGTTGAGGATTTTTGGGGAACCAGATAAAAGGCTTAGGGGTGTGGACTTGTTAAGTGGTCCCTGAATATTAAAAATTAACTTAACACAAGAAATTTACTGCTCTGATTTCTCCCTGGTATACTGATATCTTAGTCTAGGAGCATATCAAAAGGCCGCCTGCCCAGCCCCCAAGGTGGACTGAGGTATTGTCTGTTTGCTAAAGAATAAGTTAAAAATATTACTTCTTAAACTTCCTGGGTGTTAAAATGCAATCTTATCCTTAAGGTGGAATCCTTCCTGCCTTTTACTATGTTGTTTACAGCTGGGTCTGCATGCTAAATTAGTTGCCCAGTTTGCAAATCACTTCATCAGATCTGAAGGAGGAAAGACAGCACATAGGCCTGGGACTTTAGCATGTAATCCTTACACAGGATTACAAATGATTAGCATGATAAAAACATGTGCTACTCTTCTTTATCTGGGGAATATTAACTGATCTCACTGAAGAATGACCCTAGAGCTTAATGTTTAACACAGAGTTTTGGTAGGGGGTTTCCTTACATGTAGTTACATTGCTGTGACTGCAAATATTCTGCCTTGCTTTTTGTGGAGGCCCTCACCTTATTCTGTCTAGGCCCATGGTCCCTGTCTCAAGAGTGGGTCCTGTTCAGCTGAAGTTCTTATACATTTCCTAGGTTAATTCTAATACACAACAAAGATTGACAACTGTTTTAAAGGAAGATCTCTTGAAGAAAATACTTGAGCTGAGACCTAAAGGAGAAAGATGGAGCCAGCCTTGGGAGAGGGGAGGAGATTGTTCCAGAGAGAGGCAGCAGCAATTGCAAAGCCCTGAGGTATGAGAGCTTTTGGCATACTTGAGGAAAAGACTGCAGGCCAGCATAGGAAGCCAGTACGTGAGAGGGAGAGTGGAGTTATAAAGAGGCAGGTGAGGAAAGAGCAGCTCATGCCAGGGTTTGAATTTTATGTTTTACATAGTTAAAGTTGACATAGAATGAGAAGTCACTGGAGAATTTTAATCATGTGAGTGACATGATGTTAATATATTCTTTAAAAAGGCACTCTGCTACTGTATGGAAAATGAATTTTAAGAGGATAATGGTGGTGGTGGAGAGATCAGGTAAAGACTATAGTTTCAGCCCAATAAAAAGAAACGGCCAGCTTGGGTAGGTGGTGGCAATGGGAGTGCAAGGAATGCACGGACATGGAAATGTTTTGAAGGAGGAACTGGTAGGTCTTGCTATGTATCAATTATCTAATTGCCTAAGAAAGAGAATCTGAGCAGTGAATCAGTCATTCATTTGAAAGACCCTCTCCTGTTACCCATTACAAAGCACCGTGCTATCATATGGTCTACTAGGTTTCCTTGTGTCAGTCAGTTGGTGGTTGTCTTAGGATCTGGAGCTAAAATAAGTTGGTCCAATATGCTGCTCATATAGGACAAAAGTTAATTTATACAGAAGGAGGAGCTTTATTTGAAGCAGTGATATAGGTATGACAGTTACTCAGACCTTCTTAGATTCTCCATTAATTATCACTCATTAAATAAGATTTGTCTTTAGTGAATGGTGTAATGGTCAAATATATGCGTTATGAAAACTTTGAACTTCTCACACAGATGGGTATAAATGCATTTTCATTAAACTCAGATAAGACACGCATATTTACAAGGCCAAGGTTTTTTGTTTTGTTTTATAATTGGGTATCCATTCTGCTGACCTCAGGCTGCCCTGCTAAACTGTGACTTTGTAGAAAACAAACAAACAAACAAAAATAGTTGGTTATAAAGGAGGAAGAAAATGTTGTGGTTACTGTTAGATTGTCATAATGATGCCAGGTTTCTTGTTCACGAAGCTGAAGAATGAGCTTTACAAACACTCAAGGTAGGAGAGCAAGGCACAGGCTTTTATTTACAGATAAAGTGAAAGGACAGAGCCCCTGGCTCATGCCAGGAGGGGACAAGAGAGTCTGGGGTGGTGCGTTGTCTAGGGCTTTTATAGGCAATTGAGGATTTTTGAGAACATGAAAAAAGGCTTAGGGGTGTGGACTTGTTAAGTGGTCCTTGATTATTAAAAATTAACACAAGAAATTTACTGCTCTGATGATTTTTCGCTGAGATACTAGTGTCTTGGTCTGGGAGCATATTAAACAAGGCCACCTGCTCAGCCCCCAAGATGGGCTGAGATATTGTTTGCTAAAGAGTAAGTTAAGAATCTTACTTTTTAAACTTCCTGGGTGTTAAAATGCAATCTTACCTTTAAGGTGGACTCCTTCTTGCCTTTTACTATGTTGTTTGTGTCTGGGCTTACTTGCTAAATTAGTTGCCCAGTTTACAAGATCACCTCATCAGATCTGACCGAGGAAAGACAGCACATAGGGCTGGGCCTTTTAGAATGTTAAAGTGAATCTTACACATGATTATAAATTATTAGCATAATAAAAACATGTGCTACTCTTCTGTATCTGGGGAATATTAACTGATCTCACTGAAGAATGACTCGAGCTTAATGTTAAACAGAGTTTTGGTAGGAGGTTTCCTTGCATGTAGTTACATTGCTCTGACTACAGATATCCCACCCTGCCCCCTCCAGAGGCCCTCACCCTACTCTGACTACACCCACGGTCCCTGTCTCAATAAGTCAAGTTTGGGAAAAACAACTAAGAATATGTTTTGTAATGCAGCTGGTCATATCTAAAACTCCACATATGTTCAAAGAAATCTTATAAATGAGAATATTCCTATAAAATGTTAGTTTCAAACTTATGAAACAGTAGTATCTGGAAAAAAATATTTTAATATTTTCAAGGAAAATTCACCAAATGTTTACCTTAAACTTCCAAGATGTGAAGTACTAAGTCTTTGGACAATATCATTCATGCATTTTGAATGTGATGGTCAGTTACTTTTGTTTGTGGCCACATGGGCAAAACAGACATTTGTGAGTCTGCACATATCCAATATCTTGATTCATTGACCTGTGAAGTCAGAAATCCTTGATTTTTATTTCTGTAAAGAGAGAAAGGGAAAACATGAGAGCCAGAACAAAAACAGTATCTTTAATGTTTCTTTTTCCTCATGGATTTCTGAATTCTCTGTAATGGATACCTTTCATAAGTCATGAAAAATTGACTTGTGGATCCAGAGAAACTTTCCGTCAGCTTCCTTGCTTGCCAAAATTTTTAAGATCTCCTGATGTGACATGTGCTAGCCCAACAATAACAAACTCTACCTCTAAAATTTTAGTTGCCTGTAGAAAAGCAGATTAAATTGTGTGTTCATTTTCCCACTTGTATTTTAACCTGAATTCTGCTTTCCTTCCCTTTTCAAGAATTATTAAAATTTATCTCTTGAATCACTATACTGTGCATAAGACTGGAGAAGAAATATTAAATTGGTTGGCAAAGAACTCTGCAGGAATTCCCTTTTAGGTGGAGCACTGACGAACCTTTAGTTTAAAAATGTTTCACTAGTGAGTAGGAAAATTGGTGAGATGTGGAAAGTTATAGAAGCTCAGATGATTTGAATAAATGCTGAAGTAGGGGAGTCAACAACATAGATCACAGGACTGTTTCCTTCCCCATCCTCTGTTCCCTTAAGATTTCTCCCTGTCCCCAAGTGAATGCATTGTGGTTCTTTTGTTCTAGGTGCCATCTTCCATTTTCTTGTCTTTTTCTTCTGCACCTGGTATGCACTTGTTATCAAGTTCTCATAGCATCTTTTTCCCCTCCTTCACAAATTTGCTGAACTTTCATTATGACAAGAGAAGCCCTAGAAATGAATTGATAAACATGTCCTTGTTCAAATCCCTTGGGTATGGCCCCCATACAGAATGAGATGGTTTCACAGCACAACCCTAGGCTGTTGTGATCATAGAGGATGTCTGATTGTGTGACATACCCATTTCACAGAACTGTGAATTCCAGTGTCATGGAAAATGCTTTCACAGGTGATGATTAACTGTTATTACAAGAAATTAAATAGACCTAAATAAAGGAAGGGATAGATACACTGTGTTCATGGAATTCTAAGATGTAAATTTGTCCCAAATTGATCTGTAGATTAAAAATAATCTATTGCTACTATTTGTTTTTCTTTTTTCCTCTTTTTTTGTCTCCTTTCGAATTAACCAGATATATTTATTATTTGATTATTTTACCTTTATTAACTTGTTATACGTTCTTTCATTTCTCTTTTGATGTTTTTTTTGAACCTGGAGATTATAAATATGAATCCTTTGTTAATTACAGCCTACTTAAATTAGTATTTTTACCAATTTCTAATATAACAGCTTTATTTCATTTGCACTGCCCTCTTTTGTGCTACTTTTATATATTTTACTTGAGTATGCTTTAAACCTGGCAAGAAATTACTCTTTTACAAACCAATATTAATTTATATTTTATTTTCTTTTTGTCTGTTTTCCTTCCTGAATTTCCTTGTTTTCACTTGGGATCATTATTCTTTTCCTTAAAGGACTCTCTTTAGAATTTATTTGAGTGGAGATCTGTTACAATAGATTCTCACAGCTTTTGTTTGTCTCTTTTATGGAACATTAAAAGATATTATTCCAATGTCTTCTGAGTTCCATTTTTGTTGAAAAGTTAGCCATCAACATTACTGTTGCTCTTCTAAGATACCGTCTTCCCCCTTGCCCCCAACATCTTTTAAAGATGTTTCTCTGTTTTTTAGCAGTTTGACTGTATGTTAGTCTAAAATGTGGTTTGCTTCCTATTTATCTATGGGTTTAAGATCTGTGGTTTGATGGCTTATGTCAGCTTTGGGAAAATCCTCAGCCAAAAATTCTTCAAATGTTGCTGTATTGAAGCATCTCTCTTCTTCTGACATTCCAGTTACAAGTATGTTAGATCTTTTCCCCATTTCCCTTGTTATTTTCTGTTCTTTTTTCCCCCATCTGTGCTTTAATCTGAAGTTTCATTCTTACTGAAACTTTCTTCTGGAGTTCACTAATCCTGTTATGCTGTGTCTAATTGGCTATTAAACCCATACATTGAAGTCTTAATTTTAGTAATTTCTTCAACTTTAGATTTTCCATTTTTATTCTTAAAAAACAATAGATTCCAGGTCCCTTATGATGGTCTCTATCTTTTTCTCTACTTTATTATACATATTAATCACAATTATTTTAATATGTATCTGTTTTTGTGCATTTTTTTCTGTTTTCAGTTATCTGATCCTGTTGTTTAGCATACCTCATTATTTTGGATTATATGATGGTCATTTTGAATAAAAAAACCTGTAGACTCTGGATGATGTTATTTTTCTTCAAACAGGGGTAAGCTTTCTTCTGATAGGTAGCTACAGTATTGACAATTCATCTTAAGCCTGTTGAGGGCTGGTTTTAGACTTTGTTAGAGATGATCTATTTCACCTTACCCTTTCACCAAAGTACTTACTCTTAAGTATAGTCCTTACCCCTAGATAGTGACCCTTTATGGGTTTTATCTGAAAGCCTAGAGTGGTTACCAAGGCCCCTCTCCTTGTTGGGCTTGAACTCTCTTATCCAGCACTGTGTTACTGTTAACATCTTTTCCTAGATCTTCAGCTTCCAACTGCTCTTTTCTGCTGATTTTCTCATTTTGTGTGGCTTTAGAGTTAACAATGACTCAAGTGAAAACTGCACTGAGATTTTATGACTCACTTCACTAGTATTACCTCCATTTCAGTATTTTGCTCCTTAAGTATTTGGCAATTTGGCATTCTTGAACTTCAACTTCTGTCCTCAGTTCTGTAACACTGCTGTTTTTCTGCTTGGATCCTGTTCTCTAATGCTGAAAATTGTCAAATAGCCTAAGGGGAAAAACCAGAGAGAATATAGTGCTTACCTCTGTACTGTCCTTCCCCCGGGGATCCTAGTTTTGCTGGAATTGACTGCTCTTAAACAATGACTTATGTACTTTGTTCATCTTTTAACAGCAATTTTTAAATTGCTGACGCAAAATACTCTGTCATAACTGGAACTGAACATCCTCCTTTATTCTTTTGACATGTCCACATTCGTTTCTGAGGATCTTCTGTGTTTTTTTGAAAATGATGTCTTGTAGTTTTCTTGTAATCAACTATTTTCCCTTTTAGTGCATAGGGTAGTGATATTTCAAAATCAAATCTGGTCTTAGGATCATCAGTGGATGTTAAAGCTATTGAGTTAAAGGGAGTTGGGAAATAGTATATTCACATGATTCCCAGGTATCATCCATTGGATTTCTTGCTAATGGCAAAGAGGAAAATGTACCTTTCCAATGGAGAAAAGAGGTAGTCATTGCCTGGACTAAGTGAACAAAATTTAGCACTGGGAAAAGTAAAATAACCTCTGACATATGTGCCTCCTGATGTAGTATAATATGAAGTGCATAGCATCTCTTATGAAATACTAATAACAAAAATGTTTTACTGACATCTGGGCTTGTTTCAGACCTAAAGGAAATACAGGAGTTTGCATAACAAGTTAAATGATACTATTAAGAATCATTGACACATCTAGAATTGATAATGGGATATTCTACAAGGTAATTGACATAGGCTCTTCAAAAAGTCATTGTCAGAAAAAGTGGTGGTGGTGGGGACTGATACTAGATTGATTAAGAAACTAAAGAAAATAACCAAGGAAAGGAGTTAATTTTGTTTAGATTTTAGTTTAGAAAAAATCCCCAGCTATATGTGACATTTTTGGAACAATTGGGAAAATTTGAATTAGAAGGTATTTGGTGACATAGAGAAATATTTTTAATTTTCTAGGGTGTAGTCATGGCATTGTGATTATGTAGATGTATGTCCTTTTTTTGTTTTTAGGACATGTTAAAGTATTTAAGGATGAAGTGTCATGATATCTGTATGTATAGAGAAGAGAGACAAAAATGTATAACAAGATGTCAAATTTTGAAACTAGGTGGTGAGTACACAGATGTTCATTGTACTTGTCCTTCTGTACTTCACAATTTTAACAATAATGAGTTGGGGGAATGTCAATGGGTAAAGTAGTTCAACATTAGAAAAAAGCAAGCATGTTCCATATTCCTTTACAAAGTTATAGAAACAGGGAGGAATGTTATTAAGCTTCTATTAAAACACAAAAAATGCATATAGCAATAGAACATTCTCCAAGAAACTTCATGGCAAGTAAATATTTTCTAAGATATCAAGGGACATTTCTAGATTTCAAAGGAATTTTAGTTTTCTGGATGGGGAAGGAGGAAATGTTTAGATTAAAACAAACAGTGAAAGACTAATTTTCAGTTCTCTCCTGCTTTTTACTCAATTTAGCTATGTCAATTTTGGGAACATGATGTAATAATTAGGGGGAAAAATATCAGCTAAGGAGTTTGTGAATGTTGCCAGGTACCGTGTGATGTGCCAGGTGTATGGGGTTTGAGTAAGCAAAAGGAGACATAGGTCCCTGCTGTCATGGAATTGATAAGCTTGTCCGGAAGATAGGTATTAACTAAATATTTACACAAATAAACTGATAAGTCTACAAAGGAAAGAGGAGCTCTCTAAGGATTATAATGCAGGGATCTGAGGCAGTTCTGGAAGACTTCCTTAGGGAAGCATTGCTTGAATTGAGAGCTGAAGGCTGATGTGGGGTTAATTAGGCAAAGGTTGAGGGAGTGACTTTCAGACAAAGGGAAAAGCATGTGCAACTAGCCTGAGGAAGGCAGAAGCAATGGCACATTTCAGAAATGGAAAAGTAGCCTGTATGGCTGGAGTGCAGAAAGCTAGGGAATGGTACAAGTGAGGTAGGAGGTGAAAACAGAGGCCAGACCAGACTGTATTTAAGCATAATGGGAAATTACTGAAAACAGACAGTAACAGAATCAGATTTTCATTATTAAAAGTTCTCTCTGGTTAAAGTATGGAGAAAAATTGAAAGAGGTGATTATGGTAGAAAGCTATTACAACAGTCTAGGCATGAGATGGTGGTAGTTTAAAGGATGAAGGCATGGTAGTGGACATGTAGGTAAACAGAATGGATTTGACAGACTTAGAAAGTAAATCCAATGGGTAATGGTTTGGATATGTACGATGAGGGAAATATCATGGATGCCTCTCAGGTTTCTTGTTTTAACACTAGGTAAATGATGGGGCCATTCCTTGAGAAAAGGAGTAACTAGTGAGAACATACTCAGAATTTGCTTCTGAGTTTGAGTTGTTCTTAAGATGTTGAAAAATGTTAACTCAATATGGGTAGATAGTCTTTAAAACTGTAAGCCTACAATAGTTATAAGTAAATTTCACCACCAGTGGACATAATTTGTTTCTAAGAGGAAAAAAACTAGAGATGAGAATCAAACAGTTCTGTTAGAATTCTGATTACATACTATGATGAAGCAGAGATAGTCCCTTGGCACTGCTTGTGAAAGAAACTTAGTTGTATTTTATTATCTGTTTTAGCACGTTTTAACTTAGAGTTTGAAAGAAAGCTAAAATACCAAATTACTTTTACTTTTTTCCTTCCCTTTAATTTTTCAGGCATAAGAGTCCCACAATTAAGTATGATCAGCATCCTTTGTCAAATTTATAAAAGCAGTGGAGAAACAAGATTTTTCAGAGCCATGACTCCAAATTTCCTTCAAGTTGCTTCCTTCAGTATGCATAAACTGTATGGCTTATGAACCAAGAAAAAAACTCTTGGGAACAGGGTAGCAATTACATTAATGTACATTAATTTATAAGCATGAAAATGTCTTGGCTTTCTCCTTAAACTACAAGAAATTTGTATGAAAAGATGCTATTTCCATTCTCCAAAAAGATAAGTACACAAGTTAGATTTAAACATTGAATTTTAATTTTATGCAAGCCAGAACTAATTTTTTTGTGAATTAAAATCTTTAATATAATCTATTTAAGCTCTAAATTTTAATGACACCCCCAAAATTTGCATTTAAATGGGTTAAAGTGCAATTTATATTGCCTAATGTAATCTAATTATATTATTAACCTAATATAATGTTATATTACAGAACAAAATTGTCATATTTTGAAGTTTTTCAACATTTTCTATTTTAAAAAGCTATCATTGCTTTACATACATATTTTAAATCCTCTTGAAAGCATTAAAAGAAAACCATTGGATTTAAAATTATAATTAATAGGGAAACAGTAGTGTTTGAGTCCCTTTTCTTTCTCTAAGCTAAACAAAACAAAAGTCCTAAACACAATTACATGGCATCAGAAGGCCTCAGTCTCCTACCAGTGTTACTGAAATATTGGTGATCTATTGCTCCCTTACTGAGCATCCATTTGTGAATTACAGACATTTTTAGCTTATTCTTGGTAACATTACTGAATATTGTAAGAAAGTCACCAGTGTGAATAAAATAAATGAGAAAAATTTAAGACTTCTTGTACTTAAATCTGTGTTTTAAAAAAAGGCAAGAGGAGTCCCCAAATGAGTTCATATATTTTTTCTACCGTTTCTATCTTTTAAACAGTTTTTCAAAGAGTAAAGGCTGACTAGAACTCCCCTTTGAAGTCTTAAACATATGATGGGTGAATAGTGTAAGTTAAATTCTAGCTGAAATAAGCAGGCGACGAGAGGCAACAAAGGGCCAGGCAGTTTATTTGAGCGCAATTCCCAGGCGATGTTCCCCAGTCTACAGAAATGGAGGCTGGGGAAGTCGCACTCAGCAGGGCAGGCAGTGAGTTTTTAAAGAAGGTAGGGGGCGGCAGAGCTTAGATTTACAACGGCGTGAGGATTGGTTAGCTTAAGGCACATTTTTCAGGTTGGGAGGGGGCAGCAGCCAGGGACTTTGGCACGTCATCAGTGTCCAACATGCTAACCCCTCCCTCTGGTGCCTCCAACCTTACATCCCAGCCTTTTGGTTATAATGGGTGCCAATTCGATCTGGCTGCTTCATGCTGAGAGGGGGCGCCATAAAGGGTGTGGCTATGTTGCCATCACTGGTCAGTTGAGAGGGCCTTGGAAGGTTCGCACTTCTATCCTGGGTTTCATTTCTATTACTATTTGCAGTTTTGTGGCTTCTATGCAAGATAGAACAAATTGTGTTATTAGGTTAAGTAGCAACATCTGGAGTTGGATTTTCCATTCTGGAAGGACAAATTTGACAAGATTAAGAATGCATGGCTGAATATGAGAACTAGAAATATGAAGATTCTAATTGAGAATCATAGCCAGGTGTCATGGGGAAACTAGAATTCTGGATCGAGTTTACATCTCAATGACTAGTATTAGGATTTAGTATAGATAGGACTGCATTATTGAAACAATACTTTTCTCTAAAATCACTCTCATTTTTATTAGAAGTAGCCAGATTAAGAAAATAATTAACAGTTGGCTTGATTATTTGCATAAGTGCAGCAAGAAGAGTAATTGATTACATGGGATCTTTTAAATATGCTTTGCTGGAACTTTTTGTGATGAATTTCAGATTGAACTTTTAAGGGCTTCTTGAGGCCAGAAAGCCAAGCCAGACTTGCCATCAGGTTGTGCCTGCAGTACCTGTAGATTTGGGTGAATTCCTCTCTTCTTGAGGTTCCCAAGACATTCCTGAGGTTCCTGCACTTGCCAGGAAGTGACCTTCCTTACTCACCTGGTAAGGCTGCTGGGAACTCTGTAAGCAAGGTACCGGGCAGGGTTTTTTAAGGGGCTTTGTTGGCTTTATAAAGTCAACCTTAGTTCCTTAAAGCTGCCTGTTCATATCTGAGTTTACACACGTGTTTCTCAGGTATGACATTCCAGTCAAAGCCTTGGTAATATAATCAGTGTTTTTAATTAGTCCTCTTACAAGGAAAGCAGATTCTTATTGAACTTGTGCAAATATACATACTGCCATGAAATATAAAAATAGTCACTGAGAGTTTTTAAATTCTGGAGGGATCAGGTAGAGAGAAAGATAAAGTTTCAATTCTGATCATAAAGGTATTGTCATTTACAAAACTGTTGTCACTCAGATTAAGAGAAAAAGCTTTAAACACTTTATCAGCAAAGACAAAGCATGACCCACCTGAGCAGAATCATGCTTTTCACCCACCAAAGACCCTGCTGCTGTGATAGTCACCAAGAAGCATTTTAGAAGGTGCTTGCAGGTTGGAAGGCTACTGTACATGTATCATCCTATTTAATTTTTGCAGCAATTCTAAGAATGGCAGGGCAGGGTTTTGCTTTTTTTCTAATTAAAAAGTATATATATATATATTACTGGCTTTCAAAAACGTATAACTTTTAGAAGTTACACAAAAAATACATGCTCTTCTTTAAAGTAGGAAATGTAAGTATAACTCATTTTATAGTTCAGAAAATTGATGTTTAGATAAAATAATGTGGCTGAGGTCATACAATTCGTTACAGACCTAATTAGACTGTGCACTATTGATTTCCAGTGGCTTCTCATGAAGCAAGACCTTAATATGTGAAAGATGATAGATTTTTCAGAGCTACTGAAAATAAATGGAAAGGTATATAATTTGACTCAAATTCTAAGGGGGCATTACAATTAGCATGTATAGTGTTGTGGGGGGGGTATGGGCAGGGCTGTGTAACACAGAGAAGACAGGTGGTGATTATACAGCATCTTGCTACGCTGATGGACAGTGACTGTAGTGGGGTTTATGGGGAGTCTTGGTGAGGGAGGGAGCCTGGTAAACAGTGTTCTTCATGTAATTGTAGATTAATGATACCAAAATTAAAAAAAAACTATAAAAAACACATTTATGTTTCTTGCTCAAATTATCTGTGATAAAATAACTTTATAAACTAATAGAAATTCAAGCACCTTATAAGTTAGTTTTTCCTTTCTAAAAATAGAAAGGAAATAAAATGCTTACATTTGATTAAATATATGCATTCAAGAAGCATCACCCATTTCACTCTATTAAATGCCTCAGCTAATGAAATAATTACGGACTGAAGATCGTTGAGATGCCCCTCCTGAATGAGAGGAAAGATGATCTTTTTGCTGACTTAGTGATGTCCTCTCAATTACTTCTGAGACTAACAAAACTATTGAGCATTGGTAGGGAAATTCAATATAGGAGATTTGCTTTCCTTAAGCATGTCATTTCCTAAATAAACTGGTTTACACTACTCTTGAACCCCCAAAATCCTTTTCTTTATACTAGCACTTAGAAAAACTCCTCTTAAGGTCCATGAACCTCTAATTTCTCAAATGTTCTAAGGATGGTGATTTAAATTTATTTTAGAGTATTAATAGCTAGAGATTGAGAATAACCAAGTATGCAATAATGTTTGCCAAATGTATAAACAAACACAATTTTAGGAGACTACAGAGAAAAGGACATGAGGCTTGGGTAGAGAAGGCTTTTTTACATTGTGCCCAAAATGTAAGAACGCTGTCCACCTAGCATACATACATATTCCAGAAGTAAACCTGCCTGAGCAGGCTGCACTTGCCTTTGTAATTTTACATGCTCCAGAAAACAATGAGAAATCTTCAAGCCATGTAGGCTTCATGAATGAGGGATTTGAAGCATCTCATGTCATGAAAAGACACTATAAAAATATAATGGAGGCATTTTCCCAAATGAAGTTTTAACCTAGTCCTTTAAAATATCACTCATTCTTTTTATTAGAAAAAAATTTGCTTCAAAAGCGAGAGTCAGGAGAACCTAGATTACAATATCTATCAAAACACACTATGCATGGAATCCCACTATTACCTAGTTTTTTGGCTTGAGAACATCTTAACATAAACTCAGATGGCAGTTATGGGTTTAGAGATTTGTTTCTCTTCCATGTAGACAAATTTTTCCTTTTCACTGCAAATTTTATTTCTAGATCATTCTCAGTAAAAGTAAACAGATTCTCATCTTACCATTGTCATCTACTACACGGGTTTGATCTTTACAACAATCCACTGGTAATCCAATAATTTCAAATTCAACAAAAGGTTCAATAATCTATGTAAACAAAGAGTATTATTACAACTAATAGATTTCTACACATGTTAATTAATTTGAGAATATTGTTCATACTGTCCATATTTCAACAGCAACCTATTTCATGTGGTACTTAGTGGGAAAGAATAACTAGTGGGTACAACAGATTCAGATATATGAAACAGAAATAAAAGATTAAATTTTTGTTTGCCAATATTTACTAATACTACATGAACTTTATTCAAGGAACATAGAACTCCAGTTTAAGATATATATCCAACACAAATGAGAGCTTTTGTCTACGCTCAGAGCAGCTGTATTCGTAAGAGTCACACACTAGGAACAATCTAAGTGTCTATGATGAGTAGGATGGATGAATTGTGGAATATTTATTTAATGAATAGTACACAACAAGTAAAAAGAACAAAGTTCTGTTACACAGATATAATGTTGAGCAATTTAAACATAAAAGAGAATATATCATAAACCCATTGGATGGGTTGGGATTAGATACTTACTGTGAAAATAAACAGAAAAATGACTCTAATTCCACACACTATGTATTAATACAAAGGTAAAGAGATCTATACAATGAAAAAATCTGGAAGAAATCCCCTTCTCCAAGTAGCATTATCAATCACAGGACAAACTAAAATCATGTGGCTCCTGATAAAATGCACTGAACACTGCCCACGTAGTATTCCTACCAGATATATTTATTTTGATTCTAATGATGACAAAATAGTCAGGTAAATTCAAACTGAAGGACATTCTGGAAACAACTGGCTTGAGATTTGTTTCTCTTCCATGTAGACAATTTTTTCCTTTTCACTGCAAATTTTATTTCTAGATCATTCTCAGTAAAAGTAAACAGATTATCATCGTACATAAATTTTTAAATGTCATTATGATGAAAACAGAACAAAAAAGTTAGAGAACTGTTTTGGAATTTAAAAGACAAAAGAGAAATGACAACTCATAGCAATATGTGACCCATGATTAGATTCTGAATCCAAAAAAAAAGAAGATACAAGGACAGTTTGGAGAAAACTAGGGAAAGTTGAATATAGAGTTTATATTAGTAATTTTATTACACCATATTACATATCACGAGTGTAATGACTGGTTATGCAGAATGTCCTTGTTTTTAAGAGATAAACGCTAAAATATTTAGGGGTCAAAGGTCATGATGTCAACTCACTCTCAAATGACTGCAAAGAAAAGCAAATGTGTGTGTGTATAATTAATTTTTAAAATGTGTTATATTTTTCTCTCATGGGTATGTGCACATATATATGTAGGTGTACAGATATGTATACAGACCTACATATACAAGAGGAGAGAAAGCAAATGTAACAAAATTTAATAATTTTAACTGGTGAATCTAGGCACTGAAGATATGGTGCTAATTTTACCATTCTTGCAATTTTTCTGAGGTTTAAAATTTTTTTTAATAAAAAGTATGGGAGAAAAAAGACAAAGTGAGTCTGCCTTTTTGCAGAAAATAAAGAGAAAAGGGAGAAGTAAAGGTAAACTTTCCGATACCTCCAGGACAATTATTCCTGCTGTAAGGGAGAATGGAAGCAGAGAGACCAGTGAGCTGGGAGCCCACTGCAGCAAGCCTGATAAGAGATGGTGGCAGCTCAGGTTAGCTGGGGACAATAGAGACAGAAGAAATGGTCCCATAGGAAGCTCTTACTTTCTGAGCAGTAGGACATGGTGCCATTCTTTGAAGATGGAAAAGAAAGAGATAAGTGTGAGAGAAGAGGGTAGGAAGTAGCCACTGTGGAGAAGGGGACAAGGGCTAATAGAGTAGAGCCAGACAGCAGCGCAGCATGAGGGCCAGTTGAAATTTGAGGCAAGGAGTTTACGGTGGGACCGCACTGCAAAGCCACACGTTCCCCCATTAACACTCAAGATCCAGAAACGCTGGTTTAACAGGTGGGCATGGCAAGGAAATGCAGTGATGGCCCCCTCCTGAGAGGAAGGACACAAGCACAGGAGGGGCTGACAGGTAGGGAGAAAACAGGCCAAGCCAGGTGTTATGGGAATAATGGGATGAAAGTTCTGGAAAAAAGGAGGCTGCGACTACAGAAGCAGACACTTTAAAATCCTGCCTAGAGGTGCTGCAAGTGATGACAAGGGTCAGCATGTGGCCAGGGGGCAGGTGGCTGCTGTGCAGATGAGGGTCGGAGGGGTTGAGGACTGTATATGGCAGATTAAGATGCTCAGCTTGCAGTGTTTCAGGTAATAGAATTGTCCTGTGCACCTCAATTTTAGCATCACCAGCATCAGTCTTGAATTGTAAATTGGAATGCATGCATTCATGCCTCCAAAACAGATGGTACACTGCACTACAGAAAGTTTTGTGGTACTTTGCCAGTCAGTTAATATTTGAGGAGCTGAGGTCAGTGCTCAGTAACACACACACACACACACACACACACGAAGACATTTCAGATGAAATGTAAACACAATAAAATAACCACATAAAGAATCACTTGGCCATATAAAGCTTGCCTTGGTCTCCAAACATGAAATCTGGAGGTTTGGGGAGCTGCTGTCCACTGATCACTTTCAGGATGAGCTGCTTTTTAGGGTTGACAGGAAGTGGATCAGCATAGAAAGGGTTGAAAGTACCTAAGCCAAGTAAAGTGGACGTTAAACTCTAAGGTTGCAACACACACCCTTTCAGCTGTAAAATGCAAATACTACAAATGCTGAATTACTAATGTTTCTTAGAGCAAAGAAATTATCACACAACTACTACTGTGGTTTGCTTAAGGGCAATGCCAGCTGGCATTTCCACACCATGATTTTTGTTAGAACCCACTCCTCCAAAGGTCTGAGGAATGCACCAATTTCAATCAAGTGTCTGCATGATTATGAGAGGCAAGGGGAAAGAGGAATAATTTATTTGAATAATATAGAGAATAGTCAATAGTATTGAGAAGGGGAACAGTTATATCAGATTCAAATAATTTTCTAACTGAAACTATTTCAAGTATAGATGGCAAAGCAAAAAACATATATTTACAAAGCATATAACCCAGAAGGCATATCTGTCAACAATTTTTTACCTGAATTGTTAAAAATCCCATTTGGAGAATTTTAATGAGCAGAACCTAAAGAATGTGTTTTTTAAATCTAACACTACATTATCTTTTCTTTCTTATTAGCACTGTTTTGTAATTGAACTACACTGACTAAAAAGGCTTGATAAAATTATTTCAGGTAGTTATTTTAATTTTGCCAGCAGGCTTCAGACTCACACACCCTAAGAGAGAGCTTTGCTTTTGTTTTTGTTTTTTCTAAGAATAGCTATAAAACTTTTTCTTCTTAGTTTGATCTCTAGTTCAGGACTTTTTTTATAAGAGTCTCTGAAAGATATGACTCAGGCTTTAGGAGGCAGTACAATTTTGTAAGTAATGCCCAGTGAATATCATGCCTGGGCACTGGATTTCAGAGAACATCCCATTGCTATCCTGTCCATCTTTATATGCATAACCTAACGAAAGAATTTTAAACATCATGCTAAACAGTTGTGTGAAAGAGTTCTAATTTATATTCCAACACCTTAACCTATCTCTTTGGTAAAAAATCAGGTTGCAAAATACTGGGACATCATACTTTACAGAGAGTTCCTTCAACAGAGGGCCCCTGCACTCAGACAAATGAGTGCAAAATTGACACACACCTTTGCACATTTGATGGGGCTTGAGGACGTAGTCACAGTTGCCATTTGTCTTGAATTTGGCTCGATTTAACTGCATCATTCGTCCTTCAGACTGGTAGTTCAGTGCCACTGTGCAAGTTCAAAGTTTGAGAGAATTAGGCAAGACAGCAGCACCGAGTCGAGACAGAGAACTGTTCCTTTGGGAGGCATACACACTTAGCTGGCAACCAGCGTTCCAGTAGGGCAGAGAATTGAAGTTACTGGATTCAATGCAGTAGGCGGAGGGCTAAATCCTTGTGAGCTGCTTTTGGTTGTAAATAGTGAATTGCTCTGATTTCTGCTGAACCACTTGATGTGCTCTCGTTTCACTGAATGATAACACATTTCCTGTGGTTCCTGTCAGGTTTCAATTAAGAAAAAAGAAAAGTGAGAACTACAGACAAAGAAACACTAGTCACAAAAGACCTCATAATATGTCAGAGTATACCCATAGTAAAAGGCAGAGCAAAAGACTGAATTTAAACAGAATAGAGGTAGCTCTTCACTAAGAAAGACCATAAAATCCCATCTTGTGACTTCTGCCATTTTGAGGCCCAATCAGAGTTGTGCATACTGCTGGGATAACTGCTTATTTTGGGGGTCCATATTCTCTCAAGTGTTCAATTATCTCTCTCATTCATGTCTATCTGGCTAGTATGAAGAAGGCAGGCAGGAGAATTATTTTCTAGGTGTTATGATTCTAACAGAATAGCTTTGCCAGATATAGACGGTTATGGATAAATAAAATTATCTATGTAACTTATTCCTGATAATAGGAAGACATTCATTGAAGGCATTATCTAAAAAGCACACATGTGAAACACATCATAACAGACAGCATTTAGGGTCCAAGAAAATAAAGGTAAAAATAAAAGCAATTCCAAAAGTCAAATATTGAGGTAACATTAATTTGAATAGAATTATAGAATTATGGAATCAGTCAAAATTTGTTTGGGAGAAGGAATAATGATAGAAAAAGAGCTCAAAATAGCACAAAAAAGTACAGTTTCAAAACAAGAACAATCATCCACAAGCCAGGCTTATAAACAATGGGGAAAAAAAAGGAGGAAAAGTAACAGGAAACCTATATTCAAGTTTCTGCCTGGACCATCATTGGGCGGGGTCAATCCAGGGCCAAGGAAGCTGAAAGTTTGTAGGTCATGATGGAATATACCTCCAAATATTTAATATTCTACCTTTTCTTCCAACCCCATCTTTTGTTCCACGTCTACAACTCCCTCCTCCAACCTCTTCACCAAACTCAACAGTCCACCCCAAAAATGACCACCGGTATGTCCTCTGGACCAGTCCGAAGAAGCCAGGCTTTTGGCCTACAGACCCAAACTTTCCCAGAGCCCCATCCCATTCCAGTGCATACTCTGACATGCTGAGAGTGTCTAACCCAGACTGAGAGACACGGCCCATGAAACTGGGGAGTTGAACTAGAATCTTGCTGGGCCAGCTGGGCCTGAATTGTACCCAGACTGCATGTTTATTAGTGAAAATAGTCTCCCATGGCCCCTGATATCCTCAGGGATATATCCCCTCAGACAGTAAATGCTGGCCAAATAACTAACAACTACTACACTTCAGAGTTGGACCTTGGAACAGCCAGAAATACAAGTGGGAGGCAAAGAAATTAGAGAAGGTTTTAATCTGATGATTTTCCTCATATAGATTCTTTCCTTATCATGTATATTTTATTAACATAAATTATTAATATAGTTTACATATCTCATAGTAAAAATGATCTTTTATCATGTTTTTAATGAGGAGTATTTTGAACATGAAGTGGAAAATAGTCTTTTTGACAAGCCACATTCAGATGCAGTAGCACTATAATCAGTTCCACTATTTTACTTTGTCTCTCTACTTAAATATGCACACTGTGTTACAATTAAGATAACCTTGCTAATCAGGCACATATCAATTAGTCTATTAATAGAGTTGAGTTTCTCTGTATTAGGATAAACCATGCATTCATTATCTATTGCTCATTTTGTTGCTAAATATACGTGCACGTGCACACACACACATACCAAAACAACTGAAATTCAAGAGCTAAATAGTACTCAATATTATTTTCCATTAAGCTAAAAGGATTATGATCCCCAAAGGTATTTATTAGAAATTTTATTTCTCCAAATCAAATATACCTTTAAGTCCATAAACAACCTCGAATTTATTTTCTAGCTATTGGCAGTAATTAGAATATATTGTTCACTTGCTGCAAACCCTACAGTTTCTATGTTCTTACATGTGAAATTAGTTTAGATTTTTTATAATTGTCACCATTTGAAGAAAGAACGAAACACTAAAGGTAAGAAAATTTGCAGACAGAAAAAGATACACTTGCAGAATGGGGAGAATAAAGAGGTCTGAGGGAAGAAGGTGGAGGTTTCTTGAAGACATAAGATTCACCACAATGTTGTTTTCCCTTTACTAAGATTTGTTGAGAAAATGGGATATTCTGATTTACATTTTATTTCCACTAAAATTAAAATTAGATTGAAAAGCCACACAAGCAGTTTATTTCTATAAGCATTCATTAACTGAAGAAAACTGAAATGAAAAGAGAAGAGCGTAAAGGGGAAAAGAGCAACTAGCAGAAAAGCCCAGGGTAAGAACTGTGACTAGAATTTCTCAATATGGCAACTGACAGGTGAAAAATAGTAATAGTCAGCACTTCTGAAATTTCTGCCTTTTTTGTTAAAACTTGACATTCTGTGGATTCAATTACTTTCATAAAAATTGACATTTCCAATGAGAAAATGTGGGCCTTTTCAAGGTGTTACTTTAGCCAATTAAAATGTCTTCTTTCTTCTGGTCATTCACACTGGGAATGGCCCTCTGTGACCTGGCTATCAAACCAGGTCAGTCTCCAAGGCTCAAGCTTTGGGGAAGAACTTGCTGTGAAGTATTTGTCTTCGTATAAAAATAAATTCCTCTCCTGCCCTGTAGGAAGCTCCTCTGACCTCTAGCCAATCAGGCAATCACAGTAATCAACAGAGCCCTCCCTGGGAACTAAGCTTTGTGCTGACAGGCAGTTCCCTGACACTCGAGTAGGATTCCACACGGTTCTAGAAATGGGTGCTGGCTAACAAAGATTAAATAACAATTGACAAAGGAAGGGCAAGGATTTATCCAGAAGAAAATGCTCAGTCCTTACCATCATCCACAATGTCCTGGGCTGCCACGGAGTTTGTATACACAACCAAATCAGAGAGCTCCCGGCAGAGCTTCATGGTTTTTCTTCGGCGACCCAGCCTGTGAAATACACACCCGGGGCTCATGAACTTTAGAGCTGGAAGAGGTTTGGGCTTTTGGTTATTCCACCCGCTGTACCTGCTCCTCATGGGGCCAAGGTTAGAACCCAAGCATGAGTCCTAGTTCAGCATTCCTTCACTCCAACACCCTACTCATGTGGTTTGATTCACTGCTCAGCCACGAACCAGTCTCTCCTCATGTATTTGTGGGTTCTGCTGTGAAGGATTTGATTTCCACTGCTACCCAGAGAGGGAGTAAAGACCAGCATTCACCAGGGATCTACTCTTGGCAGGAGGAGACCCTAGACTAAAGCAATAGCAGCACTGCATTGTGGGACACAAGAATTTATATGTCTACCAGGAAATATACCAACATTTTCGCAGTGATTATATTTTTGAGGTATAATTACAAGTGATTTCTATTTTCTTCATGCTTTTTCTGTATTCCTCAACTTTCTTAAATATCCACTACTTTGTTCTCATTTATAAACCACTACTAGGATCTCCTCTACAACTTTAAAAATTCTACCCCCATACTTCACCACAGTAAAGGGCTCCATGGACTATGACATTCTCTTCACATAAACAATTTTCTCCTCTAGGAGAAATCTATCAAAAACTCTAATCCTTGCCAAAGAAGATACACAAATGGCCAATAAGAATATGAAAAAACAGTCAACATTATTAGTCATTGGGGAAATCAAATCAAAACTACGATGAGATTCCACTTCCCACCTAGGATGGTTATAACCAAAAAGGCAGGCAACAACTATATATTGCAAAGATGAGGAGAAACTGGAACTCGCATACATTGCTGGGGAATATAAAATGGTACAACTGCTTTGCAAAAATAGTGTGGCAGTTCCTCAAAAAGTTAATCAGAGTTACTGCATGACTCAGCATTTCCACTATTAAGTACATACCCAAGAGGAAGAAAAATATATATCCACATAAAAACTTATACATGAATGTTCAGAACAGCAGTAATCATAATAACCAAAAAGTGAAAACTATCTAAATGCCCTTCAGCTAATGAATGGATAAATAAAACACAGTATACTTCATATAATGAATCTTATTGAACAACAAAAAGGAATGAAATGCTGATACATGCTACAACATGGATGAATCTTGAAAATGCTGCACTAAGTAAAAAGAGTCAGGCACAAAAGACCAAATATCGTATGAGTACATACATTTATATCCAAGACCCAGAAAAGGCAAATCTACAGACACAGGGAAGTGGATTGGCTGATGCCACTGCCTGGAAGAGAGAGAGACGGGAATGGCTGAAAGCAGAGTTTCTCTTTGGTGTGATGAGACTGTTCTGGAATTAGTGATAATACAGATGTGTTCACTCAATGAGTATTTATTGAGAACCTACTGGTAATACAACAGTGAAAACATTAGACAAAAATCCTTACCCTAACGGTACTTATATATATTCAGTAAAATAACTAAGGCCAGATGAACCAAAATTTTGCCAAGAAAGGAGACATTGGCATAGACTGGAATAAAAAAAATCAATAGGAAGAGTGTATGTTCCTCCTTTACCATATAATAAGGAAATTCTGTATCTATTGGTGGAAATCTGATTTTGAGAAGGCTAAGGATTATAAATTAATGTGAGGTCTTGCCTAGAAATTACAAATAAAACTCCAAGACCTCCAAGATGTATAGAAATTCTGCATAAAGTTTGCTTTTTAAAAATCTCATCCTGGAAGTGAATTAGTTTATTCAAGTCCCAAAAGGACACCATCAGAGATGCTGAGGTCTTGATAGCTAATATGTGCAAATCTATAATTCACCCAAGGAGAGCAGCAGGCAGCATGATTTCATGTGATACCTGTAATGATGTCTTATTTGCTTATGTTAATATTATTGTGGCTTTCCAGGTAAAGAAAGACAAATAGCATATGATTTCACTTACTTGTGGAATATAAAAACAAAACCAAACAAAATGAACAAAACAGCAGTAACTCAAATAGACACTGAGAAGTGACTGGCAGTTCCATGCGGGAGGTGTAGGAGTCGGTGAGTGGGGAGGGGGATAAAGGGGCACAAAAATTCGCAATCATTATATAAATTGGTCACAGGGATAGTAGGACAACATGGAGAATATAGCCAATGATTCTGTAATATCTTCCTGTGTTGACAGATAGTAACTGCACTAGTTAGGGTGAGGATTTAATAATATGAGTATAAGACTGTATATCAACAATACTTCAATATAAAAAGAGAAGATTATCATGGCTTTCCTAGAACACTGCCCTTTCCCTATCTCTATGATTCAGAGTTGAGCCTTTCTCAAACTTGTATTTAAGAGCATTTAGAGAAGAAATCTCCTGGAAGGTAGTCCTACTTCTACTATATCCTTGACCATAACTACACTGAATTTTCTGTTCCCTAAGGGTAGGGACACACACATCCCCTCTGCCCTTAGTTACTATCTTATGTATGAACATTCTGTTGAAGTGAAGCTTAAATATATGATTTAACTAAACATTAAATATCATCCATTCCTTTAGGACCTCTATGCCTCAAACTTCATTTAATTTCAGTCTTTCAATAAAGGCACAGGGGTGTATGTGTTCACACACATGCATGTGTTTATATGTCAGTCTATGAGATAACATATGTCCTATCACTGTGAGGCTTGCTATATATATAAACTTACAGAAAATCCTATATCAAATCATGCATCACAATTTGGGTTCTGAAAACATGGTCATTTTACTCATCCCAAATTCTACTGGTAGTAATAAAGAAAACAGCAGCTAATATTTTTGAGCACTTAGCTAATTGGGGTAAGGCTTATCAGGCTAGGTAGGTTAATTCCTTTAATCCATACAATGCCCTAGGAAATAGTTACAAATAAGGAGCCTATCTTGCCCCAAGATAAACTTGTAGGAACAAGAGTTTGAAGTCTGACTGATTTCAGATCCCTGGGTCTTAACACAAGCTTACTATCCATTTTCTCCTTTCCCCTCCAATGAGAGCCCTCTCTATAGTTCATGTGGCCTCTCTCTCTTCTCTGAAGACAGCTTGTACCAGACAACTGCTCCAACTAGCACTTATTAAGAGCTCACTCTGCGCCAGGCACAGTATAAGCACCCTATGTGCATTATCATCTCACAGCCAGTTGATTTTCACATGTCTCACTGTGCCAAGCACTTTACATGTGATCCAGTCTTCTAGACCTATACAACCGAAGCTCCCAAAGTGATGGGGATGGAGAGGCCCAGAAGTCTGGGAAAGAACTGTGGGATGCTTTCCTACGTGTACAGCTGGCCAATCTCCTTGCCTGGATTCTGCTGTGCATCCTCCTCCTCATCAGTACTATAAGACTTACACCGTGATTTTGTGGTTTTCTGCTGGAAAAATCACAGTAAACAAATTCACTGCATCAGGTGTATCTACAACATATAGAGAATGGATTGGGCCTTATAATACCCACACACTTTGGCAATAACTTGCAGGAAAAAGAAATTGACCAAATATTTTAGCTTGCCTCACCATAAAAAGCGTGCCTATAGCCATAATTATATTAAAATAATGAGACATAACTGAGGGTTTTATGCCCTAACCCTGATTTATAGCTCACACACAAATGTAGTTCTTAGACTTTATTAGTCATACACTGAAGACCTCTGTGAGGAGTAGGGTCAAAGTTGTACTATCTATTTAAATGATTATAAGGGATAAAATGCCCTTATATACAGGGAGCTCACTATTCCTATTGACTTATAAAAAGACGATTTGATAAAAAAAAAAGTAATACTATTTTAAATGAACAACTACCATTTTTGCTTTTGATCAGTATGCACTCAACCATTTAAATCAAACTACTCTTTTGCGATCTTGACCCATTTTAATTTCTGCAGCAGAAGGAAAATTGTTACCCACAGGATTCAGGCCTGAAAGGTTGTAGAACTAATCAGGTATCTTCTGAACTGATTAGCAGAAAGGCACAAAGCCTTTCTGGAATGATGTGGTTTCATCCCCACCACATTGGAGATAATCCCAATATTTGGCAGCACATACCTCAACAATACAATCCTAGTAATTGCAGAAAATAATGCCACCAAAAATACAGCTTCCCCAAAGGTAAGACTTTCAGAGAGAGTGCCCTGGACACCTGGAAATTGGAGCTTAGAAAGGCAAAGGCACTCCATCCCCACATTACCATGGGAGCATATCACTTTCTAGATATTTTCATACTCAACAAAATTTTTTTTAAAAAGCTACACTGTTGGCATAAACAAACTCAACCCTATTAGACTAACAGTGAGGCACCAATTTAGTTTGGAACCTTCTCAGGTGTTATTTATGCCGTGAGAACCCCAGTGTGCATGCAGTGGGAACCCCAGCATCTGATCAGCTCATGTTCCAGCTTGGCCTCTCACCAAGCTGGTAAGTTGGCTAACCTCTCTAGCCTCTAGGTTTTTAAAAGAGCAGAACAATAACACCTACTTTAAAGGATTATTACTGTTGTGATGATTAAATTCTATGACATGGAAAGTAATTCTGTAAGCTACATGACTTTATATTTCAAATACTATTAATATTTCAAAAAATAATCTATAAATAATCTCATGGACATTCATTCTTATGACTTGAGGCATAATAAATTCTAACTTTATAGTAGCTAAAGTACTCCCTAAAAGATTTACTTTGGAAGATAATTTTAATTTAAATGGGTTGCTGTAATCAAGAAATGAAATAAGCCTAATTCCACATATAGTTAGTAATTTGAATTGTTACAATAATCTGTCTTTTTAAAGTTAATTTTTAAATGTAAAGTGTAAAAAGTGGAAATGAGTAATGAATCACCAATGATAGAAAATATGGCGCTGTCTTTTCTTTACATATCATTCTGACACATCATACCATATAATCAATTTTTCATCTTTTTTTGCTTCATGCTTTGCATGTTGAACTCTTCAGAATGATCACCTTTTAATGGCTGCATAATTATCCATTACATGAAAAAAGTCGTGGTTTAAGCAATCTTTATAAGTGAACACTATGGTTGTTTCTGTTTTTGTTTTTTTTTAATATAATGACTTCTTTGTTCAACCTTGTAATAAATCATCTTATTGATGAGGCAGGAAGTTCCAGATACAACAATCTTTCAAGTACCAGAAATGACCTCACAGGAACTTCATGCATGAAGGTCACCATCCAACAGCTGATTTCCTTTATAATGTGTTTATCTTTTTATTGAAGTATAACATACATTTAGAAAAGTGTAAAAATCATAACTACTCAGTATGATGACTTTCCACAAAGTGAAATCACCCAAATGAGGAAATGGAATATTATCTGCCCAAAAGACCCGATTCTCCCATTCAGTCATTACCTTCTCCCCAAAGGTAGTAACTACTATCCTCACTTACCCCCGTAGGTTGTTTTATTTTTGCCTGTTTTTGAACTTTATATAAATGGAACAAAACTGTATCTATTCTCCTGGCTCTGGCTTCTTTTGCTCAATGTCATGTTTATGAAGATCACATATTGCCTATAGTCATAATTTTGTCATTCTCCTTGCGGATAAATATTCCCTTATGTGAATACACAGTTTTTAATGGACACTTGAACTGTTTCCTCCTTGTACAAGTAACATCACTATAAATATTATTGTTTCAGTCTCATGACATGTATCTAACAATTGAACTGATATGGACACAGTGCCTAGCGCAGACTCAGCAGACAGTGAGAAACTGTGTGCCAAAGTAGTTGCACAAATGCACATTCCCTTTAGTGGAGTTCAAGTCACTCAACATCCCGATACTTGGTGTTGTCAATCTCTTTGCTTGCTGTTGTGATGGGTGTATATGGAATCTCATGTTATTTTAATTTGCATATCCTAGAGAATTGATAATGGTGAGAGCACCTGTTCCATATTAGCCATTTGGATGTCTTCTTTCATAAAGTACTATTTAAGTCTTTTACCTGTTTTTTACAAGTTTAGGGTGCTTTGTCTTATTGATTTATAGAAATTCTTCATATGTTCAGGATACAAGTTCATTGCTGGATTTTGTGTATTGAAAATATTCTTTCCCATATGCTACTTTCTATTTGATAATTTTGATGACTAGAGGTTCTTAAGTTTTAAAGCAGTTTATTATCAACTCTTTCCTTTTCTGGGATCCTATTTAAGAAATCTTCAGTTATCCCAAGATCATGATGATATTCCCATTACCTTCCAGATTCTTTTAATTAGTTAAGTTATTCACATTTGCCCTCTTAATTCATACCTTATGTTTTCCAAAGTTGGTCATGAGAGACTGTCCATGTGATTTCTTTCCATTTTCTTTCACATCTGGATACTGAGTAAATAAAGCATATTATAAGCAATTGTCTTCTTTGTTCTTGTTTTTTTCCTTAGTTCTAGAGGGGTGGGGGGGACCCTAACTCTGTCTGCCTCTAGGTGGGCAGCAAGCTGGTCCTGCTTGTTTCTTGCTGCCCCAACCCTTCACTAGTCCAAAGGTTGCTGTGTCTGGCTCACGAGAGGAGGGCACTGGCGTGAAGAGGCCTGGGAACCAACCAGGAGACAGCAGCTGCCAACAGCTTCCCAGAGCTGAGTTCAAGGGCCTCTCAGCTGGGCAGGCCCTTCCAGTGCCAATTTACAAGGCTCTCCACAGCACAGCATATGTTTTTCTGAAATGCCCTGAGTGGGAATAAATTATCTTCAGTTAAAAGTAGATTTGATTCTGAAAAAAGGACCAAAGTCATTAAGAGCCAATTTTGTTGAGTAAAATAATTTGATTGATTGAATATTGCTATTTGAGATTTAAAAACATTAAAACTAAATAAAATCCAAGCATATCTATGAGGTAATAAGATTGTTTTTCTTTAAGAAACTATAGCAGAGCTTATCTGTTCATTGAAATAATTCTGTGATATGCATTGGAAAGAAGTATTGTAGCAGCTGAATTTTTCCTCATGTGGGTTAATTTTCCAGGACAGAGATCTTCTTGCTTGAGCTTATTATTAGGGGACAGAAAAGCTACCCTGCTCAAAGGTTTAAGATTCTTATTCAATTGTCATCCCTAAAAACATGTAGTGACTGGTTCACCACCAATGACAAGGTATAAGGAGAGATCAGTGGTCCCTGTCCTCCCAGGACTTCTAGCTAGACAAAGAACCACATAAATGGAATAAATGTAAATGAACAAAAACATTTAAAATCCAAAGGCCATGAAAGGCATCTAAATATATCCTTAGAGAGTAATCCAAGATGTAACTTGGGGCAGGGAGAGGGGAAGACTGAGAATTGGTCAGGGAAAAGAGGCAGTTCAGAAAATGCTGGAGGGGTGAGGACAGGGGCTTACAGGGTGATTTCAGTTGACTGGTTTGTGTATTTTGACTGCCTTTTACGATCAGTTGAAGCTGATCATTAACTGTTCAAAAACCATGAAATTAAGGAGGTAGCCAGATGTAGTTATAGAAGTAGCAATGCTCTCCAAGTGAGGAGAGCCAGTTCTGATACGAAGTAGCTACATGCCCTTTGGTAAACCCATTCACTCAATCTGTTTTCTTATCTTTGAAATCAAAGAATGGACCAATTCCTCTGAGCTCCTTTCTACTTCTAATAGCCCATCTATTGGTAGGGGAACCATGCTGCTTATTGTCTAAAACAGAACCCTTGTAAGAGTGAAAGGGGGGCCACTTTCAACAATAGCTGGGACGACAGGTGTACAGCAGGGCTGTTCAGGCTAGTTTAGGTATATGATCATCATATTCAGTGGCACTTGCTATGCCTCAGCTTTATGCTACATACAATACTTATAGTCTCATTTAATATATACAACCATCCTCAGGGGTATGATTAAACCCAATTTTACAGATAAAAACTGAAGTTAGTCAAGTTAGACAACAGTTACCAAGCTAGTTAGTGATTAAACAGATTCTGTCCAGCTCTATCTCCTCTCTGGCTTACTCTGCCTTCCCAACTTCTCCCACTCCACACCCCTTCTTTATGTATAATGGTAATGTACACAAATATCTATCTCAAATTTGACCTCTCTCAGGCACTATACAAGCCAGAAAAATAATGGTTATTAAGACTGACATGGTTCCTGTTTTCATGGAACATTAGTCTAGTTGAGAAGACAAATATTAAACAAGTAATTGCAAATGTGTAAAAAAAAATTCAGGCAAGAAAAGCTCTAATAGGCCACTGTGGACAACAGTGTCAGACAGTGCTTATCTGACAATAAAGGAGAGAGCTAACCTAGTCCAGCAGTTAAGGCAGGACTCATTTAAGACATCACATTGAAGATGGAATTTAAAAAACGAATTAGAAGTTAGCTAGAGCAGATGTAGGAATGAGTTGTTCCAGGCAGAGGAAAGGAATGTGAGGAAGACCACAGCATATAAAAAATTGTGGCTGGCTTGACCATTGTGGGAGGTGGTATGACTGGGAAGACCTGACACTGGAGAGGTAGGCAAGGATGCAGCGATGTCAGCCATTGGAAGCCTGGATGCAGTTTGTCATTTATTCCAAAGCATAACGGGAAGCCACCAAAGAATTCCAAACAGTTGAGTGACATGACTGGATTTCAATTTTTAAAACATTGTGATGATTTCAGAGTAGAGATTAGGTTGGAGGGGAGCAAGAGTAGTCTACAGGAGAGAGAACACTGGACTTAAGTTGGACACAACCATGAAGAAGAGAAGCAGACAGATGGGAGACACATTCAGGAGGTGCAGTCAACATGCCATGGAGGCCTGCTGAATGTGGAGATGTGGGCGGGTCAAGTACGTGGTGGCCCTGAGCTTCTTCCCTCACCTGACTATGCATGGGGAAGATAAGTCCAGGGGCACTGGGTTTTGCCTGGAGGTCCCACTGAAGTACTTGAGTCATTACCACCTCCCATCCCAACCCAGTTCTAACTCTTTCTCACATCATCTTGCAATAGGGGATTTTTGTTTTTCAAGCAATATGAGGATATAAATGCAAGAAATTGGGGAAGCATCTCACAGATGACAAATGATAAGAAACAAAGTACGAGGTACTTTCTTTTTCCTGTTGAAGGACACATACAAGAGGGAACCGTATACCTGCTTCAGGTGTGCATTGAAGCCTTCATTTGTGGCCTTCAGTAGTTCCTGCACTGTGAAACTATCAGGATCTTCTTTGTCTCTAATTTGAGATTCTTTTAACAGTGACTCCAGTTTTTTCCTTATGAAAGATTCCACCTGGTGCTCAGTAGTCCCATTATTCTGCAAAGAATTAAGCAATGGAGATGACTTCCCTTAAGAAACAGAATTAAAACACACCCTGCATTCCAGACAACATTGCTTCTATAATTTGATTCTCTCTCAATTACCTATAAAATGTTAAGCTCATTGTACCATTTTGGTCCTTCCCCCACATATACCAACCCTGTAAAATGATTGCAATGACTGCATTCAACTCTCAAGAACTTTATAAAATCTTATTACCTATAAAATTTTCATTACAGAGATGTCTAGAATCTGATGCTTACAGAAATTAAGTAAGTTGCTCAAGGTTATAAAGCTAGCATGTAACTGAGGCAATATTCAAACTCCGGCTCATAAACCCTTCCCACGATGCTACTTTACACCTTTGATGGAGAGAAGGCAACAGAGAGTTTTGGGATAGTAAATGTTCTGCACCTACACAGGTAAATATGAGAAAAAATGTGCTACTTGAAAAAAAATCACTTCCTTCACTGAGGGGGAAAAAGTGCTATGGAAATTTCTGGAATTGAGGATTATCCTGAGATAAAAGTACTTTCTCTAGTCCCACTGTGTAATCAGAGGGAACTCACTACTGACCTGAGCCATGATTTATCACTGTAATTGCTAATTTCAAATGTTTTGATAATAAAGTTATGCCTATGTCCAGATGATGATTTATGCAATTTTTAGGTGGTCAAGGGACATAGGTTTCCTTGAAGTCTTCCTGAGCATAATATTTTGGCCACCTTGCTCTGCCTGAAACCTATGGAACCAGGCTCTGCTCTCTGCTCGCTTCACCTCTCTGTAGATCCAACACCTTTCCAGAAATTCTTCAGCCACTTGGCAAAGGCCAGCCACCCAAAGGTAAGGAAAGGGGTAGCCCTCCATAAGAACAGTTCCCATATTCCTTACCATAAGCTTAAGGCCTGTTTTCCACTTACAAAGTTGTTATTAAGAGATCATTATTTAAACCCTGGAGAACTGGGAGGTTTCCAAGTAATGCATTCATTTTCATAAAATCTTGATAGAAAGAAAAAATATAAATGCCCTAAGGGAAATTTGGGGAAAAAGCCTACATCAGGATAGGTTGCTAAATTTCCCTGCATTAATATCACATCATGAATATCTTTAATATACCCAGTTAATGAGGGACTGCACTCCACTGGAGGCCCTCAGGCCTTGAAGGAGAAGCAAAGATGGGGAAGAGCTGGCTCTTGACATCAGGAGTAAATATCCTATTACTCCACAAAGGCATGTGTCCCCAGATATCCTACCCTGGTCTATGCAGATGCCTACAAAAGCACAGAGAAACAGCACAGCCAAGAAGGCTACAGAGAAGAGAGGGAAATGACCAGGGCTCTGCACGGTGAGACATCAGCAATGATGAAGAGAAGGGCTCTCCTGTCATCCATGGTTCTTGCAAAAGTTTTACATTAGTAACACATGTCCTTTAAGGCCCTGGAAAAGAGATTCCTTTCCTAGAGCATGAGTTTATGGAGGAGGCTAGTGGCAGATAAGGCTGGAAATGTACTTTGGGGCCAGGTGGTGGTAAAACTTGAAAAAGTGGTGTGGAGCTGCTAAGGGTCTCTGGGTAGGTAGTGTCTGATTAACAGTTTTGAAATAATATTAACCTGGCAGTATGAACAGAAAGAGGAAAGATTTCCACATAGGAAAAGCCAGATACACTTGTTCTCACTGCAAGCACCAAGAACCTAGGCTGATGTGCTGGTGGGGACTCAATAAAGATGAGAGCTGGAGAGCAAAATTCATTTTGCATAAAACAAAGATAGCCTGAGCTGCTATATGCCAGGTGAAAAACATAAATGAGGCACAAGAACACTGTTACAGAACCCTCGGTGTCCCAGAGCAGACAGACACATCCTTGGATGATGGCACAAGCTGGGACAAGGAGACACAGAGGCAAGGTATGTCATGGACATACAGGGGAGGGCACCTCATTCAGCCTTGAGAAGGTGGGAGAGACTTCCAGGAGCAGAGGACACCTGAGGCAAGCCTTAGAAGATGAGTGCATTGACTTCCTGTGGCTGCTGTGACAGTTACCACAAATTTGAGAGCCTAAAACAATAGAAATTGATTCTTTCAGAGTTCTAGAGGCCCAAAGAATGGAATCAAGGTGTTGGCAGGGCTACCCTCCCTTGCGAAAGATCTAGGGAAAGATCCTCCCTGCTTCTGCTAGTTTACCGCGGCTCCAAACATTCCTAGGCCCTGTGTAACTGCAGCCTGTGCCCCTCTCTTCACATGGCCTTCTTCTGGGTCTTCTTCTCTTCTTGTGAGAACACTTGCCATTGGATTTTTAAGGCCCACATGATTAATCCAAGATGACCTCACCTCAAGAGCCTCACCTTAACTACATCTGCAAAGATTCTTTTTCCAAAAAGGACACATTCATTAGTACCAGGGGGACAGAACTTGGAAGTATCTTTTGTCAGCTGCAAACCAACCCTCTACAATGAATAAGAGTTGATGATCTGGTAAAGAGGAGGGTGACAGCATTCCAACATGAGTAAAAGCAGGGAGAAGACAAACAGTATTGGTAAGAACTAGTAACCACATGGAAAAAGAACACAGGGGAATTTAGAAAAAGCACCTGAGACTGTAATATTGTGCTAAGGTTCACACGTACTGTCACTTAACAGCACTTCATTTGAGCCACCTAATACCCATGAAGGTACACTAGGGTTAGCGGAATCTACTCACAATGATACAGAGGCAGAAAGATTCAGCTTGTCCAAACATACATGCCCATAAAGTAGCTGAACTGGGATTTGAACCTAAGACTTCCAATCCCAAATTCTGTGCCTATTCCACCAAATAATGCTGCAGCCATCCTTTTTATACAGGAAGAGAGAAATTCTCAAGTCAAATTAATCACAAGCAGGCTTGTGTTTTAAACAACCACTATTCCTATACAACACCTGAGAAGTATTTCTCCACAATCCCTCTGTAGAAAACAGTAGATTCCACTTAAAGGTCAGAAGCAAATCCAATAAAAGAAACTCCAGGTCTTGAACTCCTAACACATTTGATCTAAAGACCCAGAGCTGGGCAGGGAGCACATTTGTCACAAGGACAAAAAGGCTTGTAAGGCCACCTGTGTTCCCAGGGTACAGAGAATGCCCCTAGTAAACACCAGCTTCCTTCCCTGGCTCAGGGCGGCGCAATGAGCAGAGACGGCAAGGAGATGAACTGTGGCCATTATGCCCAGGCACTTGCGCTGTCAGTAAAGCTAAAAATACCAAACTGAGCCAACTGGCGAAGGTGAAATAATGAATTCTTAACACATAGGCTACAGTTATTCACTTCACATGCTCTAACCACTGGGACTTGCTAAAGGAATGATATTTCTGCCTGTTGATCTTTTTCTTCTCTGTGATTTACAGCACAGGAAAATTAGCAGCCATGGAGAACAAATAAATGTGTGGCTGAGGTTTCATTAATATGTTATCATTCCATCCTGGAACTCAATAGCACTGCTGAAGGAAAGCTGAGACCCTTGACCTTGCAACCAGCCAGGCGGCCACCACGCAGCTGCAGCAGGGACCACCGCTGAAAGCCGCCAGCATCTGGCTCCTTGTTCCCTGCACCAGGAGGAGACAGGTGCAGAGAGGTGGGGGAGGGGGGTGGCCCTTCAGTGCAGTCTGCAGTCATTTCTCCTCTTGCAGAAGTAATCAGTGTCCCCAGATCCTGGTTCTAAGAGGTAAATCTGACCTAGGAACATCTACCACAAATAAACCAAACACACAAACATTCTTGTTTTGTCTCCAGCATACACAGAAGGATCACTGGAAAAGCAGAGGGCTGCCTGGAACTGCACTCTCTCTAGACCTGGCAGCAGCAGGAAGGGGAGGGACTGGATTGGAGTGGCTGCCCCGTAAAGAAGGGTCCTCTCAAACAGTGGGGCTCTACTCCCCTGCACACTGGAGTCACTAGGCAGGGAGTGGTCCACCATCCCAGGCCTCACCCAGACCCATTACATGGAAATCTCTGGGCTGGGGCCTGGGCATTAGGACTTTTGAAAGCTCCCCTGTCATTCCAGTGTGCAGCCAAAGTTGAAGACCTTTGCTTTTAAAAAAAAAGCACTGGACTATATCACCATCCCAAATTGTCTCCCCACTGCCCTCTGAGCTAGAGTCTGCAGACAGAAGGATAATACATTAGCTGCCCTTTGTGAAGGTCTCAGAGCTTTCCCAGCCTGGTAACTGAAGGCCTTGGACTGAAGGACAGCTGCTTCTCAGTCACCTGCATCTGTGAGTTAAATAATGATTTCATTCCTTTAGTACATAAAAAGTCAAATTTATACAAACATGGCAGAGGATAAGAGTGACTTGTAGTTCCAAATGGGAGAAATCACCTGTTCTTACAATAAAAAGCCTATTGATTCAGTTGCTATCAGAAAGAATCAGACAGTTTCAAATCCTTACTCTTTTAGCATATTTCAATATGTTTCCAAATAGCAACAGCTCTTTTAATTAAATAGAAATCCTCAGGAAGATCAGGAGAGAGATTTCTGGACTTTAGAATTCTCAAGATTATATGGGCTGTCACACAGTACACTCATGTGGGGTAATGGGAGTCCCCTAGCACTGTAGATCTGCTCCTTCTCAAAGGCAGCCAGGAGAGGACACCACCTTCTACTAGCTCAGAACCAAGCAGCCAGCCCTTCCACAGGATTGCAAATTCAGCCTCTGAATGCGGCAGACAGACAGAAAGCTGCAATAACATTTTGAGGTATTATGATGATGTCCATTTAGAAAATGAGGGTAAAGAGGTCAATGAGGACCTCCAGGTCCCACAGTTGACTAAGCCAGGTTTTGAACTCAGACTGTTTGGCTCCAGAGCCTATGTGTTTGACCACTCTACTGTAGTTTCTCATCTGACGTGCCCCCGGTATTCCAGCCCACTCTGAGTCCTCTTCCTGCTGAACCCACATTCTGCTAAGTCAATACCATATGACCTAACAGTTTAAGTTTGTTATTCATTATTTGCTTCCAGTGTGATGCGTATTTCTCCAGCTAGATGAACTCCCTCAAAAACACAAATTTGAAGTACCATACACAATTAATATCATCCCTAAGGTCAAGGATAGTCCATATATTTTTTCTCATCTGTACAAATCACATTGACTAGAAAAGTTCTGGTAGTTCTGGGAAGCTTAAAGGCACTTCTTGGAAATTTCATGTGATCCTACTTATGTAATATGCAATGAGGAGATTGTTGTACAAAACTCAAGATTTCTTTAATTTAATCAAACCGTAATAAATGATGAAGTATGGGAGTTATCGTAATTCTAGAAAGTTCATGTAGCCATGATCCTGGAAAAGTTATTTGTCTCTCACAATCCCATCTTCCTAATGTATAAAATACTGTTAATGAGTTTCTACCCCAATCCCATGGTTATAGGAATAAAATGATAATCCTCTAAGTGAAGTCCTTAGCATACGATAGGTGCCTATTAGTAAGAACTCTAAACGTTAAGTATTTAAATGCTGGTTTTAGCTAATGTATAAAAAAATAACATTACAGAGGAGGGAGCCTAGATGGCAGTGTGAGTAGTTCAGCGGAAATCTACTTCCAAAAACATATATATTTTTGAAAATACAACAAAACAACTATTCCTAAAAGAGACACCAGTGGATACAGTACAACAGCCAGGATACATCTACATCTGAGAGAACTCAGCATCACATGAAGGGGGTAAGATACAAGCCGCGGCTGAGTGGGACCCAAATGCTCCCCTACCCCAGACCCCGGCAAGAAGACAGGAGTTGGAGCGGGAAGGGAGTGAAAGCCCAGGACTGCTAAACAACCAGCTCTAGAAATCCTCACCGGGAGTGCAGACACATGGTGCACGGGGTGCTGGATATTAGATAAGCGGAAAAGCAAAACCTACAAGCAGGTCCCCGCAACCGGCGCCCGAGACTAAAGAAAAGTGAGTGCTTTTTGCAAGTCTTAAAGGAACAGGGACCCCACAGCTGGACGAAGTCGTCCCAGCACACTCATCTGAGCAGCTGGGAATCCCGGGGAACTCTAGGCGACCTAACCCCCTGGGCAACAGTGCAGCTCTGAAGCACCGATAAGCAGCCTCCAGTCATTCCCCCAACTGGCATGGACCCCAACACACTGGCCCAGTAGTGGGAGAGCGGCAGTGCACACTGGGGCGAGCAGTGCCAGAGGAGCCCAGGAGCAGCCCACACGAGCCTGCAGCAGCCAAGCAGCCCGGGGCCAGCCCGTGTGAGCCGGAGGCGGCGGCAACAGAGTGGCCTGCATGAGCCCGTGGCAGCGGTGCCAGAGGGGACTGGGAGTGGCCCATGCGAACCCATGGCGGTGGCAACTGAGTCACCTGGGAGCGGATCGCACACGCCGACAGCGGCAGCACCAGAGGGGCCCAGGAGCAGTCCATGCGGGCTCATGGTAGCAATGCCAGAGGGGCACAGGAGCGGCCTGCACACACCTGCGGCAACACCATAGGGGCCCAGGAGTGGCCCATGGGAGCCAGCTGTGGTGATGGAGGAGGAGCCCAGGAGCAGCCATATCCCCAGCAGCCGCCCAAAATCTCAGCCCGGCGCACAGCCACCCAGGCCAGACCAAAAGGCCGCTGCCAGCACACAGCTGCCAGGCAGGAGTGCAGCTTTCACAGGAGAGCACACCTGGCACACCTGCCACTGCCCGCAGGGCTCTGTGCTACTCTGATGGAGACCCCACCCACAGCAGCTTAGGAGATTAACCTGGTGGCTGCTCCAGGAGTGTGGGCAACCGTCACAGGCAGCGGAGAAGGGCAAGGCATCCAGCAAGCAGGAAAGGACTTTCTTCCCCCAGCTGACACACATGCAACCTGCCTACAGCCACTGCAATCACTGAAAAGGAAGAATAATTTAGTCCAGTCCAAAATAGTCCAGACAACCCTGAGAGAGGGCCTGGGGAGACAGACATAACCAATATCCCCAAAACAGAATTCAAAATAAAGGTCATAACTATGCTGATGGATCTGTAGACAAATATGCATGAGCTAAAGGAGCAAGTACAGGAAGAGAATACAGAAATAAAACAATCTCTGGAAGGGCTTAAGAGAAGACTGGATGAGGTGCAAGAGGCTGTTAATGGAATAGAAATCAGAGAACAGGAACACAGAGAAGATAATGCAGAGAGAGATTAAAGGATCTCCAGGAATGAAAGAATATTAAGAGAACTGTGTGACCAATTGAAGTGGAACAATATCCACATTATAGGGGTATGAGAAGAAGAAGAGAGAGAAAAAGGGATAGAAAGTGTCTTTGAAGAAATAATTGCTGAGAACTTCCTCAAATTGGGGGAGGAAATAGTCACTCAGACCATAGAAGCACACAGAACTCCCAACACAAAGGACCCAAAGAGGACAACACCGAGACGCATAATAATTAAAATGGCAAAGGTCAAGGACAAGGACAGAGTAATAAATGCAGCCACAGAGAGAAAAAATGTCACCTACAAAGGAAAACCCATCAGGCTATCATCACACTTCTCAACAGGAACCTTACAGGCTAGAAGAGAATAGCATGATATATTTAAAGCAATGAAACAGAAGGGCCTTGAACCAAGAATACTGTATCCAGCACGATTATCATTTAAATATGAAGAATGGATTAAACAAATCCCAGACAAACAAAAGTTGAGGGAATTTGCCTCCCACAAACCACATCTACAGGGTATTTTAGAGGGATTGCTCTAGATGGGAACACTCCTAAGGCTAAATAGATGTCACCAGAGAAAACAAAATCACGGCAAAGAAAGCAGACCAACCAAATACTAACTAAAGGCAAAAAATAAAATCAATTACCCACAAAAGCAGTCAAAGGAAACACAAAAGAGCACAGAACAAAACACCCAACATATGAAGAATGGAGGAGGAGGAATAGAAGGGAGAGAAATAAAGAATCATCAGACAGTGTTTATAATACCTCAGTAAGCTAGTTAAGTTAGACAGTAAGATAGTAAAGAAGCTAACCTTGAACCTTTGGTAACCATGAACCTAAAGCCTGCAATGGCAGTAAGTACATATTTTTCAATAATCACCCTGAATGTAAATCAACTTGGACTGAATGCACCAATCAAAAGACACAGAGTAATAGAATGGATAAAAAAGCAAGACCCATCTGTATGCTGCTTACAAGAAACTCACCTCAAACCCAAAGACATGCACAGAATAAAAGTCAAGGGATGGAAAAAGATATTTCATGCAAACAACAGGGAGAAAAAAGAAGGTGTTACAGTACTAGTATCAGACAAAATAGACTTCAAAACAAAGAAAGTAACAAGAAATAAAGAAGGACATTACATAATGATAAAGGGGTCAGTACAACAAGAGGATATAACCATTATAAACTTATATATGCACAAAATACAGGAGCACCAACATATGTGAAACAAATACTAACAGAATTAAAGGAGGAAACAGAATGCAATGCATTTATTTTGGGAGACTTTAACACACCACTCACCCCAAAGGACAGATCCACCAGACAGAAAATAAGTAAGGACACAGAGGCACTGAACAGCACACTAGAACAGATGGATCTAATAGACATCTATAGAACTCAACATACAAAAGCAACAGGATACACATTCTTCTCAAGTGCACATGGAACATACTCCAGAATAGACCACATAGTAGGTCACAAAAAGAGCCTCAGTACATTCAAAAAGATTGAAATCCAACCAACAAACTTTTGAGACTACAAAGGTATAAAACAAGAAATAAATTGTACAAAGAAAACAAAAGGCTCACAAACACATGCAGGCTTAACAACATGCCCCTAAATAATCACTGGATCAATGATCAAATAAAAATAGAGATCAAGCAATATATGGAAACAAATGACAACAAAAACACAAAACCCCAACTTCTGTGGGACGCAGCGAAAGAGGTCTTAAGAGGAAAGTATATAGCAATCCAGGCATATTTAAAGAAGGAAGAACAATCCCAAATGAATAGTCTAACGTAGCAATTATCGAAATTGGAAAAAGAAGAACAAGTAAGGCCTAAAGTCAGCAGGAGGGACATAATAAAGATCAGAGAAGAAATAAATAAAATTGAGAAGAATAAAACAATAGAAAAAAATCAATGAAACCAAGAGCTGGTTCTTTGAGAAAATAAACAAAATAGATAGGCCTATAGCCAGACTTATTAAGAGAAAAAGAGAATCTACACACATCAACAGAATCAGAAATGAGAAAGAAAAAATCTTGATGGACCCCACAAAAATACAAAGAATTATTAGAGAATACTATGAAAACCTATATGCTAACAAGCAAGAAAACCTAGAAGAAATGGACAACTTCCTAGAAACACACAACCTTCCAAGAAGACTGACCAAGGAAGAAACACAAAATCTAAACAAACCAATTACTAGCAAAGAAATTGAGGCAGTAATCAAAAAACTACCCAAGAACAAAACCCCTGGGCCAGAGGGATTTACCTTGGAATTTTATCAGACATACAGAGAAGATATAATATCCATTCTCCTTAAAGTTTTCCAAAAAACAGAAGAGGAGGGAATACTCCCAAACTCATTCTATGAAGCCAACATCACCCTAATAACAAAACCAAGCAAAGACCCCACCAAAAAGGAAAATTACAGACCAATATCCCTGATGAATGTAGATGCAAAAATACTCAACAAAATATTAGCAAACTGAATTCAAAAATACATCAAAAGTATCGTACACCATGACCATGTGGGATTCATCCCAGGGATGCAAGGATGGTACAACATTCAGAAATCCTTCAACATCATCCACCACATAAACAAAAAGGACAAAAACCAAATGATCATCTCCATAGATGCTGAAAAAGCATTCGACATTCAACTTCCATTCATGATAAAAACTCTCAACAAAATGGGTATAGAGGGCAAGTACCTCAACATAATAAAGGCCATATATGATAAACCCACAGCCAACATCATACTGAACAGCAAGAAGCTGAAAGCTTTTCCTCTGAGATTGGGAACAAGACAGAGATGCCCACTCTCCCCACTGTTATTCAACACAGTACTGGAGGTCCTAGCCATGGTAATTAGACAAAACATTTACAATAGCATCAAAAAAGAATAAAACATCTAGGAATAAACCTAACCAAGGAAGTGAAAGACCTATACACTGAAAACTACAAGACACTCTTAAGATAAATTAAAGAGGACACTAACAAATGGAAACTCATCCCATGCTCCTGGCTAGGAAGAATATCATCAAAATGGCCATCCTTCCCAAAACAATATACAGATTTGATGCAATCCCTATCAAATTACCAAAAGCATTCTTTAACGAACTGGAACAAATAGTTCCAAAATTCATATGGAAACACCAAAGACTCCAAATAGGCAAAGCAAACCTGAGAAGGAAGAACAAAGTGGGGGGATCTCACTCCCCAACTTCAAGCTCTACTACAAAGCCACAGTAATCAAGACAATTTCGTACTGGCACAAGAACAGAGCCACAGACCAGTGGAACAGAAAAGAGACTCCAGACATTAACCCAAACATGTATTGTCAATTAATATATGATAAAGGAGCCATGGACATACAATGGCGAAATGACAGTCTCTTCAACAGATGGTGCTGGCAAAACTGGACAGCTACATGTAAGAGAATGAAACTAGATCACTGACTAACCCCATACACAAAAGTAAATTCAAAATGGATCAAAGACCTGAATGTAAGTCATGAAACCATAAAACTCTTAGGAAAATACATAGGTAAAAATCTCTTAGATATAAATATGAGTGACTTCTTCATGAACATATCTTCCCGGGCAAGGGAAACAAAAGCAAAAATGAATAAGTGGGACTATATCAAGCTGAAAAGCTTCTGTACAGCAAAGGAAACCATCAATAGAACAAAAAGGTATCTACAGTATGGGAGAATATATTCATAAATGATAGATCCGATAAAGGGTTGACATCCAGCATATATAAAGAGCTCATGCACCTCCACAAACAAAAAGTAAATACTCCAATTAAAAAATGGGCAGAGGAGCTGAATAGACAGTTCTCTAAAGAAGAAATTCAGATGGCCAACAGACACATGAAAAGATGCTCCACATCACTTATCATCAGAAAAATGCAAATTAAAACCACAATGAGGTATCACCTCACACCAGTAAGGATCGCCACCATCCAAAAGACAAACAACAACAAATGTTGGCGAGGTTGTGGAGAAAGGGGAACCCTCCTACACTGCTGGTGGGATTGTAAATTAGTTCAATCATTGTGGAAAGCAGTATGGAGGTTCCTCAAAATGCTCAAAATAGAAACACCATTTGACCCAGGAATTCCACTTCTAGGAATTTACCCTAAGAATGCAGCAGCCCATTTGAAAAAGACAGATGCACCCGTATGTTTATTGCAGCATTATTTACAACAGCCAAGAAATGGAAGCAACCTAAGTGTCCATCAGTAGATGAATGGATAAAGGAGATGTGGTATATATACACAATGGAATATTATTCAGCCAAAAGAAGAAAACAAATCCTACCATTTGCAACAACATGGATGGAGCCAGAGGGTATTATGCTCAGTGAAATAAACCAGGCAGAGAAAGACAAGTACCAAATGATTTCACTCATATGTGGAGTATAAGAACAAAGGAAAACTTAAGGAACAAAACAGCAGCAGAATCACAGAACGCAAGAATGGACTAACAGTTACCAAAGGGAAAGGGACTGGAGAGGATGGGTGGGAAGGGAGGGATAAGGGTGGGGAAAAAGAAAGGGGGCATAATGATTAGCATGTATAATGTGTGGGGCGGCACAGGGAGGGCTGTGCAACACAGAGAAGACAAGTAGTGATTCTATAGCATCTTACTACGCTGATCGACAGTGACTGTAATATGGTTTGTGGGGGTACTTGGTGAAGGGGGGAGCCTAGTAAACATAATGTTCTTCATGTAATTGTAGATTAATGATACCAAAATAAATAAATAAATAAAAATAACATTGCAATGTCAGAAAAGTAGCAAAAAGTGATGTGTCTTTAGAGATGTGAAACATTTTTAAATCTTATTAAAGCAACCATTCTTTATACAATGTAATTTAAAAAAGCAAAAAATATATATAATCCAAAATGTATGTGAGTCTGGGCATGTACATCTCTACATATATGAGGCCATATACATTCATGTTTTGAGCCCCCCAATGATAGAAGAAATTAAAGAGAAAAATCATAACCTTGGTCAAAAATAAACAAAATCATTACAGTCATAAATGTAATTGAGTTCCATATTCAAAGAAGGTAGAGGTGGCCAAGAATTTATATCTTATTGTGTAAGAAAAGACTAAAGGTGCCCCATATGCTGTGAGAGATTAGAATTGGTCTCACAACATGAAACCAAGAAAACTGCAGTAGGGTCCCTGCAAGGGTCTCTGCAAGAAGCATAAAAATTTAATAAGGTCTGGTTAGGAATGTGGGGCCTGGGTGTGTGTGGGGAGTGCTCAGAGTTCAGATGGAAGCAGTCCCACAATCACTAGGTAAAAGGGTGAGTACAGAAAGAGAATGGAAGGGAAAAATATTCCATTCAAAATTGAACCTTTAACCCAAAATTTTAAAACTGGAAAACTAACGTCAAGACTGAGTGGCAAAGACATCAACACACAGAATGAGAATACACAATTTCACTTTAAAATTAGTATATTTAGATGCTTAAATATATGAAAAAATATATCACAAAAAAGCAAGAGATTAAGAAGCCAGATAATGAAATAAGAACAAGTACCCATAAAAAGGAACCAATAATAAATTTTGTAAATAAACAGTATAGAATTAGAATTAAAAGAACAATAGCTGGCTGGGTTAAACTCTAGACCAGGCACAAAAAGGCAATTCAAGAATTGAATATTAATACCATAAACTGTACCCAGAAGCTAGCACAGAGATAGAGAAAATATTGAAGAACAAAATTTAAAAATAATTAAGAGATATAAGGGACAGATTCCAACATAAATGCAACAGGACTTCTCAAAAAAGAGGGCTGAGGAAATGGAACAGAACATTTGCTCAAAGAAAAAATACACAACAAAGAAAAAATGGCTTAGAATTTTCTAGAATGAAAGAAAACATGAGTTCTCTAGTAGGAAATGAATACTGAGTGTTAAAAAAAAACTCCATCCCTAGTCATTTAATCGTGAAAGTACAGAACAATGAGGATAGAAAGAGATGATCACCAAGGAAAGCAAAATAGACTGATCGGAGACTTCTCAGCAATAGTAATCCCGAGAAGACAACACCTCTAAACTACAAGGGAAAATATACATATATATAACATACACATTGTTAGACCTTAAATATCCACCGTCTTAACTCTTTAAGTAAGATGGCAGAAGTTGCACCATGTATGAGAAACAATCAGAATCTTCCAGAGATCTTCCAGGTCACCTTTTCCATTCCCCCTCCTTGCTGCCAGAATGTAACAGCATGTTCAGTGTGTGGGCACTGAGTGTCTGAGTGTATGCTTTCAGTAACAGTCACAACCTCAGGAGGTCACTCATCCCTTCTATGACTGCTGACAAGTCTTAAATCTCAAAATGGCTCAAAAATCATCAAATGAATCATTAAGGGAAGAAGATGGATTTGTAGCTAAAGCAGTGAGAAGAGAGGGAAACAATGAGTATGTGTAGTGTGAGATATACACGCTGTCCTAGGGCTCATTTAAACTTGTTGGAAGGCTTCATGTTTATGGGATGAGTCATGTAGGAGATAGCTGATATTTGTGCCTAAGAGGCTGGCTGAATATAGATTTGGGGAGTACAAGAAAAAATACTGAATAACTCAGCAGGAAAGGGAAAATATCAGTGAAGCTGAAATACAGGGGTGGAGAATCCATAAGGCACACTGTATGAAAGGACCCTGTAAAGATGAACAATGGTGAGCTGACCTCACTGACCAAATCTGTTAGATGACTGCACTGTGGTTGAAAGGACTCTGTCCCTTGTCTTTGAGGTGCATGTTTCTTGGGTCACTAAACACACCGGTTTTCCCTTGGTTTATACATCATGGGCCAGATTTTCTCTATGGCTCAAATGACAAAATAATGAGGCAGAAGCTTAAAGGATTCAATTAATCCAACAACAGAAAGCCTTTATGATGTAAGCAAAAAACTTTTGGTATGATTTGAATCCCTTAATTACAAGGGACAGGAGGCAGAGGAGTAAGAAGACTGTGTGAGGGTCTTGCTTCCAGCCCCAGAGCGATGCTGGGCGAGCCACAAAGCCTGCTTCTGACCTTTACAGTTGCTGCTCCCTCTGCCTGGAGCATTCCTCCTGAGAGCAGCATGGCTAACTCTTCACTTCTAGGTCTTGGCTCAAATGTCACCTTCACTGTGAGACCTTTCCAGGCCATCCCATCTAAAACTTCAATAGACCCTCCACACATGCTGACATATGCACACATATACACACACATGACACTTTTTTCCATTTCTTCCCTCCCTTTTTTTCCTTTTACACTTAACACTGCCTAGTACACTATATATGTTACTTAGTTGTTTTATTCTTGTCTATCCTTCCATTCTTCAGTTAATGTAAAAGTTCATGAAGGCAAAGATTTTTGTCTGTTTTGTTTACTGATATATGCCCCAACACCCTCAACATGAGGGCCTCATCTGCCCTTTTGAGTAACAGAAGAAGCTCAATAACTATTTGCTGAACGTGCAAACAAATCTTGTATAAGCCTCAAAAGTTATTACAGTATCCATGAATGCTATGCTAAAATCTTTACTACAATAATTCAAATATAACTTATAAATCTAATCACATTCTGTTAACTTAAAACTGACATTAAGACTTCCTCTAAGGTAATTATTGGTTGCACATAAACTATGAACAGTACATCTTTCTACAGAAATATAATCAGGCATTCATTTTAAATGAGGCAATTTACATTCGACACTCAGATAAGGCATTTGAGCCCTCTGCTGACAAAACTATAAATTGACTGATTATAGGATAACCCTATATCCAGCAATATATGGAAACAAATGACAACAATAACACAAAGCCCCAACTTCTGTGAGATGCAGCAAAAGCAGTCTTAAGAGGAAAGTATAGAGCAATCCAGGCATATTTAAAGAAGGAAGAACAATTCCAAATGAGTAGTCTAATGTCACAATGATTGAAATTGGAAAAAGAACAAATGAGGCCTAAGGTCAGCAGATGGAGGGACATAATAAAGATCAGAGAAGAAATAAATAAAACTGAGAAGAATAAAACAATAGAAAAAATCAATGAAGCCAAGAGCTGGTTCTTCGAGAAAATAAACAGAATAGATAAACCTCCAGCCAGACTTATTAAGAGAAAAAGAGAGTCAACACACATCAACAGAATTAGAAACGAGAAAGGAAACATCACAATGGACCCCACAGAAATACAAAAAATTATTAGAGAATACTATGAAAACCTATATGCGAACAAGCTGGAAAACCTAAGGGAAATGGACAACTTCTTAGAAAAATACAACCTTCCAGACTGATCCAGAAAGAAACAGAAAATCTAAACAGACCAATTACCAGCAACAAAATTGAATCGGTAATCAAAAAACTACCCAAGAACAAAACCCCCGGGCCAGATGGATTTACCTCGGAATTTTATCAGACATACAGAGAAGACATAATACCCATTCTCCTTAAAGTTTTCCAAAAAATAGAAGAGGAGGGAATACTCCCAAACTCATTCTATGAAGCCAACATCACCCTAATACCAAAACCAGGCAAAGACCCCACCAAAAAAGAAGACTACAGACCAATATCCCTGAAGAACGTTGATGCAAAAATACTCAACAAAATATTAGCAAACCGAATTCAAAAATACATCAAGAGGATCATACACCATGACCAAGTGGGATTCATCCCAGGGATGCAAGGATGGTATAACATTCGAAAATCCATCAACATCATCCACCACATCAACAAAAAGAAGGACAAAAACCACATGATCATCTCCATAGATGCTGAAAAAGCATTCGACAAAATTTAACATCCATTCATGATAAAAACACTCAACGAAATGGGCAAAGAGGGCAAGTACCTCAACATAATAAAGGCCATCTATGATAAACCCACAGCTAACATCATACTGAACAGCGAGAGGCTGAAAGCTTTTCCTCTGGGATCGGGAACAAGACAGGGATGCCCACTCTCCCCACTGTTATTCAACGTGGTACTGGAGGTTGTAGCCACAGCAATCAGACAAAACAAAGAAATACAAGGAATCCAGATTGGTAAAGAAGAAGTCAAACTGTCACTATTTGCAGATGACATGATATTGTACATATCTCCACTGCAAGTGGAGACTCCACTGCAAAACTACTAGAACTAATATCGGAATTCAGCAAAGTTGCAGGATACAAAATTAACACACAGAAATCTGTAGCTTTCCTATACACTAACAATGAACTTATAGAAAGAGAAATCAGGAAAACAGTTCCATTCTCAATAGCATAAAAAAAACAACAACCTAGGAATAAACTTATCCAAGGAAGTGAAAGACCTATACCCTGAAAACTACAAGACACTCTTAAGAGAAATTAAGGAGGTCACTAACAAATGAAAACTCATCCAATGCTCCTGGCTAGGAAGAATTAATATAGTCAAAATGTCCATCCTGCCCAAAGCAATATACAGATTCGATGCAATCCCTGTCAAATTACCAAAAGCATTCTTCAATGAACTGGAAAAAATAGTTCAAAAATTCATATGGAACCATCAAAGACCCTGAATAGCCAACGCAATCCTGAGAAGGAAGAACAAAGTGGGGGGGATCTCGCTCCCCAAATTCAAGCTCTACTACAAAGCCACAGTAATCAAGACAATTTGATACTGGCACAAGAACAGAGCCACAGACGAATGGAACAGAATATAGACTCCAGACATTAACCCAAACACATATGGCCAATTAATATTTGATAAAGGAGCCATGGACTTACAATGGTGAAATAACAGTCTCTTCAACAGATGGTGCTGGCAAAACTGGACAGCTATATGTAAGAGAATGAAACTGGATCACTGTCTAACCCCATACACAAAAGTAAACTCCAAATGGATCAAAGACCTGAATGTCAGTCATGAAACCATAAAACTCTTAGAAAAAACATAAGCAAAAATCTCATGGACATAAACATGAGTGACTTCTTCATGAACATATCTCCCCGGGCAAGGGAAACAAAGGCAAAAATGAACAAGTGGGACTGTATCAAGCTAAAAAGCTCTGTACAGCAAAGGACACCATCAATAGAACAAAAAGGTATCCTACAGTATGGGAGAACATATTCATAAATGACAGATCCGATAAAGGATTGACATCCAAAATATATAAAGAGCTCACACACCTCAACAAACAAAAGGCAAATAATCCAATTAAAAAATGGGCAGAGTTGCTGAATAGACAGTACTCTAAGGAAGAAATCCAGATGGCCAACAGGCACATGAAAAGATGTTCCACATCGCTAATCATCAGAGAAATGCAAATTAAAAGCACAATGAGATATCACCTCACACCAGTAAGGATCACCATCATTGAAAAGACAAACAACAACAAATGTTGGCAATGTTGTGGAGAAAGGGGAACCCTCCTACACTGCTGGTGGGAATGTAAACTAGTTCAACCATTGTGGAAAGTAGTATGGAAGTTCCTCAGAATGCTCAAAATAGAAATGCCATTTGACCCAGGAATTCCACTTCTAGGAATTTACCCTAAGAATGCAGCACTCCAGTTTGAAAAAGACAGATGTACCCCTATGTTTATCGTTGCACTGTTTATAATAGCCAAGATATGGAAGCAACGTAAATGTCCATCAGTAGATGAATGGATAAAGAAGATGTGGTACATATACACAATGGAATATTACACAGCCATAAGAAAAAAACAGATCCTACCATTCACAACAACATGGATGGAGCTAGAGGGTATTATGCTCAGTGAAATAAGCCAAGCAGAGAAGGACAAGTACCAAATGATTTCACTCATATGTGGAGTATAAGAACAAAGGAAAACTGAGGGAACAAAACAGCAGCAGAATCACAGTACCCAAGAACGGACCAATAGTTACCAAAGGGAACGGGACTGGGGACGATGGGTGGAAGGGAGTGATAAGGGCGGGGAAAAAGAAAGGGGGCATTACAATTAGCATGTATAGTGCGTGCAGGACACGGGAAAGGCTGCGCAACACAGAGAAGACAAGTAGTGATTTTACAGCATCTTACTACGCAGATGGACAGTGACTGTGAAGGGGTATGTGGCGGGGACTTTGTGAAGGGGGGAACCTAGTAAACATAATGTTCTTTCTGTTATTGTAGATTAATGTAGCCCAAAAAAATTACCATCTGTATTAATTAATTAGTAGTTTATTTTAGCTTAGTTGAAACAACCAACTAATAGGGCTTATGGTCACAGAAAATTCATCTAAACAGATTTACATAAGTGAAAATATAGTTAATATTTTAAATAGCTTCTTTCTTACGCTTCCAGATATTTGCTGTTTTTGTAATTACATGTGATTATGGAAATTTAGGTCTGTTTTTTAGCTTGATTGTATAAACCAGATTTTAATCTCTGATTTTCGTTATGTATACTTATATACATATGTGCATATATGTATAAACACACACATATATGTATTTGATTTCAGCTTATTTGGAAAATAAGTTGGTAGCTTCATCATAGTCTATCATTTGAAAGTAGGGAACAGAGGCTTGACTAAATTTTGTGCTTAGAGAATGCTGTTTTTTTACTGAAAATGAGTGGTAGAAATTTAGGTATTATCCCAATGCAGTCATTTATTGCTGTGAGTAAGAACCAAGTTCTAGATCCAACTAGTTACAAAAAAAAAAGTACTCACTTCCAGTGGTAAAATAAATAAGTAACCGGGATGTAATGTATAGCATAAGGAATATAGTCAAGATATTGTAACAGCTTGGTATGGTGATAGTTGGTACCTATAACTGTCATGTATATAAATGTTGAATCAGTATGTTGTACCCCTGAAACTAATGTAATGTAATACTGTGTGTCAACTACCCTTCAATAAAAAATAATTATACAAAAAAAAAAGAAAGTAAAAGAAGTGAATGGAGTGAAGTCATTTGGGAGTTAAAGAAGAAAGTTTTGACAAACAAGTATGAAGCATGTTTAAAGCAGCTTGCAGCTCTTGAAGTTATGATATTGGAAACTTGGAGCAATTGAAACAAAGATGGCAATGAAAGTAGACAAGCCCTGAATACAAATTAAAGAGTATGGAGTTTATCATGTTAGGAAAGATGGTCAGCTAAAATGTTGAATTTTGAAAGCAATTTGGATATATTTATATGGCAGCTATGTGGAAGATACAAAGGCTGGAAAAAGAGAGCAAAGACTAGAATGCAATGTAATAGCAGTTTTCCCTAGTGAGAGAAATAGATGTATTGATGAATTGCTATCACAATGAAATGAGGTAAAAAAAAGTATCCTTTTTAAAGCACCTTCTCAATTTTAGAAACTGATATAAAAATATTTCATATGACTCATCACTCACTTCTTTAGTGAACACAGACCGATAAGGATTGTCATACCAATTTTTCAAAACAGATTTCAGGCTCAAGAATATTGTTACAACTCAAAGAACAGAGCTGGATTCTGAAGATTTTCAAATTTTACTAGGCTTAAATCCCTTATCTTTTAAATAGACAAAAAAAAAACCCACAACACTTCTTTGTAAACTAATGAAATCACAATGCTCTCCTGACCTAAGGAGGAATGAGCTAGAAAAACAAAGGCAGCCACTCTTGTCAACCATCGGTATATAATTTTCAAAGAACTATGTTGTACACCTGAAACCAACATAATATTGCATACCAACTATATCTCAATAAAAAACAACAAACAGAGCCCCTCAGCAGGGAGCTACACTGATAATAGGAAAAAAAAAAAGCCAGACCAGATATTTACTCGAATGTCATCACAGGATACACAGACCAAGACAATGTGCTTGCCCCATTAGCAGCTCTCTCGCTATTGGAAAGTCTTTCAAAGTACCCACCTTTCTTTTGTCCCAGAGTGGCCGGTTCTGGGTATCTGCTTTCCACGAGTGGCTGGAATCTCAGTCTCTCTGAGTATTCTGCCTGTCTTTGCTTTCCAATCCCTCTAATGTACCACAGAATAAAGAACAGGAAAATATCACAGTTTTGTAATTATTTATGATTGAAACTCAACCAGCTTTTGATATTTGCTTCCTAATAATGTCTCTAAAAAGAAAAAGGGTAAATTTCTGGTAAGGATATACTACACTATGCATCCTATATCCAAGCCAGGAAATAGCAGAGAAATTGAGAAATGGCTTTATTGTTCAGTGTACTATGTAGTCAGAACCAGGTGTTATCATCGATAGAGACCAAGCAAACCAAAGATAGAAGGACTGGGGAAGAAGATGGAAAAAAGTTAAACTGCTTCAGATTCTAGAAGAATACAGATGGTTTCATGAACAGAGAGTTCATTATTCTCCTAAAGAGGCAAGAACTATTAATTGTAAGGGGAATAATTTTCACTCTCAGAGCAAACCTCTGGGTCCTAAACTCTTTGCATTCTCTCAAGGGACTGTTTAAATTGATAATGAATTGCAGGATGTGAGTTTGCTGCAGAACACAGGTAGTGAGAGGTGCAGACATTCAAAGGATTTGAAGCACAGGTAAACTATCATCTCATTAATGCATTTATTTGGTAAATGCATTATTATTCATTTTCTCCAAATTAAATTTCCAGAGTAGGAAAATCCACTCCTGTTTTCATTCCTGTGTTACCCTTAGGAAATGGCTAAAACTGTACTGGAAATAAAGAGAGCATGAACCCACATCACATGCTTCTATGGACATTAGAGGGATTGGAAAGCAAAGACAGGCAGAATACTCAGAGAGACTGAGATTCCAGACACTCATGGAAAGCACATGCCCAGAACCGGCCACTCTGGGACGAAAGAAAGGCGGGCACTTTGAAAGACGTCCCAATAGCAAGATGGCTGCTAATGGGGCAAGGATTACACAGAGCTTGCTGCTCAGGAGAAAGGACAGGTGAAGCAAATTGTCCTGGCACACTCAGCGCAGCAGGTTGGGAACTTTGAGGAGCCTCAGGTGCTCCATTATCTGGGTTGGCAAGGAAGAGAAGGGGTCACCCCATTGCAATATGCAGCCTTCCATTCCTTCCTCCCAGCAAGCACTGGTTTGCAAATTTGGTGCCCCCACCACCCCACCAGGTCTGCTAGAGGCAGCTATAAGGGTGTAATGCAGAGGCTCCTCTCTGAACACTTGGCTCACTGGCCCTGGCAGTGGAGGCAGTCAATGCAGCAGGGAAGTAGGAAAGAGCTTATTCCTCCCAGAAGGCACTGGTGACCTACAATTGAGACCCCCTCCATTGCTTCAGGTGCTGGGCAGCTCCAGAGAGTAGAGATTCTAGGCACTAAAGGGCACCACCTACACAAAGTTATTATTCCTTAGTAATCATTAGAAATATGAAATGGCAAAAAATCTTGGACAAATGAGAATCCTACAAACACCAGAAAGAGCAATAAGTGAAACTGAAATCACCAGTCTTCTTGATAAAGATTTCAAAATAGAAATCATAAATGTTTTCATGGAGCTACAGAAAAATATTGAAGAACTCAGGGAGGACCTCAACAAAGAGATAGAAACTTTGAAAAATACAGTATCTGAAATGAAACATACAATGGAGGGATTTAAAAACAGATTAGATGAGGTAGAGGAGATGGTAAATGAAAGAGAAATTAGAGAACACCAATATAAAGAAGCTGAGGCACAGAGAGTATTATTCTTTCATCTCTAAGATGAAAGAATAATAAGAAAACTATGTGACCTATCCAAACACAACAATATTTGCATTATAGTGATACCAGAAGAAGAAGAGAGAGAAAAAGGGACAGAAAATGTCTTTGAAGAAATAATTGCTGAAAACTTCCCCAATCCGGGGAAGGAAATAGTCTCTCAGGCCATGGAAGAACAGATCTGCCAACACAAGGGACTCAAGGAAGACAACACCACCACATATAATAATTAAAATGGCAAAGATCAAAGACAGGACAGACAATTAAAAGCAGCCAGAGACAGGAAAAATGATCACATACAAAGGAAAACCTGTCAGGCTTTCATCAGTCTTCTCAGCAGAAACCTTACAGGCCAAAAGGGAGTGGCATGGTATATTTAATGCAATGAAACAGAAGGGTCTCCAACCAAGAATATTCCACCTAGCAAGATTATCATTTAAATTTGAAGGAGGGATTAAACAATTTCCAGATAAGCAAAGTTGAGGGAATTTACCTCCCACAAACTACCTCTACAGTGTATTTTGGAGGGACTGCTCTAGATGGAAGTGCTCCTAAGGCTAAATAGTTGTCATCAGAGAAAATAAAACCACAGAAAAGGAAGTAGAACAATTAATTACTAAGAAAATGCAAAATTAAATCACCTACCCACAAGTCAGTCAAGGTATACACAAAGAGTACAGCATATAACACCTAATATATAAAGAGTGGAGGAGGAAGAAAAAGAAGGGGGGAAAAAAAGAACTTTGATTGTGTTTGAAATAGCATACTAAGCAAGTTAAGTTAGACTGTTAGATAGTAAAGAAGATAGTTACTGTGAACCTTTGATAAGTATGAATCTAAAGCCTGCAGTGGGAATAAGTACATATCTATCAATAATCATCCTAAATGTAAAGGGATTGAATTCACCAATCAAAAGACATAGAGTAACAGAATGTATAAAAAACCAAGACTCATGTATATGCTGCCTACAAGAGACTCACTTCAAACCCAAAGACATACACAGACTAAAAGGGAAGGATGGAAAGATTTTCATGCAAATAATTGGGAGGGAAAAGCAGGAGTTGCAGTACTTGTATCAGACAAAATAGACTTCAAAATAAAGCAGGAGGAAAAGATGGACATTACATAATGATAAAGGGGTCAGTCCAACAAGAGGATATAACCATTATAAATATCTATGCACCCAACACAGGTGCACTTAATTATGTGACACAAATACTAAAAGAATTAAAGGGGGAAATAGAATGCAAGGCATTCATTTTAGGAGACTTCAACACACCACTCACTCCAAAGGACAGATCCACCAGACAGAAAATAAGTAAGGACACAGAGGCACTGAAGAACACACTAGAACAGATGGACCTAACAGACATCTACAGAACTCTACAGCCAAAAGCAGCAGGATACACATTCTTCTCAAGTGCACATGGAACATTTTCAAGAATAGATCACATAATAGGTCACAAAAAGAGCCTCAGCAAATTTAGAAGGATTGAAATTGAACCAACCAGCTTCTCAGACCACAAAGGTAAGAAACTAGAAATAAATTATGCAAAGAAAACAAAAGAGCCCACAAACACATGGAGACTTAACATCATTCTCCTAAATAATCAATTGTCAATGACCAAATAAAAACAGAGATCAAACAATATATGGAGATAAATGAAAACAGCAATTCAGCAGCTCAAAAACTGTGGGATATGGTGAAGGCAATTCTAAGAGGAGAGTATGACCACACAGACTTACCTCAAGAAAGAAGAACAATCCCAAATTAACAGTCTAAACTGACAATAAATGAAACCAAGAAAAAAGAAGAAAAAATGAGTCCCAAGGACAGTAGGAGGAGGGATATAATAAGGGTCATAGAATAAAATAAAATTGAAAAGTGTAAAACAATAGAACCAATGAAGCCAGGTACTGGTTTTTCAAGAAAAGAAAATAGAGAGGGAGCCAAGATGGCGCTGTGAGTAGAGCAGTGGAAATCTCCTCCCAAAAACACATATATCTATGAAAATATAACAAAGACAACTCCTCCTAGAATAAAGACCAGAGGACACAGGACAACGTCCAGACCACATCCACAGCTGCGAGAACCCAGTGCCTTGTAAAGGGGGTAAGATACAAGCCCCGGCCCGGCGGGACCCGAGCGCCCCTCCCCGCAGCTCCCAGCGGGAGAAGAAAAGGCAGAGCGGGAAGCAGACGGAGCCCAGGACTGCCGAACACCCAGCCCCAGCCATCCGGGCCAGAGCGCAGTCACAGTGCGTGCACGGGGGGCCCTGGATACTAGGGAAGCAGAGAAGCAAGAACGGTGAGCGGGTACCGGAGGCCTGGCGCCGGAGGACACAAGAAAAGCGAGTGGCCATTTTTTTTTTTGCTGTTTGGTTTTGGCGAGCGCACTTTGGAAGTCTTAAAGGGATAGGGACCCCAATACTAGGGAAACAGGGCAGCAAGACCGGTGAGCAGATGCCTGAGGCTGGCGCCGGAGAATAAAGAAAAACGAGTGGCCACATTTTTTTTTTTTTTAACTAAAAAAATTTTTTTTTTTTTTTTTGTGGTCGTTGTTTTGTTTTGGCGGGTGCTTTTTGGAAATCTTAAAGGGGCAGGGTGGGACACTTAATCCAGAGGTAGGGGATCCGGGGATGTCTGGGCACCCTAATCCCCTGGGCTGCAGGGAGCACGGAGGCCCCTTACGGAGATAAATAGCCACCCAGCCGCAACCCCTCCAACGCGACTCCACCACTTTGGAACAGCTGACCGAGCCAGGCCACGCCCACAGCAACAGCGGAGATAAACTCCATAGCACCGGGCAGGAAGCAGAAGCCCTGTCTGCCCGCAGCTACCCAGCACAAGCCACTAGAGGTCGCTGTTCTCCCAGGAGAGGAGGACCACAAACCAACAAGAAGGGAAGTTCTTCCAGCCGTCACTCGTCCCAGCTCTGCCAACTATTCCTATCACCATGAAAAGGCAAAGCTACAGGCAGACAAAGATCACAGAGAGAACACCAGAGAAGGAGACAGACCTAACAAGTCTTCCTGACAATGAATTCAAAATAAAAATCATAAACATGCTGACAGAGATGCAGAGAAATATACAAGAGATATGGGATGAAGTCCGGAGGGAGATCACAGATGCCAGAAAGGAGATTACAGAAATGAAACAAACTCTGGAAGGGTTTATAAGCAGAATGGATAGGATGCAAGAGGCCACTGATGGAATTGAAACCAGAGAACAGGAACGCATAGAAGCTGACATAGAGAGAGATAAAAGGATCTCCAGGAATGAAACAATATTAAGAGAACTGTGTGACCAATCCAAAACAAAAAATATCCGTATTATAGGAGTACCAGAGGAAGAAGAGAGAGGAAAAGGGATGGAAAGTACCTTGGAAGAAATAATTGCTGAAAATTTCCCCAAACTGGGGGAGGAAATAATCGAACCGACCACGGAAATACACAGAACCCCTAACATAAAAGACCCAAGGAGGACAACACCAAGACACATAATAATTAAAAAGGCAAAGATCAAGGACAAGGAAAGAGTCTTAAAGGCAGCTAGAGAGAAAAAGGTCACCTATAAAGGAAAAGCCATCAGGCTAACATCAGACTTCTCAACAGAAACCCTACAGGCCAGAAGAGAATGGCATGATATATTTAATGCAATGAAACAGAAGGGCCTAGAACCAAGGATACTGTATCCAGCACGACTATAATTCAAATATGATTGTGGGATTAAACAATTCCCAGACAAACAAAAGCTGAGGGAATTTGCTTTCCACAAACCACCTCTACAGGACATCTTACAGGGACTGCACTAGATGGGAGCACACCTAGAAAGAGCACAGAACAAAACGCCCAACATATGAAGAATGGAGGAGGAGGAATAAGAAGGGAGAGAAGGAAAGAATCTCCAGACAGTGTATATAACAGCTCAATAAGTTAGCTAAGTTAGGCAGTAAGATACTAAAGAGGCTAAACTTAAACCTTTGGTAACCACGAATTTAAAGCCTACAATGGCAATAAATACATATCTTTCAATAGTCACCCTAAATGTAAATGGACTTAATGCACCAATCAAAAGACACAGAGTAATAGAATGGATAAAAAAGCAAGACCCATCTATATGCTGCTTACAAGAAACTCACCTCAAACCCAAAGACATGTACAGACTAAAAGTCAAGGGATGGAAAAACATATTTCAAGCAAAAAAAAGTGAGAAGAAAGCAGGGGTTGCAGTACTAATATCAGACAAAATAGACTTGAAAACAAAGCAAGAAACAAGAGATAAAGAAGGACACTACATAATGATAAAGGGCTCAATCCAACAAGAGGATATAACCATTCTAAATATATATGCACCCAACACAGGAGCACCAGCATACGTGAAACAAATACTAACAGAAGTAAAGGGGGAAATAAACTGCAATGAATTCATTCTAGGAGACTTCAACACACCACTCACCCCAAAGGATAGATCTACCGGGCAGAAAATAAGTAAGGATACGGAAGTATTGAACAACACAGTAGAGCAGATGGACCTAATAGACATCTGTAGAATTCTACATCCAAAAACAACAGGATATACATTCTTCTCAAGTGCACATGGAACATTCTCCAGAATAGACCACATACTAGGACACAAAAAGAGCCTCAGTAAATTCCAAAAGATTGAAATCCTACCAACCAACTTTTCAGACCACAAAGGCATAAAACTAGAAATAAACTGTACAAAGAAAGCAAAAAGGCTCTCAAACTCATGGAGGCTTAACAACACGCTCCTAAATAATCAATGGATCAATGACCAAATCAAAATGGAGATCCAGCAATATATGGAGACAAATGACAACAACAACACTAGCCACAACTTCTGTGGGACACAGCAAAAGCAGTCTTAAGAGGAAAGTATACAGCAATCCAAGCATATTTAAAAAAGGAAGAACAATCCCAAATGAATGGTCTAATGTCACAATTATCGAAATTGGAAAAAAGAACAAATGAGGCTTAAGGTCAGCAGAAGGAGGGACATAATAAAGATCAGAGAAGAAATAAATTAAACTGAGAAGAAAAAAGCAATAGCAAAAATCAATGAAACCAAGAGCTGGTTCTTCGAGAAAATAAACAAAATAGACAAGCCTCTAGCCAGACTTATTAAGAGGAAAAGAGAGTCAACACAAATCAACAGTATCAGAAACGAGAAAGGAAAAACCATGACGGACCCCACAGAAATACAAAGAATTATTAGAGAATACTATGAAAACCTATATGTTAACAAGCTGGGAAACATAGGAGAAATGGACAACTTCCTAGAAAAATACAACCTTCCAAGACTGACCCAGAAAGAAACAGAAAATCTAAACAGACCAATTACCAGTAAAGAAATTGAAGCGGTAATCAAAAAACTACCAAAGAACAAAACACCCAGGCTAGATGGATTTACCACGGAATTTTATCAGACATACAGAGAAGACATAATACCCATTCTCCTTAGAGTTTTCCAAAAAATAGAGGAGGATGGGATACTCCCAAACTCAATCTATGAAGCTAACATCACCCTAATACCAAAAACAGGGCAAAGACACCACCAAAAAATAAAACTACAGACCAATATCCCTGAGGAACATAGATGCAAAAGTACTCAACAAAATATTAGCAAACCGAATTCAAAAATACATCAAAAGGATCATACACCATGACCAAGTGGGATTCATCCCAGGGATGCAAGGATGGTACAAAATTCGAAAGTCCATCAACATCATCCACCACATCAACAAAATGGAAGAAAAAAACCACACGATCATCTCCATAGATGCTGAAAAAGCATTTGACAAAGTTCAACATCCATTCAGGATAAAAACTCTCAGCAAAATGGGAATAGAGGGCAAGTACCTCAACGTAATAAAGGCCATCTATGATAAACCCACAGAAAACATTATATTGAACAGCGAGAAGCTGAAAGCATTTCCTCCGAGATCGGGAACTAGACAGGGATGCCCACTCTCCCCACTGTTATTTAACATAGTACCGGAAGTCCTAGCCACGGCAATCAGACAAAACAAAAAAATACAAGGAATCCAGATTGGCAAAGAAGAAGTCAAACTGTCACTATTTGCAGTTGACATGACACTGTACATAAAAAACCCTAAAGACTCCACCCCAGAACTACTAGAACTGATATCGGAATACAGCAAAGTTGCAGGATACAAAATCAACACACAGAAATCTGTGCCTTTCCTATATACCAACAATGATCCAACAGAAGGAGAAATCAGGAAAACAACTCCATTCACAATTGCATCAAAAAAAAAATACCTAGGAATAAACCTAACCAAAGAAGTGAAAGACCTATATTCTGAAAACTACAAGTCACTCTTAAATGAAATTAAAGGGGACACTAACAGATGGAAACACATCCCATGCTCATGGCTAGGAAGAATGAATATCGACAAAATGGCCACCCTGCCCAAAGCAATATACAGATTTGATGCAATCTCTATGAAACTACCAGCAACATACTTCAATGAACTGGAACAAATAATTCAAAAATTCATATGGAAACACCAAAGACCCCGAATAGCCAAAGCAATCCTGAGAAAGAAGAATAAAGTAGGGGGGATCTCACTCCCCAACTTCAAGCTCTTCTATAAAGCCATAGTAATCAAGACAATTTGGTACTGGCACAAGAGCAGAGCCACAGACCAATGGAACAGACTAGACAATCCAGACATTAACCCAGACATATATGGTCAATTAATATTTGATAAAGGAGCCATGGACATACAATGGTGAAATGACAGTCTCTTCAACAGATGGTGCTGGCAAAACTGGACAGCTACATGTAGGAGAATGAAACTGGACCATTGTCTAACCCCATATACAAAAGTAAATTCAAAATGGATCAAAGACCTGAATGTAAGTCACGAAACCATTAAACTCTTGGAAGAAAACATAGGCACAAACCTCTTAGACATAAACATGAGTGACCTCTTCTGGAACATGTCTCCCCGGGCAAGGAAAACAACAGCAAAAATGAACAAGTGGGACTATATTAAGCTGAAAAGCTTCTGTAAAGCAAAAGACACCATCAATAGAACAAAAAGGAACCCTACAGTATTGGAGAATATATTTGAAAATGAAACATCCGATAAAGGCTTGACGTCCAGAATATATAAAGAGCTCACACGCCTCAACAAACAAAAAACAAATAACCCAATTAAAAAATGGGCAGAGGAACTGAACAGACAGTTCTCCAGAAAAGAAATACAGATGGCCAACAGACACATGAAAAGATGCTCCACATCGCTAGTTATCAGAGAAATGCAAATTAAAACTACAATGAGGTATCACCTCACACCAGTAAGGATGGCTGCCATCCAAAAGACAAACAACAACAAATGTTGGCGAGGCTGTGGAGAAAGGGGGACCCTCCTACACTGCTGGTGGGAATGTAAACTTGTTCAACCATTGTGGAAAGCAGTATGGAGGTACATCAAAATGCTCAAAACAGACATACCATTTGACCCAGGAATTGCACTCCTAGGAATTTACCCTAAGAATGCAGCAATCAAGTATGAGAAAGACCAATGTACCCCTATGTTTATCGCAGCACTATTTACAATAGCCAAGAATTGGAAGCAACCTAAATGTCCATCGATAGATGAATGGATAAAGAAGATGTGGTACATATACACAATGGAATACTACTCAGCCATAAGAAAAGGGCAAATCCAACCATTTGCAGCAACATGGATGGAGCTGGAGGGTATTATGCTCAGTGAAACAAGCCAAGCAGAGAAAGAGAAATACCAAATGATTTCACTCATCTGTGGAATATAAGAACAAAGGAAAAACTGAAGGAACAAAACAGCAACAGAATCACAGAACTCAAGAATGGACTTACAGGTACCAAAGGGAAAGGGACTGGGGAGGATGGGTGGGTAGGCATTGATAAGGGGGGGCAGAAAAAGAGGGTTATTAAGATTAGCATCCATAGGTTGGTGGGAGAAAGGGGAGGACTGTATAACACAGAGAAGACAAGTAGTGATTCTACAACAGTTTGCTACGCTGATGGACAGAGACTGTAAAGGAGTATATAGGGGGGACCTGGTATAGGGGAGAGCCTAGTAAACAAAGTATTCATCATGTAAGTGAAGATTAATGATTAAAAAAAAAAAAAGAAAAAAAAAAGCAGTTCCTATGTGGTGACCTCTAATGAGTTCTACACAATGATATAAAAGGCATATAAAAGTGTAGGCAAAGGGTCTGTTTGTGTTTATACAGAGGATCAAAGCCTAGTTTGGCTACCCCGAAAATGAACTAAGACACGATATGAAAAAAACATCCAACATCAGCACTCTCGGGAAGACTCATGACAGAAGATGATCAGCAAAAAAAAAAAAAAAAAACTCCAACAAAGATCCACGCACTGTCACAGGTGTAGATGCACTCATCCCACCAGTTCCTGGACTTGCCATGGGAATGATGAAGGAGATATCTAAGCTGGCCTGTGCATACAGTAAAACAAAAAATTGGACTGGATCTATACTGTTGGAACTCAACCAAGAATTAGGAGAAGTGCAAATTGTAGCACTCCAAAATCTTACAACCACAGACTATTTATCGTTAAAAGAACATACGGGATATGAACAGTCCCCAGGAATGGGTTGTTCTAGTTTATCTGAATTCTCTCAGACTGTTTAAGTTCAGTTGGACAATATCCACCGTATCATAGATAAGTTTTCACAAATGCCTAAGGTGCCTAACTGGTTTTCTTGGTTTCACTGGAGATGGCTGGTAATTACAGGTATGCTTTGGTTAGGTAACTATATTCCTATTATGTTAATGTGTGTGCACAATTTAATTAGTAGTTTAAAACCTATCCATGCTGAAGTTACTCTACAAGAAAATATGTCAAAGAAATAATCAATCTTCCCAGGTTTTCTTCTGCCTGCTACTTCTATAGCTTTTCTTCTTCCTACCTAATCACAACCTTTAAATAGAACTCGTGCCACATGTCGAATTTACCGAGTATCATAATTCTTCCAAGTGGTAAAGACACCTCAAGACAAATGCTGGGCATAGAAGCCACAGGGCATAAATATGCAAAGAAGTAAAAAGCTAACCTTTTCAAACAATAAGGCTTCTCTCTCACTTACCAACTTTACATTTCCCTGTGTGGCCCCGGAAGATGACTGGTTAGCCAGAGACGGGAAAGATTCCTCAAGGGAGGAACAACCTAAGACAGGCACAGTCGCAGGGGGCCATGTGGTGAGAAAATGGGGAGCAGCAGAGGTGAGGCTTAGAACCTCCCCCCTCATGTTCTGAGAGAAATCTTCTGCATACATGGATGTTTATTGCCCTTGTCTAGCTCGGATTAACACATAGTCTACAGGCACACACCTGATCATCTACATTTGCTCTCTTACAACACTAAAATCTGTTTTCTACCTTTATCTCGTATCTACCTACTTCAGCATTTTATTAAAAAAAATAATAATAGAGAAATGTGGTATCCGCATACAAATCAAGTTTAAAAATCAAATGAATATTCATATTTGAACTGACTGGGTATAGTTCATAATGCATGAACAAAACCGAAAGCTTCTGTGATGACTGCCCTTGCACTGTTCACCATGTAACTTATTCACTATGTAAGAATTTGTACTCCATGTAAGAATTTGTTCGTTATGCATCAGAAGATTGGAGACTGACGAAAATTAGGCTTGGGGTGGATTAATGATTGTGCATTGAGTATTGACCCCCCTATAAAGAAATTTATTGTTGTTAACAACTATTTGATCAATAAATATGAGAGATGCCCTCACACACACACAAAAATATATATATATATATTCATATATATATATAAACACACTTCCAATTGTAAAATAAATAAGTAACCAGGATGTAATGTATAGCATAAGGAATATAGTCAAAATATTGTAACAACTTGGTATGGTGATAGCTGGTACCTAGAATTATCATGTATATAAATGTTGAATCACTGTGTTGTACACCTGAAACTAATGTAATGTAATACTGTTGTCAATTAGCCTTCAATTAAAAAAAAAAAAGAATAGATAAATCATATAGAAAAATAAAAGTCACATCTGTAGAGTGAAAAAAAATAAAAAAAAATAAAAAAAATAAAAAGACAAAAAAATAAACTGTCACTATTTGCAGATGACATGATACTGTACATAAAAAACCCTAAAGACTCCACCCCAAAACTACTAGAACTGATATTGGAATTCAGCAAAGTTGCAGGATACAAAATAAACACACAGAAATCTGTGGCTTTCCTATACACTAACAATGAACCAACAGAAAGAGAAATCAGGAAAACAACTCCATTCACAATTCCATCAAAGAAAAAAAATACCTCGGAATAAACCTAACCAAAGAAGTGAAAGACTTATACTCTGAAAACTACAAGTCACTCTTAAGAGAAATTAAAGGGAACACTAACAGGTGGAAACTCATCCCATGCTGGTGGCTAGGAAGAATGAATATCGTGAAAATGGCCATCCTGCCCAAAGCAATATACAGATTTGATGCAATCCCTATGAAACTACCAGCAACATACTTCAATGAACTGGAACAAATAATTCAAAAATTCATATGGAAACACCAAAGACCCCGAATAGCCAAAGCAATCCTGAGAAAGAAGAATAAAGTAGGGGGGATCTCACTCCCCAACTTCAAGCTCTTCTATAAAGCCATAGTAATCAAGACAATTTGGTACTGGCACAAGAGCAGAGCCACAGACCAATGGAACAGACTAGACAATCCAGACATTAACCCAGACATATATGGTCAATTAATATTTGATAAAGGAGCCATGGACATACAATGGCGAAATGACAGTCTCTTCAACAGATGGTGCTGGCAAAACTGGACAGCTACATGTAGGAGAATGAAACTGGACCATTGTCTAACCCCATATACAAAAGTAAACTCAAAATGGATCAAAGACCTGAATGTAAGTCAGGAAACCATTGAACTCTTGGAAGAAAACATAGGCACAAACCTCTTAGACATAAACATGAGTGACCTCTTCTTGAACATATCTCCCCGGGCAAGGAAAACAACAGCAAAAATGAACAAGTGGGACTCTATTAAGCTGAAAAGCTTCTGTACAGCAAAAGACACCATCAATAGAACAAAAAGGAACCCTACAGTATTGGAGAATATATTTGAAAATGACACATCCAATAAAGGCTTGACGTCCAGAATATATAAAGAGCTCACACGCCTCAACAAACAAAAAACAAATAACCCAATTAAAAAATGGGCAGAGGAACTGAACAGACAGTTCTCCAGAAAAGAAATACAGATGGCCAACAGACAGATGAAAAGATGCTCCACATCGCTAGTTATCAGAGAAATGCAAATTAAAACTACAATGAGGTATCACCTCACACCAGTAAGGATGGCTGCCATCCAAAAGACAAACAACAACAAATGTTGACGAGGCTGTGGAGAAAGGGGACCCTCCTACGCTGCTGGTGGGAATGTAAGTTAGTTCAACCATTGTGGAAAGCAGTATGGAGGTACATCAAAATGCTCAAAACAGACTTACCATTTGACCCAGGAATTGCACTCCTAGGAATTTACCCTAAGAATGCAGCAATCAAGTATGAGAAAGATCAGTGCACCCCTATGTTTATCGCAGCACTATTTTCAATAGCCAAGAATTGGAAGCAACCTAAATGTCCATCAATAGATGAATGGATAAAGAAGATGTGGTACATATACACAATGGAATACTACTCAGCCATAAGAAATGGGCAAATCCTACCATTTGCAGCAACATGGATGGAGCTGGAGGGTATTATGCTCAGTGAAACAAGCCAAGCAGAGAAAGAGAAATACCAAATGATTTCACTCATCTGTGGAATATAAGAACAAAGGAAAAACTGAAGGAACAAAACAGCTGCGGAATCACAGAACTCAAGAATGGACAAACAGGTTCCAAATGGAAAGGGACTGGGGGGGATGGGTGGGTAGGGAGGGATAAGGGTGGGGAGAAGAAGGGGGGTATTAAGATTAGCATGCATGGGGGGGTGGGAGAAAGGGGAGGGCTGTACAACACAGTGAATTAGTGATTCTACAACATTTTGCTATGCTGATGGACAGTGACTGTAAAGGGGTTTATAGGGGGGACCTGGTGTATGGGAGAGCCTAGTAAACATAATATTCGTCATGTAATTGTAGATTAGTGATACCAAAAAAAAAAAAAAAAAGAAAAAGGCAGTTCCTTTGGGCTGACCTCCAATGTGTTCTACACAAGGTATGAAGGGCATATAAAAGTGTAGGCAAATGGTCTGTTTGTGTTTATACAGAGTATCAAAGCCTAATTGGGCTACCCCGAAAATGAACTAAGATATGATATGAAAGAGAACTTCCAATATCAGCACTCTCTGGAAGACTCATGCCAGAAGATGATCATCAAAAAACCCCAACAAAGATCCACACACTGCTACAGGTGTAGATGCACTCATCCCACCAGTTCCTGGACTTGCCATGGGAATGAAGAAGGAGATATCTAAGCTGGCCTGTGCATACAGGAAAACAACAAATTTGACTGGATCTATACTGTTGGAACTCAATCAAGAATTAGGAGAAGTGCAAATTGTAGTGCTCCACAATCTTACAACTACAGACTATTTACTGTTAAAAGAACATATGGGATGTGAACAGTCCCCAGGAATGGGTTGTTTTATTTTGTCTGATTTCTCTCAGACTGTTCAAGTTCAGTTGGACAATATCCACCATATCATAGATAAGTTTTCACAAATGCCTAAGGTGCCTAAATGGTTTTCTTGGTTTCACTGGAGATGGCTGGTAATTATAGGTATGCTTTGGTTATGTAACTATACTCCTATTATGTTAATGTGTGTGCACAATTTAAGTAGTAGTTTAGAACCTATACATGCTGAAGTTACTCTACAAGAAGATATGTCAAAGAAATAATCAATCTTCCCATGTTTTCTTCCACCTGCTACTTCTATAGCTTTTCTTCTTCCTTCCTAATTACAACCCTTAAATAGAATTCGTGCCTCATATCAAATTTACTGTGTATCATAAGTCTTCCAAGTGGTAAAGATACCTCAAGACAAATACTGGGCATAGAAGCCACCAGGCATAAATATGCAAAGAAGTAAAAAGCTAACCTTTTCAAACAATAAGGCTTCTCTCCCACTTACCAACTTTACATTTCCCTGTATGGCCCCGGAAGATGACTGATTAGCCAGAGACGGGTAAGATTCCTCAAGGGAGGAACAACCTAAGACAGGCACAGTCGCAGGGGGGCCATCAGGTGAGAAATTTGGGATCAACAGAGGTGAGGCTTAGAACCTCACCACCCCTGTTCTGAGAGAAATCTTCTGCATACGTGGATGTTTTATTGCCCTTGTCTAGCTTGGATTAACACATAGTCTACAAGCACACACCTGTTCATCTACATTTGCTCTCTTACAACACTAAACTATGTTTTCTACCTTTTTCTTGTATCTACCTACCACTTGAGCATTTTATTAAAAATAATAATAATAAAGAGAGAAATGTGGTATCCACATGTAAATCAAGTTTAAAAATCAAATGAATATTCATATTTGAACTGACTGTATATAGTTCATAATGCATGAACAAAACCGAAAGTTTCTGTGATGACTGCCCTTGTAATGTTCACCATGTAACTTATTCACTATGTAAGAATTTGTTCTCCATGTAAGAACTTGTTCGTTATGCTTCAGAAGTTTGGAAACTGATGAAAATTAGGCTTGGGGTGGATTTATGATTGTGCATTGAGCATTGACTCCCCTATACAGAATTTTATTGTTGTTAACAACTGTTTGATCAGTAAATATGAGAGATGCCCTCACAAAAAAAAAAAAGTACAAACTTCCAATTGTAAAATAAATAAGTAACCTGGATGTAATGTATAGCATAAGGAATATAGTCAAAATATTGTAACAACTTTGCATGGTGATAGCTGGTACCTAGAATTATCATGTATATAAATGTTGAATCACTGTTTTGTACACCTGAAACTAATGTAATGTAATACTCTGTGTCAACTACCCTTCAATAAAAAATAATTATCTACAAAAAAAATTAAAAAAAAGGAAAGAAAATAGATAAACCCCTGGCCAGACATATCAAGAAAAATGAGCACAGAATCAGAAAAGAGAGAGGAAAAACCACTACAAACACCACAGAAATACAAAGAGTTATTAGAAAATATTATGAAAAATTATATGCTAACAGATTGGATAAACTAGAAGAAATGGACAACTTTCTAGAAAAATACAACGTTCCAAGACAGACCCAGGAAGAAACGGAAATCTTAAACAAATCAATTACCACCAAACCGAATACAAAAACACATCAAAAGATCATCCATATTCACTAAGTGGAATTTATTCCAGGGATGCAAGGATGGTACAATGTTTGAAAATGCATCGACGTCATACACCATATTAACAGGGGGACAAAAACCACATGATTATCTCAATAGTTGGTTAAAAAGCATTTGACAAATTTCAATATCCATTCTTGATAAAAACTCTCAACAAAATGGGCATAGAGGGCAAGTACCTCAACTTAATAAAGGCTATATAGAACAAACCCTTAGCCAACATCATACTCAAGAGTGAAAAGCTGAAAGCTTTTCCTCTAAGATGGTGAACAAGACATGGATGCCTACTCTCCCCACTTTTATTCAGCATAGTACTGGAGGTCCTAGCCACAGCAAACAGACAGCACAAAGAAATAAAAGGCATCCAAATTAGTAAGGAAGAAGTTAAACTGTCATTGTTTGCAGATGACCTGATACTGGACATAAAAAAACCCTAAAAAATTCACCCCAAAACTACTAGAACTAATAACTGAATTCAGCAAAGTTGCAGGAATACAAAGTTAATATGTGGAAATCTTTCACATTCCTGTATATAACAAACTAGCAGAAAGAGAAATCAGGAAAACAACCCCATTAACAATGATAAAAAAAGAATAAAATACCAAGGAATAAACTTAACCAAAGAATTGAAAGACCTGTGCTCTGAAAACTATAAGACACCCAGAAGAGAAATTAAAGAAGACACCAATAAAAGGAAATCTGTCCCTTGCTCATGGATAGGGAGAATTAATATTGGAAAAATGGCCATCCTGCCTAAAGTGATAAAAAAATTCAATATAATCCCTATCAAAATACCAACAGCAGTCTTCAATGAACTAGAACAAATAGTTCTAAAATTCATATGTAAGTACAAAAATCTCTGAATAGCCAAAGCAATTCTTAGAAGAATAAAGTTGGGGGGAACTATGCTCAAGCTCTACTACAAAGCCACAGTAATCAAGACAATTTGGTACTGGCATAGGAACATACCCACAGATCAATGGAATAGAATAGAGATCCCAGACATAAACCCACACATATATGGCCAATTAATATACAATAAAGGAGCCATGGATATTCAATGGGGAAATGACAGCCTCTTCAACAATTGGTGGCAGTAGAACTGGACAGCTACATATAAGAGAATGAATCTGGATTATTGTCTAACTCCATACAAAAAGTAAACTCAAAATGCATCAAAGATCTGAATGTGAGCCATGAAACAATAAAAATCTTAGAAGAAAACACAGGAAAAAATACCTTGAATACAAACATGAGCAACTTTTTCCTGAACACATCTCCTTGGGCAAGGGAAACAAAAGCAAAAATGAACAAATGGAACTGCATCAAACTAAAAAGCTTCTGTACAGCAAAGGACACCATCCACAGAACAAAAAGACATCCTACAGTATTGGAGAATATATTCATAAATGACATATCTGACAAGGGGTTGACATCCAAAATACATAAAGAACTCACATTCCTCAACACCTAAAAATCAAATAACTTGAGTAAAAAATAGGTGAAGGATATGGACAGATACTTCTCCAAAGAAGAAATTCAGATGACCAACAGACACATGAAAATATGCTCCACATCACTAATCATTAGATAAATGCAAATTAAAACCACAATGAGATATCACCTCACACCATTTACGATGGCCAACATCCAAAAGACAAGAACAACAAATGCTGGGAAGGATGCAGAGAAAGAGGAGCCCTCCTACACTGCTGGTGGGAATGTAAATTAGTTCAACCACTGTGGAAAGTATAGAGGTTCCTCAAAAAACTAAAAATAGAGACACCATTTGACCCAGGAATTGCTCTCCTAGGAATTTACCCTGAGAATGCAAGATCCCAATTTGAAAAAGACATATGTACACCTATGTTTGTGGCAGCACTATTTGCAATAGCTGAGAAATGGAAGCAACCTAAGTGTCCATCAGTAGGTGAATGGATAGAGACGATGTGGCACATATATGCAATGGAATATTATTCAGTCATAAGAAGAAAGGAAATCCTCCCATTTAGAACAACATGGATGGAGCTAGAGGCTATTATGTTCAGTGAAATAAGCCAGACAGAGAAAGACAATTACCAAATGATTTCACTCATTTGTGGAGTATAACAACAAAGCAAAACTGAAGGAATAAAACAGCAGCAGAATCACAGAACCCAAGAAGAGACTAGTGGTTACCAAAGGGAAGGTGATGGGATGCATGGGTGAGGAGGGAGGGAGAAGCTGATTAAAGATATTATGATAGGGGGATCATGGGGAAGGAAGTATAGCACAGAGAAGAGAAGTAGTGACTCTCTAGCATCTTACTATGCTGATGGACAGTGAGTGCAATGGGGTGTGTGGGGGGAACTTGCTAATGTGGGTGAATGTAGTAACCACAGTGTTGCTCATGTGAAACCTTCATAAGATTGCATATCAATGAAACCTTAATAAAAAAAGAGCTTGTGATAGAAAACGTTTTATGAAATTGTCAAAATTTCTAAATTTGGTGAAAAAAAATGTATGGATTCAAGAGGCTCAATGGAACCCAGGAGAAGTATATACTTTCTCTTATATATTATATGACTCAACACCTTTCTTTTGGGCTCCCTCTTTCTGCCTTACTGTCCCACATACACACAGTGCATATTTTCATCCTATTATTTTAACAATCATATTGAGATATAATTCACATACCATAGAATCTATCCTTTTAGAGTATATTCAATTCAGTGGTTTTAATTATATCTCAAAGTTGTGAAACTCCCAACAGTATCTAATTCCAGACCATTCCATCTCCCCCAAAATCATCTAGTACTTCACAGTGATGCTATCAAAATAGAAAGAGAAACATCTCAATTTTCTGGTCATAGTGCCTCAGTGTCCCTCCAGCATAAGGGCCTTAGTCCTTCTAATGATCCAGAGGCCCTAATGATTTTGCCTGTGGCCTCATATCCTTGTTGTTTCTTCCTTCCCCATCTTCTTTAACTACCTTTGTGTCCCAGTTATTCCTCAAACATGCTGGGGGCTGTTTTCCTCAGGATCTTTGCACATGTTATTTTCTCATTTTCTCTGCTCAGATACTTCTTTGCCAAGGTATCTTTATGATATGGTCTCTTATCTCTTTAAAGACCTTGCTTAATAACACATTCTCTACACATCTTATTAGTCAGGGTTCTACAGGGATATAGAAGCAACAGGAAATCTCTCCTCTCTTGTTAGGCAGAAAGACAAATGAGCGGGATGAAAAGGAGAAAAGGTCCCCCAAGGATGACTCAAGGAGCTGATCAAATAGAGCCAGAAAACCAGAAATGACTCAGAGAGTTAGTCAAATGAAGCCACAGGGTCCAAGAGTGACTCAGGAAATGTCCAGGGTCCCCCCAAGGTAAGAAACATCAGAGGCACAGTCACAGCACAGCCCCTGTCTCCATTTCACCAATCAGAACAAGCCTAGAGAGCTGACAGCTGTCAACCAAGGACCGCTTTGCTCTCTAAAAACCACATAAAAGAAGCCTCAGAATGAGCAGCTGGGCCTGTCTTAGCTTAGGCAAGCCCACTCTATGACTCTACGCAGAGTGTATTAAAACTTACTTTGCTTTCTTGACTTTGGTCTCTCATCTCACTATATCTAGTCAGATATAGAGACATCTAGCTGAGTCTTTTCATTCCTGACACTCTCACTCTCTCTCCCTCTCAATCTCTATTTAGAGATATAAATGATACTGTAAGTCTAGGGAAAGGAAATCCCAGTGCAAAATACCTCTAAAACTGAAATCAGTCAAAGGGAGAAATAAAGTTTAAAACCCATTTATTGCTTACAAACTGCATTCTGGGGCTGTTTCTCTCTCCTGCTCTGGAGAAGCCAACCAGACCTCCCCTTAACCTCTCAGGTTCAGATAAGCCCTAGGTTGCCCAGGTATTTATCCATTGATATGGAGATTAACTTTCTCCACCCCTGAGGAATGCCTACTGATATGCAGATGCATTAAAGCCAGCTGAAATATTCTGGAAATATTACAGTTTTACCCACAGGTATAGATATAGATATAGATAGATACAGATATTTCCATCAAGATAGTTATTTAAGCAACTTGTACAATTGTGCAGGCTGTCAAGTTTGAAATTTGATTTGCATGACATGACAGAAGGCTAGAAATTAAGGCAAAAGTCGATGTGACAGTCTTGATCCTGCAGGCCAGAAAACCAGGCAGAATGAATATGTTGCATTTTGAAGCCAGAATTCCATCCTCTTTAGGGACCTCTGTTTATGATTTTAAGGCCTTCAACTGAGTGGATGAAGCCTAACCCATTAAGGAGTGTTATCTGCTTTACTCAAAGTCTAATGATTTCAGTGTTAATCACATTTTAAAATACCTTCATAGCAACATCTAGACTGGTGTGTGGCTGAACTGGGCACCATGGTCTAGGCAAACTGACATGTAAAATTCACCACCATAAAATCCTACTGAGATGACAATCCCTGTGATATCTCACCACTGACACTCTAAGCCCTTTTCTTTTTTTTTTTATTTTTTTATTTTTTTTATTGAAGGGTAGTTGACAACAGTATTGCATTACATTAGTTTCAGGTGTACAACACAGTGATTCAACATTTATATACATGATAATTCTAGGTACCAGGTATCACCATACCAAGTTGTTACAATATTTTGACTATATTCCTTATGCTATACATTACATCCTGGTTACTTATTTATTTTACAATTGGAAGTGTGTTTAAATATATATATATATATATTTTGTGAGGGCATCTCTCATATTTATTGATCAAATAGTTGTTAACCACAATAAATTTCTGTATAGGGGGGTCAATACTCAATGCACAATCATTAATCCACCCCAAGCCTAATTTTCGTCAGTCTCCAATCTTCTGATGCATAACGAACAAATTCTTACATAGTGAATAAGTTACATGGTGAACAGTGCAAGGGCAGTCATCACAGAAGCTTTCGGTTTTGTTCATGCATTATGAACTATACACAGTCAGTTCAAATATGACTATTCATTTGATTTTTAAACTTGATTTATACGTGGATACCACATTTCTCTATTATTATTATTTTTAATAAAATGCTGAAGTAGGTAGATACGAGATAAAGGTAGAAAACAGATTTTAGTGTTGTAAGAGAGCAAATGTAGATGATCAGGTGTGTGCCTGTAGACTATGTGTTAATCCGAGCTAGACAAGGGCAATAAACATCCATGTATGCAGAAGATTTCTCTCAGAACATGAGGGGGGAGGTTCTAAGCCTCACCTCTGCTGCTCCCCATTTTCTCACCAGATGGCCCCCTGCGACTGTGCCTGTCTTAGGTTGTTCCTCCCTTGAGGAATCTTACCCGTCTCTGGCTAACCAGTCATCTTCCGGGGCCATACAGGGAAATGTAAAGTTGGTAAGTGAGAGAGAAGCCTTATTGTTTGAAAAGGTTAGCTTTTTACTTCTTTGCATATTTATGCCCTGTGGCTTCTATGCCCAGCATTTGTCTTGAGGTGTCTTTACCACTTGGAAGAATTATGATACTCGGTAAATTCGACATGTGGCACGAGTTCTATTTAAAGGTTGTGATTAGGTAGGAAGAAGAAAAGCTATAGAAGTAGCAGGCAGAAGAAAACCTGGGAAGATTGATTATTTCTTTGACATATTTTCTTGTAGAGTAACTTCAGCATGGATAGGTTTTAAACTACTAATTAAATTGTGCACACACATTAACATAATAGGAATATAGTTACCTAACCAAAGCATACCTGTAATTACCAGCCATCTCCAGTGAAACCAAGAAAACCAGTTAGGCACCTTAGGCATTTGTGAAAACTTATCTATGATACGGTGGATATTGTCCAACTGAACTTAAACAGTCTGAGAGAATTCAGATAAACTAGAACAACCCATTCCTGGGGACTGTTCATATCCCGTATGTTCTTTTAACGATAAATAGTCTGTGGTTGTAAGATTTTGGAGTGCTACAATTTGCACTTCTCCTAATTCTTGGTTGAGTTCCAACAGTATAGATCCAGTCCAATTTTTGTTTTACTGTATGCACAGGCCAGCTTAGATATCTCCTTCATCATTCCCATGGCAAGTCCAGGAACTGGTGGGATGAGTGCATCTACACCTGTGACAGTGCGTGCATCTTTGTTGGAGTTTTTTTTTTTTTTTTTTGCTGATCATCTTCTGTCATGAGTCTTCCCGAGAGTGCTGATGTTGGAAGTTCTTTTTCATATCGTGTCTTAGTTCATTTTTGGGGTAGCCAAATTAGGCTTTGATCCTCTGTATAAACACAAACAGACCCTTTGCCTACACTTTTATATGCCCTTTATATCATTGTGTAGAACTCATTAGAGGTCACCACATAGGAACTGCTTTTTTTTTTTTTTTAATCATTAATCTACACTTACATGACGAATACTTTGTTTACTAGGCTCTCCCCTATACCAGGTCCCCCCTATATACTCCTTTACAGTCACTGTCCATCAGCATAGCAAACTGTTGTAGAATCACTACTTGTCTTCTCTGTGTTATACAGCCCTCCCCTTTCTCCCACCAAGCTATGGATGCTAATCTTAATACCCCTCTTTTTCTGCCCCCCCTTATCCCTCCCTGCCCACCCATCCTCCCCAGTCCCTATCCCTTTGGTACCTGTTAGTCCATTCTTGAGTTCTGTGATTCTGTTGCTGTTTTGTTCCTTCAGTTTTTCCTTTGTTCTTATATTCCACAGATGAGTGAAATCATTTGGTATTTCTCTTTCTCTGCTTGGCTTGTTTCACTGAGCATAATACCCTCCAGCTCCATCCATGTTGCTGCAAATGGTTGGATTTGCCCTTTTCTTATGGCTGAGTAGTATTCCATTGTGTATATGTAACACATCTTCTTTATCCATTCATCTACCGATGGACATTTAGGTTGCTTCCAATTCTTGGCTATTGTAAATAGTGCTGCGATAAACATAGGGGTACATTGGTCTTTCTCATACTTGATTGCTGCGTTCTTAGGGTAAATTCCTAGGAGTGCAATTCCTGGGTCAAATGGTATGTCTGTTTTGAGCATTTTGATGTACCTCCATACTGCTTTCCACAATGGTTGAACAAGTTTACATTCCCACCAGCAGTGTAGGAGGGTTCCCCTTTCTCCACAGCCTCGCCAACATTTGTTGTTGTTTGTCTTTTGGATGGCAGCCATCCTTACTGGTGTGAGGTGATACCTCATTGTAGTTTTAATTTGCATTTCTCTGATAATTAGCGATGTGGAGCATCTTTTCATGTTTCTGTTGGCCATCTGTATTTCTTTTTTGGAGAACCGTCTGTTCAGTTCCTTTGCCCATTTTTTAATTGGGTTATTTGTTTTTTGTTTGTTGAGGCGTGTGAGCTCTTTATATATTCTGGACGTCAAGCCTTTAATGGATGTGTCATTTTCAAAGATATTCTCCAATACTGTAGGGTTCCTTTTTGTTCTATTGATGGTGTCTTTTGCTGTACAGAAGCTTTTCAGCTTAATAGAGTCCCACTTGTTCATTTTTGCTGTTGTTTTCCTTGCTCGGGGAGATATGTTCAAGAAGAGGTCACTCATGTTTATGTCTAAGAGGTTTCTGCCTATGTTTTCTTCCAAGAGTTTAATGGTTTTGTGACTTACATTCAGGTCTTTGATCCATTTTGAGTTTACTTTTGTATATGGGGTTAGACAATGGTCCAGTTTCATTCTCCTACATGTAGCTGTCCAGTTTTGCCAGCACCATCTGTTGAAGAGACTGTCATTTCGCCATTGTATGTCCATGGCTCCTTTATCAAATATTAATTGACCATATATGTCTGGGTTAATGTCTGGATTGTCTAGTCTGTTCCATTGGTCTGTGGCTCTGCTCTTGTGCCAGTACCAAATTGTCTTGATTAGTATGGCTTTATAATAGAGCTTGAAGTTGGGGAGTGAGATCCCCCCTACTTTATTCTTCTTTCTCAGGATTGCTTTGGCTATTCGGGGTCTTTGGTGTTTCCATATGAATTTTTGAATTATTTGTTGCAGTTCATTGGAGAATGTTGCTGGTAGTTTCATAGGGATTGCATCAAATCTGTATATTGCTTTGGGCAGGATGGCCATTTTGACGATATTCATTCTTCCTGTTCATGAGCATGGGATGCGTTTCCATCTGTTAGTGTCCCCTTTAATTTCTTTTAAGAGTGACTTGTAGTTTTCAGAATATAAGTTTTTCACTTCTTTGGTTAGGTTTATTCCTAGGTATTTTATTTTTTTTGATGCAATTGTGAATGGAGTTGTTTTCCTGATTTCTCTTTCTGTTGGTTCATTGTTGGTATATAGGAAAGCCACAGATTTCTGTGTGTTGATTTTGTATCCTGCAGCTTTGCTGTATTCCGATATCAGTTCTAGTAGTTCTGGGGTGGAGCCTTTAGGGTTTTTTATGTACAGTATCATGTCATCTGCAAATAGTGACAGTTTAACTTCTTCTTTGCCAATCTGGATTCCTTGTATTTTTTTGTTTTGTCTGATTGCTGTGGCTAGGACTTCCGGTACTATGTTAAATAACAGTGGGGAGAGTGGGCATCCCTGTCTAGTTCCCGATCTCAGTGGAAATGCTTTCAGCTTCTCGCTATTCAATATAATGTTGGCTGTGGGTTTTTCATAGATGGCCTTTATTATGTTGAGGTACTTGCCCTCTATTCCCATTTTGCTGAGAGTTTTTATCATGAATGGATGTTGAACTTTGTCAAATGCTTTTTCAGCATCTATGGAGATGATCATGTGGTTTTTGTCTTTCTTTTTGTTGATGTGGTGAATGATATTGATGGACTTTCGAATGTTGTGCCATCCTTGCATCCCTGGGATGAATCCCACTTGGTCATGGTGTACAATGGTTTTGATGTATTTTTGATTGAGTATTTTTGCGTCTACATTCATCAGGGTTATTGGTCTGTAGTTTTCTTTTTTGGTGGTGTCTTTGCCTGGTTTTGGTATTAGGGTGATGTTAGCTTCATAGAATGAGTTTGGGAGTATCCCCTCCTCTTCTATTTCTTGGAAAACTTTAAGGAGAATGGGTATTATGTCTTCCCTGTATGTCTGATAAAATTCCGAGGTAAATCCATCTGGCCCGGGGGTTTTGTTCTTTGGTAGTTTTTTGATTACCGCTTCAATTTCGTTGCGGGTAATTGGTCTGTTTAGATTTTCTGTTTCTTTTTGGGTCAGTCTTGGAAGGTTGCGTTTTTCTAGGAAGTTGTCCATTTCTCCTAGGTTTCCCAGCTTGTTAGCATATAGGTTTTCATAGTAATCTCTAATAATTCTTTGTATTTCTGCGGGGTCCGTCGTGATTTTTCCTTTCTCATTTCTGATACTGTTGATTTGTGTTGACTCTCTTTTCCTCTTAATAAGTCTGGCTAGAGGCTTATCTATTTTGTTTATTTTCTCGAAGAACCAGCTCTTGGTTTCATTGATTTTTGCTATTGTTTTATTCTTCTCAATTTTATTTATTTCTTCTCTGATCTTTATTATGTCCCTGCTTCTGCTGACCTTAGGCCTCATTTGTTCTTCTTTTTCCAATTTCGATAGTTGTGACATTAGACCGTTCATTTGGGATTGCTCTTCCTTTTTTAAATATGCTTGGATTGCTATATACTTTCCTCTTAAGACTGCTTTTGCTGTGTCCCACAGAAGTTGTGGCTAGTGTTGTTGTCGTCATTTGTTTCCATATATTGCTGGATCTCCGTTTTGATTTGGTCATTGATCCATTGTTTATTTAGGACCGTGTTGTTTAGCCTCCATGTGTTTGTGAGCCTTTTTGCTTTCTTTGAACAGTTTATTTCTAGTTTAATGCCTTTGTCATCTGAAAAGTTGGTTGGTAGGGTTTCAATCTTTTGGAATTTACTGAGGCTCTTTTTGTGTCCTAGTATGTGGTCTATTCTGGAGAATGTTCCATGTGCACTTGAGAAGAATGTTTATCCTTTTGCTTTTGGATGTAGAGTTCTGTAGATGTCTATTAGGTCCATCTGTTCTAGTGTGTTGTTCAGTGCCTCTGTGTCCTTACTTATTTTCTGTCTGGTGGATCTGTCCTTTGGAGTGAGTGGTGTGTTGAAGTCTCCTAGAATGAATGCATTGCATTCTATTTCCTCCTTTAGTTCTGTTAATATTTGTTTCAGGTATGTTGGTGCTCCTGTATTGGGTGCATATATATTTATAATGGTTATATCCTCTTGATGGACTGAGCCCTTTATCATTATGTAATGTCCTTCTTTGTCTTTTGTTACGTTCTTTATTTTGAAGTCTGTTTTGTCTGATACCAGAATTGCAACACCTGCTTTCTTCTCTCTGTTGTTTGCTTGAAATATCTTTTTCCATCCCTTGACTTTAAGTCTGTGTGTGTCTTTGGGTTTGAGGTGAGTCTCTTGTAAGCAGCATATGGATGGATCTTGCTTTTTTATCCATTCTATTACTCTGTGTCTTTTGATTGGTGCATTCAGTCCATTTACATTTAGGGTGATTATTGAAAGGTATGAATTTATTGCCATTGCAGGCTTTAAGTTTGTGGTTACCAAAGGTTTAGGGTTAGCTTCTTTACTATCTTACTGTCTAACTTAACTCGCTTGTTGAGCTATTATAAACACAGTCTGATGATTCTTTATTTCTCTCCCTTCTTATTCCTCCTCCTCCCTTCTTCATATGTTGGGTGTTTTGTTGTGTGCTCTTTTTAGGAGTGCTCCCATCTAGAGCAGTCCCTGTAGGATGCCCTGTAGAGGTGGTTTGTGGGAGGCAAATTCCCTCAACTTTTGCTTGTCTGGGAATTGTTTAATCCCTCCTTCATATTTAAATGATATTCGTGCTGGATACAGTAGTCTTGGTTCGAGGCCCTTCTGTTTCATTGCATTAAGTATATCATGCCATTCTCTTCTGGCCTGTAGGGTTTCTGTTGAGAAGTCTGATGATAGCCTGATGGGTTTTCCTTTGTAGGTGACCTTTTTTTTTCTCTGGCTGCCTGTAATACTTTGTCCTTGTCTTTGATCTTTGCCATTTTAATTATTATGTGTCTTGGTGTTGCCCTCCTTGGATCCCTTGTCATGGGAGTTCTGTGTACCTCTGTGGTCTGAGAGGCCATTTCTTCCCCTAGTTTGGGGAAATTTTCAGCAATTATTTCTTCAAAGACATTTTCTATCCCCTTTTCTCTCTCTACTTCTTCTGGGATACCTATGATTCTTATATTATTCCTTTTCGATTGATCACTCAGCTCTCTTAAAATTCTTTCATTCCTGGAGATCCTTTTATCTCTCTCTGCATCAGCTTCTCTGCATTCCTGTTCTCTGTTTTCTAGTCCATTAATGGTCTCTTGCATCTCGTCCATTCTGTTTTGAAGTCCTTCCAGAGCTTGTTTTATTTCTGAATTCTCCTTCCTTAGTTCTTGCATATTTCTCTGCAAGTCCATCAGCATGGTTATGACTTTTGTTTTGAATTCTTTTTCAGGAAGACTGGCTAAATCTATCTCCCCAGATTCCTTCTCACGGGAAGATGTAGCTGATGCCGAAGCTGTCTGGGTTAGTCTTGTCTGGATCATATTTTTTTGCCTTTTCATGTTGACAGGTGCTATTGACTGTCAGCTGGGAGGGCCAAAATTTTCACTTGCTACTGGCCTTTCTTTACTGGGACAACTGCGACCCCTAGTGGCTTGTGTTGGGTAATTGCGTGTAGAGTGGGTCTTTGTGTCTTGCCTGGCCGGAAGGGAGAAATTTCCCTTTCTGTGGGTGGAATTTGTCTCAGGCTGCTTCTCTTCTTTCGCAGCGCCCGGTGGGGTAATGGATGGGGGTGCTGCTTGACTGTTTGCCTCCATGAGGGGTCTCAGAGCTGTTGCCCAGGGAGTTAGTGCACCCGGTTTTCCCTGTAATTTCCAGCTGCTGTACTGTGTCCTGGGTTGTTTCCGTCAAGCTGTTAAGTCCCTGTCCCTTTAAGACTTTCACAAAGCCCCCGCTTTTCTTTGTCACAGGGGCATCAGCTTCGGCACCCGCTCAGAGGTCTTACTCCCTGTTCCCCCAGTATCCAGGGTCCCCTGGGCACGTACTGTGTCTGCGCTCTGGCCCGGATGGCTGGGGCTGGGTGTTCAGCAGTCCTGGGCTCTGTCTCCCTCCCGCTCTGCCTATTGTTCTCCCGCAGGGAGCTGCGGGGAGGGGCGCTCGGGTCCCGCCCGGCCGGGGCTTGTATCTTACCCCCTTTCACCAGTCGCTGGGTTCTCGCTGGTGTAGCTGCAGTCTGGCCACTGTCCTGCGTCTTCTGGTCTCTCTTTTAGGGTTAGTTGCGTTTGTTGTATTTTCAAAAGTATATATGTTTTTGGGAGGAGATTCCCACTGTCCTACTCACGCCGCCATGTTGGCTCCGCCCTCTAAGCCCTTTTCATACAATATTTTTCTCTATATCACATGCTGCTGCTGCTGTGGTAATAACAAGCCATTACATAGAGTTGTCCAGATGCCAGCTTTGCTTAATTATTTTCTTTATTTCTATATTCTTTCTACTAAATATATCTGTGGTGAAGAAAGCACTTTTTGTGGTGTCTTCATTACTGTATCAGTGGCACCTCCATCAGTTCTTGGCCCATTTTCAGGCCTCATTAAGTACTTGTTGAATGAATGACTCATGTGATAGCAGCTGCTGGTGGAAACTCCTAAGATGCTGGTTGCCAGTGAGTTCCACGGAGCCAAATCACTGGGCTTTTCCTCTGATTCTTTTGTGCTTCACATCAGTTTTCCTCATTTTAAGATACATCCGTTACTTACTATTTTTATTCTATTCATCCTACAGTTTTAATTTTATATTTAATATTTTAATATCCATTCATTTAAAAAATATATTATGAGAAACAGTGTAATAATTACAATAATCACACCCATGGCCTGTAATTGTTAATATTCAGTAAAATGTTTTGTTCCTTAAACAAATTTTTACACATGATATATTGTATAATGATTTTTTTTATCTTATACTTTAATGTTACATAACAAGAATGTCATTGGTCATGAAAAGTATTTCATATAAAGTTTAATATAGTATTACAATGCTATATTATCCTGTGGACAATAGGTCCAAAATTTAAATGTCCTTTTTTCAGTCTAACAGTACATTCTTGTTGAATATTTTTCAAATGGATGTCACTATCAATAGAGTTATCCATCCTAAACATAATTATTCATAAGCCTTTATTGGTGGTATATGTTCATTTTCATAAAGGAATTTTCAAATTTCAAATTTTATATTTAAATCATTCCCAATTAGGTTGAATATGTTCAAACTGTTATGAAAATGTACATTATAAAGACCAGGATTTTATGTTTTTACCTATAGTGAAAACAGTGAAATGAAAATTTGTCAAATTAAGTTATCAATGTGAATTAAAATTTAACACAAATTTTTACCTAGGAGAAATTTATTTATAAAGTTTATTCAGCAAAAAATGTTTTTCCCCTGCCTGGAGGCACATGGCTTTCCTTCTGGCTGGATGAATGTAGCCCATGGCAATGCTTAGCTATGACAAACAATTAAACAAGGGGTAGAATCATGACTGGGAGGGAGATTAAAGATCAGTGACACAGTCCTAGGCCTATCAGTTTAAGACCCCCCAGGAATAAACATGTAGTCCTGCAAGTTCAAAGTCTCTTTTCTTCATTTCAGTGAGGGAAACTTCACACTAGAGGAATAGTGGGGCATCTGACCAAACAAATGAAAAGACAGAGGTGTAGGATTTAAGGGATGGCTTGGTTTCGAGCAAAATATACATAAATCAGTGTTAGGCTCAAAGCAAAGCAGGACTGTGATGTATAACATCAGATCTGGAGTCTTGATTTAGTCTTTGTATCTGAGCTGAGGATGGATGGCTGAGCTGCTCCAGTTAACCATTTATGGAGGTCCTTCATGAATTTTAGTTTAAGAAATCTCTCGTTCCTTATGTGAGCATATGTGACTAATACTGGGTTGTCAGAGAAGGTCTCACTGAACAGAGGACATTTGGTCTGAAGACTTATGTGCAAAAGAATAATGCACAGAAATATGGCTGAGAGCATTTTGGGCAGTGGAAAAAAAGTACAAAGGATCTGTGGGTTTAATGAGATTGTGAAGTGAGAGGAACAGAAAGAGATGTGGCCAGATATTTGTGGCAGATGTTGTCTTCCTTGCTATTCAGAAAATGGCACATATCTCTGAAAGCTAAATACAAAGAGCAGTATCTTGAAAATGGCCAAAGAAAAATGACATGTTCCATATGGGGATAATAATAATAAAAAAAGAGACTGTGCTTGAAAGAAGAGAGAAAAAAATTCTGTAAGTGTAAAATAAAAAATCTGCTATCCCTGAGGCACACAAAAAAATGCTTTGAAAATGAAGTTATGATAAAAATATGTTGAAATAAAAAACAGAAAATTTTTAGTCCAGAATCTGCAATACAGGAAATGCTGAAAGAGGTTCTTTCAGTTGAAAAGAAATAATAACAATGATACTAGATGGGAAACTTACTTCCTGAGGAAGAGGTCTAGTGCACCAGAATGTGTAAATGTTGAGCTAACTGTAAAATCTTATTTTCATCTTGATTTCTTTAAAAACATATGACTCTTTAGAGCAAGATGATATCCTGTGGGGTTTCTAATGTACAGTACATATAGTACATACAGCCACTAGGGCAAAGGCATGGGGTGAGGAAGGGAATGCATCTGGAGAAGTTTCCATATTTTGAATGAAGTTGTACAATGTGAAAATATCAATTGGTAAAACTCAGAATCCACTCAGAATAAAAATTCTCAGCAACTAAGAATGAAAGAGAACTTTATTAACTTGATAAGTAACATCCAGGTAAAATCAACCAGCAACATTTTATTTAATGCGACTAGACACTTTTCCCTGAAATCAGGGTGGGAGCCACAACAATGTGGCCCAGATGCTGGGTGAGAGGGTGTTGCTGAAGGGCAGCGCTCTGTCTGCACCCCCTGGGGTACAGTCGTCCCTGAGGGCTTCAGGCAAATCATAAAACCTCAGCTCCCTGGCTCCCCTCATTCTGCAAGTCCTTTACAATCTGATTTTAGGGCAAGAAAACTCCATTTGAAGTGAGTGAGTGAAATTTTATTGATGTGGGGTAAAATTTCAAGGGGGAAAAAAACAACTGACTAGATCTTTTGGAGTATAAAATAAGCTGAAAATGTTCTGAACTTTTTTATTTGTTCTGAGTGCAATAGACCCCTTTGGAGAGAAAAGAGCAGCTGTGTGCTGGAGCCATTTATACAGATTCACGAAATATGAAATTGTGCACTTGTGCACATTTCAGGCTCCATATTCAGTGACCTCCTGTTAGCTTGAAATGGGCCCTGGTAGGAGTATGTGTAACAAGGGAAATGGCAAACACTACAAACCAGGCTTGCTTAATTTTATTCAATTCTATAATTTTATGTATTTTTGAGCCAGCACAGCAGCACACCACTGGACCACAGTACCAATTATGGAAAGTCTCAGAAATGGAAAATGCTCTCATGGTGGGACGAGTGAGGGAACTCTGAGTTTGAGGGATTCTTTAGCTCTTATTGTGCCAATGAGACCAGAGTCCTTACAGATAAGGTTCTTTCTACACTGGCCCCAGATTCTGATGGCTTTTAACACCCAGCGTATTTCTAGGTCATTTTTCATGACTTCGTAACCCTGATCTTTCATCACACAACACAATATTTGTTGTTTTCTTAAACATTTTGAAGACTTGCTGTGTGCTAATTTCTGAGAATGCACAAAGGAAAAGCACACTACTGAGAACACAGTTAGTTAATGATCAATTGGGGACTTACTGGCAAAGAATCAAATACACTCCAATCCACAAATAGGTACTTGGAGTACCTACTAGACTAGATATCGGACTCCTCAGAGAACAGGGAAAGGAGCAGCTTATGCAGGTAGGGAGAATATCATGCCAGTATTGAAAAGGACCCCAATCAGGGGTGATTCTCCGCAGAACACATAGAAAGATGTGGTGACTTCCCTGAGATGCTGAAGGCATTGGGTAAAGCTTGTGAAAGGCTCTGTGAGGCATTTGAGACATTTCTTCATGTGACCTTTGAATAGACAACCAACCGCTCTAGTACATGCAAGTTCTCCTATGGGCCACACTTTATTCCCTGAGCTCTGTTTGGTGCTTTCCACAAGAAAAAGTTCTCTTTGCCTCTCCTTGAAACCACTGACATAATACACTACCTTCAAGGGTAACTTTAAATACCTACTCATTCTTAAATCTTCAGAAGTACAGGACATATTACTTCATCTCTTTTGTTATTGAATGAGTTTAATTTTGTAAAACTGAGATGTTAATATTGTAACTTTATTTTCTTTAGTTGTTTAAATATCTATTTTATTTCTGTGATTAAGATCTCATTTAGGGAACAAACTATGTCATATCCATCTTTATATATCCTGGCATATACCCCAGAATCCTTTGAATTGAATGGGATGAGTAAAATGCCAAAACTGCTTATGATATCAAGGAAAATCTTAGAGTGTAATCTGTAGTTTACTATCTCTGAACATAGATGGTGGAGTCTCACTGGTCTTACAAGTCATGACTACCTTAAACCACACCAGTGTCAGCCACACAGTCTTCCATTTGCTGGGCATCCCTGGTCTTGAGGACCAGCACCTGTGGATTTCCATCCCCTTCCTCATTTCCTATGTCATCACCCTGCTTGGGAACAGCCTGCTCATCTGCATCATCCTCACAAAGCGCATCCTCCATGAGCCCATGTACCTCTTCCTCTGCATGCTGGCCGGAGCAGACATTGTCCTCTCCACATGCACAGTACATCAGGCCCTGGCCATCTTCTGGTTCCGTGCTGGGGAGATCTCCCTGGATCGCTGCATCACTCAGATCTTTCTCCTGACTTCTACTTTCACGTCTGAGTCAGGGATCTTGCTGGTGATGGCGTTTGACCGCTACATTGCCATATGCTACCCACTGAGATACACCACTATCCTTACACACAGACTGATTGGAAAAATAGGCATGACTGTCCTTCTGAGAAGTTATTGTACAGTTTTTCCTGTAATATTTCTTCTGAAAAGGTTGACTTTCTGTAAGAGTAACATCCTCCCAAACACTGCTTGTAAACACATTGTCCTGGCCCATGTTTCCTGTGATGACATACGAGTAAATACCTGGTATGGTGTTTTTGTCCTAATTTCAACATTGGTTATGGATGTTGTGCTAATTCTTATTTCTTACATGCTGATTCTCCATGCTGTCCTGCACATGCCATCCCAAGATGCTCGTCTTAAAGCTCTCAGCACATGTGGCTCCCATGTGTGTGTCATCCTCCTCTTTTATGGGCCTGGGATCTTCTCAGTGCTCACTCAGCGGTTTGGACACCACATCCAACCCCATATCCATGTCCTGCTGGCCAATGTCTATACTCTGGCTCCTCCTATGCTGAACCCCATCATTTATGGGATCAAGACCAAACAGATCCGGGACCAGCTGGCTCATGTGTTCTTTTCAAAACAGAAATGAATGTGATGATGGAAACTAACATTGTATATTTCTCAATAATTATCTCCATGCAGCAGGTGAGCTTTAGCATCAGGATGTGAGAAAGTACAGCTGAGAAACCAGTTAAATGATGCCAGGTGTTCGTGTCTCTAGATCAATGGCATTGACACAGTTATGGTTCTTTTTTCCTTCAAACCCTCTAATCGATCATTAAATGTCATTGTCTTTTGGTGCTTAGTTCTCTAATCATAGAGTTCAGGACTAGGTAAGGTTACATCTTTAAGTCACTTATACCTCTGTATGCTAAGACCGGCTATTGAATTAATATGAACTGGAGACAGTAGTTCTTCCTAGATAGTTGCTGAAATAGTGTTTTCTGATGTGTTTTAAGCTTTAAATAGCTGTACATGTGTTATTCCTTTTATGAACATTTCTTCTGCCATTCTTACAAATGCCCTCTGAATAGTCAAATTATTGCCTTGCACAATGTATTAAAAAAATCACCTGCATCTTATAATTTTAGTAGAAATTAAATGTATGCTTATGTATGTTTTTTACTTCTCTTTCTTGGGACACAAAATAGAGTTAATTTTGTGGTTTCTCATGTTTTTGACACTTCCAAATAAATATTGTTTGGAAATCAATATTTAACAATAGTCCACTGTTGGCTAAAATACATACATAAAATAGTACAGCAAGCAATTATTAAGTAAAAATTATGGTGAACTAAGAAATGATTTCCATAGAGTAATACTGCCTAAATTGATGACAGTGTATGCATCAGGTAAACTACAAGAGTACTGAGAAATAAACCAACAGAATGAGTCTATGTCCTTGGTGATGGAACTCTGCTCTAAATATGTTGTAGTAGATAGAAGTACATTCAAGATCACAAAGTTAAATATTACCCACAAATATATATATGTATATATATTCTTATACACCTATGCATCAATCTATGCTAAAATCAAATGAATGGAGAATATATATGAATCATAAGGTACAGTTGATTTTTGTAATAATTTTAGTCTGAATTGTCTAACATTTATTGAGTGAACATGATTTACACAGAAAAGATTTAGTGAAAAGTGTTTTAAAAAGAGATAGTGAGTTCTGTACTCGTAGGGGAAGGCTAGTTGTCAGGGGTTTTTCAGCACTTTATAATTTTCCATCTAGTTTTTTTGCTTCCATCTTTTGTATTAAGAATTGACTTGAATTGACAGTTTTGCTGTGGTTCCTCTGAATATAATATACTTCTTATACCTGGCTTCTTTTAAGATGCTCTTTCGTGTTTTCATTTTTTCAGAACATGGACCATGTATCTATTGTGGTTTGCTTTGCATGCATCTTCTTGGGAGCGTTCTGATCTTGAACATGTGCATTTATACCCTTCATCGAATTTGGAAATTTATCAGCCATTATCTTTTTGAATATTATTTTGCGCTGGTTTCTCTCTCCTCTCTGGTTGGGATTATGATGATCTTTATATGTATATCTTGAATGTGTCCATTGTATCTTGTGCTCATTTTTATCACTCTCTTTTTCTCTTTCTCCAATTCAGTTGCTCTCATTTCTATTAATCTATGTTCCAGGTCACTAATCCTGTCTTTGGCTTTTTACAACTTGTTACTTAAACCTATGCATGGAATGTATCTTTTAGGCAGTTATAATTTCAGATCTATAATAACATTTGAATTTTCTCAAACTCCTTATTCCCTAGTATTTCACCACACATTCAAGTATCTTCACTATATTTTTCTCGTTTTTAACAAAATTCAGTAACCCTTGCTTGGTAATTCCAATAACAGGGTCATCTGTTTTTACTCTTGATCACTATCAGAAGGTCTTGCTTTTCATTTCAAGTAATTATTTTCAGTGTTTTATGTTGTACAGATAAAAAGTGTACAGATACAGATATTAATTCTATGAGAAGTATTCTCCCATCTTCTGTTAAACAGATAAGATGAACAGCTGATCACTTCAATCTAATGATAATCTGAGTCAAAAAAAGATATAGCTTCAGTAAGATTCTGTGTCTCGGCTATGATCCAATTCCTGGAAGAGGGTCCTCTAGATATTGAGAATAAGGAAGGCCTTTGAATCTCCAATCTAAAAAATTACAGAAGATTCAGTTATTGCCTTCAGAAGATATAGATTTTACACTACATTAAAAAAATTTTTTTATTAAGATAGTGTTGATATACACTCTTATGAAGATTTCACATGAAAAAGCAATGTGGTTACTACATTTACCCATATTATCAAGTCCCCACCCATACCCCAATGCAGTCACTGTCCATCAGTGTAGTAAGATGCCACAGATTCACTGTTTGCCTTCTCGGTGCTACACTGTTTTCCCCAGACCCCCAATACCATGTGTACTAAACATAACATCCCACAATCCCCTTCTCCCTCCCTCCAACCTGCCCTCCCACACCCCTCCCCTTTGGTAATCACTACTCCCTTCTTGGAGTCTGTGAGTCTGCTGCTATTTTGTTCCTTCAGTTTTGCTTTGTTGTTATACTCCACAAATGTGGGAAATCATTTGGCACTTGTCTTTCTCCACCTGACTTATTTCACTGAGCATAATATCCTCCAGCTCCATCCAAGTTGTTGCAAATGATACGATTTGCTTCTTTCTTATGCCTGAATAGTATTCCATTATGTATATGTACCTCCTCTTCTTTATCCATTAATCTACTGATGGACACTTAGGTTGCTACCATATCTTGGCTATTGTAGGTAGTGCTGCAATAAACATAGGGGTGCATATGTCTTTTTGAGTCTGAGAGGTTGTATTCTTTGGGTAAATTCCAAGGAGTGGGATTCCCAGGTCAAATGATATTTATATTTCTAGTTTTTTGAGGAACATCCATATTGCTTTTCACAATGGTTGAAATAGCTTACATTCCCACCAGCAGTGTAAGAGGGTTCCCCTTTCTCCTCATCCTAGCCAGCATTTGTTGTTCTTAGTCTTTTTGATGCTGGCCATCTTTACTGGTGTGAGGTGATATCACATTGTGGTTTTAATTTACATTTCCCTGATGATTAGTGGTGTGGAGCATCTTTTCATGTGTCTGTTGGCCATCTGAATTTCTTCTTTGGAGAACTGTCTCTTCATATCCTCTGCCCATCTTTTAATCAGGTTATTTGACTTTTGGGTGTTGAGGCATGTGAGTTCTTTATATATTTTGGATGTTAACCCCTTGTCAGATATGTCATTTACAAATATATTCTCCCATACTGTAGGATGCCTTCTTGTTCTGTTGATGGTGTCCTTTGTCATACAGAAGATTTTTAGTTTGATGTAGTCCCATGTGTTCATTTTTGCTTTTGTTTCCCTTGCTCGAGGAGATGCGTTCAGGAAGAAGTTGCTCATGCTTATATTCAGGGGATTTTTGCTTATGTTGTCTTCAAAGAGTTTTATGGTTTCATGACTTACATTCAGGTCTTTGATCCATTTCGAGTTGACTTTTGTGTATGGGGTGAAACAATAATCCAGTTTTATTCTCTTGCATGTAGCTGTCCAGTTTTGCCCATACCAGTTGTTGAAGAGGCTATTTCCCCTTTGAATGTCCATGGCTCCTTTATTGTATATTAATTGACCATATATGGTTGGGTTTATATCAGGGCTCTCTAGTCTGCTCCATTGGTCTATGGTTCTGTTCTTATGCTAGTACCAAATTGTCTTGATTACTGTGGCTTTGTAGTAGAGGTTGAAGTTGGGGAGCATAATCCTCCCAGCTTTATTCTTACTTCTCAGGATTGCTTTGGCTATTTGGGGTATTTTGTGGTTCCATATGAATTTTAGAATGACTTGCTCTAGTACATTGAAGAATGCTGTTGGTATTTTGGTAGGAATTGCATTGAATCTGTAGATTACTTTAGGCAGAATGGCCATTTTGACAATATTAATTCTTCCTATCCATGAGCACGGGATGTGTTTTCGTTTATTGGTATCTTCTTTAATTTCTCTCATGAGTGTCTTGCAGTTTTCAGAGTATAGGTCTTTCACTTCCTTGGTTAGGTTTATTCCTAGGTATTTTATTCTTTTTGATGCAACTGCGAATGGAATTGTTTTCCTGATTTCTCTTTCTGTTAGTTCATCATTAGTGTATAGGAATGCAACAGATTTCTGTGTACAAATTTTGTATCCTGCAACTTTGTTGAATTCAGGTATTAGATCTAGTAGTTTTGGAGTGGATTCTTTAGGTATTTTTATATACAACATCATGTCATCTGCAAACAGGGACAGTTTAACTTCTTCCTTGCAAATCTGGATGCCTTTTATTTCTTTGTGTTGTCTGATTTCTATGGCTAGGACCTCCAGTACTATGTTGAATAGAAGTGGGAAGAGTGGGCATCCTTGTCTTGTTCCCAATCTTAAAGGAAAATATTTCAGCTTCTCCCTGTTAAGTATAATGTTGGCTGTGTGTTTGTCATATATTGCCTTTATTATGTTGAGGCAGTTGCCCTCTATACCCATTTCGTTGAGAGTTTTTATCATGAATGGATGTTGAATTTCATCAAATGCTTTTTCAGCATCTATGGAGATGATCATGTGTTTTTTTGTCCTTCTTTTCGTTGATGTGGTGGATGATGTTGATGGATTTTCGAATGTTGTACCATCCTTGCATCCATGGAACAAAACCTACTTGATCATGATGGATGATCTCTTTGATGTGTTTTTGAATTTGGTTTGCTAATATTTTGTTGAGTATTTTTGCAACTATGTTCATCAGGGATATTGGTCTGTAGTTTTCTTTTTTGTGGTGTCTTTGCCTGGTTTTGGTATTAGAGTGATGCTGGCCTCATAGAATGAGTTTGGAAGTATTACCTCTTCTACTTTTCAGAAAACTTTAAGGAGGATGGGTATTAGGTCTTCACTAAATGTTTGATAAAATTCAGCAGTGAAGCCATCTGGTCCAGGTATTTTGCTCTTAAGCAGGTTTTTGATTACCATTCCAATTTCATTCCTGGTAATTGGTCTGTTCAGATTTTCTGTTTCTTTCTGGGTCAGCCTTGGAAGGTTGTATTTTTCTAGAAATTTGTCCATTTCTTCTACATTATCCAGTTTGTTGGCATATAATTCTTCATAATAGTCTCTAATAATTCTATGTATTTCTGTGGTGCCTGTAGTTATTTTTCCTTTGTCATTTCTGATTCTGTTTATGTCTGTAGACTCTCTTTTTTTATTGATAAGTCTGGCTAGGGGTTTATCTATTTTGTTTATTTCCTCAAAGAACCAGCTCTTGCTTTCATTGATTCTTTCTATTGTTTAATTTTCTCAATTTTATTTATTTCTGCTATAATCTTCTACTGACTTTAGGCCTCATTTGTTCTTCTTATTCTAGTTTTGTTAATTGCGAGTTTAGGCTATTCATCTGGGATTGTTCTTTTCTGAGGTAGGCCTGTATTGCAATATACTTTCCTCTTAGCATAGACTTTGCTATGTCCCACAGATTTTGTGGTGTTGAAGTGTTGTTGTCATTTGTCTCCATATAATGCTTGATCTCTGTTTTTATTTGGTCATTGATGTATTGGTTATTTAGGAGGATGTTATGAAGTCTCCATGTGTTTGTGGGATTTTTCATTTTCCTTGCATACTTTATTTCTAGTTTCATACCGTTGTGGTCTGAGAAACTGTTTGGTACAATTTCAATCTTTTTTATTTTACCAAGGCTCTTTTTGTGGTCTAGTATATGATCTATTCTTGAAAACGTTCCATGTGCACTTGAGAAGAATGTGTATCCTGCTACTTTTGGATGTAGAGTTCTGTAGATGTCTGTTAGGTCCATCTGTTCTAATGTGATGTTCAGTGCCTCTGTCTCCTTACTTAGTTTCTGTCTGGTTGTTCTGCCCTTCAGTGTGAGTGGAGTGTTGAAGTGTCCTAGAATGAATGCATTGTATTCTATTTCCCTTTTCAATTCTGTTAGTATTTGTTTCACATATGTAGGTGCTCCTGTGTTGGGTGCATATATATTTACTTAATTTTGGATGTTAATCCCCACATGTATTGGCAATTACATAGTACAAAATGAGACACATTCTTATGCATCTTACCTGTATTGAGAACATACATAAAATTGAAAGACCAATTCCCCTTAACATTTTTAAAGTAAGAATTATCCCGGCCCTCTTAAATTTTGACACTTTATTCTGAATTTGTCTTGGAGTAAGGACATCATTTCTTTTTTGCCAAGACAGAATTATTCATTACTGTCTTAATTACCATGTATAGTGTGTATCTTAAGCTTATATATTTTTCTCCAAAAACATTAAAACTCATGCTTTATAAGAATATCAGATTTCAGGAGGTGGAGCCAAGATGGCCACATGAGTAGAGCAGTGGAAATCTCCTCCCAAAACCACATATATTTATGAAAATATAACAAAGACAACTCTTTCTAGAATAGAGACCAGAGGACACAGGACAACATCCAGACCTCATACACACCTGCGAGAACCCAGTGCCTCACGAAGGGGGTAAGATACAAGCCCCAGCCCGGCAGGACCTGAGTGCCCCTCCCCCCAGCTCCCGTGGGAGGAGAGGAGTCGGAGCGGGGAGGGAGAGGGAGCGCAGGACTGCTGAACACCCAGCCCCAGCCATCCGCACCAGAGCGCAGACAGAGTGCATGCGTGAGGTGCTGGATACTAGGGAAACAGGGCAGCAAGACCGGTGAGTGGGTCCCTGAGGCTGGCGCCCTAAGACAAAGAAAAGGGAGCGGCCTTTTAAAAAAAAAAATATTTATTTATTTATTTATTTTTTTTGGCGAGTGCTTTTTGGAAGTCTTAAAGGGACAGGGACCCCAAAACTGGACGGAAGCATCCCGGGACACTTAGTCCAGAGGCAGACAATCTGGGGATCTCTGGGCACTCTAACCCCTTGGGCAGCAGGGAGCACGGAGGCCCCTCACGGAGATAAATAGCCTCCCAGCAGCTCCTGCTCCAACACGACTCCACCATTTTGGAGCAGCAGCCCGAGCCAGGCCATGCCCACAGCAACAGCGGAGATAAACTCCATAGCAGCTGGGCAGGAAGCAGAAATCCTGTCTGCGTGCAGCTACCCATCACAAGCCACTAGAGGACGCTGTTCTCCCAGGAGAGGAGGGCCACAAACCAACAAGAAGGGAAGTTCTTCCAGCCGTCACTCGTCCCAGCTCTGCAAACTATTCCTATCACCATGAAAAGGCAAAACTACAGGCAGACAAAGATCACAGAGACAACACCAGAGAAGGAAACAGACCTAACCAGTCTTCCTGACAAAGAATTCAAAATAAAAATCATAAACATGCTGACAGAGATGCAGAGAAATACGCAAGAGAAATGGGATGAAGTCTGGAGGGAGATCACAGATGCCAGAAAGGAGATTACAGAAATGAAACAAACTCTGGAAGGGTTTATAAGCAGAATGGATAGGATGCAAGAGGCCATTGATGGAATTGAAACCAGAGAACAGGAACGCATAGAAGCTGACATAGAGAGAGATAAAAGGATCTCCAGGAATGAAACAATATTAAGAGAACTGTGTGACCAATCCAAAAGGAACCATATCTGTATTATAGGGGTACCAGAAGAAGAAGAGAGAAAAACGGATAGAAACTGTCTTTGAAGAAATAATTGTTGAGAACTTCCCCAAAATGGGGGAAGAAATAATTGAACAGACCATGGAAATACACAGAACTCCCAACAGAAAGGACCCAAGTAGGACAACACCAAGACACATAATAATTAAAATGGCAAAGATCAAGGACAAGGAAAGAGTTTTAAAGGCAGCTAGAGAGAAAAAGGTCACCTATAAAGAAAAACCCATCAGGCTATCATCAGACTTCTCGACAGAAACCTTACAGGCAAGAAGAGGATGGTATGATATATTTAATGCAATGAAACAAGGGCCTTGAACCAAGGATACTATATCCAGCATGATTATCATTGAAATATGATGGAGGGATTAAACAATCTGCAGACAAGCAAAAGTTGAGGGAATTTGCCTCCCACAAACCACCTCTACAGGGCATCTTACAGGGACTGCTCTAGATGGGAGCACTCCTAAAAAAAAGAGCACAGAACAAAACACCCAACATATGAAGAATGGAGGAGGAGGAATAAGAAGGGAGAGAAGAAAAGAATCTCCAGACAGTGTATATAACAGCTCAATAAGTGAGCTAAGTTAGGCAGTAAGATACTAAAGAGGCTAACCTTGAACCTTTGGTAACCACAAATTTAAAGCCTGCAATGGCAATAAGTACATATCTTTCAATAGTCACCCTAAATGTAAGTGGACTTAATGCACCAATCAAAAGACACAGAGTAACAGAATGGATAAAAAAGCAAGACCCATCTATATTCTGCTTACAAGAAACTCACCTCAAACCCAAAGACATGTACAGACTAAAAGTCAAGGGATGGAAAAACATATTTCAGGCAAACAACAGCGAGAAGAAAGCAGGGGTTGCAGTACTGATATCAGACAAAATAGACTTCAAAACAAAGAAAGTAACAAGAGATAAAGAAGGACACTACATAATGATGAAGGGCTCAGTCCAACAAGAGGATATAACCATTCTAAATATATATGCACCCAACACAGGAGCACCAGCATATGTGAAACAAATACTAACAGAACTAAAGGGGGAAATAGACTGCAATGCATTCATTTTAGGAGACTTCAACACACCACTCACCCCAAAGGATAGATCCACCGGGCAGAAAATAAGTGAGGACACGGAGGCACTGAACAACACAGTAGAACAGATGGACCTAATAGACATCTATAGAACTCTACATCCAAAAGCAACAGGATATACATTCTTCTCAAGTGCACATGGAACATTCTTCAGAATAGACCACATACTAGCCCACAAAAAGAGCTTCAGTAGATTCCAAAATATTGAAATTCTACCAACCAACTTTTCAGACCACAAAGGTATAAAACTAGAAATAAATTCTACAAAGAAAACGAAAAGGCTCACAAACACATGGAGGCTTAACAACATGCTCCTAAATAATCAATGGATCAATGAACAAATTAAAATAGAGATCAAGGAATATATGGAAACAAATGACAACAGCAACACAAAGCCCCAACTTCAGTGGGACGCAGCAAAAGCAGTCTTAGGAGGAAAGTATATAGCGATCCAGGCACACCTGAAGAAGGAAGAGCAATCCCAAATGAATAATCCAACATCACAATTATCAAAATTGGAAAAAGAAGAACAAATGAGGCCTGAAGTCAGCAGAAGGAGGGACATAATAAAGATCAGAGAAGAAATTAACAAAATTGAGAAGAATAAAACAACAGCAAAAATCGATGAAACCAAGACCTGGTTCTTTGAGAAAATAAACAAAATAGAAAAGCTTCTAGCCAAACTTATTAAGAGAAAAAGAGAATCAACACAAATCAACAGAATCAGAAATGAGAATGGAAAAATCACGACAGACTCCACAGAAATACAAAGAATTATTAAAGACTACTTAGAAAACCTATATGCCAACAAGCTGGAAATCCTAGAAGAAATGGACAACTTCCTAGAAAAATACAACCTTCCAAAACTGACCAAGGAAGAAACACAAAAGTTAAACCAAATAAGAGCAAAGAAATTGAAACGGTAATCAAAAAACTACCCAAGAACAAAACCCCCAGGCCGGATGGATTTACCTCGGAATTTTATCAGACACACAGAGAAGACATAATACCCATTCTCCTTAAAGTTTTCCAAAAAATAGAAGAGGAGGGAATACGCCCAAACTCATTCTATGAAGCCAACATCACCCTAATACGAAAACCAGGCAAAGACGCCACCAAAAAGAGAAAATTACAGACCAATATCCTTGATGAACATAGATGCAAAAATACTCAACAAAATATTAGCAAACTGAATTCAAAAAATACATCAAAAGGATCATACACCATGACCAAGTGGGATTCATCCCAGGGATGCAAGGATGGTACAACATTCAAAAATCCATCAACATCATCCACCACATCAACAAAAAGAAAGACAAAAACTACATGATCATCTCCATAGATGCTGAAAAAAGCATTTGACAAAATTCAACATCCATTCTTGATAAAAACTCTCAGCAAAATGGGTATAGAGGGCAAGTACCTCAACATAATAAAGGCCATATATGATAAACCCAAAGCCAACATTATACTGAACAGTGAGAAGCTGAGAGTGTATCCTCTGAGATCGGGAGCAAGACAGGGATGCCCACTCTCCCCACTGTTATTTAACATGGTACTGGAGGTCCTAGCCACGGCAATCAGACAAAACAAAGAAATACAAGGAATCCAGATTGGTAAAGAAGAAGTTAAACTGTCACTATTTGCAGATGACATGATATTGTACATAAAAAACCCCAAAGACTCCACTCCAAAACTACTAGAACTGATATTGGAATACAGCAATTTGCAGGATACAAAATCAACACACAGAAATCTGTGACTTTCCTATATACTAACAATGAACCAATAGAAAGAGAAATCAGGAAAACAGTTCCATTCACAATTGCATCAAAAAGAATAAAATACCTAGGAATAAACCTAACCAAAGAAGTGAAAGACCTATATGCTGAAAACTACATGTCACTCTTAAGAGAAATTATAGGGGACAGTAACAAATAGAAACTCATCCCATGCTCTTGGCTAGGAAGAATTAATAACATCAAAATGGCCATCCTGCCAAAAGCAATATAGAGATTTGATGCAATCCCTATCAAATTACCAGCAACATTCTTCAACGAACTGGAACAAATAGTTCAAAATTTATATGGAACCACCAAAGACCCCGAATAGCCAAAGCAATCCTGAGAAAGAAGAATAAAGTAGGGGGGATCTCACTCCCCAACTTCAAGCTCTACTACAAAGTCATAGTAATCAAGACAATTTGGTACTGGCACAAGAACAGAGCCACAGACCAATGGAACAGACTAGACAATCCAGACATTAACCCAGACATATATGGTCAATTAATATTTGATAAAGGAGCCATGGACATACAATGGCGAAATGACAGTCTCTTCAACAGATGGTGCTGGCAAAACTGGACAGCTACATGTAGGAGAATGAAACTGGACCATTGTCTAACCCCATACACAAAAGTAAATTCAAAATGGATCAAAAACCTGAATGTAAGTCATGAAACCATAAAACACTTAGAAAAAAACATAGGCAAAAACCTCTTAGACATAAACATGAGTGACCTCTTCATGAACATATCTCCCCGGGCAAGGAAAACAACAGCAAAAATGAACAAGTGGGACTATATTAAGCTGAAAAGCTTCTGTACAGCAAAAGACACCATCAATAGAACAAAAAGGTACCCTACAGTATGGGAGAATATATTTGTAAATGAAAAATCCGATAAAGGCTTGACGTCCAAAGTATATAAAGAGCTCACCCACTTCAACAAACAAATAAACCAAATAATCCAATTAAAAAATGGGCAGAGGAACTGAACAGAGAGTTCTCCAAAACAGAAATACAGATGACCAACAGACACATGAAAAGATATTGCACATTGCTAATTATCAGAGAAATGCAAATTAAAACCACAATGAGGTATCACCTCACACCAGTAAGGATGGCTACCATCCAAAAGACAACAACAAGTGTTGACGAGGTTGTGGAGAAAGGGGAACCCTCCTACACTGCTGGTGGGAATGTAAATTAGTTCAACCGTTGTGGAAAGCAGTATGGAGGTTCCTCAAAATGCTCAAAACAGACTTACCATTTGACCCAGGAATTCCACTCCTAGGAATTTACCGTAAGAACGCAACCCTCAAGTTTGAGAAAGACAGATGCACCCCTATGTTTATTGCAGCACTATTTACAGTAGCCAAGAATTGGAAGCAACCTAAGTGTCCATCAGTAGGTGAATGGATAAAGATGTGGTACATATACACAATGGAGTATTGCTCAGCCAGGAGAAGAAAACAAATCCTACCATTTGAAACAACATGGATGGAGCTAGAGGGTATTATGCTCAGTGAAATAAGCCAAGCGGAGAAAGAGAAATACCAAATGATTTCACTCATCTGTGGAGTATAAGAACAAAGGAAAAACTGAAGGAACAAAACAGCAGCAGAATCACAGAACCCAACAATGGACTAACAGGTACCAAAGGGAAAGGGACTGGGGAGGATGGGTGGGTAGGGAGGGATAAGGGGGGGGAGAAGAAAGGGGGTATTATGATTAGCATGCATAATGGGAGGGGTGGGAGAAAGGGGAGGGCTGTACAACACAGAGAAGACAAGTAGTGATTCTACAACATTTTGCTATGCTGATGGACACTGACTGTAAAGGGGTTTGTGGGGGTGACCTGGTATAGGGGAGAGCCTAGTAAACATAATATTCATGTAATTGTAGATTAATGATAACAAAAGAAAAAAGAAAAAAAAAAGAGGATTACTCCCTGATAGGATAAAGCTAACTGTAAATCAACGATTAATGCATGCTTTCAATATCCTTAATTTTGATCACTTAAAGGGTGTCAGATGATCAGCAATGGAAATACATTTTTCTGATAATATTCCTTTCTCTTAAAAAAAAAAAGCAGTTCCTGTGTGGTGATCTCCAATAAGTTCTTCACAATGGTATAAAGGGCATATCAAAGTGTGGGCAAAGGGTTTGATTGTGTTTATACAGAGGATCAAAGCCTAATTTGGCTACCCGGAAAACAAATTAAGGTATGATATGAAGAAGAACTTCCAACATCAACATTCTCTGGAAGAGTCATTCCAGAAGATGATCATCAAAAAACTTCGACAAAGATCCTGGTGCTGTTGCAGTTGTGGCTGCATTCATCCCACCAGTTCCTGGACTTGCCATGGGAATGAGGAAGGAGATATCTAAGCTGGCCTGTGCATTCAGTAAAACAACAAATTTGACTGGATCTATACTGTCAGAACTCAATCAAGAATTAGGAGAAGTGCAAGTTGCAGTGCTCCAAAATCTTGTGACTATAGACTATCTACTGTTAAAAGAACATATGGGATGTGAACAGTTCCCAGGAATGTGTTGTTTTAATTTGTCTTATTTTTCTCAAACTATTCAAATTCAGTTAGACAATATCCATCATATCATTGATAAATTTTCACAAATGCCTAGGGTGCCTAACTGGTTTTTTTGGTTTCACTGGAGATGGCTGCTAATTGTAGGTCTGCTTTGGTTATGTAGCTGTATTCCTATTATGTTAATGTGTGTGCGCAATTTAATTAGTAGTTTAAAACCTATACATGCTTATGTTACTCTACAAGAAGATATGTCAAAGAAATAATCAATCTTCCCATGTTTTCTTCCATCTGCTACTTCTATAGCTTTTCTTCTTCCTTCCTACTTACAACCCTTAAGTAGAATCCGTGCCTCATATCAAAATTACCGAGTACCATAATTCTTCCAAGTGGTAAAGATACCTCAAGACAAATGCTGGGCATAGAAGCTACAGGGCATAAATATGCAAAGAAGTAAAAAGCTAACCTTTTCAAACAATAAGGCTTCTCTCTCACTTACCAACTTTACATTTCCCTGTATGGCCCCGGAAGATGACTGGTTAGCCAGAGACGGGTAAGATTCCTCAAGGGAGGAACAACCTAAGACAGGCACAGTCGCAGGGGGGCCATCAGGTGAGAAATTGGGGATCAACAGAGGTGAGGCTTAGGACCTCCTGTTTTGAGAGAAATCTTCTGCATCCGTCGATGTTTTGTTGCCCTTGTCTAGCTTGGATTAATACTTAGTCTATAGGCACAGAACTGATCATCTACATTTGCCCTTTTACAGCACCAAACTATGTTTTCTATCTTTATCTTGCATCTACCTACCACTTCAGCATTTTATTAAAAAAATAAATAATACTAATAATAAGGGAGAAATGTGGGATTCACATATAAATCAAGTATAAAAATCAAATGAATATTCATATTGACCTGATTGTTTATAGTTCATAATGCGTGATCAAAACCGAAAGTTTCTGTGATGACTGCCCTTGTACTGTTCACCATGTAAGAACTTATTCACTATGTAAGAATTTGTTCACCACGTAAGAACTTGTTCGTTATGCTTCAGAAGATTGGAGTCTGTTGAGAATTAGGCTTTGGGTTGATTAATGATTGTGCATTGAGTCCCCTATACAGAATTTTATTGTTGTTAACAACCATTTCATCAATAAATATGAGAGATGCCCTCTCAAATAAAAAAAATATTCATCCAGCGCCCCCCACCCCCACCCAAGACATGTATATGTATCACGGCACGTTTTCTGTTGCGGGAAAACGTGCGCGCTTCACTGTAGGTGAAGACTTATACTTTGATTTCAGTATCATTTCAATATGCAAAGTAATTTTATGTTGTGTATCATTGGATCTTTGCTAGCATCTTATGATGTAAAAAGGTTGGTTTATGAATTACAGCACAGCTGGTAAAACTGGAACTGCTGTCTTCTGACTGTAAACCTATTGTCCTTCCTCTGTGGATTTTCTTTTGTCTTGCCTTTAATTTCCAAATAGTGTTTTGCTTGTGCCTGAGTATAAAAGGAGCTCTTGGTGTACCTACCTAAGGGGAGAATATGCATTGAACCCTGGAAAGAACTACCTCAGTGTGTTAGCATTTATTGTCATATTTATTGTCAGCTTCTACTCTAAATATAAAAATAACAAACTATAAAATATCTAAAGTATTCATAAAGGTAGATCATTGGTAATCAAGAAGAGAGGAAAACGAAGAAATGAAAAGAAGAAAAAGAAAATTATCCTGCCTTCCAACCAGAGCATACTAAATACATCAAAAGCATACAAATCAGATGGAGTGACAGGAAATCCCATAACCATACCTGCCTGGCATGTATATCCAGTACCAGTCCCTCCGCTAGCTGTCCTGCTCTGTCAAGCACAGAACGCCCTTTAATTTCCCTCATTTTACCTCCACATATTTATTAAAGTAGACATTAAATTAAAAAAAAAAAAAGAATATCAGATTTCAAAACTTTTTTCACTCTTCCAGGCCTGACAGATATATCCCATTTCTGTGTTAATTTGTTAACAACAGTTTTATTGTTTCTCCTACATAGAGTGTACGTGCCATAAAGTTTATGTCACACACTTTATAACCTCATTATATGGGCAAACCTCATATAATTTGTTCAAGTTATCAGTAATCATTTTTGTGTCCTCACATTGTTCAACCTCTAGATAGTATTGGAAAATGGCTGACCTTCCTCTCTTTGAAGTCTTTACTTCCATGACATCAATATACTACTATAACTTTATAACAATTTTTCAGGTGACAGCCAGTAAAAAAGTCTATAAATCAATTTCTCCAGTTCTCAAACTTTTCATATAAGGACCTACATTATTGGACTCCTATTCATCTTACCAACTTTGCCACAAACACCCTACTATAGCTCTTTCTGTTCCTCTCACTGCACTATTTCATTGAAGCCACGGACCCTTAGCACTTTGTTTTTCCACTGCCCAAAATACTCGCTGCATCTATTTCTATGACTTACTGTTTACACATAAGTCTCAGTCCAAACCAATGTCCTCTGCTCAATGAGACCTTCTCTGACAATCTAATATTAATCATATATGCTAAAATAGGGAATGAAAGATTTCTTAAAACAAAATTCACAAAGGAACTTCATCCAAGCCCACCAGGAGCAGCTCAGCCACCCATCCTCAGCTCAGGTACATGGGCCCTAAGTCAAGATTCCAGACGTGATGTTATACATCATAGCCACCTTTGCTCTGAGCCTAACATTGATTTATTTATATTTTGCCTTAAACCAAGCCATCCCCTAAATCCTACACCTCTGTCTTTTCATTTGTTTGGTTGGACACCACACTGTTCCTCTAGTGTGTAGTTTCCTGCACTGAAATGGGGAAAGAGAACTTGAACCTGTGGGACTACAGGTTTATTCCTGGGGCTCTTAAACTGATTAGGCCAGGTCTGTTTCACTAACCTCCAATTTGACACGCCAGTCAGGATTCTACCCCCTTACTTGTTTTTCATACCTAAGCATTGCCATGAGCAATGTACTTCCAGCCAGAAGGAAAAAATACATCCAGTCATGGGGAAAGAATCATCTTTGCTGAAATAAACTTTATAAAGAAATTTCTGCTAGACAAAAATTTGTGTTAAATTTTAATTCACATTGACATCTTAATTTAACAGACTTTCATTTCACTATTTTCAGTATAGATGAAAACAAACAATCCTGGGATTTATAAAGTGTATTTTCTGAACAGTTTGTACATATTCTACCTAATTAGGAAAAACATTGTTGTCAAATTTTTAAATTTGAAGAATCCTGTATGAAAATAACACATCACAGTCAAATGCTTATGTATAATTATGTTTAGGATAACTGTTGATATGACAACCATTTAAAAAATATTTAACAAGAATTCACTAGTACACCAAAAAAGGACATTTAGTTATATTTTGGAATAGACTGTTCACATGAAAATATATCATTGTGATATTAAATTAAGCTTAAGATATGTGAAATACTCTTCATGACAAAGAAGTTCTTATGCAACATTAAATAAAAATATAAGATAAAATATTTATCAATGTGTGAAATATGTTTAAAGAAAAAATATTTTCTATAAAGATTATGTGTCATGTGTGATCATTGTGATTAATATAATGTTTTTCATAATGTATTATTAAATGAACACATTTTCTTGAAATACCAAATGTAAAATTTTAAACTCTAGAATGAATGGAATAAAAAAGAGTAATAAACTTATGACGAATTGAGACAAATCAAAGAAAAATCAAATACAAAGTAAGCAATGCTGATATATAGTGAGCTTTATGGTACCCAATTATTTGGCCAGATAATAGTTCACATGTTACTGTGAAGATATTTTAAAAATGTGATTAATATTTAAGTCATTGGACTTTCAATAAACCTGATAACCCTACATAATGGAAGTAGGCTCAACCAATCAGTTGAAGGCCTTAAAAACAAAGACTGAGATCTCCAAGGAGGATGTAATTCTTGCTACAAATTGCAACACAGTTATTCTGTCTGAATTTTCAGACTTCGGAATCCAGACTGTCATATCAATTTTTGCCTGAATTTCTAGCCTGATAGCCTGCCCTGCAAATTTCTAACTGGACTGTTTTCACAACCACGAGCAAAAGTTCCTTAAAATGAATACCTCTCTCAATAGATAATAGGTAGATAAATTACTGGTAGATAGATAGATGATATAAATAGAAAGATTTCTGGTTGTATCTGTTTCCCTGGAAACCTGACTAAGATGGTTACAGAAGGTGTAGAGAATGCCAAGATACGTTGGCAAAGATGTGTCTGAGCAGAGAAAACAGCTTGTGCATAGATCTTGAGAAGGACAACCCCCCACACACATGAGGAAGAACTGGAACACAAAGATAGTTAAAGCAGATGGGGAAAGAAGAAACAGTAAGGATGGGGGCCTCAGGCAAAATCATTAGGGCCTCAGAATCACTGGAAGGACTTTGGCTCTTACTCTGGAGTGACACTGAGGCACACTGACCAGAAAATTAAGAAGGTCCTCTTACTATTCAGACAGCATCACTGTGAAGTACTAGGGTGATTCTTGGGGAGATGAAAATGATCTGGAATTAGATTCTAGTGATAGCTTCACAACATTATGATATATTTAAAACCACTGAATTCTACACTCTAAAAGGGAGAATTTTAAGGTATGTCAATTGTATCACATATGGCTGTTAAAATATAATAATAGGATGAAAATCGGCACTGTGTGAATGTGGGATTGTAAGGCCAAAAGAGGGAGCTCAATAGAAAGATGTTGAGTCTTATAGTTTGTAACAGAAAGGTCAGAATCTGGTATGGGTCTGAACAATTGGAAGAATAAAATCGCATCTAAAAGCTAAGAGATAGGCTGCTGTTTGGTGGAAAAGATTTTTTTTTTTGGACATGTTTCATTTGAGATGCCTGTCAGACCACAAGTAGATACTTAGCAGAAAGTTAGAAATGCAAGTCTGTGATCAAATTAGAGGTTGTGAAATAAATAGTGAAGGTTTAGCATGTTGATGAGGCATAGCTAGAGCCCAGGGCATGCATGAGATTAGAGGGTGATTGCACGGGGGGGTGGGGGGGGGGTGGGGGGATGCGAGCTGGGGCTCAAGGACAAAGCCCGAGGGAATTCAGCTCGAGAAGTCAAGGAGATGGGGATAACCCATCAGAGGAGTCTCAGGAGCAGCCAGGAAGACCTTAGGAAAAGGAGGAGAGTAGGAGGAGGAGAGACTTTTAAGGAGAGAAGATGGTTGAAGGTAACAAAATGACACAATGTTAGATAATATGAGGACACGTTGTGACTGTTGACTGAGCAGTGTGGGGATTGTGATGACACTGACAGGGGCCGTCTGGATGAGATGGAGGGGGTGGTGCTGAAGAGGAGGGGGGTCAAGAGAAAATGAGGAGATGCCAGCCTGCAAGTGGACAAACCATTCCGGATGTTTTCTCCATGATGGAAAAGAGTAAGGAAGTACACTGTAGGGGAATGCAGACTCAGGGGTTATTTTCAAGGTTTTGTTTGAGTGTGTTTTTATGCTGAAGAAAAAAGATGTAAAAGGATGGAATGATCCAGTAAAAACAGAAAGTTGAAAATACAGAGACACTGGGGAGAAAGCCTGGAGGAATGTTGTGTTTCATGAGAGTAAAGTTGTTCAAAACTTAAAAACCTTGGGAAAGAACAGTTCAGCAATTGCCAGAAAAGAAATCACTGGCAAGATTCAGCTCATCTAATTCTCACATATGGAATAATAAAGGTAAATGGCACTTAGAGAGGTGTCCTAATTTAGTTCTCAATTGTATGGGTGAGAAAGCTAAGACCCCAAAACAGTGATATTCTTGACAAAGTAGAGGCTCTGTAAGAAACATGCACAAAAATCTTGGAGATGCAATGTCACTAGAAACACAAACACCAACACCAAATGGAGTTATTTGACTAGTTTCTCACCTGCTGCCATATACTGGTGTTCACTTGATCTGAGAATAGAACTGTTAACAAAAAAAGAATATCAGCTTCCAGAGTCACCATTATTTCTGCTTTGTAAATAATATATGAACCACCTGATCCTGGATTTGTTTGGTCTTGATCCCATAAATGATGGGGTTCAGAATAGGAGGAGCCAGAATGCAGACACTGGCCAGCAGTACATGGATATGGGGTGGGATGTGGCGTCCAAATCTCTGAGTAAGGGTAGTAAAGATCCCAGGCCCATAAAAGAGGATGATGACACAGACATGGGAGCCACATGTGTTGAGAGCTTTGTGACGAGCATCTTGGGATGGGATGTGGAAGACAGCCCGGAGAATCAGCACATAGGAAAAAAAAATTAGCACAATATCTAAGACCACTGTTGACAGTAGGACAAAAAATCCATACCATATGTTCACTTGGATATCATTGCAAGCATATTTGGCCAAGCCAATATGTTCACAAAAGGTGTGTGGAATAATATTATTTTGACAGAAAGTCAATCTTTTCAAAAGAAATATGATGGGGATAATTGTGATATAACTTCTTATAAAGATGGTCATGCCAATTTTCCCAATCAGTCTATGTGTAAGGATAGTGGTGTATCTCAGTGGGTAGCATATGGCAATGTAGCGGTCAAACGCCATCACCAGCAAGATCCCTGACTCAGAGATGAAGATGGAGTGGATGAAGAAGAGCTGAGTGATGCAGCGACCCAGGGAGATCTCCCCAGCACGGAACCAGAAGATGGCCAGGGCCTGAGGCACTGTGCACGTGGAGAGGACAATGTCTGCTCTGGCCAGCATGCAGAGGAAGAGGTACATGGGCTCATGGAGGCTGCGCTTTGTGAGGATGATGCAGATGAGCAGGCTGTTCCCAAGCAGGGTGATGACATAGGAAATGAGGAAGGGGATGGAAATCCACATGTGCTTGTCCTCAAGGCCAGGGATGCCCAGCAAGCGGAAGACTGTGTGGCTGACACCAGTGTGGTTTAAGGAAGTCATGCCTGGATTAGATAACTTGGAAGCTCACTTCCTGTTCACAAAGATGTAAACACAGTTTATGCTCAAAGATTTTTTTTGTGCTTTCAAAGGGCTTTCAAACTTACCTGACTCTATTCCGTGGGTTCCAGGAACTATGAGGCAAAACCTATAAAGGTGAATAATATGGGGTTTGTTTTCTCGATGAGGTCCTAAGTTTATAACTAAATTAGAACATTTATATAACTAGCAAAAATTGAATGATTAAGTCAACATATAAGTTATAGAAGAAAAAGTTAATATAGAGACACACAGAGGTAATTCTCATTAGTCGTATTTATAATAGTCTTAAGAATGATTTCATGTCTGAACATAGCTTTGAAAATACAGTAAGATGTTGTCAGATTCAGGGATTCCCAAGTAATGAATAGAGTGGAGTCATTTGGAAATTTAAGGACAAATGCAAAATAGGTTAAACTGACTTTTAGTCTTTGAGGTTGTGATGTTGCAAATTTGGAGCAAATGGGAAAAAAGGCAACAAAAGTACACAAGCTCTGAATACAAATTAAAGTGTATGGCTTTGTCATTTGAAGGCAAGTGGTCATCCTTGAATGTTTTGAAATTGGAAAACATTTTGGATATATTTATCTGGCAGCTATGTGGAAGATAAAAAGGGTATAAAAAGAGCAAAACTTGAATTTGATGAAATAGTGAAGGTTTCCCTAGTAAGAGAAATTGATGTTATTGATTAATTACTATCAAATTGAAATAAGATATAAAAAGCATGCTTTTTAAAGTGTCTTCTCCATTTTAGACACTGATGTAAAAATACTGTTCATAAAATACCTTTCATTTCTTTAGCCAACAGAGACAAATAGGGATTGTCATATTAGTTGTTCAGAACGGGGATTTTAGGCTCAAGAATATTGTTACAACTCAAAGAACAGAGCTGGAATGTACAGCTTTTTCTAAATTTACTATTCTTAATTTTCTCAACTTTTGAATGGGTTAAATGAAAGAGCCCTTTCTAAACGAATGAAATTGTGACCCCCTCTGGGCCTGGGGAGGGGTGAGCTAGTGTACTGAAGGCAGCCCTTCAGTGGGTTGCTCACAGATCCCCTTTACCACAGAATGAAGGGCAGGAACAATACTACAAAGCTTTTGTAATTATTTATGATTGAAATTCCACCAGCTTTTGATAGTTGCTTCCTTGGTAATATCCAGGATAACATGGATAGAGGGCAAGCAGGCCCAAACTATAAGGACTGGTGGAGAAGACAGAAAATAAGTTAAACTGCTTCAAATTCCAGAAGAAACACATATGGTTTGGTGGACAGAGGACCAATTACCCTGAGAAGGCAAAAACAATTATTTGTAAAGGGAGTAATTTTCACTCTCAGGACAAAGCTCTTGGTCCTAAACTCTCTGCTTCTTCTCCAGAGGGTGTTTAACTTGATAGCGAATTGCACGATGTGAGCTTGCTGCAGAACACAGGTAGTGCGACGTGCAGACATTCAGGGGATCAGAAACAGGTAAACTATCATCTCCATCTTTGCATTTATCCGGTGCCTGCTCAGTGCCCAGCATAATGAGTACACATAACCGTTCGTTCCCTCACCCTCCAGGTTTTATTCCCATCACCTCCAAATTTAATTTCCAGAGTAGGAAAAAGCACTGCTATTTTCATTGCTTGTTATCCCTAAAAAATGGCTAAAACTGTACTGGAAATAAAGTCACATAAGCAGAGCCCAGAAGAGGTGTGTGAGGACGTGCCTGCTGTGGGCAGCAACGCCCCCCAGTCAGTCTGTGGCCACAATCACAGTGAGCATAGGCAGCGCCCGAGGAAAGCCATCCTCCTGGAGGAGATGGAGGGAACCAAACTCGATAGGAAATGCCACCGTGACCCTGGTCTAGTGGTGTGCTGATAAAACGTCTCTTAAAATAAAAGCTCTGTTTTATAGTGTTTCCAATTCCTCAGTAGAAATATTCCAGTATTCAATTTGAAAGAAGTGCATAAAATTAACTCTGACAAACTGAAATGAGATGGCTTAAGCACCCCTCTGCCATCTTTGATCCCATTGTACCCGCTCAACTCCTGATAAAGTCCTTACACTTTCAACCAGGTACCTTAGGCCCTGTGACCTCTATACTACTGTTCTCCTGAAATTTCATTTCACAGCAATACAGCAGTCACCTGCCCAGATGGAGTCCTCATGGAGTGAAATGCGGTAAGTCACAGGAGGACTCTGAGGGACAGGCTTCAGGGAGCAGAGATTTTATGCACTTGCTAAAGACTGCAGCGCGAGCTAACACTCAAGAGGTCACAGGCCCCATGCACCTGGGTCAAGTCGCTGTGGTTCTTCAGGCAGGCCCACACCACCCGCTGCTTCACACTCCATCCCTAGATTACTCGGACCCATGAATTATTTTCATGAAATACAATGTTAGTGTTGTTATCTGAAATATACAGTTTCTATTTTAATGGATATTAGTAAATATTAATCACGTATACAACCAAACATAAAACTTGAAAAATGGGCAGGGAAATTAAATAGATGTTTTTCAATGGAAGACATCCAAATGACCAACAAGGAGATGAAAAAGATGCTGAATATTATCAATCATCAGGGAAATGCAAATTAACACTGCACCTGTTAGAATGGCTATCATCAAAAAGACAAGAGAGAACAAGTATTGACAAGGACATGGAACAAAGGAAACATTTGTATGCTGTTGGTGGGATATAAATTTGTCCAAATTCTATGTAAAACAATATGGAGGTTCCTCAGAAAATAAAAATATATAATCCAGCGACTCCAATTCTGGGTTTATACCCAAAAAGAATTAAAACAGGATAACAAAGAGATACCTGCACTCCCATACTTATTGTAGCATTATTCATAATAGCCAAGATACATAAGCAACCTGAATGCCCATCAGTGGATGAATGAAGACATGATATTTGTGTATGAATGTGTGAACATGTGTGTGTATATATTTTATTAAACCATGAGAAAGGGCTTCCTGCCATATGCAACAACATGGATGGGCCTTGAGCACTATACTTGGTAAGGTACTGCATGTCATGTAAAAGACATGTCAAAGCCATGTATTGCATGATCTCACTTATTTGTAAAATCTAAAACAGTCAACCTCATAAAAACAAGAAGTGACTTATTGAGTTCTAGGGAATGGGATTGGGGATATAGGACAGATGTTTATGATACAAACTTGTAACAAGTAGTAAATAAGCTCTAGATATCTAACACACAGAATAGTGAATATAGACAACAGAATGTTGATGAGTTATAATCATCAAACTTGCAGAGAGACTACAAATTAATTATTCTAACTATTTAAAAGAAAGATCATTATATGACATGATAGAGGTGCTCATTATACAACAATTGCAAGCATACTGCAATACATAAATGTATTGAATTAACATGCTGCACACCTTAAATCTGCACAGTCATAGTGTCAGTATGTTTGAAATTAAAAAACAAAAATAAAAAGTTAAAGACAAATATAACTAGTAATATTTAAGTTGGTTTATAAAAACACTAAATTAAAAGATCAAACATACCGGACAAACACTTAAAATAAGTTATAGTTATAGATATATTTATTGATAAATAAAAAATAATGAAAGTAGAAAACAATAACATATTGCTCTCAATAGATAAGTGGACAGAGACAGGAACAACAAGGTCTTCTAGGAGATATATTAACCAAATGCACAGACTTGGAAAATAAAACAAAAGGACCTCACCTCCTATTCACAGGGACAGTGGAAAACACAGATTTCCTATAATATTCTTTGTGAGGGCACCAGGGGCTATTACCATATCCTATGCTTCCATCTTCTTTGAACATGTAAATAAGACCCATACAATGGTGAATAGGATATGTTTTCTGCCCTCAGTGAGAGACACTCTTAAGTAAAAGATCCAAAGGTTTCCAACTAACCAAAGCAATCACATTGTTGTATGTATTTCTCCTACAAATAGAAGGTTATGAATATAGAGAGCAAACCATTGTATGTCAACAGCATACAGCAGATAATACTTGAACTTGAGATTGAGTAGTTTACCATAAGGTGAAGAATGAAAAGTTCATGTTCTTGAAACATGTGCAGCCCAGGGTGTCTGATGCACTGGAAATACTGGAGAGGGCAGGGAAAGGGCACAGAATTTTCTAATGGCAAGGGCCTTGATCATAACTGTACCCTTAGACTCCATCCTTTTCACAGGAGACAGCCATTAGATGTCTTGGTGCCAAAAGTTTAAAATAATTACTTTAGAAAAATAACCTATGAAAGTTTATTGGAACAGTAATTGACTGAGGAGACAGGATTCTAAATTGTCAATGGTGTTCTAGAAATAGAATGGATTTGAACATAATACCATCATGGAGAAATTGACCTAATATTTATTAAGCATCTAGAGATGGCAGTAAGGACTTTTTAAGTAGTACTTTATATATTTCTGCATTTAGATATTTCATATCCACTAGGAACTGATATTTTACCCATTTCACAAAAAGGAAGGTGAGACTCAGTGAATGTGAATCATTTGCCAAATACCATAAAGCAGTAATTAATAGAAATGACATTTGAAATTTCTGAGTTTATCACATGCAGCTTGCTCACTTACAAACAGGCAAGAGACCTTAAGACATAACACTGAGAGGTCCTGTGTGCCTGAAGTGAGGCATCACACCTTAGGAAACTAAGTTTAAAAAATGGCAGAAATTGGCGTGGGGGAGAAAGGCATTGCAGGGCACACAACATTATACTCAGAAGATAGTGGAGGAAAAAATGTCATCATATAAACGCTGGTGTACTTTCATTCATTCATTAAATAAATCATACAACAAGTATAGTTTGAGCCTAACTTTTTTCAAGCTCATTATATACTAGGGATTTAGAAAAAATTGGGGAATTTCCAGTGTCCTAAGGGCTTACAGTTTGAGAAGGAAGCAAATTTATAAGCATGTGGTTTGGGAGAACTGGGAACAAATGTTAATTCCTTCTGTGGATGAGATTTCTCAAAACTTATCTTAGTAGCTAAGTGGTACCTTATGCTCATAAACATTATATCTTCCACTCCAGATTCCTCATTTTTTTTTCTGGAGAAGAAAATCAGCTACTATTTTGGGAGAAATTGTTCTACCATTATAGTTACTTGCCGAGGGAGTCCAGGCATAGGCGTGAAGACAGACGTCTGTCTCTATAGTACATGGTTGCTCTGGGAGAAGGAAGAGGCCAGAGAAACAGTTCAACAAAGGCAGAGGCCTGGGATGAGGGGAGATTATAGGAACTGGTGATGATCATGTGTTTGGAGAAAGGGAGTCAAAGAGAAGTTTTTATTCATTCCAGCCAAAGACCAAAGCCAGGGAGCTCAGGGCTTGGGATCTGCCTGCTTGGCTGTCCTCCTGCTAGAACGACCCTGCTCCAAGGCATGTTCCCCCACGTGGCTCCTCTCAAGTGCCTCCCCACCATAGTTTCTTCTTACATCTGCCTGAGATGGCCTTGCTGGCTCCTCAAAGCCCTTCCCACGCGGGCTGTGAGAGACCTGCCACTGATCCCAGTCATTCTCAGGGCTCGTCTCATACCTGACAAAAGAGGTCTGCAATCTAAGTCAGTATCTTCCTGTTCTCTCATGTCCAGTCTAATCATTGAGATATCTGTTATTTATTAGATGGTACCTCTTTGTTTAAATTTCGGTACCTTCCACTAGCCCATACACTCTCACCTGCCTTCCCAGACCCCACCCTCCACTTCTGCTGTACAAACCAGGATGGTGACTCTGATGCTTACGATTCTCTGTCCACATATATTAAACTTCCAGGGTCCTGTCACCTCTGACCTCTCTAGGACATAACACCCACTAGCCATTATCCTGATCCTGGAACCGTCCCACTCCATGTCCAATTCACTCACCAACTTAGACTGTGTCTTCAGGAACAGACATGAGACTGGAGCTGTAATTCAGCTTGTTGCATGCCAGGGCTGTTTATCCTCTGTCAAGTGCGCCCCTGAGGGAAGCACTTACACCAGGACTCCAGGGACAGCGCTCTCTCCACCCGCCCTGTTTCCTTAACCAGAATGGGCTCGACTGTAAGACAGCTTACCACCTCCTCACTTCTTCCTGCTCCATTTCTCTCTTGCTTCTCTCCAGATGCTCAGATACAGAAACTGTCTATAACCAGCTCCCCTTCCTACAGGTCTATTTTACTTCAATGGTAATATAAATGCTTTCAATTAATATGGGTTCATGGTTTTTAAAGTTTTATTCTTCATGTAAAGGATTACATGAAACTCACATGAGTTTCAAATTCCATAAACATCAATCTCATGTTTAACTGTTGTCTAGGGGTATATAAATGTACAAACTTAACAATTACTCAGACATGGGAGTCTTGATCATTTGCCTATGTTTCTATTTCATTAGCCTGACTCCTTTGGCTGCATTCAAGATATTTAACTTTATCTTAACCTCATGTTGATTTGAATGGGCCTAGGCATAGCTATCCTTGTTTTCATCCTCCTTGAAGTTCAGTGAGACTTCAAATTGATAAATTTATTATGTTCACCTCATTTGGATATATTCAGCAAGTATTTCTCAGAATATTTTTCTGTGCTATTATTTATCCTCTTGTGAAACCCTGACAACATATATTTAGACCCTTTGACACTGTTGTATCAATAGCAGAGGGTCTCTTTTTTGTGTTCCTTTTCTCTCTCCTCTTTGGTTGGATAATTCTTGATCTTATTGTCTATGTCTAGAATTAAGATTATCTTGGTTGAAGGGTAAATGAAATTGTGGTTTTGTTACATATTGGGTTAAAATAAAATACACAGACCAGCCTTGAAAATTTCCTGAGCAGGCAAAATGAGTTTAGTCATTCAAAGTTTATTTAGCTTATACTGCAAAGCTAACCAATCTGGGTCATTTCTTGCTTATGCCTCTGAAAATCATAAGCAAAACTTAAATTATTCCCCAAGTTGATAGGAGGTAACCACTGAACAATTCCCTATTATTTAAGAAAATTCTAGTACTATCACCAACATCACTGTGAAGAATTAGAGTCACAACGTTCTCACTGTATAAGCCTCTTTATAACAATATACCCCTGAGCCTTATTCCATGTTTTGGTTTCAGTACTCCCAGTTTGCAAACTGTCTTTGTGGTGGGTACACAGTAAACCTTCACTAATTAACTACTTCAGTGATTCATTGGTTTTCTTATGTTATTTCTGAACTTTTGACAATTGAAAGATTCCCTTCACAGAGGCTTTATCATTTTTCATTACAGCCAGCAATGTCTGAAAGTTTTCCTCACAATCTTTCCAGCAAAGCATATTATCAAGATTTTGAACATTTGTCTGTCTGATAGTGTGTCAAGTCTGGTTGACCATCTGCAAAAATAGCAGCCAATAATTAATTCTTCCCTCTACTGTGCACACTAGCAATTTCCTCCATCATGAGGTACAGTCTATTACCCATTCCCTTGCATGAGTAATGGCCTAATGACTTGTTTTGACCAATGGAATGAAGGTGAAATATCATGTCCATTGCTCAGTGAATCTAGAGTGAAGTGAAAGAAAGAACAATAGTCTGAAGGTGGTTATATAATCAATAGACATTGGAGTAGATGGGAAATGAGGGATAGAAAATAAAGTAATAACCAATAACTATTGATATAAAATTAGGCTGTTGCCTGTTGGACTATAAAGTCTCTTGTTTTGGGGTGTTTTCAAAACTTGTTATTGTAAAAATACACACAGAAATACAGAAAATGAAACAAATGAATGACTTAATTAATTATTATAAGGTAAACATCAGCCAGGTCAAGAAATAAAATTTGTCAGACACACAGGTATCAGTGTCCATGTGCGCAGTTCCAGTCACAATGCCCCCCTTCCTGGCATAACCAAATTTGTTATTACATTTACATTCAAATCTATTAATAATGTGCATCCAAAAGCTGTTGTTTCATCTCCAAGAAACTTGTAAACATTCCACTAGACTTTTTGACTTAACCATGTGAAACCATGGCTGTTTACTAAAGAAACTACTATGTTTCCAATATCACAAATCTAAACCTTTATTTCCCACTCAAAGTAGACAGGTGGAAATTGGGAGTTACCATTGCAACTTCTAATCAAAATTTCCTCTCTCTTTAGCAAAACTACCAACACTAGTGGTGCTCATACCATCTGGAAAATACTCTCTCACCCTCACCATACTTGCATAACACCTGATCCAGTCCCATTCTCCATACCCTATAATTTTTAGTGGTGAGTTTTAGCTCAAGACTGTCAGGGTTCTCTGAACATATTTTTTTACATTTAAAAAAATCAGTATGGAGTCACATCTGTCAGATAATCAAATGGAGTTGGGAGGACACTTTTGAGACAGGGCCAAACATGTCCTCACCCCACTGTGACCTTGAAATTTAAACTGTGCTGAACAACAATTGCTCAAGGACCAATATAACCGAATTATGCTGACTACAACCTTGTGGTTTTTCAAAATGCTGGCTGCAAGCTCTGACTTCATAGTCCCATACATTTCCCCTTCTCATCAGCACAAACCATAATTTTTGACAAACCATTTATGTGATTTTCCCTAACCTTGTAGCGTTTATGTTTGCAAGCTTCCTTCATTTTCCAGTCTGGAGGAACACAAGCATATCTTGAATCTGTGTCTCTTGGGCTGAAGTCCTAACAAACCCTGAATAAAACTGTCTAACATCACCAGAATCTCCAGTTCATTTCCTGGGACCCAGAATGCCCACCCCAGACCTTAGTCCCACTAAGGACATGTGGAAGGAACCTCCAAGAGATCATCGCTCTCCAGTGTCTTCTCTGGCATGCTCCCACAGTGAGTCTTCCTGGATTGGAATATCCCCAATTTTGGTTGAAGTTCAGACCAGACTGAGCCATTTATTCAGGTATTTCTGGTTATAGCTGCCTCAGTCCACTTCTGTTTCAAAAGGAGGATTCAGCCTCTACCCGCAGATAGAAAGTTCATGTTTAAGGTTTTTCTGTCTCTGTTATTTTGCAAGAAAGTTTCTGCCTCTTCCTACAAATAGGAGGTTTTGGTTAAAGTTCTTCTGTCTCCGATAAGAAGTTTAAATTGAAGGAAATGGTCTCATCTTGTTCTAAGAAAAATAATGAAGAGGCACCTCCTTCAGGGACACCAGTTGGTGTTATGTTTAACATCGATGGACCATCCTCCTGTGATTAGTTAGCATAATACATCCATGTCATCTGGAATGATTTAAGACTACATTAGTCAAAATGAGGAACTTCTGAGGCCCAGAATTTATTTACACACACAATCACAAAAAGCATTTAAGACAAAGCAAAATGAATGAGAAGCCTATTTTAATTGGTATGAAGAAGCTTCTAAAGATAATGCTGACAAAATTGCTTATCTCCAGGCTGTTAACCAAAAATTTTCTGAGACTACCCAAATTTTAAAAAAGCTTACTGAGACTTCTAAGTGCTACAGATGTTACTCTTCCCTCATCTCCTGCTCACCACCTCGAAATCCTTGTTTTTATCTTGAAAAAAACTATAAAACCAGAAATATGACTTTGTTTACTAACCCCTGGTCCTTGGCTATTCCTCTCAAAATGCTCATAGATAATATAAAAGATCACGGCATTGAAACAGAATTGTCCTATACTTAAGAAAAGGAAGAAAATTTTAAATAGCAATTACACCAAAACTCCTTAAAAAAACTTGCATTCTTCTGTTGAAGTGGTAAATCTTCTTATGCCTTTGAAATGTAAACAGCCCACCATCATCTGAGATGGTAGGGGGAAAAAGACGGGAAGGCCTTAAAAATGCATGTCCTGAGATTAAAGGGAAAAGAAAAAGAGAAAAAGGCTTTTTTAAAAACACAAACTGCTAAGAGGGCCGGTATGCCCTGACTCTCTATGTGGATAAAGTGAAGGTTCCTTCGGCCAGGATTCTCACCTGGTCCTGGTTGACTTGCTCACTCCACAAGTGTGGGCAATATGTCATTATTGACTCTATAAAAAGAGCTCTGCCTATGAACTAGCAGAAAGAGAAATAAAGAAAACAATTCCATTCACAATTGCATCAAAAAGAATAAAATACCTAGGAATAAACCTAACCAAGGAAGTGAAAGACCTGTACCCTGAAAACTACAAGAAACCCATGAGAGAAATTAAAGAGAACACTAATAAATGGAAATTCATCCCATGCTCTTGGATAGGAAGACTTAACATTGTCAAAATGGTCATCCTGCCTAAAACAATCTATAGATTCAATGCAATCCCTATCAAAATACCAACAGCATTCTTCAATGAACTAGAGCAAATAGTTCTAAAATTCATATGGAACGACAAAAGGCCCCAAATAGCCAAAGCAATCCTGAGAAGGAACAATAAAGCAGGGAGAATTATGCTCCCTGACTTCAAGCTCTAGTAAAAAGCCACAGTAATCAAGACAATTTGGTACTGGCACAAGAACAGACCCACAGACCAGTGGAACAGAACAGAGAGCCCAGATATAAACCCAAGCACATATGGCCAATTAGTATACAATAAAGGAGCTGTGGATATACAATGTGGAAATGACAGCCTCTTCAACAGCTGGTGTTGGCAAACTGGACAGCTACATGTAAGATAATGAAACTAGATCATTGTCTAACCCCATATACAAAAGTAAATTCAAAATGGATCAAAGACCTGAAGCTAAGTCATGAAACCATAAAACTCTTAGAAAAAATATAGGCAAAAATCTCTTGGACATAAACATGAGCAACTTCTTCATGAACATATCTCCCCAGGCAAGGGAAACAAAAGCAAAAAGGTACAAGTGGGACTATATCAAACTAAAAAGCTTCTGTACAGCAAAGGACACCATCAGTAGAACAAAAAGACATCCTACAGTATGGGAGAATATATTCGTAAATGACATGTCTGACAAGGGGTTGACATCCGAATTATATAAAGAGCTCATGCACCTCAACAAACAAAAAGCAAATAATCCAATTAAAAAATGGGCAGAGGAGCTGAACAGACACTTCTCCAAAGAAGAAATTCAGATGAACCACAGGCACATGAAATCCACATCGCTAATCATCAGAGAAATGCAAATTAAAACCACAATGAGATATCACCTCACACCAGTTAGGATGGCCACCATCCAAAAGACAAACAACAACAAATGTTGGCGAGGATGTGGAGAAAGGGGAACCCTCCTACACTGCTGGTGGGAATGTAAACTAGTTCAACCATTGGGGAAAGCAGTATGGAGGTTCCTCAAAAAGCTCAAAATAGAAATACCATTTGACCCAGGAATTGCACTCCTAGGAATTTACCCTAAGAATGCAGCAATCAAGTAGAGAAAGACCAATGCACCCCTGTGTTTATCGCAGCACTATTTACAATAGCCAAGAATTAGAAGCAACCTAAGTGTCCATCAGTAGATGAATGGATAAAGAAGATGTGGTACATATGCACAATGGAATATTATTCAGCCATAAGAAGAAAACAAATCCTACCATTTGCAACAACATGGATAGAGCTAGAGGGTATTATGCTCAGTGAAATAGCCAGGCAGAGAAAGACAAATATCAAATGATTTCACTCATCTGTGGAGTATAACAACAAAGGAAAAACTGAAGGAACGAAACAGCAGCAGAATCACAGAATCCAAGAATGGACTGAAAGTTACCAAAGGGAGAGGGACTGGGGAGGATGGGTGGGAAGGTTTGGGGCATTACGATTAGCACACATAATGTAAGGGGGTGGGGACATGGGGAAGGCAGTATACACAGAGAAGACAAGTAATGATTCTATAGTATCTTACTATGCTGATGGACAGTGACTGTAATGGGGTATGTGGAGGGGGACTTGATAATAGGGGGAGTCTAGTAACCATAATGTTGTTCAAGTAATTGTACATTAATGATATAAGAAAAAAAGGAAAAAGAGCTCTGCCAGTGCTCTGGTCGACATGGTGGCACTGCTGCAAGGCTGCAGGAGAGCAGAGACTAGACTGGAGTGGTGTCAGCACCGAGTACAGAGACTGAGACGGCTGCAGGGGTAGAGAGGCCCAGAGGCAGAGACCAGCTTGTTGCATGCAGACTTGCCCTGAGTGCACAGGATTCTAGTGATTGACCTGCCACTGTGGAAATAAAGTTGGGTATAAACCTTTCACCCCAAGAACGCTCTATTGTCATTTATTTGGTCACATTGAATCCGTAATGAGCTTGCCCGGCACTGAAACCCATTGGCAGGATATTCTAGCACCTCCGATAATAGACAAATATGGCTACAAAACTCCGCCTTGCTGAAAACTTGGATACTTTCTTTGTGCCTTTTTGATTGTAGGGAAAATATACTTCTAGAAATTAAAAAATGTATTTGTCAATTTGCTAATCTACTGTAGGATGCTAATATATGATAATCAATTCAGAATTGCCTGCTTCCTACTTCACACTGGAAATCAAAGATTACAAATAGTTAGAAAACTAGAAGAGCTGAGATTAGGGAAGGCCATATGGTTGTCCACTACTCTGCTAGCTTTGGCATTAACAGGGAAGATAGGAAAACAGGATAATAAATTGAAGACCTTCACAAATCATTTTACAAATCCAAGAGGGCACAAGATGCCACAAATTAAGATCTGGGCACATATGAGAAAACCTGATTAGGATGCTAAGAATGGAATCTCAGGGAAAATGACTATAATAAAGAAGAGGATGTTATGGTGACTGATGAGAAAACAGATTAAGGTTTTTAAGCTTTAAAGAAAGCAGGATGTATGTTGTCAATAAAAGGAGGTATGAAAAATGGAGATACATTTTTGTTGAAAGAAAAATAGAATGTAATTTTGTCCTTAAGTAAAATGATCATTCCGGCACAAGAAAGGATAAAGATAAGACAAAAACTAACTGGATAAAGAAAGTTACAGAAGGTTTGTAGAACAGGATTCTTGAAAAAGGAATTTATGTGTGGGCAAGATAACCAAGGCTGTAATAGATTTATTTAAGTTAAAAAAGAAAAAGAACTTTAAAATCAAAAGTGTACTGATGCAAAATTAGAATTTGGTTTACTCTCAAAAGACAAATTTTTTTCTTAGATTTTCTGGTCTGCTCTTAATGAGAATTATAAAGAAAGTTTTTTATCTTCAATGTAATATGCCAAGGAAACACTCTGTGTCTTATGAAAGTGTTTACTAGCTTCACATTCTCTTTTTCATTTTTGAACACTAAGAAAAATTACTGAGTCTTCTCTATTAACAGAGTTAAATTTTACTAACAATGATATAACCTTCTAAATTTGCCTATGAAGTCTTTGTCACTTTGGTTGAATAGATAACCAAATATTGTTTCATAGCAACCTACGGTCCTATTTGACCAAGTGTTTTACTACCTTTTAAAAATATTTTTTGGCAAACTTCCCAAAAATCAAATCTAAAAGAAAATTTGGAAATTTTCCAGAAGGGCTGGAACATCCTAAAGATTTTATTACATTAATCCAGCTTATTTGATATGTTAAATTACATGGGAAGCATTGTCAAATAAGTGATGCTAAAACTTTAATTATATTTTTGTAGCTATATAGTTTGTAGCTATAACAAGCTATAACACTTGTTAAAATAAGTGTTCTAAAAATTACAAAAAAATACCAGAAATCTGATATGTCCTGGTCTGATATAATCTTGAAGTGTTATGTGTCACTGAAAAAAAACCAAATTTTTTTGTCATATGTATTGTAATGAACTCTCTTCAGATCTTTAACCATTACCATTTTCAAGTTTGTCATTTGCAGTTATTGTTGTAGTCAGATGCTTTTACAAAAGTGTCCCTGCAAAAATGCTTTCTCTTCAAGGAGATTCATAGAAGGGACTTTTGACAAATGCAGGTTTCTGATAACATAATATTATAAAACTGAACTATGTAAGAATATCCATAACTAATGGAAAAACTGGATTCAAGCAGAACAAGAATTAATAACATGAAACTGAGTGAACTGAGAAGGGTGGTAATACTTGTTGCGGCTTTTTATTTAATTGCTAATTTTCTTTAATGTTTTATTTTTCAGGTTTAAGAAAAACTTTTCCTCTTAAGCTACTATTTCTTAAAACAATTTGGCACATTTCACCTCGTAAACTGGATTGAAACTTTCTCTCCCTATCTGATGCCTCCAGAATTTGGAAACTCCAAGTGAATATTTTTATATTTTTATGGAAATACAGTTATTTGCAGAAGTTCAGTAAGAATCTGTTCTTGTAATAAAAAACAATCAGACAAGTCCTTGGCTTGGCATTTTAGCCTAAAGAGGTTGTAAAAGTCTAATCTGAGACTTCTTATATGGAAAAAAAAATTCCAGAAAAATAGACTTTAAAGAGCCCATATTATTGTTGCACTTATGTAAATAATCAGTCCAAGTCTGTTGAAACTAGACTTAATCTAGTCTAGTCTTTTATGATTACCTCTGATAGAAATGGGAATGATTATAGAAGGAAAAATTATGTTTCAATAATACATCTTTTACACCTTTATGAATATCAGATTCTAATGTGTTAATTATCTTAGAGGTTTTATTTCATACTTGTAGACTGATTTGGAGCCTGAATTCCTCTACTCTCCTCCAGTGCCTGGGCTCTAATTCTCCAAACTAACACTTCTATTTTTCTCCTACTATTTTGACTTGAAATCATTTGAGAACTAAAACTGCTCATTTTTGCCTGAAGTTGGACATGAATGTCTTGATAAGGGCTCCTGAAAATCATGACAGCTCATGCTATGTCCTGAAGACACAGATAACCTTCATGCCTGCCTGTTACTCTGTGGGCCACTCAGAAAGATCACTGCAGACACTCAAACTACCAAGCAGGAAAATCTGTCATACTGCCACTTCCTGCCATCTATCCAAAGATGCTTCAAGCCTGACATCTAGAAATCTCTACTGGCTACCTTCAGAACTGGTTCATAATTTGTTCCAATCATTAAGCACTGTTTTTGTTTCCATAGAAATGCCTCTCATTTAAAACCTGATTACCTGAACCACAGGCCCAGCTCTGGGAACACCACTACATGTCCACCTTCTAAAATGAGTTTAACTGAACTGGCCTGTTAAGGACTAATAGACTGGTTCAACCAGACAAAACAATCTACCAGCTCTTAACATGACATGGGAAATTTCAAAGGAGAGAAGTTTAGGGGTCAAGGACCGGCCACACCAAATTGTGCCATTTTGAAATACTTTACATTAACTCAAGTTTTGTATCATGTATGTGGAACTTACTTTTCTAAACACCTTTGCATTAAGCCAAACCATATTATGGTAAACATCAATTCACAATTTTTTGGTCTTAATTTGTATTTATAGGTTTAGTTTAGGATACAGCATGTAAAGCATAGGGATGGTGTGATTAAAAAAGGAAAAAATTGTGATATTCTTTGATATTTTCAGCTGACTCCCATCAGTGCTCATTATACATATGATCAGGCTTATAATTTTGTTAATAATTATCATCTAAATTTGTTCTTTGTTGTTTTAACTACTAATATTGTTTCTTATTATTGCATCACACTCAAGATATGTTTCTTAAATTGTTCCAGTGTTTTTAGCTTGTTTCCTACTGGACTTGGAAATCTAATGCACTCAGATCTAACTGTTCTTTCTAATGTTTTCACTGTTATTCACATATTTGTACTGGTAAAATTGTTCCTGATCATTACTTCCAAATGTATCCAACCTGGAACTAGTCTAGTAATGCTAACTCACACCCTCAGCACTATTGATACAATGTGCCACAACCTTAATCTGCAAGTGTCAGACCCTCAAACACACGCTTCCCATTTTGAAAGGGCAATCACTGACATACCTACATGACCTTGTCCAAACTCACATTCAGCCTTATCTGACCCAGCTCCAAAGAAGGCATCATATACTAAACAATTTCCTCCCACTGAGGGACTAGACGGATCCCAGGCAGGAAACAGAACAACCCTAGCAACAAAATGGAACCTTCCTCAAAATAAAAGAAAAAAAAGTTGATCACCAATTCTGTTCACTGGACAGCTTTTGATCAAAAGACAGAAATGTGAACATATTTTTGACTTAAAAAAAAAAATCAAAATGGAGTCACACCCATCAGACAATCAAATGGAGCTGTGAGGACATACTGAAACAGGGCCAACACGTCCTCACTCCAATGTGACACTGAACTTTAAACTGTTCTAAACCACAATCGCTCAGGACTGAAATGACCAAATTCTGCTGACTGCAACTTTATAGTTTTCAAAATACCAGCTGCAAACTGTAACTTCAGAGTCCTAATATTTCCCCCTACCGATCTCCAGGTAACAAGCCCCCTTACTTCTCACCAGCACCAGTCATAATTTTTGACAATTAATTTATGTGGTTTTTCCTTAACTTTGTAGTTTTTGCCTTTATGTATATACTTCCTCCATTTTGTAGTCTGGCAGAACACAAATCAACTGCATCTTGAATCTGGGTCTCCTGGGTTGCAGTCCTAACAAATCCTGAATAAAACTTTATTTAACCTGACCAGGATTTTCATTTCCCAGTTGACCGTTCCTTATATCCAAATACCGCCATCATTCTTAACAGACAACTCCACCAACCAGAGATTACCCATCCCAAACACACAGCGTTCAGTGTTCTGACCACTTCCCCAGCTGCCTTTGTCTACATCCTACCAGACACTCCAACTTCTTTAGTAATATCCAGAACTCTGCCACTAGATCACAATCTGAAACAGCACATGCACCAAATTTAAAGTTCCAACCTCTGACTCGTTTGTTTTTTTTAACTATAAGGGCTCTTAGCTCACCATTTTTGCACAACCCACTTAATCTAATACCATTCCTTCTTTTCATCTTTTCTTAGACATGTTAGATTTTGTGATCTATCACTGTAATCACTCACTCCCTTTCAGCATCCACAGCATCTAGCACCTCTCTTCCTCTGTGGTACTTCCTTTCTCCTTGCCGAAGACACACAGGAACTTGATTAACAAGCTTATCTAACTTTCTTCAGACTACCTTAAAAAAACTATTTCAAGTTTGTGTTAACATAATTTGAAACTATAAATTTAACAGATTATCCCCACCCATCTCCAGTCATGACCCCGACCCCCCACCATGAGCTGAGAGTCTTATCTGACAGAACATCGAATCTACCAGGAAAGAAGCACTCACCGCCCCCCCACCAGCTCTGCCGCATGCATGTATGTGGCCCTGGACACCTTTGGTGAAAGACGCAAAAGTGACAGTGACTCCGAATTCCTCCATCTCTCTCCCCTTCAGCAAGTCTTGCCATTTCAACTCCAGCATCTTGCTCTCATCTGTCCTCTACCCCACCTGTCCACAGCCACACTCTCCACCGGGCTCCGGTCCTCTCTTCAAATCACCTACTAGGTGGCCCTCCAGGTCCACCCTTGCTCCTCCTGCCCTCATCCATGGAGCAAGAGAGGACTGTTATTAACTGAAATCTATAACAGGTAGCATCTAAATTAATTCAACTATGTCCAACTAGCTTGCTCTATTTTTCTCCTGTGAACCACATGTGGTTTGGTGCCACTGGTAATCGTTATCATGGCGGATGTTTCACCCTCCAAGAGGACACACCCTTGGACGAATTTTCTGAGGATCCCATGTTTAAAACAATGAACACTTTTAATGAACTTCTCAATATGAAAGAATGCTTTTCTTGGTGTAATTCCTGTGGCTTGAACAATAGAGACACCAAGTGGCTTAGAGTGTGAAATCGATTCCCCAACCAGAAAAAAAGAATACCCCTTTTATTGAAATAGATTATTTCATTTTATTAAACTGATTATTTAATTTCATTAACTGAGCTATTAATTGAACACATAATTACTTTTGGTAATAATATACAGGCCGTTATTTACCCCGCATTCCCAGTTACTGAAGTCAGCATTAGTAAAGGGATACTGCTAAAAGTAAAGGCATTTCTAAGTTCAAAAAATTCAATATAATCCTTTCTCATTGAAGACAAAAAGAGTATAATTAATATACCATGACCCACAGTGAGCAAAAGGAAATTGTTTTAAAGTGATGGCTTGTAGAGTGTCCTTTACTTGTTGAATACCTTCTACAAACCAATTGTCAGGCCCTCCATTATAAGCTTTGGTTTGCCTATCTGCAAAATGGAGTCGTGGTGGTAACTTCTTTACAGGACAATGAGGGCACCACCACTTTGTCATAGATGCTGTCCTCACAGGTAAAGATGACAACAAAGGGATCACTGCACTCTTGAAATAGTTCTGGGTGGAGCTGCATTCTCTCATTTCACCCCAAGAGGTGTAGGATTCCATTCTTGCTAGTGTTCCCTGTCTCTCCTGAGAAGGTCATTGTACATCTGTTTACATGTTGTGGAGAAATTGTGAAACACGGGGAGGTCGGGTGTCAGTCCTGGCACCTTCAGGCAAGATCCAGTTGGAAAGACCGGACCCAGAACCTTGTCTTCCTGAGGACGCGGTGGGCTTCCATGCTCCTTCATGTTACTCATGCATCACCGCCAGGCTGAGCAGGGATGAGGACATGACGGCGGCCCCTTGGGACTCAGTGAGATGCCTGGGCTTCAGTGATACAAAGACTCAGAAGGCAAGGGGCTCACCACCTGGTACAGATCTTCCAACTACTAGCAAAGTGTCACAGAACAGAACTGGCCTTATATTCACGCACCTTCACGGAGTGGGAGGAGACTTCCAGGACTTCCTGATTAATTCCATTATGATGTCAGCTCCACCCAGACGGTGCCATGTAATCATGGCAACAGTCATGGTGATTAATAAACCTTGAAAGAAAAAAAAAAAAACTACAACAATTCTCACAAATGGTCACACACCCAGTGGGGAGGGTTTTGAAATAATTAAGTTATTCCTGTAGTTTCTCATAATATTAAGCTGTGGTGCTATTTACTGATAGTGCCCAACCCTGTATGTAACTGAAATGTTCAGCACAATCCTGAGAATCGATAAATAATTATTAACATAAATTTTTAGAAAATGATCAAATCCCAGGGCTTGAGATTTTGTCTGAAGTTAGTTCACATTTGGCAACTATGAATTTAAACTTGTTACTCTATGAATTTGGAAATTGCTATTGTTGATTTGCTCAAAATCGGGAGCACTAGGAATGTTTTGACAAAGGGGTCTACTATACTCTATAATATTATATTAGATCAAGTTGCTCCATCAGAATATCTCAGCTGAAAGTAAAAGCAGTAATAAGAAATGAGTTGAAATATCCAACTTCCTATAAAATTCATATAAAGGAAATATGGGAAAATATCTCTTAGAGATCCTGATTTCAATTCTTCTGTATATATACCCAGAAATAGGAATCACTATGGTAGTTCTACTATGAATTTTGTAAGGATTATTAATTCCATTATCAATCCAAACATATAACTTGAAAATCAAACATATAAAATGTATTGTTTATAAATTTTATAAATTTTAGAATAGTTTTACATTTAAAGAAAAGTTGCATAGTACACAATTGCAATAGACCTTTTCCCCAATTATTAACATCTTACCTTAGTTTGATACCTGCACTCTTGAAATAGTTCTGGGTGGGGCTGCATTCTCTCATTTCACCCCAAGAAGTGTAGGATTCCATTCCATGATTAATGAATCAATATTGATCTATTATTTTTATTAACTAACATCCATACCTTATGCAGACTTCCTTAATTTTACCTGATATCCTTTTTCTATTGCAGGATCACACTGAAGATACCTCATTACATTTAATAGACATTTCTCTTTTGGCTGTGACCATCTCTCAGTCTTTCCTTGTTTTTGATAACCTTGATGTTTTTATCATTATTGGTCAATATTTTTTAAGATGTCCCTCAATTAGGATTTGTTTGATGTTCTTTTTGTTATTGTGCTAAAGTTTGGGGATTTGTGGAAGAAAACTACAGAGTTAAATTGTCTGTTTTTTTTAATTTCATAGTATTAATTCCAGGTGTACAACATAACAATATTTGTGTATATTGCAATATAAACACCATAACAATGTCTAGTTAACTTCCAATAACATCATAGTTAAAAAAATTTTTCTTGTGATGTGGATTTTTAAAATCTATTCTATTGGAAATTTTAAAATCTACTCCACTTAGCAAATATGGAATACAGTATTATTAACAATAGTCACAATGCTATAATTATATCCCTTGACTCACTTATTTTATAACTGAAAGTCTGTACCTTTTGACCCCCTTCACCCATTTCATCTACCCTCAACCCACAACCCAGGTAACCAGCAATCTGTTCACTGTATCTATGACTTGGTTTTTGGGTTCTTTTTTATTACTTCTACATATAAATGAGATCATAAGTATTTGTCTTCCTCTGATTCATTTCCTAGGATAGGATAATACTCTCAAGTGCACATTTTCTGTATCCTCACAAACACTTGTTATTTCTTGTTTTTTTTGATAGTAATAATAGTTCTAACAGTTGTGAGATATCTCAAATTGGTTTTGATTTTCATTTTCATTTGAGCACATTTTGAGCACCTGTTAGCTATCTATATGTCTTCTTTTGGAAAAATGTCTATTCAGATCTTTTGCCCATTGTTTAATCAGATTGTTTGGTTTTGGTCTTTTGTGTTTGTTTTTGTTTGCTATTGTGTTGTATGAGTTATTTATATATTTTGGATATTAACCCCATATGAGATATATGACTTGTAATTTTCCTCCCATTTGATAGGTTGCCTATTTTTTTGGTGATTTCCTTTTTTGTATAGAAGCTTTTTAATTTGATGTAGTCCACTTTTTTATTTCTGGTTTGGTTACCTTTGCTTTTGGTATTAAATTTAAAAACCATCACCAAGACCAATGTCAAGGAGTTTATCATCTATATTTTCTTCTAGGAGTTTATGTTCTGGTCTTTAATTCAGGTCTTTAATCCATTTTGAGTTGATTTTTGTGTACAGTGTAAGATAGTGGTCCAGTTTCATTCTTTTGCATGTGGCTGTTTGATTTTCTCAAAACCGTGTATGGAAGACACTGCCCTTTCCCCTTTTGTATATGCTTGGCTTCTTTGATCTATGTGTGTGTGTTCATTCTAATACCATACTGTTTGATTACTACGGCTTTGTAATAATATAGTTTGAAATCAGAAAATGTGATACCTTTAACCCTGTTCTTTCTCAAGATTTTTTTGGTTACCTAGGGTATTTTGTGGTTCCATACACATTTTAGGGTTGCTTTTTCTACTTCTCTAAAAAATGGCTTTGGAGTTTTTATAGGGATTGCATTGGGTAGGATGGTCTTTTTAAAATACTACTTCTTCCAATACATCATAATGGCATATCTTTCCATTTACTTGTGTCTTCTCAATTTCTTTCATCAATGTTTTAGAGTTTTCAGGGTACAGGTCTTCTACCTCTTTGACTAAATATATTCCTAAGTATTTTATTCTTTTTGACTCAATTGTAAATGGGATTGTTTTCTTAATTTCTCTTTCTGATAGTTTGTTATTAATGCATAAATATGCAGCAGATTTTTACATATTAAGTTTTTATCCTGCAACTTAGGAATTGTTTTATTAGTTCTAACAGTTTATGGCTGGAGTCTTTAGGGGTTTGTATGTGTGATATCATGTCATCTGCAGATGGTGTGATTTTACTTCTTGCTTTCCAATTTAGATGCTTTTTATTTCTCTATTCTTGCCTAATAGCTCTGCCAGGACTTATTATACTACATTGAATAGAAGTGCTGCAAGAGTGGACATCCTTGTCTTGTTTCTGATGTTAGATGAAAAGCTTTCAGTTTTCCACCACTGAATATGATTTTATCTGTGGGCTTGTCATATATGGACTTAATTTAATTGAAGTATGTTCCCTCTATACCCACTTGCTGAAAGTTTTTGTCACAAATGGTTGTTAAAATTTATCAAATGCTTTTCCTGCAAATATTGAGATGACCACATGATTTTAATTCTTCATTTTGTTAATGTGGCATACCACATTAATTTGTGAACAGTCAACCATCCTTGCATCCCTAGAATAGGAATCTCTACTTGATCAAGATCACCACTCCATCATGGTGAATGATCCTTTTAATGTTCTTCTCAATATGGTTTCAACACATTTTGTTGAGGATTTTGCATCTATTCATCAGAGATATTAGCCTGTAATTTCATTTCTTATCATGTCCTTTCTAGTTTTGGTATCAGAGTAATGTTGGCTTTGTAAAGTGAGTTTCGGAGTGCTTACTCTTCTATTTTTTGGAAGAGTTTGAAGAAGATGGTATTAATTCTTCTTTAAATGTTTCATAGAATTCACCAATGAAGCTTTCTGATACTAAACTTTTTTTGGTGAGAAGTTTTTGATTACTGATCCAATCTTCTTATGAGTCATCAGTCTGTTCAGATTTTCTATTTCTTCATGAGTCCATGTTGAATGTTTCTAGGAATTCATCCATTTCTTCTAGGTTGTCCAATTTGTTGGAGTATAATTGTTTATATTCATCTTTTATGATTTTTGCTATTTCTGGTATCAGTTGTAACACCTCTTTCATTTTGACTTTTACATATTTGAGTCTTTGTTTGATCTTGGTATCTTTTTTTAAAAAAAAACTCTAAATTTCTTTCATCTTTTGCTTTTTTAGTGTCCATTTCATTTATTTATACTCTGATCCCTATTTCTTTCCTTATACTAACTTTGGGCTCATTTATTCTTCTTCTAGTTCCTTGAAATATAAAGTTAGTTTGTGTATTTGAGATTTTTATTGTTTCTTGCTGTAGGCATTTATCTCCATGAACTTCCCTCTTAGATTGAGTCTGCTGCATCCCCTACATTTTGTTATATTTTTGTTTTCATTTATCTAAAGATTATTTTTATTTATCTTTTGATTTCTTCTTTGACTCATTGGTTATTCAGTATCATGTTGTTTAATCTCCATGTATTGTGGACTTTTCAGTTTTATTCTTATAATTGATTTCTAGTTTCATACCATTTTAATTAGAAAAGATGGTTGATACAATTTAAATCTTAAATTGATGAAGACTTGTTTTGTGGCCTAAGATATGATCTATCCTGGAGAATGTTCCATGTGCACTTGAGAAGAATGTGTATTCTGCTGCTTGTGGATGGAATGTTCTGTAGATGTTTTTTAAGGCCATGTGGTCTAATGGGTTGTTTAAGGCCAGTGCTTCCTTACTGATTTTCTGTCTGCATGATCTATCCACTGGTGATAGTGAGTAATAAAGTCCTCTACTATTAATGTGTTGCTATCTATTTCTCCCTTTTGGTCTTTTAATATTTGCTTTATTATTAATATTAGGTATATGCACTCCTTTGTGGGGTGCCTAGCTATTTATAATTGTTAGGTTTTCATTTTGAATTGGCCCCTTTATCATTATGTAGTGCCCTTCTCTGTCTCTTTTCACATCCTTTGTTTCAGAGTCTATTTTTGTCTGATATTAGCTGCCCCAGCTTTTGTTGTTGTTACTATTTGCATGAAACATCTTTTTCCAATGCTTTACTTTCTGTCTGGGTGTCATTAAATCTAAAGTGAGCCTATTATAGGAAACATATAAATGGGTCTTGTTTCTTTTTATCCATTCAGCCACTCTACAGATTTCATTTCATTTAAAGTAAATATTAATAGGTATGTAATTTTGCTACTATCATAATATTTTTTATATCCTTTAAGATCAGAAACAAGATGAGGATGTGCACTCTCACCCACTTTTACTTAACATAGTACTGACATTCTATCCAGAGCAGTTAGGCAAGATAAAGTAACAAAAGGCGTACAAATCCGAAGTAAAGAAGTAAAATTGTCTTTGTACAGACAATATTATCTTATATATAGAAAATCTTAAATACTCTGCAAAAACTATTAGAACTAATCAAGAAACAACCCATAAAAGTAGAGTACAAACTCAACATACACAAAGCAGTTGCAAGGGACTATCTAATAATGAAATGAAGAAAAAATTCCCATTTGCAATACCATCAAAAAGAATAAAATACGTAAGAATGAATTTAACCAAAGAAGTGAAAGACCTATACACTGAAAACTAGAAGATTGTAATGAGAGAAATTGAAGACACAGATGGAAAGATATCTCATGTTCATGGATGCCAATAATTAATACTATTAAAATGTTCACACTACCTAAAACCATCAACTGATTCAATGCAACCCCTATGAGACAAGAGTCTTTTCAACATACGGTGCTAAGAAAAACTGGATAGTCACATGCTAAAGATGAATTCCTAACTCAGATCATTTACAAGCGATAACTCAAAGTGGATCAAAGAATAAATATAAGAGCTATAACTATGAAAATCTTAAAAGAAAACACAGTTGTAAATCTGTGGATTAGGCAATGATTTCTTAGATATGACACCCAAAGCACAAGCAACAATAAAAACAGATTAAATTGAACTTCATTAAAATCAAAACTTTCATGCTTGAAAGCACATGATCAAGAAAATGAAGACAAAACCCCACTGAATAGGAAAAAACATTTTCAGATTATAAATTTGTTAAGGGTCTAGTTTCCAGAATATATTAAAAACTCTTACAATTCATCAACACAAATAACCCAGTTAAAAACTGAGCAAAGGATTGTGAAGAATTATTACTCCAAAAAATATCCAAAAAGCCAATTAGTATGAAAAGATGCTCAATTTTACTAGTCCTTAGAAAAATGCAAATCAAAAATACAGGATGAGATACCACTTCAGACACACTAGGATGAGTATAATAAAAAGATAAACAAAAAGAAGTGTTGAGTGTGTGGAGACATTGGAACCCTCTTACTTTGTTGATGGGAATGTAAAATGACAGAGCAACTTCGGACTTTGACAGCTCTTCAGAAAGTTAACTATTTAGTTACCATATGACCTAGCAATTCCACTTCTAGGTATATAACCAAGGTAAGTGAAAAATGTGGCTATTCAAAAATGTATATTTGAATGTTCATAGCAGCATTATTCTACAAATATATCCCACATATCTAACATCATACTAAATGCTAAAATGCTGAATGCTTTTTCTCTAGGATCTGTAAGAAGGTAAGGATGTCAATGCTTGCCTCTCCTATTCAATATCATATTGGAGATTTTAGACAGTGAAATAAGGTAAGAAAAGAAAAAGAAATGGCAAACACACTGCAAATAAAGAGATAAACCTATCTTTATTTACTTACAACGTAATTGTCTATGTAGAAGTCCTTCCCTCCAAACTACAAAAATATATTAAAATTTACCTTAGAAGCTGTTAAAGTTGTGAGCTACAAGGTCAATATGCAAATATCAGTTGTGTTACTATATATGAACAAAGAACAATCGGAAATACACATTTTGAAAAATTTCCACTTACAATTGCACACAAAGTACTGAAATATAAAATATATATGAAAAACTAAACAGGTATGAGGTAGAAAAGTCTCTTCTGTTTAAAACTATAAAACACTTCACATCAATCAAAGAATACCTAAACAAATGCAATTATATCATGTTCATGGATTTGGAAGACACAGTATTGATAGAATATCAGTTCTTCTTCCTTATGTGATGTGATCCCAGCATTTTTTGGATATATTACTAAGGTAATTTTAAAATTTATATGTGAAAACAAATAATAATAGCTAAAATGATTTTAAAGAAAACAAAATTGGAAAACTAATATTATCTTGTTCCATGAATGTATATTATTAGAAAAATCAGACATATGAATCAATGAACCAAAATAGAGAGTTCAGAAACAAACCCACACAAGTGATACATTAATTTACCAAAGTTGCAAAGGTAAATCAACAGAGAAAGCTCAATCTTTCCAACAAACAGTACTTGAATATTTAGATATCCATATGCAATATAGTGAACCTCAATCCATACTTCACACTCCATGCACAAATTAACTCGAAATACATCACAGACATAAATGTAAAAGTTAAACATATAAAAGTTCTAAAAGAAGACATAGTAGAAAATTTTTGTGATCTAGAAGTAGGCAAAGGTGTCTTGGCATTCAATACCAAAAGCATGATTTACAAAAAAAAATTAATAAATGAAATGTCATCAAAATTATGAATTTATGCTCTCTCAAAGACACTGTTAAAAAAGTGGAAAAACAAGTCATAGGGTAGGAAAAAGTATGTTCAAATCACATATAAGAGGTAAAGTGCTGATAACCAGAATAAATGAATCACAAAACTCAATAACAAGAAAACAAACAACATAAGAAAAATAGTCAAAATACTTGATCAAACATTTCATCAAAGAAAATGTACATATGGCAAGTAAGTACTGGAAAATATGCTCAATACCACTAATCATTGGGGAAATGTAAATTAAGCTAAAGGATGTATCACTAACCACCTGTTAGATTGCTAAAAACAGTTTTTAGTTATACTACCAGGTGCTGATGAGCCTCTGGGGCAACTGCAGCTCATACATTGCTAGTGGAAGTGCATAATGGTTCAGATACTGGAGAATGGGAAGTATTTTATGAAGTTAAACATACGTTTATCCTGTAACATGGCAATGTTACTGTTAGATTTTTAGTCAAAAGAAATATCAGTTTATGTTTTATGTATATCAAATATGCATAATACTTTTAAGAGTTTTTGTATCCAGCAAAACCTGAAAAATGATGCCAATGTCATGTCCTTTAGTTAGAGAAAGAAATAATTGACTCTAGTACATCCATACAGTGGAATACTGCTAGTAATGAACAGGAATGAGCTACTGCTACTTGCACAACATGGATGAATCTCTAATGCATTATGCTAAGTGAGATAATCCAGACTCAAAAAGCTGCATATTGTTTGATTACATTATTAGGACATTTTAGAAAGACAAAAATACAAGCATACAAAAGAGGTAAGTGGCTTGACTACCAGGGTTTGTAGGAGTAGGTGACTAGGAAGACGTACCTGAGTGTGTTTTGGGAATGTGACGGTGTTAGGGTAGGTAGATAGCCAGACATGAGCAGGGAAAGGGTCAGAGACTTTGGTCAGATGTTTGCTTGCATTCCATGCAAGCTGTTCCCACAGCTTGTGTGTTCCCACAGAATGTGGAGTGAGAATATTGATAAATAGACTGGTCAAAACCCACTGGTCCCAACATGGAAGATAAATTGACCCAAATTTCACTCCAAAATCATTTACAGTAAAAATTCACATCTCCCTCTACTTAGTTCCGACAGGGACCAAATAGTCAAAAAACCCTCCACCCAATGTGAGGGTGGAGCAAGCCCAAAAAGCTCCACCTGTTCCCTTTCAAACCTAACCCAACTTAGTAAATATTCATCTCCCTTTATATAAAAAAGGCTCCCTATTGTCTCCTTTGGGGGACCTCCTCTGGGTTTGACTGTGCCCCAACTCTCAAGTATGTAGAAAGACTTCTGTCTTTCTCTAAAATTTCATATGCCAATAAATTCTTAATGCTCATCTGCTCTTTGCATCTGTTCTTGAATTCTATCCCACAGTGAGACCAAGGGCCTATCTCTTGTAACAGTAGAGCTGTTCTATATATTTATTGTTACAGTGGTTACATGTTTACTGAAATTCACAGAAATATAAACTAAAAAAAGTGAATTTCACTCTACTAAATAGCATCTTTAAAACATGGAAAGATATGCTGTAGTTGAAAATTTGCATTGTCATATTGCTATTGCATTCCATTCAATTTGTAGAAAACATGAAGTATCCTAGAATTTATTAAAAATGCATTTTAAAAAGATTTTGCATGTTGAAAACACATATTCATCCTGGCCACAACCCAGTCCCACATACATGAAATAAATTTTTTCAAGAATCTTTCCTATAGTTTACCACAAGGACACAAAATACAGCAAATGTTCATTAACACCTATGTTCACAACAATTTTTTTTTATATTGGCAATAACTTGGATGCAAATATACAAAAAAAATCCAGTAGTTAATTAAAATATAGTAACCACAAAATAGTGTATCATGTACTTATTAACAATATCTATGTGATGTTCTTGATGCCAAAGGAAAATACTTGTTATATAAATAAGAGTAAGGCATAAAATACTTGTATATGTGAAATATGTGAAAATATGCTTCAATGACAAAAACGTAATTATAAACTATTTTAATAATGGGTATGATTAGCAGTCACTAAAATGCTTCTTTGCTATTTTGTATTTTTTATCCAATAGATGTTTTAGAAATTATGGCTAATTATTCAATTGCTAAATTAAGTAGAAGCTAAATGATGCATTATAATGTAATTCTTGTTTCATTTGGAAACAATTTTGAGGAACAGAAAAAAAAGAAAATATTGGTAATTTGTTCACATAATATTTAAGAAGTGATGTACTGCTAAAATTAATGAACAGGCAAAATAAGAAAATGTTTAAATAAAACTTGGACAACAGAAAAATTTGAAATATACTACAGAAATTAATTTTTAAAATGGTTAGGGAAATTATGGCTCTTCCATAAACTGGTATATTTTATAGCCAGCTAAAAATATGTTCAAAATGAAATAAATATTTATAAATCTATGTGAAATATAGTATGAGATATGTAAACAATAATTTAAAACACAAATCATACACAGAAGTAATAAATGTAGCTACTTTAATCATATCAATGTCTCTAATTATTTTAAAGTGATGATTTTATAATTTTATAATTAGCATAAAAAGTATTTTAAACACCTTGATTTGGAGCCAATCTTTCAAAAGATGTAATGGATGGTAGGGAAGTAACATGTATAGAATGTTCAGCCAGCTCTCATTTGGTAATTGAACAGTAATAAGGCCAAAGAAATGAGTAACATGCCTTTTTTAAAGTAATTGCTTGACTAAATTATAAACTGCACATTTTGTACATACACAATGCAGAGGTAATAAAATGTCAGCAGAGACATTTATTTTTGGAATGAAAATGTAACCACATTACCTTGCTAAGTGAGAAAGGTGCATTGCAGAAAAGTAGGTGGAGTCTGGTCCAGTTAAAACTATTTATCTACCTGCGCTCATATATACATTAGAAAATACATAAAAGTCTTCTGTAAAATCATATTAGAAGTGAATATATCTGTTTTTTAAATTGGTTGCTTTTGAACAGATTTCTAATATGCTGTCTATGGTGGGGTAATGAGAAGGTTCCAGAATGAAAGAATGCTTGACTGTACTAACTGTACTAAGTGCGGCTGATGTGTCCTGTGGGATGTACACTGCGTACTGACCAGCGGATTCAGCAGTGTGGGGGGCGCTGTGACATGCAGTACAACGGCATAGGAAAGGTTTCTGACTGGAGTAAGACTTTTAGAAAAAGGAAGGCAGATAGTGAATGCTGAATGTATACACAACTCTTTCAAGGTGTTTTACCATGATGGAGACAGAAAAGGAGAAGGATGGGGAGGAAGAAGAAGGAGGGAGAGAGGCGGAGGCAAGGCCGTAAGGAGATGCAGGTGCCACGGGGTTTTCCCTGCATCCCTCTCCCATTCCCTCCCTCCCTGCCTTCCTTCACAAATAAAAGAATGTGTACAGACAGAAGTGAGGATGTGAACAATAAAACCTTCTGGTAGAGAGGACAGAGGGAAGAATCTGTAGAGCAGCCTCCCAAGGCAGGTAAGGGGAATGAGGACAACTTCACGGAACAAACCAGGGAAGAGTAGTCCAATCATCCACGATTCATCTCTTTCTAAGTGTCTATCTACGGTTATAGACTAGGAGGTGTTTTATTTCTCAGACACTGCAAGAGAAAACTCACTGACCCACAAATAAATTGACCTGTCATTATTGATCAGAGACCTTGAAAAAATGTCCCCAAGCTCCCCTGTGGGCTTGCTCTCGAAAATTATGCTTACTGAGATATTTATCTAGTCTCAGCTGTCCCTCACTGCTAGGACAGCTAAAGCTCACCACATGTATGGCAAAAAATGTTGAGAAAACTGTATTTTGCCTTCCATGCCAAGTCATATGTCTTTTGGGAACAAGACAAGAGCCACCTGGTCCCGGATCTGTTTGGTCTTGATCCCATAAATGATGGGGTTCAGCACAGGAGGAGCCAGAGTGCAGACATTGGCCAACAGGATGTGGATATGGGGTGGGATGTGGCGTCCAAACCGCTGAGTGAGCACTGAGAAGATCCCAGGCCCATAAAAGAGGAGGATGACACACACATGGGAGCCACATGTGTTGAGGGCTTTGTGGCGAGCATCTCTGGAAGGGATACGAAAGATGGCATGGAGGATAAGCATATATGACACAAAAATTAGCACAACATCTAAAATCACTGTTGACATTAGGAGAAAAAGCCCATACCAGATGTTCACTCGTATGTCATCGCAGGAAAATTTGGCCAAGCCAATGTGTTCACAAGCAGTGTGAGGAAGAGCATTACTTCTGCAAAAAGTCAGTCTTTTCAGAAGAAATATTATGGGAAACACCATAACAGAACTTCTCAGAAAGACAGTCAGACCAATTTTCCCAATCAGTGCATGTGTAAGCATAGTGGTGTATCTCAGTGGGTAGCATATGGCAATGTAGCGGTCAAATGCCATCACCAGCAAGATCCCTGACTCAGACATGAATGTGGAAGTCAGGACAAAGACCTGAGCAATGCAGCGACCCAGGGAGATCTCCCCAGCATGGAACCAGAAGATGGCCAGGGCCTGAGGCACTGTGCACGTGGAGAGGACAATGTCTGCTCCTGCCAGCATGCAGAGGAAGAGGTACATGGGCTCATGGAGGATGCGCTTTGTGAGGATGATGCAGATGAGCAGGCTGTTCCCAAGCAGGGTGATGACATAGGAAATGAGGAAGGGGATAGAAATCCATATGTGCTTGTCCTCGAGGCCAGGGATGCCCAGCAAGTGGAAGGCTGTGTGGCTAACACGAGTGTGGTTTAAGGAAGTCATGCCTGGGGCACCCACCAAAGACATCATTTCTTATCCACCGACAGAGGAAAACACAGATTTTCCTATGACTTTCATTGTGAAGGTACCAGGAGCTATTGCCATATTCTACATTTCCATCATTCTTGAACATGCAAATAACAAGACAAGTACAAAGTTGAAAAGGAATCGTTGTCTGTCCTCAGTAACGCTGTAGTAAAAGATACACAGGTTTGCAACTAATCAAAGTAAAGATGTCATTGTTAAGTAACAGATGGTGATGAATATATAAAGCAAATCAGTGTGTGTGTCTGGAAGGTAGTATACAAATGACACTTGAACTTGAGACTGAGTAGTTTTCACATAAGATAAAAAGAATGAAAAGTGGGAATCACTATGAGAAATGTTTGTATTCTTGAAACATTCTTAGCCCAAGGTGGCTGATGCATCAGGAGTGAAGGAGAGGGGATGGGAGAGGTTGTTGAGGCAGACTTTTCCTGATGATGAAGGGCCTTGATCACAACTTATTTTTTCTCCATCCTAAGGGTTACACCCATCCTAAGGAGTATCTCTAAATATCTATTCAATAGCTAAGTTATACAGTACTTCTTCCACTCCAGGTTCACTCTCTTGATGTCCCTGTATTTTAATTTCTGAGGAGGATATCAGCCTCTGTTACCATCCTCTCTTTAATGAGAGAAATTGTACTTCCATTAGAGTTGCTTGCCAAGAGAGTCCAGTCACGGGCCTTGAGACAGACGACTGTCTCTAGAATACACGGAGGCTCTGGTAGAAGGAAGGGGCCACAGACACAGTTCAACAAAGGCAGGGCTTGGGATGAGGAGAGATTGTAGAAACTGATCATTATCATGTGTTTGGAGAAAGGGACCAAAAGAGAAGTTTTTATTCATTCCAGCCAAAGACCAAGGCCAGGGAGCTCAAGGATTGGGGATCTGCCTGCTTGACTGTCCTTCTGCTGGAACGGCTCCGCTCCAAGGCATGTTCACCCTACACATCCCCACTCAATGCCTCCTCCCCATAGTATCTTCTCTCATCTGCCTGAGATGGCCTGGCGGGCTCCTCAAAGCCCTTCCCAGTCCGGCTGTCAGAGACCTGCCACAGATCCCAGTCATTCTCAGGACTCATCTCTTCCCTGCCAAGACAGGTCTGCAGCCTACATCACAATCTTCCTGTTCTCTCATGTCCAGTCCAATTATTAGGGTGCCTGTTATTTATTGGATGATACCTTCTTGTTTTTACTTTCAGTACCTTCCACTAGCCTATATACTCTCACCTGCCTTCCCAGACCCCACCCTCCACTTCCAATAATCCTTACCATTCTCTGTCCACATATATTAAACTTCAACAGTCCTGTCACCTCTGGCCTGTCTAGTACATAACACTAACTAGCCATTATCCTGATCCTGGAACCATCCGACCCCATATCCAGTTCACTCACCAGACTTAGACTGTGTCTTCAGGAACAGACATGAGATTGGAGATGAAATTCAGCTTGTTGCATGCCAGAGGTGTTTATCCTCTGTCAAGTGCGCCCCCGAGGGAGAAGCACTTATACCAGGACTCCAGGGACAGCGCTCTCTCCACCAGCCCTGCTTTCCTCCCAGAACAGGCTGGGGCTGTAAGACTGCTTACCAACCTCCTCACTTCTTCCTGCTCCATTTCTCCCTTGCTTCTCTCCAGATGCTCAGATACAGAAACTGTCTACAACTAGCTCCCCTTCCTACAGGCCTATTTTATTGCAATGGGAATAAAAATCCTCATTATTAATATGGACTCGTTATTTTCAAAGTTTTATTCTTCATGAAAAGGATTACATAAAAGTTATTTACAAGTTCCAGAGTCATGAATCATATGTTTAACTGTTTTTTAGGGCTCTGTAAAAGTACAAGCTTAACAATTACTGGAAGACATATGAACCTTGATCACTTGGCCGTGTTTCTATTTCACGAACCTGGCTTCTTTGCTACATTCAAGATTTTTCACTTTATCTTAATTTTCAGTTTGATTGCATGGGCCTAGGCCTAGCTTTCCTTGTTTTTATTGTCCTCAAAATTCAGTGAGGTTTTTGAATCTTTAAAGTTATTATTTTTGTTTCATTTGCAATGTTCAGCAAGGATATTTTAGGAAACATTTTTCTGTCTCATTCTTTCATTTTGAAATCCCAACAATATATTTAAGACCTTTTGATATCATTGCACCAGTACTTGAGAGTGTCATTATTTTTCATTTTTTCTCTCTCTTCAAATTTGGACAATTCTACTGATAGATCTATGGGATCTATGGTCAAAGTCTAGAAGATTAGCTTGGTCAAAGGGCAAATGCATTTGCAGTTGTGTTACATATTGAAAGACTCCTTCTTATTGGTTAAACCACTTTCACTACTGACAGCAATGTATGAAAGTACCTTTTCTTCAAAACCTGTCCATCACAGTGTATTGCCAAGCTTTTGACTATTTGTCAACTTGATAGTGTGTCATATGTGGTTGACCATCTGCAAAAATGACAGCCAATAATTCTTCCCTCTGCTATACCCAAAAGCCAATTCCTTCATCATGAAATGCAATTTATTGTGCAGCTGCGATGGCCTCATGATTTACTTAGACCAAAGGAATGAGGCTTATGTATCCTCTTCTCAGTGGATCTAGAGTGAAGTGAAAGCAGGAAAAATAATCCAAGGCTGATTATATAAACAAGGTGGGAAATTTCTGCAAAACCCATGTAATCTAGCATCATTCCTTCCTTTCATCTTCTCTTAGATGTGTTAGATTCTGTGATCTATCGCTGCAATCACTCCCCTTCAGCATCCACAGCATCTCGCACCTCTCCCTCTGTGGTATGGACTTCTCCTTGCCCAATACACACAGGAACTTGATTAACAAGCTTGTCTAACTTTCTTCCAGATGGATTTTCTGGGAGAAATAACACCTGTTGGAAAAAAGGTCTCCACCTTCAGAAGAGTTCACAACAACTACTTTAGAAAACTTATTTCAGGTTTGTGTTCCCATAACCTGAAACTATAAATTCAACAGATTATCCCCACTCATCTCCAGTCATGACCCAGGCCCCCCAACATCAGCTGAGAGTCTTATGTAGCATGACATCAAATCTACCAGAAAAGAAGCACTCACCGCCCCCCCCCCACCAGCTCTGCCGCTAGATATATATGGCCCTGGACACCTTTGGTGAAAGATGCAAAAGTGACAGTGACTCCGAATTCCTCCATCTCTCTCCCCTTCAGCAAGTCTTGCCATTTCAACTCCAGCATCTCGCTCTCATCTGTCCTCTACCCCACCTGTCCACAGCCACACTCTTCTACAGGCCTCAAATCACCTACTAGGTGGCCCTCCAGGTCCACCCTTGCTCCATCCTACCCTCATCCATGGAGTGAGAGAGGGCTGATATTAACTGAAATCTACTCTAACAGGCAGCATGTAAATTAATTCAACTATGTTCAAATAGCCTTCTCTATTTTTCTCCTGTGAATCACGTGGAGTTTGGTGCCACTGATAATTACTATAGGACATATGTTTCACTCTCCAAAAAGACATATCCTTGGACTTATTTTCAGAGGATGCATGTGAACAATGAACACTTTAAAGTTTTAATGAAATTCTCAGTATGAAAGAATGCTTTTCTCTGTGCAATTCTTATGGCTTGAACAATAAGGCACCAAGTAGCTTATAGTGTAGCATCCTTCCCCTGACACTGACTATAATAACGATCTGGTCCTACCAGAAAATTCTGAAATTCCCTCTACTTAACACTGTACATTCATTAAACCATTTGTTTTCTGACAAAACAATAGTGGTCATGAATCAATATTGGTGGGAAATATTAATAAGTCTCCAAAAGAGTAGCTCATTTGTCCCACATACCCATCTGGTCTCTGGACATTTTAAATTTCTCAATGAGCTATTTATAGATTTATAGTTTGGCAAAAGGATTTCACACAGTTTTCCAATATCATGGATAAAATGGCACAGCAGTGCTCTGCATGTTTTCTCACTGGACCAAAGGCTTTTCCTGCACACAGGCCCCAGTGCTATTTCTGTGGCTAAAATTTCTAATCTTAGAAGAGATTATCCCTACCAGGGAATCCCTCTCAAAATTTACTGTGATTGGAGAACTCATTTACTGGTCAGGTGTTTTGACCAGTCTGTGCTAACTGGTCTTACCTCGCATTCATTGTGGTTAACATCCTCAATCCTCAGGATTAGTTGAATATATCAGTGGCACTACCAAGACTCAATCAGCCAAATGTGTACAGACCCTTCAGATGTCTTGGCCAGAAAGACTGCCATTAGTCCTGAGTCCCAGACCTACTGTTCTGGACGCCATAGACACCCACTGTGGGGAGCGGGCTGATGCCCCTTCCCCCACTTGCTGATGTGGCAGGAATGGAGAACAAAGAACATCCTGGGGAAAGGGGAAGACTCTTCTTTGGATTGTGGCCTTTTGGAAATAGCTTCATCAGGATCCTTTGAGCCTTTGAAGGTATAGAAAGTCCAGAATTCACAAAAGTCTTCTTTCATCTGAACTTTGGTTCTGTGATATGAGTTATAAGAAAAATGTACTTGGCCATTCAGAGGACTAAAATAGATTTCTCAGGTCTAGTTGGTCTCCACCAGCAGTTCCTGGAAAGGCTTCAGAGCCATGAAGGTCAAATGGGTGTCTTGTTAATGGAGACACTTTGGACCCCACCCAAGGGTGGTGCTGGTTGCCAGGTGACCAACCATAAATCTATTAGAGGGTGGCATCTCTCAACCCCAACCCCCAACCCCTAGGAGGGGAGAGGGGAGAAGAGGTTCATCAGCCAGTGGCCAATGACTTAGACAGTCATGACTGTGCAATGAAGCCCTCACAAAAACCTGAAAAAAAGCATTTTCCTATCTCTTTTGCAACCTGCTTCTCTTTCAGAAAGAGCTTCCAGCTAGGAAGCAAGTGCCACCGAGCCAGGCTCTAAGCTCTACAAAGACAGAAGCTCCTTTATTTGGGACTTTGCTCTATGTATCTCTTCATCTGGCTATAAACTTGTATCCTTTACAGGATGCTCTGTTAAACTGGTAAATGTGTTTTCCTGAGTTCTGTGAGCCATTATAGCAAGTTAATCAAACCTAGGAGGCTATCTTAGGAACCTCTGATTTAGAGCTGTTCATTCAGAAGCACAGGTAACAGCCTGGGGCTTGTAACTGGCATCTGGGGAGGGGAAGATAGGGGGGAGGGAAATAAAGGGCATTCTTATAGGACTAGGCCCTTAACCTGGGGAATCTGGTGCTGTCTCTGGGCAGGTAGTGCTGGAATTGAGTTGAATTCTCAGACACCCTGCTAGTGAATTGGGGCCAGGAACTCAAACGGAGGTTCTTATCCAAATTCATGGTCTCTGAAATTGCAGCCTTATAGGCTATACCATTGATAACACAATTGGTTTCAAACAGTTCTTGAAAGATAACAATACTGTTTTCTGCATCTTTTGGAGTTTTGCTATTCTTGCAAAAAGTTGATCAACTATTTGCTTCATTTTATCCCTGTACTGAATCTACCCAGATGTGCTCAGTAAATGACTTTCATTGTGCTCTTGTGGTATTCATTCACTATTCTGCTTTCATGGTTGCTTTTAAGTAAGGACTTTCAGGAAGCATATGTGACTCCAGCCTTGCTTCTGTAGGGAGACCTTTCCCAGCTTACGTCAGAATTAGTGCCAGTAAATATATTCAACTGGCTACTTTCAGACTAGAGTTACGGTTTAGGACCACTCTGAATTTAAAATTGTCATGTTACTTACTTTTTCTGTTTTGTATAATTATTTTAAGCTTTATCTGTTGTTGTTTGTTAAACATTTGTAAAAGTAATGTACCCAATATAAGGTGATCTCCAGTGTTTTATGATCTTGAAAAACATGAACTATAGATAGGAAGCGACTGAAGAGTCCTCCCTCCTAAATCAAACCTGACCTAAGTGGTTTCCAACTGCTATGCCCTTTCCCTCTGACATAGGACATAACAACCAGCAAAGTTCCTTTCCGACACTAAGGGACAAAACCACTATGCAGAGAAATCCTTGACTCGATCAGTGATGCTTTTGGAGAAAGATTTTGCCCAAAAAGGGTGAATGTGAAAGTGATTAAGGGAAACCTCGCTGACATGGTGTCAGGAGGCCTGCGGGAAAAACTCTCATGCTCATTCACTCCTCCTAAATCTCCCTATCAGAAAAGACAGACAACATACTGTTTTAGCTGCTTTACTGCCCAACAGGAAGAAGAAGGATTCCACTTTCCAGAACCCAGCTACAGCCCAGGCACTGAGAGACTGTCACAGTTCAGCCAATGAGAAACCACCATATGTGGGACTTAACAGTTGAATCCGATGGACTTTGTGCTTAGAAACAGCTGTTCTAACTTGGCCCCTTCCTCTGTAAAAGAGTTTTCCCCTCCTTTGTTTTCTAGACATGTCTATGATTCTGCTGTAACTTGAAGGTCCCAGATTGCAGTTCCTGCTATACCTGAATAAACCTGTTTATGCTGGTAAGATGACTGTTTTATTTTTAAGGTTAACAATATATATGGCGTTTAGAGGAAAGGGCTTTGAAGACACTACTCACAGGATATACATAATAGTAAGAGTCCATGCACAAGTTCTCACTGATGAAGGAGTCCATGCACAAGTTCTCACTGATGAAGGAGTCCAAGCCTACCAAGATCTTCAGTAGAAGCAGGCCGTGTGAAGAAAGCTCTTTCCTGCTTCTCCTCCACTGCCAAGAGCAGCCTCTCCAGACTGTCTTTCATGTCCACCAGCTGGAGGCACTGGCAGAGCTCACAGGTGGGGCAGCCTCCAAGGGTGGCATCCCCCACGGCACCTTCGATGTCCACCTTGACCACATGCACAGGCGGGGAGGTCGCCTGTTCTCTGGCACACAGGTCTTCCACCACTTTGTCATAGATGCTCTCCTCACAAGTAAAGATGACGTCAAAGGGATCACTGCACTCTTGAAATAGTTCTGAGCGGGGCTGCATTCTCTCATTTCACCCCAAGAGGTGTAGGATTCCATTCCTGCTAGTGTTCCCTGTCTCTCCTGAGAAGGTCATTGTACATCTGTTTACATGTCATGGAGAAATTGTGAAACACAGGGAGGTCGGGTGTCAGTCCTGGCAGCCTCAGGCAAGATCCAGTTGGAAAGACTGGGCACATAACCCTGTCTTCCTGAGGATGCGGTGGGCTTCCATGCTCCTTCGTGTTACTCATGCATCACTGCCAGGCTGAGCAGGGATGAGGACATGACGGCGGCCACTTGGAACTCAGTGAGATGCCTGGGCTTCAGTGATACAAAGACTCAGAAGGCAAGGGGCTCACCACCTGGTACAGATCTTCCAACTACTAGCAAAGTGTCACAGAACAGAACTGGCCTTATATTCACGCACCTTCATGGAGTGGGAGGAGACTTCCAGGACTTCCTGATTGATTCCATTATGATGTCAGCTCCACCCGGAGGGCCTAATCTAATCATGAAAATAGCCATGGTGATTAAGTCACCTAAAACTCTCATTCTCAGCAAAGGTGTTATTCACCAGTGGGAGCATTTTGAAATCCAGAGTTAGCCCTGTGGGTTCACTTTTGTATAAGGTGCTATGATACTAGCCAAGAAAACTAGGCTCCTTGGAAACTTGTCACTGGCCTCTCCAGTGAATTAATCAAGGTGATTAAATCACCCAAACTACTAAATCTCAGCAAGGGTTTGGCCACCCTGTTGGGAGCATTTTTGAAATGTATAGCTGTGGGTTTACATGGTGAAGGAGGTCTGAGAAGGATAATGACCAAGTCAACTAGCCTAACTATTAAGCATGTCACTTCTCTGTGATGTGTTGTTCATGAATTGGGTGGAAATTCTATTTAAAAAGTTTGAAATTACATTTAATTCAATAATACATATAATTACAAGTATTATTGCACTTTAATATATATTTGAATTTTCAAGCAATGTAACTGTGTAAATTGCAGTTACATAGGAAGAGTGTATGTAAGCCCAAATATTCACAAAATCATTCACCAATACAAACAGATCACACTCTGTACAACATCCCTGCAGAGTACATTAGGAGCTGTAATACAGCATTTTCTGCATTTGATACTCCTAAAATCATGATTTTGAAGGACACCAAGGAACTGAAGCATCTGCCAACTTTTTATGCCTTCAAGTACAGCTTTGAATATTTCCATACTAAAATACATTATTATTCCCTCCTCTTCTACTTTTCACAATACTTTAAGAAGGAAGTTTATTAGCTCTTTAAATGTTTGGTAGAATTCAGCTGTGAAGCCATATGATATGAACATTTGTTGGTTGGGAATTTTTTTATTACCAGTTCAATTTTATTACTGATAATTGGTCTATTCAGATTTTTTATTCTTTCTGGATCAGTCTTGGAAGGTTCTATTTTTTTAGGAATTTGTCCATTGCTTCTAGGTTGTCTAATTAATTGCATATAACTTTGCATAATGTCCTCTAATAATTCTTTGTAGTTCTGTGGTATCCATTGTGACTATTCCTTCTTTGTTTCTGATTTTGTTTGTGTACTCTTTTTTTTCTTGATAAGTCTGGCTAGGGGTTTATGTATTTTGTGTATTTTCTCAGAAAACCAGCTCCCAGTTTCATTGATTTTCTTCTCTTGTTTTATTCTTCTCTATTTTATTTATTTCTGCTCTGCTCTTTATTACGTCCTTCCTTCTACTAACTTTGGGTTTCATTTGTTCTTCATTTTCTAGTTTCTTTAATTGTGAGTTTAGACTGTTTATTTGGGATTATTCTTGTTTCTTGAGGTAAGCTTGTATGGCTATGTACTTCCCTCTTAGTACACTTTTGCAGTGTCCCACAGATTTTCGACTGTTGAATTTTTGTTTTCATTTGTCTCAATGTATGGGTTAACTTCTGTTTTAATTTGTTCATTGATATATGGATTATTTACAAGCATGTTGTTAGCCTCTATATATTTGTGGGCTCTTTTAGTTTTCCTTGTGTAATTTATTCTTAGTTTCATTCCATTGTGGTCTGAGAAACTGCTTGATACAATTTCCATCTTTTTTGAATTTATTGAGGCTCTTTTTGTGGCCTAGTATGTGACCTATTTTGGAAAATGTTCCATGTACACTTCAGAAGAATGTGTATCCTGCTGCTTTTGGGTGGAATTATCTGCAGATATCTGTTAAGTCCATTTGACCTAAAGTAGTGTTCAGAGCCTCTGTTTCCTTATTTATTTTCTGTCTGGTTGATCTATTGATGTGAGTGCTGTGTTAAAGTCCCCTAAAATGAAGGTGTTGCAATCTGTTTCCTCCTTTAATTCTGTTAGTATTTGTTTTATATATTTAGGTGCTCCTATGTTGGGTGCATAGGTACTTATAATGGTTATATCCTCTTGTTGGACTGACCCCTTTATCATTATGTAATGTCCTTCTTTGTCACCCTTCAAGGTTCTCCATCCATAAAAACATTGTAAATAGTCTATTGAGCTATCAGATCACATCCAAAGGTCATGCTCCTCAAGGAAGTCTGTGTTCATCATGCACCCAGACTCCAAACACTTTTCCATTGAAATCCCAAAGCGCTTATGAAAGTGCATTCATTAGTGTGATAATTTGATTATTATCTTTATTCCCCACTGGATTGAAGTATCCTGAGAGCAGGGATTGTGAGTGTTTTTGTTTAACAATGTTACCTATACTTAGCATAATGTCATGCCCATAATAGTCATTCAATAAATATTTGTTGAGTGAATTGATTAAAAGTAAAGACAAAAAGAGTCTAAAAAATCCTGACCAGATGAAGTAGCACACAAGTCTCTTTAACAAAAATTCAGAATAGATTATTAATAAAACTAAATTACTTGAATATCTCTGTAACAGAAACCTTGTCAGCAGGAATTGATTAAACGACTTCCATTAATGTTTTGACACTTTGATGATACTGCCAGTTTCCAAAATGTGAGTCTAATTGTATCTCTGGAGCTGATGATCTGTCTCTAGGCCTTGGGAAAATTACCTTTGAAACTGAAATCAGTCAAAGGGAGAAATAAAGTGGGGGAAATCCATTTATTGCCTACAACCAATCATCTTAAGTATAGGGTTATGTAGGTGACTGTGTTGTTCTGGATCTGGCATTCTTTGTCAACTAGGTTTATTTACACTTCGAGGTCTGTCATCAGCCCTGGTTACAAAGTTACTTGATTAAGGGGCAGGAAGAAGAGGAAAAAAACAGCATACAGTTTAATTATAAGAATAAGCTGGGCTTTTTTGCAGCCTAAATATATTTCACAAGGCCTGATCTAATTGATACAATGAAGACAGAGGCTGTGCTCCGATATTTTTCTTTATCTTGGAAATATCCGGGCATTCTAAGTTACTGCTGGCCTTTGAAACTCATTAACTCATTAACTCTGTGAATCTTTTCTGGCTCTCTGGCTTTACCTGGTTAATTTTTTGAGTTCTTTTAGTGGGCTTTTCTGGCTTTATTCTCTCTTCACCCTGTTTACATCTATTATTTTTGCTTAACAGTTTCACCACTCAGGAACTGGCTGTAATAAGGCAGCACTCTAGAGCATCACAGATTCCCCTGTAGTGACCAAGGCAGGTCTCCCAAAAACGTGCCACTGGGGCATACTGACTTTGAATTAAAGTGACTGGAGACCCAGCCAGTGCAGGAGGGATATTCTTGTCTGTTACCCCACTGAAATCAGGAAATAAGTCTCCTAGGTGGAAGTTACTTTCCCTGTACTGGGAATTAAAGAGACATCATTGACAGGAGATAATGGAATTTAGAACCCCAGAAGGCTGCATAATCAAATATTGTTATTTTTTTACTAATTTACTAATGCTCACTGGATTCCTTACTAGGGGAAGATCCCAAACATAGGTTTTCTTTGTCCTTTCAAGTCCTCACAGATTTATTGTCTCTTTGTCTAAAATGTATAAAAACTGCCTGACTTGGTCATTACTTTGGGTCACAATTTCATGATTGGGCCTCTGTGTACACATACTTAAACTTTGGTTATTTCCCCTCTTTATCTGTCTCAAGTCAATTTGATTCTTAGACCTGCCAGAAGAACCATGATGGCTAAAGGAAAATTCTCCCTCCCCAACAGCTGCTTTCCCTTGCCTAAGACTCAGTGTCATACCAGAAGAATTATCTTTGGTCAAGAATAGGAACCCAACCTCCAGTGTCCATGACAAGTGTTGTGCAGACAATCCCCTTTTCAGGGACTGACACTTACTCATATGCTCCTCTCACAGTTAGTGATGTAAGTCATGGACATATTAGGTGATGGTACATGACAAACTGCTGATTAATATCCTTTTTTTATAAATATAGACAGATCACATTAGTGTCTGTCTATATTTATGGATATATTCATGTAATTTTCAGGTAGCTTCACAAGGATACATAAAGACACATAGAGAAAAATATGGAAGGATACACACCAAATTAGTAACCAATCTAATGGTTATTTTTAGTGAGTTCTTCTTTCCCCTGATTTACTAAAGTGTAATTAACAAATAAAACTTGCATTTATTTAAGGTGTACATCATGATGTTTTGATATTGTATACATATATCAAATATGAAATGACAATCACAAGTAAGCTAATTACCTATTCATCACATTCATAGTTAACATTAGTGTATAGGTGATAAGAACACTTAAGATCAAATCTCTCAGCAAATTTCAAATGTAAGATACAGTATTATTAACTATGATTACTATTTTGTCCACTAGATCACCAGAAATTATTCATCTTGCATAACTGAAACACTGTATGTATGTGATTTGTAAGTGGTTGTCCAGGGATGTCACAGAATGTCTCAGAGGGTGAAAATTCAGTGAGGAATAACTGAACAAATTCCAAGACCAGGGCACTGTTCTCATTTGATCTATTACCAAAGATCAGGTTGATAACATGGAGGCTACACGATTTTGGAAACTCAATTGTCTGGCCACAGGTTCTGTGCAGGAACTAGCTTGCTCAGTCAAGCATGGCACTGCTCTCTCTATTGCTTTGGCAGTAGAAGATGCAAGTCCTATAACCTCCCTGGTGAACTTGCTCCAGAAATAGAATTCACTGAGCTATTTCCTAGTGTTTCAGCTTACTAGTGCTATTCCCACCTATCACTTCTAAAGAAAACATCATGGATGGCTAGAGATGCTGAAAACTCTGTTTCTCTTCCAAAGTTACTTCTGCTTTGGAAAAAATATGTGAGCCACCTGCTCTTGGATTTGCTTGGTCTTGATCCCATAAACGATGGGATTCAGTATCGGTGGAACCAGAATGCAGACATTAGCCAACAAGACATGGATATGAGGTGGAATGTGGCTTCCAAACCACTGAGTAAGGATTGTGAAGATAGCAGGCCCATAAAAAAGGATGATGATGCCATGTGAGCCACATGTGTTGAGAGCTTTGTGATGAGTATCTTGGGAAGGCATGTGGAAGACAGCATGGAGAATCACTACATAGGAAACAAAAATTAGCAGGACATCTAAGACCACTGTTGACATTATGATGAAAAGTCCATACCAGATGTTCACTCGAATGTCATTACAAGCATATTTGGCCAAACCAATGTGTTGACAGAAGGTATGTGGAATGATATTATTTTGGCAAAAAGTCAACCTTTTTTTTTTTTTTTTATAATAATTATTTTTTATTGAAGGGTAGTTGACACACAGTATTACATTACATGAGTTTCAAGTGTACAACACAGTGGTAGAACATTTATATACATAATTCTAGGTTCCAGCTATCACCCTACCAGGCTGTTACAATATCTTGACTATATTCCTTATGCTATACATTACATCCCGGTTACTAATTTATTTTACCATTGGAAGTCTGTCCTTTTTTTTTTTTTTTTGTGAGGGCATCTCTCATATTTATTGATCAAATGGTTGTTAACGACAATAAAATTCTGTATAGGGGAGTCAATGCTCAATGCACATTCATTATTCCACCCCAAGCCTAATTTTTGTCAGTCTCCAATCTTCTGAGGCATAACAAACAAGTTTTTACATGTAGAACAAATTCTTACATAATGAATAAGTTACATAGTGAACAGTACAAGGGCAGTCATCACAGAAACTTTCGGTTTTGCTCATGCATTATGAACTATAAACAGTCAGTTCAAATATGAATACTGATTTGGTTTTTATACTTGATTTATATGTGGATACCACATTTCTCTCTTTATTATTATTATTTTTAATAAAATGCTGAAGTGGTAGGTAGATACAAGATAAAGGTAGAAAACATAGTTTAGTGTTGTAAGAGAGCAAATGTAGATGATCAGGTGTGTGCCTGTAGACTATGTGTTAATCCCAGCTAGACCAGGGCAATGAAACATCCACATATGCAGAAGATTTCTCTCAGAACGGGGGGGTGAGGTTCTAAGCCTCACCTCTGTTGATCCCCAATTTCTCACCTGATGGCCCCCCTGCGACTGTGCCTGTCTTAGGTTGTTCCTCCCTTGAGGAATCTTACCCGTCTCTGGCTAACCAGTCATCTTCCGGGGCCATACAGGGAAATGTGAAGTTGGTAAGTGAGAGAGAAGCCTTATTGTTTGAAAAAGTTAGCTTTTTACTTCTTTGCATATTTATGCCCTGTGGCTTCTATGCCCAGCATTTGTATTGAGGTATCTTTACCACTTGGAAGAATTATGATACTCGGTAAATTTGATATGAGGCACGAATTCTATTTAAGGGTTGTAATTAGGAAGGAAGAAGAAAAGCTATAGAAGTAGCAGGCGGAAGAAAACATGGGAAGATTGATTATTTCTTTGATATATCTTCTTGTAGAGTAACTTCAGCATGTATAGGTTTTAAGCTACTACTTAAATTGCACACACACATTAACATAATAGGAGTATAGATACATAACCAAAGCATATCTGTAATTACCAGCCCTCTGCAGTGAAACCAAGAAAACCAGTTAGGCACCTTAGGCATTTGTGAAAACTTATCTATGATATGGTGGATATTGTCCAAATGAACTTGAACAGTCTGAGAGAAATCAGACAAATTAAAACAACCCATTCCTGGGGACTGTTCACATGCCATATGTACTTTTAACAATAAATAGTTTGTAGTTGTAAGACTTTGGAGCGCTACAATTTGCACTTCTCCAAATTCTTGGTTGAGTTCCAACAGTATAGATCCAGTCCAATTTTGTTGTTTTACTGTATGCACAGGCCAGCTTAGATATCTCCTTCCTCATTCCCATGGCAGGTCCAGGAACTGGTGGGATGAGTGCATCTACAGCTGTAGCAGTGCGTGGATCTTTGTTGGGGTTTTTTGATGATCATCTTCTGGCATGAGTCTTCCAGAGGGTGCAGATGTTGGAAGTTCTTTTTCATATCGTATCTTAGTTCATTTTCGGGGTAGCCCAATTAGGCTTTGATCCTCTGTATAAACACAAACAGACCCTTTGCCTACACTTTTATATGCCCTTTATACCCTTGTGTAGAACTCGTTGGAGGTTACCACACAGGAACTGCCCTTTTTTTTTTTTTTTTTCTATCACTAATCTACACTTACATGAAGAATATTATGTTTACTAGGCTCTCCCCTATACCAGGTCTCCCCTATAAACCCCTTTACAGTCACTGTCCATCAGCATAGCAAAATGTTGTAGAATCACTACTTGCCTTCTCTGTGTTGTACAGCCCTCCCTTTTCTCCTACCCCCCCATGCATGTTAATCTTAATACCCCCCTACTTCTCCCCCCCTTATCCCTCCCTACCCACCCATCCTCCCCAGTCCCTTTCCCTTTGGTACCTGTTAGTCCATTCTTGAGTTCTGTGATTCTGCTGCTGTTTTGTTCCTTCAGTTTTTCCTTTGTTCTTATATTCCACAGATAAGTGAAATCATTTGGTATTTCTCTTTCTCCGCTTGGCTTGTTTCACTGAGCATAATACCCTCCAGCTCCATCCATGTTGCTGCAAATGATTGGATTTGCCCTTTTCTTATAGCTGAGTAGTATTCCATTGTGTATATGTACCACATCTTCTTTATCCATTCATCTATTGATGGACATTTAGGTTGCTTCCAATTCTTGGCTATTGTAAATAGTGCTGCAATAAACATAGGGGTGCATCTGTCTTTCTCAAACTTGATTGCTGCATTCTTAGGGTAAATTCCTAGGAGTGGAATTCCTGGGTCAAATGGTAAGTCTGTTTTGAGCATTTTGATGTACCTCCATACTGCTTTCCACAATGGTTGAACTAACTTACATTCCCACCAGCAATGTAGGAGGGTTCCCCTTTCTCCACAGCCTCGCCAACATTTGTTGTTGTTTGTCTTTTGGATGGCAGCCATCCTTACTGGTGTGAGGTGATACCTCATTGTAGTTTTAATTTGCATTTCTCTGATAATTAGCGATGTGGAGCATCTTTTCATGTGTCTGTTGGCCATCTGTATTTCTTTTTTGGAGAACTGTCTGTTCAGTTCCTCTGCCCATTTTTTAATTGGGTTATTTGTTTTTTGTTTGTTGAGGCGTGAGAGCTCCTTATATATTCTGGACGTCAAGCCTTTATCGGATGTGTCATTTTCAAATATATTCTCCCATACTGTAGGGTTCCTTTTTGTTCTATTGATGGTGTCTTTTGCTGTACAGAAGCTTTTCAGCTTAATATAGTCCCACTTACTCATTTTTGCTGTTGTTTTCCTTGCCTGGGGAGATATGTTCAAGAAGAGGTCACTCATGTTTATGTCTAAGAGGTTTTCGCCTATGTTTTCTTCCAGGAGTTTAATGGTTTCATGGCTTACATTCAGGTCTTTGATCCATTTTGAGTTTACTTTTGTATATGGGGTTAGACAATGGTCCAGTTTCATTCTCCTACATGTAGCTGTCCAGTTTTGCCAGCACCACCTGTTGAAGAGACTGTCATTTCGCCATTGTATGTCCATGGCTCCTTTATCAAATATTAATTGACCATATATGTCTGGGTTAATGTCTGGATTCTCTAGTCTGTTCCATTGGTCTGTGGCTCTGCTCTTGTGCCAGTACCAAATTGTCTTGATTACTATGGCTTTATAGTAGAGCTTGAAGTTGGGGAGTGAGATCCCCCCTACTTTATTCTTCTTTCTCAGGATTGCTTTGGCTATTCGGGGTCTTTGGTGTTTCCATATGAATTTTTGAATTATTTGTTCCAGTTCATTGAAGAATGTTGCTGGTAGTTTCATAGGGATTGCATCAAATCTGTATATTGCTTTGGGCAGGATGGCCATTTTAACGATATTAATTCTTCCTAGCCACGAGCATGGGATGAGTTTCCATCTGTTAGTGTCCCCTTTAATTTCTTTTAAGAGTGACTTGTAGTTTTCAGAGTATAAGTCTTTCACTTCTTTGGTTAGGTTTATTCCTAGGTATTTTATTTTTTTTGATGCAATTGTGAATGGAGTTGTTTTCCTGATTTCTCTCTCTGTTGGTTCATTGTTAGTATATAGGAAAGCCACAGATTTCTGTGTGTTGATTTTGTATCCTGCAACTTTGCTGTATTCCGATATCAGTTCTAGTAGTTTTGGGGTGGAGTCTTTAGGGTTTTTTATGTACAGTATCATGTCATCTGCAAATAGTGACAGTTTAACTTCTTCTTTACCAATCTGGATTCCTTGTATTTCTTTATTTTGTCTGATTGCCGTGGCTAGGACCTCCAGTACTATGTTAAATAACAGTGGAGAGAGTGGGCATCCCTGTCTAGTTCCCGATCTCAGAGGAAATGCTTTCAGCTTCTCGCTGTTCAATATAATGTTGGCTGTGGGTTTATCATAGATGGCCTTTATTATGTTGAGGTACTTGCCCTCTATTCCCATTTTGCTGAGAGTTTTTAACATGAATGGATGTTGAACTTTGTCAAATGCTTTTTCAGCATCTATGGAGATGATCATGTGGTTTTTGTCTTTCTTTTTGTTGATGTGGTGGATGATGTTGATGGACTTTCGAATGTTGTACCATCCTTGCATCCCTGGGATGAATCCCACTTGGTCATGGTGTATGATCCTTTTGATGTATTTTTGAATTCGGTTTGCTAATATTTTGTTGAGTATTTTTGCATCTACGTTCATCAGGGATATTGGTCTGTAGTTTTCTTTTTTGGTGGGGTCTTTGCCTGGTTTTGGTATTAGGGTGATGTTAGCTTCATAGAATGAGTTTGGGAGTATCCCCTCCTCCTCTATTTTTTGGAAAACTTTAAGGAGAATGGGTATTATGTCTTCCCTGTATGTCTGATAAAATTCCGAGGTAAATCCATCTGGCCAAAAAGTCAACCTTTTTAAAAGAAATATGATGGGGAAAATTGTACAATAACTTCTGAGAAAGACTGTCACACCTATTTTCTGAATCAGTGCATGCATAAGAATAGTGGTGTACCTCAGTGGGTAGCATGTGGCAATGTAGCGGTCAAACGCCATCACTAGCAAGATCCCTGACTCATAGATGAAAGTGCAGTGGATTATGAAGAACTGGGCAATGCAGCGACCCAGGGAGATCTCCCCAGCATGGAACCAGAAGATGGCCAGGGCCTGAGGCACTGTGCACGTGGAGAGGACAATGTCTGCTCCGGCCAGCACGCAGAGGAAGAGGTACATAGGCTCATGGAGGCTGCGCTTTGTGAGGATGATGCAGATGAGCAGGCTGTTCCCAAGCAGGGCGATGACATAGGAAATGAGGAAGGGGTTGGAAATCCATATGTGCTGGTCCTCAAGGCCAGGGATGCCCAGCAAGCAGAAGACTGTGTGGCTGACACCAGTGTGGTTTAAGGTAGTCATACTTTTGGATACCACCAGAGACATCACCCCCTATTCACAGTGAGGAGAAAATACAGATTTTCTCAAAATGTTCTGTGTGAAGTCACAAAGAGTCTTTGACATATCTCACACTCTCCATTTTCTTTGAACATGCAGATAAGAAATTTAAAAAGTCAACAGGTTATTTTCTCAACCTCAACCAGTAATAGTCTAATTAAAAGACATATATATCTCCAGCTAATAAAATTAAACATATTACTGTATGTATTTCTCCTACAAACAGAGGATTATGAATATACAAATGAAATCATTATCTGTAACATATATATATGTTCCTTGAAGGAAGGCTGTAACAAGATGTTTCTTGACCTTGTGATGAGCAGTTTATCATAAGGAGAATAATGAAAAGAGAGAGAAGCAGCAGAAGAAAATGTGGGTATTCAAATAAAAGTATAGCATGTTTATGAAACAATGTTCAGCTCCAGGTGGCTGTGCGTGGGGAGTACTGAAGAAAGCAGGCCAGGTGGTTGGATCGACATTTGGCCCAGGTCATGGAAATGAGTTTGAAATCTTTCTGACTTCACTGCATACAATTTCTCATTTATTAAGAGAGTCAAGAGAACTTTAAAGACATTGATCGCACCTGTGTGCCTGAATTGAGGCACTGCTCATGCTCACACCTTAGGGAATTAAGTTTAGAAATGGCTAAATTGGGAAAATAAGGCATATTGCTGTAATGAAAGTGCATGAAATTTGGAAGATTTTTCTGCAGGTGAAAATTTTATCATTTCTCACTTGATGTACATTTGTTTATTCATTATCTCAGTCATTCAGGAAGCAGTAACTATTTTTTAAGCACCATATTACAAACCAGGAATATAGGGGGAAAGGAGAATTTGCCTGAGTCCTGAGGGCTTATGATTTGAGAGAAAACCAAATTTGTAGCCAGACAGGTCGAAGAATTGGAGACAAATGTTAATTCCCCCTATTGAAGAGGTATTTAAAAAGATATAAAAAAAGAAAAGATCCATTGTGTATATGTACCACATCTTCCCAGGTGGGGAAAGACAAGTACCAAATGATTTCACTCATATGTGGAGAATAAGAACAAAAGAAAACTGAAGGAACAAAACAGCAGCAGAATCACAGAACCCAAGAATGGACTAAGAGTTACCAAAGGGAAAGGGACTGGGCAGGAGGGGTGGGAAGGGAGGGACAAGGAGGGGGGGAAGAAAGGGGGCCTTACGATTACCATGTATAATGTGGGGGGGAGCATAGGGAGGGCTGTGCAACACAGAGAAGACAAGTAGTGATTTTACAGCATCTTAACTACGCTGGTGGACAGTGACTGTGAAGGGGTATGTGGGGGGGACTTGGTGAAGGGGGGAGCCTAGTAAACATAATGTTCTTCATGTAATTGTAGATTAATGATACCAAAATAAAAAAAAAAGAAAAGCTCTACTTCAGTAGCTGAGTTATATTTATCCTCATTAACATTTTTTCTTCCACTCCAGTTACCTCCTTACAGCCTCTGATTTTCCTTTCTGCAGAGAAAAATCAGCTCCAACAACCATCTTCCAAGTACTCTGAGGAAGTGTTTTGCCATCAGAGTCGCCAATCAAAGGAAGCCAGTCAACTGGTCTAGGTCAGGGCACTGCATTCCGTAGAGCACATGGAAGTTCTCTCCAGAGACGGTGGCTGACCTTCTGCAGGATAACAAGTGGGATGGCACTGGAGGGACGTAAGGCAGATGTGCTCCACAACTGATCAGGAAAGGAAAGGAGAAAGACAGCAAGAAGGAAAAGGGCATGGGAGACACAATCAACAAAGGCAAGGCTGTAGAGGAGGGCAGATTATGGAAGATGGTGATGGCCACATGTTTGGGGAAAGGGAGCAGCAGAAGAAATTTTATTAATTGAAGCCAGAGGGAGAATCAGGGGACTTCAGAGGTTGAGTATTTGCCCACTCAGTTGGTCTCCTGACCAAGTTAGAATGACTTTCGTCTGACACAGTTCATCCTAAATGCCACACTCAATGCTCCTGTCACACAGGTCTCTTCTCTCACCTGCCCAAGATGTCCTGGTCTGCTTCCTACACCCTGCTTTGGGTAGCCCAGCACAGATCCCAGTAATTCTCAGGGAACTTCTCATATTTTCAAACAGAAGTCTGAAATCTCAGTCAGTATCATTTCTATTTTCTCATGTTCTGTCAAATTGTTAGGACACTTGTCATATAATGGATTACTTCTCTTTATTTTTTTGATTAACTTCAACTGCCCATACAATCTCATCCTCCCTCCCCAGAACTCACCTTCCACTTCTGCTATAAACAATGGCTTTATGACTCTGGTCTTTATTATTCTTTGTGTACACATATCAATAGCCTCCAAGAATCTGGCCTGTCTGGACACATCACCAGCCCAGTCCTTACCTTGATCCTTAAACTACTTCACTCCAGATGTCTAATTCACCCACTAACCTTTATGAAGTCTTCAGGAACAGACATGAGATTGGTGATGAAATTCAGCTTTTTGGAAGCCAGACAGTTGTGCGGTGTATTGTCTTTCATGAAAGGCGTTGAGAGAAGCACTTGTCTCAGGGACCCAGGGGTAAAGCTTTCTCCACCAGCTTTGTCCTCGTCCCAAATGGCCTGCATCCCAGAAACTTAAGTCCATTTCCCCTCCTCCCTATCTTCTCTCCTGCTTCTCCTGTATGCTCTAATCTGCACCCTGCCACCAAGTATTCACATTTATGTTTAAACACAAGAAAATCTGTCCCAGATAAACCAGCCTTGTAATATAGGCCTGTTTTAATACCTAAACTGGTATTAAATATTGAATTAAATTAATTAACATTAAAGTTATTTGCACTCTACAATATCAATGTATGCAATTAAAATGTAGATAACACACAAAGTTTTGCTCTTCATCTAAAGATGATGTTAAAGCTATACTCATCCCTGAAGTGCTTGTTATACTCATATTTTGCAGTCATTAATAATGAGTTTTAATTATTTCCTAAGGGAATATAAATGTCCCTGTACAATTGGTAAAATACATGTGATTCTTGACATTTCTGAAACATTTTTATTTTCTTTGCCTGTCTGTAACTCAGGGGGAAAATATTTTCCCAGCCAGGGGCAAATTACCTTTGAAACCAAAACCAGTCAAAGGGAGAAACAAAGTGAGAGAAGCCCATTTATTGCCTACAAGTAGTTGCCCACTTATGCTCTCCCGACTCTCCCATGACTCATCTGCAAAAAAAGGGACTCAACACAACCTCTCCAGTCCAAATGGGCCATTGCTCCCCCATGTAATCACCTATTGAGATGGAGATGGACTACTTCTCTCCAACCCATGGAAACACCTATTGATATGGAGATGAACAAAGGCCAGGTGAGAGATTCTGGAAATATTGTACTTTTATCACAGCCCACCCCTCAGAAATCTAGCCTCACAGTCTACTCACTCCCCATCTTCTGCAATGGCCCCTGTGCAAGAAAACCGGAGCACTATAAACAGACTAATAATATACCATAACAACAGCAATAAAATGATAATCCTCAAGCCATAAGATTCAGCTAGGTTCAAAGTCCTGTGCAGATTAAGTCCAAACCTCACCCATTCCACAGTCACTCAGTAGCTGAACAGGTAGGGAGTTAAGAGAAATCATCACATGGCAGCTGCAGCCAGGAGGTGGGTCCAGGCCACAGGAACTGTAGAAGAAAATAACCTTAAGGGTGATAAGATACATGTTTTAATGACACCAGCATACTCCAATCATATCTATCAGGTAGGATGCATGCAAGAGAGTGGTCCTATGATAGGACAGTGGCAGGAATAGGATCTCATCCTGCTCTAGTAGACCAGACTTTCACCCGGACTTCCCTGTGGGAGTTAACGAGCAGTCAATACATAGAACTATGAGAGGTACATGCACTGGGGTCATAAAGATAAAAACAAAACTTTCCCATAAGATGCTCTTACCTCCCAGACATTTTGGTTTACTATCATAATACTTGAGGGCCAGTCTGCTGTTACTCCAGGAAGAATTCAAAGACAAATAACCCAATTGAAAACTGGACAAAGGATTTGTATAATCATCAAAGAGGATGAAAAAATAGATAATAAGTATGGAAAGATGCTCAATTTTATTCTTCCTTAGGAAAATGCAAATCAAAAGTACAATGAGGGAAGGCAGAGCCAACATGGTGGCATGAGGAGGACAGTGGGAATCTCCTCCCAAAAACATATATATTTTTGAAAATACAACAGATACAGCTAATCCTAAAAGAGAGATCAGAAGACACAGGAAAACAGCCACACTACATCCACACGTGCGAGAGCCCAGCGCCTGGTGAAAGTGGTAAGATACAACCCCCGGCCCGGCGGGACCCGAGCACGCTTCCCCCCAGCTCCCAGCGGGAGGGAGAGGGATCCCAGGACTGCTAAACACCCAGCCCCAGCCACCCGCACCAGAGTGCAGACACAGTGCATGTGTGGAGGGCTGGAAACTAGGGAAACAGGGCAGCAAGACCTCTGAGTGGGTTCCGAAGCTAATGCCCCTGTGACAAAGAAAAGCGAGTGCTTTTTGAAAGTCTTAAAGGGACAGGGAAGTAACAGCTGGGTGGAAACAACACAGGTCACAGCCCAGTGGCTGGAAATTACAGGGAAAACCGGGCACACTAACCCCCTGGGCAACAGCTCTGAGACCCCTCACAGAGGTAAACAGCCAAACAGCACCCCCGTCCATTACCCCTCTGGGTGCTGCGAAAGTAGAGAAGCAGCCTAAGGCAGACCATGCCCACAGAAAGGGAGATTCCTCCATACCAGCCAGGCAAGACACAAAGACCCAGTCTACACGCAATTACCCAACACAAGCCACTAGGGGTCGCAGTTGTCCCAGTAAAGAAAGGCCAGTAGCAAGTGAAAAGATTGGCCCTCCCAGCTGACAGTCAATAGCACCTGTCAACATTAAAAGGCAAAAAAATATGATCCAGACAAGACTAACCCAGACAGCTTCGGCATCTGCTACATCTTCCCCTGAGAAGGAACCTGGGGAGATAGATTTAACCAGTCTATATGAAAAAGAATTCAAAACAAAAGTCATAACCATACTGATGGACTTGCAGAGAAATAGGCAAGAACTAAGGAAGGAGAATACTGAAATAAAACAAGCTCTGGAAGGACTTCAAAACAGAATGGACGAGATGCAAGAGACCATTAATGGTCTAGAAAACAGAGAACAGGAACGCAGAGAAGCTGATGCAGAGAGAGATAAAAGGATCTCCAGGAATGAAAGAATTCTAAGAGAGCTGAGTGACCAATCGCAACAGAACAATATACGCATTATAGAGGTACCAGAAGAGGAAGAGAGAGAAAAAGGGATAGAAAGTGTCTTTGAAGAAATAATTGCTGAAAACTTCCCCAAACTAGGGGAAGAAATGGCCTCTCAGACTACAGAGGTACACAACTCCCATGACAAGGGATCGAAGGAGGGCAACACCAAGACACATAAAAATTAAAATGGCAAAGATCAAAGACAAGGACAAAGTATTAAAGGCAGCCAGAGAGAAAAAAAAAGGTTACCTACAAAGGAAAACCCATCAGGCTATCATCAGACTTCTCAACAGAAACCCTACAGGCCAGAAGAGAATGGCATGATATACTTAATGCAATGAAACAGAAGGGCCTCGAACCAAGACTACTGTATCCAGCAAGAATAACATTAAAATATGAAGGAGGGATTAAAGAATTCCCAGACAAGCAAAAGTTGAGGGAATTTGCCTCCCACAAACCACCTCTATAGGGCATCCTACAGGGACTTCTCTAGATGGGAGCACTCCTAAAAAGAGCACAGAACAAAATACCCAACATATGAAGAAGGGAGGAGGAGGAATAAGAAAGGAGAGAAATAAAGAATCATCAGACTGTGTTTATAATAGCTCAACAAGCGAGTTAAATTAGATAGTAAGATAGTCAAGAAGCTCACCCTGAACCTTTGGTAACCACAAACTTAAAGCCTGCAATGGCAATAAATTCATACCTTTCAATAATCACCCTAAATGTAAATGGACTGAATGCACCAATCAAAAGACACAGAGAAATAGAATGGATAAAAAAGCAAGATCCATCCATACGCTGCCTACAAGAGACTCACCTCAAACCCAAAGACATGCACAGACTTAAAGTCAAGCAATGGAAAAAGATATTTCATGCAAACAACAGAGAGAAGAAAGCAGGTATTGAAATTCTGGTATCAGACAAAACAGACTTCAAAATAAAGAAAGTAACAAAAGACAAAGAAGGACATTACATAATGATAAAGGGTTCAGTCCAACAAGAGGATATAACCATTATAAATATATATGCACCCAATACAGGAGCACCAACATACCTGAAACAAATACTAACAGAACTAAAGGAGGAAATAGAATGCAATGCATACATTCTAAGAGACTTCAACACACCACTCACTCCAAAGAACAGATCCACCAGACAGAAAATAAGTAAGGACACAGAGGCACTGAACAACATACTAGAACAGATGGACCTAATAGACATCTACAGAATTCTACATCCCAAAGAAACAGGATACACATTCTTCTCAAGTGCATATGGAACATTCTCCAGAATAGACCACATACTAGGCCACAAAAAGAGCCTCAGTAAATTCCAAAAGATTGAAATCCTACCAACCAACTTTTCAGACCACAAAGGCATAAAACTAGAAATAAACTGTACAAAGAAAGCAAAGAGGCTCACAAACACATGGAGGCTTAACCACACGCTCCTAAATAAGCAATGGATCAATGACCAAATCAAAATGGAGATCCAGCAATATATGGAAACAAACGACAACAACAACACAAAGCCCCAACTACTGTGGGACACAGCCAAAGCAGTCTTAAGAGGAAAATATATAGCAATCCAGGCATATATAAAAAAGGAAGAACAATCCCAAATGAATGGTCTAATGTGACAATTATCGAAATTGGAAAAAGAAGAACAAATGAGGCCTAAGGTCAGCAGAAGGAGGGATATAATAAAGATCAGAGAAGAAATAAATAAAATTGAGAAGATAAAACAATAGCAAAAATCAATGAAACCAAGAACTGTTTCTTCGAGAAAATAAACAAAATAGATAAGCCTCTAGCCAGACTTATTGAGAGGAAAAGAGAGTCAACACAAATCAACAGTATCAGAAACGAGAAAGGAAAAATCACGACGGACCCCACAGAAATACAAAGAATTATTAGAGACTACTATGAAAACCTATATGCTAACAAGCTGGAAAACCTAGGAGAAATGGACAACTTCCTAGAAAAATACAACCTTCCAAGACTGACCCAGAAAGAAACAGAAAATCCAAACAGACCAATTACCAGCAACGAAATTGAAGTGGTAATCAAAAGACTACCAAAGAACAAAACCCCCGGGCCAGATGGATTCAACTCAGAATTTTATCAGACATATAGGGAAGACATAATACTCATTCTCCTTAAAGTTTTCCAAAAAATAGAGGAGGAGGGGATACTCCCAAACTCATTCTATGAAGCCAACATCACCCTAATACCAAAACCAGGCAAAGACCCCACCAAAAAAGAAAACTACAGACCAACATCCCTGATGAACGTAGATGCAAAAATACTCAACAAAATATTAGCAAACCAAATTCAAAAATACATCAAAAGGATCGTACACCTTGACCAAGTGGGATTCAACCCAGGGATGCAAGGATGGTACAACATTCGAAAGTCCATCAACATCATCCACCACATCAACAAAAAGAGAGACAGAAACCACATGATCATCTCCATAGATGCTGGAAAAGCATTTGACAAAGTTTAACATCCATTCATGATAAAAACTCTCAGCAAAATAGGAATAGAGGGCAAGTACCTCAACAAAATAAAGGCCATTTATGATAAACCCACAGCCAACATTATATTGAACAGCGAGAAGCTGAAAGCATTTCCTCTGATATCGGGAACCAGACAGGGATGCCCACTCTCCCCACTGTTATTTAACATAGTACTGGAGGTCCTAGCCATGACAATCAGACAAAACAAAAAAATACAAGGAATCCAGATTGGTAAAGAAGAAGTTAAACTGTCACTATTTGCAGATGACATGATACTGTACATAAAAACCCTAAAGACTCCACCCCAGAACTACTAGAACTGATATTGGAATACAGCAAAGTTGCAGGATACAAAATCAACACACAGAAATCTGTGGCTTTCCTATACACTAACAATGAACCAACAGAAAGAGAAATCAGGAAAACAATTACATTCACAACTGCATCAAAAAAAATAAAATACCTAGGAATAAACATAACCAAAAAGTGAAAGACTTATATTCTGAAAACTACAAGTCACTCTTAAGAGAAATTAAAGGGGACACTAACAGATGGAAACTCATCCCATGCTCGTGGCTAGGAAGAATGAATATCGTCAAAATGGCCATCCTGCCCAAAGCAATATACAGATTTGATGCAATCCCTATGAAACTACCAGCAACATTCTTCAATGAACTGGAACAAATAATTCAAAAATTCATATGGAAACACCAAAGACCCCGAATAGCCAAAGCAATCCTGAGAAAGAAGAATAAAGTAGGGGGGATCTCACTCCCCAACTTCAAGATCTACTATAAAGCCATAGTAATCAAGACTATTTGGTACTGGCACAAGAGCAGAGCCACAGACCAATGGAACAGACTAGAGAATCCAGACATTAACCCAGACATATATGGTCAATTAATATTTGATAAAGGAGCCATGGACATACAATGGCGAAATGACAGTCTCTTCAACAGATGGTGCTGGCAACACTGGACAGCTACATGTAGGAGAATGAAACTGGACCATTGTCTAACCCCATATACAAAAGTAAACTCAAAATGGATCAAAGACCTGAATGTAAGTCATGAAACCATTAAACTCTTGGAAGAAAACATAGGCAAAGACCTCTTAGACATAAACATGAGTGACCTCTTCTTGAACATATCTCCCTGGGCAGGTAAAACAACAGCAAAAATGAACAAGTGGGACTATATTAAGCTGAAAAGCTTCTGTACAGCAAAAGACACCATCAATAGAACAAAAAGGAACCCTACAGTATGGGAGAATATATTTGAAAATGACAGATCCGATAAAGGCTTGATATCCAGAATATATAAAGAGCTCATACGCCTCAACAAACAAAAAACAAATAACCCAATTAAAAAATGGGTAGAGGAACTGAACAGACAGTTCTCCAAAAAAGAAATACAGATGGCCAACAGACACATGAAAAGATGCTCCACATCGCTAATTATCAGAGAAATGCAAATTAAAACTACAATGAGGTATCACCTCACACCAGTAAGGATGGCTGCCATCCAAAAGACAAACAACAACAAATGTTGGCAAGGCTGTGGAGAAAGGGGAACCCTCCTACACTGCTGGTGGGAATGTAAATTAGTTCAACCATTGTGGAAAGCAGTATGGAGGTACATCAAATTGCTCAAAACAGACTTACCATTTGATTCAGGAATTCCAGTCCTAGGAATTTACCCTAAGAATGCAGCAATCAAGTTTGAGAAAGACAGACGCACCCCTATGTTTATTGCAGCACTATTTACAATAGCCAAGAATTGGTAGCAACCTAAATGTCCATCGATAGATGAATGGGTAAAGAAGATGTGGTACATATACACAATGAAATACTACTCAGCCATAAGAAAAGGGCAAATCCTACCATTTGCAGCAACATGGGTGGAGCTGGAGGGTATTATGCTCAGAGAAATAAGCCAAGCAGAGAAAGAGAAATACCAAATGATTTCACTCATCTGTGGAGTATAAGAACAAAGGAAAAACTGAAGAAACAAAACAGCAGCAGAATCGCAGAACTCAAGAATGGACTAACAGGTACCAAAGGGAAAGGGACTGGGGAGGATGGGTGGGTAGGGAGGGATAAGGGGGGTGAAGAAGAAGGGGGGTATTAAGATTAGCATGCATGGGGGGGTGGGAGAAAGGGGAGGGCTGTACAACACAGAGAAGACAAGTAGTGATTCTACAACATTTTGCTATGCTGATGGACAGTGACTGTAAAGGGGTTTATAGGGGGGACCTGGTATAGGGGAGAGCCTAGTAAACATAATATTTGTCATGTAAGTCTAGATTAATGATAACAAATAAAAAAAAAAGCCGCTCCTGTGTGGTGACCTCCAATGAGTACTACACAATGGTATAAAGGGCATATAAAAGTGTAGGCAAAGGGTCTGTTTGTGTTTATACAGAAGATCAAAGCCTAATTTTGCTACCCCGAAAATGAACTAAGATACGATATGAAAAAGAACTACCAACATCTGCACTCTCTGGAAGACTCGTGCCAGAAGATGATCATCAAAAATACCCAACAAAGATCCACGTGCTGCTACAGCTGTAGATGCACTCATCCCACCGGTTCCTGGACTTGCCATGGGAATGAAGAAGGAGATATCTAAGCTGGCCTGTGCATACAGTAAAACAACAAATTTGACTGGATCTATACTGTTGGAACTCAACCAAGAATTAGGAGAAGTGCAAATTGTAGCACTCCGAAATCTTACAACTACAGACTATCTACTGTTAAAAGAACATATGGGATGTGACCAGTCCCCAGGAATGGGTTGTTTTAATTTGTCTGATTTCTCTCAGACTGTTCAACTTCAGTTGGACAATATCCACCATATCATAGATAAGTTTTCACAAATGCCTAAGGTGCCTAACTGGTTTTTTTGGTTTCACTGGAGATGGCTGGTAATTATAGGTCTGTTTTGGTTATGTAACTGTACTCCTATTATGTTAATGTGTGTGTGCAATTTAATTAGTAGTTTAAAACGTTTACATGCTGAAGTTACTCTACAAGAAGATATGCCAAAGAAATAATTAATCTTCCCATGTTTTCTTCCGCCTGCTACTTCTATAGCTTTTCTTCTTCCTTCCTAATTACAACCCTTAAATAGAATTTGTGCCTCATATTGAATTTACCGAGTATCATAATTCTTCAAAGTGGTAAAGATATCTCAAGACAAATGCTGGGCATAGAAGCCACAGGGCATAAATATGCAAAGAAGTAAAATGCTAACCTTTTCAAACAATATTGCTTCTCTCTCACTTACCAACTTTACATTTACCTGTATGGCCCCTGAAGATGACTGGTTAGCCAGAGACAGGTAAGATTCCTCAAGGGAGGAACAACCTAAGACAGGCACAGTCGCAGGGGGCCATCAGGTGAGAAATTGGGGATCAACATAGGTGAGGCTTAGGACCTCACCCCCCTGTTCTGAGAGAAATCTTCTGCATAAGTGGATGTTTTATTGCCCTTGTCTAGCTTGGATTAACACATAGTCTACAGGCACACACCTGATCATCTACATTTGCTCTCTTACAACACTAAACTATGTTTTCTATCTTTATCTTGCATCTACCTACCACTTCAGCATTTTATTAAAAATGATAATAATAAAGAGAGAAATGTGGTATCCACATATAAATCAAGTATAAAAATCAAACTAATATTCATATTTGAACTGATTGTTTATAGTTCATAATGCATGAGCAACACCGAAAGTTCGTGTGATGACTGCCCTTGTACTGTTCACCATGTAACTTATTCACTATGTAAGAATTTGTTCTCCATGTAAGAAATTGTTCATTATGCTTCAGAAGATTGAAGACTGATGAAAATTAGGCTTGGGATGGATTAATGATTGTGCATTGAGCATTGACTCCCCTATACAGAATTTTATTGTTGTTAACAACCATTTGATCAATAAATATGAGAGATGCCCTCTCAAAAAATAAAAAGTACACACTTCCAATTGTAAAATAAATAAGTAACCTGGATGTAATGTATAGCATAAGGAATATAGTCAAAATATTGTAACAACTTTGTATGGTGATAGCTGGTAGCTAGAATTATCATGTATATAAATGTTGAATCACTGTGTTGTACACCTGAAACTAATGTAATACTGTGTGTCAACTACCCTTCAATAAAAAATAATTATCTACAAAAAAAAAAAAAAAGTACAATGAGGAATAGATGGAAGAGTAGGTAGGGAAAGCAGAAACCACCTCCCATGTACACCCAAGGAAGCATCTACAGCAAATACAACCAACCCTGAAAATGACCTGAAGACTGCAAAACAGGCTGTCTACACCTGCTGAGGAAGAGAAGACCACTTTGAGAAAAGTAAAGTGGCAGAGCCACAGTGAATCGGGAGACAAGGTCTTTCCCCATACCAGCCCACAAACAGGAGGGAGAGGAATGAAGCAAGGAGGGTATAAGTGTTCAGAAATCCTGCACACTTGGCCCTGGATATGTGCTCTGGAAACACGAGCCCACAATGCACTGGGCATTGATGATTTATGGGGCTGGACACTAGGGAGAGTTGGAACATTCTGGGAGGCTGAGACTCCTGTCACCTGTGGAGGTCAGGAATGTCTACACTGATCCCTAACAAAGGGGCCACAGTTTAAAAGATTTGCCAGCAGCAGGAAGTGTGACAAAGTGGTAAGAGTGGGAGGGAGTTCCTCCTAGAACCGAAAGGGCAGGTGATAATACTTCCCCAGCACTCCCTAGTTCAGCTGGTGGAATGCCTTCAGGAGACAGCTCCAAACACTCCATCTCCCTCACTGGCAGCTCAGCCCCGCAGCTCAGCCCCGCAGCAGTGCTCCCCTGTGCAACCTTCCCAACCACTGTAACTGGCCTAGCAGCAGCTGCCATTGTTTCCCAGCAGGTAGAAGGCAGCCCCACCCACAAAGATCCAGCAGAAGCACCTCCAGACAAACAAAGGGCAAAACGACGTGAACTGTCACCCTCTGCCGATAGATCTCAGACACTGCCCTAGACAGGCAGAAAGATGGCCCCATCCACAGCCCACCAAAAGGGGAACAAGGCACTGGTGAGCAGAAAAGGCTGTCTTCTTCATAAAGCTATTACTTTTTAGACCAGGAGGCATAACATAATTTGGCATAATTCAATCTATCTAATACAAAGAAAGAAAGACAGAAACCTAGAAAAATGAGGAGGCAAAGGAATATGTTCCAAACAAAAGAACAAAATAAAACACAAGAAAGAGGACTAAATTAAATGAAGATCACTAATTTTCCTAATAAGGATTTCAAAGTAACAGTCATATAGATACTCACTCACCTGGGGAAAAGAATTGCTGATCTCAGTGAAAACATCAACAAAGAGAGAGAAGATTTGAGAAAGAGCCACTAAGAGCTGAATAATACAATAGCTATAGTGAAAAGTACAATGGGGGTAATGAATAGTAAATTGTGGCAAGTAGAGGAGGCAATCAATGAGATGGAAATTAGTAAACAGGAAAATAAAGCTGAAGAATTGAGAAAAATAGAATCTCTAAAAATGAGAAGATGTTGAGAGCTTTGTGACAACTCCAAATGAACCACTATTCACATAATAGGGATACAAGAAGGAGAGGGGAGAAAGGCGTAGAAAGTCTATTTGAAGAAACAATTACTGAAAACATCTGTAATCAGGGGAAAGAAATAGAAACCCACATCCTGAAAGCACAAAGAGCACCTAACAAAAGGAGCCTCAGGAAGACAACACACCAAGACATATTGTAATTAAAAGGGAAAAGTTTAAGGATAAAAAGAGAATCTGAAAAGCAACAAGAGAGAGGCAGACAGTTACAAACAAGGGGAAACTCCATAAGTTTATGAGCATATTTCTCAGTGGAAACTGTATAGGCCAGAAGAGAGTGGTATGAAATACTGAATGTATTGAAATAACCGACAACCAAAAATCTTCTATTCAAAAGGTTATATTCTGTGAATATCAGAATGGAAGGAGAGTGTAACAGGTTCCCACTTAAATGAAAGTTTAAAGAATTCACCACCACTAAATCAGCCTTGTAGTAACTTCTGTAGATGGAAAAGTTCTTGAGCCTAAATATTTTTATTCAGTGAAAATAAACCTACAGTAAAGGTAGTAGACCAATTACTTGCTAAACAAGTAGGAAGTTACATAAAAAAATAGTAAAATCAACTATATGAAAAATCAGTAAAGGGATACACAAAAGATGGAGATTGTGGCATGTTATGCATAAAATGTAGGAGGAAGAATAAAAAAGTAGTACTTTTAGACTGTATTCAAAATAGAGTGAACAACAACTTAATATAGGCTGTTATAAATTTAGGAAACTTTTAGACTGTGCTCAAAAAACAGTGAATCACTTAATATAGACTGTTATACATTTAGAAAACTATCTATTAATCTCATGGTAACCAAAAACCTAATGCATGTAAGAGATACACAAAAAATTTAAAAAAGAAACCCAAGCATAACCATCAAATAACAAGGGAAAAGAATAAGAGAGGAAAAAAAGAAACAGAGAGGAACTACAAAAACCACCATAAAATAATGAACAAAATGGCAGTAATACTTGTGTAATAATTATCTTAAATGTAAATGGACTGAATGAACCAATGAAAAGACACAAGGTGGCAGAATGGATAAAGAAACAAGACCCATTTGTGTGCTGCCTACAAGAGACTCATTTCAGATCTAAAGACATACACAGACTAAAAGTGAAGGAATGCAGAAAAATATTTGTGCAAATAATAAGGAGAAAAAGGCAGGAGTAACAGCATTTATATCAGACAAAATAGACAAAACAAAGTAATAAGAGACAAAGACATTACATAATGGTAAAAGAGTAAGTCCAACAAGGGAATTGAACAATTGTAAACATCTATGCAACCAACATAGGGTACCTAAATATATAAAACAAATACTAATAGACCTAAGGGGGAAAATAGACAGCAACACAATCATATTATGAGACTTTTAACAATCCACTTACATCAATGGACAGATCACACTGACAGAAAATAAGTAAGGAAACAAAGGTGTTGAATGACACTTTAGACCAGATCGACTTAACAGATATATACAGAACATCCCACCCAAAAGGAACAGGATACACATTTTTTATCAAATGCACATGGAATATTCTCTAGACCAAGTCACATATTAGAGCACAAAAAGAGCCTCAATAAATTTAAAAAGATTGATATCATATCAAACATCTTTCTACATCAGAAGAGTATGAAACTAGAAAACAAATTCATGAAGAAAAAAACACAAACACATAGGAGCTACACAACATACTTCTAAATAATCAATGAATCAATGAACAAATCACAGAAGAAATCAAGCAATACATGGAGAGAAATGGAAACAGAAATAAAACTGTTCAAAATATGTAGAATGCCACAAGAGCAGTTCTAAGTCGGAAGTACACAGTAATACAGGCCTGCTTCAACAAACAAGAATAATCCAAAATAAACAGTTTAAACTCACAAATAAAGGAGCTAGGAAAAGAAGAAGAAATGAAACCCAAAGTTAGAAGAAGGAGGGACATAATAGAGATCAGAGCAGACATAAATAGAGAAGAATAAAGCAATAGAGAAAAAAGCAATGAAATCAAGAGCTGGTTCTTTGAGAACATAAACAAAATAGACAAACCCCCAGCAAGCCTTATTAATAAAAAAAGAGAAAGGACACATATAAACAGAATAAGAAATGAAAAAGAAGTTATAACTGACACCACAGAAATACAAAGAATTATTAGAGAATTCTATACCAATAAATAGGACAACCTAGAAGAAATGGACCAAGTCCTAGAAAAGTACACATTCTAAGACCCAGGAAGAAACAGAAAATTTGAACAGATCAATTACCAGTAACAAAATTAGACTAGTAATCAAAAAGCTCCCAACAAACAATGTTCCACTACCAGATCCCTTCATGGGTGAATTATACCAAACATTTAAAGAAGAGCTAATACTTATCCTTCTTAAAGTTTTCCAAAAATCAGAAGAAGAGGGAATACTTCCACCTCATTCTATGAGGCAAGCATCACTCTAATACAAAAACCAAACAAAGACACTACAAAAAAAAAACTACAGACCAATATCCCTAATGAACGTAGATGCAAAAATTCTCAACAAACCATTAGCAAACTGAATTAAAAAATACGTCAAAAGGATCATCTATCACAAGCAAGTGGGTTTATTCCAGGAATGGAAGGATGGTACAGTATTCATAAATCAATCAATATCATACACCACATTAACAAAAGGAAGGATAAAAAACCATACGACCATTTCAATAGATGCTGAAAAAGCATTTGACAAAATTCAACATCCATTCATGATAAAAACTCTCAACAAAATGGGTATAGAGGGCAAGTACCTCAACATAATGAAAGCCATATATAACCAACCCACAACTATCATCATACTTAATGGCAAAGAGTTTAAAGCTTTTCTTTTCCTTTAAGATCAGGAACAAAACAAGGATGCCTAGTCTCACCACTTTTATTCAACGTAGTACTGGAAATCCTAGTCATGGCAATCAGACAAGATAAAGAGATGAAAGGCATCCAATCTGGTAATGAAGAGTCATCACTATTTACAGATGACATGATATTATACATAGAAAACACTAAAGACCCCACCAAAAACTATTAGAATGACTGGATTCAGAAAAGTTGCAGGATACAAAATTAATATACAGAAATCTGTGGCATTCCTATATACTAACAGCACCTAGCAGAAGGAGAAATCAGGAAACAATTCCATTCACAAATGAATCAAAAAAATAAAATATGTAGGAATAAACCTAACCAAGGAGGTGAAAGACCCATACTCTGAAAAATGCAAGATACTCATGAGAGAAATTAAAGAAAACACAACTAAATGGAAATCTATTCCACACTCATAGATAGGAAGAATTAATATTGTCAAAATGGCCATCCTACCCAAAGCAATTTTCAAATTCAATGCAATCCCTATTAAAATACCAACAGCATTTTTCAATGCAAAAAATCCTAAAATTTATAAGGTATCATGAATAGGCAAAGCAATCCTGAGAAAGAAAGCTGTGGGTATTATGTTATCTGACTTTAAGCTGTACTACAAAGCTACAGTAATCAGAAAAGTATGGTACTAGCACAAGGACAGATCCATAGGTCAGTGGGACAGGCTAGAGAGCCCAGACATAAACCTGTACAATATATAGTCAATTAATATATGATAAAGGACCCATGAATATACAATAGGGAAAGGACAGCCTCTTCTATACTGATGTTGGGGACACTGGACAACTATATGCAAGAGAATGAAACTGGATTACTGTGTAACTCCATACCCAAAAGTAAGCTTAAAATGGATCAAAGACCTGAATGTAAGATATGACACAATAAAACTCTTGGGAGAAAACATAGGCAAAAATCTCTTAAACATAACTATGATCAAGTTTTTCCTGGACACACCTCCTCAGAAAAGGGAAACAAAATAAAAAATGAACATACAGGACTACATCAAACTAAAAAGCTTCTGTACAGCAAACCACATCATCAACAGAACAAAAAGGCAAACTACAGTATGGGATAATACATTCATGAAGAATTCATCCAACAAGGAGTCAATTTCCAAAATATATGAAGAACTCATATGCCTCAACACTAAAAAAAAATAAACTGATTAAAAAATGTATTAAGACATTTCTGAATAGACGTTTCTCCAAAGAAGAAACACAGATGGCCAATGGGCACATGAAAAGATGCTCCACATAGCTAATCATCAGGGAAATGTAAATCATAACCCAGTGTAATATCACCTCACACCACTTAGAATGACCATTATCCAAAAGATAAGAAATAACAAGTGTTGGCAAGGATGTGGAGAAGTGGAACCCTGTTGGTGAGAATGTCAATTGGTGCAACCACTGTGGAAAGGAGTATGGAGATTCCTCAGACTAGAAATACCATGCAACACAGTAATTACACTTTTAGGAATTTACACAAAGAAAACAAAATCCTAGATTTGAAAAGATATAGGCATCCCCAAGTTTATCACCACATTATTTACAATAGCCAAAATATGGAAGCTACTTAAGTGTCCATCAGTAGATGAATGAATAAAGAAGTGGTATGTATATACAATGAAATATTATTCAGCCATGAAAAGAGAAATCCTGTCATTTGCCACATCACGGATGGATCTAGAAGTTGTTATTCTCAGTGAAATAAACCAGGCAGAGAACAAGAAATATTCTATAATTTCACTAATTTTTGGAATATAAAAATAAAACAAAACAAAATGAACAAAAACAGCAGCAGACTCAAGACACTGAGAGGTGACTAGGATTGCCATGGGGAGAGGCTTGGGGTGGATGGATAGGAAGGGTGAGGGAGTAAAGGGGCACAAAAATTCTCAATCATAATATGTTGATCACAGAGAAAGTAGTATATCATGGAGAATATAGCCAGTGATTCTATAATATCTATGTTGGCAGATAATAACCACACTAGTAGGGGTAAGGAATTAATATGGGTAACTGTTAAACCATGGCTTATATACTTGAAACCAGTATGATTGTATGTAAATGATAATTCAGTAAAAAGTAGATGAATGGATAAAGAAGAGATGGTACATATACACAATGGAATATTATTCAGCCATAAAAAACATACCCTGTCATTGACAACAATGCAGAAGGACCTAGCAGGCATTATTCTAAGTAAAATAAGCCAGGTGGAGAGAGGCAAATACCATATGATTTCACTTGTGGGATCTAAAAACCAAACAAAACAAAGCAAAATGAATAAAATAGCGGTAGACTCACAGACATGGAGAAGTGACTGGTGGTTATCACGGGGGAGTGGGGGTGTTCAGGTGGATGAAGGACATGAGGGAGGAAGATATAGAGGCACAAAATCTCAGTCATAATATAAGATGGTCACAGGGATGGAAGTGCAGCATGGAGAATATAGTCAATGGTTCTGTAACACTTTTCTATTGGGACAGATAGTACCTGCACTAGTTGGGGTGAGGATTTAATAATGTGTGTAACTGCTGAATCATGGATGTATGCTTGAAACCAATACATAATATATATCAACTATACTTCCATTTAAATAAAAAGAGTTATGGAGGCCATTAATAAAAGAAATTGCTAAAAGAGATGAAATTGTTAGGGGACTATGTAAGTCTGATAGAACCTTTTTATTCTTTTATGTATGTGTCTATTTTTAATTAAAGTAAATAATAAAAAATTAAAAATACAGTGAGATACCACTTCACATATACTAGGATGAGTATAATAAAAAGATAAATAATAAGGGTTGAGGATGTGGAGACATTGAAACTTTCAACTTTGTTGGTGGGAATGTAAAATGGCACAGCAACTTTGGATTTTGAGAGTTTCTCAAAAAGTTAAAGACAGAGTTACCTATCCACTATCCATATTTTACCACAATTCTACTCCTAGGTATGTACCTAAGTGATATGAAAATGTATGTCCATTCAAAAATGTATATTTCAGTGTTCATAGCACCATTATTCTACAAAAATCCCATAGCTAACAGTACACTACATGTTGAAACACTGAATGCTTTCCCTCTATGAGGAAGAAGCCGAGGATGTCAATATTTGCCACTCCTATTCAATGTCATCGTGGAGATTTTAATGCAGTAAGGAAAGTAAAATACAAAAAGGCAAACACACTGGAAATAAAGAAATAAACTTATCTTTATTCACTTACAAAATCCTCTCACACAAAATAAACCTACAAAATCTGGTAAAGCATAATGTTGGATTTGTTAATGTTACAGAATACAGATCAATATGAAAATATCAATGGTATTTCTATATATGAGAAAAGAAGAATTGAAAATACACATTTTAAAATTTCCACTTATTTGTACTCAAAGAATGAAGGTTTGGAACATGAAAAGTAGACATAAAAAAAATGAAAGAAAAGGTCTCTGGTGCTTAAAACTACAAAACACTGTTAACATAAACCAAAGAATACCTACACAGATATAGAGATAAATCATGTTTGTGGATTTGGAAGACACAACATGATAAAATACAAATTGTTCCACATCTGATCTGTATATTCAATACAATACCAATAAAAAAATCCCACCATGATTTTCTGTACACATTTATAAGCTAATTTAAATATTTATATAGAAAACCAAACAAATGATAATAGTTAAATAATTTAAAGAACAAAGTTGGAGAGCTAACACTACTTTGTTTCATGAATGTGTGGGTAGCATTGGAGAATGCATGGCATATCAATCAACGGAACAGAATAGAACATTCAGAAACAAACCCATACATGTGATAAATTTGTTTAGCAAAGGTACAAAAGCAAATCAATGGAGAAAGGACAGTCTTTTCAACAAATAGTACTTGAACATTTAGATATCCATATGCAAAATAGTGAACCTCAATGCCTATTTCACACTCCATCCATACATTAACTTAAAATGGATCACAGACCTAAATGTAAAAGCTAAACTTATGAAACTTCTAAAAGATGTAAAAGAAAAAGTTTTGATGTAGAATTATGCAAAAGTGTCTTAGCTACCACTTCAAAAACATGACACTTAAAAGAAAAAAATAAGTGAAATGCCATCAAAATTAAGAATTTATCCTCTTTTAATGACACTTTTTAAAAATGGAAACACAAGTCATAGAGTGAAAGAAAATATGTACCAGTCACAGATCAGATCCAGAATAAAGGCCTCACAAACTCCATAAAAAAAACAACATAATACAAATGGTTTAAATACTTGAACATATATTTCACCAAAGATGTACATATGGCATATAACTACTTAAAAATATGTTCAATGCCACTAATCATTAGGGAAATGTAAATTAAGCTACACTAATGTACCAATAACTACCTATTAGAAGGCTAAAAATAATTTAAAATCATGGTACCAGGTGCTGATGAGTCTGTGGGGAAATCACAGCCCATCCAATCCATTGCTAATGGAAATGCATAATGGAAAAGCTACTTTAGAGAGTAGTTTATATTCTCTAAATATTTTGTAAAGTTAAACACATATCTTGCCTGTGGTGGCAATCTTACTCTTAGATTTTTAGCCAAAAGGAATGTCAGTTAATGTTTTTTGTATATCAAACATGCATGATACTTTTAATAGTTTTTGTCCAGCAAAACTTGAAAAACAATCCCAATGTCCTAGGAAACCCTGTCACATCCATACAATGGAATACTGCTAGTAATGAATAGGAATGAGATACTGCTACCTATACAACATGGATGGATTTCAAATGCTTTGTGCTAAGTGAGATAATCTAGACCCAGAAAGGTACATACTGCTTGATTCCCTTATTAGGACATTTTAGAGAAACAGAAATTCACATGCAGAAAAGAGATAAATGCCTTGGCTACCAGGGTTCTGGGAGTAGCTGACTAAAAAGAGGCACCTGGGTGTGGTTCAGAAGTGAGATGAAACTGTTCTGTATCTTTATTGTGATAGTAGTTAAGTGCTTATTGAAACTCACAGAAATCTAAACTAAAAAAGTAAATTTCACTCTATTAAGTGATATCTTTAAAACAAAAATATAATTGAAAGTGGTATCTTAATGTTGCACATTACCATTGGATTCCATTCAATTTAGGGAAAACAGGAATTATCCTAGAACTAATAAAAAGTGCATTTAAAAATTTTTTGCACATGTGAATGCACATTCAACCATTTAAACACAATTTAAGCCACAACCCAGTCACATATACATAATGTAAAATTTTTCAAGAATCTTTCCTTTAATACACCTTTAAGGACACAAAATACAGGAAATGTTTATTAATGCTTATGTTCACAATTTTTCTATGTGGGCAATAAGTTGGATGTAAATATTCCATGAAATTCCAGTAGTTAACTAAGATACAGTAACCACATAATGGTATGCTACATACTTATTAAACAATATTTCTATGATGTTCTTAATGCCAAAGAAAAAAATTATTATATAACATAAAGTAAAAAGAGAAAGGCATAATATACTTACACATGTGAAATATTTAAAAATATGTTTACATGACAAAAATATTTGTGATGGCAAACTGTTTTGCTAATGGATATGATTAGTGGTTATTAATATGACCACTTTGTTATTCTGTATTTTTTGATCAACAGGTATTTTTGAAATTATGACTGTAATTATTCAGTGCTAAATTAAGTAGTTGCAAAATGATTTAATTACATTAAAATAATATAATTGTTTGATTTTCAAAAACTTCTATGGAACACAAAAGAAACAAAGGGAAAGACGTGTTCCTCTTGCATGACTGAAATTAATGAACAGGTGGAATGATGAAATGTTTTAAGAAACATTCCTTTCTTGGACAACTGAAAATTTTGAACTATACCACAGTTATTAATAATGAAATGGTTAGGTATAACAGGGTTATTCTGATAAACTGGTATATTTTACACCCAGCTAAAAATATGTTTAAAATGCAATAAATACTTGTAGACCTATGTGGAAAATGTAGTTTAAGATACATTAAAAAAATATAGAATTCACAGAATGTGTATGTAATTTAGGTACGAATAGTTTCAGATATATAAAAATATATTTAAAAGCAAAGACTAAAGGTAAAATACGTGAATAGAAGTAATAAATACAACATCTTATTGCATTTCATTAACTCTATTTTAAAGAGAAAATTCATACTTTTATAATTTACAAAGAATGGTATTTTACACAACTTTATTTAGAGCCTGTTCTTCAGATGATATAATGGACACTAGGGAAGTAATTTATACAGAATGCTGAGCCTGCACTCAATTGGGAAAGGAACAGTATAATTAGCACAATGATATGATATAAATGCTCTTTAACTAGTATGCTTGACTAAATTATATATTGGCACATCTTGTACAAACACAATAAGAGGTAATAATATGCTAGCAGAGTGTGTGTTTTTGGCATGGGAATATAGCCATATTTCTTAGTTAAGTGAGAAAGGTGCATTCCAGAAAAGTAGGTGGATTATGGTCAAGTTAAAACTATTTATCTACCTGCACTCATATACACATTAGAAAAAATATAAAAGTCTTCTGTAAAATTATATTAGAAGTGAATATATCTATGTTTTAAAAAATGGATGATTTTGAATATATTTATTTCTAATATACTGTCTAAGGTAGGGTAGTGAGAAGGTTCCAGAATGAGAGAATGCTTGACTATACTAAATGCAGCCGATGTGTCCTGTGGGATGTACACTGAGTACTGACCAGTGGATTCAGCAGTGTGGGGGGTGCTGTGACATGCTGTACAATGGCATAGGAAAAGTATCTGACTGGAATGAGTTAAAAAAAATAGAGACACATATTGAATCCTGAATATATACACAACTCTTTCAAGGTGTTTTACCATGTTGGAGACAGAAAAGGAGAAGGATGGGGATGAAGAAGAAGGAGGGAGAGAGGTGGAGGAAAGGCTACCAGGGAATTCAGGGGCCATGGGTTTTTACCTGCTTCCCTCTCTTCTTCCCTCCCTCCGTTCCTTCCTTTGCAAAGGACAAATAACAGAATGTGTACAGTTAGAGGAGAGCCTGTGAAGAATAAAAATTTGTGGTAGAGAGGACAGAGCAAAGAATCTGCAACCTCCCAAGGCAGAGGAGGAATGAGGACTACTTCACATGGAACAAACCAGGGAAGAATAGTCCAGCAATTATCTACAATTCATCTCTGTCTAAATGTCTATCTAGGGTTATAAACCAAGAGTGGTTTGTTTCTCATACTCTGCAACAAAAAAGCTCATTGATAAAGAAATTGACCTCATATTAATCAGAGTCCTTGAAAAAAGCTCCCCTATGGACTTGCTCTGGAAAATTATGCTCATTGATATATTCATCTAGCCTCAGCTATCCCTCATCTACTAGGGCTGCTGAAGCTCAACTCACATATGGCAAGGAATGTGGAGAAAATCTGTAGTTTGGGATCCATTTCCAAAATCACATATTTTTTGGACATAAGACATGAGTAACCCGGTCCTGGATCTGTTTGGTCTTGATCCCATAAATGATGGGGTTCAGCATAGGAGGAGCCAGAGTGCAGACATTGGCCAGCAGGACATGGATATGGGGTGGGATGTGGCGTCCAAACCGCTGAGTGAGCACTGAGAAGATCCCAGGCCCATAAAAGAGGAGGATGACACACACATGGGAGCCACATGTGTTGAGGGCTTTGTGGCGAGCATCTAGAGAAGGGATGCGGAAGACAGCATGAAGTATAAACATATATGAAACAAAAATTAGCACGACATCTAAAATCACTGTTAACATTAGCAGGAAAAACCCATACCAGATGTTTACTCGTATGTCATCACAGGAAAACTTGGCCAAGCCAATGTGCTCACAACCAGTTGTTGGAAGGATGTTAGTTCTGCAGAAAGTCAGTCTTTTCAAAAGAAATATTATGGGAAATACTGTAATGTAACTTCTCAGAAAGACAGTCAAACCAATTTTCCCAATTAATGCATGTGTAAGCATAGTGGTGTATCTCAGTGGGTAGCATATGGCAATGTAGCGGTCAAACGCCATCACCAGCAGGATCCCTGACTCAGACATGAATGTGGAAGTCAGGACAAAGACCTGAGCAATGCAGCGACCCAGGGAGATCTCCCCAGCACGGAACCAGAAGATGGCCAGGGCCTGAGGCACTGTGCATGTGGAGAGGACAATGTCTGCTCCGGCCAGCATGCAGAGGAAGAGGTACATGGGCTCACGGAGGCTGCGCTTTGTGAGGATGATGCAGATGAGCAGGCTGTTCCCAAAGAGGGCGATGACATAGGAAATGATGAAGGGGATGGAAATCCACATGTGCTTGTCCTCAAGGCCAGGGATGCCCAGCAAGTGGAAGACTGTGTGGCTAACACCAGTGTGGTTTAAGGAAGTCATGCCTGGGGCACCCACCAGAGACATTACTACTTATCCACAGACAGAGGAAAACACAGATTTTCCTGTGATATGCTCTGTGAAGGTACCAGGAGCTACTGCCATATTCTATACTTCCAATACCTGTGAACATGCAAATAATAAGACACATACAAAGGTGAAAAGGATATGTTGTCTTTCCTCAGTGAGTAATAGTCCAAGTAAAAGATATACATGATTCCGACTAATCAAAGTCATGCCATTGTTATGTACTTCTACAGAAGGTTATGAATATATACTGCAAACCAGTGTGTATGTCTGGAAGGCAGTATACAGATGATATATGAACTTGAGCTTGAGTATTTTCACATAAGATAAGAAGAATGAAAAGTGGGAATCACTATAAGAAATGTTTGCATTCTTGAAATATTCTTAGCTCAGAGTGGCTGATGCATTGGGAGTGCTGGAGAGAGGAAAGAAGAGGTAATTTTCCTGATGGTGAAGGGCCTTATCAAACTTGATATTTTGTCTCCATCCTAAGGGTTACCTCCATCCTAAGTGGTATCTCAAAACATCTATTAAATAGCTAAGTTATACATTATTTGTTCCACTCCAGGTTCAGTTTTTTGGTGTCCCTGTATTTTAACTACTGGGGAGGAAATCAGCCCCTGTCACAATCCCCTCTTTGGTAAGAAAGATTGCTCTTCCATTGGAGTTACATGCTGGGGGAGTCCAGTCATGGGCCTTGAAACAGACATCTGTCTCTATAGTACATTGGAGGCACTGGGAGAAGGAAGAGGCCAGGGACATGGTTCAATAAGGCAGGGCTTGCGATGATGGGAGATTACAGAAACTGATGATCATCATGCGTTTGGAGAAGGGGAGTCAAAGAGAAGTTTTATTCACTTCAGCTGAAGACCAAAGCCAGGGAGCTTAGAGCTTGGGATCTGCCTGCTTGGCTGTTCTTCTGCTAGAACGGCTCCGCTCCAAGGCATGTTCACCCTACACATCCCCACTCAATGCCTCCTCCCTGTAGTATCTTCTCTCATCTGCCTGAGATGGCCTGGCAGGCTCCTCAAAGCCCTTCCCAGTCCAGCTGTGAGAGACCTGCCACAGATCCCAGTCATTCTCAGGGATGACAAGACAGGTCTTCAGCCTAAGTCAGTATCTTTCTGTTCTCCCATGTCCCTTCTAATTATTAGGGTACCAGTTAGTTTTTGGATGGTGTATCTTTATTTACTAGCTTTCAGTAACATTAGATAGCCCATATCCTCCACTTCTGTAACCAATCAAATTGCTTCCCTGGTATTTAGCGTTCTTTGTCCATATATATCAATAACCTCCAAGAGTCCTGTCACCTCTGGCCTATCTAGGACATAACACTAATTCGTCCTTACAGTGATCCTGGAACCACCCCAGCCCCACATGTCCAATTCACTCACCAGACTTAGACTGTGTCTTCAGGAACAGACATGAGACTGGAGCTGTAATTCAGCTTGTTGCATGCCAGGGCTGTTTATCCTCTGTCAAGTTCCCCCCTGAGGGAAGCACTTACACCAGGACTCCAGGGACAGCGCTCTCTCCACCCGCCCTGCTTTCTTCCTATTATGGGCTGGGGCTGTAAGACTGCTTACCACCCCCACACTTCTTCCTGCTCCATTTCTCTCTTGCTTCTCTCAAGATGCTCAGATACAAAAACCATCTACCACCAAGCAAGCCTTGTTACAGGCCTATTTTATTGCAATGAGAATATAAATGCTTACAGTTAATATGGATTCATGGTTTTTAAAGATTTATTCTACATGAAAAGGAATCTATGGTAATTCTTTTTTTAAAGTATCATTGATATACAATCTTATGATGGTTTCACATATCAAAACAGTGGTTCAGCATTCACCCATGTTTATCAAGTCCTCACCCCTTCTACTGTAGTGACTATCAACATAGTAAGATGTTATGAAGTCATTAATTGTATCCTCCATGCTTTACTACCATCCCAGTGACCTACTTCGTTATGATTGAGAATTATAGTGCCCCTTAACCCCCTTCTCCCACCCCAGCCCCAAGCAACGCCCCCTCCCCCTGTGGTAACCCCTAGTCCCTTCTCCGTGTCTATGAGTCTACTGTGTTTTTTGTTCCTTCTATCTCACTTAGTTTTTATACTCCACCAAATGAGTGAAATCATTTGGTATTTGGCTTTCTCTGCCTGATTTATTTCACTGAGCAGAATATCCTCTAGATCCATCCATTTTGTTGCAAATGACAGGATTTCTTTCCTTTTTATGGCTGAATAATATTCAATTGTGTATATGTACCACATCTTCTTTATTCATTCATCTACGGATGGGCATTTAGGTTGCTTCCATATGTTGGCTATTGTAAATAATGCAGCAATAAATATAGAGGTGCATATGTCTTTTTGAATCAGGGATCTTGTTTTCTTTGGGCAAATTTCTAGGAGTGGAATTACTGGGTCAAATGGTATTTCTATTTTTAGTTTTTTGAGGACCCTCCATATTGCTTCCCATGACAGTTTCACCAATTGACATTCCCACTAACAGTGTAGGAGAGTTCCATTTTCTTCACATCCTCACCAGCATTTGTTGTTTCTGTCTTTTGGAAAGTGGCCATCCTACCTGGTGTGAGGTTCTGTGCTAATTCTATTAGAAGTTCTTGGAGGATTTTTAATACCATTATCAATCCAAACATATAACTTGAATATTAATATACAAAGTATTTTTTTTATAAATTTACTTTCTAGAACAATTTCATATGTTAAGAAATATTAAATAGTAGGCAGTTGTTAACAAAACAGTTTCTCCTATTTTCTTACCTTTATTATGTTTGGTATGATTAATGAAACAATATTGATAAGTTATTATAAACTAACTTATCCATCCTTTATTCAGACTTCCTTAGATTTTACCTGATGTCCTGTTTCTCTTCCAAGATCCTATTTAAGATACTATGTTACATTTAGTAGATATTTCTCTTTAGGCTACTCTTGGCTATGACCATATCTCTGACCTTTCTTGTTTTTGATATTCTTCAGTTTTAATCAATATTGTCTAAATATCTTGTTAACATGTCTCTCAGTTGAGATTTGTCTTTTATTCTTTTTGTTATTATAGTGAGATTTTAGAATTTGGGTGGGAAGACTATACAGGTAAATTGAACTTAAAATTTTTTTTTCATAATAATAATTTCAGGTGTACAACATAATGATTCAATATTTGTATATATTGGAAAATGATCAACAAAATAGGTATAGTTAACTTTTGACACCATTCATAATTACAAAAAATGTTTTGTGTGATGAGGACTTTTAAGAGCTATTCTCTTCGCAACTTTCAAATATGCAATACATTATTATAAACAACACTAACAATGCTATAATTATATCCCAACACTTCATTTCATAACTGGAATTTTGTACCTTTTGATCCCCTTCACCCATTTTACCCACCCTCCCCCAACACCTCTGACAACCACTAAATTGTTCTCTGTATCTACAACCTGGGTTTTTTGGGTGATTTTTTGTTGTTGTTCCATGTGTAAATGAGATCATAAGGTATTTATCTTTCTCTGACTCATTTCACTTAGAGAGTAGGCTCTCAAGGTTGATCCATGTTGCTGCAAATGGCAAGATAGCATTCTTTTTTATGGCCAAATAATATTCCATTGTATGTATATATTTTCTTTATCCTTTCATTCACAGGTAGACACTTAGATTGTTTCCATATCTTGGGTGTTGTAAATAATGCTGCAATGAACAAGTAAAGGACACATTCATCTCTTCAAATTAGTGTTCTGTTTTCTTCAGGTAAATACCCAGAATTGGAATCATTGGATTATAGAGTAGTTCTATTTTGAATTTTTTGAGGAACCTCTGTTCTGTTTTCCACAGTGATTTATACAAATTTACATTCCACAAACAGTGTACAAGCATTCCCTTTTCTCCAAATTCTCACAAACAACGAACAAGTGTTGCTTCGTGTCTTTTTTATAATTGTCATTTTAACAACTATGAAGTAATATCTCACTGAGGTTTTGATTTTCATTTCTTGATGTTTAATGATGATGAGCACCTTTTCATATGCCTGGTGGCCAACTATAAGTCTTCTTTAGAAAAATGTCTCTTCAGATCCTCTGCCCATTTTTAAATTGGACCATTTGGTGTTTTGGTGAGTTGTATGAGTTCTTTATATATTTTGGATATTAACCCTTTATTAGTTAGGTATCATTTGCAAATGCTTTCATTCAGCAGGTTGCCCTTTCATTTTGTTGATGGTTTCCTTCAATGCACAGAAGCTTTTTCATTTAATGTACTCTCACTTGTTTGTTTTTGGTTTGCTTCCCCTGGCTGGAGGGACACATCTAAAAAGAAATTTGCAAGGCTGAGGCCCCAGAGTTTACTGCTTATGTTTTCTTCTATGAGTTCTGTGGTTTCCAGGCTTATGTTCAAGTCTTTAGTCATTTTGAAGTTGTGTATGTGTATCCCACATACACAGTGTCCCAGTTTTATTCTTTTGAATACAGCTGTCCAGTTTCCCCAACATTTATTGGAGAGCCCATCTTTTCCTCATTGTATATCTTGCCTCCTTTTTAACTGATAAATTGACCATACATGCATGGAGTTATTTTTGGGCTCTCTATTCTGTTTCACCTGCCTATGTATCTATATTTGTGCCAGTACCATGCTATATTGATTACTGTAGCTCTGTAGTATAGTTTGAAATCAGGGAGTGTGATAACATCAGCTTTGTTCTTCTCTCTCAAGACTGCTTTAGCTATTTAGTCTTTTGCGGCCCCATATATTTTAGAATTCTTTGTTCTAGTTCTGTGAAAAATGTCACTGGGTATTTTGATAGGGATTGCATTAAATCAGTAGATTTCTTTGGGTAGTATGAACATTTTAACAATATTAATTCCTCTAATCCATGAACATGGTCTTTATTTCCATTATTTGTTTCATCTCCAATTTCTTTTACCATTATCTTACAGTTTTTGGAATACAAATCTTTCCCATCTTTGGTTAAATTTATTCCTAGGTATTTCATTCTTTTTGATGCCATTGTAAATGGAATTCTTTTCTTAATTTCTCTTTCTGCTACCTCACTCAATATATAGAAACAGCAGAATTCTGTGTATGATTTTTGTATCCTGTACCTTTATTGAATTAATTCATTAGTTCTAATAGTTTTGTGTTGGAGTCTGTAGGGTTTTCCATATACAGTGTCATGTCATCTGCAAACAGTGACAATTTTATTTCTATCATGTCATCTGCACATAGTGATGATTTTACTTTTTCTTTACTAATTTTGATGCCTTTTATCTGATTTTATTTATTGATTGTTGTAGCTAGGACTTCCAGTACTATGTTGAATAAAAGTGGTGACACTGAGCATCCTTGTCTTTTTCGTGACCTTCCAGGAAAAGCTTCCAGCTCTTCACCAGTTAGTATGATGTTAGCTATGGGTATGTCATATACAGCCTTTATTATGTTGAGGTATGTTCCCCCTATACCCACTTTATTGAGATGTTTTATCATGAAATGATGTATTTTGTCAAATGTTTTTTTCTGCATCTTTTAAAATGACACATGGCTTATTTCCTTTTGTTAATGTGTATCACATTAATTGATTTTAATATATTAAACCCTCCTTTTATCCCTGGAATAAATCCCAATTGTTCATGGTGAATCATCCTTTTAATGTATTTTCAAATTCAGTTTTCCAATATTTTCTTGAGGATTTTTGCATCTATGTTAATCAGGGATATTAGCCCATAATTTTCTTTTCTTGTGGTGTTCTTCTCTAGTTAGATAATCAGGGTAATGCTGGCTTCATAAAATGACTTTTGAAGTGTTTACTCCACTTCTATTTTCTGGAAGAGTTTGAACAAGATTGATATTAATTCTTTAAATATTTCTTAGAATTCATCAGTGAAGCTGTCTGTTCCTGGAATTTTGTTTCCTGGGAGGTTTGTGATTATTGATTCACTCTCCTTACAAGTCATCAGTCTGTTCATGTTTTCTATATATTCATAATTCCATATTGGTAGATTTTATGTTTCTAGGAATTTATGCATTTCTGCTAGGTTGTCCAATTTGTTGGAGTATAATTGTTCATAGTATTATTTTATGATTCTTTGTATATCTGTTATATCTCTCTCATTTTGGATTTTGTGTATCTGAGTTCTCTCTTGTTATTGGTAATTCATCATTTTTATCATTTTCAAAAACCCAACTCTTAATTTCATTGATCTGTTGTCTTTTCAGTTTCCATTTCACTTATTTGCTGTCTGATCCTTCTACTAACTTTGGGCTTTGTTTGTTTTATAGTTCCTTGAGGTATAAACTTGGTTTACTTCAGATCATGTTTGTTTCTTGATGCATGCATTTACCCCTATGGACTTCCCTACTGCGTCCCTTACATTTTGTTAAGTTGTTTTTCTGTATTTGCCTAAGAGTACTTTTTATTTCTTTTTATTTCTTCTTTGATATATTGGTTATTCAGTAGCATGCTGCTTAATCTGCACATATTTACAGATTTAAAGTTTTCTCCTTGTAATTGATTTCTAGTTTTATGACATTATAGTCAGAAAAAAAAATGCTTGACATCATTTTAGTCTTCTCAGGTTGATTAAGACTTATTTTGTGCCCTAAGATATGATTTAGCCTGGAAAATGTTCCATGTACACTTAAATGTGTGTTCTGATGCTTTTTTTTTTGGATAGAATGTTAAGTATGTTTGTTTGTTAAATCCATCTAATTTAACATGCTGTTTAAGGCCAATGTTTCTTTATGGATTTTCTGTCTGGATGTTCTATCCATTGAAAAAAATGGGGAATAAAGTCCCCTACTATTATAGTATTGCTGTCTATTTATCCCTTTAGGTCTGTTAATTTTTGCTCTATATATTAAGTGCTACTATGTTGGGTACATAGACATTTATAGGTTTTACATCCTCTTGTTGAACTGATTCTTTTATCTTTATATAATGCCCTTTTTATCTCTTATTACAATCTTTATTTTAAAGTCTAGTTTATCTGATGTTAATACTGCTATCTCAACTTTTATTTTACTTCCATTTGCATGGAATATATTTTTTCATGCCTTCACTTTCAATATGTGTGTATCCTTATGTCTAAAGTGAGTCTCTTGTAGGCAGCATATTGATGGATCTTGCTTTTTATCCATTTAATCACCCTATGTGTTTTGATTTCAGCATTTAGGCCATTTACATGTCTTAATTTAATACTCTAAATCAATAATTTAGAGTAATTATTGATAGGTATGTACTTATTGCCATTTTGTTAATTGTTTTCTGGTTGTTTTTCTGTAGTTCTCTGTTCCTTTCTTCTTTGCTTCTATCATCTCTTGTCGTTGATGACTTTCTTTAGTATTATGCTTTGATTCCTTTTCTGTATTTTTTTTGTGTATCAATGATATATTTTTGGTTTGAAGTTACCATAAGATTCATATACCAATATATTCTAAATTAATGGTTACTTGGGTGTGAACATATTCTAAAAGTATCCACTTTTTCTAATTAACTCTAATATCACCAATAACAGGACCAAACTTCAATTGGTTACTTTCTGATGTGATACAAGAAGGATCCAGCATCACTTATGTAGTATTCTGGCCCAAAATGCATAATTGGAATGTAATTATGAGGAATACACCCAAATTCAGGAGGATTATACAAAACATGGTCTTGTATTTTTTTGTAAAAATGTCATTATCACTGCTATTCCATGAAAGAAAATAAAAGCTGCTTGAAGAACTGGTCCAGATTAAAGGAGAGTAAATGTATGGCAACTTAATAGGATATGTAGTTTTAAACTAAAAAAAAAAAAGATAATTGCTATGAAAAAGAATTTTGGGAGAACTGTTAAATTAGATTACAGCATTGTGCCAATGTTAAATACCATTAATTTAATCATTGCACTGCTGTATGTAAGAAACTGTACTTAGAAGTTACATGCTAAATATTTAGAAATGAAGGGTCATGATCTCTTCATATTTTACTCCCATGGTATAGTAACATTTAGACTAGGAATGATGGCAGGGAAGATGATGGGGGCAGAGGTGGCCAAATGTTAACAATGGCTGAATTTACATGCAATTTCCATTGGAATTATGGCAATATTTATTTAGTTTTTCTGTGCTTTAATAATCTTAAAATAGTATTTAATGGAAAAATAATATTTTATCAAATATTTTTGATAAATATGTTTGATACTACATACATACATTAGGAAGCTAAATAGACATGAAGTCTTTCTGAGTTAGTTCAATCCTCCATTTTAAATACAAATCTCAATGTACCATTACATATACACACATACACAGCACTCTCTTCTTTACAAATTGTACACGCTACTTAACTTTGGCTAAGTTCATGAAGATCAAACAGAATATTTTAAAGGGTGGACATAATTTGCCAGCTAGAAGATATAGGGAAGTGTGATAATTGATCATTAATTGTGGATTTGTTGCCAAAGGAGAGAACCATCGAGATTATTTCTTCATTATACCTTGAATCATATAAATACATCAAATATATTAAAATTTTAATGAAGACTTTAAAATTTTCTTATATTAAGAATTAAGTTCATGATTTCAGCTTACAAAAAAATGATATAAAAATAAGGGCAAATTTCGTTTTGTAATTGTCAAAATTACAAAAAACATTGAGAGAATAAGTGTTCTAAAAATAATCTAGACAAATGAGAGACAATTACTTTGTGCTGATTTAAAATAGGATTAAGATATCCTATTCCTCATTAATATGGAACCAGGAATATTTAATGCAATGACATTAATATTCATTAGAAAAAATATATGTGCACACCCAGTCCCGGGATAAAGTTGTGGAAAAGGGGGTGGTGTTGCCAGACATAGAGAACCATAATTATTTGACCCATGTAATAAGGACATGTTGTTGAAAATACAGCTCTAAGTCTGGGTTCCCAAGGGGAAGTGGGTAGCCTCCCATGGAGTCTTCAGACAAATGCATAAAATCTCTGTTCGCTGGTGCCCAGCGCTCAGTCTTCCTTGATCGTCCACCTTCTAGGCTATGAAGACTGCATATGAAGCAGCTGAGTAAGTTATTGATGTAGGGTATATTTTAGTGGGGAGAAATAAAAGTAAATCACCCAACCAGAGGGTAATTAGCATAAGGTATGTGTTTGAGAACATGAGGAACTTTGTCTGGTTTTAAAAAAGTAGATGATATCTAATGCTCTCAAATTAAAAACTTCATGGTGGTTGACTATGTCTCTTTCCAGGATAGCATCCGAGCTGCTTAATTTCTAATCAGAGCCAAATAATTTTGCTTCTATCTTTCTGCCATTTAATAATGCAATCATACCACCACAGTGGATTGCAAACTTTTAAATGCAATAAGTATTTGTATGACAAGCATCTATCCTTAACCTCCCAAATGACTTCATCCCATTCTCCACATAATTCACTTCCATCCAAAGACATCCTATAGCAAAATAGAAATAATTACTCATTTTATTAGGTTCTCACAGTTTTTTTATAGTGCTAATATGTTCACTTAATATATTATTTTAGTTACTACACAAATGTCCATCTCCTCTATAAAACTGTTACCCCACTGAAAAAACAGATGACATCTTATTCATTTTATCACCCTATACTGCTCCTGACACACCAACTATGGGAAAGACCCAGGTAAGCCTGAAATCTCAACTGGTAGGTAAGCAGGAAGCAAGGTCCAAGGTCATCTGCTGTAGGCATGACTTTCTTAAACCACACTGGTGTTAACCACACAGTCTTCCGCTTGCTGGGCATTCCTGGCCTTGAGGACCAGCACATGTGGATTTCCATCCCCTTCCTCATTTCTTATGCCATCGCCCTCCTTGGGGACAGCCTGCTCATCTGCATCATCCTTACAAAGTGCAGCCTCCATGAGCCCATGTACCTCTTCCTCTGCATGCTGGTCGGAGCAGACATTGTCCTCTCCACGTGCACAGTGCCTCAGGCCCTGGCCATCTTCTGGTTCCGTGCTGGGGAGATCTCCCTGGGTCGCTGCATCATTCAGCTCTTCTTCATCCATTCCATTATCTTCTTTGAATCTGGGCTCTTGGTGGTGATAGTGTTTGACTGCTGTTACATTGCCATATGCTACCCACTAAGACACACCACTGTCCTTACACATAAACTGGAAAAATTGGACTGACTATTCTAAGAAGTTATGGTACAATAATTCTCACAATATTTCTTCTGAAAAGATTGACTTTCTGCAGAAATAACATCCTACCAAGCACTGCTTGTAAGCACATTTTCCTGGCCCAGGTTTCCTGTAATAATGTATGAGTAAGTACCTTGTGTGGCTTTTTTGTCCTATTGCCAACCTTGATCATAAATGTTGTGCTAATATTTATTTCTTATGTGCTGATTTTCTGTGCTGTCTTCCGCATTCCTTCCCACAATGCTCGGCACAAAGCTCTCAACACATGTGGCTCCCATGTCTGTGTCATTAGCCTCTTTTATGGGCCTGGGGTCTCCTCAGTCCTCACTCAGTGGTATGGAGACCACATATCATCCCATATGCTTGCCCTACTGACCAATGTCTACATTCTCACCCCTCCTATACTGAACCCCATGATATGGGATCAAGATCAGACATCTCTGGAACCAGGTGGTTCATGTGTTCTTTTCAAAGCAAAAATGAAAGTAATGATAGAAACTAAAATTGTATATTTCTCAATAATTCTCTCCATGTGTGAGGTGAGCTTTAGCATCAGGATGTGAGAATGTACAGCTGAGAAACCAGTTAAAAGACTCCAGGTGGTGTTGTCTCTAAAGCAGTGGTGTCGGGACAATTTTGGTTCTTGTTTCTCTCAAACCCTCTAACCAGTCATTAGATAGCAGTGTCTTTTTGTACTTAGGTTTCTAATCAGAGAGTTAAGGACTAGAGAAGTTTGCCTCTTTTAGTTGCTTATCCTAAGATTGGCTATTGGAGTAATATGACCTGGAGACAGTAGTTCCTCATGGATAGTTTTTGAAATCATCTTCTCCAATGTGTTTTAAGCTTTAAAGAGCTGTATCTGTGTTATTCCCTTTATGAACATTTCATCTGCCATTCTCTCCAGTGCTCTCTGAATATTCACATTATTGCTTCTCAACAAATTAATACAAATCACCTGTTTCTTATAATTTAGCATAAATTATATGTATGTATATTTTTTACTTGTCTTTCTTGAAACAAGAAACAGCAAAATTTATTAGTTTATTATAGATTGTCATATTCATAGGATGTCATGTAAGAACTCTATGGTAATCACACACCAAAACTTTTATTAGGTACAAAAAAAGGAAAGAGAATGGAACTCAACCATAACACTAAAAAAGTCATAAAATATAAGAGAATACAGCAAGAGTGGAAGAAACTATCAGAGAAGAACATCATAAACAACTGGGAAACATTTAACAAAATGGCAATTATTACCTATCAATAATTACTTTAATTGAAAATGGCTTAAATGCTCCATTCAAAAGACAGGGGGTAACTTAAAAGGTTAAAAAACAAGACCCATCTATATGCTGCCTACAAGAGACTCACTTCTATAGAAACACACAGACTGAAATTGATATGTTGGTAAAAGACCATGAAAATAGAGTTTGAATAGAAACATGGAGTTGCAATACTTATATCAGACAACATACACTTTAGAACAAAGAATACACTAAGTATATCATGAAAATATTCAAAACATCACTATTATAAATCCCAAAGTTTAATGACTTTAAGCATATGGCATATATTTAATTTCAAGTTTGTTTACCTGTGAAGGAATATATTTGTCATAGTGTTTATAAATAATTTATATGTTAATTTCAAATAACTTCAAATACAGAAAGAATGAATGCAAATTCCCATGAAATGGGAAGAGGAATTTTTGTTCAGTAATGCTGTCAGTTTATTAACTGCAAAAATGCACATGTGCCCACAGTCCAGGAATGATGTGTGGATGGGGTTGGGAGCCACAATGATGTGATCCAGATGTTGGGAGAGAGGGTGTTGCTGAAAGGCAGCGCTCTGTCTGCATCCCCTGCAGTACAGTCATCCCTGAGGGCTTCAAGCAAATCATAAAACCTCAGCTCCCTGGCTCCAGTCACTCTGTAAGCCCTGCTGCCACTAATCTGATTAATCCATTTGAAGTAAGTGAGTAAAACTTTATTGCTGTGGGGTGAAATTTCAAGGGGGGAAAACTTGCTCATAGCTAGATCTTAGGGGGCATAAATAGGCTGAAAATATTTTGACCTTTAAATTTTTTGGAGTGCCATAGACCCAGCTGGAGAGAGAATAGAGCAGTTGTGTGCTGGAGCCATTTATACAGATGCAGAAAATATGATTGTGCAGTTATGCATATTTCAAACTTGATATTCAGTGACATCATGCTAGTAGTTTGAAATGGGCCATGATGGTAGTACATACACCATGGAAGTGGCAAAATATAGTCCTGGTTGAAAGGCAGGGAGCGACACATAGCAGCAATTCACCGGAGAATTCCGCTTTATTAGGGAAAGGTGCTGGGTTATATAGGAAGGGGCATGAGCTGATTGAGGTGTCACTTCTACGGGGCTGGTGGCTATTGGCTAGGTGCTGGGATTAGGGGGGCGAGGGGTGATTGGGCTTCAGGTGGTGCCGGCAGGAACCAAGGACCCGGAAGAGAAGCAGGAAGTTCGCCATCTTATGGGTGGGGGCCCTTCATTCCCCCCTTTCTCCTCTATGGGGTTGTGGACGTTGCTTTCTCTCTGACTGCTTCCTGCTGAACGGGGGCAGAGAAGGGAGTGAGGGCTTGAGGACCGGGAGGAAAGGGTTGATAGGACTCCCCACAGTAAGGACGAGTAGATGTGGACTTCTTCAGGTTGGAAATCAATGAAGGTTCCCTGTAACCATAGGTCGAGGACTTGTTGATTCTAATGGTGCCAAGAGGATACGGGTGCCAGAACCAGGCATCTGCGGCCATTGTTTCCAGGAACAGTTTCCAGTGGAGAGAGGGGTCCATCTCGGCGTGTGGTGAGGAGGTTACGTGAGGGTGAGGGATCTTCTGTGGCTAAAAGCTGGTAGTTCCTGAGTAAAAGCTGGTTGAAAGTTTGATTAGAGATTTTACCAACTTGGGATTTGATAAACTTTACAAGGCAAGAAGAGACAGGCGAGGAGAATGATTATTATAGGGCCTGCAATGGGCCAAAGCCAGGTAAGGAAGGGGTTTGTTAGTATTGAAGAGAATGGGTTGGAGGAGTAATACTGTGGGTACTGGGAGTTACCCATGTAGTGAATGGCGCAAGACCAGTAGGGACATCCCCGTAGGTGTCTGGCCATCGCCTGCAACAGGCTTGTTTTTGGTCATAGAGGAAGCAGAGGTAGGGAGAATAAAGGTAGCTGCTAGTGAACACTTCGGTGGAGGGAGGAAAGTGGAGGTATAAAGGCTCGGAGCAGCCTTTCAGAGGGCAGTCTGATGTGGCAATGAGGGCAGTAATTTTTGTTTGATGCTGTGTATAAGTCTGTCTGACTTTGAATCGCCATACAAAGGAGGCTGGGGTGGCGGGGAAGACAATAGGAATGAGGAAAAAAAGCAAGAGAGAGCGAGGGAGCAGTAAAGGAGGAAAAGTCATGATTCGGGTATGGATGGCAAAGGGGGTGAACGGGATTTTGGAGGAAAGAGGACAGTAAGGTCAGGAGTCTGGAGGGAGCTAAAGTCTGTAAACTTTTGTAGGTTAAGAGATCCTTTAGGTGATGTGGGGACAGAATGGTAGGGGGCGCCCCGAATGTCAGTTTATGAGCTTCCTTCTGCAAGAGCTGTCCAGTGGCTAATGCCCGTAGGCAGGGGGCCCATCCCCGAACTGTGGGGTCTAATTGCTTGGAAAGATAAGCTACTGGGGCAAAGGATGGGCCATAATGTTGGCCTAGGACTCCTAGAGCTTGACTGGACCTCTCATGAATGTATAATGAGAAGGGCTTTGACAAATCAGGAAGATGGAGAGCTGGGGCTTCCACAAGGGCTTGACGGAGCTTAATGAAGGAGTGTTGGGGTGAGGAGGATAATGGTTCTTCAGGGGGGCCCTTGCTGAGGTCGTATAAGGGTCTTGCCAAAAGGGAGAAGTTAGGGATCCATGCTCTAAAATACCCAGCCAGGCCTAGAAAGGAAAGGATTTCTGTCTTGGTTTTGCGAATGGGCAGGTCAGAGAGGAGCCGTTTTCTGTAAAAAATCTTGGGAGGAGGGGTCCAGAGGGATGGAAAAAAAAATGCGTCCTTGAGATCTAGGACTGAGAAGTGGGAGGCCAAGGCAGGGATCCACGATAAAAGGGTGTATGGATTTGGGACTAAGGGATGGATAGGGACGATGGCCATGTTGACGAGGCGAAGGTCTTGGACGAGGCGGAAAGATCCGTTGGTTTTTTTTAACAGCTAATATGGGGGTATTAAATGGGGAGTGAGTGAGTCTGAGGTAATTTTTGTTTAAAAGATCTTGAATGATGGGTTGGAGGCCTATGAGGGCTGAAGTGGTTAGGGGGTATTGGGCCTGACAGATATACTGAGAGGGGTCACGTAGTTTGGTAGAGGCAGGAGGACATAGAGCCATGGAGGGGCTTGTAATGTCCCAAATTTTGGGATTTACAGGGTGTATGAGGGTGGAACTGGAGCTTTCATTGGGTAGAGGGGGGTTGTCAGCTATAAGGGCCATCAGAAAGGGAGTACTGGGGGCTGTGGGAGTGGATATAGTTATGGAAACATGGAGGAGAGAAAGGATGTCCCGTCCTATTAAAGGGATGGGACATTGGGGCATAACCAGGAAGGAGTGGGAGAAAGATATGGGATTGTCTTGGATTGTGCAAAAAAGGGGGGCTGTTTAATGGAAAAATCTGTTTACCTCGTACCCCGACTATAGGAGTAATGGCAGGCGTGGTAGGGTCTCGGTATTCTCGCAAAACTGAGAAGGTGGCTCCTGTATCTAGGAGGAAGGAGATGGGGCAACCGTCTACTATTAGAGTAACTCTGGGCTCTGTTTGGTGATGGAAATGGTCGGGGGAGAAGCCCCCGGGCCCCATCAATCTTCTTCTGCCAGCCCCACTACGGCGGGCTTAGGATGGGGGTTGTTCATCCAGCCTCCCCTTTGGGTGGTTGGGCAATCAGACCCCCAGTGGCCCTTTTTGGGGCATCTGGGGCATGGGGTGGTAGGAGATCTGGGGGAAGGGCACGCCCTTGACCAATGTCCTTCTTGTCCACACTTGAAACAAGCTCCTGGGGGTGCTTGTTTGTAGAGGGGCACCCAGGTTGTGGTTTTATCAGCTGGGCCAACATTTGGAAATGGCCTGATCAGCCTTTTGTTTACGGCGTTCTTTCTCCTCCTCCCAGTTATGGGAGACTTTAAAGGCCACTGTTAGGATCTCAGTCTGTGGGGTAGCGGGGCCCTGTTCTAACTTTTTGAGTTTAGCTTTAATGTCGGGGTAGCTTTGAGCCAGGAAGTATGTCATAAGGACATGTCTCCCATCAGGCGTTTCTGGGTCCAGGCTGGTATACTGTAATAGGGCTTGAGTGAGTCTGTCTAAGAACTCGGAGGGAGTCTCCTCCCTCCTTTGAATTATGTCTTGGAGCTTTTGAAAATTGACTACTTTACGAGCTGCCTTTTTCAGACCTGCTATTAAGCAGCAGGCGAAGATATCTCGAGAGCGGAGACCCACGGCGGTGGGGGACTGAAGGGTTCTGGCTCAGTCTGTGGGGGAGAAACAGGTGATGGGAGCAAAGACGGAGGAGGCTCCTGGGACTTACTTAGAGGGGGGCTGAAAGGCTCAGGCTTGATCTGCAGGGGGGTGAGTGGGGGAGGAGATGGTGGTGGAGGAAGGGGGAGGGGCTGTTGTAGGAGAGGAGGGGGAAGGGAGTGGCGGGAGGCTTCTGTGGGGGAGACGGCTTGCAGGCTAGGAGAAATTGGGGGGAGGCGGGGGAGGAGGCGGAAAGCTTCGGTATAGGGAATCTCCTTCCATTTTTTCAGGCGCTGGCAGTAGTTAAAGAGATCGCGAGTGATGTCAGGATCAAGAGTTCCCCCTGCGGGCCGTTGGTTGTGATTGTCTAGGGGGTATGTCGGCCAATCTTGGGAGCAGTATTTATGGAGTAGTTTTGGTTTTATATCAGGCGCCAGGGAGAGGGTGGCTAGATGCTTGAGCAGGCATTCAAGAGGTGAACTTTCAGGGAGGGATGAGGAGGCTCCCATGACTAAAGAACAGAGAAGGAGACAAACAGGGGAAGACGAACAGAGACCCTCGGACTGGGAGCAGACCGCACGGAGACAAAGGGCGTCCCCGATGGTCCTTGGTGGTCTGCGGAAACTCGTATACGAGTCGGTTTCTTAGGAAGTGTGGGTCATCACCCAGACTTCTCTGAGAAGGCAGAGTGCTGGAGTCACGAGGAACCTAGTACTAGGAATTTTCGGTGGAAGGGATGGAAGGAGGAGGGGGGGAGGGAGGGAGCGTTCTTATCCGCAAAGGAGTCACCTCGTTTATGGCTGTTGGAGGAGGGGCCTGAGGGTCCGCCGCAGCCGTGAAGGCCTAAGGCGGGGAGAGTTCCCTCCTCGTCCCCGAGCATCAGGGCCTTGCCGGACGATCAAGGTCAATGGCGCTGCGATAGCTCAGGGAAGAGCGGCCTGCTCTGGGGGAAAACTTACCCAAAGACCAAAGAGGAGTGGTGAGTGTGAGGAGCCAGTGCTGGAAAAAGAGGACGAGGGCAAGCTGCTGCTGGTTTCCGGGGAAAGACGGGGCCCAGTTGGGGTGTCCTGTCTCCCGGGTTTTGGCACCAATGAAAGGAAGGGAGCGACACACAGCAGCAATTCACCGGAGAATTCCACTTTGTTAGGGAAAGGTGCTGGGTTATATAGGAAGGGGCATGGGGTGATTGTGGTGTTACTTCTACGGGGCTGGTGGCTATTGGCTAGGTGCTGGGATTAGGGGGGCGAGGGGTGATTGGGCTTCAGGTGGCGCCGGTGGGAACCGAGGACCCGGAAGAGAAGCAGGAAGTTCACCATCTTATGGGTGGGGGCCCTTCACTGATACCATGAGAATGGAATAGAATCAGGTAGTTGTGAAAAGGTCTTGGTAACAATAAAGAAAATTTTGGAGTACATATGGAATTTTCTCCTTGTCTCTAACAGGAAGTGAGTTTCCAGGTCCTCTACTGCAGGCATGACTACATTAAACCACACCGGTGTTAGCCACACAGTCTTCCTCTTGCTGGGGGTCCCTGGCCTTGAGAATCAGCACCTGTGGATTTCCATCCCCTTCCTCATTTCCTATGTCATCGCCCTGCTTGGGAACAGCCTGCTCATCTGCATCATCCTCACAAAGTGCAGCCTCCATGAGCCCATGTACCTCTTCCTCTGCATGCTGGCCGGAGCAGACATTGTCCTCGCCACATGCACAGTGCCTCAGGCCCTGGCCATCTTCTGGTTCCGTGCTGGGGAGATCTCCCTGGGTCGCTGTATCACTCAGCTCTTCTTCATCCACTCCACCTTCATCTCTGAGTCAGGGATCTTGCTGGTGATGGCGTTTGACCGCTACATTGCCATATGCTACCCACTGAGATACACCACTATCCTTACACATAGACTGATTGGTAAAACTGGACTGACTGTCCTTTTAAGAAGTTATGGTACAATTTTCCTCGTGATATTTCTTCTGAAAAGATTGACTTTCTGCAAAAGTAACATTCTTCCACGCATTGCTTGTGAGCACATTGTCTTGGCCCGTGTTTCCTGCGATGACATTAGAGTAAATATCTGGTATGGCTTTTTTGTCTTATTGTCAACAGTGGTCTTAGATATTGTGCTAATTTTTTTTTCCTATGTGCTGATTCTCCGGGCTGTCTTCCGCATCCCATCCCAAGATGCTCGTCACAAAGCTCTCAACACATGTGGCTCCCATGTCTGTGTCATCATCCTCTTTTATGGGCCTGGGATCTTTACTACTCTTACTCAGAGGTTTGGACAAAACATTGCATCCCATATCCACGTACTGCTGGCCAGTGTCTGCATTCTGGCTCCTCCTATGCTGAACCCCATCATTTATGGGATCAAGACCAAACAGATTCGGGATCAAGTGGTTCTAGTGTTGTTTACAAAGTGGAAATAATGCTGATACTGGAAGCTGACTTGCCTTTTAATAGCGATTTTTGCTTAAAGTGAGCTTTAGCGCCAGTATTTGGCAGCAGGTGAGATACTCCCAGTGTTGGTGTTCTAGTGTCATTGCATCAGTGGGATTTTTGTGCATGTTTCTTCCAGAGCCTCCAGTCTGTCATGAATACCAGTGCATTTGGGGTCTTAGTTAGGTTTCTCACCAGTGGGATTGAGAACTAGATTGGACTATCTAAGTCTCATGTACCTTTATTATTCTGGAATGGAGAATAAGATGAGGTGGATCTTTGACAGTGATGTTTATCTTGGAAATTGCTGAACTAATCTTTCCTAGGGTATTTAAGTTTTTAACAACTTTACTCTCATAAAATTAAGACATATATACAGTCTTTCTCCCCTAGATCTCTGTATTTTCAACTTTCTGTCCTTTACTGCATCATTCCCATCCCTTTACACTGTTCTTTCTCTAGCAAAGAAACATACTCAAACGAAACCTTGAAAATAACCCCTGAATCTGCATTCCCCTACAGTGTACTTCCTTACTCTTTTCTGTCATGGAGGAAACACCTGGAATGGTTTGTCCTCTTGCAGGCTGGCATCTCCTCATTTTCTCTTGACCCCCCTCCTCTTTGGCACCACCCCCTCCATCTCATCCAGATGGCCCCTGTCAGTGTCATCACGGTCCCCAAACTGCTCAGTCAACAGTCACAACGAGTCGTCGTTTTATGTAATATGCTAGCATTTTGTTACCTTCACCCAAATTCTCCCCTCAAAAGTCTTTCCTCCTCCTGTTCTGTTCCTAAGGTCTTCCTGGCTGCTCCTGAGACTCCTCTGATGGGTTATCCCCATCTCCTTGACTTCTCAAGCTGGATTCCCTTGGGCTTCATCCTTGAGCCCCAGCTCGCCCCCCTGTGCAATCACCCTCTAATCTCATGCATGCCCAGGGCTCTAGCTATGCCTCATCAACATGCTAAACCTTCCAGTTTATATCACAAACTGTAATTTGATCTACAGACTTATACTTCTTTTGCTTAGTAACTGCTTGTATGTCTAACAGGCATCTCAAATGTATTATGTCCGAAATAAATCTTTTCTTACCACCAAACCTCCTCCACCAGCAGCCTTTCTCTTAGCTTTTAAATACAATTTTGTTCTTCTAGTGTTGAGACCGATCCCTGACTCTTACCTTTCTCTTATAAACTATAAGACTCAGCATCTTTCTGTTGGGCTCCCTTTTTCTGCCTTACAGTCCACATACACACAATGCATAATTTCATCCTATTACTTTAACAGCCATATTGAGATACAATTCACAAACCATAGAATTCACCCTTTTAGAGTACAATTCAGTGGTTTAAAAATATCACACTGTTGTGCATCCACCACCAGGGTCTTAATTACAGATCAATTTCATTTCCCCCAAAATTAACCCAGGATTTCACAGTGATGCTATCAAAACAGAAAGAGAACCTTCTCAACTTTCTGATCAAAGTGCCTCAGTGTCCCTCCAGCATGAGGTCCTCAGCTGTTCCAGTGATTCAGAGGCCCTAATGATTTTGCCTGTGGCCTCATATCCTTGTTGTTTCTTCCTTCCCCATCTGCTTTAATTATCTTTTTATCCCAGTTATTCCTCAGACATGCTGGGGGGTGTCCCTCTCAGCATTTTTGCACATGCTATTTTCTCTGCTCAGACCCTTCTATGCCAAGATGTTTACATTATTTGGCCTCCTGTCTCTTTAAGGATTTTGCTCAATTAAAACATTCTCAGTAATACCTTTCTCACTATCTTTATTAGTCTCCAGGGAAACAGATATAGCAGGAGATATCTGTTATAACAGCTCCTTCTCTCTGCCTCTATATATCATCTATGTATCTATGTACCTATCAATCATCTATCTTTCATCTATCAATACAGGTATTTATTTTAAAGAATTTGTTCTAGTAATTGTAGGTACTGTCTAGTTTGAATTTTGATTTGCATTGTGAGCCAGTAGGATAGAAGTCCATGCAGATATGATGTGACAGTATTGATTCTGAAGGCTGGACACTCAGGCAGAATAACTAATTTGCCTTTTGAAGCCAGAATTCCATCCTCCTTGGGGACCTCTGTCTATGATTTTAAGGCCTTCAATGGAGTGGATGAAGCCTACCCCCGTTATGGAGTGTTATCTGCTTTACTCAAAGTCTAATGATTTAAGCATTAATCATATTTTAAAATATCTTCACAGCTACATCTACACTGGTGTTTGGCTGAATAATTGGGCACCATGGTCTAGGCAAATCGACATGTGAGATCCACCACCGTACCATCCTACTGAGATGACAATCCCTGTGATATCTCACCACTGACACTCTAAGCCCTTTTTCTTAAATTACTTTTCTCTGTATCATATAATTCTGCTGCTGCAGCTGGTGGGAATAGCAGTCATTACATAGAGCTGAACATATCTAGCTTTGATTACGTATTTAGTTTATTTTTATATTCTCTCAAGTAAATATAAGTGTGATAAAGAAAGTGCTTTTGTGTGGTGTTTTCATTACTGTATCAGTGGCACCTACATCAGTTCTTGGCCCATTTTCAGGCCTCATTAAGTACTTGTTGAATGAATGACTCATGTGATAGCAGCTGCTGGTGGAAACTCCTAAGATGCTGGTGGCCAGTGAGTTCCACGGAGTCAAATAGCTGGGCTTTTCCTCTGATTCTTCTTTTGTGCTTCACATTAGTTTTTCTCATTTAAAGATAAGTCCATTAGTTACTACATTTTATTCTATTCGCCCTAGAGTTTGAATTTTATAATTTTATATTTACTATTTCAATAATATCAATTTAAAAGTGCATTATGAGAAACATTGCAATAATCACAATCATTGCCTGTAATCATTAATATTCAAAAAATATTTTGTTCTTTATAGATATTTTCACATGATATATTGTATAGTGATATTTATATCTTATGTTTTTATTTAATGTCACATCATAAGAATTTTCTTTGTCATGCAAAGTATTTCACATACCTTAAGCATAATTTAACATTGCAACGATATATTGTCTTGTGAACGATGTATTCCAAAATATAAATAAATGTCCTGTTTTCAGTACCAGTTGTTTCTTGTTGAATATTTTCAAAAGCTTGTCACTAACAACAAAGTAGTCCAAAACATAATTATTCAAAAGCCTTTGGGGTGTATGTTATCTTTTCATACAGGAGTCTTCAAGTGACATTTAAAATATTCCAAAATGTGACAGTTAAATTATTCCCAATCATGTTGAATATGTACAAAATGTTATGAAAAGAAACATTATAAATACTAGGATTGTTTAGGTTTTATCTATACTGAAAATAGTGAAATGAAAATTTAGTAAATTAAGATGTCATTGTGAATTAAAATTTAACACAAATTTTCATCTAGCCGAAATTTATGAAGCCAAATTTATGATCTGCAGCAAAGACCGTGATGTTTTCCCCATGGGTGGAAGTACATTCTCCCTATGGTTGGTAGAACATGGCCCATGGCAATGCTTAGCTAAGAAAAACAATTAAACAAGGGCTAGAATCCTGACAGGCATGTGAGATTGGAGGTTAGTGGCACTGTCCTAGCCTAATCAGTTTAAGACCCTCAGGAATAAACCTGCAGTCCAGCAAGTTCAATTTTTATTTTGCCCATTTCAGTGAGGGATACTGTACACTAGAGGAACAATGTGGTGTCTGACCAAACAAATTAAAACATGGGGTATTTGAGGGGTAGCTTGGCTTTAGGCAAAATATAAATAAATCAGTGTTAGACAGGGTCAAAGAAAAACAGGGATGTGATGTATAACATCAGGTCTGGAGTCTTGACCTGGGGCCCATGTACGGGAATGAGGATGGGTGGCTGAGCCACTCCTGGTGGCCTTCGATGAGGTTCTTGGTGAATTTTGGTTTAAGAAATCTTTCATTCCCCATTTGAACATATGTGATTAATATTGGGTTGTCAGAGTAGGTCTCACAGAGCAGAGGACATTTGTTTGGGCTGAGACTTATGTGCTAAATAGTAAGTCATAGAAATATGTGCAGAGAGCATTCTGGGAAGTGGAAAAATAAAGTGAAAAGGTTTTATGTCTTTAATGAGATTGTGAAGTGAGAGGAACAGAAACAGATTTAGCCAGGAATTTGTGGGAAAGTTGGTAAGATGAATAGTTGTGCAGTCATGTATGTACCAATACGAGAACTTTAGGAATCGGAGAATTTGATTTACAGGCTTTTTTCCTGGCTGTCACATAAAAAATTTTTGTGAAGTTATGGTAGGATATTGATGTTATGGAGGAAGGGTAAGTAGTTCAATTAGAGAGAAGGGTAAGCCATTTTCTAATGTTATTTAAGGTTGAACAAGATGAGGACACAAAAATAATTATTGATAGCTTGAAAACACAAATTATACCAGGTTTGCCCATGTTTATTATAAATGCTGTGTGATATAAAGTTTATGGCAAGTATACCCCATTAGGAGAAATAGTAAAACAATTGTAAACAAATTGTCACAGAAATGATTAGATTTATCTGTCAGGATTGGAGGAGTGAAAAAAGTTTTGAAATCTGATATTCTTATAAAGTGTGGGTTTTAATGTTTTTGGAGAAAAATATGTAAACTTAAGATCCATACTATACATGATAAGACAGTAATGAATAATTCTGTCTTCATATAAAAGAAATGATGTACTTACTCTAAGAAAAGTACACAATATTGTGTCAAAATTTATGAGGACTCAGAGTATAATTTTTACTTTAAAAATGTTAAGGGAAGGAGGCGGAGCCAACATGGCAGCGTGAGTAGGACAGTGGGAATCTCCTCCCAAAAACATATATACTTTTGAAAATACAACAAACACAACTAGCCCTAAAAGAGAGACCAGAAGACGCAGGACAGTGGCCAGACTGCAGCTACACCAGCGAGAACCCAGCGACTGGTGAAAGGGGTAAGATACAAGCCCCGGCCCGGCGGGACCCGAGCGCCCCTCCCCCCAGCTCCCGGCGGGAGAAGAGCAGGCAGAGCGGGAGGGAGACGGAGCCCAGGACTGCCGAGCACCCAGCCCCAGCCATCCGGGCCAGAGCGCAGACACAGTACGTGCCCAGGGGGCCCTGGATACTGGGGAAACAGGGAGTAAGACCTCTGAGTGGGTGCCGAAGCTGATGCCCCTGTGACAAAGAAAAGCGGGGGCTTTTTGAAAGTCTTAAAGGGACAGGGACTTAACAGCTTGACGGAAACAACCCAGGTCACAGTACAGCAGCTGGAAATTACAGGGAAAACCGGGTGCACTAACCCCCTGGGCAACAGCTCTGAGACCCCTCACGGAGGCAAACAGTCAAGCAGCCCCCCCATCCATTACACCACCGGGCGCTGCGAAAGCAGAGAAGCAGCCTGAGACAAATTCCGCCCACAGAAAGGGAAATTTCTCCCTTCCGGCCAGGCAAGACACAAAGACCCAGTCTACATGCAATTACCCAACACAAGCCACTAGGGGTCACAGTTGTCCCAGTAAAGAAAGGCCAGTAGCAAGTGAAAATTTTGGCCCTCCCAGCTGACAGTCAATAGCACCTGTCAACATGAAAAGGCAAAAAAATATGATCCAGACAAGACTAACCCAGACAGCTTTGGCATCTGCTACATCTTCCCCTGAGAAGGAATCTGGGGAGATAGATTTAGCCAGTCTTCCTGAAAAAGAATTCAAAACAAAAGTCATAACCATGCTGATGGACTTGCAGAGAAATATGCAAGAACTAAGGAAGGAGAATTCAGAAATAAAACAAGCTCTGGAAGGACTTCAAAACAGAATGGACGAGATGCAAGAGACCATTAATGGACTAGAAAACAGAGAACAGGAACGCAGAGAAGCTGATGCAGAGAGAGATAAAAGGATCTCCAGGAATGAAAGAATTTTAAGAGAGCTGAGTGACCAAACGAAAAGGAACAATATACAAATCATAGGTATTCCAGAAGAAGTAGAGAGAGAAAAGGGGATAGAAAATCTCTTTGAAGAAATAATTGCTGAAAACTTCCCCAAACGAGGGGAAGAAATGGCCTCTCAGACCACAGAGGTACACAGAACTCCCATGACAAGGGATCCAAGGAGGGCAACACCAAGACACATAATAATTAAAATGGCAAAGATCAAAGACAAGGACAAAGTATTACAGGCAGCCAGAGAGAAAAAAAAGGTTACCTACAAAGGAAAACCCATCAGGCTATCATCAGACTTCTCAACAGAAACCCTACAGGCCAGAAGAGAATGGCATGATATACTTAATGCAATAAAACACAAGGGCCTCGAACCAAGACTACTGTATCCAGCACGAATATCATTTAAATATGAAGGAGGGATTAAACAAGTTCCAGACAAGCAAAAGTTGAGGGAATTTGCCTCCCACAAACCACCTCTACAGGGCATCCTACAGGGACTACTCTAGATGGGAGCACTCCTAAAAAGAGCACACAACAAAACACCCAACATATGAAGAAGGGAGGAGGAGGAACAAGAAGGGAGAGAAATAAAGAATCATCAGACTGTGTTTATAATAGCTCAACAAGCGAGTTAAGTTAGACAGTAAGATAGTAAAGAAGCTAACCCTAAACCTTTGGTAACCACAAACTTAAAGCCTGCAATGGCAATAAATTCATACCTTTCAATAATCACCCTAAATGTAAATGGACTGAATGCACCAATCAAAAGACACAGAGTAGTAGAATGGATAGAAAAGCAAGATCCATCCATATGCTGCTTACAAGAGACTCACCTCAAACCCAAAGACACGCACAGACTTAAAGTCAAGGGATGGAAAAAGATATTTCAAGCAAACAACAGAGAGAAGAAAGCAGGTGTTGCAATTCTTGTATCAGACAAAACAGACTTCAAAATAAAGAAAGTAACAAAAGACAAAGAAGGACATTACATAATGATAAAGGGCTCAGTCCATCAAGAGGATATAACCATTATAAATATATATGCACCCAATACAGGAGCACCAACATACCTGAAACAAATATTAATAGAACTAAAGGAGGAAATAGACTGCAATGCATTCATTCTAGGAGACTTCAACACACCACTCACTATAAAGGACAGATACACCAGACATAAAATAAGTAAGGACACAGAGGCACTGAACAACACACTAGAACAGATGGACCTAATAGACATCTACAGAACTCTACATCCAAAAGCAACAGGATACACATTCTTCTCAAGTGCACATGGAACATTCTCCAGAATAGACCACATACTAGGACACAAAAAGAGCCTCAGTAAATTCCAAAAGATTGAAACCCTACCAACCAACTTTTCAGACCACAAAGGCATTAAACTAGAAATAAACTGTTTAAAGAAAGCAAAAAGGCTCACAAATACATGGAGGCTAAACAACACGCTCCTAAATAATCAATGGATCAATGACCAAATCAAAATGGAGATCCAGCAATATATGGAAACAAATGACAACAACACTAAGCCCCAACTTCTGTGGGACACAGCAAAAGCAGTCTTAAGAGGAAAGTATATAGCAATCCAAGCATATTTAAAAAAGGAAGAGCAATCCCAAATGAACGGTCTAATGTCACAACTATCGAAATTGGAAAAAGAAGAACAACTGAGGCCTAAGGTCAGCAGAAGCAGGGACATAATAAAGATCAGAGAAGAAATAAATAAAATTGAGAAGAATAAAACAATAGCAAAAATCAATGAAACCAAGAGCTGGTTCTTCGAGAAAATAAACAAAATAGATAAGCCTCTAGCCAGACTTATTAAGAGGAAAAGAGAGTCAACACAAATCAACAGTATCAGAAATGAGAAAGGAAAAATCACGACGGACCCCGCAGAAATACAAAGAATTATTAGAGACTACTATGAAAACCTATATGCTAACAAGCTGGGAAACCTAGGAGAAATGGACAACTTCCTAGAAAAATATAACCTTCCAAGACTGACCCAAAAAGAAACAGAAAATCTAAACAGACCAATTACCAGCAACGAACTTGAAGCAGTAATCAAAAAACTACCAAAGAACAAAACCCCCGGGCCATATGGATTTACCTCGGAATTTTATCAGACATACAGGGAAGACATAATACCCATTCTCCTTAAAGTTTTCCAAAAAATAGAGGAGGAGGGGATACTCCCAAACTCATTCTATGAAGCTAACATCACCCTAATACCAAAACCAGGCAAAGACCCCACCAAAAAAAACACTACAGACCAATATCCCTGATGAACGTAGACGCAAAAATACTCAACAAAATTTTAGCAAACCGAATTCAAAAATACATCAAAACCATCGTACACCATGACCAAGTGGGATTCATCCCAGGGATGCAAGGATGGCACAACATTCGAAAGTCCATCAACATCATCCACCACATCAACAAAAAGAAAGACAAAAACCACATGATCATCTCCATAGATGCTGAAAAAGCATTTGATAAAGTTCAACATCCATTCATGATAAAAACTCTCAGCAAAATGGGAATAGAGGGCAAGTACCTCAACATAATAAAGGCCATCTATGAAAAACCCACAGCCAACATTGTATTGAATAGCGAGAAGCTGAAAGCATTTCCGCTGAGATCGGGAACTAGACAGGGATGCCCACTCTCCCCACTGTTATTTAACATAGTACTGGAGGTCCTAGCCACGGCAATCAGACAAAACAAAAAAATACAAGGAATCCAGATTGGCAAAGAAGAAGTCAAACTGTCACTATTTGCAGATGACATGATACTGTACATAAAAAACCCTAAAGACTCCACCCCAAAACTACTAGAACTGATATCGGAATACAGCAAAGTTGCAGGATACAAAATCAACACACAGAAATCTGTGGCTTTCCTATATACCAACAATGAACCAACAGAAAGAGAAATCAGGAAAACAACTCCATTCACAATTGCATCAAAAAAAATAAAATACCTAGGAATAAACCTAACCAAAGAAGTGAAAGACTTATACTCTGAAAACTACAAGTCACTCCTAACAGAAATTAAAGGGGACACTGACAGATGGAAACTCATCCCATGCTCGTGGCTAGGAAGAATTAATATCGTCAAAATGGCCATCCTGCCCAAAGCAATATACAGATTTGATGCAATCCCTATGAAACTACCAGCAACATTCTTCAATGAACTGGAACAAATAATTCAAAAATTCATATGGAACCATCAAAGACCCCAAATAGCCAAAGCAATCCTGAGAAAGAAGAATAAAGTAGGGGGGATCTCACTCCCCAACTTCAAGCTCTATTATAAAGCCATAGTAATCAAGAGAATTTGGTACTAGCACAATAACAGAGCCACAGACCAATGGAACAGACTAGACAATCCAGACATTAACCCAGACATATATGGTCAATTAATATTTGATAAAGGAGCCATGGACATAGAATGGCGAAATGACAGTCTCTTCAGCAGATGGTGCTGGCAAAACTGGACAGCTACATGTAGGAGAATGGAACTGGACCATTGTCTAACCCCATATACAAAAGTAAACTCAAAATGGATCAAAGACCTGAATGTAAGTCACGAAACCATTAAACTCTTGGAAGAAAACATAGGCACAAACCTCTTAGACATAAACATGAGTAACCTCTTCTTGAACATATTTCCCCGGGCAAGGAAAACAACAGCAAAAATGAACAAGTGGGACTATATTAAGCTGAAAAGCTTCTGTACAGCAAAAGACACCATCAATAGAACAAAAAGGAACCCTACAGTATGGGAGAATATCTTTGAAAATGACACATCCGATAAAGGCTTGACGTCCAGAATATATAAAGAGCTCACACGCCTCAACAAACAAAAAACAAATAACCCAATTAAAAAATGGGCAAAGGAACTGAACAGACGGTTCTCCAAAAAAGAAATACAGATGGCCAACAGACACATGAAAAGATGCTCCACATCGCTAAATATCAGAGAAATGCAAATTAAAACTACAATGAGGTATCACCTCACACCAGTAAGGATGGCTGCCATCCAAAAGACAAACAACAACAAATGTTGGCGAGGCTGTGGAGAAAGGGGAACCCTCCTACACTGCTGGTGGGAATGTAAACTTGTTCACCCATTGGGGAAAGCAGTATGGAGGTACATCAAAATGTTCAAAACAGACTTACCATTTGACCCAGGAATTGCACTCCTAGGAATTTACCCTAAGAATGCAGCAATCAAGTATGAGAAAGACCAATGTACCCCTATGTTTATCACAGCACTATTTACAATAGCCAAGAATTGGAAGCAACCTAAATGTCCATCGATAGATGAATGGATAAAGAAGATGTGGTACATATACACAATGGAATACTACTCAGCCATAAGAAAAGGGCAAATCCAACCATTTGCAGCAACATGGATGGAGCTGGAGGGTATTATGCTCAATGAAACAAGCCAAGCAGAGAAAGAGAAATACCAAATGATTTCACTCATCTGTGGAATATAAGAACAAAGGAAAAACTGAAGGAACAAAACAGCAACAGAATCACAGAACTCAAGAATGGACTAACAGGTACCAAAGGGAAAGGGACTGGGGAGGATGGGTGGGTAGGGAGGGATAAGGGGGGACAGAAAAAGAGGGGTATTAAGATTAGCATCCATAGCGGGGTGGGAGAAAGGGGAGGGCTGTACAACACAGAGAAGACAAGTAGTGATTCTACAACAGTTTGCTACACTGATGGACAGTGACTGTAAAGGAGTATATAGGGGGGACCTGGTATAGGGGAGAGCCTAGTAAACAAAGTGTTCATCATGTAAGTGTAGATTAATGATTAAAAAAAAAAAAAAAGCAGTTCCTATGTGGTGACCTCTAATGAGTTCTACACAATGATATAAAGGGCATATAAAAGTGTAGGCAAAGGGTCTGTTTGTGTTTATACAGAGGATCAAAGCCTAATTTGGCTACCCCGAAAATGAACTAAGATAAGATATGAAAAAAACTTCCAACATCAGCACTCTCGGGAAGACTCATGACAGAAGATGATCAGCAAAAAAAAAAACTCCAACAAAGATCTACGCACTGTCACAGGTGTAGATGCACTCATCCCACCAGTTCCTGGACTTGCCATGGGAATGAGGAAGGAGATATCTAAGCTGGCCTGTGCATACAGTAAAACAAAAATTGGACTGGATCTATACTGTTGGAACTCAACCAAGAATTAGGAGAAGTGCAAATTGTAGCACTCCAAAATCTTACAACCACAGACTATTTATCGTTAAAAGAACATATGGGATATGAACAGTCCCCAGGAATGGGTTGTTCTAGTTTATCTGAATTCTCTCAGACTGTTTAAGTTCAGTCGGACAATATCCACCATATCATAGATAAGTTTTCACAAATGCCTAAGGTGCCTAACTGGTTTTCTTTGTTTCATTGGAGATGGCTGGTAATTACAGGTATGCTTTGGTTAGGTAACTATATTCCTATTATGTTAATGTGTGTGCACAATTTAATTAGTAGTTTAAAACCTATCCATGCTGAAGTTACTCTACAAGAAGATATGTCAAAGAAATAATCAATCTTCCCAGGTTTTCTTCTGCCTGCTACTTCTATAGCTTTTCTTCTTCCTACCTAATCACAACTTTTAAATAGAAGTCGTGCCACATGTCGAATTTACCGAGTATCATAATTCTTCCAAGTGGTAAAGATACCTCAAGACAAATGCTGGGCATAGAAGCCACAGGGCATAAATATGCAAAGAAGTAAAAAGCTAACCTTTTCAAACAATAAGGCTTCTCTCTCACTTACCAACTTTACATTTCCCTGTATGGCCCCGGAAGATGACTGGTTAGCCAGAGACGGGTAAGATTCCTCAAGGGAGGAACAACCTAAGACAGGCACAGTCACAGGGGGGCCAACAGGTGAGAAATTGGGAATCAACAGAGGTGAGGCTTAGAACCTCACCCCCCCTGTTCTGAGAGAAATCTTCTGCATACGTGGATGTTTCATTGCCCTTGTCTAGCTTGGATTAACACATAGTCTACAGGCACGCAGCCAATCATCTACATTTGCTCTCTTACAACACTAAACTATGTTTTCTACCGTTATCTTGTATCTACCTACCTCTTCAGCATTTTATTAAAAATAATAATAATAGAGAAATGTGGTATCCACATATAAATCAAGTTTAAAAATCAAATGAATAGTCATATTTGAACTGACTGTGTATAGTTCATAATGCATGAACAAAACCGAAAGCTTCTGTGATCACTGCCCTTGCACTGTTCACCATGTAACTTATTCACTATGTAAGAATTTGTACTCCATGTAAGAATTTGTTCGTTATGCTTCAGAAGATTGGAGACTGACGAAAATTAGGCTTGGGGTGGATTAATGATTGTGCATTGAGTATTGACCCCCCTATACAGAAATTTATTGTGGTTAACAACTATTTGATCAATAAATATGAGAGATGCCCTCACAATATATATATATATATATATATATATATATATATATATATAGTGATATGTATATGTGATATGTGATAATATGAGAGATGCCCTCACAATATATATATATATATTGTGAGGGCATCTCTCATATTTATTGATCAAATATATATAAACACACTTCCAATTGTAAAATAAATAAGTAACCGGGATGTAATGTATAGCATAAGGAATATAGTCAAAATATTGTAACAACTTGGTATGGTGATAGCTGGTACCTAGAATTATCATGTATATAAATGTTGAATCACTGTGTTGTACACCTGAAACTAATGTAATGCAATACTGTTGTCAACTACCCTTCAATAAAAAAAAAAAATGTTAAGGGAAATTGGCCTTTTAATTATGTGTATATTCTCAGTGCAGGTAAGATGCAAAAGAACGCATCTCATTTTGCATTATGTAGTTGCCATTGCATAATGGCAATGGACTCTTAAAGTTCAAAATTATGCGGATTGCAAAGTATAACAGTATGCTGAGAAAAAAGCAGTTACCATCTTTCTTGTCTCCCAGTTAAAGATAGAAATCTTTTTGATGTCTTAAATGTATAATTTTTATTTCAAGTTAGCCTAAATTTTACTGATTTACTATTTTCATATTTTTAAAGAGGGCACTAACTAGTCAGTTGAAAAAAAATTATGTATTAAGACATCAGAGAGCTGTGGAGACAACAAAGACTAGATGATTAAAAGTTCGAGAGAGAGGAAAACTATTCAAAAGTTCACAATTTCCAGGCATTATTTTCCCCATTGTAATATTTGCTTTCCAGGGCTGAGGATTGATGTTGGCTCAGGAAGATCTCCACTGCTGTAGGAAAGAGAAGCCACCACAATCTTCAGTTGTTTACAGGGTTGCAGTAACAAATTGGAAACTTGGGTGGGAGTCTCATGTTAATGGCTGATTCTCTCTTTTCTATTTGTATGGGACATGTACTGTATTCTGAAGCTACACTAGGTACTGGGAAACAAGAAAAACTAAAAAGCAGTTTAAGATCTCTTGCATTGTTGTGATTTGGGGGGAAAGAAAGACCTACCAGAATGAGGGATACATGACCAAAATGTACAGCTAATCTCTCATTTATGTCATTTTGCAAATCTGGAGTTACATCAGGTGGAGTCTAAGCATCTATGTTAAATATGTAGTCTAAAATCTACATCATCTGAAGGCAAGGACTGAATCTTCTGCAGTTTTTAGATTGGTGATTCAAAGGCCTTCCAGATTCTCAATCATCATTTTTGGAGGATATTTTTCCAGGAACAGGAGCATAGCTGAGATACACAACCTTACTGAAGCTGTAACTGTTCTTGACTCAGCTTAAGTCCTCATTGGGTTGAAGTGGTCAGCTGCTCATCTTAATCTGTTTAACAGAAGATGGGAGAATATTTCTTATAGAAAATAAAATCTGCAGCTATAAATTTTTAATTATGATATAAAGCATTAAATCACAAATTCCTTGACATGAAAAATGAGACCTTATGATGAAGAGTAAAAACAGAAAAGGGAAGACCAACACATGACCATGTTATTGGAATTATCAAGAGTTAACAGAATTTTGTTAAAAATGAGAAAAATATAGTGAAGATACTTGAGTGTATGGTGAAATACTCAGGATTTAGGATTTTGAGAAAATTCATATGTTATTATAGAACTGAGATCTTAATTACCTGAAAAAAACCACTCCATGGATGGGTTTAAATAGCAGATTTGAAAAAGCTAAACACAGGATAGTGAACTGGAAGATAAGATAAATAGAAACGACAGCAACTGACATGAGAAGGAAAATAAGAGAATGGGAAAAAATGAGCACAAGGTATAATACACACATTCAAGATATATACAAGGATCATCATCGCAGTCCCAACCGGAGAGGAGAGAGAAACCAGGGCAAAATAATATTCAAGAAGGTAATGGCTGAAAAATTTCCACAGTTGACAAAAGGTGTAAATGAACATATTCAAGGAGATCAGAAAACTCCCAAGACGATGCAGGCAAGCAAACCACAACAGATACACGGTCAATGTTCTGAAAAACAAAACACGAAAGATCACCTTAAAAGAAATCAGGTATAAAAAGTGTGTTATATGCAGAGGAATCACAGCAAAACTGTCGAGTCAGTTCTTAGTACAGACGATAGAAGCAAAAAAGCTCTATGGAAAATTACAAAGTGCTATAGAACCCCTGCCAACCTGAAATTCTATATTCATGAAATTATCCTTAAAGAAATGAAGACCACTAGGATATTTTTGTACAAACAAAACCTGAGGTAATTTCTTTCTTGCCTTCCTATACTAAAGGAAGTAAATTGATCAGTGGTGTTCGACCATACTTTTTAAAAAACAACCTTTCAGTTCTTTTTCATTGAGTTAATTATGTTCACTGTATAAATATTAGACCATTCAGACTAAAATTAAAAAGAAAATCACTTGCATCTGATAACTCAAACATATTCTCCATTCATAGGATTTTAGCATAGGTTGATGTGAGGTTTAGGTAAATATGTTATTAAAAAATTGCATCATATTTGATCTGGAACTTACTTCCCTCACAAATACAATGTGAGTATAATTCCATTAGCAAAGACATAAACCCATATTATTACTTCTTACTGCTCTTTTATATTGAGACTTACAGATGTGCCATGGTTGATTTGGCCAAGTATGCTCTTTAGACAACATTTCTTATATATCAATGTATTTTTAATTTAATACTTTCTATTCTCTTATGTGTGTGTACTGTATCTGTTCTCATGTTGAATATTTTCTTCCAAGCAATTGGCAATATGAATGAAAATGCCATGTACATAAGCATTAATAAACTTTTGCTATCTTTTGTGTTTTAAAAGAGAAAAATATATATACATGTACACTCAATTTGTATTAAAATTGTATCAATGGTGTATATATGAATTACAAGGTATAAATGATTTTTAAAAGAATTTGTCTAAACAGTAAAAATATGAAGAAAGCTATGAAATAGGGAAGAACGGCTGGGAACCTGTCCTAATTAAAGGACTAAACCAAGTGCAGCCATTCAAAGCACAGAATGCTCTGGGGAAGAATAGTTCAACAATCCAGAAAAGGCCAGGGTCTTCTAGTTCATTGCATTCTAACACTTAAGCCTAGGAGTAGAGAGTGAACTTACCTAGTTCTGAATTCTGTGACTGAGAAAGATAACTAAGACTTGTAAGACACTGATATCTAGTGGCTTATAAAAGGTTTTGGAAGAAACATTTACCAAAACATCCCTGAAACAATTTCTCCAAGTCAACAACACATGGATTTATTTGAGTGCTTTCACACTGCAGCCCTCAATATCCTGATACAAAAGTTAATCTCAACCATGGTGAGAACTATGAGGAAAAGCATAAGTTTTCATTACCACAGTCATTTCTTCTTTGAAATCAACAGTTGAACCACCAGGTTCCAGATCTGGTTGGTCTTATTCACTTAAATGATGAGACTTAACATAGGTAGAATGAAAATATAGACATTGGCTAGCAGGATGTGGATATGGGGTGAGATGTGTCCATACCACTGAGTGTGGACTAAAGATCCCAGGCCCAGAAAAGAGGCTGATGACACAGACATGGGAGCCACATGTGTTTTGAGGTTTGTGGTGAGCATCTCAGGAAGGGATGTGGAAGACAGCCTAGAGATTCAGCAGATAGGAAAAAAAATTAGCTCATCTAAGATCAAGGTTGACCATATGACAAAAAAAACCTCATACCAGATGTTTACTTGGATGTCACTGTAGGAAATTTGGGCTATGACAATGTGCTTACCAGCAGTATTTTAGGAGGATGCTACTTTTGCAGAAATCAGTCTTTTCAGAGGAAATATATGGATAACTGAACCATAATTTCTTAAAAGGGCAGTCACACCAATTTTCTCAATCAGTGCATGTGTAAGTAGAGTGGTGTATCTCAGTGGGTAGCATATGGCAATGTAGTGGTCAAATGCCATCACCAGCAAGATCTCTGACTCAGACATGAAGGTGGAATGGATGAAGAAGAGCCGAGTGATGCAGCGACCCAGGGAGATCTCCCCAGCATGGAACCAGAAGATGGCCAGGGCCTGAGGCACTGTGCACGTGGAGAGGACAATGTCTGCTCCAGCCAGCATGCAGAGGAAGAGGTACATGGGCTCATGGAGGCTGCGCTTTGTGAGGATGATGCAGATGAGCAGGCTGTTGCCAAGCAGGGCGATGACATAGGAAATGAGGAAGGGGATGGAAATCCACATGTGCTGGTCCTCAAGGCCAGGGATGCCCAGCAAGCAGAAGACTGTGTGGCTAACACCAATGTGGTTTTGCCCAGTCATACTTGGGGAGGTCTTTCAGAACTTCATTGCCTATTTACAGAGACAGAGGAAAATTCAGATCATACTGAAAGATTTTTTTGATATTACCAGGTGCTTTGGGCACCTATTTGATCCCATTCCATTCTGAGGGTATATGATGCATGGAAAGATAAATAACATGATGTGTTTTCTGAATAAAGTATTAATGTCCTAAACAAGACAGACCCTTATATGAATATAGAAAATTAAGTGATTAAGTTAGTGATCAACATCTTTGTGGTAAAAAATTAAACTATTTTATAGGAACACAATGGAAAATTCACTCTGTATTCATGTTGGTTGTAAGAACCAGTTAGTTTTTAATTTACCTGTGAAGATAGTTGTCTGCAGAGCAGGTGCCTGTGCTTGTGCTGTGTGTCTACTATAGATTTTCTGCCTTGTCCCTAGTTGACTCAATACATCTCAGCTCTGTTGGTCTGGGTGGAGTGAAACCAAACTGGGGCCTCCATGTGGTGCCTTAAAGCGGATGGAGAAGCTAGTCACTCACCCCCATCTTCTTTCCTGGCGAGAGGAACTCAGTGACTGGGAACTTTTTTCTTGGTCCTGTGCAATGCCACATTGGGAGATGGTTGATGCAGACAAAATGAAGTTGTCTTCCTTCTCTTCCTGTGGGATGTTTCTTAGTCTTTTTTTTCCATGGTGTTGCTACAACTTCCTAAATGGACTCTAGGGGTTTCCCAGAGTTGTTTTGCTCATACGATAGCTGTTCAATACTTGATACTTGTGGGTGAGTGGAAAACTGGAGTTTCCTACATCACCATTCTTGTTTCTCCTCTTTATTTTCCTTTTAAGTGGAATAGTTCCTCAGGCTTCCATTGTCTTTCACAACGTTTTCCTTTACAAGGTGTACAGGCCCCTATTTTGTTGTAATATCTCTCAAGTTGAGTTTGATCACATCCTTATGATCTGCTTGCAGCTATAGATTTCTGACTGGAAGCCAACATAGCAGCCATCGTGTCATCCTTAATGCATCACGTCGGAGAGCATCTGATGTCACTTTTTTCCCCTTATTGTTGTATCAATTTGATTTATTAAAGTAGTTCTCATATACTTCTCCCCATTAGGATAGGCTTTCTTTTTAAAACTGTTGAAATATGCTATTTTAAGCACAATGGATTTATCCAAGAAGTTTTGAGTCACTTGTTATTCTTGCCAGAATCAACTATTAATTGTTATGATGCTTGCACAATGGTATATTCCTATCTTGATGATTTCTTCTATATTTGTTATTTCACATTCCAGTATAAAGAAGAGATTTCCCATCTCTGTCTTTGATTTGCTTTTTTATGTTTTGGTTGTCAGTATTGAATCATTTATTTGTTTTAATTCAGTGTGTTATAACCAGTGATATCATTATTCATTTTCATAGGATAGTATAACCTATTTATCTCCAAAAATTTCATATGAACTTTTTCAAACACATAGCAAAATTGAAGGAATTTTACAGTGAGTACCCATCTCCCCACCCCCATATTCTGCCATCTTATCACACTTTTTCTATCACCTATTATCTAATCTTTTCTCTATCTGTTGATTTATCCTATTTTAAAAAATGTTTTTCAAAATAGATTGCAGACATAGTACACTTTCCTCTAGATACTTGAGCAAGTACATAATTAATTGAAATTCAAAAAATTGTTTAGTTTTTTTTGGGGGGGGAAGGAATTATTTTATTCAAGCCTTCATGACTTTAGTTCCAGCACTGTAATAGCCTTTTTTTTTCATCATATTTTTTTTTGAAGAACATTATGTTTACTAGGCTCTCCCCTACCCCAAGTCCCCCCCACAAACCCCATTACAGTCACTGTCCATCAGCATAGTAAGATGTAGAATCACTACTTGACTTCTCTGTGTTGCACGGCCCTCCCCTTTCCCCCACACCCCACATTATACATGCTAATCATAATACCCCCTTTCTTCTTCCCCACCCTTATCCCTCCCTACCCTCTCATTCTCCCCAGTCTCTTTCCCTTTGGTAACTGTTAGTCCATTCTTGGGTTCTGTGATTCTGCTGCTGTTTTGTTCCTTCAGTTTTTCTGTTGTTCTTATACTCCACAGATGAGTGAAATCATTTGGTATTTTTCTCTCTTCGCTTGGCTTATTTCACTGAGCATAATACCCTCTAGCTCCATCTGTGTTGTTGCAAATGGTAGGATTTGTTTTCTTCTTATGGCTGAATAGTATTGCATTGTGTATATGTACCACATATTCTTTATCCATTCATCTACTGATGGACACTTAGGTTGCCTCCATTTCTTGGCTATTGTAAATAGTGCTGTGATAAACATAGGGGTGCATCTGTCTTTTTCAAACTGGAGTACTGCATCCTTAGGGTAAATTTCTAGAAGTGGAATTCCTGGGTCAAATGGTAAGTCTATTTTGAGCATTTTGAGGAACCTCCATATTGCTTTCCACAATGGTTGAACTAATTTACATTCCCACCAGCAGTGTAGGAGGGCTCCCCTTTCTCCACAACCTCACCAACATTTGTTGTTGTTTGTCTTTTGGATGGTAGCCATTCTTACTGGTGTGAGGTGATATCTCATTGTGGTTTTAATTTGCATTTCTCTGATAACTAGCGATGTGGAGCATCTTTTCATGTGTCTGTTGGCCATATGAATTTCTTCTTTGGAGAACTGTCTGTTCAGCTCCTCTGCCCATTTCTTAATTGGATTATTCACTTTTTGTTTGTTGAGGTGCATGAGCTTTTTATATATTTTGGATGTCAAGCCTTTATCAGATGTCACTTATGAATATATTCTCCCATACTGTAGGGTACCTTTTTGTTCTATTGATGGTGTCCTTTGCTGTACAGAAGCTTTTCAGCTTGATATAATCCCACTTGTTCATTTCTGCTTTTGTTTTCCTTGCCCGGGGAGATATGTTCATGAAGAATTCGCTAATGTTTATGTCCAAGAGATTTTTGCCTATGTTTTTTTCCTAAGAGTTTTATGGTTTCATGACTTACATTCAGGTCTGTGATCCATTTTGAATTTACTTTTCTGTATGGGGTTAGACAGTGATCCAGTTTCATTCTCTTACATGTAACTGCCCAGTTTTGCCAGCACCATCTGTTGAAGAGACTGTCATTTCCCCATTGTATGTCAATGGCTCCTTTATTGAATATTAATTGACCATATATGTTTGGGTTAATGTCTGGAGTCTCTAATCTGTTACACTGGTCTGTGGCTCTGTTCTTGTGCCAGTACCAAATTGTCTTGATTACTGTGGCTTTTTAGTAGAGCTTGAAGTTGGGGAGTGAGATCCCCCCCCCACTTTATTCTTCTTTCTCAGAATTGCTTTGGCTATTCAGGGTCTTTGGTGTTTCCATTTGAATTTTTGAACTATTTGTTCCAGTTCATTGAAGAATGTTGTTGGTAATTTGATAGGGATTGCATCAAATTTGTATATTGTTTTGGGCAGGATGGCCATTTTGATATTAATTCTTCCTAGCCAAGAGCATGGGATGAGTTTCCATTTGTTAGTGTCCTCTTTAATTTCTCTTAAGAGTGTCTTACGGTTTTCAGGGTGTAGGTCTTTCACTTCTTTGATTAGGTTTATTCCTAGATATTTTATTCCTTTTGATGCAATTGTGAATGGAATTATTTTCCAGATTTCTCTTTCTATTGGTTCATTGTTAGTGTGTAGGAAAGCCACAGATTTCTGTGTATTAATTTTGTATCCTGCAACTTTGCTGAATTCCAATATCACTTCTAGTAGTTTTGGAGTGGAGTCTTTAGGGGTTTTTATGTACGATGTCATGTCATCTACAAATAGTGACAGTTTAACTTCTTCTTTACCAATATGGATTCCTTGTATTTCTTTGTTTTGTCTAATTGCTGTGACTAGGACCTCCAGTACTATGTTAAATAACAGTGGGGAGAGTGGGCATCCCTGTCTTGTTCCCAATCTCAGAGGAAAAGCTTTCAGCTTCTCGCTGTTCAGTATGATGTTAGCTGTGGGTTTATCATAAATGGCCTTTATGTTGAGGTACTTGCCCTCTATACCCATTTTGCTGAGAGTTTTTATCATGAATCGATGTTGAATTTTGTCGAATGCTTTTTCAGCATCTATGGAGATGATCATGTAGTTTTTGTCTTTCTTTTTGTTGATGTGGTGGATGATGTTGATGGATTTTTGAATGTTGTACCATCCTTGCATCCCTGGGATGAATCCCACTTGGTCATGGTGTATGATCCTTTTGACATATTTTTGAATTCGGTTTGCTAATATTTTGTTGAGTATTTTTGCATCTACGTTCATCAGGGATATTGGTCTGCAATTTTCTTTTTTGGTGGGGTCTTTGCCTGGTTTTGGTATTAGGCTGATGTTTGCTTCATAGAATGAGTTTGGGAGTATTCCCTCCTCTTCTATTTTTTGGAAAACTTTAAGGAGAATGGGTATCATATCTTCTCTGTATGTCTGATAAAATTCCAAGGTAAATCCATCTGGCCCGGGGGTTTTGTTCTTGGGTAGTTTTTTGATTACCACTTCAATTTCTTTGGTGGTAATTGTTTTGTTTAGATTTTGTGTTTCTTACTTGGTCAGTATTGGAAGGTTGTATTTTTCCAGGAAGTTGTCCATTTCTTCTAGCTTTTCCAGCTTCTTAGCATATATGTTTTCACAGTAGTCTCTAATAATTCTTTGTATTTCTGTTGGGTCCGTCATGATGTTTCCTTTCTCATTTCTGATTCTGTTGATGTGTGTTGATTCTCTTTTTCTCTTAATAAGTCTGGCTAGAGGCTTATCTATTTTGTTTATTTTCTCAAAGAACCAGCTCTTGGTTTCATTGAAATTTTCTATTGTTTTATTCTTCTCAGTTTTGTTTATTTCTTCTCTAATCTTTATAATGTTCCTCCTTCTGCTGACTTTAGGCCTAATTCGTTCTTCTTTTTCCAATTTTGGTAATTTTAACGTTAGACTATTCATTTGGGTTTGTTCTTCCTTCTTTAAATAGGCTTGGATCGCCATATACTTTCCTCTTAAGACAGCTTTTGCTGCGTCCCACAGAAGTTGGGGCTTTGTGTTGTTGTTGTCATTTATTTCCATATATTGCTGGATCTCCATTTTAATTTGGTCATTGATCAATTGTCTATTTAGAAGCGTGTTGTTAAGCCTCCATGTGTTTGTGAGCCTTTTTGCTTTCTTTCTTTGTACAATTTATTTCTAGTTTTATACCTTTGTGGTCTGAAAAGTTGGTTGGTAGAATTTCAATATTTTGGAATTTACTGAGGCTCTTTTTGTGGCCTAGTATGTGGTCTATTCTGGAGAATGTTCCATGTGCACTTGAGAAGAATGTTTATCCTGTTGCTTTTGGGTGTAGATTTCTATAGATTTCTATTAGGTCCATCTGTTCTAGTGTGTTGTTCAGTGCCTCTGTATCCTTATTTTCTGTCTGGTGGATCTTTCCTTTGGAGTGAATGGTGTGTTGAAGTCTCCTAAAATGAATGCATTGCATTCTATTTCCCCCTTTAGTTCTGTTAGTATTTGTTTCACATATGCTGGTGCTCCTGCGTTGGGTGCATATATATTTATAATGGTTATATCCTCTTGTTGGTCTGAGCCCTTTATCATTATGTAATGTCCTTCTTTATCTCTTGTTACTTTCTTTGTTTTGATGTCTATTTTGTCTAATACTTATAGTGCAACACCTGCTTTTTTCTCCCTATTGTTTGCATGAAATATCTTTTTCCATCCCTTGACTTTTAGTCTGTGCATGTCTTTTGGTTTGCGGTGAGTCTCTTGTAAGCAGCATATAGATGGGTCTTGTATTTTTATCCATTCAGTGACTCCATGTCTTTTGATTGGTGCATTCATTCCATTTATATTTAGGTTGATTATTGATAGGTATGTACTTATTGCTATTTCAGGCTTTAGATTCGTGGTTACCAAAGGTTCCAGGTTACTTTCCTTACTATCTAAGAGTCTAACTTAACTCACTTAGTATGCTGTTACAAACACAATCTAAAGGTTCTTTTCTATTTCTCCTCCTTTTTCTTCCTCCTTCATTCTTTATATATTAGGTATCAAATTCTGTACTTTTTGTCTATCCCTTGAGTGGCTTTGGGGATAGTCAATTTAATTTTGCATTTGCCTCATAATCAGCTGCTCCACCCTCCCTTCCGAGGTTTTACTACCTCTGGTGACAGCTATCCAACCCTAGGAATACTTCCATCTATAGCAGTCCCTCCAAAATAGACTGCAAAGATGGTTTGTGGGAGGTAAACTCTCTCAGCTTTTGCTTATCTGGAAATTGTTTAATCCCTCCTTCAAATTTAAATGATAATCTCACCGGATAAAGTAATCTTGGTTCCAGGCCCTTCTGCTTCATGGCATTAAATACATCCTGCCACTCCCTTCTGGCCTGTAAGGTTTCTGCTGAGAAGTCTGATGTTAGCCTGATGGGCTTTCCTTTGTATGTGATCTTATTTCTGCCTCTGGCTGCTTTTACCAGTCTGTCCTTATCCTTGATCTTTCCCATTTTAATTACTATGTGTCTTGGTGTTGTCTTCCTTGGGTCCCTTGTGTAGGGGGATCTGTGGATCTCCACGGCCTGAGAGACTATCTCCTTCCCCAGATTGGGGAAGTTTTCTTCAACTACCTCTTCAAAGACACTTTCTATCCCTTTCTCTCTCTCTTCTTCTGGTATCTGTATAATGTGAGTATTGTTCCGCTTGGATTGGTCACACAGTTCTCTCAATATTCTTTCATTTTTAGAGATCCTTTTTTCTCTCTGTGCCTCAGCTTCTTTGTATTCCTCTTCTCTAGTTTCTATTTTATTTATTTTCTCCTCCACCATATCCAACCTGCTTTTAATACCCTGCATCATGCTCTTCAACGATTGGATCTCCGACCTGAATTCGTTCCTGAGTTCTTGGATGTCTTTCCGTACCTCCATTAGGATGTTGATGATTTTTATTTTGAACTCCCTTTCAGGAAGAGTCATGAAGTCCATATCACTTAAATCTTTCTTGGGAGTTGTATTAACAATTTCACTCTGGACAAGGTTCCTTTGGCATTTCATGTTTGTATATGGCGCCCTCTAGTGTCCAGAAGCTCTATTCTGGAGCTGCTCAGCCCCTGAAGCAATGTCGGGGGGTCGCAGGGGAGCAGTACTGGTGCCTCCGGGGAGGAAAGAACTGTTCCCCACCTCCTGGCTGCTGTGCCTGTCTCCACTGCCTGAGTCAGTGGGCCAGTCACACAGGTATGTTTTTGTCCCAGAGCAGCCAGATATGGATCCCTGCTTTCCACAAGCAGCTGGAATCCCAGTCTCCCCAGGAACTCTGCCTGTATTAACTTCCCAACCCGAAAGTCATGTGAGTCTCATGAAAGCACCATGAAATGTAGGTTTGTGCTCCCAGAGCAGATTTCCGGAGCCAGGTATTCAGCAGTCCCAAGCCTTTTACTCCCTCCCTGCTCCATTTGTCTTCCTCCTGCTGTGAGCTGGGGTGGGGGAGGGGCTTGGGTTCCACAGAGCCACAGCTCTGGTACGTTACCCCGTTCAGTGAGTTCTGCTCTTTTCTCCAGGTGTGTGCAGTCTCATGTCGTCCTCTTTCCCGTTGCTCTCTCAGGATTAGTTGAACCAATTAAATTTTCTAATTGTATCCAGTTTTAGGAGGAAGCCTCTGTCTCTCCTCTCATGCCACCATCTTTCTGTTTACAGTTTTTAAGAACAACTTTATTAAGACATAATTTACATGCCATACAATTCACTCAGTTAAGTGTATAATTCTTTTTAAAAGTATATTCATAGACAGGTGTAACTGTCACCACAGTCAATTTTAGAACATTTTCATTATATCAAATAGACATCCTATAACCTTAGCTACCATTCCCCTAGCTCCCATCCACCACAGCCCTAAGAAAGCACTAATGTGCTTTCTATCCTTATAGATTGTCTTGTCTGGACAGTTTGCATAAATAGAAATGTGCCATTTTTTTGTTCCTGGTTTCTTTCACTTAGTATGTTTTCAAGATTCATGTGTGAAGTAGTATGTATCAGTACTTCTTTCCTTTTTATGGCTAAATAATATTCTACTGTATGGATATGCCATCTTTTGTTAATGCATTTACCAGCTGATGGATATTTGGGTTGTTCCTACTTTTTGGGTATTATGAATTATTTTGCTGTGAACATTTGTGTAGAAATTTTTGTGTGAACATATGTTTTTAATTATCTTGGATATATGGCTAGTAGGACAATTGCCTAGGGTCATATACTCTTAATGAATTAATCACCTTGTCATTTAATGTATCTTGTTATCTTGATGGCTATTGTCAGGGTGCTGTCAAGGAGGGAATCTATATGGGAACCTGCCCCACATAGCACTACTCTCTCTCACTTAAGTTTAACAAGGTGTCTCTGGAGGGGATCTAACCAAGTTTCTAACGAGTTTTTGTCTGCTAGATAATGAGATCTCTAAGTGCTCTGCATTTTTTAAAAGAAATTGAAGCCTCTGCAACTCACTGAGCCATAGGATGTTTATCAGTGCCAGGATCCTATTTAGAGTTAAAAATACTTATTGGGTGCTGTTTAGCTTGTGGGGCTTCTGACCATTTCTGGTCTTAATGTTAGAGAGCTCACAGTTGGGGAATTGTGAGCAGTGGCTAGGGGACTATTTTTGGTAAAGCTTTTTTAGAGCCCTTCATTGGAATTTAAATTTGACCAACCAGGTGAGCTCAGCTATGGAGTCGAGGGCAAGAGAAGCACCAGTGTTCTCTCTTGAAACTGAATGATTTTATACACATTCTGTTGCCCCTGAGACTTGTCAGATGGCTGGTGAGATGCTCCCCAAGATCCTTTGGCTAAGTGCCTCAAAAGATTCTCAGGCTTTTACAAACAATGAGTGCTCTGAAGGACCCTCGGGATTTTTACTCTTCCAAAACTGCATTGTGTTTCATTGGCCACCCTGTTCGCTGAGTTAAGGCTCTTTCCCTGACCACTCATTGTACAAATTAACTCAAAATGGATCATAGACCAAAATTACGAGCTGAAACTATAAAAATTCTAAAAGAAGACATAGGAGAAAATTTTTGTGACCTAGAATTATGCAAAGGTGCCTTAGATTTAGCACCAAAACATGTATAGAAGAAAAAATTAAATAAGTACACTGTAATCTAAATTAAGAATTTATCCACTTTGAAAGACATTGTTAAGAAAATGAAAAACAGTCATAGAGTGAGAGGAAATATGTTCAAATCACATATAAGATAAAGGCTTACACTCAGAATAAAGGACAATCAAATTTCAGTAATAAGAAAATTAGCAATGCAATAAAAATGGCTGTAAGACTTGGACATGAATTTCACCGAAGAGTATGTACATATGGCAAATAAGTATTTGAAAACATGCTCAACACGACTAATCATTTTGAAAATGTAAATTAAACTACAATGATCCACCATTAACCACCTATTAGAATGCTAAAATAAAACGATGAAGAGGTGGTGATGAGATGTGGAGCAACTGCAGCTCATACATTTCTGGTAGAAATGCATAAAAGTACAAACACTTTGGAGGAGTTGGGCAATATTTTGTAAAATTAAACATGTTCTTATCTTATGACCTGGCAATCTTAGTTTTAGATTTTGGCCAAATGAAATGTAAATTTACATTTTCATTTCATATCAAAAAGATATTAGAATTGTAATAGCTTCATTTGTAATCACTCAAACCTGAAAACAACCCAACTGTTCATCAAACGACAATGGTTAGATTGAACAGGTGTATTCGTACAATGGAAAACTGCTAACAATAAAAAGAAACAAGGTGCTAATACAAGTACAACACGGATGAATCTCAAGTGCACTATGCTAAGTGAAATAACCCAGACTCCAAAGGCTACCTACTGCATGATTCCATTTGTAGGACATTTTGAAAAAGGCAAAAATGTAAGCACAGAAAACACATGAAAGGCTCCCAAGGCTGGTGGGAGTAGTTTGACTAGCAAGGGGCATGCACCTGAGTATGTTTTGGAAGGGTGGTGGAGCTGTTTTCGATCTTTAATTTAGTAGTGGTTGCATGTGCATTGAAACTCACAGAATAGTAAACTAGAGACTGAATTTTATTATGTTAAATTGTGTCTTTAAACCATGGGAAAATGTAATTTAATTGAATGTTATCTTAACTTTGCATATTGATATTAGATTCCATTCAATTTTTGGAAACCATGAATTATTCTAGAATTCATAAGAAGTGTGTTACAACTTTTTACACATGGAACCCAGTCACTTATATATGCAGGAAAATATTTCAGAATTTTTCCTGTAGTGTACAATAAGGACACAAAATACACCAAATATTTATTATTGCTTATGTTCATAACAGTTTTATTTATATTGTCAGTTACTTAGATGTCAATACTCTACAAGAATCCAGTAGTTCACTATAATACAGTATACCACATCATAGTATATTATACACTTATTAACTTAATATTTATATAATGTTCTTGGTGCTAAAGTAAAATGCTTGTGTTATAATATTGAGTAAAAAACATAAGGGATAAAATACTCACAAATGTGAAATATGTGAAAATATGCTTAAATGAAAAAACATTGTGTAATTATGAACTATTTCGTTTAATGGATATGACTAGTGGCCATTAAAATTCTTCTTTGTCATTTTGTATTTCTAAATCAATGGACATTTTTGAAATATTGAATAATTATTCAGTTGCTAAATTAAGTAGAAACAAAACATTAAAATGGTGTAATTCTGGTCTGATTGTGAAACACTTCTGAGGAACCCAAAACAAACAAAGGAAAAGATCCATAATTAACTATATAATATTTAAGGACTCATGTAGAACTAAGTGGACAAGCAAGACGAGAGAAAGTTTTAATGACTTTTATGGATAACTGAATAATTTGAAATATACTGCATGTTAATAATAATGAAATGGTTAGGTACAGAATGATTATTACAAACTGATATATTTTACAGCCAGCTAAATTTATGCTAAAAATTTTATTGTAAGTACTTATAAACCTATGTAAAATAGTTTCATATATATAAACAGTATAAATATATTTCACATACATTATGTCTATAATATACATGAAAAGTAGTTTCAGATATCTAAAAACATATATAAAAAATAAAGAAAAAAAGGTAAACCACACTAACATAGGTAATTAATCTAACTTCCTTATGTATTTCATTATCTCCAATTATTTTAAGTGATAATTTCTTGGTTGTACTATTTATAAAGAAAGACATTTTAACATCTTGATTTAGAACCTACTATTTAAAGATGAAATAATTAGACACTAGAAAGTAACATGTATAGAATGCTCTGCCTGCTTTCAATTGGGAAGTCAACAGTAATTAAATAATCATATGCTTATTGAGAAATGCTTTTAAAAAAATATATGCTTGGTTAATTATGGGTGCATGTTGAAACCATAATGTTGTTCATGTGAAACCTTCATAAGATTGTATATTAATGATACCTTAATTAAGAAAAAAAGTATGCTTGGCTAAACAATATGTGGCACAACTGTACAAATACAATTGAAAGGAGATAAAAATGCCTTCACAGGTATATAGATTTAGCATAGGAATATCCCTACATTACTTTGGTAAGTGAAAGGTGCTTTTGAGAATAGTAGGTGGAATATAGTACAATTAAAATAATTTATTTACCTGCACACGCACATACAATAGAAAACATGCAGCAATCCTCTGAAAAATATTATCAGTGAATATGTATTTTGGGAAAATGGGTGATAGTGTACAGATTTTATTTCTAAAATAACATCTAAGGTGGGATGGATGAGGTTCCAGAAGGAGAGGATGCTTGACTCTACTAAGAGTTGCTGATGTGATATGTGAGAAGCAGACTGCATACTGACCAGTGGACTCAGCAGTGTGGAGGTCACTGTGACATGCAGTACAATGGAATAAGAAAAGAATCCGACTGTAATAAGATTTAAAAAAACAGGAAGACATATATTGAATCCTGAGTATATACACAACTCTTTCAAGGTGTTTTGGAGACAGAAAAGGAGAAGGAAAAGAAGAAAAGGATGAGAAGGAAGGAGAGAGACAGGCAGAGGCAAGGCTGTAAGGAAATGTGGGTGACAGAGGCTTTTACCTGCTTCCCTTTCTTCTTCCCTCCCTACCTCCATTCCTTCCTTTAGACATGACAAATAACAGAATATGTACAGATAGAGGTGAGCCTGTGAAGAATAAAAATTTGTAGACAATGAGCTATCACCTCGCACCAGTTAGGATGGCCAACATCCAGAAGACAAGGAACAACAAATACCGGAGAGCATGCAGAGAAAGGGGAACCCTCCCGCACTGCTGGTGGGAATGTAAATTGTGGAAAGCAATATGGAGGTTCCTCAAAAACCTAAAAATAGAAATATCATTTGACCCAGGAACTCCACTCCTAGGAATTTACCCAAAGAAAATAAGATCCCTGATTCAAAAAGACATATGCACCCCTATGTTTATCACAGCACTATTTACAATAGCCAAGACATGGAAGCAACCTAAGTGTCCATCAGTAGAGGAATGGATAAAGAAGATGTGGTACATATACACAATGGAATACTACTCAGCCATAAGAAGAAAACCTACCATTTGCAACAACATGGATGGAGCTAGAGGGTATTATGCTCAGTGAAATAAGCCAGGTGGAGAAAGACAAGTACCTAATGATTTCAAGCATTTGTGGAGTATAACAGCAAAGCAGAACTGAAGGAACAAAACAGCCGCAGACTCACAGACCCCAAGAAGGGACTAGCAGTTACCAAGGGGAAGGGGCTGTGGAGGGTGGGTAGTGAGGGAGGGAGAAGGGAATAAGAGGCATTATGATCAGCACACATAATGTAGGGGGGTCACGGGAAAGGCAGTATAGCACAGAGAAGACAAATAGTGACTCTATAGCATCTTACTACACTGATGGACAGTGACTGCAATGGGGTGTGTGTGTGGGACTTGATAACATGGGTGAATGTAGTAACCACAATCTTGCTCATATGAAACCTTCATAAGATTGTACATCAATGATACCTTTATTAAAAAAAAGAGTTTGTGGTAGAAAAAGTTTAATGAAATTGTCAAAATTTTCCAAATAAGGTGAAAAATGTAAGGATTCAAGAGACTCAATATCCAAAGAAAATGATACCCAGGCACATATGTCTGAAAACTTACTATAAAAAGAAGTATCTTGAGAGCAGCCCAAACAGAAATGGCACTCTGTATATGGGAACAATTTGAGTAGCCATTGATTCAAGAGACAGAAGGGGCAGAAGAGAGTAAAAAAATCTTGAAAGTCTTCAAATAAATGAATAAAAGTGTGCTAAACCAGAAATCTGTAGCAAAAGTACCTTTCAAAAAGAAGCTAAGAGAAAGTTATATTCAAGTAGCTCTTTTCCTCAAACAGACCATGGTGGGTGCAGGCCTGTCTGAGCGAGCCAGTCCTTCCTCGTTGCTGCACTGACAGCCGCACCCACCACAGCCAGGACTGAGCGGTGACCCTTCATGGCACCCCCTACAGCCGCTGGCTGAGTGATGCAGATTGCCACCACTTCCTAGTGTCCAGGCATTATACTCTCTGCCTCATGATGTGATAGGTGACCAGGGCTGAGTCTAACTACAGCACCTCATAGCATGCCCTTTGCACTCAGTCCCCCTTTGATTGTGATGTGGTCATGTCCTCAGATGGCCAGTTTGCCCTCTCAAGCCCCTAATATGGAACACTTAACCTGTGAGATCTCACAACGCATTCCACCAGGTGCAGATTTGTAGGCCAAACCACAGTGTGGAGTGTGGTCTTCTCCTCTGACAACTGGCAGATTGTCTCTGGCCCCCATGCTGGCCTAGCCTTCTTATGGCCAGACCGATGCCAGCTTCCTTGACAACCTGGTGCCATTATGACAGGTGACTATTAAAAGCTGTTAGAAATATATGCCAGAGAATTAGAAATTTTAAAAACTGGCTTTCTTTCTTAAAAAAGATATATTCAAGTAAGTGAACACCAAAAATTTGTTTTCAGAACCAGCAATATAAGAAATGCTGAAAGATATTTTTCAGGCTAAAAGGATATGATGCCAATGATACTAGATGGAGGTATTAGTTCTTGAAGAAGTCAAATACATCATAAAATTTAAATATTGTGTTAAATATAAAATTTTACTTTCATCTTGATTTCTTTAAATACATATGACTAGTGCAGAAATGATCACATTGGCCTGTGAGGTTTCTAAGTTTTAGATGTAGTTTATGTGACCAGTATAGCAAAGAAATGGTGAGGAAGGGTGGGCAGCTGGAGAGGTTTCCATATATTATAGGAAGCTGTATAATGTGAAGAAAGCATTTGGCAAAATTCAGGGTCCATTCAGAATAAAGACTCTCAGCAAGGAGGAACAGAATGTAAGTTCATTTACCTGATAAGAAGCATCCTTATAAAATCAACCTGCAATGTTATATTGAAATGTGAAATTAAATGCTTGCAGTAAAATCAGAAACAAGGCATAGATACCTACCCTCATGACTTTTATTCAACATTTTTTTAGATGTCCTAACCATTATAATAATGGAAGAAACAAAAATAAGTGGTGTTGAAGTTGTTATGGAAGGTATATAAATGTATTTATTGTCAGATGGTATTATAATGTATGTAGTAAGTCCTGAGAAATTCTGTGACAACTATTAGGAGTAAAAACTGAATTAAGCAATGCCATAGAATACATTTAAAATATGTAAATTGTATTTTTGTAATCACATATCAAGCAAGTAGAAAATTAAATTAAGAATTATTTCACTTAGTATAGAATCAATTCCCCCCAAAATACCTAAGAACAAGTTTTACAAAAGAAATGTAGGGTCTCTACAAAAAAAATTATGAAGACTAAGTCTTCAGTAGTATAGTACAGGCATGAAGTATAACCAGATAAACCAATGGAATAGAATAGCGATCTTAGAAATAGAAAGTTACTTATAGGGACAATTGATTTTTAACACAGTTGCCAAACAATTCAATGAGTAGAGTTATTTTAAAAGATAGTTCTAGGAAAATTATGTCCATATGGAAAACTGTATCCAATGGAAAGAAATCTACACTATTGCCTTGCACTGTTTGCAAAAATTAATTCGAGAATGACCATAGATCTAAGCATAAAAGTTTAGACCATAAAGCTTTTAGGAGGTCAGGAGGATGTTTCTGTGATATGAGGGTAGGAAAAGGTTCTTACCACATCACAGAAAGTAATACCATAAACAAGATACATTTGTAAGTTAGACTTCATTACAATCAAAGCCTCCATCATCAAAAGATGCTATTAAAAAAATAAAAGAGGCAAGCCACAGGCCAAGGAAATATAGTCATTGAACATATATCTTACAAAAGATTGGTAATAAGGATATTTGAAACCTCCTGCAACTCAGTAGTAAAAAGATAAGAAATGTGCTACAAAAATGGGCAAACCATTAGAAGAGACATCAATAAAGAAGACATACACATGGGTAATAAGTACATGGAAAATGTGCTCAATATTTATTGGTCATTAGAGAAATGCAAAGTAAAATGCCAATGAGATCTCATTAGCTTCCTACCACAATAGCTAAAGTTACAGACAGACAAATATGGTGAAGGTGTGAAGCTCATTGAGTTCTACTACTATGTTGGTGAGAGTATAAAATGGTACAGCCACTTTGAATGTAGTTTTGACAGTTTCTTATGGAATTAGATATACAGTACATCTTCTAAGATCAAGCAATTCCAATCCCATGTAGTTTTCCAAAAGAAATGAAAGCATATGTCCACAAAACTACCCTCAACTTCTGTATCAGGGTTCTCCAGGGAAACAGAAACAATAGGAACTGTGTGTTTGTGTCTATGTATTTGTTGATTTTAAGAAATTGGCTTACACACTTGAGGAGGTTGGCAAGTCCAAAATCTGCAGGATAAGCTGTAGGCTGGAGACCCAGGGAAGAGTACATGTAGAAGCTCCAGTCTGAAGACAGATGAAAGGAAATACCTTCTTTGGGGGGGAATCATAGTCTGTTCTTGTATTTTTTAAGGGCTTCAACTTCAACTAACTGCATGAGGCCCACCCATATTACAGAGTGTAATCTGTTTTGCTCAAAGTAAAAGTGTGTTTTAAATGTTAATTTCACCTAAGATATACCATCATGGCAATTTCCAGAGCAGTGTTTGACCAAATATTTGTGTATTGTGGCCTAGGCAGTTTGACTAATTGATAACAGTCATCACAGTCTTTATCAATGAGATTGAATATATTACTACAGTAAAACTACAATTCATCACCAACAACAATCTTAAAGTAAGAATTTTACTGAGCTCCTCCCTAATAAATGGCAAGAGAGTTCTTGTGAATCAACTTCTTACATCATTTTGTATAGACTTCTATGGGTTTATTATCATACACAGAAACAACAGTGCTTCCTAGACATAAAGCTGTTTCTCCTTTACAAATATGTAAGTACTATTTACTTGACTAAGTAAATAGAAAGAAAAAGATATGAACACAGTATCAAAAGGAGGAGATATCTTTATCAACAAGAGGAGCTCTGCTGAATAACTGAAAATTACACATGTTATCAAGAAAAAAAGAGTACACAGTAAACAAAATTAGAAAAGGAGAAGTAATAGTCACAATGGATACACAGAAGTACAAAGAATTATTAGAGGATACTATGAAAAGTTATATGTTAATAAAATGGACAACCTAGAAGAAATGGACAAATTCCTCAAAACATACAACTTTCCAAGACTGACCCAGGAAGAAACAAAATATGAACAGACCAACCAACAGCAATGAAATTGAATTGGTAATCAAAAAAATCCCAAATAACAAAAGGTTAGGACCAGATGGCTTCACAGTTGAATTCTACCAAGCATTTAAAGAAGAGCTGATAACCATCCTTCTTAAAGTATTTCAAAAAGCAGGAGGGTATACTTCCAAACTCATTTTATGAGGCAAGCATTACTCTAATACCAAAACCAAACAGATACTAAAAAAAAATTTATAGACCAATATTCCTGATGAACATACATACAAAATCCTCCACAAAATATTAGCAAACTGAATTCAAAAATACATGAACTGGATCATCCATTATGACCATGTGAGATTTATTCCAGATATGGAAGGATGAAATAATCATAAATCAATCAATATCATAGGTCACATTAACAAAAAGAAGGATAAAAGTCACATGATTATTACCTCAATAGAAGATAAGAAAGCATTTGACAAAATTCAGCATCCATTCATGATAAAAACTCTAAACAAAATGGGAATAGAGTGTATGTACCTCAACATAACAAAGGCATATATGACAAACCCACCATACTTCAGAGTGAAAAGCTGAAAGCTTTTCCTCTAATATCAGAAACAAGACAAGGATGTCCACTTTCACCACTTTTATTCAACATAGTACTGAAAGTCCTAGCCACAGCAGTTAGACAACACAGAGATAAAAGGCACCCAAATTGGTAAGGAAGAAAGAAGTTAAACTGTCACTATTTTTCAGATGACTTATTATCATACATAGAAAACCCTAAAGACACCACCAAAAAACTATTAGAACTAATAACTGAATTCAGCAAAGTAGCAGGATACAAAATTAATACACAGAAAACTGTTGCATTCTTATATACTAACAATGACCTAACAGAAAGAGAAATCAGGAAAACAATTCCATTTGCAGTTGCATCAAAAAGAATAAAATACCTAGGAATAAACCTAACCAAGGAAATGAAAGACCTGTGCTCTGAAAATGATAAGAAACTCATGAGAGAAATTAAAGAAGACATAAAAAAGTGGAAATCTATCCCATCCTCATGGATAGGAAGAATTACTATCTTGAAAAATGGTCATTCTGCCCAAAGCAATTTACAGATTCAATGTAATCCCTATCAAAACACTTACAGCATTTTAAAATTAACTAGTACAAATAGTTTCAAAGTTCATATGGAACCACAAAAGATCCTGAATAGCCAAAACAATCCTGAGAAAGAACAAACCTGGAGGGATTATGCTACCTGACTATAAGCTATAGTACAAAGCTACAGCAACCAAAACAGTATGGTGCTGGCCCAAGAACAAACCCATAGATCAATGGAACACAGCCAGATATAAACCCACACATACATGGTCAATTAATACAAGAAAGAAGCCATGAATATATAATGATGAAAGATAGTTTCTTCAATACTGATGTTGAGAAAACTGGACAGCAATACACTATCTAACTCCATACACAAAGTAAACTCAAAATTGATCAAAGTCCTGAATGTAAGACATGAAATCATTAAACTCTTAGAGAGAAACATGGGCAGAAATCTCATGAACAGAAACATGACCAACTTTTCCTGGACACATTTCCTTGGACAAGGAAAACAAAATAAAAAATGAACAAATGGGACATCAATTAAAAAGCTTTTGTAAGGCAAAGGACACCATCAGCAGAACAAAACAGCAACCTACATTTTGGGAGAATATTCATAAATGATTCATCTGATAAGGGGTTAACATCCAAAACATATAAAGAACTCATGTGCCTCATCACACAGGAAAGACTAACCTGATTAAAAATTGGGTGGAGGACCTGAACAGACTTTTTGCCAAAGTGGAACTACAGATGGCCATGTATTTCTATGGACAAATACATACCATGGAACATGAAAAGATGCCCCACATTGCTAATCATCAGGAAAATAGAAATCATAACCTCAGTGAGATATCACCTCACACCAGTCAAAATGGCCACTATCCAAAAGACAAGAAATAAAAAGTGTTGGTGAGAATGTGGAGAAATAGGAGCTCTTCTATACTGTTAGTGGGAATGTCAGTTTGTGCAGCAACTGTTGAAAGCAGTATAGAGGTTCCTCAAAATCTAAAATAGAAATATCATTTGACCAAGTAATTCCTCTTCTAGGAATTTGCCCAAAGAAGACATAATCTCTGATTTTAAAAGTTATATGCACCTTATGTTTATTGCTGCATTATTTGCAATGAGCAAGAAATAGAAGCAACCTTAGTGTCCTTTAGTAGGTGAATAGATATGGAAGAAGTGGTACATATACACAATGGAATATTATTCAGCAATAAAAAAATATATTCTGCCATTTGCAACAACATGGATAGATCTAGAAGGGATCATGCTCAGTGAAATAAGCCAGGTGGAGAAAGACAAATACCATTTATTTCACTTATTTGTGGAATATAAATAGAAAGCAAAAAAGAATAAACAAAACATAAGCAGACTCACAGTAAGAAATGACTAGTGGTTACCATGGGAGAGGGGTTGGGGTGGTTTGGTGAGGGAGTGTGAGGGGGATGAAAAGGCACAAAAAATTCTTAATCATAATATAAGTTGGTCATGGAGATAGTAGTACATCACGGAGAATATAGTCAATGATTTTGCAACATCTTTCTATGTCGTCAGATAGTAACAGCACTGTAGGGGTGAGGATGTAAAGACATGAGTAACTGTTAAACCACTGTGTTGTATACATCACAGTAAGATTGTATATCAATGATAATTCAATACAAAAATGAAAAAAATATCTAGGCTCAGCCATAAAATTAATAACAAATTAAACGTAGAGCATTTGACAACCAAAGGAAGAGGCACTACAGAATGTTTTTCATAGTTGACCTTGACTCATGTAGCTAGTGTAAATAGATCTTAAAAAGACATTAAGTCATGTAAATATTTACATAATTATTATAAAACCCAACGTTTAAATGACTTTAATCATATGGTATATATTGAATTTTAAGTTTGTCTAACATGTGTAGGAATATATTTGTCATCCTCAGTGTTTAAAACTAATTCATATGTTAATTTTAAATTTAAAACTTCAAATACTGAAAGAACGAATGCAAATTCCCACAAAATGGAAAGAAAAATTTTTGTTCAGTAATGCTATCAGTTTATTACATGAAAAAATGCACATGTGCCCACAGTCCAGGAATAATGTGGAGGATGGGGTGGTGTGGACAGGGTTGGGAGCCACAATGATCTGGCTTAAATGTTGGGTGAGAGGGTGTTGTTGAATGAACAGCCCTAGTCTGTGCTCCCTGCGGTACAGTCGTCCCTGAGGGCTAGAGGCAAATCATAAAACCTCAGCTCCCAGGCTCCCCTCGCTCTGCAAGTTCTGCTGTTAGTAATCTGATTACGTCCACTTGAAGCAAGTGAGTAAAACTTTATTGCTGTGGGTGAAATATGGGGAGAAAAACTTGCTCCTGACTATATTTTATGGAGTACAAAACAGGCTGAAAATATTCTTTTTCATTTTGGAGTGCAATAGATCCGGTTGGAGAGAATAGAGCAGTTGTATGCTGGAGCCATTTCTACAGACTCAGAAAAAATGAAATTGTGCAATTGTGTGTATTTCTTTCAGATTCCATGTTCAGTGACATCATGCTAGTAGTTTGCAATGGGCCATGGTGGGAGTATATACAGCATGGAAATGGCAAAAAAAAAAAAACCATAAAAAACCCCAGGTTTTGCTTTATTTTATTGAATTGTATTTATTTGTTTTTTTTGATGAGCCTGTTCACCAGCACTGGGCCAGAGTCACAGCATGGACTGTCTCAGTGGAAGCAAAAGTGCTCTCTGGGAGGGGAGAGTGTGGAGACATAGGCTCGAACTTCACTGTAGCTGTCATTGTGCCAAGGAGCGTTGAGCTGCTTCAGAGGAAGTTTGACATTGGCAGCAGATCCTGATTAGTGTAAACATTTCAGCCTGGGAAAGCACTCATTCACGGTCCCTTTGTGACTCTTTCTACCTCCCATCCAGTATTTATCATTGAGGAATTACTCTGTGCATCAGTGTGCTGGATGGTGGGAGCATACATTTTTAGAAGACCTCAGATTGCTCACCTCACATCAACTGGGAAATGTTGAATGACAGTGTGTTAGTATCTCTGGGATAGAGGCTCCAGTGACTGGACTTGTGAAATCAGAGGGAAGAGAGTGACCTGTGAACATATGCATCATGCGGGCAGACTGGGAGAAGGCCCTGGGTTGGGGCAGTTTGCTGCATAGTGCATACCAGATACAGAGGCAAGTTGTCCAGGGGACTCAGGTGCCTGGATCAAGGCTGCAGAAACCATGGTGGGGCATTTGCGAAGATTTTTAAGGGGGCTTGAACTATACAAGGAGCCACTCCAGTTCATGCAACTTCACCCAGAGAGCAGCCCCAGCTGGCAAGCTCCTCAGCCTGTGTTCTGTTCCCCCATTAAAGAAAATCCTCTTTGCTGCTCCCAAAGTATCCAAAGCCCATCACCATGTGCAAGGTGGTCCTCTGCAGCTGCTCTTCAGTGACTTGTTTGCATCTCCTTTGCCTCCTATTCCTTTCTCAGTATAGTGGCACACACACCTGTCCCCCAGTCCCAATGGCATTTCCTATCAATTTTGGTTTCCTGCATCTCCTCCAGGAGGATGGCTTTCCTCGGGCACTGTGTCTGCTCACTGTGGTTGTAGTCATGGACTGACTGAGGCACGTCCTCACACGCCTCTTCTGGGCTCCGCTGATGTGCCTTTATTTCCAGCACAGTTTCAGTCATTTCTCAGGGGTAACACAGGAATGAAAATAGTGGATTTTCTACTCTTCTACTCTGGACATGAAGTTTGGAGTAAATGCATAATAATAATAATAATGCATTTACCATATAAATGCATAAATGTAGGTGGTAGTTTATCTGTGCTTTGGATCCCCTGAATGTCTGCACTTCACCCTATCTGTGTTCTGCAGAAAACTCACACCCTGCAATCCCCTGGAGAGGATGCAGAGGGTTTAGGTCCCAGAGGTTTGCCCTGAGATGAAAATTATTGCCTTTATAGTTAATAGTTCTTGACTTTTTAGGAGAATAACGAGCTCTCTATTCATGAAACCATCTGTTTTTCTTTTAGAATCTGAAGCACTTTAACTTTTTTTCCATCTTCTCCCCCACTCCTTATAGCTTGGGCTCACTTGCTCTGTATTCATGTTAGTACCTGGTTCTGAATGCATAGTACACTGGACAATAGAGCCATTTCTCAACTTCTGGGCTTTCTACTGGCTTGGAGATAGGATGCACAGTGTATTATATCCTTACCAAAAATTTACCCTTTTTGTTGTTAGAGACATTACCAAGGAAGCAAGTATGAAAAGCTGATGGAGAATCAATTATAATCAATTACATAGTGTTTGTAATATTTTCTCTGCTCTTTATTCCATGGTAGAGGTGATCAATATAGCTACCTGCTGAGGGGTTGCCTTTGTTATTTTTTATTGAGGTATACTTGGTATACAATATTATGTTGCTTTCAGGTGTACAACACAGTGATTTGAAAACTACATACTGATGGTTGACAAAGTTCACTGCCTTTGTTTTACTAACTCACCCTTCTCTAGGACAGGTATCACTACTCAGAACACAGAAAGTTCGGAATCAATTGGGGGAGTCATTGACAAGGTACCTATCCAATGGATAGGAGCATACAAATCACGAAGATGAGAGGACTTCTTCAGGATGCTGAAGGCATTGGGATGAAGGGTGTGAAAACCTTTGTGAGGCATGACCTTGGATTAGAAAGCCAACCACTGTGGTACATGAAAGTTCACCTATGGGCCACAGTTTGTTCCCTGAGCTCCTGAGCTCTTCCATAGTGCCTCTCGCATGAAAAGTTCTGTTTGCCTCTCCTTCCAACTATTGATATAATAGGCTATCTTCAAGGGTAACTTCAGGTACCTTACTCATTCTTAAAATCTTCACAACTATGGAAAGTATTACTTTATCTCTTTTGTTACTGCATGAGTTTAAGATGTTAACATAATAGCTTAATTTTCTCACTGTGTATAAATACAATCTAGTTTTTGTGATTAAGAGCTCATTTAGAGAACAAATTGTCTTATTTGTCTCTCTATATAACAGAGCTCCTGGCATCCTCTGAATTGAGTGGGATCAGGAAAGTGCCAAAACTGCTGATGATATCAAGGAAAATCTTGTAATATAATCTGTATTTTACTCTGTCTCTGAACACAGATGGTGGAGTCCCAGTGGCCTCACCAGACATGACTACCTTAAACCACACCTGTGTCAGCCACACAGTCTTCCGCTTGCTGGGCATCCCTGGCCTGGAAGACCAGCACCTGTGGATTTCCATCCCCTTCCTCATTTCCTATGTCATTGCCCTGCTTGGGAACAGCCTGCTCATCTGCATCATCCTCACAAAGCGCAGCCTCCATGAGCCCATGTACCTCTTCCTCTGCATGCTGGCAGGAGCAGACATTGTTCTCTCCACGTGCACAGTGCCTCAGGCCCTGGCCATCTTCTGGTTCCGTGCTGGGGAGATCTCCCTGGGTCGCTGCATCACTCAGGTATTCTTCCTCTCTTCTACTTTCATGTCTGAGTCAGGGATCTTGCTGGTGATGGCATTTGACCGCTACATTGCCATATGCTACCCGCTGAGATACACCACTATCCTTACACATAAGTTGATTGGGAAAATTGGTGTGACTGTCCTTCTGAGAAGTTATGGTACAGTTATTCCCATAATATTTCTTCTGAAAAGATTGACTTTCTGCAGAAGTAACATCCTCTCAAACACTGCTTGTAAGCACATTGTTCTGGCCCGTGTTTCCTGTGATGACATTCGAGTAAATATCTGGTATGGCATTTTTGTCATATCATCAACCTTGGTCATAGATGTTGTGTTAATTTTTGTTTCCTATGTGCTGATTCTCCGTACTGTCTTCTGCATGCCATCCCGAGATGCTCGTCTTAAAGCTCTCAACACATGTGGCTCCCATGTCTGTGTCATCCTTCTCTTTTATGGGCCTGGGATCTTCTCAGTCCTTACTCAGCGGTTTGGACGCCACATCCCACCCCATATCCATGTCCTGCTGCCCAATGTCTACACTCTGGTTCCTCCTATGCTGAACCCCATCATTTATGGGATCAAGACCAAACAGATCCGGGACCAGATGGCTCATGTGTTCTTTTCACAGCAGAAATGAATGTGATAATGAAAACTAACATTGTACATTTCTCACTAATTCTCTCCATGCATGAAGTGAGCTTTAGCATCAGAATGTGAGAATGTACAGCTGAGAAACCAGTTAAATGACTCCAGGTGTTGTTGCCTCTAGATCAATGGCATTGGGACAATTATGATTCCTTCTTCCTTCAAACCCTAATCAGTCATTAGATGTCAGTGTCTTTTGGTGCTTAGTTTTCTACTCATGGAGTTAAGGACTAGGTAAGTTTACATCTTTAGGTCACTTAAGCCTCTATATTCTCAGACTGGCTGTTGAATTAATACGAACTGGAGACAGTAGCTCTTCCTGGATAGTTGCTGAAGTAGTCTTTTCTGATGTCTTTTAAGCTGTAAATAGCTGTATATGTTTTATTCCATTTACAAACATTTCTTCTGCCATTCTCCCTAATGCCCTCAGAATATTCAAATGATTACTTTTCACACAAATTATTATAAAATATCATGTTTCTTAAAACTTTAGCATAAAGCATATGTTTATGAATATATATACATTTTTGTATCTCTTGGTACACAAAATAGAGCAAATTTTATTATTTCTCACATTCATGACATTTTTATTCATACTGTTAATCACTTGGAAATAAATATTTAACAACAGTCCACTGCTTGGCAAAAATAATACATATAATAATATAGTAAGCAATGTTTAACCAAAGATTATGGTGAAGTAGAAGTAAGAAATGATTTCCACAGAGTAACAAACACTGCCTGAATTGATGACAGCATATGTATCATGTAAAATACAGTTGAGCAGTGAGAAATAAGCACACAGGATGGATCTATGTCTTTGGTGATGTAACTATGCTCTAAATATGTTTATAGGATAGAGAAGTACATTCCAAATCACAAAGTTCAATATTACTCACTAAAAAATATATATTCTTATACATCTATGCATCAATGTATGCTAAAATCAAATGAAAGGAGATATATATGAATGTCATAAGATAGTTTATTTTTATAATAATTTTATCTGAATTGCCTGGCATTTATTCAGTGAACATGATTTACACAGATAAGACTCGCAAACAGTTTTTTAAAAAGAGATATGGTGCCCACCCAACTTTACTGTTTTATAGGCAATCTTCATTAAAGATGTATTTGATATTTCAGTTGTTGCTAACCAATCAAAGCTGTAAGATTTAATATCTGTAATATTCTTTCCTCCCTCTGAAATATGCCACATCATTATAATATAAAATATTAATATTCTATTGAAAGAAACAACCATCAAAGAGGTATTGTCAAACACCATTCCTGTTTCCTTTTGTGAGGGAACACAAGAGAAGAATTATTTCTGGTATTCCCTATCTGAAAAAATTTAATTTTGTCTTCATTTTTATGTATTTTTTATTGAAATATAGTTGAGATACAAAGTTATATTAGCCTCAGGTACACAACATAGTGATTTTTGTCTTAACTTTTAAAAGGATAACTCATGAGTACAGAATTTTGTCAAGTAGATTTTTCAGAAAATTAAAAATTTTTTCTAATGACTACTTTTTCCTTTTATATTGAGGATTCACCTACAAGTCTTACTGTTGCTCCTTTAAATGTATTTTATCTTGATATCTGGCTATTTTTAAGGTTTTCTTTTGTATTTTTGTTTTTATGGCACATATATCACCATGGAGCCATGTGCAGTTTACTGTCCATGTATGATTCTTGAATGTGTTTATATATTTTATCAGACTTGGTAAATTTTCAGCCATCATTTTTCATGAACATTATTTTTGCTCTGTTTTCTCTCTCCTCTCTCATTATGTTTACTTTAGTTGTTTTGAATGTGTCTGTTACTTGTCTTATATCAATTTATCATTATTTTTGCCATTATTTTTTTCCTGTCTTACTTCAGTTTCTTAATTTTTATCTTCCAGTTCACTAATCCTGTTTTGCTCCATAAAATCTGCATTTAACTCATGCATTAAATGCATATTATCAGTCACACTTTCAGTTCTATAATATCCATCTAAATATTTTTCAAAGTGTAATTCTCCAGATATATTTCTGTGCTTTCAAGTAACTTTAGCATATTTCTCTCTCTTAAGGAAAATATTCACTACAGTTCTATAATCCTTGTCTGGTAACTACTTACTGGGTCAACTGTAAGTCTGCTTCTTTTTCTTTTGCATTAAAAAATTTTTTTTGATCACAAATCACAAAGTTTTTTCCTTTTTTTCCTAGTATTTATTTTAGTCTTTTTTCTAATAAAAAAAGAATCTGCAGGTAATGTCATGTTCTATCAGAAGTGGTTTTTCTTTGGGATTCTGGGAAGATGGCAGAGTAGAGGGAGCCTGAATCCACCTTGTCCCACCTACACACCGAAACTACACCTTTATACAGAATATTTCCCTGTGAAGAAGAACAAAGACTGAAGTGAGCACTTTCTATACAGTAGGGGAAAGAAAGGTAAAAGAAAATGGCAGGAGAGAAGGGAACCTCTTTCCCAGCACGGCCTCCAGTAGAGGGGAAAGAGAGGACTATCTCTGGGAGAGCCAGGCAGTGAACTCCCTGCCCTGAGGTGCAGGAAAATGCCCATCAGTTCGAAGTGCAAGTGGACCATAAGTGAAATAACCTGTTTCAGAACTAAACATCCACCACTTGGCAAGGAGACCACCGGAGGTAATCCAAGACGGGAGGAGGCAGCCAGCCCCATTGTTTGTGCTCCTTCTGCACATCTTAATGCGGCTGAGAGTGTGATCTGAGCACTATCCAGCAGTCCTGCCCTGCTGCCTATTGTTATCCGCTGACCCAGCTCCCATGAGCAGGACCGGAAAGATCCCTAGCTCAAAGGGAGGGTGCATGAATCTTTGGGCTGATGCAACTGAGGCAATTCCCCAGAGCCAGCAGGGAGCATGTGTGCTGGGCCTGACCCAAGGCACAAGTAAGACACAGTGGGTGGTGACATGGGAATTCACCAGAACAGCTGAGAGTACACAAGGGCCATAGGGGAACATGTGTATGCATGGTGCCTGATCCTGGCCACCAGAGAGACTGGTGGGCCAATGTGGGAATTCCCCAGAGCAGCTCAAGTATGCAGGGACTTTGAGGGTACATGCACTCACTCACACAGTGCCTGATCCTGGCAGCCAGCAGGGTACACAGGTTCCTACTTGGGATTTCCTTGGAGTAGCCCAGACTGTCCAGGGGCTGTGGTGGGATGTGCATAGAGCCTGACTCCATACCACATACAGGACCTGGTGGGCACCCAATGCAGTAATTCCCAAGAGTAGTCCCAAGTGACCTAGAGTGCACAGTCATACAGGCAAGGAGGCACAGGGGAGACAGGGCACTAATCCAGGAGATCCATGGAGTGTGCCCTGACTTGACGGTGGCCCAGGACCCTCTCCTTACCAGTGCAGAACCTACAGTTGTCCATCCAGTAACCTTCTGAAGGGTCCACCATGACTGCATCTCTGGGACCATGCCGTATGAGCCCCCATACCAGGAAAAACCAATCTTACACCCACTCATCCACTAGCTTGCCAAAACCTCTAGGTACACACACTCATCACAGGGGACTGTACTACATAAGGCCAATCCTTTAAGACTGGGAAAGTAAGCTCTTACAAGTTTCATAGAAACAAGCACAGAAAGCCATACAAAATCAGGAGACAGAGGAATACAACGCATATGACAGAACAAGGAAGACCTGAGAAAAAAAGTAAATGAAATACTGTTAACCAATCTATCTGATAAAATGTTTAAAGCAATGGTTATAAAGATATTCACTGGACTTGAGAAAATAACAGAATCAAAAGTGGACCGCAACAGAGAGATAGAAAGTCTGAGAAAGAACCAAAGATGAAGAATTCAATAGATGAAATAAAAAATACACTGGAGGGATAGAACAGCAGACTAGGAGATGCAGAAGAATGGATCAGTGACTTGGAAGATAGAGAAATAGAAAGTACTCAGGTTGAATTGCAGAAGAAAGAAAGAATTAAATGAAATGAGAAGAGGTTAAGAGAGCCCTGGGACATCATCAGATGTCCTAACATCAGCATTATATAAGTCCCCACAGGAGAAGAAAGAGAGAAAAGAGTGGAGCATTTACTTGAAGAAATAGTAGCTGAAAACTTCCTTAGCCTGAGAAAGAAAATGGTCTACCAGGTCCAGAAAGCACAGAGAAGTCCAATCAAGGTAAACCCAAGGAGGTCCACATCAAGACACATCATAGTCAATATATCAAAGACAAAGAGAGCATCTAATGAGCAGCAAGAGAAATGAAGCAAATTTCATATACAAGAAACCTCATAAGGTTATCAGTGACTTTTCTGCAGTAACCCTAAAGGCCAGAAGGGAATGGCATGATATATTCAAAGTGTGAATGGAAAAAACCACCAACTAATAATAATGTACCCAGTAAGGTCATCATTCAGAACTGAAGGAAAGATAGAGCTTCACAGATAAACACAAGTTAAAAGAGTTCACCCTACTAAACCAGCCTTACAAGAAATGTTAAAGGAACTTATTTAAAAGGAAAATAAAAGACCCTAAATAGAAGCAAGAAATTTAAGAAAGGGAAAATTTCTACTGGTAAAGCTAACATATAACAGAGGCAGTTGATCAAATACTTGAAAGTTAGTATGAAGGTGAAAATGAGAAAAGTAACAAAAGCAATTACACCTAAAAACTAGTTAAGAGAATAACAATAAAAAGGTGTAAAGGAAGATATTGTACACATTAAATTGGGATTAGGGGGAGTAGGAAATGTGCTGTTAGAATGGGTATGAAGTTCAGTGACCATCACCTTATTACAGACTGTCATATCTATAGGATGTCATAAGAACTCCACGGTAATCCCAATCCAAAAAAATATTAGATACACAAAAAGGAAAGAGAAGGGAACCCAGCCATAACATTAAAAAAAGTCATAAAACACAAGAGAAGACAACAAAAGTGAAGAAATGACAAGAGAAGAACAACAAAAACAATCAAGCTATTCCAGGCTGGTGTTCCATGTTTGTACAGGGATAAAGTGAGCAGTGGTAAATTCATTCCAGCGAGGCCTCAGCCTAAGTCAAGGCGAGGTTTCAGTTTCGGTCACACAGTCTTTGTCTTCTGTGCTCTCATTTCTATGGCAGAACTCCTTAGAGATTTTAATCAAGGCTCTGGAATGTCTTCAGTCCTAAAAACTGGAAGATTCAGTTCTGCCCTTTAGAAATCTTTTAACTTAGCACTTTTGACTCCTCTCCATGAAGCTCCAAAATTTGAAAAGTGTCACATACGAGAGGATAAGATTCAGTTTGGCATGCTCTCTCACCTCAATAGGTATTTATCAGGAATCACAGGAATACAAGAAAGTTCACACTGCCTTTTAGAATTCTTGTCTTAGTTCCCCAGCATCTAGGACAGCCACAATACTAAGAAAATGTCCCATAGGAAGAAGGAGCTATGTATTTGAGACCTCCAATATTTCAAATTATTTTTCTGAAGTCCTGTATGGCCCCCAGGAGCTTTTCTGGTTTCTCCTTTCCCCAAGAGAAGCCCTCTTCCTGGGCTAAGATTGATCCTTAGCCCATGCTCAGAATCAGAAGATCATTCCAGTTCCAAATGGTTGACAGTTGTCAACTTGCTTCTGAATGGTTTACCTGGCTCTTGAATTTTTGTACAAGTAATGTTTTTTGCTTTTCTACTTCCATGGTGGTTTAATATATGATTTTATAAATTTACCTTTTTCTAGCTGTCACAATGGAAACATTGTCATGCCATGTATTGCTATGTCATACCCAAAAGCAAAAGTTTTAAGAGACTGGTTAATGCTTGCCTTGACAACATAAAAATAATAAACCAAATAACACTTAGCTTGAACAGTATAAATATTTGTACCTTTGGACCAGTAAGACATTATTTCTATCATTCCCATCTGAGTACAAAAAAAAAGGCCATAGATTTTTTTTTTCATTATAATTTGAGATTAATTTAATTTTGGCTTTTAAGGATTCCTGCAACTTGTATTAACATATGTATATAATGCAAAATAAGATACCTTCTTTTAAACCTTATCTGAATTAAGAATATACACAAAAGTAAAGGGAAAAACTTACCTTTACATTTTTAAGGTAAAGATTATCCTCTTGAACCAAATAAATTTTAACACAACATTGAATTTTTTCTGTTGTGGCACATTATTTCCACTCTACCACAGACAGAAGCATTAGTGTCTTAATTATCTTAAATAGTGTGCTTCTTATAGCTATATAGTTTTCTGTAAAAACACTAACAACCATGATTTTTTTCTTGTATTTTTTTCTATTTTGGTATCATTAATATATTATTACATGAGCAATATTGTGGTTACTAGATTCCCCCCATTATCAAATTCCCACCGCATACCCCATTACAGTCACTGTCCATCAGCGTAGTAAGATGCTATGGAGTCACTACGTGTCTTCTCTGTGCTATGCTGCCTCCCTGTGTCCCCTGCTATATTATGTGCGGTAATAATAAAGCCCCTTATTCCCCTTATCCCTCCCTTCCCACACAACCTTTCCCTTTGGTAACTGTTAGTCCATTCTGGGGTCTGTGAGTCTGCTGCTGTTTTGTTCCTTCAGTTTCTGCTTTGTTCTTATGCTCCACAGATGAGTGAAATCATTTGGTACTTGTCTTTCTCAGCCTGGCTTATTTCACCTAGCATAATAACCTCTAGCTCCATCCATGTTGTTGCAAATGGTGGGATTTGTGTTTTTCTTATGGCTGAATAATATTCCATTGTGTATATGTACCACATCTTTATCCATTCATCTACTGATGGACACTTAGGTTGCTTCCATTTCTTGGCTATTATACATAGTGCTGTGATAAACATTGGCAGTGCATTTGTCTTTTTAGAACTGGGGTCCTGCATTCTTAGGGTAAATTCCTAGGAGTGGAATTCCTGGGTCAAATGGTATTTCTATTTTTAGTTTTTTGAGGAACCTCCATATTGCTTTCCACAATGGTTGAACTAGTTTACATTTCCACCAGCAGTGCAGGGGGGTTCCCCTTTCTCCACATCCTCGCCAGCATTTGTTGTTCCTAGTCTTTTATATGTTGGCCACCTAAGTGGTATGAAGTGATATCTCATTGTGGTTTTAATTTGAATTTCCCTGCAAATTGGTGATGTGGAGCATCTTTTCACATGCCTGTTGGCCATCTGAATTTCTTCTTTGGAGAACTGACTCTTCATATCCTCTGCCCATTTTTTAATAGTGTTATTTGCTTTTTGGGTGAGGCATATGAGTTCTTTATGTATTTTGTATGTTAACCCCTTGTCAGATATGTCCTTTACAAATATATTCTCCCATACTGTAGGATGCATTGTTTTCTTTTGATTGTGTCTTTTGCTGTACAGAAGCTTTTTAGCATGATGTCCCATTTGTTCATTTTTTATTTTGTTTCCCTTGCCCAAGGAGATGCGTTCAGGTAAAAGTTGATCATGTTTATATTTAAGAAATTTTTGCCTATATTTTCTTCTAAGACTTTTATGGTTTCATGACTTACATTCAGGTCTTTGATCCATTTTTTGTATAATTTTGTTTATGGGGTTAGACAATAATCCAGTTTCATTCTCTTGCATGTAGCTGTCCAGTTTTGCCTACACCAGCTGTTGAAGATGATGTCATTTCCCCATTGTATATCCATGGCTCCTTTATCATATATTAATTGACCATATATGCTTGGGTTTGTATCTGGGCTCTCGACTCTGTTCCATTGGTCTATGGGTCTGTTCTTGTGACAGTACCAAATTGTCTTGATTACTGTGGCTTTGTAGTAGAGCTTGAAGTCAGAGAGCATAATCCCCCAGATTTATTCATCCAAAGACCATGATTTTTAAGAATATCATAAATTTCCATTCTTTTCTTCTCTCCAACAATCCTGTTGGAGTGAATCTGCTCATTTCCATGATTGCTGTCAGCAACCTATAATTTCAACTAATAATTTCATTGTTCTCTTAAAGAGAGTGTAGTGGTACTTTACCTTAAATTGTATATTCTAGAGCTTTTATTACATGGGCAATAATGGTTCAATTTGTGTATTTTAAGTATCAGTGGCTTTTAAAAAATCTCATCTTGTTTGACCTCTAAGCAGCATTTGAAAATGGTTGACTGTTCTCTTCTTAGAATAGAACTCTCTATTCTGCTTCTAGGGCATCAATTTCCCCCACACCTCCCCAACAGTTTTTCAATAATCAACCAGGGGAAAAATCTATAAATCAAATCTTCAAATCTTAAATTTGAATCTTTGGCTTTATGTTATTGGACTCCTATTTACCTTACCTAACTTATTTCTTGCTCACCTCCACAACTACCCTGCTACAACCCTTTCTTTTCTCTTAAATCTTCAATATCATTTCAGTTATAGGATATTTGAAAATTTCCCCCCATTACAATTAGCACACACAATGTAGGGGGTGGCACGGGGAAGGCAGTACAACAGAGAGAAGACAAGCAGTGATTCTATAGCATCTTACTATGCTGATGGACAGTGACTGTAATGCGGTATGTGGTGGGGACTTGATAATAGGGGAAGTCTAGTAACCACAGTGTTGCTCATGTAATTGTACATTAATGATACCAAAAAAAGAAAAAAAAGCAGCTGGAAATAGAGAACATTTATACTTATGTCCCAAGATACAGACTTTTTAAAAAAGAGTCTTACTATGCAAGTCAGAGTGGAGTGAGGGAGAAAAAGGATAGGGAAGCATTTCTCTCAGACAGAAAAAAGAAATCAAGGTGTTCCTAAAAAAGACCTTGAACATTACTCTGCAGAAGTAAATGCCAAAATGGCAAGGCAATCTTGATCAGAAATTGGAAGCTCTCATTCTAATGGCTTTGGGGTTGGTGATCATAGTGCCAAAGCTGTGGAGAGCGCTTCATATGGTCCTCATGTACCTTACAACTGTACCACACCTCAGCTCAAAGAAACACTTCCTAAGAGAAAGACCCACATCTAGGGACCTGCATCAGCCTGTTTCAGATTCCAAGGGGTCTTAAAGTGAGACACAGCTCTCACTGTGATTTCTTTTGTTTGTTTTTTTTTCCCCAGGAGGGGGATAATAAATTTATTTATTTTTGAAAAAAAAAACTGTATCATCTGCAAATAGAGGCAATTTTACTTCTTCCTTTCTAATTCTGTTATTCATTTATTTCTTCTTCTTGTCTGCTTGCTCTGGTTAGAACTTCCACTACTGTGATGAATAAGACTGTTGGGTACTACTGTTTTTGTTACTGATCTTAGAGGAAAAGTTTTCAGTTTTTCACCATTGAGTAGGATGTTAGCTGTTGGCTTTTCATATGTGGCCTTTACTATGTTGGGGTACTTTCCTTCTAATCCTAGTTTATTGAGTGCTTTTTTTTTTTCAAAAAAGGGTGTTGCCAATGTTTTTTATGCATCAACTGAAATGATCACATGGTTTCTCTTCCCTCCATTTTGTAAATGTGTTGTTTTACATTGATCAGTTTCATATGTTGAACCATTCTTACATTATAGGAATAAATCCCACCTGATCATGATGTGTATTCTTTTAATATAAGTTTTCTAGTATTTTGTTGAAGATTTTTCCCATAAATGTTCATAGGGGAGATTGGTCTGTAGTTTTCTTTTCTTATGTTGTCTTTGTCAGCTTTGATATCAGGGTAACGGTGGCCTCATGAGTTAGGAAGTGTCTCTCCTATCCAAATTTTTAGAAAAGTTTGGAAAGGATTGGTATTAATTCTTTAGATGTTTGGTAGAATTCACCAGTGAAGGCATCAGATCAAGCTCTTTTCTTGGAAGATTTTTATTACTAATTCATATCTTTACTACTTATGGATCTATTCAGATTTTTTATTTCTTCAAGATGATACATCTTGGTATATTTTTGTGTTTCTAGGATTAATCTGCTTTTATGAGGTATCCAGTTTGTTGGTATGTAACTGTTCATACTACTCTTATAATCCATTTTATTTCTGGAAAGTCTGTATTAATCACTCACTCTCATTTCTGATTTTAGTAACTTTTGTTTTCTTTTACTTATCAACTAGCTAAAGGATTTTCCACTTAAAAAATCTTTATTAAATCCAATGTTTTTCATTGACTTTTTCTATTGTTTTTCTATTCTGTTTAATTAACCCTGTTCTAATCTTTATTATTTCCTGCCTGCAAGCTTTGGGTTTAGTTTGTTTCCTTTTCTAGTTTCTTAACATTTGAATTTAGGTTGTTGATTTGAGATGTAAGCATTTATAGTTATAAAATTTCTTCTTAGCATTTTCACTATGTCCCTTAAGTTTTGATATGTTGTCTTTTTGTTTTCATTAGTTTCTAAGTATTTTCTGATTTCACTTGTTTGACCTATTGGTTGTTTAATATTGTGTTGTTTAATGTTTGAAGGTTTTGGATTACTTATTCAATCTCTTTAGTGGTTAGAAGTCTGTTTAGGTGTTCTATTTCTTCATGTATCAGTCTTAGTATATTGTATGTTTTTAGAAATTTATCCTTTTCATCTAAGTTATTGATTTTTTTTTTGCTGTAAAATCATAGTATTCATTTACAATGCTTTTCATTTCTATAAGAATAGTTATACTGTCCCCTCTTTCATTTCTGATTTTAGTTATTTGAATTTTCTCTTTTTTTCTTAGTCTGTCTAGCTAGTGGTTGTCAATTTTGTTGCTCTTTAAAAAAAAAAATCACATTTTGGTATCACTGATTATTTTTCTATTTTTTATCAGTCAGAGGAATTGAGCAAACATAATTAAAATTTATATTGTGGTCAGATGAGAGGAAGAGAATAAATTTTTCCTAACAAACTTGACACAAAATTTTTCCTAACAAACGTATTTTCATATAAATACTAAAACATAATTATAAATCCCAATATTTAAATGATGTGATTAATATGGTTTATATTTAAGTTTTTCTAAATTATGAAGGAATATATATTTTTAAGCAGTGTTTGAAACATATATTGATTATGAAATTAATTGTGTTGATTTAAAATGGTATTAATATTTACTAATTCCCATTATTATGGAAACAGGAATATTTAATGCAGGAATACTAAAAGTTCATCTACCGAAAAAATAAACATGTACATACTTAATTCAGGGATGGTCATGGATCAGGGAATGTGCAGGCTAGGAGAGCCATAATATGTGGCTTCTGTGTATGGGAGATATGTTAAAAAGGCAGCTCTAAGTCTGGGTTCCCTGGGGTAATAGTTGCACCTGAGACCTTCAGGCAAATATATAAAATCTCAGTTTTTGGTGCCCATCATGCTGAGATTCCTATTGTGACTCATGCATTCTAGCCCACAAGGACTCTATCTGAAGCAGGTAAGTAGTATTTTATTGCTGTGGGGTGTAATTTCAGGGTGGAAGGCTCTATCCAGGCTAGATGATATTAGAGCTAAAGTAGATGGTTAAAAATATGAGAACTATTATCTAGAATGAAGTAGACAGAGTTGGAGAGACTAGACCAGTTGTATGTTGGAGCCACATTTGCTGACTAGCAAAGTCATTTGTGTGCATTTGTTTCAGACTCAGCATTCAGTGACATTATGTTGGTTACTTTAAAAACGGCTGTGGTAGGAGAATATACACCATGTTAACTGGCAAATACTACAAATCATGACTTTGTTTCTTATTGATTAATTGATTGATGAGCTGGCTTATCAGCATACTACTGCACCAGATAACAATAAAGAATATCCAAGTACAGTAGGAAGTAAGGTTCTATATTAATCCCTGATCCCAACTGGTAAACGTCTAGGGAATTTGAAGATGCTTACTCATTACTTCCTTGCCCTGATCCTTCATTGCACCCAACCAATATTTGCCATTTTGTTGTTTTCTTAAACATTTTGAGGGCTTACACCATGTTTCAGCATGCTAGATTCTGGAAGTGCACGAAGATAAAAGACAATACTCAGACCTTGGAAAATTTACTATTAATTGGAGGAACATTGCCAGGTAATCAGATATGCTCCTATCTGAGAAGGGGCGGGCCTCTGCTGATGAAACTCCTTGTGAAAGGAGGGAAAGGAGTTGTTATGGGGAGCTGGGTCAGTAAGCACATTCCTGAGATATTGGGCAGATAAATGCCCTGAATAAGGGTAGTTTTCTCAGCAGCACAAAGCCCAGGAGTGTGGAAGCACCTGGATCAGGTTCCTGGAGCCTTCATGAGGCATTTGAGAAATTACCTTAGGGTGACCCTCGGCTAGACAACCAAGCACTCCAGTGTACATAACTCCACTGTACACCAGACCCCAACTCCTCAGCCCCTTAGTGTCTATATTCTGCTTCACAATAAAAAGCTCTCTTTGCCCCATACAAAGTCCAGTGAATACCACCATCTGTAAGCTGGTTCTCTTGGGCTCTAATTTTGCTTCATATTGATCTCCTTTTCCAGCTAGATTTCCATCATCAGTGATGAACAGCTGGCCGTGGATCCTCAATAGTATTACTGTGTTTTATTTCTTCCATTTCCTCCAGGGGGCGCCTTTCCAGAGGGCAGGATGTGGACTCCAGGTGGCTGTGGCCGAGGACTGACCTGGTGGTAGCGGTCCTCGGCAGGCGGCTCCTCATACGCCTCCACTGACACTTCTTTCACGTGATTTATTTTCAGTTGTTTCACCATCACTTAGAGAGCAATACAGGAACAAAAGTAGGAGTGGAGTTTCCTCCTCCAGAAATAAAATGTAGAGGTGAGGAGAACAGAACCTAGAGGGGGTGGCAATGTTTACACACACTCACTCAGTGCTACGTTCTGAGTCCGAAACTCAATAAATGTAGAGATGCTGGCCGTTGTCTGTGTTCTTCACCATAGGAAACCTTCTCTTGAAAGAAGGCATGGGGAAGAGACTTTTCGGATAAATTGGAACTGGGCTAGCTGTTCTAGGCAACTGTTTCCAAAGGCCATTCTCCAACTCTTCAACTTTCCTCTGGGGATCCAACCAAGATAAATCCCCTTGGCTATTCCTTTTCTCAAAGCCTCTGTCAGCGTCTGAAGACTGTTTTCCATCCAACTGCTGATTGTGTTTGATCTCTGGCTCTTTTTTGCCTTCACCTGCTCTTTTGTCCTTAGTTCTGTGGGGCACACACTGCACCCTCAGTATTTCTGGTGGCTCTTTCCCATTTCCTCCAAGAATATGGCATTCCTTGGAAAAGTATTTTTTCTTACAGCATTTGTGTGACCTTGCAATGTATAGGAGGCGACTGTCCATTGCAAGGAACATCTCCATCAGATTGTCTATGCCTCGTCCAATGCCAGCTTCCCTGGACTGCCTTCCCAAGACAGAGCAATCAGCTCAGTTGAGCCAATCTGTGTTCACTAAGAGGGTGATCCGGTGCCCAAAGAGAAGAGGGATGCTTTGGCTTCAGAAACTAAAATGGGGGCAGGAAGGAACATAGAGTTACGAACTGCAACTTTATTTTAGGTGAAGAGCTGGGTACTTTATTATGATAACTTGACTTTTATTCATTTTTGTGAATATTATACACATACATACTTTAAAGCCTTTAATAGTCCATAAAGCTTACAGTAAAAATAGTTTCTCTGCCCCATCCCACCTCTCTTTCTTGTTCCTCAGAAACAACCATTTTAACACTTAAAACTATTTCTTTAGTATTTTCAGATAAACAGCATGTTTATATTGTTATTTCTTGATTTACATTTATAAGTAATTTTTAGATGTTGCCATACAATATTCTATACGGAAGCTGGATGTTCAGCTTTCCAACGTGTAAACCCCTCCACACCAAATGCATCCATGCCCATTCAGACACACACAAACTTCCTTTTTCTTGGTTTTGTTAATAGAATTATATTGTAATTTTAAGATGTATATTTAGGTTTACATTTTTATGATTATAACTGAATTATAGAGTGACATATGATCACATTTCTTACAACAAAATTTTTTTCTTCTCTGGAATAAGTAATTGTTTTCTTGTTAGCTTAGTTTTTCTGTCTTACCTTTCTCTAGAGTACAAATTACATTTCAAAACCAAGTTTTTCCTTTTCCCTTTGAGTCTTTCCTTTAAGTATCCTCCATCCCCTTGATCCAGCCTAGACTCAGGATACTGTAGGACCGTTCACAGTTGTCAATCTTCACCATTATTCAAGGAATTCCCTCTTCCTTCACAGCCTGCACCCTCTCATGCATTGTATCACTATGTTTTAGCTCATATGTTGGGGCCCATATTTCTCTATTTTTGGTTCATTTCTTCATCTTGGTGTGCTTAGCTTCCAGTAGCTAACTGTGAATAGGTTAATGGGAGGTAAATCTTTTGAGGTCTTAAATAATCTTTTCTATTTTTATAAATTTTTTATTTATTTTGGGGTAAAATTCTGGATTGGAGTAATTTGACAGGAAGTCTCCCTAAACAAATCCCAGGCCTATACATAGGACCTTTAATCACTTTTTGAAGCCTCATTCTTAAACCAAAATGAATTTTGTGATCTGGGTACAGTGTTATATAAGCTATCACTAACAGACATAATAAACAGAAGTTCACTGGAGTTTCATTGTGTTTAGTATGTAGCCTTTCATTTTATCTCCCACTTTCTGCACAGTCCCCACGCCAGCTATGCCTAGATCCAAAGGTTTAACTCCAACAGAATATTACTCCAGTATTCTGCTGGGTAAGGGAAGTGAATGGACAGATTGGGAAAAAGGTTCAGGAATCTAATCATTCTTTATACAGATTTTCAATCAATAATTCTTAAAAAAACTCCTATCTTACTTAGAAAAGTAGCAAATACCTTTAATTCTTGAGACTATCTGGGTTCTGCAGTGAAAATTATCTGATTCTTGTTTTCACTTTGAAGCTATTTTATTCCATCTGCTTAGTCAATAGGCGTCCATCAGCTTTCAAAATATTACCACTTCTCTGCTATTATCTTCTTCTGCTTTTTGTATTTATGATGTTTTTTTATTATTTTACTGACATTTTAGCAAGGTATTTAGAGGACACTGCAGTAAATTAAAAAGCATTTAATTTGATGTGTCTAATCCAAAAACTCAGGGAAAACATTTATATATAATCCGTATTTCTCTTTGTCTCTATTAGGTGAGGTTACATTCTACACGAGCCTGCCTCAGGGAGGATGGCTAGCTTCAACCACACCAGTGTTAACCATATAGTCTTCTATCTGCTGGGCATTCCAGGCCTAGAAGACCTACACATGTGGATTTCCATCCCTTTCCTCATCTCCTACGTCTTTGCCCTCCTTGGAAATGGCCTGCTCATCTTCATCATCCTCATCAAGGGCAGCCTCCATGAGCCTATGTATCTTTTCCTCTGTATGCTGGCTGGAGTGGACATTGTCTTCGCCACCACTACAGAACCCAAGGCACTGGCCATTTTCTGGTGCAACAGTAGGGAAATCTCTCTTAATAGCTGCATTGCCCAGCTCTACTTCCAGCATTCCTCCTTCATCTCTGAGTCAGGCATCTTGCTGACGATGGCATTTGACCGGTACATTGCCATATGTTACCCCCTGAGGTACACCATGATACTCACCCACTCTCTGATAGGGAAAATTGGTGTGGCTGTTTTCTTGAGAGCACATTGTACAATTTTCCCCATGATATTTCTTCTGAAGAGATTGACTTTTTGTAGAAATAATATCCTACCACACACATTCTGTGAACACATTGGCTTGGCCAAGTATGCCTGTGATGACATCCATGTAAACATCTGGTATGGATTTTTTGTCTTAATGTCAACAGTGATTCTAGATATTGTCCTAATTTTTGTTTCGTATGTGCTGATTCTCCAGGCTGTCTTCCATATCCCTTCCCAGGATGCCCGCCACAAAGCCCTCAACACATGTGGCTCCCATGTCTGTGTCATCCTCCTCTTTTATGGGCCTGGGGTCTTCTCAGTCCTCACTCAGCGCTTTGGACGCCACATCCCACTACATGTCCACATCCTTTTGGCCAATGTCAGCATGCTTGCTCCACCTATGCTGAACCCCATCATTTATGGGGTGAAGACAAAACAGATACGAGACCAAGTGGTTTACGTGTTGTTTCCAAAGCAGAAATGACTTTGGGGATGGCAGAGACTGGTTTCTCAGAAGTTTTGGTCCTCCATGAGATATGTTTTGGCAATAGTAAACAAGAAAACTAGAAATGAGTTATTAGAAATGAATCATTGAGTGTATGGGCTCTGTAGCAACTTATCTGAGACTGTGAAAGTTACCTCTGAGCAACATAAAAGCAGAGCCTATGGGTTGACTGAGATACTTACAGCTCATTATTTGGGGAATGGAAAGATTTCTCTCTAGTACTCATGACACCATAATCTTTAAATTCCTTGATTATAGCTTGTCATATAGCTGTGATAGAAGTGAAAAACAGAAAATATAAACAGGATCTTGAATATGCATAACAGAGTAAGCAGTGGATAAATTTTTAACTTCTTTCTGTTTTGCTTATTTTAAAAATTTTGGTATTAATCTCTCCCTCTTCTAATACAAAAAGAAGTTGTAGAATCAAAGGAGATCAAAAAAGTCAATAGGCCTTATTGCATTTTAAATACTGACCAAAACAGGAATTGGTGCTGGGAAAATCTTCCCTCACTTCTCAACGTAATTTTTGTGTGATGTGCACGGGCATGCTCAGGTCACTTTTAATAATTACTGGTGGGGAAAAAAGTAGAGGTACCATGAAATCGCTACTATTTAATTCCTTTGGTGAAGACCAAGGGGATGGTTGTAGGTCATCTATGCAATGTATGTGTCCGAGTGTCGGGGTGACCTGACAGGCCAAGATATTCAGATTTTTGAGTATTTAAGTTTATATCATTATGGCAGTCTCCTCCGAACAGAATATCAATTGAAGGAAACAAACCATCATTTACATAGTCAATCCCAAGGCAGAGACACAGAAAAGATGATTTTATAATCTTTTCTTCTTCTTAAAAATATTTCTTCATGACATACAGAATACCACTCCCCAGTACGCCTCCATTCACATAGGACTGAGTGATCCTCCTTTTCTTCCTCCAGTTTGTCAACCAAGGCACTGGTTGACTTTGCCAGTTTATATTGACTTAGCTCTGTAATGTTGTCATCTTGTCTAAGAATTCTGTTCTTGTATTTTTCCTTCAAAGTATCTTCTTTCTGCCCAGTGTTAAGATAGAGCATCTCTAGAAACAACCCTTTTATCAATAAACTCTTTTCAAAGTCACTGACATCCTTGTACATTATCTAAATTTTTCATGAAATATTAAGGAGATGTGCTGTGGGACAACTGAGATACTAATATTTTTTTAATTTTAATTATTTTTTATTTTTGGTAAAATATTCTAGTATTTTTATAATGCATCAAGCAACAATTAATTATTTAAAATATTGGTTAAGACAAATGGTTATGGGATACAAAAATGATAACATTCTATATGAGTTAGAAGTTACTAAGACAATTTAGTAGTCTTTTTTTAGCTGATAATGTCTTGGCCATTATTATTAAATTTTATTTATTTATTTTGTTCTTTTGAGGTCCATACAATAAAATACACAAATTTTACTATACAGCTCTATGAATTTTGACATGTATATATATAGTCTGTAACCATCACCTAGATCAAATCAAACATTCCAATGTTTCCCCTATAACTTATTTCACTCATCCCCCGACAGGCCTCTCCTATGGCAACCACCAGTCTGTTGTGTTTATGAGTTTATTTGTTTTTCTCTTTTGTTTTATAGGTTTCACATTGAGTGAAATCACAGGGTATTTGTCTTTCTCTGCCTGGCTTATTTCACTTAGCTTAATATCCTCTAGGTCCAACTATTTGTGGCAAATGGCAAGATTTCATTCTTGTTATGGCTGAGTAATATTCCATTGTATATATGCACCACATCTTCTTTATCTGTTCATCTGTTGATGGACACTTGAGTTGCTTCCATAACTTGGCTATAGCAAACAATGCTGTGAGAAACATAGGAGCGCATAAACCTTTTCAAATTAGTGATTTTGTTTTTCTTTGCATAAATTCCAAAAGTAGAATTACTGAGTGGGTATGATATTTCTATTTTTAGTTTATGAGAAACCTCCATACTGCTTTCCATAGTGGCTCCACCAATTTACATGCCCTCCAACAGTATAGGAGGGTTTCCATTTATCCACACTCTTGTCAACACTTGTTATTTCTTGTCTTTTGGATAGCAGCTATTCTGACTGGTGTGAAGTGATATCTTATTGTAGTTTTGATTTGCATTTCCCTGATAATTAGTGATGTGGAGCATCTTTTCATGTGTTTTGACCACCTATATATCTTCTTTGATAAAATGTTCAGGTCCTTCAAAATCTTGGGAATAAAATCAAAATCCTTGAAACGTAAAAAAAAAAAAATACATTAGTAGGTAGTGGCAGCAAAAATGTTTTATATTTTACAGTTTACTTTTACATTGTTTCATGGATTCATCAGAGGCTGCAAATCTATTATCTTGTTCAGTATTCCCATCTTTGTGCTGTCCTATGAATAATCTCAGAAATACAGTGCCCACTATTAATCCCAATCAACAAATAATAATATTTTTTTAAAATTATTTTTTATTGAAGGTTAGTTGACACTCAGTATTACATTACATTAGTTTCAGGTGTACAACACAGTGATTCAACATTTATATACATGATAATTCTAGCTACCAGCTATCACCATACCAAGTTGTTTCAATATTTTGACTATATTCCTTATGCTATACATTAGATCCCAGTAACTTATTTATTTTACAATTGGAAGTGTGTACTTTTTTTTGTTGTTGTTGTTGTGAGGGCATCTCTCATATTTATTGATCAAATGGTTGTTAACAACAATAAAATTCTGTATAGGGGAGTCAATGCTCAATGCACAATCATTAATCCACCCCAAGCCTAATTTTCGTCAGTCTCCAATCTTCTGAAGCATAATGAACAAGTTCTTACATGGAGAACAAATTCTTACATAATGAATAAGTTACATGGTGAACAGTACAAGGGCAGTCATCACAGAAGCTTTTGGTTTTGCTCATGCATTACGAACTATAAACAGTCAGTTCAAATATGAATACTCATTTGATTTTTATACTAGATTTATATGTGGATACCACATTTCTCCCTTTATTATTATTATTTTTAATAAAATGCTGAAGAGGTAGGTAGATACAAGATAAAGGTAGAAAACATAGTTTAGTGTTGTAAGAGAGCAAATGTAGATGATTGGCTGCGTGCCTGTAGACTATGTGTTAATCCAAGCTAGACAAGGGCAATGAAACATCCACGTATGCAGAAGATTTCTCTCAGAACAGGGGGGGTGAGGTTCTAAGCCTCACCTCTGTTGATTCCCAATTTCTCACCTGTTGGCCCCCCTGCGACTGTGCCTGTCTTAGGTTGTTCCTCTCTTGAGGAATCTTACCCATCTCTGGCTAAACAGTCATCTTCCGGGGCCATACAGGGAAATGTAAAGTTGGTAAGTGAGAGAGAAGCCTTATTGTTTGAAAAGGTTAGCTTTTTACTTCTTTGCATATTTATGCCCTGTGGCTTCTATGCCCAGCATTTGTCTTGAGGTATCTTTACCACTTGGAAGAATTATGATACTCGGTAAATTTGATATGAGGCACAAATTCTATTTAAGGGTTGTAATTAGGAAGGAAGAAGAAAAGCTATAGAAGTAGCAGGCGGAAGAAAACATGGGAAGATTGATTATTTCTTTGACATATCTTCTTGTGGAGTAACTTCAGCATGTATAGGTTTTAAACTACTAATTAAATTGCGCGCACACATTAACATAATAGGAGTATAGTTACATAACCAAAGCATACTTGTAATTACCAGCCATCTCCAGTGAAACCAAGAAAACCATTTAGGCACCTTAGGCATTTGTGAAAACTTATCTATGATATGGTGGATATTGTCCAGCTGAACTTGAACAGTCTGAGAGAAATCAGACAAATTAAAACAACCCGTTCCTGGGGAATGTTCACATCCCTTATGTTCTTTTAACAGTAAATAGTCTGTAGTTGTAAGATTTTGGAGCGCTACAGTTTGCACTTCTCCTAATTCTTGGTTGAGTTCCAACAGTATAGATCCAGTCAAATTTGTTGTTTTACTGTATGCACAGGCCAGCTTAGATATCTCCTTCCTCATTCCCATGGCAAGACCAGGAACTGGTGGGATGAGTGCATCTACAGCTGTAGCAGTGCGTGGATCTTTGTTGGGGTTTTTTGATGATCATCTTCTGGCATTAGTCTTCCAGAGAGTGCTGATGTTGGAAGTTCTTTTTCATATCGTACCTTAGTTCATTCTCAGGGTAGCCCAATTTGGCTTTGATCCTCTGTATAAACACAAACAGACCCTTTGCCTACACCTTTATATGCCCTTTATACCCTTTTGTAGAACTCATTGGAGGTCTCCACACAGGAACTGCCTTTTTTTGTTTTTGTATCATTAATCTACACTTACATGATGAATATTATGTTTACTAGGCTGTCCCCTATACCAGGTCCCCCCTATCGAACCCTTTACAGTCACTGTCCATCAGCATAGCAAATGTTGTAGAATCACCACTTGCCTTCTCTGTGTTGCACAGCCCACCCCTTTCTCCAACCCCCCCATGCATGCTAATCTTAATACCCCCCTTCTTCTCCACCCCCCTTATCCCTCCCTACCCACCCATCCTCCCCAGTCCCCTTATCTTTGGTACCTGTTAGTCCATTCTTGCATTCTGTGATTCTGCTGCTGTTTTGTTCCTTCAGTTTTTCCTTTGTTCTTATATTCCACAGATGAGTGAAATCATTTGGTATTTCTCTTTCTCCACTTGGCTTGTTTCACTGAGCATAATACCCTCCAGCTCTATCCATGTTGCTGCAAATGGTAGGATTTGCCCTTTTCTTATGGCTGAGTAGTATTCCATTGTGTATATGTACCACATCTTCTTTATCCATTCATCTATTGATGGACATTTAGGTTGCTTCCACTTCTTGGCTATTGTAAATAGGGCTGCAATAAACATAGGGGTGCATCTGTCTTTCCCAAACTTGATTGCTGCGTTCTTAGGGTAAATTCCTAGGAGTGGAATTCCTGGGTCAAATGGTAAGTCTGTTTTGAGCATTTTGATATACCTCCATACTGCTTTCCACAATGGTTGAACTAACTTACATTCCCACCAGCAGTGTAGGAGGGTTCCCCTTTCTCCACAGCCTCGCCAACATTTGTTGTTGTTTGTGTTTTGGATGGCAGCCATCCTTACTGGTGTGAGGTGATACCTCATTGTAGTTTTAATTTGCATTTCTCTGATAATTAGTGATGTGGAGCATCTTTTCATGTGTCTGTTGGCCATCTGTATTTCTTTTTTGGAGAACTGTGTGTTCAGTTCCTCTGCCCATTTTTTAATTGGGTTATTTGTTTTTTGTTTGTTGAGGCGTGTGAGCTCCTTATATATTCTGGACGTCAAGCCTTTATCGGATGTGTCATTTTCAAATATATTCTCCCATACTGTAGGGATCCTTCTTGTTCTATTGATGGTGTCTTTTGCTGTACAGAAGCTTTTCAGCTTAATATAGTCCCACTTGTTCGTTTTTGCTGTTGTTTTCCTTGCCGGGGGAGATGTGTTCAAGAAGAGGTCACTCATGTTTATGTCTAGGAGGTTTTTGCCTAGTTTTTCTTCCAAGAGTTTAATGGTTTCATGACTTATATTCAGGTCTTTGATCCACTTGGAGTTTACTTTTGTATATGGGGTTAGACAATGGTCCAGTTTCATTCTCCTACATGTAGCTGTCCAGTTTTGCCAGCACCATCTGTTGAAGAGACTGTCATTTTGCCATTGTATGTCCATGGCTCCTTTATCAAATATTAATTGACCATATATGTCTGGGTTAATTTCTGGATTCTCTAGTCTGTTTCATTGGTCTGTGGCTCTGTTCTTGTGCCAGTACCAAATTGTCTTGATTACTATGGATTTATAGTAGAGCTTGAAGTTGGGGAGTGAGATCCCCCCTACTTTATTCTTCTTTCTCAGGATTGCTTTGGCTATTCGGGGTCTTTGGTGTTTCCATATGAATTTTTGAATTATTTGTTCCAGTTCATTGAAGAATGTTGCTGGTAGTTTCATAGGGATTGCATCAAATCTGTATATTGCTTTGGGCAGGATGGCCATTTTGAGGATATTAATTCTTCCTAGGCATGAGCACGGGATGAGTTTCCATCTGTTAGTGTCCCCTTTAATTTCTCTTAAGAGTGACTTGTAGTTTTCAGAGTATAAGTCTTTCACTTCTTTGGTTAGGTTTATTCCTAGGTATTTTATTTTTTTTGATGCAATTGTGAATGGAGTTGTTTTCCTGATTTCTCTTTCTGTTGATTCATTGTTAGTGTATAGGAAAGCCACAGATTTCTGTGTGTTGATTTTGTATCCTGCAACTTTGCTGTATTCCGATATCAGTCCTAGTAGTTTTGGGGTGGAGTCTTTAGGGTTTTTTATGTACAGTATCATGTCATCTGCAAATAGTGACAGTTTCACTTCTTCTTTACCAATCTGGATTCCTTGTATTTTTTTGTTTTGTCTGATTGCCGTGGCTAGGACCTCCAGTACTATGTTAAATAACAGTGGGGAGAGTGGGCATCCCTGTCTAGTTCCCGATCTCAGAGGAAATGCTTTCAGCTTCTCGCTGTTCAATATAATGTTGGCTGTGGGTTTATCATATATGGCCTTTATTATGTTGAGGTACTTGCCCTCTATACCCATTTTGCTGAGAGTTTTTATCATGAATGGATGTTGAACTTTGTCAAATGCTTTTTCAGCATCAATGGAGATGATCATGTGGTTTTTGTCTTTCTTTTTGTTGATGTGGTAGATGATGTTGATGGACTTTTGAATGTTGTACGATCCTTGCATCCCTGGGATTGCATCCATACACACTTGGTCATGGTGTATGATCCTTTTGATGTATTTTTGAATTTGGTTTGCTAATATTTTGTTGAGTATTTTTGCGTCTACGTTCATCAGGGATATTGGTCTGTAGTTTTCTTTTTTGGCGGGGTCTTTGCCTGGTTTTGGTATTAGGGTGATGTTAGCTTCATAGAATGAGTTTTGGAGTATCCCCTCCTCCTCTATTTTTTGGAAAACTTTAAGGAGAATGGGTATTATGTCTTCCCTGTATGTCTGATAAAATTCCGAGGTAAATCCATCTGGCCCGGGGGTTTTGTTCTTTGGGAGTTTTTTGATGACTGCTTCAATTTCGTTGCTGGTAATTGGTCTGTTTAGATTTTCTGTTTCTTTCTGGGTCAGTCTGGGAAGGTTGTATTTTTCTAGGAAGTTGTCCATTTCTCCTAGGTTTCCCAGCTTGTTAGCATATAGGTTTTCATAGTATTCTCTAATAATTCTTTGTATTTCTGTGGGGGTCCGTCGTGATTTTTCCTTTCTCGTTTCTGATACTGTTGATTTGTGTTGACTCTCTTTTTCTCTTAATAAGTCTGGCTAGAGGCTTATCTATTTTGTTAATTTTCTCGAAGAACCAGCTCTTGGTTTTGTTGATTTTTGCTGTTGTTTTATTCTTCTCAATTTTATTTATTTCTTTTCTGATCTTTATTATGTCCCTCCTTCTGCTGACCTTAGGCCTCATTTGTTCTTCTTTTTCCAATTTCGATAATTGTGACATTAGACCATTCATTTGGGATTGTTCTTCCTTTTTTAAATATGCTTGGATTGCTATATACTTTCCTCTTAAGACTGCTTTTGCTGTGTCCCACAGAAGTTGGGGCTTAGTGTTGTTGTTGTCATTTGTTTCCATATATTGCTGGATCTCCATTTTGATCTGGTCATTGATCCATTGATTATTTAGGAGCGTGTTGTTAAGCCTCCATGTGTTTGTGAGCCTTTTTGCTTTCTTTGTATAGTTTATTTCTAGTTTTATGCCTTTGTGGTCTGAAAAGTTGGTTGGTACGATTTCAATCTTTTGGAATTTACTGAGACTCTTTTTGTGGACTAGTATGTGGTCTATTCTGGAGAATGTTCCATGTGCACTTGAGAAAAATTTATATCCTGTTGCTTTTGGATGTAGAGTTCTATAGATGTCTATTAGGTCCATCTGCTCTACTGTGTAGTTCAGTGCTTCCGTGTCCTTACTTATTTTCTGCCCGGTGGATCTATCCTTGGGGTGAGTGGTGTGTTGAAGTCTCCTAGAATGAATGCATTGCTGTCTATTTCCCCCTTTAGTTCTGTTAGTATTTGTTTCACATATGCTGGTGCTCTTGTGTTGGGTGCATATATATTTAGAATGGTTATATCCTCTTGTTGGACTGAGCCCTTTATCATTATGTAGTGTCCTTCTTTATCTCTTGTTATTTTCTTTGTTTTGAAGTCTATTTTGTCTGATATTAGTACTGCAACCCTTGTTTTCTTCTCGCTGTTGTTTGCCTGAAATATGTTTTTCCATCCCTTGACTTTTAGTCTGTACATGTCTTTGGGTTTGAGGTGAGTTTCTTGTAAGCAGCATATAGATGGGTCTTGCTTTTTTATCCATTCTATTACTCTGTGTCTTTTGATTGGTGCATTCAGTCCATTAACATTTAGGGTGACTATTGAAAGATATGTACTTATTGCCTTTGCAGGCTTTAAATTCGTGGTTACCAATGGTTGAAGGTTAGCCTCTTTAGTATCTTACTGCCTAACTTAGCTCACTTATTGAGCTGTTATATACACTGTCTGGAGATTTTTTCCTTCTCTCCCTTCTTATTCCTCCTCCTTGATTCTTCATATGTTGGGTGTTTTGTACTGTGCTCTTTCTAGGAGTGCTCCCATCTAGAGCAGTCCCTGTAAGATGTCCTGTAGAGGTGGTTTGTGGGAAGCAAATACCCTCAGCTTTTGTTTGTCTGGGAATTGTTTAATCCCACCATCATATTTGAATGATAGTCTTGCTGGATACAGTATCCTTGGTTCAAGGCCCTTCTGTTTCATTGCATTTAATATATCATGCCATTCTCTTCTGGCCTGTAGGGTTTCTGTCGAGAAGTCTGATGTTAGCCTGATGGGTTTTCCTTTATAGGTGACCTTTTTCTCTCTAGCTGCCTTTAAAACTCTTTCCTTGTCCTTGATCTTTGCCATTTTAATTATTATGTGTCTTGGTGTTGTCGTCCTTGGATCCTTTCTGTTGGGGGTTCTGTGTATTTCCGTGGTCTGTTCGATTATTTCCTCACCCAGTTTGGGGAAGTTTTCAGCAATTATTTCTTCTAAGATACTTTCCATCCCTTTTCCTCTCTCTTCTTCTTCTGCTACCCCTGTAATATGGATATTGTTCCTTTTGGATTGGTCACACAGTTCTCTTAATATTGTTTCATTCCTGTAGATCCTTTTATCTCTATGTCAGCTTCTATGCGTTCCTGTTCTCTGGTTTCAATTCCATCAATGGCCTCTTGCATCCTATCCATTCTTCTTATAAACCCTTCCAGAGTTTGTTTCATTTCTGTAATCTCCTTTCTGGCATCTGTGATCTCCCTCCGGACTTCATCCCATATCTCTTGTGTATTTCTCTGCATCTCTGTCAGCATGTTTATGATTCTTATTTTGAATTCTTTGTCAGGAAGACTGGTTAGGTCTGTCTCCTTCTCTGGTGTTGTCTCTGTGATCTTTGTCTGCCTGTACTTTGGCTTTTCATGATGATAGGAATAGTTTGCAGAGCTGGGACAAGTGACGGCTGGAAGAACTTCCCTTCTTGTTGGTTTGTGGCCTTCCTCTCCTGGGAGAACAGCGACCTCTAGTGGCTTGTGCTGGGTAGCTGGCGCAGACAGGGCTTCTGCTTCCTGCCCAGCTGCTATGGAGTTAATCTCCGCTGTTGCTGTGGGCGTGGCCTGGCTCGGGCAGTTAATCCAACGTGGTGGAGTCGCGTTGGAGGGGGAGCGGCCGGAAGGCTATTTATCTCCGTAAGGGGCCTCCCTGCTCCCTGTAGCCCAGGGGATTAGGGTGCCCAGAGATCCCCGGATTCTCTACCTCTGGATTAAGTGTCCCGCCCTGCCCCTTTAAGACTTCCAAAAAGTGCCCACCAAGACAAAACAACGACCCCAAAAGTAAAAAGAAAAATAAAATAAAATAAATTTGTAAAATTAAAAAAATTTTTAAAATTTAATAAAAAATAGCCACTCATTTTTCTTTATTCTCCAGCGCCAGCCTCAGGCATCTGCTCACCGGTCTTGCTGCCCTGTTTCCCTAGTATTGGGGTCCCTATCACTTTAAGACTTCCAAAAAGCGCTTGCCAAAACAAAACAGCAAAAAAAAAAAAAATGGCCGCTCATTTTTCTTATGTCCTCCGGCGCCAGGCCTCCAGTACCCACTCACCGCTCTTGCTGCCCTGTTTCCCTAGTATCGAGGGCCCCCCATGCACGCACTGTGACTGCGCTCTGGCCCGGATGGCTGCGGCTGGGTGTTCAGCAGTCCTGGGCTCCATCTCCCTCCCGCTCTGCCTACTCTTCTCCCACTGGGAGCTGGGGGGAGGGGCTTGTATCTTACCCCCTTTACGAGGTACTGGGTTCTCGCAGGTGTGGATGTGTTCTGGATGGTGTCCTTTGTCTTCTGGTCTTTATTCTAGGAAGAGTTGTCTTTGTTTTATTTTCATAGATAAATGTGGTTTTGGGAGGAGATTTCCACTGCTCTACTCACGCCGCCATCTTGGCTCCAATCCTAATATTTTTTAACATCAAAAAAAAAAAATTGTTCAGGTCTTTGGCCCATTTTTTAATTGGATTATTTGAGTTTTTTGTTATTGAGTTGTATGAGTTCTTTATAGTTTTTGGATATTAGCCTCCCATCAAATATGTCATTTGCAAATCTATTATCCTATACAGTAAGTAACTTTCCATTTTGTTGATGGTTTCCCTTTATGTGCAGAAGCTTTTTAGTTTGTTGCAGTCACATTTGTTTATTTTTTATTTTTTTTCCCTTGCTTGGGGAGACAGAACCCCCAAAGAATTATGAAAGAGTTACTAATATTAAAGAGTTTACTGCCTATGTTTTCCTCTGGAAGTTTTATGACTTCAGGTCTTACATTCAGGCATTTAATCCATTTTGAGTTTATTTTCGTGTATGGTATACAACAGTGATCCACTTTCATGCTCATTTGTAGCTGTCCAGGACTCCCAACACCATTTTTTTATTGAACAGACTCTTTTCCCCATTGTTTATTCTTGCCTTATTTGTCATACATTAATTGACCATACAGAGGAATGGGTTTATTTCTGGTCTCTCTATTCTGTTCCGTTGGTCTATGTATTTGCTCTTGTGCCAGTACTGTTTAATCACCACAGCTTTGTAGTACAGCGTGAAATCAGGGAGCATGATAACCCCAGCTTTGTTCTTTTCCTCAAGATTGCTTTGGCTATTCAGGGTCTTTTGTGGTTCCATACAAATTTTAGGATTATTTGCTCTAGTCTGTGAAAAATGTCATTGGTATTTTGATAGGGATAGTATTGAATCTGTGGGTTACTCTGGGCAGTATGACCATTTTTACAATATTAATTCTTCCAACCTACGAGTATGGAATATCTTTCCATTTATTTGTGTCCTTAATTTCTTTCACCAGCTCATAGTTTTCAGAGCACAGTCTTTCAGCTTTTTGGTTAAACGTATTCTTAGGTCTTTTATTTCTTTTGAAGCAGTTGTTTATAATTTTCTTTTTTTAGTGTCTTTGCCTGGCTTTGGTATTAAGGTGATACTGGCCTCATAGAATATTTGGAAACTTTCCTTCCTCTTCAATTTTTAGAGTAGTTTGAGAACAGCATCTACAAACTGGTCTTTCAATATTTGGTAGAATTATCCTGTGAAGTTATCTGGTTTTGAACTCTTAGTTGTTGGAAGCATTTAGATTTCTGATTGAATTTTTTGTTACTAGTTACTGGTCTTTTCAGATTTCCTATTTCTTCCTTTTTGAGTCTTGGAAAATTGGATGTTTCTAGGAATTTGTCCATTTGTTCTAGGTTATCCCATTTGTTGGCATATAATTTTTCACAGTAATGTATTGTGATTGTTTGTATTTCTGTGGTGTCATTTATACCTTCTCTTTCATTTCTGATTTTGAGTCCTCTTTTTTCTTTATGAGTCTGGCTAAAGGTTTGCTAATTTTGTTTATCTTTTCATAGAACCAACTCTTAGTTTCATTGTTCTTTTGTATTTTTTAAAATTCTCTATTTCATTTCTTTCTTTTCTGATCTTTATTGTTTCTTTCTTCTAACTTTGGGCTTTATTCTTCTCTTTCTAGTTTCTTTAGGTGTAGGGTTAGACTGAGATTTTTCTTGCTTCTTGAGGTAGGCATGTAATGTTGTAAACTTCCCTCTTAGAGCTGCTTTTACTGCACCCCAAAGATTTTGAACCATTGTTTTTCTATTTTTATTATTCTCCAAGTATTTTTGGATTTAATCTTTATGTTTGGGGTTTTTTTTTCTAGTTTTTTTTCCTTGTAATTGATTTCTAGTTTCATGTCATTGTGGTGAGAAAAGATGGTTGGTATAATTTCAGTCTTTTTAAATTTATTGAGACTTTGTGGCCTAACATGTGATGTATCCTGGAGAATGTTCATGTGTACTTAAAATTGAGTACTCTGCTGGTTTTGGATGTAATGTTCTGTACATGTCTATTGAGTCCATGGTCTCGGTGTCTTCCAGTTGCGTGCCTCCTGGAGCCATGCTAATGAAGCAGCTGGGTGTAGAAGGCCATAGTCTGGGGGTCTGCCTTTTGGGTGCCATCCGGTGCTACTTTGGAGGGGCAGTCATGGATGGATGGATCAACATGGTCCATGGGGTGCCTGGCTCGGCACCAGGCCGGGACCTTGCTGGCAGGGCAGTTGTGGGTGAGAGTTAAAAGTCTGGAGGTCCCCTGGGTGGGCACTGGTTGGGCCCAGACTAACTGGGTGGCCTGGGGGTGGAAGCACTGTGGGCAAGGTAGATCTGTGTGGGTGCTGCCTTGGTGGGACTGCTGGGTCTCCGGCAGGTATGCTTAGGGCAGGTGGGGTCCAGGAGACCTCCTTGGTTAATTCTGGAGGTGGTGTATGCATTCTGACCCTGTTCCTGTCTGCCCTTTAATATGGGGGCAGCACAGGGAGGGAGTGGTAACCTTTGGTCCTAGACAGTCCTAGCAGTTTCCCCAATGTTTGGAGGGTGTTTTAGTTCTAAAAATAACTTGCCATCACAGACAATGTGGCTGCCCTTTACACTGCAGCTCCTTTCCTGTGCCCCAGGGCAGGTGTAGTTGCTCTCTGCTTCCTCAGTGAGGTCCCTTCCTACTGTGGGGTGGGGTGGGGTGTTATGTGTAAGGTTCTCTCTTTTACCATGTCTCTGTTTCTGTTTGTCTTTTTATCCCTCATCATGCAGCTGTAGATTTGATGTGTATGTGGGAGGTGGGTTCAGGCTCTTACTATACCACCAGCTTAGACCCATCTCTAAGATTCTATCTTAGATCAGGAATCAGCATTCCTGGAAGGACAGTGGTTCTCTCACAGCCTACTATCACACAGGTGCCCAGCTTCACTGTTCTACCCGTAGAAGCTCAAAGTGTTTACTGTCACCAGGTGATGCCGTTACCTAGCCTTCATGCCAATCAGGGCTCAACAGGACAAGCAAAACTAGTCGGAGATAAGTATTAAGAGATTTATTGAAGGAGTTCATTCACATAATTGTGGGGGCTGACAAGGCAAGTCTTAAATCCATAGGCCCGGCTGGAACTGTTTACCTGTGAAGAGCAGCTTCAGTTCATGCCTGTCCTTTTTCTGGGAAGCTTCAGTTCTACTCTGAAGGCCTTTCCTGATTGTCCTGGATAAGGTGGCTGGGTCTAATTTAATGTTCCTTAAATACAAATGACCTTGGGCTTTAATGACATCTACAAAATACCTTCACACTAACACATCTAGGTTAGTGTTTGATTGAAAAACAGGGGCCTTATGGCCTAAATTGACACATTAAAAAACTATTACACTTTCTATTTAAGTTGATATGCCCTTTAACCAACTCCATTATCAACAAGATGTAGTTGGGAGAACACAGCAGGAATGGGGGAGTACAACAGGCTGGATATTTAACATGGAAGTCTGAGGCATGCATAATCCAGCCTTTAAAAAGTATAGCTGTTTATCAGTAGGCAGTGTGGAGCCACTTATAATCAGATGTGTATATGTCAGAGAGATAATCATACATGTGTACAGGGATTAAGTGGAATAGACGAGGCCCAGTTTATAAATCCGTTTGTAAACTATGCAATGTATATAATAGACATCTTAGCAGAAGCCTGGAGATGGAGAGGAAGACACAAAACTTGAGACACATAAGGAAGGCAGAAACATGTTTTGTTTGATTTAGATGAGTTTAGGCCATATATAAGTAGTTTTATGGAGGGAGTTATAAAGCATTCTAGGGCAGGAATATTGATGTTGAAGGTCATAAGACAGACTTCCAGAGACCTCCCTGCCAAAGTCTGCTTGCTGGCATCCTGACACCTCTGCAGAGACGAAGTGGTTCAGAGCTCATGGGAACAACATGAGGCAGGGTCAGTGGCTACCAACAGAGGGGGTGTTGGTATCCAGGGAGAGTTGTCAACAGTCAGTGGATCCAGACCATTCATTCCTCAGTGGACAGAGGGTCAGAGGGGATCCATTCCTTTCATTATTATTGAAACCAGCATTGAAGAAGGGCCGCAGAGGTCCAGCAAAGGCACATTCAGAGAAAGTGTAGATGAGGGAGCCATGGTCAGTGATGTTGTAGAAGGAGACAGTGCTGGCCTGATAGTCCAGGAATATCCCAATTTGGCATGGAGGCACCTGAAGGGAAAGGGGAGTCTGGGGATAGGTGCCAGCCTCATATTTTTGTTTGTTCCACAGCCAAATTGTCCAGAAGCCATTCTCAGGGCTGAGCACAAAATGCCCCTTCCTCTGCACAGAGTCTCTACAAACCCCCAGGTCCCAGGCCTCCTTTCCTGTCACATCCACCTCCCAGTAAAGCTTTCCAGAGCAAAAGCACTGGGCACCCAGGACCATGGGATAAGTATCAAATCTCTCCTCCTTTTCAGGCACTTCCTGCTGCGTGTTTCCAAGACGCACTTGTCTCCGATCCTCTGAAAGGATGAGCCACGGGTTGGCTGTGTGTGGATCCAGAGTGATGTATACTGCAGATGAAACAACCCAGTTAGGCTGGGAGAGTGTGCTGAGTCAGTAACCTGTGCCTGTTCCTGTGCTGAGGATGAGGGAGTGACCCTGAGCCTCACCAGGTGAGGATAGGATCCCCCCAGCCAGCTCCAGCTCCTAGCCTGACCTTTGAGGGAACACCTTCCCTATCCTGTCCCTGCACCTATCCCCACCCACTCCACCCTGCCCTCTCCCCTCGACCCAGGCCCTCACTCTGCGCCCTCATCTCCTTCTGCCCTCTAGTCTCACACTCCTGGTGCTCGCCTCACCTCCACACGCCCTCAGCCTCTTCTTCAGCCCCGGCACGTGGCACACACTCCTCAGGTTTGGGGAGACAATGTCCAGCTCCTTCAGATTCCAGGATTCACTCCTGGGCAAGCAGAGGGAGAGACCCTGTCTCCAACTCCTATCCTGCTCTCCTCAGTGCTATAACCTCTCTTGTGCACTACTGATAATTTAACTCAATGCAAATTTACAAATACATCCTGTGTCAAGATCTCAAATGCGGTGGGCAAAAAGAGGCAGGATTTAGTTCCTACCCAGAACTTCCTGGTTCCAGGGGCCTCTGTAGCATGTGGATGGCCTGTGTATCCTCTCCAGGCCCAAGCGCATTCAGTTCTGTTTTAAGGACAGGGCCTCTCATGCAGGCTGACTCACCCTGTAAGGAACCTCGGGGAGCCCCACCCCTGCTGTGGGTCTTCTCATGGCTCTTGCTGGGAGGTTTGTAACTGGGTAGATTTTTTTTAAAGAAAGAGTCCTAGCAAGCTATAGACTCACAAACAGGGAAATTCTGGGAAGGTCTTAGTTAAGATGTTACAGCCCAATTACTTTGGGCAACTCACCAACTGAGATGTCCATTAATTAACCTTCTGAGCACAGAAAATATTTTATGGAAGATTGGGCCTTTGAGAAGATACAGGTCCAGGGAAAACATCAGTTCATGTTTTTCTAATTCAATAGCCTTTTTCACAGGTGTACATCCTTCGTGCACGCCCCTCTCTTCTAACAAAGAAAACTCCTCCTTACCTTCCCAGGACACTTTTCACCTCCTGAGGAGAAAAGAGACAGTAAATTCCAGAGTCACTGGTTTATGATTGAGACTCAGTCCTGTGGGTGAGGCAATGCCACCTTGAGGTTCCCAGCACACTGCTCTGCCCATTCCTCAGGCCAAGGCCTGAAAGGCGTTGCTTACCAGCTCAGGGACTTTCTCTTAATTTTTAGTTCTGTGTTTTTAGTTACATTTATAAAAACCCTTCCATTGCCAAACACTCACCTAAGAGTCTTAGTGGATTCTCATTTATTCCTCATAAAATACTTTGGCATATGTAATATTATAATATCCATTTAACATGTGAAAAACTGATACTCAAGGTCACAAAGCTGGTGTGTTGTAGCAGGCACTTATGAGGATGCCCACTTCTTTTAATTGCTTCATGAAATATTCCCTCCTAAATCTGTACCTTTCCATGCCTTGAATGCAAACCACTCATGGTTCTGAATTCTAGTTTGTCCCATTTAAGAAAATTCTAGGGACCTAGAGATTCTGGGAACATGGCAGAATAGGAGGTCGCTGTGATAACCTCCTCCCACATATAACCTCAGGAAGGAACTGTATCTGACACAACGAACTCTGAGAATGACCTGAAGACCACCAGAACAGACCTTCTATCCCTAAGGAAAAGGAAACCACATTAGGAAGGGTAAAGGGGTAGAGGCGTGATTAATCAGGACCTTCCTCCATCCTATCCCATAAGTTGGAGGGAGTAAGGAATGGAGTGGAGATGAGATAAATCCCTGGGAACAGCACATCTGACCCTGGGGATCTGCTCCGGGGCTTTGCAAATCAATAGGGCTGGATGCTATGGAGAGCTGGAGGGCTGTCGGGGGCTGAGTCTCTACTTATGGAGGACCAGTGTGCTCTGTTGATCAGGCTGAGACCCAAGACAGAAGCAGTGGTTTGAAAGGAGATTAACTCTGGGGAGTGTGCTGGCAGATGACTTTTTAGCCCTTCCTCAGGCCAGCTGGCCAGACACTTACAGGAGTTGGTTCTGAAACTCTCTCTACTCAACTGTTCCACCCTGGCATTCTCCTGCAGACTCACCCCTCTGGTACACCCAGACTGTGTTGTCATGTTAGGTATTACTGGCAGCCAGGTTGAGTGCTGGCCTTGCCCACGGCACTCTGGAGTGGCCCAGTCATTAAGCCATACCAACCAGTCACTCACTAAGGCTGAGCAGTAGCAATTGGCCATTGCTAGCAGCTAAGTGGAGGGCTGGCCTAACCCACAGCCCACCCACAGCAGTCCTGGCTCAGCCACGACAGGAGGTGCACACAGCCCACACAGGGGGACACCTCTCGAGCACCTGGCTCTGGTAAGCAAGGGGTTTTGTGCTTCTGGGCACCACAGGATGCCTACTACATAAAGGCACTGCTTGACTTATCAAATTCATAGAAGCAAACACAGAGAACCAGACAAAATGAGGAGACAGAGAATATGTCCTAAACAAAATCAAAACACCAGCAAATGTGCTAAATGGAATGGAGATAAATGATCTATCTGATAAAGAATTCAAAGTAATGGTCATAAAAATGTTCACTGGACTAGAAAGAAGAATAGACAAATTCAAGAAGGACTTCAACAAAGAGGTATAAAATATAAAAAAAAGAACCAGTCAGAGCTAAAGAATACAATAACATAAAAGTACAATAGAGGGAATCAATAGCAGATTAGAGGATGCAGAAGAATGGATCAGTGATGGAAGACAGGGCTGTCAAAAGTAACCAAGGTAAGCAACGGAAAGAAAGAATTTAAAAAATGAAGAGATACTAAGAGATCTCTGTGACAACTTCAAATGAAATAACATTTACATAATAGGGTCCCAGAAGGAGTAAAGAAAAGAAAAAGAGACAGAAAACCTGGGGAAGGAAACTGACATCCAGGTCCTGGATGCACAAAAAGGCTCTAAGAAGATGAACCCAAGGAGGTCCACATAAAGATACATAGTGATTAAAATGGCAAAGAGGAAAGACAAAGAGTGAATCTTAAAAGCAGCAAGAGGAAGGCAGACAGTTAACCTTGTAGGGGTTTCCTTGTAGGTTTAAGCAGATTCTTGTAACAGAAACTTTAGAGGCCAGAAGGGAGTGGCATGAATATTGAAAGTGCTGAAATAGAAAAACCAGCAACAAAGAATACCCAGGAAGGTTATCATTCAGAGTTGAAGGAGAGAGAAAAATTTTCCAGATAAACAAATGTTAAAATAATTTGTCACCATTAAACAGGCTTTACAAGGTGTGTTAAAGAAACTCCTTTAAATGGAGAAAATTTTTTCATGAGTGAAAACAAGAATACAGTAAAGGTAACAGACCAATCACATACAAAGAAAGTGTGAGGCTCAAAAGACAGAACTAGTAAAATCAACTCTACACAAAAATTTGTCAAGGGATACATAAAATAAAAAGATGCAAATTATGATGTCATATACATAAAATGTAGAGGGGGATAACAAAAAAGTAGTGCTTTTAGAATATGTTTGAACTTAAGCAACCATCAACCTAATATAGACTGTTGTGTATATAGGATGCCACATATGAACCACATAGTAAACCACAAACTAAAAGCCTATAATAGATACACAAAAAATAAAGAGAAAGAATCCAAGCATAACACTAAAGAAAGTTATCAAATCACAAGGGAAGAGAGCAAGAAGAAAGGATCAGAGAAGAACTACAAAAACAAACAGAAAACAACAAAATGACATTAAATACATGCCTATCAATAATTACCTTAAATGTAAATGGACTAAATGCTCCAATATGAATGGATAAAGAAAAAAGACCCATCTATATGCTGCCTTCAAGAGACTCATGTCAGACCTAAAGACACATACAGACTGAAAGGGTAGGGATGGATAAAGATTCCACAGAAATAGAAGTAAAAAAAAAAAAGGAGTAGCAATACTTACAACAAAATAGACTTCAAAACAAAGACAGTAAAAGGTGACAAGGGTATTGCATAATGATAAAGAGATCAATCCATAAGAAGATATAAGAATTGTAAATTTCTATGCACCCAACACAGGTGCATCTAAATAAAGCAAATACTATCAGGTCTAAAGGGGAAACTGGACAGCAATACAATAGTAGAAGGAGACTAACACCCCACTTATATTAATGAATAGATCATCCAGACAGAAAATCAATAAGAAAACAGTGGTGTTGAATGACACATTAGACGAGATGGGCTTAACAGATATATACAGTACATTCTATCCAAAATCAGCAGAATACACATTCTTCTCAAGTACACATGGAATGTTCTCCAGGATGTATTATATGTTAGGCCACAAAACAAGTCTTAATAAATTTAAGAAGACTGAAATAGTATCAAGCATCTTTTCCCAACCATAATGGTATGAAACTAGAAATTATAAGAAAAAAAATTGAAAAAGACACAAATACATGGAAACTAAACAACATGCTACCAAATCAATAAATTATTAGTACCAAATCAATGGATCAATAAATTACAGAGGAAATAAAAAAAAACATGGAGATAAATGAAAATGGAAACAGTTCAAAATCTCTGGGATGTAGCAAAAGCTGTTCTAAGAGAGGAGTTTGTAGCAATAGAGGCTCAACTCAAGAAACAAGCAAAATCTCAAATGAACAATCTAACCTTACAACTAACAGAACTAGAAAAAGAACAAACAAAGCCCAAAGTTAGCATAAAAACATCCATAATAAAGATCAGAGAAGAAATAAATGAAATGGAGACTAAGAAAATGGTAGAAAATATCAATGAAACTAAGAACTGGTTCTTTGAAAACATTAACAAAATTGACAAACCTTTAGCCAGACTTATCAAGAGGAAAACTGAGAGGACTCACACAAAATCTGAATTTCTGTGCTGTTGGTTGTAACTTCTCTTTCATTTCTAAGGATTATAAGAATTCCATGAAAAATAATAAGCTAATAATTTGGACAACTTAGAAGAGATGGATAAATTCCTAGAAATATATAATCTTCCAAGACTGACCCAGAAAGAAATATAAATTTGAAGGGACTGATTACTGGTAAATCATTGAAGCAGTAATCAAAACTCCCAAAAAACAAGATTCTAGGACCAGATGGCTTCACAGGTAAATTCCACTAAACATTTAAAGAAGAGCTAATACCCATCCTTCTTAAAGTATTCCACAAAGTAGAAGAGGAGGGAATACTTCCAAACTCATTCTATGAGGTCAGTCTTACTCTCATACCAAAACCAGACAAAGACACTACAAACAAAGAAATTTACAGTGCACTTATCACTGACGAACATAGATGAAAAAATCCTCAACAAAACATTAGCAAACTGAATTAAAAAATATACCAAAAGGATCACTGACCATAACCAAGTGATATTTATTCAAGGGATGCAATAATGCTTCAATATCCACAAATCAATTAATTGATACAAAACAAGTCTTAATAAATTTAAGAAGACTGAAATAGTATCAAGCATCTTTTCCCAACCATAATGGTATGAAACTAGAAATTATAAGAAAAAAATACATTAACAAAATGGTATGAAACTAGAAATTATAAGAAAAAAACACATTAACAAAAAGAAGGATAAAAATCATATGATCACCTGAAAAAGCATTTGACAAAATTCAACATCCATTCATGATAAAAACTCCCAACAAAGTGGGTATAGAAGGAACATATATCAATGTTATAAAAGCCTTATATGACAAACCCACAGCTAACATATTCAATGGTGAAAAGCTGAAAGCTTTTCCTCTAAGATCAGGAACAAGACAAGGATGTACACTCTCACCACCATTATTAAACACAACACTGGAAGTCCTAGCCATGGCAATCAGACAAGAAATAAATAAAATCCAAACTGGTAAAGAAGATATAAAGCTGTCACTTTTGCAGATGTCATGGGACTATATGTAGAAAACCCTAAACACTCCACCAAAAGACTATTACAACTAATAAATGAATTCAGAAAAGTCACAGCATACAAAAATCAATAAACAGAGATCTGTTGCAGTTCTGTATAATGAATTAGCAGAAAGTGAAATCAAGAAAATAATCACATTTGTAACTGCATCATAATAATAAAATACCTAGGAATAAACTTAACCAAAGAGGTGAAAGAACTGTGCTCTGAAAACTGTAAGACTAGTGAAAGAAATTGAAGAAGACACAAATAAATGGGAAGATATTCCATGCTCATGGGTTGGAAGAATTAATATTATAAAAATGGCCATACTGCCCAAAACAACCTACAGATTCAGTGTAATCCCTATCAAAATACCAATGGCATTTTTCACAGAACTACAGCAAATAATCCTGAAATTTGTGTGTAATCACAAAAGACCCGGCATAGCCAAAGCTATCTTGAGGAAAAGAAAAAAGCTAGGGTTATCATGCTCCCCGACTTCAAACTGTACTACAAAACTATGATAATTAAAATAGTATGATACTGGCACAAGAATACTGCAACAGAATAGAGTGCTCAGAAATAAACCCATGCCTCCTATTGGTCAATCAATATATGACAAAGAAGGCAAGAATAAACAATGGAGACAAGAGTCTCTTACATAAATGGTGTTGGGAAACTTGGACAGCTATATGCAAGAGAATGAAACTTGATCACTGTCTGACATTTAGGTTGTTAACCCATTTTGAGCTTACTTCTGCATATGGTATAAGACCTGAAACCATAAAACTCCCAGAGGAAAACATAGACAGCAAACTTTTGAATATCAGCATTGGTAATTTTTTTCTGGATCTGTCTCCCTAGGTATGAGAAGCAGGAGCAAAAATCAACAAGTGGGACTACATTAAAAAAAAAAAATTCTTCTTCACAGAAAAGGAAGCCATCAACAAAACAAAAAGGCACCCTACAATATGGGAGAATATTTGCCAATGATATATCTGACCAGGGGCTGGTATCCAAAAAATATAAAGAACTCAGACAACTCAACACCAAAAAAACAAAAATAATCCAATTAAAAAATGGACAGAGGACATGAACAGATTTTTCCAAAGATATACAGATGGCCAATGGACATATGAAAATATACTCGACATCACTAATCATCAGGGAAATGCAAATCAAAACCACAATGAGATATCGCCTCACACTAGTTAGAATGGCCAATATACAGAAGACAAGAAATAAGTGTTGGCAAGGATGTGGAGAAAGGGGAGCCCTCCTACACTGTTGGAGGGAATGGAAATTGATGCAGCCATTATGGACCACAGCCACCCAACAATTTCTCTTTTAGAATTTATTCAAAGAAAACAAAATCACTAATTTGAAAAGATAGATGCACTCCTATGTTTATCACAGCTATTATTTATAATAGCCAAGATATGGAAACAACCTAAATGTCCATCAATAAATGAATGGATAAAGATGTGGTGCTTATATACAGTGGAATATTACTCAGCCATAAAGAAGAGTGAAAGCTTGCCATTTGTGATATGGATGAACCCACAGGGGTTATCATGCTAAGTGAAATAATTCAGGCAGCCAAAGACAAATACCCTATGATTTCAACTTATATGTCAAATCTAAAAAACAAATGAACAGAACTAGACTCACAGACACAGAGAAGAAAATGGTGGTTGCCATGGGGGAGAGAGTGGGCAGTGGGTGAAATACATGAAGCGGATAAAGAGGCACAAAATGCCAAATACAAATTAGTCACGGGGATGAATGTACAGTATAGGGAATATAGGCAATAACATTGTGATATCTTGTATGAAGAGAGATAATAACTACTCTTATTAGGGTGAGCATTTAATAACATAGAGATCTGTCAAATTACTATGTTGTATACCTGAAACCAATGTTCTTTTTATCAACTATATTTCAATGAAAAAAGAAAAAGAAAATTTCAGGAACCGGGTTTCTGTTCTGTTGGTAGCTCCAGAGAGCTCTTTTCTCAGTTACTCCTTGAATCTCTGAGGGGCAGCCTGCCCCCTGGTCTTACCTGCAGCAGCTCCAGCGCTGAGCCCCGATTCCTTCTCTCCAGCTCTGCAATCAGCTCCTGCAGGGCCTGGATCTTCTGGGACAGCCTGGCCTCAGTTTCCCCCAAGATTCTCAGCTGTTCCCTCTCCTCCTTCTCCAGCTTCTGTAGTTGCCTCTTTTCCTCTTCAGCCAGGAAGTTCTTCTGCTGCATAAATTCTGCATGAATCCTCAGTTTGTGTGTTTCAATCTTCCCCTTTAGTGTCAATGGAAAGAGAGAGGTGGTTTTTATCAAAATCTTCCAAGCTTCAGGAATAGAGATGTCATACCTGTTTCTGCTCTCTGCAGACTCACCACTCTGGCTCTGTCTGGAAATAAATGCACACGTACACACACACACTTCTGCTGGGGAGGTAAGGGGTGAGGCTTCTTGGACTGGGTAGGGAATGGGATGGGGGGAAGCATACTGTAGCGGCCATACAACCACAGCTGTATCAGCCCACTTTCCTCAACTTCTTTCAAAACCCAGTCAGCACCAAGACATACCCCTATGTCTTCATATCTCAGTAAGATTCTGAGAGAGTAACACCTGCCCCCCACCTTTCAAAGACCTCACAAAGACAAGCTCACAGGATGGTTCCTAAATCTTGGGAAAAGGGAGTCTTTGGGATATTGTTTGCTTGCCCTCTGCTGCTAGTGACTGACGTGTCACCCAATGACACAGAATGACCCTTTTTGACACCACAGCCTAACTCACCCTTCACTGGTCCCAAGTCCTCCTCTTCCAGGAACCACTGGCCATGAGCTCCTTTCACTCCTCCCTAATCCCTACCTGCCCCACCTCCAAAATACGGATGCAGAATGGGCTTTCGTTCTCCATTCTACTTTGGACCAGTGATCTGGACAAAGTCAAGCAACCACTTGGTCAGACTCGGGCCTTGGTGGCTTCCTTAAGTCTGTTCCCCAACAGCCCTTGTTATTTCCTAACATTGCATCTCTCTTGGGATACCTCTGTTCCAGACACAAGGCACTGGTGCGGTCATCCGAGACCGGGCTCAAGCAGCAGTAGCTTTAGGGTATGGCTTGTTCCTCCCACACCTTCTCCTAGGACTCGATCTTTCTGCCTGATTGGGCACTCTCTTTGAGCTCATCCTTTTTATTTCCCTTTATCAGGAGACCTAGAGAGTCGGATATAATGATTCTATCACTTCTCAGTTGGGCATAGCTATAATGAGGGCTTTTTTGAGTCCAGAATCCTGGACCCTACCCAGGCTGGACCTGGACCCTACCCAGGCTTCTGATCTGAGATTCCCTTCAGAGGATGACTCTTGCCTTCCAGGCTGTTCTCTTCATTGCGATATCCACTCCCCACTTCTCAGCCAACGCCTGCTCTTTTCTCAGTTTCCCTAACGCCATCTGGAGCTTCTCCTGCAGAGAAAGATAGCAGGTTAATATCCAACCAGGCAAAGAACTGGGGTGAGGTGGGGAAAGATCATACTGGTTCTTAGGCAAGCCTGAGTGCGGAGGTAAGTCAGATGGGGCAAGAATTCTCTGGATGGGAAGACTTTTCTAAGAAACATGAAGCTTTTCCCAATAGAGCCACACAGTTGAGGTGGTAGGGGTGGTGGCACTACTCCTTCCTGATTAACCAGGAGGCCACAAGGAAACATCATTCTGGCAGCATTTTCCCATAGCATATTCCCGGCTCCTGGGGCATGAGAAGGTTGTGCTGAGCTCGTAATTCTCCCCTTAAATGAAACATATAAGGTGGGAGACACCCTCTCTTTTCCCAACCCCTCAACTCCACAGGTGACTCCCATCCCTCCCATCCGGGGAACAAAGTGCCCACTCAGGCCCCCCAGCCCCTCTCTACCTGCTCATGCCTCCACGCAAAGGCCTCACCTGGTACTCCAGAGCAGCCTCCTCGATAGGGACCATGGGGTGGTCCCGGTGTTTCCGGGACTGGGAACACACCCAGCAAAGGACCTTCCCATCTTTCTCACAGAATAGGTGAAGTTTCTCTCCATGCACCCCACACCGCTCACCCTGGGTGCCCTCCTTGGTGCCCTGGCTGATTTGTTTGAGGTTGTCCACCATGTTGGCTAGCTGCCGATTGGGCCGGAGGTTCCTGAGCAGGAAGGTGTGCCGGCACACAGGACAGATGCTGCCGCCATCCGCCCCGACCTGAGAGATGCATTCTTGACAGAAGCTGTGCCCGCAGTCGATGCTCACAGGCTCCACCACGGGGTCCAGGCAGATAGGGCACATGGCCTCCTCCCACATCATGGCCAAGGGCATTGCTGAAGCCATCAGCGTCCTATTAAGCAGCACTGTGGGGATCCTGCTGTGGCCTAGGGGGAAAGGAGCAAAGGAAAAGAGAAGACAAGAAGGGCTGTGGGAGGAAAACAGAACAACTCAAAGGAAACATGAGAGTGAACTGGAGGGGATGAAAACAAGAAAAGAACATTAACCCGAATATAAGAACTTCTCCTCCACAGTCTGGTCCATGATGCAGTCAGACAGAAGGGGAATCTGAGTCCCCCATAGAGAAAGTGAAAGTTATTGGGTACATCAGAAATAACGCTGTTTACAGTAATTCCACTTTCATCACGTCCATCTCTGTTTAGACCCTCAGTGCCAGGCTTTTCGGTCCATCTTCTCCCATCTCAGGCCACCAGGCCTCCAGTTTGCTGAGAAGCTAGTCACAGCGACCATTCACCACCTTCGTCCACACGTTGGCACCAGAGAAGGCGCCATACGCTTTCGGTCCGTACATCTGACAATAATGGCAGGTACGTACGTGCACACAGTAGTGGTGGTGCGCTCCCTGGGCTCTTCTATCAGCTGCACAGACCCAGACTTCTCTTGACAGCCAAAACAGCCCTGCCCCTGCCGTCTCCAGAAGGGGGCTTCCTGCCGCCGGGGTCTCCAGGCCTGCCGACTCAGCCAACACGGACACGGGCGCTCCGGCTCAACCTGGTTCTCCCAGCTCAGGTGTCAGCAGCAGGGCGGCCGTCGCTCCCTCCCCTCCCAGCCCTGGACTGGAGTCTGTTTGCAGCCCAGCCTCCCCGAGTCCCCGCCGTAGGGAAGAGCTGCTGCCGGCGGGGGTGACCGGAGAACTGGGGCCGCAGGCTCTAGGGCTGGGGACGACGGGGGGAAGGGGCCCTTCAGGGCTGGGGAGGAGGCTGGCGTACCTTGGAGCAGCCAGGTCCACTCGCCTTCCCGTGCACTCAGCGGCCGGTTTCTCCCTATTTCACTTTCTATTTCCCGTCAGAGGCGGGCTGGGGAGGGAGGGGACGCAGGGCGGAGAGAGGGCGGAGCAATGCGGGGTCAGGGGCGGGGAGCTGAGGCCCGGGCTGGGGTTTCTTGGAGGCTGGGGCTGGGTGAAAACTCCGCTGCTTCTGGCTTCCGCTTCCTCAGGGCCGCTGTGCTCTTTTGCTGGTGAGGTGACCCATGTCTTCATTCCTAAAGGGCCAGTGTCCTTAATGTTCCTGTCTTTAATGTATTGGCCATTATTATCAGACAGTGATAGCTAGGAATCTATCCAATGTCTATTTTGGGTTTAGGCTTAGTCCTCCATGCCCCCATTATGTGCCAGCTTTCTGAATTCTCATTGGCAATAGGCATAAGTCATTCCAGCCATGAGGGAAACCCCATTCTCTGCCTGTTCCTTCAGTGGGCCTCTTAAGTCACCCCAGAGAGCCAGGGGATAGCTGCAAATATTAATTTAGAAACAGGTTTGCTTACACTGGTGAGAGAGCTTCGCCTTCTTACCAGTTCCTCCAAGCAGGGCTGAACTCTTTTGGGGGATGGAAAGAAAATAGTCCATGAGTCACTAGTTTGATGGTAACAAGGGTCCTTTCCCTCCTCTCTTGATTCTCTGAAGAGTGTGTGTATGCTCCATGTGGAAAAAAAAATGCCACCATGTATTAGTTGCTGATTTTAAGCATGTGCCAGAATGTATGGGACAACCTTCCTACCTATGGTGGGGTTTCCAAACTGGTGCCCTAGTGAACCTTTCGCAAGGCATCCACAGTTTCATTGACCAACTTTTTCTGGCTGATGGTGCACATTGCAAGGCAAGTGCATTCCACAGTCCAATCCATTATCAGAATTCTTTCCTTGTAAAATCGGTTCCTTGGATACAGATGATGTTGGAATACCCTGATGGTGTAAATATAGAAATGGTGGTGCTGGCAGAAACAATGTAGGAGGGAAAACAAATCTGTCTCTGGAATGTTACCTATTATGTGAGGACAAATTGCTGTTGGTTTAATGCAACTAATGTGCTGCTGGAAGACTATCTAGACTGTCCTAGAAATAGTGAAAAATCAGGCTCAGAGTTGACCTTTTATATACAAGTGTCCATAGCAGCAAGGATAGAGGCTCTGTGTGTGCATGGATCTCTCCTAAGGCTTGTCTGTTTACCACTACTGATATGGACACTTGTACATGAGTCCATTGAACAAGCAACAGGTGACTGGGTTGATCAACAGCCACAGGATAAGTCATCTTATTTACCTGATTATTAAGTGCCTATTGAGCACTGTATGTCGACTGGTGGTATTCACATGGGAAAAAAATCTTTTCATACTCTGGACCCTTTGCTAGAAGTTCAACCTTTTCATACTCTGGACCCTTTGCTAGAAGTTCAACCCATATTTCTACCCATAGCTCTGTTATCAATCTTGTTTTTTCATCCCCCTGACCCACAGACCAACCTGTTAGACTCAGTCAAGGAGGTGTATATATATATATATATATAATATACACCAAGTCATCTTTTCTTTCAAGCAAAGCAAACAACCACTTGCTTCAAGTTGTATCCACTGGGAAGATTTTCCTTCACCATCATCTCTCAGGGTGAAATGTATTGGACACCAATCTTATGCACTATCTCAGATTCTCCTGAGCCCCTCTTACTCTCTTAGCACCTATCAGGGCTGGATCACCACACCATACACCTATGTTCAGATTTAGATGAAACACTACACTGTAGGGCATGGCATCTAGATTGCTGAGCAGCCATTACAGGCAAAAAGTGCAGGGAATTAGTACCCTGGGTGGTGAACACTGACCAGTAAGAGAGGGGATATAGGAGAGAGTAGGACTAACTCCCCTCCTTTCTTTCCTGTGGACCACTTCCAGGCGAGGTTTCTCCTTGCACTTCTGATGAGCAGACCCACTGGCTCAGGGATCTGCTGTGTCTTTTTGAAACTCATTATGAATCATTATCCAGTGTGATAATGTATCACACTGTATTGTTTGTGCTTTTCCTTGCCTCACCTCCCTTTCTCCCAAATCTGACTGCTTCACTTCTCTTTTTTCTTGTTCTCATTGCCTACTCAATAAATGTCATTCATTTAATTTTTCCTCAGGCTCATTTAAAGGACCCAGTCATTCTTCCTCCAATATTTGCAATGCCTAAACCTAGTCAGATACCAGGTAAAGAAAGGAGTCCAGGAAACCCAGCACTCAGGGGTTAACCTCTTGCATGAAGATGGGGAAGGACTGTACCTGAGAGCAAACAGAAGCGAAACACCCAGCCCATCATTTGCATTCATCTCATTGACACCTCTCCAGATAGTCTTATCTCAATTTTATAGTGGATACTGATGCATTTAGAGTCTAGGTACCCAGCACAGGGTACCTAGTTTACTAATAAGATCATTGTGTATGGAATCAAACAGAATTCAAACTTCTTAACTATTATCCTGGCAAGCCTTGTATTTCATATATTTAATGCCAACTGCAACCCAGACACCATCCTCTTTTATATAAAGCCTTCCCTATTTTTCTCTTGTCTGTTCAAGGAGAGAATAATGTACCAGTTTGGTTTTTACACATGCTTTATATTCTTTTAGAGGCATACACTATTAAGAGGAGAGGATTGTTACCTCATTAATCTTTAGGTAAAGTACAGTAAATAGTGGAACCCCCATTTTGTGAACCTTTTCAAAGATAGTTGAATTTAGAATTTTTATAGAATGGGGATCAATCTCTCAGGAGCAGATAGAGTTGGTCTTAGGTTTCACCCATCTACTCCCATTCATCATTTTCTCTCCTATCCTAGATTTGAGAGATGACCTGGCATTAGCCATGTTAATTAATTAATTAATTAATTAATTAAATTTTATTTTAGTGTCATTAATATACAATCACATGAGCAACACTGCAATTACTAGATTCCCCCCATCATCAAGTCCCCCCCACATACCCCATTACAGTCACTGTCCATCAGCGTAGTAAGATGCTGTAGAGTCACTACTGGTCTTCTCTGTGCTATACTGCCTTCCCTCTGCGCCCCCATGTTATATTTATTAATTTTAAGGCAAAGAAAGCATCCCAATATGAGGTGCTAGAAAAACTTAAAAAAAAGAAAAAGTTTCCAGAGATGCCGGTATTCCAACAAAACACAGTTAAGAAATCATTAAAAATTATCTCATTAGCTCTAGAGCCTGAAACGTGATTAGAAACTGGAAAATTTCTAAAACTTCAATAAATGAAAAAAGGGATACATGATAGGTATGGGAAGGCTTGTTTTCGGGTACAGCCCATGGAGGACAGAGATTGGTCTCCTGGATGGAAGAACTACCTGGAAGGCCTCAGGAACTGTTAATGGCCTAAAGCAGATGGAACTTTGAAATGGTTTGTTCTCAAATCCACAGGACACACTGGGACCTGGAGTGGATAAGGAGGAGGCAGGACATCCTGCAATGTGGTATATCACCTCTACATTGTCCTCTTCTCCATGTTGGAGAGAAAGGAGGAGAGGATGACTAAACGTAATGAATTAAAAGCTCTGACCTTCTACAAAATAACTGATCAGTATTCAAGACTTTCAGGTCATAAAAACCAAGGGAAACCTAAGAAACTGTCACAGACCAAAGGAGACTAAGGAGACATCACGACTGCTCTGCACTGGGTCCTGGAACAGGGAACAGACGCTAGTGGAAAAACCCGTGAAATCCAAATAAAAACTGGACTTCAGTTAATAGTAGTACCTTGCTAATTCCTTAGTTTTGACAAATGTACCATGGTTATGTAAGATGTTATCATTAAAAAAACTGAGTGAAGGATATACAGAAACTCTCTATGCTACCTTTGTAATTTCTCTGTAAAGTTAGTTATCCCCAAATAAAATAAAAAAAACAAAACTCTGACCACAAATGGTGGATGAAGTTTGACATGTGGATGGTCAATGTAGAGGAGTCTGCACAGATCTGAAGCCTATTCTCAATTTCCTATTGAAAGGAAATGGAGTATGTATGGGGCTTGAATGACGTGCCAAGTCCTGTCCCGAGCGCCTTCAGATGCTAACATGCTTCTAGAAGTGATCCCATGAAACACCTATTATTCCCAGTTTACAAGGGAAGCATAAAAGGCTCAAGGAGTTAAAGCAATTTGCTCATTACCACACAGTTAAGTGACAGATGCAGAAACAGATCACAGCTTCTCTGCTACATCGTGCTTGATGTATGATCTCTAAGGGTATTTACAGGAGAGAGAGATACTGCTTCATATTTACAGCTTTACTTTCAACCACCTTCGTTCCCTAGGTACAGGCATGAAGTTAAGGAACTTTTCTTCTCTCTAACATGCTCTCTTTGTTTAAAGCGCTCACATACCTTTCTTTGGCTACAATGCTGATTTGTCTTTGAGACACTTTGGAAACAGCTTATGTTCATACTCTCAAGAAATGGAAATTCCTCATGGCCTCTGTTGCTCTAGCAGGACAGAGTGTGTTCTAGTTTCTGACCATCCTCTTGGGCCTCTGTCTGTCACTAGGCAATTGAGGGGCTGGCTCTTTGGGAAGAACAGTGCTCTGTACAGGGTGCTTAGTATCCTTCTCATGCCTCTTATGAAAAGTTATCAGGATGTACTACCTGATGCTTCCTCCCAAGTCCCAGAGCTGCCTGGCCCAGCACTCAAGGGGTTCAGGAAGTGCAACTGTGAAAATCTCTTGGATTTGTACCTGGATCCCTGCAGACTTGTTATTTCCCTACCTCTACCAGGAGGATTATAAAATACTGGCCTTCACTGACATAGCAAGAAATGCTTTTCATAAACAGAGGGACGGGACAGATGAAAGGGGACAGCTCTGGAGCTACGGTGAGTGTTGGGACTAGAATATCACAGCTGGCCAGGGAGGAGACCAAGCAGAGGGGCCTCATACCACGACCTACACTGTTTCTGCCTCTGGGCAGTGCTACAAAGTCTCTGTATAGGGCAGGCAACTACCTTCCAGGTCTTCCCATAACCTGAGTGGCAAGTGTTATTTCCAGGCCTTCGCTGATCCTTCCTCATATAACAATGGGCTTTGGTGGACATCGGTAATGAGTTCTTATCACACAAATGCCTTATTTGAACTTGACTGTTCTTGCTGATCTGGGCTGAGAAACACGGCCACCTCATGATAACAGGAAACACTGGTCCTTCTCAATCTTCACCTAACTGGCCAAGGCTAGATGAATCCCCAGGTTCAACTGCAGTGGCTGCTCCTAGTACAGGTTGAATCTAACAGGTTTTGTACATCCTACTGTAGGGCTTCTGATTTTGGAGCAAAGACACGCATAGACTCTGCCTCTGAGTTCCAAGCATATTACCTAAGCTCCCCTTGGACAGCATGTTCTGACTAGTTTGAACAGGTGTAGAGGGGTCACTTTCTATCTCATCCTAAATTGGCTCAGGTCAGAGAGGCTATCAGCTATGTACTAACTGATCATAGTTAACACTTACTAAGGGACTATGATTTTTTGATGAACTCATTTAACTTCAGCAAAACTCTAATAATAAGAATACCTCTCTCATTCTGTTTTATAGGTTAGAACATTAGGACATAGAGGAGTTAAAGAATTTTCCCATAGTCATATTAGTAGTAAAGCCAGGATTCAAACTCAGGCAGTCTGGGTCTTACCCACACTTCTATTTTGTGCTGCCTACCCAGGATAAAAGACATGTAACATGTAACCTGAACTAACCTCTGAAATTCTTATGTGATAAGACACACATGATTTTAATAGGACATATTATTTATGCTAGTAAAGACATTCAAGGAAATTAAAGAAGTATCACATTTGTAGATATCTCAGATCCCCTTTAATGGATTCATCCGTATTGATCCTGGAGAGATCATGGAAGACTGAGTTATAAAATTCATGGGTGTCAATGATTTACAAAAGAAGCCTCTATATTAGGTTGATTCTATCTATTGATCTATCATCATTTAATAATATTGATCCATCATTTAAAACTGAATATCATTCGATACTACAGATACTCCCAACCCATTCCAGATCCTGGCATCTCTTCATAAATAGCCAGGCTTCACTAGTAAAATCTAATCAAGAATTGTGGTTGCCAGCTTTTGAAATGAGGCAACACAGAGTCAGATTTAAAGGGGATCTACTGTGTACTAAATCTCTTTGAGTATATTTAAAGAAAATAAGAGAAAAATCTGATAGAATCAGATTTTATATAATAAGGATTTTTTTCTATACATTCCCAAGTTTGTAACTAAATGAAAACCTTCTGAAAACCTCCAATTTTATTCCTTTACTTAGATTTCACTGCAATTTCATTGATAGCATTCAGGATTGAAGCCCTGTATTAAAGCAGTAGACTGAGCATCCCTTATTTTGTATGTGGTATGGGGAGGAAGGATGTGTGGCAGGCAGGACACCTCCCTACACATCCTTAGGACATAATAAAAGTTTCAAACATTAGAAGGCAACTGGAGGTGGAAGGAGTCTGAGTTATTTCTCAGGAGCTGGAGACCCTGCAGACAGCTTGTGACTGCCCACTTACAGGTCTTTGGCCGAGATGGGTTTATGCTAAGCTTATTTCTGAGCAGAGCAGTATTTAAATTAATTTGGCTAAAGCATAACAGCATCATGGACTTGGGCAAAACTTGGGTCCCAAGCTCCTGACAGACCCTGGTACTGCAGCCCTTGCCTAGCAGAGACTATTTTTTTGTAACCTCCTTCTTGGACCCAGGCTTCTTCAGTCCCAGGGTGCAGCTGGCAAATCCGGGGGCTTAAAAAGCCTTCCATCCCCTTGAGTGCTGGAGACTGATGCCTGGTTGCCATGGAAATCTTTTGGGGAAAAGTGTCTCTAACCTTCTCTGAACTGGGTCATTTATTTTCAGAGGGCCATAGGTTGTCCATGTGGGGACAGACTCCCCTGATTAAAGAAAGACAAAGTCTGCATTACTCACGGGTGAGTAAGATGGTAGAGGAGCAGAGAGGGCAGCTCAATCCGTTTAATTTCTTCCCCAGATCCTCGGAAGGGTCTCCTCCCCACTGTTGCTCCCTGCCTCCCTCGCCCCCACTGTTTTTCTTTCCAGGTACAGTTTTATCATGTTTGTCCTTTGCTCTCTCAGGAGATTACTTCTTTGAGGAGAAAGATTTCCTGAATCATGAGCCTAGAATCAACCTCGTGCAGTCTGAAGCACAGAGAGTTAATAAGCACATGGGCCCCTTATAATCTCAGAACTTTTCTATGGGGAAGAGCAAGGATTGATGCATATAAGCTGTAACAAAGGAGGCAAGGGTAGTAAATGAGGAGACCCCATAGACCTATAATCCCACTTCATCTTCTTTGGGGATGAAAACTTGTGCATTGGATATTAATAATCACCAGAGCTGACAGAAAGCAGCAGCATGAGCTAATGCTTCAGATCGTGAGCTCCAGAGTCAGACCTCTTAGGTAAGAGCCTCGGCTCATCCCCTTTCTGACTTCATGACCACAGGAAAGTTACCCAACCACTTGGTACCTCAGTTTTCCCATGTATAAAATGGGAATGATAATTATGCTCACCTCATGAAGCAGTAAATGGTAGCCATTTTTGATAATTGTAAGTGCTTATTATATGCCAGGAAGGCACTGTCTTAAGTACTTTGCATGTATTCTCACTTAACCTTTATAAAGATCAAGAGGCAAGTATTTTTTCCTAAGATTTTAGAGGTGAGACTGCCGAGGAGTGGACAGATGCACAAGCCTTGGAGTCAAATGGCTGGTACTCCCAGCCAGCCTCTCCCACTCTCTCTCCATCACTGGCAGGCTTCCTCACCTCTCAGACTGCACCTCCTCATCTGCAGAAAGGGCATGGTGCCGCTCAGGCTTCAGAAGAAGACTTCATGCAATAATGGATGTGAAATTCTAAAGCATCTCTGCTTATTATTAGCTTTTAATAAATGCCTACAATGTGCTAATCTGTTTATAACCACTCTGTGAGGCACTATTGTCCTTTTATTTTTATATGACAAAGCCCAACGTTTTGGTGACCTCCTTGTCACCCCACAGCATTGGAACAGGGGGAGGAAGGTGCAGCCTCTCTTGTATCAGATGCTGCAGCATTCTTGGGTCTTGGGTGCAGGTGGTCTGTGGAAGGTAACCTGGCTTCTGCATCCAGAGGATGAGCCACAATCTGTGTGGAAATGTTGGAAAAAACTGAGTAAGGAAGCAGAGGAGCCTGGCTGGACTAATTTGAAGACTACTCCTTCCAGCAGGTCACCCCACTCCAGTCTCAAACCTTCACATCTGCACTGGAGGGAGGTGGGGTTGGAGGGAGGGGTCAGGAAAACTGTCCTTTAAATTATCTTGAAGGATCTAATAACCACAAAGTTCCAGAATCGCTCTTATATGAAGCAATTAAGTGAATAGCCTGTCTTCAGGCCAGCGTGGATTTAAATCCTGAATCTACCATCTATCCTCATGACCTTGGGATAGTTGCTTAGCCTCGCTGAACCCCAATCTCCTCATCAGAAAATAGAAAAATGCCCCAAAGGGGTTAGAGGATTAAGTAAGTCATATGTGTAGAGAGCATTTAGAAAAGACAAAAGTGTTAATTTCTGACTCTTACTATTTTTGTAAGAAAATAAATTTAGGACTCTGAAGAAATGTCAGAAAGTAAAGGAATGACAAAAAGGGAAAAAATAAGGTATGGCAAGGTGGATTTAGTTCTAATGAAGATTGATTAAAGATCTCTGGGAACTGCAGAGAAAATTGATCTCCAAGTTGCCAGCCTGAGAAGGAAAGTCTGCCTTTCTTCATGTGGGTTGGGGCATGTCAGTTCACTCTGCTGTGGACAGAAGCTTTGTACAAAATGGTATGTTATGTGGAATGACAGTAGTGAAAACATTGTTCTCAGGGAGGCCCCAAGCTGCTATACTGTTGTATGGACTAAGTTCTTTCCAGAGAAAAAAACCTTTCTGTTCAGGCTCTGGCCTATCAATCTAACGCATATCTTGCCTGACAGTTTGGGTCAAGTTTCATAAACTGTGTGCTAGTACTTGGCCTTGAGCATTAGTGTTGAACTGAGATCAGGATTATTCACCTGTCAGACATTTGGCTTGCAGTAAGTAAATTAATCTGAGTCTCAGCTTCTTATTGTGAAGATTGTGAGTAACATCCTCATGCAGTGCCTGGCACATGGTCAGTTAATGATAGCAACTATTAAATCATTAAGAATCATCATCAGAAACCGACTGGTGGAATCCACACATATTCATACTGGAACAAGCAAGCACATACCTACAGGGTATTCCTGCCTCGACATGTGTTTGCATTGCTATATGCCATCTCCTAGTACAGTGTTTGACATATAATAGGAAGTCAGTTTAGTAAGACAGCTCCTGTACAACACAAATCAAATAACCTATTCTTTCCTCCAACAAATAGACATCAAATTGAAAAGCAGGTAGAAAAGAGTATATACTGTCAGCCTCACCCGTCTGCCCCCAAATGAGAACTTCCAAGTACTTGGAGATGTTATAATAGATTTGAGGGCTGAAAATAGCTACTTAAGAGGAAAGTGCCTTCTAAGTGAGTTCATGTCCAAGGACAGAGTTGGAGAAAATGTGCAAGCTCTAAGCAGCCAGTGAGTTGGAGGTGGGGTTGAGGAAGACAGAGCTTAACAGAAGTGAATGGCTCTGAGTTTCTACCTTATTTATCAGCTTTAGTTTTGGAGAACTCTTAAATACTTGTTCTAAGCCAATTCTTCTTCACAGAAGGGAAATTTGTCACCACTGAATGCATTCAAAATAACCTACTTTAGGCCCCAGGGATCTTTGTAGAAAAGAAATACAGATAATGTTGGTTTTGTAACAGTACCAGAGGACAAGCCAACCAGCCTCTTCAGAGGGTGGCTCTGAAGATACACCATTTCTTTCACTGTGTCCTTTCTGGGTTACTTGTGAACAGATCCTATTCTCAGAGGTAAGTTTTCCAAAGTCTGATGTAGCAAGCAGTACAGGCTTCATTTCTAACATCCTTCTAAGTTCCACCTCTCCTCATTAGTCTGAGAAGAGCCAGGAAATGGAGGGGAGTGGAACGCCTAAGAATGAGTCTTCTTTCATCGTCTAATTCAATTTTCTCTTTGAATAAAGTGGTATTGAATACATTTTTTTAGTTCAACTCTGCTTATTGCTCTAGCCACTCAGCATCCATCTTCTCTTTGGCTTAAACAACCTCCTTTGTTCACATAAGCTATACCAAAAGTCCAAGACAGGTATATGGGGCAGCTTTTCCTTTCTAGCCCACACTGAGTAGGGACTTCATATGTGGTGATCCAATGAATGAATTCCTCTTGCTTGTAGGGTGGACGATTGCCTCCTGGAATCACTATGTTATCCTGCAACACCAGCACTTCTGGTCGTTCCACCTTCCTCCTTACTGGCTTTCCAGGCCTGGAAGCCTCTCATCACTGGGTTTCCATCCCCATCAACCTCATCAGTGGGGTTGCCATCCTGGGTAACAGTTTCATCCTCTTTCTGATCCACACGGATCCAGCCTTACATGAACCCATGTACATCTTCCTGTCCATGCTGGCAGCCTCTGATTTGGGCCTCTGTGTCTCGACCTTCCCCACTATGATGCAGCTCTTCTGGCTGGGTGCTCGTGAGCTGCCATTTGATCTCTGTGCAGCACAGATGTTCTTCATCCATGCCTTCACCTATGTGGAATCTGGTGTGCTGCTGGCCATGGCTTTCGATCGCTTTGTTGCCATCTGGGACCCTCTGCACTATGCCACAGTTCTTACCCACTCAGCCATGGCCAAAGTGGGGGCTGCCATCCTGGTGAGGGCTGTCCTGCTCAACCTCCCAGGACCCATCCTTCTGCGGCGTCTGCTCTTTCCCCAGATGAGTGTACTCTCTCACTGCTACTGCCTGCACTGTGACCTTGTGGGACTGGCCTGCTCAGACATCCAGATCAACAGTTTGGTGGGCCTGGTCTCTATCCTCCTCTCCCTGGGCCTGGACTCCTCCCTCATCATGCTCTCCTACACCCTGATCCTACGAACTGTGCTGGGTATTGCCTCGCCTGGGGAACGGCTCAAGGCACTCAACACGTGTGTCTCACACCTCTGCACTGTTCTCATCTTTTATTTGCCCAAACTGGGGCTGTCTGTGCTGCACCGAGTGGAGAGGCACAGCTACCCTGCTCTGGCAGTGCTTATGGCCAACCTGCACTTCTTGGTCCCACCCTTCATGAACCCCATCGTTTACTGCATCAAGTCAAAGCAGATCCGACTAGGCCTCTTAAAGCGCTTCCAGCAGAGAAGGATTGATGTCTTCTAGAAGAGCAGAAGGACCCAGAGACACAGGACTCCTGAGGATCAACCTGGGTCCTGGGGTAGGGGAGGATCAGTGGTAGAGAGTTAACTTTTGAGGCTTTTGAATGGTTCATCTCTTACTGCTGAGCCCTTTGTGGGGGCACTATCAGCTCCTGTAAGTATAGCTTTGGGGACTGAGGCCATTGGAAAGCATATTGAAGTATGCTCTCTTTGCTCTGATGAGAGCTGAACCATTTCAGACTCACATATACTGTAACATCTCCTGAATTAGGGGACTTAACTACACCAACTGAGAGGATGTATGTGTCTACCCATTTGTGCAGACACCTCTCTCCTTTTCTCCACTGGACTCTCCCCCAACCCTGCCTTCCTAAGCCTAACAAGAACTATATTCATATAGTATATATGTAAAAATATTATGTGTAAGATATATTCACTTAACACTGGCTCTCTTCTCCAAAATTTAATATTAACAAGCTCATATACCAAGAATAGAAAACTCCCTGAATTGACAGGGCAGGGTGGGGTGGGGAGGGAGGAATACATAGGGCAACATTACACGATGAATTCATCCAGCTCTTACCTGCAGTTTAGGAAGTGGTAGTTTTCTCTTGGTCATCGTCATGTGTACATCTGCTTTGAGCTGAGAGAAAGTTTGGAAATCTAGGAATGCTGCAGTGTAACTGGATGGCGCTGGTGTCTCAAGCATCAGTGGTAAGGTGGAACAGCCACTCTTTTCCAACACAGGCAATCTGCTAGGATGTGAGCTCTGCAGCTTTGTCCACTTCACCCTCTACCCCAGTGACCAGGCTCTGATTAGGAAGTCAGCATGCCCAGCTCACGGAGGGTCCTACTGATCTCTGTCAGAAACCCCCTGCTGACATGATGGTGTTCAGGACCACAGCAGCCTTGAGAAGTTGAAACAAAAACTGTTGTAAGCAGGCCCTGACGCTGTAAGATCCCAATTCAGGGAGTTAGCAGAATTAAGCTTGAATATTGGACTCAGTCCAATATCATTTGGCTTTGCCATTTTTGCCTTTTCTTAGCAGCTCTGAGCTTGCAGCTTTCTTCCACCTGCCATCCCTGTTACCACTGCTTGGCCATTCTTATTGCTAATCATTCCACAGCTACACTGACATCAAGAGCTGGAAAGGGCCCTACAATTTTACCTTCAGGGTTCAGACGTCTCAGCATGTCCCAGCATGCCTTCCTCTGTTTACAGACCAGATAATTACAGACCTATTTGATCCTGATGCAAGGGGTATCCTGAGATGGTCTCTAGAAAGCTTTGTACCTAGTTTTCCCAGTTAAAAGATATCAGGGTATGATAGTGGCTTTTCGATTTTGTTGTTAGTTTAAAAAAACAAAAGCTTGTGTACATGAATCTAAAGTCTTGCTCCTAAATCTTTAGACTAATAAGACTGTTGCCCACCCATGCAGAAAAGCTGAGTTAAAGAAATTTTACCTCTGACCTATACCAACTGTGTGACATTAAGTTAGTTACTTTACCTCTCTGAACTTCCGTTTCCTCATCATTATAAAGTGGGGATAATACCTACCTCACAGAGATACTCTAAGGATTCAAGTACACAATGTACGTAAAGCACAAAATTTAGAAGCAGCAGAGAAACAGTTGTGTGTGCGTGTGCGTGTGTGTGTGTGTGCGTGTAGTTATTTGATTAATACCCGTCTTCCTTAATTCACTGCAAGCACCATGAAGGCCTTTGTTTTTCCTGACTTGTCTAACTAACCCTAGTGATTAGCATATGGCCCAGAATATTGTAAGTCCTTTATATATAAAATGAATGAATGAATAAATGGAAGACTAAATTCTTGGAAAATGGTAAATGCAATTAATCAGTATAATTTTTATTGAGCTCAATAGATGGGAGCATTTGTTATTAATATTACATATTAGGTAGCTTTGTATCAGGTATTGATATCAGATAGCTTTGCTTTTGTATTGGATAGCTTTGATAGCAAATGGCAAGGTCTAGTTGGTTTGTTACAAATGCAGAATTTTTGCTGAAGGTCACAGTGCTTCAAAGAAACCCTGGGTTTATTAATTCATAACAGCCTCTCAAGGACTCTAGGTTCCAAAGGGGTGATCTAAATCTAGTCTTAAAGTGATCCTCAACATATAATGCCACCCACCAAGGCTTGTCCTGGGTTAATTGGAGAGTGTATTCTAAGTCTGTGATTGCCTAGAGTTGGATCCTGGGGTCCTTTGTGACGGGAGGATTAGGACCCATTTTTAGATCAAGCAGAAAGTTTATGCACACTTTTACCCTAGGTCTGGCTGCTAGCATTTAAAGAACTGGGTGAGAGATGGCATCAGACAAGAGGAGGAGGAGGAGAAGGCTTATAGAAACCAGGATGCATGTCTCAAGTTCTTCAAAGCCAATTCTTTCCAAGATTAACCCACATTATGCATGGATTGCCCATGGCAAATGACTTCCTACTAAACCTCTGCAGTGCATAGAGCTGCTCTGCTCTGTATGGAGGAGGAAAAGGAAGCCTACAGAGGTTGACCCAATGAACAACTGCTGTAAGTTCACTCACAGTGATGTGAAATTATGACTAATGCAAAATTGTGTTGTAATGCTTTGTGGATTAGAGCAATATAAGGAAAATGGCTCTCTGAGAGACAGCCTTTGAATTTCTTGTACGTTCTCTCATGGATCAATGTAAGGATAATTTGAGGGAGATGGGTGAGAAATGGTGGTCAACTGCACATCTGAGAGGAGGAGGAGCATGAAAGGGAGGGAGGGACAGAAGAGAGTGTTTACTGCATTCCTGGGTCTAACTACTATTTGGTGGGGAATTGTCTTGCTCTTCTCCTGGTATTAAAAAAAAAGGTGCCAGTTTCTGTTTTGAGAACTGTGCCAAGAACCAGATACCAGCAATTTTCAGGCATCTGAAATATAGTGTTTTTCAGGTTCCAGCTATGCTTCCAACTACTTCTTAGAAATGTAGGTAACAGCTCTTCCCCTTAAAGATGTGAAGATGAAATGGAACAATATGTATACAACACTAAGAAATTCAATAAAGTGTAGTAATGTGTGAGTCTACTGCTACTATATAAACGATTAGATGTCCCCTAGGCCCCAAACATCTGGGAAGGTCACCTTGAATAGTTCTCTGCCAACACCTCCTCACACCTAGGCCAGATGCCCTAAATTTAATCAACTCTTATCAAAGTTGTAGGAATCTCAGGTAATCTCTCCTAGCTTCAAGCACAAATTTGAGAGTTATCTAATCCCTAGCATCCTAACCCCAAACAAACACAATTTCACAATTCAACTAAACTTAATTTGACTACCAACCTACATATCTAAGCACTTTGCCAAAATGACACTTTGCCATTGCATACCCTAGGCGGCTGTTACTGTTATTGCTTCTTTATAGAGGGACAAACTCAAATGACTGTGCTCCAAAGGCAGGTGGGCTTGCCTCTTACACTGCTGCAGAAGAGTGTGTACTCTTCTTGAAAGGCCTTTATCTGTATAAACCTATTTATTTTTCAAGGTTTATGTAGGACTTTTCATGAGAGGCAGTGTTCACATTCCCTCCTCCGTGTGTCTCTCTGTCCTTGTGTAGGTGTTTATAAAGCATTTATTACAATATACAATGTCTTCTTTATAGATTAGGATTTTTTGTTGAGAAACATCTTGGTTTTTCAACTTTATTCTAGATACAATTGATGTATGAAGACTTAAAAGGATGTTGAATGAATAAAAAATGTTTGTTACAAAACAGAGCACTGACAGTTTAAATTTTCTTGTGACCAATTATTTGAAATTATGGTTAGATAATGTTCTGAGTCTCATTAGAGCCCACCTGGGGGAAAGTCCAGTGCTTGATTCCATGTCTTTCAAGAAAGTATCTCACCTTGTTTAAACAAAGTTGATACACATCAAACTGTTGACTGTATGGCATAGGGCCTGTAGTTAACAGCAAACTATTCTAAGAATATGGTCAAATTGAACAACACCATTGTGCAACTTGACCTAATTATAATCATAAAATAATATACCCTAGATATGCAGAAGCACATTAATTTCTAAATGTACATGGAAGATTCACAAAGACAGACCATATCAGGGCCATAAAAGAAGTCTGAATACATTTTGAATGAAATACAGTGTGTGTTTTCTAACTACAATGGAATTAAGTTAGCAACTAATAGCAATAACATATATACGGAAAATCAAACACTTGGAAATTAAGCAACACAATTAACCCATGAGTCACAAAACAAGGGAAATGAGACAGTAGTATAAGATATTTTAACATCAACATTTGTGGAATGCACCTAAAGCAATGCATGGAGAAAAGCTTATACATAGAAATTCTAATACTAGGAAAAAGGTTTAAATTCAATGATCTAAGTTTTCACTTTAAGAAACTAGAAGCAGAGCTAATTATACCCATAGTAAATAGAAGAATGGAAATAAAAACAAAAGTCGATGAGAGAAAAAAATAATAGAGAAGAATCAAAGCCATAATTTGGTTCTGAAAATTAATAAAGTCGATATGCCTCTGCCCCTCCAGCATGATAGAGCAAGAGAAAGCACCGATAACCAATATAAGAAATAAAAAGACACAACAAGTTCTACAGAATTGATAAGATAATAAGGTGATATTTTGAACAATTTTGTTATGTTTATTGGTATATTATTTTGACAATTTTGGGGAAATGGATTGTGACAACAAAATATGAGTATACCAATATTCATTAGAATTGAATGTGAAACAAAAAAGAAACTTCAGACCCATATTTCTTTCCTGTGGAATTGTATCAAATACTTAAGGAATAAATAAAATAAATGTTACATGAACATTTTCAGAAAATAGGGCAGTAGGAAATATATTCAGATATATTTTATGAGGTAAGCAAAACCCTAATATTAATTACAATATAGAGAAATTACAAGAAGGAAAACCACAAGATCAATATCTATCATGAACATAGATAATTACCCATATTAAAATATTAGCAAACTGAATCCAGCAACATACAAATATGATAATACATCATGACCAGGTGGGGTTTATTCCAGGAGTGCAAGGTAGTTTAACATTTAACTGTAAGTCGATATAGTGTAACCCATTAACGGAATGAAGGAGAAAAATCATGTGATTACCTACCTGAAGAAAAACTATTTGACTAAATTCAACATCATCTGGATAAACACTTTAAAAAATTGGTAGAGGGCACCTATGAAAAACCTATAGTTAACATCATAATTTCATACTTAAAATGAAAGATTGAATGCTTTCCACTTAAGATCAGAGATTAGGCAAGTGCGTTTGCCTTCTTAATTCTGTAGAATACTGTGTCAAGAGGTCCAAGACAGTATAAGATCAAATAAATAAAAATCATAAAATCAAAACCCTAGCAAAAATTTTTGTAGAATTAATAAATTGATTATAAAATATATATAGGAATGTAAAATACACAGAACAGCCAGACCCCTGTGGAAGTAAAGACAGTGTAGTATTGATGTTAGAAAAGCCAAGTAGATTAGTGAAAAAGAAAATCCAAAAATATATTTGCACATGAAGAGTTGACTGATATTTGGCAAAGTTTCCAAGGCATTTCAGTTTGTAAAAGAAAGTCTTTTCAGCACATAATCCTGGAACAACTGGATATCCGTTAAGTGAAAAAATAGAAGTTGATCTTTACTTCACACCAGACACAATTATTCTTTGTTTGATCATAGACCTAAAATTAAAAGCTAAATGCATAAAATAAAGCACTGACCATGAATAAAACTGATTTTGAATTTCATAACTAAAAACTTATTTTCTGCAAAAGAGGGCAGTAAGAAAATCCAAAGCCAAGTCACAAAACTGCACAAAATATTTTCACCATGTATGGCAAATAACTTGTATTCAGAGTATATAAATAGCTAGTACAAATCAATAATGAATCAAAAAGTTCAATAAAAATGGACAAAAGACTTTAATAAACATTTCACAGAAGATGGGTATACATGAACAGATAAATGTAAAAAGTTGCTCAATGTCATTAGTCATCATAAAAATGCCAGTTAAAACCATGAATGACTGACTACCTTACACATACTGGAATAACTAAAAAAAAAAAAAAAAAGAATGATGGTGTCAAGGTCTGACCAAGATGTGGACCAACTGGGAACTGTCATCACTGGTGAGAGTACAAAACAGTACAATTATTTGGAAAATGATTTGGCAGATTCTATTAAACATACACCTTCCTTTTAACCCAGCATTTCTATTTTTAGCTTAAATATTCATGGCATATTTATTCATCTACAGACAAAAAATAGAAAACAGCCCAGGTGTACAAAAATAAGCAAACTTTGGTATATTCATACAATGGAATATTACTTAGCAATAAAAAGAATTAACAGCTGTTGCACACAGCACAAATGAATCTCAAAAACATTATGTTGAGCCAAGGAAGTCAGACACAAAGAATATATATTGTGTTATTCTGCTTATATAAATTTCTAGAATATAAAGTTTGATCCAAGGTAATCAAAATCACGCAGTGGTTGTCTCAGTAGGGAGCAAGGGTATTTGCCTGAGAGGAGCTCACAAGGGAACTTTCTGGGATTATGAAAATATTTTGTATCTTGTTTAAGGTGGTGGTTAGACTGATGACTGATGAATATATTTTTCAGAGATCATCTACCACACACTTAACATATACATTTTATTTTAGTTAAAACCTCATTTAAAAAAGAATGGTTTGGAAAAAATAAATCCAATCAAAACTAATGATGCAGTTGGTTTTCTTGATTTCACCCACAGTTTGAATGAAATATCCTAGGGATTAGAATTTTTGGCCAATCTGAGGTCTCTGGCAGCCTGATTGTTATGTGGGAAAATTAAAACCATTAATTTCATGTGTACTGATCCCTGGAGTGAAAGAAGAATTATTATGGTAACATGGGAGTCACTGAGCGCACATGGGGGGATTTTGCAGAGATCTCATATATGAGTTGTCACCAGGGATTTATCTTCCTGAGTTACGAGCATATTTCCAGTTGCTAGAGTAGTTAGAGTCTTTTGGTATGTTGCATGTTTTCAGAAATGTTAGTGATATTAGAAAAGAATAATCCTCTCAATCCTCGATTAAACCTCATTAGATTCTTGGTTTTAGGGTGTAGGCTTAGAGGAATTTGTCTGGTAGAGTAGGAAGCACAGAATTTAAAATTAGAAAGATCTGTGTTTGAGTACTGGCCGAAATTTACTTGTTTTGTTGGACAAGTTCCTGCCTCCCTAGTCTTCCACCTCTGGCTCTGTAAAGTAGGGGTAGTTAATTATATGTTCCTCATAAGATGGTTATGAGACCACAGTACGACACTGCACATCTTCTTGGTGCCCTGTGGAGTGTTAAGCTAATCCTTTGCTGCTACTGAATGAAGTTCTGGTGACCTGGGTCACCTTGAGCCTGCTAAAGGCCTCTTCCTGTGTAAACTCTTCCCTAGCTTATTAAAATGCTTTACCTGGGATCCAAATAGCTTCAATTTGCCTGCAGATTCTGAGCAGGGATGTCAAAACCAGAGCCCCTGAGAACTCTGGACCCTAAGGGGCCTTCTTGTCACAACCATCTCTTTCATTTTTATAAACCTGCTCAGGAGGTGAAACTAGACTGCTTTCTCTACTTCTTTTCCAAAGAAGGGGCCTGGTCTCTTCCCTGCAACTTTAGTTTTGGTGGCAGCTCCACATGGCTACTCCCAGGGAATAAAAGTCTAAGGATGTCATCCTTGAAGTCATCTAGCCTAAGAATTTGTTCCCACACCTTACACCCAGGCACGGTCAAAGACTTTTGAGAAAGGGGCCTTTCCTACCTGTACAGAGGTGGGGTGAGATGAGATGGACCTTGACACCTTATTTCCCCTGAACTAATTATCATATTAGTTTAATCTGGTCTGGCTGTGTTTTCTTATATATAGGACTTCTCCAACAGTGAGCAGTCACCATGAGGAAGACTTCTGACTTAATCAAGTCCATAACTCTAGATTTTAGCAATCTATTTGGCCAATAGAACACACTCAGTGAAAAGATGAAAACTCATCTCCCAGAGAACCTTCCTAGATTAACACACTTTTTTGCCTATTCCTTTGTACAACAGACACAGTTTGTCCATGATTCTTCATTTGTTATTGTCTTTATGGCCCATTGCTGAGTGTTTGGCTTTTATGTCTCTGCATCTCTGATTCTGTGCATATTTCTGTCAGACTTAGAGCTCACTGAGTGAGGTATCCATGCATCCTTATCAGAGTAGGAGGACCTGTGTATGAGGGTTATGTCTCTTTGTCAGACCAGCAGTCATATATTTCTCATTTTATCAAGGTCTCCCGGAAGACCCTGTAACCATATCTACATCACAAGTGGAAAACACCTGTGGTTCTTCTTCCAAAACTTGGGTTATACCTCCTTATCCTAGTAAGGATACCACTGAGTGTAGGTTTCTTTCCCTCCACCATGCTGGAAACCACCCATCTTAAACACTGCTGTTGGTTCACAAGCTGGCTCCCATATGGGGAGGTCAAGGAGACACCAAAGACACGGGCCGATCACCCCAGATGGGTAGGTGGCAGGTTTAAAAAGCAAGGAAACTTACTAATGAGGCTTCTCTTGGGTGGTCATGATGAGCAGATCTCCACACCTGCCTGCCAAATCTTAGAAGTTTATATAGAGGCCTTAACTGGATCAGTCATGAATACCCTCCAGAAGGTCTCAATACCACCTTACTCTCTCAAGGCTATATCCTTGGAACAGCTCCCACTGTGAGAAGAGCAGGCAGAGCATACATTTCAAGGACAGAGGAGGGAGGAGGAGCCTCCAGCTGCTCGAGGGTCAACTGGAGGTCACGTCCTGGTTCCTCTTGATTACTCTCTCTGACAAACGCCCAAGGGCTAAGAGAAGAGGATAGGGTTCCAGGGTCAATGGAAGACTTTATGACTGAGCAGTGGCCCACTTGAGCAGTCTGAGGGCCCCATCCCGGATCTGCTTGGTCTTCATGCCATAGATGATGGGGTTGAGCATGGGTGGCACAACGAGGTAGAGGTCAGCTAGGAGGATGTGGATGTGCCGGGGCACATGCTGGCCAAAGCGCTGTGTGTAGAATGAGAAGAGTCCTGGTGTATAGAAGAGAAGGATGACACCTAGATGGGAGCCACAGGTGCCAAAGGTCTTAGCCCTTGCCTCCTTGGATGAGAGGCCTAACACAGCCCGGAGGATAAGTGCATAGGAGATGGTGATGCAGATGGAGTCAGTGCCCACCACCAGAGTGGCAGCGGTGATACCGTAGATGTTGTTTGGCTGTGTGCCCCCACAAGCTAGCTTCACTACAGCCATGTGCTCACAGTAGGAGTGGGCCACCACTCGGTTACAGTAGCTCAACCTTGCCAGTAAGCAGGTAAGTGGGGTCATGAGCCCCAAGCCACGGAACACAGCAGCAGCTCCCAGCTTGCCCACAGCCTCTGGGGGCAGCAGTGACCCATAGTGCAGTGGCCGGCAGATGGCCAAGTAGCGATCAAAGGCCATTGCTAGAAGGACACCAGATTCTACAGCTGAGAAGCCATGGATAAAGAACATCTGGGTAGCACAGGCCACAAAGTCGATCTCAGCAGCATTTGCCCAAAAAAGTGCAAGGAGCTTGGGCACAGTAGAGGTACAGAGCACCAGGTCAATGATGGACAGCATGCACAGGAACAGGTACATAGGCTGGTGCAGTGCAGGCTCTGAATTCACCACCAGCAGCACTGCCATGTTGCCAAGCACTGCCAGGGTGTACATGGAGCAGAAGGGAAATGCGATCCAAAAGTGGGATGCCTCCAGGCCAGGAATTCCTATAAGCAGGAAGGAGTCTGGGTTCTGATGGCTGTGGTTTGTGGGTTGCATGGCTAGGTCAAGGTGGGGTGGGTAGAGAAGACCTCACTGCCTTGCTCTGAGCCCAAAGAATCCCTGAGAGGTGGAGTGGCTGGGATTCATCCTGATGTTGTAGCTGAAACTGAAATGGCAGGAGACAACATCTGAGTTAGACTTCATGAAAAACATCCAGGATTAGAAGAGGTGTAGAGCTCTGGGAAAGGATGCAAGACAGGAGGTGAAGGTACCATTGCCAGGGTTCAAAGGAGCCCTTTCCACTTATGTCTGATTCAGTGATGTCCAGGCTGGGTGCTGTAGGGTGAGTGACATGGCTGCAGAACTCTCTCCATGGTGAAGATGAGTGGTTAGAGACTCTTACAGCTTTCTTCTCTCTGCCTGTGAACCTTCTTCTGTCTAAATTCATAATTTCTTCTGATTCATTTGCTGGCATGACCATATAGAGGTAATGTAATGATCAAGATCAGATAGATTGCATGAAAGATCCAAATGTGGTTACTTTTTAAGATGGGAAGATTAGGACTGAGGGGGAGAGAAGGGAAAGCAAAGAGATCTTGGATTTTTAAGCCCATTGAGCCTATGGTTATTCATAGATGAGGCTCAGAGCCTGGCTTCTGACCATGAACAGCAAAGCACATGGTGAGGGGCCAAATCTCGTGCAGCCTGCTATGGCCAGAGCATTGCCTGGCTCATGTTAGTAGTAGGATCCCGTGCTTGCCTTAAGTGTCCTATCTAGATGCTGGCAGGAACAGGTGAGATCATGAAGATTTGGTCAACGGTGGATATCAGGCTGGTTTGGCCACAATATGTGATTGGATAAGATTATTGAAAGATGATTGCATACACAGCATAGTCTCTCATAAAAATCAAAGGTATATGAAAGAAGAGATAAGAAGTGAATTGTTATCACTGGGAATACAGAATCATTCACTGTAAGCATATGTGGAGAACAACATATGTCATTTAGTCAAATGACATTACTGAGCTTTTGTACATCTCTGTGCCATCTTTTTGTCTATTAACCACGCTCTGTATCCCAATTGTCCCTCACCAATATGCACCTTCTCAGTTTTCTCTTATCCACTAGCCAACCAGTAATAGAGAATTTGTGAAAGAGGGGAGATTAAATTAAAAAGTCAGGAAGGGGGACATCAGAGGGAGAGGAGATAAGGGTGAAAAGCAAAGTTGAGAACAAGAACCAGAAATAGATACAGGAGACAGCAAGAGAGAGAAAAGTACCTTCCTCACACTGGTTTTTAATATATTGGGAGGTGACTGTGTTCCGGTTGCTAGTTGGGACAGAGATAGTGGAACTAATTGGATCCTCTGTGAAGATAGCCCATCTGTATCCCTAACTGTAAGCTTCAATAATTCCTTAAAATCCCATCAGCAATCCATACCCAGAAGAAAGAGGCAGGAAGACAAAGGGTAAAGTCTTCAAATGTGATCTGGGGGAAGGAACCCTGGACCAGGATGTCTGGTTTTCCATCCCAACACCAACTGTGGCTGTTGCTGTGATATGAACAAATAATCCTGTGCCTTTCTGTCTTATCCCTTCCTTCATATGTTTCCTATTTTTCCTTCTGTGCTATTTCCCTCCCTGTTTTTCCACCATCCAGCCTGGACCCTAACATATCCAGAGGGGATTTCAGTTTTTGGTGGTGGCCAGAGGGTCAGGGACAAAGAAATCTGAGTGTGTTGGGGTGGATCTTGTGAAATGGTATATGTAAAACTGTTCCATTCTATAAGCGAGCATACAATGTGTTTGAGCATGTGATTTTGTGTCTACAAATGCTGCTGTACACAATGCACAAGCAAGGTTATGCTCAGAAGACACAGGTACATACATTTAGGTAAGACAGTTTTTTTGGACTGTCCATGTTTCCATGCTTTTCCTTTGGTGTGGAGAAAACTGAGAACTGAATAATCCAGACATAAGTAGAACAGCCTTGCTTTCTTCCCCTCTGCTGGTTGTAATTTTCTCAGTCCCTGGGCTGCCACTCAAAGAACTCTTACTCTGCCCTAGTTGCTACACGGCCCAATGACTGAAAGCTCCCTTTGCCCTCAACCCCATTTGCGCATTAGGGAAAGTAAAGTTGGAAAGCATATGTTGAACACAGTATGCCCAGATTTCAGGAGAGGTCCAGGTGAGGGCGAGCACCTTGGGGCCCTCACTTCCGGGCCATCTAATTTGAGAGAGATCTCATGAAAAATGTAAATATTGTAGGGCACCAGGAAATAATGCAAGGGAGGAGGTGGGTTACTATCACCAGCACTCAAAAGGAGCCCTTGCCACTTCTGATTCAATCATCTGTGGACTGGGATGTGAGTGGCATGGCTGCAGAACTCTCTCCACTGTAAAAGTCTCCATAGGACTTCTCTCTGTTTGTGAACCCTCTTTGGCTATACCCTGTTATTTTCTTCTGATTCATCTGCTTTCAGAGATCAGGTTAGGAAAGAGTCCCAGGCTCTTCCAAATGATTCATCCAGAATAACTACTTTATGCCCCTCACTTCTCTTTGTTTGAATTACCTTAGCATTTGGTATAAGAAAGGCCTTATGTAAAATATGTGAGAATAGGAGTCAACTACCAGAAACAAGTCAGTCCAATGAGGAAGTAAATAGGTGCTCATGAGTATCTGGAAGCTACCTACCAAGAATTCAACTTTATTAAGACTAAATACAGCCTGATTCAAACCCCAGCTCTAACTCACTGGCTGTATGATCTCCATTAAGCACCCAACTCACATCTAACTCAACCTGCTTCCTTATCTGTGACCTGGAGAGACTGATTCCTACTTTAGAGGCATCTATGAGGAATTATTAGAGGAGACACTTACCTGAAGTGCACAGGCATTACATGACATATAGCAGTGAGCAAAATGTGTGGTTCTTTTGTAAGTCCCTTTTATTTGAAGTGAAGAACACTTCAGTGAGAAAATTACCTTAGTGACAGTCAGGTCTTTGTCAGCGTGTGCAACCCTACAAAAGGGGCACAGTGAGCAGGCCAGACTTACCAGGTTTGGGGCCGAGAGTGGTAATGGTATCTCAGGTCCTCCAAGGCCCATAGTGTGGGGAACAAAGGAGCTGGAGTATTTATCCAATTATTAGAGCCCTAACTGAGAGTAAAAATTCCCTGTGGATGAAGGCACTTAAAAGACCTCTGGGATCCTGTAAAGGGGCAGAAAACTGAAGCTAGGAAATTTGGTCCTTAATGGGACAGAGGGGAAAGATAGGACAAAGATCTATCCTGAGAGTTGAATGCAAGTAGGAAGTGGGTAGGTGGTGAGAGCCAGTGAGTTAGAGCACAAATAATCCAGAAGGGTTTTTATCATGGGAACACATTTTAGAATATTTTGCTGTTTTTGCATTTTCTCCTGGACCCTTCCATGTGCCTCAAATACTTGATTCTCAGCATTTCTTTTGGACAAGCTGCTTAACTTCTCTAAATATTAGTTCTTCATCTATAAAATGGGGAGGCAGTCAATGTTAAATGAGACAATACATACATTTATCATTTTGCCTGATCTATGCCAAGCATTCAAAAAATGGACTTTTTATTTAACTATTTTAACTAATTCAATGATCACTGAGCTCTATTGTATGTAAAGTACTAAAACTAGATGTAGGGTTTAGAGTTAGAATCATGCCTCTGTTCTCAAGGAGGTCATAATCTTGTTTGGCAGATAGGCATTTCATTGAATTGTAATTATTTTTTATATATATGTAGATGTAAAAATACACAGAGGCTCATTCAGCAGGAAAGAGATTAGCTCTGTAATAGTTAAGGATTTGGGGTTTAGAAGTATAAGGTAGGCTTGGAGGAAGGGGCACATGAAAGGAGACAGCATGTGTAAAACATGGCAGACAAGGGATAATGGGCATTTTCTGAGAACCACTGAAGCCCAGTTCAAAGTCAACATTCCTATGAGTCTTGTCTGATACTCTCAGCCAGAGTGAGTGTCCTTTCTCTCTTGTTCACACATCTTATCAAATGTTGTTTGTATGATACTCTCCACTTAAATCTTGCTGGTGTGACCTTGTGTAGGTTATAGCTGTTAGCCTGTTGTTCCCCTAGCTGTAAAAACAAGGAGGGTTGTCATGAGATATTATATTTAAGATGTTTAATACAGTACCTGGAACATAGTGACAACAGTAGCAATTGTTTGAAAGATAATAATGTAATGATAGCAATAAACAGTTACCTTCCTACACAATGGGTTTTGTGAAGGCAGATACCATCCATCTCTTTTCTCTGATATTGCTTGAAAAAAGATCATGATGATGTTAGGTATTGGAAGAAGGCTGTTAAATGAGAAGATAGGATTCTAATTAAATGTAGGCCATATAGACATGCAGCTTCATCTTGGACAATCAGTGAGTCAACAACCGTATGTTGATGACTTAATATGTATCTGTCATTGTTTTAGAGACAGAGATTCCTACTTTAAGGAACTTTAAATGCAGATGTTGGAGGAAAGAATTAATAGGGGGTTGCATGGCCCAGGTGATAGAGAGGGAGGTGCAGGCTTTGTTCTCTGAGCACACAGATTCCCTGGGAAGCTCACAGAGGGCTCAGAATCCTTGAAACTTAATTCTTGAAGTATGAGTTTTGGCCATTCTCTTATTTCTTCCCTAGGAACAACAGATTCTAATAGAGGAAATAAATGACAATAGCAGTTATATAACTCTTAAATTTTCTGCCAGCACCACAGTGCTCAGGAACAAGCCACACCTGGGATTTCCATTATCTTTATGGGGCTTAGGGACAGGCATGGGTACTCATTGTTAACTTGGGATGCTATTGGATAGATCTTTAGTCAATTAAATATACTTATATACAGACTATTGTTGACCACCTATTATGAGTCACCATTTCTCTAAGTACTAGGAATGTAGTGATGAACAAAGAAAGTTCTTCTTCTCATGGATCTTCTATGCTACTAACAGATTCTTTCATAAAAATGATAGACATTGAAAAGTGCTACAAAAAATAAAAATAAAACAGGATAAGGAGATAGGAGATGACAGAGAACATAATTTTAAACAGAGTGGTCATGGTTGTTGGAGTAAAGTGATAGAGAAGGTAGGAGGTGAATTTGGAGAGGTAGCCAAGGTCCAGATAATAAAGGGTGTTGTAAGCCATGGTGAAAACTGGAATTTGTTTGAAGTGTGGTGGAAAGCTATTGGAAGATTTGGAATAGGATTCTGTTCTGTTGTGACTTAAGTTTTAAAAGGTCTACTCTGTGTTCTGTATAGAAGGACAAGGACGATAGAGAGGACAGGGAAATGATTGTTATTTAAACCAGGGGGGCAGCAGTAGAGGCGATAAGAAGTGATTGTACTTGGGATGTGCTTCGAAGATGAGGCAGATAGGACTTGTTGATGGATTGGGAGAATGTAGGGTTATGAGATAATGATGTGCTTCATGCTGGAGACCGACCTGAGGAACTGGGTGAATGGAAAGGCTTTAGTGCAATGAGAAACACCAGATTAAGTATTTTTACAAGGGTTGAGGAAGAAAGGAATCAGAGTTCTGTTTTGGATATGTAACCTTGGAAATATATATTAGATGTGCAAGAATAGATGTCAGGTATTTCTATTTTTAGTTTTTGAGGAATCCTCATCAATACTTTTTATTTCTTGTATTTTGGATAGTGGCCATTTTGGCTGGTGTGAGGTAATATCTCATTGTGGTTTTGATTTGCATTTCCCTGATGATTAGTGATGTGGAGCATGTTCTCATGTGTCTGTTGGCCATCTGTATTTCTTATTTGGAAAAATGTCTATTTAGGTCCTCTCCCTATTTTTAAAAATGTAAATACCATATGATCCAGTAACTCCACTTCTAGGAATTTACCCAAACAAAATCCAATTCCAAAAGATATCTGCACCCCTATGTTTATTGCCACATTATTTATAATAACCAAGATATGGAAGCATTCAAAGTGTCTATCACCAGATGAATTAAGAAGTGGTATATCTATACAAGGGAATATTATTCAGCCATAAAAAGGAAAGAAATACTGCCTTTTGCAACAACATGGATGGCCCTAGAGGGTGTTATGCTAAGTGAAATAAACCAGGTGGAGAAAGACAAATACTGTATGATTTCACTTATATGCAAAACCTAAAAACAAAACAAGATAAAACAGCAGTAGACTCATAGACCCTGAGAAGTGACTGGTGGTTAACATCGGGGATGGTTGGGGAGGGTGGGTGAAATAAGTGAAGGGGATAAAGAGGCAAAAAATCTCAGTCATAACATAAATTAGTCATGGGGATGAAAGTATAGCATAGAGAATATAGTTAATAGCTCTGTAACATCTTTTTATGTTGACAGACAGTAACTATATTATTTGAAGTGAGGATTGATAATGTGTGTAACTGTTGAATCACTGTGTTGTATACTTGAAACCAATAAAATATTGTGATCAACTATATTTCAATTAAAAAAAGAAAGAATAAGTGTCAGGTAAGCCAGTTATATAACAATTTGAAGTTCAGGGGAGATATCTGAGTTGAAGATACACATTTGGGAGTCAAAGAATAAAGCCATGAAAAATGATAAAATAATCTAAAGAGTAAGTATAGCTAGAGAAGAGACTTAGAGTAGAACTATACAGTAAAGGATACTCAGGAGATGACATAATGGAGTAGGAATGTTTAAAGAAAGTTTAGGCCAGGAAGTAGAGAGTGTTCATCTCTGCCAATGCTGCCAGAGGGTTGAGTAAGGTAGGGTTTAAGAACTGATTGTTGATAGTTAACAATATCGTGTAGTATACATGAAATTTGTTAAGACGGTAGATGGTAAGGGTTCTCACTATAAAAACAAAACAATAAAATAGTATTGGATATGGTACTTAACTTGATTCTGGCAATTATTTCATGATATAGATTTATATATCAAAACATCAGCCAGTGTAACTTGAATATATACAATTTTTATTTGTCAATCACACCCCAATAAAGATGGAAAATTCGTCATTGGCGTTTTCAATAAAGAGTGCTGAAGAAACCAGATAGCCACATGCAAAAGAATGAAGTATTTTTAGAGTACATAGATAGTCAGACATGAGCAGGGAAGTGGGGTGGGGACTTAGGCTGGTGTTTACATTTGGCTGGATGCCTATATTCTACACATTTTGTGTAAGCTGTTCTCACAGGATGTGGGGAGTAAGAATATAGATACCAGACCAGCCAAAATTGACTGGTTCCAACATGGAGAAGTTGACTCAGACTTCACCCCACTATACATTATACACTTATTAACATGGCAGAAACCAAGCCTTCCTGTGCCATGACAGTTCTGATGAGAACCAAATATAGCCCAGAACTCCTCCACCCAATGTGAGGGTGGAGCAAACCCAAACTCCAATACCCCTGGTTCTTTTGAGACCTAGCCCCACTTAACACTCTTCTGTCTTTACAGAAAAGGGCTCCCTGTTGTTTCCTCAGTGGAACTCCCTCTAGGTCTTCCCATACCTGACTCTTGGTCATGGACTTTCACTTCTCTCCATTTTCCAATAAAACTCTTAAAGCTCAACTACTTTGTGTCTGTTCTTGAATTCTTTCTCACGATGAGACCAAGAACCTGTTTCCAGTAACAAGCTCTTACCTTACACTAAATGTAGAAATTAACTCAAATGGATCTAAAACCTAAACAGAAGATATAAAACTCAAAGAAAATATACGTGAAAAGCTTCATAACATTGGATTTAGCTACGATTTCTTGAATATGACACCCAAAGTACAGACAACAAAAGAAAAATAGATAAATTAAACTTCATGAAAAAAAAATAAAAACTTTTGTTCAAAGGACACACTATCAAGAGTGTAAAGGCAACCTATAGAATGGGAGAAAGTATTTGCAAATCATGTATCTGATAAGAAATTGTTAGCTAGAATGTATAAATAATGCCTGAAACTCAACAAAAAAATGATGCAATTCAATATGAGCACAGGAGTTAAATAGACATTTCTCCAATGAAGATGTATAAATGGTCAGTAAGCTCAAGAAAAGATTCTCAACATCACTAATTGTTAGGGAAAAGCAAATTGAAACACAATGAGCTACCATTTCATATCCATCAGGATGCATATTATCAAAAAGACAGACAGTTAATGAGGACATATTACATTATTGGAACTGCCCATTGGTGGGGATGCAAAATGGTACAGCAGTTATGGAAAATGTTATGGCAATTCTTCAAAAAATTAAACATAGACTTACCATGACCTTTCCCTAACTCAATCTGGGAATCTTCTTCCCTAGCCTCTCCCAACATCAGTTTATACACCTCAAGTTAGGATCACCACCTCAATATAGTCTGTGTCGTCTCAGCATAACTCAGATTTTAGTAACACAGGCCCTGTGCAGATGGCCCACCTCAACCCACTGTGCTCTGGACACTCCAGGTTAAAGAAGTGAATCCTTGTCCCTGAGGGGCAAGAGTTAGGGCATCTAATGTGGGATTCTGGACGTCGCTGTAGAAACAGAGGGGAAGCCTGCAGGATTACAGTCTCAGTAGGAGCTGTTAGGGTGAAGAGGTGGTTCAAGTTAAAGGACAGCTTCACCTCGCAGGACCACAGCAGAATAGCAGATGCTGGGACCAGTCATAGGAGGAAAGCATCTTGTGGTATAATAATTTATAAGAAATATGTATTTGGTCATTCTGATACCAAAATAAATTTCTCAGATCTATTTGGTCTTCATGCACACTTCCTGAAAATGCTTCAGAGCTGTAAAGGTGAAATGGGTGTTTTGTTATGTTAATGAGGAGACTTTTGTACCCCACCAAGGGCAGGGGCTGGTTGCCAAGGGGACTGACTGACCATGTGATAAGAGGATGGAAACTTTCAGCCCCCAGCTCCTAAACTCTGGTGAGGGAAGAGGGCCTGGAGGTCGAATTAGCCAAAGGCCAATGACTTAGTCAGTCATGACTCTGCAATGAAGCCCTCACACAAACCCATGAGAACAGCATTGGCTCTCCCTTTTTGCATCCTGCTTCCCTGAGAAAGCTCCCAGGATTGTTGAATCAGAGCACCTGTATGTGCCTCTGAGCCAGGCCCCAACCGTCATGAGGACGGAGCTCTTTTATTCAGGACCTTGCCTGATGTCTCTCTTCATCTGGCTGTTGTATCCTTTACAGTATACTTAACTAAACTGGCAAGCATGTTCCCCTGAGTTCTGTGAGCTGCTGGTGCAAACTAATTGAACCTAAGGGGGAAGTTGTTGGAACCTCAGATCTGTAGCTGGTTGGTCAGAGGCACAGGGAACAGCCTGGGGCTTGGTGTCTGGGGTCGGGGGTAGAGGGCAGTCTTGTAGGATGGAGCCCTCCTCCTGGGGAATCTGGTGCTGTCTCTGGGCAGATAGTGTCAGAATTGAGTTGAATTCTCATCCTGCTGATGTTCAAAAACAGCTTGGAGTTGAGTGTAGGAAAACCCCCTCTTCCCCACACACATATTGGAATTGGGTCCGGGAACCCCTAATGGACATCCCCATTGGTGTTGTCACTGATGGTTAATAAGTGAGTAATAAATAATAACATTAATAATTACTCCTCAATGATCTCATTAGAACTGCCCCAGATTTTGAGAGGTGGACAGGACTGAGATTATAAGGAAACAATCCAAGGAATAGAGATTAAGTGCCTCATCACAGTCACAAACTGGGACTCAAACCTCATCTACTCATAACCTTAACTCACAGTACTGTCCACAAAACATCAGAACTCCAAACCAAATCAAACAAAAAATGCATAACCTTGACCTGGTTATGGCTGAACCCCACTTTTCTAAATCACAATCCAAAAGCACACACAACACGCAACCAGGTGCATATTCTAAGGAGGTTCTGTTTCTCAGTAGGTAGAGCAGGAAAGGAAGGTGTGGGTAGAGACAGGCACAATGATTAGTGAAACCAGACTGCACTCTGCCCCAAGGGAGGCATGATTGAATGCCACAGAATGGTGAGGGAATAGGGTATGCAGGAAGCCAGGGCGAGAACCCCAGAAGACTGGAGACTGGGACAGACGACATCCCTAGATTCACCCCCAGAGAAGACACCAGGTGCCTCATGGGTCTCTTTCAGGATGTTCCCCAGGGACAGGGCCTGCTGTTTCCTTTTTCTTTTGGGAAAATAATTGCTGATTATGAGCATATAACCAGACTTCCCCTTTCTCACTCCTTCTTTCCCACCCTCTCTAAGAGAGGATAACCTCGCCAGTATTTCCTGAAGCCTACAGAAAATGAATTGAACTGCATGCTGAGGGGTAAGAGCACATGGGCCTGGGGTGGCAGGGGAAGAGCAGGAGTACACAGGGCACAGAAAGGGAGCTGGCACACATGGGATTGGGGGGCAAGCAGATCAGGGAGCGCTCCTTACCCTGGCGTCAGCTGGCTGCTAGAGGGCTATAATTGGGGGTATAGTCAAGGAAAGAGGCTGTGTGAGCTGGAGCTGGCAGAGAAAACTAGAATAATGGCAGGATAATGTCAGAAATCAGACTGAAAACAGTAATCACTAAAGAGAATACCCAAAGGCTGAGTGGAGTCAATGGGAGAAGCGTGTTTAGCATGTGGGGGGATAGGCTAGGTTGGGGGATGAGCCTTGGAGTGCCCTGGGTAGAGTCCGTGTCTCATGTGCCTCTCATGCCCAGGCAATTCCTCCTGGTCTCAGGCATCACCTTGCCTGATTCTCTTGTCCTCTATCATTCTCATTCTTGTATGCTGTCTTACAGGAGATATTCTATCTCTCCTACTCAAATATTTTATCTTCAAGCTTCAGATCCTCTCATCCCACCATTATTAGAAGAAAGCCTTTTCTCCTTCCCAAGCCTGTGCTCCTGTATTGTGTATTAGAGAGCACCTCCAACCTTATCCAAAGGCAGACCAGGTTAGTCATATCCCTGGTTAGTGTTACTTGCATTCCTCCCACTTTATATTCTGGCCCCACTTCAGCCATAGCTGCTGTAATAGTCCAGGGGAAAAGAAAAGGAGAAGCCTTAAATAAGGAGCTGGAAGAGACAGGCCAGGTGTGCTTGCTCATCAGAGGCTCAGGGAAAGCCAGCTCTAGTTTTGCAGTATGGTCTTAGAGGCAGAATCTTGGCACAGGCGTCAGAAGAGGTGCGATTTAATCCCAGATCTGCTGCTTACTTCCTCCATGACCGTCTGGGGTCTCAGAATGAAGCATTTGAGAAATTAAGGTCATTTTAGGATAAAGGTGTAGCCTACCAAATGGTTTACAGCACACACTGAATACTCTCTAGGTACAGAACCACATGTACTTTTGGGAGAGACAAAGAAATACATGACAGGCTTCCTTTTGTCATTTGCTGCTACTATGGCTGTGGAGGCAGGAAACAAGCATAGGATAATGACATGTAAAGACTGGACAAAACACTTATGCTAAGTGGGCTGCAGAGTGTTGGGGCAGCAGGGAGCCAGATCAGCAGAGTTGTATGAATGGAACTAGAGGTGCATTTCAGTTGAACCTGGAAAGAGGGAACGTTGATGGATTATTGGGTATTTCAAACAGAATAGGCAAGTTGTGAGATTGAGATGTGCGGGCAGATAAACTGGTGAGCCAGGGATGGTCAGCAGGAGCACACAGGAAGTAAGGGAGTCAGGGGCACCTGGGGAGGAGAGACCTGCTTCGGTGAAAAAATATGTTGTTATCCTTATCCTAAGGGAGTGTTATTTTCTAATTCTACTTAAAAAAATCAAGTTCATATATGGGTGCTATAGATACAGTAGAAGTATAGAAAACACAGCTCTGTTGTCATGGGGCTTCCATGCAGTCCATCTCAATACAAAGTCTTAGAAAAAAATGCAGATACACATTAGATCAGAGGAGAAGTTTCTAATAAGAAGGCTTTCATCCTAAATCTAGGATGTTAAGACTGATGGATTATTTCATAGAAATTCTATCTGTAGAGATGCTTAAAAGTGGGAGACACCCAGCATGTCTCAGTTTGGATCAGATGGTATAACAGCAGAAGAGGATTTCTCCAAAAGGGAATCATTTGCACATTTATTTAAAAAGCACTTACTGAGCATCAACCCTGTTCAGTAGACCCTGTGAATATAGAAGCGAGTAAGTCACAGGCCTTGTATTAAAAGCACTTACAGTCCAATGAAGGGACAGAGACATGCATTGGCAACATAGATCATATTCTCCCTGTGTTACTTAATTCAGCATGTTAATGAGTCCTCATTGAGAACACTGAGAACTTGTGTGAAGGAGTCTGAGACAACTTCACCAAGGGGGTGATAGGATCTTGGCTAGGTATGAGAGAGAGCAGAGGAAAGCATTCCAGATAAACAGTATGAGTTACAAGCATGACTGTTTCAGGAAGTGGCAGATAACTCAATGTAGCTGAACCTAGGATGACTATTTAGGAGAATGGTAAGAGGTGAGGCTAATAATTTAGTTTGTAAACATGTTCAGTAGTTTTAATTTTTCTTGTAAAAGTGGGCTCCCATAGTGGTTTTCAGTAGGGAAATACCAAATGTGGTCTGTCACATGGTAGTAGATGGACTGATGGGGGCTGGAAAACTAAACAGGATGTCTCTATACTGACACAGGCCAGAGACAGGAATTTGGGAAGACCTAAAGGTCACAGAGAGAGGGAAAAAACAGTATGAGAGACAGTTTGGGGGCAGGATCAAGGGGCATCATTACTGACGGAGAAAGAGCTCCCGCACCTGGTAGAAGGCTGTGCCACGAGTAAAAGGAAGGGAGAGACGGAAGGGGATGAGACTGAAAAGGGAGAGGCGAGCAGACCACTCGGTGACTTGCGAACCAGAGTTGCGGACTCTGTCCTTAGAATGGTAATTCCATGAAGGTCTTGTGGAAGGCCTGGAATATTTGCTTCTTTGCCTGCAGTACAGAATGGACTATAGGGTGCCCAAGATGCAGACCCCAGAGACCAATTAGAAGGTTTTTGCAGACTGGATGAGAGATGATGGTAAATTAAATAAGAATGTTGGCAGGGGACAGGAGTAGGGAGTAAATGCACTTTTCAGATTGATAGGATTTGCTAATGAACTGGATATGAAGGAAGAGGGAAGAGATTAAATCAAGGGTTCCTGGGTTCCTGACCTCACTACAGGATGGATGCCAGTAATAAGAACTGACATGGGCAAAGCATGGGAAGGAAACAATCTGTGGGGAGATAACCAGATTTCTGTTTTGGCTCTATTTTGTTTGAGATGATTATGGAAAACCTAAGTGGAGGTGTCCAATAGGCAGTAGGATATACTAACCTGGAATGCAGTAAAAGCTATATACTTGAGAATCCCCTGAATATAATGGTAAAAAGGCCAAGAGGAATAAAAGTGCATCTAGAGAAGTAGTAGGAGAACAAAAGGGGAATAAAAGAGGTGAGAAAAGGAAACAGAGAGAGTGAGGGGAGAACAGTGACCAGATTAGTGCAAGTCGAGCAGTGGGGATAGACGCTAGCTTGGAAAGGATTGGAAGTCAAATAAGAAATGAGGAAGGAGAGTTCGAGTACAGTCAAGTTTTAACACGAGCTGTGCTCTGAAGGGGAACAGAGTTAAGGGGTATGGGATGGAGGAAGATATAAAGCCAAGGAATACAGGAGGGTGCTGATGTTAAGACAAACATGTCAGAAAAGTGGGTGGATTTGTGTGTGTGGGAGGAAGATAGTAATGGCAAGCAGTGTTTGCAGAATGCCTTATGGTTTACAAGGTCTATTCTCATATGATTTCATCTTTCCTCACAATAAGACTTGGTAAGATGGCCATGGAAGGGATGGTTATTGCCTTCATTTATAGGTCAAGAAGTTAAGCATTAAAAATAGTATTGATTAATGTCAGTTTCTGCTGGTAGACTAATGACACAATCGCTATTTGAGTCCATATCTTTAGATTCTAAAACTTTTCCCTACACCATGACAATGAGTTTGAGGTTAATTTAACTTTCTCATGTTGGGTTTGAACTGTCTGCGGAGCAGCAAAGTGGAGGCAGAAGAATATAGTGATTTCAGACATTAGATCTGAGGGCAGGAAACCAGAGTTCTCAAAGTGCAAGTTTAATCTTTGATCCTTTCCAAGTATGTGATTATTGGTAAATAACCTTTAGTTTTCTCAATTCAAAAAAATGTCCCCTTTACCGAGTACTTTATATTCTAGATTTCTACTGTTTTTTAAAATTAAAAAAATTCCCCCCCACCAGTTTTATTGATATAAATGACATGTAGCTTGTTTAATTTAAGATGTATAACATAATGATTTGGATATATATATGTATATATTGAGAAATGGTTACCACAATAAGTTTAGTTAACATCTGTCACCTTGCATAGTTACAATTTTTTTTTTTCTGGTGATGAGAACTTTTAAGATCTATTCTCTTTGCAACTTAAAATATACAAAACAGTATTGTTACATACAATCATCAAGCTGCACATAACAATCCCAGAATTATCTTGTAACTGGAAATTTGTATCTTTTGATCACCTTCCCCCATTTCCCCTACCAATTGTTTAATGAGCTTGGTTTTTAGATTCTACGTATAAGGAAGATCATAGAGTATTTGTCTTTTCTCTGTCTGACTTATTTCACTGAGCATAATGCCCTCAAAGTACATTCACGGTGCTGCAAGTAGAGGGATTTCTTTATTGTTTAGGTTGAATAATACTCCATAATAACACAATATTTTATCTACTCATCAGTTGTGCTGCATGTTTTAAAATATTATCTTATTTGAATAATATCTTTGAATGTCATGAATGCTAAAAAGGTAAGTAGCATGTACAGAATTACATGTAGATGGAAGTTAAAGTTAAGTGAAGAAAAACAATAGGGCTTTTGGTGTTCACAAGTTAGCTAGAGGTAGGACTTTTGTTGGTGAGATTTCTGAGTGTCAAATACAGAGCTGTGGAACCCCTGTTAGAGAAAATCTATAGAACTTGGAGGAAAGTGAATTAGAAGGTTCCAGGCTTAATTACTTTTTATACAACCAAGCTTGACACTTAAGGACAGAGTCTCCCCCTTTATAAATAGGTGTGTAGCTTGAGTTGGGAGGCAGGAGAAAGGCAGTAAATGTTTTTACTGCCTTAGGTAAGATTTGAATTAAGCAGGGAGCTACGTCTTTTGTAAACCTCTCCTTGGCCTCTCAAAGACCACAGAAAGCTCCTCCTCCACTCAATTCCTTTATGAAGGCTTCCTGTGCTATTTGCTCTATTGGTATTTAATACTTATTTAATATTTAATACTTATTAATCTAATCACTTAATGATTTTATAACCACCTTGAGGGCAGAGATGTATAATGTTTCACAATGCATGTTAAAATTATTTTCTAATTTCTTTTAAGGTCTAGAAATGGGATCAAGGACTAATCCAAGAGAATGATCAGAGTTTGAACTGGAGCACTATAGTTCTACTGGTATCAGATACTCTCTGGAAGGGCCCTGTGGAAGCAGACAAGGGGAAGAGAATTTCCAATGGCCATGTCAGCCTCCAATATCACGTCCAGTCATCCAGCAGTTTTCTTGTTGATGGGGATCCCAGGCCTAGACCACCTGCATGTCTGGATCTCCATTCCCTTCTGCTCAGCCTATATTCTAGCGCTGCTTGGCAACTGCACCCTCCTCTTCATCATTCAGGCTGACGCAGCCCTCCATGAGCCCATGTACCTCTTCCTGGCCATGTTGGCAGCCATTGATCTGGTCCTCTCTTCTACAACACTGCCCAAAATGCTGGCTATTTTCTGGTTCAGAGATCAGGAGATCAATTTCCATGCCTGTCTGGTCCAGATGTTCTTTCTCCACTCCTTCTCTATCATGGAGTCGGCCATGCTGCTGGCCATGGCCTTTGACCGCTACGTGGCCATCTGCAAGCCACTGCACTACACCACAGTCCTGACTGGGCCCCTTATCACCAAGATCGGCATGGCCGCTGTGTCTCGGGCTGTGACACTAATGACCCCACTCCCCTTTCTGCTCAGGCGCTTCCACTACTGCCGAGGCCCCATGATTGCCCACTGCTACTGTGAGCACATGGCCGTGGTAAGGCTGGCCTGTGGGGACACTCGCTTCAACAATATCTACGGCATTGCTGTGGCCATGTTTATAGTGGTGTTGGACCTGCTCTGTGTTATCCTGTCTTATATCTTCATCCTTCGGGCAGTTCTCCAGCTTGCCTCTCAGGAGGCCCGCTACAAGGCCTTTGGGACATGTGTGTCTCACATAGGTGCTATTTTGTCCACCTACACACCTGTGGTCATCTCCTCACTCATGCACCGCATGGCTTGCCGGGCTGCCCCTCATGTCCACATACTTCTTGCTATCTTCTATTTGCTCTTCCCACCCATGGTCAACCCAATCATCTATGGGGTTAAGACCAAGCAGATTCGTGAGCGAGTCATCAGACTATTCTTGAGAAAGGATGTATAAATAGAAAGAAGGACAGGTGAAGGGTGAAGGACAGGTCGAGAATGAGTGGGACTAGTTGAATGCTGGAGTGACGGAGGGGCATGATAGGAAGTGGAGGGCTGCCAGTTTCCATGTTCAGCTCTTTCCTAATATAATGCAAAAATAAAGTGATGTCCTGAAACTCAGAGTCACCAGCCCAACCAGGACTCACAGGTGCATAAACTCTGTTGCCTCTGGGTTCAAACTGCTGACTGCCAATTTGCAGAGAGCCCACTCTATCAGGCTTGACAAGGCCTTGACCTACTTTCCTCTTGGCAATGTCATCAAAAGATGCAAAGATGTTTTTAAGTTCATTTACTAAAAAAATATTATGGGAATCTGAGTTTCTATCCCAAGTCACTGGGATTTGGTGCACTATTCACTCAGCATCTGGGTAAGAATTTGCATTTCAACTCAGGCAGGAATGCCTATATAGTCTGACAGGTAGCATCCAATCTCTGCCTGAACATTTACCAGTTTAGGGGAGCTCAGGATACTCCAGGGCCACAGGTTCTGAATCAGACAGCTTTGCTTGACAAAATTTAGTTCTTCAGCTGAATCAGCTTATGTATCATTTGACTTCCTTTGATCTCTACATCCTCATGCCAATCCCTCTCATTAAACCCACTGAATAAGGCCTGTCCTCTAACATTTCTTCACATATCACATGACTCCTGTGCATAGATTAGCTTATGCTTTCACTAAGAATGTGAATTTCTCTTTTATTTACTAATCCATTCACAAAATATTATTGAGTACACAAAATCTGTGCCAAGCTTGTGTAAGGGGCTGGGAACACAGACTGTTCAGGCAGCAATGATGCACAAGTATCTACGAGACAAAGAAGGAAAAGCTAAGTGCAATAGGTCGTGTTCTCTGAACTCCCCACCTCAAGGTCCCATATTGTGGAAGAACTAGGTATTCAAAACAGATGGGAAATGGAGATATATTGATCCATTCTTGATTGACTGATTCTCTTTGCCTCTATCCAATGCAAGTTATATATCAGAGAATTCCCTTAATATTAATGCTGACAGCTAGGATTTGTGTGGTCACACAAACCCTCATACACCATCTTCTACAAATGTATGCTTCTACTTTTATCCTGTGATTCCTATTTTTCTCAGAGACTATTGTTTAGGAATTACATATCTCTATCTCTATATATCTGTATATACTTATTATTTAGCTTTGAAATAGAATCCCCAAGCCCATACAGATGGACTATGAAGGGTTGGAAGTTGTCAAGAAGGGAAGGGTGTTGCCCGAACCCAGAAATCCACTTAAGCTTGTTTCTGATCTCTGCTCTCATTCCTTCTGACACCAAAAAAAAATACATAAATACACTCCTGGGAAATGATGTTTTACCTTTAAATCCTATATAGTCAAAACCTCTTGCTTCTTCTGAGCATAGTTGAAATAGGAGGGAAACTTAAAAAAATAGTAAATACTAACCATACATAAACAGAGAGTAGCATGACTTAAAAGAATCTATTCCAAAACAGAGGTCTGCTTATTCTCCTGACGACTTACACAAGAAATGTCACCAGCCTGTAGGTCATATCCATCTCCAATGAAGAAGGAATGGTTTTGTTTCTAGTACAAATCCAAAATTAAGGATCCCATATCCAGTTAATATATCTATCATTAGGATGACCAGGATTAGTTACAAACAGTAAAAGGAAAGTTTCCTTCTATATTTGCTTATTTGAGTTTGGCACCCAAAGAATGAATGAGAAATATGAGCAGCCTGTAGGCACATAAAATTTTACCCTTACACAGGGAATATGAGATAGAAAAAAGAACCTTGGCACAGTAGTCTAGGCCTAATTACAGTATTTCCAGTCACCTAACAGGTAGGACTTCTCAACATGCCAAATAGGGTGCATAGCTGCATATCATCCATGAAGTAGTAGGACTGTGCCTGAGCGTAGGACTTTGTTCTGCTCAGTGACCCCACAATTCCTTCCTTCCTGATGCTCAAGCCAGAAGTCTTATTGTTATCTTTGAATCTCTCTTCTCACACTCTGCTTAATCTTTTGAGAAATCTTACTGGCACTTTTCAAATACATACAAAATCTGGTTTTTTTTCTCACCACATACATGGCTACCAGCTACAACCTTGATTATGAGACACCATCTTTTCTTTGCATTATTGCAGCATCTCTTTGGTCATTTATTGCTCCCCTCACCCTTTGTGCTGTCTCAGAAAAGCCAGAGAAGACTTTAAAAACTATATGTCAAATTATGTTACTTTGCTCAAAAGTGTGGCTTTTTTTCTAAGAGAAAGGCAGAACCTTTAAAAGTCCCTACAATACAAGGCCTTTTGTGATCAAGAAGCTCTGGTATCAACAAGCAGGATAAAGAAAACCACACTTAGACACATTGCAAAGGTGCAAAGAATAAAAGAAAAAAATCTTAATATGCACCCAAGTTGGGGAGTAGGGGTACATTATAGTCAAGGGATCGATAATTCAACTTACATTTTACTTCCACATAAGTAATAGAAAACAGAAAACAATAGAATTTTATCTCGAAATGGGTGAAAGAACTATTTCTCAGGAATTTTAGTACTAGTAAAATAATCCTTCAACAATGAAGATGATAAAGAGTCTTACTAACAAAAATAGGTGGAAGATGTCTCTATTAGGTCTGCAGCAAAAGCAAATCTAAAAGTAGTTTCTCAGGCAGAAGGAAAATGATCCAGATAAAAAGGAATTGTAGGAGTGAACCAGAAAAGCTAAATATGTGAATAAATATAAATGAATGTTGACTGTACAAAAGGCACGAGGAAGCAAATGGAAATGAGCTAAAGTTATTTCCAGTGCAGTTGGAGCTATGGTAACTCTACATTCTATGTGCTTTTCATCCCTGCCAGCATGACATAGGCTTTATATCCCTCAGAATGGAATCAAGGAGCAAAGCAAAGTATTTTGTTCCCTCAAACCTTAACTATCTGGTTTTTGTTGAATGATCTGATTGTAAGCACAGCCACTCATTTAAGTCTGTATCACTTCAGCCTGATCATGACCTTAGACCCCTGTATCCTACAAGAATGGCATGTTTAATTCAACAATGTGGCCTCTCTTCTATAATGAGCTTTCTTTCAATCCAAAGCTGATTTTTTTCTTTCTTGTTTTTGCTCCTGACACCAACTTTTGCCACTTGTAGGGGTTAAGCTAGGTTCCGTTCATATAATCTGTATCTCCTTAGCCTTTCTGTGCTTGGCTAATGTAAGCTACAAATTTAAAGGTGTTATGTAGGAATCTTGCTTTATCTAAACACCCAGAAGATCATCCGTCATGGGAGAGTATTGAGTCCACTCCATCCAAGGGCCAACAGTTAGGAAAGTTAGAGTTAGATCTAGTATATTTCTGTCAGATTTATGTGTACCCAGGGCAAAGAGATATGAGATTGCTTTTAAAACATAATCTACCAAAACTAAATCATGAGGAAATAGCCCCTACCAATCCAAAACTAATATGGAGATTGTTCCTGGCCTTTTCTTTAATGGAGGTTTTTGATTACTGATAATACAGAGGGCTTCATTGGTTGGTAAATTCTAACAAATATTTAAAGAAGAATTAACAATGGTCCTTCTAAAATACACCTTAAAATGGAAGAGTAGGGAATCTTTCAAACTCATTTTATTAGGGCAGCATTTATTAGGGCAGTATAGGTCAACATTACAAATGAGTATGGATGTGAAAATTTTCGATAAGATACTAGCAAACCAAATCCAACAGTACATTTAAAGGATCATACACCATGACCAAGTGGGATTTTCATATATATGAAAATTTACTTTTTATATTTATTTATATATTTTTATATATTTATTTATGAATATTATTTATATATTATTTATAAATATTAGTAAATAAATAAAATTTATTTCATATATATGAAAATATATGAAAACCAATATGATATGCCATATCAACAGATTAAAAGATAAAAATTACATATTATCTCAGTAGATGCAGAAGTATTTAAAAAAATTCAACACCCTTCCATGATAAAAATCTCCCATAAAATAAGGAATAGAAGGACAATCCATTAACTCGTTAAAGACTATATACAAAAAGTCCACAACTAACATCACACTCAATGTGAAAAACTAAAGCTCTTCCTTTAAAATCAGGAACAAAGATGCCCACTCTTGCTACTACTATTTAATGTAGTACTAGAAGTCCTAGCTAGAGCAATTAGACAAGACATAGAAATAAAAGTCATCCAAATTGAGCAGTAAGAGGTAAAATTATTCCTTTCTGGGGTTTTCTATATATAAGATTTTGTCACTGGCAAAGACTACAAAAAAATATTGTTAAAACTAAGAAAGAAATTGAATGGAGTTGCAGAATACAAAAGTCAAACACAAAAATCAGTTGTGTTTCTATGCACTATTTGAAAAGGAAATCAGGAAAACAAATCATATACAACAGCACCAAAAATAATAAAATACTTAGGAATAAACTTAACTAAGAGGTAAAAGATTTATATACCAAAAATGACAAAACATTATTGAAAGAAATTAAGGCACAAATGGAAAGGCATTTTGTGTTCATGAAATGGAAGACTTATTAAAATGTCCATACTACCCAAAGCAACCTACAGATTCAAAGCAATATGTATAAAAATTTGAAAGACATTTCACAGAAATAAAGAGTTCTACAATTCACATGAAAATATAAAAGATGATGAACAAGCAAAGCAATTCTGTAACAGAATAAAGCTGGAGACACTACACTTCCTGATTTCAAATACATCACAAAGCTATAGTAATAAAACAGTATGGTACTGGTATAAATATAGACATATAGGCCAAGGGAACAAAGAACCCAGAAATAAATCAACACATATATGATCAATTAATATTTGATGAGGGTGTCAAGAATGCGCAATAGGGAAGGGATAGTCTCTTCAGTAAATGGTATAGGGAAACTGGATATCCAAAAGTAAAAGAAGGAGATTGGATCCTCATCTTACACCATACATAAAAATTAACTTAAAATGAATCAAAGACTAAAACACATGACTGAAACTGTAAAAGTCCTTGAGGAAAACTTAGGGAAAAGCTTCATGACACTAGTGTTGGCAATGATTTCATGGATTTGACACCAAAATCACAGGAAACAGAAGCAAAAATCAACAAGTGGAAGTATATCAATCTAAAAGCCTTCTGCACAGCAAAGAATCAACAGTGTGGAAAGGCAACCTATGAAATGGGAGAAAATATTTGCAAACCATGTATTTGATAGGGGGTTAATCTGGAAAACATAAGGAACTCATACAACTCAATAACATAAAGACTAATAAACTCAATTAAAAATGAACTGAGGACTTAAATAGATATATCCTCAAAGACAATACTTAAATGGACAAGTTATATAAAAAATACTCATTGTCACTAATTATCAGGGAAATGCTAATCAAAACCACAGTGAAATATCACTTCACACCTGTCAGATTGCCTATTTAAAAAAAAAAGATAAGTGTTGGCAAGGATGTGGAGAAATTAGAACTTTTACACACATTGGTGGTGGGAATGCAAAATAGTGCAGCCATTATGGAAAACAGTATAGAAGTTCTTCAGAAAACTAAAAATAGAACTGCCTTATAATCTGAGCAATTCTATTTCTTGGTGTATATCCAAAAGAATTGAAGTCAGGATCTTGGAAAGATATTAACACTCCCATGTTTATTGTGGCAGCTTGAATAGTGAATCAGTAGCTGAGATGTGGAAAAACACTAAAAATCCATTGACAGATGAATGGATAAGGAAAATGTGGCTTGACAAAGAAAATATATAACCAGTGGGATGCCATTAAGTCTTAAAAATTTCTGCAATATGTAACAACATGAATAGACCTTGAGATATTGCGCTAAGTGAGATAAGCTAGAGTAAGACAACTACTGCAGAATTCCACTAATATGAAACATTGAAAATAGTAAAATTCATAAAATCAATAACTGGAATGGTAGTTACCAGGAGTTGGGGGAGGGGGAAATGTGGTGTTATCGAGAAGCAGGCACAAAGTTTTAGTTAAGATGAATCTTGCTGTACAAAATCATATGTACAGTCAAGTATTGTACACTTAACATGTGATCTATCATCTTAACAAATTTTAAGTGTTCTTACCACAATAAAATAAGGAAAATTAGAAGAGCATCTTTCAAATAAAAAAAGTATTATGGGATATTATAGCAGGCAAAGTCCATGACAGACTCTGGTATAAACTAGTTTCCTTTTCAGGCCTTTGAAGAACAGAAGACACTAAGATCAGTTGGGAGTAGAATATCACCCTTTATTATTTATACATGGTTGGTAATTATTTGTTAATGATAAGTAATCACATCATTAACATACTGATTTCCTAATTATATAGTTAGAAACTCTAACCTATGATTTAGGAAGAATGGGGATTATTATTTCCATTTTAGAGATAAGGAAACACATCTAAGATCAGAGATGTGTCATTACAAAGTTACAAGATGAAAATCAATGCCTTAGTCTGGTCAATATGTAACATGTATATAAAATAATACCTATCAGATACCCTGGCCTGGTTAGGCTGGAATTCCTGCCCTTCAGGGTTATTATAGTCAGACAGGAGTTAACTGCAGTTTTTATGTTTTAATGAGGCTTTCTTAGGAGGTACTGCAAGGAGGGGTAGATGTAAGTACAGGCACATCAAAAACCAAGGCAGGAGCAGACTCTACCTGAAGTGCTCACAGTTTCTGAACAGTTAAGCATGACCTCTGGGAGGCATGACCGAGCACCAAAAGTGGGAAGGAGACATGGGCTGCAGGGAACCCTCAAGGTGGGAGCCCTGGGTCAGGGGATTCCCCTGTGTCAACCCTTAGAGAAGAGGCCAGAACCTTGCATGAACCCCTGAGGGCCCTTCTCAAGTGCAGCAGTTTTGGTTTCCACACCCTTTTTAGAGAAGATAAGAGGTTTGTGAGGATAAAGGCAGCTGCTTTCCTCCCAGCTCCCTCCCTCTCAAACTCCTCCCACTGTAGTTGCATGAAGCTAATGCAACAGGTATAAGAACTCTACTTCAGACTAAGGACTGGGGACAGAGTTGGACTAGGGAACAGGAAAGAGGTGACACAAGTGTGGTGAGTGAGAAAGGATGGGGGCACTTTAAGTCTACATCCCACACCCAAACCTGGTCTTAGGGAGAGGGCAGGGAGCTGATGCTTAATTCCTTTATTGCCTGTATTTTGGCCATTCAACTGAGGAAGCATAAGTACTGACAGTACAGCACAAATGCTGTGGCACAGAAAGGAGGCTGCCATTCTCTATAGGGGAGGAAGTGTCTGGAGTTTGTAGACTAACATTGTGGTTCACTGCCCAACAGTCCTGGATATTATTCCAGTTGCCACTTCGCACCTCCTATCATTCCTCCTTCCAAACCCACCAAAATCCCTGTCCTAATTAGAAGGCTTCTGCATTAGTTAAGAGAGAAAATGAGGCCTGAACTAGGAAGATGCAAGGAGAAGTTGGAAATGCATTTCTTTAGGTTCTTCTCCTGTAGCCCACATCCTTAATGGACATTGGGTGAGTGGCTATCTCCTTGTCTCTGGGTTTTAAATCTTTCAAATCCATCATTCTGATATCTTCTTAAGATATATTTTATAGAATACAAAATAGAGGAAGGCATTAACTAAGTATTTTCTCTACATGGAGACCCATTTAAGCACTTTTGGGAGAAGAAAGAAGTAAAAGTGTGGTTTAGTGTGGACATTTTGGCTCTTGAAACAGTATTGTCAAGATTCACTACAAAGCACGTTCTGGATATTAAGGGGAGGAAGACTGGCTCCATTCATTCTTCTACTCTGGGAGTCTGATTCTGTGAGGGGTACATTTTTGATGAGCTACAAAAGAATTAAAGTTCATGCACTGTTGGACACCCTGTGCTTGGGGTAGAAATTAGAACAGATAACTTTGTGTGAAGAAGGGTGGAAAGGTTACAGAGTTATGTTCAGAAGATGGACAGAGTAAGCCATAGCAATGTAGAGACTTGGAGGTAAAGTGAAATAGGTTTGGTTTTGTGGAAAATGCATATTTACTGAGAGTAAAGTTACAATAGGCATGTGGGATCATTAACAGTTATTTGCAGAGTGTCTGTTATGTAACAGGTGCTCTTTTTGACACTAAAGACTTGACAGCAAGAACTTTATCTCACCAGTTTAAATTTCCTGCAGAGCAAGTGTTTGTTCCTGGCAAAGATGTGCAAACATTAGTAAGACATGGAAAAATACTTCGCAATGAGAAGAATAATTTATTCTGATGCATGCAACCAAGGCTGGTGGAGGTTTCTAAGAACTTCCATCCTGAATGAATGTTATATTGGAAAATAACTGACTATTCTGGGCTTGGATCAGATAGGGAGGTTGTCTGAACAAAGTTAGGAGACATTTTCCAGTATCTGGTTGTTCATGCTTCATTTGGTGAGATATTCACCACTTACTGTGTATGCTTGAGGCTGAGTTTATAGATGTGAATAATGCACAGTCCCTACACTTCACAAAATGGTAGGTATTTGTGGAAGGATAGAAATTGGAGGACAAAAGCAGAAACTTGTTAGGTGTCTCTGTCCCAGAAGTAAGTGGGAGAGAATGGTGGCCTGGATAGGGTGGAGGAATTAAATTGGAGCAGGCAATTTTGTGATTGACTGTGGAGGGTGACCCAACTGGACCTGCTGATAGATTGAATATGCTGCAGGAAAGCAACAAGTAGAACCAGAGGACTTGATTTTAAGGTTGAGCAACTGGTTGGGGAGGATATGATGTACTGAGATATAGAATGCATATGAAGGAAGAAACCAAGATTTATGCCTCAAAAATGGTAAGTTGAGGTATCTGAAGATTGCTATGCCAGGATCGTAGGTAGGCAGTTGGATATACTAGTCTGTGGCTTAGAGGGAAGGTAAGATATGGAAATTTATATTTAAAGTTTTCCCCTTCCTTTTTAAAAACAATTGAACACCCACCCAAATAGCCTTCCCTTTACTCCACTTCCTTCTGCAGCCAGTGCTCCTTTTACTGTTGGCTTTTGCAGCAAAACCCCTCAAAGAAGTGAGCCATATTAACCAACTTTCCTTTTTTTCCTAATCCAACTCGGTCAAGTCAGCTTTGTGTCCCTCTATTCTAGCAAAATTTTTCTTACCAAGGTATCCATTGCACTGTATTTCTAAACACAAGGCCAGTTCTCTGTTTTGGAATTATTTGACTCATCAGTAGCATTTAGCATGGTAATTCCCTCCTCAAGACACTGCATTCTCTAGCTATCAAGACAGTGCATACTCTTGGACCTTTTCTGATAGGTTGCTCATTTTCAGTTTCTTTTGCTGACTCCTCTTTCATTTACCCCAACTACTTCTCCATCCCAGGTCTTAGTGTAGAGATTCTGTCCTTGGTTCTCTTTTATTATGAGTACTCACTGTCTTGTTGATCTTAATCAGCTTCAAAGCTATTTATTTCCAATGATCACAAGTTTATATCAGCAGTCAGAATTTTTCTCTCAAACTTCAGACTTATATATACACAAATGTCTTAATAGAGTTGCTTGGATTTCTGGTAGACATCTTAAGCAAAGTATTTCTAAAATTAAAAATTTGATCTCCTCTTTCACAACCAGCCCCTATCTCAGTTGAGAGCAATTTTTTTTTAGTTGCTCAAGCCAGTTATCCCAGTGTCATCTTTGATTCCTTCTTTCATGATCCACATTTAATCTGTCAGAAAAAGTCCCCTGGCTTTTCCCTCAAATACATGCAAAGTCTGGTTGCTTCTTAACACGCACACTGCCACCTTGGTTCTTAGTCAACCTTCCCCCTTCCCCGATTACTGGAATAATCCAGAGTCTTTTTCTGCTTTTACTCCCACCCTTCTGTGCTCTTCTTATTATAAAAGCCAGACAAAACTTCAAAAAAATTTGTCAAATATCATTTCTCTGCTCAAAAACTTTCTTTGCAAATGTTCCTCACTTCTCTCACAATCATTCTACAAAGGGCCTAAGGTCCTTTGTGATGTGGCCCCATCTTTAGGACCTCTGTAAATCTCTCATTCACATCATCCAGCTACACTGACTTTGAAGAAGCTGATCTTTGATCGTTAGGCATATTTCTTTCTCTCTTAAGAGCATTTGTTCTGACTATGCCCTTTGCTTATAGTTCTTTCCATGGGGTAATTCTTATATTCTCCATCTTTTATACCCATCTCACTTCCTTTCACTCACCTTTTTGTTCTAGCCAATCCTGTGGCAACTCCTTGAGTATAGGTAGGGCCTGACTGTGCCTGACTCAATGTACCCCACCACTGGGTTTCTCTGCTCCATTGCACAGGGCACTTAAGGAGACTGCTTGGCTGTTCTATGTGTGAACCTGGAAGTGTGAAGAAATTAATACTCTTTGGACAAACCTTGACCTCAGAGGGGAAACCAGTAGATAAATATACCCTTCTTTCATGTCTCAAGTAGAAAATTCTGCCCTCTACATGGTTCTTCATGTGGAACTGGACACAGCTGATCAAAGCATTATCCAGCTCAGTAATGTACTTTTGGATATAATTCTCTGCTTTCCTGTCACTTTTATCCCATTTTGCACATTATTTTCCCCATATACACCACATGGATATGTCACCCCAGGTTCTGTCTTTTAAAGAGATCAGAAGCCAAGTTAATTTATTTCTTCACCTTATTCAATCTGCTCAAATTCTTCTCCTCAGTGAGGCCTACCTTGATCTATTTAAAATTGCTATCTTTATTCTCCCCCAGCTTCAGGATTTTTTATCTTCTCACCCAGTTTTTTCTTTCCTTTATAACAGTAATACCTTTTATTATGTAACTTAATAATGTATACATATTTTTACTATCCTTCTCAAACCTTTAGAAAATTTGTTCTACTAAGGCATCAATCTGTTTTGCTCTTGGATTTATCCTTAACCCATTCAGTAAAAAAATTTTTTCAGAAATTGACTGAATATATTTAATATTTTGTGAATATAAAACTGAATAGTGCTCAATATTGATTCCTGAAGAAATTTGATATTTAGAAACAGAAGGCTGAAATGAGAAATTAAGGAAATAGGAAATGGTAGTATCATTGTACCCAAAAGGGGGTTTTAAAAAGGACAAAGTTGTCAGTTTAGAAGAAAGTTGCTGAGAGGTCATGATGTGCGAAAGCAGGAAAATTACAGTGGCACCATCATCATGGACGTCATCGCTGAACAGGTTTGGGGAAGTAATGGGAATTCCAATTCCAGATTGGTATGTTTCATTACCAAATGATATTTGAGAGAGCTGAGACAGAACAGAAGCATTTCTAGATGTTTTCTGTGAAGAAAAGAAGAGATTTGAAGTAATTGGAGAAAGATATAAGATCATGGGAGGGAGAATATTAATCAAGATAACTAAAAGGTGCATAGTTCTGTGGAAGAGAAATATCAATCACTAATAAGGTTCGGCAAATATCAAAGAATTTTACAAAGGGATTTTATATATAATTTCACTTACCCTTCTTAACAATTCTCACACAAAAGGTACAACATTACTATTCCCCATTTACAGAGAAGGAAACCGGCTCAGAGATAGTGATTTGTGCAAAGTCATGCAGCTAGTATAAGCAGTATTTGCTACTAATCCAAGACCTTTAGATTCTGAAAGTTTTCCAAACCACATGAAATTAGTTTTCAATGTGGATGTGGTGAATGTGTGTTGCTTATAAGGCATTTAGATTGAAGCAATAAAGCCTAGTTACCTAGGACACTGGAATTAGAGAAAGCTAGAACTCAAACTCAGCTGCCTTATACTATTAACTATGGTATTTTAGAGATATTCAGTTTCTAAAAACTTAATTTTCTTATATTTGAAAGAGACCAAGTTCCTTCAGTACTTAGTTCAATAATGTGGTAAATGCTGTAAGTATATTATTTAATGCTCATAAATATCACATTAGCTGGATCCTATAAAATAGTGGCAGTATGAAAACTGGGCAACTCCAGTGTTTGAGAATTTGAAAGAAGAGAAGAAAAAAGTGACCTAGAGAAGAAGAAAGATTAAAATTTGTTAAGAATAAAGGGCAATTGTTATGGAAGCCAGATTTCAGTCCCGCTAAGGACAAGAGAGTTCTCCTGTGATGAAAACAAAGGAGCAGGAAGATGCATGGAGGGAGAGCTACATGGGTAGGGAGGTTAACATGAAGTTAGATGGGGAACCAAAACAGGAGGTGTCTTGTTTCCTCGGCAAGCTGTGGCAGGGCTGAATTTGCAGATTTGTGGATGCAGAAGGGATCTGGAAGATATATTCCAAGGCAATTCTCTTCAGTAGAACTTTTTACAATGATAAAATATTCTGTGTCTGTTGTATCTTTATAGGGTAGCCACTAGTCACATGTGGCTATTGAGCACTTAAAAAGTGTCTTTTGTGACTAAGGTATTGAATTTGTATTTTAATAAATTTAAATAACCACATGTGCCTAGTGGCAACTGTATCAGATAATGTTAGAGAAATTATACAGATCGTGTGATTAATAGGGGCATTAGAAATTACAAGCTTCATTAAACTTACATGGGCCTGAAAATTCAGGACAAAGTTGGTTTTTGTGATTCTAAGCTTATATAGAGTGGTACCAATATATGTATTAAAAAATGAATTGCGAGGAGGGAGCCAAGATGGCGGCGTGAGTAGAGCAGCGGAAATCTCCTCCCAAAACCACATATATCTATGAAAATATAACAAAGACAACTCTTCCTAGAATAGAGACCAGAGGACATAGGACAACATCCAGACCACATCCACAACTGAGAGAACCCAGCGCCTCGCGAAGGGGGTAAGATACAAGCCCCGGCCTGGCGGGAGCCAAGCACCCTTTCCCCCAGCTCCCGGCGGGAGAAGAATAGGCAGAGCGGGAGGGAGACGGAGCCCAGGACTGCCGAACACCCAGCCTCAGCCATCCGGGCCAGAGCACAGACACAGTGCGTGCGCGGGGGGGCCCTGGATACTAGGGAAACAGGGCAGCAAGAACAGTGAGCGGGCACCGGAGGCCTGGTGCCAGACAACACCAGAAAAGCGTGCGACCATTTATTTATTTATTTTTTCTGCTGTTTTGTTTTGGCAAGCGCGTTTTGGAAGTCTTAAAGGGATAGGGACCCCAATACTAGGGAAACAGGGCAGCAAAACCGGTGAGCAGATGCCTGAGGCTGGCGCCGGAGAATAAAGAAAAACGAGTGGCCACTTTTTTTTTTTTTTTAATTAAAAAATTTTTTTTTCTTTTTTTTTGTGGTCATTGTTTTGTTTTGGCGGGTGCTTTTTGGAAGTCTTAAAGGGGCAGGATAGGACACTTAATCCAGAGGTAGGGAATCCGGGGTTCTCTGGACACCCTAATCCCTGAGCTGCAGGGAGCAGGGAGGCCCCTTACGGAGATAAATAGCCTCCCAGCAGCTCCTGCTCCAACGCGACTCCACCATTTTGGAGTAGCTGCCCGAACCAGGCCACGCCCACAGCAACAGCGGAGATAAACTCCATAGCAGCCAGGCAGGAAGCAGAAGCCCTGTCTGCACCCAGCTGCCAAGCACAAGCCACTAGAGGTCGCTGTTCTCCCAGGAGAGGAGGGCCACAAACCAATAAGAAGGGAAGTTCTTCCAGCTGTCACTCGTCCCAGCCCTGCAAACTATTCCTATCACCATGAAAAGGCAAAGCTACAGGCAGACAAAGATCACAGAGACAACACCAGAGAAGGAGACAGACCTAACCAGTCTTCCTGAAAAAGAATTCAAAATAAAAATCATAAACATGCTGACAGAGATGCAGAGAAATACGCAAGAGATAAGTGATGAAGTCTGAAGGGAGATCACAGATGCCAGAAAGGAGATTACAGAAATGAAACAAACTCTGGAAGGGTTTATAAGAAGAATGGAAAGGATGCAAGAGGCCATTGATGGAATTGAGACCAGAGAACAGGAACGCATAGAAGCTGACATAGAGAGAGAGAAAAGGATCTCCAGGAATGAAACAATATTAAGAGAACTGTTTGACCAATCCAAAAGGAACAATATCCGTATTATAGGGGAACCAGAAGAAGAAGAGAGAGGAAAAGAGATAGAAAGTATCTTGGAAGAAATAATTGCTGAAAACTTCCCCAAACTGGGGGAGGAAATAATCGACCAGCCCACGGAAATACACAGAACCCCCAACAGAAAGGATCCAAGGAGGACAACACCAAGACACATAATAATTAAAATGGCAAAGATCAAGGACAAGGAAGGAGTTTAAAGGCAGCTAGAGAGAAAAAGGTCACCTATAAAGGAAAACCCATCAAGCTAACATCAGACTTCTCGACAGAAACCCTACAGGTCAGAAGAGAATGGCATGATATATTTAATACAATGAAACAGAAGGGCCTTGAACCAAGGATACTGTATCCAGCACGACTATCATTCAAATATGATGGTGGGATTAAACAATTCCCAGACAAACAAAAGCTGAGGGTATTTGCTTCCGATAAACCACCTCTAAAGGACATATTACAGGGACTGCTCTAGATGGGAGCACTCCTAGAAAGAGCACAGAATAAAACACCCAACATATGAAGAATGGAGGAGGAGGAATAAGAAGGGAGAGAAGAAAAGAATCTCCAGACAGTGTATACAACAGCTCAATAAGTGAGCTAAGTTAGGCAGTAAGATACTAAAGAGGCTAACCTTGAACCTTTGGTAACCACGAATTTAAAGCCTGCAATGGCAATAAGTACATATCTTTCAATAGTCACCCTAAATGTTAATGGGCTGAATGCATCAATCAAAAGACACAGAGTAATAGAATGGATAAAAAAGCAAGACCCATCTATATGCTGCTTACAAGAAACTCACCTCAAACCTAAAGACATGTACAGACTAAAAGTCAAAGGATGGAAAAACATATTTCAACCAAACAACAGTGAGAAGAAAGCAGGGGTTGCAGTACTAATATCAGACAAAATAGACTTCAAAAAAAGAAAGTAACAAGAGATAAAGAAGGACACCACATAATGATAAAGGGCTCAGTCCAACAAGAGGATATAACAATTCTAAATATATATGCATCCAACACAGGAGCACCAGCATATGTGAAACAAATACTAACAGAACTAAAGGGGGAAATAGACTGCAATGCATTCATTCTAGGAGACTTCAACATACCACTCACCCCAAAGGATAGGTCCACAGGGCAGAAAATAAGTAAGGACACGGAAGCACTGAACAACACAGTAGAGCAGATGGACCTAATAGACATCTATAGAACTGTACATCCAAAAGCAAAAGGATATACATTCTTCTCAGGTGCACATGGAACATTCTCCAGAATAGACCACATACTAGCCACCAAAAAGAGCCTCAGAAAATTCCAAAAGATTGAAATCCTACCAACCAACTTTTCAGACCACAAAGGCATAAAACAAGAAATAAACTGTACAAAGAAAGCAAAAAGGCTCACAAACACATGGAGGCTTAACAACACACTCCTAAATAATCAATGGATCAATGAACAAATCAAAATGGAGATCCAGCAATATATGGAAACAAATGACAACAACACTAAGCCCCAACTTCTGTGGAACGCAGCAAAAGCAGTCTTAAGAGGAAAGTATATAGCAATCCAAGCATATTTAAAAAAGGAAGAAAAATCCCAAATGCATGATCTAATGTCACAATTATCGAAATTGGAAAAAGAAGAACAAATGAGGCCTAAGGTCAGCAGAAGGAGGGACATAATAAAGATCAGAGAAGAAATAAATAAAATTAAGAAGAATAAAACAATAGCAAAAATCAATGAAACCAAGAGCTGGTTCTTGAGAAAATAAACAAAATAGATAAGCCTCTAGCCAGACTTATTAAGAAGAAAAGAGAGTCAACACAAATCAACAGTATCAGAAACGAGGAAGGAAAAATCACGACGGACCCCACAGAAATACAAAGAATTATTAGAGAATACTATGAAAACCTAAATGCTAACAAGCTGGGAAACCTAGGAGAAATGGACAACTTTCTAGAAAAATACAACCTTCCAAGATTGACCCAGACAGAAACAGAAAATCTAAACACACCAATTACCAACAACGAAATTGAAGTGGTCATCAAAAAACTACCAAAGAACAAAACCCCCGGGCCAGATGGATTTACCTCGGAATTTTATCATACATACAGGGAAGACATAATACCCATTCTCCTTAGAGTTTTCCAAAAAATAGAGGAGGAGGGGATACTCTCAAACTCATTCTATGAAGCTAACATCACCCTAATACCAAAACCAGGCAAAGACCCCGCCAAAAAGGAAAACTACAGACCAATATCCCTGATGAACGTAGATGCAAAAATACTCAACAAAATATTAGCAAACCGAATTCAAAAATACATCAAAAGGATCATACACCATGACCAAGTGGGATTCATCCCAGGGATTCAAGGATCATACAACATTCGAAAGTCCATCAACATCATCCACCACATCAACAAAAAGAAAGACAAAAACCACATGATCATCTCCATAGATGCTGAAAAAGCATTTGACAAAGTTCAACATCCATTCATGATAAAACTTTCAGCAAAATGGGAATAGAGGGCAAGTACCTCAACATAATAAAGGCCATCTATGATAAACCCACAGCCAACATTATATTGAACAGCGAGAAGCTGAAAGCATTTCCTCTGAGATCGGGAACTAGACAGGGATGCCCACTCTCCCCACTGTTATTTAACATAGTACTGGAGGTCCTAGCCACGGCAATCAGACAAAACAAAAAATGACAAGGAATCCAGATTGGTAAAGAAGAAGTTAAACTGTCACTATTTGCAGATGACATGATACTGTACATAAAAAACCCTAAAGACTCCACCCCAAAACTACTAGAACTGATATTGGAATATAGCAAAGTTGCAGGATACAAAATCAATACACAGAAATCTGTGGCTTTCCTATACACTAACAATGAACCAACAGAAAGAGAAATCAGGAAAACAACTCCATTCACAATTGCATCAAAAAAAAAAAAATACCTAGGAATAAACCTAACCAACGAAGTTAAAGACTTATACTCTGAAAACTACAAGTCACTCTTAAGAGAAATTAAAGGGGACACTAACAGACGGAAACTCATCCCATGCTCATGGCTGGGAAGAATTAATATCGTCAAAATGGCCATCCTTCCCAAAGCAATAATTTGATGCAATCCCTATGAAACTACCAGCAACATTCTTCAATGAACTGGAACAAATAATTCAAAAATTCGTATGGAACCACCAAAGACCCCGAATAGCCAAAGCAATCCTGAGAAAGAAAAATAAAGTAGGGGGGGATCTCATTCCCCAACTTCAAGCTCTACTATAAAGCCATAGTAATCAAGACAATTTGGTACTGGCACAAGAACAGAGCCACAGACCAATGGAACAGACTAGAGAATCCAGACATTAACCCAGACATATATGGTCAATTAATATTTGATAAAGGAGCCATGGACATTCAATGGCAAAATGACAGTCTCTTCAACAGATGCTGCTGGCAAAACTGGACAGCTACATGTAGGAGAATGAAACTGGACCATTGTCTAACCCCATATACAAAAGTAAACTCAAAATGGATCAAAGACCTGAATGTAAGTCACGAAACCATTAAACTCTTGGAAGAAAACATAGGCAAAAACCTCTTAGACATAAACATGAGTGACCTCTTCTTGAACATATCTTCCCGGGCAAGGAAAACAACAGCAAAAATGAACAAGTGGGAGTATATTTAACTGAAAAGCTTCTCTACAGCAAAAGATACCATCAATAGAACAAAAAGGAACCCTACAGTATGGGAGAATATATTTGAAAATGACAGATGTGATAAAGGCTTGATGTCCAGAATATATAAAGAGCTCACATGCCTCACCGAACAAAAGACAAATAACCCAATTAAAAAATGGGCAGAGGAACTGAACAGACAGTTCTCCAAAACAGAAGTACAGATGGCCCACAGACACATGAAAAGATGCTCCACATCGCTCGTTATCAGAGAAATGCAAATTAAAACTACAATGAGGTATCACCTCACACCAGTAAGGATGGCTGCCATCCAAAAGACAAACAACAACAAATGTTGGTGAGGCTGTGGAGAAAGGGGAACCCTCCTACACTGCTGGTGGGAATGTAAGTTAGTTCAACCATTGTGGAAAGCAGTATGGAGGTACATCAAAATGCTCAAAACAGACTTACCATTTGACCCAGGAATTGCACTCCTAGGAATTTACCCTAAGAATGCAGCAATCAAGTATGAGAAAGATCAGTGCACCCCTATGTTTATCGCAGCACTATTTACAATAGCCAAGAATTGGAAGCAACCTAAATGTCCATCGATAGATGAATGGATAAGGAAGATGTGGTACATATACACAATGGAATACTACTCAGCCATAAGAAAAGGGCAAATCCTACCATTTGCAGCAACATGGATGGAGCTGGAGGGTATTATGCTCAGTGAAACAAGCCAAGTGGAGAAAGAGAAATACCAAATGATTTCACTCATCTGTGGAATATAAGAACAAAGGAAAAACTGAAGGAACAGAACAGCAGCAGAATCACAGAATGCGAGAATGGACTAACAGGTACCAAAGGGAAAGGGACTAGGGAGGATGGGTGGGTAGGGAGGGATAAGGGGGGGAGAAGAATGGGGGTATTAAGATTAACATGCATGAGGGGGTGGGAGAAAGGGGAGGGCTGTACAACACAGAGAAGGCATGTAGTGATTCTACAACATTTTGCTATGCTGATGGACAGTGACTGTAAAGGGTTTGATAGGGGGGACCTGGTATAGGGGAGAGCCTAGTAAACATAATATTCGTCATGTAAGTGTAGATTAGTGATACTAAAAAAAAAAAAGGCAGTTCCTGTGTGGTAACCTCCAATGTGTTCTACACAAGGGTATAAAGGGCATATAAAAATGTAGGCAAAGGGTCTGTTTGTGTTTATACAGAGGATCAAAGCCTAATTGGGCCTTCCCGAAAATGAACTAAGATACAATATGAAAAAGAACTTCCAACATCAGCACTCTCTGGAAGACTTATGCCAGAAGATGATCATCAAAAAACCCCAACAAAGATCCACGCACTGCCACAGGTGTAGATGCACTCATCCCACCAGTTCCTGGACTTGCCATGGGAATGAAGAAGGAGATATCTAAGCTGGCCTGTGCATACAGTAAAACAACAAATTTGACTGGATCTATATTGTTGGAACTCAACCAAGAATTAGGAGAAGTGCAAATTGTAGCGTTCCAAAATCTTACAACTACAGACTGTTTACTGTTAAAAGAACATATGGGATGTGAACATTCCCCAGGAATGGGTTGTTTTCATTTGTCTGATTTCTCTCAGACTGTTCAAATTCAGTTGGACAATATCCACCATATCATAGATAAGTTTTCACAAATGCCTAAGGTGCCTAACTGGTTTTCTTGGTTTCACTGGAGATGGCTGATAATTACAGGTATGCTTTGGTTATGTAACTATACTCCTATTATGTTAATGTGTGTGCCCAATTTAAGTAGTAGTTTAAAACCTATACATGCTGAAGTTACTCTACAAGAAGATATGTCAAAGAAATAATCAATCTTCCCATGTTTTCTTCCGCCTGCTCTTTCTATAGCTTTTCTTCTTCCTTCCTAATTACAACCCTTAAATAGAATTCGTGCCTCGTATCAAATTTACTGAGTATCATAATTCTTCCAAGTGGTAAAGATACCTCAAGACAAATGCTGGGCATAGAAGTTACAGGGAATAAATATGCATAGAAGTAAAAAGCTAACCATTTCAAATAATAAGGCTTCTCTCTCACTTACCAACTTTACATTTCCCTGTATGGCCCCGGAAGATGACTGGTTAGCCAGAGACGGGTAAGATTCCTCAAGGGAGGAACAACCTAAGACAGGCACAGTCGCAGGGGGGTCATCATGTGAGAAATTTAGGGATCAACAGAGGTGAGGCTTAGAACCTCACCCCCCCTCTTCTGAGAGAAATCTTCTGCATACGTGGATGTTTTATTGCCCTTGTCTAGCTTGGATTAACACATAGTCTACCGGCACACACCTGATCATCTACATTTGCTCTCTTACAACACTAAACTATGTTTTGTACCTTTATCTTGTATCTACCTACCACTTCAGCATTTTATTAAAAATAATAATAATAAAGGGAGAAATGTGGTATCCACATATAAATCTAGTATAAAAATCAAATGAGTATTCATATTTGAACTGACCGTTTATAGTTCATAATGCATGAGCAAAACCGAAAGTTTCTGTGATGACTGCCCTTGTACTGTTCACTATGTAACTTATTCACTATGTAAGAATTTGTTCTCCATGTAAGTACTTGTTTGTTTTGCTTCAGAAGATTGGCGACTGATGAAAATTAGGCTTGGGGTGGAGTAATGATTGTGCATTGAGCATTGACTCCCCTATACAGAATTTTATTGTTGTTAACAACCATTTGATCAATAAATATGAGAGATGCCCTCACAGAAAAAAAAAAAGTACACACTTCCAATTGTAAAATAAATAAGTAACCGGGATGTAATGTATAGCATAAGGAATATAGTCAAAATATTGGAACAACTTGGTATGTTGATAGCTGGTACCTAGAATTATCATGTATATAAATGTTGAATCACTGTGTTGTACACCTGAAACTAATGTAATGTAATACTGTGTGTCAACTACCCTTCAATAAAAAATAATTATCTACAAAAAAAAAAAGAAAGAAAAAAAATGATTTGCTTTAAATGTTTTCTTATTAACAGGGTATTCTGGATAACAACATGAACACAGAAAACATTGCTTTTTTCTCCATTCCTTTATGAAAGTTGTCTTGTGATATCAGTTCTAATGCTTAATATTCTACCTACTCAATGAGATTCAAAGTCCTGTAAGGGTAGACACCCTTGGGATTATGCTTATCCGTGTCTATGAGGACTACTAACTGATTTCAATATCTAGCAATGGGAATAAGAGCTAATCCTTCCAAGGAGGTATATATGGGAGGTGAAGGGTCCCTGTAAAAACTGACAAGGAGAATTTCCAGAAGCCATGTCAGACTCCAATATGACCTCAACCCATCCAGCTGTTTTCTTGTTGGTAGGAATTCCAGGTTTAGAGCACCTGCATGCCTGGATCTCCATTCCCTTCTGTTTCACCTTTACTCTGGCCCTGTTTGGCAACTGCACCCTCCTCTTCATTATCTGGGCTGATGCAGCCCTCCATGAGCCCATGTACCTCTTCCTGGCCATGTTGGCAGCCATTGATCTGGTCCTCTCTTCTACAACACTGCCCAAAATGCTGGCTATTTTCTGGTTCAGAGATCGGGAGGTCAATTTCCATGCCTGTCTGGTCCTGATGTTCTTTCTCCACTCCTTCTCTATCATGGAGTCAGCCATGCTGCTGGCCATGGCCTTTGACCGCTACGTGGCCATCTGCAAGCCACTGCACTACACTACAGTCCTGACTGGGCCCCTTATCACCAAGATCGGCATGGCCGCTGTGTCTCGGGCTGTGACACTAATGACCCCACTCCCCTTTCTGCTCAGGCGCTTCCACTACTGCCGAGGCCCCATGATTGCCCACTGCTACTGTGAGCACATGGCCGTGGTAAGGCTGGCCTGTGGGGACACTCGCTTCAACAATATCTACGGCATTGCTGTGGCCATGTTTATAGTGGTGTTGGACCTGCTCTGTGTTATCCTGTCTTATATCTTCATCCTTCGGGCAGTTCTCCAGCTTGCCTCTCAGGAGGCCCGCTACAAGGCCTTTGGGACATGTGTGTCTCACATAGGTGCTATTTTGTCCACCTACACACCTGTGGTTGTCTCCTCACTCATGCACCGCATGGCTTGCCGGGCTGCCCCTCATGTCCACATACTCCTTGCTATCTTCTATTTGCTCTTCCCACCCTTGGTCAACCCAATCATCTATGGGATTAAAACCAAGCAGATTTGTGATCATGTGCTCAGTCTATTCAGAAGAAAGAATGTGTAGGTGTATACTTTTTCCTTGTCCTACTAATGAATTGTCAAACACGGAGATTGCAATTTTCCTACTTGAGATTTTTCCTCTCTACCTCAATCAAACATCCAGGCAGTACTGGACTAGTAGATAAGGAAGAACGAAGCCTCATTCCTCACATATCCACCAGTCAGATCAAATTAGATGTGTCCCTATAGTCTGTCTGATAGCAGAGGTTTAACCTTTCTATCCTTATAGACTCATCACACAATTAAGGAAAATACACATACACACAAAACCCTACCAAAGTGCTATTGTCATCTAGGTGAAAAACAGCAGAAATATTGGCTGAGACTGGCACATAGCAGCTGAGAATTTGCTGTACTCCTCATCCAGACTATGAGTGAGAAATTGAACCACAGACTTTGTGACCCACAGGCTAACACCGCTTCTACTACTGAAATTGTCTACATATATTTTCTGCTAAGTGGCCTCCAGCCTCTGCTGCTCTTTAGACTATTATCACCCAATGCTGTTGCCTGTACAGGTGGACAGCTTCACTTCTAAGAAGACTTATGATGCATTGTCAGTCCTTTAACTTCCTTTTTGACCCACACTAATGGCCAATTCTTTTACTGAACACTTTGCAAAATAGTCTTTTGACACTCCTTTATATAAGTTTATATCACCATGTAACTAACTTTTCATAAGCATATGCCTTTTATCTCCAAAAATACTTAGTAGTATTTATTCAATGAGGAGCTGAATGACATCTTTGAACAATGAACTATAGAAACAGAGTGATTAACAACTTTCCCTCTTGAAGTTAAGACTTCTGAAGCTAAAGAGGAAAATTGTTACAATATGTAGTTGTGGTAGATTATAGTTTGGTTAAGATATTTATGCTCTTGTTCCTTTACCATGGAAGAGGAATTTCCTTACTCCAGGAATGTTAAATCTTAATATGTGACTTTCTTTGGCCAATGGAACTTGAGGGGTCTTGAAATATGCCACAATAATCAGAAACTTTAAAGTGTGTTTGTTAGCTTGGTTCAGTGCCCCTCATTTTTACCTCTGCTACAAGAATTGTCATGTACCCAGAGTCTTCCCTTCAACCTAGACCATGATGCAGCAGATACATGGATGTGATGCAAATCTGACTCACAGCCTGGAGCCTGGCCACAGCTGACCCACCATGCTCCTAAAACATGAGCAAGGATGATTTTGTTGTTTTGTCATAAACAATCACAACTTGAGAGTCATTTCATAACATGACCCAGGGAAAGCAGATTGCTGGAGTTGTCAGCTCTTCCTTCCATTCCAACTCATGACAGTTGCAGACCTGGTATTTAAACGAAGAAAATGCACTATTTCTTCTTCCAGAATATATTAAAAATAATACTCGATTTCACTTTTCTTTCTGCTTTTGTCTCATGCAAACTTTCGTAATTATACACTCCTTCAGTCAGTTCTATTTTTAAAAAAGCTTTCATACACATTTTTTTCATGAAGGCTTACTTATACAAACACATCCTTTTATTTTCTATTTTTTGACCCTTTTCTTTCTTCAGTAATAGTTAAAAGGAGTTTCTCCAACGCTAAGAAAAGAACAAAGAAACCTGATACTCTCTGAAAAAAAACCAAAAACATCTCCAGGCCCATGTGTGTCACTGCTTGCTTCATTGGCACACATGGAGGGTGCTGGTTTCCATGGGTCTCTGTCTAGTTCCCAAGTGTCAGTCCTCTGACACTGAGGTGGGGTAATTGGACAGCAAGGAATGAAATGGTATGAACAAAAGGCCTTTGCCTCTGTTCTCAGAGACTTTACAAGCTCTCATTTGGTTTTCCTCAGTAGAAAATGGACATTCTGTGTGATAGATTAAAACACTGTTTAAAAATATTCACTCTTCCCGGGTATACTTCCCCACACACTAACTATGGGATTGGCTATCGGTACCACTTTGGCCAGTGGGGTATTAACAGATGTGGTACAAGCAGACACTTGAAATCTTCCTGTGTGGTGGGACTTGTGTTCTGACTCAGCTGCATCAAAAGAATGTGCCCTGGTTAGCCCACTGCTCCAAGGAGGATGAGGGGAAAGTGGATCAGAGATGCCTGATCAACTGTCACCTTGAAGCAGAGTCTCAGCTTGGATCAGCAAAATCTTCACCCAACCTGCAGATGCATAAGCAAATCCAGTTGTGACCAGCAGTCATCTGAGCCACTCTCCAGATGTATGAGAGATTCATTTTTATTGTTGTATGACACAGATTACACAGATTCTGTAGGTATTTTTTCCACAGTACATTTTGGAAATTAGTTGATTATCTGCTATTGTTACTTAGTAAATGGAATATGGAGTAGTGAATTAAAGAAGTATTTCTAGGCTGCAAGATCTGATTTGTCCCTGTGTTTGGTGCAGGAATGACCTTATACTGCAGGTGATACTCATATCCTGCAGAGTCATTTTGTCCCACACAAAAGTCTAATAGCATATGAACTCAATTACTGTGCAATAAACAGTATGCATTGTTAGATTTGTTCACAAGTAGTCAAAGAGTTATTTTCTATCTTATATCAACACTGCTTAAATGGAACATAGTACTTATGAGAACAATGCATGCATGCTTTTAGACTTGAAGTTTTAGCATTACATAAATACAAGAACATATAGAAAATGTGCTTGAACTAATTCAAGCTTAATTATAGTAATTCCAGTCATTCTTGAACCTTAGTTCTGGATTTTCTGGAACCTGAGTCAATGTAAGAAAATGTAAGTTGCCCAAATAATACTTTTATGAATATCCCAGACATCCATTTAGCTAAGACAACTCCAGCCCACTGACAGCTTGCAAATGCCAAAGGACAAGAGTTAGAATACAGATGAACAAACAAGAAGGGCAAACTTCAGTCTACATTACTGCAAACACATTAGAAATAACCAAAATTCCTTGACTATCATTTCATGTGGTATTTTGCTAAGGATACATCTGCATGACTGTTGTGCCTGTTATTTCCCTCTATTGTAATTTTCATTTCAGATATTGTAAATCTGATATCATAATTCTCATAGATCTGTGTATTGTTTTTCATCTCAGATATTGTAACTTTCATCTCTGAAAGTTTGGTTTTGGTGTTTTTTCATATCTTCTGATATCTCTTCTTAACATGTTCAAACTTTTTTCTGGCCTCTAAAATATATGAAATACATTTCTAGTAATGGTTTAATTATTTTTATATGCTATTTTTTATCATCTGAACTTTTCTTGATTGGTTTTGATTTTTCCTATGTACATTTTTCTGGTAATTTTTGATTGAATGCCAGATACGTCAAATTTACTTTTGGATACAGGGCTTATGTATTGTTGTATATATATTCTTGAGCTTTATTCTGGGACATGGTTAAGTGGGAAATGGTTTGATCCTTTCAGATTTGCTTTTAGGCTTTGCTAGTAAAGACTAGAGCAGCTTTTAGTTTAGGCTTATTGTTACCACTACTGAGTAAAACTATTTCTGAAAAAAAGTCTGTTGACTACTGAGTTTTGAGCCTTTCCCCTCATCTGTGGGAACATGGACTATGCCCAGCCCTGGCGAGTGCTGGCGTTTCCTCTGATCTTAATGGTCTTTCCAGCTTCAGGTAACTGCCTCCCAGGTAAGCACTGAACAGCGCTCCGATGAAAACTGCAGATTCCCAGTGCCCCCTCTGCAGCTCTTGCCTCTCTGGTTCTCGGTCCTGAGAGCTCTAGCTCCCTTGCTCTGTCTTTATGTTTGATACAGTGTTTGGGATGCCCCTGCATGCAATCACCTAAGCAGACAGAACAAATCAAAACCCATGACCAGATCCTGGCATTTCTACATCCATGGAATAGGTCAAAAATCGACAATGATATCAAAGCAGGAGTGGTTATTGGAACCGGAGGAAATATGGAGTTGAATAAAGGGTTGAAGAACTCATCACATGATAGACAGAATGTCCATGAACTGTAGAAGCAGAAGTGTGAATTCAAACTGGTGAAGATATCAAAACTGTACATATATTGTCTCATACATTTTTAAAGTCCCTAATTGCCTAAGAAGGTTGGTCTGCAAAAGAAAAAAGCCCTTTGTCAAGGCCTTAAATATATTACAGGTGGCATTCTTACCCTCATGAATCACAGGATCAGAGCGATAGGGCAACATGACAGGAGATCAAGTGTGAGAGGCCAGCACCAAAGAGACTTGAATGCTGGAGCCAGAACCTTTTATTCACGGTCTCTTTCAGCAGCCAATCCTTCTAGCCCATTCTTTTCTAATTCTCTGTCCTATCACATACCTGGTGATGACTTGTTTTCTGATGACTGCTTCAGAGGTTTAGAGTTAGTCTGGAGTCTAAATGCAATCTACTTGATGACTGACATCGTGCTTCTTCCAATCTTCTGACTTTGGCTGGCTGTGTATACTTCTAAGCTTTTGATATTACCAGCAATATCACCCACAGGAAAAGAATGTGTGGATATAAGAATGGAAGGAAGACTTCTGGATCCTGCACCACAATTGGGAATGGCAGTTTCCATCCTCAACGGGTGATAAAAATCCTAGGAATCTGAGTCTGCTGGAAGATCCCTAATGGAGTATTATTCCCATATCTGGTCCTTACAGACATATAAAAGATTCCATTCCTGTCTTCCCTTGGTAAGACTCACTGTTTCTTTTTGATTTAGGACTTAAAAAAGGAGTTTAGGGATTACTTGCTAAAATCTCATTTTACTGAGGTCCCCCAATTTATAGGAAAATATATCATCCAAGGTAGTAAGGTAGGTCCTTTGTACTCAACTATATTTGCTCTTTAAATATAGTCAAAATGTTACAGCTTGAATTTATAGATGGGTATTATTTCCACACAAAGTTCTTAATTCAGAAATCTAGAAGTTCAGGGAGGCTTGAGAAGATTCATTCTGGGAAAGCTGGCAGTCAAGATTTCTCTCTTATGTAAGACCCTATTGTTAATTCAGAAAGGGCCTTGAAAGGAGGCACTCAACAGACAGGTGTCTGCAGCTAAGGAAGAAATATCTGTAGTTTCTTGGTTCAACCATAAGCCTTAAAACAAGTGAATACTCATAAATTTTGGTCCATTAGCCTTTTTCAGAAGTTCTTCCTGGAGTTAGGATAGGTAAAACAGTATTTTCCCCATTGACTCATGATTCAAAATAGAATTATACAAAGCTGAACTTCTAGAAACAGGTGACAATAAGTGAGCCTGATAAACTTTGAGGCACTGGTCTTGAATTACAGCAGCCAGCAGGACCTCTGGTCAAACAAAACAACTCTGTTGGATGATTATTCTTTTTTCTTGGTTATTGGCTCATTTCAACAGAAGATGACCCAATAGAGGGAGTAGGAGAACAGTGACCGCATGATGGTAAAAGCTGGTCTCTGTAGACACAGTGGCGGAACCAGGTTTCAGATCCAGGTCAATGAACCTTCGTGAAATTCAATAACCTCTCCAAAGCCAGTTGCCTCACTTGCAAAATGAGAATAACAGTATCTGTCTCACAGGGTTTGAGGATTGAATGAATTAACCTATATAAAGTTACCTGTATAAAGTAGGTTAGTATCTGGCAAAAAGAAAGTTCAATAATGATAATTGTCATGACACTAAATCCTATGTTTCCTAAATGGTATGCCACTGCTTCCCTCCAGTTATAGCCTTATAATCTCAAGTATAGGAAATAACTCACTGGCATAAACCCTCTCCCCTAAGCCTTGTGGTGCAATAACTCGTGTCCCAAATCTGCTTAACTTTTACTTTATCTTGGCTTTTAACTTTTTATTCTAGTTACAGAGTACACATTAGGCACAGCACTCCAGGCACAGAGTAAAACATTTCTGTTAGTCAGCTACACTAACCCTATGAATAGGTGAAATTATTATTTCCAAAATGATTGGGCCAAAAAGCAAAAATGAATGTTTAAAGATAAAAATGAGATCCTGCCTCACTAGAACTTCTAGTAAAAGGGTAAACAGAAGTGATGACTATGGATTTTCCTTCCTATCTTTGACTGGATGAGGGTGGATAGGGAAAGAAATTTGATATACAAGTTGTGGTTTGACCAGGGAGACAGAACTACTATGAATAATATGGAATAAAGGATTTATTATAGGGATCAGACCTTAAATAATTGAGAGAGCTGGTAAAGAAGTATATGGAAGCTCTTGTTTTTGTGTCTGGAAGTGGCCCAAAGTTCAGCAGGGCCAACATTCAGGAAGAAAACCTGGATGTGGATTGTAAGAGTGGAGAGTAAGGAAGAGCAGCAACTACCAAGGATGAACTGGAACCTGCACAGGGAGCCTACCATCCATGTCTATGCCTCACCGCCTCCAGGCTCTACAGGGCAGGTAACTGGCAGCAGGACCTGCCTTTCCCCATAATGCTGAGCATGTGCCTGGTCCTGGACATGGAGAAATAGGAGGAGTATATGTGGTAAAGATGAATGAATTGTGGGCCCTTCTGCTACTTCATGTCAACAAGGTGAGCCAACAGATCAGGGACACAAAGCATGAGCTGTAAGTAATACCTGATGTTCTAGACCAGCCTTTAGAAAATAAAGATCGCTGACTCACCTCTGCCTTCCAATGTCACAGAAATGTGTCTTCTGGCCAGCCCTATCCAGGAACAACACAGGGAAAGGAGTTCTGGGAAACAACTTCAGCTTGGCCAAGATGACACAGTACAATGTCCTCAAGAACATTCAATACATCTGAGAAATCTTGGTCAAACCAAACTGAGAATAATATTAGCTCCTAAGTGAAAATCTACCTGCTTGTTTGTCTATTCATATAATATACAATCTGCCTATAGCATGCAGTAAGATGCTTATATCCCTTGGATGATTATGATTTACTTTTAATCACTTTCACACCAAACCAACTTTAACAAGTCAGGACTGGACAAGAAAATATTCCTTGAAAAGGAAAAGCCCTTGCCAAGATTCTCACCCAGATAATAATTGTAACAATGTTTTATGCTTTGCTGAAGTTCCTTCCAATTGAATGAGTCAATTTTCCTCACTGCTGAAGACAAAAGTAGACAATCAACTATATTATTCCCTAAAAGGGAGATTTGCATTAGTCAAGCAGTATTTCTAGAAGTACAGATCGTTCAGATCTTAGACTTACTTCTAGATCTTCTGCAGAGTCACTTCTCAAGCCAATTCTAGAATCTTCAATTCTAGAATATAATCAATTCTAGAATAAGCATATCAGAGTAGCCAGGTCTTCCTACTATGCCCTGTTCGCAGGACACGAAATTCTTGGCTTTTAAATCCAAAAGCCTTGATCCAGAAAGACAACAAAAGGTTTATAAGGTTCACCTGATCTGGCAGAACAGGTTTTATCTTCCTGGTTTCACATTAGTTTGGGCAGAAAGACCCTTTGTGCCTGGCAGGAAAGACAGTAGTCGTGAACATGCCTCTGATCACTTAAGCAAAGGCTCCCAAGGCTAATGTGGACATGGATCTGTGTGCTCCTGGGGCACATGTGAGACAAGGAGGTTTGCTGAGAGAAAGCACGAGTGATCACTCCGGCCGGTGTGCACAGGGCCCTGCAACGGAGATGAAGGCATGAGCATCAGAAGGATACAGAATAGTCCCTGCCAGGGTCCTATGGGGTTGTGACTGTAATCTCAGAGGATCAAAAGTTCCAGAGAATCTAGTAGGTCATTTCCCACCTGTCACAATATGAAGGAGCACCATAATTACAGCACAAGATGCATCGGCTTGGAGGCCAGCCAAACACAAGGAAGCAGGAGAGTCCTCTCCCATGTGACTGCCATGGTGGCAATCTTGTAAGAACCCACTCATCCCCTACTGCAGTCTTAAATCTAATACAAGGAAGAGAGTAAGTTATGTAGACTTAGTCTAAGAGACTGAGAAATCATTAAAGTTGATTAGATTTGGTTGGAAATGCTATCATCTGTAACTCAATTTTATTTTTATTCTAAGCCCTATTGTGGCTTAGAATATATCTGAAGTATAGGGAAAATATCTGACATAAGTGATATTTTTGCACACCTGAGTCTGACTATAGATTTTTTTTACTTGTTATACAAGGAAACATTTAGAGGTATTTAGTCTTTTACCATCATAAGACTAATTAGGTGGGTGTCAGTAGCTGAGAAGCCTCAGGGGTATGTGAGTGTGTGCTGAGCAGCCAAGGAGACTAGAGGAAAGCTGGCTCCGTGGGTGTGACTTTCTGCAAAGCAGCAAAGAACAGGGCTTTCCAGAGCTGAGAGTCTTACATTCATGAGTGAGGCACAACTGCAGACATCCTCTGGCTTTTCCAGAAACATGGTCCAATTATTCTTCCTGCCTTACCTCTCCTGGGCCTTCCAGCACACAAGAAAATATTATTATTAAAAGACAAGTTGGTTTTTCCTCGATGTGCTAGGCCTATGCAGGAATTTTAGATCATCTCATTGAGTCTTTATAACAAGCCCATGAAGAATTTACTATGGTTACTTTCATTATCAAGAGGAAACTGAGGCTTAGGTTATGCCCCACACCCCAAGTCTGACATTATTAGTTCAGATCCATCTCTGCCCCTCATTGTAATTCCAGAGCCCAGGTCCTTAACCACCCCTGGCCACATGACCCTTTTACAAATAGCCATAAGGATGCTTCTACCCTCAACTGTTCCCTAATCTTGACTTTTTCCATAAAGACTTGTAGACTCAAGAGGGGCTGATAAAAGTGCCTTTTACTCCCACCCTGAGCTTGGGTGATGGCAAAGGAACAGAGATATTTCTGTGAATGACAAACAAGATGTTGGCTTTGAATAAGAGAGATTCAACTACTGGACTTACTTGTCACTTCCCCATACTGCACTCACTGTGCATAGTCCTGTCCATCCTGAGATGATCCCTTCATGGTGAAAAGGCACATGTATGACTACAGCTGACAATGGGATTAAAGGATCTACTGTAACTAAACTCACTCCCTGAGTCTGATAAACCTACGTATTGTCATGGGTGGTTGTCCCATGGTGGAGCAGAAGCACACATAGAGGTGGTAGTTTCTTTTATTTACCCCAAGGCATTCCATGCTGTATGAAGATGAAGATGCTGGAGATGATTGGTATATGGTAGATCCAGAAGATTATTTAGAGAGAAATACCTTACTGTGGGATTTCTAAGTTTATTTAGCTAGAAAGTTCTTAGTGCTAATCCTACTGGATGCAATTAAGCCCAGATTAAAAACCCTGGATCTGCATATATATTCTCTGACATAATGCTTAAAGTCCATTTACACTATGTAAAGCAAAGAGCTATCCCATGACGAAGATTCCCTGTTATTTCCTGCAGCATCAGTGCCACAAATGGATTTGAATAGGGTTATGGTCTGGAGATAACTCTGTAAAATAAGCTTCTAGTTCTAAGGCTTCTATTACATAGTTTCATCTACTCCTAATAAGAATCAGTAGGTAGATTACATTTGGTACTAACATGTTGACAAAACATAACCTTTCCCCAGTAAGTGGAGGTGAGTTTGGCACTAGACTCCAGAGCCCTTGATAAGGAGATGAGGGAATAAGTACCCTCACCCCAAACAATGGAGAAAATATGATCTAACCAACTTTAGATTTAGGCATAAGATTCTGAGCAAGTAGAATATCACAAACTCTTTTCTGAAGTTTAACTTAAATCTGTAGGTAGTTTCAAATTTCTAAGTTTTCCCCTTTTTTTGGGTGATATGAGGTGTAAATTACAGCTCTGGCTTTATCATTGGCTTTAGGTATTACTTTCAAAATATGAAGATGTAGCTTTAACCTAAGGTAAGTTACCTTAGCTTTATAAAATTTTGTAATGCTTTGTAAACTGAGGACGTTAAATGAGCATTTTAAAGTCCTAAGCATCATGGAATGAAAGGAACATACCATAATTCTGAATCACTAGAATTGGGAGTGATTGCTTCATTGTTTTCATGCATTACCACGAAATTTTTGTGGATTTCTAGCCTGAAGCAGTCATCTCATTATAGAACCTCTATGATCAATAAATAAAAAAGTTCAAGCCATAATAAAATAAAACAAAATGTACGAACCAAGAATTCTCCAAGGAGGTATGAAGTTATTTCAAGGTTTCAATCTACCTCTGGGTCTCCAATTATTCTTATCACCTTTTTTCCATTCTCTGCCCAACCTCTTTCATATCAATATCCTGCAGTTACCTTCTTTCTTCTGAGTCATTTTATTATTTCACAGTGTGGATGCTGTCCTTCATGTATACCATTTCAGGGCCTCTAAGATGGGGTCTCCTAATGTCCTTCTCTGTCTCCTCTCCTCCCTGCTCTCAGTTAACTATTACTAGGGGGAGGGGTGGGATATTCCTTTCCATTTATTTATTTAAATGGAGGGATGACCTGACTTGAAGAATCAATCTAATGGGACTTTACTGTCCACAGGAGTTAAAGATTTCTCACTTTGTCTCCACGTTCAACAAAAGGCCTTTTCTGGGGTAAGTCAACAGGATTGGAAAAGCTTTCCAATACAGTTGAATTCTTCCAGACCTTTATTAACAGAAATTGTAAACTGTCTTGTGTGTTTTGCACACCTTCTAAGAAGTAGAATTATAACCTAACACCTTTCTGAAGATAAACTAGAAGTCCTTTACCAAAAAAGCCAAAGATAGGAATGATCCTACTTGTGTGGTCTGCATGCTCTATTGTGCTTAATTTTATGAAGTCAAATAAGAAAAGAGATATTGTACAGAAATTCACACCCTGAATTCCCTTTTCTACTGTCATATATTTCATATATTCTCCTCCTTATTTTTAGAAAATCCACGGTCAAATAGAATATATTCTAACATTCCTCTTAGACTCTTGTCTCCACCACTCAGGTAAGACCCAGTTGTGTGGGTCTTCTGGCATCAGCTTCCACAGTCAGAGCCTTGGCTTGCCATCACTACATATCTGTTCTGAAGGTACAGAGCAGTCAGTTCTGTTGAGCCTCTGCCTTAAGAATGTGGAGAAGTCTTTTCCGTATCTGTTTTGTACGGACAGCATAGACAACTGGGTTGAGGATGGGTGGGATGAGGAGATAAAAGTTGGCCAAAAGAATATGGATATGGGGAGGCACATGATGGCCAAAGCGGTGAGTGAGAGAGGAAACAGCAATGGGGATGTAGAAGACAAGAATGGCACAAATGTGAGAACCACATGTTCCTAGGGTTTTAAGCCTAGCCTCAGGGGTGGCCAACCCTATTACAGCCCTGAAAATCATCACATAGGAGGCAGTGATGGCTAATGAATCCAAGATCAATACTAAGAAGCCAATTCCCATTCCATATAAGTTGTTAACTGTTGTGTCACCACATGCCAAGGTGACCACCGCCATGTGTTCACAGTAGGAGTGGGCAATGATCTGGGTCCGGTAAAGGGGCAGCCTTAGGCGAATCATCAGGGGCAGGGGTCCAATATAGAGTACTCCACGGAGGAAGGCAGCCAGGCCCAAACGACCCACCACTGCATGTGTGAGCACCAAGGTGTGACGTAGTGGGTCACAGATGGCCACATAGCGATCAAAAGCCATGACAAGGAAGATGCCTGATTCGATGGTGGCGAAGCAGTGGATCAAGAACATCTGGGCCAAGCAGGCATCCCGGTCAATGCTGTGGGCACCAAACCAGAAGATAGAAAGCAGTTTGGGCATTGTAGAGGTTGACAGGACCAAGTCAATGACAGCCAACATGCATAGGAAGAAGTACATAGGCTGGTGCAGGCTGTGTTCCATCTTCACCACTGCCAGGATGGTCACATTCCCCACCACAGCCACCAGGTACATAGAGCTGAAGGGGATGGAGAACCAGATATGCAGGGTCTCTAGCCCTGGGATACCAGTAAGCCAGAAAGAAGTAGGCACCAAGCAGGCATTATTAGATACAAACATGTTAGAGGGTGCAGAGTATCTGGGGAACAGGAGGTCTTAGTTTTATATTTTTAGTCCTCTGAGAGATAGTGCTTCTGGAAACTGTAGACTATTAGATTCTTATTTCCATCCCAAGCAATTGGTGGAACCTATAACAAAGAATTCTGAATGCCTACTTGCAAATTAACATGTTACATATTTTATAAAAGAAACTATGCATGAAAACACCCACTAGTACATGTAGAAGAAATAGGCTTGCTCATTTCTGCTAAATTGCCCTATTACACTGTCAAAGTACCCCGAGTTGTGCATCCCTTTCGACCAAGTAATTTTGCTTAGGGAAACATTTCCTAAAGGAAATGGACAATATAGAAAAGTTCTACATGCAATGATTATATGTAAGTCCACGTAAAGTGTTTAGCCCAGTGTCAGTACATGCTTTATCACTTTGTAAATAGTAACATTAATAACATTAACAAACATTGATGAGGTATTTGCAGTTACTGAATTTATGATAACAGTTAGAAGGAATCTGTGTTTAAAAATAAAGCAATGTTTAAATTCTAGTACATCCATTCCACAAATTAGAATTATTACAACATTTTTAAGGCTATGTATTTATCTGGAAAAATGTTTCATTATAGTAGTGAGGGGATGACAGGAGGCAGATTATACTATGATAATTTCATCAAGATGTATGTATCATGTAGAAAAAACTTAAATGTAAAAACCCTTTTAATTTTCTTCCTTTTATATATGTGTATATTTATCTTTTAAAAATGGCCAAGAGCTTTAAAAATAATCAATTATCAAAACCCAATCAAAAATATCTAAGGGGACAATTTACTAAGGAAGATGTATTAGTGAGGTACAATTCCCTTTTCTCTAAGGGTTTAATATTGGTTTGGTCAGATTGTCAAATCTAAGTGACCTCTTCAAAGGTATTTGGCATAGGACCTAGTTTCTCACAGGAGATGATCTCTCATTTAAGGTTGCCTAGATTTCATGGTTAAAAAGATGAAGAACAGATAAAGTTCCTTAGAAAGTGTAATAGAGTCTGTCTTTAGAGGAAATCTTTCTTATCTGAGAATCTGAACATCATCTATAATTTGAGTTAGGTAAAAGAAGAGGGGTGTCTTTTTATGAACAAATCTCATTGGATGTCTCACCCACTATCTGATGATAGCAACTAAAAAGAATGGACCGAGAGAGACCAAGAAGGATGTGGTTGGTAAGAAGGATCCTGTTGAGTGTTTTCTATTCTTTGAAGAGACAGGAGATCAGTGCTAAAATGTGGGCCATTACTTGTAGAAGTCCTGTCCACTTTCTGCTCTCTGCCCTTCAGGCACCTCTAGCTGAGAATCTAGCAATGGCTCCTATTAGTTCACACCCTCAGGGTTCAGAACCTGGGAGTACAGGGCCTAAACTGGGTTCTCCTCTATCTTGGGCTCAGCCTCCCCCGTTTCCCAGCAAATTTTCAGCAGCATCGAGTGTCAGCCTCCCTACACTCATCACGGCGACTTTGTTCACACAACTACATTTTTGCTGACAGGTTTCAACACCTTCCTCGTTTTTACTCAGGCATATTTCTCCCATCCTTCAAGGCCTGTCCCAGATTACCTCTCCTCTACAAAAGCCTTCTTTGGTATCTATAGGGTATAACAGAGTGGATGGGTAAGTAGTCACTAAATTCCCAATTGTCTCAAACAAGGCCATGCACATTTCCAATATGCTTATTCAACACATAAATAGCAATTATATTTCCATAGCAAATAAGCATAAAAAATACCCCTACGTAACTTCAGGGATTCCTATTTCATGCTTAAACACTGAAAGTTTTATGAGTTTGATTACTTCTTGCTCAGGCATTGGCTTGGCACTGAAAAGAAAAATGAGTTTTATACTTTAAAATGGCTCAGAAGTATTATTTTACATGAACTCTCATGGACTTCAGCAAGTCTGTGACTTGGGTTCTTGAATATGCCAGTAAGTGTGACACGAGTGGAGCCACTTCCTCAAGGATCAGGTGGAAGTTGCTGTGGATCTATCGGATAAGATAGGAAAGGGACAAAGGTACTGGGAGGCTGCGACAGCAGCAGCTCAGAGCACTAGTTGTGACATCTAACAAACCAGATTCCCCATTCCAGACCTTTACCTTATGCTGTGTCTAGGCTGTTTGCTTAACCTCTTGAAGTCTCAGTCTTTTTCATATGAGAAACGGGCAGAGTACCAACTGAAAGGGATAGTATAAAGAACAAATGAAATAATGTGATGCTCTTGGTACCTGGCGGCAGTTTCCTTCCCCTAAATTCTTGCCGTCCCTATTGAAAGTAGACCAGAAATTTACAGTGTGCAAATTGGAATAATTATGTGTCTCTGTCACATGGGACATTGTTGAGGAGGTCTCAAAAGTGCAGGAATTGTAGAGATAAGGCAGGGATTTACAGGGAACACTACTCAATAAACACTTTTATCTCATACTAGGGAGAATGTCTGAAGTGTTTAAAAATATTGCCATACATAGACCACCATTGTATTTAGGGACCAAATTACTCAATATCAGGGTAGGTCAAGGTAGTGGCTAGTCATCACAGAGGAATCAAAGTTCATAGGATGGACTTAAACAGAGAGTTCTAACTTTGATTTGTGCCAGACCCAGTTTAGTCAATGAAATTGTAGCCAAGTTTTAGGCTGGGACAACGAATGTGAACATTATGTACATAGATAAAATCCACCAAGTTTCTAGCTGGCATCTAAGTGGTAGTTTGAACTAGGTTGTGGCACCTAACTTGTGTCACATTACCTAAAACATCACAGAGAACTATTTTCTGTGCCAGCCCACAGATGAGTATCCTTACCTGGACACTGGTGACATGCCTGCAAGTCCTGGGAGAGTTGTGCTGGATGTGGGTCTAAGGCTCCTGAGATGTTTTGTTATGGTAAAATAAACATGGATTAGAAGCAAGACAGACTCAGGTTCAAATACTAATTCCACTACTTCTGGCTTTGACTTCTGGAGTGTAAGCTTTCTGCCCCTATTTTCTGTTCTGTTTCCCAGTCTGTGAAATGAAGGGAGTAATAGCCACCTTAGAGGTGCTTCATGTACTAAGTGAACTGTTTATAGATATGTTTGTATATGTATGCTCATGCACGCACAAAGTCAGATGTTAGGATGCCTGGCTCTGGAGCACTGTATTCCTCCTTACCTACTCCTCCCTTCTGCCCTTTGAACAGAGACACACAGTACTATATCCATACGACCTCAGTGACTCCATATCCTCCTGTCCGAACTGTATGGGTAGCCTTTTTAACATGAATATAATCAACTGGAGAGACCTGCTGCTGGGGTAAGGGTGAGATCAGGAAAGGTGGTCTGACTGCGGAGGCCCATTAAGGCTGGATGGTCTGATTTTTCTCTCTTGTTCTGACGGAGAGCACCAGGTAGCAAAGCCTCCTACCTTGGGCTCTAGACCCTGCTCCTTACAGTGGTCACCTTTTGTTTGGATATTTGAGTGGATTTAGTTTACAGTCAAGGACAGGCATGGCCCAATCTCTTCACTGCTTTCTCCTGTGCTCTCTCTTTATCCCGGTGCTGAAAATAGCCAGCTGTTCCCTAAGGGCTGCACAGAGAAACCTGCACCCTTCCCTCTGGACCTCCAGTTACTGCCCTTGGGAGCAGAGCAGTCTTCACTCTTCATCGCACTCCATTTACCAGGACTAGATGACAGACTTTTATTCCTCCTCTCCTGCTGGGGCTCTTGGTTGGACCCAGGTTTCTGATTATTCTCCCCCCAGGCCTGAGATATCCAAGAGGGACAATGGGAGGGAGTTCACAAGAGAAAGATGGAGAAAAAAAAATCAGATTATTGCTTATATTGGTTTTTAAGTACTAATGTAAAATCTAAGTTATACAATGAAGAAAATAATTACTTAGAAACTTCATCAACATTGTAATATTTCATTCTGCTTCTATTTTTCAATTTATCTTTGCTTAAAAATAGATGTTTATATAAAAACACAAGTTACAACTGCTGTGTTCCATGTTTGTGGTCACCTTAACCTATACTTCCTAAAGTGGTGGGAAGGCTAGTTTTAGTTTTTACACTATATTATGAGGCACAGACATATTCTTTCTCTGCCCAACCTTAGCCAGATGCCAGAAAGGGAATTATTGACCATTATGTAGTCCTCATGAATCCTGTTGTCAAATTGATTTCCAAAGAACACCGTTCTTCCACTCTGTGTTTAACCCAGCATCAAATGAGTTCATCTGCTAAATTGCCTTGTAGTCATTTAAAAAATATCCTCAATATAGATGAGCAAAATGAATCTTTTGATTTCTAGACTGAACACTCTTCTGTATTTGGATAATTAGTGGCTAATGTATTTTGAGTGATTTCTTTCCCCATGTTTTCTACAACATACTCAATATTCTTAAAGTGGGGAGAATGATTTCAGAAAACACAGCAAAGATTTAATGTTTCTTATAAGAAGTTCTGACATGAATATATATATATATATATATATATATATATATATATATATATATATATATATATATTCATGGAGGTACCTTTGGAATATCATCTTGTGATTGTATCTTGATCATGAAAACCCTCAGTGAGAGTTTCTAATCATTCACACAATATTTTCTCTTCTCTGTGTCCCTGACGCCAGGCCCTGAAGTCTATTTGAGCATCCTTACTCAGCCTATCACCCCACCTTACTTCACTCTGATCATTCTCTACTGCTCAGGTGCCATTTTGAAAGTGAAAGGTTGATTGTTCACTCGCTAAACGTTAACAAAACTTTTTAAGATTACTGTTTCCATCCAGCTATGTAATTTTCCAGCTAATCTCTGGGAATTACCTGCTTTAACACACATTAAGATCCCTAAGTAATCCATAAGAGTATTGCTCTCTCCCTGGTACAGACTCAAGTTAAAGAATTGCTAATATCTTAGGCAAAACTAAAAGCATATAGAAATCTAGATGTAGCATAGACAAGTTAAAGGAGCTTTAAAAATCACACTTTTTTTCTTTCCCAGGTTGAATAATTGGCATATAATATTGTATAAGTTTAAGTTATACAATGTGATGATATGGTACATGTATGTATTGTCAACCTTACCACCATAAGGTTAGTTAACACTTCCATCACCTGACATAGTTACTTCTTAGTGAGAACATTTAAGATTGATTCTCTTAGCAAGGTTCAACTATATGGTACAGTATTGTTAACTATAGTCTCCATGCTATACATTAGAGTCCCAGATCTTATTCATCTTATAACTTGAAGTTTGAATCCTTTGGAAAACATCTCATGTCTTCCAATTTCCAGCCCCTGGAAACCATCAGTCTAATGTATCTATGAGTTCAGCTTTTTAGATCCCTTACAGAAGTGAGATCATGTAATATTTGTCTTTGTCTGAATTACTTTGCTTAGTATAGAGCCATCAAGGTCCATCTATGTTGTCATGAATGGCAAGATTTTTTTCTTATGGCTGAATAATATTCTATTGTGTATATATACTGCATTTAAAAAAATTGAAGTGTAATTGATATACATTATATTGTTTTCAAGTGTACATAGTGATTTGACAGTTATCTACATTATTAAATGCTCACCCCAGTAAGTGTAGTTACTATCAACATAGACATTACAATATTATTGACTATATTCTCTGTGCTTTCATCCCATGACCATATTATAATTGAGATTTTGTGCTTCTTTATCCTCCTCATCTATCTCACTCACCTACCTCAACCCCTCCCCCATGACAACCACGACTCTCTTCTGTGTCTAGGAGTCTATTTCTGTTTTGTTCATTTTGTTTAGATTTCACATAAGTGAAATCATATGTATTCCACATTTTCTTTAACCATTCATCAGTTGAAGGATATCAGGTTATTTGTATGTGCTGGTTATTGTGAATAATGATGGAGCAAACACGAGGGTACAGATATTTTTTCAGATAGAGATTTCATTTCCTTCAGATAAATACCCAGAAATGAAATTGCTGGATCATATGATAGCTCTATTTTTAATTTTTTGAGAAACCTCCATACTATTTTCCAAAGATGCTACACCAATTTACATCTCACCAACCGTGCACAGGATTCCCTTTTCTCTACATCCTCACCAATACTCATCTCCTGTCTTTTTGGTAACACCCATCCTAACAGATGTGGTTTTAATTTGCATTTCCCTGATGATTAGTGATGCTGAATATCTTTTCATGTGCCAGCAGCCATTTACAGGCCTTCTTTGGAAAAACATATATTCAGATCCTCTGCCTACTTAAATCAGATTTTCTTCTTTTTTCTTACTATGGGATAGGGTTGGGTATGATTAAAGTGCACAGAACTTTGAGGGTGCCTGTGAGCCAGCTGGGGGAATCTGCATGGAAGGCATCCCCAGTGGCTCAGAGTAGGCTTTCTGTTGGAGTCTGCAACACAGTTAATAAGACCTTCTGTCTTCTAGAACTAAACAAAAACTTGTGTATTATATATACAATTATTGAATAATGGATTACATATGCCATAAGAAAATAGACTAGGATGGTAAGATACCTGGAGTCCTAGAACAGGTGTGTGATCAGAGAAACAGGAGATACACACTGTGTGGTAGTTGGCTTCCCAATGATCTCTTCCTCTGAGTGTTAATGCTTTTGTGTACTAACCTCCCACAATCAATAGGGCTGGCCTGAGTAATCAATAGGATTTGCAGAATGAGGCTGTGTGGCTTCCAAGGCAAGATACTAAAAGATTGGCTTCCACTTTGGTCTCTTGGATCACTCAATGTGAGAGAAGACAGCTACCATATCATGAGGTCACTCAAGAAGTTCATGTAGAGGTCCACATGGTGAGGAATAGAGGCTTCCTGCCAACAGCCGGTGCTGTGGGAATAAACCATTTTGGAAGCAGATCCTTCAACACCAGTTCATCCTTTAGATTACTGCAACCTCATGAAACAGACCCTGAGCCAGAAACAGCCAGCTACACCACACCCAAGTTCCTGACCCACAGAAACTATGTGAGATAGTGTTCAGTTATTTTAGTTTACTCAAATCTGAATTTTACAGCAATAAATATGGGGAACCTCTTAAAGCTGCCTCTAGAAACCCAAGAGTGAAAGATAGGTTCTTCTGAGATTGTGGTGGAAAAAGGAAAGGAGACATTATAGTGCTCAAGAAGCTAAAGTCAGGGGAACCAGGGAGAAGGTAGTGAGGGACCATTAGTAGAGACTGTCTGTCCCAGAACATGAGATCAGAGCCCATGAGTCACTCACTTATTTTTGTGACTTAAACTGTTCAGAGGTTGTGGTTAGAAAGAGTGAAGGCCTGACTGCCCAAATTTCTGAAGCATAACAATTGGAAAATTTTCTAATCACAGAAGAACAGAGATGGTACCAAATCACAATAGAGCACAGTTGCTTAAGATTTATCCCTACCAGCAACCTAATTCCATGATGACCAGCTGACTCCAGATACAGGTACAGTTGGAACTGAAAGTCAGGAAGTATCATCTCCCAGGCCCTACATGTAATGCCTCAAGAGCCATTCATAAATGTGCTACAGAGGTTTACACAGCAGTTTACAGAAATTTGTCAGATTCTAGCTCCTGTTCTACTTTCCAGTTGCCCTGCTGGATTGTAACTAATAACAGTTAATATCAATTGAATCATTACACAAGACAGGCCACATTCTAAGAGATTTACAGACATTATCTTTTTTAGCTCCAACTAATCCTATAACATTCTTATGTCACTTTATAAATGAAGACATTTATGTAACTTGTCTGAGGTCATACAGCATAGCAGTCAGGGTTCAACCAAGGAAACAGAATGAGTAGATTCAAATCTAAGAGATATATTTCAAGGAATTAACATACACAGTTGTGGGGGCTGGCAAGGCAGGTCAGAAATTTTGTAGGGCATGGCATCAGGAGGTGCAGACCGAAGCTTTCCAGCATGAGCTGATGCTACTATTCACAGGTTAAATACCTTCAAGGAAGCCTCAGTTCTGTTCTCAAACCCTTCTGACTGAGATTGCCCAGATTCTCTAGAAACCTCCCATATTAAAATCAACTTATTTTGGATTTTACTCACATCTGTAAAATATCTTAACAGTAACTCCTAAATTTGTGTTTGGTTGAATAACTGAGGACTATGTTATAACCAAGTTTACACATAGAACTGATAATCACATTTATCTAGTCAAAGTTGGAGTTGCGACTTGAACCTAGGTAGTTTGACTCTAGATGCCATTTAATTGTCCAGTTTCTATCATTACCTAATTTCTCCCCCTTAGCTTAGTCCCTACAGACTGATGACCCCATTCAATGACCAACCAAGTTATCTTGGGCCTTTTCCCACCTATGCTTCATGCTCCACAGCCCACCAGCAGATTATAATGTGACCCCAGCAAGACTTGGAGTCCAGGGATTACTCTCTGATGTGCTCTTCCAGGTCTTCTCTCATCCATCAGGGGGCCTCACGCCATCACAGGGAGGCAATGACAGGACACTGTTCTCTTGTGTTCTCCATGCTGGCTTCAAAGGGCAGGTTTTGTTTTTTGTCCAGGCTAAAGGCCCAATATCAGAAGGCATTTGTCAGCCATCTCAGCTGTTAGAGCCAGTTCCCTACACAAACCCCACACAGAATGATATGACAGTAGTTACAACTCATACACTGCAATTAATATGGCAGACTTGACACATTATACATTCATACCACTACCCTAGAAGGAGTTACTATTACCTTCATTTTACAGATGACATTGTGTTGCTTAGTAGTTTCTAAATTGGTTCTGGGTGTCTAGAATTGGTTCTCTAATCTGAATAGATTTGAAAACACCACTGACTATTTCTAGTAGTAAAGAAGCATGAATAGTTCATTGCTTGATGGGGCAACAGAGATACACAAAATACAAGAATTGGATTACAAGTGTCCAATAGTGATAAGAGACACATGAGCAGACATTGATAAAGCTGGGGACATTGAGCCCCTTCACTCTGATAATTCTCTGCCAGTAGTCTCTCTGTGTCTCCAGGGATTAATCCTGAACCTACTGAGGAGACTGTAGTGACCTCCCCTAAGGCAGTTGACATACAAGACAATGCTGATTCTCCTTAGGACTCACACCTAACCACACTTTACTTCTAGGCCTATAACTATCCTCAAGTCTTAGCAGCCTAAAGGTAAGGTACAAAGTGTGGCCCATGAGGAATGTACTATACTCTAAGAGAAGTAGAGTTTTCTAAATTATACAGACAAATTCAGGGAATATGTCCTGGAACAGATATTAAAGGTATGGGGTAATAGTGGAAGGAACACAAAATTGGACCAGGTCAACTATATGATATGGGCCCAATAAACAGAGATTCTGAGTTTAATATTGTAAGTTGGAGAGTTAGAAAAGTCTTCTAACAATTATGTCTGTTGGCTGAAACATGCCCCAAAAGATGGCCCTCAATAAATTAACTTGAAATGCCAGAGCTATTATGGAAAGTTGTAGAAAAAGAGTTTCAGAGACTTGGGAAGATTAGAATGTTAGAATGGATGTATCATTTAAGATTTGTTCGCTAACCCTTACGGGGTCCAGAGAATACACCTTTCACACAACTGTGAGAAATAAGTTTGTAAGGGGAGCCCCAGTACCTTGAAGAGCTCTTGATTGTTCTCCATAGGCCAGACCTTACAGTCTACATACAATGGGAATAATGGGTGGCAGGGGCCAAATGGTAGTATTTAATTGCCAAAGACAAGGTGGGTGTGGTTACTGTAATGGACAGCAAAGTCAAAGTACCAATAAAAATTGCTTAACTAACACAGAACCTATGGCTTTTAGACTAGTTGATCGTGGTGTTCCTAGAAATAAAATAGATAGGGAGCCTACTAAATTCTCACTTGAGTGATAAAGGCAAAAAGTTCTAGGTCAAATGAAAAAAAGCCTAACTCATAAAAATGGTCATAGCCTCTCATTCAATTCCCAGACTTGAACAAATTTATAGACTCAGAACTTCCTGAATGAAGGGGAGGCTGGGTCTCATTGAGGGGACACATCCTATTATACTACCAAAAGTTCATGCTGGCAATCATATTCCCAGTCTTCCCCAAAGATACTTATTTAATTAGTATAACTGTATAACTGAGGAAATAGAAATTATATCTTTTGGAACTACAAGATGCTGTCTCTGAACTAATACCAAGAGGCCTAAAGCATCACTATGGTCTAGTCAGTAGGGGTTTATGGATGTAAAGTAATTAATGGAGTTTTAGCTTAAATCCATCTTGTAGAGGAACAAATGGATTCCCAAATCTATCCCATGATTGTTTTTTAGTTTCACAATGCATAATTGGAGTAGCTATACTAAACAACTGCAGATACTCACACTGGTTCCCTGAAATATAGAGTGAGGGCTATTAGGATGGAAAGGCCAAGTGGAAGCCACTAGAACTGCCTCTAGCTAGGAAAATAGTAATCTAAAAACAATACTGCATTCCTGGAGGGACTGCAGAGCTTAGTGCCACCATCAAGGACATGAAGGACACAGGAGTGATAATTCCCAACACATTCCCATTCAACTTGTCTATTTGGCCTGTGCAAAAACAGGTGGATCTTGAATAATGATAGTGGATTATTGTAAACTTAACCTGGTGGTGACAAGTTGCAGTTGTTGTACTGATATTTCATTGCTTGAGCAAATTAACTCATTCTCTAGCACCTAGGATGCAGCTATTGATCTGACACATGACTTTTTCTTCACCCCTTTTAATAAGGTAGAGCCATTTTCTTTCACCTGGCAAGGCCAGTAATACACCTTTACCATCCTTCCTCAGGAATACACTAACTCCAGCCTTTTGTTATATGTTAGTTCTCAGAAATCTTGTTCACCTTACCATTCCACACACTGTCCATTGCATTGATGCCATTATGTTGATTAGACCTACTGACCCAGAAGTAGCAACTACCTAGAATTATTGGGAAGACATTTGTGTGTAAGAGTAAGATGTGTGACAAAAATTCAGGGGTCTACCTCCATGAAGTTTCTAGGAGTACAGTGGTATAAGAGGAATCCTGATTGGGAAGGAAGAAGCAAAGCTACATTTGGCTGTTTACAGATGACATGGTTATCTATTTAGATAATCTGATATAGTCAACTAAGTAACTAAAATGTCCTTTAGCAGGTGAATGGATAAGTAAACTCTAGCACCAACTTCTGGAACTAATAAGCCATTAAATCAAAGGTGCAGGATACAAGGTAAATCTACAAATATCAATTGCTTTCCTTTATACCAGCAGTGAACATTTACACTTGAAATTAAGAACACGCCATTTACATTACTACCAAATAATTGAAATACTTAGGTATAAATCTAGAAGAAATATGTACATGTTCTATATGAGGAAGGCTATAAAATTCTGAACAAAAATTAAAGAACTACTAAGTAAATGGGGAGATATTCCATGTTCATGGATACAAGACATTAAGATGTCAGTACTTCCTGACTTGATCTATAGATTTGATGCAGTCCTAATAAAAATCCTAGCAAGTTTTGTGGATATTGACAAACTGATCCAAAAGTTTATGTAAAGAAGCAAAAGAATCAGAATAGCCAACAAAATATTTAATAAGAACATGGTTGGAAGACTGATATAACCTGACTTTAAGACTTACTATAAAGCTTCAGTAATCAAAAGTATGGTATTGGTAAAAGAATAGACAAATGGATCAATGAAGCAGCATAGAGTACCCAGAAATAGATTCACAAATGCAGTTAACTGATCTTTGACAAAGGAGCAAAGACAAAATGAAGAAAAGAGATTTTTCAACAAATGGTGCTTCAACAGCTAAACAGCTACCTGTCCCCCTCCCCCTCCAAAAAGAAGAATCTGTACACAGACATTATGCCCTTAATATTCCTTATAACTTAATAAAAGTTAACTCAAAATGAATCACAGATTTAAATGTAAAATTAACAGCTATATAACTCTTGCTAACACTTTTAACTTGTCTTTTGGATAGTAGCCGTTTTAACATGTGTGATGATACCTCATTGTGGTTTTGATTTGCATTTCCCTGATTATTAGCTATGTAGAACATCTTTTCATTTGCCTGTTGCCCATCTGTATTTCTTCTTTGGAGAAGTATCTGTTCATGTCCTCTGCCCATTTTTAATTGGGTTACTTGTTTTTTGGTATTGAGTTGCATGAGTTATCTATATATTTTGGATGTTAACCCCTTATTGGATAACTTACATACTGTAGGTTGCTTTCTTATTCTGTAAATGACATCATTTGCTGTACAGATGCTTTTTTACCTTGATATAATTCCACTTGTTCATTTTTTATTGTTTCCCTTGCCTGGAAAGGTATGTGCAGGAAAAAATTGCTCATGCTTATGTTCAAGAGATTTTTGCCTGTGTTTTCTTCTAGGAATTTATCATTTCATGTCTTACATTTAGATCTTTAATCCATCACTATAACAGAAGGCACAGTGTTTTGTTCTTATTAGAATAGACATTTATTCTGAATATGGTTCTGCCTTCCTCACATACTTCTGCCCAAACTACTATTTGTGGACTTACAGAGTGCTTTATCTGCCATTGTGGTATTCCATACAGCACTGCTTCTGATAGGATCTCAGTTCACAGCAAATGAAATGTGGCTATGGAAGTCATTGGTATTATCACATTTTCCGCCAGCCTGAAGTAGCTGGCTTGATAGGACAGTGGAGTGGCCTTTTGAAGACTCAGTTACAGCACCAGCTAGGTGGCAATACCTTGCAGGGCTGCCAAAAGTTCTCCAGAAGGCTGTATATGCTCTGAATCATCTAACATATAATGTTATTCCACCCATAGCCAGGACTCACAGATCTAGGAATGAAGAGGTAGAAACGGGAGTGACAACACTATTATCCCTAGTGACCCAATAGCATAATTTTCACTTTTTTTTTCACAACTTAGGCCCTTTTGACCTAGAGGCCTTAGTTCTAAAGAGACGAATACTTCTACCAGGAGACACAAGAATGATTCCATTGAACTGCAAATTAAGACCGCCTCCCAGCCACTTTGAACTCATGTCTTAATCAAAAGGCAGAGAAGGGACTTAGCATATTGGCTGGGGTGACTGATCATTAGTACTATGGGAAATTGGACCACTATTTTCCAGGATGATTAATAGGAATAGACACTTACTCTGACTGAGTTTACATACCCAATGGTAGATGTAAATGGTCACAGTACTCTTAAAAAATTGGAACAGAATACTAATTTGGGCCACTGAGTTACATTTATTCAGATAAAGGGATGTATTTTAGGCTCATTCTGTCACATTGAGTGGATATATGTTGCTTGTCCTTAGAGTAATGGTTTGATAGAGAATTGGAATGGGCCATTGAAACATTTGCTGTCTAAAACAGGAAATGGAGTCATGAGAGGCTGGTTCACATGCCTTCGTGAGTATATGTTCATAGAGAAATTGAGGAGGGCTAAGGGAGGGTTCCCACTGGATAGATTCCTCTGCTTTTCTGAGGGATCTGGGGAGGATGCGGGTGTGACTATAAAATTCTTTTCCACACCATCAAAAATTTTTTGCTGATACAGTAATTCCAGGTCCAAGGATGATTCCTAATCAAGAAAGTCAGAATTCCTAAGGGCCTGATGGGGTGGACTGTGCCTCCTCCCTATCTGGCAAAGCTGGGGCTGACAGTGAAAGCAGTTATACTGTCTGGTGATAAACACAGCCCACAAGTTCTGTAAATGTAATCTTCCTCTATATGAATGGGAGTAGACTGAGGGGGAGGGAAGGGCTAGACCATATTGCTGCCAGCAATCTAGACCAGCACAGTGGCAAAAAACACCCTTTTCAAAGGGTGGAAATGTCTGGGTAAAAATGACAAATGAAGGAGCAATATGGGCGGAGGGTAAAGGAATATGTAAGTGGGTTATACAGTGAGGGAAATCCATGTTGTATAAATACCTCAAGAGGCTCTGAGAAAGAGAACAGTATGTCTTAGCACAATTATACCAGATGCTCAGAATGGAGAAGCTATATATTGGCCAAGGCAACCTCTGTTTTTGAAGGCTGAATGGCAGCCTGCAAACCTGAGTGGTATTACATGGGGAGACATTCTGGTTATACAATATGAACTGGACAGACCATTAATGACTAAATGAATGCTAGTCATGGGCTAGTATTTTGACTCCTTTTTTCAGTGTACATCTACTATAAGGGATATCACCTGGGAAGGAATTTCCAAGAAATGCTTCCTACTGGGACTTCAAACTGTGTGATACATGGCTCCCAGCAAATCAATCACTATGTAACTATAAATCTTGAAGATCAAATGCTTAGAAAAGCCCCTGGTTATAATGGATAAAATATAATGGCAGCATGTCCAACATGCCAGTGTGCTATGCACAAACATATCACCCTTTTTTTGTGGATAGAAAGTGACTAAGCAGAACAGGAAAAAACAGCAAGTCCCTGATGGGATTAAGGCAGTGGACATCACATAGTGGATCCAAGTTCCTTTGGGAAGCAGCCCACCCTGAGGTGAGGAAGGCCATGGGAGGCCTTATGTTATGCTCAGACTAAGTTACATTTAGATGTGAGGACCACTCTTCTGACCCTAGTGTGGGTGACTCAACATGTTTGGGTGCAAAATATGCATACTAACTGCACACAGGCCATTAGTGCATAAGGACAGCAACATACATAGTAGACTAAATGACACTGGCCCATGAGACAGAAAAGGGCCTTAGGGGAGAGAAGTGATAGTCTACGTTATCCTAGGACAGTTTCCTTTGAAGAGGAGCAACATTTGGAGGAAACAGATTAACTAGAGAAGCAGATTAGATGGAATTCTCTTCCAGAAGGAAGGCAAAGGATGGGTCAGCCTGGAAAGATAATTAGGCTTTAGCAAAGCAGGTCAAGCAGACTGGGAAAGGGCCTGCACTCTGACCCAACAGGGCCTTTTGACTAACAGAAATGGAGGCTGAAGCAGCCATGGGATAACGGCCTTCAGTCCTGGACACTGAAGCTCAGGAGGCACACCTGCAGGAATCTGTGGCCTTTTGACTTTATGGAATTTCTCTGGGGGCACCTGTTTTTATATCAGTGTGCCATGACTGCTCTTGCCCCTAGAATAGGTGGAAATAAAACACATTTTGTGGTACCGTTATCAGGGGTAGGAACTATTCTAAGTACCACTTGTGTCCTTCCCATAGGAGTGGGGGGGCTGCTATATAACACACAATGGAAACCAGTTTCAATACAAGCCTATGAGATGAGGCAGAGTAACTTTGTCCCCACTTAACTTGGGATGCAGAAATAACTGAGTCATGGCCAATGGTTATGACCCCTGTCCTTGGTAGCATCTGATCTATGGGCAAGGGCAGATTCTGTTGGGAAGGTACAGCAAACACTTCTTTAATTCTTACTGCTCTGTTCTGTAATGGTACTTGCGTCAAGACCATGCTCCATTATGGCATAATACTGGCTTTGTTGGTAAGATTCAGCTACTTCATGTAAATAAATATGACTATACTGATATTGACAATCAAACATACTGAGATTAAATTAAAGCCTCCTCAGATGTAATGTCTATGGAAAATGACTGGCCTGATGAGGAACTGGATCTAGCTAATCACCAGATGAAGGGGGAGAAAGAATTATCTAAGTAGCACAGGAATATAAAAATGTTTATAATGGCGTTATAGGAAAAATGAGTTGTTTCTTTAAATCTATCCCTACCCCACACTAGCTTTTCCAAATGTTAGGCATACCTGTGATGGTATTATTTCTGTATGTGTCCTATAAATGCTACACCAAATGTAAGTACTTTGTCTTATTGTAAGGAATCTGTGTTTGAAGATGGGGTGGACTGTGATACTGTGATTTGTGAGAAATATTTTGGTTCTTCAGATGACCAATACCTCATATTTGGTCTTCATCCAGTTCCTGGCTCACAGCTCCCCAAATCCTTGGAATTTCCTGGTGATAAGAACAACAGGAGCATATTTTGTATAATATTTGGTCTCTTGTCCTCAGTTCCTGAAAAAGTTTCAGAGCCATAAAGGTGGGATGGGTGTATTGTTACCTGTAACAGGCCCCTTTCCATCACAACTGAGTTCATGTTAGTGAAGTGACTTTTGGAAAGCCCGTAAGGATGGAGGCAGGATGCCAGGGAACCGTCTGTGCATAGAGGAGTGCTTGTCCTTTAGTCATTTCAAGGTTCTTTGGGAGCAGGGTGACTGGCACTTTGTGGTCACCTTGTTGTTCAATACTCAGTTCATGGGTGAGGAATTCACTTCTCCCTGTGTCCGCATCATAGTAACCCCCAGGATTCTAATGCATTCTCATTTTCCTGTGCACGATGGATACAAAGATGCTAAATCAACATGAACTAGGAAAGAAGCAGCAGAAGCCAGAGGGATTAGATATCCCAGGATATTTCTCTAGTTTCAAGGCTTTGGGCAGCTACTGGCCAGCTGAGTGTGGTCAGGATCAAAGACCAGTTATCTGAAAATGGTATCGTGGGCCAATCCTGACTACATTTAATGATGTGAGACCTGATTACATTTACACTCTTGGGTTTCAGTATTTGTCTTTAAAATGAAGTGTCTGGAATAGATTAAAAAGACCTAATGATGTTTTGTCTATAAGAAAGCTACCTTAAATATGAAGACAGATTAAAAGCATAGTATATCTTTCACTATCCCTTTAAGAAAGGTAGTCAAATGAAGTCTGGAAAGACTATATTTCAGGCAAAGCAGAGTGCAAAGAAAGTCAGGGATAAATCCTTAATGCGTATGTATTTTTTTAAACAGCATCAAAATACATGAGGCTAGAACTTGAAGGAGAAATGGAGGACTCCACAATTACAGTTGGAGATTTCAACATCCCTCTATCAGTAAGTGATAGATCCAGCAGGCAGAACATCAGTAAGGACATAGTTGAACTGAACAGCACCGTTAGTCAACTGCATCTGATTAGGTGGTCTAACAGAATACATTCCTCAAGTTCACATGGAACATTCCCTAAGAGACCACATTCTGGGCCATAAAACACACAGTTACAGATTTAAAACAAGTCATACACACTATGCTCTCAGACCAAAATGGAATTACACTAGAAATGAATAAAGACATTTAAAAAAACCCCAAGTGTTTGGGAGATTAAACACACTTCTAAACACATGGGTTGAAGACTCAAGTTACATACTTTGAGTTAAATGAAAATACAAATGAAAATCACTGACCCCCTGATGTTAGGATAATAAAGGAGTATTTAACAACTCTATGCTCATATATTTGACAACCTAGATGAAATGGAACAGTTCCTTGAAAGACAATCTACCAAGCTCAAACAAGTAGGAATAAATGAGTGTACTTACTAGGGAAAATGAGTCAATAATAACCTTCCAAAATAAGCCACCTGAACCAGATGGGTTCACTGGTGAATCTTATGAACAGATACAAAAATTCTCAGCAAAATATTAGCAAACTGAATCTAACTCTATGCCACGAATAAGCTTAGGAGGATTTTGGAAAAAAGCTTTACCTATACTGAGCATCACTTGTCCCATTTACGGATGAGAAAATTAGTCTGCCTTCAGAGATGCTTTCATGTCAACAAATGATATGTTTCCCCCACATACTCAATTCAGCACCTGGACTAAAAATATTAGTTCTCTTTTCCAGAATTACACATGAAGAATGGCTTATTTCAGAGCAATAACAACTCATCGGTAAGGTTATAAACCAGAAACCCAATATTCAATTTATAAATAGAAGTTGATCTCTTGGGTTCATGGTATCATTATGTTGGCCTGACCAGCATATTCTCTTCACCTTTGACCTACATGAGAAGCCAAACTGTAAGAGAGCTTTGTCTTCATTCAGTTAACCCCGAGTCGACATATTCAAACCAAGGATTAAGATACTTAATGACATCAAGTTTGATGTTTTCCTTGGTGTTGTAGAGCCCAGTCTGCCATTAATATCTCATCCTTGGGCCAGGACGCCCTCTCCTGGACAGTGTTAGAATGAGCACAGACCATGTTTGCTTCTGATTCACCTCTGCTTCCAGTGCTGAATATACATCTGACTTATTTAATATAGACTTAAGATATTATCCTATGGGGAAGTTAATATATTCAATGTTCTTCTAAACATCTAATACGCATGCCTTTCAACCAGTTGAAAAGGGTGGTATTGAGATTTGGTACAGGCCAATTATAAAGAGAGGCCTTATTACATAACCATTAACATGATTCAATTCAAATGCATTGATTTATTAAAGTTATAGTTTATAAATATTATGTAAGACAGACAGATACAAAGATAACATAGTTCACCTATTAAACTAAGTTTAAAAGCAGAATTTAATTAGAGGAGGTGATTAATCAAGATCCAATGAATAGATATGAATCTGCAATGGAGTAATACTCCTACATTACTTGGCTGAGTGCATAACGTGCACAGACACAGAAGAAATAACCCTGTGCACTGCAGCAACTACAAGCAGTTTTACAGAGAATGTAAAGTTTGAGGTTGGGGGACAGACAGCGAGTTTTCAGAAGTTCCCAGCTTCTGCAGTACTAGATAAGCAGCAAAATGAGATCCTTTCTGCATTGATTCTACTGCATTAGCCCCTGCCCTGGCCATAGTGGCTTCTGGTCTACAGACAGGATATTTCTCCCAAGCTATGAGAGCTAACCCATCCCAAAGACACAAGAACAGCAGTAACGGTGATAATGCTGTTTATAGCACATGGTATGTTTGTTTTCTTTCTGGTCCCTTTACATACAGTGTGTCACTTATAAAACAAAACTACCTAGAGATAAATATTCTTTACACTTTATGCTGGAAGAAAGATAAACAACTGGCTTGATGTCACACAGTGGGTATGTAACAGAGATGGTTTGCAAGCTTAAGCCGTGGGAGCTTCAAAGGCCTTATCCTTCCCACATGTCCTAAAGCATGATGCCCCAGCAACCCCTGAGAATCCCAGTGGGATATACCGAGAGAAACTGGCTTCTCTCTTTTCTGGAGAAATGGGGTGTTAGGCTGGGAAGGTTAGGTTCAGAAAGATGTGAAAGAGATACATTACTCTACCAACGAGTCCATGGGAGTTCTTCCCTGAAAATGTAAACTGAGGTGGGGAAGTCTACAGTATTAATTTTTTGAGAATAGCCAGTGGTTTGTCTTATAGCTTGGGAATCTACCTTCACCTCCAAATGCTGTAAGGATATCAAACTTCATTAGAGATTTACAGCCAGGCTGAGCTCTAATCCCAAGGAGATTCTTCATCTCTGCCCATAGAAAGGCCTTTCTGATTTTTATTTGGTGTCTTTATCATAGGTGCTGAGGGAGGCCAGACAACAAGCAAGAGCAGAACTCAGACCCAAGGGATATGACTCATTAGTTGTCCTTCTCAGTCTTCTTTGCACTAACTATGACATGCCAGGGATGGCTGTGCTTAAGTTTAGATTTTGTGTCCAGCCTTCTGGGACAAAGCCTGCTATTTTCCTTCTCCACTGAGGGAAGTGGGAATGTTGTTACAAGTCCAGATGGAATTCCCTCTGTCCCTGAACAGAATGCTTATAACTACCAGGCCTCAGAGGTATTTACAGAGCCCTGGGTTCTTGCTCTGACATACCCAGCCCGGTGAGAGCATCTTATAAAAGGGGAAACTAGAAAAGGAACAGTGGCCATCAGAAGAGTCCTCAGCCTATAGGGATGGACAGACTTGGGACAGGCATCCCATTGTAGACTATGCTTCTGCACAAGTCTCCAAGATAGGACTCAGAGGGAAGGAATTCTCTTGGAAGAGAACTTAGGGAAAAAGTAGAGTCCAAACAAGGAGACTGAAGAGGCTCTAATTTGCTAATGCCAACATAAGACCTTCCAAAACACCTCCAGGTGCTTTAAGTAGGCACAATATTTTACCGTTATTCAACATAGCCAGGCATTGTGCTAGCCCAGAGATTACACGGGAGGATAAGATAGGCATGCTCCCTACTCTTATGAATGTATAATCTGTGCAGAGAAACATGCATGTAAGCAGACAATTCAGACCACTGTGCGTTCAGTACAGAGACAGGCACTGACCACAGAAGGGTGGGAGCAGGCTTCTCTAGGGTGACATAAGCTGCAGCAATGTGCATATGTAAGGAATAGCCAGGTGCAGGAGATGAGTACACCATTCCAACCCTGAAAGAACATGGATAATTCTCAGAGGCACAAGAACATGATACAGTAGGAAACAGAAAAATCCAGCCTTGTTAGGAGATAGTAGAAGGTGAAGAATAGTAAAAGTTGCAGTTGGTGTTGGCAAGTGTATTTGCATGGGGCTTGGGTGGGAGACTGGGCAGTCCTTGCTTCCCTACATGCTCATAGCACCCCTGAGCAGGAGCCTCCTCTTGGTGTGTTTGAAGTGTAAGGACTGTTTCTGACTAGGGTGGCATAAGTTAAGGAGTATTAGGATCTTAGGGAAAGTTGGGGCTCAGCATAGCTAACCCAAAGGCTCAGCCCACCCCCTTCTAGCAGCCAAGATGCATCCCTCCCACTGTGGATTCTCTTTTCAGTTTCAGGATGTGTTCCTGGAGATGGATAGCAACAGGAAATGATGAAATGGAGATGAACCGTCCATCAGGAAGACACCTGTGTGTTATCAGGTATGGAGAAGGACAGAGGAAGGATAAAAAAATCAAAGCCTTCTTCCCCAGAGCTTGAGGTGGGCCAAGAGGACTGAGAACATCTGGCTTGGATCTGACAAGGTCTGTGATAGAAGCGCCTGCTGCTTTCAAGGGAAATCACTTCTCATGCCAATTCACTAGGTTTACATTTAGCCTCATATATACTTTGGGCTGTGAGCTCTTCTTACAACATGATTTCTCTGCCCAAACTTAGAAGGGAGCCACTACTCCAGGGTGTGACTCAGTAATGATGGGACTTGGATAGCATTAGAAGGGAAGATAGTGACCAATCTCTTCTAGCAGCCTAATGTAGCAGAAGGTAACCGCTGTAAGAGGGACAGGCATGGGAACAGAAGACAAATTCACTTGGGAAGTCCTATGAATTTTTCCATTCAAGGACTCTCTTCTGGAGTAAAACAAGATTATCCTCCACATGATTGCACCTTGGCCACATATAAAATCAAGTTAAGAAAGTCAGTTGAATAGGTATAGACAAGTCCTGTTTTTTTGTAAATCTGGAAATTATGGTAACGTTCATTTTGACCTTACCTATCATAAAATAGCTCTTTAGTCTTTTGAACTAGTTCTGTGAAGCTGCCAACTTTCAGATTATGTGTCCTGCTGAGGAGGCCCACAGCTTTGAGAGACAATGCTGGGTGAAGATCTTACTTTGGAATATGGTCTGAAATGTCCAAAGAACAAGGGGCATTGTCAAGGGGGGCATTGAAAGGACTATCTGCAGAGGCTGGGCAGGGTCAAGGACATGGATAAGAGGTGGTAGAGCACCAGGATTAACAGTGAGCAGCATTACCTGACTCAGGCCTGGCCAGGTAGGGGCAGATGCTGCTGCCAGAAAACAGGAAGGGTCACTTTTCAGGAGCTGTGGTCTCTGGTAGAAAACCAGGGCATTACCAGAGGTACCTGGTGGGAGGAGACCTGGGGAATAAACTGGAGCTTAAATTTCACCCTCTGATCTCTTGCTGGTGCATCCTAGAAACCAGAGGCTGAGTCCACCTAGAAACCAGAGGAGAAGGGTGTCTGGGTAAAAAGCCATAAACATCAGCTTCCAGGGATGTAAGACAGGGATCTGGGGGTACAATGGAGGATAACCAGCATGGATGAGTCAGCCAAGCCACTTGCCCAGCCTCACCTGGTCTCTGCAGTCACAGGCTGGTTGCTATATACTTTTGAACTACCAGCCCCAAGGCCTCAGCCTTTTTATGCTCCCTTTTTACTGCTACTGCCAAAACTCTCGATTCCCATCTGTAGTGATCTTTGAGAACCTGGAGATGGAGAGGAAACCCAGTTCACGGGAGAGGAATTCTGTGGGATAAAGTCACTACAACAGGTTCAGATGGGTTAGCATCATCCCAACACCGGGCTGCTTGTAGTGATAAATATCCCAAAGTTCTCTGAGGTTTACTGAATGCAGTTTTGGTTTTGCAGATTATTCTCAACAGCTGGAAGCGCTAATGCTCCGTGTTGCTGTGAGCCAGATGCTGCACTCTCACTGAATCCTCTTGGCTTCTCTAGGCCACAGCTGTTTAAGTTTGTTGTGAGATGAGGTCAGTTTTATAACTACTGGGATAAAGTAATTTGCCTAAGCTCCTGAAACAAGATCTTGAAATTCCAATGCCCAGACTACTACATCAACCCAACTAGGCTCAAGATGTGGAAGACAAAGCCTTTTACCTGCTTTTCTCCTACCTTGATGCTCCTCTAATACACATGAGTAACATTCTTGTGGGACATTTTGGACCCTTAAAAGAACAAAACCGTTTCCATGTCTTTCCTCTAAATACACATCTTCCTTATAATCAGTTGCTAAAAGCCATTTCTTCTTTGGCCAAACACTCATCACCTAGGCTTCATGCCACCCAGCTCTAAATGGGGATAACCCTGTCTGCTGCTGGAACTTATCCTCATATTCAGCTTCCAGGGAGGGAAAAGACCCTTGCAAGGAACTGCCTTTGGGCAGACATTCAAACTGAGCTCCGGTCAGCAGCTTCCAGCTTTCAGGAGTCACTTGGTTCCACCTCCTGGAAGTCCCTCTTCTTCATCAGCCCACATCTCTTCCTTGTGATTTTGGCCTGCAGATTAAAATACTCCAGCTAATCTAATAGCTAATGCTGCCTCCCAAATTAATCTTTTATTTACCATAGAGTAGATATTCCCAGGAATATCTACTGCATCTTTCAGCAACATCTCTTCTTTTGAGGAGTCCTCACATTAAAAACTAATGTGATCCTGAGAGAGAACTCTGCAGGTATGCTATGAGGTAAATCACTAAATAAATACCTGTCTGCCTTAGATCTTTTCATTTATGGATGTAAGAATATTATTCCTTAGGAATCATATTGCAAACAAAGTCAAATTCATTCAAATATGTATTTTGGCTTATCTTGGTAAATTTTTAGGGATGTAACAGTAATAATGTGATTTGTATACTTATGATATTTTGTAATTTCTCCGAAGAACTAAATTTATAGTATCTTACCAATGGTCCTCTTCTTTATTATAGGACCTAAGAGTAAAATATACTTGTCTTTTATTTCTAGAAAGGAAAAAGTTCTACTGTATTTTGGGGTACAAGTGAGACGGTTCATAGCCATGCTCCCTTTTCATAATGTCTGCTTGGTACCCAGCTCCTTCCAGCTAGCTGGCATCCCAGGGCTAGAGTCCCTGCATGTCTGGCTCTCCATCCCCTTTGGCTCCATGTACCTGGTGGCCGTGGTGGGGAACATCACCATTCTAGCTGTGGTAAGGGTGGAACGTAGCTTGCACCAGCCCATGTACTTCTTCCTGTGTATGTTGGCTATCATTGACTTGATTCTGTCTACGTCCACTATGCCCAAACTATTGGGAGTCTTCTGGTTTGGTGCTGGTGACATTGGCCTGGATGCCTGCTTAGCTCAAATGTTCCTCATCCACTGCTTTGCCACAGTTGAGTCAGGCATCTTCCTTGCCATGGCATTTGACCGCTATGTAGCCATCTGCGACCCACTACGTCATACCACAGTGCTCACTCATACTGTGGTGGGACGTTTGGGGCTGGCCGCCCTTCTCCGGGGTGTGCTCTACATTGGACCTCTGCCTCTGATGATCCGCCTGCGGCTGCCCCTTTACAAATCCCATGTCATCTCACACTCCTACTGTGAGCACATGGCTGTGGTCACCCTGGCATGTGGTGACAGTAGGGTCAACAATGTCTATGGGCTGAGCATCGGCTTTCTGGTGCTGATCCTAGACTCAGTGGCCATTGCTGCTTCCTATGTGATGATTTTCAGGGCTGTGATAGGGCTGGCCACCCCTGAAGCCAGGCTTAAAACCCTGGGGACATGCAGTTCTCATATCTGTGCCATCATGATCTTTTACGTTCCCATTGCTGTTTCTTCCCTCATTCACCGATTTGGCCACCAGGTGCCACCTCCAATCCACACTCTGCTGGCCAACTTCTACCTCCTCATCCCTCCAATCCTCAATCCCATTGTCTATGCTGTCCGCACCAAGCAGATCCGAGAGAGGCTTCTCCAAAGTCTGAAGATGGAAACTAAGATCAGATAACTGCTACTTCCTCTTTTCAAATAAGCACATAGCGAGGATGTTTAAATATGGTAGACAGCTACCCAAATGGGAGTTTCAAGCAGTAGGGCCTGGTGTTATCAGCTTTTGTAATTCCAAGAGTATACTACAATGTACAACTCTAAACTTTAAGGGTAGATATATTTTAATGACTAAAGGATATTTGAGCTATGGGGAAGATAAAATAATGACATCAGTAACAAATAGTTATTCAGCATTTACAAATATCCTGACATCTTGTGAGGTAGGTAGTATTCTTCACATTTTACACATGAAGATATAGGATAGAATACCCTTGCTTAAACTGCATACAGTTTCTTACTATAGATCAAATCTTTTTGTTGCAGTTTGTGTCTTGTAGTGTTATAATATTGTATACTCTGTTTACTGTGTATGCTTCAAGTAAGTCCTAAAAACCTGGGGTCATTTCACTGAAGTGGCCTTAGCTACAAGAAAAGCATTTTTCTGATTTAAACCTTTAATTATTGAGATGCTGTTAAAATTACTTGTACTAATAAAGCATGGAGTATTCTAGAAAAAGACTGACCTGTATGCCCAGCAGGTTGGGGAATACCACTCATGAGAGAATGTGACCTGGAAAAAACATCTCAGTGAAGAGAAATGAGACAAGATAACCCTGTCTCAGTGTTCCCTCCTATTTCCCCCAGAGGCCTGTCCCATCTAGTGGCCTGAGCATGTGCGGGTTTGACAGGAATGGAAACCTTCCCCTTCCCACAGAAACTCTCCATAGCCCCTGGATCTATCTGTATGATCCCTGATCGTATTTTGGTGTTTTTTGAATGGATCACAAAATAACATTTTGAGTTTCAGCATTTATAGGAACATTGACTTTACCCTATAGTTCAAACGGTAGTTCAATACCTATAGGATAGATAATATACATACAGCACTTAGCTACTCAGCTGCCCTTGATTGAAAATTACTAATGTAATTCTCACAACCACACTGTAAGGACAGGAATTACTTGCTTTGCAGATGAGGAAACTGACATTCCCAGGGTGATGAAAGAACTGACCAAGGTTACTCAGGACTATTAGCATAGATAGTCCTTTACACATTATGGTGGATCAATTGCTAGAAATTTCACTGGTATGCGTTCTGATAGAGGGAAACACTGTTGCAGGTTTGATGAATCAAGCATTTGTAAAACACGGAGACATTATAAGAGGAAAAATTAGAAATTTTGCAGTTTTTTAAAGGCTCTAAATCCTTTAGTCTTTCTTATCCATTTTCCTCAACTGTAGAAGAGCTGAGAGGCCTCTCCAAGGTCTGAACAGATGTGCACTGAACATTCTCAGCACACCAGACATTAGTCGTGCCCACTGTTCCCAGAATTATTCCCAGACAGCACAGATCAGTCTCCTCTGTGTTCCCTTCCCAGAGGGATGGCAAAGGGTAGAGCTGGGTTCAGTCTAAGTCTAATTATAGACTGCATAACTCCATAAACTAAAACAGGCAGGGAGGTGAGTCCACCAGACGCAGTCACTGGGCTTACCATAGAAGAGGTCGAAGTGCAAAGGAAAGACCACTACATGGCAACTAGAGAAAATGCCAAAGCAAAACCAAGTCTGTCCTAATCAACTGGCCCACTAGTGGGATATCTAGAATGCATGATCATTTAGGGTTCCAATGACATTCACATTTCTTCTAGTATCTAACTTCCATCCCATTATTTTGTCATGGTGTTTAGCTTTCCTGAACTTTAAGTTTGGAGGAGTCAAATGTTCTCCTGCAAATGGAAAAGCAATCATAAGCAAAGTGCCACCATGGTTGTGGACCAGGGAAGATGGTTAGAGTTAGTGCCAAGTATATGCTCAGTGGCACTCGGGGCTCTCTGTGGAGCATAAGTAAAAAAAGGTCAAGGCCCAATGACCCAGAGCAACCTCTGAAGTTGTATTAATATGACATTTAACCACTAGGTTAAAATCTCAGGAGAAATTAGAACCTTGTTATACTCCTTTAATGTTTAGGTTTTCTGAAGTGTACTCAAGGGAGTTATATAAATTTGGACCCGACTTACAGTATTCTTCCTTTGGAATTTAGCTTAGCACATGCATTAATTTGCCTTTATTCTCCAAAGAATGTGCAGTGTGCCAGTTGGCTAAGGAATACCACAGCCCCTTAACTCTAATGTCTTCTATATATTTTGATATAAGTACTGTAATATCTGGAAGTAGCCAAGAGGCATTGAGATGGCTACTTAACCAAAAAAGGTTAAGCAGTGTACAAAACATATAAGAAATCAGATTATCGTGGCAACCTTTAAATGTGCCTGCTAGATTGTCTCCAGTAGGGAGTATGATTGAATAATAGCCTTAGCTACTGCATGTAAATCCATCACCATGTTCTGCTGAGGCCATGCTCCCCTCCAATGACTAGGTACGTAAAATAGGCCTGTTTCTGTGAGACAGAACACTTCTGACAGGCAACTATGGTTCCAGACTCACTGACCTTGCTGAAACTTTTCTAAATAAAGTCGGAGACCTTCCTTCTTCAATCTGCCCCAGTCTTTTACACAGGTCATACTGGCATTGCGATCTGAGACTTGCCCACCATCTGGCTCCCTCTGCATCTCCCCCATAGGCCTAACTCCAGGAAATCTCACATGTCTAATCCATCTTGTGGTCTGCTTCTGGGAGGACCAAGAGTGGTCAGAGCAAACAGAGGGTAAGATGAGGATTTGGGACTGTCTGGTGCCCCTCAGCTGGTGGGCATAGATAGTCCTTTACACATGATGGTGGATCAATTGCTAGAAATTTCACTGGTATGCGTTCTGATAGAGGGAAACACTGTTGCAGGTTTGATGATTAAAGCATTTGTAAAACACGGAGACAATCTGCAAAGACAGTGAAATTTATTTTTCCCTAAGTTGCACTGATGCCCAGCAGAGGGACAGTAACACGAGGGCAGTTAACAAGCTGCTAATGCTTAAGTGTGAGAGCCAGAATGTCTATTTGGTAACTTATAACTTACAAAAAGGCCCTTATGTCCTGCAATGACACACAGCAGGCTGAAGACAGCTGTTAGAGGCACAGAACGCTGTAGGTGTTTGGATGCTTGGCCAAAGGAGGTTTGTTATTCTAAGGTCAAGACTCTGTTTTGGGAGATGGGACACTAAAGCATGGTGTGGAGACATCTGAATGGCTTCTCTTGAGGATGCTGTCCCCAGATGCTTTGGGTTTTCAGAAGCGACTGCTTTCCCCTGGGAAGAGGCAGCATATGTGGGCAACAGGTGTCCCCTTCAGGAGCTGCTCTCACCTACTTCCCTGGCTGCCAGGCTGATAATTAGGGTTAAAAGGCAGCATACTGTTGCCAGGGATAGGAGAAAAGCAACTACACCCCAAAGGAGTTTTTAGAATTAGCTAGCATGTACTGACAGACAAGAGTACCCTGGGAGTGGATTTTGGGGATACCTGACCAAGTAAAGTATAATGGAATGTTAAGACTAGATGAAAAATACTCAACCTGGGGGCACTTCTGTGGGACGTGGGAGGTATTACCTCTGTGAAGGACCCTAGGGAACAGCACAAACTCACTGCCAACGTGGCTCTTTTAAGCCTGGGAAGAACAATAGCTAATACTCAAAATGGGAATGCTTAGATTGCCCTGGAAGAAGGTAGAAATAAAGAGCAAAGTGATCACATTGTACTAGGAATTACATAAGGACAGAAGACTGATCAGGAAATTATGTTCAGTTGGAGGGCACAGGACACAACATTCATCAAAGCCATAGCCTTGTGACATGGGCACCAGCACCAATGAGTTTAATGGTGGCTCACTTCTGCATACCAGATCTGATGGTAGCAAATGCATGTATAGATGTGGGCTCAGTATCTATAGAGAAAATGGGTCATAAGACAAGGTGGAAGCACTTAACCACAAGTCAGAGCCTGAAGTTACTCTAAGAACTGGTGAAGTCCAAGGGGCTTGGCCCACAGGGAGTTGTGGAGATGGTTAATAGAGCATTGGGTCCAAGGGTAAAAATAAATGGTAAGCCAACCCTTGTAGACTGCCCATCTATTATAATATGGCAAGAAGGGAGGATTAGAAGGCTGAGGATGGCAACTGCAGTAAAGTCAAGCTTTTGCTCAGTTCCCAGAACTGTGCAAGTTTTCAGATCTAGAACTCATTTGCTAAAGAGATACCTGGATCCCTAAGTGGAAGGACTCTGAAAAACCATACCTATTATACACCACAGTAATTCATTAACACCTTCCCTAAAGGTAACTCTGGCTATTTACTCAGAGAGCTTAATATTAGGAAGAAGGGAATATCCAGACATTGAAGATCATCAAACAGGTTGAGTTGACACTGCTATCCAAAAATCAAAAGCCCAATCACAGTCCCTCTGTTCGAGATGGGGTTCTACTCTATGTAGAGGAATCCAAATACTAAGCAGTGTCTGGAGAAATCCCAGTTCTCAATAAATCCTGATGCCACACACACCCCCAGGGGTCATTTCTCTAGTCAGTGCATAATTAGAATAAGCTAAACCTGGCTAATACCATAAGGTATTCCTGGCCTGTGAGATAAGAGTAAGCATAATGAGGAAGGCCAAATGAAAGCTTCTCACCCTGTAACCATATCCACATCAGTGATCATATGAAGGTGTCTCCTACAATCAACTGAAGAAAAAGTCAGAGACAGGTTCACATATAGGTGGGGGAGGCATGGCCTAAAACTGATGGCAGATGCATTACAATTACATACAAAGCTGGCCTTGAAAGAGGAGAGAATTCAAAGTCCTCCTAACTGGTGGAACTCCAAGTGAGACTAGTTATTCATTCTCTGTGAAGAGAAAAGTGGCCAAGATGAGAATCTGTAAGTCTTTGCACAGGGGCCTAGAAAGAAAAATATGGGAAGATTTGAGGCAAAGAGGTCAAGTATAAAGATGTGCACATGGGAATTGGTAAACTGAAGAGTTTTGTATCTGTATAATGTGTCCACCAGATGAAGCACTGAACAACTAAGTAGTTAAAGTGGTTCTGCCAGTTGACATTCATCAGTTGTCCCTTCAGAACTGGTATGATGGGATATTAGACAGAGTGGCAGCAGTAACAGAGGAGACTGTGTGGGCCCAGCCATGTGGACTCCCACTGACCAGCTGATAGGCTACGTCTGCCTCTCAATGTCAGCAGTGGAGATCAATGCTGAAACCCAGATAACATACTACTGTTCCTCCAGGAGGTTACTTGGTGGCAAGTCAACTAGGTTGGAAGGGCCAGTGATACTTGTTCTATCTGGGTGTGGGTTTGCCTGTTCAATCCGAGCCTTGGCCAGGACTATTCTTTGAGGGCTTCCTGAATGCCTGATTTATAGGCAAGAGATCCTTCAGGGCATAGTATCAAAAGAAAGACATTTTTCAAAGAAGGACAGGGCTCATGACCATGGAATCCACTGGAAGTATCACATTACTTCACCAGAATCAGTTGGCTTCACAGAATGCTGAAACAGCCTTCTAAAAGTATAGCTAAAAAGCAACTCAGAGATAACACTTCATAGGAATGGAGTACTGTGGGGAAGTGGGGGTTCCTATGGCCAGGATCTTCACTGAACTTAAACCACTTGACGATGTAACTGGCCTGTTGCTAGGCTACTGCTTCCACACCTATAGGCAATAAGCTATTATTGCACTATATAGAAAGCTCAGCCCAGTGCTCTGGGCTGGGGGTAGAGACACAAGTGCTTGACCTACTGCCAGGAGAACAAGCCATGTAATAAACCCTTTCACCCCAAAGAAATGTTCTACTGTCATTTCTTTGGTCACACTGAATCCATAGTGAACTTGCCCCGGGCTGAAACCCATTGGCAAGACAATTGGCAAAGTCAACAGGGTTCAGTGTTGACCAAGGAGAAAGACAGGCTGCCCTTATGGGAGGGGTGCTTCATTGGGCTGCCCCTGTGAACAGGGAGACAGTGGATTGTCCCCCAGTGGGTATGTGGTCTGAGGTGGCTTGCCTCCTAGAGGGATGGGCTGCACCCCAGGACTGGAGGCAAGTGGAGGTAATATCTGAGGTAATGGGGTGGCCCTTGGTATAGTAAGTAGGTCTTTTGAGAGACAAAGTGCCCATGAGGCAGCGGGGCCTGTGAGTTGGCTGCTCCTCACAGTTTCAAAAAAGTCCACAGATGAGAATGACATGCTCCTGAAAGAGACCCAAGAAATGGCGGCATGAGAACGTGAGCTGCAAACTGCTGTGGATTCCCTGAAGAATGAAATGGCATTGATGTGAGAGGAGGCAGCAGGAGAACGCCGGCAGCAAGGTGTGACTTAATACGTAAAAGATTTCTTACAGAATGAGACGGCAGTGCTGCCAGGTGTTCTGAAGGAGGAAAAGACCATCAAGGAAAAAGACTAATTCCTGAGGGAAGCACAGGCGGAGGTGGCACGAGAACACCAGCTGCGAAGCATTGAGGTGAAGATAAGCTGCTGAAGACTGAGCTAGCATTGCTGCGAGGCACAGTAGAAAAGGTAAAGGATGTAGCAGAGGAGGCACTTGGGGGAGGGGAGAGAAAGGTGCCATCAGCCCCAGAAATGGAGGAGCTGGGGAAGGATGAAGGGGTGGTGCTGGAGGCACTGGCCCCTCCTGTATTGAAAGCATGCCCAGTGGTTGTAAAGAAAATAAAGACCCAGCAGCTGAAAGTTCCACAAGGAGAGGAGCAGCCCCCTCCCCAGGTCGTGGAGCACTCTATGCTCCGCCCCTATACTCAGGCTGAGCTGGGCTCCTGGTTTAGGCAGAAGCCCTTGGAGTCAATATCAGCTTGGCTCCTGCATCTGTGGGACTTAGGGGTGGATGGAATTGTTCTGTCAGGATCAGAGATGGGAAAGATGGCTTCCCTAACAGTGCAGCCTTCCTTGAGGCAGTGGTAACAAAGTACACATCAGACCCCAGGAAATCACTCCCTCCTTGATTGGCTTATGGCTGCACTTCGTGCTGTGTGGCCCAGTCAGGGTGATCTACCATCCTCTCTTGCTAGATGAAAAAATGCCATCTGTAATCCAGACAATCATGGCCCAGATGAAGAGACTTTCACTATAGGTATGAGAAATATTGTGCTTCAAATGGCTCCCACATCCCTCTTTGGGTTTCTAATGGCTATTCTTTCCCCTCACTTAGGGCAGCCCATAAGCGAGGTGACATGTACAGTAGCAGACTTAGGAGAGGCTGAAGCAATGAGAACACAGAAAGAAATACGGTCTTCTACTCACAAGAATTTAAATGGCCCCATGAAGGTTATGGGGGTCCAGATGTGGGTTGATTTAATACAGGCAGGAGCAGATGGAAGGAAATTAGACGGGAAGTCAAATAGAATCTTACTAGAGCTATGGCAACAACTGATAACCAGAAGCAGTTATAGATAAAGTCCAGGCCTTTCCTACCCCTACAACTATAGCATTGCTACAGTTTTTGGATCTTCTAGGCTACTGGAGAGTGTTTATCCTGCACTTGGCACAAATTCTGAAGCCCTTGTACTGGTTGGTACAAAAGGGCATCAGGTGGGACTGGGATGAGACATGTGCATCTGCCTTTACTACAGCAAAACAGGCAGTCAAGGCTGCGCAGGCCTTAGTGTGATAGACCCATCAAGGCCCTGTGAACTGGATGCTCATGTGACTGAAGATGGTTATGGCTGGGGTCTCTGGCAGCAGCTTGAATGAACTCACCAACCTATTGGATTCTGGTCACAACTCTGGAAAGAGGCAGAGGTATGATACACTTTGATAGAAAAACAATTGGCTGCCATGTATCATGCCTTGATGACTACAGAACCCATCCTGGAATGGCCCCAATAAAGGTAATAAACACCTATCCCATCTTTGGGTCGGTACGAGACTGGACACAAAAGCCAAGGAGTGGTGTGGCACAAACGCCCACACTGGCCAAGTGGGGTGCTTACCTACAGCAGTGTAGTGCCCTCTCTAGTAGCCCACTTAGTGAAGAACTCCAATGTTATTGGGGCAGGTGACATATACTAGTGAAAAGCAGGAAGAACTTGCTTTTGAACCATTCATAGCAGAGAGTCCCTATCAGGAGGGAAGAGCTCCTATACCCAAAGATGCATGGTACACAGATGGCTCCAGCTGTGGGCAGCCCCCAAAATGGAGGGCCATAGCTTTCCATCCTAAGACTGAGACAATATGGATGGAAGATGGTGAAGAAAGAGCAGCCAATGGGCAGAGTTGTGGGCCGTGTGGCTTGTGATCAGCCAGGAGCCCTCCCCTACAGTTGTCTGCACTGACAGCTGGGCTGTCTATCAGGGCTTGAACCTGTGGCTACCAACCTGGTACCATGCCAACTGGCTGGTGGTCACTGACCCCTTTGGGGGCAAGAATTGTGGTAAGACTAATGGACTTGTGGTCAGACTAAAATAATTACAGTATACCATGTGACAGGTCATTTGCAACTGGCATCCCCAGGAAATGATGAAGCAGATAAATTGGCCCAGATACATTGGTTAGAAGGAAAGCCTGCCTCTGATATAGCCCAATGGTTACATCAGCATTTGTTGCATGACAGGCAAAAGACAATGTGGGCTGTAGCCTGTCGGTGGGGATTGCCTTTGACCTTTGAAGAAGTTAGTAGAGCCCAGCAGGAGTGTGCTGTATGCTCCAAAAGGGACTTACACTGAGTTCTACAGCAACATGGGACAATAGCTAATGGGCTTATACCCCTCGTTGGGTGGCAGATAGACTATATTGGGCCTCTACCTGTACTAGAGGGATATCGGTATGCCATGACTTTGGTGGACACAGCTACTGGACTTCTGGTTGCTTCTCCTACACGTTGTGCAGATCAGCAGATGACCAAAAGAGGCCTGGAGCATCTCTATGCTGCCTATGGCTGACCACAGGTAATTGAGAGTGATCAGGGCACCCATTTTCCTAGACACACACTACAAGAATGGGTGCTACAGCTGGGAATCAAATGGAAGTTTCATGTGCCATACAGTATTACTGCAGCAGGCATGCTAGAGAGGCACAATGGCTTGCTAAAATCTGGATTAAAGTCAGATACCAATAGTCTGTGGGGATGGTCAGTCTGCTTATGGACCGTGTTACGGTGTTTGAATGAGAGACCCCAAAAGGGAGCCCTGAGCCCCATGGACATGTTAACACATATGGCTGCCTCCCCTATACAACTGCAAGTACAAACCAAGGAACAATCACTGAAGCTGAGGTTCAGCCACCAGATTAACATCTTGCTGCCAGCACCAACTGCACTGAACCCTGGAGACTCCATTGAGTGGACATGGCCTTGGACCTTTCAACACATGGACCAGCGATGGCTGGCTCTCCTGACACCTTGGGTACAAATCCTGGAAGCTGGACTCCTGTGTAGTGCTGGAATAACAGCAGAGTGGCCTTCAAAGGTCACAGCAGTATATCCTGAACTGCCAGAAGGTAGGAGTTACCAGGGAGTTTTGTTTTATCATTATGACCAGTGCATGCATCTCCAGTAGCACTATATATAGACCCTTCAGTAACCCCCACAGGGAGAGGAGTAAAAGTATGGTACACCAGACCTGTATGGGACCTCCTTCCTGCTACAGTCCTATCACAGGACCACTCTCTTACATGCATCCTACCTGATGGACAAGATTTGCCTCTGTTGGTGTCATTAAAACATCTGTCTTATTGCCCCTAAGGTATTTATGGATTGGAAACTTCCTCTGGCTTGAGGATTATTATAATTTTTGTTATTAGGAACCTCCTCTGGCCTGAGGATTATTATAATTTTTGTTACCTGTATCAAAATCTTATTGTATCTTAATTTTTTAAATTATCTCTAAGTTGTTGTTATCCTCTATTGCTGTTGTGGAATCTGGTTACAGTGCTCCAGCTTTCTCGCACAGGGACCATTGCGGAAGACTGAGAGCATGTAGATTCTAAGGCGATAATCCTGGAGGGGTGGAGTGTGGGGAAGTTGGGATTCCTATGGCCAGGATCCTTACTGAACTTAAACCACTTGAAGATGTAACTGGCCTGTTGCTAGGCTACTGCTTCCAGACCTTTAGGTAATAAGCTATTTATTGCACTATATAGAGAGCTCAGCCCAGTGCTCTGGGTGGAGGCAGAGATGCTAGTGCTCGACCTACCACCAAGAGAATCACCAGGGTAATAAACCCTTTTGCCCCAAAGAAACATTCTACTGTAATTTCTTTGGTTACACTGAATCCATAGTGAACTTGCTGGGGGCTAATACCCATTGGCAAGACACTGAACCTCTCAGTGTCAACAAGGCAACATTTTTATTCAGGGCTAGAAAGCAGAATTAGTGCCTGTGGATTTGCAAATAAGATTTCTACCTCCAGCTTTTTTCACTCTTGACAAACCATTTCCTTTCAATTACACCGAATTAATGCAACAGTAACTTGTTGAACTTATACAACAAATATTTAACTGTCTACTATATGCCAGGAATTTCACTGGGGGAAAAGGGGAGAAACCAGACACACATACTACCTGCCTGCATAGAGGAACATTCTAGAGTAGAAGTTTAAGAAAAGTAAATGATTGTTTTTGCTTGGCTTGCTCTGGAACCTGAGCCAAAAGCTTATTTCTAGTACTTTATTAAGGTTGTGATTTCAGGGAAGCAGGGGTAAGGAAAAGGGGGAGTGATACAGAGAAGAAAGTCAAGACAAAATACTGGTGTTTTACTAAATTGATCACTATTTTATAACAAGTGTGACTGAATGCTTACCATCATGGCACCATCTTGTAAAAGGGCATATCACAATATCCTATTTGAAAAACCTGTTGAGAATAAGGAGCTGGGGAGAATAATTTATCTGCTGATAATATCCTGTTGATAGTCTTTGTCTGCGTTAGGTGTTGGCTGGTCCTACTCTGGGCTGCCCGTGCCTAAGCAGCAAGTAGGTTCTACAGGCTCTTATGACTTAGTGTCAACAAGGAAGCCCAGAGATGGGAAGTGAGACATAAACATATTGGGCATGAGGTAAAGGACTGTCTGAACTTGATCTAAGTTTTACACACAGCGGTTGTCACAGCGTTGGTGAAATTAAACAACTCTTAGAAAACATGGTTGTGGATCAAGTGAAGGTTCCTGTGGTCAGGATCTCACCTGGCCCTGGTTGGCTAGCTCACTACACACATGTGGGCAATACATTGCTACTGACTGTATATAAAGAGCTCTGCCCAGTGCTCTGGGTGACAAACTGGCATGGCTGCAGGAGAGCAGAGACTGGAGTGGTGGCAGCCTTGAGCAGAGACTGAGATGGCTGCAGGGGTAGAGAGGCCCAGAGGCAGAGACTAGCTTGCTGCATGCAGACTCGCTCTGAGTGGACAGGATTCTAGTGATTGACCTGCCACTGTGGGAATAAAGTTGGGTATAAACCCTTTCATCTCAAGAACATTCCACTGTCATGTTTTGGTCTCACTGAATCCACAGTGAACTTGCCCAGGTCTGAAACCCACTGACAAGACCATGGTCACAATATTCATGATATTAAAAATTAAACCAGAACTATCTCTATTCAAAGCACAACAATCTACTGGTTAAATCACTGACAAGTTAACACAATTGCAACACACATGGACCCTTAAGTCACATCACTCAGATGCTTCTCTGATTTGCATCATTATAGTATATTAGACACATACATTACACAGTACATATAATACATGATTGCCAACATCAGCACACAGACTGTGACAATGGGAGGTGAATAATCTATGCTGTACCTATTTGACACTAAAAACAATATAGGTTAGTGATGAAGGACAAAGGGAAGCAAGCAGTAGAAAAGCCCTAAACTAAGGAGAATAACAAAATTAAAGACACATTAACACCTTTATTCTCCCTGTCCCAGATGCTATCAATAATAATACGTTTTAAATAAGCACAACTGTTTTTCACTATACCAAGAGGGCACTCATTATGTTGCAAACCATCATCAAAGTTTCCCAAACAAGCTTACATATACTTGTCATTGCGGGGTCAGGAAAATATAGGCTTTCAATTGAGCAGAAAATGACAAACATTATCTATATTCAGGTACTAAAAGAAGAAAAGAAAGAACTGGAGTTAAAGTATTTCAGCCTTTGAAAATTCTCCACCTTTCACAAACAAACACATCAACAAAGAAGGAACTGTGGGACAGAGGAAACTAGTAACACAACATGAATTAATATATCTTAAGCATTTGCAGATACTAAAAGAGCCCTAGATCAGAAAATCAAAATCTCAGAAGAGAAAAGGAAAAAAATCAGGAAGCTATGAAAGAAAATTTGACCAGATTCAGGAAAGTCATTTAAGAAAAAGACAAATAGTTTGTCCAGAAACACAAACTAAATTACAATTTGGTTGAGAAGGAAGAGATTCAAATTAAAATTTCATTAAGGGGCACTGAAGATAGTATTGAAATACCAAGGTGGGTAAACAACATAAGAAAGAGGTGAAGTTGATCAAAGAGAAAATAACAGACATATAAGAAAGAAAAACAAACTATATAATCTTCTTCCTGAAGAAAATTTAAAACTGATGGGAATTAGAGATGATCTGAACATACATTTTTTGAAAAGACTATGCATCTGGAAAAAATGTATATGAAACTGTCAACTCTGAGACTAATTTTGGTGATTCCATCAAATATTAAAAATAGAAAAAGGCTTTTGGTCTTCAGGTAAAAAATTTCCAGGTCACTTACAAGGAAAATAAAATCAGTTTTGAATTATACTTCCTGACAGCAACATACAAAATCAACAGCAACAGAGGAACATTTTTTAAAAACTCAAGGAAAGAAAGTGTGAATCAAGATTTTATAGTCAGTTAATTTGCCTTTCAATATTAAACAAGTAGAAAAACAATGTTAAACATTACAGACATATCATATTTTACCCATCCTCCTTTCCTGAAGAATTGTGGCAGAGAACAAGTTTGATCCAACCAGAAGGAGACTGGGGAAACTGTGGCAAAAGGACTGATGGTGAGAAATGAATATATTTAATTGTCTAAGACTTAAAACATATGCAGCAAGAGTATAAGAATGCTAAGCAAATATTCTATGTTCTGACTAAGTGTAAAGAATGCAAAAAAAAATGAAGGAAAGTAAAAATTAGTTCATTGGTTATCATACAGGTAATAGGCAGGAACAAAATAATATTTAGAGCTGACAGGTCAAATAGTCAAAGCCAAAATAAGTAAAATGGGGAATGAAGGTTTATTATAAATGTTGTTAATATAAAGATACCAAATAGAATAAAAACAGAAACTACTCTAACACTAAAAGAAATACAGAAGTAGAGGAGATAAAAGAGACCACATGGAGCACATGGTAAATATATTATGAAGTAACATTATAGAGTTGAGATAGAATAAATCAGTCATATCATTAAATATAAATTAATCTAGTTAATCAATTAAGAGAAAAGTATTTTTCAGATTACTCAGATTGCAATATCTGACCCTAAAACAAAGTGATTCAGATAGGTCAAAGAGGTAGAAGAGGTTTATTGTGCAAATATAAAAGTAGGGACTGTGCTCCTGAAATCAGACTACGTACATTTAAGGCTAAAACACCACTAAGTAATACAAAGAAAGATACTTTTTATAATGCTAAAGGCTGTAATTCATAATGAAGATACATTATAAATATCTAACACCAAGTAATACAGCAACTCCCTTCGTACAGCAAAAACTGAAGGAGATATAGAAACAGATTACTATAAGACATTAACATGGCATTTTCAGTCCAAGAAAAGGCAATAAACTAGTAAAGTTGTACAAATCCTAAACAACATGACTAATACCTTACACTCTGATATCAGAGAATATACATTCTCAATAGCACCTGGAACATTCAGGAAAACTGAGCACATATTACATAATGAAAAAACCTGCAATAAATCCCATAGAGAAGAAATAATACAAATACTTGAATATAATATAAGAATATTGGAAATTAATAACAAGACTTGATAAAAACTCTTTTACCTAGAAATTTAAAAACTCTAACAACTATGGGTGAAAAAGAACAAATAAAAATTAAAAAAATAGTATATACAGAAAATACTTCATCAGAATATATGTAATAAAAGAAACAGTCAGAGAAAAATGGTAGCTTTAAATATTTATTTCAATAAAACAAAAATATAAATAAATGGAATTCCTAAATTTAAGAGGTTAGACAGAAGAACAAATTAAACTAAAATTAAGCAAAAAGAAGAAAAGAATAAAGATGAGTGAATAAGTAAATAATATGTGTAACTTAACATAACAGATAAAAATTCTGGTTATTTGATACAATAAACACAGAATAAGCTAGCTGCATATATAAAGTAAGAAATGATGAGAAAAAACCACTGAAACTGATTAAATAAAATAGATGATCGATTACACAATTCTATGCAAATAAGTTGGAAAACCTGGACCAAACAGAAACAATACAATGCAATACATTTTATCAAAACTGATCTCAGTAGAGGAAGAAAGCACAAACTTGCACTACAGTAATGAAGCTGTTTAAGAATTAGTTTCGTAACAAAAAAATACCAGGTTCAGATGATTTCATAGGAGACGCCCAGAAAAAAAAATTGTAGAGAAAAAAGAAAACCATCCTTTTTTCCCCTACAAAGCAAGTATTACACTGAGAGCTGAACCTGCTAAAGATTATGCAGAAAAGGAAAACTAAAGACTGCCTTAGAAGTATTGAAATAAAAACTAAAATATCTGCAAACAGAATTCACCCATACTAATTTTTCTGCTTTGTCTATTCTTTTTCAGCTGACAGCTTTGTTCAGTAGTTAGTTCATGTGATCCCAGGCATTCTTCTGTGTTATGTAGGCTATGACATTCTAAATATGGGAGAATCAAAGATATTGAAAGCTTTTGCTACCATGTAGAGAACCTTTTCTCTGTATCATTATTCTGTTACCTTGGGTCTTTGCCCTTTGGGGAGTGCTTCTTCTTCTTTTTGGAACTCTTCTGCTCTGGGACTGGGTGTGGTGAGTTTAAAGCCACCCTGTTTGTGAGGACCCACTGCTGCCACTGTGCCTCTGCAGGAGCCAGGCTGAATCCCAGGGAAAGTGGTGCATCTGTCCCTGTTGCACTGTTGCCATTTAGCTGCCTCATCTTATGCTGGGGCGAAGTAGCATTCTTCTTGCATTCCGCATTTGATTGCCCGCTTTTCCTGTTTATTTTCAACGTTGTTGTTAGGTTTATGTTCTAGCCTGTTCTCTGAATTATCCCATAGGCAGCAGGGATCCACGGGTTTTAGAGTTTAAACTTACATATAGCAGTTCTGGGGATTAGTTCTCTTGCAGGCTTGAAGACTGGAAGACCTTCTAATAGATGCTAGACCTAACAAGCTGAACTTAAACCACCCAATCCATCATTAGGAATGTGCTGGGTCAGGCTGAGGAAGGCAGGAAGCATCTTCCTGCCCAAAGGCAACCGAAGGCCTCTCACCACTCTTATTGCTAATAAGTATGTGTCTACTGAGGACTCAGGGAACTCAGAGCATGTAGCATCATCTCCTGATTTTTTATATTTCCATATATCTCTATATCCTTTGCCATTAAAAAAAATACTATACCTTGTGCCTGTTGGCTTCTTTCTCTTAGCTTTACTCCTGCTCCATGATGATGCCCAGCAGAAGTCATGACCTTTAAAATATGGTCCTTGTGCCCTAAGGCCCCTCTAGCCCCTCACATATTTTCATTCTCTTTTAAGAACCCTACACTCTACCTTCTCTGGTTGATTCTCTAAAGAATATTTTGTCTTTTCACATTGTTGTGTTGAGGTCTGTATCATTCCCTTGGTTTGAAAAGCTTTTATTCCTTGGTGTTCCTTACTTTCTCTGTTCAAACAGGACTTTAACACAGTGTCCTGAGAAATATTTAACCAGTGAAGCCCACAAATCCCCAGGCAGAATTGAGGAACTGGACAGTAAAGTGGACTTTGAGAGATTAAGTATATACTATCAGTGTGTATATTTCTACAACAAAGTAAAATGAATTATGATTCTAGAATTTGAATCCCAACTCCGGCTTACTAGCTTTGTGACCTATGGTATGCCTCAGTTCACCTATAAAATATAGATGTAAAATGGCAGGTACTTTTGAGGATTGTGAAAATTGAATGAGATCATCTTTGGAAAGGGCTTAGCAGGGTGCTTGGCACAGAGCAGGCTTTCACAAATACAACTCATCTTGGGCCTTTTGTTTCTTTTCAGGTTGTACTCTGCATTCTTCTAACTCTTAGGTGTCCTCTGAGCACTGAAGAAACAAAGACTCCTAATCCACTAAGTATCTACCCCCTCCTATAACCTGGAAAGCCCCAGGGGCCACAGCACAAAGAAAAAACAGTCTCTGGAGGAGTTACAGCATTTGGCAGTTGTCAGAGGCCAAGGGAAGCTGGGGTGTCCAGGGAAAAAGCAGGATAGAGAATCTAAAGAGGTTAGAGGGATCCCAGCGGGAGGTCTTTGAAAGTGACAATACTCCTCACATGACAGTGTTTTTTTCATCTTTGATCTCATGTCACTTGTCACTCTTCCTGCTTCTCCTGAAGGGTCCTGTATAAATATGCCTTCTTTTGAGTTAAAGAAACACCAGAGAAAGTTGAAGAAAACTCCAGGAATGTGAGTAACTGATTTGGGGTCTGGGGGTTGAGCTGAGAGTCTCCAGGTCAGGGTCACCCTAGAAAACCCCACTATAAAGAGCAGGCCAGGTCTGGTGGGTACTGCTAATACCAAGATCACCTTTGGCACATGAAGAGAGGATGAGGGTGGAGGGGAAAGGGGAGCAGGCAACACTTGACTACCCTGGCACAAAGCTGAGAGAAGAAAGGGTAAGTTTAACCTTGGGATGATGGAGAGAGTTTTTAGGGACCAAAGGGAGTTAAGAGAAAAGAAATCGCGGGGTAGGGCTGATTGGGAGCATGTTTATTTGGTTGTAGAGGGGAGGCACAGGGCTATCATAAATACAAAGGCTCCTTTCAAAAGAGTTGCATTACTGCTTTGACCTTTAAGACAATTTTAATTTGAATTGTGTATTTCCCACACTTTAAGTAGGAAGGAAAAGTCCCACATATTCTATTTAGTTACTGAAATGAAGTGACTTGTCTAAGCTTTTCTTTAGCGATGACCCTCCAGGTCTTCATGGGAGTGTTTCTGCAGGGTTGGAAGCCGAGGCAGGGTCTGGGATGGAAATTTCTTAGGAGAGCAGAGCTCTCTGAGGAACAGTGCACCTCAACAACCAGGAAGCAACTATGTCTGTATCTTGGTGTGGGTAGTGGCTGTGTGGGTATGTTCATGTGCTAACTTTATAAAACTTTATCCAGCTATACATGTGAAATTTGTGCATTTTACAGTATGTATTACTTCAGTCAAAAAGTTAGCAAAAAATGAGGGCACAGGAAGTAATTAAATGTTTTGGATAAGTCAAACAGAATAAAGAATGAAAAAGAAATCACTGGATTGGCAGCAGGTCCTTGACAGATGTCATTGCTAATCTTATCAAGAACATTTTTAGTAGCAAGATTGAAGAATAAAATAAGAATGACCAACTAAACCAAACGTCCACTCGTTGGAAAATAAATAAAATATGTAGACCCCTAGTAGAGCTAATCAAGAAGGAAAAGATATGAGGACAATAAGGAAAATGAGGAAAATTCCCCCTCAGGGAAATGAAAGGTATGACTAGTTAGGTGTTGCCAGGGCTAGAAAGAGGAGGGATGGGCAGGGCACCAGGGGCAACTGCCCTCAGAATAAAGGTGGGTTTTGGGGGGCGGGGTGCATTCCGGCTCTCAGACTCTCCTCTGGCTCTGTAAGCAGCACACACACAGCAGTCTTAAGGATACCCTGAATTATTTTTGCCACTCTCCGTATCTTTTTACTTCGAAGAGCTTTCCTATGTCTTCTCAGTATCTACCACTGAAGGTGTTTCACCCAGTGCCTATACCAGCAAGGTTCTTCTGACTATGAAGCAGAACTCACTACTTTCATTTAATCTGTTCTATTATAAGACATTTCTATGTGTAGGGCCTTGTGTTTTTGGAGATGGTGGTGAAGGTTTGTCTGTTGCAGTAAAGACCACAGTTTGCAATCATACCCCAGAAATTTGGATTTTTTGAAAACTTGTGAGGACTGCTGCTGGTGGCACACACAGCGTGGGTGTTGTGTGAATCAGTGCTAGGCTCTCCAGGGGTAAATGGAAGGGGAGAACACATGTTCCATGTTAGGACTGGGAACCAAGAGAATGTCTAGTGCTTCATTAACAGAGAAAATGTCCACTGAAGTTGCTGGGGGCTGGAGCCAGTACTTCATCAATCTGATATACCCAATTATTTAGGGAGGGGCTGGATCCCTAATGAGAAATTAAAAAGGGGTAAGTAGAAACAGTGTTCAAGGGTAAGGATATGGAAATTTCTTAGCCTGGAAGTCCCTTAGTTAAGAGGAGGCTAGCCTTGAGGTTTGACAAATAAAGCACCCTTTATTTAAGATTGCCTGGACACCTGGGAAACAGGTCTTGGGCTATGTATCACTACTGTAAAGTCAACAAAAGTCACATAATTGATGTGATGATCTATCAGGCTGAGACCTTGAGAAATGAAATATTAGGGCAATGAGAGCTTGAGGAAGGAGATCAACTATACTTCACATGGTCTGGTCCATACCTGGACCTTGAGTCTAAATATGGGAGCAAGCTACATGTCCATGTCCCTGGGAACTGGAATGAACTGATAGTCAGAGGAAAAACTTTTACTTTACCTTTTCAGTTTCATCAATTTTAATTTCAATTTCTATCCATTTCAATTTAGCAAGTATGGCAGCAGAGGTGTCAACTTCTCTGGCTTTCCTATTACAGATGGGTTTTCAGTAAATATAAGGGAGCCATCCCCTTTTCATAGAACTAACAAAGTAAAAAAAACAAGCAAACAAAGAAACCCAAAACAAAACAAAAACCCTAAATTTGAGAACTGACCTACAATGGAACAGACAGTGAGCCCATCAAGGTCCGATTAGAAGAACCTTGCTGTGTATAGTCACTGGGTAGAACATCTTCACTGACAGGTCACGGATGGAAAGTTCTAGGCAATGTTAGGTCAAACTGCCATTTTTAAAATTTGGCCTCCAAGTCACACCCATGTGAGTATGATCTTTAGAGCAATCTTGACCTACAGGATTAAGCAGGGAAAATAGTTTCATTTTTTATTAGTGATATTTTATTGAGCAACTATGTATCATGCATTGTGCTAAGTGCTTATAAGTAGCCTCTCACTTCAATCTCAAAACATCTCTATGAATTAATGACTATTTCCCCATTTTACCAATGAGCAAATTGAGGCTTGGGGATTTTAAAGAACTTAACCAGGGCAAAACAGCTAGCAAGTGAAAGAGTAGGGTTTTCAGTCTAGGGAGGAAATTTTTAGAATAAATGCTTTTTAGCCCTTTTGTTATCCAATCTCTTGATGATGTAGGACCAACACATTTTGAGTGGAGTACAAAGAAATATGCAGGACTTCTGAGAAACTAGGGGTTCCTTGAAGAAGTTCAAAGAACATCTCCCAAGGCTGAGTGATACCACCAGAGGAAGGGCCCCTTGTAAGGAGTGTTCATAACTGGTTGGTAGAATGTGCACAGGCCCAGACATATGAAATCAGGGAAACCAGCCAAATGAAGGGGAAAGTAGATACAGGCATTATAACACAGGAATGAAATCGTAGTTAACGATGGCTCCTTATATTCAGATTTACTCAACCAGATTACTACACACTAATGATATGGTAACACCTGAGTGAGGTAGCTGAACCTGAATGCAGCAATAAACAGAAACAGGCTTCTGACTGTGCAGAGGAGTAACTCTCTCTCTCACCAAAACTGGCTGAGGGAGGTCCTTAATAACTACATATATGTATATGTGTGTGTACGTGTGTGTATGTGTGCCTATATTAAGAGTACCCATAGTTGTTTTCTGGCCTAATAATCTTGGGCCGGATGGCCCTCTAAGTGACAAGTATTAACAGGAGCTAGAAAGACCTGGACTTGAATCTCAAATTTACCACCTACCTGCTATGTGATCTTGGACAAAATATTTAATCTTATTTTAACTGTATCAACTATATTGTATGGAATGATTATTTTATAAGTGGAGAAATACACTGAGATTATAAATGTTTTTCAATTTAGTACATACTACGTTCATTAAACAGTGCTTTCCTTTCTATAGGATAAAGCTTCATTGTTTTTTGGAACGTCTTGATGGTTCATAATGAAGGAGTTATCCATATCATAAATGGATGAATAATAAAAGAAATACTATGAAGAATCAAAAAAATCTGCTGAGGTGGGTTTCATCTATAAGGGTACCCTAAGGTTTTACGTGCAGCTATTTAATCTATTAATTGAACCTAGCTCAACAGAAAATCCAGGCTGAAATCTAGAGAAGGCGGGGTTGTAAGGCAGATAGTTTATTATATCCTATGAATAGTGATAATGTTGTTCTCTAATGACCTCATTTTCCTAAATGCATTGATCTATTTCTTTAACCAGAAAGATGCTTCATTTGTCTTTTGTCTAAACACTATAGCAAGGACACATTTAATTTTAAGACATTGTTTCATTCAATAATTATTAAGTATCAGGAACTGAACATACAAAGATAAAAGACAAACTTTTTCTCATTCTATGGAGACTGTTTGCTCTAATGGGTCCACATATCTTTTTTAATGTACTTGTGTACCACAGCTATGGGTCACACACTTGGCAAAGGCCATGAACAAGACATGACTGAATACAACAGTCACAGGAAGAGTATTGGAATTGTTAATTTAGGTCTCTAAAAGGTCAATATGGGAGATTCCATGAAAGCTCAAAGAAAAGGTACCTAATTTAACCTTGTCATGGGATGAGGGAGGAGACAGAGGAGACTTTCTAAAGGAGGTAGCTCATGAGCTATTTGAATAATAAATAGGAATTATCAGGCAAAGCATCCAGCGGAGGATGGAAGCTGGAGCAGGACAACCTTGTCAGACACTAGTTTCCTGGTCCTGTGGTCCGCTGGGCTGGTACCGCCACTAGGCTTTCCTGACCCTATGGCTCGAAACAAGTCTTATAGGATTACATCCTTTTCTCACAGTTTTATGCATTAATAGGAAAGCAGTCTCTGTGATGCCGTGGATACCCTACAACCACACAGTGGAAACCCCTGCCACCTTCCTCCTTGTGGGTATCTCAGGTTTGCAGTCGTCACATCTTTGGCTGGCTATCTGAGTGCCATGTATGCCACATCCCTGTTGGGAAACACCCTCATAATGACTGTAATCTGGATGGACTCCACTCTACAAGAGCCCATGTATTTCTTCCTGTGTGTTCTGGCTGCTGTGGACATTGTAATGGCCTCCTCTGTAGTACCCAAGATGGTGAGCATTTTCTCCTCAGGAGACAGCTCCATCAGCTTTAATGATTGTTTCACTCAGATGTATTTTGTCCACGCAGCCACAGCTGTGGAAACAGGGCTGCTACTGGCCATGGCGTTTGATCGCTATGTGGCCATCTATAAGCCCTTATACTACAAGAGAATTCTCACACCTCAAGTGATGCTGGGAAAAAGTGTGACCGTCACCATCAGAGCTGTCATATTCATGACTCCACTGAGTTGGATGGTTAGTCACCTACCATTCTGTGGCTCCAAAGTGGTTCTCCATTCCTACTGTGAGCACATAGCTGTGGCTAAGTTATCATGTGCTGACCCCATGCATAGTAATCTCTACAGTCTGAGTGGTACATCCATTATTGTAGGCTCTGATGTGGCCTTCATTGCTGCCTCGTATTACCTGATTCTCCAGGCAGTATTTCGTCTCTCTTCAAAGAATGCTCAGTTAAAAGCATTAAGCACATGTGGCTCCCACATTGGGGTTATGGCTCTATACTACCTACCTGGGATGGCATCCATCTACATGGCTTGGCTAGAGAAGGACACAGTGCCTTTGCACACACAAGTGCTATTAGCTGACTTAGATGTGGTCATTCCCTCCACCTTAAACCCCATCATTTATGGCCTGAGGACAAAACAGGTACGAGCACAAACATGGAGCTTGCTGACTGACAGGTCCTCTTCGACCTGGCTTCATGAACAGAAACTCTATCCAGATCTCAAACATTCCTGCTAACTTCAGAGACCTGTAGAGCTGGTTTGGTTCACCTAGCACCATAAGGACTTCTAAGATTAAGCTATAAAGGGTATCCTTGCATAACTTTCCAATTTCCAGCAAGAATGTGAATAAAATGATTGATTTCCTAACAATAGTTTTAATGGTTTCAATCAACTAAAATCTACATCAGAGATAAGTATGGGCAGAGAATATAGATTTGAGGTTTTTCTTTCCTCCAGAAAGAAGGAGTTAGCTTCAGACCCATACTTTCAACTTAGTATTCTACCAGGCCCCCTGCAGAATAAACCAACTCTTTGGTCCCCCCAACACCTGGCTGATTTTCTCAGAATTGTTCATCTTCTCATGTGATTACATGGAAGCAACTATTAATATATGACCCTTCCTTTTGGCCCACTGATGAAGTTACTCAAGTTGGGTTCTGTGCTCATACCTGGACCAAAGCCCCTCTCCAGTCAAAATAGATTCCAGTTTATCTGAGGATATATAAACTTAGGATAACAGATGGCAGCCATTTTCCAAAATAAGAACTTGTAAAGAGAAACCTGTTCCACAGCAAGAGGAGCAGAATAGCAAAAAGGGATGAAGAAATGGAGTCTTTAGTTCTATTGGCTCAAATCATTTGGATATGCAGGCAGATCCCTGTTATTGAGCTCTATAAAATACCTCAATATCCTCTTAATTTATCCCCTACTTTTTAAGCTAGTTGGAATCAGTGTAGTAATCGCCAGCCTTTTGCTTTTAAGCAACAGAAGCTAAGGCAATGTGTGTTTGGTTTTGGACATCTTTCTCTTTGCTTCCCAGTTCTGTTATGTGTACCTTAACTGCAAGACATAAAAGAGAGGGATCAAATACAACACAGGGTTTTCTTCTTTAGGAGACCTCCAAGGTGTGCTCTGGGATTGGAAGGTTAATAGGAAACAATTTCAATAACGAAGCTGAAATGTCAATTATTCTTCTCCAGGTCACCAGATACTTATTTGTTTTTGTTTTTATTTTTCCCTTACAGAAAGTCTCAAACTGAAAAATCAGCATATGTTAAAAGAAAAAGATGTCATATGTAAAAGATACATCTGTTTGACTCCTGTACATTTGAAAATCTTAATACAGGATAATTTCCTAACATCATCGATAATAAATTATTATATCTGAGTCTTAAGATCTCCTTTTTACTCATGGGGCAAACAATGTTAATTCATAGAGGGTATTGAAGATTTAATAAAATGACCGGAGAACATATTATAGGTACTTAAAAAAACATACCAAATACATTTCTTATTCCATCACTTAAGGGGTAGTTCTAGGCACTGCTGAAACTATTCCTGTGTAGATCAGTACTCATGTGGTAACTGCTGCAAACACATCTGCTGCTTAACAACTTGGCATCCCTATTTTTTCCTACAACTAAATTATTTACCTACATAGAATGTATTTTATTTCGGAATATCATCGAAGTAGAAATCAGCCTCTAAAAATCTGTTAATGATGCTCTGAGTCGCCAAAGAACAGTAAAAAGAAACTCTCCTTCCCTTGCAAACCCTAACATAAAAACAAGTGCAGATAATGAGGAGGTTAAAAATATTTTGTAAGATTTCCATTTCTATTCTTTCTTCATAAGCAACACAAATAATTGACTATGTCCACTAAATCAACGAACATCAGATGGGTTAAAGAATCTGATATAAAGTGACAAAGCTACAGTTCAGCCTGCACTCAAAACAGAATTTTCTTCCCAGCATTTCCATCAGAGGCCTGCTTGGCCTGCTCAGTGTCTCCTTTATGTTGGTGCTCCCTGAAACTAGCTGGGACCCACTGCTGCTACTCAATACTGAACTACTTCCCAAGAAGACCAGTTCCCTGCCATGGCCACCCCCAAACAGAAAATCCCGTGCTTCTGACACAGTCAGATAGGACCCCTATCACATGAAGCAATGTGTGCTCATGTAACTAGTGCCTGGCATCCACAGCAGACTCAGTGTTTGGATTTTAAAAGATTACAACTAATCCTGCTTGAAAAAAATGGAGATTGGGTTTTCTGTGGGAAGCTGTGAACCCAAGGATTTGCCCTCTGTCTTTACCTTTTGCAGGACCCAAGCATTTTACCCTTTTAATAGTCTTTCCCCTCAAGGCTCAGGCATTGCACTCCTTGGTTTCTCTGCTAGTAAAACAAGGATGGGCAAAGCTCAGTCCTGCCTTGTACTGAATGATCACACCAAGTTGGAGGTGCTACCAGTGGCATTCCCGGAGTGGTGCAGGTGGGCCTTCTACCCTCCACATGGCTACCTAACTCTTCTTCCTCTGGACAAAGTTGTAATTACCCATCAACTTATTTTTTGAAGAGGATTATAATTAAGTGCCATTCAGTCTTTCATAACCTCTAGGAGGTAGAAGAGCTTATTTTTGCTTTGATTTATAGGCTTATGAAAGTTCACACGTAAATATTTATACACACACACTCAGCTAGACTGGGGCTACAATGGTGAACCAGACAAATAAGGTCCTTTTCTTCATGGGGTTTTAGAAGGGAAATGTAAATAACTACCCTAGAGAAAAGGGTTTTCATATACTTAAGAACTTCAAACTTCTTGTTTGGTCTTAATAGCCAGACAATATGGAATAATGTGCTTAACCTTGTAATTTTTCTAACTAGTAATAATAGTACCCATATCAGCTTAAAATTATCAATCAGATGCACACACAGAATAGCACATTATAAATGAAACCATTCCACCACTTTTTAATTCATTCTAGTTTTGAATGGATTTATCACCTAATAATACTCTTTTTCTAGGAATCTTCAGGACTTGTCCTAATAAAATCATAATAAAAGAACTTTGATTTGGCCCCTAGTGTCTTTGGCTAAGTGTCCATGGACATAGCTGGAAGCACTTCCCAAATATCTACTTTTCAAGCCTATAAGTAATTTCCCAAGGAGTTCCCCCCACAAAGATACACGGTTCCCCTAATGTAGGTCAGCTCAACCCTTTGCCAAGACCAGGCCTAGAACATAGCAGGTCATTCCCCTCCAAACAGATGATGGATACCTCTTCCCTTCTGCTAAAGCTCAAAGCATGATGGGCAGAATGAGTTTTTTTCCATTTTGGCCTGCTTTACTTCCTTCATATGTACACAGCCAATATAATTACAGTAGGAAGTTAATATTTGCTCTCCTTTATTGTAAGAATTAATTTGCTGCTGCCTACAGTCAACCTAGTATTTACTTAGCTGCCAAATCCTAATCCAACAGTCACTACCTTCAAGCTTAAATGACATCAGAGGTTGCTATACAGCATCACAGTGACAATATGTAATATAGCCCCGCACAACAGGCAAAGTCAATAGTTCTCATATGCTTGTCTTGAAGTTTGTTTCCAGCAGTCTCAATCATTCCCACATCATACATACTCTTAAATGAATTATTTTTGCCATACACAATGAACACCCTAAGGACAATAGCCCAAATACACAATTTTAATTCCCTTGCAATTATAATATATGACTCTCAAACTGGCTTTTTGTGCCTAGTCCTATTCCTTCTCCCCACACTGCCATACTGTTTTCCTTCTGCCATACATTTGGAGAAGAGAAAGGCAGAATATTATGTAGTTACAAGAGCCATGAAGATTCCCTTGATAATATATAAAGTACCAAACTTTAGCCCAACTAGCTTGTGGGTGAACCTTCCTTCCAGAGCATTTGTCCTACATTTTTCTTTTTGTTACTTCCATTCTCTACCCCAAATGTCACAGTCTCCATTCTTATCTAATGACAAAAACATGTAATGGATGCACAATATATTATTATGGCCTGGAGTCTGCTGCTGGCATGGGCACCTGTCCTAAGGGTGCAAGGCTGTCAGGAGAGGTCCTGAGAAACCAAGGCACGGCTGTAAAGATGCTGGCTTTAAGGTGAGATAGGAAGCGACCACAGGCAAAACCCATGTCGTGCCTTCCTTTGTCCCTGAGAAAGGAACAAAAGTATAGGATGGATCTGAGATCTTCACTGCAACCCTGTGAGGTAGGAGAGCATGTTAAATCCTGTACTCATTTTTCCATGGAGGACACTTAAAATCTTTGAAACATGTGGGATGTTTCAGACCCAAATGTAATGAATGATATGCAGACACGTGACCTGAGAAGTGAGTTTGTCACTCGTTTCATCTGAATGTGAAAAATATTTTTACAATCTTTCTAATCTTCTTCCAATAGCCTTGTAAGAAATAACTTGCTGCATTAAGGCCATTTCAGTATCTTCGTCCATAAAGTAAAAATAAAAACAAGGCCCACAGGTTTTCTGATCCCAGTGCTTAGAGAAAAGAAGGCACAGGACACAGGTCTCAGAGTCCGAGAGGGAGTGACTGGCCCAGTCTGTGCTCAGAGGGAGGATGCCTATGGTGGCAGCCTGGGCAACATGGAATGTATTTCTTTCATTAGGAGATCAGAGAGCTAGGGTCAAATATGGGTTGCTCAGTAGCAGCAAACCTCAAGTAAAGCATCCTCCTACTGGTCTGAGCACAGCAACTGGAAAAGGACAGGACTGTTTTGGCTTGTTGGCACACCCTACCTGAAGGGTATCCTGAAGCTTGGATCCACTCATCGTCCTCACTGACTTAACTATGGCACCAGTAGCAGCCAGGGAAGAAGGGTATGAGCTACAGAAAGGAAAATGTCCTGACTCTTATACCAACACATTACCTTAGAACTGCTCGGGTCCTTGCTATTGGCGCTGCTATGCTTCCCTCATGGGGGTGTAGAGCTCATTTCACTGAGTTTTAGCTTTCTTCCATAAGTGGTTTAGTGAGGGACTTTGGCGCAGTAGCAATAGACAATGGGGTCAGGCAGAGGAACCCCTGGATTCCAGGCTTAGCTCAGTTCAAGAGGGCTCTTTGTCAGTGGCAGGGTCCTCCAAGAGCTCTGCAGGCCAGGTGAAAGACCAAGGCCTCTGGCTAGGATGGTGGCTTTCTTAGTTCTCGTCCAGGGAGCATATGGCCAGAGGAGCAGTGTTGGTGGCTCCAATGCTGTAGCAAGGACTAAAGTAGGGCAGCAGGCGCCCAGGGAAAGGATAGCGGGGGAAAGTGAAAATGTGCGAGCCATTGTCAGTCACATTGTAGAAGGAGATATCGTGGGCCTCATAATCTAGGAAGACTCCCACCCGGCGGGGAGGGACTGGCAAGGACAGCAGGGGGTATTCATCGGTGCCTGCCCGGTACTCATTTCCCTTCCTCAGCCTTATTACCCAGAATCCATAGTGGGGGGATAAATAGACCACCTCCTTCCGGTCCACATTTTCTTTACACACTCCCAGTCCCCATTCAGACCTGTCTCCCACTTCCACCTCCCAGTAGTGCCGGCCTGACGAGATGCACTGGCTGCCTAGGACGATATTGTAGCGGTAAAATCTTTCAGGATTGTCAGGCAGATTCTGCTTGATGTCTCCATAACACACGCATTTTTTGTCCTCAGACACGATAAGGCGGCAATAAGCAGTGTCTGGATCCAGGCACACATCAGCTGAAAGAAAACATACTGGTTAGTAACACTGATACAGAGCTGGGGGCATGCGCATGGCCTCTTTGATGAATACAACCAGACTTTTCCACGAGGGGTGAAAATGGGGCTCACTGGGGCATCCAGAGGTCAGTGAACCATGTCTGGCAGGGAGGGGCCCGCCCACTGTTCATCACAGCCTTCCCTAGCACTCATTACCTGCATACGTCTTCAGGAGCTCTCTTAGCCCCAGCACACGGCAAACTGTCTTCAGCTCCAGGGAAACTAGTTCTGGCCTCTGCAGGCTCCAAGACTTGATCCTGATAAAGGAAGGGGAAGCCTTGGGGCCAGAAGTCCTGACTCTGCCACATCATGGGGCTTCCGTTAATATAGGGAAGAGGGGCTTGGCCAAGGTCAGAATTAGTGGGGTGCCCCTTCCCAGCAAGACCAGACAAAGCAGAGATCTAATGACTATTTGACTGAGCTTGAACAGTCTGTTGCAGAGAAGCGAATGTTTGCATTCCTATACTGTGCAGAGGGTTGGATGGGCACATGACAGTGGGAGAGGAAGGGGTGTGCCACAAAGGACACCCAGGCTTAGAGTACCAATGGAGACAATTGCAGTCTTTTTCCCTCCTTGGGTAATCTGCTTAAAACTATGTATTTTATAAATGTACCTGAAATTCTACTGGTAATATTTGCAACAAATTTGGCCAAGTAAAAAGAAGGAAAGAGAATGACAAACAATGCTTCTTTAGCAAATACAGTGAAAGATGGAGAAGATTATGGACAACACCCCTTTTCTGTAGTTACTGGGTCTGTTTCTTCCTCATTTCTGGCTCTAGCCAGGCGCCACTATCTCTTACAGGGCTGCCAAGGACGGGGACATACCTGTTTAAGACATCCTGAATACCCTAGAAGGAAAAAAAAAAATTGCAGCACATGAATATGTCCTGTTTCTCAGAGGGTCTATACAGACACTGAACTCTGGGAGGGGGTTTCTCTAAGAGAAAGGGAGGTACAGAGTAAGGCTGGAGAGAAGGCATGCAGAGGCAGAGGGGGAGATACCTATGGGAGGCCATCAAAGCAGACTGAGTTCTGGCTGGACAGGCTGACTTCAGGCTCTGTCTCGGCTTTCAGGCCAGACGGTAAGGACTGGTATGATGCCAGAGTTACCCAAGCACTGCCCCACCTAAGAGGCTACAACAGGCCCTGCATCTACCCACTGGGGGTCAAACAGCAAGTATTAGCTACATGGGGGGGAGGGGGTAAACAGGATCCAGGTCTGGTGGACAGAGTAGCTAACAGGCCCTGCTGAAGACTGGCTAAGCCTCTCTCTGGAGTCCCAGGCTATCTTCAGCTCTCATTCAGAGTGCCTAGGAAAACCTTCACCTGCAGCATCCAGCGGACAGGCCTCTGAGACCTTTCTTCCAGCTCTGCAATCATCTTCCACAGGACCTGGCTCTGCTGGATGAGCTCACTGCGATTCAGCTCTAGTTTATACATGGTCTCTGCCTCTTCCTGCTCTAGGCTGGCCAGAGCTGAGGCTGCTTCTACTTCCAGCTGCCGACCTGGTGGCTGATTTTGATTTAGTAACTGCCGGTATTTCTCAAACTCCCACATGATACTCTGCCTTCGGGTTTCCACTTGTATCTGCAAAGCCAAGATGGGAAATCAACACTGATATTGTTTGTGTATGGGCCACCCAGGATTGAGGACACTGACATGTGCATACCCACTTCTGGAATGTTCTGTTACCAACTGTGTGCCAGGCACTCTAGTGCCCAAGACAAAAGACACTATTTTTCCTACCTCTCTGTTCCTACAATTCCAGTACATGCTCTGTGTCCCTATCATTCTTTTGTTGACCTTAGTAGGATTATACTTACTAAGTATAATACCAGGATATTGTCTTGGAAGTATATGCTCTGGACTGTTTTCTATTTTCAGAATAATGACCAGGAAAATTATACATAAGCCTCTAAGGCAGTGTAACTTAGCTACACTGATAGTTTTGCTCCTTCCAATATTACCTGGATTATATGCTGTTTTAGACTGGTTCAATGTTACCTTCTGTTGATCAAAAGTTCTGATAATTTGGTAGCTACAGGACTCAAATTTATTTCAGAAGTGATTTATTTTCCAATATTTTTACAACTTAGCTTTTAGTAAATAGGCTCTAACTGGGGAAAGTGAAACAGAAAACTCTGTTTTACTAAGCATTATACAAAGTCACACCACCACGAGTGAATGCATATGTGGGTCATGCAGTTTTCCTTTGTCCCACGTGAAGAAATAAGCCTAGAGTTAGACCTACATCACAATTAAGAAAGTGGAACTGAGAGGTTACATGGCTGCCTAAGGCTATGCACCTGGCAGAGAAAGCTGGTATAAGAACCCAGCGCTTGCCTTCAAGCCCCACATTCTGCCTCACAGAGATGAAGCAGCTACCAGGGGCCAACCTCAGGACAACACAGGGACCACATCAACTCCTTTCCCCAGGGGGCAACTTGCCTTCCAGTTGGCTGTTCGTTTCCTCTCACCAACTTCCAGCTTCCAGGCCTCTTCTTGCTCTTTCCTCAGATGATCCAGAGCCTCATGAAGCTTCCACTGAAAGAGAGAAAAACATCATGATGACACCTCAGGCAGCCCGGATTGACAATGAGACTTCTCAGCATTGGTAGGTGATGGGAAAACAAATGTCCCTCAGGTGACGGGCCAGAATGAATGCTGGGAGAGAAGGGAAGGCCACAGAGGGAGCAGATTCCCAGCCAGATGACATCCAAGGTAGCTCTCCATCTGAGAATCATTTCACCTCCCACAGGCTCTAAGTTTCCATAAAATAGAAGAAAATGTCCACTACTGATCTTGCCAGGAAATACCTGGACATTCCTATCCGTGCCCATTTTTATCCCTATCTGCCTTGTTATCCTCTGGGCTCCTAAAACCTTGTCATTCAAAGTGTGGTAAGCAGCTCCACTTTCACCTGGGAGAATCTTGGGCCTCATCCGAGACCTACTGAATTAGAGTCCGAGACTTAGAAAGATCTTTGGGTGGTTCACATGCACGTTAAAGGTAAGACACATTATCCTCGATACTACTAAAAGAGATTACTACTGGAAAGCCTAAAGTATTCTGATGGCAAATCTTTAATAAAATGGTTAATATTACTAAGTGCCACATATGGCTTAAGCACTAAATGTATATTTAATACTCGCAATCGCTTGACACTGATATTATCCCTATTTTATAGATTTGAAAACTGAGGCTTAGTGAATTACCCAGTCATTCAGCTAGTAAATGGTTGGGCTGGAATTTAACCCAGCTCTTTAACACCTATCCTTATTGCATTACCTCCCTATTCTATAACTCAAGACAAAATGAGTAAGCAATGCTTTTACTTTTTTAGAAGTTACTCTTGCATAGGAACATAACTTATTCAGGGGATTTGTTGAAGCTAGAACTTGATGAGAGTAGCTGTGAAGGAGGAGCAGGTGTGTCAGTGAGGACCTCCTCCCCAAAAAAATGGTAGGGAGAGGAGAAAGACAAGTAGCTCAAAGGCCAGAAGACCTGGGTCCTTACCTTCACTTTCTTTAACTAGCTTACCTGAAATCAGAAGGGATTTTACAACAATAGATTAGATAATCTCACTCAATCCAAATGACACAGCATGGTCTCTTCAAGCTTTAAAATCATGATCTCAAATTTCTAAGCCTCAGTTTGTCTATAAAATGAGGGAGTTAAAGTAACTCACCTAATGTCAAATGACTCATCTGCAGCATTGCTAGGAGTTCGCAGATTCTGACAGGTATAGCTGTGGCCACCTCAGATCCAAATTCAACCACCCAGAAGCCCAGCTAAACCAAACTGGTCTCCTTCAAATTCTTGGTATGGAAAGCATCTTTGGGTTAGGCATTAAGCCATGCTGGGATCGGGATGGGGTGTGACAGTGGGAGGGAAGGAAATGCAAGGAGAGGTGCCGCTCACTGCCACATTCCTTGGGATCTATGGGTGTGAAGAGCCAAAGCAAGTCAGCTCTCTTTTTAGTCTTGGGGCCCCTGGGTGAGTCCTTGATCTAGAGAGAGTCAAGTGAAGGGCAGGAGAGAGACTGGGGTGGCTGGTCTCCCATCTCCCACCTTATACTCCCAGGCGACATCCTCCATGGGCACGATGCTGTGGGTCTCATGCTCAGGGGACCGGCTGCAGGCTTCACACATGATCAGGCCATCCTCTTTGCAGAATATTTTTGGCTGTTCCCTATGGAGCTCACACATATCCCCCTTCAGCCCCATTCCTGCATGCAGCCCCAGCAGACGGACTTTTTCTACAACACTGGCCAGCTGCCAATTAGGCCGAAGGTTCCTTGGCTGGACAGGTGCCCGGCAGAGGGGACAGGTGTAACTCCAGTTCTGGGATTCTCCTGGAACCTCCCAGAGTCCAGAGAGACAGCTCTGGCAGAAGCTGTGGCCACAGTCGATGCTTACGGGCTCCCTCAGGAAGGTCATGCAGATGGGACAGGCCACTTCTTCCACAACGGCTTCTACCAAGGCTGCAGGATCCATAACTTCTTCTCACAACCTTCTCTGACACAAATAAAACCAGGCAGTGGTAGTGATGGCTGAGAAGAAAAAAAACATGAGAAAAAAATGTAGCAGGAGAGCAGAGGAGTCAATAAAAAGGATAATTAGTGACTGAAAAAAATTCCTCTTTGGATCCTTTATTGACATTGTTTAATAGGCACGGACTTTCCCAAATGAAGTCCTGACTAGGTCACATTACTCACACCACAAAAAGGACATCTGGGAATGCCTCAGCAAGTGGATATTGAGACTTCTCAGTTTTCATCTCTGACCCTCCTCTGGGCTGGCTCAGCAGACCATTCCCTCTCCACCTCAGTCATGCTCTCCAAATCAGCACCGTTTCTCTTGAACTTGGACAAGGTCACACAAAATGCAGTGTTTCAGTATCCAAAATAAGGCCAGAAATACCCCCAGCCTCACTCTCTAGTGTGTTTCTATGTCTACTTATATACTTCAAGGGGCAGAAAGGGTAATATGCCAGAAGCGCACTGCCTGTATGTTCAATTTTTCTTGTGTTGCACACTAAAGTGCAAAGTATAAGAGAACCAGCAATATTTTCCCCAACACTTTGTAAGTCTCTGACTAATTCTTCTTCACTAATGTTCACAAAGATGTCAAGACACTCTCCTCAGCCTTCGGTGATACGTTAGAAGCAGAGATGAAACACCCCTCCTTGGACAATAGGAACAACGGTCATTTGATAATCAAATCCATATTGATGAAGTCACTACCTCAGGGAGAAACCTGGGATTTTTCTGTCAGGGACAGATCTGGGTATGGAATTTGAATGGTCCACTGCAGGATCTTGGCTTAGTTGGCATATTTATTTGTTCATGTTGAAAGTCTGTGATTACTAGCTAGAGTCTGTGAAGGGAAGACCCATGTTGGTTACTGCTGTATCCTCAGCACCTGAACAGTGCCTGTCACGTGGTTATTGCTGAGCAAGTATTTGCTGAATGAATAAGCCAGATAGACATACAAAACATTTCCTAGACTCAAAATGGTTTTATAATGTATTAGGTAATCAAGGGCATTTATATATTAATAATACCAAACAATCCTTGAGTACTTACACTGTGTGCCAGACACTATTCTGAACATTTTACATGGATTAACTCAGTTTATTTCACAATCCTAAATGGAAACCATTATTCTGTTGTTCTCAGTTTATAGATGCCTGGTCCTGGGCTCCACCATTCCATCTTGGACAAATTACTTAACTTTCTAGCTTCAAGGTATAATAAAAATTCAAGATGAGGGAGAAATCACTGTGGTTTAGGAGAGTCCAGTAGGGATGTCCCCTGCAGGAACTGGAACAGTAAGTGGATTTTGCAGGATTCTGTTACAGGCCAGCAGCTGGTCAAGCCTTGTCACAGGGCTTCCTACCTCCTGCTTTTCCTCCTCCCACAATCCAGTATCCTCGAACCTAGTTTTAGGAATCACTAACCCACTGAAGAGCCTAACCTGGTTCCCCAGGACCCAGCCCAAAAGGAAGCTGTCTTCACTCTTAAAACCCCAGTCAAGCAAAGAGAGAAATTTCTACACCTTTCTGCAGCCTCCATGTCCATTCATTCTACTCTACCTGGATTCTTGCTGTTCTCCCAACCTGAAAGACTTCTCCAAGATCCTGCTCTTAATATCATTTGATATATATGCTTACTATCTTTCTTCCCAAACTAGACATTTAAGGATTGGGATATTGTCTACTTTGTCCACTATTATACTCCCAACACCAAGAATAATGCCTCACATATTTTCTGAATATATGAGAATTACATGTAAATACTGAGGTCTGATGGTAGGTTGGAAGTGGAACATCCTCACCTAACACCGAAGGGCACCAAGAACTGTCACCTAAAGGTGACCCAACAATAGAGGTTGGTATCTTATTTAAAGCTACAGATATCAACAAAAGAATGAAAGTAGAAATAAAAAACGAAGGTCCTGGCGGTAGGGAAGTTGTAAATATCAAAACGATGAATCAAGAAATGTGGGGAAAGCATATTATTTAGATTTAGCAGGGTCATAAAACGATCTAAAAATTAAAGAGTTAAAAGCAGTGGCCTCCGGAAAAAGGACTTAGCGGCGAGTAACTATTGTTTTTCGACCTAAGACCTGCTTTATTGGTTTACGTTTTATTACACATAAATTACTTTGACAAAGCTTTAACTGTTAAAATGGTAATCACTTCAACCTTGCCTTCGGCAGGGTGGGGAGCCAGTCCGGGTGACCTGAGGGCAGGGGGCGGCGCTCGGAAGGACCGGCGGGGAGGGAGGGACCCGGGTGGGCTCGGGCGAGCGCAGGCCCGAAGCTCCGGGCGCCGAGCGGAGGGGGCGGCCCTCCGGCCACAGGCCGCGGCGGACCGAGGGCAGCTGCGGGACCGTGCGGGAGCTCGGAGCACCTCTGACTCCAGGAGAGGGGCCTCTGTCCGCCCACCTCCCTGCGCAGGCCGGACTAGCTACCGCGGCGGAAACCGACCCGGAGACGCCGGGTTCCCCGGCCGCCCGTCCGCGGCGTCAGAAGTAGCCGGAGGCGCCGACGCACCACTTACCGGCGGTGCGCCGGCCGGAGAGAAAGTCCGCAGCGAGCGACCACTCGTCGGCCCGTCCCGCAGGGCGCCGAGGCCCGGGTCCAGAACGCCGGCCCGGGAGCGGCGCGGGACCCGCCCGCCGCGGCGTCCGTGTGGGAGCGGCCAATCACAGGCAGGGCACGCGCACCGCCAGCCAACCCCGGACGGGCGCGGGGCCGCGCACCCCTCCTACCCCCTCCGCCGCGCAAGTGCCTTTCCTCGGCGACGTCAGGTTCCCTGGCCGCCGCCCCTGTACGAGCCCCTTGCGCTGTGAGGGGGCCCAGGAGGCAGTCCCAAGACGGGTCCAAGGGTTGAGGAGCTCGGTGCTGCATTAGCGGAGGCCCGCTGGCTGTCGCCCTAGGAGCCCCTTCCGTTTCAAGCTTCCGCTCTGACTGGCGGCCCTTCAGAGCGAACCTTGTTCTTCCTAAGGGTAGCTCTGGACCTAATGCTATTCATTTGCCAGTTCTCCGTGCCCCAGTCCGTGAGATCAGCCGTGTTCGGTTCTGTGACCCAGTTCAGCGCAGGGCTGAGCACACATATGCAGTGGACTCTGCAGCTTGCTGCAAGATAAGCTACCTCTCCTGGCTCCAGGCTGCAGATACTGGTAGTCACAAAAGCTCTCCTGAGTTCCCCTGGCAAACTCGCATCCTTCAATACTTCAGCAGGCAGCTGGCTTCTTATCACTATTGCCTCAACCCACCTTCAAGTTAGAAGCAGATACTGGGAGCTGGTAGAGTAGAAGTGGAATCCCTGGTCACAAACAGTCATTTTAAAAAAAGTTGAAAACTTTTTCAAACAACTGGTACCCTTCCCTCATATAAATACAGAGTCACAGATATGCACATACACTAGATGCTACTTAAGGCAGTGATTTTGGTTTTTCTTTGTACTCACAGCACCTTGCCTCTTTCCTGATACTTAAATGTTTACTGAATAAGAAGAAAAAAGCACATTTTATCTGCATGGAAAATAATCAGGAGTCCTCCAGTTGAAGTCCAGTTCTAAATAATTTCATTGTTGGGACTGATAATTTTGTGGATCCTTCTGCCAATGTAAGGGCCCAGTCCATGGTTGAAACTCTGAAGAGTGAGGCCCAGAAAATTCCTGAAAGAAATAGGGCCATGAGCCAGAAAGAATAAATGAGGTAACTGAGGTCTGAGCTGGACCCTCTGTAGCATCTGGATCTGAAGAAATGGCTGCCTTAACATAATAGTGAATGGATTAATTGAAACAAGACACTTAAAACATTTATCGAGCATCAACTTTTTGCAACACTTCGGGCTGGATGCTGGGTTACAACCATGAACCACACTCCATGTGATCTTAAGAAGCTCAAGATCAAGTTGGCTGATCAAGTTGTTTGTCCAGAAGTCCACTGTGAAGTTAAAACAGTTAATGGGGAGGTCTTTTTCATTTGAAACTTGCAAGTGTCCCTAACTATGACTGACCATCAAGGGCCCTGGCAAAAGGGTACCTTAGGGTTGCCGGGGGAGGTTGTTTGTGTTCACCAAAGGAAGGCTGGGCAGAGAGGTTTTGAAGACAGATCAGCCCATTGTCCAGGCTTAGAGACCCTCCTTCTCAGCCTCACTCACGGTGCCTTGTTTGAGCAAAAGGCAGACAGGTGTGTGCAGGGAAGGCTCTGTCTTGGATGTTCCACTGCTGTAACCACAGACTACAACCCTCTCCATGAATCCAACACAGACCAGGGCAGCAAGGTGAGTGGCTAACTGGGATGTTGTCTGACCCATGGGAGAGGAATGGCACCAAAAGAGAAGCAAGGGCTGAGAACTGCTTGGGGGATGGGGTGCCATGCAGGGAAAGAGGTGAAAGACCAAGGGCATTGAGGAAGTAGGGCTAAGGAAGAGGAGGGGGAGTGATAACAAGCTATGGGGCTGAACTGTGTGGAAGGAGGCTAAGGACTATTTTGCATGTCATGCAATCTGCCTTGCTGCGACATCCCAGATGATTTTCTTCTCTGAGAAGTATGAGTTACAGCCTCACTAAGTGTCATACAATCTTAAATCTGAACTTTAAAGGGGAGGAGATAGCTGCCTGTGGTAGTGGCACAGCAGTCAGAAGAAAAACTTGGGAGGGGCGGGGGAAGGAGGTTAAGAGGAGTATGACTCAGACAATGGGAAGTTGACCAGCTCCACCTAAAAAATCTCTTATAATAGAATTTAATAGCTCTTGCTCTTCCATTATTCTAGTTTGTCTTTAGTTTCCAGAAGGTAAGGCTGACAGTTACCTGGGGTCCAAGTAGGGGAATTTAGGGTCCCCCTCCGCCATCCACTCAGTGCTGGCCCAAGCTAAGAGAAGAAATCCTGGCTGAGCACATCAAAGCTGCAGGCTTTTGTTAATACCCTCGCTTAGACAGGGGAAGGCAGTCAGAAATGGAGGGTGAGGTGAGTCTCTTAGACCTCTTAGCTAATACCTAGAATTATATCTAGAGGAGGTGGAAAGCCTTTTTAGAAGTACTCCTGGGTGGCTGCAAGTCAGTGGAAGCAAGAGGTGGAACATAGGGGAGTCACCAGGAGTATATATTAGCCCTCAGGTGTCCCAAAAGACTGAGCAGCAAAGAGCAGAGAAAAGGGAACAACTCTAGAAGCAATGGAAAGGAGGAATAGTAGGAAGAAGACCAAGCAAGAACATGGCGGGACAGCTTCAGTGTGAGATGCCATGGGTGTGAATATAGCTGGATATATGGATGTATGTGTGTGGGTAAGATGTTTTCAAAAAATAAAAAAATATATTTATATATTTTTTGTTATTTATAGTGTTAAAAAACCCAACAAGCCAAAAATAGAGGCATTTGCCCCTGCTTGGACAGCAAACCAAGACTTAATTACGTTTTAATGTATCCCAGGAATGAGACCCTTTAACAGTTTATCTGAAATTTCCTTATCAGCACTAGTGAGGTAGTCTATGTGGTAAAAACCCTGCCTTTCCCTTTTGCCCCAAGAGAAAATGCCCTGGCCTGAAAAAAATATCCTTCTTTTCTTGGCTAATAACTTGACCTATCCTCCTTCCCATAGAAATCTTCCATTTTGTACAACCCCTTGGAGCATCTTTCTATTTGCTAGATAAGATGCTGCCCAATTAATGAATTGCTTAATAAAGCCAATTAGATCTTCAAGTTTATATGGCTGAATTTTGATTTTTTTTAACAGATTTGGTGGCACTGTCAGAACTGTAAGTGAACTTCTGATGGCTCATGGGGACAATGAGGAACCAGGCATGGTATTCCACGAACCCTTTTGAGTTCTCTGTCTTTCAACCGGTTTCTGAGGGCAGTTGGTGAGTTCCTCTCAGTTGAGTTCCACTCTGTGTTGAGCTCCTGATCTAACTGGCTTTCCAGTATGGAGTTAACAGATCAGTGTAGACTAACAGAAGATGCTAACAGGGAGCCAGTCCTCAGCCCCTGATTTAGGCCACAATTTGGTTTTGGCATCCCTTCCCCAGTTCCAGTTAGTGGTCCCCCATTTACTGGAGTTTTCTGGTTCAGTCCTTTTTTCAGTTCCAGTCTGTAGGTCTCCATTAATGGAGTTCACTGGTTTAGTCCATGCTGGAAATTACTGGAGATGTACACAGTCTTCCACTGGTCCTGGTAATGTTTAAACCCCAGCCCTTGGTTTTGTCCTTGGAGTCCATGTTGTGAATTGCTAATGGTTTAGTCTGCAGTTCTCCATTTGTTTGAAATCAGTCCACCGGCCCTGTTCTTTGAGGCCTGCTGATTCAATCCTACCCCCAGTACCTACTTTTTTGGTTCCTGCTGGTGTCCATAGTCCCATTTCCCCATTTAATGTTGGTTTCTGTTAATGTTCACTTAAGGTAAAGGCTACTGATAAAAGAAAATCTCAGAAGCCAGAGAGCTTATGTATTGGTTTAGCTCCAAGAAACCCCAATGGGTAGCTATAGAAATGGGATCCAAAGAGTTGAGTGCGCCATCTTCTGGCAAACCTGCTTGTTTTTACATGTAAGAACTAGAGTCCTGGAAATTGCAGATATCTAGCAAGATGGCAAAATTTTACTAAAGACAACCTAGAATTCCAATGGCCATTATAGGAAATGTTCCAGATAGATAAAGCCATCTAAAAAGTGCACTTCAAACCAAAGGCTCCCAAACAGAATGGGGAGTGCCTACGTTAGTTAATATGCAGAGAAGCCTCCAAAAGTTAAAAAAATTCCAGAATAGCTTCATTGAAAAATTCACTGTAAAAGGCTAATGAAAAATTGAAGAGATAAAAGCTACCTAAAACAAAAGCTTACAACCCTATTCTTCAGGGATTAGAAACAAGTGTTTTTGTCTTGTAAGTCCCAGCAGTGCCAAAGGTGTGTCTCTAGAAATTCAAAATTCACCTGCCCTTTTTGCCTGTCCCCCAGATTTAGTCTATTCCTCTTAAAATGCTTAAAAAGATCAGGGCATTGGAAACAGAATTGTCCTGCACTTAATCTGTGGCTTTTTAATATTTTCAGTCCCGGTCTTCTTTAGGACTGGAGAGCCATTCTTTGAGGTGCAAACTTTATGGAGGAGTTCCTCATTAGAAGGAAAAAAAAGAGAAGGTATTTGGAAATTGAGCTACAATGTCCTGCCACATATATTATTAAAAACAAAAGCTATAAAATCTTTACATCTGTTTGTGTATTTCTATGTATATCCATTTATGTATATATATATATATATATATATATATATATATATATATATATATATATATATATATATAGAAAATATGAGATATTTTTCTATGTCTGGATGGTATTGCTAAAATTAATTTGTAAAATAGTTCTATTTATTTGGCTTGAAGGCAAGCACTTGTGAAAACTGAGCATTCTAAAACTCTCAGAAAGATAGAAACTAACCCATATATTTTTCAAGTTCATTTGATCTGGGGTAATCTTTAATAAATAAAAGTGAGTTTAAGTTTGTTGACTGAATTAAAACAGACATGTTTTTAGAGTTATCAACATTGAGTATAATGCAGATAAACAATGTTTATTTTACCTGAGTTTAACATAAATTTATCCACTTTTGGCTTCCTATTACAAGAAAAACTAAAGATATTTGGGTCTGCTAGTAATCATATTTTGTGCCATGCTGAGAAATTTACTATAAGACAGCATATACTTCCAGAAATGATGAAAAGTGTTTGTAAATCTGTCAAACCACAGAACACCAAAATAGTTCAACGTTGTTTACTTCTTAGTTCTCACTAGAAATTAAAGTTTTCAAGGGTTAAGAATTCTAATTAATATATGTAATTGAAACTCCAAGAAATAATAAGGGAAACATCTCCATATGCAAGGGAAGTAAAATGTGTGTTTTTGGTAAAGGAAGTTGTAAAGAATGAAGATGCATTTTTTGAGGGGAAAAATAATTGAGGAAAGTTTGTGAAAAAGGAATCTTTGGAAAGGAATTTTATGTGTGGTGAGGACTGACTTAGACTGTAGTGAATAAGTTTTAATATCAAAAGTTGGAGGATCATTACCCAACCTCCTTACTCCTTGGGTGGTGTAACTGTGGTACGTTCTACAGTGTCTCCAGGAGCTCTCTACTCCCAGTGACCCCTGAGATAACCTGCCCACTTTGTTGTCTTCCTTTCCTTCCCTTTTTCACTTCCCAGCACCCCTACCTACTATTTCTTCCTGGGATCACCTGCCAAATAAAATACATTTGCACCTCAAAGAATGGCTCTCCAGTCCTAAAGAAGACCTAATACAATTTCATGTTTTAGGTCTGCTTCTGGGGCATTTAACCTAAGACAAGTCAGATTAGCTGCTAAGAAAATTCTCAAATAACTTCTCCATATGGTTTTATTCCTCTCTATGCAGTTGCAGTTTTGGATGACAGAGTCTATTCTTCCATGGTATTGAGGGCTGTTTGTTTTGTCAATAATAACTGCCTTTACCAATAACTTAATAAATAGCTTAAATTGATATCTTCCTGACATTTAACTGTAATCTGGGATAACAGCTGATTATAGAATATAGACCTACATGACTAAGAATAAGGATAATTATCACATCTATCCAAGTATATGATCTGATATATTTAAAGCATACAGAATATTTAACCATAGAAACATATATAAGTAGTAGATACTCAAAAGGTCACTATTATTGAAGGCTATATGCTAGTTATTTTATATTTATTCCATTTTCACAATATCTCCTCAAGGATCTATCATATCCATCTAACAGGTGAGGATATTGAGGCACAGATTTATTTGCCTAAGGACCTAAGCTGAGATCTGAATCCAGGTGTAGGTTCAGAACACAAAAGTCCTCACTTTTTTCCTTGAACTCTATCAATGTAGCATCCACTTTACCCAAAAGTTTGGGAACATTTCACTTTTGAATAATCTGGTTTAGTGTCCCCTCCAAATATTTATGGACCCCTTGTAGTATGGGGACTGATTTTTTAATTCAGAATGTACTAACACATACATTCACTTACACATATACCTAAGTATCCACAAAAGTATATTTATATCTTCTTTGGACATTTTTTAATGGAATTTTTTTTGGTATTGAGTTTTATGATTTAGGAAGTTATCTGTAATCAGATAGATGGTTTGCAAATATTTCCTCCCGTTCCCAATGTTATTACCTTTTCATTTTGCTGATTGTTTCTTTTTCTGTTATGCCTGCTCAACTTAAATAATGGCAGAGATTATTTTGCTTCTCACCGTATCCTCAGTGCCATGATTGTACCTGGCATATATTATGTGCTGAGTACATTTCTGCTGAATAACTGGAAGAAGAAATTGCTGTGGAAAGTGAGTGAAGTGTAACGAGGCTGGCTAGGAAGGGCCTTACTGCCTGTGCCCATCTTATAACCAGAACTCAAGGCAGAAAAAAATGGAAATATGGGCAGAAGGAAGGGGGAAGGGTTTGCCTCCACTTTGTCTCTTTATGGAGTCCATCCCAATCACGAGTGATTATTGAGGATCAGTTCCCTGCCAAGAAGGATCTCAAAAGAACCTTTCTGCCTATTGCTGGGGAAATAGGACCATGCATCCTTCCTGAGTGGCCAGTCCAAATAGGGATAGGGGCAGTCCCAGACAACTGGTGATGAGCAGAAAGTTGCTTGTAGTCCCTCTGTGCTGAGATGAGAAAAGTAGGGCTGATTTCCTTCTAAGACTTAGTTTTTTCTGCCATCCATTTCCTTGGCTCTCTGGACAGGGTTTGCCAAATGGAAGCAGATAGTGATGTTTTTGAAAGCTTCCCTCTGTCTATAAATAGCCTTGCAAGGTGGGCTAGTCCTATACCCCTTCCCCAATCTGCAGGGATGTGGGATGATGGGCACAGACAGTTAACACCCAGTGTAAACAATACAAATGGAGTGCTAAATCTTTTCAGAGATAGTCATAGAAAGTCTGTAGAAAAGACTTTCCTGTTAAGACACAGCAAATACAGAGGTGCAGGGGCGCAACAAAATATGGAGAGGTCACAAGTGCCAGATCATGCCAGGCTTATTCCCCTTAAACTAAAAAGTTTGAGTTTTGACTTTATCCAAAGGATAAAGGGAAGCCACAGTGGAGTTTTAAAACAGGAAGTGATGTGTTTAGATCTGAAAGTATACTAAAGAATAGGGATTTGTGATTTTCAACAGATTTAGTAGCCACAAAGTTTCCTACCGGATGGTCACTCGTGAACATGTGTGCCTCAGTGTGATTTGAAGAATATGAAAGCAAGAAAATATTTGTACTTGTTCAGTACCTTTTATAATCCCTTTTCTTCTTCCAATTAAGATTCCATTCTAAGGATTTCAGATCTTTGATGAGCCCATTGTTTTCTGTAATGATATAGAAGATTCTTATGGACATACTGTGGTTGGGCATGAACATCTACTTTCCCTTAAAAGGGAAAGTCTTTAAATTCTTAAAGTCTTTCAGAGTTTGACCCTCTAACTTTTAAGATCTTTGCTCTCAATCATGAGTGTGCATGAGAATAACAAATGATTCAGAACTTTGAAACACTGCTGTAAGTGATTGTTATTCAGCCAGAACTGTGAAACATAGTCTTAGAAGTTAGAACTTGGGACCTTCCGAGACAATACAGTAATAAGGAAGCCATTGTGTAATAATGCTAAGAAAAGATTGGAATTCAACATTGCACCCAGGAGTGTTCTGGCCAGATGGAAGCATAACTTCAATTACCTCTTCCTAATTTTGTGTGTAAAAAAATTCAACCAAGAAGGTAAAGCTTAACAGAAATATACAATCCTGTCACTCTGTGTCACACAAAAATAAAGTTAAAATTTCTTTTAAAATCTGGAATTTCTGTGAATCTTGCAAGAAAGGTAGAAGACAGCTGACCTCCTTTGGAGGAAAGCTCTCATGAAACCATGCTGGAAGACTCTCATTTCAGAGCCTCCAGTGCTTGGCACCTGTGGAAAGAGCTCTGCCTCATGCTTCCAGGGATCTTACCTTGTTTGAGAGTATGGGCTGGCTAGCTCACCTGTGCCATTCCTTGTGATAACCTTCCTAGAAAGAGGTCCAATCTACTCTTTGCTGAGGAGGTGGAACATCATAAGAACTTACATCAGCTAAGAATAGTGATTTATCAGACCATCAGGCATAACCATGAGCAGAAAAAAGGGAAGTTAGTGATGTGGAAAATATCGCAGGTTGAAAAAAAGAGAACAAATCTGAGAAATAAGATCAAATGACCCAGTAAAAAACAGGGCAGGAATGAGAGAACTATAGAAATAAATGTATAGCATCAGTGAAAGCTGAGAAAATCCTGTTATCTTAAAACAAGAAGATTGCTACAGAAGAAAAGCAGTGTCTAAACAAAATGAATTATTGCAAATGATAATGAAAAAGCAGAATGTGCAAATTTTTTTGGTGGAAACTTGCTTGGTTTTGAACCAAAAGGGGGAAGAGTTACTATTTTCTTGAAGCCCTAAAACTCCAAGGTAGAAACTAAAAAGAAACAAACAAAAGCTGAATAGGGACAGAACAGTCATTGTCTTTCTGCACAGCAGTCTGAGAGAATCTTTCACGTTAGTCATACATAGTTCTTTGTTTTTCAGCAAATCTATAGAGTTGGGCCAAAAAGGATAAGAAACATGGAGGGCACATAATTCCAGAAGGAAGGAAAAGAGGGGGTGGAGCATATGGAGTAAAACCAACAATCAAGGCAATAGCTAGGAGGAAATTTCCATAAGTCAAAGAATCAAATGGGAAGATTTACTCACTCCATCAATAAATAAAAGATCAAAACCTAGATATTTTCAGAAGAAATTTCTGATCTTGAAGATAAAAGAAACTATACAGCATGTATCTAGACAGATATACTTACAAAGTAATGCTCAATCATACTGGCTAGTGTGTAAGCTCCACCAAAGCATTTGTTCTGTGTATTGATATATTTTTGTCAATTAGAAGAGTGCCTGAAACATAGATATTCATGGATGAATTAGCTGACATTAAGTTATCAATCTCTACCTGAGGTCATGTAAATATTATTTTATATTACTCTGGGAAGTTTAATTACTTTGCCTTTTATAGTTATACATACAATCCTAAAGAATTGATGCTGGTGAATGCTATGAGGTTAGGGTTCAAATTTCATTTTTTTCCATATGTATATTCAGTAGTTCCAATACCATTTATTAAAAATACCCTCCTTTTCTCATTACTCTGTAGTGCTCTTTGTCATTCAAAACTGGCCATATGTGTGTGGTGAGCTTCTGGAATTTTATTTCTATTCATTGGCCCAACTGTCTATCTGGGACTAATATCACACTTTATAATTACCATAACTTTATAATAAGTCCTGGTATTTTATATATCAAATCTTCCCAGTTAGTCCTTTTCCTTAAGAATGTTGTGACTCTTTTCAGCAATTTACATTTTACTATAAAGTTTTAATTAAGCTTACCAAGTTCTACAAAATAACCTGTTAGGACATTATTGGGATTGCATTGATCTGTAGAAAAATTTAGGTAAGTTATTAAATTCTTCACATTATTGAGTTTTCCAATAAAAAACATAGGTTTTTCTTCCATTCACTTAGATCTTAAGGATACCTTCTGTATTCTGTGTAGAAGTTCCTCTACATACTTTGTTGGATTTACTCTTAGATATGTCATTTTTCTTTGCTATTATAAGTGCTGTTTTTTTTAAATGTCTATTTTATACAGAAACATAGTGGAATTTTGTACATTGATTTGTATTCAGCCACCTTTATATATTTACTTATCAATTCCAATTATATACCGTGGGTTCTTTCAGATTTTTCTACATATACAGCACTAATACACAAATAATGATTATGTAATTTTTGTCTAACTCTCATGCCATATGTTTTCTTTTCTTGCCTTATTAAAGTTTCTAACACAAGAAATCATTTCTATTTTTAAGTATAACCGAGCTCTCTTTTCATGAGAGGGAGATATTTGTGGCTTTGTATTGACATCTCCATCAGTATTTCCAAAAAAAAAAAAAATAGCATTACTCATCCGTCAATGGAATTTGGATACCCTAGGAACCAAAGAGAACATTTTCTTATGGGAAGGATTTCCTTGTAGAACCAGCACCTAAAATGGAATCAAGAATGGTTAGTATGTAGAAGAGGGGAACAAAGAGGTTGACCATTCCAGACACAGCCAGAGTCTGAACAAATGCTTGGAAGTGCATCTAAGGAAAGAGAACTTTCATTTGAGGAACTGAAAGAACGCCAGGATAGGACCATACTTAGTGACTGTTGATGTGTCATGAGATGGGGCTGGGGATTATCATTATCAGCATGTTCATACTATTCAGGGCCTCCTAGGTCAAGAATTTGGGTACATCCTTGGCAATAGTTCTCCATTGTTGTTTGGCCTGTAATACTCCGCTTACATTGAATGATTTTTTCCCCCTTCTTTCTTGTGAAAAATACCCAAACAAAAATATAGGGATATTCTGTTATTTTTAAAGTCATACCATGGCCCACTTTACTAAGTAAGATACTATTCTTACTACTGTAGCAAATGAAAAAAATGCCTGAAAAGTTTCCATGAAAATATCTCCATTCAAAAATTGTGTCAGCTTGGTACTTGATATTACCACCAAAAATTTAAGGGGGTTTGCTCATTAAACATGCCTCAATATAAGTAATAGAGTTCAGAGTTTCGAATGAACATCAACAAGAGGACCAGTATTAAGAGTCAATGAAAGTGGTCTCTGTGAACCTCATCTTTTACACATACACATCAGTCAGTATCCATTCCCCCTACAAATATAGTAGGATAAGATCTGCTCAGAAGTATGAAAAAATCATTAATCTCATAATATTAAATGCCTTAAGTGAAACAAAGGGATAAGAGAAAAGCGGTCCAACAAAGATTAAGGGTCAGGAAAACTCTTAAGGAAGGATGTTTAAACAGACATAAGCAGGCTAAGAGTTAATCAGAACAGAGAGTAGGGTAAGTGCTCTTTTAATGGGGAAAAACATAGTGAAAGCTGAAGGGTAAGAGAAAGCATAGCACATTGAAGTGGTGGGTAATTCCAGTGTGCCTGGGACTTAGTATACAAAACTGAAGGTAGACTGGTTGGAGATGGGGATGGAGAGATATACCGAGATGGCCCATGGAGACTTTATCATCTGTGTTAGGCAATGTGAACTTCAACCTTTCATTCTAAAATCAATGGGGAGACACTAAAGACTGATTAGTGTTTGGAAGATCGTGCTGGCCACAGTGCAGATAGTAATTGGTAGGAAAGATCTTCTGTGAGGCTGACCAGCGAACAAATTATTCTGATGATGTGGACAGGAGACTCTCTTGGCTTGGGCTAGAGTAAAGGCAAAGGAGATGGAGGAAACTTTTCTGAGTCACAGGGTATCTAGGAGGTAAAATAAGGAGGACTTGATGACTGATTGGATGTGGTTGGAGAAGCTGGTGAGAGAGAGGGAGAAGGCAGAGGTGATGGATTTCAGGTTTCCAGCTTGGGCAACTGTGACAGGGAACAAAAAATATAGATTCAGGGCATAGACTGGGGATCAGAGATAACGAGCTTAGTTGTAGGTGTTGAGTTTGAGGTACCTGAGGGACACCAAAATGGTGATGTCCAGTAGACATTATCGTGCCTGGAGTTCAGGGTATTAGTCTGTCATCTCTGGGTGATAGAAGGTGTGGAAGCACTAAGATTGCTCATAGTTACTGTATACAGCGGGAAACACAGGCTATGGTCATACATAGCCTTGAAGAACTCCATCAGGAATGTGAGAAGTAAAGGACAGAGAGCCTCTCAATTAACCCCAAGCTGTTGACATTTACTTGCGTTCAATCTCCTCTAGATACAAATACGCATTTAAAAAGCTCTCCTTAGGGCTATCAGTCCTTCACGTATCGCCCATTTCACTTTCACATCACATACAAACTTCTTAAAAGAGCTGTCTGCATCCAGTTTTTCCCTTTCTTCCCAACCCACTCCTTACTCTGCTGCATTCAAGATTCTTTTCCCACTGCCCCGCCCTGACAATTCTTCACGGCGTAACCAGGGCCGTTTACTTTTAGTTTGAGGGCGGCTTGATCTCTCAGCAGCCTTCTGTCCTGCTGTCTGTTCCTCCTCCCAGTGTATCTGCTTTCTCTCGCTGTTGTAGCACTATCTCAACTAGGTTTCTTCCTACTTCACTGACGCTTCCATTTGTTTTGAGTCATAATAGCGAACACAGACATTCACTGTAGGATTGCTAATATTTCATTTTATATTTCACACCAAACTCTTGAAGCTAAAGGTGGTCATACTGTTAGTAAATGGTTGGACTGAGATTTGATCACAAATCTTTCCTGAGAGAGCACCCCATTTAAATTACCATTCTGTATGGTCCCATTTCTGGGGCGACAGGTGAGCTATGATTAGTCGCTCAAGGAAGAAAGAGTTGGCTTGAGCGGGAGGGCTCGCTAAGGGGCAGCCAACTGCCGCGGAAGGAGTCAGATTCAAGGTCCTTGCGTCAGTCATCTTCAGAGCCATGGCCTTCTCAGCCACGCGGCTGCAACTCCCGAAAGCGACACACGGGGGCAGCATCAAGAAGCAGATGGTATCGAGAGGCTGTTTCTGAGCACAGGTCTGGATCCCCTCGGATGGTGCGCTCTGGGCGTGAACACGAGAATCCCTTGATGCGCACCCACGCCACCATCCCAGCTCCTTTCTTCCGGCGCCGGTCTCCCCCCTCTTCCTCTTTTTAACGCACGGCGCTCGCCTTCCCTCTAGACTCCTTGGCTGGCTTAGAATAGTTAACAGAGTTCAGTCACTTTAGGTAGGAGTCAGGGCGCAGATTTCTTTGGGCTCCTGTGCGGGGCGCCCCCACGCGGCCCAGGGTAATTCAGTCACCCCTCACACTCCCTAGGGCCCCAGAGAAGCTATATATGGGCGGCGGTCTTGGGTGGAGGCAGTGCTGATGAGTGAGCCAGGCTCAGCCAGGGCGGGGAGGCTTGCCGGGGTGACCACGGGCGCATTGCCTGAGGAAGCCGGGACCTTTGCTCAGGACAGCCTGGTGCTTGGAGAGGACTGCCAGCGCGCTCGCTTCTCAGATTACAGCAGCTGGATCCCAGACCTTGCTCAGTGACCTGTCCAACGAGGAGTTTTTTCAGACCACCGTGAGGCCCATTTCAAACTTTGTCTATTTCTTGTGCCAGAAAGGACCCCCGAGTTCTAGCCCTTCACTGAAGAAACAAGGAAAGAAGAATACCCAGGGGGAAAAAGGCTTGTGGTGGCAGTGGTGGTGATTGCTAATGAGGAAGGAAACCGAAAAGCTGAGCTGGAAAGTTAAGTTGCAGCCACACTGAAGGGCCTTGAACGCAGACTATGTAGTTCCAACTTTATCTTGAAGATTTTGGGAATCACCTGAACCTTGCTAAATAAGCCTGTCATGTCCAGTTATGTTACTTAGTTGGCAGAGATGTGGAAGGTGGATTGAAATACCTGAATTTGGAGGCAGGGAGTTGAGTTAGGAAGCATTTTCATAATCAGAGCAGAGTGAATGATGTAATGAAGTTGGGAGGGAAAGAGGGTGTGCTAAATGAAAAGAAAGGCCAAAACAGATTAACTGGAAAAGCAAAATCACAAGTGGAGGTGAAAGAGCAGAAAAATCAAGATGGGACGAGCGGCTTTGAGCTGGATCACTTGGGTACTGGGTGGTACTCTTTGGAAGAGGTCCTACTGGGGGCAAGACGAATATGAGGCCCATAAGCTATCCCAGTAGGAATATGGGTCTGGATCTCAGAGACTCGGAGCGAGTGGTCCTGTAGAGAATGGAAGTTGAGCCTGGATGTTAGGTGATTGCCAGGGAGAGCAGTGGATGAAGAGGCATGTGACCATGGGCCCCGGGCAGCAGCACAGACTGGCTTTCCTTCTGTGTCTCAGCTACATCTGGTTTTCATGTCACATCCCAGCCAGACACAATCTGGGACTGATTTCCATGTGGGCTTTGAGAATCCTCATGAAAGATTCTGTTTTGCTCTTTGTTGGAGGCTGGAAATGATAGACTTTCTTTGCCTCTTTTTCCCTGCTTCCCAGAACTGCTTTTCCCAAATTTCTCTGATGACAAAAAAGTCATCTGAGAAGGGAATTACTTTTTAGACAGATTTCTGAACCCCTTCCCTGGAAATTCTGATTCTCTAGGCCTGGAGTAGGACGTGGGAGGACAGTAACTGCTTCCGATGAATCTGTCAGGGAAATTTGAGAAATGCTCCTCAGATTTAAACACAAACCTGTCCCTTGAATTCCAGTCCCAGCAGGAGCTCCTGCTTCCTGTGCTAAATCAGTTTAGAGTGGGTCTTACAGGCAGCCACAGACTGGGTTTCAAACTCTGGACCCAACGTAGCCCACTGTGCTCCAGAAGAGCTAGAGTCAGCATTGGAGGTTCCGTGCAAGGTCCTGTCTGCTCTGCTGGGGAAGTGACAGGAGCAGCACCCTGGTCAGCAGCATCGGGTCTGGAAATGAAGAGCTGCTGTAAATATTTTCTGAGTGGGTCGTCACACACAGATTAATGAGGCCTCTAGGGAGGTGTGTATAGGGAGAACTCTAGCAGCAAGAGGCTAGAACTTGGTCTTTCTGTTTGTTACTGTAAGGACTCCAGTGCCCTTTCCTTGTATTCCTGTCCCTCCTCGGAGCCATGATGGAATGTTGTTTCTCCTTTTCCTTCTCAGAGACCCTGGCCTTGGGGTGCAGAAACCTTAGTTGTTGATTTTTGTCATGGCCACTCCAAATGGAACCCTGGTCCACCCAGCATACTTCTTACTGGCAGGCATTTCTGGCCTGGGGCCTAGTGTACACTTTTGGCTGGCTTTTCCACTGTGTTTTATGTATGCCTTGGCCAATGTGGGCAGTGTGGCCATTGTGCTCATCATCCATGTGGAAAGGCGCCTGCATGCACCCATGTGCCTCTTCCTGGCCACGCTCTCCACCACTGACCTGGCCCTCTCCTCCATCACCATGCCCAGATGGCCAGCCTCTTTCTGACAGGCATCCTGGAGATCGAGTTAAATGTGTGTCTGGCCCGGATGTTCCTTATCCATGCTCTGTCAGCCATGGAGTCAGCTGTCTTGCTGGCTATGGCTTTTGACCATTTTGTCCCATCTACCACCGGCTGCAGCATGCTTCCATGCTTACAGGGCCTACTGTCACCAACATTGGAATAGCTGCCTTGACCAGGGGATTTGCATTCTTCTTCCCACTGCCCTTCATCCTGAAGTGTCTCTCATACTGCCAAACACATACCATCACACACTCCTGTTTGCACCAAGATATCATGAAGCTGTCGTGTACTGACACCATGGTCAGTGTAGTGTACGGACTCCTCATCATCCTCTCAGCCATGGGTGTGAACTCCCTCTTCACTGGCTTCTCCAGTACCCTCTTCCCAAGGGCTGTACTGAATCTGTCCTCTTGGGGGAAGCACTCATGGCTTTCCGCACCTGCGTCTCCCATCTCTGTGCTGTCCTGGTCTTCCACGTGCTGCTCACTGGGCTCTCAGTGGTGTACAGGCCGGGTGGCCCTACCTCCCTGCACCATGAGATTGTGGCTGACATCTGTCTTCTACTACCACCCGTGGTTAACCATGTTGTTATGCAGCCAAGACCAAGGAGAACCATTCACGGTCCTCCATAGAGTCTCCCAGGGTGGCAGGTGAGCAGGATCACCTTCCTGTGTCCTCAGTCCCTGCCAAAGATGGCAGGATTAAGATTCTGCTGAATGTCTTGGTCACTGGAGTCTCTAACCCACTGGGCTGTCTGCTTCCAATTATCAAAATAGATCTTGGATTTCTGTTTCCACGAATGTGTCAGTACGTGAGAACTTAGGATGCATCCCGGACAGGCCGTGCTGGAGAATGATCACCCTAGTTTTTCTGCCAAGGCATCCTTGCCTTATTCCTCTCGTCCAACTAGGAAACACATAGTTTTGACATGAGAAGGCTGTAGATGCCACAGCTCATGAGTCATTCCAGTTTTGATGCATGATTTTAATTATTCTTGTTCCCAATCACCCGGTGAATCTGTGTTGGCTATAAAACTTTTTTCTTGGACTCCAAAATGGCTGGGTGTTAATAATTGAAGAGTGGGGAGGGAAATGGTAATAGGAGAGGAGACAGCTAATATGAAGTGTTTATGTTTCTGTATGCATGTTAGTATAATTATGTGGAATATACCAATGTATATCTGTTTTACTCTCCTGGAGACTATTTGTCAATAAAGCTGCTGTGTGTTTGGCTTGTGGCTGTATGTAGTTATGTTTATGTGCCTATAATGTGATTTTCAGTGTGTCTGTGTGTACATAGAATACATGCCAGTTGTGTCTTGGTGAGTGGCAGCTGTGTTTTGGCAAGTGTATCTTATAAATAATGTGTCTGATTGCACATCTATTGTTTATGTGTCTTCTGTTAGTTTATTTGATATACATCTGTATGAGTCTGTTGAACAATAGCTTTGTGTGTATCTGCTGAAAATGTTACTTCTTTTATAGTTGTAATATGTAAAATGTAGAGTATAATATGTAATATATAGAATGCAAAATATTACATATTTTTAGCATGTAGAATATGTAGTATGAATGAGTATGTGCTGTGTGTACTATTGGGATGGCTATACCTTTTGGCATGTGTACAGTTTATCTTTGGGTGTGTGTCTGTTGTGCATAGTATTTGTGATTTGAAATCATTTTGTGTAGTATATGTATCTTTAGTCATATGTAGGTGGGATGTAATATCTGAAGGATATGTGTGTATATTTCTAAATGTGTGTATTTATGTATATATATGCATTATTTGTCATGATTGTATTTTAGGGCATATGTCTGTTGCAAATGTTTTGGGGCACATTTCCTTTGTATAGCAGGTGTGGATATATGGCTCAACAGTGAGTATAGTATCTGTGTTCCTGGGCTCTGAGTGATGAATGGTGTATATATATATATTAGGGGTGAAGGTAGGAGATTAAAGAGGAACTGATTGTGGAAGTAATTTTCAAATTTGAGAGCCATGACTTCAAGAGGCCCAGTTTCTCAGCCTGGGCTCAGCATGGGCTTATTGGCCTCCCTAAGTCCTTGGCTTCCTGCCTTAGTAGCAGGTCACAGTATCTTCCCCTCTCCCTTCCCTTTTGTTGCTAGTCTAACAAATATGTTTAAATGCCCTTGATTTCAGGGAGTTCCTCTTGATCCATTTTTATAACAAGGGTAGGTGGGGGAAGACCAATATGGGACACTGCAAAGACTGGCATCATTTGGGGGCTTCTTACTCTGGGGTATTGAAAGGGTATCTCGCTGTGACACTCCTTACCCAGAACGACTCAGGAGACACGGGCCCACGCAAGAGATTTTATTATCTGAAGGAGAGAGTGGCTGCAGAGAGAGGGAGCAGCAGCGTGGTGCAGAGAGTGGTGCCTTTTATTGTGGCGGATCCGCTCGGCCTGTTGCTTTGGGGGAGGGTCGGGATGTTTAGAGATAAGGCGGGGTAAGCCCAGTCAGCCCCAGGCAAGCCCAGACAGAATTCTCACCAGTTTATGTGCTTGGGACCATGGGGCAAATGGAGGATAAATTACTATATTCTTACATTCCTCCCTTTTCTGTTTTATAAGTGGTAGAGGATTTGGGAAGGGGTGAAGGTTAGTAGGCTTCAGTAACTGCTTCTTGCTGATTAGGGGCGATTAAGCTCATTTTTGTATTGATGGGGGGTGGTCCTCAAATGAGCCCTTGGTCTGTAGTGGCGATGGCATTTTCCAGGTTCAATAAGGATCATCGTCTTTGGAGAGGGGTTGGTAATCCTGTAATATAAGCTGGTTAAAGGTTTGGTTAGAAATTTTTTACATTTGGGCTGATTGCTATGTTTACATAGGGTGGCTGAATTGATAGCATTCTTTGGGGACATATGTGTAGGCAGAAAAGCGACCTGTAGGGCAAAGGGAATCCTTGATGGTGCAATCTTTTGGACAGTCTAAAAGAGAAGAAAGGGCTGGTGTTGGGAAGATAGGTCTGGTGAGAGAGTAAGTGTTGAGACCAGGGTTAATAATCTTCAAGCATGACGCCTGGCGGTTGTAAGGGAGGTCTTAGGACTCCGTGCTGGCAGAAACTTCTTCAGTGATGAGTGGAAGTGGAGATGAGCAGCGCAAAATGCGGAGAGTAAGAGGTCCCGTCAGGGTGGAGGAGTAGGAACCTGTGGGAGATTTGGGGGGAGGGGAATAAGCTGCGACAAATGGCTTAAAGTGGGAGTTGTGTATCCAGTGGGGAAGACCCTCGAGTTTAACTGCAGTTGGCGTGGAAAGGATTACTGTGTATGGTCCTTGCCATTTGGGAGTTAGGGATGGTGTTGCTTGGTGTGGTGAGGATAGGAGCACAGAGTCTCCTGGGCGATAAAAAGTAGGAGAAGTGGGGTCTTGAGGTTTTGGTGTATAGAGGTCAGCGTGGGACCAGAGTAGAGAGCGAATGTGTTGAAGTAAAGGGTTGACAAGATGAGGAGGAAGGATAGGAGGTTCAGAGTTAAGACCTGGAGGAAGCACGGGGTGGCCATACATGAGTTCAAAAGGAGAAAGTGTAGCAGGCTCTTTTGGCAAGGCCCAGAGTCAAAGTAGTGCCAAGGGGAGGAGTTTTATCCAGTCAAGGTGGAGCTCCAGGGATAATTTAGTAAGAATAGATTTGAGGGTTCTATTGGTCCTTTCCACCTTACCTGAGGATTGTGGGTGATCGGGGATGTGAAAATGCCATGGAATATTAAGGGCCTTAGTGGTTGCTTGGGAGCTTTGAGAGATTAACTCGGGGCCATTGTCTGATTGTAAGGCAGTAGGTATCCCAAAGCGTGGGCTACTTTCAGACAGTAGGACATTGGAGACAGTCTGGGCTCATTTATTAGTTGTGGGAAAGGCCTCAACCCATCCTGAAAATGTGTCTACCAGTACTAAAAGATACCGGTGGCATTTTACTGGGGGCATGTGAGTAAAGTCGAGCTGCCAATCAGTCCCAGGAATGAGCCCTCGTGCTTGATGGGTAGGAAAGGCGGATGGTCTAGAAGGTGAGTTGGGATTGACTTTTTGACAGATTTCACATGAAGTGGTGAGTGTTTTGAGGAAGGCAGTTTCTGAATGAGAAAGAGGCAGGTAAGTTTTGAGAAAGTGTTGTAAAGATTGGAGGTTAGGGTGGAATAAGTGATGTAAGTAGGAGAGTATGGCCTCAGTGGAAGGCGGGCCGGTAGTTGTGGGAACGGATTTTTTTGGGCCTGGAATGAGGGCACCTATTATAAGGGCTAATGCTGCCTTTCAGGCTGCCTCATCTGCCCTGTTGTTACCAAGGGAGATGGATGACTGATCTGACTGATGGGAGCGGCAATGTACTAGGCCTATGGCTGTTGGAAGATGTGAGGCTTCTATCAGTGGTATAATGTGTTTGGCGTTGGCGATAGAGCTGCCCTTGGTGTTGAGGAGTCCCCGTTCTTTCCAGATTGCTGCATGGGACAGCAGAATATGGAAAGCATATTTAGAATCAGTATAGATAGTAAGAGAGGACCCCTGCGCTAAAGTGAAGGCTCGGGTAAGGGCAATCAGTTCTGCTTGTTGGTTTGTAGTGTTAGGAGGTAAGGGCTTTGCCTCAATAGTTTTGTCCAGAGAGACAATGGCATATCCTGCCCATCGAACACCCTCATGGATAAAGGAACTGCCATCAGTAAACCAGGTATATGTGGCCTGAGGCATGGCACCCTACTGAACGTGAGAGGGACAGGGTAGGAGTTCATCTAGAGTTTGTAAACAGTTATGGAAGGAGGCTTGTGATCCTGTCTGTGGATCGGGAGGTAATGGAAGAAGAGTAGAGGGATTAAGGGGAGGACAGGTTTTGAAATTGAGGGAGGTGTCCTCAACTAGGGCAACTTGAAGTGATAGAATCCTGCAGGGGGAAAGAGTCTGCAGGCCTTTGTAGGTAAGGAGTTCAGAAAAAGGATGAGGGGAGAAAACAGTTGTGGGTGACCCGAAGGTGAGTTTTTTGGATTCTTGAATGAGGACGGCAGCCGCTGCTAGGGCTCGCAGGCAAGGAGCCCATCCCCGAATAGTAGGATCTAGTTTTTTGGAAAGATAGGCAACCGGGGCAAAGGACGGTCCTAACATATGTCCCAGAACTCCCAGGCGAGTGCAGAGTGGGGGCTTGTAGAAGGGCCAGCTGGAGTCTATAGAAGGGCTTAGCCACGGGTGTCAAGAGGGGCTCAGTGAGAGGTCCTCGGGATGCTTCATATAGGGGGGCCGCTAGGAGTGAAAAGTTGGGGATCCATGAACGAAGGAACCCAGCAAGACCCAGGAAAGATAGAATTTCATCTTTGTTATTTGGAATGGGCATAGTTTGGAGAAGTTTTTTCCTGTCCATGGTAATGGCCTTGTAGCCCGGGGACAGCTGAACTCCCAGGTATGTGACCTGAGCGGCAGACAGCTGAACTTTGGAGGATGAAACCCGATAGCCATGTTCTGAGAGAAAGTTTAAAAGGAGAATAGTATCCTGTTGAGAGGTTTGTAGGGAGGGACTGCACAGGAGGAGATCATCTACATATTGAAGGAGGGTGGAGCTCGAGAGAGTAAGGGATTTGAGGTCTTGTGCTAGAGCCTGTCCAAAAAGGTGGGGGCTATCTCTAAAGCCTTGGGGAAGGACTGTCCAGGTCAACTGAGTAGAAGTCTGGGTGGCAGGATTGGTCCAGGTGAAAGCAAACAGATTTTGAGAGTTGGGATGGAGGGGGATAGTGAAGAATGCATCTTTGAGGTCAAGGACAGAAAAATGAGTGGTGGAAGCAGGAATGGTGGTCAATAAAGTATAGGGGTTAGGGACCACAGGATGGATGGGAGCAATGGCTGCATTAATTACTCTTAGGTCCTGGACAAGCCTGTAAGAACCATTAAGCTTTTTAACTGCCAGTATAGAAGTATTGAAAGGGGAATGAAATTGGCTGGTCATAGTAGCTGTTTGTATAAAAGTTCTTGGATAATTGGCTGCAGGCCCAGTAAACTATTGAGGGGCAGCGGGTACTGAGGTTGAGAGGGAAAAGAGGCGGGGTCTTTAAGTTTGACAATTACTGGGGGGCAGGTGGCGACAGAGGGGGTGAGGGTGTCCCAGACTACAGGGTTGACCAGATGGGGTGGCAGAGGAAAAGGAGAGGGAGGTGGGTTTGCAGCAGGTTGGAGGGCGAGTAAAAGTGGGATTGAAGGCGAGTCGGGGTTGAGGCATGGTTCGGGAGCAAAAGTAATGGAAGCTCCAACCTTGTGTAATAGGTCCCTTCCCATAAGGGGGATGGGGCACTGGGGAATCACCAAGAAGGAGTGAGAGAGGGCAATGCCTCCAAAGATGTAGTGAAGCAGGGAGTTTGTAAAGGTTGGTGAGGTGTGCCCTCTACCCCGACTATAGAGGACTGTGAGAGGGAGTTAGGTCCCCAAAACTCCTTCAGGACTGAGTAGGTGGCCCCGGTGTCCAAAAGGAAAGAGATGGGCCTACCTGCTACCACAATGGTTACCCTGGGCTCCTGTACAGTGATGGTAGTGGTCGGGTGTAGGAGTCCCGGGCACCCTCAATCATCAGTTGCCAGACCTAGAAGGTCTATGTGTGGAGGGTTACAGCTGGATGGCCTGGCACCTCTTGGTGTGTGAGCACAGTCAACAGCCCAGTGTCCCTCCTGATGGCACTTAGGGCATGGAGCGGGGGACTTCCGGGGATTTGGGCAGGCTCTGACCCAATGACCCATTTGACCACATTTGAAGCATGGACCAGGAGGCCCTCCTGGCTGCTTCTTAGGAGGTGAGGATACCCGAGCACCAGTGGTTGGTGTAGGTTGAAAGGCCTTAGCCATCATTTGATATTTTTGTTTACGGGCCTTTTCATCTCTTCCATTATATACTTTGAAGGCCACTGCCAGGACTTCTGCCTGAGGAGTTAAGGGTCCCTTCTCTAGACTTCTAAGTTTAGCCTTAATGTCGGGGAAACTCTGGGTGAAGTAGGTCATTAATAATTGTCTCACATCTGGAGTCTCAGGGTCTAGGTTTGTATATTGTAAAAGAGCTTTGGTGAGGCGGTCTAGGAACATAGAAGGACTCTCAGTTTTATCCTGAATAATCTCTTGGAGTTTTTCATAGTTAATGGCCTTATTGGCTGACTTCCTGAGACCCACCATGAGACAGGTGATAAATTGATCTCGATTGGTGACTTCCCCTGCTGTATTATAGTTCCAATTAGGGTCTTGGTCAGTAACTGCTTCAGCACCAATTGGATGAGCTGGAGTAGTTTGGTGAACCTCATTGTCATGAATTCTAGCCTGTTCCCAGACTCGCCTACGCTCCTTGGGCAAAAGTGTGTTGGATAGGATCATGTGAAAATCATGAAAGGTAAGATCATATGACTGAGTTACGTATGGAACTCTTTTATGTAAGTAGCTGGGTTGGAGGTGAAAGAGCCTAATCTTTTCTCAATTTGAGATAGGTCAGAGAGAGAGAAAGGGACATGCACCCGAATGACACCCTCTGTACCGGCTACTTCCTGTAGTGGGGCTAGGATCTGGGTTTGAGAAGGAGTGACAGGCAGGCTTGGTAGGGGATCTTGGGATGGGAGGGAAACTGGTTGCGGTAGAGGAGGCAGGGTTGTTGCCCAGCCCCTGATGGGAGCTTGTGGTGGGAAACTGGATGGGAATTGAGGGGGAGAAGGCTGGGCAGTTTCTTTGGCAGCACCGTGCGGACTGGGTGATTGAGGAGGAGGAGAAAGAGGAGGTGCCCTGGGGATTTGGGGTCGGTAGGGTGGGGATTCATCAGCGGGGTCAAAGTCAGAAGATGAAGTGGGGTCTGGTTTGTTGGAGGGTGAGGACTTTAAGGCAAGTAGTAGGTGTTTAGGATTGCAGGGGGGACAGAGTGAGGGCTTGGTTCAGAGGTAGGAGAAAGCCTGGATATATGGAATCTCTTTCCATTTGCCCATATGCTCACAGAAGTTGTATAAGTTGTGGAGAATTTTAGGATCTAAAGAGCCACTGGGGGGCTATTTGGACTGATTGTCCAAGGAATATTGTGGCCAGATATCATTACAGTAGCGAAAAGGTTTGAGGTCTGGAGTGAGGTGGAGGGGCTTTAGATTATTGAGTAAGCACCCCAGCGGTGAATCTGCAGGAACAGAGGGGCCAGATACCATGGTGAGAACGAGACCATTCAGAAGTCGCTGAGGCATCCCTGAGTGATTGAGAAGGTCACGGAGAAGACCAGGCACAGTTAGGGGGTCGTCACCACCTCTAACTGTGGGGTCGAGGCGAAAATACAGGGGAGGCTCGGTACCTGGTACCAGGAGTTTTCGAGTCTAGTAGATACGTAGATAAAGGGAGACCGGGCCTCAGTGGATGAGGATTCTCACCATGGGGAGGCAGAGAAGGGTCAACTATGGGGATCAACCGTGACTCTGAAAGTAGTGGTTGGGGGTGCCCCTGTTCCAGAGGAGCCCTTGGGGGTGCTGGACACTCAACGGTCACTTCCCAGGTTCCAAAGGGACATTTAAGTCGACCATGAAGGGGAGACTCACCAAATCGAAGGCCGGTGTTGGGCAAGAAGACGAGCGACCGGGAAAATGGACGGTGAGCCAGTGGAGGAGGATCGGGCAGTGAGGGTTCCCAAAGCAGCTCAGGTTCCTGGAGGAAGAGCAAAGTCAATGGGAGAGCCTCATCCGAAGTCACGGCACCAATGAAAGGGTATCTCACCGCGACCCTCCTTACCCAGGGAAAAAGAGAGAGAGAGAGAGAGAGAGAGAGAGAGAGAGAGAGAGAGAGAGAGAGAGAGAGAGAGGTGAGAGGTGCCTTTTATTGTGGATCCGCTCAGCCTAGGCAAGCCCCAGGCAAGCCCAGACAGAATTATCACCGCCTTATGTGCTTGGGACCATGGGAAAATGGAGGATAAATTACTATTTTCTTTTAGGTATACTTGCTTAATTTCCAGCTTTTGGAATGTGATAGGTCAAAAATGTGTACACTGAAGCATGGTAGGTAGGAAACAAGGTAGGTTCATTTGAGGCAGAGGAAAGAATACTGAAGCAGGACTGTGGGTAAAATTGCTCTATTTCCAGAATCTCTCTCCTGGCTTTAGCGCATCTCCATATCAACAGGCGTTTCCAAGGGATGGAGTGAAGTAGTTCATCTCCATATCATTAGGTAATTACCTGGGCTATCAAGGGCTTATCTGGACCTGGAAAGTTGGGGGAGATCTTCCCTGGCTTCTGCTGCAGTGGGAGAGAGAGAGATGCAGGACTCTCTGACTTCCTGGCTATTTGTAAGCAATAAATGGGTTTTAAACTTTATTTCTCCCTTTGACTGATTTCAATTTCAGCTAGGTATTTTGCCCTAGGATTTCCCTTCCCTGGATTTATAAGGTTAAGATCTTAGACATACCATCAAGTGGCATACCATAGACCCTCTCTGGATCTCCTCTCCTCTTCCCTATTCCCTATAAAGAAACTATAGTAGCAGTGAAACACATATCCTTCAGAAATTATATTCTACCACATATGACTAATACATCACACAAATTGATTTCATATCACAAATACTGTTTGTGGAAAACATAGATACTGTGAACATCCTTTGTAACAATATACTCTAATACTAATACTAATATACTAATTGTATGAGAGTTACAATCTTCTGGCATCCTTGCCAACATTGTCTATATTTTTTATGTAAGCCACTTTATTAGGTGTATAGTGGTATCTCACTGTCTTCAGTTTGTGTTTTTCTAGTGAATAATGATGTTCGGCATCTTTTATATGCTTATTTGCCATTTGTAAATCTTTGCCACTTTTTTATTGGGTTTTTGCTTTGTTATTATTTAGTTTGGATTTTTAAAATTATATGTTGCATACAAGTCCTTTATCAGATACATACTTTGCATTTCTCCCTCATCTGTGGCTGTCTTTTACTTCCCTTAATAGTCTTTTAAAAATCAAATATTCTTAATTTGATGAAGTCCAGTTTTTCAAGTTGTTCTTTTATAGTTCATATTTGTATCTAAAAACTCATCACCAAACCCAAATTCATGAAGAAATACATGTTTGTTTGTTTGTTTCCTAGAAGCATTGTAGTTTTAGGTTTTACATTTAGCTCTATGATCCTTTTTGTGTTACCTTTCATATATAGGATGCAAAGTTAATTTATTCACATATGGATACATGTAAATAAATGTAAACATATGGATATATGTAGTTATTTTAAAACTATTGGGTTATCTCTGGTTAACTATATTGCCTTTGTACATCTGTAGAAAATCAGTTACTATATATATTTATGGGTCTAATGAATCTTTGTTCTGATTCACTGACCTGTTTTTCTGTCTTTAGGCCAATACCACATTGTTTTGATCACCAGCTTTTTAAGAAGTCTTGAAATCAGTTATTATTAATTCTCTAATTTTGTTCCTCACTTTCAAAGTTGGCCTGAATTTTTGTATTTTCATATGAATTTTTAGAGGTAGTTTTAAAATTTCATCAAAATAGTCTGTCACAATTCTTGTTTGTATCATACTGCATCTATAGGTCAATTTAGAGAAAATTGACAGTTGAATCTTCCAACTCAAGGTATAGCTCTCCATTTTTAAGGTCTCCTTTAGTTTGTTTCAGTGTTTTATAGTTTTCAGTGTACAAGTTTTTCACAACTTTCATCAGATTTATCTGTAAGCTTTTTATATTTTTCATGCTATTTTAAATGGTATTATTTACTTAATGTTTATGATTGTCCATTGTTAGTATAGAGAACTATAATTGATTTTTTATATTAATCTAGAATCTTGAACATTGTTACACTCAATCATGATTTCCTCAATTTTTGCCATTAGATTTTTTAATTTTTAGAATACATAATTTCCTAGACAATCTGAATAAAGACAGTTTTACCTCTTTTATTTCCAATATGAGTATCTTTAATATATTTTTGCCTTGTTGCACAGGCCAGAAATGCCAGGACATTGTGAATAGAAATGATAAGTGTCCTGTATTATTTAAGGTCTTAGAGGAAATACCACATCTTTTACCATTAAATATGTCCTATCGTATTTGAGAGAGATATTGAGATCTTTAACTAGAATTTTGGATTTGTCTAGTATGTTGTTATATTACCTTTTGCTTCAAATATTGTGAAGATTTATTAGTATAAACATTTAACATTTAAAAAAATTTCCTCTTGATAAATTGCTTATCATTATTAAGTGGTCTTTTTTTGTGGTATTATTCTTTACTCTGAAATCTATATCATCTACATTTTAGCTCTCTTGTGATTAGTATAATCATAATGTATCTTTTCTATTCATTTACTTTAATCCATTTATGTCTTTATGTTTGGAATGCCTTTTTTTTTGTAGACAGAGTATTATCCAGTCTTCATCCAATCGGATGATGTCCTTATATTTGGGGGTATTTAGACCATTCACATTTATTATGTTTATTAAAAATACTAAGATTAAATTTATCATCTAGCTATTTGTTTTCTATTTGTAAAATCTGTTTTTCCCCCTTTGCTATTTTTCCTGCTTTGTTTTAATTAATTGAATACTTTTAATGGTTCCATTTTACCTCCTTTTATGGCCTATTAACTATACCTGTTGTGTTATTTTAATTGTTGCTTTAGGGTTTATAATATACATTGACATCCCAGCCTACCTTCATTTAGCCATTTCATGCATAGAAGAGAATTTTACAATAGTATATATACTCCAATTCCTGTTCTCCCAACCTTTGTGCTATTATTGTATATTTTGCTTTTATATATTTTGTAAACCCCACATGACATTATTGATATTTTGACTTCAGTTTTCTTTAAAAAGGCTTAACTAATAAGAAAACAATTTTATAATTTACCCATGTACTTACAATTTTTACCACTCTTCATTCCTTTGTGTAGATTCACATTAGTTTCATCTGGTGACATTTCCTTTTGCCTGAAGGGCTTCTTTAACATATTTTGTTATGTGATCTGCTGATAACAAATTATTTCAGCTTTTATATACAAATGTGTTCATTTTTGAAAAAATATTTTTGCTGACTATATGTCTAGAAAAGGACAGTTTTTACCTTTTGGTTCTTTAAAGATGTTGCTCTTTTGTTTTCTCATATTGTTTACATTGTTTCCAACAAGAAATATACTGTTATCTTTATCTTTCCTTTGGTTTCTTTTAAGATTTTCTCTTTTTCCATGGTTTTGTGCAATTTGATAATGATGTGTCTTGCTGTAGTGTTTTTCATGTTAATGGTGTTTGGAGTTCCTTGAGTTTTTTGTATGTGCGGGTTTATAGTGTTTTTTTATCTGTGGTTTTATATTTTTCATCAAATATGGAAAATTTTTTTGCCATTATGTGTTGTCTCCCCCTTCCTTTGGGGGCTCCAGTTACGTGTATATAAGGCCACTGAAAGTTGTCCCACTGCTCTATGGGGCTGTGTTCATTTACTAAATATTATTTTTTATCTGTGTTTCATTTTTTATAGTTCCCAATCTGTTTCTTCAAGTTTACCAATGATTTCTTCTGCAAAGTGTAATCTGCCATTAATCTCACTCAGTGAGTTATTGTCTAACACACTGTAGTTTTTATCTCGAGAAGTTTGATTTTGGTTTTTAAAAATATCTTTTCATGTCTCAACTTTTTAATCTATCTAATACAGTTATAATAGCAGTAATTTTAATATCTTTATTTTCTGGTTTTACTCTGTTTCAGTTCTGAATCAATTTTGATTGATTATTTTCTTCATGGTGGGTCATTTTTCTTGCTTCTTTGCATGCCTGGTAATTTGATCAACTGCCAGACATTGCAGATTTTACTTTGGTGCTGCATATTTTTGTATTCCTGTAGATATTCTCATGCTTTGCTCAGACAGTTAAGTTACCTGTAAATAGTTCAATCATTTTGGGTCTTGCTTTGCAGATTTGTTAGGTGGAACTGGAGCAGTGTTTGGTCTAAGGTTTATTATCCCCCCTATTGAAGCAAGATTCTTCTGTAGTTTCTACTCAATGCTCTGTGAATCTTCAAGTTTTCCAGTCTGGCTGGTGGAAATGGTCACTATCCTTGGCCCTGTGTGAGCACTGGACAATGTTACCTTTAATCTTTTCAGGTGGCTCTTTCCCCAGCTTTAGGGAGCATCCTCATGTGCATGTGCTGATCAGTACTCAGCCAAATTCTCGAGGAGAGCCCATTCTCTGTCTCTGGAATTCTCTCTGTGTAGGGCTCTCATCTCCAGTGCTCTGCCTTCAAATTTCAACTGGCTTGATCTGAATGCTCATAAGATGTCCTTAACTTGGGGTGTCCTCTGGATTCCATCTGGCTTCTCCTCTGTGCTCCAGCATGAAAACTCTCTAAAGTCAATAATCTGGGGAAACCACAGGGCTCATCTCATCAGTTTCCCATCTCAGGGCTCATTGTCTTAGTTGCTTGATGTCCAGTGTCTTGCAAACCATTGTGTTAAGTATATTGTCCACTTCTTGGTTCCTTCAGGTATATATTACTTCCTGCTACTCCATCTTGGCCAGAAGAAGCCCTTAGGTTAATTTTTTTTTAAAAGTCTTCATGCAGGAGGGGCGGAAGATGGCGGCGTGAGTAGAGCAGCGGAAATCTCCTCCCAAAACAACATATATCTATGAAAATATAACAAAGACAACCCTTCCTAGAATAAAGACCAGAGGACACAGGATAATATCCAGAACACATCCGCACCTGAGAGAACCCAGCGCCTCGCGAAGGGGGTAAGATACAAGCCCCGGCCCCGCGGGAGCCGAGCACCCCTCCCCCCAGCTCCTGGCGGGAGAAGAGCAGGCAGAGCGGGAGGGAGACGGAGCCCAGGGCTGCCGAACACCCAGCCCCAGCCATCCGGGCCAGAGTGCAGGACCCTCGATACTGGGAAAACAGGGCAGCAAGAACAGTGAGCAGGCACTGGAGGCTGGGCAACAGAGGACATAAGAAAAGCGCGCGACCATTTTTTTTTTTTGCTTTTTTGCTGCTTTGTTTTGGCGAGCGCTTTTTGGAAGTCTTAAAGGGACAGGGACCCCAATACTAGGGAAACAGGGCAGAAAGACCGGTGAGCAGAGGCCTGAGGCTGGCACCGGAGAATAAAGAAAAACGAACGACCACCCTTTTTTTTTTTTTTTTTTAATTAAAAATTTTTCTTTTTTTTTAATTAAAAAAATTTTTTTTCTTGTTTCTTTTTGTGGTCGTTGTTTTGTTTTGGCGGGTGCTTTTTGGAAGTCTTAAAGGGGCAGGGCGGGTCACTTAATCCAGAGGTAGGGAATCCGGGATTTCTGGGCACCCTAACCCCTGGGCTGCAGGGAGCAGGGAGGCCCCTTATGGAGATAAATAGCCTCCCAGCAGCTCCTGCTCCAACGCGACTCCACCATTTTGGAGTAGCTGCCCGAGCCAGGCCACGCCCACAGCATCAGCGGAGATTAACTCCATAGCAGCCGGGCAGGAAGCAGAAACCCTGTCTGCGCGCAACTGCACAGCACAAGCCACTAGAGGCCGCTGTTCTCCCAGGAGAGGAGGGCCACAAACCAACAAGAAAGGAAGTCCTTCCAGCCGTCACTCGTCCCAGTTCTGCAGATTATTCCTATCACCATGAAAAGGCAAAGCTACAGGCAGACAAAGATCACAGAGACAACACCAGAGAAGGACACAGACCTAACCAGTCTTCCTGACAAAGAATTCAAAATAAGAATCATAAACATGCTGACAGAGATGCAGAGAAATACGCAAGAAAAATGGGATGAAGTCTGGAAAGAGATCACAGATGCCAGAAAGGAGATCGCAGAAATGAAACAAACTCTGGAAGGGTTTATAAGCAGAATGGATAGAATGCAAGAGGCCATTGATGGAATTGAAATCAGAGAACAGGAACGCATAAAAGCTGACATAGAGAGAGACAAAAGGATCTCCAGGAATGAAACAATATTAAGAGAACTGTGTGACCAATCCAAAAGGAACAATATCCGTATTATAGGGGTTCCAGAAGAAGAAGAGAGAGGAAAAGAGATGGAAAGAATCTTAGTAGAAATAATTGCTGAAAACTTCCCCACACTGGGGGAGGAAGTAATCAAACAGACCACGGAAATACACAGAACTCCCAACAGAAAGGATCCAAGAAGGGCAACACCAAGACACATAATAATTAAAATGGCAAAGATCAAGGACAAGGAAAGAGTGTTAAAGGCAGCTAGAGAGAAAAAGGTCACCTATAAAGGAAAACCCATCAAGCTAACGTCTGATTTCTCAACAGAAACCCTACAGGCCAGAAGAGAATGGCATGATATATTTAATACAATGAAACAGAAGGGCCTTGAACCAAGGATACTGTATCCAGCACGACTATCATTCAAATATGACGGTGGGATTAAACAATTCCCAGACAAACAAAAGCTGAGGGAATTTGCTTTCCACAAACCACCTCTACAGAACATCTTACAGGGACTGCTCTAGATGGGAGCACTCCTAGAAGGAGCACAGCACAAAACACCCAACATATGAAGAATCGAGGAGGAAGAACAAGAAGGGAGAGAAGAAAAGAATCTCCAGACAGTGTATATAACAGCTCAATAAGCGAGCTAAGTTAGGCAGTAAGATACTAAAGAGGCTAACCTTGAACCTTTGGTAACCACGAATTTAAAGCCTGCAATGGCAATAAGTACATATCTTTCAATAGTCACCCTAAATGTTAATGGGTTGAATGCACCAATTAAAAGACACAGAGGAACAGAATGGATAAAAAAGCAAGACCCATCTATATGCTGCTTACAAGAAACTCACCTCAAACCCAAAGACATGTACAGACTAAAAGTCAAGGGATGGAAAAACATATTTCAAGCAAACAACAGTGAGAAGAAAGCAGGGGTTGCAGTACTAATATCAGACAAAATAGACTTCAAAACAAAGAAAGTAACAAGAGATAAAGAAGGACACTACATAATGATAAAGGGCTCAGTCCAACAAGACGATATAACCATTCTAAATATATATGCACCCAACACAGGAGCACCAGGATATGTGAAACAAATACTAACAGAACTAAAGGGGGATATAGACTGCAATGCATTCATTCTAGGAGACTTCAACACACCACTCACCCCAAAGGATAGATCCACTGGGCAGAAAATAAGTAAGGACACAGAGGCACTGAACAACACAGTAGAGCAGATGGACCTAATAGACATCTATAGAACTCTACATCCAAAAGCAGCGGGATATACATTCTTCTCAAGTGCACATGGAACATTCTCCAGAATAGACCACATACTAGGCCACAAAAAGAGCTTCAGTAAATTCCAAAAGATTGAAATCCTACCAACCAACTTTTCAGACCACAAAGGCATAAAACTAGAAATAAACTGTACAAAGAAAGCAAAGAGGCTCACAAACACATGGAGGCTTAACAACACGCTCCTAAATAATCAATGGATCAATGACCAAATCAAAATGGAGATCCAGCAATATATGGAAACAAATGAAAACAACAACACTAAGCCCCAACTTCTGTGGGACACAGCAAAAGCAGTCTTAAGAGGAAAGTATATAGCAATCCAAGCATATTTAAAAAAGGAAGAGCAATCCCAAATGAATGGTCTAATGTCACAATTATCGAAATTGGAAAAAGAAGAACAGATGAGGCCTAAGGTCAGCAGAAGGAGGGACATAATAAAGATCAGAGAAGAAGTAAGTAAAATTGAGAAGAATAAAACAATAGCAAAAATCAATGAAACCAAGAGCTGGTTCTTCGAGAAAATAAACAAAATAGATAAGCCTCTAGCCAGACTTATTAAGAAGAAAAGAGAGTCAACACAAATCAACAGTATCAGAAACGAGAAAGGAAAAATCACGACGGACCCCACGGAAATGCAAAGAATTATTGGAGAATACTATGAAAACCTATATGCTAACAAGCTGGGAAACCTAGGAGAAATGGACAACTTCCTAGAAAAATATAACCTTCCAAGATTGACCCAGGAAGAAACAGAAAATCTAAACAGACCAATTACCAGCAACGAAATTGAAGAGGTAATCAAAAAACTACCAAAGAACAAAACCCCCGGGCCGGATGGATTTACCTCGGAATTTTATCAGACATACAGGGAAGACATAATACCCATTCTCCTTAAAGTTTTCCAAAAAATAGAGGAGGAGGGGATACTCCCAAACTCATTCTATGAAGCTAACATCACCCTAATACCAAAACCAGGCAAAGACCCCACCAAAAAAGAAAACTACAGACCAATATCCCTGATGAACGTAGATGCAAAAATACTCAACAAAATATTAGCAAACCGAATTCAAAAATACATCAAAAGGATCATACACCATGACCAAGTGGGATTCATCCCAGGGATGCAAGGATGGTACAACATTCGAAAGTCCATCAACATCATCCACCACATCAACAAAAAGAAAGACAAAAACCACATGATCATCTCCATAGATGCTGAAAAAGCATTTGACAAAGTTCAACATCCATTCATGTTAAAAACTCTCAGCAAAATGGGAATAGAGGGCAAGTACCTCAACATAATAAAGGCCATCTATGATAAACCCACAGCCAACATTATATTGAACAGCGAGAAGCTGAAAGCATTTCCTCTGAGATCGGGAACTAGACAGGGATGCCCACTCTCTCCACTGTTATTTAACATAGTACTGGAGGTCCTAGCCACGGCAATCAGACAAAATAAAGAAATACAAGGAATCCAGATTGGTAAAGAAGAAGTTAAACTGTCACTATTTGCAGATGACATGATACTGTACATAAAAAACCCTAAAGACTCCACCCCAAAACTACTAGAAGTGATATCAGAATACAGCAAAGTTGCAGGATACAAAATCAACACACAGAAATCTGTGGCTTTCCTATATGCTAACAATGAACCAACAGAAAGAGAAATCAGGAAAACAACTCCATTCACAATTGCATCAAAAAAAATAAAATACCTAGGAATAAACCTAACCAAAGAAGTGAAAGACTTATACTCTGAAAACTACAAGTCACTCTTAAGAGAAATTAAAGGGGACACTAACAGATGGAAACTCATCCCATGCTCGTGGCTAGGAAGAATTAATATCGTCAAAATGGCCATCCTGCCCAAAGCAATATACAGATTTGATGCAATCCCTATGAAACTACCAGCAACATTCTTCAATGAACTGGAACAAATAATTCAAAAATTCATATGGAAACACAAAAGACCCCGAATAGCCAAAGCAATCCTGAGAAAGAAGAATAAAGTAGGGGGGATCTCACTCCCCAACTTCAAGCTCTATTATAAAGCCATAGTAATCAAGACAATTTGGTACTGGCACAAGAGCAGAGCCACAGACCAATGGAACAGACTAGAGAATCCAGACATTAACCCAGACATATATGGTCAATTAATATTTGATAAAGGAGCCATGGACATACAATGGCGAAATGACAGTCTCTTCAACAGGTGGTGCTGGCAAAACTGGACAGCTACATGTAGGAGAATGAAACTGGACCATTGTCTAACCCCATATACAAAAGTAAACTCAAAATGTATCAAAGACCTGAATGTAAGCCATGAAACCATTAAACTCTTGGAAGAAAACATAGACACAAACCTCTTAGACATAAACATGAGTGACCTCTTCTTGAACATATCTCCCCGGGCAAGGAAAACAACAGCAAAAATGAGTAAGTGGGACTATATTAAGCTGAAAAGCTTCTGTACAGCAAAAGACACCATCAATAGAAGAAGAAGGATCCCTACAGTATGGGAGAATATATTTGAAAATGACACATCCGATAAAGGCTTGACGTCCAGAATATATAAGGAGCTCACACGCCTCAACAAACAAAAAACAAATAACCCAATTAAAAAATGGGCAGAGGAACTGAACAGACAGTTCTCCAAAAAAGAAATACAGATGGCCAACAGACACATGAAAAGATGCTCCACATCGCTAATTATCAGAGAAATGCAAATTAAAACTACAATGAGGTATCACCTCACACCAGTAAGGATGGCTGCCATCCAAAAGACAAACAACAACAAATGTTGGCGAGGCTGTGGAGAAAGGGGAACCCTCCTACACTGCTGGTGGGAATGTAAGTTAGTTCAACCATTGTGGAAAGCAGTATGGAGGTACATCAAAATGCTCAAAACAGACTTACCATTTGACCCAGGAATTCCACTCCTAGGAATTTACCCTAAGAACGCAGCAATCAAGTTTGAGAAAGACAGATGCACCCCTATGTTTATTGCAGCACTATTTACAATAGCCAAGAATTGGAAGCAACCTAAATGTCCATCAATAGATGAATGGATAAAGAAGATGTGGTACATATACACAATGGAATACTACTCAGCCATAAGAAAAGGGCAAATCCAATCATTTGCAGCAACATGGATGGAGCTGGAGAGTATTATGCTCAGTGAAACAAGCCAAGCGGAGAAAGAGAAATACCAAATGATTTCACTTATCTGTGGAATATAAGAACAAAGGAAAAACTGAAGGAACAAAACAGCAGCAGAATCACAGAACTCAAGAATGGACTAACAAGTACCAAAGGGAAAGGGACTGGGGAGGATGGGTGGGTAGGGAGGGATAAGGGGGGGAGAAGTAGGGGGGTATTAAGATTAAAATGCATGGGGGGGTAGGAGAAAAGGGAGGGCTGTACAACACAGAGAAGGCAAGTAGTGATTCTACACCATTTTGCTATGCTGATGGACAGTGACTGTAAAGGGGTTTATAGGGGAGACCTGGTATAGGGGAGAGCCTAGTAAACATAATATTCGTCATGTAAGTGTAGATTAGTGATAGCAAAAAAAAAAAAAAAAAGGGCAGTTCCTGTGTGGTAACCTCCAACGAGTTCTACACAAGGGTATAAAGGGCATATAAAAGTGTAGGCAAAGGGTCTGTTTGTGTTTATACAGAGGATCAAAGCCTAATTGGGCTACCCCGAAAATGAACTAAGATACGATATGAAAAAGAACTTCCAACATCTGCACCCTCTGGAAGACTCATGCCAGAAGATGATCATCAAAAAACCCCAACAAAGATCCACGCACTGCTACAGCTGTAGATGCACTCATCCCACAGGTTCCTGGACTTGCCATGGGAATGAGGAAGGAGATATCTAAGCTGGACTGTGCATACAGTAAAACAACAAAATTGGACTGGATCTATACTGTTGGAACTCAACCAAGAATTTGGAGAAGTGCAAATTGTAGCGCTCCAAAGTCTTACAACTACAGACTATTTACTGTTAAAAGAACATAAGGCATGTGAACAGTCCCCAGGAATGGGTTGTTTTAATTTGTCTGATTTCTCTCAGACTGTTCAAGTTCAGTTGGACAATATCCACCATATTATAGATAAGTTTTCACAAATGCCTAAGGTGCCTAACTGGTTTTCTTGGTTTCACTGGAGATGGCTGGTAATTACAGGTATGCTTTGGTTATGTAACTATACTCCTATTATGTTAATGTGTGTGCGCAATTTAAGTAGTAGCTTAAAACCTATACATGCTGAAGTTACTCTACAAGAAGATATGTCAAAGAAATAATCAATCTTCCCATGTTTTCTTCCGCCTGCTACTTCTATAGCTTTTCTTCTTCCTTCCTAATTACAACCCTTATATAGAATTCGTTCCTCATATCGAAAATTATCGAGTATCATAATTCTTCCAAGTGGTAAAGATACCTCAAGACAAATGCTGGGCATAGAAGCCACAGGGCATAAATATGCAAAGAAGTAAAAAGCTAACTTTTTCAAACAATAAGGCTTCTTTCTCACTTACCAACTTCACATTTCCCTGTATGGCCCCGGAAGATGACTGGTTAGCCAGAGACGGGTAAGATTCCTCAAGGGAGGAACAACCTAAGACAGGCACAGTCGCAGGGGGGCCATCAGGTGAGAAATTGGGGATCAACAGAGGTGAGGCTTAGAACCTCCCCCCTCATGTTCTGAGAGAAATCTTCTGCATACGTGGATGTTTTATTGCCCTGGTCTAGCTTGGATTAACACATAGTCTACAGGCACACACCTGATCATCTACATTTGCTCTCTTACAACACTAAACTATGTTTTCTACCTTTATCTTGTATCTACCTACCACTTCAGCATTTTATTAAAAATAATAATAATAAAGAGAGAAATGTGGTATCCACATATAAATCAAGTATAAAAACCAAATGAGTATTCATATTTGAACTGACTGTTTAGAGTTCATAATGCATGAGCAAAACCGAAAGTTTCTGTGATGACTGCCCTTGTACTGTTCACTATGTAACTTATTCATTATGTAAGAATTTGTTCTACATGTAAAAACTTGTTTGTTATGCCTCAGAAGATTGGAGACTGACAAAAATTAGGCTTGGGGTGGATTAATGATTGTGCATTGAGCATTGACTCCCCTATACAGAATTTTATTGTCGTTAACAACCATTTGATCAATAAATATGAGAGATGCCCTCACAAAAAAAAAAAAAAAAAAAAGGACAGACTTCCAATGGTAAAATAAATTAGTAACCGGGATGTAATGTATAGCATAAGGAATATAGTCAAGATATTGTAACAGCCTGGTAGGGTGATAGCTGGAACCTAGAATTATGTATATAAATGTTCTACCACTGTGTTGTACACTTGAAACTCATGTAATACTGTGTGTCAACTACCCTTCAATAAAAAATAATTATTTAAAAAAAAAAAAAAGAAAAAAAAAAGTCTTCATGCAGTTTAGTGTACGGGAGGTTGAGGGAGGCCACAGAATCATTTGAGGGTGATGGCAGGGAGTGTCAGGCAGCAGGCTTTGCCGGCACCTGGAGCTCTTGGAATCACCAGTTTGTTGTGGTCTGAGTAAGATGGTGTAAGAATGGGAATAGGTTAGCATAAGAGTAGCCATCTTAAGGGCCTAGAAGCCATTTTCTGGGTATGTGACTTAAAAAGAAAAACTGGAACTGGGTAAGGCCTTGGAAAACAAGTTAATCATGAACACTGGGTTGGGGGCAGCTGTGGCCTTCGGTCAGCTAACCTTGGTCAGCTAATCTTACATACCAAGCTTATTGTGCAGAACCTCCCTAACAATTGAGGAGTGGTCTTATCTTGCTCTCGCTTAACCCCAGGATGTATGACTTGCAAAAATAATGTGCAGCTGTGGAAAATTAGTATGAGTTAAGTGTCTTGAAAATGCTATATAAGCCCTTGGCTTTGAGTGCTCGGGGTCCTTGTTGAAACGCGCTGTGCCAGGCAGACACTTGGACCCCAGCTAGCTGGAATAATAAACCTCTTGCTTGTTGCATCGATCTGCCGTGGCCTTCGTCTCCTCACTGGGGGGAAGCGCAGACCAGAATAAGGCCGTTGGGTCTTACAATGGCCTGGCTTGACATTTATTTTTGCATAGCTTGAATTAGCTTGCCCTGTGTTGTGAATTTAAAACTTAACAGTTGTAAAACTGATTAGTAAAAAAATAAGGAGAAACCAACACAAATTACTTTGCTTTATTTATAGACTTTTTTTTTAGTTATTTATGTATGTTAAGTATTTAATTTCACATTAAAATTGTTCTGTAGCTCCCCAAAATGTTTATTTTCACTATTTTTACCCTTAAGAGAGAAACCAGATGTCAGTATGGCTGGTACTGAAGGTAGGAGAGGGTTAAGGAAACCACATCCTCGTTCCTCAGGCAGAAGTTCAGAAGCCCAAGGTCAGCGGGTGGAAGATAGAAGCATGGCCCCTGAGGATCTCTCTTATGAGTTGGCTAGACACAGGATTCAGAGCTTGGGAGACAAAGAAGATACAGCCTTAGAACTTTGCGAAAAGGCAAATGAGTCCATTGGGATCCAGGCTCAGCCGCGACTCAATCAGGGGCCACCATCAGAAAGAAAGTGGAGGACAGAGAAAGCTTCAGAAGTAGAGGAGCTGGTATTTTATCATTGGACCTCCCTGAAAGTTTATTCTGCTTCTCCTCTGACTGAGATAGGCAAGCATGGGGAAGAAATTTGCAGAAAAGCCCCTCACAAAGGCCATGACCACACAAATAAGTTTCTTCTAGCTTTTTCTTAATCACTACCCCTGTCTAACTTCACATTGGGAGCTGGCATAAATATCCCAGCTGGCATAGGACTCATCTGGGGAAGGCTCTGGAAACCCCTCTCCCCACTACCCCTCCTTCCCCACATGCCAGGTACACCTTCCCAGGACACAGAAGCCAAGAAGGACACCAAAACCAAGTTGGCTACTAAAGGGTATCTGCTGATAGACCCTCTGGGCAGCACCTACCCTACAGCAGGGAGGAGGAGGAGGAAGAGGGGGGAGGTAAGACAGCTAATAAATAACCCCAAGCAGAGATGCCCAGAGGAAGGGGTGGAGACAGAGAGGGCTGTACTTCAGTGCATCCTGCTAGACCTCTTGAGGAGGAGTGCTGGACAGGAGGGCACACGCTTCTTCAGTGCAATAAAGGTGAGTGCAGGAGACTGGGGAACATGTCTAGGTGTGCGGGCTGCTTGTGGCTAGGATCTCCCATTAGACCTGCTGAGTGAATGAGAAACCAGGCCATGAAGAACCAGAAGGACAGGGCTGGGGCCAGGGGATGAGAAGGAGGCCTCTGACTCAGGACAGACAGCCTTAGCAATTTCCATGTGTGCATGGTGAAGGGAACCTTGGATGGTGTTAGATACCAGCTGCGTGGGTAGTTTTCAAGCAGTTTTCCAGCGACCAGTTTACTGATGTGCTATCTAGAGCCTGGCAGGAGTTGGTCTAAATGAAGGTGAATGGCAGCACAGAACAGGCTGAATTAGGACTGGGTTAAGGTTGACCTGGGGCTCAGGGTGTGGACAGGGCCAGTCCCAGGCTGTTAGTATGGTTGGAGCTCAGTTTGCGATTGGAGGTCAGACTATAGCTCTGGGGTAAGGGCTTTGAATGGGGTCTGACCATCAGGAGTCAGGCTGTGGCTGAGATGGGACTTAGCAGTCTTCCTGGGACTCTGATTCTCAGTCTGTGTCTAGGATCAGGTTTCATTCTTTAACCCATTTAAAAGTGGATTCGAGTCTACACTGGATTCCCCCTGCCTTGCTCTCTTCACTGCAGCGCCAGAGAACCACTTGCAGTTTTCCAAACAAGGTATTTCTCTTTCTCTCTGGGTCTTTGAATTAGCCAGAGTATACTTTTAAACAAAATTAGATCGAGTCTGTTGCTTAAATTCTCCTAAGTCACTCAGAATTAAATCAAAGCCCCTTGCTATGTCTTACAAGCCACCGCACAATCTGGCTGCTGCCTTCGTCCACGACCTCATCTTCTACAACTCTCCTGTGCTCTCAATAACTCCAGCCACGTGGGCCTTCTCTCTATTCTGTGAGTCCCAAGAACAGATCTGTTTCTCTTGCCTCCTCTGCCTGGAACACTTTCCCGAGATCTGAGAATGGCATTTTCTCATCACACAGCTCTCCGTGAGGCTTTCACTGCCCCTGTCCTTTCCTATCCTATCACTCTATCTTAATTTCAGTGCACTTACCTTTATCTTTATGTGTTTTTGCTTATTTGTTAACTTTTTGTTACTGCTCTTCTGGAGCATGAGCTCCTTGGGAACAGTGATCTTTTCTGTTTTGCCCACTGTTTTATCTCCAGTTTTTGGCCCTCAGTACACTTTATGGCTGGTTACCTGTCACTGGCCTTGCAAGTTGTAGCTCAGATGTTACCTCCTCAGGGAAGTCTGCAGAGCCTGACATTTTGGTGATCTATCATCTGTTTGTTCGCAAGATTGTTGTACTTACCCCTGTCCTAGGATTTATCACGACATGCTGTGATGGCTACATATTTGTTTCAAATTCTCCCCATCACTGGAGGGCTAAACTGTGCCTTGTTGACTCTGTATCTTAGTGTCTACAGTGTTTAGCACAGATTCAGGCACACAGTAGTCAGTCAATCAATAACTTTTGGAAAAAATCAGTTATGTTGATCAAAATCCCAGGTCAGGCTTCCCCAGTGTACCCCATTTCCCTGCCTGCAGGCAACAGGGCAGCCAAAAGGCACTGATAACAAAGTCAAGCTTTACATGTTTGTGGGACACTTACTAGCTCTGGTCCTACTTGAGGAATGGGGGGCAGGGACCTGAACCCCTAGAGCTCTGGCTGGGGATGATTTTGGAGGGCCAGGCTGACTCGAGGGAGTAGAGTGGGGCTGGGAGCTTCACTCAGTTTTTATGGAGTTAGAAATTACACTCTCTCTGTCTCATTATCATTGTAGCCATTCTGACATGAATAACCAGTGCCCGGCAAGGGTTCATCTGTTTTATGTAATCCAAGCAAGTTGTGGGGAACTGAGGGTGTAGATGATCTGGAATGGATACAGTTCTGGAGCTACCACTCTCACAGAATATTAGGTAAAAGGGCTCCCTCTCCATGAATTGAATGAAGAGCTTCTGTAGTCCTTGTTGGCCACAGCATTGCCCCTGAAGTCTGCCTTTCCTCTCTGGGTCTGGGAATAGGAGCCAGAGGCTCCCAGGTATTCTGGGCTTCCTTCCAAAGACATTCTTTTCCAGATGTTCCCACAGGCTGGCAGTGGCACCAGAGGTCCTCAACCCACTGCTGTAGACATGGAACATTAGGTGTGTTTAGCTCAGACATTGGCAGTGACCACCAATCCCCTTTCCATTCCCTCTTCGTTCCCCTTCACCACTGAACCTGAGTGGGGAGAGCTGGTCCAGTGTCCTGAGTTCTGGAGAAGCCCCCTGGACTCATGGGTCCTCAAATTTTAGATTCCTTGGTGAATAACAATAAAATAGTCTTGTAAAGCACTGGTCCATTATAAGGAGACTGGGGGAGGAGCAGGGCAGTAGCCTGGGAAGCACATAGATTTGGCACTGAGAGCTTTAGTTCCTAACATCCTTATCTGTCAAATGGGATTAATAACACCTGCCTGACAGGTTGATGAGAGTCTGTAATCACATGGGAAGGAAGTACTTGGTAGATTATGAAGCTTTTTAATCTCCACTGTGGAGGCTGCCCAAGTCACAGCCCAAGGAGTGGAGCTGAAAAGAGGAGACTGCCTGAGCCCCAGTCCAGGGGGGTCCTCTTTGTGCCCTCGGGTTCCCTTCCACAGTTCTACCTGGGGCACGTGTCCTACTTACCAAGTTCTTCTACTGTGCCTCTTGGGTGTATTTTATTAGCTTTCAGAAGGTAAAGCACAATTTAAGGTAACCTAGAATAGGCCTTGCAGAGTTGTTTTGGTTTTGAAATAATCTTTTTGCCGTGTCCAGCATTTTGCTGCCACTCAGTGATTTCTGTTATTACTTCAGTGTTGGGAGTGACCTCAGTGTATTTTCTCTTGGGCCAGAAGAGATAGAGCTCCTAGCCCCTTTTTCTACCTCCCTAATTGCTTTTCCACGGGTCTCTGAGAAGGAGGGAGTTCAGAGAGTTCTTGGAGGAGTTGAGGTTGGGCTGGTCATGGAGGCTGAGCTGACACTGGAAGACGGTCCTAGCAGCCAGAGGGAAGGAAAGAGGAGGACTGAAGGCCTCAAAATGGGTTTCCACTCTGTGTAGCTGGGGCCTTCTACTCCCTTTATTCTCAAGAAGGGGCCAAGACGTCCTTCATAGTTCTCCAAGAAACATTCCTGGGTCTTGCTAAGATAGTATGACTTTTTCAGAGAAAATCTTAAGCATCCTTGGGGGTTAGGGCACTGTGGGCTTTCTTAAAAATAAAAAAGAAAGAAAAGGGGAAAAAAATCTTCTCTTTGTTTATTTTCCTTAGTTAAGTTTTATTTTCAAAATAGAGGGCTTTATCTCCAGTTTCCTCCTGAGCTCCAAACATCCTTTGAGTGCGTGCAAATGGTTCTAATTACCAACAGCTGCTCAGAGTGGATGTCATCTGGTCCCTCTGCCTGTCTCCTGGCAGGACTGTGGGAGACTGGGATGCTCTAAGGCTGGACAGCCGGAGGGGTGATCCTTGGATCCTACCGTCGGCTCCTGGCCCCATTCCTTCATTTCCCTCCTGCTGCAGTCTTCTGAGGGCCAGTCTCATACTTTTCCTCCAGTGATAGCTGCCTGCTTTCTGCTGCCGAGGCACCTCCCTTCCCAGCCAGCTGTATCCTCCTGTCCTCAGTTTCTGATACCTGTGTGTTAGTGCTTAGTCTTTGCCATGGTGAGAGAATGACTGCTAATCTGTATGTGTGTGTGCCTGAAGTGGAGGTGTGGTTCAAGTGACAGGGACCAAATGAAAAATTTCTGGAAAGTTTGTACATTTTCAGAGACTCTGTTGCCAGTTTTTATGGAAATGTGAAAAGAAGTGCTTTGTCCACTGGGATGCAGTTTTAATCATGCCCTTTGACATATTGTATTTCATATAACTTTGCAGCATTACTATAACTATTATTATTGTTGTCTCCATTTATTTTGAGCTGAGACTTGTATTCCCAACCCAAGACTTGCTCACCACATCATTTTACCCTCAGAGGTAATAGGGTTGAATATGCCAAACCATGATTCTTTTCCAGTGTTTCCTAAGATGGCACATTTTTGTTCTGGGAATTGCTCTGTCCTATGTGTCTGTTCATGTGAACTTTCTGGATGGTATTTATCTGGCCCCCCAGAGTAGCAGAGCCTTTTTTGGGATGTCTCCAGGTGAGGGATCCTAGGTCACCCCTTCTCTCAGGCACAAACTGTTGTGCATGTCCACTTTGTGTTTATGTAGGGCTAAGGCTTTATACCTCCCTGTTCTCCATGTATGGTTTCCTGAGTAAGAAAGCCTTTTACTGTTTGACCCTAAAGATTGTTGTTCTAAACTTAAGATCACCTTCTGGTGACCTTCCCAACATTCTTTCATTCTTCTCAGAAGTCTTTATAGTTCAGACAGCTGGCAGTTCTTACTATTATTGGCTATCCTTGGCCATGCCCTCATTAGACATCCACTGAGGGATTCTTCTTTTGATAAACCCACTTTTCTTTTCAATAAACATTAGATAATACTAATTAGTAAATATGGTAAGGTCCCTGCCACTAAGGAATCCATAATTCAGAGAAAAAAAATATAGCAGTAGTTACAGTTCAGGACTATAAATGCATAAAAAGAGCCCTAAGCAAAGTTCTTTGGGAGCACAGAGCAGGAGACATTTAATTATACTCAGGGAAAAGAAGCTTATCATAATAGCATAGGAGAGAGACAGTAAACCAGGATGTGAAAGATGAGTAAGATTTTGCTCAGTGGAAAGCCAAGGAGGGAGACTTGGAAGGATCTTGACAAAGAGATGAAAAGTAGAAAAGACAAAGACAGAAAGCTGGGAATCAATGCCACTTTCATGCATCAGCATGCATTGTAATGTGGCTGGAGCACAAGGGCATGGTGGGCCGTGGTGGGAGAGAACCTAGGGCCAGATGCTTAAAGGTAGACCTTGTGCCACAGCCTAATAGTTTAGTCTTTATTCTAGGATTATTTTGGTTAGAAGATTACTGGGACTGTGCAAATGAAGAAGGTTACACTGGAGGCCCAGCAGCCAAAATCAGAGTACCTACCTTTGTGTGACTGTTTAGGTCACCAAAACAGAAAAAAAAGGGGACGCTATAGGAAAACAGTTAACAACAGATAGAAATTTTTTGCACATTTTGTACTATGTGCCAGGCATTGTGTAAGTGCTTTATACTTACCACCTCATTCGCATTGGCCTCTATTAGGCAGTGGCTATTTAGATCCTCATTTTAGAGATGAGGAAACTGAGGCTTAGGAAAAATGATTTACCCCAGATCACAAAGGTAACAAAGTTGTGGACTAGGACTTGGATACAGGATCAATTTCAAATCTAGATTACAAAAAATAATTCAAGGCTTGCTCAATAGACTTGGGAATCAAGTTGATACATAACAAATGGATTTACAGAAGGGGATGACAAGCAAAAGGAGTCAAGCAGAAGAGGCTGAAGATCTAGAAAGGAGACCATGAAGTAGTGATCAGAGAGATGACTCGCTGCAGAAGAAGGAAGGAGAAGCTTTAAGGAGGGATCTGTTCATAGTGGCATGTTACAGAGAGGTCATATGGAAGATTTAAGGGACACTGATGATTTTGGCTTCTTTGCCTGAAGTTCTAGGTTAAATATACCTTATAACGTTCTCCCTCCAGCAGGCCCAAGGAAACCTCTTTGTGACAGCTAATTGGCAGAACAAAGATTATTAACATGTCCTGAGCCCAGTGAATGGGTTAAGCCCCTCCTGGTGCTGGCCATGAGCTTGTCTTCACACTCAGCTACTCTTTGGTAACCCATGCAGGAAGCCCCTACTGCAGTTGTCAGGGCCAGATCTCAAGAATCTAACCTTTCTTTTTCCTTCCCAAGATAAAATTATCTTGAATATATCCTAGCAATAAGCGGCACTATTTCCATAATAGGAAGAGGAGGTAGATAGCTCCCAAATTATAGCTGAGCATATTTTCATATACATAATGTGTAGAAATCTACACAGATCTACATAATCCAGTAAATCATAGGAACACATGAGATGGAAGAAAGGAAAGGAGGAAGGAAGTTAGTTAACTCTCTAATTGCTTCAGAGAGAGGTGATGTGAGAAAACTCAAGTCTGACATTTCACATCTCAGCAATCTCTATTTATATTCATCACTTTTGTAGCCATATTTGGGGCTACCAGAACCTTGCTATAGGATTGGATATTCCTCCAGTGCTTCTAATGTGGTCATCTCTCAGGCTTAGTCTTTTGTGTCATTCCCGCTCTTTTAAGCCTGATGGGTCCCCTAGAAACAGAGCGTGAGATGGGGATTCTTGTTTAAATGATACATTGAGGGACTGCTGTCCTCAGAAGAGGAGCAAGGGAACCAGAATAGAACAGGGGCAGAAAGCCAAGTAAGGTGGTTTCAGGAAGGTCGGGCTCCTCAGGAAGTGCTGAAGCACACATTGCACAACGGCTCTGATCCCAGCTGGAGACAAGGAGGTCAGCTTTTTGTACCTTTATGTCAGGCAGGCAATTGACGGACCTCTGGGTGTGCCTTGGGTGGGATAGCATAACTTCCAGGGTGAGGTGCCTCTCATTTGGTAAGGATAATTTTCTGGAGAAAGGGAGCCTTAGTTTTCAACACCCACTGCAGATGGGATATCGGTGCGTTGGGCTGGTGGAGGGGGTCTGAGTGGAATACCACTGACATCCACTGCAGCCACTGTTCCTTTTTATGACAGCAACTGGGTAGCCTGGACCAGCAGAAGAGTTTATGTGGATGTTTGGGCAAGAGTGAACTGCAGAGTTCAGGAAAAAGTTAGTGTGTCAGGTTTTTTTAGTGGATTATTATAATGAAATAGGTGTTACTAAATTTTCAGTTAAGCTTGAGATGGCTTCTAGAGTTAAGTCTTAGGTTAGTGTTAAAGTTAGGGTTAAATTATAATTGGAGAGAGATCATTGGGATTAGTGATAAGGTTAGGTTTCAGTGTTAATCTGTGTTACTGGTAGTATTGCTACATTGGACTGGAATTAGTTTTAAAGATTGTCTAATGATAGAATTACAGTTGATATTAAGCACAGGGGAACATAAGAGTAGGATAGGAGGCAGGAAGTGATGGGATTTTTTGTCACCTAAGTCTGATGCATACTCAGTCAATAGCCTACCGGTGGTGAACTGAATGATTTAAAATATGCTTAGAAATTTTTCCATAGTATTTCACTAGTTTTCAAGATTGACTTTAAAGGTGTGGTTAGTAAGTAGGGTTGGACCTTGAGTTATGATAGATGACTTGATTGAATTCAGGATAGAATCAGAGTTTGGATAGACAATGAAGTTGGAGTTTGGGTCAGGGAATAGGACTTCAGGGTGAAGGGAAAGAAACATGGCATTGGGATTCTGGAGATTCTGACAGTGGCTTATCTTTGCATTCCAGCCGCTACCTGCCTGGCACCGGTTGCAGCTCAGCTTCTTCACTATGGTGGGTCTCAATGGCAATGAATCCAGTGCCACATATTTCATTCTAGTAGGCCTCCCAGGCTTGGAAGAAGCTCAGTTCTGGTTGGCCTTCCCACTGTGCTCCCTCTACTTTATTGCTGTGCTAGGTAACCTGACAATCATCTACATTGTGCGGGCTGAGCACAGCCTGCATGAGCCCATGTATATCTTTCTTTGCATGCTTTCCAGCCTTGATATCCTCATCTCCACTTCATCCATGCCCAAAATGATGGCCATCTTCTGGTTCAATTCCACTACCATCCAGTTTGATGCTTGTCTGCTACAAATGTTTGTCATCCACTCCTTATCTGGCATGGAGTCCACAGTACTGCTGGCCATGGCCTTTGACCGCTATGTGGCCATCTGCTACCCACTTCGATATGCCACTGTGCTGACAATGCCTCGTGTCATCAAGATTGGCATGGCTGCTGTGGTGCGGGGTGCTGCTCTTATGGCTCCCCTGCCTGTCTTCATCAAATGGCTGCCATTCTGCCACTCCAATATCCTCTCCCATTCCTACTGCCTGCACCAAGATGTCATGAAGCTGGCCTGTGCTGACATCCGTGTTAATATTATCTATGGCCTCATTGTCATCATCTCTGCCATAGGCCTGGACTCACTTCTCATCTCCTTGTCTTATCTGCTTATTCTCAAGACCGTGTTGGGCTTTACGCGTGATGCCCAGGCAAAGGCATTCAGCACTTGTGTCTCTCATGTGTGTGCTGTTTTCATATTCTATGTGCCTTTCATCGGATTGTCCATGGTGCACCGCTTTGGCAAGCAGCATGACACCCTCCTGCCTGTCATCATGGCCAATACCTACCTGCTTGTTCCTCCTGTGCTCAACCCTATTGTCTATGGAGTGAAGACAAGGGAGATCCGGAAGCGCATCCTTCATCTTTTGCATGTGCTCACCCACACTGCAGATCCCTAGGTGTCTGTAAAAACTTTTTCATTCAAAGTCCTTCAATTCAGATTTTAATATCAACATTTTGGAAGGTAGTATTAGGAAAAAAATCTCCGTAATGAAAACACAACTGATCCTTCAAAGATGAAGCTGGTTGGAGAAGCTCCACTGGACAGGGGCAGCAGAACAATATACTCCCACCCCACCCCTCCCCATTTTTCAATATGTTTTCCCCTTAGCTCTTCTCTCTATATAATTACTAAAGCCTTGAGGCAGCTGTGGTTGAGGGGTTATTACTTCCCATTTAACCATTCAGTCCACAATAAATTGTTTGCACTGATGGTCCACAGGATTCAGAGATAAGCATGGCAAAAGTAAAAAAACAGAAAATAAAATATAATCAGATAATCTGTCTTAAAACTCTGATTTCCTTTTCAGAATCCCCAGCCATATTGGATTTCCACAGAGAATAAAAGTGACCTCCACAGAGAATATATACTTTCTTGCCTTCTGGGCACCTGCTCTTAAGAAGGGATTGAAAGTAAAACCATGGAAAGACTGGTTACCAAGTTAATGAAAGATGGTACGCTCTGTTTTGAGGGTTTTCATAGCCAAAGGACACTTTAACTTTCTTATCAATGTTTTGATTAAGGCAGGACTATGATTAGTAACCTCATTGGTATAGTTGATGTTTAATGGGGATCAATGAATTAAATGAGATTACAAAGATTTAAGTCTTTTGATGCCCAATCCCATATTGTGCACAGGAACTGTTACAGAGGCCAGGGTGGTAATAAGTTAGGTGTTTCCAGAGTCTTGCATTTTCTGGGAGAGGTGTTTAATTTCCTTTCTCGCTCATCCACTGTTGTATTTAGGAATTTCCTATTAATGTTGTTGATGGCTTTAATTCCACTTGTTCCTGGTCTATTTGCCACTGTACTTGTGTAGTAGTATCATATCAGGAATGTTTCATAATTCCCGAAAAGTGTCTAGTATGATTAGCAGTGGAGACATTCACTGGATATCTGGAGAGACACTTTATGGAGAGATGCAGCTGAGAACACCTAGAAGTTCATGGAAGAAAAGACAGGGCCATGGCAGATGGAGTCAGGAGCAGAAGCATCATGAGACTGAGCAAGGCCAGTAGCCTATGTGACTAATCAGGAAGCAAGGCTAACACAAGCACTGTTCCACAGACACTGAGAAGAACATACAAGTGGACACTGTATATCCCCAGGGCTCTGAGCTGCCCTGTGGGGAAGCCCACATTTAGTGCTTGGAGAACAAGACCATAGAAGAGGCTGATAAACAATCCCTGCTAGCTGTACTTAGCATGAATATGGCCCCAGAGGTCCACCCAGAGCCTCACAAGCCAGGAACAACACTTCCAGAAAGGAGCAGAATGGGAAGAAGGGGTTTTGGGCACTACAGGAGTGCAATAGGAATGGAGAGGACAGAAATAAGACCACTACTCACAGAGGGAGGAGTGCTAGTCAGATCAGAAGAGAGGTAGATGAGTGTAAGAAGTAGGTGGTAGTGGAGGGTATGACACAGGGCCAGCCAGAATTTTCTGGCCAAAACTCATAGCTCAGGACTACTTGGTAGAGAGGGCATAGGAAAAACATATCTGATTTCTTAGACTGGAATCCAGAAGATGAGAATTGTGGGCAGTATGGAATATGATATACCAAGGTGAGTGGTGGCCAGCAGAATGGAGAGCATAGAGTCCATGAAGGCTTTGGTCATTTTGGACTGAATGGAAGATCAGCCTACTTCCCAGTAGTGCCCTGACATTGAGATTGAGAGAAAGAGATAGATCTTTTTTCTTATTAGGAAAGCAACATATGATCACTGCAGAAAAGCTCTCAGACTCTCTAAAAATATAAGAGAAATATAAATACATGAAAAATTCCAGCAAACCTGTAACCATAAGAGAAAAATGATTGTTAGCATTTTGGTGTTTATATTTCCAGATTTTTAGTAAGTGTGTGCGTGCGTCTGCATGGGCATATGATGAATGTGTGTATCTGTTTTATATTTGAAATCCTATTGGAGGCACAAATAGAAAATAGATAAATTAGACAGATGGATTTTGAATTTTTTCTAGAGATGCAAAATTATACTATATTTTAGAATGGATTCCAAGTCTATGATAGTTAATATGCTCAGGATTAAGTTTCATGGCTTGGACCCCAAAGGACTTAACTGTTTTGTGAGTGTAAATATGCATGTACACATGTGTAGGTACACACCACTGCCACCACCACCACTCTTCCTACCACCAACTTCCTTATGTTTCTTGATAAGTACTGAATACCAGAAGCAGGGACAGAACTACTGAAGGAATCTCCCAACTTCTAGATCAGTTTTCTGGTCACTTATTTCATGAATACTCACTATGTCAATTAGAAGAGCCAGGAGTTAAGAACTAGAATGAGAGAGAGAAGCTGCTTCTTTTAGGAAATGTTGCTGGAAATTAGGGTATGTCCTGCACAAAGACTTTCATCATATACCTTTTATGTGGGCATCCTTATACCTTCCCTAGTCCCTTTGTTTGGACATTCCTGTCTCTGGCCCTCCTATCAGTGCCATGTGGACCTTTGTTGTGTCCTGAAGAAGTCTGGATACTATTATGTCCCAGTCTATAAAGCAGTTGATTATATTTTTAGGTTTTATCTAGAAATGTTTCAAAAATATGTCCTGTGTTCTTCATTCTGACTGCCAGCACTCTTGTCCACATACTCACCTTTTGTTTGGTGATAACCTCTGCATTGGTCTCTTTGCCTTGAACATCTTTTGCAGCAGTCCTAAATCCCAGGTAGCTTGTAGGAGTTTTTCCAAGCACAACTCTGATTACCTAACTTCCCTACTTAAAGTCCTTCAGATGTCTTTTGCTTCCTTCTGTATAGAGTTCAAACTTCTTAGAGTAGAAGCAGGCCACTCTTCTGTTCTCTATCTGTCCCCATTTTATTTTTATGGTATGATATTTCTGATTTTCCCACATATCCTGTTATTCAGCTACTTCATACTTGTTGTCTCTCAATGATTTCATGCACTTTGAAAGCATATACATATATGTTATTGCTTTCTAACTTAATTTCCTTTTGATTAGAGAACATACTTTACATGATTTGAATCTTTTAAAATTTATTGAGAATGGTTTTATGGCAGGAGACATTCGGATTAATGTTTCTCACATGCTGCTGATTCATGGACAAATGTTCTCTGACTGCACATGAGACCCACCCAGAGAACTCTTTGGTAGTGCAGATTTTCAGGTCTGCTCCTACTGGAGATTCTAATTCAGGAGGCCTGGCATAGGGCTCAACAAGCCACAAAGTTTTAAACACTCCATGGGTGATTCTGATAGCAAGATTTGGGAGCCACTAGTTAAGATGGGAAGTGTGAGATGACAGGGTAGATAACATTGGCCATTTGAGGGTGACTGGTAGGAGGCAAGTGAGGGAGTCCTTCAGGGCTATGCTTTATTTGGGATCTTGTGTGGTATGAAACAAGAAGACAATTTTGCTTTAGATGGATAGGAATTAGGCAGCACTGCTTCTGTGGGGTCTGTTTCCAAGGCTAGACAGGTCTTGTCTTCATATGATGTGAAAACTGTCTTCACCAAGTTACTCAAGTAACAAACTCTGAAACATGTGATCTTACATATGATTAAGATTCATTTCCTTTTTCAATCTTCAGTTCTCTGATATGTTTCCCCACAACACACTTTTTTCTTCCTTTTTAATACTCATTGTATTTGGAAATGCTTTTAGTACTTGTATTTGCTGCTGGGTTGTATATAAGCATTGTTTCACTGAATCTATTCATCATTGAATCTTTGGCATTTGGTAATATGCCTGAAGCATAGTAGGTGCTTATGGCAGACATTGACTACTATTCACCAAACCTAATTCCTCCCCATCCTGGACACACAGATAGGCATTTTGCAGTCTCCTTTGAGTTGGTGTCATTAAATTCTAGCCATTACTTTCAATGTGAGTGAAAGTGACATGGGCTACTTCTAGGTCTGGCTCAAAAAACCCTCCCATGTGCAATCTTCCATGTTGACATCAGATGTGATGTAGGAAGCCATGTGTTGCATATGGTAAACCACCAGCAGCCTGCGTTCCTTAAAACTTATGTAGAGCCAAACCTATCCCACTTGCAACTCTCCACTAACTTGTGTTTGCACCAGGCAGTTGAATAAATGAAGAATAAACTACTAGTGTGTCAAACCTCTGAATGTATTTTTGATATTCTTAAAGTAGTCTAGCCTTATAAATGCAGCACTAAATAATTGTTGAGTAAAATCTAAAGGAAAAAAAACTGGAAAGTGAGGGGCTCAAAATAAATTGCTCTTTATCTTTCCAAAGAAACTGCTGAAGGTATAAATTTATCAAAGGAGGAAATATTTTCTTTCATTAGCATAATTATCACAAAGTGTTTATTAATCAAGATGACACCAAACTGGGTCCCATGTACGTTTTTATTAATTCGCTTTGGGTCAGTATCCTTCTACCTTCTTAGGAAACTCATGCCATGTTCCTTCTCCCTCTCAGATATTCAAACTCACCATCTCAGTCATTCTAGCATTTATTAAGTTCAAATTTCCCTCATATTAAAAACAACATTGACAATGAGTACCAACCTGCTTAGATCCTATATTTCTCTTTTGTCTCTTTCATAGCCAAATCTCTTAGAAAACTTTTTTAACTTATCTCCACTTATGCATCTTTTGGCCTCAAATTGTCAAAAGAGCTTTTCCTATCATCATCAAGGATCTGTGTGCCTGAGGTTTTCAGTCCTTATCATCCCTGACTTCTCAACAACAGTTTAACTCTTTCTTGATACATTTTCTTCTAGGGTAGCTAGAAATGAGACCTAGGTCGATGAGGGGATGTGAATGTTGTGGGCAGAGTAAATGGTGTCTTTGAAGATCCTGAGATCAAGTAAGAGCTTAAACTGATAGTCTTTTTGGGTTCAGTCTTGCTCATCTCTTGAACATACTTCTAATCTGTAGTTCATACTCCTTATTTATTTCATAGCAAAACAACTTAATAAGTGATTTGTATGTGATACAAACCAAAGTACTTACATAGTTTGTGCAGTCCTGTACAGTTTGGCCACTACCTTTCTGGCTTCATCTCCTACCACTCCATCCTAGAATAGGACGATGAGCTGCAGTCAAATATTATGCCAGTCATAACTGTAAAGATATAACAAGTGGTAGAGACATGAAGAAGCACAGGAATGTTCATCTTTCCACAAGCATATTTGCTTCTTCAAAATGTGGAGACTTTTTTTCATGTTGCTCTTTTGTTTCCCTAGAATTTTCTCTTTATTATTCAATTCCTCTTTGCCTGGAAAAACCCTGCAGGTTCTCCAAGATGAAATTAAAAGCATTTTCTCCTTTGTAGAAGTTTGTCCAATCTTCCTAGGTAAGTTCTGGCAACTACCAATTTGTAGTGCCTAAGTAATTTCTTGCACAGAACTTTATTATTGTACTTATAACTCTGCTTGTTTATTTACATACCTTGTGCCTCCTAGCACAAGATGGTGAGTTACTAGAGATAAAAGACCAAGTTTAGTATATTTCCAGTCATTTATTTTCAGCACTGCATCCTGTAAAAAGTAAAAGGTGAACATAAATAGACCTGATAGTCTTCCCTCCATATTATTATAGACTAGGAATTTTCAGTGTTTTCTGAGGACAGCAGTTTCCTGTGAGGTACAGCAATTCTTTTTTATGGTACCCATATGCTGTTCATAGTTTCATCAACCTTGGCCATTCCCCCTCAGCACCCTGAGCACGGCCTCCCTGATGGGCTTGGATTTGACACTGTAGATGATGGGGTTGAGCACAGGGGGTACCACCAGGTACACATAAGCAACAAGAGCATGTACAATGTGGGGCAGGTGCCCCCCAAAACGATGGATCATGGACATGGTGATACCTGGAACAAAGAAGACAAAGACAGCCAGGATGTGGGAGACACAGGTGTTGAGGGCCCGGATGCGCTCTCTGGGAGAGGCCAGCCCCAGCACTGTGTGCAGGATGAGAGTGTAGGATAGGATGATGAGCAGGGAGTCTATGCCCCCCGTGGACAGTACTACATAAAGCCCATAGCGGATATTGATGGTGATGTCATCACAGGCTCTTCTCATCACATCAGGGTGGAAACAAAATGAGTGGGACAGGAAGTTATTTCCAGTGCAGAAGTTTAGACGCTTAATCAAAAATGGCACAGGAAAGAGACACAAGGTGGCACGGGTCACTATAGCCATCCCAATCCTGATGATGACATTGTTTGTGAGGACAGCCGCATAGCGCAGGGGGTTGGAGATGGCCACGAAGCGGTCAAACGACATGGCCAGCAGCACCGAGGACTCCACCACAGAGAAGGAGTGGAGGAAGAACATCTGCACCAGGCAGGCATTGAAGCCGATGAGCCGACGGTCGAACCAGAGCACGGCCAGCGTGGTGGGCAGTGTGGACAAGGTGAGGCCCACGTCTGTGAGGGCCAGCATGGACAGGAAGTAGTACATGGGCTGGTGCAGGCTGGGAGTCCTCCTCACGGCCAAGAGGATCAGGCAGTTGCCAGTGAGGGCCACAGTGTACATGGAGGAGAAGGGGATGGAGATCCAGGCATGGAGGGCCTCCAGCCCTGGGATGCCAATCATCAGGAAAGCAGGTGGCTGGAAGGAGGAGGTGTTGACATAGGACTGGGCAGGGAGCATCCTTGGGAGGCAGCTGAGGTTCCAGAAAGACTTGACCTCTTCAGACTGGGTAGACACTGACAGGATCCAGGAAGATAAAAAGGAGCAGCCTAGTAAAGAATCCAAACAGTAAAAAATCCAGTTTCATAACTAGTAATGTGTTTCAAATATGATAAAAATCAAAATTTCACTGACTCTCATTATGTTATATTCCAGTAACTATACTAGTGCATTTGTTTAGACTTTCTCATTTGATTATAGAAATCATAAATATCTTTTTTAAGGCCTGGTTTCCCTTAACCACAGAATTGGGCCCTAAGAGTCACATCATTACTATGTAATCTTACCTATCCTGTGAACGTTCATCATCCATAAAGTTGATGGAATGAGATTTCTGTGCCAGGAAATAGTAATTGCAGTTCAGAGCTTAGGCACTGTCTACTTGTTACCCAGTTAAGGCTGTGTTATTTCTTTGGGCAGAGGGAGAAAAGAGAATACCTGTTTGGAAAGAGATAACGGTAACTGAATCAGATATGCAGACAGAAGCAAGGGTGAGAGTCCGTACAGTTCCGTAGAGGGAGAGTCAGAGTGAGAAATTACTTTTTCCCCCATGGAGACAGCTTTGCACTTCCTGAAACTGCATCTCACTAAGGTCACATGTTTTTCTTGTTCTTGACTTTTGTATGATACACTTTTAATGTATAATAAATTGCTTGATTTTGCTTCAGTATTTTTGAGTGAATTTTCCCATACTCAGAATCAATAGAGACTTCGGACAAACCATCTTTCCCATTATACAGATGAGGAAATTGAGACTCAGAAACTGTAGTGGCTGACCTCTGAATGAACAGTTCATATATTGGAGTCCTAGACATTGAATCCAGGTCTGTCTGATTCCAAATCCAATACTCTTTCCTGTGGCCTCTTCTTTAATGAGACAAAGTATGTAAAAAGTTGTCAAATGCAAAGTACCACAGATAGGATTATCATTATTATTATTATTACTGTATCGCCTAACACATTGTATCTCTGTAAATCTTTCATTATATATTATCCATCTAATCTTCATAGTTATCCTGTGATGTAGACCCTGAAGGGACTGCTAATCTTCCTTTAGGGAAGATGTAACTGAGGTTCAGGGAAGTGACAGGTTATGTTACTCACCTGCTTAAACCCTTCAGTCATTCCCCAACAGACTCTAATAAAATGGTTGTGATATGGCCTACAGACCCCTATCGTCTAGCACCTGCCTAACTCTCCACCCTTGTCACATAATGGACTTCCTTTTGCTCAGTGTTGTTTAGCTATACTAACCTTATTTTGTTTTCTTAAACAGCCAAATTACTTTACTCTGGGGCTTTCATGTTCATCTATACTCCCCTCTTTGCTTTTCATATGTCTGGTTTCTTATTCTTTAAGTCTTAAATATCATTTTCTCAGAGAGCCATTTGAGATGACCCTCACTAAGTAGGTGCCCTGTGCCACATACCCCGTTCATTATCCTTATGCCACACATTCTTAGTTTCCTTTATACTATTCAACACATTTAAAAATTGTATGATTGCTTCTTTCCTTGAAGTTTTTTGGTTCTCTCTCCCTAGACTGTAAGATCCATGGATTCAGTAGCCATATGGTTTTATTTGCTGACACATAGCTCTTGCCTCAGGCAGTGCCTGAAACAGAGTAGATTCTCAGTCAATATTTGCTTGCCTGAGTAAATAAAAAACAGAATGAATAATCAAGTCTATAAACTCATGAAAGAAAAGGATATAAAAGAAAAGTTCTAGTCCCTTATCTTCCAGATACGAGGATCAGTGGCTGAATTTGAAGAGTAGGGTGGTTGAGATCCTGTTGCAGGCAATCATGTATTATAGAACTGGAAAAGTTTGATTTATGGATGGCTGGATAAAAAACTAATTTACAATGAAAGATTTGGTTAAATTTCTGAACAGTGTCCACAGTGAATCTCTAGTAGTTGGATTTATCCATACTCTGCCTTGAGAAGTGTGGTGGGACTCCTGAAGAAACATGTATACTTACAGCCTTTCTATTGGATGAGCTGCATAGGATTAAAGCTGGTGGGTAGATGTTTTCTCATCAACTTATCCTATCTACACAATATGCCTTACATCTTTGTTTTCCTTCCAATCATTGTTCAATCCCTAATTCAACTGCTCGTAGTGTCATTATTTCCCTTATAGTTTCTTAGGGCATCTGCTTGGCTGGTATTATCGCCCTCAACATACACCACCACCTCCTCCTCTTACAGCTTTTCTCAAACTGTTTTAATCAGCTCATTATTCTAAGGCACCATATGGAAATTGGCATATACCTACTCCATTGAATTTCATAATCATTTTCTAGTCTGTTCCATCATGCACTCAGCTGGAGCTCTGTACTCTCATTTGGGTGTACATCTCTTCCAGGCTCTAGAACCAGAATTTCTGGGATAATTGCATCTCCAGACATGTTCAGATTCTCTCTTTATTCCTTGTAATTGTTGGAGTAACAGTAACACATCATGAAGCAGATATGATGTATGCCAACTTATTTTAATGCAGAGAATTAGAAAAATATTTCTGGATCCAGTATGCCACTGTGTTATTGAATATGCTGGTTATAAATGGCACATATAGGAATTAGTCAAGTTTTAATGAACAGTGAAAATTTCCTCAGCTCTGAAACATCGTGAGGTAGATCTAACTCTCTCCATGTGTGCAGATGAAAACATTGAGGCTTTGAGGAGTCAAGTGTCTAGCCAGGAGACATCATAGAATTATTTAATCTTGGTTCTGTTCAGCAACAAATACCTTGTTCTTTCAAATAAGCTGCACTGTTTGTCACACATTATACTTGGTTCCAGGCTTACTAAAAACATGTCAGTATCTCTTTATGGTTTTCAATTTTCTCATTTATAAAATCAGGGAATTGGATCACATTACCTATCTTTCTAACTGTGGCATTCTATGATTCGAGATCCAGTGTTCCTAAAACAGTTATTTTTTTACTTTCCTACCTCTTCACTTTGCTGTTTTTTTCCCCCTCCAAATCTCCTTCTCTTAAGCATTACTTGCTCCTAATTTTTTGTTTTTGCTACACCAATCACCACATCCCCAAACATTTTTTCCCTCCTTTCTATTTGTTCATTCATGTCTTTTGAAAACACCATTCAATAATTCAGTCATTTACATGGTAATTTTCAATTTCTCCTTTCAACTAGCTTGAGCTTCCTACGAACAGTAATTTTGATTTATATTCATAAGGCTACACGCAGAACTAGGTATGGGTACATCTTAGGAATTCAGTTGTTTTGATGAATGAATGAATGAAAAGTCACTGGAGAAATCTGTGGATCATGGTTGTCAAGCATGAACATTTATATTTTTTATAAAATGCCAGCCCAGAAGTGATTTTGGTCCCCTTAACCACAGCCGCTTTGGATGACCAATTAGGTAATGTTCCATTCTTAGAAATAGAATATGGGATTCTTAGCTCTTTTCTGAGCTACTTAATCCATGAGCCACAGGAAGAGATCCTCCTTGATCTCTTCTCCCTTATGCAGGTATGAACCTGCCAGCGTGGGATACTCAATACCCAATTCTCCTTATTTCTCTGCTACCTCTGTCATTTCTCTCTTTGATTCTTTGTCAAGAGATGGACACAAGGAGGTGACAGAGGTGACCTCCAGGACTCTGGAAATAGAGGAGGCTCTGGGGCTGGCCCTGGATACTCACCCTGGCTCCTCACAGGCTGCTGTGTTGTACCATGCCCCGGGAAGCCCCTGCAGCCAAGATAGTTCCCTTTTATGCAGATGCAGGGCAGTGTAGGCAGTCTCCAGAGAAATCAGGCTTGGGTTCACAGAGAAACACTCTGTTGAGCTCCACCCCTAGGATGGGAACATGTGATGAAAGTGTAGGGAGAATAGAGGCTGGAGGGAGCTGTGAGGAGAAAGGAAAGCCCAGACGTGAGAGAGAGAATGATCAGAGCTCTCTGGAGTGAGACTGGTTATCTAGCCCAGACCTCTCCAAGACATGCTTTCAATGGGTTTTGATGTTTCGGTGGCCCATCTGTATTGTTCATCTCATTTTTAGAAAGAGTATCTTTCTATTTACAGGAAAAAGGCAGAGTTAGGCAACACTGGGGTGAGTCTACTTGGGACTAATAACTAGATTGAATACTTAGTCGGTTATGAGAAAAGAGGTAGTGCCTATGTCACAGAAGGAAAGGTGGTTTTTGCCAAAAGAGCTTCAAGAACTGAAGGAACATGATGTTTCGATATGGATACTGAAATTTTTGATAAGGTTTTGGAGATCAGGAAGTGGTAAGCACTCTGAATGCCCTGGCAAGACAACATGCATACTGCAGAGTAGGGAGATAAACTCCTTAAATATGAAGCAGCCTGGCACATCAGTGAAGACCTTACAAGATCAGTGCTCTGTGTCCCGTCAGTATGCCCTCTCCAAGATAAGGGGCAGATTATTGCACCTTGCATTTGCTATTGTCAGCAAAGAGTCACAGCACCTGTTAGTCTCCCCTGGACATTAGAGATAACACATACACACTTGGGAATAGTCTTTTGATCCATTTATCAAGCATGTAGCAGGCTGTCAATTTTCAGAGGACCTGAAACAAGAGAGGGCTAAGCAGCAGGTTTAGTCTGTGATACAATAATCTATGTAACTTGGTAAAATCATGGTGCCCATTGTATCTGTGGTAAAAAAGTAGTGTGAAGTCTCTATCAAGTCCTACTGGGAGTGCTATGGCACAGGCTTCTAATATTTTGGAGCAAAACCATGCTCTTTCTAGCAGAGGGTCCTGTCTGTGCAAAACACAGGTATTAGAATATCACTGGACCCTAGTAGAGATTAACTACCTGATTATGAAGCAGCAGATGACTATGTGACTAAGATTACCTATTTTATATGGCTAATGTCAGGCCCATCCATGTCATAAGGGTGGGTACAGACAGTAACAATCAATTATATTGGTATGCATTTAGAGTACCAGTTGAGTCACATAAACAGGTGGCCCAGATTTCTGTTATGTATCTCTTTTTCCTCTTATTTTGCACCAGTAGTCTCATGGGGATTTCCCTGTAACTAGCTGATGGAGGAGCAAATAATTTGAGATAGATTTGTGGCTGCGTATGTAGGGGGAAGTTAAATAAATAATGCTGCCTCAATGCTATCTTATTCAGAACATCCCTGAAAAACAGTGATGAGGGGAACTATTCCCAATGGGCAGAGATCTGAATAATATACCTGGCTTATCAACTTGGTGCACAGAGGGAAGTAGTGTTAGGTAAGGTCACATGTGGACTCCTGAACTTTGGCAAATAGCTTGAGTTTGTTAGAGGCAGACAAGAAGAAATATTGGAAAACTGAGGACAAATAAGTCTAGGGCAGACATGTGAATGGCTATGTGAGAATGTAACTTAGTGAAAATCTACACATCTCACATTAATTCCCAGCTAGTCTCAATAGTAAAGAAGCACTGAACAACCAGGTAAACCAGATGGCACATCTAGTTCTCAGTAAGTTTCTGACCTTGCTCACCGCAGTGCTTGCACAGTGGGCCCTGGAATTGAGTGACCAGTGGTGTCAGGGATGAAAGTAAGCAACAATTAGGTGGAAAAACTCCCTTTCACCAAGGCTAATCTAGTTGCTGCCACTGCTGAATGTCTGACTTGTTAATATTAGAGACCAACACAAGAAAGTTGCATATAGAGTGGCACCTTCCTTAAGGAAAACAGCCACTTGGTTGATTCTACCTGATCTTTTATACCATGAAGAAAGCAGTACTTTCCTTACTGAGGTTGATTTATATGCTGGGCATGGGTTTGTCTTACCTCAGTGCCTCAGCCAGCAGTGCTAGCTGAAAGTTCACAGAGTGGCTGATTTATTGCCGAGGATCCTGTACAGGGGATTCAGTTATGGTGAGGAGGTGACAATGAGCCAGTGGCTTCTAAGGAAAGCATGATCACTGGACCCACTCGTCCTACCATATACCGTATCATTTAGAAATGCTTGGCCATTCTCAACATTTGGCTGGTCTTCTAAATGTGTAGCTGAGGTGCTATCTTGAGGGTAACACCTTGTGGGCTTAGGGTGCTGTCTTCAAGATGCAGTGTTGGAATTAATAGCCATTTAATGATTATGTGTCCTGGATAGTTAGAAAATATGAGCCCAGAAACTAAGGAATGAAAGTAAGGAGGTTCCTCTCACCATTACAACCAGTTACTATTATCTATTTCTGTTTAACAACCCATCCCCAAACTTAGTGGCTTATATAGCAACACTCCTTTATGTCTTATGCTTCTGTGAGGTAACTGCCCTTAGCTAAGCAGTTCTCTCTCGCACCTTTGCAGATAGTTGCTGGGCCTCGAATCATCTGAGAACTCATTCATTCACGTGTCTAGCACCTTAACTAAGAAGATTCAAATAGCTGTGGGCTGGGTCAGCTAGGACATGTTGGCCATATCTCTCAAATATGCTGTGAGGCTCTCAAAGGCAAAAATTTGAGTCTCATTAATGTCTGAGGTCTCAGAACTTAGGCACAGATCAAATATTTTTCCTAATGAATAAATGAATGATGAATATAATAACAAGAATAGAAAAAACTTCATTGGTGTTTACCATATATCATATATCACTTCACATATACTAAGCCTCACAACATTATAAGCTAGATGCTATAACACTCCCATTTAATTTTAGAGGAAATCAAAGTATACTGAACTAAGTAATTTGAACTTACCTAGAACTCTGCACAAGCCTTTAATAATGCCCTTATTATACTGAATTAAACATTTCCTTATTTAAGTGGTTTTCATATATACTCAAATGTGAGCTATTGAAGGGCAAGATCATTTATATATCATTTCTGTATTCCTGGTACCTAGTAGAGCTCCTGAAAAATGTTAGCATTGAGAGGGAGTATAAGATGGCATGGGAAGATCCTGAACTCTTCTCCTCCCATGTCCACACCAATGGTACAGCTACTTGTGAATCATTTTCCTCTGAAAAGATATGAAAACTAGATGAACTGCTCTCTGCAACAGCATAGAAGGATCACATCAAGATGGGTAGATAGGCAGAGACACAGTGTTACCAAAAACACAATAACGAGGATCTCACAAGTCTAGTGTTTCTCCCGGGTGAACAAGGAGTTGGTGCCCCACATCAGTCACCTCAACCCTTGAATCTGTACCAGAGACATAAGCCCTCCAAAATTTCTGGCTTAGGAAACCAATGAGTCTGACATCCAAGGGCCCCCCACAAAAAAATGGGATTGTCCTTTTAAAGAGCTCATACATGGTCTCACTTGCCCTAGGATCTATCACAAAAACACCATTTTAGAAAATGCCTGGATTATATGTGAAGGAAATCATCTGCTAATCTAAAAGCATCTATTGGAGTAACAGCAGACAGCTAAAACCCTCTCTGGAGATGGAGCCTGTGGATGCCATTTTTGCATTGTCCATCTACCCTGCTAGTATTGGCAGGCAAGCTTGGGCATGGCAACCTTTAACTGTCTCACTAAGCCAGGAAGTGGTGAACAGTCATGGCACTATCTCACTGCCTTTCTGACGCTGGTGAGCACACACCACCTCCTACATTTTCCAACTGATTTACTAAAGCAGGCAGGCAAATGCAAACCATATAGTAGATGCCCCTTGTTTGCCTGGCCCTGGTGGCCAAGGGGGCTGGCATTCCTGAGCTCCAAGGGACTGTCACAGTCAGAAGGACAGTTCTTGACAGGCCACCACATGCAGGACACTTCACAAACAGTGAACTGAAACACACTCCCACTCTTTCTATGAAAAAGGCCTATTTGCTTAACCTGGAGCTTCAGCTTGAGTCATAGACTTCAGGTTTCTCATATATCTAGAGGCTATATTCAGAAAGAAAGCATAAAGACATCATCCTTATGCACCACCTTGGTCTTCCTAGAGCTTGGCCAGACCTCCCAGAGAGGAACTTGCTTGCTTGTCTGGAGTCCCAAATTTTACAACTGCCACTCAGGGGATACCTCCAGATCTCTTGATCTGGAGGATAGCAGGGTTTACAATTGAGGCCCCCTAGGACTGTATATATTTGCATACTTTAAAAACTGCTGCCTGAGGGTCTGGCTTTCAATCAGCCTGAAACTAGGTGCTAAATGAGATTCCTCCCTTTAGAACACTGACAGGTCTTGGCACAGCCTCAACAATGTGGACATATCAAGAATAAATAAGGCTGTTTAGGCAATCACAAAAGTTGGGGAAAGAACCCAGAGCCAGGGCAAGAGTTGAACAAGAAGATTCATAACCTGCACAAGTCAACTTCTTCAAGACTGAAACAGGTAGGTAGCTGTTTTATGTAATACATAGGAACAGACACAGATAGTCAAGCAAAATGTAGAAACAGAGTATTATGTTCCAAAAAAGAGAACAAGACAAAATCTCAGCAAAAGATCTTAATGATAAGGAGTTAAGTAATCTATTTGATGAAGAATTCAAAGTAATGGTTACAAAGGTGTACACTGAACTCAGGAGAAGAATGCATGAAGACAGGTAAAACTTTTACAAAGAGAAATGAAAGTAAATACCAAAAAGAAGTCATATAACTGAAGAATACAACTAATGAAGGATACAATAACTGAACTGAAAAATACTAGAGGGGTTCAATCTTGGACTTGATGAAGCAGAGGAGTGGATCAGCTAGCTGGAAGGTGAAGCAGTGGGGCACCCAGACAGAGAAGCAAAAAGAAAAAAATATTAAAATAATGAAGATAATTTAAGAGACCTATGGGACAGCATCAAGCAGAATAACATTCACATTACAGGAGTTCCAGTAGGAGAAGAAAAAGGCAGAAAACTTACCTGAAGAAATAGCAACCGAAAACTTCCCTGGCTTGGGGAAAGAAGTAGACATCCAGGTTTAAGAAGTCCCAGAGAGTTCCAAATAAAATGAACCCAAGGTGGTCCACACCAAGACATACTATAATTAAGATGTCCAAAGTTAAGGTAAAGAGAGACTCTTAAGAGCAGCAAGAGAAAAGCAACTTGTTACATACAAGAGAAACCCCATAGGGCTATCAGCAGATTTTCAACAGAAACTTTGCAGGTCAGAAGGGAGGGGTATGTCTTCAAAATGTTGAAAGGAACAAAAGCTTCCAACCAAGACTAGTTTACCTGGGAAGATTATCATTCTGAATTGAAGGAGAGAGAGAATTTTTCTAGATAAATAAAAGTTAAAAGGACTCATAACTGCTAAAGTGCCTTATAAGAAATGTTAAAAGTATGTCTTAAGCTGAAAAAAAAAGGCATTGATTAACAACAAGAAAGCATGTGAAAGTAAAAAATAAATGTGGAAAAGGTAAATATATAGTAAAGGTAGTAGATTAATCACAAAGCTAGTATGAAGGTTAAAAGACAAAAGTAGTAAAGTTAACTAAAACTACAATAATTAATTAGGGGATACATAAAATACAAAGAGTTAAATGTGAATCAAAAACATTAAATGGGGAGAGAATAGAGTTTTGGGATGTGTTCAAAGTTAAGTTGCTCTCAACCTAAAATAGACTGTTAAATAAATATACTTAGGATGTTATATGTAAACTTTGTGGCTAGATCACGTTAAGCCATAAAATGTCTCAATAAACTCAAGAAGATTGAAGTCATATCAAGCATCTTTGCCAGTTACAATGTTATGAAACTAGAAATCAATTATAATAAGAAAACTAAAAAAAAAATTCCTACAAGTATGTGGAGATTAAGCAGCATTCTCCTGAAAAACCACTGGAAACTCATGCACTTTTGGTGGGAATGTAAATTGGTTTAGTTGTTATGGAAAACAGTAAAAATCAAAAATAGAAATACCATATGACTCATTAATTGTATTTCTGGGTATTCTTCACTGTGAAGAAGCTTTGTAGTCTGATGTACTCCCAGTATTTTATTTTTACTTTTGTTGCCTTTGCAAAGTTTAAAGCACTTTCATTTCAAAAAGCACCATTAAGAAAATGAAAAGACATGCAATGGATAGGAAACAAATATTTTCAAAACACATACCCAATAAAGGACTTGACTTATACCCAGAATTTACAAAGAATGCTTACAACTCCATAAGAAAATGCTTACAACTCAATAAGATAATCCATCAAAAATGGGCAAATGTGAACATTCATGAAAGAAGGTGTATGAGGGGTTAATCAAAAAAATGGCACATGAAAAGATGCTCAATAATATTAGTCTTCTGGAAATGCAAATTAAAATAAAAATGAGATACAATTCCACACTCACCAGAATGATTATAATAAATCACATAGGCAGCAAAAAATGTTAGCAAAGGTGTGGACAAACAGGAACCCTCCTACATTGCTGGTGGGAATGTAAAGTAGGGCAGCCATTTTGGAAAACAGTTCAGTTATCTCTCAAGGTGTTAAATATTAAACTACTGTATCACCCAGCAATTCCACTCCTAAGCCCAAGAGAAATAAAAATGTGTATCTGCACAAAGACTTACACAAAAATCCATAGCAACATTATTTCCAATAACCAAATATTAGAAACAACCTGTGTCTATCAACTGGTGAAGAGTAAAGAGTGGATTAGGGGCTGCCCGGGGCTGGAAGTCAGAACAAGAATTAACTATAGTAGCCATGAGGGAACTTGATTAGAGGGGAAGAAAATACTCTAAAACTGTTTTATGGAAATGTAACACTAATTGGTAAAATTACTAAAAATCATTGAATAAGTACACTTAACATGGGTGAATTCTATGGTATGTAAAATATACCTCAATGCAGTTTAAAAAAAAGAAAAAATTAGCATTGAGAAAAATACATGTGAAATAAATGAGAGAGTAAATAAGATTCTCATGAATATCTATCACCTCTCTTCCAGATGCTCAAAACAAAGCAGTGGGTAAGACTTGATCTATCCAGGAGTTGAATTTTGGTTTACCAACCTCTTTTCAGTGCCCTCAGTCCTGCAAGCATCCTGCATCATCAGCCTTGGCCTTTCCACCTCAGCACCCTGAGCATGGCCTCCCTGATGGGCTTGGATTTGACACTGTAGATGATGGGGTTGAGCACAGGGGGTACCACCAGGTACACATAAGCAACAAGAGCATATACAACGTGGGGCAGGTGCCTCCCAAAACGGTGGATCATGGACATGGTAATGACAGGAACAAAGAAGACAAAGACAGCCAGGATGTGGGAGACACAGGTGTTGAGGGCCCGGATGCGCTCTCTGGGAGAGGCCAGCCCCAGCACTGTGTGCAGGATGAGAGTGTAGGATAGGATGATGAGCAGGGAGTCTATGCCCCCCGTGGACAGTACTACATAAAGCCCATAGCGGATATTGATGGTGATGTCATCACAGGCTCTTCTCATCACATCAGGGTGGAAACAAAATGAGTGGGACAGGAAGTTATTTCCAGTGCAGAAGTTTAGACGCTTAATCAAAAATGGCACAGGAAAGAGACACAAGGTGGCACGGGTCACTATAGCCATCCCAATCCTGATGATGACATTGTTTGTGAGGACAGCCGCATAGCGCAGGGGGTTGGAGATGGCCACGAAGCGGTCAAACGACATGGCCAGCAGCACCGAGGACTCCACCACAGAGAAGGAGTGGAGGAAGAACATCTGCACCAGGCAGGCATTGAAGCCGATGAGCCGACGGTCGAACCAGAGCACGGCCAGCGTGGTGGGCAGTGTGGACAAGGTGAGGCCCACGTCTGTGAGGGCCAGCATGGACAGGAAGTAGTACATGGGCTGGTGCAGGCTGGGAGTCCTCCTCACGGCCAAGAGGATCAGGCAGTTGCCAGTGAGGGCCACAGTGTACATGGAGGAGAAGGGGATGGAGATCCAGGCATGGAGGGCCTCCAGCCCTGGGATGCCAATCATCAGGAAAGCAGGTGGCTGGAAGGAGGAGGTGTTGACATAGGACTGGGCAGGGAGCATCCTTGGGAGGTTCCAGAAAGACTTGACCTCTTCAATCTGTGCAGACAGAAAGACACTGACAGGACTCCTGTCGTTTCAAAGACATTTATTTTGTATAGGATTTTTCATCAAGTATTTCCCATTTTCTCAGCTCTTTGTATTGTTAAGTGTTCCAGGTGTGTACATACACTAGTTAATATGTCCTCAAAACAAATGCAGAATGTAGGGTAATGTTTACCTTCTCCATGATTAAATGACTGAACTGAGGATATAAATGAGTGAAATGTACTAGAATTTAGTTGTTTCTAAATACAGATTGTGTACAGTTTCTGCACTAGCATCAGGGTCTTCAATAAATGAAGTGATGTTTGTTAATATTCTTTCATATGCAATTCAGTCTCTAGATCCTCCTCTTATTCCTCCTCATCCTCATAGTTTTTCTTCTGGTCATTACTGATATTCTATTGATAATGTATTTTCCAGTATTCTAAATGATTTTACATAATTATCTCATTATTGACTCACAATTACTTTGCTAATGGATAGAAGGGAAATGGTTTCATTAAAGTGAAAGGAGAAAAAATTTTAAGTCCATTAAATGAACAGAAAACCACAGCATTCTCCTGAATCAGTTAATAGAATTCAAAACCTTTTTGTGCTTGGAGGGTTTGAGGACCAATCCTAGGGCATTCTGTTTTAATTAAGCCCCAGTAATGGAGGGGCCTCGGGCTGAAAATCAAATTGAGTACTAGGAAAGTTTTGGTAGATGCAGAAGAGACAAGTGATTCTCATCAAGTCACTGAGAACACTTAAATATCTGAGGTCCATGTATGCCTTGCCCAAGAATTCAGCCTGGGTCATCAGATGCCCTTGTAATGCAGGCTACACATTGCTTTTCAGGCATCACATCCTCACTCCATTCATTCAGCATTACCTACAACCTTTAGAATACCAGCCAAATATTTTGTTCAGCCCTTAGTGCAGCCATCTTGAGGGCTTGACTTGCCCTTGAGCGTGTCTCCCTGTAAGTCCCTCTGCACTGACATGTCCTAGCAGGAGGCAGGGGAGGGGGTACAGCTACAGGGCTCACAGACCCTGGAATTCTCTTCCCAAAGTTAGAATGTTCACTGACACCACCTGTAAATATGACTCAAAGTGATAAATTTATCCTTCTTCGGTGTTCAGTGGGATCTGACTTAGTAATGCCACTATGTTTAATGTCTGATGCCCGGCATATAAATTTACTAATTTATCAATTATTGAATATTTCTTATGTTCCAGATATCACACTCCTTATCTTTTTGTTTGCTTATAAATACTATCTCTTGGTCTCAAAAAGAACCATGTTGGCTAAGTTTTATCGTATTTTTTAAACAAATCATTGTACTAATAATGTTAAAACAATAAAACTGGTGGGGAGAGGCTTAGTGAGTTCCCCTAGGCCATGCTGGAGATGAGTTTAAATTCGAACTCAGGTCTGTTTGGCTTAAACACTGTCAGCAGTCTTACACTGCCTGTATTGGCCATGGACTATACTAGGTATTGGGAGATTTGTAATGTGTGGGGCTGGCTGGATCAGATTATGTGAGGAGCTTGTCTTCTGATGTTCCATGGTGACATGATTTGGGGCTCTGCAAATGAATCCCCTTCCTATTTCTCCAAAAATCTTTTTTTTCACTTATCCTTGTAACCCTTTGGGTCCTTCTTGTAAAGCCATTTGCCCTAATTGCCCTAATTTCCTTCCTGTTCTTGCCTTTCTTCTTACTAATCCAAGTCACATTTCTTCAGATTTAATCCAATCTCATTATTCTGACTTTGATGACTTTAAAATTTCTGTTCCCCTTCTTTCTTTTCAGGGACAATCAATGAATGAACAAGAAAATGAAAAATTGAGTACAGACTACCTAATTTTACAATCCAGTTCCCCTCCTCCTTACCCTTTTAATACAACACATCTTAGGTGCATTGGGTCATAACTTAGACTTCATGGATCGTATGTATAAAGACCAGTGGCTTCTTCAGATTAATACAATTAATATGTATTTTTATGCAATCTTACTTGGGTTTACTTAGGATCAACTCCTGAACTACTCTTTGCCATGGGTAGCTTAAATCAGAATAGAGGGTGAATTTCACACACTCCATTTAACTTGCAGGACTCTGAGGGTTAATTTTACCTAGGATTAATGTCACAGTTCTCTTTCTTTCATCCTGCGTTGGTTTCTCTATTATTGGGTAATTCACAAATCTGTCCTTTTCTTAGAATTTACCTTTGTCCTCTAGTTGATATGTAGGTCCTCTGCAACTCAAGGTATTTTGTCTGATCTATTGCTCTTGACTGTGGTGGAAGGATCCAAATGTTAAATTAAGCTGAATATTACAAGAAGCATAGAGCTCGCAAGGGTAAAATTATAGGGCACCATTCAAGACAAATTGCCAAAAATTAGGGACAACTCTTACACAAACAAGCCAACTTCTCCCTTGTATCCAGATACTGGCCTTTCTATCCCTTTTCATGCTTTGTGAGTATTACATGTTACGAGGGCTGAGACACTGTGAAGGGATTCTGTGTGGTGTAAGGACAGTTTTTTTTTTCCCCTGTTCTTTTACTAAAAGGAGCATTTTAGTAGCCAAATTGGATTGACATGTTTCGTGGTTCCCATGAAGTGCAAAAGCATTATATTAAACACTTAAACCTGTCAATCAGACCAGGTTTGGTCTTCTCTTACTATCCCCAGATCACAAAAGTGTCAAAGATATTATGAATATGGTTCTTATTTAAATTCAAATTCTTTCCATTTTAGCATGCTAAGATTCTGTTGTTATTGGGTGTGTCTGGTAAAGTCAGATTGCCTAGAAACAAAAGGCTGAATTCACCATACTTTCTTTACTTTACCTCAAGGCCAATTGCTTTGCTCTGCTTTCCTTTTTATCTCTGCAAAAAGAAGAAATGGTAATTATGTGACGTGACAGATGTGTTATATTATAATCACTTTATAATACATATAATGTGTTTCTAAAAAGCTCTGCTTCCTCAGACGAATGGGGAGGGCAATCTCATAATGAGAGCTAAGACACCAAGCAAGCACTAGAGCATCCACAGGATGCTCTCTGCGATGGGATTTTAAGATACCTTTATACTGTTGCCCTATGTAGAGAAACAAAAGTGTACGAATCTGCTTGATCACTGAGTCTGAGTTCCTGTATAATTATCTGCATTGAGAAGCCTCTGTGCTTAGGAAAGTAGCCTCCTGCACCACTTCCGGTCCCTCATGTAGGGGCATAGACATGCCGTCTGTGGAAATCTAGGCCTTTTTACTTTTCTTCCTCTTCTGACATCTGCTCATTCCCCACCCCAGAATCCTCCACCTGGCAGCAGCTGGCACAGGGGGGATTTCAGACTCACCATCCAGGCCCCTATCCTTCTAAGTAGTGTAGAAAGGATTGTATTTGGGCCCCAAGTTACTCACCCTGCTTGTTTTCGCAGCCTTTTCTGCCTCTCCACATCCTGAAGGAGCCCAAGAAAAGTGTGCAGTTAAGATACTACCTTTATACCACTGTCTGGAGGCCTTAGTGTATTGTTGCTCCCCAGGGATGTTCAGGCCAGTGGCCCAGAGGATGTTCTCTGCTTAGTTTTTCTTATGCAATGGAGCATGGTGGGATTCGTGTTGGGATGGAGAGTTAGTTAAAAGACAAATGAAATATTCAAACAAGTGAGTTGTGGAGGAAAAGGCTAGATTCATCATCATGTCCAAGTTCATCCATGCTACCACATCTGCAGGGAATTATAATGGGCACTTCAAACCTTTCCTTTATTGTGCTCTTCAATGATATCAGATCAGCCATTTGAAGCCACACAGAACACTTTCTGGCCCCTCCAGATGTAGCTGTTTATTTTTCAACACTCTCTCCTTGGCCCCCAGGGGTGTTCATGCAGGTTAGGCACCCCCACTTCCTGTGACTGTTCCTCACATGACACTGTTAAAGCCCTATTCTGTTCCACAGCAGATGTGCATTGGGTAGCCTGAGGAGATAGGTGGAGAATGAAGGACATTAAGACAGAGATGAATAGCGGCTGGCATGTTTACTGGGAGCTCTTCCATATCTCTGTTTATGTCCTTAGTGATGCATAGTGTCCTACACCCTAAGATATTTTCCTTGCTATCTGGTTCCATCCCCAGGGGCTTCCTTTCTATCTAGAGTGAATAAATTGTAGACATGAATATATCCAAGGGCTGAAACACAGAAAGATCTTTGTGTATTTGTGTGTGTGTTTGCTTGCATGCATCTGTGCATATCTTTATTGATGTATATTTCATATACCAAAATATTGCACTTAATGAATGCAATATGACAAATTTGAACATGTGCACACTCATGAAATCATCTCACCACAATCGAGATAATAGACTTTGATCACCTCCAAAAGTTTTCTTATTGCAAATGTCAGGATTTCCTTCTTTTTCAATGCTTAAAAATAATCTACTCTACAAATACTGTATTTTCTTTATACATTCATCTGTTGATGGACATTTGGATTGTTTTAATATTTTGGGTACTGTGAATAATGCTACAATGAATATGGGAGTGCTAGATATGCAAAGAATGCATCTGAACATAATGAAAGATGTATATGACAAGCTCACATCTAACAGCATACTTAATGGTGAAAAACTGAAGGACTTTCCTCTAAGATCAGGAAGAAGGCAATGATGTCTGTCCTTTCCACTTCTATTCAACATAGTACGGAATGTCTTAGCTAGAGTCATAGACATCCAAAATGGAAAGGAAGAAGAAAAGTTATCTCTGCAGAAAATATGATTGTATGAATAGATATCCAAAAAGTTAATCAAATCAGAATTAATAAACAAATTCAGTAACGTTGAAGGCTACAACATCAATATACAAAAATCAGTTGTATTTCTATATTAGAACATTAACTATTCAAGAAGGATATTAACAAATAGCACTTATATCCATCAAAGCATAAAATACTTAGGGATAAACTTAACCAGGGAGGTGAAAAATTTATACTCTGAAAAACCACAAATTATTGAGGAATGGAATTAAAGAGACACAAATAAGTGGAAAGATATTGCATGTTCATGGACTGGAAGACTCAATATTGTCAAAATGTCTGTATTACCTAAAGTGATCTACCAATTCAGTGCAAATGAGACAGGGACCTGGGATTAGGCAGAGTAGGGTGAGGGCCTCCAGAGAAAAAGCAGAGCAAGATAATTACCATCAGAACAATGTAGCAATGTGCAAAGAAGTCCCTATTGAAACTCTGTGATAAGCATTACGCAAAGTCAGAGTCACACTAATTCTCTAGGGTAAAGATACCAGACCAGGAATATAGACATCTTCAGTGAGATCAGTTAAAACTCAAAAGGCCAGCAGCAACTTAGCCTGGAATGTTTGAGTGTTCTGCAGATAAAGAAAAGTGTCTCAGCATAACCCGTGACTTCACTGTAAAATTTACCTTAGCCTGCTAAAAGGCTCAGTTTATTTTAACTGTACCCATGTGCTATATTTCCTTCTCTGATCCTAACCAAGTAATCTGCAACCTAGGAAAAAGCCTAATTTAGGAAGCAAGCCCAACTATAAATAGCCCAAGAAGTTAAGAAGTAAGATTCTTAATTTACTTCTGCGAATAGGCAACAACCCAGCCCACCTTGGGTGCAGGGTAGGCAGTCTTAACTGACATTCTCCCAGAGAGAAACTGCTATCTTGAGAAAGAATCAGAGCTGAAAATCTCCTCTGTTACTCATCAAGAATGAGCATTCTGAGACCACTCAACAAGTCTGCACCCCTAACCATTTACCCTCATTTCTGAAAATCCTCAACTGCACATAATAAAACCCATAGACAATGAGCCAACAACCAACTCTTGCCCCTCCTGGTGTGAGCCAGGAGCTCTGTCCTCTCACTTTATCTCTAAATAAAAGCCTGTACCTTGCTCTCCTACCTTGAGTGTTTGTGAAGCTCATTCTTCGGCTTCGTGAACAAGAACCCCAGCATCACAATTTCTTTGAAAATCTCAATCACATTATTAAGAAAAGAAGGATAAAAAAATCCTCAAATTCATAAGGAACCACAAGAGACTTAAATAGTCAGTGAAATCTTGAGATAGAAGAACAAAGCTTGAGGTATGAGACTTACTGATTTCAAAATATATTACAAATTTATAGCAATTTAAAACAGTGTGATGGTGGCATAAAAACTGACAAATAAAATAGAGAGCCCAGGAATAAACTCAAATATAGAGTCAACTAATTTTTGACAAGGGTTCCAAGAATATGCAATGGGGAAAGGACAATCTGTTTAACAAATGGTGTTGGGAAAACTAGGTATCCCCATGCAAATGAACGAAGTTGGACCCTTATCTCACACCATATAGAAAAATTGACTATGCTCGATCTTAGCCAAAAGGCCCAGAAGTGGAATCTAAAAACAAAACAAAACAAAATAAGATGAACAAAACAGCAGTAGATTCATAGACACCGAGAAGTGCCTGGTTTTTATCATGGGGGAGGGTTGGGGTGGATGAAAAAGATAAAGAGGCACAAAAATCTCAATCATAAAGTAACTTGGTCACAGGGATGGAAGTGTAGTGTGAAGAATATAGTCAGTGGTTCTGTAACATCTTTCTGTGTTGGCAGATAGTAACTGCACTAGTTGAGTGAGGATTTCATAATGTGTATAACTGTTAAATTACTGTGTTGGATATTTGAAACCAATATAATATTGTAAATCAACTATACTTCAATAAAAAAGGGAAAAAAATCAACCAAAAAAATAGATTAAAGATTTAAAGGTAAGACTTGGAACTATAAGAATCCTAGAAGAAAACATAGGGGAAAATTATCATAACTTTGGAGTTGGCAATGGTTTATTGGTTATGACACCAAAATCTCAGCAACAAAAGCCAACTGGACATGTGAAGCTACATCAAACTAAAATTAATGCACAACAAAGCAAACAACTGACTGGAAAGGCAAACTATGGAATGGGGGGAAATATTTGCAAACCACATATTAATAAGGGATTAATATAAAAATATATAAGGAACTCCCACAACATGATAGGATAAAACAAATGCCCTGATTAAAAAATGGGTTAAGGAGCTGATTAGACATTTCTCCAAAGAGAATATACAAATGTCCACAGGTATATGAAAATATGCCTGATATCACTAATTATAGAAAAAGCATATCAAAACCACAATGAGCTATTACCTCAGAACTATTAGGACAGCTATCATCCCAAACCAACCAACCAAACAAACAAAAAATACCCAGAAGATAGAAAGTATTCATAAGGACATGGAGAAATTGGAACCCTCCTATGCTCTTGGTGATAACAAACTAGTGCAGCTACTATTTAAAACAGTATGGAGTTCTTAAAAAAAATTAAAAATAGAACTACCATATCATCCAGCAACCCCACATCTGGATATATATCCAAAATAATTGATATCAGGGTCTTGAAGAGAAGAAGCATCTTGAGAGAACATTTATGTTTGCAAACATTGGCCCCCAAATCTTGGTTCAACTTACCCACTCCCCAATTTTCTGGCAGTGAAGAAAGTGTCTGCCTGAGTGGTCCTTTTAGGATGACTTTGAAATGAAGGTGTCCCCATCCCAGGGACACTGAGTTAAGGAGACGAGACCAAAGAGAGTGATGTGTAAGTCAAGTCTAGAGTCTCTAATACTTTAGTCTCAGACAGTAGAGGAAATGCAGAGGAAGGCTGTGTTAAGCAAGGGAGGTGCCCTTTTGGAGCATGGGATGGGATGCACATGATCTCCATAGCAGTGAAGAGCTGTATCTGCAGCTTCCATTGCTTGGAATGTGGTGTGAACTTAGTAACTAGTTGTTGAATTAATGAAGGAATACATTTCAGAGTATTTCATCAGGAAGTACGATTCATAAGTAGTTTATTCAAGTAATGCTCTTGAAGCCACTTGTGGACCAACTCTTTTTCTGGTTAATGAAGGCATTTGATATGAATCGGGTTTCAGTGCTGCCTTCCAGGGACTAGAACAGATGAGTGCAAGGGATGATTTCAATAGCGAGTGGTAAGTACTCTGAGAGAGGTGAATGTACACAAGCTGCAAAGGGAGCAGAAGAGAGAAGATCGAGGACCAGGACCTTGTGGACTGAACATTTTATCTCCTCCTCAAAGAACAAAAGTCTTGCAGTTAAATGGAACATGTAGTAGGGGAGTCCTATAGCAGTAAAAAGAAAGGTTGGAGACCCACTCCCCAGGGCTGTGCTATGTGGTTCATCCCTTTGTTGCCTACATTTGGAGGTAAACTGGGGAAATAATGCTAGACTATGCTCAGAGATCTTCACATCTGACTATACCCACAGGTCCCATGCTATATTCTTCCACTGTCTTCATTCATTCATTCATTCATTTACTAAAACATTATTTATTGACTGGTAAGGTTTTATGTGCCAGACCCAAGTTAAGCATTGAGGTCAGAGAGATAATTAAAACAGTCCCCCATCCCTACCTCAAGAATTTATCCTCTCATATACAATTACTTATAATTACAATACAGTGTGTTTAGTGAAACTGGAGGAAGCACAGGATGCTCAGGGATCATTGCTGAAACCCCTGACTTGGCTTAGGGTGAGATTTGAGCAAAGTTTCAATGAAAGTCTTAATGGATATCACATTCTAGTGAAGAAATAGAATTATTTTTCTTCCTCTGCATTTGAATTCTGCATTCTTAACACCAATGGATCAGTTTACCCAGGCTCAATCTTAGGACTTCTCCCAGCATACAGTAATTATCTGAGAGACTGTCCTGTATTTCTTGAAATCTAGAAATCTGGGCATGAGGATCTCTTTATTTCTCTCCTACAGCTTCTCTCTCCCCACACACACTTTTTCTGTGGAGTTAATTGAAAGTAAACTGTAGACATTGCAACCCTTCTCAATAAATATTAAGCATATACCTCCTAAAAATAGATTCTCCTACATAACCACAAACCATTTTCAAACCTTAGCAAATTATACTAACCTAATAACATCATCAATATACAATACATATTCAAATTTTACAATTGTCCTAATAATGACTAGTTAATGCTAGTATTGGTTACATCCCTTTAAACTTCTTTAATTTAGGTTAATTCCCTTGATGTAGTTTTTGTAGCACACTGCATTTTATTTTTAAGGATTCCAGATGTGTTTGTGTCTGGGTGTGCTTCCCATATTTGAGATTTTTCTGATTATTTACTCATAGTTTCATTCAGATTGAACACTTTTGGTAGGCCCTTTACATATGTGGTTTTGTGTCCTTATTGTTCATATCAGAATGTACATAAGGTCAGATTATCCCATTATTGGTTAGGCTAAATTTGATTACTTGCTTGATGTAGTAATTGTCAATCTCTTTATTGCTAAGGCACAGTCACCCTTTTCTGTGGAGTTAGTAAGCTGTGCAGCAGTACTTGGAGATGGTGTGACTATTCCATTTCCCGACATCCTTTAAACATTTGTTGATTAGCTTTAAATAGCATTAAAAACTGCAAAAGGTATTTTCAAAATCAGTCAATACTTTTGCATTTGTTAAATGACATTCTTCTACAAAAAATGCTTTCTTTTTTCTTTTCTCCCTCTTTATTTTGTCTATCACTGTGTATTTAGTCTATACCTAAAGCTTCAATGTGTTATAATCAAATGCTGTCAAAATTCTTTTTAATGTTCTAATGGTCACTTTAGCCACTGATAGACTCTTTAAATGAGCATCTGTGTATTTTTTTTTTTTTTACCTGACCCTATTGTCTTTGTGTTCTTTAATGCTTTGGGCACAAGCTATTGCAGCTTAGGTTTTCTGTTTCCTCCATGGAATTAGCCACTGCTGCAGGGATCCCAGGTTATTATTTGTAGTGGGTAAAGATAATTAGGAACCAATAGCTGGGTGCTAGTTTTGCTCACTGCTATTGGTGTCATTGCTTCTAGGCATTTTAAGATGACAAAGAAAAGTATAGACATAAGTTAAAACAAAAATACATCTACCTTTTTCTATTATTGATTTAATTTTAGTTTCCCCTGTCTCTTTCCTAGACGGTTATAACCACATCTTAAATGCTCACCTTGCATTCTTTTTCTCCTCTTTCATCTTCCCAGTCTATACTTCACAGTTAAGCCTGTGCAGCCTTTTACCAAATAGAGCAGCTTTTCCATGACTGATGTGTAAACAAAGCATGAAGTGAACATGTTTCAATCGGGTCTGCAAAGGCCTCAGGAAATCTCACCACTGCCCATTATTTCTAGCTCATCTCCTGTCCTGCTCTCTCTAGCACACACATAGATTATGCCAAGCTCGTCTCACTGCTCACCTTTCTGCCATGCACACCAAGCCATTCCACACGTCAGTGCTTTTGTTTCTTATGTTTTTCCTTTTATTAGGTATGTCCTCTTTCTGACTTTTCTTCCTGACAAACCTCCTTTCACTTTCCAGCCTCCTTCTTACCTGCCTTCTGTCTTCTTTCCTCTTGACAAGTAGTAAAACCTCATTTAGGTTCCTATAGCAATAGGGTTACACTTTATCATAGTTGTGTACTTAAAAGCTTCTGTTGTGCAATGGAGGGAAGAAACCATATATGATTTATATGATTCAATTTAATATCTCTAGTGATGAGCACAGATATTTGCACAAGTAAATACTGAGTAACAAAGCTTAAGTTAACAAGTGCAGAAAAGAATTAAGATGTTCTTCACCCACCAGTCCGAGAGTATCCATACGCTTATCATACTCTTGATAATGTGTCTGTTTCGGGGCTCTGAGTAAAGGCATGTGATATGTGACAGTTTGGTCATGTTTCCCTGAGATTCTGTGGTTGTTTTCTTGTTTTTGTCAACCTTGGCCTTTTCCCCTCAGCACCCTGAGCATGGCCTCCCTGATGGGCTTGGATTTGACACTGTAGATGATGGGGTTGAGCACAGGGGGCACCACCAGGTACACATAGGCAACAAGAGCATGTATAGTGTGGGGCAGTTGCCTCCCAAAACGGTGGATCATGGACACACCTATGACTGGGATGTAGAAAACCAGAACAGCTAAGATATGAGAAACACAAGTGTTGAGGGCCCGGACGCGTTCCCTGGGAGAAGCCAGACCCATCACAGTGTGAAGAATAAGGGTATAGGAGAGGACAATTAGCAAGGAGTCTACACCCACTGTAGATAGGACCACATAGAGCCCATAGACAATGTTGACAGTAATGTCAGCGCAGGCACGTTTCATGACATCTGCATGGAAACAGAATGAGTGGGACAAGAGGATCTTGCCAGGGCAAAAGTTTAGCCGCTTCAGTAAGAAGGGCACTGGGAAGAGGGACACAGTAGCTCGAGCCACAATGGCCACCCCAATCCTGATGATGACATTGTTTGTGAGGACAGCTGCATAGCGCAGGGGGTTGGAGATGGCCACGAAGCGGTCAAACGACATGGCCAGCAGCACCGAGGACTCCACCACAGAGAAGGAGTGGAGGAAGAACATCTGCACCAGGCAGGCATTGAAGCCGATGAGCCGACGGTCGAACCAGAGCACGGCCAGCGTGGTGGGCAGTGTGGACAAGGTGAGGCCCACGTCTGTGAGGGCCAGCATGGACAGGAAGTAGTACATGGGCTGGTGCAGGCTGGGAGTCCTCCTCACGGCCAAGAGGATCAGGCAGTTGCCAGTGAGGGCCACAGTGTACATGGAGGAGAAGGGGATGGAGATCCAGGCATGGAGGGCCTCCAGCCCTGGGATGCCAATCATCAGGAAAGCAGGTGGCTGGAAGGAGGAGGTGTTGACATAGGACTGGGCATGGAGCATCCTTGGGAGGCAGTTGAGGTTCCAGAAAGACTTGATCTCTTCAGTCTGGGAAGGAAAATAAGATAAGACAAAAGTATTGGAAAAAATACCATTTCTGATATTAGTTTACATGGCTTTACACACAATAGAAAAATGGATTTACAATGTCCTCCATCTACAAGCAAACTAGAGAATAAGTAGAATTTAAACTTATTTGACAATGAAAGTATCATTTCATAGGGTGAAACACTGATCTTTTTATATAGTGAGGAAAGCAGTACTTTCTTTAGAAATATGTGAGATGATCCCAAAGAGTCCCATCAAAAGCAATCCATTTTAATCAAGAAACAGTGTCTTCATGGAAGTAAATTCCAAACATATGGTGGAATCCCGAAGGGTTGACAGCATGGGCTTGTTACCTTTCTTTTCTTGGATTCACCTCTAAATCCTGAAAAGCACAAACAAGTAAGTAAATAAGCAAACAAAATACTCTAAAGGTAGCTCAATAAAAGAACATTAAGGGGAACAGCTACTCAAATGTCTTTTAGTGGAGATTCTTAAACCCACCAAAATAGATCTCTGAGCTATGAACCGTAGGGACTGCAGGTGTACCGTATCTTGTCAGTGTATCAACTCACTCTGAAGGTTACAATCATGTTTTTTGCTTGTGTCGGATGGGGAGTGACAGGCATTGTGCCTCTGGAGTGAAGATTGTTCATATTCTGGTAGAAGATTTTAAAAGAAAATATAGTGAAATACAGTTGCTGACAGTGTCAGTTCTGTTGTCCTCCACTCCTCTCCCAGGCTCTTTTTTGAATATAATCCCTGGTGGAACTCAGCCCATCCAAAAATGAGTAACAAACAATTTCCAACATAGAATTTGTGCAGACATGTTTTGTAAAATTAAAAAGGGACCCAAAAGGTTTAAGTTACGTAAAAATAATTCTTTGGGATAAGAGAATTATTCAAGAAAGAAAAGAAAAATCTATATAAACTTTTCTCAATAAAGAAATGAAAGCAATCATGAACCAAATTAAAATTTCTGACATTAGAATATAAAAATGAGTTGAAAATAAAAAAGAAAATGAATGTCAAAATGATAAAGCAAAGAAAATAATGAGAGGAAATAATAAAGGCTCTTATGAAACAGAAAATATTGTTACAAAAAAACATACTGCTTAAAATACTCAGATACACAGAATAGGACTGAGAATAATCAAAATTAAATTATGACAATGATAAAAGTAAGTAGAGAGAATATAATAGATATGCTGAATAAATAGTGAAATTCCAAGTATAATACATATTACTGAAGAGGAGTAAAATAAAAATAAGAAACAAAAAATATTCAAACACATCATAAAATATTTTTTGAAAAATGAAAAAAAAAAAACCTAAAACTTTATGCCCAAGTGCTTATCATGTACCATGAAATAAATACTAGTGAATAAGCAAACCTCTAGTTGTATTTAGGTATAGTTATTGTATTGCAAAGATAAATAAAAATACTACAAGTATGCTGGTAGAAGCAACAACTCTCAAAATGGAAAAATATCAGATTAATCCCAGAAATATCTTAAGGCACTAGATAGCCACAAAGAAAGTATCAATGTGTAGAGAGATATGTGGAAAAATAATTATGTATTCTAAGCATTCTATGACATTCAGGGTGTTATTCAGGTGGAAAGAGAAAACAAATACATCAAATCAATGTTTTTATTATTATTTGTAATATGGGCTGTTGTAGGATAAACATTTGATTAATTAATGCCTTTGGAACCAAAACTTTCAGGGTAAGAATTAAGGGTACATCTCTAAAATCAAACAAATGTATTAAAATGCTATAAACATAAAGCTGAGTTAGGAATATCAGAGTAAGCTCAATAAATATTTCTTTTAAATAATATGTATTTCTCAGTTTTATTCAGAGTAGTAGCAAAGAACACACCTAATGATTAGGTATGATTTCTAAATACCATTTTCCCCTCAAAAGAGTGAGGCATTCTTTGATAAATGGCTGACTTCAAGTTTGGGCTGGAAATAGACCAAATGAGCTTGGATATCTTTTAATACTGGAGAATAAGGAACTAAACCAAAACAATTGGGATAATTTGAAAAAGACAAGTCTACTCAAAGAGGCTTCCCCTTGTCAAATATGACCAATGGAGCATCAATGAGAGTAAGAACTGCAATAGATTGAAACACATCAAATGTGTGTGTTCGTGTATAAGAATGAGGTCAGCAAGGCTAGGTACTCAGATTTTGAAAACTGGTAAATAACCTGCTTTTTAGTTATATATTGTCAAATGGTGTAAAGAAAATATTAATGAAGAAAGTTTCTATAGCAGCAATCCATTCTTACTAAGAAATAATAGAATTAAAGTGTTACTTAAAAAAAAATCAATGACATAATGGCAAAAAACAATTATTTTGTGATAGCATCACAAATGAGAGAAAACTAGGTATTTTAAAAAAATAACAAGCCTGACTCATCTCTGACTATCAACTTATAGAGAATGTAGGAGATAGCATTGTTAAAAGATAGCAGGAGATGCAGTGAGAAAAATCTAAGTTAAAAAATAAAAACTTGATTGTGACAAAGAATGCCTGTGGAGAAATGCCAGCCCAGACACAGATAATGACAGCTGAGATGCTGAGCTGATGCTCAGATGACCTCAGATGACTCAGATGGGAAGGTAGCTTGACACATCCTGTCATCCACTCACTCTCCTAAGAGACTATGAGAGACATCCCTCCCTGGAGATGTGATTCCGGGATTCTAGTTCATCTCTGAACTGTAAGCTCCCAGAGTTACAGGAAGACAAGTCTTCTTTAGGCCCTTTTCTTCAAGCAGGGGATGGGACTACTGTCTCTCACTGGATTATTTCTCCTTCTGCATTATTTCCAGACCCCTCCCAGTGATATCCCCATTAGAGGCTAAGGTGCTGGGTGTCACTCATCTGGGAAGTGGAGAAGGGGGTGTGCTGGAGCCCTAGGTTACTCACCCTGGCTGTTATCCTAGGCTGCTCTGCCACTCCACATCCTTCAGGAGCCCAGGATGTCTTTGTGTCAGAGGGACTGAGTTTTATCGCACTGCACAGGGATGCCCTGTCAGCAGTGCTTATCTCCAGGGAAGGCCACGCTTGGGCCCCAGGGGAATCACTCCACTCAGGTCTCAGGGGAATAGAAAGATTAGGGGTAGCTTTGGAGTCAGGAGAAGGAGTTTGGAATAACTAAACAAAAAAAGGAGAAAGGGAGACAGAATCAGATTCTGCAATATCCCACCAAGCTGAAATGATTATATTCAGAGACTATCAGCTTCAACAGTCCACCTGCATTTGAAATCCTGCCAAGACAATATTCCTGAAACCTCCTCTTGGCCAAGTCCCAGAATGCATCCTGCAGAGCCCAGTCTCTGCAGTATGTGGAGATATGGAGTGATGTGTTGGGAGCTTAGAAGTGTTGGCCTAACCCAGCCTGAGGGAGTCAGGGAGGGCTTCCTAGAGGTAGAGAGAGAGCAGATTCCTGTAAGAAGGAGCAGATCTGCCCACAGACCCTCTTCTAACCTCTCAGCTCTCATGCTACAACAGACATCAGGACTTCAGCTCTAGACTGGGGCTGGCACAGATTCTGCCCACACTCCTAGCTGAGGACTGACCTGCTATATCAACCAGGTTCAAAAAGAAGGGAACTTGGACAGTGGAAGGGACATGAACCGCTCAGCCAGTTGGACCTGGGTTCAAAGTCTGACTCTATTTCTCACCACATATAAGTCCATCTCCATTTTTACTTTCTGGAGCTCTCTACCACAAAATAGCTGTGGTCTCAGCTCTTTCCTTAATATTTGGACTATGGTCATTCACTAAAAAGCTGTTTTCTATGGACACATTTGACATCTCCTACTTGATTTTGGCTGCACACTCCCAGCTAAACTGGACCCAGTCTCTGTCTACCTTTTTCCTCCTGAGCTGATAAGTAAGTTGAGGGAGAAATTACACAAGTTTGAAGTCTTATATCACAACAAATTCATGGTCCTTAATCTGAGCTGAGAATTTAGATCACTCTGTAATTTAATTATTTCTTTTGAGTTTTTAAATTGTCACCATTCTTCCCAGGCTCTTTATCCAGTCCACCATCTTTGCTCTCAGTCACTAATTTGGTATTGCTCTTAATTTCACACAAGAAGTGGAGGCCATCTAGGGTGTTTTTTTCTAGATTGTTGCCCAACTCATCTACTTTCCTACCCACTTCCACTCCTCCATTCATACCCTGTGAGAGAGACCACTGTAAGGCATGTGGGGCTTCATCTCAACCCTTCTTAACCCTTTTAATCACTGCTTTGTTGGCTGCCCATTACTTACAGAAAAACAAAAAACAAAACAAATGAAACATTTTGAATGCCATAGCATAAAACCTAAGACCCTTTAAGATTTTGTTTAAAAAAAAGCTTTTGCTTTCAAGATGGTTGTAGATTCACATGCAGTTGTTAAGACTTAATAGAGAGATCCCATGAATATTTTACCTAATTCCTCCAGTGGGAACATCTTGCAAAAATAGTGCACTATCAAAATAAAGATGCTGACATTGCTACAGATACAGAACATTTCCATCACCACAAGGATCCCTCATGTTATCCTTTTGTAGCTACTCCTATTTTCCTCCCTCTTCATCTGCTTTTTAATCCCTGGCAGTCACTAATGTGTTCTAGAGCTGTATAATTTTGTCAATTCAAGAATGTTACATAAATGAATTCATATAGTATGTGATCTTTTGGGATTGCTCCTCCCACCCCCAGCCCAGCATAATTTTGTGGAGATTTAGCCCACTTTGTCCTTGTATTAAGAGTTCATTCCTTTCACATTCTGAATGATATTTCAGGGCATAGCTATACCACAGTTTGTTTACCTGTCGAAGAACATCTGTGCTGTTTCCAGTTTGGGGCTATTATGAATAAAGCTGCTATAAACATTTGTGTGCATGTCTTTGATGAACTAACTCTTCATTTCTCTGGGATAAATATCCAGGAGTGTAAATGCTCAGGTCATTTGTTTGTTGCATGTTTAGTGTTTTAGGAATTGTTTTCCAGAGTGTCTGGCTGTATCACCTTACATTTCAACTAGCTATGTATGAGTGATCCAGTTTCCCCACATTCTTGCCAGTGTTTGAAGTTTTCACCCTTTTTGAAAAAAAATTAACCATTCTAAAAGATACGTCACTGTCACTGTTGTTTTAATTGTCATTTTCTACTGGCTAATAATTTTGAACATCTTCTCATGCATTTATTTGCTATCTGTATATCTTTTTCCATGAAATGTCTCTTCATGTCTTTTGCCCATTTCTAATTAGATTGTTTTTTCTAGTTGAATTTTCCAAGTTCTTTATATATTCTAGATAGTAGGCCTTCGGATATGTAATTTGCAAATATATTCTCCCACTCTGTGGGGTGTCTTTTCATCCTCTTAACTATTTGACACAGCAGCAGTTTTAATTTTAATGAGGTCAAATTTATCAGTTTTTCCTTAAGTGAATCATGCTTCTGGTGTTAAGACTAAGAAACCTTTGCTCTAGGCCTTGAAGATTTTCTACTGTTTTTCTAAAAGTTTTAGGTTTATGCTTACATTTTTAATTTAATTTTTATATTTAAGTCAGTGATCAATTTTGAGTTAGTTTATGTATATATTAAAGTATAATTAAGAAATAAAATTGCAATGAAGATGAAGTCTACATGGTGATGATTTGATATACACATACATTGTGAAAGTTTTCTCCCAGTAAGTTAATATATCCATCACCTTACATATTTACTTTTTTTTCTGGAACATTTAAGTTTTATTCTCTTAGCAAATTTCAGTTATACAATGCAGTATTATCAACTACAGCCATCATGTTATACTTAGATTCTCAGAATTTACTCATCTCATAACTGCAGATCTGTATTCTTTTACCAGCCTTTCCTGTTTGCTTCCTACACAGCCTCTGTCAACTGCCATTCTACTTGGTTTCTATGAATTTAACTTTTTTTTTCTTTTTGATTCCACATGTGATACCATGAAGTATTTGTTTTTCTCTATGTGACATATTTCACTCAGCATAATGCCCTCCAGTTTCATCCATCTTGTAGCAAATGACAGGATTTCCTCCTTTTTTAAGGATAAATATTATTCCAAATATTTATATATAATATATATCACATTTACTTTATCCATTTATCCACTGACAGACACATAAGTTGTTTCCATAACTTGGTATTGTGAATAATAATATCTCTTTGAGATAATGATTTTATTTCCTTTGGATATATAACCAGACAGATATGGGATTGCTGAGTCATATAGTAGTTCTATTTTTAATTTCTTGAGTAACCTCTGTACTGTTTTGCATAGTGACTGTACCAATTTACATTCCCAAATACAGTGCACAAGTGCTCCCTTTTTTCCACATTGTTGCCAACACTTTATTTCTTTTCTTTTGGGTAGTACCTGACGCCCTCTATAATATTCATTATTTTTTACTTTTGTATTCCCTCTACCTGTTACAAGGCCTAGAACACAGTAAATGGTTCTTGAATGTTTAACGTTGAATGGTATCAAAGAAATGGACATTGGGTGTGTATTGGCACCAGCTGGGAGAACTGGTGGTGATCATCTCAGAGAGAATCTCAAATATGTAATGCTGGTAATCTCTAGACATAAATATGTATTGAGAGTAAATCTTTCTCCCAAAAATAAAAAAAGCTTGGGGAAATCCCTGTCCCTTCAAAACAAATAAACTTACATCCTGTCCTTGTTTTTTGTTAATCCGGCCTGGGATAAATATAAATGATGGACTGATTAGACATGGGGCTAAATGAAATTACTGGGGATGGGAGCTATCCTAGTTCTGGGGCAACCTCAGACTTTTTGGCTCTCAGGGGGAGTTGGCTACCTAAATTGGTGCCCTCCACTGACCAAGCCAACATAAACAAGGCTGGGAACAGAGCAGTATTTATATGGTCCTCTGTCCCTGGAGACCCTTTTTCACTGGAAAATATTTTCTCACTGCTGTGAGCACTTGCCTGAGACCCAGAGGCCTCTCATGGCAGGGGCTGCCTGGGACCACCTCTACAAGTTGACTCAGCTCCCCAAGCATCCAGAGGGCCTCCTACTGGAAGCCCTTCTAGATCACTGGGAACCAGAAGGCAGATGCTCTCCCAGGACCCTGGCCTGGGTAAACAAGGAATAAGCAATGGTCTAACTCCCCTTTAGTTTGCCACCTTCCAGCAGGCAATCACATTTTCCTGGGCCAACCTTGAAAATGTGGCGCTTCTGTTGGTCTTCCTCCTTTAGTGCATAAGATTAGCCATTTCAATCCCATTTTAATCCCATTTAAATCCCACTTCCCCCATCCACCACGATCCCTTCCTTTTCGCCATCCCCCAACCTTAGTCCTAGTATGGGTGTAAGGGGAAAAAGTTCAGTTCTTAAACTCCAAGCTCCCAGGCTATGTGACTGCCTGAGTGTTTAAAAAAAAAAAATCTGTGTGGCTTGCTTGTCACAGGCAGAAACCCACATTTATCCCCTCGATATTACTGTGAGGCAAGGTTTATTATCCGCCTGTTCTGTGGTAATAATAATAATGAGTATTAAGTTCACACCATGTACTAAGTACTGTGCTAAGTGTTGGAAATGGACTATTGCATGTAATTCTTACAAAAACACCGAAGAGTAGATACGATTATCCTAGTAAACAGAGGAGGAAACAGCTCACAGAGGGCAAACTGACTTGGGGAGTCCCAGGTCCCTTTGCTCTTCCTATTGGACTGGGCTTCTTTTAGAAAGCCTGTGCGTGTGACGATCTCCTAGGGTGAAAATCCCTCAGTCTTTGAGAGCAGTTTTGGTTTTTGGAAGAACCATGATTGGTAGAATCAGCGGGTAGAGATCAAGTTTGGGTGAACTTGCAGAGAACCATGTTTGGGTGAACAGCAGGTGCGGCCTCAGGGATCGAGGCTGGCTTTCTTATGTGGGTCAGAAAGCAAATCCCATGGAGGCCCTGGAGATTTTCAACCTCACAGGCCCTTTGGAATTGTTCATGGCTCTTAGTGTTCAGAGCACATGATATTTAGAATGGGGATGGGATTTGGAGCCTACCTATCACCATGTTTTACAGAGTTAGTTAGAAGAGATCGTGTGATTTAGACAAGGTCACCCATTTAGTGGCACAACAGAACTATAGCTCGGAGGTCCTAAATCCTGTCCTAGGGCTCTGCCCTCCCTTTAATGAGGGGATCAAATATCATCTTCTTTGGGTTACTTTAAAAAATGCTTAATAATATATTTTCTTCAACTCAGTATATCCCAAATACAATCATTTCAAGAAGTTCTTGATATAAAATTGATAATGAGATATTTTACATTGTTTCTTTGGGGGTAATTTATTGTGTTAAAACATACACAACATAAAATTTCCCATTTTAATAGTTTTTTAAATGTACAATTTCATAGCATTCAGTATGTTCACATTGTTAGGCAGCCATCACCATAACCATTTCCAGAACATTCCAAACTGAAACTGTATGTGTTAAACAGTAACTCTTCATCCTCCTCATTCCCTCCAGCCCTTGGTAACCTATACTGTCCTTTTCTATGAATTTGCCTATTTTTGGTACTTTATGTAAGTGGAATCATTCAATATTTGTTCTTTTGTGTCTAGCTTGTTTCATTTAGCATAAGGTTCTGTTCATCCATTCTGTCCAATATATCAGAATTGAGAAAAAGATGCATTTAGCATCTTTACAGTTGTACAAATGATATCTGTCAGGATTGCTGCATTGGTGGGAAAGAAGATGAGGGAAACTCTCACGTCTCCAAATCTGAGTTTATAGGATTCTATACATATAAAAGCAATAGGCATTCCACTTGGCAAAATTTAAAAATTTTGTTATATCTTATACCTAAGTTAAAACTCAGATATTGGAAATGTTTGACAGATACAGAATACACTAAAAAAAGGAAGACATCCTTGAGAAGATGTAAGATATAAATAGACAAAACTATCCTTCCTCAATCTGGAAAGAAGCAGACTATAGAACATAAAAGGTGGCTATGAACCATGAAGAGCGATCTGGGATTTGTTGCACACAATAGGGCAAGGGGATCACTCAGCACAAATATAGTCATTCATCTTATAAGACACACAGCAGAGAGAAAACAGAATTTGCACGGGCTGAGGAAATAAATAACAGATGTTAAACAGGAAGTAATATAACATGGAAATTGGTAAATGTATTTGGATATCAAATTTAATTTCAAATTTTGGCACAGCACCCACAAACTGTGTGACTTAAGTTTCTTGTTATTTTTCTCTTATTTCTCTCACTTGTAATGGGGGACAAAAATAATACCTACCCCATAAAATTGTGAAGATCCGATAAACCTGTAAAGCATGTACCCTAGTGCCTGGAACATTCTAAGCACTCAAAATATGTTCACTGGCATTGTTATTTAGGGCTTAGATAAATTCCCAGGTAATGCATAGCAAACCAGTACTGAGCTCTGTGACAAGTCCTGATTTATGTAAATTATCAGTTTCATTTCCTTCATTTTAAAAGTTGTACACATCAGTTAGACAAGACCTCCACAATAAAGAAGTTTAGAAAGTAGGAACAAAAACAAGTCACTAGTAATTGAAGCACATCTCCTTAAAGGCATAAGTTGTTTCATAAGTTAGCTCTAATCAAGTGTCCTTATTGTTTCTCTTAACATTATAAACGTTTCATTTTATAGCACTCTTTAGAGGCCAGATAATATTCCTTTAATGTGGATTATTCCACATAATATTCCTTTAAGTAAATGTACCATGCTTGTGTTTACTATTCCTTACACACACACACACATATATATAAAGTAATTCGATATATATATATGCGTGTGTGTGTGTGTGTATATATATATATATGTGTGTGTGTGTATATATATATATATAAATATATGTATATGCTCCTTACTCTAAGGAATTCTAATTCTTTAGATTAGATGCCCTAGGATTTATAATATATGATTACTTTAAATAATGCTGTAACTAATACATTTTATAAAAAGCCTGTTTTCTGCATTTAGAGATCTTTTGTTAAGGTAGTTTTTCAAAAGTGAGATTACAGCATTAAAGCACACAATTTTTTAAAAGTTCTTGCTACATACTGCCAATTACACCATCAACTGTGATGCTCAAGAACATATGTTTCAACAGTCTCCTTTTTCATTGTGAATTTTCATTAAAAACCCCTGCTAATTTGATCGGCAAAAATGCTGCCTAACTATTGTTTTAATATAGGTTGCTTGGATTACTAGAAAGAATAATTTTTCCCTTGCTTCAAAGACAACAGACAATTATATTTTTTTGTCACTCTTTTTTATGTTCTCTTACTACTTATTAGGGGCATTGTTGGATTTTCTAATCTGAAATTTTTTATGGAATAATGATATCAATAACCTTTTGATGTATGGAAGGGAATTTTGGTAGCCCCCAAAATTTCACTCTGAGTAGAGCAGAACTTGGGAGCCAAAGTAGAGAAAAGCACTGATATGCTTATTGGCAAATAAAATTAAAATAGCATTAGGAAATTATTATATCAAGTCATTAAGGATAAGGGAAAGTGGAGTGGTAAGGGTCACTTGCCTCCCACATCCTGAAGGTCTTTGTCACAGCTGATCTTGAACATAGCTAGCACCCGAGTTCTGATCTGTTTGGTCTTGGCACCATAGATGATGGGATTGATTACAGGAGGCAGAAGTAGATAGACATCACCCATGAGAACATGCACAATGGGATCAAGGCTGTTTCCAAAACGGTGCACCACTGAGAGACCAATAAGAGGTACATAGAAGGCCAGTACCACACCAATGTGTGACACACAGGTTCCAAAGGCCTTGGCCCGCTCTGACTTGGAAGGCAGTTGTAGAACTGTTCGTATAATCAGACAATAGGACAGGGAGATGAATAGTACATCCACACCCATGACCAGCAGAATGGCAGTAAGACCATAGACCACATTGGGCAATGTATCTGCATGGGCCAACTTCATCACATCCTGGTGCACACAATAGGAGTGTGAGAGAACATTGGAGTGGCAGAAGGCCAGCCGCTTGATGAGCAGAGGCAGTGGGATAAAGAAGAGGGATCCACGGACCACAGCCACCATGCCAATCTGGGCTGTCACTGTATTGTTGAGCACTGCAGCATGGCGCAGTGGGTGGCAGATGGCTATGTAACGGTCAAAGGCCATGGCCAGCAGGATGGTGGACTCAATAGCTGAGAGAGCATGAATAAAGAACATCTGGGCAATGCAGGCATCAAAGGTAATCTCTCGGGAATCAAACCAGAAGAGGGCGAGGATCTTGGGCATGGTGGATGTGGACAAGGCCAGGTCAATGGCTGCCAGCATGCAGAGAAAGAGGTACATGGGAGCGTGCAGGCTGCGCTCTGTTCTTATGATGAAGACCACGATGCAGTTTCCAAATACTGCCACGGCATACATTGAAAGCAGGGGAAAGCCGATCCAGAAATGGGCTTCTTCTAGTCCGGGGATACCAATAAGCACAAAGGTGGCATGGGTGAAGTTGCAGGAACTCATAGCTGGCACCAAGAATGGACACTGGAGAGGGTGAGGTCACACTGGCAGTCTGCTAGCCTGCTAGGACATGGAGCACAGTCAGAGAGGCTGGTCCTGGAAACCTGGGAATTGAATGCACCTAGCTCTCCCTCCCCTACTTTCTCTTCCCACTCTTCCAAGCTGTTTCGGCTCTCTCATAAGTTCTGAAGGCCTCTTCCAACAGGAAAGTGACAGCTCAAATTCATTTATCAATCACTACTCTTAAGGTCCATGTAAATTTTTAAAAGTCAATCTGGGGAGAAAAGTGCTTATCCCAAAATGGTCCTTTCCGAGTTCCCTCTATTCCTTCTCCTGGCCCTTCATTGTCTGGATACTGAGTGGTCCTTTTCTCAGATAGGTGTTTAGAGATACCCTATTGATAACCCCTTCCAGATAGGGCTGTGTCGTCTTTGTTCTCCTCTCCTCTCTTTTCCTTCAATTATTTATTCATTCCATAAGCATCTACTTATATGACCTCCTAAATACTTATATTATGTACAAGGTTATTTGCGAGTTGCTGATAATACAGAGGTGAGAGATATATCTCTTGCCCTTCAGATGCCCTGCCTAGGTGGAAGATAAAGACAAGTAACCAAATTATCAGAGGTTTGGGATAAGTGTTAGCATAAGGTGTACATTTAATGCACAGGAAGGGGAAAGGCATAAACAGAGGAACCTTCTTGAAAAAGATGATCCTTCTGTTCAGTCTTGAAACATGAGTAGAAATTAGACAGATAAGTGAATAAAGAACATACCAGACCAGTGAGGATAGGGAGTTTTGTTGTTCTTATTGTTGCAAATTTTCATGATTCCAGGTACCCAGGTATAAGGCCAGCATGGGGGGAGAGAAATACAACTTTTTAAAAAACAAAGAGAAAAAAGGGCCAAACAAAAGTCAATCCATTAAGGAGAAAGAGGGAACTCATCCAGGGTCATCATGTGGAAGGCAGCTTCCTCCAGTGACTCCAGAGATGAAGGTACTGCTGGCTGTGTGGCCTTCAGCAGATCCTGACTGCCTGGAATGGTCCCAGTGAAGGCTCCTCTCTGTTTCTGGCTGATGGGTTCCGCTGCAGCTGAAAGATGCCCCTAAGGCCACTCTAAGTTCTGCCCCAAGGAGAACTTAGGTTGAGTCTGATACTCCTAGAGCTTTGTCTTTCCTGGAACCTTGGACAACAAATCAGTCCTATTAAAGGAGACATTTCCTTTTTGGAAAGGAACCAGTGTTGCTACACCCCCACCCCCTCACCTAAACACTGGGGCTCTGACCTCATCAAATGCTTTCCCTGCAAGGCTCCCTAGGTGCCCTGGTTTTTAGAGCTAATTGTCTCTAAAAATGGAAGCACTTGGCTTCATAAACTTCTGAATCTTTGGAATAACTCTGCAGGTGTCTTCATCAGTGGTATTGCAGTTAACCTGTTTTATCTACCCAGGATTCTTCTTCACTCCTAATCTGGGTCCATACTGCAACCAGGAGATGCTCTTACATTTAGCCTTAATAGAGTGGGTTTGAAGGCCAACAGTCTTAAAATATAAAATGATAAAATAAGAACTAGAAGACTTAACTTTCATTTTCCATCATGGATATGCAAGGAAGAACAGATCCAGGGTTCAAAGATCACAAAATCACGTCTTTGACCACTATTTGCTCTTTTTCTATCCTCAGACTTTGTGCAGATAAAGCAAATATCCTTCTTGACAAATGTCAGATTCCAAACTTGGCCCCCAACTACAGTCAGAGAATGAAAAGCCTTTTTCAGAGGCAGATTAATTGCATCCTTCACTAAGATAAAAGAACTTTATCTTGTATCCACTCAACTTGTATCTCTCCTATGTAGTTTGGGGGGGAGAAGTTCAGAAATCCAGACAAATCAGGCTGAAAAGTGTGGGATAGGGTTAAAGAAACTTCCCAGGAGGGAGGCCAGATCATTAGACCCCTGTGTCTAAGAGAAATAGGGTCCACAGTGAAGATAAGGGCAGGCAGGAGGGGCAGTGAGGGGAGAGAGTGATGTGTTTCCCCTTTTTCAAGGCCTCTTGCTCATGGTGCTGCATGCAGTACTGACAGATGTCAGGGTCTCTGTTGTCCAGAGAATTGGATACTTTCCTGACTCCTCTTTCTGCAGAAAATCTTTTCGGTTTTGCTAGTAGCAGCCTAAGACTTTGGGCCAGTTACCCTATCCCAGAAGACCTCTTGTCCCCCTCCCATGCTGTATGGCCTTCCTAAAGGGACCCCTAGGTAGACCCAATTTCACCCTCTCTTTGGGTCTGAATGTGGCTGTTGCATTCATTCTTACTTGCCTTTCTGGACTGTCAGCTAGTGCTCTGGGACATTTCTTCTCAGCCCATGAAGATGTGGGTAAGACATAAGGGCTTCTTCCTGCCCTGCCAAGAGGCAGTTGTGAGGTCTTCAAGGTTCCTTAGGATGGCAGGAGTTTAGGGTGCCCGGCCCCAGGTGAGGATGTACTCACGTGGAAAAGGGTGCAGTCCAACTGAGAGAGAGCAGCTGGAGCTGGCTCCCCCTTCAGGCATAGGCCTATTTATAATGCTGCCCAGGAGGGCCATGGGAACCGGCTGTGGGAACGTGGACTGAGGTACCAGGAGCTTGGCAGAGGGGAAAAATATCTCCGTGTCCATTTGTGGGTCACTTCCACAAACTTTCCACTGTTTGTGTCTGGTGTGTATGTGTGGAGACAATTGTTAAGTGTCCGCTGTCTCTGCCATCACTCCCACACTTGCACACATAGGCGTCTCAACAGTCCTTCCTCACTCTTCCAAAGAGCTCAAACCCCCCTCAGTTAGCTACAGCACTTACTGCTTTTCCTCATTAGCCATGTTGCTAGACACAACAGGCAACATGGGTGTAATGGGTGTATAGCTGTATCCTTTGACTCTAGGGGTATACATCTTGTTTAAAAACCAAGATGGGTACACAAAACCAAAAACTCCCGCAATTCAAAATAAAGAGCATACATTTCTTCAGTTTCACCATTCCCAGCTTTTCTGTCAGTTGATGAAACAGACCTTGTGGTAGGGAAGCCACTCTTTATTTATTGCACCTTTGTTACAGATAAAGAACAGATGTGATAGGGGCTCTTTGCCTTAGGTCACACAGTTAATTAGCAATAATATTGGAGAACTGGTGTTCTGACTCCTTATTTATTCACATTCAATAATATTTATCAAGGTCTTATGATGTAATAAGATATTTAAAAAAATTCACCCTCATGGAGTATAAATTCTGGTGAGGGAGACAGACAGTAAATAGAATAGATATGAAAAATGAAATAGGATGTTAAGGAGTCATAAGGAGGAAAAACAAAGGAAAGAAGAGAACAGATAATTATCAGGGCGGGGAGCTGTTGAGATTTTAAATGAAGTTGCCAGGGGGAGGCCTCACATAGTGGAGACATTTGAGGAGAAGCCTGAAAGGAATGAGAACTGTATCAATGGAAAGACCATTCAAGGATGAAGGAGCAGAAATTGCAGATAGAGTTCTTGAGAAGGGAATTTATCTGGTGGCTTAGAATAAGGAGGCTAGTGTGCCTCAGAAGTGAAAACAAAGGAGAGAATACTAGGGAGAATCAGAAAGATAATAGGAAATTGGATCATATAGCACCTCATAGGACTTTTTATAGGACATTTAAAGGTTTTCCATTGGATTCTCAATACAAGTAGCTGCAACAGCAGCCAAGTGTCTACTTCTGATCTGCCTTCCAGGAAAGTCTCCAGTCCTTTGTCTGCCTTGGTCAGAGAGGACATTTGCTCTGTGGACCACCTGTTCCCACAGTGTCTGAGTTACCCGCTCCCTAGGGATGGGAGCTTACAAGTTTCCAGGAATATTGGACAGTGGGGCTGTCCATGGGTTAGTGCGCATATGTGTGGGGGTGTGAGGTAGGACAGAAACAACTGTAGAAGTAGCATGAACATCTGGACTGTCTGGGTCTGGAGACTGAAGTTCCTTCTTCCCACTTATAGGACCCTGAGTGTCCCCATCCTTCTTCTCTAAGTCACTTTTCTCATTCTTTTCTCTCCATTTTCCATCTTACGTAACATGTGGAAACAAATAGGCAAACAAATAATCCAGTCTGTAAGTCCACATCATCTGAACTTTTCCACTTATTTCCAGCAGTGAATAAGACACAGTCCTGGGTCTTGTGGGGAGAGTGGTCACAGTAGAGCCTGTAAGGGATGTCCAGAGAAAGAAGCACAGGGTGCTGCAGAAGCTCTTGAAAAGGACACTGGACAGATGTGAGAAGTTAGGAAGGAGTCTCTGAAAGAAAGTCTCTTGTATTCTAAGTCAGGAGGAGGGAGCTGGTGAGGGTGCTGTAGTAAGGGTAGAGGTAACAGCTTGTACAGAGGCTTGGAAGAGACATAGAGCAATCAGGGCTAAGGAAATGTGTTCATCTACTGTGCTTGGAGCACCACATGGAGGAGAAGCAATGAGGCTTGAGAGGTACATAGAGCCAGGTCTTTTAGAGGTTCTGTTATTTCTACTATGTGTCAGGCTCTGTTTTGGGGTCTGGAAGACAGCATGAATGAAACAAAGTCCTTACTGTCTAAGTGCTTACCTTGTAATGGGGAAACTAGAAAAGAAAAAAACAGTTATGTACTATTTTGTGTGGGGCAGGTAGTGATAGGAATTAAAAACAAAGTAGGTAAGGAAGAGAGTGAATGCAGACAGGAACTGAGGAAGAGGTGTTGTTATTATTATTATTACTATTGTTATTATTAAAATTAAAAAAATATGTCAAGGGCCCTGTAATAAAAACACTTAAGCACAGACCTGCATGAAGTGAGGCAGTAAGCTGTGTGAGTATCTGGGAGAACATTACAATAAGGGAGGACAGCAAGTGTGAAGTTTGATGTTGAAACATGCGTGGTGAATATAAGGAAATATTTGAAGCCTAGTGTGGTTGTAATAGAGCAAATAAAGGGGAGAGTAGTGGGAGATGAAGTTGAGTCTCTGGAGGGGAGTCAGACTGTATAGATCCTTATGAGATATAATGATGCTGAATTTTCCCTGGGTAAGACAGAAGGCCACTGGGACATGCTGAACAGAGGAAGTGATACGATCTGTTTTGTGTAGTAAAATAATCACTCTAACTACTATGGGGAAAACGGACTGTAAAGCAAAAGTGGATAAACGAAGATCCACCAAGACATTATTATATTTCAGTCCTAGACGATGATGGCTTCTAACGTGGTGGTAGAAGCAGAACTGGTGAGAAGTCGTTGGATTCCAGATATCAACATCTGGAATATCTGAAGAAAGAGCCATCAGCACTTGCTTGGACATGGAATGAGAGAGACAGACAGGTGTCAACCATAAATCCAAGAGTTCCATCTCAACTTGAAAGCTAGAATTTCTGAGTTAGGGAAAACTTGGTTGAGCATATTTTTCCCTTGATGGAAATATTAGGATATGGTTTGGGACATGATGAGTCTAAGATGATTATTAGAAATTCAAGTAGGGGTATTGATACATAACATATGAACTTGGACTATAAATATTGTTTGGGATTTGTCATATATAGATGGTATCTAAAGCCTTGATACTAGATGACATGACCAAAAATGGGAATATAACAAAGAAAAAATCAGGTCTGAGAACAAAGTTCTAGGACATTCCAACATACATACTTCAGGCTGATGAAGACTAACAATAACTGAGACTGGAAATATTAGTGGCAAAGTGGCTGAGGATTTTACATCATCTTTATTATTAAATAGAACTATAATCACTTCGTAAATTCCCTATAGATATGAATGACTACTAATTCCTTGTTGGATCTGATTCCAGTTGCAGGGCTCACCTTTACTGATTGATACTAATGTGTCATTGAAATATGTGCTTTAAAAATTTGAGAATTAATGGATATACTGAGGTTGGAAAAAATTAACTTCCCAAATTAAGCTGTTATGTGAAACATACACCACAAATTAAACATTTCTAAGTGAATGGCACAAATTGATATTCATTTGCCATCTTTGGTCACTTTTCAGTTGGTCCTGGGCAGAAAGATGAAAGAAGGCAGGCAGGAATTTTGGAATATGCTTGATTTGGAAAGAACATCAGGTAGAAATACACTTATAAATTTTGAAAATTTTATTTTGGGCTTTTTCTCTATAATTTGGTTGAAAATTTCTAGAAGACAGAGTTGTGTTTTTAGTTTTGCTTCTTTATGTCTCCCAGTACAAATTACATGTGTGTGTGTGTGTGTGTGTGTGTGTGTGTATTATAGGCAGTGATACAGCATTAAAGTTAAGAGTATGGGGCATGCTGAGGTTTGTTTACATGGATGTAAAATATAGCTTTATTATTTACTAGCTGTTTAAGCAAGTGACATAACATTTTTGTGCCTCAATTTGCTTACTAATAATAGAAGTAACTGCCTTATCATGTTGTTTAGGATATATAATGTATTTATATATAAAAAAACACTAAAAACGATAACTGGTTGAAGGAAATAATAAATGCTTGTTATAATTATTATTATAACTAGAAAATACAACCTATTTCTTATAAAGGTGACATTTTCATAGTGTATCATTCTAAATTCTATAAAGCGGACAAATAAGAGAAAAGCTGTTGGCAGGATAAACAATTGTTTAGAACAAACACCAATGGACAGGAGAAATTCTAGGCTTAGGGTATTTGGCTGTTCATCTTTCCCATTCTTATGTGTCTGTCTTCGTATCTGCAAAATAAAGGTGTCAAACTAGCTGATATTCTAAATATATTCCAGCTTTAATTTAAAATTTTTGTACACCTAGTTTCAATGATCACCAGTTTTGTTTTTAAATTGATAACATGACCTAACATAGACTATCTCTAGAATTCTATTATTCTATGTGATTTTGGAATGGAGAATTTTTATTACGGCTCTACGTATCTGTTTGGTCTTCACACTGTAGATGATAGGATTCATTACAGGAGGGATCAGGAGGTAGGTGTTAGCAATCATAGTATGTATGTAGGCTGGGGCTCGTTTCCCAAATCTGTGAACAAAGGACAGACTGATCAATGGAATATAGAATACAGCAACAGCCCCAATATGGGAGATACATGTGCTGAAGGCTTTCTTCCTCTCTTCTGGGGATGCAATGCTGAGGACAGTCTTAATGATCAAAAGATAAGAAAGGACAATGAAGATCAAGTCCACCCCAGCAGTTGTGATCAGGGCAGTCAACCCAATTGCACTATTGACCCTGGTGTCTGTGCACGACAGCTTCATCACATCAGGGTGGAAGCAGTAGGAGTGGTGGAGCACGTGGCTGCGGCAGTAGGACAGTCGTTTCAGAAGTGCCACCATAGGAGTCAGTATTAGTGTCCCCCTGGTGATGATCGCTACTCCAATCTGTGCTATTTTAAGGTCAGTTAAAATGGAGGCATACCGAAGAGGATTAGAGATGGCCACAAAACGATCGAAGGCCATGGCCAACAGCACTGAGGATTCCATGACAGTGAAGAGTTGAATGAAAAACATCTGTGATGAGCAGGCGTTAAAGCTGATCTCCCTGGCATTGAACCAGAATACACCCAACATGGTGATCAGGGTGGATATGGACAGGCCAAGGTCAGTGGTGGACAGCATGGAGAGAAAATAATACATGGGTTTGTGGAGGCTGGGCCGAGTGACAATGGCAAAGAGAATCATGCTGTTTCCTGAGAGAGCAGTTATGTAGAGAAGGCAGAAGGGGATGGAGATCCAGGTGTGGAAGTCTTCCAGCCCAGGAACACCAGTTAGCAGGAAAATAATGGAAGAAGTTGTGATGTTCTGGAATTGTGACATGCTGGATTAAAAGAACAGAGTTCAAAATGAAACTCTGGAACAAGAATAACAAAACTATATTTTTTGTATTAATCCAATTACAAATAACTTTATTCAACTGAAAACTAACCAACAATGAATATCTATGTAATTATGTATACTATGTAAATATGAATGGTTCATTTAAATTGATGAAAGAGTTGTAAGATTTCACCTGCTATAGTACATACTAGGGCCCTTTGCTGGTAGCTATGTTTATATTATGTGATCTTTCCTCCTACTTCTATAACCAAAGGTGACTTTTAAGTAAAGTCACTTTACTCAAGGTTGGCCAGTCATATTTCATCCTTTATGCATTTTTAAATTATGATAAAAAAGTAGAAATTAGTTTTTCTGTGTACTTGGCATTAGAGAAAAATAAATTGAGACTGTGGAGAAGCAATATTATATCATTGTAAGTGTAGAAAGCAGAGAAGTTTACAGACAATCTGGAAAGCTGGAAAATGTCAACAAAGAGATATACAATTAACATGAGTGAAGTTATAATAAATGGTTTAGGCACCAGTGTAGTCATGTTCAGGTGTCTATGGAATCTAACCTTTAAAGTGATAGCTACAACGCATCAGGTGGCTTCACATTTGAGAGAGTTAGGGACAGAGGCCCTTGCCCTCACATACTGTAACATGGTGCCATTCTGAAATATATTTCTGTCTTCAGTCTACCTGAAGACTAGCGGTTCTCCAGGATAGATTTTCTCCATTTTCTTAACACATACTTCTCAGGAGATACCTAGTAGAATGTTACTGCTACAGTTTGCTTTGGAGGAAAGATACAACTTTATTGTAAAAAAATCACATTTCTATTTTCACTGAGTAGAGAATTGAAGGCTTGCCAGATGGATATATGAGAGATGAAAGAGGGGGGTTCTGGTGAAGACAGAGATTAGGGCTATCGCTGGAGAGGGGTCAGTCAGTAGGAAGTTGCCAATGTTAACTGCCCCTCGGAGGAAGTGAAGTGTTTCCAGACCATGTGAGTTCACCTAGATAAAGTGCTACCTCAAGGATTCCCTAAAGAAATCTTTGGGATTAGGCAAGTTTGAAATATTGAGAAATTTTAATTGAAATTAATGGAAAACTAGAGAAAAAATTGTGAAGTTACATTAAGTGGCCCAATAAATGACAGACTCTGAGTGTATGTATAATGTACATGAATGTGTCTGTGTGTGTGTCAGGAGGAATTAGATCTAAGAAGTCTTAACAGAGTAGATGAATAATAACTGTAAAGTTTTGGTGGGTAGGTATGAGTTCACAAGCTTTAAAAGCAGGAAAAGGGTATTCTTGACATAGATAACAACATGAGCAGAGAGTGAATGAAATAATGACACAAGACAGTTTGTTGCATAACTACAAGAAAATTGGTATGCTGGAGACTTAAATATAAGGCTGGGTGCTCTGGGAGGTGAAGCTAGAGTTATCAGTGGGGGCCAGCACACGACTGTCTAACATTCCATAGAAAGAGTGAGGAGCTTAGATTTTAGATACAGAGCATTAAGAGCTAGTCATTTCCAAATATTTTATGAATAAGTAAACAAATCATTCTTCTCATTTAACTCCAACAAAATTCCTTTCCTTCTTTAGTATCTTATTTAGTACCATTGGCTCTCTTTTTGCAGTCTACAATGCTCAAGTTTTATTCCAACCCACTGATGAAAGTTTCTCACACTTTTAATATATTTTCAACACATTCAATTCACATATATATATATAGTAATTATAAAAGATATGGAAGGAAATTGAGGAAAATGATATCATAACTGACCACTGTATTTACCTAGTGGGGGAAATAAGACATAAACTCCGTTTCTCCTTAAATTTCCTGTCATATCTTTTATACTGACAAAAAAGTCCTTTCAAGGGCAGTCTGCTTGTGTTTATTATTCCTTTACCTCAGTGACAATCTTGATTCTTTCTCTAATAGCTCTCAGAAAATTCTCCAACTGATGTCACCAATGACTTCCTAATACCAAATCCAAAAGTTTATTTTCAGATTTGTTTTTCTCTCCATTTCAAATCTTCTCAATGTTGACCACTTTCTCTTTGAAACTTTCTCCTTCATTAACTTCAATGATAGTTATTCTGTGCTATTGTTATCTGTTTGTCAGTGTTTTTGTTTTGTCTTTTCAACTGTGTTCTTTGGAAGTCTTTTTCTTCTGAGAAGCCCCTCTTCTTTTCTTGATCTCCATACACTCTCCTTGGGATATCTTGGTTTTTCCCACAGCTTTAAATAGCATTTATGTTCAGATGACTTGCAAATCTGAAATCTAATTATGGACTCTCTAGAGTTCTATGTTTCAAATGTTAACAGGATTTTTAAAGCTGTGGCAAGGTTTCTGGGATTAAACTTGAAGGCAATAATGTATCAGGGTAATTAGAGTGAGGCCGTCAAACAGGCAATTTAGAAAAATAACTGGCAACAGTTTGGAGAACAAATAAAAGCTCTCTGCTTATTGTCAATGAATAAAAGGTGAATAAGGTATTTTATCTACTCAGAGGGACATCCCCACCTATAACCCCTTAGACACCCCAACCTCAGTAGGAGCTAAACAGAACTTATTCCTTCCCCAATTCCAGACCTGGCTCTCTCTCCTATACTTCATTTATCAGTCAATGACATCAAACTCCCCCAAATCATCTTATTAGAATTACCACCCCCATGTACACACAGTACACACACTTGTCTCCCTCTCTCTCATCCATCCATACAAATATTCATTAAATGTTTATTGATTTCACTTCTAAAATACTGAAAACTGGAGTGACAGGAGGTCTGGGTATGAAGGCTAAGTAATAGCAATCTGGTTTGTAGTGGGTACTTGAAGTTGTATTTCATTGTAGTTTCCTGAATTGAAAAATTGTTAATATCAAAAAATAGAGGGAACTAATGGATATTATTAGGGGAAGATAGTCAAACTCCTCCAAGTTACTCTGTTTTGCTGCCATCACCCTGGACTCTGTTCAGTCCATCCACTCCAATCCATGTGCCTTCATTTTTTTGTGAGATATAAACTATCATTTTTAACTTGTTTTCCTGTCCCATAATCATAGTGATGCTCTTCTTCCACTGCACTGTTAGAAGCTATAGCTCATAGTTATGTCTTTAACTGCTGAAATACAACATTTAGCAATATTAGTATTGTTTAGACCATTGCCAATGGCATGGCTAATTGTGACTGATCTAGGTTCAGATCCTTGCTCAAACACTAACTAGTTTTGAGATTTTGTACAGCAACAATAATAAAAAAATATTACTCCTAATAACAGCTATCATTTATTGGAATTTGTTTTGTGAAGATTACTGTGCTAAGAACTTTGGAAACATTCTATTTTTTCTTACTACAACACCATTTGTCAAATATTAAAGTTACTTTAGATTCCCTTTTTCTGATAAACTGAGTATCAGGGAGGTTATGAAACGTATTCAGAATCACACATAACTATTGAATATCAGACCTGGGTTTCTGAACACGGTTCTTTCTAGTTCTAGTGCTAATGTTCTTAAGTATTTTACCTATAAGTAATGTAAACTTTCATCTGGTTTCCTCATCTGAAAGGTAGAGTATGCACATGCCTCTTACAGTACCTAGCATCAAGTAAGTGTTCACAATAGACAGTTTTTTTCATTTTTAGTAATAATAATTGGGCTTAGAAGTGGAGTTTTAATTCCCTGGCAATCTGTTTGGTTTTCTTAAGCAGCAAACCACTAACTATATTATTATTAATATATCAATATATTAGCACAGTGATTAAGCCATTTGATTGACAAACCACAGGCTCTTCAACTCACACCAGGCAGAACAAAAATGCCCATTCCCTATAGGATTCCTGAGAATAAATAATTCTAGAAATTCTACCACTCACCACAGCACACCATCCCATTAACTAACCTAGCTCTGCACGTTTCAAGGAAATTCTTCCCCATGGATAAGAAAGCTCAGTTTTTCTAGAGTTGACCATTTTCACAAAAACAATTTTACTTACAGAGCCCATACAGCGGTCTACTTGTCCCTCTCAGGCTGATTCTGAATGCTTAGGAGGCTTTAGATTCCAGAGGAGGACTGAGCTTAGGAGGAAACTTATTATAGCCTGGTTGGAGACAGCACAGAGCTGAAAGGCCAGTTCTGGTTGTGGTGTCACTCACTCGCTGTGTCTCCAGGGTACATTGGTTCCCAGAAGACTTTTTCAGTCATATGTAGTCTTTTTACATCTGTTCTATTATGCAATTACTTATTGTGTCTGTGTGCTTTACAGGATAATATAATTATTTTTTGTTTTTGTGTCCTTTTATTGAAGGGCTTTTGTAAAAACAGTTCTGAGATATAACTAACATACTATAAAATTCACTCATTTAAAGTGTACAATTCAATAGTTTTTAGTACATTCACAGAGTTGGGCAAAAATCATCATCACAGTCTAATTTTAGAAAATTTACATCACCCCAAAATGAAACTCTACACCATGAGCAGTTACTCTGAAGAAGATTAAAAAAAAAAATTGTGCCATATTATTAAAAGCAATATCCTTTGGGGATTGGAAATCATACTGTGCCCAATAATTCTTTAGCATCTATTATTATTCACAACAGTCCTGTGTCAATAGTCCTGTGCATCTTAGCAACCTCTATCTTACAACTAGGAAAACATATAGTTTATTCATTCATACATATACCCACTAAATATTTCATAAGAATGTCCTATATTCCAGAATCAGGACCTATTAAAGATGGCGGCATGAGAGGTGAGAAAGAGGCCTCCTCCTAAAACCACACATAATATGAAAATATAGTTAATACAACTAATCCTAAAACAGCAACAGGAAAGAAGCTGCACCAAACTGCATACACCTGGAGAAAAGAACAGACCTCATGGAACAGGGTAACTACCAAAGCCATTATTTGGTGGGACCCAAGCCCTTCCCCCATCCCACAGGTGAGAGGAAGAGAAGCAGAGCAGGGAGAGGGTGGAAGCCTAGGACTGCTGAGCACCCAGTCCTGGAGATCTGCTCTGGGAGCACGAACATACATTGCATGGTGCTCTGGAGAATAGTGGGTTTGGAAAGCTAAGACAGGTGGAATACTTGGAGAGACTGAGATTCCAGCCACTTGTGGAAAACGGGGATCCACATCTGGCTGCTCTGGGACAAAAGAAAGGCAGACAGTCTTAGATACTTCCTAACAGTGAGAGGGCTGCTAAAGGGGCAAGGATTACACAGACCTTGTTGCTCAGGAGAAAGGGCAGGTGGACAAAATAGTCTGGGTGCACTCTGCCCAGCAGGTTGGGAACTTTTAGAAGGTTCAGGTACTCCATCACCCTGGCTGGCTATGCAGCTCTGAGGCCCCCCACCATGATATGAAGCCTGCCATGCCTTCCTTCAGGCCTTCCGGCACTGGCTCGCAAACTGGCAGTCCCTGCCTTGGCATGAGGCCAGCCAGAGGGAGGCCCTACCTAGGGCAGCTACAAAATCAAAGCACAGAGGCTTACACCTGTGCCCTCGGACCACTAGTTATGCAGTGGAGACAGGCAAAGCAGCCAGGAAGCATGAAACAGCTCTTTCTTACCCAAGGCATCAGCATGGAGGTACAAAAAATATTCAAAAACTCAGGGTTGAATTCAGGACTGAGATTCAATCAGTAAGGAGTGCAATATCTGAACTGAATCATACAACAGAGGGATTTAAAAGCAGATTAGATGTAGTAGAAGAGATGGTAAATGGAATAGAAATTAGAGAAGAGGAGTACAAAGAAGCTGAGGCAGAGAGAGATAAAAGGATTTCTAAGAATGAAAGAATATTGAGAGAACTGTGTGGCCAAACCAAATGGAACAATATTCGCTTTATAGGGGTACCAGAAGAAGAAGAAGAGAGAAAAAGGGATAGAAAATGTTTTTGAGGAGGTAATTGCTGACAATTTCCCTACTCTGGGGAAGGAGATAGTCTCTCAGGCCATGGAGGTGCACAGGTCTCCCAACACAAGGGAACCAAGGAAGACAATACCAAGACATATAATAATTAAAATGGCAAAGACCAAGGATAAGGACAGAATATTAAAAGCATCCAGAGAGAGAAAAAAGATCACATACAAAGGAAAACCCATCAGGCTATCAACAGACTTCTCAACAGAAACCTTACAGGCCATAAGGGAGTGGCATGATATATTTAATGCAATGAAACAGAAGGGCCTCAAACCAAGAATCCTCTACTTGGCAAGATTATCATTTAAATTTGAAGGAGGGATTAAACAATTTCCAGATAAGCAAAAGCTGAGAGAATTTACCTCCCACAAACCACCTCTACAGTATATTTTTGAGGTACTGCTATAGATAGAAGTGTTCCTAAGACTAATTAGCTGTCACCAGAGGAAATAAAACCAAAGTAAAGAAAGTAGAACAATTAATTACTAAGCAGATGCAAAATCAAATCAACTACCCACAAAGTTAGTCAACGGATAAACAAAGAGTACAAAATATGATAGCTAATATATAAAGAATGGAGGAGAAAGAAAGGAGTTAGAAAAAAAAGAACCTTTAGGTTGTGTTTGTAATAGCATAGTAAGTGAGTTAAATTAGACTGTTAGTAAGGAAGTTACCCTTGAACCTTTGCTTACCACGAATTCAAAGCCTGCAATGGCAATAAGTACATACCTATTGATTACCACCATAAATGTAAATGGTCTGAATGCACCAGTCAAAAGACATAGAGTCACTGAATGGATAAAAATATAAGACCCTGCTATATGCTGCCTACAAGAGACTCACTTCAAATCCAAAGACATACACAGACTAAAAGTGAAGGGATGGAAAAAGATATTTCATGCAACTAATAGGGAAAAAAAAACAGGCATTGCAGTACTTGTATCAGACAAAATAGACTTCAAAACAAAGAATGTCACAAGAGACAAAGAAGGACATTACATAATGATAAAGGGATCAGTTCAACGAAAGGATATAACATTTATCAATATCTATGCCCCCAATACAGGAGCACCTACTGATTGAAACAATTATTAACATATTTAAAGGGGGAAATAGAATGCAATGCTTTCATTCCAGTAGACTTCAACACACCATTCACTCCAAAAGACAGATCAACCAGACAGAAAATAAGTAAGGAGACAAAGGTAGTGAACAACACATTAGGACAGTTGGCCCTAACTGACATCTACTGAACGCTCCACCCAAAAGCAGCAGAATACACATTATTCTCAAGTGCACATGGAACATTTTCAAGAATAGATCATATACTAGACCACAGAAAGAGCCTCAGTAAATTCAAAAAGATTGACATTTTACTAACCAGCTTCTCAGACCACAAAGGTATGAAACTAGAAATAAATTATACAAGGAAAATGAAAAAGCCCACAAACACATGGAGGCTTCACAACATGCTCCTAAATAATCAATGGATCAGTGACCAAATAAAAATAGAGATCAAGCAATGTATGGAGACAAATGACAACAATAATTCAATACTGCAAAATCTGTGGAATGCTGCAAAAGCTGTGCTAAGAGCTAAGTATATTGCAATACAGGCCTACCTTAGGAAAGAAGGACAATCTCATATGAATAGTCTAAACTTACAATTAACGAAACTAGAAAAATAACAACAAATGAGGCCCAATGTCAGTAGAGGGAGGGACATAATAAAAATTAGAGCATAAATAAATAAAATCGAGAAGAATAAAACAATACAAGAATCAGTGAAAGCAGGAGCTGGCTCTTTGAGAAATTAAACAAAATAGGTAAACCCCTAGCCATACTTATCAAGAAAAAAAGAGAGTCTACACACAGACCAGAATAAGAAATGAGAAAGGAAAAGTCACTATGGACACCACAGAAATACAAAGATTTATTAGAGAATACTATAAAAAGTTATATGCTAACAAACTGGATAACCTAGAAGAAATGGACAACTTTCTAGAAAAATACAACCTTCTAAGGCTGACCCAGGAAGAAACAGAAAATCTGAACAGAAAATTACTAGCAATAAAATTGAATTGGTTATCAAAAATGTACCTAAGAACAAAATGCCTGTACCAGATGGCTTCACTGCTGAATTTTATCAAACATATACTGAAGACCTAGTACCCATCCTCAAAGTTTTCCAAAAAGTAGAAGAGGAGGGAATACTTCCAAACTCATTCTATGAAGCCAACATCACTCTAATACCAAAACCAGGCAAAGACACCACATAAAAAGAAAATTACAGATCAATATCCCTGATAAACATAGATGCAAAAATATTCAACAAAATATTAGCAAACTGAATTTAAAAATACATCAGAAAGATTATCCACCATGATCAAGTAGGATTTATTCCAGGGATTCAGGGATTCAGGCATGGTACAATATTCAAAAATCCATCGAGTCACTGTCCATCAATGTAGTTAGATGCCACAGAGTCACTGTTTGTCTTCTCTCTGCTTCACTGTCTTCCCCATGACACCCCCACACACCATGAACACTAATCATAATACCTGTGTATCTCTTTCTCCCTGCCTCTCCACCCGCCCTCCCGTACTCCTCCGCTTTGGTAACCCTTAGTCCCTTCTTGGAGTCTGTGAGCCCGCTGCTGTTTTGTTCCTTCAGTTTTGCTTCGTTGTTACACTCCACAAATGAGGGAAATCATTTGGAACCACAGAGATGGGCAGCACGAGAAGGACTTGATCCACTACTGGGTTTGCAGATGGCAGAAGGAGACCAGAAGCCAAGGAATGTGGGTAGTCTCTAGGAGAAAAGGCAGGTTACTGATTTTCCCAAGACCCTTGCAAAAAGAATGCAGTTCTGTTGATGCCTTGATTTTAGCTCAGTGAGAGTTCGTTCAGATTTCTGACTTATACTATGTAAGATAATAAATCTGGTAGAAGATCATTATTACTTTGATTTATGCAGTTACCTAGGATTACAGGGTTTAAGTAACTTAGGTCTGTCAATAAGTTTTACAACCAGTATTCAAAGATTGGACTGTTGGAGAATCTTTGGGTTTTAAAAACTATTTCCTAGAGAATCCTCACATGACTATTCATCCATTATTAATTCCAAGTCAAGCTGTTTAAACTCAACAGCTTGCATACTTTTGTTAACATGTTACCATTGTCACCTGTGTATGCTTATATGTTGCATATGAAGGTTTGTTCTGCTGTGTCTCATTACAGTGAACTTCTTGAGAATTTTGAAATCATTTTCTCTACCAGGCTGGGCAAATTCTAGGTCAGAGATTGCTTTCCCATCAGGCTCAGAAAGAACCTTGAAATGATCACATTTATTATTTCCTTGGCCAAAAGAATGTTAATTTTCTTTTCTAACAATAGTGTTACATAGTAGCATTATGTGCATTCTGTGCCAGAGTTAGGTGTATGCACAAGAAACTGGTGTGTGAACTGGTGTGTGAGCACTGACACACACTGTACACATACTTTCAGAATAAGGCCCTTTTCACTGCTTTGCTCTCATACCAGCCCAACAGAACAGTAACTGGTAACTTGATTCAACCTTCTGAAAGTCTGAACAAAATATCCCTCAATAAAAATATGTAGCAGCCGTAATATGCAGTTATCAATATATCAGTATCAATATCACTGAACCTGGAAACTACAGCAGTCTGAGACATCACTGGGCTTTATATTAATGTATTCCAAAGTTTTTTTTATCCAAACAGGAAGAGCAGAATTACAAATGAGAAAACTGTGCCTTAGGGACGTGAGATAAATATTATTTATTGAGTGTCAACATTTTATTATAGTGAACAGTAAAATATTCTTGCCTGTCAAATTAGCAATTTTTAAAAAACTTTTAATACATAGTTTAGTCTTGCTATGTTATGATACACTCAACACTGTTTTACAAAATTTGCGTGAATATTTCAGGAAGTGGATTTCCAGTATATTGTTGCCTTAAAATGTCCATAATATTCCATTTTTAGAAATTTATCCAAAGGAAAAGGATAAGAGATGCAGGCCACATTTAATGTAGAGGAACATTTATTGCAGCATTATTCACTGTAGTAAGAAATGTAGGTAATAAAAATTCTCAATCACACAGAAATAGGAAAAGTATTTACACATCCAGCCATAGGATGTTACACAACCTTACAAATTCATGCATGTGGAAGGTGATGTGGATGATCATCTTGAATCAGCAGATGGGAAAGCAAGATCCAGGGCTGAGATCTTTCAAGGCAATAAACAGTGCAAGTTCTTAAATAAACAGAAATTCTGAGATAGGAGCAAGAGGCCAGAAACAAATCAGGTAATCTAGGGATACTGTATCTAAATTGTGGAAATAAACTTAAAAGCAAGCAGACAATCATAACAAAAAACTGCTTCCTGCATCAGTAATAGTTCTGTATAGATCACTACTTACAAAAAAATATTAGGTTCTAACAACTCCTACTAGAAAGCCTCATCCTCTTCTTCTAGATTCAGCCATATCTAATGGTTAGCAGTTCTCCTACACTGTTGATTTGGCCAATACCAACCATTTAGTTTTAGTGGATAAAGGAATGTAGTCTTCCTTTCCTCTATCAACTTCTTCTGACTATTCCTTCTTACCCATTCCTCTCTGCTCTCACCATATCTTGTACATGCTTCCACCAACATTCTTCATTCATTCATTTATAATTACAGAAATACTGTATGCTCACTATATATTGTTATTGAGCAAGATCTGAGGGCTTAATAATGAACACAGTGGCTATTGCCCCAAATATTACAGAATTTAGTGGAGGATATGATTAAGTATGCAGCAAATTATAATACTTTGTTGCAGTTAATCTAAAAGGAGAATTAATAGAGATCTTTGCTACTGAAAATCAGTAGTATTGACATCACCTGGAAACTTGTTAGAAATGCAGAATATCAGATGTACTGAATCGTAATCTGCATTTTTGCAAGGGATTCATGTGACATTCAAGTTTGAGAATCACTGATGTAGATCACATAGTTGCTGGGATAACAGTACATTCAAAGGAGTCTGACCATGGCATAATTGTTAAGTGAAACCTGAGGGAAGGAGAAGGATTTTATGAGGGCACTAGGGGTGAGGGGTAGGAAAGTAAGGGATAGCATGAGGAGATGATAGGTTAAGGGACACTGCAGGCACAGGGAATAGCTGTAGTGCTTTATACCGTAGGCAGACTGAGCATAGTACTAAGGAACCTTGAAGCAGGGCAACTGAAAAAAAAAAAAAAAAGCAAAACAAAACACAAACACAGCAAAATTTTTAAAAGCCCACAATGTTCAGCTTCCATTAATTTTTCTTTAATTTTGCTGCCATAAAATCTAGGAAAAAGCTATTTAATTTTAGTATAAATGTAAATTTTATTTCAATAAAAAACAAAATCACTTTTGAATTACATTTGAGGTAGAATTTAGGAACCAGTAAACTACTTTAATACTGTGTAGGGAATGGAATGAGACAAGGCTCAGAGGTGAGCAAAAGCACGTGATGCACAGGGAACTGAACTGAATGTGAGTTCAGTAAGCAGAGACAGAAGGACAGCGCTTTCAGAACAGAGCTGGAAGGGCTGTAATACCAGATTCTTCAGGGAACTGGAAAGCCAAGGGATTGGCAGCAGGGTGATATCCTGATCAGATTTGCCTTATTATAATGGTTGTCTTATCTTAATCAGAAGTTGAACTCCTGGAGGGTAGAGACTATACCTTTTTATCTCAATATCTGGAGCATAATATCTGACATATACTAGGCACCAAATGATAATTTATTAAAATTACTATATTAATGATAAACAATAATAGTAATGACAAAAAAAATAATGATTAATAACATATTTTGAGTGAGTGCAAAGTGACTTTTCCATGGATTAATGTTGGGTCATCTTATTTATTATATAAAATTAGTCTCCGAAGCAGATATAATTATTTTCCTCATGTGAAAATGAAGAAACAGAGGTGAGGTACATAGGCAAACCCAAGGTCACGCTTTTGGTAACAGAGCTGAGCTTTGGACCCTGGCTCCCTGGTTCCAAAGACTGAGTTGAACCAACACTATGTCAGCTCTAAATGGGTAGATGAATGCAGGGAAGGATCCAAACTATTCAAACCCTGGGATAGGGTAATTAGAAAAGACACTCTTAACAGTCAGAATGAATGCTGGTCATTATGCCGTTTATCTGTATATCCACTAACTATTAGGCCTAGGCTAATAGTTTAAATCCCTTGGATTTGCACTGGAAAATGGCTTGAGGTTCCAATCATAGTGTACCATCTCTTGCAGCCCTGCTCATGGACCAGTGCTCCTCAGATTGGAATCCTTAGCATGGTCAGCAAGATTTTCAAATTTATATCCCTGTAATAGCCTGGGCATTACCTTTTGCTCTGCCTATTGGAGCTTCTATTTGTTTTGTACAATTTTCCCTCTGAATCTCATATATTTCATGGCAAACTTACATAAGGCTGTGAAACTGTCTCCCCCAGCTGGTGAAGTAGGGGCAGATTATGTTTCTATTAGTCCTGAAGGTGCCTACAAATGGTAGCATATTCTATCAGGTTCTTGATAAACTCCTGGAAAGAACTGTCTTTCCAAACTTTTCCAAGGATTTAGAATCTTATAACAGAAAAAAAAAGAATTAAACAGGATAATTAAGTTTTCTGTTTTGCAGCAACACCAAATGGAAATAGTTACTTCATTCCCTCCCTTTTCCTTACAGCAGAACTTAGCAAGTCAGTGTCCTCTTGGCACAGCATTTTATGACAAGAAGAATGTTTAATTAATTACTGTTCTTGACACTTGTCAACCCTCTTAGTTCACCGCTCATTGTCAAAGGGTGGTTTAATGGACAAAGGCTGAGGGCCATTATGAATTTCATTTTTAACAAAATTTATGAAATTTATGAATTTCAATTTTAACAAAAGCTGTCTGTCAAACATAGTCAATGTGTCCACCATAGAGGTGCATGTACTGGTGTCATTTTCAGCCTAGTGCCTTTGTAAGCTTGCAAGGGACACACAAGGGACTTACAAAGCTGTGTAGGCTTTAGTTGCTCCCTTTTTTAAAAATAGACTTTAGAGAAATTTTAGGTTACATCAAACTGAGTGTAAGGTACACATACTTCCCATATAACCCCTAACCCCACACATCCATAGCCTTTCCCATTATCAACATCCTCTGCCAGAGTGATTTATTTGTTACAACTGATGAATCTACACTGACACACCATTATCACTCAAAATCTGTAGTTTATGTCAGGGTTCATTCTTCGTATTGTACATTCTGTGGTTATGGACAAATGGGTAATGACATCTACCCACCACTACAGTACCATACACAGTGCTTTCTCTGCCCTAGATATTCTCATAGCTTCACCTAATGCCTCCCTCTCCCCTAGTCCCTAGCAACAACCAATTTTCTTACTGTCTGCAGTTTGCCTTTTTGTAGACTGTTACATAGTTGAAGTCATCTAGCATGTTGCCATTTCTAACTGGCTTCTTTTTCACTGGCTTAATGCTTTTTCACTACTTGGTAGCTAATTTATTTTTAGCACTGAAAATATTCCAGTTTGGATATGTTGCAGTTTATCAAGATATCCAGGTTATCGTGGTTGCTTCCAAGTTTTGGCAGTTATGAATAGGCTGCTATTAACATCCATATGCAATTTTTCTAGACATAAGTTTTCAGCTCCTTTGGGTGTACACTAAGGAGTGTAACTGCTGGACTGTATGATAAGAATATGTTCACTTTTGTTAGAAGTTACCAGACTGTTTTCCAAAGTGGGGGTACCATTTTGCATTCCTACCAGCAGCAAATGAGAGTACCTGTTGCTTGCTATCTTCACCAGGATTTGGTATTGTCAGTGTTTTGGATTTTGGAGATTCTAATAGGTGTGTAGTAACATCTAATTGTTTTAATTTGTGTTTCCCTGATGATGGATGATGTGGACCATGTTTTCATATTTTTGTTTGGTGAGTTTCTTCCTTCTAAGTCGTCATTTTCTGAGCCTGTGCACAAGTTAGCATCAACTCCCAAGATACCCAGAATGCCCAGGAACAGTGCTGGACTCTGAACCATATGCTATTGCACTAGCCTCAGTGACTGTAGTTACTGAACAACTCCTCTGCTACCTGGATTCATACCTTATGATTCTTGTGCTACTGGCAAATGGCTGGTGAGCAAGCTTATGGGTGATCACTGATACCACTTCCCCTTTACTTTCACTCTATGTAGAGGTCTGCCTTTACAGCTGCTGTTCAGGGGTAAATTGCCTTTGGATGAGAACTGGAATTATTCATCTCCAGGATTCCCCTTTGGGGAAGTAAGAGTGAAGCTAGACTGAAAATTCCCTTCATCATTTGTCATTTGGAGCACAAAGGGTTAGCAGGACACAGGTGTATAGAGTTCTCTCCTAGGAATTTGTTTTTCAGCTGGGTAAATGGCTCTCCGCAGGCAGCCTCTGGGTTCCTTATAAAGGTTGTCTTTCTCAGATCTGGTAGCTCTCTGATTCCTGAGAACTTCCTATGAGTTCTTCTGGAGAGAGAGAACCTCTTGGAGATGGTTTAAGGTTCCAGGAGTGATTGGGATTGTTTCCCCAGCCTTAGGATGAAGGATCTTCCTATCTGTAAGTTTGTGAGGTTGAGAGAATACCTCTTTCTGACTTTAAAAGACTCTGCTGCTGCCTGGGATGACTTTTCAAAGAGCAGGGGGCAGGATGAAGTGGCTTCCTTTCTAAATCCAGGATTTCTTTGCATGAGGTCAGTGTTTTAGTGTTTTGAAGTCTTTTCTGAATACATCAGGGATTGTACAATCTTCAGAGAGTTTACCAAACTGACAGTTCAGAGGAAATTGGTGAACTCAATAGTATATATTCAACATATTCATATATATTATGCATATAGTATATCAATTGAAAAACAATTGATATAATAAAACAAAATATATATTACAGTCATGAAGTCATGAGCATGTGCTCATTCATTCAACATTTAAAAAATTAAGTTCTTTTTTAAATAAGCAGAGGTAAAGCATGGTGTTTCAAGTCAGAGGGAATAAAGTTCAATTCTTGGATCTGCCATTGTCATGTTGGACAAATGAGAGCAAGTAACATGATGTTTCTGAGTCTTGGTTTTATAATCTCAGCCTCAGTTTTCTCACCTATTAAAAGGAACTAATAATAACGAAGGCATAGTGACGGATATGAAGTTTTGGAGTGGGAGCAGTTTATTTATATGTTTTTGGTGGTTTGGTTATAGGATAAGTCATAGCCCTTGTCTTAGAAGAATTCTCCATTGGGGAGAAAGAGACATTTAAATACATCTTTCTAAGAATAATTATTTAGCAGTTGCTCATTAGTTTTTGTGCAAGAAGACCAAAGGGTGGTTTAAGAATCATAGAATTAAAAAAAAAGGAAAGTTATTCCTATCCTTACTAATAGAGTAATTAGAATAGCCTTACTTTGTTTCCATTTGATTGAAAAAAGAAGATTGCAGAGCAGTGGAAAGAAGGATTCAGAGAAAGAGATATAATGAAGTAAGTTGTTTGTTACATAGGAGCATTTAATGAATTACCATAATGTTATTAAAGGGAAGGATAGCTTCGATATTTATATAATCCACTGGGGACTCTTAATTTATTTGTTACAATGAAAAGAGCATTAAGTTGAGAGCCTGCTTCCTTATCTATAAAAAGAAGAAGATACAATTTAAAGGTCCTTACATCATCTAGAAAAGTTAGATTTTAAACCAGGTCTAAAATAAAGTTGAGATTAATAAGAAAAATGTTAGTTTGTCACCTACTTAAATATATGCCGATACGATTATATGAAATTGATTTCTAATTTGAGGGAGACATATTATCAGGAATCACAATATATGCCTGATATTAAGTGTCTAGGGTCTATCACTATTATCAGATGTAAGTATTCATTTATTCAACAGATACTTTTGAACCCTATTGTGCCAGGCATGTTTCCAGGCTCTGAGATCACAGGTCCGAGAACAGCCGGTGAGGACCTCATGTTCCTTGGGGGTCATCTCTTTTTAGGGGCATGCCTCTGCAGCCTCATCAGGAGGTGCTTCCTGCTTCTTTTTCTTGAACACTGCCATTCCCCAGGGCTCTTTACTCCGACCTCCTTTTCCTTAGATTTTATTCCTCTAAAATATTTTTCACTCTCCTGTGACTAAACATCAGTCTAAGAATGCAGAGGTAAGCATATATCCAATTCTTGCACTAAGTCTCAGCTGAAAAAGGGAGGCTACTATTCCAATAGAAGGTCTGAGGACTGAAAAAAAACACATGAATAATATTTTGTTATACATTGCTTTCAGTAAAAAATTTCTAGCCATTAATCTGTTTTAGTAAGTTTTTGAGAGGCTTTTTGTACTGAATATTTTTCTTTTTTTGTCTCCTCAGATGCCCTCTTCATCACACTTCATGTAACCAATATTTCCAGTGAGGTTGAAGCCACTGCCTGTTTATTCAGGGGTTGGAAAGAAGCTCACCAAATTAATTTACACTCAGATATTTTCTTTCCCACAGTCATGGACAGACCTTCTTGGAGTACCAGGTCTAATTCTAATTCTGTCCATTAAACACACTTATTATTTTGTAGGTATTTAAATATTTGTTGAGTGAATGCTTGTGTGAATGAAAGAAGAAAGAACACATACATTAAAAACCAAGCATTATTTCTCTATATAAAAATAGAATGTCAAAACCTAGGACAAGAATCAATATAGAGGAACTTCTTCAATGCTACAAATTTCTTGATCTGGGTTAACACATCGATCCTCAGAAGAGGTGGTTCACAGTTATTATCCCCCATCTGAATGGAGATAAATTCAGACTCAGTGAGGGCTTCTGAGGGACCACATCTCCAACCCCCAAGCCCCTCCATTTCATTTCAATGCCTTTTGCAATAATGGAATACTAAGATTATCTTACTAAGGTATTCTGCTCCAATTATTATCCATTGTAGTGTATAGTCTATTTGCTAGATTGAATTGGTTCCTTTATAGTATTTAGTTTTTATCAATAGCTGTTTTGTATTTGTTCAGTCAGAAGTACTTTTCTAGGAAATATTTAATTGTATCTTTTATTGTATTTTCATTGTGTAATAAGGACTTATAAATGTTAATGGACCTCAGGGATTTGCCTTGGAAAGTAAAAACTGAAGAAAAGCACAAAAGCATTTCGTGTTGTTCAAGGTTTGTACAAAAATGTCTTAACTGCCATGTACATGGAATCATAAAACGGGAAGATATGTTACCATTATCTAATCTAACTTCCTCTTTTATATGTGCATAAGGAAATATACTGAAGCTCAGATATAACATGTGGGACTCTTGCTAAAACTAAGGTGTCCTCATACAATTTAGTGCTCTGTCTCTTTCCCTAGTTCACTCAAGATCGACTTCAAATCAAGGAAAACAGCTGGGCATGCACTTCCATTAAGTAGGGCAATGTTCACTAGTGATCCTAAATTGTGCAATATCTAGAAGAGTGAACACATTTTTCTTCCCTATTTCCACAGGATATGGTCCTTTCCGCCAGGGTAATCTGCTTGCTTCCATCATGCCATCCATCAACCAGAGCATTTTCCAACCTGAAGTCTTCTTTCTTACTGGCATCCCTGATTTTGAAACTTACCATGCCTGGATCTCCATCCCATTCTGTTGTCTCTATGCCATTGCCATTTCTGGAAATGGCATGATCTTGTTTGTCATCATCACTGAATCGAGCCTCCATGAACCCATGTACTATTTCCTCTCCATGCTATCCTTCACAGACCTAGGGCTGTGCTTTTCCACACTGGTCACCATGCTGGGTATTTTCTGGTTTAATGCTCAAGAAATCAGCTTTGATGCCTGCATTGGCCAAATGTTCTTTATCCACTGTTTCACATTCATGGAGTCCTCAGTACTCCTGGCAATGGCATTTGACCGCTTCATTGCCATCTGTAACCCACTAAGATATGCAATGATCTTAACCAATTCAAGGATCATCAAAGTGGGCTTGGCAATTGTTATTAGAGGGACAATAGCTCTAGTGCCTTTACTTGTGCTCCTTAGGCGTCTGTCCTTCTGCCATAGTCATGTTCTGCACCATTCATATTGTTTCCACCCTGATGTGATGAAGCTTTCATGCACAGACACCAAGATCAACAGTGCATTTGGTCTGGCCATTGTCATCTCTACTGCAGGCTTGGACTCTGTCTTGATTCTCCTCTCCTATGCTCTGATCATCCATTCTGTGCTCAGCATTGCTTCCCCAGAGGAGCGGAAAAAGGCCTTTGGTACCTGTGTCTCACATGTAAGTGCTGTTTCCATATTCTACATCCCCATGATCAGCTTGTCACTGGTGCATAGATTTGGGAAGCACGCCCCTCCCTTTGTGCACACTCTCATTGCCAATGTTTATCTGCTCATCCCTCCTGTAATGAATCCCATAATCTACAGTGTGAAGACCAAGCAAATTCGCAAGGCCATCTTCAAAGTATTCCTTTCCAAGCTAATTTAGGACATTTCAGTATATCCTTCTTTGCAAAGTCTTCCATGACTCCTGTTTGATCATTCACTAGTATGAGTTACAACTACACCTTGAAAAAGCATGTTTATACATGCTTTCACTCTATTCTGATGATCTAGTAACTTAGTATTTATACAGCTATAGACTATGTATTCTTTGAAAGTATAGACTTTACCTTTTGCACATCTGGCACTTCCACAAGACTGCATCTGCCTCAGATTAGGCCCATTATCATAATATGTCAACGTGCATGGAAAAATGAAGTCACTCCTTGGGGTTTGACGTTTCACCATTTCTAGCATATGTAGTTCCAAGGTATGTCTGATATAATTTAGAAAAGCGGGAAATTCTAGGTTTCAGTAATTATTACAGTTTATTGAGAAAGGACTAAAGAGGGCAGTGTGAGAGGTGAGACAGAGGCTTCCTCCTAAAACCTCATATAATATGAAAATATAATTAATACAATTAACCCTGAGAGAGCAACAGGAAAGAGGACTGCGCCAGACTGCTTACACCTGGAGAAAAGAGCAGACCTCACGGAACAGGGTAATGTACCAGAGCTGTGGCCAGGTGGGACCCGAGTCCTTCTCCCACTCCAGCTCACTGGCGGGAGGATGAGAAATGGAACAGGGGAGGGAATGGAGGCCTGGGACTGCTGAATACCTAACTCCAGAGATCTGCTCTGGGAGCACAGTCAGAATTCTTGGAGGGACTGAGATTCCAGCCACTTGTGGAAAGCAGGGATCCATATCCAGCTGCTCTGGGACAAAAGCTTATACCTGTGTGCTTGGCCCACTGGATCAGGCAGTGGGACAGACATAGCAGCCGGGAAGCAGGAAACATCCCTTTCCTCCCTCCAGGCACCAATACCACTCCCCTGTGACCCCCGACATCTGGGTCTGAGCAGCTCCAAAGAGTAGAACTTCTCGACACTAGAGGGTGCCATATACAAATATGAAATGCCAAAGGAACCAGGTCCAGAGGAAAATGATTAATACAATTCCTGAGAAAGAGTTAAATGACACGGACCTCATGACTCTTCCTAAAAGGGAGTTCAAAATAAAAATCATTAACATGCTCATGGAGCTATGGAAAGATATTCAAGAACTCAGAAATGAATTCCGGTTGGAGATCCAATCATTGAAGAGCACAGTGGAGGGTATTAAAAGCAGATTGGAAACAGTGGAGGAGACAATAAATGAAATAGACAATAGAGAAGAGGAATACAGAGAAACTGAGGCACAGAGAGAAAACAGGATCTCTAAGAATGAAAGAATATTGAGAGAACTGTGTGACCAATCCAAACGGAACAATATTTGCATTATGGGGATACCAGAAGAAGAAGAAGAAGAGAGAGAAAGGGATAGAAAGTGTCTTTGAGGAGGTAGTTGCTGAAAACTTCCCCAATCTGGGGAAGGATATAGTCTCTCAGGCTGTGGAGATCCACAGATCTACCAACACAAGGGACCCAAGGAAGACAACACCAAGACATATAGTAATTAAAATGGCAAAGATCAAGGGTAAGGACAGACTATTAAAAGCAGCCAGAGACAGAAATAAGATCACATACAAAGGAAAGCCCATCAGGCTAACATCAGACTTCTCAGCAGAAACCTTACAGGCCAGAAGGGAGTGGCATGATGTGTTTAATGCAATGAAGCAGAAGAGCCTGGAACCAAGATTACTTTATTCTGCAAGATTATCATTTAAATTTGAAGGAGGGATTAAACAATTTCCAGATAAGCAAAAGCTGAGAGAATTTACCTCCCATGAACCATCTCTACAGTCTATTTTGGAGGGACTGCTATAGATGGTAGTGTTCCTAAGGTTTAATAACTGTCACCAGAGGTAATAAAACCACAGTAAAGAAAGTAGAAGAGCTAATTACTAAGCAAATGCAAAATTAAATTAACTATCCCCAAAGTCAATCAAGGGAGAGACGAACAGTACAAAATATGATACCTAATATATAAAGAATGGAGGAGGAAGAATAAGGAGGAGAAAAAGAAAAGAACCTTTAGATTGTGTTTGTAATGCCTAGTAAGTGAGTTAAGTTAGACTCTTATATAGTAAGGAAGTTAACCTTGAACCTTTGGTAACCACAAATCTAAAGTCTGTGATGGCAATAAGTACATACCTATCGATAATCACCCACAATGTAAATGGACTGAATGCACCAATCAAAAGACATCGAGTCACTGAGTGGATAAAAACACAAGACCCATCTATATGCTGCCTACAAGAGACTCACTTTAAACCCAAAGACATACACAGACTAAAAGTGAAGGGATGGAAAAAGATATTTCATGCAACTAATAGAGAGAAAAAAGCAGGAGTTGCAGTACTAGTATCAGACAAAATTGACTTCAAAACAAAGTCACAAAAGACAAAGAAGGACATTACATAATGATAAAGAAGTCAATCCAACAAGAGGATGTAACCATTATAAATATCTATGCTCCTAACACAGGAGCACCTACATATGTGAAACAAATACTAACTGAATTAAAAGGGGAAATAGAATGCAATGCATTAATTCTAGGAGACTTCAACACTCCACTCACTCTGAAGGACAAATCAACCAGACAGAAAATAAGTAAAGAGACAGAGGCACTGAACAACATATTAGAACAGATGGACCTAACAGACATCTACAGAACTGTACACCCAAAAGCAGCAGAATACACATTCTTCTCAAGTGCACATGGAACATCTTCAAGAAGAGGTCATATACTAGGCCACAAAAAGAGCCTCAGTAAATTAAAAAATACTGAAATTGTACCAAACAGTTTCTCAGACCACAAAGTTATGAAACTAGAAATAAATTACACAAAGAAAATGAAAAGCTCAAAAACACATGGAGGCTTCACAACATGCTCCTAAAGAACCAATGGATCAATGGCCAAATATAAAGAAAGATCAAACAATATACGGGAACAAATGACAACAATAATTCAACACCACAAAATCTGTGGGACGCAGCCAAGGCCGTGCTAAGAGGAAAGTATATTGCAATACAGGCCTACCTCAGGAAAGCAAATCAATCCCATATAAGCAGTCTAAACTCACAATTAATAAAACTAGGAAAAGAAGAACAAGTCAGGCCCAAAGTCAGTAGAAGGAGGGCGATAATAAAGATTAGAGCATAAATAAATGAAATCGAGAAGAAGAAAACAATAGAAAGAATCAATGAAAGCAAGAGCTGGTTCTTCAAGAAAATAAACAAAATAGACAAACCCCTAGCCAGACTTATCAAGAAAAAAGAGAGTCTACACACATAAACAGAATCAGAAATGAGAAAGGAAAAATCACTACGGACACCACAGAAATACAAATAATTATTAGAGAATACTATGAAAAATTATATGCTAACAAACTGGATAACCTAGAAGAAATGGACAACTTTCTAGAAAAATACAACCTTCCAAGGCTGACCAAGGAAGAAACAGAAAATCTGAACAGACCAATTACCAGCAAGGAAATTGAACTGGTAATCTAAAAACAACCTAAGAACAAAATGCCTGGACCCGTAGGCTTCACTGCTGAATTTTATCAAACATTTGGTGAAGACCTAATACCCATTCTCCTTAAAGTTTTCCAAAGAGTAGAAGAAGAAGAGATAATACTTCCAAACTTATTCTATGAGGCTAGCATCACTCTAATACCAGAACCAGGGAAAGATACCACAAAAAAAGAAAATTACAGACCAATATCACTGATGAACACAGATGCAAAAATACTCAACAAAGTATTAGCAAACCGAATTCAAATATACATCAAAAAGATCATCCATCATGACCAAGTAGGATTTATTCCAGGGATGCAAGGATGGTACAACATTTGAAAACTGCCTCAACACAATAAAGGCCATATATGACAAACCCACAGCCAACAGTATACCTAACAGCAAGAAGCTGAAAGCTTTTCCTTTAACATCAGGAACAAGACAAGGACGCCCACTTTCCCCACTTCTATTCAATGTAGTACTGGAGGTCCTATCCACGGCAATCAGACAACACAAATAAATAAAAGGCATCCAGCTTGGCAAGGAGAAAGTTAAACTGTCCCTGTTTACAGTTTATTGACATGAATATTATTCTCACAAGTAGATTATTCATGGCTGACAAACATGAGTGGGCGCAATAAACATGAAGAAATATGAATGAAAATGGTACTCTCCTATTTCTTAAGAGCCCTACAGGTCAGTTTGGTAAATATATTAATATTTTAATTATCCAAAGTTTATTGATTCATCTTCTAAATACATGTCTATCAGATAAAATGTGTAAGAATGCAAGGTTGCATTTTGATATTCAATGCATCATTACACATTGTAATCAAAATTTGAAAACTGTTTAAACAATTACTTTAGGATTTGGTTAAATAAAATATGAACTATCATGCAACAAACTAAAACTGACATAGATATAAATGATACATTGTAAGGAGAAAAAATAGAATACTATAAAGTGTACTTATCACTGTTTGTGTATATATTTCATGTGATTATACACATACATTCTCACATGCACATACGCATTAAAAAAAATATGGTCCACCACGGTTTAGCGGTCTGGAAAAGTGAAGACTCATTTTGGGTTCACAGATACCATAGTTCTGCATGCTGCTCAATACAGAGCCAATATATAAAACATTCAGCTCCCAGCTTTCTCCTGGAAAATTAAAGTATAGAGCCATGTGAAAATCACCTGAGTTTCCTCAAAAGGGCTCCCAGAGGACTGACCTCTGGTTTGCTAATTTTGGAGGTTGGATGTGTTGATTACAACCTGGCAGCATCTGGGGGAGAATGGATGTAACAGCTTGGACTCACAGATACCATAGCTCCCCATCCTGTTCAGCACTGAATGAGCAGATGAAAAAGCCACCTCAGCTTCCTCTTTGGTTGGGAAAAAGTTGAGCTGTATGTACAATGCCCCACCTTCTTTGAGAGGGGCCCCCAGAGGACTAACATTTCTCTTGTCAATTTTAGAGCTCACATGGGTCTACTACAGTCACTGGTGGAGGTTGTCTCCTCTACAGTGCCAGTATGGGAGAAGACTGGGAGAGGGTTCTGCTTTATCTAACTTGCAAGGAAAAAGACTATCAGCCAAAGATGTTCCAAAAAAAGAAGATAAATCTTCAGAAATTGACTTTAATGAAATGGAGCTATATGATTTACCTACCAGATAATTCAAAATACATTTCATAAAGATGCTCACTGAGGTGTCGAGAACAATACATATAAATAGAGAATTTCAACAAAGAGATAAAAAAAACCCAGCAGATAAAGAGATAGATAAAAAGATGAATAAAGAACACAGTATTAATGTATTGGTGGCAGGTAAGTCATTTTTAATGCAAAGTTAAAAGAAGAAAATATTAAAAATAACTATATAACCACAAATATGCTTAAATATATGCAATATGAACAGATGCAAATTGTGATAGAAATAACATAAAGTATATGTGGGGGTAGGGAAGAAGTTAAAGTATAGCATTTTCATATGTGATTCAACTTAAATTATCAACTTAACTTAGGCTGTTATAACTATAAGATATTTTATGTAATCCCACACAAAAATACCTACAGAACTTACTCAAAGAAAAAGAGAAAGGAATCAAGGCATATATAAAAAATCAGAAAAATACAAAGAGGACAGCAAGGAGACAGTAAAGGAATTACAAGAATAACAGTAAGTAAGTAACAGAATGGCATTAGTAAATTCTTCCCTACTAATAATCACTTTAAATGTAAATGAATTATATCCCCCTCCCCATAAAAATAAACCCAAAGAATGGTTGAATGGATTAAAAAAATATCTAACTGTATGTTAACTATAAGAAACACATTTTAGACTTAAAGAAACACGTATGCTGAAAGTGAAAGGATATAAAGAGATATTCCATGCAAATGGTAACCAAAAGAGAGCAGAGAGTGACTATACTTATATCAGACAAAACAGACTTCAAGTCAAAAACCATCACTAGAAACAAACAAACAAAAATGACATACATAATGACAAAAGAGTCAATCCACCAGGAAGCTATAAAAATTATAAATACGTACATACCGTGCATCAGAGCACCTAAATATATAAAGCAAACATTGAGAAATCTAGAGGAAGAAATAGACAGCAATACAAATAATACAAGAAGACTTCAGTACTCCAGTTTTAATACTAAGTTGATCTACTAGACAGATCAATAAGTGGAGAGTTTGAACAGCAGGTTAGATTAAATGCATCTAGCAGACTTATACAGAACATTCTACCCTACAACAGCTGAATGCACATGGATCTTTCTCCAAGATAGATCACACGTTAGGTCACAAAAAAAGTTTCAACAAATTTAAGAAGATTGAAATTATACTGAATGTCTTTTCTGAGCACAGTGGAATTAATCTAGAGCTCAATTACAGAAGGAAAACTGGGCGTTTCATAAAAATGTGGAAATTAAATAACACTCTTGAGAAAACATTGTGTGAAAGATTAAATGAATTAAAAAATACTTCAAGAAAATAAAAGCATATATGAAAAAGAGGAAAGGTCTCAAAAAGCCTAACATTACACAGCAAGGAGCTAGTAAGAGAAGAACAAACCAGGCCCACAGTAGCAGAAGGAGGAAATAACAAAAATTAGAGTAGAAATAAATGAAAATAAAAAAACATCAAGTAATGAAAAGTTGGCTTTTTGAAAGGATAAACCAAATTACAAACCCTTAGCTACACTAAAATAGAGAAGATATATAAGTAAAATCAGAAATGAAAGAAATAATACAATTAATGACACAGAAATAAAAATACTCATAAGAGATTACTAGAACAATTACTACAACACTGACAATCTAGATGACATAAAAGAAATGATAAATCCAAGATAATTTTAGTAGGTTATATGTTATGAAATCATGAAGAAATAGAAAGACTGAACAGATATATAATTAGTATGGAGATCAAAACAGTAATCAAAAACATCCCCCAAAAGAAAAATCCAGGACCAGATGGTGGCAATGATGAATGCTACCAGACATTTAAAGAGTTAATGCCAATCAGTCTTAAAATCTTTCAAAAAGTTGAAGAGAAGGGAATACTTCTAAACTCATTTTATTAGACCAGCATTACTGATATCAAAGCCAGAAAAAAACAAAAGAAAAAAACCATGGGCCAATATCCCTAATGAATACAGATGCAAAAATCCCTAACAAAATACTAGCAAACCAATTTCAACAGTACTTTAAAACTATTATTAGCCACAATTAAGTGGGATTTATCCCTGGAGAGCAAGGATAGTTCAATATACAAAAATCAATTAATGTAATATATCATCAACAGAATGAATGATAAAAATCATCTGTTCATCTCAATATACATAGAAAAGGCATTTGAAATAAATATCCTTTCATGATAAAAACTCTGAATGAACTGGATAGAGAAGGAACATATCTCAACATAATAAAGGCTACATATGAAAAGTTCACAATTAACATAATACTCAGCAGTGAAAAAATCAAAAGTTCTTCCACTAAATTCAGGAACAAGGCATATATGTCCACTTTGTCACTTCTATTTAACATAGTACTGGAAGTCCTAGCCAGAGCAATCAGACAAGAAGCACAAATAAAGGCATCCAAATTGGAAAGGAAGCCATAAAAAATATGTTTGCAAAAAACAGGATGTTGCATATAGAAAGCCTCCAAAACTCCATTAAAAATTGTTGTAACTAAAAGATCAGTAAAGGATCTTGTAGGATACAAAATCAATATACAAAATAGTTCCATTCTATACCCTAACAATAAATTATTTGAAAAAAAATTTGGAAAATATTTCCAATTACAATAGCAATAAAAGGAATAAAATACTTAGGAATAAACTTAGCTAAGAAGGTGAAAGATTTTTATATGGAAATTACAAAACACTGATGAAAGAAACTAAACAAGACCAAACAAATGGAAAGATATCTTGTGTTCATAAATTGGAAGACTTAGTATTATTAAAATATTCATACTACCCAAAGCAATCTACAGATTTAATTCCTATAAAAATTCAAAGACATTTTCTATAGAGAAAATTAATTCTACAGTTCATATGGAACTATAAAAGACCACAAATAACCACAAATAAGAAAGAACAAAGCATGAGACATCATACTTCCTGATTTTGAAATATATTATGAAGCTAGAGTAATCAAAACAGTATAGTACTGGCATCAAGACAGACATACAGACCAACAAAGACATATAGACCATGGAACAAAATAAAGGACCCAGAAACAAATCCATGCACATATAATCAACTGGTCCATGACAAGGGTGCCAGTAATGTACAATGGGGAAAGGATAGTCTCTTCAACAAATGGCATTGGGAAAACTTGGTATCTACATGTAACAGAATGAAATTCGACCCCTATTTTATACCATACACAAAAATCAACTCAAAAGTGGGTTGAGGAGTTAAACATGAGACCTGAACCTTAAAACTCTCAGAAGAAAATATAGGAGAAAATGTTCATGAAACTGAGCTTGGCTTTTCATAGATATGACACACCAAAGCACAGGTAACACCAACCAAAAATATAGTGGGACTACATCAAGTTAATGTGAAAATTGATAAGGGGAAGCTTCACTGACATGGCATCAGTAGGCCTACAGGGAGCTCTCAAGCCCACCACTCCTGATCAGTTTCAGACCCCACAGAAGGAAGAGACAGATACCTTACAACTCATACTATTTTGGCTACTTTTACACCTAGTAGGAGGAGGGAAGAGTTTCTGCCTCTCCTAGCAGCAGCCTGGCAACAGCCCAGCCAAGCAGAGACTGCTCTAATTCAGCCAATGAGCAGCTGTGGTACATGGGCCTCCAGTTTCTGCCAATGGATTTTTTGCTTAGAACATTCCCCCAACACTCCCCCTTTCTTCTAAAAAGAGTCCTCCTCTCCTTTATTCTTGGAAAGCTTGTGGTTTTGCCATAGCTTGCTCATCCTGAATTGCAATTCTCTGATATTCCTGAATAACCCATTTTGCTAGTAAAATAACTGACAGTTTTATTTTTCAGGTTAACACTAAAAATCTTCTGCACAGCAAAGGAAACAATCGAGTGAAAGGTAACATATGGAATGCTAGAAACTACTTGCAAACTATATATCTGATAAAGAACTAATGTCTAAAATATATGAGAAACTCATACATCTCAAAAGCAAATAAATAAATAAATAACCCTATTTAAAAATGGACTGAGGACTGGAAGAGATATTTCTCCATAGAACATAAACAAATAACCAACAGTTTTATGAAAAAATACTTTTCCTCACTAATTACCAAGGAAATGTAAGTCATAACCACAGTGAGATCTCATCTCACACCTGTCAAGATGGCTATTACTAAAAAAACAGAAAACAAAAGACAGCAAGTGTTGGAGAGGATGTGGGGGAAGTCGCAAAACTTGCACATTGTTGGTAGTAATGCAAAGCAGTGCAGCCACTATAGAAAACAATATGGCGGTTTCTCAAAAAAGTAAAAATTGAGCTGTTTCAGCCATCCCAACCCCATTTATGGGTGTATAACCAAAAGGATTGAAGTCAGAATTCTGAAGATGTATTAATATTCCCAGTGTTTGTTCCAGCACTATTCACTGTAGCTAAGACATAGAAACATATGTCCATTGACAGATCAATGCATAAAGAAAAAAGGGGAGTACTATTTAGCCTTTAAATAGAAAGAAATTCTGCAAAATATGGCAACATGGTTGGATCTTGACATCATGCTTAGTTTAACAAACCAGCTACAGACAACAAATATTGCATAATTTCACTTTTGTGATTTATCTAAAGTAGTCAAATTCATAAAATTAGACTGGAATGGTAGTTACCAGGAATTTAGGGGAGGGGAAAAGAGTTATTAACCAATAGGCGTAAAGTTTCAGGTAATTAAGATGAATAAACTCTAGTACAACATTGAATCTCTAGTCAATAATAATTTACACATGAAATTTGTTTAGATCCTATATTAAGTGTTCTTATCACACACAAAATATGTGAATAAACATATCCCCCAATTTAAAAGCATTTATATTTCCTAGTTGGATATTAGTTTGTTTATATTTTCTTAATGGTTTCCTGCAGTTTAAAAATGTTTAATATTTTCTGAAATTTTTTCAGATAATGAAACAATCAATTTCCGTTTAATCCCCCCCCCAAAAAAAAACTACTTTTTTGCTCTTCACCGTCCATAGGACCTTCATTCCCATGATCCTCACATTACCTATGGGATTCATTTTTAATATAGTATTCGTTTTCCATTTTTAACCATCACTATTCTCTATGTGGTCCAGCACCAGTGAATCAGAACCACTTGGTACTTTTTTTTTAAGTGCATATTTCTCAACACTAACCCAAAACTACTTAATCATAAACTCTTCAGATGAGGCCCAATAATTTGTATATTCACAAGCAATGCCTAGCTTATCATGCATGTTAGAGTACACTCTTACAGTCTAGGGTAATATCCACATCTGACACACTTCATGAATATTTTGCCATTAGACTTCAATCATTTTTCTCTCTTTGAGTGAAATACCTGCTTTTTCTTCCTGCTAATTTTTTTTTTTTCATTTTACCAGAAGCCATTAATACATTTTTTCATTGTAGGTAGTTCAGTATCTTTACTCCTACTGACTTGAAACTTCTTGAAAACAGGCATTTTACTTTGGGATTGATATATCTCACAAAGACCCAAGCACAGTGCTTTATATATTATTAGCTTTAGACCCAAGCTAATAATAGCTAACTTAGTATATGTTTGTTGAGTTAACTTTATTTTTACATAACTTTGCATATATTATCTTACATATTTTGAGCATCTTCACTTTGGCGAATGCTGTGTGAGGTACTGGCAAAACTGTACATTGAAAACACTCCATTCTTAAGGAGTAACTATCTGGTTAAACATAATCTACATTGAAATAATATTTTAGCCAATTTTTTCTTTTGAATGAGACTGTGTATAAAACGTTGTACCAGATACTAAGAAGAGTCATAAATGGTGATCTCTCTCTTTCTTGGGAAGAGCCTGAACTCAAGGGAAATTATCAACTAAGGAAATGTTAGCCTGATAAAAATAATACAGTTCCTAGAAATTTATTGTTTAACCAAGGAGACAAAATACACATTTAAATCTAAGCCTTAAAAGCAAAACATAAGGGATTCAACTTTCATGGATGTGCAGGAATAGTTTTGAGAAAGGGGAATTTTGAGGATGGAGAAATGATATTTTTGGGTGTGTTTTAAATAAATGTATTAGAAAACATACTTACAAAAGCTCTAACTCTGACTTACGCTGCAATAAGAAAGGTGACTCATGAGGTGTGAATTCCAAAAGAAATAATTTTGCATACTACAGTCATGTGTAAATTAAAACCCATTTTAAAGTATATTCCTTTACCTTTTTTATAGAATGATACTATTCACAGAAAAATTACACAAGTAAAAATTTGTCAAGTCTTACAATCCATACTTTTTGCTTTTCCTTTCTAGCTGTGTTATATTGTCAATTCAACACCATCCAATGTGGAAGTTGTTTTGTGCTGATCTCAGCCTATCAGTAACCAATGTTGTGACTGTACTGGTCCTTGTGGTTTGTATTATGATTGGAAGAAGACCTTCAGCAATAACTATCAGGAAACTTAGAAAGAGGCAGGATTTATTACTTACAAGTCCTGGAAAGTACATGGGACACCTGGGGTCACACAGTGAGGTTTGTGGGGGGAGAGAAAAAAAGCACAGGCCTGGATTCTGCTTTAATTGGGGTCTACTTTTATGGCGGCCTGGGGTTTTGGATTATATGCTTTATTAGTGAATTTAAAACATAAGTGCAGGAATTAAAGCACAGGAAGTAAAAACATGTCCAAATGTACAGTTATTTAAATAAACTAGATCCATAAAACAAAGGAAATATGAGGGCAGAAAACTTGGCTCTTTATCTAGTCTTGTGGCTGGAAATGTGATTTTTTTTGTTTGTTTTTGTGATAGCCATTTTTGAATTGGGCGCCTCTTTGAAATGGATGCCTTGGCAATAATCAAAGCTTAAGTCGGGCACTTGCATTACAAAAAAGAAAAACTATTAGCGCCGACAATACAAAGGCCTATATATTTTCACAAGTTTTGCTTTCTTTTAATAGACCTTATGAAATGATGTTTGCTCGAGACTGTCTGAGCCAATGCTGAAAAGAATAGTCTTGTTAACCTGATGTGGAGTTCGGAAGAGGAGGTGATGGGTGTCTGCTAAGACCTTTTGAGCACATTTAGATTCTGTTTGAGTATGTTACCCAAGATGTTATTTCTGTATAGCTGATATATTGTGGTTTAGAGGGGAAATTTGATGTTCTTACCACTCAGGTTGATATTGACACAGTAGTTTATGGACCTTCAAATAAGATGCCCGATTTCCTCAGTTGCTTCTTGAGGAGCTGTAGAAATGTGTTTTTCTAGGAAAGGAGGAAGACAAAATTCCATACTGAGCAATTTATATTTTGTTATTTACGTTCAAATGTCTTAGAAGGCCAGTACTTACACAACATGGATCCTGCCTCTCTGTTTAGCTTCATCACTTGCCACTTGCTCCCCCCACTTGTACACAGGGTTCCAGGCATGCTGAATATGTTATTCTTTCTATGCTGTGTGCTCATTGTCTCCTGATAGGATACATACATGCTCTTCTATGCTTTCATCATAAATATGACTTGTTGGGATTACTGAGTTTTGTCAGTTTCTGGGTTTGAGCATTTGGAGGGAAGTGAGTCTGTTCTATTCTCTGTATTACCAGGACACAACCCTGGAACATGATGGATACTCAAGCATTTCATGAGATAATTAATAGATCAAATAACTGTAACATCAGTCCCTGGAAAGTAAGTGTAATGAAGTACAAGGGGAAGGACGTTAGGTAGAACGAACCCTTAGGAAACTTCATACTCTGGGGACCACAAAGAAATCCACCAGGATTTTTCCGATTAAAAGATGTCAGGTAGCCTGAGCCATGGCTCTTTATATATGCTATCTATTGCTGAATAAAACACCTCCCCGATTCCTCAGTCCCTTCCTGGCAAACAGGGCAGGAAAGAGCACATCTCCATACTTTGTAAGTACAGCTGTCTGCATTCAGGGAATACATCAAGCTTTACACATACTGGTTTTCTTTAAGAATGAGGAAGATTTTACTAACTGCAAAGAGCTGTTTGGGGTCTACTTTTATGGCGTGCCTCAGGAAAATTGTGGAAAGCTCTTTCCTGAAATCTGTATTTCTGGGGACATTCTTTTCTAACTGATGGGGTTCGGTTGATCTATGGTTCATAAATCTTGTGCTTGGAGCTGGTTTTTAGTATGCCCATGGAGTTTTGGGTTGTGCTACATTTCAAATCTATTGCCTAAGGTGTACTACCACCAACCACCACCAGCATCATCCTCACTTAGCATTATTAAATGCTTCCCCTGTAAAAGCACATTAGATGCTTTACAAATGGCATATCATGTAATTTGTAAAAATTAATGCTATTGGTGAGCTACTAATTTCACAGAAGTAGAATCAGATATAAAGCTATTACTTGGAAAAACTCAGGTAGTGACAAACCTAGCATTTGAACCTAGGTTTACCCTACCCTATAACCAAATTGCTGAATCTGTGATCAGAGGAGAGAGATAAGTCAAAGTAGCCCCATATAGAACCTGCAGCATGCTCTTACAGTGGGTTTGGAGTATTATCTTAAAAAGAGTAGAGAATTACTATCAAAGAAGGGAAAGACACATAAACATTTACCCTAAAATAAAAGGACAGAGGCTTCCATTGAAAAGCAACAACAAAAAAATGCAAAATATAATATGCACACACACACACCCAAATACATAGGCAAAAACACATACAGATTTACTGTATTTGTGGGATTGAGAGAGCTGAGTAAGAATTCCAATAGTTACATGTATAATTTCAAGAAATACAGCATGATTTAAGAAGGAAAAACAAGTATGTGTTGAGATCATGATAGATTTCTAGAATCATTGGTCTACAATTCTTGTGTTTAATTTATACCAACAGGTACATATTATTATCCCATAATGTACAGAAATGAATGTGAGTTATTTGGAACACAATGATAAATAAGCAATGATCCACCTGCCCAGTAACTTATTTCAATTGGAGAGGTTTTATTTTCAAATAATTTATTTCAATTGGAGAGGCGTATTTTCAAACAACTGATCACTATTCTAGATGCGCAAATAAGAAAAGGGATGTGACTCCAGAGGAAGAAATCATTCCTTCTGACTTGACTTGGAGAAGGTGTTGTCACAAAAAGGCTTCCAGAAGTAAATAAATTAATGTTGAATTTATAAATGGATCAATGGAACAAATAATGAGTCTAAAATATTTAGACTCACTCAAAGAAGTGCATGATTTAAGTAAAGCACAGCAGCGTGAAAGAACTAGTAATATTTGGTAGTTGGTAGAGGAGGACAAGCCCAGGTTGACTATATCAAAATGTTCCTGGGGTGGGGAAGAGGATCGGTAGCAGTAAGAGTAGATTTTAGTTCATTGGGAAGATCCTTGACTGCTCTAGTAAAGAGATGAAGAGTTTTGATTTCATGTTGACAGCAATGAAGAGCTCTGTATGAGGAGTAGCATGAAGATGTATTTTTGAGAGATCGCACTGGCATCCATATAGAAAAAGTTTGTAAACACTTGAAACTCAGGGCCCAAAAACTACTTATGAAGATATTGCTGTAGTTCCTGCAAAATTAATGAGGGTGTTATGTAAAGTAGAGGTGATGTAACTAGAGGATAAGGATGATCAATCAATGATTAATCAATTCCATAATTTGAACCTATAAAGGTTTGTAGATTAGATGCCCTAAATAGTTGTGATAGGCAGAATTCTAAAAGGGCCCTCAAGATTCCTGCCCTCTGTGTACTTGTCCAGGACAAAACCCAGCCCTGGAGTGCGAGTGGACCTATGTATGTGATAGGGGTGGACCTGACTTAATTAGGTGAACCTTTAAAAGAGACAAGAAGCAGCAGAGAGATTCTCCTGCTGAATTAGAAGAGGCAAGATATCATGTACCACATGGCTAGGACTGAGGGTAGTCTCTAGGACCTAAGAGTAACCTCTAGTCTATAGCCAGCAAGAAAACAGAGACCTCAATCCTATACTACAGGGAGCTCAATTTTGCCAACAATCTGAATGAGTCTGGAAGAGGACCCCAAGCTCTAGATGAGAACACAGTCCTGGCTGAAACTTCAGTTTTAGCCTTGTGAGATCCTGAACAGAAGTCCTGCTTATGCCATGCTCAGACTTACCAGAAAGTGAGATAATGAATGCATCTTGCTTTGAATCATGAATTTGTGCTAGTTTTTATGCAGCAATAGACAACTAATGCAACAGAGTATGTTTCAATCCAAAAACAAGCCAGATTTCAACTATTTTTATGAATAATTAAAGTGGGAAATGAGGCTAGACAAATATTCAATGAATTATTGGTGAGTGGAAGGAGATATATGCAACAGCAAGGTAGAGTTAATAAGAAGGAAGTTGGAATATTTATATACTGTGGTTACGGTATGAACGGAAGGGAATAGAAATTTTGTAAAACAAGAAAGAAGGTAAAATTTTGGGGGTGATGAGTTTGTTCTCCTCAGTTTTTGTCCCTGTCACACCAAAGAAATGAAGGGCAGAGACACAGTAGTGAAGCAGAATGAAAGTTTTATTTGAATACACTCTAAGGGAGGAACGAGTTAGAGTCAAGACAGATAAAGCCAGGTTTACTTAATAAAGCAGAGAGGAAGGAAAAACAGGAAGGAAAGGGAAACTTACTGAATTGCTGCCCAGCATAGGGCATAATGCCTTGCCAATTCCTAAAGCCAGTGTTGCCTGCTGTCCAGGTCCACTTGAATCTGCATGGCATGGGAACTAAGTTCCTACCACCCCAGGATTTGGGAGAGCTGCAGAGCACTGAGTGGAGTGAGATTGTGTTCTGAGAACTTCCTAAAGGCAAAGAAAAGAGATTTTCAGGAAGGCAGCTAAGGAGCATGATTGTATATCTGTGGTTCCATCCGGGTCACCCAGGCTACAGAAACTTGCAAACCTGAATCAGAGCTGTCAATAACCCCTCCCTACTTATCTGGAGTTGGACAAAGAGAGTGAAGACTTGTGCTTAAAGTCTGGAAAATGAAATGGAATAGCAAAGTGACAAAGATACCGCTGTAAGAGAACAGAGACAAAATGTAGTAAGTTGAGCAGTAAGAAGTCTTTTATAAATACACACTCTGAGGTGCGAGCAACCTCAGAGAGGAGGAGGCACACCCAAAAGCTAGGATTCTATCTTTTAAGGAGTTTCAAGAATTGGATAAAGGTAAAAGGTTGAGGGCATAGAGTTGTCAAGTGGTCTCATGATATCTATCTCTGGTGAGAGACAATATGTCATTGCCTATAGCCAGTCCTCTAGGTAATTCTGTAGGGCAAACCTTTTATTCCTCTTTAAGATAGTGGCCACTCCCAAGTATTGGGAACACATCAGTTAACTGCTTGCCTTGCCTTAAGAGAAGTCCCTCCTGTTCTTATGCCAATCTCGGTATTTTTTAGGAAAATTAATTACTATGCTTGTCCCATGTCTCTGCCCTATCTTACCTGCATTAGCTAGGGCAAGTTGCAAGGTCAGCCCAAATACAGAGCATGTGGAATAAACTCACATTGCAAAGGGAGTTAACTCTGTGAATTTTTTTCTGGCTCTCTGGCTTTATCTGATTAACTCCCTGAGTTCTTTGTGAGCTTCACCTTTCTTTCATTCCACTCATATCTGTCTTCCTGCCTAACAAAATTATGGGAGTTATTTCCCAGAGCAGAAAGATATACATACATACGTAAGTACACACACACACACACACATACACACACACACACACACACACACACACACACACACACACACACACACACACACACACACATTCCTTTCTGAGTGTTTAGAAAACTTCCACATTCCTTACACTTTTGAGAATAATTCCTAACTGGATCTCTTTTACCTTCAAACACTACTTTTAGCACATATCTTACATGTTAGTGACCATTCTTAAATATTTGAAAATAAATACCTTTTGACATGCTTTGAATATCTTTCATGGCAATTTTCCCCTATTAACCCCCACATGAACAGTCTTCACTTACTCAGAGAAGCCTTTCTTGGCTCTTCTGACTTTCTAATATATGCAACTTCGGTGATTCAAGCACAGACTAACTATTGTCTACATTGCTCTGCATTTTATTTGTTTGCTTACACACTTGTTTTCCTAACTATCCTATCTTTTCTTAAATATCTCTGAGGGAAGGTGCTATACCTAATTTGGTTCTGTGTCCCTGTAGTCTGGGTTACCATGTGCACTCAGTAATTTAATCTTAAATGAAACTAATATCCTAAATGATTAAGAAGCTAGGTGATAGTGTTGTTTTTGGAAAGGAGCAAGAGTTCTTTTTCTTCTGAATCAGGAAAAATGAAGAAAGAATGAGAGAATTATAGGTATGGAAGAAGGGACCACATGAAGAAGATAATGACCAGTAGGCACTGGGTAAATTAAACTTACATGGTACTTTCACATTTTCTCTCAGCTGCCCTGTAATGAGACAGGTGGGTAGTGGGTATAGGAATAAAAGTAAGAAAAGGAGGGGAGAGACATGTTTCTTAATTTTTTACCTTTAATTTTTCTTTTTAAGTGCTAATAGCTAAAATTCATGAAATTTTCCCACAGTGAGTTAATCTGCTGAGTTTCCTCATATATTATCTAACTTAATCCTCATAAGTAATCCTAGCAGCATATATATATATATATATATATATATATAAATGATATATATATATATATATAATCATTTCTTTGAGCTACAGAAATTCAGCACTTTCAGTTTAGTTACTAGTCATGTGGTTACTTAGTTCATAAACAGATTAGCCTATACTTGAACCCAATCAAAGTTTAGAATATTCAATCCTAAAAAATTGCCTTGGCATGCAAGATAGAAACTCATATCAATCTATCCATAATACATACATTGTAGACCTATGTACTCAAGTAGTTTAGTTTGTTATTGTCTTCATCTCTCATGTGTGAAGGGAGGATTTCTTTTTGGGCATCCAGAAGCTGACATAATTCATTTACTTTGTCAGAATTACTATACATTGTTTCCTATTTGTCTAATAAGTCATACACCCTTTGGATACATTTCAACAAATTTTTATTAATTTTCTACCACATGAAGTCAGGCGGTGATGGACACAAATCCCGATCACATCACTTAACAGACATATGAACTTAAATAGATGGGACATTGTTCCATTGTTTTGTTAACAAGTCTTGCATCCTCATGTAATTGTTCATTTCCTTTTTTCTGTTTCTTGGTTTGTGGTGGCCTTAGTTTTATTTATTTTTTAACCAGTTTATATGAAGCCTTTATAGTTTAGTATGGAAATTTAATTTTATAAAAGTTTACTTAGTGAAATAATTATTTTCATCTTGAATTCAAAGTAGATGCAATTTATACATAAAGAACACTCAGCTTAAGATTCTGCATTTTGAGTTCAACATGTCAACTTTGCAGAATACATCTTCTTCCATTATTTTCCTGCTAACTGGTGTTCCTGGGCTGGAAGACTTCCACACCTGGATCTCCATCCCCTTCTGCCTTCTCTACATAACTGCTCTCTCAGGAAACAGCATGATTCTCTTTGCCATTGTCACTCAGCCCAGCCTCCACAAACCCATGTATTATTTTCTCTCCATGCTGTCCACCACTGACCTTGGCCTGTCCATATCCACCCTGATCACCATGTTGGGTGTATTCTGGTTCAATGCCAGGGAGATCAGCTTTAACGCCTGCTCATCACAGATGTTTTTCATTCAACTCTTCACTGTCATGGAATCCTCAGTGCTGTTGGCCATGGCCTTCGATCGTTTTGTGGCCATCTCTAATCCTCTTCGGTATGCCTCCATTTTAACTGACCTTAAAATAGCACAGATTGGAGTAGCAATCATCACCAGGGGGACGTTTGTACAAATACCTATGCAGGTGCTTCTTAAGCGCCTATCATTCTGCCACAGCCACGTGCTCCACCACTCCTACTGCTTCCACCCTGATGTGATGAAGCTGTCGTGCACAGACACCAGGGTCAATAGTGCAATTGGGTTGACTGCCCTGATCACAACTGCTGGGGTGGACTTGATCTTCATTGTCCTTTCTTATCTTTTGATCATTAAGACTGTCCTCAGCATTGCATCCCCAGAAGAGAGGAAGAAAGCCTTTGGCACATGTGTCTCCCATATTGGGGCTGTTGCTGTATTTTACATTCCATTGATCAGTCTGTCCTTTGTCCACAGATTTGGGAAGCGTGCTCCACCTTATGTGCATACTCTGATTGCCAATGCTTACCTGCTAATCCCCCCTGTGATGAACCCCATCATCTATAGTGTGAAGACCAAACAGATCCGCAGGGCTGTGGTGAAACTTCTCCACCCCAGTGCTACAAAGAACTAGATGAGTTCTAGTATCCAAACGTTAAATTTTTTTTGAGGATTTAAACTGGATTGAATCTTGGACTAGAAAATGAATTTTTCTAGTCTTGGTCATTGAATAAGTGAGTGAAATGCCATTCAGAAGTTAAAATGTTGAGACTCAGGCTTGGGCTGAAAACATTTTAAAACATTAGTTTTAAGTATGAAATGGAAATTATCACAGTATTCTTCAGATAATCACAGTAATATAAACATTTCATCATTTAAGATGAAAGATTTTTGATGACCTAATCACCAATGACTAGATTTGGTTTCAAATGTGGAAATCTTTTTCTCGAAAAAGGTAAGGATAAAAAAATGCATTATTTGCAAATTACTATATTTTATCATCTAAATCTGGTATATACTACTGGTTATGGAATTGTTCCATTTATACTTATTTTTCCTTTTTGCCTCTGACCTTCCTACCTTTAATACAAAAACTAGTTTCATCATCAATACATGTTTTAAGGCTTTGTCAGTAATATAATCTTTTCTGTGAAATATTCTTACTCTCCCCCAGCTCTTCAGGGAAGACATTTAGCAGAAGTATTCTGTGAAAAATAGCTGGTTAATTCAACATCAATCTATAGTTCAGAAGTGCTAATGTCATTTGTTAAGCTTAAACCTTAATAAATCTGTTCTAGGTTTTAGCAAAAATGCCACCTCAAATAAATTAATTTTCTTTGAAGACTCAAGATAACCGGCAACAAAATGCAGACCTATTTTGATTTGGTTTTATTTATGAGTCTATATTTGGACCCTCTCCTCAAAGAAAGTGGAAGTGGGTATGTTAGTCATGCTCTTGGCAGGAAAGCAGAAATCATACTAGTGGTTAACTCTGGGAGTATTTAATCCAAGGAACTGGATGTTTGGGTATTGGCGGACTGAAAAGGCACAAAGAGAACACAGAAATAATACTGAGACAATATGTGCAGGATGCACTTCCACCTCTATGTGTGTGGGAACAAAGAGAAGAGTTCGGGGTCATGAACCCTAGCAGCTTGTTGGAGGGTCTTTCCAGAGCTGACACTCAGACCTCCAATGGGAGGGTGCTGCCCTACTGGTTCTAGTACCTCAGGAGTCAGATGGCGGCCCACATGGAGCCAAGACCCAGATCTCTGTGGAGAGGTGCTTTGGGGCTGGAGCTCAAGCCTCAGGAACACAGAGGAGGACCCCTCATGGACATAGGACTCGCACCCCTGAAAGGGGGCCCATTGGCATCTGGTTTGGTTTCTTCCAAGGGAGCATGATGAGACTGGTGCTGGGAGTGTGGGTAAAGGTAAAACTGGAAAGTGGATCCAATGTTAGTAGGCAAAGGACTATTATGTTGTGGCCTTGACAGGAACAGCAAGAAAACATGAGATGCTTGTTTTTCCCGTAGCTTCCCGTCTCCTTGTGGCGTCTACCAATTAACAGAACACAGCAGGGAACCAGCCGGCAAACAACTATGGCTCATGATTCCCCACCTTCTTATCAGCAGCAGTGTGTATAGAATGGTGGTTTTGGAACCAAGATACAATAGCTTCTTAGCCAGCACAGTGGGGTAACATGCATATAACATAATTAAGCTTGATATAACCATGATAAGGATTTCTTAGCTGTTCTGAACTGGATGTTGCTAATAACAGCATAACTAGTAACCATAAGCTATACAAGTGCTTCAACAATTCACCAAGTATTTTTATATAGAGTCTTCTGGAATGCTGTTAGTTGACAATTTTCAGTTTTTTCTTGGGGGTGCTTTCTCTCCTTTCTATCACATCCCTAGTTCCCAGGACCACTCAGGTCTCTGTTCAATGGCTAATGATAGAGTTCCGTCTGTGTCCGCATTAGCTTGGTTTTGAGTTTGTTGGTTGCTCATGCACTTTTCCACTAAATTTTACTTGCTCTTTGCTCTTAGGGCATCTCTCACGTTTCCCAATTACTATTATCTTGTTAATAATGGATAATATCCAAAGACTGAGTATATGCCATATCTATCTTTACTGATAGATTTTGACTGGAAACTTGTGCTCATTATTTTCACTGCCTTTCCCAGTGAAATAGATCTATTGCTCATCCTTCTGTGCTTTGCTTGATATTCTAGGATGTTGACCCAAAGGGACTGTATCACCCAGGTTCTCTTGTGGATAGACTTCTAGTTGCATTATAGAATGGAAGGCACTAGAAAGATCAAAGAGAGTAGGTGGAGAAATCCTGCTTAGATAACAATTGTCTTTTAACCATTTGGCTCTGGAGTAATCGTTTCTCACTCTCTTTGGTTTCTAAGTATCTTAGCATTCCTTGTTGGTTTCCTTAACCTTTGTACACCTTTCTACAATTAGTTCTTTCATTAAAGTCTCTCCATTTAAGTCATCTGAGTGATTTTTTTCCTGCCAATTTTGTGCCTGACATAAATCTCTTCAATGAGCCAAGGTGATGGCTCATTGATCCTACTGGCAATGGTGCCTCTGCCTGAACTTCCCTTATAAGTACTTTTTGAGTATGACATGCATGAAAAAGGTGCTAGTTGATCCTTTCATCACCTGAGGCATAAGGTAAATGCCATTTCTGAGCCTTTGACTCCAGGTCTTAGTACCATGAATCTTACTTCAGCCACATGTAAGACCTCAGGGCAAGGCCTGCCAAGGTGACTCCTAGGCACAGAGGAGCCATGGAGGATTTTCCTCAACACCCTATCAGGACCTGAGATTACAAAGCTGGTAGAGTGTCTGACCTCTTGGTTTGTTGGTCTGTGGAAAACTGGACACACAGCCTGGTGAAGTTTTCTAGTGCAAATAGAGTAACAGCCAGAATTGCAGACTGGTAGGCAGGAGGGAAGCTTTCGTTCTATTCAAACTTGCTTTCATTAAAAACATAAACTAGGAAGAACCCAATTACTGTTTACTTTCTGCTTGACACTGTAGAAGCCAAAGTTTGTAAGATAAATAAGTACTAGGGATGTAGTGTACAGCATGTAGTTAATACTATATAGTATATATGAGAGTTTTGTTAAGACAGTTAATCCTAAGAGTTCACACACAAGGGGAAGAAAACATTTTTTTCCCTTTCTCTTTTGTATCTATGTAAGATGATGGTTGTTAACTAAACTCACTTCAGTAATCATTTCAAAATGTATGTAAGTCAAATTTTTATGATGTATATGGTGCTATATGCCAACTGTATCTCAATAAAACTGGAAGAAAGAAATTTGCTTTTCAGGTCTCCAGGAGCTATTAGACTTGTGTGGAAGCAAAAGTGAGTCCCAAATGTTTTTCACAATATAAGAGCTAAAGATAAGGCCCTCTTCAAAAATCCCAGAAAGGAATTGGAGGTAAGGGGTGATCCCTTCTGTATGATTCCAATATTCTGCTGGTGTCTTCCATGGGCCAAACCATTCCGGAATCCAGCTGATGTGGAAGGCTGAGAAATATAGTTCTCGTGGGTCAGCTCTCCTGAGATACTAAGCAAAGTAGAGTAAGAGAAAGAGATGGATTTGAGGGAAAACATGTCCAGGGCTATCGCAGTCCACCCTTTTTGTCACTTTTAAAATATACATATATATGATTGTTTCATGACTTAATAGATAGGAGCCAGCAGTTTTTTTCACATGAATGAACACACTTTCCTCCTCTCCCTAAAAAGTGCAGATGCAAAAGCTGTTCAAGCATGGTGTCCAGTATCTTCTAGTGATAACCTGTTTTCCAAGTCTGCTCAAGACAAAGACAGCGATCTTCATTTTCTAATGACCTATGACATAAATTGTAAAAGTAAGCGCTACCAGCAATCCTTATACAAAATAATAAGGAAAGAGAAAACATAATTAATTAATATATATGCATTAAAATACGCATTGATGGTACATCCTCACTTTCATAGCTGGTCATGAGACTATAGTTTACACTTACCATTTTCTTACCCAACTTTATATCACATATCATCTTCGCCTTAGCCATCATTCAGGCTGGTGGATTGGCCTAAATTTTATCCCTAAAAGCATTGGGTCCTCATTGGTCCTGCCCTTATTGGGTTACTGTATTATTTCATCTGCGTTTACCATAGAATATGGAACCTAAGAGGAGTCATAGTAAAACCTTTGGCTCTAGATATGTCCTCACGGTGCAGCAGCAACCCAATTTCTCCTTGGTTTTTGGAATCAGCTTTGTAACCCCTTTTATTATCTGCTAACCCAGTGGAATGAGGAGCCCCAAATACACATTTTAGCATAGATGTGTGAGGGATAGAAAGTAATTTGTTAGTCTTATTGTTAGGAGGGATATTGAAGTCAGAGTCAAGAGATGAGGTGGGATGGCAAGAGGAGATGGATAATTTATCTGTAACAAAAGGGGATCAGAAACAGTTTAAACTCACCCAAAATGTACTACAGTAGATATACACATTCCTACATAACCCAGGGCTATATTGTCTCTCCAAACTTCTGTCATAATATAATCTGAAGAGACCTGGGCCACTAGGACGCCCCACAGAGCATTACAATGGTCCACTGTGTTGATGAAATGATGAAGCCATGCTGATCACATGGGGTGAACAAGAAGTAGCCAGTAACATATACACTGCAGAGGGTGGGTGGCAACCTTCAAAGATGCAGAGGCCTGTCCCCTTATTAAGACTGTCAGTGGCCCAGCGTTCTGGGAATATCTCTTCCACAGTAAAGGAAAAATATTGTGTCTTGCATTTCCCAGCACAGGAAGGACGCACGATGCTTAGTAGGCAACTTTGGGTTCCAGAGGAAGCACACTGACCGTGTTTCTCTCCCCATCTCTTTCCACATACTTGAGTAGGGTCTGACTGACCCTGAGCTTTTCTCACATACCAAGAGAATCCTTCGACACTTCTGCGCATTGTCCATTACAGGGTTGGTGTATTTGTGTACGTTCTTTCTGGATGAAGACAAATGCTCTAAGTATTTGTGGGTCTGAGGATTGTGGCTGGTTAAGAAATAAAGGTCTAGCCACACCCTAACATGTGAAGACAGTTGGCAGCGTTGCTCTCCCCTGCCTCCCCATTTATGTTTCTGGGGTGTAAGAGGAGGTACTCTAAGGAATGCTGCAGGTGTAGCTCTGATATACAGACACTTCCAAAAATACTCTGTATTGAACATTCTGTTACTTAATCTAATGTTAATGTGTGTGTGTGTGTGTGTGTGTGTGAGTGCGCGTGCATGCACGTGCAGACATGGTGCTATTGCCTGTCAATTCATAGGCCACCTGCGATGATGCATTTAGGAATTCCTCACTGTGTGATCATCTGTCTATTTAATACTTTCTGTTCATATTTTCATGGGTATTGTTCCTGTTTACTGAAGACTGACTGCCATCAGAGTTGTGAGGAAGGGATGAAGGATCCTGTCACAGGGAGGGAGAATACGTGTTTGGCTCTTCATCTGAGCAGTGGCAGAACCATTCCTAGTTCCTAAACTTTGTTTCAAAATTTCTCTGCGGCTCAAAATATGGCACAGGGAGGGCCAGGTTGGGGTTAGTGTGACGGAAGTAAATTAATCAGATTTAAGTATAATTCTCCAGTCCAACATTTGGGAACTTGGAAAGTCCTTTAAAGTGGCCTCTAATTCCTCTTCAATATTCTCAGTGCCAAAGTTGGTGGTAGTTTCATCTATTATTATTTCATCATTTGTTCTATCCTTCATGATTTTCCCAAATTTATAGATCACTAATCATACTGTCATATTCTAGTGATACTAGAGATCTAATCTTTTTTCCAAATCTGTCTTCTTCCTTTTCCAAGGTAAGAGTACTTTGGAAATGTGTGCTCTGTCCATCTTTTCCTTATAATTTCCAATTCTTTTTTTTAATATAACAATGTTATTATGACACATACACACATCACATTCAATATATTCACTTAACATGTAACATTAAATGGTATTTATTGTATTTGCAGAGGTGTGCAACAATCACCACAAACATATTTGTAATCACAAAAGAAATAATTCCTTTCCTACTTGGGTTCATGCCTTATGATTGCTATGCTACTGGCAAATGGCTGCTGAGCAAGCTCATGGTGATCATTAACACCACTACTCCCTTGCTTTCACTCTGTGCATGGCTTTGCTTTACAGCTGCTGTGCAGGGGTCAAATTGCCTTCGGATGAGAACTTGAGTCATTCATCTCCAGGATTCTCCTTTGGGGAATAAGAGTGAAGCTAGACTGAAAAGAAATTGCCCTTTATCATTTGTCATTTGGAGCACAAAGTGTTAACAGGACACAGGTGTATAGAGTTCTCCCCCAGTAATTTGTTTTTCTGATGGGTAAATGGCTCTCAGCAGGCAGCCTCTGGGTTCCTTATGAAGGCTGTCATTCTCAGATCTGGTAGCTCTCTGATTCCTGAGAACTCCCTGTGAGTTCTGAGAAGGAGAACCTCTTGGAGATGTTTTAATGTTCCAGGAGTGATTGGGATTGTTTCCCCAGCCCTAGGATGAAGGATCTTCCTGTTTGTAAGTTTGTGAGGTTGACAGAATCTCTCTCTCTCTTTCTGACTTTAAAAGACTCTCTGCTTGCTTCCTGGGATGATGTTTCAAAGAGCAGGGAGCAGGATCAAGTGTCCTCCCTTTCCAAATCCATGATTTCTTCTTTGCATGAGGTCAGTGTTTTAGTGTGTTGGAGTCTTTTCTTAATATGTCAGGGACTGTACAATCTTCATCTAGTTTATTAAACCTATATTTCAGAGGAAGCTGGTGAACTCAGCAGCATATATTAAACAGATTTATGTATTATGTCAATTTAAAAATAATTGCTGCAATATTCAAAATATATATAAATATAGACTACAGTCATGAGCATGTGTGCATTATTTCCATGATCTTTTTTTTTTTTTAAATGTTAAGCACTTTTAAAATAAGGATTGGCAAAAGCATGGCTTTTAAAGTCAGAAAGAAAAGAGCTGAATCCCTGGAAAATGCCATCAGCTCATCTGGTGAATGTAAAAAAGTGACATGATTCCTCTGAGCCTCAGTTTTCTAAACATAGTCTTAGTTTTTCCCTCTTAAACAGGAACCAATAAGATCCAATGCATGCTTCTGTGACAGCAATAGATGTGAAGCTTTGTAGTGGAAGCTGTCTTTGTAAATGTCCTTGGGGGTGTGGTTAGAGGAAAGATTTTTGGAGTTAGGAAAAGAGACTTATAAATAAATCTTTACAAAAGTAGTCATTTAATATTTGCTTATTATTTACAGCGAAAGAAGACTAAAGGATGGTTTAAGAATCGCAGAATTAATAAAAAAGGAACTCTAAGGTGAACTGTGGACTTGCGTGATTGTGACAAGTAAATGTAGGTTCATCAGTTGTAACAAATCATGCGGGGTGTTACTAATGTGGAAGTCTATGCATGTGTGGGGTCGGGAATCTGTGGGAAATATTTGTCCCTTTTTTTTCATTTTGCTGTGAACTTAAAACTGGTCTAAAAAATGACTTGTTTTTAAAGACAGCCTTTCTCTATCTTTATTAAACATGCAGTATGACATGCTTAAACAATTAACCTTACATCTTAGCTTTGGGATATGCCACTGGTTCCTAAACTTTGTTGCATACTGGAAACACTGGGATGTTTTCTAAAAATACTAATGCCTGGCTCCCACACCCACAAATGTTATTGTTGGGTGCAAATTGGGCATCAGAAATTTTAAAGCTTCTACCAGTGATTCTAATGTACAGCTAAATTTAGAAACCACTGGACTACATACTTATGGAATGAGGAAGAAGTTTGGTTGGGGGAAACAGAGTGCTTATTATATAACTTGATCATATCCCTTAAAAAAGCAGTGGGTACTTAATATGTGTCTGTACCTATAGAAGACTCTCTTATGTGATGTAAAAGAAATTTTAGCCTTGTAGAAAAGCCTGAAAGAAGAGAAAAGAATTGGGTGTCTTTCTGGAAAAATCAGGTCCATGAAGTTTGAAGGTGATAATAATGGATTTATTTGGTATTTTAAGCTTCTTAAGGTATAAAGCTAAAAAGGCAAACAGAAGAAGAGCAACAGGAATTTGAAAGAGAAGTCCATTACATTCTTAAATTAGTGGATAGTAAGTAGTTGTCTTTCAGAATGTTACTCAGTTTACTGCCAACCTTGAATGGGTTGGCCAGAATGGAGGTTAAGAATACATCACATTATTACTGAAAAGCAGGCATAGCTTTTTGAAGCAGCTGAATCATTATGGGATAAACCAGTGCAAATCCTTTGTCTTCTCTACTTACTGATTGAACATAAGCTTCCAGGGCTCCCCTAATGAGGAGGAGCCTGTCCTTTTCAGATGGATGGTCATCCAGCCATTGGGAAAAGTGTGCGTGGGACCATTCTGCCCTTTGGAAAGGGGAAATTTCAGCTCAGTGAGTGATCTGGCGAACGAAAACTGAATAATGATGCCGGTTGGATTAACATCTCCTAGGGCGGGATTATTGGCCACATGTTCACTTGTCTGAAAGAGCAGAAGTCTGAATGATCTCAGCATTTGATAGGATTTTCGGAAATCAGATGCTCTTCTGCAGAACAGACCTACTACCAACTGCATCTGTGCAAAATCAGCAAGTGATACTTCCCCTACTTCACCAGGAGGTCTTATGAGACTGGAATTGTAAATAAAAAGTTCAGTTGCTCTTTGGGCAATAGCTTCAGTGTTGTCAAAGACAAAATCCTTGTATTCAAAGTGTTTAAAAGTGTCACTCATAACTCTGGCAGCAAAACCTTGAAGCTCCTTCATGTACAGAGAACAGGGAGCATCAGGCTTTCCTAAAGTGGATAATGATCCAGAAAAATCTTCTTGATGCATGTTGATGATTATGGCTTCTATAGCATCTCCCACTGAAGTCAGTAAGGACTTCCCAGCATTTCCCATTAGAACATGGATTGTCTTTAGGGCTGAAATTATAGTTTGCTCACCTGCTGGTTGGAATGAACTCTGACTGGAAACCACCTTTGTTACTGACTGGTGTGACTTGGACAGTGAATTCACTACTGCCACATTTCTTCTCTGCCCTTCAGTGAGAGGCCCAGTCACCTGATTGGCAGCTCCTCGGGTGGAGAGAAGCTGCTCTGATTTTACACCATTTAACTAGTCTTTGCCATGTTTTTGACACAACTAATGTGAGGTTTGCATCAACAGCAGCTACATTCAGTTCACTTGCTATAGTTTTAATGATACCTGCAAGTTCATTGGCAGAAGGAGGATCACAACCACCACAGGGACACACCAAGATGACAGGATCAAAGAGTTGAGATAAGGGTTTTGATAGATGAGCAGCTTCATAGAGTTGCAGTGAGTCTTTCAAAGCCTTTTCTGGATCATAATCTGGGTTTTTTTGTATGAATATGTTTTGTGTTTTATCTTCCATGTGTTGTAGGTCAATATAGAGTCAATAGGTCTGCTTGTGTTAAATGTCCCCTGAATATTTTGGCTGCATTGATGAAGACGCTGCCATAAGTCATTACAGAGATGCAATAATTTAGGGTATTCTCCTTCAAATGCCTGTTTCGCACACATAGAATTTGTTGCCATATGAGCTTGAGAAGAAAGTGAAGCTTGAGTCACTGAGTTCCCGGATCTGTGTAGAATTTCAGATTGTCCATCAGTTCCTTAGGCTGGGAAGTCCAAAACCATGTTGCTCTCAGATTTGGTATCTGGTGAGAACTGCTTCTTCACAGATGGCCATCTTCTGTGTCTTCATGTGTTGGAAGGACAAAAATAAAGTCTTAAAGAACAGCAGCAATAACAAAAATAGGGGAATCTAAAGTTCATACCTATTAATTTAAATGTACTTTATAAGTTTTTCAATTGTGTTTCATAATCTTATACATGAAGATTTTTTTTACCAATCAAAAAAATCTTAAGTACAATTCTCAGGCAGTATAAGAAAACACACACACATACAGAGTGAAAGAAAGTGAATGGAATGATGTGAAAAGGAAGAGAGAGAAAAAAAGGAGTATTTCTGCCTACAAACTTTACTGATAGAGTTTCCTGCATTAGAATAGTCCTACTATGTTTCTCTTTGACTGAATAAAGTTACCATGAGAAGCATGTGGAGCAGTAGAAAAACAGATTCAGACAAAAAGACATAGTGAAGTAAATTGCTCGATAGGTGGCATTTCATACAATTTCACTATGTTGTCAGGGAGAAGGGCCAATTTGAACACTTAGCTAATCCACTGTGATGTCTTAAATTATTTCCTCTAATAAAAAGAGCATTAAATTGAAAGCTTGTTTCCTCACTTTTAAAATAAAGGGGTATGATGTTAAGTTCCTTACCTCTTCATCTGGAAAAATTTGTTTTTATCAACATACATATTAAAGCAAAGTCCATGTTTCAAGAATAAATTCCAGATTTGTAAGAAAAATGTTAGTTTTTCTCCTGTTTAAAAAACAGTATGCCAATATGGTTACATGAAATTTGTTTCTAATTTGAAGGGGCCATATATCAGGAATCACAATATATGCCTGATATTAAGTGTCTAGGGTCTATCATTATTACCAGATGTAAGCCATTCATTTATTCAACAGATACTCTTAGACCCTATTGTGCCAGGCATGTTTCCAGGCTCTGAGATCACAGGTCCAAGAACAGCCAGTGAGGACCTGGGGTTCCCTTGGGGTCATCTCACCTTAGAGGCCATGCCTCCACAGCCTCATCAGGAGGTGCTTCCTGCTTCTTTTCCTTAAACACTGCCATTCCCCAGGGCTCTTTACTCTGACCTCCTTTTCCTTAGATTTTATTCCTCTAAGATATTTTTCACTCTCTTGTGATTTGGACATCAGCTAGACAACTCTCAGCCTTACTATGAGGGTGGGGTTACAGAGGTTCTTGCATGTAAATCACAGATGAAAAAGTAAGGCTTGTCTTCCAAGTGACATCCAAGAACTCACTCCAAACCCCTGGATTTTATTTTGTTTTGCATTGCCTCAATTCTAGTTTTCTAGCCATTAAATTTTTTTAGTGCATCTTCAAGAGAATTCCTATTTTCCACATTTTCCTTTTTTCCTTTCTTCAAATAGTTAGGGAGATACCTTCTTGGTCACACCTCCTGCAAGCAGTTATTCTCACCTCAGTTGAAGGCCTGCCTGTTCATTCATGGTTTGTAAAGAAATTCACTCCGTTAACTTAAATTCAGATTTTTCTTCTCCAGGGTTCTGTAGAGACCTTGGAGTACCAGCACTGATTCTAATTCTAGAGTATATACTGGTGGTTCATAGGTTTTTTACACATTTGTTGAATGAGCACATACATGTATGAAAGAACGAGGAACACATACATTGAAAACCAAGCATTCTTTCTGTAGATAATAGGGTGTCAGAAAACCTAGAAGAAGATCCAATATAGAGGAACTTTGATGCTACAAACTTCTTTATCTGGGTGAGTACATGCTCATAACCTCAAACAGAGGAGATGGTTCAGTTAGTATCCTCCATCATAATAGAGCTGAATCCAGATTCAATAAGGGTTTCTGAGCAAACTCCCTGGTCCCATAGTTTTCAGTGCCCTTTTAAGAAAATAGTGTCTCAAGACACTTTTGGGTAAATCTTCTCCAATTGATATCTAAGACTTTCCAGAATTTCACTGTTATAGTTGAGGTTACCTTCAGGCTACATATCTTCAGGGAGAACATCCCTTGAATATTACCAGGTTTACAGCTATTATCTGAGTAAATATTTTAACAAGTATCACCCAGTATGATCTATTTGCATAGACTGATTGATTCTTTTCTAGTATTTCGAAATAGCTGTTTTATATTCATTCAGAAGTATTTTTCTAAAAAATATCTAATACCTTTATTTTCCTTGTTCACTGGGTACACAAGGAATTACACATCTTAATGTACCTCTTAAGGTTTTTTGCCTTGGAAACTGAGCAGTGAAGAAAAGCAGGATGAATTGTCTTTTTCATTGTCTATTGTTGTTAAAAATACCTGCTGTATACATAGAATTACAGAACTAGGAAATGTTACTGTTATCTAATCTAACCTCTTTTATATATGTATATGGAAATATACTAAAGCTCAGCTATAACATATAGGACTCTTGCTAAAACCCTCATACAATTTAGTGCTCTGTCTCTTTCCCTAGTTCACCCAAGATCGACTTCAAATCAAGGAAAACAGCTGGGCATGCACTTCCATTAACTAGGGCAATGTTCACTAGTGATCCTAAATTGTGCAATATCTAGAAGAGTGAACACATTTTTCTTCCCTATTTCCACAGGATATGGTCCTTTCTGCCAGGGTAATCTGCTTGCTTCCATCATGCCATCCATCAACCAGAGCATTTTCCAACCTGAAGTCTTCTTTCTTACTGGCATCCCTGATTTTGAAACTCACCATGCCTGGATCTCCATCCCATTCTGTTGTCTCTATGCCATTGCCATTTCTGGAAATGGCATGATCTTGTTTGTCATCATCACTGAATCGAGCTTCCATGAACCCATGTACTATTTCCTCTCCATGCTATCCTTCACAGACCTAGGGCTGTGCCTTTCCACACTGGTCACCATGCTGGGTATTTTCTGGTTTAATGCTCAAGAAATCAGCTTTGATGCCTGCATTGGCCAAATGTTCTTTATCCACTGTTTCATGTTCATGGAGTCCTCAGTACTCCTGGCAATGGCATTTGACCGCTTCATTGCCATCTGTAACCCACTAAGATATGCAATGATCTTAACCAATTCAAGGATCATCAAAGTGGGCTTGGCAATTGTTATTAGAGGGACAACAGCTCTAGTGCCTTTACTTGTGCTCCTTAAGCGTCTGTCCTTCTGCCATAGTCATGTTCTGCACCAGTCATATTGTTTCCACCCTGATGTGATGAAGCTTTCATGCACAGACACCAAGATCAACAGTGCATTTGGTCTGGCCATTGTCATCTCTACTGCAGGCTTGGACTCTGTCTTGATTCTCCTCTCCTATGCTCTGATCATCCATTCTTTGCTCAGCATTGCTTCCCCAGAGCAGCAGAAAAAGGCCTTTGGTACCTGTGTCTCACATGTAAGTGCTGTTTCCATGTTCTACATCCCCATGATCAGCTTCTCACTGGTGCATAGATTTGGGAAGCATGCCCCTCCCTTTGTGCACACTCTCATTGCCAATGTTTATCTGCTCATCCCTCCTGTAATGAATCCCATACTCTACAGTGTGAAGACCAAGCAAATTTGCAAGGCCATCTTCAAAGTATTCCTTTCCAAGCTAATTTAGGACATTTTCAGTATATCCTTTTTTACAAAGTCTTCTGTAATTCATGTTTGATCATTCATTAGCATGAGTTACAGCTCTATCTTGAAAAAACACGTGTATACATGCTTTCATTCTCTTCTGATGATTCGATAACTTACTACATATACAGTTGTAGACTGGTGATTCTTTGAGGATAGGAACTATGTCTTGTATACCTCTAACCTTATCACAAATGCTGCTTATGGTACAGAATTGATCCACAATTGAAATATGTCTGCAAAATGGACAATGAAGTCATACATTGGTGTCCAAAGAGTCTCACCCCCATCTAGGGTATGTAGTTACCCAGGGGATATGTGATATAATTTAGATCAGTAGGGAAGTCCAAGTTGCAGTAATCCTAACCGTTTACTGGTAATGATTACTATTTCTCTAATAGATTATTCGTGGCTGGGAGAATCACAAAAAGCCACAAGAAATCTAATGAGAAGCATACTCTCCTAATTCTTAAAAGAGTTATTCGGGTCCTTTTGGTAAATGTTTTAAAATCTGATTATGTAATATCTAGTGATTTATCTTCTAAATATGTGTCTAATGGGGGAAAGTGGTCAATGATGTATGGTGACTGTTCAACATCATTATACATTGCAATAAAAATTGGAAACTACTTAAATAGTTACTGTAGGATATTATTTAAATAATATATGAACTAGCATGCAAAAAATTCTGATATAGATATAAATGACAATGTTAAGAGAAAAGATAGATTAGTTTTCAGGGTTCTTATCATTGTGTATATATTTCATATGAATATACACACACGCCCACTTTTACATATTACATTATAAAGATATGGGTAAGCATGTTCCAAATGTCAAAAGTACTTATCTTCTGATAATGGGATATTGGTTTGTTTATATTTTCTTTATATTTCCTGCATTTAAAAGGCTTATACTGAGTTTTAAAAAATTTTCAGATAATGAAGTAATCTATGTTCATTTAACATCCACCTAAAAACAAATAACGTTTTTGTTCTTCAGTTTCATCCAATTTCCATTCCCATGTGCCTTCACAAACTGTCTTTGTACCACTCATTGGATACATTTATATATCCCAGAACTACTTAATCAGAAACTGTTTAGATGGTGCCCAATAATTTGCATTTTAATATTCTCTCTACAAATTATCATGCATGTTAGAGTATATTGTATTCAATTTACATCATATACATAGAGAGTATATCATGCATGTTAGAGTATCAGGAATGTTAGAGTAACATTCTTCTGGGATGTTTTCACTTCTGAAAAACACCATAAATACCTTGCCTCTTGTCTTTGATCATTTTTTTCCCTCTGATGATGATGAAACATCCATTTGTTTTTTTCCCCCTTGCTAGTTGATTTTCCCTTCTTCTAGGTGCCATTAAATCTTTGAATTATAAGCAATCAGTCCTCACTTCCCCAAATGACTTGAAACTTTTTGAAAACAAGCATTGTACTGTTTTCAGGGGATTGGTATACCTTGCACAGATCTGATCACAGTGCTTTATTAGTAATAGCTAAGTTAATATATGCTTATTAAATTAACTTTATTTTTACATAACTTTATATTCTTACATTTTTTGAGCATGTTCATTTTGGCAAACATTGTTGGAGGTATCAGGAGTAAAGTAATGAACAATGAAGACACGACCTCTATTCTTAAGGGGTAATAATCTACTGAAACATATGTAAATTGAAATAATATTTTAACCCACCATTTCTCTGAATGAAACTAAGTACAAAACATTATACTAGATACTAAGAGGAGTCATAGATGGTGCTCTCTTTCTTTCCCAGGAAAATCATCAACCCAGGAAACTCTTAGCCTGATGAAAAAAATACAGCTTCCAAAAAATATATTGTTTAACAGAAGAGATATACTGCACATTCAATCCTAAGTAATAAAAGCATAAATATGAGGGATTCAAATTTCATAGTTGCTCAGGAAAAATTTGAATATGGAAAATTTTGAAGGTGGGAGAACCATATTTTTTAATGTATTTTAAAATAAAAATATTAGAGAATGTTCTTATGAAAGTACAACTCTAACTTATGCTTAATTATGAAGGCGACTCATGAAGTATGAATTGCATATAATTTTGCATACTATAGTCATATGTACATTAAAATCCATTTTAAGGTATATTCCTGCTTCTTCTTTACAAAGTGATACAATTCACAGAAAACTATCAAAGCGTATTTTTTTTTCTTTTAATCTTCCAGGCGATAGTTTTCCATCTTTTACTGTGATTTCAATATCATCAAATGTAGAGATCCATACATTTTCACAGCTTTTGCTTTTATTTATAGACCTATGAAAACAATGCTAGTTCAAGACTGTCTGAGCCAAAGCTGATAGTGATAAGTTTGGTTAATCTGATGTAGAATTTGGAAGAGTAAGCATTTGAGTGTTCCACTGTGACCATATAAGTTCATTGAAGTTCTGTTTGAGAATGTTCTTAATTGACATTGTTGTGTGACTGATATATTTTAGAGATAAATTTTTTATTCTAATTATTAAGTTGATATTGCAGCTAGGAGGGAACTAAAATATCTAGCCTCAAATAGATGCCTGAATTCTTCAGCTGCTTCTCAAAGATCTGTAAAAAGTGTTTTTCAACAAAAGGAGAAAGATAAAATTCCATATTGAGCAATTTCTATTATGTTATTTAGATTCAAATGTCTTAGAAGGCCAGTACTTACATGACATGGATTCTGCCTCCCTGTTTAGCTACATTTGACACTTGCTCCCTCCACTTGCACACAGGGTTCCAGGCATGCTGAATATATTACTCTTTCTATTCTCTGTGCTAATTGTCTCCTGACAGAGCTGGTGCTCACTTTCCTGCAGGATAAATACATGCAATTCTATGCTCTCATCATAAAAATGACCTGTTGTGATCACTGAGTTTTATGTCAGTTTCTTTACTGGGTTTGAGCATTTAGAGGGAAGTGAGTCTGTTCTATTCTCTGTATTACCAGAGCACAACCCTGGAATGTCATGGATACTTAAGGCATTTCATGAAATAATTAATGAAGCTTTCTTTTTCCCTATTTTTTTTCCTTTTTGCAGAAGCAAAGAGGTTTCTTTAAAGAGGGCAGAGTTCATCCAAATAATGTTGGTGGATGATACATGTGTCAGCTAGGTGTGTGGGTAGTGTGGGGATTGGGAGTGAGCCCATGCATAGGGTAGGTACCTTTGTTTGGGATTTTATACTCACCAATTTTCTTTAACCACATTTAATCAAGATATAAGATCAAAGAACTATAACATCAGTCCCTGCAAAGTAAGTGTAATGAAGTAGAAGGGAAAGGATGCTGAGGTAGAATGAACCCTTAGGAAACCTCATACTCCAGGGGCCACAAAGAAATCCACCAGGAGTTTTCTGATTAAGAGACTTCAAGTAGCCTGAGCCATGGCTCCTTATATATGCTACCTATTGCTGAGTGAAACACCTTCCCAATTCCTCAGTCCCTTACTTGCAAACAGGGCAGAAAAGAGCACATCTCCATACTTTGTAAGTAAAACTGCTGCATTCAGGGAAAACAGAAAGCTTTACGCATACTGGTTTTCTTTTAAGAATGAAGATTTTATTAACTGCAAAGAGCTCTCATGGGTGCCTCAGGAAAATTGTGGAAAGTTCTTTCCTGCATTCTGTATTTCTGGAGGCATTATATTCTAACTGATTGAGTTCCATCCGCCTATGAACCATATGTCTTGATGCTTAGAATGATTTGTTGACATGCCCTTGTAATTGTGTTTTCTGGTTAGCTGTGCCGCATCTCAAAACCATCATCTAAGGGCAGCTGGCAATACTGCTGCTACCCACCACCACCATCATCCTCATTCCCATCCTCATTTACCATTATAATGCCTCCCAAGTACCAGTTAGCAGATTAAATGCTTTACCAATGCTATTTCATTTAATTTTTACAAATTAATGCTATTGGCAAACTACCAATTTCACAGAAGTAGAACCTAATGTAAAGAGTTTATTAGGAGGGCCTTAGCTAATTGGTAGCAGAGCCAGCAACTGCACCTAGCTTTGCCTGACCCTGCAATCATACTAGTGACTTTCTGTAATCAAAGGAGAGGGATAATTCAAAGTAGTCCTGTACAGAACCTGCTGCAGGCCCTTACATTGGGACTGGAATGTTATCTTCGTATAAGAAGAGAATTACTAAAAAAATGGAAGGAGGCATATGAAAGTTTACCCTAAAATACTAAGTCTTCCACTAAAAAAACCCAACACACATGCACACACACACACACACACACACACACACACACACACACACACACACACACACACACCCCTCATTTTGTGGGAATGAAGGAGAATTCAATGAGGTTCTTCCAAAAGTCATATGTGTAATTTCAGGCTACACAGCATGAATTAAATGGACAAAACTAATGTGCTGAGATCCTGATATATTTCCAAAATCCTTGGTCAGTTTACAATTCTGGATTTAATTTATATCAACAAGTATATATTGTTGTCCCACACTGCACAGAAAAGAATGAAAGGTATTTGGAATACAATGATGAATAAGCAATGATTCACCTGCCAGTAATTTAAGTTGAAAAAGCATGTTTTTAAATAACTTATGATCACACAGTGGAATAACCATCATTCCAGATGCTTAAATAAAAAAAGGGGTGTGATTCCAAAGGAAGAAGTAATTTATTTTGACTTGATTTGGAGAAAGAGAAGTTGATGTCAAAAATACCTCTAGAAGTAAATAAATTATAATGAATCGATGGAGCAACTAATGAATCTAAAGAATTTAGGCTCATTCAAAGAAGTGCATAAATTCAGCAAAGCACAGAATTGTGAAAGAACTAGTAATATTTGGTAGGTGGTGGAGGAAGACAAGCCCAGGTTGATGACATCAAAAGTTTTCAGAGGTGGGTAAGAGGATATGTAGCAGTAAGAGTAGATTTTAGTTAGATTAGGAAAATCCTTGACTACTGCAGTAAAAAGATCTTAAAGAGTTTTGACTCCATGGTGAAGACAATGAAGAATTCTATGTGAGATTGTGGTAATGGTACAAATGAACATGACTTTTTTTTTAAGTAGGAAGGACAATTGTTGGGGTTATTTCACATAGCAGAAAGAGATCTATGTGTTCTTTACTTGTGTTTATGAAACTTCCACATTCCTTATGCTTTTATGGAGGTAAGATAGTTCCTTACTGGATCCCTGTTACCTTCAAACAATACTTTTTAGCACTTTGTATCTCACACTTTAGTGGCATTTCTAAAATATATGAAACTACCTACTTTGGACATGCTGAGAATATTTTCATAATGATTTTTATGTATTACCTCCTGCAAAGAAATCTTGTTCTCAAGGAAGACTTTCTTGACTTTTCCCTCACACAACTTTCTGACATACACAATCGCTGTACTTTAAATACAAATCCATTGTTGTACATATCACAGTGCATTTTATTTGTATGTTTACATTGTCATTTTCCAAAGTATCTTATCCTTTCCTAAATATCCTCGAGGGCAGGTGCCATATCTAATTCTGTTCTGTGTCCCTATAGTTTGGATTACCTTGTGCACTCAGAAATTTAATGTTAAATGAAACTAATGTTGAAAATGAATTGAGAGGCTAGGTGGTAGGGCTGTCTTTGGAAAGAAACAAGAGTTCTGAATCAGAAAAGAATGAAGAAAGATTGAGAAAATCATAGCTGTGGAGGAAGAAGGGACCACATGAAGAAGATATTAACCAGGGGATACTACCTAAATAAAATAATTTTTTCATGTTTTTCTCAGCTATCAGATAATAAAAAATGAGGATAAGTCAGGGGGATATGCAAATAGAACTAGAAAAGGAAGCAAATAATGGATTGTACTATATTTTAATTATTTTTAAGTGATAATAGCTAATATTTGGTGACCTTTTAAACATCACAGTGAGGTACCCTCCCAAGTTTTTCATATACATTAACTAATTTAACCCCCACCATAGTCCTGTGGAGGTATGAGTATCATTATTACTTTAGCAGTGGAGAAGTCCAGGCATATACAATTTAGAAACTTACCATGTGGTGACAGGTGATAAATATATCTGTCCACACTTGAACCCATCAGAATTTAGAATGTGCAATCCTCAAAAATTGATTGGGGATGCCAAATAAAATACATAAAATCAAAATATTCATAATATTTACTTTTGAGACTCATTACACTGAAATAGTTTAGTTAGTAATTGTGTGATTACTTATACTTGTTAATGTGGTATGGAAGTTAATTCATACAGTTCAATTTATGATATTGCAAATAGACAGAATGTTTGACCAGGATATTATCACAACTTCTAACAGATAATAAGGGCTCAGCAAATGTTAGCTGTTTATTATGATTAGAGATACCCAAACTGATTGAAAGAAAGAATATGGAGATGAAGGGAGGATTACTTTTTTGGCCACCAGAAACTCGCCTTATTTATAATATCAGAATCACTCCATATATTATTTACTGTTCATCTAAAATTTCAGGCAACACTATAGACAAATTTCATTAAATATTTACTGAGTATCTACCACACAAATTCAGGAAGTTATGGGTATAATATTACTAAATAGATGTGAATTTAATAAGATGGGTCATTGTTAGATTTGTTTGCCTATAAATTCTGTGTCCTCGTATAATTTTTCTTTCATGTTTTCTGCTCCTTTATTTGATACAGTCTTACATTTTTTAACCGACTTCATGAGCTTTAAATATAATATAACTATTGTCTTCTATAAATGTTTACCTGGTAAAATAATTATTTTCATCTTGAATTCACTATAAAGAAATACAGTTTATCACTAAGGACAGTCAACTTAACAGTCAGTTTAAGAGTTTGCATTTTGAGTTCAACATGTCAACTTTGCAGAATACATCTTCTTCCATTATTTTCCTGCTAACTGGTGTTCCTGGGCTGGAAGACTTCCACACCTGGATCTCCATCCCCTTCTGCCTTCTCTACATAACTGCTCTCTCAGGAAACAGCATGATTCTCTTTGCCATTGTCACTCAGCCCAGCCTCCACAAACTCATGTATTATTTTCTCTCCATGCTGTCCACCACTGACCTTGGCCTGTCCATATCCACCCTGATCACCATGTTGGGTGTATTCTGGTTCAATGCCAGGGAGATCAGCTTTAACGCCTGCTCATCACAGATGTTTTTCATTCAACTCTTCACTGTCATGGAATCCTCAGTGCTGTTGGCCATGGCCTTCGATCGTTTTGTGGCCATCTCTAATCCTCTTCGGTATGCCTCCATTTTAACTGACCTTAAAATAGCACAGATTGGAGTAGCGATCATCACCAGGGGGACACTAATACTGACTCCTATGGTGGCACTTCTGAAACGACTGTCCTACTGCCGCAGCCACGTGCTCCACCACTCCTACTGCTTCCACCCTGATGTGATGAAGCTGTCGTGCACAGACACCAGGGTCAATAGTGCAATTGGGTTGACTGCCCTGATCACAACTGCTGGGGTGGACTTGATCTTCATTGGTTAAGAAATAAGGGTCTAGCCACACCCTAACATGTGAAGACAGTTGACAGCGTCGCTCTCCCCTGCCTCCCTCATTTACGTTTCTGGGGTGTAAGAGGAGGTACTCTAAGGTATGTTGCAGGTGTAGCTCTGATATACAGACACTTCCAAAAATACTCTGGATTGAACATTCTGTTACTTAATCTAATGTTAATGTGTGTGTGTGTGCTATTGCGCAAACATGGTGCTTGTCAATTCATAGCCCACCTGCAATGATGCATTTAGGAAGTCCTCACTGTGTGATCATCTCTCTATTTAATACTTTCTGTTCATATTTTCATGGGTATTGTTTCTGTTTACTGAAGACTGACTGCCCTCAGTATTGTGAGGAGGGGATGAGGTATCCTGTCATGGGGAGGGAGAATACATGTTTGGCTCTTCATCTGAGCAGAGAGGTTCTCTGTTCCTCCTGTGGGTTGCCAAAGAGTTAAAGTGCAGCTCTGCCTCAGTGGCGGGACCATACATATTCATTTTTTCCACCTTTAACAAATTTCTCTGTGGCCTAAAATATGGTACATGGAGGGCCAGGTTGGGGTTGGTGTGATGGAAGTAAAATAATCAGGTTTAAGTGTAATTCTCCAGTCCAACAGTTGGGAACTTGCAATCTCCCTTAAAGTGGCCTACAATTCCTATTCTGTATTCTCCTGTGCATATTTTCGGCTACACTTGCATCTACCAATGTTATTTTATATTCATTCTATATTTCATGGATTCTCCAATTTAGAGACCACTGCTTATGCTTGTATGTATATTCCAGTGCTTCTGTTAATTAAATCTTTATCACAAACATATTTTCTCCCTTCTGTAGGGTGAGAGTAGTTGGGAATGTTCGCTCTTTCTACCTTTTTCAGGTAGTCTCCAATCTTCTTTCTTCTTCAAGAAAACATAACTGTTTTATTGTGATACAATCCACAGGCAGTGTAATTTACACATTTCATATGTAAAAGTCAATGTTTTAGGGATTTTCACAGAGGTGTGCTGCTTTTACTGCAGTGAATATTAGATCATTTTTATAATCTGGAAAGTAACACTTATCCAGGACCAGTCGTATCTTATTACCTTCCATTCCATCCAGGCCATGGCAACTACTAATCTACTTTCTGTCTGTGTAGATTTGCCTATTTTGGACATTTTATAAAACTTTAATCATATAATATGTGGTCTTTTGTTCCTGGCTTTTTCAATTAGCATAATGTTTACAAGATTCATCCATTTTGTGGTAAGTGTAAAGTACTTCTATATTTTTCATTGGCAGATGGTATTCCACTGTATGGATCTATTGTGGTTTCTACAGCCATTTTTGTAGCTGATGGGCGTTTGGATGGTGGTGTTACAGTAGGTAGAGAGCCAGATATGAGCAGGGAGGGGAGGAGGTCTTCCGGCTATGGTTTACATTCTCCACATTCCGTGTAAGCTATTCTCATAGAATATATGGAGTGAGAACAGCAACTGGCCAAAACCGCTGATTCCAATAGGGAGGAGAGGTTGGCCCAAACTTCTCCCCCAAATACATTATACATTCATTGACATAGTAAATCATGCCCCTATGCCATTAACAGGTAGATATCGCACCTTTCTGCACCATGGCAGTTTTTGTGAGAACCATATAGCCAAAAACTCCCCTGCCAAAGGTAAGGGTGGAATAAGCCCAAACTCTAAGAAGACTCCACCTGTTCCCATGGAAACATATTCTACTTAGTAAATATTCATCCCTCCTCACATAAAAAGGCTCCTTATTGTATCCCCAGCATGACTTAGCCTCAAATTTGCCTGCACTCAACTCTTGAGCTTGTATTTTCTTCTTTTCTTTAAACTCTTATTTTCCAATAAACTTCTAAAGTTTAAGTGCTTTTACATCCATCCTTGAATTCTTTCTCATGGTGAGACCAAGAACCCATCTCTGGTAACAGCAGCACCATTGTGGAAAACACGTTCCTTCCTTATTGAGATTTTTGGCATCAGTGTCAAAAATCAATTGATATGAAATATGAGTTTATTTCTCTACTTTCAATTCTATTGCATTGATCTATGTGTCTATCCCATGCCAGTGCTATATTGTCTGTATTATGGTAGCTGTGTAGTAAATTTTGAATTGAGTATGAATCCTCCAACTTTGCTTTCCCTCTTCAAGATGGTATTGGCTATTTCAGGTACCTTACAATTCGATATTCATTTTAGCTTGTCATTTTATGTAAAGAAACAAACCTGAATTTGATAGGGATTGCTTTGCATCTGTAAATCAACTGGTGAGTATAGCCATGTTAACCATGTTGTCTTCAAATTCATAAATATGGTGTATCTTTCCATTTTTTTAGGACTTGGATTTCTTTGAGCAGTATTTTTGTGTACAGTGTTCTCAGTGTGCAAGTCTTATACCTATTTGGCTAAGTTTATTTCCAAGTATTTTTATTCCTTTTGATGTTATCATAAATGGAATTTTTTTTTTGTCAGTTTCAGGTTTGGATTGTTCATTGCTAATGTATAGAAGTGCAATTGATTTTTTATATATTGATCTTATGTTCTACAACTTTGCTGAAGTCATTTATTAGTTTTGATTAATTTTTAGTAGATTTCTTAGGATCTTCTGTACAAAAAGTCAGATCATATGCAAATAGAAATAATTTTACTTTCTTCTTTGCAATCTGGGTAGCTTTTATTTCATTGTCTTCAATTGACTTGGCTAGAACCTCCAACCCCATGTTGAATGCATTGGTGAGAGTGGACATATTGGCTTTGTTCATCATTTTGGGACAAAACATTCAATCTGTCACCATTAGTATAATATCGCCTGTGGATTTTTTATAGTTGTCTATTATCAGTTGAGGAAATTGCTTTTCTTTCTAAATTTTGAGTGTTTTTATCATAAATGGATGTCGAATTTAGTCAAAAGTTTTTTTCTGCATCTATTGACATGATTATGTGGTTTTTGTCCTTTATTCTACTATTTTGGTTTAATATACTGTGGCATTCTCTTCTCTTGGAAGCAAACCCCTGCTTTACACACATGGCACTAGGCAAGATAGCATGGAGTCTTTTCAGCTTGCATCTCTCATTGTGAATCCTCTGCTTTATGATAGAGCTGGGGAAAGGGTGATTGGGGTCCCAGAGCTCTCTGACTACCATGTCTGGGATAGAGTCTCTGCTCTATGCATTGAGGCTAGAGGGAAGGAAGAGCCACTGATCTGACTACACTCATGTGGGAGTTAGATTCCACAGTTGAAGCTGAGGTTGGGGGTGGTGTAAGAAATACTGTGGTCTGCCCTTCCTGGGAGATACCATAGCTCTAGGCTGAAAGCTGGCTGGGATGGGGGTGGGGGAATGGGGTAGGAAGCCCTATGTTCTTGGCTACACCCACCGGGAGTGGAGCTATCAATATTCTGAGCTATGGGGCAAGGGAGCGGCAAAAGTTGGTAAGGGAAGAATAAGCCCAACCACTGTGATTCAAGGGCCACAGACTCCCACTGTTCTTACTGTGATTTAATAGCATTTTTTGAATAGTTTTTCATTTGCTGTATGACCTTAGGGCAATATCCAGGGAATTTAAATGTTTGTGCCCGTATCTTTTATGGATTTTTCCTGTGGAATACATCCACAGATCTCATGCTACCATTCTGAAAGTTAGTGTCTCCAATTTTTGACCTTATAGTTGAAACAACACATTGTGATGGTTTCCTGATCTTCCCAGGTTGGAGTAAACATTCTTCTGATATATTCTTATTATTCTTTTACTTATATCTCTATATTGTAACATATAGGCACATTAGATTTTGATCGGTGTCTTTCTTATCTACACACTTCACTAATTATGACAATATCTCATTTGTTTTGGCTGCCCTATCATATCATGCAGTGTCTGGCCATTGTAGATACTCAATAAATGAAATAATAAATCAATGGTGATTCATTTATATGCAAGAATGATAGGTGACAGGGTCTAATTTAATCTAAGCTAAAGCAAAACCTAATAACTATTATCTGTATTTAAGAAAACGAAATAGGACAAAAAAATGAATTATTGTTTTAAGTATGATTTTGGAGACTCTTGGTCTGATGGTCAGAGAGTTCATTTAAGCCATTGTCATTCATACTTTTAAAAATTCTCTAAGACTTCCATAATATTGGAATATTTCATTGCTTTCTCCTAAAGAGATTAGTAATAGTTCTACTAAAAATAAGAAATAAATTTCCACCAAACTGCATTCTTCATCTACCCTACCAAATCTTCTAGTTTTTTTTATTTTAGGTCACTGATAGAAAAAACTGTATTGATTAAATACTAGTTCTTAGAAATGATAACTAAGGAGTAGATTTTATTGCAGAAATGTTGGAGTCAGACCTCAGACTCCTTGGGAAAGAAGACTTTTTAATGGCCTTATGGATCTGCTTGGTTTTCACACTATAAATAATGGGATTCATCACTGGCAGGATAAGCAAATACACATTAGCCATAAGGGTGTGCACATAAGGAGGTGCATTTTTCCCAAACCTATGGACAAAGCACAAGCTAATGAGAGGGATATAGAAGATGGTAATAGCACCTATGTGGGAGATACAGGTGCTAAAGGCCTTACGCCGTTCCTCTGGGGAAGCAATGCTTAGGATGGTCTTAATAATCAGAATATAGGAGAGAAGAATAAAGAGAGTCTACTCCTGCAGTAACTATGAGGGCAGTAAGTCCTAAAACACTGTTGATCTTGTTGTCAGAACATGACAGTTGGATTATATCAGGATGGAAACAGTAAGAATGATGGAGCACATGGATTTGGCAGAAGGACAGACGTTTCAGAAGCAGGACCAGAGGCATTAGGACCACTGTCCCTCTGACGAGGATGGCAAACCACACTTTGAGGATTCTGGAATCAGTCAAGATGGTAGCATATCTCAGTGGGTTACAAATGGCAATGAAGTGGTCAAAGGCCATTGCCAGGAGCACTGAGGACTCTATGACAGTAAAGAGTTGAATGAAAAATGTCTGGGAAACACAGGCATGAAAAGTGATCTGTCTTGCATTGAACCAGAATATGCCCAACATAGTGACTAGTGTAGAAATACACAAGCCCAAGCCGGTGGTTGAGAGCATAGAGAGGAAATAGTACATGGGGTCATGGAGACTTGACTCAATAACGATGACAAATAGGATCACACCATTCCCAGAGAGGGCAGTTATGTAGAGATAACAGAAGGGAATGGAGGTCCAGGCATGGGCAACTTCTAGGCCTGGAACCCCATCAGGAAGAAGATCAGTGAAGAGGAAGTAACGTTAGGAAAAGATGACATGATTATTATGGAAGGTAGTTCTCCTGAAATAAAATACCCTAGAAGGAAAAATGAAAACACCATTCAGCAATTTTATTGTAGTTTCTATTAACTGTAGTTAGGTAAATCAAATTGGAAATTATTCTTAGGATTTTATTATCTCGTTTTTTCTCCCAGCTTTTATTTCTTTTCTTTGTGCTGTATTGAGCTTCCCCTCCAGGATCCATGATTCTCATGTCCTGATTCACAATAGAGAATAGGACATATATATATTTTTCATCTCAGGGGTTTTCTTTCCCCTTTCCTTTGTCCTACCCATACAGAGGAAGAATTGGATCAAATATGAAATACCAAGAATTTAATGGAGACCTCAAAGTAATATTATTTTTTAGAAGTAAGATTTATTATTTAATAAAAAAATACACATATTTGAATATTTTTGTTAATATTAAGTGCATTATCATGGGATATTATATCTTTGAAAGATAAATAACCTTTTCAGGAAATAATTCAAGGAAGTAATTGTATACAAGTCAAAATATCCTACTCATTATTTCTTCATCAGTGGGTCTTACCCCTGCTTTGCTAGGGCTGTTTCTAGTCTAGGGCTATATTTTTGATCTTGGTTTCTTAAATTTTTTTGTCTGTTGTCACTGTAATTGTGTTGATATATAACTATTACAAAAAATTCTCTATGCCGTCACCTTTAGCAATTAGTCCTTTCAGAGGCAACTGTATTCCATTTCAGGGGTGAGAGTGAACTAGGGGTACAGAGGCCTGATGTTAGATACTTCCGTCCCCAGCCCAATGTTGCAATCATTGCTTCTTTTTACTTACATAGATCCTCAGGACAGTACACTTACAGATTGTGTCTTCATTAAGGTAAATAACACATGTGAGCTTTCAGCTCTGCCCATAGGTAATATCTGAAATGAGACTAATTATGTAGGTGAGGTCCTGGGTAATTTCCTTCTCCTTCCTTTCTCCTTTTCCATATTGATTTAATTCTTATGATCTAGTCCCTTTATGTACTGAGAAGTCTTGCTAAGATCTTCACAAAGCCAATGTGATAGTGCTCTAAATACTCTAAATTTTCTTCTCTTTGGTTTCTCAAAGACTGGATGCTTTCCTCATAATCCCAGTCGTTGGCTGGAATCCCACTGGTCTTTCATGAATATTCAGAACCAGGGTGCCTCCAACCACTTAATTTGGAGAATATACTTTTGCAGCTGTGTTAACCTGCAGTTTTACATCCTTAGTTATTGAAACATTCTGGCTCCAAATCTTAGTTTGTGACTACCTATTATATTGTTGCCTACATTTTTTTAATCCCCAGCTACTATTGCTGTCCAGCCTCAACTTTTATTCCTGCTCTTTCACAAACTACTAGGATCCCAACATATCTTACATCTGAGCTGCTGAGTTTGGCTTCATAACCACATGTCTCCGGTCTTGTTATTTAATGTTAACATTAATGATGATTGAATTAGGTAATGTCCATTATTGTTTTCTTATTCTACACAATTTTTCTTATTCTATGCAATTGCAGTTTAGAGGGACTTCACAGAAACAAGCTCGTGGGCATTACTTAATATCTTAAATATATGAAAGATTATGGAAAGGGTCTCCATGCAGAAAATTTCAAGTGTATTTTATAGTGATTTTGGAATAGTTATTATGTTGATTATAAGGTTATTTATGTTCTATTGGCTCCATAATTATTTGACTGAAAAGTATATTAGGTGAAATAAAATCAATTTCTCACTCAGTTTTTTGGCATCATTTAAAAATTAATATGCAAAAATACAAATAGAAGTATCTTATTTATCAGATAATTTTAGAGCAAAATTTTAAAGATTATACTACAGAAGAAAAAGAAAGTTATATTAGAAAAATAATATCCTTATGGCTGGAACCATCAGTACAAATTTAAACAGATTTAATTTAAATAAATACTCAAGAAAGTTGATATTTAAAACCAGTGTCCATGGAGAGGCAAGTAGCCCAGCAGGGTTCAAGAAGAAATGCTGTTTTGGTTTTGGGAGTCTCTTCTAAGGCGACCTAGGACATTGGCTTTAAATGTCTTCATTTATAATATTTTAGAATAATGTAGAATCCCAGAGTCTTAGGTATTTTAGAAATGTCTTAGTCCCTTTCACAGAATGACATTGATTTTATTTCAAAGTCTTCTTGTTGAAAAACTAATTAACTTTATTAGTTTCATTCTTGTCAAGGTGAATTGAAGGGATAATGATGTAAAAAGGGACACTTGGAAATTACAAAATTTGTAATCATCCAAAAGAAGAGAAAACTAGGAACAAACACATAGTTGTGTTCAAAGAGCTGAAATGAGGAGAATTACATTTGATTTGTTTGCCATACAGAAGTCAAATCTAGAACTAGCAGGAGGGAGCTTATACACAGTGCTGTGATGCACAAATGAACCAGAAACAGTGCAGTAGTGAGCTTCCACTACCGTATGACAAAGCAGTCATTTTGTCTAAGCACAAATACTGAAATGGGGTGGATATATTCATTCAGCCCTTTGGAAAATATATATTTCACATCTACTGTGGATCAGAAACAGAAAATTAAATATTAAGCAAAACAATGTCCCTGACCCTCAAAATAGTTAGTTGACTGGAAGCCACAGATAAATAACATGGAATTACAGAGTATAAAGAGTAAATCTAGAATGTATGATAAAGAGGCCAGCAAACTTATTGTAGGGTATAAGGGATACTTCCCAGTAAATAATGATGTCTAGATTGAGGCCTGAATTCTAGGTAGAGTTGGCAAGATATGAATTTGGGTGTGTGATGGTTAATTTTATGTGTCAACTTGATCAGGTCACAAAATGCTCATGCATTTGATTAAGTATTATTTCTGGGTGTGCCTGTGAGGGTGTTTCTGGAAGGGATTAGCATTTAAATCAGTAAATTGAATAAAGCAGATTGCCCTTCCCAATGGTGGGCCTTGTTCAAATAGTTGAGGACCTAAGTAGAGCAAAAGAGCAGAGAAAGAAAGAATCCTTTCTCTCTGCTTGACTGCTGAGCTGGGACATCGCTCTTCTTCTGCCTGTGGATTGGGGCTTACATATCAGTGCTTCTGGTTCCCAGGCCTTCAGACTTGGACTGGAGCTACGCCACTGGCTGTCCTGGATCTCTGGTTTGCAGACATCAGACTGTGGGACTTCTCAGCCTCCATGATTGTGTGAACAAATCCCTGATAATAAATGCCTTTATCTATCTATCATCTATCTATCTATATCTATCTATCTATCTATCTATCTATCTATCTATCTATCTATCTATCTATCTATCTATCTATCTATCTATCATCTATCTATCTAATCTCTTGGTTCTGTTTCTGGAGAACCCTAACTAATACAGTGTGAAAGAGGACAGAAGGCAGATTAGTAACAAAAATTTTGGAATCATAAGACTTAGAATGCTTTTGATGCTATTTTCTCCTTGTTAGATTGGTGATGAAAATACTTTGATATTTTGTAAGGTGAAGACCTTTCATTCATAGAATCCCACAATGTGTCAGGATTTACATGAATTGTTGCTTTACATGACTATCTTCATTTAAAAATCATATTGTTTATAAATTCCAGTGCCATCCAAGAAAGGTAAAGATTAGAGAGATAAACAAATCAACAATATTTCTAACAATGGAAGAGCTAGGAGTTGAATTTTGTTTATGTAATTTCAATATTTGTTAAAGTTCCACTCTGCTACACTTCAGTGCTTCTCCATGTGGTGAAATTGGTAGAATTACATAAAACAAACAAACCACTTTGTGTTACATGTGCATGTGAATTAGTAAAATGTCAAGTATTTATACGACTTTTTTCCCTTCATAGCCATATATTATCATTGTTCCTTGGCTCTAAATAATTATATAAATGCATATGTATTAGGGTTTTAAACACTTGATATTTGATAGATTTGTTTTTCACTTCTTGATTTCTGAACAGAAACAGAAAATAGAAACACACTATTTAAAGTTTATTTCTTTGTCAACATTCAGAGGAGATGGAAAACAATTATTCCCTACATGCTAAATTGTTAAGACTACTAGTAAAAATAATAGTATATATAATATAATGAGGCCTCCTGGAATCATCCATTTGAGTTATGGATATTTTGACTAGCTCTGCTCATTTTCATAGCCATTGCTGATATATTTTACCTAAGTTAATTGACTTTAAATGAATTTGTTTGTTATCAGCTTGACTTGAATGTCTTGATGTCTTTAAGAATATTTCAATCTATTATTCTGAATGGAGCAACATCATCCTCACTGCAAGAAAAGAACTAAAATCTCCTGCCCCATTAATAATAACTCACAATTATTTTGAACAAATTGTTTTTCTCTTTGAAGCTTAAAGAGGGGATTTGGACATATGACCCTAGATATCCCATATTCTATGTTTTCACTTAAAGAAATTATATTTTTCTTGCTTTTTATAGCAGAATTCTATATTGATGACTCAAATTCAGTTTTGGAGCCATTTAGGCTACATAAGAACACCCTGTAGCATTGATAATAAGATCAAGGTATTTTATGTCATGCAAAGAATCCCACACAGATTTCAAATTGATCACATACCCTGTTTGGTTTTTTTTTTTCAGAATTTCACCTTTTATGAGTTTTTTCAGAATGGAGATTCAGTATGTTGGAAAGGCTTTCTAAGTCTCTATTTCTAAACTGCTCAGAAAACAGTAAAATACGAGGACCTTCCCTGTTGTAAATTTTTAAATAAAAGGCAATCCCATAGTATCTTTCGTTTGCATGGCTATTTTCTTATGATTTCCTCTTAGAAATGCTTCCTGTGATGAAGCCAAATCTCTTGCTGTGAATAAGCCCACGTAAACCTCTGAACATTAATGCATATCCATTCTGTCTCTGATACCCTGGTACTTACAGCACATGAAGAATCCTCAGGGCTGAGGTCCCATTCAGCTCCCAAAGTGGAGGGTATTATGAGAAACCCTTTCTCAGGAGAGTCATTTACCCATGATAGAAACCTATGCCTATGGAATCTTTCTGGCCAATTGTATTTGGTTGTTTTTTCTTTGTGCTTCAGAATACTCTGCATGCTCTCCCATGTGGTTTAGTACACAGCTCACCCTTGGATAAAGTAGAGGTAGGGGTGCCAACCCCTGCACAATTGAAAATCCCTGTATAACTTTTGACTCCCCTAAAACTGAACTGCTAATAGGTTATTGTTGACCGGAAACCTCACTGATAGCATGGACAGTTCCTTAACACATTTTTTGTATGTTATATGTATTATATACTGTATTCTTACAATAAAGTCAGCTAGAGAAAATAAAATGTTTTTTCAAACTGTCACAAATCTCCAAAAAGTTTTTCAACATGTTTATTGAAAAAAATCCACGAGTGGACCTATGTAGCTCAAACCTATGTTGTTCAAGGACCAACTGTATTGCAACAGCTGAAATTGTTTTCTTTTTCACTGCTATGATTAATAATGAAATATGTGACAGGAAAATATAAATACCGAAAAAACATGAAAGTGTGTTAATACAGTTTTTACGTCTGCATTTGGAAGGAGACCACTGCAATCATCTTGTATATGCTGGGCTTTTAGACCCAGTTATTTCACAGAGAGTTAAGACTTCAAAGGTTGTTTTTTCCCCACAGAGAGAGATCAAAAGAAATAAATGTTAGATAAGAGGTAATAGGCCAACAACAAAGGGATATACAGCTGTACCTTATTACAGCTCAGTGGCTTCCCAAACTGGCTGGCTGTATATTAGATATATCTTGGGATCTTGTTCTAAATACAGATTTTTAGGCCTCATCCTAGAACTAGTAAAATGAAATATTTTGGGAGTGGAGCCCAGGAATCTACATTTTTATTGATTTTGTTTTTTAGAGAAGTTTAAGGTTCATCCAAAGTCTGTAGTTTACATTAGGATTCACTCTGATGTTATGCATTCTATGGATTTTGACAAATGTATAATGACATGTATTCACCATTATAATATCATACAGAAATTTTTGCTGCCGTAAATACACCCTGTGCTCCATCTGTTCATCCTTCCCTCCCCACCAGACTCCTAGAACCCACTGATCTCTTTACTGCCTCCATAGTTTTGCTTTTTCCACACTGTCATATAGTTGGAATTATAATATGTAGCCTTTTCAGGAAAGCTTCTTTCACTGAATAATATCCATTTAAGGTTCCTCAATGTCTTTTTGTGGCTTGATAGCTCATTTTAGCTCTGAATGATATTCCATTGTATGGATGTACTAGGAACCTGTATTTTTAAAAGATCCCTGTCTATTATTTTGCATCTGGCTCTGTACCATAATTCTTATGGCTCAACTTTTGGAAAATACTTCACAGACAAGAGATACCTTTATCAAACTTTGAGTGTCAATTAAAATTTTATGTAGTGAATACTACATTCCCATTGACTTATATTATTAATTCACATAATATACCAGATTATTAATTTTCATTTTTTAAGAAACTCCTATTATTTTAGCTTTATTTTTATTCCTGTCCACCTCAGTGTCAGGAGATTTGTTATTTTAGACTAGGATTACAGTAAAGTACAATTACTATTTTAAGTTCTTTGTAATTTGAATTATCCAATATTTGTGCCCTTTATTAAATTATCTTGAAATAAGATGCATCTATAATAAACATCTTAATGAAATTACATGTTTGCAAATTATATCCCTTACTAAGCAGTAAGCTCACTTAAAGCAAGAAATTCATCTTGTTTATGTTTATAGTCTTGATATCTGCCCCAATACCTGCTGTGTAATAGATGCTAGATACGATTATAAAATGAGTGAGGATATAATTTGGGATTGTCATGTATTTGGTCTTATTTGTTCTATTCTTATGGCCACAAAACTCAGAGCTGGCTATGTCTCATATGGTAAAGTAAGTCCCTATCTTATCATCCTTTCTAAAGGAGTGTGTGAAATAGGGTGGGGTAAGTCAGTCTGCACAAATTCAGTGTATGGGGAGGGGTTGACGAGCTGGTGTAATTGTGGAAGGGTATTAAGTGACTATGGTTGACGTGGGTTTAGCCTGGGGAAGTAATTCCTAGAGATAGCACTTCCCTGACTACAGAAAGTAGCAGTCTAGAGCTAGCTCACCAGAAAGATATTATAGATGTAGAGAAACTAGTCAAGGATGTTTATAGGGGACTGGTATCTAGGAAGGTGATAAATAGGAGATAGAAAGGAAGAGTGAGATATATAGGAATTCTGAGTAACAATTTCCTCTTGTTGCTTTTTCTTGAAATAACAGACAAAGTGTCACTAGGAAATTTAGTCACTGTCTGAAATACAAACATGAATTTATATATATGGATATAAATGCACAGAAAAGGGAAGGATACAAATCAAACTTATACAGTAATTTCTTATAGAAAAGGTGGAAAGACTGGACTTGAGGAAATATATCAAGTTGGACTTTGGCTTTTTTTTCAATAAAATCTTTCATGAGAGTATATTTATAATTTCTTGTGTAACTAAAATTTAATCCAAAAATCTTTTAAGAAGTTTCCATAATTATTGACCTAGAAATCTATAAGGAAGCTGTGATTTAGTTCAAAGAGTTTAGTGTCCTAGACGAAGTCCAAAAGTAGAGATGAAGAGATATTTTGGTGTTAGAATGGACAAAGAATACAGATTCATTTGATGCAGGAGCAAAGAGTAAGTGAGCATTTGAGGATAGTTCATTATTTTTTGTCCTTGTCACCTAAGAAATTTTAAAAAAATTATCTAATAGCAGCCAGTTCTGAGAAACCTTCTGTCATGAAAAAAATATGACAAAATATTCTTAGTCAAATTAGGCTTTATGGAAACTGGGATAAATTCCTGAGACTGTAATCTCAGGTTCCAAAATAACCCTTTATCTATATGGTTTGAAAAGTCAGAACTATGATCACTTGCTACATAATAGGTAGAAAAATTGAGATCAGTTATAAGAGAAATTTTTATGTTATACGTGTCAAACATTGAATTGAATGACTTATCAAAATTATTTAAATTGACTATTTGATAGTTTATTATGTGCAGGTTCAATTCAACAACAATCATTGAGGGTCTACTATGTGAAAGGTATTCTGCTAGGTACTGTAAATGTTTCAAAGAAAATCAAGGCATTCCACAGCCTTGTGGAAGATACATGAATACATACACACACAGACACACTTATATATTATCAACATATATAAAGTTGTATACCTTTATGAACAATTATGAAAAATATAACAAAGAACATATTTGAAGATAAGCTTTGAAACATAACCAGCATTTCAAGGTGGAGGAATGGGTGCTGAGGTTCAAGTGGAAGATCAAACTAAAGGAAAGTTGATCCCTAGTTGTGGAGGGCTTTAACTATCATAGAGAGGAGTGGTTGCTTCATTTAGTTGATGTAAGAGAAATAAACATTGAAGACATGCTTAGTGGTTGGTTTTTAAATTTTATTCTAGATGGAGATTTAGAAAATTGATTCAAAGTGAATGGAAGGTGGTTTTAGGCAGAAAATGCATAGAAATGGGAGATCAGCTACTTATCTATAGGAATAGGGTAACTGAGAGGTAGTGAAAATCTGTATTAGTATTTTGTTGGAAGAAAAGATAAGAATGCCTTAAGTAGGACTAACTATTGTGGAGATATTTGAACTGGATGATACCTAGTTCCACCTAACTAAAATTGCATGGGTTTATAACTCCCATTTGTGATAAATTTTTACTGACTTTTAAATAGGTCTTCATAGAAGTAGTGATTTTTAAACATGAGTTCCCTTGGAACACAGAAGTTTGAGTATAGCTTTTTGAATCTGTTTTGTTTTCACACTATAGATGATGGGATTCATCACAGGGGGAATGAACAAGTATACATTAGCAGTAAGTGTGGGCACAAAAGGTGAAGCATGTTTTCCAAATCTGTGAACAAAAGATAGGCTGATCAAAGGGATGTAGAATATGGCCACAGCAGTAATATGAGAAATGCAGGTGCTGAAGGCCTTTTTCCTCTCCTCTGGGGATGCAATGTTGAGGACCGAGCGAATGATCAGGACATAGGAAAGCAGGATGAAGACTGAGTCCACTCCAGCAGTAGAGATAATTGCAGTTAGTCCAAATGCACTATTGATCTTTGTATCTGAACATGAAAGCTTCATCACATCAGGGTGGAAGCAGTAGGAGTGATGGAGCACATTGCTATGGCAGAATGATAGGCGTTTAAGAAGCAGAACTAGTGGTGTCAGAATGACAGTCCCCCTAGTAATGACTGCCAAAGCAATCTGTGCTATCCTTGCATGAGTTAGAATGGTAGCATATCTCAAGGGGTTAGAAATGGCCACAAAACGATCAAAGGCCATAGCCAGGAGCACTGAAGACTCCATGAAAGTAAAGAGGTGGATGAAGAACATCTGTGATAAGCAAGCATCGAAGCTGATCTCCCAGGCATTGAGCCAGAATGTTCCTGGTACCGTTACCAGTGTAGAGATGCATAAGCCAATGTCAGTGGTAGACAACATGGAAAGGAAATAGTACATGGGCTCATGGAGGCTTGGCTCAGTAAGGACTATGAACAGGATCAAGGTATTCCCAGAAAGGGCAGTTACATAGAGACAAAGGAAAGGGATGGAGATCCAGGCATGGGCCCATTCAAGTCCAGGGAACCCAGTCAAGAGGAAAGTAGGTAAAGTGGAGTTGTGGAAGATTGGCATTATGGTCTGTAGGAGCAGGATTCTTTTGGAGGATCTTGACTTCTAAATTTAGAATTAAAAAAATTTTAGTTGAAATTTAATACACATTTAATAAAGTGAACAAGACTTTGAGTACAACTCAGTGAAGTTTGGCATCTAGATGCACTCATATAACCACTTCCAAGATCAATTGATAGAACATTGCCAGCAAGCCAGAAGGTGTCTTAAGGACTCATCCTCAGGAATGTCCTCTCCCATAGCAACCATATTTTGACTTCTACTACTATAATTACTTTTTCTTGTTCTTGATCTTGAAATGAATAGAACCATGCAGTACATACTATTTTCATTTGGCTTCTTTCACTCAATATTATGTCTATGGCAGTCATCACTAAAAAATATATTTATTAAGTTCAATTTAATTTTAATATACTTGGTTAAATATTTTTGGGTGCTTATTACTTACTATTTGTACTCTCATCAATATTTTTATTATACACTTTTAACTTTCAACTGGAATATAATCTTACATTTATTAATATACTTTCATGGGAATAAGGGGTTATTTTTAAACTAATATTTACCTAATAGAATTATTTGCTTTCAGTAGATAGTCAATATATTTTTGCTAACTGATTTTATTCGTCCTTCATAAAATATTCTATTTAACCTTGAATAAGACCTTGCCTGAGAATACAATTGATGTTTTTGCCTTAGAATTTTAGAATTATTAAACTCAGATTCTAAGTGAAAATTCATTTAAACTTAACAAGGAAACATCTTTTTTTTCAGGGACTACATTTACCTAAGAACCCACCTCATATAATGCTAGTTCATCCTGTCTTGTTGCATAAGTTTACTGGAAGGAACTAGAGGGAAGGTGCTTCAGTTCTCATGAATTAGAAGCTTGATATTCTTCTTAATTTGTAATAGTAAAATGCTGTCTTGTTTACCATTATGGAACCTACCTTTGTTGTAAAAATGAATGAGGAAAATAATCTTTTCTAACATGTGTACCCTAGTCCTTCATCTGGCCTTTGATCCCTTATAGGGTTATTCAGATATATAATATTATTGAACAATAGGACCATGTTCCATACAATGCTCTAACTATTTTACATAGATAATTTCATTTGAGCCTTTGTCAAACCTAAGTGAGAGGTATTTCTATTAGGAGCCTACAGTGAAGTTATAAGTTTGCATAAATAGCTGAAAGTCATAAAATCTGAAAGAGATGACATTGGAAATCAGAGAAAATAAGACTTTATAGCCTGTGCTGTTAACAATTACCTTACACTTTGTAATAACAATAATAATGATAGAATTCTACTTCAATAATAATATAATTCTCTATTATAAATAAAGCAAATGTATTAGAGATATCTATGTTGGCAAATCTCTTAATTAACATTTCTATGGTTCAGAATTGAAACAATTTTATGTCAGGATTACATATGTATTATATGATATGTAAATAAATTAATGTCTTAATTCTAGCAAATACTAAATTCTTAAGCATAATATTAGGTGCCATAATTCAAATTAACTCAGATATAACATTTACTATAAAAAAGGAAGCTATTGCTGAAAATACATTTTAAAGATCTTTAGGATTTCCATTATTCCTTTAGAAGCCATCCATGATCATTTCCATTAAGTATGCCCACTTTCATACAATTTTATCATCTAATTGACTGCATAAATTACTAATGGATATAGATGACTATTAGTTTGATTATTTCTCCAGACATGTTATCTATGTCTACATACTTTCAATTCCATAGATATTCCTTGGACAATTTTTTCTATTAATTAATTTTTCTAATTTAAAGTATTATGTTTATCTCAGGCTAATCTCCTAAATGTTAGATCCATATATCTAATTCTTTGATCTCTCTAGTTAAATATCTCAAAGTCAACTCAAGGACAACATGATTGTATTTGAATCAGCCCCACAACTTGTGTATTCTATTTGCCCCAATTTGATTTGTAGCTTCCTATATCAATAAACCTATGGTAACTTGACATAGCAGGATACCTAATCCAGAAATCTGAATGTTCTCCCACCTCTCATCTGTTGACCACCAGTTTCTGTCTCTGTTGCAACTCTTTCTAATTCATAGACATATTGCTCTCAGAGTTTTCTTTCTAAGATTTAAAATAGACTTCCATTTTAAGGTAACTTTAGCTAGTACTACCAGAAACAGTCTCTCCTAATTTTCTATTAAATTTTCAAAAAAGATAAAGGAAAAATAGAACAAACCAAAGAAGTACTAATGCTAAAAATGATAGATATCTTACATCCAAAATATTAGAGGGTGATTAACTCCTAACCAAGGAATATGGAGATGGATTGAATTGAAATATAGGATAGCATTTAACACCATTACCACAGTCTACACTCAGGGATCCAGAGTTTGTACCAAAATAAAAAATGGGGACCAAGCTTCTCTTTTTATAAGATGCTTAACTATAAGCTTATCCGGGACATTCTCCTTGCACCAGACATCTCATTTCAAAAAAAGAAGCCAAAGAAAATGGTGTAAGGTGTGGCATTGGTAGAGACACATTGAATTTTGAAATGAATATTCACTCAAGTACATCTTTGCCAGAAGGTCAAAGAAGAAAACCTAGCAACAGCGCGTTTTGGGATTAGGTTTTAATTTCCTCTAATATTTCAAAGTGGCAAAGAACTTGACAGTATTGATGGCATGGGTGCTACCTTAGTGGAACTACATAGGCTGCTAGAAACAGGGAATTGGATGAGAAACTTCACTGAGCATTATTATGTCTCATGCTTGAGACAACAGCCATGAGCAAGTCACACATACAGTTTAGTGAAAAGATCTTTCTCTGCACTATGAGGTGCATAAAGGAAAAAAAATACAAACATGAACTCTTTAAAATATTGCATAAGAAGTAAAAGGGAACAAAATATGGAAAATTCAGAGTGTAATTATATAGTAATATGTAGCAGTATCTGTTGACTACATTGCACATTGTCAATCATATCAAAAAGTCATCATCATCATAGATGTTAAAACCTGTAGAAATAAGAAGAAAATATCCCAAGGTAATTCCGGTGATAGCACCATAGAGCACTATGAAAGAAAGAAAAAAAGCATTGGAAAAAAAGGCCAAAATAATGAATACTAATAATGTAACATTATTAAATCAAAAACTGAATATAATCAAAAGAAAATTGAGATAAAATAATCTGTCAGTTCACTTCAGAGAATACATTTGAAGAATTCTTCCATAATGCATAGGAAAAAACAGTGAAAAGAAATCAATGAGAAAATGATATTTAAGAAGGGCAAAAAATGATGTCAACATACAGATAATTAATGTCCCAGGAAAAATAAAACAGAAAGAATGGAAGAAAAATGTTCCAAAAAAAAGATTTGGAGGTTGAAAGAGCTCCATTGTAATCCAGGTAAAATCAGTGAAGATGGAAACATATATAAGATATTTGAATTACACAATTTTTAAAAAACCTACAAGTTTTCAAGCAGAAGGAAAAAATATTTCCTATAAAGAAATTAAAATCAGGTTGGTGTTAGAAACAAAACAAAACATACTTTTACAAAATAGTACATTCCCTATGTGGAAAAGAAAAGCATTAAATATATAAGAAAAATTTACTAAAAAAAGTGAACCAAATTTGCACACTGAAGACTACAAAACACTGATGAGAGAAATTAAATATATAAGTAAAAGTAGAGACATTATATATATATATATATGCTCATGGATTAGAAGACAGTATTGGTCAAGACCCTAATGAGTCCATAAATTCAACGTAGTATCAATAGGTATATTTTGCAGTTACCAACTAAAAGAAGTTGGGTAAACTGACTATCCATTTGAAAAAATATAATAAAACATTTAACACAATATATACTTAAATTATTTCCTGGTTAAATATTTAATTATGAATAAATCATATAAATTTTTAGAATAAAATGCAGATAAATACACAATCCTTGAGTGAGAATTTTCTAGTCATGACACCAAAGGTATAAAATATAAAGGTAAAGATTGATATAAAGAAAGAAACTATGGGCAAGGTGGTGATTTTGCACAAATGTGTTTGACAGAATAGAAATCTTATTTTATAGAGATGTTTGAGAGGAGTGTCCTTGGATTAGATGAAGAAACAAAACACAGAAGAAAATGTCAATGGAACCAATAAGTTAAAAATACAGATGTCACTTATTTCTTAGGAACCCAGTGTATATATAGCATCTTACTTATGCCTTTATAGTACAATAAAAAATAAGGCAAATTCTAAATTCATGAAATCTGGCACAATGTTTCATATATAATATAAGAATCTGTCTATAAACATCTAGTATCCTGAAAATAAAGCCTTTATAAGGGCTAAATGCAAAAAATAGTTCATTTCTCAGCATCACTGTGCTTTCTAGGGTAGGAAAAGTGGGAAGATTCAGGAACAAGCTACTAAGTGCTTGGTATCAGGCAACACGAGACAGTCTGGGATTTATAGCCATTTTGTGATTTCCACCTCCCAGTCAAACTCACACTTATCAACAAACTTCTATCAATAAAATGCATGGGTGTGCAATTAGACATGGGTTGTAATATGTGCCTGAAAATTTTAGGGAAAATGAACAAGGGATCTTATCATTACCTAGTTTCTAAGAATTTGAGTAATCATGAAAGAGGTGAAATGCTTCTGTTCTTTTAGAAAGAAGAATATGAAGTCTGATTTGCTTAGATTACTAGTCATCTCTTATATAAAGAAAAAAATCTTGCATTATGTCTTGCTACAGAGGAAAATAAGTTATTACCATCCCATAACAATTTGTTGAGAACAGTGAATACCAACACTAATCCAAGATGACAAAGTGCTGCTCCTGTGATTGAAAATGTCATGAATTCAGTTAATTAATTTATTTAATTAGTTTTTTTTCATTCAGAGAGAATCATTTGAGAGGGTCTTCCATTATATTTTTCTGAATTTAGAGGCAGTGTCTCTGGAATGTTGCAAAGTTAACCACCTACATGGAGGTGAAGCAGTGTACCCTCTGAATGTGCTGACCTGAGACAGGGGAGTCTGGATGTCTGGGGCCTGGGCTGAAATAGGAACTAGAAGAAAGGTTGGAAGATAGATGAGAGGATAGTTCTAATATTCTTGAGATAAGAGAAATTAGTATTGAGCCAAGTTATTTGCCACATATCTCTGCATGTTGTTACTCCCACAGCACCATTAATAGACTGTGGCTAAAATTTCTGGTTTTCAGGTGAGATTACCTAGGTTCAGAATGAAGAATTTATTGAAGATTCCTATTGGTAAATAGATAGAGTGGAGCCAGTGTATGAATCCAGGTCTGTCTGATGTCTGACTAAAGGTATAGCCATTTTCTGATGTTCAGATAAAGCCAAAAAGAAATAAATCAGATTGCTTCAGACTTGAGACTGAATGAAAAAAACATGCAGCAGTAAGTGTAAACCAATTAAAAATATAAGTTAAACAATAGTTAGGGTGTGCCAGTGATTATATTTTAAGGATTGGTCATTATATGTCAGGAAATGCATACATAGAAGAAGCATAATTTTTGCTATGATTAGCTAAACAGATGAAGAAGAAACATCTTTATGAAATTTGGAATCTCTGAATAGGCATCAGGCCCATAGAAGTGAATGGACCAGTGGGAATTAAGTATAACCAGAAGCTTGAAGTTTGGAGGGTAAGAGGGGAAAGTCTTACCTTTCAAGATGTAGAGAATCAGAAGGGTTACAAATAGAGAACAATGTTGAAGGAGCAATGCCAGAAGATTAAGTGAATTATTGTCTTTAACTTCACTTCCAAGAAATTCTTCCCTGTGTTTATCTAAGCTCAGTTACTCATGATGCAGTTTAAAGTCATCAGATATATTTTATTACAGGCACAACCAAGTACTGTTTCTGATCTGAGAACAGCAACTTGACTTGGCCTTTAGAAAGAGAGGAGAGACATTTCTCCTTATTTAGAGAGGGTTATATGAAGGTCACCCATTTACCTCTACAGATGGAGATTTTTTATAAGGAAACTTGACGGTGCAGTTATTTACTCAGCTGGATTAAATACACCATTGGGGATTTCTGTGCCTTCTGTCATGCTTCACCTCTCTGCTGCCAGGTTAGTTAGCTGGCACCAGGAAATGTGGGAAAAAAACAAAGAAAAATAATGAACACAGTAACAATATGTTTACATGTTCTAATTACAAATGAATTTGGATAGTTACTTTGAACATGGATATAGCATTTCAGATGAAAACCAGTATTTCTTCCTGATTTTTATTCTGCTATGTGTTTCTTGTAAATAATCTGTTGCATAGATTGTTGTGTACAACTAGTAGAATAAGAAAAGCTTTGAAAGTATCTCCAGTTAATAGCATAGCACCAGGTACATAGAATATATGAATTAAATATTTGTTAGAATGAGAAAATGTATTATGAGAATTCAGAAGCAAAAAATAAAATAAAATTACAGAGTTAAGGGGTTCCATGGGGGTCACTAAATCAAGAGAAGAAGGAAGATTTGTCAGCATAGACACTCAAATGGAAGCAACTTCTAGGGAAAAAAAAAATAGCGTGATTCCTGAAGGATTATGTTAATTAACATCTGTATAGCAATTAATGTTCTCCATGTATTTTCAGGTACATTATTTTATTTAGTCTTAGTTGATCAGGCTAAAACAAACTTTCTAATTTACCTGACATGTACTGATGAACACAGTACTTGACACAAAATCAGTGGTCAATAATGTTTATTAAAATAATTTATTCCTCATTTTTAAAGATCTATTTCACAGTCTAGAAAAGAGAATTATATAAACAAGCAAAACAGAAGTATTTTCTTCAACTCTTTTTGGGTTAATGGTTGCGTTAATTAGCTAATAATGTTGGTTAAATATAGGAGTCATAAAAATAATTTTAACCTATATTGAACATTTTATTTCAACCTAAAACTTTTATATATAATGTATTCATCATTGTTTGATATAGAGTTGGTATCTTTAATGTAGTTTTGCAACCTGGAATTCCATATTATCTTTCATTCATAAACAATAGATTTAAAACACTATATAAAATTTCCATTATAATAATTATATTTATAGAGAAAAAACAAATAGCATATAGTTCCCTTATTGGGGGCAATGAAGACCTACTAATTGGAGAATGAGTTATAAGTGTCCAATTGGCTTGTAGAATTGGTCAGTATGTTTTTCAGAGGGAATAAATATTACTGGTAATTTAGCAAGTTTATTCAGTAGAACTTGAATAGAAATCTTTTTTTCTTAGGACTCTTTATTGAGGTATGATTGACATATAAAAAGCTGCATTTATTTACTGTATGCAATTTGATAAATTTGGGGACAAGTATACAACAGTGAAACCATCACCATCAAGGCCCAAACATATCCATCACCTCCCAAAGTTTCCTGACATCCCTTTTATTATTTTGTGAGTGTGTGTATAGCATAATATCTATCCTCTTAGCAAATTTTATGCATAAAATACAGAATTACTATCTATAGGCCACCTACAGGTTATGAAAATGTGCTGAACATCAAAAATCTCCAAGAAAATGGAAATCCACAATGACATATCACCTCATACTTCTTAGGATACAGCCTTAAAAAAAAAACACCTAAAATAACAAATATTGGCAAGGATGTGGAGAAAAGGGAGACTTAGTACACTGTTGGTGGCAATTTCAATTGGTACAGCACAGAAAAAAATACGGAGCTTCCTCAAAAAATTAAAAATAGAATCACTATATGACCCAGCAATTCTACTTCTGGGTAGGATTTATTCAAATTAATTGAATTCAGGATCTCAAAGATATATCTGCTTTCCCATGTTCATTGTACAGAAGACTTTATACTTACAATTTTATTATATAGTTTTACAAAGTGGAAAAACGGGGGTGAGGAGGTAGAAAGAGACTCATCAATGATGGTAGGCAGTAGTTGAAACAATTCCATTGTTGAGAAAAGCAGCACAGTAGAGTTTCAAGAATCCTGTGTTATGCAGTCAGGAAGCCTGAAAACTTTGTTTTGCTAGTAACTGTGTGTCTCAAGACAAGACACCATAGCTAAGGCATTAATTTCTTTATCTACAGAATAAAATGATGAACTAAGTATACTCAAAATTTTAAAGAAACGTACCCAGGATTAGGATTTAATGTTTTCTTGGCTGGTGGAGTCTGTTCAATTTGGACTTCAAGAGAAGCCACTGAAGGTTATTTTAAGAAATGGTGAGATTCTTTTATAAGATTAATCTGACATTTGCATAGAGGATACGTTAGAATGAGAAGAGATTGAAGGTAGGGTCACCTGATAAAATGTGCCTATCTACAGAAAAGAGATTCTGAAGGCACAGAAGAGTGCAGCTGGAGATGAGAAAGTATATTAAATGCAGTATCAGAGAAGTTACAGTTATGTTATATGGTACTGGTTTAAAAGTTGAAGATAGGTAGAAGGACCAAAGGTGACATCAGTAAATCAGGCTTGTGGCTGAAAGAAGGGTGGCATCACAAATAATTAATTTTTTTTACAGTTTTGATCACATAGAAGTTTAAACAGAAAAATTTGTTGTCGGGGTCAAAGAAATGCTTGGTCAAGATTTTTCAAAGGAGGAACCACCTCATATCCTTCATTATCAGGAGTAACTTCACTCCTCAACAGCAGAATCAGATTGTAAAAGAAACGAGGTAATTTGGTTTTGGACTTACCGATTTGAGGTACTAATGAGTATATAGATTACTCAGGTAGGGAAACATGTTAGAAATGTTTCATGAGAATATATGTCCTTTGAAAGCATGTTTTTTTTATGTTTACACATAGTAGGTGTTAATAAATATTCACTGAGTGAATAATGAACAAATACATGTATAATTTTGTGGAAATTTCTGCTTCATACAACATAGGGCAATGAGTACAGAAACATAGATTTAAGTTATTATAGACATTTTGCTGTTGTTTTAGCATATTTGCTTAATGCTCATAAATTGTTCCAGACTAAGAATTATATTTTCTTAAAGTTGAGTAGTGTATAGCACTATTTATTAACAGCAAAGAATTTAGTATTACACTGAATTCATAAAACAGTAATTGTCAGAATAAATAATTTAATATTGTAAGATAAATTCTAGCCGGAATAAGCAGGCGAAGAGAGGCAACAAAGGGCCAGGTAATTTATTTAAATACCACCCCCGGGTGATGTTCTCCCAGCCTGGGTACTACAGGCCGGAGAAGTCACACCCAGTTAGGGAGGTGGGGCGCTTATAAGGGATTAGGAGGGGGAGGAGTGGGCAAGCTATCTTAGGGGGGTGTTGAGAGGTATGATTGGCTAAAGGTGACATAATAGTCAACTAGAAACTTTTTTCCTTCCAAGAGGGAGGAGGCTGACATCCGGGTCTTAGTTGGCACATCAGGATGGAATTCAGGAAGAGCTGTCCCCTTTCCATATACGGCACGGACTTTGGGGTCTGGTCTGTTCTCCCCCTATGGCATCTCTCTGTTCTGTTTGCATGTCCTTGTTTTTCCTTCCTCCAGCCTAACATTCCAGCCTTTTGGTCATAATGGGCGATGACTCAATCTGGCTACTTTCAGCTGACAAGGGGCGTCGTGCGGGTTTGAGGCTGGTATTAGGCCGAAGGAGGGGGTTCAGTGGGAGGAGGTGCGTAATGGTGAAGTAACATCTGGTTGGTGGCGACCCGGGTCATCTGGGTTAGCCGCTGTTGGAGGAACCTGAGGACAAAAGGGGCAACTAAGAGTAAACCACAAACTGTTATTAAGGGGCCCAGTAGGGGCATTAGCCAGGCTATTATGGGGGACTGGAATTTTGGATCGAGTTTACATCTCAATGACTAGTATTGGGATTTAGTATAGATGAGACTGCATTATTGAAACAATACTTTTCTCTAAAATCACCCTTATTTTTATTAGAAGTAGCCAGATTAAGAAAATAATTAACAGTTGGCTTGATTATTTGCATAAGTACAGCAAGAAGAGCAATTGATTACACAGGCTCTTTTAAATATGCTTTGCTGGAACTTTTTATAAGGAATTTCAGATTGGACTTTTAAGGGCCTCTTGAGGCCAGAAAGCCAAGCCAGATTTGCCATCAGGTTGTGCCTGCAGTACCTATAGATTTGGGTGAATTCCTCTCTTCTTGAGGTTCCTGCACCTGCCAGGAAGGTGACTTTCTTTACTCACCTGGTAAGGCTGCTGGGAACTCTGTAAGCAAGGTACCAGGGCCAGTTTTTCCAAGGGGCTTTGTTGGCTTAATGAAGTCAATCTTAGTTCCTTAAAGCTGTCTGTTCATATCTGAGTTTATGCACGTGTGTCTCAGGTATGACGTTCCAGTCAAAGCCTTGGTAGTATAACCAGTGTTTTTAATTGGTCCTCTTACAAGGAAAGCAGGTTCTTATTGAACTTATGCAAATAAACATACTGCCATGAAATATAAAAATAGTCACTGAGAGTTTTTAAATTCTGGAGGGATCAGGTAGAGAGAAAGATAAAGTTTCAATTCTGCTTATAAAGGCAGTCATTTACTAAACTGTTGTCAGCTTAAGAGAAAAAGCTTAAAACAATTTATCAACAACATTTGAAACAAAAAGCTACAAAATCATCTTCTTTAGCTTACTTAATCTTATGTAATGAATACCTGTTCTGCTGAAATCTAGTTCTTTACTAATGTAGGAGTAATAAAACAGTGACTATAAATGGCAAAAGACTTACAAATGACCGTGGTTAAAGATCTAATGAGAGCTTACTGTAAGACAGGTGACATAGGAAATTCTGATATTTCTGTAACAAAAAAACATTCAGTAACAGTTTAGCATCATTCTTTTTGACAGTGCCTTCCAGGCAATTAAGCAGGTAATTATATATCAGATAAATAAGCTAAATTAGCCAAATACTTTCTCCAATGAGAAAAAATTCCTCTGACATGTTCCAGGGGCCCTCTGGAAAATATCAGAGTTAACTAGAGGTAAAAGCACTTTTTTGAATTTGATTTTGGGAAGTTGTTAAAAGTTTTAAGGCATTTGCTTAAATAGGATTATAGGTTGCTAGGAAGCAATACTTATCCAATTAACTAGAATGACAACAAAGTACTTCAAAGGCGATAAAGAAAGTTACATAGTTATTATCAAAGTCTTAAAAGATTTAGCAGATAAACATTGATTTAAATGATCTTAGGTAAACTTAGGCAGCTGATAACAACAAGGACATGCCCGCCTCAGCTAAACTCAAATTAGCATTAATGTTTAACATTTTTTACTAGATTCTCTGGAAGTTCTAGAATGCTCAATCTTCACAAGTGCTTGTTTTTAAATAAAATATTTTTCATTTATACACTTAGACACACAAATGTATAAACTGTGATACAACGACTACCGTCAGCAACACTTTTTTCATAAAAACATATACACAGGTAGACAAACTGATACAAAGACTTGAGTCACTGATATCCAATTGCCATCTTTTTTCTCAGCTTCTTGTCTGTGGCTTCTGGAACTAGAGGGTGGGAGGGGTGTGTTCTGGTGGGGGAAGAGGGTGGTGAGGGTGGAAGGAGAGGGGGAGGGGGTGGTGCAGCCACCGGAAGAGGAGAGCAGGACAATGGCATGGTTGAGAATGCAGGAATTTAAGATGGAGGTGACACGTGTGAAGACAAAGGACTTAGAGATGGTGGTGGAGAGAGGGGAAGGGGATTGTGAGCTGAGGGAGGTGGGTGACTGAGGTTTTCTGGCAGATCTGAAAAGGACTGAGCAGAGTAAGAGGCTGACAATCTTTAACTGGAGATTGGGTTAGGAGAACTTGAGTTATATAACACTTAACATAAAGGTCTTGATGGGAGTGCAAAGTCCAAAAAGCCTGCACATGTGGGATTTCATTCTACTCTCTGCTCCCATGGCAATAATTAGTTAAGGCAGTGAGGAGGCTAAAATCAAAAGTTCCCTCAGGGGGCCAGCGAGATTGGTTGTCCAAGGGATACTGAGGCCCGGCCTCAGAGCAAAAGAAGACTAACTTCCGTTTGTGAATTTCCCGGGACAAACAGAGTAGCCAGATTAGAAATGAGACATCGCAGCGGGGTCTGAGCCTCTGCTTTCATGGGCTGGTTCCTCACGTCTGCAACCACTTCCCAAAAAATATCCCGCTGAGAGGAGCGCCCAGCATCCCAAGTGCACCAAGTCAGGGCAGACGGCCTGGGAGCCTGGGTGAGGGACGTCTCCCCCACCGCAGGGCCAAGGGCAAGTATCCCGGATACTTGCAACGGATGGGCTGAATGCCTGGACCTGGATGTAGCTACAGTTTTGGACGGACCAGGTGAAATGGAGTTAGGAAGGGAAGCAGACCGGGGGAAACTGAGGGGCTCACCAGAAAATAGTCCACGCAGCGGAGAGCAGGCTGAGGTCCCGGGTCGGGGACGGAGGGGGCGGGGCCGCCGGTGGCTGGTCGGGGCCTCGCACTCACACTCCTCCCGGGTTTCGGCACCATATGTAAGATAAATTCTAGCTGAAATAAGCAGGCAAAGAGAGGCAACAAAGGGCCAGGTAATTTATTTAAATACCACCCCCGGGTGATGTTCTCCCGGCCTGGGTACTACAGGCCGGAGAAGTCACACCCAGTTAGGGAGGTGGGGCGCTTATAAGGGATTAGGAGGGGGAGGAGTGGGCAAGCTATCTTAGGGGGGTGTTGAGAGGTATGATTGGCTAAAGGTGACATAATAGTCAACTAGAAACTTTTTTCCTTCCAAGAGGGAGGAGGCTGACATCCGGGTCTTAGTTGGCACATCAGGATGGAATTCAGGGAGAGCTGTCCCCTTTCCATATATGGCACGGACTTTGGGGTCTGGTCTGTTCTCCCCCTATGGCATCTCTCTGTTCTGTTGGCATGTCCTTGTTTTTCCTTTCTCCAGCCTAACAAATATAATAAACATGAAAATGTTATGAAGAATCTAAATTATACATGAGGTATATTTTATTGTTTCAATGCCTGACAAAGTAAGTTTTATATCTTGATTACTTTTTAATCATTGCTTCAAAATATCTGAATCTGTCTCTGCTGGCCTGCAGGGAAGATGTGGCAATGCTAATGTGTGTGTTTACACTTTGTAATTTTATGTAATTGTTCTGTTATGAATCTAATCAGTGATTTCTTAATCCTTGGTACTTTTGCCTTGAGCATTTTGCTAAAAGGTGAACTTTAAAATTGAAAATATTCTTCTGTTTAGTCAATCATTTAATCCCTAGGATCATGGCCATGGCCTTAAAAGTATCTGTCATTGCTCAAATGTTTCTAATGTATTCTGTTGGATAAACAATCTGTATACAGTAGTGTTGGGCAATTCTGTGGTAAAAATATTCTGCCTTTTCTGATAACAGCCCAAACATAGAGGTGGGCCCAGTATCCCAGGCCAGTACACATGAATCTGATCGACCAACAGTAGATACTAGATATCTGACCCAAGTAGGGCCAATCAAGTGTTTTCTCATGAGAATTTTTAACATTGTATTTCAAAATAATTTCTGGGTTATAGCAAAGCTGCAAAAAGAATACTAAAATTTTCATATATCCATCACCTGATACTCCATTTCCTGAGTATTTGAACTTCAAGGGAGGCACATGAAGCAGAGTGTTAAATTTCTCAACAGCCCATGGCTGCTCTGCCTTCTCGGTCTCAAGGCTCAGTTGTCCTTGAATTTCCCTACATATTTCCCTCTTAGTTTGATAGTTGTGCTTGTTATTAAAACGTGTCCCTCACATATGATTACCTCAACAGTCCCAGCTGCTGAGCTCTTACATCCATCATCATGTTAGGCAGAAAGACAGACATGAGGAGGGTAGAGAGGGAATAAAGCCCATAAATCCCACTAAAAGGGACTCAGAGAGTTAAGCAGAGAGCCAGAGAGGACTCACAGAGTTAATTAGTTGAAGTTTCAAAGGCCAGGAGTGACTTGGAATGTCTGGATATTCCTCAAGTGAAAATTCCCCAGATGAAGAAAAGCATCATATCAGAGTGCAGCCCATGTCCTCATTGTACCAATTAGATCAGGCCACTGTAAAATCTACTAAGCCTACAGAAAGGCCCAGTTTATTCAGTAATTTCATCTGCAGGCTGTTCTTCCTCTTCTTCCAGCCCCTTAATCAATTAGGTAACCTTGTAACCAGGACAGGAGACAGACCTCTAAAGTGTAAATGAATCTATGTGGCTAAAGAATGCCAAAATCCAGGTCAACACAGTCACCCAAATAACCCTATTCTTAAAATAAAACTTCAGAGGAATTATGAATCACCTATATACATCATGCTTTGTGCTGACTGTTACTCAAAGGGCCTTATAAAACCCCAAACCCTAAACTCTTAAGTGCACCTCCTCTCTGAGGTTGCCCACACCCCCCTTTCTTCAAGTGTGCACTTTTTGCCTTAAATAAAGTCTTCTACTGCTAAACTTATTATGTTTTGTCTCTGCACTCTTCTAATGGTAAGCTTCTTTGTCACTTTGCTATTTCATTCTGTTCTCCAGACATAAGCACAAGTCTTCACTCTGTCTATGGTCTACTCCAGATAAGTAGGGAGAGGCTACTGAGAGCTCTGATTTGGACTTGAAAGTTCCAGTCACCTGGGTGACCTGGACAGGACTGCAGCTGTACAATTGTGCTCTTTGGTAGCCTGCCTAAAAACTCCTTTCTTTGCCTCTGGGAAGTTCTCAGAACACAATCTCACTTCATCCAGTGCTCTGTGGCTCCCCCAAATCCTGGGGTGGTAGGAGCTTAGCTCCCCTGTTGTGCAGATTCAAGCAGACACTGGATGCCAGGTGACCCTGGCTTTAGGAATTAGCAAGGGATCTCCTTATGCTGAGCAGGAGTTCAGTGAGTCTCCCTTTCCTCCCTTGGTTCTTCCTTGCTCTCTGCTGCCTTCCCTGATATTCTTGTTTAAATGAATTTCTTCCTTACCTTTCACTCTGATTTCACTGTGTCTCTGAGCTGAATTCCTTCCCAAAATCACATTCAGGGGAAGCCACATTTCCGATTAGCTGCTACCAGCCAGTGACTGAATATGGCAGGGAAACTGAGGCAGACCCATTCCTGGAAGGCTCCCCTAACAGTGACTTTGACTTGAGGATACTCAATGACCTTAACTAACTCTGCTTAGAACTGCACTACACTTTAAGATGATTCTTTCTACATAAAACTTTTTTCCTTCTTTCTTTCCATAACTCAAGGTGAAGCTTACATCAAAGTATGAATTTTTCCAGCCTCTTTTCATACATTCTTGTCTTCTTTTTGTAATAAATCTTACCTAGCCCTTGTTGGCTGCTTGTTTATTTTTCCCCAACAATACCATTCTCTACTAACCATCTCCACAACTATTTGCCTGGTAAACTCGCTTGTCTGCTCTTTGGACCTTTTTGGTTCTTATGATAATTGCAGCCTCCTAGTTTTGATTATCTGGTCTCTGTTACATCGAGGCCTCATCATATGCATAGATATTAATGAGCCTGGCTTAGTGACTGCATCTCATACTGCCCCTGGTCAACAAAGGAGAGCAGCTACTCTTCTTCTTAATGACTCTGGTATGGTTCTCGCATTCACTCCTGATGGCCTCAGTCAGTGGTGTGCCCCCTGGGCTTCTCAGGGAACTGGAGTGGGTCTCCTGAGTTTATATAATCTGTCCATCCAAGCATGTTCACTTTCCTCAGTTACTTTATTTTACTGTTTAAAGAATTGTTCATTGAGAAGAATAAAACAATAGCAAAAATCAATGAAACCAACAGCTGGTTCTTCGAGAAAATAAACAAAATAGATAAGCCTCCAGCCAGACTTATTAAGAGGAAAAGAGAGTCAACACAAATCAACAGTATCAGAAATGAGAAAGGAAATATCACGACGGACCCCGCAGAAATACAAAGAATTATTAGAGACTACTATGAAAACCTATATGCTAACAAGCTGGGAAACCTAGGAGAAATGGACAACTTCCTAGAAAAATACAACCTTCCAAGACTGACCCAAAAAGAAACAGAACATCTAAACAGACCAATTACCAGCAACGAAATTGAAGCGGTAATCAAAAAACTACCAAAGAACAAAACCCCCGGGCCAGATGGATTTACCTCGGAATTTTATAAGACATACAGAGAAGACATAATACCCATTCTCCTTAAAGTTTTCCAAGAAATAGAAGAGGAGGGGATACTCCCAAACTCATTCTATGAAGCTAACATCACCCTAATACCAAAACCAGGCAAAGACACCACCAAAAAAAACACTACAGACCAATATCCCTGATGAACGTAGACGCAAAAATACTCAACAAAATTTTAGCAAACCGAATTCAAAAATACATCAAAACCATCGTACACCATGACCAAGTGGGATTCATCCCAGGGATGCAAGGATGGCACAACATTCGAAAGTCCATCAATATCATCCACCACATCAACAAAAAGAAAGACAAAAACCACATGATCATCTCCATAGATGCTGAAAAAGCATTTGACAAAGTTCAACATCCATTCATGATAAAAACTCTCAGCAAAATGGGAATAGAGGGCAAGTACCTCAACATAATAAAGGCCATCTATGAAAAACCCACAGCCAACATTATATTGAACAGCGAGAAGCTGAAAGCATTTCCTCCGAGATCGGGAACGAGACAGGGATGCCCACTCTCCCCACTGTTATTTAACATAGTACTGGAGGTCCTAGCCATGGCAATCAGACAAAACAAAAAAATACAAGGAATCCAGATTGGTAAAGAAGAAGTTAAACTGTCACTATTTGCAGATGACATGATACTGTACATAAAAAACCCTAAAGACTCCACCCCAGAACTACTAGAACTGATATCGGAATACAGCAAAGTTGCAGGATACAAAATGAACACACAGAAATCTGTGGCTTTCCTATATACCAACAATGAACCAACAGAAAGAGAAATCAGGAAAACAACTCCATTCACAATTGCATCAAAAAAAATAAAATACCTAGGAATAAACCTAACCAAAGAAGTGAAAGACTTATATTCTGAAAACTACAAGTCAAAGAAATTAAAGGGGACACTAACAGATGGAAACTCATCCCATGCTCGTGGCTAGGAAGAATTAATATCGTCAAAATGGGCATCCTGCCCAAAGCAATATGCAGATTTGATGCAATCCCTATGAAACTACCAGCAACATTCTTCAATGAACTGGAACAAATAATTCAAAAATTCATATGTAACCACCAAAGACCCCGAATAGCCAAAGCAATCCTGAGAAAGAAGAATAAAGTAGGGGGGATCTCACTCCCCAACTTCAAGCTCTACTATAAAGCCATAGTAATCAAGACAATTTGGTACTGGCACAAGAACAGAGCCACAGACCAATGGAACAGACTAGAGAATCCAGACAGTAACCCAGACATATATGGTCAATTAATATTTGATAAAGGAGCCATGGACATACAATGGCAAAATGACAGTCTCTTCAACAGATGGTGCTGGGAAAACTGGACAGCTACATGTAGGAGAATGAAACTGGACCATTGTCTAACCCCATATACAAAAGTAAACTCAAAATGGATCAAAGACCTGAATGTAAGTCACGAAACCATTAAACTCTTGGAAGAAAACATAGGCACAAACCTCTTAGACATAAACATGAGTGACCTCTTCTTGAACATATCTCCCCGGGCAAGGAAAACAACAGCAAAAATGAACAAGTGGGACTATATTAAGCTGAAAAGCTTCTGTACAGCAAAAGACACCATCAATAGAACAAAAAGGAACCCTACAGTATGGGAGAATATATTTGAAAATGACACATCCGATAAAGGCTTGACGTCCAGAATATATAAAGAGCTCACACGCCTCAACAAACAAAAAACAAATAACCCAATTAAAAAATGGGCAAAAGAACTGAACAGACGGTTCTCCAAAAAAGAAATACAGATGGCCAACAGACACATGAAAAGATGCTCCACATCACTAATTATCAGAGAAATGCAAATTAAAACTACAATGAGGTATCACCTCACACCAGTAAGGATGGCTGCCATCGAAAAGACAAACAACAACAAATGTTGGTGAGGCTGTGGAGAAAGGGGAACCCTCCTACACTGCTGGTGGGAATGTAAACTTGTTCAACCATTGTGGAAAGCAGTATGGAGGTACATCAAAATGTTCAAAACAGACATACCATTTGACCCAGGAATTGCACTCCTAGGAATTTACCCTAAGAACGCAGCAATCAAGTATGAGAAAGACCAATGTACCCCTATGCTTATCGCAGCACTATTTACAATAGCCAAGAATTGGAAGCAACCTAAATGTCCATCGATAGATGAATGGATAAAGAAGATGTGGTACATATACACAATGGAATACTACTCAGCCATAAGAAAAGGGCAAATCCAACCATTTGCAGCAACATGGATGGAGCTGGAGGATATTATGCTCAGTGAAACAAGCCAAGCAGAGAAAGAGAAATACCAAATGATTTCAGTCATCTGTGGAATATAAGAACAAAGGAAAAACTGAAGGAACAAAACAGCAACAGAATCACAGAACTCAAGAATGGACTAACAGGTACCAAAGGGAAAGGGACTAGGGAGGATGGGTGGGTAGGGAGGGATAAGGGGGGGCAGAAAAAGAGGGGTATTAAGATTAGCATCCATAGCGGGGTGGGAGAAAGGGGAGGGCTCTACAACACAGAGAAGACAAGTAGTGATTCTACAACAGTTTGCTATGCTGATGGACAGTGACTGTAAAGGAGTATATAGGGGGGACCTGGTATAGGGGAGAGCCTAGTAAACAAAGTATTCGTCATGTAAGTGTAGATTAATGATTAAAAAAAAAAAAAAAAGCAGTTCCTATGTGGTGACCTCCAATGATTTCTACACAATGATATAAAGGGCATATAAAAGTGTAGGCAAAGGGTCTGTTTGTGTTTATACAGAGGATCAAAGCCTAATTGGGCTACCCCAAAAATGAACTAAGATACGATATGAAAAAGAACTTCCAACATCAGCACTCTCGGGAAGACTCATGACAGAAGATGATCAGCAAAAAAAAAAAACTCCAACAAAGATCCACGCACTGCCACAGGTGTAGATGCACTCATTCCACCAGTTCCTGGACTTGCCATGGGAATGATGAAGGAGGTATCCAAGCTGGCCTGTGCATACAGTAAAACAACAAATTGGACTGGATCTATACTGTTGGAACTCAACCAAGAATTAGGAGAAGTGCAAATTGTAGCACTCCAAAATCTTACAACCACAGACTATTTATTGTTAAAGGAACATATGGGATATGAACAGTCCCCAGGAATGGGTTGTTCTAATTTATCTGAATTCTCTCAGACTGTTTAAGTTCAGTTGGACAATATCCACCATATCATAGATAAGTTTTCACAAATGCCTAAGGTGCCTAACTGGTTTTCTTGGTTTCACTGGAGAGGGCTGGTAATTATAGGTAGGCTTTGTTTAGGTAACTATATTCCTATTATGTTAATGTGTGTGCACAATTTAATTAGTAGTTTAAAACCTATCCATGCTGAAGTTACTCTACAAGAAGATATGTCTAAGAAATAATCAATCTTCCCAGGTTTTCTTCTGCCTGCTACTTCTATAGCTTTTCTTCTTCCTACCTAATCACAACCTTTAAATAGAACTCGTGCCACATGTCGAATTTACCGAGTATCATAATTCTTCCAAGTGGTAAAGACACCTCAAGACAAATGCTGGGCATAGAAGCCACAGGGCATAAATACACAAAGAAGTAAAAAGCTAACCTTTTCAAACAATAAGGCTTCTCTCTCACTTACCAACTTAACATTTCCCTGTATGGCCCCGGAAGATGACTGGTTAGCCAGAGACGGGTAAGATTCCTCAAGGGAGGAACAACCTAAGACAGGCACAGTCGCAGGGGGCCATCTGGTGAGAAAGTGGGGAGCAGCAGAGGTGAGGCTTAGAACCTCCCCCCTCATGTTCTGAGAGAAATCTTCTGCATACATGGATGTTTATTGCCCTCGTCTAGCTCGGATTAACACATAGTCTACAGGCACACACCTGATCATCTACATTTGCTCTCTTACAACACTAAACTATGTTTTCTACCTTTATCTCATATCTACCTACCACTTCAGCATTTTATTAAAAATAATAATAATAGAGAAAGGTGGTATCCACATATAAATCAAGTTTAAAAATCAAATGAATATTCATATTTGAACTGACTGTTTATAGTTCATAATGCATGAACAAAACCGAAAGCTTCTGTGATGACTGCCCTTGCACTGTTCACCATGTAACTTATTCACTATGTAAGAATTTGTACTCCATGTAAGAATTTGTTCGTTATGCATCAGAAGATTGGAGACTGACGAAAATTAGGCTTGAGGTGGATTAATGATTGAGCAATGAGTATTGACCCCCCTATACAGAAATTTATTGTTGTTAACAACTATTTGATCAATAAATATGAGAGATGCCCTCACATACAATATATATATATATATATATATATATATATATATATAAACACACTTCCAATTGTAAAATAAATAAGTAACCGGGATGTAATGTATAGCATAAGGAATATAGTCAAAATATTGTAACAACTTGGTATGGTGATAGCTGGTACCTAGAATTATCATGTATATAAATGTTGAATCACTGTGTTGTACACCTGAAACTAATGTAATGTAATACTGTTGTCAACTACCCTTCAAAAAAAAATAAAATTAAATTAAAAAAAAAAAGAATTGTTCATAAAGGAATAGAACTATGAATGCAAAATAGATTAAAAGAAAAAGAGGAGGGAATATGGTATTTTAGAGTGGGAAGTAGTATGATTCAACTTAAAGTTAACCTGTTGTATCAGAGGAATGGTGAGAATACAAGCCTAGTTTTAAATCTGGCTAAAGAAGGAGACTAGCTAGCATTTTACTTCAAGGCTGAGAGATTTCCACAGTTCCTTTCTTCAGAAGGAAACATTTTGATTCATTTGTTTAATGTAAATTGATCAAATGGCAGTGTACTGGATGGATCAACTGAAGAGAGAGAAAAGGCAGAGAACACAACAGGTGAATAAAAGAATCGGGCCATACATAGTACATGGAAAAACAGAGTGGAAACAGTGGTGTGCCTTCACATGCACCAAACTGCTTTTTTTTTTTTTGGTATTTGAGCATTCTTTGTGTTCATGAAAAAGATCCCAAACCAATGGATGTAGACAGTGCTTTGCAACAGCAATTTGGAGACTTACATTTCATAATTTTGTTTTTTCACTTTGGGTATTCACATAAAATCTATTTGATAAGTCTAAATAAGAATACCAGATATTTCACTTTCAAGCTGTTTTTTTTTTTCTTTCTTGCATTTCTTCCTGTGACCTATAGGACAAGCTATTCAGATCCTCAAGACTCTCCTATGAGTGTCTTTTTAATGTGCCCCTTTGAGCTACTGAAGTTTATTAGAATATTACTTTAATAAATTTACCTCAGACCCACTCTACATACAAAGCCAAGCACTAGTTTATTCCCTTTGATGAGTAACATTATAAGTAACACGTATATGTAGTAACCTGCACATTTTGTAAACCAACAATATAACTCAAGCTAAATAAAATTATCCAAGATTTTGCACACTTAAAGGTCCCCACATATGTCAAGAGCATTTCTGCTTTGCTATCTTCTTGGTCCCTTTCTCAGTCCCAGCTAGTGTCCTTTAAAGATACCTAGTCTTTTCTTTTGCAGGTTCAGCTAGAAGCACACATTGTAATGTTGTAGGTCTTTGATCATGTCAAAGTAAAAGTTCCTCATTTTAATATTCTTGGGTGTTCTATTTTTCTAAAGCTCCAAGCAGCTAACAGGGCATGTAGAATTACCAGAACAAAAGCCCCCACAGATAAAATTCAGAAAGCACAACCAAATTTCTAAAACAAATCTACAAGTCAAGTCCTTTTATAGAAAAGTATTGTTCAAGCAAAAGATGTTCTTTAAGCAACTAATACAAATCTTGTAATATAAATTCACTTGAAAGAAAACAGAAAAGAAAGAAAAGTTTTGTGGTTACATATTCTTTAATGCTATGTCCAGACAGGGCCTATGAATTTGAAACTCAGAAGAGTACTTTCCCAAGAGTAAAATGGTGACATAATACTTATGTTCTTCCAAGGAGTTGCTCCCAAAATAGTGTTCTCTATTTACTTTTGGAAACATTTTCAACTCAGACGGCAACACAAATGGTATGATTTTGTACCATCAACTATTACACAACAGTGCATTATTTTACAATATTTTGTCATGTTACTGCTTCACACACTAGACTTTAAGCTTCCTGAGTGCAGGGGAATTTTTTGGGGGGATCTTATGATTTTATTGTTTCTCACAAGGTCAAATATATGCAAATATGCCAGTCACTGATGTGTTGGTTAACTTAATCTCGGGGTGGGTGGGGAGTTCTCATTTGAAGTGTTTCCAAATTCCTATGGTACAAGTGCTGATTTCAAGCTGCCAATGTGACATCATTGAACACAGAATTGAAAAGAGAGGCACAGTATGGCCTCTGGCAGGCTGATGTGAGCGGGCTCCAGCACACTGCTCTCTCCAGTGTTTGCGGGATACATGACACTTCCTTCCTATTTAGTACCAGTTTTCCACCTGCAATAAAATTGATGGGATTCCCATAAAATTTCCATCTCCATTTTCCTCTGATTTTTTCTGCCACTTTATACAACTGAGTTTTATGCTTCTGCCTGCTTCTAAAATTGATATAGTTACCATGATTCCATTTTTTCAGGAACCAAGTATTTTAAGTCTAGCTATGTGTAACTGTTTACAGACTGAGCATCAGGAATTATTTACTTTTGTTCTCTGGTTGGTCCTTCGTGGCATTTGTAAAACCTTCAACATTTTATGGGAAATAGTGAGTGTGTTTATGTGTGATTTTTCTGTGGAGAAGTTTTCATGGATTTCATCAGATTCCAAAGGGATTACTGTGCAGAAAAAGGTCAAGAAGCTCTGCCCCCAAATTCTTCACATTCTACTTCATAAGCTTTTCTAGTTCCCCAGAGTTCCCAAAATTCTCCAATGTTGCTGTAATGAGTTATTAGCTACTGTCCCTAATTGTTAAAGCTTTTCTACTGACTGTCCAATACTGGATACTTATCAATGGCTTATGAGCCATGACATATCTGCTTCTACATTTTGAACTATTAATTATGAATGAAGAAGACAAGCTAAAGTATACTGTAAGAAGACAACACAACTTTTTAAAGGCATGACACATGAACATAAAGATCCGGTTCTTTTATCTTATAACATTTTTCCTAGATGCTTTCGGCAGAGTATGCAATACTCTTAACAAATACACTAACAAAGAGCATTGTGTCTCAGATACAGAAAGCCTGGGTTCAAATCTCAATCCTGATCTATGTTATATATTTGCCTTTTGATGGTTTAAATGTCTCTAGGCCTCATTTCTTCATTTCTATAATATAATTTATAATAATATATATATTTTATTGAGTCATTTTGAAGAATAAATGAAATAGGTCTTACGTGGTTGGTAGACCATTAAGTATAAACAGTCACTAAATGTTGGTTACTATGAGTATTATTTTTATTATTTCTATGAGTATTATTTTTATTATTTCACTATTACTATTCTCATGTTTCTCTTATTGGACTTTAAAATAATACTTAATATTTTATGACTGAAAGCAAACATGCTTACTATTTGTTGAATAAATGAAAAAAAATGAGAAAAATGTCTTGTAGGCAGTAACCTACCAGGGTTGCTTTTCTACAGGGAAAGTCACATTTTCCAGGTTTTTCTCACACAGTCTTCTCTGTTATTTTGTAGGGAGAAGACTGAATATAGCCTTGTGAATCTGTTTTGTTTTTATACAATAGATGATGGAGTTGAGTACAGGGGGCAAAAGCAGGTATATGTTGGCCATTGTGGCATGAACCACTTTGTGGGCTGATGGACCATAGCAATGCACCAAGGACAGGCTCATCATGGGGGTGTAGAAAATAGCGACTGCTCCGATGTGGGAGACACAGGTGCTGAAGACCTTGTGTCGTTCTTTACGGGAGGCAATACTGAGGACAGAGCGAATGATCAAGATGTAAGACAGGACTATTCATGGTGTGTCTACTCCTGTGGTCAGAATAAGATCGATGAATCCACAGATGCTATTGGCCTGAGTATCTGAACATGCTAATTTAATCACATCTGGGTGGTAACAGTAGGAGTGGGAAAGGAAATTTGCTCCACAGAAAGAGAGAGGCTTAAGGAGCAAAAGTAGTGGCACTGTTAATACTACAGTGTGTATAATCATTAAGAGGCCCATCTGATTGACTCTCAAACTAGTGAGAATGGTAGCGTACCTCAGAGGATCACAGATGGCCACGTAGCGGTCAAAGGCCATAGCCACCAGCACCCCAGATTCTATGAAGGTAAATCCATGAAGAAAAAACATCTGGATAATGCAGTTATCTAGAGTGATTTCACTTGCATCAAACCAGAGGACAGTTAATGTGGTTGACATTGTAGAAATGGTCAAACCCAAGTCAGTAGCTGAGAGCATGGAGAGGAAATAGTACATGGACTCACGGGGACTCTCGTGGGTGATGATGACGAGCAGGACTATGGTGTTCCCAGAGAGGGCAATGCCGTAGAGACAACAGAAGGGCACAGAGACCCAGGCATGGGCAGACTCGAGGCCAGGAATGCCAGTCAACAAGAAGGTTGTAAATTTAGATGTCATGTTACTTAACATCTCCATGTTGTCCTGGATTTGTAGCATTTGTCCTCACAATACTCACATCCTATAGAAATAATGAATTACAGTGTTACACAAAAATATCTAGATAAATTTTCTTTTGGTTAGAATTATCTAAGGTCATGAATAAGTACTCTATCATTGAGAAAAACTAAATCAAACTGTAATATATATAAACAGTTTTACTCTTAAATTCAAGGAAAAATGTCCATGTAATTTTATACATTTTGGTGATTATTTTCTATGTTAGCAGAATTTTAAGCTCTATTATGTCCAATCTATTATATATAATGTTCTATGAATAAAGAATTAAGAGAAACCAATGCATTCAACTTTGAATATGCTGTGTATGAAATGAATAAGAAAAATCCACCTAAAGATATCCATGGGTCTGCCATACCTATGTAAGTGGTTGTGAATATCCAGGTAAAAGTCTCCAAATTTTTGCTAGTAATACACTCATTTGGAAGTTTTCTCTGTAAAAGTGCCATTTTAATCCAACAATGTGAATGTACAGCATCAGAAAGTAGATTTACAAGAGTTAACTAGTGAAGACAGGACTTCATAGAAGTTATTGGAAAGGACTATACAGACTAAAGCAAGATGAAACTGGACAGCTTTACAGGACACATTCAAATTAAGAGAACATAGTGTCATTGCTGGGTGTTACATGAACAACAATGTTAAATTGCTTGAGTGGTCAGGTTTCCTAAGAATTAAAAATTTCAAATGCAGCTGAGAGTATATTAGTGACCCTGGAAAAAATAGCTGAAGTCCAGCAATGAAAGCTAAGAGCTACAGTGGTTTGAGGAATGAATGGAAAAATAAGTAGTAGAGGCACAGTGTGTATTATTTCTGGGAGCTTGTCAGTGTAGGCAAGGAGAGGAACTAGGCATGATTAAAGGAGACTAAAGTGTAGGGAGGATTCTTGCAAATGAAAAGACTTAGAGAAATGTATACATTTGTTAGCTCAGTTTAAAGGCACAGAAACAGTGAGAGACTGAAAACATGGAACAACAGGAACTAATTGGTACAGAAAACTCCTTAGGAAAGTAGTAGTTATTGACTACAGACATTAACAGAATTAGCCCTCAAATTAGCCCTCAAAAACATGAGGATGAGGAGGGGCGGAAGATGGCGGCGTGAGTAGAGCAGCGGAAATCTCCTCCCAAAACAACATATATCTATGAAAATATAACAAAGACAACCCTTCCTAGAATAAAGACCAGAGGACACAGGACAATATCCAGACCACATCCGCACCTGAGAGAACCCAGCGCCTGGTGAAGGGGGTAAGATACAAGCCCCGGCCCCGCGGGAGCCGAGCGCCCCTCCCCCCAGCTCCCGGCGGGAGAAGAGCAGGCAGAGCGGGAGGGAGACGGAGCCCAGGACTGCCGAACACCCAGCCCCAGCCATCCGGGCCAGAGTGCAGGGCGCTCGATACTAGGAAAACAGGGCAGCAAGAACAGTGAGCAGGCACTGGAGGCTGGGCGACAGAGGGCATAAGAAAAGCGCGCGACCATTTTTTTTTTTTTTGCTTTTTTGCTGTTTTGTTTTGGCGAGCGCTTTTTGGAAGTCTTAAAGGGATAGGGACCCCAATACTAGGGAAACAGGGCAGCAAGAACAGTGAGCAGGCACTGGAGGCTGGGCGACAGAGGACATAAGAAAAGCGCGCGACCATTTTTTTTTTTTTTTGCTTTTTTGCTGTTTTGTTTTGGCGAGCGCTTTTTGGAAGTCTTAAAGGGATAGGGACCCCAATACTAGGGAAACAGGGCAGCAAGAACAGTGAGCAGGCACTGGAGGCTGGGCGACAGAGGACATAAGAAAAGCGCGCGACCATTTTTTTTTTTGCTTTTTTGCTGTTTTGTTTTGGCGAGCGCTTTTTGGAAGTCTTAAAGGGATAGGGAGCCCAATACTAGGAAAACAGGGCAGCAAGAACAGTGAGCGGGCACTGGAGGCTGGGCGACAGAGGACATAAGAAAAGCGCGCGACCATTTTTTTTTTTTTTTTTGCTTTTTTGCTGTTTTCTTTTGGCGAGCGCTTTTTGGAAGTCTTAAAGGGATAGGGACCCCAATACTAGGGAAACAGGGCAGAAAGACCGGTGAGCAGAGGCCTGAGGCTGGCACCGGAGAATAAAGAAAAACGAACAACCACCCTTTTTTTTTTTTTTTTTTATTAAAAACTTTTTTTTTTTTTTTTAATTAAAAAAATTTTTTTTCTTATTTATTTATTTATTTTTGGTGGTCGTTGTTTTGTTTTGGCGGGTGCTTTTTGGAAGTCTCAAAGGGGCAGGGCGGGTCACTTAATCCAGAGGTAGGGAATCCGGGATCTCTGGGCACCCTAACCCCTGGGCTGCAGGGAGCAGGCAGGCCCCTTACGGAGATAAATAGCCTCCCAGCAGCTCCTGCTCCAACGCGACTCCACCATTTTGGAGTAGCTGCCCGAGCCAGGCCACGCCCACGGCAACAGCGGAGATTAACTCCATAGCAGCCGGGCAGGAAGCAGAAACCCTGTCTGCGCGCAGCTGCGCAGCACAAGCCACTAGAGGTCGCTGTTCTCCCAGGAGAGGAGGGCCACAAACCAACAAGAAAGGAAGTCCTTCCAGACGTCACTCGTCCCAGTTCTGCAGACTATTCCTATCACCATGAAAAGGCAAAGCTACAGGCAGACAAAGATCACAGAGACAACACCAGAGAAGGAGACAGACCTAACCAGTCTTCCTGACAAAGAATTCAAAATAAGAATCATAAACATGCTGACAGAGATGCAGAGAAATACGCAAGAGAAATGGGATGAAGTCCGGAAGGAGATCACAGATGCCAGAAAGGAGATCGCAGAAATGAAACAAACTCTGGAAGGGTTTATAAGCAGAATGGACAGGATGCAAGAGGCCATTGATGGAATTGAAATCAGAGAACAGGAACGCATAGAAGCTGACATAGAGAGAGACAAAAGGATCTCCAGGAATGAAACAATATTAAGAGAACTGTGTGACCAATCCAAAAGGAACAATATCCGTATTATAGGGGTCCCAGAAGAAGAAGAAGAGAGAGGAAAAGAGATGGAAAGTATCTTAGAAGAAATAATTGCTGAAAACTTCCCCAATCTGGGGGAGGAAATAATCGAACAGACCACGGAAATACACAGAACCCCCAACAGAAAGGATCCAAGAAGGGCAACACCAAGACACATAATAATTAAAATGGCAAAGATCAAGGACAAGGAAAGAGTGTTAAAGGCAGCTAGAGAGAAAAAGGTCACCTATAAAGGGAAACCCATCAGGCTAACGTCAGATTTCTCAACAGAAACCCTACAGGCCAGAAGAGAATGGCATGATATATTTAATAAAATGAAACAGAAGGGCCTTGAACCAAGGATACTGTATCCAGCACGACTATCATTCAAATATGACGGTGGGATTAAACAATTCCCAGACAAACAAAAGCTGAGGGAATTTGCTTTCCACAAACCACCACTACAGAACATCTTACAGGGACTGCTCTAGATGGGAGCACTCCTAGAAAGAGCACAGCACAAAACACCCAACATATGAAGAATTGAGGAGGAGGAACAAGAAGGGAGAGAAGAAAAGAATCTCCAGACAGTGTATATAACAGCTCAATAAGCGAGCTATTTAGGCAGTAAGATACTAAAGAGGCTAACCTTGAACCTTTGGTAACCACGAATTTAAAGCCTGCAATGGCAATAAGTACATATCTTTCAATAGTCACCCTAAATGTTAATGGGTTGAATGCACCAATCAAAAGACACAGAGTAACAGAATGGATAAAAGAGCAAGACCCATCTATATGCTGCTTACAAGAAACTCACCTCAAACCCAAAGACATGTACAGACTAAAAGTCAAGGGATGGAAAAACATATTTCAAGCAAACAACAGTGAGAAGAAAGCAGGGGTTGCAGTACTAATATCAGACAAAATAGACTTCAAAACAAAGAAAGTAACAAGAGATAAAGAAGGACACTACATAATGATAAAGGGTTCAGTCAAACAAGAGGATATAACCATTCTAAATATATATGCACCCAACACAGGAGCACCAGGATATGTGAAACAAATACTAACAGAACTAAAGGGGGATATAGACTGCAATGCATTCATTCTAGGAGACTTCAACACACCACTCACCCCAAAGGATAGATCCACTGGGCAGAAAATAAGTAAGGACACGGAAGCACTGAACAACACAGTAGAGCAGATGGACCTAATAGACATCTATAGAACTCTACATCCAAAAGCAGCGAGATATACATTCTTCTCAAGTGCACATGGAACATTCTCCAGAATAGACCACATACTAGGCCACAAAAAGAGCCTCAGAAAATTCCAAAAGATTGAAATCCTACCAACGAACTTTTCAGACCACAAAGGCATAAAACTAGAAATAAACTGTACAAAGAAAGCAAAGAGGCTCACAAACACATGGAGGCTTAACAACACGCTCCTAAATAATCAATGGATCAATGACCAAATCAAAATGGAGATCCAGCAATATATGGAAACAAATGACAACAACAACACTAAGCCCCAACTTCTGTGGGACGCAGCAAAAGCAGTCTTAAGAGGAAAGTATATAGCAATCCAAGCATATTTAAAAAAGGAAGAGCAATCCCAAATGAATGGTCTAATGTCACAATTATCGAAATTGGAAAAAGAAGAACAGATGAGGCCTAAGGTCAGCAGAAGGAGGGACATAATAAAGATCAGAGAAGAAATAAATAAAATTCAGAAGAATAAAACAATAGCAAAAATCAATGAAACCAAGAGTTGGTTCTTTGAGAAAATAAATAAAATAGATAAGCCTCTAGCCAGACTTATTAAGAAGAAAAGAGAGTCAACACAAATCAACAGTATCAGAAACGAGAAAGGAAAAATCACGACGGACCCCACAGAAATGCAAAGAATTATTGGAGAATACTATGAAAACCTATATGCTAACAAGCTGGGAAACCTAGGAGAAATGGACAACTTCCTAGAAAAATATAACCTTCCAAGATTGACCCAGGAAGAAACAGAAAATCTAAACAGACCAATTACCAGCAACGAAATTGAAGCGGTAATCAAAAAACTACCAAAGAACAAAACTCCCGGGCCAGATGGATTTACCTCAGAAAATTATCAGACATACAGGGAAGACATAATACCCATTCTCCTTAGAGTTTTCCAAAAAATAGAGGAGGAGGGGATACTCCCAAACTCATTCTATGAAGCTAACATCACCCTAATACCAAAACCAGGCAAAGACCCCACCAAAAAAGAAAACTACAGACCAATATCCCTGATGAACGTAGATGCAAAAATACTCAACAAAATATTAGCAAACCGAATTCAAAAATACATCAAAAGGATCATACACCATGACCAAGTGTTATTCATCCCAGGGATGCAAGGATGGTACAACATTCGAAAGTCCATCAACATCATCCACCACATCAACAAAAAGAAAGACAAAAACCACATGATCATCTCCATAGATGCTGAAAAAGCATTTGACAAAGTTCAACATCCACTCATGATAAAAACTCTCAGCAAAATGGGAATAGAGGGCAAGTACCTCAACATAATAAAGGCCATCTATGATAAACCCACAGCCAACATTATATTGAACAGCGAGGAGCTGAAAGCATTTCCTCTGAGATCGGGAACTAGACAGGGATGCCCACTCTCTCCACTGTTATTTAACATAGTACTGGAGGTCCTAGCCACGGCAATCAGACAAAATAAAGAAATACAAGGAATCCAGATTGGTAAAGAAGAAGTTAAACTGTCACTATTTGCAGATGACATGATACTGTACATAAAAAACCCTAAAGACTCCACCCCAGAACTACTAGAACTGATATCGGAATACAGCAAAGTTGCAGGATACAAAATGAACACACAGAAATCTGTGGCTTTCCTATATACCAACAATGAACCAACAGAAAGAGAAATCAGGAAAACAACTCCATTCACAATTGCATCAAAAAAAATAAAATACCTAGGAATAAACCTAACCAAAGAAGTGAAAGACTTATATTCTGAAAACTACAAGTCAAAGAAATTAAAGGGGACACTAACAGATGGAAACTCATCCCATGCTCGTGGCTAGGAAGAATTAATATCGTCAAAATGGGCATCCTGCCCAAAGCAATATGCAGATTTGATGCAATCCCTATGAAACTACCAGCAACATTCTTCAATGAACTGGAACAAATAATTCAAAAATTCATATGGAAACACAAAAGACCCCGAATAGCCAAAGCAATCCTGAGAAAGAAGAATAAAGTAGGGGGGATCTCACTCCCCAACTTCAAGCTCTACTATAAAGCCATAGTAATCAAGACAATTTGGTACTGGCACAAGAGCAGAGCCACAGACCAATGGAACAGACTAGAGAATCCAGACATTAACCCAGACATATATGGTCAATTAATATTTGATAAAGGAGCCATGGACATACAATGGCGAAATGACAGTCTCTTCAACAGGTGGTGCTGGCAAAACTGGACAGCTACATGTAGGAGAATGAAACTGGACCATTGTCTAACCCCATATACAAAAGTAAACTCAAAATGGATCAAAGACCTGAATGTAAGCCATGAAACCATTAAACTCTTGGAAGAAAACATAGGCAAAAACCTCTTAGACATAAACATGAGTGACCTCTTCTTGAACATATCTCCCTGGCAAGGAAAACAACAGCAAAAATGAGTAAGTGGGACTATATTAAGCTGAAAAGCTTCTGTACAGCAAAAGACACCATCAATAGAACAAGAAGGATCCCTACAGTATGGGAGAATATATTTGAAAATGACACATCCGATAAAGGCTTGACGTCCAGAATATATAAGGAGCTCACACGCCTCAACAAACAAAAAACAAATAACCCAATTAAAAAATGGGCAGAGGAACTGAACACACAGTTCTCCAAAAAAAGAAATACAGATGGCCAACAGACACATGAAAAGATGTTCCACATCGCTAATTATCAGAGAAATGCAAATTAAAACTACAATGAGGTATCACCTCACACCAGTAAGGATGGCTGCCATCCAAAAGACAAACAACAACAAATGTTGGCGAGGCTGTGGAGAAAGGGGAACCCTCCTACACTGCTGGTGGGAATGTAAGTTAGTTCAACCATTGTGGAAAGCAGTATGGAGGTACATCAAAATGCTCAAAACAGACTTACCATTTGACCCAGGAATTGCACTCCTAGGAATTTACCCTAAGAACGCAGCAATCAAGTTTGCGAAAGACAGATGCACCCCTATGTTTATTGCAGCACTATTTACAATAGCCAAGAATTGGAAGCAACCTAAATGTCCATCAATAGATGAATGGATAAAGAAGATGTGGTACATATACACAATGGAATACTACTCAGCCATAAGAAAAGGGCAAATCCAATCATTTGCAGCAACATGGATGGAGTTGGAGGGTATTATGCTCAGTGAAACAAGCCAAGCGGAGAAAGAGAAATACCAAATGATTTCACTTATCTGTGGAATATAAGAACAAAGGAAAAACTGAAGGAACAAAACAGCAGCAGAATCACAGAACTCAAGAATGGACTAACAGGTACCAAAGGGAAAGGGACTGGGGAGGATGGGTGGTTAGGGAGGGATAAGGGGGGGAGAAGTAGGGGGGTATTAAGATTAACATGCATGGGGGGGGTAGGAGAAAAGGGAGGGCTGTACAACACAGAGAAGGCAAGTAGTGATTCTACAACATTTTGCTATGCTGATGGACAATGACTGTAAAGGGGTTTATAGGGGAGACCTGGTATAGGGGAGAGCCTAGTAAGCATAATATTCGTCATGTAATTGTAGATTAGTGATACCAAAACAAAGAAAAAAAAAAAAGGGCAGTTCCTTTGTGGTAACCTCCAACGAGTTCTACACAAGGGTATAAAGGGCATATAAAAGTGTAGGCAAAGGGTCTGTTTGTGTTTATACAGAGGATCAAAGCCTAATTGGGCTACCCGAAAAATGAACTAAGATACGATATGAAAAAGAACTTCCAACATCAGCACTCTCTGAAAGACTCATGCCAGAAGATGATCATCAAAAAACCCCAACAATGATCCACGCACTGCTACAGCTGTAGATGCACTCATCCCACCCGTTCCTGGACTTGCCATGGGAATGAGGAAGGAGATATCTAAGCTGGCCTGTGCATACAGTAAAACAACAAATTAGACTGGATCTATACTGTTGGAACTCAACCAAGAATTTGGAGAAGTGCTAATTGTAGCGCTCCAAAGTCTTACAACTACAGACTATTTACTGTTAAAAGAACATATGGCATGTGAACAGTCCCCAGGAATGGGTTGTTTTAATTTGTCTGATTTCTCTCAGACTGTTCAAGTTCAGTTGGACAATATCCACCATATCATAGATAAGTTTTCACAAATGCCTAGGGTGCCTAACTGGTTTTCTTGGTTTCACTGGAGATGGCTGGTAATTACAGATATGCTTTGGTTATGTAACTATACTCCTATTATGTTAATGTGTGTGTGCAATTTAAGTAGTAGCTTAAAACCTATTCATGCTGAAGTTACTCTACAAGAAGATATGTCAGAGAAATAATCAATCTTCCCATGTTTTCTTCCGCCTGCTACTTCTATAGCTTTTCTTCTTCCTTCCTAATTACAACCCTTAAATAGAATTCGTTCCTCATATCGAAAATTATCGAGTATCATAATTCTTCCAAGTGGTAAAGATACCTCAAGACAAATGCTGGGCATAGAAGCCACAGGGCATAAATATGCAAAGATGTAAAAAGCTAACCTTTTCAAACAATAAGGCTTCTCTCTCACTTACCAACTTCACATTTCCCTGTATGGCCCCGGAAGATGACTGGTTAGCCAGAGACGGGTAAGATTCCTCAAGGGAGGAACATCCTAAGACAGGCACAGTCGCAGGGGGGCCATCAGGTGAGAAATTGGGGATCAACAGAGGTGAGGCTTAGAACCTCACCCCCCCTGTTCTGAGAGAAATCTTCTGCATACGTGGACGTTTTATTGCCCTGGTCTAGCTTGGATTAACACATAGTCTACAGGCACACACCTGATCATCTACATTTGCTCTCTTACAACACTAAACTATGTTTTCTACCTTTATCTTGTATCTACCTACCACTTCAGCATTTTATTAAAAATAATAATAATAAAGAGAGAAATGTAGTATCCACACATAAATCAAGTATAAAAACCAAATGAGTATTCATATTTGAACTGACTGTTTAGAGTTCATAATGCATGAGCAAAACTGAAAGTTTCTGTGATGACTGCCCTTGTACTGTTCACTATGTAACTTATTCATTATGTAAGAATTTGTTCTCCATGTAAGAACTTGTTTGTTATGCCTCAGAAGATTGGAGACTGACGAAAATTAGGCTTGGGGTGGATTAATGATTGTGCATTGAGCATTGACTCCCCTATACAGAATTTTATTGTCGTTAACAATCATTTGATCAATAAATATGAGAGATGCCCTCACAAAAAAAAAAAAAAAAAAAAAAAGAACAGACTTCCAATGGTAAAATAAAAAAGTAACCGGGATGTAATGTATAGCATAAGGAATATAGTCAAGATAATGTAACAGCTTGGTAGGGTGATAGCTGGAACCTCAAATTATGTATATAAATGTTCTACCACTGTGTTGTACACTTGAAACTAATGTAATGTAATACTGTGCGTCAACTACCCTTCAATAAAAAAATAATTATTAAAAAAAAAAAAAAAAACATGAGGATGAGGATCATCTTTTCCACTGATGTTAGAGAAGAAGTGGCAAATGGATTGGTTAGTGGAGGGTTTTGTGAGGAAAATATTATGCAGTGCCTGCTTGTTTTGTTTTGTTTTTTTAATTTAAAAAAGTGGTCAGATTCACTTAATATGAAATTTACTATCTTAACCATTTTAAGTGTACAGTTCAATGGTATTAAATACATTTATAATGTTGCACAGCCATCACCACCATCCATCTCCATAACTGTTTTTGTCTTGTAAAACTGAACCTCTATGCCATTAAATACTAACTTATCATTCCCCAACTTCCCCGACCTCTGGTAACCACCATTCTACTTCGTAATTTTGATGACCCTACACATCTCATGCAAGGGGAATCATATAATAAATTCTTTTGTGACTGGCTTATTTCACTTAGCATTATGTCCTCAACAGTGGTCACATATGTCAGAATTTCCTTCCTTTTTTAACCTGCCTGCTTTTCCCCCTGTGAATTATTAGGGGGAAACTTACTGTCACTCAGAATGTGGAGTGATAGATGTCGATTTGAAGATACGAAAGTGGATTTCAGTAGACATGGCAGGAATCAGAAAAGTGGTTGGATCAATACACACAGAAATGTTATAAAGAAATCCTTGTTCAATTAAAATTTTAAAAATATTTTTTAAAGGAACACATTTAACTTGTTAAAGTCTATTCTAGGAAGACAAACAAGTGATAACAACATTAGTTATTATAATTTTTTTAAATCAGGCTTTTAAAAATACTAGGTAAAGTTTACTGCCTGAGAGTAAAAACTCTGTATTAAGGATACATGTTACCATTCTCTTTATGCTAGTTTTCTGTAGTTCCTTTTTAAACTCAGGGTTTCTATTCAGTCTGAGAAAAAACATTACAATAGTTAATTATGAACTAGTAGGGAACAGACATCTGTAGGTTATATGGATCCCCAAGGACAGAGTGGATCTTAATATTACCTGACTTTTCTAAAAACTCATATGAATATTGATGAATAGAGAATAATCAAAACACAAAGTCAACACAGTGAATACCTTTTTCTACCTTCTTATCAGCTTCATGTGGAAAGAAGAGGCTTCTCTGTCTTCACCAGCAGAGAGGATGCAAGTTACAGTTCTGGAGCCATGGACTTTATAGTAAAGTGGGACTGAGCTGTGGGGCCATTGGTGAAATGTAACTCTCCCTGGGGCTGTAAAGAGAAAAACCTAAATCCCTCTCTCTCTATCTATAAATACAGGACAGTGCTGTATGATCTCAGAAGGATTTTACTTACTAACTTTCAAGTAACCAATGTTCACAGGGACATTAAATGCAAAGCAAATAAACCAAATCATCCATATAGATGGAAAGTTTAGTTATTATTCTAGGCACTGGGCAATAGAAAGATGCATGCCATTGTCTATGGGTTATCAGTATATTGGGAAGATAGGAGAACACCAGTGTTCACTGGAATAATTATGGTGACAATGAAGAGAGAAGCAAATATGCACCCCTTTCTCCAGGACCCTGTCCATACACTGCCACATTGACCCAGAGGGAGGATGGTGCATTCACTCCCAAATCCATCTCTGTACGGCCACTCACTAGCTTTTCCCCAGGAAATGGGTCAGCTCCTGATTAAATGGTCCCCAGTTTGCTAGTGGCTGGGTCACTGTGGTGAATAAATTCTTACATGTATGTGTTCCTGCTCTCCTACTTGCTGTTTACTTGTGGTAGTGAACTCAAGGGCCTAGACTCCTGGGGGAGTGTGGCTGTCCTTGTCAATGTGGGCACTTGAGTAATGGATGCAGATTGCTTTATAGGCCTATAGACTTTCTAGATTCATAGGACAGGAGAAGACCCAGAACCAAACATTATGTTTCTTCTTTATAGAGGGGCCCCACATTGGCTGAGAGTCTTGTGTTTGCCTAGATACCCATAAAACCAGTAATTTGCTCCTAGTTAGCTATTTTTCTTTAATTTTACTTGGCTCTTATTCCTATGCTTCCTTGTTTGAGAACTCCAACACAGAAGTGTGAGGGGTTCAATTCAAGCCCTAGAACTCTACCTAGAACCCCTATCAAGTGTCTGGCACTTCAATGACAAAAATGGAGTATGAGCAAATAATTGTGCAAAACTTTGTTAGTGTGAAAGAATTGGAAGTTTCACCATGGTTGCCTTTAAGAGCTGATAATTTAACCAGAGTTTCTACCCAAAGCCTTCTGTGGTAGATAATAAAATAATAAGATAGTCCCTGATTATTCCTGATGCTTTGAGCCCTTGTGTAATTTCTTGCTCCAGTGTGGGTGGGACCTGTGATTTGCTTCTAATCAATAGAAATGGCCAAGGCGACAGGATGTCACTGCTGCGCTTATGTTACCTGAGATCTAGCTTTAATGAAGCAACAGCGTGTTGCTTTGCAGCAAAGTGTACTGAAGGTTCTCTCCAGCCAACAACTGGCTAGGAATAAATGTGGCCTCCTCTTGTCAACAGCCAGCAAGAAACTTGTCAACAGCCAGCAAGATCCACTCTGTCCTTGGGGATCCATATAACCTACAGATGGACACAAGGAATTAACTGACTCCTGCCAGTAACCGTGTGATCTTGAATGTACATCCTTCCCCATTAGAGCCTCAGATGAGCCCCTGCCTTTGACTACACCTTGATTACAGCCTTGCAAACTCAGCTAAGCTGTACTCAGACTCCTCATTTATAGAAACTGTGACATAAAAGTTTTGAGTTCTTTTAAGCCACCACGTTTGTGGTAATTTGTTTTGTAGCAATAGATAACTTCTATTTGAATGATTAATTTATTTCTGTTGTTTTTCACTGCTCTGTCTCAGGTTCCTAATGAGCATAGAAGAGTGACATTTACTTCTGACCTAAGTGACATGTCATGACTATTGAGATTTCGAAGTTATTGAGGATAATATTGTGCTTTTGTGGTTTATGCATTATCCATAACACTCAGAACACATCTGGATGCATCATAGGAAGCAAATAATAATTTGTTGAATTGTAAATAAAATGCTAATATAAGTAATAACATGCGTTCAACAAATTATGCATTTCATTTGTGTGCTGCTCACAGGTTTGTCCCATGAAACTGGAACTCAGCCAATGATACATAATAGAGACCAGCAAGTTGTTTTTCCTTCTATAAGGACCAGACAGTAAATATCTTAGGCTTTTTTGGCCATTCAGTTCTCTGTCTTAACTGCTCAAGTTAATGTTGTAGCAGGGCAACAACCATAGACAGTTCTGAATCAGTGTGGCTGTGCTCAAATTAAACTCCATTCATAAAAGCAGGTGGCCAGGCAGAGAAAGACAAGTACCGTATGATTTCACTTACATGTGGAATCTAAAAACAAAGCAAAACAAAATGAACAAACATCAGTGAACTCAGAGACGCTGAGAAGTGATGGGTGGTCACCATGGTGGGAGCAGTGGGGGTGGGGCAGGCGGGTGGGGTGCAGAAGGGGGATGAGGCACAAAAATCTCAATCATCATATGAGTTGGTCATGGGGATGGAAGTGCAGCACGGAGAATATAGTCAGTGGCTCTGTAACATCTTCCTGTGTTGACAGATAGTAACTGCACTAGCTGGGGTGAGGATTTAATGTGTGTAACTGTTGAACCACTGTGTTGTATACTTGAAATCAATATAATGTGTTATATCAACTATACTACAATAAAAAATAACTCTTGGAAAAAAAAAAAAACAGGCAGCAGGCCAAATTTAGCCAGTGGGCTATAGTTTGCCTGTCCTGATATACAACTTTATTAGCTATCCTCTTCTATCCCATCCCAATAACTGTACCCTCCTTCTACGCCCAAAGTAACTACTATCCTCACTTCTGCACCTTAGATTAGTTTTACCTATAATTTGCATCTATAATGTAATAAAATAAAAATATATAAGTTGAATAAAACAGTATGTATGCAAAGTACTGTCCTCACTTCCACACCTTAGATTAGTTTTACCTACAATTTGCATCTATAATGTAATAAAATAAAAATATATAAGTTGAATAAAACAGTTTGTATGCCTCTTTATTTGGTTCATTTCATATAATCTTTATGAGATTTTTTCATGGTGAATATGAGAGTTTTTCATTCTTTTTAATTTTTATAATTGTATGAACATACCCCAGATTGCCCATTTTTCTTTTCCTGGACACTTCTGTTGTGTTCAGGTTTTGGTTATAAATAATTATGCTGCTACAATAATTATTTATTATGACCTTAGGAGCACACATATATCCATTTCTGTTGATTTTATTTTAGGAGTTAAATTGCTAGGCCAACTTTGAGACACTATCAAACAGTTTCAGAAGGAGTTTGTACTGATTTACATTCACACCATTAGGATGTGAGTGGTCCTGTTGATTCATATCTTTATCAATATTTGGTATTATCAGTATTTCCAATGTTAGCCATTCCTGTGGGTTTGTAGTCTGATTTTAGTATTCATTTGCATTTTCCCAACTAATGATATCATATAAATTTTTATATTTAATGGCACTTTGAATATAGCTTCTTGTAAGTGCCTGTTCCAAACTTTTCTCTATTTCTTCATTGCCTTTTTTGATTTTTCAGATTTTCTTATATATATAGGACACACATCCTCTTTTTAGTATTCACTTTCTTGAAAGTGCTGTTTGATGAACAGAATATCCTGTTTTAATTTAGAGCAAGCTGTTTTCCCTTTATATTTAGTGCCTTCTATGTTCTGTTAAAAAACAACCTAAATATATTATCCAATGTTGTTTATAGGAATTTAATGTTTTTTGTTGTTTATATTTAAATCTATAATCCATCTGGAATAGATTTTTGTTTATGGTATGAGGTGGAGGTCAAGTTTATTTTCTGAACATGAATATAAAATTAGCTCAGGATCTTTCATTGAAGAGACTGTTTTTTCCACATTGCTACATGGTAACATTTATTATAAATAGAGCATCCATGTACTTAATGTTTTTGTTTTGGACTCTATTCTATTTTATTACCCCATTTGTCTAATTCTGAGCAAAAAGCACATTGTCTTAATTATTGTAGCTCTTTAATAATTCTGATATTGAGTAGAGTAAGACTTCAAACTTTATTTTTTAAATTTGACTATGGATTTTAGAATCAGCTTGTTAATTAACACACACAGATGCATCACACAGAAGTTCTGAGATTTTGACAGGACTGCACTGAATCTTCAAACTAACTAGGTAAAATATTTCACAATACTTTAAAGTACTGAATCATCCAGTCCATGGGTTTAGTTTATCCTTCCATTTATTTAGGATTTATTTAATTTTAATTCTGTTTTATAGTTTTCAGGGTAGAGGTGTTTTACAGTTTCAGAAAATTTATTCTTAGGTGTTTGGTTTTTTTGTGTAATTTAAATGATAACCCTTTAAATCTACCCTTCTAAATGTTTGTTAATGGAATATATGAAAATACTTTTTGTATGGCGACATTGTATCATAAATCTTGCTAAATCCACTCACTAATTTAAAAGCTTATTTATTGATTTTTCTTGATATTCTACATAACCTATCAGGCTTTCTATAAATGACAGTATTCATATTTCTTCCTATTTATTCTATATACGTAAGCATGTGTGTGTGTGTGTGTGTGTGTGTGTGTGTGTGTGTGTGTGTAAATGTATGAGTTTCTTTTCTCTTACTGCACTGGCTTATTCCTTCTTTGTAATGTTGAGTAAAATTTGTTTTATAAATTTTTTTGTTTTTGTTTTTTATTCATTTTATTATCATTAATCTACAATTACATGAAGAACATTATGGTTACTAGACTCCCCCCTTCACCAAGTCCCCCCCCACAAACCCCATTACAGTCACTGTCCATCAGCATAGTAAGATGCTCTGGACTCACTACTTGTCTTCTCTGTGTTGCACATCCCTCCCTACGCCCCCACCACATTATACATGCTGATCAAAAGGCCCCCTTTCTTTTTCCCTGCCCCTATCCCTCCCTTCCCACCCCTCCTGCCTAGTCCCTTTCCCTTTGGTAACCGTTAGTCCATTCTTGGGTTCTGTGATTCTAAGGCTGATTTGTTCCTTCAGTTTTTCTTTGTTCTTATACTCCACAGATGAGTGAAATCATTTGGTACTTGTCTTTCTCTGCCTGGCTTATTTCACCGAGCATAGTACCCTCTAGCTCCATCCATGTTGTTACAAATGGCGGAATTGGTTTTCTTCTTATGGCTGAATAATATTCCATTGTGTATATCTACCACATCTTCTTTATCCATTCATCCATTGATGGACACTTAGGTTGCTTCCATTTCTTGGCTATTGTAAATCGTGCTGCAATAAACATAGGGGTGCATCTGTCTTTTTCAAACTGGGCTGCTGCATTCTTAGGGTAAATTCCTAGAAGTGGAATTCCTGGGTCAAATGGTATTTTTATTTTGAGATTTTTTAGGAACCTCCATACTGTTTCCACAGTGGTTGAACTAATTTGCATTCCCACCAGCAGTGTAAGAGGGTTCCCCTTTCTCCGCAACCTCGCCAACATTTGTTGTTGTTTGTCTTTTGGATGGTGGCGATGCTTACTGGTGTGAGGTGATATCTCATTGTGGTTTTAATTTGCATTTCTCTGATGACAAGCGATGCAGAGCATCTTTTCATGTGTCTGTTGGCCATCTGAATTTCTTCTTTGGAGAACTGTCTGTTCAGCTCCTCTGCCCATTTTTTAATTGGATTATTTGCTTTTTGTTTGTTGAGGTGCATGAGCTCTTTATATATTTTAGATGTCAACTCTTTATCGGATCTGTCATTTATGTATATATTCTCCCATACTGTAGGGTACCTTTTTGTTTTATTGATGGTGTCCTTTGCTGTACAGAAGGTTTTCAGCTTGATATAGTCCCACTTGTTCATTTTTGCTTTTGTTTCCCTTGCCCAGGGAGATATGTTCATGAAGAAGACGCTCATGTTTATGTCCAAGAGATTTTGCCTACGTTTTTTTCTAAGAGTTTTATGGTTTCATGACTTACATTCAGGTCTTTGATCCATTTGGAATTTACTTTTGTGTATGGAGTTAGACAGTGATCCAGTTTCATTCTCTTACATGTAGCTGTCCAGTTTTGCCAGCACCATCTGTTGAAGAGACTGTCATTTCCCCATTGTATGTCCATGGTTCCTTTATCGAATATTAATTGACCATATATGTTTGGGTTAGTGTCTGGTGTCTCTATTCTGTTCCACTGGTCTGTGGCTCTGTTCTTGTGCCAGTACCAAACTGTCTTGATTACTGTGGTTTTGTATTAGAACTTGAAGTTGGTGAGCGAGATCCCCCTCACTTTATTCTTCCTTCTCAGGATTGCTTTGGCTATTCAGGGTCTTTGGTGTTTCCACATGAATTTTTGAACTATTTTTTCTAGTTCGTTGAAGAATGTTGTTGGTAATTTGATAGGGATTGCATCAAATCTGTATATTGCTTTGGGCAGGATGGCCATTTTGATGATATTAATTCTTCCTAGCCATGAGCATGGGATGAGATTCCATTTGTTAGTGTCCTCTTTAATTTCTCTTATAGTTTTCATGGTATAGGTCTTTCACTACCTTGGTAAGGTTCATTCCTAAGTATTTTATTCTTTTTAATGCAATTGTGAATGGAATTGTTTTCCTGATTTCTCTTTCTATTAGTTCATTGTTAGTATATAGGAAAGCCACAGATTTCTGTGTGTTAATTTTGCATCCTGCAACTTTGCTGTATTCTGATACCAGTTCTAGTAGTTTTGGAGTGGAGTCTTCAGGGTTTTTTATGTACAATATCATGTCATCTACAAATAGTGACAATTTTACTTCTTCTTTACCAATTTGGATTCCTTGTATTTCTTTGTTTTGTCTGATTGCCGTGGCTAGGACCTCCAGTACTATGTTGAATAACAGTGGGGTGAGAGGGCATTCCTGTCTTGTTCCCAGTCTCAGAGGAAAAGCTTTCAGGTTTTCACTGTTGAGTATGATGTTGGCTGTGGGTTTATCATATTTGGCCTTTATTATGTTGAGGTATCTGCCCTCTATACCCATTTTGTTGAGAGTTTTTAACATGAATGGATGTTGAATTTTGTCGAATGCTTTTTCAGCATCTATGGAGATGATCATGTGGTTTTTGTCTTTCTTTTTGTTTATGGGGTAGATGATGTTGATGGATTTTTGGATGTTGTACCATCCTTGCATCCCTGGGATGAATCTCACTTGGTCATGGTGTCTGATCCTTTTGATGTATTTTTGAATTCGGTTTTCTAATATTTTGTTGAGTATTTTTGCATCTACGTTCATCAGGGATATTGGTCTGTAATTTTCTTTTTTGGTGGGGTCTTTGACTGGTTTTGGTATTAGGGTGATGTTGGCTTCATAGAATGAGTTTGGGAGTATTCCCTCCTCTTCTATTTTTTTGGAAAATTTTAAGGAGAATGGGTATTATATTTTCTCTGTATGTCTGATAAAAATCCGAGGTAAATCAAAAGTTTTTGATTACCACTTCAATTTCTTTGCTGGTTTGTTTAGATTTTGTGTTTCTTCCTTGGTCAGTCTTGTAAGGTTGTATTTTTCTAGGAAGTTATCCATTTCTTCTAGGTTTTCCAGCTTCTTAGCATATGAGTTTTCAGAGTAGTCTCTAATAATTCTTTGTATTTCTGTTGGGTCCGTCATGATGTTTCCTTTCTCATTTCTGATTCTGTTGATGTGTGTTGATTCTCTTTTTTTCTTAATACGTCTGGCTATAGGCTTATCTATTTTGTTTATTTTCTCAGAGAACCAGCTCTTGGTTTCATTGATTTTTTTCTATTGTTTTATTCTTCTCAATTTTGTTTATTTCTCCTCTGATCTTTATTATGTTCCTCCTTCTGCCGAGTTTAGGTCTCATTTGTTCTTCTTTATCCAATTTCGATAATTACCCAATTTCGACGTTAGACTATTCATTTGGGTTTGTTCTTCCCTCTTTAAATATGCTTGGACTGCTATATACTTTCCTCTTAAGACTGCTTTTGCTGCATCCCACAGAAGTTGGGGATTTGTGTTTTTGTTGTCATTTATTTTCGTATATTGCTGGATCTCCATTTTAATTTGGTCATTGATCCATTGACTATTTAGGAGCGTGTTGTTAAGCCTCCATGTGTTTGTGAGCCTTTTTGCTTTCTTTGTACAATTTATTTCTAGTTTTTTACCTTTGTGGTCTGAAAAGTTGGTTGGTAGAATTTCAATCTTTTTGAATTTACTGAGGCTCTTTTTGTGGCCTAGTATGTGGTCTATTCTGGAGAATGTTCCATGTGCACTTGAGAAGAATTTGTATCCTGTTGCTTTTGGGTGTAGAGTTGTATAGATGTCTATTAGGTCCATCTGTTCTGGTATGTTGTTCAGTGCTTCTGTATCCTTACTTATTTTCTGTCTGGTGGATCTGTCCTTTGGAGTGAATGGTGTGTTGAAGTCTCCTAAAATGAATGCATTGCATTCTATTTCCTCCTTTAGTTCTGTTAGTAGTTGTTTCAATATGCTGGTGCCCCTGTGTTGGGTGCATATATATTTATAATGGTTATATCCTCCTGTTGGACTGAGCCCTTTATCATTATGTAATGTCCTTCTTTACCTCTTGTGACTTTCTTTGTTTTGAAGTCTATTTTGTCTGATACTAGTATTGCAACACCTGCTTTTTTCTCCCTATTGTTTGCATGAAATATCTTTTTCCATCCCTTGACTTTTAGTCTGTGCATGTCTTTGGGTTTGAGGTGAGTCTCTTGTAAGCAGCATATAAATGGGTCTTGTCTTTTTATCCATTCAGTGACTCTATGTCTTTTGATTGGTGCATTCAGTCAATTTACATTTAGGGTGATTATCGATAGGTATGTACTTATTGCCATTTCAGGCTTTAGATTCGTGGTTACCAAAGGTTCCAGGTTACTTTCCTTACTATCTAAGAGTCTAACTTAACTCACTTCAAATGCTCTTACAAACACAATCTAAAGGTTCTCTTCTATTTCTCCTCCTTTTCGTACTCCTTCATTCTTTACATGTTAGGTATCAACTTCTGTACTTTTTGTCTATCCCTTGATTGACTTTAGGGATAATTAATTTAATTTTGCATTTGCTTCATAATTAGCTGTTCTACTTTCTTTACTGTGGTTTTATTACCTCTGGTGACAGCTATTCAACCTTAGGAACACTTCCATCTATAGCAGTCCCTCCAAAATAGACTGTAGAGATGGTTTGTGGGAGGTAAACTCTCTCAGCTTTTGCTTATCTGGAAATTGTTTAATCCCTCCTTCAAATTTAAATGATAATCTCACCGGATAAAGTAGTCTTGGTTCCAGGCCCTTCTGCTTCATGGCATTAAATACATCATGCCACTACCTTCTGGCCTGTAAGGTTTCTGCTGAGAAGTCTGATGTTAGCCTGATAGGCTTTCCTTTGTATGTGACCTTATTTCTATCTCTGGCTGCTTTTACCAGTCTGTCCTTATCCTTGATCTTTCCCAGTTTAATTACTATGTGTCTTGGTGTTGTCTTCCTTGGGTCCCTTGTGTTGGGAGATCTGTAGATCTCCATGGCCTGAGAGACTATCTCCTTTCCCAGATTGGGGAAGTTTTCAGCAACTACCTCCTCAAAGATACTTTCTATCCCTTTCTCTCTCTCTCTCTTCTTCTGGTATCCCTATAATGTGAATATTGTTCTGCTTTGATTGGTCGCACAGTTCTCTCAATATTCTTTCATTCTTAGAGATCCTTTTTTCTCTCTGTGCCTCAGCTTCTTTGTATTCCTCTTCTCTAGTTTCTATTTCATTTATTGTCTCCTCCACTGTATCCAACCTGCTTTTAATAACTTCCATCGTGCTCTTCAACGATTGGATCTCCGACCTGAATTCATTCCTGAGTTCTTGGATGTCTTTCTGTACCTCCATTAGAATGTTGATGATTTTTATTTTGACCTCCCTTTCAGGAAGAGTCACAAGGTCCATATCATTTAAATCTTCTCAGAAGTTGTATTAATAATTTTACTCTGGACAAGGTTCCTTTGGTGTTTCATATTTGTATATGGCGCCCTCTAGTGTCCAGAAGCTCCATTCTGGAGCTGCTCAGCCCCTGAAGCAATGTCGGGGGTCGCAGGGGAGCGGTACTGGTGCCTGGGGGGAGGAAAAAACTGTTTCCCGCCTCGCAGCTGCTCTGCCTGTCTCCACTGCCTGAGCCAGTGGGCCGAGCACACAGGTATAACTTTTTATCCTGGAGCAGCTGGATATGGATCCCTGCTTTCCACAAGCAGCCGGAATCCCAGTCTCCTCAGGAACTCTGCCTGTATTAACTTTCCAACCCGGTAGTCATGTGAGTCTCATGAAAGCACCATGAAATGTAGGTTTGTGCTCCCAGCAGCGATCTCCAGAGCTATGTATTCAGCAGTCCCAAGCCTTCCACTCCCTCCTTGCTCCATTTCTCTTCCTTCCACCAGTGAGCTGGGGTGGGGCAAGGGCTCGGGTCCCGCTGAGCCACAGCTCTGGTACGTTACCCTGTTCACTGAGGTCTGCTCTTTTCTCCAGGTGTGTGCAGTCTGATGCTGTCCTCTTTCCTTTGTTCTCTCAGGATTAGTTGTGCCAACTATATTTTCTAATTATATCCAGTTTTAGGAGGAAGCCTCTATCTCTCCTCTCATGCCGCCATCTTAAATCCATCTCCTTGTTTTATAAATTGCATTAGGGAATGTTCCTCATTTGCCTATTCTCTTGAAGAGTTTGTGTAAAGTTGGAGCCTGTAAGTTAGAGATTCAAGTCAGTTGTTCTGTTTTTTTCTCTCTTCCCTCCTTCCCTCCATCCCTCCTTTCCTTCCTCCCTCCCTCCCTCCCTCCCTTCCTTCCTTCCTTTCTTCCTTCCTCCCTTCCTTCTTTTTTTCCTATTGTGTGTCTTTGTAGTGGTTTATAAATACGAGTATAATGTATGTAATATCTGTGGGATTACTGAGCCTTTCTTTTTCTTTCATTACTATTCTAAGTTGTGTTTTTTAGACATTTGTTCATTTCATATACATTTTAAAAATATTGGCATCAGGTTTAAAAATTTTTCTTTTACCTTATTAAAAGTGGTGTAAGATCAGTAATGACATCACCTCTTCATTCCTGACATTGATTTTTTTTTTATCCTTTTCCTTAGGTATAATTGAATATTCTTGCCATTCAAGTTTATTAGTCTTTCTGGTGAGTTAACTTTTGTGTTTTTGTCTTATTTATTGAATGATGGCTTTTTAAGTAAATTTTTGCACCTGTATGTATTTTTTCACCTATTATATTTAAAACTTTTCTTCTGAATTCTGGAGAGAGATACTTAAATAATTGTTCTCATCCTTTCTTTTATTTCCTAATATATGCATTGTATACTGAAAACTTCTCTATAAGCTTGGTTTTAGTTGTATCTCCAAATATTGGTTTGTTGGAGAAGAAATGGCAAAGAGAGCTATGTATAAGGACTTAGTGATGGAAAGGAAACATAAAATGGTGAGACTTAATTTACGGAGGATGAAGCTGCATAATAGACCCTACTAGTGGGTTATCAGAAGCATACTTATATGTACATAATTAATGTTACAATTCTTCTAATTTATCACTACTCTATCTACTATTATTTATTCAAAATTGCTTCTGCTTTTGGGGAAACTTAACAAAGGAAAAAATTAATACTGTTTACAATAATTATGCTCTTATTGCCATTATGCTCTTAAACCCAGTGAGCTACACATCACTCTAAGATGTAAATTTTTCTACAAGTTATAAAATAAGTCACAGAAATATCTTTCCTTCAGTGAAATATTTCATCCTCTTCCTCCAATTTTGAGCCTCCTTTTTTATATCTTATGTCAGAAGAACTTTGGGAGGGGAGAAAGGGTTGAAAATTTCTAGATAAAAAGTCACCAAATTTACTACCAATTCTGTCTTCTTTTGATCTTTTAAATCTTATGATCTTCATTATCTGCCCTTGAGGACTTAAGAATCTGAGTTTGTACTTCAGACCTTAGAATCCATTTCAAGTCCAGAAACCATAGATTATAATACCAGAAGTAATTCCTACATATAAAGCAGAACAAATGGAAAATGTATTATATAACATTAAGGGAGTGAGAGTTATCACAAGGCAGTCCAAATTAACAATGGAGGGACAACAGTAGACTACAAGATTTCTTAAAGATTGGCTCAAATCATAAGAATAAAGGGAAAATGTTTTTCCTCAGAGCAGAATGTATGTTACTTAAGAGGGAATCTACTAAAGCTTCCTAATTTCAGTTGATCATTCTCCTTTTTATTTTTTATTTTCCATACTTTAACTTTGCTTAACACAAAGATCATTTTATAATTTCCTATATAGACTCTCTTCCCTGTTCTTATATCACACACCCCTTGCTTCAGTTATACTAGCCATATGCAATTTCTTGGCATATCAGGCGGTGTCATATTTAATTGACTTCATAGTGTTGTGTGCTGGGCCTGGAAGGCCCTTTACATCATTATTACACATTCTTCTTAGTCCAAGTAGTCACCTCCTCTAATAATTCTTTGAGTCTCCAATAGGATTTAGATGTTTTCTTCAGTGTCCATATGGCTTCTTGAATATAATTCTGTGATAATACTTCTCATTCATTATTATTTTATTTTATGTCCCTGCCACTAGACTGACTATACAAGCTATTTGAGAGGTCAGCAATGTTTCTTATGTGATCTTGTATTACCTCCACTAGGAAAAAGCCTAAGGAAGGAAAGAAGACAGGAAGGAAGGAAGGCCATCTCTGTCTAAGTCATTGCATGGTCAGACTGGCTACTCTGTGTTTGAAAAAACAGCATGAGGAAAGCTTTATGGATTTGTGTGGTCTTTACACTATATATGATGGGGTTCAGCACTGGGGAAAATAGGAAATGGTGACTTGACATCAATGTATGGACGTATGGAGGAGCATTATAACCAAAGCAATGTATCAATACCAAAAGGACCCAGGGGATATAGAAGATGGAAAAAGCACCAGTGTAAGAAACACAGGTGCCAAAATTCTGAGAAGTCCCAGAGCTGTACCTAGCCACATTTTGAGTCTGAGGCAAAATGAAAAATGTGTACTCCCATGTACCTGTTTTAATATGTTTTTTAATAGTTAATATTTTCTGGAACAATAAACTACTTAAAATATTGCTTCTTCTCTGGGGAAGCGATGCTGAGAATGGACTTAATGAATAGCACATAGGAGAAAAATCCAGGGAATATCAATACCTGATGTTAGAATGAAAGCAACTAAGCTGCAAATGCTGTTGACCTTGGTACTTGAGCAAGAACACTTAGTCACTTCAGTGTGGTGGCATTAGGAGTGAGAAAGCACATTAAGACCATAGGAGGATAACCTCTTATGGAGCAAGAGCGAAGGCATTAGGTTGACCAGCATTTGTATAAAATTCACCACACCAACTTTGATGGTTCTAGAACTGGTTCAGATCATGGCATGTCTTAGGGAGTCGTGGATGACAACAAAGCAGTCAAAAGCCATGGCCAAAAGTGCAGACGATCCTGTGAGGGTAAATCCATGTGGGAACATCTGCACAATGCGGGCATCCAGGCTGATGATCCTGGCATTGAACTGCGGACACCTGATGTTGCGGTAAGAGAAGAAATAGTGATGCCATGTCAGTGGTGGAAGGTATAGAAAAGAAATAGAACATGGCTCATGAAGGCTGTAGTGTCTCATCACCACATACAGGATAGTCCTCTTCCTCAGAAGGGTGACCTCACAGAGGGAGGAAAAAGGGATGGAAAACCAGACTGGAAAACTTCTAGCCCTGGAACGCTGGTCAGGAAGAAAGTTGCAGAAGTGTAGTTATCAATGGATAGCATGGTGGACTGCATGAGACGGTGCTTCCCTTCAGTAAATTCCTGCAATGACACATTTCATTGAGTTAAAGCTACTCTCTGTTAGGCATTTTGATAGTTGTTTTAATTATTATATATCATGTAGTCCTTACAGCTGTTTTAGAGGTAGCTTTTATCTATCTTGATTTTGTAGAGGTAGACAGAGGTGCAGGCAGGCTAAGTTAATTCATTAAACACAAGTAAAAGCAAGTATTGCTGACTCAGAGCTTTCACTCTTCCTACTACATTGTGTCTAACACACTCTATGAGCAGCAGGGCTGAAACTAGGGTGAGTTAAGTAAGACCTTTGCTTTGGGTATGAAAATAAGAAGGGTGCTTAAAAAAACTCAGCAACCAGATAAATAACATTTTAAATGCGATATTTAAAGAATAAAAATAAATGCAAAAATCCATGATGAACAGAACACCAAAATTCTGAATAAATCCCAGAGCTGCACCTAGCCACATTTTGAGTCTGAGACAAAATGAAAAATGTGTACTCCCATGTACCTGTTTTAATGTGTTTTTCAATATTTAATATTTTCTGGAACAATAAACTACTTAAAATATTGAAAAATTTAAAAGTGATTGAATTAAATTTCAAAACTGTATTTTAAATTTAAATATTTTATTTATTCCAAAATAGAATTTATGATAACTTGCCTCAGCTAAAGTTAACGAAAGGTTATTTAGAATTCTCAGTTAGTCAAAAGAAAATTTTCAATATGGCAATTTTCTCAGTTGAAAATGGAGAAAAACGAGAAGTGGATTTTGAAAATAGTGTTGATGAGTTTGCTTCCATTAAAACTAGGGGGGCACATTTTCCCTTTTGCTTCAGGCACTAATACAGCATGGCATGGCACTGGTCTGTATTTAAAATTTTGATATTTTATTGATCATGGATTTAAAAAATAATTTTGATTTAAAACATATTGCATTAAAACATTAGTTATGAGTACTGAAGTTTTTGATCTCCCCCAAATTTGCCTTCTCCTCACTCTAGTCTTGGCCCTTAGCAATTGCTGTTCTTGATATGATTCTCCCTCCCAACATGAATGAGGCTATGAAGAATTTTCATAATGAGTTTCAGGGTCAAGTTTGAGTACTCATGTTTATTTTAAACTTCTAGAGAGTTTCTGCAGGATTTTTCTCCCCACTCACTTCCATTTCTATCTCCCTCCCTACAAAGCCTAGAAAAGCAGAAAAGAGATATTCTTCCTCTTCCAAATGTCTCCTCCACTTTTTCCCATCTCTTGATGACCCTAGTTCTCACCTTTGCATCTACACCTCTTTTCTTCGTCTCTTTAACCTGCTGTTCATAGGACCCTCTCAGAGAGAAATGCTTTCTGAGAAACTTTGTGGGGGAAAATTACAGCCCTTTCTGGCAAAAGCAAAGTACCATTAAGTGGCTTTCCCAGATGACTGATTTATCAAGAGCAGAATCCCTGGCGCCAATGGGGCCTCCTAATCTACAACAGAGAAAAGTACATGAATATCCTCAGGCACATGATACACTTGAGGAAAACCTCACTAAAGTAAATTCTTGCTCAGACATAAACCAAATCTTTCTTGTTCTGTATTAAGCCCACTGGAGGGCAAAGGAAAGGAAGCAATGTAATTGAGTATCTCATACAAGCTGGCATAGGGAAGATCTACATACACTACCTAATATTAATTTAGGATTTCATTCGTTTCATTCTGCATTAAAAGAAAGACTCATTAAACTAAGCAGAAGGAAGTAAGCCCTTAGTAAATTTTTTTTTCAATGAATTTAGGAAGGAAAAAAAAGAATGAAAAAAGACCAAAAGAAAGCATGAAAACAAGTCTTCAATATATAGAATTTTTTGGCATTTTCTGAAAGGATGACCATCATTTTTGACCAGTTACAGTGTGCTGTATTTTATGGCTTAATTTATTCATCCATTTGTAGCTGTTTCAATAAACAAATTGATTTTAATTTAATGATTATTCTGGGTACTTACCATGTAGGGCACTGTTCTCACAGTGAGGCCTGATAATGAGGTAAACAGATACATTAAATTTATTTAAACTTGCTTTGGTGCTTGGATCTCAAGGAGGAAAAGGGAAAAAATGAGAAAGGGGACCAAGCAGAGGGTGTGTATGGTTAAGACTCAGAAGATGAAAGAATCTAAGAAAAGGTTGTGGCTGGAGCCCAGGGAGGCAATGATGAGCATGGCAGGAGAGAAGCCTGGGGATAAGGAAAGCCCATGTGAAGGTTCTCATTTTATTCTCAAACAAGAGAAAGCAGCAGAGGGATTTAATCACGGAAGAGACATGCACACATCTGCAAGTTAAAAAGATTAATTGTTGCTCTTTCAATAACCAATTAGAAGACAAAAGTTTAAGCATGGAACAGGAGTGTGGGGCATCTTTTTCATCATTTTATTATAGTGCAAATGGAAGGTCAAGCTGTCTTTTTTCCCCAGATTTATTGAGAAACATTTGACATACATCACTGTATAAGTTTTAGGTGTACAACCTCATGGTTTTATTTACATAATGCTGTAAAATGATTATAATGGGTTTAGTTAATATTCATCGTTTCATGTGGACATAATAAGAAGAAAAGGAAAAAAATGTTCTGCTAAAGTTGAGAACACTTAGGATCTCTTCCACTAACAACTTCCTATACATCATACCACAGCTGAACTATATTGATTGTGTTATACATTACATCCCTAGTGTAACTCCAGGGAGGGGAAATCCCAGGGCAAATTAGCTTTGAAACCAAAATCAGTCAAAGGGACAAATAAAGTTTAAAACCCATTTATTGTTTACAAGCCATCGTCCCATGTCTCTCTCTCCACTGCTGCAGCAGAAGCGAGAGAAACCGCCCCCCAAACTCCAAGGTTGAGATAAGCCCTCCTCACCCATGTAATTACCCACTGATATGGAGATGGACTACTTCTCTCCACCCCTTGGAAACACCTGTCCATCAGTGGACACATAGGTTGCTTGCATCTCTTGGCTATGGTGAATAGTGCTGCTTGAACATGGGGGTGCAGATATCTTTTCAGAGTCTCAGATTGTTGAAGTAACTTGATTGAGGTGATACAAGAAGCAAATGGGAGAAGGGTTCAAATTGACTTATCTGGAGCTAAAGCCCAAGTTCTTTCTACTGGCCAAAGTTACTCTTCGATGCTCTCCATAAAAATAAGCCCAATTTTCTTTGATGTTTATGTTAATGAGAAGAACACATAACCTCACATTCTTTTGTTTCATATATGTTGGATTGATTTGCAAGTAGGCTGTGGAGCAATAAACTTCCATAAGGCAAGAACTATGTTTGAGTCCTAACGCATCCACACTGATTCCTTTTGGATGATCAGGAAATACATGTTTGCTTATATTTTCTCACTTCCTTGTCCCTCCTCCATTCATCAGAGAATATAGTCTCACAAGTCCTTCCTTTTAATTCCGTGTTTTCTCCAAATGTAAAGTTGAGTCTCAAGAGCAATCTTCCAAAACCAGGAAGTATCTTATTTATGTCCTGAGAGGCACATCAGGAAGGAGATAAAACAAAAGTTCATGATTCTTGGGATATCTTTAAAATTTCTTTTAAATATAAAAAAACATAAGAACATTTTGCAACTTCATGTTTGTGTTTCAATGCCATAGCTGTTTGATTTTCCTAGAATCAATGATAAGAAATGCATTGATTTAAAGATAATGAAACTATAGATAGCTTTGTACATTTCTTACTAAAATTTTATTTCTAGAAAGAGACTTCAAGAAGAGGAAAATATATGTAATTTTTAACTGTTTTGATGGAAATTTCTAAGGTCCTTTTCAACAAAATATACCAACCTATATTTCTATTAACAGGATAAAAATAATTTTCACCTCATTACTAGATGGAAGATAACATTCATTTCCTGTCATCACTAATTTGACAGGTGAAGATATTTTTTTACTATTATCTTGTTCTCATAAACATAGGTAAGCTCAATATTTATTATCAATCACAACTCTCAGGTTGCTCCTGTTCTGGGCTTCCTTAAGATTGCTCCTTTCCCTTCTGGAGAGCTGCTGACCTCCGGGCCACTGGTTCACAGAGATGACTTTGTGACGATGGTCATGGCAAACTTTCTGCATGTATGTCCCCAGGTCAGAGGGGTAGTTGGGGTGGTTGTGATGCTGTCCCCTGGGTTCAGGGGTCTTTTCCACAACATCCTTGAATAACCTGGTCTCTGATCTGTTTGGTTCTGACTCCATAGATGATGGGGTTGAGCATGGGAGGTACCAGTAGATAGAGATTAGCCAACATGACGTGTACCACTGGGGGCACATGCTGTCCAAAGCGGTGTGTGAGGAAAGTAAAGAGGGCTGGGATATAAAAAGCCAAGATGACACAACTATGGGAAGCACATGTGCCAAAAGCCTTGAGTCGAGCCTCCCCAGAAGGCAACCTCAGAACAGTTCTCAAAATCATCACATAGGATATACTGATGACAATTATATCAAAACCAACCACAGAGAAGGCCACAAGGAGCCCATATGCACGATTTACTCTAGTATCGGCACACACCAGCTTCAGCACAGCCATGTGCTCACAGTATGACTGGGGAATGACATGGTTGGGGCAGAAGGGCATCTTGGAGACCATAAAGCAGAAGGGGCTCACCCACAGAAGCCCTCTCGCCATCACAGCTGCTCCGAGCTTGCCCACTACACATGGCTTCAGGATACTAGAGTGGTGGAGTGGGAAGCAGATAGCCACATAACGGTCCAAGGCCATAGCCATGAGCACCCCAGACTCCACGGAGGAAAAGGCATGGATGAAAAACACCTGGACGAGACAGGCATGGTATTCAATCTCATGAGCATGAAACCAGAGTATAGCCAGCATTTTAGGTTGGGTGGAAGAGGAGAGGACCAGGTCAGTGATAGCCAGCATGGCCAGAAAAAGGTACATGGGCTCATGCAGGGTGTGGTCAGTTCGGATTATATGAAGGATGGTGATATTACCCACGATAGCCACAACGTACATGGCACAGAATGGAAAGGCAATCCAAAATTGGGAATTCTCAAGTCCTGGGATGCCAAGCAGGATGAAGGACACAGGATGAGAAGAGCTGTTCCCAGAAGCCAGCATCATGAGATGGTCAACTTGTTCTCCATTCATCTACTTCCTGCAGGAGATACCAGAACAATATTGTTTATAATCTTTTGGAAGGAACAATGGAATCATAGGCATTTGGGTTTAATGGTAACCTAGAATAATTTCAAATAGTGTTAGTAAATAAAATTTTGTAATGTGAAGTAATGCTATTCCGTATTATTTATTCTTAATTATATCATTCAAATTGGGGTGAGAACATACTAGGCGCAAGCATGAGTTCTTCGTAAGAATCAATCTTTGTCTTGAAAGTAGAACCGGCTAAGGGAAAACTATCTTGACAAATACTGTCATAGTAATTCTTGCCCTTCGTCCCTTGGTACCAATAACTGATTTGTTTAACCTTTCTGTTGGTCCTTTTCATCCCTCTTTTTCAGCCACTTGGGCAGATTTTCAGCGTAGGAAGCAGGCTTGGGAAACCTTTTGGCTGAAGAGCACAGCAATGTATGTAGAGATGTAGAGTTAGCTTTGACTCTAGGGCAGTTACGACGGGGATTTGGGCTGGAAGATAACTGACTGACCAGTTGTGCACCTGTAAATAAAACTATTGTCTTTAGTGTATGGCCCCTCCAGGATTAGGGAGTCCTTGAACTTGTTTCTGCAATAGTCGGCTCACAAATATTTTAGACTGTGGGTCATATAGTCTCTGTTGCAACTAGGCAGCTTAGCCATTATAGTGGGAAAGCAGCCATAGTCAATATTATATGTGTGATTGTGCTATATTCCCCAAAAAACCTTTATTTGCATAACAGGCTGCAAGCTGGATTTGGTTAGCAGGCTATAATTTTCGACCTTCTGCCCGACATGACCAATTTTCATGAAGTCATCCCTGAACAGTGCACCATTCTTAACATCTCCCAGGCACAAAATGGGAGCTTAACAAACATTTGCTGAAGAAAATAACAAATAAATACCATCATTCAGTACAGTGGACTTATTAACTGTTAACGGTACCTTAAAATGTTCTGATAGAAAGCTCTGAACGCTCCTATGGCCCTACACCCACCAGACAGTTGTGTCCATTTCTCATAGTAGAGGTCTCCTTGCTGGTCAGTGCATGACTGTTTTAACTCCACTCTCTATGGCTCAGCAGCACCTGGAAAACCAGAAGTAAGCCATCTTTTTTCCTTCACTGGGCCCTGGTGAAGGTGTGCTAAAGATTCCATCTCTCAAATCGTATAATAATCTCTTCAATTAATTATGAAAAGCATTGCTGTTTTTGCAGATATAACACTATAACTTCTTACATTTTATTGTTTCTAAACCTCACAAAACCTCTGCAAGCTTATTTTACAGTGAGAAAAATAGAGCTAAAGGTACTTGTATGATTTGCCCAATATCACATGATAAATTAGTGCCAGTGCACAACTCCACACCACTGTTCTTGGTGGAACACACCACTGCCTCCATTAGATAATGATTGGTTGAGAAGTGGCCCCTGGTTGAGAAATGAAGATTGTTGTCCTATCATGGTTACAGCAGATGTGAACAGGACTTGCCTGAGTTATAGATAGAACTATCTTTGAACCTGGAGCCCCTGACACTGCCCTGGACTGACTCTAGAATACCCTTTGGGTTGGTCTTCTGGCATCTCTGGGTTTGGGCTGCTTTATCAAGATGGCGTCTTTGTTAGCTCCTTACCAGGAGCCTTAGTGGAGAGCTCACCTGTTGTACTTACTCCTTTAGGGGTGGTGACTCTTCTCAACCTGAGGGCACAGACTCACATTGTCTGGCCCTTTCAAGAGCCAGGGTCTCTCCTTTCCTCCATCTACATCACAGACTCTGATGTTTTCAGAGACTGGAGATCCTCCCTATGTGATGCCTGTGAGCTTCCTCACTCCCTTCTTTGCCTCTGATTTTCTGCTCCCAGATGTTCTTTTTTGGGTGGACAGAGGAGGAGTGGAGCTGCCCTGAGACCCAAGTTTGTGGCTGGGGCTGGGGCCCTTGACAGGTGCCTCTTTCCTGTCTGCACTTTCACTGCTGTCCATGAATTCTCATGCCCTCACTTATCAGCAATTCCCTTGTTCTTTTTACCCTCAGACTTATGAACTCAACACATGCAAAGTTAAGGCCACAAGTCATATGAATTGGATGGGACAGAATGTTAGGCAACCCTCGGTCACTTTTGGCAGTGTGAGAGGTTTTCAGTTATCATTCTGAGGGAAAGCACAGGGCGTCAGCTTGCTGGTGGATTGAGGGATGGAAATGTGCCTTCCTTAAAGGGTAGGGATAGGCAGGTGGTATAATTTCCCTTCTTGCTCACCTTTCCTTCCCCCTTTCCTTGGTTTAAATATGTCTGCACCCCCACCCACCACAGTGAGAACTCCTGTGAGCACAGGACATAGGAAAGCAAAGTTAGGTCACCTTTTATAAGCATTATGAGTGGGGCGATCCCACACCGAACTTCAGATTCAGTTTTTCTATATCCTAAAATACAGTCTAACTTGTGAGAACTCAGTGTAGCTTTTGGTTCAGGAAATATGTTCACAAGAACTATGTTTTCACAGTTCTGGAGCTCAGCTTTCATCTGTGAGTAGGGGTTTGAGTCAGTGATTGGTACCACTGGCTCTGCGGGTGCTCACTTAGTCCAGTCGTGATGTGAAAATAGTTTGTCCATCAGTTCAACCATGTTGCTCAAGGCTGAAGGGAGAAAAGATACAATGGGCTTTGATCTTGCTATGGAAAAGCTTCAGGGAAATGTAGACTGTGTTCTCACTTGGGGGTATCTAAACTAAAGTGTAGCAAGTAATGCTGGAGTTTGTGGGGGGTTCAGATCCAGCATCCTTTATGGCAGGATTGTGTATGGAGGCTGTGTTCTTACTTCTCTAGAGTTTCTCTGAATTGCACCGTGAATCTTCTGTCCATCTCAGAAGGAAACTCAGTCATCATGAAGTTCTGGACCTGGACCCCCCATGAGTCAGGCCACCCCGCAGTGTGTTGCCTTGCCTTTCCTCTTCTTGGAGCCCCTGTGAGTCCTACTGCTCTCTGGGAAGGGCAGAGATGACTGGGGGACAGGGAACCACTCACCCTGAGCTCTGCTTTATCTTGAACCATACGCAGCTGTATCTGGCTCCTGGGATTCTTTTAGCAGAGACTATAGATTAGGGCCTATTTAAAGACTTATTCAAATTGACATTCCCTTCTCCTGGTTATTAATTATCCCCCTCCTTCTGAGCTCCACTGCCTCATATTCTGAATGGTCTCCTCTGAGACTGGAAGCTAAATCTGGAAGTGTTAACCTGTTAACTTTCCTCTCTCCTCTGGATACACAAATGCTAAAGCCAGGGATTTGAATGTTTGTGCAAGAATGTGTGTTGTTGAGATTATATGGTTGTGAGCTTATCCATATGCATGTATATTCTGTTGGTCAGAATTTATTTGTAATTGAAGGGATATTTTATGCCATAGGAAAGTGTGTCTATGTCATGTACCTGAACATACGTATCTGAGAGATATTTTAATAAATATGTGTGTAAGACACTGGATATGCATGTGAATTTATGTATAATGGTGTGTGTAAGTGCCAATATAAGTAAGAATTTTCATTAAGTATCCATATTTAATGTGATAGTACTTGCTATGGGTACAAGGCCATGGGATAAGCATGCTTTGTGGAGCTGTTTGCTAGCTCCTGATCTCATCATGTGAGATTACATTTCAGCGCGTATACATACATAAAATGTGTATATGAAAGCTGTGTGGGTTTGATGAGGGTTCTGACAATCCATTTGTGCTTTAATATGTACCAAGGTCGATATGGTTTGGAGGCACTCCCACTTCTAAGTAGTCTGGACAAGGAAAAGGGCTCCAGGATTGGAGTCTTGTCATAGTTTTTTAAAAACCGTTGTTAGGCTGGAAGGTCCTCCTCCTCAGCCTGACAGCTAAAACCAATGCAGAGTTTCCGCTCTCAGTCCTCATGTAAAGGCCCTACTAGAATTCTCTAATTCATTTTTCCTCAGTATTTCCTGATGTGCGAGATGTCAAGTGAAGATTTGAGAGAAAAGCATTTAAATAGAGAAAGTAAAGATTGACTTGCAAAGAGTGCAGAGCAGTCAGACTTCAGAGGCTGTTCCTCACAAATCCAAAACCCAACATCCATTTACAGGGAACAAATCACATACAAAGAGTCACGAAGCTTATCAGGTCTACATTAATCTGCTTATGGTGGATTGTGATCATCATATTCACAAAGCTCATGGTTAATTTTAAGATATAAGCATAACAAAAATCAGGGAGTTATATTTACAGGAAATATTCAAGTTTTTAAATTAAGGTATCATTGAATCAAGGTTTTATTATTTGGGGATGAGGCTGATATTATAGTTTTGGATTCATCTCAGGTTTCAAATTGATTTTCTGTGTCTCCTTCTAACTGTGGTAGATGAAACACTCAGTATGATCAAAGTAGAAGAGAGTGTCAGGTTCTTCTTTCTCTTCTTCATTTTACTTTTCCTGAGAAAATCTTTTCTCCAAACAAAATGTGACATCTAGGGACAGGACCAAAGTTTCTTCATCTGTGGAATCTTCCACAGCCTCAAATGACTTGGTGGCTCCAAGTAGATGTGACACCCAGGCTCTTGTGAAATCTGCTTGTTAGGACAGCCACAATGTTTTTTGAGTTTGGTCAGGCATGGCTTGCTGAAATGAGTGTATAATGGAAAGATCAGTCTTTTCCTGTTGGATCTTTTTAAAGGCCCTTCATGATTTGTGTTTTTCACAAGCTAAGCTGTCTGCAGGATGCATTGAGGACTTGTTTACCTGGCTCACAGCCCTGCTCTGAACCCTAGTCTCTATGTACAAAGGTTTCAGGGCAGTATGGGGAACCCAGTTAAGGTTGGTTACTGTAAAACTTCTAGCCACACCAATCTGTGAGTTTTGTTTCTTAGTATTGCAAAGGCCGAGACAGAGAATAAAATTTGGAAGGAAAGTTCTGATGGAAGAAAATGTTGAGGATATTGACATGAGCCTCCTGGGCCACCTCAATATAGCTGTGTACAGGTCCACAGCCTCATAGTTCTTAGATCCTCACTTCGGTTGATCTTTATCTCCACTGTACTTTAATCAATCACATATGGACATGGTCGGGACTTTGTAACAGCTCAAAGCTATTCTATCTCTGAATTCTTGAGCATCTCACTCCTAGTACATCATCTTATCTTTCTCATGCTTTTACTCATTCCATGTTTTCTACATCATCAGTTCCTCTAACATTGTATATTTTTTCTTTCACTCTTCCATAGAAGTTCTTTGCTATAAAATCTAGTCCTCATAGTTCATCATTTCAACCATATTCATATGAATAACCTCAATACCTACTTACTGATCATAGCTACCATTGAAAACATCGAAATATCATTATGTCCTGCTGCCCCAGTGCCACTGAGCAGCTGAGAGAAACAATATCACCCATGGTCAGATTGGTGCCATTGCAGGTTCGTGGTTACCTGGGCCTTCAGAACAACCCAAACTAGTGTTGTATTTCTCTCTCTTTAATTGTACAGGGCCATGATGTTAGACAACTTTGATAATGGATCTCTCTAGCTAAGTGTATTGTGCAAATTCTTCCCCCTAAGTTATAGAAACTTTTTTGTTACTTTTTGTATCTGGTCCAGTAGAAGAATTTACAACCATGAAGCTGAAGACTAAACTTCGTTTTACTTGACCTGTCAAAGTGTAATCCCAGAGGGCTTTTCCCACCTCATTTCTTCTTACTCACCTAAGCATGGTGTTCTCAGCAGCATCCAGGGCTCATTAGTACATTCAATTAAGGAGATCACATCTATCTTGTTAGAGGGGAAATATCAAGGTCTATGTTGTGCCTTCTTTAGTCTTCAGAACCTTGTTGATGTCAGCATTGTAGCAAAGGTCCTAGACACTGTAAAAAGCCAAGAAAATGTTTGTGCACTGATTGGACAATTGGTATGGGTCAAATTGTGTTCTCCCCTAATTCTTATGTTGTAGTTCTAGCCCCCAGTATCTCAGAATATGACCTCATTTTGAAATATGGTCATTGAGATATAATTAGTTAAGATGAAGTTATACTGGAGTAGAGTGGGCCATAATCCAACATGACTGGTGTATTTGTAAAAAAGGGGAAATTTGGACAGAGACATGTCCAGAAGGAGAATACCATGTGGACACGAAGGTGGAGATCAGGATGAATTGTCTACAAGCTGGTTTCCAGTCAGCCACCACAAGCTAGGAGAGAGGCGTGTAATAGATTCTCCTCATAGTCAAGAGGAGAAACCAACCCCAGTGATACCTTCCTCTTGGACTAATAAGCTCCAGAATTATAGTAAGTTTCTGGTGTTTAAGCTACTCAGCCCATGGTAACCCTAGAAAACTAATACTACAATAAATACATTTCTATTCATTTTTCTAAATCTTCACCTATAAATAATTGTACCTCACATGAGTCAGTGGATTTTTAAATAGTTTTAATGAAATTGTTTATCTAGATGTGAACCCTGTAGTGTCCAATGTATCCTATGGGTGGCCTTGTATTTATGTAAGGATTTATCAAAAGTGATAAACCAGAAATAACTCCAAACCCACTTAAGTGATTTTCAACAGATAAATCAATGCAATTCAGTGACAGAAAAATGTCTTTATGGTGCTAGAACCTATTATATCTCTATGAAAAGCACCATGAAACTCAATTCCTGCCTCACTGCAAGACACCCTTGATACCATTTAAATGTGAAAACGCAAACATAGATGGAGAAAATATTCACAATGAATATATCTAGCAAATGAAGTCCCACAATCAATTAAAGAGCACATCTGCAAGCTAAAAAGAGCATTATTGTTCTTTCAATAACCAATTAGAAGGCAGAAGATTGAGCATGGGCAGGTATATGGGGCACCTTTTCATCATTTTGTTACAGTGCAAATGGAAACTCAGAATTTCTTTCTTCCCACTTTTATTGAGAAATATTTTGCATACATCATTGCATAACTTTAAGGTGTACAGCATGATGGTTTGATTTAGGTTTATTGTGAATGATTGCCACAGTATTTTAGTTATCATTCATCATCTCATATGGACATAACAAAAAGAAAAGAAAATCTTTCCTTGTGATAAGAACACTTAGGATTCACTCTCTTAGCAACTTCCCTCTACATCATCGAGCAGTGTGAACTACATTCATCATGCTATACATTATGGCCCTAGGACTTAATTATCTTACAAATAGATATTTTTACCTTTAACTACATTCCTCCAATTCACCCTCCTCATAGCCCCAGCCTCCCTTTGGTAGCCTCAAATTGGATCTCTTTTTCTGAGTTTGGCTTTCTTTTAGGGGGGGTATTCCACATATAAGTGAGATTATATAGTATTTTTCTTTCTGAGACTGACTTATTTCACTTAGCATAATGTCTTCCAGGTCCATCCATGTTGTTACAAATGGTGGAATTTCCTTCTTTTTCACAGCTGAATAATATTTCATTGACCACAATTTCTTTTTCACTCATCCATCAATGGACACTTAGGTTGCTTCCATTGTCTTGCTATTGTAAATTGTGCTGCTATGAGCATGGGAGTGTAGATATATTTTCAGAAGCTCAGATTGTTTAAGTACCTTAACATCTAGCAAATGGGGGAGGAAGCATTTAATTGGCTTATCTGAAACTGAAGGTCAAGCTCTTTCTGCTGGTCAAAGTTACTTTTGGGTTCTCTCTGTAACAATAAGCCCAATTTTCTTTGATTTCTATGTAATGAGAAGAGCATGTAATCTCACCTTCTTTTGTTTCACATATGCTGGATTGATTTTCAAGTAGTCTGTGGAGAAATAAGCTTCCATAAGGCAGGAGCCCTTTTTTGGTCACACTGCCTGCAAGCTGGATTCCTTGTTGGTGATCAGTAAATACATGTTCACTTATATTTTCTCTCTCCTTTGTCCCTCTGCCATTCATCACAGGATATAGTCTTACAAGTTCTTCCTTTGATTCCATGTTTTCCCCAAATGTAAAGCTGAGCCTTGAGAGCATTCTTGCAATGCCAGGAAGAAACTTATGTTAAGAGAAGCACATGAGAAGGGGGATAAAGTAAAAGTGTAAAATTCTTAGAGATATGTTTAAAATTTGTTATAAATATAAAATATATGACCATTTTTCTACTTATGTTTATGTTTATTTTAATATAGGTACTTGATTTTAAATGCAGTCAATTATAGAAACACATTGATTTAATAATGTTTTAGAAAAATAAAAATAGTGCAATGGTTATATATATATTGACTGTGAAATACCTTCTTAATTTATATACTTTAAGTGAAAAACAGATGTGTTAGAATATTAGAAATTTGGACACTATTATTTGATTGCGAGTGAAGAAATGCTCATTTTTATGAATTTTATAGTAACTGCCTTAACACTGGCAGTATAGAACATGTTTAGTAGAATGCAGTCATTAGCAATCCTGACTGCATGTAGCATCAGCTGGGAAGCTTGTAACATTATACTGTGCTCACCTCAGACCGATTTAATTAGCCTGGGACTATTGGGCTTGAGTTCCATTTGATCGTGAAGCAGAGTAAGGATTGAGAATTACTCTTAAATGTAAGAGTACTAGGGTTGGGATTCTAGGGATATCTCAACCTGATTTTTCCAATAGGTACCTACAATTGTTGGAAAATTTGATAACCTCTCTGGATAACTGTTTCCTCAGACATAAAATGAAGGTAGGGAATAGTAATTGTATTTACTGAGTACCTGTGAGATTTAATTATCTGATTGACTTAGAGAGTTAGGAGATTTAATTATCTCTTTGATTCCCATAGCTGCCTGCATGTAAACAGAAATATGTTCACTTCATATGTTAAGGAATTAAGAATCAAAAAGTCAAGGATCCTGTTAAATTTTATATGGTAGTGAGTATCAGAGGTAAAATTCAAACACAGATTTGGCTAAAGATTCTAAGGTTTTTGCCCAGGTTGCAAATTTTATGACCAGGTCATTTCTGATGACTTACTAATGTAGATGGTGAAATAAAGAGCTTGTCCTTAAATATTTAAGTAAGCCTTTTATTTTGTGTGTAACATACATTACAGTGCACAACTCATAATTGTACAGCTTGGATTTTCACATTTGAACATACTGATGTAACTTACTCAGTTAAAGAAATAGGAAATTACTAGCATCCCAGAAGCCACCTTTCCAGATCTTTCAATCATTCTTCCTCTCCCCTCAAAAGTAATCACTGTCCTGACCTCTATCAAAATAGATTCATTTTACCTGCTTTTGAACTTTAAATGAGTGGAGTAGGGCTGCATATAAATATACTCTTTAATGTCTGTCTTGCTTTTTGTTTTTTGTTTGTCTTTTTTTGCTTTACATTATGTTTATGAGAATCATCCACATAGTTATGTGTTATTGTAGTTCTTTCATTTTCATTGCTGTATGAAATTCCATCCAATGGCTGTACCTCATCTCATTTAATTTATCCATTCAATTGTTAGTGGACATTTGTTGTTTTTCTCAGTTTTGTTTTCTGCAAATAATTTTTCTATGAACACCATGCTTCCTGGCCTTTATAAAACATATGCATGCATTTCCAGTATCTAAAGCATGAGATTGGAATTATTGGATCACTGGGTATTCGTATGTCCAACTTTGGTATATATGGTCAAGAATATTTCCAGAACAGTTGTAGCCATTTGCACTCCCATTTAACAGGGCTTGACAGTTCGAGTTAATTCACATCTTTCTCTATGGATGGGATTTCTGGTACCTCATGGATGTTTAATGTTCATTTTTGTGACTATCAAGTGGAACAATTTTTGATATATTCTATCTTGTTTGGATACCTCCTTTATAAAATGCCTTTCAAGGTTTTGTTTTTTTAAAGAAATTTAACTTCATAGAAGAAATATTTGCAACCAATCCAAATTACACAATCAGAATGGTGACGAAAACAAAGAGGTGGTTATAATTGTAACTTATTCCCACAGCAGAAGGTTACTTGTTTCAGCGGTCATAGACCAAAGCCTGACCTTTCCAAGGGTTCTTCCTATTTTCTCTGGAGCTGTGTTTTTTTGCCTCCTCCTCATTCATTCAAAGGTTTCTTTGCCATATGGCTATCTAATAGATCAGGCAGCAGTTATTGAAGTAAACGTTCTTTTGCCATTGCTGTGAAATCACTTTAGTTTATATCAAATGAGTGTATGTGGGTTTGTTTCTAAATTTTCTGTTGTTTCCTATTTGTCTGTTCTTCTCTTCTTGCACTGATGCTGTATTGTCTTTATAACATGCTTTTTGATGCCTGCTAATTTTAGCCCTTCAATTTTATTCTTCTGTAACAGTGCCTTGGCAACTCTATATCCTTCACCTTTCCATATACATTTTAGAATAACTCACACAGGAAAAATTCTAGGAGCTCATTGGAATTGAACAGTACTGACACATATTTAGTGAAGAAATGCTTGTTTAAGTTGAGTATGAAATACCATCATACTGATGACACCATGTATGGTTCTGTATAGAGTAGATGATACTGATGAGGCATTCCCCATTTGAAATCTAGAATTGAGGCCTGAGAGCGTAGTGTGGCTGTGAGAAATGTTTAAAAATCAAGAGGAACTGACCTTCCAGGGGCTGCTTTTATTAAGTTCTGTCTCGCCTGTCTTAGGCGCTGTGTCACAATAGAGATGCATCTTGAGGAGAGACGCATTGTGGTAACTGCCCATCTTACAGATGGGAAGTTGAGTCCCTCACTCAAAGTGCTCACTTGATAGTTATTGGAAATGACTCAGACAAGCTTGAGTTTAGTTGCAAATTCCATATCCTAGAGTCACTGGTTCTTAAAGTTAACATGAAGTCAGTCATCTATTTTCCCTGATTTAGAACACTTCAGTATGCTTTCTAATTATGATAGAGCTGAATGGGTTAAGTAAGTAGCTTTTATATAATTTTATATAGAGCTAGAATTATAAGTATTCAATGTGCTCCTTTTGGTCATCTCATACTAATTAGATGTTGAGATTACCAGCATCTCTTGTTCTCCACCCTATTCCCATCCTCTTTTAGAATGTTTGGTACAGAATAATTGCTTAATAGATATTTCTCTATTAGAAATTTTAAATGTTCAAATATTTGATATTTGTTAATGAAAAGAAGTGAGGGAGGTACACATTATTATTTATATAACAGATTGTTTGACCAACACATCCTTCAAAATTTCCATGGGAATGAGAGGAGCCCTTTCTTAGGACTGAGAAGTCTGGTGGTATCCAATATCCAAGGAATGAGGCAAAAATGGACCCACAAGTTCCACCTCACTGTCAGTATTATAATTGTTGGGACAATGGTGTTAGACTCTTTTAAAAATTCAATCATTCATGTAACTAGTTCTTTTGTACCGAGCTAGGTTTGGAGATAGAATAGTGAACGACTATGCTCTACTTTTATGGAAGTTATATTCAAGTCAGATGAACAGATGGTAAATAAGTAATTAAAATAATTACAATAAATATTGTGCTAAGATAGGGAGGAAATAAAATATTTGTGTTGAAAGAAAATTACTGGAGACAGGATGTAGTTGGGATGCACAGGTTAAGAAACATCTTGTCAATAAGGTGGTATTAGTGGAGATACGAAGGATGATGAGTGGAAGCTAGAATGTCCTAGAAAAGAACAATTGTGGGAAATGGAAAACTAGGAGCAAAGCCCTAAGACAGGTAAGAGGTGGATGTTTTTGGAAGTAAAGAAGACTAGAAGGGCTGAAGCAAAGGTAACAACATACCAACTGAGGCATTTCAAAAAATAGATAATTCTACTCAGAAATAATAGGAAATGAACTACTCATACATGCAACAGTATGAAAGACTCTATACTGAGCAAAATCCCCCAGACTCGAAATAATGTATCATTTATTCTTTTATTTCTATAAAGTTCTAGTGAGAGAAAAGATAATCTATAGTTAAAGAAATTAGATCAGGGGCTGCCTGGTTGGGCTGGAGAGGGTCATTGACTAGGGAGTCATAGGAGAAATGTTTCCGAAGTGATGGCAATGTTCTATATCTTAACTGGGCTGGTAGCTGCATAGGCATTTTCATTTGTCAGCACTCATCAAACTGGGAATTAAAATATTTGCATTTTATTGGCACAAATTATACATCAAGAAAGCTAATTTTAAAAAGAAAAAGAGAGAGACTTAAAATAATTCATTGATTTGCTGATAAGAGAATCATGGTTCTTTACAACTCTAAAGTTCCTTCAGAATACCCATTCATTTCTGGGGACACTTATAGGCTCCAATAGCTGTTTCTCCTGAGGGAAGTAAACATCTTCCTGATTCCTCTCAAAGTACTTTCATCTGTTGCTGGTTTTAGTTACATAATAGCCTGAGTTCTAGAAACTTCTTCACTATTGGCTTTGACAGGAGAGTGGTGAATGATGATAAAAATACAAATGCAGACTGTGATGGATATGTTTATTGCCTTGCATACACCTATTGTATCATAGGTGTATGCAATGTTCAACTCATCAAAATGTATACAAGAAATATGTGCAACTTTTTATATGTTAAGAACACCTCAATAAAATTGAAAAAAAAATGAAATTTTCTAAAATACTTTGAAGTTTTAGCTGAAAAGGAAATTGAATATTAACTAACATTATTAAAATTCTCATTACCTTTACTGTACATTATGGTTACCTTCAGAAGAGAATCTCCTTAAATCTTTTCTAAAACTTCTTCCTTCTGAAATTCATTGCATCAGGGAATCAAATTTTGCAAAGAGAGACCAACACTCAGCATATTTAATCCTCTTTGTTAGCAATATCCAGAAGTCATGAATCTGGCGGCAATTTATTTCTAGATTTTGAAGCTCTTCTGGAACTTCTGAACTCTACTCTAAAATCCCTCATTCTCTTAGATTGTCAACTCCACTCCCATAAGCTTTGACATTAAATTAACTTCCCTGTACACTTTGTTGTTCTTTGACTTACTCTTTTGTTACACTATAAATAAACTTCCTCAACTGAGGATAATTTAAAAAGCATACATAGAGGTGCACAAAGAAAACACAAAGCCACAATCTCACCACTCTGAGCAGCTACTAGTATCATTTGGAAATATTTACTGAATCTTTTTCTATGCATATGTATTGATTTTTAAAAGTGGCATCAGCTTATGGGCATTTTTTTGCTTTCTTTCTAATAATAAATCTTGATACTCTTTAAATCCTTAGATACTCTTTGCAAATATAGTGGTTAAATGATACATGATATTCAATTATTCATTGCTTCATGGGTTTCTTATACATCAAAATTTGTTTATGTGAATAATGAATGTATACATGTCCTTGCATTTTTTAAAAAAGAGTTCTATTTCTATAAAAAGATTCCAATTTGAAGAAAATATATATACCTTGTAACTGTTTGGAAGGAAAATACTCAACTCTTTCTCAACAAAATAGAGCAACCAACAGAATAAAAATAATTTCCACCTCGTTACTAGGTGTAAGATGACATCCACTTCCTATCATCACTAATTTGAAAGGTTAAGATATTTTCTTACTGTTTTCTTCTTCTGATGAACATAGGTAAGCTCAACATTTATTATCAATCACAACTCTCAGGTTGCTCCTGTTCTGGGCTTCCTTAAGATTGCTCCTTTCTCTTCTGGAGAGCTGCTGACCTCCGGGCCACTGGTTCACAGAGATGACTTTGTGACGATGGTCATGGCAAACTTTCTACATGTATGTCCCCAGGTCAGAGGGGTAGTTGGGGTGGTTGTGATGCTGTCCCCTGGGTCCAGGGGTCTTTTCCACAACATCCTTGAATAACCTGGTCTCTGATATGTTTGGTTCTGACTCCATAGATGATGGGGTTGAGCATGGGAGGTACCAGTAGATAGAGATTAGCCAACATGACATGTACCACTGGGGGCACATGCTGTCCAAAGCGGTGTGTGAGGAAAGTAAAGAGGGCTGGGATGTAAAGAGCCAAGATGACACAGATATGGGAAGCACATGTGCCAAAAGTCTTGAGTCGAGCCTCCCCAGAAGGCAACCTCAGAACAGTTCTCAAAATCATCACATAGGATATACTGATGACAATTATATCAAAACCAACCACAGAGAAGGCCACAAGGAGCCCATATGCACGATTTACTCTAGTATCGGCACACACCAGCTTCAGCACAGCCATGTGCTCACAGTATGACTGGGGAATGACATGGTTGGGGCAGAAGGGCATCTTGGAGACCATAAAGCAGAAGGGACTCACCCACAGAAGCCCTCTCGCCATCACAGCTGCTCCGAGCTTGCCCACTACACATGGCTTCAGGATACTAGAGTGGTGGAGTGGGAAGCAGATAGCCACGTAACGGTCCAAGGCCATAGCCATGAGCACCCCAGACTCCACGGAGGAAAAGGCATGGATGAAAAACACCTGGACGAGACAGGCATGGTATTCAATCTCATGAGCATGAAACCAGAGTATAGCCAGCATTTTAGGTTGGGTGGAAGAGGAGAGGACCAGGTCAGTGATAGCCAGCATGGCCAGAAAAAGGTACATGGGCTCATGCAGGGTGTGGTCAGTTCGGATTATATGAAGGATGGTGATATTACCCACGATAGCCACAACGTACATGGCACAGAATGGAAAGGCAATCCAAAATTGGGAATTCTCAAGTCCTGGGATGCCAAGCAGGATGAAGGACACAGGATGAGAAGAGCTGTTCCCAGAAGCCAGCATCATGAGATGGTCAACTTGTTCTCCATTCATCTACTTCCTGCAGGAGATACCAGAACAATATTGTTTATAATCTTTTGGAAGGAACAATGGAATCATAGGCATTTGGGTTTAATGGTAACCTAGAATAATTTCAAATAGTGTTAGTAAATAAAATTTTGTAATGTGAAGTAATGCTATTCCGTATTATTTATTTTTAATTATATCATTCAAATTGGGGTGAGAACATACTAGGCGCAAGCATGAGTTCTTCGTAAGAATCAATCTTTGTCTTGAAAGTAGAACCGGCTAACGAAAACTATCTTGACAAATACTGTCATAGTAATTCTTGCCCTTCGTCCCTTGGTACCAATAACTGATTTGTTTAACCTTTCTGTTGGTCCTTTTCATCCCTCTTTTTCAGCCACTTGGGCAGATTTTCAGCGTAGGAAGCAGGCTTGGGAAACCTTTTGGCTGAAGAGCACAGCAATGTATGTAGAGATGTAGAGTTAGCTTTGACTCTAGGGCAGTTACGACGGGGATTTGGGCTGGAAGATAACTGACTGACCAGTTGTGCACCTGTAAATAAAACTATTGTCTTTAGTGTATGGCCCCTCCAGGATTAGGGAGTCCTTGAACTTGTTTCTGCAATAGTCGGCTCACAAATATTTTAGACTGTGGGCCATATAGTCTCTGTTGCAACTAGGCAGCTTAGCCATTATAGTGGGAAAGCAGCCATAGTCAAGATTTGAATGTTTGACTGTGGCTATATTCCCCCCAAAAAAGATTATTTGCAAAACAGGCTGAAAGCTGGATTTGGTCAGCAGGCTATAGTTCTTGACCTTCTGCCCGACATGACCAATTTTCATGAAGTCATCCCTGAATAGTGCACCATTCCTGGCATCTGTGTGCTAGGCACAGAATGGGAGCTTAATAAACATGTGCTGAAGCAAATAACAAATAAATACCATTATTCAGTAAAGTGGCTTTATTAACTGTTATCCATATCTTAAAATGTTCTGATAGAGTGCTCTGAACGCTCCTATGGCCCTGCACCCACCAGACAGTCGTGTCTGTTTCTCATAGTAGAGGTCTCCTTGCTGGTCAGTGAATGACTATGTGAACTCCACTCTCTACCCATAACTTGTATTACATGGGTTGATCCTATATCTGAACCCACTGGTGACCACTACCTACTTCAGGGTCAGTGACAAAAAAGCTTACCTGATTCTTAAGGAACAGCTTTTCACTATTTAATCTCAGTTGATCTGAGCCTTTGTTTGAAAGCTTTAGTTCTTACATCTTCCATAACAGATCCAACTGGGCAGGAAGAGTATCTTTTCCAGTCCTCTGGGGACTAAGACATGTTTCACTCTAATGGTCCTAAAGGCTGTCTTCAAGATCCCAATTAGGTTTGGCTTGTGTCTGACTGTCTCTAGATTTATAACATTATGAGAGAAATGAGGCTCAGTCTTTTAAAAGCCTTGCTCTAAATTGGAGACCTTACCATCCTACCTAGATAATAGCTATAGATTTGCTCAAAATAAGTACTCACCATGCCTCTCTGAGTGGCAGAGTGGGAAGCAGATAGCCACATAACAGCCCAAGACCATAGCCATAAGCACCCCAGACTCCATGGACGAAAAGGCATGGATGAAGAATGTAGACTCTCTGAGGCATGGTGAAAATTCAAAAACATCCATATTATCTGGGTCTAAGACTCTGTTTTACCCCCTCTGCCTGGCTAGGTGTTTCCAAACAGTTAGATATTCTTTTGGAGCCAGAGTCTTCATTCCTTCCTTTTGCATCCTGTATGTCACCCCCTACTTGGGGGGATACAGTACTGAAGTCCAGCAGCACCTGGAAAACCAGACATAAGCCATCATTTTTCCTTCACTGGGTACTGGCGAAGGTGTGCTAAAGATTCCATCTCTCAAACTATATAATAATCTCTTTGGTTAATTATGAAAGGCATTGCTGTTTTTGCAGATATAACACTATAACTTCTTACATTTTATTGTTTCTAAAGCTCACAAAACCTCTGCAAGCTTATTTTACAGCAAGAAAAATAGAGCTAAAGGTAGTTGCATGATTTGCCCACTACCACGTGATAAATTAGTGCCAGGGCACAACTCCACACCACTGTTCTTGGTGGAACACACCACTGCCTTCATTAGATAATGATTGGTTGAGAAGTGGCCCCTGGCTGAGAAATGAAGATTGTTGCCCTATCATGGTTACAGCAGATGTGAATAGGACTTGCAAAATTACATGCTGAGTTATAGACAGATCTGCCATTGAATCCGGAGCCCCTAACACTACTCTGGACTGGCTCTAGAATACCCTTCGGGTTGGTCTTCTGGCATCTCTGGGTTTGGGCTGCTTTATCAAAATGGCCTCTTTGTTAACTCCTGCCCAGGAGCCTTAGTGGAGAGCTCGCCTATTGTACTTACTCTTTTAGGGGTGGTGACCCTTCTCAACCTGAGGGCACTGAGTCATATTGTCTGGCCCTTTCAAGAGACAGGGTCTCTCCTGTCCCTCATCTACATCCCAGACTCTCTGATGTTGTTTTCAGATACTGGAGATCCTCCTTATGTGATGCCTGTGAGCTTCCTCACTCCCTTCTTTGCCTCTGATTTTCTGCTCCCAGATGTTCTTTTTTGGGTGGACAGAGGAAGAGTGGAGCTGCCCTGGGACCCAAGTTTGTAGCTGGGGCTGAGGCCCTTGACAGGTGCCTTTTTCCTCTCTGCACTTTCACTGCTGTCCATGGATTCTCATGCCCTCACTATCAGCAATTCCCTTGTTCTTTTTACCCTCAGACTTATGAACTCAACACATGCAAAGTTAAGGCCACAAGTCATATGAATTGGATGGGACAGAATGTTAGGCAACCCTCGGTCACTTTTGGCGGTGTGTGAAGTTTTCAGTCGTAGTCCTGAGGGAAAGCACAGGGCGTGAGCTTGCTGGTGGGTTGAGGGATGAAATGTGCCTTCCTTAAAGGGTAGGGTTAGGCAGGTGGTATAATTTTCCTTCTTTCTTTCTCTGCTTTTAAATATGTCTGCACCCCCACCCACCATGGTGAGAACTCCTCTGAGCACAGGGCATAGGAAAGCAAAGTTAGGTCACCTTTTGTAAGCATTAGGACTGGGGCGATCCCACACTGAAGTTCAGATTCAGTTTTTTCTATATCCTAAAATATAGTCTAACTTGTGAGAACTCCGTGTAGCTTTTGGTTCAGGAAATATCTTTATAAGAACTATGTTTTCACAGTGATGGAGCTCAGCTTTCATCTGTGAGTATGGTTTTGAGTAGGTGATTGGTACCCACTGGCTCTGCGGGTTCTCACTTACTCCAGTCAAGATGTGGAAATAGTTTGTCCATCAGTTCAATCATGATGCTCAAGGCTGAAGGGAGAAAAGATACAATGGGCTTTGATCTTGCTATGGAAAACTTCAGAGAGATGTAGACTGTTTTCTCATTTGGAGTATCTAAAACTAAAGTATAGCAAGTAATGCTAGAGCAGGGGGTTTTGAAATACAGTGTCCTTCATGGCAGGATTGTGTATGAAGGACATGTTCTTACTTCTCTAGAGTTTCCCTGGAGTGTGCCGTGAATCTTCTGTCCATCTCAGAAGGAAACCCAGCCATCATGAAGCTCTGGACCTGGACCCCCCCATGAGTCAGGCCACCCTGCAGTGTGCTGCCTTGCCTTTCCTCTTCTTGGAGCCCCTGTGAGTTCTACTGCTCTCTGGGAAGGGCAGAGATGACTGGGGGACAGCAAACCACTCACCCTGAGCTCTGCTTCATTTTGACCGTATGCCACTCAAATTGGCTCCTGGGATTCAGCTTTTAGCAGAGGCTGCAGATTAGGGCCTATTTAAAGACCTGTTAAAGTCTGGCTTTTCCCTTCTCTCACGCATTAATTCTCCCCCTCCTCCTGAGTCCTACTACTTTCTAGTCACACTGGCCTCCTCTGAGACTGGAGATTAAAGCTGGAAGCATTAACCTCTTACTTTCCTCTCTCCTCTGTACACACAAAGGCCAAAGTAGGAGATTTGAATACATGTGTTAGAATGTGTGTTGTTGAGATTACCTGAGTGTGAGTTTATCTGTATTCATGTATTTTTGTTGGTCTGTATATGCATATTTATCATTGAAGGGCTATTTTGTGCAATGTGAAATTGTGTTAATCTTATATATGTTGATGTGTTTATCTGATGTCAATAAATTATTTGTTAATAAATATAAAGATATATTTGTTAGGGACTAGATCTGCATGTGAATATGTGTGTGTATAATCATGTGTAACTGTGCAAGTAGGAATAATCATTTGCATTAAGTATACATATTTTGTGTGACAGCATGGCTCTGTGAATACAAGGCCACTGAATATGTTGATGTGTTTATCTGATGTCAATAAATTATTTGTTAATAAATATAAAGATATATTTGTTAGGGACTAGATCTGCATGTGAATATGTGTGTGTATAATCATGTGTAACTGTGCAAGTAGGAATAATCATTTGCATTAAGTATACATATTTTGTGTGACAGCATGGCTCTGTGAATACAAGGCCACTGAATATGTTGATGTGTTTATCTGATGTCAATAAATTATTTGTTAATAAATATAAAGATATATTTGTTAGGGACTAGATCTGCATGTGAATATGTGTGTGTATAATCATGTGTAACTGTGCAAGTAGGAATAATCATTTGCATTAAGTATACATATTTTGTGTGACAGCATGGCTCTGTGAATACAAGGCCACTGAACACACACATGCTTTGTGAAGGCGTATGCTAGGTCCAAACCTGATAGTGTGAGTTTACATATTAGTGTATATATATATACGAATATGTATATGCAAGGTGGATGGGTTTGGTGAGGCTTCTGACAACCTATTTGTTGTCAGAAGTTTGACAAGTTCGATGTGGTTTGGAGGTACCCCCATTTCTGCATAGGTGCTTATCTGGACAGCAAAAGGGCTTCTGCCAGGAGGCCTCCCCATAGTTGTTCTTGAAACTATGAGGCTGGAAGGTCCTCCTCACTCAGCCTACCAGTTAAAGCAATGCAGTTTCCTCTTTCAATCCCTCTATAAGGCTCTACTAGTATTCTCTTTTTCATTTTTTCTCAGTTCTTCCTGTTGTGCAAGATGTCAAAGGAAGATTTGAGAAAAAATATTTGAATAGAGAAAGTAAGGATTTACTTTCAAAGGGTGCAGAGCAGTCAGACTCCAGAAGCTGTGCCTTGCAAAATCCAAGACCCAATGCTCATTTATAGGGACAAATCACACAGTTACCAAGCTTACTGGGTTTAGATTAATCTGCGTATGGTGTATCGTGATCATCATATTCACAAAGCTCATGGTTTATGTTAAGATATCAGCATAGCAGAAATTAGAGATTCAACTCTTTTTGTTAGGGAGTTGTGTTTACAGGAAATATTCAAGCTTTTATCATTTGGGGGATGAAGCTGACATTGTAATTTTGGATTTATCTCAGGTTGTAAATTGATTTTCTTTGTCTGCTTCTAACTGCGGTAGATGAAACACTCTGTATAACCAAAGTAGAAGACAGGGTCAGTTCTTTTTCTTCTTCATTTTTCTTTTTCTGGAGAAAATCTGCATTAACCTAGACCAAAATGTGACATTTGGGACAGGCCCTGAGTTTCCTCATCTGTTGCATCTTCCACAGCCCCAAATGGCATGGTGGCTCTAGGTGATGTGACACCAGGCTCTTGTGGAACTGCTTGTTAGGACAGCCACAATGATTTTCAAGTCTGGTCAGGCATGGCTTGCTGAAATGAGTGTATAACAGAAAGATTGCTCTTTTCTTGTTAGATCTTTTTAAAGGTCCTTTGTGGTTTGTGTCTTTCACAAGCTAGGATGGCTGCAGGCTGTATTGAGGACTTGTTTACCTGGCTCACAGCCCTGCTCTGACCCCTAGTCTCTATGTGTAAAAGTTTCTGGGCAGTATGGAGAACCCAGTTAAGGTTGGTTACTGTAAACTTCTAGCCACACCAATCTGTGAGTTTCATTTCTTAGGGTTGCAAAGGCTGAGATAGAGAATGAAGTTTGGAAAGAAAGTTCTGATGGAAGAAAATGTTATTGAGGATATTGATATGAGCCTCCTGGGTCAGCTCAGTATAGTTGTGTCCAGGTCCACAGCCTCATAGTTCTTATATCCTCACTTTGGTTGACGTTTATATCCACTGTACTTCAATCAATCATTTATGGACATAGGCTGGACTTTGTTACAGCTCAGAGCTACTCTATCTCTGAAGTCTTGAGCACCTCATTCCCAGTCCAGAATCTTACCTTTCTTGTTTTTTCATTCCATGTTTTCTACACCATCAGTTCCTTTAACTCCACATATTTTTCTAATCCTTTCAATACTTTTTTCTGTTAAAGTTCTTTTCTATAAAATCCTATCCTCGCAGTTCATTATTTCAACCATATTCATATGAATAATCTGAACACCTACTGATCACAGCTGCATTGAGAAGATCATCATGTCCTGCTACCCCAGTACCACTTAGCAACTATTAGACTAATAGCTAATGTACATTAGAAAAGGTGCTCTACATTATTACTTATAGGGAACAATAAATAAAACCACAATAAGATGCCATCATAAACTCATTAAAATAACTAAAATTAAATACATTGACAACATTAAGTATTGGCAAAAATGTGGGGCAGTTGAAGCACTCATGCACTGAGTACAGCACATCAGGAATCATTTTGGCAATTTCTAATAAAGATAAGCATCTTTTGACCATAAATTCTACTTGTAGTTCACACCCCAATTAAGAGGTTTATATATACATCCAAAATGTCTAAGAATGTTTATAGTAGCTTTATATATAACAGCTAAAATATGGAACCAACCCAAATATCTGTCAATCAGAGATGAATCAAATTTGGTACACTTATCCAGTAGCATAGTATGCAGCAAAAACAGAAAAAGAATAAAGAACTGGGAAAAAAGTAAATGTAGAAAATATCGTGGAATTTCAAACACAAAAGATAAAGAGTAAAGCCTGATGCCTTAAAATAGGAAACACATGACTCACAAAGAAAGACCAGTAATTTTAGTTTTAGTCTACACAAGTCTAGCAATCAATGGCTGAGATTTTTTCAGTAGTTTCTACATGCCAGGTTATATTCTAAAGGTTTTAAAACTGCATAGTTACATGTTCTCTACAACAACCAAATGAAATAAGTAATAGCATCCTCATTTTACAGGTAGAGAAACTAAGGCACAGAGAAGTTAAGTTTTTACACTGTCGACATATAGAACCAGAATGTTATCTCTAGTCTTACTCACTGCATTAACCTAGACCTTAAAAATATTCAGAATTACTGAAACAATTTTATATAGCCAATCTATCAATGAAGTATAAGAGCAAACAAAAATTTTAGATGAATTGGAACACATAAAATTCATCATTTTCTGTATCTGTATTTTTTCTTATTAAAACTGGAATACATGTCCAGAAAAATGAAATAAATATCCAATAAAGTTCAACAACTGGTAACCAAGCTTGAGAGGAAATTACTCAGGGGTGCCATAGGAAGTAATCCAAGGAAATCTGACATGCTTTAAAAAATGCAGTACGTATTAAGGCTGTGAGCAAAATATGACCTCAGAACAGAAATGGTGTGAGAAATTCAGAGCACAGGCCCCATCCTAGACCTAATGAATTGAAATATTTATTTTAACATGATCTTGAAGTTATTTGTATGGTAATTAATTTCATAAGCATCTAATTACCATTTATGAGTAAATAGCAGTAAGTCATTAGTGAGATGATGAAGAAAACCTGTCTTTATCCTGCATGCAGGGAAAATGGAAGATAGTTTACAGTCCAGAGAAAACTGAAAGTTGTCCTAGAAAACTATGGTCCAATATAAATTAAACATAAACGACATAATTATAGGCAATTAAATTAGTGTAAAATGAATGGATGCCTCCTCTTACAGTGGTATTTGTTTAGCGATACAGGCTGACATGTCATTCTTTTTGTCCTAATACATATTCTAGATTCTATGTTGAATCATGTTTAGTTAATCATAGTTTAGTCAAAATATATTTTCTTTGAGGTTCAAATGACTGAAATACAAATATGTAAAATTTAGTCATAGCAGTAAGACTGTATGTAATTCTATTACATCTTATCCAGGGAAATATGCTGTAGTGACTAAATTTGGGAACAGAAAAAGAAGAGAAGGAGGAAAGTATAAGTGTATTTCTTGCCTGCTTCTTACAGAGCAGCATATAGAATCTAAAGTTGGTGGAGGAAAAAAAAGACTGTTTATATTCATTGAAAAATATTATAAAGATAAATAAAGGAAGATGGGAAATATTTAACCTACTTTGGTCTAGTGTGGTGAGCCTCCTGAGAAATTCTAGTCCTTATACCTAGGATCACATTGTTCATCTCCAAACCCCAAGAGACCCTTGCAGCAGCCCTGTGTTACGTGCTGGGCTCCTTGTAGAAGACCAGGTCCAAGAGCTGTGCACATACATACTCGGCTGGGCAGTGAGTGGGAAGGGCAGCTCTCCCTCTGTTGGGAGCCAGGTAAGATGCAGCACCACAAAGAGCAGACCAAGAAGAGGAACTGTTAGAGCTACCCTGGCAGGCAAGGGATAGAACAGAGAAAGGGATTGTTTGTGGGGTTGCAGGTACTTAGAGTCAAAGGACTGCAAATCAGAGAGGCTCAGAGGGACAGGCTGAAGTTGCAGGAATTAAGTGAGAAATCCGCAAGAAGTTTTCAAACAAATTTTCTTTCCAGGAGAAAAACATCAAGTCACTTATGTCAAGGAAATGGAGCAAATTGTGATTCTGTCTGGCCCCAATTTAACATTTATTGTATACTCTTTTTGTTGTTTCACTTAGGCTTTGAATTTGACTGATTTCTGCATCCCTATTTGTTAGAAAATAAGGTTTTTGAGTTTTCATTTAGCCTCAACTCCATATTTTTACAGGATCCTCATAGTCTGAGTTTTCTAATAGCTGTCTTAATAGAAACCATTTATATTCAGAAAGAAGTACTTCACATGCATCTTGGCATCTGCCCTCCACAAAAACAACTGGAAAGAGGCAAATCAGGGATATTTTTAAACCCAAGGTTTACAGATGAGGAATCTTAAATGGGAATTTGTTACCCAAATCCTACTCCTGTCAGTGTTGGAACAGAAATTTCTATCTTCACCTTTATTATGCTATTGGACCAGAATAATACATCCCAATGTCCACCATTTCCTTCATGACCAAAACCTCTGGACACAGAAATCTAATGTTATTGTTTCCTGTTCCCAACTCCCTCACCATCAATTAAACCACAGGCTGTCACCAAAGAAACAGATGCACAATCTGGTTTACAGCAGATGCAGCAATATTCTTTGTTCTTGGCCTTTTAATGTATGTATGACATACTGTACTTCTTGTTTTGTTTACAGATACCTTTTGTAATCAGTAGTATTTAAGTTTGATGTAGTATTCTATGTCAATATTTTAATTTCACCCTATTTAAGAAGGCATTCCTTAAAAAAGTCATAAATGCATTTTCTCTTGTGTGTTTTGTTACTATTAAAGGAGTTTTGTTTTGCCTTGAAATTCTTAATACAAATACAGTGATCTGTGTAAAAAAAGAATATTTCATAAATTGTCAGCCAATTGACCAAACATCATTTATCACACGTTATAGTGTGATGTATCACACATCTTAGTGATAAAAGATGCCATTGTCATTATATTCTATCCTCATTCATACTTTTTTTGAAATGATATTCTTTTACTGGGATATGTATATTTAAATCTTTGGCAATATTGTACTTTGTTAATTATAACATCTTTATATTATATTTTGAAAGGACAAGTCCCCTCTGTTGTTTTCAATATGTACTGAATATATTTGCACATTTTAGGGTACCAAATACATTTTAGGATCCATCTGTCACTATCCATTAAAAAACTGTTGTTTGTTATTGATTGATAATGCTTTAATTTATGAGAGCATTTATTTAATTTTTTGAGAGTATAATGGGAGAATTCACATCTTTACCCTTTTGAAAAGTCTTACATTTAGGAAAGTGATAAAGGACTTTATTTATATTCTTCAATAAATGTTTGCAGACTTTTCTCCCTGACAATCACAGACTTTTTGTTATACCAATACATTTTACAGTTTTATGGCAATTGTAAATAAATCTTTATTTTTATAAAATTTTCTCAGTGGTTAATTCCAGGAAGTTATTAATGTATGATATTGATCTTTTATCTGGTCACTTTGATAAATTCTGTTTTAAGAGATTGCAGTCTGCTCTTTTGGATTTTATAGGGAAAATCAATCAAAATCTATATAGAGACGTTTTTACTCCTTTTCAAAAGTAGCACTCTCCCTTTTTATTTGCCGGTCTTTTTCCATTTACTAAGACTTTCCATTAAGTGTTGAATAGTAGTTGTGATAGCAGTTACCTTTATTTTGTTCCTGATTTTAATAGGAATTCTTTTAATTTTTCATCAGTAAATATGTTTGTTTTAAATTTCTAGAAGATATCTTTCATTCAGGAACTTATTTTCTTCCTAAATATTAAAAATTTTATCATGAGTTACCATTGAATTTTCTGATTTTTTCATCTCTTGATCAGTTTCCCATCTTTAATCTATAATATATTTCTTAAACTGAATTATTTTTTTCATTCATAAGAAATGAAATTCATATTTAGAATGGAGTGCTTCACATACATCTTGGCATCTAACCTTCACAGAAATAAGCAGAAATAAACAGATTGGGGCTATTTTTAAACTCCAAGATTTACAGATGAGGAATCTTAGGTGAAAATTCAGGGATATTTGTTAGACTAGTTTAGAGATTCCTCCTATGCATTCCTCAGCCTTATGAATGAAAGTGTTGAGGTCATATATGCAGGTTCCAACTCCAGCTTTTCTACTGCCTACCTGCATAATTTGGGGCAAATTATTTAATCACTTCAAATATCAGTTTCCCCTATATTAAGGATAACAATTTTTTGGACTTCATTGTATAGTTGTGATGATTGGATGAGATTATGGATATGAGTATTATTGTGTCAGGTACATAGTATGTATTCAAGAAATGCTGGCCATTATGGTGTTTTGTGTTTCAGGACTAATTTGTGCTACTGTTTATCAAAATGTAGTGCTTACTGTGCTGGGTTAAAATAATGGCAAGGTTTGCCTTTTTTTTCTTTTTCTCTCTTCTCCTTCCTTCTTCCCTCCCTGGCCTCTGTCTCTCAGTTTTTTCTTCCCTCCCTCCCTCCCTCCCTCCCTCCCTCCCTTCCTTCCTTCTTTCCTTCCTTCCTCCCTCCCTCCCTTCCTTCTTTCCTTCCTTCCTTCCTTCCTTCCTTCCTTCCTTCCTTCCTTCCTTCCTTCCTTCCTTCCTTCCTTCCTTCCTTCCTTCCTTCCTTCCTTCCTTCTTTCTCTCTATCTTTGTTGTATATGTGGTTTCTCTCAACAATTAATGCAGTGCATTATAAAGATTAACTTGGGGGATTATTTGTTGAATCTTAATTTTCTCATATGAAAAATGTGTCTACTACTACCCACCTCCTGGAGTTGATGTGTGAATAAAATTATATAATGCATGTAAAATGTCAGTAACAAAAGGAACTCTCAATAAGTGGGAGCTATACTTAGTTTTCTTAGGATGGCTGTTTGGACCATCCTGTCATCACATATATAAATGTGTGTCTTGGTGATGTCTTTGAGATTTATGGATATTTCCCAGGATACTTAATAATATATGCATTTCCAATGTGACTTGAATTTTCAGAGCTTTACTTCAGAATCAAAAATTTATTTTAAAAGTACTGGAAATGAAATTTTTCATATTGTTCAAGTATTCTTCTGGGAAATTTTATAGCAGGGATGACTTAATTGTGATTTTTCTTGCCACCAAAGAGAATTAAGGATGTAAGAAAATTTGATGTGAAATAATTCAGGGAATTCTGTCTTCTCAATAAATGAGATATACTGAGAGGCAGGGAGAGAGGTTTCCAGAACTAGAAAACTCAGAAAATACTAAAGTTCTTGGAGAATCATCACTAGTAATTCAGCAAATGACAGAGTGCCAGAAAGATGTTCTAAGTTATTAGCTATATATATTTATTACATGTTATAGTCAATTATTCAAACATTCCTGTCTTCTCAGTCCCTCACTATGCTGGTCCTCAATAATACCAATGCTCAGCCTGTGACCTTCCTTCTGACGGGAATCCCAGGCCTGAGAGCAGCCCAGGTCTGGATCTCCATTCCTTTTTGTCTTCTGTACATCATCGCCCTCTCTGGGAACAGCATGATCCTGTTTGTAGTCCTCCGTGAGCAGAGCCTCCATGAGCCCATGTATTATTTTCTCTCTATGCTTTCAGCCACAGACCTGAGCTTGTCTCTGTGCACACTTTCTACTACCCTTGGTGTCTTCTGGTTTGAAGCCCAGGAAATTAACTTAAATGCCTGCATTGCCCAGATGTTCTTTCTCCATGGATTTACTTTCATGGAGTCTGGGGTTCTGCTGGCCATGGCCTTTGATCGTTTTGTGGCCATCTGTGATCCACTGAGATACAGCACCATCCTCACCAATGCCAGGATTACACAGATTGGAATGAGCATGCTGATGAGGAATGTTGCTGTCATGTTGCCAGTTGTGCTGTTTGTCAAGAGGCTGTCCTTCTGCAGGTCTACAGTCCTTTCGCATTCTTATTGCTACCATGTTGATCTCATTCAGCTCTCTTGCACAGACAACAGAATCAACAGCATCCTTGGCCTCTTTGCACTCTTCTCCACAACTGGGTTTGACTGCCCTTGCATCTTGCTCTCCTATATCCTGATTATCCAATCTGTCCTCAGCATTGCTTCCTCGGAGGGTCGGCAGAAAGCCTTCAGCACCTGCATATCTCACATCAGTGCTGTTGCCATCTTCTACATACCTCTCATCAGCCTGTCTCTTGTTCATCGCTATGGCCATTCAGCACCTCCATTTGTCCACACCATCATGGCCAATGTCTTCTTGCTTATCCCTCCTGTGCTCAACCCTATCATTTACAGTGTGAAGACTAAGAAGATTCGAAGGACTATTGCCAAGATCTTAATTCAGAAGCAGCTCCACATCTAATCCTTAGTTATCTCAGAGTAGAGATAAAGCCAATTAAGAATGAGTGTTTTGGTTGAATGGGATAATTGTCTCTGGAGTGCCTAGATATGCCTCCAATAGTCCAAATTATGCAACTTATATATTGTATAATATTTGCTTAGTTTCCTTATCAATAAGTCATATTAGTACCACCTAAATTATGGTTTTGTTTTCAAGGTAAAGTGAGATAATGTATGTCAACAACTCAACTATTCATATTTGCAAGTAGTATAAGACCTCAATAAAATATTCATTCAGAATCTGCATGAAATTCTAAAAGTCCGGATTTAATGTAGGAAACATTATTAATAAACCACTTGTTCTTTTCTGAATGCTTTGCAAAAAGTGTTCCAATTAATTGGAATTTTTTTCTTCTTAAAACTCTTGATTCTCTACATGCCTCCAAAATAGCAGTACTGTAGAGTGAATCCTAAAAAACAATGTAATTCAACAGAGGATCTTATGTAGGTAGAATTATTTTGTCTTTTATTATGTGTAGGGGCTACAAAATGGCATATCAAATGCTCAGGATCAGTTATTGTTGCTGTTAGCTGAACATTAAAAGTTGATAATAACATTACTAACAACCCATGACTGAGGATCACAGACTTCCCAATATTTTCCTAAGAGTAACCTTGATAAAAGCAAACTCATACTTCCGGCTCATGTTTCATCTCTGTCTCTGCTGTTGTGATTGCATCTGCGGGCCTGCTGGGTCAGCTGTGATGGAGCCAAGGCTGGCTGACATTTACATGTAGGCTCTTTCTCCCTGGTTATTAAGTTCCTTCTCTGAGGTGGGCATTGTTTGGTGGGTATTAGCATGAAATACAAAGATTTCCACCCTCTATGTCCACTTCAATATGTACTTCACATACATCTTCTATAGACTTCTTTATCCCTCTTTTTCCAAGGTTGCTACTTCCATCCACTGAGCAGCTATCCAGGCCTTTTAGCAAAGTACTAAAGTCCAGATGTACTCACATAGCTCAAACAGCCTTTTATTCTACATAAAGTTAACAACAAAGGGCACTGCCAATTATGAGAATTTTCCTTCATTATTCTTTTATTTTATGGAAACCCATTATGTGGGGCTCTGTACCCTGTATTCTATTTTTGGTTAGCACCAAATTGGCCACCAATCCGTCCAAGAACCAAGCCTGAATATTTTCCACCTTTTCCAGCAACTTATCAGGAACCCCCAGTAAGGTTATGGATAGGAATTAGTGAAGAGACATCAATATAACAGTGATAGGTGTTATGGGATTTGGGGACAACAATTCACATAATTTATTTATGTTTTTTTCGAACTTGTACTTTGTTCTTCCTAATTTAATTGTTCAAATTTCATAGATGTGATAACAACATGAGAGTTTTCCTAGTTTATAAGTGTAATATTGCCAATTACATACTTAGGCTTCTGTGGGATAATCACAGGTAGAGTTGAAAATCATTGGATTCACTATGGCATAAACTTTGTCCAGAATTACATTAATTACATCTGGCCTCAATAATCTCATAATTTAACCAAAAAAATAACATAATGGTATGTTTGGTTGCCTATTATCAGTGAGAGATTATATTTTCTGTCACATAGTCCTCAAAGAATCTGGGTATTCTCCTTTCCCCAATGAATGAGTGCATTTGTAAATGGACATTGGTCCATTTTGGGGAAGATCTGGATAATTTTTATTCCATATTTACTTTGGCATTGCAAATTATTTCATCAAGGCACCAAGACTCATGTTCAGTTAATGGGCTCTGGATATGTACAATGACTTAAATCTTTAAAGAGACTGAGGGACCATAATTTCCCATTTGGGTGCTGGATGTCAGTCTGATGCTCAGAAGTTCTTGATTTTAAATGTATTTCACACCATCTACGTAGCTTGTCTCCAAGAACATTTCCATTTATCATGACAGATCGCTGTGGTACCTGTCACACTGATGGCCATTCTGGCCTTGCTACTCTCCACAGTATTACATATGCCTTACTTTTTTCTTAAGTGCAGCCATGTGGTCTCAGGATCCCACTATCCTCCCTGTTAATAGGGAGTCCAGTTCACTAGAAACAGATTTCATTGTCAAGTTCAGCCTGCAGAGCACAGCAACTACTGAACCATTCAAAGATACCAGGTACCCTGTTACAAATGCATTGTTTATTGCCTCAGTGAAGAAGGGCCCTCACTTTCCTCCCAGAGAAGATAGTCATGCGATAAATTCTCTGATCCTAAACAATAAATCCAAATAATTATGTCTTGACATGTCCATCTCCTTGAGATTTCTATAGGCTATAGTATGCCTAGTGGATCTGGCATCTCCATCTAATTTGCTATAGGTCATTATCATGTTCAATTGTCAAGCACCTCTCACAGCTGTGCATTATCACAGTTTCCAGGTATCCTTGATACAATAGTGAACCCCAAATCATGGATGAGTGTTCTCTCAAAAATAGTTCTTCTCTATGCTGATTCATGTTCATACTGCCAGCCACTTCTGCTGCTGTCCCAGATCTAACACCTTTGAGATCCACTCCTGCATGCATTTATGTGGTTCTAGTTAGTACCATTAGGTAGGTTCTGTGATGACTTCAGTGGTTAAGCTGTTTTTCCCCAAAATGCTAATAGCATTTCTCTTCTCGGGCTTTGCTGAAATCTGACTACTTATTGACTTGGGTATAGTGAGAAGTGAAGGGAACAGATCTCGCAGAGGAAAAACATCATCTTATAAGACATTTCCTTCAGGTTTGTATTTGTAAAGTCTCCAGACCAGATAAAAAAAAATACCCTTTGTAATATGAGGAAAGAGCTCCTGCAGCTTTGGGATATTCAAAAGTTTCAAGATTTTTAGGCTTATTCATGCAAATGTCAACATCCCATGAGTGAGGATTGTACCACTCCCCCATTTTTTTATTCCTGGTGTTTTTCACTGTTCTGCCTTTATAAAAAAAGATCTGTCAAAATTGAGCATTCAGTCTGCCATGCAGCTCTGTTACTTTTCCAGTCAAATCATTTGCTGAATTTTTAGAACTATATGATCTTTGGCTGAATAAGATAAAGGTACATAGGGGCCCTCTGACTTTCACAGCATGGCCCGAGTTGTCAGTTGCCTATCCTAATCTTATCATTTTCTATTTTAAGTTTTCCAATACAAACAACAGTTAGCTCATTCCATAGTCTTTACAGTTAGTGTTTTAAGTACAAATGGGAGACCAAATTTGAGATCCACAGTCATCATATAACCTAACATCTCACCGTCCACCTGAATCCCATCCAATCAACCATAAGTGAGACTCTTACTAACAGTGATGCCACTACATTTTAGGAATCATTGTTAGCACACTGACCACTGGCAACAGGCTCTTAGTTGTCAAATGACCATATTATTGATAATGCGATTCCAGGGAGTAGGAGGGAGGTCCAGCTGAAATCAAAGAGGGAAGGATGGTAGAATGATACAAAATTTTCTCACCTATTTGGACAGTGTTATTGGTATCTAATCAGGAGAGACAGAAACCACACAATGATTTGAAAAGGAGAAGTTTAATGTAAATAGTTATATTAACAGGGAAGTAGACTAGTGTGGAAATTGGCTAGTAAGAGTTAAAAGAGAATTATAAAGAATCTATAAGAAGCAGATATAAGAAGCAACCATTACTCTTAAGGCAGAATACCCAGTGAAGAGCATTTCTCACCCTCCACTAAGTCTGTGAAGCTACAAAGGTTCCTTATGGGTGAGGCTTGCCAAAAATCTGCCCCCTGGAAGTGCCAGGAAGGGCTTCCACTGGAAGGTGCCAAGTCTCTGAACTCTTAGGTGCCAGAGAAGCTTATGGCTTCTGGGCACTGCTGGAACTGAGATATGGAGAGGCTGCCCTCTGCAGGACTGTATTACATTTCCACGGTGAGGCTCAGGCTAGGGTAGCTCCAGGCTGTGCTTTTGGGATGAAGGCTGGGTGGCCAGTTTGCCCAGTGAGGTTCCAGATATCTCTTGTCCTACAGAAAAGCCATCCTTGCTCTCTTTTTATTGCTCCTTTGGGTGTAAGCTCTATTTCCCCTTCTAATACCATTAGTCAATTAGGGTGACATACTTATCAACTTCTGTTTCTTTATGTTTTGTTTTGTTTTTTAAAACCTCAACTAGAGCGCTCCTCTCTCTGAGGTTGCCCACACTTTCTAAGTGTGTAACTTTTTAATCTTAAACTCTTTCTCTCCAACCTTCAGGGCACTCCTCTCTCTGAGGTCGCCTGCACTTCGTCTCTAAGTAACTTTAAATAAAACGTTTACTCTGTTTCACTAAAAAAAATAATAAATAAATAAATAAAATAAAACCTCAACTAGAGAAGATAAATGGTTCAGAAAAAGGTTTTCACGGGCCAAGTGTTTTAAGGATGGAGGTATCTCCAGGGCAATGGGAATGTGCTATGAGCAGGTAAAGCATATAGACGTCGTCTTAGAGAGGGGTTTATTTATAGGGAAAATTTGTCATGATTAAATTCATAGCTTTTTATGTTAAAATTATAATATTAACCATCAATAAATAAGAAGAAGGGACTGGCAGCGATTTCAATTGGAGAAAGAAAAATAGGAGAAAGATGATCACTTTATTTCTTCTTTTGCCTAAAATTACTTGAGTAAATTTACCTTTTAAGATCAAAATGAATTTATAGGTCTCTTTTCTGAAATTTTTCATCTGACCTATTTTGCTGACTGCAGCCTTCAACCTCCAGCACAAGCCCTTTTGTATTAACCTGTAGAGTCAACATCCTTGGCTTAGGTAAACTGGTTCATCGATCTATTGTTACTTCGTTTCCAGCCTAAGGTGTTTTGCTAGATCTTATTTTCTATTGTCTTTCTGAAAATCATATATCCCTCTATAATGTTACCTCCAGAATTGTACCTTTTATTTATTTCCAATTTTCAAAGTTGAGGGTTAAATTAAAATTGATACCTCTTCTGAACTTCAGGGTCCACAATATCAGGAATGCTTGTGTCTCAGCTTTCTTTTCTCCTCTCTGAGTTTAAAAGCCTTTAGTGGCCAAAAAATGTAGAAGACCTGGATATCAGACAATGAAGAAAAGAGGAGTTTTTGATAAATCTGAGAGCTTGTAACCTCCCTGAATCCATTCAAATTTAAAATAAAATTAGGCATTGTGATGACAAATTGAATATATCTGTCTGCGGAATTCCATACAAAATCTGTGATAGTCTTAGGTTGATTCTACTTAATGTACACTTAATCTTAGAGCTGCAACTGGATATAGGCTGCCTCCCCAGTACCTAAGACAGGCTCATCTCAAAGCCTGCCCCTGATGTGGGAACAGGATCACAGGAGTTAAATCTATGACTGTGAATCAGAATCTGCTCTCTGCATTTTCTTAGGGGATCCCATTACTGACAGTGATGAGGCTAGGGAGTCATTTAAAAACCACATAGAAATAAATTTAAAACAAGTAATTTTATTGAAATATATTAAGAAGGTGTTAAGTGAATCATATATTCTTGGATGTGAAAACTTATACCACAAATGTTGATTCTCTTACATTTAATCTATAAAAATAATGTAATTCATATTAGAATTACAAAGCTCTTGTTCGTTTTGTAAGAAAGCGTCACTTTATACCACATATTAGCTACATCAAAATGTGAAGCTACTCTAATAGATCAGTAATATGTGATTATTTGTATGATGTATATACATATATCAAAATCTGTAAAAAGATCTGTAAAGCTATGTACACATACACAATTTCAATACCCCTTACCAGGAAATAGTTGAATAAATTGCATTTCATCTATGCCATGAAATATTATGAATATTCAAATAAATTATATTCATACTTATTTACTTGGAGGGATTTCCACCACCATAAGAAAAACAACATGCAAAAAGGCATATAGAATGTATTTAACTTTTGTGTTACATACAAAGCAAGCTCCTGGTATATGTGTTAATAATTGTAAGAACTTAAAAAGAAAAAGCATTAGGATATTAATCATGTTGATAGAATAAAACTGTAATTATGTTGTGTTACTCTCCTTTTGCTGCATACCAACCCCACACTGTCATTGCTTACAGCTACAGAATTTATTGTAATGCTCCCTAATCATCAGGTTGACAGAGGTCCTCTTGATCTAGGTTGCTCTGACTTGATGGCCCTGCTTCAGGTCTCCCAGTCAGGTAGGACTGGCTCCAGGCTGTATGTTTGGCTCAGGACAGCACCCTGTGTCTCTTCCTGGGGACCGGGTTGAAGAGCCTGAGCTGTGCATTACTGATAGCACAAGAAGAACCCCACTGCAGAATCCCGCTCAGGCCTCTGCTCTTATCATATCCACTAACATCCTATTGACCAAAGCAAATGATATGAACTAAGTTGACAGTGAAAATCATGTCTCTAAGCTCAAAGGGAAATGAAGGAGTGAGTGTTCAGTCTGCCTTCTCTGACCCTCATGATTTGGGTGCAGATGTATAATACTACTACTAGCAGGAAGTAAAGAATTAAGACCAATAATTAAATTTACTATGTGTAAGCTTCCATTTATATAAAACTTCACATTTGTTAGTGTTCACTAAAGAACAATTATGTTTGCTTAATCAAATTTTTTAAAAATGTAAAAAATCAAATATTTGATATGATTTAAGATAATTTTTATTATTTTTCTGAATTATTTAAAATTTTAATTGTAAATATGCATATATATTCAAAAATTATAGTAACATTTTCAAAACTTAGTGAAGAGTGAAAAAAAATTTTCTTTCCATCTTCTTTTTCCTTGCCTGACCAGAGTTATACAGTGTATCTCTTGGTATGAAAAACTTAAATAGGATACTTACTGGTGTCCTCATTCATCCAATTCCTATGAATAGGTCAGAATCTCTACTTGCAAAGGTCCAACACTACTTGAAAGTCCTCCATCTAGATAAGTGAAATGTTTCTGTCTTCTCTTTCTTTTGCCATGTAGTTGCTTAACTCCTCCATTTTCCTCAGTTAGTAGGGGTTAGATGTGGTGGTAGATAAACAAAACAAAGCAATGGACACACACTTGGATGGTTGTGACAAGGCCTTAGATTCTGGTCCATTTTTTGCCATGGATCTGCAGTGGAACAGTGGGTAGAGCACTGGCATTCTCTGGGAGCTTCAATCAGTATACACACGCACACTTCTAGGGACAGGCAAATATGTCCATGTAGTTGTGCTCATTCACACCTGCATGACCATTTCATGCACTGTGAACTGAGTTCTCAGGCATGGAAACCTTTGTATCAGTAGCCTTGAGCCACCAAATGTGGAGGGACATCATTCTCACTGAGCACAACCCATCTTCCTGGGCTGTAACCTCTTGAGTATTTTCTCTCTAATCTCCTTCATCTTGATACTATAGAGAATAGGATTTATCAATGGAGGAAGCAGGAAATGGACATAGGAAAGAAGAGAATGGGCAGACTGAGGGATTGGCACCCTAAAATGGCCAATGAGTGCCAGGAGGATCATGGGCACATAGAAGAGGAACACAGCAGAGAGGTGAGTGGCACAGGTTTGGCCAGCCTTCCAGCGATCCTCGGATGCCAAACCTTGCAATACCCTGCCAATTAGGCCATAGCAGAAGAAAATAAGCAGGGAGTCCAATCCCATGGCTGACAGGACCACAAAGAGGCTATAGACTGTACCCCAAGCTCCTGGGCAAGCCAAACGGGCCATATCTGGGTGCAAGCAATATGAATGGGTCAGAACCTGTGGGTGGCAGTAGGGCATGTAGGCCAGGAGAAATGGCAGGGGTAGATGGAGACCCAGGCATCGGAAGGCAATGACCAGGCCAATCTTGCTAATTACATCACTGGTGAGGGTGTTGGGTAGTGGAGAGGACGGCAGATGGCTAGTACCCGATCCAAGGCCATGGCAAGCAAGGCAGAGGACTCCAATACAGAAAAGACGTGGACAAAGAACATCTGGAGGAGGCAGGCTGAGGCAGGGACAGTGTGAGCATCAGCAAGGGCAAGACCCAGCAGAGTGGGCATCAGGGCTGTGGCCAAGCCAACATCAGACACACTAAGCAGGAAGAGGAAGAAGTACATTGGGCGGTGCAGGGTGGGCTCCAGGGCAATGATCCAGAGGATAGTACTGTTGCCCAGGGTAGAGAGAAGGTAGACAGTGATGAGGGGTATCGTCCACCAGGAGGGCACAGACGACAGGCCTGGCATGCCCACCAGTAGGAACATGGGGGCCATTGAAGTGCTGCTATTGGGAGCTGCCTGGAATGTTGGCATGGTTTGGGATTCCACTTTGAGATCTGGAACCTGAAAACTGATTAGAAGGTTTATGTTTACTTAATCTTATGACACATTTGTATGATTCTTTCTAAAACAGCCTGCTTCCTCCCTCCCCTGCCCGATGCATATATGCACATACACATTCCCTTCCTACACACACGTATATTCTAGTGTCTGTGCTATAGTCATCTCTTGTCTTGGAGCTTTTTCTTAGCTATCCTCAAAGCTGTTCCTCTCCCTAAATTGTTTTCCCTTCTCCTTTTACCTTGCCTTTCCCTGTAGTTTTTTCCCAAATTATCTCCCTCTCTTAATGGCAAACATCTGGGAGAAGGTATATACTTTTCTTAGTCCCAGATAATCCAACTTCTGTGCTGCCTTAATATACTCACATTTCAATTCATTTTAACTGCATTCAAATAACTCACCAGTTATACCTTTATTACTAAATCAAGGGGCACTCATTTTTGCTAAACTGACATCTATCAATCAGCTTTGACTGTTACGAATCTGCTTTCTCCTTTTCTTTTTAATTCTGCCTCTCAGAATTAACTTCTTAGCTCACCTTGCTATATACCTCATCCAAGTTATGAGACCCTGAAAGATACCAAATAACCAAAGCAGTGTTGGGAAAGAATGAAGCTGGATACATCACACTTCCTAATTTCAAATCACATTACAAAAACGTAGTAGTTAAAACAATATAGTTCTGGAATAAAATCAGACATGTAGACCAATGGAAAATAATGGAAGGCTACAAATTAACTCATACATATATGGTCAACTGCTCTTCAACAAGGATGTTAAGAATACATAATGGAAAAAGGACAGTCTATAACAAACTGAAACTGGGAAAACTGGATATCCATATGCAAAAGAATTAAATTGTACTTGTATCTTATACCATAAACAAAAATCAATTCAATATGAATTAAAGATTCAGATGTAAACCCTGGAAGTGTAAAATTGCTAGAAGGAAAAGTAGGAAAAGAGGTTCAAGATACTGGAATTGGCAATGATTTTTTGTATATGGTACCAAAAGTACAAGCAACAAAAGCATGATTGGACTAGTGACAGTATATCAAACTAAAAACTGCACAGCAAAGGAAACAATCAACAGAGTGAAAAGGCAACCTACAAAATAGGGGAAAATATTTGCAAAGTATGTAGCTGAAAATCTAATGTCCAAAATATAAGGTACTTCTGCAACTCAATACCAAAAAACAAATAACTCATTTATTAAAAGGGCAATGGAACTGAATAGAAATTTCTCCAAAAACATACAAATGACCAACAGGTTCATAAAAGATGCTTAATGTCACTAATCATCAGGGAAATGCAAATCAAAACCATAATTAAATATCACCTCACACCTATTAGGATGGCTATTATAAAAAATAGAGCTGACAAGGATGTGGAAAAATCGGAACCTTCATTCACTGTTGGTGGGAATGTGAAGTGGTGCAGCTACTATGGTAAAATAGTATGGTGGTTCCTCAAAAAATTAAAAATAGAATCAGTATATGATCAAGTAATCTTGCTTCTGGGTATATATCCAAAAACATTAAAATCAAGATCTCAAAGGATATCTGCAGTCCCATGTTCACTGCAGCTTTATCCACAATAGCCAAGATATAGAAACAACTTAAAAGTCAACCACGGGTAAATGGTTAAGGAAAATATTATATATATTACGTTATATGTATAATACTAAAAAATATTATATAACAAACATAATATATACATGTTATATATATATACATATACATATATATATATAAATATACACATACACATTTATATATGTATACACATACACACAAGGAATTGTATTCACTTTAAAAAAAATGATAGATTTCCTACTATGTGCAACAACATGGAGGGACCTGGAGGACAGTGCACTAAGTGAAGTAAGCCTGTCACAGAATGATGAATGCTGCATAATTCCACTTGTATGAGGTATGTAAATAGTCAAACTAACAGGAAGATAGAGGAGATTGTTGGTTGCCAGGGTCTAGGGGAGGAGGAAACAGTGGATTTCTGCTTGACAAATATAATGTTACAGTTACGCAAGATCAAGAAGTTCTAGAGACCTTCTATACAACACTGTGCTTAGAGTTACTAATTTAAAAATCTGTTAAGAGATTAGATCTTATCCTAAATGTTCCTACAACAACAACAACAAAAAAGTCAAAGCTAAAAAAAGCTAATATAATCATGGTACCATATATGAAGTTAAAAGATAAGGGAAAGAATGGGACAGAGTGTCCCGGAATAGGACAATTTTTGCAGCTTACATTATTTTAAACAGATTCGAATTTTAAATATATAAAGAACTATAAATAAATCTGAGATGTGTAGTCTAATATAAAATCTGGCAAAATTTATTCTTTTCATATGAGAATACAAATGCTAAACAAATGTATAGTAAAATCAATCTCAGTAGTTATTAAAAGAATACATATTTTTAAAATGATAAAACATTTTCTACTATCTTATGGGATAAAGTCATAAAATTTGATAAAATTATATGTTGGAAAAGACAGTGAAAGACTACTTTTTTAAATCAAGGCTGTCAAGATTATAAAACTGTAGCCCTTTTGAGAGTAATTTGGGGAAACCCATGAAAACAGGAAATTTACTTGATTTGGCGATTCTGTTTTTTGATATATTGATGAGAGAGAAAGACTCTCATATCTCATATGCACACAGAGGGATAAAATATATTTTTTTTGGAAGAGGAAAATAAGTAGAGTTCTTTATAATTTTTAATATTCTGATAACTAAGTGGAGAGATTGTCATGATGCATAATAGTCTCAACAGTTAAAATGAAGATATATTGTTGAGTTTAAAAATATATAATTATTTATGCCTCTTGGTATCATATATGTTTTTAAATCCTCCTAAAGTGTCCTGTCTCCCAGAAAACTATGTTTGTATGTAATTGCTTAGAAGACCTAGAAGGATTTGCATTAAATGGATCTGATTAATGTAGCAAAGTCCAGGAGAAGGACTAATACTGAATTGAGGACAGGATTCAAGGATGATTTTGGCCTTAACCCTCATACTTTATTTTTTCTTGGAAAGATATATTCTCATATCAAATGAGTAACTCTCAATTATTATTCAGTAAACTCCATTGGCTCATCTCAGTTTTTTCTCCTGTATACCCACCAACAGTACCACGGTCTTTGCTGAGGCTTTCATTTGCGTTGTCTGGATTGGTTTCCCTGCTGCCAATTCTTCTGCCTTCCAATCCTTTTTTTCCATACAGACCCCACAATGTTACTTCTAATTTGAAATCTGATAATGTGGCTGTGGTATAATTCCTTAAAACCGTCTGATTTTCCACTGCTTTAAAATAAAGTTCATACCATTGTTTGTCATGGAACTGTCTTCACCATCTGGCCCCAAACAACCTTTCTTGCTTAACCCATTTCTACTGTATTTCTACCCATGCACTTTAGTCTTCCAGTACTACTGTGACTCCTCAGACTTTTACACTTTCAAAAAAAATATATTTAATTTTGGAATTTCTTTCTCTGTCTCTGTACCATCATACCTCACTTATGTCAGGAAGTTACAACTGCTCAGTTCTTCTCTTCTCTGACCACTTATTAATATTCCTTTCTGTGCCTTCCTTCTCAATGGACTGTTACTGCCTCAAGAGATGATTCTTTATTTTATTCATTGCTCTGAGTCCAGTTCCTGGTTTATATTAAGGTTCAAATAAATACATTTCACAAATCTTTTACACTTCCATTTTGCACTTTTGCACTTCTATTTATCTAAATTCTCTGCTGGATTTGATCCATCTTTCTGAAATCCCACTTAGTTTTATTATTCCATAATGACCACCTTTCTCAAAACTTTCCCATCCACCCCTTAAGCACATCTCATATAAGTTTCTCCAAAGTGTTATTCTTTCCTCTAGTGGAATCTTTTCTTCCCAACATATTTCTGTCCCCACCCTCTTTTCCTATGACTCTCAAAGTCTCCGTCTCTCCACCTGAAGTGTCTCTAGGGGGAGCTGCTTCTGAGTGCTTGGGCTTGCCATCCAGAGAAGAGAGGTTCTTGATATATACCCTACTTGATATATACTCCACAGAACACTCCTGTGTGTTAAAAACAGTGAGGTAGCAGGTATGCTTAATAGAAGGTAAAGCAGAAAGAGATTTGGAACAGGTGCCTGTTGAAAAAAGCCTGTGAGGCTTTTGTGGGGTATTTAAGCCGCTCCATGGAAACTCATATCTGACAGGCTCATTCCTCCCCAGGATTGTGGAAGTGCTATTATACATACCTAACTAGCAAAGATATCATCTCTCTTTTACACTATTCACACACAAAAGGATTCTCAGGTTTTGTAATCAATGTGCACGCCCACCTATAACATAGACATCTATGCATGCTCTCACACACATGCATATATGCACACACTCATCCATATTAACACACAGAAACACGTATGCATTCACACACTCATGTAAAGAAAGTTTCTATTTCTGAACAGAAATATTTGAGGCACATGCCTATTAAATTAACAAGTATTAAAATAAAAATGTAACTCATAGTCATACATGCATTCAAGGATATAGAAATATTCAAATTCTCATTCCCAAAGGTACAAGCAATTCTGAATATATACTAATATATATGCTTATAGTCACATGAAAAGGCAGGTGGAGACAAAAGCACCTGTGTGCACACTTATGTTGTTTCCATATATACACTCATCCCCACAAACTGTGAATGGAAAATGCTCTTAATCAATCTTTTATTACCTCATACAATCACAGGCAGGTAAATTCAAAGATGCATTCATTTTTCCAAAGCTGAAAATATTCAGCCAATGAGTAACGCTTTTCCCTTCACACATATACATATTCATCAGATGTTCACCAACATCCCTTCAATATGCAGCACATGGATCATAAACACACATCTCATATCACTCATTCAGGCAGTTTCTTATTTTACATCAAATATTCAGCTCCCTTTTCCTCAAACTGAAATCTTGCTTTCTATGGATTTAATTCTGCAATTCAAAACCAAAAGTGGAAGTATTGTCACCAAGACATTCATAAATACTGAATGATGTTTCCTGGGAGAGGACAAAAATTTCACTCATTATCAGATTAATTCCCTGCCATCTGAAAGACAAACGGCTAAGATTACTAAAGGGATGGAACATGGGATATTTGTTTATAGGGGAGATTTGATGTTGGTGTAGTGGAGAGATCTGAGCAGCCACAATAGAGAGGACAGAGTACTCTCAACAAATTTTCTCACTTTACATTTGCGTTCAGACCTAGTCCTGGCTATTGGGACCCTCACCACAATCATCCCTGCTACTTACCAGACCAGCACTGAAGAGTGTGTGTCAGACAGGACCTTTGGTTGCAGATGACTGTGGCTTCAAGAAGTGGCCAATGTAAGAAAATTTGTAGCAGCAATTCTGCAGGAGTTGGACCATAGGGGATAAACCAGACTAGGAAGAAATGGCTAAGAGAGTGAACTTATCTCCAAGGCAATGATTGTCCCTCATACCCTGAGAGACCCCCATCTGTCTCCACTTTAACCCTGACTGTACTGAAAGCACAGTGCTGAGCACCAAGCAATCTGCTGGAGACAGGTAGTGTGAGATCAAATCAGGCACATTATGAAATGTGGATATTGTAAGAGACTGATACATATAGGAATCATAAAAATCAACAAGCATAGCATATGGGATGGAGGAATAAAGCGATCTAGGGAAGAGAAATGATTAGGTAAGTTTTAGAGCCCAAATTTAGATCATAACCTCCCATATTCTTAGTCTCAAATATTTGTGGCAATAATCAGTTCTGCTACTCCCTATATTCAGATTATTTCTCATGCTGTATCTTTATTTGGGATGCCTATGGGATTTAGCCTGGCCCTGGAGAACCTAGGGACAAGGACTCCAGCAGATTATCACTGGGCAAGATAGGCAGAAAGCCAGCCCACATGGAGGGGACAGAAGATGCACCACTGGGGTTTCAAGGGCCCTACATTCCACCCTCCGGAGGTTTTGGTCACTGGTAAACTTAGAATAGCACTCTACAGCTTTAAGACATCCTCAGTGACATATTCGGTTATCAAAGTCTTCCACGTGACTTCCTAGTGCTGAAGTTTTGATTTTAATTGTTGGGTCCCAACTCCAAATACTACACACTTGGTCATAATTAATTCTTGCCTTAGTGCCTTTAGTTATCTCTGCCTTCTCTCCATTTTCCCTCACAGGAGGCATTCATCCTTACTAGAACTCAGACGCTACCAGCTCCCGTAGTCTTTCTAATATATTACTCCCTTCAAAGAATCTCTCCCTTTTTTTGAACCTCTCTGCATCCCTTTAGCATAACTGGTGCATTATTATTACTCTTCCCATGCCTTTCTACTACTCTGTGAGCTATTTGAAGGCAAAGACTATCTTTTATATTTTTTCCTCCTGCAACAGTATCCTTCAATTACACATGAAATGAGTTTGATGAATTTCCTGAGCTGCCTTAAAGAGTCAGCTTGTATAAAAGTTTCTCTCATCCAGTTTCTGAGCGCCACGTTCCCTATGCTCTACAAAGGTCGTGGCACCTTTCTGATCTCTCCACTCTGGCAGCCCGCATCCCCAGTCCCAATCTCATATTCAACTCTTCCAAAATTGAAATGACTTTCTGAGAATGTTCAAATTCTCTGCCCTATTTCTTTTCTGTCTTTCCAGAAAGAAACAGTAGCTTCCACCCCTATTTCTCCTCCTTTTTCCTCTCTTCCTTGTTTCCTCTCCCCACTTACTCTACTCTCCCCATTTCCCTTATCACTCTTACCTCTGTCTTACAGTGCCTCCCTCCCGCACCTGCTCCTCCCTTGCTGCAGCTCACTCACCACCCTTGGTGCTCCCAGTGACCCTAATGCACTTTGCTGCTCTAGTGCAGTGCTTCAGGTGTATTCTTTATGCAGCCTGTTGAACCCCTTCTGGGGGAGTGGGTGGAATGTGGGTACAGGAAAGGTGAGCGCAGGTGTCCAGCCCCTTGTTGCCACAGCCCCATAGGGAGTCTCAGTGAGAATGCTGTGGTTAGTTGAGGGCTGTTGTTCTGCCCAGAGGAAGCACCGTGGTGACCTTTGAACCACAGCAGGAAAAGAAGAATCCCTCCATCTCTGTCACCCGTCCTTCGCTCACAGCCCATGAAGCAAGTCCTCTCTAGCCACACTGATCCTGGGTTCAGAGCCGGATAGTTCCTGATGTCCTGGTTCGTCCTGGCCTGTCTGCTCTTTGGTCCTTACCATGACCTCTCCCCAGCCTTTTCTTCCAGAGAGCAGATAATGAGCCCCAGAGAGTGCCCCAGGCTCAGTCCACAGGGACGCCTTCGCTCTGTCGCTCTTTGTTTTGTGTAATTGCCTTCAGCTAGGTGGAGTACCACATGGTGCTAACGGCTCTGAGGTCATGGGTCCCATCTCTGCAGAGATCATCTGTCATTTTGCTTTGCATCCTCATGCTAAGGCTTGAACGAATTCAGAGATTACCTGGGCTGTAGGATGGCCTGTTATCCTTGTGGTCTGCTCCCTCGCCCTTGGCCGCACACACACTCTGTCGGAGCTCCCTGAACGAAGACAGCCAGCTTGACGAGACCCCTGCTGCTCTGACCCAGTCATTGTAGCTCACTCCTTTATTCTTTCTTCCCTGTACTTTGTATATTTGTCGTTCTCCCTGACATTTCTTGTTCTTTATAGATGCCCTGTTTTCTGATGGATCAAGTATCATCAGGCACCCCTAATCCCCATGCCAGCTTGTGGCTTTTCCTTCACACCCAAGCAGCCCAAATCCTGGTAAACAGCCTGTGCACTCATTGTGTGCCAGGCCATCTCTTGCCCCTCCCCTCCCTGAGATCGTTCAGTGGTGTTTTTGTTCCTGTAATCCCTGCAGCAGACCTATGTAACCAGATCCCAATTTGGGATTACCCTGGCTCATCCTTGTAACTTCTACTCCCTTGCAGGAGATGGTGCATTAATCTCTATCCCCAGGGTCCAGCTAAACTTCTCCTGCACTCGGGTTACTGCATCCCTCCTTTCATTGCCTTCCACACAATTCTAGCACATGTGATCCATTGGACCTGAAAGCTTTCCTCAGACTCTCCAACTGAAGTTTGACCCCATGGTGAAGGGAGCTGAGGACACTGACTAAGGGAGCCCTGGCTCCTCAGACCACCCACAACCCCAAATCAAGTCCTGTCTCAGGCCTGCTGTTGAGCTGCGTGCACCATCCCCTCTCCTCTCATCACCTGGGGCCCAGAGCTTTCTCTCCCCTGGCTTCTAAACCACAGAATGGGCTGCACAGCTCTTAGCACTCATCTCCTTGATGTTCAGTATAGCGATTTATTAATGTGATGGATGAATATGGCCTAAAAGGGTTGGAGGGAGGGACAGAATTAAACCTTCCCTGGTTCCCTCCTTTCCTCAGATTAACATGTGTGTCATTGGACATTATATTTCCGGAGCCCACAGGATGGTGCTATGGCTTTCAGATTTAGGTCATGTGGGGAAAGATCCTCACTATACCGCTTTCTAGCTATAAGGCTGTGGACAAGCTCCCTTACATCTCTGAGCTTCAGTTTCCTTACTAGTAGAAAGAGTTTAGATACAAGGCGAGTGAAGTGTCCAGAACAATGCCTAACTCTTATTGTGCACTGTATTTGTGCATCAATCTCAGCTCTCTAATCTCCCCATTTTGTTGTCTAAAGAGGCTTTCTCGAAACAGATAATTTTGAGCACCTGACTTATGCCAGGTATTCTAGGCTACAATCATAAATAAGGGAGGTAAGACCCCTTCTTCTCTCCATCTTACCTTCCAGTAGGGAATGATAGACAATGCATGAGTAAACAATTATAACAATTCTAGATGGCTATATAGTAGATCTATGAATCAAACAGAAAATAGTCATGGGATAATAAATGGAGAGTGGATGAATACCATAGAAAGGGTAACATTTCTGAGGGCGATATATAAGCTAAGACCTAAATATTGAGAATGACTAGCCTGTGGAGATAGGGAAGAAATGTGTCCCAGGCAGGTACACTCAGGCGATGAGGCGGGGCTAAGCTTGGCACTGCCAAGGAGCATGAAGGTGGCCAGTATACTTGGCACAGAAGGAGAAGGAGATTAAAAAAGGAAGAGGTCGGAGATACTTACAGGGTTATGTCCTATAGTGTCATGGTTACATTACACCCAGACATGGTTAAGAGTTTTTATTCTAAGTGCAGGGAAAGACCCTAAGATGTTTTAAAAGCAGAGAATATAAAGATGCAAATAGTGGTTTTAAAAAGTTCCTTCCACCTACCATTTGGAGTAAGAATGGAGTTCAGAAGATTAACATGGAAGCAGGAAGAACATAACATGGAAGACCATTTAAGGGACAACTTTCAAAACAGGTCTGAGTAGAGGAAAAGTGATTTAAGATGCTTCTTAAGATATATAGTTCTACATTTATATTTACAATTATACACTTAAATAAGGTTTAGATTCTTCTTTAGGTCAGAAATGAACTTAAAAAATTATCTTCATACTCCCTGACCAATATGTATCCATTTTCAGCTTTGAAGGTGTTAAAAAAGAGAGAGACAGTAACATTTGTTTAGTTCTGTATTTGTGCTGGCAGTATATGACAGAAAATTAATATAAAAGAAATCAGAATACATGTGAGATACAAAACATCAACCTGTGCAAATTACAAAAATAAATGGAAGCTGAGAGATTGAAATAAAATCACAGTGATTCAACTACTCAAAAACCTGATTTGTCAGTGTAGAAGAAAAATGTGAATTAGAGCACAGCTGTGCTACAAAATGACACATTTATAGTAAGTAGTGGAATATAGGGGTTAAGATACTGCAAGATGAGCAATTCCACATGTTGATTTCTTCAAACAGTATTAAAAACTGGTTATATGAAATTGAGATGAATTTTATTTGAGAAAAGGAATTTTCACACTCTGACAGTCTATAGTTTTGGAAGAGTAGGATGATCATGTAGATAAATGGCAGGTGAATTATAGTGCTTTAGTGTATCAGCCTCATTCTACATGAGCATTTCTTCTTTACCTAGTCAAGGTGATCTTCAAGACCCAGAAGTCCAGAACACACCTGGGGCAGGAAGGAGCCCCTGCTCTATTATTTCCTTCCTGAGTAATTTCTACAGTTATATTCTTATAATTATACCAAGAATCTGGGCCACTTCCCAATGTGGTCCTCTTTTCTCTTTGGAACATGAAGATGATAATTTTCAACAATATCCAGTTCACAGGAGTATTAAAATCATGAGAATTTGCAAGGGTTATAATGTTTTAAGTACAAATCAAGTGTGATAAGTCAGATAACTGATAAAGCTCAGAATTAATATTAGATATTATTGTTATTAATTATATTGCTGCTGGTGTTATTCTTCAGAGGCCAAGTAGGGACAGCATTATCTGAAGGTGGCAATTGGATACTGTGGAATATTCATTGGCTTCTGATTGATTGGTGCATTTATTAAGGACTCTCTGAAGGGCCTCTTGCTTTCCTTTTCCTCAGAACATGATTCAGTGTATTAGTATGACATTGAAAACTGAAAAATCCAGGTGAAATGTAAGGAAAAAGTCATTAGGGATTCATTTCAACTTTCTAATCCTTTTTAAATTGGAAAATCATGGAGTCACTTTTCCTTGGGATATTTTTGATAGTTTTGCTGTGTTTTGAGAAAAATAAAGGCAACTATTGTTCATTTCAGGGCATGAAAAGAGTGAGGTGGCTAGGATGGCCTCGAGAGACTGGGATTAAGCACTAACAAGCCTTTGAAACTCCCTGCCTCCCAAACACTTACACATAAACAAGCCCACCTTTTCCTAATAGTCTCTCCAATACTATCTCATTTCCCAGACGTGAGAATCTCAAGGGTGATTTTGCAGCCCTGGAGAGAGAGCTCCTCTGCCTGGGAATCTCCTGAGGAACACTGTTCATTGGTCTGTGAAGCTCTCCATGGGGAGTGTTTTGCAGCAGTTCAGCAAATAAAGTCCTCATGTGGGCAATAGCAATGGTTTTGCCAGGCTGCTTAAGAACTGTCTTCCAGCTAGGGATATTCTAGTAACCAGGTAAGTTTTAGAGCAAAACCAGAGGATAAGGTTGGCCTTGCAACAGAATATTTTAGGGTATTGTCACTGAAGTTGCTGATTGTCTCCCAATCACTTCTCTCTGAGTCGCCTTATCTTTCCTTTGTCCTTCATTCTCCAACCCCAGCACTCCAAGGCCTTGCATTCCTGCCGTCTTTCCACTCACACCTCATTCTCATTCACACCCATTAGAGAAGGACAACGTCCCTGACTTTATAGTGAATAGGTCACCTTTTCTAAGAGATGGATACATATCTGATCCTCCACGGTAAATTCATTGCCTTAGAAAGTAGGGACCTCCTAGTCACTGGAAGTGATGTAGGCAGACAATTAAGTGTTGCCTTCAGAACACTGCATGGCTGTTTCTGTATTGGTTAGGCTTTGGACTTTAAAAATTCCTTTCATCTAAAACCCTAGAAGGATTGGAGTTTGGGAATTTTCCCCTTGAGAAAGGGATCTGTGACTCTCCTATCAGGTGAGGGGTGGTCAAAGTTAATGTCTACATCAGGAGGGGTTTTCTTCCTGTTTCCTCAGGCCCTCCTTGCCTATCTTACATCCTGATATGATGAAGAGTAAACTTCTCCTTTTAAGGACATCCCAATCTTTTTCTGTCATCTACAAATACCCTAGAATGCCTAGAAATCTGGAAACCTCTATAGTACTCACAGCAAATGGAAGTATGGTTTTCACTTGTCTGCTTGCTGCTGTCCACTAGAGAAATGTAATTAAAAAAAATTTTTCACTTGCTCTACAATCGAGGATCTATGATGAAACTCTATAGTTTGTGATAGTCTGGGGACAGATACAGAACACTTACTCTGTTTTTCCATAAATGTAGCAGCATGGACAGCAGACGGTCAGGACTAGATGAAAGTTTCAAAAGAAGAATTTGGGATCTAACTGCCTAATCTTCAGGGATAGACTGGAACTCCTCCAGTTTTCTAGATCTTGGGCAATATAGATAAAGAATACAAGCTAAGGACACATATTAGGGAGTAAGCCTCTTGGCTGCAGGATGCAATTTTACTTGGTGTTCTCTAATTGAACCCTCAAGTTCCCACTGCACTTACTTGTAATTTTCCTCAGCAAGGCTGTTCTTTCTCCCTGCTCTGATGTGTTTTGCTACTAACTATGCATTAATTCATGGCAAGTTATTTTCTTTTCGGAGGCTTTAGTTTCTGTATTAGTAAAATGTGAAATAGATCAGCTTTTACTTCTGCTGGTCTTTGGATCTTGTTTTTCTCTTCTTATTCCTATCTTCTTCTCCTTCTCCCTGCCCCCACCTCATTTTCTTCTCCCCTCTTATTTGTCTACCTCTTAAACTTTTTCTCATTTACACTTTTTATTACAATTATTCAAAAAACTTAATAAACTCTTTCTCAAAAATCAATACAACTCACAGAAACTAAAACAACAGTTTACTGGAAAGAAATGTATGCTGGCAATCTAATAAGCCAGATATTTGAACCAATATTTGGCTGTTTTTTATAATGCCATGGGGAAAAAAATGGATATTTTACAGAAATAGAGAAAATAGGCTAAGGCTGGGGAAATATGAATCAGAAATCTTTCAAAAAGGGTATTTTGGAAGATTTCAGAAACATTAATGTTTTTTGATTCATCATGTGCATGAGCAGCCAGAAAGGTTTACATAGCCTGGGGATAAGATATTCAATAATTGCAGAAGAGAGGGTAAATTACTAAAAAATTACAAGAGCTAGAAAAGTACATGTGATTCTTTGCTGAGAGAAGAGATCTGGTGGTTTTTACTTCTACCAACTGAAAAGAACTTAGAGTAAAAAATCCAAAACAATCAAACAAAAAGTAAGAAAGAAACAAATGAAAAAACTCAGTATCAACACTGAGAACATACGAAGAGAACTTCTTATTCCAAGTAATCATAATAAAAAGCATACATTTTGCTAAGACCTTTCCACTCTTAATCTTCACATTGCCACTGTGGGGTAGGTATTTACTGCCCAGTATTATACATGTAGGACTCTTCTGAGGTATGGGAGAATCTGAATACAAGATGTGTAGACCTAGAGTCCATGTCCTGAATACTACATTGTTCCTTAGCTTGATGCCAGTCAATTGATGAGGCAACTAATGGGTATCTTAAGGGTGAGAGCTTCTCAAAGAGAGTATAGTTACTCCTACTTGTGTTCATGTCTAAAGCTGAATGACCCCCTCAGGGTGTCCTTTGGAATAAATATTAGTTACTGATTCTGGCAATATGAGCATGTCTTCCAGAACTCCACAAAGGTCTCTATACTGGCTTCCTCAATCAGAGTGTAACCAATTACAAATGGTTACTATGCCTTATCAATAGGAAATTGCCAGATGATCCTGATCCTGAAAAAGTTTTCAAGTAAGCCCCAGGTGTGGGTGTTCTCACTTCATTTTAGAAAAAAATGAATTGTTCTAAAAAAGAAAGAACTGCAATTGTTGCTTTCCTAGGTATAATTTCCCCCCCTTCTATTAAGATTTTACTAGATTAGAGATGATAAATATATTTCATTTTCTATGATTAGAAATGATATCTGAGGTTCCTACACTGAGACTAATTCTGATTGATTCATCTGGGCTTAGGAGAAATGAAGGAGGGTCGTACTCATAACAGAAGCATAAGCATGTGTACCGGGCATTTCCATCCCTGCCCTAGATGCATGACCCACTGCCTTCATGAGCATTCTGGGCATAAGGAGGGTGGTGCGTAGGAACGACATCCTTTTTGGGGAATCAAATAATTCGCATTTTGCATTGATTCTGTATTAATTATTATGTCCTCAGACTCTGACTCAACATCTTGTAAGATACTGATTAGAAAAAGGGGTGGAAAGGACAGGAGAGGCAGAATGTTTTACATAATGCATTGACACTGCAGTATGTGCTTTAATCTGAATATGACTTACTTGTACCTGGGTGGGTCTTGTTCCCCCATTCCAGTAGAAGCTCCCTCCACAGGATATACCTTGGAGTAGTACTTCAGGGATTCAGTCCTCTCTGATAGTCTCTCCCACTCATGTGAAAGTAAAATTGTTCCACTCCCAGAGAGGTCCGATTCTAATATATTATTAATCCCTGCCACTGTATTTTCAGGAACTCACCCATCAGGATCCCACAGGCTCCCTCCTCATGCCCATGTCACATTCGCCTCATGGCAGATAATAACCACTCCTACTTCCAACACCTTTACTTTGTCTTAACTGGAATTCCAGAACTTGAACAGAAGTATTACTGGATGGCATTCCCATTGGGTGCTATATATGCCATTGCCCTCTTTGGTAATTGTGTCATCATCTCTACCATCAAGTCTGCAGTATCCCTGCATATTCCCATGTACTACTTCCTATGTATGCTGGCCTTGGCAGACATGGGACTTGCTCTTTGTACTTTGCCCTCTGTGCTAGGCATATTCTGGTTTAATTACAAGCTCATCGCCTTTGATGCCTGCCTTGTGCAGATGTACTTCATCCACACCTTCTCAGCCATTGAGTCCGGCGTGCTGGTGGCCATGGCCTTTGACCGGGTTGTGGCGATAGGGACCCCTCTCAGGTATGGCACCATCCTAACCAGTGGTGGGGTCTGCAGAGCAGGAGCAGTCATCTTGACAAGGGCAGTCTGTGTGGTCTTTCCTGTTCCTTTCCTCATCAAAAGGCTCCCCTTCTACCATTCTAACATCCTCTCCCACTCCTTCTGCCTCCACCAAGACGTCATGCGCCTCGCCTGTGCCAGCACCCGTGTCAACAGTCTCTATGGCCTGATTGCTGTCATCTTCACCAAGGGTTCTGACTCACTGTCCATCCTCCTCTCCTATGTGTTCATACTCCGAACAGTAATGGCCATTGCCTCAGGGGAGGGCCGGTGGAAGGCACTCAACACCTGTGTTTCACACCTCTGTGCTGTGCTCCTCTTCTATGTGCCCCTCATTGGGGTGTCTGTCATTCATCGATTCAGAAAGCACCTCTCACCACTGACTCATGCCCTCATGGCTGATGCCTACCTTCTCATCCCCCCTGTGCTAAACCCCATAGTCTATGCTGTGAAGACCAAGGAGATACGAAGGAAAATCATCCAGATATTTGTTCAAACCAAAATCACTGCAGAGCGTTAGGGTCTGTCAATTTGAGAGAGGAAGAATCTACTTTGTAAAGGCTCAATTATGACTATGAGAAATACAAGTTTACATTTTTTCACATATTCTATGGATGTGAATTGAGCAAAAAAATATTTCCCTGCTCCCAGAGCATATTTTTTCTTTTCCTATGCCAAATTGTCATTTGCCTAGTATAGAATGAGTGGCATCTATAGGAATTGTTCAGTGTTCTGTCCTGTAGCCCTACACTTATGAGCTGGCATATAGCAGCTTAAGGCAGGAGATATTACTAATTCAATTTTTAATAACTCTTTTGAACAGAAATAGGCTATTTCTGTTTTATGCCTTTTAAATTGGACCTCATTAAATTAACTTAATAATATTCTAGCTCAAGTTAAGAATGGCTTCCATTAGCTTAAAGGGGGTGAATAAACTATATTCATTAAATAATAAGAGAATACCTGAGGAAAATACATTATTAAAATAAAATATGAATCAGAAAAAATATCAAATTTGAGGATTAAGATTATAAATACATACAACTGAGCAGGGGTCAGTTGTGTTGTATAACTTGGGATCAAAAGATTAAGGGGAAGTTTTAGCTCTTCCTTGTGTGACATTGTGTATTCTTACCTTGACATCCAGTGTTGTTATGAAATTAAATGTAATCATATTAGTACAATTATTTGTAAACTGTAAAGTGCTATGCAACTCTAAGAAGGACTCAAGAATCAAATGTAACAGAATAAGAATACTTGTATTTATAGATTGATATTTTATTTGATAATTACAGCATCCCAATGAAAGAGAGTGTTAAAATGTCTTTATCTGTATAAGGCAAGTAGAGAAAGACTGTTTCAAAATGTTTATGGCAATTTAACTTTGCAGAGATATAGAAGCACATGATTTTGTATACAAACTCAGAACAATAAAATTGCATTGGTTCAACTTTTTTTTTCCTGGTCAGAGTGGGTGCAGTGTTGTGTTTCCCAGGAAGGTAGACAGGGTGCAGTTGGAGCTCACAGGGTATGATTGTGGCTTCTGGTGTGAGGAGGTGAGTAAGTGCAGATCCAGATGGAGGGGCAGGGAGAGGATGGGATGAGCTGAATGCAAAAAAAAAAAAAAACCCAAAAAACTCAAAATTAATTGACCTCATACAGTTTGAGAAACACTGATTTAGTAGAAAAAAATGCATCTTATTTTTTTTCATAGTTAATGAAAAATATCTATCCTGTATGTATCTGAGTTAGGCACAGAGCTACATTATAAAGATGATGAAACCCACAAAATCCAAGACTGAAAAATAAAAAAGTCTGATGATAGATAGGCAAGAAAAGTGCCTTTAAGGGCCCCTGGGGAGTAGGTGTGCCATGTGCTCCCCAGGTAAGGAGGCCCAAGGTCAGCATGCCTTTGAGAGTTTATTAATACTGTGAACCTAATACTCCTAGTGATATGGCTAGATCCTATAATCAGTCTGGAGGGTACATTCATTAGGCCATGGTGTGATTCCAATTTCTTTCTGTATACCCATCTCAGAAATCTAGAAAGACTATGACTGTTCTTTAAAATGTTCAGTAACCCGAGTTTTGCTCTTTGCAATGTTGGAAAACATCAGTAAGTGGATCCAACATTATCTGAAGACTTCCCACCTGGCTTCTACCCCAGCTCCCAGAGACACACATTACTCTCTTAAAGTCAGGGAATTTGGCAGTAGAACAATGCATCCCCCAAATTTCCACAACTTAATCTCTGGAAGCTGTGAATGTGTTATGATACATGGCAAGGGAGAATTAAAGTTGTAGATGGAATTAAGGTTGCTAATAAAATGACTTTAAAATAAAGTGATTATTCTGGATTACTTTGGGGACCCCATGTAGTCACAAGGTTCCTTTAAATATGGAAGAGGGATGCAAAGCATCAGTGTAGGAGTGATGTGACAGCTATTGTTAGCTTTGAAAGGGGCCACAGTAAGGAATGAGGCCAGCCTCTAGAAAATGGAAAAATAAGGAAGTGAATTTTCCCTAAGGCATTCCAGAAACAGCTCTGTTGACACCTTGGTTTTAGCCCCGTGAAACCCATTTTAGACTTCTGACTTCCAGAATGGTAAAATAGTGAATTTGATGTTGTTTCAAGCAACTAAGGTTGTGGAGACTTGTTATAGCAGCAATAGGAAACTAATACAGGGACCAATGTTGAAGATGAAGAAATAAAGGTGGAACTTTTTGTGCTGATAGGCACACTCCTAAGCTATCTCCTAATTCTTTCTGTTTGAACTAATGCTTAGGCTCAATGCAGTTACCCTTGGTAGTAAACACTTTGTACTTATCTACCTGTTGCTCCCTCCTGTGCTCAATCCTATTGTGTACAGTTTTAGGACCAAGCAGATCTGGGAGCAGATTGTCTGAGTGTTCTGTGGAGTCGGAAATCTATGACTTCTGTGCAAATGCAAATGCAAATGCAAATGCAAAGAGCTATTAGTAGTTATATTTTTGGCAAGTCAAAAGTTATATGTGGATTTTCAACTGCACAGGGGTTTGGTGCTCCAAACCCTCACATTGTTTGAGGGTCATCTGTACTTAATGTAGTTCAGAGCACATGGTGGATACTCAATGTGTATTTTTAAAATTTGTGAATGAGTAAAATCTGTACTTTATCAAGATTGATATCATGCTTTCTAACCAATTTGTTTCATTTAATATTGGTAAATTACATTTGAAATTTCCAGAGTCACTCATTTTTGCTGATGGGAGCCAGTTGAAAGGGGTGGTGTTCACACGTGAATCTGAACAATACTTGCTGTGTAACTTTATGTAGTTACCTAATCTTTTCTAGATACTTATTGGAATAGGTATCTTTGTTCAGTGTGTCTATTAAAGATATAATGAAAATATGGATGGGAAAATGTTTCAAAAGAATGAAAAGGAATTATTAGATAAGGTCAGAATTATTAATATGCTGCCTGCAATAAAGAGGTAGATTCTGGTCAAAATGAGGCTTAAACAAGATGTGGGCATGCAGCTGAGAATCAAATAATCTATAGAATGGACAGACTGAGGACTGTGTATTACAACCATATTTTCTAAAGATATAAGTGGAAGGAGTTGATCATATAAGGAGATATAGCACTTTAAGATAAAGAGCTTTGGAGTAAGATAGACATGGACTTGAATACCAGTTTTGTAACTTGCTAACTTTTGGATTGGTAAAGTTATTCAAAACATCTTGGCATTTCAATTTTCTCCTCTGTGAAGCAACAGAAAACAATACATAACTCATAAGCTTAATAATGAGGAAATATGACAATATGTTTAAAGGATATAGTGCAATTTTTGGCATGTATTATGAGTTCATCAAATGCGTGTTTATGCACAGAAGGGTAAGTGGGCTGCAGATGTGACTCAATTAATAGGATGGCTTCTTAGGAGGGGTTCCTGGGTAAGAGAAGGGACATGGAAATGGCCAGGGGGACAATGAGACTTGTTAGGAAGAATACATATTGGAGCAGAGAATAGAGAGAGGAACGACTCTGCGCAACCCTGATCCTGCTTTGATATCCAGGGAACCTCTGTGGATGAGAATCTGTAGCCTAAGCCAGGGTGAAGAGGAATGGTTGTAGTTAACTGACTCAGGCAGGCAGTTTTTGAAAATACCCATTACTGTCAGCCCTCAGGGCCAGGGCTCTGCTTACAGCCCCTAATGTATGGGGTTTTCTTGGGCCAGGCAGAAGGGTTAGAGGCTGTGCCAGGGACATGTGTCTGAGCTGTTGTAGAGGAACAGCTCAGACATGTTATGGGTCGCATAACTCTTGCTCCAACCAGTGCACTCACTAATGAAATTAGCTCTCTGTTGCCTGGTGACTCTACTAAGCTTCCTATAAAGCTTCCACCCTTGGGAGCTGGTTTAGTCCCTGCTCTGTGATGGAACTGAAGAGAAGTTGGTGTTGTTTCCTGCAGATATGAGCAGGTAAGAGAGTGCATAAGTGGGAAGGGGTGGAAGGGAAAAGGGTAAAGAAGTGAAGTGAGCCAGGACAAGAATGAAGGGAGAAGAACAATTAAATGATTAGAGCTACAAGTCAGGTGGGATGAAGAAATGGAGAGGAACAGTGGAGCCAGAAAGAAATTGAGATAGGGAGGTAGAAGACAGGAGGGAACAGAAGGAAGAAAGAGGAAAAGGGGTGGGACTCAGAACTCTTCCTGCAACCAAGAGCATTTAGCAATCAGTTAGCATTATTAATTGAACCTTTCTACTATTCCAGATCCTACTTCACTAGCTAACATTGAGAGAAGAAAAATAGGCATAGCTAAACTTTTAAGGAACTCATACTCCAGGCAGGTAAAGGAGACAACACTTGGATATATAAATTAGCAATGCCAGCTGTGCCTCATTAAGGCAAACTAGTGAGATGTCCAAGCATGAAGTGGTGCAGAGATTTAGAAGCCAAGGGGAAGTTTCAGGTTAAGTGGCCTGGAGCTGTCACAGCAGGCTCCAGATTATGGAGAGAATAGATTTCAGTTGGGAAATGACCAAAAGGTGCTGATTGGTAAATGAGGAGGATGGGTCTATACCATTACTGATGCCAGAAACCAGGGGTGTTGACCTTTGGATCACTAAGTTATTGAGTTCAGTGTATCTTATCCAAGTCATTTAATCTAGCCTTGTGTATATGGATTGGTAGATGATACCTTCTGCCTGGAGAGGAACTGAAGATAGAAAGCACTAGTCCATTCCAGTTAGTGGGTAATGCAGAGAAAACTTTGAGTGCACTGAACTTGTCCTACAGTTGTCTCCCAGCCTGAGCTCACTGGCACCCTGCTCCTTCTTGGGTATACAGGAAACAAACTCTCCAGCAGCAAAAGAAGCCATTGTCTCCTCTTCGCCTGCCCCCTCACATTATCCAGTGCCATCTTTTTGTCCTTAATGAGATAAAGTTCAAAGAACAGAAGATGACTGGTGTCTGCTTTGTGGCCATCTTTCCTCTCGATTGCTCTTCCCTCTGGAATTCCTCTCTCCGTACACCAGCATGCAGAGATACACAGGATACAAACATATGCAGACAGTCACACATGTTTTTCACACAATTTCACATGTATTTTCATATCTTTTTATGCACATGAACCGACTCCATAGGTATTCTTCTTTAAAAAAGCCATGAGGACATTATTCTCTCTTTTACTTATTTCTCATCTCTCTCCCTCCTTTAAATCATACAGATGTATAATAGAATATAAATCATTCTATTTTTTAAAAGAAAGAAATCACACTGCTCAGCTGTTCTACTTCTCTCATAAGCCTGGCTTCTCTAATGGTCTGTGATTTAATGAAAAATAATGATCTTTGGAGTTAGTCAATCTGGTTTTGAATTTTGAATCTGTATCCAACTATTTTTCCTTTGATATACTATTCTACCTTGCCAGGTCCCTTTCCCTTACTAAAACAGGAGAAAGACATCTTTATCAGTTTTTCATATACATAAGGTATATGAATGTTGACATATGTAAAAGATTTTAATTCTTTTCCTTTTCTTGTAACCTGCCCTTCTCCTTCCAGCCAAATGAGAGGACAGTTACTCTCCTTGCGTCCACTGACGTGTAAGGAAATGATTTCCCTCTGGCTCATCCTTCCCTCTAAACGTTCAGGCTCAATTCCTATTTCCTGCCTCTAGTCTTTTTTCATTTCTGTAATGGTGGGGAGGAAGAAATTTACTCCTTGAGGTCATTCCAGCTAGTTTAATGATCTAATTGCCATGGACAGATTAACAGGACAAAAACCCAAAGTTTATTTACGTATGTATGGGGAATCTATAGATGTAGATTCTCAAGCAGCCGTCACAGATAAGGAGGTATATTGCCATCCTGAACCAAGGAGAAGAGGTTAGGGTAGGGGTCTGAGACTTCAAAGTAAAAGGAAAATAATTCACAGGAACATGAAAGAGTAAATGGTAAACAAACACTTGCTGGGCCACACAAAAACAGTGGGGCAGAGAGGAATTTTAACAGAGGTAGTCACATCCCTCCCTGTCTACCACACCCAGGTTACATTATAATATAGTTGTCTATGGTGACTCCTCTCCTCCTGGAGCAGTTTCTCTATATAAATTAGTTTTATGCAGTTGGAGGTGGGGTAGAGTTCAAATTGTCTTTCTGAATCCTGGACCTTGATTGTTTTAGCTCACATCTCACATTAGCATATCTTGGAGCAACCTGCCCTTGGTCCCTGCACTACCATCTATCACTTATTTATCCATCCAGCCATACATTTAATGTAAATTAGATTATTTGAGTTTTTATCATGTGTCAATCATTGTGCTTGTCTCTGGAGAAGCTATAAAGATGAGCACATATGTTTTAGGTTCCCAGAGAACCAGAATTCTAGAGGGAGAGAAATGTGATCAAGCAATATAAATTTGATGCTCTAAAAGCATAGGTAAAATACTATTGAAGGAGAGTTAGTAGATTATTTTGTATTGCAGAGTGATTTCTGGATGGTTATCACAAAGGAGATTCACTCTTAACATCTGTGTTCATCAGACTGAGAAGAAGAATGAAACAGAAATCTCAACAGCTTTCCATTTTCCTGTCTGGCTAGTCTTCCCTCTTCCCCAGGTAGTAATAGCTCTCTATTATTATTTTGCCTTGGCTTCTTACATTATTCATTCCACTAGGTTGAGAGAGTTTTGAATGGAAAAACTGTTCTATGGTCATTTCTGTCCCCCTGCCCATTAGCACAGTAACTGGCTTTAAAATAGTCATTCAGAGTGCGAGTGGTTGATTTAATTCTACATTTGTAATCCATACCTAATTTGGCACTAGTTTTCCTGATTCTTAGTATTATTTGTCAACCATGTGTAACATAATACTAAATCTTGTAGCAAGAAAAGCAATTAGTCTTTTTTCCTTTGGAGTAACAAGTGATTATTTCTATCACCATCTTCAGTAAACTGAAGAAGGGGAGACTAACAATCCCTCCTATTTATTCTTATATAGAAATTGGTAGGGTCTGGTACTAGAAAATTCTTTGTATATACCAAGATAGAAGGTAGAGAGCCTAGACTGCTGAAAAATAAGAATACCTGTAGTTGGTCATATCCACACAACTGGGCCATGTATATCATTCCTTGTTAGCTCTTTGTTGATAACTAAATGTCCTGAGTAAAAATGTAAAAATCAGCAATGAAGACACCAGCACTCAGTAAATAGAGTGCTGAATAAAATTGCAGTCATCATTTTAAATATAGATCCCAGATTCTACCTCCCTTCTGACACTATTTCCATTTTCTTTAAGCTGTCATTTTATGGTATTTCTCACCTAGTGAACTTCTACATTTGTGATGAGATCCCTCAGCTTACCTGTCCCTGAGTCACTGTCTTTTAGTTATTCATCTCTACTTCTATTCCATTCACACTTTTTACAAAGTCATTCATCAAATGTTGCTGAGTATATCCCATGCCTTTCATATGGGTGTTTTGTCTAGGCTTATTTATTACATCCAGATTAAGATGCTCAAAATCATGTATTCCAGAATTCTGATTGGAATTCTTCACAGGATTCATGAGGGTGTTGGTCCATAGTCACATGGTGGATACCCCTGGGAAGGAGTAAAGTACCCCAAGGTGTAAGATGGAGAAAAGGAGAACAAGACCCAGTTATTTCAATATATCTGAAAATGTACACAGAGAAACAGAATTAGAGCGCAAGATGAATCTAAGTCCCATACACATGTGGAGTGGGAAAGGGAGGAATTATAGGAACTTTTCATTACAGGAAAAGGAATAAAGAAGCTGTGATACCCAAAGGAGACTTCTAATAGGGTCTACAAAGACAGGGTGGCTGATGATTCTGGGACAAAGATACCTCTGACTACTGTGTCCCAGACCAGCCTCCAGCAAGGACATCGTGGAGTAGACTACAGGCACCCAGTAGCTCTTCTGTGCTTCTCCATTATTTCTGATCACTTCAATAGCTCAGAGACTTAATACAAAGACCCATTGGTTATAATTGTGGTAGAGGTTGTTTTGTTGGTGTATGCATGTGAAATAAATCTATAAGCATTTCCTACTTCAAGTCGGAACAAGTCTAGGCAGTAGGGCAGGGAGGAGACTAGAGAGAATGATGGTTCTAACTGGGGGAGGGCCGAGGAAGAAAAATGGAGCCAGGTTCTGACAAGAAAAACTCAAGATACTGTTGAATTATGTGACAGATACCATGATTAGGTTGGGGTTTTCAATACACAGAAACAATTGTGTCATTTGGGCAGAGTTTATGAAAGAGTTAGGGCTTGGAAAAGGATCGATATGACAAACACTATCACTCTTGTCTCTTTTCAGCGTGCGTCCTCAACCCACCATGGCAATTTTCAATAACACCACATCACCCCCCACAGACTTCCTCCTCACTGCGTTCCCTGGGCTGGAACTTGATCATGTGTGGATGTCCATCCCTGTCTGCTGTCTCTACATCATTGCCCTCTTGGGAAACAGCATGATACTGTTTGTCATCGTTGCTGAGCGAAATCTCCACAAGCCCATGTACTACTTCCTTTCCATGCTGTCAGCTGTTGATCTATGTCTGACTATCTCGACCCTCCCTACTGTGCTTGGGGTTCTCTGGTTTCATGCTCGGGAGATCAGTTTTAAAGCTTGCCTCATTCAGATGTTCTTTGTACATGCCTTCTCCTGGATCGAGTCCTCGGTGCTGGTAGCCATGGCCTTTGATCGCTTCATGGCTATCTGCAACCCACTGAAGTATGCCACTGTCCTCACAGATGTGATGATCGTGGCAATTGGAATGATTATCTGCATACGGCAAGTGACTGTCCTCTTCCCCATGGTTCTTGTCTTGAAGAATGTGTCTTTCCAAGGAGGCGGGGAGCTTTCCCACCCATTTTGCTTCCACCCAGATGTGATCAAATACACAAAATCCAACCCCTGGATCAACAGCTTCTTGGGCTTGTTTCTCCAGCTCTACCTAACTGGTACAGACTTATTATTCATTCTTTTCTCCTATGTTTTGATTCTCCGTACTGTCCTGAGCATCGTGGCCCCTAGGAAGCAACAAAAAGCTCTCAGCACTTGTGTCTGTCACATCTGTGCTGTCACTGTTTTCTATGTGCCAATGATCAGCCTGTCCTTTGCACACCGCCTCCTTAGCTCCACCCCAAGCACAGTCTGTAGCATTTTGGCCAATATTTATTTGCTCCTACCCCCTGTACTAAACCCTATCATTTACAGCTTGAAGAACAAGATGATCCGCAAGGCTGTGCTCCAGCTGCTCCAATCGAAAGGTTCACAGGGCCCCAATATGAGGGGTCTTAGAGGAGGGTGAGCTTGGTGGAGAGAAATGGCCAGTACATAAATTATATTTAACTAAGAAAGGGTTTTGGGTCCATATCATCCTCAGGCATTTTGGTTAGTGAGGCATTTTTAATTAAATTACAGAAGAAGAAAGAAGAGAATAATTTTCCTCTAAGCTTATCAGAGTTAAAAAAAAAAACTCACCATGATTACAAGCCAAATTAACTGTATATATGAGCCTTGAACATTTAAAACAATTACATGTATTCCTGTGCACATGAAAAGTACACTAGATCATTTTATTCCAGTTGATCAATTTAATTATCTGCTTAAAAATGGTCATTCTCAGACCAAAAATACATGACAATATTTTATTTTTGCATCCAGATGAGCAAAATCACTTATTTCTGTGGCCATATTTTCCAGGGGCAATGAATATTTTCCCTGGAGCTGGTAAATGGAAAAGTTACAAGTGTGCTCAAAGGTACACACACATAATTTTGCGGTTTAAAACTCTAGAAAATTCTTGCACACTGGTTTGAGTTCTTAGAGTTACCTTTAGAGGGCCCCATCTCCTTACAGATGCACTCCTCTCTTAATCCCTTTTTGCTTTAGCAGAAGTGAACTATTCAGTTCTTTGCTATTTGTTATTCCTCCAATGAGTCCAATATACAAAACAACACATTGCTTTTCACTATTTTTACCAGTGCCTAGATATTCTAACACAGTTCTGATTCTGATTCCATATTCTTTCTTCTGGGTCTGTTCTGACTCACGACCATACCTTTTTTCTACTTGCCCTTCTTTCTTAGGTTGCTAATTTCTTACCTAGTTATTAGGCTGCTTGACCTTTTGGTGTACTTGTCACTGTAGAATTGCACAATGACTTTGATGCATTTAATAGAAAATCTTTGGATTCCCTTTATTACTAAAACTTGTTTTGTGAAAAAGTACCCTCAGTATAGGGTTGATGGGATGTTGGGAGAATTCTCCCAACTTCTCTTTCACACACACAGTTAAGAAACCTTAGTTCCACCCAAGATGAATCATGTCTGAGCACAGTGGACCAAGCAGCTATTCTATCTGAGCCACCTGTTTCCTCCCTTAGCATCAACTTCCTACTCCTGGCGGACAGGGAATACCACCCCCAAACCCTGATTCGTTTGTCTCGGCTTTCTGTTGAGCTCAAGCACAGACAACTTCATGACTCTGCTTTCCCCAAACTCCAAGCCCCATTTCTTTAATCATGATCAACAGTATCCACATATTATTTATAGTTAAAATAATTTTGTGATTTCCCTTTTATACAGTATAGTCAGGTGCTTTGATACCTTCCTGGCATTGCTTAAACATCACACAAGACTGTATGTCAGAAGCCAGTATTTTAAGTGGAGGAAAACCAGTGTGGGATCATCCAGAAAGTAGTGCAAGTGGAAATGAACTCAGTTTTCCAGACTCCAGGGCCAGCGCTGCGGCCAGAACCTCTTTGGTCTTAAGCACCTTGTGGGAAGTCTTTATATTCCATTATACCACAGTATTTCACATTTCAATTTTCCATTCTCACATTGCTGCCAAGTAAATGTCCCTTTGGTTCTGTCCTTCAACAAGATAAAATACAACTGTTTTGCAAAAGTTCAGAATCTCAAGATGCATCTAGTTTTTAAATCTCTGGGACCAAAGACTTTTTCTTAGTCAGAAATACTCAGACTAGTTAGTAAGCTCAGAAGAAAACAACCTAAGGACAGGGACTTAAGTAAGAGAATGTGTCAGTTTAGATAAGGATATTAGACATGTGAATTTAGATAAGAATTGGAGGAATGAGGGAGAAGCACAGGAAACTGGCACAGAATTGAGCATGTTAGAAGCCTAGATGAGGTTACATGTATTCCCTTTGAGAACTGCAGGGAATGATACGAAGTGCCAAAATTATTTTTCAATATATATGTTTTTGAGCCCTGATTTGCTGTGCCTAGTGATGGAAGAGGGCTTGTACAACAGCTAAGAAAGGCCAGTGGACATGAAGAACTATGAAATTAGAAAGGAGAGAGAATTTTCCTTAGGCAGCATTACATTCCAACAGAGACTCTGACCCTCAAGTCATGTACAGGATAGTCATCCCACACCACACCCAAATCCAACCACCCAAACTCTTCCTCATCAGTTCTTACTGATATCCACAGCACTTTAATTGCTTCTTGGGAAGACTACTCTAAAAGTTTTTCTTGGTAGACCCACAATTCTATTCACAATTCATAAATTTGAAAACATCTGAAAAGAACTTTAAAATAAAAAAGAAATTTCGTAAGTTTGGTGCCAAAACTTATTGGCAGCCAAAGCTAACCCAAACTGATGTGGGTATATTTATGGTTATTATTTATTCCACATTGAGTGACTATTCACACATTTCACTTGGGAAATAAAGCTGAGGCTTGAGTAATGCCTCAAGGGTTGTTTTAGGGCCTTTTTAAGTACGGAAAATTCTGGATTCCAAGGGTTTTCACAAACTATTGTAGAAATGTACAATCATTCTTCCAATTTTGTGAAGGTCAGTATTTAAGGCAGTCTGCCATATATGTATTAATCTGTTATTATTCCAAACGAGCTTTTCATATCTTGTTCAAAATGCAACTTGCCGGCTCAATATCAAAAATGTTTTCACCAGTATACTTCATCCCTATTGTCACTACTAACAGTGCAAGAGTTTGTATTTTGTTGTTATTTAATGTATTTGGAAGCTGTTCTGATCATAAATGTCACATATATATATATATAATACACACATATATATAGCTATACAAATGTATACTGTATAGAATTAAAATTTTGTGAACATATTAAGGAATTCAGAAAAGAATTAAAAGTTAACAATAATCATTCACAGTCCTGTTAATGAGAAACTTTGATATATGACCAAATCCTTTTAATAAGCAAACATATGTGCACACATATATTTATTAACTAGGATAATAGTTTATACTCAAGTGCTTGATAGTATTCATTATTTTCTATTAAGTCATATTTTATATTAGACTTTACTTTCTTTAAGAAGCTCTTCCTTGTTTTTCCAGTAAAACTGTCAAGTTGCTATTCTTCTATTTGTGCTTTCTTATACATGTGCTTAAACTTATCATACTTTACTCAGTGAATCTAATTATTTATTTACTTGTTTTCCAACTCGGTGAATCTAATTTTTTATTTACTTGTTTTCCAACACCAGATTGTAAGCTCTTTGATAGTAGTCCTCTGTTTTATGTCTCATTTAATCCTTAACATCTAATACAGTGTTTGGCAAACACCACTTAGTTGTTGATATTGTGTTACATAGCTGAATAATATTTAATATTATTTGAATATCATGGTTTATGCTGCCATTTTCTATTATTTAACATTTCAGTAGTTTATAGTACTTTTATTATAGAAAACTATTGCCAATTATACTCTTATAAATGTATATTTGATCACACCTTTGATTATGTTCTTAGACGCCTAGAATGTGAATGATTAAATTTAGAAGGAGGCAAAATAATAGTTGTTTCAGTGTATTGGATGAGGTTGTGGGATCTAGAAACATACTCCTTGGGTTTGATTCAAGCTCCTAACACTTTATAGTTCAGTGTCTTTGGAATTTGGAAGAGTTGTTTAATTCCTCAAAACTTTAACTTTTTAACCCGCAAAGCGGGGAAGGAACTGAATCTATTTTCCCATGTTCTTGCAAAAGTTAATGGAATGAATACAGATAGCCTAGTATATAGTACCTGGTAAGCACTGAATATATCCTATTGTTATTATTTTCTAAATCATAACTATTTCAATGTTATTCATAAGCCTAATTTCTTTTCAATAAAAACACATAAAACTTTTCTGCTTTTTCATTTTTATTATTTCTTAGAAATTTATTACTAGAAAATTACTAGAAATTTAATCCCATCCAGAGATAACAATATATTTATTTATATTTAAACAGATTTTAAAATTTTCTTTGTACTTAATTATTTTTTATTTTTGTGTCTAATACAAGATCGCATACACATATTTTTCTTTATAAATAGGTCGTAATATTTTTCTACTACTATGATTTGAATAATCAATCTATTTTCAATCATTTCTGACAATCTTTAATTGTATATTGTTTTCATATCATGTATGGTATATTGCGGTGTTTATTCCATTTCTTTGTTCCTCACATTGATCTGCTGAGCAAACTACATGCAATTTATAGCTGTTTAACAACTATTACTATCATATGAAACTTTGCTACAGTTTCTATTTGTCTTTACTTTATCTTCTCCAATTCACCTCTTGTAAATTTATTTTTAGAATTCTTTTAGTAAATTCTCAATGAAATATTACAGGAAGCTTGATTAGAAACACATTAAACCTGTAATATAATTGAGAAAAACAGACAAATTCTAGCCTATTCATTCTTCTGATCCAGAAGCAACATTTGTTGACATCTCACAACTTGAAGCCATTTCTGTCTCCTGAAAATTTGAATTTCTAAATTGAGGGCAAATACTAAAACAAAGAAGATAAGTATTCTTCCTCATTCCTTTCATGACAACCTGTTTGCATTTTCTTGTGGCTGAGCAGGACATGAACTGTTTCTCAGGGGAGCTTTTTTGACTGAAAATTTACAGTTACTCCTTACTGATTTTGGCAGTAGATTTAATACCATGCCAGATGGTCTGTGTGCTTGTAATTTATCATCAGATTCTGAGTTGCCAAAAGCTTTTTGTTGATGTCTGATTGTTTTATTTTGTTTCCATACAAGTTGGGATATGCATCAGACTACTATCCAGATGTCATTTTTCTATGCTGTACAACTACTGGAGATATGCCAACAAGTCTGATGTATGCAGTTCTTTTAAGGAAACAAAATACAAAAAAAGAGACAGAGATGTGGACTGTGGGTAAAATTTCAGTATTTTCAGAATCTCTTGCATGGCCTTAGTGCATCTCCATATCAGTAGGTGTTTCCAAGGGGTGGAGAGAAGTAGTCCATCTCCATATCAACAGGTAATTACAGGGTGAGTAAGGGCATCTCTGGACTGGAGAGGTTGGGTGGGGCTCCTTTTTTGCAGCTGGGTAGCAAGAGACACAGGCAAGCAGAAGGGGGCGAGTGCTTGTAAGCAATAAACAGATTTCTCCCACTTTATTTCTCCCTTTGATTGATTTTGATTTTAAAGGTATTTTGCCCCAGACTGGAAGAATATTTTCCCCCCAGAGTTACAGGACTAATAATAATAACATAATTGGAAACAACCTTGGAGGAGGCAATTAAGTCCCTCCCTCCCTTGATGAGGCTATGAGCATCTATACATGGTCAGCTATTGATTTAGGATCTTAAGAATTGGTTGACATATTCTAAATTTTATGTTTTATAGCTTTGTCTGCTATGAGGTACTTAAAAATAACAGATGAACATGAAACAAATTAATTTTACAGAAAATAACTTTAGATAGCCAATTCATTTTTAGTTGGCTATTTATCTTTTTTTAAAAAATGGAACCATATATGCCTGAATATAATTTTATATTGCTTAATATGTGGTCATATTTTCTGCTTGTTTAAAATTATTTCTGACTTCTAGAGTATAACTGAGTATGTCATAGTTCAAAATATCAGGTATCTAAACAAGCATGAGAGCCATTATTTTATAACATGTATTTTAAGGTATTCTTTAACCAAGAATATCAGTGCTTTAAAAATTACCATACTATTAGCTTTCTTATTTCTTATCAGTAGCAGAAGAGTTCTTTTGTTCTCCTTTTGGTAACTATAACTTCTTGGAATTCTGTTGTAATATAGAGAAAAAAATCTAGTCTGTAAAAGAATGTTATAACAGAGTTTATTGTCATAATTCAAGGCTGTGAGAGCTCTAAGGTAAAAGAATCACTAGTTATTGCTATCTGATTACTAAAGAAAGAGCAAAGGGAGAAAATCTTTAACAGACATATACATGACAATAGACTTCTTTTACTTAAATGGGAAATCTAGAATATGCATTAAATTGACTGAAGACTCCCTCAACTGACACATGTCTAAAGGCTGCCCAAAGGAAAATCAGTAACTGGATTGGGGTAACATCCTTTAATTTCTAGTTCCTTTAATATTCATTCTTTATAAGGGGGAGGGAGGCTTCAATCTCTACTACCATGTATGTTTATTCTTGTGATGTAAACACTGGAAAGAAAATTCTTTATCAATGTATTGATTCATGTTTTGAATAATATTGCAAAACTATGGCATACTCCCCTATTAATGCCATTAGCAGTCCAAAGATCACAGACCAGTGCCCAGCCCTTATGTTGTACTGGTTATAAGGAAGATTAAGAAAGAGAAGAATGAATCATTCATAATACTTTGCTTAGAAAGGTATTATTTTATTTTCTAGTCCATGGCTGACCCTTTCTCACTTTATCCCATACCATTATTTTAGACCCAGTTTCCCCAAAACCTTCTCACGAATTTGCCGTCTTCACACACTAGACAATGGGGTTCATCAGAGGTGGCACTAGCAAGAAAATGTCGGCAATGAGGATCATGGCCAGGGAGGATGTGTGCTTGCCAAAGTGATGCATGGAGGCCAAAGCAATGACGGGCACATAGAAGATGATGAGCACAACACAGATGTGAGAGACACAGGTGCTGAGGGCCTTCAGCTGCCCCTTATGGGATCCAGTCCCATCATGGTCTCAGGATGAATATATAGGACACAGCAATGAGCAGGCTATCTGACATGGCACAGAGAGCAACAAACAAACCATAGGAAAAGTTGACTGTGTTGTCAGAGCAGGCCAACTTCATGACATCCTGATGGAGACAGTAAGAGTGAGAAAGTAGGCTTTTCCTAAAATATGTCAATCTTGAGAGTGAAAGGAAATAGCAGCACTGAGAGTATGATATTAACAAGAAACACTGTGCCCATTTTGGTAACTGTGGCTTTGGTGAGGAGGGAGCTACACCTCAGAGGGTCATATATGGCCAAAAGTGGTCAAAAGACACAACCAGGAACACTGAGGACTCTGCATCTGTGAACCCATGAATAATGAATTATTGAGCAGAACAGGCATTTGGGGAAATTCCTGTGGCATTGAAAACAGAGGTCCTCAGTATAGTGGGGAGAGATGGGAGGGACAGGCCCAGGTCAGAGACAGCCAGCATGGGTAGGAAATAGTACATGGTTGTGTGGAGTGAGGGCTCTGTCCTCATCACCAGCAGGATGGTGCAGTTGCCAAGGATGGCCTCCAGGTACACAAGTCAGATGGGAATAGTGATCCATAAATGAACACACTCTAGTCCTGGGATTCCAATCAGGAAGAAGGTGGTGATCTCAATTTTGGAGGAACTGAGAGTGTGCATGATGAATCAGTTGGAAGGTATTTATTCCCACATCTGAAATGACACTTTCAACAGGTTGTTATGCTCATAGCTTCTCCAAATTTGAATTAAACTCTTCTCTTGTCTAACAAACATAGCTCCAAGAAAAACTTCCTCTAGCCCCCACTTCGATTTCATTATTTATTTATTTACTTCTAAGCCCTTCCTATATCAAAATTCTGAGGCTTCCATACAGTCACCCTTACTCATCACAGTCCTAAGTTCCAGTTCTCAGAGTATTCATGTTTCAACATACTTGAGGATAAAAAGCCATATTATAAATATTTCGTTAGGGCCCCATTGCACTTACCGTCTGATCACATAATGAAACAAAATGGCTTTGGGCTACAGGTTTCTCAGTCGCAATGTATCACATTTATTAACCAAGACCTTTATCTATAAGATCACAGACTCCTTGAGTTGACTTCTGAGTTTTGGACCTGTGGGACAGCAATTCTGTCAGCTGTACTACTTTCTGTAAACAAATTGTTTCCCTGGGAAATTTCCTAGAAACTTCCACAGGAAGGTCTGGTTCGGGGCCTTAGTTTTAACTGATTGGTTCTCATGAGGCCATGAAAAGATCAGACTGAGATGTTCTACAGATTTTGGAGACCTGAACATATCAAGGAGAACCTGCCCCAGAGATCAGGGAAAACATTTGAGGCTACCAATAAATCATCTAATTCCAAATTAATTGCTACATTATTTTTGGCTCACCATTTCTTTGCTTCTTTTCTCTTAAAGTCAGTGAAGGTGTTTCTCTTTCTTTATTATGGAAACATAATTTGCATTTAGTAAGATGCAGAAGTGTGAAGACTACACCTCAATTAATTTTTACCTATGTGTGTAGCCAAGTAACATTCAACCAGGGAAGTGCTAAAATCTCCAAATCTGATTGTGAATTTGTCATTTTCTTTTTACTGCTGTTACTTTTTCTTTCTATATTTTGAAGCTTTCCTATTAAATGTATAAACATTAAGGTTGTTATAACTTCTTCAGGAATTGACCCTGTTATCAGTGCAAACTGTCTCCTTTTTTCTCGGTGCTGTGTCTTACTTTAAATTTCACATGCTGATAAAATATGGCCACATTCACCACATGTATTGGTATGTGCAACATGTTTTTCCATCCTTTTCATCTTAACCTAACTGTGTCTTTGTATCTCATGTACAACTTTTGTAATCAGCATGTCTTTTCATGCTAAATAAAATCTGCTGACACAAGTGTGGCATGTGCTATTTTATAACCGGGGTCTTTAGCCCATTGTATTTAGTGTAATTATTAATACATTTGTTTTTATGTCTATCAATGTTGTATATGTTTCCTTTTTGTCCTATCTGTGTTCTCTTCTCTTTTATAGCTTTGTTCAATTCTTTTGAATCTTTAAATCATATCAATTCAAGTATGTTTCAGTATTCTCTTTCCTCAGTTGGCTTTTTGGCTATACTCTTTTTTTTTAGTTGGTCCCTGATAATGATATGCTATCTTAATTTATCAGAGTGCACTTGAGTTAATATTATACTGCCAATAGGTAATGTAGGAAACTTTCAACAATCTAGTTCCATGCATGTCATTTTTAACTTGTATGCAAATTATTGCCAAGTACTCATTTCTACCTGCTATGAATTTCTCAATACATTCTTATTCTTTTACTTAAAAAGGTAAATTATCTTTTCCAGCAATTCAGAAAAGATAAAAACAGTTTTATGCTTACTCACATCTTCACGCCTTTTAGCCTTTTAGCAGTCTTCACTCTTTCCTGTTTATCTGAGTGTCCACCCTGTATTATTTTACTTTAGCTTAGAAAACCTTAGCATTTGTTGTATGCAGGTCTCACAGCTATGAGTTTTCTAAGGGTTTGTTTATCTGTAAATACATATGTTTTACCTTCTGTTCAAAGATAAGTTTGACAAATATGGAATTCTGGCTTGACAAATTTTTGTTTCAGTTCTTTCAAAATGTAATTCTACTGTCTGTCTTACCATTGTTTACCACTGTTAAGAGATATCATCATTTTTCTTCGTTTTTAACATGTCTCTCTTTTTCTTCAGGACTTGACTATGATGTGTTCTGGGTTTGATTTTCTTTGTATTTATTCTTTGGATTTGCTGCTGTACTTTCATCTTAAATATGAAGGGCTCGCTCTTCTCAGAGTTTCAGTTCACTAAAACTTTCTTCAATCTGCCACTGTCTTATGGCCATATAGGAAATTATGACTTTTATTCTGTCCAGAATTTACTCATCTTTATGGAAATTAATATATGTATATTTTTCCACATTCTAATTAGGGGCAAAAGTCTTTGAATTATATTACTAAAAGTAAGGAGAAAACAGATATTTCTATTATAAATATTATTTATCTGCCTCAAAAATGTCTGTGGGTATGTTCTTTAACACATAAAAGACATTTAATTACCTCCTCCAAAAAGAAAAAATTCCCAAACCCCTGTCTCTGAAAGTTATTAGTTCAGAACTACTTCTTAATTTAGGTTCCTTTAGAGAACAGACTCTTAGATGAAGGTTAGTGTGAAGGATTTTTCTTCTCTCTTTTTTCCCTCCCCCTCCCCCCTCCCCTCCCTCCCTCCCTCCCTCCCTCCTTCCTTCCTTCCTTCCTTCCTTCCTTCCTTCCTTCCTTCCTTCCTTCCTTCCTTCCTTCCTTCCTTCCCTCTTTCTCTTTCTCCCTGTGTGTGTGTATGTGTATGTGTGTGTACATGTATAGACTTTCAGCAAAAACAGTTGTGAGGGTGTGGAGGAATCTTGATTGGTTAGAAGAATAATTTGACATTCAAGGCAGTTATAATGCAGGCTTCTGCCAATCCTACAGAAAACTCTGAACCTGGAATATCCCTTTAGTGTTATGCCAAATTAAAGCAAAGAGGCAAGATTCATGTACCTCTGCTTCAGTCACTGAATGAAGTCTACCCACCTACAAGGGGCATAACTTGGGTTGAGGCAGTTTCATTTGGATCAGAAAAATTCCAGAAGGACTCAGTTATATTCCAATAGCAGCCAACATTCCTAGAAACTGGGAAATGAGTGCCTCATTCTGATATAGGGCTGACTGAGAGATGCATTGAAACATTTAGTATGGTCCAGCCTAATACCACTCATATACCAGCATTTCTTATAGTACATTCACTCAATCTTGGAATAGAGCCTCCAGTATTTGGGTTGGTTCCTTTGCCTGGGAAAACATAAATATGAAAAGTTAGTAAATGAACTACAACGAACACCACTCTCTGCAGGTGTTCCTGAAGTCTCACCTGATCTTCCCATCTCCCAGCTCTATTACCCATTCTAAATTCCCTCACCCTTGGCTAGTACCTTTACTGTGCAGGTGTACATCATGGTGGGTGACCCAGGTCCTTATGCCCAAAATGTAAGAGCCTCTGGACACCATGCCCTTCTCAGGGTAGGGATGCTACACTTATTCATTTATCATCAAAATTTGACAGGGGAGCATCAGGAGACAGCCATCAACACTCTGGCACTGAGCATTTCATTTCACCCCTCCTTGTTTGGCAGCATCCCTATATTTTCCTGATGACCAGGGACTGATTATCCCTATCAAGTTGGTGGCTTCTTTCCTCACCTGCTGCTGTTTGGGCTTGAGGACATCACAGTCACCAGGCAGGATATGAGACTCAAAGTTTAATTGGACACTTACTAAATCCACTACTCTGTGGATGAGGGTCTCTAACACAATCAAGCTTGAATTACAGGAATGGAAACAAAATTCCCAAATATGTCACTGAAAGTGATGGTAAGTGGAGGCACTTTACTTTCTACATCTTTGTTCCCAGACACACACATGCTAATTATTTGGGTCCCAGCTCTAGATAATGATTGTTGATGTATGTACATACTGCATCTGGAATATGTAATATCATCCTCATAGAATATCATTTATAAGGCAGCAACTCGAGGGCACCTGTTCTATTCTGTACCAGCCTGGAAGATTCTGGATGGTGCAGTATGTGACAGGATCATGGCCCTGTGTCTACTGTTGCAATTTGCTCTAAAATGTATCCTTTTTTAAAATTTAATGTTACATGAGTCCCTGTGCTGGTAAACCAAACACTCTGTAAACCATAGGATAGTAGGCTGGCCATGGTCTTACAGAAAAAAAAGGCAAATGTTTATCCATTATATGTGTCAGTTCCTGGCAAATTGATCTGATACTGCTTCCAGAATGGAATCACTTTCCAAGTGGCTTATTTCTTCCCAGGAGATGATGCTTATTAAGTACTTAACATTGTTCTGCTAGGTGGATGTTTAGTAGAAAGTAAAGTTTGATAGCCTTGAGTGGGGAGCCTATCTGTGGGTCCGTTTCTGACACCATAACTACTTCATTTAGGAGCCCCACTAAGGTTGCTTATGTTAAAAGCTAGCTGATATCATTTATCAGATCCATTCTGTGTTCTTGTTTTTTATGTAATCTTCCATAATTGAAAGACTGATTAGCATTGGTCTGTAATATTTAGAGATACAGCAAAAGTTTATCGTGACAAAATCTAACCCTTGATTACAGCTGCAGTTAATCTCTGATTTTCTTTCTGTTGTTACAGATTATATTTGTTTTTTCTAAAATTTCCTATAAATTGGGTTATATACTATATAATCTTTGTGTCTGACTACTTTCAGGGAGCATCAAATTTTAAAAATTCATCCATGTTGTTTCATGCATTAGCAATTAATTCTTCTATATTATTGTATAATACTTTGTTGTATTAATATACTGCCTTTTCCACAAATAATACGCTTTATTTGTCACCATTAAAAGTATAAATTTTAAGCAGACTTTGAGCTGGTGCCTAATATCCATCACCTCATTCAACTTTAGCAACTGTCCCATCCCTTGGAAGCTTTTTCAAAACAACTACCTTTACTATGAAGCTCCGTGAGTTTTCCCTATTCAAACTTGGGCTTATTCAGCATTTTTACGTTTCTAACAAGCATATCATGGAAAATATAAATAGATGGGAAAGTCTTTTTTATGTCTTTCCTAATGCTGTCTGGAATACATTTATTGACCACTTCCTTCAAGTTTGTATAGACCTCTTGGGTCATGAATTCCATTATCTCCTTCCCTATTTGTTGGATCTGTTGGTGTTGAAAGTAAGTCTTCTGGATCTGACTGTTGCATTTTCTAATAATTTCAACATAGGATAGACGAGCAAATAACCTTTAGTAGATTTAACATCAATATCAACTTCAATCAAGATCTACCACATTTTAACTACAGAGTACATTTTGTCATAAGTAAAATCTATGCCATAGAAGTTGGTCAGGAAGTTTTTGCTTGGAACATCCTCATAATTAGCTTGAATTTTCTAAATGCAACTCCATTGTTCTGCAGGTCAATAAGGCTCATTTCAAAAACATGACCTTTGAGGCCATCAGACACAATTCTGGTTGTAATCCTTGTGATTATTTTTTCCCAATATTTTTTATATTGAATATAGCTGGTGTTTTCACATCATACTGATATTTCTTAGAAAATGGATCAACCACTTTATTCTTGGCTCCTTTCTTGACACCTTTTGTAAGGTGCTTGTCTTTACCAACTGCCATGGTTCTACTGCTTAGAGAGCCTGTCACATTTTTCATATGCACCTATTAATGACCATGATTTGTTTCAAGTTTTTGGCTACCACTCATAGATTTGCTATGAGTGTTCATGAAGAAGTAATTGTGTACACAGTAATCATGTTAATTTCTTTTGAGTAAATACCTAGGCATGTAAATGGTATGTGACATGGTAGGTTGATATTTGACTTGCTTAATGTATGTTTTGAGGATGTACATTTAGGTTCTATGACATAATGGAAAGAAATTATTTTTCAATTTCTCCTTTTACTGGTATCTACTGACATTATCAGTAATTGTGTCTTGTGTTAAATAGCCTTTGTATGATATTAATGTTTTTTTCTTTGATTTTATATTTGCCCCATAAATAATTTTTCTTCCTTTTTAAAAATTCTTTCCATGTTTTAATTCATCTTGCAAACAACATATTATTAGTTCAGTACCTACCTTTCTGTTTTTTAATTGGGAGGTTTAATCCATTTAAATTTCTTTTTTATTTAGAATTCTTTCTGCCATTTTATTTCATATCTTATATATTACTTATTGTACTTTATTTTATTTCCCCCTCTTTTCTTACTTTCTTTGAGAACATCAAATCTTACCTTGCTCTTTAGAAATTGTTTAATTTTTATTCTTGTAGATATTTCACTTAAATTCAGACCTAAATTCAACTTTATTTCTCCTCATTGACTAGTTGTTACTATTCAGATTTTCCCTAACAGATACTGTAAGATCCAGAATTGAGTCTCTCATTTTGGTTCAGAGTTACTTCTTGGTGCTGTTGTCAAGATTTACTGATTGTCACAGATCTAGACAATGACCTTCTTGTGGTTTGGTTCAGGTGAACAAAAAGAATCTCTTTGTTTCATTAACCAGTTAAGGGTGGTGGCTTCTGTAAGCGATTTTCACCATTTTTATGAACGGGTTGCATATAATTTTGAATCCTCTAAAAGCAGAAACTGTGAAAAGAAATTGAGAGTAAGTTGATTATTTAGTAGGTGATCCCGAGAAACCAGAGGAGTGGGAAACTTATACAGTGAAAGGAAAGTAGCCAATAAATGTTACGTTATCAAGCATGTTACCACTGAGTCTTACTCATTTGGGTAACTCTGAAAGCCAGTTTAGAACATGTGCCTCAAAATTATCCCTCCTAAGGGATATGAAGTAGAATATTTATAAATTTACAGACTACCCTCTATCCATGTGATTTCTAACATTTACCTCTCACTTGAGCAGTTTTCCAGTTGTCCCTAACTCCTGCTGAGATCTCTGGGCACCACAGAGTTAATGTGCTTGGCCCAGCCCTTTCTGTGTAAGTTTACTGGAGATTCCAGAGAGTACCCTGTTTATCTATTCCTCCCAAGAGTCTAAACTCCTGAGGGAAATAGTAATAAGTACATCTAGATAAAGTTGAGGTCAAAGTTAAGAGTTCTTGCCCATATCTTTCAGGGACATAGTGGGCATATTTTGGTAAGTGCAGGTATTTAAAAATTCCTTTAGAAAGCTAATGCTAGGATTTTGTTAAACAGTTTATATCTGAAGAAATGATTATGGGGAGAAAAGGAAGATACTGAGGTGCTTGTGTGCACACTCACGTGTGTTGTGTGTGTGTGTGTGTGAGTGTGTGTGTGTGTGTGAATGAAGTGTGGATGGGATTGCACTGTCTGAAGGTTAGAAAGGATTTTATTAACTCTGATATTAGTAAGGTCCCATTTAGTTGATAATAGGACAAGTTAAAGTAAGCCTTATTGTCAATTTTAAAAAGAAAAATATCCTCTTTGCCTGTCTAGAACTTGATGGAAGGAATGGTTAAGGAATGTTTGTTGAAATAATTATTAATAACTGGTATTTACTGATTACCTTCCTTACGTTAAAGACTATATTAAACTATTTTATATAGTTATGTATATACACATATGTAGTTATGGTAGTTATATAATAACTATTTTAGATAGATACTACTATTTACAACGTTTAACAGATAAGTAAACATCTGCTTGGAAGCCTAAACACCTCACCCAAATTCACACAGATGGTGAATTGCCAAGCAGAGATTTAGACCCATACTTTAAAGAACAGCAATGTTTGATCCAATGACTATCCTCCTTGAAGCACTCTCTTCCTTTGACACACCCTGCATCCCACTCTCCTGACTTCTTCTCCCAGATCTCTAGGTATCCTTGTACAAGATGTTCTCAACAATCTTGCTGCCCCTCAGGGTCCTATCTGTGATTTAAATTTTGTATTTTGTACATTTTTTTTCTGGGTAATTTTGTCTACTCTCATAATCTCAGATACCAACTCTCACACCAATATTTTTGAATTCACAGCTCTATTGAGCTGTTTCTCCTGAAGTTCAGACTTCATGTCCAAAAGCATATTCTGTGTAAGAATGAGTTCACCATTGAAAATGTAGGTAAGCAGAGTGAGCATAATATTCTTTGGGTACTATTACAGAAGAAAGGGAGAAAGCACTAAAACATGATTCTATATGTCTTACAGTTTTTCCACTCACGTTCACGTTTTGTGCATTTGCTAAGAGCTTTTATGTTCCAAAAAATATGTTGATGACAGATATATGAAGATAAAATCCCAACTTTCAGGATTTAGCAGTCAGTATATATGATGGTAATGTGGTTGGATTGGGTAGGGATACATGAAAACAGTACATTATAAAACAGTGTAGAAATGACTAATAAGGGAAGCACAACAGAAGTATTTCCTGAAAGACCTAAGTCATACCCCTCAGACAAAGAGAAAAAGAAAAGGAGGTAAGGGACAAGTGTTTTTGGAAATGAGAATTTATATCTTCCAGGGAGGAGGCATCAGAATAAAATTTGCTAACTAGGCAAAGTCTGACAGATTACATATAGAATGATTTTCATGGCATTTGAAAATCTACTACTATTTCTAAAGTACACTTTCTGTGGCTTGGAGGATTATGCCTACTGCTATGATGGAGATAAAAAAAGATAAGTCCAGCTGTTTACGGGCTCCCAGGCTAGCAGATGCAGCTTCATTTACAAGCTGGCAAAACTGATCTACATAGATACTACCTAGAATTATCAAATATATTGGTCCAGGGATGCTTGTTATTTATCATCTTTTTCTTAGTTTTTTTCTAAAGAATTACAAAATAAATTATCAATTTATGACCAAGTTTTAATTTAGAGGAGCCCAATCATTTCCGGTGTCATCTTTGTGTCCAGTGTCCAGTGTTCCACTGAATATTGATTTTTCTTCTCTTGCAAGGTGAACTTTAAAAACATTCTGGAGTGAGGTTAACGTCTCATGTGAACTCTAGCCTCCTGTTGGCTCTCCCTTCATTTTTGCATCTTTGCCATTTTTTGCAATTAAAATTATTGATTTAATAAATTTCATTTATTTATGCATGTATTCATCAGGCTTACTAAATACAGATGGGATTTATAGTTGTTATCTTAGATATGTGTGTTTCTCCTGTGATTTAAACCAACCATTCGACATTGGGATATTCTGAAGCTCAAAAAATTCATAAGTTGTAAGAGTGTACATTTTACTTTTGAAAATATAATTTGTTATCCCTTTAATAAAGATCTAACAGTACAATCAGGGTTTAGTTTAATATGTAGGTAGATTTAAATTTTTTACATTACAAAGAAATTTGAGTGATTTGGATTTTTTTTCATTTAGAATTTCTTTGACTAATTCAGTCATAGAGAAAAATATTGATAATTTTATCAAGCGAGATAAGATGAACATGTATGTTATACTATTGTATGACTTCAATAATTTACCTTGAAATGATAAAATAATAACCTGAAGTATGGCCTACAGATGTTTGAGCTAGGAGCTTTCACATTTCATGTAGGAGTACAAACATGAAGACAATAGGGATACATAACTTCTAAGGGTATATCCATGCTCCATTTCTCCTTCTTTGTCTTTTGGCAACCATGGTATAATCAATACTAATATTTTACAGATGCTTCTTTATGATTTATTGAACGTAGGTTGGTGTTTATACTCATGTGTAAAGTGTGGATAGTAAACACCTACTTTATAAGTTTTAAGACAGAAATTAGTCTAAAAACTTACTTTCTAGCATTTAATATTTACCATAGTGTAGGTGTTGTCAGGAATGCCTGATTATTTTCTTAGACTGTTATGTTTAAACCTTCTAAAGTCAGGAATCTTATTATGAAGCCAACAAGAGGACTACTGGTGGCTACTCAGAAGAGATTTTGAGTTCCTATTACTGAGTCAATCAAAGCACCTCTGCTTTGATAGGATTTTCATATTTAGCTAAAAATGTTGGAAAACCATCCTTAGGATAAATTGTTTTAAGTGAAATTCCCATATTGGAGGACATGAACATGTGTTAAGGACTTTTGATAGATGTTGAACATTTCATTTTATGCCAAATATGCTCCTGAACATAGTATATGAAAGAACTGCTTATCCCTGTAATACTGAGTTTTATCCAAAAGTATGACTCCTTTTGTTTATGTGATTTCAGATCTGACTAAAGAGCTCATATCCTCACTCTTTATGTCTGTTCTCAATAACTCTGAGGTCCAGCTTTTTCTTCTGATTGGAATCCCAGGCCTGGAGCATGCTCACACCTGGATCTCCATCCCCATTTGCCTCATGTACCTGGTTGCCATCATGGGCAATAGCACTATTCTCTTTATCATAAAGACAGAGCCCTCACTTCATGAACCCATGTATTATTTCCTCTCCATGCTGGCCATTTCTGACCTGGGCCTGTCCTTCTCCTCCCTTCCCACCATGCTGAGAGTCTTCCTGTTCAATGTCACTGGAATTTCCCCTGATGCCTGCTTTGCCCAAGAATTCTTCATCCATGGATTCACTGTCATGGAATCCTCAGTACTTCTAGTTATGTCTTTGGATCGTTTTCTTGCTATTCATAATCCCCTGAGATACAGTTCTCTCCTCACTAGCAACAGAGTTGCTGGAATGGGACTGATCTTAGCCATCAGGAGCATTCTCTTAGTGCTTCCATTTCCTTTCACTCTAAAGAGATTAAAATATTGTCAGAAGAATCTCCTTTCTCACTCATACTGTCTTCATCAAGACACCATGAAGCTGGCCTGCTCTGACAACAAGATCAATGTTATCTATGGCTTCTTCGTTGCTCTCTGTACCATGCTGGACTTGGCACTAATTGTTCTGTCTTACATGATGGTCTTGAAGACTGTACTCAGCATTGCATCTCTGGCAGAGAGGCTTAAGGCCCTCAATACCTGTGTCTCCCACATCTGTGCTGTGCTCATTTTCTATGTACCCATCATCACGCTGGCTGCCATGCACCGATTTACCAAGGACAAAAGCCCCCTTGTTGTAATCCTTATTGCAGATATATTCTTGTTGTTACCACCCCTAATGAACCCCATTGTGTACTGTGTAAAGACTCAACATATCCGGGAGAAGGTCTTGGGAAAGTTGCTTAACATATGTAGGAGATAAGAGCTTGAACATTAAGGTAATAAATTATCAACCAGTAAGTATTTGTTGGTACTTACTATGTTTCAGTGCCACAGTGGTTGCCACCCAATGGAAGACTGAGGGGAGAGTGAAAAGCTGTGCAGTACAGAATTAATAGTAAGGAATACAATATTAAATAGGAAAGATGAAATAATCAGGTGATATAGGATATGATTTACAGAGTTTAATGAACATGTTAAGGGTAGTTGAAACAAAACACTATGTGATGGAGTAGTTGTATTTGTGTCAGCCCTTAGAGAATGGATAAAATTTGTGTACAGAATGAGATTCTTATTCAAGTGGCATTTATTAAATTTATATATGTATATATATAATGTGTGTGTATTATATATTTATAATGTGCACTCAGTATTCTATCAAGGAGAAGTAAACTAGCAGGGCACATAGCAGATGTGAAGGATGCTAATCTGGTTTTAATAGAGAATATAATTTGGCATAAGGTGAGGGGTAATTTTGAATAGTATGAGTGAAACCAGATTTTGGAGTACCTAGAAAATCCATGAACAGTCTAGATTCAGGAAGTACTGGTGAGACAATATAAACTCTAAAACAAACACCTAACACGGTAAATCAGTTTTTAAGAATGGCGTGTCTGAATGCATGAGCAAGATAGGTTGAATTTGAGAGAGATTAAAGGTGGTCAACAGGAGATGCTGCAATAATTCTACAATGAGGCAATTCTGGGAATGGACAGAGAGAGAATAAAATAATTTAGGTTTGTTGTTGGGGGTGTTTATTATAGAACAAATACAATTTATAGGAAATTCACAAATTCCACTAAGCCACTAATGTACAGACATAGGAGACTGGATACTCAAAGACAGACATATGAAAGCGGTTGGAAATAAGAGGCTGGTGTATTACTTATCTGTCATGACTAGAAAAGTAACATTGTCCTTATTTTCAAGACCATAATACTTAGGTGTAGACATGGAAGTAACTATATATTTTAAAGGAGGTTCAGTCACCACACCATGAAGATCCTCCCTTACGAAAATATCTTCAGTATTTTTCACCCATCACTTCCCCATGCAGCCGTTTTAGTTCAGATTTAAAACTTTTCCTGGATCATTCTATCATCCTGTGCATTGAGATTAGCTATTTGAAAGATCATTGTAAAATGTAATGTAACCACACTGAAAAGTCTTAAGTAGCTGCCCAGTAAGTTACAAGATAATGGCAAGACTCCATACATGCCTTCCATCATTCAATACCTGCTTTTCCCTACTACTTCATCCATTGACATTCTGCCTGCACTTCAACAGTGAAATATAAATACATCACGCTGTTATGTACACCTACACCTTTGATTATGGTGAGTTTTACGTGAGGAATGCTTTATTAGTTTTCTATTGCTGCATTAATAAATTATCATAAACTTTAATGGCTTAAAACAACACAGATTTATTATCCGACAATTCTGTAGGTTAGAGGTCTAGCACAAATCTTACTGGACTAAAATCAAGGTGCTGGCAAGCCTGCATCCTTCCTGGAGGCACGACAGGAGAATCTGTTTCCTGGAATTTTCCAGCTTCTGAAGCCACCCACATTTCTTGACTCAGGGCTCCCTTCCTCCATATTCAAAGCCAATGATGTTGCATCTGCCTCTGCCTTTCTTCCATAGCTACGTCTCCCTCTGACCATAGCCAGGAAAGGTTCTCTGCTCTTAAGGATTCATATCATTAGATCAAACTCACCTGGATAATCCAGGATAATCTCTCTATCTCATGGTCTCTAACCTTAATTACATTGTGAAGTATCTTTTTCCATATAAGGTAATATATTAACAAATTTCAGGAATTAAGATATTGAAATCTTTAGTGGGGGGCTTGATTCTGTGTAAGACAAATGCGTTTCTTCAACTGCTCTTTCTCCCATTTACTTCTTTAGCAGGATCCAACTGAAATAAACTTTCTCTGTTAATATGTTGCTAATACCCTCTGCCTCCAAGTATACATTTATATCTGAATTTTGTTCCTTTTCATGATATATTAATTTCTACAACATAATTTCAACAATCATTAGCCTTTAACTGTTTACAAGTTGTTTGCCTTTGTTTTATTGTAAATCCTGTGATCTACATATGTCTCTGCACCTTATTTTTGCATCCCTATTGCTTATAACTCCTGTGTGAACAAAGGATTTGATATTTTGTGATCAGTTTGTGAATTCATGAGTGACCATCACTGAGCAGAAATACTGCTCATTTCCTAAGCTTACAATCTTGAGCATCTGCATGGATGGAGACCTGAGCTCATATACTGTGTTGTCGCCTCAGAACAGAGCACATGATCGGGCCTTTCCTTTCCCACTGCTTTGGTTGTGCCATGAAGGCCGTAGTGTCTGCCCATTTTGCTACAGGCCAGGGAGCTTCCCTTCCCTGTTATTTCTCCCCACTCAAATCTATTCTTATACCAGTGTTGACGATCTCCTTTTATTTTCCATATCCAAACTGACACTAAGTCCTGTAGATAAATGGTTTCTCCTAACCATCTATCAATTTTTCCTTCTCTCTCTCTCTCTCTTTTGCTGTAGCCCTCATCCAAACCACCATCCTCCTATGCAATAACTTTTCCATTGCCTCCTAATTTGGTCCCTTGCTTCAATCTCAGCCTCTAGTTTGTTCTCCCCTTTTGTAGCTGGAGTGATCTTTAGTAAAAGTAAAACAGATTATGTTAACCACTCTTAAAACACTGTCATTGTCTCCTACTACCATTAGGATAAAGAATGAAGTCCTTTACTCAGGCCAGGAAAACAGACGATAACCCAAGAATGGACTGTTACAGGAGGGAGGGAGCCCTAGAATTCACTGATTACAACTCTCTGGTTTGCAAATAAAGGAAACAGCCCAGACAAATGTAGTGCCTTTCTTAAGGCCATATAACAAATGATAACTGTAATAGTTAAATAATGGAGCTCAGACATGTAAAACCTGAGCCTAAGATTGTATATCAATGATGCCTTTGTTAGGGTTCGGGACTCCGGGGCTTCTCCAGAGAACAAACCACACAGGCACGGAGATGTAAATCCAAGCAAAGACTTTATTCAGCCAGCTAGCTGGGGCCGACAGCACCTCCCCTGACATGCAGGTCGAGTCCGAGCTGTCGACCCCCAAGCAACTTTAGGTATAGATTATATAGGATTTTCACAGCCGTTGCACCAAAGCCCACACATTACCACAACCAATGAATTTAAAACACATCCCATACTTTAACCAATAAAGTTGAAACGGGGACCCGCCGCTTGCCTGACCTTTGCACAAGCATTCCTTAAGGTCTTGTCACGAGTTTCATCCCCCTTAGGGTATGGAAACTGGGTGGCTCTCGTTCTAGGGTGTTTCCTGCATTCCTTTACAGCCTTAATAAAAAAAATAATAGTGGAGTGCAGAAAGCTTCCATACATTCATATGCTTTGACTCTTAACACTAACCTATTAAAATATTATTATAAGTTCCAAAAAGTTTGAGACAAAAATCCAGTGAGATAAAAGGAAGGGAGAAATTGTAAGAAAGAGGAACATTTCCAGGGTCAGAGATGTGTCAGACTGAGCCTCTTGTCTAGTCCTTCTGAAGGTGGGGGGGGTCCCTGTAGGATTGGTCCTGGGTATTGTAGCTGGAATAATTGAAGCAATTAACAGTGAGGGAAGGTAGGTGTTGAGATTTCATCCTCTTTTTCATTTGTGTTAAGATTGGTAGGAAGAAGTAAAATCTTGGATGGATAAACTTAGTGCTCTGGGGAGTTAAGGTCATATATCTTGAGAGGCAAATATAGTGCATACACTTAATTGACACCATATTATTTGGTTCATACTTTACCAAATATATTATGCACACTGTCTTATTTAATCCTTATCTAATTATCTCAAATAGATATTACTCTCATCTAGATTTTATGGTTCAGAGACACTAAGTAATTACTAAAATTACAGACCTAAGGACTGGGCTCAGGTTTTTCTGGGTCCATAGCCTTTGTTCTAAAGCTTTATGCCAGATTTTCTTAGAGTTTCTAAACAAGCAATGTTCATTTCTTGACTCTTTGACAAAAATACTTGCTTTATTTAGAAAGTTATTTTTTCCTCATTTTCAACTGGGTAACTCCAACCTGAACTTCAGGACTCAATGTGTAGGTTTCCACTTAACCCCAGTAGACAAGAAACTCTTTATAGTGGAAAATTTGCCTTTTTCACCACTTTATTCCCAGTAACTTTCACAGAAGTCAATCATTAAGTGTTAAATAGTGAATAAATGAATGAATGAAGGAAGGAGGATCCACATTCCATGCATAAAGGCTGTTATGCATCCTTGACGGCAGCCCCAGAACCAGGTACAATTATTAGTATTGACTTCCTTTTTAAGGGCTTCAATGGAGGAGTTTGGGCCTCAGGATTTTCATGGGAAGGTCCCTATTCCTACCAGCTCTGCATTAGATGTGCTGCAAAGTTCAAAAATAATGATCTTAGGTACAGAGTGCTTGATGCCAGGGACCTCAAGCCATTTCTAACTCCTCTTGGTCGCATCTGGTCAGTTACTGAATTAGGAATTACTTCTTAAGTCAAGGAATCTTTTCTGACAGTAACCTTGAAATATCAGTTTTGTCTAGCACTCCTTTCTCCTGTCTTTAATACCAAATTACTGTTTGCTAATTTTCCATCAGTTAACATAGCCTCTTGCTCACTTAGCTCTAGCCACTCTGAGCCTTTTGTTATTCCTTGAGTAAGTTTATTTCCACCTTCGGCCCTTCCCATTAATTGTGACTTTTTAGAATGCTCTTTCTTTAAATATTTTCTTATCTCACTCCATCACATAATTTTAAATTTTGCTTGAAAACTACCTCCTTATGGAGGCCTCTGCCGCTCACACATGCCTCCACCACTCTCCATCCATTACCCCAGTTTATTCCTTTCAGAGCACTTGGCATTGTCTTAAATGGTTAATCACTTACTTATCTATTGTTTGTCTTTGCCACCAAATTATAAGTCAAATAATGGAGCTCAGAAAGTTTCTATACATTCATATGCTTTGACTATTAACACTAACCTATTAAATATACAAAAGCACAATCTTTTGCTATTCTTTGCCCACTCTTTTCCTAGAATGTAGACTGTCTGGAAAGTAGCACATTCATCAACTATTTGTGGAATGAGGAAATGCTCATCCACCCACATATTTTTGCTTATCTAACTTCTGTTGTTCTTTAAGAGTCAGCTAAGGCAGCCCTCCTGGAAAATTATCCATGGTTCTCTTTTCCCTCGGGGTTGTCTCAGGGCTCTCTCTTTTACTTGTCACACATTCTCCATGATAATTTTACTCTGTGTTACAAGGTTTTATTTTAGAAGTGCAAGTAACTAAACTGTATTGTGAGCTAAAAAACATGCTAAGACGTTTCTTTGAAACTTCCGTATGTATCATACATTTAAATAGCGTAGAGAGTCTTGTGGGATAGACAGTGATAGATTAATTTTCATAGAAAATTGAGCTCATATAAGTAAAATAATTTTCCTAAGTCACACATTTAGAACTTTTCAAACATGATTCCAAGTACAGTATACTTTCTAGTGTATCAAAAACACTCTCTATTCATTACAAAATATAAGAGAACATGTCTTCCAAATGAGGACTGAAATTGCAAGTACACTGCACAGATAGACTCCAGCCATGGAGCTGGATGAATGCTTCAGATTTTGCAGCAGCTTTATGGTTTTTCTGAAGTTTTGTGTGTACACAGACACATAGGACCTAAACCACCCATGACACTCTCACACATTCTGTTTTATTCTATCTGCTGTGCAAGTTATCTTGGCTCTTCCACATGATGTCATCCAGGGTTTACATATACCCATCATTGCAGAAACAGTTTTCTCCTGCCAGATAAAAGGAGGCACTGGTGAGGGGTGGGGGCATGACCTGTAAAGAGTTAAATGTCAAGTGTGCTGGGCAGCCTTAGATGCAACCAGCCTCATGTGAGAACTGGCTCCACATAAATCTCACCCTGCAGCACTTCATCTTTGACCCTCTTCTACTCCATTTCTTGATCCTGCACTAAAACTGTATAGGAACATGACATCTTCATGCTTCCTTCTGGATGTTCAAAGCTCTCCTGGTAACAGCTTATCCAGGTCTACTTTCCTTACAGATAGCTCCAAGCTCAAATTACAAAAAATACTGTATGCACATGTATTGCTCAAAAGACAATTTTTTATTTGAGGCAATGTGGGGGTACAATTGTAATGCACAGAGAGGAGGACATAAGGAATTACCTCTTTTTGATTCACTGGCTTATGACCCTGCTGATATGGTCAGGGCCTTGGTGCCTTTCCACTCACCCGCCCCTGCCCCAGCCACCACCATGTTCTCTGCTCTTTCCTGGCATACTAGACAAGACCATGGCGACAAAACAACGTCAGATACTTCCCTAAACACATTGTCCTCTCCCTCACCACCATCTCAGCTTCACACATGCTGTTGCTCCAGACTGGACTATAATTTTCCAGTTTTCCCCGTTCCTATGTCTGTTAAGTTGGCTACTGTGTCAACTCAAGGAAACTTTCCTGACACTCTCTTCCCCCGGCTAGAGGAAGATATCTCTTTTTCTGATCCTCTATACCCTTTTTAATTTGAGCAGCACAACTAACATATGGTCATATATAAAACCATCCCAAAATTTCATGTTTTAAAAAAATTAACAAACACTTATCTAGCTTACACATCTGCAATCTGGGCTGGGTTCAGAGTAGGACTGATTATCTGTTTCACCAGGTGCCAGCTGGGGAGGTGGGAAAGATAGGGGTTGGGAGTAATTTGTTCACTTACTGGTAGTTGATAATGATCCAGCTAAGGCTGCGACCTTAGCTGGATCTGTTGGCTGGGACACCTATATGTGGCCTCTCCATGTGGTCTGGGCTTCCTCTCAGTATAGTGGCTAAGTTAGAAAAGCAAGCATTGAGTGAGATCGACAGAGATGTAGCTGGATATAAAAAAAGAAGGTGGGAGAAAGAGAGAAGGAGGGGCACCGATGAAAAACTATTATGAGCTAGCCTAGGAAGTCTTACAGTGTCATTCCCACAGCATTCAATTCATTAAGGCAGTTATACAGTCCTGCCCAGTTACAGGGGGAGAAGAAATAAATTACATCTTTTGATGGAGGAGTGACAAGTTTCTGGAAGAGCACGCAAGATCAGAAATATTTCTGTGGCTATCTTTGGGAAGTACAACCTGCCACATCATACTATATTGTATCCGCCCCCAACCCACACCATAGTTAGTACTGTGAAAACTATGACTCCTTGTTTATGTGACCATTCAGTAACTAACAGTCTCCTCCATTTAATGCACATTAAATATTATAAAGGAGAGAGGAGTAAGGGTACATTTAAGGAATAGTGCCTCCAAAGGTTGACCCAGCTAGTAACAAAAGGCGTGGGTCACACGATCTCGTATCTGTTTGGTCTTCATGCTGTAGATGATGGGATTCATCAGGGGAGGGAATAAAAGATACACAAAGCCCATGATCACTTGAACCAAATGAGGTGCCTGCTTCCCAAAGCGGTGGATGACAGACAAACCAATCATGGGTGTATAGAAGAGGAGCACAGCACAGATGTGGGAAACACAGGTGTTAAGAGCTTTGAGTCTCTCAGCCCGGGAGGCAATGGACAGCACAGTTCGTAGGATCAGGGCATAGGAGAAGAGAATGAGCAGTGAGTCTATACCCACTGTGGAAACAATTACAAACATGCCATACAGGCTGTTGGCTTTTATGTCTGCACAGGCCAATTTCATCACTTCCTGATGGAGACAATAGGAATGTGAGAGGACTGGGGAACCACAATAATGGAATCTTTTCAGCATAAAAGGCAATGGGAAAATGAGTGCTATGCTCCGGCCTAGGGATGCCAGGCCAATCCTGCCAATGACTGTGGTGGTGAGAATGGAAGCATAATGCAAAGGACGACAAATGGCCACAAAGCGGTCAAAGGCCATGGACAGTAGCACAGAGGACTCCAGGAAGGACAAGCAATGAATGAAAAAGAGCTGGGCAAAGCAGGCATCATGACTAATATCACGTGTCCCAACCCAAAAGATGCCCAGCACTGTAGGGAGGGTACAAAGGGACAGACCCAGGTCGGTCAGAGCCAACATGGACAGGAAGAGGTACATAGGCTCATGGAGTGAGGGCTCTGTTTTAATGATGAAAAGGATTGTGCAGTTGCCCAGGATGGAAGCCAGGTACATGAAGCACAATGGGATGGACAGCCAGGTATGCATGTGCTCCAGCCCAGGGATGCCACTCAGCAGAAAGGTGGATGAAGCACTGCTGCTGTTTACCAGGGACCCCAGTGTCATTGTGTGTGGAGGGAAGGGGTGAATCAGGCTCCCTCCAGATTCCCGGAGTGAATGAAGTAAAGGCTAGCGATTGCACCTGGGAATAGATTTTAGAAAAGGAAAAGATTAGAATCAACTAGACCTGGACCTGCACACTCCTCCAGAGGTCATTTTCTTCTGGTTCCCGGTTCCCCTCAACATTTTTTTTAAAGAAATGTTCATCTTTGAAATTTTTTCTCTTTGCTCCTTCAGGCTCAGAGGTATGAGCATCTTAACCATTCTTGTGGGTAATACTTAACCCTACCTACCCCTTATGAATACACCTTTAATTTTTTTTTTGCCAGGACTCTCACTAATGTTCCAAACTTTCTTTCAACTTTGCTTCTTTTCCCTTCTTTTTCCTTACTTCCTTTACTATTCCTTTATCTTTTTCCTTCCTTCCTCACACCCTTCCTTCCTTACCTCCTTCCACATTGATGAGTCCTTCACTTACCTTCTGCTCTGGTCTTCCTGGTAGAGAAGCCTAGCTTGATTCAGATAGTTCATAAATGCTACTTAGCCCACTGAATCCCAGAGAGAATTGGAGAGTGCGTGAATTGCTGTCTGTAAAGTTATTCTTGACTGTTGGAGTGAGAAAGCAAAGCTCTGATCCTCATATCAGTCAGTAACTGGTATTCCCTAGAAGTCTTGGAATTCAACTGCTCTGAACCTAGGTGGGAGGAGAGACTGAAGCACCATTGAGCAGAGCCACACTCCCATCACAAGGCAGAGTCCATAAACAAAAGGCAATGATGCTGGTAGGGCTCATTCTTCTATAGATGAAGAAATGAAGGATCAGGAGAGGACAGTCACTGGGCAGAAGCCATATGCCAATATGATTTCCAGAGTAGTGATCTTCCCAGTCCCAATTAATAATCTTACTAGAATGTGAGCTCAAAGATGGCAGGGACTTTGCTTTGTTTACTTCTATAAAGACAATACTTAGGATGTGCCCTGGTATACAGTAGGTGCTCAGTAATATTTTTAATGCATGAAATTAGGATTAAATTTTATTTAGTTAGCTGTTACTAACTTGATCCATGTTTTATCTCCTTAAAACAATCCTATGAATGCAAGTTTTTAAGAGTACCATGTTATAGATGAAGACACAGAGGGTTGGAGAAAATGAACATTTCTAAGATCAAAGATATAAAATGGCCAATGGGAATTGAACCAAGATCTGATTTTTCTCTAGATTTCATGATCTAGGCCACCATTGTACTTTCTCCCCACAGAAATAACAATTCACTCTCAAGTAGCAGCAGCTAACATAAAATCAGGGCCTTAACAGACCTCCCAAAAATTGATGATTTTTTTGAACTAATAAACTTACTGTAGAAATACACACAAATATATACATAGACATTTTCTTTCTCACTCAAAATACCAGTGAAATTAAGAGCATCATTAATTCAATGTCCACTTGAAGTGTTCCTCAGCTTCTGCTTTGAAAGGCCATGATCAGTGGTCACCACAAAGTGAATTCAGAAGATGTGATAAACATACCTGTGAGGGGCAGGCAAGATATATAGTGGTAACAATGTAACTCAAAAAACCTAAAGCAGAAAATATTTTGACATGAAAATGAAGTAGGATAGAGAAGGAAAGAACTATAATTCCTGATGAACATCTACTATTTATTAGGCACTGTTCTGGAAACATTGCAAGAGAAATAGTATTTAGATCTTAGAAGATCCATGTGAATTAATATTATCACCTTAATTTGCAAATGAGAAGAGAGAGGCTTAGAGAATTTGATAATGTGCCGAAAGTCATACCACCAATCAGTGGCAGAGCTGGTATTCAAACTTAGATCTCTGGAGCTCTGAGGCACATTGTAAAAACATCTGGAAACATTCGGGCTAACAAATCCAGGCAGTTTTTAAAGTTGAGACAGCCCTAAATGGGTTGAGATTGAATGACAGATCATATAAAGAAATATCAAAAGTCTTGGGCCCCCACCTTCTTTTAGCTAATGGTTCAAGACAGATTCTCTTTAGAATCAGTTTGTGTTTCATGTTTTAAGGAGTAGGATGGAATAGGAATCTGAGGGAGACAGTTATGAGGACAAGTTGAAAAAGAAAATCTGGACATAAAATAAAATCTGGAATAGTGAAGCCAGGAGATAGCCGCTTGAGAAAAATCACCTTTAGCCTGTTGGCTGGAGAGAGCTGAGTGAGGTAACTCTTCTAAGAGCTTCTTATTTAAAGGTCTTCAGAATATCCATTATCAGGTTTTGTGAAGATGTCATTGTTTCTGACCAGTACACAAAGCAGTTGTCCAGGGTAGAGGAGGGTGGGGGATCTAACAAATGGCCTTTTTGCCCTGAATTGTTCTGTTTTCTAGAGAATACTACCTAGAGGGACTTGAGTAAGTTCAATGACTGCTTTTAATTCCATACTCTCCGGTCAGTGAGAGAAATGTCCTTCTATGTCACAGACAGGCTTCTCTCCCAGAGGATCACATTACTTCCTACCCCTCTATCTCTTTGCTTCTCGGAAACAACTCCTGATTCTGTTGACCCTGTATGTGAGGCTAAGGGCTGGACACTGAACCTATAGCTCATCTCATTCCTACACCCCAGTTTTGCCACCTAACTGGCCTGTTTCCCTGGGTCTCAGTAATATGCCTACTGTTACCACACCTGACACAGCTCTCTGGGCATGAAATCAAGGATGTGAACAGATGTGAGAAAGCTGTTGTCTCCTTTCTGAGCTAGGGCTAGAACCAGACCTGGGATCCCATGAAGTCGGTAACATCTGACTGTAGCAGTCGCCCCCTTCAGCACATACCCACTACAACCTTTCTTGAGCCTCAAAGTCCCTTCTTTCCTTTCCCTTTCCAGAGCTCAGGATGAGCCTTTTGAGACCTCTTCTCGGCTCCGCAACTCAGCACCAAACACTTGCCCTTTGTACTGACTCTTCACATACCACAGCTAGGTCCAGAGACTCCAGGCCTTACAATGGGGGGAAGAAGGCTAAAGCTAGAAGCTCCAGGGTTATGGGGAGACTGGAGGATGGAGGCAGAACTCTCAGATGTTTGTGAAACTGCCTGAGGTCCCCACTGAGACCCTTTAATGGATCTTTAATCAATTCCCTACCAGTACTGGCCTCCTGGACCTCATTATTTCAGACCCTACGGATCAGGGAAAGAAGGGAGTAGAAAGTGGTTTGTGAGATGTCTAGATGGGAAGCCCAAAGAATGTCAGGCACTGTAGTTACTTTTTAAAAATCTGGTGAAGGTTTTGAATATCTCCCACAAGCTCAGAAAAGCAGAGTGGGTGTTATTGATAGTTTTATGTATGATATATCATAACTGTATACTTATGCACACCAGAGCTGACAGTGTGCAAGATGAATATATATAACATATGTAACATTAAAAGGGGCTTTTTAATTTAATACTTTGCCCATCACCAAAGGGGGAGAAAGAAGTCAGGCCAAGTTCTTAAAAATAGTGTGATTGTGTTGATGCTTATTCCTAGTGCCCCAGTTCACTCTCTATCTTCTTGACACCTGCCTACACTCAGAGACTCCATCTCTTCCTGTCTCTGATCCACTCATATATCAGTCCTTTGTTCCTAGACATCAAGGAGTTAATTGGAGAAAACTAATTTATTCTTACACTCTTGTGGGCATCATAAGCCCCTGCAAAGGGTAGTTAAACCTGAGGAGAGGGAGTTTTCTATGTTAATACAGGGATATGAAGCATTAATCATCCATTTTTTGGACTCTGAAAGCTCATGGAGAAGACTTTTAGAGAGACGAATGGAGGGCTATTTCAGTGATTTCATTACCCACCTTAATTAGTAGCCAGCTAAATGGATCTCTTTCAGGAACGTAAAGGTATAAATATGAAGGAATGCCTAGAATCCCCAAGCCAATTGCAAGAGGTTATTTCAATTAATTGGCCTGACTGGTCCGTTTGGAATATGGTAGGCTCCCTTTTGTAGCCACATTCCATGAACTTTTACTCAAGTGCATCGTAGACACATTTGAGGGTTAAGAAGCAGTGTTTCTCAAATCATAGTCCTCAGATGATAGGCTCAGAATCACCTATGATGCTTGTTAAAATGCACATTTCTGGGCCCCATCTCTGTCATACAGAATCAGAAACTGATATTTGTGACAACCACAAAGGCCTCTTCTAGGGCCTCCCCCAGGCTTGCATCTGGCCCCCGTCTTGCTGTGTCCTTGCGTGGCCTTTCCTCTGGGCATGAGTATCTTTGTTGTCTTTTCCTCCTCTTATATTGGATTAGGACCCACCCTAAAGGTCCAATTTTAATTTGATTACTTCTTTAAAAACCTTACCTCCCAAAACAGTAACATCTTGAGGTTCTGGGGATTGGGACTTCAGCATATGAATTTTTGGGGAAAAATTTTAGCCCATAACGTTTGTTTATCCATACATCCTTTCACCCAGTATTTCACCCCATCTGAGGAAGTTGTGTTGTCCTTAAAAAATGTCCATATTGTTTTTCAGTTGTTGTTATTGAAACTTTTCCGTGATAATTTTTTGATAGAAGTTTATGAGAGGAAGAAGAATGATTTAGAAAGAAAATAATAACGGTTTTTCCCTGCACATCCTCGTTGTCTTGTGAGTAAAGCTGTTGCCCATCTGTATTTACCTAATTCTGACTATGTATAGTTCTCATAAACATGCCATACTGTTTTACGTCTCTTCATCTCTTTGTCTCTATTGCTGAAATAATAGATGCCTGTTAATCCAAAATGTTAGTCTATGTGGAGAAACTAGAGTTCAGAAATTCTCAACAGAACAATATCAAAAGTTCAGATTTTGAGGTCAGACTGACTTGAATGTGGTTTGAGGCTCTTCATTCATTTGATATGTTATATTGAATAAATATAGTAATTTAGTAATTTATCTCATTGAACCTCCTATTTAAAGGCTTATATGAGAATTAAAGAGGAAATTAACTATTTTATTGTAGTCAAATAATACTGAATAAATATCGTTTGAGAAAATTTAAAATTTTGCAGAATAATTGACATTTAGCATTGTAGTAGACAAACATGACCATTTAAAAATGTATGCTATAAGCACACTATAAGCACACTTACTCACTAAAATTCCTGAAGTTTTATAAGGCATACCTTTTTCACTCTATCTTAGATCTTTTCTACCATACTTAAGTGTCTAGGAGGCCCTTCTCTACAAATAAGCACAGGACAATTCTTGGACCAGACCCTAGGTTACAGTTCTATATAAAAGAAAGCTCCTAGTTTTGATGTATCATGTGTCAAGTAATCAGGGTGTGGCAGTCTTCTCCTGCTGACTGGAGAGTACCTTCCTGCTGTAAAGTTTTTATAACTGACAGAAATCTTATTTTAAGATTTGATTCTGAAATCTTAATTTCCAAAGGAGAGCCAAATTGAATATTGCACGCAAGTACTTTGAAGCATTTTGTGGCATATAGACAATGCTCAATAATCGTTCGGTGCTACTGCAGTATTATCAGAATTATTTATTGTTATTTCCCAGCTAACCAGTAAGAAATCTGGATGTGAGGAAAAGGAGATTCATGGTGCGGTATTTCCTTTTGAAGTTAAAAAAGTGTATAAACAGTAGAGAATCCTCCCAAGCCCCCAAACCCTCCTATGTCCTTTGAAAGAACTTTGAACACACATCCAGGCATGGTGTTCATAGCAACACAAGATGCTATTTTCTATCCACTTTGGCTGGAAGTTGCCCTTCTGCTGCCTTCTGAAACTTAGTTTTGCAGGAACTCTTCAATAGGTGCTAGTCCAAGGATGGTGCAAAGTCTCAGATTCTAGAAAAACATCTTAAACTTTGATTGGCTGAGGTATGGAGGAGGACAAATTTGAGGTTCAGAGAGTGTGAGTTTCAGTTGAAATAGGATTCATTGGCACGTCACAGTTTCTAGATGTGAATTGGTTCCATTAAAGTACTAGATCAAAATATGAGGTATATCTGATAAAGCAGAGAACTTGCTTTGAGCCGTGTATTAGTTAGGCTCCAATCAAGAGACAGAAGCCACATAGAAATTTTAGCAGATATGTTTAATATAAAAATATATTAACAAGAGATTATAGTAATAGAGAATCAGTTAAGAGTGGGAAAACCCAGAGTATTCTTTGAGAGAGTCTTCAAGGAAGAAAAAAGTTTTTACAGGGAGGATCCTCCCCAAGGTTGGCATTTAGATGTTGTTGGAGGGAATGTAGTTGAAGTTCACTGATGGCAGAAGGTTGACCAGGCCGTTCTGGCCCAACACTGGTCCTCAGTTAGTAAGTGGAGGCTGGTGGGTGGACAATCACTTGCTGGAAGACTGATTAATTTTCCCAGAAGCTGCCATCTTGGAGGTTGATGTTAAGTTTCTGGAGAGCCAGTGAAGGCACCAGCTGGAATCACCAGAAAGTTTCTAGAAGCTGCCTATGGAAGGGCTTCTGTTGACTCACAGGAAAGTGGTCACAGCTGGGGCACCGCTGGATTCATTACCTGCCCTTGGGAGTGCAGATGAACCATACAAGTTCACATGAAGTGGCACTTGTGGCTGTATTTTGTATTTTACACTTAATACAAAATAAACTCTTAAAATTTCAAAATCTGCACAGTTAATTGATCTTTCCTATTGAGAAACTGGACAAAGAATTGATACCCTCCTAACATTTTTTTCATCAAGAGGATTTCTAGAAAGCCTGCATTAATCTTGCCCTTCTGCCAGAACTCTCTCAAATAAATTCTATTACTGACGACCCCTTTAGGAATCAGGAAATTATTTTTAATATAATATGATACAAAGTACTATAATCCTATAATTAGTATTCAATAGTAACATAACATGATGTTATCATATTACTTTATTACGTAATGCATTGTAAACTGTAATTATGAATATTAATTTATCTTACACATATTACTGTTATTATTTTGTCCTAATTATTATCATCAGTATTATTATTAACTGCCCCTTTATTCATCTTGGGACATGCATTTTTTAACAAAAAATCCAGGAATCTGGTATATATGGAGTTTATAAAGAAATATTTCATAAGAGATTATTGCCCCTAATAGTTTAAAATGTGTTTAATTATCACCATGGATCTGAAATTCTTCACAAAATCAAATCAGTGACTTTAACCTTTTTAGTGGTTATATTCCTACCAAAAAGTGGAGAATTAGAGCTACTGCTAGTGCAATCTGTTAGCAGTTTATGTGTTTTTTAATTGAAGTATCTTTGATATACAATCTTACTTTGGTTTCAAGTATACAACAAAGTGGTTCAAAGTTACCCATATTATTATTTTTTTGGTTAGCATATTTTTTTTCTTTGTTAATTAAGGTGTCATTGATATACAATCTATGAAGGTTTCACATGAACAACATTGTGGTTTGAACATTCACCCATATTATCAAGTTCCCCCAAGCCCATTGCAGTCACTGTCCATCAGCATAGTAAGATACTATAGACTCACTACTTGTCTTCTCTGTGCTGTACTGCCTTCCTTGTGACCTACCTGTATTGTGAGTGCTAATTATAATGCCCCTTAATCACCTACTCCCTCTCTTACCCTTTCCCTTTGGTAACTGCTAGTCCATTCTTGGAGTCTGAGTCTGCTGCTGTTTTGTTCCTTTGGTTTTACTATGTCATTATACTCCACAATGAGTAAAATCATTTGGTACTGTCTTTCTCTGCCTGGCTTATTTCAAGCATAATACCTTCCAGCTCTAACCATGTTGTTGCAAATCATAGGATTTGTTTTATTTTTATGGCTGAATAATATTCTATTGTGTATATGTACCACTTCTTTATCCATTAATCTATTGATGGAAACTTAATCGATCCATATCTTTGCTATCGTTTATAGTGCTACAATAAACATAGGGGTGCATATGTGTTTTTGAATCAGGGATCTTATTTTCTTAGGGTAAATTCCTAGGAGTAGGAATTTACTGGGCCAAATGTTATTTCTATTTTTAGTTTTTTGAGGAACCTCCGTATTGCTTTCCACAGTGGTTGAACTAATTTAGATTCCCACCAACAGTGTAGGAGGGTTCCTATTTCTCTGCATCCATGTCAGCATTTGTTGTTGCTTGTCTTTTGCATATTGGCCATCCTAACTGGTCTGAGATGATATCTCACTGTGTTTATAATTTGCATTTCCCTGATGATTAGCTATGTGGAGCATCTTTTCATGTGCCTATTGGCCATGTGAATTTCTTCTTTAGAGAAGTATCTGTTCTGATTCTCTGCCCATTTTTTAATTTGGTTATTTTTTTTTTGGATGTTGAGGTGTGTAGGTTCTTTATACATTTTGGATGTTAACCCTTATTGCATAAGTCGTTTATGAATATATTCTCCCATATTGAAGAATTTTTTTTTTTTTGTTCTGCTGATGGTATCCTTTGTTGTACAGAAGCTTTTTAGATTGATGTAGTCCTATTTGTTCATTTTTTATTTTGTTTCCCTTCCCCAAGGAGGTGTGTTCAGGAAAAAGTTGTTCATGTTCATATTCAAGAGCTTTTTGCCTATGTTTTCTTCTGTGAGTTTTATGGTTTCATGATTTACATTCAGGTCTTTGATCCGTTTGAGTTTACTTTTGTGTGTGGGGTTAGACAATAGTTCAGTTTCAGTTTCTTACATGCAGCTGTCCAGTTTTGCCAACACCAGTTGTTGAAGAGGCTGTCATTTTCCCATTGTATATACATGGCTCCTTTATCATATATTAATTGGCCATATATGTGTGGGTTAATATCCAGGCTCTCTATTCTGTTGCATTGATCTATGGGTCTGTTCTTGTGCCAGTACCAAATTGTTTTTTGATTATTGTGGCTTTGTTGTAGAACTTGAAGTTAGGGAGCATAATTCCCCCAACTTTCTTCTTCCTTCTCAGGATTGCTTTGGCTATTTGAGGTCTTTTGTGGTGACATATGAATTATAGAACTATTTGTTTTAGTTCGTTGAAGAATGCCGTTGGTATTTTGATAGGAATTACATTGAATCTGTAGATTGCTTTAGGCAGAATGGACATTTGACAATATCAATTCTTCCTATCCATGAGCACGGAATGAATTTCCATTTATTGATGTCATCTTTAATTAATCTCATAAGTGTCTTGTAGTTTTCAGGGTTTAGGTCTTTCACCTCCTTGGTTAGGCTTATTCCTAGGTATTTTCTTCTTTTTGATGCAATTGTAAATGGAGTTGTTTTCCTGATTTCTCTTTTGGCCAGTTCATCATTGGTATATAGGAATGCAACAGATTTCTGTGTATTAATTTTATATCCTACAACTTTGCTGAATTCAGTTATCAGTTTTAGTAGTCTTGGGTTAGATTCTTTATGGTATTTTAGGTCCAATATCATGTCATTTGCACACAGTGACAGCTTAACTTCTTCCTCACCAGTTTGGATTCCTTTAATCTTTTTGTTGTCTGATTCTAGTGGTGAGGACCTCCAGTACTATGTTGAATAAATGTGGAGAGAGTGGGCAACCTTCTGTTGTTTCTGATCTTAAAGGAAAGGCTTTCAGCTTCTTGCTTCTAAGTATGATGTTGGCTGTGGGTTTGTCATATATGGCCTGTATTATGTTGAGGTACTTGCCCTCTATACTCATTTTGTACAGAGTTTTTATCATGAATGGATATTGAATTTTGTTGAGTGCTTTTTCAGCATCTATTAAGATGATCATGTGATTTTGTCCTTTTTGTTGATGTAGTGTATAATGTTGATGGATTTTTGAATGTTGTACCATCCTTGCATTCCTAGAGTAAATCCCACTTGGTCATGATGTATATTTTTGATGTATTTTTTACATCAATTTTGTGTAAATTGTGATAATTTTTGCATCTATGTTCATCAGGGATATCTGTAATTTTCATTTTTTGGTGTTTGTCTGGTTTTGGTATTAGAGTGATGGTAGCCTCATAGAATGAGTTTGGAAATATTCCTTCCTATTCTACTTTTAGGAAAACTTTAAGGAGGATGCATATTAGGTCTTCACTAAATGTTTGGTAAAATTCAATGGTGAAGCCATCTAGAACAGTTCTGTTCTTAGGTAGTTTTTGATTACCAATTTTATTAAATTTCATTGCTGGTAATTGGTCTGTTCAGATTTTCTGTTTCTTCCTGGGTCAGTCTTGAAAGTTGTATTTACTAGAAATTTGTCCATTTCTTTTAGGTTATCCAATTTGTTAGTGTATAATTTTTCATAGTATTCTGTAATAATTCTTTGTATTTCTATGGTGTCTGTAGTGGTTTTTCCTTGGTCATTTCTGATTCTGTTTATGTGTGTACACTCTTTTTTTTTATAAGTCTGACTAGAGGTTTATTTATTTTATTTTCTCAAAGAACCAGCTCCTGGTTTCATTGATTCTTTCTATAGTTTTATTCTTCTCAATTTTATTTATTTCTACTCTGATCTTTATTATGTCTCTCCTTCTATTGACTTAAGGCCTCATTTGTTCTTCTTTTTCTAGTTTCATTAATTGTGAGTAGGACTGTTCATTTGGGATTATTCTTCTTTCTTGAGGTAGGCCTATATGACAATATACTTTCCTTTTAGAATTGCCTTTGCTGTATCCCACAGTTTTGGAGCTGTTGAATTTTTGTATTTTTTTTTGTCTCTATATATTGCTTGATCTCTGTTTTAATTTGGTCGTGATCCAGTGATTATTTAGGAGTATGTTGTTAAGCTTCCATGTGTTTGTGGGCTTTTTCTTTTTCTTTGCATAGTTTATTTCTAGTTTCATACCTTTATGGTCTGAGGAGATGGTTGGCACAATTTCAATATTTTTTAATTTACTGAGTATGTGGCCTAGTATGTGTCCTAGTATGTGATCTATTCTGGAATATGTTCCATGTGCACTTGAGAAGAATGTGTATCCTGCTCCTTTTGGGTGTAGAGTTCTATAGATGTATATTAGGTCCATCTGTTCTAATGTGTTGTTCAGTGCCTGTCTCCTTACTTATTTTCTGTCTGGTTGATCTGTCCTTTGGAGTGAGTGGTGTGTTGATGTCTCTGAAAATGAATGCATTGCCTTCTAATTCCCCCTTTAATTCTGTTAGTATTTGTTTCACATATTTAGGTGCTCCTATATTGGGTGCATAGATGTTTATAATAGTTATATCCTCTTGCTAGACTGACCCTTTTATCATTATGTAGTGTCCTTCTTTGTCTCTTGTTATTTTCTTTATTTTGAAGTCTATTTTGTCTGATACAAATACTGCAACTTCTGCTTTTTTTCTCCCTATTATTTGCATGAAATATGTTTTTTCATCTCTTCACTTTTAGTCTGTATATGTCTTTGGGTTTGAAGTGTGTCTCCTGTAGGCAGCATATAGATGGGTCTTATTATTTTTATATATTCTGTAACTCTATGTCTTTTGATTAGTTCTTTCAGTCCATCTACATTTAGGATGATTATCAATAGATATGTATTTATTGCCACTGTAGGCTTTAGATTTTGGTTATCAAAGGTTCAAGGGCAGCTTCCCTAATATCTAACAGTCTGTCTTAACTCATATGCTATTTCAAACACAATCTAAAGGTTTTTTTTTACTTTTTACCCCAGAAGCTCTATTCTCTGGAGCTGCTGAGCACCTGCAGCAATGGTGGGGTTTTCAGGTGAGTGGAACCAGCACCTGCCAAGAGGAAAGAGCTCTTTTCTGCCTTCCCGGCTGTAATGCCTGCTTCCACTGCTACATCCCGTGGGCCAAGCATTTAGGGAGGAGACTCTGCATTATGCCCCTGTAGCTGCCGTAGGTGGTTCTACCCTCTGGCTGGCCTGGCATGATGACTGGGGTAGCAGGTGTGTGGGACCAGTTCCTGCCAGGATGAAGGAGCAGTGGGCTATATACTGCAGTAGGGGGTCTCAGGACTGTGTTGCCAGTCAGGCAGATGGAGCATCTGAAGCTTCTGACAGTTTCTAACCTGCTGGGCTGTGTTCTGGGATGATTTTGTCCACCTGCCCTTTCCTTGAGCAGCAAGCTGTGTGTAATCTTTGCCACTTGCATCCCAGGGGGACTGGTAGTCCATACCACTTGTTCTCCGCAAGTGGATAGAATCTCAGTGTCTCCCAGTATTCCACCCTTCTTTGCTTCTAACCCCACTAATCTCCAGAGCACCATGTAATATGGGTTTGTGCTCCTGGAGCAGATCTCCAGTGCTGGGTGTTCAGCAATCCTGGGCTTCTACTCCCTCTCTGCTCTGTTTCTCTTCCTCCCACCTGAGGGCTGGTGTTGGGGGATGGCTTGGGTTATGGTGGATCATGGATCTTCTACTTTGCCATTTTCTGTGAGGTCTTCTCTCTTCCCAGATGTAAGCAGTTTGTTTTGCAGGCTTTGTGTCAATCTTTCAAGATTAGTTGTATTTGCTACGTTTTTGTGTTTAATGTGGTTTTGTGAGGAGGTTTCTGCCTCACTTCTCATGCCACCATCTTTTTCTGACGCCCAGTTACCCCTATTATTAAATCTTCACCCCCAGTAGTGCTGTTAGCTCTCTGTCAACATAGAAAGATGTTACTGCATCATTGACTATATTCTCCATGATGTACTACTATCCTCATGACCAGCTTATATTATGATTGACAATTTTTATGCCCCTTTATCTCCCTCAACCTCCTGACCCACCCACCCAACCAGCTCCTTGACTGCAAGCTATACTATAAAGCTTCAGTAGTCAAAACAGCATGGTACTGGCAGTTTACATATTTGAATGATACTCACCATGCTTGGGCATAAATGCTTCTTTTAAAAACATTGGATTACTCAGGGACATATAGAATATATGCAAGATCCTGAGACTGAAAATCAGGTTAAAACTGATGCTCTATTAGTTGGAAAAAAACCTGAATGTACTAGTAGTGAAAAAAGTGGAATTGAAATTTTTAAAAATACTATTTACATTACCATCCCCAAAGTGAAATTCTTAGGTATAAATCTAAGAAAATATGTACATGATCTATGCAAGGAAGTATACCAGTCTCTGATGAATGAAATCAAAGAACTAAATAAATGGAGAGAAATTCCATATTCATGAATAGGAAGACTCTATATTGTCAAGATGTCAGTTATTCCCAATTTGAGCTATAGATTCAATGCAATGCCACTGAACATCCCAGTAAGTTAGTTTTTGGATATTGACAAACTAACTTTTAAGTTTATATGGATAAGCAAAAGACTCAGAATAGTCAATAAAATATTGAAGGGGGAGAACAGTGTTGGAAGACAGACACAATCTAGCTTCAATCCTAGGTTATATACTGTATAATTCTATGTACATAACATCTTTTAAATGGCAAACTTTTTGACATGGAAGGCACATTAGTGGTAGCCCAGGCTTAGGATAAAAGAACAACAGTAGGAGGGAGGTGGGTGTGGTCATAAAAAGAAAACAAAGGGATTGTTGTGGTGTGGGAACTGTTATCTTGGAGAAGACAAGGTGATAACATTTATGGAATTTAATACACACACACACAGATGAGAACAAGTGGGGAAATCTAAATAAGACTGGTGGGTATATCAACATCAATACCCTGGTTGTGATACTATCCTATAGTTTTGCAAAATGTTAAATGGGGGAAACTGGAAAAAGCATACAAAGGGTCTCTTTGTATTATATCTTATAAAGGCATCTTAATCTATAATTATCTGATAAAAGTTTAAATAAAAATGTATTTTTGTGAAGACTAGTGATAGAATGAGTCTTTTTTGATATTTTTAAGTTAATTATGTGTTCAATCACAGTAACTTTTCTATTATAGCAACAAAACCAATTAGATTATAAACACTGATGAAAATGAAGGCAATGAGAAATACCTGCTTTGTCAGGAGCTGTATTTCTTCTTCATAGAATAATATTGAATTTACCTTAGGAGTTCTTCCTTTTCACTCAGGAGTTTATCAATATTGTTTGCAAATAGCATTGGTGTGTTGTACTTTTTAAAGATCCAGACTGATCTGACACTATAAGCTATAGTATTGAGCAGAGGAGGCCCCAGGCAGCCACATTCCCCAGAACCAGGTCCATTACAGGAGACAGTATGCTTCCAAATTAGTGCAGAACTGATAGTCCCACTAGAAAGATACAGGAGATAAGAAGATAGGAACAGTACAGAGGTGAGAAACACAAGTGCCCAATGCCCATAGTCAGCTCCCAGGTACTGTCATGCTGGTCACTGTATGCAAGATAGGGGTGTAGCAGATGAGGATGAGGACAGTATGTATGCTTAAGCTTGTAGTCAGGACCATTAGACCATAAATGTAGTTGATATTTGCACCAGAACAAGTCAGGTTCATGTTATCTTGGTGCAGACAGAGCAATGGATCAGGATCTTAACCCACAATAAAGGGACCATCTTAGGAGGAAGGGTAGGGAGAGGATGAGAGTTAGGCTGCTGGCCCAAAACAGCAGTTCCTCCTGAAGGAGAGCTGAACGGAGTAGATGTCTGTGACAGCGTCACAGTGGACTGAACCATAGACAGCCGGGGCACTAGTGAAGGCAGAAAAGGCCAAACCCAACCCAGGAGAAGCCAGGAGGGCCAGTAAGTGATCCATGCACTCACAGAGGTGACAGTCATACCTACAGTGTATAGTGTCACTGAGTTATCAGGAAAGAGGGTGGAAATGACAAACTGGAATGCCCATTAGGATGAAAGGCATGGGTTATGTGCTTCTACTTATGGGAGACCCCATGCTTTTGGCTCTGGAGAGAAATCTCAGAACCATTAGCTCAGTGGAGGGAAGTACTGTCTGGACTGCTCCACTGGAGCATTGTAATGAACAAACAGGAAATTGAATGGGAATGGGGAAATGGTCTGGAAAAAAAAAGTTGTATGTATATAATATTGTCATTACTGTCATGAACATTATTAACTTCTATTTCAGAACACATTTTCTGATCATTTCTGATCACCCTAATTACTCTCTTTGTTTCCCTCATTATTTGTGGGTGTTTGTTACTGTGAGATTCTTATTTCCTTTATAGTCCCAGAATTTGGCCTGTCTTGGTCCATTCTAGCTGCTCTAACAGAACACCATAGATTGGGTGGCTTAAAGAACAAGTACTTATTTCTCACAGTTCAGTAGGCTGGGAAGCCCAAAATCAAGGTGCTGGCTAATTAGTTTCTTGGTAAGGATTCTCTTTCCGATTTGCAGAGCTGTCTTCTCTCTGTGTCCTCACATAGTGGAGATAGAGATCATCTCTCATTTCTCTTTTTAATGAGGCACTAATCTTATTCATGAGGCTCCATCCTCATGATACAGTTGCCTCCTAAATAGCCCACCTCAAAATGCCATCACATTAGAGATTAGGCTTCAACCTGTGCATTTTGGGGGACTACAAACATTCAGTCCATAGCATGACCTTTTAATTTTCTTCAACTTTCTGGCAGTTGCTTGTCCTACATTGTGCTTGATGTTGTAGGAAAGAGACAAAAATGACAGATTGTATCCATTAATTTATTCACTGACTCTTTCATGTGTTGATTTATTCAACCCATATATATTAAACATTTTACATAATTCTGTGTGTGTGTGTGTGTGTGTCTGTGGTTTGAGGTAGCTGGACACAGGTATGAGAGAAGTATCTTGCAAAAAACATAAAATACATATGTTTTTCTCTTGCCTTTCATGTTACCCCAGGAATATGTATAAGAAATCAAGTCCTTTGACTAGTTACTCAGATAGTGAGTGGTTACCCTAAACCTCATACCCTAAAATGACCTCTTTTGAGGCTTAAATGTGATTATTGCTTTGCTGTTGTTCCAACTGGAACCCTCCCTCAAACTTCTAGGGCAGTTTCTTTTCTTAACTCTGTAGGTATATGCTGAGGAAGCAACCTCATGAAAAGTCATTAATTGGAGTGTGTTAGAGGTATGTGCAAATCTGTTGCAAGTGAATAAAATTGATAATTATAACAAAGTAACAAAAAATCAACAAATTAAAATATAAATAAAAACATAAATCATCAATTACATTCCACTGTCAAGAGGAATGAAAAATGAAACCTGTCTACTCTTTCAGATTTTTTCAAATAACAATAGTATTTATTGAGAATTGATAGTAGTCAGACGCTGTGTTAGAGATTTACATGAGTTATTTAATTTCACAACATCCCTATGAGGAAGGTATTATAATTATTTTCATACTCAGTCTGCAACTAAAGAACAGAGAGATAGGTAATTTTCCCAAGGTCACCCAGGCAGTATGTTGGACAGTTAGTTTCCCTTTTGCTAATAATTGGAAGTGTTATTTTGTCACAACATAGCTGAACCAAAAATATCAATGTCTTATGCCCCAAACTTCCTCTCTTCACCTGAATCTAATCCTGCTGAAAACAGGTAAGGGATTTAACAAACTCAAACTTCTTAACTATGCGTTGGCGAATTTGCTTGGTCCTGATGCTGTAGACAATGGGGTTCATGAGAGGTGGTACTAGCAGATATACATAAGACATGAGGAGGTGTACAATATGGGGCAGATGTTCACCAAAGCGGTGCACAAGAGACAAGCCAATCATGGGGATGTAGAAGAGTAGCACAGCACAGATGTGGGAGACGCAGGTGTTGAGGGCCCGGAGTCGCTCGTGGTGGGAGGCAATGCTTAGTACAGTGCGGAGGATAAGGGCATAGGAGAGGAAGATAAGCAGGGAGTCCACACCCACAGTGCAGGCCACAACAAAGAGCCCATATATGTGATTGACAATGATGCTAGAGCAGGCGAGCTTCATGATCTCTAGGTGCAGACAATAGGCATGGGCCAGCACGTGGGAGCCGCAGTACTGGAAGCGCTTAAGGAGGAATGGCAGGGGGAGGATGAGCAGAGTGCTCCTCAGCACTGAGCTCAGCCCCATCCTGACAATACGTGCAGGTGTCAAGACTGTGGAGTAACGCAGTGGGTTGCAGATAGCCACATAACGGTCAATGGACATGGACAGTAGAACTGAAGACTCCACCAGAGACAAGGTATGGATGAAAAAGAGCTGAGTGAAGCAGGCAGGGATGCCAATCTCTCTGGCGTTAAACCAGAAGATGCCCAGCACAGTAGGCAGTGTAGAGAGGCAAAGGCCCAAGTCTGTGAGGGCCAGAATGGCCAAGAAATAGTACATGGGTTCATGGAGGGTGACATCAGTGCGGATGACATGGAGGATGGTAAGGTTTCCTACAACACCTATCAAGTAGATGGAGCAGAAGGGAATAGAGATCCAGCCATGGTGATCTTCCAGACTGTGGAAGCCTGTCAGGAAGAAAGTGTCTTTTTGGAGGCTGCTATTAGAAGGTAGTGTCATGGCTTTACACTCTTGGATTCACCAACCTGTGGTATAGAATGGGATTCCTGGAGAATGACAGGACTGAATTCCCACTCACCCAAGTGTCCTGGGTGGCCAGTGAGTCAGAAAGGGTCTGAAGATGAAATGAAAGGGAAATAGGAGACCTGATCTATTAGCCCTTTCTGGAGGGTCCAGGAAGGGGACATTTATGGAGGATTTCTGTAGTCCATAGATGCCATGTGATTTAGCCTTACGGTGGTATGTCCACCAGTGTTGGATGCTCAGTGGTTTGAAGTAATCTCAGACGGCACCTTCTTCACATGTTCCTCCCTGGAAAAAACTCCAGTTCAATAACTAAATCATTCAGAATCTGTACCACATTCATGGGGAATTGGTATTATATACCATTTTGCACAATTGTTTATTAGGATCAGGTATATATATTGTGCCTTCAAATGTATTTGTAGTTTGCTTGGGGATTGTGTTTCATTCCACAATGCCTAGCCTGAAGAAGAAAGCAGAACAAGCATTGAGTAAATGTTTGTTGAATTCCTTGAACTTGTAAATTGTGACCAGTGTGATGTTTCCCTGAATATACATGAAACTTTTGGTGGCTGAGGAGGCAAATGGTGTGCACATCTGAAGTCAGGAACTGAGATATATCTGAGAAGAATTAAGGTCTTCAGAAAACAAATAATTCTAGGGAAGGGTGCTTTGATGCTTAGTTCTGAGAGGCAGCAGGAGATATGTTTGTTTCCAACATCAGGGCAGTTTAGCTAGGGTGAGATGTAGAGATGGGGATGCAGAGGAGGTATGCATCAGATTTGAAACAGACATTACAAAGAAAAACCTGCAGTAGTCAGGAAAAGCCTCTAATCTTTAATTTATAATGAGGAAACTAAATCTTAAGGCTCTCAGACTGAGCTATGCCTCTGGGGCTTGGGTCAATATCCCACACAGATATAGATCTGTCCCTATAAAACCTGAACGGGGCTCTCCTTATTTCTGCCTTCAGAACTTCTATTCTATGACCTTTATTGCAAGCCACACTATAATGAGTTACACATGTATCAGTATAGTGTGACTAGTATGTTGTTTATCACATGCATGAAAAGCTCCAAATAGCTAATAATTATTTAATATGTTATGCTTCTGTCACTATCCTAAGTGCCTAATGTATATTATGCATTCAGGACAATCATATGCGATAGGTTGTATTTTAAGGGGCATATTACAGGTGAGAAAACTGTGCTGTACAGAGGTGTAGTGGCCTGGGTAAGGTTACAGAGCAAGTAGGGGTGAGGGTGGAAATCAAACCCAGGCAGTGTACTCCGGAGCCTGTATTACTGTTCCACATCATACTTCCTACTGCTACTGCTAATGCCTAACACTCTACCTTTTACAAAAGCCACACAATTTTAAAAAATTAGAAAACAAAATTGTAATTTTCATTCTTTGTCACACCTGTGGATAGCCATTTCCTTTACCTGCATAATATTAGATGGGTTCAAGATGGGTCTCTCAAAACCACAGAGAAAATGTGTTTTGAAAACTGAGTTTAGTTTGGGGCCTGCTGAATGTTAGCTTAAAAGGGAATTCCTGGGGAGAGGGTCTAGAGGATATTATATTAGTGGTCTCTGATTTGAGTGAGGCCTTGCATTATAGGGTATTTTCCATGAATGTGGAGAAAATTGCTAGTAGATGCAGAGTGAAAAGACAAGACAAGGGCTGAGTTTATAACACTGGAAACTATTTTAACTGAGGTTAGGACATACAATTAGAACTAGAAAAGAGACAGAGAGTGGAGAATCAGAGAAACAGGATGAAAATGGTAATGTATAATGTCACTAAGTCAAGTGACCACCGCTGACTACAAAAAAGATGGAGGATGAGGGTTTTTAAAAAGCCACCACACTTATGATGGTGAGGTCACTGTTGATTTTTCAGTAGATTGGGGAAAGATTATAAGGGCTTAAATTATCATTAGGCAGGGAGGAATAAGCAAAGAGTGTATAATATTTATAACTTTTCCTCTACAGAATGCATGAAGGTATCAGGATGTTTTAAAGAAGAGAGATGGGAAATTAAGAGTACTCTTTCAAAAGACTTCTTTTTTTCTCAATGAGGTAGAGATACATTGAAGAGTTGAGGATAAAGAAGAAAAGTCCATAACCAGCTTTTGCCATTCATGCTTCAAGTCCACTTAAAGGCCAATTTTTTTCAATGAATATATTGGAAAACTTTTTTGAGATTTGTGATGAATTCAGGAGACATTTCTTTACTCTAGCTAACTTTATTTGGTATTTAATTCCTATAACATACAAAGTGTTAATTGACCACTTACGTTATCAGTAAGGCTTCCAATCAATAGTAGGCTATTAGTAGTTAAGTTTTTGAGGAGTTAGAGTCCTATGTGGATTTTTTGACTGCACATGGCATCAATGCCCCTAACTCCCATGTTGTTCAAGGGTCAACTGTAATAATAAAATCCCTCTTGTTTTATGATTCCAAAGGAGAAACAGGGAAAGGACATTAAAAGGTACAATTAGGAGGGGAACATGAAGGAGAGAAGTGGAGACTTAGAAAGGAGATGTGAAGGAAAAGGAATATCAGACTTTGGAGAGCATGTTGTAGACAGGACAAGGAACAATGTAATCTCACTCTGATATTGAAAGAGAAAATGACAATATGATTTTTTAAAGAAATAAAGGAGGAAATTTTTTTCATCAATTGATGGGAGATGCAAGCAAGAGTTTAAATATCTGTGTGGCTTTTCAGCCAGCAGACTCACCCTGAAGCTGGTTTCTATCACTCTCACGCTAAGGCATTTCAGAGTTTTCATAATATAAGAAACATTTAAAAGTCATCTATTTAACTCCTACATCTCCAGCCAAGGAAGGATCATTCTGCCTGCAACCACTGTATTCTATTCCAGTATTACCTCCCCTTCTAACTAGATTCCTTGCATACTATATTTTGGGTATGGGTAAGAGGCATGTGTCCCAGGCAAAAAAGAAAAGATCAAAATAAGTCATAGCTCCACTGGAGAGATGGAATTTCTCTATCACTAAAGCCTTGTATCCTTGGCATAGATCTGGAACTAATAAAATGTGCTGAATAAATGCACAGATGAATGGATAAGAAAAGAGATGAGGTGTAGTAGGGATTAAATAGAATATTTTTAGTGCAGCAACTCTACTTATTCCTCTCAAGGCACACTCCTCCAGATTATGGGTCAGGTAAGTCTCAGCTGATTCTCCCACTAGACTGTGTCATACACTATTGATCCTTTCTTCAGCTCTAATTTATTGGAACAGAGGGATGTTATCTTAGGTCTATGGCAGAAACAGAGGAGAGCTAGGCTGAGCAGTGACTCAATGACATTTTGACTCCCTCGACTTACTCCTTATACAATTGCACACAAAGTTACTTAAAATTACCAGCATTTGTACTGGTGGCAGTCTGCAAAATTATACCAAAGGAAAATCAGGACCATATATAAATATAAAGCTTGATTGTTAAAAAAACACTATCAGACCCATTTTAATATTTAATTATCCTAATACAATTTAAGGGAAGGAAGGTAGAGATTACAATTTCAATTATAAAGATAATGGAACTAATGCTCTGAATGATGAGAAAATACATGAGAGTCAGCAAGTATGAAACCAAATGATTAAGGTGACTCTCACAAGCTCACACATGGTGACCAAGCTGGCACCAGAACCACAAGTTTCCTACCCCAAGTCCATCTGCCACTCACAACTTCCTTGCTTCATTTGATGTGGAGATTTAACAAGTAGCTATGACTGAGAGCTCAGTGTATGGCCCTGGTTATATGTGCCCCAGTTATCTCTGTGTTCCTAGCTGTTCTCTGTGATTCTTTTTGCAATACATACCTGAGCATCAACAGCTGGAGAGAAAAGGGCTTGGTGCACACACTTCCAGTCAAAACTGAGAATGACTGGTGGTAGCTCAGCTACCAGAATATTCCCTGCTTAGAATACAGGGCCTTTTTGAAGAGCCCAGTACCTTGTCTCTAGGGGCCTCTCTAAAGCTAAGAATTCCCTGAAGAGTTCTCAAGACTCTTAGCTGAGGATGGAAATCATGAGGAGCTGAGAAACCCCAATCCTGTATGTGGGCAAGGAACATCTTCAAGATGTTAGGATGTTCCTAGTTACAGATTTCATTTTCTGAAACCAAATGAGAAAGACCTAGCTAAGCCTGGAAAGTACTATCGTGATAGAGAGCATGTCTGATTCTGATTTAGATAAAAGGTAAAGCTGATTCCAATATTACCTCTGATGCTTTCTAGCCATGTGACCATGCAACCTGGAATACTTAACTTCATCTCTGAGAGATTATTTTCTTGTATCTTATAAAGGGAATTGCCTCCCTCTTTTTTTACACAGACCCTGGTACTATTAAGAATTCCCATGTTTTAGAATCAACTGCTAGTGTAATTTGGTTGGAGTTGAAGGAAAAGGAAGATTTTCCTTGGCCTTCACTCTTAATACAGTTCTCTTACCTGCTATTGGCCATTCCCTGTTTTTTCTCCCCAGTACACATGTAGTTTGGGTAATAATTCAGAAACTTGTACTCCAAATGTCAGTTTAAAATCTGGTACCTTCAAATAGTTCATCAACCAACATCTATATGAAGAGTTTTCTAGAATTTATTTAAACAATTGGAGGAACCACCTGAACAGAATAACTGATACTTTGTGGATTCTCAGTAAACATTATTATTAATATAATTAATAAAATGACCGTGATTCTAGTTTGTCAAGAAAAGACTGAATTTACACTTATTATCTTGTTTTCCCGTCCCATTTGGAATCTGTCCCATATTCCTCATTTTATCACAAAGTGTTATATGAAACTATGTTAAAGTGAGCTGGTGTGATTGCTAGATCTTCACTTTGTGCTTCAAGTTTGTGCTGCAGTTTTAGCCAATGGCCTGTGAGATACGTGTGCAGTGACTACAGTTCCTACTTTAATACAATTCTAAATCTGAAAGATGGGCAGAGGTGCCCCATCTCTCCTTTCTTGGCTATTTCCAATGTAATATTAATAAAGCTTCAGAGAGAACAGGAAGGGTAATCACTGATAAAATGAACATTTTATTAAACATTTGTTATTAATTAATAATAGTAAGTTATTAATAAATAAATGTGTTAAAATTTACTGGTGTACAAGCATGTATATACAGCTAACTCCTTGCAGGTTCAGTAGGTGGTGGGAGATATATTTGGCAGTATTACCCCATCCAGATAATGATACCCCATCCAATGCTACCCCATTTTTGTTTTTCAACCATTTGTGTTGCTTCTTGAGCCAAAGTCTGTGAAATAAATGAAATCACTAGGCTGCCAGTAGCCTGGGGTAATAGGAGATAATTTGATTAAGTGAACCAAAAAAAACCAAACCATTCAAGGAATAAAGACTGATGAATGTTTAGTGTTTATCATATATGATAATTGTGATTTGATAACCTTAATTTTTAATAAGCCCATTGGCAGCAAAGACCCTAAAAAATGAAAGTTCACACTTTAAATTAAATTAAAATTTTCTATTCTCTATTTCTCTTTCTCAGGAAATATGATAATTAGTTCATAACTTGATCAAAATGTATGTTAAGAAGCTCCATCAGTATGGTGACCAAATTGATATAATTGATCACATGACAACAGAAAAAAAATTATCATCCACTTCAAAAGTGTGTAGATTCTCTTAAGAACACTGTTATCTGAAGGTGGTAATTACCATACATAGCTAGTGATAGTAGCTTTCACACTATATATTCAAGATTTTTCATATAGATTAAATGATTTCATTCAAATTAATTGCATTCCCCTTTTATTGCAAATTTTGTAGTTATTGTGAAAAGAGAAGGGATAGCTGTTATGATATTGGATCCATTACCAGAAGCTATATAATGTTCATTTTAAAAACCAATATTCAGAAGCTTAAGATAGAAAACCAATTTTTTCAACTTTATTATTTTTAAAATTTTTTCCAGCTTTACTGAGATATAATTGCAAATAACATTATGTAAGTTAAAGTTTACAGTGTGTTCATTTGATACATATATGTTACAAAATGATTATCACTTTAGAGTTAGCTAATACATCATGTCACATAATTACCATTACTTTTTTGGGGTGAGAACATTTAAGATTTACTCTTTTAAGAACATTCAAGTTATAATACATTATTGTTAACTATAATCACAATACTGTGTATTATATCCCCAGAAATTATTCCTCTTCTGACTAGAAGTTTGTGCCCTTTGGCTGATCTCCCAATTTCCCTCATTCCCCAGCCGCTGATAACCACCATTCTACTCTGTTTCCATGAGTTTAGTATTTTTTAAGATTCTATATATAAGTGAGATCACATAGAATTACTCTTTCTCTGTTTGACTTATTTCACTTAGTGTAATGCTCTCAACATCTGTCTATGTTGCCACAAGTGGCAGAATTTCTCCTTTCTCCGGGCTGGATAATACTGCATTGTGTATGTGTATACCACATCTGTATCCATTCATTCATTGACAGACATTTAAGTTTTTCCATATCTTGGCTTTTATGAATAATGCTGCAACAAACATGGTAGTACAGATGTTTCTGTGATATCCTTTCTTTATTTCCTTTGCCTAAATACCCAGAAGTGGATGCTGGGTCATATGGTAGTTCCATTGCTAATTTTTTGAAGAACTTCTATACTGCTTTCCATAGCAGCTGTACCAATTTACATTCACACAGGCAAAAGGGTTGCTTTTTATCCATATCTTCCACAGCACTTGTTATCTCTTATCTTTTTTGATGGCAGTCATTCTAACAGGTGTGACATGATATCTCATTATGGTTTTGATTAGTGATGTTGAACAACTTTTAATATACCTGTTATGAAATGTATGTTTTCTTGCAAAATTGCTTATTCAGTTTCTCTGGCCATTTTTAAGTCATGTTGTTTGTTCTTTCTTATTGATTTATATGAGTTCTTTACATATTTTGGATATTAATCACTGATCAGATATATGGTTTGTAAATATTTTCTTCTATTATGTAGGATGCGTTTTCTTGATTGTTTCTTTTGCTTTGCAGAAGTTTTTAGCTTAATGTAGTCCTACTTATTGATTTCTACTTTTGTTGTCTGTTGGGGATGTCTACAGGTGATATGCTCATGTTGGCTCATGGGAGTCCTTCCTAATGGATATCATAACATAGTCAGAAAGGACTACATCCCTCTAATACTCTTCTGAAATTTTCCCTCTCTTTAGTCATGGAGCTTCTGATCCAGAACTCTTGATGCTACAGAGAAATGAGTCTGTTTGGCAGTATCTTGCACAGCTGGGGAAGCTAGGCAGTCACTCCCCTTCTCAAGGGCTGAGAAGGTCTCACTTAGCTCTGAACTTTGCTGCATTGGGCAGAGGCAATACAAAGTCAAGCTTTCCCTCTTGCACATTCCTGTGCACTAAACTTGTATCTTCTGGCTCCAATGGAGTGCTGGTATTTCTCCTCTGGAAATCTGGACTTCCACAAAGGCTTTCTCATCCATAGGAGACTACTACCTTAGTGAGTGTTTTCCAAGTGCTGTCAGCCCAAGGCTCAGAGGTGTTTGAACTGGTTCACAAGGTCTTGCAGAGACCACAGTCATACTAAGGTGTGTCTGCTTATTACCTGTTGCATAGGGGGGTCTGACCTGTTCTGGGTCCCTTGGCATATGGTGCTGGATCCCACAACTCCCGCAGAGACACTTTTGTTCATGGATAGATACTTTATTTTGTTTTGGGACATATGGGTACAGGGACCAAAGAGAGACATCATATACTGCCATGATGCTGATGTTACTCTGAAAATCAATTACTTATTTAAGTTGTTTAATTATGTTATTCCAATCCATGACTCAAGTTAAAGTTTATTTATTTATTTATTCTGTCCCAGTTTTATTCTGTATGACATTTGGCCTTATTTGGAATGCGATTTTGATTTGAGTTATAAAGCTCAGCATGGGAGACACATTTTTTAAAATGTAGAGGTGATATAAATGCATAGTTTGTTACAGGACAGAAATGTGGTAAAAACAGTGCTCTTGTGAAGTTTGCCAATGAACACATTATTTCATATTTATTATGTATATACAAAATTTCATAATACACATGAAGTATGTACACGAATTATGAAATAGGCATGTGCATATAATTATGAAATATGCAAATATATGAAATATGGATATATAACTATATATATATATATATATAATTTCATTTATTTTTGCAGCCCTACTCATTTTCAAGAGTGTCTATTAACTTTAAAGCATTCCCAGCCATCACTGAGGGTTTGGGTGAACTACTGGCATTTAACCTTTGGTTGTTTAACATACTGCAATGAGCACAACATCCCCATATGGCATTTTCTTGACTCAAATGCAAGTACTACATCTTTTCAGAAACACTGTTACCTGTTGATACTGTTTGTCTGAAAAGCTAGTGTGATTTGCTTATGTCTGCGGAATAGACAAAGGAAGAAAAGAAAAGCCATGAAACAAAAGCAAAAAAAATGGCATGCATTTGTATTAAATGATTGTGATATAGATATAGATATAGATATACACACTATACATGAATGAATGAATTAAAATACATAAAAATAATAAAGAACTTAATGAAAACTGGACAAGTGGAGGCAGCAAGAGCACACAGCTCTAAAAATGTTTATCTTTTAAACATGTTTATAGGCTGATGAAAGGTAGATGTTAGTTGGAAGATTTTAAGAATAGGAAAAATATAGGTACAACAGGTCTCTGAAAAAGCAGGAAAATATGGAGCTTGCCTTCTAGGAATTTGGATTAAAATTTAATAGGGAGGAGTTGCATTCTTCTTAGGAAGAGGAGTGGGATAAATTGGTAGAATATATTTAGAAGATTTTAGGTTAGATGGTAAAAAAAAGACTAATTCATGTTACATAGCCTTTAAAGGGAAGCATAAAGACTGAGAGTAAAGTATGGACACTGAAGAACTTAACAAATACTTGTACAGGAAGGTAAAATAATAATAGTGTACCAAGTGATATCTGATGATTAACTGAGATAGTGGTTTTTGTTGCACAATTTGAACAACCCCATGATTGACTCTGTCAGTGCTCAGAAGCCAGAATGTATGGATATGCAGGTGAAGGTCTACACTGATCCATGATATGCCGTTAATTAAACTAATCATTAAGTTATGGAAGCAACAATTTTTGTCTTTGGTGGATTAAAGGCATCTCCAAACCATTTGTCACTTTTCCCATCAAGAGGTAGAGTTAATTTCTCCTTTCTTTGAATCTAAGCTGGCTCCATGAATGTGTAACTAGCAGGTGCAGTGGAAGTGTACCTACTGTTCCAGGCATAGTCCTTAACAGGCTAGAAGATTCCATCCTACTTCCTGGAATATGCTGTCTTTTAATGCTCCTTCTTGGAATCAAGCTATCATGATCTTTAAAGCCCCACCCACAGGGAAAGATCATATTTAAGATCACTACTGATGCTAAGCGTCAACTACCAGCTATGGGCATGAACTGTCTTTCAAGTGCGTCCCTCAGCCCTAGGGAAGGTGTCAGTGGTGTCATTTGGCGCAGAGACAAGGTGTCCCTTCAGAACTCTGCACAAATAAAACTATGAACAAAAAAATAATTTTTGTTGTTTTAAGTCTAAGTTTTGAAGTGGTTTATTATGCAGCTACACCTGGAACTTGGTCTTTTGCCAAGAAAACTTGCCTTCCTTGAAGTTGACTTATTCTCAGTCTGAACAGTCTCCAATGTATCAAAATCTCTGACTTCTTAACTTTATTCCCTACTCTTTGTCAAAATCACCATCATAATCACTATCTCATCATCTTCTCAAGTTTTTATTAAGTGGATTTATTTATGACATTATGAAAAGGACATTACCTTGTTTACAATCTAAGGCAGACATATTAGCAATGAAGTGTATGTTAGGCACACAGAAATATTAAATAAAGATATGAATGACCTACAAGAAACTGATTTCTCTATGATGTCAAAGTGGATGCAGGATTTCAAAAGTGTTATGGGAAGCTCAAGATGCTAGTGTAGAATATTAGGGGAAGAAATGAAGTATTAGAAGAAGAAACTAATAAAATTGAGATCATACATTATGAATTAAAGATTGAGCAAGGCTTTAGCTGTGTATGGGGAAGGTTCTATATATGCTCTATTTCTAAGTGTTCACTCACTTATTTATTCCAAAATTATTTGAGTGTTTGCTATGGGCCATTTGCTGTGGTAGCTAGAATAGTGACTATGACAGTCACTGGTCTCCTGGCGCTTATGTTCTGGCACATAGTAATTGTATAAGATATTATACAAAATAATTTATGTATACACAAATGATACCTAGGATTTGTGGCAAATATGCCTAGGAGACAGATATATGTATAAAACAAGGTAATACATAGACAATATAGAAGATGATTAATAAAGACGGAAAGACTGATATTCAGGAGAAGTTACAATATCTGTCCAAGCTGGAGATGGTCAGGGAAGGCTTCACAATGAATGTGTGATCTTATCTGGATAGAAGTTTGAGAGAAATAGTAAGATCTTCACTGAATTTCTTCTAAGTCATAATAAAGATGATCCCTAGTTATATTCTAAGAAGTAGGAGTAGATATATGTGGGGACAAGGTTTAAAAAACAGTTGACAGAGCTGAGCGTGCACAAGGAGAGAAATTTATGTCTATTATTATTATCATTATTGTTATTGTTATTATTTTTAAAATTCCTCTAAAATAAATAATGGAGAATACAATCATTGAACTTTTCTTTAATGCCCTTGATAATAATGTCATTGTTTCATATGACTCCACTATAATAGCATTTCTAATTTGAATCTATATCCAAATATGCTGTTGATATACAAATTTTAAAATTACTCAATGTGTGCAGGTAGCTCTGGCTTTCAGGAATTAGATCAACAATTTCTTCATCGTAACTTCAAGTAAAACAGACAAAATGTTTTAGCCTTTCTCTTAATAGGTTTTCATTAGCTAGAAAAGTAAAAGAAAGTATGGAAACTTTTTTTTAATGCATGTATTGGTATAAGTGCTTTTCTCTTATTATTTTACTGGCATATGTTCTACAAAGAGGGAAGCAGAACATTCTGATCTTCATTTAAGGCTCAAATTTCTACATGTTCAGTCTGAGACTCAGAGAGCTGAAGTAATTTTCTCAAGATCTCAGGGATGCTCCGAGTACTGAGTATCAAAGTCACTCTATGAGCTCAATAATAAAGCCCAAGGCCACTCTGTCATGCTTTCTTCCAGGTACATGTGCAACATTTATTTAGTTATCACTTATAAATGTATTCCCTTTCTCATTCCTTTGATTAGCTTCTTTTCAGATAAAGTTTCCCCACAACCTTTTCTCGGATTTGACGGGTCTTCACACAGTACATAATGGGATTCATCAGAAGTGGTACCAGTAGGAAAACGTCGGTCATGACGATGTGGGTCACAGGAGACACATTCCTGGCAAAGCGGTGGAGCATTGCCACACTCAGCATGGGCACATAGAAGATAAGCACAGCACAGATGTGGGAGATGCAGGTGTTGAGGGCCTTGAACTGCTCTCTGGGAGTTGCAATGCCCACTACTGTCCTTAAGACCATTACATAGGAGAAAGTAATAAACAACAAATCCAGAATAGTAGAAAGGGCAGCACAGAGTCCATAGACAACATTGGCTCTGTTGTCAGAGCAGACCAGCTTCATGACATCCTGGTGGAGACAGTAGGAGTGTGACAGTGACAGCAGGTTTTGATGACAGTATTTCAGCCGTTGCAATAGAAAAGGCAGTAAAAGGATCAAAATAACATTTTTGGAGGTCAGTAAGACCCCTGTTTTGACAACTCGTGAACTGGTTAAGATTGTGCTGTATCTTAGAGGGTTGTGGATGGTCAAATGCCATTACAGATAGCACAGAGGCTTCTGTGACTGTGAACAGATGGATAAAGAATTCCTGGGCAAAGCATGCAGCTGCATGAATTTCATGGACACCAAACAGGAATAGTCCCAAAGTGGTGGGTAAAGAAGAGAGGGACAATCCTAGGTCAGAGATGGAGAGCATGGAAAGGAAATAGTACATGGGTTCATGGAGGCTGGGTTCTGTCTTGATAAAGAAGAGAATGGTAAAGTTACCCAGGAGAGAAAGAAGGTAAACGGATGAGAGAGGAATGGAAATCCAGATGTGACTCTTTTCCATTCCAGGGATTCCAATAAGGAGGAATCTAAGAACTTCAATGTTTGTATCATTAACAGGAGACATGGCACATGGAAAGATACTTAACCAGGTGCTTACTGCAAAGCTTGGAAATCTCCTAAGTGAAGTTATGGCAGGAGATGTCCCTTTCTGGTAGGTCGTAGATACTCATAGAACTATCAGAGACCTATTATGGTAAGTAGTCTGTGTTTCTATTCTCAGTTCAGGCTGTAGGAAAAGTCAAACACAGAAACATGTGAGAATCTGACTGGCTTCTCCACCCAGGTATTTATTTCAGTGTTGTTGAAGTATCAATCAATGTGGATTTTGCACATTTAACAATCCCAAACAATCCTCCATGCAATCACCTGTGGCCAAATGATTCTCTTATTTCAATTTTGTAAGAAGAAAATCTTGAAGGGAGAAGCAAATTTTACTGTTGATTGAGGAAGAGGAGTTCATGAATTATTCCATACCTATATTCAAACCTGTCTGTATCTGAAAGAGTAAACATTTGAAGTAATGGCAGAACTGAAAGTTCATAATTATATAGTCTCAGAGTTTAAAAGGGCCTTTACAAAATACGTAGTCTTACTCTCCTGCCTGTACAGAACCACTCTAAATGACTACGTCCCCATCAGCTAATATAAGATAGCTTATTCCCAATAGTATATTAACTACTAACTAAAGCTTTCTACTTCATGGTTGAATACTCAGATTGTTTTTCTTTCTTCAGTTGATAAATATTTCTAAAAGTTTCCATCTCTTTTTTTCTGTAGGTACAGAATCTAATTGTGTTTACCCAAAATAGCTTCTTTATTGTTTCTCTTATTCCTGGATTGCTGTTTGTCTTCTCCCACTACCAGAATGTTAGGAGCAAATAATCATGGTCACACTGTTCACACTGCATGTCCAGTGCCTGGAAAGTGGAATACAGTTGTAGCTTCATAATAGTTTATTTAATTGAATGTAACTTCCAAAAGTTGAAGAGAGGAATGATTTCCTCCATCAGCTAGCTCCTTTTCAGACTTAACTTCATCTATTCTGTCAAACAATGTTGTTCGCTTTGCTTTAGATTCCTCATTCAGTATTCTTCAAACAACAAAACATATTGGTGCTTCTTAGCATATACAAACACAGTTCCTTGGTTGTTTGCCCAAAAGAGTGTCTATCTTTTCCAAAGTCATTAATTTCCTAGTTTTATTTTCCATGTTCTTAATGATGTCAAAATTACTGACTCTATTCAATCATCCACACACTCTCCCTCACTTTTAATTGTGTGTCAGGGTAGAATTTTCCAAGAATATTGAGAGTATGGGAGAACCTTGGCTTTTAACAAAGTATAACCTCTTAGTATTTCTGCATCATACTTGCTCTGCTACTTTGCTGGATTTTGCTCTTCCTCCTAGCTCCTGAATGTGGGAACCCCTGGAGTCCCACGCAGGGACCTGCTTTCTCTTGGGGACCTATAGCTTATTGAGGATAAGTGTTTGGAACTTAAGAGAAGGGCCAAAACTGCATGTTAAAGATATCCGTTATCTTGTGAGCCCCAGAACTTAGTTTCTAACTGTGCTAGATATGGCTAAAATTATCTTATGTCAATAGACTGTGGCCATTTGTCTCACCATTGTCTTAAAGACTCACTGTTTTTTGAAAAGGCAGTCACTATGAGATTTAATTTAAATGTATAATTTAATTTAAACTTATTTTATTATATATTTATTATTTCATTAACTTTTACATAGTAATATGGCATCCCACTAAACAGCTTATATCTATTTTCTCATTTATGTTCTCTTGCTTACATTATCCATTTTATAGATAAGAAAACAAATCTTAGGTATAATAATTTGTCCAAGGTTATATCTACCTGCCAGAAGATATAAAGAAGAGTCATGTGATATTTGAGATATATTCCCTTCTTACACTTACCATCCTGACTGGACATTTCCAAAACTTCTCTGGACACATACTCCTACTAATATGTATGTTCTATCTTTCCTTGGTAGTTCTGTAAGATTCTCAGTCTCTATGGACATCTTCTAATTTGTTTTGTTTTAATATGTAGTCCATCTGTTCAGAATACAAAGAGAAAATGGAATGCAAATTATGTCAAATATTCTGAAAAAGTAGAATTATATCTTACCTCCTTTGTGATTTCTTTATTTTTTTACCAACATGACACTCCACCCTAAAGTCAATGGTAAGAAAGAGACCAGATGCAGGGAAGAATCCAGTACATTTCCCTATTCTGCTTTGTAATCAGTGTCTTATAGAGCCCAGGGAGCCCTTGGGGATGAATACAGCAAGAGCTGTTTGGAGAGTAACACCATCCTTCATTGAAAGTCTCCTAAGGGGCTTGACTTAAAGGACATCAGTCTAAGGCAGTACTCATAATTCAGGCTCAGACTGAGAAAATTGAGTCTGATAAGATCTTGGAGACCATATTCAAATTCAACAGCTGTTCATTAACTCTTGCTTTTGACTCATTTGCCAGGGCATCCTGGGACTGATCAGCTTGGTGTTTTAGAATCCCAAGTTCTGAAAGAGATTTGGCAATCAATATTCTATATTAATTTTCTTCTAACTTGAAATTATACTCCTCTGTTCAGCTATTTATTGGCCATTTGTATTTCCTCTTTTTGAAGCTTATGTTCAAGTCTTTTGTCCATTTCCTATTGGACTGTCCATCTTTCCCTAATTGATTTGCAGAAGTTTTTTTTTAATGTAAGAAAAGCCTTTTGTTGTTTATGTATAGCATATATGTTCTTCCCCTTTATTGCTTGCCTCTTTAATCTCTTAATCAATCCTGTTTATTCAATCAGTAGTGTCAATTGTGTTCAGCTATAAAGATTTATACCATACTTTGTAGGCAAGAGATTCTCTTTGGAACAAAAATGAGCAAACCATAGGCTAGCAGCCACATGTAGCCAGACTGTCTCTGTAGTTTAAATTGCATCTAAATTCTCCAACATGATAATCTTATGATCTATTTAGAGATGTAGAAACCAGAGAGGGACAAGTTCACTATGGCTTTTTGTCTGTAATCCTTGTAAACTTTCCATTCTCTATTAATACACAATGACACAATTTCTCATGCATTTGGCAATAAAGAAGTACTTTAGGGAAGTGCCTCTTAAACTTTACTGTGAAGAGGAATCACCTGATGATTTAATTAAAATGAGTATTTTGAGTCAATATATTTTAAATTAATCGTACTTGACTACCTGTTTAGCAAGTGCTCAGGTGATGTTCATGCTGGTGGTCCAAGGACCACACTTAGATGTGCTGCTTCAGGTCTCAGCTGCATGGTTTTAGTAGACGGAAGCAAATCTGTGTATCGTGATGGATTTGCTTGGGAGTGATTAGTTGTGCCTAGGAAAAAGGAAATACATAACGATACTAATCATTTTTTTAACTTAAAAGAAAACCCCTAATAAGACTGCTGCTAAGAAGAGAAACATGAGGAATGATAATTCTCTATCTTCAGTTAAGTTGACTGAGGATTGTGGCTATTGTGTTTTAAATTGAAAACGTAGTTTGTCTTACATTTAAAAATGTATTATGATTTTGTTTTTTAACTATGCCATATTTATTCCTTTTCCTTCTTTATATATTTATTTTATACCCAAGGTTCTCTTCAGGAATTCTTGTATATTATCCTCTATCTTTCAGGCTTGTTCCTTTCTCTCTCATTTTACTGGGCTAAGGCCTGAATTAAACTTGAATAGAAGTGATGATGTAGGGTACCTTTGTCTTTTCTTGACTCGTGAAGGGATGTTTTAACATTCTGTCACTGACTTTTAGGTTCACTGTTGGTTTGGTGGTTTATTTTGAGTAAGAGTCTTAATTTTCACTTTCTAACATTAAAGGAATTATCTTCTACTCCTTGGTTTCTAAGAATCTTTTAAAATCATTCATGACTATATGTTTCATTGAACTATTGTTTTAACTTTTGCGGCGATGATAAAATTTTAGTTTATTCTTGTAAAGGATTTAAATGTGTATTTTTTAAAATGTCTGATATACTTTAAGAATGACAATGATCTTACAAAAACCCTGAGGAGGAGGTGTCTTGCAGGCCTACATACTTTAGAAACACTCATACACTGGGAAAACTCATGCAGACACGCAGGCACACAGACAAACACACACACACACACACACACACACAGATATATTACAAATGTTCAGTATGAGATATGTATGGCATTTCAAATTATTAAGAAATAGTAATGCATTAAATTATTGTTTTGTGCCAGTCTCAACCTATTGGTAACCAATGTTATGGCTGGACTGGCCCTTTTGATTCTTATTATGATTGCAGGATGCTCTTAGCAATAACCATCAGGACACTTTGAAGGAAAAACAGGTTTATTACTTTTAAGTCCTGGAAATTACTTAGCACACCTGGAGCCAAGCAGGGAGGTCCAGGTGAGAGAGAGAAAGAGCACATGAGCCTGTAGTTCTGCTTTTATTGGGGTTGAGGGTGGAGGCCTAGGGTTTCACAGACTCACCCTTCATTAGTGAAATTAAAACATAAGAGCTGAAATTTAATGCTCAAGAAAAGAAAAAACGAATCGTCAGTTTCAGAAATAACCCAGATCGCTAAAACAAATGAGCCGGGAGTGGGGCGGGGTGGGGGGGCGGCCTGGCTCTCCTTCACCTGGCCGGCAGGGTCACACCCCGTCCTCCGCCCCTGTCGCTGGCTTTGGAGTGGGTGCCCTGGCAGTCAAAGCTTAGGTGAAGCACTGGCATTACAAAAAAGAAAAAACAACTCTCAGGGCTTACACCATAACTAAATACACTTGGTTGATTGTACTCAACTGAAATGTATACAGAGAATTTTCTCATGGCATTAATAATTTTTTACTACATAAGCATGTACTAAAGTGACTAAAACAAAGTAAATGTTCAACAAACTTATTTTGAATAAATTAATACCACCTAATTAAATATGCATGCCTTCAATGAGCACTCTAACAGGCACTTATACTAAGAATCTCTGCATGGTTTCTGGGACCAACAATTTATCTAACAATTTGAGATGGCAAAAAGGCAATTGTAAGAAAAACATCTCCAACTGAAAATTAAAGAATGTCCAGGAAAAAAATTGATTCAGAAATACAGAGTATGTGTGAGAGGGGAAAAGAGAAAAAGAGAGAAAAACACAGAACAATGAAAAAAAACTATTTTTCAAAAGTGTTCAAGAAATGAGGGCATTTGTTTCTGAGTCTCTTGTCATTGGTGAACTTAAGATTTATAGGGCTCTCATATTTCTGAAAATGTCTTTAGAAAAAAATCACCAGAAGCAACTTCCATATATAAATAATACATACATATTCTAAGATACACATTCTTCCCATTTTAACCTCTCTGAAATTGGAGTGCCCCATACAATCAATGGTGTCTTTGATTTGATGAAAAAAAGGCACTTGCTTCTGCACATTGGAATTGGGTTGCAGTCTAGAAACCAGCAGACTTCCAATTTTCCTGAGGTTTTATGCTTATGAGGTCATCTATCTGGGAAACATGCCAAAGAAAGGGCCCCGGGGAAACTAAGATATTTAGGTTCTATCAGCAAATAGTCATCTACTTTGAAACCCTAATGTGCTAATATTTATGCTCCTCTATCACAAAGGCACATTCACTCTGCCTAATTCTCACACATTCTGTATCCAGGAAATAGTGGTCCTTTTTCCCTCTTTAATTTTTTTTTACAGTGTATCACCCTTTGCAATATTTTCACATAAACATCTCACAAATGGCCAATGGAAAAACACAAGTAAATGGTAACAACAGCAAAAACAAAACATATAATAAAGAAAAATCTTTTAACCACTGTCTCCTCGCAAGGTTTGCAGGCATTCCCATAGGTGTTTGCTGTTTTTCACATGTAATGAAAAAGTGTTTTTAACATCTTCTAAGTGGATTCTTTCACTTCCCTGAAGTTTCCTATCAGTCTTCTGCTCACTGCCCTTCTGAGGAACTTCCCTGGTAACTGACTATCCCCATGTGCTGTCTAGTAGCCCAAGGCAATCTGGGAAACTAATGTTTTGTTGTTTGACAATTACATTTAGACTAGGGTTTCTAATCCTTGGTACTATTGATATTTTGCGCTGGATTTTTTTTTTTTTGGTAGGAGACTGTGCTATGCATTGTAGAACAGTATCCTGCAAGGTGGGTTAACAGCATCCCTAGTTTTTACCAGTATTTGTGAGTAAAACCTTCCAGGTTGCAAAACCAAAAATGTTTCCAGATATTGCCAAATGTCTTCTCATGGCAGAATTGTTCCCAGTTGGAAAACACTGTTTTAGGAGGCCTAGAGTTGGTCTTTTCATCAGGAACATGTGAAAATAATCATGGTAAGTATAAAGTCATCCCAACCCTACTGTCAGTTTTGTAACTTTATCTTGCTTTTCATTTTGTTTTAGTAAGGAACTCAGAAAAAACATAAAATATATAGATGCTCTTTGAGAGTGATGTATGTGTGATGTCCTGCAAGAATTAGATACCTACCAAATCTATGTAATTTTCTCTCCTCTTACTAACAGAGGCTGTTGAAAGCCCCCCTCTGTGCTGCCTGTCCTCACACTCAGAGAGTAGGAACTTCCATTTCTTTCCTTTAATAAAGTATGTTTACTAGAACTTTGTTGTGCTAAGGCCCTCAATGCCCATGGTTTCATCTGTGAGGTTATAGAAACTTATGCACCTCACACACAGAAACACAGGTGCCCTAATCTGATGATAGAATTTCCTATACTAAGAAAGCTTATAGAATTAGATACAATCCTGAATGTGAAAGCTAAACTTTAGCCCAGAGAGAACTATCCTGAGGTATAAGAGACTTGACTCCCAGCTTTTGATTTCCTGACTGTGTGGAATTTAGTAAACTAATCTCTCAGAACCTCAATCTCTTCAACTGAAAAAATAGGAAGAATGCTTTATAAAAATTTGAGTATGTGAGAATCATAAAAGAAAATATGCCTACGATTGCCTAGAAGCATATCTTCCTTATATTAGCATTTCAAAAACAATACTTATCTCTGTGACCTTTTTCATTAATAGTGAGATACTGTAAAGTTACAGGCTGATTATTCTTTCAAGCATTTGACTCTGCTGGAAGTTGTCTCTGGATTTACCTAAGGTTGAAAATGTAAATTAGAATTGCTGTGGTTTGTGGAGAGGACTTGGGTCAGTGAGTGGGCATACGAAAAGGCTAAAACCTTGTTCTATGATCTATAAGATTTTTAGGTCTTATTAGGAAAGGAAGTTGGACTATTTTCCACTCATCAAACTCAAGATAGTAAATTCCTCCCTAACCCCATGTTATTTTTTCCTACTTTAAAAATCTTGGAGCCTCTGGAGTATGCCTACTCTTGAAATGCACAATTTAAGAAGTTGTATCCCACCTGGATATAGAATTACTGAGCTTTTCAACAAACAATTTCCCTTCCCCAAATATAGCTTCATTTTCACATTCATTTGTTAACAATTTTTTATTGGAGATCTACTCTGCATCAAATATATTCTAGATGTCATGCATAGAAAAATAAAGAAAATAGATATGTTATGTCCCTTCATTGATGGCACACTCTACTTAGGAAGTAGAAATACAGAAAAAACCATAATATATATCTATAATTGCAAATCATAATAATAATGAAGAATAAATAAAGAACAAGCAATAAAAGAGGTTTTAAAAAGAGAGTGTCATAATTTGAATTTACGGCATAGGCGATCTCTGATGTAATTAAGTTGAAACTTAAAGGAAATAAATAGAAATGAGTTATATCAAATTGAAAACAAGAACACTCTAAGGGGTCCAATCTGAAAACCGACAAGGCACAAAAAAATTTATAAATTCAGCAAATTTTCAGAAGGCCAATGTAACTGGACTTTGATTGTCTGATAATGTTTGAGAGCAGAGGGGGTCAAGGATGTGTATGCTCTTATACAGTATGTTCCTTATGGCTTTCATTCTATTCCCAAAAAGTAAGAGCTCATATTTAAAAGACACATTGAATCATTCAATTTACCTTTGAAAAAGATCACTCTCACCTGGCATAGAAAATAAGGTAGGAGCAAAGTAGACATTTAGAAACTAAAGAGGTTATTGTAGTATTTCAAAGAAGGACTGCTGGTGACATAGTAGGATGGTTAAAACAGAAAATGAGAGAGAATTAAAATGGATCTAGAATCAAAAGAACTTAGGATAATAGAATGAATGTAGGGATGAGGAATCCACTTCTATCAGAAAGACACTGACAGTTGTGTGTCTTGATTGGAATTTGTTGCTTTTGTCACAGATATTAAAAGCCATCTATTTTCATCTTTGTAACTGGGATGGAGACCCCAGGAAATGTACTTCAGTTGTCCTGTTTTATGCCCATGGTCAGTATCCAGTTTGAATGAACTAAATCTGATGATAATAACAAGAAAAATACATTGATGATCATTTTATCAGTTAGATTTTCTCAAACTCACCTTTAATTCCTCCCCCAAGATGTTTTTAACAATACATGACTATTGTATCTGCTTATGACATAATTTTGCTATGACTCTTACTCTAATCTGTCTAGTTTTGACACAGTACACAATCGGGTTCATCAGTGGAGGCACAAGTAAAAGAACATCTGCCATGAGAACGTTGAAGAGAGGAGAGATGTGCCTGGCTAAGCGATGGATGATGGCAAGGCTGAGGATGGGCAGGTAGAAGATGATCACTGCACAGACATGTGAGACACACGTACTGAGGGCCTTGAGCTGCTCCTTCTGGGAGGCAATTCCCAGCACAGTCTTGAGGATCAGGATGTAAGACACGACAATGAGCATAAAGTCTACCATAACACAGAGTGCCCCAAAAAAGCCATAGATGACATCAATTTGGTTGTCAGAGCAGGCCAGCTTCATGACATCCTGGTGGAGACAGTAGGAATGGGATAATTGGCTTTCCTTACAATATTTCAAACTTCTCAAAGTGAAGGGGAAGGGAAGAACCAGGAGGAAGCTCTTAAGGGAGAATACTAGTCCTATTTGGGCAACTCTGACCATCGTCAGAATGGAGCTGTATCTCAGAGGGTTGTGGATGGCTAGGAAGCGGTCAAACGACATGATCAGGAGCACTGAGGACTCAAATACTGTGAATCCATGGATGAAGAATTCCTGGGCAAAGCAGGCACTGGCAGAAATTTCAGGAGCATTGAATAAAAAGATCCTCAGCATAGTAGGCAGAGAAGATAGGGACAAGCCCGTGTCAGATAGCGCCAACATGGAGAGGAAATAGTACATAGGCTCATGCAAAGAGGGCTCTGTCTTGATGACAAAAAGGATGGTGCAGTTTCCCAGGATCGCAACAAGATACATGCTGCAGATGGGGATCGAGATCCAGACGTGTGCGTATTCCAGCCCTGGCATCCCAACCAAGAAGAAGGTGGTAATTTCAACATATGATGTGTTGATAATGGACATGATGCATTAGGAGGCTCTGAAATGAAATATATTCTTCGGTTTGTACATTAGGAATATCTTGAAATGCCACAGCAGAAAATAAGTTTCTGAATTTTCATCAGCTTTTTTGACAGAACAAAGCATATATGTTACTACCATATAGTGAGAAGTGGATGCCTCTTCAGGCTAGACTGTACATGTCATTAATATTTTCAGAGAATATAAAAAATTCCATGATTCTCCTGGCCTGGAACTTCTTACCACATGTATAGTGTTTGCAGGAGAATTAAAAAAAAAATTATTCTATAGAATATAGATAAAGTAGAATATAGATAAAATACAGTATAGAATAGAATTTTTCTCTATTCTTTGAAAATATTAGTAAAGTCTAAACAATTAATCTAGAATCCCCTACTATTTCACATCCTTGATAAGATGTTGGATAGAATACATATTTCTAGAATGACATTACATGAAGGCAAAGGAACCTCACATCTCCATTTCTTCGTCCCGCTTGGAATTCCCACAAATGTGTGGTTTTCTCAAAACCAAACTACTTTCACTTTTATTCTCTGCCATCTGAAAATTGTTGGTTACTTAAATATCCTATAAGAAATGCCCACTCTTTTAAAGTAATTTATATATTTGTAAGGGTAGTCGAGGCAGAGATTACTGAAAGATATGTCTCATTTTCTCCTGTCCTGGAATTTCTGACCACATGTATAATGTTTGCAGGACAATAATAACCTGAAGTGATCAATATAAATACAATTTAGTAGAATTTTAATTCTGTTGAAAACAGATTCCCTAAAAGGTAAATAGTCCATTTACACAGTCTCTGAAAGGAACAGTTTTCGTAGAAGTACGAGTTTTGGAGGTTTAATGAAGTTAAATGTGGCTTTAATGAAGTTCTATGTGGCTGATTGCCAAAAAATATAAGTAAAGTGAAAGCAAAATAGGTAAGGACATCTGAATACTTACGAGAGAGTGGATACTTTGGAAAGCGCTTTTGAGAGAAGCTGTAGGATTCCAGCATATAATCCCAGATGTTACGGGTCAGTCTAATGCCAAAGGCTCCTCCTTATATACAGGGCTTGTCTCTACCTTCTTCCCAGTCACTTGCTCAAGGGCCCTGAGCTCTCTGGGGATTGTAGCCAGTCTGGATCTGTTCTGAGAACAAGAATCAAACATGTGCAGATACATTAAATCCACAAAGATAGTTAATACCAAAGAAATGAAACAAGTATCTAGACCTTGAATTAAGGATTACTTTGGTTGGAGAGAGGTCCTTAATAAGCAGGTACGGTAGAGACATGGTAAACACCGAGCAAAGTATCTGACACTCTTGGGTATTTGACTCTGGGCAGAGTCGAAGTAGAGATGATGTGAGTTAAATCTGTGAATTCAAAGAAGTGATGCAGAAGAAACACCCTATGATATACATTTTTAGCCTAAACTTACTCCTGACTCCCAGATTTATATACTCTTGGACATCACTAACTAAATAGCCCTTAAAATCAATTTGTCCAAATTTGAGTCCCTTTTCTTCTTTCCCAAAGCTCCCTTTTCCTTAGAACCCATCACCATAACAAGTCTTTATGTATTTCTTAATATATATATATCTATATATCTATATATATAAGGTATTTATTTATAGTTGCATATTATATGTATTAATAACTTTATGTATTTTATAATAAGTCTTTGGTAATTCACAAGCCCAAAGTCTGAACCCTTTAATCTCCTCTCTCACATTTTGTGCACAATAGTAGCCAACACTTACTCAAAATTGAAATTATTCCATTTACTGCGTTTCCTACTGGGTGATGATTTTGAATCTTTGAATCTTTTGAATAATGACAAGTACACTTATTATTTTCATTTTACTAATAGAGAAAAGGTTTCTTAAGGAGGTCAAGTGGTCTCTCTGAGATCATATAGGGGTTGTACACTAGAAGGAAGGCGGGAACTCGGGTCTGTCAGATTCCTGAAAACTAAGCACATTGCTTGCAGTTAGGATGGTCAATCATTATCTGCAGTTATGGACTGAATGGATGGTGGAATTTCTAGTCTTCTCAGCATTCTAAACTTCCTACTAGTTAATTCTGGGGAGTGGAACATAGAACTTCACATTGTTGACCTTTGCAACAAAGAAAACATACTAGTTGAAGGGTCCTGAGGAAAATGCTCTTGAAGCACAAAATATATTCACCTCCATTAATACCTAGTCTTTGGATGAGAACCAGTATTGAGCTGATCAAAGAGAGGAAGCATAACAAAGTTTTAATATAACCCTCTGTAATAAACTTTTAAACCTTATAATAATTGTTTTACAAATGTCCTGTTGTTTTTGTCTCCTTTGAAAATAAGTCCCACTGATGGTAGTAGAACATGGAGAATATAACCAATGAATCTGTGACATCTTTCTATGTTGGCAGATAATAATTGTCCTAGTTAGGGTGAGGATTTAATGATGTGGGTAACTGTTGAAGCCCTGTGTTGTAAACTTGAAACTAATATAAGATAGTATATCAACTATACTTTAATAAAAAAAAGTCCTATTGGCTATATTTTTGTAAATTCTCTACCTTACACTCTCACTTTATCTCTGAGCTAATTCCAGTTCTCCTAATAAAAGAGATGGCAGAATGAATCTGGATTCTTTATTATTATTGTTTGTGTGGTAATTGCAGGAGTGGTATGTGCTTATTGACTGGTTGCCAAACTTTGGAAAAGGATTCCATTTGTTTCATGACAATATAGATATGCTACAACAGTTAATCACATCTGTCATTGTTATTTTGCTATGTCCAGTCACTATCATACTGAATGGCATGTGGTAGTTTGGAAATATTTGTTGAATGAATTAATGAATTTCAGTGAACTTTTTATTGTAGTATAGTTGATATGCAATATTATACTGGTTTCATATGTTCAGCATAGTGACTTGACAATTATATACATTACTAAATATTCACCACCATAAGTGCAGATATTTCTTTTCACTATACCAAGATATTACCATATCATTAGCTATATTCCCAGTGTTATACTTCCATTCCTGAGACTAATTTATTTTATAATTTGAAGTTTGTATCTCTTTATACCCTTCTTCTGTTTCACCCATCCCACCACCTATCCCCTATGATAATCAACAGTCCTTTATCTGTGTTTATGAGCATATTTCTTTTTTGTTTTTATTACTATTCTAGATTCCACATATAAATGAATTAATATCATATTTCTTTTTCTCTGACTTATTAATGAATTGAATTTTTAAACTGCATCATAAAACATATGACATTTTTTACCATTCTTACCTTTATGATCTTTCACATTTATCTATATCTATTGAGTAAAAGGATAGATTTGGTAAATGTAGCATCTATTTATATGGATTTTTACTTTACAAGCTGGCTTTTTATCTAATTTTGCATGTTTAATTTATTTAATGTATTTTGAGAGCTTTGTTTGTGTATAAAGAATGTTCCATTACATATTCTATATACATATAGAATATTAAGCTTACAATAAAGATAAATTGTGCACATGCACCATAATTAATGTTTTGTTATATACACTTGCAGTATTTTTCTTGTAATAAAACATTACAGGCTAGTTGAAGTTCCCCTTGTTCCATGAACCAATATTAATGAAAATATGCATATCAAGCTGATGGGATACAGTTTACACAGTGCCTCTATGGAAAAATTATAGGTTAAGTTAATTTACTAGAAAGAAGAGTTATTGAAAACAAAGATTAACTTCCATTTTAAGAAGATAGTAAAAGAGTAACTTAAGCCCAAAGGAAAAGAAAGATAAGAACAGAAATCTGACAAACTAGAAAAGTCATCAGAATGGAAATTTGGTACTTTGAAAAGTTTTAAGAAAATACATTTGAAAACTTAGCAAAGCTGACCAAGAAGAAAGAAAATCCAAAACTTATATTAATAATGAAAACAGGAACATAACTATAGATCCTACAGATATTATAAAGATAAGGAGGGTTTTTGTTTCTGAATGAGAAAGAATTTGAGCAAATTGGATGAGTGGAAGCTGTTGTGCATAGGCTTGACTTGTGGTCTCATGATGTCTCTCTCTGGTGAGAGATATTGTTACTATCTACAGTCAATTTTCTAGATAATTATGTAAGATAAACTTAACACAAGGAATTTATTGATTTGGTTTTTCTCAAGCACTGGGAACATATTAGTTAGGACTGCTTGCCTTGACTTAAGATTGGGTGGGTTATTGTCTGATTACTAAAGAGTATGTTAGGAATCTTATTTCTTAACTCTCTGGTCTTTGAAATGGAATCTTAGCTTTAACAATGGAGTCTCTCTTGTCCTTACTATACTATTTATATCTCAGCATTTTTTCATTATTATATTATTATGTTTATTATATATATTATTATAGGCAGGAAAAGTTAATCATGATGTTTGTCCCAAGTCCCTGACCTACATCAACATAATAAACAACTTTTTTTTACAATAAAGAACTTAGATGAGATAGACAAAAATCTATGAAAACACTTAAACATAAAGAAAGAGAAAAGCTAGATAGGTCTGTACCTATTAACAAAATGTAATAAATTAAAAAAAGGCTTCAAAGAAAAGTTCAAGTCAAGAGGGCCTCATTTGAATTTATTCTATGCATCTAAGAAAGACATAATACCAATATTGCATATACTATTTCAGAGAATAGAACACTTCCCAAGTGGTTTCATGGGTGATATCTAAGCTAGACAATTATATGATGAGAAAAGGTAATTAAATGGTTGATATATCTTATGAAAACAAATGCAAAAATTTCAAGATTAACAAATACTGTGTAATTATAAAAATGATATTGCATCATGACAAAGTACAGTTTATCCCAAGAATGTAGAGTTTTCAAAAATCATGAATGTACTTCACAGTACACAGATAGCCAAAAGGAATAAAACCACATGGTCACCTCATTAAATAAAATTCAATAATGCTTTCATCACAAAATCTCTGAGTACAGTAGAAATACAAGAGTACTAACTTAATTTGAAAAAGACATATATAAATATGTAACAGCTAATATTATTTCAATGAAAACATATTAAAATTTTCCCCACTGATGTCAGGGAAAGTCAAAGATGTCTCTATCAGTATTTCTGTTCAAAATAGTAAAAGACAGTATAATACAGAAAGAAAAAAGAAAGTAGAACAATTCAAAAGGATAAAGTACAAATGTCCTTATTTATGATGATGAATTTTATATATAAAATAGATAAATATTAAACAAGTGAAATTAGAAAAGTTGGCCAAACATAAAAACAATATGGAAACTGAAATTTTCCATAATTAAAAAAATCTGAAATTCAATTTTAAAATACAATAAACAATAGGCTCAAAGACACCAAATATATAAAAACAAGTGTAATAAAATACTTTCAGAGTTCTAAACTGAAAACTTCAAAATATTACAGAAAATTTCAAGAAGACCTAAATAAATAAATAGAAATACCTGGTTTACTTATTGGAAAACTCTCTAGTTTTACAATATATATCATCTTAACGATGACAACTCTTTCCAAAATAGTATAATCATTCATCACAATTCTAGTCAAATTCTAGTAGGTTTTATTGTGAAAACTGACAAGTTGATTGTAAAATTTGCTTGAAAATTTAAATGACCTAGAATAGGTAGAGTAGGAAAAAATTTGGATGAATTACACCATTAGATTTCATGACTAATTCTAAGGCTACATTTATTAAGCAGTGTGGCATTAACACCTGAATAAAAAAATCAGTTAATGGGATAAAGCAGAATCCAGATATTGACATATACATATAGGGTTACCTGACTTATGAGGAGGATACAGATCAATAGGGAAAGGAAGGCCATTTCAAAAAATGGAACCATTTACATAAACATAAAAAAATAAATCTTGAACTTTATAAAAAATTAATTTAATTTGGATAATAGACTGAAACATTAAGTGTTAATAAAAAGGTCTCAGAAGAAACATTCTAATATCTTCATGACCTTGGGAAAACCAAGCATACCAAAAGCTAAATCCTGAAGCAGCAATAACTGATCATTTGCAATTAATCAAAAGAAAGAACTGCTATTCATTGAAAGACAATTTAAGAGAATGAAAAGACAAACCACCCACTGGGAATAAAGGCTCTCATTACACATATCTGACAAAATACATATAAAGAGCTCTTACAAAGTAGTATATAAAAGACCATAAAAATGTTAGTGTACTGGCACTAAGAACTGGGGCTGTCCAATTTGCATTTATGAAAATGCAAATTAATATCACAATGAGATACTGTAACATCCACTCCAGAATGACTAACACTAAAAGGATTAACAATCCCAAATTTGGGTGACAAGGTGAAGCAGCTGGAACTCTCATATGCTTCGCTGGTGAAAGTATGAATTGGTGCAAGGTTTTTGGTGAAAAACAGTTTGGCATAATCTACTGTAGCTAAATAAATGCCTACCCTGTGACATAAAAATCCCACTTCTAGAGAAAGTAGCTCATATTCAAGCACATATATTTCTAAGAATGTCTGTAGAAACTTCACAGCCACAAAAATCTGGATACAACTTTAATACCCATCAACTGGAGGACTGGTTAAAAACAACGTTGTATTCTGATTTAACAGGCCTGTGATGTTACCCTATGATCCAAACTTTTAAAAGCTCCCTGGGTGATTATAATGTCTTGCCAAGGTTGAGAAGACAGCTATCCATGACTCTTGTATAGGTGCTATCAGTTAAGATGATGTACCCCTGGGTGCCTGTCTCTATTCTAAAGCATAGCATTCTCAAGATGAAAGGGTATCTCGCCACGACCCTCCTTACTCAGAATGACTCAGGAGACACGGGCCCACGCAAGAGATTTTATTATCTGAAAGAGAAAGTGGTTGCAGAGAGAGAGAGAGAGAGAGAGAGAGAGAGAGAGAGAGAGAGAGAGAGAGAGAGAGAGAGAGAGAGGGAGAGAGCAGCCGCGCGTGGTGCAGAGTGTTGTGTTTTATAGGGGCTGATCTGCTTGGTCTGTTTCCTTGGGTTAGGGTCCCAACGTTTAGAAATAAGGTGAAGCAAGTCCAGGCAAGCCCCAGGCAAGTCCACGCATAATTCTCACAGGCTTATGTGCTTGGGACCATGGGGCAAATGGCGGATAAATTACTATTTTCTTATATTCCTCCCTTTTCTGTTTTATAAGTGGTAGAGGATTTGGGAAGGAGTGAAGGTTAGTCTTCAGTAACTGCTTCCTGCTGATTAGGGGCGATGAAGTTCATTTTTGTATTGATAGGGGCGTGGTCCTCAAATGAGCCCTTGGTCTGCAGTGGCGATGGCATTTTCCAGGGTTAATAAGGATCATCGTCTTTGGAGAGGGGTTGGTAATCCTGCAATATAAGCTGGTTAAAGGTTTGGTTAGAAATTTTTTGCATTGGGCTGATTTCTATGTTTACATAGGGTGGCTGAATTACAGCATTCTTTGGGGACATATGTGTAGGCAGAAAGAGAGGAAAGGGCTGGTGTTGGGAAGATAGGTCTGGTGAGAGAATAAGTGTTGAGACCAGGGTTAACAATCCTGAAGCGTGATGCATGGCGGTTGTAAGGGAGGTCTTAGGACTCTGTGCTGGCAAAAGCTTCTTCAGTGATGAGTGGAAGCAGAGATGAGCGTCGTGAAATGCGGAGAGTAAGAGGTCCCGTCAGGGTGGAGGAGTAGGAACCTGTGGGAGATTTGGGGGGAGGGGAACAAGCTGAGACAAATGGCTTAAGGTGGGAGTTGTGTATCCAGTGGGGAAGACCCTCGAGTTTAACTGCAGTTGGCGTGGAAAGGATTATTGCGTATGGTCCTTGCCATTTGGGAGTTGGGGATGGTATCTTTGTTGTTTGGAATGGGCATGGTTTGGAGAAGATTTTTCCCGTCTATGGTAATGGCCTTGTAGCGTGGGGAGAGCTGAACTCCCAGGTATGTGACCCGAGCAGCAGACAGCTGAACTTTGGAGGGTGAGACCCAATAGCTGTGTTCTGAGAGAAAGTTTAAAAGGAGAATAGTATCCTGTTGAGAGGTTTGTAGGGAGGGACTGCACAGGAGAAGATTATCTACACATTCAAGAAGTGTGGAGCTCAAGAGGGTAAGGGATTTGAGGTCTTGTGCTAGAGCCTGTCCAAAAAGGTGGGGACTATCTCTAAAGCCTTGGGGAAGGACTTGTTAAGTGATCTGTGAATATTAAAAATTAACTTAATGTAAGGAATTTCCTGCCCTGATTTATCTCCGGGATACCGGTGTCTTGGTCTGGGAGCATATCAAAAGGCTGCCTGCTCAGCTCCCAAGGTGGTCTGAGGTATTGTCTATTTGCTAAAGAATCCTGCCTCTTAAACTTCCTGGGTGTTAAAATGGAATCTTATCTTTAAGATGGAATTCTTCCCGCCTTTTACTATGCTGTCTACAGCTGGGTCTGCATGCTAAACTAGTTGCTCAGTTTGCAAAATTACCTCATCAGATCTGAAGGAGGAAAGACAGCACATAGGCCTGGGCCTTTTAGTATGCTAAAGTGAATCTTACACATGGTTACAAATGATTAACATAATAAAATATGTGCTACTCTTCTTTATCTGGGGAACTCTTCTTTATCTGATCTCACTGAAGAATGATTCTAGAGCTTAATGTTCAACATAGTTTTAATAGGGGGTGGTTTCCTAGCATGTAGTTACATTGCTCTGACTGCAAATATCCTGCCTTGCTTTATCTAGAAGCTCTCACTTTATTCTGTCTAAGCCTAGGGTACCTGTCTCATTCCCCCCTCTACAGATAAAGACCTTAGCTGCTGCTAGGGAAAGGGGGTGATGATGTTCCAGCTGCTTCATGCTGAGAGGAGGCACAGTACGGGGTGCAGTTAGGTCTCCATCACTGGTCAGTTGAGAGGGCCTAGGAAGATTGGCGCTTCTATTCTGGGTTCCATTTCTATTACTATTACAATTTGCAGTTTTATGGTTTCTAAGCAAGATAGAACAAATTATGTTATTAGGTTAAGTAGCAACATCTGGAGTTGGATTTTCCATTCTGGAAGGAGAAACTTGATGAGATTAAGAATGCATGGTTGAATATGAGAACTAGAAATAGTAAAACTTTAACTGAAATGATAGGAGAAAACTAAAACATCTGGAAAATCATAGGCAGATATTTTGAAGAAGCTAGAATTCTGGATCTAGTTTATGTCGACTAGTATTAGGATTTAGTATGGATAAGGCTGCACTATTGAAATAATGCTTTTCTCTAAAATCACCCTCATTTTTATTAGAAGTAGCCAGATTAAGAAAATGATTAAAACTTGGCTTTATTATTTGCATAAGTGCAGCAAGAAGAGCAATTGATTACACAGGCTCTTTTAAATATGCTTTGCTGGAACTTTTTATAAGGAATTTCAGATTGAACTTTTAAAGGCTTCTTGAAGCCAGAAAGCCAAGCCAGACTTGCCATCAGGTTGTGCCTGCAGTACCTGTAGATTTGGGTGAATTCCTCTCTTCTTGAGGTTCCCAAGACATTCCTGAGGTTCCTGCTTCTGCCAGGAAGTAACCTTCCTTACTCACCTGGTAAGGCTGCTGGAAACCCTGTAAGCAAGGTACCAGGCCAGTTCTTCCAAGGGGCTTTGTTGGCTTTATAAAGTCAACCTTAGTTCCTTAAAGCTGTCTGTTCATATCTGAGTTTATGCACGTGTCTCTCAGGTATGACATTCCAGTCAAAGCCTTGGTAATATAACCAGTGTTTTTAATTGGTAATGTTACAAGGAATGCAGATTCTTATTGAGCTTATGCAAATAAACATACTGCCATGAAATATAAAAAATACTGAAACTTTTTAAGTTCTGGAGGGGTCAGGAAGAAAGATAAATGTTTCAATTCTGCTTATAAAGGTATTATTATTTATTAAACTGTTCTCAGCTTAAGAGAAAAAGCTTAAAACACTTTATCAACAACATTTGAAACAAAAAGCCACAAAATCATTTTCTTTAGTTTATTTAATCTCATGTAACTAATACCTGCTCTGTTGAAATCTAGTTTTTTACTAGTTTAGGAGATTTGTTCTGCTGGAATTTAGTTTTTTACTAGTTTAAGAGTAATAAAACAGTGACTATAGATGACAAAAGACTTACACATGACAATGGTTAAAGATCTGATGAAGAGAGCTTACTGTAAGACAGTTGACATAGGAAATTTGGATATTTCTGTAACACAAAACGTTCAGTAGCAAACTTTGGCATTATTCCCTTTGACAGTCTTTCCAGGTAATAAAGCAGGTAATTATATATCAGATAAATAAGCCAAATTAGCCAAATAACTTTCCTCAATGAGAAAAAATTCCTATGACATGTTCCAGGGGCCCTCTGGAAAATATTAGAGTTAACTAGAGGTAAAAGTACATTTTTGAATTTGATTCTGGGTTTTTTTTTTGGCATTGCTTAAATAGGATTATAGGTTGCCATGAGGAAATATTTATCCATTTAACCAGAATGACAGCAAAATACCTCAAAGGCAAATAAAGAAGATTACACAGTTGTTATCAAAACTTAGCTTTTAATCTTTTTAATATTAAGATCTCATTTTCTTAAATACTCAGACAACTCACTGCGACTTTAAGCATGAGAAACTGTTTTGATGAAACAATTAGAAAAACTTTTGTAAACTTTTAACATTAACGGTTGACTAATAATCTTTGTTCTTTTAACAAAGAATTCTAGTTTTGCTGTGTATTTGATATCAAGACTTATTTGCTTTAATTTCACATAGCATGACTATATCAATTTTCCTCAAAGTTTCTACAACTTTCTTTTTACATGAAGTGTTCTCCCTCTAAATAAACAGCTGTACTTTAGAACAAGTTACTTTCTTTTATCAAAAAACACATTCTTTAGCATGCAGAAATGTTTTCCTTATTACTTCAAGTAGTTTTCATTTATTTTGTTATCATTAATCTACAATTACATGAAGAACATTATGTTTACTAGGCTCTCCCATACCCCAAGACTCCCCCACAAACTCCATTACAGTCACTGTCCATCAGCATAGTCAGATGTTGTAAAATCACTACTTGTCTTGTCTGTGTTGAAAGCCCTCCCCTTTCCCCCATCCCCCACATTGTACATGCTAATCATAATACCCCCTTTCTTCTACCCCACCCTTATCCCTCCCTAACCCCCCATTCTCCCCAGTCTCTTTCCCTTTAGTAACTGTTAGTCCATTCCTGGGTTCTGTGATTCTGCTGCTGTTTTGTTCCTTCAGTTTTTCTTTTGTTCTTATACTCCACAGATGAGTGAAATCATATGGTATTTGTCTTTCTCCGCTTGGCTTATTTCTGAGCATAATACCCTCTAGCTCCATCCATGTTGTTGCAAATGGAAGGATTTGTTTTCTTCTTATGGCTGAATAATATTCCATTGTGTATATGTACCACATCTTCTTTATCCATTCATCTACTGATGGACACTTAGGTTGCTTCCATTTCTTGGCTATTGTAAATAGTGCTGCAATAACATAGGGGTGCATCTGTCTTTTTCAAACTTGTGTGCTGCATCCTTAGGGTAAATTCCTAGAAGTGGATTTCCTGGGTCAAATGGTAAGTCAATTTTGAGCATTTTGAGGAACCTACATATTGCTTTCCACAATGGTTGAACTAACTTACATTCCCACCAGCAGTGTAGGAGGGTTCCCCTTTCTCCACAACCTCACCAACATTTGTTGTTGTTTGTCTTTTGGATGGTAGCCATCCTTACTGGTGTAAGGTGATATCTCATTGTGGTTTTAATTTGCATTTCTCTGATGACAAGCGATGCAGAGCATCTTTTCATGTGTCTGTTGGCCATCTGAATCTCTTCTTTGGAGAACTGTCTGTTCAGCTCCTCTGCCCATTTTTTAATTGGATTATTTGCTTTTTGTTTGTTGAGGTGCATGAGCTCTTTCTATATTTTAGATGTCAACTCTTTATTGGATCTGTCATTTATGTATATATTCTCCCATACTGTAGGGTACCTTTTTGTTTTATTGATGGTGTCCTTTGCTGTAGACAAGCTTTTCAGCTTGATATAGTCCCACTGTTCATTTTTGCTTTTGTTTTCCTTGCTTGGGGAGATATATTCATGAAGAAGTCACTCATGTTTATGTCCAAGAGATTTTTACCTATGTTTTTTTCTAAGAGTTTTATGGTTTCATGACTTACATTCAGGTCTTTGATCCATTTTGAATTTACTATTGTGTATGGGATTAGACAGTCATCCAGTTTCATTCTCTTACATGTAGGTGTCCAGTTTTGCCAGCACCATCTGTTGAAGAGACTGTCATTTCCCCATTGTATGTCCATGGCTCCTTTATCGAATATTAATTGACCATATATATATGTTTGGGTTAATGTCTGGAGTTTCTAGTCTGTTCCACTTGTCTGTGGCTCTGTTCTTGTGCCAGTACCAAATTGTCTTGATTACTATGGCTTTGTAGTAGAGCTTGAAGTTGGGGACTGAGATCCCCCCTACTTTATTCTTCCTTCTCAGGATTGCTTTAGCTATTCGGTGTCTTTGGTGTTTCCATATGAATTTTTGAACTATTTGTTCCAGTTCATTGAAGAATGCTGTTGGTAGTTTCATAGGGATTGCATCAAATCTGTATATTGCTTTGGGCAGGATGGCCATTTTGACGATATTAATTCTTCCCAGCCAAGAGCATGGGATGAGTTTCCATTTGTTAGTGTCCTCTTTAATTTCTTTTAAGAGTGTCTTATAGTTTTCAGGGTATAGGTCTTTCACTTCTTTGGTTAGGTTTATTCCTAGGTATTTTATTCTTTTTGATGCAATTGTGAATAGAACTGTTTTCCTGGTTTCTCTTTCTATTGGTTCATTGTTGGTGTATAGGAAAGCCACAGATTTCTGTGTGTTAATTTTGTATCCTGCAACTTTACTGTATTCCGATATCAGTTCTAGTTGTTTTAGAGTGGAGTTTTTAGGTTTTTTATGTACAATATCATAGTGACAGTTTAACTTCTTCTTTACCAATCTGGATTCTTGTATTTATTTGTTTTGTCTAATTGCCATGGCTAGGACCTCCCGTACTATGGTAAATAACAGTGGGGAGAGTGGGCATCCCTGTCTTGTTCCCGATCTCAGAGGAAAAGCTTTCAGCTTCTCACTGTTTAGTATGATGTTGGCTGTGGGTTTATCGTATATGGCCTTTATTATGTTGAGATACTTGCCCTCTATACCCATTTAGCTGAGAGTTTTTATCATGAATGGATGTTGAATTTTGTCAAATGCTTTTTCAGCATCTATGAAGATGATCATGTGGTTTTTGTCTTTCTTTTTGTTTATGTAGTGGATGATGTTGATGGATTTTCGAATGTTGTACCATCCTTGCATCCCTGGGATGAATCCAACTTGGTTGTGGTGTATGATCCTTTTTATATATTTTTGAATTTGGTTTGCTAATATTTCACTGGGTATTTTTGCATCTATGTTCATCAGGGATATTGGTCTGTAATTTTATTTTTTGGTGGGGTCTTTGCCTGGTTTTGGTATTAAGGTGATGTTGGCTTCATAGAATGAGTTTGGGAGTATTCCCTCCACTTCTATTTTTTGGAAAACTTTAAGGAGAATGGGTATTATATCTTCTTTGTATGTCTGATAAAATTCTGAGGTAAATCCATCTGGCCCGCGTGTTTTTTTCTTGGGTAATTTTTTGATTACCACTTCAATTTCTTTGTTGGTAATGGGTTTGTTTAGATTTTGTGTTTCTTCCTTGGTCAGTCTTGGAAGTTTGTATTTTTCTAGGAAGTTGTCCATTTCTTCTAGGTTTTCCAGCTTCTTAGCATATAGGTTTTCATAGTAGTATCTAATAATTCTTTTTATTTCTGTTAGATCCGTCGTGATGTTTCCTTTCTTCTGATTCTGTTGATGTGTGTTGATTCTCTTTTTCTCTTAATAAGTCTGGCTAGAGGCTTATCTATTTTGTTTATTTTCTCAAAGAACCAGCTCTCGGTTTCACTGATTTTTTTTTATTGTTTTATTCTTCTCAATTTTGTTTATTTCTTCTCTGATCTTTATTATGTCCCTCCTTCTGCTGACTTTAGGCCTCATTCGTTCTTCTTTCTCCAATTTTGATAATTGTGACATTTGACTATTCATCTGGGTTTGTTCTTCCTTCTTTAAATATGCCTGGATTGCTATATACTTTCCTCTTAAGACTGCTTTAGCTGCATCCCACAGATGTTGGGGCTTTGTGTTGTTGTTGTCATTTATTTCCATATATTGCTGCATCTCCATTTTAATTTTGTTGTTGATCCATTGACTATTTAGAAGTGTGTTGCTAAGCCTCCATGTGTCTGTGAGCCTTTTTGCTTTCTTGGTACAATTTGTTTCTAGTTTTATACCTTTGTGTTCTGAAAAGTTGGTTGGTAGGATTTCAATCTTTTGGAATTTACTGAGGCTCTTTTTGTGGCCTAGTATGTGGTCTATTCTGGAGAATGTTCCATGTGCACTTGAGAAGAATGTGTATCCTGATGCTTTTGGGTGTAGAGTTCTATAGGTGTCTATTAGGTCCATCTGTTCTAGTGTGTTGTTCAGTTCCTCTGTGTCCTTACTTATTTTCTGTCTGGTGGATCTTTCCTTTGGAGTAAATAGTGTGTTGAAGTCTCCTAAAATGAATGCATTGCATTCCATTTCCTCCTTTAGTTCTGTTAGTATTTGTTTCACATATTCTGGTGCTCCTGTGTTGGGTACATATATATTTTTAATGGTTATATCCTCTTTTTGTACTGAGCCCTTTATCATTATGTAATGTCATTCTTTGTCTCTTGTGACTTTCTTTGTTTTGAAGTCTATTTTGTCTAATACTAGTACTGCAACACCTGCTTTTTTCTTTCTGTTGTTTGCATGAAACATCTTTTTCCATCCTTTGACTTTTAGTCTGTGCATGTCTTTGGGTTTGAGGTGAGTCTCTTGTAAGCAGCATATATATGGGTCTTGTTTTTTTATCCATTCAGTGACTCTATGTCTTTTGATTGGTGCATTCAGTCCATTTACATTTAGGGTGATTATCAATAGGTATGTACTTATTGCCATTTCAGGCTTTAGATTCGTGGTTACCAAAGGTTCCAGATTACTTTCCTTACTATCTAAGAGTCTAACATATCACACTTAGTATGCTGTTACAAACACAATCTAAAGGTTCTTTTCTATTTCTCCTCCTTCATTCTTTATATATTAGGTATCAAATTCTGTACTTTTTGTCTATCCCTTGATTGACTGTGGGGATAGTCAATTTAATTTTGCATTTGCCTCGCAATCAGCTGCTCCACCCTCCCTACCATGATTTTACTACCTCTGGTGACAGCTATCCAACCTAGGAACACTTCCATCTATAGCAGTCCCTCAAAAATAGACTGCAGGGATTGTTTGTGGGAGGTAAACTCTCTCAGCTTTTGCTTATCTGGAAATTGTTTAATCTCTCATTCAAATTTAAATGATAATCGAGGTGGAGAAAACATGGCGGCGTGAGTAGGACAGTGGGAATCTCCTCCCAAAAACATATATACTTTTGAAAATACAACAAACACAACTAGCCCTAAAAGAGGGACCAGAAGACGCAGGAGAGTGGCCAGACTGCAGCTACACCAGCGAGAACCCAGCGACTGGTGAAAGGGGTAAGATACAAGCCCCGGCCCGGCGGGACCCGAGCGCCCCTCCCCCCAGCTCCCGGCGGGAGAAGAGCAGGCAGAGCGGGAGGGAGACGGAGCCCAGGACTGCCGAGCACCCAGCCTAAGCCATCCGGGCCAGAGCGCAGACACAGTACATGCCCAGGGGACCCTGGATACTGGGGGAACAGGGAGTAAGACCTCTGAGCGGGTGCTGAAGCGGATGCCCCTGTGACAAAGAAAAGCGGGGGCTTTTTGAAAGTCTTAAAGGGACAGGGATTTAACAGCTGGACGGAAACAGCATAGGTCACAGCCCAGTGGCAGGAAATTACAGGGAAAACCGGGCGCACTAACCCCCTGGGCAACAGCTCTGAGACCCCTCATGGAGGCAAACAGTCAAGCAGCACCCCCATCCATTACCCCACCGGGCGCTGCGAAAGCAGAGAAGCAGCCTGAGACAAATTCCGCCCACAGAAAGGGAAATTTCTCCCTCCCGGCCAGGCAAGACACAAAGAACCAGTCTACACGCAATTACCCAACACAAGCCACTAGGGGTCGCAGTTGCCCCAGTAAAGAAAGGCCAGTAGTAAGTGAAAATTTTGGCCCTCCCAGCTGACAGTCAATAGCACCTGTCAACATGAAAAGGCAAAAAAATATGATCCAGACAAGACTAACCCAGACAGTTTCAGCATCTGCTACATCTTCCCCTGAGAAGGAATCTGGGGAGATAGATTTAGCCAGTCTACCTGAAAAAGAATTCAAAACAAAAGTCATAACCATGCTGATGGACTTGCAGAGAAATATGCAAAGAACTAAGGAAGGAGAATTCAGAAATAAAACAAGCTCTGGAAGGACTTCAAAACAGAATGGACGAGATGCAAGAGACCATTAATGGACTAGAAAACAGAGAACAGGAACGCAGAGAAGCTAATGCAGAGAGAGATAAAAGGATCTCCAGGAATGAAAGAATTTTAAGAGAGCTGAGTGATCAATATAAAAGGAATAATATAAGAATCATAGGCATTCCAGAAGAAGTAGAGAGAGAAAAGGGGATAGAAAATGTCTTTGAAGAAATAATTGCTGAAAATTTCCCCAAACTAGGGGAAGAAATGGCCTCTCAAACCACAGAGGTACACAGAACTCCCATGACAAGGGATCCAAGGAGGGCAACACCAAGACACATAATAATTAAAATGGCAAAGATCAAAGACAAGGACAAAGTATTACAAGCAGCCAGAGAGAAAAAAAAGGTTACCTACAAAGGAAAACCCATCAGACTATCATCAGACTTCTCAACAGAAACCCTACAGGCCAGAAGAGAATGGCATGATATACTTAATGCAATGAAACAGAAGGGCCTCGAACCAAGACTACTGTATCCAGCACGAATATCATTTAAATATGAAGGAGGGATTAAACAATTCCCAGACAAGCAAAAGTTGAGGGAATTTGTCTCCCACAAACCACCTCTACAGGGCATCCTACAGGGACTGCTCTAGATGGGAGCACTCCTAAAAAGAGCACACAACAAAACACCCAACATATGAAGAAGGGAGGAGGAGGAATAAGAAGGGAGAGAAATAAAGAATCATCAGATTGTGTTTATAATAGCTCAACAAGCGAGTTAAGTTAGACAGTAAGACAGTAAAGAAGCTAACCCTAAACCTTTGGTAACCACAAAATTAAAGCCTGCAATGGCAATAAATTCATACCTTTCAATAATCACCCTAAATGTAAATGGACTGAATGCACCAATCAAAAGACACAGAGTAATAGAATGGATAAAAAAGCAAGATCCATCCATATGCTGCTTACAAGAGACTCACCTCAAACCCAAAGATGTGCACAGACTTAAAGTCAAGGGATGGAAAAAGATATTTCAAGCAAACAACAGAGAGAAGAAAGCAGGTGTTGCAATTCTGGTATCAGACAAAACAGACTTCAAAATAAAGAAAGTAACAAAAGACAAAGAAGGACATTACATAATGAGAAAGGGCTCAGTCCATCAAGAGGATATAACCATTATAAATATATATGCACCCAATACAGGAGCACAAACATACCTGAAACAAATATTAACAGAACTAAAGGAGGAAATACAGTGCAATGCATTCATTCTAGGAGACTTCAACACACCACTCACTCCAAAGGACAGATCCACCAGACAGAAAATAAGTAAGGACACAGAGGCACTGAACAACACACTAGAACAGATGGACCTAATAGACATCTACAGAACTCTACATCCAAAAGCAACAGGATACACATTCTTCTCAAGTGCACATGGAACATTCTCCAGAATAGACCACATACTAGGACACAAAAAGAGCCTCAGTAAATTCCAAAAGATTGAAATCCTACCAACCAACTTTTCAGACAACAAAGGCATTAAACTAGAAATAAACTGTTCAAAAAAAGCAAAAAGGCTCACAAACACATGGAGGCTAAACAACACGCTCCTAAATAATCAATGGATCAATGACCAAATCAAAATGGAGATCCAGCAACATATGGAAACAAATGACAACAACAACACTAAGCCCCAACTTCTGTGGGACGCAGCAAAAGCAGTCTTAAGAGGAAAGTATATAGCACTCCAAGCATATTTAAAAAAGGAAGAGCAATCCCAAATGAACGGTCTAATGTCACAACTATCAAAATTTAAAAAAGAAGAACAAATGAGGCCTAAGGTCAGCAGAAGGAGGGACATAATAAAGATCAGAGAAGAAATAAATAAAATTGAGAAGAATAAAACAATAGCAAAAATCAATGAAACCAAGAGCTGGTTCTTCGAGAAAATAAACAAAATAGATAAGCCTCTAGCCAGACTTATTAAGAGGAAAAGAGAGTCAACACAAATCAACAGTATCAGAAATGAGAAAGGAAAAATCACAACAGATCCCGCAGAAATACAAAGAATTATTAGAGACTACTATGAAAACCTATATGCTTACAAGCTGGGAAACCTAGGAGAAATGGACAACTTCCTAGAAAAATACAACCTTCCAAGACTGACCCAAAAAGAAACAGAAAATCTAAACAGACCAATTACCAGCAACGAAATTGAAGCGGTAATCAAAAAACTACCAAAGAACAAAACCCCCGGGCCAGATGGATTTACCTCGGAATTTTATCAGACATACAGGGAAGACATAATACCCATTCTCCTTAAAGTTTTCCAAGAAATAGAAGAGGAGGGGATACTCCCAAACTCATTCTATGAAGCTAACATCACCCTAATACCAAAACCAGGCAAAGACACCACCAAAAAAGAAAACTACAGACCAATATCCCTGATGAACGTAGACGCAAAAATACTCAACAAAATTTTAGCAAACCGAATTCAAAAATACATCAAAACCATCGTACACCATGACCAAGTGGGATTCATCCCAGGGATGCAAGGATGGCACAACATTCGAAAGTCCATCAATATCATCCACCACATCAACAAAAAGAAAGACAAAAACCACATGATCATCTCCATAGATGCTGAAAAAGCATTTGACAAAGTTCAACATCCATTCATGATAAAAACTCTCAGCAAAATGGGAATAGAGGGCAAGTACCTCAGCATAATGAAGGCCATCTATGAAAAACCCACAGCCAACATTATATTGAATAGCGAGAAGCTGAAAGCATTTCCGCTGAGATCAGGAACTAGACAGGGATGCCCACTCTCCCCACTGTTATTTAACATAGTACTGGAGGTCCTAGCCATGGCAATCAGACAAAACAAAAAAATACAAGGAATCCAGATTGGCAAAGAAGAAGTCAAACTGTCACTATTTGCAGATGACATGATACTGTACATAAAAAACCCTAAAGACTCCACCCCAGAACTACTAGAACTGATATCGGAATACAGCAAAGTTGCAGGATACAAAATCAACACACAGAAATCTGTGGCTTACCTATATACCAACAATGAACCAACAGAAAGAGAAATCAGGAAAACAACTCCATTCACAATTGCATCAAAAAAAATAAAATACCTAGGAGTAAACCTAACCAAAGAAGTGAAAGACTTTTATTCTGAAAACTACAGGTCACTCTTAAAAGAAATTAAAGGGGACACTAACAGATGGAAACGCATCCCATGCTCATGGCTAGGAAGAATTAATATCGTCAAAATGGCCATCGTGCCCAAAGCAATATACAGATTTGATGCAATCCCTATGAAACTACCAGCAACATTCTTCAATGAACTGGAACAAATAATTCAAAAATTCATATGGAAACACCAAAGACCCCGAATAGCCAAAGCAGTCCTGAGAAAGAAGAATAAAGTAGGGGGGATCTCACTCCCCAACTTCAAGCTCTATTATAAAGCCATAGTAATCAAGACAATTTGGTACTGGCACAAGAACAGAGCCACAGACCAATGGAACAGACTAGACAATCCAGACATTAACTCAGACATATATGGTCAATTAATATTCAATAAAGGAGCCATGGACATACAATGGCAAAATGACAGTCTCTTCAACAGATGGTGCTGGCAAAACTGGACAGCTACATGTAGGAGAATGAAACTGGACCATCGTCTAACCCCATATACAAAAGTAAACTCAAAATGGATCAAAGACCTGAATGTAAGTCATGAAACCATTAAACTCTTGGAAGAAAACATAGGCACAAACCTCTTAGACATAAACATGAGTGACCTCTTCTTGAACATATCTCCCCGGGCAAGGAAAACAACAGCAAAAATGAACAAGTGGGACTATATTAAGCTGAAAAGCTTCTGTACAGCAAAAGACACCATCAATAGAACAAAAAGGAACCCTACAATATGGGAGAATATCTTTGAAAATGACACATCCGATAAAGGCTTGACGTCCAGAATATATAAAGAGCTCACACGCCTCAACAAACAAAAAACAAATAACCCAATTAAAAAATGGGCAAAGGAACTGAACAGACGGTTCTCCAAAAAAGAAATACAGATGGCCAACAGACACATGAAAAGATGCTCCACATCGCTAATTATCAGAGAAATGCAAATTAAAACTACAATGAGGTATCACCTCACACCAGTAAGGATGGCTGCCATCCAAAAGACAAACAACAACAAATGTTGGCGAGGCTGTGGAGAAAGGGGAACCCTCCTACACTGCTGGTGGGAATGTAAACTTGTTCAACCATTGTGGAAAGCAGTATGGAGGTACATCAAAATGCTCAAAACAGACTTACCATTTGACCCAGGAATTGCACTCCTAGGAATTTACCCTAAGAATGCAGCAATCAAGTATGAGAAAGATCAGTGCACCCCTATGTTTATCGCAGCACTATTTACAATAGCCAAGAATTGGAAGCAACCTAAATGTCCATCGATAGATGAATGGATAAAGAAGATGTGGTACATATACACAATGGAATACTACTCAGCCATAAGAAAAGGGCAAATCCAACCATTTGCAGCAACATGGATGGAGCTGGAGGGTATTTTGCTCAGTGAAACAAGCCAAGCAGAGAAAGAGAAATACCAAATGATTTCACTCATCTGTGGAATATAAGAACAAAGGAAAAACTGAAGGAACAAAACAGCAGCAGAATCACAGAACTCAAGAATAGACTAACAGGTACCAAAGGGAAAGGGACTGGGGAGGATGGGTGGGTAGGGAGGGATAAGGGGGGCAGAAGTAGGGGGGTATTAAGATTAGCATCCATAGCGGGATGGGAGAAAGGGGAGGGCTGTACAACACAGAGAAGACAAGTAGTGATTCTACAACAGGTTGCTACGCTGATGGACAGTGACTGTAAAGGAGTATATAGGGGGGACCTGGTATAGGGGAGAGCCTAGTAAACAAAGTATTCGTCATGTAAGTGTAGATTAATGATTAAAAAAAAAAATGCAGTTCCTATGTGGTGACCTCTAATGAGTTCTACACAGTGATATAAAGGGCATATAAAAGTGTAGGCAAAGGGTCTGTTTGTGTTTATACAGAGGATCAAAGCCTAATTTGGCTACCCTGAAAATGAACTAAGATACTATATGAAAAAGAACTTCCAACATCAGCACTCTCGGGAAGACTCATGACAGAAGATGATCAGAAAAAAAAAAAAAAAAAAAAACTTCAAAAAAGATCCACACACTGTCACAGGTGTAGATGCACTCATCCCACCAGTTCCTGGACTTGCCATGGGAAAGATGAAGGAGATATCTAAGCTGGCCTGTGCATGCAGTAAAACAAAAATTTGACTGGATCTATACTGTTGGAACTCAACCAAGAATTAGGAGAAGTGCAAATTGTAGCACTCCAAAATCTTACAACCACAGACTATTTATCGTTAAAAGAACATATGGGATATGAACAGTCCCCAGGAATGGGTTGTTCTAGTTTATCTGAATTCTCTCAGACTGTTTAAGTTCAGTCGGACAATATCCACCATATCATAGATAAGTTTTCACAAATGCCTAAGGTGCCTAACTGGTTTTCTTGGTTTCACTGGAGATGGCTGGTAATTACAGGTATGCTTTGGTTAGGTAACTATATTCCTATTATGTTAATGTGTGTGCACAATTTAATTAGTCGTTTAAAACCTATCCATGCTGAAGTTACTCTACAAGAAGATATGTCAAAGAAATAATCAATCTTCCCAGGTTTTCTTCTGCCTGCTACTTCTGTAGCTTTTCTTCTTCCTACCTAATCACAACCTTTAAATAGAACTCGTGCCACATGTCGAATTTACCGAGTATCATAATTCTTCCAAGTGGTAAAGACACGTCAAGACAAATGCTGGGCATAGAAGCCACAGGGCATAAATACACAAAGAAGTAAAAAGCTAACCTTTTCAAACAATAAGGCTTCTCTCTCACTTACCAACTTAACATTTCCCTGTATGGCCCCGGAAGATGACTGGTTAGCCAGAGACGGGTAAGATTCCTCAAGGGAGGAACAACCTAAGACAGGCACAGTCGCAGGGGGCCATGTGGTGAGAAAATGGGGAGCAGCAGAGGTGAGGCTTAGAACCTCCCCCCTCATGTTCTGAGAGAAATCTTCTGCATACATGGATGTTTATTGCCCTCGTCTAGCTCGGATTAACACATAGTCTACAGGCACACACCTGATCATCTACATTTGCTCTCTTACAACACTAAACTCTGTTTTCTACCTTTATCTCGTATCTACCTACCACTTCAGCATTTTATTAAAAATAATAATAGAGAAATGTGGTATCCACATATAAATCAAGTTTAAAAATCAAATGAATATTCATAATTGAACTGACTGTGTATAGTTCATAATGCATGAACAAAACCGAAAGCTTCTGTGATGACTGCCCTTGCACTGCTCACCATGTAACTTATTCACTATGTAAGAATTTGCACTCCATGTAAGAATTTGTTCGTTATGCATCAGAAGATTGGAGACTGACGAAAATTAGGCTTGGGTTGGATTAATGATTGTGCATTGAGTATTGACCCCTCTATACAGAAATTTATTGTGGTTAACAACTATTTGATCAATAAATATGAGAGATGCCCTCACGAAATATATATATATATATATATATATATATATATATATATAAACACACTTCCAATTGTAAAATAAATAAGTAACCAGGATGTAATGTATAGCATAAGGAATATAGTCAAAATATTGTAACAACTTGGTATGGTGATAGCTGGTACCTAGAATTATCATGTATATAAATGTTGAATCACTGTGTTGTACACCTGAAACTAATGTAATGTAATACTGTTGTCAATTACCCTTCAATAAAAAAAAAAAAATTTAAATGATAATCTTGCTGGATAAAATAATATTGGTTCCAGGCACTTCTGCTTCATGGCATTAAATACATCATGCCACTCCCTTCTGGCCTGTAAGGTTTCTGCTGAGAACTCTGATGGGCTTTCCTTTGAATGTGATCTTATTTCTGCCTCTGGCTGCTTTTAACAGTCTGTCCTTATCCTTGATCTTTCCCAGTTTAATTACTATGTGTCTTGTTGTTGGCTTCCTTGGGTCCCTTGTGTTGGGGGATCCGTGGATCTCCATGGCCTGACAGATTATGTTCTTCCCCAGATTCGGGAAGTTTTCAGCAACTACCTCCTCAAAGACACTTTCTATCCCTTTCTCTCTCTCTTCTTGTTTCCGTATAATGTGAATATTGTTCCTCTTGGATTGGTCACACAGTTCTCTCAATATTCTTTCATTTTTAGAGATCCTTTTTTCTCTCTGTGCCTCTGCTTCTTTGTATTCCTGTTCTCTAGTTTCTATTTCATTTATTGTCTCCTCCACTGTATCCAACCTGCTTTTAATACCCTCCATCATGTTCTTTAACAATTGGATCTCTGACCTGAATTCATTCTTGAGTTCTTGGATGTCTTTCCGTACCTCCATTAGGATGTTGATGATTTTTATTTTGAACTCCCTTTCAGGAAGAGTCATGAGGTCCATATCATTTAAATCTTTCTCGGGAGTTGTATTAACAATTTTACTCTGGACAAGGTTCCTTTGGTGTTTCATGTTTGTATATGGCGCCCTCTAGTGTCCAGAAGCTCTATTCTGAAGCTTCTGAACCTCTGAAGCAATGCCAGTGGGTCGCAGGGGAGCGGTACTGGTGCCTGGGGGTAGGAAGGAGCTGTTTCCCGCTGCCTGGCTGCTGTGCCTGTCTCCACTGCCTGAGCCAGTGGGCCAGTCACACAGGTATAAGTTTTTGTCCCAGAGCAGCCAGATATGGATCCCTGCTTTCCACAAGCAGCTGGAATCCCAGTCTCCACAGGAACTCTGCCTGTATTAACTTTTCAACCCAGTAATCATGCGAGTCTCATGAAAGCACCATGAAATGTAGGTTTGTGCTCCCATAGCAGATCTCCAGAGCTAGGTATTCAGCAGTCCCAAGCCTTCCACTCCCTCCCTGCTCCGTTTGTCTTCCTCCCACCGGTGAGCTGGGGTGGGGGAGGGGCTCAGGTCCCAGGGAGCCACAGCTCTGGTACATTACCCTGTTTGCTGAGGTCTGCTCTTTTCTCCAGGTGTGTGCAGTCTGATGCCATCGTCTTTCCTGTTGCTCTCTCAGGATTAGTTGTGGCAATTAAATTTTCTAATTGTATCCAGTTTTCGGATGAAGCCTGTGTCTCTCCTCTCATGCTGCCCTCTTTTCTACTTCAAGTAGTTTTAATTAGAATTTAAAACTATTAGGTACCTTAATTTTCAGTGAACACTGAGAAGTGGGCTATTGTAAACTATTACAGTAGCATTCTTTAGATTAAAAATTTATGAACACACTTTATAATTTCTGGAACTGTGTGCTTTACAGCTCAATCTCTAAGCACAAAATATGTTTAAACTTAGCAAAACTTTAAGATTTTAGGTTACCACAAGATTCTCAGGATGTTTGTAGGTATACACACTGTAACACACTATCATTAAGATGTTCACTTGCTACACTTAGTTTATTCATTCCCAACAACTATGATATTTTGCTCACATTAGACAAAGCTAGACTTCACTTTAAGTATTTGTCTTTGAAAGATTTAACAGAAAAAATTAAGTAAAATTACTTTAGGCAAACTTAGGCAGCTGATAACTATAAGGACATGTCCATTTCAGTTCAACTTAAATTAGCATTAATGCTTAATATTTTCTATTAGAATTTTCTGGAAGTTTTAGAATGCCCAATTTTCACAAGTGCTTGTCTCTAAATCAATTTTTATTAATACCATCCAGAGGTAGAAAAATATTTTTCATTTACACACTTAGACACACAAACATACAGACTGAGATGTTATGATACAGTGAGAAGACAGACAGAGCTCCTGGCATGAGCCAGGAGCGGACAAGAGAGCCCATGGTGGTGCATTGTTTTGGGGTTTTATAGGCAGTTCAGGATATTTGGGAACATGAAAAAAGCTTAGGGGTGTGGGCTTTAAGGCAAGTAGTAGGTGTTTAGGATTGCAGGGGAGACAGAGAGAGCCTGGTTCAGAGGTAGGAGAAAGCCTGGATATATGGGATCTCTTTCCATTTGCCCGTATGCTCACAGAAGTTGCATAAGTTGTGGAGAATTTTAGGATCTAAGGAGCCATTGGGGGGCCATTTAGACTGATTGTCCAAGGAATATTGTAGCCAGATCTCATTACAGTAGTGAAAAGGTTTGAGGTCTGGAGTGAGGTGGAGGGGCTTTAGATTATTGAGTAAGCACCCCAGCGGTGAATCTGCAGGAACAGAGGGGCCAGATACCATGGTGAGAACGAGACTGTTCAGAAGTTGCTGAGGCATCCCTGAGTGATTGAGAAGGTCACGGAGAAGACCAGGCACAGTTAGGGGGTCGTCACCACCTCTAACTGTGGGGTCGAGGCGAAAATACAGGGGAGGCTCGGTACCTGGTACCAGGAGTTTTCGAGTCTAGTAGATACGTAGATAAAGGGAGACCAGGCCTCAGTGAATGAGGATTCTTACCACAGGGAGGCAGAGAAGGGTTGACTATGGGGATCAACAGTGACTCTGAAAGTCGTGGTTGGGGGTGTCCCTGTCCCAGAGGAGCCCTTGGGGGTGCCAGACACTCAACAGTCACTTCCCAGGTTCCAAAGGGACATTTAAGTTGACCATGAAGAGGAGACACACCAAATTGAAGGCTGGTGTTGGGTGAGAAGACGAGAGACGGGGGAAATGGACAGTGAGCCCATGGAGGAGGATCGGGCAGTGAGGGTTCCCAAAGCAGCTCAAGTTCCCGGAGGAAGAGCAAAGTTAATGGGAGAGCCTCATCCGAAGTCACGGCACCAATGAAAGGGTATCTCACCACGACCCTCCTTACCCAGAACGACTCAGGAAACGTGGGCCCACGCAAGACATTTTATTATCTGAAAGAGAAAGTGGCTGCCCACAGAGAGAGAGAGAAACAGAGAGAGAGAGAGGGAGCAGCAGCGTGGTGCAGAGCATTGTGTCTTCTGTAGGAATGGATCCGTTTGGCCTGTTGCCTTGGGGGAGGGTAGGAATGTTTAAAAATAAGGTGAGGCAAGTCCAAGCAAACCCCAGGCAAGTACAGGCATGATTCTCATAAGCTTATTTCTTGGGACCATGGGGCAAATGGAGGATAAATTACTATTTTCTTATACAAGATAACTATTTTCTCATCTTGATTCACATTTATTGCTAAATACATTGGTTGTAATCACTGGTGGAATGGTGGATGTATTTTCTAAGAACTACCAATAAAATCCCTACATTCTGTTATATGAGTAGACTTTTTATGTATCTTGTAGTAACCATTTTTCTTAGCTAATATTCTTGAAGTTATTATTTCTCACTGATGTCATTCTGCCATCTTAGGTGGTTCTAGTAGACAACTACTGGGATTGTTTGGTTTTATTTTCATTTATTGATTTTTGTGGGGTTGCCTAATGCCTGTGCAATGCCATTTCACCCACCTTTCTCGAAAGAGAATCTCCTTACTTAATATATTGCTGTCACAATAGCTGAGGTAGTGGCATAGGAATTTGCACATGATCCATTTTGCCAATCACAGTAAATTCATATCCCTGGGGGTAGTGATCGGTTCTGCTCTAGGATTTTAAGTAAGGTGTATACAGTCCTTTCACTAGATCTCTAAGTGGAGCTCATAGTCAAAGTTCTCTCTCTGTTAGGTGAGATGTAAAAAGTGTCCCCACTGTCTACTTATCCAGCCTATGGTTGCTTAGTACACCATGTGGGTGATCATCAAGCAGAATACGTTGGAAGTAGGAAGACAGGTGATGACAGGAGAGTTGATGGTGCTGTGACCTCTTCACAGCACCTCTGTGTCCTGTGACTCCCCAGGTCTCTACAGAGTTTAGCTCGTATCTGTGAGCCATTCTAGTATCATAACTAAGAATGTCTTTTTAAGATAATATTACTTGGTTTGTTGTAATGGAGTGCGTATTTTACTAAAGCAGGCTTTTTGGTTTTCAGATGTAAGTGTGGATTATGATTCTAGACCATATAGAATTAGGTTTACATTCAGTCAGGGAACTTTCAGTGCCAGTCTGATCAGATCCTATATATTCATGAGATCACTGCATTCCTTAATGATTTCCAAGTGCTATTTTCACTTGATTTTCTTTTCTTTTCTACCCAAAGCAATTAATTTGTGGAATAAGTGAGCTCTACTTACACAGGATTTCCCAGACATAGCATAATTGATTCTTTGGCTTTACTATCATACATTTTATTCATATTTTCAAAATTAATTAAAATCATCAGGTTTTTAATAAATATACAATGAATAATTAATATTTCACTGCTTTGCCAGGTACTGACAAACAGAAGTTAAAATCTGCTTCTTAAACCATTCGTATGTCAGTCTGCATATACCGTAAAACATAAAATGGTGTTTAGGATTATAATGGTTGCAAATAGAGAGTTTTGTACAGATTTGGATATAAAATATTTAACACTTAAAGCAGATAATTTATGTAATCTATGATAAACAATTGAAAATATAAATGAATATTTGCTTCTGTATTATTTTTACATTTAATTTTATTTTATGTATGTGATCCTTATATTTCCAAACATGTTTCACAGTATTTTTGAACAAGGGAATTTTAAATATTTTATATGAGCTGCTGATGACTGACATGCACACACACACACACACACACACACACACACAGGGTGTCTAGGAGGTGCTAAGTCTGTGCATGGGTGAGTGTGTGTGCTGCACCTCTCAGCGTGCTCTGTCACTGCTGATCATGCCGGAACAAATTAGAGCCATCATTGCTCTTCTCTAAATGAACATTTTATTCTTTTCTGTTTTTGCCTACAATAGTATTTTGAAAATGTCTTTAACCCTAATTAGGTGTGCACTACTGTTTTTAAGGTTGATATATGCTCGTTTCATTGAGATAAAATCAGACGAACTGGGAAACTTAATTATAGAAAGATTATGATCCCAAACCAAACTCCTAAACCATCTAATCTAGATTGTTGTTCTTTTTTGATGAAGTCAGTAACTTGACATTTGATGAGCCTATTGAGCATATGCAGTGTATTTTTGTGTTCAGTCCCTGTTCTCTCATTACCATCTTCAGATTCCTACAACTTGTCAGAAATGACTCAAGCTTTCCTTGTAGCTGAAATTACCCATCAAACTTGTTTCTCACAAAATTTCGCCAGGATCCTACCTTTAATCTGCTGGCTCTTCACAGAGTACACAATGGGGTTCATCAGAGGGGGAACCAGAAGGAGGGTGTCAGCTATGATGACCTTAGTAACTGGAGAGACCTTTTTGGCACGGCGGTGCAGGGCAGCCAAGGTGACAACAGGCACATAGAAGATGAGCACAGCACAGAAGTGGGAGATACAAGTGTTGAGGACCTTGAGGCGGCCCTTGTGAGAGGCGATACCTAGAACAACTTTCAGGATCAGCATATATGACACAGAAATGCAGACCAAGACTAACATAGCTGTTAGGGCCACACATAGTCCATAAATGATGTTGATCCTGTTGTCAGAACAGGCCAGCTTCATGACATCCTGGTGGAGGCAGTAGGAGTGGGATAGAAGGCTTTTCTTACAGTATCTCAGCCTCTTTAGAATAAAGGGGAAAGGGAGGATAAGCAAAAGACACAGTATAGCAAATGCAAGGCCGATTTTAATAATTCTGGCACTAGTCAGGATGGAGGTGTATCTAAGAGGGTTGTAGATGGCTATAAAGCGATCGATAGACATGATAAGCAGAACTGATGACTCCATAGCTGAGAACCCGTGAATGAAAAACTCTTGGGCAAAGCAGGCATCAGGGGAAATTTCAGTGGCATTGAACAGAAAGACTCTCAGCGTGGTGGGAAGGGAGGAGATGATCAGGCCCAGGTCAGAAATGGCCAGCATGGAGAGGAAATAGTACATGGGCTCATGCAGAGAGGTCTCTGTTTTTATGAAAAAGAGGATGGTGCAGTTTCCCAGGATGGCAATGAGGTACATGAGGCAAATGGGGATGGAGATCCAAATGTGAGCATGCTCCATCCCTGGGATCCCGATGAGGAAGAAGGTAGAGATTTCCACTTCAGAGGTGTTCAGGACTGACATTGCAGGAATGTGAGGGAATCAGGACGTGGGTCTCAGAAGAACATACCTGCAATAGCATAGAGTAACTACATGTGCATGCTTTAGTAATCTCATTGGTATGTGCCTTGGCATGGTAGCTATTTTCCTACAACAATTCTTAGGACTAAAGCAATATATTTTATAATATATAAATAGGAGTAATATCAGGAACCACATAAGTAGGACACAAATAGTAACATGGAAGCACATTAATCTGCACAAGTAATCCGCAGGAAATGGATATATTTTAAAAGCTTGTTCTGGACTTATCCTATAAAAATAAACCAGGAAATTTCACAATGTCTATTTCCTATATTTTTTAAGGTGTGGTTCTTTTAAGATTGAAACTTACATGAATAAATATGGAGTCAAATAAAGACATCACTTATAATTGCATTTTTAGTTTTTGAAGAACGTCAAACTTTAAGAAACACTATTCTTTTAAAAATTGGGCTAAAGAGCTGGATATCTACATCCAAAAGAATGAACTCAGATGCCTACTAACATCTTACACCAAAATCATCTCAAAATATATCACAGACATGTGGTCAAGAGCTAACAATAAAGGTCTTAGCAGGAAACAAGGTGGTAAATATTTGTGACCCAGAGTTAAGCAATGAATTCTTAGATGACACCAAAAGGTCAAACAGAAAAATGTATGTGTAAATTGGACTTCATCAAAACTAAAAACTTCTGTGATTCAAATGGCATCACCACAAAGATGACAGTATTTCCCAATCATATGTCTGTTCATGTCCTGTTCTCATAAAAGCAATATTATTGAAGATAATATTTTCACATCATTAAAAAACTGTAATTGCAAAGTGTTAAAAAGGCATACTGTAAATAAATACAAAGTTAAAAAATATGCTTTGCTGTCATACCAATTATTGATTATTAGGAAATTGATATTATTCTCTAAAGTAGCATCCAGTCAACTGCTCATTATACTGCCTTGATCTCTTTTGTCATCTCAGAAGTTGTTCATTTCTTTTGCATATAATTAGCTCATATTTCTTCTATTGATTCTTTTCTCACCATTTTTAATGTTCATAATACTTTTTTCAATTCCTCTATATATGTGAAACAAACTATATATACAACAAAAAACTATATGTTGAATATATATATTGTCTTATATCTTTTGTTTGATTGCATCTTTTTTCTCTTGCATGCTTTCTCTTGTATCTAATTTTCAATCCATAAATGTTTGCTACTGTGTTTCTGAGCTTCTACTTCTGTGGCCATTTCTCTGTTGATATTTTGAATTGATTTCCCTGAGTTATACCATATCCCTATCAGTTGAATTATTTGCTTAGCTTGCTCTCTTTCTCTGAGTTGGTTATAAAGAGTGTAATGATAAACCTATCTACAGTAAAATAAAGTTTGAAGTCGATGGACATGAAATAATAGGATAACTAACAGAATATACGGGAATTTCTGGATGCAATTTTAAGAAAAATAAAAAGCTTACTAGCAGTTGATTGGTTAGCTATTTCATTCAACATTGGAAGTCACTCACCACTTGTATCAAAAGACACCACATGTGTACCCACTTGTTACAAAATGCCTTTGTGAAAGGTGTAAGATTTGTCTGTCTGTAACATAAATTTGAGTATTTGTCTTCTCTTAAGAGATCTCAGAAAGATGCCCCACTGTCTAACACCTTGACTGAAATACAAATCCTCACCTCTCCTCAGTAAGGCTATGCACACTTCCAGCCTCCAGAACATCTTTATTCCCCCATTTAAGTCATCTGTTTCTGACAGACAGATCTATTAGCCCCTAAACACTTGTACCATATAGCATTCTGCTTCCATTCTGTTACTTCAGAAAATTATCTGAAATGAAGTGTGCATTCATCAGTAAAAAGCAGTAATATGTTTGAATGATATATACCTTTTAAATAATAGCATAAATTATTTTCCTTTAATAAAGTGGAACCTAAGACAGGTTGGACTTTTGCAATATTTACCACACAAGCAACACCTGTTGTTTCAGTTGCTTGGAATGCTGTTTTATTTATTTATGTTATTGTTTATTTCTACTCTGTCTACATGGTAAATGCAGATTAATCCTGTAACCCTCGGTCAAAATCTAACTCAGGAATGAGAGTTCTGGTAAGTGAGTGTTTAGTGGCCTCTCCGTGATATAATTGTTACTTTTACTGGTGCCTCTAGCTTCATGGTATCTCATATAAGCAGATGCCATTTGACATACACTGACATCACTGGATTAATGAAAAGTTATACCCTCACTTTGGAGGCCTCTACATGGAAATCAAATGATTAAATGGAATTTATACAAAACTCACATTCACAACATTACTTAAAATCCATGAACTCTTGACTTTTTGTTAGAAATCATAAGGTTGTGTTCTTATTTACCAAGAGAGGAAAAACATAAAGCAAATATTTAAGCCTAATAAGAAGCACCCTGAGTTAGGACAGACTACGGAAAAGGAACTCCTGTGTGTCACCATTGTCTTCTCACTGATGCCTGCTGCGAACCAGCGGTCTTGCATATCTGCACCCAGAAATGATTTACACTAACACTAAGGCAGTAATTCCACCAGTCAGCAAACATGCCACTCAAGAGCCCGGCCCAAGTACCTGCCTTGTTTGAATTTCTTTCTGTGTCGGTCAGTGCTTTTGGCCGCACGCTTGGTTGATTGCCATTGTGTGGCAGGACTCTGGGCTTCTACCACGCATTTACAGAATTGCTGGGCTTTTTACATGGCCAGCGTAATCACCTGGCAACCACAGCTCACAGGAACTATGTGAATTTTTGCTTGAGCTGGTACAAAGGCAACTGGAGCTATTAACATCAGGGAACTTACAGTAAGTTGGTAAGTCACTGGACCCACATATCCCAGTAAAGACACGGAGGTGATATGTAGTCACCAGAACTTCCCTGCTGTGAAGGCACAACCGTTTATCCTGACCTGCAGGACCTAGTCCTGACTCCTTGATGCTTTCCTCTTGGCCCAGAGAACTTTGGGGATTCCAGCTCAGCAGGTAGTACTCAGGGGAAAACAGAAAATTCCTGGTAGGTGAGCCCTCAAAGGGGATGGAGCCAAGGAGACTCATCCAACCTCCTGAAAATGGGAAGAACTAATCCTCTGAGGAAAACATCCCTTAGTCCCCTTCTGCTCCCTCAGGCAGAATTATGTTCTTCTGTTCTATCACTGAGAGCACCACGTGAAGCATCTGAGAGCAGTTACATAACGTATGATAACTATGCTTTTATGTGTCTGCCTCCTCCTCTAGCCTTTATTCCCTGAAACTTGTAGGTGTTTCCTTCTACAAACAGAGAAAGTTTTGAAAATTCATTTTCATCTAACATCTTCAAGGCCAGTAGTTTTCAACAAGGTCTGCACATCAGACTTCACTATGAAGTTCCATAAAAATAGATTTCTCATTCTACTCCAGAGCCACTAATATTTTTACTGCATATTCTCAGTATATTCTTAATATTTTGTAGTGTATCATTATCTATGATCATTATGTTATGCACTGATTTTTTTCTACTGAAAAATTATGCTCAACCATTTTGATACATGAGATATAAAATTCTGTGCCCTTGAAAATAGACTTTATCATTATTTTTATTGACACTTTGTTGAAACTCTTTTTTAAAAACTAATTCTATTATTATCTTGTGTGGTATGCCACAGAATCAAACAAGTTTTCTTGTCAGTTTTATTATTCATGTTATCCTCTTTTGTCACACATTTTACATTTGATAGTATCAATAATAAATTAAGCATGGTCATTATCAGATAGGTTTAATTGTTTTAAGTTAGCTTAACAGTATTAAAATACAGTGTGTGGGTATGTGTTTGTGAGATATTCATCTTTCAGTGCACTTTAGTCACTGCTAATCATGCCTGAGTTAATTAGAGCCCTTTGCTTTTTCCTAAATTGACATATTAATTTTATTTTTTTAGAATTATACATTGACAATTTATTTAATCAAATTATGGTAGTGCTTCTGTGGCTGTGGATTCATTTATATAGCTTGTTGTGTGGAGAGGCAGAAGAGAGAACAGAGGTGGGAAACATAGTTATCAGGGTAGCACAACACCATGCCATCTACTATGTTGTTACTGATAAATTAAACCAGTAATTTGAACTTAATGAATCTGTTGAGTATACACAGTATATATGTATATATCAGTCTATTATTTCATTGTCTTTCTTGGATCCCTACATTGTACAAAAACCTCCCAGTGAGCTGGGCATTCATTGCAGCTGAATTTTCCCATCAACCTTTCTTCTCATATAATTTTGCCAAGATCCGATTTCGAATCTGCTGGCTCTTCACAGAGTACACAATGGGGTTCATTAGAGGAGGAACCAGAAGGAAGGTATCAGCTATGATGACCCTAATAACTGGGGAATCCTTATTGGCAAGGCGATGGAGGGCAGCCAAGGTGACAATAGGCACATAGAAGATGAGCACAGCACAAAAGTGGGAGATACAAGTGTTGAGGACCTTGAGGCGGCCCTTGTGTGAGGAGATGCCCAGAACAACTTTCAGGATCAGCATATATGACACAGAAATGCACAATAAGTTTAGCATAGCCATTAGAGCCACAAACAGTCCATAGATGACATTGAGCCTGTTGTCAGAGCAGGCCAGCTTCATGACATCCTGGTGGAGGCAGTAGGAGTGGGATAGAAGGCTTTTCCTACAGTATCTCAGTCTCTTTAGAGTAAAGGGGAAAGAGAGGATAAGCAAAAGACACAGTGTAGCAAATGCAAGGCCGATTTTAATAATTCTGGCACTAGTCAGGATGGAGGTGTATCTAAGAGGGTTGTAGATGGCTATAAAGCGATCGATAGACATGATAAGAAGAACTAATGACTCCATAGCTGAGAATCCATGAATGAAAAACTCTTGGGCAAAGCAGGCATCAGGGGAAATTCCAGTGGCATTGAACAGGAAGACTCTCAGCATGGTGGGAAGGGAGGAGATGGTCAGGCCCAGGTCAGAAACGGCCAGCATGGAGAGGAAATAGTACATGGGCTCATGCAGAGATGTCTCTGTTTTTATGAAAAAGAGGATGGTGCAGTTTCCCAGGATGGTAACGAGGTATGTGAGGCAAATGGGGATGGAGATCCAAATGTGAGCATGCTCCATCCCTGGGATCCCGATGAGAAAGAAGGTAGAGATTTCCACTTCTGAGGTGTTAAGGACTGACATCGCAGGAATGTGAGGGCATCAGGACATGGGTGTCAGAAGAGCTTATTCAATGGCCTGAATTAATTTGCTTATATGTATGTTTGTTTAGGTGTTTATTTATTCATTTGGTCAGTAGAAATCTTGTGATCCTCTACAATACTTATTAGGACTAAAACAAAACAATTTATAAAATATAGAGAGGAATAATATCATGTCACATATAATTAGGATAACAAGAAAAACATGAATATAATTTTATATCACATATATTCATCCATATATGTACTTTTGATGTTTCTTTAGCCCCAGTACACAGGAAAGAAACAGAAACTTTCTCAGGTCTATTTCTTAGAGCATATTAGGATAGTAATCTCTGATAATGTGGAAACTGTATGTAGGTTCAAATCAAGAACATCACACTACATTTGCAGTTGCTTAGTATTTGGCCTTTGTCATATTCTTTTCAAAATTATGATAGGAAAATTTGATATTGATATTCAAATGAATGTATTTGGACTCCTACCTCATCCCATAGAGAAAGAAACTATATCAAAATATAATATAAACTTATATAACAAACCTAAAATTGTAAAGGTATTTAAAAGAAACATGGTAAACCTTCGTGAACTTGTGTTAAGGAATGGCTTTGTGTGGCACCAAAAATACAAAGAAAAAGAGGAAAAAAATCAGAAATTGGAGTTTAAAAAAATTGTGTTTCAAGGATATCATCAAGTGAGGCAACAGACAACCCACTGAATGAGAGAAAATATTTGCAGATCATGTATCTGGATGTGCATCCAGAATTTAGAAAGAATCCTTACAACACCTTACAAAGATGTAAAAGATCATTGGGGAAATGTAGGTCAAAACCACAGTGAGATAACATTTCATACTGATTGGCTGTTTAATAAATATCAAAAGAACAAACAATAACAAATGTTGGCAAGGATTTAAAGAAATTGAACCTTTGTACATTGCTGATGGATTCATAAAATTGTGTGCCAACCTTGGGAAGCAGCTTGGCAGTCTCTCAAAGTGTTAAGCATAGAGTTTCCATATTACCCAGAAATTCCACACTTAGATATACTTCTAAGAGAAGTAAAGATATATATTTTAAAAACAAAACCAAGCCTCATACACAGCCTCATACACAGCCCAATTTTCCATCAACTGATGGATGAATAAACAAGCTGTTCTGCATTCATGCCATGGAGTATTATTTGGCTATAAAAATGAAGTACTGAGACATGTTACAGCAGGCACAATCCTTGGCAACATTATGCTACGTGTAAGAAGACAGTCACAAAAGACCACGTATTATCTTATTTCATGTTTATGTGACATTCAGAATAGTCGTTCATAGAAACACAAAGTATATTAGTGGTTTTCAGGGGCCTTGACCTTTCAAGGTGAAGGGTCAAGTGGTAGTGACGAATAGTGGATAAGGGATTTCTTCTTGGGTTTTTGAAAATAGCAATGACAGTTGTAGAGTTCTATGAATATACTAAAGCCCATTGAACCGCATAATTGAAAACTGAATAGGTGAAGGGAATAAAGAGCTGCAAATTTTCAGTTAAAAAAAGTAAGTCATGGATATCAAAGTACAGAATAGGGAATATAGTCAACAGTATGGTGACTGATGGTAACTATGCTTACATGGTGAGCATTTTGTATGTAATTATTGAATCAGTATATTGTACACCTGAAACTAATAGCTGTATGCAACTACTCTTCAGTTAAAAAAATTTGCACTTCATGCTATGTGAATTAAGTCTCAGTAAAGCTGTTATATAAGTTTATCTAAAATACTTACCTTTATTATTCTTTTAAATGTAAAATTTGCAATATGAAAATAGCACTTTTTAGGAAGAGTTACCAAATACTTGGTATTTCATCCCTGTAACTGGGGTACAAAGTAGACTAGTCTGAATAATGTCTAGGGAAATTTGAGGATAATTGAGATGGCTAGCCAACCGCTTTAGGTTCAAAGGTACATGACTTTAGGCGCCAAATATGATAAATGAAATAGGAATGCCAACCCGGGTCATTTTAGAAAAGATCCTTCTGAGGCACTGAGGACATGGGTTGAGGAATGAAGATGGTCAACTAAAACCTCAGAGTGGCAGTGAGAGATCCTCCAGAAGAGTCTATGAAGGTTGCAGAGGTGTCCTGAAGAAAGAGGTAGCCTTAAATAGCCCAGACATGGGAAGCCTGAAGCTATTTTTTAACAAGGCTAGTCAAATAAAAACTCCTGTCTCCAATTTTTTCCCCTCTATTCCTGTACTCCAGCATCTGAAAGATCATCAGCTGGACAGAGGGAGAAGTGGTGAGGGAGAGAGGGTTACGAGGACAAACATCATCTCTTCCCCCCTGGAGAAAGTGCTATTTGCAACTCACCTTGGCCTGGGAAAAGGGAGAAATCTCACTTTTGACTGAGGATGGAAGCAGTTCATTAAACATTTTAATTATTGGTTGTATTTTTTTTAAGTTAAATTGCCATAAATACTTTCTCTTACCTAAAGATTACCTGAAATGTCTGGTACTGTTCCAGTTTATATAAAACATCCAGGAATGGACGACCTACATTACAAAAGTCAAAAAATGACAGGAGAAGTTACAATAAACAATACTTTTTTTTTCATGAAACCCCATAATTCCTACTTATTGTTATGTTAGAGAAGCATATCTGAACTAGAGCAGAACAAAAACATGTATTTGTAGTTGTCCAATTTAGGATTTTATAAATTACCTGGAAAATTTATAGTATTAGAGAGTTATAGTAGAACCACACTTAATATTTTACATGTGTTTGATTACATATATTCTCTGGGGTGCTAAATACAATGCTTTTTATAATCATAATGGAGTCACAGATTGGGAGTTTAAAATTCACACTTATTGTAGAATACACCCTGTGATTTGGTAAGGGCATAGGAGTTTTAGATGTAGAGAAATGCTGCCTTCCTAAAAAGGAATTTTTGACTCCCATTAGGAAAACAATGTGGATATTTTCTGTGGAGTGAACAGAAAATAGAAAAAATATGGAACTAAACACTTATCATAATGATCACAATGTAATCATTTATAGAGACCCCCCAAGTTGAGGGTACAACTTTTCATTCATTCAGTGAATATCAGTGTATATCAAAATGATATATGATTGTATAGGATACTATAAGCTAGAGGCAGGAGGGAAGGCAGCCACATTATCAACAAAAGCACACTATGAACTGAGCTACTATTATTCTCATTACTGAATTAGCTCTTGATCTGAAGTTTGTGGATTCATTTCATGAGGTAGGCAGGGCTAAAACAGACAAGCAAACAACAGCAACAAGAATCAATAACTGGCATGCCAACTAGGAGAAACCACGGGTGCTGCTCAAGCTTTATAATATTCAAAATATCAAATCTGTCCAAGGTTCCCTATTTAAAATAAAAATATTACACTATTACATAAAAGATATGCATCCTTGAAAGAAATGATTACTTTGCATAGCTCACTGAACTCTTGCATTTCAAATCATCTTCTGAAGTAATAACATGGAACCTGGAAGCGTTATTGTGTGTGTGTTTAGGGGCTAATCAATCCACCTGGTAGTAAAAGGACTTAAGTTGGGGAGTAGGGCTGTCTAAGAGGCTGGAAGTGTGTGTTCCTGGCAGGGGACAGGGCAGGGCTTTGCATGTCTTGCAAGGTATCTGACTTTGGGAAGTGGAGGTCATTCTGATTTTCTTGAGAGAAGATAGAAATACTAAAATAACATTATGGGAAGACAAATCTGGCACCTGGCACAAAGGCACTTCGTAACAGCTGTGTACACATTTGATACTTGTGGCGAGTGCCTTCCAAGCATGAATGGAATAGCCAATCAATCAATTACTCATGAGATGATTTTCTTTCTGCCTGCTAATTGCATTTAAAATTTGAACAAATCCACCCCTACATGATTTATTAAAATCCATGAACTTATAGATAGCTTTTTGTTTGAACAATATGTTTGCTTTCTTGTTTATCAAAAAAGGAAATATAAAGATATAAAACTAATTAGAAGGATGCTAAGTTAGAACAGACAATGGAGACAGAAACTCCAAGTGGACCTCTTGTTCTTTGGACTGATGTGCACCGTGAATCCATATGTGTACCAAGAAACAACTTACAGTAACACGTAAGGCAATATTTTATCCTTGGAAAACATACCACCCCAGAGCTGGTTCCAGATATCTGGCTGTGAATTTCTTTCTATGCTCAGACGGTAACTCTGGCCTACAGCCTACTTGGTTTTCATGATTTCCCAGGACTATGAACCTTCACCAATGTTTCTACAGAAAATGTTGGACTTTTTATAGGATCAGGCTATTAAAATCCATCCTAATCACTGGAAAACCACATCAGACAGCTAATATAAAAAATGCTTGCTTGAGCTGGTGCAAAGGTAGGTGTGAACATCTGGAAACTTACCAGTAAGTTGGTAGGTAGGTCACTGGACCCCATGTCATTGTAAAAAGGAACTGGAGGTGGCATGCAGTTATCAGTTTAACTGCCATGTAGGCACAACAATTCATCCTAACCTGTAGAATTTAGCTCTCCCTGATGCTTTCCCAAAGGTCCAGAAAGCTCTGTAAATTCCAGCTCAGCAGGCTGGAGGAAGAGGAAATTCCCTGTAGGTGAGCCCTCAAAGGGGATGGAGCCAAGGAGACTCACCCAACCTCCTGCAAATGGGAAGAACTAATCCTTTGAGGAAAACACTGCTCAGGCCTCTTCTGCTCCCTCTGGCAGAATTATGCTCTTCTGTTCTATCAGGGAGAGCACCATGTGAAGCATCTTAGAGCAGTTTCATGGTGTATGATACCTATGCCTTTATGTGTCTGCCTCCTCCTCTAGATTTTATTCCTTTAAACTTGTAGGTGTTTTCTTCTACAAATTGAGAAAGTTTTGAAAATTAATTTTCATCTAACATCTTCAAGGCCAGTAGTTTTCAACCAGGAATACATATCAGACCTCATGATACAGTTTTATAAAATTTAGATTTCTACTACAGAGTCACTGATCTGCTTTACTATATATAGTTGGTACAGAGTTGGTATTTTCTTGTATATTGTGTATATTGTATATTAAGTGTGTATATTGTTTTCCATGGCTATTGTTATATATCAATATTGTTTCCACTGTAAAAATTATGCTTATTCATTTTTATATATAGATGTAATATTCGCTGTCCTTAAATATAGGCTATATTATTACCATTAGAGACATTTTGTTTAAAACTTCTTTTTTTGGTAATGGCTTTATTATCTTGTTTTGCATGCCAAGGAAACAACCAAATTTACTTGTCAGTTACATAATTTTTTATCAATTCCCAGCAAATTTCTTACATTTGAATGGTAAAAATAATAAATTGACAATGGCCATTTTAAGATAAATTTATCCTCCCTTACGTTAGCTTAATGATCCTTAAACAATAGATAGTTTTTGTTTGACTGATAAATTCATCAAGTTTCTGCAACAAGCAACAGGCCAGAGTTTTGTCTTCAACAGAGAAGGACTCTGCTACAGTCCATGGTGAAGGACTACACCAAGTACATTAAACTTCAAAGAATAGACTCTTGGGTAATTTTCAGATTATTCCAGTGAGCTTAGTAGTGATTTCCAGGACTCTTTTTAGTCACTAGATAGCTAGGTTCAGGAGACAACCCTGGATCCAGTGGAATAAAACTTAATTGCATAGGACTGAATGAATGGATTAGTAACATTTCATTGTACATGTTTAGAATATTGTTGATGTTTTATGTCCTGTTTTCTGAATATATAATGAGGCTTTTCTTTTTCTGTTAAGCTATTTCCAACTCATAATTATCTAGTAGACTCTGATTTTGTTAACTGAAATGAAACATTTTGTTATAGCTGATTCTCATCGAATCGTCAGAGTTCAGAAACTCTCGAGTGTCTTTGCTTTTCATGGCATGTTATTTGCATATGTATGATAAGAACCTGTCCTCTTTTAAACCAGGATGCGATTTGAAAAATTGGTTATGTAGCCAGGGCCTTTCCTAGAATGTCATATTTGAGAATGTTGCTCATTTAATCAAGTATGACTGGTTGCTTTTAAGGAACTAAAGCTGACTTTATAGAGTTTGTGCTGACAAAACCATCCTATGTAAATTAGCCTGTTACTTGACTTACAGTCTAGCCCTTAGAGGTAGTAGGAAGTGATTTCCACAGTAAGCCAAATCCTGGGGCTTGGGGGAGAGTTTGAGAAAAGAAAATATTGCCAAAATATATAGATGCTTGAAGGATGGAGACAGGTTCTTAGTTATAGCTCCCTATCTTAGATATAGCATATAATGGCAGCTTTTAAAAATCCAGTCTGAGATTCTGTATGGAAATCTCCAGTATTGCAAACTTCAGAAGACCCATCTGATAAATTAACATTCTTTCTGCATGTGTGTAAATAATGAGGTCAAATCTAACAAGGTTAGCTTTATCTTGTGATCAAGAATAATCCTTCTTTGAAATTTTATTCTATTAAAATGGGGCACACTAGAGGGAAAAGTGTGTGCCCCAGTGAAAAACTATGAATTGTTTAGAGCACACCCTAGTGGATTATCTGACTCTGATTATGTGGGGATTTTATGTTTTCACAGCTTTTCAGCTGTTTTCCAACTCTGTTAAGTTGTAGATACTAATAGCAATCAAAGTAACTCAGGGTGGTAGTAATCATGCATATAAATTCCTTCCAACTAGTATGTGTCCCACTAGTATGTGTTCCACAAGGTAGAAGAAGGCATATTTATATTCATTTGCAAATTAATGTCAACATTCCTATCTAGAAGTATTATCTTTTATATGGAGTCCCTTTGAATTGGTTGTATCATTTGCAAGGATCTGTCATTAAAATGAGTTAAATAAGATGGTTAATGGATGTTCATTTTACCTCTGTATAAAAAAAAATTACAACTTGTGTTTTTATCTTTTTTGCAAATTTTCTTTTTCTTGTGAATTAGTCTTCAGAAGGGTTTACATTCCTGCACGGGAGAGACACAAATCACATACAGTATGATGAGTTATGGCATTAGGTAGAACTCCCATAGAAACATGGAAGAAGGAAACTTTCTGCCATGCATAACTTATAAAGTGATATTTTAAAGCTCAGGAAGGAAATATTGAAATGAATGAATGAATGAAATTTGTACCATTTTATACCCTCTGCCTGTGTACATATTTGTGTCATTGGATCCATGTGTGCCAGTCACTGCCCATTTCAACTTCAGTTGAATAAAAGGGAAAACTATGTGTTGAAGAGGGAGATTTTTAAAGAAGAGGCAATCTTCTGTCACTTCTGATCACTATCCAGTTGTCATATAAATGTATACTGTTAATTTTCAAATAAACACACAGAATAATACTTTAAACATGATGAACATAGCAAGCATATGTCATGTTCATAAGGCTAATAAAGCAAGCTGGGTGAAAGTGGAACCATAGACGTTTTATGTTTCTGTAAAAGCTCTAATCCTAAATCCTAAATCCTAAACCAACAAATCTGCAAGGCTGATCTTTAATGTTAATAAACATATTGAGAGATGATATCATCATAATATATGGTATGATTCCTTATTGATTCTTTCTGCTTGTTCTATGTCATTTACTGATTGGGTTTTCACTGTAGTTCAGAATCCCTGTCAGCCGTGTTTCTGACACAGCTTCCCTAAGACCAAATTTCTTATCTGCTGGCTCTTTACACAGTATACAATGGGGTTCATCAATGGAGGTACCAAAAGGAACACATCAGCCATGAGGATCCTAATGATTGGGGAACTGTGCTTGGCAGACCGGTAAATAACAGCTAGGGACATAATGGGCACATAGAAGATGAGCACAGCACAGATGTGGGAAATGCATGTATTGAGGACCTTAAGCCTTTCCCTCTGTGATGCTATGCTCAACACTGCTTTCAGTATCAGCACGTAGGACATAAAAATAAATGTTAAGTCTAGGATACCTGTGAGAGCCACAAATAAGCCATAGATGACATTGACCCTGTTGTCAGAACAGGCCAGCTTCATGACATCCTGATGGAGGCAGTAGGAGTGGGAAAGGAGATTCTTCTTACAGTATCTTAGATATTTTAGAGTGACAGGGAAAGGGAGGATCAACAAAACATTTTTGAGAGAAAAAGCAAGCCCAATTTTGGTGACTCTGGCACTAGACAGGATGGAGGTGTATCTCAAAGGATTGCAGATGGCAATAAAGCGATCAAAAGACATGATGAGAAGTACTGATGACTCCATAGCTGAGAATCCATGAATGAAAAACTCTTGAGCGATACAGGCATCAGGGGAAATTTCTGGAGCATTGAACAAGAATATCCTTAGCATGGTAGGGAGAGAGGAGAGAGACAATCCCAGGTCAGAGAGAGCCAACATGGAAAGAAAGTAATACATGGGTTCATGCAGAGAAGGCTCTGTTTTTATAAAAAACAAAATGGTAGAGTTCCCCAGGATGGCAATGAGATATGTGAGGCAAATGGGGATGGAGACCCAAATGTGAGCATGTTCCAACCCTGGGATCCCAATCAGGAAGAAGGTAGAGATTGCCACTTCAGAAATGTTGAAAGTGGACATGCCAGGTATAGGAGGGAATCAAGATGAGAGGCTCAGGAGAGGCTTTCTGCACGTAGAAGGACTCAAATGCTTGACTCTATTCTTTTGCGATCATTGAAGGCTTGTGAACCCAAGTGATAAATGCATAATTCTTAGATACAAATCTAAATGAAGAAAAATAGAGAAGTAGAGAAGTAAACATCAATAACCAGCAAAAAAAATGAATACTGAGATAAGAGGAAAACAATTGATATCAAAGTTGAATCTTACAACAAATACAGATTATTAAAGATATAAATTCTTTGCAAGGACTGTTTGGTCAACTAAGAAAATGATACAGGTCCTTATTTTCCAGTTCAAGAACTGGAGACTTTTTAGTTGTTTATATTTTTTTAATGTAAATAAATCTATGTACTGTTAACAATTTTTTTTAAATGTCAAAGAATCAACATAAACTTCAGAGACAAGTAATATATTTTTATATAATGTCCTTTAATGTAAATATGCATTTTATTTTCCTTTTTCCCATCTCCTTGTATGTCTCTCATAAATACTCAGTTTTCTCCATAGAAGATTTTACATATTTTGTAAAATTTATTTTTAGAATCCTTATGATGCTGTTGCTATTATTTATAGGATCATTTATTCTCTATTATTTTTCTATTTTTCTTAATGATAACTCATCATTAACTTATTTTGCCTGACACAGTATTTTCAACCTAAAAATCTATTTCTTCACTTTTGATTACCTTCTGCCATTATAACTTTCAACATTGCCTATTCAGCAATATATCTAGTTGGAAAATTTTGAACTTCTCAGTCCAACTTCCCAGTTAGTTTGCTTCATATCTCCAAACTCCTCATCTGTCTCTGTTGCATTTTGGTGCATTCCTTAGCACTGCCTTCTCACTTACTAATTCTGTCATTCGTATCTGGTATCAAATGTATTCCAACTATTGGGTTGTATTTCAATTACTCTATTTTTCTTTTCTAATGAAGGTTATTTTAATAACATTCAGTTTCAACTTATATCTATCAATCCCCACATAATTCTTCATTCATTTTATTATTATTATGCTGCCTTTAAATTTGAGGACCTTAACAATGTCTACTTCAAAATTCGTTTTAAGTGGCTTTACCTTTTGTTTTCTTGTTAGTGAGTATACTTACTGTTGAAATTGTAGAACTTCTTTCTCCGTGTTAATCTTCAAATTTGTTTTGGAATTTTGCTTGTAATCTCATTTTGAGTGGAAATTTCCTTGATTGGTGATTTATTTTGTTCATGTCCCATGATTACATGTGGTAGGTGGCTTTTCCTCACTCCTGAAGTGTGTCAATTGTACCAAGTCTTTATGGTTAAAGGATCTTGTTTCCAAGGAGAGCTCAGTACAGTTTTGCCCATTTCTTTTCCCCAGTGATCTCAAGACCTATGATGATAGCTGTGGTAACATGTGGGTTGAAAGCTTCATGTCCCAAGCAGAGTACCATAGGGTCCAAGGGTAGGCTGCCCCAAAACGTGCCATTTTGGCATATTGATTGGAGAAACAATCTGTGCAAGAGGGCTACCTGACCCTCCCCTGTACCCCATGAAACCAGGAAATAAATCGCCCATGGGAAAGTTACCCTTCCTGCACCAGGAGGTAGAGAGACATCTTATCACCAAACTGAGGAAATTAAGAGCTGAGAAGGCTGCATAAACAAATCTTGTTACTTTTTTAAAAAACTAATTTAGTGCCCTTCTCTAAATGCTGTTTAGAATTCCTTACTAATTGAAGGTCCCAAACATAAATTTTCTTTGTCCTATCAATTTCTCATAGATTTATTGTCTCTGTCTAAGATGTATAAAAACTCCCTGCTCTGGTCATTTCTTTGGGTGTCAATTTCATTATTGGGCCTCTGTGCACACATAATGTAACTTGGGTATTTTTCTTTTGTTAGTCTGTCTCATGCCAGTTTGATTCTTAGACCAGTGAGAAGAACCTTGAAGGGTAAAGGAGAATTCCTCCTCTGCATGGCACCTCAGACTGGCCCCTGGTCAAACACTGAGTAGTGTCATGCTGAGTCTCACACAGGCACAGAGCTGCCAACCACCGATAACGTTTCTAGACCAGAAGCCAGGTTTTTGTATGTTCAACTTCAACAAAGAATTATGTGTTTTTACTCTGCATCCCATCTCTCTCTCTCTCTATCATCTGTCTATTATGTGTTCTCTGTTTGTCTCTCTAAGGAGCGTGGTAATGTCTTCATCGTTTTTATATTGTGTCTATTGTATAATGTTTGGTGGAGAGTGGAAGTTGATATATCTGATTTGGCTCCCTACACTACATAAAATCTTCATACATCTTAGAAATATAACCTGTTAGAACTTAGGTTCAGAAAAAATTATCTTATTTAGAATTATTTGATCATGTGCCCTTTGAAAAATCATAAATTCATGTTCTAATTAATTCAGTAATACAGTAGAGCTAGTTGCAGGTTTCACCATCAGTCCTTGTCATGAGGGGTTTGATAATCTCTCCAAGATCTGAGATATTTAGGCAGCTTCTTAGTAATATTAGGTCACTATTTTTATTTTGACTTTTATCTTCAACTGTTTTGCTACTGTATGATCCTGTTGCCATGACGGAGAATTCTTAAAAGTTCATGTCCCTTTCTTCTCAACTATTTCATTTCTGCAGGTTTTCTCTCCTGCAATCTCAAACTAATCACTGCAATCCACCCTCAGTTTCTGAGGTTTCTGAACTACTTCTTATCATGTCCTGTATTTATACTGCTTTCTGAATAGATTTTCTGGACTGAGCCCCATCTCCTGTTTCCCATAGTTATATTTCTCTGCCCAAACTACTTCCATTTCTGGGTTGTCTGTAAATATTGTAGTGACATTGATTCCCCTTAAAAATTAGATGTCTACATTTATCGTGGTGAGCACTTAGTAATGCATATAATTGTTGACTCACTATATTGTACATCTAAACCCAATATAATTGAGTATGTTTCAATTTTTAAAAATTCAGCCAAGTTTGAAAAAGAGCAAGATGTCAAGGAGACAGATGATTAAAAAGAAATGCATAGGTATGTTTATTGCAGCACTTTTTATAATAGCCAAGATATGGAAGCAACCTAAGTGCCCATCAGTAGATGAATGGATAAAGAAGAGCTGGTACATATGCACAATGGAATACTATTCAGCCATAAGAAGAAAACAAATCCTACCATTTGCAACAATGTGGATGGAGCTGGAGGACATTATGCTCAGTGAAATAAGCCAGGTGGAGAAAGACAAGTGCCAAATGGTTTCCCTCATTTGTGGAGTATAACAATGAAGCAAAACTGAAGGAACAAAACAGCAGCAGACTCAGACTCCAAGAATGAACTAGTGGTTACCAAAGGGGAGGGGATTGGGAGGGCAGGTGGGGAGGGAGGTAGAAGGGGATTGAGGGGTATTATGTTTAGTACACATGGTGTGGGGGATCACGGGGAAGACAGTGTAGCACAGAGAAGGCAAATAGTGAATCTGTGGCATCTTACTACACTGATGGACAGTGGCTGCATTGGGGTATGGGTGGGGACTTGATCATATGGGTAAATGTAGTAACCACATTGTTTTTTCATGTGAAAGCTTCATAAGAGTGTATATTGATAATACCTTAATTAAAAAAAAAAGAAATGCATAGGAATTTCTGGACTATATAATAAATAATGTACATAAAAATGGAGGAGGGGCACAAAACTACTTAGCACCTGTAAGGTATTTTGTTCACCTTATGGTTTGGAAAATTCTCATTTCTAGGAAGGCAATGAATAAACTGTTGTTACTGTGACTAATACCACTGTGATATCTGCCTATCTGCACCCTAATCCAGTTATGTCCATTACAACTACCGGCTGTCCATTAGACCTAAGTGTTTCACAATTTGCAAAATTGCTTCTGATGCTCATCTGAAAGTGGTGACATAAATGTTCAATAAGAAACAGGAGTTTTATTCCAACAGGGATTGTGCAAGAGTTTTGCTTGGTTGGTCTGTGTAACCATACAGTTGAGTTATGGGAAGTTGTTTCCCTACAGGATGGATGACGTGCAAGTATGTTTAATGTTACATTTGTTGAGTTAGGTGAGATGTTTGTGAAGAATGTTTTGCTGCCTGGGTCCCTCTTCTGCCTGGCTTGTCTGTTAAACACACATATTCCGTCTTTATGTCTTCAGCCTTCCCTGTCAATGTCTCCACTCCCACTTCAAGCCATTCCTCTTTGGTCCTCTGACATTCTCCTCCTGGATGTTATCTCCAAAACTTCTCTCAAACTTCATATTGGTTGCCAATAACTTGATATGTTTTGACATATAGTAATCCCTTTAATAACTCTGAAACTTTTGATCAGTTTAAGCATTATAAGATGGGTTATAAATCACTGTGCACCAAATCCTATTAATAACATTGTGTCCATATCAGTTACCTCAATAGAATAACAATTATTTGCTTGCTGATTAATCAAGAAAAAAGAGTAATGAGAAAATTTTCAACTAGCACATTATTTATTCTTCATTATCAACCTTTACTTCTGAACTACTAAAAAAGAGTATCTCTCTCTTTAGAAAATTGTATGCTTCTTGGGAAAAGCTATTTTATTTGCTTTGAAGTGTGACATTTTTAGAGAGTCTAGAGGAAACCAGAATGTGTGGTACAGATTTTCCACTACACTGTTTTAATCTCAGAAGAACCTACTCAGCCTTGTTCTCTAGTTTGCAAAACTGTAAAATCATGCAGTTTAAGTAAAGGGATACAGACTTTCTTCCAAGGATGGAGTTAGAATAAAGTTGATTTTTTATGTGGAAGTCTTTTAATAAATTTATAAATTGTTTATCAGTTCTTCATGTTAAAAGTAGGGCAATGTTTAATGTAGTCAGGATGGTGCTATTGGGACTTTTTCAGGTCTGGAGCATATCCTGAGATTGAAGCAGGTATTAAAAAGTAAAATCATAACATCTTTGTAGGAATAAGGTACACATCTTAATGTTCTTGATTAATAAGATCCACAGCTAGAACATGAGCGTTTTCAGGTACTTACCCAGTTGTTGGCCACGGCATTTACACTTTGGGGTCAAAAAAGGGATGAACCCAGGGTGAAGCCACCCAGTCCTAGTTGTTAGGCACAGGGTTGATCATGACACTTTGATTCCAGTCCAACCTTGAGGCTTTTTTAGTATAACAGGTCTCTGGAGATAAGAGCTTAGGAGTCTATAACCAGAGGGACTAAAAAGCCCACAGATAAGTCCTTATAAATTATTTCAAGGAGAGTTTAGCTGAATTCCCTTTATGCATATAAGTTAGTCACTTATGGTTAATGACCTATGAGGATCTCCTGCGTCAAGCAGAATTAATTGCTCACTCACTGCAATTTCAGGGCACCCAGATGCAGCCCTTCTGGAGCACTTGTCATGTTTTATTTTCTAGGATATTATGTCTGCACTGTAAGTGAGTTTTCAGATTCAGTTTTGCTACTTGCTGATAAATGCAACGTGTGCCTTATAAAATGTATGATGTCAGTCTTCTTTTCATGTTCAAGAGCATTTGAACTTCTTTTTTAGAGGCCAGTCAAGTATGTCCTTTTAAAAGCAGCTCAATTATTAGTTTGTGGTCAGGTTTTTTATATTACAGAATATAGCCTTTTATTGTGATGTGCATGCAAATATATTTTTCCTCTTGTGTCATTTGTATTTATCTTTGTAAAGATGGTTCCATTGCTTTTTTTTATTCAAACACGGAGGTGAATGTTTGCATGCAGTTTATGTGGACAGTGCTCTCACTTTGTCTGTGGGGAAAGAATGAAACAGAACCAAGAGAGGGAGAAGTTGAACTCCATCCAGTTTTAACAGAGGCTACATTCAATCCTGCAGAGCTCTCTGGAACTAAGATGACCCTTTAGAATTGCCCTGAATTGAAGAAAGGACCTGAGCATTTTTAAACCACCTGTTGACTGGTCATTGGCTGTGGTCTTCCCACAAAGAGTAGATATGACCTTGGGTAAAGTGTCTCTGTTCAGAAGAGAACAGTGCTCAAGAAGGACTCAAATAATATTGTCATCTGTAATAATGCCAGTAGAGGAATGCTTGCTTTGTGCCAGAAAGACAAGGAGGTCTGGGTGACACAGCACAGTGTCAACTTTAGTTCACCCCCTGCATACTTGGATCCATGTACTTCAGTCACACATTCTGAAAGCTGCTTCTCCATGAGTCATATATGTGTATTTTTTAAATTAGGAACTGACAAGAAGATGGCTAGTGGGATTATCTACAGCTCCTTACAACTACAAATGTCCTGAGGCCACAACTGTTAACACATTATTTCTCTCCTCTACTATCCATTTTTGATTCCTGCCTCTCTCAGCTAGCACTTCATCCTTGGCCACCATAATTTCTCAAACTGTGGCTTTTACAATTGTCTATTTACTATCTGTTTTGTCCATTTGAGCTTCTATAACAAATATACCATAAACTCAATGGCTTAAACAAGAAACATATATTTCTCACAATTCTGGAGATTGAGACATCCAAGATCCAAGTGTTGGTAGACTGGGTATCTGGGAAGGACCTGCTTCCTGGTTCATAGCTAGCAGACGTTTTGTTAATGTATTACATGGCAGAAAGAGGACTAGAAAGTTCTTTAGAGTCTCTTTTATAAGGTTACTAATCACCCTCTCAGTGTCGCCACATGCTAATACCATCAGATTGAGGATTAGAATTATAACATACAAATTTTCAGAAGACACAAATATTCAGTCTGTTGCACCATCAAATCCATGCAAGTATGAAGGGATGCCCAAGGATCCCCTAATACCAAGAATATTCTTACTTGGTGCATTAGTCATGTTCTCCATAGAAACAACCAATGAGATTTATATTTATTAGATGTTTATTAAAAGGAATTCACTCACATAATCATGGAGGCTGAGAAGTCCTAAGATCCACAGCCAGCAAGCAAGCTGGAGACCCAGGAGGTCTGGCAGTGTGGTTCCAGACCAAGACCAAGGCCCAAGAATCACGGAGTCAGTAGTGTAAGTTCTAGTCCAAGAGCAAGCAATTTCAAGACCCAAGAAGAGCCAGTGGTTCAGGTGGAGTCCAAAATAAGGAAAAGACCTATGTCCCAGCTCAAGGTAGGCAGGCAGGAGGGGTTTTCCCTTACTCCCAGGAGGATCAGTCATTTTTTCTATTTAGGCCTCCAGCTGGTTGGATGAGGGCCACCCACAATAGGGAAGGCAATACATTGCTGTATTTTGAAAATGCTTTTTCTCCTGCCAGCAAGGTAGTTTACTCAGAAGGAGCTGGGAAACAATTTGTACTCGCTGGAAAAGGTTATGGGTATAAGCCAGACTTCTCAGCCCCAGGCATCAGATGGGAACAATGAAAAGGGTGAAAGTACAGGTGGGAAGGGGAGCCAACAGGGGCTCCTGTTTTTCTCATAGCTCTTCATTTGTAAAATAAAATGTAAAATTTGCTGTTCTTGAAAACTGGTTGAAATTATAGCTTCTCCATTCCTGTTATGTTCAATACCCCCGACATCTAACTGCTCAAAAAGTATGAGCCTCAGACAAATAGCACTGGTATTACCTAGGAGCTTGTTAGGAATTCAAAATATTAGGTCATCAAAAACCTACTGAACCGGAATCTGTATGTTTAACAACATCCCCAGGTGATTCATATCCACATCCACATCACTTTCTAAGAAACACTGCTAAACTTCCAACAGGTACTTCTTATCTGTGGCTGAATTGTTAATAAGTCACTCATTTACTTAGGTAAGCTAGGCCTTAGCATCTGGCACTCATTTACTTGAGTAGTGGGTCAGTCTTACAGGTAGCTGGTCATCTGAGTCTGCCCCATCAGATTGCATGGTGCACCCTGGGAATGCCCGCAATGTGTGGCCCCCAAGGGGTGCAGCAATCTCTTTGAAATCAACAGTCCAGTTCAGTGATTAAATGTTCTGCCTTCAGAGTAAAACACTCTGTCACTTCTATACATCCCTTTGAGCATTGTGATTGTCATGATACAAAAGCCTCATTTTCTTAAATATAAGATGAAAAGTAACAAAACTCCTACTTCACAAATGGTTGTGTTGATGAAGCGAGATAGTGTATTCTTGACACAGTACACATACTTATTTTTATGATTATTGTATGTCTGTGTGAATGCAATAGTAATTACAAAGCAGCTCTTGTCAATTGTGATTTACTGTATAGCAGACTCAGCGTTCCCATCTCCACTACCGTCATATTATATGAAGATGATTACTTTCCTTAATTTACTGATAAAGAGGAAAAGGCTTATAGTGTTGAAAATTTGCTTAAAGCAGATCAGCTTTTTTATTTTATTTTGTTTTGTTTTGTTTTGTTTTGTTTTGTTAGCAGATCAGCTTTTAAAGAGCAGAGTTAACATTCATACCCATACCTGTGTGATTTCAAAGGCTATTAGCTGAAACCTTATGCTGTGTATATATATTTCTGTGTGTCTTGCCAGTGGGTTTCAGCCCCAGGCAAGTCCGCTATGGATTCAGTGTGACCAAAGAAAATGACAGCAAAACATTCTTGGGGTGAAAGGGTTATACTCAACTTTATTTCCAGGTGGCAGGTCAGTCACTAAAATCCCATTCACTCAGAGCAAGTCTGCATGCAGCGAGCCAGTCTCTGCCTCTGGACCCCTCTGTCTGCACAGACGTCCTGCATAGCCATCCTCTGGGCCTCTCTGCCTGCACAGCCGTCCCTCACAGTCGTCCCACACATCCATCATCTGGGCCTCTCTGCACAGTCATCCCACACAGCTGTCCTCTGGGCCTCTGTCCTCTGCGCTGCCACCACTCCAGCCTCTGCTCTGCTCTCCTGCAGCCATGCAGCCCTGCCACCATGTCGCACCCAGGGCACTGGGTGGAGCTCTTTTTATAGAGTCAACAGCCATGTATTGCCCACAGGTATGCAGTGAGCTAGTCAACCAGGGCCAGGTGAGAATCCTGGCCACAGGAACCCTCATTTTATCCACACTGTGTCTCTCTCAACTTACTATCAATGATTTATTTTCTAAAACATGTTTTTGGCAACTTTCTCTTCCTGTGTATTCCAAAATATCTCCTATATGGGTCTCATATTTTTCATATTCTGATCTGGATCTTCACTATAGTGGATCTCCTCTTCCACAATTTCTTTCTCTCTTGTTCTTTTAGCTTCTGAGGCAAAGTAGTAGTTGTCTGTGACTAGGAAAGAAATGGTTATATAGGTAAAGCTGTAATAAATTATTCCTGGGTCTCTGTTTTTCGTTTTTTTTCCCCTCCATTTTTTAAATAATAAAAGCCTCTAACCTGAGGTATACCAGTGTTTCCTTGGCCAAGACTATGGGCAAATATCCTGAGCACCATCAGGTGTAAAATAAACATGCAAGTAAGTCCCATGGCTGCTTTCATCGCCCTGGCAGGCTGACCACTCTGTCAACCCAGAAGGGGCAATGACGACACCGACCGATTCAAAGAAAGGACAGGCTAGCAGTGTGAGTCACTGGACGCTGCCGGCCTGGCTATAAAGGCCCCAAGGCCAATGTTAGGTGCATGGATTCAGGCAGAGGGACAAAGGAGCATTTGCCATGGCGCCTGCCATCTTAAAAGCTGCTATTTTCCTGCCTTGGTGTCTGGCGCTCCCAGTGCCGCCTTCCGCAGACCCTAAAGGACTGGACGTCGTTAAGGTAGGACCATAACATCACATTAAGACTATTGCAGGCTGTTTTTCATATGTGTTATATGCCTACATATTACTGCATAGTATACAAATATATTAATATTGCCTTTCATATCACTTTCTTCAATCTATAAGTTCATTTCTTTTTCTTCTGATTTTAAAAGTAATTAAATCATTTTATGGCCCATAAAAGGATGGTGTTTATTGTGGTAATGCCTAATTCAGCCTCAGTGCACTCTTAGCCTCCTATAAGTCTTGGAATGAACTCTCAGGTATCTGGATCTCTGAGTCTGTTAGGTGGCTAGGGATCCAGGGAAGTGATTCAGGTGACCTAATAAATATGTCTTTCCTCCTGACTGAGAAATCTCTCAAACTGTCTATCACATACTTTCAAAGTCCTCAAGAAACTGAAAATTTGTTACAATCCTTTGAAGCATCCCAAATACCTGAAACTCCTTATAACTGGCTTTAGTCAAATACTTTACAATGGTTCAGGGACTTGGCAGAATTTACTGCTAACACTTAACCCAGAAAAATATGGTAAGTCATATGCCTCTGAATGTCCAGCCAAGGTCACAATAAAATAAAGGCATAAAAAAGCAATTTCATACAGTTATGGGTTTATATCAAGTACTATCATGAGAACTGTGGTGTAGACCAAGTTGGATTAGGCATGAGCATTGCCCTTAAAGTGCTTCAGTCCAGTTAAAGTTCAAATATTGGCACAGAAAACCTGACTATAATAAAAGGTGCTATTATTTTTTCTTCAGAAGTTGAAATTCAGTGTGCCAGACTGGCAAGAAAGTCAATAGAGACAGGGAGTAGGTGGTGGATGAGCTTTTTAAAAGTTCATAATGGAATGGAAGGTATAAATTTAAATGGACTGCATATGCAGAACCGGCCACAGTCTTGCCCAAGCAGTCAGATTCTGTCCTGACTGAGAAAACGTAAATCAGTCAAAAAGACCCAAGATCGTCTTCCTTGGGCAATTCTCCTCTAATACTTTTTCATAATCTTTATTCTTGGGCCCCTCTACCCTGAAACATGGATGCTTTATTTTTGGAGAATTTTTAACAGATTATCTAGGTCACTTTCATTCTATCACCCATGTGTAACATTAATTTCCCAGTGATAAGAGAATCAGGGATAGTTGCTATCAATTGACAGAGACATTTGGAAGTTTAAGAAGGCCAGCTAGACAAGCACTTTCCCAGGTCCTCAGTGAGAAAATGCCCTGGGTTGCTGGTCCTGGAAGTTTGCCCTTTTTATCTCTAATACTCATCCCTTCCTGGTCTCTTACCCAGGACTATATCCATCAGTTTCTCCTGAACAAGGAAGAGTCTCCACTGCTTACCCAAGAGGAACAGTTACAGCTCCTGCAGCAGTTCCGCCAGGAAGAGACAGACCTACTGAGAAAGCAGATGCCAGAGTTTCTGAAAGAGCCCCACTGTGGAGTGGCTGATGGGGCTAATGACTCCTATTTTCACAGAAATTCTAAATGGAAAAAGCACACTCTGACCTACAGGTGTTTGAAGGCCTGGAGCATGAGTGGGGAGCTTGTCTCAAAGGGCTTCCTACAGTGTCCCTCCTGGAGGCATCTCTCCTGTCCTCTGCTTTACCTGGCAGTCTTTCCAAAACCCCCAGTCTACCTCACAGAAGGCACTTCTACCAGTTCTCACTCCAGCCTCCTCAGATCACCTCTTTAGAAAGTGAAGCCTGACTGCCATCCTCTGGTTATGAATCCACTATTCTTCCCTTAGAGCAATTCTCCTTTTCCTACTCCCCCTAACCTCCTCCCTTCTTCAGTGTGTGTGTGTGTGAGGGAGGCTGGGGGCAGGGTGTTTAGAGTGTATATTGTTAGTGTATTTTTGCTCCCCATCTAGGTTACTCTTCCGACTGGGATCCCAAGCATATTGCAGACATCCAAAGCAAAGCGATACTGAACTTTGTGGAATGCTGTGAATTTCAAATGAGTTCACACTGATTTTTTTTTTTCACAATCACACTGTAAGGCTGTGGTTCTCAGACTTTAGTTTACATAAGAATAATGTGGGTAATTGGTTAACATTTTTAGAAATCTGTATTTTGCAGGTTTAATTCCTTGGGTTTTTTTATTTGGTTTGTCTGGAACTTGATTGATTTATCCCCAAGCAGAGTCATTCCTTTTTAGAGCTGGGATAATTCCCATACATCTACGCTATTGCACTTAAAAGATTTCTTCTTTCAGTATTATCAACTACCCAAAAGACATGAATCCATCCACAGTGAAGGACATCATGCGTGATGCAGTCACCATCTGGAGTAACGTGACATCCTTGACCTTCCAGCAAGTGAGGAATGAAAACGCAGACATCAAGATTTCTTTCTGGGAATTTGGTAAGAAACTGACACGGGAGGGAGGGTGTAGTATTCCATGTAAAGGGCAAACGGTTTCAATTGATAATAAACAAAACCCCAGGCCACCTAGTCCAGCTTCTGAGAAAAAAAAAAAATTCAGGCAAAATCCTATTGGAAATCCGTGTCTATCAAATAGGAAAAACATACTTAGTGCAATCAAGCAGTAGGTAAGGGAGGGGATGAATTGTGGTATGAACAGAGTAAGGGTTCATAAGGGTTGGGGACTGTGTGTTTTCCTATTGAAAGGGAATTGTATAGCCCTCAAATCTGTTGAATTGCTATTCAGAGTTGCCCCAACCTATCTACAAAAGCCTTCAAGAAAAAGCCTGTGTTTCCTCCTGTCTCCTCCATTTTGGGAAGAGGTTTTTATATCTAACCTGTAACTTTCAGTCTCTGCCACCTTCCCCTCTTTTACCCCAGAATTTGGGGAGCAGCTTGATGTTTGGTGCCACTCCACTCCTCTCATAGATGGCACTATAGCCTCACACACCTCCATCAGTGCCTGGAGCTGCATGGTACCCTACGGTGCTGGCTTACTTAAGACCATTCCTGCCCTTGCCCTCAACCCCCTGTTGTGACAATAACTTCTGTCCTTATCCACAGACCATGGCGATGGTTGGCCCTTTGATGGGCCAGGTGGTATCTTAGGCCATGCCTTTTTACCAGATTCTGGAAATCCAGGAGTTGTCCACTTTGACAGGTCAGAACACTGGTCAACTTCACACAGAGGTAAAGACCTTATGTGGGGGAGTGCTAGAATTCTCTGGGAGCTCAGGGATTGGTATGGATGGCCTCTCTTTGGGCCTAGAATATAGCAAAGTGGGTGCGGGGGAAGATTCAGAGTGGCCAGGATGAAGCAGGAAGACTTGGCTTAGAAATTGGTCTCCTCTTGGAAGGGGAGGAGGTGGGATCATTTCTGAACAAAGATGCCCTTATAATAAATGATGTGCTTTCCTCTCTCTTTATCTCTTTGCTTCCATTTATCAGTCTCTCAGTTTTCTCCAAGCGCTTGTTCACTGCCTACTTAATTTGCCTGTGTATTTAGCCAGTTTATTTTCCACCTAGACTCTTTCCCTCATTTCCAATCTTCTTCTTGCACTCTAATATTTGCTCTTTCCTCCTGCTATGTTCTTGCGTTTTTTTTATCCCTCCTTTGTCACACACTTTCTGCTTTCCCTATGCATAGTTAATTTTTGTCCTCTTCAGGGTTTAATCTATTCCTGGTTGCCGTTCACGAAGTTGGTCACTCTGTGGGCCTGTGGCACTCCAGGAATCTGGACTCCATAATGTACCCCAGATATATATATCGGGACCCTAGAACCTTCCGCCTTGCTGTTGATGATATCCAAAGAATCCAGCAACTGTATGGTCTGTGCCAGCTGGAAGGGAGGGTACCTGGGCAAGAAATTACACTTGGAGTTTACTGTTTTCTTCTGTCCCCATAAGGGTAATGATGTTAATCTGAATGCCCGAATGCTGGAACATTCCACTTGGCATTTCAGCGGCTTCACTGGAGGAGCTCGAAAGCATTGGAGCAGTCTTGGGGCTGCTTGAACCAAACCCTGAAGAATGGAACCTTGCCAGGGCAACTGAGTCAAAGCTCAGAACACTTCCACATCACAATAAAGATGGTTTGGGGGTAAACTTTTGTTCTTGCAATTTGGTATGTCTCACTATTTGTTATGTTCAATCTCTGTGATCAGGGTGAGAGAGAAGAGTATAGTAGCGTAGAGAATTCTAGGAGAGGGGTCCATGGACCTCTTGAATTAGCTGGAAAGGTAAAGAAAAAGTAAGATTAGGAATAGACTTTTGTGTGTTAGCACAAGGGTAGAGTTTGAGGAATGTCCCATATGCTGTACTGGAGGAGACTGCAGCTAGGAAGCCTCTGTGAGGATAGTGGCATATTCACTTGTTAGCTCTGAGACTGGGGGAGTTATTTCACCTCCATATGATTCAGTCATCTACTGTCACCCGGCTAAAGGATGTAACAACTGTAATCCTCTTTAATCAGTGCTTGGCAGCACAATTTTTGGGTATTATGAATTATTGTTGTTGAGATATTAGATATAAATATGCACTGCTAAGCCCACATCCCACTGCCCACATGTACAGGAGGAAATCCTGGATGGCGAGTATGCAGTGTGCGGGGCTGAGGCATGTAATCACAGGAGGACTGAAGGGTTGTTCCTCTCACTAGCCAGGCATAAGCACTCATCTTCCGAGTTTAGAATCAAGACAACTGGAGAGATTCTCTGATGCATGGGGTTATTCTTCCTCACACAACAGCCTTTTGTAATGAGGAGCATGAGATTGTTGGGAAGGAATTCAGTTCAGAGACACAGGGATGTCATAGTGAAAGCAAAGCCAAGAAAGGCCTGCCTACTGTTAGGCAGACTACTGAAGAGCATGATGGCACAGCTGCGGTTCTGCCCATGTCACCCAGGCAGCAGGAACTTGCAACCAAATCAGAGCCCTCAGCAGCCCCTCCCTGCTTGTCTGAAGTAGGACAGAGAGAAGGCAAAAAGTGCACAGTTAGAAAGGGGAGTGCAGGCGACCTCAGAGAGGAGGTGCGCTGAAGGGTTTGGGTTTTTATTGGACCTTTTGGGTAGGGGGTCAGCACAAGGCATGATGTATGCAGGTGATTCATAATTCCTTTGAAGTTTTATCTTAAGAATAGGGTTATTTGGGTACTGTGTTGAACCGGATCTTGGCATTCTTTATCCACATAGGTTCATTTACTCTTCAGAGGTCTATATCCTTTCCTGGTTACAAGGTTACTTAGTTGATTAACCGGCTGGAAGAAGAGGAAGAACAGCCTCCAGATTAAGTTAAAGAATAAACTGGGCCTTTTTTGCAGGCTAAGTAGATTTTACAGTGGCATGACCCTTGTCCTATTTTCCTGCCCTTTGAAACTTCAACTTATTAATTAATTAACTCTGTGAGTCCTTTCTGGCTCTCTGGCTTTACCTGGTTAACTCTATGAGTCCCTTCTAATGGGTTTTACAGGCTTTATTCTCTGTCCTCCCTGCTCATGTCAGACTTTCTGCCTAACAAAGTGACAAAATTGAGTTTGGTGGGTAAGCTGAAGTAAAGGCATCTGCCTAGGGAAGTGAGACTAGTATATTATATATATTATTTCCAAAATGGATGAGGAAAGATTTACTATAAGGGGTATAGAAAGGATGGGAAAAGTGATATGAAAGGCAGATTTCATAAAGGAACTGTATGATATTTTAATATCAGTGTTTTCTGTTGGGGGAGTGTTGTGTATTTTCCTCGGTCCTTGTCCTGGCTGTGACAAAGAATTGAAGGGCAGAGACACAGTAGTGAAGCAGAGTAAAAGTTTTATTTAAGGTTACTTAAAGAGAGAAAAAATACAGGCCACCTCAGCAAGGAGAGGCGCCCTGAAAGGTTGGCGAAAGAAATTTTAAGATTAAAACGTTACACACTTAGAAAGTGTGGGTGGCCTCAGAGAGAGGAGTGCCCCCTGAACGGTTGAAAAGATGGAGTTTAAAGTTAAAAGGTTATGCATTTAGGAAGTGCGGGCGACCTCAGACAGAAGAGCTCCCGGAAAGGCTGGGGGTTACCCCTTTTAAGGATTCTTTAGGAATGTGACTAAGGGCTTGGGGTGCAGAATTGTTAAGTGGTTTCTGAATACTTAGAATTAACTTATCACAAGGAAATTCTGATTTCTCCCTGGGATACTGGTGTCTTGGTGTGGGAGCATATCAAACATACTGCCTGCCCAGCCCCCAAGGTGGGGAGAGTTATTGTCTGTTTGCTAAAGAGTCTTCTCAATGTTAACTTCCTGGGTATTAAAATACAATCTTTAAGATGGAATCTTTCCTGCCTTTTAGTATGTTGTTTATGGCTGGGCCTGCATGATTAACACAATAAAGACATGGGCTATGCTGAGGTACCCTCCTTTATCTGGGGAATGTTCAAACATTCCAGGCCAAGTTGCTCCTGGCTTTCTGAGCTTTAAATAATTAACTTTAGGTCTTTTTAGTGGACTTTCTTGGCCTTTTTCTCTTTCCACCCTGCTTGTATCTACTTTCCTGCCTAACATTTTCATTGTAAGAGACATTATAGCTAATATAGCTAGATGAATGCATATAAATATATGTACATACCTATACACTTCTTGAAAATACAAAGAATATTCGGGAGTGATTTCAGAAAAACTCAAATGATTGTGAAGAAAATGATCATTTTGATTTCCCAAGAGCGATTGGAGGAAATTATATAAGTGGGAAGCCAGGAAAATTGGTATGAATCCTGAATTATAAGATAGGACATAAATGGGGTTTCTGTGGTTTGCCTCAGTTTCAGAGCCATTTCCCTGAGGTTACGCATTCTCAGGGCATCCCACCATTGGATGAATGGGTGAAGCAAGGATGTAAATTGTGAGAAACACACTCACTGGTCCAAATTCAATAAGTGGACACAAAGAGACAAAGAGAACAGTGGAGACAAAGAGAACAGCAGAGTGAGGCTTTAATGACGGTCTTGCAAGATCCAGCGTCTGGTGGGCAGGCACACCTGGGGAGTTTGGTGCCAATAATTTATCTCCTAGTGTGCGAGTCCCTCCCCTGGTTCCTCATTGGCTGAGTACTACAGGGTTCACAGTCTTCCCCGGACTTCACGCCAGTTTTATCTTTCCTTTACATTTGTCTTAATCTTATTGGTAGGTTTAAAAAACTCAAACAGGTATAGCCAGGCCCTTATCAATTCCCCCCACCCCCACTCTCAGCCGGAGCAGCTTCCACCGCGTGGCCCTTTGTTAATACCTTACTGTTAAAATGTTTAAACATCCTAGTGGGAATAAATCACATTTAGGTTTATACTCTTTCCTACAGAGCCATTTCCCTGAGGTTACGCATCCTCAGGGCATCCCACCATTGGATGAATGGGTGAAGCAAGGATGTAAATGCCCTGCCACTTCCACCTGAGACGCCTTTGCGTCGGCCAAGACGTTGTCAGGCCTGTGTGGCGGTTTTGCTTTCCTCTTTGTCCGTCTGGCTTCCTCCCTCTTCCCCTTCACAGATGGTGATTCCAACTAAATAACTTGTATTCCAAATTCTGCCTTTGTATCTACTTCTGGAGAATGCAATTCTCATGACTTTTTGAAAGGTCTATGACATTATTTATTTACTGTGTGACTGATACTTATAAAAGTATGCACATAAAACCAGTATCAGATGGGAAAAGGCCCCAATCTTAACTCTCCTGAAGACACTGAAAATCATAAAGATATATAAGAAGTAACTTTTGGTCAATAAATATAAAAATGTGTATCTAAAATATACATTGTTAGGTAAATAAAACTTAACAGGCCAAGGGAGAAATAGAAAATTCAAGTAGCTCTATAAATGTTTTAAAATAAAATCTAATTTTATCTCTCTGCAAATAATTTCCGCAAGTGACAAAGGAGAATATCTGAGTTGTCCTTTAACTATTATCAAAACAATCATTTAAAACTACCCCTGGAGAGCCATTTAACATAGAAATCATGCCAAGGAGGAAAAAATTTCCTCTACCCCTTGAGGTTCTTTTAGCTGGTTTGAGAATGTAAATTCGGGGAGGGGAAATTCCAGGGCAAAATACCTGGCTGAAACTGAAATCAGTCAAAGGGAGAAATAAAGTTTCAAACCTGTGTATTGCTTACAAACAGCCTTCTGGCATCTCTCACTCTCTTGCTGCAGCAGAAGCGAACGAAGCTTCCTCCCAACCTCTCTGCTTCAGATAAGCCCTGGCTCACCCAGGTAATTATCCATTGATGTGGAGATGAACTGCTTCTCTCCACCCCTTGGAAACGCCTGTTGATATGGAGATGCACTAAAGCCAGGTGAAAGATTCTGGAAATACTGCAATTTTGCCCACAAAGAATCAAATTGACCTGAGACAGATTAACAGGAGAAAAAAAAAGTTTAATTACATACTTATGGGGAATCCATAGATACCCATTCCAAAGATAGGCTGGGAGAGTAAGGTATGTATGTCAGTCTGAACCAGCCAGAAGGGGTATGGGTCTGGAGCTTCAAAGGAAAAGGAAAACAATTCACAGGAATATGAAAGAGTAAATGTTTGGTAAACAACAGAAACAATGGGACATAGAAAGGAATTTTAACAGAATTTGCCACATCCTTTCCTGTCCACCAGCCATGGGTTATATATTGTAGTTATCTGTGGTGATTAGCTTTCTTCCTACAACAGGCCCTCTATCTAAATTCTTTTTATGCAGTTGGTCAGTGGAAGAGGTCAAAGTTTCCTTCGGAGTCTTTTGGGCCTTGATTGTTTTCAACTCTGAAATAATCTGCATGTTCCAGTGGTGCATCTTGGGGTGGCCTGCTCTTGGTCATTACATAGCTATATGCAAAAACCTACATTTGGGAAAAAAGGAAATATTTCTTAAGTTGTTTTTGAGCTCTGCATAATCTTTTTTTTTTTTTTTTTTTTTTTAATAATTATTTTTTATTGAAGGGTAGTTGACACACAGTATTACATTACATGAGTTTCAAGTGTACAACACAGTGGTAGAACATTTATATACATAATTCTAGGTTCCAGCTATCACCCTACCAGGATGTTACAATATCTTGACTATATTCCTTATGCTATACCTTACATCCCGGTTACTAATTTATTTTACCATTGGAAGTCTGTCCATTTTTTTTTTTTTTTTTTTTTTTTTTTTTGTGAGGGCATCTCTCATATTTATTGATCAAATGGTTGTTAACGACAATAAAATTCTGTATAGGGGAGTCAATGCTCAATGCACAATCATTATTCCACCCCAAGCCTAATTTTTGTCAGTCTCCAATCTTCTGAGGCATAACAAACAAGTTTTTACATGTAGAACAAATTCTTACATAATGAATAAGTTACATAGTGAACAGTACAAGGGCAGTCATCACAGAAACTTTCGGTTTTGCTCATGCATTATGAACTATAAACAGTCAGTTCAAATATGAATACTCATTTGGTTTTTATACTTGATTTATATGTGGATACCACATTTCTCTCTTTATTATTATTATTTTTAATAAAATGCTGAAGTGGTAGGTAGATACAAGATAAAGGTAGAAAATATAGTTTAGTGTTGTAAGAGAGCACATGTAGATGATCAGATGTGTGCCTGTAGACTATGTGTTAATCCAAGCTAGACCAGGGCAATAAAACATCCACGTATGCAGAAGATTTCTCTCAGAACAGGGGGGTGAGGTTCTAAGCCTCACCTCTGTTGATCCCCAATTTCTCACCTGATGGCCCCCCTGCGACTGTGCCTGTCTTAGGTTGTTCCTCCCTTGAGGAATCTTACCCGTCTCTGGCTAACCAGTCATCTTCCGGGGCCATACAGGGAAATGTGAAGTTGGTAAGTGAGAGAGAAGCCTTATTGTTTGAAAAAGTTAGCTTTTTACTTCTTTGCATATTTATGCCCTGTGGCTTCTATGCCCAGCATTTGTCTTGAGGTATCTTTACCACTTGGAAGAATTATGATACTCGGTAAATTTGATATGAGGCACGAATTCTATTTAAGGGTTGTAATTAGGAAGGAAGAAGAAAAGCTATAGAAGTAGCAGGCGGAAGAAAACATGGGAAGATTGATTATTTCTTTGACATATCTTCTTGTAGAGTAACTTCAGCATGTATAGGTTTTAAGCTACTACTTAAATTGCACACACACATTAACATAATAGGAGTATAGTTACATAACCAAAGCATATCTGTAATTACTAGCCATCTGCAGTGAAACCAAGAAAACCAGTTAGGCACCTTAGGCATTTGTGAAAACTTATCTATGATATGGTGGATATTGTCCAACTGAACTTGAACAGTCTGAGAGAAATCAGACAAATTAAAACAACCCATTCCTGGGGACTGTTCACATGCCATATGTTCTTTTAACAATAAATAGTTTGTAGTTGTAAGACTTTGGAGTGCTACAATTTGCACTTCTCCAAATTCTTGGTTGAGTTCCAACAGTATAGATCCAGTCCAATTTTGTTGTTTTACTGTATGCACAGGCCAGCTTAGATATCTCCTTCCTCATTCCCATGGCAAGTCCAGGAACTGGTGGGATGAGTGCATCTACAGCTGTAGCAGTGCGTGGATCTTTGTTGGGGTTTTTTGATGATCATCTTCTGGCATGAGTCTTCCAGAGAGTGCAGATGTTGGAAGTTCTTTTTCATATCGTATCTTAGTTCATTTTCGGGGTAGCCCAATTAGGCTTTGATCCTCTGTATAAACACAAACAGACCCTTTGCCTACACTTTTATATGCCCTTTATACCCTTGTGTAGAACTCGTTGGAGGTTACCACACAGGAACTGCCCTTTTTTTTTTTTTTTTTTTTTTTTTGCTATCACTAATCTACACTTACATGACGAATATTATGTTTACTAGGCTCTCCCCTATACCAGGTCTCCCCTATAAACCCCTTTACAGTCACTGTCCATCAGCATAGCAAAATGTTGTAGAATCACTACTTGCCTTCTCTGTGTTGTACAGCCCTCCCTTTTCTCCTACTCCCCCATGCATGTTAATCTTAATACCCCCCTACTTCTCCCCCCCTTTTCCCTCCCTACCCACCCATCCTCCCCAGTCCCTTTCCCTTTGGTACCTGTTAGTCCATTCTTGAGTTCTGTGATTCTGCTGCTGTTTTGTTCCTTCAGTTTTTCCTTTGTTCTTATATTCCACAGATAAGTGAAATCAATTGGTATTTCTCTTTCTCCGCTTGGCTTGTTTCACTGAGCATAATACCCTCCAGCTCCATCCATGTTGCTGCAAATGATTGGATTTGCCCTTTTCTTATAGCTGAGTAGTATTCCATTGTGTATATGTACCACATCTTCTTTATCCATTCATCTATTGATGGACATTTAGGTTGCTTCCAATTCTTGGCTATTGTAAATAGTGCTGCAATAAACATAGGGGTGCATCTGTCTTTCTCAAACTTGATTGCTGCATTCTTAGGGTAAATTCCTAGGAGTGCAATTCCTGGGTCAAATGGTAAGTCTGTTTTGAGCATTTTGATGTACCTCCATACTGCTTTCCACAATGGTTGAACTAACTTACATTCCCACCAGCAGTGTAGGAGGGTTCCCCTTTCTCCACAGCCTCGCCAACATTTGTTGTTGTTTGTCTTTTGGATGGCAGCCATCCTTACTGGTGTGAGGTGATACCTCATTGTAGTTTTAATTTGCATTTCTCTGATAATTAGCGATGTGGAGCATCTTTTCATGTGTCTGTTGGCCATCTGTATTTCTTTTTTGGAGAACTGTCTGTTCAGTTCCTCTGCCCATTTTTTAATTGGGTTATTTGTTTTTTGTTTGTTGAGGCGTGAGAGCTCCTTATATATTCTGGACGTCAAGCCTTTATCGGATGTGTCATTTTCAAATATATTCTCCCATACTGTAGGGATCCTTCTTGTTCTATTGATGGTGTCTTTTGCTGTACAGAAGCTTTTCAGCTTAATATAGTCCCACTTACTCATTTTTGCTGTTGTTTTCCTTGCCCGGGGAGATATGTTCAAGAAGAGGTCACTCATGTTTATGTCTAAGAGGTTTTCGCCTATGTTTTCTTCCAAGAGTTTAATGGTTTCATGGCTTACATTCAGGTCTTTGATCCATTTTGAGTTTACCTTTGTATATGGGGTTAGACAATGGTCCAGTTTCATTCTCCTACATGTAGCTGTCCAGTTTTGCCAGCACCACCTGTTGAAGAGACTGTCATTTCGCCATTGTATGTCCATGGCTCCTTTATCAAATATTAATTCACCATATATGTCTGGGTTAATGTCTGGATTCTCTAGTCTGTTCCATTGGTCTGTGGCTCTGCTCTTGTGCCAGTACCAAATTGTCTTGATTACTATGGCTTTATAGTAGAGCTTGAAGTTGGGGAGTGAGATCCCCCCTACTTTATTCTTCTTTCTCAGGATTGCTTTGGCTATTCGGGGTCTTTGGTGTTTCCATATGAATTTTTGAATTATTTGTTCCAGTTCATTGAAGAATGTTGCTGGTAGTTTCATAGGGATTGCATCAAATCTGTATATTGCTTTGGGCAGGATGGCCATTTTAACGATATTAATTCTTCCTAGCCACGAGCATGGGATGAGTTTCCATCTGTTAGTGTCCCCTTTAATTTCTCTTAAGAGTGACTTGTAGTTTTCAGAGTATAAGTCTTTCACTTCTTTGGTTAGGTTTATTCCTAAGTATTTTATTTTTTTTGATGCAATTGTGAATGGAGTTGTTTTCCTGATTTCTCTCTCTGTTGGTTCATTGTTAGTATATAGGAAAGCCACAGATTTCTGTGTGTTGATTTTGTATCCTGCAACTTTGCTGTATTCCGATATCAGTTCTAGTAGTTTTGGGGTGGAGTCTTTAGGGTTTTTTATGTACAGTATCATGTCATCTGCAAATAGTGACAGTTTAACTTCTTCTTTATCAATCTGGATTCCTTGTATTTCTTTATTTTGTCTGATTGCCGTGGCTAGGACCTCCAGTACTATGTTAAATAACAGTGGGGAGAGTGGGCATCCCTGTCTAGTTCCCGATCTCAGAGGAAATGCTTTCAGCTTCTCGCTGTTCAATATAATGTTGGCTGTGGGTTTATCATAGATGACCTTTATTATGTTGAGGTACTTGCCCTCTATTCCCATTTTGCTGAGAGTTTTTAACATGAATGGATGTTGAACTTTGTCAAATGCTTTTTCAGCATCTATGGAGATGATCATGTGGTTTTTGTCTTTCTTTTTGTTGATGTGGTGGATGATGTTGATGGACTTTCGAATGTTGTACCATCCTTGCATCCCTGGAATGAATCCCACTTGGTCATGGTGTATGATCCTTTTGATGTATTTTTGAATTCTGTTTGCTAATATTTTGTTGAGTATTTTTGCATCTACGTTCATCAGGGATATTGGTCTGTAGTTTTCTTTTTTGGTGGGGTCTTTGCCTGGTTTTGGTATTAGGGTGATGTTGGCTTCATAGAATGAGTTTGGGAGTATCCCCTCCTCCTCTATTTTTTGGAAAACTTTAAGGAGAATGGGTATTATGTCTTCCCTGTATGTCTGATAAAATTCCGAGGTAAATCCATCTGGCCCGGGGGTTTTGTTCTTTGGTAGTTTTTTGATTACCTCTTGAATTTCGTTGCTGGTAATTGGTCTGTTTAGATTTTCTGTTTCTTCCTGGGTCAATCTTGGAAGGTTATATTTTTCTAGGAAGTTGTCCATTTCTCCTAGGTTTCCCAGCTTGTTGGCATATAGGTTTTCATAGTATTCTCCAATAATTCTTTGCATTTCCGTGGGGTCCGTCGTGATTTTTCCTTTCTCATTTCTGATACTGTTGATTTGTGTTGACTCTCTTTTCCTCTTAATAAGTCTGGCTAGAGGCTTATCTATTTTGTTTATTTTCTCGAAGAACCAGCTCTTGGTTTCATTGATTTTTGCTATTGTTTTATTCTTCTCAATTTTATTTATTTCTTCTCTGATCTTTATTATGTCCCTCCTTCTGCTGACCTTAGGCCTCATTTGTTCTTCTTTTTCCAATTTCGATAATTGTGACATTAGACCCTTCATTTGGGATTGCTCTTCCTTTTTTAAATATGGTTGGATTGCTATATACTTTCCTCTTAAGACTGCTTTTGCTGTGTCCCACAGAAGTTGGGGCTTAGTGTTGTTGTTGTCATTTGTTTCCATATATTGCTGGATCTCCATTTTGATTTGGTCATTGATCCATTGATTATTTAGGAGCGTGTTGTTAAGCCTCCATGTGTTTGTGAGCCTCTTTGCTTTCTTTGTACAGTTTATTTCTAGTTTTATGCCTTTGTGGTCTGAAAAGTTGGTTGGTAGGATTTCAATCTTTTGGAATTTTCTGAGGCTCTTTTTGTGGCCTAGTATGTGGTCTATTCTGGAGAATGTTCCATGTGCACTTGAGAAGAATGTATATCCCGCTGCTTTTGGATGTAGAGTTCTATAGATGTCTATTAGGTCCATCTGCTCTACTGTGTTGTTCAGTGCTTCCGTGTCCTTACTTATTTTCTGCCCAGTGGATCTATCCTTTGGGGTGAGTGGTGTGTTGAAGTCTCCTAGAATGAATGCATTGCAGTCTATATCCCCCTTTAGTTCTGTTAGTATTTGTTTCACATATGCTGGTGCTCCTGTGTTGGGTGCATATATATTTAGAATGGTTATATCCTCTTGTTTGACTGAGCCCTTTATCATTATGTAGTGTCCTTCTTTATCTCTTGTTACTTTCTTTGTTTTGAAGTCTATTTTGTCTGATATTAGTACTGCAACCCCTGCTTTCTTCTCACTGTTGTTTGCTTGAAATATGTTTTTCCATCCCTTGACTTTTAGTCTGTACATGTCTTTGGGTTTGAGGTGAGTTTCTTGTAAGCAGCATATAGATGGGTCTTGCTTTTTTATCCATTCTGTTACTCTGTGTCTTTTGATTGGTGCATTCAACCCATTAACATTTAGGGTGACTATTGAAAGATATGTACTTATTGCCATTGCAGGCTTTAAATTCGTGGTTACCAAAGGTTCAAGGTTAGCCTCTTTAGTATCTTACTGCCTAACTTAGCTCGCTTATTGAGCTGTTATATACACTGTCTGGAGATTCTTTTCTTCTCTCCCTTCTTGTTCCTCCTCCTCGATTCTTCATATGTTGGGTGTTTTGTGCTGTGCTCTTTCTAGGAGTGCTCCCATCTAGAGCAGTCCCTGTAAGATGTTCTGTAGAGGTGGTTTGTGGAAAGCAAATTCCCTCAGCTTTTGTTTGTCTGGGAATTGTTTAATCCCACCGTCATATTTGAATGATAGTCGTGCTGGATACAGTATCCTTGGTTCAAGGCCCTTCTGTTTCATTGTATTAAATATATCATGCCATTCTCTTCTGGCCTGTAGGGTTTCTGTTGAGAAATCTGACGTTAGCCTGATGGGTTTCCCTTTATAGGTGACCTTTTTCTCTCTAGCTGCCTTTAACACTCTTTCCTTGTCCTTGATCTTTGCCATTTTAATTATTATGTGTCTTGGTGTTGCCCTTCTTGGATCCTTTCTGTTGGGGGTTCTGTGTATTTCCGTGGTCTGTTTGATTACTTCCTCCCCCAGTGTGGGGAAGTTTTCAGCAATTATTTCTTCTAAGATACTTTCCATCTCTTTGCCTCTCTCTTCTTCTTCTGGGACCCCTATAATACGGATATTGCTCCTTTTAGATTGGTCACACAGTTCTCTTAATATTGTTTCATTCCTGGAGATCCTTTTGTCTCTCTCTATGTTAGCTTCTATGCGTTCCTGTTCTCTGATTTCAATTCCATCAATGGCCTCTTGCATTCTATCCATTCTGCTTATAAACCCTTCCAGAGTTTGTTTCATTTCTGCGATCTCCTTTCTGGCATCTGTGATCTCTTTCCGGACTTCATCCCATTTTTCTTGCGTATTTCTCTGCATCTCTGTCAGCATGTTTATGATTCTTATTTTGAATTCTTTGTCAGGAAGACTGGTTAGGTCTGTCTCCTTCTCTGGTGTTGTCTCTGTGATCTTTGTCTGCCTGTAGCTTTGCCTTTTCATGGTGATAGGAATAGTCTGCAGAACTGGGACGAGTGATGGCTGGAAGGACTTCCTTTCTTGTTGGTTTGTGGCCCTCCTCTCCTGGGAGAACAGCGGCCTCTAGTGGCTTGTGCTGCACAGCTGCGCGCAGACAGGGTTTCTGCTTCCTGCCCGGCTGCTATGGAGTTAATCTCCGCTGTTGCTGTGGGCGTGGCCTGGCTCGGGCAGCTACTCCAAAATGGTGGAGTCGCGTTGGAGCAGGAGCTGCTGGGAGGCTATTTATCTCTGTAAGGGGCCTGCCTGCTCCCTGCAGCCCAGGGGTTAGGGTGCCCAGAGATCCCGGATTCCCTACCTCTGGATTAAGTGACCCGCCCTGCCCCTTTAAGACTTCCAAAAAGCACCCGCCAAAACAAAACAACGACCACAAAAAAAAAACAAGAAAAAAAATTTTTTTTAATTAAAAAAAAAAAAAAATTTTTAATTAAAAAAAAAAAAGGTGGTCGTTCGTTTTTCTTTATTCTCCGGTGCCAGCCTCAGGCCTCTGCTCACCGGTCTTTCTGCCCTGTTTCCCTAATATTGGGGTCCCTGTCCCTTTAAGACTTCCAAAAAGCGCTTGCCAAAACAAAGCAGCAAAAAAGCAAAAAAAAAAAATGGTCGCGCGCTTTTCTTATTCCTCTGTCGCCCAGCCTCCAGTGCCTGCTCACTGTTCTTGCTGCCCTGTTTTCCCAGTATCGAGGGCCCTGCACTCTGGCCCGGATGGCTGGGGCTGGGTGTTCGGCAGCCCTGGGCTCCGTCTCCCTCCCGCTCTGCCTGCTCTTCTCCCGCTGGGAGCTGGGGGGAGGGGCGCTCGGCTCCCGCGGGGCCGGGGCTTGTATCTTACCCCCTTCGCGAGGCGCTGGGTTCTCTCAGGTGCGGATGTGGTCTGGATATTGTCCTGTGTCCTCTGGTCTTTATTGTGGGAAGGGTTGTCTTTGTTATATTTTCATAGATATATGTTGTTTTGGGAGGAGATTTCCGCTGCTCTACTCACGCCGCCATATTCCGCCCCCGCTCTGCATAATCTTATAGCAAAACATGACAAAAACATTTGCAGGCCTCTCTCCATGATGCACATAGATGTAAAAATCCTAAATAGAACAGCAATAAATCAAATCTGGAAACAAATAAGTGAAAAAATAGTGATGTGTCCACTCCAGAATTGTGTTTTTTTAACTTCCCTCCAGAAGTGTAAAGTTGATATTTTTAAATCAATCAATATAATTATTCCTGGGGCATTGTTTATTTTCCTCATGTGGTTAAAACTAACATTTCCAGGATATCTCACCTGGCTTTAGTGAATTTGCACATCGTCTGATGGAGAGAAGTTCATTTCCATATCCGTGGGTAATTACCTGGGCAACCAAGGATGTGTCTGAACCTGAGTTTAAAGGGAGGGGCTGGCTTGCTTGCCTGCTGGCTTCTTCAGGAGCAGATGAGAGAGATAGCCCTGGACTGTAGTTTATAAGCAATAAACAGGTTTTAAACTTTTATTTCTCCCTTTGACTGATTTCGGGTTTTAGAGGTATTTTTCCTCTGGATTTCCTCTCCCCAGACTTACACCTTGGTTCTTGTCCCCGCTGCAACAAAGAATTGAAGGGTGGAGACACAAGTAGTGAAGCAAAGTTAAAGTTTTATTTAAAGTTACCTAAAAAGAGGAAAAAGTACAGGCAACCTCAGGGAGAAGAGGCACCCTGTAAGTTTGAGAAAACGTTTAAGGCTATGCACTTAGCAAGTGTGGGCAACCTCAGAGAGAGGAACACACTGAAAGATTGGGGGTTTCCTCCTTTTAAAGATTTTTCAGGAATGTGACAAAGGGCTGGGGGGGGTGGACTTGTTAAGTGAGCTCAAGATGCTTATTTTTGATGAAGCATTGTTTCTTACCAGTCCTCCCTGTAATTCTGCAAAATTAGCTTAACACAAGAAATTTACTTCTCTGGTTCCCTCCCAGGATAGCAGCTGCCTGGTCTGGGAACATATCAATCAAGATGCCTGCCCGGACTCCAAGGTGGGCTGAGTCATTAATAGTCTTAAGTTAAGAATTCTTTGTTGCAGCGGGGACAAGAACCAAAGTTAAGAATCTTCTTAACTTCTTGGGTTTTAAAATGCAATTTTAGCTTTAAGGTGGAATCTTCCTGTATTATGCTGTTTATCGCTGGGCCTTTTAGCAGGCTAAAGTAAATCTTACAATGGCATGATCTAATTGACACAATGAAGACATAGGCTGTGCTGAGATACTTTTCTTTATCTGGGGAATATTCAAACATTCCAGGCCAAGTTGCTTCTGGCCTTTTGAGCTCAACTGATTAACTCATTTACTCTGAGTCTTTTCTGGCTCTCTAGTTTTAACTGGTTAACTCTGAGTCCCTTGTAGTGGGCTTTACTGGCTTTAATTCTGTTTTCCTCATATCTGTGTTCCTGCTCATATCTGTTTTCCTGCCTAACATTCCTATTAATAGGATAATTAATGAAAACTATGTGGGTCATAAAAAAATCTGAGGACACAGAAAATAATTTTATGAAATTAAGCATCTATTCTTGATAAAACACTGAATCAAATGAAAAATAGAAAGTAAACAAGTTCTCTGATAAAGATAGTTACAAAAATTCCTAGCAAACATACTTCAATAGTGAAATGTTAAGAATGTTACATGAGATTTATAATAAGAAAATTATGTAAACTCTCATCACTTCAGCCCACAATTACAGTGGAGCCTGAACCAGTGCAAAAAATCTACCTAGTATAAGATCTGACCATTGGTTTTTCTTTTTTGTAATGCAAGTGTTATGGAAAAAACCTGAAAAACCTGGACTGGATCTGCTGACAGAAGAACCAAGCAGCACTCACAAGTTCTGGAGTGTTAAGATTTATTTTACACCAGCGGGCTCAGAGGGAGTAATCTCCCAAGGTCTGAGCCCTGGACAAAGGCAAGGGAGCACTATATACCTTTCTGCTTCCATATCTGCAGCATTTCTACATGCACAGCAAGCAAGGGGGAGTGAGTTTTGGGAGTGCAAGCCTGATGGAGGAGGGAGTGAAGGGGAGACGGAACCAGGAATTTATGCTGACTTTGCTAAAGAAGAGAAGCAGAAGGGAGCCACCTGGACTAGGTTGCTGACCTTGTAAATATTTCCCTATCACTACCCCTTCTGATGCCCCTTTAAACACTTCATTTTCAGGGAACATCATCCTGATTTATGACAGACCGATAGCCTTGCAGAGCCAGTATATGAGTGGTGGCGCGATTTGTAACAGTGTTTTCTATGAACTTTATGAGGGCATTTAGTACACAGGGGCCAATAGTGATGAGGAGGAGAATGGAGATGAGGGGCCCAGCCAGAGGAAGTAACCAGGAGAACCATTGGCTGAGTTCCCAGATCCCCACTGTCTCTAACTCCTTTCTCCTTTTTAATATGCTTTCTTTCAGTTCTTTGATTTTTGTGGTCACTATTCCTGATTGGTTCACATAATAACAGCACTCTTCCCCTAGGAATACACAGGTTCCTCCCTTTTCAGCCCTGAGCAGCTCTAGGGCTCCTCGGTTTTGGAGCATGACTGCCACAAGCAAATGAATCTGACCTTGCAGGGAAGGGAGGGAGTCTGCAACCGTTTCCATGTCCTCGTTTAATTCTTTAGAAAGTTTGTGAGCCACGAGCCTAAACTAGCTGCCCCGGCTCCAATTCCTGCAAGTGTTCCCATACCCAACAAAACCATGCTTAGAGCTGCCCACTTTTGTATCCTTGGAAAGGGACCGAGAGCTTGTTCAAGCTCTTGGTCAGACCAGAATGCATAAACCTGTCCAGCTCATCTGGAGGCATCAGGAGATGGTACCTATGCACAGGAGAAAAATTCCTGGTGTGTAGGGAGGCACAATAATTCTGATTGATTGGTGGTGTAGTTTTTGGAACACAACTGGGTTGGGACAGAGCCATAGCTAATGTTGCCTGCCTTTGAGTTGGTCAAGCACGTTATGTTGTCTGCGGTGGGTTGGAGCTGGATACTGTAGGCTACCGGACCAATTAGTTCGGTTTGGTTCTGAGCTATGTTATTTTTGGTTGCCTGAGTGGAACTCCAGTATGGGGGCACTGGGGTTCCAATACAGGCCCTGTGGGTTAAGGGCAAGCAAAGCCAGCAGGCTTGTACCTGGCTGCTGATGTTTCATATTAACTCATAGGCTGCTGTAATGACCTGGCTGACCTGGTGGGTAGGCACCAGGGTCTGAGTTAGTTGGAGTCCTGTGAGGTCACTATTGTGGTAAGGTGGCTCCTTAGTCAGTGCCTTTAGGGCCTGCTTGACCTTTTCATCACTGTCCCTGCATGCTTGATCCTGGACTACCCCCCATCAGACATTCTAATGTGGGTGAGGTAGGTCCAGCAGACAGTGGATCTCTTTCTTCCCCTAACTGCATAGTCTGAGTCCCATTTATTTATTGTTACAGTCCAGTACTTTTTCCTGTCTTTAAGGCAAAGGATGACCCTGTTCTTATCATAACATTTACCAGGCACTGAACCCAGTCCCTCATTTGTCTGACTCTATGCAACCACACTGAGGTTCCCTGGGAATGAGGGGGAGGAAGGGAAGGGCAAGAAGGTATAAAAATAACATCACGGAGTGGTAATGGGGAGATGCAGGCTGAGGCTTCAGTATAGTTAGGAGAACCAAGTAAGCACACCAAACAACCTACGAGTACCCAATAGACAATAGAAAGGGCAACTTTTTGAGTAATCGTTCAGCCCAGGCGAGCAAAAGCAGAGAGCCCAATGACCAGGATAAGAGATACCACTCTGATGAGGGGCAGTAGCCATGGCACACAGGTGTTCATTAGTCAGAGGGTAATCGTTGGATGTGGAGGCGGAGAGGATTCTGGAGGTCTGGCTGGGCTTTCCACTGATATATTTCTTCATCTGAATTATGGGCCTTTTTCACTCAGAAATGATGGACCCATGGAGTGATGCCTGCAACTTTGAGGGCAGTAGTAGTGGTTACAACAACAATGTGAGGGCCAGTCCACTGAAGTATGAGGGGGTCCCTTTTCCAAACTTTGACCCAGATTGAGTCCCCAACCTAGAAGGAATGTACTGGGGTCCCTAAGGAGATCAGGGCTCTTTCTATGGTGTATTGTTGCAGCTTATTTAGAGTGGCTCCCAAGGCTTGGAGCTGTTCTCTTGCTCCCTTATCTCCTGCCTGGCATAAGTTCCCTGGGAGGCTTCCTAGACATAGGGGAGGGCATCCATACACTAATTTAAAAGGGGAAAAGCCTTGAGTCCCAAGTGTGCAGAGAGCATGCAGGAGATCCAGGGGCAGTAGGTCTGGCCATAGGAGGCCAGTTTCTTGGCAAAACTTAGCTAGGGTTCCCTTGAGGGTATGATTCACTTGCTCTACTTTCCCTGAACTTTGTGGTCTGTATGCAGTGTGGAGTTTCCAGGTAATGTTGAGAGATTTAGTTAAAATCTGTACTGCACCTGCTACAAAGGCAGGTCCATTCTCACTGTGAATTATAGATGGTAGGCCAAACCAGGAGAAAATTTCTGTCAGGAGGACTTTGGCTACTTACCAGCTTCATTCTGTCCTGGTTGGGAAGGCTTCAACCCACCCAGGATATGTACACACTATTACTAGGAGGTATCTGAGTCTTCTCCTTGGCTGGACATCTGTGAAGTCTAGCTCAAAGTCTTCAAAAGAGGCAACTCCAGCTCTTTGGACCCAGGTAGGGGTCGTGGTGCATGCAGATCGAGTGTTATTTCTGGCACAAGTTACACACTGCTCACTTACTGCTCAGCATAATGCTGGCAACTGGCTGATATAATATTGCTTTTTGAGGAGGGCTTCCAGTTCAGTTTTTTCTAGGTGGGTGAGCTGATGGCATTTGCTGACTAGATGCCTTCCAGTTGCAGTTGGGATGAAGATGCATCTGTCAGGCAGCATCCACCATCCTTTTTCAGTTAGGGTGGCTCTTTCAGCCATGACCCAGTCCTTCTCCTTTTCAGTGTACCTGGGTGGAGGGGCCTCCACCAGGGGTGTTAGGGCCATAGTGAGGGAAGGGGCTTTACCTGTCTCCTTACTAGCTGCTGCTCTAGCTGCTTCATCCGCCAGCCAGGTCCCCTGTGTTATAGGGTCATGTCCCTTTTGGTGTCCTTTGCAATGCAGAATTGCTACTTCCTTTGGGAGCCAGACAGTCTCGAGGAGTTTTAGTTTATCTTCCTTGTTCTTGATTGCTTTTGCTACTGCTGTGAGACCTCTTTCCTTGTAGATTGCCCCATGTATGTGTACAATGGCAAAGGCATATCGGGAGTCTGTAGATGTTGGCTTCACTTGCTCTCTCTGATGGCGAGGGCTTGAATTAAGGCATGCAGTTCAGCCGATTGTGCTGACCATCTGGCTGGCAGGGCTTTGCTTCTAAGACCTCAGTGGCAGTAGTTATTGCATAACCTGCTCTGTGGATACCCTCCTGTAGATAACTGCTGCTGTCACTGAACAGTGTGAGTTCTGGATTTTGTATTGCTTTATCTTGCAAATCTGGACAACTTGCGTAGACTTCGTCAGTTACTTCAGAGCAGTCATGATCTGGCTTCCCATCTTTGGTGGGGAGGAAAGTTGCTGGATTCAGTGTCCATACTGTTTCAAGACTAACCCAAGGGTTTTCACAGAGGAGCCCTTTGATATTGTGCCAGCTGGGAATTGGAGAGGAAGCGGTATCCCTGCATATTCATGAGGGACACAACAGCACAGGGAACCTTGAGATTTAGGTCTTGTCCCAGGGTGAGTTTATCTGCTTCCTTAATGAGTAGAACTGTGGCTGCCAGGGCCCTGAGGCAGGGTGGCCATCCTGCTGCAACCAGGCCCAGTTTCTTTGACAGGTACACAACTGGCCACTGCCAGGGCCCAACAGTCTGTGTGAGAACCCTGAGGGCCACCTTTTACTTTTCATGTAGAAAGAAATTGAAGGGTTTTTCTATATCTGGCAGGCCTAGGGCTGGTGCCTGTCCTAAAGCAGCCTTTATTTCCTGGAAGGCAGCTCTTGCCTCTTCTGTCCAGATAGGGGCCTCTCGGTCTGGTCCCCCCAGGAGGCTATAGAAGGGTCTTGCCATTGCCGAGAACCCAGGAATCTATGTTCTGCAGAACCTGTCAGCCCCCAGGAACTCTAATATGCCTTTCTTTGGGCCTGGGGTAAGGAGATAATGACCTTTTCCCTTTCCACCCCAAATGCCCTTTTTCCCTGGGGGAGGAGGAAGCCGAAGTCCCGGACTTGCTGCTGGCAGATTGGTGTCTTCTTCCATGAGGCTCAGTATCCTGAGTCTGACAGGAGTTGCAGGAGGGCCTTTGTGCCTTTTGCACAATTTTCCTGGGTGTCACTGGCAATTAGGAGGTCATCTATGTACTGTACATCTATGTGCAGTACATGGCTTCCCTTGGAAAGCTGGCAAGGTCTGCAGCCAATGCCTCTCCAAAGAGAGTAGGTGGGTTCTTGAACCCTTGTGGAAGCCAGGTCCATGTTGACTGCATCTGCTGCCCTGTGTCCAGTTCAGTCCACTAGAAGGCAAACAAGAGCTGGCTTTGGGGGGCCAGCCGGAGGCAGAAAAAGGCATCTTTTAAGTCTAGACAAGTGAACCATCTGGCAGACCCTCAGATCTGGCTGAGGAGGGTGCACGGGTTTGGGACCACCAGGTGTAAAGAAACAGTCACTCTGTTAATGGCTCGCAGGTCCTGAACAGGCCAGTACCCTCTTCCTGGCCTTTTGACTGGTAGAAGTGGGGTGTTCCAGGGTGACTGACACTCAATTAGAATGCCTGCCTCTCTGAGTCTGATCAGGCATTCCTGGATGCCTGCTCTCGCCTCTTGTCTTTGTGGCTGGGCCCCTGGAGTCAATTCTACAATGTAAAGGGCTCAGTTATGAGCAAGTCCAGGTGGGTTGTCTTCAGCCCATACCAAGGGGAAGGCAGCTCTGAATGCAGGTGGGTTATCTGAGAGGGTCTGAGCACAGAATAGCCTCCACTCCTCTTCCCTGGGTGTGGTTATTGCCAGTACAAGGGACCCTGATTTTTCTTGGCCTGGGTTTAGTTTGAGGCTGGTGCATCCAATTGGTTCAAAAATTACTTGGGCTCCTAGCTTTGAGAGTATATCTCAGCCTGGGAGGGGAACGGGGCACTCGGGCAGGTAGAGAAACTCATGTCGGACCTTGTGGCCTCCAAGTTCACATTGGCAGGCTTGGCAAAAGTGTTGCTGGACTGCTGATGTCCCAGTGGCTCTGAGAATAGTTACAGTCTTTTTACTGAAAGGGGCTACAGGGAGGGTGACCACAGAGTGTTCTGCCCCTGTGTCAATCAAGTTATGTTTTGGCCCCCCACTTTCATTTTGACTGTGGGCTCATGGGGGCCAAGCATGAGACAGCCTGGCCCTTGTCAGTCTGAGTCTGTTTCTACCAGGCCATGATCCTTTCCCCATGAGGCTCCTTCCAGTAGCAACTGGTCTTCAAGTCTTTGCCTTGGTTGGGGCATTTGCTTTTCCAATGTTCCTTTTCTTTACAGTGAGCACACTGGTCCCTAGTTGGGGGGGTCCTAGACTTCCCCTGTCTTGGTGGCTGGGTTTTCTCTGCATTTGGTCATCCCTTTCTTTTAGGGCACCTGCCAGGAGGCTGGCCTTTTTCTTCATTCTTCTTTCAGCCTCTCTGTCAGCCTGAACTTCTCTGTTTAGATATACTCTGTTGGCAATTTCAATCAGTTGGGTGATATCCATCCTGGCAAAGCCTTCAAGTTTTTGGAACTTTCATCTGATGTCTGGGGTGGCTTGAGCTACAAATGAGGTATTGACCATTTGTTGACTCCCTGGTGACTCTCAGGATTGAAGGGGGTGTAGATGCAATGAGCTTCACACAGTGTTTCATACTAGTTCCGAGGAGACTCTCTTGGTTGTTGAGTGACTGAAGATACTTTGGTCATGTTCATAGGCTTTTTAGACCCGGATTTAATCCCCTGGAGGAGGACATCTTGATATTGGTGGATCTTGTGCTGTCCGTCAGGGGCGGTGAAGTCCTGCTCAGGACGCTCCTCAGGGACAGAGATTTTAGCCCATGCACCCTGATCAAGTACCCTGGCTGGTGTGTGCTCTTCCAGGTATTGGCAGGTCCCTTTCTTCTGTGTTAAACAGGGTGCAGAGAAGCTGTTGGCAGTCTTCCCAGATCAGCCGATGGATTTGGAAGTGGGATTCCATAAAATCAACCAAGGCTTGCGGCTTCTCTGAGTATGACGGGGTGCTGTGTTTCCAATTGATAAGGTCAGTCGTGGAGAAAGGTTGGTAGTAAAGCATGGACCAGCCTGGCTGGGTGGTCCCGTCCCCACCACACCTCTCAGGCTCCTATTTGTCTTGCACTGGCATCTGAAAGGTGCTTGCTTCTGGCCGAGGGTGCAGTGTGGCTGTTTGTCTAGGGGAGAGTGGGTCCACTGGTTCTGGAGGTGGCAGGGAGGCTGACAGCGGCAGGGTGTCTGGGGCTGGGGGGCTGGAGACACATAAGGTAGGGGCAATATTAGTTCTTCCTCTGGTCACCAGCAAGAATTTGCGAAGGCTCAGGCTTATGTTGATACTTTGTAGGCTTCTTTGTTGAGGTGACTAAGACCCTACCCTGTCCCTGCCTGATGCAAGTAAATTGCACCCAAGGGGGAAGGGTCTGGGTGATTCCTAACCAGGAGTCAATATATGGGAACTGGTCAGGATGACCTGGATCGCCAGTAATGACCTGCCAGACCAGGTGGACTTTTGGGACATCTAGGGCCCTTTCTGGAGGCCATCTGACACTGAAGGTGGGCCATTCAGATTCACACAGGGTTTTTAACTTGCTGGGAGTTAATTTTACTATGTAGTCTCCTGAAAATCCCTTCCTGAAATTTTTGATCATGGTATCAAGAACTGTGGGTTTGCTGTGCCCTGATCCCATGACATGTTTGTGAAATGGTGCTGTGACAACAGACAAGGGAGGGGATGCCCCCTTCAGAGTGGAGATCAATCAGATGCCTGTCCATTCACACTCCTCTCAGAGACTTTGGCCAGCCTTGACTAAGGTGCACCTGTATAAGTCCCGGGTCAGGTCAGCTGAAGCTAAGTCACTGTTATGTCCTGGTGGCCGGCTGTGAATACTGTGAAGGGTCCACTCAGATTCCATGGTGCAGGCCATGGAATCACAGATTTAGTGCAAAATGAATGGCTTCAGCCACTCTACGTACTCACTCACACACTCAGACCAGAGTTTAAACATTCCCTCCCGGGAATCCCTACCTGTGAGACTTTTAAGAAGTCTCTGGGAGGTGATCAGGGTGGGATCAGCCAATGGGTGGGAACTGGCTGGGTTAGGGGTCCCGGGGCCTTACCATAATCTGACATCAGAACCAGGTCCTCACCTGCCAAGCTTCCCTGAGTCTGGTGGGAAAAGCAGAGCGGGGCTGGCCCAGAATGACTGGACTGGAGACTGCCAAGGGATCAGGCAGGGCACGCCTTCTCCATAGGATCGCCTGTTTCATCACTGCCCTGTCGTTGCCCCAAACTGGTGGCAACAAAGGGCCAGCGCGGTTGGGTTTCCCGATCAGAGAACCAAATGTTACGGAAAATACTGAAAAAAACCTGGGCTGGATCACTGACAGAAGAACCAAGTGGCACTTGGAGGTCTTGGAGTGTTGGGGTTTATTTTACACTGGTGGGCTAAGAGGGTTGTAATCTCCCAAGGTCTGAGTCACCAACAAAGGCAAAGGGAGCAATATAATATCTTTCTGCTTCCTTATCTGCAACATTTCTACATGCACAGCAAGCAAGCAAGGGGTGTGAGTTTTGGGAATGAGTGCCTGGTGGAGCGGGGAGTGAAAGGGAAGGGAAAACAGGAGTTTCTGCTGTCTTTGCTAAAGAAGAGAAGCAGAAGGGAGCCACCTGGACTAGATTGCTGACCTTGTAAACAGTTCCCTATCACAAGTACCTGATTTACATTTTGATTGCCAAGCATCTACTTCAAAGATGGCTGTCTCAAATAAATACTTTGTCATCCTCAGGACTAGATTAATAGCCAGCTGTTCCTCCCCCAACCTTTGTTTTAGAGATCTTGGTTGATTTCATAACTATTTGGGCCACTTGTTTTCTCTCTTCCTGTGCTTTAAATTCCACTGTCATGTTTTATGTTCACCAATAAAGTATAAGCCATGAAACTCTAGGCCCCCATTCCCCATGCCAATAAAAGCAGGACCCCAGAATGCGGGAGCTTTCTCTACCCTTCATCTCTCTGTATGGCCTCAAATGTGCCAAGTAATTTCCATGTTACAAGTAATAAGGCTTTTTCTCCCCCCAAAGTTTCCTGATGGTTATTGTTGAAGATATCTTTCAATCATAATAAGAATTACAAGCGCCCATCCAGCCTGGCATTTGTTATTGACAAGTTGAGTCTGGGGCACATCAGTAAGTGTAACAAAACACATAGGTTAGAAATAGGGAGAAAGAAGCTGGTATTACTTATGGAGGTGTGTTTGGTACAAAATAGGGCCTGAAGATTACTTACTAGAAATAAAAGTAACCTTAGCAGTTTTTCAGGAAATAAGTCAATATAACTTGATTTTCATGTATCAGTAACAAAGGTTTAGAAAAAGGTAACATAAATGCTAATCACATTAGCAAAAATTAATAAATACTTATGAATAAATCTAATGCAATATATATATATATCACTTATCAGAAAAGTATAAAACAATTTTGAGAAAAAAATGAAGACCTTAATTAACTAAAGCCTGTTTTCTTGGATTAGAAGATCTGATAATCTAAAATGTTCAATTCCATCAAAATTGGTCTACAGATTTAATACATTCTCAATAAATGTGCCAATATATATTTTGATGGAAATTGATAAGTTGGTTCTAAAATTTATAAATAAATACAAAGAAATGTATAGCCAAGATATAAGCTAAGAAAAAGAATGCATTGGGAAGTCATGCTCCTACTAAGCAATGTGGAAGTAATGATAAACCAGATATTGGTTTTTGCCTTTACAGAGCTTAGTATGGAGACTTGAATCCCGTTGTGCTTAAGAAGTGATTACTGAAAAACATAACTAATAAATAACTCTATTCAGTGAAAAGCGGCAAGCACCATACAGCAAAAGGACCTGGTACTGCACTGAATTCCAGAGTTCTATGTGGATGACCCTAATGAAGCAGAGATTTCAATATTCCTCTGGGTTAATTATCATGAATTCATTCTCATATGCTCGTTTGAGAAGAGAAAACCATTATATTTGAAAGAAAGGATTGGTAGTAGTGGATAGAATTAGGAACACATTTCTACAATTTCCAGGATCACAATCATATGCTCTCGGCACAGCTGTGATTAAGGTCTATTTAATTCATTTTATCTCTGGAGATCCAGTAGACTTTGACATCAGTCCCTAATTTTTCACCCCAGGAGAAACCAGAAACATTAATAGAGATGGTTGAAGTAATCAAGCTTCATTATTCATGGAATCAAAGATTTTCAAGACCTGAGGTCCATGGAAAATCAAAATTGTATCATCTGTAGTCAGAATAAGTTTGACCTTCGGATAGAGTTGGTAACTCTTTGCAGGTGAGGGATAAACTAAAGACAGCAAGAATTAAAATCACAGAAACACAAAGAGAAATAAGAAAGATAGAAGCAATAAAAGGACTAGTAAGAAAAAGAAAATTATATGGTGAAAAGACACAAATTCAGGTAAAGCAAAATAGAAAGAAATGACAACAGAGAGACTAATAGGAAGGATAAAGATGTTTAGAAAGTAAATTGCAGAGACAGAGAGGAAGGCACAGAAATAGAAACAGAAGAAGAATATGACTTTACCTACAATGGAATAAAGTTGAGGCAGAGAAAGACAAAATGAAAGTGAATCATTTGGGAACAGGATCTTGGTTGCATGCTTAAGCATTCATATTGATATAATTGGTTTCTGTATAAATTTGAGGTAAGTGTTAATTTGTTAATTACAAATAAATAGTGGGTGGATTTTGACATACTTTGTGTTAATATACAAGGGCTGAAGAGAGTAAAATAGAAGGACAATATATCATTTATGTGCCAGGGAAAAATAAGTGTTAGAGGTTAACAACTTTGAAATGCATGACATATCATAATCCTATTCCAGTGTTCTTCAGCAATTTTAAAATAAGCTGGTCAGTGGAAGGTAGTTGTTGAGCACTGCAGGTAAGGCACTGAAGTAGTTGTAATTAAATGGTCTTCTTATCCTCAGTGATTCTCCCCTAATTACTTGGGATAAGTGAATGTGTGACATGAGTCTTTTCATGCCTCTGTCCTTTGAAACAGTCCTGTCATTAGTCCCAGTCTCTCCTTACTGTATCTTTTTCACCTTATGATGATTAAATTGTGTTAAAAGAAACAAAGAATCCTAAAGAATCATTGTTAATATTCTTTATTAACATAGAGTCCAAAGAAAACAGAGAAAGGACAACAGAAAAGGGACTGAAAAAACGTGAGAGATGTGACAGATGATCAGTAAGAGAGAAGGGTAAGAGAATAAAACAGGGATATTCCTTCCTGCCATAATTGTGTCTCTGTGGTCAGGCCTACTGCTGAGGTTTTCTAAGTGTCAGTCTGCATTTAGAGGACAAAGCAGTGAGAAAGATGTTTCTAAAGAACAGTGATCCACTTAATTTTCTGCAAGTTATCTGAGAATTGAAGAAAATGTGATTTATATTAAGGTTGCAAGAATTAAGAAAGAATAGATTAATTTCCTAACCTGGGATAAAATAGACAACTTTTGTGGCCACAATATAATCTTTGCATGTGTGTGCGTGTGTGTTTCTATATGCTTCAATGTTAATATCTAGAGTGTTTTGATGAGCTGAACTTTAGAACAGGAACTGGAATAAAAGTTTCTGAGTGAGAAAGAAGAAAAAAGAAAGCCAGCTAGGGACTTTGGTAGATTTTGAAGACTAGATAGAAAAATATTTATTGGAGGTAAAGAAAACCTAATTCATCAAACAAGTATTCTGCATGGACATGCAGAGCATGGTGAACAAACAGACTGCATGGTTCAAGACAAGGGCTCAGTGAAAGCTAATTTGGATTGCTAGCAGCTGGAGAAGAGCCCTGGGGAGGAGTCTGACTCAGAGGACAGGAACGCCTGGACCTGCGGAAAAAGGGGAGAAGTGACAAGTTGGTCTTATTACATGGAGAGGACGGCTTGGTATTTCCTTCTGTTCTTAGGATAAATATTCTAAGCCAAAGTTCTCTTTGGAATTACAGATTGTTCAGCCTGAGAACTTCCAGTTGTCACACTATAAAAGGAGGTGAGAATTAGTCTTGAGGGGTAAAAAGATTTTATGAAATAAAAGAAACAATGAAAGGTCAGTGCTAGAAAGACCGAGCCCATGATAAATCCAAGGCTACATTTGAAAAGACCTTTACTTCAGGGCAGGGCTGAAATCTGTTAGATGTTTAAGAGTTCAGAGACTAAGTGTCTACAAGGCAGGAGTGGGGAGATGCTGAGACACTGTGGCAGAGATGTCTGAAGCCTATGAGGCCTAGACAAGAAAGGGTGGGTTAAGTGGGAATTTTCTCAAGGATAGTCAACGGAGTTAGACAAAGCTACAGTATGGGAACCAGAGAGCCAAAGTGGCAGAGAATTCCATAGGACTTTGCTGCTAGGCCCAGTGCCATCTGCCCAGGGTATGACCGCTGTAGCATTAGCAGGTCAATCACAATGATTGCTGAGGGAAAGCCAGACATTAGACTTACAGTTTGAAAAGGGAAAAGGAACTTGGTTGTTTCTAAGAGGCACTGATGGTGAATGCTTAGGGGTGCATTTCTGGGATTGCTACAGGTTCATGGAGATAGGTGCAAATAGGTTATAAAATGGGGGGAAAACCACATTTAATATTCAGGTTGAATATTTTTAAAAATGTGATTATAAGCAGCATTTTAAGAGAAAAAAAAGCAAGAAATGACAAAGAGAAATGAAATGAATATTACCCAGTATGACTAATTTAAGATACATAATATATAACAAATATCTGAGCTCAAAATGTTTTTTTAAATTATTTTCATGGAAGGCAAACAGGAAGAGCTTTAATAGTAAACTATGAACTGTGTTCATTTTTCCCCTTACTGTGAGGAGTGTAGATCGAGGAGGAGTTACTATATTAAACAGCTAAAAAATATGCAAGCATGCTGGCCTTATGGAGCTTTTTACTCTTTTTTATAACCTCTTTTCATGTAATGGGGTTTTGTTTTTTATTATTAAAACATTGAATATTTCTAATTTTCAAATATATAAATTATTACAGATAAATATGAAGGGAAATTATGTTGGCTCCTTGGGACTAATTAAGTCATCATGAATTAAAAGATAGCCCCTACAAGCAATAAATGGTAAACTCAAGAACATTACTGACAGAAATGTAGACGAATCCATAGACATATACTCTGACTTTCTTTCAATTTTCATTTTTATATGGTAAATATTTCTTCCTCTACTATTTGGCTGCTTAAATATTTTAGTGCCTTCAATGCAAATCTATCAAAGTTCTTGTCAGATATGACCAGATTTATGTGGTACACACTTTTGTTCCAGAATTGGTGCTTTTACTACCAGGAAATGTTCTTATGAAAGAACCTCCTTCCTTCCTCTGTGAGATCAGATAAAAGATGTATCCTGATTGCACTGCTTATGCTCACAGGGAGTGACTTTGAGGGATAAAGAAGGTAACAGAGAACATTTTTCACTTTTTCCCAAAGGTCACCATGGTGGTTTGGAGTGACAATAATACTATGGAGCCCATATTTTTTCTGAGGGGTTTTCCTGGACTGGAGTATGTTTATTTGTGGCTCTCAATCCCATTCTGTCTTGCATACTTGGCAGCATTTGTTGGTAATGTTACCATCATCTTTGTCATTTCGATGGAGTCTTCCCTCCACCAGCCCATGTATTACTTCCTTTCCGTCTTGGCAATGTCTGACCTAGGTATGTCTCTGTCCACACTTCCTACCAAGCTTTCTGTGTTATGGTTGGATGCTCGAGAGATCTCAGCGACTGCTTGCTATGCTCAGCTCTTCTTCATCCACACATTCACATTCCTGGAGTCCTCAGTGCTGCTGGCCATGGCCTTTGACCGTTTTGTCGCCATCTGCATCCCACTGCACTACACCACCATCCTCACCAACAGTGTAATAGGCAAGATTGGTTTGGCCTGCTTGCTAAGAAGTGTGGGAGTTGTACTGCCCACACCTTTGCTATTGAGACATTGTCACTACTGCCATGTCAATGCCCTCTCCCATGCGTTCTGTTTGCACCAGGATGTTCTGAAATTATCCTGTTCAGATGCCAGGATCAACAGCGTTTATGGACTATGTGTAGTTATTGCCACGCTGGGTGTGGATTCAGTCTTCATACTTCTTTCTTATGTCCTGATTCTGAATGCAGCACTGGGCATTGCATCTCATGAAGAGCGGGCAAAGGCACTCAACACATGTGTATCCCATATCTGCGTCGTGCTCATCTTCTTTGTGCCAGTTATTGGTGTGTCAATAGTCCATCGCTTTGGGAAGCATCTGTCTCCCATAGTCCACATCCTCATGGCTGACATCTACCTGCTTCTTCCCCCAGTGCTTAACCCTATTGTCTATAGTGTCAGGACGAAGCAGATACGTCAAGGAATTCTCCACAGGTTTGGACTAGGGAGGAGGCTTTAAGAAACTTCCATCCTCCAGTGTTCCCACTGCAAAATCTTGTGGAAGCTATTTGAATAGATGAAAAGTAAAATATGTGGGGCCTGTTCATCTGGTTAAATTTCTAATTCTTCACTTCCTAGACATGTGATTTTAGATTAATTATTAACCCTTACAAGAGTCAGGTTTTTTGTAGCCAAATTGTGATAAATATGGCCTTTTCTATTTTCAAAGACTTATAAAATTAAGACAATGTTTGTGAAATAGGTTGTTTTTGAAAACTGTGTGATTTGTTAATATTGTTATTTTTATTGATGATAAATAGCAGTAACTCTCCTTGTGAAATGTAACTGTGCATGTAGTTTCTCATGTTTATGATCTAAAACCCAGAAATCTCTTTTTCTAGTACATTTGCCTATATTTTGTTATTTATGCCAAAATGTCATAACATTTTATGAAAAGATTTCTGGCACAAATTTGAGTTGAGTTGAGTTCCTGGTCTGACGTTGAACTGTTACCGTGACTGCTGGACTAAGTTTTCACCTCATCACTAGGCAGATGTGTCTTTTCTCCCATTGCCCTTGTAGATCTATCAGTTTCAATTTACCAGCAAATACTGAGGCAGAAACATGGGGGTTGCTCAAGAAAACTTGATATCTAAACATCTGGGCAAATGTAAAGATAGCCTGTTCAGTACTATATAGCACAAAATTTCATGTGAGTGGGTTGGGAGTTGTGCACAATACTCACCCTCATCTTTTAATAATATTTTCTAATTCTAAGTGTCAGTGTAGAATTTTAACATCATGTCTTTTTCAGTTTATTGTTGATAACCCATTGCATTTTTCTTCTTCACTAACATGACTTATACATATGCTTTCATTGGTGATATTTTATCATTTCATACATATTCACCTCAGCTGTATTGCAAACTTTTTGGGCATGGGTCATGTCTGTTACACTAGCCTGTGGGGCTGGTCTCTCCCAGCCATAATGAGTACTCATGAAATAGTTGTAAGTGTAAATGCTATTGCCTATTTACTCACCCAAGAGAAATATACTGAGGAACATGAAGTACCTATTATGGCAGTTATTTCTTTAAATACTGTGGATGTATAAAAAATGGAATGGATGGTCTTAATCGAAGAATCAATGTTTAATAGTGGATACATATAAAGATAGGAAAATGAACATGTTATCATTGAAATAAATAAACAGTACAATATTATTATTAAAAAGTGATCAATTCAGTTGAGATTTAGGAATCAGAGATTGGAGTAACTGACACTTTAGCTGTGCCTTGTCAGACTGTTATGGAAAATACTGAAAAAAACCTGGACTGGATCACTGAGGGAAGAACCAAGCAGCACTCAGAGGTCTTGGAGTATTGAGGCTTTATTTCATACTGGTGGGCTCAGAGGGGAGTAATCTCCCAAAAGTCTGAGCCCCAAACAAAGGCAGGGGGAGCAATATATCTCTTTCTGCTTCCTTATCTGTAACATTCCTTCATGCACAGCAAGCGAGCAGGCAAGGGGGAGAGAGTTTAGGGAGTGAACCTTGGGAACTGGTGCTCAGCTGAGCGGGAAACCAAGGGAGTGTTTTTTTGTTTGTTTGTGTTGAGCTGGGGGTGAGACAGAGCGGAGCAACTCGGGCTAGATTGCTGTCCTTGTAAATCTTTCCCTATCATTCCCTCCTCTGATGCCCCTTTAAACACTTTGTTTTAGGGAGGATCATCTCCCTGGTTTATGACAGGGTCATAGTGGCTCTGCATATACATGAGCTGTATGGAGGAAACATGTTCCTTGATAAAGTTAATGAGCCAGTTAAATATGCAGGGTCCCACTAATAGTTTAAGGAACAGCAGAATCGCTGGCACAGCAAGGCCAGTTAGAAGAGTTGTTAGCCATGGATTTCACTTACACCATCCCTGGAACTAAGATTTTTTGTTTTCTAACATCTTCTTCCTACGCTGGATATTTTCTTTTACTTTGGTTAGAGAGCTCCTAATATGCCAGACTTATTTGCATAAAAACAACGATCTTCAAGGGCTGCATATAAGCCTCCCTGTGACATGAACAGGACGTCCAGTCCTCTATGATTTTGCAACACCACTTCAGCTAGGGAATCAACTTGATCTTGCAGCTGAATCATTGTGGTTTCAAGCTGCTCTCAATCTTGATTAAACTTCCTCTGTTAGGGCAGCGAGTCCTAAGTCTCCCTTTATAAGGGCCACTGTGCCTACTGCAGTTGATTCGGCTACACTGAGCCCGACTAGAGCAGGGATCAGCAAAGGGGCAGCCTGTTCTGCCTAGGAAATCTCACTGGGGGAAAGGAGGTAGCTCCCCTCGGGCCTACTATGCACTTTATAACTTCTGTACAGTTAAACATTACAGAGAGGTACTTTGGAGATGCAGGCTGAGACTTGAGTTCAGCTAGGAGGGACGGGTAAGCACAGCAAAAAAATAATTAGCAATTACCTAATAGACAGTAGAAAGGACAATTTTTAAAGGAATAGTCCAGTCCAGGGGTGCAACAGCAGAGAGTCTAATGCCTAGAATAAAAGACACTACTCCGATAAGAGCCAGGGTCCATGGCGTGCGGGTGTCCATTAGTCAGGGCGATCGTCAGATGGGATGCAGAGGCGGAGAGGATCTGGAGGTCTGGCTGGGCCCTCCACTGATGGGCTTCCTTGTCAGGATGATGGGCCCTTTTCACTCTGGAATGACAGACACACGGAGTGATGCCTGCAACCTTGAGGGCAGCAGTAGTAGTTAGAACAACAATGTGGGGCCAGTCCATTGAGGTTTGAGGGAGTCCTTTTTCCAATCTTCAACCCAGACTGAGTCCCCAGCCTGGAAGGAATGTACTGGGGTTCCTAGAGAGATCGGGGCTCTTTCTATGGTGTATTGTTGTAGTTTATTTAGGGTGGCTCCCAAGGCTTGGAGCTGCTTTCTTGATCCTTTATTTATTTAGTGTAGGTTCCCTGGGATGCTTCCTAGACATGGGGAGGGTGTCTATATGCTAATTCAAAAGGGGAAAAACCTTGAGTTCCAGGTGTGCAGCAAGCACGCAGGAGAGCCAGGAGCAGTAAATCTGGCCATGGGAGGCCAATTTCTTGGCAAAATTTAGCTAGGGTTCCTTTGAGGGTGTGCTTCAATCACTCTACTTTCCCTGAACTCTGTGGCCTGTATGCAGTGTGAAGTTTCCAGGTAATGTTGAGGGATTTAGTTAACATTTGTACTACATCTGCTACAAAGGCAGGCCCATTGTCACTGTGGATTGTGGATGGTAGGCTAAACCAGGGCACAATTTCTCTCAGGACATTGGCTACCTCCTGGCTTCATTCTGTCCTGGTTGGGAACAGAGTATGTACACACTATTATTAGGAGGTATCTGAGTCCCCTGCTTGGCTGGACATCTGTGAAGTCTATCTCAAGGCCTTCAAAGGGGGCAACTCCTGCTCTTTGGACACCAGGTGGGAGTTGCGGCATAGATCAAGCATTATTTCTGGCACAAGTTACACACTGTCTACTCACTGCTCGGCATAGTGCTGGCAACTGGCTGATGTAGTATTGCTTTTTGAGGAGGGCCTCCAGTGCAGTTTTTCCCAGGTGGGTGAGCTGGTGGTATTCACTGACTAGTTGCCTCCTGGTTGCAGTTGGAGCAAAGATACATCTGTCTGGCAGCATCCACCGTCCATTTTCAGTTAAGGTGGGTCCTTCAGTTATGGCCCAGTCTTTCTCCTTTTCAGTGTACTTGGGTAGGGGGGCCTCTACTGGGGGTGTTAGGGCTATAGTGAGGGAAGGATCTCTCCCTGACTCTTTAATGGCTGCTGCTTTGGCAGCTTCATCTGCGGTTCGATTCCCCTCTGCTGTAGGGTTGTTTTCCTTTTGATGTTCTTTGCAATGCAGAATTGCTATTTTTTTTATGTACAAAGAGATTGAAGGGCCTTTTTATATCTGGCAGGCCTAGGGCTGGTGCCTGTTCTGAAGCAGCTTTTATTTCCAGGAAGATGGCTCTTGCCTCTTTTGTCTAGACAGGGGGCTTTCAGTCTGGCATCCCCACCCCTACCCCCAGGAGGTTGCAGAGGAGCCTTGCCATTGCCAAGAATCCAGGAATCCAGATTTTTGCAGAACCCACAGCCCCTAGGAATTCTTTCATGCCCCCCTCATCCTGGGCTGGGGCAAGGAGTTAATGACCTTTTTTTCCTCTGGCCTTAGTGCCCTTTCTTCTTGGGTGAGGAGGAAGCCTAAGTACCGGACTTGCTGTTGGCAGATTTGTGCCTTTTTTATGAAGCTCGGTATCCTGAGTCTGACAGGAGTTGCAGGAGGGCCTTTGTGCCTTTTGCATAATTTTCCTGGGTGTCACTGGCAAAGAGGAGGTCACGTACCTACCGCAGGAGGGCGCAGCATGTGGCATCTCTCGGAAAGCTGGCAAGGTCTGCAGCCAATGCCTCTCCGAAGAGAGTGGGGTGAGTTCTTGAAGTCTTGTGGAAGCTGCATCCATGTTGACTGCATCTGCTGCCCTGTATCCAGTTCAGTCCATTCAAAGGCAAATAAGAGCTGGCTTTGGGGGGGGGCCAGCCAGAAGCAGAAAAAGGCATCTTTAAGTCTGGACGAGTGAACTATTTGGCAGACTCTGGGATCTGGCTGAGGAGGGTGCAGGGGTTTGGGACCACCAGGTGTCAAGAAACAGTCACTCTGTTAATGGCTCACAGGTCTTGAACAGGCCGGTGTCCTCCTCCTGGCCTTTTGACTGGTAGAAGCAGGGTGTTCCAGGTGACTCACCCTCTATTAGAATGCCTGCCTCTCTGAGTCTGATCAGGTGTTCCTGGATGCCTGCTCTCACCTCTTGTGAGAGGGGATACTGCCACTGTCTTTATGGCTCCGAGAATAGTTGCAGTCTTTTTCACTGAAGGGGGCTACAGGGAGCATGACCACAGAGTGTTCTGCCCCTGTGTCAACCATAAAATTCATGTTTTGGCCCCCACTTTCATTTTGACTGTGGGCTCATGGGGGCTGAGTGCAAGAGAGCCTGTTCCTTGTCAATCTGAGTCTGTTTCTGCCAGGCTAATGAGCCTTTCCTGTGAGGCTCCTCCCAGCAGAGACTGGGCCTCGGAGCTTTGCCTCAGTTGGGGCTTTCATTCTTCCAAGGCCCTTTTTCTTTACAGTAAGCCCACTGGTCCTTGGCTAGGGGTGTCCTTGGCTTCCCCCCTCTTGGTGGCTGGCTTCTCTCTGCCTTGTGCCCATCTCTCTCTTTCAGAGCAGTGCCAGAAGACTGGCCTTTTTCTTCATTTTTCTTTCAGCCTCTCTGTTGGCCTGAACTTCTCTGTTTAGATATACTTTGTTGGCAATTTCAATCAGCTGAGTGATATTCATCCCAGCGAAACCCTCAAGTTTTTGGTGCTTTCGTCTGATGTCTGGGGCAGCTCGGGCTATGAATGAGGTGTTTACCATCTGCTGGCTCCCTGGGACTCAGGGTCAAAAGGGGTGTAAATGCAGTAAGTTTCACACAGTCTTTCATAATAGTCCCCAGGAGGCTCTCCTGGCTGTTGAGTGACTGAAGAAACTTTAGTCATGTTCATAGGATTTTTGGACCCAGCTTTGATTCCCTGGAGGAGGGCATCCTGATATTGGTGGATGTGGTGCTGTCCCTCAGGGGTGATGAAGTCCCTCTTGGGGTGCTTCTCAGGGACAGCAATTTCAGCCCATGCACCCCGACCAAGGATCCTGGCTGCCTCCTCTCTTCTATTGTGAACAGGGTGTGGAGAAGCTGTTGACAGTTTTTTTTCAGGTTGGCTGATGGATTTGGAAGAGAGATTACATAAGATCAACTGATGGGGTGTCAGTTGTGGAGAAGGGTTGATAGTAAAACATGGACTGGCTAGGCTGGATGGTCCCAAATTTATTATGTCTTTCAGGCCCCACATCTCTTGCATTGGCATCTGAAGGGTGCCTGCTCCCTGCTGAGCGTGCAGTCTGGCTGCTGGTCTGGGGGAGAGTGGGTTCACTGGTTCTGGAGTTAGCAGGGAGGCTGATGGCGGCGGGATATCAGGGACCATGGGGCTCAGTGCTGAAGGCCTTGGAGGCACCTAAGGCGGGGGCAATTATTAGCTCTTCCTCCAGGTCACCAGTAAAAATTTGCGGAGGCTCAGGCTTCTATTGATTCTTTGCAGGCTTCTTTGTTGAGGCAGCTAAGACCCTACCCTGTCCTTGCCGGTTGCAAGGGGATCGCACCCAAGGGGGAAGAGTCTAGGCAACTTCTAACCAGGAGTTAAAGTATGGGAACTGATTAGGATGACCTGGATCTCTAAGGATGACCCACCAGGCTCAGCAGATTGTTGGAACATCTTGGGTTCCTTCTGGAGGCCACCCTACACTAAAGGTGGGCAATACAGATGCACACAAGGTTTTCAACCTTCCAGGAATTAATTTTACTCTGTAATTTTCTGAAAATCCCTTCCTGAAATTCTTGATCATAGTGTCAAGGACTGTGAGATTACTATGCCCTGACCCCATGATGTGTCCGTGGACAGTACCATGACAACAGACAAGGAGGGGTGCATCCTCTAGAGAGGAGACCAGTCAGATGCCCATCTGTTTGCACTCCTTGCAGAGACTTGGGCCAGCCTTGACTAAGATGCACCCGTATAAGTCCCAGGCCAGGTCAGCCGAAGCTGAATCACCAATATGCCATGACAGCTGACTGCGAAAGCTGACAAGGGCCCATGCAGATTCCATAGTGCAGGCCATGGAATCACAGTTTCTGTGCTGACTGAATGACTTCAGCTGCCCTGCACACACACACACACACACACACACACACACACACACACACACACACACACACACAGAGTTTAAACATTTCCCCCCTGGGAATGTCTACCTGTGAGACTTCTAAGAAGTCTCCGGGAGGTGATCAGGCTCCCCTTCCACCCCAAGGGATGGGACTGGCTGGGTCAGGTGCCCTGGGGCCTTACTGGATTTGACATCAGTACCAGGACTAAGTGTGAAAGGAAGTGGTATGCTGAATCAGGCTTGTATTGGTTTATGAAAGCCAGTTGTACATACCCCATGATCTGTAATGTCATAATGGTAGGTTGCAATTAGTCGGGATGAGTATTTACACAACAGAAATTAGCAACCACCGCATACTGCGGTTTCTAAAAAGATTTTCCAGAGAGTTAAGTACTTACCAAAACACAACTGGGCAAGGTATTCTAGGAAAAGGAGGAAGCATGAAGAAAAACAAAGCATAGAAAGGGTGTGTGTTAGTAACATTCTCTAATCTCCAGGAACAACTTAAGACCTAAAGGATCTCACATTATTCCAGGAGAGAAAGGATTCTGAAATGGGTTCTGATGCATATGCACATACACTGCCCAGATCCCAATTCAGTAAAGGACTTGAAGCCTCTGCTGCAGGAAGTACTGTCAGTAGAAAGCCTTTGACTTTCAGCCCCCTCAAAGATTGCCTTAGCTGCAGAAATGTGCATTGCTCAAGCTCATGACCCATTCAACCACTGAGATGAAAAGGTATGAAGGCCAGGCCCTTTCAGCCCAATGCAAAACAATTCAGGGTGAGACAACTTTAGCTCCAGAACCTTTTGTGGTGTTGGCCAGCACTGTCATCAGGCCTGATTCACAGCTCAAATTCTCCTTCTGGCAATCTTACTTCTATCCCTTTTCTTTGTAAGATGCTTATTGCAAAGACTATTCCTGTGAAACATACTGCACACTAAATTTTACTTCAAAGTCTGCTTCTCAGACAGCCTTGGAATGAGAGGTTCTCAGAAAACCCATGACATAGACAAAGGATGCAATAAAATTCTCTAAGACATCCTTTTGCAGTCAGATGAAACAAGATAAGAATGCAAAGGGATATAGCCATGATTTTTGACCCTAAGTCTTAAGTAGAAGGACAAATTCTGTGCATAAGCCTGGAAGAATGGAAATAACTCATCTACTTGGATACCTATCCACTAAGCCTTGAGTGTTAAGGGACAGATATAAAAAGCTCTTAGAGGCTCTCATTTGCTAGGTTGAGAACAGGAAATTTCATATACACACTGAACCAAATTCTTGCCACTTACTAAGCTTATTTGCATCAAAATTTTAAAATGGCATTAGGTCAATTACATAATTCAAATGATAATTTCTTAAATAACCAGCCCTTAACTTTATTCCCAGGCCTCTGTTACTTGGGTTGATATAGCCTTAGGTTTTTAACTCATGAATTTAGGAATACCTAATCACCTCTGGTAGAACAGGTGAGGTTTTTTCTATGGAGATATTGAACCAGAAAAATCTCTGGACTCAGAGATGTGGAAAAATGTCATCAAAAGCAGAGATACCATGTTTTCTTTTTCTATATTATTAATTTACTTGAATTATTAGTTATTAATTTTCAATATAATTTTAATTTTTCTATTAATTTTCTATGTAATTAATTATTTTTAATGCTGAGTAATATTCCATTTTCTGGATAAACCACAAACTATTTGTCCATTTACCTACTGAAGGGCATCTAGGTTTCTTCAGAGTTTTGGCTATTATGAATAAAGTTGCTATAAACATCTGGGTGGTCATAATATTCAGCTCCTTTGGATGAACACCAAGGAGCATGATTGCTGGATCATATGGTAAGAGCATATTTAGGTTTGTGAGAAACAGCCCAAATACCTTCCAAAGTGGCTGTGCCATTTTGCATCTCCCCACAATGAATCTGAGTTTTTATTATTCCACATCCTCAGCGGCTTTTGATTTTGTCAGCATTCCAGATTTTAGCCACTCTAAGAGATGTGTAGTGGAATGGTATCCTACTGTTACTTAAATTTGAATTTCCCTGATGATGACATATGATGTGGAGCATATTTCCATAGACTTATTTGCTATGTGTTTATCTTATTTGATGAGATATCTGTTAAGATATTTGGCCCATTTTTTTCATTAGGTTTTTTGTTTCCTTTTTGCTGAGTTTTAAGAGATTTTTATGTAATTTTTATAACTTCTTTACCAGATATATCTTCGCAATATTTTCTCCCAGTCTGTGGCTTGTCTTGTCATTCTCTTGACATTATCTTTCACAGAGCAGAAACTTTTAATTTTAATAAAGTCCAGCGTATCAGTTGTTTCTTTCTTGACTTTGATGCTATGTGTAAAAAGTCACTGCCATATAGTTTTTCTCTTACATTATCATCCAGGAGTTTTATATAATTTTGAATCTTACATTTAAGTCTATAATCCACTTTGAAATCTGTCTGTGAAAGGTGTAATAACTTTTTCCTGGATTCTTTAATTTTTTCATTTTCATGTGAATGTCTAGTTCCAGCACTATTTATTGAAAAGACTATCTTTGCTCAATTGTATTTCTCTGGCTTTCTTGTCAAAGATCAGCCATATATATTCATATGGGTCTATTTCTGGAATCTTTATTTCTCCATTGATTGTTGTAGCCTATAGTAAGTCTTGAAATCTGGAAGTATATTTCCTCCAACTTTGTTTTTTCTCCTTCAGTATTGTTTTCGCTATCCTGAGTGCTTTGCCTGTACATATATTGTAGAACCAGTTTGTCAGTATTCACAAAATAATTCACTGTTATTTTGATTGGACTGCACTGAGTCCAAACAGTAAGGTGGGAACAACTGACATCTTGACAATATTGATTCTTCTATTAATGAACAGAGAATATCTCACCACATGTTTAATTCTTGATTTCTTTCATCAGAGTTTCATAGCTTTCCATGTAGAGATCTTGTACATATTTTGTAAGGTTTATACATAAGCGTTTCATTTTGGGGTGGAGAGTGTTAATATAAATGGTATTTTATTTTTAATTTTAAATTCCCCTTGTTTGTTGTTTGGTAATAGGAGAGTAATTGACATTTGTATATTGATCTTATGTTCTGAAAACTTGCTATAATTATTTATTAGTTCCAGGAGTCTTCTATGTATTCTTGCATATTTGTTTACACACATGATCATGTCATATGAGTAAATACAGTTTTATTTCTTTCTTCTCAATCTATGTATCTTTATTTCCTTTTGATGTCATTACGTTGACTAGGACTTCCAGTACAATGTTGAGAGAGTGGAAAAGGGGGCCATTTTTGCCTTGTTCTTAATCTCAATGCAAAAGCTTTTAATTTAACCATTCAGAATGATGTTGAGTTTGTTGTAAATATTTGTCAAGTTGAGAATGTTCTACTCTCTTCCTAGTTTACTGAGAGTTTTTATCATGAATAGGTGTTGGGTTTTGTCAAATGCTCTTTCTACATCTGTTGATGTGATCATATGAAAATTCTTCCTTGATATGATATGATAGATTGATATGATAGATATGATAGATTATATTAATGCTTTTCAGATGTTGAACCAGCCTTGCATACTTACATAATTTTGCTTGATTATGGTGCACAATTCTTTTTATACATCATTGGATTCAAACCATTGTTGGTTTCAATATTTTGCTGAGGATTTTTGCATCTGTGTTCATGAAAGATATTGGTTTATATTTTTCTTGTAATGCTTTTGTCTGATAATGTTTTGTTAAATATTAATGCAATGCTGGCCTCATAATATGAATTAGGAAGTATTCTTTCTGCTTCTGTCCTTCAAAAGAGATTGTAGAGAACTGGAATAATTTCTTCCTTAAATGTTTAGTAGTTGAGTTCTGGGCCTGATGATTTATGTTTTTGAAGGTTATTAATTATTGACTCATTTTCTTTAAAACATAAAAGACTATTAAGATAATCTGTATCTTCTTATGTGAGTTTTGACAATTTTTTTTCAAGGAATTGTCCATTTCATCTTTTTTATGTCACCACAGGTGATTGAAATCATGGAAAGTAAAACCATGGATAGGGAGGAACTACTGTAATTTTTCACAGCATTCAACAGCTAGTAACTGCTGTCCCTGGTTACTCAGAGCACATAATTATTCTTGTACATTATTCTGACTAACAAAGCCCACTGTTTTTCTCCATCATGTGATCCTGGGTCACCTCTCAGTTGCTGCCAATCTGGACACCCAGTTTGGGAATTTGGCATCATCATCTCTTTTCCTTGATCAGGAGAAAAATCTCCAATGGCAATGGCATTATTTCTCCTCCCTAGAGGTTGCATTAGGTAAAACATTGGTCCTGTGGGAATGAACTAGCCAAGAGGGGAACACACAGTTTAGTTAAGGCACCGAAGTGTAGTGCTAATAAACACCTAGCTGAAGAGAGTCAAGGATGATGAATGCACAAATGTAGTATCTTAGCTCTGGAGTTGCTGAAGGAGAAACAGATGCCTCACTCAAGACATCTAGACTTCCTTGAAGAACTATCTTCCTTAGGCTCCACTGTGTTTTTAATTCTTTTATGCCCACATTCAGTGGCTTCCTTCACCTACAATAAGTCCCTAGGCTTGGCAGACTGGAGATCCAGCCCACCTGGAGCAGGGTGAATGGCTGTCCACACCTCAGGGCTCAAATACGCCTGAGGGAAGGCTCTTAAGGTAAGAAGTATGGGTAAGATATAAATACCTAGTATATTTGAAGAATTCAGAGAAGTAGGGGGAAGGTCAGGGAGGCAGGTCTGACTATTGCTTATGTAAAATCAGTTTTGGAACAGGTCAGACGTACAGATTGCCATTCTCCCTGAGGACCCAGACCATCATCCTAAAAGGCTGCTCAGAACAGCTCTGAGATGGGATGCCATTGCAAATTCACCTCCAGGAATAGATAGTGCATATGATGGCAGTCCATGTACTGAAATCCCTGGTCCCTGAAAACACTGCTATCTGTTATTAAATTAAAATTATAATGTTATGAATGATGATGATGATTTTGACATCAATGATGATTTGACACCTCCTCTATCTCACTTTCAGGGATATCATAAACACCTAGCAATATTTTGAGCCAACAAAGGAATTAGGCAAAATAATTCTGACAAGTGTTCTTGGGTACTCCAGGTCACGCCACCTTTGGATCACTGTTGTTTATGGCTGAAAATGTGTCACATCACAGCTGCCTCACCATCTCCATTAACATTTTGCTCCACTTAAACCCCAAATATTCCTAGGTCTCAAATCTGTGCCAACTGCTTTAGATAAATTTTCTTGAGTTTCATAAATGTTACATAAGATAACATAGTTTCCAGTTTTTTGCCCTCAAAGAAGTTTGGTAATCTACCCAAAGTAACGGAGGGAGTGAATGACAATTGTCAGACTGTCTGACTCCGGAGGAGTAGCCACTGAGAGCAGGGTGCTTATGTCTACATCCTATAGACCCATTTATGGAAGATGGATTGTGAATATCCTAAGTCAGACACTTTTCTACCAAGAAGTAGGAATAAGTGATCTAAGAGGTAAGACCGGGTATACCTGGGCAGGATGGAGTCTCTGAAGATATTGCAAGATTTGAGGGAGGGCATCAAGGAATAAGAAAATAATTATGTGCAAGTGCCAAAGTGATAACAGTTTTTGTTCAGTGATTTGAAAAGGGACCAGAATAAAGTGAGTAATTTAAAAGCTAGGAAAGTGAGGGTGGTGTGTAAAGACCAGTATGGCCTGATACGCTATATAATTATATGCATGTATATAAGTCACAGGATGAGAATATGGAGAGCAGTCCTCTCATTATCTGCTTCTAAAAAGGAAATAAAAGGGTATGAGAGTGGAAACAGTAGGGGGTTAGGAATTATATTAAGTCTGTCAGAGGAAACTATTAAGTGTAATTTTATTAGTAGAGCAGAATAGGTTGGGGGCCATATGAATTTCAGAAAAACTTTGACATCAAGTAAGATAAGTGAAAAAATGTTATGGCTGTTCGGTGCCCAGGGTAACTGGGGTTGGGCGACCTCATATCACTACAAAATTGAAGTCCCTAGAGTTCCTACTATAATGCTTCATCTTCTCCAGTCCCTGATAAACTCTGTCTCTTTAGAATTCTTTCCTGAATTTTTGTTTCTTTGTTTCAGTTAATTTCACCAAAATCTACAAAATAACTGAACTTGTACTGGGTTTCATTCTTTTTCTCATCCTTAGCATGTGATAACTGACCAGTATTTTGTTATTTTTTTCTCCCTACATAACTTCTGTATCTACTTATCCTTTATCATCCCCACTGAATTTCACTTTCATCCAATATTTTTTTTATTACCACAATAGCTTCCTACATTATTTCCCTGAGTACTAATTGGCAACCTTTAGACCATTCTTAATATTATTTCAGTGTGACAAGCAATATAATATAAATCTAGTCAAACTGTTTGCTTTTTATTAGAATAATGATCATGCATGTCTTCTAAGATTAAGTCTAAGATCTTTATATTTATGTGCATGTTCCTTCAGAAATTCTGTTTCATTTCTGTTCAGTCTTAGTTCCAATAAAAATCTGAAGAGCCACTCTACCCTATAGCTTTGCTCAGTTATATTTACATACACTTGTAATACTAATACCTTTCTGTATTTACCTGGGTGTTAGCACAGAATGCCCAACACTGCCCTTTGTTCTCATCTAACTCATAGTTGTCATTCAAGGCCTAATTCAAGAATCACCTTCAATAAATCTTTCCTGACCTCCTTGGATTAGGTTAATTTCTTCTTTCTGTGTTGTTTAGGACCTGGTATTAAACTAACACTTAAGCTCTCTTGATTCACTGTTGTAAGTATCTGAAGGCATATCATATATATTTCTCTATATTTTAACACTCTCAGATTTATTTTTATATTATGTGTTCTCAATAAATATGTCATGAAGAATAAATTAATTGGTAAACTAATAAAGGTGTTAATTCTATATAATGAGCAGAGTAGTAATTGAACACAGTAAACACAGAGCAGCATGCATCAGAGCATTGCTTCTTTTTTGCAACTTGACTTTTACCCTAACCATTCCATGTTCTTGTCTCCCCATCTAGACTGAGGTGCCTCCATCAGCATAATGTCTGTCTTTAATAGCTCTGCCCTGTACCCTCGCTTCCTTCTGACAGGACTCTCAGGCCTGGAAAACAGATATGGCTTGATTTCCCTCCCCATTTTCTTGGTTTATGCCACCTCAGTTGCAGGGAACATTACCATCCTATTTATCATCAGAACTGAGCCTTCCCTCCACGAACCAATGTACTACTTTCTATCAATGCTGGCACTTACCGACCTGGGCCTATCCACTACAACCTTGCCTACCATGTTCAGTGTCTTCTGGTTCCATGCTCAGGAGATTTCCTTCAATGCTTGTCTGGTCCAGATGTACTTCATTCATGTTTTCTCAATTATTGAATCAGCTGTGCTGTTGGCCATGGCCTTTGACCGTCTTGTAGCAATCCGAGAGCCCCTGCGCTATGCAGCCATTCTAACCAATGGCGTAATCATCGGGATTGCGTTTGCAATTGCTGGAAGGGCCTTGGTTCTGGTCTTTCCAGCTTCTTTCCTCCTAAAGAGGCTTCAGTATCATCCTGTCAACATTCTCTCCTACCCCTTCTGCCTGCACCAGGACCTCATAAGGACAACCGTATCCAGCCGTTGGATCAGCAGCATCTATGGCCTCATGGTGGTTATCTGCTCCATGGGACTTGATTCAGTGCTCCTCCTCCTCTCCTATATCCTCATTCTTGGCACAGTGTTGAGTATAGCCTCCAAGACAGAGAGGGTGAAAGCCCTTAATACCTGCATCTCCCATGTCTGTGCTGTACTCACCTTCTACACACCAATGATCGGGCTATCTATGATCCATCGCTATGGGCAAAATGCCTCCCCAATCGTCCATGTGCTCATGGCCAATGTCTACTTGCTGGTTCCACCCCTCATGAACCCCATTGTCTACAGTGTCAAGACTAGGCAGATCCGAGACAGAATCCTCAGAAAATTCAGGCAACAGAAAATTTAAGTGGAGACCCTAAAGCACAACTTTTTTCTCCACCTTTATATTTATGAAATTATTTCATTTTTATGTAAAGTTTTGAATTTAAATATTATTATTAATATTTTGTCTTTAAGACATTAGATGTAAACCTCAATAATTGTAAACCCTCTCTTTTCAGCATAAAGAATAAAATTTTAATTTGTGTTCATGTGGACATAGTAGAGGAGATGGTCACCAAACTTGGGTTAGGCCATTCTTAGCAAAACTGTGACTAAACAATAGGCAGTAAATGCTTGTGCAGCTAAAAGAGTCATCAAGTCCACAATCTAGTGAAGTTATTGTTGTACCTTGTGCATATCCTCAATTTCGGAAGATTTAGATTCAAGATATCCTAGATTTAATATAGACTCTGTAGTCTAGATCAGCAATATTTCCCATAAATTGACCTTAGTATGAAAATATTTTTGATGCATTTTTTGATATTCTGTTCAGGGAAGAAAAAGTATTTCCAGCAGGAAGTACTTCTAACCAAGAGAAAATGATAAATGAATGAAGCTCAGCATACTTTCAGAAGTACAAAAGGAAGACAACTTTGGGCAAAACAATTGAGCTGATTTAAGAAGTTCACAAATAATCCAGAAACCATGATGTTTTTGTGTCCAGAAACTTACATAGGCCTTTCTATTCTAAGTAGTTCAAGCCCACTTTTTATATTGCTTTATGTATTAATTTGTAGGAGTTTCTTTAATATCTTTTGTCAGATATGTGTAAAGAGAATATTTATTTCCAATGTGTGGTTTGTCTTTTCATTGTTAAAAGTGTCGTTCAATGAGTAGAAATTCTTCCCTTTATTTAACTGTAAATGATTAATTATTACTTCAGAGTTAATATTTTGATGTCCTTGGTTATCCCAAGGTCATGAACATGTTATAAACTTTCTTTTACATTCTATTTCTTTTACATTTAATACTTAGGTCTATGATCCAACTGAAACTAACATATGATAAAGCTCAATACTTGTTTATTTTTATTTATATATAAATTGCTCCATTTATTGAATAGACCCTCCTTTACTGAATTTTGTCATGGCCATTTGTCTCTTCTTGTTTGTTGACTCACAACTTGGGGAAATTTCCAGATAAAATCTGAAAGTGGCCCTTGTATAGGGAGGGCAAGGAGAGATGGAAGAAAGAGACAGATCACTCTAGACAGGTAGACTTAATAAGTGAGGTAACAGAAACATACATATAAGGCTTGTCTTGGGTGGCTGGCCACAAGGTGACTAGCTCTCCACTCTCGTTGTAGAATCTTCACAGTTTATATAGAGGCTTTAACTGGGTTCAGCCATGTATACTACTCAGATGGTCTCAGCAACACAATGCTCTCTCAAGGCTACATCTTTGAAAACGGTTCCCACTGTGGGAGTGGTGGGCAGAACATGTCCCAAGGACAGGGGAGAGGTTGAGGAACCTCTGTTGCGCGGGTCAACCAGAAGTCATGTCTTCTTGATTACCGTCTCCAACACTGCCTCAGTACCACACTGATAAAGAAATGTTGCTTTAAAGTGAATCATGAGATCTAATGGTGTAGTTCATCCAGTGCTTTTCTTGTCTTGCCTATTCTAGGTCTTTTACATTTCTGCATAAAGTGTACAATGAACTTGTCAATTTCCACAATAAAATCTGTTCTTGGCCTGGAGGTACTTCAAGGGATTCCTTTTCCTTTTTAAATTGCGAATTACATTTTGTTAACAGATACAAAACCATCCAGCTTTTCCTTTTCTTTAAGTTCTGGAGACTAGTATTTTTCAAAGAATTTGTCCATTTCATCCAAGTTATCTGTTCTACTATAAAAAACAATGGTTGTCTGTCATATTCATTATATCTGTTTATAGTCATTATGTCTAATGACATAATATTCATTATGTCAGTAGGTCCTATGCTGATACTACATTTTCATTATTGCTATAAATTTTGTATTTTATCTCTTTAATCTTGATTATTATTGTTTAGTTTTTTATGGATATTCTTAACTTTTCACAGAACCAGAATCAGCTTTGTTAACGTTCTCTATATTTATGTCACATATGTATTTTATTGATTTCTGATCTTACCATTATTACTCCTTCCTTTATACTTTGGGCTTAATGTGTCTTTACTCTTATCCTGAAATGGAAGTTATACCTTTAGGTTTTTCACCTATTCTTGTTTCCTAATAAAAGAACTTAACTTAAAGTTGTCTGTAGAGGACTATTTAGCTGTATCCCATGCATTTTATATGTCATATCTTCATTATCTTTCAGGGTATGGGAGCCAAAGGAAACCTGGCTGACCTCTAGTATTTTTTTTCTTTTGTAGGAAAAACACTTGAAATTCATGTGACAAAGTATTAAAAATTATTATATTTATTGTATTTATATGTTCTACATTTTAAATATTCTTTATATTCAAATGAAACATTTATGCATTATCTTCTACAATTAAGCTTTCAAAATATATTATGTAATGAGAAAAAGACACTCTTAATATGTAAGAATTCATTTGAATATATCCTACAATTACTAAAATATGTCCTTTTTTCTATAGCAAACATAGCAAAATGAGAACAATAATAAAGTGAAAATAGGGCATATTTTATGATGCCATTTAAAAAATGCATTCATTCATTCATTCAAAAAATATTTACTAAGCTACCATATGCCATCCACTGAGCTAGTGATTAGACATAATCAAGATTAGCAGAACAGATGTACTACCTGCCCTGTTTTTGCTTATTTTATATAACTGTGGAATAAATTAACTCAGTCCCCAAAGTTGGGCTCTGAGCCAAAGAATGCATTACTACATTATAGCACTAAACACAGAAAACAAACCAAGGTGTATCCTGCTAGTTCTTCAATGAGAAAACCTGCAAAAATCTCATAGAGAAAGTAAGAGTGGATGGGAAAGAATTGTTGACTGTATAGCCAAGGTGGATGCAAACTGAAGCCCATCAGTAATTAAAAGGTAATCTAAGATTTCATGGTGGAAGTTATGGTAAAACTTTGTTGTTCTTCCTTTCCTTGGTCCATTTAATATGAGCTCCCTTACAAAGACTATGTATTAATGGAGGTGAGTATACACTTGTTTTCTCCTAAAGAATTTCCTTAATATCCCTATGTTGGCATTATTTTCTTTCTCACACAAATTTTCAACCCTAAAATTAGCCATGTATCTTAAGAATGAACTAGTAAGTGGTTTGGAATGTGAAAATAACACAGAATTACAACCACCTATACAGTCTGTAACGACCCAAATACTGATCAACCTTCCTAACTGAATGCAGCATTTTAGTATTGAGAATTTGAAGATCTGAGTTCCTGCCTTACCTCTACCATAAAACCCCTACATGATCCTGGACAGACTACTTGACCTTCTTGAGAAACATTTTCTTCATCAGCAAAATGAAGAGAATAATAATACTAATTATTATTCAATATGTTAAAGGATTCAAAACCATCATGTAATAATGAATGAATCTAAGCAATTGGAACAATTTGAGCCTTTAATAAATGTTAGCTACTACTATGTACAAAGTATGGAACAGAAGACATTAAAGGGCTCAGGTTTTTGGCTTGTGAAATGGTAAGCATAAAAATTATTATGATTATGAGATCCTAAGAAGAAGCACATGTAGGAAAGGAGAAAATGGAGTTGAATTTGGACAAGTTGATTTTAAGGGCTATTTAGTTAGTGATGTCCAAGAGTAGATGAATCTGGGAGTTGGGAGCAAAGTCTAGGCCAAAAATGTATATAATAGGGTGTTTCTTCTGCATCACTTCTTTGAATGCACAGATTTAACTCACAGTATCTCTTGTCAGCACAGGGCAGAGGAGTAATAGCTGAGGCAAATACACAAGAGTGTCAGAGATTTTGCTCAGTGTTTACCATGCTTCTATCATACCTGGTTATTAAGGACCTGTCTCCAACCAAAGTAGTGCTTAATTCAAGATCTAGATACTTATTTCATTTCTTTGTTATTAACCATCTTTGTGAATTTACTTCATTTGCACATGCTCTTACTCTCAAAGCAGATCTAACCTGGCTGCAATCTCCAGAGAGCTCAGTGCTCCTCAAGCAAGCGACTGGGGAAGAAAAAACAGACAAGCCTCGTATATCAGGAGGAGACTTTAATGACTTCTGGGATTTGATGCAGGAATCCTGTAGCTACGTTCAAAAGTGTTCTCCAAAATGCCCACTTTCTGGTAAGCGCCCAGATATCCCTATCAATCTGGCTTTCCCTTTACTTCTTTTTTTAAACAATCAACCACATAGAACTTCATATAGAGCAGGAAGAAGTCTCCAAAAGTATACCTCTAGGAAGCATGTTCTTTTCAGAAACTATGTAAATAGACTATTTACCTTTATAGGGAGCAACCTTCAACAGAATTCAAGTTCTCCTAAATTGTGATAATGACTGCTTAGGTCATTATTCTGTAAACAGCTTACAAGTGACCACAAATTGCAGGCTGGGAGAAAATGAGACATGATCTGTCAGTAATCTCTGCAGTGAGTTCCTTTACAAATATATAAATGATTTTAAAGTTGTAAGAATTTTTTTTTAAATTTTATTTTGGTATCTTTAATCTACAATTACATGAAGGACATTATGTTTACTAGGCTCCCCCCTTCACAGTCACTAAGTTGTAGGAATTTTTAAAGGATGTTTAAATAACCAGTTTTTCAATGGCAAAGAATAGAACTAAGAACAGTTTGGTTTTGAGAAGACCATACATTTCAAGAGTTAGGAAGAAACTGAGTATTTAGCATCATTTACCTTTATTTAGTGTCACTCTAAGAATCATGTATTTCTACCCAATATCATATCTAAGATGTGAAACAAAACAGTAGAGGGCTCAAGGGTAATTAGCTACTGTTTACTAAAACTTTCCAGGAAAAATGAATACGGATGCATATATTAATGCAAAATAAAAATCCAATATCTTTTTAGAAAAATATGGCCAGAAGTAATTTTTCCAAGTTATAATATCTGAGGATTCTAGTCTAAAGTGGCAAGTATTCTTCTCTATACATAACCAGATAAATGCTTTACTCTGTGGAGAGAGCTGAAAGAAGACAGAAACTTCAAAAGTGCTTTTTTTCTGTGATATCTCCAGATATTCCTATTTAACAAACAGAAGAATATATGTCATTGCAGAGCCTCCTAAATGCATCATGTCCATTATCAACACATCATACGTTGAAACCACCACCTTCTTCTTGGTTGGGATGCCAGGGCTGGAATACGCACACGTCTGGATCTCAATCCCCATCTGCAGCATGTATCTTGTTGTGATCCTGGGAAACTGCACCATCCTTTTTGTCATCAAGACAGAGCCCTCTTTGCATGAGCCTATGTACTATTTCCTATACATGTTAGTGCTGTCTGACATGGGCTTGTCCCTATCTTCTCTGCCCACTACATTGACGATCTTTTCATTCAGTGCTCCTGAAGTTTCTGCCAGTGCCTGCTTTGCTCAGGAATTCTTCATCCATGAATTCACAGTATTTGAGTTCTCAGTGCTCCTGATCATGTCGTTTGACCGCTTCCTAGCCATCCACAACTCTGAGATACAGCTCCATTCTGACGATGGTCAGAGTTGCCCAAATAGGACTAGTATTCTCCCTTAAAAGCTTCCTCCTGGTTCTTCCCTTCCCGTTCATTTTGAGAATTTTGAAATAGTGTAAGAAAAGTCAATTATCCTATTCCTACTGTCTCCACCAGGATGTCATGAAGCTGGCCTGCTCTGACAACCAAATTGATGTCATCTATGGCTTTTTTGGGGCACTCTGTGTTATGGTAGACTTTATGCTCATTGTCGTGTCTTACATCCTGATCCTCAAGACTGTGCTGGGAATTGCCTCCCAGAAGGAGCAGCTCAAGGCCCTCAGTACGTGTGTCTCACATGTCTGTGCAGTGATCATCTTCTACCTGCCCATCCTCAGCCTTGCCATCATCCATCGCTTAGCCAGGCACGTCTCTCCTCTCTTCAACGTTCTCATGGCAGATGTTCTCTTACTTGTGCCTCCACAGATGAACCCGATTGTGTACTGTGTCAAAACTAGACAGATTAGAGTAAGAGTCGTAGCAAAATTATGTCAGCATTAGATATAACAGTGATGTGTAATCGGAAACGTAGGGTCATATTGCTTTAGGGAAGATTTCAAAGGTAAGTTTCAAAGAACCTAATATTTGACAAAAAGATGCATGAACATAATTTTTCATTATCACTATCAGGGTATAGATAGAAATGGTAAGAGGAAGTATGTACTGAGTCTGTATAGGACTGGTACCTCCCTCAAGGGATGTAGGAAAAAGTCAGTTATCAGGGTGAAAATGGATCTTTTGCTGTCATCTCTGATGACAAAATATATCCATTACATAAAAATGGTAATGTAAATCCTTCTGAAAGAAGTGGATTCCTTATCCCTCATGTGCAGTCCATATGTATTAATTTCTTCCCAAAGAGACTCAAATTATCTCATTTTATCCTCTCATTATCTTCATTTCAGTTATCCTACTATAAGTCACCAGCATTTTTTTAGTGGAATACTGTGATAACCTCCAAATTTCTAAGTTTCTTGCTACTTTCTAAATGATACTTTATGCAAAACAAGAGTCATGTCTTTAAGATAAAAACTAAATAATGCAATGCCTCTTTTAACTATGACCTCTTTTCTTCTTTGAGAATAGAATTAAAGCAATGAAGTTCATACATAAGATTATACATCAGCCAGATATTCTCTACTACAACATCATCAGGTAATCATTAAACTTTGGCCCTTCTGGCCTTCTGTATATTTGTGGAACTTACAGAGCTTTCTGCCTCCTGTGACCTTCTTTATCTGATCCCTTTTTTTTGAATGTTCTTGACTCCAATTTCACTTATTTCTATGCATTTTTTTTGTTAAATTTAGACTTAATTTCATCAAAGAACACTTCTCTAAACCCTCTGGCCAAATTATGACCCTCTTTTTAAAGTCTCTTTTATAGCTAGTTCACCCTTTATCCTTTATTATGCTTATTACTATTTCCAGTCATATATATAATTTATGTTTATTTTCTCTCTACTTTCTGAATAGACTGTGCTCACAAATAATGGTAAATCATGTCTATTTTACTTATCTCTGTATACTTGAGGTCTAGCATATTTTCTGATACATAGTACATGACCAATAAATAATTGTTATTAAATGAATGTGTAAGTGAGGATATGGTTGGGAGAAGCAGATTGGTTTATTAAAGAACTCAGTAATAACTGCATCCAGATGGGATATTATTTCCTTAAGTTGTGTATTACAAATGTAGGCATGTCACAGATGCTGAAAGATTTTAAAGTAGGAAAAAATAGTATGGGTTAAGGAAGAATTATTCTCTTGGTTTTGATGGGTGACAAATAGTCCAACTTACTTCCTAATATAACTTCAAAACCTTGTGGATCACAGAATAAAGTTTTAGCCTTTTCTTATGCTCACTCATTGACCCAAGTCCTCTCAATGAGCCATAATTCTTGTCTTATACATTTTTATGTCAAGGTAAATCAAGAAACAAAGTCCCTAAGTGTCAAATGCTTAACCAACAATAATTAGCCTATACCTGGAAATATGTGCATCAGAATTAATGAGAAATTTTCACAAATATCAACATTATTTTTGCACTAATACATAAGACATGTCCTTCTAGGCATTTTCAGGCATATTTTTATGATCCTCACAGTAACCTAGCTTTATATAAAAATTCCTGCCTATGTTTTCAGTTGAAGATACTGAAGTTCAGAGAAACTGATTTCATGAATTTTACACAAGAAATCAATAGCTGGGGTTCAAATCTTATCTTTTGTACACCAGGATAGTAACTGCCTTTCCCACATTTTAGATTTCACATTGAGAACTGAGTCTGTTTCCACAGTGCAATCCTAGGGTAGGAAATCCTGTCATCAAATCAAGCAAGAAGTTTTTCTGTGTCTTGGATGTATAACCTACACAAAAGTCTCTCAGTGTACTTGTAAAGGTCGAAAATAAGTCACCTGCTTCAAAAATACAGTGGTAGGGCAGGCATTCTCCTTATAATAAAAATACATTGAACAGGGTCACTGGTCCTAAGCAAGTCCAGAACCTAGCATAGAAAATTCCATTAGATTTTAAGGCTTGAGAATAACCCTCTTTGGTTGATGTCCCATCCCAGGCTCATCAGGGTGGCATCCCTGTCTTTCTGACCCACTTGAGTATGGCCTTGTCCCTCTGTTAGGGTAGGAGGTTAGACAGACATGAGCAGAGGGGAGAAAGGGGGGCAGCAGAATGGGCATCTACACCCAGAGACCACTTGCTCCCTCAGGCCAACCCCCTTTTGTCTTCAGCACAAACGGGTAAGTAAAAGATTTAGGTCCGTGGGACTTCCCCAGTTTTGGAGCATGCACACCTTGTCTGCTAATAACCCCGTGGCCATCATAATATCATTAAATATCACTCGCATTTCGGTTTTGGCCCCACCAGGGTCTCACTTAGGCTCTCACGGAAAAATGAGGAGCCCAGACTTGTGCCAAGAGGCTGGAGGGGGGGAACCACGGAGGATCCAAAGGGTGGTGTGAGAATGACAAAGTGAGAGGGAGGAAACCAAATAAACCCCGTGGAAAGACACGGCGTGACACCTGGCAGGCTGCTGAGCACCCTCAGGGTCAGCCGCTCCGCTGTCTGTGGGGCATTTGGAGTGCGACTTTCTTTCCGCTCTGCTAAGTAAAAAACCTTTTGCGGCTTTAACTCTTTATTGGGTTTCTCAACTGAATTCTTTCCTTTGAGAAGACAAGAGCTGAGAAGTTCCATGGTTCACCTCCAGTAACACCTCCAGCCCTGGGGATTGGCAGCCTGTTCTGCTGAAATCAAGGAGGTGGTCCCACCCTTTGAAACCAAGGAGGAAACAGCCCTCTTCCCCAAGGCTTTGCATTTTGGGCCCATGGCAGCCTCGGCAGCCCTTCTGACCTCTGAACCACCTTTCGGATCATCTCTCCTTTTTCCCCATGATGAAGGCATGTTCCCAGCCAGATAGTCCATTTGGCCTGGCCTGTAGCTTCCCAGAAGTCTGATACCCTTCCTCCATTTCACCCTATTTATGGCTCCATCAGTATAAACTGACAGCATTTCTGCTGGTGTATGATTCTCAAAGACATTGTTGGCTTTCCAGTTCACAGGGTTCCAAGCAATGAGGCGAGGGGTCCTCTACACACCTTTTCTGGATAACCTTATCTCTATTCACAGCTTTTGCTAAAACGGTTGGTTATATCCTTGAGTCACCACAATCTCTAGCAAGTGGTTGTCCGATCGTACCCTTACTGTTTTTATTTTTCTTTCATTTTTTTCAATGTGGATAAGCAAGAACTTTCCAAATCTTCAAGTTCTGGCTCTTTTTTTTCTTTGACATTTATTTCTTTTATCTCTCTTACATCTTAGTAGAAACAGCAAGGAGAAAGCAGGCCATTCTTCCAATGCTTTACTTAGAAATCCCCTCAGCTAAATATCCAAGCTCAATACTTGTAAGTTCTACTTTCCACAAAACACTGGAACACAATTAATCTAAGTTCTTTACTACTTTTAACAGGGATTGCCTTTCCTCCAGATTCCAATAATGTGTTTCTCATTTCCATCTGAGACTTCACCAGAGCACCTCCAGGGTTGACATTCTACCAACAATCTGTTCATAATGATATATGTCTTCTCTGCGGCAATGGGAGCTTTCTGTACAGCTTTCCTCTTTTCTTTCTGAGCTCTCGTCAGAATTGCCTTTATGTCCATATTTCTATGACAAGTTCCTTAAGGCAGTTTAGGCTTTATCTTGCATGGACCTCCTCAAAACTCTTCTCATTAGCCAGTTCCAAATGTACTTCTACATTTTTAGGTGTTTGTTATAAGAGTGTCCCACTTCTTGGTATCAAAATCTGTATTAGTTTGTTAGGATTGCCATAACAAGTACTCCAAAGAGGGTGGATTAACCACTGGATACTTATTTTCTTACAGTTCTGAAGGCTAGAAGTCTGGGATCAAAGTGTTGGCAGGGTTTGTTCTGCCTGATGGCCTTAGGGTAGGATCTGTTCCAGGCAATTCTTCTTGGCTTGTAGATGATCATCTTCCCCCTATATATCTTCTAAAAGAAAATATCTACAGTAAATACTTGTTAAAAATGCAAGACAGATTTTATTCAGACTGCTACAGTAGGGGAGACAGACTCAGTATAGAACTGAGCTTACCTCCTCTGAGACAAAAGGTGAGAGGCTTTTAAAAAATACTGGGGTGTGCTAAAGGGAAAATATTGAAGGACATGTTAGGGAGGGAGAGTTTGGCCAATGTGCTTAGGCTGCTTGTGTTTGATTAAGGGTGTTACTGACATCAGGCTTCTACACTCCCACAGGGACTAGAAAACAGGTGCCCTATCTTTCTTGATTACTGAATGTCAAAGGGATGGTTTCCAGGTCTTTAAGGAAGGCATTCTTGATTATAGACAATATTTCTTAAAGGTACAGAGGAAGGATTTACAATTGCAAGTTTTCTAAAGTAAAGGCTTCAAGAAAAGGCAGATCAGGGGCCTGTAGTCAGATTTCAGTTGGAATAACCAACAAATGGTTTTGGCAGGGCCAGCCTTTCTCAGGCAGGCATTTCAAGGGGAGTGGGGTCATGATCCAGAGAGACAGCCTTGAGAGGGTAAAAGCTGGGCTGGTATTTGGTCAAGTAGAGAGTCCTTGGGACTCTCTTGGGATGTCTCAGTGTCTCAAGACACACTGCCTTTCTTTTGGGTATCTCTGACCAAATTTCTTCTTATAAAGACACCAGTCATATTGGATTAGGGCCCAAACTCATTACCTTATTTTATCTTAATTACTACTTTAAAGACCCTATCTCCATATATGGTCACATTCTGACATGGTGAATGGTAGAACTTCAGCATATGAATTTGGAAGTGGGGACATGGTTAAGCTCATAACAATATGCTTTCCATTTTCTTCATTAGTTAAAGAAATACTTAATGTGTTCATCTGAAAATTAAACTATTCATTTATCTGACAAGTGGATTGGTTTGACAGTGATCAGAAGTGACTAAAGATGACCTCTTCATTTAATATATCTGTCTTAAGACATAGTTTTGGCTTATAAAGGACATGTCTCTGCTCTCAGAGACTGAATGTGAGCTAAGGTAAACATGCATGTTACCATAAAACAAAACAAAATACAACAAATGTTACACAAATTTAGAAACATTTCATTTGTTCATTTCTGTCTATGTTTCCCTTTGGAACATTCAAATACCATCTACGAATCTGTACAGGGTAAAGTCAGCTTTCTGTCATCCTGGTTTCTATGGGAGTTCTACTTAATGCCATACCTAGTTTGTCTCTCTTTCTTATAAGGATTTAAACCATCTTAAAGTATACTTTTCTAATAAGATAAAGCCATGACTCTCACACATATAAATAATAAAAACCCACTAAGGGTTTTTATTATTTATCTCATTTCACTTCTTTGTTCATGAGAGAAATTGGCTAATGTTACTGCAATATAAATTCTAACCGAAATAAGCAGGCAACGAGAGGCAACAAAGTGCCACGCAGTTTATTTGAGGGCAATCCTGGGCGATGTTCCCCAGTCTGGCTAGTCACAGGCTGGGGAAGTCATGCTCAGCAGGGCAGGCAGAGAGTTTTTAAAGAAGGTAGGGGGAGGCAGAGCTTAGATTTACAGCGGCGCTTACAGTGGCGCAAGGATTGGCTAGCCTAAGGCACATTTTTCAGGTTGGGAGGGGGCAGCAGCCGGGGACTTTGGCACGTCATCAGTGTCTGACGTGCTCACCCCTCCCTCTAGTGCCTCCAACCTTACAGTTACAGTCTGTTCAAAGGAGAATCCATAGAAAAGATCTACTTATACATGAAAATGTTGACATGAATTTGCAAATGAGTACAAAAATATATTCATTCACAGTTGGGGGGAAGTCAATGGAACTTTCACCAAACAAAGTAGACTTGCATGCCTCCAAACATGAATTATTTTTATAGTTATTAGTATCTCTAACTTACAGTTATAAAATAGCTCAGAGACAATGAAAGGCACAAAGCCCGCACAAAATTAGATAACCAAGAAGGCTGTGTTCTAAACAATGCATAATTTCCCCCTATAGTTTCCCTAATAAATAAAATACAATCTTAAAGAATGATTATTCTTGATCACAAAATAAAACTAACTTATTAGATTTGGCCTGGTTATATTTAGAGATGCAGCAAGAATGTTAAATTAACATATAAACCTTAAGTTTGGAATGCTAGAGATTTTCATAAGAAATCTCACATTGAAAATCTGCTGATATTTGCTATACCTAAAGTAGGAAGCAAGTTCAGGAAACAGAGCTCTCAGATAAGCACCAGAGTCAAACAAAAACTACCTATAGTTTTAAAATTGTCAAGATAACTTGATAGTTAAAGATGTTTTAAAGTGGCTATGGTTAATTTATTTCTGACAATTTTCATATGTCAAAGTCCCAAGGATAGTTTGTAACAAGAATAATGCAACTGACAAGAGAATTTGGTTGATTTCTGTGAAATGCAAAGCAAGATAATGGGGTCATTACAAAAAATGAAGTTCTTGATAAATTTCTCAAAGAATGATAAAACCTATTTTTAAGGACAGTGAATGTTACATTTGATGTATGAATATGAATAAGCATACATTTTGCTAAGAAAAATTCTCGGACATGTAATAGTCATGAGTAACAATGTATATAGTATAAGAAGCAAATACCAAGACTACATCAAGAATATCAAGTAAAGAGATTTGGTGAGTCTGGAATAGGACTTAGGCATCTGTACTTTCTTAAAACTCTATGGTGAAGTCTGTGTGTATCACCAGTTAAGAACCTATGGCCTTGAAAATGCTAGTTGAAAATTAAATATTTTCAAAATCTTTTCAACTTGTAAAAGGAAAATCTTGTAACTCTCAGGAAGTAAAATCTAGTGGAGAGGCAGACACAGAAAGGCATCATTATCATACACTGAGAAACTGCTCTAAGACTAGGCACATGGTGCTCTCGATCCTTGGTGAGGAGAGCATAATTCTGCCAACAGGAGAAGAGGAGATGTAAGGGATGTTCTTCACAACTGGTTAATTTGTACCTTCTATCAGGTGTTTTATGATTCTCCTGGTCTCTGTGCCCTTTGAAGATTTGCCTACAGGGAGTTTTTTTTCCTCAGAGCACAGCCTGCTGAGCTGGAATACACAGAAGTTTCTAGGCCCCTGGGGAAGAATCAGGGAGGGCTAAATTCTGTAGGTCAGGATAAACTGGTGTGGTGTGCCCTCATAGCAGTGGAACGTGTAACGGTGTGCCACCTCCTGTTCCTCTCTACTCTGACCTGTGGGCCAGTGACTTACCTGCCCACTTGCTGGTAAGTGTCTTGATACTCACAGGTGTCATTTCCTTTTAATCAACTCAGGTAAGCCATGCCCTTACTTTCTGACTGTAGTTACTTAGTGCTTAGGATGAATTCCAGCAGTCCAACTTCCTAAAAAGTTCAACAATGCCATAAATGTATAGGTGAAAGTTCACGGTCCTGCCAACCCATGGGCATTAACTTGTTGGTAGGTTCAAGTCATACCTACAACAGAAATTCACAGAAGGTAACATTGACCTGGATCCTGAGTGATACGGTTTGCTGTGTGGTGGAGTTATTCCCTTATGTGCAAATTTACTGAGCTTCCAGTAGGCATTAGAGAAAAAATTGTGACCATCAGCATTATTTCTCCAGTCTGACTTAACTCTACATACTTCTGATTAGATTTAAACTTTGACTTTACCTATGACTCCAACAAAAATATTATATATGGGTTCATGGTATTTAAGTAATCTTTTAATAAGAGTGTGTTTTACATACATTTTATTTAATTTAAAGATATAGCCCTCCTAGATGAGATTATGACTTTTCATTCATTCACTGTTTGTCAGTACATTTCAAATTGTATCTGCTTACATGGAATTCTGTGAAGCTACAGAGAAGGAGGCAAAGCAGCGATATTCTCAATGGGAGCACACTATACACTGAGTTACTATTAATACTTGACCAAGAATTTGAGGATTAGTTTGTGTTCACTAGATAGGCAGGGTTAAAACAAAACAAAACAATGATGACAACAAAAAATATCATTCCAAGCCTTTGGAATTACTGATGTTGCTCAAGTTTTATAATATTGAATTGGTGAAATCTGTCCTAAGTTCACCTGTCTCAAATTATTTATACCATTATATAAAAATGTGTCCTTTAAACAAAAGACTGCTGTCCATTGATTAGCACAATCCTTCACTTCAGATCATCTTTTGAAGAAATGTATGAAGTATGAAGCATTATGGTTTATGTTTAGAGAATAATAAGACCCACCTGGTTGAAATAAGAACTTAAGTTGGGGATATTCAGAGGCTGGAAATATGTATAGCTTGGCAAGGTAAAGGGCAGAGCTTTGCATGTCAGTTAAGGAATTTGACATTGAAGTAAACTTCTGAGCTTTCTTAAGGGACTACTGAATGATCAAAGTAATGTTAGAGGCAGACAGATTTGGTACCCGGCACAAAGGCATTTTATAACAACTGTGTATGCATGTGAATTACTTCAATTTTAGGGTTGATTGCCTTCCAAACTTCATATGATAACTATATTCAATCAACTTCTCATTGGTTTAAATTTTTCCTCTTTGTTAATTGCATTCAGAAATCCCTGTGTCCTCTGCTAAGCACCCTATTATTCCCTTTCCTATTTCAAAAGTTCATTGTTGTGCATACGATTATCATTAAACTGCTTATCAGCAATCGATCTAAAGAAATACAGCAAACTGAGCAAGGAATTCAATCTAAGGAAATCAACTCATAAACTAAAGAAATATGATCGCAGAAGTAGCATCTCAGAAATGCAGCATAATTGCATTGTTATTGATCAATTCCAAGTCTACGAGTAAGAGAAAATATATATGAGAGGAAGATACAATAAAAATATTATGTGAAGGAAAGATAGAAATGGAGAAAGAGATTGTGAGAGTCTAAGCATGTTTAGAAGAGAGTGGCAACAATAGAAAAGCTCTGCACCCATTATATACAAAAGGCACCTAGAAAATTCTTGCAACATGTGTGAGGAAAAGAAGACAAGAAAAGAGAACAAGGTAGCATAATGGGACATTGCTAGATTCCATCTGATGTAAGAATATCAATTCTTTAGTGACCATGTATTGTGAACGCAAGACATATTTTAATTTATCCTCTAACAATTTGAAATACATATGGTTTGTTTAAATAATGTGAATAATTTTCTTCAACATAATTGCTTTTGTATCAGAAGAAAACAACAGCCAAGCACTGGTTTGTTAATATGTACACATCCCACTTGACTTCTCATGTTTTCACTTGTAAACTAATCATGACTGGGGTTGATTATTCCCACAACAATGCAAAGCTGATACAAGCCAATGTTTGGACCACAGAGTTTGTGCCAGGAACGAGACAGTCACCCATCTGCCAGTGATTACCCTTATTTATTTTATTTCTGTTCTGTATTTCTTTAGCCTCTCTGCAAGAGTTTGCGTTTGATAGTTCCAGCAAATATTTGATGAGAACCAAATGTACCACAGAATCAAGTGACAGTGAGACAAATATAAAATATTGTCTGCTTTCAAAGATATCAGTGAAGTTGGAAGAACAATGTCAAATAAAAGAATCATAGTTAGCAAGATAAACATGCAAAGTTACTGAGGCGGCCCCAGACCAAAGAATTTGCCATCATGCAGTGGGAAGTAGGTCAGGGTTCCAGAAGTTTTCTTAATATGACACCTGATCTAGGATGTGAAAAGAGACAGACAAGGAAAAAAAATGTTTCCCACAAAGCATTGGTAGCATTTGCAAGACATTTGAAAAAACATTATATTCTGAAAATTTAAAAAAAAATGGCTAGAACATAAAGAGGTGAACTGGTCATGAAGAGACAGGAGGTTGGTGATATCCTGCCTCTCTGGCCAGGGTACATGGTACATTAATAACACTATTATAGGTGATTAGTCCCATATTTTCTCTATTTCTGTTCACTACATAGAAAAAAAATCCCACATCATTTTCCTAAAGGAATTCAATGGTTTGTTTTGTAGAAAGCAAACTTCCTTGTGATCTAATGCTATTCTTCCAGGACCATATCAGAAGAGGTATTGTATAATTGCAAAATTACATGAAATTTACATTCCCAATTTTTGGCCCAGTTTGAATAAACATGGACAGCACTATATTCATCACCCTAAACACTAAATATAATCAAGCAAATATAAAATATTCATTGTGGTTCTGCTGAAATTTTCAATCTTTTTTCTCAGAGTGACTCATCAAACTTAAGATTTAAACAACTAAAAATGCAGATCTCCATCCTGCTGTCATTTAGGTATTCTTCAGTAGTAAGACTCTAGAAATAGCAGGAACCATGGGTTTTAATAAAAAAAATACAAGTTTATTATGTTGTCTTCTGTCAATTCTTAACTTTTAAAGTGTAGGTGGCATTTGCCTGGCTTTTTGCAGGAACTGGGCAGCTATCCTGACATTTCAGCTAAATCTTAGGTAATAGAAAGTCTTGAGGTTCACTTTAATTCTAATAAGACAATTGAAAAATTACAGCATTCAATTCACCACTTCAATCTTTATCCAAAAGTAAGATTTCCCTCCTTTCCCAGGTTAATGTAGCTAGGACCTTCCCCAGTAGGGAAGAGGATGTGTTTATATTCCTAATCCTTCTGCCTTACCATCTCCCCTTGTCCCAGTTAGTGATCTGCTCCTTAGAGATTGGAGTGCTGGAGCAGGACAAGAGAGAAAAGGAGGCAGAGAAGTTCCTATTTGACCATCTGGTCATAAAATGGCTTCAGATTTTCCAAGTTGGGAATACTTTTAACATTGAGTCTTTCTCTTCAGGGCACCTTTGCAATCTTCACAGACAACCCTTGCCACTGCCTCTATTTATATGAGCTGTGCTTCTTCACCAGCTGGAGAGGAGAGTTGAGTCCCACTGTCTCGGCTCTCCTACTGCTCATCTTCACATTTGGCACCCGGTTCATGTACCCTGGGCCCTAAAGCAGCTGGGCCACCATTTCACTTCCCTATGAAATTTTTCAGAATTTCCTGTATAGCAGTCAGCACTACACGATGCTGCACCTCAGTTATAAGGAAGATATTACAGTTTCCAGGTGAGTTTTCTTAATGTAAGTGACTATTTCATATTACAAATATGGTACTTAAGAGAAGCATAAAGGGAAGTATACTAGGATGTATTTCCTTTTTATATGTAAATGCTTTACTCATATATAATCCTCATAACACGAAATTCACCCCATTATTTATTTTTCATTTTAAAAAAGTTATATTGGGGTAATACAATAAAATACACAAATTTTAGTGTACAACTCAGTGATTTTGACATGTGTATACACTGTTGTAACCATCACCCAGATCAAGACATTGAACATTCTCACTAGTTTTTTCCTCCTGCACCTATTTTACCCATCCCCCAACCCCTCTCCCCTATGTCAACCAAAAATCACCCTTTTAAAGTGTATAATTCACTTTTTTTTAGTGTATTCACAGAGTTGAACTATCACCACTATCTAAATTTAGAATAACTGGATCACACCAAAAATAACTCTCATTTCCATTAACTGCCACTCTCCATTCTCCCCTCCCGTTAGCGTTAATATATGTTAGGTCAACATGGATTTGTGTTATGTTGGATATTTCACATAAATGGAACCATGCAATGTGTGGTCTGTTGTGTCTGGCTTCTCTTTTTTAGGGTGTTTTCAAGTTTCATTCATTTGTACCATGATCAGTATTTCATTACTTTTTATGACTGAATGATATTCCATGGTATGGATATAGCATGTTTTGTTAGTACATTCATCAGTGATGAGTATTTAGATTGTTTTCATGTTTGGGTACTATGAATTATGCTGATAGAACTATTTCTTTTCATGAGTATAGGCTTTAATGTCTCTTGGTTTTAGATGTAGGGGTGGAAATGCTAGAGCATGTTGTTACTCTTATGTTTAACATTTTGAGGAACTGCCAAATTGTTTCCCAAAGTGGTTGAATTTATTTTACAATCTCAGCAGTAATGTGTCAGGATTTCAAGTTTTTCACATCCTTGCCAATACTAGTTATTGCCTTTCTTTTTAATTTGGTCACCATATGGATATGAAGTAGTTTATTTTTGTGGTTTGAATTTACCACCTTAATGATTAATGATGTTGAGATTCTTTTCATGTGCTTATTGGCCATATATGTATCTTATTAGGAGAAATGTCTTTTTGAATCCTTTACACATTTTAAAATAGGTTTCTTTTTGCTGTTGAGTTTGAGTATTTGTATATTCTATATACAAATTCTACATAAGATACATGATTTTCAAATACTTCTCCTTTACTGTGGGTCCATTATTATGTTGACTTTTTGACGAAAAGTTTAAATCTTGCTGAACTCCAAATTACAATCCTTTTTTTCTTATATTGCAAGTGCTTTGGTGTAATATTAAAGAAACTATTAATTAGTTCAGTTAGTTAACTGAAGGTTGTGCAGATTTCTCCCGTTTTCACCGCCTTGCCAAAAAGGTTTCTCCAGTTATTAGGGTCACCCAAGGGTATTGGATTTTAGCTCTTCCATGGAAGTTTGTCTCCCATTTTCAGTTAATTTTAGTGTATGAGGTATATTTTAGGAAGACACATTGATATCTAATACTCATATCAACATTTTATGAAAAGGTTACAGTTACTTAAAGGTTAAAATTCTTAACTAACTGCAATTCAAAATGTACTAAGTGATGTTTCTATTTTCATCTTACACTAATCTATAAAATCCAAAAACTTACAGAGCTTCTGAAATGTAAGGTAATGTACTACTGAAAACAGAGGATGAAGGATTCGCTGCTTCCTTTCTACTGGAGCTGCACCCCTGCAGGTTGCTCTTTTAGGACCCATGTCCTAATTCCCTCACGTTCCTGCGATGTCAGTCCTTAACACCTCTGAAGTGGAAATCTCTACCTTCTTCCTCATCGGGATCCCAGGGATGGAGCATGCTCACATTTGGATCTCCATCCCCATTTGCCTCATGTACCTCGTTGCCATCCTGGGAAACTGCACCATCCTCTTTTTCATAAAAACAGAGACCTCTCTGCATGAGCCCATGTACTATTTCCTCTCCATGCTGGCCGTTTCTGACCTGGGCCTGTCCATCTCCTCCCTTCCCACCACGCTGAGAGTCTTCCTGTTCAATGCCACTGGAATTTCCCCTGATGCCTGCTTTGCCCAAGAGTTTTTCATTCACGGATTCTCAGCTATGGAGTCATCGGTTCTTCTTATCATGTCTATCGATCGCTTTATAGCCATCTACAACCCTCTTAGATACACCTCCATCCTGACTAGTGCCAGGGTTATTAACATAGGCCTTGTATGTGCTACATTCTGTATTTTGCTTATTCTCCCTTTCCCCTTTATTCTAAAGAGACTGAGATATTGTAAGAAAAGCCTTCTATCCCACTCTTACTGCCTCCACCAGGATGTCATGAAGCTGACATGTTCTGACAACAAAGTTAACATCATCTATGGACTGTGTGTGGCCCTAACGGCTATGTTAAACTTGGTGTGCATTTCTTTGTCATATATGCTAATCCTGAAAGTTGTTCTGGGCATCGCGTCTCACAAGGGCCGCCTCAAGGTCCTCAACACTTGTATCTCCCACTTCTGTGCTGTACTCATCTTCTATGTGCCTGTTGTCACCTTGGCTATTATTCACCGCCTTGCCAAAAAGGTCTCTCCAGTTATTAGGGTCATCATAGCTGATACCTTTCTTCTGGTTCCCCCTCTAATGAACCCCATTGTGTACTCTGTGAAGAGCCAGCAGATAAGAAATCAGATCCTGGCAAAATTTTGTGAGAAACAAGGTTGTTGAAAATTTCAGCTGCAGTGAATGCCCAACGCACTAGGCAGTTTTTGAACAAATGCACAGATCCGAGAAGGAAAAGGAAGTAATAGATTGATGCAAGTATATACTCAACAGGTTCATAAAATTCAAATTACTGGTTTAATTTACCAGCAACAATATAGTAGATGGCGTGGTATTATGCTTCCTTGATAACTATGTCATCACCTCTGTTCTGCCTCTCCACACAACCAGCTATTTAACTGTATCAACAGCCACAGAAGCACTACCATAATTTGATTAAATAAATTCTCAATGTATAATTCTAAAAAAATAAAGTTAACATGTTCATTTAGGAAATACCAAAGGCCTCTAACTCAGGCATGATTAGCAATGACTAAATGGACTGAAAGATGAATCACACACAAACACAGACACATAGAATGTATAGTTTTAACGTAATTAAACTAATTTAAGATAATTAACCTATCTTAAAATGGCCATGCTTAATTTTATTACTAATACTATCAAATGTAAAATGTCTGACAAAGGAGAATAACATGAATAATGCAACTGACAAGAAAACTTGTTTGATTTTATGGCATACTGCAGAAGATAATAATGGCATTTTTTTACAAAAGAGTTTTTGACAAAGTGTCTGTAAAAATAGTGATAAAATCTATTTTCAAGACAGTGAATTTTATATCTCATGTACCAAAATGGTTAAGCATAATTTTTCAGTAGAAAAACTATTAAAATGTAACATGGTTATCATATATAATAATATACATAATATACTAAGACATATTAAGAATACCCCAAGAATATGTAGTAAAGAGATCAGCAATTCTGGAGCAGGCCTAGAAATCTAGATTTTTATAGAACTTCATAGTGAAGTCTGATATGCAGACCTTGTTGAAAACTACTGGCCTTGAAGATGTTAGATGAAAATCAAATTCTCAAAACTTTCTCTGTTTGCAGAAGGAAACACCTACAAGCTTCAGGGAATAAAGGCTAGAGGAGGAGGCAGACACATAAAGGCATAGTTATCATACGCTATGTAACTGCTCTCAGATGCTTCACGTGGTGCTCTCAGTGATAGAACAGAAGAACATAATTCTGCCTGAGGGAGCAGAAGGGGACTAAGGGATATTTTCCTCAGAGGATTGATTAGTTCTTCCCATTTTCAGGAGGTTGGATGAGTCTCCTTGGCTCCATCCCCTTTGAGGGCTCACCTACCGGGAATTTTCTGTTTTCCCCTGAGTACTACCTGCTGAGCTGGAATCCCCAAAGTTCTCTGGGCCAATAGGAAAGCATCAAGGAGTCAGGACTAGGTCCTGCAGGTCAGGATAAATGGTTGTGCCTTCGCAGCAGGGAAGTTCTGGTGACTACATATCACCTCCGTGTCTTTACTGGGATATGTGGGTCCAGTGACTTAGCAACTTACTGTAAGTTCCCTGATGTTAATAGCTCCAGTTGCCTTTGTACCAGCTCAAGCAAAAATTCACATAGTTCCTGTGAGCTGTGGTTGCCAGGTGATTACGCTGGCCATGTAAAAAGCCCAGCAATTCTGTAAATGCGTGGTAGAAGCCCAGAGTCCTGCCACACAATGGCAATCAACCAAGCGTGCGGCCAAAAGCACTGACCGACACAGAAAGAAATTCAAACAAGGCAGGTACTTGGGCCGGGCTCTTGAGTGGCATGTTTGCTGACTGGTGGAATTACTGCCTTAGTGTTAGTGTAAATCATTCCTGGGTGCAGATATGCAAGACCGCTGGTTCGCAGCAGGCATCAGTGAGAAGACAATGGTGACACACAGGAGTTCCTTTTCCGTAGTCTGTCCTAACTCAGGATGCTTCTTATTAGGCTTAAATCTTTGCTTTATGTTTTTCCTCTCTTGGTAAATAAGAACGCAACCTTATGATTTCTAACAAAAAGTCAAGAGTTCATGGATTTTAAGTAATGGTGTGAATGTGAGTTTTGTATAAATTCCATTTAATCATTTGATTTCCATGTAGAGGCCTCCAAAGTGAGGGTATAACTTTTCATTAATCCAGTGATGTCAGTGTATGTCAAATGGCATCTGCTTATATGAGATACCATGAAGCTAGAGGCACCACTAAAAATAACAATTATATCATGAAGAGGCCACTAAACACTCACTTACCAGAACTCTCATTCCTGAGTTAGGCTTTGACTGAGGTTTTCAGGATTAGTCTGCATTTACCATGTAGACAGAGCAGAAACAAACAATAATAAAAATAAATAAAACAGCATTCCAAGGAACTGAAACAACAGGTGTTGCCTGTGTGGTTAACATTGCAAAAGTTCAACCTGTTTTAGGTTCCACTTTATTAAAGGAAAATAATTTATGCTATTATTATAAGGTATATATACTTCAAACACATTACTGCTTTCCACTGATGAATATGAACTCCATTTCAGATAATTTTCTGAAATAACAGAATGGAAGCAGAATGCTATATGGTGCAAGTGTTTTAGGGGCTAATACATCCATCTGTTAGAAACAGATGGCTTAAATGGGGGAAAAAAGATGTTCTGGAGGCTGGAAGTGTGCATAGTCTTATAGAGGAGAGGGTAAGGATTTGTATTTCAGTCAAGGTGTTGGACAGTGGGGCATCTTTCTGAGATCTCTTAAGAGAAGACAAATACTCAAGTTAATTTTACAGACAGACAAATCTTACACCTGGCACAAAGGCATTTTTTAACAAGTGAGTACACATATGCTGTCTTTTAATACAAGTGTTGAGTGACTTCCAAGGTTGAATATAGTAGCTAACCAATCAACTGCTAGTAAGCTTTTTATTTTTCTTAAATATGCATCCAGAAATTCCCATATATTCTGTTAGTTATTCTATTATTTCATGTCATCGACTTCAAACTTTATTTTACTGTAGATATGTTTATCACTATGCTCCTTAGAATCAACTCAGAGACAGAAAACAAGCTAAGCAAAGAAATTAACTGATAAGGATATGGTTTAACTCAGGGAAATCAATTCAAAATCTCAACAGAGGAATGGCCACAGTAGCAGCAGCTCAGAAACACAATGGCAACCATTTATGGATTGAAAATTATATACAAGTGAAAGCATGCAAGAGAAAAAAGATTCAAACAAAAATATATAACTATATATATATTCGACATACAGTTTTTATTATATGTATAGTTTGTTTCACATATATAAGAGGAATGGAGGAAACTATTATGACCACTAAAAATGTTGGGTAAAGAATCAACAATAGAAGAAATATGAACTAATTATATACAAAATGAATGAACAGTATATGAGGTGACAAAAGAGATCAAGGCAGTAAAATGAGCAATTGACTTGAATGCCACTTTAGAGAATAATATCAATTTCCTAATATTCAGTAATTGGTATGAAAACAAAACATATTTTTTGGCTTTATATTTATTTGCAGTATGTCTTTTTAACACTTTGCAATATTTATAGTTTTTTAATGATATGAAACATTATCTTCAATAATATTTCTTTTATGACAGGACATGTCCAGACATACGATTTGGAAATACTGTCATTCTTGTGTTATCTTTCCCATCACCACATCTTTGTGGTGATGCCATTTGAATCACAGAAGTTTTAAGTTTTGATGAAATCCGATTTACACATATATTTTTCTGTTTGACCTTTGGTGTCATCTAAGTAGTCATTGCTTAACTCTGGGTCACAAATATTTACCACCTTGTTTCCTGCTAAGGTCTTTATTGTTAGCTCTTGACCGCATGTCTGTGATATGTTTTGAGATGATTTTGGTGTAAGGTGTTAGTAGACATCTGACTTCATTCTTTTGGATCTAGATATCCAGCTCCTTACCCCAATTTTTAAAAGAATAGTGTTTCTTAAAGGTTAACAATCTTTAAAAACAACAAATGCAATTATAATAATAGATGTCTTTGACTCCATATTTATTCACATAAGTTTCCATCTTAAGGGCACCACACTTTAAAAAATATAGGAAATAGACATTGTGATATTGACTGGTTCCTTTTTATATGACAAGTCCCAGACAAGCTTTTAAGATATATCCTTTTCCTGCTGATTACTTGTGCAGATTAATGTGCTTCCATGTTACACTTTATGTCCTACTTAAGTGGGTCCGATATTACTGCTATTTATATACTGTAAAATATATTGCTTTAGACCTAAGAATTATTGTAGGAAAATAGCTACAATCCCAAGATACTTACCAATGAGATTACTAAAGCATACACATGTAGTTATCTATGCCATTGCAGGTATGTTCTTCTGAGACCCACATCCTGATTCCCTCACGTTCCTGCGATGTCAGTCCTGAACACCTCTGAAGTGGAAATCTCTACCTTTTTCCTCATCGGGATCCCAGGGATGGAGCATGCTCACATTTGGATCTCTATCCCCATTTGCCTCACATACCTCGTTGCCATCCTGGGAAACTGCACCATCCTCTTTTTCATAAAAACAGAGACTTCTCTGCATGAGCCCATGTACTATTTCCTCTCCATGCTGGCCGTTTCTGACCTGGGCCTGACCATCTCCTCCCTTCCCACCACTCTGAGAGTCTTCTTGTTCAATATCACTGGAATTTCCCCCGATGCCTGCTTTGCCCAAGAGTTTTTCATTCACGGGTTCATAGGTATGGAGTCATTAGTTCTTCTTATCATGTCTATCGATCGCTTTATAGCCATCTACAACCCTCTTAGATACACCTCCATCCTGACTAGTGCCAGAATTATTAAAATCGGCCTTGCATTTGCTACACTGTGTCTTTTGCTTATCCTCCCTTTCCCCTTTACTCTAAAGAGACTGAGATACTGTAGGAAAAGCCTTCTATCCCACTCCTACTGCCTCCACCAGGATGTCATGAAGCTGGCCTGCTCTGACAACAGGGTCAACGTCATCTATGGACTGTTTGTGGCTCTAGTGGGTATGTTAAACTTTTTGTGCATTTCTGTGTCATATATGCTGATCCTGAAAGTTGTTCTGGGCATCGCCTCTCACAAGGGCCGCCTAAAGGTCCTCAACACTTGTATCTCCCACTTCTGTGCTGTGCTCATCTTCTATGTGCCTATGATCACCTCTTCCGCCCTGCACCGCCTTGCCAAAAAGGTCTCTCCAGTTACTAAAGCCATCACAGCTGACACCTTCCTTCTGGTTCCCCCTCTGATGAACCCCATTGTGTATTCTGTGAAGAGCAAACAGATTAAAGATAGGATCCGGGCAAAATTTTGTGAGAAACAAATTTGATGGGTAATTTCAGCTTCAAGGAAAGCTTGAGTCACTTCTGACAGTTGTAGGAATCTGAAGATGGTAATGAGAGGACAGGGACTGAACACAAAAATACACTGCATATGCTCAATAGGCTCATCAAATGTCAAGTTACTGACTTCATTTAAAAGGAACAACAATCTAGATTAGCTGGTTTAGGAGTTTGGTTTGGGATTACAATGTTCCTATAATTAAGTTTCCCAGTTCTTCTAATTTTATCTCTATGAAACCAGCATATATCAACCTTAAAAACAGAATCGTGCCTAATTAGGATTAAAGAAATGTTCAAAATATTAGTGTTGACAAAAAAAGAAAAGAATAAAATGTTCATTTAGAGAAGAGCAATGATGGCTCTAATTTGTTCAGGCATGATCAGCAGTGACAGGGTGCGCTGAGAGGTGCAGCACGCACACTCACCCATGCACAGACTTAGCACCTCCTAGACACCCTGTGTGTGTGTGTGTGTGTGTGTGTGTGTGTGTGTGTGTGTGTGCGTGTCAGTCATCAGCAGCTCATATAAAATATTAAAAATTCCCTTGTTCAAAAATACTGTGAAACATGCTTGGAAATATAAGGATCTCATATATAAAATAAAATTAAATGTAAAAATAATACAGAAGCAAATATTCATTTATATTTTCAATTGTTTACCATAGATTACATAAAGTATCTGCTTTAAATGTTAGTATTTTGTATCCAAGTCTGTACAAAACTCTTTATTTGCCACTGTTATAATCCTAAACAACACTTTATGTTTTACAGTATGAGTATGGTTTAAGAGCAGATTTTAACTTCTGTTTGTCAGTACCTGGCAAAGCACTAAAATATTGATTGTTCATTGTATATTTATTAAAAACGTGATGATTTTAATTAATTTTGAAAATATGAATAAAATGTATGATAGTAAAGCCAAAGAATCAATTATGTTATGTCTGGGAAATCCTGTGTAAGTAGAGCTCACTTATTCCACAAATTAATTGCTTTGGGTAGAAAAGAAAAGAAAATCAAGTGAAAATAGCACTTGGAAATCATTAAAGAATGCAGTGATCTCATGAATATATAGGATCTGATCAGACTGGCACTGAAAGTTCCCTGACTGAATGTAAACCTAATTCTATATGGTCTAGAATCATAATCCACACTTACATCTGAAAACCAAAAAGTCTGTTTTAGTAAGATACACACTCCATTACAAGCCAAGTAATAATATCTTAAAAAAACATTCTTAGTTATGATACTAGAATGGCTCACAGATACACGCTAAACTCTGTAGAGACCTGTGGAGTGACAGGACATGGAGGTGCTGGGAAGAGGTCACAGCACCATCAACTCTCCTGTCTTCACCTGTCTTCCTACTTCCTCCGTATTCTGCATGATGCTCACCCACATGGTGTACTAAACGACCACAGCCTGGATAGGTAGGCAGTGGGGACACTTTTTACATCTTACCTAACAGAGGAGAGAGAACTTTGACTATGAGCTCCACTTAGAGATCTAGTGAAAGGACTGTATACACCTTTCTTAATATCCTAGAGCAGAACCGATCACTACCCCCAGGGATATGAATTTACTGTTATTGGCAAAATGGATCATGTGCAAATCCCTATGCCTCTACCTCAGCTATTGTGACAGCAATATATAAAGTAAGGAGATTCTCTTTCCAGAAAGGTTGGTGAAATGACATTGCGCAGGCATTGGGCAACCCCACAAAGATCAATAAATGAAAATAAAGCCAAACAATCCCAGTAGTTGTCTAAAGAAAGCAATGGAGGGATATTTTTAAATCATGAAGGAGAGAAACGAGTTCATTATACTTTGTAACCATGTGGAGAACATGAGCTCAAGTCTGCAGACTCCTCCCTGTGTTGAGAACCACAGGTCAGGGTTTAGGAGTAGAGAGAGGGATTTAAATGACATCCTCCTGTTCTTACTAAAAAATCTAGTGAGGTTCTATCTGACATCATGGGTGATATCTGATTGCTTATTACAATTGCACAGAACTTCACACTGAGGAAGTGTCAGTTGAAAGACAGATCCAGAAATCAGGTGAGACATACTAGAGACAGGGAGGCATCAAGAGACACTGACCTGCACACACTGCCCTGGAAGACCAAAAGAAAAGGTTTATAGGTCAAACAAAAAACACCATGGAAGAAAATATTGAATAATAAATAATACTAATAATTATTGTATTATATTAATTTGTTATTAATGTATCACAAATAAATCAATACTATGTTATATATAATCAATAACATATTAATACTATTAAAGTAAATAATACAAATATTATTTAATGTTTATTAATCTCTGGAAAACAGAATGCTTTTCCATGTTTGGAAGGAGCAGGAAAGTAAAAGAAAAAGATTTATATAATTTACTGCTTAAAATTAAATTTCAAAGCATAATGACTATAGAGAAAATTATGAGAAACAATATTAAAAATGGGTTAATTGGATTAGACCAGTACTTTTTATAATTTAGTGAACAAATATAACTAATCATCACTTAAAAAGTATGAGAAGACAGTTCACAAAAGAATGCAGGTAAGTAATCATTGTGTGAAAGAATGGTCTATTTAGCTTTAAATAAATCAAGCTGGCTTTTTTCTTTGAGGAAAAAGGGCTGAAAATAAAATTCAGTAATACCTAGAGACAATCACATACGTAAGTCAAACATGCACTGACATTGGAAAGAGAGTGAATTCCTGGCTGATCTACTTACAATATGTGTGATCTTGAACACATACCTCGATTCTTCTCTGTTTTCGTTTCTCTATTTTTATTATGTTACTGTAAGTAAAATTAGATGAAGTACATATGCTCAGCAGAGGGACCAGTGCAACATTATTCAAGAAAAGGTAGTTGATTTAAACACAATATTACTATTTTATTTACATTGGTCAATAACAATCAGTACAGACTAGATGTTATTATTTGAGACAGTGTACCTGTTTATGAAAATCCATGCTGAAGAAGCAACTTAAAATGAACAAATATTATTCACATGAAGATATTCATACATGTAAGGTGCAAAAATAATGTTCTTGAAGATGATTAAAGAGCATAGAGGCATTACATTAGAGAAAATGTCAAAAGAGTGATATAGTATTTACAGAGGTCAACAACTATATAAGCAAATAAACATACATTGGCAAATAATGTATTTGTCAAAATGAGTATAAGGCAGAGCATATCCTCCCAATTATCCATTCCACTTGGGTAAAGTTTTGGAATATCAGAATTTATATTCTAGTATACAAATTCAAATTTATTGGAGAATTAAAAAAATTAATTTGGAGATTGATACAAAACTTGTTTATGTCAGTTGGATAACAAATAGAAAAGCTTAGCAAATTATTGCCAAATATTGGGAAACAAACAAAATTGAGAGAAAAAAATCCTGACTTAAAAATTTAATCCAACAATTATTAACATTAGATAAGGGAGAAATGTATAAGATAGGTTATTTTTGTGTGCTTTGGGTATATATAGGACTACACAAGTCCTTGGAAAATGAAATAAATAAATGATGAATTAGAAATGAAAATTGTTTGATATGCAGGTAGAAGAACAAGTCACTTAAATTATTTGATTTATCTGAGAATAAGTGTTTATAATGTGAGCAATCTTTTTAAAACTGAAAAGCATTATGAACCAAGGAATGGTAAAAACAATAAAAATATTATAAATCATTATTCATATTACTAATTAAATATGCCACTAGTATTTTGTTTAATATTAGGTTTGAATGGTTGGATACACATTTAAAGAGATTTCCATGGTAACCTTATTCCCTGAATTTTCTTTCCACATGATGATTTAAGAAATCAGTCATGGCTTCTGCTCCCACTGGAGTTTCCACACATTGCAAAATTTCAAAAAACAGAAAGGTATCAAAATGTTTAAATTACACATAATGAATTGTTTCTCACACTCTGTGTTGCATTTTCATAGAACATGTACATAACTTTTGAAAAAGAGAAAAATATACTGACATCATGAGATTTAAGATATAAATGTAAATTTGAAGAACAAAAATAAAATTTAGAAATAATACACAGGCAAATTTGGAGACCAATGCAGCCTCCTTACCTTCACTTAGATTTTGTCATATTAATGTACATTAGTTACCTAAAGGTTTATGTTTCTCTGTTTTACATGTACTTTAAATTTCGCCAGGAAGGCTGTGATGTAACCCTGACAGCATCCTAGAAGAGATCACATCCCTGTATACAGTTGTGACCAGATTTCACATTCTATAAACTGTTCCTGAACTGCTGATTCAGATGCCTGGAAGTCTTTCTTCATGCCTTTGTGTTATTATTTGAAAAACACTAAAAACCGATTTTGCATGAATGTGATTAGAATTTGCTCATCAATCTGAATTGCCATAGCACAACTTGTGACTTTGTAGGCTCTATCTCCCAGCTCACAGCAGAGGGGCTTGTGAAGGGCCGCCATGTCGGTGTGGAATCACAGCGATGCTCTGGAGCCCATTTTCCTCTTGGGGGGTCTCCATGGGCTGAAGTCAGGTCATGCTTGGCTCTCATTTCCATTCTGCCTTGTATACCTGTTGGTGCTTACAGGCAACGTTACCATCCTCTCTGTTATTTGGAGTGAGTCTTCACTCCACCAGCCCATGTATTATCTGCTGTCCATCCTGGCAGTAACTGACCTGGGCATGTCCATGTCCACACTCCCCACAGTGCTGGCCGTGTTATGGTGGGAAGCCCAGGAAATCAAAACAGGAGCTTGTTTTGCTCAGCTCTTCTTCATCCACACCTTCACATTCATGGAGTCCTCAGTGCTGTTGGCCATGGCCTTTGACCACTTCGTTGCTATATGTCGTCCCCTGCACTACTCAGGCATCCTCTCCCAGGATGTCATAGGCAGGATCTGCTTGGGCTGCTTGCTGTGAAGTGCAGGACTGGTGATACCTACGCCCATATTACTAGGGTGCTATCGTTACTGCTGTGCCAATGTCCTCAGCCACCCCTTTTCCTGCATCAGGATATTCTGAAATTATTGTGCTCTGATGCCAGTGTCAACAACATCTATAGACTGTGTGTGGTCATTATCACACTGGGCACAGACTCAGTCCTCATTGTCCTCTCCTATGTCCTGATTCTGCGTGCTGTGCTGGGCTTGGATCTCGTGAGGAGCAGCTGAAGGCACTCAACACCTGTTTATCCCACGTGTGTGTGGTGCTCATCTTCTTTGTGCCTCTAATAGGTGTATGCATGGTTCATTGCTTTGGGAAGCACCTGCCTCCCATTGTCCACATCCTCATGGCTGACATTTACCTGCTTCTCCCACCAGTACTTAATCCTGTCATCTACAGTGTCAGGACCAAGCAGATTCGTCTAAAAATTTTCCATATGTTTAGACTAAGTAGGAGACTTTAGGAAACAAAGGGCTGTCATCAGTTAGCATTGACCTGGAGGAAAATCTTCTCCATCAGATGGATTCTTAACTCTGAAACTTCTTTAACATATGATTTTTGGAGAATTCCCTAAATCTTTTTCATTTCTAAGTTTCTTCTATGTAAACTTGGAATTTTCTCATGCTCTGATTCTCTCCCTGAATTATATGAAGGCTATTGTAGAAAATACATTAGGAGGATTTTAATACAACAGTGCAAACATATTAATCACACTTATTATGTTTCTGAAATACTAATACAATTGAGATGCTTAATAATCCAAAGACCCAAATCAATTTATCTTTACTTGCCCATAATTAGTTTCTAACTACCTATTTTTATGGAAATATTTGTTTTAAAAAACTAAGCTTTCTTGTATTGGGCCTAAAATTTAAAGACTGCCAAACCCAATCTTTACTCTGCCAAATATCTTCACTATAACGGACATCCTAACCTTATTCTTTGCCATTTACCTTAGTGTTCTCCTCACTTACTTCCTCATATAGCTATTGGAAATCATATTCACTTGCCAGTGTTTAGGTAACAAATAGGCTATGATAACTCACCCAAGGCCAACATATAATAAATGGAAAAACTGAAACAGGTATGCAACTACCTCACTAAGATCAAGAGGATGAGACAAAATCTGGGACATAGATAAGGTTTTAGAGTATGTTCACCCACACATGCAGATCATAACTTAGGATAAAAACAAGCATTCAAACAATTAAGACAAAGCAAACATATTATTTTGGTTTATTTCCATGACAGAGTAAGAGGGATCAGATTTAGTCGCTCACCTTAAACAACCTAAACAATGGAGAAGTATATTCTAAATAGTGCTAAGAAACTGGGTCAAAGGCAGGAAAGATTGTGAACTCTAAGAGAATGGGAAATGTGAGGTGAGCCCAATTATTGCCTTAACTTACTTGCTAGAAATTGATCAAGTCACGTGATACGGAGGAGAACCCAAACAGAGTCTGGTGGTGTCCCTGAATGACACAGCGGAGTACCTGTGAGGAGAGAGTTGCACAGGACAGAGGTACATGGTCTGCAGGACATTCCTTGGAAATTCTCAGTTTTGTTCTGATCCATGTGTGGATGTGAACAGCCTCTAAGGCCAGAAGAAGAACCACAGGGAGGAGGAACTGGAACAATATCCAGGCTTCATGTATAAGTGAGGGGTGTTCATATTTTTACCAGCCAGAGTGGAGAAACCTGCTAATACACTACACATCTGGTTTATGCTTAAAAGATTATTGCCTTAGTAGTGAGGCAAATTATTCCTAGGCTAACAACTAATTTGGTCTTTCCTAATAGAACATAAAGAAAAGGCTTGAAAGGGTTGATGTATTTTGATGTGACTTTATGACACACAAGAATAAGGATAAAATGCATATATGGAAATGTACAAATAATTTCACACAATAGCATACAATTCACAGTTATGAAGTCCAATAAAAAATTATTTGACATAAGAAGATATGCAAAAGTATAACCTGCAATGAGGAGGAAGTTCAGTCAATAGACACATAGCAATAAATTATTGAAATGACAGAATAATTGGACAAATACATTAAGAAAAACTTGTAAATGTGGCCTAAATATTTAAGATGGTAAAAAATAGAATGAGCATATTAAGGAAAATAGGCTTCTTTAGAAACAGTCACAAGTCAAAAGATCAAAATGAAAATTACTTTATTTGAGATGAAAAACATAATAAATGGAATTAATAACATTACACCCTGCATTAGGAAAGATTAATAAAGTTAAAGACAGAGCAAAAATACATATCTAAATTTCTAACAAGAGACAATAGACCAAAAATTGAACAAAGCATTTGAGAAATGTTGGGCATCATCAAATAATCTACTGTATACATACTTGGAATCTCAAAAAGAGGGTAATAGAAAAAAATTATATAAACCATGGCTAATTGTTTTCCTGAATTTAATGAAACTAAGCCCACAATCCAAGAAGCTCAATAAACACAGGCAGAGAAACAATATGAAGAAAACTATAGAAAAGTACATCTTAATCACTTTGCTTAAAATAAGTGCTAATGGAAAACTTGAAAGCAGGCAGAAAAAAGATATATTTACTATGGAACAAAGATAAGAATGAAAACAGCCTTCTTGCCTGAAACCATGCATCTAAGGAGACAGTTGAGAAATACCATTAAAGTACTACAAAAACAGCCACAACAGCCAATCAACCTGAATATCTATACTTGATAAAAGTCTCTAAAATGAGGTAAAGAAAAAGAAATATTAGACATATAAATGCTGAAATAATAAGTAAGTCATTTAATGGAATCATAACCATACTCAATCCAACAGAAATGAAAAAAAAAAGTAGAAAAAGGGAAAAAGAACAAAAGAGAGAAACATAAAACAAACAGTGAAGTGGGTAACATATCTTTTGATATTACATTTAGAAGTTTTAAACACAGTGATTGAAAGTAAAACATTTCAGTGTCAATCAAAAAGGAAGACATAGGCGGAGCGAAGATGGTGGTGTGAGTAGAGCAGTGGAAATTTCCTCCCAAAACCATATATATTTTTGAAAATATGACAAATACAACTATTCCTAAAAGAGAGACTAGAAGACACAGGACAACAGTCAGACTACATCTACACCAGCGAGAACACAGTGCCTCATGAAGGGGGTAAGATACAAGCCGCGGCATGGCGCGACCCAAGCGCCCCTCACTCCAGCTCCCAGTGGGAGGAGAGGAGTTGGAGCAGGGAGGGAGAGGGAGCCCAGGACTGCTGAACACCCAGCCCTAGCTATCCACACTGAGAGCACAGACACACAGTGAGTGGTATGCTGGATACTAGGGAAACAGGACAGTAAGACCTGTGAGTGGCTCCCCACAGACGGTGCCCCTGGGACAAGAAAAATGAGTGCCCTTTGAAAATCTCAAAGGGACAGGGGCCCCATAGATGGACAGAAGCCCCCCGGTGCAATCAGCCCAGTAACTGGGAATCCTGGGGAACACCGGGCACCCCAAGCCCCTAGGCAGCAGCACAGCTTGGAGGCCCCTCACTGTGATAAACAGCCTCCTGCCCATTACCCCTCAGGTGCGACTCTGGCATAGTGGCAGTGGTCACACCCAAAGCAACCAGGCAGAGCTTCTTCCACAGTGGCCGGGCAAGAATCAGACACCCCGTCTGTGCGCAGCTGCCCAGAACAAGCCGCTAGGGGTCACTGTTCTCCCAGGAGAGGAAGGCCACAAATTAGCAAGAAGGGACATTCTCCCAGGCAACACACGCGCCAGCTCCCCACAACTACCTCTATCACCATGAAAAGGCAGAAGAATGTGATTCAGACCAAAACCAGAGTCAACTGCTGAGAAGGACATAAACCTAACCAATCTTCCTGAAAAAGAATTCAAAATAAAGGTCACACCCATGCTGATGGATTTTCAGAGAAATATGCAAGAGCTAAGGGATGAAGTCCGGAGGGAGACTACAGAAATGAAACAATCTCTGGAAGGACTTAAGAGCACTGGATGAGGTGCAAGAGGCTGTTAATGGAATAGAAGTCAGAGAACAGAAACATAGAGAAGCTGATGCAGAGAGAGATAAAAGGATCTCCAGGAATGAAACAATATTAAGAGAACTGTGTGATCAATCCAAAAGGAACAATATCTGCATTATAGGGGTACCAGAAGAAGAAGAGAGAGAAAAAGGGATAGAAAGTGTATGTGAATAAATAATTGCTAAAAACTTCCCCAATATGGGGGACGAAATAGATTCTCAGACCACGGAAGTACACAGAACTCCCAGCAGAAGGGACCCAAGGAGGACAATGCCAAGACACATAATAATTAAAATGACAAAGATCAAGGACAAAGACAGAGTTTTAAAGGCAGCTAGAGAGAGGAAAAAGGTCTCCCACAAAGGAAAACCCATCAGGCTATCATCAGACTTCTCAACAGAAACCTTAGAGGCCAAAGAGAATGGCATGATATATTTAATGCAAGGAAACAGAGGGCCTTGAACCAAGGATACTGTATCCAGCACGATTATCATTTAAATGTGAAGGAGGGATTAAACAATTCCCAGAAAAGCAAAAGTTGAGGGAATTTGCCTCCCACAAACCACCTCTACAGGGTATTTTAGAGGGACTGCTCTAGATGGGAGCACTCCTAAGACTAAATAGATATCACCAGAGAAAATAAAAACACAACAAAGAAAGCAGACCAACAAAATACTAACTAAAGGCAAAAAATAAAATCAACTACCTACAAAAGCAGTTAAAGGAAACACAAAAGAGCACAGAATAAAACAACCAACATATAAAGAATGAAGGAGGAGGAATAAGAAGGGAGAGAAATAAAGAATCACCAGACATTGTTTATAATAGCCCAATAAGTGAGTTAAGTTAGACAGTAAGATACTAAAGAAGCTAACCTTGAACCATTGGTAACCATGAATCTAAAGTCTGCAATGGCAATAAGTAATATCTTTCAACAATCACCCTAAATGTAATGGACCGAATGCACCAATCAAAAGACACAGAGTACTAGAATGGATAAAAAGCAAGACCCATCTATATGCTGCTTACAAGAGACCCATCTCAAACCCAAAGACATGCACCGACTAAAAGTCAAGGGATGGAAAAAGATATTTCATGCAAAAAACAGGAAGAAAAAAAGCAGGTGTTGCAGTACTAGTATCAGACAAAATAGACTTCAAAACAAAGAAAGTAACAAGATAAAGAAGGACATTACATAATGATAAAGGGCTCAGTCTAACAAGAGGATATAACCATTATAAATATATATGTAACCAACACAGGAGCACCAGCATATGTGAAACAAATAGTAACAGAACTAAAGAAGGAAATAGAATGCAATGCATTCATTTTAGGAGATTTCAACATGCCACTCACCCCAAAGGATAGATCCACTGGACAGAAAATAAGTAAGGACATGGAGGCACTGAACAACACACTAGAACAGATGGACCTAATAGACATCTATAGAACTCTACATCCAAAAGCAACAGGATATACATTCTTCTCAAGTGCACATGGAACATTCTCCAGAATAGACCACATACTAGGCCACAAAAAGAGCCTCAGTAAATTCAAAATGATTGAAATTCTACCAACCAACTTCTCTCACTACAGAGGTATGAAACTAGAACTAAACTGTACAAAGAAAGCAAAAAGGCCCACAAACACATGGAGGCTTAACAACATGCTTTTAAATAATCAATGGTACAATGACCACATTAAAATAGAGAACAAGCAATATATGGAAAAAAATGACAACAACAACACAAAGCCCCAACTTCTGTGGAACGCAGCAAAAACAGTCTTAAGAGGAAAGTATATTGCAATCCAGGCATACTTAAAGAAGGAAGAACAATCCCAAATGAATAGTCTAACGTCACAATATCGAAATTGGAAAAAGAAGAACAAATAAGGCCTAAAGTCAGCAGAAGGAGGGACATAATAAAGAGCAGAGAAGAAATAAACAAAATTGAGAAGAATAAAACAATAGCAAAAATCAATGAAACCAAGAACTGGTCCTTTGAGAAAATAAACAAAATAGATAAACCTCTAGCCAAACTTATTAAGAGGAAAAGAGAATTAACACACATCAACAGAATCAGAAACGAGAAAGGAAAATCACAACAGACCCCATAGAAATACAATGATTTATTAGAGAATACTATGAAAACCTATATGCTAACAAGCTGGAAAACCTAGAAGAAATGGACAACTTTCTAGAAAAATACAACCTTCCAAGATTGACGAAGGAAGAAACACAAAATTTAAACAAACCAATTATGAGCAAAGTAATTGAAGCGGTAATCAAAAAACTCCCCAAGAACAAAACCTCTGGGCCAGATGGATTTACCTCAGAATTTATCAGACCTACAGAGAAAACAATACCCATTCTCCTTAAAGTTTTCCAAAAAATAGAAGAGGAGGGAATACTCCCAAACTCATTCAATGAAGCCAACATCACCCTAATACCAAAAACAGGCAAAGACCCCACCAAAAAAGAAAATGACAGACCAATATCCCTGATGAACATAGATGCAAAAATACTCAACAAAATATTAGCAAACTGAATTCAAAAACACATCAAAAGGATCATACACCATGACCAAGTGGGATTCATCCCAGGGATGTAAGGATGGTACAACATTAAAAAATCCATCAACATCATTCACCAGATCAACAACAGAAGGACAAAAAACACATGATCATCTCCATAGATGCTGAAAAAGCATTCAACAAAATTAAACATCCACTCATGATAAAAACTCTCAATAAAATGGTTATAGAGGGCAGGTACCTCAACATAATAAAGGCCATATATGATAAACCCACAGCTAACATCATACTGAACAGCGAGAGGCTGAAACCTTTTCCTCTGAGATCGGGAACAAGACAGGGATGCCCACTCTCCCCACTGTTATTCAACATAGTACTGGAGGTCCTAGCCATGGCAATTAGACAAAACAAAGAAATACAAGGAATCCAGATTGGTAAAGAAGAAGTCAAACTGTCACTATTTGCAGATGACATGATATTGTACATATAAAATCCTAGAGACTCCACTCCAAAACTATTAGAACTGATATTGGAATACAGCAAAGTTGCAGGATACAAAATTAACACATGGAAATCTGTGGCTTTCCTATACACTAACAATGAACCAACAGAAAGAGAAATCAGGAAAACAATTCCATTCACAATTGCATCAAAAAGAATAAAATACCTAGGAATAAACCTAACCAAGGAAGTGAAAGACCTATACCCTGAAAACTATAAGACACTCTTAAGGGAAATTAAAGCTGACACTAACAAATGGAAACTCATCCCATGCTCTTGGCTAGGAAGAATTAATATAGTCAAAATGGCCATCCTGCCCAAAGCAATATACAGATTTGATGCAATCCCTATCAAATTACCAACAACATTCTTCAACGAACTGCAACAAATAGTTCAAAAATTCATATGGAAACACCAAAGACCCTGAATAGCCAAAGCAATCCTGAGAAAGAAGAGTAAAGTGGGGGGGATCTCACTCCTACTTCAAGCCCTACTACAAAGCCATAGTAATCAAGACAATTTGGTACTGGCACAAGAACAGAGCCACAGACCAGTGGAACAGATTAGAGACTCCAGACATTAACCCAAACATATATGGTCAATTAATATATGATAAAGGAGTCATGGACACACAATGGCGAAATGACAGTCTCTTCAACAGATGGTGCTGGCAAAACTGGACAGCTACATGTAAGAGAATGAAACTGGATCACTGTCTAACCCCATACACAAAAGTAAATTCAAAATGGATCAAAGACCTGAATGTAAGTCATGAAACCATAAAACTCTTAGAAAAAAACATAGAAAACATAGGCAAATATCTCTTGGACATAAACATGAGTGACTTCTTCATGAACATATCTCCCCGGGCAAGGAAAACAAAAGCAAAAATGAACAAGTGGGACTATATTAAGCTGAAAAGCTTCTGTACAGCAAAGGACACCATCAATAGAACAAAAAGGCATCCTACAGTATGGGAGAATATATTCATAAATGACAGATCTGATAAAGGCTTGACATCCAGAATATATAAAGAGCTCACGCACCTCAACAAACAAAAAGCAAATAATCCAATTAAAAAATGGGAAGAGGAGCTGAACAGACAGTTCTCCAAAGAAGAAATTCAGATGGCCAACAGACACATTAAAAGATGCTCCGCATTGCTAGTTAACAGAGAAATGCAAATTAAATCCACAATGAGATATCACCTCATACCAGTAAGGATGGCTACCATCCAAAAGACAACAACAAATGTTGGCGAGGCTGTGGAGAAAGGGGAACCCTCCTACACTGCTGGTGGGAATGTAAATTAGTTCAACCACTATGGAAAGCATTACGGAAGTTCCTCAAAAAGCTCAAAATAGAAATATCATTTGACCCAGGAATTCCACTTCTAGGAATTTACCCTAAGAATGCAGCAGCCCAGTTTGAAAAAGACAGATATACCCCTATGTTTATTGCAGCACTATTTACAATAGCCAAGAAATGGAAGCTACCTAAGTGTCCATCAGTAGATGAATGGATAAAGAAGAAGTGGTACATATACACAATGGAATATTATTCAGCTGTTAGAAGAAAACAAATCCTACCATTTGCAACAACATGGATGGAGCTAGAGGGTATTATGCTCAGTGAAATAAGCCAAGCGGAGAAGGACAGGTACCAAATGATTTTACTCATCTGTGGAGTATAAGAACAAAGGAAAACTGAAGGAACAAAACAGCAGCAGAATCACAGAACCCAAGAATGGACTAACAGTTACCAAAGGGAAAGGGACTGGGGAGGATGGGAGGGTAGGGAGGGATAAGGGTGGAGAAAGAATGGGCGTTTTACGATTAGCATGTATAATGTGGGGGGCTCATAGGGAGGTCTGTACAACACAGAGAAGACAAGTAGTGATTCTACAACATCTTCCTACGCTGATGTACAGTGACTGTAATGGCGTTTCTGGGGGTACTTGGTGAAGGGGGGACCCTAGGAAACATAATGTTCTTCATGTAATTGTAGATTAATGATAACAAAATAAAAAAAAAGGAAGACATGATGTCAGGCTCTCTTTAAGGAACACATGGCAAATATAAGGGTATAGGTAGATAAAAGTGAAAATTAAAATTAAAATGGTATAACATGCCAGTAATAATCAAAAGTAAGCTGAGTAGATATATTAATGTCATAAAAAGTGATGAAAGAATGAATGTCTTTCCCCTAAAATCAGGAAACAAGCAAAGGTGTCTTCTTCCAAATTCTACTCACCAGGTGCTATAGACTGAATGTTTATGTTCTCCCCAAAATTTGCATGCTGAAACCTAATCCCCAATGTGATGGCATTTGAGAGATGAATAGGATTAGTGTCCTTATTAAATCAATTCCAGAGAACTCCCTCGCCTCTTCTGTCATGGGAGGATACAGGGAGAAGGGGGCATTTATGAACCAGAAAATTTGTCTTCCCCAAACAATGTATCTACTGTGCCTTGGTGTTGGACTTCCTAGTCGCCAGAATTGTGAGAAATCAATTTATGTTTACAAACCACTCATTCTTGATATTCTGGTATAGCAGCCCAAACAGGCTAAGGCACTGCTGTAACAAATTCCAGGTAAGGTCAATAAGGCAAAGATACTAAAGGCATACAGTTTGGAAATGAAGTTTCCAAGGTTTATCATAAAGTTATCATAATCAAAAAAGTGCAGTACTGAATAAACATAGAACACAGTGTCCAGAAATAGATCTATATGGTCAGTTGGTTTAGGACAGATATGTCAAATAAATCAATGCCAAAAGATAACAGTTTCAACAAATTGTTCTGGAAGATTAGATCACTATCATGCAAGAAACTGCACTTTGATTCTGATCATGCACCATATGCAGAATATTAACTCAAAATGGATCATAAAACTTTAATGTAAGAGCTAAAATTATAAAACTTCTAGAAAATATAGGAAAAATATTGAACCTGAGCTTGGCAAAGATTTCCACAAGTATTACACAAATATGAAAAAATGTAAAAAAAATTAACAGATCACACATAACCGATGTTAAATGTTCTGTTCTTCAAAAGTCACTGTTATGCAAATGAAAGGCATGCTAGTGTCAGAGACAAAAATCTTACAAAAATTATCTCCATCAGAGGACTTGAATCTAGTATATATGAAAACCTTTGCAACTCAGTCATTCAGTTGGAAGTGAAACAAAATAGATTTGGGCAAAATATTTCAATATTTCAATTGTGTTTTCATCAAGAAAGATAAAAAGATATCAGGTAACGCATGAAAGGATGTTCACCATCAACAGGCATTAGGTAAATGAACGTTTAGAAAACAATGTGGTAAGAGTGCACACACCTAGGAGGGTGGCTAACATGACAGAGACTGAACATACCAAGTGTTGGCAACCATGTGGATGATCTGGGGCTCTCATTCACTGTATGTAGGAGTGTAATATGACACAGCTACTTTGGAAAACAGATGAGCTGTTACTTCAAAAGTTAAATATATAGCCCAGCCATTCCACCTCTCAGTATTTACCCAAGAAATAAGAAAACATGTATCCACACACAGAAAAATTACAAATGACTTTGGTAGCTTTGTGAGTGGAAACATACTAAGTAGTCGACAACAGGTAAATGGTTAAGTAAGTAGTGGTATGTCCATGTACTGGAGTACAGGTCATCAGGAAAACAGGATGGTGTACTGATGTACATGCCAGCATGGATAAATATAAAAGTAGTTATCCTGAGTAAAAGAAGCCAGATGACAAAAACAAAATTAATATAAAACCCAACAAATTGCAAACCAACTTATGGTGACAACGCATATCAGTGGTTGGCTGATGATATGGAAAGGGCAAGGAAACATGCAAAGTGAATATATGAGATTAATAAGGTATTAGGAAACTGAAGAAATTGCCGTCCTTTGCCTCCTGCCTTGTTTTTGGTGTTTTGCTTCCACTCTTGGGCACTCCTTTGCTTCTAGAACCATCATCTCAATTTCTGCCGTTACCTTCACACAGTGCTATCCCCATGCACATGTCTGTTTCTCTGATATCATTTTTTGTAAGGACACTAGTCAGATTGGATAAGGGACCCACCCTATTCCACCATGACCTAATTCTTACTTAAATAATCACATCTGCAATGACTCTATTTCTAAATAAGTTCACATTCTGAGGTACAGGGGACTAGGACTTCAACATAATTTTGGGTGACACAATTCATCTGAGAATGACTAAACCCAAAATGTCATTCATAGTTGAGGGCAGAGAATTTTTTAGTCATATGAAGATTTTGAAACTGTACTGCTTACTCATCCTACCTTTGGAACTTAAAATGGATGTGTTCCAGGAAAACTATGGCTCTATCTGAAATGGGAAGACTTGAGGAATGAGGAATAGTGTATCCCAAACAGGAGAGTAGTAAAATGTATTCTCAGTGAGGTGCAGGAAAAACAACCAGTTCAGATAGGAGATGCAAAGTTGGAGCCACTGGGAGGGAGGTCTCCTGGAAAAGTAATTAAAACTGTATCTGTTGTGATATTTTACATAGAACATTGCTGAAAAGAGAATCCAATGTCTTAGTTATTAAAGGGCGTTTGCTGCCTCTTACAGCAATAAAAATATTGGTTTGGTTTTATAAGAGTTGTTAAAAGAGTGTCACTAAAGACAAAGTTTGTTTTTATATTTGCTGTTGAGATTTGTGTCTCATCTTGACCCTAAACCTTCCATACACCTAAGATATCTTTTTGCAGTTCTCAAGGTCATATGTGTCCTGGTTCATAATCACAGACAAAGAAAGGTGGCTTTAAGTAAATGTCTGAAGACTTAAATAGATTATGTGTAAAGACCTGATTGGACCAAAGGGAATATTTCATTGTACATGTACAGGGAAACAAAAACTGTGAATCTGCAGGAAATAGCTTTAATGATTGTTTACAATGATGGAGAAGATTGGCAAGGCCACATGAAAAATACTATTTCTCATACTTTGTATTCAATGCTTTATTTCTTAAACCTAACTGCTGTCTTCAGGAAGTTCCAGAAACTTCACACTGTAGTAAAGTAATAAAATTCTTGCAATCCAAAAATAATCACATTCTAATAGAATCCATATGACATATGCACGATTGATTCTAAAATTAGTGACAAGAATATTTTACATCATTAGTGATTTCAGAAGAAAAATAGCCATAGAGTTGGTAGTGATTCATGATTCATAAATCTGCTTTGCATGAATATCTATGGAGTTATTCTTGTGAGCTGAATCTAAATAGTAATAATAAAAAAACAAATTATAATTGACTACTTACTATGTACAAGACAGTGTTCTAAATGCCTCAGAGACCTTCAATTTACATTTCAAATCTACCCAATAAGGAAAGTCCTACTTTGATTCCCATTTTATAGTTAAGGAAACTGAAGCATAGATATGGCACCATAAGTCACCCAGTCACACAGCTGGCATGTGGCAAAGCCAGGACTTGAACACAAGCAGTCTGACTGCAGAACTGAAATTTAGTCACTCATCAATAGGACTGAAAATTTGGACATGTGAAATTGTGGTGTTGGTGGTAGGGAATTCACTTACAAAATGTACGAAACTGTGTGGAAAAAGGGTCCTGGATCTATGTCCTTTGTACTAATCAGAGGTCATAGCAAGTATATGTTTTGAAAATTTGCATTTGAACAATTATTGAGTAGCTGATAACCAACTAGCCTCTTGATAGAAATGTCTAAACAACTAAACAAAATACTCCCTTGGGATTTTTCTGTTTCTGGAGTAGAATCTAAAAGTTTGTGAGCAGTCTCTGAGGACTCAATCCTAGAGCTCTGTGTAAAGTTGGGATTAAAGTGGAATGTACTCTTAGAAATATCCCTTAGGTACTTGAGCCTAATATAAACATGCCCTCTGCACACTGCTCAGAAACAGGAATAGGTGCTGCTCTGCTTGATGCTATGTGTGCGTCTTGATTCCTATGGAATGAAGAGGTGAATTAGCTGCTGATTTCTGCTGGAGAGGTGTGGCATACAATGGAGAGAAACATGGGCAGAGCAGGCTGACAGCTGGACCATGTGGCCAGCCTGCAACATTCAGGAAAAAAAAAAATGTTTTAAAATGGTGATTAAGTTATCTTCAAAATCTCTCAGAAAGATCCAAGGCATTTAATATCATCCTGTCCATTACATTGGATGAAATAAGTTTCTGTGGCAGTAGGAAGGAATGAGGTAGCAGAGACCTACTGCTGAGACTGGGCTCCGAGTGTTGCTCCAAAATAGGTGCCAGGGACTCTGCAGGCTTGGCCCCGGCCATCAGCTTTCTACTAGGCAATGTTTTTTTTTTTCTTAGCTGGACAGGGTGTCTATGTTTTTCTAGAACACAAATAAATGCACCTTGTAGACCTTGTCCCCTCTCTTGGACTGAACTCACAAACAATAGAGTTCATTTTTTTCATCTTGGTATGTTTTCTATACTGGAAGGTAAAGTTAATTTAAAAATGGTAAGAAAGTGAAGGTAAAACAAGGACAAAACCAGGATCTCTTTAGATTTTATCACCACTGCTGTACCACCTACCCCAGGGTAAGCGTCTTTACCTCATCCTGCATGTTTTGATCCATTCTGTAGCATTTTGAAGGCATTCCCTAGGTATCTTTCTCCATTCCCTTTATATCAGTAGAAAAGTCTCTATTGAGACACTGCTATCCAGACAGCTACAAAAATACCCTCTAGTTTCAAAACCATCTGAGGCTTTTAGGGTTTCCTACCTAGATTTCCTGTGTCTTGAACTGGAAGGAGTAACCAAGCAAGTGTTGACTCCATAGCAGTGGTAAAATTAACTCAGGTGAATTAACAGGTGCTCTGAGAATACCTGATGTGCTGTGAAAAGTGAACAAAAGTGTGTTTTAAACATTATGATTTTCTAAGTAGGCATTAGACAACCCTCTTTTTCCCTTTCCCAATGGATGCTCTGTGCAGCCTGTAAAACATGAACAGTGGCTGTTTCTGCTCCTGGCCAGGCACCTCCAGGGGCCAATGCTTGTCTGGAACATGTGACTGCCTCATAATCTTATTTGGTGTCTGTGAGAAGCTACTGAGTTTAGTCAGAGCTTTTACATACTTATGGCTAAGTCAGAAGAATTCAGGATTTGATTGTGATTGCCTGTACACCTGACTCTATGATTTATTCTCATGGATTTCCTAATGGTAGTTCTGACTGCCTCTGTAGTATATCATCTTTATCCCATGTGTAGTCTAGACGTTTCCACATCACTCCCCAGAGAGTGTATGAATTTGGCTTGGTCAAACTCTGAGTGTGATGTTGGTTTGGTCTATCAAATGGTATAGTGATGATTCAATATATGTCCCTCAGTAACAGGCGCCCTCATTAGCAAACATGACATCAACTCTGATGGAACATGGAGCTAGCAGCTGACATACCATCTCCTCCCTGACATCTCTTCTGAGCACCCCCTGCCCCTCTCTCACTCTTCACTCTACAGGAGAAGCAGCTTCACTTCATTTGACCAGTGACAGGATGATACACCACAACAGGAGCAGTTTACACCCAGCCACGTTTTTCCTCATTGGAATCCCAGGTCTGGAAGATATCCACGCCTGGATCTCCCTGCCTTTCTGCTCTGTTTACCTTGTGGCTTTAGTGGGAAATGCCACAATTCTGCTAGTCATCAAGACGGAGCAGACCCTCCGGGAGCCCATGTTCTACTTTCTGGCCCTCCTTTCCACGACTGATTTGGCCCTTTGTACAAGCTCTGTGCCCCGCATGCTGGGCATCCTCTGGTTTGATGCCCATGAGATTAACTTTGGCGCTTGTGTGGCCCAGATGTTTCTGATCCATGCGTTCACTGGCATGGAGGCTGAGGTCTTACTGGCCATGGCTTTTGACCGTTATGTGGCCATCTGCGCTCCTCTCCACTACACAACCATCTTGACGTCCCGGGTGCTGGTGGGCATCACCATGTGCATTGTAATTCGTCCAGTCCTGCTTACGTTTCCCATGATTTATCTCATCTACCGCCTACCCTTCTGCCAGGCTCGTATAATAGCTCATTCCTACTGTGAACACATGGGCATTGCAAAACTGTCCTGTGGAAACATCCGTATCAATGCCATCTATGGGCTCTTTGTGGTCTCTCTCTTCCTTCTGAACCTGGTCCTTATCGGCATCTCCTACGTTTACATTCTCCGCTCTGTCTTCCGCCTCCCATCGCGGGAAGCCCGGCTCAAAGCCCTGAACACGTGCGGCTCCCATGTTGGGGTCATGTGTGTTTTCTATGTTCCCTCGGTCTTCTCCTTCCTCACTCACCGATTTGGGCACAACATACCACGCTATATTCACATTCTTGTCGCCAACCTGTACCTGGTGATCCCCCCTTCACTGAACCCCGTCATTTACGGTGTGCGGACCAAGCAGATACGCGAGCGAGTGCTCCGTGTCTTTTCTAAAAATTAAGACACCTACCCTATTCTTTATTCAGGATTTTGATCCATCTAGGAAGACTGGTGTGTTCTTGCCTTTACAAATGTCTTGTGGTCCTAACCTGTTGCTGCCAGATTACAATGCAAGTGGATTTGTTCCAAGCTCCTAGGTAATGGATTTGGGGACTTGGGGCAACATCCTTGGATCTCAAGTTCAAAGGCTGTTGGCCTGTCCTGCAAGGGGTTTGTGTGACCTGTGTCTGTCTGTCTGCATGCAGAATCCTTGATAGCATTAGGCTGTTTCTTTTCTGGTGAAAGAATATATTATATTGGGTCTGTGTGCTATGCAATTTAAAAAATGTGGTACTGGTTTTGGACCCTGTACTTCAGGCATTCATTCACTCATTCACATATTCATTTAATTATTCATTTAATTTATTTTGTGTTTATTGTATGTCTTAAGTCATTCTAATTGTTAAGGATAAATCACTGAATCAAACTGACACAGATGTCTGGCCTGGCAGAGCTTGCATTCTGTTGTGCTCTTAAAAATAAGCTAAGCTCATGCATTCAAAAAAATCATTGTCAAATCTGTCACTTGAAGTGGAAAACTGCCAAACATGTAAGACTCAGTGGAATGATGGCCAAAAGAAACATATGATTTCAAAACTCTTTCTCACTAACACTGGCAGTTCTCATTTTCAGGCCCACAGTATAAGTATGGTCTGTCACTGAATCACAGATAGTATTTGTGATGCATGCTGGCCTTTGCCTATCACATTACTGAGTTTTGTTTTCTCAAAGTACATTTGACCCTAAAATACTCCATCCCCAAACCCAAGCTTCTCACCCTAAACCCATGATTTATCCCTAGTTCCTCCACTGACTTTAATGTACAAGCTGTCAACCGACCTATAAATAGTCACTTTTTCACTTGTGACTGAAGGTTTTCAATCAGTTCAATAAAGAGATTTTCCCAAAGACCAAGCAATGACCTTTTGCATCATAAAAACGGTCACATTGCTTTATGTTAAATAGTACATATTTTCTTTTTCAGACTTAAAGAAAAAAGTAAAAATATAACAAATATCTTTGTTCTACAACTCATGAATTAATGAGTTTAACATTGTACTCATCTCACAGAGAGTGCTTAATAAAAATATGTATTAAATTAAAGTTGAAGTTATCTTCAACACTGCACCAACAGTTTCTCTTTTATTTTTCCAGGGGCAAAAATACATCATGTGTTTTCTGACATTACAGTATAGAAATTTTTATTTTACAGCCAATCACAGTATTTTATTTAAATAACTTGTTATTAATTTGTATGGATTGAAATGTTTTATATTTTATTTTATAATATTGATCATATTAGGTATTCATTTATTAATAGATTTTCATGTTATTTTTAAAAATTAGAATATGTGCTGCATAGCTCCATTTATTTCTTGGTATATTTTTAGATAATTTATCCTGGTTTTATAATTTGAGGAAGAATTTTTGGGTAACAGGATTTTAATAAATCAGAACACACTTCTTGCTTTTTGATCTTTGTTTTTGATTACTTTAAACATTTTTCACATTTACTAATATTTCCTTTTTCTAAGTTGCATGATTTCATAACTTAACTTTGTTTCCTAACATTAGTTAGTGGAATATTAGTGTTCTAATTATACTAATTTGTAACTATCCTACTTTAAGCAAAACAACATTTTAGTCCTATTTTGCCTTTCCTTGTTTTTCTTGGACAGCTTGAGAGCAAGATGGAATTGTCTGGAACTGTATTTCCATGTTAAAAAATTTTTTTTGAAATGACCATGTTTATTTGATCATATGTATTTTCTAACATTTATTTCTGCAACAAATCTTTATGAATGTCTTCTTGCTCTGGGGTTAGCAATCTTCATGGAGAATATATGTATTCCGCCCATCCTGCTGGTGACCACACCTCATATGTTCTGGTAATAATTATATTTCATGCCTACATATGTATTCATTTGCCCTCTTGTTTGAATATTAGATTTAAAAAATTATGGAATTTTTGGAATAGTACTGTTAATGAGCTTTCTGAACTTGTCCAGTTTTTTTCTTGCCACTAATACTGTTAATAAAACACATGATGCCATTCATACTTTCAATCTTTTGAAAGGAATTTTTTCTCTGTTTCTTGGAAATGGTCTTAACTTGATATTCTGAAATTTCATTATATTGAGTCTAGTCTTATAAATTTTTTGAAAAGTCATGTTCAACATTCAGTCAGTCCCTATATTCTTATGCTATGTATATAGACTATGCATTTATTACTTCTAGATTACAGACTTATTTCTTTAAATATTTCTCCAAAATTTTTTTCCATATTCTTTTGTAAATACTTTAATGTATTTTAACTTTCTTTTCTTCCATCACCTTATCTACTTTGCTGTGGTCTTGAAAATACATCCATCTATTCTTAAAAGTCACAATTTTTTATTTTCAGTAGTTTTTAGTCTATTCTTCAGTTCACACATCTTTCAACACTTAAATTTTCAATGTTCAATCTTTTTCAAAGAAGAAAACTGTTTTCTTCATGATTGTAATTATTTCTTTCTCTCTCTCCCCTTCTCTCTCATGACTCATCTCTTTAAAGTTGCTAACTACATGCATTTATAACCCTAAAGTAGTTTAGTTTTAACTCTATTTCACGCAGTTTCTTATTATATCATGAACTCTTTTTTTTAATTTTGTAGATAATCTGAAAGTTTGGTGTCTTTTTACTGTGACTTTTTCTTTCCACTGTGATTTCTTGCTGAGCTTGTCAAAGATCCTGGCTAAGCAGCCTTTGCAGGAAGGGTTTCTTAGGCAGCACATTCTCACGTGGAGATTTGCATGCAGGAAGCTTACTCAGGTATTTATGGTAGGCAGAATAATACCTCCTTAAAGATGTCCAAATCCTAATCTCCAGAATTTGTGAATATGCTAAGTTTCTTGGCAAAGAGGAATTAAGGTTGCAGATGGAGCTAAGGTTGTTCATCACCTGACTAAGTTAGGGAGAGTATCCTGGATTATCCAGATGGGTCCAATGTAATCATAAGGGGTCCATAAGCATGGACAATGGAAGCAGAAGAATTTGAGCCAGAGTGAGGCAGGTGATAGTAGAAAAGGACTCAGGCAGATAAAGTTCAGAACCCTTGTAAGTTTCAAAAGCCCAGGTCCAACTAAGCCATTTAGATAGACATCAGATGCTCTGACTGGTTTTGCCCTATGGAATGAAGCATTGTATTTCCAGCCAGTCAAAAGTGAGTTGTGATGTCATTCATTCAGTTCTCTATTAGGTCCAGGGGAGGTGGGATTGGGATTTCTCCTCTCAGGAGGCAATATAAACCCCAGACACCAGAGCCCTGATGGCGTCCTCTCTTGGAGCCCCTCCTGAATAGCAGTAGCTTCGTCTTTTCACTCATTAAAAGAGCTTTGCTGGTTGCTCTGTACTCTTGTCTGCTGGCTTCATTCTTCTTTGCCTCAGAAACACACAATCCTGAGAAAAAACTGTGTTCCGGCTGGTAACAAGAGAAGGAGGTGTGACAACAAAAACAAGGTCAGAGTAATACCCTGTGAGAAGGACTCAACACTTTATTGCTGAAAATGAATGGCTTTGAAAATGAAGAGACCGAGCAGTTAAGGAAAGTGGATAGCCTATCAAAGATAGACATTCTCCCCCAGTGTCTCCAGAAAGGAATGCTGATCTGCTGGCCACTTGATTCTAGCCAGTGAAAAATTTATCAGTCTCTAACAAACAGAACTGTAAGATAATTAATTTTATGTTGATTTAAGGCACTAAATTTCTGGTAATTTGCTACAGCAGCATTAGAAAATTAATACAGCTTTACTCTCAAGATCCACACATGGGTGAAGTGGATGAAGAAAGGGGGAGAAAATGACTTATGATGAAATGGCAACAAAAGTGTCAGCCAGATGTTTATACAGAGCTCTCTAGAGCTGCAGTGGCCCTTCACAGTTGTCCTGAATTGGGGTGAATTGGGTAGCTTTTATAGTGCTTCACCAACTTGTCATAATGGGGCCTCCCCTGGGCTACCAATGGCTCATTAGGCAAGAGAAGAGCCAAAGAGGGACTCAGCTAAGGGCCCTCAGTCACATTCCCAGTAGCTGGAGTAATGAGTACTTCAGATCTGAAAGGGTGATATAGATGACATGCTGGCATTCACTATAAAACCCAACGAGGTTTGGAGTTTGTGTAGCGGAGACACTACTGTGTAATTCCACCTAATTCTTTAGGAATTTGCCTTCTGTTCCTCCTTGCCTCTGGCTGGAAAACCTCAAGACAGAGAAACATTCTTATCCCTTCCTGTCTTTGAAATATAACTACCCTTTGTGTTCAGAGGCATATGCGAGGTTGCTTGTTCTTGCCCTTAAATAATTGTTCCTATTGAAGTTACGTATATGTGAGTTGCTTATTTCCAATATCAATTTTAATATATCTAAAGCTTCTTTGGGGGACTGAAAATAATTACACAGACTGCCAACTTGAAAACAGAGACTGTCAACATTAGTTTTTAAAAGCATGAGGAACCAAATTTTTAGCATATCCTATTTGATGATAAATCTCTGAGGTAAATATTTTTTGGTAAGAATTCCCTTATGATAGTTGGAACTGTTAAATTGTTGTATGGTCATTATTTAAACATGTTAAACTCCATAAATTAGAATGAGAGGAAATAATGTTATCTGTAGTACAATGACCCCAAAACATTTTGACACTGTGATGCTATTTCAAAACATGTTCTGTATGAGTACTTATTTTGTTAGACTTTTATTTTGTTTTATACATTTCATGTACATTTGTAAATAAAACTGTGCACATTATGCATAGATTACTAATGCACTTTTATTGCAATGGAGCATAATAATATCTTTGAGTAAATAGACTGTTTTTTCCATTTAAGTGTTTATTTTGCTTTTGCAATCATGCAAAGCAGTTTAATACAAATGTTTGTACACAAAGCTCACTCTATGCTTTGAAAGAGATAATATAATTATTAAACATTTCCAACTATCTTTCTTCATTTAGAAACTTCTGTCATTTTCTATCAGCTCCTAGTAATCCTTTAACATTTCTTGTTGTACAAGTCAGCTGACAATGAAATCTGCCAGTTTTTGTTTATCTTGAAATATTTTCTGAATAGACATTTAAAATGTAAAGAAACTGAACTAATAACCAGATATTTCTCACAGTGAATCCAGTTCCAAATATCCTCTTGTCAAATATCTTTAAAGAGGAATTCATATCTCACAACACTGCACATAAGCTTCCAAATCATATGAGTAGGAAATATGTCCCAGTTCATTTTATGAGGCTGATATTAAGCTGATATCCAAACTAGACAAAGATACTACACAAAAGATAACTATAAAGCAATTCCCCTTATGAATACAGACACAAAATACTCAACATAATACCAGCAAACTTAATCTAACAGTGTACAGAGAGTATTACATCATAATTAAGTGGAATTTATCTAAGAATTTCATCATTGATTTAACATGGTAAAATCAATTAAGGTATTATACCAAATTAATTTTAAATAAAGGATTAAAACATGTGATCATCTTCACAGAGGCAGGAAAAGGTTTAACAAAAATGATATGCTTTCATGATAAAACTCAGAAACTAAAATTAAAATGGATTTCCTCAACCTGAGAAAGACCATCTACAAAAATCCCAAACTCGTAGCACAATTGTTGGTTGAAGATTGAATGTTTCCTCTCTTAGATTAGGGACAAGACAAGAATGTATGCTTTTGCCACTTCTATTCAACGTTGTAGCCAGGGAAAGAGGTAAGAAAAAAGAAAACAAAATGAAGAGCTTTCATATTGGAAAGGAATAAATATAAATATATCCACTAGCATATAACATAGTTCTGTATGTAGGAGAACCCTAAAAGCCCACAATAAAACTGTTACAACTAATTAATGACACCACCAAGTTACAAGATATAAGGATAATATATAAAAATGAGCTGTATTTCTATATACTATCAGTACAATCTGAAGTTTAAATTTAAGAAAACATTTCCATTAACAGTAGAATAAAAGCAATAAAGTGTTTTAAAATAAGTTTAAATAGATAAATTTAAGAATTTCACACTGAAAACTACAAAGTATTATTGAAAGAAATGTAAAAGGATTTAAATAAATAGATATTCCATGTTTATAGATATGAAGGCTTAAGATTGTTAAGACTGCAATACTCACCAAACTGATCCACATAGCCAATACAGTTCTACCTGCTATTTGTGTGTGTGTGTGTGTTTAGAAACTGACAAGCTAAATCTAAAATCCATATAGAAATTTCAGGAACTAAGAGTAGCCAAACAATGTTGAAAAATAATAAAGTTGAGAGATTAACTGTCTGATCTCAAAACTTAATCCAAATCTACAATAACCAGGACATAAGTGTTCTACTTACTTAAGGATACTCATAGATAAAGTGTAAAAGAACTGACATTCAAGAAATAAATCCTCATATTTATGGCCAATTGATTTTTGATGAGTGTGTCAAGACAGTTCAATGGAGAAAGAATAGTCTTTTCAACAAATGGTGGGACAACTGAATATCCACATGTAAAGAATAAAGTTGGACCTTTACATCACAGATTAAGAACTGATTAAAGAGTCATATCTTAGAGCTAACATTGTGAAATCTGTAGGAAATGAAGTAAGAGTAATCTTCATGATTTAGGAGTACACCCAAGGTGTTCCTGCTTTGCTTTGTTTTGTTCCGGATATGACACAGAAACCACAACTAATAAAAGGAAAGCTTTGATTAATTAAACTTTTTCTAAATTGAAAGATTTTATGTTTCAAAGGACACCATTATGACACTGAAAATACAGTACACATAATGGGAGAAGATATTTGCACATCATGTATCTGATAGGGGATTTATTAAGAATATTAATAAAGAACCTTTACAACCCAGTATTTAAAAGACAAATAATCCAACTAAAATGGCCAAAGGACTTAAACAGATATTTCTCCAAAGAACACATAAAATGGCACAGAAGCATATGAAAATACTTTCAATATCATTAGACATTAGGGGATTGCAAATACAAGTCACCATAAGATAACATTTCAAAAACACTGGACTGGCCAAGTATTTTAAAAAGCAGCCAATCACGTGTTGGTGAGGATGTGAAGAACTGGAATCCTCAACTATTTGTGGTGGGGTTGTAACACGGTACAGGCACTTTGGAAAAGAGTTTGTTCCCCAAAATGTTTCAAATAGACTCACCATACTGTTACCAGGCAGCGGATTGTGGAGCTCCTCAGTTCTTGTCTTCTCAAAGGAAAGAATTCAGTTGAGAGGCCCAATAAAGAGTTAAAGCTGAAGAAGGTTTTTTTATTTAGCAGAGCGAAAGGGAAGCCGCACTCCAAATGCCCCACAGACAGCGGTGGCTGACCCTGAGGGTGCGCAGCAGCCCGCCCGGTGTTACGCTGTGTCTTTCCATGGGGTTTATTTGGTTTCCTCCCTCTCACTTTGTCATTCTCACACCACCCTTTGGATCCTCCGTGGTTCCTCCCCTCCAGCCTCTTTGTGAAAGTTTGTGCTCCTTATTTTTCCATGAACCCCTAAGTGAAACCCTGGTGGGGCCCAAACCACAAGGCGAATGATATGATGGCCTCAGGGTTATTAGTGGACAAGATTTTCCTTAAGTACTCATGCTCCAAAATTGGGACTGTCCCAGTGACCTGTATCTTTTGCTTATAAGTTTGTGCTGAACTGCAGAAGGGGGTTCATTTAAGAGACACAGGGCTGTCTCTGAGCCGAGACTGGGTGGTCCGACTTCCTCCGTTCTCCCCTTCTACTCAAGTCTATCTAACTGCCCGCTCCAACACTACAATCTAGCAGTTCCTGCATGAGATATGTACCCAAGAGAATTTCAAACATACTTCCAGAAAAACTTGTACATAGCATAATATTCCATAATAGTCCCTAAATGGAAACAACCCAAATGCCCATTACTGATGAATGGATAAATGAAACACATCATATTCACACAATGGAATATCACTTGGGCATAAAAGGGGTTAAGTACTGATATATGCTGCAAACTGAATGGACATTGAAAACAGTAAGCTGTGTGAGAGAAATCAGACACCAAAGGCAATGTATTGTGTGATTCCGTTTGTATGAAATGTCCAGGATAGGCAAATCACAGGGACAGAATGTAGATTAGTGGTTTCCATTGACTATAGGGATGGGGCATGAGGGAATGGGCAAGGGGCAAAAGGTTCCTTGGCAGCAATGAAACATTTCAGAATCATACAGTGTAATTAATGGTGTCACACCTGTATGAACATGCTGAAAATCATTGAATTGTGTACTTTAAATGGGTAATTTTCATTGTAGGTGAATTCTATCTCGATAAAGCTGTTATTTAAAAAATAATACATAGTGTATGATTTTATTCACAGAAATCATCTAGAATCTAAACTCATGTGTAATGACAGGAAGCAGATGACTGACTGGAAATTGGGCAGGAATGGACAGGAGGGGAGGGTCACAAGTGGCATCAGAATACGCTTGTGTGTGATGCAACATCCCAACTGTGGTGATGGCTGCATAGGTATATACTTATGCCAAAATTTCTCAAATTGAACAAATTATTGTATGTCAATGACACCTCAAAAAGTCATTGGAAATTTTAAATATAACAGTTTGAAAATTATTTTAAAATAAAAACACTCAGAAGAGGAAGTGCCAACTCCTCATCTATGCATTTTCAGGTGCGTATGTAGTTACATGTGTATGTATTATAATACATACCTTACAAGAGGCTTATAAGAGGCTTCTGGAACCTTCAATAGGCTTGTTGAAACATAGTATAAGATCAAGATCCAAGCACAGAAAAAGACCCAAAGGAGAAAAGTCTATTTATATCATAGACTTGGAACCAGACATTTGGGTTCAAAATCCATCTTCGGTACTTTCTAGATGCATTGCCTTTGGGAAGTTGCTACATTTTTTCAGTAGCTCAAGTTATGCATCTGTATAATGGAAATCAGCAAAGTATCTATATCATTGGGCTGTTCTGAAGATTAAGCAGTTTAAGATGTAGGAAGACCTTTGAACTTCACCTGTGTAATCCTATTTTCATTAGCCTCTTAAAATGTGCCAGGTATTGGTTGTACTGAGTACCTGGTCGTCACTCACCTAATTTATTCCTCCAGATAGCTATGCTATTGGTACTGTTAGCATCCCTAACCTTCCAACTGAGAAAACAGAGACAGAGATGGTTAGTAAATCACTCAAGGTGGCAAAGCTAGTACATGGCAAATCCAGTATTTGAACTGTCAGGTCAACTCCAGGATTGGATATTTTTTACCACTTCTCCCTATGGAACTCTGGGATACAGACATGAAACACTGTCAGGAGAGACGATTGAAAGGAACAACCATGGACAGAGAACAGTGGGACCAAAGACTCACAGATGTGAATTGTTACAGCTGAGGATTCAATGAACCTGGAACACATGGTCAGGGAAGGGGGACCCTGAGAGCTATGCCTCAAAATGGAGTCTCCGAAGCCAGGTTATTTTTTGTTTGAATTTAAAGTACAGATTAAGTTCTATTTTGTCTTAAAAAAAACTCCACATAATTTGACTGCAAAATTATTGAGAGGAAGATTAAATATATCTATCTTCATGCCATATACATGATGATATTTTTGTGTATTTGCCCCATCTTTGTATATTCTCTATATAAATCCCCATCCATGTCACTTTTTCTTTGGCTTCTGTTTCTCCAAATCAGAGTCTAGGGTTTTGCCAGCAGTCTCAGAGGGCTCAATCCCGGGGCACCATTTATAATCGAAAATTGATTAACATATTTTCCAGTGTTACATGCAGCTAGAGCCTTAATAAAAACTGACTCTCCTTGGACTGTAGTAAAAAGGACATAGAACTTTGCTGGTTGGTGGTTTCCTCATGTCCCTGGGCTGTGGAGGAGCGAAGCACCAAGGATGAATTTTCTTTTGGTTTAGGTGCAAACTGCTCTCAAATGAGAGAGGGATGATCAAAGGTGGCTGAGAGCTGCTGGCTGGAAACCATACACACCACACAGCCCAGTTTCTGAATCTAAGGGGGTAGAAACCGTGCAGTTTTCAACTGCAGAGTGAGTATCCTTAAACACACCTAGAAGATCCAGGCATTTCAAAGCTACCTGCCAACTGACCATGAAGTTGGTTGATAAACTATAAATTCTGCTTCTGCTGGGATCTACAGGGAATGAACGAAATGGACTTCTGAAGTGCTGTGAAGGTTTGAGGTGAGTAGTGGCATATTACTGAGAGTTTATTTCCAGATATGAACACAAGGTAGACATCAGGGTGTTTAGGAGTCTTATTCCTGGCCAACATCCTGTTTCTAGGCACGGGTTCTCACCTGGACATTAGCCTTTTTAAAAAATCACAAATAAGGGAGGGATTGCAAAACACAGCTCTGCCCCCTTTCTATATACATCTGTGTCTCTTTCACCTAATCTTAGAATGCATGCAACATTTATTTCATTTTTACATCCTGGTGTATTTCACACAGCAATGTGGAGCTACACAAAGGATAAAACAGGAGAACGGTGCTCTACCCTAATCTTTATCCACTCTGCCTCAGGTTGGAGACCCAGAGAAAGCCCCTTAATTTCACTAGAGTTTATGAGTGACTCGTTGCTTCTCCATCATTTTGAAGACATTGCAAAAGCATCCTTCTCTACTTCCTCAGGCAAATACAGAAAGTAATTCTCTCTCCAATTAGACTGTGTCATTCCATTCAGTTTTGTGCTGCTGACAACTTCCTTGCCCAGTTCCATTACCACCTGATGCCTTCTGGGTTGCCCTCACCCATATTTCCAGTTACCTGATCACCCAGTAAGTGTTAGCTCTGTAGCAGTGGTAAAAGGAGCAGGTTTCCTCAGAGGCACGGATGTGGAGTGGAGAGGGAATGAAGAAACTTGCAAGTACCAGAGAAACCACCTCCACACTGACACCTAAAAGGAGCTGCTCTGAAATGGGGTGTCTTGGGAGAAAAGAGATGTCAGTGGAAATATACATAAAGTTTATTATTACCAATATTAATATTATTGTTATTATTGTCTCTTTCAAGCATAGAGGTATGTGACCAAGCATATGTGTCCTCCTGGGCAGGCATCCTGGAATGTCTGTGCTTTTGCTTGTGATAATATGTGCCTCTGACATTAGGCTTTATCTTGGCATTTTTTCCAAGTCAATAAATGATGAGTTAAGTCATCAGATAATTTCTGCATTTTATAGTTATGTAAATATCTTGTCCACCTGTGCCTGTGACTTTAGTTTCTATCTCACCTGTCTCCTTGTCCTTTATGACTGAATTTCCACGTGCAAATCCCTGATTTTTCATTTGTCCCTCTTCAAACACAGGCTTCTCGAAAGGTACAAGACATACCACTCCTCCTTAATATGAACTTCTCTGTCTTCTAACCCTGCTATGGTCATAACAAAAAGCCATTCATTTAAAAAAAATGAGAATTTAATCTGTATAAGAATTAAATTGTACGATACTTGCTCATCAAAATGTTCATGCCTCAATTTCTTATTTAAAAAATGCAATAATAGGCCATTCCAAATAGCAAAGCTTATCATTTTCACTATATATGGAAATGTTTTTTTTTTCTTTATATTTTTATAACCACCTCTCATTCAATATTTTTTTCTCTTTCTACCTCTAGGAATGACACACGCTCCTCTTCTCTCATTTGGAAAGATGCTTTATCAAAATGACAGCAGTTTACACCCAGCCACGTTTTTCCTCATCGGAATCCCAGGTCTGGAAGGTATCCACGCCTGGATCTCCCTGCCTTTCTGCTCTATTTACCTTGTGGCTTTAGTGGGAAATGCCACAATTCTGCTAGTCATCAAGACGGAGCAGACCCTCCGGGAGCCCATGTTCTACTTTCTGGCCCTCCTTTCCACGACTGATCTGGCCCTTTGTACAACCGCTGTGCCTCGCATGCTGGGCATCCTCTGGTTTGATGCCCATGAGATTAACTTTGGAGCTTGTGTGGCCCAGATGTTTCTGATCCATGCGTTCACAGGCATGGAGGCTGAGGTCCTGGTGGCCATGGCTTTTGACCGTTATGTGGCCATCTGCGCTCCTCTCCATTACACGACCATCATGACGTCCCGGGTGCTGGTGGGCATCAGCTTATACATTGTAATTCGTCCAGTAGTGCTTATACTTCCTATGATTTTTCTCATCTACCGCCTACCCTTCTGCCAGGCTCATATAACAATAGCTCATTCCTACTGCGAGCACATGGGCATTGCAAAACTGTCCTGTGGAAACATCCATATCAATGCCATCTATGGGCTCTTTGTGGTCTCTCTCTTCCTTCTGAACCTGGTCCTTATCGGCATCTCCTACGTTTACATTCTCCGCTCTGTCTTCCGCCTCCCGTCGCGGGACGCCCGGCTCAAAGCCCTGAACACATGTGGCTCCCATGTTGGGGTCATGTGTGTTTTCTATGTTCCCTCGGTCTTCTCCTTCCTCACTCACCGATTTGGGCACAACATACCACGCTATATTCACATTCTTGTTGCCAACTTGTATCTGGTGATCCCCCCTTCCCTCAACCCCATCATTTACGGTGTGAGGACCAAGCAGATACGCAAGCGAGTGCTCCATGTCTTTTCTGCACACTAGGGCTCTTGCTGGGTTTCTTTACCAAGTACTTTGATCCAGCAAGGAAGACTGGTGTGTTCTTTCCAGGAAGACTTTTCTCTCTCTAAATTTAGTGCTGCATCATCACATTCCAGGGGATTTGATCTTGGCTCCTCAGTGTTTCTATGATTTGAATCACCTTTGACATAGTTCACGTTCAAGGACTAATTCTCATTTTGTATGTGAGAACTGTTTGTTTTTCTGAGTGACTGGGAATGATCAAGCAATAAGCTTTCCTGTAATTACATTGGTTAACATTGCTTTTTACTCCCCATTATAAGTTCTCTGTTTTCTCTCCATTTAACAAAAGCAAGACCAAGGATCACATACCAAATACATTTATTCCCACTACATGGAATTAAATACCATGATTATAATGATGAATTTACCTTAAATGTTATTCTTATTCAAACATATGAGCCATTTAAGTAGAAATGACCTGGAACTACCATCTCAATCCACTTCCAGTTTTTCTTATCCTCAGAGACAGGAGTGACTAACACATGACTAATATTTTTCTGAGAATCTAAATTTATCTTTTTAAATCCAATAATTTCTGTGGGATTTGGAATTATAATGCTTATTTCTTATAAAGTATGATGCACTGTGTATCATTTCATGGACAGGTGATTCACTTAATGCTAAATTTAGAGATGTTTAAACATATGGCAAATAGAATATCATTTTTGAGTATAATAGACTCTTATTCATCTCTCCTTTTGATGATATGTATAATATTTTTTATTTTAAATGTGCATTTAATATTGTAAGATCTGTTGAATACTTTTTGTGCATATTTGGAAAATAACTGAAGGGTCTATATTTAGAAGAAGAATTTTCGGGTAAAAAATGTTGATTGAGTACGTCATGTTCTTGCTTTCTTGTATTATGTATCCTATTTACTGTAATTTCCTCACACCTTCTCAAAATTATAGTCACATTATCAAGTCTGATTACCTAAGTTATCTGAGTAATATGAAACATTAACACTTTCCAGTAAGCTTTTTATATATATATTAATTTTTTAAATCACTACTTGTCTTCTCTGTTGCATAGACCTCCCCTTTCCCCCACACACCACATTAAACATGCTAATCATAGTACCACCTTTCTTCTTCCCCGCCCTTATCTCTCCCTACCCTCCCATTCTTCCCAGTCTCTTTCCCTTGGTAACTCTTAGTCCATTCTTGGGTTCTGTGATTCTGCTGCTGTTTTGTTTCTTCAGTTTTTCTTTTGTTCATATACTCTACAGATGAGTGAAATCATTTGGTATTTGTCTTCCTCCACTTGGCTTATTTCACTGAGCATAATACCCTCTAGCTCCATCCATGTTGTTGCAAATTGTAGGATTTGTTTTCTTCTAATGGCTGAATAATATTCCATTGTGTATATGTACCACATCTTCTTTAACCATTCATCTACTGATGGACACTTAGGTTGCTTCCATTTCTTGGCTATAGTAAATAGTGCTGTGATAAACATAGGGGTGCATCTGTCTTTTTCAAACTGGAGTGCTGCATTCTTAGGGTAAATTCATAGAAGTGGAATTCCTGGGTGAAATGGTAAGTCTATTTTGAGCATTTTGAAGAACCTCCATACTGCTTTCCACAATGGTTGAATAAATTTACATTCCCACCAGCAGTGTAGGAGGGTTCCCCTTTCTCCACAAACTCACGAACATTTGTTGTTGTTTGTCTTTTGGATGGTAGCTATCCTTATTGGTGTGAGGGGATATCTCGTTGTGGTTTTAATTTGCATTTCTATGATGACAAGCAATGTGGAGCATCTTTTCATGTGTCTTTTGGCCATCTGAATTTCTTCTTTAGAGAACTGTCTACTCTGCTCCTCTGCCCATTTTTTAATGGATTATTTGCTTTTTGTTTGTTGAGGTTTGTGAGCTCTTTATATATTTTGGATGTCAACCCTTTATTGGATCTGTCATTTATGAATATATTCTCCTATACTGTAGGATACATTTTTGTTCTATAGATGGTGTCCTTTGCTGTACAGAAGTTTTCAGCTTGATATAATCCCACTTGTTCATTTTTGCTTTTGTTTTCCTTGCCCGGGGAGATATGTTCATGAAGAAGTCACTAATGTTTATGTCCAAGAGATTTTTGCCTATGTTTTTTTCTAAGAGTTTTATGGTTTCATGACTTACATTCAAGTCTTTGATCCATTTTGAATTTACTTTTGTGTATGGGGTTAGACAGTGATCCAGTTTCATTCTCTTACATGTAGCTGTCCAGTTTTGCCAGCACCATCTAAGAGACTGTCATTTCCCCATTGTATGTCCATGGCTCCTTTATTGTATATTAATTGACCATATATGTTTGGGTTAATGTCTGGAGTCTCTAATCTGTTCCACTGGTCTGTGGCTCTGTTCTTGTGACAGTACCAAATTGTCTTTATTACCATGGCTTTGTAGTAGAGCTTGAAGTTGGGGAGTGAGATCCCCCCCACTTTACTCTTCTTTCTCAGGATTGCTTTAGCTCTTCGGGGTCTTTGGTGTTTCCATATGAATTTTTGAACTATTTGTTGCAGTTCATTGAAGAATGTTGTTGGTAATTTGATAGGGATTACATCAAATCTGTATATTGCTTTGGGCAGGATGGCCATTTTGACTATATTAATTCTTCCTAGCCAAGAGTATGGGATGAGTTTCCATTTGTTAGTGTCCCCATTAATTTCTCTTGAGAGTGTCTTTTGGTTTTCAGGGTATAGGTCTTTCACTTCTTTGGTGAGGTTTATTCCTAGGTTTTTTATTCATTTTGATGCAATTGTGAATGGAATTGTTTTCCTGATTTCTCTTTCTGTTGGTTCATTGTTAGTGTATAGAAAAGCCACAGATTTTCGTGTGTTAATTTTGTATCCTGCAACTTTGCTGTATTCCAATATCAGTTCTAGTAGTTTTGGGGTGGAGTCTTTAGGGTTTTTTTTTGTACAAATATCATGTCATCTACAAATACTGACAGTTTAACTTCTTCTTTACAATCTAGATTCCTTGTATTTCTTTGTTTTGTGTAATTGCCATGGCTAGGACCTCCAGTACTATGTTGAATAACAGTGGGGAGAGTGGACATCCCTGTTTTGCACCTGATCTCAGAGGAAAAGCTTTCAGCGTCTTGCTGTTCAGTATGATGTTGGCTGAGAGTTTATCATACATGGCCTTTATTATGTTGATGTACTTGCCCTCTATACCCATTTTGCTGAGAGTTTTTATCATGAATGGATGTTGAATTTTGTTGAATGCTTTTTCAGCATGTATGTAGATGATCATGTGGTTTTTGTGCTTCTTTTTGTTGATGTGGTGGATGATGATGGATTTTCGAATATTGTACCATCCTTGCATCCCTGGGATGAATCCCACTTAGTCATGGTGTATGGTCCTTTTGATATATTTCTGAATTCGGTTTGCTAATATTTTATTGAGTATTTTTGCGTCTATGTTCATCAGGGATATAGGTCTGTCATTTTCTTTTTTGGTGGGGTCTTTGTCTGGTTTTAGTATTAGGGTGATGTTGGCTTCATAGAAGGAGTTTGGGAGTATTCTCTCCTCTTCTATTTTTTGGAAAACTTTAAGAAGAATGGGTATTATATCTTCTCTGTATGTCTAATAAAATTCCGAGGTAAGTCCATCTCGCCTGGGGGTTTTGTTCTTGGGTATTTTTTTGATTACTGCTACAATTTCTTTGCTGGTAATTGATTTGTTTAGATTTTGTGTTTCTTCCTTGATCAGTCTTGGAAGGTTGTATTTTTCTAGGAAGTTGTCCATTTCTTCTAGGTTTTCCGGCTTCTTAGCATATAGGTTTTCATAGTATTTCTAATAATTCTTTGTATTTCTGTTGGGTCCGTCGTGATGTTTCCTTTCACGTTTCTGATTCTGTTGATGTGTGTTGATTCTTTTTGTCTCTTTATAAGTCTGGCTAAAGTCTTATCTATATCATTTATTTTCTCAAAGAACCACTCTTGGTGTCATTGATTTTTTCTATTGTTTTATTCTTCTCTATTTTGTTTATTTCCTCTCTGTTCTTTACTATGTCCTCCTTCTGCTGGCTTTAGTCCTCATTTGTTCTTCTTTTTCCAATTTTGATAATTGTGACATTAGACTATTCATTTGGGTTTGTTCTTCCTTCTTTAAATATGCCTGAATTGCTATATACTTTCCTCTTAGGACTGCTTTCACTGCATCCCACAGAAGTTGGGGCTTTGTGTTGTTGTTGTCATTTATTTCCATATATTGCTGGATCTCCATTTTAATTTGGTCATTGATCCATTGACTGTTTAGAAGCGTGTTGTTAAGCCTCCATGTGTTTGTGAGCCTTTTTGCTTTCTTTCTACAAATTACTTCCAGCTTTATATTTTTGTGGTCTGGAAAGTTGTTTGGTAGAATTTCAATCTTTTTGAATTTACAGAGGCTCTTTTTGTGGCCTAGTATGTGGTCTATTCTGGAGAATGTTCCATGTGCACTTGAGAAGAATGTGTATCTTGTTGCTTTGGGATGGAGAGTTCTATAGATGTCTATTAGATCCATCTGTTCTAATGTGTTGTTCAGTGCCTCTGTGTCCTTACTTATTTTCTGTCTGGTGGATCTGTCCTTTGGAGTGAATTGTGTGTTGAAGTCTCCTAAAATGAATGCATTGCATTCTATTTCCTCCCTTACTTCTGTTAGTATTTATTTCACATATGCTGGTGCTCCTGTGTTGGGTGCATATATATTTATAATGGTTATATCCTCTTGTTGGACTGACCCCTTTATCATTATGTAATGTACTTCTTTGTCTCTTGTGACTTTCTTTGTTTTGAAGTCTATTTTGTCTCATACTAGTACTGCAACACCTGCTTTTTTCTCCCTATTGTTTGCATAAAATATCTTTTTCCATCCCTTAACTTTTAGTCTGTGCATGTCTTTGGGTTTGAGGTGAGTCTCTTGTAAACAGCATATAGATGGGTCTTGTTTTTTTATACATTCAGTGACTCTATGTCTTTTGATTGGTCCATTCAGTCCATTTACATTTAGGGTGATTATCGATAGGTATGTACTTATTGCCATTTCAGGCTTTAGATTTGTGGTTACCAAAGGTTCCAGGTTACTTTCCTTACTATCTAAGAGTCTAACTTAACTCACTTCGTTTGCTCTTACAAACACAATCTAAAGGTTCTTTTCTATTTCCTCCTTTTTCTTCTTCCTCCATTCTTTATATATTAGGTATCAAATTCTGTACTTTTTGTCTATCCCTTGATTGAATTTGGGGATAGTCAATTTAATTTTGCATTTGCCTCGCAATCAGCTGCTCCACCCTCCCACTGTGGTTTTACTACCTCTGGTGACAGACAGCTATCCAACCCTAGGAACACTTCCATCAATAGCAGTTACTCCAAAATAGACTGCAGAGATGGTTTGTGGGAGGTAAACTCTCTCAGCTTTTGTTTATCTGGAAATTCTTTAATCCCTCCTTCAACTTTAAATGATAATCTCGCCGGATAATGTAATGTTGTTTCCAGGCCCTTCTGCTTCATGGCATTAAATACATCATGCCACTCCCTTCTGGCCTGTAAGTTTCTGCTGAGAAGTCTGATGTTAGCCTGATGGGCTTTCCTTTGTATGTGATCTTATTTCTGCCTCTGGCTTCTTTTAACAATCTGTCCTTATTCTTCATCTTTCCCATTTTAATTACTATGTTTCTTGGTGTTGTCTTCCTGGGGTCCCTTGTGTTGGGAGCTCTGTGGATCTCCATGGCCTGAGAGACTATCTCCTTCCCCAGATTGGGGAAGTTTTCAGCAACTACCTTCTCAAAGACACTTTCTATCCCTTTCTCTCTCTTTCTCCTTCTTCTGGTATCCCTGTAATGCCAATATTGTTCTGCTTGCATTGGGCACACAGTTCTCTCAATATTCTTTCATTTTTAGAGATCCTTTTTCCTCTCTGTGCCTCAGCTTTTTTGTATCCCTCTTCTCTAGTTTCTATTTCATTTATTGTCTCCTCCAGTGTATCCAACCTGCTTTTAATACCCTCCATTGTGTTCTTCAATGATGGGATCTCTGACCTGAATTTATTCCTGAATTCTTGGATTTCTTTCCATACCTCCATTAGAATGTTGATAATTTTTATTTTGAACTCCCTTTCAGGAAGAGTCATGAGGTCCATATCATTTAAATCTTTCTCGGGAGTTGTATTAACAATTTTACTCTGGACAAGGTTCCTTTGGCATTTCATGTTTTTATATGGCTCCCTCTAGTGTCCAGAAGCTGTATGCTGGCGCTACTCAGCCCCTGAAGTAATGTCTGGGGTGGCAGGGAAGCGGTACTGGTGCATGTGGGGAGGAAGGAGCTCTTCCCCGCCTCCCGGCTGCTGTGCCTGTCTCCACTGCCTGAGCCAGTGGACGGGTCACACAGGTATGTTTTTGTCCCAGAGCAACCAGATATGGATCCCTGCTTTCCACAAGGAGCCAGAATCCCAGTCTCCCAGGAGCTCTGCCTGTATTAACTTTCCAACCCGGTAGTCATGCAAGTCTCATAAAAGCACCATGAAATGTAGGTTTGTGCTCCCAGAGCTGCTCTCTGAAGCTAGGCATTCAGCAGTCCCAAACCTTCCACTCCCTCCCTGCTCCATTTCTCTTCCTACCATTGGTGAGCTGGGGTCAGGGAGGGGCTCAGGTCCTGTGGAGCCACAGCTCTGGTACGTTACCCCATTCAGTGAGGTCTGCTTTTTTCTCCATGTATGTGCAGTCTGACGCCGTCCTCTTTCCTGTTGCTCTCTCAGTATTAGTTGCACCAATTAAATTTTCTAATTGTATCCTGTTTTAGGAGGAAGCCTCTGTCTCTCCTCTCATGCCGCCATCTTTCAAGCTCTTTATATTTTATATTCTTTCTTCATTTGGTATATTAGACTTTTGAATGAAACCAATACTGATTATATTACCTCTGGCACAGCATTCTGCCTCTTCCTACTCAGAGTTTGTGCATTGCTTTTTGCATATAGCAGCTCTGCACACCTACTAGCCTGCTGACCAACAGGGATCACAAGTCTACCGTGAGACATTTTATTGCAAATACACAGATGCTGTAACCTGAATGATTTTTCTATACCCACTCCTGATTCCATTGTAGAAGCTGAGTGCACCTAGTTTTCTAGAAACACCCACTTGTTCATGTGTGCCTAATTGAGTAAGTAAATTTGTTTACAGGTATTTTTTCTAGATCCCCCAGAATTATATCCAATGCTTGCAATCATTTTTTATTCTGTAAATCTTAGAGTAATTCTGAACCTAACTGACACAAGTGTATGTACAAATACAGATTCCTGGATAACAAGTCCTTAAGAAAAGGAATTTGGAATTAGTTCTTTATCTGATTAGCCTTAAGAATATTAAGGGCTCGCATTATTGGTAATGGGGACATTGGTGGTGTCTAGAAGGCAGTGGCAACTGTTATGCATATTATCACCTCTAGATTTCTGGAACCATCTGCTTAAGGAAGACAGGGATTTTAGTGGTCATGTATTTCTTCAAATGTTTCATTTAAACTTAACATATGACCCAACATTTCCACACTGAGGTATGTATCCAAGAGAATTGAGAACACACATCTACAAAACAAATTTGTCCATGAATGTTCATAGCATCATCATTCACAATCATTCCAAAGTGGGAACAATGCAAATGTACATCACCTGAGGACTGGATAAATGGCATGCGTTATATTCACACAATGGAATATTACCTGGGTGTAAAACAGGTTAAGTACTAACACATGATATCAAATGAATGGACTTTGAAAACATTATGCTACATGAGAGAAACTAGACACCAAAGGGCACATACTGTTTGGTTCTATTTGTATGAAATGCTCAGAATAGGCAAATCCACAGTGATAGAATGTTCTGCTCCCTTTTGTTATAGAGTTGGGACACAGTTCAGTGACCAACAAAGGGCAAAGGCTTTCCCTTGCGGTGATGAAAACAGTTCAAAATTGTGTTTTGAAACGTATGAAACATTTGAAGCCTTTCAAAATTAGTGTAATGGTTTTACATCTGTAAAAATATGGTGAAAATCACTCAGTTATACACTTTGTATGGGTGCCTTTCATTGTACATGAATAATATCTCAATAAAGCTGTTATTTAAAAAATAATACATGCTGTGTAGTTTTATTTATACAAATCATCTGGAAATCGAAACTCGTATAACAACAGAAAGCAGATGACTGACTGGAAATTAGGCAGAGATGGACAGGTGGGGAGGTTTATAAAGTGATATCAGAATACACTTGTGTGTGATACATCATCTTAATTGTGGTGTTGGTTGCAGAGGTATATACATATGTCAAAACTTCTCAAATTGGCTAATTATTGTACATTAAGGATACCTAAAAAATCTTTTGGTAATTTTAAATATAAAATTTTAAAAAATGAATTCAAAATAAAAACATTCAGAAGAGGCAGGATCAGCTACCTATTTATACATTTTCAGGTGAATACGTAGTTCCATGTGAATGTATTATAAGGAAAGACCTTTCAACAGGCTTCTGGTATCTTCAAAATACACTTGTGGAAACAGCATAAGAATAAGATCCAAAAACAGAAAAAATTCTAAGCAAAAAAGTCTATTTGTATCATAGATTTTGGCAAAAGACATTTGGGTTCCAAATCCATCTTTGTCATTTTCTAGATGCACAGCCTTTGGGAGGGTGCTATACTTTTCTATGGCTCAAGTTTTCCCTCTGTATAATGCAAATCAGCAAAGTGTCTATGTCATTGGGCTGTTCTGAAGATTGAAGAGGATAACATGCATGAAATAATTTGAAAATAGCCTGCATATTCCTATTTTCATTAAACACTTAAGATGTGCCAGGTATTGTATTAAGTACCTGAAAGTTACTAACTTAAATTATTCATCCAAATATTTATGCTGTTGGTACTCTTAGCATCCCAAATTTTAAAACTGAGAAAATGGAGACAGAGTTGGTTAGTAAATCACTCAAGGTGACAAAGCTGGTATATAGCAAATCCAGTATATGAACTGAGTCAGGTTAACTTCGGGATTAGATATTTTTTTTTTTTGAGAGAGTATATCTTATATTTATTGATCAAATGGTTGTTAACAACAATAAAATTCTGTATAGGGGACTCAATGCACAATCATTAATCAACCCCAAGCCTAATTCTCAACAGTCTCCAATCTTCTAAAGTATAACGAACAAGTTCTTAAATGGTGAACAAATTCTTACATAGTGAATAAGTTACATGGTGAACAGTGCAAGAGCAGTCATCACAGAAACTTTCGGTTTTGATCATGCATTATGAACTATAAACAATCAGGTCAAATATGAATATTTGTTTGATTTTTATACTTGATTTATATGTGGATCCCACATTTCTCCCTTTATTATTATTATTATTATTATTTTTTTAAATAAAATGCTGAAGTGGTAGGTAGATATAAGATAAAGTTAGAAAACTTAGTTTAGTGTTGTAAGAGAGCAAATGTAGATGATCAGGTGTGTGCCTGTAGACTATGTGTTAATCCAAGCTAGACAAGGGCAATAAAACATCCACATATGTAGAAGATTTCTCTCAAAACAGCGGGGGAGAGGTTCTAGGCCTCACCTCTGTTGATCCACAATTTCTCACCTGATGGCCTCCCTGCGATTGTGCCTGTCTTAGGTTGTTCCTCACTTGAGGAATCTTACCCGTCTCTGGCTAAACAGTCATCTTCCGGGGCCATACAGGGAAATGTAAAGTTGGTAAGTGAGAGAGAAGCCATATTGTTTGAAAAGGTTAGCTTTTTACTTCTTTGCATATTTATGCCCTGTGGCTTCTATGCCCAGCATTTGTCTTGAGGTATCTTTAGCACTTGGAGGAATTATGATACTTGGTAAATTCAATATGAGGCACGAATTCTATTTAAGGGTTGTAATTAGGAAGGAAGAAGAAAAGCTATAGAGGTAGCAGACGGAAGAAAACATGGGAAGATTGATTATTTCTTTGACACATCTTCTTGTAGAGTAATTTAAGCATGTATAGGTTTTAAACAACTAATTAAATTGCACACACACATTAACATAATAGGAATACAGTTACATAACCAAAGCAGATCTATAAATACCAGCCATCTCCAGTGAGGCCAAGAAAACCAGTTAGGCACCCTAGGCATTTGTGAAAATTTGTCTAAGAGATGATGGATATTGTCTAACTGTACTTGAACAGTTTGAGAGAAATCAGACCAATTAAAACAGCCCATTCCTCGGAACTGTTCACATCCCATATGTTCTTTTAACAGTAGCTGGTCTGTAGTTGTAAGATTTTGGAGCTCTAGAACTTGCACTTCTCCTAATTCTTGGTTGAGTTCCAACAGTGTAGATCCAGTCAAATTTGTTGTTTTACTGTATGTACAGGCCAGCTTAGATATCTCCTTCTTCATTGCAATGGCAAGTACAGGAACCAGTGGGATGAATGCAGTTACAACTGCAGCATCACCTTGATCTTTGTTGAGGTTTTTTGATGATCATCTTCTGGTATGAGTCTTCCAGAGAGTGCTGATGTTGGAAGTTCTTCTTCATATTGTATCTTAGTTCATTTTCTGGGTAGCCAAATTAGGCTTTGATCCTCTGTATAAACACAAACAGACCCATTGCCCACACTTTGATCTGCCCTTTATACCATTGTGTAGAACTCATTGGAGGTCACCACACAGGAACTGCTTTTTTTTTTTTTCAAGAGAAAAGATTATTATCAGAAAAGTGTACCTCCATAGCCAATCATCTGACACCCTTTAAGTGATCAAAGTTAAGGGTATTTAAAGCATGCATTAATCGTTGATTTACAGTTAGTTTCATCCTATTATGGAGTAATCCCCCTTTTCGTTCTTTCTTTTTTTTTTTTTAATCTTTAATCTACACTTACATGAAGGATATTACGTTTACTAGGCTCTCCCTTATACCAGGTCCCCGCTATAAACCCCTTTACAGTCACTGTCCTTCAGCATAGCTAAATGTTGTAGGATCACTACTTGTCTTCTCTGTGTTGTACAGCCCTCCCCTTTCTCCCACACCCCTATGCATGCTGATCTTAATAACCCCCTTATTCCTCCCCCCCTTATCCCTCCCTACCCACCCATCCTCCCCAGTCCCTTTCCCTTTGGTACCTGTTAGTCCATTCTTGGGTTCTGTGATTCTGCTGCTGTTTTGTTCCTTCAGTTTTTCCTTTGTTCTTATATTCCACAGATGAGTGAAATCATTTGGTATTTCTCTTTCTATGCTTGGCTTATTTCACTGGGCATAATACCCTCCAGCTCCATCCATGTTGCTGCAAATGGTAGGATTTGCCCTTTTCTTATGGCTGAGTAGTATTCCATTGTGTATATGTACCACATCTTCTTTATCCATTCATCTACCAATGGACATTTAGGTTGTTTCCAATTCTTGGCTATTGTAAATAGTGCTGCAATAAACATAAGGGTGCATTGGTCTTTCTCAAACTTGATTGCTGCATTCCTAGGGTAAATTCCTAGGAGTGGAATTCCTGGGTCAAACGGTAAGTCTGTTTTGAGCATTTTGATGAACCTCCATACTGCTTTCCACAATGGTTGAACTAGTTTACATTCCCACCAGCAGTGTAGGAGGGTTTCCCTTTCTCCACAGCCTTGCCAACATTTGTTGTTGTCTTTTGGATGGCAGCCATCCTTACTGGTGTGAGGTGATACCTCATTGTAGTTTTAATTTGCATTTCTCGGATAATTAGTGATGTGGAGCATCTTTTCATGTGTCTGTTGGCCATCTGTATTTCTTTTTTGGAGAACTGTCTGTTCAGTTCCTCTGCCCATTTTTTAATTGGATTATTTGATTTTTGTTTGTTGAGGTGTGTGAACTTTTTATATATTTTGGACGTCAAGCCTTTATCGAATCTGTCATTTACAAATATATTCTCCCATACTGTAGGGTTCCTTTTTATGCTATTGATGGTGTCTTTTGCTGTACAGAAGCTTTTCAGCTTAATATAGTCCCACTTATTCATTTTTGCTGTTGTTTTCCTTGCCCAGGGAGATATGTTCAAGAAGCGGTCACTAATGTTTATGTCTAACAGATTTTTGCCTATGTTTTTTTCCAAGAGTTTAATGGTTTCATGGCTTACATTCAGGTCTTTGATCCATTTTGAATTTACTTTTGTATATGGGGTTAGACAATGTTCCAGTTTCATTCTCCTACATGTAGCTGTCCAGTTTTGCCAGCACCATCTGTTGAAGAGACTGTCATTTCGCCATTGTATGTTCATGGCTCCTTTATCAAATATTAATTGACCATATATGTTTGGGTTAATTTCTGGAGTCTCCAGTCTGTTCCACTGATCTGTCGCTCTGTTCTTGTGCCAGTACCAAATTGTCTTGATTACTATGGCTTTATAGTAGAGCTTGAAATTGGGGAGTGAGATCCCCCCTACTTTATTCTTCTTTCTCAGGATTGCTTTGTCTATTCGGGGTCTTTGGTGTTTCCATATGAATTTTTGAATTATTTGTTCCAGTTCATTGAAGAATGTTGCTGGTAATTTGATAGGGATTGCATCAAATCTGTGTATTGCTTTGGGCAGGATGGCCATTTTGATGATATTAATTCTTCCTAGCCACAAGAATGGGATGAGTTTCCATTTTTTATTGTCCCCTTTAATTTCTCTTAAGAGTGACTTGTAGTTTTATGAGTATAGGTCATTCACTTCTTTGGTTAGATTTATTCCTAGGTATTTTATTCTTTTTGATGCAATTGTGAATGGAATTGTTTTCCTGATTTCTCTTTCTATTGGTTCATTTTTAGTGTACAGGAAAGCTACAGATTTCTGTGTGTTAATTTTGTATCCTGCAACTTTGCTGCATTCCAATATCAGTTCTAGTAGTTTTGGGGTGGAATCTTTAGGGAGGGATTTTATGTACAATATTATGTTATCTGCAAATAGTGACTGTTTAACTTCTTCTTTACCATTCTGGATTCCTTGTATTTCTTTGTTTTGTCTGATTGCCGTGGATAGGACCTCCAGTACTATGTTAAATAGCAGCGGGGAGAGTGGGCATCCCTGTCTAGTTCCTGATCTCAGAGGAAAAGCTTTCAGCTTCTTGCTGTTCAATATAATGTTGGCTGTGGGTTTATGATATATGGCCTTTATTATGTTGAGGTACTTGCCCTCTATTCCCATTTTGCTGAGAGTTTTTAACATGAGTGGATGTTGAATTTTGTCAAATGCTTTTTCAGCATCTATGGAGATGATCATGTGGTTTTTGTCTTTCTTTTTGTTGATGTGGTGGATGATGTTGATGGATTTTCGAATGTTGTAACATCCTTGCATCCCTGGGATGAATCTCACTTGATCACGGTGTATGACCCTTCTGATATACTTTTGAATTCGGTTTGCTAATATTTTATTAAGTATTTTTGCATCTACATTCATCAGGGATATTGGTCTGTAATTTTCTTTTTTGGCGGGGTCTTTGCTTGGTTTTGGTATTAGAGTGATGTTGGCTTCATAGAATGAGTTTGGGAGTATTCAATCCTCTTTTATTTTTTGGAAATATTTAAGGAGAATGGGTATCATGTCTTCTCTGTGTGTCTGATAAAATTCCAAGTTAAATCCGTCCGGCCTGGGTGTTTTGTTCTTGGGTTGTTTTTTGATTACTGTTTCATTTTCTTTGCTCGTAATTGGTTTGTTTAACTTTTTATATTTCTTCCTTGGTCAGTCTTGGAAGGTTGCATTTTTCTAGGAAGTTGTCCATTTCTTCTAGGTTTTCCAGCTTGTTGGCATATATGTTTTCATAGTAATCTTTAATAATTCTTTGTATTTCTGTGGAGTCTGTCGTGATGTTTCTGTTCTCATTTGTGATTCTGTTGATTTGTGTTGGTTCTCTTTTTCTCTTAATAAGTTTGGCTAGAGGCTTATCTGTTTTGTTTATTTTCTCAAAGAACCAGCTCTTGGTTTCATTGATTTTTGCTATTGTTTTATTCTTTTCAATTTTGTTTATTTCTTCTCTGATCTTTATTATGTCCCTCCTTCTGCTGACTTTAGGTCTAATTTTTCTTCTTTTTCCAATTTCGATATTTGTGATGTTAGACTATTCATTTGGGATTCTTCAAGTGTGCCTGGATCACTATATACTTTCCTCTTAAGACTGCTTTTGCTGCATCCCACAGAAGTTGGGGCTTTGTGTTGTTGTTTTCATTTGTTTCTATATATTCCTTTATCTCTATTTTAATTTGTTCATTGACCCATTGATTATTTAGGAGCATGTTGTTAAGCCTTCATTTGTTTGTGAGACTTTTTGTTTTCTTTGTAGAATTTATTTCTAGTTTTATACCTTTGTAGTCTGAAAAGTTGGTTGGTAGAATTTCAATATTTTGCATTTTCCTGAGGCTCTTTTTGTGGGCTAGTATGTGCTCTATTCTGGAGAATATTCCATGTGCACTTGAGAAGAATGTATATCCTGTAGCTTTGGGATGTAGAATTCTATAGATATCTATTAGGTCCATCTGCTCTACTGTGTTGTTTAGTGCTTCCGTGTCCTTACTTATTTTCTGCCCGGTGGATCTATCCTTTGGGGTGAGTGGTGTGTTGAAGTCTCCTAGAATGAATGCATTGCAGTCTATTTCCCCCTTAGTTCTGTTAGTATTTATTTCACATATGCTGGTGCTCCTGTGTTGGGTGCATATATATTTAGAATGGTTATATCCTCTTGCTGGACTGAGCCATTTATTATTATGTAGTGTCCTTCTTTATCTCTTGTTACTTTCTTTGTTTTGAAGTCTATTTTGTCTGATATTAGTACTGCAACCCCTGCTTTCTTCTCGCTGTTGTTTGCCAGAAATATGTTTTTCCATCCCTTGACTTTTAGCCTGTACATGTCTTTGAGTTTGAGGTGAGTCTCTTGTAAGCAGCATATAGATGGGTCTTGCTTTTTTATCCATTCTATTACTCTGTGTCTTTTGATTGGTGCATTCAGTCCATTAACATTTAGGGTGACTATTGAAAGATATGTACTTATTGCCATTGCAGGCTTTAAATTCGTGGTTACCAAAGGTTCAAGGTTAGCCTCTTTAGTATCTTACTGCCTAACTTAGCTCGCTTATTGAGCTGTTTTATACACTGACGAGATTCTTTTCTTCTCTCACTTCTTGTTCCTCCTCCTCGATTCTTCATATGTTGGGTGTTTTGTGCTGTGCTCTTTCTAGGAGTGCTCCCATCTAGAGCAGTCCCTGTAAGATGTCCTGTAGAGGTGGTTTGTGGGAAGCAAATTCCCTCAGCTTTTGCTTGTCTGGGAATTTTTTAATCCCACCATCATATTTAAATGATAGTCGTTCTGGATATAGTATCCTTGGTTCAAGGCCCTTCTGTTTCATTGCATTAAATATATCATGCCATTCTCTTCTGGCCTGTAGGTTTCTGTCGAGAAGTCTGACGTTAGCCTGATGGGTTTTCTTTATACGTGAACTTCTTCTCTCTAGCTGCCTTTAAAACTCTTTCCTTGTCCTTGATCTTTTCCATTTTAATTATTATTTGTCTTGATGTTGTCCTCCTTGGATCCTTTCTGTTGGGGGTTCTGTGTATTTCCGTGGTCTGTTCGATTATTTCCTCTCCTAGTTTGGGGAAGTTTTCAGCAATTATTTCTTCAAGGACACTTTCCATCCCTTTTCCTCTCTCTTCGTCTTCTGGTACCCCTATAATACGGATATTGTTCCTTTTGGAATGGTCACACAGTTCTCTTAATATTGTTTCATTCCTGGAGATCCTTTTATCTCTCTCTATGTCAGCTTCTATGCGTTTCTGTTCTCTGGTTTCAATTCCATCAATGGCCTCTTGCATTCTATCCATTCTGCTTATAAACCCTTCCAGAGTTTGTTTCATTTCTGTAATCTCCTTTCTGGCATCTCTGATCTCCCTCCGGACTTCATCCCATATCTCTTGCATATTTCTCTGCATCTCTGTCAGCATGTTTATGATTTTTAGTTTGAATTCTTTGTCATGAAGACTGGTTAGGTCTGTCTCCTTCTCTGGAGTCTCTGTTATCTTGGTTTGCCTGTAATTTTGTCTTTTCATGGTGATAGGAATAGTTTGCAGAGCTGGGACGAGTGACGGCTAGAACTTCCCTTCTTTTTCGTTTGTGGCCCTCCTCTCCTGGGAGAACAGCAACCTCTAGTGGCTTGTACTGAGCAGCTGGCGCAGACAGGGTTTGTGCTTCCTGCCCGGCTGCTATGGAGTTAATCTCCGCTGTTGCTGTGGGCGTGGCCTGGCTTGGGCAGCTACTCCAAAGTGGTGGAGTCGCGTTGGAGCAGGAGCTGCTGGGAGGCTATTTATCTCCGTAAGGGGCCTCCCTGCTCCCTGCAGCCCAGGGGTTAGGGTGCCCAGAGATCCCCGGATTCCCTACCTCTGGATTAAGTGTCCCGCCCTGCCCCTTTAAGACTTCCAAAAAGCACCTGCCAAAACAAAACAACGACCACAAAAAAAAAAAAAAAAATTTAAAAAATAAAAATAAATAAATAAATAAATAAATGGCTGCTCGTTTTTCTTTATCCTCCGTCACCAGCCTCAGGCATCTGCTCACTGGTCTTGCTGCCCTGTTTCCCTAGTATTGGGGTCCCTATCCCTTTAAGACTTCCAAAAAGTGTTCGCCAAAACAAAACAAGAACAACAAAAAAATTGGCCCCTCACTTTTCTTTTTTTCTCTGGAGCCGGCCTCTGATACCCACTCCCGGTCTTCCTGCCCTTTTTCCCTAGTATTGGGTTCCCTGTCCCTTTAAGATTTCCAAAAGGAGCTCACCTCAACAAAACAACAACAACAACAACAAGAACAAAAAATGGCCAGCGCCAGGCCTCCGGTACCCGCTCACCATTCTTGCTGCCCTGTTTCCCTTGTATTCAGTGCCCCGTGCACGCACTGTGTCTGCGCTCTGGCCCGGATGGCTGGGGCTGGGTGTTCAGCAGTCCTGGGCTCCATCTCCCTCCCGCTCTGCCTACTCTTTTCCTGCCGGGAGCTGGGGGGAGGGGCGCTCGGGTCCCGCCATGCTGGAGCTTGTATCTTACCCCCTTCGTGAGGAGCTGGGTTCTCGCAGGTGTGGATATGGTCTGGATGTTGTCCTGTGTCCTCTGGTCTTTATTCTAGGAAGTGTTGTCTTTGTTATATTTTCATAGATATATGTGGTTTTGGGAGGAGATTTCTGCTGCTCTACTCATGCTGCCATCTTGGCTCCGCCCCCCCCACCCCCCCGGTATTAGATATTTTTTACCACTGCTCTCTATGGCCTTTGTGATAGAGATATGAAGAATTATCAAGTTATCAAGAGAGATGATTTAAAGAAAAAATCATGGACAGAGGACAGTGGGACCAATGACTCACAGATATGAACTGTCACAGCTGAGGATTCAATGATCCTGGAACACAAGGTCAGTGAAGGGACACCATGATAGCTGTGCCTCAAATTGGGGTCTCCTATGCCAAATTATTTTGTTTGAGCTTACAGTGTGGATTAAATCCTATTTTATCTTAAAAACATCCCACAGAATTTGACTCCAAAATACGACTTAGAGGGAGATGAAATGTATCTCTGTTCATGCCATATACATGATAATATTTTTGTGTATTTGCCTCATCTTTGTATTTTCCTCAACATAAATTCCCATCCATGTCACTTTTACTTTGGATTCTGTTTCTCTAAATCACAGTCTACGGTTCTGTCAGTAATCTCAGAAGACTCAATCCCAGGGCACCATTTATAGTAGAAAACTGATTAACTCATACTTTCCAATGTCACATGCAGCTAGAGCCTTAATCAAAACTGACTCACCTTGGACTGTAGTTAAAGAAACAGAGCTTTTGTTCTTGGTGTTTTTACCATGTTCCTAATTCTGTGGAGGAATGAATCCCCAGGGATGAATTTTCTTTTGGTTTAGGTATGTACTATAGTCAAATGAAAGAGGGATGAATAAAGGTGGCCGAGAGCTGAGGGCTGAAGATAATACCATGCTGTCCAGTGTCCAAATCTACCAGAGAGTAGAAACCTTGCAATTTTTAACTGCAGACTGACTATATTAAAAAATATCTAGGGGAGGCGGAGCCAACATGGCGGCGTGAGTAGGACAGTGGGAATCTCCTCCCAAAAACATATATACTTTTGAAAATACAACAAACACAACTAGCCCTAAAAGAGAGACCAGAAGACGCAGGACAGTGGCCAGACTGCAGCTACACCAGCGCCTGGTGAAAGGGGTAAGATACAAGCCCTGGCCCGGCGGGACCCGAGCGCCCCTCCCCCCAGCTCACGGCGGGAGAACAATAGGCAGAGCGGGAGGGAGACGGAGCCCAGGACTGCCGAACACCCAGCCCCAGCCATCCGGGCCAGAGCGCAGACACAGTACATGCCCAGGGGGCCCTGGATACTGGGGGAACAGGGAGTAAGACCTCTGAGCGGGTGCTGAAGCTGATGCCCCTGTGACAAAGAAAAGCGGGGGCTTTTTGAAAGTCTTAAAGGGACAGGGACTTAACAGCTTGACGGAAACAACCCAGGTCACAGTACAGCAGCTGGAAATTACAGGGAAAACCGGGTGCACTAACCCCCTGGGCAACAGCTCTGAGACCCCTCACGGAGGCAAACAGTCAAGCAGCCCCCCCATACATTACCCCACTGGACGCTGTGAAAGCAGAGAAGCAGCCTGAGACAAATTCCGGCCACAGAAAGGGAAATTTCTCCCTCCCGGCCAGGCAAGACACAAAGACCCACTCTACAAGCAATTACCCAACACAAGCCACTAGGGGTCGCAGTTGCCCCAGTAAAGAAAGGCCAGTAGTAAGTGAAAATTTTGGCCCTCCCAGCTGACAGTCAATAGCACCTGTCAACATGAAAAGGCAAAAAAATATGATCCAGACAAGACTAACCCAGACAGCTTCAGCATCTGCTACATCTTCCCCTGAGAAGGAATCTGGGGAGATAGATTTAGCCAGTCTACCTGAAAAAGAATTCAAAACAAAAGTCATAACCATGCTGATGGACTTGCAGAGAAATATGCAAGAACTAAGGAAGGAGAATTCAGAAATAAAACAAGCTCTGGAAGGACTTCAAAACAGAATGGACGAGATGCAAGAGACCATTAATGGACTAGAAAACAGAGAACAGGAACGCAGAGAAGCTGATGCAGAGAGAGATAAAAGGATCTCCAGGAATGAAAGAATTTTAAGAGAGCTGAGTGATCAATATAAAAGGAATAATATAAGAATCATAGGCATTCCAGAAGAAGTAGAGAGAGAAAAGTGGATAGAAAATGTCTTTGAAGAAATAATTGCTGAAAATTTCCCCAAACTAGGGGAAGAAATGGCCTCTCAGACCACAGAGGTACACAGAACTCCCATGACAAGGGATCCAAGGAGGGCAACACCAAGACACATAATAATTAAAATGGCAAAGATCAAAGACAAGGACAAAGTATTACAAGCAGCCAGAGAGAAAAAAAAGGTTACCTACAAAGGAAAACCCATCAGGCTATCATCAGACTTCTCAACAGAAACCCTACAGGCCAGAAGAGAATGGTATGATATAATTAATGCAATGAAACAGAAGGGCCTCGAACCAAGACTACTGTATCCAGCACGAATATCATTTAAATATGAAGGAGGGATTAAACAATTCCCAGACAAGCAAAAGTTGAGGGAATTTGCCTCCCACAAACCACCTCTACAGGGCATCCTACAGGGACTGCTCTAGATGGGAGCACTCCTAAAAAGAGCACACAACAAAACACCCAACATATGAAGAAGGGAGGAGGAGGAATAAGAAGGGAGAGAAATAAAGAATCATCAGATTGTGTTTATAATAGCTCAACAAGCGAGTTAAGTTAGACAGTAAGACAGTAAAGAAGCTAACCCTAAACCTTTGGTAACCACAAACTTAAAGCCTGCAATGGCAATAAATTCATACCTTTCAATAATCACCCTAAATGTAAATGGACTGAATGCACCAATCAAAAGACACAGAGTAATAGAATGGATAAAAAAGCAAGATCCATCCATATGCTGCTTACAAGAGACTCACCTCAAACCCAAAGACGTGCACAGACTTAAAGTCAAGGGATGGAAAAAGATATTTAAAGCAAACAACAGAGAGAAGAAAGCAGGTGTTGCAATTCTGGTATCAGACAAAACAGTCTTCAAAATAAAGAAAGTAACAAAAGACAAAGAAGGACATTACATAATGATAAAGGGCTCAGTCCATCAAGAGGATATAACCATTATAAATATATATGCACCCAATACAGGAACACAAACATACCTGAAACAAATATTAACAGAACTAAAGGAGGAAATAGAATGCAATGCATTCATTCTAGGAGACTTCAACACACCACTCACTCCAAAGGACAGATCCACCAGACAGAAAATAAGTAAGGACACAGAGGCACTGAACAACACACTAGAACAGATGGACCTAATAGACATCTACAGAACTCTACATCCAAAACCAACAGGATGCACGTTCTTCTCAAGTGCACATGGAACATTCTCCAGAATAGACCACATACTAGGACACAAAAAGAGCCTCAGTAAACTCCAAAAGATTGAAATCCTACCAACCAACTTTTCAGACCACAAAGGCATTAAACTAGAAATAAACTGTTCAACGAAAGCAAAAAGGCTCACAAACACATGGAGGCTAAACACCACGCTCCTAAATAATCAATGGATCAATGACCAAATCAAAATGGAGATCCAGCAATATATGGAAACAAATGACAACAACAACACTAAGCCCCAACTTCTGTGGGACGCAGCAAAAGCAGTCTTAAGAGGAAAGTATATAGCACTCCAAGCATATTTAAAAAAGGAAGAGCAATCCCAAATGAACGGTCTAATGTCACAACTATCAAAATTGGAAAAAGAAGAACAAATGAGGCCTAAGGTCAGCAGAAGGAGGGACATAATAAAGATCAGAGAAGAAATAAATAAAATTGAGAAGAATAAAACAATAGCAAAAATCAATGAAACCAAGAGCTGGTTCTTTGAGAAAATAAACAAAATAGATAAGCCTCTAGCCAGACTTATTAAGAGGAAAAGAGAGTCAACACAAATCAACAGTATCAGAAATGAGAAAGGAAAAATCACAACAGATCCCTCAGAAATACAAAGAATTATTAGAGACTACTATGAAAACCTATATGCTAACAAGCTGGGAAACCTTGGAGAAATGGACAACTTCCTAGAAAAATACAACCTTCCAAGACTGACCCAAAAAGAAACAGAAAATCTAAACAGACCAATTACCAGCAACGAAATTGAAGCGGTAATCAAAAAACTACCAAAGAACAAAACCCCCGGGCCAGATGGATTTACCTCGGAATTTTATCAGACATACAGGGAAGACATAATACCCATTCTCCTTAAAGTTTTCCAAGAAATAGAAGAGGAGGGGATACTCCCAAACTCATTCTATGAAGCTAACATCACCCTAATACCAAAACCAGGCAAAGACACCACCAAAAAAGAAAACTACAGACCAATATCCCTGATGAACGTAGACGCAAAAATACTCAACAAAATTTTAGCAAAACGAATTCAAAAATACATCAAAAGTATCGTACACCATGACCAAGTGGGATTCATCCCAGGGATGCAAGGATGGTACAACATTCGAAAGTCCATCAATATCATCCACCACATCAACAAAAAGAAAGACAAAAACCACATGATCATCTCCATAGATGATGAAAAAGCATTTGACAAAGTTCAACATCCATTCATGATAAAAACTCTCAGCAAAATGGGAATAGAGGGCAAGTACCTCAACATAAGAAAGGCCATCTATGAAAAACCCACAGCCAACATTATATTGAATAGCGAGAAGCTGAAAGCATTTCCGCTGAGATCGGGAACTAGACAGGGATGCCCACTCTCCCCACTGTTATTTAACATTGTACTACAGGTCCTAGCCACGGCAATCAGACAAAACAAAAAAATACAAGGAATCCAGATTGGCAAAGAAGAAGTCAAACTGTCACTATTTGCAGATGACATGATACTGTACATAAAAAACCCTAAAGACTCCACCCCAGAACTACTAGAACTGATATCGGAATAGAGCAAAGTTGCAGGATACAAAATCAACACACAGAAATCTGTGGCTTTCCTATATACCAAGAATGAACCAACAGAAAGAGAAATCAGGAAAACAACTCCATTCACAATTGCATCCAAAAAAATAAAATACCTAGGAATAAACCTAACCAAAGAAGTGAAAGACTTTTATTCTGAAAACTACAGGTCACTCTTAAAAGAAATTAAAGGGGACACTAACAGATGGAAACGCATCCCATGCTCATGGCTAGGAAGAATTAATATCGTCAAAATGGCCATCCTGCCCAAAGCAATATACAGATTTGATGCAATCCCTATGAAACTACCAGCAACATTCTTCAATGAACTGGAACAAATAATTCAAAAATTCATATGGAACCACCAAAGACCCCGAATAGCCAAAGCAATCCTGAGAAAGAAGAATAAAGTAGGGGGGATCTCACTCCCCAACTTCAAGCTCTATTATAAAGCCATAGTAATCAAGACAATTTGGTACTGGCACAAGAACAGAGCCACAGACCAATGGAACAGACTAGACAATCCAGACATTAACTCAGACATATATGGTCAATTAATATTTGTTAAAGGAGCCATGGACATACAATGGCGAAATGACAGTCTCTTCAACAGATGGTGCTGGCAAAACTGGACAGCTACATGTAGGAGAATGAAACTGGACTATCGTCTAACCCCATATACAAAAGTAAACTCAAAATGGATCAAAGACCTGAATGTTAGTCATGAAACCATTAAACTCTTGGAAGAAAACATAGGCACAAACCTCTTAGACACAAACATGAGTGACCTCTTCTTGAACATATCTCCCCGGGCAAGGAAAACAACAGCAAAAATGAACAAGTGGGACTATATTAAGCTGAAAAGCTTCTGTACAGCAAAAGACACCATCAATAGAACAAAAAGGAACCCTACAGTATGGGAGAATATCTTTGAAAATGACACATCCGATAAAGGCTTGACGTCCAGAATATATAAAGAGCTCACACGCCTCAACAAACAAAAAACAAATAACCCAATTAAAAAATGGGCAAAGGAACTGAACAGACGGTTCTCCAAAAAAGAAATACAGATGGCCAACAGACACATGAAAAGATGCTCCACATCGCTAATTATCAGAGAAATGCAAATTAAAACTACAATGAGGTATCACCTCACACCAGTAAGGATGGCTGCCATCCAAAAGACAAACAACAACAAATGTTGGCGAGGCTGTGGAGAAAGGGGAACCCTCCTACACTGCTGGTGGGAATGTAAACTTGTTCAACCATTGTGGAAAGCAGTATGGAGGTACATCAAAATGCTCAAAAGAGACTTACCATTTGACCCAGGAATTGCACTCCTAGGAATTTACCCTAAGAATGCAGCAATCAAGTATGAGAAAGATCAGTGCACCCCTATGTTTATCGCAGCACTATTTACAATAGCCAAGAATTGGAAGCAACCTAAATGTCCATCGATAGATGAATGGATAAAGAAGATGTGGTACATATACACAATGGAATACTACTCAGCCATAAGAAAAGGGCAAATCCAACCATTTGCAGCAACATGGATGGAGCTGGAGGGTATTTTGCTCAGTGAAACAAGCCAAGCAGAGAAAGAGAAATACCAAATGATTTCACTCATCTGTGGAATATAAGAACAAAGGAAAAACTGAAGGAACAAAACAGCAGCAGAATGACAGAACTCAAGAATGGACTAACAGGTACCAAAGGGAAAGGGACTGGGGAGGATGGGTGGGAAGGGAGGGATAAGGGGGTTATAAGTAGGGGGGTATTAAGATTAGCATCCATAGCGGGGTGGGAGAAAGGGGAGGGCTGTACAACACAGAGAAGACAAGTAGTGATTCTACAACAGGTTGCTACGCTGATGGACAGTGACTGTAAAGGAGTATATAGGGGGGACCTGGTATAGGGGAGAGCCTAGTAAACAAAGTATTCGTCATGTAAGTGTAGATTAATGATTAAAAAAAAAAATGCAGTTCCTATGTGGTGACCTCTAATGAGTTCTACACAATGATATAAAGGACATATAAAAGTGTAGGCAAAGGGTCTGTTTGTGTTTATACAGAGGATCAAAGCCTAATTTGGCTACCCCGAAAATGAACTAAGATACGATATGAAAGAGAACTTCCAACATCAGCACTCTCGGGAAGACTCATGCCAGAAGATGATCATCAAAAAACCCCAACAAATATCCACGCACTGCTACAGCTGTAGATGCACTCATCCCACCAGCTCCTGGACTTGCCATGGGAATGAAGGAGATATCTAAGCTGGCCTGTGCATACAGTAAAACAACAAATTTGACTGGATCTATACTGTTGGAACTCAACCAAGAATTAGGAGAAGTGCAAATTGTAGCGCTCCAAAATCTTACAACTACAGACTATTTACTGTTAAAAGAACATATGGGATGTGAACAGTGCCCAGGAATGGGTTGTTTTAATTTGTCTGATTTTTCTCAAACTATTCAAATTCAGTTAGATAATAACCATCATATCATTGATAAGTTTTCACAAATGCCTAGGGTGCCTAACTGGTTTTCTTGGTTTCACTGGAGATGGCTGGTAATTACAGGTATGCTTTGGTTATGTAACTATACTCCTATTATATTAATGTGTGTGCACAATTTAAGTAGTAGCTTAAAATCTATACATGCTGAAGTTACTCTACAAGAAGATATGTCAAAGAAATAATCAATCTTCCCATGTTTTCTCCCGCCTGCTACTTCTATAGCTTTTCTTCTTCCTTCCTAATTACAACGAATTCTTAAATAGAATTCGTGCCTCATATCAAATTTACCGAGTATCATAACTCCTCCAAGTGGTAAAGATACCTCAAGACAAATGCTGGGCATAGAAGCCACAGGGCATAAATATGCAAAGATGTAAAAAGCTAACCTTTTCAAACAGTAAGGCTTCTCTCTCACTTACCAACTTCACATTTCCCTGTATGGCCCCGGAAGATGACTGGTTAGCCAGAGATGGGTAAGATTCCTCAAGGGAGGAACAACCTAAGACAGGCACAGTCGCAGGGGGGTCATCAGGTGAGAAATTGGGGATCAACAGAGGTGAGCCTTAGAACCTCACCCTCCCTGTTCTGAGAGAAATCTTCTGCATATGTGGATGTTTTATTGCCCTTGTCTAGCTTGGATTAACACATAGTCTACAGGCACACACCTGATCATCTACATTTGCTCTCTTACAACACTAAACTATGTTTTCTACCTCTATGTTGTATCTACCTACCACTTCAGCATTTTATTAAAAATAATAAAGAGAGAAATGTGGTATCCACATATAAATCAAGTATAAAAATCAAATGTGTATTCATATTTGAACTGACTGTTTATAGTTCATAATGCATGAGCAAAACCAAAAGTTTCTGTGATGACTGCCCTTGTACTGTTCACCATGTAACTTATTCACTATGTAAGAATTTGTTCTCCATGTAAGAACTTGTTCGTTATGCTTCAGAAGATTGGAGACTGACGAAAATTAGGCTTGGGGTGGATTAATGATTGTGCATTGAGCATTGACTCCCCTATACAGAATTTTATTGTTGTTAACAACCATTTGATCAATAAATATGAGAGATGCCCTAACAACAACAACCAAAAAAAAAGTACACACTTCCAATTGTAAAATAAATAAGTAACCGGGATGTAATGTATAGCATAAGGAATATAGTCAAAATATTGTAACAACTTGGTATGGTGATAGCTGGTACCTAGAATTATCATGTATATAAATGTTGAATCACTGTGTTGTACACCTGAAACTAATGTAATGTAATACTGTGTGTCAACTACCCTTCAATAAAAAATAATTATCTAAAAAAAATATATATATATCTAGAAGATCTAATGCATTTTAAAGCTACCTGCCAAGTGACCATACAGTTGGTTGATAAACTATAAATTCTGCTTCTGCTGGGGTCTATAGGGAATGAACGAAATGGATGTCTGAAGCACTGTGAAAGTTTGAGATAAGCAGTGGCTGCATTACTGAGAGTTTATTTCCAGGAATGACCCTAAGCTAGGCATCAGGGTGTTTAGGAAGCTTGCTCCTGGCCAGCTTCCTGCTACTAGGCAGTAATTCTAACCTGGATGTTGGCACTCTGAAAAAAAATTAGACACAGAGAAGGGAGGCATTACAAACTACTGTTCTGCCCTCCCCCCATCTTTCTCTCAATATATAATCTTAGAATGTATGTAACATTTATTTTACTTTTTCATCCTCACATACTTCACACAGCAATGTGGAGCTACATAAAGGATAAAACAGGAGACTGATGCTTAATCCTCATCTTGATCCACTCTGCCTCAGGTTGGAGACCCAAAGAAAGTCCCTTAATTTCACTAGAGTTTATGAGCAACTCATTACTCATTCAACATTTTGAAGGCATTGCAAAAGCATCCTTCTCTACTTCCTCAGGCAAATACAGAAAGTAATTTTCTCTCCAACTAGATTGTGTCATTCCATTCAGTTTTGTGCTGCTGACAGCTGCCTTCCCCAGTTCCATTACCACCTGATGCCTTCTGGGTTGCCCTCACCCATATTTCCAGTTACCTGATCACCCAGTACATGTTAGCTCTGTAGCAGTGGTAAAAGGAGCAGGTCTCCTTAGAACACGGATGTGGAGTAAAGAGGGAATAAAGAAGCTTGTAAGGACCAGAGAAACCACCTCCACCCTGACACCTAAAAGGAGCTGCTCTGAAATGGGGGGATCTTGGGAGAATAGAGATGTCAATGGAAATCTACTACAGGTTTAGTATTATCATTCTCTCTGGGCTCCTTCAAACATAGAGGTATGTAACCCAGCTTGTGTGTCCCCCTGGGCAGGCATACCAGAGTATCTGTGTTTTTGTTTGTGATAATGTATGCCTCTGACATTAGGCTTGATCTTGGTGTTTTGTCTATGTCAATAAATGGTGAGTAAATCATTAGATAATTTCTGCAATTTCTAACTATGGAGGTGTCTTGTCCACTGTGCTAGTGACTTTAGTTTCTATCCGACCTGTCTCCTTGATCATTAACGCTGCATTTCCATCTGTGAATCCTTGATTTTTTGTTTGTTCCCCTTTTTACTGGGGCTTCACAAAGCTACAGGACACAAAAATTATTCCTTCCTTAATATCAAGTTCTATATCTTATAGTTCTGCCATGGGTTTGACTGTTACCACGTCCAAGCCTGTGCCACTTGCTGCATGACATGCCATTAAGTCGAAAGATGAGATGTTGGGGCAAGGAAATCTACTTTCCTCAGAAAGCCAGCTGACAGAGAAGATGGGGACTCATGTCCAAAAGAACTATGTTAACTAAGCTCTATGCAAGCTTCATTTATGTTATGGGAAGGGGGAACAGGAGGTGGAGTAGGCTAATGGGTGACTGAAGGCTGAAGACATTTGGGCATCTGCCAGGGTCCTAGGAGAACTGAGAAACTCCATGTCCTTGTGTAGTTGACTCTCAAAAGCCCAGGTCTGGTCACAGTGTTCCTAAAACTCTTTGACCAGGCACTCAGTATTTCTGTACATAATATTCCCCTATCTCCTGGAAGAGGCAAGGTTTGGGTAAAGAGCTATCTGAGGAAATCTCAAACTAACAGTAAAATTCCTTGTGATGATCAGCAAGGCAGAATGCAGGGCTGTCGGCTACACAGAAACCCCATCACTCTCCTCCATTTTGGCTCAAAGATTAGGTAGGAAACCAGTACCATATTTAGTCCGAGAAACTAATGTTTTTACTGTGTTACATGATGATAAGCCATTCATGTTACATGATATCCCACGTGCTGGTGGACATCAGCTTATATAGTGTTATTCATCCAAGAGTGCTTATACTTCCTATGATTTTTCTCATGTTACATGATGATTCCCATACAATAAGGGTAAAATCTGCATATGTATTAAGTTATTTAACATTTGTTCAATTGAATGAATATGGTTCAATATAACATAAAAATGCAATAATAAGTCCTTCAAAATAGCAAAGCTTCTCATTTTCACTACATATGGAGGCACTAAGTTAATTATTTTTATAACCACCTCTTATTCAATATCTTTTTCTCTTTCTACCTCTAAGAGTGACACACGCTCCTCCTCCCTCATTTGGAAAAATGCTTTATCGAAATGGCAGCAGTTTACACCCAGCCACGTTTTTCCTCATCGGAATCCCAGGTCTGGAAGGTATCCACGCCTGGATCTCCCTGCCTTTCTGCTCTATTTACCTTGTGGCTTTAGTGGGAAATGCCACAATTCTGCTAGTCATCAAGATGGAGCAGACCCTCCAGGAGCCCATGTTCTACTTTCTGGCCCTACTATCCACTACTGATTTGGCCCTTTGTACAAGCTCTGTGCCCCTCATGCTGGGCATCCTCTGGTTTGATGCCCATGAGATTAACTTTGGCGCTTGTGTGGCCCAGATGTTTCTGATCCATGCGTTCACTGGCATGGAGGATGATGTCCTTGTGGCCATGGCATTTGACCGTTACGTGGCGATCTGTACTCCTCTTCACTACAAGTCCATCATGACGTCCCGGGTGCTGGTGGGCATCACCATGTGCATTGTAATTCATCCAGTCCTGCTCGTACTTCCCATGGTTTATCTCATCTACCGCCTACCCTTCTGTCAGGCTTGTATAATAGCTCATTCCTACTGTGAGCACATGGGCATTGCAAAACTGTCCTGTGGAAACATCCATATCAATGCCATCTATGGGCTCTTTGTGGTCTCTCTCTTCCTTCTGAACCTGGTCCTTATCGGCATCTCCTACGTTTACATTCTCCGCTCTGTCTTCTGCCTCTCGTCGCGGGATGCCCGGCTCAAAGCCCTGAACACGTGTGGCTCCCATGTTGGGGTCATGTGTGTTTTCTATGTTCCCTCGGTCTTCTTCCTCACTCACCGATTTGGGCACAACCTACCACGCTGTATTCACATTCTTGTTGCCAACCAGTATCTGGTGATCCCCCCTTCCCTCAACCCCATCATTTACGGTGTGAGGACCAAGCAGATACGCGAGCAAGTGCTCCGTGTCTTTTCTGCACACTAGGGCTCTTGCTGGGTTTCTTTACCAAGTACTTTGATCCAGCAAGGAAGACTGGTGTGTTCTTTCCAGGAAGACTTTTCTCTCTCTAAATTTAGTGCTGCCTCATCACATTCCAGGGGATTTGATCTTGGCTCCTCACTGTTTCTATGATTTGAATAATCTTTGACAAAGTTCACGTCCAGGACTAATTCTCATTTTGTATGTGAGAACTGTTTGTTTTTCTGAGTCACTGGGAATGACCAAGCAATAAGCTTTCCTATCATTACATTGGCTAACATTGCTTTTTACTCCTCCATTATATGTTCTCTTTTTTTCCTTCCTTATAGCAAAAGCAAAAGCAAGAGAATATATACCAAAAGCCTTAATTCCTTCAACTTGGAATTAAAAACCATGACTATAATGATGAATTTACCTTGTATGTAATTCTTAACCAAGCATATGAGTCATTTAAGTAGAAATCTCCTGTTTTTTCTTATCCTCAGAGACAGGAATACCTACCACATGCCCTTTTTCTTAGAACCTAAATTTATCATTTTACATTCAGTAATTTCTGTGGGGTTTGGAATTGTAATTGTTATTTCTTCTAAGTGGGAATGCACTGTGTATCATTTCATGGACAACTATTTCATTAGTGCTATATTTAGAAATGTATCTATGTTAGTACATATGGCTATAGAAAATCATTTTTATATGCAGTAGAATCTTTCAATTTGTTTATCTCTTTCTCTCTTGATAATATGTATAATATTTTAGTTATTTTAAATTTACAATCAGTGTTGTAAGTATTTATGAGTAGCTTTTGTGCATATTTGGAAAATAAATGTTCTACACTTAGATGTAGAATTCTTGGGAACTGCAATGCTGATTGAATAGATCATGTTCTTGCTTTCATGTATTATGTGTTTTATTTACTGTAATTTCCTCACTCCACTCCCCAGATTATCTGCCTTGCTATGGGAATTCTCATTGCATAAGTGATCTGAGTACACATGACACATTAACACTTTCCAATAAGCCCTTTATATTTTATATTCCTTCCTCATTCGGTCGATTAAAGTATTGAATGGAACCGATACTGATTATATTATCTCAAGCACGCCATTCTATCACTTCAGACTTAGGGCTTGTGCATAGCTTTCTGTATGTATAGCTTTCCACACTTACTAGCTTGCTGACCAACAGGGGTCACAAGTCCGCCACCACATTATTTTACTGCAAATACACAAATGCTGTAGCCTGAATAATTTTTCTATACTCATTCATGTTATAATTCCTTCACAGATGCTGAATGCACCTAGTTTTCTACAAACACCCATTTATTCATGCATGCCTCATCGAGTTAGTAAACTTGTTTATAGAGGAGTTATTCTAACTCCTCCCAGAATTGTACCTAATCTTGAAATAAATTTTTTATTCTTTCACACTTTGAGTAATTCTAGACCTGACATAAGTGTATGTGCCAATAGAGGTTCCTGAGTAACAAGTTCTTAAGAAAAGGAATTTGGGATTAGTTCCTTATCTGATTAGCCTTAAGATACCAAGGGCTTGCATTAATAGGTAGTTGGGAAAGAAGGTTTCTAGAAGATAGTGTCAAAATTTTATGAATATTATCACCTCTAGATCTCTGCAACCAAGTTCCTGAAGAAGGCAAGGATCTCAGTGGTCTCGTATTTCATGAAATGATTCACATAACCTAACCATACGATCCAACGTTTCCACAATGACATATGTGTCCAAGAGATTTTAAAACACACATACATAAAAAAAAAGTCCATGAATATTCATGGCATCATTATTCAAGTAGGAACAATCCAAATGTACATTACCTGAGGACTGGATAAACAGCATGTATTATATTCACACAATGGAATATTATTGGGCATATATCAACTAAAGTACTAACAGATGATACCAAGTGAAGGGCCTTTGAAAACATTATGCTACATGAGGGAAACCAGACACCAAAGGGCACATACTGTATGGTTCTATTTGTATGAAATGCTCAGTATAGGCAAATCCACAGTGATGGAATATTCTGCTCCCTTTGGTTATAGAGTTGGGACACAGTTCAGTGACCAAGAAAGGGCAAAGGATTTCCCTTGTGGTGATGAAAACAGTTCAAAATTGTGTTTCAAAACATTTCAAATGTCATGTAATGGTTTCATGTCTGTATGAATATGGTCAAATCAGTGTATAATTTGTATGAGTGACTTTCACTGTATGTGGATAATATCTCAATAAAGTTGTTACTTAAAAAATAATACATACTGCATGGTTTTACTCATACAAATTATCTAGAATTTAAGATAATGTATTAATGACAAGAAACAGATCTCTGATTTGGGTATTGGGCAGGGATGGACAGGAGGGGAGGGTTACAAAGTGACATGAGAATATACTTGTGTGTGATACAACTCTTAACTGTAGTGACAGTGGCTTAGGTTTAGTTATATTTCAAAACTTCTCAAAAGGGAAAATTTAAATTTGCATAAATTATAGTACATCAATGTTACCTCAAAAAATCTATTGGGAATTTTAAATGTTAAAATTTTTTAAGAATTAAAAATAAAAGCACTCAGAGGAGGTAACGCCAACCCTCATCTATGCATTTCCAGGTGTGTATATAGTTACATATGTATATATTATAAGGGAAGACCTTACAACAGGCTTTTGGGACCTTCAATAGACTTGTTGAAACAGCATAGGTTCAACATCCAAAACCAAAAAAAGATTCCAAAGCAGAAAATTCTACTTATATCAAAGATTTTCAAACCACACATTTGGGTTAAAAATACATCTTTGATACTTCCTAGATGCACAGCCATTGGGAAGTTGCTACATTTTTCTGTGGCTCTAGTTTTCCACCAATGTAATGCAGATTAGCCAAGTATCTATGTTATTAGCTGTTCTGAAGATTAAAGAGGTTAACAAGTAGAAAACCTTTGGAACATAGCCAGCATATCCTTATTTTCACTAACCACTTAAAATGTGCCAGGTATTGTACTGAGTGCCTGAGAGTTACTACCTAATTTATTCCTCCAAATACTTATTCTCTTGGTACTCTTAGCACCCCTAAATTTCCAAATGAGAAAAGAGAGACAGAGAAGATTAGTAAATCAATCAAGGTGATAAAGCTGATACATGGCAAACACAGTATTTGAATTCAGTCAGAGCAACTACAGGATTAGATATTTTTTATCACTTTGATCAATGGCCTTTGTGATACAGACATGAAAAACTGTAAAGAGAGATGATTGAAAGAAAAAACCACGAACAGAGGACAGTGGGACCAAAGACACACAGATGTGAACTATCACAGCTGGGGATCCAATGAACTTAGAACACACGGTCTGTGAAGGGACACCATGAGAGCTATGGCTCAAATTGGGTCTCTTAAGCCAGGTTATTTTGTTTGAGCTTAAAATATGTATTAAGTCCTTTTTGTCTTAAAAAAAGAAACTCTACAGAATTTGACTTAAAATGTTACTGAGAGGAAGATGAAATATATCCCTTTTCATGCCACACATATGAGAGATAATATTTTTGTGTATTTGCTGAATCTTTGCAGTTTTCTCTACAAAAGTTCCCATCCACATCACTTTTTCTCTGGCTTCTGTTTCTACAAATTAGAGTCTAAAGTTTTGTCAATAATCTCAGAGGACTCAATCCCAAGGCACCATTTATATCAGAAAACAGAATTAACTCATTTCTCCCATTGTTACATGCAGCTAGAGCCTTAATAAAAACCAAATTTCCTTGTCGTAAAAAAGGATGTAGAGCTTTGCTGCTTGGTGATTTCCTCATGTTCCTGGGCTGTGGAGGACCGAAGCACCAAGGATGGATTTTCTTTTGTTTTAGGTGCAAGCTGCGGTCAAGTGAGAGAGGGATTATCAAAGGTGGCTGAGAGCTGCTGGCTGGAAACCATACACACCATGCAGCCCAGTTTCTGAATCTAAGATGGTAGAAACCTTGCAATTTTTAATTGCAGACTGAGTATCCTTAAACACACCTAGAAGATCCAGGCATTTCAAAGCTACCTGCCAATTAATCGTAATGTTGGTTGATGAAGTTTAAATTCTGCTTCTGCTGGGGTCTATGGAGAATGACCAAAATGGACTTCTGAAGTGCTGTGAAGGTTTGAGGTGAGTAGTGGGGTATTATTGAGAGTTTATTTCCAGATATGAACCCAAGGTAGACATCAGGTGTTTAAGAGTCTTGCTCCTGGTCAGCATCCTGTTTCTGGGCAGTGGTCCTCAACTGGACATTTGCCTTCCTAAAAAATCACAATAAAGGGATGCATTGCAAAATGCAGGTCTGCCTGTCCCATCGCTCTCTCCCTCATCTAGTCTTAGAGTGTATATATTATTTATTTCATTTTTTAATCTTGATATATTTTATACAACAATGTGGAGCTATATAAAGGATAAAACAGGAGACTAGTTCTCTACCCTCAACTTGAAGTACTCTGCCTCAGGTTGGAGACGCAAAGAAAGTCCATTATTTTATTAGAGTTTATGAGTGACTCGCTGCTTCTCCATCATTTTGAAGACATTGCAAAAGCATCGTTCTCTACTTCTTCAGGCAAATACAGAAAGTAATTCTTTCTCCAAATAGACTGTGTTATTCCATTCAGTTTTGTGCTGCTGACAACTTCCTTGCCCAGTTCCATTACCACCTGATGCCTTCTGGGTTGCCCTCACCCATATTTCCAGTTACCTGATCACCCAGTACATGTTAGCTCTGTAGCAGTGGTAAAAGGAGCAGGTTTCCTCAGAGGCACGGATGTGGAGTGGAGAGGGAATGAAGAAGCTTGTAAGGACCAGAGAAACCACCTCCACCCTGACACCTAAAAGGAGCTGCTCTGAAATGGGAGGGTCTTGGGAGAATAGAGATGTCAATGGAAATCTACTACAGGTTTAGTATTATCATTCTCTCTGGGCTCCTTCAAACATAGAGGTATGTAACCCAGCTTGTGTGTCCCCCTGGGCAGGCGTCCCAGAGTGTCTGTGCTTTTGTTTGTGATAATGTATGCCTCTGACATTAAGCTTGATCTTGGTGTTTTGTCTATGTCAATAAATGGTGAGTAAATCATTAGATAATTTCTGCAATTACTAACCATGGAGGTGTCTTGTCCACTGTGCCAGTGACTTTAGTTTCTATCCGACCTGTCTCCTTGATCATTAATGCTGCATTTCCATCTGAGAATCCTTGATTTTTTGTTTGTTCCCCTTTTCACTGTGGCTTCACAAAGCTACAGGATACAATAATTATTCCTTCCTTACTATCAATTTCGATATTTTGCAGTTCTGCCATGGGCTTGACTGTTACCCCGTCCAAGCCTGTGCCACTTGCTGCATGACATGCCATTAAGTTGATAGATGAGATGTTGGGGCAAGGAAATCTACTTTCCTCAGAAAGCCAGCTGACAGAGAAGATGGGGACTCATATCCAAAAGAACTATGTTAACTAAGCTCTATGCAAGCTTCATTTATGTTATGGGAAGGGGGAACAGGAGGTGGAGTAGGCTAAGGGGTGACTGAAGGCTGAAGACATTTGGGCATCTGCCAGGGTCCTAGGAGAACTGAGAAACTCCATATCCTTGGGTAGTTGACTCTCACCAGCCCAGGTCTGGTCACAGTGTTCCTAAAACTCTTTGACCAGGCACTCAGTATTTCTGTACATAATATTCCCCTATCTCCTGGAAGAGGCAAGGTTTGTTAAAGAGCTATTTGAGGAAATCTCAAACTATCAGCAAAGTTCCTTGTGATGTTCAACAAGGCAGAATGCAGGGCTGCAGACTGAGCAGAAGCCTATTTCCTTTCCTTTCCAGTTCTGTCCGAGGATAGGCAGGAAACAAATACCATATGAAGACAGAGATGCCAACGTTTTCACCAGGTTACATGACAATATGTCTTTTTTGTAAAATAATTAGGTAATTTAAAGCTGACATTTGTTCAACTGAATGAGCATGGCTCAATTTAACATAAAAAATACATTAATAGGCCATTCCAAATAGCAAACTTTACCATTTTCAGTACATATGGAAGCACTAAGTTAATTATTTTTATAACCACCTCTTATTCAATATCTTTTTCTCTTTCTACCTCTAGGAGTGACACACGCTCCTCCTCCCTCATTTGGAAGGATGCTTTATCAAAATGGCAGCAGTTTACACCCAGCGACGTTTTTCCTCATCGGAATCCCAGGTCTGGAAGGTATCCACGCCTGGATCTCCCTGCCTTTCTGCTCTATTTACCTTGTGGCTTTAGTGGGAAATGCCACAATTCTGCTAGTCATCAAGATGGAGCAGACCCTCCAGGAGCCCATGTTCTACTTTCTGGCCCTCCTTTCCACGACTGATCTGGCCCTTTGTACAACCGCTGTGCCCCGCATGCTGGGCATCCTCTGGTTTGATGCCCATGAGATTAACTTTGGCGCTTGTGTGGCCCAGATGTTTCTGATCCATGCGTTCACTGGCATGGAGGATGATGTCCTTGTGGCCATGGCATTTGACCGTTACGTGGCGATCTGTACTCCTCTTCACTACAAGTCCATCATGACGTCCCGGGTGCTGGTGGGCATCACCATGTGCATTGTAATTCATCCAGTCCTGCTCGTACTTCCCATAGTTTATCTTATCTACCACCTACCCTTCTGCCAGACTCGTATAATAGCTCATTCCTACTGTGAGCACATGGGCATTGCAAAACTGTCCTGTGGAAACATCAGTATCAATGCCATCTATGGGCTCTTTGTGGTCTCTCTCTTCCTTCTGAACCTGGTCCTTATCGGCATCTCCTACGTTTACATTCTCCGCTCTGTCTTCCGCCTCCCATCGCGGGACGCCCGGCTCAAAGCCCTGAACACGTGCGGCTCCCATGTTGGGGTCATGTGTGTTTTCTATGTTCCCTCGGTCTTCTCCTTCCTCACTCACCGATTTGGGCACAACATACCACGCTATATTCACATTCTTGTCGCCAACCTGTACCTGGTGATTCCCCCTTCCCTCAACCCCATCATTTACGGTGTGAGGACCAAGCAGATACGCGAGCAAGTGCTCCGTGTCTTTTCTGCACACTAGGGCTCTTGCTGGGTTTCTTTACCAAGTACTTTGATCCAGCAAGGAAGACTGGTGTGTTCTTTCCAGAAAGATTATTTTCTCTCCAAATTTAGTGTTGCCAAATTATATTCCATAGTAGTTGAACTTGGCTCCTCACTGTTTCTATGATTTGAATAATCTTTGACAAAGTTCATGCTCAAGGAGTAATTCTCATTTTGTATTTGAGAACTGTTTGTTTGTTTTTCTGAGTGAGTGGGAATGACCAAGCAATAAGCTGTCCTATCATTAGATGTTTAACATTTTACTCCCCCATTGTATGTTCTCTTTTCTCCTTTCTTATAGCAAAAGCAAAAACAAGAGAACATATACCAAAAGCTTTTTTCCCTCATGTTGGAGTTAAAAACCATGACTATAATGATGAATTTGCCTTGAACGTAATTTTTAACCAGCTGTAAGAGTTATTTAAGTAGAAATCACTTGTAACTACCACCCCAATCCAGTTTCTGTTTTTTCTTATTGTCAGAGACCGGAGTGACTACCACATGCCCTTTTTCTTTCTTAGAACCTATATTTATCATTTTAAATTCAATAATTTCTGCGGGGTTTAGAATTGTAATTGTTATTTCTTCTAAGTCGTAATGCACTGTGTATCATTTCATGGAGAACTATTTCATTAATGCTAAATTTAGAAATGTATCGATGTTAGTACATACGGCTATAGAAAATCATTTTTAAATGCAGTGGAATCTTTCATTTTATTTATCTCTTTCTCTTTCGATAATATGTATAGTATTTTAGTTATTTTAAATTTACAATCAGTGTTGTAAGTATTTATGAGTAGTTTTGTGCATATTTGGAAAATAAAGGTTCTACACTTAGAAGTAGAATTCTTAGGGACTACAATGCTAATTGAATAGATAGATCATGTTCTTGCTTTCATGTATTATGTGTTCTATTTACTGCAATTTCCTCACTCCACTCCCCAGATTATCTGCCTTGCTATGGGAATTCTCATTGCATAAGTGATCTGAGTACACATGACACATTAACACTTTCCAATAAGTCCTTTATATTTTATATTCCTTCCTCATTCGGTAGATTAAAGTTTTGAATGAAACCGATATTTATTATATTATCTCTCGCACAACATTCTATCACTTCAGACTTAGGACTTGTGCATAGCTTTCTGTATGAATAGCTTTCCACACTTACTAGCTTGCTGACCAACAGGGGTCACAAGTCCGCCACCACATTATTTTACTGCAAATACACAAATGCTGTAGCCTGAATAATTTTTTTGTACCCATTCATGTTATAATTCCTTCACAGATGCTGAATGCACCTAGTTTTCTACAAACACCCATTTATTCCCGCATTCTTCATCGAGTTAAGTAAATTTGTTTATAGATCTTTTTATCATTCTAACTCCTCCCTGAATTGTACCTAATCTTGCAATAAATTCTTTATTCTTTCGCAGTAGTGTAATTCTGAATCTGTAATAAGTGTATGTGTTAATAGAGGTTCCTGGGTAACAAGTCTTTAAGAAAAGGAATTTGGGATTAGTTCCTTATCTGATTAGCCTTAAGATACCAAGGGCTTGCATTAATAGGTAGTTGGGAAAGAAGGTTTCTAAAAGGTAGTGTCAAAATGTTATGAATATTATCACCTCTAGATCTTTGCAACCATGTGCCTGAAGAAGGCAAGGATCTCAGTGGTCTCATATTTCATGAAATGATTCACATAAACTAACCATATGATCCAACATCTCCACAATGAAATATGTGTCCAAGAGATTTTAAAACACACATACATACAAAAAATGTCAATGATGTTCATGGTATCATTATTCAAGTAGGAACAACCCAAATGTACATTACCTGAGGACTGGATAAACAGCATGCATTATATTCACACAATGGAATATTACTTGGGCGTAAATCAACTAAAGTACTAACACATGAAACCAAATGAATGAACTTTGAAACATTATGCTACATGAGGGAAACCAGACACCAAAGGGCACATACTGTATGGTTCTATTTGTATGAAATGCTCAGTATAGGCAAATCCACAGTGATGGAATATTCTGCTCCCTTTGGTTATAGAGTTGGGACACAGTTCAGTGACCAAGAAAGGGCAAAGGCTTTCCCTTGTGGTGATGAAAACAGTTCAAAATTGTGTTTTGAAACATATGAAACATTTCAAATGTCATGTAATGGTTTCGTGTCTGTATGAATATGGTCAAATCAGTGTATAATTTGTATGGGTGATAATATGTATATAATACTTTCACTGTATGTGGATAATATCTCAAAAAAGTTGTTACTTAAAAATAATACATACTGCATGGTTTTACTCATACAAATTATCTAGAATTTAAGATAATGTATTAACGACAAAAAACAGATCTCTAGTTGGGGAATTGGGCAGGGATGAACAGGAGGGGAGGGTTAAAAATTGACATCTGAATACACTTGTGTGTGATACATTATCTTAACTGTGGTGACAGTTGCTTAGGTTAAATTGTATTTCAAAACTTCTCAAAAGGGAAAATTTAAATTTGTATCAATTATAGTACATCAGGGGTACCTCAAAAAAGCTTTGGGAATTTTCTTTTTTTTTTGACGTCACCAAAATGTTTTCTTTGCTATGTATATATACTTTTTACTTTTTTCATTTTTTATTTTTTGTTTTGTTATCATTAATCTACAATTACATGAAGAACATTATGTTTAATAGGCTCTCCCCTACCCCAAGTCCCCCCCAACAAACCCCATTACCGTCACTGTCCATAAGCATAGTAAGATGTCGTAGAATCACTACTTGTCTTCTCTGTGTTGCACAGCCCTCCCCTTTCCCCCACCCCCCACATTATACATGCTAATCATAATACCCCCTTTCTTCTTCCCCACCCTGATCGCACCCTACCCTCCCATTCTCCCCAGTCTCTTTCCCTTTGGTAACTGATAGTCCATTCTTGGGTTCTGTGATTCTGCTGCTGTTTTGTTTCCTCAGTTTTTCTTTTGTTCTTATACTCCACAGATGAGTGAAATCATTTGGTATTTGTCTTTCTCCGCTTGGCTTATTTCATTGAGCATAATACCCTCTAGCTCCATCCATGTTGTTGCAAATTGTAGGATTTGTTTTCTTCTTATGGCTGAACAATATTCCATTGTGTATATGTACCACATCTTCCTTATCCATTCATCTACTGATGGACACTTAGGTTGCTTCCATTTCTTGGCTGTAGTATAATAGTGCTGCGATAAACATAGGGGTGCATCTGTCTTTTTCAAACTGGAGTGTTGCATCCTTAGGGTAAATTCCTAGAAGTGGAATTCCTGGGTGAAATGGTAAGTCTATTTTTGAGCATTTTGAGGGACCTCCATATTGCTTTTCACAATGGTTGAACTAATTTACATTCCCACCTGCAGTGTATGAGGGTTCCCCTTTCTCCACAACATCACCAACATTTGTTGTTGTTTGTCTTTTGGATGGTGGCGATCCTTACTGGTGTGAGGTAATATCTCATTGTGGTTTTAATTTTCATTTCTCTGATAACTAGCGATGTGCAGCATCTTTTCATGTGTCTGTTGGCCATCTGAATTTCTTCTTCGGAGAACTGTCTGTTCTGCTCCTCTGCCCATTTTTTAATTGGATTATTTGCTTTTTGTTTGTTGAGGTGCATGAGCTTTTCATATATTTTGGATGTCAAGCCTTTATCGGATCTGTCATTTACGAATATATTCTCCCACACTGTAGGGTACCTTTTTGTTCTATCGATGGTGTCATTTGCTGTACAGAAGTTTTCAGCTTGATATAGTCTCATTGTTCACTTTTGCTTTTGTTTTCCTTGCCCAGGGAGATATGTTCAAGAAGAAGTCACTAATCTTTATGTCCAAGAGATTTTTGCCTATGTTTTCTTCCTAAGAGTTTTATGGTTTCATGACTTACATTCAGGTCTTTGATCCATTTTGAATTTACTTTTGTGTATGGGGTTAGACAGTGATCCAGTTTCATTCTCTTACATGTAGCTGTCCAGTTTTGCCAGCACCATCTGTTGAAGAGACTGTCATTTCCCCATTGTATCTCCATGGCTCCTTTATTGTATATTAATTGACCATATATGGTTGGGTTAATGTCTAGAGTCTCTAATCTGTTCCACTGGTCTGTGGCTCTGTTCTTGTGCCAGTACCAAATTGTCTTGATTACTATGGCTTTGTAGAACAGCTTGAAGTTGGGGAGTGAGATCCCCCCCACTTTATTCTTCTATCTCAGGATTGCTTTGGCTATTCGGGGTCTTTGGTGTTTCCATATGAATTTTTGAACTATTTGTTCCAGTTCATTGAAGAATGTTGTTGGTAATTAGGGATTGCATCAAATCTGTATATTGCTTTGGGCAGGATGGCCATTTTGACAATATTAAGTCTTCCTAGCCACGAGCATCGGATGAGTTTCCATTTGTTAGTGTCTTCTTTAATTTCTCTTAAGAGTGTCTTATAGTTTTCACGGTATAGATCTTTCACTTCTTTGGCGAGGTTTATTCCTAGTATTTTATTCTTTTTGGTGCAATTTGAATGGAATTGTTTTCCTGATTTCTCTTTCTATTAGTGAATTGTTAGTGTATAGGAAAGCCACAGATTTCTGTGTGTTAATTTTGTATCCTGCAACATTACTGTATTCCGATATCAGTTCTAGTAGTTTTGGAGTGGAGTCTTTAGGGTTTTTTTATGTACAGTATCATGTCATCTGCAAATAGTGACAGTTTAACTTCTTCTTTACCAGTCTGGATTCCTTGTATTTCTTTGTTTTGTGTAATTGCCATGGCTAGGGCCTCCAGTACTATTTTAAATAGCAGCGGGGAGAGTGGGCATCCCTGTCTTGTCCCGATCTCAGAGGAAAAGCTTTCAGCTTCTCACTGTTCAGTATGATGTTCACTGTGGGTTTATCATATATAGTCTTTATTATGTTGAGTTACTTGCCCTCCATACCCATTTTGCTGAGAGTTTTTATCGTGAATGGATGTTGAATTTTGTCGAATGCTTTTTCAGCATCTATGGAGATGATCATGTGGTTTTTGTCCTTCTTTTTGTTGATGTGGTGGATGCTTTTGATGGATTTTCGAATGTTGTACCATCCTTGCATCCCTGGGATGAATCCCACTTGGTCGTGGTGTATGATCCTTTTGATATATTTTTGAATTACTAATATTTTTTGAGCATTTTTGCATCTACATTCATCAGCAATATTGGTCTGTCATTTGGTTTTTTGGTGGGGTGTTTGCCTGGTTTTGGTGTTAGGTTGATTGTGGCTTCATAGAATGAGTTTGGGAGTATTCCCTCCTCTCTATTTTTTCAAAATCTTTAAGGAGAATGGGTATTATATATTCTCTGTATGTTTGATAAAATTCCAAGGTAAATCCGTCTGGCCCAGGGTTTTTTTTCTTGGGTAGTTTTTTGATTACCACTTCAATTTCTTTGCTGGTAATTGGTTTGTTTAGATTTTGTGTTTCTTTCTTGGTCAGTCTTAGAAGGTTGTATTTTTCTAAGAAGTTGTCCATTTCTTCTAGGTTTTCCAGATTCTTAGCATATAGGTTTTCATAGTAGTCTCTATTAATTCTTTGTATTTTTGTTGGGTCCGTCATGATGTTTCCTTTCTCGTTTCTGATTCTGTTGATTCTTTTTGTCTCTTAATAAGTATGGCTAGAGGCTTATCTATTTTGTTTATTTTCTCAAAGAACCAGCACTTGGTTTCATTGATTTTTGCTATTGTTTTATTCTTCTCAATTTTGTTTATTTCTTCTCTGATCTTTATTACGTCCCTCCTTCTGCTGGCTTTAGTCCTCATTTATTCTTCTTTTTCCAATTTTGATAATTGTGACATTAGACTATTCATTTGGGCTTGTTCTTCCTTCTTTAAATATGCCTGGATTGCTATGTACTTTCCTCTTAAGACTGGTTTCACTGCGTGCCACAGAAGTTGGGGTTTTGTGTTGTTGTTGTCATTTATTTTCATATATTGCTGGATCCCCATTTTAATTTGGTCATTGATCCATTGACTGTTTAGAAGCGTGTTGTTAAGCGCCCATGTGTTCGTGAGCCTTTTTGCTTTCTTTGTACAATTTACTTCTAGTTTTATACCTTTGTGATCTGGAAAGTTGTTTGGTAGAATTTCAATCTTTTTGAATTTACTGAGGCTCTTTTTGTGTCCTAGTATGTGGTTTATTCTGGAGAATGTTCCATGTGCACTTGAGAAGAATGTGTATCCTGTTGCTTTTGGATGTAGAGTTCTATAGATGTCTGTTAGGTCCATCTGTTCTGGTGTGTTGTTCAGTGCCTCTGTGTCCTTACTTATTTTCTGTCTGGTGGATCTGTCCTTTGGATTGAATGGTGTGTTGAAGTCTCCTAAAATGAATGCATTGCATTCTATTTCCTCCTTTAGTTCTGTTAGTATTTGTTTCACATATGCTGGTGCTCCTGTGTATTTATTTAAAATATTTATAATGGTTTATATTGCATAATATTTATAATGTATAATATTTATAATACATATATTTATAATGGTTATATCCTCTTGTTGGACTGAACCCTTTATCATTATGTAATGTTCTTCTTTGTCTGTTGTGACTTTCTTTGTTTTGAAGTATATTTTGTCTGATACAAGTACTGCAACACCTGCTTTTTTTCTCCCTATTGTTTGCATGAAATATCTTTTTCCATCCCTTAACTTTTAGTCTGTGCATGTCTTTGGGTTTGAGGTGAGTCTCTTGTATACAGCATATAAATGGGTCTTCTTTTTTTTACCTATTCAGTGTCTCTATGTCTTTTGATTGGTCCATTCAGTCCATTTACATTTAGGGTGATTATCGATAGGTATGTACTTATTGCCAGTTCAGGCTTTAGATTCGTGGTTACCAAAGGTTCCAGGTTACTTTCCTTACTATCTAAGAGTCTAACTTAACTCACTTGGTATGCTGTTACAAACACAATCTAAAGGTTCTTTTCTAATTCTCCTCCTTTTTCTTCTTCCTCCATTCTTTATATATTAGGTATCAAATTCTGTACTTTTTGTCTATCCCTTGATTGATTTTTGGGGATAGTCAATTTAATTTTCCTTTTGCCTCACAATCAGCTGCTCCACCCTCCCTACTGTGGTTTTACTACCTCTGGTGACAGACAGCTATCCAACCCTAGGAACACTTCCATCTATAGCAGTCCCTCCTAAATAGTCTGCAGAGATGGCTTGTGGGAGGTAAAGTCTCTCAGCTTTTGTTTATCTGGAAATTCTTTAATCCCTCCTTCAACTTTAAATGATAATCTCGCCAGATAAAGTAATGTTGGTTCCAGGCCCTTCTGCTTCATGGCATTAAATGCATCATGCCACTCCCTTCTGGCCTGTAAGTTTCTGCTGAGATGTCTGATGTTAGCCTGATAGGCTTTCCTTTGTATGTGATCTTATTTCTGCCTCTGGCTGCTTTTAACAATCTGTCCTTATCCTTGATCTTTCCCATTTTAATTACTATGTGTCTTGGCATTGTCTTCCTTGGGTCCCTTGTGTTGGGAGCTCTGTGGATCTCCATGGCCTGAGAGACTATCTCCTTCCCCAGATTGGGGAAGTTTTCAGCAACTACCTCCTCAAAGACACTTTCTATCCCTTTCTCTCTCTCTCCTTCTTCTGGTATCCCTGTAATGCCAATATTGTTCCGCTTGCATTGGGCACACAGTTCTCTCAATATTCTTTCATTTTTAGAGATCCTTTTTCCTCTCTGTGCCTCAGCTTTTTTGTATTCCTCTTCTCTAGTTTCTATTTCATTTATTGTCTCCTCCACTGTATGCAACCTGCTTTTAATACCCTCCACCATGTTCTTCAACGATTGGATCTCTGACCTGAATTCATTCCTGAGTTCTTGTATGTCTTTCCATACCTCCATTAGAATGTTGATAATTTTTATTTTGAACTCCCTTTCAGGAAGAGTCTTGAGGTCCATATCATTTAAATCTTTCTCGGGAGTTGTATTAATAATTTTACTCTGGACAAGGTTCCTTTGGCATTTCATGTTTGTATATGGCGAACTCTAGTGTCCAGAAGCTGTATTCTTGAGCTGCTGAGCCCCTGAAGCAATGTAAGGGGTTGCAGGGGAGTGGTACCAGTGCATGGGGGGAGGAAGGAGCTGTTTCCTGCCTCCCGGCTGCTGTGCCTGTCTCCACTGCCTGAGCCAGTGGACCTCTCACACAGGTATGTTTTTGTCCCAGAACAGCCAGATATGGATCCCTGTTTTCCCCAGTCTCCCCAGGAACTCTGCCTGTATTAACTTTCCATCCCGGTAGTCATGCAAGTCTCATGAAAGCACCATGAAATGTAGGTTTGTGCTCCCAGAGCAGATCTCCGGAGCTAGGTATTCAGCAGTCCCAAGCCTTCCACTCCCTCCCTGCTCTGTTTCTATTCCTTCCGCCGGTGAGCTGGGGTGGGGGAGGGTCTCAGGTCCCAAGGAGCCACAGCTCTGGTACGTTACCCCGTTTGGTGAGGTCTGCTCTTTTCTCCAGTTGTATGCAGTCTGACGCCATCCTCTTTCCTGTTGCTCTCTCAGGATTAGTTTCACCACTGAAATTTTCTAATTGTATCCAGTTTAACAGGAACCCTTGTCTCTCCTCTCATGCTGCCATCTTAAATCCTATCTATCAGCTATTGGGAATTTTAAACGTATAAATGTATAAATTTTCTAAGGAATTAAAAATAAAAACACTCAGAGAAGTTAGTGCCAACCCTCATCTATGCATTTCCAGGGGTGTATATAGTTACATATGTATGTATTATAAGGGAAGATCTTACAACAGGCTTTTGGGACCTTCAATAGACTTGTTGAAACAGCTAGGTTCAACATCCAAAACCAAAAAAAGATTCCAAAGCAGAAAATTCTATTTATATCAAAGATTTTCAAACCAGACATTTGGGTTAAAAATACATCTTTGATACTTCCTAGATGCACAGCCATTGGGAAGTTGCTACATTTTTCTGCGGCTCTAGTTTTCCACCAATGTAATGCAGATTAGCCAAGTATCTATGTTATTAGCTGTTCTGAAGATTAAAGAGGTTAATAAGTAGAAAACCTTTGGAACATAGCCAGCATATCCTTATTTTCACTAACCACTTAAAATGTGCCAGGTATTGTACTGAGTGCCTGAGAGTTACTACCTAATTTATTCCTCCAAATACTTATGCTCTTGTTACTCTTAGCACCCCTAAATTTCCAAATGAGAAAAGAGAGACAGAGAAGATAAGTAAATCAATTAAGGTGATAAAGCTGATGCATGGCAAGTCCAGTATTTAAATTCAGTCACAGCAACTACAGGATTAGATATTTTTTTATCACTTCTATCAATGGCCTTTGTGATACAGACATGAAAAACTGTAAAGAGAGATGATTGAAAGAAAAAACCACGAACAGAGGACAGTGGGACCAAAGACTCACAGATGTGAACTATCACAGCTGGGGATCCAATGAACTTAGAACACACGGTCTGTGAAGGGACACCATGAGAGCTATGGCTCAAATTGGGTCTCTTAAGCCAGGTTATTTTGTTTGAGCTTAAAATATGTATTAAGTCCTATTTTGTCTTAAAAAAAGAAACTCTACAGAATTTGACTATAAAATATTACTGAGAGGAAGATGAAATATATCCCTTTTCATGCCACACATATGATAGATAATATTTTTGTGTATTTGCTGCATCTTTGCAGTTTTCTCTACCAAAGTTCCCATCCACATCACCTTTTTTCTGGCTTTTGTTTCTTCAAATTAGAGTCTAAGGTTTTGTCAATGATCTCAGAGGACTCAATCCCAGGGCACCATTTATATTAGCAAACGGAATTAACTCATTTCTCCCATTGTTACATGCAGCTAGAGCCTTAATAAAAACCAAATTTCCTTGTCGTAAAAAAGGATGTAGAGCTTTGCTGCTTGGTGGTTTCCTCATGTTCCTGGGCTGTGGAGGACCGAAGCACCAAGGATGAATTTTCTTTTGTTTTAGGTGCATGCTGCGGTCAAGTGAGAGAGGGATGATCAAAGGTGGCTGAGAACTGCTGGCTGGAAACCATACACACCATGCAGCCCATTTTCTGAATCTAAGGGGGTAGAAACCTTGCAATTTTTAATTGCAGATTGAGTATCCTTAAACACACCTAGAAGATCCAGGCATTTCAAAGCTACCTGCCAATTAACCATATAGTTGGTTGATGAAGTATAAATTCTGCTTCTACTGGGGCCGATAGAGAATGACCAAAATGGACTTCTGAAGTGCTGTGAAGGTTTGAGGTGAGCAGTGGGGTATTATTGAGAGTTTATTTCCAGATATGAACCAAGGTAGAGATCAGCGTGTAGGAGTCTTGCTCCTGGTCAGCATCCTGTTTCTGGGCAGTGGTCCTCAACGGGACATTTGCCTTCCTAAAAAATCACGCAAAAGTGATACATTGCAAAATGCAGCTCTGCCCCTCCCATCCCTCTCTCCCTCATCTAGTCTTAGAGTGTATGTTATATTTATTTCATTTTTTCATCTTGATATATTTTATTCAGCAATGTGGAGCTATATAAAGGATAAAACAGGAGACTAGTTCTCTACCCTCAACTTGAACTTCTCTGCCTCAGGTTGGAGATGTAAAGAAAGTCTGTTATGTTATTTTATTAGAGTTTATGAGTAACTCGCTGCTTCTCCATCATTTTGAAGACATTGCAAAAGCATCCTTCTCCACTTCAGGCAAATACAGAAAGTAATTCTCTCTCCAATTAGACTGTGTCATTCCATTCAGTTTTGTGCTGCTGACAACTGCCTTCCCCAGTTCCATTACCACCTGATGCCTTCTGGGTTGCCCTCACCCATATTTCCAGTTACCTGATCACCCAGTACATGTTAGCTCTGTAGCAGTGGTAAAATGAGCAGGTTTCCTCAGAGGCACGGATGTGGAGTGGAGAGGGAATGAAGAAGCTTGTAAGGACCAGAGAAACCACCTCCACCCTGACACCTAAAAGGAGCTGCTCTGAAATGGGGGGGTCTTGGGAGAATAGAGATGTCAATGGAAATCTACTTTAGGTTTAGTATTATCATTCTCTCTGGACTCCTTCAAACATAGAGGTATGTAACCCAGCTTGTGTGTCCTCCTGGGCAGGCGTCCCAGAGTGTCTGGCTTTTGTTTGTGATAATGTATGCCTCTGACATTAAGCTTGATCTTGGTGTTTGTCTATGTCAATAAATGGCGAGTAAATCATTAGATAATTTCTGCAATTACTAACCATGGAGGTGTCTTGTCCACTGTGCCAGTGACTTTAGTTTCTATCCGACCTGTCTCCTTGATCATTAACGCTGCATTTCCATCTGAGAATCCTTGATTTTTTGTTTGTTCCCCTTTTCACTGTGGATGCAATAATTATTCCTTCCTTACTATCAATTTCAATGTTTTGTAGTTCTGCCATGGGCTTGACTGTTACCCCGTCCAAGCCTGTGCCACTTGCTGCATGACATGCCATTAAGTTGATAGATGAGATGTTGGGGCAAGGAAATCTACTTTCCTCAGAAAGCCAGCTGACAGAGAAGATGGGGACTCATATCCAAAAGAACTATGTTAACTAAGCTCTATGCAAGCTTCATTTATGTTATGGGAAGGGGGAACAGGAGGTGGAGTAGGCTAAGGGGTGACTGAAGGCTGAAGACATTTGGGCATCTGCCAGGGTCCTAGGAGAACTGAGAAACTCCATATCCTTGGGTAGTTGACTCTCACCAGCCCAGGTCTGGTCACAGTGTTCCTAAAACTCTTTGACCAGGCACTCAGTATTTCTGTACATAATATTCCCCTATCTCCTGGAAGAGGCAAAGTTTGGGTAAAGAGCTATTTGAGGAAATCTCAAACTAACAGTAAAATTCCTTGTGATGATCAGCAAGGCAGAATGCAGGGCTACAGGCTGTGCAGAAGCCTATTTCCTTTCCTTTCCAGTTCTGTCCGAGGATAGGCAGGAAAAAAATACCATATGAAGACAGAGATGCCAACGTTTTCACCAGGTTGCATGACAATATGTCTTTTATGTAAAATAATTAGGTTTACAGCTCACATTTGTTCAATTGAATGAGCATGGCTCAATTTAACATAAAAAATGCATTAATAGGCCATTCCAAATAGCAAACTTTATCATTTTCAGTACATATGGAAGCACTAAGTTAATTATTTTTATAACCACCTTTTATTCAACTTCTTTTTCTTTTTATACCTCTAGGAGTGACACATCCTCTTCCTCTCTAATTTGGACGGATGCTTTATCAAAATGGCAGCAGTTTACACCCAGCCACGTTTTTCCTCATTGGAATCCCAGGTCTGGAAGGTATCCACGCCTGGATCTCCCTGCCTTTCTGCTCTGTTTACCTTGTGGCTTTAGTGGGAAATGCCACAATTCTGCTAGTCATCAAGGTGGAGCAGACCCTCCGAGAGCCCATGTTCTACTTTCTATCCCTCCTTTCCATAATTGATTTGGCCCTTTGTAGAAGCTCTGTGCCCCGCATGCTGGGCATCCTCTGGTTTGATGCCCATGAGATTAACTTTGGCACTTGTGTGGCCCAGATGTTTCTGATCCATGCGTTCACTGGCATGGAGGATGATGTCCTTGTGGCCATGGCATTTGACCGTTACGTGGCGATCTGTACTCCTCTCCACTACAAGTTCATCATGACGTCCCGGGTGCTGGTGGGCATCACCATGGGCATTGTAGTTCGTCCAATCCTGCTCATACTTCCCATGGTTTATCTCATCTACCGCCTACCCTTCTGCCAGGCTCGTATAATAGCTCATTCCTACTGTGAACACATGGGCATTGCAAAACTGTCCTGTGGAAACATCCGTATCAATGCCATCTATGGGCTCTTTGTGGTCTCTCTCTTCCTTCTGAACCTGGTCCTTATTGGCATCTCCTACATTTACATTCTCCGCTCTGTCTTCCGTCTCCCATCGCGGAATGCTCGACTAAAAGCCCTGAACATGTGTGGCTCGCATGTTGCAGTCATCTGTGTTTTCTATGTCCCCTCGGTCTTCTCCTTCCTCACTCACCGATTTGGGCACAACATACCACGCTATATTCATATTCTTGTCACCAACCTGTATCTGGTTATCCCCCCTTCCCTCAACCCCATTATTTATGGTGTGAGGACCAAGCAGATACGCGAGCGAGTGCTCCGTGTCATTTCTGCACACTAGGGCTCTTGCTGGGTTTCTTTACAAAGTACTTTGATCCAGAAAGGAAGACAGATGTGTTCTCTCCAGGAAGACTTTTCTCTCTCTAAGTTTAGTGCTGCATCATCACATTCCAGGGGATTTTATCTTGGCTCCTCATTGTTTCTACAATTTGAATAATCTCCAACATAGTTCAAGTTCAAAGAGAAATTCTCCTTATGGACGTGAGAACTGTTTGCGTTACTTCTGAGTGAGAGTGAATAGTCAAGGAATGACCTTTCCTTTATTGCAGTGGTTAGCACTGTTTTTTTCTCCCCCATTTTTCAGTTCTTTATTTTTCTCTCAGGAAAGCAAGACAAGGGAAGTATACCAAATACCTTTGTTCCCACACGTTGGAAATAAAAACCATTACTATCATGGTGAATTTAACTTAAATGTTCTTCTTATCCAACCATATGAGACATTTAAGTAGAAATGACCTGTAACTACCCCTCAATCTTGTTCCAGTTTTTTCTTATGTTCAGTGACAGGAATGACTGCAACATGCTTTGTCTTTCTTAGAATCTAAATTTATCTTTTAAATTCAATAATTTCTGTTGGGTTTATAAGTGTAATTGTTAGGAGTTGTAAATCATGCATTGTGTATCATTTCATGGACAACTGCTTCACTTAATGCAAAGTTTAGAGAAGTATCTTTATGGTACATGTGGCCTATAATATCATTTTTAAATGTAGTAGAATCTTTCATTTTCTCTCTCCCTCTTTTGGTGGTATGTATAATATTTTAATTATTTTAAATTTACAATCAATGTTGTGATAATTTATGAATAGTTTTTGTGCATATTTGGAAAATACTTTAATGTTTCTACACTAAGAAGTAGAATTTTTATGTAGTACATTGCTGATTGAGTAGGTCATGTTTGTGCTTTCTTGTATTATGTGTTCTACTTTCTGTAATTTCCTCATTCCCCTCCCCAAATTATCTGCCTTGCTATGAAAAGTTTCATTGCATAAGTTATTTGAGTACACATGACACATTAACACCTTCCAATAAACCCTTGTATTTTATATTCTTGCTTCACTCAGTAGATTAGTTTTGAATGAAATCAGTACTGATTATTTACCTCCAGTACAACATTCTATCTCGTCAGACTGAGGGCTTCTGCATAGCTTTCTGCACATAGCAGCTCTCCACACCTACTAGCCTGCTGACCAACAGCGATCACAAGTCCACCACCAGATATTGTACTGCAAATTCACAAAGGCTGTTGCCCTAAATAATAGCTTTCATTTCTATACCCACTCCTGTTATGATTCCATTGCAGAAGCTGAATGCACCTGGTTATCTGCAAATACTCGCTTATTCATACATGCCTAATCAAGTTAGTAAATTTGTTTGCATTTCTTTGTCTAGCTGCTCCCAGAATTGTATCTAATTCTTGCAAAAATTCTTTATTCTTTTATAGTAATTCTGCATAAGTACATGTACCAATACATGTTCCTGTGTAACAAATTCTTAAGAAAAGGAATTTGGAATTAGTTTTTTATCTATTTAACTTTAAGACTATTAAGGTCCCACACTGAATGGTAAAATGGACACTGGTGTATACAGAAGGCAGTGTCAAAACGTTAGAATATTATCTCCTCTAGAACTCTGTTGCCACATGCTTATAGAAAGCATAGGTTTCAGTGGTCAAGTATTTCATCCAAAGATGATTCTAATGAAATAAAAAGAGTTGGAATTTTGGCATAATTAACCTGGAGAACCTGAGTAAAAGTAATAATGAGCTGAGGGCTTCAAATACCCAGTACAAGAACCAGGTAAGGAAATGGAAATCATTTTTTATTCTCACAAAGAAATATTCATCTTCTACTAAGCTATTTATTCGCCTGGAAATGGAATTTTAAAACTTTGAATGAGTTTATGTGAGTAGACTCCAGTGAAGCAAATTCTGAGTTCTGCAAAGTTTCCATTACTCTTAGAAGAAGCTCTTTTCTTGTCTGAGTAGAAAGTCTTCTCTTGCCATAGAAAATCTAATACCCCCCAACTAGCTAACTTAAAGTGGCTTGCTGGTCTACCCCTTGAGTGATTCCCACCACTCTGGAAGAATGGTGTTTTAATAGAAATAATGTGGGTCATCTAAGTAATTGAAATTTTCTACTAACCATATATGGAAGCTAAAAAGAAACAGTGATGTTAATTTAGTTGGATATTTATCTAAGTTAATGTATCCAAATTTATCTAAACATAAAACCAACAAATGATCAATTAAATATTTTATATCCTTTAAATCGTCAAAATTCTCCTAATGGAGTATCTTACACTAAAAACACATCTCATTTTGTGTACTAAATCTTAAGTAATTTCAATGGCTGAAATGAATGCAGCTTTCCAAAAAATCAAAACAAATCATTGGGTTGAACTGAAAAATATTTTATACTGCTTCAAAATTTAAACTTAAATAAATTAAAATAAATATCAAAATTCATTCCCTCAGTGGCATTTGCTACACTTCAGATGTCCAATAGCTGTGCATGGGTAGTGTCCACTGTATGGGAAAGTAAAATTCTAGATCTGTGACTAGACTCACATGCCAGCAGGCTCCAGTGGGTAAAATATACTAACAAAACAACTGCAAGATTTTGCCACTTTATCCAGATGGAGCCCTGGGGAACATGTGTAATATGAAATTCTAAGAGTACTGGATATGAATTCGAGGAAGATGACCTTGATGAGGCTAAATCTGAGCATGAAGATAGTAAAGAGGGATTCTGGACTCCATGTTGGTTGGTTGACTGAATCTGGGACTTAAAGGTGACCTTCAATAAATGAAACTAAAATGCCAGAATTTTCTTGCAAAAACTGTAAAGGAATATTTCCAAAGACTTCACAGAGCAAAAAATATTACCATGGATTTATCATGACAAACCTCCTCAGTCAGCCCAAACTCTATCCTTAAGGGAATCTGGAAAGCACTCCCTTCTTCATGGCTGTGATACATGTTTGCGAGGAGAACCTAGGAAGCCAGAAAAAGATCCATTTGGCTATTCTCTGTAGACCAGGGATGATGTAAGGAACGTGTGCTGTCCATCTGTGTTTCCTGAATTCGGTATTGACACTATTCTGCAACCTAGAGCCCACTGAGGTTCCTTGAGGCAGGATCCTGCTAAACAGCCAAATATATACTGGTCTTCCAGAAAGGGGCGTGAGATCACTTATCATCAAGACTATGCTTTGGGAAAAGGAAGAGCTAATTTGGGGGGATTAGAGGACAGCAGTTCTGGACCAACATTAATATCTGGAGAAACAAAATGCCGCTGTGGTTCAGTAGTCAGTGTAGGGGCAGGTTAAGGTCAGGAATAATGGAGTTTGGACATTTGTCTATGTCGAATGGGCCCTTATGGTCTCTGAACCTATCAGAGAAAGCAATGTCACATTCATGGAATAATTGCAGAGATTAGCTCTACCATTAAGAACAGATTTGTTCCTACCACATCTCCACTGACCTTTCCTCTTTTAACTATGTGGAGGACAGACTTATCTTGGGTACTGACTGCATCATCATAAACTTAATCTAGTATTTTTCCATTTGTGATTTTTGCAGGTGTTTTTCAGAGATGGATCAGATTAATATATTCTACTTACCACCAAAAAACAGATACAAAATCTAGTTGGCCCCCTTTTTATTTCTAAGACAAGATATAGTTGCCTGTACTCAGTCTGGATGAAAAACAGGATGGTGAAATTTCCTATGAGTGCAATCAGATACACAGTACAACAGGGAAAGCCAATCCAGATGTACACAATTAGTTACATTCACTATGCAGTTTAGTGAGGACATAACATTTATCATATAACCTTTTACATAGTAAGCTTGTCATTCCATCAAGTCATATACAGGAATTATGCCGTGTAAACTGGGAGGATGATAGAAAGATTCCTGAAGGGACTGGATATAAAATTTTTCATGAATAATACATATGATAAATGAAAAAGGGCCAGATTTCTTGGCCTTTTCTTCCCTATAAATGTAAATTCTAATATGCAGATTACATGACATCTTGCCAATGTTGTCAGAAGATCAAAAAAGTGGTTGAATTCACCATCCACCAATTAGAGAATATGCCCTCATATGGCTCTCCTCCTTCCCCTTGTCTTTCCTTTGCCCTTCACTCACGCTTCCTGGGATTTTGCTCCATGGAATTTTACTGACTCAGGACTTGTCTTCTGGACAAACTCCTACTAAGACACTTGGGGTCATAGTGGCCCAGGGAAGTGAGCCCTCAGAATGAGGCTTTGCTTTTAGCAGCCAGGACCCTATTGCTGGTGGCAAGATGGACAGTGATAACCACTGGTCTGCAACAGCATCATACTTGCTAAGGGTTTCCTGTGGCTAATTGGGAGAAGGTGTAGGTTAACAAGGAGACTTTAATATATATATTTTTGAAGTGGATGTTAACGATAACAATTCTAACAATCATGAGTGGTCTAGTTTCTTCAAATTGCATTATAAGGCATTATGAACAATAAAATTCGAAACAGTAAAGGACAACAACAGTTAATTCAAGGCATTTTGCGAGAATAAGTTTGCCATTATAATAGGTTTTGTAAGATTACCTCTTGAACCTCAACAGACCTCTAATGAGGAAACATCATTATTGCTTTGGGGTAAAAGAATTAAACAGAAAAGTATTTCACACTAAGTTAATGTTTACTGAAAGGAGGAAAGAAAGTATATATCAATGTTGTGGTGTCATGAAAGACTGATAAAATACAAGGATTAATATTGGATAATTTGTTACCAACATTTGAAAGTTCAGGTTCTTTTGAAGATGATCACATAATTTGTTTAACACCATCTTAGAATAACTGAAACAGCTGCATATTAGAAATTAAAATCACATTTGAAGGGATCAGAGAGCTTGCAAGGCTGTGCAGGTGATACAGGACCAAGGCTGAAGAGAAAGCAGAATCTAAAAATACTGCTTGGCATATGTGCTTACTTTCCTTAAAAAGGCCTGCTGACTCTTGAATAAGATTACAAAGAAGAAGAGATTTTCTTCAGATTGCTTTGCCAGTTGTGCAGGATTTTGCTGGAGTTTGGTGTTTAGAGCATATTAACATGGACTAGTCAATGCCCAGCAATGACTGCCACTTCTTAATTAAATAAAGAATGAGTAATCAAGTTAAGCAAGAAGGCTGATAATGGAAAACACTAAAGTCAAGATGTAGCTGTCACATTTGATGAGGGCACAAGAGATAGAAGTAGGCAGGTACATGCTTCAGCTGTAATCTGTGTTTTATTATCTGTGCTAAGGAGTGAGCGTGCTGCTTTTTATTTGTATCACATACCATGTAAGAAATATTTTGTAGCAAGGATTATTAAATACCAACATTTTACAGAATGCTGAGCATACTTATGATGAGTCCATTAGATGCTGGAGATTATGAAGGCCCTGATAAGGAGTACAAGATGAAGGGCACGCTGAGCGGAGAGGGCAGCAGGGAAGTACTTGGCGAGACCTTAAGCTACATTTGGGAGCACAAGTCTGTTTTGATTCTGTGAAGAAACATGAGAGAATTCATTTGAAATAACATAAATGAGCAGCACCCACAAAGTGAGTGGAATTTACTGGTTATTAACATGTGTGAAACACTCACTGAATAAAAGACATACTATCAGGGAGACTATATGTTAGCTCTCATTTAAACTCTACCTGAAGCATATGATAGAGATACTATTTTGTTTCCCCTTTTTCCTATAATAATATGAAGTCTTGATGAAGTAAGTCACTTGCTCAACATCACAAGGCAAGTAAGTGGAGGAGCTGGTGTCGGGACACAGGCAGTTAGGATCCACTGTGCTTGGGCTCAGTCCATTTAGCATCCTGGCCTTGAGGGAGTCAGGAATTTTGTGCAGGGGCCTATCTGTCAGGCAAGGGGTGCAGTGGGTTCACATAGGCTCAGTGCACATCACTGCTTCTGAGAAGTGGGCCTCCTTGTCCCTGGAGGAGGGCAGAACTCCCCAGTGGATTTCCTACCTGACATAGTTCCCGGCTCAGAAGAGGGATCAGGGGCCCTCCTGTCCTGTGTAAACATGGTCCTAGGGAGTTTCATTTGCAGGCTCTCTTCTGGGGAGTTTCACATAAAGGATAAAACCTCCATTCCATGTTTGAGTTTGCAAGAAACCACAGAGATCAAGACAGGCTCAGAAGTTCTTATGGTGTACAGTTCGGTGAGTCTACCACACCTTTCCCAGCCATGGACAGGATGGCAGACAGAGGGGAGGAGAGGAGAAAGGGTAGAAGGGTCATGTGGCTGAGAGGAGCAGGGGGCAGCTCCTGGTGCAGGGCCTGGGGACATTCTACTTACATGTAACAGGAGAACTATCACCGCTGACTCCTGTGGGTCACCTGTTCACTCAGTGTAAGGTCAGATGTCTTAACGTAGGAAGATTTGCCCCGTATTTCTTATCAGGGTGATGTTAACAAAATAAAATAAAATGAACCCTACATGTGTCCTCTCACATCCCAAGTCTAGGATGATTACAGGTAAAAGCACACAGTGGTTTGGATTTTTAATTCACCAGCAGATATCCATTGTCATTAGTATATATGGGGGAAGCTGAAAGAGAAGATTATTAAGCACTAGGGGACTATTTCAGATTTATAATCCCAGTTATGTGGAAAAGGAGTAGAAAGAAGTTGATGAAGAATGTAATGAGTGTTTGTGTTTGTGTATATACATATGTGTATGTGTGTGTTATCTTCATTCATTCATTCTGTCATTACACTCTACATTTATGTGTATAAATATACATGTATGCATACATTTCTGCATGTACATATATATTTCTATATCTGTATGTATATATATAGTATATATGTAAACATGTATATATATAAATAAATACATACAGTAATACATGACCTTGCATAGAATAAATAAAATGCATTGTGAAACAAGTATTTAGAGTAATAATATGTACCAGTTTCTGTAACTAAATTGTAGTTATAAAAGTTTGACTAAGAAAGAGGATTTCATTATTCTGGCAACAGGCTATTGATGATGTTTTTGATAAGGGGATGCACAGGTTAAGATATCTGCTTTTTTGCAGCACCAGAAAACATGGTAACAGACTGGTGCCTCCCGATACCCATCAGCACACATCTGCAATGAACATGTTGATAGGAAATCACAAGCAAGATGCCATTTTCCAATGACACCCAACTCCATCCCTCCTTCTTCCTGCTGCTGGGAATCCCAGGACTGGAAAACATGCACATGTGGACTGGCTTTCCCTTTTGTGCTGTGTATCTGATTGCCCTCGTGGGAAACCTCACTATCCTGTTTGTCATCCTGACTGAGCACAGCCTCCACCAACCTATGTTCTACTTCCTGGCTATGTTGGCTACCACCGACCTGGGACTGTCCACAGCCACCATCCCTAAGATGCTGGCTATATTCTGGTTCAGCCTCAGGGAGATCAGTTTTGGTGCCTGCCTCACCCAGATGTTTTTCATTCACATCTTTACTGGCATGGAGTCAGTAGTGCTCCTTGCCATGGCTTATGACCGCTATGTGGCTATCTGTAACCCTCTCCATTATAACATAATCCTTACTAAGAAGACAGTGTTTATTATTGGTTTTGGGGTGGTTGGGAGATCTTTCCTCTGTGTATTCCCCTTTGTATTCCTCATCCTGCGGCTGCCCTTCTGTGGACACCATGTCATCCCCCACACATATTGCGAACACATGGGTCTTGCTCTTCTGGCTTGTGCAAGCATCAGGGCCAACATCATATATGGTCTGGGGACCATAGCCATCCTGGGATTTGACATCATGGCCGTTGCTCTCTCCTACATCCAAATTCTCCGGGCTGTTTTCCGACTACCGTCCCGTGAGGCCAGGCTCAAGACTCTCAGCACCTGTGGTTCCCACGTCTGTGTAATTTTGGCCTTTTACACTCCAGCCCTCTTCTCTTTTATGACACATCGCTTTGGCCGAAATGTTCCTCGCTACATCCATATTCTCCTGGCTAATCTGTATGTGGTTATTCCACCAATGCTCAATCCCGTCATCTACGGAGTTAGGACCAAGCAGATCCGTGAACAGGTGCTCAGAATATTCACCCAGAAATAATTAGTGGGTGAATGCCTCCGGTTTTGTCCAAAGGGTTAAATGTTACCATGTATGCATCTGAAAAGTGAGGCAGATCCTTGAGTGTGGTAAGGTCAGGGTCACGTGATGGGAAGGATGTTTTCCTCGGTGCACATCCTTTATTCAAGATACAAGAATGGAAGCTTTGAATTCAAGTATCAAGGTGGGTGAGCAACTACTCGACATAATTGTTTTGAAGATGATTATGAGATATGCCCATGATTCCCAGGGACCTAAGTTGTCTAGCTACAGAAGGCATTGTTCCACCTCCACTGTGGGTGCTGGGTCCTCCCTCTCCTTTCTCTGTCTTTCTCCCTCTTTCGCTCTCCCTCTCCTTTGCCTCCTCCTCCTCCTCTTCATCTGCATCCTCTCTCTTGTTCTGTTACTCACCCTTTTCCTGTCTCTTGCTCTCCCCTCCAACAAGTCTGGCAGCTTCATGTGTCTTACTATGACTTCCTGTCCCTCCCGCCCTCCTCTCTGCCCACCCTCATTAGTACTCCGTATCATTTAGCCTCGAAGTGCACACAGCTTCCTTCTTATCGGTTTTATTGAGTAGTGGGTTACTTCATGAATGAAGGGAAGGGATTAAGTCTCCGAGGTAGTGAGCCTGCCACAGATCCAGCGTGTGGCAGGGGAAAAGGAGACATTTCATGAAAAAGTATTTATCCAAGAACCTCATCAGGAGGAATTAAGAACAGGGAAGTATAAGTAAATGCAGGAGGCCAGGGAATAGCAGAAGTAAAATGAATTCTTACAGATACTAGAAAATCATTTGCCTAAAACTAAATACATAACCATCTCACTAAAAATGTCCCCCATACGGCTTATAGAAGCACTGCTCATTTAGAGCCAATGATGGATTTACTTTGGTGGTATCAAATGTGTCTCTTGCTCCTCCTTTAAGGACAACTTCTTAATTGCCTGATACTATTTGTACACTTTGTCTATTAAAAAAACATGCCTTACAAAACTGGCTTTGTGTTTGTTGAGAAAACCTAGGATCTCCACAGCAAAGTATGTGGAGACAGAAACATGTAGTGCCACAGACTCTTACTAAGTCTCTAAATAGGAAGAGATTATTTCTATTCAGGAAGTGAACACACACTCAGTATCACATATAAGGTACCGGCTGGTATGGGCTCTCAGGGAGACTTTCTTATGAGGTACATGCAAGCATTTCAAGATAACAGCATGTGGAACATCACAGAGATTGATCAAGCCTAAGTTTTGCAGATTCATGGGTCAGGTACAGCAATATTGTTGAAACAAGGAGTGAAACAGGGACCAAACCTCGTAGGGTAAAACTTACATCAGATCATGGGCCACCTATTTTCTATGTTGAAGGGCTCTCATTTAACTTATAATAACTAGCTCTATAGCACTGGATGTTTTTGCATGTGTAAGCTGGTGACAAATTATATTGTTTATGGGAAAAAGAGATGATATGGACAACAGGTTAACACTGGGTTTGACACATACCATGGTCTTAAATAGTAAAAGATATCATTATTTTAATTGTCTCAGACCACTGCTATTTTTGGACTTGATTTAAAATGATTGTTTTCACATTATTCTCAAAAGTAATTAGAAAATCTATTTCTGCTGTATTTTTATTTATAACCGTAAGTACGTACTCCAAGGGACTCAGAATGATGTACCTGAAGGTTACTGTTCAAGAGTAAAAGAGAAGTGTCCACAAATATGCATATGGGCATCAAGTTTTAGTATGAAATCAGTATGATCTTAAACATAGAAATAATAATAAAGAAACAAATTACTGAAGATCATATAATAGCTACTTCATCAAAAGCTGCTATTGTGCATGAGATATATTTTCACATAGTTTACATATATTATTTGCTTCTGTTTTCACAGCAATACTATTTTTCTAGTGTAATTTTTACCCTTTAACAACAAAAGAAAATGAGACATTACTCTGCCTAAGGTCTCACAACTACTATGACATGGAACCTGGATTCCGAATGAGCTAGTGTGAGTCTGCAGTTCCATTTTTATAACTCTGCTGCAATGTAATGATATGCATAATATATAATGAATTACTTTAAGATATTTTATTAACATTGGACTCTTTCAGTGAGTCAGTGTTAAGGAATCAAATACAAGTTATAAAATTGCATACAGTATGCAAAATATAAAAAAATATAATTTTCACAAAGAAATTTACCAGATTTTAAATTATTTAGTCCTAAACAATAAGATTTATTCTTGGGGAAGTTCTGTTAATTATACAAAATGTTTTATGTTGCATTTTTATTATCATAACATACTACTGAGCCATGAAAAAATAAAGGAAGAAGGTTAAAAGGAGTAAAATTGGATATCTACTGTGTAACCATTTCTTCTACTCCACACTGGTCTGGTCACTTTTTAACTTCACTTTTAAATGAAAGCCTTTCATTGACAATGTCCTTAAAAACACATAACACTCCTGCAGTTCACATCTTAACTACTGATCATTACTATTTCATTTCTAATGTCCTAAGAAAAATAAAACATGGATTTATTCTTGGCCCCTGTCTCTCTCTCTCACAATCTGCATGTCCCATCAAGTTCAGAATTGTGGTTATACCTAGAAAAGAAGGGAGCGTTATGGGTATAGAAATGGTCCTGATTTTGCAAGCAATTCTTTTTTTTTTTATGTTGGCTGGAAGGTGCACAAGTTTTCACATATTCTTCTATGATTTTCTGAACTTAAAAATGTTTTCAGTGATACAATAAACATATGCAAGATATCATAGGTTGTTCATTATGATAAATGTAGTAGGGGCTGTCCTTCCTGGTTACAGGAAATGAATAAAGTATCATAGGCAATAATTATTGTATAAATCCCTGACACATGAGTTTGGATTTCAATGAGGTTTTCCTGTGTGAGAAGGGGAGAACGTGGGGCAAGACAAATGTGGTTTTGAATTTATAATGATCAGAACCACTGTTTCCTGACTTCTTGTTTTGTTTATACAGGCTTTATATCTCTTTGTTACAGGTAAAAGCAATATTCAAAACAACTCAGTGATATGGCAGATACCACAACCCCTTTACTGGATTGCTTAGGTAGGTTCAGTAAGTGGTCTGGCCTTCTATAGGTTAAGTGGCTTGTGCAGAGACACATAGCTAGGAATAGGTAGAGACTGGTGTGGAACACCAGCATCCCAACTCCACTGTGCTTAGTCCTACTCTCTTCACTATAATAGCTTTGGTACAGGCATTATGGAAAATAATATGGAGTTTCTTCCAAAAAATTTAAAATAGAACTACCATATGATCCAGAAATCTCACTGTTGGTCAAAGGATATGAAATCAGTAGCTGCAAGAAATACATACCCTCCAATCTTCATTGCATCATAATTCACATGTCAGATATGGAAACAACCTAAGTGTCATTGACAGATGAATGGATAAAGAAAATGTGTTATATATAAATAATGAAATATTGTTCAGTCATAAAAAGAAGTTAATCCTATCTAGGGGACATTATATTGTATAACATAACCCAGAATCAGAATGACAAATACTGTAAGATCTTACGTTTATGTGGATTTTAGAAAAGTCAAACTCATAGAACAGAAGAGTAGAATGGTGGCTGCAGAGTGGGGTAAATGGGAGATGTTAGTAAGTGGTACAAACTTTTAATTATAAGATTAATAATTTCTGGTGATCTAACTACAACGTGGTGATCATATTTAATAACATTGTTTCATATACTTGAAATTTACTAAAAAGAGTAGATCTTAAGTGTTCTCACCACAAAAAAGCAAAAGATAAACTATGTGAGGTGATGAATGTGTTAATTAGCTTGACTGTGGTAATCATTTCATAATGCATATTAAATCATCACATGTAGACCTTTAAAAAAACATTGTACGAGTTAGCTTTAGACAACTGTTATTTGTCAATCATACTTCCTTCCACATGGGTTTTAAAGCTGGAAAAGCCTCAGTTACTTTAAAATTCTATATTCCTTAAGTAACCTTAAAATGAAGATGAAATAAAATTATTTTGGGCAAAGAAATACAGAAAACTCACCACCAACTTAATCGCATCAAGGAGAGAGTTAAGTTTATTCTTCAAACAAGAGTAAAATCATGTGTGAGAAGGGTAGAACGTGGAGCAAGACAAATGTGGTTTTGAATTTATAATGATCAGAACCACAGTTTACTGATTTCTCATTTTGTTTATACAGGCTTTATATCTCTTTGTTACATGTAAAAGCAACATTCAAAACAACTCAGTGAATTTATATCTCTTTGTTACATGTAAAAGCAATATTCAAAACAACTCAGGTGGAATTTTGAAGATGCAAGGAGGAATGAATAGCAACAGAAATAGCATGTATTTGAGGACATTTTAAAAATATTGACTACCAAAACCAGTAACCATATGTGTGTAAGTTTTAAAATTTATAAGATGTAAATTAAACCAACAATAGCATGTAAATCAGAAAACAGGCAAACTTTCTACAATTTTTCTAAGATCCTTTATTAACAGAAAGCAGTAAGACAATGCTAATTTATATTAAAATTTGATAAATTGTATGGGTGCCTGTAGGCCAATGGCTGAAGTAATTATAAAATTATGTATAAAATCAAAGCAAATGGGACTTAAGTAATAATAAAAATTTTAAAAGAAGAAAATCTTCATTGTGAAACATTTATAGCTCAGGTTGAAGGAAAAGATCATAAAGTAAAATAGTACATTTAATAGAAAAAATAACAATAGTTATGCTAAATGTTGCATGTAATTAATCATGTATATAAATTATTAAAATTGTCAGATTGCATTAAGTATAAATTATTTGATGCTTGTAAATGGAGGCAAATTTAATTATCAAGATATTAAAAGGTTGAAAGAAAAAGGATGGATGTTTATAAGTTGAGTTTGCTGAGTAATTTTAAACTTTATAAATTCCACAGTCAGGGAGAGTGGTATAGCCACCATTTTATATCCAAAATCCTGCAGTCATGAAAATGCACACTCAGAAAATAATTATAATTGTATTTGTAGAAAAAGGATCTCCATGAAACATCAGTTAGTCTGGCAAAAGTGGAAGCATTCAAAAATTTTGATATAAAATTGTCAAACAGATTTTGAAACCAAAAGAAAAATAACATAATCTGCTAAATGAAATTATAAGGGACAAAGAAATGCAGCAATCGATAATAACAAGTGCTCTGAAAAGCAGGTGGAAATTCAATGAATTTGAATACTTACAGAGAAGGTCAATACAGATACACAATTTACATAATTTTTATGAGAAGGCATTTCTCTTAAGTTTCATAAATTGCATATTGAACCTTATATATATGTATTAGGTGTCATTGTTTTTCCTTTTCTTGTATTTGTAATAACATTTCCTTCACACGGTCATAGATCTGCTTGGTTCTGATTCCATATATGACAGGGTTGAACATTGGTGGCACTACAACATAAAGATTAGCTAAAAGTATGTGGATATAGTGGGGGACATTTCGGCCAAAGCGATGTGTCATAAAGGAAAAGAGGGCTGGTGTGTAGAAGGCAAGGATCACACAAACATGAGAACCACAGGTGCTGAGGGACTTGAATCGGGCTTCATGGGAAGGAAGACGGAAAACAGCACTGAGTATCTGAACATAAGAAAGGGCAATGGCTATGATGTCAAAAACGAGATTACAAATTGCACATAAACCATAGATTATATTGACTTTGATGCTGGCACAAGATAGGCGAGCAATACCCATGTGTTCACAGTAGGTGTGGGGAATGACTTGATTCCCACAGAAGGGCAATCTTAAAACAAGAAATACAAATGGAATCACAAAAGTAAATGCCCTCACTGACACACCAAGTCCGATCACAGAAACCATCTTGTTGGTGAGAATGGTGCTATACTGCAGTGGGTTGCAGATAGCCACATAGCGGTCATAAGCCATTGCCAGCAGGACTGCTGACTCCATAAGTGTGAATTTGTGGATGAAAAACATCTGTGTGAGGCAAGCTTCAAAGAGGATCTCCCTGAGGTTGAACCAGAAGATCCCAAGCATCTTGGGGATGGTAGCTGTGGAAAGACCTAAGTCAATGGTGGCCAACATAGCCAGGAAGTAGAACATGGGCTGGTGTAGGCTTCTCTCAGCAAAGATCACAAACAGAATAGTGAGGTTCCCTATGAGAGCAATCATATACACAACATAGAAGGGGAAACCAATCCAGATCTGGAGTGTTTCCAATCCTGGGATTCCCACCAGCAGAAAGGAGGAGGGGTGAAACTGGGTGTCATTGGGAAAGAACATCCTATTTGATAATGCATAAGTCTTCAGAAGTGGATGCTTATGCAATCTACTGGTCACCAGACTTTGGAGTCCTAAAGATAATGTGAGAACATTCAATTAACTACTTTCATTATCACCACCATCATCAACTGAACCCTTCTTCAATTTTGACCAATTTAGGATATATGGTTTTGGCAGTTAATTTCAGTTGATTGAAAGGTAACACACACAGGGATTAACACACAGAATGGATAATAACTGTTCAATTAACACACAGATTAATCAAAGTACGTGCCAAAATATTTAAAAACTGCTTTAAAATTTTGAAATTGGTTTATCTGTTAGTATTTAGTCATTATTATCACAAAATAAGATAAAGAGTGAAAATAGCAACATCAACTACCAATTATTGGGGTGCTGCTTATTTGCCAGGCTCTTCTTTTTAGACTCTTGCCAAAAATCATCTCTAATATTTAAAAAAATCCTTTAAGGAGAATAATAATTTTACATATTGTACATATAATCCAAGGATCAAGAGTTTAAGAGCCTTACTAGAAGTTTAAAATGCTTTCAATGGAAGGTCTGGGAAATTCAGCTAGGGAGGAAAGTAGTGAATGGACATAGGAAGAAAATATAAATAAAGGAAAAGACAGTGTACACTTTGCCTATGTTATATATACAGGTACTGCACACACATACACATACACAATCTTGTTTAAAACTCAGAACATCCATCTGAATAAAATATGTTAGTATTTCTAGATTATGGTTGAGGCAATTGTGACTTTAGGAGTTTTAAGATATGTCAAAATGTCAGTAAAAGACTAGAGAAAGGCAAAAACTTAGGGGTACTGGTGGGACAGGGACCATGGACTTAGACAGAGTTGGGTGAGGGCCTCTGGAAAAAAACAAAGCAAGATAATCCATTGTGGGATTTGCTTTGGCCTGCTGGGGGACCCAGCTTATTTTTCTAACTTTACCCAGGTGCTGCTTTTCTTCCTCCAGCCCTAAACAAATGATTTGCAACTTGAGCAATGTAGCTAGCAAGTCCAAAACAATGTAGTAAAAACAGGAAGGATTCCATCTGAAAATAAGATTGCATCTTAAAACCCAATTAGTTAAAAAGTAAGTTTCTTAACAGAAAGTAACTCAGCCCACCTTGGGAGCAAAGCAGGCAGTCTTAAGTGATATGCTCCCACATGGGAAGCTGCTATACTGGGAGGAAATCAGATCAGTAAATTTCTTGTAAATAAACAGGAAGACTAATAAGAAACTTAATAATGTCTCTTCAAAGATAAACATTTTGGGACTACTTAGCAGGTGTACATCCCTAGCCCTTTGTCTCTCAACCACCTATAAAACCCCTACACAGCACCCTTATGTTTATTGCAGCACTATTTACAATAGCCAAGAAATGGAAGCAACCTAAGTGTCCATCAGTAGATGAATGGATAAAGAAGATGTGGTACATATACACAATGGAATGCTATTCAGCCATAAGAAGAAAACAAATTCTACCATTTTCAGCAACATGGATGGAGCTAGAGGGTATTATGCTCAGTGCAATAAGCCAGGCGGAGAAAGACAAGTATCAAATGTTTCACTCTTCTGTGGAGTGTAAGAACAAAGAAAACACTGAAGGAACAAAACATCAGCAGACTCACAGAACCCAAGAATGGACTAACAGTTACCAAAGGGAAAGGAACTGGGGAGGATGGTTGGGAAGGGAGGGATAAGGGGAAAAAAAGGGGCATTACTATTAGCAGACAATGTAGGGAGGAGCACAGGGTGGGCTGTACAACACAGAGAAGACAAGTAGTGATTCTATAGCATCTTACTACACTGATGGACAGTGACTGTAATGGGGCATGTGGGGGGGACATGAGAATAGGAGGAGTCTAGTAACCATAATGTTGTTAAAGTAATTGTACATTAATGACAACAAAATAAAAATAAAATAAAATAAAATGAAATAAACCTAGACAATGCACCACCCCAGGACTCTCTTGTCCCCTCCTGGCATGAACCAAGCTCTGTCCTCGCACTTTATCTCTAAGTAAAAGTCTCTCACTTGCTCTCCCACCTTGAGTGTTTGTGAAGTTCATTCTTCGACTCTGCAAACAAGAACCCTGGCATCCCTGGGAAATTAGGGGCATGATAATTTAATTGCTTTCAAATTTCCCTAAGCCCTTATTATATGTCATGATGTAGTTTGCTTATAACATTTCATATGGGAGTATTTCCACAGCATTTACTCCTTCCCATGTGCAGTTATTGTGTAGTAAAAAGTCTCTCTTCTGCTCATTTAAAGATTCCATGGCAGCAATTCTAATTATGACCTCATTTTCAGAAAGAAAATCAGGGTATTATCTACACATTGATATAAGAAGGAAAAACACCAAGAAGCATGTGATAAATAGGTTATAGAAGCTAGGAGCAGGAGACACTGTAGCAGGAGATATTCTGTGGCAGTTCTGATAGGAATGGAGGCTATTTCCATAAGGTTCTGTCATTGCAATGGAACTGTGAGTACTTTTAAAAGGTATGACAATGGATAACAAGAGGGTGAAAATAGAATTCAGTCATGGAAGCAAGTTCTTCTGTGAATCCCATGGGTGGAAATCAGCAAAAAACCATCAGTTTGCCATTTTCCAGACATATATACACCAGTTTCTCAGTTAATGGGCAATTTACTTTAAGTACTAATTGCAGATTAGTACTTAAATTACTAAAAGTACTTTTTACTGCTAAAGAGTAAAAAGAAGCTGCTTCTCTGGCTTTTCTAAGTGGGAGAGATTGGTATATTCTGTGATTGCAAATAAATAAGTGGAGATTTTGTCTCTGTGGTCACACAATCATTTTATACAATGAAGGAGAGGGTAAATATGCACTAGGTAAATGGTCAGAAAGTGGTATGAATAAACCAAGTGGAAGGTAAATATAGACAGAACAAAAAATTAGAATGGAAATAGGGAATATGGAGAAAGAAACAAAATCTGATTTTTCAGATAGATAAAACTTCATTATCCTATGGACAGTAAAGTTTTTCTTAGATGACTGTTAAAGAGCAAAATATGTAAAAATCCCAAGAGCAGCATATAACCTCTACGGATATATGAAGGTGGGAAGGAATGGTAAGGACAGTCTCGCACCTACAACAACGCCCGCAGGAATTACAGGTTAGAGGGGCTGAAGCTGCAGTGAGAGGATGTCTTAAAGGAAGGGTTGCCAGTAACCTTGGTTCTTGACTTCCAAGTCAGGGATCCCTACAGTCTTGTGCTTAAACCATCCTCACCTTTACTCCCTTTACTCCTTCCCAGAGGTATTCGATCCACTTAATGTTCCCACAGAGGTACTCTGATATTTTCTCCTTGACTTCCTTGTGTTTGAATTGGTAAAAATAGCAGTGTTATGTCCAAGCTTCTAAGGGACTAAATTGTGTGAACAGTAATGGAAAGTTCCACCAAACAAAAATTTTAAAGCATCTTTTAGCACATAAATCAGACATATACATAAGGCACTGGTAAGTATTTCATGCATGTATGCAGTACTCCACTCATTAAATAAATATTACTGAATGTGTTCTATGTGTCAGAAACTGTTCTGAGACATTTAAAATTGAGGCCTGTACAACTAGGCAAAATAAAAAATGTTATGTATAATCTGAGGGAGTGTTTATCAGCAAGGATATTCAAGAAAAACAAATTTCAAAAAATAAATTGATGGAATAACCCATCAATAGTTAAATAAGAGCTATATCAGTATTTGAATTTAATCAGGCAAACTATTCTTAAAATTAATAAAGAATAGAATTTCTAAAAGTTATAAGACATTTTGATTCATACATACTTCTCAATAACAAGATCAAATGCTTCCCTATGAATGTCATCATTGCCTTGTATCCTAGCAACTGTAACTGTAAAATGTTTTTCTAATAACTGCATTTTGTAAGCTCTAGCAGAATAAATTCTATGATATTCAACATTTCTGATTATTTTTCCATCTGTCTGATTTCACCTTCTCATTCTCCTTTAAAGACAATTAGTTCTTTTGACCATTCATTAAATGTTGGTGATTCTTAATCCTCAGCCTCAGTTTCCATTATTTCTCATTCAATTTAGTCTCTGAACAATCTCATCCACATCCATCGCTTTAATAGCTGTCTTTATAATGAAGACCCCTAAATGTCACCAGCCCTTAGAGTTGTAACAAATTCATATTCACATAAACAAATTCCTGTGTAATTATGTTCATTACAAATAAAACATTTCTAAAACTGATCCCCAACTCTGCTTCTACCAAACTCCAAATGTAGCTTAATTGTCTATTCCAAAATATGTCATTACCTTTCAGTGATTTGGCCAATTCAGAAATATGAGCATCATCACTTTCTCTTCTCCAACTATTTAAAGAAAAACACTTGACTCATGTCCAAAAATATCATTAAAATCAGTACACTTATCTCCATCCTAACTGGGATGGTTCAAACCATCATCATTTCTTGGCTTAAATACACTGCATTGTTTTCCACTGCTTACGAACATGAGCTCTGCAGTCAGACTAGTTGTGTTGACACATTGAATGGATTCAGGCTGAAATTCAAATGCTTTCCCTAGAATTGTAAGGCCCTTCCTAATTATGATGCTATTCTTTCCCTAAGCTTTATCATTAGTATTTCCATAAAACTAATTCTGTGTCATCTTTTCCTCTCCTATTCCCCTTCCTTCCCTTTGCCTGTCCTGGGAAGTAAGGATGCCCTGGGAGCTGGGGGAGAGGAAGACTCACCACACTGAGCACCAGGATGGAATTCTGTCTCCGTTTGTCTCAGTCGGCTCAGTCTTTATTAGGGCACTGTTTTGTTTGTTTGTTTGTTTTCGCCTGGAAGAAGCTTGTCATAGGAAATCCCCTAGAACCAGTTTTGTAAAGGACACCAGGTCTCTGAGGATTCTAGTTTCTGATCTGGCAGTCAGTCAGGAATAGAAAGCCTTGACTTCTATGGAAATGAAGGCAGAAAAAGTGAGTTTTTTTTAATAACCTTGTGAGTTTCCATTAACCTTTTATTACCTTGCTCTGTATTAGAGTACACAATGATTAATAGGGCTCATTATCTCTCCATCTCAGATTATAATTTAGGGAGACGGTATAACTTTGTGTTCAAGAACAAGGGATCTCAAGTCAGAATATTTCTGTTCTATTTGTAGCTGTATAAATTTTCCAAGAAAAGTGACATTGGGTGCTCCATTGTTTTTTTAATTGCTCTATTTTACTGCACCGACCCATTTCTCATTCACAGTTCATCTTAAATGTAATCATTTACTCTTTCAGTTCTTTTTGTTGATATTTAACATTGTGAATAATTTTGAGTTGTATCCAGTAGGCAAAGTTAACATAAAATTTTGTAATGGAACCCTGTAAACTTAGCAATAACTAAGCAGATGCTAATATTAGTCTTAGATATTTCAAGTAAGTCTACTTATTCTATGAAAAATAAAATCTATTTTGGTACAGGTAGTAGTCCTACACACTTCTTTTGCCTTCTTACTTCCCCCAAAATACTAACCAATATATCTCGAAAGTTGGACTTGTAGATGCTCAGTTAATGTCAATAGACTCATGAGTGTGTGATCAGTACAGTACTTAGGCCTCTGCTTTCAAAAGAAAGCTCTATTCCTGGGGTTTAATGCTGTGTTGTACTTGGGGTTCAATGCTACCTTGAATTTTTTTAAACAATTTTACCCTTGAATTTATGTTCTGTAATTGAAATCTGATAGGAAAACAGGCAGGTGTTGAAGCTTGGAGCCCAACTCTGTATTTGAGCCTACTTAGCGTGTATTCACATGTGCTGTACCCTCCACATTTCCCCGGGATGATTTCTTGGCTACTTGCTACACAATCCTGCCCAGAGATTGTTGTCCCTGCTTGGTGGGGCAGGTGAAGCCTTCAAGCCTGTGCTCGGTGCGGCATCCCCAGGTCCAGGCGGGGCTTGTTAGGCCGCCATTCCTCTCTGCCCCACCCCGCAGCACCCCCGCCTGTGGCTGCTTTGTACCCCCTTTGCTTGAACTGCAGTGTCTCTGCATGACCTTCCCTTTTGCCTTCACCTAGTCTTTTGTTCTCCCACCCCAGCACCTATGGGGGCTTGGCTCCAAGGCTGTGAACTCCTTGGGGGCAGGCATGAAATGTGTAATGCCTCTGCACACCCATACTACCATAAAGGCTTCTTGAAGGAAATAACAGCCATGGGCTCTCCTGATTGCTGGCCACAATGTGAGGATCGCCTTTGGTGTTCTCTCTGTTGGAAAAAACCATCTGAGTTGTAAGTTTGTGGAAGTCTGAGGGTTCCCAATTCTGCCCCACCTTCGAGGCCGTGATTCTGTGGGAAACTGCTTTTTCCTGACCACCCCACACGTGCTTCAGTTTGTTGTCTTTACATTTGCTGTTCTCTCTGCCCGGAACACTCTCCCCAGCCTTTCCTCCCAACTCCCACTTCCACAAGGCTTGTTCCCTCATCCCCTAACTTTTACTTAAACATCACATTCTTAGTGATAGTTCCCATGACAATGTCAGAATTACTGACCTTTACTGAAACCATCTCCTCCATCCCCAGCTCTGTGTTTCCACACAGTCCGTGTGGTCCTCTATGCACCTCCTCATGTGCGTGTGGTCCTCCTCTTCCTAGAGGGAAGGCATTTTGCGTCTTCTGTTTGCTACTATATGGACAGTGCCTAAAACAGTGCTTGTTTTAGGAGATGGTCAGCATATATTTGTTGAATTTATCAGTGAATGAATTATGAAATTTATGTGTCCTTCTGAATATCCAACATCAGTCCCATCACTCATGGAAAAGCTTGACAACTCAGCTCACCCCACTATGTGAACTTCCCTTCTCTATTCCTGTCTCTTTATTAGTAAAATGAGAAAGTATCCACACATAATGTTAGGACTAAAGGAGACTAAGACTCTCTTGACAAACATCCTCACTTTACAGATTTCAAATTGAGATCTGTAAGAGGGTAAGGCAATCTGTGCATGGTTTATACAGATGGTCAGTGGGAGACTGAGAACAAAATAATAGTCTCTGCCCTCGGATTTTCATCTCTGCTTTCCAGCCTGAAAGGAAATGCCTGTCGAATGGCATCATAGAGTTCAGTATGATGCAAACCTGTGGCGTTTCTTCAATTCAGCGTAGTGTAATTATGCTATATAGTGGGTCATTATGATGAAATTTTAGTATACTTCTATACTGTTTAGCACTTCAATTACACTAAATATCAAGTCAATATGATAGTTGCACAATACCAAGAACATACTCAGATTAAATACAGTGTGTGTTTATATATGTTTGGGGCCTGGACTAGCCCACTCCCTTTGAGGAGTTCAAAATTAGGAGTTCAGAACTAATTCCGGGAACCCTGTTGAAAAAAAATGTTTAACGATTTTATAAGATTAAAAAAGTAATGGTTTTTGCCCTAGAAATACACTAATCCTAAATTTGGGAGTCTGGGTGCAAAGTCAGGACATGGGTTATCTGTGTCTGCGGACATCCTACTGCCCTAGAAAGGGAGTTAATTCAGATCTCAGGGCTTTGTAGCTCCCAGTCTCCCCAGGGTGTTCCAAGACGTGCAAAGTTCTCACTCTGGAGCCTGTAGCAACAGGATAAAAAAATCCTCCCATCTAAGCAAATGGAGCTCAGCAGATGCTAAGAGAGATTTGCTAATTTCTCCAGGTATCCCTGCTAGTAAGTAATATTTTAGAAGTATGGATCCTTCTCTGTGGTGAGCTGAGCACAAGAAAAAGAGTGGTAGGTGACAAGGAAGGTAGGAAGAAAGGGAAACTTCCTGATGAAGGTAAGAGGAGAGGGGACTGACTGTGAGAACATGTCAGCATCATCTCACACACACTTGAACTACTGCTGCCTTCATTCTTTCTACTCTACTCTTATACAGTCTCTGTGTGCAGCTTGGGACATCTTTGCTCTTCTTTCCCTGTATACAGCTCATCACTGACCCGGGTCTGGTCTTTTCATTGAACTATCAAAGTTCTTTCACTTCATGATTTCTGTGTCTTTCTCATTACTATGTCTTCTTCAATCTTTTCTAATCTAATTTAAAGGTTGGATAAGTGCCCCCTCTTGAGCCCTCTTATTCTACACAGAGGGAGAACAATAACTGAAATTACTTTAAACTATTCCGGAATTAATGTGGGGGAGGGCACGGGAGGGCTGTACATCACAGAGAAGACAAGTAGTGATTCTACAGCATCTTACTACGCTGATGGACAGTGACTATAATGGGGATTGTGGGGGAAGGGAACTTGGTGAAGGGGGGAGCCTAGAATTAATGTTCTGCATGTAATTGTAGATTAATGATAACAACAACAAAAAAACTATTCAGGAATTATCTCTGACCAATCACAACCTAGTAAAATATAACCAAAGCACATGCTACTTTCCTCCAACCAGAAGATAGTCCTGATTATTTTGGAACAGTTTAGTCTCCAAGTGTGTAATACAAATGTCTGTGAAAACATCTAAGAATAAGGTACTCCAATATACTTGATTATAAACTCCATAAAAATATTTATATTCATATAAAGTGAGGATCAGAATAATCAAATTCATGCTATGGCTCTCCACTTTATCATGTTCTTATGAGCAGGTTTACCAGCAACTGTTACCCCTCCACTTTTTTGATGACCCACCTTGGGTCACACAAACCTTGCAAGAATCCTTCTGCATAGGCATTTGTGCCTCTTTTCATAGGTGAGGAATCTGAGGCTTGATAAAGGGAAATCATTTTAGCAAAATCACATGGCAATGAGCAACAGACTTTGGCTTCAATTCCTAGTGTCTGCTTCTAAACATCATGCCATTTTCCATTACACTAAACCCTAAACCAGCTGAACCCAAGTCACAAAAAGGAAATCTGATAGGATTCTACTTCATCCCCTCCCCAAATCCTCTCTATTTAAATGTCATTCCTTGCATAAGTCATTCCTGCTCAAACTAAGGATAGTTTTCCACATAGTTCTTGTTTCTTTCTTGAAATACCTCTTCTTTTTTCCCAATAGTAAGCTGTTTGCCTTTGATTAATTATCTTAACTAAGGTGTGTTGTCTCCTTCCTGTATCTGTGGTCAAATTCTTCTTTCTAAGAATTCTTAAACAATTTGTCTAAGCCCCAAGCTGCAATGTACCCTTCCAAGACACACACACACACATGCACTTTCTTCCTTAGAAATACAGTTCTAATACAGTTTATCTGTTTCATACAGCTTATTCCTGCTTTGCATGTGTGGAATCTCAGAATGCTGAGCAAAGGAACAAAGAAAAACCCTTTTTCTATCTGTAAGGGAATAGAAGATGACATTGAAGATGACATCACAGGGACATATTGTACTTCGGCCCTCCCCATGAATTCTTCTAATCTCATGTCAGTAAGGAGATAGCCTGGTGGTATGAATTAGATTTACTTTCCTGATTGTGGTAATTCTTCCCAAATTGGTAATTATATATTATATCTACTGAGCACTTCTAAGTGTCAGATGCTCTTTTACAACTGTGTAGATAATCTATAAATATTACATAGATACATATATATATGTACATCTACATACATACCCATAGAAATGTCTATCAATCTATATCTATCTATTCATCTACTGAGTATATGAAAGAGAAAGAGCTCTTGGTCACAAAGTTTTTAGAGTTATTAAAGTGCTACATATTGGTGACAACTTAGAGAAGAAGAGGGATTCAGTTTCAAAAAGTGGTGTGTATAAATTAAGTCATTTTACCTGACACTACTGTGGTATTTTATAAACTTGAACATTAATATTTATGGGCCCATGTGCAAATCTGTGTTTCCTTCTGGATTGTCATCAGCAGGGAGACACTTCAATGGCAAGGGATATTTGCCTATCATCAGAACAGAGATGAAGAGAGGTAAGTGCATTCCATTCTAAGCAGACCCAGATTAAGAGGATTATCCTGAGATGAACGTTGGCTTCATTAATTAAACCTCAAGGCAGATATGATGTCAGCACCAGCAGGAAAAGAGTGGGTCAGAAGATGACTAAGGCCTGAGAAATGGTTCTTGGGGACTTAAGCAGTAGGGAGCCTTCACAGATCCAAAACTGTCTTGGGAAGTTGGTTTGCTGCCTTAACAGTTTCCTTGGAGACTATGTTATACATGTTTACATGTTCAGCGCAGTGTGTGCAGAATCATAATGGCTGTCATGTTAAGTCATGCTCCTACTTTGTACATACAGTATAGAGTCATAAATCAAATTTTTTTTTTGTAGATAATTATTTTTTATTGAAGGGTAGTTGACACACAGTATTACATTACATTAGTTTCAGGTGTACAACATAGTGATTCAACATTTATATACATGACAATTCTAGGTCCCAGCTATCACCATACCAAGCTGTTACAATATCTTGACTATATTCATTACATCCTGGTTACTTATTATTTTACCATTGGAAGTGTACACTTTTTTTTTTTTTTTGTGAGGGCATCTCTCATATTTATTGATCAAATGGTTGTTAACAACAATAAAATTCTGTATAGGGGAGTCAATGCTCAATGCACAATCATTAATCCACCCCAAGCCTAATTTTCGTCAGTCTCCAATCTTCTGAGGCATAACAAACAAGTTCTTACATGGGGAACAAATTCTTACATAGTGAATAAGTTCTTACATGGTGAACAGTACATGGGCAGCCATCACAGAAACCTTTGGTTTTGCTCATGCATTATGAACTATAAACAGTCAGTTCAAATATGAATACTCATTTGATATTTATACTTGATTTATATGTGGATACCACATTTCTCTCTTTATTATTATTATTTTTAATAAAATGCTGAAGTGGTAGGTAGATACAAGATAAAGGTAGAAAACATAGTTTAGTGTTGTAAGAGAGCAAATGTAGCTGATCAGGTGTGTGCCTGTAGACTATGTGTTAATCCAAGCTAGACAAAGGGCAATAAAACATCCACGTATGCAGAAGATTACTCTCAGAACAGGGGGGGTGAGGTTCTAAGCCTCACCTCTGTTGATCCCCAATTTCTCACCTGATGACCCCCCTGCGACTGTGCCTGTCTTAGGTTGTTCCTCCCTTGAGGAATCTTACCCGTCTCTGGCTAAACAGTCATCTTCCGGGGCCATACAGGGAAATGTAAAGTTGGTAAGTGAGAGAGAAGCCTTACTGTTTGAAATGGTTAGATTTTTATTTCTTTGCATATTTATGCCCTGTGGCTTCTATGCCCAGCATTTGTCTTGAGGTATCTTTACCACTTGGAAGAATTATGATACTTGGTAAATTCGATATGAGGCACGAATTCTATTTAAGGGTTGTAATTAAGAAGGAAGAAGAAAAGCTATAGAAGTAGCAGGAGGCAGAAAACATGGGAAGATTGATTATTTCTTTGACATATCTTCTTGTAGAGTAAATTCAGCATGTATAGGTTTTAAGGTACTACTTAAATTGCGCACACACATTAACATAATAGGAGTATAGTTACATAAACAAAGCATACCTGTAATTACCAGCCATCTCCAGTGAAACCAAGAAAACCAGTTAGGCACCTTAGGCATTTGTGAAAACTTATCTATGATATGGTGGATATTGTCCAACTGAACTTGAACAGTCTGAGAGAAATCAGACAAATTAAAACAACCCATTCCTGGGGAATGTTCACATCCCTTATGTTCTTTTAACAGTAAATACTCTGTAGTTGTAAGATTTTGGAGTGCTACAACTTGCACTTCTCCTAATTCTTGATTGAGTTCCAACAGTATAGATCCAGTCAAATTTGTTGTTTTACTGTATGCACAGGCCAGCTTAGATATCTCCTTCCTCATTCCCATGGCAAGTCCAGGAACTGGTGGGATGAGTGCATCTACAGCTGTAGCAGTGCGTGGATCTTTGTTGGGGTTTTTTGATGATCATCTTCTGGCATGAGTCTTCCAGAGAGTGCTGATGTTGGAAGTTCTTTTTCATATCGTATCTTAGTTCATTTTTGGGGTAGCCCAATTAGGCTTTGATCCTCTGTATAAACACAAACAGACCCTTTGCCTACACTTTTATATGCCCTTTATATCCTTATGTAGAACTCATTGGAGGTTACCACACAGGAACTGCCCTTTTTTTTTTGGTATCACTAATCTACACTTATATGACGAATATTATGTTTACTAGGCTCTCCCCTATACCAGGTCCCCCCTATAAACCCCTTTACAGTCACTGTCCATCAGCATAGCAAAATGTTATAGAATCACTACTTGCCTTCTCTGTGTTGTACAGCCCTCCCTTTTCTCCTACCCCCCCACGCATGCTAATCTTAATACTCCCCTACTTCTCCCCACCCCTTATCCCTCCCAACCCACCCATCCTCCCCAGTCCCTTTCCCTTTGGTACCTGTTAGTCCATTCTTGAGTTCTGTGATTCTGCCTCTGTTTTGTTCCTTCAGTTTTTCCTTTGTTCTTATATTCCACAGATGAGTGAAATCATTTGGTATTTCTCTTTCTCTGCTTGGCTTGTTTCACTGAGCAAAATACCCTCCAGCTCCATCCATGTTGCTGCAAATGGTTGATTTGCCCTTTTCTTATGGCTGAGTAGTATTCCATTGTGTATATGTACCACATCTTCTTTATCCATTCATCTATTGATAGACATTTAGGTTGCTTCCAATTCTTGGCTATTGTAAATAGTGCTGCAATAAACATAGGGGTGCACTGATCTTTCTCATACTTGATTGCTGCATTCTTAGGGTAAATTCCTAGGAGTGCAATTCCTGGGTCAAATGGTAGGTCTGTTTTGAGCATTTTGATGTACCTCCATACTGCTTTCCACAATGAACTAACTTACATTCCCACCAGCAGTATAGGTGGGTTCCCCTTTCTCCACAGCCTCGCCAACATTTGTTGCTGTTTGTCTTTTGATTGGCAGCCATCCTTACTGGTGTGAGGTGATACCTCATTGTAGTTTTAATTTGCATTTTTCTGATAATTAGTGATGTGGAGCATCTTTTCATGTGTCTGTTGGCCATCTGTATTTATTTTTTGGAGAACTGTCTGTTCAGTTCCTCTGCCCATTTTTAATTGGGTTATTTGTTTTTTGTTTGTTGAGGCGTGTGAGCTCTTTATATATTCTGGACGTCAAGCCTTTATTGGAAGTGTCATTTTCAAATATATTCACCCATACTGTAGGGTTCCTTTTTGTTCTATTGATGGTGTCTTTTGCTGTACAGAAGCTTTTCAGCTTAATATAGACTCACTTATTCATTTTTGCTGTTGTTTTCCTTGCCCAGGGAGATATGTTCAAGAAGAGGTCACTCATGTTTATGTCTAAGAGGTTTGTGCCTATGTTTTATCCAAGAGTTTAATGGTTTCATGGCTTACATTCAGGTATTTGATCCATTTTGAGTTTACTTTTGTATATGGGGTTAGACAATGGTCCAGTTTCATTCTCCTACATGTAGCTGTCCAGTTTTGCCAGCACCATCTGTTGAAGAGACTGTCATTTCGCCATTGTATGTCCATGGCTCCTTTATCAAATATTAATTGACCATATATGTCTGGGTTAATGTCTGGATTCTCTAGTCTGTTCCATTGGTCTGTGGCTCTGCTCTTGTGCCAGTACCAAATTGTCTTGATTACTATGGCTTTGTAGAACAGCTTTAAGTTGGGGAGTGAGATCCCCCCCACTTTATTCTTCTTTCTCAGGATTGCTTTGGCTATTTGGGGTCTTTGGTGTTTCCATATGAATTTTTGAATTATTTGTTCCAGTTCATTGAAGAACGTTGCTGGTAGTTTCATAGGGATTGCATCAAATCTGTATATTGCTTTGGGCAGGATGGCCATTTTGACTATATTAATTCTTCCTAGCCACGAGCATGGGATGAGTTTCCATCTGTTAGTGTCCCCTTTACTTTCTCTTAAGAGTGACTTGTAGTTTTCAGAGTGTAAGTCTTTCACTTCTTTGGTTAGATTTATTCCTAGGTATTTTATTTTTTTTGATGCAATTGTGAATGGAGTTGTTTTCCTGATTTCTCTTTCTGTTGGTTCATTGTTAGTGTATAGGAAAGCCACAGATTTCTGTGTGTTGATTTTGTATCCTGCAACTTTGCTGTATTCTGATATCAGTTCTAGTAGTTTTGGGGTGGAGTCTTTAGGGTTTTTTATGTACAGTATAATGTCATCTGCAAATAGTGACAGTTTAACTTCTTCTTTACCAATCTGGATTCCTTGTATTTCTTTGTTTTGTCTGATTGCCGTGGCTAGGACCTCCAGTACTATGTTAAATAAAAGTGGAGAGAGTGGGCATCCCTGTCTAGTTCCCGATCTCAGAGGAAATGCTTTCAGCTTCTCGCTGTTCAATATAATGTTGGCTGTGGGTTTATCATAGATGGCCTTTATTATGTTGAGGTACTTGCCCTCTATTCCCATTTTGCTGAGAGTTTCTATCATGAATGGATGTTGAACTTTGTCAAATGCTTTTTCAGCATCTATGGAGATGATCATGTGGTTTTTGTCTTTCTTTTTATTGATGTGGTGGATGATGTTGATGGACTTTTGAATGTTGTACCATCCTTTCATCCCTGGGATGAATCCCAGTTGGTCATGGTGTACGATGGTTTTGATGTATTTTTGAATTCGGTTTGCTAAAATTTTGTTGGGTATTTTTGCGTCTACGTTCATCAGGGATATTGGTCTGTAGTTTTCTTTTTTGGTGGTGTCTTTGCCTGGTTTTGGTATTAGGGTGATGTTAGCTTCATAGAATGAGTTTGGGAGTATCCCCTCCTCCTCTATTTTTTGGAAAACTCTAAGGAGAATGGGTATTATGTCTTCCCTGTATGTCATATAAAATTCCGAGGTAAATCCATCTGGCCCGGGGGTTCTGTTCTTTGGTAGTTTTTTGATTACCACTTCAATTTCGTTGCTGGAAATTGGTCTGTTTAGATTTTCTGTTTCTTTCTGGGTCAATCTTGGAAGGTTGTATTTTTCTAAGAAGTTGTCCATTTCTCCTAGGTTTCCCTGCTTGTTAGCATATAGGTTTTCATAGTAGTCTCTAATAATTCTTTGTATTTCTGTGGGGTCCGTCATGATTTTTCCTTTCTCGTTTCTGATACTGTTGATTTGTGTTGACTCTCTTTTCCTCTTAATAAGTCTGGCTAGAGGCTTATCTATTTTGTTTATTCTCTCAAAGAACCAGCTCTTGGTTTCATTGATTTTTGCTATTGTTTTATTCTTCTCAATTTTATTTATTTCTTCTCTGATCTTTATTATATCCCTCCTTCTGCTGACCTTAGGCCTCATTTGTTCTTCTTTTTCCAATTTTGATAATTGTGACATTAGACCATTCATTTGGGATTGTTCTTCCTTTTTTAAATATTCTTGAATTGCTATATACTTTTCTGTTAAGACTCTTTTTGCTGTGTTCCACAGAAGTTGGGGCTTAGTGTTGTTGTTGTCATTTGTTTCCATATATTGCTGGATCTCCATTTTGATTTGGTCATTGATCCATTGATTATTTAGGAGCGTGTTGTTAAGCTTCCATGTGTTTGTGAGCCTCTTTGCTTTCTTTGTACAGTTTATTTCTAGTTTTATGCCTTTGTGGTCTGAAAAGTTGCTTGGTAGGATTTCAATCTTTTGGAATTTTCTGAGGCTCTTTTTGTGGCCTAGTATGTGGTCTATTCTGGAGAATATTCCATGTGCACTTGAGAAGAATGTATATCTTGTTGCTTTTGGATGTAGAGTTCTATAGATGTCTATTAGGTCCATCTGCTCTACTGTGTTGTTCAGTGCCTCCGTGTCCTTACTTATTTTTTGCCCGGTGGATCTATCCTTTGGGGTGAGTGGTTTGTTGAATTCTCCTAGAATGAATGCATTGCAGTCTATTTCCCCCTTTAGTTCTGTTAGTATTTGTTTCACTTATGCTGGTGCTCCTGTGTTGGGTGCATATATATTTATAATGGTTATATCCTCTTGTTGGACTGAGCCCTTTATCATTATGTAGTGTCCTTCTTTATCTTTTGTTACTTTCTTTGTTTTGAAGTCTATTTTGTCTGATATTAGTACTGCAACCCCTGCTTTCTTCTCACTGTTGTTTGCTTGAAATATGTTTTCCAACCCTTGACTTTTAGTCTGTACATGTCTTTGGGTTTGAGGTGAGTTTCTTGTAAGCAGCATATAGATGGGTCTTGCTTTTTTATCCATTCTGTTACTCTGTGTCTTTTGATTGGTGCATTCAACCCTTTAACATTTAGGGTGACTATTGAAAGATATGTACTTACTGCCACTGCAGGCTTTAAATTCGTGGTTACCAAAGGTTCAAGGTTAGCCTCTTTAGTATCTTACTGCCTAACTTAGCTCACTTATTGAGCTGTTATATACACTGTCTGGAGATTCTTTTCTTCTCTCCCTTCTTGTTCCTCTTCCTCGATTCTTCATATGTTGGGTGTTTTGTGCTGTGCTCTTTCTAGGAGTGCTCCCATCTAGAGCAGTCCCTGTAAGACGTTCTGTAGAGGTGGTTTGTGGAAAGCAAATTCCCTCAGCTTTTGTTTGTCTGGGAATTATTTAATCCCACCATCATATTTGAATGATAGTCGTGCTGGATACAGTATCCTTGGTTCAAGGCCCTTCTGTTTCATTGTATTAAATATATCATGCCATTCTCTTCTGGCCTGTAGGGTTTCTGTTTAGAAGTCTGATGTTAGCCTGATGGGTTTTCCTTTATAGGTGACCTTTTTCTCTCTAGCTGCCTTTAAAACTCTTTCCTTGTCCTTGATCTTTGCCATTTTAATTATTATGTGTCTTGGTGTTGTCATCCTTGGATCCTTTCTGTTGGGGGTTCTGTGTATTTCTGTGGTCTGTTCGATTATTTCCTCCCCCAGTTTGGGGAAGTTTTCAGCAATTATTTCTTCTAAGATACTTTCCATCTCTTTTCCTCTCTCTTCTTCTTCTGGAACCCCTATAATACGGATATTGTTCCTTTTGGATTGGTCACATAGTTCTCTTAATATTGTTTCATTCCTGGAGATCCTTTTGTCTCTCTCTATGTCAGCTTCTATGCGTTCCTGTTCTCTGGTTTCAATTCCATCAATGGCCTCTTGCATCCTATCCATTCTGCTTATAAACCCTTCCTGAGTTTGTTTCATTTCTGCAATCTCCTTTCTGGCATCTGTGATCTCCCTCTGGACTTCGTCCCATTTCTCTTGCGTATTTCTCTGCATCTCTTTCAGCATGTTTATGATTCTTATTTTGAATTCTTTTTCAGGAAGACTGGTTAGGTCTGTCTCCTTCTCTGGTGTTGTCTCTGTGATCTTTGTCTGCCTGTAGCTTTGCCTTTTCATGGTGATAGGAATAGTTTGCAGAGCTGGGACGAGTGACGGCTGGAAGAACTTCCCTTCTTGTTGGTTTGTGGCCCTCATTTCCTGGGAGAACAGCGACTTCTAGTGGCTTGTGCTGGGCAGCTGCGTGCAGACAGGGTTTCTGCTTCCTGCCCGGCTGGTATGGAGTTTATCTCCGCTGTTGCTGTGGGCGTGGTCTGGTTCGGGCCTCTGCTACAAAGTGGTCGAGTCGCATTGGAGTGGGAGCGGCTGGGAGGCTATTTATCTCCATAAGGGGCCTCCCTGCTCCCTGCAGCCCAGGGGTTAGGGTGCCCAAATATCCCTGGATTCCCTTCCTCTGGATTAAGTGTCCCGCCCTGCCCCTTTAAGACTTCCAAAAAGCACCCGCCAAAACAAAACAACGACCACAAAAAACAAACAAAAAATTTTTAATTAAAAAAAAAAATTTTTTTTAATTAAAAAAAAAAAAATGGTGGCCGCTCGTTTTTCTTTATTCTCTGGTGCCAGCCTCAGGCATCTGCTCACCGGTCTTGCTGCCCTGTTTCCCTAGTATTGGGGTCCCTATCCCTTTAAGACTTCCAAAAAGCGCTTGCCAAAACAAAACAGCAAAAAAAAATGGTCACTCGCTTTTCTGGTGTCCTCCGGCGCCAGGCCACCGGTGCCCGCTCACTGTTCTTGCTGCCCTGTTTTCCTAGTATCGAGGGCCCTGCACTCTGGCCCGAATGGCTGGGGCTGGGTGTTCAGCAGCCCTGGGCTCCGTCTCCCTCCTGCTCTGCCTGCTCTTCTCCCGCCGGGAGCTGGGGGGAGGGGCGCTCGGCTCCCGCGGGGCCGGGGCTTGTATCTTACCCCCTTCGCGAGTTGCTGGGTTCTCTCAGGTGCGGATGTGGTCTGGATATTGTCCTGTGTCCTCTGGTCTTTATTCTAGGAAGGCTTGTCTTTGTTATATTTTCATAGATATATGTTGTTTTGGGAGGAGATTTCCGCTGCTCTACTCACGCCGCTATCTTCCGCCCATCTCTAAATCAAATTTTTATCTATAAAATAATGAGGAACAATTTTTCAGGAAAATATTTGTGTACTCAATTAACAAGGGGACAACTTTATTGTAACTATTATTTTATTAATTTCAATGGATGATTCATGTAAGTGTTTCAATCACTAAAACTTTAAGTTCCATGAGGAAAAGAACCTTCTTTAACTCATCTTTTGCAATTTAGCACAGAACTTGGCATATATAGAGTAAAAAATCAGTGTTGTTTGGACAAAAATATTGAATTGAATTGAATGGATCTGATAAATTACATTGAAATCAAGTGGTTTAATTTTTCCATTCAGTTTTGCATACTAGCCTCTAAGATGCAGTTAATATGGGTGGACATGATAGACGTTTCTCTGATTTCTTCCTTTTCTTTGTATCTTAAGCAAGAATCAGACCTACGCAATGAATAAGGGATACTTGGTCTATGAAATATTTCACTATAAGAATGTCTCAAAGGATGGCCTCAGTTAGTATCACCTTGTTATATCCCTATTCTTTCTTCCTTCAGGGGATCCCTGGGCTGGAACATAGGCATATCTAGATTGCTTTCCCTTTCTTTGCTGTTTACTTGACAGCTGTACTGGGGAATAGTGGCATCCTTTCTTTGATTAAGAGTGAGAGTAGCCTCCATCAGCCCATGTTCTACTTCCTGGCTATTCTGTTGTCTGTTGACCTGGGTCTGTCCATATCCATGATCCCCAAGATGATTGGTATCTTCTGCTTCAACCTGAGAGAAATTCCCTTTGAGGGCCGTCTCATCCAGTTATTCTTCATCCACTTATGCACTGGCATGGAGTCATCTGTGCTCATGGACATAGCCTACGGTCACTATATGGCCATCTGTAACCCTCTCTGCTGTACAATGGTGCTGAATAACAAGGCAATATTCATCGTTGCACTGGTAATCCTATTGAGATCTTTGTTTTTTGCTATGCCATTTGTTCTACTCATCCTACAGTTACCATTTTGTGGACACCAAATTATCCCTCACTCTTATTGTGAGCACATAGGCACTGCCTGCCTGGCCTCTGCCAACATCAGTGTCAACATGATTTTTGGCTTATGTACCATTTCTATCCTAGTGCTTGACATCATAGCTATTGTCATTTACTAACTCCAGATGCTTTGAATTGTCTTTTGACTCCCTTCACGTGAGGCCTGGCTCAAAGCACTCAGCTCCTGTGGCTCTCATGTGTGTGTCATGCTCGCTTTTTACACCCCTGCGTTTTTTTCATTCATGGTCCACGGGTTTGGCCAGAATATACCACGCTACATCCACATCCTTCTGGCCAGTGTCTATGCAGTCATTCCACCTGCTCTCAACCCTGTAATCTATGGTGTCAGAACCAAACAGATTAGAGAATGGTTGCTGAAAGAATTTTCCAAGAAAAATACAAAGCTGATACAGAATCTGATACAGAATTTAAGAAGGGAGTGGCACTAATTTTCTATGTTCAGAATGGAAAGAGGATTTTTTGGACCGTGTGCAGGCCTATCTCAGGGGAGGCCTGTCAGCCTCCTTTTCAAACCAGAAATAGAAAGTTAGGCCCATGTCAAATGCATGAATAAGAGTGTTTTATAATTTTCTATTGTTTGGAATTCAGATCCCTCACAGGGAAGAAGACCCACACTTGGTTCTACCTCCATTATGGCTGGTGCATCACATTTCACAGTCAGTCAGTTTAAAGAAAAATAACAGAAACAGTCAAAAACTATCAAGCCCCTCATATCCTGATGTAAAAAAATAGTTTTGATCCCCACAATAATGGATGCTGCAGTACTTCCCATATACCTACATTTGCTAGCAAAAAGGATGTTATTCTTGACTTTGCCATATTAATGTCAGGATACATGAAACTGATGCTATGAATATGATAATCATGTGAGAAGGGAGGAGATTTTCCATCATGAAAAGAACTGCAGAAAGTTGGCAATCTGGGTAAATGGGTCAACCTTTTTGTTTTCAAGCTGTGTTGTGTTATTTGTTTGATGGAAGAGTTCTTATAGGGTCTGACATATTGATACCTCTTTTTAAACAAACAATTCTTTTCTGAAAGTTTTGTCTCTGTGCCTTCTTTGGCCACTCCACAGAAGGGTTTCACAGCTCTGGAATGTTGAAAGTCTTGTGATATCCCAAGTCCAGCATTGCCCAAGTGTTTGTTTTTGGTTTTGTTTTTTAAGGTAGGACCCTAATTCCATATGAGATCACTCAGTGTTCTCTAGTTCTATGTGACATTATTGACACTTTTCTGTGCAGAATTATCTACAATTCTGTGCAGACAGAATTCAAGGGAAAGTATGTTTGTAAATCCTGGATAAGAAAACTCAATTTTTAACTATATTTTTATTGCAGGGATTGTCAGAGCTCTTAAATAACAATTATTTATTTGGTGCTTTAAGATATTCGTTTAAGAATGCTTCTTAGACCATCCCATGACATTGATATTCTGTATAAGGCACCTTAGAAAAAAATTCCATTTATTCTTATTGCAATAGAAGACACGATGTTATAAATTCTTAGAGGAAGTTTGTATTAACATCACACTCTGAACTTGAAATTGTTTGAAAACAATCAGTTTTTTCCTATAATGCTGTGTTATTATAGGCACAGGTGGCTCTTTCCCAGAGCTCTGTTAGGAGATGGAACTCATCCCTTATCTATCCACTTATTCCACTCATGAATGTCCTCTAATATAAATGGCCCTAATTGTGTCTTGCATGAGTTGGCAAGTGTTCACTCTGTCTTTATGTTTTGGCTTATTTGTGGAGAATTGATATTTAGCCTCTTAAAAGTTTGGTACATTTCACCAAAGCAGCATCTGGGCATGGAATTTTCTGTGTTAGAAGGTTGCTAACTGCAGATTCAAGTTCTCTAATAGGTAGAAGGCTCTTCAGGTGGTCTGTTTTTTCTTATTGTTGCTGTGAATGTTCCCAGTGCATGCAGCATGGTCCTCACATTCCTCTAGCTTTGCCCAGTGTTCCAGGCGTGGGCTAATGAGTCAGAGAGTGTTTCTCAGTGCTACCTCACTATCAGCCTGAGCTCTTCCCTTTGTTCCTGTGCCACAGATGAGGTCCCTTTCCATGATTTCCATACTCCCTCAGGAGTAGAGCACTGTATGTGTTACTTGAACCCTGCAAGTATGGTGGTGGGAACTGGTGGATATATTCTAACTGTGCTAGTTCAGCCTCAAACTTAGGCAGGTGTTGTGTTCTTGGGTCTTGAAAGCGGAGCCTTTTTAGTGAGTCTGCTCCTCCCCTGGTACAGCAGGAGGCTTCTGATGCACCTGCCTTACTAGGTGAGTTGTCGCTCCCACCTTCTAGTAGTTGCTGCTCCCCTCTAGCAGGTGCTCCCCTCTCCGTGATGGAGTCCTTCTCTCAGACTTTCTCAGGTACCTGTTCCAAAACCCCAAGTGGGTATGAATTCCCCTTTGTGTCATACAGATGATTCCCAGCCGTTCTGCATTCTGATAAGGCGCACACTCAGCTTTAGGGAATTAGTTTAAATATTTTCGTAAGTTCTCTTTATTGGCTCGCATGGCACCTGGCTCTACCCTTGGTAAGCACACAATCCTGTTACACCTTTCTTTGGAGTTGCTTGTCTTTCCTTAGATTTTTGGGTTAATTTGTTGTTCTGTGATTTCAACTCTGTATCAGGTCCAAGAAAATTGTGACTTTTAAAATTATATGGCATATTTTTATATTTTTGAGTGATGCTCTTTCCAACTTTCTATATTCCAAATGAAAACATAAGTCCTGGCAGGAATTTTAAATCATGTTGTAAACTCTGAGTCAAAGGATATCTTTGTGTACATTCTTAGTTTTCTACAGCTATTGTTTCTCAGAGCATGGACTGTGGACCACTGAATCATAGATATCTAATATGATTGATGAAAAGCAAATGTTATGGGATCCACCAAAAAGTTTGGGATCTGATAGACTTACAGTGGGTCTGAGCAACTGTATTTTAAGAGGCTTCAAGCTTTCTAACTTTTGAAAACTATCATTCTAGGAAGTTGATTATTAATCAAATTAGTTGATTGTCTGAGAAAGTGGGATAATCTTTAAGAAGTGATATGGCTGAATGCAGAATTGGCTAACCCAAAACTGAATACAAGCCCTCCTCCAACACACACACACACACACACCTCTGGCTTGACATCATCTAGAGAGAACTTTGTTTAATTATCTATCTGATATTCCTGATTTCCTATTTTTTGGGGACTGTTTTCTGACTTTCTTAACTCTGTAGCCTTGGCTGATGATATATTTTCTACTTTTATCATAGCACCTGTCACACTGATAAATCACAGTGCAATGTAACTAAATATATGTAGTGGTTAACAATGTAAACCTACTGCCAAACACCCTCAGTTCAGATCCTGGCTTGACCATCTTGCAAACATAGGAAACCCAACTAATTTCTCTATACCTCAGTTTCCTTATTTGTAAAATGAGGACATTAATATTACAAATCTTGTCAAGTTAGCATGAGAATTTAATGGATTAATGTCTGTAAAGAACTCAGAAGGGACTGAGAATGTACACATTATGTAAGTGTTAGATGCTATTATACTGAAAAGAAACTTAAATGTCTGAATCGGTTTTATCAAATAGAGCAAAATGTTTCTCCCATACTCTGATACTCATGTATTATAAAACCCATTATTCACTCTGTGATAGGGAGAAGCTGTAGTATATTTCAAAATTTGGTAAGAATAAACTGAGTAAGCTTAATTAATAATCTTACTCCCCTCCCTCAAGTCCCATGGGGAGACTTCCTGGGGAGTCTTTCTAAAGAAGTCATGTGTTCTTTTATGTTCCTCCATGTGTAAGTCTTCTGTTTTGATCAGAAACATAAGCCTAACTCTGGGGTTTAGTCAGAGTGTTCACTGACTCTCAACCCAGACTCCGAAAGTACCTTCATCCCTAATAAACATATCTTGAACTCACCTCTATCATGCCATTTTTAAATCTCAATCTTTTCAGAAATCATATGGGAAAGAAAGGATATATTTATTGTCTGCACCTCTGAAACTGGAAACTGATTACAAACCTTGCCTTACACATTTCTGTGACCCTGTGAGTTCTGGTCACTAATTAAAACATTGGCTAAATGGACCTAAACTGAGGGTGGTTATGGAAGATGGAATTAAGAGTAGCAACAATGTTGACACCTAAGCCTGTGAGAAGCTGTGTTCCTGAGAGTCCCAATCAATGGTTTAGTTACATATGGTATCATCATTAGATTATAGGAAAATCACAGCTTTAGAGCTAAACAGATGTCAAATCCTAGCTCCTCTACTCACTAGTCCATTGCATATGAGCTTGTTGAGCTATTTGTCATAAAATATTTATGATAATTAGCTCTAAAAATTGTGAGGGTTAAGTGATCATGCATACAAAGCACTCAATAAAGAGCTTAGAATGTAGTAAATGCTTAACAAATGTTGATCCTCTTTACACTTTTACTTGAAGGGTGAAATACTTAAGTAAATTATTTTCAACTAATTTTTCTGAGCCTCAATTTGCACAGCTGCAGCTCAGTTTTAACTGCATCTAAGAATTCCTACCCTCACTAAAGTTTGCCTTCTATAGCATTTCATTTAAACAAAAGACTACAACATGTAGTTTTTTTGTGTCTGACTTTTATCATTTAGTATAATGCGAGATTTATCTAAGTAGAACTACAGAACATCAAAGAAAGCAATAGGATTTAATGGCAGTCAGCAAGAAAAGATAATTACCTACAAATTAATGACAACTTGTCCAAGAACAGATTTTTTCAAAGTAATAACAGATTCCAGAAGAATGTAAGACAATGACTTCAAAAGGATAAGAAGATGTATTAACTGGAGAATGGAATCATGTAGCTAGAAAAGTGTCATCTTAGAAAGGGGTGAAATAAAGAAAACTTTGGATGAATAGATAACAATGAAGCTAACACCAGGAGACTCTCACTAAGAAGGTGGTGGAGAGGTACCTGAGAAAGGACATTTATTTAGTCAAGAAGGAAGGACTGGGGCAAAAGAGGGAAATTTTTAAATCTGGTAGTAAGTTAAATGGTAAACCAAAGATATGTGACAATATATCTATTGATTTTAAATATTTCTTGTTTTTAGCCTCAGATGATTCTTCATAGCTTTATGTTTGTTTTGTGTTTTTTTAGAAAACAATATTTTAATATTTCAATAGAGTCCTACGTGGTAATATATCTTCCTCGGTGTACTGATTTTTACAACATAGATGTTATCTTTGGATGAGTTACTCCCCACAGAAAAACCCCACCCTCTGACCAGTAAAAGAGGATCTTGATGAAGAAGGCACACATTCCAAGATAGATAAAGTTCATTCATATATTACTCAACAAAATTAATTTAGTTCAGAGGCTTTGAAAACCTGAAAAATTTAAGAAACCTGTTTCGTATCTTCTTGGTCCTTACCCCATAGATGATAGGGTTCACCATGGGTGGGATCAGAAGATAGATGTTGGCCACAAATATGTGGATGTGAGGAGCCACATGGTGCCCAAACCTGTGGGTGAAAAAAGAAAAGAAGGCTGGAGTATAGGAAACTAAAATAACACAGATATGGGAGCCACAGGTGCCCAGCGTCTTGAGTCGAGCATCCTTGGATGGGAGATGGAAGACAGTGTGGAGTATGAGGACATAAGAACAGATGATCAATATGAAGTCTACCCCTCCTGTAAGGAAGGCAACAATGAGGCTGTAGGCTCTGCGGATCCTTGTATCAGCACAGGCAATCTTGATGAGGGCCATGAACTCACAGTAGGTGTGGGAAATGATATTGGTTCTGCAGTAGGGGAGCCAGCGGAGCAGGAAGGGGTGAGGACTAAGCAGTGCCATGCCCCGGAATACGATAGCCAGGCCCATCCCCCCAATTACAGTATGTGTCAGAATAGCTGAGTGTCTCAATGGTTTACAAACAGCTACATAGCGGTCAAAAGCCATGGCTAGGAAGAAGCCAGACTCCATGGAGGAGCAAGAGTGAATCAGGAACACTTGGGTGAGGCAGGCTTCGAAGCGGATCTCTCCATCATGGAACCAGAAGAGGCTGAGAAGTTTGGGCACAGCTGTAGTACACACAATAAGGTCAGCCACAGCCAGCATGCAGAGGAAGAGGTACATTGGCTCTTGGAGGCTGGAGTCTGTCTTGATGATAAACAGAAGAGAGCAGTTTCCCAGTAGGGCCAAAAGGTAGACCACACAGAAGGGGATGGAGACCCAGATATGCGCAGCCTCCAGTCCAGGAATGCCAATGAGAATGAAGGTTGATGGATAGACATCAGTCTTATTGTATGCTGACATAACAATCATCGAATATTTTAACTTTCTCTTCATAGATTTTCCTCTAAAGCAAACAAATAATAGCATAAATTTTGAAATCTCTGCTGGGTTAAGTAAGCCAAAATGCAAGGAATTTCAGTTCATGGAGTAATTACAATGTCTGTATATATTTAGATAGAAATTATCTCATCTGTGTTTCAGATATTATTTCAGAGTTATAATTTGCAACAGGGTTGATCTATACATGCTATATGAGGGAAAACAGCTAAACACCAAAAATTGGAATGAAATCTATGAAAATCCAAAACCTTGTATCCAATGAGAAGAAAGTGCCATCAGGTAAAAACTGAAGAATGTGTAAGTCACAGGTTTGGAGGACTCAGTAAGAAATAGCAGACTTGTAAGACACAAATTAGAATGAGATGGGAGGGATGATAGGACGTTCTGAATAGAATATAGATTTCCTTCTTTTTAAGGTTTTAGTCATAACAGTTTTGGGATGTGGCAGTTTACAGGGTTTAGCTTTGAGACTGGAATTCCAAAATTTGTTTCATGGTGTGGAATGACCAGAACGAGATTCTTTCACATGAACATGGGACTCCTTTGGGATGATGATGGGAGTGGGCCTGATGACAGAGTGTCGGCAAGTAAACAGCTTCTTGACTCTCCACTGGCCCCAGAATTCATGTTTGCTCCTGATCTTAGCAGGCAAGAATTATATTATAATTATAAACTCTGTTCTGAGCTCCATTCACTTTTTACATGTATCCTCTTAGTCAACCAACTTTGTGAGTTGCTGTTTAAGTTCACCCACAGGCAGTCTACCTCCTCCAAGTTTTCCTTCATAATTTTTCATTTGCACTGCATACTTCCCCTGCATTAGCTGATCCCATACATTCAGCATCCCAGCCCATACTGTGATTTGCTGATTTTGCTTGTTCCATTTCTTAAGACAATTAGAACATTTTGAAAGTCATACTGCTTCCCTAATGGACTCTTTTTCATTTTGTTATTTTTAGACACACAGTTGATACTGTTTCAGAGCCACTCCTTTTATTCTACCCACTATTGTAGATATTTGCAGATAATGGAGTCTTTGTGATCAGGAAAAATAACCCTTAATTCAGTGTGCATTGAAATAGGATTTGAGTATATATTGCAGAGTGGACATCAATACTGATTTACAATGATGACATGTATTTTTACCTTTTAATTTCTTGTTGAAGTTTTAGGCCCAAAATTTCTGCTTCCTTTGGCTATTTGGCCTTCAAGTTCCCTAGGGATGGTTGTTCTCTTTTGAGCATGTAAACAGCTGGATACATAGTTCAGAGAACTTTGGAAAACCTTCTGAATTTCTTTCTGAATCATGATACAAATTGGGATGTAAGAGGAATGCAGGGAAACAAGATTACTGGGAATTTATGTAATAATGCAATAGGTAAATTTTTATAGAAGCTTAAAGTGAGTCAGTTGTTTTCTTGAGAACATTCATGTATTACCTCATAAATTCTATCCCCGTTTTAAGGAGAATTTAAGTAAATTCTGTAAGTTTAAACAGCTGCTGATAGACTTGGTTTCTAGCCTGCACACTGATTCTAGGGCCCCATTCTTAACTGTTGTGATAAATTGCCCTACTAATGTGAAGTCTACTTCAAAGAGGTGCAGGATGGTTCTGTATCTAACATTAAAAAATGCCATCATCATTACTTTGATTATGAATACTGAGTGAAAAGCCACTGTATTTTAAAATTCCGTAAAGGAGCTGGACTGAATCTAAGCCTTTCTCTTCCAAATGAACCCTCCTGCAGTGCACTTCACTCTCAGCCAATGAGCTCCTACCTCAGAGAGAAAATTACCATTTGTTATCAGAGAAAAGCTCCCCCAATCTTACCCTGCCCCACTATTACATTTATGTATACATCCACTGAGATAACGCATTTCTACATACTTTCTTTTTTTTGTCCTAAAATGAATCTTTATAACCATTTTTCTATATTCTCCAGTCCATCAGTATTCTCATTTTTCTCATACTCTTTAACCTAACTTTCACTCTATTTGCTCTATCCCATAGCACAATTTAAATATGTTTTACCAATCACATAAACTAGATCTTATCCTTACTTGCACTTAGGAAATCAAAAATTAAAATGAATATGATACAATTCATGCATTACATTTTTAAGCAACAGAGTACCAAGATTGTTGATAACAAGTGTTAATGAGGTTTGGGTTAAAATCATTATGCACAACTGATTGGAGAAAATCAAACTACCTTTTAGAGGAAAATCATACAGTAGCCATTACTACTAAAAAAAAAAGGCAGAACATTTTAACTACTTGCCATCCTAGGGAGTAATGTTCACATGGAAGTAGATACAGTGATTCTTATTGCAAAACTGTCAATAATATAATAAAAATTGAAGGATTAAAAAATTTTGGACATCCAAAATGGCTAAAGGTACTATTAAGTTTAAAAATCTGTGACATGCATATTTTTATTATGGAATACTCAGAAGTGCTTACAGTAAAGTAGATTTATATAAATTGACATAGAAAAACATCCAAATGAGAAAATGAAGCAGAAATTTGATTTTTCCATTAATATTGAAACACATGCAAAAATAAAACATATATTCATGTGTACAGGTGTGTGTGTATACATAATAAACACATTTATACTGAGAATTTTATAAACACAGGAAACAATCTAAATACATACACACCCAACTTAGGAGAGTCTAAAATAGATGGATGGAAAGGAATACAGATAGTATAACTTAGCTGTATCACTATGGTTCAACTTTTTTAACAGTGCCAACTTATTCTATATATTCATGTGCTACCTGTATAGTTTAAGGTAAGCAAATAATGCAGAATTATAATTCTATTCATCAGAAACAAATGAAAACTAAGAAATTGCAAATGAGATGTGGCCTTCCATGTCTTGTTAAATATTGGTAAATTTTTCAACCTCTTGAAATACCTTTTCCCATATTTCTCTGCATAGAGAATTGGTCATCTGTTCAATTCATGAAGGAAGTAATGCCTCACACATAAAAACCTTCAGTAACTTGGTTGGAACTGAAGACTCTATTCACCTCTCAGCTCCTCCGAGATTATTTTTCTGGGAACTTCTTTGAACCATCATTGACACCCCTCGTCAGCATCCCCATGGTATGTGCACTTACCTGCCTTCTTTCTCTTGTCAGATAGTATTTTATATTTTTGCTTATCTATCTCTTCTATTATATTACAAATTCTTATTTAGAAAAGGCCTTGTATTTTTATATATTTGCTTGGGAAAGGGAGAAGATAACAGGGTGTTATTATTTTTCTGGTAAATAATTTCCACATAAATTGAAGACAACCAGTGGAAGTCACTATAAATTTATTATAGCCCACACTATCCCCAAATGCTGTGGTGCATTAGCAGTTTCCTAATTATAATACTGAATCTTTCAGACATACCCAGGGATTTATCTCCAACAAAATGGATCTCTGTCAGCATTTTGTTCCTTGTCTGACTATAAAATGGAGGAAAAAAAAGGGAATGGAGAGAAAGAAACTCACATACATTTTTGGGGAGGAATAAAATAAAAAATCTATAACATCTTTTGGCTAAATTCTACATCTATATCCATCTCTTTACAAAAATAAAACAAATCAACATGAATTGGCATATATTAGGTACTGTATTATTCACATTGCAGGCATTATCCCATTTAGCCCATGAGGGAGTTTCTGGGTAGATAATCACACTTGTAACACAAATGTTTAAAAAGCAAGCTAAGAATGTTCATTTAAGTTCCCCAAAGCTATGAATTCCAGGAGCTGGAATTTGAATCCAACTACATTACAAAGTTTGTAATCTTTACACTAACCCTTAGGAGATGAGTACTCCACAGGGTTTTGCAAATGTAAAATGGTAGTGCATTTAAGACTGCTTTAAGTAGCATCATATTGCCCAAATATCATAGATCTGCTTAGAGTACAGGACTGATACACCTGTACTCCCATCCTTTCCTTCTTCAGCTTGCCTCTGATGGACTGAACCAAGCAGAGACGCTCATGCATAAATTTATTCTCAAGGAAAGTTGCAGCCTCATCCCTACCAATAACTGAATAAAACAAAGGCAGTTTTTATAGGGACCACAAACCCAAATGGGCTCACTTGCTCCAGGAAGTCTTACACAAGCCTGTTTTTGAGCCTATCTGCTCTGACTAGAGCTTGAAACCTTCTTTGGGGATACTACCTACCAAGCTAGAGTGTCCATGAAGGAGAGTGGCTGCATGTTGCCTCACCTCACCAGGTGTTCTGTGGGAGGGGGATCGGAGCCTACCTGGTCTGAGGAAGACCGGTTCTCTTAAGAGTGACAGCTTTCCAAAGGAGCTCAGTTATAGGCATGTCTCGGGCTCCCATGGGCCTGTAGGGGGAGTAGGCTCTCTGTGGTGTCAGAGAAAGAAGCCATTGCAAGCTGATGATTTGAGTTGAGAACTCAGGGCTTGAGTCTCAGAATTGTCGGTTCTTAAATTATCATACATATGTATCCAAAAAGGAAAGACATTGTCTAAGTCCTTCATTTAAAATAATGCCATAATAATGAAGAAAATAATAATAATAATGAAGAAAAACTAACATCAACTGTGTCACCTTGATATTTGGTTTAATTTTATTCCATGATTTTTATATTATATGATTTTGAATATTTAAATATTAGGCTTTATAAGTTGATATCATAATCTAAGTTTCATGTTGTGATGTATACCTTATATTTTAATAATTCATCAGAATTTCATAGAAAATTTATTTAATTATATGAAATAAAGTGGGATTTGGTGAAAACTGACTTGCATCTCAACACTAATGTGGAAAATCTGACATCTTTAAACAGTCAAACCTTTCAGCCATCTAGATTAACTGTGCTTTTACAAGTATTCCAGAGCCCTTTGAGGGTGTTTAACAATTTTTAAATCATTTTTGTGCCAATTTCACCAAGTTTTAATTGTATAATTTGGAATTTTGTTTTTATATTTAATTACAATTGACCCTTGAATGATCTGAAAGTTAGACACACTGATCCCCATGACATGGAACATCAATGTATAACTTTTGACTCCCCCAAAACTTAACTACTAATAGCCTAGTGTATTTAAAATGGGTCAATTAACTTCAGATGCAACAGAGTAGAAAAGTGGAACAGAAATGGGGTGGTTTGTGTAAGATCCAACAGAGAAAGAGAGCAAGCAGGGTGTGAATTAGCTGCTCTACTGGCCTCTGCCAGAACTGACCTGTGCCTGCAGGGGGAGCGGGCCCCAGCTGGGAGGGGAGCTGACACAACCCTCTCCCTGGCTTTGCTTCCCATATACCCACGTCTGGATAATACCCTGATTGTCTTACAGAAACTGTGATCATAATCAGTTTTGTTCCTCTGGAATCCTCCAATGATACAATTTGATAAGACACTTTTAACTACAAAACAATTGCATATAATGAATGAATGAATGTTTTGAAAATATTCTATCAGATGCCTTAAATAAGGTACATGAGAATATATAAGAACAGTTTAGGTAACTGAAAATAAGAAACTCGGTTTCCTCAGAATATAATTTCTATCTAGTCTTCAACATGTTTGCCATGTGTCTTAAACTCTTAAAATCATGACTGCCTCAGATTTACAATGAGGAGATATTATCTCTTATTCAGACAGATGTAAGGTTTATGTGTTGTTACATATATGTGTGCAGGAGGGGGAGCTGTTTATATATGACATGAGTAAGACATGCATTATCTTTTCCTTATTTCCATTCTCTTTCCATTTCAGCTTACTTAGCCCCCCTATAATGATGTCAAATATAATATATACTATGTAATATATGTACATTATATGTACACACACAACATACTAATACACAGCTAATTTGTTGAGATTTTATAAAAACTTGATTGTTTCAAAATTATTAAGGGGAATTGAAAAATAATTTTTTTCCCCTAGCTCATTACAAATTGCGTCCATATTTTTCATGTATATGTTTAGCATTACCTCTTAGTCTTTAAAACAGGAATTGTTAAATGTGGAAATAATTCTCAACATAATTTTTTTTTCTCTTCCTCCATGTGTAATGTGAGGAAAGTTATCTCCACAATCTTTTGTCTTCTCAGCTCATATTCTCCCAATCTTAGTCATATGTTCCTCTTCCTAACTTTCCTTATTCTAATTTCTTGCATCAGCTATGTGATAACACCATCTCTGAAGTGCCTTTATTATCAGCTATTTCAAGTCTTCCAGATGAGTTAATTTTATTTCTTAAATAGCTCTTAGGTATTTTCCTTTCTGTCTCTGATGCTACCATCTTGTTTAGTATTTCTAATGACCAGTGAAATTGTATGTGGACTTTTGCTGCATTCTCCATGACAAACACCTCTCCCAGCTTCAGTTTTCCTACTAAACATCCTTCTTGGTCTTTGCTTTGTAGAGATATGCCTATTCCTTGGTAAACTCCTTAAATCCAATTATAATACTTTATAAGAGTACTTTTCTCTCCCTTCCCCATTCACTAAATATTAATTTCACACCAATTTTCTGGCATTTGTATTTTAATTTTTAAAATCTACCATTCAAAAGCATCTCATTTCAGAAAAAGAAAAATATTGGTTCACATGGGAGTTAATTTCTGTTCATCAGCAAATTCTAGGGTAATTTCCCTCACACAAATACTCACTTTTCTTGTTTCCTGTGCACTTATGCTTAGTTCTTTTACTTACAACTTAATATTATGTACTACTAATAATAACATAACTTATAATAACTTATAATAATGTTATAATATTATTCCTTGTCCTCCAGACCATATGAAATTTGATACTCCTTTATCCATTTAGTAACTCACAGTGTGACTCACACAGCTACTCAATAAATGTTTGCTGAATAAATCAACCTAAGGAAGGATGGAAAACTCAAGTGCCTATTATTAGACATGTTCAAGAAAGTCAGCATTAGGTGTAATTATTGGTTTGCCTTATTGTTGCCAAAGAAATGATATAGAAACAGGTTGTAGAAAGATATTATATTGCATCAAGATTTGAATAAATGATTTAATTCTAAATATAGTGAGTAAATGTGCAGAGCACATCTTCCCAACCCAATCAATTTATTCATGAAATATGGAATATAAATTGGCAGATTATTTGTGACAAGTGGTTTTAACATTACATAACAATTGTCTTAAACATGTTTACAATCAGCATCCTGGCTAGGATGTCTGTTTGCAAGCAAAAGAAAATTGTAATATGAACTTACTTAAACTATAATGAAATACGTGATTTTACATAACAACAAGCCCAGTAGAAGGACAGGATCCAAAGTTGGTTCTTTCAGTGGCCCAAAGTGTAATTCAGTTTTTCTTTAGGTTCATAGGAATTTTCTTGCAACATGGACATTGGACTCTTCCTGTCATGACTGGTTGTCCAGAATTAGGCCTTATGCCTATTTTTAAACACACCAGTGATAAAGGGATTAGATTTACTATTACTGCTTTACAATAATTATCTTAAGTGAAATAAATAGTTAGTGTTCAAGATAATACCCAATTTATGAATTGACAATTTCTAAAGGCATAGTCTTCATTAACTGTAATTTACTTATTAAACAAATAATAATAAAGAGCATACACAATGACAGGTATCTGAGGATGAAGATGCAAATGTAATAAGATAAATATGGTTCCTCTAATAAACAAAAACTTACTGTGTAAACTTACAGAGAGTTACATATAATTACAGTTATGTACTTATTAGTACCATATACATAGTACTACTTGCAATTGTAAAATATTAGGGAAATATGTAGTAATGGGGGATGATTAAGTGAGCATATATTATATGCATTAATAAAATTTGATACAGAAAAGGTTTCAATATTTTATGTTGAGTGAAAATCGAAAAGTATAGTCACAATTCTTTTTTGAACAAATACATGGGAAAACATTTTAGTTCTTAGTGATTTTTTACAAACATATATGTATTTTGTTTTTATTTATATATTTTTTATTTTTCAAATTGACTAAAATGAGAGGTATCATTTTAAGATAAAAATTATAAAAGTAAAATTAAGTGTAAGTATCAAACTGAAGTTGACTGCTGAGGAGTAAAAGTGGTGTAATTTAATGAAACAGTATTTGTCTTATGAATTTTACAATCTGGTGTATAAAATTCAATCACAATTTCCTTAATAAGGTTTCCATTGAGTCTCCTTCCTCTGTTATTCTCAAGCCCCATATTTCTGTTTTCTTCCTGGTAATTTTTTTTTTGTAAAGGGAAAATAAATATCTTTGCCTTTCACTTAATTATTTTATCAATCCAATTATGACATTAAATGAACTATTTAATGGACTTCACCTCATTGCACTGCCAGTTCTCATCTGTTGCATATTTATGTAATCTATTTTTAAAAACTGGATTCCAAAGATATATTCAAACTCTCAGTCTTAGAGATCATGACATACTTGTCTGCTTCCTTTCCATCCTCTCTGTTCCCTGCCTCCATACTCCTCTGTCTCCCAACTTTTTAATTCCTCCCACTCTCTTTTTCTCCTCGCCACCTTCTCTTTTACTCAGTGCTCCATTTTTTTGAAACCTACATACATCCTTTAACATGTGTTTGCACGCACACAAATATCATGTGTCATCTGTAGGTTGGACTGTCACACACACACGCGTATGTATATGTATAAATGTATCATGCAAGCATACATTTATACCCACAATGTTGAGAGAATTTACAAAATAGAAACTATTTCTGGCATGTAACTTCTTCCAACATGGCCAGTTTTAAGTTACCAGCAGTTTAACAAACCAGATTCAAAATTCCTTAACCTTGAGAGCCTTTAACAAAAGGCTGTGACACCTTTACAATTGCACAATTAAGGCCATGGCTATTTAATCAATATGTATAAGCTATGAACACATAAAAATCCTTCCCCATTGAGAATGTAAATTGGAATGGAATATTATAATCTCAAACATAATTACCCTTTATCCTACATGCTAGTCTACTTTTTTCCTTTGAAATGACTTATTTTGTTCAAATCAAAAGTCATTTTTTCAACAAATATTTAATAAGAAACATTTCTCAGTATCTTGTGTCTGATACTAAGGTACATGTAAGGATTGGTGAGGGTTTGGGGATTTTGCTCTCTAGCAGATAAGGCATGTCAGCATTCCACTGTTTTATGTTCCAAATGGAAGAGGAAAGAGGGTACAGTCAAGCTGTACATAAAGATACATTGATTCCTCTAGGCATAGAATAACTGAGTACATTCTAGGAAAATAGAAAGAAAATATTATAAGCATTATATGTTTCATTTGGCTTCAGTGAATTTGCCATGTGCATTTTAACAAGACTCAATACAATCTGGTAGGTACACAGAAATCATTTTTTCTCCTGATGGTGCTGACACCTCTTGTGCCATTATGATTTTTTTCCATGTTTTCAGTCATCACTCATTTCTTGGCTTAAATACTCACTTCACCCCTTTTTATTCTCATCTTCTGATTCATGCAGATAGAGTATAGTTTTTTTTGGTCTTGTTTCCTGTCTCCAAAATTCCACACAATATCAGTCAAGTATGAAAATCTTAGGAACACAACATGATGTCTCTTAGGAAAACACTGTGATGTCTCTGCTTTTTGTTTTACAATATTTCTGTTAGGTTAATCCATTTTGTATGTCATTATAGTTCAGTTGTATTTGCTTGTTAGTGTTTTATTATGTGTTGTTTTATTTCTTCATAGATAGTATTTTCTTTAAGGAATAAACCCAATTAATTTATATATTCTCCTGTTGTTGGAGTTTGAGGTTTTTCCACTACTGTGATTAAAATCACTATGAACATTCTCGTGTATGTGTTTTGGTGAACATAAGCACTTATTTCCTTTAGATAATTACTCAGGAGTGATTTCTGGTTCACAGGGAATATTTTGAATAGACACATCCAGTTCCTAAACTAGTAAGTAGATGCTGTCTATCTTTATGGAAACTTGGAATTAGCAGTCCTATTTTCAGCCATACTGGATAGGTTGGAGAGTGTCTAACTGTGGTTTGAATTAGCATTTTCCTGATGAAAAAAGTGAGGAAAAAATTTTCTTATATTCATCAGATATTCTCTTCCTTTGAGGTACCAGATCAAGTTTTTGTCCTTACCTTTTATATTGAGTTGCTTGTCATTTCATTATAGATTTGTAGTAAATTCAACACACGATTTTAATGCATTAATAATATAAGTGCTTCAATTGATATATTCAACTGAAATATCATATTGCAGCCTGTGAATTTCCTGCTGGTTCACAACCTTAAGCTTTTATAAGCAGTGTTCTTGTATTTTTCTATGATTAAGTAGTATAATCTTTTTATTTTTTTATTCATTACATTGAAAAATACATTTGATTTGTTACTTTGTAATATTTGGACAAGACACATCTTTCCTTTCTTTGGCTTCCATATAGTTCATATCTCTAAATATACTTCATATTATTTTTTTATGTTAAATTAATGTTTATTAACTTACATTTAAAGCACTGTATGGAAAAGAAATGAGAGACTTTGTCTTATTTGATAGCCATGATATATTAATAAATTATTGATGACTGCTAAGACATGTATGTGGGAAGGGGAGATACAGGTATTTGTAATTAATACCCGAGACATGCATTGCTATAATATCTAAAAAAAAAGGATGCAAAATTCACCCAATAAGAGATTCTATTCACTTCATATAAAGGTCTGATATGATTAGTTTTATATCTTTGACTTCTGATTGACAGTACATGTTGGGGGAGGGGCCTGGAGTGGGGAGTGAAATGGAGGGGATGTCTTCCTCCACATCAGTCCTGTCCTGGGAGCAGATAATGGGATCTTTCTTAGGAGACTCTGAGGTATTAGTCCTGGTTCATACAGGGGATTTGCGTTGGCTTTGTTTTCAGACAGGCCCCCCTGTCTGAAGTATTCTGAGTATGATTAGTATAAAACTTCACTCCCTTTAGTAGATGCACAAGAGCTTTCCAGCCCTAGACCTGTTGGAGGTGAGTTTCTTATTACATGTGTAATGTGGATGGACAGTGATCAGACATTCTTGTCTAACAAGCAACAGACTACAAATAAATTTACTAAGCTAATATACACTGTCTCACTAGTGTAGAAAGATTTCCTGACTGAAAGAGGTCTTTACTATATTATGCTATGGCATCTTCAATTAAAAAAAAATCTATAAACGGAATTCAAGTGGTGGTATAAGTGATTATCTCCCCTTTCAGTGGTAATTGTGTATTATGAAATGTACCTCTTAAAAAATAAGTCATCATTGGCCCAGAGTGAAGTACAGGTTTATAAAGTTGATTACAAAGAGGGAAGCAGAGAAGTAAGAAGACAGGAGATGGACATTACCCACAGTCTTGCAGGATTTATGGGCTGGGATCTTTATTTTTTTCAATGCCATTAAAAAATATTTCTCAGAATTTGGACATTTGTCTCTCACTTTTCTTGGGAGTCAATTAGAGCTGAAATGACCTTCCTTCCTTCTTTCCTTCACTCCTTCCTTTGTTTCCTTCTCTTTTTTCTTTCCTTCCCTCTTTTCCTATACTCCTCTGTCCCTTCATTATTTTTTCAATTTTATTTCTGTCTTGTCGTGGCTTACTTTTTTCTTTATGAAGAAGAAATAAAGAAGAAAGAGATGGAGAGAGAGACTAGAGACAGCGCGCGCGCGCGCGCGAAAGAGAGAGAGAGAGAGAGAGAGAGAGAGAGAGAGAGAGAAACTACAGTGTGGTAAATTAGGAGTATGGATTTCTTAAGCCTGATGTTGGCCACATCATTGTCAGAGGAAACATGTCTTTACCGCTTTCAAAGCTTCTCTTTTTCACTACTCCCCCCAAATCTCTCACACACAGACAAGGAAAGGTAGAGTTATTGGATATCTTGGAATATTCCTGAGAATTTGGCAACAAGTAGAAACTTTGGGATTCTTTATTAGTTTAATTCCCATCAGAATACTATAGCAAAGGGATGCATTTCTCTCCTGGAAGTGATTTCCAGCTGCATTATTTCCCATCTTTGTGTAACTATTTTCATATCTGATGCATAGTACAGTGTGTCTGTGGGAATATATGAGAAGATATGAAAGGTGAATTAATGAAGTATATTTTCTAAATACATAGAACTGTAAAAACTGGTACTGAACAAACTGATTTAAGAAACCCTGCTGGGTTTTCTGTCATTCTACATGTTTAAGTACACCTATTTTCTTATATGTATTGTCATGTTCTGTGTGCAGTATCTGTGATTTTGTGTTGATGTGTTTAAGTAAGGTGTACTCTGTCTTTGAAGAAGGATGGTATCTCAGTGTAAACATAAGCCCCTTCATGTTTTTTAAATTCATTCCAGGTTTTTTATTAGAAGCAAATGAATGCAAGATATTAATGTCCAAAACCTCAGAGGGAGACTTTTCATAAAATTAATGTTCCTTCCACTTGAAGATAACTGCTCCATCTATGCCTACATCTGATTTTGAACTTGTTTTAGCATCAGCTTTTGTAATAAGAGAGAAGAAAAATAAAGATTAAAATTAAGCCTATTAGAGAAGTTTTGAGCTGTGCATTTATAACTCTTATTTTTCCTCCTAGAGGTGGTCAACTACCTCTCTCTTCTCATCAATGGCAAGATGTGCCAGACCAGCACTTCCACTTTCCACCCTGACACTTTTTTCTGACTGGCATCCCAGGGCTTGAGAATTCACATGGCTGGATCTCCCTGCCTTTTTGCTTCATTGACTTAGTGGCTCTGCTGGGCAATGCTACCGTTTCGTTGATCATCTGTCTGACCATACTCTGCGGGATCCTATGCTCCACTTTCTAGCCATCTTATCAGCCATAGATCCGGCCCTCTCCACATCCTCAGTGCCCCAAATGCTGGATATCTTCTGGTTTGATGCACATGAAATTGACTATGGAGCCTGTGTGGCCCAGATGTTTTCAATACACACCTTCACAAGAATGGAGTCTGCTGGTCTGCTGGCAATGGGTTTTGACTGCTTTGTGGCTATCTGTGTACCGCTCCAGTACACAACCATCCTGACACCCACAGTGCTAGTGGGCACTGCTGTGGGTATTATAATGTGCCCAGTCCTGCTCATGTTGCGCACTCTCTACCTAACCCACTATTTGCCCTTCTGCGAGGCTCGAATTATTGACCACTTCTACAGTGAGCACATGGGCATTGCCAAGCTGCCCTGTGCCAGCATTCAAATTAATGCCATTTATGGGCTTTTTGTGTCTTCTTTTCTTATTTTGGATGTGGCACTGGTTGGAATCTCTTATGCCTACATCCTCTGTGCAGGTTTCTGTCTCCCATCTCAAGATGCTCGTCACAAAGCCCTGAGCACATGTGGGTCACATGTTGGGGTATATGTGTTCTCTATACACCCTCTTTTTCTCCTTTCTCACCCATCGATTTGGCAAAAAAATTCCCCGTTATGTCCATATCCTCATTGCCAACCTCTACGTGGTTTTCCCACCTGCCCTCAATCCTATTATCTGTGGTGTGAGGACAAAGCAGATTTGTGAGTATGTGATTCATGCTTTCACCTCAAAGGAGGGTCTCTTGTTTCCTGAGTTTGTGAGGGTATGGGTAATGGAAAGAAGTTAACTTAGACTCTACTTTAGGTTGATTAACTTTTTAGATATCCCTCATATGAAAAGATCCTGCAGATCCTAAAAGAACAAACTTTGGAGAATGCCTTTTGGTCTTAAATCCCAATGTTTCATCTCCCTAGTGGTGTGGAGTGTTTATTCTTCTGAATGTAGGGTACCAGTGCAGTAGGGAAAAGCATCCCACTGGAAGCCCTTTCATTATTAACTGTGGAGATTTAGTGAACCTCCCACTATCTGTATTAAATCGTAGGACAGTATTAGAGCTAGACACAATTAGTTTATGTCAATTCCCTTGTTTTCTCTGAAAAAAATAACCAAATATGAAAGCAAAATGGAAAGATCTTGGTAAATTTCTCAGTTATAAATTTAAATGTATCTGATTACTCTGAGGACAATACTGGGATATCCAGTGAAGTTTTCAAAAGAGTCTTCATTTCTTCTATTTTTTTTTTTAGCACCGTCTTCCTTACTCTTCATAAAAAACCTATGGGCACTATGTGCCTTCACTGTACCACCTTCCTTTCTGGAGAAGGTTGAAGTAAAGCTCAGTGAAAACAATACTCTGTCAAAGATGGAAAATCTTGTTTATAAGAAAAGCTTGAACACACAGAATTCTAACAATGGGATTTCAAGTCATGTTTATTCAGCTTTTTTTCTGTGTGTGTGTGTGTGTGTGTGTGTGTGTGTGTGTGTGTTAAATGTATTTAGGCAAATTTCTATTTGTGTGGGCCATTTCTTCTCCGAAGGGTCTCTTTATTTGTGGAATGCCATATACATTCACCTTCTGGGACTTGAGGCTTTGCAAAAATAGATGAATCTCAGACAAGTTGAGGTGGAAAATAACTTTTCAGTCAGCTACTTTCACAGAAATTTGCTGAATATTCTTACAAGTGTATTTTGTGCAACCTTATAAGGACATTATCTCCACCACCATCAATGAAATGTTTTGATCAATCTTGAATTTGAGGTTGGCAGGAACTGATGTACATGTAAAAATAATGAAATAGAAACATAAGAATGGCTGCTCAAGAGCCTAGGAACCAATTTCCTGATAGCATGTACACCATCTGATGGTACAAAAATGACATATTTTGCAAAGTGTACAATTTTGCAATGTGACTAAATGTACTAGAACACATATCTTCAGGGTTTGTTAGTATGAAAGCTGTTATCTTTCATGCCAGGAGTATGGGCTATAGCCTTCAGTAAAAGCTTTCTGAAAGGAATTAATGGAAGGTGACATAAGGGATATCTAAATATTATCTGAAGAATTTATTTCCTGTGAACACCTTAAGCATATTAAATTTTCTTTTCTGTTAGATATAGGAAGATGCACATCATGAATTTTTGATAAACTCTTGTTAAAAGTGCATCCAATAGCATTCTTTCCAATGTTTTCCTTAATTTGGACATTGTGTTTCATTTTAAGCATAACTCAAATTTAATGATATTTAAGAATAAAGCACATAAAATAAAGACTGATTTTTCACAATAATAAAATATTTATTTTTATGAATTGATTTTAAGCCTCCATCCAAAATGTGACCCCACTTTTAATGCCACACAGGACTAGCAACATTATTACTCACAGAACTTAAATTCAGTGTCCTACCTTTAGAGGGAAAGCGATTTTCATTTGGCCTGACTGATAGGATTTGGATATGTTAACCTCTAAATAATGACATTTTCTATTAAAATGTGAAGGTCTACCTTACATTGCGTTCTAACATTGCGGTCATAATGCTCTTTGTCTCCAACCATCCCCTTTCCTTTGTTTCCATGCCCTACCACTAAAAGCCAATGCAGTGGAAATATATTTTAGTTGATATCTCACAGAAGGAAATTTACATTCTAAATATCTAAAAATCTCCACATTTATTAAATAAAGTGCATCACTATTTAATAATCTTCCCTCCCACCCAAAAAAAAATCAGGTCCTGATAGTTTCACTGGTGAATTCAAGCAGACAGCAAAAAGGAGGAAATTTTATCAGGTCTCTAAAATCACTTCCAGAACAAACACTACTTTGTCATTCATTTCATGGAGCCAGAAATACCCTAACACCAAAGCCAGTTAAAGATATTACTAAAAATATTAATACAGAACATGTCTCAATAATACCTCTTATGAACAGATGCAAAATCATCAATAAAACATTACAAAATTGAAGCTAATAATTTATAAAAATTGACCAAATTATATTTATTCCTGGCATGTAAAGTTGATTCAACATGCAAAAAGCAGTCCAAGTAACCTAGAACATCAGCCTAAGAAAAATCATATTGGTCTTATCATTAGTTAAAAAAAGTTTTACAGAAAAAAAAACAGCAACACATAGTTATAGAAACACGCAGCAAGGAAAAAATAGAGGAGAACTTCCTTAACTTGATTTAAAATAAAATGAAAACCTACAACTAAGATGTATTTAAATAAAACAAAAATAACCCAATCAAAAATTGAGTAAAAATATTTGCCCAGACACCTTACAAAGAAAATATACAGATGGAAAAAAAGCATTTGAAAAGATGCCTAACATATTTTTGCATTAAGGATTGCAAATTAAAAATATAATAAGATTCCACTATACACCTCTAAAAATTGCTAGAATTAAAAATACAAGCAATACCAAGAAAAGGTGAGGATGCAAAACAACAGAACCTTTCATTCATTTTTGGTGGGAATACAAAACAGCACAGACACTTTGGAAGAAAGTTTGACTATTTCTTATGAAGATAAGTACAGAATTACCATATGACCCAGCAATTACACTCAAAAGAATTTACCCAATTGGTTTGAAGACTATGTCCACACAAAAACTTGCACATGAATATTTATAGCAACTTTATTCATAATTGTCAAGAACTGGAAACAACAAAGATGCCTTTCAATAGGCACATAAATATTCAATCTGTGGTACATTCATTGTACATAATGCAATGGACATATTATTCAGCATTAATAAGAAATGATATGTCAAGCCATAAAAAGACAAGGATGAATCTTAAATGCATATTTCAACATGAAAGAAGCCAGCTTGAGAAGGTTTCACATTGTGTGACTCCAGTAAAATTATATTCTGGAAAAAGCAAAACTATACAGACACCAAACATCCAGGGTTACCAGGGGGAGATGTTGAATATGTGGAGCACATGGGAATTTTTAAATTGGTGAAATCATTCTACATGATACTGTAATGGTTCATGCATAGTACTGTACTTGACAAAACCCATAGAACTTTTTTGAGTTGAATAGTGACAAAAGATGACCTTAATGTATATAAATAAAAAATTATTTAGGAGTTCAGGGGATCCCAGGATAATGTAAAATGTGAAAAATACAATCTATTGCAAATGAAGGAAAAAAACTCACTGAGGTGTAACTTTGGAAATGAGTGGGGTCTGTGAGACTGAAGGAAAAAGAGCTATCCTAAGCACTGTCTTCTAGCAGATGAGTTTTTTTCCCCATGGAACTAGAGGGTAACAATTCCAACACAGCTACATAAGCATACAGTTATTGAACAATTATGTAAATGCATGGCATATGGTAAGGGCCAGGTTTCTCTTTGCTGGAGTGGGAGTTTACAGATAATCAGGAAACTAGAATAATTCATATGGTCATGGAGACATCACTATGTTTAGGTTTAGATAGACACTATATGCTAGATGCTAGCTAGCTACTCATATATATATGCACAGGTTAGCATACATGCATACATTTCCTTGCTTTGTTAGCTGAGAGGACCTTAAACCATTGACACCCCAGGAGCATAGGACACTGAGCATCCAGCAGTTTGTTTCTAATAGAATTACCCTATTAAAGAAACCAGTGACCCATGGAGAAATAACACACTGTGAGACTGGGGGAGGTGATATACAAGGTTAGCCTGTAGCAATGTGTGATGCCAGAAAGTAAGAAAGTGACCCCCATCCCTAACAAAAGAACACATAATTATGGGGATATGTCAAAGGGACACAGGAGCCAATGGAAAGAGGTCCCAATGGCCAAAACTGGACAATGTGACAGAATAAAGTAGTATTGGATTATGACAAAAGTCTAAAATAACTATCTGGGTTCTCACTGATACAGATAAATGACTGAATCTGTAAACAGATGGGAAAATACATATATCTTTCATGCAAAAAAAAAAATCTAAACAATTTATAAGGATACTCCACCCTCAAGGAGGTAGAGCACAGCTTCTTACTGTTAATTTGTGGGCTGCACATTGTCACCTCCTTCCAAAGAGGGAGCTTGGACATGGTGGAGAAAGAGAATCCCGACAAACACTACCTCAGCCAGCTGATGAAGTTCAACGTCAACAGATATAAGACATGTTCCTAGTTATGTACCTGTAGTTTATGTTGATATAAATGTCATTTTATCCCCTGATCATCCTACCCAAATCACAAAGCTCTAGTCTAATCACGGGAAAAATAATCAGACTAATCTCAATTGAGGAACATTTTACAAAAACCTGACCAGTACTCCTAAGAACTGTCAGGTCATCAAAACCAAGAAAAGCCTGACGAATTGCCACAGCCAGGAGAAGCCTAAGAGCCCTAACAAGACCTAAATAGTGAAAGCAATTTGGCAACTTGGAGGGGACCCCATAAGAGAAAAAGAACATTAGGTAAAACTAAGGGAATCTGAATAATGTGTCAACTTTAATAACATATGAACTTTAGTGGACATTGGCTCACATGTTGTGACAAATGACCATACTCATGTAAAATCTTAATGATGGGGGAATTAAGCGTGGTTTGTATAAGAACTCTCTGTCCTGTACTTGCATATTTCTGTAATTCATAAGGGTTCTAAAATTTTTTAAAAGTGTAAAGAAAAAAAAGTTAGCCAGAAATTATCTTACAGGCCTAGAAGAAAGAAACAGGACATGTTCTTTGAGATATCAAAAATCTTACTGTACTGTTGAAATTATTAAAGAAGACAACTGATAAATGAATAAACAAAAAAGATGAGTATGCTGAATAGAGAATCTGGAAACACACAGATCTATCGACACCTAACAGCACTGACACTGCCCATCCCAGTGTCACTGTCCAAAAATCCATGAATTCGACAAGTTTCCTGACCAGTCCCTGTTTCTGCAACCAAAAACCTGAGGTTCTAAGGTAGGTTACATTTATGGGGCTTGGGGAGATGGGTAAAGATTGTTAGAAAGCCCAGTTTACTAGTTTAAATGCATAATTGGGCTGAGGAATCCTACATAGCTTTTACTCAGTAATAGTGCTGATGTTCTGAAAGCCATTTGTCTAATTCATGTGTTTTGTTCTTCATTGGCAATAAATCTAAGCAAGGAAGATAATGTTGTTTATTGACTCCCCTGTAACTCCAAGAGTGAATTCTAGGAGATAGCTCCATGGTAACTCCAAACAGTATGAGCTTCAGTTGAGTATTCTAGCCTGGGAATATTAAGTGTTAGCTAAGTATACTAAATAATTATCAACAAACAGCTGCAAATCTCTTACTATATATCAAGAAGTGTTTAAGTTCTATACAAGTATTAGCTTTTTAAATCTTCACAACACTGTGTTTCCTTCTCTGTTCATTATAGAGAAGGAAACGGAGACAGAGTTTACATTTCTTGCTCAATCTCCTATGTCCGATTCAAACTTGTGCAGTCTGTCTCAAAGTCCATCCATTTAGCCCATCTCCCATATCTCACATTTCTTTCCCTAGACCTCTTTCTCTTTCCCAGTAACTTAAACCTTGTCTTATTTTATTGTTAATGAGAACCAGGAAGAAGAGATGATTTGTGTTCAAAACACTTGGTCTTTGTTTTATTAAATTATCTCTGCCACCTAAGTTCTAATGAATACTCCATTCCATGAAATGATGGATGTTAGTTGGGCTTCATTTTTTCATGATAGTATTTAAAGTTAAATTGTGTTAAGACTGGGGTGGGAGAGGGGAGGTAGGGAGGTAAGTTTTGGAGAAATTGACCACATAAGAGCAAGGTAAAGAACATGGTAATGAAAAAAATAAAAGCCAGAATGACTTGCCAAACCATAATATAAAATCACCCTAGATTTTCTGTGACCTAGATAGGTACATGGGGCCCATGGAAGGGACTCCAGAACTAGAGGGATCTTGAAAAGAAAGCAGGATGTAAGCCCTCCTCACATCCTCTGCTGCCTAGAGATGAACCAGTTCCCCGTGAGTCATCCCAAGCTCAGGAATCAGCACTCAGCATAAGATTTGTTTTTTTATTACCAATGATATTATGCTTCCTATTTATGAATCATCTATCTCAGTGCCCCTGGACGCTTCTGTTCACTAGAGAGTACTGTGGTTTGGAGACACTCCATTTTACGGGCAGTGTTTACAGTATAAATCCCCCCTTCAGTCAGAGGGGATGAACATGGAAACAAGCTGCGGCAGGTGAAGCCAGCTGACTCAGAACGCTTTTGTTGGTAAGTCTGGCCTTGGGCCTAGAAAGGATCCCTTAAGACAGGAACCATTTACTGTGGCTGATTCATTGAGATTTAAGTTAAAGAGATAAATTAGATGACAGGAATGAAGAAAAAAAGGAAGCTAGTTGAATATGGAAGGTATCAGTGAGCCCAGAGAGTAACAAGATAATAATTTACATAGACTCAGGAGTGTACATCAAAAGATCATATTGAATCTTATATATTTGGATTAGAGGTGCCTGTGGGTGTGCACAGATACAAATACATTTTTAACTTTTTGTATCTGTCTTTCTTTAAGTCTTTGTCATTCAAATTGTGGTTCTATGTTAACCTTCAGTCTTGTTTTCCTTGTCTTCCCCTGTCACCATCCTATAATTATCCTGTAGAACTTTTCCCAACTTTGGGTTTCACTCTGTCCTTCATTCAGCTCTCAAGATAAATACTCCACAATTCATGCTTTCATATAATATGGCGGTAAATGCCAAATCAGGAATCCTTAAATTTCCAAAGCTATTGTAAAAACCCTTTTAAAAGGCTTTACTAATCATTCACAAAATCAATTCCAAAGTTTTCCAAACATGTCTAGATCTATATATAGCCAGGATCTTTAAGCAATAATCTTATCTAAATTTCATTTCTATAAACTTTAAATTTTTTTTCTAATTGGAAGTTAACACATACACTGCAATGGCAATGTGACACTAATAAATAGAAAAAAATCAAATAATTTAGCACTTCTTATATTATTAGGCTTTCCTAATTTATGCTGGCCTGCTAATAATATATTATCCACATTTGTTTATAACTCCTGAATTAAATTTGTAAGATATTTGTATTTTATTTCAACATTATATATGGAGAAAGTGTTTTTAAAGAAATGAGGTCTACAGAATATTTATTGCCAGACAGCTTGAAAGAAAAATAATTACTATTTCAACAAGTTTTTTAGTTTCAGCTCAATCCATTATTTACATATCACAAAGTCAGTTTTGGCTACTTGAGTTCAAAGTTACAGTCACAGAAAGTCTTTTATATATTTCTGCCTCCAAATTACTGTCATTGGGTGTATACCATTGCTATTAATCACCATTTCTTCTTTGCAAATATGTTGTTTTTCCTCTACGTCCCCAAAACCATCACAACCTAGTCAGCTGAAAAGACTTTATCTACCTAACTAACTTACTACTCTTCCTATGAATAGGGTCAATGAAACAAAATATTTCTTCTCATATCATCTGGTAGTTTTGCACAATAATTGTGAAAATCATGGAAGCCTTCTGCATGAGAATTGGAGAATAAGTAGGGTTCCAAGAATCTCTGAACTTCTGGAGTCTCCAAAGACAGAAAATGTCTTATCTGGGTCAATTCTCCTTGTTTTTCTTCTCCTTTCCTATCTTACAGGGGACCATGGGCACAGGAAAATCCTCAGAATAACTTTAGTAACAATTGAGGAGGAGGAGGAGGGTATTTACTAAATACCAATCATTCTACCTTGACGTATTTCTTTTGTGAGTTGCTAATATGTACTTTAAAAAAAAGGTGCTTGGAACATATAAATGCAGCAAAGCAAAAGCTTTCCCACAAATAACTACAGTTGATGGAAGGGATAAAACACTATAAAACCTGAAACTACTACTTTACAGGATGGAATTAGTGCCCACATTTTATTTTGAGGATTCAAAGAATAAAAAAGGGCATTAAAGTGATGATATGAGATATTGAATCACACATCATTTTATTAAATTCACCCTATGTTTTTAATACATTCCAACTCATACTGTAATTGCTCATATACATTATCTTATCCTGCATCTGTTCCCATGTCAGATAAATTGAATCAGATTAACTTGGGATGCTTCATATAAATCATGAGATCTATCTCAAACTTAATCATTCAGAATTACCAGGATCAGGAATTAGAATCTTTATTTTTATCTAATATTCTACAGGTTATTAGGTAAAGTCAGGATTGAAAACCCCTGCTGTGTAATCCCTTTTTCAGTGTATTTATAGAAATGATAGGAGAGCTTCAGTTTACTTCCTAAATGTATTAACTTGTGATATGTTTGAAGAACAGTTCAACTGTGTACAAAACTGCCTCCTAGAGTGCAGCCAAATCTGAAGCATGCAATAAATCTGTGAAGTCTCTTTTTTCAATTACTATGCACAGTGCCAAGTAAATATTTGCCAGAAAATACAAGAAATAGGATAATGTTACACATTCATGAAATGTAATGGGTATTTTTGAAGGGTGGTCAGAATCTGACATAGAAGAATGAGGTAGAGTATGGGCATTATAGGGGAGGGAAAAGGATGGAGAAAATAGTGAAAAGTCATCATTTGCCATGTGATCCAAAAAATCAGTCGGTCTACCTTCTCAGAGGTGAGCCTTTGCTTTCTGGCCCTTCACTCTTCAGTGACCAGAAGTCTATCACATTTCTCTCTGTCTCAAATTTAATTTCATATGTCCTACTCTGAGAATATTTTCATTATTGTTTCATACATATCCCTTTGAATAAACTTGTTAAGTACTTAGGAAGCAGCCTGACATATTGTGACAAAAATGGGCTTTGAATCCAAAATCCTCATTCTGAAACTTTCTAGGCAAGTTACTAAGTGGTTATGTGACTCATCCGAGCCTTATTATCCTCTTCATTATAACTGCACCAATAATTACTACCTTTCTGGATTCTTATGAAGATGAAATAAAATAATGTATGCAAGTTATCTGGTACAAAGTTGTTTTAATATATGTTGGTGAAGTTTTAGAAAACTGAAAAAGCTATAAAAATTCATGAGACACTGTTCTGAGAACAAGGTCCAGCATGTCCTTTTGCTCATGATCTTTCCTAGAAAAATATCTGTTTGATGTACAGTTATTCATCTGGGACAGAGGCAAGGCAATTAATGCTCACTTGAAGACCACAGAAAACCTTTTTTATTTAACACACCATCATATAACTTCTAAAATTTAAGAGCCTGAAATGTTATCACCCAGTACTTTTATAGGTATTCCATTAAAGGCTTTTGCTGGCCAAAAACATTTGTGAAATGACCAGTTAAATAAAGTTGCTTTAGAAGAGAAGTGTATAATGTTGATGTACATTGTAAATATGTAATAGAAGAAAAAGAAAACTGTGCAGGAGTTTCCATCTTGATTTTGGCTATGAGAAAACATATTTTGAGGCAAAACAGGGGCATGAAATACATTACCTGCTCGCAGATTTATTGCATGCTTCACATTTGGGTGCACTCTAGCAGGCAGTTTTGTACACAACTGAACTGTTCTTCAAACATATCACAAGTTACAATCAATTGCAAAATCTAATGGTGAGACCATCTCAAGTATATCAATTATATCCACCATAAGTTGGGAACTCATTTCACATCATTCTTTAGGACTATTTTGATATTGAACAAAGAGAGGACATGGCATCATCAATGGCTGAAAATATAAACAGAAAGGAAATAATGATGAGCTGAGGAACTGTTAGGATGGTAGCAAAGAAGAAATGGGACTCATTTAATTTTTATAAAATAATTTCACACACTGAGAAAATTACTGAAAAAATACCAGACTACTAAAAATGGCTATCAGATTGGTGAGACATTGGGAAGAAATATGATCAATAATGGTGTATTTCCTGTAGGATATGAATAGCATAAGTTCAAATTATATTCAAGGCTTTGCAAATAGGGACATAAAATTCATGCTATTCACAAAAGAAACTCCACTTTCAAGAAAAAGTCAGCTTATGATATAGTCCATTGAGTAGTGAATGAAATAGGAGGAAATGGAAATAAACAATTTCAAAAATTTTACTTTTAAAAAAATTTAGGTTAAGTTTGGGTCAAGAATAAGGTGGCAAATATTGAAGAGATGGAGAAGGTGAAGATAAAAGCTAGAGAATGAGATGGGAAGAGAGGGAGAGAATAAGAGTGGGATATGCAGACTTGAGAGGAGATGATATCCAAAGCAGAAGTGGAAATCACATCAGGCTGGAGTCAAATTGCTTATAGAACTAAGTAAGGGAAAAGTAAAAAAGGATGAAAGTATCTCTTGCATGGTCATCTTAATTTCTGGGGAGACTTAAAGCATACATGTAAAAATAAGAGGCAGTGTGAGAAAATTACAGGTTTGACATAGTTACTAAAGCAAATGTGAAAGGGCACTAACTACAGGACACAGGAAGGATCTCCACGCACTTGGATGGCTTGCCTGAAGAGGCTTCCAGGGGCATGATTCTGTAATTTATGTTAATAATAATCCTCAGCAACCACAGCAACTGGAAGAATAGCCGTTGCAGAGTTTCAAGGCTGACTTTTGTGCAGATGGATTGACATGAATGAAGAGACTGGAGAATCAATGAAAGAGAATGCAGAGAGATGGGAAGAGATCTAGTTTAGAAAGCTGAAAAAGTATTAGGGAATAAATAATTTGAAAGAAAAGGAATGAACCAGGGGCCACAAATTGATGTGACCTAAGAACAGGAGTGACAGGAAAAATCCTTGAGAAGGCTAGAAAAACGTGAGGGGTGGTCTGACAGAGAGTTCCAATGGAGTTTAATAAAGTAAATCTGGGGGAGTTATATGGTAGTAGACTGAAGATCTAAGAGTGGGGAGAAAACCAAAAAGGACTGGGTATGAATAGCAGTTGAAGCCAATAAAAAATTTTGAATCAGAACTTCTTGTCATAGGATGTGAAATAGAAACAATGGTAATGATGCATAGATATTAGATTCACTTTATTTTAATGCAACTCAGGATGGCACTATTACTGTTTTGAATCTTTCTACACGAGTATTGACATTTTGACATTATCTCTTACCCCAGTATCATGATGAAAGCTTAACACTACATAAACTATTCAAATTTAAGTTCTTTACATTGTAACTCAGTCAGTCTTTGGCTGCTACTTCTGCTGTGAACCAAACCCTTACAATTTCAAAATTATCTCTTCAGCTATTCTCAACAATCAATTGTAAAATCTAATGGTGAGACCATCTCAAGTATATCAATTATATCCACCATAAGTTGGGATTTTATTCATTTCATACAGCCTACCTTAATTGCAATGGTGTTTCTGATGCAAAAGGTACAGGAGATGAAATATTGGCTTTTCCTACTAGGTTTGATAATTTTAAAAGGGCTTTGTGCAAATTCTACCTCCACAGGCTATAGAAATTGACTCTGAGGTAGCTGTTGCCCAGGCTAGAAAAGCAAATGAACTTGTTAAAATCCCAGAGAAAACATGTGTTTTATTATTTTAATTACTAAACTATAACATAACTTTCTTAGAAGTGTGTGTGTCTATGGGTACTCTTCTTTAGAAGGGTAACAATGTATGATTCATCTCTGTATACCAGTTACCTAGCCATCTGCCTGATCCTCTGATAACTATGATAAAAGTGAAAAGTAATAAATATGATTAGCTTGATTGAAATAAAATAAAATCAGTATATACTTCACTTTCAAAAAAGCCACACATATTTTGTGATGGGCTTGGTGATTAGAAAAGATTGAACATATTTTTGTATCATTCTGTAGGAAATCAGTAACACTGGACAAGAAAAGCTGGAGTCTCTCAGGGAAGGAGACATCCGATCTATGATTATGTGTGGCTGTTAAAGTACCACAGAATCATGGTGCCTCCTAATGACACACAGTTCCATCCCAACTTTTTTGCCCTGCTGGGAATTCCAGGGCTAGAATATGTGCACATGTGGATTGGTTTTCCATTTTGTGTTGTGTATTTGACCGCTCTACTGGGAAATATTACAATTCTTTCTGTGATTCAGACTGAACACAGTCTCCATCATCCCATGTTCTACTTCCTGGCTATTCTGTCATCTGTTGACCTGGGCCTGTCCACATCCACTGTTCCCAAGATGCTTGGAATATTCTGGTTCAACCTGAGAGAAGTCACCTTTGAAGGCTGCCTGATCCAGATGTTCTTCATTCACCTATGCACTGGCATGGAGTCTGCTGTGCTTCTGGCCATGGCCTATGATCGCTATGTGGCCATCTGTAACCCTCTTCACTACACATTGGTGCTGACAAATAAGGTGGTATCAGCTATAGCATCAATCATCCTCCTGAGATCCCTAGCCTTTGCAATCTCCTTTGTTCTGCTCATCCTAAGATTACCATTCTGTGGACACCGAGTCATCTCCCACACATACTGTGAGCACATGGGTATTGCTCGCCTGTCCTGTGCCAGCATAAAGGTCAATAACATATTTGGCTTATGTGCCATCTCCATCTTGGTATTGGACATCATAGCCATTGTCATCTCCTATGTCTACATCCTCCTTGCTGTCTTCCGCCTACCTTCCCAGGATGCTCGACTGAAGGCACTCAGTACTTGTGGCTCACATGTGTGTGTCATGTTGGCCTTCTACACTCCAGCATTTTTCTCCTTCATGACTCACCGATTTGGCCAAAATGTTCCTCAATACATTCACATTCTTTTGGCCAACTTTTATGTTGTCATCCCACCTGCTCTCAACCCTATTATTTATGGGGTCAGAACTAAGCAGATAAGAGAAAGGGTAATTATAACTTTCAGATATAAATTGTGAAATTTGATCTTCAGAGATTTGAGTAGGAGAAAATGGAACTTATTCTCTACTCTCAAAAATATAACACTAGAATGTTTGAGTAAGATGGTATTGTATATGCAGATGTATAAAGTGTTTTATTCATCTTAGAAAAAACAAACCAAAAGAAACAATAATAAATTTTAATATGACCCTAGTTCCTACCACATATCAGAAATGTCAGAAATTATGTGATATAAATATAGTGTTTATGTGAAAAAACACATGAAGTTGATAAAATTGACAAGAATAATAATAAAAAAGGACCCATATGAGCCAGTTTTCATGATTTTGTATTAACTTTAAATTCTTATAACTACAGTTACTATTATAATACTCATTATATAATAATATATATAACATATATTGTCTATATATAATGTTATTATATAATAACATTAATATATTGAGTTAAGCAGTATTTTCAAAGTTGGAAAAGAAACCATCTTATTTCTCAGTTGAGTAAACAAAAATGTACAACATGAATATATTCAAAAACTAAGGAACAAAAGTAAGTACATAATTTTTTTTTTACATAAATAGGTACAAGACACTACTATTGAGAAAAATTGGCTTCTTATATAGGGTATGGATGGGAAGAAACCCTACAATTCCATATGGCTTAAGAATCATATAGACACTATGAAAGAAGAGGTAATATGACTACTAATAACAGCATCTAACATTTCTTGACCCCTTACAAATACTCTAGAAACTATATTTGGTTCATCAGGTAGGTAAGTAACATACACACAGTTACACAATTATTATATAAAACAGAATTTTAAATAAGTTATTTAATTTCAGGGCAGTTTCCTTAACCTCTCTTGTTATGATTTAATACAGAAGCAGACTACAAAACAGGTCAGGAAAACATTTAGATGTCAACATGTTATACAACTTAAAATGGAATAATAAAGCAAAAAGCACTATCAATTCAGAAATGTGAGTGAAAAATGAGAATATGCATATCCGTATATTCATATGTATTATATACAATGCATATATATATATGCATACATCTCAAATATGAAGACCATTGTTTAAAACAATTATAGAAAATTAATGGATATAAAATATGGAAATGAAGATAAGCCCCATAAAAAATTGGTGTGACCAAGTGACAGAATACAAAAGGGATTCCTGACTCCCTAGATGCAGGTTTGAACCAAGATACTTCAGAATGCTTGACTCATGAGCTCAGATATTCTCAGTCCCTGAAGAGACTGACCCGGGATTTCCTACTTAGGGGAGCTATATCCTCTGCATAAAGCGCTCCTCTTGAGATTTCCTGCGGAGGAAAACCAGCCTGACACTGCAAGGAGAGGAAGGACGCTGTCCTTGGCAAGGTAGCCTAAATCATCATGCTTTATACTTATGTGAATTTGCCCATGAAAAGGCCCAGACATCAGCACAGTGGATACTGAGTAGTTTCTGGAAGTCATGACGGGTGGTACCACTTACAGGTATACTGCAGATGAAAGTCCAAGTTCCCTTTATTTCACTACCATCCTAGAGAGGGGCACCCTGCCACAGTATTGCACTTTCACTGCCAAAATGAGCCCGGATGAGTTACCAGAGTCCAGAACCATGAAAATCAAAGAGGCAGGCAGTAGAGTGACCTCTGAAATGGTAACTTATCTTACTAGCTGTAGGACCTTGGAGATGACTTTTGCACTTTAAGTTGCAAAGCAGGATGTCAATCCTTGCTCTTACTGTGTATTAACCTGTGTTCAAGGATCAGATTCTGTAAAGATGACACTGTTCTTCACAGTCTGAGTGATTTAAAAAATGCAAATTTGAGTTATAGAGTCCCACTTTGTTCTAATTGAGTCAACTTTAACCTACATATTCCATGTTTCAGAATGAAATTCAAGTAATTTGTGTATCTCAGAAAGAATGTCTTTCATAAAATGGGTGTCAGTGAAAGAGTCCTTAAAGTTTCACCATTTGTTCCTGACCTAAATGTGCAATGTATGCCTGGAATATTATGAAGATGGTTTGAAACAGTTTCTTAATCTAATTAGATTAAAGCCTAAACTTTCAAGGTAGATTGAATAGTAGGGACTCAGTTACATAGTCCCTAGAAGGGACCTAGAAAGTATCATTTTAGACTATTAGTAAGCTGTTGTGTTTTCCTTTTTAGAAAGTTAAACACTAGCACCAAGAGTCATATCTATGTATAATAATAATGACAGTTATTCCAGCTAATGTTACTAACAATCCAATGTGAAGGCATTTTGTTAGTCACTGCATATGCAATATCTTATTTTATTAGTGCTAGAGTAATATGAATTTGATATTCTGATTATCTCAACTTCTATAGATAAATAAAATAAGGTTTGGGGGATGATTTTTCTAAGAACATTAGTAAGTGGAGGAGTGAAGACATAAAGGTATGTTTCCCTGGCTTGAAACGGAGTGTCCCAGAACACCACACTAACTGATCCTTAATCAGGTATAATAGGCAGATGGCTTCTGATAAGGAAAGAAGAGACCGGAGTGAATTTGATACTGAGTGGACATCAGGTGGCATAACAGTCTAGTTAGAAGATCTGAGACCATGGAAATCATGAAGACTTTAAATGAATTCATACCTTTACAACTTGAGAAAAGGTGGGAGTGTGGGCACTGGTTCATCTGTAAGGCTAACATCTACCAATGGCTAGTGAATGTCAGGGGCACTCTGTTGAGGAGGTTTGGCACTGAACCTATCTAAGCTAAATAAAAAAAATAATATAATGAAGTATTATTGGTGTCTGCTTTAAACTTTAGATGTAGGGTGTTTTATTGCTTTGTATGCTGAATATTTATAACTCTGCATTAGAGCTACTATAATGAAAATACTGAAATAGGTTACTGTCTTCTAACAGTGGCAGAACCACAGATACGAAGGAGAAGATTGACTTTCCTTCTAGATGTTAAGACAGAAGATTTGACCAAGTGACCGCAAACATATAAATTTCACTACATTTCATGACACTTTTGGATTAAACTTTAAGTCACTGAAATTTCCTTTCACAAGCTTGTAATGCCTCTGAGTTTCTAATGGGCATCTACCCATCAATGGCATCATCTGCACAACAGAAAACAGGGTTAAGATGTGGTGTTAGAGGATGACAAGTTATACTGTCTACATTTTAATTCCAAGACCTTTTCCTAGTCAAAAATAGCTCTCTAAAATCCACTTGCTTTTACTTTGTGTACTATCCCCAAAGCAGCAAATTTTCATTGCTCTAGTTGTCAAAACCCACTGAAAACCTCAAGCTTTTCCTTCCTTCTGCCAGTCTCACCTCTTCCTGGCCCTGGGACCAGCTCTAAACCCAAATTCTAGTCAGGTGATCTGTGGTCCGAACTGTCAACTGCTTCCTTCTTATGCTTGAAAAGCAAACACACATCTCTTATTTTAGGGTCTGATTGCTAAACACTACAGGGAATCAGAAATTTTTAAAAATGAATATTTTATGGCTATACAAAATTGCTCCCATAATTTTCCTGGGTCCACAGATTTTAAATAACTGTATAATTTTCAATGGAAGATTTTTCTTCCTTTTTAACTTATAATTACTCCTTATTTCTATATTTACCTTACTAAAGACACTATTACCTAAAGGAAATTTAGTAATAGGGAGACAAACACATGGTTAATTGTTAATCGTACAACTTATGTTGATGAGTTATTTCTGCAAATTCTTTAGAATCTCTTAAGCTTACCAATGTTTGCTTGTAAATCTGGTATAATAACATCTACTCCATAGAGTTGTTTTGAAATTTGAGTGAGATATTCATAAAGCATTTAGTAAAGTGTTCAGTAACTTTTATATTTTTTGACATTTTGTTAGCATAAAGAATCAGTCAAAGCAGATAATAGCCATGCACATAGCTGAATTGGAGAAAAAATATACATCCTGAAGGCCATCTCAACTGATTAGGCCATCTCATTCCCAGTTGATTAGGACTCTGGCTTCCTAAAATAAGTTTTGAACTTTAAGAAAAGGGTAATATGAAATTTGACTGAATGTGTTGAGGAATATGAGAAATTTTGGTAGGGAATAAAAATATTGTACTACTAATAAAATAACTGATAAATTTAAGAAGTATCAGAGGGAATGATACAGTACATCCCAAGATACGACACTAGCATGTTGTATGACTATGTATTTCCCATCAAATTTGTCATTATTCAGAGTGATTTCAATCACCAATGAATTTGTTGCAAAAAATCATAAAGAATATATCATGGTTAACATTTGATTTAAAAATTGATGAATATGAATAAGAAAGAAAAATAGGAGTAAAAGCTAAATCCCATTTAAAGCAAAAATCATTACAGAATATTTGAACTTGTTAGTGTTCTATATTAACTGAGAGAGGTTAATTACTCTATCTTTAAAATAAGCTCCAAAATTAAATATTAAAGCAAATGATATTATACTTTAGATTATAAAATATTAAAGATGATGCTTTATCTAGATTTATATTTTATACTATGTTATTATGGAGCATTTCAAACATATACAAACTAAACAGATGCATAATGTTCTTACCATCCAGTTTCAAAACTGTAAACATTCTTTTTCTCTAAGCTTGGGTTTGATTTTTTAGGGTAAAATTTACATACATTCAAATACACAAAGTTTTTTGGTACATTTCGGGCCAATGTATATACCTAAATATCCTATATAACTACAAAGATACAGGATTTTTCTATCATCTCAAAAAATCCTCTGTGTTCTTCCCAGTCCATCCTGGACCCCTCTCACGGTACCTACACCGGCAGCCATTGAATAGATATTTTCAGCACCTAGTCTCTTTGTAGGCTCTAGAATGTATACATTTATGTACTCTTTAGTATTTATGTATTTAGTACTCTTTAGTAACTAGTAGCAATTGGTAGCTCAGTATAATGATTTAGATTCATCCACATAGTACATGTAAGTAGTTAATCCATCTTTATCACTGGGTAGGATTCCATGGCGTAAATCTTCCAGAATTGATTCATCTAGTCACTTGATGAGTATTTGTGCTGTTTCCACTGGGGTCAATTATGAATAAAGCTGCTGTGAACATTCTTGTACAAGTGTTTGCATGGACATATGCTTTCATTTGTCTGGAGAAAGCACCTTGAAGTTCAATTGTGAGTAATTTAGGAAAATCTGTTGCTCCACATCCTTGCCCAAATCTGGTATTGTTATGCTTTTTAATTTTGGCCATTTTAGTGGATGTGTAATAATATGCCATTATAGTTTTAATGTACAGTTCCTGATGCCTAATGATTCATTTTGAGAAGTTTAATGTCATTTGTATATTTGTCTTTGCCAAATGTCAGTTGGGTTTCTCTCCTTTTCTCATTGTTTTTCTCATTTTTTAGTTGTAAGCTTTTTTATATGTTCTTGACACAAATTCTTTTACAGAACTAAGGGTACTGTGAATATTATTTCCCAGTCTGTGACCTCTAAAGCTACTTTTTTTTGAGCAGTGAGAAAGCTTTATTTAAGGTAAAAAATACATACTCAAAGGGAGGGGAGTGCGGGCATGCTCAGAGAGGAGGCATGCTTAAAAGTTTAAGCTTCATGTCTTTGAAGGATTTCAATAACGGGGCAAAGGGCCAGGGGAACATCAACTTGACATGACCTCATGTCTATCTCCAGTGAGAGACTTTATGTCATGATCCATATTCAGTCCTCTAGATATTCTGTAAGATAAACTTAACACAAAGAATTTCTTGATCCTGTTCTTCTCCAAGGTAGTGGTTACTCTTAAGCAGTGAGGAAGTATCATTTGGGACTGCTTGTCCTGCCTTAACATAGGGTCAGTTGTTGGCTAATTACCATAAAGGATGTTAGGAATATTACCTAAGTCCATGGGTTTTAAAATGGAATCTTAGCCTTAAGGTGGAATCTCTCCTGTTCTCTCTTTTAGTTTTAAGGTATAATTGTTATATGATCTTATGTTCAGGTTTCACATGAGCAACATCGTGGTTACTACATTCCCCCCTATTATCAAGTCCCCACCGCATGCCCCATTTAAAGCTACTTTCTTAACAGTAAATTTAAAACTTTGATAACAATAACAGGCATTTTTATGGTTATTGTGTTTTCTGTTTTAGTAAGAAACCATTACTATCCACTGGGTTGCAAAGATATTCTCCTTCCTTTGATGCTATAGATGTTAGAACTTGAACATTACCTAGGTCAATTTTAGAAATGTAATTAATATTTGAATATGTTATGAGATTAGAATCAAGGTTTTATACTGGTCACTTTATAAAATGTAATTGAGCATGCAAAATGTATCTTTTTATTGTGGAATCTGGGATATATATCTATATCTAATCTATATCTATATCTATATCTATCTATATCAACTATATCATCTATATCTATATCTATACATATATAGAGATATAGATATACAAGATATTCCTATATTTATTTAAGAATAAGCTTACATTTCTTGGTATTTTACTGAAGCTGTTTTAAATTTATCGATCAATTTAAAAAGAATTGACATCTTAACATATTTCAGTCTTCTTAACCATGGATGTTATATACTTAAAAAAATTTTTTTAGGTCTTCTTAATTTCTGTCATGTGCTTATCTTTAAGTGCTTATTGTTAAGTACTCTTATGTGTTTGATGCTATTGTCAGTGTTATTGTGAATTTTATAAAACTTTAAAATTTTAATTTCTAATTGTTTGGTCATAGTTTGTAGAAAAAAGTAGTGATTCTTATACCTAGGTAATTAATAAGCTAAATGATTGATTGTAAATTCTTTGATTTTTCTGTATGTTTATGTTCCTTATGAATAGGAAAGTTTACTTCTTTCATTCCAACCTTGATGTCTTCTTATTTCTTTTTCTTTTGATGTAGTGGCCTTGTTAGAACCACCAGTAAATATTAAATATAATTGATGCTTGTTGCTGTTCTTCCTTTATTCCCATTCCTAGGGACAAACCTTTCAGTGTTTCAACATTTAGTGTGATATCAGCTGTAGATTTTTCACAGATCCCTTTCACCAAATTGAACAAATTACTTTGTTTTTTCCAATTAGCTGAAAGTATTTTTTGAAAATACATATATGGATGTTGAATTTCATTAATTTTTCTTTCTCTATTGAGATTATCATGTTGTTCACATGATTTATTTATGTAATGAGTTGCAAATTTTTTTACTGTAAAAGTAGAAAAATACTAATTATCATTTATCAGCCCAGCATAAAAGCACAGTCTCATTAAACAATAGATATAAACACAAGCAGATGAGCCTTACAAGTGGGTATCTTCCTGACCATCATACTCCAAATTTCTTCCCATTCCAATGCCTCACATTTTTTAAGAAAAATAACATTTTGAAGAGTTCCCTCTTATGTGTTCTCAAATAAGTAACCAAGGTAAATTGAAGATGTTGTATGAGCTCTGCTTACTGGAAGGGTTTCCAGTTAATGCTACCATATATAGATGAGCATTTCACAAAAGAATGAACTAAAGATCATGAATAACTAAACCACACTGTCACCAGAAAAGACATTTTAACTTCCACAATCCCCATGGAATATTAAATGGGATAGGTGATAGTTTGAATATCTCTCATAAGTAATTGTTCTCAAATTTTCTTCCATAATGCTCTTAAGAGTGTAACTGGTATAGTGATCTCCAACCACCATATATTCCTTGTGTCCCTCCAGAAATACTGAAGAAGAGAGGAGAGTGTTTTCCAAGAGTTCTCAGCAGGATGTCCTCTGTCAATGACACTGCCTCATATCCCTCCACCTTCCTTCTGCTGGGTGTACCTGGTTTGGAAGCTTTCCATATCTGGATTGCCTTCCCTTTCTTTGTTGTTTATTTGACAGCACTTGTGGGGAATGTCACAATCCTGTTTGTCATCAAGACTGAGCAGAATCTTCATCAACCCATGTTCTACTTTCTGGCTCTTCTTGCGTTCATTGATCTAGGCCTCTCCACTTCCACCATCCCTAAGATGCTGGCCATCTTCTGGTTAAATTTTAGGGAGATAAAATTTGAAGCCTGCCTCATCCAAATGTTCTTTATCCACACCTACACTGGTATGGAATCGGTTGTACTCCTGGCCATGGCAATTGACCGCTTCGTCGCCATCTGTTATCCACTGACATACACCACTGTCCTCACCAACAAGGTGGTCGCCACCATGACCTCTGTTGTGGTGGCGAGGCCAGTCCTCCTCGTCATCCCCTTCTGCCCTCTTCTTAAACGATTGCCCTTCTGCGGACATTACATTATTCCTCATACCTACTGTGAACATATGGGAATTGCCCGTCTTGCGTGTGCTAACATAAGAGTCAACATAATTTATGGCTTATTTACCATTTCTGCCTTGATCTTTGACCTGATCCTAATTGCCCTCTCCTATGTTCAGATCCTTCGAGCTGTGTTTCGCCTTCCTTCCAAGGATGCCAGACTCAAAGCACTTAGCACATGTGGTTCGCATGTCTGTGTCATCTTAGCCTTTTACACACCAGCATTTTTTTCCTTTATGACCCACCGATTTGGTAGAAATATTCCTCGCTACATTCACATTCTCCTGGCCAATCTGTATGTAGTTGTTCCTTCTTGTTTAAATCCAGTCATTTATGGGGTCAGGACCAAGCAAATTCGGGACCGAGTTGTAAGAATATTTGTAAAAATAGAGTGACCCAAATGTTGATAAATTCTTTCAGGCTAACCTCCAGTTTGTACATCTCTTAGAATGCCCCAAACAGAGATTACATAAAGGCCACTCAGGCATTTAGTCTCCTAAACTCATACTTAATGGTTCTGTTATGTAATTTCCACTTTGACTTTCAAGAGATTCAGTAGATTTGACTTCACTGAAGGTGAGAGAGGATTGTAGGGTGAAGTAAATTATGTGATGAAGTTCTTGAATGTGTAGTAATGATGATGCTTTCCATGTCAGGAGTAAAACTTATGAACAGGTTTGATAAAAAGGAAGATTCTGATAACATGAAATTCTTCAGGTTTTGGCACATGCATCAATATTTTGGAATCCATCCTTTAACTGTCTATTTATTTGACAATATTACTTTCATCTAGGAGATATCTTTAAATTTTACTTAGAGGGTTATTGCAATCTGCATATTATTTATTCCTCAATTCTGTCTCTGAAAGTGTCAAACTCTTTCCATGTTGTTAGTTCTACAAAGATACCAAAACCAGAAAGGAGCATTCATGAAAATGAAAATAGTTATCAAATTCCTTCATAAACTAAGTTGCAAAAATTATGCATATTGAAATCAATGATAATAACATGGTCATTTATCATGAATAAATAGCACATATCATAAATACAAAGGTATTTTTTGCATATTTCACAATTCTTTCAAACATTAGCAATAACATATGATCATATTAATAAATGCAGAAAAACATTTGATAAAACCCACCATGAATTCCTGATAATTTTAGAAAACTAGGAAGAGAAAGGAACTTCACTAGAATAGAGGAAATCTGTAAGAATCTGAGAGGCTATATCATACTTCATATTTTCACTCTACTGTCAGAAAAAATACAAGGCTCTCTGCTCTTATTGTGTTTATTCACTATTGTACTGAGAGATCTAACCAACGAATTAAGGCCAGTAAATGAAAATAAAAACAATTGATACTGCAAAGAAAAAATTAAACTCTACTTACTGATGGCACAGTTTTTCTATGCAGAAAAATCTTAAGTAACCTACTAAAAACTACTAAAACTAATATGTAAGCTTAGTGACTTTAGTGACTGCAAGGTTAATATCCAAACAGTTGTGTTTCTTATTCCAATGGCATTCTATTAAAAAAGGGAATAAAAGCATCATTAAAATGTCTTAAAAATAAAATATTTAGGGACATATTTGACAAAAAAGAAGCAGACCCGCATAGAAAAAATTAAAACTCATTACTGCAGTTGGAAAAGACAAACACATGCAGAGAGATATACAGTTGTCATGTATCCAGTCTTGATATTGTGAATATTTCTATTCTAAGTTAATATATGCATTTAATCATTTCCAGGAGGTTTGTTTTTAAATCAGGAGCTGATTCTAAATTACATGGACATGTATAGCAACCAGAATTACCAAAGCAACTTTGAAAAAAAATGTAACAAAGTTGGAGGACTTATATTAATAAAGACAGTGTGGTAGCAGCATAAAATATGCAAATTGATCAATCACCAGTATGGGAAGCCCCAAAACAGACTCACACATATATGGTTAATAAATCTGCAACAAAATATTTAGGCAATTTAATGGAATGGTTAGGTTTGGAACAACTGAGCAATCATAAGCAACTCTATATCTTATATCTTATACAAAAATAAACTAAAAATGGATCATACATCTAAATGTACAATCTAAAATTATAAAACTTCTAGGAAAAATTATATTAAAGATAGAAAACCAGATATAGCTTAAAAATTAATGAACTGAATTTCATAAAATTTCAGGGCTTCTACTTTTCTAAAGCACTATTTAGAGAATTAAAACAAAAATTGCAGACTACAAGAAAATATTTCAAATTAAATATCTAATAATGGACTTGCATCCTGTATACATAAAGGAGTTTTAAAATTAGATACAAAGAAAACTGCACTAGCTTTAGTTTAGAAACTAGTTTTAGTTTAGTTTAGTTCTGAAAACTAAACATTCAAGAGAAGTAGGCAAAACATTTTAATGAACTTTTCATCAAAAGATATATACATATTGAAAAATCAGCACATAAAACCTTCTCAATGCCACTCATAATTAGGAAATGTAAATTAAAATATCAGTGAGATACACAACACACTATTATGATGTTCCGAAATTTAAAAGACTACCACAGCATTGGCAAGAATGTGGAGCAACTGGTATTCTCCTACACAGCTGTTGGAAATATGTCACAATCATTTTGGAAAAGAAAATGATGATTTCTTAAATCTAAATTTATACCTGCAAATAACAGAGTGGTATCTCATTATTGTTTTAATTGCATGTCCCTGATGACATATGATGTGGAGCACCCTTACAGGTGCTAATCTGCCATCTGTATATCCTCTTTGGTGAATGATCTGTTAAGGTCTTTGGCCCATTTTTTAATTGGGTTGTTTGTTTTCTTCTTGTTGAGTGTTAAGAGTTCTTTGTATATTTTGGATAGCAGTCCTTAATCAGATGTGTCTTTTGTGAATATTTTCTCCTTGTCTGTGGCTTGTCTTCTTAGTCTATTGACATTGCCTGAGTATAAATTTTTAATTTGAATGAATTTCTGCTTTTCAATTATTTCTTCTACGGATCATGCCTTAGATGCCCTATCTAAAAAAATCATCTCCGTAAAAAAGGTCATCTAGATGTTCACCTATGTTATATTTAAGAATTTTATAGTTTTGCATTTTATATTTAGGTCTGTGATGCACTTTGAGCTAATGTTTGTGAAGGGTGTAAGCTCTGTGTCTAGATTCACTTCTTTGCAGTGGATGTCCAGTTGCTCCAGCACCATCTGTTGAAGAGACTCTGCTCCATTGTAATGCCTTTGCTCCTTTGTCAAATGTCAGTTGACTGTGTTCATGGGGTCTAGTTCTGGGCTCTCTATTCTGTTCCACTATTCTATTTCTAGATTCTTTTGCCAATACTGCACTGTCTTAATTTTTGTAGCTTTGCAGGAAGTCTTGAAGTCCAGTAGTATCACTTCTGCAACTTTGTTCTTCTCCTTCCACATCCTATTGGCTATTCTAGGTTTTAATTCTTCTCCATACAAACTGTAAAATCAGTTCTTTGATATCTACAAATAACTTGCTGAGATTTTGATTGGGCTTATAATGAATCTATGTATCAAGTTGGAAAGACCTAACATCTTGATAATATTATCAACCTACTTATGAACATGTGATATTTCTTCATTTGTTTATTTCTTTTGATATTTTCCTTCACAGAGTTTTACAGTTTTTCTCATATAGCTTCACACATATTTTTAATATTTATACCTAGGTATTTATTTTTTTAGCTGGTAGTATAAATTATATTGTGTTTTTAATTTCAAATTCCATTTTTTTATTATTGTTTTATAGGTAAGTTATTGATTTTTGTGTATTGACCTTGTATCCTGCAACATTGCTGTAATTGCTTATTACTCCCAGGTAATTTTACTTTTGATAAATGCAGGCCTATGTTCACACAAAGTCTCATACACAAATAGTTAGAGCTGCTTTATTCATAATATTCAAAAACTGAAACCAACTCAAATATTTATCAACAAAAATTTGATAGACAAATTCAGGCAAATCCATTTAATATAATACCATTTGGCATTTATAAAGGAATAAACTGATGATATATACCATCAGTTGTATCATGCATACCACACATACATTAGTGTAAAACAATATGCTTAGTGAAAGAAGAATATATCAAGAAAAAGGAGGCATACTCTGTTATTGTATCTATATAAAAATCCTACGAACCACAAAAACAACCTAATCTGCAAGCCATAAGCAGTAGTTGCTAGAAAAAGGGAGGGATTTCAGGGAACGAAAATATGTATGGCACATAAGAAAATGTAAGGGAATGTTTGTTACCTGATTATAGAAATTGTTTCACAGTTGAATGTATAGGGCAAATATATTAAATCAAACATTTTAAATGTGTTCACTTTGTTTTACTTCAGATATCAATACAATTGTAAAAACATTAAAAAAATGACTTCCATTCTTATTGATAATATAAGCCAAAGACATTAGTGTTACCTAAGTGTTCCTTGTTGGATACCTGAAATATTTGTAAACTTTTTCTCCTCCTATTTTCTCCTTTGTATGTCATTTTCAGAATATGCTGGATTCCACGTTTTCAGATTTCATGGCCAATGCAAAATTCACTGTTTTTGCCTTCTTTCCTCTGCCTAAAATACTCTTATCAGAAATTGCTCTTTAAAACCCTATGGTGTCTTCAAATACTTTCTCACATATCATCTCTTAATTGATGCTTTTCCTGACAACCCTAAATAGAAACGTGCCTTCCATCACATACACAACACCTCTTCATACTGTTCCTTTATTTCTTCCATGGCAATTATTTCCAACTGTTTCACAATATTTATGCCTCATGCTTTATATTAATAAGATAGTCCAATCTTGGAAAAATGCAGAGTGTAGTACAGCCAATGTCTCCCACAGATTAAAACTAAAATCTAAACAAATTAAAAAATAGTTACCTCAAGATTATACCCAGTTAGTAAATCAGGCAAGTTGAAACAGAGTCAAGATTTGAAGTGACTTGTATCATGTATGTTCTCAAAAACTATTTCCCTTATGTTCTTTCCTTCATTGATCAGAAGGCAAGTATCTAGCAGAGATACAGCAAGTTGTACAAGCATCAAAAAAATATAAGATATACCCCATCTTTTTCTGGTCAAATCAGGAGAAGTTGGAAAGCAAGAGGATGATCCCTTCCTTCTTTGTTTTCTTACTATACCTGACTGAATATTATGTCCAAGTCCCAGAATAACAAGCAGCTAAAACTCCAAAAGTAAGCTGATCTTTATGGCCAATTAATGTGGAAAGGAGGAAAGGAAAGAAAAAAAGAAGAAAAGAAGGAAGGAAGGAAAGAAGAAAGGAAGGAAGGAGGGAAAGAAGAGGAGGTGGTACTGGAGAATGTGTGTAAAATCTCTATTGATTTTATTCCTCTCCATCACCTCTCTTTTTCCTATCTGGCCCTTCCCCAAGGGAAATAGTCATGAAACTTGGATGACATGGTGTTACATGAAGCTAAAATTCTACAAGAAACCCTGTTTTTTGATCATAGAGATGTGAAAGGTGGCCCCTGATAACTAGAGAATGTGGAAAGAACCCTGGATAGGAGACAGCTAGGTAAGCGGATCCTTCATTATGCATATGAACTGACACAAGCCTTAGCTTACTCCTGAGCTGTGCTTGCACAGGACAGACCCAATAAAACACAGCAAAGACAGCGAAAACTGACTACAATATAAGCCATTTCCTTTTATTTATCATCTTTCTTTATTGGTTATAAACTCCACTAAGGGAACTAATTTTGTTTCTTTTGTTTATTGTCATATCTTTTATGCCCAGATAAGGGCCTGGCACATAGTAAATGCTTACTAGACACTCATTGAGTAGATAGATAAATGCAAAAATCCATGTCACCATTTTATTTTACTTGCTCATTTCAGGAAAAATGGTTCTGATTCACTGAAATTTTCTACAAGTTTGAAATACACACAATGTTTGCACCAGCAGTGTGAATAGCTCATTTATAATCCATATGCATTCTTAAGGGAGCTCGCAAAATGCATCCTCCTCATCAGTTGCAAGGTGAAAGCCATCTAGCCTCCCCACACATTTTTTTTCTTCTAACCATTTCTCTCCAGCTTTCTCTATGGTTACAGTGAGAGTACAAATTAACCAAATTCTGACTGTCATCTGGATTATCTAATTTTACAACTCTCTATTAAAAAAAAAGCTTGAGAGACAGATAATCTTATTTGGTCAACTGTATAAGATAAACTAATAAACATGTTTTGTAAAGACACTGAGTAAACTCATACACAAGGAAGGGGTGATACTGAGATAATCTTACCTTTATTAAGTGCCTAAATATGCTATAAACTGACACAAGCCCTGGTAAGGAGATCACAAAACACTTTGCACTTACTAATTTATGACATTGGTATTATTATATCTGTTTTACAGATGCTCATTAGATAAATTATATATAATTTTAATGTATGGAGGTAAGTAGAAGAATTGAGATTCTAATTCTTGGCTTTAATGAAGCTAGAATCCAAAAAATTTATATCAAAGAATTACAGAAGGATGGGAATAGGTAGAAAAGTAGAGCCTACAATTCTCAGCTAATTTTAGTCATGAATAGTTGTAGAACACATTCTCGGATCTGCTTGGTCCTTACTCCATAGATGATGGGGTTCAGCATAGGGGGTGCCAACAAGTACATGTTGGCCAGCAGGATGTGAGTATGGGGTGGTATATGGTTACTGAAACGATGAGTAAGGAAGGAGAAAAGAGCAGGGATGTAGAAGGTGAGGATGACACAAATATGGGAACCACAAGTGCTGAGGGTCTTCAACCTGGCTTCTTTAGAAGGGAGATTGAATACAGTATGGAGTATCTGCACATAGGACAGAGAGAGGCATGTCACATCAGTCCCAACAATTAAGATAATGACTGCCAGACTATAATGACTATTGATGGAAATGTCAGCACAAGCCAATTTCACCACAGCCATGTGTTCACAGTATGTGTGAGGGACTACATTGGACAGGCAATATGGCCATCTCCTTACCAGGAAGGGATGTGGCATCATTAGCACTAACCCACGTACAAGTGCCACTAAGCCAATCTGAGCCACCACAGAATTTGTCAGAATGGATGAATGTCTCAGAGGACTGCAGATCGCCACATACCGGTCAAGTGCCATGGCCACGAGCAGCCCTGACTCCACCCCAGAGAAAGCATGGATGAAAAACATCTGTGTGAGGCAGGCATGGAAATTTATTTCATGGAGACTGAACCAAAATACACCCAACATCTTGGGAAGAGTAGAAGTTGACAAGATGAGGTCTGTGATGGCCAGCATGGAAAGAAAATAGAACATAGGTTCGTGGAGAACAGCCTCAGTTTTGATGACAAAAAGGATGAGTATGTTTCCCATGAGGGCAACAACATACATTGAGCAGAAAGGGATGGAAATCCAAATATGCCAGTCTTCTAGGCCGGGTATGCCCACCAGGATGAAGGTACTAGGATTGATGAATGCAGTGGAGTTAAAATCAAGCATGGTGATTCCAGTTACATGAAGATAGACTCTTGCTCTCTTTCCCTCCTTTGTTCCTGGAGTAGTCAAATGCACATATACTCTGATAAATATACAATAGAATTACCCACTGTAAAAATACGGCCAAGTGAATTTATTCCTATTTTAAGTGCTTCTTGGTGAGCTTCTTTGAAATTAGAAGTATTGCATCTCTCACTGTCAGCTGTTAATCTCAGTAAGGCCCAGCTGGAGGAGAGACCACCTTCCCAGGCTTGGAAGCTCCAGAGTATTTTGCCTGCTAGTCTGTGACAGTCAGGCTGAGCAAACTACTGACAAATAACACAGATTCCTAACATCCTAATAAGACAAGGAGGGGACAAAACTACAACACTTCCCTCATGAAAAGAACTCCTCCAAAATAATTATGGTCTTGGAGACTGTTTACATGAGGTAAATTCTAAATAGATAATTGTAAAAGCAGCACAGGAAGGAACAATAAGCTTTCCACACTCAATGACACGTTGAGTGATGATGGTTTTTGGAATTTGCTGCCCTGGTGAGTTTTTGGCTATAAAAGGACCAGCAAAATGCATAACAGCTCTAAGACAGGAACAAAACCACTGACCCACTAACAAGTATGCTTCCTCGAATTTTCTAGCAACCCTGGAAAACCAGTGACTTGGGAAGATTGTCCATGTTTTTATATAGTAATTCTTCAGTCTGTGTGTGTGATGTATATATCCCTGAAGGAGTAACCATTAAATAATCCTTTTTACCAAATCTATATTGAAGTGCTGATTAGAGTACATAAATTTCTTACCATATCTAAGAATTTAGAAAATTATTTGAGAAAGAAGGGAAAAATGCTTTGGTAAAGAAGGATTGATGAGATCTAAATCAATCAAAGAATCAGTGAGATTTGAAAATGGTAACAGTTGCTATATTTTTGTGGGATAATATATACCACAAAAACATGCTCAGAGTCATTAACCAGTGCCCAATTGCCAATTTGCATAAAATCTGATGAGTCCACCATTATTCTCAGTTTATAAAATAAGAAAATAAGAAACTTGCACTATACGTAAGTTAAATATTCTCCAAAGTCGCACACTCATATGTCATGTTAATCAATCATGACTTACAGCAAATTCATAAAATAATCCTAAACTTCCTATTCCAGCATCTCAGTTGATGCTGAGATTGTCATTGTGAAACTTGTAGTGAGTATGTTATTTCTTAATAAATTATTCTTAAACCCAGATACTATACCTGCACATGCTTCTTTTACCAAAGTTGTTCCTAGTGGACTGATGGACTAAAAATTATAAAGGTGTCAAGAGCATCCTAACCTAACTTTACAAGTGGCTAGTCCATGTGGTGAGACTACACTGATTTACCTGTCAACAATGAGACAGTCCATAGACATCTAACTTATTTTTAGAAGAACCACATTGTCTTCCTGCTGTATGTTGTCAGCCTATTTTCAGCACAGCAGTCTCGAGAATCTGAATATTTATTCCTCAGCTTTAGGAAGCTCTTCCTCACACCAGTGTGCTACTGCTCCCTCATCACCGCCTCTCTCACTCACGTCTTAGGCTTGAGCAAACATAGGTGAATTGTCTGTCCCTCCAGATTAATTGTATGGGGTCCAAGACAGGAACTCAGAGATTTGAATCATTTCCCTGCCTGGAACGTTCACTGCAGGTTTTATAGCTCCACTTGGGGGCAGTTCCAGAAGCTCAAATTCTGTAACAGATGTTTCTTCACTTTCTGGGAAGTGTGAATGGTGCCTGAGGGAGTATGTTTTATCTAATAGATGATGTTAGTTGGTAATAAATTTGATTTGAGTGAGCCTAAGGACCTTTTTAAGGAGATATTTTATTTACTCAAGTCCCATGAATCTGACTAGTAGCTCAGTTGAAATTGAGGATGTAGTTAAATAGGTGACTTAGCTGATAAAATAACACAGAAATAAGTAGAAAACTGGATCCCTATGATGTCAGATTTAACATGCATGGCTCTCCCTCAAGTGTGTGTGTGTGTGTGTAAAATAGTCTTATATATATGTGTATGTATATATATACACACATACACATTCATAAATAAGTAAGCCTAGAATAAGCATCACACTAACGGCAAGATACTAAATCTCAATCTCAAGCCTCCCACCCCTGCACCCGCACTTGCCCTGAGGTTCCTAGAAGGCATTCAGTGTATGATAATAAAACAATTAGAAGCTAGGATAATTAAGTGTGGTGTCAGTTCAGGGACAATAAAGATAGATCAATGAAAGAGAATAAAGTTAAAAGAAAATCACATATAAGGAGAGGATTTTAGTAAAATGACATAACTATTTTGGAACTCTGGAGACTACTACTGAAGGATTGCAGCTTTCAGGGAAAGGCTTGGACAGCAAACTTCAGTTAAATATAGTCAATTTTAGCTCTTTGAATATTAGCATTTACTGAAACCCTACCTCTAGATCCACGGGAGGAAGCCGTGCAGGTGTTTCTAAAGAAACCTGCACATAGCTTGTAGGAGTAAAGGTGGATAAAAAGGATCTTGCCCTCCAACTTTGGGGCTCTGTGCTCTTATCACTGATTGCTGCTTCTGCTTAAGGGGTACAGACAAAATGGCAAGTGGCCTTAGTTGTTCCCCACTCCAATTTTTGTGAGCCCCTCCACCTCCAGTTGAAATTACTTCCAGGGTATTTAAAAAGCCAGTGCTATTTTTTTTAAATGCCCTCCTTCATTTTTCTCTTTTTTCTCTTTTAGGAACCAGACATTAAAGACTAAGACGTACACATACACATTCATAAATAAGTAAGCCTACAGTAAGCATCACACTAATGGCAAGATACTAAATCTCAATCTCAAGCTTCCCACCCCTGCACCCGCATTCAGAAAGCAGCTGAATATATGAGAAAAATTAGAAAGTGACTGTACACGCCTAGGAAAAGACACAACTCAGAAAAGACCTAAGAAGATTTTTAAGTTTATACCTTAAGCTGATCCTTTGCACACAGACAACTTACAACAGCCAACAAAATTAAAATAAAGCAATAAACAATACAATTGGGGGAAAAGAAAGCAAACCTATGGAAGGGTGAGAACTGATTTCCAAAGTTACCACACCCTTAGATTTAAATTCCCAGTTTTCAACAACAACAACAAAATCATAAGACACACCAAGAAACAGGAAGGTATTACCAAACCAAAGGAAAAAAAAATTAAAATCTGCCTCTGAAAAAGATCTGAGAGAAGAGCTACCTAAGATTTTAAAAGAACTATCTTAATGATGCTCAAAGAACTAAAGAGAGATGTGGAGAAAGTCAAGAAAATGATGTATGAACAAAATGTATATACCAATAAAGAGAGAGAAAATGTATGTAAAAAAAAGAAATTCTGGAGCTGAAGAGTGCAATAAATGAAATGAAAAATTCACTAGAGGGCTTTAAAGGAAGATTTGAACAGGCAGAAGAAAGAATCAATTACCTTAAATATCACAAAAAGAAAATGATCAAGTTTGCAGAAAAAGAAAAAGATTGAAGAAAAAAGAACAGAACCAAAGCGATCTGCAGCGCACCATACGTGGAACAGCAAACAAACTGCAGGAATCCCAGAGGGGGAAGACAGAGGAAAAAAGTGTGGAGATAGTTGAAGAAATAATGGCTAAAAACTTCCAAAATCCTATGAAATACAGGAATATAAATATCAAAAAAGCTCGGTGAACTCCCAGATGAGCTCAAAGTGGTGCACACTGAGACACATTACAATCAAAGTTGGTAAAACCAAAGAGAATTTTGAAAGCAGTGAGAGAGAAGTGACTTGTCACACATAAGGGATCCCCAGTTAGACGATCCGCAGATTCTCAGTAGAAACTTTGAAGGCTGGGAGGCAATAAGTCAGTATATTCAAAGTGGTAAAAGAAAAAAAAAACTTGCCAACTAAGAATCTTATATATGGCAAAGATCTTTGAAAAGTGAAGGAGGGACAAAGAAATTCTCAGACAAACAAAAGGTAAGGGGGTCCAATAGTACTAGAACTGCCTTGTAATAAATGCCCGAGGAAATGTTGCAGGGTGAAATGAAAGAACAGGAGACAGTAATGCAAAGCTATATGAAGACTGAGATACCAATAAAAGCAAATACATGGACAATTATGAAAACCAGTATTATTGGAACAATGGTTAGAACTCCACTTTTTATTTTCTAAATGATTTTAAGATTGTCCATTAAAAAACAATCATTAGTCTAAAATCTAGTATTACTATAACTGGTTTATAACTTCACATTTTGTTTTCTGCATAATTTAAGATACTAGTGCATTTATGAAGAATTATTAGCTTATGCTTTGGGGCATAAAATGTATAAAGATGTAATTTTGATACCAACAATTGAAAGGGATGGAGACTGAGCTGTTAAAGGATAAGGGTTTGTGTATGCTGTTGAAGTTAAACTGGCATAAATTCAAATTAATGTATTACAGCTTCAAGATGTTAAGTGTAATCACCATAGTACACACAAAGATAATAGCAATACAATATATTCAAAAGGAAATTATAAAGTAATTTCAAGATTCCATTATAAAAAAGTCAACTAAACACAGAAGAAGGCAATGATGCAGGAAATGAAGGACAAAAATGCTGTAAAGCATGTAGAATAAATATCAAGTGACAGAAGTAAGTCCCTCACAGGAATTACTTTAAAAGAAAATATATTTAAATGAACTCTTCAATCAAAAGTCAGATTGTTGTATCTACCTACCACTTCAGCATTTTATTAAAAATAATAATAATAAAGAGAGAAATGTGGTATCCACATATAAATCAAGTATAAAAACCAAATGAGTATTCATATTTGAACTGACTGTTTATAGTTCATAATGCATGAGCAAAACCGAAGGTTTCTGTGATGACTGCCCTTGTACTGTTCACTATGTAACTTATTCACCATGTAAGAATTTGTTCTCCATGTAAGAACTTGTTTGTTATGCCTCAGAAGATTGGAGACTGACGAAAATTAGGCTTGGGGTGGATTAATGATAGTGCATTGAGCATTGACTCCCCTATACAGAATTTTATTGTTGTTAACAACCATTTGATCAATAAATATGAGAGATGCCCTCACAAAAAAAAAAAAAAAGTATACACTTCCAATGGTAAAATAATAAGTAACCAGGATGTAATGAATATAGTCAAGATACTGTAACAGCTTGGTATGGTGATAGCTGGGACCTAGAATTGTCATGTATATAAATGTTGAATCACTATGTTGTACACCTGAAACTAATGTAATGTAATACCGTGTGTCAACTACCCTTCAATAAAAAAATAATTATCTAAAAAAAAAAAAAAGTCAGATTGGCAGAATGGATAAAAACATGATCTAACTATATGCTGTTTACAAGAGACTCATTTTATATCCAAAGGCAAAAGTAGGCTATTAATAAATTATTTTAATAATTATTGCAAAAGAAAACACAGTAACAGTGATTTTAGTGAGATTTGAAAAAGAAAAAAAGTCTTACATAGGAAATGGTAGCTGGATGATAAATTCTACAATATCCGAAGAAATGCAGGGTACTGAACAGAAATCAGTTCAAACAATTAAACAAAAATTAGTGGAAATATCTACAAGTAATTCCAAAGATTAATTCTGTATGGTCTATACACTCAAAAATTTACTTATGTCAGTGTTTATCAGGAAAATACAAATAAAAGTGAAGTATCATACAACAGAGGAAAAATCTTAGAAGGCATGATATATAATATGCAATACATTAGTCTTTTCCACTCTTTATGGGAATATTCATATTTAATGTTTTCAACAGTGCTTTGGCAATACCCCATTAAAAAATCAATATGCATACAAATTTCAGCTGAGTGATATAATGATTCAGAATTTGCCTATATAAATAAAAGCAGAAAGTATGTGCAATAGCAGTTAATGTAGCAGTATTTAATGGCATAAATCACAATATAAATTGAATTCCTGCCAACAAAAATCGATTCTATATATAGACACTGAATTCTTCACAAAAATTAGCTCAAAATGGATTATAGACTTTAAAATAAAATTCAAAACTAAAAAACACCTAAAAGATAATATGGGAGAAAATGTAGATGACCTTGGGTTGGGCAATGATTTTTTGATGCAACACCAAAGGCACAATACATGAAAGAAATCATTGATAAGTAGAACTCCATTAAAATTAAAAACTTTTGCAAAGGACACTGTCTGGAAGAAAATATTTATGAAGACATATCTCATAAAAAACTGTCATACAAAATATATTTTAAAAACTCTTAATACTCAACAATAAGAAAGTGAACAATCCAATTTAAAAGCGGTTAAGGATCTAAACAGACACCTCATCAAAAAAGATATACAGATCACAAATAGTATATGAAAAGATGTTCTACATCATCTGTTATCAGAGAATTACAAATTAAAATAATGAGATACTATCACATACCTATTATAATTGGGAAAATCCATGACACTGACAACACCAGATGCTGAGGAGGATATGGAGCAACAGGAACTCTCATTTATTGCTTGTAGAAATGTAAAATACTATAATCAATTTGGATGACAGTTAAACTAAACATGCTCTGACCATATGATCCAGCCATTATACTTCTTGGTATTTATCCAAAAGAGTTGAAAACTTAACGCATACATAAAAATCTGCACACAGATGTTTATAGCAGTTTTATTCATAGTTGCCAAAACTTGAAAGCAACCAAGATGTCCTTCACTAGGAGAATGAATATATAAACTGTGGTACATTCAGATAATAGAATATTAGCACTAAAAATAAATGAGCTGTCAAGCCATGAGATAACACAGGGGAGCCTTAAATTCAAATTATTAAATGAAAGAAGCCAATCTGAAAATACATCCTATGTAATGCCAACTCTATGACATTCTGGAAAAGGAAAATTATGGAGACAGCAAAAAGATCAGTGGTTTCCAGGGCTGGAGAAAGGGAAAGATGAATAGGTGGAGCACAGATGACTTTTACTGCAATGAAATTATTCTGTATGATACCATAAGGATAAATACATGTCATGGTGAATTTATCAAAACCCACAGAATATAAAATACCAATGGTTAACTCTAATAGAAACTCTGGACCATGGATGATAGTGATGTACCAGTGTCATTAAGTGCTGTAAGAAATGAACCACCATCATGTGGGATGTTGACAGTAGCAGATACTTATATATATGTGGACTCAGAAAATATGTGGCGATTCTCTATTGCTTCCTCTCAGTTTTGCTATGAACTTGAAACTTTTCTAAAACATAAACTTTACTTAAGTAAAGAGATGATCATAGACAGACAGATGATAGTTTGACAGATAATAGATGATAATTGAAAAATTTTAAAAATAAACTAAATGCTTAACAACAGAGAATGAGTTGAATAAGTTCTAATACATCTACAGCATAAAATATTTTGTAGAAATCAAAAGGTTAGATATTGATATTAGCATTATGCTTAACACTTATTCATAGTCATAAAATTAAGTGTAAGTGTATAATACATATCATTTTCAACATATACTCCATTATCAGCTATTTTTAATATGATCTACATTCTCTTGATCCTACATTTCTTTCAACTACAAATAAAAGAATGGCAAAAGATACAAAAAGTTAGACAATTTGGTCACATTGGTTAACTTCAGAGAGACTTTTGAGAATATAATGGAAAGGCAGGAGAAAATGAAAGTTATATAAATAAAAGCAAAGTAAACTGTAGAAAAGTATAGACTGTCCACATCGTTGAAAATTATATAATTCAGGTATACTCCAAACCATGAAGTTCTATGAAAGGAAGATTAACAAAATGTCCATGGTATTTTTGTTAGTATATTGGATTTACACTTTAAAACATTTTTCTTCCTTTAACCTTTTGGTGCTATTCAAATTTTTAATTATTTCAATCACAGAGTAGGAAAAAATATATAGTCATTGTCACTGGGTAAACTGAGATGATCTATATCATATAAAGCCAATTTAATACTGGATGCTGCATTTCTCCTCAAAATTAACCCCCAGTTCTTAAAGAGTTATGTTGATGAAGAATATCCTAGTTGGATAGGAAAACTGTATGCAGATTTTCAGTATATCATTATACATTTTCTTACCATTGTAGTTTTCTATTTCTATTCCTTTCCATTTGTTTTATATTTTTTCCAAACTAAAAATTTCTAAATATGTGTTATTCTTGAAGCAAAACAGCTTCTAAATTCTACCTGTGAGACATATGAACATATAAAACCTCTACATTAGTTATAGAAAATTAAGACTATATGATAAATTGAAATGAAACCAAAAAGAATATATGATGACCTAAATCTCAATTATAGTCCCAGTTTCTTTAAAATGCAAGAAAATTTTAAAAATTCAGATATAATCTTTGTTCTTGAGTATTCTACTTTCAATTCCTGGACCATTAACTGCTACAAATGAGAAAAAAATGTTAACCTCTCTATAATCTTGCACTGACACCTGTGAATCAGTAACTCCAGTTCAACATGTGTGTGTCTGTGATAAGAAATGATAGAGTAAGTGAACAGGTGTTATTACAAAAGATACACTAAGTAACTTATGTATGTTCAACTTGATTGTAGGTGCTGGGCAGACACAATTAAGCATGACCACATATTGAAAATAGCAATGTCTTTCACAAAACAGTGTAAAATTGCCAGGACCTATTCTACTCCATATATTAACCATACAATTTTTTAAAGTAAATACAACCCAGTGTTCACCTGGAAAGTTTCTGTCTTCTTAGGTAATGTTGATTTACTTGAATATAACAAGGTCGTGGTTCCATGGTATCACCTGTCTTGCTGGTTAATTAAAATACCCTACAAAATCAGACATATGTATTTGTGAAGACTTTAAGAAACCTCTCCCAGATATTTTTGGTTTTGACACCATAGATGATAGGATTCATCATAGGAGGGATAAGAAGATAAACATTAGCTATAAAGATGTGGATGTGTGGAGCTATGTTATGACCAAATCTGTGGGTGATAAAGGAGAAAAAGGCGGGTATGTACAACACTAACATGACCCAAACATGGGAGCCACATGTGCTCAAGGTCTTGAGTTTAGCCTTCTTTGATGGGAGATGAAATACAGCATGAAAAATGAGAATATAAGAGCAGATTATCAATATGAAGTCCAGCCCACCAGTAAGGAAGGCAAGAATTAAGCCATATAATCTATGGATCCTGGTATTGGCACATGCCAGTTTGATCAGGGCCATAAATTCACAGTAGGTGTGGGCAATGACATTGGTCTTACAGTAGGGAAGTCTCATCAGTAAGAAAGGATGAGGAAACAGCAGGATAATTCCACGTAGGACAATGGCCAAACTCAAAGCCATGATCACTCCATGTGTGAGGATGGTGGAGTGCCTCAGAGGGTTGCAGATGGCCACATACCGGTCAAAGGCCATGGCCAACAGGAATCCTGACTCCATGGTGGACAGAGAGTGGATAAAGAATAGCTGGGTAAGGCAAGTTTTAAAGCTGATTTCTCTGTCATTGAACCAGAAGAGGCTCAGGATCTTAGGCAGGGCAGTGGTGCTAAGCATCAAGTCATTCACAGAGAGCATGCAGAGGAAGAGATACATGGGTTCATGAAGACTGGAGTCCATCTTGATAATGAATATAAGTACAAAATTCCCCATCAGAGCCAGTAGGTATACCAGGAAAAAAGGGATGGAGATCCAGACATGAGCAGTTTCCAACCCTGGGATTCCAAGGAGGAGGAAAATAGTTGGGTTCAAACTGGTTCTATTCTGAGCTGACATTTTCAGAGTCATTAAACTTGCTCTAACCTACATGTTGTCAAAGTTCAATAGAGTGAGCATAAAAATAGTCTCTGTTTGTACCGACAATATATGATACTTATTTGGCAACAATCAGTAGTAGGAAATTTTCCACTGGATTCTGGTTTGATGGGAAGGAATGGGGAATTGGCCAGTAATATTTGTTTTAATCTCAAAATTCAAAAGGTGAAAGAGAGAGTGGGCTCTACCCTAGGGAAAAGAAAGAACAGGACCTAAAGTTGGGATTTTTGCTCCATATCTCGTTTTTCCTCCACTGTATAAATACCACCTAGTAAGCACATGGAAATATAGTATGTGTTTGTTTTACTTACACTTTCACTAAACAAATAAATAAATAAGAACACAAAAAGCTGGTTTTCAAGTGAAATTAGAAATCTGTTACTCTGATTACATCTTTAAAACATGTTCAGCTGCACCAGCAATTTCCTAAAATATTATGTTTAAGTAATTCTGTTCTTCTTGATAAAGAGCCTCCAATTTTAATGCCCTAAGTGCTTCTTTTACTCACCAAACCTTTTGGAGACCCTGTAGATGCCCCTTTAATTTAGCTGCTAATGTAGCCAAGGCTGGCATAGCAGGAGACCTTCCTGACCCTGCTTCAGTCCTATGGCTGGAGTACACTTACTGCTCATTATGCTGTATAGGTTGTTAAGCATTTTTAATTCCTCTCCTGTTTTTATCTTGAGTAGAAATGCCAACCTCACATAGTCCTCCTAGTTCTTCACCTGGCTAGGGTTTTCCTGGGTAGCACCCATCTTTCAGAAGGCTGTGAGACAGACCAGCTGTGCCCGACTTCTTGCTCTGGTGCTCATAGGTCTTTCAGGAAGGCTCTGCAGAAGCGACGCTTCAGGGGAATGGTTGTCAGTGTCCCTCTTTGTTCTAGAGAATTCTCACTCACTGGGCAGATGGCACCCTTTGGGAGTTATGCAGTCACTAGACTAACCTCAGGAACCAATAATTAAAAATACTGTAGGTATTAAGGTCATAATGTGATTGCTTAATTGTACTTCTGTGGTACTAAACATTAGAGATAATATAGAGAAAACATTGGTCTTCACAGCATGAAATTGATTAAACTTCTCAAAGCCCCACATTTTTTAACATTAGAGTTAGTTATAAGTTTACACAAATGCTTAAAAATAATTACACATGTATTACTTGCCTCAGAATCACCTGATTTGGTTATATTTCCCCAGATATTCCCTAAAATTTCATATTTCATCAGATATTGCATAAGTTATATCAGCTTATCTGATGTTACCTTCTTATCTTAAAAGGAAGATAATAATATCTAATTTTCAGAAGTTTTGTGATATTATCCTTATGTACTATTAACAAATAAAAAATCACTTCATATTTATTATTATTGTTATTTTAATTTTGCCTTTCAAATGTAAACCTGAGATTTCCATTTCCAAATGGCTATGAAAGACTGAAAAACACCTTCAAGTAGTGTAATTAAACTCCCTTTTGCTCTTTAATTGCCTTGGGAAGAATCTGTGACATTAGCACTGACAATCACTGATGACCAATGAAGGATATTTTACTAGATATGAGTCAAAACAAAATAAAATGAATTATTAGTCTTCTATGACCAGTCTGCCCTTACAGATTTCCCTAAACCATCAACTGTACTCCTTACTTTGCATATGTTTACATTAATCCATGAGATAATTTCACTAAAGCTCACAGGTTAAGTGATTTATGTAAATCAAACAAAGAGTAATTAAGGATGTCTCAAAAGAAAATAAAAGAACTGTGGGACTTAATAGATCAACTTGAATGGAAGGAAAAAAATCTACAGTACTATCTAACATATTTTGCCCCAGGATCCATTTCCCTTCTCAAAGGTCCCTGTCTCCTTTTTCTCAGTACAATTTAAAAGACCTTTCTTTGATGTGCAAAGTGCAAGTAAATCACATTCTTGTTAATGTCAGGAATCTCCTACATAGTCAAATTATAAGACAAATGTGTTAATATCAAGAATTTCAATCCTGTAATTTTTTTAAAGGTCTAAATAAATTGTACAGATATACTGATATGTAGGTAGGTAGACAGAACTGCAGACTTATATTTCTAAATCTCTGATGATTAGAATAATCGAGAATGCTTTGAATGAAAAGCTTTTGATCTTCTGTTACCCTGTAGAACTAAGTGGCCAAGGCTTCTAAGTAGACAAAGCTTCCTTTTGCTGTCTACTCCAGCAGGCACATCCTTAGGTATAATGTGATGAACCTTGTGCTGTAGAGAAAGACCTAGTTTTAGGCTTGGCTCTGCTACTTATTGATGGTAAACCTTTTTAATCTAATTTAATCTTTACGATCTTGAATTGCCTAAAATCTAAAATATGGATACAAGTAGTACATATACTGTAATGTCTATAGGAAGCTTAAGTAAATTAATATGGTTATGATGTTAAATAGAATAAGTAACAACAACCACATTAATAAAAAGTAGTGGTGATAAGTGATGGTGGGAATTGTGGTGGTGATACTCTGTTCTTATGGGAAGATGACTCTTAACTGACATACCTTATCATTAGCATAAAAATTAAGGCAATGAGAAGTGGGATTTTTTGTTTGTTAGGTTTTTGTTGTTTATTTTGCTTTTAAATTTCTTTTTTGGCTTTGTTTTACTTTTAATAGAGGAAAATTTAGCATCTCTAAATAAAATAGTAAATGGATATTTTTCCTCCATTGGATTTAAAGATTTCCTCACTGGAAAAGGAAATCTTCCCCTATACCTTACAGCAAGGCTTTAGGAGGCTCAAAATCTTACAACTTTTCTATGCTGTAAATTTGACAGAAGCAAATACTTGTGCAAAGATCAAAAGCAATAAAGCTCTGATTGTGACTGATTGGATAATTATGTCTAGATTTTGTTACAAATCAAAATAAAGGCTAAGTTCATACAGATGAAAGCAATAACCTCCAAAACCATCTCTACTTTTAATAAAGGTATATTTAAAACAGCATTACTTGCCCTAAACCTCCTCATTTTTCAGAAAGGACAAACACTGGTGTCATGTTTTCCTTGCCCCACATCCAGAAGCTAAGCAAGAAGGCTTTGCCTTTGTCTTCTTTCACTCCACTATATGCCCACAATGTTGGCCAGAAAACCCCTCTCAGAAGTTTAGTATTGAGTACTGGGTAAAAGATGGAGGGATAGGCATCTTTTCACATCACAAAATATGATAAAATATTTCAAATGCAAATGTGGTCTTTGATATGCAGAACACTCTCCCATATTTGGGGGAAGTTAAATTGGCAGATTTGTTTATGAAGAAAAATTGGAGACCCTCTTTTTTGACATACAGGCAACTTCTCTAGAATTATCTGTGATCCTCTGTATGAGTTATTCTCTCTCATAAGGCTCCCAGGACACACTCTTCTCCTTATCAAGAAAACCCCCATCCTCACTCAGTTTGGCAGTTGAAACAATATTAACTTCCCAGGAAATTATCTTTAAATGAATCTGGTGATAAAGCCTAAGTTATGTGACTCATAGAATAGAACACACTTTCAGGTAGTTGAAATTTTTGTAGAATGTTATATATATAATATATATCATTATTCATTTTATAAATAAACTAAGTTTCCAGAAAGCAAGATTTAAATTTTATCACTGTTTTATGCCAGATAACTGGCAACAAGTCTTCCATGCATTAGGCCTTTATTCCCTTAGGAGGCAAAATATAAACCTTAATTTCATTAATAATAGATAAGTTCACTTATTAAATGACATTTATAAAGAAAACAGTAGTAATAAAGTTTAGGATAATATCAGCTCCTACCTCATTATTTAAATGAAAAAAGATTAAGCTGCTGCTAGCCCCTTTAAAAACTCTTCAAGATTTTCTTGGATATCAAAACACCCTAAGAAAACTATATAAAGTTACAACAATTATTTCTATTCAATATAGATATATAAATACCAATTACCTAATTATTTATACTTGCCTCATTACTTGTGTGTTAGACTCTATATGCAAGAATAATGAACAGAATCAGTAATGAATTATTTTTATTTATTTTAATGTTCTACATAAATATTCTACCTTTCTGTGTCATAAATATTTTATAAACAATGAAAAATTTACACTAAATTTATATTCATTTCATTAGTAAATTAAAATGGAATAATCAGAGCACATTAAAATGGTTAATTACCTACTGAGATTACCTGTATAAGTTTTGGTGTCAACAGGGGCATATAAGGAACAATTACTGTTGTTCTTTGATGGGTGAGGAAAATGAGAATATGCTTTTAATGTGTGGGCCTTTCCAGTCTCTTAGATTGATAAATACTCTTTACAGTCATTTCTACTTCCTTAGAAGATATTTTCACTTAATAATGAAAAAAAGTGATCATTATAAAACAAAATTCATTTAAAGAATAAAAGGAAAAGGTAATACCTCAAAGAATGAAGTCTACAGCCCACTCTGCTCCTCTTGGAAAGATCTGTCCTCAACTTACATATTTTAATGGCAGTCTATGCAGATTCTTTTGTGTGTATGTGTGTATTTGTGTGTGTGTTTGTGTTTACTTAACTAGTGAATAGTTTGGAAAAATGTTTGCAAATTGTGTATGAAGATTCAGAGATAAAGAGTTCAGACATTTAAATATTTCTAAAATATGAATTTAAAGGATTATATGTGACATTTGTTTCTGGACAAGTTGGAGGAACAGGAAACTCATGAATCAACTAAAATACTATAATATGTGTGAAGTAAAGGCACTCTAGATACTGGACATCAGACAATGAAGGAAAGTGGAACCTGAGAATGAGGAAACAAGTAAGATCATCCCTATCTTTGTGCAAGCTAACTATATAGGGAGAGTTACCAAAACAGTAGGAAAAGGTAGATCATAAGCAGAACCCAGCTGGTTTCCTACATTCAGATTCTGAAGCTGGGATTCTTGGGAGAATAAAACAATTGGAATGGGTAGATTACAGTGTTAGAAGAAATTTGTATTGAGAGGGAACTTCAATGATCTTTGGAAGGTCTGCATTGAGCATTCACATTAGTACTGATCAGTTCATGTGTGAACTTATTAGTTTTCTTTGAGCTCATCTACCCAAAATATGCATCAAGTAATGTTACTGGTGGAGGAGTTGCTATTCTTCCTGGGATCCTGTCTTGGAGGCAAGGAGGAATGAAGCCAGCAGACAAGAGCATGGAGCAACCAACAAAGCTTTTAATGAGGAGTGTAAAGGAAAGTAAAAGACTCCCACAAATGGGTGGGAGGGGGCTCCAAGGGAGGACACAGCTTGGGCTGCAGTGTGTAGGTATTAGGCAGGAAAACAGATATGAATGGGATAGAAAGAGAATAAGGTCGTAAAGCCCACTAGAAGGGACTCAAAAAGTTAACCAGTTAAAACTAGAAAGCCAGAAAAGACTCAGAGTTAATGAATCAGTCAGTTAAAGCTCAAAAGGCCAGGAGCAACTTGGCCAGGAAGTGTCTGAATATCCCCAGATAAAGAGAAGTATCTCCGCATAACCCATAACTTCATTGTGTCAATTAGATCGTGTTATTGTAAATTTTACTTTAGCCTGCTAAAAGGCCCAGCTACAAACAGCATAATAAAGAAAACCCAATAAGTTAAGAAGTAACTTAACATATTCTTTAGCAAACATAATAACTCAGTCCACCTCTGAGGCAGGGCAGGCAGTCTTAATTGATATGCTCCCAAACCAGGAAGCTGCTATCCTGGGAGGGGACCAGAACAGTAAATTTCTTATGTTAATTTTGCAGAATTATCCAGAGGACTGATAAGAAACTTAATGTCTCATCAAAGATAAATATCTTTAGACCACTGAACAAGTCCACACCCCTAGCCCTTTGTTACATTCCTGAAAAATCCTTAAAAGGGGGAATCCCTAACGTTTCAGTGTGCACCTCTCTCTGAGGTTGCCCACCCTTTTTAAGTGCGTAGACTTTCTCTCCAACTTTTCAGGGCACCTCTCCTTCCTGATGTCACCTGTACTTTTTCTCTCTTTAAGTAACTTTAAATAAAACTTTTACTTTGCTTCACTACTATGTCTCTGCCCTTCAATTCTTTGTTGTGGCAGGGACAAGAACCAAGGAAAATACACAATGTCCCCCTAACATATTTGGTTCTGTGTGACTCAGATGGATTTCCACCCTGTTTAAGCCTAACCAACCTCTCCCCCTAACATAGGGTTTATAAGCACAAGAACAGAGGAATTTATGTGACTGGCAGGGGGCTTATTGCTAGGGCAGAGCTGGGTTAAACAAACAACTCCCTTATTTTTCAGGTTCAATTTTCCAGATGTCCAGGATATGTCTTCTTGTTTATTACAAAGCTTTGACCCTAGGTCCCTCCTGACTACAACTTCCAGGGGTATTGAAACTTAGCAGGATTTGAATTCTATCCCTTGGCCAACTAACAACTGCCTCACTAATCTACCCAAATTTGGAGGAAGAACCACACAAAAGGATTAGAGGGAACAATATCTGAAGCCAACCTTTTTGCACAGCCATGCTGGAATTTTTCAAAATTTATGGTGATATAGATTACTAAAGACTATACAGAGTGGCAAAATGACTACTAGATGAAATGTTGCTCTGGTTTCATACAGTGCAGCTTAAAAACAAAACCTGAAAAGATGGATCCATTTTCAAATAACCTAATCAAACCCAGAATAAAGCTTGATAAGGCTTTTGAAGTACAAAAAAAAAATATTTAGCATCCAACAAGGTAAAATTCATAATATCTGACATCCAATCCAACTTGTCAGTCATGAAAAAAGTAGGACACAAAACTCATATGAGTGAGGAGAAAAATTAATGCACTGCAGCTGATCCAGTGATGACACGCATACTAGAATTAATAAACAAAGACATTACAAACTATACATGCATTCTATAACTTTGAAATCCAGCAGCCAAAGGATGGGGCAAAATTGGCTTTGTGTAACTGATACATCTGGAAGCTCACTAAAAGGCTCTGTTCAAAAATGGTTGCTTTTATTTGATCTCAGAACTCACTTTGTGAAAACAAGGCATTTGCAGGCAATTATTTAACATCATTTCAGTGTCATGAAACAAAGTTACATATTGGGTTAACAAGAAACTGACATAAAGCTTAAAAGGAAAAACAAAGAGAATGAGAGGTCCCTAGGGAGATTTGAAAAGTTCCAACATATTCTTGAGAATCTAGAAGGCAACATGCCTAGTGTGCATGTCACATGCACAGGATTTCATTTTTAAAAAAAGCACTCAGAACAAAAACATTACTTACTAGATAAAGACTTGATATCAGCTATTACAGATATGTTCTAAGAACTAAAAGAAACCAAATCTAAAGAATAAAAAGAAAGTTTGAGAATTATGCATCACCAAATAGAAAATATAAACCAAGAGATAGGAATTATTTAAAAAATAAAAGCTCTGAATGGAAAGGTATAATAATGAGATCTATTATTCAGTGCTACAGGAGCTCAAAAGCAAATCTAAACTAGTAGAAAAAAATGAATGAGCAAACTTGAAGATAGGTCAATTGAAACTAACCAGAGCAGCAAGAAAAAAATGCAGAAAAATGAACAGTCTCTGAGACCAACAGGGTACCAACAAAAATGTAAACATACTTATAAAGGAAATGCCAGAATAAGAGGAGAGACAAAAATAACATTTGAACAAAAATAACAGCTGAAAATTTTCACACATTGTTGAAAATGTCAATCCTCACAGACAAGAAGCTCAGCAAATTCCAAGTAGAATTAAAAAAAAAGAGAAGATATCCATACCTAGAACATTACAGTCAAAGTTTTGGAAGAAAAGACATAGGGAAAATCTTGAAAGAAGCATGATAAGCTTTCAAACACATTTGGTTGTTAACAATTTAAATAATCCTTCCCTGATTCTTTTGGTTTTAACACCATAAATAATGGGATTCATCATGGGTGGAATAAGAAGATAAATATTGGCTATAAAAATGTGAATATGTGGAGCAATGTGGTGGCCAAACCTATGAGTAAGAAAAGAGAAAAAGGCTGGTGTATAAAACACTAAGATGACCCATACATGGGAGACACATGTACTTAAAGTCTTGAGGCGGGCAGCTTTGGATGGGAGATTAAAGACAGTGAAGAGAATAAGGACATAGGAACAGATGATCAATATGAAATCTAATCCTCCTGTCAAGAATGCCACAATTAGGCTGTAAGCTCTACGAATTTTTGTCTCATTGCAAACCAGCTTTATCAGGGCCATAAACTCACAGTAGGTATGGGAGATTACATTAGTTCTACAGTAGGAAAGCCACCTCAGTAGGAAGGGGTGTGGACTGAGGAGTATGCCTCCTCTGAATAGAATGACTGAACCCAAGCTTGCAATCACTGCAGGTGTTAGGATAGTGGAATGTTTTAATGGGTGACAGATGGCTATGTAGCGGTCAAAAGCCATGGCTAAAATAAATCCAGATTCCATAGTAGACAGAGAATGGACAAGATACATTTGAGTGAGGCAGGTTTCAAAGTAGATCTCTCTGTAATTGAACCAGAAGAGGCTGAGTATCTTGGGAAGTGTAGAAGAAGTAAGCATCAAATCAGCCACTGACAGCATGCATAGAAAGAGGTACATGGGTTCATGTAGTTTACGGTCTGTCTTGACAATTAGTAGAAGGATGATATTTCCCATCAGTGACAGTAGGTAGACCAGGCAGAAAGGGATGGAGATCCATATGTGGACAGCCTCCAGTCCTGGAATGCCAAGCAGTTGGAAGGTGGTAGGGTGAGGATTGGTCCTATTGTCACCTAACATAATGGGAACAATGGATAGTCCATGATCCTATCCAAATTAAAAATCACAAATGTTATGAATATATCAATACCAATTTTTTTTCATAATTACAGGCTGGGAGAGAGATTGACATCCAATAATATCCAACTGTCTAGTGAATGATTTCTTCAATAGTACAACCTTGCAATGCATTGAATATATAGGACTGACTTTTTTGGGTAAGAAAACTAAGTAGAAGAGTATTTTTTATCTGTATGTCTGTCTATGCATCTATTTATCCATCTCATTCTCTTTTTTCAGGAAGTGTTGTCTAAATTGGCTAGATATATCTTAGTAGTATCATAGTATTACAGAGGTAATTAAGATATTGCTAAATATGAAGATATAATTATTTACCATCTGAGACAGTTAAAAAAGTGAAATTCTAACCATCATGAATAAGATCAGCCATTCGTATATTTAACCCCTCTTAACCCCTCCCAATGATATGGCTTATAATTATAAGGGAAAGGAGACTTGGGAAATGCTAAAGAACAAATGGGGCAAAAAGCCAAAAAATCCAAAGTAAGAGCAAACTGGTCCTATACTGAAAGGTGATTCACTGAGTTAATAAAGGAGGGACCCTTGTCTTCACAAAAATCACCTAACTGAATGGTAAGAAATCATTTTGTAAAGGACTAGCCAATAAAGAAAATGGTTAAGTCTGGAAAACCTGGACATTCAGATTACTATATATTTGTGCTCTTTTGTAAATGATCAATCAAACTCTTCTAGAACTGGATAATATATTATTCAATTACACAGTACACTTGTCACTAATTTTGCTTCTCAAGCAAACTTTCAAGTGGAACTCTTGGTTCCCAGACATCAGCTTCTCAGAGAGCATGCCTTGGAATGTGTGAAAAACTGTTTTGTAAAGGCATCCTGATAATACTAACTTTTAAATTGATAAATCATTATTTTGGTTCAAATATCAGTATATAGTGAGCTTACATAATTATATATTATATATAATATAGCCATCCTTTTTAGTCTGAGTAAATATAAGTACAATAAAAATAAAATTTTGGCCAGTGTAGCTCATAACTATATCCTAGGGCCAGGTTAACAAAAGTTATGAATGAAGTGTATATCGCAGCTTAAATATTGAGTCCATCTCCTTCTTCTACATTACTTTTTGTCAAATCAAGAGTTGATCTACCTTTCAGACAGCCCCACACAGGTGCTGAGTCTTCACTACTTAAGACTGGACATAGAATCTCCATCCTAAGCTCTACCATTCCTTTCTCATGGAAGCACTGAATTCTCCCTTCCTACCTTAAGTACAACTCTCCTACCCATAACCTGGTTATCTTACCTCTACAGTGAGGTGATCTCATTGCTCACCTTGAGACTCAGCTTAATATTGGCTATAGCTACAATAGGTGCCATTTTACTTCTTATGCTGGAGGATAAGAGGACCACAAGGAATATATTGTATATGGCCTCTCATGAGAATGCTATCTAATTATAAGTAGTTTCACTAATATCTCTAGTCTCTCCAGGCATAATTTGGTCTCTTGAAGGGAATCAATCTTGTGGTGTCCATGCCACCTGAGCTCTAAGCTTAGAAACCAATAGGAGATGGTCTCCAGACTCCAGATCTCTTAGAAACTTGATTTATGTACTTCTTGTGCTTAAGCACATGTAGGTGCTGTGATTAATGCTATCTTATGACATATGTGATGAGAGATGGAAGGAATAGAGGATATCAGGGAGGCCATGTTTATGAATTAATCATGGTGATCATATTAATATCTCTACATGCCTCCAAGTATTAAGTAACCTACATGAATTATGTCTAGTTCTGAAAAATAGTTAAAACTCCAGGGCATTTCCTCATCATGTTCCTATTCCTGAATCCCATTGGACATTGATGAAGTAAAGGATATGCATTATCTCCATGTACAAGAACATCAGCATTTGTGTTTTGGTTGGGATGTTAAGCAAAGATTGGATGATATGTTCCCCTTCATCTTTCTCTCCTTCTCTGTATTTCAGGAGGGATGGACTTTTCAGGGTATATGTCCCAGGATAACAGATCATCTGTACTTATGCTGGGTTTGTTCAATGAGGACAATGGCAAGAAAATATTAGGGAAGAGAAACAGAAAGCCACAACATTTCTCCCTACTTTTCATTCTCTTCAACTGTATCTACTCCAGGGCTCCAACTTCCAGAGGGGACTTCCATGGTTTCAGCTTCCACTGGGAGATTCATGTCTTTGAGATATGATTAAACTACTAGTACCTCTCTCTGTTTTCCCATCCTAGAGCTGGTATGGCTTTCTGCAGTTTCTGATTTCTAGGAATCTTTATTTTCAATGTATGTCTTTTTAGAAGTTTGATAATTTGTATAAATAAATATCAGTATTAAAATATCCATACTAAATAGTCAAGTGCCTTCTGTTTCTTGGTTAGATTCTGGCTAATACAGATGCCTTTCATAATAATATAGGGCTTTGATAATTGGTTGATTTAGAAAGAATGACTGAGTATTTTCCTCTTAGTTAACTCTTTTTAAATATTAGAAAGGGGGTAATAAAAAGCTACCAGCAGGTTGGAGGAGAAAATATGGTGTGAGAAGTGTGGTGGAAATCTCCTCCCCAAACCACATATATTTTGAAAATACAGCAAATACAACTAATCCTAAAAGAACGACCATACATAAGAGTACACCAGCCAGTCTACATCTCGGAGAAATCAACATTTCATGGAAAAGGGTAAAGTAAAAAGCCATGACCTGGCATGACCCAAGCACTCCCCCCACCCCAGCTCACCAGTGGGAGGAAGAGAATCTGAGAGGGGAGGGAGTGGAAGTACAGCACTGCTAAATACCCAGTTCTATCAACCTACCCCGGGAGTACAGACCCACATTGCATGATGTTCTGGAGATTAGAGGGGCTGAAAATCAAAGGAAGAAACTAAGACTGTGAACAGGTTCCCGCAATCGGCTGCCCTGGGAAAAGAAAAGCAGGCACTTTAAAAGACTTCTCAAAAGTCGAAAGGCTGCTAAAGGGGCAAGGGTTTAGGAGAAGGCACAGGTGGAAAAATCATTCTAGCACACTCAGCTGAGCAGGCTGGGAAATTTCAGGAGCTTCAGGTGCCCTATCCCCCTGGTTGACAATGCAGTCAAGAGGCCCCTCACCATGATAAGAAGCCTGTGGCTCCTTCTGCCCCACCAGCAACTGTGTGCAAACCCACTGTCCCCACCATTGCTGCAGATCAGATGGAGGGCAGCTCAGCCTACAACAACTACACAGCTTAACGCAGAAGCTTCTCCCTGTTCAAGGCTAACCAGCCCAGACAGTGGAAACAGGTACATGACCAGGAAGCATGAAAGGGCTTTGCCCTCATGGCAGAATCTGGGCCACTCGCCTGTAACTCCTGCCATCACCCTAGGCCATCCTGAAGGCCACCCTGCCCACAGCAGTTTAGGAGATTCATCCAGAGGGTGCTCCCTGCATGCAGTTAACTGGCACAGACATCAGAGACAGGCACAGTGACTGGCAAGCAGGAAGGGACTTCATCCTCCCAGCTGACACCTGCTCCACTAGCCAGCAACCACTTCTATCGTTGCAGGACTATGAAAAGGTAGAAAAACCTTGTTCAATCCAAAATCCATCAAACACCAGAAAGAAGGCTTGGTGAAACTGAAATCACCAATCTTCCTGAAAAAGAATTCAAAATAAAAGTCATAAGCATGCTAATGGAGCTACAGAAAAATATTCAAGGGCTAAGGGATGAATTCAGGAGGGAGATAACTGAAATGAAACAAACAATGGAGGGATTTAAAAGCAGATTAGATGATGTAGAGGAGACAGTAAATGGAATAGAAATTAAAGAATAGTAATACAGAGAAACTGAGGCAGAGAGAGTAAAAAAGATCTCTAGTAAAGAAAGAATATTAAGTGAACTGTGTGACCAATCCAAATGTAACAATATTCACATTATAGGGGCACCAGAAGAAAAAGAGAGAAAAAGAGAAAGGGTCTTGGAAGAAATAATTGCTGAAAACTTCCCCAATCTAGGGAAACAAAATAGCCTCTCAGGCCATGGAAGTCCATAGATATCCCAAAACAAGGGAACCAAGGAGTACAACACCAAGATATATAATAATTAAAATGGCAAAGATCAAGGACAAGGACAGAGCATTAAAGAAGCCAGAGAGAGAAAAAAAGATCACCTACAAAGGAAAACCAATCAGGCTATCATCAGACTTCTCAGCAGAAAAATTACAGGCAAGAAAGAAATGCCATGATATATTCAATGCAATGAAACAGAAGGGCCTCATACCAAGAATACTCTATCCTGGAAGATTATCATTTTGATTTGAAGGGGGAATTAAACAATTCCAAGATAAGCAAAAGTTAAGTGAAAGTTGAGGGAATTTACCACCTACAAACCATCTCTACAGTGTATTCTAAAGGGACTGTTATAGATGGAAGGATGCCTAAGGCTAAATAGCTATCACCAGAGGAAATAAAACCACAGCAAAGGAAGTAGACCAAGTAAATACTAACCAAATGCAAAATTAAACCAGCTACCCATGGTCCATCAAGGGATACACAAAGAGTACAGATTATGACACCTAACATATAAAGAGTGGAAGAAGGGAAGGAGAGAGAAAAGAATCATCAGATTGTGTTTATAATAGCGTAAGTGAGTTAAGATAGACTCCTAGATAGTAAATAAGCTGCCCTTGAACCTTTGGTAACCACGAGTCCAAAGCCTGAAATGGGAATAAGTACATTTCTATCAAAAATCACCCCAAATGTAAATGGAATGAATGCATGAATCAAAAGATACAGAGTTACAGAATGGATAAAAAAGCAAGACCCATCTATAGACTGCATGCAAGAGATTCACTTCAAACTCAAAGACATAAACAGACTAAAAGTGAAGGGACGAAAAAGATATTTCATGCAAACAATAGGGAGAAAAAAGCAGGAGTTGCAGTACTTGTATCAGACAAAATACACTTCAAAACAAAGACAGTAACAAGAGACAAAGAAGGACATTACATAATGATAAAGGGGTCAGTCCAATGAGAGGATATAACCATTATAAACATCTATGCACCCAACACAGGAGCACCTACATATGTGAAACAAATACTAACAGAAATAAAGGAGGAAATAGAATGCAATGCATTCATTTTAGGAGTCTTCATCTTCAACACACCACTCACTCCAAAGGACACATCAACCAGACAGAAAATAAATAAGGAGACAGAGGCACTAAACAACACATTAGAACAGATGGACCTAACAGACATCTATACAACACTCCAGGCAAAAGCAGAGGATACACATTCTTCTCAAGTACACATGGAACATTTTCCAAAATAGACCACATACTAGGCCACAAAAAGAGCCTCAGCAAATTCAAAAAGATTGAAATTGTACCAAGCAACTTCTCAGATCACAAAGGTATGAAACTAGAAATAAATTGTATGAGGAAAAAAAAAGGCTCAAAACACATGGAGGCTAAATGACATGCACCTCAATAATCAGTGGATCAATGACCAAATTAAAACAGAGGTCAAGCAATATATGGAGACAAATGAAAACAAAGGCCGGTGCCCCAAGTTCTGTGGGATGCAGTGAAGGCAGTTCTAAGAGGAAAGTATATAGCAATCCAGAGCTATTTAAACAAGGAAGAACAATCCCAAATGAACAGTCTAAATTCACAATTGTTGAAACTGGAAAAAAGAACAAATGAGGCCCCAAGTCAGTAGAAGGAGGAACATAATGAAGATCAGAGAAAAAATAAATAAAATTGAAAAGAATAAAACAATAGAAAAATTAATGAAACCAAGAGCTGGTTCTTTGAGAAAATAAACAAAATAGATAAACCCCTACAAAGGCTTATAAAAAAAAGACAGAATCCACACATAAACAGACCCAGAAATAAGAAAGGAAAAAATCAATACAGACACCATTGAAATACAAAGACTTATTAGAGAATACTATGAAAAATTATATGCTAACAAAGTGGATAACCTAGAAGAAATGGAAAACTTTCTAGAAAAATGAAACCTTTCAAGAATGACCCAGAAAGAAAGAAAATCTGAACATGCCAATTACAGGCAATGAAATTGAATCAGTAGTAGTCAAAAAACTACCCAAGAACAAAATCCTGGACCAGATGGATTCACACATAAATTTTATCAGACATTTAGAGAAGACATAATACCCATTCTCCTTAAAGTTTTCCAAAAAATAGAAGAGGACGGAATACTTCCAAACTCATTCTATGAAGCCAGCATCAATTTAATACCAAAACCAGGGAAAAACACCACAAAAAAAGAAAACTACAGACCAATATCTCTGATGAACATAGATGCAAAAATAGTCATCAAAATATTAGCAAACAGAATTCAAAAATACATCAAGAGGATCATACATCATGATCAAGTGGGATTCATCCCAGAGATGCAAGGATGGTGCAACATTCAAAAATCCATCAATGTCTTCCACTATATAAATAAAAAGAAGGAGAAAAATCACATGATCATCTCCATAGATGCTGGAAAAGTATTTGACAAAATTCAACATCCATTCATCATAAAAACTCTCAAGAAAATGGGAATAGAGGGCAAGTACCTCAACATAGTAAAGACCATATATGACAAACCCACAGCCAGCATCATATTTAACAGTGAAATGCTAAAAGCTTTTCCTTTAAGATCAGGAACAAGACAAGGATGCCCACTCTCCCCCCTTGTGTTCAACATAGTACTGGAGGTCCTAGCCACAGCTATAAGACAACACAAAGAAATAAAAGGCATCCGGATTGGTAAAGAGGAGTTAAAGTGTCACTGTTTCCAGATGACATGATACTGTACATAAAAATCCTGAAAATATCCACTCCAAAACTATTGGGACAAATAACAGAACACAGCAAAGTTGCAGAATACATAATTAATACACAGAAATCTGTTGCATTCCTATACACTAAGGATGAACTAGGAGAAAGACAAATCAGGAAAACAATTCCATTCACAATTGTATCAAAAAGAATAAAATACCTAAGAATTAACCTAACCAAAGAAGTGAAAGACCTATACCCTGAAAACTATAAGACACTCTTGGGAGAAATTGAAGAAGACACTAATAAATCGAAATTCATCCCATGCTCTTTGGTAGGAAGAATTAATATTGTCAAAATGGCCATCCTGCCTAAAGCAATCTACAGATTCAATGCAATCCCTATCAAAATACCAACAGCATTCTTCAATGAACTGAAACAAATAGTTCTAAAATTCATATGGAACTACAAAAGACTCCAAATAGCCAAAGCAATCCTAACAAGGAAGAATAAAGCAGGGGGGATTATGCTCCCCAACTTCAAGCTCTACTACAAAGCCACAGTAATCAAGACAATTTGGTACTGGCACAAAAACAGACCCATTGATCAATGGAAAAGAATAGAGAGCCCAGATATAAACACACACACATATGGCTAATTAATAAATGATAAAGGAGCCATGGATATTGAATGGGGAAATGACAGCCTCTTCAACAACTGGTGTTGGTAAAACTGGACAGCTACATGTAAAAGAATGAAACTGGATTACTGTCTAACCCCATACACAAAAGTAAACTCAAAATGGATCAAAGACCTGAATGTAATTCATGAAACCATGAAACACTTAGAAGAAAACATAGGCAAAATGCTCTTGAATATAAACATGAGCAGCTTTTACATGAACATATCTCCTCAGGCAAGGGAAACGAAAGCAAAAATGAACAAGTGGAACTATATCAAGCTAAAACTCTTCTTTAGAGCAAAGGGCACCATCAATAGAACAAGAAGGCATCCTACAGTATTGGAGAATATATTAATAAATGACATATCTGATTAAGGGGCTGACATCCAAAATATATAAAGAGCTCATGTGCTTCAACAATGAAAAAGCAACCTGATTAAATATGGGCAGAGTATCTGAACAGACACTTCTCCAAAGAAGAAATTCAGATGGACAAGAGGCACATGAAAAGATGCTCCACTTTGCTGATCATCAGAGAAATGCAAATTAAAACCACAGTGAGATATCACCTCACACCGGTTAGGATGGCCAACATCCAAAATACAAACAACAACAAATGCTGGTGAGGATGTGGAGAAAGGGGAACTCTTCTATACTGCTGGTGGGAATGTAAGCTAGTTCAACAATTGTGGAAAACAGTATGGAGATTCCTCAAAAATCTAAATATAGAAATACCATTTGATCCAGGAATTCCACTCCTAGGAATTTACCCTAGGAATGCAGGAGCTCAGCTTGAAAAAGACATGCACCCCTATGTTTATTGCAGCACTATTTACAATAGCCAAGAAATGGAAGCATCCTATGTGTCCATCAGTAGATGAATGTATAAAGATGTGGTACATATCCACAATGGAATATTATTCAGCCATAAGAAGAAAACAAATCCTACCATTTGCAACAACATGGATGATGCTAGAGGGTATTATGCTCAGTGAAATAAGCCAGGCGGGGAAAGACAAGTGTCAGATGATTTCACTCATCTGTGGAGTACAACAACAAAGCAAAAACTGAAGTAAGAAAATGGAGCAGACTCACAGAACCCAAGAAATGACTAACAGTTACCAAAGGGAAACGGACTGAGGAGGGTGGGTCAGAAGGGAAGAATAAGGTCATTAAGGGGCATTATGATTAGCACATGTAATGTAGAGGGGCACGGGGAAGGAAGTATAGCACAGAGAAGACAAGTAGTGACTCTATAGCATCTTACTATGCTGAAAGACAGTGACTGTAACGGGGTATGTGGTGGGGACTTGATAAAAGGGGGAACGTAGTAACTACCATGTTGTTTATGTGAAAAGTGAACATAAGACTGTATATCAATGATACCTTAATTAAAAGAAAAGTCACCAGCAACCTCAATCTCAACATGATACAGCCTATATATGAAAGCCGTCAGCTAACATTGTACTCAATGGTAAAATGCTGAAAGCTTTACTTCTATGATCAGGAACAAGAAAAAAATGCCTATTTTCATGACTTGTTTTCAACATAGTACTGGAAATTTTAGCCAGAGAAATTAGACAATAAAAAGAAATAGAAGGTATCCAAATGGTAAAGATGCAAAATTACCTCTGTTTGCAGATGACATGATTTTATAAGTAGAAAACTGTATTTCACACACACACACACATACAAACATACCTGCTAGAACTAATAAACAAGTTAGCAAAATTATGGGGCACAAAATCAACACACAGAAGTCAAAAACTGAATTTCTATACACTAACAATGAACAATCTGAAAAGGAAATTAACTAAATAATTCCATTTATAATAGCATCAAAAATAATAAAATGGGAGTAAAAGAAGGAGACAAATTCTTGTACAATGAAAACTACAAAGCGTTGTTGAGAGAAATTAATGAAGACACAAATAAATGGAAAGATATCCCTGCTAATGAATTGGAAGTCATAATATAGTTAATATGTCAGTGCTACCCAAAATGATCTGTAGTTCAATGCAATCCCTATCAAAGCCTGAATGACATTTTTTTGGCAGGAATAGAAAAATCCAATCTAAAATTCATATGAAATTTCAAGGGACCCAAAATAGCCAAAAAAATCTTTAAAAAGAAGAACAAAGTTTTGGTCTCATATTTCCTGATTTCAAAACTTGCTATGAAAGTACAGTAACCAGACTGGTATGGTACTAGACAAAAGAAACATTAGACCTGTGAAATAGAATACAGAGCTCCTAAATAAACTCTCACATATATAGTCAAATGATTCCATTAAGGGAGGCAAGATAGTTAATGGGAAAAAGATAGTTCTTTTTTTTTTTTGACAAGTGATGATGAGAAAACCAGATATCCACATACAAAAGAAAGAAGTTGGACTTTTAAATCATACACATATACACACAAATTATTCAAAATGGATCAAAGACCTAAACTGAAGGAGTAAAACTGTAAACTCATAGGAAAAGGTAAAGGATAAATTTCATGACATTGTGTTTGAAAATGATTTCTTGGATATGACACCAAAATATTAGCAAAAAAAGTAAAAACCAAGCTGTACTTCATCAAAATGAAAACTTTTTACATGAAAGGATACTATTAACAGAGTAGAAACACCACCCACAAAATGGGAAAAAATATTTGCAAATCATATCTTTTAAGGAATTAATACCCAGAATATAAAAAGAACTCTTAAACTCAATGACAATGACACCACCACTAACATGACTGGATTAGAAAATGGGCAAAGGACTTGACTAGACATTTGCCCAAAGAATACATACAAATGCAAATAAGCACATAAAAAGATGATGAACATCAGTAATTATTAGGGAAATGCAAATCAAAACCACAGTGAGGTATCATGTCATATTGGTTAGGATAGCCATTACTTATTTTTTAAGAAAATAACAATTGTTGGTGTGGATAACAGAAAATTAGCCCTTGTACATTGCTAGTGGGAATATAATATGAGGCAGCTCCTGTGGAAAAAGGCATGGCTATTCCTCAAAAATTAAAACAATTACCATATGATCCAGAAATTCTATTTGTGCATATAAATCCAAAAGAAGTGAAAGCAGAGACTTGAACAGATATTTATACAACCATGTTCATAGCAGCATTATTCACAAAAGGTAGAAGCAACCCAAAAATCCATCCATGGATGAATGAAAACACAAAATGTGATATATAGATATAGATATGAGTGTATGATATGAATAGATTTATATATATGTATATATAGATGATATGAATGTATATTTATATATTTTATGTGTGTATCTATAGTCCATTATGTACATATACATGTGTGTGTATATATATACATATATTTTCTTGCATATGTGTGTGTATATGTGTGTATATAAATATATATAGTTATTCAACATATAAAAGTAGGGAAATAATGCATTCTATAACATGAATAAAACTTGAAGATATTATGCTAAGTGAAAAAAGGCAGTCACAGAAGGACAAATACTGTATGATTCTGCTTATATGAGATACTTAGAATAGCCAAATTCAGAGTCAATAAATATAATGGTAGTTGCCAGGGTATGTGGGGTGGGGCAAATTGGAATCGGTAGTTAATGTTTAATGGATACAGTTTCAGTTTGGGAAGATTAAAAATGCTCTGGAGAAAAATGGTAGTGATGATAGCACAATAATTTGAATGTACAATTGAACTGTAAACTTAAAAATGGTTAAAATGATACATTTTATATTGTGCGTATTTTATCACAATTTTAAAAAGCCATCAATAAGCAGTAATACTAGATAAATGACAGATATATTACAGATATTCACAGACTTTTTTGTTATTAACATAAAACATTAACATAATTTATATAAACATGTAAATACATGTCAACAAGGAGAAACATCAGAAGAGACCTCTTTCAGCTGTATACTGAGTTGTTATAAACAGCAGTAGAAAGGTAGGAGTGACATATGGCACTTAAGAGTATTTAAGGGAGAATAACATACATGGTAGTATGTAAGTGCCAAAAAATATAATATAGCCTATTCTCTTTATAATCTAGTCTACAGAATCCTGATTTGATCCTATCTCCTTAGTTACTATGATAAAAGAGGGAGCTAGAAGACCCTGAGTAGTCAGAGAAAACTGCAGGAACCTTGCACTCACAGAGGGTAAGTGAGTTAATTTACTATGTTTATCAGATACATCTAGTATCAAAGGGCTCAAAATAACATAATGATGGTCTCCATGTAAATGTCTTCTAAGGAAAAGAGAAGAAGAAACTTACTAAATAAATAATGGAAGCGTACATACTAAATAAATAATGGAATAACTATATATATTTATATACACACATATACACACACATATGCAAGAAAATATATGTATATATATACACACACATGTATATGTACATAATGGACTATAGATACACACAAAAAAGTGTTATGAAGATTAGTCCAAATAAACCTAATCCAATTTGAAAGGCATTTATTGAACACATATTATGAATGAAAGAGTCATTGAATAAATGATTAAATGATTGTATCAATAGAAGAGATGAAAAATCACTATAGCCTTATGGCTGTTCTATTGCACTCTAATACCATTATCTTATTTTCCAGAAGGCTTTAATAAATTTATCAATGGATATAGAATCCTATTAGGCAAAATACTCAGCAGAAAAAGAAAAAAATGTAAATGTTCTTTCTTGAGGTATTGCTAGATGTAGTAAATATGTGACTAAGAAAATGGAATAAAATATATCCATCCTATAAATATCAAAAATACAATTATCACACAGTTGCAAAGATATTAAACATATAATGGGTATTTCCTAAACATTTTAAATAAACAAGAGATGGAGGAAATAGGAAATTATAATCATTGGGGAAAAATTAAAATAATTAATATTTATTGTTTCCTCTATGCCATTGTACTGATCTTCTTTACATGTCTCATTTAATCCTCACATAGCTATATAAGTGTTATTTTCACTAATTTTTAAATATCAGGCAACTGAACAAAGGGGAATTAAATAGGAAGAGAATACTAGACTTGAATACAGGCAGTCTAACTCCAAAGCCTGGATTCTTAACCAATAAGCAATTGGACTACTTGGAAAAAATATCTTTAGGTCTAACTCCTACCAAAGTAAGAATTTGTGTTTAGTTTGGGCATCTGGTAGGAAGTCAGTGAAAAATGCCCAAATATGTCTATTTCTCCAAAGTAGAAAATTTCACACCCTCTCCATATTTTAATTATAAACTAAGTATGGTGAATCCAGAGATAGTACTCTTTGTGTGTGTAATAAGCAAGAGTAGGTGAAAAGTTTAGGAGCACAAATTTCAAAAAACAGTTTTTATAGATTCAAAACATAAAAAAGGACCACAGATCATGGATCCTATTTTAAAAACTACTGACAGGTGGATAACTGGGATGGGAAACAATATTAATAAAGAAAGAAATAAGTCCTTTGGTTCTGGAATAAAATCAGAGTATTTAAACATTGTTGTTAATAAAAAATTTCAGATTCATATGTCTTGGTACTAGGTTCCAAGTCACCTAATCAAAGAAGCAGACTCATTGCACATGGTGGCCTGGTAATTTAGTAATAATGACTACAAAGTAAGAGAATGGGAATTTATGACCTTAATTATAGTAGTTAATAGACTACAAGACATTGGCTTATTTTATGAAATACACTCCATTTCTATCAAGAGTTCTCTAGAAAATTGAGCAGACATAACACTAAAACTGGAACCTACACACTGTCATGTTTGTTTGTTTATTTTTGAAAGGAGATTGTTGAATTAGAATTTTTGAAATTTCCTGACATATAGTAGATACATGAACTTTCAGGGTAATAAATGTTATTCACCTTGTGAAAATAAGAGCAGTTAGTTATTTTCCTTATTTCATGTCTTTTATTTCCACATATTCTTGAGCCTTTTTTAAAATTGATCCAACTAAAATCAAGCAACCTTGACCATTAATGTTCTAAGAACATGATCCCGTATTTTCTTGGTCCTCACCCCATACACAATGGGGTTGAGAAAAGGGGGCAACAAAAGGTACATATTTGCAATAAAAATATGGATATGTGAAGGCACACTTTTCCCAAAACGGTGAGTGAAAATGGAAAAGCCAGCTGTAGAGTAAAAGACAAGAATAACACAGACATGGGATCCACAGGTGCCCAGAGCCTTAAAGCTAGCTTCTCGGGATGGCAGCTGGAATACAGAGCGGAGGATGAAGGCATAGGACACTGCAATGAGAATGGCATCACCTGAGCCAATGACAGAAGCCATAATGAGGCTGTAACTCTTAGTGGCTTCTATGTCCACACACGCTAGCTTCACCACAGCCATGAATTCACAGTAGGTGTGGGCAATAATTCCAGTCCTGCAGTAGGGCAGCTGTTTGAGAAGGATGGGGTGTGGAGAAAAGAAGGCTACTCCTCGAATCACCACAATAATGCTTATTATAGTGATGCGAACATGGGTGAGAATGGTGGTATGGCGCAGTGGATGACAAATGGCCACATAACGGTCAATGGCCATGGCCAAAAAGAAGCCTGATTCCATAGCAGTAAAGCTATGGATGAAGAACATCTGGGTCAAGCAGGCATCAAAAGCGATGTCACGGTTTCCAAGCCAGAAGAGACAGAGCATGCGGGGCAGTGTAGATGTGGAGAGGACCAGGTCTGTGACTGAGAGCATGCACAGGAAGAGGAACATAGGCTCATGGAGGCTGCGTTCTGTCCTCACCACCACCAGGATGGTCACGTTCCCCACCACAGCCACCAGGTATATGGAGCAGAAGGGAATCCCGATCCAGACGTGCAGGTGCTCTAGCCCTGGGATGCCCAACAGCGAGAAGGTGACAGGAGAGGGTCGAGATATGTTGAGAGGAGGCATGTTTTTTCCTTTGCTTTCTATCAGGACTTCAGTGTATAAACTTGATCACAACCAATTGCTAAAAAATATGGAGATTTTGTTCAGGAGCTCCATTAATGATGTGTTGTCAAAAATAATTTAAGTTTATAATCTAGAGTATTTAAATTCACTAGAACCAGTTTAATAAAATTTGTAGTAACATACCAAAATGCTGAGTTTAGAAGTACAAAAAATAATATTTATGTCATTTCATATTATCTTGGGGACCTATAAATCACATTGCTCTTTCATCCAGTAAAATATTCTATCCATAGTCATATTTAATGCAACAAATATTTACTGAACAGTTATTGGGCTTCTACTTTGAGCTGTCATTCAGGATTTCCCTCACACCAGTGAGTTTTCAATAACTGGAAACAATGAAGTTAAGACCTTGGGAAAATTTCAGTTATTTAAAATGATCTTTACATCAAAGATTTACAACCCACATTGTCATTCAATTGTGGAGTAGAAATAGTCTCTGTCCCTTTTATTCTGGACATGATAATGAGGTCTTTTGAAGTAGGATTAACTCAACCTGTATCTTACCTTCTCATTTGCCAGTGTGCGTATGTGACTAATTTGACAAATAAAATAGTCTGATACTGCTTTTTCCTATTGTTTATGTCCTTCAATCATATACCCCATTAGTAGGCACATATTATATTGGTTCTTTTGAACCAATATATATATATTGTTCAGGATAATGTGTTTCTTAACATTAAGCCTACTGATTATCTTCCCATCCTAATATTTTTCAGATTTAGATCATTTCAATCTGTGCAGATGGATATAATTGTACTCCTTCACGTGTTTATCCAGAAACCATGCATTATTCCTTTATACCTCTTCCAAATAGTTCCAATGGACAGTAAAATCTCCATGGCAGAGAAGCCCTAGGATAAATTATTTGAGCATGAAACAGCAGTTGAGAGGGTTAAAGAAGGAAAGGACTTAGAAGTCACCACAAATGCTTCAGCTGTAGAGTAACCCTTGGTCATTAGTTTTCTGTTTTTCTACCTCCCATCAGGGCAGCACCTGGTACTTGTGAAGTACTTTCAGCAATTCTTTAGGGGACCCTGCTTTCCTTATTTCTCAAGCAAATACTTGTAAATATAATATGTACTAACAGAACTTACACAGAGTTGCCTCTACATATGCTTTCCAAAATCATGCCAAAACACACATGCTCTCCCTACATTATTTGCTGAGGAAATATTTCTAGACTTTTATATATATTAGACCCTGGAATTTATTATAGTGAAAAACATTCAAAGAAAACAAATATGGCTTTTTATGATTTAGCTTTAAACAAGTAATTATATTTTAAACAAGAAATTTATAAGGCAAAATAATTACCCTGAAGGGGAGGGAAGGATGAGTTATATAGAAATGATAGCAGAGGATCAAATGAAGTTTAGCAAGTCAAGGAAAACCTTCTGGGGTAAATGACATATAGGCTGGAATGTGAAGAATATGACTTCAGCCCATGGGATTTGAATATGGATATATAGGTAAAAGTATAGATTATATATATACATATATATATACACACACATATACATTTTTATCTATCTACACACACAAGCACGTACATATAAACAAATTAAAAGAAAATGAGCATAAAAAACGTTCCAAAAGGAAGCACAATCATGATGTAATGAACAAAATCTAATGTAGTTGGGACTCAATGACTACAAAGAGATTCAAGTGTCATGAGATTCTATGGGTGAACAAGTCTCCCCACACATTCATGAGCAATCATACAATCAATAGGATATTTTATAATCCATTCTCTAGATTAATGCAGTGGCTGTCATTCATTAGGAGTACAAGTATATGTTGGAGGCATAAATATAATACAGAATATTGTAAGGGCAGAATCAGAAAGTGTACATGCAGATGAACACACTGGCTTTTAAAACTATTTTTGTATAAACACACACAATATAAACTATGTGATATCATCTCCCTGAAAATACTAACCTGTAGTTGAGTACAGAGATAGAGTGAGGTATCCTTATTTTTGTTCCCTCAATAGATTCATACAATATGAAATATAATAAAAAATGAGAGATAACCCTCATTCTATATCTTTAAAAAAGATCTTTGAATTTAGTTTTCTCTTCATTTTATCCATAGAGAATGAGAAATGAGTATTCCTTCTGTTTCAAAGGATTATACCTACTCCATGAATTTAGTTCATTTGGAAATAAAAAGATGTCATTTAAGGAGTCTCATTCCCTTTAAAGTTTTCCTTAGAGCGTTTAGACTATTTTTTGCTCTATCCCTCTCTAGCTTCCTAACAACCTTAATTAGCTCATAAAAAAACAAACAATTCATAACCAAGAAGCAACCTAAACATGTAGCTTCTATATGGAGCAGTTTCAACATGATGATCTCAGAGGATAAGCAGAAATAACATCTGACTTAATAGGCCTTTATGGAATCGCTGGGGGAAGGGAGAATGTTCTCTATAACTGATGACAATTGATAATCTTCCTAATTTCAGAATTAGCAGTTTTCCTATGCAGTCCCTTAAGTTTATAGTTGGAGATGTGACCATCTCTTGGTAATTTGATATAATTTATCAACCACTTAACAGAACCAGTCCTGAAGGGACACAGAACACATTATTCCTTGAATACATCAGTTTAATTACAATGTCAACCTGGGACATTAACCTTCAGGCCAGAAGAGAGTTGGATGATACATTTAAAGTGTTGGGAAAAGAAGCAGGAATTCAGTATCTGGAAAAACTATCCTTCAAAAATTAGGGAAAATTAGGATATTCTCAGATAAACAAAAGCTGAGGGAGTTCACTGCCACTAGACCTGCTCTACAAGAAATGCTAAAGAGAGTCCTTTATGCTGAAAGTAAAGGAAGCTAGAAAGTAACTCAAACCTATACAAACATAAAAAGTTCTTTAGTGAAATAAAAATCAAATATCACAATTTTTGTTCATAGCCCTACTTTTTTTCTTCTATAGTATTAAAAGACACAACATAGTTAGAAATCTACAGTAACAGGTACACAATATTTAAGATGTTTTTTGTGACATTTATAACATAAAGTGTGGGCAACAGAGCTCTAAAAGAGTAGAGCTTTTTTATTTGATTGAAGGTAAGTTTTTATTAGTTTAAAATATATTGCTATAACTTTAGGGTGTTATATATAATGCCTGTGGCAATCACAAAGATAGTATTTGTAAAATAAATTCAAAAGTAAGGAATCAAAAGTGTCACTATAAAAATGAAATAAACACAAAGGGAAAAAGTAAGGGAGGAAATGAGGGACAAAAGAAATTAGAAGACATACAGAGATCAAATTACAAAATTGTGATAGCAAGTCCTTCCTCATAAATAATTACTTTAAATGGAGTAACAGAATGGAAAACAATAGGATCTGGACTTCAGTTTTCTAGTGTAGCATGTGAGAAGCCGGAGGTTTCTCTCAAGTAACAAGTTGAACCAACAAAAAATCAACAACTTTTCTTAGGCCCTTAAGAGAAATGAGGTCACAGAGCTAACTGCTGTCCCACAAATTGAAGAAACCAAAAGTAAAGACAGGAAATCACAATTTACCAGAGTAGAAGAAATCTCCATGGGAACCAATGACAGGATAGGAAAATGTGTATTGCAGTTGACTAATTGCTGGAGACTTGGTATAAACAAGCCTGAAAGATAACCTCCAAGGGAACCCAGTAATTAATGGACCCCAACAGTTGTGTGAGTTTTCCTCCAGTAGCTCAACAGGTCCTCACAATAATATCATAGAAAAATCCACTCATGCTTCTGGCAGGGGGAGAGGAAAACTAAACATTTTGAAATACGCCAGAGCATTTTGTTCTTCTTAACAATCTCTTCCTTCACTAAAAACAGTTTAACCAGAGCCCAACTTGCTAGAGTTTTATTAGAGTCTAACTGACCAGGGAGAAGGAAAATATTCAATTTCAGCTGGTTTTAGCCTTCCACATGCAGGGAGGAAAATACAAAAATCCAGCTGGCTCTAGCAATCCCTGAAGGAAGAGGGAAATAGCCAACTTGAGCCCACTGCAGCCATTCGGGCCACCCTAAGGGGCATGCGCAGAGGGAAGCTAAGTATAACATAGGAAATCCGTAGTCCAGAGGCAAAGGTTCACTGAAAGACTGAAAGGTAGGTATAGAACAATAGAACATTTTCCTTCTCCCCCCATCTTACCACCACATCACAAAAGGAATATTTATGGCAGTTTTTTAATCCAACAAATCAGTCTTGGTATCAAGAAAAATTACAAGACATACTAAGAGGCAAAAATATGGTTTGAAAAAAAGAGCAAACATCAAAAGCAAACTTAGATATGACAGGGATATTGGTATTATCAGACCATGAATTTTTAAAAACGTTGAATAACATGCTAAGGGCTCTAATTGACAAAGCACAAAGCAATCAAGATCAAATGAGAAGTGTAAGCAGATAGATGGAAATCCTAAGAAAGACCAAAAACACATGCTAGAGACAAAAAACACTGTCAGAAATGAGACACTTTTCAGGGGCTTAGTAGCCTAAATACAGCTAAGGAAAGAGTCTCTGATCTTGAGAATATTTCAATGGAAACCTCTAAAATTGAAAAACAAACAGAAATAAGGCTGAAAAAAGAAAAGGAGAGAGAAAAGAATATCCAAGGATAGTTGGACAACTACAGAAGGTGGAATACATGAGTCAAGGAAATATCAGAGGATAAAAAGGGCAAGGGAGCATAAGAAATTGAAACAATAGTGACAGAATTTCTTCAAATTAATGCCAACACAAATCACATAACCAGGAAGCACAGAGAATAACAACTAGGATAAACATCTATGAAAATGTACAACTGGGCATATCACTTTCCAACTGCAGAAAATCAAAGATGAAAAGCATATATACCCTAATGAAGTCAGAGTAAAAAAAAAACCCCTTAACTACAGAAGAATAAGATAAGAATCATTAACTGATTTGTCCTCAGAAACCGTGCAAGCAATAAGAATGTAGAGTGAAATATTTAAACCTTAAGAGAAAAAAAAAAACACCACTGGAGAGTTCTGTACCCTGCAAAATCATCCTTCAAAAGTGATAAAAGGAGAAATGCTTTCTCAGAAAACAAAAATTGAGAGCATTTGTTACCAGTTGGCTGGTCTTATAAGAAATATTAAAAAGGAATTATTTAGAGAAGGAAAATTAATGAAATGAAAGAAACGAACAAGTGTTAGATAGGATGTATAGAATTTGGAACCCTGGTGGACTGCTGATGGCAAGTAAAATAGTCCAGCTATTATGGAAACTGGAAATTCTTCAAAAATTAAATATAGAATTACCATAGGATCCAACAACTCCACTTCTGGGTTGATATCCAAAAGAACTGAAAATAGGGAGGACACAACAGATAAATGTACATCTATATTCATAGCACTATTATTGATAAGAGCCAAAAGGTGCAAGCAACCCAAGTGTCCACACATGGAAGGATGGATAAACAAAAAGTGGTATATACATACAATGAGATATCATTCAACCTCAAAAAGGAAGGAATTCTGCTTCAACCTGAATGAACCTTGAGGACATTTATACTAAGTGAGATAAGCCAATCATAAAAGAACAAATACTGTATGTATGATTCTACATATGGTGAAGAACTTAGGTTGTTGCACAACAATGTCAGTATACTTAGTGTCCTTAATCATAAACTCAAAATTTTTTACATAGAAAATATTTGTGTTATGTATATTTTACCATAATAAATGAAAAGTCTGAGAAGGCAAGGAGTTTAAAAGTTCATTTAGTTGGTATGGAACACATGGAATGAAGAAGTATCCTTTAGAGAAACACAGTGTTTGTGTGTGAAACAACAAGCAGATTCAGGAAATCCAAGAAGTGGTGATCACAAGTTTGGAGATAGAATGTTTTGTAAATGTTATGGAACAGAAAATACTTTAAACTTCCTAAGACCCTTGGATGTCTAGACAGAAGCAACAGCAAAGAAGGCAAGATAACTTCTTAAGAACAATAATGACAGTTTAATAACTCAGGAAATCAGGAATTTTCTTTTTTTATACAAAGGTGATAAAAAGTAAACAGTCTCTACCAACTATAGGCAAACAAGTTGCTGTCTCAAGAACTTTCTGGAGTACCCTTATGAGGAACTGTCCTTGAGCCATGAGGAAGAGTGCCTTGATCAATTAGTTTTTTATTTATTTGTTTAGTTTTGAACATGAATATGTGAAGAGGAATTATATGCATCAGAAATACCTTGTTTGATTTTAAAGAGGAGTAGGGAAATCAAAAGACTTCCCCACTCTTTTTTTGTAAAATTTTACAAAAATGTTAAAAGACTACAGTGCAAAACTGCACTCATTTGAATGCACTGAGTATTTCTTCTGTGTATATTTTGTATATATATATGTGCAAATATTTTGGTGGTAATTTATATCTCTGCCCTTTTGTCTGTTTCTCTTCTGCCTGTTTTTTTTTTCTCCGATTCCCTCCTCCCTGGAAAAGTATTTCAGTCCTTTCCAAGGAAACTTCAGATCATAGTCCTAAAACCCTTAGCCAAAAGGGACTGTGATTTGGGTTTATTTTCAGAGCTGTCCTTTAGGAGACTGAGAGCCAGAAGTTTCAAACTCTATTCTCTCAGGTGGAAACAATAAGCACTCTTTAGTTTCTATTCCTGTTAACGATGGGTTATATATTGACCAAGGAATCCAGGTAAGCCTTAACCAGAAGCTCTTTGCTCATAGGTAAGGGGAAGGGCTTGAATTAATTTTCATAAGGGAATTTTGCGCATCCTCTGAGACTGTTCTAGAGATTACTGACCAAAGATGAAGTTTTTGAGGACAATTTCTGATATATTCATCACATAGTAGTCAGTGAATAAGATGCATGGGAATTGTTTTAATATTTAGTAATTCCTGTTCTTTCTGTTACTGCAGGGTAGTAAAGATAATGGTCTTTCATGGCAGTAGAAAAATTCTACTTAGGAAAGAAAGATAGCTATAAGTAGACTCAAAACACAAAGAATAAAGGAGGAAGCAGACAACTCAGAATCTTAGAAGAGAAGCTTAAGTATCTTCTTATCCACTGTTAGAGGACTTTTGATTAACCACTTTTTAAATATTCTTAGAGATCCTCAAAAAGATATGTTTATCACAATTTATGAGCTTTTACTTTCTGCAACTATGCAAAGCTTAATAAGGGACTGAGCTTTTTAAAAATTATTCTTTCCTTGATACAGATGGAAAAAAGATGGCAGCATGAGAAATGAGGTAGATCTCCTCTCCAAACCACATAAAACATGAAAATATAGCAAACACAACTAATCCTAAGAAAGTGACCTGAAGACTTCAGAATAGACTGCCTACATCTGGAAAAAAAGAGAAGACCTCACAGAAAGTGTAAAGTGGCAAATCCATGATCTAGCAGGACCCAAGACCTCCCCCCACCACAGCCTACAGACAGGAGGAAGAGAAATGGAGAAGGAAGGGAGTAGAAACCACCCACGGCTGCTGAAGATCCAGCCCTGGAGATCAGTTCCAGAAGCATGAAACGACATTACATGGTGCTCTGTACATTAGTGGAGTTGGAAAGCAAAGACGGGTGAAATACTTGGAGAGACAGATTCCAGCTACTTATGGAAAGCAGTTACACACAACTGGACCCCAGTGGACAAAAGAAAAGCAGGCAGTCTGAAGAACTTCCCAGCAGGGAGAGGGGCACTAAAGGGGCAAGAATTACATAGAGCTTGCTTTTCAGGAGAAAGAACAGGTGGATAAAACCTTCTCAGTATGCTTAGTCCAGCAGGTTGGGAATTCTCAGGAGCTTCAGACACTCTATCCCTGGGGCTGGCAATGCAGACCTAAAGACCCCCACTGTGGTATACAGCCAGCCACTCCTTCCTCCAGGCAGGCACTGATCCAGCTCACCTGTCTCCCCTGCCATCATGCCAGTCCAGTTGGAGGATGGCCCTGCTCATGGAGGGTGTGGAGGCAGGCATTAAAGCCAGGAAGGCAGGAAACCCTCCCAGCCTAACTCTTACCTTGCAGTAGGTGTTGGCTCCAGTCACCTGTGACCCCTACAATTCCTACAGGTACATGGCAGCTCCAGACAGTAGAGTTTCTGGGTGCAAGAGGGTGCTGTGGTGAAGGAATTTGGCCCAAACAAAATCACAGGAAAAAAAATGCCAAGATAAGGCTTAGTGAAACTGAAATCGCCAATCTTGATAAGGATTTCAGAATAAAAGTCATAAACATGCTGAAGGAGCTACCAAAATTTCAATATCTCAGGAAGAACTTCAAGAAATATATGGAAACTTTGAAAAATACAGTATCTGAAATGAAACGTACAATGGATGGATTTAAAAGTAGATTAGGTGAGGAAGAGGAGACAGTAAATGTAATAGAAATCAGAGAACAGGAAAACAAAGAAGGTGAGGCACAGAGGAAAAAGGCTTTCTAGGAATGAAAGAATATTAAGAGAACTGTGCAACCAATCCAAAGAGAGCAATGTTCACATTATAGGGGTACCAGATAAGAAGAAAGACAAAGGGATAGAAAGTCTCTTTGAGGAAATAATTGTTGAAAACTTCCTCAATCTAAGGAAGGAAATAGACACTCAGGTCATGGAAGTGCAGAGATCTCCCAACACAAGGGATACAAGGAAGATAACACCAAGACATATAATAATTAAAAAGGCAAAGATCAAGGACAAGGAGATAGTATTAAAAGCAGCTGGAGAGAGAGAAAAGATCACATACATAGGAAAATCCATCAGGCTATCATCAGACTTCTTAGAGGAAAGCTTACAAGCCACAAGGGAGTAGAAGATATATTTAATGCAATGAAATAGAAGGGCTACAAACCAAGAATACTCTAGTCGGCAGGATTATCATTTAAATATGAAGCAGGGACTAAACAATTTTCAGATAAGTAAAAGCTGAGAGAGTTTACCTCCCACAAACCATCTCTACAGTCTATTATGGGGGGACTGCTATAGATGGAAGTGTTCCTAGGGTTGGATAGCTGTCTTCAGAGGTAGTAAAACCATGGTAGGGAGAGTGGAGCAGCTGATTGTGAGGCAAATGCAAAACTAAATTGACTATCCCCAAAGTCAATCAAGGGATAGACAAAAAGTACAGAATTTGATACCTAATATATAAAGAATGGAGGAAGAAGAAAAAGGAGGAGAAATAGAAAAGAGCTTTTAGACTGTGTTTGTAACAGTATACTAAGTGAGTTAAATTAGAATCTTAGATAGTAAGGAAAGTAACCTGGAACCTTTGGTAACCACAAATGTAAAGCCTGAAATGGCAATAAGTACATACCTATCGATAATCACCCTAAGTGTAAATGGAGTGAATGCACCAATCAAAGACACAGAGTCAATGAATGGATAAAAAACAAGAACCATCTATATGCTGCTTACAAGAGACTCACCTCAAACACAAAGACATGCACAGACTAAAAGTCAAAGGATGGAAAAAGATACTTCATACAAACAATAGGGAGAAAAAAGCAGGTGTTGTAGTACTAGTATCAGACAAAATAGACTTCAAAACAAAGAAAGTCACAAGAGATAAAGAAGGACATTACATAATGATAAAGGGCTCAGTCCAACAAGAGGATATAACCATTACAAATATATATGCACCCAACACAGGGGCACCAGCATATGTGAAACAAATACTAACAGAACTAAAGGAGGAAATAGAATGTAATACATTCATTTTAGGAGACTTCAACACACCATTCACTCCAAAGGACAGAACCATCAGACTGAAAATAAGTAAGGACACAGAGGCACTGAACAACACACTAGAACAGATGGACCTAATAGACATCTATAGAAATCTACATCCAACAGCAACAGGATATACATTCTTCTCAAGTGTACATGGAACATTATCCAGAATAGACCACATACTAGGCCACAAAAAGAGCTTCAGTAAATTCAAAAACATCGAAATTCTACCAACCAACTTTTCAGACCACAGAGGTATAAAACTAGAAATAAATTGCACAAAGAAAGCAAAAAGGCTCACAAACATATGGAGACTTAACAACACACCCCTAAACAGTCAATGGATCAATGACCAAATTAAAATGGAGATTCAGCCATATATGGAAATAAATGACAACAACAACACAAAGCCCCAACTTCTGTGGGACACAGCGAAAGCAGTCTTAAGAGGAAAGTATATAGCAATTCAGGCATATTTAAAGAAGAAAGAACAAACCCAAATGAATAGTCTAATGTCACCATTATCAAAATTGGAAAAGAAGAACAAATGAGGCCTAAAGTCAGTAGAAGGAGGGACATAGTAAAATATCAGAGAAGAAATAAACAAAATTGAGAAGAATAAAATAATAGAAAAAATCAATGAAACCAAGAGCTGGTTCTTTGAGAAAATAAACAAAATAGATAAGCCTTTAGTCAGACTTATTAAGTGAAAATGAGAATCAACACACATCAACAGAATCAGAAATGAGAAAGGAAACATCACGATGGACCCAACAGAAATACAAAGAATTGTTAGAGACTACTATGAAAACCTATATGCTAAGAAGCTGGAAAACCTACAAGAAATGGACAACTTCCTAGAAAAATACAACCTTCCAAGACTGACCAAGGAAGAAACATAAAATCTAAACAAACCAATTACCAGCAAAGAAATTGAAGCAGTAATCAAAAATCTACCCAAGAACAAAACCCCCGGGCCAGCTGGATTTATCTCGGAATTTCATCAGACATACAGGGAAGACATAATACCCATTCTACTTAAAGTTTTCCAAAAAATAGAAGAGAAGGGAATACTCCCAAACTCATTCTATGAAGCCAACATCACCCTAATACCAAAACCAGGCAAAGACCCCACCATAAAAGAAAACTACAGAACAATATCCCTGGTGAACATAGATGCAAAAATACTCAACAAAATATTAGCAAACCGAATTCAAATATACATCAAAAGGATCATACACTATGACCAAGTGCGATTCATCCCAGGGATGCAAGGATTGTACAACATTCAAAAATCCATTAACGTCATCCTCCACATCAACAAAAAGAAAGACAAAAACCACATGATCATCCCAATAGATGCTGAAAAAGCATTCGACAGAATTCAACAACCATTCGTGATAAAAACTCTCAGCAAAATGGGTATAGAGGGCAGGTACCTCAACATAATAAAGGCCATATATGATAAACCCACAGCCAACATCATACTGAATAGTGAAAAGCTGAAAGCTTTTTTCTTCTGAGATCGGGAACAAGACAGGGATGCCCTCTCTCCCCACTGTTATTCAACATAGTACTGGAGGTCCTAGCCACGGCCATCAGACAACACAAAGAAATAAAAGGCATCCAGATTGGTAAAGAAAAGGTTAAACTGTCACTATTTGCAGATGACATAATATTGTACATAAAAAACCCTCAAGACTCCACTCCAAAACTACTAGAACTAATATCAGAATACAGCAAAGTTGCAGGATACAAAATTCACACACAGAAATCTGTGGCTTTCCTATACACTAACAATCAACTAATAGAAAGAGAAATCAGGAAAACAATTCCATTCACAATTGCATCAAAAAGAATAAAATACTTAGGAATAAACCTTACCAAGGAAGTGAAAGACCTATACTCTGAAAACCATAAGACACTCTTAAGAGAAATTAAAGAGGACACTAACAAATGGAAACTCATCCCATGCTCTTGGCTGGGAAGAATTAATATCGTCAAAATGGCCATCCTGCCCAAAGCAATATATACAGATTTGTTGCAATCCCTATCAAATTACCAACAACAATCTTCAAAGAACTGGAACAAATAGTTCAAAAGTTTATATGGAAACACCAAAGACCCAGAATAGCCAAAGCAATCCTGAAAAGAAAAAATAAAGTGGGGGGGATCTCGCTCCCTAACTTCAAGCTCTACTACAAAGCCACAGTAATCAAGACAGTTTGGGACTGGCACAAGAACAGAGCCATGGACCAGTGGAACAGAACAGAGACTCCAAACATTAACCCAAACATATATGGTCAATTAATATACGATAAAGGAGCCATGGAGATACAATGGCGAAATGACAGTCTCTTCAACAGATGGTGTTTGCAAAACTGGACAGCTACATGTAAGAGAATGAAACAGGATCACTGCCTAACTCCATACACAAAAGTAAATTCTAAATGGATCAGACCTGAATGTAAGTCATGAATCCATAAAACTCTTAGAATAAAACAGGCAAAAATCTCTTGGACATAAACGAGCAACTTCTTCATGAACATATCTCCCCGGGCAAGGGAAAGAAAAGCAAAAATTAACGAGTGGGACTATATCAAGCTGAAAAGCTTCTGTACAGCAAAGGACATCATCAATAGAACAAAAAGGCACCCTACAGTATGGGAGAATATATTCATAAATGACAGATCTGATAAAGGGTTGATATCCAAAATATATAAAGAGCTCACACACCTCAGCAAACAAAAAGCAAATAATCCAATTAAAAAATTGGCAGAGGAGCTGAACAGACAGTTCTCCAAAGAAGAAATTCAGATGGCCAACAGACACATGAAAAGATTCTCCACATCGCTTGTCATCAGAGAAATGCAAATTAAAAGCACAATGACATATTACCTCACACCAGTAAGGATCGCCACCATCCAAAAGACAAACAACAACAAATGTTGGAAAGGTTGTGGAGAAAGGGGAACCCTCTTACACTGCTGGTGGGAATGCAAATTAGTTCAACCATTGTAGAAAGCAATATGTAGGTTCCTCAAAAAGCTCAAAATAGAAATACCATTTGACCCAAGAATTCCACTTCTAGGAATTTACCCCAAGAATGCAGCACTCCAGTCTGAAAAAGACAGATGCACCCCTATGTTTATCACAGCATTATTTACAATAGCCAAGAAATGGAAGCAGCCTAAGTGTCCATCAATAGATGAATGGATAAAGAAGATGTGGTACATATACACAATGGAATATTATTCAGCCATAAGAAGAAAACAAATACTACCTTTTGCAGCAACACGGATGGAGCTAGAGGGTATTATGCTCAGTGAAATAAGCCAGGTGGAGAAAGACAAGTACCAAATGATTTCACTCATATGTGGAGTATAAGAACAAAGAAAAACTGAAGGAAAAAAACAGCAGCAGAATCACAGAACCCAAGAATGGACTAATGGTTACCAAAGGGAAAGGGACTGGGCAGGAGGGGTGGGAAGGGAGGGATAAGGGCAGGGAAAAAGAAAGGGTGCCTTACGATTAGCATGTGTAATGTGGGGGTGAGGCATAGGGAGGGCTGTGCAACACAGCAAAGAGATGTAGTGAGTCTACAGCATCTTACTACGCTAATGGACAGTGACTGTAATGGGGTTTGTTGGGGGGGACTTGGTGAAGGGGGGAGTCTAGTAACCATAATGTTCTTCGTGCAATTGTAGATTGATGATAATAAAATGAATTTAAAAAACTAGATACCTTTTCAGAGTAGGTAAGTCTCTTTCTATTCCAAGTCTGCTTATTTAAAGTGAATGGATATTAAATTGTATCAATACTTTCTCCATAAAAAAAAAATGGGCAGAGGATCTGAACAGACACTTCTCCCAAGAAGAAATTCAGATGGCCAGTAGGCACATGAAAAGATGCTCCACATAACTAATTATCAGGGAAATGCAAATTAAAACCACAATGAGATATATCACCTCACACCAGTAAGGATGGTCAACATCCAAAAGACTAGGAACAACAAATGTCAAGGATGTGGAGAAAGGGGAACCCTCCTACACTGCTGGTGGGAATATAAATTACTTCAACCATTCTGAAAAGCAATATGGAGGTTTCTTGGAAAACTAACAACAGAATTAGTTTGTATTTGACCCTGTAATTCCACTCTTAGGAATTTACCCCAAGAAAACAAGATTCCTTATTCAAAAAGACATATGCAGCCCTATGTTCATCGCCACACTATTTACAATAGCCAAGAATGGAAGCAACCTAAGTGTCCATCAATAGATAAATGGAAAAAGGAGATGTGGTACATATACACGTAGAATATTATTCAGCCATAAAAAGAACACAAATCCTGCCATTTGCAACAACATGGATGGAGCAAGAGGGTTTTATGTTCAATGAAATAAGCCAGGCAGAGAAAGACAAGTACCAAATGATTTCACTCATTTAGAAGTATAACAACAAAGTGAAACTGAAGTAACAGAACAGCAGGGGACTGTCAAGACTCCAAGAAGGGCCTAGTAGTTACAAATGGAAGGGCTGTGGAGGTTGTGTCAGGAGGGAGAAGGAGATTATGGGACACTATAATTCACAATGACAATGTAGGTAGGTCATAGGGAAGGCAGTATAGCACAGAGAACAGAAGTAGTGATTCTATAGCATCTTACTAAGCTGATAGACAGTGACTGTAATGAGGGTGGGGAGGACTTGATAATATGGGTGAATGTTGAAACCATGATGTTGTTCATATGAAACCATCATAAGACTGTATACCAGTGATACTTAAATAATTTTTAAAAATTATTCTTTCCTTCATCCCCTCCTTCCTATTTTCCATCCAATCTTCCATTTTCATTTTCTTTTTCTTTTCTTTCTAATGCCTTATCACTTCCCTAAAGTTACCTTTTCTTTCTTTGTTTTATCTGAATTTTTGTGTTAAAATGAATTATTAGAGGATGTGATTATCCTCTAGATATTACTTGGGGTAAGGATAAAACCTTACTAATTGCTCCTGATCTAGGAGAGTTAGGTCATGATTAGTTCTTTCCTCAGCCTTTATTTTCACTTCTCTGACACAGTCTCTCTTGGATATTCTCCTTGTATAAAAGAACAGGGAAAAACCTCAAGTTCATTTTGTTGCCTGATGGTCCACTATGTTCTAAATAACAAAGGGATTCACATTACCCTAAAATGCTTTAGGTGGTAACTTGTTCTCTAATTGTTAATGCCTGTGCCTGTCTTGGTTTAAGGTTTACCTGTAAGGGTTTATTGGATGTTTTAGTAAAGAATACTTGTTGGTTTGAGAGGTGACTTTAAATTTGAATTGTGAAATCAGTATTAAATAAAACGTACTAAAGGCACTTGGCATATAATACATTGTTATATGTATATGACTGTTGTATGTGTTTATGTCATATGACTGTGTTTATGCATCCATACATTTTTTTTGCATTAATGAGTCATTATGTTTGTTCTCAACGTTCTCAAATTGGTAAGTTCTTATATTTTATATCAATCAAAATACCCGTCTTTGCTCATGAAGAAAAAGGACCAAAATACAGAGTATTTGGGTTCAGATCTGCAGATATTACATTATCTCTCATAACTGGCTATGCTAGTAATCATCACAAATGATCAGGAATTCTCCTTTTGGTTTCTTCAGGATCAGAAAAATGAACAAGAAATAATATCACTACCTTCCCTTGTACTATAGCAAAAACTAATATTCAAAACTATTCTTGCACTTTTTTTTTTTGTTTTCAGATAAGGACCCTATATTCTCCTATTCCAGCCAAATCCAGAATGCCCTGTCAAAATATAACCAAGTTCCATTCATCCACATTTTTCCTTTTAGGCATCCCAGAGCTTGAGACGGCCCATGCCTGGATTTCCATTCCCTTCTGTTGTGTTTACTTCATGGATCTTATTGGCAATGCCACAGTTTTGATAGTCATATGGACAGAACAGTGTTCTTCTTCCTGTCCATCCTCTCATCCATAGATCTGGCCCTTTCCACATCCTCAGTACCACATACGTTGGGTATCTTTTGATTTAGTGTTCATGAAATTGGCTTTGGCCTGTGTAGCCCAGATGTTTCTCATATACACCTTCACAGGAATGGAGTCTGCATTGCTCCTGGCAATGGCCTTTGACCGCTATGTAGCCATCTGTGCACCACTGGACTGTACAACCATCCTGACAGTCTGGTGCTGTCAGGAATGGGACTGGGCATTGTATAGAGTACAGTTGGGCTCACACTGCCTATGATCTACCTAATCCACCATTTGCCCTTCTGTGAGGCCCACATTACTGCCCTCAGCTACTGTGAGCTCAAGGTCATTGTCTGCCAAGCTGGCTTCCACCAGCATTCAAATCAATGTTTTTATGGGCTCTTTGTTCCTTTCTTTCTTGTCCTTGTCCTGATACTGGTTGGAATCTCCTGTGGCTATGTACTCCATGCTCTATTCTGCCTCAAATCACAAGATGCCCATCATCAGACATAGAGCACCCGTGGCTCCATGCTGTAGTCATGTTTGTTTTCTGTACACACTCTCTTCTTCTTCTTCACTCACTGGTTTGGCAAAAAAATACCCACTTACGTCCACATTCTTGTTGTCAAAATCTATGTGGTTCTTCCACCTGCCCTTAATCCTATTATCTATGGGGTAAGGACCAAGCAAATAAGAGAGGGTGTGATTCGAGAATTTACTGGAAAGTAAGGAACACTACCCTATTGATCTTTAGAAAAAAAGATCTGCATGTAATTATAATATTGACTCCACTTGACAGGCAGTTGCCGGTTTATTTGTCCATGGAGAAAATGGTAACTGGAGCCTCAAAATGACATGACATAATCAGATAATCCCAGCCTTAGGAAGTAATTCTCACTTTAAATCTGTTGGTATGTTCTCTTTAGTTTTGCAGATGGACTGCATCCTCTGACTGTCACAATTTACTATACTGAGGGAAAGAGAGATAAGGAGACTTGCAGATGGGTCCCTATCATTAATTTAATGTCTGGGAGTTTCTCTGATTAAACTTGGACTTGGTGTGCATATAACTAATAGAATTCTATGTGAAATTTCTACTAATAGGTCAAACCAGTTTCACAGCTAACTGAGTACATTCACCAATGAAGGCTTAAAGGGCAGCTGCCCACGATCTTCCCTCCCTTCCCACTGGGGCACACACCAGGGACGCAGGGCTTGAGTACCAGCTGTGCATGGAGTGAAGATGGCACACAGTCCCTGCGGCACCTGCTTCCAGTCTCCTGTCTGTCACCTCAGGGCAGAGACTTTGGGCAGGATATTTTCAGAAGGTTTGTACACAGCCTCTCCAGGGTAATCACCCTTTCCAGATCAAAGCATAAGAACAGCATTAAGCAGCTCTGAGCCTGTGGCAGGCCTCAAATTGTGCCTATGGCAGTGCCCTGCTGTCCTGTGGACACACGGCCCTATTTCCCTCCTCTGAATGTCTTGCCTGCTGACTCCTAGCATTTTTCCTGGACTCAGATGCAACCTGAGTGTCACCTGTCCCTATAGATGCCTCCTATCTGGTCCTACATGGCCCTCTGTCTTTCTGGGTGCAGCCAGGAAGACAGCTTGCTAGTGGCAAAGGCCCAAGAAGGGCCATAGCAGACAGTTACTTTGAAACTTGGGGTAGGTGGGCAAAGGGCTCCAAAAAGGGAATCTGTGAAGTCAGAGGCACAAGACTCAAGGCCAGAGCAATTGGCGGAGAGTTATACCCTGACAAAGGCCCAGGCCTGTCATTAGAAACTGTGTAATCTCAGCTGCTGTTGATAAAACCTGCTTTCAGAGGCCGGGATCACTAAACTGGAGATGGTGTTTAATACTAGCAGACACTGTGGCTGCCGCTCTCAGTCTAAGGAGGCTGATCCCTGAGGACTTCCAGTTCTCAAACCCTCCCTGCCCTCTTTCTCATACAGTCTTTCCAGGGTATATTAACTGGAATTTCATTGTGGTTTTGATTTGTAGTTCCCTAATGACTAACGGTGTTGAGAATCTTTTCATGTGCTTATTAGCCATTTGTATATCTTTGGAGAAATGTCTATTCAAATTCTTGCCAATCTTAATTGGGATGTTTGTCTTTTCATCATAAGCACTCCTTATATTCTAGATACTAGTCCCTTCACAGATACGTAATTTTCAAACATTTTCTTCCATTCTGTGGGTATTCTTTCAAGAGGTTTCTTGATATTGTCCTTTGATATATAAAAGTTTTGATTTTGATGAGGCCCAATTTATCTTGAATGTGCTTTTATTGTCATATCTAAGAAACTAATGCCTAATTCAAGGTCAATAAAATTTGCATCTATGTTTTCTTCCAAGTATTTTGTAATTTTAACTCCTATATTTAAGTTTCAGACAAATTTGGAGTTGGTTCTTGTATATTACAGGAAACAGGCCTCTAACTGCATTCTTTTGCATGTGGATATCCAGTTGCCCTACAAAATTTGTTGAAAATTATTTTCCTCATCAAAACTATGTTGCTATCCATAGCAAAAATTAAGTGACCACAGAAGTAAGGTTTATTTATAGACTCTCAGTTATATGCCATTGATCTATATGTCTGTCCTTATTCCATCACTGTACCTGTATAGTTAAGTTTCAAAGTCAGGAAATGTCTCATTTTGTTTTTGTTTTGCTTTTTTAAAGACTTTATACTTTTAGAGCAATTCTACTTTCACAGTTAAATTAAGAGGCAGACACAGAGCTCTCCCAAAGACTCCTGACCCCACACATCCACAGCCTCTCCTATTATCAACTTTCTCCACCAGAGTGATACATTTGTTATAACTGTGAGCCTACATTTACACATGATAATCATTTAAAGTCTATAATTTGCATTAGGGTTTATTCTTAGTGGTGCACATTCTATGGGTTTGGACAAATTTATAATGACATGTATTCATCATTATGATATCATACAGAGTATTTTCACTACAATAAACTCCTCTGTGCTCTGCCTATTCATTCATCATTGCTACACCAGCCTGGCAACTACTTTTTGTTTTCTCCATAGTTTTGCCATTTGTGACAAAAGGGATGAATTTTAAGGGCATTATGCTAAGTGAAGTAAGCTAGATAGGGAAAGACAAATATTGTAGTATATCACTTATATTTAGAATAAAAGGAAAGAGCTGGTTCAGATCTTGCCCCATGGCCTTTGACACATGCCTAGCCCAGCTGTTTTTTTTATCCATACTTTGCAGTGTATGGAGTCTGGCATCCTGTTGGCCATTGCTTCTGACTTCTGCATTGCCATCTGTAATCCACTGAGGCATGCACCCACTCTCACACCTTCCATCCTGGGTTGCATGATACTGATGGTGGCCGTCCGAGCTACAATGCTCATCAGTTTGTTACCCATTCTAATCAAAAGATTGCACCTTTCCATTCCATTGTAATTGCCCACTCTTAGTGTAAGCATATGGCTTGGTCAAGCTGGCTGCACAAGACGTCCAAGTCAATAAAACAAGTGGTCTTTTTGTGGGTTTTACAATACTGGGATTTGACATGATTTTTATCCTTATTTCCTATATCCTTGCTTTCTAGGCTGTTTTCCATCTACACCAAAAGGATGCATGGCTCTAAGCATTTAATATATGTACACCTCAAAGTTTTGTTTTCCTTGAGTTTCATATTCTTGTTTTCTTCTCTTTCTTCAGCCACTATTTTGGACATGTTGCCCCTTCTACCCACATTCTTCTGTTACCATCTACCTACTTGTTCCACCAGCACTCAACCCTATTGTCTATGGTGTAAAAGATAAAGTAATTCATAAGCATGTGGTTCAGATTTTTCTTCTGAATCACAGATCCCAGCAGTGATCAATTAAATGTTTGTGCCCATGTAGAGATGCAGGGAGTTTGGACTCCGTGTGCTCATTGCTGGGGATTCACATCATCATGCTCTGTTTTAAAGGTATTTATCTCACAATTCACAGCTAGGTTGACATAAAAAATACACTGGTTAACAATGATAGTAGCTCTCTCTATATAATGCATTGGACTTCTAATCTAATCTGTATAACTTGCTCCCTTTTACTCTTTTGTGTTTAATTTGCAGTTCTTTTTATTTCTTCATAAGGAGGCATTGTTCATTCGTTTTCAAACTGTCCCTTTTGGAATATATGTATTTTCAAACATGGATTTATTTTAACCATTGTTTTTGATGCCTACCATACATTTTGATATTCTGTATTTTCATTCTTTTTCAGTTAATAAACAACAACAGTAATTCATCCTAAATCCCAGATCAAAGTGGCAAAGCTAAAACCTAAGTGAGAAACATACCTTTGTTGTTATAAGTTCCTGAGATTTGGAGAATGTATTTAACTACAACACTGTTAAATCTGTGTTGACTAAACAATGTTATGGATTATAAATGGTCCCCTGCCTCAACCATTTTCCTCTTAGGCCAGTTATCAAAGGAATAGTCAAACACCTTGCTCAGCATATCAACTCTCCTTTACCAGTAACCCAAACTAGATTTCTCATTTTATTTAAGGTGAAAACCTAGTTTTTAAATTGTTACAAGGGCATATATTCTCTGCACCTCTGTTATCTCTCCAAATTCATCTTTTATAAGTGACCCCCCGCCCTTGCTTATTCCTTTGCAGTTATCCAAGCCCTCTTAGAGTTACTCAAGCACACATAGCATGTTCAACTGCAGTGTCCTGCCTTTTCTCTTTTATTCCACTGCAATATTCCCTCCTGATATCCATGAGGCTCATACCACCTGCTTTGGAATACATTTCTGCTACTCACCTGTTCTCTAAAACCTGTGTATATATATCCTTATGTACACATGTGTATAAGTGCACATACATATATATGTGTGAGTATACAAATATATGTACATTCAGAAACAGAAAGATTGAGGAGAGTTGTTCCTACAGTTTTAACCCTCATCACAAGGGGAACCTAATAGATATTTTTTAAATTAATCCATGAAGGAATGGTGAGGAATTAAAAGATGAAGATTTTGGCAATAATGGCATAAAATAGATATAATAAATAATTTCAACATTAGGTGTTAATCATGTGAAAAATCATGAACATGTTAAATTCCATGGAGACAAAGAAGTACTTGCTCAGATTGCAAATTACAAACATAGGTGAGATCAACAAAGTGGTGAAGAACAGATTTAATAGGTTGAAAGGAAACAATGTGATTGAAAGAAGAGCTACTGGGAAATGAGGCAAAGAGAAAATTAAGGGCAGCCTAGTTCAAAACCTTTGATTCAGTAAAAGGAGTGAGATAGTTCTCTAGAATTCTTTCAGTTTCAGAAGAGGTTGTTCTTTATATAAAACTTGAACATGCTTATCTGTTTGGAAAAGGAACAAATAAAAAGCAAATATTTAAAGATATAGAAGAAAAGTCAATTGATGGGGAACTGACCATGAAGCAACTGATAAAAAAATGAAAGAAAATTAAAGAGAGAAGAGATATCACAGGGACACAGGAAGTTGAGCCATTTGTAGATCAGGCTTAAAATGGTGGGTAGAAAGGAAGACAAATGTGATAAACTTTAGAGTCAAATTTGTAGAGAAATTGCTTGACCACAGACAGTTCTGGTAGGAAAAACATGAAAAAAATAAGGGAACAAAAGCTACAGAGACACTCTGCCCATCCCTTTTAATTATAGTGAATATTGAATATATAGGATACTTCTTTCTGAGTCACAGATTCTTTACACAATCCCAGAAGTCTGGTCATTGAATGGATAACTGAGATATCACCTGATGTCTAGAGTCAGGGAGCTGACTCAGGCCTAGTTAAAAGCTTTTTTTTAAAAAAAGTTTTTATATTTTTTTCAGCTTTTTAGATGTATAATTGACAAATTCAATTGTAAGATATTTAAAGTTCACAATACGATGACTGGATATATGCATACTTTGTGAAAGGATTTCCCCCATCAAGTTAATTAACACATCCCCTCACACATTTACCCCCTTACAACTTTTTTTTTCAGTGAGAACATTTTACTCTTTTAGCAAATTTTATTAATATGACATAGTGTTATTCTATCTCTTAGTAAATTCATTTAAATGATATAATGTTATTGATTAAAGTGTAATAAACACTAGATTATCAAACACCATACTATTAAATGATATACCAAGCTCTGTTTCTGGGTGTAAAGAAGAAGAAAATTAGTTTTCCAACATAATTTTGCACACAGTTAATGACATTCTATGGCAATATACGTATGACATCAACTGTTATAAAAACACCAACCTCATATTTGATATATTTGAAATATTCCCTAAGATTTCATCACCTGGAGATCTTGTAGACTACTCTGATATTAGAGTTACACAAGTAGTCACTGAAAAACTTCATAAACCTCACCAAGGTAATGGGTGAAAGTGGTGTCTAAATGAAACAAAGGGGAAAAGATGAATTCTCAAATTGGCCCAAGCAACAGGGAAAGCCTGCAGTATCTTTCTTGATACTAAGGAGGTAAAAAGTTTTAGCAATTTTTGGTTGTTTGTTTGAAAATGAAAAGTGCTATAATGGTTTCAAATAAATTTATCGGTGGTTATAATGGTAGCAATAATAATGTCAGTAGTTCTTGTATGAATGAGCTTCAGGTGTAGTGACATATTTATAAACATCTTCTCTGTTTCCTTAAGCTACATGTCTGACCATAGGCCAGAAAGTGGACTGTAATACTGTCCTCCATCTTTTCAGGTCATAAATTTTCCATTCCCAGAGTTTTCTTTCCTCATACTCCTAAATGATCTCAGATTTCTATGCTCTGAAAATGACCAATAATTTGATATTTCCAGGTTCTTGTCCCTTGGAAATAGCTTTCATTAGGTAACTGGATGCTTTCTGGTTATGCTCTTTCAGGCAACGGATACCTTCATCTACCAAAACAGGGCTGAGTTTCAGAAGTGTAATGAGCTCTCTAGGGCCAAGTCTGGAAATTGCCCTGGGATCCTCAGACTCTAAGGACAAGAAAAGCAATGGCTAAAGACAGATGGTGAGAGCCACTTAGCTATTTAATACCCTTCGAAATCCAAACCCTGGAGGAGAAGAGCTGTTGCATTCATTGATCTTACATTCTAGCTATCCATTTTTCTGCGTGAGTTTCTTCTCCATGAATTGGTACTTGTGTATGAATTGCATTTCTAATTCTAGCAAATGTTAAGAGGAAGTGGAAAAGACAGTGAATCAGATGAGATCTTAATCCTCTCAGCAACAAACTTTCCTTTGGTATGTCACCTTTTCTTCTGTGACCCAAGTGTCTTTACAAATAATCTGAAAGACTAGATTAATGTCATTTAGAGGGGAAAGAGATGCAAAGGTATTCTAGTACCATCTTCTTAATTGCAGGTGAAGAAAACGCTGTACTGATAAATCTCAATTAGGGCAGAGCAAGGTTTTTAGGCTCTTCTACCAATGTTTACCTACAGAGTAGTTCTAGCATTGCTTGGTTTATCAAATATAAAAAGAGATAGTCTGGTTTGGAACGTTGTGTGTGTGTGTGTGTGTGTGTGTGTGTGTGTGTGTGTGTGTGTGTGTGCGCGCGCGCGCAGTTTGAGCAGGAGAGTTTGTAAGATGTGGATAGAAGGTCAAGAAGCATTTTATTGCCTTTTAATAGCCTTGATATCTGCTTGTTGCCATTGTCACTACGATTCATACCCCATCCCCTGAAATACTGTCTTCTCTTTATCTGGGGCATGAAAATCTTGTATTTTTCTCTCTTGTTCATTACATTTTATCTTGCCTCCATTTAAGATATTTTCTTATTCCTTTTGCCATCTCTTTCACCCAGAAACCATAAATGAACATTTTTTGATCACCTTAGGAAAAAAATTGCATAAAATGCATGCCTTTGCTGTCTTAGAAGTTATTTTTAATCTAAAGTCTTTCAGAAAACTGATTATCATTTTCATGTGTTTTCCTACTAGTAAGACCTTAAAGGAGGATAATAAGGGATATATATAATGATTATTTCTTGGATGAAGTGGCCAAATACACTTAAATAAGTGAAATTTATTGATTCCACCGAAGTTGGCACATCATTGGGAAGTCATTTTTCTCTTGTAATCATGATCATTTCATCTGCTTACATGAATTTATGAATCAAAATGAAGGTTATTCCACTACAGAAAATTCACCATCTAATGGCTTTTAAATTAGATTTAAAATCTAATGTTAATTCTTTCTCCAGAATTCTTTTCTTCTCAATTCAATTCTAATTCAATTATTTTTCCAAAAAGTTTTTTCATTCCTGTTTTTGTTTTATACTTCCTCAAGATGGCAGTAATGTCTGTGTCTTTACAGAAGTACTCTACAAGCTCTGACAAATACTAACTACCCAACATTGAATGCTTCCTTTCTTCCATACTTTGTGCTGACTTTTTCATATATAAACTTAGACCTCCCAGTAATTACATGAGTCAAGTGGCAATATTATTATTACCATTTATAGTTGAGTAAACTTAAGGAACTTAAACAAGATTCTAAGTGAATAGTAGAACCAGCATTAGATGATATATTTCTAAATTCTTATCCCATGACTTATAAATTGTTTTTAATTCTTTTATGAAATGATCAGTCAGGTGAAACGACAAGAGGAAACAGAGGAGAGGCTCAGGAAAACACAAGTTACACCAACATGTCCTAGTGACAGGAAGCACAGTCTTGCAGGGCCAAATGGAAAATCACCAGGGTGATCAGAAGGCAGAAGACAAGGAGAAGGTGGGTTGGGGGAACTTAGGTGGTTAAACTGTTATGGAAAATACTGGAAAACCTGGACTGGATCGCTGACGGAAGAACCAAGCGGCATTCGGAGTTCTTGGAGTGTTGACGTTTTATTTCACACCGGCGGGCTCAGAGGGGAGTAATCTCCCAAGGTCTGAGCCCTGAGCACAAGCAAGGGGAGCAATTTATATTATTCTGATATGTGGCATTTCGGAGTGCGCAGGGCACAAGAGGAGCCCGAAGGAGGGAGGAGGGAGCTGGGAACGCTTTGCCAACTGGAGGAAAAAAGCAGTTTGCTGACCTTGATGGCTGTGTTGAATATTTTCCTTATCAAAACCAAGGCTTTTACTGGGGTTTTCACAAGAAAGGGAGGCAGAGAAGGGTGAACAGTTTAGGACTGGCTAGTTTGAATACTTCTGGTAGGCTTTGAGCTCTTGGGGTGGTCTCTAGTACCTGGCCATGGATGACTAAGGCAGCAGAATATTGCCTCCTGGAGTCCATGGGCCAGATAAAGGAGACATGGACTGATTACTTTGCTTATAAAAGGTGTGTTAATAGTTGGGCTCTTTCCCATCCCTGAGAATTGGCTAAATCAGCCAAGGAGGAGCAGTCTCTTCTCAGCCACAAAGGTTTTTAAGATGTCGAAACATAATAATATACAGAAAATTATATACATATAACATATAAAAACAATATATATTATATATATTTGTGTAAAACAAAAATATATAAACATTTTATATTAACACATATTTATCATATACATTTTGTTTAATATATATTTATATATCATATAATATTTTATATTCTATAATACACATACATACTATGCTTTATAGAAAGAAAAGCAATATGATGAATTCATTATCACCTATAATTGGGGGACTGGAACTAAATTTTACTTTTATCCTTACATTGTCAGGCCACATAAGTAATTATCTAAGATATATTGTCTTTTACAATTCTTTTAGGTTCTGACTTTGTTTATGTAACTTTAACAAGATATATTCATATTAATCATCATCAGTTTTGGGGAATCCACCACTTCCTCTTCCTAACTTTATATGGGTATCAAAGGGAATTTCCTTTCACAAAATTTGTCTTAATCTGTATCTCTTTATTGCCTTGGTCATAGTTTATTGATATGAGTAGCTACAGAAGGCATACAATAAGATCTACTGCTCTCCATATACTATTAAAGTATTTTATATTTTACTATATTGGGGATTTTCTGATTATATTCATATGCATATTCCTACTGACTATGAAAGACTCTTTTTTTTTTAAAATAATTTAACAGCAGTAATCCATCAGTTTCCCTTCATGGAAAAATATATAAAATCCCAGTCAGAGTGGTATTTCCTATTTGATATATTTGGCTATGACAAAATCATGAGGAAGATAAAATTAAATCTTTGGGTGATTTTAAGCTTGTAGAAAGGTTAATGACAAAGAAAAAAAAAGAGCATATAAAGTTACCCTAAGCTTCAGTGAGATTTCTATAGAAAGAAAAGAGGCAAATTATAAAAATACCAGAAGTTTGGGGTGAGTGTGAAGCAGGACAATATAATAAAAAGTTTCAGGCAGTATTTTCACTGTCAACTGATAGTAGTAAAATGAAAGAAAACACTTGTGTTACACTGAGATCATCGAAAACAGTAGAGTGGCCCACAGCCAAACTTGACCTTTTGCATATGAAGCATATTAATATGATCAAATATTTAAACTGTAGGGGTTATCTAACAGGCCAGTATTTGTATGTTATCATCATATCTTAACTGATGGTGACTTTTTATTCAATTGGCTTCCTATCTATCTTTTCAACTTTCTAACTCCTTTAAGATCTTTGAGTATTTACATCACCTTCCTCCGCATTCTGTTTACACAACCACTTTGAAGGCTAACAGGCCAGAATTATTTCAGTGACTCAGATATGCTCTGCCACTACTGATAAAAGAACACCACCTCTACACTACTTCCAAGAACTTAGATAATGGGTTTGCACATAGACAACCAATATTTACTGAAAGAACAACTCATTTTCCCCATCTGAGAGTCAATTCTTAAGATCTGTTGGGCACCATTTTACTCCCTAAACCAGAGGAAAGACTAGGAAGACTGGGGAAGGCTGCCCACTATGTACAGATTCTGAACTTTGAAAAGAAGCTACAGGAATAGGTTATAGGATTGAGGATATATTCTAGGACTTAAAGTGTTAAGAGAAATTTCACCTAATCTGAAATGTGTCTGGAGTTTGGAAGTGGATATAGACAAAAATGTCAATGTTGTCATCTGTGGCACTGAGAACATTTAAAAAAACTAACAAGATCAATGCTCTCAGAATCATATTTTCATTTCTACAATTTCTAGGTGATAAATATGAGATTCATCTTTCACATCCACAAACATCCACAATGACTGTGGGAAAAACATCTAAGAATTCTGTTCTGAAACTGATTTAAATTGATTCCCAAAGAATCAAAGTCATGTGGTCATGTTTCCATCCATGTTTTCATGTCCTAAAAGAGATGACAATAATTCCCTTCTTCCTTCTCATCCACAATTTTTCTTTGAATAGGCATCAAAACCAGGGGAAAGAGAGGATTTACCAGCCAGATGGGATCTACCAACATGTCATATCTCAACCCAAAGACAGTGACCCTGACTAGGATCCCTGGACTTGAGCATGTGCAGTTTTGGATTGGGTTTCCCTTTCTTGGTGTGTGCCTGGTGGCTCTGCTGGGGAACATCTTCTTGTTAATCATCATCCCTACAGAACACAGTCTTCACCAACCCATGTACATCTTCCTGGCAGTTTTGGCAGCCACTGACCTAGGTCTCTGTGTAGCCATTGCTCCAAAGATGCTGGCCATCTTCTGGTTTGGCTCTTGTTCCATGTCCCTTGATGCTTGCCTTACTCAGCTCTTCTTCATCCATGCCTTTGCAGGGCATGGAATCTGGCATCCTGTTGGCCATGGCCTTTGACCGCTATGTTGCCATCTATGATCCTTTGAGGTACACATCCATCCTCACACCTCTCTTTGTACTTCGGATGGTACTGATGGTGGTAATCTGGGCAACAGTGCTTGTTGGGATTTTACCGATTCTGTTGAAACGACTGCAACTATTCCAATCTGTGATTATTGTCCATTCCTACTGCGAGCACATGGCTGTGGTCAAGCTGGCTGCAGAAGATGTCCACATTAGCAGATCATATGGGCTCCTTGTGGCTTTTGCAATTTTAGGTTTTGACATGATCTTTGTCTTCAACTCCTACATTCTGATTTTTCAGGCTGTTTTTCGCCTCCCTCAGAAGGAGGCACGACTCGGAGCATTCAACACTTGTACTGCCCATATTGTTGTCTTCCTGGAGTTTTATATCCTTGCCGTTTTTTCCTTCTTCAGCCACTGTTTCGGACATGTATCACCCCATGCCCATATCCTGTTGTCTGCCATCTCTCTGCCTGTTCCCCCTGCCCTGAATCCCATTGTCTATGAGGTGAAGACCAAGGAGATCCGCAGGAGGGCTGCACGGATTTGTGTTCTGAAGCCTGCCACCCATCAGTGATCCCAAAGTAATATGACATGAAAATATATATTTACCTGTTTAAGATGGAAACTTGGAAACAAGGAGTTTCCAAGTCTATCTTGGTAAGATTTTTATATTATAATGATGTCCCCTAAATCATTTATATTCCCAAAATAAGAGCAATCAGAATATGAGAAAAACTTGGGTAAAAAGTATATATCTATCTCACAAATTCCTATCATCCCTCCATCTCTCCTTTTCTTTCTTCCTTTATCTTTTCTTTTTTACCTTCCTTTCATCATTCTTTGTTCTCTTCTTTCTTCCTTGTTTACACATCTGTTGTGTCTTTCTGCAGTACTGAGGTAGTTTATCCTTTAGATGTGTAACAGTGACAAAGACATATCCATGATATCAAAGGTTCATAGTATAGTAATTATATAAAAATATTGAGCTAAGGTAACCTAGTATTATTTAGGCCATAGTAAGATATGAACAAAAGACTGCACTTAATTAATGAGAAGCAGGTTCATTTGTGCCTTCATTAGTGATCAAAATGTAGGAATTATTTTGCAGTAGGAAATTATGTATTAATATCTCAATATGATAACTGATTTTATTTTACTGCATGAATATTGTCCTTCTATTGGATAAATGAACATTTCAACTTTTCAGAGTTGCCTTGATAGAATTGCTTATGATAGCTTTGGAAGTAGTGCATTCTCTATGTAGTGTTGTAACACACTATGAAGTATTTTCCCCCCAAAAGGTCACTAGGAGATACTCTGAAGAGTTTCAAGATGCAATCCACTAATTTGAGCAAGTTCTCTGATAAGAGCAATGGAACAGCTTCTTTTCTATTGTCAAATTAATTGCATACTATTTCTTGGTGTAGGAAGGGAAGATTAAAATTTACTCTATGACGGTCTCAATGTATAAGCAAGTGAGTATGACATGAGCGTTCTATTAAGGGTTCTCCCAAAAGCAAACCAAAACAAGAATGTTAGGGTTGTGGTATATTTGGGAAAATTAAGAGAAAAAACTTGTAGGAGCGTGAGCAAGTAAAACAGTGAATGGAAGAAAGCCCATATAGTGGGTATGACTGAGAAGGTTACTGCTATGGATTAACAGAGCCATTTCCTGGTAGGGGTACTTGGAAAAAATGCAAGAAACACACCTTCAGACTGTCCCAGTGAGGGGCTAGAAACATGGCATATTTATCCAGCAATTCTCATCTCTTATTGTTTGATGGTCACTCCTGAAATATCACCTTCCCAGTACTTCTCATATGTTCCATTCTTGGACACAGCATGCTCCACAACAAGGATGGTCTCTGACAAAGAGTCATGGGAATTAATTGGAATGAACAGGGACAGTCAACAGGCAACTTATGGACCAGGTTGAGGGTATATGAGCAGTCTTTTAAAAAATGTAGCTAAGCGTAAAGAAAATGTTTTATTGGGTAAACATGCTAAAAATAGACAAGGCATATTCTAAGTTTCTTCATGATGTCTTAGAGGCACAGACAGGACACAGGACACTGCAGGGTGCATCATGGACTGTGTTCCAGGGAAAGAATCCCCATATCTGATGAAATCAGCCTTGTAAGAGAATTAACACATTGGCATTGGGTATCAGGCAGTGTGAGATTTATGGCTAGAATTTGAAATTTAAGTGCCAGCTGTTTAAAAGAGCATTTGGAAACAGCAGATTTCCAATAATTGGTGACTTTGCAGGTTACCTGATCCAAAGAAAAGTTGAATTTGGTTATAGTCTTTTCTACTGGGAGAGAGAGGATATTCTTAGTTTCCCAAGAAGATAAGAGAGTGCTCACAGGATCATTTTTATACGATTTTATATAATTCTGCCTGTCTTCACCAGAAATACTAAGACATATTGGATCACATTCTTAGCCTAGAATAATGTAATTTTTGTAGTAAGATTATTCTACATATCTTATGGGACTGGAATTCTATTTAGAAGCTGTTAAGAGAAAGAAACACAAAAGATAGATCAAAGGAATTATATCTCCAAATGATATAAAGTAGCTGTCTTCAAATAGAAGAGTGGAAAATGCTAGTTAAGGACACTTTCAATCCTCCTGCCACTGTCTGATCTCGATCCAAAGAAGACTGAGAGCTGTTCATTTATTTTCCCATTTATTAATTCATTACTTTTATTTTAACTCAGTATCTATATTGTCCATGCCATATGAAAGTCTCTAAGGTGAAAATGTCCAAGCAGCCTCAAGGAGAACAATATAGTGAAAAGATTAAAAACACGGATATTGTACACAGGCAGATCAGACTTTTGACTTTATTATCTATTTCATTACTATGTATTTTATACTATATTAGCTGTGTGCTATAAAAAAAACTAAAAATATTTAAATTATCTGAACCTAATTTTCTTCATCTTTGTAATTGGTATAATAGCAATTACCTAAAAGGACTATTGTATGAATGCAATTTAAAATGCATTTTAAGCATAGTACATAATAATAATAATAATAATAAGATGCTTGCAAGATAGTACATATTATTAAAATTGTTAAAAATAAGGACAGGAATAAAATATATAATATAAGATGCAATGAACTAATTGTTATGATAGCTACTTCAGATAAGGAAAAACAGGAGCAGAGAAACATTGGCTGTTTTTGATGTTACTTCTTCCACTATAAAAGTCTGGTGTTTTAAAGAAGAACTTGCAACATTAAAATTTATATTCTCTTTGCACTCTTCTTATTATGCAGCCTGTTGTTGTGAATTGAAATAAGAATACCCATTTTTAAAAGTAATACAAATTTAAAACATCATAAAATAAAATATTCAATACATGGACACTTTACAACTTCTACTTTAAATTAATTTTATGGGAAACCTGAAGTTAAATTCTGTAAAAATCCCAGTGAATGTCCATATCTTTACAGTCATAGATATTATGTTAATATATGTTCACATATCAAATTCCCAAGTTAGAGAAAATATTTGTGTCTCGCCTGACTTGAGCACCTAGTTCATAACAAGGCAGAATTAATTTAACTCTACATTGTATTTATTTATTTCCCAGCTTTGTTGGAATATAATTCACCTACAACATTGTGTAAGTTTAAGGTGTACAACATGTTGATTCAGTACACTATATACTGCAAAATGATTACTACCACAGTATTTGCTAACACCTGCACCATGTCAAATAATTACTATTTCTTTTTTGTTGTGAGAACACTTGAGATCTATTCTTTTAAAACTTTCAAGTATATAATACAGTATTGTTAACTATACTGAGTTAGTTATGTGGTTGAATTAGACCCACAGAATTTATTCACCTTATAACTTGAAGTTTGTACTCTTTGACCAATCTCTGCCTTTCCTCCATCCCCCAGTCCCTGGTAACTACTATTCTACTCTCTGTTTCCATGAGTTTGGCTTTTTTAGATTTCACATATAAGTGAGATCATACAGTATATATCTTCCTCTCTCTGATTTATTTCTCTTAACATAACACCCTCGGGTAGTGCATTCAGGCTGTCACAAAGGCCAGATGTCCTTCTCTCTCATGGCCAAATAATATTCCATTATATTGTACATATCTTACAGTATCCATTCATCCACTGATGGACACTTAGTTTTTTCCTTATCTTGGCTATTGTGAGTAATAAACATGTGAATGAAGGTCCTCTTCAGTACACTGTTTTCATTTCCCTTGGGTAAATACCCAGAAGTTGGATTGCTGGATCACCTGGTCATTTTACTTTTAATTTTTTGAGGAACCTCCACATTGTTTTCCATTGTGACTGTACAAATTTATATTTCCACTGGCAGTGCATGTTTTCATTTAAAAAAAAAACAAAAGTTATTTGTATGCTTTGTATGCTTGTATTCTTTTTTTTATTCATTTTATTATCATTAATCTATAATTACATGAAGAACATTATGGTTACTAGATTCCCCCCTTCACCAAGGACAACCCACAACAAACCCCATTACAATCACTGTCCATCAGCGTATTAAGATACTGTAGACTCACTACTTGTCTTCTCTGTGTTGCACATCCCTCCCTAAGCACGCCCCCAACATTATACATGCTAATTGTAAGGCCCCCTATCCTTTTCCCTGATCTTATGCCTCCCTTCCCACCCCTTCTGCCCAGTCCCTTTCCCTTTGGTAACCGTTAGTCCATTTTTGGGTTTTGTGATTCTCCCGCTCTTTTGCTCCTTCAGTGTTTCTTTGTTCTTATACTCCACAGATGAGTGAAATCATTTGGTACTTTTATTTATCTGCCTGGCTTATTTCACTGAGCATAATACCCTCTGAATCCATCCATGTTGTTGCAAATCATAGGATCTGTTTTTTTCTTATGGCTGAGTAATATTCCATTGTGTATATGTACCACATCTTCTTTATCCATTCATCTATTGATGGACACTTAGGTTGCTTCCATTTCTTGGCTATTGTAAATAGTGCTGCGATAAACATAGGGGTGCATCTGTCTTTTTCAAACTGGAGTGCTGCATTCTTAGGGTAAATTCCTAGAAGTGGAATTCCTGGATCAAATGGTATTTCTATTTTGAGCTTTTTGAGGAACCTCCATACTGCTTTCCACAATGGTTGAACTAATTTGCATTCCCACCAGCAGTGTAGGAGGGTTCCCCTTTCTCTACAACCTCACCAACATTTGTTGTTGTTTGTCTTTTGGATGGTGGCAATCCTTACTGGTGTGAGGTAATATCTCATTGTGGTTTTAATTTGCATTTCTCTGATGACAAGTGATGTGGAGCATCTTTTCATGTGTCTGTTGGCCATCTGAATTTCTACTTTGGAGAACTGTCTGTTCAGCTCCTCTGCCCATTTTTTAATTGGATTATTTGTTTTCTGTTTGTTGAGGTGTGTGAGCTCTTTATATATTTTGGATGTCAAGCCTTTATTGGATCTGTCATTTGTGAATATATTCTCCCATACTGTAGGGTACCTCTTTATTCTGTTGATGGTGTCCTTTGTTGTACAGAAGCTTTTTAGCTTGATATAGTCCCACTTGTCCATTTTTGCTTTTGCTTCCCTTGCCCAGGGAGATATGTTCATGAAGAAGTCGCTCATGTTTATGTCCAAGAGATTTTTGCCTATGTTTTTTTCTAAGAGTTTTATGGTTTCATGACTTACATTCAGGTCTTTGATCCATTTCGAATTTATTTTTGTGTATGGGGTTAGAGAGTGATCCAGTTTAATTCTCTTACATGTAGCTGTCCAGTTTTGCCAGTACCATCTGTTGAAGAGACTGTCATTTCCCCATTGTATGTCCATGGCCACTTTATCATATATTAATTCACCATATATGTTCGGGTTAATATCTGGGGTCTCTATTCTCTTCTACTGGTCTGCAGGTCTGTTTTGTGCCAGTACCAAACTGTCTTGTTTACTATGGCTTTGTAGTAGAGCCTGAAGTTGGGAAGCAAGATCCCCCCAACTTTATTCTTCCTTCTTATGATTTCTTTGGCTATTCAGGGTCTTTGGTGTTTCCATATGAATTTTTGAACTATTTGTTCTAGTTCGTTGAAGAATGTTGTTGGTAATTTGATAGGGATTGCAACAAATCTGTATATTGCTTTGGGCAGGATGGCCATTTTGATGATATTAATTCTTCCTAGCCAAGAGCATGGGATGAGTTTCCATTTGTTAGTGTCCTCTTTAATTTCTCTTAAGAGTGTCTTACAGTTTTCAGGGGATAGGTCTTTCACTTCCTTGGTAAGGTTTATTCCTAAGTATTTTATTCTTTTTCATGCAATTGTGAATGGAATTGTTTTCCTGATTTCTCTTTCCATTAGTTCATTGTTAGTGTATAGGAAAGCCACAGATTTCTGTGTGTGAATTTTGTGTCCTGCAACTATGCTGTATTCTGATATCAGATCTAGTAGTTTTGGAGTGGAGTCTTTATGGTTTTTCATGTACAATATCATGTCATCTGCAAATAGTGCCAGTTTGACTTCTTCTTTACAAATTTGGATTCCTTGTATTTCTTTGTTTTGTCTAATTGCTGTGGCTAGGACCTCTAGTACTATGTTGAATAACAGAGGGGAGAGTGGGCATCCCTGTTTTGTTCCCAATCTCAGAGGAAAAGCTTTCAGTTTTTCACTGTTCAGTATGATGTTGGCTGTGCATTTATCATATATGGCCTTTATTATGTTGAGCTACCTGCCTTCTATACCCATTTTGTTGAGAGTTTTTATCATGAATGGATGTTGAATTTTGTCGAATGTTTTTTCAGCATCTATGGAGATGATCATGTGGTTTTTGTCCTTCCTTTTGTTTATGTGGTGGATGACGTTGGTGGATTTTTGGACATTATACCATCCTTGCACCCCTGGGATGAATCCCACTTAGTCATGGTGTATGATCCTTTTGATGTATTTTTGAATTCGGTTTGCTAATATTTTGTTGACTATTTTTGTATCTGCCTTCATCAGGGATATTGGTCTGTAGTTTTCTTTTTTGGTGGGGTCTTTGCCTGGTTTTGGTATTAGGGTGATGTTGGCTTCATGGAATGAGTTTGGGAGTACTCCCTCCTCTTCTATGTTTTGGAAAACTTTAAGAAGAATGGGAATTATATCTTCTCTGTATGTCTGATGAAATTCCGAGGTAAAACCATCTGGCCTGGGGGTTTTGTTCTTGGGTAGTTTTTTGATTACTGCTTCAATTCCTTTGCTGGTAATTGGTTTGTTTAGATTTTCTGTTTCTTTCTGGGTCAGTCTTGGAAGGTTGTATTTTTCTAGGAAGTTGTCCATTTCTTCTAGGTTTTCCAGCTTCTTAGCATATAAGTTTTCATAGTAGTCTCCAATAATTCTTTGTATTTCTGTTGGGTCTGTCATGATGTTTCCTTTCTCATTTCTGATTCTGTTGATGTGTGTTGATTCTCTTTTTCTCTTAATAAGTCTAGCTAGAGGCTTATCTATTTTGTTTATTTTCTCAAAGAACCAGCTCTTGGTTTCATTGATTTTTTTTCTATTGTTTTATTCTTTTCAATTTTATTTATTTCTTCTCTGATCTTTATTATATCCCTCCTTCTACTGACTTTAGGCCTCATTTGTTGTTCTTTTTTTTCAATTTTGGTAATTGTGACGTTAGACTATTCATTTGGGTTTGTTCTTCCTTCTTTAAATATGCCTGGATTGCTATAAACTTTCCTCTTAAGATTGCTTTCGCTGTATCCCACAGAAGTTGGGGCTTTGTGTTGTTGTTATCATTTATTTCCATATATTGCTGGATCTCCATTTTAATTTGGTCATTGATCCATTGACTATTTAGGAGTGTGTTGTTAAGCCTCCATGTATTTGTGAGTTTTTTTGCTTTCTTTGTACAATTTATTTCTAGTTTTATACCTTTGTGCTCTGAAGAGTTGGTTGGTAGAATTTCAATCTTTTGGAATTTACTGAGGCTCTTTTTCTGGCCTAGTATGTGGTCTATTCTGGAGAATGTTCCATGTGCACTTGAGAAGAATGTGTATCTTGTTGCTTTTGGGTGTAGAGTTCTATAGATGTGTATTAGGTCCATCTGTTCTAGTGTGTTGCTCAGTGCCTCTGTGTCCTTATTTATTTTCTCTCTGGTGGATCTGTCCTTTGGAGTCAATGGTGTGTTCAAATCTCCTAAAATGAATGTATTACATTCTATTTCCTCCTTTAGATCTGTTAGTATTTGTTTCACATATGCTGGTGCTCCTTTGTTGGGTGCATAGATATTTATAATGGTTATATCCCCTTGTTGGACTGAGCCCTTTATCATTATGTAATGTCCTTCTTTATCTCTTGTGACTTTCTTTGTTTTGAAGTCTATTTTGTCTGATACTAGTACTGCAACACCTGCTTTTTTCTCCCTATTGTTTGCATGAAATATCTTTTTCCATCCCTTGACTTTTAGTCTGTGCATGTCTTTGGGTTTAAGGTGAGTCTCTTGTAAGCAGCATATAGATGGTTCTTGTTTTTTTATCCATTCAGTAACTCTGTGTCTTTTGATTGGTGCATTCACTCCATTTACATTTAGGTATGTACTTATTGTATTATATCGATAGGTATGTACTTATTGCCATTTCAGGCTTTACATTCGTGGTTACCAAAGGTTCCAGGTTACTTTCCTTACTCTCTAAGATTCTAACTTAACTCACTTAATATGCTGTTACAAACACAATCTAAAGGTTCTTTTCTATTTCTCCTCCTTTTTCTTTCTCCCTCATTTTTTACATATTAGATATCAAATTCTGTACTTTTTGTCTATCCCTTGATTGACTTTGGGGATAGTCAATTTAATTTTGCATTTGCCTCACAATCAGCTGCTCCACCCTCCCTACCTTGGTTTTACTACCTCTGGTGACAGCTATCCAACCCTAGGAACACTTCCATCTATAGCAGTCCCTCCAAAATAGACTGCAGAGATGTTTTGTGGTAGGTAAACTCTCTCATGTTTTGCTTATATGGAAATTGTTTAATCCCTCCTTCAAATTTAAATGATAATTTTGCTGGATAAAGTAATCTTGGTTCCAGGCCCTTCTGCTTCATGGCATTAAATACATCATGCCACTCCCTTCTGGCCTGTAAGGTTTCTGCTGAGAAGTCTGATGTTAGCCTGATGGGCTTTCATTTGTATGTGATCTTATTTCTGCCTCTGGCTGCTTTTAACAGTCTGTCTTTATCCTGGATCTTTCCCATTTTAATCACTATGTGTCTTGGTGTTGTCTTCTTTGGGTCCTTTGTATTGGGAGATCTGTGGATCTCTATGGCCTGACAGACTATGTCCTTCCCCAGATTGGTTAAGTTTTCAGCAATTACCTCCTCACAGGCACTTTCTATCCCTTTCTCTCTCTTCTTCTTCTTCTGGTATCCCTATAATGTGAATATTGTCCTGCTTGGATTGGTCACACAGTTCTCTCAATATTCTTTCATTTTTAGAGATCCTTTTTTATCTCTGTGCCTCAGCTTCTTTGTATTCCTCTTCTCTAGTTTCTATTTCATTTATTGTCTCCACTGTATCCAAACTGCTTTTAGTACCCTCCTTCGTGCTCTTCAGTGATTGGATCTCCAACCTAAATTCATTCCTGACTTCTTGGATGTCTTTCTGTACCTCCATTAGAATGTTGATGATTTTTATTTTGAACTCCCTTTCAGGGAGAATTACGAGGCCCTTATCATTTTATTCTTTCTTGGGAGTTGTATTAATAATTTTACTCTGGACAAGGTTCCTTTGGCATTTCATGTTTGTATATGGTGCCTTCTAGTGTCCAGGAGCTGTAGTCTCTGGATCTGCTCAGCTCCTGAAGCAATGTCGGGGGTCGCAGGGGAGCCGTACTGGTGCCTTTGGGGTAAGAAAGAGCTGTTCCCTGCTTCCTGGCTGCTGTGCCTGTCTCACTGCTTGAGCCAGTGGGCCAGGCACACAGGTATAAGTTTTTGTCCCAGAGCAGCCGGATATGGATCCCTGCTTTCCACAAGCTGCTGGAATCCCAGTCTCCCCAGGAACTCTGCCTGTATTAACTTTCCAACCTGATAGTCATGCGAGTCTTATGAAAGCACCATGAAATTTAGGTTTGTGCTCCCAGAGTAGAACTCCAGAGCTAGGTATTCAGCAGTCCCAAGCCTTTCACTCCCTCACTGTTCCATTTCTTTTCCTGCTGCCGGTGATCTGGGGTGGGGGTAGGGCTCGGGTCCTGCGGAGCCACAGCTCTGGTATGTTACCCTGTTCGCTGAGGTCTGCTCTTTTCTCCAGGTGTGTGCAGTCTGACGCCGTCCTCTTTCCTGTTGCTCTCTTAGGATTAGTTGCACCAACTATATTTTCTAATTGTATCCAGTTTTAGGAGGAAGCCTCTGTTTCTCCTCTCATGCTGCCATCTTTCCAGATACTCTTCAGTGTATGCTTGTATTCTTACATTATGTATGCTTTGAAAATTTTTTTCCCTGTCTAGTTGATTTCAAGCTGCTTGAGATTCAAATTTCATGGCTCCCAGATATTCAAAGATTAATATAGCATTGTGCATGGTTGATTATATTAGTCTGATCAAGGCATTTTATATGCCAGCTGCACTTGATACAAGACACACTAGAGCTAAGTAATAATATATGCAGGAAGGACAGTTGGTATAGCCCAAAGATCAAAAGTTTTTAAATACTGCATATCTGAGATATAATCAGAGCTCTGCCACTTATTAGATGTGGCCTTGAACAAGCTGTTTATTGTTTATGCTCTAATTTCGTCATCTGACTAAAAAAACCCCACAACTCTTATAATTCTGAATGAGAATTAATGTCATAATTTAGTCCTGAATCTAATTCATACTAAAAAAGGACCAACGTCATTTCTTCCCTTTTGGGTGGAAAGCTTTGTGAGTCCACTACAAATTAAACATATTTGTGTTTGTTTCTTTAATTGAAAACAACTAAGATTATTAAACAACTTAAAACTATTGCCATTATGAAAACAGGATTTGAAAGTTCTGGTAACTGTCTCTTTAGTTAGAAGAAGGATGTGCTAGATAAAATATATTTCTTTTGTGGCCATCAGATTTTATCTTTTTCTGGAGTGGATGAACAAAGAAGGTAAGATTTATCTAGCTATTGCTAAGAACCCTAAAGCAACACACTGCTTCCATAATAAAAATACATTTTTGTGAAAAATTTCTCTATCAATGGAGATTTTCAGATAGTGTGTGAATGATCCTCTGTAAGAATGGACAGTTTTCATGTGGCAGATTAAGAACATCACAGCAGACCTAAGTACCACTGGCAGGGATGAATGAGAGTTATAAGGAACAATTGTCAGCAATAAATTTATTTGTATTAACTTGAAGTAACGACACTAACCATTCACTGCATATAGAGTGTTAAGACATCACATTCCAAAGAATATTATTATTGGCAGATGCCATCTGTGGCTATAATTATTTTCAATAGGGGATGTGAACTGACAAATGAATGGTTACTGAGATATTTAATTATTGAATATATCTGAGTACTTTCCTTTATATGACTTATCATTCTATACCTGTAACAAATCTACCTTTTTACTGGAGCAGTATCTGGAATGGACTAAGAGTCTTTTCACAGTGGAGCAGGGACCAAAAGAGAAGCTAACCTCTTCAGTTATGGGAAGAAACTGCTGTTGGACAGAATATAGCATGTTGTTTTGGAAAGGAAGAGATGTGTACTGTGTTTTCTGACTCCTGTGAATATCTATAAATCTCTGTACATGTTTGCCAAGGTGTTTTGGCTACCTTGTAATCTCTAGAGAAAAACCTAATTCACAAAATTAAGAATAGACTGTGTGTTTGAGAGCTGCTATGATATTCTTCTAATCGTATCTAGTACATAATGTGGGTAGTACCCCTGGAAAATAATTATTGGTGAGAAATAATAGAGAACTTTGGAGAGGAGGTAGACACTGAAGAATCACTTATGATGGAGGTGAAAGAAAGTTGGCTTTGGCAAATTCTATTTTCCAGGCATGGTTATACTTGTATCTTCCATATCACATACTCTTCTGTCATGTGATCTTGCCACTCTACCATCACAAATGAACTCTTCTTTATACCTTTCCATAAGTTTAAGACCCTGCAACTACTATGAACAGATCATGGATACTTATAAATGTTTATTTCCATTAGGATTATTTTCCATGATATATAATTTGTATCAATGAAATATATGAAACATAAGTGTGAAAGAAAAATCATTAAATCAACCAAAATCTCTGGGTACCTATTTTTGCACATCATTCTTAAGAATATATGCCTAAATGAATTTTTACTTCATTTGAAAAAAATGCTTCAATTTATGTTATGTGCTGCTATTAAACAATACAATTAACAATGAAGTGTTCTCCAATTTTATTACTTGCATAAGCTTTGGGGAGGGTTCTGGTCATGAGGGTTTCATAACAACTACATTCTAATGGAAAGAACATGCCCGAATTACATTCCCACACTGCCTGAACCCTTCTGTTGTCTGGTTCTTTCTTTCCCCATGAGGCCCAGATCTGGCAGGAATTACCTGTACCTCCAGCCTAACATGATTTTCAATTCCATATGACAGGTCTCCTGTCAACCTCAGGTATCAACCTCATTCTCCGTGACAGTGGAGGATCCGCAGCACCCACTTCCGCATTTGTTTGGTCCGGGCCCCATAAATCAAGGGGTTGACCATTGGAGGCACAAGGAAGTAGAGATTATCAATGATAATCTGTAGATGGGGAGCCATATGGTAGCCTAAAATCTGGGCCAGGACAGAGAAGACCACAGGAGAATAAAAGAGAGCAATAACGCAAAGATGAGAGCCACATGTGCTGAAAGCTTTGCCCCGTGCTTCCCAAGAGGGTATCTGAAAGACAGCACCAAGAATCAGCCCATAGGACAGAATGATAAAAAACAGATCAAACCCCACAGATGCTACAATGACCATGAGGCCATAGACAATGTGGTTAGAGATGTCTCCGCAGGCTATCTGCACTACGGCCATGTAGGCACAGTAAGAGTAAGCAATGATGTGAGTTTGGAAGCTTTCCAGTCTTTTCACCAGGATGGGTGCTGGGGTGAGCACGGTCACCGCTCTTGCCAGGACAGCCAGTGCCATCTTCGCAAGCATGGTGTTGGCAAGGATGGTTGCATATCTCAGAGGATGCCAGATTGCCACAAATCTGTCAAAAGCCATGGCCAGGAGGATCCCAGACTCCATGACATAAAAGGAAGGGATGAAAAACATCTGTGTAAGGCAGGCGTTGAAGCTAATTTCTTTGGCATTCATCCAGAAGATACCCAGCATGCGGGGCACAGTGACGCTAACCAGGGACAGGTCAACAATTGACAGCAAGGCCAGCAGGAGAAACATGGGCTCATGAAGGCTCTTCTCTACCCAGATGATGCATAAGATGGTGGAATTCCCAATGACTGTAATGACAAATCCCAAAAAAAAAGGCACCGAGAACCAGCCATGGGAAGATTCCAGGCCAGGAATTCCAGCCAGGACAAATACCAAGGGCTGAGGAATGGAATTGTTGCAGGAGGGCATAACCTGGGCTCCTCAAGGTATGATTCTAAAGAGAAAGAAACAAGGGGCGTTTTGAAATCACTGCATCATTTGCACCTCAATTCTAGCTATGATAGTAGTTTAGAGTGATAGTCACACTTACATTATATAAACTAATGAACAAATGAATACTTCAGCTACTTGGAGTTAGGTGGGAGATAACCCTAGGCTACTTTTCTGTACAAGAGGGAGAGCAGTCTCCAAGGATAAATTCTCAATACAAGACATGTCAACTCCATAGTTTAGATTCTCCTGTGGCTCTGATCCTTTTTCAATGTGAGCCGCCCTGTAAAATTGTTTCCCAGATACAGAACATGGCAGGAGGCCCAACATTTTGAACATTACAGGCAAAAAGCGGGATTAGGACAAGCTAGAAAGCAAGGTTTTCATTCAAGATGAAGGAAGAATTTCATCATCCCAGGCTCTCAGTATGTGAGATTGGCCTTGGTATGTTGGGTTCTTCTTGGCATTATTTTGACAAGACCTAAGAAATCTGCTGCTCTTACAACTGAAAAGCATGATGTTATTCTCAAGAAATATCTGATATTTTGGATGACAAATGTGGAATCTAAAATGCCTTAGTAGACAATACTTTAGTGTCAAAGTTTCAGATTTTCAGTAAAGTGTGGTTGGGGAGTGGGTAAAAGTGAAGTTGAAATAATAGTCTTCTCTTTATGTATATGTATATTTATGTGTTTTTGTATGTGGAACACAGTTTAGAGTTAAATGGTAATACATATTTCTAAAGAAATAAGACTACAGTATTTGCTTAGTATTTTAACCTATGTAACTATTTTGAATAGAAATACATATTTACAAATTTACAAATTATTTGATGAAAGCTACAGTGTAAATAATATCCTCAATAAATAAATTAAAAGTAGAAGCCACACAAGTATATAATAAATACAAAAATAAGATATAGGAATAGAATAAGACTTTTGTTATTAATATGGTTGAAATTAAATTTCACTTTAAGGTTTAGACTCCACATTTTGTTGGAAACATTCCAACGATATAATATTTAAAAAAGATAACCACAGAAGTTTCAATGAGAACTTAAAGGATGAAAAAATGTAACACAAAGTTGCTTTAAAAATAAAAGTATAGTAATATTAATATTGTGTCCCTTTTTTGTTTTACCTATTGATGAACTTGATTATTTGTATTTTTTGCTAATTAACTTACTCCAAATATTTAAGAATCCAAAACAGAGTGGTATATCTACTAAAATACTCCTGTAGCATTTATAAATCATAAATCAAATTATTGATATCTAAGTATTTCATATATCAACTGCGTGTAGTAGAAGTCACACCATAGCTAAATGATAAGCAGTTATTTTAGGAGATAACTTGTTGAGTAAAAACAACGAGGTCTTTGAGATAACACGTCTCTGATACAGTCTCAACCTTGCCACTTATTTTATGTGATTTGACCAAGTTATTAACACTTTGAGTGTCATTTCCTCATCTCAAAAATGGGATGAGTCTTACCTTTAAAAGCTAGCTGTGAGGATTCATCATTAAATGCCAACATTATATAAAACATGCAAAGTTCTCTGACTCATTCTCTGAATGTTTTGGTGTTCTAGAAATTGAAATTTTCTTCTTTTTCTATGAAGTACAAAGTTTAAGTGAGATATGCAAAAAATAATGCTCTTTTTGATTTGTTTGTTTCTTGAAACTAGGGTAATGAATAGTTTTGAATTGACACCATAAGGAGGACTATCTGGTGATCCTGGTAATTTTGTCCTCAGATGTTTTTAGATTCATTATGTGCTAGAGGGAAAAAAATATTTAGTGTCAACAGAAATAGAAACCTGGCCAAATAAAGAATGTCAAAAAAATTTAATGTATATTTTTAAATAGTTCAATAAGGATAACAAATTTTATCATAAACTCAGACATAAAACACAGTCCTGTGAAACCAGAAGCTCACTGTCAGTGGGAGCTTTCATGTAGAAACTGAATGCTCATCTATCAAGAATGCCACGGATGAAAATTAACATGTGGTGGTAACCTTAGGATATGATTAGATAGTAAGATATTATTAGAGCTTTAAGCAACAGGGTAAAGGTTTGTCTCTCAGGAATAAATGTCAGCAACAACTATATCAACATTAATTAGAAGAAAAGAGAACATCAATTTAGATATTAACAGTTAGAAAGATGAACTTACTATTTTCTAAAGAATGTGGCTGGGCATTCTAAAGATTCTAGATCACAGCTGTGGCCTTACAAGGGCTGGTGACTGTGGTATTTGGATGAAAAGATTTGACAATCTCTTTTTCCTACAAGACTTTTCATCCCAGGGGGTTTCTATTCTTTTCCTTCCCTTTTTTCTCTATTTTCCTAGAGTAGTACCTGTAGATGGGCAGTGGATCCAGTCTCAGGGGGGCTGGTATCAGCAAAGCAACCATCCACTGGAGGAAATGAGAAGATCTGTTGATGTCCAGAATAAGATGGAGTGTCTGTGCTGGAGGAAGATTTATGCTGGCTTCTCCTAGCCCTCACCGGTCCCTAGTGGCCTCTTTGTTAAGCAAAGTGCTTTACTTAGCTCAGATATTCTGGGGAACAAATCCTAGAGGCAATTAATTGAACATGGCATATGTGAAGAAGAGCAGATGTTTAGAAGCACTGTTAACCTAACTGTTGATGGGTTGCAGGAGGTGGAATGGTGTAGCTTAGGGCCTCTAGGGAGAGTAGTAAGGACCAGAGAATCGTTTAGGAATGAAATTAAAGAACACCTGGAGTAATAGAAGGAAGAGCTGCTCACAACTATAATTATATACACATTGCTATAGTTTGCTGTAAAATCAATAGTTTAAACTGTTGTAATATCCAGTGATGCAGGGGTCTCCATAAGCAAAACTTAAATTGAAATTAGGAATCTTGATTTCCTAGATTTAATTAGCATCCACAAAAAACTGGAAAAAAATATATGTACTAAGTAAAATCTTAATTGACTAAATGAAGACCATTGTTTGGTAAATAAGACATATAAAAAGAAACAGAGGGGTAAGACTAAAGTAGGAGCAAGAGAAGAGCCCTAGAAAAAACTACTGCATAATACTAGGTTTCAGAAAGATTCTTGGCAGAAGTCAGAAACTTAAATTGAAAGGGGGAGAACTGTTAAAAACTATTTTGTTGTTTGTCAAATGTAACATCCTGAATTACTGGGCCTTGGTTTGTACACTATTAGTCCTCCAGTGACTGGCAAACTGTAGGTCTTCAAATATATATATATTTTTAATAAGGAAACTGAATCTCTATTTCTAATCTATTTCATAAATTAATATATATATATATTTTGAGAGGGCATCTCTCATATTTATTGATCAAATGGTTGTTAACAACAATAAAATTCTGTATAGGGGACTCAATGCACAATCATTAATCAACCCCAAGCCTAGTTCTCAACAGTCTCCAATCTTCTGAAGCATAACGAACAAGTTCTTACATGGTGAACAAATTCTTACAAAGTGAATAAGTTCTTACATGGTGAACAGTGCACAGAAACTTTCAGTTTTGATCACGCATTATGAACTATAAACAGTCAGGTCAAATATGAAAATTCCTTTGATTTTTATACTTGATTTATATGTGAATCCCACATTTCTCCCTTATTATTATTGTTATTATTATTATTATTTTTTTTAATAAAATGCTGAAGTGGTAGGTAGATGCAAGATAAAGGTAGAAAACACAGTTTAGTGCTGTAAGAGGGCAAATGTAGATGATCAGGTGTGTGCCTATAGACTAAGTATTAATCCAAGCTAGACAAGGGCAAAAAAACATCCATGGATGCAGAAGATTTCTCTTAAAACAGGGGGGTGGGGTTCTAAGCCTCACCTCTGTTGATCCCCAATTTCTCACCTGATGGCCCCCCTGCGACTGTGCCTGCCTTAGGTTGTTCCTCCTTTGAGGATTCTTACCGGTCTCTGGCTAACCAGTCATCTTCCGAGGCCATACAGGGAAATGTAAAGTTGGTAAGTGAGAGAGAAGCACTATTGTTTGAAAAGGTTGGCTTTTTACTTCTTTGCAGATTTAAGCCCTGTGGCTTTTATGCACAGCATTTGTCTTGATGTATCTTTACCACTTGGAAGAATTATGATACTCGGTTATTTCATTATGAGGCATGAATTCTACTTAAGGGTTGTAATTAGGAAAGAAGAAGAAAAGCTATAGAAGTAGCAGACGAAAGAAAACATGGGAAGATTGATTCTTTCTTTGACATATCTTCTTGTAGAGTAACATAAGCATGTATAGGTTTTAAACTACTAATTAAATTGCATACACACATTAACATAATAGGAATACAGCTACATAACCAAAGCAGACCTACAATTACCAGCCATCTCCAGTGAAACCAAAAAAACCAGATAGGCACCCTAGGCATTTGTGAAAATTTATCAATGATATGATGTATATTGTCTAACTGAATTTGAATAGTTTGAGAAAAATCAGACAAATTAAAAAAACACATTCCTGGGAACTGTTCACATCCCATATGTTCTTTTAACAGTAGATAGTCTGTAGTCGCAAGATTTTGGAGTGCTGCAACTTGCACTTCTCCTAATTCTTGGTTGAGTTCCAACAGTATAGATCCAGTCAAATCTGTTGTTTTACTGTATGCACAGGCCAGCTTAGATATCTCCTTCTTCATTCCCATGGCAAGTCCAGGAACCAGTGGGATGAATGCAGCTACAACTGCAACAGCGCCAGGATCTTTGTTGAAGATTTTGATGTTCATCTTCTGGAATGACTCTTCCAGAGAATGTTGATGTTGGAAGTTCTTCGTCATATCGTATATTAATTCATTTTCTGGGTAGCCAAATTAGGTTTGATCCTCTATATAAACACAAACAAACCCTTTGAACCCACTTTGATATGCCCTTTATATCATTGTGAAGAACTTATTGGAGATCACCACATAGGAACTGCTTTTTTTTTTTTTAAGAGAAAGGAATATTATCAGAAAAATGTACTTCCATAGCTGATCATCTGACACCCTTTAAATGATCAAAACTAAGGATATTTAAAGCATGCTTTAATCGTTGATTTACAGTTAGTTTTATCCTATCAGGGAGTAATCCCCCTTTCCTTTCCTTTGTTTTTTTTTTTGTCATTAATCTACAATTACATGAAGAACATTATGTTCACTAGGCTCTCCCCTATACCCCATAAACCTCTTTACAGTCACTGTCCATCAGCATAGCAAAATGTTTTAGAATCACTAATTGTCTTCTCTGTGTTGTACAGCCCACTCCTTTCTCCCCCACCATTATGCATGCTAATCATAATACCTCCTTTCTTCTTTTCCCCCTTATCCCTCCCTACCCACCCATCCACCCCAGTTCCTTTCCCTTTGGTACCTGTTAGTCCATTCTTGGGTTCTGTGATTCTGCTGCTGTTTTATTCCTTCAGTTTTTCCTTTGTTCTTGTACTCCACAGATGAGTGAAATCATTTGGTATTTCTCTTTCTCTGCTTGGCTTATTTCACTCAGCATAATACCCTCTAGCTCCATCCATGTTGTTGCAAATGGTAGGATTTGTTTTCCTCTTATGGCCGAGTAATATTCCATTGTGTATATGTACCACTTCTTCTTTATCCATTCATCTACTGATGGACACTTAGGTTGTTTGCAATTCTTGGCTATTTTAAATAGTGCTGCGATAAACATAGGGGTGCATCTGTCTTTTTCAAACTTGAGTGCTGCCTTCTTAGGGTAAATTCCTAGGAGTGTTATTCCTGGGTCAAATGGTAAGTCTATTTTGAGCATTTTGAGGAACCTCCATACTGCTTTCCAAATGGTTGAACTAATTTACATTCCCACCAGCAGTGTAGGAGGGTTCCCCTCTCTCCACAACGTCACCAGCATTTGTTGTTGTTTGTCTTTTGGGTGGCAGCCGTCCTTACTGGTGTGAGGTGATACCTCATTGTAGTTTTAATTTGCATTTCTCTGATAATTAGTGATGTGGAGCATCTTTTCATGTGTCTGTTGGCCATCTGTGTTTCTTTTTTGGAGAACTGACCGTTCAGTTCCTCTGCCCATTTTTTAATTGTGTTATTTGTTTTTTGTTTGTTGAGGCGTGTGAGCTCTTTATATATTCTGGACGTCAAGCCTTTATCGGGTGTGTCATTTTGAAATATATTCTCCCATACTGTAGGGTTCCTTTTTGTTCTATTGATGGTGTCTTTTGCTGTACAGAAGCGTTTCAGCTTAATGCAGTCCCACTTGTTCATTTTTGCTGTTGTTTTCCTTGCCCGGGGAGATATGTTCAAGAAGAGGTTACTCATGTTTATGTCTAAGAGGTTTTCGCCTATGTTTTTTCTAAGAGTTTTATGGTTTCATGACTTATATTCAGGTCTTTGATCCATTTCGAATTTACTTTTGTGTATGGGGTTAGACAACAGTCCAGTTTCATTCTCCTACATGTAGCTGTCCAGTTTTGCCAGCACCATCTGTTGAAGAGACTGTCATTTCCCCATTGTATGTCCATGGCTCTTTTGCCGTATATTAATTGGCCATATATGTCTGGGTTAATGTCTGGATTCTCTAGTCTGTTCCATTGGTCTGTGGCTCTGCTCTTGTGCCAGTACCAAATTGTCTTGATTACGATGGCTTTGTAGTAGAGCTTGAAGTTGGGGAGTGAGATTCCCCCTACTTTATTCTTCTTTCTCAGGATTGCTTTGGCTATTTGGAGTCTTTGGTGTTTCCATATGAATTTTTGAATTATTTGTTCCAGTTCATTGAAGAATGTTGCTGGTAATTTGATAGGGATTGCATCAAATCTGTATATTGCTTTGGGCAGGATGGCCATTTTGACGATACTAATTCTTCCTAGCCATGAGCATGGGATGAGTTTCCATTTGTTAGTGTCCCCTTTAATTTCTCTTAATAGTGATTTGTAGTTTTCAGGGTATAGGTCTTTCACTTCTCTGATTAGGTTTATTCCTAAGTATTTTATTCTTTTTGATGCAATTGTGAATGGAATTGTTTTACTGATTTCTCTTTCTATTGGTTCATTGTTAGTATATAGGAAAGCCACAGATTTCCGTGTGTTAATTTTGTATCCTGAAAATTTGCTGTATTCTGATATCAGTTCTAGTAGTTTTGGAGTGGAGTCTTTAGGGTTTTTTATGTACAATATCATGTCATCTGCAAATAGTGACAGTTTAACTTCTTCTTTACCAATCTGGATTCCTTGTATTTCTTTGTTTGGTCTGATTGCCATGGTAGGACCTCCAGTACTATGTTAAATAACATTGGGGAGAGTGGGCATCCCTGTCTTGTTCTGGATCTCAGAGGAAAAGCTTTCAGCTTCTTGCTGTTCAGAATAATGTTGGCTGTCCGTTTACATATATGGCCTTTATTATGTTGAGGTACTTGCCCTCTATACACATTTTGCTGAGAGTTTTTATAATGAATGGATGTTGAATTTTGTGAAATGCTTTTTCAGCATCTATGGAGATGATCATGTGGTCTTTGTCTTTCTTTTTGTTGATGTGGTGGATGATGTTGATGGATTTTCAAATGTTGTACCATCCTTGCATCCCTGGGATGAATCCCACTTGGTCATGGTGTATGATCCTTTTGATATATTTTTGTATTCGGTTTGCTAATATTTTATTGAGTTTTTTGCATCTACATTCATCAGGGATATTGGTCTGTCATTTTCTTTTTTGGTGGGGTCTTTGCCTGGTTTTGGTATTAGGGTGATGTTGGCTTCATAGAATGAGTTTGGGAGTATTCCCTCTTCTTCTATTTTTTTGGAAAACTTTAAGGAGAATGGGTATTAGGTCTTCTCTGTGCATCTGATAAAATTCTGAGGTAAATCCGTCCAGACCAGGAGTTTTGTTCTTGGGTAGTTTTTAAATTACTGTTTCAGTTTCTTTGCTCGTAATTGGTTTGTTTAACTTTTGTGTTTTTCCTTGGTCTGTCTTGGAAGGCTGTATTTTTCTAGGAAGTTGTCCATTTCTTCTAGGTTTTCCAGCTTGTTGGCATATAGGTTTTCATTGTAGTCTTTAATAATTCTTTGTATTTCTGTGGAGTCTGTCATGATTTTTCCATTCTCACTTCTGATTCTGTTGATTTCTGTTGATTCTCTTTTTCTCTTAATAAGTTTGGCTAGAGGCTTATCTATTTTGTTTATTTTCTCAAAGAACCAGCTCTTGGTTTCATTTATTTTTGCTATTGTTTTATTCTTCTCAATTTTGTTTATTTCTTCTCTGATCTTTATTATGTCCCTTCTTCTGCTCACTTTAGGCCTCATTTGTTCTTCTTTTTCCAATTTTCATAGTTGTGACATTAGACCATTCATTTGGGATTGTTCTTCCTTCTTCAAGAGTGCCTGGATCACTATATACTTTCCTCTTAAGACTGCTTTCACTGCGTCCCACAGAATTTGGGGCTTTGTGTTGTTGTTGTCATTTGCTTCTATATATTCCTTGATCTTCTTTTTAATTTGCTAATTGATCCATTGATTATTTAGGAGCATGTTGTTAAGCATCCATGTGTTTGTGAGCCTTTTTGTTTTCTTTGTAGAATTTGTTTCTAGTTTTATACCTTTGTGGTCTGAAAAATTGGTAGGTAGAATTTCAATATTTTGGAATTTACTGAGGCTCTTTTTGTATCCTAGTATGTGGTCTATTCTGGAGAATGTTCCATGTGCACTTGAGGAGAATGTATATCCTGTTGCTTTGTGATATAGAGTTCTATAGATGTCTATTAGGTCCATCTCTTCTACTGTGTTGTTCAGTGCTTCCATGTCCTTACTTATTTTCTGCCCGATGGATCTATCCTTTGGGGTGAGGTGTGTGTTGAAGTCTCCGAAAATGAATGCATTGTAGTCTATTTCCCTCTTTAGTTCTGTTAGTATTTGTTTCACATATGCTGGTCCTCCTGTGTTGGGTGCATATATATTTAGAATGGTTATATCCTCTTGTTGGACTGCGCCCTTTATCATTATGTAGTGTCCTTCTTTATCTCTTGTGACTTTCTTTGTTTTGAAGTCTATTTTGCCTGATATTAGTACTGCAACCCCTGCTTTCTTCTCTCTGTTGTTTGCCTGAAATATCTTTTTCCATCCCTTGACTTTTAGTCTGTGCATGTTTTTGGGTTAGAGGTGAGTTTCTTGTAAGCAGCATATAGATGAGTCTTGCTTTTTTATCCATTCTATTACTCTGTTTCTTTTGATTGGTGCATTAAGTCCATTTACATTTAGGGTGACTAATGAAAGGTATGTACTTATTGCGATTGCAGGCTTTAAATTCGTGGTTCCCAAAGGTTCAAGGTCAGCCTCTTTAGTATCTTACTGCCTAACTTAGCTCGCTTATTGAGCTGTTATATACACTGTCTGGAGATTCTTTTCTTCTCTCCCTTCTTATTCCTCCTCCTCCATTCTTCATATGTTGGGTGTTTTGTGCTGTGCTCTTTCTAGGAGTGCTCCCATCTAGAGCAGTCCCTGTAAGATGTCCTGTAGAGGTGGTTTGTGGGAAGCAAATTCCCTCAGCATTTGTTTGTCTGGGAATTGTTTAATCCCGCCATCATATTTGAATGATAGTCTTGCTGGATACAGTATCCTTGGTTCAAGGCCCTTCTGTTTCATTGCATTTAATATATCATGCCATTCTCTTCTGGCCTGTAGGGTTTCTGTGGAGAAGTCTGATGTTAGTGTGATGGGTTTTCCTTTATAGGTGACCTTTTTCTCTCTAGCTGCCTTTAAAACTCTTTCCTTGTCCTTGATCTTTGCCATTTTAATTATTATGTGTTTTGGTGTTGTCCACCTTTGATCCTTTCTGTTTGGGGTTCTGTGTATTTCCGTGGTCTGTTCGATTACTTCTCCCCCAGTTTGGGGAAGTTTTCAGCAATTATTTCTTCCAAGATACTTTCCATCCCTTTTCCTCTCTCTTCTTATTCTGGTACCCCTATAATACGGATTTTGTTCCTTTTGGATTAGTCACACAGTTCTCTTAATATTGTTTCATTCCTGTAGATCCTTTTATCTCTCTCTATGTCAGCTTCTATGCGTTCCTGTTCTCTGGTTTCTATTCCATCAATGGCTCTTGCATCTTATCCATTCTGCTTATAAATTCTTTCAGAGTTTGTTTCACTTCTGTCATCTCCTTCCTGTCATCTGTGATCTACCTCCGGACTTCATTCCATTGCTCTTGCATATTTCTCTGCATCTCCGTCAGCATGTTTATGATTTTTATTTTGAATTATTTTTCAGGAAGTCTGGTTAGGTCTGTCTCCTTCTCTGGTGTTGTCTCTGTGATCTTTGTCTGCCTGTAGTTTTGCCTTTTCATGGTGATAGGAATAGTTTGCAGAGCTGGGACGAGTGACGGCTGGAAGAACTTCCTTTCTTGTTGGTTTGTCGCCCTCCTTTCCTGGGAGAACAGCGACCTCTAGTGGCTTGTGCTGGGTAGCTGCGTGCAGATAGGGCTTCTGCTTCCTGCGGAGCTGCTATGGAGTTTATCTCCACTGTTGCTGTGGGCGTGGCCTGGCTCGGGCAGCTGCTCCAAAGTGGTGGAGTCGCGTTGGAGTGGGAGCGGCCAGGAGGCTATTTATCTCTGTGAGGGGCCTCCGTGCTCCCTGCTGCCCAGGGGGTTAGAGTGCCCAGAGATCCCCAGATCCCTGCCTCTGGAGTAAGTGTCCCACCCTGTCCCTTTAAGACTTTCAGAAAGCACTCGCCAAAACAAAACAACAACAAAAACAAAAACAGAAAGGAGCTGCTTGCTTTTCTTTGTCCTCAGGTGCCAACCTCAGGGACCCGCTCACTGGTCTTGCTGCCCTGTTTCCCTAGTATTGGGTTCCCTGTCCCTTTAAGACTTCCAAAAAGCACTAGCAAAGAAAGAAAAAAAAAAGCCGCTTTTCTTTGTTCTCCGGCGCCGGCCTCAGGGACCCGCTCACCGGTCTTGTTTCCCTGTTTCCCTAGTATCCAGGACCCCTCTGTGTCTGTGCTCTGTTGCGGATGGGTGGGGCTGGGTGTTCAGGAGTCCTGGGCTCCCTCTCCTTCGGCGCTCAGACTCCTCCCCTCCCTCCAGGAGCTGGGGGGAGGGGCGCTCGGGTCCCGCCAGGCGATGGCTTGTATCTTACCCCCTTCTCGAGATGCTGGGTTCTCGCAGTTGTGGATGTGGTCTGGATGTTGTCCTGTGTCCTCTGGTCTCTATTCTAGGAAGAGTTGTCTGTGTTATATTTTCATAAATACATGTGGTTTTGGGAGGAGATTTCCACTGCTCTACTCACACCGCCATCTTGGCTCCACCGGTCTTCAAATATTTTTATATGAATAAATGCACCAATCACACACAGGCTTTCCATCAATCATATACTCTAGAGTCTAGGCCTAGAATGTAATTGCAAAGTCTACCTGTGAGCTTGTGAAAGTCTTTATTAAGTCATGTCTTACAGCTTAAAGTATATTCAGGCTTCTCTAATCAATGTAATTATTTCCATCATGATTGTTACCAACCTGGATCAAGTTATTATATCATTTGTCTTATAGAAGAACCTCCTAAAAGGTCTTCTGCATTCATTTCTTCCATTTTTTGTTTCAACTCATTTTCTCCATTGCAGTCACAATGATATTTTGAGAACACTAAACCTGACTGTGTCACATCTGTGCATAAAATCTTCATTGTCTTTCTCATTTTTAGGATAAAAATGAAAGTCCTTAGCATCCCCTACCCACCCCTGCATGCTACCACTCCAACCTTAATCAGCCATTCTTCACTTCATTCTATATTCCAGCCCACCAAATGGATGTCCTTCAATTCTTCAAATGTATGACACCACATCCTATCTCAAGATCCACACACCATCACACATCCTGTTCTCTCTCCCTGTAATGTCACCCCCCTCATTTCATGACCCCTCTTTCTTTCCAGCTAGTTAATGATCATTCAGCGTTGGAATAAATGCCATTTTAAAGGATGCTTTCCTTGATTCTCCTAAACCAGTTCAAAACCCTTGTTATGTGCCCTTATAGAAATTATGTGTTTGAGCATCACTTGATTATTTTCACCTCCACCAGAATGTAAAATCCCTGAGACAAGAACTTCTCCTTTGCTCACTTCTCTGAATCTAGCATAATATGACACATTTTAGCCACTTCATAAATAAATTTTTTGTTGTATGAACATATGAATAAGCTGATATCCTCTCTCCCTTGACTGGAATTCAGTGCACCATTATTGAAGATTTAATTTTGTGGTTGTTATTGTTAAACATTTCCAATCTGAGATGCATTTAGATAATTTTTAAGTGCTAACTTGTTAGCTCATAGTTCCAGACTTAACATATGAACCACCCTGATACTTGTCAGGGAATACATTATAATTAAATTCCATGATTCACAGGATTCTAAATAAAATATATATATATATATATATATATATATATATATATATATATATATATATATAGTGAGAAGGTCCAGACTTAACAAGTCATCTGTAGGGAAAAATCACCATAATGGCAACAGTCCCAAAGTTTAGATTTCTCTAGTTGTCTTCTTTTTAGACTGGGAGAGAGCCATCCCAACTACCATTGTCATTCTTCTCCATTATCTTACAAAAAGATCATTGAAACTTATGGTTTTAATTCATGTACCTTAATTATACCTATCACATGATTAGGAGTTCTAAAGAACATGACACATTATTTCAAACATCTTATGGCTTCACTTATTCCTTGAGAAACATTCATTGAACACACATATTCATAGGACACTAGGAGGTGTTAGGGATAAAAAGTAAATAGAAGATTGTCTTTGAACATGGAATTAAGTTCTTTAATGGTTGTTTAAATAGAGACTGTACCACTTAACCAATATGTGACACTGACCAAATTATTTAATCTCTCTGAGTCTAAATTCCTCAACTGTAAAGTCAGTCCAACAATCTGGTCATATAATTATGTAATTTAAATTACATATGTGTATACATTTACATGTATATAAACATGTCATACAAAGTCTGGCATATAATAAATACACAAAACTATACTTGTTATGATGATCCACAATGTGAATTAATATTTTTGTTAAAGGCTTACTGTGTGGCAAGAGTATAAGGGTCTTATAAACTTTCACCCATTTACTCTTTAAAACTCTATGGGGAAGGAAATCCTAGAATCCGCATCCTAGTTTGTTATAAGGCCCAGAAGTTTCATCAGCTTGCTTGGGTGCACAAAGCTGGTAAGTGACAGAGGTGAATGATGAGCCCAGAACTCTGACTTGTGCCAATGCACTTAACCTCAATGTGTGGTAAGAGTATAATTGGCAGAAAGCATATTAAGAGTTAACTACAACATATCATGACATTTCTAACAACAGTGGTAGGGAGAATTTTTAGTTAGTTTGACTTGAGGAAATAAAAACCTTTTTGGTAAGTTGGGGGAGTTTAAACAAGAGCTCTATCTTAAAGAATAATCTTCCCAGGTAGCGAAAAAAAAAGATGGGGCAGAAAGGAACATTCTAAGCAAAATCAGGAGGATATGAAGTGACCTATTATTTTAATGAAGGTGGGTGTCCTCAAGAATAGGACAATGAGTGCAAGGGATATATAATGATAATCATAAAGTTTTGCTTTGCCATCCTAGAGCTTGCATGGGTCTGACTCAATCAAGGTTTTTTTGGTTTTTGATTTTTGTTTTCAATTTCTAGCAGAGTAATTATTATCTCAATATGGAGGATGCATTGGACATAGTAATTACAAGCTAATGCTTTTGAAAATATCAGTGAAAACTATTGAAATAGCCCTACTGGGAAATGATAAAAGCTTGAACAATGGTTTGTAATAGTCTATGGAAGAGGAATGGAAAGAAACAGCCCAGATATTTACCTCTAAGAAGGTAACAGACTACACAGAAAGAAATTAGTAAAAAACAAAAAAAAAAGAAGGTACAAATAGAACTTTACAGATAGTAAATCACAAAAAAGAGATTAGTTCAATGAAATTCAGTATGTATTTGTTGAGTGCCTCTGGAGTAATTTCCATTTTGTACAAGCCAAGAAGTGAAGGAAAGAGACATATATTTTAAGGAGGAAATATTCTAGATTTCTTCCAATAAAATATTCATATTCCTTTTAATAATTTAATTATCAGCGTCACTAATAGCATAATCACTAAAAATGTTGAGGTATGTGTAATAATAGACTTTCTCCTTTAATAAGGGAATGTGATTTCTGAAGACCAGTGTATCTGAATCTAGCTCAGTGGGTTTGTCTTAGCTCTGGGCAAACTCCTAAGGATGTAGCATCAAGCAAAAAGTTATTTTTGTTTTCAGGATATTCTGTGATGAAGGTTTAAAGAGACCCCAAGGTAGTTCAGGTAACAATACAAGAGCAGGTACAAGTTATTCTTTGTGGAGAGAGAATATTTTATGAGCAATGCAATGTTTAAAAATCTGTGGACTTGATTATTATATTGTTAAACTTCTCCACATTTCTGTTTGAGAACTTCTTGTGTGTCAATTCTTGTGAATACAGCATATATTTACTGCATTCAGTGGACATCAACCCTGTTTTATTGCTTCTTCTGTGGAATATTGACAGTCAACATTAATTTTTCTGTTGCAAATACTTCATTTAGATTTTTTTGAGGTTAGCATGGGTTTCTTTCCTTTTTTAATCATTTACTACTTGAAAATAAGCTATTAATTCCAGTTACACCACAGAAGATCAGTAGCCACAAGGAACAGAAGGGGATCCATTTCTAATCCATCAAGTTCTAAAGAAATTCCTTAAAATCCAAGTGCACACAAAATATATTATGCCTTATAGTTTAATTAGAATTGGGGAATTTTTGCTATGTATAATTTCTCTTCTCATTAAAGTCTGATAAAATGTCTGATTTCAGTATGAGAACATTTCATGTCAGTTATGAGAAAGGGATCAATTATTTGCACACCTCTCTTCCTATTCTGATACCATCTCTGTAAACAATTTCAGCAGAGTCAAGCAGCCTTTACCTTTAGAGAACTAAGGACATAGTCTCGAATTTTCTTGGTCCTAATACCATAAACAATGGGGTTAAGAAAAGGTGGTACCAGAAGGTACATATTAGCAATGAATATGTGAATTTGAGGTACCACATTGTGACCAAAGCGATGAGTCAGGAAGGTAAAGACAGCTGTGGAGTAGAAAACAAGGATGACACAGATGTGAGAGCCACATGTGCCCAGAGCTTTAAAACTTGCTTCCCGTGATGGAAGATGAAAGACTGCACGGAGTATTAGGACATAAGAAATAACAATGAAAAAGCCATCACAGGAACCGATGATAGAGGCCACACTGAGACTGTAACGCTTGGTGGCTCCTGTGTCCACACACGCTAGCTTCACCACAGCCATGAACTCACAGTAGGTGTGCGCAATAATTCGAGTCCTGCAGTAGGGCAGCTGCCTGAGGAGAATGGGATGTGGGGAAAAGAAGGCCACTCCCCGGAGTACCACAGAAGCTCCCATTTTGGCAATGCGAGCATGGGTGAGAATGGTGGTATGGCGCAGTGGATGACAAATGGCCACATAACGGTCAATGGCCATGGCCAAAAAGAAGCCTGATTCCATAGCAGTAAAGCTATGGATGAAGAACATCTGGGTCAAGCAGGCATCAAAAGCAATGTCACGGGCTCCAAGCCAGAAGAGACAGAGCATGCGGGGCAGTGTAGATGTGGAGAGGACCAGGTCTGTGACTGAGAGCATGCACAGGAAGAGGAACACAGGCTCATGGAGGCTGCGTTCTGTCCTCACCACCACCAGGATGGTCACGTTCCCCACCACAGCCACCAGGTACATGGAGCAGAAGGGAATCCCGATCCAGACGTGCAGGTGCTCTAGTCCTGGGATGCCCAACAGCGAGAAGGTATTTGGAGATATTTGAGATTTGTTAGCTGGTCCCATTGTGCTACTGTGGTCTGTCTTTTGTGAATGGAATTGTCCTTTTTAGGGCAAAAATATTCTGCCAAGATCATCACAACCAAATCTGGCAACAAAGTAAAAACAAATCTAGAAGATCCAACACATCACATTAGAATGTTGTAAGTCAGAGTGAAAAAACCTTAGTAATACTAGGCAAAAACTATGCAACCAGGCATGGGGTACTTATAGCAAATCAACTCATGAATCTCATGAATTTGTTAAAAACAAAGCAATATAAAACAACCCCTGACTTTGTTAACATCTATGTATGATAAAACTCAGTACCACTTTTTGAATTCACAATTTGACTTATCTGTCAAATAATGTAAGAGGAATGGAACTTAGAATTCATCTATACCAATTTCCTTCTTAATGGCATCCTGAAATGTAATTTTTTAGCTGATGTTTGAGTACCATCAAGTATGGTTTACTAATTTCTTAGACAGCCCACTACATATTTTTCCAGTGGTGTCATAGAAGCAATCTGCAGGAGTTTTAAGACAAGACTGGCCTATCCTATGTAACTTTACAGACTCAACTGTCTTCTGCATAGAAGTCATCACAAAATCTGTGGTTAACAGTCATGACTCCACTACATTCACTCTGTTGCAGAGAAATATTTCCAATTTATATGCCCACTTATTATAAGCCTCATTTTCAAAAATCCTAATTTTCTACCTCAACTCTTCTGTACGTTCTATGCTCTGTTGTTGACCTTTATTGCTTGTACCTGAACATACTAGTAACTACAGTGATCCCATGCACTGGAGATCTCTTTTGACTTATACACTACTAGTGTCATTTCAGTTCATATCATTTTTTATATGAAGTTAGGAAGGAAAGTCATACTTAGCTGATCCTTACAAGAAAAAGACATTTCTCTGGAATCTTTGTATACATTAATTTTTACCTAGAAAAGCAATGCAAACTAAATATTGCTTTTCTAATTTTACCAGCTAGGAAATAGAAGCCCGGAGTGTTACAGATAATGTAGTGAGAGCACAGAAAGAGTGGCCAGGATACCAGAATTCTAACACAGCTTTATAACTGTGAAATCCCCACTATTTTCATTATGCTATACTCATTATTGGTTGTCCCAGATGTTAAATTCATAATCAATTATAACCTACTAACATGTTACATAATTTTAAAGTCTGATTTTTCAAGACAGTTTTAAACAAATGCTTAAAAAATTAGCCTTTTCATTGAAAATTGAAAATCTGTATTGTATCATTACAGAAAAATCTTAAAAATAATCATTATCACTTGAAAAAAAATGATTACTAAGCATTTATCAATGTTTACATCCTGAATACAATCAGTATTGTCTGTGGATTTTAAAGGTATGTATTCTATATCCAGTCCAAGCAATTAAAACATAATTTTGAAGTAAGTATAAGCCAATAATAAGATTATTTTCATCATCCTATAAAATTGTGTTTATCCATCTAACATACTCTGCATATTTTTTCATCAATTATAAATGGATCTGTTAAGTATGATAATAAGATTACTCCATTGTAACTTATAAAGTCTAGTCAAGTATGTCATTAAACTGGAATATAACTTACATTATACAGTATTTGGGGAAGAATTTTCAACACATTAAACTGACTGCATATTTGATTAAAAATATTCCGAGTGTTACTTGGAAATCTTCTCAGTCTGACCTGGGCTTTATAAAATAATTTATATAATACTTTTGATTATAATGATATTTAGCTCAGAAGAAAAGTTCAGTAACCTTAAAATGTATGTCAAGTATTAATAATAGTGCTATCGCCTCTGTTTTTTTCTCCCATCTGATTATTTTCATTATCATAGACTCCTCTTATGTCCTTTTATTAAATGTATATTTATCCCCTTAGTTGTCTTATATATACTGATTATATCTTTTTCCCCAGTTTCCTCATCTGTAAAGTGGATTAAACAAGAGGTTGTTGGAAGGATTAAGTTAATCAATACATGTTAACAATTTAAAATACTCTCATACAGACCAAGAATTAGGAAATAAAGCCCTGGGATTTGGCCATTATTCCATAGGTAATGTAGCTACAGTAAAGCACCAAAGCATGACATAATCAAATTTGCATTTTAGATGACAAAATCAGTCATTTTTCCAAACTTTTCAACCAGGTACTCTTTGTTTACACTCTGTGGGGTAACACCAAACTTCTATTTCCCAAATATACCTGCTTCTTTGTAAGACTATGCCTTTTTCACATATACTTCTCCACATACTTTGATGATGCCTTTTTCACATACAATTTTCCTCTCCCTCTTTCATTCATTTCTCTTTGTAAACTACGGCTCTTCTTGTAATGTCTGTGTCAAATGTAATCTACTCTATGATTTTTGCTGGCTTACCTCACACAGAAATTTGCAGGTTACTCTTTTGTGCTCTCATTGCATCTCTACATATTTTTACATTTACTTTTATAGACTTTGTATCAAATTGTGGAGTATTGCATTCATAAACAGATTATTGTGACTCCTATCTCACAAGATGAAGTTCTCCTCAGTAGAGCACAGCTGGATATTGCCATGACCCAGTCCAAAGACTGGCATTAGATGGTACTTACTAACAGAATACTGCAAATGGCTGCTCAGCTGCTCAATCTGAGAGACTACAAAGCCATATTCTTTACTATGCTGCTTCCCAACGCTTTCATAATTGCAATGCCATTTCTGATGTTTACTGAAACTTATTCAAGATGCCTAGATATCAGGGTTAAGAGAACTGCCCCTGCCACCTCTGCCCACAGTGAAAAAAAAGGGTTTCTGCCCTTAGGTAGATCTTTATTACTTCTTTGCTTTTTCATTATTGTAAGACAGTTCTCCAGGTGTAAGGAGGCAGAGCAACTAATTGAAAGTGGATTTCAGGTCAATAACTGCTTTACTTGAGAGCCTGAAGGTCTTGATTGCCTAGATCTCCACTTACAGAGAAATAGTTATTTACATTTTTCTGTTGGCCCAAAACACTTTTACAATGAACAGATTCATTCAGAGAAGATCTACATATCTGTACTCAAATATGCCTCAAGAGGCAATCATGTTTTTGTGCATCTGTGTTGTTTTCTCATGTGTTGTCATAAATTATGATATAATACATCCAGAGATCCAAGCATACAGAGACTCTTCAGTTTCTCCAGTATATATAAAGGCTTCTTCAAGCACACCACAGTAATGCTCAAACAAGCACATTCAAATATGCACTGATGTATTTAAATAAGCTTTTATTTAAAAGTGGAGGCAAAACACTGTTATATCTTTTAACATATAGCCTGAATTTTTCTCAGAATTATTAGCGTTTCTACACTTCAGGCCAAAAATTAAGGTCTGAGTGTGGAAGTGGTACACAGGGAGATGTCAATGCTCTTCTTCAAGAAAATCTATTCAGGAGAAATGTTTATGTTTCACAGGGTTTTAGTATGGAAATCTTTCTATACCTTCTATTCTCTTCTCTGTAGATTACCTAGTGTGAAAATTAACTACATCAAAATAACAAGTTAATGTGACTATGAGAATTTGGTAGTTTGGAGTGTTTTGAAAATTAAGGAAATAGAAAAGGTTGGCTATGGCTTAACCTTGCCCAGTTGATCACTGAATAACAGACACATTTTTTTCACCTTACTCTTAAATATTCTTCCTTCGACAAGAGCTGCCATGATTGATCAAGGTCTAATGCTGAGTGGGAGGAAACTGGCCATTCTTTGCTTACAGCTGTCTCTGACCTGAGAGCCTGTACTGGTCAAGCAGCTTCAGTGCTATTTTATTCAAATTTGGAATGTTTATGACTTATGCTTCCTATACTTTAGCTAATCAACAGGTAGTTATATTTACATCACTTATGGGAGAAAGGGTCTCTTTCACTTTCTAAGTATATTATTTGTCAGTAATCTCTTAATTTTACTAAGGGTCTTCAAAGAAGTGGACATTACCTTTTGAATACCCCATAATTCTATAAATGCAGATGTTTGAATGTAGCCCTCTCCTCTCTTTTCCTATTCTGTATTTCTATGTTAACTCACCTAAATTAATAGCTGAGAGTCATCCAGTGAGCCAACTTTGATAAGGTGCAGATGCTAAGAAGTGTGCTCAGCAAACATGAACTGGAATTACTTCCAACTCCAAATCTCACTGGATTAAAGTGTATTAGGTGGCAGGGAAATCAGTGGTCCTCTGGGTATGGGGCCTTTTCCCAAACTATAAGCCCTAAATTACTTTCAGATAGAGTAATTACTGTTCTCCATCTCTTAAGATAATAAGTAAGGACATTATTATTTCCCAAAGGTCAGCTGAGTGCTTTAATATGGAATATATCATGAAAAATATTATAAAACCAAGGAAAAGAATTATGTTTATGTATTGAGAGGCCATCATTTTCTAGGTTCTAGGGTTAGTGCTTAAAATCCTTTCTCTCACTGACCTTCAAACAGCCTTTGTAAATAGAAAATTATCCCTAAACAGGTGAGAAAATAGAGACTGAAAGACTAAATAATATATGTAAACTTTTACAACTAATGCAGGGTGACATCAGGATCTGAATCCAGATATCTCTTGCTCCACATTTCATTTACTTAACTATTATATCACCGAGATTTAAAAACGAAGATGCCTTAATTGAAGTCTATAGTCTTTCTTATACAAAAGTTGTCAATTCTATGGATTATGACTGACAATATCCAAAAATGACCAGGAAATGCCTTTATAATCTGGTCCCTGCTAGCCCTTTGACACCACTTTCTGCTACACAGCTCATCTTAGTTTCCTTGGATCTCAGTCAATCTAGTTTTTTGTTTGTTTGTTTTTTTACTGTCTCTTTTAAGATTCTGTCTCATGTTTTTACTTCCACTTCTAATGCTCTCTCCACCTTTCTCACCTATGCCTTATTTCCTACAGTTTAAGGTTACAGCTGGAATATCACTGCAAAAGGACTTACTTTTTTAATCAATAAGTTATGTTTACATATTGCATTTCCACTGCACCTTGCCTTCTTTCACTCTCTCACTTTTATTGGTAAATAATTATTAAGTGACCATGATGCCAGCCTGGGTGTTCAGTATGCAGTCACACAGGTAATCTGTTTAACCCCAGGGACATCAATCTCATAGACTGTGATATGAATGGTGTCCTTTGTAATAATGGAATGGAAACTATGTCTGTCATGTGCTATCTATATCTAATACCATGCCTCATGCTAGTGGCCACTTATCAAAATGCAGAATGAATGAATGAAAGAATAAAAGGAAAGGATGAGTCATTTAAAATGTTCTAGGAGAATTCTATGTTAATACTTTTTCAGGAAAATAGTTGCCACATCATTAGTGTGATTGCAACCATCATCATTACAACAAATATTCATCAAGTGCTTATCACACACAAAGAATTTTTATAAGTATGGTCTCTATATTTACACACACACTTTTAAAGAAGTTTTCGTTATTTTCATCATTTTACTCCTGATTATCTGTCTCCCTTATCTGAATTATTAAACATTCCACTTCCTTGTGGATTTTAGTTTCTGGTTCATTTTATCCTCTCTGAAGTTTTTCTAATCTCAGTTCTTCATGATGTCAATAATCTGGTGTTTCAATATCTTGATATCCTCTTCTTGTTCTCAAGATCTAAAGATGTTGTCCTCTACTGTGCTATCGGTAGTACCTCCCATTCCATGCCCTAGATTTTACTACTAATAAACTTGAATCTTTCCGTAACTTCAAGTCACCCACTCTTCACCTACTATCTCATAACTTTCCAACTTGTTCTCTCCAGTCCTGTATCTTCATCAATCCATTGATATTGTTCATCTTCAAGCATCACTTCCTGATTTACCTTGCATAATTTCCAAGGTCAGATTCTTACATATTGCCTAAACTCCCTCTTCTCTCTTGTAATCTTACCTTATTGGGTATGATCATCTCGATCAATTTTATCCTGATTGTGCATATGAGGTGTTCCGAAGAAGAGACATCTTTGAGATTAGATCTCCTGTCAAATACCCTCATAGTAAATACTAATTGTATCAAATCCACCCCCCAACCCCACTTTACCTAGTATTTAGTCTAGGGAGAAGCAGTGAGAGCCCTGCAGTTGTCCCACATTAACAGATGTTCTGTTCATAGGCAAGAGACGTGGGGAAGAAATTATTTTCTCTGCGTACTTACAAACGGAAAGGATGCAGCCATACACCCCTCTTTGCACTACCAAAACGATATCCTTCTCATTCTAGCCCTTTGGTATGTAAACACAGCCTCTCCAGGATCCAAATTGCCCAGTTTCTTGAAGTTATTTAAGGTCCAGAGAAATCTCCAGGTTCGTTGGCCATTTTCCTCTGTCCTAATAAAAACCAACATCTCTGCTTGTATATCCTACCCTCTTTTGCACTCAGATATTTTGCTTTGGCAATTCTGCATTCTTTCTTATGGGTATTCATTGCTGTCTTCCGATGGTATCTCTACAATCATATGAACAAGCTATCATTGAAATCTTAAAACAAAGATATAATCAAATATTTTCACAAAAAAATTTCATGAACCCCTACGTGTTAGCTATTGCTCTATTAATCTCACTCATTTTACAGAAAAACCCTTTAAATAGCTGTCTATACTCACCACTCCTCCATACTTCCTAAAATATATTTTATTCCTCCCATACTTCCTAAAATATATTTCAGTTAATCTTGGAGTTCTGCCATTTATTTCTCAAGTACTATTGTACCAGAATGGTAATTTTGATTAAAAAACACATTGATTATTAGAAATGTTTCCTGAATAGGAAAATTAATCATTGTGTTATTTGGATAGCAAGTGATTGACACACATATTATAAATTTAAAAACTGTGATACTAAGATTAAAAATATCTTCTAAGTTTAGAATGTGATTATATATGGTCTGTGAAATTCTGATCAACTTTATGGGAAGTGAATGTAGAACTGGTGTAATGAGTCCAACCAATTTGCTGTTATTTTATGAAGCCCAGTCTAAGCATCACAATAGCTCTCCTACTGAAAGTTCCTCTGTAAATTGATACATTCCTCAGGCCAACCTCCAGGGCAGTGTCCTGTGCCAACTATCCTCAGAATTTTTCCCTACTAAAACAATCTTACCTACCTTTCTGTTGGAACCAGTGAGTTACTATTTCACCTGAGTAAAACAGGGCTTGGGACTTGAATACTACCCATCACCTGGTTATTTTCTCTTCCTGGAACACACTCAGCCCTGACAGAGCTAGAAGAGTAGCTACCTGCCCACTTGTTTTCCTGTGGGCAGAAGGGCTCTAAGGTGGCAGCTAAACAGAGAATAGCTCATGAGAATAGATGGCAACTGACACAGGACTTCTGATGACAGGTCTTCTCCAGGAGCTTCTGATCCTCTTGTTTGGTGTCCTGGCCATGAAGGTATCTGCCACAATGAAGATCTAGGCATGGGAATCACATGGGAAGAATCTCTGAGCATCAGGGTTATGAAAATAGTTGTTTCAGGCACATGTAGATCAGGCATATACAGATGGATGTATAGGTACCATCATGGATAATAATCACTGGAAAAATCTACTCAGAATCTCCACTCCAAGACTTCATAAAATATACACATTACAAAACAGTCTAAACTGTTAAAATTGTAACTGGAGTCACTAATGTCCTACCGACAGAAGTAAAATAACTACTCCAATTGCAGAAACTACACATTTATCCAACAGTACACTTTCAAGAGAGAAAGGGATGAGAGTTTTCTGGGGGTCATGAAAATGTCTTATATGGTGATTTTGTGGTGGGTTATATGACCTATACATTTGTTCAAAATTGTATAACTGTCCACTTAAAGTCTGCCAATTGCATAATAAATGCAATAGTCTAAAATTTGTTAAAAATGTAATGTCTTTTGTGTCTTAATGACAGAGGGAACACACTTATATTACCTGTGAAGAAAGAGGAAAGATTGAGAAAGAACACACTTGATAATTAACCTAGGACAACAGGTATAAACTAAGAATGCCTCAGGCAAATGTAGACGGATAGGATGGAAGCAAAAATTTCAGCATTTTTCAGATTGTCTTTATTATTATTTTGTCATGCAATTGGTGACTGAGTAAATTTACCCATAACAGACCCCACTAACCCCACCACTTATATGTGAGGATACATGAATATTTACCTTAGCTGAGACCTTCTCGTTTGGTCATATAAAATTCAATGTTCTATATGAATCTCAAACCTACCAAATTAATTTCATTAACATAGTCCTCAAACTGTTCTTGATTCTGAATTCCTTATGTTAAGAGAATAATGCCCAATGAATTGTTTTCCAAAACAGAAAAATTTACACTATACCTATAGTTATGTTATGGGGACTGAGTAATTGGTGAATGCAAAGATGTTAGTCTTTGATTAGCTATGGATGTGAATTCTTAGGATAAATAAGGATGGATGAAATGCAGAAAAGTTTCAGAGCACAAATAACAAAGACTCCCTTTTTCATATGGCTTCCAGAAAGAAAAACATCCCATAGTGTTTAGATATTTCTAAAAGACAAGAACATAGCGGGGGTACTAGTGAAAGCTAAGGAAAATGAACAAAGGCAGAAGCTAGTCTTAGATATCAGGGCAATAATAAGGGGAAGTATTTTGACTTTGTTGATAAGAGAGTTCATGATTTGTGTTTTGATATATTGATACAGCGTTACAAGTCAACTATATGTGAGAAAGACTCAATGCATGGTAGCCTGGTAGCTTGATAATTTTAATAACTAAAAACCAAAGTTGAAATATATGAACTACATTTTAGCACTAAGTAGAACACAGATTATTGCTTTGTTTTATGAAATAACTCTTGCTTCTATCAAAATGTTCTAGAAACCACAGAAACTCTGACACCACTGTTGGCACCTTGGCACAAATTCATGTTTATGAATTTATTTTTTTGTTTTCATTTTCCTTGAAAAGTTGTTCACTTCTTAATTACATGTTTTTGTGTGTTATCAGTCCTATTCTTTTACATGGAGCTTTAATTTGATTTAATTAACTTAAAGATACATTTATTTCCTGTTTTAATATCTAAAATCATCACCATATACAGTTCAAGATTCTTTTGAACTGTCTAATTTATAAAATTCAGTGTATAGATCTCAGAGGACTCTTCTGTTTTCTTTTTTTAAGAATCTACTTAAAAAAAAGAAGAATCTACTTGGGTTTTTCCTCCTTCCTCTTGCTCATTCCCTATTGTAACTACTTCTGAAAGATATATGTTTAAAGTGAAATTAACAAATTCATCACCAATATTAGGTAAGTGAAAAAATTAATTTACTGAGTTAAAATTCTCAGATATTCTAGGCATCTGGTAAATAACAACTTTTAGGTGGTAAATGTAATTCAGCTTATGGGAGTGAAAGTAGTTAACTAATTTCCCTACATCATCACTTATATTTTTATTCTCTCTCCAACCATCTCTTTTATTGATCCAACTGAAATCAAGCAACTTTGACTCCTAGTGCCCTAAAAACATGCTCCCGTATTTTCTTGGTCCTCACTCCATACACAATAGGGTTGAGAAAAGGCGGCACCAAAAGGTACATATTTGCAATAAAAATATGGATATGTGCAGGCACATTTTTCCCAAAACGGTGAGTGAAAATGGAAAAACCAGCTGTGGAGTAGAAGACAAGAATAACACAGACATGGGATCCACAGGTGCCCAGAGCCTTAAAGCTAGCTTCTCGGGATGGCAGCCGGAATACAGAGTGGAGGATGAAGGCATAGGACACTGCAATGAGAATGGCATCACCTGAGCCAATGACAGAAGCCACACTGAGGCTATACCGTGTGGTAGCTCCTGTGTCCACACATGCCAGCTTCACCACAGCCATGAACTCACAGTAGGTGTGGGCAATGATTCCAGTCCTGCAGTAGGGCAGCTGTCTGAGGAGGATGGGGTGTGGAGAAAAGAAGGCTACTCCTCGAATCACCACAATAATACCCATAAAAGTGATGCGAGCATGGGTGAGAATGGTGGTATGGTGCAGGGGGTCACAAATGGCCACATAACGGTCAATGGCCATGGCAAGGAAAAAACCAGATTCCATGGTAGTAAAGCTGTGAATGAAGAACATCTGGGTCAGGCAAGCGTCAAAAGCGATGTCACGGGCTCCAAGCCAGAAGAGACAGAGCATGCGGGGCAGTGTAGATGTGGAGAGGACCAGGTCTGTGACTGAGAGCATGCACAGGAAGAGGAACATAGGCTCATGGAGGCTGCGTTCTGCCCTCACCACCACCAGGATGGTCACGTTCCCCACCACAGCCACCAGGTACATGGAGCAGAAGGGAATCCCGATCCAGACGTGCAGGTGCTCTAGTCCTGGGATGCCCAACAGCGAGAAGGTGACAGGAGAGGGTTGAGAAGTGTTGAAAGGAGGCATGATGGTTTCTCCTTTGATTTTTATCAATACTTCTGGAGGTAAAGTTGCTATGCAAAAATGGCCATAACCAGATGCTGAAAACATGGAGATTCAGTTCAGGAAGATTCTTAACAATCTGTTGTTAAAAACAGTTCAAATTTATAATCAAGTATTTTCCAATTCACCAAAAGCAGAGTAATAAAATTTGTCACATCAAAACAAATACTGCATTTGAAAATAAAGACAATTCATGTATCAAGTCATATTATCATAGGGGCATATAAGTCCTCTTATCCCTTCATTTCCAGTAAAAAGACTCCCTATCTATTCATAATTGTACTTAATTCAACAACATTTATTAAGTAGTTACTATATAACAAGCCATGTTCTAGGCACTGGAAATAAAGTAATGCACAGATCAGGGATTCTTCTCCTGGAGGTTACACTGCACAAGAAAAACATAGTAAGATGATGAATAGTGACTTGTATGTGTGGGTGATGAGAATGTCATATTTAAGTTGATATCTGAATGATGGAACCAGAACTGTTCAGAGTCTGAGATGTGACACGTTCTGGGAATGAAAACAGCAAGGAGAATTTCTGTGAAGCAGTAACAAACAGAAACAAACAAGAATGCCAGTGTTCTAGGAACTTATAAATCAAAATTGCCAAATGAGAGCAATTTTTCCACATTAATAGCTTCTTTCTACTTTCACTTTTTCCTCTGCTAATCACAGAGAAACATCAATTGCATAAATAACTGTCTTGGGAATATTCTAAAATTATCTGCTTCATTTTTTTCTATCAGGGCTTTCTGAAAAACATCTAATTTTGCATTGCTTTTATGGGTGTCAAATCTGTTGCAGATAACCTGTCTTGGTGTATTTTCATAAATTGCCCATTATAAGTCCTCAGTGTCATTTATTACGTAGTACGTTTTTCCTTTCCATTCCTTCCCGTTAGGTACCTGCCTGAAATTATACCTCTAACATATTCTCTCTTTTACAAGTGTCAGATGCAGTATCAAATATGGTAAGTACACAGTTAATATTGAAACTGAATTTATGAATACTGACATATTACAGTCTATGGAAAATATGCTTCAGATTTCCCAAGGTAAAAATGAAGTATATTACTTCTTGGAATGCATAAGTGCTTTCCAAAGCCATCTTGGGTTTTAATTTCGATGGGTTGCTTTCACATTAGTGATCATCAGAAACTATGTTGGATAGAGCAGGACCTTGAAAATTTCCTCTTTAATCTCAGTCAATATTTCTCTCAAATGAGTAGACTTTCCATGACTATAAGTGAGCAAGTAGAGACTGTCACACAGAGATCTTGTGAAACTTTCAGGGAGTTATTGAAAGGACACTTGTTTTAGGTATTAGCATGCACAACCCACACCTAAATGATTTAGGGAACAGAAATAAATTATCTCTATCTCCTGATTTAAGAAGAAGAAAGTTCAAATCCAGGTAATCAAGCTTTCCAAGTTATGTATCAAAATGGGAAAATAAAACTTTACATGAATGATATGGTGAGAGTGTATCAGTTGGATATTTCTAAATGACAGGATACTGTCATTGTGAGATTATTTCTTCAATGAGAATAATGTATTCCATGCCTTCTGGATCTCATTTGCCAAACAGCATATGTGACTAATATAAAGCATAGCATATTATTATATCATTTTTTTCCAATTTTTTTCTTTCATGTACCCTTTAATGGAGAAAATATTGTATGTTCTTTTGAAATATGGATCATGATGTAATGAATTAAAATCTTATGGACCCAGAGTACAGAAGAGATGAAATTCTATGGGTATAAAAAGTACATATACACATATGTTGTATATTTTACAGGAAATTTTATAACCCGATGCCCAGACCAGTAGCTTTGACTTATTAGGTTCTCAATAAATATATGTTGGATTCATAAATATAATATGGAACACTACAAAATAAGAAACACACACACACTCATGGATACACACATTAGTTTTACAAAGCACTTTTTCTAGAAGCATACATGATACTATCACTATGGTGACATCCTCCTTAAAATACCAACCTGCACATGAGCTGAATGTCACAAGGTATCCATATCTTTGTTATCTATATTTTATTCCTTTCAGTGAGTAATGCAACGTACAATATTTTCAAAAGGAGAGATAATCCTTACTTCTATGATATCCTCAAAAAAGATCTTTGCTTCCTAAAATCTGGTTCTTTCAACATTTCATCCATTGAGAATAAGAAATGTTTATTTCATCTGCTCAAAGATTTATTTTTCCTCCACAAAATATAAGACATTCAGAAAGTAAAAAGGTAGTGTTTGGAGGAATCTCATGTCCTATAAAATTCTACTGAGATCACTCAGGATAGCCCCTTTTCTCCACCCTTCTCGACCTTCACAGCAACTCTAGCTCATACAAGAAACTGATTCAAAGCCAACAAGCAACCCAAACATATAGCTTCTGTAAGTAGCAGCTTCAACATGACATCCTCAGAGGATAATCAAGAATAACGCTTGCCACAAACAGTTCCCTATGGAATCACTGCCAGAATGGACAATGTTTTGTATACTTGGTGATGACTGATAATCTACCTAATTTAAGAGTTAGTAATTTACTTGTTCTTTTCCTCAGGTTTTAGCTCCATGTGTAGCCATCCTTCAATAATATGATACAACTTAATTTGTATTGAATTAAGACCTGAAATCCTGAAGGGGCCTGCAAAGAGCAATAACATAATCTTACTCCTTTGGTTAGCTCAATTTTATTTTAACTTGAAACAAGAGAGAGTGATTTCATTTCCTTTGAATATATACTTAAAAGTGGGATTGCTGGATCATATGGTAGTTCAGTTTTTGTTTGTTTGTTTTATTTTTTGTTTTTACTTTTTGAGGAACCTCCATACCATTTTCCATCCTGATTGTACTAATTTACATTCCCACCAACAGTGTACAGGGTTCCCTTTACTTCATAGCCTCTTCAACAATGGCTATCTCTTGTCTTTTTGATACTAGTGGTCCAAACACTCGTGAGGTGGTATCTCATTGTGGTTTTGATTTGTACTTCCCTGATGATTAATCAACTTGAACACCTTTTCATGTACCTGTTGGCCATTCCTATGTCTTCTTTTGAGAAATGTCTCTTCAGGTCTTTTGCCTATTTTGTAATGGGGTTATTTGTGTTTTGTTTTTGACTTGAATAAAATCCTCAAATATTTCAGGTCTTAACCCCTAATTTTTTTTCTCTGTTTCTATAAGAATGCTCATAGGATTTTGGTAGGGATTACACTGAACCTGTAGATCACTTTGGATAGTATGGGAATTTTCACAATATTAGTTCTTTCAATCAATGAACATGATGTCTTTCCAATTATCTATTTTCTTTAATTTCCTTCATCACTGTTTTGTAATTTTCAATGTGTAAGTATTTCATCTCTTCTCCGGGGATACTGAAAATTTTCTGTATCTTATTTTAGGTGATGGTTACCTACAATTAGCTATAAAATATAATGAGAAAAGTCTCTAAAATATTTCTGGGCCATAGTAGATTCTATTCTTTTAATGAGAATTTCACATTGATATATGCATACTGGAGAAAGGAGAGAGGGGCAAGTTAAGTACTCCAGAAAGAATAGAAAATTGATGGAGACTTGACTCTGATAAAAATGTGCATGAGAGGCATAAGAGAGGGAGAGAGACAGAAGGAAATGATTGGAAGGCAAGTGAGATGACAAAGGAATAAAATGGAAAACAATGAGAAAGTAGAGAAAAGAAGGTGAAATGATGAGGTGGGAAGAAGAGAGATGTCAGCCCTTCAAATAAATTCCTGAAGAAACCTGGAGGGAAAAAAGAATGGGAAAAATAAAGGAAGATGACAACTAACAGTGCATGAAAGGATTTTCTTCTCTTCACAGTGCAAATTGATTTTGTATGTATACTGAAGCTGGACAAATGATTTTGAGACTGGACAAGTACTGGCAACTTAATACCAACTAGAAAATACATAAATAAGTAAATAAACAACCTGGCAATGGTATTATGTGAAGACAGAGAGTGAATTTCAGGCAGCTGAGCTGCACTCAGAGGAAAAATATCTAGGTGGATACTGACAATAACCTACAAAACTTACCTTCTGGGGATTTTGAATAGATCACTGCGACAGTAAAAATGCTGTCACTGAAGCTAGTGCCAAGCACTATCAAGAAATACAAGAGATAATGATGAACTATTAAGTATTTCAGTGACTGGGGGAAGCTTGGAGCATGGTGTTCTTAGGAAAAAAAGCATTTAAAGTTCATATGAAGCTGAAAATTCTTATAAAATACTAGGCAACAGGGGTACCATTCTTTGTAGAAGTATGAAGAGGAGGAGGAGGAGGAAAAATAGTGTAGTAGTAAAAGTAGTAGTAGGAAAGGAGGAAGAAATGGAGCACAATTACTATTATATTTGTCAGCACAATAGTGTTACTACGCTATTTCATCTACAGGTCATGCCAGGTAACAGTATGGGGTAAACGGCAGACTATACAGAGTCTCCTGCCTGGTCTTAGTCTATTTACATATCAACAGATGTTCACTGCTGCAGCCTCCAGTGGATGTCGCGCAAGGGTGGAGAGAAAGTGGCCATTTTCTCCTCCCCTCCATTCCTGGTATCTAACTGGTCTGCTGCCATTTAGTCACCACAGACCCATTCACAAAGTTCCTGCCAGAAGGGGTGGGCAGGGGAAGGAGAGTGTCAACTGCAGCCAGAGGAACTGGAGGGAGCTAGGCCTGTCTAGCAACTGTAAGAAATAAAAGACTTTCGCCCAACCTACCCTTTCCCTTGACTTACTTCAGTTTCAGCAGTTTCATAGGGGATCTGCCGAGGCTGGGAACGCCCTTCCCCCTGGAGCTACATCTGGTGTGAATCAGCAGGATCCAGTGAACCCAAAACTTGTTTTCATGGGTGTGATGTTTGGGCAAACTGCTTCAACAGACGGTGGGGAAATACCCTGACACCCCTAGGGGTGGTAGGGATTCACCCAGGGATCACCTGGATGGTGGGGATTTATCCGGAGATTTCCCCAGTGGGGATGTGGTCTGGGGTAAGTGCCTCCTAGAGGAGTGGGTCCCTCCCCAGAACTGGGAAGGATAGGGACACTAGGCAGTGGAGTTGGCCCTCAGCAAAACAGCGACTCATTAGGGGAACTGAGCAGCCTTAGGAAACAGAAAAAGTGGAGTGGCTGTTTCTCATGGTATTAGAAGGGTTACTAATGAGAGAAATGCCCTTCAGTGGCAAGTGTCAGAAAAGAAAGATAAGTTGTGGGGTGCTCTGAAAAGGGAACAAAAGCTACTGAAAACCAAGGTCATGCTGCTGAGAGAGATGCTAGTGGTGTGAGGGACAGCAGAAAAATGGGAGCTGCAAGAGGCCATGGGGAAGGTGAAGGAAGGGGTGGTGCCTTCCACCTTGAGGATGGAAGAGGAGAACATCAGGGAGGGAAAAGCTGCGGTGGGGACGATGAGGGGCTGGGGCCATGAATGCAGCCATTGCTGAGGCTGCAGCCTGAGGCACCAGCCCCTCCCATATTGAAAGCCATCCCAGTTGTAGTTACTACAATGAAGACACAACAACCACACATTCCTCAAGGAGAGGAACAGCCCCCTCCCCAGGCTGTGGAGCATTCCATGCTCTGCCCATACCCAGACTCAGCTGGTGTATTTGGGCATCTGGTTTCAGTGGAAGCCTCTGCCTACATGGCTTTTGTGTCTTTGGGATTTAGGAGTAGAAAGCGTTGTTCTGTCTGGGTCAGAAATGGGTAAACTGGCTTCCCTGATGACTCACTGCTCCCTCCTGCAGAGGTTACAAAATGCCCATCAGACCCCAGGGAATCATATGCTTTTGGATTGACTGACAGCAGCCCTCAGGGAAATTTGGCCTAAGTGATTTACCATACTTTCTACTAGCTGGCAAATGTATGCAGAGCTCCAGCAGGTGTTATAGGAGTTGGACATGAAAACATCATCTATGATACAGACCCTCAGGGCCTCCATGAAGAGTTGTTGACTGCGGGGATGAGAAATCTGGTGCTATATTCAGCTCCCCCATTCCTCTGAGTTGCTAGGGACTTGGCCCCCATATAGAGCAACATAAAGTGAGGTCATTCATATAACAGCAGACTTGGGGGAAGTTGAAATAATAAGAGCACAGAAAGAAACACAGTCTGCAACTGAAAGAAGAGGTTCAAAGGGCCCTGTGATGGTCTCGAGGACCCAGCTCTGAGTTGATTTCATAAAGACAGGGGGAGTGAAAGAAAAACTTGATGGACATACCAATAGAATCTTACTAGAGCTATAGCATCAATTAAAGCTGGAGCAACATTTCAAGCTATTGAGGTCCAAGACATGGAAGCTGGAAGCAAAGCCCCACTTTTTTATTTTTTTGGGTTACTTTTTTTTTTATTTGAAAATATTACTTTTTTTTTATTTTTTATTTTTTATTTTTATTTTGGTATCATTAATCTACAATTACATGAAGGACATTATGTTTACTAGGCTCCCCCCTTCACCAAGTTCCCCCCACATTCCCACTCATAGTCACTGTCCATCAACATAGTAAGATGCTGTAAAACCACTACTTGTCACCAAGTTCACAGTCACTGTCCTTCAACATAGTAAGATGCTGTAAAATCACTACTTGTCTTCTCTGTGTTGCACAGCCCTCCCTGTGCCCCCACCTCCCCACTATACATGTTAATCGTAATGCCCCCTTTCTTTTTTTCCCACCCTTATCCCTCCCTTCCCACCCGTCCTGCCCAGTCCCTTTCCCTTTGGTAACTATTAGTCCATTCTTGGGTTCTGTGCTTCTGCTGCTGTTTTGTTCCTTCAGTTTTCTTTTGTTCTTATACTCCACATATGAGTGAAATCATTTGGTACTTGTCTTTCTCCACCTGGCTTATTTCACTGAGCATAATACCCTCTAGCTCCATCCATGTTGTTGCGAATGGTAGGATTTGTTTTTTTCTTATGGCTGCATAAAATTCCATTGTGTATATGTACCACATCTTCTTTATCCATTCATCTACTAATGGACATTTAGGTTGCTTCCATATCTTGGTTATGGTAAATAGTGCAGCGATAAACACAGGGGTGCATCTTTTTCAAACTGGAGTGCTGCATTCTTAGGGTAAATTCCTAGAAGTGGAATTCCTGGGTCAAAGAGTATTTCTATTTTGAGCATTTTGAGGAACCTCCATACTGCTTTCCATAATGGTTGAACTAATTTACATTCCCACCAGCAGTGTAGGAGGGTTCCCCTTTCTCCACAACCTCGCCAACATTTGTTGTTGTTTGTCTTTTGGATGGCAGCCATCCTTACTGGTGTGAGATGATATCTCATTGTGGTTTTAATTTGCATTTTTATGATGACAAGCGATGTGGAGCATCTTTTCATGTGTCTGTTGGCCATCTGAATTTCTTCTTTAGAGAACTGTCTACTCAGCTCCTCTGCCATTTTTTAATTGGATTATTTGATTTTTGATTGTTGAGGTGTGTGAGCTCTTTATATATTTTGGATGTCAACCCTTTATCAGATCTGTCATTTTCGAATATATTCTCTCATACTGTAGGATACCTTTTTGTTCTATTGATGGTGTCCTTTGCTGTACAGAAGCTTTTCAGCTTGATATAGTCCCATTTGTTCATTTTTGCTTTTGTTTCCCTTGCCCGGGGAGATATGTTCAAGAAAAGGTCACTCATGTTTATGTCTAAGAGATTTTTGCCTATGTTTTTTCTAAGAGTTTTATGGTTTCATGACTTATATTCAAGTCTTTGATCCATTTCAAATTTACTTTTGTGTATGGGGTTAGACAGTGATCCAGTTTCATTCTCTTACATGTAGCTGTCCAGTTTTGCCAGCACCATCTGTTAAAGAGACTGTCATTTCTCCATTGTATGTCCATGGCCCCTTTATCGAATATTAGTTGACCATATATGTTTGGGTTAATGTTTGGAGTCTCTGTTCTGTTCCATTGGTCTGTGGCTCTGTCCTTGTGCCAGTACCAAATTGTCTTGATTACTGTGGCTTTGTAGTAGAGCTTGAAGTTGGGGAGTGAGATCCCCGCCACTTTATTCTTCCTTCTCGGGATTGCTTTGGCTATTCGGGGTCTCTGGTGTTTCCATATGAATTTTTGAACTATTTGTTCCAGTTCATTGATGAAAGCTGTTGGTAATTTGATAGGGATTGCATTGAATCTTTATATTGCTTTGGGAAGGATGGCCATTTTGACAATATTATTTCTTCCTAGCCAAGAGCATGGGATGAGTTTCCATTTGTTAGTGACCTCTTTAATTTCTCTTAAGAGTGCCTTATATAGTTTTCAGGGTATAGGTCTTTCATTTCCTTGGTTAGGTTTATTCCTAGGTATTTTATTCTTTTTTTTTTTTTGAGAGGGCATCTCTCATATTTATTGATCAAATGGTTGTTAACAACAATAGAATTCTGTATAGGGTACTCAGTGCACAATCATTAATCTACCCAAGCCTAATTCTCGTCAGTCTCCAATCTTCTGAAGCATAAGGAACAAATTCTTACATGGTGAACAAATTCTTACATAGTGAATAAGTTCTTAAATGGTGAACAGTACAAGGGCAGTCATCACAGAAACTTTCGGTTTTGATCACGCATTATGAAATACAAACAATCAGGTCAAATATGAATATTTGTTTGATTTTTATACTTGATTTATATGTGGATCCCACATTTCTCCATTTATTATTATTATTATTATTTTTAATAAAATGCTGAAGTGGTAGGTAGATATAAGATAAAGGTAGAAAACTTAGTTTAGTGTTGTAAGAGAGCAAATGTAGATGATCAGGTGTGTGCCTGTAGACTATGTGTTAATCCAAGCTAGACAAAACATCCACAGATGCAGAAGATTTCTCTCAGAACAGGGGGGGTGAGTTTCTAAGCCTCACCTCTGTTGATCCCCAATTTCTCACCTGATGGCCCCTCTGCGACTGTGCCTATCTTAGGTTGTTCCTCCCTTGAGGAATCTTACCCATCTCTGGCTAACCAGTCATCTTCCGGGGCCGTACAGGGAAATGTAAAGTTGTTAAGTGAGAGAGAAGCAATATTGTTTGAAAAGGGTAGCTTTTTACTTCTTTGCATATTTATGCCCTGTGGCTTCTATGCCCAGCATTTGTCTTGAGGTATCTTTACCACTTGGAAGAATTATGATACTCGGTAAATTCGATATGAGGCACGAATTCTATTTAAGGGTTGTAATTAGGAAGGAAGAAAAGCTATAGAGGTAGCAGATGGAAGAAAACATGGGGAGATTGATTATTTCTTTGACATATCTTCTTGTAGAGTAACTTCAGCATGTATAGGTTTTAAACTACTAATTAAATTGTGCACACACATTAACATAATAGGAATACAGTTACAAAACCAAAACAGATCTATAATTACCAGTAATCTCCAGTGAAGCCAAGAAAACCAGTTAGGCACCTTAGGCATTTGTGAAAATTTGTCTATGATATGATGGATATTGTCCAACTGTACTTGAACAGTCTGAGAGAAATCAGACAAATTAAAACAGCCCATTCCTGGGAACTGTTCACATCCCATATGTTCTTTTATCAGTAGATAGTCTGTAGTTGTAAGATTTTGGAGTGGTACAACTTGCACGTCTCCTAATTCTTGGTTGAGTTCCAACAGTGTAGATCCAGTCAAATTTGTTGTTTTACTGTATGCACAGGCCAGCTTAGATATCTCCTTCTTCATTCCAATGGCAAGTCCAGGAACCAGTGGGATGAATGCAGCTACAACTGCAGCATCGCCTGGACCTTCGTTGGGGTTTTTTGATGATCATCTTCTAGTATGACTCTTCCAGAGAGTGCTGATGTTGGAGGTTCTTCTTCATATCATATCTTAGTTCATTTTCTGGATAGCCAAATTAGGCTTTGGTCTTCTGTATAAACACAAACAGACCCTATGCCCACACTTTGATCTGCCTTTTATACCATTGTGTAGAACTCATTGGAGGTCACCACACAGGAACTGCTTTTTTTTTTTTTTTAAGAGAAAGGAATATTATCAGAAAAGTGTACCTCCATAGCCGATCATCTGACACCCTTTAAGTGATCAAAATTAAGGATATTTAAAGCATGCATTAATCATTGATATACAGTTAGTGTTATCCTATCATGGAGTAATTGCCCTTTTCTTTCTTTCTTATTTTTTTTGTTATCTTTAATCTACACTTACATGAAGAATATTATGTTTACTGGACTCTCCCCTATACCAGGTTCCCGCTATAAACCCCTTTACAGTAACTGTTCATATCTAAATGTTGTTCATATCTAAACTGTTCATAGCTAAATGTTGTAGAATCACTACTTGTCTTCTTTGTGTTGTACAGCCCTCCCCTTTCTCCCACCACCAAATGCATGCTAATCTTAATACCCCTCTTCTTCCCCCCCTTATCCCTCTCTACCCACCCATCCTCCCCAGTCCCTTACCCTTTGGTACCTGTTAGTCCATTCTTGGGTTCTGTGATTCCGCTGCTGTTTTGTTCCTTCAGTTTTTCCTTTGTTCTTATTTTCCACAAATGAGTGAAATCATTTGGTATTTCTCTTTCTCCGTTTGGTTTATTTCACTGAGCATAATACACTGCAGCTCCATCCGTGTTGCTGCAAATGATTGGATTTGCCCTCTTCTTATGGCTGAGTAGTATTCCATTGAGTATATGTTCCACATCTTCTTTATCCATTCATCTACCAATGGACATTTAGGTTGTTTCCAATTCTTGGCTATTGTAAATAGTGCTGTGATAAACATAGGGGTGCATCTGTCTTTCTCAAACTTGATTGCTGCGTTCTTAGGGTAAATTCCTAGTAGTGCAATTCCTGGGTCAAATGGTAGGTCTGTTTTGAGCATTTTGATGAACCTCCATACTGCTTTCCACAATGGTTGAACTAGTTTACATTCCCACCAGCAGTATAGGAGGGTTCCCCTTTCTCCACAGCCTCGCCGACATTTGTTGTTGTTTGTCTTTTGGATGGCAGCCATCCTTACTGGTGTGAGGTGATACCATATTGTAGTTTTAATTTGCATTTTTCTGATAATTAGTGATGTGGAGCATCTTTTCTTGTGTCTGTTGGCCATCTGTATTTCTTTTTTGGAGAACTGTCTGTTCAGTTCCTCTGCCCATTTTTTAATTGGGTTATTTGATTTTTGTTTGTTGAGGCATGTGACCTCTTTATAGATTTTGGACATCAAGCCTTTATCGGATCTGTCATTTACAAATATATTCTCCCATACTGTAGGGTACCTTTTTGTTCTATTGATGGTGTCTTTTGCTGTACAGAAGGTTTTCAGCTTAATATAGTCCCACTTTTTCATTTTTGCTGTTGTTTTCCTTGCCCGGGGAGATATTTTCAAGAAGAGGTCACTCATGTTTATGTCTAAAAGGTTTTTGCCTATGTTTTTTTCCACGAGTTTAATGGTTTTATGACTTACATTCAGGTCTTTGATCCATTTTGAATTTACTTTTGTGTATGGGGTTAGAAAATGGTCCAGTTTCATTCCCCTACAGGTAGCTGTCCAGTTTTGCCAGCACCACCTGTTGAAGAGACAGTCATTTCGCCATTGTATGTCCATGGCTCCTTTATCAAATATTAATTGACCATATATGTGTGGGTTAATGTCTATAGACTCTAGTCTGTTCCACTGGTCTGTGGCTCTGTTCTTGTGTCAGTGCCAAACTGTCTTGATTACTATGGCTTTATAGTAGAATTTGAAATTGGGGAGTGAGATCCCCCCTACTTTATTCTTCTTTCTGAGGATTGCTTTGGCGATTTGGGGTCTTTGCTGTTTCCATATGAATTTTTGAATTATTTGTTCCAGTTCATTGAAGAATGTTGCTGGTAATTTGATAGGGATTGCATCAAATCTGTATATTGCTTTGGGCAGGATGGCCATTTTGACAATGTTAATTCTTCCTAGCCATGAGCATGGGATGAGTTTCCATTTGTTAGTGTCCCCTTTAATTTCTCTTAAGAGTGACTTGTAGTTTTTAGAGTACAGATCATTCACTTCTTTGGTTAGATTTATTCCTAGGTATTTTATTCTTTTTGATGCAATTGTGAATGTAATTGTTTTCCTGATTTCTCTTTCTATTGGTTCATTGTTAGTGTATAGGAAAGCTACAGATTTCTGTGTGTTAATTTTGTATCCTGCAACCTTGCTGTATTCCGATATCAGTTCTAGTAGTTTTGGGGTGGAGTCTTTAGGGTTTTTTATGTACAATATCATGTCATCTGCAAATAGTGACAGTTTAACTTCTTCTTTACCAATTTGGATTCCTTGTATTTCTTTGTTTTGTCTGATTGCCGTGGCTAGGACCTCCAGTACTATGTTAAATAGCAGTGGGGAGAGTGGGCATCCCTGTCTAGTTCCCCATCTCAGGGGAAAAGCTTTCAGCTTCTCGCTGTTCAGTATAATGTTAGCAGTGGATTTATGATATATGGCCTTTATTATTTTGAGGTACTTGCCCTCTATTCCCATTTTGTTGAGAGTTTTTATCATGAATGGATGTTGAATTTTGTCAAATGCTTTTTCAGCATCTATGGAGATGATCATGTGGTTTTTGTCTTTATGTTGATGTGGTGGATGATGTTGATGGATTTTCGAATGTTGTACCATTCTTGCATTCCTGGGATGAATCCCACTTGGTCATGGTGTATGATCCTTTTGATATACTTTTGAATTCGGTTTGCTATTATTTTATTAAGTATTTTTCCATCTACATTCATCCGGGACATTGGTCTGTAATTTTCTTTTTTGGTGGGGTCTTTGCCTGCTTTTGGTATTAGGGTCATGTTGGCTTCATAGAATGAGTTTGGGAGTATTTCCTCCTCTTCTATTTTTTGGAAAACTTTAAGGAGAATGGGTATTATGTCTTCTCTGTGTGTCTGATAAAATTGCGAGGTAAGTCCATCTGGCCCAGGTTTTATGCTCGTGGGTAGTTTTTTTATTACTGTTTCAATTTCTTTGCTAGTAATTGTTTTGTTTAACTTTTGTGATTCTTCCTTGCTCAGTCTTGGAAGGTTATATTTTTCTAGGAAGTTGTCCATTTCTTCTAGGTTTTTCACCTTGTTGGCATATAGGTTTTCATAATAGTCTTTAATACTTCTTTGTATTTCTGTGGAGTCTGTTGTGATTTTTCCGTTCTCATTTCTGATTCTGTTGATTTGTGTTGATTCTCTTTTTCTCTTAATGTTTGGCTAGAGGCTTATCTATTTTGTTTATTTTCTCAAAGAACCAGCTCTTGGCTTCATTGATTTTTTCTATTGTTTTATTCTTCTCAATTTTGTTTATTTCTTCTCTGATCTTTATTATGTCCCTCCTTCTGCTCACTTTAGGCCTCATTTGTTCTTCTTTTTCCAATTTCAATAATTGTGATGTTAGACTATTCATTTGAGATTGTTCTTGCTTCTTCAAGTGTGCCTGGATCGCTATATACTTTCCTTTTAAGACTGCTTTCGCTGTGTCCCACCGAAGTTGGGTGCTTTGTGTTATTGTTGTTATTTGTTTCTATATATTCATTTATCTCCATTTTAATTTGTTCATTGATCCATTGATTATTTAGGAGCATGTTGTTAAGCCTCCATGTGTTTGTGAGCCTTTTTGTTTTCTTTGTAGAATTTATTTCTAGTTATATAATTTTTGGTCTGAAAAATTGGTTGGTAGATTTTCAATAATTTGGAATTTACTGAGGCTCTTTTTGGTGGCTAGTATGTGGTCTATTCTGGAGAATGTTCCATGTGCACTTGAGAAGAATGTATATCCTGTTGCTTTTGGATGTAGAGTTCTATAGATGTCTATTAGGTCCATCTGCTCTACTGTGTTGTTCAGTGCTTCCGTGTCCTTACTTATTTTCTGCCCGGTGGATCTATCCTTTGGGGTGAGTGGTGTGTTGAAGTCTCCTAGAATGAATGCATTGCAGTCTATTTCCCCCTTTAGTTCTGTTAGTATTTGTTTCACATATGCTGGTGCTCCTGTGTTGGGTGCATATATATTTAGAATGGTTATATCCTCTTGTTGGACTGCGCCCTTTATCATTATGTAGTGTCCTTCTTTATCTCTTGTTACTTTCTTTGTTTTGAAGTCTATTTTGTCTGATATTAGTATTGCAACCCCTGCTTTCTTCTCGCTGTTGTTTGCCTGAAATATGTTTTACCATCCCTTGACTTTTAGTCTGTGCATGTCTTTGGGTTTGAGGTGAGTTTCTTGTAAGCAGCATATAGATGGGTCTTGCTTTTTTATCCATTCTATTACTCTGTGTCTTTTGATTGGTGCATTCAACCCATTAACATTTAGTCTGACTATTGAAATATATGTACTTATTGCCACTGCAGGCTTTAAATTCGTGGTTCCTAAAGGTTCAAGTTTAGCCTCTTTAGTATCTTACTGCCTAACTTAGCTCGCTTATTGAGCTGTTATATACACTGTCTGGAGATTCTTTTCTTCTCTCCCTTCTTATTCCTCCTCCTCCATTCTTCATATGTTTGGTGTTTTGTTCTGTGCTCTTTCTAGGAGTGTTCCCATCTAGAGTAGTCCTTGAAAGATGTCCTGTAGATGTGGTTTGTGGGAAGCAAATTCCCTCAGCTTTTGTTTGTCTGGGAATTGTTTAATCCCACCATCATATTTAAATGATAATCGTGCTGGATACAGTATCCTTGGTTCAAGGCCCTTCTGTTTCATTGCATTAAATATATCATGCCATTCTCTTCTGGCCTGTAGGGTTTCTTTCGAGAAGTCTGATGTTAGCCTGATGGGTTTTCCTTTATAGGTGACCTTTTTCTCTCTAGCTGCCTTTAAAACTCTTTCCTTGTCCTTGATCTTTGCCATTTTAATTATTATGTGTCTTGGTGTTGTCCTCCTTGGATCCTTTCTGTTGGGGGTTCTGTGTATTTCCGTGGTCTGTTTGATTACTTCCTCCCCCAGTGTGGGGAAGTTTTCAGCAATTATTTCTTCCAAGATACTTTCCATCCCTTTTCCTCTCTCTTCTTCTTCTGTTACCCCTATAATACGTTTATTGTTCCTTTTGGATTGGTCACACAGTTCTCTTACTGTTGTTTCATTCCTGGAGATCCTTTCATCTCTCTCTGTGTCAGCTTCTATGCGTTCCTGTTCTCTGGTTTCAATTCCATCAATGGCCTCTTGAATCTTATCTATTCTGCTTATAAATCCTTTCAGAGTTTGTTTCATTTCTGTAATCTCCTTTCTGGCTTTTGTGATCTTTCATCCCATTTCTCTTGAGTATTTCTCTGCATCTCTTTCAGTACGTTTTTGATTTTTATTTTGAATTCTTTGTCAGGAAGACTGGTTAGGTCTGTCTCCTTCTCTGGTGTCTCTGTGATCTTGGTTGGCCTGTAATTTTGTCTTTTCTTGGTGATAGGAATAGTTTGCATAGCTGGGACGAGTGACAACTGGGACGAATGACGGCTGGAAGATCTTCCCTTCTTGTTGGTTTGTGGCCCTCCTCTCCTGGGAGAACAACGACCTCTAGTGGCTTGTGCTGGTTAACTGCACGTAGACAGGGCTTCTGCTTCCTGCCTGGTGGCTATGGAGTTTATCTCCGCTGTTGCTGTGGGCGTGGCCTGGCTCGGGTTGCTACTCCAAAGTGGTGGAGTTGCGTTGGAGAGGGAGCGGCCGGGAGGCTATTTATCTCTGTAAGGGGCCTCCCTGCTCCCTGCAGCCCAGGGTATTAGAGTGCCAAGAGATCCCTGGATTCCCTACCTCTGGACTAAGTGTCCCATCCTGCCCCTTTAAGACTTCCAAAAAGCACCCACCAAAACAAACCAATGACCACACACAAAAAAAGCAAAAACGAAAACAACAAAAAAAGGAAAATAAAGAAAATTAAAAAAATAATGAAATAAAAAATTAAAAAATGCCTGCTTGCTTTTCTTTGTTCTCTGGCGCCAGCCTCAGGCACTCGCTCACCGGTCTTGCTGCCCTGTTTCCCTAGTATTGGGGTCCCTATCTCTTTAAGACTTCCAATAAGTGCTCACCAAAACAAAGCAACAACAACAACAACAAAAAAGAAAATGGCCGCTCTCTTTTCTTTTGTTCTCTGGCACCAGCCTCTGATACCCACTCACTGGTCATGCTGCCCTGTTTCCCTATTATTGGTGTCCCTGTCCCTTTAAGACGTCCAAAAGCACTCACTTTAACAAAACAAGAAAAAAAAAATGGTTGCTCGCTTTTCTTATGTCCTCCTTTGCTGGCCTCCGGTACCCACTCACCATTCTGGCTGCCCTGTTTCCCTAGTAACCAGGGCCCTCCGTGCACGCACTGTGTCTGCGCTCTGGCCCAGAAGGCTGGGGCTGGGTGTTCGGCAGTACTGGGCTCCCTCTCCCTCCCGCTCTGCCTCCTCTCCTCCTGCTGGGAGCTGGGGGGAGGGGCGCTCGGGTCCCACCAGGCAGGGGCTTGTATCTTACCCCCTTCGCGACGTGCTGGGTTCTCACAGGTGTGGATGTGGTCTGGGTGTTGTCCTCTGTCCTCTGGTCTTTATTCTAGGAAGAGTTGTCTTTGTTATATTTTCACAGATATATGTGGTTTTGGGAGGATATTGCTGCTGCTCTACTCATGCCGCCATCTTGGCTCTGCCTCAAAGCCCCATTTTTTTTTTTTTTTGATTTTTTTGATTTTTTTTATTTTTTATTTTTTATTGAAGGGTAGTTGACAACAGTATTGCATTACATTAGTTTCAGGTGTACAACACAGTGATTCAACATTTATATACATGATAATTCTAGGTACCAGGTATCACCATACCAGGTTGTTACAATATTTTGACTATATTCCTTATGCTATATATTACATCCCGGTTACTTATTTATTTTACAATTGGAAGTGTGTTTATATATATATATATGTATATATATATTTTGTGAGGGCATCTCTCATATTTATTGATCAAATAGTTGTTAACCACAATAAATTTCTGTATAGGGGGTTCAATACTCAATGCACAATCATTAATCCACCTCAAGCCTAATTTTCGTCAGTCTTCAATCTTCTGATGCATAACGAACAAATTCTTACATGGAGCACAAATTCCCACATAGTGAATAAGTTACATGGTGAACAGTGCAAGGGCAGTCATCACAGAAGCTTTCGGTTTTGTTCATGCATTATGAACTATACACAGTCAGTTCAAATATGAATATTCATTTGGTTTTTAAACTTGATTTATATGTGGATACCACATTTCTCTATTATTATTATTTTTAATAAAATGCTGAAGTAGGTAGATACGAGATAAAGGTAGAAAACAGAGTTTAGTGTTGTAAGAGAGCAAATGTAGATGATCAGGTGTGTGCCTGTAGACTATGTGTCAATCCGAGCTAGACGAGGGCAATAAACATCCATGTATGCAGAAGATTTCTCTCAGAACATGAGGGGGGAGGTTCTAAGCCTAACCTCTGCTGCTCCCCATTTTCTCACCAGATGGCCCCCTGCGACTGTGCCTGTCTTAGGTTGTTCCTCCCTTGAGGAATCTTACCCGTCTCTGGCTAACCAGTCATCTTCCGGGGCCATACAGGGAAATGTTAAGTTGGTAAGTGAGAGAGAAGCCTTATTGCTTGAAAAGGCCAGCCTTTTACTTCTCTGCATATTCATACCCTGTGGCTTCTATGCCCAGCATTTGTCTTGAGGTGTCTTTACCACTTGGAAGAATTATGATACTCGGTAAATTCGACATGTGGCACGAGTTCTATTTAAAGGTTGTGATTAGGTAGGAAGAAGAAAAGCTATAGAAGTAGCAGGCAGAAGAAAACCTGGGAAGATTGATTATTTCTTTGACATATCTTCTTGTAGAGTAACTTCAGCATGTATAGGTTTTAAACTACTAATTAAATTGTGCACACACATTAACACAATAGGAATATAGTTACCTAACCAAAGCATACCTGTAATTACCAGCCATCTCCAGTGAAACCAAGAAAACCAGCCAGGCACCCTAGGCATTTGTGAAAACTTATCTATGATATGGTGGATATTGTCCGACTGAACTAAAACAGTCTGAGAGAATTCAGATAAACTAGAACAACCCATTCCTGGGGACTGTTCATATTCCATATGTTCTTTTCACGATAAATAGTCTGTGGTTGTAAGATTTTGGAGTACTACAATTTGCACTTCTCCCAACTCCCGGCTGAGTTCCAACAGTATAGATCCAGTCCAATTTTTGTTTTACTGTATGCACAGGCCAGCTTAGACATCTCCTTCATCATTACCATGGCAAGTCCAGGAACTGGTGGGATGAGTGCATCTACACCTGTGACAGTGCGTGGATCTTTGTTGGAGTTTTTTTTTTTTTTGCTGATCATCTTCTGTCATGAGTCTTCCCGAGAGGGCTGATGTTGGAAGTTCTTTTTCATATCGTATCGTAGTTCATTTTTGGGGTTGCCAAATTAGGCTTTGATCTTCTGTATAAACACAAACAGACCCTATGCCTACACTTTTATATGCCCTTTATATCATTGTGTAGAACTCATTAGAGGTCACCACATAGGAACTGCTTTTTTTTTTTTTTTTTAATCATTAATCTACACTTACATGACGAATACCTTGTCCACTAGGCTCTCCCCTATACCAGGTCCCCCCCCCTATACTCCTCCACAGTCACTGTCCATCAGCGTAGCAAACTGTTGTAGAATCACTACTTGTCTTCTCTGTGTTGTACAGCCCTCCCCTTTCTCCCACCCCGCTATGGATGCTAATCTTAATACCCCTCTTTTACTGCCCCCCCTTCTCCCTCCCTACCCACCCATCCTCCCCAGTCCCTTTCCCTTTGGTACCTGTTAGTCCATTCTTGTGTTCTGTGATTCTGCTGCTGTTTTGTTCCTTCAGTTTTTCCTTTGTTCTTATATTCCACAGATGAGTGAAATCATTTGGTATTTCTCTTTCTCTGCTTGGCTTGTTTCACTGAGCATAATACCCTCCAGCTCCATCCATGTTGCTGCAAATGGTTGGATTTGCCCTTTTCTTATGGCTGAGTAGTATTCCATTGTGTATATGTAACACATCTTCTTTATCCATTCATCTACCGATGGACATTTAGGTTGCTTCCAATTCTTGGCTATTGTAAATAGTGTTGCGATAAACATAGGGGTACACTGGTCTTTCTCATACTTAATTGCTGCATTCTTAGGGTAAATTCCTAGGAGTGCAATTCCTGGGTCAAATGGTATGTCTGTTTTGAGCATTTTGATGTACCTCCATACTGCTTTCCACAATGGGTGAACAAGTTTACATTCCCACCAGTAGTGTAGGATGGTTCCCCTTTCTCCACAGCCTCGCCAACATTTGTTGTTGTTTGTCTTTTGGATGGCAGCCATCCTTACTGGTGTGAGGTGATACCTCATTGTAGTTTTAATTTGCATTTCTCTGATAATTAGCGATGTGGAGCATCTTTTCATGTGTCTGTTGGCCATCTGTATTTCTTTTTTGGAGAACCGTCTGTTCAGTTCCTTTGCCCATTTTTTAATTGGGTTATTTGTTTTTTGTTTGTTGAGGTGTGTGAGCTCTTTATATATTCTGGACGTCAAGCCTTTATCGGATGTGTCATTTTCAAATATATTCTCCCATACTGTAGGGTTCCTTTTTGTTCTATTGATGGTAGCTTTTGCTGTGCAGAAGCTTTTCAGCTTAATATAGTCCCACTTGTTCATTTTTGCTGTTGTTTTCCTTGCCCGGGGAGATATGTTCAAGAAAAGATCACTCATGTTTATGTCTAAGAGGTTCGTGCCTATGTTTTCTTCCAAGAGTTTAATGGTTTCGTGACTTACATTCAGGTGTTTGATCCATTTTGAGTTTACTTTTGTATATGGGGTTAGACAATGGTCCAGTTTCATTCTCCTACATGTAGCTGTCCAGTTTTGCCAGCACCATCTGTTGAAGAGACTGTCATTTCGCCATTGTATGTCCATGGCTCATTTATCAAATATTAATTGGCCATATATGTCTGGGTTAATGTCTGGATTGTCTAGTCTGTTCCATTGGTCTGTGGCTCTGTTCTTGTGCCAGTACCAAATTGTCTTGATAACTATGGCTTTATAATAGAGCTTGAAGTTGGGGAGTGAGATCCCCCCTACTTTATTCTTCTTTCTCAGGATTGCTTTGGCTATTCGGGGTCTTTGGTGGTTCCATATGAATTTTTGAATTATTTGTTCCAGTTCATTGAAGAATGGTGCTGGTAGTTTCATAGGGATTGCATCAAATCTGTATATTGCCTTGGGCAGGATGGCCATTTTGACGATATTAATTCTTCCTAGCCATGAGCATGGGATGCGTTTCCATCTGTTAGTGTCCCCTTTAATTTCTTTTAAGAGTGACTTGTAGTTTTCAGAATATAAGTCTTTCACTTCTTTGGTTAGGTTTATTCCTAGGTATTTTATTTTTTTTGATGCAATTGTGAATGGAGTTGTTTTCCTGATTTCTCTTTCTGTTGGTTCATTGTTGGTATATAGGAAAGCCACAGATTTCTGTGTGTTGATTTTGTATCCTGCAACTTTGCTGTATTCCGATATCAGTTCTAGTAGTTCTGGGGTGGAGTCTTTAGGGTTTTTTATGTACAGTATCATGTCATCTGCAAATAGTGACAGTTTGACTTCTTCTTTGCCAATCTGGATTCCTTGTATTTTTTTGTTTTGTCTGATTGCCGTGGCTAGGACCTCCAGTACTATGTTAAATAACAGTGGGGAGAGTGGGCATCCCTGTCTAGTTCCCGATCTCAGCGGAAATGCTTTCAGCTTCTCGCTATTCAATATAATGTTGGCTGTGGGTTTTTCATAGATGGCCTTTATTATGTTGAGGTACTTGCCCTCTATTCCCATTTTGCTGAGAGTTTTTATCATGAATGGATGTTGAACTTTGTCAAATGCTTTTTCAGCATCTGTGGAGATGATCATGTGGTTTTTGTCTTTCTTTTTGTTGATGTGGTGGATGATGTTGATGGACTTTCGAATGTTGTGCCATCCTTGCATCCCTGGGATGAATCCCACTTGGTCATGGTGTACGATGGTTTTGATGTATTTTTGAATTCGGTTTGCTAAAATTTTGTTGAGTATTTTTGCGTCTACGTTCATCAGGGATATTGGTCTGTAGTTTTCTTTTTTGGTGGTGTCTTTGAATGGTTTTGGTATTAGGGTGATGTTAGCTTCATAGAATGAGTTTGGGAGTATCCCCTCCTCTTCTATTTCTTAAAAACTTTAAGGAGAATGGGTATTATGTCTTCCCTGTATGTCTGATAAAATTCCGAGGTAAATCCATCTGGCCCGGGGGTTTTGTTCTTTGGTAGTTTTTTGATTACCGCTTTAATTTCGTTGCTTGTAATTGGTCTGTTTAGATTTTCTGTTTCTTTTTGGGTCAGTCTTGGAAGGTTGTATTTTTCTAGGAAGTTGTCCATTTCTCCTAGGTTTCCCAGCTTGTTAGCATATAGGTTTTCATAGTAGTCTCTAACAATTCTTTGTATTTCTACGGGGTCCGTCGTGATTTTTCCTTTCTCATTTCTGGTACTGTTGATTTGTGTTGACTCTCTTTTCCTCTTAATAAGTCTGGCTAGAGGCTTATCTATTTTGTTTATTTTCTCGAAGAACCAGCTCTTGGTTTCATTGATTTTTGCTATTGTTTTATTCTTCTCAATTTTATTTATTTCTTCTCTGATCTTTATTATGTCCCTCCTTCTGCTGACCTTAGGCCTCATTTGTTCTTCTTTTTCCAATTTCGATAGTTGTGACATTAGACCGTTCATTTGGGATTGCTCTTCCTTTTTAAAATATGCTTGGATTGCTATATACTTTCCTCTTAAGACTGCTTTTGCTGTGTCCCACAGAAGTTGGGGCTTAGTGTTGTTGTTGTCATTTGTTTCCATATATTGCTGGATCTCCATTTTTTTTTGGTCATTGATCCATTGATTATTTAGGAGCGTGTTGTTAAGCCTCCATGTGTTTGTGAGCCTCTTTGCTTTCTTTTTACAGTTTATTTCTAGTTTAATGCCTTTGTGGTCTGAAAAGTTGGTTGGTAGGGTTTCAATCTTTTGGAATTTACTGAGGCTCTTTTTGTGTCCTAGTATGTGGTCTATTCTGGAGAATGTTCCATGTGCACTTGAGAAGAATGTGTATCCTTTTGCTTTTGGATGTAGAGTTCTGTAGATGTCTATTAGGTCCATCTGTTCTAATGTGTTGTTCAGTGCCTCTGTGTCCTTACTTATTTTCTGTCTGGTGGATCTGTCCTTTGGAGTGAGTGGTGTGTTGAAGTCTCCTAGAATGAATGCATTGCATTCTATTTCCTCATTTAGTTCTATTAATATTTGTTTCAGGTATGTTGGTGCTCCTGTATTGGGTGCATATATATTTTTAATGGTTATATCCTCTTGATGGACTGAGCCCTTTATCATTATGTAATGTCCTTCTTTGTCTTTTGTTACTTTCTTTATTTTGAAGTCTGTTTTGTCTGATACCAGAATTGCAACACCTGCTTTCTTCTCTCTGTTGTTTGCTTGAAATATCTTTTTCCATCCCTTGACTTTAAGTCTGTGCGCGTCTTTGGGTTTGAGGTGAGTCTCTTGTAAGCAGCATATGGATGGATCTTGCTTTTTTATCCATTCTATTACTCTGTGTCTTTTGATTGGTGCATTCAGTCCATTTACATTTAGGGTGATTATTGAAAGGTATGAATTTATTGCCATTGCAGGCTTTAAGTTTGTGGTTACCAAAGGTTTAGGGTTAGCTTCTTTACTATCTTACTGTCTAACTTAACTCGCTTGTTGAGCTATTATAAACACAGTCTGATGATTCTTTATTTCTCTCCCTTCTTATTCCTCCTCCTCCCTTCTTCATATGTTGGGTGTTTTGTTGTGTGCTCTTTTTAGGAGTGCTCCCATCTAGAGCAGTCCCTGTAGGATGCCCTGTAGAGGTGGTTTGTGGGAGGCAAATTCCCTCAACTTTTGCTTCTGGGAATTGTTTAATCCCTCCTTCATATTTAAATGATATTCGTGCTGGATACAGTAGTCTTGGTTCGAGGCCCTTCTGTTTCATTGCATTAAGTATATCATGCCATTCTCTTCTGGCCTGTAGGGTTTCTGTTGAGAAGTCTGATGATAGCCTGATGGGTTTTCCTTTGTAGGTAACCTTTTTTTTCTCTCTGGCTGCTTGTAATACTTTGTCCTTGTCTTTGATCTTTGCCATTTTAATTATTATGTGTCTTGGTGTTGCCCTCCTTAGATCCCTTGTCATGGGAGTTCTGTGTACCTCTGTGGTCTGAGAGGCCATTTCTTCCCCTAGTTTGGGGAAATTTTCAGCAATTATTTCTTCAAAGACATTTTCTATCCCCTCTTCTCTCTCTACTTCTTCTGGAATACCTATGATTCATATATTGTTCCTTTTTGTTTGGTCACTCAGCTCTCTTAAAATTCTTTCATTCCTGGAGATCCTTTTATCTCTCTCTGCATCAGCTTCTCTGTGTTCCTGTTCTGTTTTCTAGTCCATTAATGGTTTCTTGCATCTCGTCCATTCTGTTTTGAAGTCCTTCCAGAGCTTGTTTTATTTCTGAATTCTCCTTCCTTAGTTCTTGCATATTTCTCTGCAAGTCCATCAGCATGGTTATGTCTTTTGTTTTGAATTCTTTTTCAGGAAGACTGGCTAAATCTATCTCCCCAGATTCCTTCTCAGGGGAAGATGTAGCAGATGCCAAAGCTGTCTGGGTTAGTCTTGTCTGAATCATATTTTTTTGCCTTTTCATGTTGACAGGTGCTATTGACTGTCAGCTGGGAGGGCCAAAATTTTCACTTGCTGCTGGCCTTTCTTTACTGGGACAACTGCGACCCCTAGTGGCTTGTGTTGGGTAATTGCGTGTAGAGTGGGTCTTTGTGTCTTGTCTGGCCGGAAGGGAGAAATTTCCCTTTCTGTGGGCGGAATTTGTCTCAGGCTGCTTCTCTGCTTTCGCAGCGCCCGGTGGGGTAATGGATGGGGGGGCTGCTTGACTGTTTGCCTCCGTGAGGGGTCTCAGAGCTGTTGCCCAGGGGGTTAGTGCACCCGGTTTTCCCTGTAATTTCCAGCTGCTGTACTGTGACCTGGGTTGTTTCCGTCAAGCTGTTAAGTCCCTGTCCCTTTAAGACTTTCAAAAAGCCCCCGCTTTTCTTTGTCACAGGGGCATCAGCTTCGGCACCCACTCAGAGGTCTTACTCCCTGTTTCCCCAGTATCCAGGGCCCCCTGGGCACGTACTGTGTCTGCGCTCTGGCCCGGATGGCTGGGGCTGGGTGTTCGGCAGTCCTGGGCTCCGTCTCCCTCCCGCTCTGCCTATTCTTCTCCCGCCGGGAACTGGGGGGATGGGCGCTCGTGTCCCGCAGGGCCGGGGCTTGTATCTTACCCCTTTCACCAGTCGCTGGGTTCTCGCTGGTGTAGCTGCAGTCTGGCCACTGTCCTGCGTCTTCTGGTCTCTCTTTTAGGGCTAGTTGTGTTTGTTGTATTTTCAAAAGTATATATGTTTTTGGGAGGAGATTCCCACTGTCCTACTCACGCCGCCATGTTGGCTCCGCCTGAAAAAGCCCCATTTTTTGACCCACATTCCCATAGGACTTCCTGGAGGAGAGTACCCAGAAACCACCTGGGCACCCACCCTAACAGGAGGACAATCGGTCATTGCTGGTTTGACTGAGGGGTGTGGGGTCAAGGCCCCAACACTGGGGGATGTGGTGGGGATCAGAGGCCACATGTCAAATTAGCAATTCATCAGTCCCCTTTGAATGTATCATGTGTCCTGGTGCTGGTAGACACAGGAACTGAATGTTCTCTGATTTATGGTAGCCCTGAGCAGTTTTCTGGGACCCCCGCTGTGATAGACAGCTATTATTGGTGTCCCTGTCCCTTTAAGACTTCCAAAAGCAATTAGAGGTAAGGCAATTAGAGGGAAGAAAGCCCAAATTCCATTGGGAATAGGGTGTTTACCCCCCAAAGGAGTATACTGTGTACATTTCTCCCATCCCTGAATATGTTTTAGGGGTGGATATTCTGCAGCGTCTGTGGTTTCATACCACTGCAAGTGAGTTCAGACTGAGGGTATTTGTGGTAAAGGCAGTTCTGCGGGAACATGCTAAGCACCTGCCTATCTGGGGGGATATGCTAAGCACCCACCTGTAGCTCTGCCTATACCTTAGCAGGTGATGAATATAAATTGCCTGGGGGGGCACCAAAAAATTGGAGGAACTCTACAGGAGCTGGAGAAGGCAGGCTTCCTAAAGCCCACTCATAGTCCTTTTAATTACCCAGTGTGGCCAGTGAAAAAACCAGATGGCCCCTGGTGTATGACCATGGATTACAGGGAATTGAATAAAGCCACACCCCCTCTACATGCTGCTTTTCCCTCTATAGCGGCCCTTATGGACACATGCAGTCATGGACTAGGGACATAACATTATGTTGTAGACCTTGCTAATGTGTTCTTCTTTATTGACATAGCACAGGTCAGGAACAGTTTGCCTTCATGTGGGAAGGCCGGCAGTGGACATTCACTGTCCTTCCACAGGAATACCTCCACAACGCCATCATTTGTCATGGACTTGTAGGCCAGGACTTGGCAGCATAGGAGAAACTATTTTTATTGCTCACAGATTGCTCAGATTCATTGGCTGGGCATGGCTCCATCTATTATTCATGGCTGTAGCACACATGTTCCCCAAGTCCTCTCTCCCCGGGCCCCACTAGCAAAGCCTACTCTGTGCTGTTTTCCTGTATCCAAGGTGCACTCTCTACTTCCCACCCACCCCTTCTGGGAGGAACTCCATGGGTCGGTCCTTGGTGACTGGCAGATGCCAAACGAATTACTTACCAGAAACAGAGGGGAGGAGAGAATGGCTGTTTTCTCTCCACCCCTTGCCAGGGATCCACCAGAGGTTGCAGCAGTAAACATCTATTGATATGATGGACTAAGGCCAGGCAATAAATTCTGGAAATTCTGCCATTTACTCCACACAGAGGATGGAAAAGATAATTACTCTTTATTTCCACATCTTTAAAAATTTCCATTTTCGTATTTTCTTGACATTACTCCTCATGAGTTTACACTCAGATTTCTCTGAATGTAACTCAAGATCAGCTATTTCCTGATCTCATTCCAAACAGATTCCTTCCTTCTAGAATTCAGAGAAATCTCTGATCCTATGTTCTAGGACTAAGACCCACTACTTCCTGGGAAGGAAGCCTGGGGATCAGAAGGGTAATGATACTCTAAGGGAATCAGTAAGGTAATGATGTTTACAGCAACTCCTCCATTAATATCTACCTCTACTGGAAATTTTGGTTGAAACAAAGAGCAACTAGCCCATTCAACATGCCAAATCACCCCTCAGCTCTGTCCAGGTAAGTACCTATCCCTATAGTTTGGGAAAAGGGTGTGATTAAGAGGATGCAATGGTTATTTTAGGAGGAAATAGACCTTCTTAAATCCTGCTTTAGACATCAAATTTTTGTTCACTGCCATGTCATTTACATTCTCTGTATTTAGAATTTTTCATAAACAAAGGGAGAATTGGGGACTAAGACAAGAAATCAACTATCTGATCAATTTACACAGCATTTTAATCCTGTTTGTGATGGGGCAAAGGATACCCCAACCTCCTTCCTGGCCTCTTGCCTCTGTTGAAGGTCACCTATTTGCACCTTTTCTTTCTCTTCTACACAATTAAAAAATTAGACAATCCTCTTTATAATAGTATTTAAATTATTTTAAAAGTTTAGGGTCATCATGAAACCCTTATTCTTTCTCATAGTAATTGTATTTAATGTAATTCAGATGCATTGGACTCACTCCATTTTATTTCTAGTGATTCACAAAGCCTGAAAAGTAGTAATTATTAAAAACATATTTTTATAAATATTGTTACTTTTTTAACTGCATGAAAATTTACAAACTAGTTGGTATATCACCTACTTATTTTGACTGTGATCAATATATACAGGAAGATGGAGAAAGCTCTTTAGTTTTGGAATTTTTTGTGGAATTTTCTTCATTTCTGTTATCTAGCAGTTTTCACTTCTGTGTGTTTTTGTTTTGCCTCTTCAACAGTCTACAATCTGTCTGTCTTAACAATATAACCTTTAACTTAAGGAGGGAAAACAAAATGATGCTCATCCACCTGTACAATGTCTCTAAAATGGTTAAGTTCTGCTTTTGACTATATCCTATCCTATTTTTCCATTCTTCTTGGAATGTTTCTCTATTCTTTTTTATTTTTTTTAAGAATAAGCCCCTCTGTACAAAACAGCCTCCATATTCCACATTTTCTATTCCACTCAACAAATCCACTTTAAACATAAGTGAACATAAGTGAACCTTAATTCACATAGAGAACTAACCATCCTTGGCTGCCTTTGAAAACTGATTTCCCTCTTCAAATCTCCTCTAAAGGCTACACTTAATGTCCTGCCAAAAAACGATATGTTCAGTATTTTCATGCTGTTCTGAGTGAATATAAGACAGCTAAACTCTCTCTTATCAATCCCCATTTGAGAACCAATACCACAGACTCAGGGATAAATAACCTCCTTCCTCAGACCAGCAGTAGTGTTTCTTGAGGGTGAGGGTTCTCAGAGGACTATGTATTAATGCATGCGGGGGTTCTTCAAGGTCCCCAAGATGCCCAGAGGTAATTTGTGTTTGCAATAGAAGTGGGCTGGCATCTATAGAAAAATAAAGAAGGAAAGCCTAAAGATGTTGTTTTAAATCACTCAGCCTAGAGATCATGGGAAATGCAAAAGTTCAGTGTTCTCAAAGTCTTGGTTTCCATTTCCACAGAGGGTAACTCAGAAATCCTGGAACTTGCCCCATTTATATATGGCTCTAGTAAAAGTTTTGTAGATTGTTTGCTCCTGCTATATTGACATATAGCAAAAAACCTCTGGATAATCTGGCCAAACAATCAGTGAACTTATTTCTTCAATGTTCAGTATGTCTAAATGACAGTGAGGTCTGTGTCTTTTTCACTTCCTATTCATATTCTCCTTCTGTAGGTATTAGAGTCAGTGGTGAAAAGGGAGATCATTAACTTCCATGGCACCAGTTAATATGTCATATCAGAGCACTGACAAATGCAAACTGGCATCCCAGGACTACAGCATGTACAGCTTGGATTGGGTTTTCTTTCTTTGCCATGTGCCTGGTGACTCTTATGGGAAATGTCGTTTTTCTGACCATTATCCCTGCACAAGGCAGTGTGCATCAGCCCATGGACATCTTCCTGGCATTGCTGGCAGTCACTGATGTAGGGCTCTGTGTAGACATTGCTTCCAAGTGTTGGCATCTTCTGGTTTGGCTCTTGTTCTATATCCTCTCATGCTTTGCAGGGCACAGCATCTGGCATTCTCTTGGCCATGGCCTTTGACCACTATGTTGCCATCTGTGATCCTTTGAGACACACATTCATCCTCACACCTTTCATCCCAGTAAGTATGGTGCTTGTTGTAGCAATCCGGGCAATCCAGTGCTTCTTGCATTTTACCAATTTTACTCAAACACCTTTTCCATTCCACTGTAATTGCCCACTCTTACTGTAAGCACATGGCTGTGGTCAAGCTGGCTGCAGAAGACATCCAAGTCAATAAAATATGTAGTCTTTTTGTGAGTTTTACAATACTGGGATTTGACATGATTTTTACCTTCATTTCTTATATTCTTATTTTCCAGGCTGTTTTTCATCCACACCAAAAGGAGGCATGGCTCAAAGCATTTAAGATGTGTACAGTTCATGTTTTTGTTTTCCGTTGAGTTTTATATCCTTGCTTTCTTCTCTTTCTTCAGTCACTGTTTTGGAAATGTTGCCCCTTCTACCCACATTCTTCAGTCTACCAACTACCCCCTTATACCACCTGCACTTAAACCCATTGTCTATGGTGTAAAAAAACAAGGCAAGTCATAAGCATGTAGCACAGTTTTTTTTTTCTTAGTTGTTAATATAACTGTTAATCTATTAATTACATTTATGCTCATGAACAGAATACTTTTATTTCCTATATATGGAGACAGGCTGAACTCTGTGTATTCATCGCTGGTGGCTTCACTTCAACATGCTTAAACTCATTAAAGGCATTTATTTCACAAATTACAGCTAGGATGAAATAAAATCTGTTCAGGTTAAGACTGACATTAATTCCATTCATTCATTGTGTTTCTAATTTTATCTTTACCATATCCTTCCTTTTAATTTGTTCATGCTTAATTTACAATTCTCTTACTTCTTGATAAGAAAGCTTATTGATATTCAAACTTTCATTTTTTAGATAACTTGCATTTTAAGCTTTGGATTTCTCTTAAACCACTGCTTTTGTTGCATCCCACAGTTCTTGTCTTTTGTCTTTAAGCAGTTTTATTCCAGTAATAAAACAAAAACTTTCACATCTTCCTCTCTTGAACTTTAAAAAAACTAAGTCAGGGTTCTTCAAAGAAATATAAGTCCATGAATTATCCGACAAAGAATTCAAAACAGTTGTTTTAAGAAAGTTCAATGAACTACAAGAGAACATGAAGAAATCCTATAAGAACAAAATGAGAAGTTCAACAAGGAAACAGAAATCATAAAAGAGAACAAAAAAGAAATAGTGGGACTAAAGAATACACTGAATACCATGTAAAATGCAATAGAAAGAAAGCATCAGCATCAGACTCAATCAAGCAGAAGAAAAAATCTGTGAACTCAAGGACAAGTCATTTGAAATTACCCCCAAAAATGCTGAGGAAGTTCATCACACTAGAGCTGCCTCATTAGAAATGCTAATGAGTTCTTCAACTTGAAATGAAAAGACACTAAACAGTAACAAGAAAACAAAAAAGTATAAAATTCACTGGGTAATGGTGGTACATAAATCATGTTTAACTAGAAGGTGAAAATGTTAAAAATAAATGCAATAATTTTTACAAGTCTGCATAATATAAGAAGGTATAAATTTTGAAATCAAAAACAAATTATCAGGGGGAGAATTAAAAGTATAGAGTTTTAGTATGTAATAAAAGTTGTCAACTTAAAATAGATTGCTATAAGATTTTTATATAAACCTCATGGTAACTATGAAGGAAAAACCTCTATTGGACACACACAGGGAAGGAGAAAGGGAACAAAGTATGACACTGAAAAATCATCAAATCACAACAGAAGACAACAGAAAACAAAGAAACAAGGAACCGCTAGTCAGCGAACAATACAAAGAAGGGCAAGAATAAGTTCTTACCTACTAATAATTATTTTAAAAGGAAATGGATTAAGATTGGGCATTCAACAGGGAATAAAAATGACAAAACCATGCTGAATTGGTGAATGAAAGTTGATGTTGCTGAGCCCAGGCATAACCTCCATCCCCGCCACCATGGCCATTTTGTTCATGATCCTATTGGGCAAAGAGTGACTAGGGAAAGGGGTTGATTGCTCTCCATCCGATTATTAAAATCTTCCTCTGCAAAGGTCAAGTTTTGGTGAATAATTACACAGTGAACAAGTATCTTCACATTTTGGGGGTTTTGCCCATTTAGAAAGATCTGTCCACAGGGTTTTCCCAGATCATCTTGTCACCAATGTTTCAATCGTGTTTCTTCTAAGTCCTTCACCATCCAGCCAAACATAGCCACACCTCATGAGTTTGTATACAATCATATATCTGGTCATTTCCCCTTTCAGGCAAAATAAACAACCACCACCCAAAGTTCTGCCCACTGGGAAGATTTCCCTTTATCACTTTCTGTCAGGTATGTTCCAGAAACTGTCTGCAGTGCTGCAGCTGTTCCCTTCTTAGTGCCTGCATGTTGTACAGACTAATCTGTAAACCAGGCTTGAGATTTCTCTTGTTCAACTGATTGTAGAGTAACCTCATGAGGCCACAGATGCAGGCTAGGATAGAGCAGGTAACATAGTAGAGGTGAGTGCCACAGACATGTTTGCCTCCACCTCATGTAACTTGTGCATTCAGAGCCTGATTACACCCAGTATTGTGTATATTACTTTCACTTGACAAGAGAGAGCTTCTGTGAACACCTCACTTTATGACTTGTGTCAGATAACACCAGTTCATGATGGGCCACTCGGATTGCATGGTAACTTGGTAGACCATGGGTGGGCATTCAGTCTGTTCGGAAGTCAAGCAGCAAGCCAAATTTTGTTTCTCAAAGAGAGAGTAATTATCTGCAAAGGAAGGTAGAACTTTGTTCCAAAAACCTAAGGGTGTGTGCTGTGATTCACATACAGTGGGGTACCAAAGGTTCAAAGAGCATCTCTATCAGCCACTAATGCTTCAAGCACTATTGGATCTGCCCAGTCATAAGACCTGAGCGGCAGCCTGGACCTACTGTAGAGCCACTCCTCAAAAGTAATAGCTATTCAGGTCATTTGGTAGATGGATGGCAGTAGCATACCCAGAGAAATATGTTGCCCCTTTGTCACTTTCCTTCAGGTATGTTTTCTTCAGCTCTCTCTCATATATCTTACTGGATGTCAGACCTCTTTGTGGTAGTAAAAGATCAGATGCAACATATTCACCATAGCTGAGATAGCTTGATATATCCCCACACCACTGGGGAACTAGAAATTTCACTAAGGTAGAAGGCCTCTGAATTTTTGTTGATTTCCTATCCTTTGATATGCAAGTGTCTAACCAGTAAATCCAGAGTAGTTGCTATTATTACTCACTAGGTCCAATTGTCATGGATTCATCAATGTCATGGATAAGTGCCTTGTCTTGTGGAAGAGAAGGGTAATCGAAGTCCCTATAGACTAAATTATGATCAGCCAATAAGTCTCAAGTGTCTCTAAACACTTTCTAACTGATGGGCCTCCCAAGACTGGGGCACCTGCACATCTGGGTTGGGATTCCTTTCTACTCCATGTACCTGGTGGCCATGGCAGGGAATATGATCATCCTGGCCATGGTGAGGGAGAAGCGAAGCCTGCGTGAGCCTATGTTCCTCTTTCTGTACATGCTCTTGCTCACTGACCTAGTTCTCTATATATCTATGCTGCCTTGCAGGCTCTTGTCTATTTGGCTCAGAGCCCATGACATCACTTTTGATGCTTTTCTGGCCCAGATGCTCTTCATCACAGCTTTACAGCCATGGAAACTGCCTTCTTGTCAATGACCATTTAACATTATTTGGCCATCTTTGATTCCCTACACTATATCACCATTTTCATCCAGGCTCACACTGTCAAAATGAGAGCTTCTGTGGTATTCTGGGAAGTGGCCTTATTTTCTTCATGACCCATCCTGCTCAGGGAGATGCCCTATTATAGGACTCAAAACACTGCCCACACGTATGGTGAATTCATGGCTCTGGTGAAGCTGGCATATATAGACAAAGAAGCCACCAGGCATTGCAGTCTCAGCATAGCCTCTGTCATTGGTTTCTGTGATGGCCTTTTCATCACTTTCTCCTGTGTCCTAATCCTCCCTGTGGATTTCTGCCTTCCATCATGGGAGTCAAGTCGTGAAGCCTTAGCCACACATGACCTACGTCTGGGCCATCTTTTTCTGCTCTAGAGCTGCCTTTACCTTCCTCATCAGTGCAAATCCTCTCCTGCAAGTGCCTATTTTAACTACCAGTATGTACCTCCTGGCACCATCTTTTCTTAACTTCATCATTTATGGTAAAAGGACAAAGAAAATTAGAGAATGTCTTTAGTTTGGTGAGGAGATATGCTTTTGGTGAAACTGTTTGCAGAGAAGGCACTGGAATTAGTGAAAGTCTAGAAAGTAAACAGTGCCAGTAATTGATCCCTTTCTCATAACTGACATGAGATTTTCTCCAACTAAAACCAGATATTTTAAGATTTTGATGGGGAAGAGTGACCACATGTAATCAAAATTACATAACTGTAATGAAAGTAGGAGGTGTAGTATTATTTTTTGGCACCTTCAGATTTTCTACTTAAAGATTAGAAAGCGTACTTAGAACTTGATTAATAAGACATTCCCTTCTGCTTCTTGCCATTGTTTATCTCCCATGATGTAACTGGGATAGCAATGTTTTCCAAACAGGATTAAAATGAAAGGAAAAAAAACATAAAACTTCAAAAAATTTCTCCAAGGAGATTCTATAACCAAAATTAATGATCATCAATAATACCCTGCACAAGAGGTAACACAACAAGGCTAGTATCCTCTAAAGGCATCAAATAAGTTTGTTATTACATGCACAAGAACTGACACTTATAAAGAGCTGTCACAAAGAAAAAGAAAGAAATATATGGAAAATTTCCACATTGCAAATAAATCAATCTATAATTTGTAACTACTGTATTGTTCAAAAAACATTCTTTCTCCTCAAAAAAGACTTCCATCAGCTATTGATTTGTTGTTGGAATAACATAATAAGAAACCAAGTTCCTTAGATTTATTGAACAATAAACTAGAGCAATATTACTTACTAGAGTGGATTATTTGGAGGACTTACTAACTTCATATACGAAGAGCTTGGTACAAAGTATGGAACAAAGTATAAGCACTCAGTATGTGATTGTCAGAACCTGTAGAGAACCACTGTGAAGTTATTAACAAGTCTGCTTTACTAATGATAGGTAAACCCAAAATACAGAAGTTTAGAAAACTTCTAGAAGAATTGGTAAAAACATCATGAAAGAATTTTCTGGATCTAAATGACTTCCTTCTATATCCTCATCCATAAGATTGGGTATCTATGTAAGGACTAACACAGTCATTATCAAAATATAAATGTAACATCCCAATCGTATTCAGATCATTTTGGAGTTAAAAATTTTCACTTATTTAAATTAATGTTGCCTCTTCACCGAGAGAGATTTATACCCTGCCTTTAAAGATTTAGTGAGTAGATGGGAAAAGTATGAATGGGAACATTAATTTTATGAGTCTTTAACATAGCATCTATGATAGCAGGAGCATATATTTTGTGCAAATCGGCTTTCTACACTACTCAGATAAGAAATCACCCATTCCTGTTCTCAAAGGAGATTTTACAACTCAAAGATTAAAATGGCATTGGGGTTTAGAGACTGAAAATGAGTGAATTATTCATTTATTTACTTGGAGAGGGCAGATTACCTAAAATAAGAGAAAGAGACATTTAGGAATTACTTATTTCAGAAATATTGCCAATATTTTTTAAAACTATTTTTGCTTGTTAGCTTTACTAAATACTGAAATTAACTTCTGTATCTTCAATAATAATGTTAAATACCAACCTCAATTGCTATACTGACATGCATGCAGCCTCTAGAAATGTGAAAGACATTATTTTTGATACTCAAAGTTACTTGTTCCATGCTAACATTACCTTTATTATCATTACATTTGTTATAAAATTCTGTCACATGAAAGATTGGTATTTGCATTGATGCTTCTTTATCCCCTATGAATATAAAACAGATTAGAAGCAAGAGTTTGGTGTTAGATGTAAAGAGATTCAGGATTATGTGGGCAGCTGTTGCTGGAATATTCAGAATCTTGGAAGGTGTCTAGACTTACTGGAACTTCATGGAAAAGTCCTTAAATTGTTTTTGCTATTATGAAAATGAGTAGTAATACCAAGAGGACTGAGAATATTGGGATCAGAGACATAACAATCTTTTCCTAGGTACCAGATTCTTTTGTCATCAAACCCAAGTTTATAACAAGCTATTCTTGTCTACTGTCTGATAATTATTTTATCTTATGTGGTGTGTTTGTTAATTTACTCAAATATATGTATTAGCTACTAAAATATGCCAGATGTGAAGTATGCATTAAGCATATTATAGAAAATGTTACTTGGATGATTGAAGATGAGAGAGAGTAACCTGTTGAAGGGACAATAAACATAATAAATAGAAGTAGGAATAAATAAAACACTTGTATCCATATTAAGGGCTGCTTTCAGTACAGAATAATATCACTTTCTTCTTGACTACAGATGGTTGATTTGTCATAAATTTGTTTCTGGCACATTAATACTGATCTGTATAAGGCCCCTCTCTTTCACTATTTAATTATTTATTTATTTGTTTGTATATTTATTTGTATCTCTATATCCCAGTCCTTTCTTCTCCCCTGTAGAAACAGAAACCCTACATCTAAGTTATTTGAGTCATAACTGGTTTAGGCCTGTTGTCCTCTTCCACACTCCAAAGTGTACTGCTTTAAAAGATAAACTGTGTGGCACTATGTCCATAAAGCAACAACTGGCAATGCATTAAGTTGTACCTTTGTTTTTAAGTGCTTTTGCCAAAAGGTGTATTATTCTATGTGCTTATAACATACAAATGGTGCTAAATTATGTACCTTATGTCAATACCCCTTTTTATAATCTACCTATGATGCCATGTATACATTTATTTCATTGATTAGGAATGCTCCTAATTAGAAAAGAAGTAGCTCTTATTCCAGATTAACAACTACAAACTTTCCACTTGGGAAATTTATTCCAAATTGTTACTTGAAACATAAGATTGGGGATCTCAATTACATAGATCATGGTTCGTTTTGCATGATTCCTTTGTGACACACTGACACCCTGGGAGATTCTATTAGGTGAATTTAGAGACTTTTGTTGACTACATAATGCATACAATCCCTGTTGTTTTCACAAATACACATGCACGCACGCACCCCCACAGATACACAGTAGCACATACAACACCTGTTATTAAAGCATTACTTAAAAAGATGATTTGGCAGTGAACTCATCGTACCATCACTGTCCCTTCTGTTATCCCTCAAACAGACATGGGAAATTACATTGCTTCAGGTACTTTAAATTTCCTCTTAAGAATCTTTTAAACTATCTGGGACCACAAAATTCAAAACAATTTAGTGTCAGATTATAGATTAGTTGTTATTGGCAAAGGATACTCCTTGAGTTTTTATTTATAATTATCATGGTCAAAATCAAACAATTTTGTCTATTGTTATTATTGATAAAATTCTTCTTATGCCTATCAGATTGTTTTATTTCTTCTGCTGCAGAAACTTATGATTCTTTTACCTTTATTATGTTAAATTATAAATTGGCTAAAAGTGATTATGATATGACTAATGTCTTCCCATTTTAATCTGAAAGCAGCATCTGTAAAACTTCTGTCAGTGGATTCTTTTTTTTCAATGTTAGATCCATCTAAGTCATTTCTTACAGGTTTTTCATTGGCATTCATAAACATTTCTCTTATCTTTTTGCATTTGATATTTAAGTTAGTTCCTTATCTGAAATTAATCTTAACTGCATAAACCAAGAAATTGAAAGGACTCTTTTCAAATATTAGATAATTTTTTGCTATTAGATATTCCCTAAATCATCTGGATGTGATGTTCCCTGTATGATGTCTGAACTTACTCTACAATTTCCAACTACATTTGTATAACCTTACAATTTCCAATTACAACAGGATTCAGGAGTAACTAATCTGTTGAACCTACTCTGTTAATTGCTGATCCAATCTATTAATGTTTTTCTATTCAAACACATTATAATGTGAACAAATGTTGAAAGGACATTTGTTCATATTATTTTTATTCAAAATTATATAGCTATATACAAATTTTAGTAAATATAGATTAATTATAGATTCATTTTGTCATGCTATCAAATTTAATTATGATTGGGAGTTCTATAGCCATTTGTTCATCAGCAGCAAAGAAAATAATGAGGTGAGTGTGTAGCAGAGTAGGTAGACTGAAGTTGTAGCTCCTTTTTGTTTCCTCTGTTATCTCTTTAGGTAATCAGCAAGAGCAAGCATAGGAGGAGGTATAATATTTTGAGATGAGTAAGTAAAAATAGTAAAATAGAGATTTTTATTAGTAACTGTGCCAACTTTTTATACACTAAATAAAAAATATTGGGTTTGCTCTGAAAGTTGAGTTTGGTGAATCTTCCAGGTGATGAGATTATTCTGCCACAGTTCACAGCAGAGATTTATGGGAAGATGGATATTTGGGTTTCTTATAAGATTAAGGTTTTTCAGGTAGGTGAGTCATACACACAAACACAAAATTTGACAAGGCAGTTCTGAGTAGAGAAAAAAAGATATTTCAGTAGATGAACTCATTTCACAAGCCAAATAAAAAATAGGTTTGAGAAGAAATTATTTCTCAATTATAAATTTCCTTATAACCTTCAGAATTTTGATATTCCTCCATTAAGCTAAATATATATATATATATATTTATTTATTAAAGTGCAGTTGATATAAGTATTATATTTGTTTCAGGTATACAGCATAATTAAAATTTTTTTTTCAATAAAAGCAAGTTTGTTTCTCCAAGGAGATATAGTCTCTTTTCATTGTATTCTTCCTTATGTATTTTTGTCCATATAAAAAGATTAACTATGTGATCATGATACAACCACATGATATCATACTACATACAAATTTGATTACTTAGAATGTACCTATAGTGTCAAAGGAATCAGATTTTATACTTACATAAAAGAACACATAAATATGTGCAATAAAATACTGTTTATTTCTACTCTTAAATTATTTCACTATATTAATTACTCCTCAATCTTGTATAAATAATATTTTTAAAATTTAAAATCAGAAAAAATATATATTTGAAAGTATGGCTGACTATAGTTCACTGATTTTGTTTTTTGTTTTATATATATATAAATATGCACAAAATTTTGTTTTTTAGATATATTTTTATTTTTTCACTGATTTTATACATATATATGTATAAAATATATTATCCATTTACTGATGAATTTCACTGGTATTCTTTGGAAGTTTGTGCTGGCTTTTCCCCACGATGTATGACTCAATTTAATTATGGTAAAGAATAAGTGAAATGGTGTTCACTTGCTCGTACTTTAAATATATAGTATAATATATGTGGATTTTTAGTATAGGTTTGTTAAGAAGGATCACATATCCAAAACTGAAAATTGTGATTTGTGTTTACATTTACTCAATGTTTTTAAAATCAATACTTATATCTAGAATCAAGAGACCCTTTGATGATAGATTGTACAGGTGTGATTATAAATTGATTGCAAATCAGGATAAGGCATACAGAACAAATGGGGGGAAAAGAAGGTAAAGGTTTTTTATGATAATCATGATGATAAAATAACAGCCTCTTTTTTGTCATTCTAAGGATGAAGATGTAGTACTTGAACACATCTATCATGAGAGTTTTCAACAGCAGTGATTTCAAACCCTTGCTGCTTTCCGGGTTCTCTGGCTTAGAAGCTTACCATACTCAGATTTCTATCCTCTTCTGTGTTTTATATCTAATTGACATTATGGGCAACAGCACCATAATGATAGTAATCTGGATGGAACAATCACTCCATGCACCTATGTACTTCTTTCTTTCCATGCTGGCAATCAGTGACCTGGGCCTCTGTGCCACCACATTACCTACAATACTCAGGCTTTTCTGGTTCAATGCTCGTGAAATAGACTTTGATGCATGCCTTGCCCAGATGTATTTTATCCACATCTTCTCCATGATGGAGTCAGGTATTCTACTGTCTATGGCTTTTGACCGCTATGTAGCCATATCCAATCCTCTCCGATACACTGCCATCCTGAACAGTTCTACCATTATGAAAATGTCTGTAGGGTTTGTGTTGCGGGCCATCATTGTCCTCATCCCAGCTCCTGTCCTCGTTAAGCAACTCAAATTTTGTGAGGCCAATGTGCTTTCCCATTCCTACTGCCTACACCCAGATATTATTAAGCTTTCCTGCTCTGACCATCTTGTTAGCAGCTTCTTAGGACTCACTGTTATTATCATAACATTTGGAGTTGATTCTGTGCTTATCCTGCTCTCCTATGTGAAGATTCTGACCACAGTCCTGGGTATTGCCTCCCCGGAAGAAAGAGTTAAGGCCCTTAACACCTGTGTTTCCCATATCTGTGCCGTGTTACTGGTTTACATCCCCATGTTGGGAGTGTCTATAATTCACCGCTTTGGAAAATGTGTCCCACATGTGGTTCATATTATCATGGGCTATGTCTACTTGCTGTTGCCTCCTGTGCTCAATCCCATTGTCTACTGCATCAAGGCCCGTGAAATACGCACTCATTTCCTGGATATTTCCAGGAAAATACTGAAAAATGTATCTTGATTAGGGCTTAGAGTTATCCATTATTGATTCTGAGACCTACTTTCAGTATACAGTACCTCTACTAAACAACAAAATATAAAGAAACGTTCAGGTCAAGAAAATATATTTATCCATTAAATCTGCATATATATGACCCAATAAAATCTGGGAAGGAAAAAGAAAAAGCTATGCTAAAAAAGATAATATCTAATACTATACACTCTGTGCTATAGAATCAGTAATTCTCCAAACGTCAATACTCTAACAAAACTTTTTGTATTAATCTGGTTCTAAACAAAGATACCCACAACTGATAAAATACTACTCTAAATCTCATAGCAATAGTTAAAACCCTTCCTTAATTTGATTAAATATGAACTTGACATATGTCTCTTTTCAAGTATGAAATGTTCTCTGTCAACTTGGCTGCAAGATCTCTAAAGGAAGGAGAAACAAAGTCACTATCCACTAAATTTGTATTATGAAAATTACTATCATTCATTCAACAGATGAATTTCTTTTACTAGCTCCAGACACATAAAAAACACTGGGACAGTGCAATGTGAATAAAATAGGCAAAATCACCACTTTATTAATGTTATATTAAATTCAATTAGGAAAATATGTTGGAATTAAGTACCAATAGCAAAGGAACCTTGTCTTTTTGCTGGCTATTAATGAACATGGTATCTGGGTTCACCTAAGAAATCAACAAATACCTTGGAGTTGGTCTGATCAGGGTCAAGCTTGTGATATCTGAGATTCATCCAGATCTTGGCAGAGATCTCTTTCTGTAATGGTGCTATAACTTCCTCTTTTACATAGTGCTTTTCCGTCCTCACTTATTAAATGCTTAGGCTGTATTAGATTACCTAGCCCCAAAGACAAAGAAACATGGTTTGCTAGGTATAAAGGAGATTTAGGAAAAGCCAAAATTGCATTTTTCTAACTGCTTATTATATAGTAGCACACTTTGCTAAGTGCTTTGAATTTGTTACCTTGTTTAAATATGGCCAAAAAACAGATATGGTTTATCATACTCAATTTATAGAACAGGATATTAAGTCTTAGAGTACAATTAGTTCTTTAGCATAGAACTATGATTGCCATACCTGTTTCTCCATTACAAAGTTTACTCTCTTTACACAAAAACATGCTCAAACTATAACCAAATCTTCATTACACTCTTTCAGTCAGTGCCCAAGCCAGGTATGTTTTTTTCTATGTATCTACTTAAAATAAAATTCCTCATACAATTAAAAAAAAATATTTGGAAAACCAAAGTTCAATTAATGTTTAATGAAACTGAAATTTACATATGATGATATATGGCTATAATTCAGATGTGTTTCCCAGTTAAAAACATGGTCTTGTAAGCACCTTAAACTTTTTTAAAAGTGGAAATTAACATATAATAACCACATTTTCAAGATGTTACAGTTGGAGAAGGAACAAAGACAGATAAAAGTAGATGGAAGGAAATAATGAAAATAATTCTAGAAAATAGTGATTTAGAAATTTTATACTCTAGAATTAAAAAATCTGAAAGCACTTTTTGAGATCGTTGTTTTAGAAGGCAAATAGCCAGCCATAAGCAGGGAGAAGGAGGAGGACTTCGGTAGGATGCCTGCTTACATTCCACACATTCTATGCAAGCTGTTCTGTGGAATGTAGAGTGAGATTATAGAAAACAAACTGGCCCAAACTGGCTAGTTCCTATATGGAAAAGAAACTGAACTAATGTTCACCATCAAATTCATTAACATAGTAAAAATCACATCCCTCTGTCCTTAACATAGTAAAAATATCACACTTTCCTATGCCATGACAGTTCCATTGGGGACCAAATAAACTCAAAAGTCCCTCTGCCCGATATGAGGGTGGAGAAGGCCTGAACTCCAGAAAGACTCTACCTATTTCCTTTGAAACCTAACCCCACCTAATGAATATTCATCTCCCTTCATATAAAAAAGACTCCTGTTGTTCCCTGTGTGATCCCCCTCTGGTTCTGCACCAGCCCCAACTTTGCAGGGTGTACTCTTATCTTTTTTTGAACTCTAAATATCCAAACAAACTCTTAATGATCAACATTTTTCCTGCCTCCAGTCTTGAATTCTTTCTCACAAGGAGAATGAGGACCCGTCTCCAGTAACAATCATTAGTACATTAGGCATACTGACATATGGCTAACAATGAAACCATTTTTCAAACTTGTGTATGTAACTTCAGAAGTACAGAGGCACTTGCTTTTGTTTATTTCTGCATGTTCAGTGCTAGAAATAGTTCACGGTTGGATAGGACACCGGAAGCACAAGAAACAAAAAAATAAACGAGTAAATTGAACATACAAATTAAAACACTTGTGTATCAACTAATGCTATCAAAAAAGTGAACAGGTAACCCAAAAAATGGGAGAAAACATTTGCAATACATATAACTTAAAAGAGCTTAATATCCAGAATATATAAAAACTTCCTGCAGCTTAACAACAAAACAAGTTGCCAATTAAAAATAGGTAAAAGATTTGAACAGGCATTTCTCTATAGAAGATATCAAATAGACAATAAGCACATGAAAAGATGCTTAACTACATTAATCACTTGGGAAATGCAAATCAAAACTACAATTAGATACCACCTTACACTTATTAGACGGCTATTTAAAAAAATGGAAAATAACAATGTTGATAAGATTATAGAGAAATTTAAAATCTTGTTCATTGCTGGTGGGATTGTAAAATAGTGCAACTGCTATGGAAAACACATGGCAATCCTTCAAAAATGTAAAAATAGAATGAATATATGATCCAGCAAATTCACTTCTGGATACATATTCAAAGAACTGAAAACAGGTATTGGAGAAGATATTGCATGTCAACTTTCATTACAGCATTATTCATTACTGTTAAAAAGGTAGACAAAAACTAAGTGTCCTCAACAGGTTAATAATAAAGGAAATTGATATATGCATATACTGTAAAATTATTCAACCATGTAAAAGAATGAAGATCTGATACATGCTACAGTACTGATCAATCTTTTAGACATTATACTAAGCAAATCAGACTCAAAAAGACAAATATTGTAAGAATTCATATACATGAAGTATCTAGAATTGATAAATTCATAGAGATAGAGAGTAGATTAGAGGTTACAAAAGGGTGGGAGGGGGAGGATAAAGGGGCTTATTACTTAATGGTTACAGAGATTCTCTTTGGAGTAATGACATAATTTGGAAGTTGCTAGTGATGATAATTGCAAACATTGTGAATACAGTTATTTGCTGATGATATGATCTTACATATAGAAAATCCTAAAGACTCAACCAAAAAAAAATGTTGAAACTATTCAAAGAATTCTGGATAATTGCAGGATATAAAACGAACAAACAGAAATCAGTTGCATTTCAATATGCTAATAAATACCTGAAAAAGAAATAAAGAAAGCTACTCCATTTACAATAGCACCAAAAACAGTAAAAATACTTGGGACTAAATTTAACCAAGGAAGTAAAAGGTCTGTACAATGAAAGCTGTAAGATTTTGTTGAAAGAAACTGAAGAAAATACAAGCAAGAGAAAAGATACTCCATGTTCTTGGATTGGAAGAATTATTATGTGACATTTTTCACACACACACACACAAATATCCTAAAATTTGTATGTTATGACAAAAGACTGTGAATAGCCAAAGCAATACTGAGAAAGAATAACAAAGCCAGATGCATCACACTGATTTCTGACTATATTGCAAAGTTATAGTAATCAAAACAGTATGGCCCCATCATGAAGACAGAGACATAAACCAGTGGAACAGAATAGAGAGCCCAGAAATAAACCCCCAGATATAGGTCAATGATATCTGACAAGAAAGTAAAGAATACTCAATGGGGAAAGGAAAGTCTTCAGTTTCCCAGATGGAGAAACCGGACAACTGCAGAAAAGTAAAATTGCATGTCTATCTTACACTGTTCACAAAAATTAACTCAAAATGATTAAACTTAAACATGAGATCTGATACCATAAAACTAGAAGAAAACATAGGGAAGAAACTCCTTGACATGTGTCTTGGCAATGACTTTTTGGATTAAAACAACATAGTCACAAGCAACATGCAAAAATCAACAAGTGGGACTACATCAAACTAAAAAGCTTCTTCACATCAAAAAGGATAAATTGAGAGAGCAACCTACAGAAAGGGAAAATATATTTGTAAATCATATATCAGATAAGGGGTTAATATCCAAAATACATATCCATACAAATGAAAAAAAATTAGGCAGAGGAATTGAACATTCTTCCAAAGAAGGCATTCACAAATGGCCAAAGGTTACATTGAAAGATGTTCCACAAAACTAATCTAAAGGGAAATGTAAATCGAAACCACAATGAGATATCACCTAACACCTGTCAGAATGGCTGTCTTCAAGAAGACAAGATAAAACAAGTGCTGGCCAGGATGTGGAGAAAAGGGAACTCTTCTGCACTTTTGGTGTGAATGCCAACTGATTCAGCCACTATGGAAAACAGTATTGAGGTTTCTGATAAAATTAAAAATAGAACTACCAGATGATCCAGCAATTCTACTTCTTGGTATATATCCAAAGGAAATGAAAGCAGAGTATCAAGAAGATATCTGCACACGCATGTTTACTGCAGCATTATTCACAATAGCTTATGTTAACAACCTAAATGTCTGTCAATGGATGCATGTGTGATATGTACATACATGCATATACAAGGGATATTATTCAGCCATGAAAAGAAGGAAATCCTGCCATTTGCAACAACATGGATGGACCATGAGGTAATCGTGGTTAATTAAATAAGTCAGGCTGAGAAAGACGAGTATCATATGATATCATTTATATGTGGAATCTTAATAAGCCAAACTCATAGAAACAGAGAGTAGAATGGTGATTTTCACTGGCTGGGAGCTGGGCAAATTGGGGACATATGGTTAAAAGGTACAAACTTGCAACTAGGAAGATGAACAAGTCCTGGAGATCTAAGGCACAGCACAGTAATTACAGTCAATGACACTGTATTGTACAGTTTAAAATTGCTGAGAGTACATCTTAAATGTTCTTACCACAAAAAAAACAAATGATAATTGTGCAACAATAAAGGTGTTAGCTAAAGCTATGGTGGTAATCATATTGCAATATATGAATATATCAAATCAAAAAGTTGTGCACCTTAAAATTCAGTGTTACATATAAATTACAACTCAATTAAAAAAAATATTTCCCTTCATTCCGTTTTGTGAATATACATTAGAAAACATAAACCTAAGTTCTTTCTCCATCTCTTTGAAGTTTTTTATTTGTATATGATTGTAGATAACCTTCTTAGGCCTATAGCAGTTTCTCAGTTTCCTTGTTTTGATAACCTGAGTTTTGAGTTCTACTTAGATACTCTTAGAATGTTCTTCAGTTTGGTACTGTGTGATGTTTTTTCTCATGAAGGGGAACAACCACGGTAAAGTGCCATTCTCATCACATCATATTAAAGGGACATACTATCTACATGACTTATTCCTGGTGATATTAGCTTTGGTCATCTGGCCAAGATAGTGTTTGTGAGAAGAGTCCAATGTAAATTGACTATTTTATGCCTCCTTATCACTCTACTTTTTAGAAGAAATAATGCTAACTGCAGCCAATATTCAAAGGATGGGGAAGAATATTTGTATGTGTGTCAGCTTAACTTACAAATACAAATTCACAGCAGATTAATGAATAAATAGAAAAATAGAACATAATAGAAAATATAATAAATAAATCTCATATAACCCTAAATCATAGACCTTTAATTGAGGAAGTTTGGTTGTATTTAGAGGCCTTTTCATCATCTGACAAGAAGAGTGTATCTCTTAAATGATTCTATAATGTGTCCAAGGGAGAAAGCTAAGAAAAAGAAAAAAAATCTCCATATTGGAGAACATTATGTTATTGTTGTTTTCCATATTTCATCTTTCAGTAAAGAATTTTTAAAAAATCATTACTAACTAAAATCCATACTTCATTAAAATTTTCTTAGTTTTTACCTAATGTCCTCCATTCTAGGATCCAATCCCAGGTACCTTACTAAAATTAGTTATCAGGTTTGTTCAGGTTCTTCCTGACTATAAGAGTTTCTCAAACTTTCCTTGTGTTTGATAACTTTGTCAGTTTAAGAATACCAATCATATATTTTATAGCTTTCCCCCCAAATGCTATATTAGTTTCCTAGTGTTATCAATATGGAGAACTGCAAGCTGAGTGGCTTAAAACAGCAGAAATTTATTCTCTCACAGTTCTTGAGGCTAGAAGGTCAAAATCAAAGTGTCAGCAGGACCATTATCCCTCTGAAAGCTCTAGGAAAGAATATACCTTTGCCTCTTCCTAGTTTCTGGTTGTTGCCAGCAATCCCTGGCATACAGACTAATCCAGGCAATCTCTGTCTCTTTCATACGGCGTTTTCTTCTGTGTATGTCTGTATCTTCATATCATCTTATAGTCACTAGTCATGGGATTTAGAGTCCACCTTGATCCTGTATGACTGCACCTTGACTTGATTATATTTACAGTAACCGTATGTCAAAGTAAAGTCACATTCACGGGGACCAAGGGTTAGTAATTCAACATGTCATTTTGGGGGACACAATTCAACCTATAATAGTTAAGATCTGTCAGATATTTTTTCCAGGATTAAATTAGGGTCTTTTGAGAAGACAACAGAGACCCAGTGCCATTCGCATCACATTTTATCAATTATATTTACTATCAGCATAACATCAGTGTTGAAATTAACTTTGATCACCTGGCTGAAGCAGTGTCATGATCCTCCACTAGAAAGTTACTCTTCCCCTTTTTTTTATACTATATTCCTTATAAGAAAATTGCTGTGCGCACAACCCACACTTGAAGAGTGGGGAGTTATTTGCCACATCCCGGGCGTAAAGTATCTAAATTTATGTTATTTAGATTTCTACATGAGACTTATTTTTTCACCTTATTTATTTACTTCCTTATTTATATCTGAATAGATTTGTGGATATATTTTATATTTTGGGTTACAGTGCAATAGCAATTTATTTTCTTGCTCAAATTGTTCTGTGTTAATCCACTGGGACCCTCTCCAGTTGGTTCCTGTGTTTCTAACATACCAGTTAGGTAGAAAGACAGGCATGAGGGGCTGAGGGAAAGGGAAGATAAAGTTCAAGGAAAAATTGCCCAAGCCCCCAGGTAGGAAGTCCCCTGTGAAGACAACAAAGGCTTTGCAGGGAGATAACTTATTGCCTATAGGGACTAGGCCAAACTGGTCCCTACCAGGTCCCAATGTGGCGCAATAGAACAGAACTAAGAACTACCCAAAACACGCCTCATCATAGGAAAGGACATGTGCACTGAGAGGGATGGCTATACAGGTGGACCCATCAATCAGATAATCCCACCTTGTCAATCAAAGAGGAGCCTCCTAGCCAGGATGCAATAAATAGGACTTCCACTTAACGGACTGAGGTCTTTGTCTACCTTGACTCTGGCCCAATCTTCCCTTGCAATGTTTTCAAATAAAACTTCACTCTGCTTCACTGTTATATGTCTGCCTTTCACTTCTTTTTTGCAGTGGGGACAAGGACAGAACAAATGCAACCCAAAACAACTCCACCATTTCATGTGTGTATTCTTTTTCTAGAACTTACTCAGTTTCCAGCATTGTAAGATGTTCCAGGGCTTTTCTTGAATATTTCCTGTCCCAATGCTAGAATGAGTCATATCTCCAATGAGCGCTCATTCTCTTTATCAGAAAATTTTATTAGAAAACAAGATTTAGGGGCTAGGCGTATTCTCTTCTACTAGGATGACATACCTCTAGGGCCTAATAGTAAACAGTGGAAGGAAATATGTGTGTATACTAATTTAGGTATATACATATAACCATATTTTATATATAACCATGTATATCTATATTAAACTGGACATATGCTTACACTGATATCTCCAAATTTATTCCACTCCAATACTATGCTGTTTAACAAATGCAGGTTTATGGTAAGACTCAAAATTAGGTATTGTGTAACCCACAATTTTTTATTTTATTGGTTATTCTAGGTCTCTTGCCTTTCCATTTAAACATTAAAATCAGTTTGTAGACAAATAGTTTATTGGGATTTTGACTGAGACTTCACTGCATCAACTGATCAAGTTCTGAAGAACTGACATCTTAGCAACATTGAATATTCTAATCCATAAATATGGAGTATTTATGAATTTATTCACATCCTTTTTGAATTTCTATCATCAAAATATTTTGTAGTTTTTTGTATTCAGATCCTTCTCACATTTTGTTCTACTCACATCTATTTAATTTTTTGATATTATTGTAAGTGTCCCTATTTTCTTTTTTAATATTAAAGTCTAATTATTCATTGTTGGTTTATAGGAAACTAACTAATTTTATATTGCTCTTTCACTCTGAGACCTCGCTTTACTGACTTATTAGTTCCATGAAGTTTTACTGCCTCTTTAAGATTGTATACATAGGCAATTATGTTATATTATGAATAAATAAAAAGTTATTTTTTTCTATATCTACAATCTGAATATTCTTTTATTCTTTCTCTTGCTTTGATTCAATACACTCTTAATCAAAATTCCAATAGACTTTTTTTTGACAAATACTTCTGGGAATGGCCCCAAAATGCATGCTTAAATTCCATGGTAGTCTATAGAAAAAAAAAAAGTTAAAATGTAGTTTATTAAGCATCCCATCAGTTTCAAATTTGTAAAGAAAGTTTTTAAAGCAAGCATATAGAAAAAAATGGAGTCAATGGAGTCAACACACTGTGGATAAACAATAGCTTGAAAGAGTTCTTTCCTCATTATAAATATGCCAATTGAAAACTAAAGTAATAGCATAAAAACACCTAATAAATATTCCACAGTATACAGAAAGTGAAAAATTATTCAAAATGTCAGAAAATAACCTGTTTACAAATTACCTACTAAGAAATATTAACACAACCATTCTTGGAAAATAATATGTTAGTTTAATGTCAAAGAAATATAATTTTAAAATAATGAAATCACTGTGCATTTATATGAGAAAAGTTTTAAGGCCCTTATATTAGTAAGATATAAAAAAGTTATAAAGGGAATGTTAAAATAAATATTATTTTAACCACCATTATATCTATGATATGCCAAGTTTCGGGTAGGAGGGCTTTTAATAGTTCTTCTTTAGTGATTATTTTTAATTGAAAATATTTATTGCAAATATATTTGTTACTGCCAGTGGAAGTCTTTTGAGGCAAGATAGTTGGATTTCACTAAAAAGACAAAGTAACAAATAAAAGGAGAGCTCTTGAGAGGCAAGAAAACAATTCTAAAGAAAAAAAGAAATCCTACCTAATCTGGAGGCTCTGCAGATTATTTAGGGTATTTTCAGTATCCTGGAGAAAGATTCCAGATCTTTGTTGGTATCTCCAAACTGGCAACTTAGCAGCACTTCAAAGGCTATTCCATCACTGCATTAGGCTGCAACATCTGGATCGTGTGATGTGTAAGACTAGAGCGTGCCAGGACCATGGACCCTCAGCTGGACCTCCATTGGTATAGTTTATTGAATGTGATTATTTTTAAGATCTGTTTTGGTGGATCAATTACTTTGTAAACCTTCAGTTAGTTTTTCTGGCAGAGATCCTGCAGGCAGAGAAGGTAATCCCATATAGAAACTGACTGAATTTGTGTCATTCCGATTCTGATGGATTAGTGACCCCTCAGGGTGAAAGAGGTCCAATGTAAGTAACTTGCCACTAAGTGACTGGTTGGTTTCCTCAAGGGCTGAAATCATATCAGCTCTGTTTCTGGAAGGCTGAACATTCAGCAACAGCTATGAGTAGAGCAGCCTTGGTGTGTGGGACTCCATGCAGCTGGAGCCATGCAAAACTTCCATCGCTACCCCCATGTCTACTGCACACAACCAGCATTTGTTCCAGCACTGGGGTAACAATGACAGGATAATTTCTGGCCAAGCCATTCTATCTAATTGGTTGTTTCATGTTTCTTCCATTCTTAATGCTCTCTGGTGCACATTAACAGGAAACACAAACATCTTTATACTTGTGTCCTCTCCTCTGGATCAGCTACATGTCTGCTCCAGATATCCTTTCTCCAATATTCCATCATTTCTTCATCCAGTTTTCTGACCAGTTTAGTCTTTCACAACTTCCTAAAAGTTTGTATTCCTACCTCAGATCACTTCTTTTTTAACACAAAATCAGATACACCGCTTGAGGCTATAAATATTGGGTATGTTTGCCTTAGCTAAGTTCCACAGTAGTGAAGGGAAATCAGGTGTATTTCCCTTCACTACTGTCTACCAGGGACACTCTTGAGTGGTACTGTGATGTAGAGACTGTCCGTTTGGAGGGTGCGCTGATATACTCACTCATATGTCAAGTGTGACTTGCTTCCTTTCCCCTCAGCTGGGCATAAGAAAGCTTCAAGACACAATAGGTGTGACTTGAGGGAGAACTGACAGTACAAGAGTGAGAGGTGACATGGGGGCCTCAGACTCTGGCTTATGGAGATTACTTATGCCTTCTGGCCCTGATTGTACCTGATCCAAAGTGCACGATTTCCATCTTACAGTGAACCGTGATGAGCCATGTGATTTTACTGATCTAACAGAATTTATGGCAGTCTAGCCACACAGTCATATTTTGTTCCATGGTCAAGTGTTCTGTACCTCTGTACCTAGCAGGATCAAATAAAATCACAAAAAATTTTTTTGTCAGTTTTTTTCATATTATAGTAACTCCTGGTTGGCTAAGGATTACTATTTCTGATCTCTTCCAGGTTAGCTTAGACATTTCTTCAAATGATGCAGAAAATAGTGTCTATTTTGAAAATAAAGTACATGGAAGGGAAGATTCTTTCACTTTTTGCAATGGACAAAATAAGGCTCTCTGTGACTCACTGTGATAGAGGGAAGACAGAAAAATTTCAGTAAAAGATTTCAAGAAGTTGGTAACAGAAATACAAGGTGGAAAATTTGTTTCCCTACTACTGTAAAAAGATACTAGAAGAGTAGAACTAGAATCATAGCAAGAAATAAGTAAGTGATGCCAGAGCATCTGAACAACCTTTCCAACCCATTCTCTACAGTTACATTAAAGAGCACATATAAACACAACCTTTGCTGACTCCGCTAAGAATGTTAAAAACGCATACATTTCTGCAGTAGAACTCATTGAAAACTGTTAAATACTATTATTATCTAAAAGTCCAGCAATATACAGGAAGAAGTTCCCAGGCTGGATGTAGTAAGTAAGAAGGGCAATGTGGTTTCCTGCAGGTTGGAAAATGTTTCCTGCGGCAAACTTTGCCTCCTATTCTAGGTCCTCGCTAGGCTGGCAACAGCAGGGGAAAGGCTGTGCATAGAGTTGGGGATCGCATGCGCCTCCTGTAGCTCAACCCCCTTCCTCAGGTTGGCTTCAGAGATAACCAGATCCCCTGCCATGGGCACAGTTGAGGTGTGTGGCACGCTCAGAGCTGACTTAGGAGTGGGAATTCAGAACTCACATTCCCTATCTTCCTTGTCTCCTATTTCCTCTCACCCATTTTCCAGATGTTTAGTCCCTTGCATGTGCTTGGAATATACTGATAGCATAGCTATGTGTCCTTATTCCCACAATGGAACACTGCTGAGAGAAAGTTTAAACTGCAAGTCATGGCAAGCAAGGATCTAGGCCACAGCCTGTGATATATACAAAGAGCTCAGCAAAGGACTGCTTTTGGAGAAAACCTAGTGTACCTCACTAGAAGGAGATTCAAAACTCATTCACTGAGCCCTGCGCCTTGCGTGCCTTCTCCTCCCTTTACCATGGATTATAGACGGTGAAAATTACGGGAACAATCTGGACGCTCCTGGCAGAGAAAGCTCTAAGAAAGGTGACCAGAAAGGGGAATCTAGGGAGAGAGGTGGCTGTCACAGAGGTGAGAGGGAAAAGACGGTGTGTGGACCGAAAGAGGGGAGGCTAGAGAGTGACAGCAGACACTGGCCAGGGCTGGAGGAGGACAGCGGGCCAGAGCCAGCAGCCGCGAGCTCAGGAATAACCACACCGAGGACCAGGGGTGACAGTCCAGAGCTGGATCCAATGACGCAGTGAGGGGCGGGAATGGGCCACATGGGTAGCGGTGTTGTACCCCGTTTTCTTGAGTCCCCCATGTGGAGTCGCAGTCACCAAGCTCAGTCGCGAGATGCAAGAGCAAAATAAGTCCTTATTGCTAGTTCGAACTAGGGTCTCAGCAGCCTGTCAGAACAAAGGACACAATCTGAGACCCCGAACAAAGTTCCCTTTTTGCTTTTATACTTTTGGAATGTGGCAGATGCAGCAAAAACGGTTAGCAGATGTGGCAAAAACAGTTAGGGGCCTTCCCAGGTTTATTATAACTTTTAAGCTCATTGGTGATTATTTCTAGCTTGTTATTTAACCAGGAACGGGGTACTTCCTCTTTCTTATTTTGCTTAGGACTGGGGTTTTAATACAAAATGGAGTTAGTTAGGCTAAGCTTCACAAAATGGAGTGAGTTAGGTCAAGTTAACTTTCTGGGGGTCTCACAGCGAGAATAGGAGGATCAGCCAGGGAGGGGCTGGCTCAGACAGTGGGCAGAAAGGATCCACTTGTTAGCTTCGTTTCCCCTCCTTACCACCCTCACTTGCCTGCACAACCTGGCGCACTGCCACCGCCGCCACGTTGCGGGCCGTCTCTTCCTGTCTCCCCGCACCTGCACCTCTCAAGACTTTACAGAAGCCCCGCCACTGCCAGGCCACGCCCCCTACCCTACCACGCCACATTGGTGGAAAGGACCTTTCCCCTAGCCAATCATCGTTCTAGTATCTGATTCCTGCCCACCTCAGCAAATTGTGTGGGCTGAGGCAGGAAGAAACCCATGCTTTGGTTTCTTCACGTCAAACACAGCCCTAAACTGGAGACCGGATTGGCCACAGGTGTACCTGCAGCCCTGGGTTTGTTAGTTTTTATGGTGTATAAAATCTGCTGCACATGGCATGGCTTTGCTCTAAAACTCTATAGGTGTATAACCTGATTTTCTTATTGGGACTAAATTCTACATGATATCTTTCCACCACTAATATAGTAAGACTATAGAGACTGACCGTTTGTACAGATCAAACTGTTGGGCTATGTACACTGCAGCCAACTCTTCATAATTCTTAACTGCTTCATAATTCTGCAGCTCTAACTCAAAGCTTAAAGTCTTTCCTGTCACTTGATAAATGGTTTGGAGATGTAATGTGCGAAAATATGTTGTCTCTTGTACATGAAAAGGTATATACTACTAATTGTGCTTCATTTTTTGTGGTGGGAGGTATGAAATGCAAACATTCATCTTCTATTTGGGAACATGTCTGAGACCAACCCCCTCTTCAAAAATTCACTGCTGAGCTAGGTCACTTAATATTCATAAGGTTTATTTCCCACTCTTTAGAACACGTGTTCTATTTACCAAGGCCTCCAACAAACTTTCCATTTATGGCTTAACTAGTCATATTAAAGTTCTCCAGAATGTGTCAATGGTCCAGTGTCCTTTGAGCTGTATCAGGATAGCAGGAGAGTTAACAAAGTCCTGGGCATGACTGTATTTGTATGCTGTTTTTGTTATGGTGGTTCCATGTGAGTGTGAACTGTTTATGAACTTCCTTCCTTCATAGAAGTAGAACAAAATTCATCTGCCCCAGATCAATGTCCATATGTCATGTACTTGAGGAATCCAGCCAAAAAAAAAACACAACCGCACACCATTAACTGGTTGTTTTCAGTAGTCCAATCACCCTCTGTCCATGTCCATGCTTTGCTTAAACAAAGAGAAAACATTTAGTTATATCAGACCAGTAAATTAAATAAGGATATGAAAGGAGGAATCACCTCTGCAACCTTTAAATTTTTAATGGTTGCATTGATCTCTACTACTTCCGTCAAGAAACAATATTGATTTTATTTACTATCTAGAGGGGAGGGACAGTTGGAAAGTCTCCTATTTAGCCTCCTCTTTTATAATAGCTCTTACTCACTGGCCAGGAAATGAATGTGAAGTTTCTGTTAATTACTGTGTATTTCCTTTTCTATTATGTTTTTGGGAAGCAGCTAAATAATTACTAAAGTTTGTCAATCCACCATGAATCAAAGTTAAAACTGGCCTCAACTTTAACATTTACCCCATTTTTCTCTTGTTATAGTAAGAAGATATGATGATGTTTGAGAGTTTTTGGTATTATGTCAATTCAGAATATGAATCCAAATATCTTTGTAATGTGACTCCTTTTAAGTAGTGGGAGGTTTATTTTCAAACGTACTTCCAATACTGTTGCAATATTCTTCCTTTTAGTGATTTGGCTGTTCCTTTAATCAGTAGATTCTGGATTCTGGATCTGAAAACTGTTTCAAATTGGAAACTGAGCAGAGTATTGTGACATTTCTACTGAGGTAGCTGCCCTCAGCCTTCTGATGACCTATATACTTAGTTTGTTTTGGTTGTATAGAGAGAAATATCTTTCTTGGCTGACTTTTACTTGGCCCCTAGGAATGTCATGTTATATTGAAATTTTCATCTCTCTCTGCAGTAGTTCCCTTGGCCACTTATCTGGCCTCGATATTCATTACAAAAAGTCTTACCACCTTATTTCAGATGATTAAGTACTATCATCTTATCCTTGTTATTTTTGTATCTTGTTCTTCCCAGACCTGCTACCTTTGCCTACACTATGGAAGCCAGTCATCACAGGATTTCTCAGTACCTCTCTCATTAATTTATTCCTTCTGGCTACATTTAATAAAATGTCCTATTTTGCCTTTCATGGAACTTAGTTGGCTAGTGGTTTACTGGCATTTTACAGTGTGTCAATTCTATCATGCCCAGCTCTCTGAGCATTTTGACATACTTCTGTATCATGTGAGATGGCATTTCTAGCATTTTTATTTAATTTAGTGTAGATCATCATTTTTCTAGCTTACAAGAGCTAACCTAGCCACATATTAGCACATCTCCTAAGATTCTTGCAAAAACGTTAAATCGTATGTCATAGGGAATTGGTCCTTTATCAATAAACTTCCCCATCCAACATTTAATTCATTCCCCCCATTGTTGTTGTAATTTTGGGTTGTTTTTTTAAGCTAAGTTCTTTCAAAATTTTCAGCTATTCCGGCTCAGTATCTCCATTCTATGTCTCAGTGCTCTTCTTTTCCAAACAGAACCCTGACCTTCAGATGAAAGGTTTATGACACTTGAGAATTTCATCTCCACTGGAGCTTCACTACTCCTAAATCATCTCTGCTTTCCAAGTATAGTAGATGAGAGTTGATTACGTTATACCAAGGAGGTCCTCTGACTTTGCAGCTTCACCTTAAATTAGTGGTTAACAATGGCCTCATTTCATTGTCCTTCTACACTGCATCAGGGGCCCCAGCATAGTCTCACAATTCTGTGGCCGTAAGAATTTTGATTAATGTTTTTGATTGGTATAACCTACTCCAAATACATCGATTGCAACTCAGTCCTTCATCCATGTTGTTCCCAATACATTATTTTTCTAACCTCACTTAAACAACCTGAACTTTTATCTACTTCCAGGTTTTTTACTTACTCTTTCTTTTGCACAGATTTTTCTCTCCCGAAACTTTGAAAAAATGTTTCTGCTATATTTCAGATATCTGCTCAGAAGTAATCTGATCACATTATCTAAATAGTCATCCTCTGTTCCTTATCAAATTTTACCATGTAAAATTTCAGAATGTGAAATTATTTGCTCAGTTTATGTATTAATTTATTTTATTCAACTTCTCAAATGTTCACTCCCCTGAAGATACACACTGTATGAGGCAACGGCTTTTATACTTCAAATCAATCTTGTTCGTTAACTCATCTTCAGCACCTAATGTCATGGCTGAACCATGAAGGATTCTGGTATACATTCATTAAATGAATCTTCTTTAATCAAGCAGCTGGCTGAATTATTGTGTGCTTGGTAGCCTAGGCTCCTGAGTACTCCAGAATATGTGTTGTCATTGATACAGAAATAATTGAAGATACTTCATCGATATAAACTAAAATTCACATTATTAAAGAATTACCTATAGGAGTGGGGTCATGAGCCATAGGCAACACTTTCTTGAGTAGACCTGTTAGACTCACTGGAAACATAACTATAAAGATGATTTTAGGAACATGTCAATCAGTCCAGCTTTTTCTAACTTTTCCTCCTTCTTGAATCATTCTCTTTTCTATGTTCCCTGTAAATTTTCACTATTTGTCACCAGGATTAATGAAAATAGACATCTAAATGGTCAAATTATTTCTGGTTGACTCCTCTGGATTCCAACTGAAACACTAATGCTATATAATTTTTCTTAATTCCTAGCTTTAATTTTTCAAGCCCCCGATAAATAAGCTCCAATGGAGTGAAATCTTACACTTTTTTTAAATGTCAAAATTCTTTTCTGAAATTGTCAGTATCAGTATTTTAGTTTTACCACTCAGGAAACTGAAGCAGAGGGGTAACATAACTTGACGAGGACCAGCACAGCTCGTAAGTTGTTTTGGGATTCAAAACTGAACAGTATGGCTTGAGAGTTTAAACTGTCTTAAACACTACACTTTATTGCCTCTCTTAGAATTTTAGATGTACGAGTATATTCCATTCTAACCAAGATAATGTGAAATAGAGGTCAATATAATAAGTTTAGACAATTATAAATACAAGCACAGAGTTAACACTTTCCTTTCAAGGGAGAAGGTTGAAATCAGAGTAGTTAGCAAAAACAGCTTGTGTAGTGCCTGACACCTGACAACCCACTTGTTCAGAAAGAAGGAATGAAAAATACAAGAGAAAAAGTGGCATACTGTATAACTGCACCTATAGTTATACAGAGGTACTCTAGCTACAGAATAGATTGATAAAATATGCTACTATGGTCTAATGATCAAACTATTTTGGTCATCACCAGGAATAGTGTAGGTCTTAAAGAAACCATAATCTTTATAGTATATACCCCTAATGACTTATTCTACATCATATTCCATACAAGTGTGAGTCATTGTGCTTCAATAAAAGTAAGAAGAGGTGCAATATCACAGTCAAGAGTAGCTAGAAAGTTGAATTATAGGGAAATGCCAGAAAAGAATGTTTTTTCATTCTATAATATAGATTGGGAACAGGTAAGATTAGAGTATGTGAGAGCATCAAAGAATGGGACTGGGAGCTATAGATATCTTGAAAGAATCAACTAACTCAACTTGAACCACACTGAGGAAAAAGAAAAGGGAAAAATGGTAGGGTAATGTTGGATTTTATTATGTCTTCTGGAAGAGCATTTGTTGGAAGAGATATTATTTAGAAACTTTAAAATAATTCAAGCTAGACAAAGTGAAATAATATATCACAAATAAAATTCCAAGAAAGCCCCTGAAAGGCATATTTTGATGGTTTGTTCATCTGTCTGTTCAGATGACATTTTGCTAGAACCATCCTAACTTCCAGGGTTATAGACTTAAAATGCTTTCACATATTGTCCAGGAGATATAAACAATCCTGTTAATTGAGTCCTACAAATGTATGGTATCTTAGTGAAAGTCAGAAATAATGAGTTAATAAAAAACACCTCTGATAAAGCTGATAATATTGAACAATAGAATTGTCTTATAGGAACTAAAATGACAAATAAGATACATAATAGTGCAGGTATTACATTATTAGGCAAATATATTAAAAATGAACATCTAAGTCGGCCACCTCCTAAGTGAGTTTCCTGAGAACAAAATCTAGTCAATGTTAATTAATACTTTAAATATTACAAATAGAAGAGGTAGGGATTCAGGTTTCTAGAAAGAGAATTAATGTATTTTTATTTCTGTAAGTCAAAGAGACTTGTTAAGGAAAGAGTTGTAGAGTTGTTTTTTTCAGAATCTGTGAGGAGTCAAAACTTGGAGGAACCATTCTCTGATTCTCTTGGTTCTTATGCCATAGATCATTGGGTTCACCATGGGTGGAACAAGGAGGTAGATGTTAGCCACAAAGATATGAATATGAGGAGCCACATGGTGCCCAAACCTGTGAGTAAGGAAGGAGAAAAAGGCTGGAGTATAGGCCACTAGGATCACACACACATGGGATCCACAAGTGCCCAAGGTCTTGAGCCGAGCAGCCTTGGATGGAAGATGGAACACAGTGTAAAGGATGACAACATAAGAACAAAGGATTAATATGAAATCTAAACCTCCGGTAAGGAAGGCAGCAGTTAAGCTGTATGTTCTGTAGATTCTGGTCTCTGCACAAGCAAGCTTGATCAGTGCCATAAACTCACAGTAAGTGTGAGGGATGATATTCGTTCTACAGTAAGGAAGCCACCAAAGCATGAAGGGTTGAGGGCTGAAGAGCAAAGCCCCACGGAAGACAACAGCCAGTCCCAAGTTCTTGATGACTCTGTGTGTCAGGATGGTAGAATGTTTCAGAGGATTGCAGATTGCCACATACCGGTCAAAGGCCATGGCCAAGATAAACCCTGAGGCCATGCTGCATAGTGAGTGAATGAGAAATACTTGTACAAGGCATGCTTCAAAGTAGATCTCCCTGTCATGGAACCAAAAAATGCTGAGGATTTTGGGCAGAGCAGTAGTGGAGATAATCAAGTCAGCCACAGAGAGCATACAGAGGAAGAAGTACATAGGTTCATGCAGGTTGGAATCTGTTCTGATAATAAATAGAATAGAGAAATTTCCCAGGAGAGCACTCAGGTAAACGAGACAGAAGGGCACTGACAGCCAAGTGTGGACAGCCTCCATCCCTGGAATGCCAAGGAGAATAAAAGTACTGGGATGAAAATTGGTATTATTTGGCAATAGCATGATGAAAACTGTTGGCTTTGTTCAGTTCTGGAATAGTGTAGATTCTTTCATACTCATTTGTCCATTCATTCATTCATGTCTTTATTTATTAATTTATATAAAGTATTTGATGATGGTTTATACCTAAGGATGCAATGAACAAGTTAGCAATGAACCAATCACAAACTTTAGATATTAACATTCTAGTAGGGGAAAAACTAATGCAAATCAGTTACTAAATTCCCAAGTGATTAATGCAGTAAAAGTTGCTTGAGTAAACAGTTTTATGATATAATAGACAGAAGGTTTATTCCACTTGTCTGATGTGGAAGATTCATGGATAAGGTGCTTAATCTTAATTCTGAAGCATTCTAGACCTTTAAAATAAAGGGAAAATTAAAACTTATAGGAAGTGTACAAACAGCAGGCATCAGTGCCCCCACTGAGAAGATTAAAGAATTTTTTTTGTATGTGGGAGAAATTAGAATGTTTGTTTGAGATAAACTTTTTTCTATAACTGTCTTCTTGTGTTATAAAACAAATTGGTAAAACCATGTTTTTTATCATGTTTATTATCATGCCCTGTTAATTGATAAAATGAAGTTCCTATGTGTTATACATGTTGTAGTTGCCCACAAACATATCCTTTATATATGCCTCTGCATAACAAAATGTCTGAAACATTACACATCAATTAGTTAGCAGAGATTGAAAGTTGCACATCAAGGGATACAGAAGCAAAATACTGCTTCTTTATAACAATTTTTGGGAAAAAAGTTTTATAACAAACAGCATTGCTTTTCCTCTTTAAAAAAAGCAATGCTTTATGGATTCTCACTATTTCTAATATGTTTTGTTTTCATTTTTGTTCCCTTCAAACTACTTCCTAATATTTATTATGACTTCTTTAACCCATAGACTGTTATTCTTTTCCAAATATTTGGGGAGTTTTCAAAAGAAATTACTATTACATTTGAATTACAGCAGAACTCTAAATGTTTCACCCCAACTTATAATTCATTTGTCCTGAACTATTTGTAAAATATATTAAAATGGCAATGAAATTGTGGAATGAAGAAAATAGAGCACTCTTTCATTAATTTCACTTGAGTATGCATTATACCCCATCTAATTAGCATTTACTGGTAAATAATTTTAATGACGTATTTTAGATTATTTTTCCAAGGAATGAGAACCATAAGAGTGACAGCAAAAAGTTCTAAGTGAGGGCACATTCTGCTTCTTTCTCTTCAAACTAAACATAAATTAGGAGCCCACACTCTTATTGCAGGTAACTATTTCTAATTAGGACAATAATCATCTTGTCTCAATTAATATTCCATTCCTCGTTCAAACATTTCCTCTTTCCTCTCTCTTTTACAATGCAGAGTTCTGGAGGTTGCAGAATTTTGCAATTTGTAGGTTAATTGTGCCATGCTCACAAGTCCTGCTATTAACTCTGAGGACAGTTTACAGACCAAATATACAAGAAGAGTGACAGTGGTACACTGTACCCTTACAGAGATATAAATCAATACAAGAAAAAACAGCTGAGGTTACAGGAAGGAGAGAGCCTAAAAAAATAACTATAGATTATATCACCATTATTCTGATGTAACCAAAGAGATGATCAAGCAGAAAAGTCTCTCTCTGTTAGGAAATATATAGAAGGTGCATAACTTCCCAGAGTTGTGCTCCACAACATCTGTTTCAGATGTAGATCAGAGAACTTAAGAGGATTAATAGTCCTCTAGCCCAGAGGATGGCATGAGAGAAGAAATAAACATTTTGGAGTTGGCAGCCAAAAGCTCATGGGTAGAGCTTTCTCATTTGAAAAAAATAATAAGAGGAAAGACAAGAAAGGAAATCTAAAATTACTTCGTGATGAAATTGGAAATTGTGTCAATATATATAGTTAAAGATTTGTTTGAATAAAAATTTTACTTCAGCAAATGAAATAGAATTCTGGAAACTAGATATTAATATGTAATGGGTAAGTAAAGTGCATTGATGATTGTGCTATTAAATTTGCTCTTCAGAACAGCTCTTCAATGACAGAGTAAATCAAGCTCAAAGCCATACACCCTTATGAAATTATAAAATATGAGAACATATGTTATCTACCTGACATAATTCCAATCCTAAGCTTTGTAGAAGATTCATAGATTTCATTGCTCTTTTATTATATAAATAATAAAAAGAAATGTATAGTTTCAATTAAGAATTTTTAAATAACATTAATAATAATCCCTAGAAAAATAAGAGAAAGGAAATAGTCCAGAGGGAATAAAAAAGTTGGGATCAAGCAGAACCATAAAAAGATAAGGGCATGACATTTAAAAGAAGGCCAACCTGACAAAATTCTACCAAGTTTAAGAAAATTTACAGAGATAAAATTAAGCAAATTTAGAATTACAAACAGCAAACAAAATATTTACTGTGAATTTCTGAATATATTACACATTAAGGAATGACTTGCTCCATATAGTAAGCCCATTATCTCTTCTGCCAAAAGGATATTCTTCTGTGTAGAGATTTTCTTTCCATATTCACCAACCCTTGGACTTACTGTTTTTTGGTTTTCACTTTCTCCTGGAGACTTAGTGACTAATTCCTGAATTAGAAATTCAGATGGCCACAGAGTTTTTGCATAGAGTAAGATGTAATAAAGAGAAGGAGTCAGGCAGCCTGAATCCTATTTGGGACACTGTCATTTAGTCTATGAACTTACACTTGCTTGGAATTTCTTTTATTTTTGTCCCATTGCTGCTACAGGAACTGACTTTTCTATAGTAGAACACAAAGCTCCTGCTTCTCACTTCAGCAAAAAAGTGATCCATTCTTCACACATGACAAGTACAGACATGCCCTGAGCGTGCAGACCAGGAAAAGAGTAAACACACCATCCCTCTCTGCACCTGTGCTTCTTTCGGTATCACAGCCTAGAATTCCTCACCTTGAGGTTCTTGATTTTAAAAAGTCTTGAATAACTGACTTACCCTTGAGTCTGTTGTACATACCAAATTCTTTCGTGTGTATTTGCCCTAGGATTTGACTAAATGGGGCCCAGGGGTTGTTACTTTTATACCTCCTATTTTCACTGGCATGAGTTATCCTTAGAGAACTTCACCTGGATTGCATATGTTGCAATTGTCCTGGATGAAGAACCCAAAGCCTCCTGCTCCATACCTTGGGTGATGAAGGCAAACACTGACATTACCTGTCCTGTACTCCCAGAAGGTCCTGGCCTGTATTTATTATCATCTATTGCTTTTTCAGCTAACCTCAACGGTTTCATACTTCTAGAACCATAGCCTCCAAGGAGCCAAGAAAGTGGCCCAGGTGTGCATGGGCTCCCTGTGGATTCCAACTTACGCCAGAGCAGAGACTCTTGAACAGAAGGTAGCACCAAGTGCTCACAGTCATTGTCCCACCATTTTTATTAAAGATCCAAGAAGATGGGAAGAAAATATAATTTTTTCAGTGGAATCTGTTTCACTATAAAACTCTTTTCATTAGGACATATTACTTGGTCAAAAAGATAGGCTTCTTAGACTAACACATTTATAATCTCATTGGCTTTACATAATGATTTCTGACTTGGTTGAGTATACATAATTCTTAATTTCCTATTAGGAAATATAATGCAACAAAGACCTTTATCTTACTGCTTCAGTTTTCATAATTATAATTTTGATGGTCACAAATTAAATTTTTGTTCCATAATTCACTTAACCATTGTCATTTCTGGTATATGTGTTATTTTCATTTTTCTACTGATTAGGAAAAAAAATGATCAACTCTTTATGCAAGTATGGTAGGAACATAATAGAAATAAAAGAAAAAACCCTCAGAAAACCATGTACATCCCTTGCTCCAAACATTACCCTTCAGAGAAGCCTTATGTTCTCTTACTGCACCACTATGCACATGGAATTTTTTTCACATTCCTGCATTTAACTATGCATTAAACTAACTCTTTCCTGTGCACTGTGTAGAAGGGTAATATTCTAGGGATCTGGAATGTAATAAACAAAGCAGACAAGGTCTATGATGTTAAGAATATTTGGTGTAGTGGGAGAATCAATGATGAACAAATAAAAAACATAATATTTCAGGAAATAAAAAGTTCTTTGATGAAGCTAATAGGCTGATGTGATGGGAAATGACTACAGGTAGAAAGAACTAAGAAGATCATGGAAGAACCTCCATGAGAAGATAAAATTTGAAGTGAGATCCAAATGAAATGAATAAGCTAGTCATTCAAAGAATTGAGGAGGATTATTGCAAGAAAAAGATACCAGAACGTGATAGAAAGCGTATCTTCCATGCTGGGAAGAGAGTCTTGCTAAGTATTGAGGAGGAGAAAAAGGGTAGGATATTTGGAGCAACGTAAGCAAAAGGGAAGAGTGGTACTTGTGAAGGGTAAAGAATAGTACAGGCTGGGTCATTTAATACCTTATGGGTCAATGAAAAGAGCTTAAATTCAATCCAACTGCAACAGGAAACACTATTTTTCATCAGTTTGTAGCTTGGTCTCCTCTAGAGAGACTGATGAAGAGTTTCAAAACTGGAAACCAAGTCAAATCTAAGGCTATCTACAAAGACTAAGTTAAGAGGATGTCACATTTTCTAAGACAGCTAAAATATAAATAAAAATACATGAATGGTTTATGCTTATATTTTGGAGTTAAATTTATGAAAGGATTGTGAAGAACAAAAAGGAATCGAGGATGACTGCGAGGTTTGGGGCAGGAGCAATTGTATAATTGACTACTAGAATAAGCCAGGAGAGAAATAATAGCAATTTGGATTCTGATGATGGTTGCCAAGTTAAAATGAATTAAGATATTTGAGACCAGTTAAAAATAGAACCAACAGAGCTTGCTGTTGGACTGTACATAGGTGAGGAAGAAGAGGGCATCAATGAAGATACTTTATATCAGCTACTTCCTCACATGTTTCTCCATTTTCTTCTTCTCCCTAATACCTCTTTCCCGGTCTACCTTTATTTTCTGCATTTTATAGTGTTTCCTTTTATTACCACATTTATTCCTGTGGCTACAAACAGAATTTATGTGCTGATAATTTCCAAATCCCTATCACCAGCCCTGCCTTATATGCTGAAATAGAACCTCTCTACCTATCCAACAAGTTGACATCTACATCTGGGTATCAAATATGAATTTCAGTTGAATACTTTTAAAGAATTCGTGAATTCCCATATCCACCTATCCTATTCTTCCTCTAGTCTCCACATTCTCAGTAAGCTGCATGAAAACATGGCAAGATATACAAGAAAAAATAAAAGATTCAGGCATGTTTGAAGGTAATCCAGGAAAGATTTTTTTGTGTATGATAGATAAACCACACATACTATTTATTGAAAAATAATGAAATTGTTTATATAGAAAAATTCTGGGAGTTTTAATTCAAGGAAGATTTTTAAAAAAACTTAATTCTTTGTTTCTATTTGCTCTATCCTCTTACACAGTTTAAATTTTAAATTCCAATAGGAAATTAATGGACATTAACTTGACATTATCTTTTGCAGAGAAGTTTGCAATTTAGTGAAGCCTAACTTGCCTGTTTTGTCTTTCATGGATCATGCCTTTGGTGTACTAACCAAAAAGTCATGGCCATCACCATGGCCATACCCCACGTCATCTAGGTTTCTCCTATATTATCTTCTAGGAATTTTGTATTTTTGCATATTTAATTTAAGCTTATGATTCATTTTTGGTTAATTATTGTGGAAGTCTGCATCAAGATTCATTTTTTTAGTTCATATAGATACTCAGTTGTTCCAATATCATTGGTTGAAAAGACTCTCTTTGCTCCATTGTATTGCTTGTGCTCCTTTCTCAAAGATCAATTGACTATATTTATGGGGAATTTTTTTCTAGGCTAGCTATTCTGCTCCTTTAATTTACCAACATCATACTGTCTTGTACTTTAGCTTAATAGTAAGTTTTGAGATTGGGTAGAATCAGCCCTCCAATTTTGTTCTTCTCTTCCAATATTGTATTGGTTGCTTGGGGTCTTTTGCCTCTTCATGTAAATATAAGAATCAGTTCATCAATATCTTCAAGATAACTTCCAGAGATTTAGATTGAAATTGATTGAACCTATAGATCAGTTTGGGAAGAACTGACACATTGACAATATTAAGTCTTCCTATCCATGAACAGAAAGTATCTCTTCATTTATTTAATTCTTTTATTTTATTGATGAGAGTTCTTTGGTTTTTCTCTTACACAGTTCGTACAATTTTATTATAGTTATACGTAAGTATTTCATTCTTTTTGGAGCTAACATAAATTGTGTTTTTTCTTTTACTATCAAATTCCACTTGTTTATTTCTGGAATACAGGAAAATAATTGGCTTTTGTATGTCAACCATACAAAACTTTAAAAAAATATATTTTATTCCAACAGGATTCCTGGAATAGTTTCCAGAGTTTTTATCATGAACTCTGCAATAGAATTGGGGCTGCCTTAGGCTCCATAATATTTAATCTAATGAATGTATTAAATCTACAACTTTGTTCTTTATGACTTGGGTTTGGCTTACATAGAAATTCATGTATGGAAAATGGCATAATCTTCAGAAGCAGACACTAGAAATTGAAGGAAAGAGCATTTGCTCATTGTTATGGGATCTTCATTAAATTATTTTCTTCCTGTGAGTCTAAGACTCCTCACCTATGAACTGAAGCTAAAATGCCTACAGGGTTTCTGGCAAGGTATGCCTGACTCAAGGTGGATCAAAACAGTGTAGTTACAATTACTGATTATCCTATGGGTAAGAGAAAACTGTAAAGAGTTACAGTGAACTTGATTCTGACATATTGCAGCTTGTCAGATAATCATTCCAAGAATGGTTATCAGACTTTAAACACTGATCCTTAGTTTATCTGCATATAAATGTTTTGGGGGAGTTACTAATTTTTCTAATTGAGTACACTGATTACCCTTATCATTAGATATTTGCATTATACTCCTGGACATGCACCATTTCAAAAAGCTGAGAATTACCTTCTGGTTGGTAGGAAATAAGTGGAGGAAATATTTTGATTGTGTTTTACTAGGTTGTAAGTGATGAGAGAAAAATTCTGAATGAATTAAGGCAACTGGGTTATGGTTCTCCATCTGTGTCAAAAATAGACTCGGCTGGGACTATTTATCCAACCTTTAAACTAAGTTAGAAGGGATTGAAGGAGAGGTGACAGTGAGGAAAAAAGAGAAACATGAAGAGTAAGAACCTTGATAGATCAGAAAGTAGAGGGGATGGATCTAAGTCAGTGAAAAGGACTAATGTACAGAAATGCCAAAGATGTTAAAATTTATATGAGATGTGCACAGAGACTCTATAAAGATGCACTAGAAAATGAAGGAGGCAGTAGCTGAAGTGCTTGTAAGAGACGTTCTTACAGTCAGCCACCTACCTCCTTCCCTCAGGAAGGCTTCGTACTTCCCCCTATCCTTTCACCTACCACTCTTTTCCTTAATCTCTGCTGGCCACAGGTAGGGATCGACACTTAACACCTTGCTTACTGGCAGGGACACCAGGAAAAGTTGGCAACTATCCCCAGCATCCTTCTGAACTCCATTTGCTTCGGTGGGAGGGTTTGGTACAAGGCCACAGTCTCCAGAGTGAGAACTTTGCATGTCTTTGAACACCCTGGGGAGAGTGGGGGCTATAGATCTCAGAGATCTGAATTAACTCCTTTTTTAATAGAATGGGATTTGACCAGAAACATAACCCACGTCCTGATTCTGGACCCGGACTCCTAAAATTTAGGATTACTATACGTACAGAGGAAACTTATTTTTTAAGTCCTTAAATATTTTATTCCAACAGGATTCCTGGACTAGGTTCTGGACATTTTATCCTGAACTCCTCAACAGGGTTGGGACTGACTCAGGCTCCATAATATATAATCTAATGAATGTATTAATATGGGCATATCTCCTTAATAAACAACTACAAATTTGACCCTCTATTTAGTGTAAAATTTACTAAATTTCACTGTTGCAAGAAGTACATTATAATGTCCTAATAACTCAATATTTAGCATTATTACACTATTCTAAAGTGAAGAAATGCTACAGTTATGCATCATACTGAAACCTATGATCCCATTCCAGACAGAGGTCTCCTGTCAGTGATGGAAAGCAGAAAGTCCAAAGGGCAGAGACTAGTCATTTTGTTATCACTTGCCTGCTGAATACTTGTATAACCCATGTACAAATTGCCTTACCCTCTCAGGCTCAATTTTGATGCCTGAATTTTACTCACTTATCCACCAGTTTTTCATACAGTCCAATGAACTCTCAGCTTTTATTCTCCATCTTCTGTTTTCCTGAACCTTCTTTCTCTTTTCTATTCCCCAGGTTACTTACACTCAATCTTCAAGCCTCAACTACACATCACTTTCTCAGGTAAGTAATTTCTCAAATTCTCTGTCCTCAGTTAGAGTCTCCCATTAGCTTTCACTGCCCCTCCTTTTTTTCATGCTGATATCTATCATAATTGTAATGTAGATGTGCACTGAATAACTTTGTCTGGCTCACCGACTACACTAAAGACAAAGTACGCTTTCTGCTCTCTGGTGCTTCCCTGCACCTTAGTACTGTCTACACAGCATCTGGAACACTGGGGGTACTTCCTAATATTCTGAATGGATTTTTATACATGTTCCACAGACCTCAACCTCAATGTGTTCAGAGAAGACTTCAGTATCTCCTTGTGTAAACAATGCTCTTTCTTTGTTATTGTCTCACAGAATGACGCACCATCAACTTGATTTTACAAACCAGAAAGCTGACCATCAAGTATGAAAACACTCCTTGATCACCAGCCCACAATAGTTACTAAAGTGTGTGTTTATCTGAAATATCATTCATATCACTTAACTTAGTTCCATTCTCACAATCTTTGCCCTAAAAGAGGCCATCATCGGCTCTCAACTGTGTTTTTGCAAGACTTTCTCAACTCAACTCCTTTCTTACAGACATTATGAGGAACTTAAAGTACCATGAATAATGATGAAAAACTGTAAAATGAAAAGTTACATGCAATAAGGTCACATCTTCATAGAAGGGAAGAAATTAAGAACAAAATATTTGGAATTAAGGGATTATAATTATTTTTATTCCAAAATTTCTTTAATGGACTTGCATTAAGTCATTAATAGGGAAAAAGAACAGAGTGGAGGGAAGGCTCAGCATCATAATTTCAGCATCATAGCTATTCACCTAACCTCTAGGAGTGAGGAAAGCCAATTTCACTGTTTCGTATATTTTGATATAAAGATCATGAACTGAATAATTGGTATGTTCCCAAAATGTTAGGTGGAACTATGTCTAAATGGAAAGAAAATATTGATTAATGCTGCTTAACACAATTTTCATAGGGCAACCATGCTGCAAACATATACCAATAAAATGCAAAGACACTTATTGTTATGTCCATAATACCTATGGTTATCCTATAGCAACCTTCCAGAAACCTTTTCTAGAATACTATTAGCAAACAACTCCATTATGACTGTTGCATTAGAAAGCCTCTTAAGTTCTTCAACACTCTAGTCTTCAGAAAGAACAAACAGATAAATAAAACGATTCCAGTTTAATATTGTTGCACACATAGAAACAAACATAATTGTTTTGACCTTAAAAATTTTACTGAGAAAAATTAGGCTTGGGGTGGATTAATGATTGTGCATTGAGCATTGACTCCCCTATACAGAATTTTATTGTTGTTAACAACCATTTGATCAATAAATATGAGAGATGCTCTCACAAAAAAAAAAAAAATTACACACTTCCAATGGTAAAATAATAAGTAACCGGGATGCAATGAATATAGTCAAGATATTGTAACAGCTTGGTATGGTGATAGCTGGTACCTAGAATTGTCATGTATATAAATGTTGAATCACTATGTTGTACACCTGAAACTAATGTAATGTAATACTGTGTGTCAACTAACTACCCTTCAATAAAAAATAATTATCTACAAAAAAAAAAAAATTTTACTGAGAAAACCAAGGGTTTCACTATGTTTTCAGGGAAAACCACTTCTTCATCCTACTTCGGATCTGCTGGGTCTTTACACTGTAAATGATTGGATTCATCAGGGGTGGGAAGATGATGTATATATTGCCCATAAGGATATGGACCAAAGGTGAGAGAAGCTTTCCAAAGCGGTGGACCATGGTGAGGCCAATGATGGGAATAAAAAAAACCAGGACAGCACAGAGGTGGGAAACACAGGTCTGCAAAGACTTGAGTCTTTCCTCCCGGGATGCAATCGCCAGCACTGTATACAAGATGAAAACGTAGGAGATGAGAATAAGGACAGCATCCAACAACAAGGTGCATATCACCAGGGCCAGGGCATAGAAGCTGTTGAAGCGGATGTCGGAGCAGGCCAGCCGGAGCAGGTCCTGGTGCAGGCAGAAAGAGTGGGAGAGGATGTGAGGGCGGCAGTAATGGAAGAACTTCAAACGAATGACAGGAAGAATGGAGAAAGCGCTTCTCATCAGAATGGTCACCATGAGTTGAATGACTCTACTATTTGTCAGGATGGATGCATATCTCAGAGGATTGCAGATTGCTGTAAAGCGATCAAAGGCCATGGCAAGAAGGACTCCAGACTCTGTGCAGGAGAGTCCATGGACAAAATAAGTTTGGGCAATGCAGGCATCCAGACCAATCTCCTGGCTGAGCCCCCACAGGATGCCCAGCACGGTGTGCACTGTGGACAGCCCCATGCACAGGTCAGTGAGGGCCAGCATGGCCAGGAGGTAGAACATGGGCTGGTGCAGGCTCGGTTCAGTCCGGATCACATGCAGCACCAGGCAGTTTCCCAGGAAAACCATAGCGTAGATGCATGAGAAGGGAACTGAGAACCAGGCATAGTACTGGTCCAGGCCTGGGAAACCCATGAGAACGAACGCTGAGGAATTGATACTGGAAGCAGAGGAGGCCGCCGTGGACATCTGTAGGTAAATTTAAAGATAAGATAAATACTGATCCTCAGTCTCGGTTGAACTGTCTGCCGTCCCTGAGAACAGTCACAAATAGCACAACTGCTCCGAGCGGCACAGGCAGAGCTAAAGCAGGATTCCAGGGACGCCCAGCCCTGCAGAAGAAGCCACAGCACAGGTGGGTCCCCAGGGACTCTCCTTGGGGTCGGGCCTCACAGGTTAGAGAAGCGAATCAACGTCCTGTCCGTTTTAAGCAAATGAGACCATTAACTTCATTCCCCGTAGTCTCTCTGAGCCATTTGCACCGCGCGCACCAGGTGACAGAGACCAAAGTCACGGGGATCCCAAGGCTGCTGCTCAGGAAGCCCGGCCCGCTGTCTCCGGCTCCGTGCTCAGGGCACCGCCTCCACTGCTCAGGCTTATGAGGAAGGATGAGGGCATTGGTGGGAGCCGCTGGACCAGCCTCCCAGGAGGCCTCCACTCCCCGGGGAGGATGAGGCAAGTGGAGACTGCCTGGTGCCTCCAGGCTAGCCATTCCTGGTACTGTGAGGAAGGATAAATGGCATCATTTCCCCCAGAGTTCATGAATCTTTTCTAATCTTAGAGGTAGAGACTCACTGCACTGATGAAAATTCAATACTTCCTCAAATAGAGGGCAGGAGGCAAAGACCCAATGGGTAAATAAAGTTATCAGAATTCTGAAGAATTTAAGAAATCAGCCTGAAGTTAATAAATATGTGTACATAAGGCTTCTTTATTGTTTTCCTCTACATTTCCCCTTTATTTTTCACTGAATTCTTCAGTAAAGTGTTTTCATAACCCCGAAAACATATCTCCTGATAAGCATAATATAGTTTTGAAAAAATACTATTAAATTGAAACATACCATATTGCTAAAACATTCACATACTAATAATTATGCATATTTCATTATGTACTTATCCATGAAATACTAAAATATTTTCTCTTCATATGTGTTCACAGTGCCACATATTAAAATTATAGATAATTATTTCATTCAAATGTCATATTTTTTCCTTTTAGTCATTTTCAACAAATCTTTTATATGGAAAAATTTTAGTATAGCATTAAGACCACCTTTCCTGAAACATCTGAGGTTTAATTTTCTGTCTGATATTCCATTACTCACAAGTTCTTCAGAGTATGTTTCCTGTATAACTAAAATACAATAATGAAATTAAGATTGACACTTTACTACCATCATTTGCAGAATCCATATAAGTTTTTACTGATTGTAGCACTAATATAATGTACAGTAATAAAAGAATTCAGTTGAGAATCATGTGTGCATCCATGAACCTGTCTTGGCATTCCTGCCAGCGGCTCTTGGACTGGGTATAGATGAAAGGTTCCCTTAGAGTAATTGGCTTGTGGCTTCCTGTCCTTTGCTCACTCTATTCCTTTCCTATTCCTTTTAATACTATGACTTCTGTATTTTATGTATCTTATTTGAAGTAACACTTATAGGGCTTTAATGGAAATAACGTCTCCATCTTCTTGAGGGAAAACTCAGAAGATGCCGGCTCCCTCTCTCTGGTCAACCAGGCAGCTTTTGCTGACGCCTCCTGTGCCTTCAGGGCTCCTTTCTTCCTGTGTTCAGCAGCCCTGAAGGCATTTGCTCTTTCTTAATTCATCTGGAGGGAACTGGCTGAGAACACCCACATGAATGTATGTGTCTGAGGAAATACCCCAGTATCTGTATCACTCAAAGATGGTGCTTTTGTTTTGAAGTTGGGGAAATGGAATTATACTTGCCATAACCTGTAACTTCTTTAACAGGCTGACTGTAGTAAGTTTTGTCCTCTTCAAAAAAAGAATTCTAAAGACATTACTTTAATCATGACAGTCTCATCCCTCTGCTTTCTGTTTTGGGTCTAATAATGGCTAACAACCCCAAATCACACAATGTATGACAAGGAAATTCATGTTGAAATTAGATCTATAGTTATAATTAGAAACACTCTGTTTTTTGAATACCATTCCCATGGTCCCCAAGGTCTCCCTGCTGCCCAGCTTTCTGGCTGCAGAACACAAGCAAACTTGCCCATTAGACCAGGCGTGAAGTGCTAACAGCAGAAACAAATGATTCTAAAGTCACAATCTATCTTCTGCGCTCTATATCTACAACATCTAAACTTACTACATATACACACACACACACACACACACACACACATCATGAAGCTAAATTACATAAACAACATTTATCCCAATGTCAAGGCTATTGTTGGGGTGGCTCATTCACTCACTTACTCATTCATTTAAAAGCCTAGTACACTTTATCAGCAGATAAGTAATGAAAAGAGTGTACAGTATCTCTGTTCTCTTGGAACTTACAACCAAGCATGGAATATAATATAAAATAAATATAAAAATAAATACATGTAAGTATTCTAACAATGGAAACAGTGCATTAACATTGAAAATTTTAAACTAATTATAATTAAATGCCAAAATTAGAGTATTTTATAATCTAATTAAAGGAAGGGCATAAATAAGACTTGAGAAAAGAGGAAAATTATCTGAGGGATTCAAAATATTACAATACAGGATAGATATTTTTCACCACCACCAGTAGAATTACCTTGAAAATGTTTGACCAATTTCACCCTCTTTTTGTGTTTGTACTGGACTTCTTCCATGAAAGTAATCACCTTCCTCTACAATTTCTTCTGAAGTTCAGTGTCTTCTCATTATTATCTCCTCATCTTTATGTTTCCTAGAGATACTTTCTTATCAGTGAGCCTCTTTCTTTCTTTCTTTTTTTTTTTTTTGTAGATAATTATTTTTTATTGAAGGGTAGTTGACACACAGTATTACATTAGTTTCAGGTGTACAACACAGGGATTCAACATTTATATACATGATAATTCTAGCTACCAGCTATCACCATACAAAGTTGTTACAATATTTTGAATACATTCCTTATGCTATACATTACATCCCGGTTACTTATTTATTTTACAATTGGAAGTCTGTACTTTTTTTTTTTTTTTTTTTTGGTGAGGGCATCTCTCATATTTATTGATCAAATGGTTGTTAACAACAATAAAATTCTGTATAGGAGAGTCAATGCTCAATGCACAATCACTAATCCACCACAAGCCTAATTTTCATCAGTCTCCCATCTTCTGAAGCATAATGAACAAGTTCTTACATGGAGAACAAATTCTTACATAGTGAATAAGTTACATGGTGAATAGTTCAAGGGCAGTCATCACAAAAACTTTCGGTTTTGCTCATGCATTATGAACTATAAACAGTCAGTTCAAATATGAATATTCATTTGATTTTTTATACTTGATTTATATGTGGATACCACATTTCTCTCTTTATTATTATTATTTTTAATAAAATGCTGAAGTGGTAAGTAGGTACAAGATAAAGGTAGAAAACATAGTTTAGTGTTGTAAGAGAGCAAACGTAGGTGATCAGGTGTGTGCCTGTAGACTATGTGTTAATCCAAGCTAGACAAGGGCAATAAAACATCCACGTATGCAGAAGATTTCTCTCAGAACGGGGGGCGGGGTGAGCTTCTAAGCCTCACCTCTGTTGATCCCCAATTTCTCACCTGATGGCCCCCCTGCGACTGTGCCTATCTTAGGTTGTTCCTCCCTTGAGGAATCTTACCCGTCTCTGGCTAACCAGTCATCTTCCGGGGCCATACAGGGAAATGTAAAGTTGGTAAGTGAGAGAGAAGCCTTATTGTTTGAAAAGGTTAGCTTTTTACTTCTTTGCATATTTATGCCTTGTGGCTTCTATGCCCAGCATTTGTCTTGAGGTATCTTTACGACTTGGAAGAATTATGATACTCAGTAAATTAGATATGAGGCACGAATTCTATTTAAGGGTTGTAATTAGGAAGGAAGAAGAAAAGCTATAGAAGTAGCAGACGGAAGAAAACATGGGAAGATTGATTATTTCTTTGACATATCTTCTTGTAGAGTAACATAAGCATGTATAGGTTTTAAACTACTAATTAAATTGTGCACACACATTAACGTAATAGGAGTACAGTTACATAACCAAAGCATACCTGTAATTACCAGCCATCTCCAGTGAAACCAAGAAAACCAGTTAGGCACCTTAGAGCCTCTTTATTTCTATGGAAAAAGACTGTGGCTTTTTTTTTTTTTAATCCCCAGAACCAAGTAAAGGATCGTCAATATATTATATCCCTGGAAATGAACCAAAGCATTGAACCACAGAATCTATGAGGTTCCCAATACTGAACCATGGTAACAGGAGTGCAACAATGGAATCTGTGTTTATTATTTAAGAGTACTAACTTGCCATGTAATATCACTTCATAAAACCCCTCAAAGTTCGACTTTTTCTCTACAATAAGGTCTAATCACTTTAGTCCAGCCTACAAACAGTGTTTCTCCCCTTCTCCATGGTCCCTCACTCTCTCTACTCTATATTCCTGCACTCTCAACATTCACCATTTTAAATGCGAGTAAGTTCCTCAAATTCCCAAAGCTTCCATTGTACCAAACCCTTCTTATTACTCTTTCCTCTCTCAGAAACTCTCTCCCTCTCTAATTTTTGGCAAAGCTTTCATTTGTCACACATCACTTCTGCAGTTGGGTAAACTTGAACTTGAATCTTCTACACATCTCCTCCAGGTAGGCATCCCACGTTACTGTACTTGGTTTGGGGAGTGTAGATGTTGGGGTTGAGCAATGGGGGTGTGAGATAGATGCAGATAAGAGAGCATTATACCACTGGAAATCTCCCAGATCTACTGTTCACAGACAGACCAATTCAGGGGTGGGAGTAGGGGTCGTAGAAGAGTAACACAGCACAGATGTGGGAGACACAAGTGCTGAGGGCTTTGAGGCACTTAGTCTTGCAGACAATGGTCAGCATGGTTGCTCTGAATGTTCATAACCCAATAATTTCCCCTTAAATGAAAATTAGCTAAAGGAGAAGACAGGGTTTAAAGGGATAGAGGGAGATCCTGCATTAGGAGCCTAAATCTGCCCAGTGCTACAAAAATGAACCTCCTTAGAAAATGAGGTTCAAACACAGCCCCTTGGTACTATCCCTTCATTTTTCATACTCTGAAAATAAAGTCTAGCCCCTTCAGTTAATTATTGTGTTAGAGTTACCTCCTCAATTCTTGTCATGTCCTTCTTTGGTAAGTCCCCCATGTCAGCCAATAGACAGACTAGTATTCTCACAATATAGTAAGTGTGGGAATCATACAGAGAGCTTTATTATCAAAAACTTCAGAAATTTATTCTGGCATGTCAAGATGTATACTGCCCACAATGTAGTTTTAAGAAATATTTTTAAAGAAATCAACCACACAATGTAAATTACATTTTTTTCTACTTAGTCTTTTATTTTCAAATTTCTGAATGTAGGTATGGATGTGTAATACATAGATCTAAAAGTATGAGTATAAACTCAAACTCAATTATGTTAGAATTAGAACGAGGCTTATAAGCCTCTGACATTCTCCAATATTGTGTTGACAAGGCTCCAGTGACTGTAGAAACTTGTCAGGAAGTCAAAGAGTACAACCATATGAGGCCCTCTTGAGCTTCAGTCTGTAAAATCCTAGCTGGAAAATATCTTAGATGTCATTGAACTCTAGTCATCTAATCTGCTTGCTTTTACATGTAAATGATATTCTCTCAAGAGGCTGTCAGTGTTCTCTATAATAATCTGATTCTTTTACAAGCTAATAATGACTTTTGCAGAATGAGAAACATGTTTTTCCTCATTGAATAAGAACTGTTATAATGGCTGAGGAAACACCATAATATAGGTCAGTCAGTGTTTTTGAATAATTCATTGGTTTATAAATCAGATGGAAGCTACACCCTGCCTCCTCTCTGAGATGTTTTCAGTCAGCAGGGTGACTGTCACAACCAATATTTTATCCCTGTGGCTCAGAGCTTTGTGGGGTGGAGCATCTTCATAATGCGTACTCGAATCTCTTTGGTTTTGACACTGTAGACAACTGGGTTGAGCATTGGAGGTACAAGAAAGTGCAGGTAGGAGAGAAGCATGTATACCTGAACTGGTAGCTTCTTTTCTCCAAAGCGATGGATCATGGATAGGCTGACTAGTGGGGTATAAAATAGTAGTACAGCACAGATGTGGGAAATGCAGGTGTTGAAAGCTTTTAGGCGCTGAGCATGGGAAGCAATACTCAATACTGTCTTCAAGATTAGCACGTAAGAGAGGAGAATGAGTATAGCATCCATCCCCAGTGTGGAGATCATGACAAAGAGCCCAAAGCCACTGTTCACAAGAGTGCTGGAACTGGCCAGCCTTAGAACATCAGGGTGAACACAATAAGAATGAGACAAAACATTTGTAGGCTGGAATCGCAGTCTTCCAAGGAGTACAGGCAGGGGCAAATGGAGGGCAGTACTGCGGGTCACAATGGCCAGCCCAATGGCCCCAATGCGCTTGTTTGTGAGAATGGTAGCATAGCGTAAGGGTTCTCGAATAGCCACACAACGGTCAAAAGCCATGGCCAACAGCACAGCTGATTCAATCACTGAGAAAGTGTGGATGAAGAAGAGTTGCATAAAGCAGCTTGCAGCTCCCACCTTCCTCTGGCCCAGGATAAAGACAGCTGCCATTGAAGGCAGTGTGGAAGCTGAGAGGCCCAGGTCAGCCATTGAAAGCATGGAGAGGAACAGATACATGGGTGTGTGGAGGCTGGGCACAGACTTGACAATGTACATTATGGTGATGTTGCCCAGCAAAGAAAGAACATAAATAGAGCAGATAGGAATAGCTGTCCAGCAATGAGCAGCCTCCAGTCCTGGGAGGTCCATCAGTATGAAGATGAAGCTGCTGGCATTAGTGTTGTTAGGAATTGCCATAACTCCTGGAAGGGCTCGCCCTGGAAAAATTATAAAGAAAGCAAGAAGTTATTCTTTGATAGTGTTTTCCTGCCATCTCATCCCACATGGTACAAAGGCCTGTGCCTGCAGAGTAATATGCTCTCCTGCTGTCATAGTATGAACCCCACTCCTTTAGATGTTCCACTAGGCACAATGCTACTTCTCTCCTTGGTGATTTGCCATAGATTTCAGAAGTAAATTTGGGCCTTTCAGATAGAGAAAATTCCTTCTTCATTTGAAGATGTTTCAAGGTTTAAAAAAAAAATCGAAAGAACATTTGGTATAGATCACAGCATCCATGTCCATAAGCTAGGCTGTTTTTAGTACCAGATGATGGTGCTGGAAAGGAATCTCAGTAAAGATGAATGAATATATTTTGTGATTGCCTGGTAGTTAGAAAACAAAGTCTAAGGATGTTAATACTGAGTTTTATCTCCAGTTATTACCAGATAATATCTTTTCTCCAAAAGGGATTCAGGACTTTAAAAGTAATATCTGTAACAAAAAGACACCAGGAGGATTTGGGCTTGATGTGAACATTTACTGGGTTTAAATACCTTCTCAGTCCTTTCTACAGCTCTCTGGAATATGATTGGATAGCTGGTCCAGATATGTGAGAGGAAGATGGTGAAGACTAGATGATATTTTTGTTTGGAAACACTATCTATTCTCAGCATCACATGTGTACTGAGCTCCTGCTATCTCCTCAATTTAAGTAGCATAATGAAAGACAATATATAACGTATGCCTTGGAAAGTCTAAGGACCCGCTGGTCATCATGGAGCACATCCGTAAACTAGTTTGTGATGGCAGTGACCATGGGGCAGGTGAAAGCCCCCTCCTGTGAATTCACATACTGCTATCTATAGCTTGCCTTTTTAAAGAATGATCCTGGGTACCTTCAAGTACAATTATTAAGGAAAGAAATTAAGTGTGAAATCTGAGTACAAAGAGTTCAAAACAAACTTTTGTCCCATACATAAAGTTCACATTGAACAGTGATTTCCTTTGTCTACATCTTAGGAAAATTATCTTAATAATGGAGAGCTCAACATCTTCTTGGGTGGTCATTTATGTGGCAGCTATCACCAGTAGAGAAATTTTCATTATATGCTAATTATTTTTCATGAACTAATTATAATGCTCTCCTATAAAGTCATAAAGAATACCTATAGTCTCCATTCCATATGTTAACTAGTCTAAGGAAAACTCAGAGAAGAAATACTCTGAAGAGTGAGCAATGGTGTCAGAATTGAAACAAGCATGGTAAATGGTCAATAAACAAATATTGGCAGTAATTATTGTTGGACAAGATGTGGAGGAAGAAGAAGAAGAAACACCTGCAAAGAGCAGAGGCAGGCCTATCTGATTTGAGAAAGGATTTGTAACAGAAGGAGGAAAACTAGGTTTTTGTGTACATACACTTGCGGGATGTGAGAGTGGGTGAGTACTAGGAGTCAACTATGTTGTTCTAATAAAAACCCTGAATATAGGTTACAGAGGAGAGATGGGCAACGAGTACACTTTGTACTCATTGATCTGCCTCTGGTAAATTTTAATTATAGGTAGTTAATAACAGTATGTTTTCAAAAGAAAGGAAAGCTGTCTGCCCAATAGAATAGATTAAATAATTCTCATAAATGTAGAGAACTTTAAAATAAAACGTCTGATATTCAGCATTAATATTACTGGCATAATATTCAACAAACTGGTATGAATAAAACAGCAAGTCCATTTCTGAAACATGACAAGAAAAGGAAAGAAGAGAATTTTATATCCAGAAGACATAAGATGATACGTGACAAGCTGGTGATCACTTCACAAATGAGGAAAGACCTGGGGACTACTTCCTGGAAGGCCTCTGTTTTAACTCTACATTCTAAGGATGTTGGAAAAGAGAAGCTGCTATTCTCAGGCTCTTACACTTAGACATAATGTGCAGATTCAGCCCATGTGTCTGATTCTCCCCAGGGAGAGGCATTGAGCTTGTAAGGACCCAGTCACATCAGAAATACAAGCTTCTGGCTTCCAAGGATAAGGGATGTTCCACAGAATATGAGGCTGAGTGGGAAGAATCAGGGACATCGGGGATGTGGGGAATTACCTGGTACAGGAAAGCAAGCACTGCTCATTGTGAAAGGCACAAACAAGTTTTTCAGTATAATTTAATGCCCATTATGCATTGCCCCACTGGTGGACTTTGCAAGAGGTAATGGTGTATATAAAGCCAAATTCTGATAAAGCCTAATTACCCAAAGAAAAACATTTCACCTAAGTTAACTGCAGCAATCAGTGATGAATAAAAAGGTATTCCTAGGAGGCCCAGTCATGGCCTAAGTGTTTAAGGACTCAGTAGACATAATCAAGCAGAGGTTAGAAGCGTGTGTCTCCCTGCTTATTTCTGCTGATGTTGTCACTGCTGAGTGTAGCAGAAGGGGATTCTCTCTCCCACACAAATGTTTGACAAGATGCATTCAGTCACAATGTGACAGCCAAATGCTACCTTCTTTACTGAGCTTTGCCAGAAAAAGTCCTAGAAACAAACTTAATATTTTTCAGGATTATCTTGTCCAATTCCTACTAAATTGACTCTGCAGCATCCCTAAAAATTATGTGAAGCTCCATGGCTCCAGAAGTAATTCATGTCATTGTGATACTTAAGTAATTAAGGAGATTACCTTCCTGCACTGTCTTGTGCGTGTTGGAGAAATATTCTAATCCCTCGCTTGATAATTGAGCCTCTAGATTTTTCATATGCTGAAGCATTCCAGCTTGCATCCTAGGCTGATCAAATGAGCCACCTGGATATCTTCTTTACTCCATAGTCATAAAGAATTTTTATATGTTTAATATTTAGTAAGGATCAGTTATACAATTTTGGCATTCATTTACACACGGAGAAGGGATGCACATTACAAAATATCTGGATTTCCTCTCAAAGAAATGCTAAAATGCAGGAATTAATAAGAATGGAAGACAAGACACCTCTGGGCAAAGACCAGAGCTTGCCATGCTAGCCTATGATAATGGGGCCCTCTGCTTTTTCTTCTCTAAGCGTTTGTCTCATCATTATAAATTGAGTGGTCATGACATTCTATTGAATAGTATCTAATATTTATAGAAGATAGTGTAAGTCTGAATTCTAAAAATCTTTTTTCAAAAACATACAACTTTCTGAGAGATATTGCTACATTGCTGATACCCTAGGTGGCTCTTTGACTATTCAGACCTTTAAACTCGCTAATGCTGTTTCAAAGCACTAAAGCTACAAAAATGGAATCCTGGAATTCCTTGCACTGCCCTAAAAACCCTACATAGACTAAGTCATATCAGTTCTTCAGAGTGTAAATGCAGAGGTATTATGCGTTTTAAAACTCTCACAGCTTAGGTTCAATATTATCAGTCCCTTAAACTATTTCTTTTAAGACAAGAACTTTATGTAGCTCTTCATCCTGGGAGTTTCATTGGTAAATATTTGATGTTGACTATATTATAATCTTGTGTGAGGATTAGAAATCATGTTTCCAGTTTCCCTTCTTTCTTTTTATCCCTTCCTCCCTTCTTTCCTTCCTTCCTTCTCCTTTTCTTTCCTTCTTTCCTTTCTTACATCATTAATTTATCAGTTATTAATTTGTCTTACATAAATGAAGTTTGACTTGCAGTTGATCTTAAACCCTAAGGATAAGAATTGAGGATTGTTGAGTATGGAAAAAGGGGCCAGGGATTATTTCCCCAAACTATAGAAATATCACATGAGAGGATTAGAGGTGCCGTATACATACAACAAATGTCCTTCCTGCCTCAGAGATCTTCAAACAGAGTTTGCAAGCATATCTAGGATAGTCCATGACTTCTCTTGGCTTCCATCTGAAATTCACATAAAACCTGATTGAGCTAATGTACATGCTTCTAACACTCACCAGACCCCAAGGCAGGAACACAAGCTCTGTTGATCATGGTGTAGCTGGGGCTTTGTGCAACTCCCTGCCTTGAGCATAATGCCAAGTGAGCAGGTTAATAAAGCACTGTTTCTGGCTCTCCCTGGAGGCCAGAGCCCTATAGTATAGGACCTCAGGGGAACATCAAATGTGCAAATGCCAGACAGACTGTCTGTTGCTAATAATTGTGGATCTTTGCCAGCTCTCCAAATGATATCTAATACAAGCTTAGAACACACTTTCAGTTCCGCTTTAAACTTCCTTTCTTCTGTTCCCAGCCTAAGACCTTCTTAGCTCCTTAGAGACAGAAGTTATCACATAGACCATAGCTATTCTGGTCCCAGAACTGAGTGAAGCAGACCTGCCTCATTTACTCTTTTCTTGTATGCATCTTCAGGAGTATGCCATCCCCTCATTGGACATGTGTTAGAAATCTTCAGCATGTGGAAAATATGATTAGCTTCTAATGTGGCCTAGAAAGGATTCTAATCCTAGATGACAAAAATAACAAAAAAGAATAGAATTGTCAATTCAAAACTAGATGAGCACTATCATTGGCCCTTAAATGATAAGGAGAATATTTAAGGAAGAGACCACAGTTGCAACAATTGGAAAAACTTGTTAGAGATACAGCAGTTAGTTGAACAAGAAGGCTACTCATTTCAGAGGAAACAATCAGAAATTATTTAAGCTAGAAAATCATCAAAGAATAATAGTGGTAGTTGTAAGTGAAGAGGCTTAAACAAGTATGGAACACATACATGTTTACACTTTGAAAGCTATTTTCTGTTCTGGTTGGGTTTGTTTGAGAATGAAGGCAGAAAAGCTGACAAGCAGAATGATTTAAAAATCAACTTCATTATTAAGTATAAATAATTGTAAATAAAGACAAATTTATATATGCATAATATAAATAAATATAAACTGAGTCAGGGGCAGTAGAAATGTAAAAGTGGGGGTTGTTGGGAATATATTAAGAAAATAAAATCTACAATATTGGTAAATGATTGGAAATTGTGAGTGAAGGGACAGTGGGGAGCATGTGTGGCATAGTTCATACTTTTGGTTGGAGTAAGGAAGTGAATGAAGATGCCATTCACATAAATGGAGAACACAGGAGTGGGAACAGGAGGAAGAAGCAGTTGGGTATGACACAGTAGGCAGTAAGTTGGACACTGGACTTGCTGGGTTTAAGGTTTCCTTGCAGCATACAGAGGGAATGATCCAGGAGTGGCAGGTATGAACCTGTCTGCAGTTCAGGAGAAAGGATGAGTTTAAGATTAATGAGGGCAATATTTGTATTCAAGGGGTTGGAACAGGGAGTAAAGCCAGAAAATGCAATGAATAAAATTACTAGAGAGATCAGAGAATAACCAAAAGAGAGAGGTGTTACAGAAGCCACAAAATACATATTTTTAATAACAAGGGAAGGAACAGTAGTGTCAAATATTGGTAAGAGGTCCAGTGATGAGGAGACAGGATATGAAATAGGCTATTTGATATGGGCATTTAGAGTTCTTTCATTCATGATGTTTGCCCAAGCAATTTCAATGGAATAATAGATAAAATTGATGGAGTTAAGAGGAAACAATTTTTAGTCCAATTTAATAACAAGTAAAGTGGGCTTCTGGGGATGTGTCCTTATGTAGTCATGATAAACAATGAAATGAGCATTATAAAAGGAAGACTTCTGGTTCAACAAGTGGCAGTGGTGAGGTTTTGTGCAGGAAAAGCTACAGACGAAATTTGGGTGTTGATAATGTAATTTTTTAATTTAGATTATATTTATATGGATGTTCATTTTTTAATAAATATTAAATGTACATTTATAGTAAATAGATGCTTATTATACATGTGTATGCAAATGCTGGTAATATTCACATACACACATACATTAACTATAAGAAAACAAGCATGGGCAAGATGAACATATTTGTGCAGTTACTTTTGGTGATTGAATCTGAGATCTACTATTCAATGAGATATAAAGAAATCTTTGTCTTTATTATAACTCATATTACTTAATAAATCTTGACCCAACTGTGGCAAAATATTATAATTAAATAGAACTAAGTATAAAAATATATGCATATTCATTTTCATTTTCTGCATCTTTTGCATGCTTGAAATATTTTCTAATTATATATGTTAAATATGTTTCATATATATGCCATATGTCATATACATACATATATGTATATATATACACACACAAAAGAATGGCTGGAGGGCAAAATTGTGTCAGATGGTATTTAAAGAAATTCATTCAAAGGTGAAGATAGATTGATCTTCCTTGAAAAAAAGAGACTATAATTCTTTCTTTGATATTGGAAGGAAGAATTTGATTTCTTGAAATCAAAGGAAGCATTTCTAGAAATAATTTTATGTATATGAAAGTGAAGAGAATGTATATAGTGTGAAGCATAAATGACTAGGAGAGAGTTTTGTATGTTTGAAATTGCAGCTGTGGATTATGGAAAAAACCACCAAGAGGTTCAGTAGTATATATTAAGGTACTGAAAGACCAACTGAATTAAATGTCATTAATTTGTAGTCATTACAATATGAAAAATCTAGTGTTATTCCTCTTAATTAGAACTCAAAAAAACAGATGTAAGAGTATAAAATATAAAGATATTTAAGTGGATTCTAAAGTTATGTTAAAAAGTATAAAAAACAAGGAGGGTTTTGAAGCAACATGAGGGCTGAGGGAGCTTTTCCTGGAGTATATGTAGTCCATATGCATATGAAAGACAATGAAATAATGACAGCTGTCATGGGATAAAGGAGGTGAGGGTTTGAAGGATTGGGAATAGAGATCCCAAGACCAAAATCCAGATGCTGTGAAGTTAAGAACTGAGCTTGCTTGAAAGATAATGCTACAGGTTGATGTATTGGATTTAAACATCATACTTTTCCAAATGATGATTGGTATTCTAGCAATATAAATCTTGGTACATCAAATTTAGGTAGAGATTGTTGACATTATAAATTTCATGGTTTTAATAGTTCTTTTCAAAGCAGTATTGGATATTCATTTGTTTGTTTCTTTCCTGTTGTCCCCTACTTCAAGACAATATCATCAGAAAATAAATCACTTTGAAGGCAAGAACTTCGTTTAATTCATAGCATGCCTCTAGCTCCTCAAAAGGTCAAGGATAAAGTAGGTATGCACAAAATAACTGTCACCCTACTTAGGGGGATACATATGCAGTGATTAACAAGAACTACTTTACTTGATCTGTTGAAGATAAACTCTAAGATGACAAACTTCTCTGACAGATATGTATGAACCACTGGATTAAGAAATAATAAGTACAGTCCATTATTGCAAATTTTTAATTTACTGAATAATTTTTATTGTTCAATATATATTTTTTCAAATCATAGAACAGTTTTAAAAGTTATCTAAATGAATATCTCATATAATTCAGAAGAGTCAGTGCTCAGACAGAGTCATTGTGGGCTTTCAGAATATCAGCAAGTTCTTTGTTCCATGAGCATCTTGAACTGTTAGGATAGTGCTTATTCATGTTTTAAGTGTGACTTGGCATTTTCCTGGTCCTTTTTTGATGAAGAGTTTCATAATTTTATCTCTTATCTGCTTGGTTTTCACCACATACACAATAGGATTCATCACTGGAGGAATGAGGAAATGCATGTTGGCCATGAGTACATAGATGTGTGAGGGAAGTTTCGGGACAAAGCGGTGCAGCATAGACAGGCAGATCATGGGTGTGAAGAAAAGGAAAACAGCACAGAGATGGGAAATACAAGTGTTAAGAGCCTTTAGATGGCCACCACGGGATGCAATGCTCAGTACAGTTTTCAGTATCAGGACATAAGAAAAGAGAATGAGGAGGAAATCAAGTCCCATAGTGGAGAGCACCACAAACAGTCCAAAGATGCTATTGATCCTAGTGTTAGAACAGGAGAGTTTTAAGATGTCAGGATGCAGGCAGTAGGAATGAGAAAGTACATTGGAGCGACAGAAGCACAGCCTCCTCAAGAGGATGGGGAGGGGTATCTGTACAGTCAAGGTTCGCACAACAATGGCCAAACCTATCCTGGCAATTACACTATTGGTGAGGATGGAGGCATAGTGCAATGGACGAGAAATGGCCACATAGCGGTCAAAGGCCATTGCCAATATGGTAGCTGACTCGAAATCCTGGAAAGTGTGAATAAAAAACATTTGGGTGAAGCAAGCAGAGAGAGTGAACTCTCGAGCATCCAGCCAGAAGATCCTCAGCAGTGAAGGAAAGGTGAAGAGGGACAGACCCAGATCAGAGGCAGCCAGCATGACCAGGAAGAGGTACATAGGCACATGGAGGGCCTGTTCCTTCCAGATAACCGTCATGATGATCCCGTTGCCCACCAAGGTAATGAAGAACATGGCACAGAAGGGTATGGAGATCCAGATGTGCACAGCCTCCAGCCCAGGAATGCCTGTCACCTGGAAGGTGGAGAATGTGGACTTGGTGCTGTTGAAGGGAAACATGATTCCAGAGCTGCAAGCCTTTCCTGGAATAAAATGCATTGTCTCAGAAACAGATGTCAAAATTTGATTATGTATTTTTTACACTCTGAGTGCATATACCTGGAATAAATGACCACTAACCTTATGAAAAGTTCTCTTTGAAACTGACCCTGACTCTTTGTGTGATACTCTTCTATAAAATATGAGTCTAAACTAGAAATATCTTCTCGTTGAGTAAATTCTCCAGATGTGTTAGTTAACTGAAAGGAGAAAAAATTGTCTACTTTTTGTTTCTATGAGTCTGACTATTTTAGATTCCTCATGTAAGTTATATCATGCAGTATTTGTTCTGTATCTGGCTTATTTCACCTAGTATAACATCCTCCAGGTTCACCCACATTGTTGCAAATGGCAGAATTTCCTTCTTTTTTAAGTCTGAATGATAGTCCATTGTACATATCTGCCACATTTTTCTTTACCCATTCATACACTGATGGATGATTAGTTGTAATTTACATAAATCATAAAATTATTATAATGACATCTTACATTGCAAAATTCAAAATAATTTTTAAATGAAATCCTCAATAAAATAATGCAGACTCATGCCTTATAATTACAGTAGCACACTATTCTATGGAATTTATCTGCCTTGGACTACAGTGATATAGGTAAGACTAGTAATGAATAGCGTATTTTGACCTGCTCTTTTTCTGCAAATAGATGAGTGGAGAAATTAAAAATAGTCATTTGGAAAATGTTATATGCAATTAACATAATACTGTTTCTCTTCTTTAAAATAAAATGCACACTTTTCACATCCATAGGCAGTCATTCCCATAAACCTGTGCATATACTAATCATTTTAATTTCTCGCATATCCTCACCCACTAATGGCATTGCTGATATTTGTTTTGTGTGGGCCTTTATGGAGATACGCATTTCAAAATCTTCATTGTCTGCAAGGAATTATACAGACTCTAGCTGCGGCAGCCTAAATATTTCCAAGGTGATTCAATTAAATTTTTCCTTCAGATATCTTGAAAAGGAAGAGTTTAGAGAAAACAATAAGAAGAAATGACTTTTCCTCCAAAGTCTCACCCTCTTTGCCTTCATATTAAAGACATAGAACATAAGGTTCCTTCCCACTGCTTTTGTCATTCATTTGAAATAATATTTAATTTGTCAAAACCTCTGTCTGGATCATTTTGGGCAAGACTTTCAGAAGTGATGAACCTGACTAATATCCTTCATACTATCTAAAAGAAAAGAATGAGAGAAATAAAATTAGTATCAGAAACTTTAGGAGTTTTTTTTTAAAATCTAGAGTTGTGCTGAGACGAGGAAGATCAAAGAAGTTATTGAAAACTCACTCATCATAAGAGCATGTTCTGCCTACTCTAATCATTGTGCCCCTTACAGTTAAGTGTCAGCTGCCAGATTTATTTTCAATGCCTTTTCTGATCCATGAATTAATCGGCATATTCTCTGATCTCAGAGGATGTCTATGCTCAGGGATGAGGCTGAATCTCATGGTCAGTGTGATTCACAAGCATGGATAGTTCTCCACTTCTCCAATTCGAAAATGCTTTAAACCCACTTCCTTCCATGCAATTAAGTACCATTGTCCAAACATTTCAGATTTTTGAAGGAAACAAACTAGGAATAACTTAACAGACAGAAATATTTCCCAGATCCCTGTGATTCCTTGTATTTCAAGCAAGAGCTTCTCTACTCACGAATTTATCCAAAGTGTCTGAAATTCCTTATATTTCAACCTCAGCTCAGGTGAACATTATTTTCTCTCACGTGGCATCATAAGGCAGCATAGTTGCTAATGTCTTGCAGGTGCAGCTTTCTGTCCCATATCCAAGATCAAAACGGCCTGATTTAAGTCTCTATTATTCATGCAGCGCTAGTCTGAAAGTAAGAGTCTCCTGGGTCTCCAGCTCTTGTTGGTTTGAGACTTATTATTAATTCTTTTTACTCCCTAGAAATGCTCCCAAAATGGCTCAAGTTCTGGGTAATTTTTTACATCAGATGAGTTGAAATTTAAACCAATCAGAGCAGAGTTTCACATTATAAATATCAATCAGTGTTGACATGAATTCATTTCTGTCCACAATTTAAACATTATTTTTATATATTTTGGGATCATCCATATTTTCTGCAATATATTTTTGGAAATCTGAAAAGTTTATTTCACCAAAGGTCCCCATAAGATGTTAATATTACTTCAATTAATATAGTATGTTTCAAACATGGAGAACATTAGTCAGTGTATGCAGAAATTACCGTAGTATTCAGTAATGACAAAGTATTTGTTTTCCTGCCATCACCTTTCATCCCCTCAATGTACCACTACCTTACACAAACATAAATATATGGCATTGGGCCTTTTTTGCAATGGAATTTTAAGTGACAACATGGATATGACCTTTTAGGTCTACAAAACAAAGGTCAAAGACACAGTCCTAGTAAAAATTTGATGAAAGCAAAAGTTGTGTAGTTTAAATATAGACACATAAATGTGAGTACAAGTAAAACTGGGGAAATCTTACTGAGCTCCCATACTGCATTTAAAAAATAATTATTATACTTTTCACTTTGAGAATTTCTATTTGATTCTTTTCAAAGATTTCTCTCTCTTCATTGCTATTCTCCGTGTGGTTATACATCATTCCCATACTTTTGCTCTTTATCCATGTTTTTTTATTTCCCTGAAAATATTTAAAATAGATGATTGAATATCCTTGTCTAGTAACATCAACCTCTGAGCTTTCTCAGGGAAGTTTCTATTTACTTCTTTCCTTCCTATGAGTAGGTCATAATTGCTTGTTTCTTTGCTGTCATAACATTTTGTTGAAAAGCAGACATTCTAAATAATATAGCAATTATTATGGCAACTCTGGCAATCAGACAGCCCTCTGGGATTTGCTGTTGTTGTTTGTGTGCTTGCTCAGTGATACTTATGAGCTAATGCTGTAAAGTTGTTACTCTTTGTCAGGTGTGGCCTCTGGTCTCTGCTCAGTTAATATGAGGCCCACTAATGGCTGTACAGATATCTCCTTATATGTCAGAAGCCAATAGGGCTCCTAGCCTTTGAAGTGGTGCTTTGTGTGTAAATTGAAGCATGCTTTCAACACTCAACCTGGCAGTTTATACCTCTACTTAAGTACTCACTTCCTGCTTCCAAAGAGCCTCTAAGTTAACCAGATGGGAGAGTTTATAGCCTTCTTCTGTATTTCTTGAGTGCACACACAACCCTGAGCATGCACACAGTCTTATGGATGTGTGTAGCCTTCCAGGGGACTATGCCTGAGCTTTCAAAGTCCCTATAGATATCTCATTCTCCAGCTTTTCCTTCTAAGCTTGTGGTCAGTCTGTTGTTTGCCACAACTGTTATTTATCCCTCAGGCAGTTGCAAAGTTAAAACACTTGACTGTAATTGTTTTCAACATTTACCATCCTTCATCCCAAACCCTCTGAAATGGATATTTTTGTACAGCAAGAGCATGAGCCTACCTTGTAAATGGGTTTTACACCAAAGGAACCACTAAATGGGTCAAATACTGAAAATTAGGAGGTTTGGAAGGATCTGATGTCCATTTTTCTCCCTCTTGTGACTAGTCGTTCTCATAGGAAGTAAAAGCTGATATTTTTCAAAGTTGCTGAGGTGAAGGGTGGAGCATGTAACCATAGCAAGGTAAAATGCCTCAAAGTCTGGTATTCTTAACAGTGATTTAGCCTGTTTTCTTTTCTCCTCTTTTTAAAACTAATGACCCCAAGTTGCTGTCAGCCTTTGACCGATTTCCAGAATTCTGGAAATAACTTGATTCTTAAAATTTGATTCTGAAATTTAAAAAAGTTGATGCTGACAATTCTTGCCAAAATTTTTGCTTATATGAGAGGTGAATTTTGAAGTTTTTTACATCACTACTTTTAATGTCACTCTCTTTATTCTTACTGTAATGTGTTTTACTTACTAAAAAATACATTTGGCAAAATATTGTAATTCAGTAGAACCAAGTGGAAAACATATAGGTGTGTGTTTACTTTTCTGTGTTTTCAAGTGTATTAAATATTGTATTAAACATAATAATAGCACATAAAGAAAAGAGGGGAAAATGGGGTGGAGAGCTAGACTGAAAGAGACACCGGTGTTACTAGAAAAAATCTATTTAAAGATGAAGGTAGTTCATCTTCTTTAAATAAAGGAGATTACAAATCTATTTTAGAGATTAGAATGGAAAATTTGATGTCAGATCAAGAATATATAATTGTGTGACCGTGAGCAGGAAGTGAAGACATTTCTTTCCTTAGAGTTGTCACTTTTACTTTTAATGAAGAGAGATAATGATGATGTTTAGGCAATTTGGAAAGAGTGGCAAAAGTTTGAAGTTACAGCTGTTCACTACAGATAAGATACATCAATGGTTTCATTAATATAATGCTGATACTGAGAGACCAGATAAGCTAGGTAACACAAATTTATCAACATTCCAATTTTTAAAATGTAGTGTTAGCTAGAACTCAAATGCACAGATAGGTATAAAAGTAGAAAAATAAAGGTTGACTCTAAGGTTGAGTTTAGTTTTAAAAAGCACAATTAAGAACAAGAAAGCATGAATGTTTATGGTACTTCTTAGTGAGTATGTATATGTGGTTCACTTTGATATAGAAGAAAATGAAATTAAGTTTATGGTAGATAGAAAAATAACCTCTTTCAAGGATGTCTACATCTTAATCCCTAGAACCTTTGAATATGTCATCTTACATGGAAAAAGGGTCATTGCATGTGTGATTAAATTAAGGACTTTGAAATGAGTAGATAACTCTGGATTATGCATGTGATCATGCATATGTAATCACAACAGTCCTTATAAGAGAGAAGCAGGAGGCTCAGAGTCAGAGAGAAAAGTATGATGACAGAAGTAGAAGTGAAAGTGATGTGACCTTTAGCCAAAGAATTTGTATAGTGTCTAAAAGGTAGAAAAGGTGAAAAAAAATACCTCACCTCCCAGAACTTCCAGAAGCAACACAGGCTGTGATTTGACCCTCATAATGCTCATTTCATACTTGTGAACTCCAGATATAAGAAATAAATAAGCTTGCATTGTTTTGAGACACTAAATTTATGTTTACTTTTTACAGCAGACGTAGGAAACCAATACGATGGTTGCCATAGATTTAGAGATGTGTGCATGTTTAAGAGACTGGAACTAGCAATCTCAAGGTCAAATCAGGTGCTGTGATTCATCTTGGTTTTTGTAGGCTGACATTACACTTGTAGATGATATCTTATTCTCTAAGCCTAATTCTTCCAGATTTTGAAAATCTCATTAAGTATTCTTATCTTCATGACAATAGAATTATTTGCATGGGTTCAATAAGAGTCTGTCCTCTTTTTTACCATGATGTAATTGGAAATGTTGGTTATGGAACAAATCTTTGCCTAAAATGTCATATTTGAGATGATTCTCATTTAATCAGATATGAAGAGAAGCTTTTAAGGAACTAAGAAAACCTGAGATAGCCAATGCCTCCCAGACCATCCCAGGAGAACACGCCTGAGTCTTGGCTTCCAGAGTTACCAGCCTTCCCTGTGAGTTAAGGTAAGTCAGTGCTGCTCAAAACTAGGAATCTTGGGGTATTTGGGCGATTGCAAGAAAAGAGGAATTTCCCAAAATTTACATATCCTGTGGGTGAAATCTGGTAACAAATCCTTGGCTCGGCTTCCTAGAATGAGTACAGCAAATAAAAAGAAGCATTTTAAAGTCCAATCTAAGATTACTTCTGATAACTTCCAGCAAAGCAGGTTTAGAAGGTGAATATGATAATTAGTATTCTTGCTACAACTATGGAAATAATCAGGCCACATCAAAGGTTACCAGTCTTACTGTATGATCAAGAATAATTCTTGATATTATTTTTAATCAAAAAGGGGGAACACTATAAAAAATTTTGTATGTGTTTCACTGGAACATTATGCCCTGTCTATAGCACCATCCTCCAGATGATCACATCCAGCTTTGTTCACAGCCTTATTTTACAGCTCTGTAAATTGTAATTCATATACATGCAAACTTTCTCTTGTCCTGCATAGTTTCAAATTGTCTTCTTTAAGATTCTGTGGGAAAAGAAAAATTATGTCTCTATTTGCAATTGTTTCCTTTATTTCACATCAAGTAGTGATATTTTGACATTTCCTTTAAACAAATTCCCTTTGAACAGATTCTCTTTCAAAAATCTAACTGCCTCATATATGAATAAATTAAAAACATTTAACACACTCCTCTTATGAGATCATAGTCTTTCTCTTTTTTATCAATAATCTTTAATAATTGTTTATTGTGCTTTTTCCAAATATTTCTTACGGTACTCAACATAGAAAATTCATCATTCAAACAATGATGTAATTGGGAATAAAGCAGGCTATCACAGATGTAATGTTGATAGTGATAATACTGAAGAGAATAACAATGATCACGGTGATCATAAAGATGGTAACATTGATGATAATTAAATGGAAAAATGAAACCCTACCCAAATTTTTACCTGGAGTTTCCTTTCATCTGTGACCTATATAGAAAACCAGGAAGTTTTTTTTTTTGCATTTCAGCTAAAGAGCTTTGACTATTTACTCTGAAGTACATAGAGTGGATAGATACTATATGGTACCAATTAGGATGTGGAAGGAGATTTTTTGAAGGAAAGACTCTTAAAATAACTTGCAAAGAGGATGATCAATAAATAGGAAACAACATTTTTATAAATACAAGTAAATGATAAAGAAGACAATGTCTATGGCACTTAGGGAAATCAAAACAAGGGAAGGTGCAGAGTGTTTATTTGCTATGATGATATATGCATGTGAATGAAATATAGACCACTATTTGAATAATGCACATATTTTAAACTCAACAGCATATCACTGTATTAAATTTAACCAGATACAGCATTGCTTTTAAACTGTCACATGAGCTGTCCATACAGAAAAGGATGACATCTATTTTGTCAAATAGATTTGACAAAAATAATTCAATAATTTTCATTCATTTTTGTGGCATAGCTTCTAGACAGTTGCAAGATAATTACAGGTCAAGGATGTCACTATTACTTCCATCCATTGATAAGATGAGGTGCAGACTGTAGAATAATTATTTGGCTTTATTATCATTTTAGAAATGATTTTTCGATTTCTACCCGCTGAATTCTTCCGTGTTTTTTTCTTTTTTAAAATCTCGCTTTTTTGTTGAGTGTTCTCACCAGAATCAATCATCCCAACTTCATTTTACCTAACTTCCTACTTACCTGCTCTAAATAATCAACATTGTTTTATGAGATGTCTCAAACTTATTTAACATACAGAATAGGGAAAGCTCAAAAGAAAAGAGAGCTTTGCATGTGTAGAAAATTTTTGGCTTAAATACTGGTGTATACAATGGAACTGATACTAAATTACAGTGATGAATAGGCATAGGACAAGGGGTAATGAAAAAAATGTGCTTTTTGGAGAAGAAAAGAATAGTACAATTGTAAACAACTTCCAAAATTTGAGGCAAAAAAGTAACTGGCAGTCTGAAAAGAAATTGGATAAACAAAATTTACATGATAAATTTAAGCAAAGACTATACTGAAACCAAAAGTCATAGCTAGTGTAAATTGAGAAAATAAAATATATTAGTTCTTTTTACTTCTTTGTGTTATGTATAAAAGGATAGACAAAGAAAAGTAATTTCATTTAGGAAAGTTGGAATAGTGATTATTTACCATGATATCTATTTTCAGAATTTACATTAGAAATGCTGTTCAGGATTCTTCAGGTCCTTTTTTGATAAAATGTTTAAGGATTTTGTCTCGTATCTGCTTCTTTTTCACCACATAGACAATAGGGTTCATCACCGGGGGAATGAGAAAATGCATGTTGGCCATGAGTACATAGTTGCTTTTGGGAAGCCTTGGTCCAAATCGATAAAAGTATGGACAGGCAGATCATGGGTGTGAAGAAGAGGACCACAGCACAGAGGTGGGAAATACAAGTGTTAAGAGCCTTTAGACGGCCACCATGGGATGCAATGCTCAGTAGTTTTCAAAATCAACAGGTAGGAAAGGAGAATGAGGAGAAAATCAAGTCCCATGTTGGAAAGCACCATAAAGAGTCCAAAGATGCTATTGATCCTAGTGTTAGAACAGGAGAGTTTTAAGATGTCAGGATGCAGGCAGTAGGAATGAGAAAGTACATTGGAGCAACAGAAGCACAGCCTCCTCAAGAGGATGGGGAGGGGTATCTGTGCAATCATGGCTCTCACTACAATGGCCAAACCTACCCTGGCAATTACACTATTGGTGAGGATGGAGGCATAGTGCAATGGACGAGAAATGGCCACATAGCGGTCAAAGGCCATTGCCAATATGATAACTGACTCGAAATCCTGGAAAGTGTGAATAAAAACATTTGGGTGAAGCAAGCAGAGAGAGTGAACTCTCGAGCATCCAGCCAGAAGATCCTCAGCAGTGAAGGAAAGGTGAAGAGGGACAGACCCAGATCAGAGGCAGCCAGCATGACCAGGAAGAGGTACATAGGCACATGGAGGGCCTGTTCCTTCCAGATAACCGTCATGATGATCCCGTTGCCCACCAAGGTAATGAAGAACATGGCACAGAAGGGTATGGAGATCCAGATGTGCACAGCCTCCAGCCCAGGGATGCCTGTCACCAGGAAGGTGCAGAATGTGGACTTGGTGCTGTTGAAGGGAAACATGATGCCAGAGCTGCAAGCCTTTCCTGGAATGAAATGCATTGTCCCAGAAACAGATGTCAAAATTTTGCTTGAGCATTTAATTGACTATTCATAATACCTTCTATTTTAACTCAGCCTGATACGTGTCTAGTATGAGATGCTATTTCCCACTATAGAGCATCTGAACCTCTAGACTTGAAAACAAGATCTTTTTTTGATCAAATTCCCCAAATATTGTGTCTTACTGAAGGAATAAATGAGAAAAAAAAATATCCTTGATATTTAATTGAGCTAAGACATTTAATTCAGATAATGATATTTAAAAATGAAAATTCCAAAATAAATAATGTACTTTAGATAAATTTCTTTTAAAAATTCATGTAAATTCATACATATTATTATAACAATGATAGTAGTCTATCATTCCAGGGTACTTCTAACTGCCTTGATCTGTAACACAGTGCTACTTAAACTATAATTCACATTTGAATATCCTATTTTTTCTGCAATGAAACTAGTGCAGAAATTGAAAAAAAATCTTTCAGAATTTGCATTAGCATAGTATATCTGTTTCTTTAATGATTTATTAGTATAAACAAGATTACTATTTTATTATTATTGCATTTTTTTATTTCATTTTTCTTAAGCACTATTTTAGGTATATTTTATAAAAAAATATTTTGCAATTGTTTGAAAAGATTTTACATGTACCTTTACTACATAGTTTAGAAGCACTATCACATGATAATTCATTGTTAAATGTAAAAATATTATTTTTCTTCATCTGAACATGAAAATAAATAATTCTATATATTTAAAAATACCAAATCTTTAACAGAAGATGGGCTTTCTCTATTATCATGGGCCTACATATTTTGAATTTTAATTAATAATACATAGAAATACTTTACAGTTACTAAATATTTGTGTTAACAAATATTTCATTAATAACAAAATGTTATACAATGCTACTTTATTAATTTAATTCAATATGAGTATGGTTATTTGTTCATCCAAATATTTAATAAATTTTAATTATTTTATCTCCATTTCTGGCTCTAAGCTTTAAGATCATAGAAAAGATCTAATAAAGCACAATCAGAAAATTTTATTGACAAAGTGAGAAGCCTGTATAAATTTTAATTGCCATACAGTATGTTAGAGGTGAGACTATTTTCATGTCTATGTTTCAAAACTTATTATCAGATAAAATCGGTATGGATACACTAAGTCTCCTTCCCATGGATAGCAAAGTACACATTTTTTTTTTTGAGTCCACCCTTTACTAGATTCTCTATTCATGAAAGCAAATAGAAATTACCTGTATATTCTTCATATATGCAGTCATCCCCACAAACGTGCCTTACAATATTTGCATATACTAATTGGCTATCACCTACTGTCACTTGCTAATGTCATTTTTGGTACTGTTTGTGGCCTTTGTATTGATGTGCACTTCCATATCTTCATTCCCTGAATGGAGCCTAGCTGTGGTGGCCTGAGTATTTCCCAGCTGCTCCTATTCAAATTCCTTCTGACGTCTAATTTTTGGTCAAAATAAGATTCTTAAAGGAAATATTAATAATGATAATAAAGCTCTTCTTAGAGTCTGACTACATAAACCTGGTATCGAGAATAAGAAGCATAAAAATCCTGTCCGCTTGTCCCTGCTTTCATTTGGCATTCTAGTCAGTTTTTTCAAAATCTTACCCCTAATCGATTTGGATGAGACTTGAAAGGATAATAAGAAGGGATTAACTAAAATTCTATGCATTGTCTTAAAATATTAAGAAAGTTGAAATTAGCTTCAGAAATTGTATTACATTCTTTTCATCTTAAATTTTGTTATAAAGGTTAGAGAAGATGTTGTGATGAGAGAGTTCAACAGAGAGAAACTCACTCTGTTGGGTACAAGCACATTCCGCTTAGTCCAAACATTATACCTTCCCATGGTAAGGACCTGGTGCCATGTTTCTTGCCTTTTCTTATCCATGGGTTTTTAAGCATTTTCAGAATCTGTACTCATGGCCAGTGTTATCATGGGCATGGAAAGTTCTACACTTCTGTAATTCAGGAAGACATTAAACTCACTTCCTTTTATTTGGTTCAATACCATGGTTCAAATATCTCAGGTTATTGAGGGAGGCAAATTAGGGATATTCTCACAGTAAAAAACACCTCTAATCCCCTGTAATTCCTTGTATTGCAGGCTAAAGTTTCTCTATTAAGTAATTTATCCAAAGTCTCTTTGGTCTTAGCCCTTTTATAAATGCAGGTAAACAATGTCTTCTCTCTTATCAGGCATCTCAAGGCAGAGCGTTTGCTAATGTCCTGTGGGAGCTTCTCTTTCTGTGTCCAAAATCAAGAATCCCTGTGTCCTGGTTTGAGCTTCTTTATTATTCATGCAGTTATCCCCTGAGACTAGTCACTCCTGGAAAGTCCCCTTCTCTTCTTGATTTAAAGTCTATTTTTCATTACTTCCCAGGAATGGTCCACAAAGAGCCCAACTACTGTTTTTTTTTTAATCAGGTGAATTGAAAATTACTCAGTAAGTCTTAGTGTTATCTCCATTCACTCTGAAGTAAATTCTTTTTTTAAAATGTAATATTTGCATTTGGGGATTTTTCATGTCTTCTTCATCACAGGCATCTGTTTGAACTCTACTACTGTTCATTCAATATTATATGTTTCAGATGTGAAACCCTATTGACTATATGTTCAAATTACCTTAGAATTCTGAAATGATAAAACATATGTGCTTTCCTGTGGTCATCGCACACACACACACCCCAAGCATACGCCAGTCACTTTACACAAATACACATACCTGTGTGTCAAGAGACCTGCTTGTCATGTAGTTTCAAATAAGAACATGGACATGATCTTGCAGGCTAGCAAAACCTACATGATACAGATTCAATGACATTCAGAGAGTAGTCAGATTTCCATTAACTCTGCTAGGAATATTGTGGCAAAAGCAAGAGACCTTCCTTACGACAAGTCATGCTTGGGAACTTAAAAAACACTTTTTCTTTGATGCAAAGTATTTTTCTCTTCTATAGAGGAGAAAAAAATCATATGGAAATCACTTGAGTGCACAAGTTGATTGATTAGCTACCTCCACTGATTCTTCTCAATCTGAGGCTTTCTATACTGATAATAACATTGTGAATTGAAGCCACTATGGAAAATAAAGTATCATACAGAAGGGCATATTATCCAAGGTAGCTTACCATTTTTCTGGGTATTTTTGTCATTGTTTTTAATTTTTGTTTGTTTCATGGAATATAATCATTACAAATAGGCATTATAATTAATAATCTGTTAACTCATTCCATTTTCTTTGTGACTTAGATTAAAATAGAATAGGAAATTTCCTTTCTACTCAAAGTCATGAAGAACTTTGGGAAAATATTAGTTAAATGAGGGACAGGGAATAAGAGAAAGATATCCCTGTATAAGTGATCCCTAAAATGTGAGGACAGATTTTTAGATGAGATGTTCAAATGTATAGTGTTTGACTACCTCCAAAAAAGGAATTATTTCTTATCCCTATTTTTTATTTTCTATTAATTCATTATATATACCAAGGCCTAGCACAGAAAGGACATGAAATTAATGCTGTGGCAATATTTTTTAATTCAGCAATATACTATTTATTCAAAATATGTATTGACAACTGTGCATATTAAAGTATTAATGGCTGCATGTGTACTTGAGACATAGCAGTGAAAATGAACATATAAAATGGCATTACAAAATATATCGATAAATTTAATCTCTCAGGGGCCTTCAAGAATAATTAAATATATATAGAATATCAGAGTTGGACTAGGCACCATACACCATCCAACTACAGTTTTACTAAATGTAAAAATTACTTCTATTCTTATAAGTGAAATGGTTAACAGAACTGAGAATACACAGATCCACATAGATTATTCTATACAGATTATGAACTGTGGATACTGGTGTCAGCTTTCTTGTTTTTTCTAGAAAATTCTTACACAGATGTAAAGCAATAAATAACTTTACCATTTGTTTCATTGAATTCCTGAAAATAAACTTATTCAAACAACCATTATATATCCTCTTGGCAAGTGGAAATGATTTGAGAATAACAGATTGCTCACATAAGGAAAGAGCTTAGGTCACTTATCAAACAACAATATTTATCAATACTGTCCTCACATTCTATACCACATTATCTCCACCAAGTCTCAACTATTATGCCATAAACTTTACCCATTGCCATTCAGTTCCCAGCTTCAAAGAGATATCTCAGATACTGAGTTCAGATCGCAAAACCCTATAAATACCCCAGCCTGACCACCTTCTCCTGAAATACTATGACTATGTCATAGCGGTGTTCTCTCTTAACAGTTCAGTTAATAAACTATGGATCAAAGTTATGCTTGCTATCAACAAAAGTATCATTAAAATTACCCTGAAATAAAGACAGTTTTATTTGAGCCAAACTGAGGACTTAAACCCAGAAACATAACTTCCATGGTTAGAAAGACAGCACTTTGAGGGGTACATTTTATTTACATAAGATATTCTATGCTAAGTAAAAGAATCAGGGTGGATATACCTACTGGTACCAAAAGAAATTAAGTGGAAGAGCAAACATTCTTGCTGATCACGTCTTACAGATTATTTTATTGGTACTGATGGAAACTTCCTGATTAACTACATTCCTGAAAGGGTTTGAAACTGCAATTAGGTTAGGTATTTAGTCCCATTTGATGACTTGACCTAGAGAAATGACTCCACGTAGGCCCTGTGTTTTTCTTTTAAAATTGCCTTCCCATCATATTTTAAGACCCATAACTTGAATCTCCTGTTTAGGGATTTCCATGATGCAAAAGTGAGGCAAATCTCATGTTATGTCTGAGCTCCAGTCTCTTTATATTCAGTTCCCAAATAACTATGATTGCTTACATATTATTATGAATGAGGAAGATTTGTTTTTAAGTAATCCCTTCATATTTGATTGGATTGGAAAGCTTTTCCTTGACACAAATTTGTCTTATTAATAGGACAACTTCTCTTGTTCTTTCTGTCTGTTGTCATTGCTAATTTTGAACAATAAAAGAAGAATTACACAGAGACAAAGGCAGACATAGAACTAATAATTCTGCTGCTGTGAGATGGCTCCAAGGACTAATGAAGACAGAAAGTCTCTGCAGTACACTAGATTTAAGGGACAAATTTTGACTTGAGTAACCAAGCAAAAAACTTGTCTCTGCTTTGAGACACGAGAATCTGGTCGTGGGAATGACCTCTTTTCCAAATGTTGGAGTGATAGACTCATGCAACCTGCTTATAGCTACACTATAACTCTAAGGTATGCTTATCTTTCCAAATGCATACTTACATCAAACATAATTTATAGTTACATTGACCTATAGGGCACTTTCAATATAATTAGAATTGTCTATTTGAGAAGTGCCTTAAAATAAAAAGGAAGAAAAATGTTACCTTGACTTGTGTAAGGAAGCTTCCAAAAGGAGTTCAGGTTTCTTTCTTAGAATAAATTGTTAGGTAGCTAGCCTAAAGGAGACAAATTTTTACAGAGAAATTTAGAATACTTCATGAAAATAGTGTCTAGTATTCCCACATCTAGATCAATCAATTGAGATATGACTAGAAATTTCATTTGAAAAATATGAAGAGAAAAACTCCAAGGGTGACTTGAGATACTCATAATTGTGTAAGAACACAGATATCTAGAAAAGCTTTGGATATTGGACAAAATCTACTAATGAGTATCCCAAAAGTGTTCCCTGTAATAATAGATTGATGTCAAATCCAGTACAATAAGAAAATATAGATAAGTCAATAGGAGAACTTAGATATAAGCACTTTTAATCTTATTAATACAGAATTCAGGAATAAATTCTGAAGCAAATGTGATTTCAAGATTATCCTCACATATTTTGAATTGTCTTAAGTAGATTAGGGTATAAATGACAAGGAAATGACCTTTTGTTTTGCTTAAGGGCAATCTACAAAAGACTATTGATCCCAACCTCATAAAAAAAAAGTGCTGTATGTACCAGAACTTCTTTTGAGTGCATTAAAGAACTGGGTCTACGTTAAATAAATGAACCTGAAATGAAGGTTATTTATATGAAATCCACCATAAATATAAAGACATAGATGATTTAGAACAAAAAGATGAAAAAATTTCACTCTACAACATTAAGCAAAAGAAAGATGAGTAGCCAAATTAATGTCGGACAAACTAGACTTCACTAGAAGGAAATTTGCCAGAAAGAAAGACAACATTGAAAGAAATTTAGACAAGTCCACAATTATGGTATGAACACTTGAAATGTCCTCTCTTTACAATCAATAGAAAAATGACACAGAATATTAGTAGGACTATAGAGGATGTAACCAACTATTAGCCAATTTTACCTAATTGGCATGTATGTTTCACTACACACCATGTCGGAACAACGTGTTTCTTGTTTTGATTGCTTTCCCCTAAGTCCTGCAATCAATGTCTCATGAACATAATTCGCAAACATGCATTAGATTTTACTAAATTACCATGTTATATTTTTAGGTGCTGATCCATGGATAACATCAAATGCTTTTGCAAATTTTGGAGGTCTCCTCCCCACCTCATTAAGCAAAAGACTTTTTCCCAGTCTACATGTGAGTTCATGCCTACTAGCGATATTTGTCCTCTTCTTCACAAGTTCCAAAATATTCAAAAGAAAATTTATGTTATTGAAAATAGGCCATTCAAAACCAAACTTAAGTGTTCAGGTAAAACATATGGTCTTCATCTGAGTAACAAACTGTTTTGCTAGTCATTTGAGACTTGTTGATGTGCAATTTCAATCCTGTATTAATAATATGATAACTTGATAAATTATTGAGAGAAAAACACAAGGATATAGAAGGACACGATCTGATGACTTGTACAAAACAACTTTAATATATTTCATTTTGTATTGAGAAAGATAAATTGAGAAATGGTTTTGTTTTGTTACTTCTGGAGAAAGGAACTTGTGTCTTGTCCAAAATTAAATGAAACAATTCTGTGTATTTTAAGTTTTGACAACATGCATGCACATACTTGAATTAAATAATCTCAAGTAGTTATTTTATTTGCTAAAAAGCTTAATATTTCCTAAATAGTAGATCTATCTAAATAGCATTCTCATTTACGTTTCACTCCAGCTTTTTTTCACACAACAAAGGAAGAAATTTTTCTGACCCACTGTGTTCAAATAAAACGAGAGCTTTTAGTTTCTCCAGTAGAAAAGGATGCTCAAAGATGCTTAAAATCTAAGACATACTTCCTCCTTTCTTAGATCCCTTGTGATGGAAATAAATATAAGCTTCTAGGTTATGGATTGGGAGCCCAAAGGACTCTTTATGTCTCAGCAGAGCTTCCAGGCACCTGGGAGACCCTCTGGCTGATTTGTAAGGCACCATTAAACCGCCAAGCCCTTAAATCAAGGCTCTGTTCTCCACACTGAGCTGTGGAGACCGTGGAGACCTGTGTCTTACAGGGAAGGACGATCCTGCCAGCAGACACACTTGAAAGTAAAAAGGCCATTCATTGTGCAGTAAGTGAAGTATTTCAGAGATAAATAATATCAACCTCTGTTTGGAAACCTAAGAATGTCCATTCAAGTAAATTGGCTGAATAATAAGCAACTTTCCAAGGCAAAGGGATCAATAGGAATGGCTGGTGTTACTGAGTTTAGGATGTGTGAGATTTGGGAGTTAAATTGTTAGGAGAATCCTGAGTTTGATAAGTGGTATGTTTTAAAGTTAGATGTTTGACTTAATTTTGTTTGTGTTTTCTCCTAAATAGTAATTATTGTAGTCATGATAATTTAAAGAATATATATTAATGGTTTATGTGTATATTGTGTTTACACAGCTAGCTAGATTTTAAATTCCCAAATTTCATGGCATGTCGACATTATACTAAGCTCTTATCTGTTTTCTGCTTAATCTTTCTAAACACTCATTAAGATAGGTATGATTATTCATATTTAGACAACAAGGAATATTAGTCCTCAGAAAGGTAAATGACCTTCCGGATCATGTAAGTATGAAATGACAAAGCCAGTCTTAAAACTGTAATAATTAAGTTTCTTCCATAATGTTGTTTTAGTTCTCACCCATGTTTGAACCTCCAGCACTTAGGTTGGTACAAACAAGGTCGTCACTAAAAACTCGTAATTGATACAAGGTTGTACAACATAACATAACATAATGTAACTTCAAAGGGGAGGCAGGGAAAATAAAACTTTCCTTCTAATAGAGAATATAAGAATTGGTTAATGCTAGGTCTTTTCCTTGACAAAATAAATAAATAAATAAAAATAATTAATAATAATAAAAGAATCAGGGATAATAAGTTGATATCAAGAAGATTATATTCAATTGGTTATTTGAAACTGAAATTATGGTAAAGCAAGAGCTTTATGCTGATACTAAGATGCATGCATAATAGACATATATATGTGAATGAGTGTATTTATACATGTACTTATGTGAAAGTGCAGGATATTTTTATAAAAATATATGTTATGTGTTTTCAACCTGCCTCTACCCAGGGCATTTCCCATTTGTACATGTATAAGATTAGACCCTTTAGTAAGTCAAAGTTACAACTTTTAAAACATTTGTGTAAGAACATGACTTCTGGTTGGACTTTGAGAGGAAGAAAGCAAACATACATATATAACGCATTCATCCTGAATTAATTTTTCCTAAAATTTCCCTCCATTCTTCCTTCCCTATTTCCCTCCCTCCCTCCTTCTATTCCTTTCTTTCCTTCTTCTTTCCTCTGTATCACTATCATTTCATATCTCTTTTGCTATCTCTGTTTCTTCTCTCTTTCCTTTATCCAACACATGTTTAAACTGCTGTTTACTGATCTGGAATAGTCACATGATTGACTATGACCTTACTTATTTTTTTTTTACAATTCTTTCAAATACATAAGTAATACATCAAAGAGATTTGATAGATATAGATAGACTGACATATATGTGTATCTGATTCATGTAACTTCTTTCAACAGTATGATTTTTAATAAAATTCATATAGGTTTTAATATGAAATCTTAGGCAATGAAAATAATGTAAAAATTTATTATTTTACAGAAATATTTTCATATTTCTTAACAATCCATTTTTTTTCTTAGTGAGGTTATTTTATAATGTCTACAATTTGTTAATGCATGCATTTGTATTAAATATTATAAGCACTCAGAAACAAATGCTGATTGATAACTTATAGGCAGCGTGTTAATAAGTGCTTTTGTTCTATCTCATACAATCAATCCTCACAGCATCATTTAATGTAGTATTTTTATTACAAATTTATTACAAAAGAAACTGGGATTTAGTGAAATCAAGCAACTTACCTCACACATACTTACTCAAGTATTCAGTTATACAAAAAATTATTTATCATAATACATGAGACTTCTCAGCAAAAATATCATTTACAGAAACAAAGAAGCTTGTTATCTCAAGTACTTGCAAGCTGGTCGGTAGGGCAGAAAAGTAATCAAAATTCAAAACTTTATGGGTGCAATGATAGAAGCATTAAAAGGTACCAAAGAAGAAAGTTTGTTAAATTCAATTTGTAAGGATTAGGGAATACTTTCTACAAAAGATAAAATTTAAATTAATTGTTAAGACTGAGATGAAATTCACTAGCTATGTAAGAGGGAAGACCAAGTGATCCGGTCATAGAGCTCGGCTTGACCAAGGTATAAAGACATAAAATGATAATGTGTAAGAATAGAGCTCCAAGTATCTTCAGAATGACTATAACAAAATACAGAGCTGAAAGAGGTCAGGTAATATCTGTGATGTGCTTAGAAAAAGGCAGTGTCCAGATCAAAAAAGCCCTATGGCTTGTAATAAGGAAGCAAAGGATGTCAAGTTTATTTCATAGTTTATGAGGAAATGTTGAAAGGAGTGCAATGTAGGAATATTGACATATTATGAAGTCACTATAAAAATGTATGAACAATGGATTTATGGAAAGATACTACAGGTAGAGCTTTCAGATAAGAAATTGTTATAGTATGTTTTAAAGCAGCAGTAATTCAGATGAAGAATACTGGTGAGATTCAATAATAATAGCCTTTAGTTAAACTGCATTTACTATAGTAAGACATTATTTTTGCTTATTTTTATTATTTTTAATTATTTCTTATTAGAAACTTAGACTAGACACTAAAATTCTCATTTTTCTAGAAGGGAAGTAGACACAGAGGGATACTTACCTAACCAATGACAAACTATGGTAAAGATAGAGCCAAATTCAAACCCAGGCAGTCCAGTTCATGACCCTGGTCTTCCTAGCTACAATATCAACAGTAAAATAAACAGGTATTACATACATGGTTGCCTCATCAATAATATTTCTGAAGAAAACAAGAAAAAGTTGTAAGGGTTGGTACAGGTTAAATTAGCCTTATTCTTAGGGTATATATTTAAATTTTATATTTGAATTTGAAGCATCTGGAGAGAGATACCAACAGGTCAGTCAAATATAAATTCAGGAAAGGTATCTGGGTTGAGGATGGAAATTTGGTAGTTAATTGAAGCTTGAGAAGTACTTAATTTGGCCAGAAATTTTATATGACTCAGAGAAGAAGAAAAGTTGCAGAGAAGTAAGCCACTGAGTAACAGTGAGAAAAAGCATGCTTTTATAAAAAAAAAAGGTTTAAATTTCTAGGGAAGAAGCTACATGAGGGAGTTAGAGCTTTTTGAAATGGAGAAAAAATGAAAAAGACAGTGTTGGTAATGGTTGGAGAAGACATAGATCTTCCTCCTTTTTTTAGTGGGATATGGGGACCATGTAGATCAGAGTCAAATAAGGGAATATGTACAATAAAATAGCCTGGTACTCATCCTAGACATAATGAAATGTTGTTAATGGGAGTCACATGACTTCACAAACTGTAGTGACATTTCCTTGATGAGTGAGTTGTAAGAAACAATTTAGGAAAGATACCTTAAGGAGATACAGTTTGATGAACTAAAGATTAAAAATAATTAAAAGCCATTCCACATACAAAAACTTATTTTTTTCTTTTGGTTAGCTTTTTTGAGATATAAGTTAACCAATAAAATATACAATTTTAATAGTCAATTTGATGATTTTTTTTAAAAGTGTGTGAAGTCATGAATGGGTACAGCAGCTATATTATGGAACATTTTCATTCTCAAAGTTAGATCCTGCCTGTTTGCAGACAATCTCTTCACACACTTTCCTCTCTGAAACCTCAGATCAACTATCACTATGACTAATTTTTCTAGAATTTCATACAAAGGAGATCATATGGCATTTCATCTTTTGTATTTGCCTTCTTTCACATAGCATAAGTGATCCATTCATGCTGTTGCATCTACCAGTAATTTCCTCCTTTTTAATTTAAATTATCTCACCCACCACAGTTTGTTTATCCATTCAGTAATGGACGCGTGCTTGGTTGCTTTCCAGGTTTTTTTGACCATGAATAAAGCTGCTATTAATAAATGTGTATGACTTCTGTGCGTATGTGTTGTTATTTTTCTTGGCAAATTCGTAAGAGCGAAATCGCTGGGTAATGCTTACTGTATTTCCATGTGTACCTTTATGCTGCCAAACTGTTTTCCAAAGGGGCTGTGCCACTTGCATTACTCCATCAGCAGTGTGTGAGAGTTCCAGCTGTTCCACACCCTCATCAACACATGGACTTCCCAGTCACTTCTTAATTCTGGCTATTATAATGGTATCTTATTGTATTTCTCATTTACATTTACCTAATAAATACTGATGCTGAGCATCTTTTCATGTGGTCAGTTGCAATCCAGATATCAAAAGAAATCATTAGAAAGTTAAAAATGTAAACTCAATTTTGAATTTCCATATCTTAATTTTATAATTCCGTGCCCTCATGATGTATTCTGGTTAAATTTGGTTTTCAACTTTCCTAAGACACAATTGCTCTGTTATAGGTCTGCAAACATCCTGAACTGCAGAGCCGCCTACGTTTTACCATGTTTACCACATTTGCTTTTAATACCACTGTCTCTAAGCAACCCACCTTCTCCTTCATTGGTATTCCTGGTCTGGAGGCTGCAAATATATGGATCTCTATCCCCTTCTGTCTCCTGTACTTTGTAGCCCTAGTGGGTAATACTCTTCTGCTCATCTTAGTTAGAGCAGAACGGAATCTTCATGAACCTCAGTTCTACTTCTTGGCCATGCTCGCCCTTACTGACCTCGGGCTCTCACTGTCCACGATGCCTAGTGTCTTGGCTATCTTCTGGTTTGATGTCCGCCACATTGGCCTGGACGCCTGCCTAGCCCAAATGTTCTTCATCCACACCCTCTCCTCCGTAGAATCGGGTGTCCTCGTGGCCATGGCTTTTGACCGGTTGGTAGCTATCTGTGCTCCCCTAAACTACACCAGGATCCTGACCCACTGTACAGTTGGCTGCCTAACTGGAGCTGCCCTCATACGAGGGGCCACCCTGCTGGCCCCTTTGCCTTTCTTCCTCAGGACCTTTCCTTTCTGTGGGGCCAATATCCTCTCCCACTCTTACTGTTACTACCCAGACATGCTGAACCTGGCCTGTGGGGACATCACATTCAGCAGTGCCTATGGACTGGCTTTCGTACTCGGCACATTTGCAGTGGATGTGGTCTTCATCCTGGCTTCCTACATGAAGATCCTGGGCACAATTATGAAGATGGGGACTCAGGACAGAAACTGGAGACCACTGCATACTTGTGCCTGTCACCTGTCCACAGTGATCATATTTTACCTGCCCCTCATCAGCTTGGCTGTGCTGCATCGTTACACCCAGGACACTTCCCCAATTCTGTATACCACCATGAGTAATGCCTACCTCCTCATGACACCACTGCTCAACCCTCTCGTCTACAGTCTCAAATCCCGGCAGATCCAGGCAGCCCTACACAAACGATTTTGGGTGCAACGTGTCATTGCTGGGGAATGATATTTTTCCTCTATCAGAAGGGATAACCAATTTAAAAATCCTGTTTAAGATCTACTACACGCCAAGTAGTATGCTGGAACCAAGCATGCAAAAATAAAAAATACTCAGGTCTTCCTCTCAAGAAGCACCTAATCTAATTAAGGAGGGAAAGTGAGGCAGAATGCTTTAGAAAAGGATCATATGATCCTGAATGATGATTGTTTGGTATTGGTAAGCAGAAAAGGCAACAGGAATCCAGGCTCAGTGTTTTTGGTATATGAGTTGGATGCAAATCACAGTGACATCCACCACATCAGCCTGAACGTTGCTTAACCCAAATGTTCCTTTTGGTTCCAGCTGCTAAATTGAGGAGTCCAACTCTGGAATGTGAAAGAACAATGAAGGGCTGATTTTATAAAGAAAGCAAGATATCATCTGGCTCTTGACTGCCAATGTTGTTTAAGTCAAGGCATTAAAATTCAAAATTGAGGATAAATTCATGAATGCGTGTTTAATATTTCTAACCATTTCTTGGATAATGGTCTGAACATTCTGACTTTTAACAAAATAGAGCTGTATGAAAAGAAATAATATATAATGATCTGAGAAATGTTTATTCTTATTCATCTTGCTTCTACTTTCAGAATTTACACTTTATTTAGATTTTGTTTTGTTTCCCATTTCATACTGAGAATAGACTGGGTTATACTCTGACTCTGACACAAGGATGCATCTCCTTTCTCTAACTTTCCAAGAAGAAAAATAAATTAGTTTGTTCTTTTCTGGGGTCAACTTTTGATGTTAGAATCTTAAAGCAAATGAAGAATTATCCTGCTGGATCAATGCACATTAAAGAAAGAGACTTAACTGCCCTTGACGATAAATAAACATGGTAACACAGGAATAATTTCAAGCTACTTAAGAAAATTTTAAATGAGTTTTTAAATAAGAGCTCAAGTAATCAATCAGAAAATATGTTTAATGTCTTTGTGACACATTTAGGAGGCATCAGAGTCACACAGAAGACATACTATTCATATAGCTTACATTCTATTAATGGAAATGGTAGACCACCATCAAACCACATTATAGAATGTGATTATTGAAGGCAGGGCTTGGTTTGAATAGTTATTTGAATTAAGAGGAAAGTAAGCCAAAGAGGCCTGGGTTTGTTGGGAACTTCTGCCTGAAGACTTAGAAGATCATGAGAAGATCCTGGAAGCTTGTGCTCGATCCCAGTTCCAGAAGCATTCTGTAAGCTGTGGTCTGTTAGGTATTAACAGAATAGAGGGAGTTATAAAAAGAAACAATTGGTTGTTGCCTTACTAAGAGATCATTTAAGAAGTATAATGAACACCCTCAAAAAGTAAAATTCTGATTATTAAGACACTTTCCATTTTTTAAGGTCCAATTTAACCATTTTCTTTATTGTGAGTCTTTCTGGTCAAAAGCCTCTTAACTCTGACTTCCTTCCCTAAGCATGAGTATAGAGTACCAGGGATGGTGATAATTCTCTTTTGAGGAACTCCTTATCTCTTTGTACAGTTTGGGTAAGACTAATAATATAAAAATTCTAATGAAGCCCTCCCTTTATCCTTCAACTGTGAAGATTAAGAACTGAAGGAAAAAAATTGTCCCCCTTTATATGTTAGACTAGAGACAGTGTGAAGGTTCTCCTGTCTATTTGGAGCATTGGAAGGACATCAAACCACCTGTGGTCATCACCTTCCCTAATTATGTGGGAGAAATGGTTATCTGCATTAGTAGAAAATGAGTACAAAACAAAATATCAGGTATGAGAAACTTTCAGAGAGAAAAAGTGACATGACAGTATTGAGTCCTGAAGCTTGAGTCTCTGAGATCCTTCCTTTGAATCTGTGTTCTATTCTGATATTTTGGTTTACATTTCTTTACTTTAAATTAAATAATGAATCAACTTAATGGCATGTTCTATCTACTATGTGCTGAATTGGACTATTTATTTGATTCTGTTTTGATTTATTCCTGTCTTTCTCACTCACTTGATGGTAATTTCCTAGGTGGTGACATTTTTGTCTGATTCATTTGTCTCTTAAAGTGCCTTAAAGTGCATATAATGAATGCCAAGAATAGTTGTGCAGAAATGTAAAACATGGGGGGCTGCAAATGACAAAAGGTAAAAAATCAGAAGAATTATATATGATTATTGAATCAGTATGTTAATGAATAATGAATTAATTTCCACATAACTCAGTTTAAAATGATGTAATAATGTCTGGCTTCCACTCTGTGGTAGTTAATTTAGAAGCATTATTAATATATATAAAGATGTTGATACCTGTTCCTGATATGCAATGACAATATTGATCAGATAAATATGATAAATGATACACACAAATACAAAATATGTCAATCTAGTCTGAACCTTTTTACACTTTTGTAAATACATACATTTTATGATAAATGTATAAAAATGGAATCTAAATGTGTCTTTGCACTGGAGAATAATTATTCTCTGGTCACCTTTGATATCATCAACTGAGTGACAGAAGCCTTTATTCTTTCACATTTTTCTTTAAATTCTGGCTTGACCCTTGTCCTCTACCATATTTTTGGCTTGTAACATAATGATTAATATTTATTGAACATTTACTGTATGCCAGATATTGTTATAAACACATTACATCAATTATCCATTCCTTATTACACTCTTTGAAAGTGGACATCGTGGTTAATCTCTCTTCACTGTTGGGAACATTGAGACACAGAGAGCCTGTGTCACTTTGTCCTTGGATACATAACAGATAAGTTACAAAGTCCTAATTTCAGCTTAACTGGCATATACTTATCTTCAACTAGATGTGAAGTCCAATTTAATACAATTGAGGAAATACATTACACAGAATGCAAATTTTAGGTATACTGCTCTATTATATTTTTGCTTTAATCTCTCACTGAAGTTCTGTGTTAAATGAGGCTTAGATTGGGATGGTTTCAGAAAAAGGATCATAAAACATAAATTTAAATAACATTGTGAAATAAACACTCTCTTCTGTTATTCAGAATATTTTCATATTTTCCTCTACAGTACCTCAAAATTCCCAAAGACAATAATTGTCTATATAACCATACAAATATTTTAAGTCACATTTGAGCCATATAAATACATATGAGGGATTCTCATATAGAAAATATTTGTAGGACTGTATGTACTGCAATGCAGCTGAGAGGTAAGTAATGTGAACTCTAGAAATGAGAAACACAAAGTGAAGGTGTAAGTGGCTTTAGGAACACCTTTCCTGATCTAGTATTTTAAACTAGAAGAAGATTTTATACTTCTAGAAAGATTGTAGTAAAACCATACAGAGATGTCCCAAAAGAAGTACCTTAGCACACAGGAAAAGAATATCTGTTCATCCTTCTTGTTTTCAGTAACCTTCAAACAGTTCCTCAAAGGGCTCCCACTCTGCTATTTTAAGTGTGAACAGTCTACACAGCGTACTTCTAATTTGTTTTGTTTTCAACACTGTTGAGGACAGGTGTGAGGAAAAGGAAGATGTTGGATGTTGTGACATGGGGAAGAGGAGAATGGTGCCTCCTATCCTGTGGATCAGGGCTAAGGCAATAAGTGGGAAATGGAGAATAAAGGCAGTGACAATAAGGGAGATTCACAGGAGTGCCTTAGGCTGATTCCTCCCTGCAACAATGTCCAGAACGATCTTCAGGATCAAAGCATAGGACAGAACAATAAAGATAGAGCCAACTCTAAAGGAGCAGAGAACCAAGGCCAGCCCGCAGATGATGTTCATAAGAACAGACCCACAGCTGACTTCATCACATCAGGGTGGAAGCAGACAAGTGGCATATGATGATGTTCTTACAGAAGGGTGAGCAGGATGGGCAAAGGGGCCATTAGTGCCACTCCTGGAGCCACAGCAGCTGATCCCCTCTGAGTAATGCAGGATTGGGTCAGGACCACAGTGTAGTGCAGTGGGTTGCATATGGTCATAAAGCAATGAAAGGCCATGGCCAGAGGATGGCTGACTCCATGGAAGAGAAGGTGTGGATGAAGAACATCTGAGCCAGGCAACAGTGGAGTGCAATCTCTTGGTGTCTGAGAAGAAAGACATGAAGTACAGTAGGCAGTGTGGATGCTAACATGCCTATGTCAGTGGCTGCAAAAATGGACAAGAATATATACTGAAGCTCATGAGGGCTTGGATTCTTTTGTATTATGTGAATTATGGCTGTTCACCGCAATGGCAATCACTACAAGATGCTCAATGGTACAGAGATCTAGATATGAGATTCCTTCAGATATGGGATTCCTGAAAGAAGGAAAAAAGGTGGCTAGTAGTGGGTGCCATTGAACATAGACATGATGGTTAAACCTAAAAATGAGAACCTGTTTAGGAAAGTCAAACACTAAAGTTAATTCAAGTTTATCAGTGGCTGAAGAGAAAGTCTAGAGGCAGAAGCAAACTAAATATTGTCACATGCAGAGAAAAGTGAATAGGGCTAAATTCAGTTTAATAAAAAAGCCTGCATAGATAATTTTTAGGTGATTTATAACTGCTCTCATCGGGGCAATTTTGTTGATGCAGTGGTAGCCCACAAATACACTACTAGCATAAACTATAGCCAAGGACTCTGAACAGAAACGCTGATAGAACAAATTAAGATTCACAAAGCATGTAGTTAATGTAGTCAATTTAAAACATACAGCAAGAAACAGAAGGAGAGAGATGGGTTAGTTAACACAATTAAAATAGTGTGCAAGTGGGGCAGAAGGCCCACAGTATATGATGCTGGATTATGCAGTATTCACATGGTCTGTTTCTCTCTGCTGGTGTTAGAAAGACCAGAGGTGGGATTTGACCAAGGGGATCCAGCAGATGGAAGGCACCTGGAGCCAACACTTACACTTACCTCTCTCAGGCACACGGTATGTATGGCCAAAGCTCTAACTCACCAGGAAGACTGCTGAACATCTATCAACTTTACCTGTATTTCTTTTGCTGATAACATGAGGAACCAGTATGAAATAACAATGGGTATTTCTAATAGGTGACTGATTTAGATATGTAACACAGCTGTCATTCTAGACATGGCATTATCAGCCCCCATGACTTGCTTTTTTATTGAAGTATAGTTGATATACAATATTATATTGGTATATAACATAGTGGTTCAACAATTATATACATTATGAAATGCTCACCATAAGTGTAGTTGCCATCTATCATCAATAACTTGTTTATTTTGCCTTTTTATCTATAAATAATATTTTGTTTATTTGATCATATATTCCATATATTCTATCTTTAAAATAATATATCCCTACAACTTACCTACTATTTATATTTACCTTAATTTATGAATGTTCCTTATGTCTTATAATCTGCTTGTTTGCTCTTCAAAACCGTACTGAATAAATGCCATGCATTCTACACTGATGTCCAAAATTACTAGTTTATTCACTATGTCTGCTTAATGCATGTTGTGAGTTTTATCTAATCCATTTATTTTCTTGCTTTCTGTACCCAAATTAAGTATTCTCAAGTAATACAACAAATATACTTCACTATTTCTAGAAATACAAAGTGTACTAAGATATGATATCTACCCATATATAAATCAGTGTTTGTTGAGCATGAATAATAAATATGAAGAAATAAGTGACTAGTGGAATACACTAATACTAACATAAGATATATCTATTAATAAAATGGAAAATAAATGAATGAATTATAATTGTGTGGGGCAGACCATATTCAATAGAAGCCACACTAGGCTTAAATATCCACAAAAGATCTGTACCCAGAAATATCAGGTTGTTTTTATACATTTCTTTCATAAGCATAGCCACGAGAATGCTTTCACAGAACTTTGGGGGAAAAGGGTGTGTCAGTATAAAACTAACCATCGCTGTTCATCAAGTTGCTGTGCAGGAGTACCTAACGTGTGCCTATAGACCTAACACTGCAAGCTACTAGCTATTTATGACTTTCAAACAAGCATTCTCTCCCTTACCCTAGAGGGTAAGGAGAATAGAGGTCACTCTCATGGCAGGAAGGAAGTGATGGGGGCATAGTGAGCTCAAGTGGCTTCCACAAGAATCAGCTGCTGTTGCCTAAGAACCTTTTTAACCCATGTTTCCTATATCAGTATGTGTTATATTACATCACACTTCTTGATGTTAAAAAGATAGAAATAGAACATTTAATAAAAAAGAAAAAAATAATAGAATAATGATTTAGTTAACTAAAGGAATAAAGAAATAAAGAAAATTGATAAAAGAGATATGAAGAGTAGTGATTGCCTGTGACCCAGAAGTTCTTCCTACAGGCAGAAGAGACAGAACAATAGGAAGCTGAGAGACACTGAGAGTCACCCCATACCTACTGAGCACTTACTACGCACCGCATACTGTGGAGGATTTACAGGTGATGCAGAGGACATGCAATCGATGATTCCTCTTCTAAAGTCCCTCATGGAATCTGATAGAAGCACCAATTCAAAACTATAAACAAAGAAAGCCATTACATAATGACCTTTCCCATATAACAGAACTTTACTAAGTATTTTTCCTTCAAACATTGTTGCATTGACTTCACTCCATCAAAGAAGTCAGGCTTATCATACCAAAACTTAACATAAATAAGTAAATAAATAACACAAAACAAAGCAGAAACAGAACACATTAAGCCTTAGAAAGGTAATTAAGTTCCCAAGGTCACATGACTGCGCCAGCCACTATTAAAACCCAAATCTTCTGTCCTACTGCTGTACTCTTTCAATGATACACTTTTGTTTAATCATTTAAAATATATAAATAGCACGGATAGAGTAGGTAGACAGTAAACATACAGAAGGGTAGTACATGAGGACTTGAAGAATCATACAAGAATTCCAGAAGAAAAATGCAATGTGAGCTTGGAATTGCAGGATTAAAAAGCCTTAATTAGAAGAGGCAAAATCAGGAGTAAGTCCAGGCTGATGACTTAAAGAGGAACGGTATGAAAATCAGAATAAGACTTATTAGGGAAGGGCCTAAGAATATTCTCCTCAATAGAATGAGGAATTGTAAAGGAAGGGAAAGTAAAATAAGATGAAACAGCTAGTATGAAGTCTTGGTGGAAGCCACAAGGTCAAGGGTAAAAAGGATGTGGCAGAATGAGGGTTCTGCCAAGTACTAGAATGCAAAGTCATCAATGTGAAAGGCAGTTTAGATTTAGGATGAACTCCTTGGCAACTCCTATGGTCATTAAGATGTCAAGTGGTGAGACTAAGCAAGAGTGTTTGATTCCCTAGGGAGAGATGTAGGCAAGAACATTTCTAAGAGGAAAGAAAAACAACCAAAGGGATTTAATTAACTGGACACAGGAGAAAGAAATCCAAGCCTCTCATTTTACATCAAGATTTTGAGATTGGTTTCTTGGTTTAGAGAATGATGTGAAAGACTATTTCAGAAAGTCTATAGCAAGAATCACAACTTTCAAGAGAGGATTAGGGGGAAAAAACCCATTTAGATTTTTTGCAATCATTATCTCTAATGGCTTATTGATACTTAAAGACACTGGATTGGACACAGAGGTAGAAGTTAATTATGGTGAAGGGCAACATCACTCATATGGAAGTCAAAGCTATAATTTTTAGATGATGCTTATGATGGGAAGGATGGTCAAGAGGATGAGAGCTAATGATGCCTAGTAGATGTCCATATTCAGGAACTTGAAGGAGAAAAAAGAGCAATGAAGTAGAGGATACACATTAGTAAATTAAGAAAAAAAGAGAACTGAGTAGTGGTCTGTGCTGGGACTCAAAGAATGAGAGGGTCTCAGCAAATAGAGAGTCATGGGAGTAAATGCTCTATTATTGAAGCTGGAGAATTGAGAAATCCGCCATGTTGTATGTGGTGATGAGAAAGGTTGTTGGTAAATGTGGTTCCCGGAGAATAGAACACAAGAAAGCACGAACAAGAAGAGGCATCTAGGAGTTAATGGGTAGTGACAAACTAGTAGTGGAAAAATGTAAATTATAACATATAAGTTACAGCAAAAACAGTATTAGATTTTTTCAAGCAATCTGAAATGGGGTTTAAGAGCATAAGCTCTGGAGTCAGATACCCAAACCAGAGTCCTGCTGCTCTCACCCCTCCAATTTACTAGATTTGTGATCTTGGGCCAGCTCCTTTATCCTTTATTCCCCCAGCATTCTCTTCTGTAAAATGGATCAACTGGAATCTATCACACTGCCATTAGGGAAAGAATTCAAATTAGAAAAATAAGCAGAATGTGCACTGTTGGAAGTAAGGAACTGTAAGAAAGGAATATGAAAGGTAGGTCTTAGGAAGACGGGGTTTTGGAAGGACAGAACATCTTCCCTTAAAAAATCTAATTCTGGAAGTTCTTTCATTTCTAGAATACAAGAGTACAACAGCATTATTAAAGTTACAAACTCTGCTTTTTTAGCACTCTGCACAATGCACATACAAAAAATTGTATTTTTTTCTAAAAGTATTCATGTACTTTTGGACAACATACAGCATATCAGGTATTTGCTCTGAGAAAGCCTTACAAGATAGGAGCTACTGAGGTATGGAATCTTATTTCTTGTGAATTAATTTAGGGCTGTGGAGCAATGTTGTCTCTGAATTATTCCTGGGTTGTGTGGAAGAGGCTTTATTGGTTACTAGAGGTGGGAGAAGATGACATGGATAAGGCATGAGGAGCAGGAAGTTGAAATTACCAGGCAATGCTCATCCCATATGTTTTCTTTAAATATTCCAACATTAAGTAAGTGAGATTCTGTATACGCTCATAAGAGAGTATGTTTGCCACTATTACTGTAAAACATTTGTGTGATCTTTAACATTTAGGTAATTTAATTTAAAAAAAGCACAGTTAATGCCATGGTAAGAAGTTAGCTATTAGAAAGATAAAAATGTTTGAGAAAGAGAAAATAGATAATGGGCAGCTTATAGAAAAGAAGTTATTAAAAAAAGAAAAAAGGAAAGAAAGAAAACAGAGCAGGAAGTACATCAGTTTCAGAGTAGTATTTCATGCTTATTTCCACAGGCCCATATGCTAACAAGAGGAATCCATTTATGAATAAAGGGGAAAGAAAATTCAACCTTGTGGAGTTTGTATTTTAGTAAATGAAGGAAAGAGAATGATGAAGACACCCTGCTTTCTGAGACACTTGGTTCAACAGAGGATTATCTTCCTTATGTTTGTGTCTTAATACAAATATGCAATGCAGTTTTTACTTTTCATGTGTCTATTCTTTGCCTCTCCGAGTAGGGGCTATATGTCTCTACTGAGTCTATCCTCAGCTGTCTCCCAAGGCATCCACTGGGCCGTAAGTACTCCTTCAAACAGAATGATCTCAGTATTCTCTGACCATCAGATGGAGAAGACCTGGCCCGACTGTGCTAAGGAAATATGATAAGGTGCCCTGGGAGAGGAACCTGGATCCTTATATTCCCAACTGTTACTACTTATGTATCTTATGCTCCTTTAGGTTCCATCAGATATTAGGATAAATCAATCTTTCAGTACCAAAGTCAGAAATATCACCTTAGCCAGATCCGTTAGTTTCAGATAGTCAGGTAAATATGCTATTTGTGCAATGAGTAAGAGAACTCACATTGTCTGGACAGAAGGAGAGTCCTCTATACTCTGGAGCACAGGACAACTCAGGATTTATTAGAGAAAGGAAACCTGGGTGTGACTTGGTTCTTTAAAGTATGGATTAGACCTCTTTCAAATCTAGGGTCCACAATATATAATACAAAGAAGAGTCAGATCTGTGGTGACATGTGATAACTACCCAGAAATCTCTGTCTCCCAGAACCACCTTCTTGTCTAGTCTGTTCCAGTGAGCAAAATTCCACACTGTTATTTCATTTCTATAATTATATTTTTTTCAGATATGAACAATTCTTTTTACGACATTGACCCAGCCTCTCATTGGACATTACCATATCAATCTCATTTGGTCTAGGGAATGTTCTATATTTTTAAAACCATTTCCCTTTCTTTTATTGAGGTGAACTCACATATAAAATTAATCATTTAGAAGTGTACAATTCAATGGCACTTAGTACATTCACAGTTCTGTGCAACTATCACTTCTGTCTATATCAGAATATATTCATCACTCCAAAATAAAGCCTCATACTCAGTAAGAAGTTACTCAACATTCCCATGGCCCTCCAGCCCCTGGCAACCACAGTTCTACTTTATGTCTCTATAAATCCACCTGCTCTGGGTATGTCATACAAATGAAATCATACAATATGTGACCTTTTGTGTATGGTTTCTCTCCTAGAGGGAAACAGACAGATGAAGGGAAGAGAGTCAGGATGTCTTTTTCACTAAGCCATACCTGACTACTAGTACAAGATTCCCCTGCCCTTGAACATGTTGTGTACTGCAAACCTTATCTGTTTGGTTTTTAGGCTATACACCAAGGGGTTAAGGACTGGGGTCAAGAAGAGGAAGAGATTGGCCATAGAGACATGGAGCAGAGGAGACGTGAATGTACCAAACCTATGAATCAGAGCTAGCACGATGAGTGGCACATAGAAGATGCAGACAGTGAACATGTGAGAAACACAAGTATTAAGTGCCTTGAGCTGACCACCTTCTGAGGCAATACCCAACACTGTTTTCAGAATCAGGATGTATGACATGACAATGAACACAGAGTCCACTCCAAAGGAGCAGAGGACAAGGGACAACCCGTAGATGGTGTTGACTCGGACAGGGCCACAAGCCAGCTTCATGACATCCGGGTGGTAGCAGTAACAGTGTGACAGAGTAACACCCTTGCAGAAGGACAACTGCTTGAGCAGGATCGGCAAGGGAACCATCAGCATCACACCTCTAACTGTGGCTGCGATCCCCATCCCAATAATCCGAGGAGGGGTTAAGACCACAGGGTAGTGCAGTGGGTTGCAAATAGCTACAAATCGGTCATAGGCCATGGCCAGCAGGATGGCTGACTCCATGGAGGAGAAGGTATGGATGAAGAACATCTGTGTTAGGCAAGAGTGGAACTCAATCTCTCTGTGATTTAGGAGGAAGACCTTGAGAACTGTAGGTAGTGTTGATAAAGACAGACTCACATCCGTGGCTGCCAACATAGACAGAAAGATGTACTGAGGCTCATGAAGGCTGGAGGTTGCTTTGATAACAAAGAGGATGGTGCAGTTTCCCAGGAGGGCAATTAGATACATGACGCACAGTGGAATAGAGATCCATGTTTGCTGAGCCTCCAGTCCAGGAATGCCTGTTAGAAGGAGAATAGGTGGCTGGAACCAGCTATTGTTTGTAAGCCCCATAAGGATATGTCTTAGATTCCAGCCCAGATAAGCTTCTAAATGTTCCTATTGGAAGAGAAAGCACAGATTTTTAAGACAGGAGGACATAATGCATCTGACCCTCTGGGGCAGCACTAATCCTAGGCATCTTTGATCCTAAGCATCTTTACCTCAAGGAGCTGACCCTTAAAATGTTTCCAGACTTATCTGAATAACTATGTGGAGTTAGGGCAATGTGTAACTTCTATTAAAATGTAAAAGCTACTAGTGTTTCTTTGGCCTAGAACACTCCAATCATTGATCAAGTGGCAATAAAAATTGAGGACATAGCTTTCTTTTTAATTCCAATCCTTAGACAAATTTCATTCTCTGAACTCTATTTCTTAATTTAGTTATCTTTGCATCTACCTTTATTCTCAATCACCTTAAAGGAAACTCTTTAAAAAGTTCCTGTATTTCCCCCACATCGACATCATACCTATAAATATTCAGCCATCTAGAAACCTGGGCATTTTCTGTCATTTATACCTGTAGAAATAAAGCATAGGATATTTCAATAACACACGCAAACCCTAAGTCATTTTTTATAAAAACTCCATGTAATGCCATTCATTTTTACAATTAATTTATGTGCTATTTGATGTTATTTTTAAATGAAATGCAGATTTTTCAAAATATGAGTAAAATAAAATCATTAAAGTAGGTATTGTCATTACATCTTATCTGGTGCTAGAATTGTATCAAATATTAACAAATAATGTCTTGAATAAAGTTTGAAGTATCTCTACCTCAAAACATAGATACATTAGAAAATAATAAATATAAATTCTTCAGTGACTATGTTAAAAATAGCATAATTACAGGAAATGGTGTGAGCACCTATGTTCTTATCCTACCAAGAAGAGTAGGAGAGATTATATATGATTAGTTGAATACAGCTAGATTTAAGTGGTTTGTTTATAATTGCAAGAAGAAACAAAATAGTGATAAAACTACATTTAGATATGTGGGATGGGGGAGGGAGAAAGGTAATATCACCATCCTAAACTCTTATTTGGAAGAACATGATATCAAAACACAATAAACACAATCTTTTTGTAAAATCATATTATGTAAAAGTATGGCCAAAAATAAAAAAGTCCAGAAGAAAAATTAAATAGAAATTAATGAAGGATTTCTTCTCTGGAGATAGGGAAGATTGGGAAAACATTATTTTTCTTCTGCACTCAGCCAAAATTAGAATGACAGTGCTGTTTTTAAGTCATGTCAGGGTACACAAACAAAATTATCTAACCATAGATGTCAATAAATCTTTGAAAAGCAGATTTCAGTTGAATCACCATGTATATATTTCATGCATTGCATTGATGTATAGACCTCCTCTTGTCCAGTCGTCCATTCACATATTCTTGGCAGTGAATGTCAACATCCTATTACCTTCTTTCATTGTATGCCTAGTAAGGAGTGTCTATAAAACATGTTCTTTTAGCTGAGGGACTGAGTCAGCACCTCCAAATAAGGGCCCCCAATGAGGAGGCCAACTTCTTAGGGACTTAGAATTCTAAGCTTTATATAATTTTTCAGCTGTACACATGGAATGTCAGAGTCACTCATGTAGAGAGAAAAAAGAGAAGAAAGTCATGGTTCATAATAGACCTGGGGCACCTGAACTTACCACAGACTCTGCCCACACAGTCACTCACCATGCTGCATCCACCACATGGAGACCTGGGAGGCTCACAGACATGGAGTTCTGCCCCCACAACACACCGTGTACCTCACTTAAATATACACCAACACCTAGACTACAGGTCCATATATACACACAAGCAGATTTCCTTCCTTTGTTTCCACTATCTTCCAGAATGTCTTGCAATCCATTCTCCTCTCTTTTATACTCATCTTCCCCTTCTGTTTTGGCACCGACCCAGTCAGTACTACCACAGGCATTAATGCCATTAGCAGCACCACAGCAGCCACCAAAGTTAGACCCAGTGTTTACTTAGTCCATTTTGTTTCCTATTACACGTTTCATGCTTCTTCTGCACCGTATGTTGAGCCCTTTTAATGAGAACGTCTCTTATTCAATCCATTTTATTTTTTTCTTGTTATTTCCTACTCTAGTCAGATTGGTCACTTAATTTAATTCCACCATGTATGACTTACTCATTCCAACTTCAAAATATGTGTATAACCTCTGATGTGATCTCAGATGTGGTCATGTTTCAAATCCATTGGTGATGACTAAATTCATTGGTTAAAAAACAGTCTATATCCAACATTCTATAAAATATTCCCATGATTATTTAATATTACAAGAATTCTTGCAGCCATTAAATCCCTGCAGAATTTATTGTTTTTTTCTGCCTGTATTTGATATTTACCATGTATGATTTTATATTGCTTTCCAATTGTAACCTAAATGAGTTTCCCTTACCCGATCTGACCTTAAATGCATTTAGGATTGGGATTGTACCTACAGATATCTCAGTAAGGAGAGTCCAACACTCTTTGGACAAACTAGTAAATTTTGTTTTAACAGATAAATTGCTTATTGAGAGAATCTTACAGTAGCATAGATTTGCTAATCACTAACAAAGAAATCCAGGCTCTCTTTTAAACTCTGATGTACATAATGTTTTGGGGATCATCCTCCCCACTGAGGCTCATTTAGAGTGGAAGAGAAGATGCCACTAAGTTTGAAAGGACAGCAAGAGAGTTGTACAATAAGGTAAAGAATATTCATTCTGGTGTTTATCAATTTCCAGTTATGCTTGCGCTGGATTTCCATTTCTCCCTGGTGGATTACCCTTTCATGCCAGAAAGACATTTTTCAGACTATCTGGGAGATTCAAAATACATTTAACTACTCCAATTAAGTATGCCCCACTTCCAACCTCTTAAAACATTCTTTTAAGACATATAATTTCTCCAGACTTCCCCCAGAACCCAAAACAAAACCGTGGTCTATCACTTATGTACAGTTGACCCTTGAACAACACAGGGGTTAGTGGTGCTGAGCCTCTGACACAATAAAAAAATCTGAGTATAACTTTTTCACCTCCCCCAAAACTTAGCATACCATTGACAGGAAACCTTACTGATAACATAAACAGTCAATTAACACATTTGTTTGTGTTATATGTATTATCTAATATGTTCTTAAGGTAAAGTATGCTAGAGAAAAGAAAGTGTTTTTTCAAATTGTTGCAAATCTGCAAAAAATTTTCTAATACATTGAAAAAAATCTGCATGTCGGTGGACCCACAGAGTGCAAACCCATGTTGATCAGAGGACAACTGTACTGAGTCCACATCATTTAACCTTGAACTCCATAATGCTCCACTTGGCTCCTTAATTAGGCTTGTGTGTTCTCTTTTTCCAACTCTTCTTTTTTGTTGCAATTTCTAAGGACACTGAGCTTCCAGTACTTTCATTCTGAGTCTTTGGAAAACTTCGATTAAACAACTTCCAAAGACTATGACCCACTTCTGTTCTTTCAAGAAAAGCAAATTGAACAATTAAGTTTATGTTCTGTGCTATCCCTTCAGCACCTCCAGCACCAGATGACAAGTGAGTTTGCAAGACAGTTCTTCTCTTTTAGACTCACCGTCCTTGGCATAGACAGAGGACAGAGGGTTTCCTATGAGATATAAGAAGCCTCTGTTAGAGGTATCTGCCTGGCACCAGAGTTATCTATTGCAACAAATAGAGAATCTTAGATGGAAGGTGCCTGAGGGAGATTATCAAAACAGTCCCATGAGATAGTGGTTTCACTGTGCCACACATAAGATATCACAAAAAACAAATTACTTGGAAGCAAGGCCATACCAAACTTCCTTCACTCAATAATCCAGTGTCCTCATAATTATATACATTCAAGAGTAAACCCATTTATAAGTCTGCTGTTCACCAAAATATCTGAAAAACTCTTTTTAAGAGTTTTTTTCTTAAGTGATCTTTAAATATCTAGGCTTCATTTGAATCATTTTTGAGATGAGTTATTTTAAACTGTACGTTTCTACTGTCTTTTTGAGAAGCTGTGGGTTGGAAACTATTTCTTGTAATACATTGTTATGAATGCTAATTGTTGTATTGTTTCTCAACATTGTAATGCTATAGACTTTTTGAGAGTTTTAGGATGATTTATGTTAGTCTGAGTTAATGTAGCCTTAATAGAAGTTTTTATTTTCTCCCCCTTTTCTTCCTGTTGAGCTATTAGTTTTAAGTTATTTCCTCTCCTTTTAAGGTTTTATTATGTCTTTCATGTGGTTGTAACACTTTTCTCTCCTGCAAAATGTTAACCTTTATTCTCTATATCATCCAGAATGCCTAGGACAGTATTTAGTATATAGAAGACATTCAAGATATACTTGATCAATGAAGGATAAATGGTAACAAGTACTTCCAGTCAGGACCAAAATGGAATATGAGGGATTAAGTTTATCCTCCAATCTGAAACAACCAAAATAATTAGACAAAATGTATGAAGCAACAGTTTTCAAGACAATGAATATGTGGCAACCAAGAACTATAATCCCTGAGAGTCAGTGGATCACACAAAATAAATCCCCAGCCTAGTGCTTTGAGAGCTTCCAGGCCATTGTAAAAAGAACAGAAACTCAGACAGGCCCATGACCTTAAGTGGAGGAGTCGTTGCTAAGAGGCCAGAGGCCCAAAGTGCTCAGAGTCCGTGGGGCAGAGTGGTAGAGAGAGGACTCACACAGAGAGCCTAGGGCTCTGCAGAGGCCCCTCCAGCAGTCATCAGAGCACTGACTGGTGCCTGTGTATGAGGCCAAAGAAAGCACCATTCAAAAGAACAGAAGTACAGGCCTAATGCCACACATAGTCTGCATGAGCACCTGTTCCCAGTCACAGTTCATAAGGCATTGGGCAGAGTACTTGGAAAAATAAGGTCCCCGTAGTGGGAGTAATTAATAATTAGTCCTAGGCTCAGTGCTCTCTGGTCATGTCTCATAAATCTTAAACACAAGAACTTAAGGACCAAACTGTTTCTAGATAATTTAGATGTAATATCAGAACAAAACTTACGAATGTTTGCAGTTATATAAATAACTGTCTTAGGAATAATTTACAATAAATATAAATTATGCACAACAAGGTACAATTTACAACATCTGGTATCAAATATGTGCATGCCACGAAGCAGGAAAATATGACCCACAGTGCAAAAAAAAACCACAATCAATAGAAATGGACCCAAAACTGACATAGATTTTAGAAATAGCATATAAGGACACACAACAAAGCAGGAAAATATGACCCACAATGCAAAAAAGAAAACAATTGATAGAAACAGACCCAAAACTGACATAGATTTTAGAAATAGCAAATAAGGATATTAAACAGTTGTTATAACTCTATTTCACATGTTGAAAAATTAAAGACATGTGAAAGTTACACTAAATCTGAAGTATAGATATGAAGACAACTGGAGGAGGACATTTGGTAACTAATTTGTATTTAGCTTAAGAAAGATTTTGGTTGAAGGTATAGATATAGGAGTTATCAGATGTCAATCACATTCAGATTGAGAATCATGCATCAAACAAAGACAAGTCTAAGAAAGTAGTGTTATCAGGAGTGAATATGTGGGTGTATGTGTGCATGTATGTGTTCATGTGCATGTAGTAAGGGAGACCATGAAGGAGGAGCAGATCCAGAGTAGAGAGGGAACGTGCCATGTGGAGGGGACTGGGGGCATTTACCTAGAGACATACAGGTCTTAGTTCCATAAAAATATCGATATCCAGATTTAATTTATGGAATTAAATTTGTCTACCTTTAGCATAAAAATGGTAAATGGTTGAAATTGCATTAGAGAACAAGGGGATCCCTCAAAGGAGTATAGTTAAATGTGTGAAGTAACTGATGTTAGAACAAAGAGAAGTAACTACACACGGGAGACAATGGCAATGAGGAAAATGGCTTAGACATTATTGTAAGGAGTCTAGATTGTTGAAAGTATAATAAAAACCATTATTAGTATCATCGACCTATTCCTTACCTTGGATCTTTGTAACTTTACGGAAACCCCCTGCAGTTTGCAGTGAGGGCCCAGCATGGGCGATTCAGCTAGTAGACTTTGGCTGTGAGGTCACTATCCCCTTCATTCTGGCTCTCACCTGGAGAGTTACAGCAGCTCTCTTAGCAGTCCTCACCTGCCCTCACTGAGGTTCATAAGGACCCCCTCTTCACATGCATGCCATATGGGAGTTAAGGGAAATTCAGTAAATGCTTTTTCAGATCTCCTCTCTAAGCCACGTGCCATTTATACTCTAAGACAACTGCTCCATATTAGCCGAGTGCTAACATCAATTTTATTTCAAATTTCTGGTCTGAAACTGGACTACTTGCATTTAGTGCCCTATTCGGCTTATTTAGGTATTTATTAACATGTCTACCAATTCCACGAATGAAGACTATAGAGTGGGGAGAACACTGGGCTTCATATTCTCCTTTTCATTCTTCTCTAAAATCCACATCATCACTGCTCACAAGAAAGGCTTTTATTTCTCTTTGTATCTGAGAAGCATTTCCCTGTATAATCTTCACATCTCTGTGGGGGAATTGCTGTGTTCTAAGAGCCACCCTTTATCTCTTCCTATGGGAAATTAATCCGCATGGTTTTATTACAGAAGAGAACAATTATGAGAAAGAAAATATATACCAATATTTAAAAATAAACTTTCCTTAGTATTTGAACTACCTCTTTAGAAGCTCAACACACTAGACTTTCACTGAAAAACTTCCTTGGATGTTTGTAATTTAGTGGAAATCTTCTGTGAGAACTTTCATTGAGATAGGGAAGGGGTTGCGTGTGTTCTAGACTTCATCCTATGACTGAAAAAAGGGGAAGGTAGGTCTTTGGATTTATTTATCAAGAGGGTAATGCATTGAAGATTCAGAATCTTATCCCTAATTAAACCTTAATCTGGCTTCTTAACAGCCTTATCTCATTTCAGACAATGTTCAATGCCAGCAGGGCATGAGCCAAGCAGATTACCTCAATGTTTTCTGTCCTTACTACACAGAAGAATTATACTATCCAGGGAATCCCTGGTTCTCATGAGAGGCTCATATGAACCCCATAACAGTGGATTCCATCAGGTCTGTTCCTAAACATAAAATGCCATAGAAAAGTATATTAATCAGTATGGGGCCCTGTGAGTATGAACAATTTGATTTTATATGGACAGATAGTTCCATTTTCATGCTTATTTATTCCACTCCTTTCAAATAAGGGTCCTTTAAATCTTACAATTCTGGATTCGGTGGGTGCATAATAGAGCATTTGGTCTTTGCTGTATAGTGTAAGTATAATATATATAGATTTATACTATTTTCACAATATTTCACATACAAAAAGTAAATTATACTGAACATTTTCTAACTTCAAATGAATGATTTTGATGCTGTTGGAGAAGCACTTCTTCTACTTGATCATTCTAAATACTTATTAATGGAGTGTTGTTTAAGACAGCATGGATGGTAAATGAGAGTACCAGGGATCTTTGTGGTTTTAAAAGAACTGATACACCAGAAATGTGCTTTAAACTTGAGACATTCTATGGCAATGGTGGGAGATATTAAAGGCTCTATTTCTCCCCATATACATATCTCCCCCACTACACTAGACAGTGAGCAGGGGTCTAGGGTTGTATATTACTTAATATACCTGTTGTTGACACAGATTTAGTATAAGAACAAAAAGGTTTTAGAAATATTTTATGATAAATTGCTCTATTTTTCTCCTTCCCTGGATTTAATGCTATTTTTAAAGACATAGCATATTCCTAAGGAGTGTGCTCCCTCAACACTAAAAAATAAACCCTCTTGCTCTGACAATTAAACTCTTACAAAAATGTATACATTGAATAAGTGAAAATTTCAACAACATTCCACAGTTCCTTAATTTGTTTGTCTGTCAAAGCACTCAGTGTGAGTTGCTGCCTCTCATAAGGCTGCTCTTAGTTCCCCAGGATAGTCTAAGAAGTGTGCTCTTCCCACAAGCCTATCCATTCAATGGGCCTTTCCTGGACTTTCTAAAAGGATCGAGTGCTCAGAAGACCACAGACACTTTCCTGGAGCCCCCAGTTCTCCTAGATCTCCTAGCATAAAGTTACAGAACCAACCTCTGAGCCAATGTTGGGAACTAGACTAAGAACACACAGCCTATCTGGTGGGACCTCTTGTCAGCAGTTGCAGAAGAGAGGAGGTAATAAGTACCTGGTATTCCATATTGGACACTAAGTGACTGCAGGGTTCTGAAGGGGTTCCCTCAGTCAGGTTTCAGATTAGGCCTATGTCTGGTACAGGGGAAAGGACATGTGACTATTTTTTCTGCCATATATTCCATGTTGCAACACTTTCTCAGGGCTATGGCTGAAAAAGATCCAAGACCGGTGGTGGAAGCATGTCCCATGTCTGTGAAATGATACTTGTTATTGATGGAAAATAGCTGGCTACCTGACCAGGCCATGTTCTTTTGAGCTAATTAAGTGTGGTTTATGTTTCTTGAATTAGTCAATCTCTGTGAGGAAGAACTATTTCAGAATGAGAACGTTGGGATAATTCCAGACTGGAGATTGAAATGAGAAAAGGTTTTAGGGTTTGTTGCCCCAACTGCAGTCAGTACAGGTAGGATTTTCTGTAAGTAAAGAGAAATTCTTGAAATTTTTAAAGTTCTAACAGCTTTCTGTGTGTTGTTCCTTTTTTGCTTTTGGTTTGTTAGTTAAAACTCTCTGGAACAAGTTAGTGCAGAATGGGTTTGCCTCATTTCATCCAAAACAGAAAAGGAGTTGAGACACAAGGCTAGATATAATGGGTGTGGAAGTCAGTTTCACAGGACAGGAAGAGCTGGAACCTCAGAAGGCTCTGATGGCAGTGTTCGCCTATTGTTTTTCTATTTGTGGAGGGTGTTATCTATCTGTTTAGGGCAGTGTAGAGGTAGGGTGGTAAAGAAAACGGGAATGATAAAATATGAGATAAGTCAGAAGCCAAGAATATGCAAAGAAGAGATATAAATGGTTGGGAAGAAGGAGAAAAAAGATCAAAGGAGAGCATTTAAGTGAAACTTCCTTCTTGCCAAGTAACAAACCCATGTGTCCTGTTGGACTGCCTGTATCTGACCAAGGTCTGGCTATCTCTGAAAAGAGGGTTATAAATTTCTCAAATCATTTGGCTCACTGTTTACTGCCTTTCTTCCTGTCATGGTTTGGGGGTATGTTCCCACAGCTGCAGTGGGATGTTGCTTTGAGTGAGTTAAGCAATGAGTATTAGGGAGAAAGAGAAATGATATGAATTATAAGAGAAGATGTTAGGGTTCTGAATGATAATTAGAATAGAACTAAATGGCTGAAGGTGAGAAAGGCAGCCTAGACTGTGGACTATGGCAGCTATACCATCTCTGCTTGTCTTACAAGCTGTGGTTGAGTTGGTATCAAAGTGGTTTTCAAAGTCAGCTCATTTCTGTGCTTTTATGGGTTTTATTTTAATATATTAGTACACATTCATTTAAAACATGGCATCCTCAATACTTTTGAAAAGAAAGTGAACAGAGTGGGCACAAGACAAGACATAAATGGAGAAGCTCAAATGCAGCTTTGAAGTCAGAAATAAGATGGAAGGACCAAGGACAGTATCTCTTACCTGACTAGCATCAGATGAAGAAGGCAAAATCCCTCTCTGACCAAATCTGCTCTTTTCTCTCATCTTGGCATCTCACCGATCTTTGGGAACCACTTGTCCAGTCACTCATCATTTCTTTCAATTGACATACAACTAAGCTCTTCCTATGATTATAATATCCCCCCTCTCTCTGTTTGACCTTTCTGGATCCTGGAAAATTGAATTTCGCTGGAATGAAATCAGTTGACCCTCTGATCATGTGTAGCCTCTCCTGGCAGGATAGCTTTAGCTGTACTGTAATATCTTTCTCTCTCCTCACTTCCAGACCCTTCACTACCATTGGAAAATTATTTACTCATTCTTGTATTCTGCTCTACACACCTTTTTCTCAGTAGTATCTCTTCCAGACATCTCTATTTTGTTCTTTGCTTTTTTTCACATGAGCTTTGTCACTAACACAAATAAGCATTGCCTTTTATTTTATTCTGAAGATCTATATCAAATATGAGTCTCTTGAAAATTGTCTATATACTCCTTAATAATTTTCTGACTCCTTTTTGCCTCAAGGGAAGAAGCAAAACATGCATATAATAATATGATTGAATTGTCTTTTGTCATGCTGGAAACTTGATTCCAAAAATTGTTCATTTCTTACTTGCAATTTTCTTCACTACAAAATTCCTGTGACATAAACCAACACATTTATCTCTTTTGTTCAAAGAAAACTTTTCAGTGCCTTTGGTCCTTCCAGTTACTGTTTTCTTTTCCTTTAGCACCAATCTTCTCAAGAATTGCTCACAACTGCTGTTTTCAGCTGTTATACATCAAACATCTTGCAATCTATAATCAAACTTCACTCTTACTAATTCCTTGAAATTGTACTAGACACTAATGAAGGTCTAATATTTTAATTTCACATCCTACTCTCAACACAACAATTGGAAAGTGGCACTGAATAAGAATAATAGTAATAGCAGTGGTAAAAAGACTAAGAACATTTAAAATGTAGTAGGAAGACAGGCATATAATGCCAGGGAAAGAAGGAAACCAAAAAAGGGATTGCTCAAAAGTTGCAAATGAAACAGTATATTAAACAAATAGGGTTTTAGAGCAAGATGACCTGAGTTTGAATCTCTGCTTGGTTAAATACTGGCTAGCTCTGTGACCCTGGGCAAGGTATTCAACCCGCTCATGCCATAGTTCCCTAATGTGTGAAAATGGAGACCATACTAGTAGCCATTGTGTTGGGTATTATTATAAGTAAATTGTATTTTGTGAGCATTAAATTATGTAAAGTGGTAAATACAGGATATAACTCATAGTAAATACCCAAAAGTTAGTTTAATAATATAAATAATATGGGGAATACAATGTGTCCTTTGGATTAAAAGCCAGGCAATTGAAAGCTGTCTCCGTGACCAAGCAGATTATGTCTTGGAGGTATAGATAAGGAAAAAATATAATACCCAGAACTCTTCTCTTCCTCTTTTTTCCCATTTTAAATCCAATAGGATGACTGAGAGTAGAACTGAACTGAAATATTCAGCCTTCTATAATTTTTGCCTTTTATTTTCTTTGCTTTGACCACCAAGTCCATGATTGAATTTTCAATTTGTGTATTTAGAAGAGGACATAGCACTGAGCTACTTCTATTTCAACCTATATGGATACAGAGTTCAGCCTATTTTCCTATTTACTTTTGTCATTCAGAGAAAATTGTACTCACCTATTAAGTATCATGATCTAGTAGTTGAGCATTTGGGCTCTAAGTTTAAGTTTTGAATTCCAGGTGTCTGGCCTTGGTAAGGCACATTTACCCTTTCTGGGCTTCTTTATATTTATTTTTATAATTGGCATAAAACATCACATATCATAAGGTTTTTGAAAGGATTAAATAAGATGATTTACATAAAGCTTCTAAAACAGTATAAAATACATAACAAAAATTTAAAATGTTGCCTATTATTACCTATTATAATCAGTCTGCATCCCACAAACACTGGGCCTGCAGGACAAAGAAAGGAGGCTCCTTTACTTCTTCCTCCCGATACTCAGTGTCAGAACATTATGGGACATATGACCTAGGTAATCTATCAGAGTAGGGCACCTGATATGGTACACCAAACCATTTCAGTTTCTCCCTGTGGAAATAGGAGAAAAATTTTGTCAGACATCAAAATGTAAGAACTTACAGCACATGTGTTAGTTAAAGCATTGAAATGGATCAAAAATTCTTATTTGTTCTTCAAATGAATGTAAAAGTAGCACTTATCTTTCTGGTCATTGTAGGATAGTACTATGAACCACATTTTTTCACCATAAGCAATAATTATTACTGTTACTGGCAACAGTAAAAGGTGTCCATCAAAGAATAAAAACAACAATGGGATGTCAGAAAACACAAATAGTTAATAAAATAATGAATAATAAAGGAATTTTACATGTTCATTTGTACAAATATTAAATAAAACTCACAAGTGTGTGTTAATATGCTCACAATATTGATGATAAAGGTGAAAAATAAAAGCATATATGCACCAAATGAATGTATTATAATACATTAAAAAATAGAAAGAGTAATTATTATAAAATAAGATACCAAGATGTGAATGGAAATAAGCTTAAAATATTTTAAAGATAAACTACAGGTTGCAGAATGATACCTGTCAGATAATCCCAAATAAATGGATGTACACAGACACACTATTCATATATGGTCCCACATATACTTGCATATTTGCATAAAAATTCTGGAATATATAGAATTCTACTGATATCTTGAAAATTTTAGAAAGAAATATTTTAATTAAAAGAATTCTTTTTAACTTATACATCATTTTTACTCACTATCCTTTTTAATTTTTTTAACAATTTACAAACTTTCATTTCTTTATTTTTTAAATCTTTAAAATTCAATTGTAATTGACATGCAATATTATGTAGTGATCCAGTATTTTTATACATTACAAAATGATCACCTCTTTAGGTCTAATTATCCTCTGTCATCATACAAAATTACTACACTATCACTGACTATATTCTTTATGCTATACATACATCCCCAGGACTTACTTATTTTACAAATGGAAGTTTGTCCCTCTTGATCACCTTCATCTATTTCTCCTTATTATGTCTATTGATTATGCCTATTAATTCTTCTTGTTCAAATGAGATACTTAGCATTAGCATTACTCTATATCATTCCACCTCTCCTACAGATGTTGTTTTCCTTAAATAATAGAATCTTCTGTCCCAGTTATTATTATATAAATTTTCATCCAATAATTAATTGCTTAAGGAAGTATTCTGGCTTTATAGTTAATTGCTTTCATTTTCTCCTGGAATTATTCTTTGATTCATTTTTCTGCTTACTCTGTCATTCTGATGCAGAAGATCTGGGCATTTCTGTAGTAGGATTGTCAGAGAATAATATTATGCCTCCTTGGGACATTATCAGCTCATTATCAAAACATAAACAAAAACACTTGTCTGGTTACAGAATTCTTAATTCATAATCTATTGTGATCTAGAATTACAAAATTCTAGATATGGGTTATTAAAAAAATTTAACTATGTATCCAAATGGCAGAATTGGTTAAAGTGTAAGTACTGTAGTTGGGAGACAAATCATATCAGCCTACCAATTCCTTAGAATTGATAACGTTTTGAAAGAAAGAATTTCTCTAATCTCCATTATTTATATCTGTTGTCTTAATGCACTATTTGTTTTCTGCATAGAACTGGCCAAAATGTTTAATCATTTTTTTGTTTGATTGATTATTATCTTCCTTCATCTTTTCCATCACACTCAAAATGTAAATACCAATAAACAAACCATGTTTAACTTGTTCAGCATTATATCTCACTATCTTTGATAGGATTTACTACACAGAATCATTCAGTCTATTAAATAACTAGATTCAGTTTTTGTGTTTAACTTTAGTGAAGATAAATTGTGAATGATTAAATTGTTTAAATATCACCAGAATATTTTATATTACCTATAAGTTAAATTATTGGACAGTTTGCTCCAAAACTGTCAAGTAAAATTGACAAGCCAGGCAGGGATTTAGCACGACTTTTTTGAATACCTGGGATATGTAAGTTGTGAGGCATAGTTTCAGCTTGCACTCCATGATGATAGGAGCTATGCTCTCCATTATAACCATAAGTTTATAATAAGATAGTTTGTTTAAAAGAATACAGTTATGTGTCTGTCTGATTTTGTAAAAAATTTTTAGGAATAATTCTTATTTTATTTTATGAGTTGTCAATGGGGAAAATAAATCTAAGCTTATCATGGATTTCTAACTTCAACATAACCACTAATTAATTTTAAAGTCTCTGATTTTTTGGGAGGTATTCAATATTTTGCTTAAATTCTGTGATATTTTCCTTAAGAATTAGAAGAAAATAGAAAAATATGCAGAAATGACCATGGCAAATATTTGCTTTCCATGCATGCATCAAAATTAAAATTTTGTAATATTTTTAATCTATTAAATCTATTTTACTCATTATAATTCTCTATTCTTCTTTCTCCACTATAGAAGAAAAATTTCTAAATTTTGTCTTTGAAGTCCATTTTTAGACTCCAAAAATCATATTTGTCTGTGAATTCATGTATAATCAATTATAATTTGAGAATTTTTTTACTTTCATAAATGCTATTTGGCCTAAATAGTGCTCTGGGACTTATTTTTGTGGTTCAGTGTTCTCTTTTAATCTTATGTTGATACATACTCATATAGGATAATACTGTTCTTTAATTGTTCAATGTGACACATATCTCCTTGGAATTACAGTAATTCAACAGTGACAACAGTATTAAAAGTGTTGTGAAACTAAATTACCATTGTTTCCTAGTAATTGAAAATCTCTCTACCTCAATTTCCTCATCTGCCAATTGGAATGATCATGATTTACCCTATAGATTTGCTCAGAATATGAATAGCAAGGATAATTACCAAGTACTTCCATGGTATCTGTCTGTTATAAAGTAGGCATTTGGTGAAATTAAACCTAGTATTCTTTTTATGACTATTGTTATTATATTAATGTGATGGTTGTGTTATTAATAATAAAGATGTAAACATTGAAAATAAACCACCAATTTGGGGGAAATACTTTTATAATCATATGGTGTGTGTGTTTATAACAGCTTTATTCAAAATCAAAACTATAAAACAATAAAGTGTTGATCAATCAATGAACAAATAAACAGTTTGCAATATATGATAGAATGGAATCAGATTTCATGATAGAAATAAACTGTGGATGTCGGCAATCACAAGAACAAATCGCAAAAGCATTCTTTCAAATGAAAGACTCCATACATAAGATATTATATTATTTATGGTTTACTGTATATGATCTTCATATTAAACTTCATATTAAAAAGTAGAGGCAGAAATTAGAAAGAAAGAACTGTCATGTAATTTGAAACTAAAAGCTATTACCTTCTAAAATTTACAGATCATTTAACAATTGTGGGTTTTAAACTATCCATATATATATATACCAGAAAATAGTAAGAGTCTTAATGAAGAGGTAAATTGGAAACATATGTTATTTCCCTATAGTAACATTCCATGCTTGTTCTCTCTCTTTTTTAAAAACTAGGACAGAGTTTAAATGAGATATGGGCTCATAAGAAATATTTGCAAATGGTTTTCAAATGGTAGTTGCTTTTTGTATTTTGAATTATTATTTGGAGAAACAACTTAGGCATAAAAGTCTCTTTCTTTGTACTCTGCCAATTACTGGTAGTCTCTATCTCCAGGTCAGTTACTGTTTATAGGAAGCAAATGGGGAAAGATTGTTGGACTGGTGGACAACGTAGCATAGCATCCATATTAGTTTTGTGTTGTTTGTTTCACTACTTTTTAAATGACCCAAATAGTCTAATATCCCTATGATGGTCTGTCCATGACATAACCACAGGCTAAACTGGAGAGCAGGGATGACAGCTGCACAGTACACAAGAATGCTGCCTAGAGTAGTGAAAGTGGACTAAGATCATTACTGATCATTCAATAATTACTTGAAGGACTTTAGTCAGAAAAATTTACCTTTTCCATACTGGGTGGATCTCAAGCTATTTTCACTCACCTGAGCACAATAAGATATAAATTTTAATAGTAAAACTACCTCATACATTAATATGGTTCTTAGCTCATTATATATGTATTTCCTGATTTACACAATTGATCACAATATAACCCATGTAAATTCACTGACATGATAACTGTGGGAAAAAAATGAATATGAAAGTATCTGTTACATGGAAAACATAATACAAATAGGAGCCACTAAATATATTTTTAATTACTTACTGACCCTTACCCTTTTGAGCTCCACTTGTTGACTTTTAAATACATTCATATTTGATCTCAAGACTTACATTCCTTTGAAGTAAAACAATCTCTGGACTCTCTTTCGTATTTGCTGGGTCTTGATACTATAAATAATGGGGTTCATCAAGGGTGGGAAAAGTATATAGATGTTGCCCATGAAGACATGAACCCAAGGTGAGAGGTGCTTTCCAAAGCGGTGCACCATGGTCAGCCCAATGATCGGGATGTAGAAAACCAAAACAGCACAGATGTGAGATACACAGGTCTGCAAGGACCTTCTCCTCTCCTCCCGTGATCCAATAGCTAAGACTGCATGCAAAATCATGATATAGGAGATAAATATGAGGACCGCATCCAACAACAGGTTGCTGATCACCAGGGCCAGACCGTAGATGCTGTTGAAGCGGATGTCTGAACAGGCCATTCGAATTAAATCTTGGTGCAGGCAGAAAGAATGAGAAAGGATGTGGGGACGGCAATAATGTAAGAACTTTAGGTTAACGATGACTGGCGGTATGAGCAAAGAGCTCCTACATAAGACTGTCATCCCAATTTTTATGATTCTGTTATTAGTTAGGATGGAGGAGTAGCATAGTGGGTTCCAAATGGCAATGTAGCGGTCAAAAGCCATAGCAAGGAGGACCGAGGACTCCATGAAGGATAGACCGTGGATGAAATAGGACTGGGCAATGCAGGACTCCAGGCTGATCTCACGAATGAGCCCCCACAGGATGCCCAGCACTGTGTACATGGTGGACAGCCCCATGCACAGGTCAGTGAGGGCCAGCATGGCCAGGAAGTAGAACATGGGCTGATGTAGGCTCGACTCAGTCCAGATCACGTGAAGCACCATGCAGTTTCCCAAGAAAATCGTAGCATAGATTGAGGAGAAAGGGATGGAGAGCCAGTGATAGTCGTCTTCCAGGCCAGGAAAACCAGTGAGAACAAATCTGGAACTATTGAAGTTCAAGACAGACATTAGATGAGCTTACGTTCCCTTATTTCCTAGTAACACTTACCTGTTTTTGATACAAAATGAAATAAAATACAATTTCTTAAGTGTCATAAACTCAGCAAAATAGAGACCTGCTTCTTTATTCTTTAGGTCAAAAACCTGTTGCCTAAACATAGATTTTCCAGTACTAGTGACTAGGTATGCCAGAAGATTAGGGAATTTTATGCAGAAACAAGAATATTAATGGACTCATAGGATTTGGATTTGGGGATGGACTTCTGGGAGTTTCTGTTCATTCCTAATGGAAGATCGTGTCTGTGTACTGTTGCTATGGCTGGCATCATTCTCAGGAAAATATGAAACATATTAGTAATTTTTCTCTTGGGCACCACAGCTGTTTCTTTCACTAAGTCCAAAGGGCCATACATCCCAAAGGAAATGACCAGTTAAAGTAATTTAACTGCAGAACATAAAATTCAGCCAAGAGAATCCTAACCAATTAAGTGGAATCAGAAAGGTTTTTTGCATTCCATGTTGCTTATCCCCTCAAATTATTTACGTATTTAACTTATACTTTATTTTTTCTTCTCTATTTTCATGCATCTCTTTATCCTGTACATGATGTCCACCTTTTCTGAGCCTCACAATATTTTTACCTCTTTTATCTCTCTGTATATAACAGAAAGATAGATTAGCATGCATGTTAAGCCGTGAAGTACTAAACCAATATTTCGTCTTAGCTAGGAATGGAATGGCTAGATTATATGGTAGATATTTGTGTAAGTTCATTTTTTTAAATTTTTAATTAAGGTATGATTGGCATACACTCTTATGAAGGTTTCACATGAAAAAACAATGTGGTTACTACATTTACCCATATTATCAAGTCCCCACCCATACCCCAGTGCAGTCACTGTCCATCAGTGCAGCAAGTTGCCAAAGATCCACTATGTCCCTTCTCTGTGCTACACTGTTCTCCCCGTGATCCCTCACACCATGTGTACTAAACATAATACCCCTCAGTCCCCTTCTTCCTCCCTCCCCATCCGCCCTCTCCACCTCTCCCCTTTGGTAACCACTAGTTCATTCTTGGAGTCTGTGAGTCAGCCTCTATCTTGTTCCTTCAGTTTTGCTTCATTGTTATACTCCACAAATGAGGGAAATAATTTGGCATTTGTCTTTCTCTGCCTGGCTTATTTCACTGAGCATAATGTCCTCCAGCTCCATCCATGTTGTTGCAAATGGTAGGATTTGTATCTTTCTTATAGCTGAATAGTATTCCATTGTATATATGTACCACATATTCTTTATCCATTCATCTACAGATGGATACATAGGTTACTTCCATATCTTGGCTATTGTAAAAAGTGTTGCAATAAACATAGGGGTGCATATGTCTTTTTGAATCTGAGAAGTTGTATTCTTTGGGTATATTCCAATGAGTGGGATTTCGGGGTCAAATGGTATTTCTATTTTTAGTTTTTTGAGGTACCTCCATATTACTTTCCACAATGGTTGAACCAGCTTACATTCCCACCAGAAGTGTAGGAGGGTTCCCCTTACTCCGCATCCTCACCAGCATTTGTTGTTAGTCTTTTTGATGCTGGCCATCCTTACCAGTGTGAGGTGATATCTCATTGTGGTTTTAATTTTCATTTCCCTGATGATTAGTGATGTGGAGCATCTTTTCATGTGACTGTTGGCCATCTGAATTTATTCTTCGGAGAACTATCTCTTCATATCCTCTGCCCATTTGTTAATCTGGTTATTTGCTTTTTGGGTGATGAGGTGTGTAAGTTCTTTATATATTTTGGATGTTAACCCCTTGTCAGATTATTCATTTACAAATATATTCTTCCATACTATAGGATGCCTTTTTGTTTTATTGATGATGTCCTTTGCCATATGAAACCTTTTCAGCTTGATGTAGTTCCATGAGTTCATTCTTGCTTTTGTTTCCCTTTCTCAAGGAGATGCGTTCAGGAAGAACTTGCTCATGCTTATATTCAGGAGATGTTTGCCTATGTTGTGTTCTAAGAGTTTGATGGTTTCATGACTTACATTCAAGTCCTTAATCCATTTTGAGTTTACTTTTGTGTATGGGGTTAAACAATAATCCAGTTTCATTCTCTTGCATGTAGCTCTCCAGTTTTGCCAACACCAGCTGTTGAAGAGGCTGTCATTTCCCCATTGTATATCCATGGCTCCTTTATCATATATTAATTGACCATATATGGTTGGGTTTATATCAGAGCTCTCTAGTGTGTTGCATTGGTCTATGGGTCTGTTCTTGTGCCAGTACCAAATTGTCTTGATTGCTGTGGCTTTGTAGTAGAGCTGGAAGTTGGGGAGCATAATTCCTCCTGCTTTATTCTTCCTTCTTCGGATTGCTTTGGCTATTCGAGGTCTTTCGTGGTTCCATATGAATTTTAGGATGATTTTCTCTAGTTTGTTGAAGAATGCTATGGTATTTTGATAGGAATTGCATTGAATCTATAGATTACTTTAGGCAGGATGGCCATTTTGACAATATTAATTCTTCTACCCATGAGCAGAGGATGTGTTTCCATTTATTGATATCTTCTTTAATTTCTCTCATGAGTGTCTTGTAGTTTTAAGAGTATAGGTCTTTCACTTCCTTGGTTAGGTTTATTCCTAGGTATTTTATTCTTTTTGATGCAATTGTGAATGGAATTATTTTTCTGATTTCTCTGTCTGCTAGTTCATTGTTAGTGTATAGGAATGCCACAGATTTCTGTGTATTAATTTTGTATTCCGCAACTTTGCTGAATTCAGATATTAGTTCTAGTAGTTTTGGAGTGGATTCTTTAGGCTTTTTTATGTGTAAACTCATGTCATCTGCAAATAGTGACAGTTTGACTTCTTCTTTACCAATCTCAATTCCTTATATTTCTTTGTTTTGTCTGATTGCCATGGGTAGGACCTCCAGTACCACGTTGAAAAACGGTGGGGAGAGTGGGCATCCCTGTCTTGTTCCCGATCTCAGAGGAAAAGCTTTCAGCCTCCCGCTGTTCAGTTAGCTGTGGGTTTATCATATATGTCCTTTATTATGTTGAGGTACTTGCCCTCTATGCCCATTTTGTTGAGAGTTTTTATCATGAATGGATGTTGAATTTTGTCGGATGCTTTTTCAGCATCTATGGAGATGATCATGTGGTTTTTGTCCTTCTTTTTGTTGATGTGGTGGATGATGTTGATGGATTTTCGAATGTTGTACCATCCTTGCATCCCTGGGATAAATCCCACTTGGTCATGGTGTATGATCCTCTTGATGTATTTTTGAATTTGGTTTGCTAATATTTTGTTGAGTATTTTTGCATCTATGTTCATCAGGGTTATTGGTCTGTAATTTTATTTTTTTGTGCTGTCTTTGCCTGGTTTTGGTATTATAGTGATGCTAGTCTCATAGAATGAGTTTGGAAGTATTCCCTCCTCTTCTATTTTACTTAAAACTTTAAGGAGAATGGGTATTAAATCTTCACCAAATGTTTGATAAAATTCAGCAGTGAAGCCATCTGCTCCAGGGCCTTTGTTCTTAGGTAGGTTTTTGATTACCAGTTCAATTTCATTGCTGGTAATTGTTCTGTTCAGATTTTCTGTTTCTTCCTTGGTCAGCCTTGGAAGGTTGTATTATTCTAGAAAGTTGTCCATTTCTTCTAGGTTATCCAGTTTGTTAGCATATAGTTTTTCATAGCATTCTCTAGTAATTATTTATATTTCTATGGTGTCTGCATTGAATTTTCCTCTATCATTTCTGATTCTGTTTATGTGTGTAGACTCTCTTTTTTTTCTTGATAAGTCTGAGTAGGGGTTTATCTCTTTTGTTTATTTTCTCAAAGAACCAGCTCCTGCTTTCATTGACTCTTCCTATTGTTTTATTCATTTCTGCTCTAATATTTATTATGTCCCTCCTTCTACTGACTTTGGGCCTCATTTGTTGTTCTTTTTCTAGTTTCATTAATTTTGAGTTTAGACTGCTTATATGGGATTGTTCTTCTCTCTTGAGGTAGGCCTGTATTGCAATATACTTTCCTCTTAGCACAGTCGTGGCTGCATCCCACATATTTTGCAGTGTTGAATTATTGTTGTCATTTGTCTCCATAAATTGCTTGATCTCTGTTTTTATTTGGTCGTTGATCCATTTATTTAGGAGCATGTTGTAAAGCCTCCATGTGTTTGTGGGATTTTTCATTTTCTTTGTGTAATTTATTTCTAGTTTCATACCTTTGTGATCTGAGAAATGGGTTGGTACAATTTCAATAGGTTTGAATTTACTGAGGCTCTTTTCGTGGCCTAGTGTATGATCTATTCTTGAAAATGTTCCATGTGCACTTGAGAAGAATGTGTATTTTGTTGCTTTTGGGTATAGAGTTCTATAGATGTCTATTAGGTCCATCTGTTATAGTGTGTTGTTCAGTGTCTCTGTCTCCTTACTTATCTTCTGTCTGGTTGATCTGTTCTTTGCAGTGAGTGGAGTGTTGAAGTCTCCTAGAAAGAATGCATTGCATTCTATTTCCCATTTTAATTCTACTATTATTTGTTTTACATATGTGGGTGCTCCTGTATTGGGAGCATAGATATTTATAATGGTTATACATTCTTGTTGGATTGACCCCTGTATCATTATGTAATGTCCTTCTTTGTCTCTGGTTCCTTTCTGTGTTTTGAAGTCTACTTTGTCTGATACAAGTACTGTAACTCCTGCTTTATTCTCTCTGTTAGTTGCATGAAATATCTTTTTCCATCCCTTCACTTTTAGTCTGTGTATGTTTTTGGGTTTAAAGTGAGTCTCTTGTAGGCAGCAAATAGATGGGTCTTATTTTTTTATCAATTCAGTGACTCAATGTCTTTTGTTTGGTGCATTCAGTCCATTTATATTTAGGGTGATTATCAATAGGTATGCACTTATTGCCGTTGCAGGCTTTAGATTTGTGGTTACCAAAGGTTCAAGGTTAACTTCCTTACTATCTAAGAGTCTAACTTAACTCACTTAATATGCTGTTACAAACACAATCTAAAGGTTCTTTTCTTTCTAGCCTCCTTTTTCTTCCTCCTCCATTCTTTATATTCTCTATATATTAGGTATCATATTCTGTACTCTTTGCCTATCCCTTGATTGACTTTGGGGATAGTAAATTTAATTTTGCTTTTGCTTAGTAATTAGCTGTTCTACTTTCTTTACTGTGGTTTTATTTCCTCTGGTGACAGCCATTAAACCTTAGGAACACTTCCATCTATAGCAGTTCCTCCAAAATAGACTTTAGAGATTGTCTGTGGGAGGTAAATTCTCTCAGCTTTTGCTTATTTGGAAATTGTTTAATCCCTCCTTCAAATTTAAATGATATTCTTGCCGGATAAAGTAATCTTGGTTCCAGGCCCTTCTGCTTCATTGCATTAAATACATCATGCCACTCCCTTCTGGCCTGTAAGGTTTCTACTGAGAAGTCTGATGTTAGCCTGATGGGCTTTCCTTTAAATGTGATCTTATTTCTCTCTCTGTCTGCTTTTAATAGTCTGTCCTTATCCTTTATCTTTGCCAATTTTATTACTGTATGTCTTGGTGTTGTCTTCCTTGAGTTCCTTGTGTTGGGAGATCTGTGGATCTCCATGGCCTGAGAGACTATCTCCTTCCTCAGATTGGGGAAGTTTTAAGTAACTACCACTTCAAAGACACTTTCTATCCCATTCTCTCTCTCTTCTTCTTCTGGTATCCCTTTAATGAGAATTTTGTTCCGTTTGGATTGGTCACACAGTTCTCTCAATATTCTTTCATTCTTAGAGATCCTTTTTCTCTCTGTGTCTCTGCTTCTTTGTATTCCTCTTCTCTAGTTTCTATTTCATTTATTGTCTCCTCCACTGTATCCAACCTCGTTTTAATACCCTCCATCGTGCTCTTCAATGATTGAAAATCTGACCTGAATTCATTTCTGAGTTCTTGGATATCTTTCCGTACCTCCATTAGAATGCTTATGATTTTTATTTTGAACTCCCTTTCAGGAAGAGTCATAAGGTCCATGTCATTTAAATCTTTCTCCAGAGTTATATTAATTTTACTCTGGACCAGGTTCCTCTGGTGTTTCATGTTTGTATATGGTGCCCTCTAGTGTCCGGACGCTCTACTCTGGAGCTGCTCAGCACCTGAAGCAATGTCGGGGGTTGCAGGGGAGCAGTACTGGTGCCTGGGGGGAGGAAAGAGCTGTCTCCTGCTTCCCAGTTGCTATGCCTGACTCCACTGCCTGAGCCAGTGGGCCAAGCACACAGGTATAAGCTTTTGCCCCAGAGCAGCTGGATATGGATCTCTGCTTTCTACAAGTGGCTAGAATCTCAGTCTTTCCAGGAATTCTGCCTGTATTAGCTTTCCAACGCTGTAATCACGCAAGTACCATGAAAGCACCATGAAATGTAGGTTTGTGCTCCCAGAGCAGATCTCTGGAGCTAGGTATTCAGCAGTCCCAGGCCTTTCACTCTCTCCCTGTTCCATTTCTCTTCCTCCCATCTGTGAGCTGGGGTGGAGGAAGGGCTTGGGTCCTGCCAGGCCACAGCTCTGGTACGTTACCCTGTTCCGTGAGGTCTGCTCTTTTCTCTAAGTGTGTGCAGTCTGGCGCCGTCCTCTTTCCTGTTGCTTTTTCAGGATTAGTTGCACCAACTATATTTTCTAATTGTATATGGTTTTAGGAGGAAGCCTCTGTCTCTCCTCTCATGCCGCCATCTTTAATCCATCTGTATAACTTTCTAAAATACTATCAATGCTTCTTCCAAAGCTACTGTACCACTTGGCATTCAGACCAGCAGCATACGACAATTACAATTCCTCTGCACCTTGGCTTGTATTTGGTCAGAATTTTTGTTTCTTTGTTTTCTTTTGCTTTGCTATATTACATATTGTTTTGGTTTTAATTTGTGTTTCCTCAGTGACGAATACTTTTTTGCCTCTTTTCATAGGCTTATCTGTCATATACATACATATATATGTACATACATCTTGGTGAAGGGCCTGTTCAAATACGTTTCCCTTTAGTGAGGAGGTTGTTTTCTTTAACCACATTTTATGTATATTACTGGGCTCAGTACTGATTAACATGAGCACAAGAGGCTTCATAGGAAGAATTTTCAGAGGGAAGAAGACTTAAACAACAGTACAACAGATACATGCATTACACATGGTCCTGAACTGGGTTTATCAGTTTGCTTTAACCATAAGCTACATAGACGGTACAAGTGGAAAAATGTATCTAGGACCTGATGGTAGTCGTGTGTCAGGGTTAATTTCATGGTTATGGTTGTATTATGGTAATGCAGAAAAATGTCCTTGATTGTAGAAAACACATACTAAAGAATTTGAGACAGATGGATCATCAGGTAGGAAACTTCTTCTTTAGATGTTTGGGGAAAAAAATTTATTTGGATTACGTCTGAAAATTTCCTTAAGAAAAAAATTACTGAAAATGCTTAAAAGGAAAAAAAAAGAAATCTAAATAAAATAGTTCTCTGTAATTTTATATATAGAACATATAGAACTTGGGAATAATTATACACAAAGAGAAGAAAATATTTTATTTCACACATAAGTGCATAATTAACTATGAATAATTAATACATAAATGAATCCTTCAGGAATAGTGTGTTTCCATTGTGTAACATTTTAACAAAACCTTTTCTTGGCTCTTGCATCATGTCTGTCAAAAAGGACATACATTTCTCAGTGGTTCACAAAAGGGAGAAATGTTGATTGAGGAATTCAGTGAAAATAAAGGTGAAATGCAGGGAAAAACAATAAAGAAGCCTAATGTACACATATTTTTTACTTCAGTCTGAAATCTTAAATTCTACAGAATTCTGATAACTATATTTATCCATTGGGTCTTTGCCTCCTGGCCTCTATTTGAGGAACTATTGAATTTTTGTCAATGCAGTGAGTCTTTCCCCTTAAGGTTAGAAAGATTCATGAACTCTGGGGGAATTGGTGCCATTTATCCTTCCTCACAGTCCCAGGAATGGCTAGCCTGGAGGCACCAGGCAGTCTCCACTTGCCTCATCCCCCCGGGGAGTGGCAGCCTCCTGGGAGGCTGGACCAGCGGCTCCCACCAATGCCCTCATCTTTCCTCATAAGCCTGAGCAGTGGAGGCGGCGCCCTGAGCACGGAGCCGGAGACAGCGGGCCGGGCTTCCTGAGCAGCAGCCTTGGGCTCCCCGTGACTTTGGTCTCTGTCACCTGGTGCGCGTGGTGCAAATGGCTCAGAGAGACTACGGGGAATGAAGTTAATGGTCTCATTTGCTTAAAACGGACAGGACGTTGATTCGCTTCTCTAACCTGTGAGGCCCGACCCCAAGGAGAGTCCCTGGGGACCCACCTGTGCTGTGGCTTCTTCTGCAGGGCTGGGCGTCCCTGGAATCCTGCCTTAGCTCTGCCTGTGCCGCTCGGAGCAGTTGTGCTATTTGTGACTGTTCTCAGGGACGGCAGACAGTTCAACCGAGACTGAGGATCAGTATTTATCTTATCTTTAAATTTACCTACAGATGTCCACGGCGGCCTCCTCTGCTTCCAGTATCAATTCCTCAGCGTTCGTTCTCATGGGTTTCCCAGGCCTGGACCAGTACTATGCCTGGTTCTCAGTTCCCTTCTCCTTCATCTACGCTATGGTTTTCCTGGGAAACTGCCTGGTGCTGCATGTGATCCGGACTGAACCGAGCCTGCACCAGCCCATGTTCTACCTCCTGGCCATGCTGGCCCTCACTGACCTGTGCATGGGGCTGTCCACAGTGCACACCGTGCTGGGCATCCTGTGGGGGCTCCGCCAGGAGATTGGTCTGGATGCCTGCATTGCCCAAACTTATTTTGTCCATGGACTCTCCGGCACAGAGTCTGGAGTCCTTCTTGCCATGGCCTTTGATCGCTTTACAGCAATATGCAATCCTCTGAGATATGCATCCATCCTGACAAATAGTAGAGTCATTCAACTCATGGTGACCATTTTGATGAGAAGCGCTTTCTCCATTCTTCCTGTCATCATTCGTTTGAAGTTCTTCCATTATTGCCGCCCTCACGTCCTCTCCCACTCTTTCTGCCTGCACCAGGACCTGCTCCGGCTGGCCTGCTCCGACATCCGCTTCAACAGCTTCTATGCCCTGGCCCTAGTGATGTGCACCTTGTTGTTGGATGCTGTCCTTATTCTCATCTCCTACATTTTCATCTTGCATACAGTGCTGGCGATTACATCCCAGGAGGAAAGACTCAAGTCTTTGCAGACCTGTGTTTCCCACCTCTGTGCTGTCCTGGTTTTTTTTATTCCCATCATTGGCCTCACCATGGTCCACCGCTTTGGCAAGCATCTCTCACCTTTGGTCCACATCCTTATGGGCAATATATACATCATCTCCCCACCCATGATGAATCCAATCATTTACAGTGTAAAGACCCAGCAGATCCGAAACAGGATGAAGAAGTGGTTTTCCCTGAAAACATAGTAAAACCCTTGGTTTTCTCAGTAAGAATTTTTAAGGTCAAAACAATTATGTTTGTTCCTGTGTGTGCAACAATATTAAACTGGAATCATTTTATTTATGTTTGTTCTTTCTGAGGACTAGAGTGTTGAAGAACTTAAGAGGCTTTCTAATGCAACAGTCATAATGGAGTTGTTTGCTAATAGTATTCTAGAAAAGGTTTCTGGAAGGTTGCTATAGGATAACCATAGGTATTATGGACATAACAATAAGTGTCTTTGCATTTCATTGGTATATGTTTGCAGCATGGTTGCCATATGAAAATTGTGTTAAGCGCATTAATCAATATTTTCTTTCCATTTAGACATAGTTCCACCTAACATTTTGGGAACATACCAATTATTCAGATTATTCGGTTTGTGATCCTTATATCAATGTATAAGCAACAGCAAAATTTTACTTTCCTCACTCTTATAGGTTAGGTGAATAGCTATGATGCTGAGATTATGATGCTGAGCCTTCCCTCCGCTCTGTTCTTTTTCCCCATTAATGACTTAATGAAAGTTCATTATAAAATTTTTGGAATAAAAATAATTATAATCCCTTAATTCCAAAGATTTTGTTCTTAATTTCTTCCCTGCTATGAAGATGTGACCTTATTGCATATAATTTTTCATTCTACAGTTTTTCATACATATTATATCATTAGGATTTCTTCATATTCTTTAAATTCCCCATAAAGTCTCTAAGGAAGGAGTTGAGTTGAGAAACTCTTACAAATACACAGTTGAGAGCCAATGGTGGCCTCTCTTAGAGCAAAGATTGTGAGAATGGAACTAAGCTAAGTGATATGAATAATATTTAGGATAAACACACACCTTAGTAACTGTTGTGGGATGGTGAACAAGGAGTGTATTCATACATGATGGTCAGCTTTCTTGTTTGTAAAATCAAGTTGATGGTGTGTCATTCTATGAGACAACAACAAAGAAAGAGCATTGTTTACACAAGGAGATAGTGAAGTCTTTTCTGAACACATTGAGGCCTGTGGAACATGTATAAAAATCCGTTCAGAGTATTAGGAAGTACCCCCAGTATTTCAGATGCTGTGTAGACAGTGCTAAGATTCAGGGAAGCCCTAGAGAGCAGAAAGCATACTTTGCCTTTTGTGTAGTAGGTGAGTCAGACAAAGTTTTTTAGTGCACATCTACTCTTCAATTATGATAAGTATCAGTATGAAGTAGAGGGGCAGTGAAAGCTAACAGGGGACTCTAATTCAGGACAGAGAATTTGAGAAATGACTTCCCTAAGAAAGTGATGTGTAGTTGAGGCTTGAAGATTAGGGTAGGTAACCTGGGGAGCAGAAAAGAGAAGGAAGGTTCAGGAAAAGAGAAGAGGGAGAATAAAAGTTGAGAATATATTGGACTGGGTAAAACTGGTGAATAAGTGACTGTGAAATTTGGGCATTAAAGTTGAAAAGTAGACAAGAATAAAGACTTGAAAGCAGATTTTGATTTTGTTTTAGTTCTTCGGACAATATGCAACTGCTCATGAATTGCAGTTAGAATGGTGAATTGATTCACCATGTATGTTAAGAACATCAGTTTTGCTCTATTGGGAAGGACAACAGTTGACAGCAGAAGAGTAGATGAAAGAGTCATAACAAAAGGATGTAATATTGGGTGGAAGGGGGTCAACCCAGGTTCTTGCAAGAAGTGATGTATATATGACAAATTTAGTAGGAGCAATCAAAAGATTGGGTGATTGATTGGCTGTGCAGAACAAGTGAAAAGGAGTTGCCAGTCATATTTCTATTTTAGAAATGAGAAGTATAGAGTTCATAAAGCCATGCACTGAGATAAGGAAGGTGTGGGTGAATAGGATTTGTTTTACATTTTTGGGCTTGGATAATGAATTTGGAAGTGATGGTTTTCAACATGGTTCCTGAGATCATGCAAGCAGATGACTTGACTGAGTAAAGGCGACAGTATGAAGTAGACTAAGAAGCTTGAACAATAGAATAGGGGCAGTTGAGTCACCAAAGAACAGTCTGGAAAAGAAATAATAAGAAATATTAGGGGAGCATGTTGAGGCATCCAAATGGAAATATGTTGTAAATGGGAATGAGAACATCAAATTTGTGTGAGAATAATTTATATTGGGTATTGAAAAGTATCCTTTGATTTAGAGAAACAATGGAAAACGTATCATAAACTGTGTTTGTGGAATGTTGGGATGGGAATCATTGTTTTAAAAATTCATGAAGGTAATGTGAATTATTAGATGAAAGTGATGCATATACATATACTTTTATGTTCTGTAAAACATGAAAAGTTTAGTAGTCAGAGGGTGATCTAGAGCCTTACCTTCCTCCTTTTTCCCTCCTATTCTTTCTTTCTTTGCTTCATCCCTCCCCCTCTTTCTGTCATTCTGTCTCTCCCTCCCTCTCTCCCTTTCTTTTTAATATGATTGTATAACAGGTACATGATTAAGTCGTAAATGTATTTCCTTTTGCTGATAGCTACTTTGTTGTTGTACTAGGACATTTACTTCCCAAAGATAAATGTTCCCACCAAATTAACCATTTAGGACTATTTCCTAATGGTCACAGGACAAAAAATACTTTTCATGGGAATGGCCATCTTTCTATGAGCCTCTACCTTGATATGGTCAGTAACAGTTAATACTCATAATTGATAAAAGAAAGGAAAAATTACAGAAGTTTAGTTCTGGTAGCATTCACATTTCAAGTTTCATTCTTCTCATCACCATGTTTTCTAAAAGTAAGGGCTTTCCAGCTTGCCTCAGTAGACAGTGGGAAAGGACATCCATGATCCAGAAGTGAAACCATGAGGATCATGATTAGTAATACTTATGATATGATTTAATTCCTTTTCTGTTATTGGATATTTTTAACTTTTTTATTTTAAAATAATTTCACACTTTTCAGAATGATACAAAAAATAAAGAATTTCTGTACACTCATAACTCAGATTCCTCACTTAATTTTATATTTTCCTCCTCTCATTGATTTCCCTGTGAAGTACTGGATTAATTACCTGTAAATATTTTGGAGATAATTTCCTAAGCGGAGAGCCTCTCCAGTCGTGACCACTCTCTCTTTGAGCTGTAGGTCTCTTTCAACTTTATTAGATAAGTTGCCTTTGTGAGAACTAATATTCAGAGTCTGGGAAGCCCTATAAAAATTTCAGATGTTAGTTGTAACTATTTAAAGCTCATTTGTGTGTGTGTGTGTGTCATGTTTATTCATTACTTTAATTGAATATCTATTCCTTTCAGTACTTAAGTTTTTAGTTAGATCCTAATCCATGTCTTGAAGGCTCTTCCCTGCCTTCTTCCAGTTCTACAAAGTAAACTAATGGAAGACACACTCAGAAGACAGACTATTTTGGACCACTTCAGGAGCCTTGTAGTCAAATGTGCTTATGTAAGAACAATGAAATATTGATGGTGTGATTCATTCTGCAGAGATAATCACACAGATACCAAAGATAGGCATGACTTATATGTTAGTCTGAATAACTCCAGGACCCCAAGATAGAAAAGCCATTTCAAAAAATGTTAACTAATTCAATAAATTATTAGCCAGTCTGGGTCTTCCCTAATCCATTGATGTGGTGATGGTATCATCTTGAACTTGTTCTCATGAGGAAGACTTTCCATTTTGTAATTGTGAGCAAATGACCCCATTTTATAAACTCTGCAAGGTAATGATACTTGCACCTCACAATCCCTAAGCCAGGAAATCATGGGAAGATGATGGCACTTTTCCAATCAAATGATGCCTAAAACATTTAAAAAACAGGTGCATGTGGCTAAGTTTATCAACAGGATCCATTGTTATATTTGAAATTTCTTTCAAGATGGCATCTCCCCCTTTTGTGTTCTGCTTATATATACATTAACATAATCCTGGTTTTGATTTTGATGTCTCTAAGTACCTCAGGTAACATCTATCATTTTCATAGTATGTGTACCGATGCTTATTTTGATTACTTGTTTAGTTAACCATGCATTACTTTGCATGGTAACTTTTGCAGGCAATTTTCTTCTTGGGCATTTCCTACTCAAACAAGTTTGTATCCAAACAATTATTGCAACATTTACTATCCATTCCCATGTTTTCCTCATGCATTGCTTGAGGGTCAATAGTCAACATTATCTAATAACACACATTTTCTTGTCATATGTTATTAAATATAGACACAGAAAAAAGGAAACTTGTTAAACTCTTGTCAAGGGTTTCCTTTTCCTATTCACCCTTAGTCAATATTGTTACTATGATTATCAGCAAAGCAATGTCAGTATTTTTAGTAATTCTATCAATTCATATTGAAAGTTTCTGAATCCATCTCTAAACTAACAGTTTGAAGTGCTGCAGTCTTCCTAAATGAAAGTAATACAGTCAAGGTCAGCATCAGACTTACAGCATTACTACACATGTCTCTAGCTTTTTCTCTCTCTTTCTTCTTTTTTTCTGCTTATGGGATCAATTAAGCAGACTTCCTTTCTTCCAAAACACACAGATACAATGAAGGAAATAGGTTAACATGTTAAAAAAATAGAATATCTTGTTCATTTATTCTATAATTGATAAAATAATATAATACAAACAAGTCTATATAGTTAATATGATACTATCCACAGAATTAAGATGTTAATTCCAAAAATTTTCCTTAAATGATATGCCTTAAAATCTTACTTTGGATAGAAACATACTGTGGTTAGTAGAACAAAAGTAAGATTTATTTATGCCTTATTAAATGGTAGAACAAAATAGCCACATGAGTTTTATGGATTCTGGAGAACTACTTGTGGGTCTTCTGGAAAGCACATATGATTCTCTTGGGGAAACCTCAAAAGAATTCAGATACAGCCTGGTAAACAGACCTTAGCCCTGTCCCCCCAAACCCCCATCCCCCCACAGATAAATAACTGCCTGCTCCTAGACAATTCTACGAACATTTCCTTTATGCTTATGGTGCTGAAGTATTGACCTACAATCTATGGCAGAAAGCCAGGTATCTCTTTCGTTCCTAACTAAAATTCCAGAAAAGGAGAGGTTTTAAGAGGTAATTCTTACCTATAGATGTTATTTCTTCTTCAAGTCTGTTTATATACTAGTCCAAGGCCTGTGGAAGGCTGCTCTCTCTTTTGGAGTCTTTGGTTCATTATACCCTTTCCAAAGATGTAAATTTCTCTCTGATTTACCAGATTTCCAAACTGAGCAACAGAGATATTAAATGCAAGCAACAGATCATCAGTAAATAGGGAAGGAATGCTGTGCCAATCATTATAGGAAGAAATCTTGAATCAACTTCATGAAATTTATTACCCTCAAATTTCTCTCAATTATTTCTGTAGCCAGGAACACACACTCAGGCCACCTATCTGGTTTTAAATATAGCAAAGAACCTTGTGGTACTCTGCTGAGAAATACTGTTAATAGCCAATATTTCTGAGAAGATCATATGTACCAGGCTGGGTTTTAAGTTCTCAGTATGAATCATTTAATCTAATTGTCACAGAATTCTTAGGCTATATATTATTACTGTTACTATCCACAATTTGTAGGTATAAAACTTAAGTTTGAAGAGGTTAAATTAGTTATCCAAGGCCATGCAGCTATAGCACCCAAGCAGAATCTCCATTTTTCACTTTATGTGATGATATGGTTCATTAAAGGAATCAACATGCAGTATAGTAAAATTCATGGATGGTACACTCGCTTTTTCCCCCTGATTTAAACTCCATCCTGCTTCTTAATAGCTATGTCTAAGGAAAGTCACTTTACTGCTTTAAGTTTAATACTTCTTCTGAAAAATAAGGGTAAACTAGAAATTTTTACAAACTAGTTTCATAAATTTTATGAAGATGATCTTAGGAAGTGTTACAATCCTAGGGATATAGTAGTATCCTTTTTCAGTAGAAGCTAGTTATTTTGTAAATCACAGATTCCCAAATAGGTAAATAACCCTATTGAAAGCGATAAAATCCTCTATAAAATTAACTGATCACAAATGAACTAAAGTCATCTTTTACAAGTATGAATGTGACCTTGCCTTGACCATCTCAAAAAAATCACACATAGCTGGCTAGGAGGGGCGGAGCCAACATGGCGGCGTGAGTAGGACAGTGGGAATCTCCTCCCAAAAACATATATACTTTTGAAAATACAACAAACACAACTAGCCCTAAAAGAGAGACCAGAAGACGCAGGACAGTGGCCAGACTGCAGCTACACCAGCGAGAACCCAGCGACTGGTGAAAGGGGTAAGATACAAGCCCCGGCCCGGCGGGACCCGAGCGCCCCTCCCCCCAGCTCCCGGCGGGAGAAGAATAGGCAGAGCGGGAGGGAGACGGAGCCCAGGACTGCCGAACACCCAGCCCCAGCCATCCTGGCCAGAGCGCAGGCACAGTACGTGCCCAGGGGGCCCTGGATACTGGGAGAACAGGGGGTAAGACCTCAGAGCGGGTGCTGAAGCTGATGCCCCTGTGACAAAGAAAAGCGGGGGCTTTTTGAAAGTCTTAAAGGGACAGGGACTTAACAGCTTGACGGAAACAACCCAGGTCACAGTACAGCAGCTGGAAATTACAGGGAAAACCGGGTGCACTAACCCCCTGGGCAACAGCTCTGAGACCCCTCACGGAGGCAAACAGTCAAGCAGCCCCCGCATCCATTACCCCACCGGGCGCTGCGAAAGCAGAGAAGCAGCCTGAGACAAATTCCGCCCACAGAAAGGGAAATTTCTCCCTTCCGGCCGGGCAAGACACAAAGACCCACTCTACACGCAATTACCCAACACAAGCCACTAGGGGTCGCAGTTGCCCCAGTAAAGAAAGGCCAGTAGTAAGTGAAAATTTTGGCCCTCCCAGCTGACAGTCAATAGCACCTGTCAACATGAAAAGGCAAAAAAATATGATTCAGACAAGACTAACCCAGACAGCTTCGGCATCTGCTACATCTTCCCCTGAGAAGGAATTTGGGGAGATAGATTTAGCCAGTCTACCTGAAAAAGAATTCAAAACAAAAGTCATAACCATGCTGATGGACTTGCATAGAAATATGCAAGAACTAAGGAAGGAGAATTCAGAAATAAAACAAGCTCTGGAAGGACTTCAAAACAGAATGGACGAGATGCAAGAGACCATTAATGGACTAGAAAACAGAGAACAGGAACGCAGAGAAGCTGATGCAGAGAGAGATAAAAGGATCTCCAGGAATGAAAGAATTTTAAGAGAGCTGAGTGATCAATATAAAAGAAATAATATAAGAATCATAGGCATTCCAGAAGAAGTAGAGAGAGAAAAGGGGATAGAAAATGTCTTTGAAGAAATAATTGCTGAAAATTTCCCCAAACTAGGGGAAGAAATGGCCTCTCAGACCACAGAGGTACACAGAACTCCCATGACAAGGGATCCAAGGAGGGCAACACCAAGACACATAATAATTAAAATGGCAAAGATCAAAGACAAGGACAAAGTATTACAAGCAGCCAGAGAGAAAAAAAAGGTTACCTACAAAGGAAAACCCATCAGGCTATCATCAGACTTCTCAACAGAAACCCTACAGGCCAGAAGAGAATGGCATGATATACTTAATGCAATGAAACAGAAGGGCCTCGAACCAAGACTACTGTATCCAGCACGAATATCATTTAAATATGAAGGAGGGATTAAACAATTCCCAGACAAGCAAAAGTTGAGGGAATTTGCCTCCCACAAACCACCTCTACAGGGCATCCTACAGGGACTGCTCTAGATGGGAGCACTCCTAAAAAGAGCACACAACAAAACACCCAACATATGAAGAAGGGAGGAGGAGGAATAAGAAGGGAGAGAAATAAAGAATCATCAGATTGTGTTTATAATAGCTCAACAAGCGAGTTAAGTTAGACAGTAAGACAGTAAAGAAGCTAACCCTAAACCTTTGGTAACCACAAACTTAAAGCCTGCAATGGCAATAAATTCATACCTTTCAATAATCACCCTAAATGTAAATGGACTGAATGCACCAATCAAAAGACACAGAGTAATAGAATGGATAAAAAAGCAAGATCCATCCATATGCTGCTTACAAAAGACTCACCTCAAACCCAAAGACGCGCACAGACTTAAAGTCAAGGGATGGAAAAAGATATTTCAAGCAAACAACAGAGAGAAGAAAGCAGGTGTTGCAATTCTGGTATCAGACAAAACAGACTTCAAAATAAAGAAAGTAACAAAAGACAAAGAAGGACATTACATAATGATAAAGGGCTCAGTCCATCAAGAGGATATAACCATTATAAATATATATGCACCCAATACAGGAGCACCAACATACCTGAAACAAATATTAACAGAACTAAAGGAGGAAATAGAATGCAATGCATTCATTCTAGGAGACTTCAACACACCACCCACTCCAAAGGACAGATCCACCAGACAGAAAATAAGTAAGGACACAGAGGCACTGAACAACACACTAGAACAGATGGACCTAATAGACATCTACAGAACTCTACATCCAAAAGCAACAGGATACACGTTCTTCTCAAGTGCACATGGAACATTCTCCAGAATAGACCACATACTAGGACACAAAAAGAGCCTCAGTAAATTCCAAAAGATTGAAATCCTACCAACCAACTTTTCAGACCACAAAGGCATTAAACTAGAAATAAACTGTTCAAAGAAAGCAAAAAGGCTCACAAACACATGGAGGCTAAACAACACGCTCCTAAATAATCAATGGATCAATGACCAAATCAAAATGGAGATCCAGCAATATATGGAAACAAATGACAACAACAACACTAAGCCCCAACTTCTGTGGGACACAGCAAAAGCAGTCTTAAGAGGAAAGTATATAGCACTCCAAGCATATTTAAAAAAGGAAGAACAATCCCAAATGAACGGTCTAATGTCACAACTATCAAAATTGGAAAAAGAAGAACAAATGAGGCCTAAGGTCAGCAGAAGGAGGGACATAATAAAGAACAGAGAAGAAATAAATAAAATTCAGAAGAATAAAACAATAGCAAAAATCAATGAAACCAAGAGCTGGTTCTTCGAGAAAATAAACAAAATAGATAAGCCTCTAGCCAGACTTATTAAGAGGAAAAGAGAGTCAACACAAATCAACAGTATCAGAAATGAGAAAGGAAAAATCACAACAGATCCCGCAGAAATACAAAGAATTATTAGAGACTACTATGAAAACCTATATGCTAACAAGCTGGGAAACCTAGGAGAAATGGACAACTTCCTAGAAAAATACAACCTTCCAAGACTGACCCAAAAAGAAACAGAAAATCTAAACAGACCAATTACCAGCAACGAAATTGAAGCGGTAATCAAAAAACTACCAAAGAACAAAACCCCCGGGCCAGATGGATTTACCTCGGAATTTTATCAGACATACAGGGAAGACATAATACCCATTCTCCTTAAAGTTTTCCAAGAAATAGAGGAGGAGGGGATACTCCCAAACTCATTGTATGAAGCTAACATCACCCTAATACCAAAACCAGGCAAAGACACCACCAAAAAAGAAAACTATAGACCAATATCCCTGATGAACGTAGACGCAAAAATACTCAACAAAATTTTAGCAAACCGAATTCAAAAATACATCAAAACCATCGTACACCATGACCAAGTGTGATTCATCCCAGGGATGCAAGGATGGCACAACATTCGAAAGTCCATCAATATCATCCAACACATCAACAAAAAGAAAGACAAAAACCACATGATCATCTCCATAGATGCTGAAAAAGCATTTGACAAAGTTCAACATCCATTCATGATAAAAACTCTCAGCAAAATGGGAATAGAGGGCAAGTACCTCAACATAATAAAGGCCATCTATGAAAAACCCACAGCCAACATTATATTGAATAGCGAGAAGCTGAAAGGATTTCCGCTGAGATCGGGAACTAGACAGGGATGCCCACTCTCCCCACTGTTATTTAACATTGTACTAGAGGTCCTAGCCATGGCAATCAGACAAAACAAAAAAATACAAGGAATCCAGATTGGCAAAGAAGAAGTCAAACTGTCACTATTTGCAGATGACATGATACTGTACATAAAAAACCCTAAAGACTCCACCCCAGAACTACTAGAACTGATATCGGAATACAGCAAAGTTGCAGGATACAAAATCAACACACAGAAATCTGTGGCTTTCCAATATACCAACAATGAACCAACAGAAAGAGAAATCAGGAAAACAACTCCATTCACAATTGCATCAAAAAAATAAAATACCTAGGAATAAACCTAACCAAAGAAGTGAAAGACTTATATTCTGAAAACTACAAGTCACTCTTAAAAGAAATTAAAGGGGACACTAACAGATGGAAACGCATCCCATGCTCATGGCTAGGAAGAATTAATATCGTCAAAATGGCCATCCTGCCCAAAGCAATATACAGATTTGATGCAATCCCTATGAAACTACCAGCAACATTCTTCAATGAACTGGATCAAATAATTCAAAAATTCATATGGAACCACCAAAGACCCCGAATAGCAAAAGCAATCCTGAGAAAGAAGAATAAAGTAGGGGGGATCTCACTCCCCAACTTCAAGCTCTATTATAAAGCCATAGTAATCAAGACAATTTGGTACTGGCACAAGAACAGAGCCACAGACCAATGGAACAGACTAGACAATCCAGACATTAACTCAGACATATATGGTCAATTAATATTTGATAAAGGAGCCATGGACATACAATGGCGAAATGACAGTCTCTTCAACAGATGGTGCTGGCAAAACTGGACAGCTACATGTAGGAGAATGAAACTGGACCATTGTCTAACCCCATATACAAAAGTAAACTCAAAATGGATCAAAGACCTGAATGTAAGTCATGAAACCATTAAACTCTTGGAAGAAAACATAGGCAAAAACCTCTTAGACATAAACATGAGTGACCTCTTCTTGAACATATCTCCCCGGGCAAGGAAAACAACAGCAAAAATGAACAAGTGGGACTATATTAAGCTGAAAAGCTTCTGTACAGCAAAAGACACCATCAATAGAACAAAAAGGAACCCTACAGTATGGGAGAATATCTTTGAAAATGACACATCCGATAAAGGCTTGACGTCCAGAATATATAAAGAGCTCACACGCCTCAACAAACAAAAAACAAATAACCCAATTAAAAAATGGGCAAAGGAACTGAACAGACGGTTCTCCAAAAAAGAAATACAGATGGCCAACAGACACATGAAAAGATGCTCCACATCACTAATTATCAGAGAAATGCAAATTAAAACTACAATGAGGTATCACCTCACACAAGTAAGGATGGCTGCCATCCAAAAGACAAACAACAACAAATGTTGGCGAGGCTGTGGAGAAAGGGGAACCCTCCTACACTGCTGGTGGGAATGTAAACTTGTTCAACCATTGTGGAAAGCAGTATGGAGGTACATCAAAATGCTCAAAACAGACTTACCATTTGACCCAGGAATTGCACTCCTAGGAATTTACCCTAAGAATGCAACAATCAAGTATGAGAAAGATCAGTGCACCCCTATGTCTATCGCAGCACTATTTACAATAGCCAAGAATTGGAAGCAACCTAAATGTCCATCGATAGATGAATGGATAAAGAAGATGTGGTACATATACACAATGGAATACTACTCAGCCATAAGAAAAGGGCAAATCCAACCATTTGCAGCAACATGGATGGAGCTGGAGGGTATTTTGCTCAGTGAAACAAGCCAAGCAGAGAAAGAGAAATACCAAATGATTTCACTCATCTGTGGAATATAAGAACAAAGGAAAAACTGAAGGAACAAAACAGCAGCAGAATCACAGAACTCAAGAATGGACTAACAGGTACCAAAGGGAAAGGGACTGGGGAGGATGGGTGGGTAGGGAGGTATAAGGGGGGGAGAAGTAGGGGGTATTAAGATTAGCATCCATAGCGGGGTGGGAGAAAGGGGAGGGCTGTACAACACAGAGAAGACAAGTAGTGATTCTACAACAGGTTGCTACGCTGATGGACAGTGACTGTAAAGGAGTATATAGGGGGGACCTGGTATAGGGGAGAGCCTAGTAAACAAAGTATTCGTAAGTATTCGTCATGTAAGTGTAGATTAATGATTAAAAAAAAAAAATGCAGTTCCTATGTGGTGACCTCTAATGAGTTCTACACAATGATATAAAGGACATACAAAAGTGTAGGCAAAGGTTCTGTTTGTGTTTATACAGAGGATCAAAACCTAATTTGGCTACCCCGAAAATGAACTAAGAAACGATATGAAAGAGAACTTCCAACATCAGCACTCTCGGGAAGACTCATGCCAGAAGATGATCATCAAAAAACCCCAACAAAGATCCACGCACTGCTACAGCTGTAGATGCACTCATCCCACCAGCTCCTGGACTTGCCATGGGAATGAGGAAGGAGATATCTAAGCTGGCCTGTGCATACAGTAAAACAACAAATTTGACTGGATCTATACTGTTGGAACTCAACCAAGAATTAGGAGAAGTGCAAATTGTAGCGCTCCAAAATCTTACAACTACAGACTATTTACTGTTAAAAGAACATATGGGATGTGAACAGTGCCCAGGAATGGGTTGTTTTAATTTGTCTGATTTTTCTCAAACTATTCAAATTCAGTTAGATAATAACCATCATATCATTGATAAGTTTTCACAAATGCCTAGGGTGCCTAACTGGTTTTCTTGGTTTCACTGGAGATGGCTGGTAATTACAGGTATGCTTTGGTTATGTAACTATACTCCTATTATGTTAATGTGTGTGCGCAATTTAAGTAGTAGCTTAAAATATATACATGCTGAAGTTACTCTACAAGAAGATATGTCAAAGAAATAATCAATCTTCCCATGTTTTCTCCCGCCTGCTACTTCTATAGCTTTTCTTCTTCCTTCCTAATTACAATGAATTCTTAAATAGAATTCGTGCCTCATATCAAATTTACCGAGTATCATAACTCCTCCAAGTGGTAAAGATACCTCAAGACAAATGCTGGGCATAGAAGCCACAGGGCATAAATATGCAAAGAAATAAAAAGCTAACCATTTCAAACAATAAGGCTTCTCTCTCACTTACCAACTTAACATTTCCCTGTATGGCCCCGGAAGATGACTGGTTAGCCAGAGACGGGTAAGATTCCTCAAGGGAGGAACAACCTAAGACAGGCACAGTCGCAGGGGGGTCATCAGGTGAGAAATTGGGGATCAACAGAGGTGAGGCTTAGAACCTCACCCCCCCTGTTCTGAGAGAAATCTTCTGCATATGTGGATGTTTTATTGCCCTTGTCTAGCTTGGATTAACACATAGTCTACAGGCACACACCTGATCATCTACATTTGCTCTCTTACAACACTAAACTATGTTTTCTACCTTTATGTTGTATCTACCTACCACTTCAGCATCTTATTAAAAATAATAAAGAGAGAAATGTGGTATCCACATATAAATCAAGTATAAAAATCAAATGTGTATTCATATTTGAACTGACTGTTTATAGTTCATAATGCATGAGCAAAACCAAAAGTTTCTGTGATGACTGCCCTTGTACTGTTCACCATGTAACTTATTCACTATGTAAGAATTTGTTCTCCATGTAAGAACTTGTTCGTTATGCTTCAGAAGATTGGAGACTGACGAAAATTAGGCTTGGGGTGGATTAATGATTGTGCATTGAGCATTGACTCCCCTATACAGAATTTTATTGTTGTTAACAACCATTTGATCAATAAATATGAGAGATGCCCTAACAACAACAACCAAGAAAAAGTACACACTTCCAATTGTAAAATAAATAAGTAACCGGCATGTAATGTATAGCATAAGGAATATAGTCAAAATATTGTAACAACTTGGTATGGTGATAGCTGGTACTTAGAATTATCATGTATATAAATGTTGAATCACTGTGTTGTACACCTGAAACTAATGTAATGTAATACTGTGTGTCAACTACCCTTCAATAAAAAATAATTATCTAAAAAAAAAAAAAAAAAAAAATCACACATATACATACACACTCAAAACTTGTACCTTACATTTATTTATTCGGGAATTGTATAATAACCTCTTAGAATTATTTCTCCAGTTTCGTATTTCACAATACCTTTGAAACCAAGACTCTATCCACATTCAAAATCTATTCTGCAAATTATGATAGGTCACAAAACTTTTCATCCTCTCTTTTGCCTCATGGTTTTTCTCCCTTTCTGATAGACACGGTTCCTGCCACACAACCCAGTGTGAACATTTTTTCTCACCCTTAGGATCTCAGCTTAAATAATAACTCCCAGGGAGTTTTCCATGATATGTGATGTATATACTTCCATAACATTAATCAATGATTTGCTCCAGTTTATATTTGGACTACATAGGACAATCTTTAGAATGGGCAGCTCTGTAGGCTCATAATCATTAAAAAAAATCTGTATCTATTAAAAATAAATTTATAAACTTAACCAAATAGATCCTCATGGCAAGAGACCTCAGAAGATTATTTGCTTAACTCCACATCATTAAAATATTTTTAAAGCTATAAATCAGAGAGCAGAAGGAATTTAGCCAATATCATGTAGCCAGTGTCAGATATTGGAATAGAACATGGATTTCGGGAACCCCTGTCTTGTACTTTGGTCCATGCTGTTAAGGTTAAGTAAAGACAGAGGAGCAATATAGAAAGGGTGGAGCTAGCATTTCACCCTAACATGACCCTGGGATTATGTACTGGTAAAGATTCTCATTTAATTCAAGAAATGAGGCTGTTCTCTCTGCAAGGATAGGGATCTGTATGGGTGACCTTTGTATTTCTGTCTTTCAGTAAGTTTCCTTAATGGCCTTAAGGAGAGAGAATAAGCATAAGAATAAGGGAGATATTTTTCCACTTTCTACCTATTTCATTCGACTTGACTTTAATCTTTAGTTTTAGGTTATCCACTCATAGCAACCATACCACAGTTTGTATTAAAAACTGGAAGAAGACACTGAGATACACTACTTATATATGATTTATCATGTCTTGATTAAAAGAATGTTATACTGGGAAATTAAATCACTGATATGAATTTCATATTATGATTTCTTGTATAAAAAAATGTAATAGTGCATGGGTGTTTTTCTTTGACTAAGCGTTGAAAAGGTAGAGAAGGGGATTTATGTAATAACCAGCATAAGAGCATAATGCAGACTTCATGAAATAAAGATCATAGAAATGGTGCACTAATCCAGACTCTCCTACTTTAGAGACAGAAGGTGACTGACTGCTATGCTCCGAATTAGACGTAATGGTCCTCTTCAGCACTAGTGCCTACAGACTCTTCTGACTGGTTTCCCAGGCCTGGGGACTCACATACAGTGATTTCCATTTCGTTTTGTTTCCTCTATCTAATTGCCCTTATGGGTAACACCTCCATCTTGGGTGTTAGGGAGGAACAGTCCATTCATGCCCCCATGTTCCTGTCTCTCCCCATGCTGGCTGCTATGACCTGGGGCTCGGTGCTACCCCCCTGCCCTCCCTACTCAGGCTTTTCTGGTTTAATGTCCGTGCAATGGACTTTGATGACTGCCTCACTCAGATGTTCTTCATCCATGTTTTTTCCTTGATGGAGTCAGGTACCCTCCCCATCATGGCTTTTGACCCTCTGTGGCCATCTCCAACCCACTCAGATACACTGATATTTTGACCCACTCTTTGCCAATATAGGTGTGGGGCTTCAATATAGTGGCTGTCATCTTCCCAGGTCCCTTTCTTGTTAAGTGAGTGAGCTCTGTAAGCCTAATGTGCTCTCCCACTGCTCTGCCTGCACCTGGATATCATCAAGCTCTCCTGTCCTGACCACACAACAATAGCCTCATCATCATGCTCACCACCTATGGGGTGGGCTCGGTACTCATTCTCCTCTCTTATTTGAAGGCTCTCATCACTGTGCTAGGCATTGCCTCCCAGGAAGAGCAACTCAAAGCCCTTAATATGTGTGTCTTCCATGTCTGTGTGGTGCCGTTGGTCTGTCCCCTAGTGGGGGCATCCATTATCCATGACTTTAGGAAACATGTTCCACTCGTGGTGCCATTACCATGGCCACTGATCCCTCCTGTTCTCAACTCTGTTTTCCACCGCATTAAAACCTGTGAGATATGCATCCATATTCTGGGTAATCTACTGAAATTATAGCAGAGAGGACTTTAGGGGCATTTATATATTTCTGGAGTCATACCTATAAAACTAGCTTCTAACTTGAGCAAAGGAAAGATATATTATTGAGAAATATTCCTTTGTTCCCAATCCTCATGCACATTTGTCTTTCCCATTATTCTGGAAGTCTGTGAAGATAGCAACAATAATTCATGACCTTTCATTTCCCTCAAGTACCTCAACTAAAATAGATTAAAAATAATTCGAAAAGAAAAGGATGTGTCCTTGATAATCTGTGTACTCAGACAGCCCCAGTGCCCATGGAATCAGTCAATCTGCTAGAAAATCCATAGTGCAAAACATAAAGCATCCAGGATAGTTCCTGTTATAATTTGACTTCATGCAGTCTGCAGTTTAACTTCTGTTGAATATCTTTCACAAATCATTCCATGATTTTTTTTAGTATCCATCCTTGAAATTATATTTAATTTTCCAAGATTTTTTTCTAAGAATTTTATCTTGTTTAGATTTACTTCACAAATATATTGCTCTATTTTACACTGTATGTAACTCAACTTCTTTGACATCTATTTATAAGTACACACATAAAGCTTAGCAAACTAGGCAGGATATTATAGATCAAACTGAAATCAGATATAGTGATATATGATATAGCAGATACACTGATATATTGGTGAGATAAGTAGTACTCTGTGTCATATTTTTATTTGCTGATTAGCTTCCTGCTTATTTATGGAATTATATGACTAAACTCCAATAAAAGTAGGTTATTACTCTCAGTAGCTTCTGGAGAGTGTGTTGCTAAGAATATTTGATAGAGGAAAGACACATTTTATTTTTTTATATCACCCATTTTAAATAGGTTTTGGCTCTGAGGAGTCATAAAATAAGGTAAAAGTAGATAAATAGCAGTGTTTTAGGTAGGTTGCATTTGCAGCAGGCCCTGCCAAGAATGAGGAAGAGATACTTCCTGAATGCATCAACATTTCAGAGGTCGTTTGGGCCTTACAAATTCTCATTTCCAAATTTTTCTGATTGACTATGGCTTTCCCATACTTACTATACGAAACACAAAAAACAAAATTTCCCCAACAGGATGCTTGCAAAGTATGGTTTTCTGGACATGCATAGGAAATTCATAATATTTCTAGAAGTTTGTTTGGTAAAGTAGGAGCTTATATGTTTAACTCATTGCCTCCCTTTAAACAATGTATTGCCAGTCCAGCTACCCCTCAGTCTAAAAACTCTGGAAAACAAATGGATATTCTTTGCCATTGTTATTTTCAGTTTCTCATTTAACTCACTCACCTTTCATATCATTTGAGAACTCTTCATTTTTGGAACTCAATGCCCTTACCTTTCCTGAGAAACATTTTTCTTTTCATTGTTGAGTGTCTATGTCATTAACACAGGGAACAAGTCTATTCTTGTGGACTTGCAATCACAAGAGCATGGAACCCAGGATACATGTGACCTAATAAATATGTACTGAAAGAATAAAGAAGTAAAATGTATGATCACAAATTGTTTGAGCCACAGACCACAAAGTGGGAAAAAAATCAAGGCCCTAATATAACCAGAAAATGTTACATAAACCATGGGCACTAGAGAAAACCAATTGCATAGATGGTTTTTTTTTTTTGAGCAACATGAATATTTATGATTAGACACAATCTTGTGAGATCAATTACAAAGGCAAGGCTAAGCCCTGTATTTTGGCATGTAGGAAAATTTTGACAGAATATCTTATTATGGAACCCTACCTTGAATATTCATCAGTGGAAAAGGCAGCATAATTTTATATTAGTCAGTGTTTTCTAACCAGTATTTAATAATTTCTCAGCACTGGTAGTGAGGGAGGTCATGGTGTGGGGGCAATAGGAGAATTTTATGATAAATTCAAATAGGTGAATTAAAATGGTTGATTCACTAGATCCCTTTGAACTAAGAGGATATGTGATTACAGAGTTCAAGCGTATAAGAAGGTACAAATATAATTTTTTTTTAAATTACATATGAAGACAACCTTCATTGATTTACATTTCTCGCCACTGAGTAGTTTCAAAATTATTTATCTCCACCAAAGGAATCTTCTTATTTTACTGTTTTTCACTCTTTTGCAATAAACTTGTCTCATTTGTCTGGCTATTCAATATTTAATGAGTCAATATTTGTTTACCCTACAGGTAAACATATATCCAAAAACTTCTCTCACTTAATAATGTGTTCATATTTTTCTTTAATCTTAGTGTGTATACCTCCACCAAAAATCATGGCTTATACCTGTGGCTTTATAGACTCTTCTCCTAATCAGGGGGGTGTATACATAAACATGAGCTATTATTACTTGACCATTGGAAGCTGTTGTCTTGGAACTGGGAATATGTATACTAATGAGAATAATCGAACGAAAGAACATGATTGCAGCGGCCTATTAATTTTAACTGAAACTTTGATAAGCTGATAGCAATCATTATCATCTGTTTTTCTTATTCTTCTATATAAGTTATATAGCACAGGTAAAGAACTTGGGAATCTGAACAAAACCATTTTAGGAATAAAAATTTGATTGCAGTGCCAGCATGGAGGCAGGGCCACTTGACATAAGTGAAATAAACCTGTGGTAGTGGGAGATAATCAGGAACCCCAAATAAAGCCAAGAACATCTCCCCAAACCCCCAGCTAAGACTCAGGAAAGTCAGAATGAGAAACACCTTCTTGGCTTTCATCTTCCGAAAATTAGCTGTTCCGATGTCATCACCTGTCTGCATTGCTGCGCATACTAGCAAGAAGGGCTTCGGCAACATGAACCCGTTAAAACTTTCGGAGGGTTGCCTGTATTGGTGTTCTAGAATTAGAATATTTAAGTGACTTATGACTCTGCTCCATTTTCAGTAAATTTAAAAAATAAATGGTAACAATGGCAATGAAAATAAGCCCTGTATAGACTCAAGAGCCAGGGTGAGACAGCATTTATTATCCACAGCTTTGAAATTTCCTAAGAATTACAGAAAAAAAAATGTTTATGCACGTACATAATGCCTTTGCCAAAAGTACTGCAAAATACTGAGTTTGACTACAAATTTGACTAATGGAACTAAAGTTTTATAGGTCTGGAAAATTAATAACTTTTTATTTGAGGGCTTATTTTTAGAAAAGCCACTTTTTTTTTTTTTTAGATAATTATTTTTTTATTGAAGGGTAGTTGACACACAGTATTACATTACATTAGTTTAGGTGTACAACATAGTGATTCAACATTTATATACATGACAATTCTAGGTAACAGCTATCACCATACCAAGCTGTTACAATATCTTGACTATATTCATTACATCCCGGTTACTTATAATTTTACCATTGGAAGTGTATACTTTTTTTTTTTTTTTTTTTTTTGTGAGGGCATCTCTCATATTTATTGATCAAACGGTTGTCAACAACAATAAAATTCTGTATAGGGGAGTCAATGCTCATTGCACAATCATTAATCCACCCCAAGCCTAATTTTCATCAGTCTCCAATCTTCTGAGGCATAACAAACAAGTTCTTACATGGAGAACAAATTCTTACACAGTGAATAAGTTCTTACATGGTGAACAGTACAAGGGCAGACATCACAGAAACCTTCGGTTTTGTTCATGCATTATGAACTATAAACAGTCAGTTCAAATATGAACACTCATTTGATTTTTATACTTGATTTATATGTGGATACATTTCTCTCTTTATTATTGTTATTTTTAATAAAATGCTGAAGTGATAGGTAGATACAAGATAAAGGTAGAAAACATAGTTTAGAGTTGTAAGAGAGCAAATGTAGATGATCAAGTGTGTGCCTGTAGACTATGTGTTAATCCAAGCTAGACAAGGGCAATAAAACATCCACATATGCAGATTTCTCTCTGAATGGAAGGGTGAGGTCAGAAGCCTCACCTCTGTTGATCCACAATTTCTCACCTGATGAACCCCCTGCAACTGTGCCTGTCTTAGGTTGTTCCTCCCTTGAGGAATCTTACACGTCTCTGGCTAACCAGTCATCTTCCGGAGCCATACAGGGAAATGTAAAGTTGGTAAGTGAGAGAGAAGCCTTATTGTTTGAAATGGTTAGCTTTTTATTTCTTTGCATATTTATGCCCTGTAGCTTCTATGACCAGCATTTGTCTTGAGGTACCTTTACATAACATAATAGGAGTATAGTTACATAACCAAAGCATACCTGTAATTACCAGCCATCTCCAGTGAAACCAAGAAAACCAGTTAGGCACATTAGGCATTTGTGAAAACTTATCTATGATATGGTGGATATTGTCCAACTGAAGTTGAACAGTCTGAGAGAAATCAGACAAATTAAAACAACCCATTCCTGGGGAATGTTCACATCCCTTATGTTCTTTTAACAGTAAATAGTCTGTAGTTGTAAGATTTTGGAGCGCTACAATTTGCACTTCTCCTAATTCTTGATTGAGTCCAACAGTATAGATCCAGTCAAATATGTTGTTTTACTGTATGCACAGGCTAGCTTAGATATCTCCTTTCTCATTCCCATGGCAAGTCCAGGAACTGGTGGGATGAGTGCATCTACAGCTGTAGCAGTGCGTGGAACTTTGTTGGGGTTTTTTGATGATCATCTTCTGGCATGAGTCTTCCAGAGAGTGCTGATGTTGGAAGTTCTTTTTCATATCATATCTTAGTTCATTTTCGGGGTAACCCAATTAGGCTTTGATCCTCTGTATAAACACAAACAGACCCTTTCCCTACACTTTGATATGCCCTTCATACCCTTGTGAAGAACACATTGGAGGTCAGCCCAAAGGAACTGCCTTATTCTTTTTTTTTTTTTTTTTGGTATCACTAATCTACAATTACATGACGAATATTATGTTTACTAGGCTCTCCCATACACCAGGTCCCCCCATAAACCCCTTTACAGTCACTGTCCATCAGCATAGGAAAATGTTGTAGAATCAATACTTGCATTCTCTGTGTTGTACAGCCCTCCCCTTTCTTCCACCACCCCCACGCATGCTAATCTTAATACCCCCTTTCTTCTTCCCCCCCTTATCCCTCCCTACCCACCCATCCTCCCCAGGCCCTTTTCCTTTGCTACCTGTTAGTCCATTCTTGAGTTCTGTGATTCTGCTGCTGTTTTGTTCCTTCAGTTTTTCCTTTGTATTTATATTCCACAGATGAGTGAAATCATTTGGTATTTCTCTTTCTCCGCTTGGCTTGTTTCACTGAGCATAATACCCTCTAGCTCCATCCATGTTGCTGCAAATGGTTGATTTGCCCTTTTCTTATGGCTGAGTAGTATTCCATTGTGTATATATACCACATCTTCTTTATCCATTCATCTATCGATGGACATTTAGGTTGCTTCCAATTCTTGGCTACTGTAAATAGTGCTGCAACAAACATAGGGGTGCACTGATCTTTCTCATACTTGATTGCTGCATTCTTAGGGTAAATTCCTAGGAGTGTAATTCCTGGGTCAAATGGTAGGTCTGTTTTGAGCATTTTGATGTACCTCCATACTGCTTTAAACAATGGTTGAACTAACTTACATTCCCACCAGCAGTGTAGGAGGGTACCCCTTTCTCCACAGCCTCGCTAACATTTGTTATTCTCTGTCTTTTGGATGGTAGCCATCCTTACTGGTGTGAGGTGATACCTCACTGCAGTTTTAATTTGCATTTCTCTGATAATTAGCGATGTGGAGCATCTTTTCATGTGTCTGTTAGCCATCTGTATTTCTTTTATGGAGAACTGTCTGTTCAGTTCCTCTGCCCATTTTTTCATTGGGATATTTGTTTTTTGTTTGTTGAGGCATGTGAGCTCTTTATATATTCTGGACGTCAAGCCTTTATCGGATGTGTCATTTTCAAATATATTCTCCCATACTGTAGGGTTCCTTTTTGTTCTATTGATGGTGTCTTTTGCTGTACAGAAGCTTTTCAGCTTAATATAGTCCCACTTATTCATTTTTGCTGTTGTTTTCCTTGCCCGGGGAGATATGTTCAAGAAGAGGTCACTCATGTTTATGTCTAAGAGGTTTTTGCCTATGTTTTCTTCCAAGAGTTTAATAGTTTCATGACTTACATTCAGGTCTTTGATCCATTTTGAGTTTACTTTTGTATATGGGGTTAGACAACGGTCCAGAATTATTTGTTCCAGTTCATTGAAGAATGTTGCTGGTAGTTTCATAGGGATTGCATCAAATCTGTATATTGATTTGGGCAGGATAGCCATTTTGAAGATATTAATTCTTCCTAGCCACGAGCATGAGATGAGTTTCCATCTGTTAGTGTCCCCTTTAATTTCTCTTAAGAGTGACTTGTAGTTTTCAGAGTATAAGCCTTTCACTTCCTTGGTTAGGTTTATTCCTAGGTATTTTATTTTTTTTGATGCAATTGTGAATGGAGTTGTTTTGCTGATTTCTCTTTCTGTTGGTTCATTGTTAGTGTATAGGAAAGCCACAGATTTCTGTGTGTTAATTTTGTATCCTGCAACTTTGCTGTATTCCGATATCAGTTCTAGTAGTTTTGGGGTGGAGTCTTTAGGGTTTTTTATGTACAGTATAATGTCATCTGCAAATAGTGACAGTTTAACTTCTTCTTTACCAATCTGGATTCCTTGTATTTCTTTGTTTTTTCTGATTGCCATGGCTAGGACCTCCAGTACTATGTTAAATAACAGTAGAGAGAGTGGGCATCCCTGTCTAGTTCCCGATCTCAGAGGAAATGCTTTCAGCTCCTAGCTGTTCAATATAATGTTGGCTGTGGGTGTATAATAGATGGCCTTTATTATGTTGAGGTACTTGCCCTCTATTCAAATTTTGATGAGAGTTTTTATCATGAATGGATGTTGAACTTTGTCAAATGTTTTTCAGCATCTATGGAGATGATCATGTGGTTTTTGTCTTTCTTTTTGTTAATGTGGTGGATGATGTTGATGGACTTTCTAATGTTGTACCATCCTTGCATCCCTGGGATGAATCCCACTTGGTCATGGTGTATGATCCTTTTGATGTATTTTTGAATTCAGTTTGCTAATATTTTGTTGAGTATTTTTGCATCTACGTTCATCAGGGATATTGGTCTGTAGTTTTCTTTTTTGGTGGGTTCTTTGTCTGGTTTTGGTATTAGGGTGATGTTAGCTTCATAGAATGAGTTTGGGAGTATCCCCTCCTCCTCTATTTTTTGGAAAACTCTAAGGAGAAAGGGTATTATGTCTTCCCTGTATGTCTGATAAAGTTCCAAGGTAAATCCTTCTGGCCCGGGGGTTTTGTTCTTTGGTAGTTTTTGGATTACCACTTCAATTTCGTTGCTGGTAATTGGTCTGTTTAGGTTTTCTATTTCTTTCTGGGTCAATCGTGGAAAGTTGTATTTTTCTAGGAAGTTGTCCATTTCTCCTAGGTTTCCCAGCTTGTAAGCATATAGGTTTTCATAGTATTCTCTAATAATTCTTTGTATTTCTGTGGGGTCCATCGTGATTTTTCCTTTCTCATTTCTGATTCTGTGGATTTGTGTTGACTCTCTTTTTTTCTTAATAAGTCTGGCTAGAGGCTTATCTATTTTGTTCATTTTCTCAAAGAACCAGCTCTTGGCTTCATTGATTTTTGCTATTGTTTTATTCTTCTCAATTTTATTTATTTCTTCTCTGATCTTTATTATGTCCCTCCTTCTGCTGACCTTAGGCCTCATTTGTTCTTCTTTTTCCAATTTCAATAATTGTGACAGTAGATCATTCATTTGGGATTGTTCTCCCTTTTTTAAATATGCTTGGATTGCTATATACTTTCCTCTTAAGACTGCTTTTGCTGTGTCCCACAGAAGTTGGGGCTTAGTGTTGTTGTTGTCATTTGTTTCCATATATTGCTGGATCTGCATTTTGATTTGGTCATTGATCCATTGATTATTTAGGAGCGTGTTGTTAAGCCTCCATGTGTTTGTGAGCCTCTTTGCTTTTTTGTACAGTTTATTTCTAGTTTTATGTCTTTGTGGTCTGAAAAGTTGGTTGGTAGGATTTCAATCTTTTGGAATTTACTGAGGCTCTTTTTGTGGCCTAGTATGTGGTCTATTCTGGAGAATGTTCCATGTGCACTTGAGAAGAATGTATATCCTGTTGCTTTTGGATGTAGAGTTCTATATATGTCTATTTGGTCCATCTGCTCTACTGTGTTGTTCAGTGCTTCCATGTCCTTACTTATTTTCTGCCCAGTGGATCTATCATTTTTGGTGAGTGGTGTGTTGAAGTCTCCTAGAATGAATGCATTGCAGTCTATTTCCCCTTTAGTTCTGTTAGTATTTGTTTCACATATGCTGGTGCTCCTGTGTTGGGTGCATATATATTTAGAATGGTTATATCCTCTTGTTGGACTGAGCCCTTTATCATTATGTAGTGTCCTTCTTTATCTCTTGTTACTTTCTTTGTTTTGAAGTCTATTTTATCTGATATTAGTACTGCAACCCCTGCTTTCTTCTCGCTGTTGTTTGTTTGAAATATGTTTTTCCATCCTTTGACTTTTAGTCTGCACATGTCTTTGGGTTTGAGGTGAGTTTCTTGTAAGCAGCATATAGATGGGTCTTGCTTTTTTATCCGTTCTATTACTCTGTGTCTTTTGATTGGTGCATTCAGCCCATTAACATTTAGGGTGACTATTGAAAGATATGTACTTATTGCCATTGCAGGCTTTAAATTCGTGGTTACCAAAGGTTCAAGGTTAGCCTCTTTAGTATCTTACTGCCTAACTTAGCTCGCTTATTGAGCTGTTATATACACTGTCTGGAGATTCTTTTCTTCTCTCCCTTCTTATTCCTCCTCCTCGATTTTTCATATGTTGGGTGTTTTGTGCTGTGCTCTTTCTAGGAGTGCTCTCATCTAGAGCAGTCCCTGTAAGACATTCTGTAGAGGTGGTTTGTGGGAAGCAAATTCCCTCAGCTTTTGTTTTTCTGGGAATTGTTTAATCCCACCGTCATATTTGAATGATAGTCATGCTGGATACAGTATCCTTGGTTCAAGGCCCTTCTGTTTCATTGTATTAAATATATCATGCCGTTCTCTTCTGGCCTATAGGGTTTCTGTCGAGAAGTCTGTTAGCCTGATGGGTTTTCCTTTATAGGTGACCTTTTTCTCTCTAGCTGCCTTTAAAACTCTTTCTTTTTCCTTGATCTTTGGCATTTTAATTATTATGTGTCTTGGTGTTGTCCTCCTTGGATCCTTTCTGTTGGGGGTTCTGTGTATTTCCGTGGTCTGTTCGATTATTTCATCCCCCTGTTTGGGGAAATTTTCAGCAATTATTTCTTCTAAGATACTTTCCATCTCTTTTCCTCTCTCTTCTTCTTCTGGAACCCCTATAATATGGATATTGTACCTTTTGAATTGGTCACACAGTTCTCTTAACATTGTTTCTTTCCTGGAGATCCTTTTGTCTCTCTCTATGTCAGCTTCTATGCGTTCCTGTTCTCTGATTTCAATTCCATCAATGGCTTCTTGTATCCTATCCATTCTGCTTATAAACCCTTCCAGAGTTTGTTTCATTTCTGTGATCTCCTTTCTGGCATCTGTGATCTCCCTGCGGACTTCATCCCATTTCTCTTGCGTATTTCTCTGCATCTCTGTCAGCATGTTTATGATTCTTATTTTGAATTCTTTTTCAGGAAGACTAGTTAGGTCTGTGTCCTTCTCTGGTGTTGTTTCTGTGATCTTTGTCTGCCTGTAGCTTTGCCTTTTCATGGTGATAGGAATAGTTTGCAGAGCTGGGACGAGTGACGGCTGGAAGAACTTCCCTTCTTGTTGGTTTGTAGTCCTCCTCTCCTGGGAGAACAGCGACCTCTAGTGGCTTGTGCTGGGCAGCTGCGTGCAGACAGGTTTTCTGCTTCCTGCCGGACTGGTATGGAGTTTATCTCCGCTGTTGCTGTGGGTGTGGCCTGGTTCGGGCCTCTGCTCCAAAGTGGTGGAGTCGCGTTGGAGCAGGAGCTGCTGGGAGGCTATTTATCTCCATAAGGGGCCTCCCTTCTCCCTGCAGCCCAGGGGTTATGGTGCCCAGAGATCCCCGGATTCCCTACCTCCAGATTAAGTGTCCCACCGTGCACCTTTAAGACTTCCAAAAAGCACCCGCCAAAACAAAACAACGACCACAAAAAAAAAAAATTTAAATTAAAAAAAAAGAAAAGTTTTTTTTTTAATTAAATAAAAGAAAGAAAGTGTCCGCTTGTTTTTCTTTATTCTCCGGCGCCAGCCTCAGGCGTCTGCTCAACGGTCTTGCTGCCTTGTTTCCCTAGTATTGGGGGCCCTAGCCCTTTAAGACTTCCAAAAAGCGCTCGCCAGAACAAAACAGAAAAAAAAAAAAAAAAAAAAAATGGTCACGCGTTTTTCTGGTATCCTCCGGCGCCAGGCCACCGGTGCCCGCTCACTGTTCTTTCTGCCCTGTTTCCCTAGTATTGGGGGCCCTATCCCTTTAAAACTTCCTAAAAGCACTCGCCAAAACAAAGCAGCAAAAAAAAAAAAAAAAAGGAAAAAAAAAGAAAATGGTCGTGCACTTTTCTTATGTCCTCCGGCTCCCGGCCTCCGGTGCCCGCTCACTGTTCTTGCTGCCCTGTTTCCCTAGTATCCAGGGCCCCCTGCGCACGCACTGTCTGCGCTCTGGCCTGGATGGCTGGGCTGGGTGTTCGGCAGTCCTGTGCTCCGTCTCCCTCCCGCTCTGCCTATTCTTCTCCCGCCGGGAGCTGGGGGGATGGACGCTCAGCTCCCGCCAGGCCGGGGCTTGTATCTTACCCCCTTTGCGAGGTGCTGGGTTCTCTCAGGTGCGGATGTGGTCTGGATATTGTCCTGTGTCCTCTGGTCTTTATTCTAGGAAGGGTTGTCTTTGTTATATTTTCATAGATATATGTGGTTTTGGGAGGAGATTTCTGCTGCTCTACTCACGCCGCCATCTTCTGCCCCTCCATCTAGAAAAGCCACTTTTATATAATTTTTGAAATATTAAAAGTAAGAACTGCTGCTGTTTTATAAGTTGCTAAAATTTTATCATATTCTCTTGTTGGTGAACGTGAATGTTTCAGTCACTCTGCAGAGGCTCTCTCAGTGATAGAATTTAATAATTATGGGGCTTGACATTCTTCAGTGGCTTTCTTGTTCTGAATGAATGAGAATATTCTTCACTCTGAATTTTTGTCTTTTTCACTCCGTTTCATAATCCCTGAGAGTTCGTGTTTATTAGGGTAAGAAAAATATTATAAATTTTCATGGCAGTTTAAATTTCATTGTAATTCTGCCATTATCTTTAAGAGTTCAAATGAAAGACAGATAATTAACATTTTTTCTTCATTGTAGAAAAATTAGGCAGAGGGAATACATCACATACTCTCAGGATGAAAAATAAGAACTGGAGTCTTCATGCTAGTGTGTGCATATATACACACACACACATATATGGTATATATGTGTGTGTGTGTATATATATATATATATCAGTCTATCACCCAACTCATCTCCTCCCATTAAATATGTCCATAGAAAAATGGAATATTAATTCTCTCCAGTCTTCTATTCAGTGTTATGGGGGAAAAAAGCAAGGAAAACATATTACTTTTTTGTATTTAAAATTTATTATCAAGTTAGAAAGTCAAAAGCTATATATGTAGTACAGTTAAAAGTTCAGAGGACATATACACAAATTATGTGGTTATAACAGTTCATTTTACAAAAGTAAAGAATTTAACTCTTAATTTCTCTGGTTCATGAATTTTCTTCAGAGAGATCATGATGTCCCATAAAAGAGAAGTGGTTTGTGCATAGTCATTCAGTAATTTAGTAACTCTTCTCAGACCATTTTATTCTCCTCTCCTGCATCATGCCAAAATGAATGGTTAGAGTTTGACTGGATGAAGGAATAAATACTTATTTTCTACTATTATTTACTCTAGCTCTTTTCTCTCTGATTTCTGTAACAGACGTTGGTCACCTCTCTCTAACAACATGCAACCACACATTGGCTCACCTCCTTTACTTTCTGCTGAACTGGAGTCCCAGGATTAGAAGACTTCCAGATCTGGACCTCCATCCCTGACAGCTTCATGGACTTTTTGGTAGTGGTAGGAAATGGCCTGGTCATGGCAGTGGTGGCCTGGGGCAGGAGCCTCCGTGAACCCATGTGTCTCCTCCTGGCCATGCTGGCACTCAACCATGTCTCCCTTTGTCCCGTCACAGGCCCAAAATGCTCCTCATCCTCTGGCAGGGCCCTTCCCCATCAGTGTCTCCAGCATATCTCACACAGATGTTTTTTGTTCATGCTCTTTTCCTCTCTGAATCTGATGCTCTACTGGTCATGGCTTTTGATCGCTACATGGTTATCTGTGCACCACTCCATCATGCAACCCTACTTACAGGCTCTCTTGTTAGCAAAGTGGGCCTGGCTCTGGTTGCTCAGAGTGTGGCTGTGGTCACCCCTGGTGTCCTTCTCACTCTCCGGCTGTACTTTGGCTGGAGCAACACTAACCATCATACCTGCTGTGAGAACATGGGTATTGCCAAGCTGGCCTGAAATAACATTGCCCTTAGTGGCATTTATGGGCTCACTGCTGCTCTCCTCACCATAGGACTGGACATTGTCCTCATTTTCCTGTTCTACTGTCTAATCCTGAGAACAGTGTTGCAACTACCTTCTAGGGAGGCCCACACAAAGGCCTTAGGAATCTGTGGAGCTCATATATGTGTCATTTTGATGTTCTATACTTCTTCTCCTTCTTTACCCATCACTTTGGAAACCACGTGCCCAGACATGTCCTTATCCTCCCGGCAAACTGCCATTTACTGGTGCCACCTACAATGAACCCCATTGTTCATGGGGTAAAGACAAAAGAGTTAAGGATGTGAGTACTAGGGCTCTGTAACCAACAAAAATAACCTAAGAGTTATGAAGCAGCAGGATCTGGGGAGTCCAGGATGGAGGATCAGGCATAAATATCAAACCTGAATCAATCTGGGCATATCTAGCCCCAGAACACCTGACTTCTGGAGAGAGCTTAAAATATTCATATTTCCAAATGTCATCTTCTTGACATGGGGTAAACAGGAAGCTAACAGGGACCTGCTCAGGTACTGTCGAGGAATAGCTCAGCCTATTAAGGTAATCAGTGGAATGTCACTGAAATAGCAGAGAGGATTCAAATATCCTTTTTGTAATACACAAATGCCTCTTCTATGTCAGTTTTCTATGGACAGGATCAAATGTAAACTTTATAAAGTCAGGAATTAATTCTGATTCCAGCTTCATCATTACATTCACAGGACCCAGAATGTACAAATAATTTAATAGATGTTTGTTGAATACATAAAAATACCTTAAACTAGTCAAATAATAAATGCTAATGATTTTATCTCTCTGATATGTTTTATCTAACAAAATCCTTAATGTATAGGAACTAGAGTTAAAAACTTCTGCTTTAGCTTTGAAAACAATATCTATTTCATATATCCTTTAGTACTTTACTGTAATAAAGACCCTTTTGGTCACATAATAGAAAATTGATTAGGTTAGGTAAATAAAAAGGCAGCACCTGAGTTATGTCGCTGTCATGACATCCAAGGATACTTTGAATGTCTGACTCAAAGGAACAAAAGGAAGGCTGCTGTAGGACCTCATGAGCAGAAAAGTATGAACTCCCTCACTGGATATGGTGATACTATCCTGTCTCAGTGTCAGTGATTATGGAACCATAAGTATAATTGTCCTATATTGGGTCACATTTCTAAATAAGTCTGTTATATCCCTTAGTATTGTGATGTAGTGGGAATGAAATTGTGCCAGGACAATTCTCAAGAAAAGGAAATGATGGCAAATGGTCAGGAGCATGTCCACTGGATGCACGTGGCTCCTTTCATAAGCACATGCAGTTTTCCTAGTTTGGATTTCCCCACAGCAAATGTTATAACTAATTGCACTCTTTATTATGTGAGACATACTTTATCATCTATAAATCTATCTTTCATAATCCATGCAATGTAATTCCTTTTCTTCAAGAGAAAATATTCACATCTTGATTAATAAAAGAGCTACAATATTTCCCTGACACCAGAAATTTAAAAGGTGCATCATGAATATAATACAAATGCATACATAGTCTACTGGTTGAATTAATTGAACTGAGTGTGTTGAAAATATTTACAGTTATCATTCTCCTTATAAATGCATATAGTGGAAGAGGATAAAAGATGGCGGCATGAGAGGAGAGACAGAGAATTTCTCCTAAAACCATATACAATTAGAAAATATAGTTGGTGCAACTAATCCTGAGAGAGAAACAGGAAAAAGGATGGCACCAGACTGCATACACCTGGGGAAAAGAGCAGACCTCACAGACCAGAGTAACGTAACAAAGCTGTGGCCTGGTAGGACCCAAGCCCTTCACCCACCCCAGCTCACTGGTGGAAGGAAGAGAAACTGAGCAGGGAGGGAGTGGAAGGTCTGGGACTGCTGAATACCTAGCTCTGGAGTTCTGCTCTGGGAGCTCAAACCTACATTTCATGGTGCTTTCATGATACTCATGTGATTACAGGGTTGGAAAGCTAGTATAGGTAGAATTTCTGAGATTCTAGCTGCTTGTAGAAAGCAGGGATCCATATCTGGCTGCTCTGGGACAAAAGCTTATACTTGTGTGCTCGGCCCACTGGTTCACACAGCGGAGACAGGCATAGCAGCCGGGAAGCAGGAAACAGCTCTTTCCTCCCCCCAGGCACCAATCCCACTCCCCTGGGACCCCCAACATTGCTTCAGGGGCTGAGCAGCTCCATAGTAGAGCTTCTGGACACTAGAGGGCGCCATATTCAAATATGAAACGCCAAAGGAACCTGGTCCAGAGTAAAATTAATATAACTCCGGAGAAAGATTTAAATGACATGGACCTTATGACTCTTCCTGAAAGGGAGTTCAAAATAAAAATCATCAACATGCTAATGGAGGTACAGAAAGGTATCCAAGAACTCAGAAATGAATTCAGGTCAGAGGGTGTTAAAAGCAGATTGGTTACAGTGGAGGAGACGATAAATGAATTAGAAACTAGAGAAGAGGAGTACAAAGAAGCTGAGGCACAGAGAGAAAAAAGGATCTCTGAGAATGAAAGAACATTGAGAGAACTGTGTGACCAATCCAAATGGAACAATATTTGCATTATAGGGATACCAGAAGAAGAAGAAGAGAGAGAAAGGGATAGAAAGTGTCTTTGAGGAGGTAGTTGCTGAAAACTTCCCCAGTCTGGGGAAGGAGATAGTCTCTCAGGCCATGGAGATCCACAGATCTCCCAAAGCAAGGGACCCAAGGAAGACAACACCAAGACATGTAGTAATAAAACTGGAAAAGATAAAGGATAAGGACAGACTATTAAAAACAGCCAGAGAGAGAAATAAGATCACATAAAAAAGGAAAGCCCATCAGGCTAACATCAGACTTCTCAGCAGAAACCTTACAGGCTAGTAGGGAATGGCATGATGTATTTAATGCAATGAGGCAGAAGGGCCTGGAACCAAGATTACTTTGTCCAGCAAGATTATCATTTAAATTTGAAGGAGGGATTAAACAATTTCCAGATAAGCAAAAGCTGAGAGAATTTACCTCCCACAAACCATTTCTACAGTCTATTTTGGAGGAACTGCTACAGATGGAAGTGTTCCTATGGTTAAATAGCTTTCATCAGAGGTAATAAAACAACAGTAAAGAAAGTAGAACAGCTACTTACTAAGCAAATTCAAAATTAAATTAATGATCCCCAATGTCAATCAAGGGATAGACAAAGAATACAGAATATGATACCTCATATATAAAGAATGGAGGAGGAAGAAAAAGGAAGATAAAAAGAAAAGAACCATTAGATTGTGTTTTAACAGCATATTAAGTGAGTTAAGTTAGACTCTTAGATAGTAAGGAAATTAACCTTGAACCTTTGGTAACCACAAATCTAAAGGCTGCAATGGCAATAAGTACATACCTACTGATAATCACCCTAAATGTAAATGGACTGAATGCACCAAACAAAAGACATAGAGTCACTGAATGGGTGAAAAACAAGACCCATATATATGCTGCCTACAAGAAACTCACTTTAAACCCAAAGACATACACAGACTAAAAGTGAAGGGATGGTAAAAGATTTCATGCAACTAACAGAGAGCAAAAAGCAGGAGTTGCCGTCCTTGTATCAGACAAAATAGACTTCAAAATACAGAAAGTAGCAAGAGACAAAGAAGGACAGTACATAATGATAAAGGGGTCAACAAGAAGATATAAACATTATAAATATATATGCGTCCAACACATGAGCTCCCACATATGTGAAACAAATATTAACAGAATTAAAAGGGGAAATAGAATGCAGTGCATTCATTCTAGGAAACTTCAGCACTCCACTCACTCTGATGGACAAATCAACCAGACAGAAGATAAGTAAGGAGACAGAGGCACTGAACAATACAATAGAACAGATGGACCTAACAGACATCTACGGAACTCTACACCCAAAAGCAGCAGGATACACATTTTTCTCAAGTGCACATGGAACATTTTCAAAAATAGATCATATACTAGGCCACAAAAAGAGCCTCAGTAAATTCAAACATATCGAAATTGTACCAACCCATTTCTCAGATCACAAAGGTATAAACTAGAAATAAATTACTCAAAGAAAATGAAAAATCCCACAAACACATGGAGGCTTCACAACATGCTCCTAAATAACAAGTGGATCAATGACCAAATAAAAACAGAGATCAAGCAATTTATGGGAACAAATGACAACAATAATTCAACACTGCAAAATCTGTGGGACGCAGCCAAGGTCATGCTAAGAGGAAAGTATATTTCAATACAGGCCTACCTCAGGAAAGAAGAACAATCCCATATAAGCAGTCTAACCTCAAAATTAATAAAACTAGAAAAAGAAGAACAAATGAGGACCAAAGTTAGTAGAAGGAGGGACTTAATAAAGATTAGAGCCAAATAAATAAAATTGAGAAGAATAAAACAATAAAAAGAATCAATGAAAGCAAGAGCTGGTTCCTTGAGAAAATAAACAAAATAGATAAACCCCTAGCCAGACTTATCAAGAAAAAAGAGAGTCTACATACATAAACAGAATCAGAAATGAGAAAGGAAAAATCACTACAGACACCACAGAAATACAAAGAATTATGAGAGAATACTATGAAAAATTATATGCCAACACACTGGATAACCTAGAAGAAATGGACAACTTTCTAGAAAAATACAACCTTCCAAGGCTGACTAAGGAAGAAACAGAAAATCTGAACAGACCAATTACCAGCAACGAAATTGAACTGGTAATCAAAAAAGTACCTAATAACAAAACCTATGTACCAGATGGCTTCACCACTGAATTTTATCAAACATTTAGTGAAGACCTAATGCCCATTCTCCTTAAAGTTTCCAAAAAATAGAAGAGGAGGGAATACTTCCAAACTCATCCTATGAGGCCAGCATCACTATAATACCAAACCAGGCAAAGACACCACAAAAAAGAAAATTACAGACCAATATCCCTGATGAACATAGATGCAAAAATACTTAACAAAATATGAGCAAACCGAATTCAATAATACATCAAAAAGATCATCCATCATGGTCAAGCAGGATTTATGCTTGGGATACAAGGATGGTACAACATTTGAAAATCCATCAACATCATCCACCACATCAACAAAAAGAAGCACAAAAACCACATAATCGTCTCCATCAATGCTGAAAAAGCTTTTGACAAAATTCAACATCCATTCACGATGAAAACTCTCAACAAAATGGGTATAGAGGGCAAGTAACTCAACATAATAAAGGCCATATATAACAAACCCATAGCCAACATTATATTTAACAGCGAGAAGCTGAAAGCTTTTTTTTTAAGATTGGGAATAAGACAAGGATGCCCACCCTCCCCACTTCTATTCACCATAGTCCCGGAGGTCCTAGCCAAGGCAATCAGACAACACAAAGAAATAAAGGCATCCAGATTAGCAAGGAGGAAGTCAAACTGTCCCTGTTTGCAGATGACATGATATGGTACATAGAAAATCCTGAAGAATCCACTCCAAAACTACTAGATCTAATATCTGAATTCAGCAAAGTTGCAGAATACAAAATTAATACACAGAAATCTGTGGCATTCCTATACACTAACAATGAACTAGCAGAGAGAGAAATCAGGAAAATAATTCCATTCACAATTGCATCAAAAATAATAAAATAAAAAACCAAGGAAGTGAAAGACCTATACTCTGAAAACTACAAGATACTCATGAGAGAAATTAAAGAAGATACCAATAAATGGAAACACATCCCGTGCTCATGGATAGGAAGAATTAATATTGTCAAAATGGCCATCCTGCCTAAAGCAATCTATAAATTCAATGCAATTCCTATCAAAATACCAACAGCATTCTTCAAGGAACTAGAGAAAATCATCCTAAAATTCATATGGAACCACAAAAGACCTCGAACAGCCAAAGCAATCCTGAGAAGGAAGAATAAAACAGGGAATTATGCTCCCCAACTTCAAGCTCTACTACAAAGCCACAGTAATCAAGACAATTGGTACTGGCACAACAACAGGCCCATGGACCAATGGAACAGACTAGAGAGCCCTGATATAAACCCAACCATATATGGTCAATTAATATATGATAAAGGAGCCATGGACATACAATGGGGAAATAACAGCCTCTTCAACAACTGGTATTGGCAAAACTAGACAGGTACATGCTAGAGAATGAAACTGGATTATTGTTTAATCCCGCACACAAAAGTAAACTCGAAATGGATTAAAAACTTGAATTAAGTCATGAAACCATAAAACTCTTAGACAACAACATAGGCAAAAACATCCTGAATATAAGCATGGGCAAGTTCTTCCTGAACGCATCTCCTCGAGTAAGGAAAACAAAACCAAAAATGAACTCATGGGACGACATCAAACTAAAAAGTTTTTGTACAGCAAAGGACATCATCAGCAAAACAAAAAGGCATTCTACAGTGTGGGAGAATATATTTGTAAATGACATATCTGACAAGGGGTTAACATCCAAAATATATGAAGAACTTACACACTTCAACACCCAAAAAGCAAATAAACCGATTAACAAATAGGCAGAGGATATGAAGAGACAGTTATCCAAAGAATAAATTCAGATGGCCAACAGACACATGAAAAGGTGCTCCACATCACTAATCAGGGAAATGCAAATTAAAACCACAATGAGATATCACCTCACACCAGTAAGGATGGCCAGCATCAAAAAGACTAAGAACAACAAATGCTGGTGAGGATGCAGAGAAAGGGGAACCCTCCTACACTGCTGGTGGGAATGTAAGCTAGTTCAACCATTGTGGAAAGCAATATGGAGTTCCTCAAAAAACTAAAAATATAAATACCATTTGACCTGGAAACCCACTCCTTGGAGTATACCCAAAGAATACAACTTCTCAGATTCAAAAAGACATATGCACCCCTATGTTTATCACAGCACTTTTTACAACAGCCAAGATATGGAAGCAACCTAAGTGTCCATCAGTAGATGAATGGATAAAGAAGAAGTGGTACATATACACAATGGAATACTATTCGGCCATAACAAAGAAACAAATCCTACCATTTGCAACAACATGGATGGAGCTGGAGGACATTATGCTCAGTGAAATAAGCCAGGCAGTGAAAGACAAGTGCCAAATGATTTCTCTCATTTTTGGAGTATAACAATGAAGCAAAACTGAAGGAACAAAATGGCAGCAGACTCAAGAGATTCCAAGAATGAACTAGTGGTTACCAAAGGGGAGGGGTGTGGGAGGGCGGGTGCGGAGGGAGGGAGAAGGGGACTGAGGGGTATTATGTTTAGTACACATGGTGTGGGGGATCACGGGGAGAACAGTGTGGCACAGAAAAGGCACATAGTGGGTCTCTGGCAACTTGTTGCGCTGATGGACAGTGACTGCATTGGGGTATGGGTGGGTACTTGATAATATGGGTAAATGTAGTAACCACATTGTTTTTTCATGTGAAACCTTCATAACAGTGTATATCAATCATACCTTAATAAAAAATTTAAAAATAAATAAATAAATAAATAAATAAATAAATAAATAAATGCATATAGCTGTTTCTAGATTTTATGTGTAACCAGGTAATTATCCACACTGTATTTTTTAAAAGGAAATTATGTTTTTATTGCTTAAATTATTAGATTGAATGACTGAATGACTAAATGGGATAGTGAAGTATTTTGCAGCAATGATCTGTATAGAATAAAATGCCAAATGCTTAGACAATGAAAGAGATCATGACTGTCTCTATTATTTTTTTTGCCACAAAGGGTCTTCTGCAGCATAATCTAAGGGGTAATATTTGGTCTGCAACTGCATTGCATTTTTATCTAGTAACGGGGTTGGAATACAAAGACCATGTATTATTTGGGCTTCTGGATATTTTACAAATTCTGCAGGAAGGCAAAAAATAAACTCAGAAGGTAAATAAATATTCATAAATTTACCAAACAAGGTAATATGGTTAAGAGTGTCTCCTAATTTATAAATCTATATATAATTGAGATAGATGCTTTGATAATTATTGTCATTGTAGTCAAGAACAAGAGGGCTTCTTGTTTTAGGAGCACTAGCAACTTGTTACAGGACTGGCCTCCAGGCTCCATTAAGATTCCAAAAACAAAAGTAATGTTTTTGTATTCAATTCAGAACATAACCTTTCTGTTCATTCATTCATATATTCAATCATTCATCTCTTCACTATGTTTTACTGGGAAGAATGATCTTAATTTTGAGAAGATATATTTTCTGAATGTTTTTGGTAAAATATATTTATGAATATATGTAACTCTAAGAACAGATTTTAGGAGCTACTGTAGTATTGGAAACTCAAAAGTTGAGTATCTATGTACATATCAATTTAAAATAGCTTTATTGGTGCATGAAGCACACAATCTAAAAAATTGGTAAAACTTTTTTTGGAGCACCAAGTGTAGGAAAGCATCCATAAATTAAAATATATCTTGTGTTTGAAGGTCTTATTTAAAGATGATTATAAAGTTAAATGTCATACAATGTACAGCTGATAGTTTTCCTTTTTTTATCAATTTTATTTTATTTATTTATTACCAAATATTATCTAATTTTGATGTTCATGTATTTTGCTTTGTTTTTGGTCATTATCCCTTAGATCAAGGTGAATGTGCTAAAGGAGAAGGGTAATTATAAACAAAATCAAGAAATAGGATAAAAAGGGTAGGACCAGGCATAGTTATATTAAAACCAGGGAGTAGAAATAGATTCATGGAAATTTTAGATGTACTCCATATGCATGGAATTTTAAATTCTAATTTTAAGTGAGTAAAATCTCTCTTTATGGGAAATGTGGGCTCATGATAGGTCACATATTTTCCCCCAAGATTTTTAAAAACATCCAAACTGGTCAGTCTTTATTCAATGATGGCATCTTTTATTTACCATTGATACAGTCAGTAATTATTAAGTGCCTCTTGTACACCAAGCACAATGCTGATTCTTACAGTAGCAAACTGTTTGAGGCACAGTTTCTGCAGTAGCTAGAATAAGACATGTGAAAACATGTTACATATTAAGACCTATACAAATATTGGTAACTATAAAGCATTCCTAAGTCCTCACCATTTCTTATTTGCCTTTGAGAAAGTATACACATATGAACTAAGAAAATTTAATTAAATTTACAAGATTTTTATACAACTCTATGCACACACATGTGCTAGATAATTTTAGAGTTGGAAGAAAATATAGTTTTGCATGTTGAAAAGAGTTCTAGATAAAATTAAGAGACCAGTATTGTCAATTTCCTCCTACCACAAACTTATAAATAGCTACACCTGGGTGACTTACTGGGGTTTTTTTTTTTTTTTACATTTAAACAAACAGTATACCCTAAATTATTACTAGGGTAATTAAATCCTAAATTAAATCAATGGATTACAACCACTGGCTTCATATGACAATATCTGGGGTCTTTTCAAAATTACTAAGCCTCAGCTTTCTATAAGATTAAAACTATTTCTAAAAATTAAGCAAAAGAGAAAAAATATGGACTTCATCTTTTTCTATTCCCAAGGCAACAAAATCACCTCAGAAAGAGTCCATACATATAAAATGTAAAAGGTGATGCCAATGTGCTATGACAATTGATGACTTCTGCTTTGAGTCCAATAAGCTCTTAAGTAAATATAAGATTTTTTCCCTCTTTAAGAAAGATAGGATAGTAAATACATTTATATAATGAGAAAGATAATGTAAGATTCCCAGAAAAATATAGAGTGTCAAGAAACAAATAAATAGGAGTTTAGTATGTTCAGGAAAACTTCATGGATAAGTGACCTTGAATAAAGACTGGGATTAGAGATGGGAGAGAATGGGTAGAAATAATTTCTGACACACTCCATTCCAACATACTCACAGTTCAAGGGGATTTATACAGCACATGTTAATTCAGGCTGTGTAGTCTGAGAGGAAACCAACAGCCCCCTTTAGAACCTTTCTATGGTGCTCAGGTGGCTCTCTTTCTGTTAAGAAGTCTTCTGTTGGCAACTCTGGTGCCAACATACATGGAGTAGGCAAATCACTGTGTGTTCACATCATTAGCATTGATGCCGTCATCTTGAGGACATCCCCTACCTCACAGTAGAATTGTTTTTTGTGGGTAGAAGCAGGTGGAGCACTCCTTGACGAATCTGTTTGGTCTTCGCACTATAGATGATTGGATTGAGCACAGGTGGAACCAACAAGTAGACATGAGCCATGAAGATGTGGATGAGCGGGGAGGAGTGTTTGGCAAAGCGATGGACAATAGACAGCCCAATCATAGGCACATATAGAATGAGGACAGCACAAATGTGAGATGCACACGTGTTGAGGGCCTTAAGCCTCCCCTCACGGGATGCAATTCCTATTACTGAGTGAAGGATGAAAACATAAGACACAAAAATACCCAGAGAGTCCATGCCCCACAGTACAGTGATCAGAACCAAGCCATATATAACGTTAAACTTGGTGTCAGCACAGGCAAGGCGTATCATGTCCTGGTGCAGACAATAGGAATGAGAAAGTGTGTGGGAGTGGCAGAAGGGAAAGAAGGCCAGCCGCGCCAGAAGTGGAATCATAGCAAAAGCACTCCTCAGTAGAGCTGCAATTCCAATTTTAGTGATAAGTCTTGGGGTGAGAATGGTAGCATATCTTAGTGGGTGGCAGATGGCCATGTACCGGTCAAGGGCCATGGCCAAGAGCACAGATGATTCAGTGAAGGAGAAAATGTGAATGAAAAACATTTGGACTATGCAGATATTGAACTGGATCTCCCTGGAAATGGACCACAGCACCCTGAAGAGTGATATCATTGTGGGCAGGGACATGCCCATGTCAGTGAGGGAAAGCATGCCCAGGAAGTAGTACATGGGCTCATGGAGCCTGGGGTCTGTTCGGACAATGTGTAGGATGGTACAGTTACCCGTTATTCCAATAAGGTAGAGGAGACAGAATGGGATGGAAATCCAGTGGTGAAATTCTTCATAGCCAGGGATACCTGTGAGATAGAATGTGGAAGATAGAGTACCGTTGGTGTCTAAGGTTGCCATAGGGCTTACTGTTAAACTACAGTCCAACTTCTCGATCACACTCCCATGGAGAAGAAAATTAGACCAGCATCTGTGTCAGGAAACAAACAAAACAGATAAAACTTCAGTGCTCGCCTGTAACCACTCCTAAATCCAGCCCCACATTTTTGCTTTTTCTTTCTTCATTCCATTACTGAACGTTGTCAGTTAAGTAAATAAATACTCATTTTATAACAAGAATATTTTTTTCTGCTTCTCATATGCAGACCCACTGACATCCTATCTGACTATGGACCATCTTCTAAAGACACTATTAAGAGGAACACACATACAAACTCTTCTAGATTACAGTTATAATTTCACAATTTTCTTTAGGAACTTGCTCAGCCAGAGTTACTGGTCTTACATTATCCTTTAAAAGAAATTTTTTTTATGATTCCTACGTGATTTATATGAAATGCCTTTTTCTGCCTGAACTTAATAGCTTTTTCAATAATACTAGAACACCATACAAGTAACCTTTATATAACTCAGGCAAGTGCTGGTTAACGTGATTCTTGTTCTTACTAACATATCTCCAACTATGTAATTGATAACACAGGCTTGGTCTTGAACTGGCATCCCTAAGAATATAGTTTAAAATAGACTTAACTAGAAGAATTGTGGATTATTAGCATTATTTTAATATAATATATAATTTTAATAAGGTACAATCCCTCTGACTCTTATTTTAAAGGTTCATAACCTTCTTCCTATATGTCTCAGAATTGATCAGTCATTTAGAAAGACTAGTTCCATCCACAAAACAACAACAACAACAAAAAAAGCACTGTAAAATGATAGATAAGGGTTGTGGAAAGAAAGTAGAAATACATGATTCAAAGCAAAAACAGGATAAAACAGAATAACAACAAATAAATGCTCAAAAACAGTCTATTGGCATTTGACCTTGACACTGGATCTTTTCTAGTCAGACCAAAAGTGTAAATATGTTCTCCCCCACTAGAAGATTCTAGTACTTCTTCTGTAGTCAAGAAAAGCATCTCTGAAGTAAGAAAGATGAACGACTTTTCAAAATTCCACTTCATTTGCCAAGAATCCATGCTCACACCAAAATGCTGTTTTTTAGAATTTACAATCCATGAGACAGATTTCTTCCTGTTCTAAAATAATAAACTGACATCCTCCTTTCTTGTAATGTTTATTTCAATGCTTTGGAACAATCAATCTTCTTGAGTTCCATGCAGACAAGCCCTGAATGCAACAGATATTTGCCTGGAATGCCTAATAATGACAATTTTCTCAGAAATGAAGAACCATAATCAAGAAACCAAACAAGTAAATTACAGGTATAATATCAGTCTTCCTGAATGTTCATGTCATAATCAGACCTACCCACATATGAACTGATACTTAAGACCCTGCTGGTTTCCTCAACCCGCCTGGCTTTTTCCACCAACAATCCCTGCTTTTCCTGCCCTGGTCTGTTTACCTCACCTGCCCTTCTGCACTTGGACTCAATATCATCTCCAATGCCCATATTTTCTAATACTATTCCTTCTTTTGTTGGTTATTTCCCTATTTTTCACTTATAATCTAAAGTTGAAAATCTGCCATCTTTTTATCTCATGGCTTAGTTCAGACCTTTTCTTTGATTTTATAACCAGTCTCCCACTGCCAAGAAAGAAACAAAGTTTAACTGAAACCTGAAAGATGTCTGATCTGGAAGCCAGTTTGAAGCACCTGCAGTCACCTCAGTGACATTTACTGATGTTCCGCTATCTCCCTTGTTCTGCTTCTCTGCAAGGACATCAACCTTAGTCATATTCTCATTCTAAAGCTTGCTTTTTAATTTTGGAGAGGTGACATTTTTCCCTCTGTACCAAAGTTGCCTCATCTGCAAATTGAAGATAATAATAATCTGGTCAGATTGTGCTAAAATGAAAGGGCATATTGTAGGTAAAATACTTAGCATAGTGTATTTTATATACTTATATACAGTGACCAGAAAATAATGGCTATGATGATGAAGATGACAGTGAGGATGATGACAATAGTAATAATAATTATTTGAAGTGTATTGGGAGGGAGGAAAACATGAGAAGACTATTCCTTAGAATAAAACACCAGAGTGGGCGCCTTAGAAAAGTGAGCTTGGCAGGCTGATGGGTGGGAAGTGAGATGGGATGTCAGTTTCATCCCCCTTTCATCCAGTGAAGATACAATACAGCCAGAGATATGAATCACTTCTTGATTTTTTCTTTATTCTTAAATTCATCTGATTATTATACTGACCTTATCTATATACTTTCCATCCTATTTAGTGCCAATCTGCAGGGGTTGAGGGTGGAAACAGGGTCCAGGGAAAAATGGGAAGTCTCACCAAGTAAAGGTACAAAATCTTTGGGACATCAGTGAGTGAGGAATCTGAGCAGCCATGTTAATATTCTGGAGTTACCACAACATATATTCACCATATTCCATATATTTACTAGTATCTTGTCTGCTATTATTACACAACTCCTTATACTGTAGCACTGGTTCATCATCCAGTTCCTATTACTCCTGATACTATTATTTCAAATTCATTCACATGGCCTTCTGACATCTTCCACCATTACCCAGAGGGGAAGGATGGTGTTCATGCAGTAAGTTTATGAACTAAAAAATCTGAAGGACTTGTGTATGGGATTTAGACCTCTGAGCTATAGTTAATGTCATATTAAAAATCACTGATATTTGAGATTGGGAAGGACCTTGGAGATTATCTGATATAACCCCAGTCTTACTCTGGAATTCCTCTTTTGTCATGTCAGAAAATAGCCAAGAAAAACACCTCTGAAGTAAACATTTGTAAACATTATGTCCATGGACACAGCGGACACCAGCAACAATAAAAGTCTAGGCCATCTTAGGAAGTCCTATCTGAAACGTCTGAGTCTGATTTGAATTCTATGACAATGGGCATGAAGAGGTATTTCTATGAAAATTATGCCCTATGATGAACCGAGAATCTTTCCCTTCTTGAAGCAACCTTGTGGTCTTCCTTCTCATACTCTGGGGGTCTGCCTTCTACTCTTTTGTCTCTCAGCTTCCCCTCCATGTTCTCCCATTACCTCCATCTTTATTTTTCCCAGTTCTCACATACTTGGTAGAATAGTTCCTCTTGACATTAGAGACCAGTCTAATTCTCAGAGCAAGAAGGATGAGTTAATAAGTCTTCCTCCAGTCCTTAGAGATATGAAGTCCCAGGATAAGAGTAGGACCCTGCATGTAACCCTGTCGGTGCCACCATTTCAGTATATGGCCCTTCCCAACTCCCCTCTCTACCGCTCAGACTGTAGCAGGACACTGCAGTTCGGGAATACAGGGGCAGGAAGGCTACAGTGATACTCAAATAGTTACTACCTCAATGTCTGGAACAAATGATGTAGGGAAAAATGACAAGACATGCTAGTTTATATCCAGGATATGAGCAGGTAGTGAAGAGTTTTAGGTATGGTGTATCCAGTGAGAGGGACTTACTAAGGACTAAAAATGCAGGAACACAGAAGTGACTCTAGTTCATTTCTACTGTTATATACAATAAAAATGAAATTCAGTTATGTGATTTGCCTCCCTCAAAATCACCCAGTGAGAGTATATGGAAATCTCTGTACCTTCCAATATATTTTCCTGTGAACCTAAAACTGCTATAAAAATAATAAAATCTATTTTTTAAAATTATACAATAAGCATTAAAGCCAATGTTAACTACTGAAGTCTGATTCTCTAGTTCTGTTCTTCCTTCACTGTGCCGTAGAATTCTTCCTGATAAAATAGATACATTTGATATGACTACCAATAAGTGTTTACTCAGTGAATAAAACTTCTCTTTGCCCAAAAATGTTGACTATTAAATGTCTATTGGTGATCAAGCCATGCAGCATGGTTGGACTAATGGATAAGAAATAGGCTGGAAGTTCCAATTGTAATATCAGTTCTGTTTAGTAAAGTAACTACTTTTTAAAATGTGGTTGATTTTTCCAACTCTGATTTTAACCTTGGCAATATTGCTTTAATTATAACTCTGAGCAACTCTATCATCTATTTACTCAGCTCAGATATTGTTTATTGCATATGTCATAGTTTATTAATTTTCAGGCACTGTTATAATTAATACATTCAGTTGAGAACTGGCTTTCTCAGGAATTGATGACCACATAAAAGTTCTCATAAAGAAAATATACTCAGTTACCAAAGAAATTCACCATTCACTGGTACTCTATGAAAATGACAGACTATTTATTCCATACTTTTATACCAGACTACCAGAAAAACCCTCACAAGCCATCTTCACATACCTCCTTGTGAAATTGCCAGAGAAATCTTTTGAATTTACTGCCTTCACTGCTGGTTACCTCAGAATTTACTGTACCTTAATTTATTTGATATTAGTTTAAATTACTTTGATATCATCTAAGTTTGACATGATCAAGGATCCTAAACTTAGAGAATTATCATTAGTGAATGAAAACATCCTCCTTTGCCATATGGTCTATATATTTCTCAGGTATACAATGAAAGGAAGTAAAATAAAAAACAATTTCACTTCCCACTGCCCAAGGCAACCTTAGGTACCCTTAAGTCATAAGCTCAATTTTGAATGATCCGTTGTGATGGGGAGAATGTGATGGGCAGATGCCACATTTGTGACTATTGATAGAGCACCACCTAGACCACAGAGCTGGAGAATGGATATAAATATGAAGAAGGGCATGCTTCATCTATTTTCCAGAGCTCCCCTACTTTGTACCATGATTGCAGTAGACTACATCGACAGGTCCTTTCACTCTCTGGCTTCTAGTTGACTTAGACAATCATAGGAACTGACAGGAGATAGGAATACAGATCATACGGATGGGGTGTTTACTCCCCTGGCTGCCTTCCAACACCTCCTTTTGACTACTTCATGGTGGCTTCATTGCTCCATAAGAGGGAAAAACTCCTATCAGGTATCTTTCTCCACACTGCCCTTTCCAAGTGCTGGTAAACCCTTTTTTCCCTTGCCACTTTAGGACAAGTGATCACAGCAAACTCCCATCTGAAATACTATAAATTACATATATACATATATATACACACACACATACCTTCTTGGTTTTCCTAAATCTTGTCATATATTTTCAGTGATTCGTGGCTCCTTTAAAATTCTTCAAATTATCCAGTTTGAGCATGGCATCTGCTTCCTGATAGAACCTTAATTAGTGCAAAGAAGAACTGCATGCCTCATATACATGTATGCATCTGTCTGTCACTTTCTCTGTCTCTGCATTTTTCACCATTGCTATCTGCAAGTTTATTATATGTTGAAGTTTTAATAGTGTAATGTTTGTCTTCATTGTTTTTTCACAAGAAGCCTGATAGTCATTTTTGGATTTATCAAGCCAAAAGAATATTTTTTCCCAAGAAGGAAGTAAAGAAAACAAAGAAATAGAATATTTTCATTTATTCCATCTGATCCATAATCAAACATTTATTTGGTTAGGATTTGGCTCACATTCTGGAGAATAAAGTCTATTTGCCTTAATAGAAAGAAAATGCACCTAGATACCAAACCCAGTTCTACTGCATATTATCTCTGTTATCTTTGGATAGTTAGTTAACTTCTCTAACTCTTGGTTTTAAGATGGAAAATTGGACTTCCCTTCAAACCTGAGTGGAAAATATCTCCATAAATTATTTGAATGGAATACATTTCTCCTTGCTAAACCTCCTGGCTCTAGGATTTTGAGATGCTTTAAAGCTAGGAAATAATGATAGAAACAGTTGCAATATATTTCTTGAAGGGTCATGTAGACTTTATGAACTATTGTAGAATTATTAGGCTCCAAATGTGTCCAAGAAATTCTAAATGCGTTATCTTCAAGACAAAGAAAATAGATGCATAAGGCAAGAAATTAGAGAACTATTCCTTCTAAGGGTGAGCAAGCCCAACCCTTTTTGGTGATAATATCCTTAGGAAACCTTGGCGAATCTGCTTTGTCTTGATGCTATAAATAATTGGATTAAGTACTGGTGGAACTAGCAGGTAGATATTTGCCATGGTTATGTGGATAATGGGGGAGGAGTGTTTTGCAAAGCGATGCACTAAAGATAGGCCTATCATTGGCACATACAGAATGAGCACAGCACAAATGTGGGAGGCACACGTATTGAGGGCTTTGAGCTTTCCTGCCGTGGATGCAATGCCTAGCACAGAGTGAAGGATGAAAGCATAAGATGAAAAGATTCCTACAGAATCTACACCCCAATAACATGTGACAACAAACAAGCCATACAAAATGTTGAATGAGGTGTCGGCACAGGCCAATCGGATGACATCTTGATGTAAGCAGAAAGAGTGGGAAAGAACATGGGAGTGGCAGAAGGGAAGTGTGGGAATACGAACAAGAATAACAGGGAGGACAATCGAGCATCTGATTACAATGAAGACCCCAATATAGATAATGCGCTGCGGGGTAAGTTTGCTGGCATACCTTAAAGGATCGCAAATGGCAACATATCGGTCAAGAGCCATGGCTAGGAGCACAGCAGACTCCATCAGAGAAAAAGTGTGAATAAAATACATCTGGGCTACACAAGCATTCATCTCAATCTCACTAGTGTCAAACCAGAAGATTTGCAGTACTGTGGGTAGGGTGGAGATGGACATGCCCATGTCAGTGAGGGACAACATGGCTAGGAAGTAGTACATGGGCTCATGGAGGCTCTTGTCAGTGTGGATGATGTGAAGGACTGTGCAGTTTCCCACTATTCCAATCAGGTAGAACATACAAAATGGGATGGAAATAATGTGATGAGCATCCTCACAGCCAGGAATCCCAGTGAGGTGGAATGAAGCAGACTGTCTAACACTTGAATTAGAGCCCGTCATGAGGCTGTCCCAACTAGCCATTTTCCAATCATAAAAATGTGGACTCATAGAAGGAAGAAAAACACAACATTAAAATAGTTAGCAACTTATTATTTCTCTATTAGGTCTTTTCTTGATTCTTATTGCTATGTAGGAACATTATACAGTTTGAAAAACGAGTTTGAAAAACTATCCATAGTCAACACCCTCTTTCAGTATAATACAGTTTAATCCTTAAAATGATTTTCGTTATTATGTTGTTATCTGTCAATCTTTTACTCTATTGATTCTGGATTTTGAGTTATTCATAGGATACTCTTATCACCCTTAAATTTTTAATATGTTCTTCTATGCATGCTACTAATTTTTTGATAGCCAGTTTTCGTCCCATTATAAATAGTTTCTTTTTCTTTTCTTCTTTCAGAAGCACCATTGACATGTTCCTAAGACATTCTCTTTACTCACTACTGTAGATAGGTGTAGATTATGGAGTCTTTATTCTCTGGAAAAATCATCCTTAAATCAGTGTCCAATGGAATTGAGACTGGAATCTGTATAGCAGACTGGTCAACACTATTCAATTAATGTAACACATGTTGTTGAAGTTCTATACCCAAAGTCTCTTACTTTGGCTGACTGGCTTTCAGTTCCCTAGGGATGAATATTCTTTCTGAGCATGAAAACAACTGGATGTACACAGGTCAAGGAAATTTGGAAAGATTAGAAAATGACATTTCTGAATTATTATATACATGTGGAATGAGGAATACAGGGAAATCAGGCTATTGGTAATGTATATAATAATTTGTAATTTTTAAGTGATTAATGTAAATCAGTTGTTTTTCTGAGAACATTTCATGTGCTTACTCAAATATATTTTAACCCCAATTAATATACAGAATTTAAGTAACTAGTCTCACATTAAATAGCTGGTAAGTGAGAGACCTTCTCTGTACCTCAGACACTGAGTCCAGAGCTCTCATTTAATGGTGGTAATGAACTGTCCTACTGATGTGATAGGAGAGATTAGGTGGGAATTATTCTCTACATAATATTATAAAGTGCTATAATTTTTAATTAATAATCAATAATCAATGATTTGATTATGGATGCTGGTTGAAAATCTGCCTTTTAAAAATTTCCATACAGAAGCTGGTCCAAATCTAAGCCTTTCTCTTCCCAATTAGCCCTCCTGCGATGCACTTACTCTCAATATATGAGCTCTTACCTCAGGAAAAATTATCACCACCTGACAAACTCTATCAGTCTTTCCCTGTCCTACCATTAGGTTGACGTATCTTACTTGAGCTAATGGAGTTTTACATACTTTCCTTTTTGCTTGTCCTAAAATTAACATGTGCCATTTTGTCTGTATTTCTGAGTCCACTGGAATTCTCATATTTCTCATTCACTTTAGCATTTCTTGATTCTATTTGCTCTATCCTCTTACACAATCTAAATACTTTTCCCATTAGAAAATGAGGGGACAGATTATGCAGAGAAAATGTTTACAGTGAAATGTATAATCACTTAAAATAAATCCTGTCTTCACTTGCAATTGGGAAATTAAAAATTAAAATGGAATATGATACAAAAATTTTATAATATTTTCAACAAAATATATCAATATTGAAAATAAGGTTTAGTAAAATTTGGGTTAAAGGGCATCCTTATGCACAATTGGTAGGAATGTGAATTGTCTCAAAGGTACAGCAAATCTGTGTAGTAAGCATAATTCCTAAAAATAATATTTTTGGTAGAGCATATTAAGTACTTGCCATCCTGTGGAATGATTTTCTATGTACATGTGGAAGAATATACAGTGTTTCTTAGAGTAAAACTGCTTGTAATAGAAAAAAATCAGTGGTATTCAGAATTTCCTCAATGAATTAAGAGTTAAGTTAAAGAAATGTGTGGAATAATTATATCATGAAATACACAGCATTACTTAAAGCAAATAAAGTATATCTACATAACTGAAATAAAGGATACACAAAATTTAAAAAATGAAGCACAATTGAAGTTTTTCATTCATATAGAAACATGTATGTATATGTGTTTATGTATATAAATATATATTTAATATACATATTAGATCAATGCTACAGGATAATTTTTCTATATACATATAAAATATAGGCACATTTATATTGAGAATTATATAAACACAGAAAGCACAATCTAGAATGATACGTACCTGAATTAAATGGATGATGTATGTAAAGGAGTATAGATGGGATATAAGTTATCTGTATCACTAATTTATCTGTATCTGTTAACAGTACTAACCTGCTCAATGTATTCATGTGTTAACTGTACAGCTTAAGGTAGATAAATAAATAATGCACAGTTGCAGTTGTATTCATCAGAGAAAATATAAATCAAGGAACTACAAATGACACGAGTCCTTTCATGTCTTGTAAAATAATAAGGAATTCTCACTTCTTGAAATACCTTTCCCATATCTCTGCATAGAGAACTGGTCATTTATTCAATGCATGAAGGAGAGAACCCTGTTCCTTTGTTCTTCATGGTGTCACCTCACACATCAACAGCTTCAGTAAGTTTTGGTTAAATCATAGACTATTCATACATCAGCTCCTCTGAGATAATTTTTCAGGGGACTTTGAACCATAATTAACACTCCACACCAGCGTCTCTATGGTACGCACACTTACCTGTCTTCTGTCACTTGTCATATTGTGTATTTCTCTGCATATCTTTCTCCTTTATTTTATTGCACATTTTTCCTTGGCACAGACATAGCCCTTCATATAGTTGATGTTGTTCCAATTAGTGAATGAAGAGAAAAGAGAAACAAAAGAGAAAGTAAAAGAATGTTACTATTTTTCTGGTAAGTAATTTCAGTATAAATTTATGATAAGTAGTAATCAATATAAATTTATTACGGCTTACACTGATTCCAAACACTGTAGTGCATTAACAGTTTCCTGATTATAGTATTAAATCTTTCAGATATATCCAGGGATCAACCTCCAATAAAATTGAATTCTGTAAACATTTCGTTCCGTATTTGACTACAGGATGGAGAAAAAAGAGTGAATAGAGGAAAAACTCACACTTCTTTCTAGGAAGAATAAAATAATGGCCTATAAAGTTTTCTGGCTAAATCCTACATCTTCTACCCATCTCTATACAAAAACAAACAAACAAACAAACATGCACTGAGCATCTGCTGGTACTATGTCCGTTGCATGGTAGCATCTCATTTTATCCTTAAGGAAGTTTGAGGGTAGTGATCATGCCATGATACAGGTGAGAAAACAAGCTAAGACTGTTCATTTGCATAAAATGATTCTACTATGAATTCATTGTACTGAACCTAAGTACAATCACAGAGTTTGTAACCTTCCTATTAGCTCTTTGGAGATGATTACTCCACAGAGTTGTGTAAATGGTAAATGGCATAATGCATTTTTTAGACTGTTTTGAACAGCAGAGAACATTGCTTTAATATCATAGATTTCTAAGGTTTGTTCAGAATATTGAGCTGATACATCTACACTCGCATCCTTTTCTTCATCAACCTTCCTCTGATGGACGGAACTAAGCAGAGAAGCCCATGTACACATTTCTTAAGGAAACTTGCAGCCTGGCCCCAACGTTCAGTAGAGATGCTATTGCTTGTAAGGCAGAGGCAGTCCTTTCAGCGGCCAGAATTCCAGATGAGTTCAGTTGCCTCAAGAAATCCCCCACAAACCTTTTTTAGACTGTTTTAGACTGTTCTGACTAGATCCCGAAATCTTCCATTTGGCTACTGTCCACCTAGATAGCCCAGAACACAAATAAGAGCGGCTGCCCACTGCCTCCCCTCACAGGGGCTCCGTGGGGGTCAGGATGAGTGCCCACCTCACCAAGGAAGCTTCCATTCTCCTGTGACTCAGCTTTTCCATATGAGCTCAGGCAGAGACATGTTTCCTAATGTAAGGATTCCATGGGTACAATGCGGATGGCCTCTCTGAGGCGTCAGGGAAAGAAGCCATCGGGAGTTGGAGATTTGAGTTAGGAACCCCGGTTCTCAGTCATTAGAATTAACATCTTAATAACAAGAGAATCCAGGGTACAGGGTAAGTGGAGCTGAATCTTCCTCAGCTGTCTCTCGAGCCCTCTCTCAGCAAGATTGTTTGAGTCTCAGAATTGTTCGTTCTTAAATATATCATACACATGTATCCAGAAAGGAAAAATAGTGTCTACTCCCTTCGTTTAAATAATACCTTTTATTTTTAATATTGTACATCTCTTCATCCACCACCAGAAACTTAAAAATTTATATAGTGGCTTAAACTGGGTTCTGTCTTATACACCATCCAGATGGTTTTAACATCTTATTATCTCAGGGTTTTGCCCTTGGAATAATTCTTAGTGTGGGAATGGTGAAAGGAATGTAAATTCCAAGGACAGAGGAGAAAGAAGCACACGATCCTCAAGGTCCAGCTCACAGGTCCCCTCAGTGACCTCCTCCAACACTCCATCCCTCGTGACCATCTCTTAAAATTTTACACACCCCCTTCTTTGCCCTGTGCCCTGAACAGTCAGCAAGAGGCAGTTGACTGCCTGCATTGGAAGTAGATGTCAGAGCAACAGTATAGGCACATGCAAGAGGAAACAGAGCAGACACAATGTCCACATAAACCAAGGCATGTGTAGAACCCTCATTCAGAGAGAGGAGGCCAATGTAATCAATTTGTTAATCCTTCCCCAGCTGGGGACTCCAGTGAATGGCCTCAGATTGCTTCAGCAGCACCATGGACATTGTTTAGAACACACAGGACACACTCTTACTACATGAACCAAGTCACTGTGTTTCAAGGGCAATCTGGCATGCTTGGCAATATGCCGTCCATCTGGGTGTGGTGGTGGCCGCTCTTCCTATGTACCCAATCTACTGCATCTGCTGAGGGGTCAGCTGTTAGGTTTTGTACCCAGGGTTGGACATCAGCTTCCTGATTGCCAGGAATTGTCAGCACCTTGTAAGCTGGGACATGGAAAGTAGTGAGGACTGCTTCAGCCTCTTGTAGGTGAACCCAAATATCTTTCTACATTCAGACCCCACAAGGGCTTCCTCATCATCATCTACCCTTCAGCTTCCCCTTGTTCAAGTCATATGGCTCATCGGTTTAGAATGGCCCAGTTGACTTACAATCAGAAGTCTAGAGTAATTGCTATTTTACATTTCCCTTTTTAGCAGGGGTGGGATGACATGGGGCACTTGATCTGGTAGCCGGCCCATCACAACATCCTAATTTTCACTGCTCTCTTTCAAAGGGTCTCCACCTCTTAATGTCTCAACCAGGCTTTGTAACAAACACTCAGATCTTACTTTATGGCAGTTTGTGTCCTCCTGGCTTTGCAAAATGGGACACCAAAGTCTCCAACATGTGCTGCTCTTCCACCTTTTCTTCCAGCCCCAAAGCTATTAGAGTAGTGAAAAACTTCATCTCCTTTTTTAATCTCAGCTCTTCTCCCAGCTCTCAAATTCAAGGTCCAGCCTCCAGCTGCACTGGTGGGCAACCAAACTGCCCACAGGAGAGGCGAGGCCTCACAGCAGCCACGCGTTTAACTCTTTGTCACGGTGTGCTATGGGCAGTCCTCAAACAAGTGCCCCAGACCAGCTGGTGTTTTGGAGGGCTCCATACTTGGATTGTGTCCACCCGTTTAGTGTTGTGAATAATGCTGCAATAAAAATTGACATTCAATATCTACTCCAGTACCTGCTTTCAATTCCTGACCCCTTCCTGGTTTTGATAAATTTGATTTTAGTAGTCATTGAAAACCAAAATATATATTCTTTGATTTACGATGACATTTCCTGGCCTCTCATTTATAACTAATGAAGGACAGGCAAAGGCTGAAACCTACTCTCCTAAACTTTATGGATGGAACTGTAGTCACTACAAATCAGGAAAGTAACCTTGCAGTGTTCCTTATTTATATTCTTTCCCCATACAAAAGAGTAATAATAACACAGGGGACCTAGATAAATTGTGTGGCCTGTTGAGATGATTTTTGTCATTTGTCCATTCCTCAGGAGAATTGCATCATAACCCTTGCCCACAGGCTGGTACTATGTTTGCTCTACATTTACCTCTAGGAATGGTCTTCTTTATCTGCACAGAATGCTACAGATGCACAAGCTGGTGCAGGCACATAAGGTTAGAGTATTAAGTTTGTGAATATCTATTCTCAGTGGTGTCTGAAAGGTCTAGAGAGAAATATTTAGAGATGATTCAAATGCACTATAGGGAACTGAAACTGCCATTGTATATAAGGGGTTAGCTCTGCAAAAGTGTCAGTTCTGAGTGGACATTTTGAAGGATATTAATATTTATTGAGGATTTGACTAGGATAAAAGAAGTATTAAAAAACTACTGATTTATTCTTGGTCTCATGGGTATTTCCCCTTTCCTTTGCTCAGCATTAGTAAAATTCTTCAAATCTTCAGCTAAGATAGTTTTGTGTCCTGGCTCAGGTAAACATGGGAAAGTAAAGATGTAATGAAAACAGATGAAGCTTATACATCAAGATACAAAGATTCTTAGGATTTTTCCTAGATTAATTCTGCAGTTTTCCTAATCCATTTAGAGGCATACAACTAGCAACAGGGTGAAGGCATTTGCATTTGCATTAAAATTTATATATCTTCTGATATTTAATTAATTCATGGAAAATGAAGCTAATTGTTTCATTAATTTTTCAGTGGGTTGCATTCATTAAACAGAACTCCTCTTTTTCATTGATGACACAAAGGGGGAATATGGACATCTACTTAAGGACATCAAGAAAGGAGGTGAGGCTTCAGCTGAAAGCTGAATAGTAAACAGATATTCATTAAATGGGAAAGTCTCAGGGACAGGAGAAAATCTTTAAAAAGCAAGACATAATGACAGGAAAGAATGAAATCGATGTTAGAACATTTTAAAATATTTTTTTTTGGATTCCAAAATAAATTTCTTAATGACTTTAAGTTTGTAAGGGAAGTTGAACTGAATGACAACAGGAATATTAACAGCATACAGTTATGTAGTGCTCTTTATATGTCAAACATTCCTGTAAGCATATTATTTTCAAAGAATGTTTACAAACATTATTGTTGAAGTGATTATATTTCAAGTATCCCACTTATCCATATGAGGAAGAATGATTGTTATCCCCACTGATTAGTTCAGGTACATGAGGCACAGAAAACTTGTAATAACTTGGCAGAGGATGCGCAGCAAGTAAATGTTGGAGCTGAGACACAGTTTGTAGAATACATAATTTTAGCCAGTTCTCTGTAAAGTTGTCCATGTGGACAGAGTACAGGTTTCAAGTTGCTTCATGGGGCCTTCATGCTGGGAAGTATAAGATATTACAGCTACAAATTTTTGGGATTCCATTAAAAAGTTGGGGGTTATATAGAAAGGTGTGATCATTGCTGAAAACAATCTAGCAATATTTGTGTAAGACACAATAAAGGAGTAACCACGGATATGACATTGGGAACAGAGTTGTTCAGAGGCTGAATCTGCATGATTCAGCCACCGAATAGAGATTTCCACTGAATAGAGACTCTGAGGGAATGGGAAAACAGTTTTCTTCTTTTCTACAGAAATTTGGTATTTTGCTGTCATGTATAAAAATAGATATAAAATTCCTCCATTAAATAATCATAAACCCACTGGTATATATTGGTTGCATTGTTGGTAACATTGGATGGAAAAAGACTAATTAAATAGAAAGCCAAATCAACTTGTTACCATTTTCACCTACAGTAAATGGGTTCTGTTACCCAGTCACATCATACAACAGTGAGTTCACTCACCAAACATAATCAAAAGTAAAATTCAGCCTGAGGAATAATAACTTTCTCTTAGAACCTTGGAATTTCTGTATCCAAGTTATAAAATGTTGTGCTTTTTTTTTTTTCTCTGAGAACCCTCACGGATGTAAACAGCCAAATAGACCCCCGTACATTACCCTTCCGGGCGCTGCAAAAGCAGGAAACAGCCTAACGCAGACCATGCTCACAGAAAGGGGGATTCCTCCATATCGGCCGGGCAAGACACAAAGAGCCAGTCTGTACGCAATTACCCAACACAAGGCACTAGGGGTCGCAGTTGTCCCAGTACAGAAAGGCCAGTAGCAAGTGAAAAGTTTGGCCCTCCCAGCTGACAGTCAAAAGCACCTGTCAACATGAAAAGGCAAAAAAATATGATCCAGACAAGTCTAACCCAGACAGCTTCGGCATCTGCTACATCTTCCCCTGAGAAGGAATCTGGGGAGATAGATTTAACCAGTCTACCTGAAAAAGAATTCAAAACAAAAGTGATAACCATGCTGATGGACTTGCAGAGAAATATGCAAGAACTAAGGAAGGAGAACACAGAAATAAAATAAGCACTGGAAGGACTTCAAAACAGAATGGAAAAGATGCAAGAGACCATTGATGGACTAGAAAACACAGAACAGGAATGCAGAGAAGCTGATGCAGAGAGAGATAAAAGGATCTCCAGGAATGAAAGAATTCTAAGAGAGCTGAGTGACCAATCGAAAAGGAACAATATCCGCATTATAGAGGTACCAGAAGAAGAAGAGAGAGAAAAAGGGATAGAAAGTGTCTTTGAAGAAATAATTGCCGAAAACTGCCCCAAACTAGGGGAAGAAATCGCATCTCAGACCACAGAGGTACACAGAACTCCCATGACAAGGGATCCAAGGAGGGCAACAACAAGACACATAATAATTAAAATGGAGAAGATCAAAGACAAGGACAAAGTATTAAAGGAAGCCAGAGAGAAAAAAAAAGGTTACCTACAAAGGAAAACCCATCAGTCTATCATCAGACTTCACAACAGAAACCCTACAGGCCAGAAGAGAATGGCATGATATACTTAATGCAATGAAACAGAAGTGACTAGAACCAAGACTACTGTATCCTCACGAATATCATTTAAATATGAAGGAGGGATTAAACAGTTCCCAGAAAAGCACAAGTTGAGGGAATTTGCCTCCCACAAAGCACCTCTTCAGGGCATCCTACAGGGAACACTCTAGATGGGAGCACTCCTAAAAAGAGCACTGAACAAAACACCCAACATATGAAGAAGGGAGGAGGAGGAATAAGAAGGGAGAATAATAAAGTATAATCAGACAGCGTTTATAATAGCTCAACAAGCAAGTTAAGTTAGACAGTGATATAGTAAAGAAGTTAACACTGAACATTTGGTAACCACAAACTTAAAGCCTGCAATGGCAATAAGTACATACCTTTCAATGATCACCCTAAATGTAAATGGACTGAATGCAACAATCAAAAGACACAGAGTAATAGAATGGATAAAAAAGCAAAATCCATCCATATGCTGCTTAGAAGAGACTCACCTCAAACCCAAAGACATGCACAGACTTAAAGTCAAGGGATTGAAAAAGATATTTCATGCAAACAACAGAGAGAAGAAAGTAGGTGCTGCAAATATGGTATCAGACAAAACAGACTACAAAATAAAGAAAGCAGCAAAAGACAAAGAAGGACATTACATAATGATAAGGGGCTCAGTCCAACAAGAGGATATAACCATTATAAATATATATGCACCCAATATATGAGCACCAACTTACATGAAACAAATAATAACAGAACTAAAGGAGGAAATAGAATGCAATGCAATCATTCTAGGAGACTTCAACACACCACTCACTCCAAAGGACAGATCCACCAGACAGAAAATAAGAAAGGACACAGAGGCACTGAACAACACACTAAACAGATGGACTTAATAGACATCTAAAGAACTCTACATCCAAAATCAAGAGGATACACATTTTTCTCAAGTGCACATGGAAAATTCTCCAGAGGAGACCACATACTAGGCCACAAAGAGAGCCTCAGTAAATTCCAAAAGATTGAAATCCTACCAACCAACTTTTCAGACCACAAAGACATAAAACTAGAAAAAAAACTGTACAAATAAAGCAAAAAGGCTCACAAACACATGGAGGCTTAACAACACACTCCTAAATAATCAATGGATCAATGACCTAATCAAAATGGAGATCCAGCAATATATGGAAAAAATGACAACAACAACACTAAGCCCCAACTACTGTGGGGCACAGCAAAAGCAGTCTTAAGAGGAAAGTATATAGCAATCCAGGCATATTTAAAAAAGGAAGAACAATCCCAAATGAAAGGTCTAATGTCACAATTATCGAAATTGGAAAAAGAAGAACAAATGAGGCCTAAGGTCAGCAGAAGGAGGTACATAATAAAGATCAGAGAAGAAATAAATAAAATTGAGAAGAATAAAACAATAACAAAAATCAATGAAACCAAGGGCTGTTTCTTCGAGAAAATAAACAAAATAGATAAGCCTCCAGCCAGACTTAATAAGAGGAAAAAGAGTCAGCACAAATCAACAGTATCAGAAATGAGAAAGAAAAAATCACGACAGACCCCGCAGAAATACAAAGAATTATTAGAGAGAACTATGAAAACCTATATGGTAATAAGCTGGGTAACCTAGGAGAAATGGACAACTTCCTAGAAAAATACAACCTTCCAAGACTGACCCAGAAAGAAACAGAAAATCTAAACAGACCTATCAGCAGCAATGAAATTGAAGCGGTAATCAAGAAACTACAAAAGAGTAAAACCCCTGGGCCAGATAGATTCACCTCGGAATTTTATCAGACATACAGGGAAGACATAATATGCAATCTCCTTAAAAGTTTTAAAAAAAATACAAGAGGAGGTGATACTCACAAACTCATTCTATGAAGCTAACATCACCCTAATACCAAAACCAGGCAAAGACCCCACCAAAAAAGAAAACTGCAGACCCATATCCCTGATGAACGTAGATGCAAAAATACTCAACAAAATATTAGCAAACCGAATTCAAAAATACATCAAAAGGATCATACACCATGACCAAGTGGGATTCATCCCAGGGATGCAAGGATGGTACAACATTCGAAAGTCCATCAACACCATCCACCACATCAACAAAAAGAAAGACAAAAACCACATGATCATCTCCATAGATGCTGAAAAAGCATTTGACAAAGTTCAACATCCATTCACGATAAAAACTCTCAGCAAAATGGGAAAAGAGGGCAAGTATCTCAACATAAAAAAGGCCATCTATTATAAACCCACAGCCAACATTATTTTAAACAGTGAGAAGCTGAAAGCATTTCCTCTGAGATCGGGAACTAGACAGGGATGCCCACTCTCCCCACTGTTATTTAACATAGTGCTGGAGGTCCTAGCCACGGCAATCAGAAAAAACAAAAAAATACAAGGAATTCAGATTGGTAAAGAAGAAGTTAAACTGTCACTATTTGCAGATGACATGATACTGTACATAAAAACCCTAAAGACTCCACCCCAAAACTACTAGAACTGATATCGGAATACAGCAAAGTTGCAGGATACAAAATCAACACACAGAAATCTGTGGCTTTCCTATACACTAGCAATGAACCAACAGAAAGAGAAATCAGGAAAACAACTCCATTCACAATTGCATCAAAAAAAATAAAATACCTAGGAATAAACCTACCAAAGAAGTGAAAGACTTATACTCTGAAAACTACAAGTCAGTCTTAAGAGAAATTAAAGGGGACACTAACAGATGGAAACGCATCCCATGCTCGTGGCTAGGAAGAATTAATATTGTCAAAATGGCCATCCTGCCCAAAGCAATATACAGATTTGATGCAATCCCTATGAAACTACCAGCAACATTCTTCAGTGAAATGGAACAAATAATTCAAAAATCCATATGGAAACAGCAATATCCCGAATAGCCAAAGCTATCCTGAGAAAGAAGAATAAAGTAGGGGGGATCTCTCTCCCCAATGTCAAGCTCTACTATAAAGCCATAGTAATCAAGACAATTTGAACCTGTCACAAGAACAGAGCCACAGACCAATGTAACAGACTGGAGAATCCAAACATTAACCCAGATATATATGGTCCATTAATATTTGATATAGGAGCCATGGACATAACAATGGTGAAATGACCGTATCTTCAATAGATGGTGCTGGCAAAACTGGGCAGCTACATGTAGGAGAATGAAACTGGACTATTGTCTAACCCTATATACAAAATTAAACTCAAAATGGATCAAAGACCTGAATGTAAGTCATGAAACCATGAAACTCTTAGAAAGAAACATATGCAAAAACCTCTTAGACATAAACACGAGTGACCTCTTCTTGAACATATCTCCCTGGGCAAGGAAAACAGCAGCAAAAATGAGCAAGTGGAGAGCCGGAGCCAACATGGTGGCGTGAGTAGGGTAGTGGGAATCTCCTCCCAAAAACATATGTATTTTTGAAAATACGACAAATACAACTAATCCTAAAAGAGAGACCAGAAGACACAGGACAACAGCCTGACTACATCCACACGTGCGAGAGCCCAGCACATGGTGAAAGGGGTAAGATAAAAGCCCCGGCCCGGTGGGACTCGAGCACACCTCCCCCCAGCTCCCGGTGGGAGGGAGAGGGATTCCAGGACTGCTAAACACCCAGCCCCAGCCACCCGCACCAGAGCAAAGACACAGTGCATGCGTGGAGGGTTGGAAACTAGGGAAGTAGGGCAGCAAGACCTCTGAGCGGGTGCCGAAGCTGATGTCCCTGTGACAAAGAAAAGCGGGGGCTTTTTGAAAGTCTTAAAGGGACAGGGACTTAACAGCTTGACGGAAACAACACAGGTCACAGCCCAGTGGCTAGAAATTACAGGGATAACCAGGTGCACTAACCCCCTGGGCAACATCTCTGAGACCCCTCACAGAGGTAAACAGCCAAATAGCCCCTCGTCCATTACCCCTCCCGGCGCTGCGAAAGCAGAGAAACAGCCTAAGGCAAAACAAGCCCACAGAAAGGAAAATTCCAACACTTCGGCCAGGCAAGAAAAAAAGATCCTGCCTACACGCAATTACCCAACACCAGCCAGCCACTAGGGGTCTCAGTTGTCCCAGTAAAGAAAGGCCAGTAGCAAGTGAAAAGTCTGGCCCTCCCAGGTGACAGTCAATAGCACCTGTCAACATGAAAAGGCAAAAAAATATGATCCAGAGAAGTCTAACCAAGACAGCTTCGGCATGTGCTACATCTTCCCCTTAGAAGGAACCTGGGGAGATAGATTTAACCAGTCTTCCTGAAAAAGAATTCAAAACAAAAGTGATAACCATGCTGATGGACTTGCAGAGAAATATGCAAGAACTAAGGAAGGAGAACACAGAAATAAAATAAGCACTGGAAGGACTTCAAAACAGAATGGAAAAGATGCAAGAGACCATTGATGGACTAGAAAACACAGAACAGGAATGCAGAGAAGCTGATGCAGAGAGAGATAAAAGGATCTCCAGGAATGAAAGAATTCTAAGAGAGCTGAGTGACCAGTCGAAAAGGAACAATATACGCATTATAGGGGTACCAGAAGAAGAAGAGAGGGAAAAAGGGATAGACAGTGTCTTTGAAGAAATAATTGCCGAAAATTTCCCGAAACAAGGGGAAGAAATGGCCTCTCAGACCACAGAGGTACACAGAACTCCCATGACAAGGGATCCAAGGAGGGCAACAACAAGACACATAATAATTAAAATGGCAAAGATCAAAGACAAGGACAAAGTATTACAGGCAGCCAGAGAGAAAAAAAAGGTTACGTACAAAGGAAAACCCATCAGTCTATCATCAGACTTCACAACAGAAACCCTACAGGCCAGAAGAGAATGGCATGATATACTTAATGCAATGAAACAGAGGTGACTAGAACCAAGACTACTGTATCCAGCACGAATATCATTTAAATATGAAGGAGGGATTAAACAGTTCCCAGACAAGCAAAAGTTGAGGAAATTTGCCTCCCACAAACCACCTCTTCAGGGCATCGTACAGGGACTGCTCTAGATGGGAGCACTCCTAAAAAGAGCACAGAACAAAACACAAAACATATGAAGAAGGGAGGAGGCGGAATAAGAAGGGAGAGAAATAAAGATTCATCAGACGGCGTATATAACAGCTCAACAAGTGAGTTAAGTTAGACTATAAGATAGTAAAGAAGCTAACCCTGAACCTTTGGTAACCATAAACTTAAAGCCTGCAATGGCAATAAGTTCATACCTTTCAATAATCACCCTAAATGTAAATGGACTGAATGCACAAATCAAAAGACACAGAGTAATAGAATGGATAAAAACGCAAGATCCATTCATATGCTGCTTACAAGAGACTCACCTCAAACCCAAAGACATGCACAGCCTTAAGTAAAGGGATAGAAAAAGATATTTCATGCAAACAACAAAGAGAAGGAAGCAGGTGTTGCAATTCTAGTATCAGACAAAACAGACTTCAAAATTAAGAAAGTAACAAAAGACAAAGAAGGACATTATGTAATGATAAAAGGCTCAGTCCAAAAGAGGGTATAACCATTATAAATATATATGCACCCAGTACAGGAGCACCAACATAACTGAAACAAATATTAACAGAACTAAAGGAGGAAATAGAATGCAATGCATTCATTCTAGGAGACTTCAACACACCACTCACTCCAAAGGACAGATCCACCAGACAGAAAATGAGTAAGGACACAGAAGCACTGAACAACACACTAACAGATGGAACTAATAGACATCTACAGAACTCTACATCCAAAAGCAAGAGGATACACATTTTTTTCAAGTGCACATGGAACACTCTACAGAATAGACCACATACTAGGCCACTAAAAGAGCCTCAGTAAATTCCAAAAGATTGAAATCCTACCAATCAACTTTTCAGACGACAAAGGCATAAAACTAGAAATAAACTGTACAAAGAAAGCAAAAAGGCTCACAAACACATGGAGGCTAAACAACACGCTCCTAAATAATCAATGGATCAATGACCAAATCAAAATGGAGATCCAGCAATATATGGAAACAAATGACAACAACAAAACTAAGCCCCAACTTCTGTGGGACACAGCAAAAGCAGTCTTAAGAGGAAAGTATATAGCAATACAAGCATATTTGAAAAAGGAAGATCAATCCCAAATGAATGGTCTAATGTCACAATTATCGAAATTGGAAAAAGAAGAAAAGATGAGACTTAAGGTCAGCAGAAGGAGGGACATAATAAAGATCAGAGAAGAAATAAATAAAATTGAGAAGAATAAAACAATAGCAAAAATCAATGAAACCAAGGGCTGTTTCTTCGAGAAAATAAACAAAATAGATAAGCCTCCAGCCAGACTTAATAAGAGGAAAAAGAGTCAGCACAAATCAACAGTATCAGAAATGAGAAAGAAAAAATCACGACAGACCCCGCAGAAATACAAAGAATTATTAGAGAGAACTATGAAAACCTATATGGTAATAAACTGGGTAACCTAGGAGAAATGGACAACTTCCTAGAAAAATACAACCTTCCAAGACTGACCCAGAAAGAAACAGAAAATCTAAACAGACCTATCAGCAGCAATGAAATTGAAGCGGTAATCAAGAAACTACAAAAGAGCAAAACCCCTGGGCCAGATAGATTCACCTCGGAATTTTATCAGACATACAGGGAAGACATAATACGCAATCTCCTTAAAAGTTTTAAAAAAAATACAAGAGGAGGTGATACTCACAAACTCATTCTATGAAGCTAACATCACCCTAATACCAAAACCAGGCAAAGACCCCACCAAAAAAGAAAACTACAGACCCATATCCCTGATGAACGTAGATGCAAAAATACTCAACAAAATATTAGCAAAACGAATTCAAAAATACATCAAAAGGATCATACACCATGACCAAGTAGGATTCATCCCAGGGATGCAAGGATGGCACAACATTCGGAAGTCCGTCAACATCATCCACCACATCAACAAAAAGAAAGACAAAAACCACATGATCATCTCCATAGATGCTGAAAAAGCATTTGACAAAGTTCAACATCCATTCATGATTAAAACTCTCAGGAAAATGGGAACAGAGGGCAAGAACCTGTACATAATAAAGGTCATCTTTGAAAAACCAACAGCCAGCATTATATTGAACAGCGAGAAGCTGAAAGCATTTCCTCTGAGATCGGGAACTAGACAGGTATGCCCACTCTCTCCACTGTTATTTAACATAGTAATGGAGGTGCTAGCCACGGCAATCAGACAAAACAAAGAAATACAAGGAATCCAGATTGGTAAAGAAGAAGTTAAACTGTCACTATTTGCAGATGACATGATACTGTACATAAAAAACCCTAAAGACTCCACCCCAGAACTACTAGAACTGATATCGGAATACAGCAAAGTTGCAAGATGCAAAATCAACACACAGAAATCTGTAGCTTTCCTATATACGAACAATGAACCAACAGAAAGAGGAATCAGGAAAACAACTCCATTCACAATTGCATAAAAAAAAATACCTAGGAATAAACCTAACCAAAGAAGTGAAAGAATTATAATCTGAAAACTACAAGTTACTCTTAAGAGAAATTAAAGGGGACACTAACAGATGGAAACTCCTCCCATGCTCATGGCTAGGAATAATTAATATCATTAAAATGGCCATCCTGCCCAAAGCAACATACATATTTGATGCAATCCCTATGAAACTACCAGCAACATTCTTCAATGAACTGGAACAAATAATTCAAAAATTCATATGGAAACACCAAAGGCTCCTAATAGCCAAGGCAATCCTGAGAAAGAAGAGTAAAGTAGGGGGGATCTCACTCCCCAACATCAAGCTCTATTATAAAGCCATAATAATCAAGACAATTTGGTACTGGCACAAGAACACAGCCACAGACCAATGGAACAGACTAGAGAATCCAGACATTAACCCAGACATATATGGTCAATTAATATTTGATAAAGGAGCCATGGACATACAATGGCGAAATGACAGTCACTTCAACAGATGGTGCTGGCAAAACTGGGCAGCTACATGTAGGAGAATGAAACTGGACCATTGTCTAACCCCATATACAAAGGTAAACTCAAAATGGATCAAAGACCTGAATGTAAATCATGAAACCATTAAACTCTTGGAAAAAAACATAGGCAAAAACTTCTTAGACATAAACATGAGTGACCTCTTCTTGAACATATCTCCCCGGGCAAGGAAAACAACAGCAAAAATGAGTAAGTGCGACTATATTAAGCTGAAAAGCTTCTGTACAGGAAAAGACACCATCAACTAAACAAAAAGGAACCCTACAGTATGGGAGAACATATTTCAAAATGACACATCCAATAAAGGCTTGCCGTCCAGAATATATAAAGAGCTCACACACTTCAACAAACAAAAAACAAATAACCCAATTAAAAAATGGGCAGAGGAACTGCACAGAAGGTTCTCCAAAAATACAGATGGCCAACAGACACATGAAAAGATGCTGTACATTGCTAATTATCAGAGAAATGCAAATTAAAACTACAATGAGATATCACCTCATACCACTAAGGATGGCTGCCATCCAAAAGACAAACAAAAACAAATGTTGGCGAGGCTGTGGAGAAAGGGGAACCCTCCTACACTGCTGGTGGGAATGTAATTTAGTTCAAACATTGTGGAAAGCAGTATGGAGGTACATCAAAATGCTCAAAACAGACATACAATTTGACCCAGGAATTGCACTCCTAGGAATTTACTCTAGTAATGCAGCAATCAAGTATGAGAAAGAAAAATGCGCCTCTATGTTTATCGCAGCACTATTTACAATAGCCAAGAATTGGAAGCAACCTGAATGTCCGTTGATAGATGAATCGATAAAGAAGATATGGTACATATAAACAATGGAATACTACTCAGCTGTAAGAAAAGGGCAAATCCTACCATTTGCAGCAACATGGATGGAGCTGGAGGGTATTATGCTCAGTGAAACAAGCCATGCGGAGAAAGAGAAATACCAAATGATTTCACTCATCTGTGGAGTATAAGAACAAAGGAAAAACTGAAGGAACAAAACAGCAGCAGAATCACAGAACTCAAGAATGGACTAACAGGTACCAAAGGGAAAGGGACTAGGGAGGAGGGTTGGTAGGGAGGGATAAGGGGGGGGGAGAAAAAGTGGGGTATTAAAATTAGGATGCATGGGGAGTTGGGAGAAAGGGGAGGGCTGTACAACACAGAGAAGACAAGCAGTGATTTGACAACATTTTGCTACACTGATGCACAGTGACTGTAAAGGGGTATACAGCGGGGACCTAGTATAGGGGAGAGCCTAGTAAAGAAAATATTCGTCATGTAATTGTAGATTAATGATAAAAAAAAGAAAACACAGTTCCTGTATTGTGACCTCCAATGAGTACTACACACTGGTATAAAGGGCATATAAAATTGAAGGCAAAAGGTCTGTTTGCTTTTGTACAGAGGAACAAAGCCTAATTTGGCTACCCAGAAAATGAACTAAGATACGATATGAAAAAGAACTTCCAACATCAGCACTCTCTGGAAGACTCACACCAGAAGATGATCATCAAAAAACCCCAACAAAGATCCACACGCTGCTACAGCTGTAGATGCACTCATCCCACCGGTTCCTGGACTTGCCATGGGAATGAAGACGGAGATATCTAAGCTGGCCTGTGCATACAGTAAAACAACAAATTTGATTGGATCTATACTGTTGGAACTCAACCAAGAATTAGGAGAAGCACAAATTGTAGTGCTCCAAAATCTTACAACTACAGACTATCTACTTTTAAAAGAACATATGGGATGTGAACAGTCCCCAGGAATGGGTTGTTTTAATTTGTCTGATTTCTCTCAAACTGTTCAAGTTCAGTTGGACAATATCCACCATACCATAGATAAGTTTTCACAAATGCCTAAGGTGCCTAACTGGTTTTCTTGGTCTCACTCGGGATGGCTGGTTATTACAGGTATGCTTTGGTTATGTAACTGTACTCCTATTATGTTAATGTGTGTGTGCAATTTAATAAGTAGTTTAAAACCCATACATGCTGAAGTTACTCTACAAGAAGATATGTCAAAGAAATAATCTTCCCATGTTTTCTTCTGCCTGCTACTTCTATAGCTTTTCTTCTTCCTTCCTAATTACAACCCTTAAATAGAATTCGTGCCTCATATCTAATTTACCGAGTATCATAATTCTTCCAAGTGGTAAAGACACCTCAAGACAAATGCTGGGCATAGCAGCCACAGGGCATAAATATGCAAAGAAGTAAAAAGCTAACCTTTTCAAACATTAAGGCTTCTGTCTCACTTACCAACTTTACATTTCCCTGTATGGCCCCGGAAGATGACTGGTTAGCCAGTGACGGGTAAGATTCCTCCTTGGAGGAACAACCTAAGACAGGCACAGTCACAGAGGGGACCATCAGGTGAGAAATTGGGGATCAACAGAGGTGAGGCTTAGAATCTCACCCCCCCTGTTCTGAGAGAAATATTCTGCATCCGTGGATGTTTTATTGCCCTTGTCTAGCTTGGATTAACACATAGTCTACAGGCACACACCTGATCATCTACATTTGCTCTCTTACAACACTAAACTATGTTTTCTACCTTTATCTTGCATCTACCTACCACTTCAGCATTTTTTTAAAAGTAATAATAATAAAGAGAGAAATGTCGTATCCACATATAAATCAAGTATAAAAATCAAACGAATATTCATATTTGAACTGATTGTTTATAGTTCATAATGCATGAGCAAAACCGAAAGTTTCTGTGATGACTGCACTTGTACTGTTCACCATGTAACTTATTCACTATGCAAGAATTTGTTCTCCATGTAAAAACTTGTTCGGTATGCTTCAGAATATTGGAGACTGATGAAAATTAGGCTTAGGATGGATTAATGATTGTGCATTGAGCATTGACTCCCCTATATGGAATTTTATTGTTGTTAACAACTATTTGCTCAATAAATATGAGAGACGCCCGCTAAAAAAAAAAAATACAGACTTCTAATCGTAAAATAAGTAACTGGGATGTCATGTATAGCTTAAGGAATATAGTCAAAATATTGTAACAACTTTGTATGGTGATAGCTGGTAGCTAGAATTATCATGTATATAAAAGTTGAATCACTATGTTGTACATGTGAAACTAATGTAATATTGTGTGTCAACTACCCTTCAGTAAAAAATACTTATCTACAAAAAAAATAATAAATGTTGTGCTTTTTAATAGTTTTGCCACCTTAATTTGAAAATTTAGATGAAAGATAACTTTGAGACCAGGAATCTCATTCATCAGGCTAAATTCACACATTTGCCAAGAAAGAAAGAATCTCACAGAACTTGTTGGATGGGCCATCAACATAGATTCTGAAGTGGAAAAAAATGCTGAAATGGAACTGAAGGACATGGGAACTATATTCTATATTAAAGGAGTTATCAGTTTCAATGTGTAAGAGAAAAATAACCTTCAAGTCCAAGGGAATATAATAGGCGAAAGCAAATGAATAAAATGGAACATGTGCTAACATTTCCTATCAGAATGAATGGCCATGAGGAAAAGGAAACTGAGTTATGTATACTGTACAAGGGTAGCATGAACAGGAAAAGGTAGTTAAAGGAAACATAAAGTAGAATAGATATGCATTAGGGGTGTGGATGTGGAAAATCACCACACTTTCATTAAAGGTAAAATTCCAAATAAATTTATTCTACTCCATTATGTAAACATATTGATGTATCACTTTGTCCAGGAAAACCTTATTATTTACAATTCTGTGTGATTGGCAAAAGTGAAAATTTCGAGATGGTTTATCCCATCCTACTGAGCAAAGAATAATTAGACCCTATGTTGTAAATAGCCATTATATTAACAGGAAATATATCAAAACTGTTATATTTATCAAGATGCCATATCCAAAATTGAATCCCACTGAACAAACATAATTACCTATTCAAAACTGTATGTATTTGAAGTAATTTTATTTCTCATGTTCAAAATTCTGATATATTTTACTAAATAGTAATTAAGACCAATTTTTCCTGCGCATATTACCAAATGAAGATATTACTTATGTAATGAAAAATTTTTCCTAAAGATATCAAATGCGTAGCAACTGTTACTGTTTGGGCATTATATTATTAAGGAAATTTTTTTCCATATCAAAATTTGCAGATCTAAATTTTCGTAAGCAGTTTTTATTATCATTTATTTTCTCTCCCTAAAATACCTAATTTTGTACAAGTTTCAGAGGGAACAACTCTCTAGCATCCACTTCTAGAATGAAGGTAAGGTCTAAATACAGAGTCACATCACTTTCTATGCACATGACACTTGTAATATGCATCATACAGTAAATCACTGTCTCTTTGATATTAAGGATCTGACTTTATAAGTTCTTACTACCCAATGCTTACTATAGCACTGGAATAGTGGATATTTTTTCATTTCTTTCAATTTAATTGCTTGGCTAAATACTTCTAGGGTAAGGACTCCAGAAAGAGATATATAGGTAATATATTAATTAAATACCTATATCCTGGTAACAAAGAAAACCAAACTGATATTCAATGGAATAGTTTTTAACAGACAATACACAGCCATCTGCCTTCACATCATTAGAAATATATCTTCTTTCAATAGTGAGTGTGCACATGCAGTTGGTGTCGAGTGGGTGTGTAGATAGTATTCAAGTGTGTGTGTGTATGTGTGACAGAGAGACAGAGACACAGAAGACACGGAGGGGAACACAGGGAAGTTTTGGGGGGAAAAGGACAGAAGAGACTGGAATCCTAAATAAATCATTTAGGAGTCCGTATCTGCATTCCTGGAAACACTTAATTGCCCCAGCAGTAAATTGCTATATCTGACAAAGTGCCATTTGAAACCACATTCAACCTCTGATTGTATGAATCTAGTTGGGAACAGAAAACAGAAGACAGACACTCAACACAAACTGCCATCTTGAATCAGAAGCTCTAAAGCAGGCAGCTCTGAGCAAACATGTTCAAGCTCAACGGCACAGTCTTCATGCCCTCGTTGCTGACACTGATTGGTACCCCTTGCTTGGAGTCTGTGCCGTTCTGGATTGGGATTCCCTTCTGTGCCGTGTACGTCATTGCTCTGTTTGGCAATTCTCTGCTCCTGCTAACCATCAAATCTGAGCGCAGCCTCCATGAGCCCATGTACCTCTTCCTGGCAATGCTTGGAGTAACAGACATTGCTCTCAGCACCTGTATCCTACCAAAAATGTTAGGAATATTCTGGTTCCATTTACCAGACATACACTTTGATGTCTGTCTCTAGCAGATGTGGCTCATCCACACATTCCAGTCAACTGAGTCTGGTATCCTGCTGGCCATGGCCCTGGACCGCTATGTGGCCATCTGTGATCCTCTGAGACATGCAACCGTGTTTACCCACCAGCTTCTCACTCAGATCGGGGTTGGAGTGACACTCAGAGCAGCCCTTCTGGTAGCTCCATGTCTCATCCTCATCAAATGCCGGCTGAGATATTGCTGGACCACTGTGGTCTCCCACTCATACTGTGAGCACATGGCCATCGTGACGCTGGCGGCAGAAGATATTCGAATCAACAAGACCTATGGTCTGTTCGTGGCTTTCAGTATCCTCGGACTTGACATCACCTTCATCACACTCTCCTACATCCGGATATTTGTAGTCTTCCACCTGCCCCAAAAGGAAGCGCGACTCAAAGCTTTTAACACCTGCATTGCCCATATTTGTGTGTTCCTTGAGTTTTATCTCCTGGCTACCTTCTCCTTCTTTACACACAGGTTTGGATTCCACATTCCACCCTACATTCACATTCTTCTGTCCAACCTTTACGTGCTTGTCCCCGCTTTGCTCAATCCTGTTGTGTACGGTGTGAAGACCAAACAGATTTGAGATCGGGTGGCCAAGATTTTCCACTCTAAATGTGTATCTTGATTTCTTATTATTGTATTTTATATCAGACAAGAAAATATCACCCATAAACACTTGTTGTTGATGAGTCTGTGCTTTCTGAAGTCATTTTCTGCTGAAGTTTAGAGCTGTAAATTTCCATTCAAGACAGTTAAGATCTAATTCCTATTTAACAATTTCAGTTTTTAAGGATACAAAATTAATTCATCAGTAGATGACATGTTAGTTAAAAACCATTAAGCCTTGTTTGTGGTTCAGTCAGTGAAGATTTTTCTTTTGTTTACGAATGGGAAGCTTTTTAAAAACACATTTGAGTTGTTAGCCTCTGATTAATAGTACTCAGTGCATGGATTTCTTTCAAAAGAATAAATTAATTCTAATGTGAATAATTCCAATGATAATGAACTACTTTTTGTCTTCAACTTTCCTTCTGTCATCATATAAGACATCCGATGTCTTATAGTCATCTGTGCACTAATAAGATTCAGGTGTTTAATTTTGGATTGGAATGAAATTTATGCAGTTTATTTCTAGAACAGTTGGAGTTAAAGAAATTGGAATATATAGTATTGAGAGTTACCATAGATCCCACACCCTGTTTTCCTTATCATCTTGCATTATGGTATATTTGTTACAAGTGAACTGATATTACATTATAATTAATAAGGTACATTGTAATTAAATGAAGTCCATATTTTACTCAAATTTCTCAATTTTTACTTAATTTCCTTTATTTTGTCCCTAAATCCCGTCTAGTATATCAATTGCATGTCTCCTTAAACATCTCTTGTCTGTAAATTTTGGATGCTTTCTTTTGTTGCTAATGATCTTGACAGTATCAGAGAGTATTACGTATGTATTTTATAGGAAGTCCTTCTATTGGAATTTATCTGATGCTATTCTCATGATCAGATTATATGCTTTCAGGAAATCATCAATGTTAAAGTGCCTTTCTGACCCTATAAAGAGGATATACACTATCAACATTATTTATCCACCATGTATGTCGACCTTGGTTATTTGTCTGAACTAGTGTTTGTCATATTTCTTCACTGTGGCTTTTAAAATAAAATAACAACTTCCATGCTGTACTTTCGGGAAGGAAGTCACTATGTGCAGCCCACACTTATGGAGTTGGAATTTATGTTCTTTTTCCTTGAGGATGGAGTAGCTGCATAATTTAATAGATTATTTGGAATTCTTATGTGTGGAAGATTGATTTATTAACCCTACTTAATAATTCATTCAATCATTTGTTTATATCTGTATGGACCTATGGATAGTTTCATTATAATTTGGGTAATAATCCAATGTTACTTTATTTCATTGCTCAAGTTTTCCAATTTTACCATTGCTGCCCTCTCAATTAGCTTCTGTTCCTCTTTGACTTATTCCTCATTGTATGTGTGTGTGTGTGTGTGTGTGTGTGTGTGTGTGTGTGTGTGTGTGTGTGGTACTCCTTACTTTGTGGCATTCCAGGATCTGTTTCTCTCCAGGCAGTATGATGTTAGATGTAGGATTTTTGTAGAATTTATTTTCCCACTTGAAGAGCAACCCTCTAATCCTAGTTTCCTGAGAGTACTTTCCCCCCTCACAAATAGGTGTTGGATCTTTTCCAGTGCTTTTACACATCAATTAATAAGATTATGTTTTCTCCTTTTCATCTTGTTGTTGTTATGGATAACATTAATTGTTTTTTAGTTATTGAAGCAGTCTTGTACAACTGGTATAAATTCCACTTGTGGGTAATGTAATATTCTTTTCATACACTCTTGAGGCTTTATATATCTGTGTTCATGGAAGATATTTTTCTAATGATTCATTTAATATTCCTTTAATTATCCCTGACTCACAAAAAATGAGTTAAGAAGTGGCCCCCCTGTTTCTATTTTCTGGAAGACATTGGTAGAATTGATATCACTTTTTAAAATGATTTCTATAATTCATCAAATGAAATCATCTAGTCCCGGTGTTTTCTATTTTGGAAGATTATTATATGTTGACTTGTTGTTTACTAGTTATGAGCCAATTCATATTTCTGTTTCTGTCTGTGGGAGTTTTGGTTTGTTGTGTCTTCAAGGTGTTGTTCTATATAACCTAAGTTATCAACTTTTTGAATAGAGAGATGTTCATAGTACTCTTTTATTTTACTTCTATGTCCATATGATTAGTAGCTATGATGTTCTCTTTAATTTCTGATATTAGTAATTTGTTTATTTTTTAGTTTCTTATTTGCATGGCTAGAGATCAATTCTGTTGATCTTTTGAAGAAGTCAGATTGTTGCTTTAATGACTTCCATATTTCTTAAATTCAATTTTAATGACAGCTGTTCAATTTTTTAATTATATATTTTATTGCTTGCTTTAGGTTAAAACTGATCTCTTTCTTCTTTGGTTTCCTAAGGCAAAACTTAGATTATGATTTTAGATTTTTATTTACAAAAATATGCACCTTAAGTGATATGTTTCTCTCTTAACATTGTTTCTCTGCTTCCTGCACATTTTTATTTATTTCAAAAATACATTGAAGCTCCCTTTAGACCTCTCTTTTGATCTATGTGCTGCTTAGAAGTATATTATTTGATCCCTAAATCTGGGGAATTTTCTAGCAAGCTTTCTGTTAATAATTTGTAGTTGAAATCTTTTGTGGTCTGTTGACATCTTTTGTATTATTCATAGTATTTTATATTTTCAAAGGTGTATTTATGACCAGAATGTGGCCTGTTTTGAAAATGTTCCATGTGAACTTGAGAAGAATATCTACTGTGATGGCATTGGATGGAATATCCAATAAATGTCAATCAAGTAGATTAGTGGTACTGTTCAGTCCCTATATCCTTACTGATTTTCTGCCTTCTTGATCAATTACTGAAAGAGGGAAGTTCAAGGGCCCAATTATAATAGTGCAGTTGCTTATATCTGTTTACTGTCTTCTCAGTTTTGCTCATAAATTTTGATGCTCTGGTGTTAGGTTCATATACTTTAAAGATTGTTATGTCTTTTTGGAGGCTTGACTATTAATCATTATATATTATCCACTTTATTTCACATAATTTTCTTTGAAAGTATTATAGTTGATTTGGGTTTCTTTTGGATAGTTAGCGTTTGATGTATTTTCCATACCTTTATATTAATTTTAATTTATATGTATGTTTATACATATTATTTTTTTTGGTATCATTCATGAACAACATTACAGTTAGTAAACTCCCCCCATTATCAACTCCCTACCACATACCCCATTACAGTCACTGTCCATCAGTGTAGTGAGATGCTACAGAATCACTACTTGTCTTCTCTGTGTTGTACTGCCTTCCCTATGCCACCCCTACACTATGTGTGCTAACCGTAATGCCCCTTTTTCCCCCTTATCCCTCCCTTCCCACCCATCCTCCCCAGTCCCTTTCCCTTTGGTAACTGTTAGTCCATTCTTGGGTTCTATGAGTCTGCTGCCATTTTGTTCCTTCAGTTTTCTTTCTTTGTTCTTTTTTTTTTTCAGTACAGCCTCATTTATTGAACCATCACAATTACTACCTATCAAGCATGTATTCTGTGTCTGTGTTGTCAGAGTGTTACATTTTTAATACATTATTTTATTCAGCTCTTAACATTTTTTTTTCTTTAGTAGATAACTATTTTTTGTTGAAGGGTAGTTGACACACAGTACTACATTATTTTCAGGTGTACAACACAGTGATTCATCATTAATATACATGAAAATTCTAGGTACCAGCTATCAATATATAAAGTTTTTACAATATTTTGACTATATTCCTTATGCTATACATTACATTCCAGTTACTTAATTATTTTACAATTGGAAGTGTGTACTTATTTTTTTTGAGAGGGCATCTCTCATATTTATTGAGCAAATGGTTGTTAACAACAATAAAATTCTGTATAGGGGACTCAATGCTCAATGCACAATCATTAATCCACTCCAAGCCTAATTTTCATCAGTCTCCAATCTTCTGAAGCATAACGAACAAGTTTTTACATGGAGAACAAATTCTTACATAGTGAATAAGTTACATGGTGAACAGTACAAGGGCAGTCATCATAGAAATTTCGGTTTGCTCATGCATTATGAAATATAAACAATCAGTCCAAATATGAATATTCGTTTGATTTTTATACTTGATTTATATGTGGATACATTTCTCTCTTTATTATTATTATTTTTAATAAAATGCTGAAGTGATAGGTAGATGCAAGATAAAGGTAGAAAACATAGTTTAGTGTTGTAAGAGAGCAAATGTAGATGATCAGGTGTGTGCCTGTAGACTATGTGTTAATCCAAGCTAGACATGGGCAATAAAACATCCACAGATGCATCTTCTCAAGTGCACATGGAACATTCTCCAGAATAGACCATATACTAGGACACAAAAAGAGCCTCAGTAAATTCCAAAAGACTGAAATCCTACCAACCAACTTTTCAGACCACAAAGGCATTAAACTAGAAATAAACTGTTCAAAGAAAGCAAAAAGGCTCACAAACACATGGAGGCTAAACAACACGCTCCTAAATAATCAATGGATCAATGACCAAATCAAAATGGAGATCCAGCAATATATGGAAACAAATGACAACAACAACACTAAGCCCCAACTTCTGTGGGACGCAGCAAAAGCAGTCTTAAGAGGTAAGTATATAGCACTCCAAGCATATTTAAAAAAGGAAGAGCAATCCCAAATGAACGGTCTAATGTCACAACTATCAAAATTGGAAAAAGAAGAACAAATGAGGCCTAAGGTCAGCAGAAGGAGGGACATAATAAAGATCAGAGAGGAAATAAATAAAATTGAGAAGAATAAAACAATAGCAAAAATCAATGAAACCAAGAGCTGGATCTTCGAGAAAATAAACAAAATAGATAAGCCTCTAGCCAGACTTATTAAGAGGAAAAGAGAGTCAACACAAATCAACAGTATCAGAAATGAGAAAGGAAAAATCACAACAGATCCCGCAGAAATACAAAGAATTATTAGAGACTACTATGAAAACCTATATACTAACAAGCTGGGAAACCTAGGAGAAATGGACAACTTCCTAGAAAAATACAACCTTCCAAGACTGACCCAAAAAGAAACAGAAAATCTAAACAGACCAATTACCAGCAACGAAATTGAAGCGGTAATCAAAAAACTACCAAAGAACAAAACCCCCGGGCCAGATGGATTTACCTCGGAATTTTATCAGACATACAGGGAAGACATAATACCCATTCTCCTTAAAGTTTTCCAAGAAATAGAAGAGGAGGGGATACTCCCAAACTCATTCTATGAAGCTAACATCACCCTAATACCAAAACCAGGCAAAGACCCCACCAAAAAAGAAAACTGCAGACCAATATCCCTGATGAACGTAGACGCAAAAATACTCAACAAAATTTTAGCAAACCGAATTCAAAAATACATCAAAACCATCGTACACCATGACCAAGTAGGATTCATCGCAGGGATGCAAGGATGGCACAACATTCGAAAGTCCATCAATATCATCCACCACATCAACAAAAAGAAAGACAAAAACCACATGATCATCTCCATAGATGCTGAAAAAGCATTTGACAAAGTTCAAAATCCATTCATGATAAAAACTCTCAGCAAAATGGGAATAGAGGGCAAGTACCTCAACATAATAAAGGCCATCTATGAAAAACCCACAGCCAACATTATATTGAATAGCGAGAAGCTGAAAGCATTTCCACTGAGATCGGGAACTAGACAGGGATGCCCACTCTCTCCACTGCTATTTAACATAGTAATGGAGGTCCTAGCCACAGCAATCAGACAAAACAAAAAAATACAAGGAATCCAGATTGGCAAAGAAGAAGTCAAACTGTCACTATTTGCAGATGACATGATACTATACATAAAAAACCCTAAAGACTCCACCCCAGAACTACTAGAACTGATATCGGAATACAGCAAAGTTGCAGGATACAAAATCAACACACAGAAATCTGTGGCTTTCCTATATACCAACAATGAACCAACAGAAAGAGAAATCATGAAAACAACTCCATTCACAATTGCATCAAAAAAAATAAAATACCTAGGAATAAACCTAACCAAAGAAGTAAAAGACTTATATTCTGAAAACTACAAGTCACTCTTAAAAGAAATTAAAGGGGACACTAACAGATGGAAACGCATCCCATGCTCATGGCTAGGAAGAATTAATATCGTCAAAATGGCCATCCTGCCCAAAGCAATATACAGATTTGATGCAATCCCTATGAAACTACCAGTAACATTCTTCAATGAACTGGAACAAATAATTCAAAAATTCATATGGAACCACCAAAGACCCCGAATAGCCAAAGCAATCCTGAGAAAGAAGAATAAAGTAGGGGGGATCTCACTCCCCAACTTCAAGCTCTATTATAAAGCCATAGTAATCAAGACAATTTGGTACTGGCAGAAGAACAGAGCCACAGACCAATGGAACAGACTAGACAATCCAGACATTAACTCAGACATATATGGTCAATTAATATTTGATAAAGGAGCCATGGACATACAATGGCGAAATGACAGTCTCTTCAACAGACGGTGCTGGCAAAACTGGACAGCTACATGTAGGAGAATGAAACTGGACCATCGTCTAACCCCATATACAAAAGTAAACTCAAAATGGATCAAAGACCTGAATGTAAGTCATGAAACCATTAAACTCTTGGAAGAAAACATAGGCACAAACCTCTTAGACATAAACATGAGTGACCTCTTCTTGAACATATCTCCCCGGAAAAGGAAAACAACAGCAAAAATGAACAAGTGGGACTATATTAAGCTGAAAAGCTTCTGTACAGCAAAAGACACCATCAATAGAACAAAAAGGAACCCTACAGTATGGGAGAATATCTTTGAAAATGACACATCCGATAAAGGCTTGACGTCCAGAATATATAAAGAGCTCACACGCCTCAACAAACAAAAAACAAATAACCCAATTAAAAAATGGGCAAAGGAACTGAACAGACGGTTCTCCAAAAAAGAAATACAGATGGCCAACAGACACATGAAAAGATGCTCCACATCGCTAATTATCAGAGAAATGCAAATTAAAACTACAATGAGGTATCACCTCACACCAGTAAGGATGGCTGCCATCCAAAAGACAAACAACAACAAATGTTGGCGAGGCTGTGGAGAAAGGGGAACCCTCCTACACTGCTGGTGGAAATGTAAACTTGTTCAACCATTGTGGAAAGCAGTATGGAGGTACATCAAAATGCTCAAAACAGACTTACCATTTGACCCAGGAATTGCACTCCTAGGAATTTACCCTAAGAATGCAGCAATCAAGTATGAGAAAGATCAGTGCACCCCTATGTCTATCGCAGCACTATTTACAATAGCCAAGAATTGGAAGCAACCTAAATGTCCATCGATAGATGAATGGATAAAGAAGATGTGGTACATATACACAATGGAATACTACTCAGCCATAAGAAAAGGGCAAATCCAACCATTTGCAGCAACATGGATGGAGCTGGAGGGTATTTTGCTCAGTGAAACAAGCCAAGCAGAGAAAGAGAAATACGAAATGATTTCACTCATCTGTGGAATATAAGAACAAAGGAAAAACTGAAGGAACAAAACAGCAGCAGAATCACAGAACTCAAGAATGGACTAACAGGTACCAAAGGGAAAGGGACTGGGGAGGATGGGTGGGTAGGGAGGGATAAGGGGGGGAGAAGTAGGGGGTATTAAGATTAGCATCCATAGCGGGGTGGGAGAAAGGGGAGGGCTGTACAACACAGAGAAGACAAGTAGTGATTCTACAACAGGTTGCTACGCTGATGGACAGTGACTGTAAAGGAGTATATAGGGGGGACCTGGTATAGGGGAGAGCCTAGTAAACAAAGTATTCGTCATGTAAGTGTAGATTAATGATTTAAAAAAAATGCAGTTCCTATGTGGTGACCTCTAATGAGTTCTACACAATGATATAAAGGACATATAAAAGTGTAGGCAAAGGGTCTGTTTGTGTTTATACAGAGGATCAAAGCCTAATTTGGCTACCCCGAAAATGAACTAAGATACGATATGAAAGAGAACTTCCAACATCAGCACTCTCGGGAAGACTCATGCCAGAAGATGATCATCAAAAAACCCCAACAAAGATCCACGCACTGCTACAGCTGTAGATGCACTCATCCCACCAGCTCCTGGACTTGCCATGGGAATGAAGGAGATATCTAAGCTGGCCTGTGCATACAGTAAAACAATAAATTTGACTGGATCTATACTGTTGGAACTCAACCAAGAATTAGGAGAAGTGCAAATTGTAGCGCTCCAAAATCTTACAACTACAGACTATTTACTGTTAAAAGAACATATGGGATGTGAACAGTGCCCAGGAATGGGTTGTTTTAATTTGTCTGATTTTTCTCAAACTATTCAAATTCAATTAGATAATAACCATCATATCATTGATAAGTTTTCACAAATGCCTAGGGTGCCTAACTGGTTTTCTTGGTTTCACTGGAGATGGCTGGTAATTACAGGTATGCTTTGGTTATGTAACTATACTCCTATTATGTTAATGTGTGTGCGCAATTTAAGTAGTAGCTTAAAATCTATACATGCTGAAGTTACTCTACAAGAAGATATGTCAAAGAAATAATCAATCTTCCCATGTTTTCTCCCGCCTGCTACTTCTATAGCTTTTCTTCTTCCTTCCTAATTACAACGAATTCTTAAATAGAATTCGTGCCTCATATCAAATTTACCGAGTATCATAACTCCTCCAAGTGGTAAAGATACCTCAAGACAAATGCTGGGCATAGAAGCCACAGGGCATAAATATGCAAAGATATAAAAAGCTAACCATTTCAAACAATAAGGCTTCTCTCTCACTTACCAACTTAACATTTCCCTGTATGGCCCCGGAAGATGACTGGTTAGCCAGAGACGGGTAAGATTCCTCAAGGGAGGAACAACCTAAGACAGGCACAGTCGCAGGGGGGTCATCAGGTGAGAAATTGGGGATCAACAGAGGTGAGGCTTAGAACCTCACCCCCCCGTTCTGTGAGAAGTCTTCTGCATACGTGGATGTTTTATTGCCCTTGTCTAGCTTGGATTAACACATAGTCTACAGGCACACACCTGATCATCTACATGTGCTCTCTTACAACACTAAACTATGTTTTCTACCTTTATCTTGTATCTACTTACAACTTCAGCATTTTATTAAAAATAATAATAATATAGAGAGAAATGTGGTATCCACATATAAATCAAGTTTAAAAATCAAATGTGTATTCATATTTGAACTGACTGTTTATAGTTCATAATGCATGAGCAAAACCAAAAGTTTCTGTGATGACTGCCCTTGTACTGTTCACCATGTAACTTATTCACTATGTAAGAATTTGTTCTCCATGTAAGAACTTGTTCGTTATGCTTCAGAAGATTGGAGACTGACGAAAATTAGGCTTGGGGTGGATTAATGATTGTGCATTGAGCATTGACTCCCCTATACAGAATTTTATTGTTGTTAACAACCATTTGATCAATAAACATGAGAGATGCCCTAACAACAAAAACCAAAAAAAAGTACACACTTCCAATTGTAAAATAAATAAGTAACCGGGATGTAATGTATAGCATAAGGAATATAGTCAAAATATTGTAACAACTTGGTATGGTGATAGCTGGTACCTAGAATTATCATGTATATAAATGTTGAATCACTGTGTTGTACACCTGAAAAAAAAAAAAAAAAGAAGTATGCACTGAAAAAAAAAAAAAACTTTGTAAGTGGCACAACTTATTGTAATAGAGAACTCAGTGTCACATGTTAATTTCACCCTTTTAAAGATGCTAGAGTACTTCAAATATGATAAAAATAAAACCTTACAAATTCAAAAAAAAAAAAAAAAACATCCACAGATGCAGAATATTTCTCTCAGAACAGGGGGGGTGAGGTTCTAAGCCTCACTTCTGTTGATCCCCAATTTCTCACCTGATGGCCCCCCTGTGACTTTGTCTGTCTTAGGTTGTTCCACCAAGGAGGAATCTTACCCGTCTCTGGCTAACCAGTCATCTTCCGGGGCCATACAGGGAAATGTAAAGTTGGTAAGTGAGACAGAAGCCTTAATGTTTGAAAAGGTTAGCTTTTTACTTCTTTGCATATTTATGCCCTGTGGCTTCTATGCCCAGCATTTGTCTTGAGGTATCTTTACAGCTTGGAAGAATTATGATACTTGGTAAATTCGATATGAGGCATGAATTCTATTTAAGGGTTGTAATTAGGAAGGAAGAAGAAAAGCTATAGAAGTAGCAGGTGAAAGAAAACATGGGAAGATTGATTATTTCTTTGACATATCTTCTTGTAGAGTAACTTCAGCATGTACAGGTTTTAAGCTACTACTTAAATTGCACACACACATTAACATAACAAGAGTACAGTTACATAACCAATGCAGACCTATAATTACCAGCCATCTCCACTGTGACCAAGAAAACCAGTTAGGCACCTTAGGCATTTGTGAAACTTATCTATGGTAAGTTGGATATTGTCCAACTGAACTTGAACAGTCTGAGAGAAATCAGACAAATTAAAACAACCCATTCCTGGGGACTGTTCACATCCCATATGTTCTTTTAACAGTAAATAGTCTGTAGTTGTAAGGTTTTGGAGAGCTACAATCTGCACTTCTCCTAATTCTTGGTTGAGTTCCAACAGTATACATCCAATCAAATTTGTTGTTTTACTGTATGCACAGGCCAGCTTAGATACCTCCTTCTTCATTCCCATGGCAAGTCCAGGAACCAGTGGGATGAGTACATCTACAGTTGTAGCAGCGCCTGGATCTTTGTTGGGGTTTTTTGATGATCATCTTCTGGTATGAGTCTTCCAGAGAGTGCTGACGTTGGACATTCTTCTTCATATCGTATCTTAGTTCTTTTTCTGGGTAGCGAAATTAGGCTTTGATCCTCTGTATAAACACAAACAGACCCTTTGCCTACACTTTTATATGCCCTTTATACCAGTGTGTAGTACTCATTGGATGTCACCACACAGGAACTGCTTTTCCTGATGTTGCTGTTATCATTAATCTACACTTACATGACGAATATTATGTTTACTAGGCTCTCCCCTATACCAGGTCCCCGTATAAGCCCCTTTACAGTCACTGTCCATCAGCATAGAAAAATGTTGTAGAATCACTACTTGTCTTCTCTGTGTTGTACAGCCCTCCCCTTTCTCCCACCCCCCCATGCATGCTAATCTTAATATCCCCCTTCTCCTTCTGTCCCCTTATCCCTCTCTTCCCACCCATCCTCCCCAGTCCCTTTCCCTTTGGTAACTGTTAGTCCATTCTTGGGTTCTGTGAGTCTACTGCTGTTTTGTTCCTTCAGTTTTCTTTCTTTGTTCTTATAATCCACAGATGAGTGAAATCATTTGATCCTTGTCTTTTTCCGCCTGCCTTATTTCACTGAGGATAATACCCTCTAGCTCCATCCATGTTGTTGCAAATGGGAGAATTTGTTTTCTTATTATGGCTGAGTAATATTCCATTGTGTATATGTACCACATCTTCTCTATCCATTCATTTACTGATGGACACTTAGGTTGCTTCCATTTCTTGGCTATTGTAAATAGCACTGCAATAAACATAGGGGTGCATATGTATTTTTCAAACTGGGCTGCTGCGTTCTTAGGGTAAATTCCTAGAAGTAGAATTCCTGGGTCAAATGGTATTTCTATTTGAGTTTTTTGAGGAACCTCCATACTGCTGTCCACGGTGGTTGAACAATTTACATTTCCACAAGCAGTGTAGGAGGGTTCCCTTTTCTCCACATCCTTGCCAGCATTTGTTGTTTGTCTTTTGCATGGTGGCCATCCTAACTGGTGTGAGGTGATATCTTGTTGTGGTTTTAATTTACATTTCTCTGATGATTAGGGATGTGGATGTGCCTGTTGGCCATCTGAATTTCCTCTTTCAGGAAAGTGTCTGTTCAGATCCTCTGCCCATTTTTAATTGGATTATTTGCTTTTTGTTTCTTGAGGTGTGTGAGCTCTTTATATATTTTAGATGTCAACCACTTATTGGATATGTCATTTGTGAATATATTCTCCCATACTGTAGGATGTCTTTTTGTTCTACTAATGGTGTCCTTTGCTGTACAGAAGGTTTTTAGCTTGATATAGTCCCACTTGTTCATTTTTGCTTTTGTTTCCCTTTCCCAGGGATATATGTTCATGAAGAAGTTGTTCATGTTTATGTCGAAAAGATTTTGCCTATGTTTTTTTTCTAAGAGTTCTATGGTTTCATGACTTATCACATCTGTGATCCATTTTGAGTTTACTTTTCTGTATGGGGTTAGACAATGATCCAGTTTCACTCTCTTACATGTAGCTGTCCAGTTTTGCCAACACCAGCTTTTGAAGATGTTGTCATTTCCCCATTGTATATCCATGGCTCCTTTATCGTATATGAATTGACCACATATGCTTGCCTTTATATCTGGACTATTATTTTCTACTTGTCTATGGTTCTGCTCTTGTGCCAGTACCAAATTGTCTTGATTACTGTGGCTTTGTAGTGGAGTTTGAAGTTGGGAAGCGAGATCCCCCAACTTCATTCTTCCTTCTGAGGATTGCTTTGTCTATTTTGGGTCCTTAGTGGTTCCATATAAGTTTTAGAACTATTTGTTCCAGTTCGTTGAAGAATGCTATAGGTATTTTGACAGGGATTGCATTGAATCTGTAGATTGCTTTAGGCAAGATGGCCATTTTGACAATATTAATTCTTCCTACCCAAGACCATGGGATGAGTTTCCATTTGTTAGTGTCCTCTTTAATTTCTCTCAGGAGTGTCTTGTAGTTTTCAGGGCATAGATCTTTCACATATGTATGTTTATATTTGAAGTGGCTTTCTTGTATACAAGAAATGTAAATGCTCTTGTAGCTTTCATAACATGGATCTTATAGAAAAATTTGAGGAGAAATTTTTTTAAATTAAGATCAGGTCAATACAGACAACAATACAGGAATATAAATGTCTAAGACATTATAATGTAGTCATTGTTGCTCTTATTTACATACCCACAATCTTTTTATGTAAAAGAAAAAATGGTAAATATTTGAAGCTCTTTTGGTCATGTGATCTCTGTCCTAATTATTCAGCTTTGCCAATGTACAGCAAAAGTTTCCCTGGACAGTAGATAAATTAATGGATATGGTTATGTTCCAATAAAACTTTATTTTCAAAAGAGGCAATAAGCGGGGTTTGACCTGTTTGCTTTGGTTTTTCCCATGGCCTTGACAGATTCACATTCTATGTGGTTGAGCAAGAGTAGTGTTGGATTCTAGTGTAAAATGTAATATAGTCATTAAACTGGTAAGTTCATGTTTTGGACTAGATTTATCACCTGGAACCAACATCACCCATTATACAAGACTGTACAGTACTTTCCCCTTTGCAGTCCACTTTCATTTCCCAGTGTCACCAATGACCTTCATAGTGCCACATACCAGATCTTTTCCTATTGGATGTCCCTGCTGCTTTACAAATTACATGTTTTTCCATGAAGCTTTATTCTCCTTTTGTTTTTATGAGATTACTATTTTCATATTTCTTACAATGTCTATTCACTTCCATTATGATCTTACCTCTCCTTGGAAATCTTTGTCCTGTTACCTAGGAATAATATCATCACTCTTCAAGACCGAACCCTGCCTTTTCTTAGCATCTTCTTTATTATGCCTTTAATTAAAATTTTTCTTGGACTCAGGGTTATTTTTGGTGTCTGTAATTATCTACACATTTTAAAACTATAGTACATTGAATTTATCTTTTCCACATTATTAGGGATATATGCTACATCATTTTTCCCTTTACTCAATTTTTTGAATATTTAGTTTCTCATACACCTTTGCAATATATTTGACACTTGTAAATACTCTATGACATTAACTGATTCTCTCTGACATGAGTGGCTTGGTCTTCTATTTATTGAGATAAGAAATTTTGCAGGATGGTTTGGATGGAGAAATAAGTGCAAAATGTCCACTTTGGAATATGTGTAATTAAAGAAATAAGATCTCTCATATAAGACCACTGACACGAGTCTTACAGAATAAGATTTTGTTGACTATTGTGAGAATTGTTCCACCAATTATCATTTAATATTTACTCTCACACTGTGAAGTACAAAAACTATTACTAAGATTTAACCTGTGATGAAACTTAGGATTTATGGAGTTAAAAATGACACTCATCCAGCTATAAGTATACACACACACACACACACACACACACACACACACACACATATGGTCATCAACAAACAAGAATATGGCTATAGCAGAAACATCTAAAAAGCTAAAGATGTGAGGAACTAATTCACTTGGTAAAACACAAATGTTTGTAAATATGTACTGATCTTGGTCAAAAATCAACAATTACCAACAAATGAAGCCACATCCCATGAAATCATATAAAAGCAAAATGGTGTTTTGAATGGAGCATTTGAATATGCATCCAAAAAAGTTTCTTCTGTGCTCTATGCTTAATAAAATTAATATTTTAAATTGAGGTGAATTGCTTTCAATTTCAGCACTAAACGAATGTGACCAAAAAAATGATATTTGTGGAAGCTAAATGAAGAAGAACTGCATAAGGATAAGTGGGGTTTTCAGACTCAAAGTTGGAAAAAATAGTTGTAAAGTTACCAGTCTGGATTGATCGGATATTTCTCTAGAAAAATAGAAAAAATTCTTGCTTGGGGTACTGGCAAAATGTTGTAGTACAATTTATCAATTACAAGAGGTTTGAGGCAAACTCAAAAAATCCACCATGATTACTAAAAAAAGAACAGATGTAGCATAAAATACGAAACATTCAAAGGAGTTCAGCTTCCATATTCATAACATGAAAAATCAGTATGAGGCTTCTATTATGGTGGACAATAGTATTGCATAGCAAGGAGCATGCATTCTGAAAGCCAAAGCCCCTGGGTTTGAATTCTACATTGTCACTTCCTAGATGAGTTACCTGTGTAAATTATATAAACTTCCTGTGTCTCAGTTTCCTAAATGGTACAATGAGAATAATAATACACCTCTATCACTGTATTTTTTTTTTGACTAAAGGAGTAAGGGCTTGAAAGGGGCTAAATACATAGCCAAACACATAGTGATCACTATTTGAATGGTAAGCTGCTATTATTACAATTACAATAAGCAAAAGAAACTTGAAAATAATGACTTTTACCTAAAAATTTGTAATTTCTTCATACGATAGTTTGGATTTTTTAAAAAATTTTCAAATTGCAATGTCCAATGTACTGAGGAGTTTTAAATGATTACAGTAATTAGCCTTGTGTTTCAACTATTCTGCACATGAAAAAATTTTAAGTATAGAATATGAAATAACAATGTCAACAATAAATAACAATTTTTGCTAATACTTATCGAAAGCCTCCAATGAAAAGACTTTCTTTTATTTCTAAAAGAAAGAAACAGAAAACACAAAAGTAGACAAAGAAAAAAATAGTATGCCTTAAATATCCCTGCTAAATATCTTATCTGAATGGAGAAACGGCATGTTGGATATAAGGTTGAAAGTAGTACTAAATGCGCCATGACTCTGTGGAAACGATTCTACCAATGTGGGTTTGCATTTATGAAATTTAGTTCTCAGAAATTTTCTTGTTTGGGAAAAAGAGACCAACCACCCGGTCACGAATCTGCTTAGTCTTGACACCATACACCAGGGGGTTGACTACGGGAGGAACCAGAAGGTACAAACTTGCAAAAATTATGTGGATACTTGGAGGTACCCTCTTGCCAATGCGATGAGTTAGGAAACTAAACAGGGCAGGTGTGTAGGAGACAAGTATAGTGCAGACATGGGCAGCACAGGTGCCCAGTGCTTTAGAGCGGGCATTTCTGGAAGAGAGCCGGAAGACTGCCTGGAGGATTTTGATATAGGATGTGGCTATGAGCCCTAGGTCCAACACCATCACTGAAAGAGCCACAGAGATTCCATATGCTCTGTTAATATTGGTGTTGGCACTGGCCAACTTCACCACAGCCATGTGCTCACAATAAACATGACTGATAACATATTTAGTATAATATGGTAGTCTTTTAATGAGAAGAGGACAGGGCAAAACCATAAGAGTAGCTCGGGTTATAGCAGCTAGACCCATTTTAATGACCTGAGGTGTTGTCAGGATGGTTGTATAATGCAGTGGGATGCAAATAGCTACATAACGGTCAAAGGCCATGGCAACTAGGAGGGCTGACTCAGTTATGCTAATTGTGTGGATAAAATACAACTGTGCAAGGCAGACATCAAAGTCAATCCAATGAGCATCCAACCAGAAAATGCCAAGCATCTTGGGGGCTGAGGAAGAAGCAAGAGCCACGTCATTCACGGCCAGCATGCAAAGGAAGAAATACATAGGCTGGTGGAGGCTGGTCTCCAGTTTGACGGTAACAATGATTATGCTGTTCCCCAGCCAGGTGAGTGCATAGAGGAGGCAGACGGGGATCCCCATCCAGCAGTGAAAATCCTGTAAACCAGGAATACCAACCAGGAAGAAAGATGAGATGTAGTGATGTGTGGCATTGTCTGCCATATTAAAACTGTAGGGTTTGCCTGATCAGCTCCAAAGTAGCCAGTCAAATCACTTAAGAGAGTAAAACAGGATGACGGAATGATTCTTTCATGGGTCTGGCTCTGGGGACCCAAGACACATGATTTGACCGCTTACCAAAAGGGCTAAACATCTGTAAATCATCACGTAAACCACCTTTCTGTCTTCATCGTTTCTGCAACTTCACCTTCAAATGAGAACATTAAATTAAATTATGTCAGGTTGTTTTCTGAGTTTTGGAATTTTGTCTGGTAATTTTTTATTTCTTATTACAGCATCAGTTAGTAATGTAATATCCTCATCATTGCATCCAAGCTAGTGTTATATTTTGTGATATAAACAGTTTAGGGGAAGTTGAGCTGTGTTTTCAAGGAAATTGAGGTCAAGTATAGATATGAATGCATACACACACAAACATGCACAATAATTAACAAGTATTTCAAAATACAATCATTATTTTATTACTACTCTTATCTATAGGGAGCATTACTAAATAATCAGGAATTCAGAATAAGATCTCCTAACGCTAAAATATAAGAACAAAGCTTATAAAAAGGAAAGATAATATGTGCCTTATCATGAAAGGCAAATTGATTCATATTTTATATTAACTCCTTAAGATCTAAAGATGGACAGCATAACATAACTGTTTAAACAGATTAAAAAGGAATATTTTATGTATGCATGCAATGAAATGATTTAAAATTGCTGCAAATAAGCATATTAGTTGTTAATGAGCCCAATCTATTTTCTCCACAGGCATTACTATCAGATATAGACACAGCTCTTATCTCTGGGTACCTCCTTCCTGTTTAATGACAGTGAAGAATAAATCAAGCACAATTCAGCCCTTTAGTCTCAGCAGGAAGAGTAGCTACTTGTGACTCTTGCTCTGACCACATCCTCTACATTTGGTAACTGACATCCATTTTTCTTCTGCCATCCAGTTTCTACCTACAATTGTAATTCTGGAATATACACTCCACTCATAATATGCTTTTTAAATTTATAATTGCCCACAGCATCTCAATTTCTGGTCCTGAACTCCACTGATGTGAGAGCCACGATATATTGATAAAGATTCCTAATGGCAATCCTTGTGTGGATGTCTAAATAATAGCTGTGTGGGAAAAAATGCTTTCCTGTTATGGGCTCTGCATTCCTACAATTATTAAACATAGTGTTGCTCTAGGCCTATGTAAGAATCTGACATGCTTCCTTATGAGGAATTGAAAAATGTTAAATGAGTCATAAAGCATTTCAGAAAAAATCAGAGCTGAAACTTTAGCCACAACATGGCTACTTAAAGTGGTGGAAATTATTCCATACGGGAAAGCCTATAATTTCAGAGAAAAGACTTAAGGCAAAAAAAAAAAAAAATCTACAAATAGCAAGTGTTCAAATTATGAAAAAATTTTAAATATTTATTAAACTTTTGCTTATACAAATTCTCAAATGACTGCTGCGTGCTTAGAAACTTGGTTTGCCGAATTTCATTCCTATATCTCCTTCTAGGGGCATTAAACATATAAGAGGCTCACCCCCTGTAGGGAAGCTCTGCCCTCACTTTCCCTACTATTGTGTGAGGAGAGCTGTCTGCTGCCTCACCCTGGATGCATCTGGTCTTGTCCACGAAACCTTGAAAACACAGCGTACTGTACCCATAAGTAGGGAGCTAGATAAGAGCTTTAAAAGCTGGACACCTGGCCATGAAGGCCACACTCAGGGCATCTTCAATACTTATGAAATGATGAATTAGCACTATAGCGGTATAAATAAGCGGTATAGCTTTCTGCAGAATGAAGTGGCTTCTTTTAAGCACTCCCATGATCACTCCTGCCATCTTCTTTGCTCCTAGCATTGCCCCAAGACGTCAACAGCAACCTGTGAACCCCAACACCCCCCTAGGAATAAATAATAAATTTTAGCTAGGAAACATTACTAACAATTACAAACAAGAGAAACTGCTCTGTGTAAATACATGTAAATATTTTTAAATCAGCTTTAATATTCAGTAAATCTACCTATAAGAAGGTGACAGGTCTAACCCATACCAGCAGCATAGAAGTAAAGTGACTTTCCCTTAAATAAGTGAAGCTTCCGCAGATTCGTAGAATATGGCACACATTGCAGAGAACTACCCACAAATCATGGTCTGTTTGTACAGTCACCCCTCCCATCTACAAAGTATTCTTTATTTTATCTTAGGCTTAGTTTGAAAGAAATTTTGTAGAAATCCATTTATTTCCACAAGGTCATTCTGTATAATATCTTCAATGAACATCCTGCCAGCACAGTCAGAATCCCTGCCCAGATGTCTTTAATTTTCAGTTGGCACAGTCATTTAATCTGTTTCTGAACCATATAAGTGTCTTATTCCTTGTAACAGCTTGGACTTTATCATTTTACCTGTTTCTGGGTCAGTCCACAATAGCCCCTTATCTGGAATCAGCCCCTTAGAGTAGAGGAATCTATCGGAATGCCACAGTATTTTCTATACAGTGTTTTTTGAATGCATTATATATATTACATAAAAGTATTAAAAATAGTCCATAAAGATGCCCAAAATAAAATATGTTCTCCCATTTGCTTCTATCTGATTGTATCTTCTTCGTTGGCAGTAACAGCTACCCAGCCATTAAATTAGGAAATCTCAGAATTACCCTTGTCTTCTCGATCTAGTTCTCTCTAATACTTCGGTCAAGCAGCCACTAAGTCTCTGTTTTTGTTACAGCTCTTACCATATGCTTTGTGTGCGTTTATTCTCATGTCAATCTGCTTCATCAGACTGTGGACACCCAAAGGAAGTTACTGAATCTCAGTAAATTCTTCTGACGGAAGACCTGTTGTTTCTGTATATCCTTTATATCCTCTTAAGAATTCCACAGATTTTTATCTTGCTTCCAAGGCTTCTGACCCACCAGAGATAGTCAACTTATTCATAGTCATTGTCTACAGTTCATTTATTACAACTGTCTTCTTAGAATATGTTCTTAAAAATTTGCAGCAGAAATTTCCGAGTTTCCTCCATTAAGAGGGGACCCAGTAAATACAGATTATATATATTTATGTAATTAACAAAACATATAAGTATATATATATATATATATATATACATATATATATATATGTTATATATATAATTTTATTTGGCTCCTCTTCTCCACTAACTACCAAATTACTCAAATACCCATTATATCTCATAAATGTATAACATCATTTAAATGTTTACAAATCTTCCCTTCCCATTTTACTTTCTGCTTTATCTTGAATTCTATCCTGCCACTCATGGTAGATGATAATAAAAACGTAATTATGGTTCTCCAAAATCCTCAAATGATCATTTTTCCCTGCAGCATCTAGGCCAATATTCATATGTAAGGATGGCTAAAAAATATGACAATGATTACCACTGGAGCAGTGAGGACTCTGTGGTTAGGTTGGTAGTTAATGTTGCTTTGAATGGGTTGTTCCAATGCTCTGGAGGCCCCTCTGTTCGGAAGGCTAATGGGTCCCTTAGGAGACTTAAGATCAAAGAGAAAAATAGGACTGGGCCAAGACTAAGCACCAAGCAGTAACAACGTCCTCTCAAACAGCTTGTCTGTGGATAGCACTCATGCAACTCTCCTTGGGAAGAGACAGTCCTGAGAGGCGCTCCCATGATGCCCAGATGAGATGCCTCACATTCAAATATGTAGCTCATTGGAGAAAACTTTGAAAAGACTAAGAAGAACAAATCAACTTATTTGGCCAAACTATATAAAAATTAAATAAGGAAAGTGCTGACCTCAATTCCAGAATGATTATCACTGAATTCGCACTTGTGCCTCAGGAAAAGATTAAGGTCATGTTTTCTTAAAATGTAAAGGTAGATTAGGGCATTCCATAATCTCAATTCTGTTATCCATTTTCCCTTGTATGATTTTACTGAAACACAATTTCCATACATCCAGTCACCTTATACTTTTCTTCTCCCCTATTAATGTGCTCTTGTGCATTTGCAGGCTTATAGGCATTCAGTTCTTCACAGTTAGCGAGTTTGACTTGCTCTCCTCTGGGGCTGAACTTGTGTATTGTCCCTACAGCTGTGCAAAAGGAATCATATTTCTTTATTTCCCGATATTCCTGGCAATTTTAAGTTATTTTGGGGTTCTAATATGGGGGCTTAAATTATATTTCAGTGTCTCTTTAATTTCTAACTCCCTCATCACTAAAGAGTTTGAACATATCATATGTGGAGTATCTTTTGCTCATTTTTCTTTGCTGTGAAGTGTTTGTTTTTATTCTTCAGGTTCCTATTGGAAATTCTGTATTTTTTTTGTGAATTTGCAAGTGTTTCTTTGATTTTCTTGCCTGAATCTTGCCAAAGACATTGCAAATACCTTCTCCCAGTTGATCTGTTACCTTTGTCTATGGAGTTCTTAGTTCTTCAGAAATCCTGCATTTGATGTAAAGTCATGGAAATTTCACAGTATATTTTTGTGTTTTTGAAACTTTTTTATTTTCCTATACTTACTTCACCATTATTTCCTGCACTACCTTCTCCTAACTACCTAGCTCTAACTAATCTGTTGTGCTGTTATTCATTTGGGGTCCACCATCTTTCTACATGACATTAAATAGGCATCCAGTTTTATTAATTTATTTTATTTTTTTATCTCATTTTATCATCATTAATCTACAATTATATGAAGAACATGATGGTTACTAGACTGCCCCCTTCACGAAGAGCCCCCCCCTACAAACGCCATTACAGTCACTGTCCATCAGTGTAGTAAGATGCTGCAGACTCACTACTTGCCTTCTCTGTGTTGCACATCTCTCCCTATGACCCCCCAACATTATACATGCTAATCGTAAGGCCCCCTTTCTTTTTTCCCCGCCCTTATCCCTCCCTTCCCACCCATCCTCCCCAGTCCCTTTCCCTTCGGTAACCGTTAGTCCATTCTTGGGTTCTGTGATTCTGCTGCTCTTTTGTTCCTTCAGTTTTCCTTTGTTCTTATACTCCACATATGAGTGAAATCATTTGGTACTTGTCCTTCTCCACCTGGCTTATTTCACTGAGCATAATACCCTCTAGCTCCATCCATGTTTTTGCAAATCGTAGGATTTGTTTTCTTCTTATGGCTGAATAATGTTCCATTGTGTATATGTACTACATCTTCTTTATCCATTCATCTATTGAGGAACAGTTAGGTTGCTTCCATTTCTTGGCTATTGTAAATAGTGCTGCGATAAACACAGGGGTGCATCTGTCTTTTTCAAACTGGAGTGCTGCATTCTTAGGGTATATTCCTAGAAGGGGAATTCCTGGGTCAAATGGTAACTCTATTTTGAGCATTTTTAGGAACCTCCATACTGCTTTCCACAATGGTTGAATTAATTTGCATTTCCACCAGCAGTGTAGGAGGGTTCCCCTTTCTCCACGTCCTCACCAACATTTGTTGCTGTTTGTCTTTTGGATGGTGGCGATCCTTCCTGGTGTGAGGTGATATCTCATTGTGGTTTCAGTTTGCATTTCTCTGATGACAAGCAATGTGGAGCATCTTTTCATGTGTCTGTTGACCATCTGGATTTCTTCTTTGGAGAACTGCCTGTTCAGCTCCTCTGCCCATATTTAATTGGAATATTTGCTTTTTGTTTGTTGAGGTGCATGAGCTCTTTATATATTTTGGATGTCAACCCTTTATCGGATCTGTCATTTATGAATATGTTCTCCCATACTGTAGGATGTATTTTTGGTATACTGATGGTGTCCTTTGCTGTACAGAAGCTTTTCAGTTTGATATAGTCCCACTTGTTCATTTTTGTTTTTCTTTCCCTTGCCCGGGGAGATATGTTCATGAAGAAGTTGCTCATGTTTATATCCAAGAGATTTTTGCCTATGTTTTTTTCTAAGAGTTTTACGGTTTCATGACTTACATTCAGGTCTTTGATCCATTTCGAATTTACTTTTGTGTATGGGGTTAGACAGTGATCCAGTTTCATTCTCTTACATGTAGCTGTCCAGTTTTGCCAGCACCATCTGTTGAAGAGACTGTCATTTCCCCATTGTATGTCCATGGCTCCTTTATCATATATTAATTGACCATATATGTTTGGGTTAATATTTGGGTCTCTATTCTATTCCACTGGTCTGTGGCTCTTTTCTTGTGCCAGTACCAAACTGTCTTGATTACTGTGGCTTTGTAGTAGAGATTGAAGTTGGGGAGCGAGATCGCCCCCACTTTATTCTTCCTTCTCAGGATTGCTTTGACTATTCGGGGTCTTTGTTTCCATATGAAGTTTTGAACTATTTGTTCTAGTTCGTTGAAGAATGTTGTTGGTAATTTGATAGGGATTGCAACAAATCTGTATATTGCTTTGGACAGGATGGCCATTTTGACTATATTAATTCTTCCTAGCCAAGAGCATGGGATGAGTTTCCATTTGTTAGTGCCCTCTTTAATTTCTTTTAGGGTGTCTTGTAGCTTTAAGGGTATAGGTCTTTCACTTCCTTGGTAAGATTAATTCCTAAGTATTTTATTCTTTTTGATGCAATTGTGAATGGAATTGTTTTCCTGATTTCTTTTTCTATTAGTTGATTGTTAGTGTCTAGGAAAGCCGCAGACTTTTGTGTGTTAATTTTGTATCCTGCCACTTTGCTGTATACTGATATCAGTACTAGTAGTTTTGGAGTGGAGTCATTAGGGTTATTTATGTACAATATCATGACATCTGCAAATAGTGACAGTTTAACTTCCTCTTTACCATTTTGAATTCCTTGTTTTTCTTTGTTTTGTCTAATTGCCATGGCTAGCACCTCCAGAACTATGTTGAATAACATTGGGGAGAGTGGACATCCCTGTCTTGTTCCTGATCTCAGAGGAAAAGCTTTCAGCTTTTCACTGTTTAGTATGATGTTGACTGTGGGTTTATCATATATGGCCTTTATTATGTTGAGGTACCTGCCCTCTATACCCATTTTGCTGAGAGTTTTTATCATGAATGGATGTTGAATTTTGTAAAATGCTTTTTCAGCACCTATGGAGGTGATCATGTGGTTTTTGTCTTTCTTTTAGTTGATGTGGTGGATGATGTTGATGTATTTTCGAATGTTGTACCATCCTTGCATCCCTGGGATGAATCCCACTTGGTCGTGGTGTATGATTCTTTTGATGTATTTTTGAATTCGGTTTGCTAATATTTTGTTGAGTATTTTTGCATCTACGTTCATCAGGGATATTGGTCTGCAGTTTTCTTTTTTGGTGGGGTCTTTGCCTTGTTTTGGTATTAGGGTGATGTTGGCTTTATAGAATGAGTTTGGGATTATTCTCTCCTCTTCTGTTTTTTGGAAAACTTTAAGGAGTGTGGGTATTATATCTTCTCTGTATGTCTGATAAAATTCTGAGGTAAATCCATCTGGCCCAGGGCTTTTGTTCTTGGGTAGTTTTTTGATTACCACTTCAATTTCTTTGCTGGTAATTGATTTGTTTAGATTTTGTGTTTCTTCCCTAGTCACTCTTGGAAAGTTGTATTTTTCTAGGAAGTTGTCCATTTCTTCTAGGTTTTCCAGCTTCTTATCATATAGGTTTTCATAGTAGTCTCTAATAATTCTTTGTGTTTCTGTTGAGTCCATCGTGATATTTCTTTTCTTGTTTCTGATTCTGTTGATGTGTGTTGATTCTCTTTTTCTCTTAATAAGTCTGGCTAGAGGGTTATTTACTTTGTTTATTTTTTCAAAGAACAAGCTCTTGGTTTCATTGATTTTTTTCTATTGTGTTATTCTTCTCAATTTTATTTATTTCTTCTCTGATCTTTATTATGTCCCTCCTTCTGCTGACTTTAGTCCTCGTTTGTTCTTCTTTTTCCAATTTTGATAATTGTGACATTAGACTATTCATTTGGGATTGTTCTTCCTTCTTTAAATATGCCTGGATTGCTATATACTTTCCTCTTAAGACTGCTTTTGCTGTGTCCCACAGATGTTTGGGCTTTGTGTTGTTCTTCTCATTTATTTCCATATATTGCTAAATCTCCATTTTAATTTGGTCATTGAACCATTGAATATTTAGAAGGGTATTGTTAATCCTCCGTGAGTTTGTGAGCCTTTATGCTTTCTTTGTACAATTTATTTCTAGTTTTATAACTTTGGAATTTACTGAGGCTCTTTTGATAGAAATAATATGATGAGCATCCTCATAACCAGGAATCCCAGCGAGGTAGAATGAAGCAGACTGTCTAACACTTGAATTAGAGCCCGTCATGAGGCTGTCCCAACTAGCCATTTTCCAAACATAAAAATGTGGACTCATAGAAGGAAGAAAAACACAACATTAAAATAGTTAGCAACTTATATTTCTCTATTAGGTCTTTTCTTGATTTCTATTGCTACGTAGGAACATTATACAGTTTGGAAAATGATTTTGAAAAATTATCCACAGTCAACACCCTCTTTCAATATAATACAGTTTAATCCTAAAATGGTTTTAAGTTATTGTGTTGTTATCTGTCAATCTTTTACTCTATTGATTCTGGATTTTGAGTTATTCATAGGATACTCTTATCACCCTTAAATTTTTAATATGTTCTTCTATGCATGCTACTAATTTTTTGATAGCCAGTTTTCGTCCCATTATAAATAGTTTCTTTTTCTTTTCTTCTTTCAGAAGCACCATTGACATGTTCCTAAGACATTCTCTTTACTCACTACTGTAGATAGGTGTAGATTATGGAGTCTTTATTCTCTGGAAAAATCATCCTTAAATCAGTGTCCAATGGAATTGAGACTGGAATCTGTATAGCAGACTGGTCAACACTATTCAATTAATGTAACACATGTTGTTGAAGTTCTATACCCAAAGTCTCTTACTTTGGCTGACTGGCTTTCAGTTCCCTAGGGATGAATATTCTTTCTGAGCATGAAAACAACTGGATGTACACAGGTCAAGGAAATTTGGAAAGATTAGAAAATGACATTTCTGAATTATTATATACATTTGGAATGAGGAATACAGGGAAATCAGGCTATTGGTAATGTATATAATAATTTGTAATTTTTAAGTGATTAATGTAAATCAGTTGTTTTTCTGAGAACATTTCATGTGTTTGCTCAAATAAATTTTAACCCCAATTAATAAACAGAATTTAAGTAACTAGTCTCACATTAAATATCTGGTAAGTGAGAGACATTGTCTGTACCTCAACACTGAGTCCAGAGCTCTCATTTAATGGCGGTGTTGAACTGTCCTACTGATGTGATAGAAGAGATTAGGTGGGAATTATTCTCTACATAATATTAGAAAGAGCTATAATTTTTTATTTCCTTATTTATTTATTTTTATTTATTTTATTTTATTTATTATTATTATTATTACTATTATTATTTTTTTATTGAAGGGTAGTTGACACACAGTATTACATTAGTTTAATGTGTACAACACAGTGATTCAACATTTATATACATGATAATTGTAGCTACCCGCTATCACCGTACAAAGTTGTTACAATATTTTGACTATATTCCTTATGCTATACATTACATCCCAGGTATTTATGTATTTTACAATTGGAAGTCTGTCTTTTGTTTTTGTTTTGTTTTTTTTTTTGAGAGGACATCTCTCATATTTATTGATCAAATGGTTGTTAACAACAATAAAATTCTGTATAGGGGAGTCAATGCTCAATGCACAATCATTAATCCACCCCAAGCCTAATTTTCGTCAGTCTACAATCTTCTAAAGCATAGAAAACATGTTCTTACATGGAGAACAAATTCTTACATAGTGAATAAGTTACATGGTGAACAGTACAGGCAGTCATCACTGAACGTTTCGGTTTGCTCATGTATTACGAACTATAAACAATCAGTTCAAATATGAATATTCGTTTGATTTTTATACTTGATTTATATGTGGATACCACATTTCTCTCTTTATTATTATTATTTTTAATAAAATGCTGAAGTGGTAGGTAGATGCAAGATAAAGGTAGAAAACATAGTTTAGTGTTGTAAGGGAGCAAATGTAGATGATCAGGTGTGTGCCTGTAGACTATGTGTTAATCCAAACTAGACAAGGGCAATAAAACATCCACGTATGCAGAAGATTTCTCTCAGAACGGGGGGGGGGGTGAGGTTCTAAGCCTCACCTCTGTTGATCCCCAATTTCTCATCTGATGGCCCCCCTGTGACTGTGCCTGTCTTAGGTTGTTCCTCCCTTGAGGAATCTTACCCGTCTCTGGCTAACCAGTCATCTTCCGGGGCCATACAGGGAAATGTAAAGTTGGTAAGTGAGAGAGAAGCCTTATTGTTTGAAAAGATTAGCATTTTACATCTTTGCATATTTATGCTCTGTGGTTTCTATGCCCAGCATTTGTCTTGAGATGTCTTTACCACTTGGAAGAATTATGATACTCGGTAAATGTGATATGAGGCACAAATTCTATTTAAGGGTTGTAATTAGGAAGGAAGAAGAAAAGCTATAGAAGTAGCAGGTGGAAGAAAACATGGAAAGATTGATTATTTCTTTGACATATCTTCTTGTAGAGTAACTTCAGCATGTATAGGTTTTAAACTACTAATTAAATTGTGCACACACATTAACATAATAGGAGTACAGTTACATAACCAAAGCATATCTGTAATTACCAGCCATCTCCAGTGAAACCAAGAAAACCAGTTAGGCACCTTAGGCATTTGTGAAAACTTATCTATGATATGGTGGATATTGTAAAACTGAACTTGAACAGTCTGAGAGAAATCACACAAATTAAAGCAACCCATTCCTGGGGACTGTTCACATCCCATATGTTCTTTTATCAGTAGATAGTCTGTGGTTGTAAGATTTTGGAGTGCTACAATTTGCACTCCTCCTAATTCTTGGTTGAGTTCCAACAGTATAGATCCAATCAAATTTGTTGTTTTACTGTATGCACAGGCCAGCTTAGATATCTCCTTCTTCATTCCCATGGCAAGTCCAGGAACCAGTGGGATGAGTGCATCTACAGCTGTAGCAGTGCGTGGATCTTTGTTGGGGTTTTTTGATGATCGTCTTCTGGTGTGAGTTTCCAGAGAGTGCTGATGTTGGAAGTTTTTTTCATATTGTATCTTAGTTCATTTTCTGGGTTGCCATATTAGGCTTTGATCTTCTGTAAAAACACAAACAGACCCTTTGTCTACACTTTTATATGCCCTTTATACCACTGTGTAGAACTCATTGGAGGTCACCACACAGTAAGAGTGGTTTTTTTTGTTATCATTAATCTGCACTTATATGACGAATATTATGTTTACTAGGCTCTCCCCTATACCAGGCCCCCCCTATAAGCCCCTTTACAGTCACTGTCCATCAGCAAAGCAAAATGTTTTAAAATCACTACTTTCTTCTCTGTGTTGTACAGCCCTCCCCTGTCTCAACACAATGCATGCTAATCTTAATAATCCCCTTCTTCTTATCCCCACTTATCCCTCACTACCTATCCATCCTCCCCAGTCCCTTTCCCTTTAGTACCTGTCCATTCTTGAGTTCTGTGATTCTGCTGCTGTTTTGTTCCTTCAGTTTTTCCTTTGTTCTTATACTTCACAGATGAGTGAAATCATTTGGTATTTCTCTTTCTCTGCTTGGCTTATTTCACTGAGCATAATACCTTCCAGCTCCATCCATGTTGCTGCAAATGGTAGGATTTGCCCTCTTCTTATGGCTGAGTAGTATTCCATTGTGTATATGTACCACTTCTTCTTTATCCATTCATCTACCGATGGCATTAAGGTTGCTTTCAATTCTTGGCTATTGTAAATAGTGCTGCCATAAACATAGGGCTGCATCTTTCTTTCTCAAACTTGATTGCTGCGTTCTTAGGGTAAACTCCTGGGAGTGGAATTCCTGGGTCAAAAGGTAAGTCTGTTTTGAGCATTTTGATGTACCTCCAAACTGCTTTCCACAATGGTTGAACTACTTTACATTACCACCAGCAGTGTAGGGCTGTTCCCCTTTCTCCACAGCCTTTTCAACATTTGTTGTTGTTTGTCTTTTGGATGGCAGCCATCCTTAGTGGTGTGAGGTGATAACTCATTGTAGTTTTAATTTGCATTTCCTGATACTTAGCGATGTGGGGCATCTTTTCATGTGTCTGTTGGCCATCTGTATTTCTTTTATGGAGAACCGTCTGTTCAGTTCCTCTGCCCATTTTTTAATTGGGTTATTTGTTTTTTGTTTGTGGAGGCGTGTGACCTCTTTATATATTCTGGACTTCAAGCCTTTATCGGATGTGTCATTTTCAAATATATTCTCAAATACTGTAGTGTTCCTTTTGTTCTATTGATGGTGTCTCTTGCTGTACAGAAGCTTTTCAGCTTAATATAGTCCCACTTGTTCATTTTTGCTGTTGTTTTCCTTGCTCAGGTGATATGTTCAAGAACAGGTCACTCATGTTTATGTCTAAGAGGTTTTTGCCTATGTTTTTTCCCTAGAGTTTAATGGTTTCATGACTTACATTCAGGTCTTTGATCCATTTTGAATTTACTTTTGTATATGGGGTTAGACAATGGTCCAGTTTCATTCTCCTACATGTAGCTGCCCAGTTTGGCCAGCACCATCTGTTGAAGTGACTGTCATTTCGCCATTGTATGTCCATGGCTCCTTTATCAAATATTAATTGACCATATATGTCTGGGTTACTGTCTGGATTCTCTAGTCTGTTCCATTGGTCTGTGGCTCTGTTCTTGTGTCAGTACCAAATTGTCTTGATTACTATGGCTTTGTAGTAGAGCTTGAAGTTGGGGAGTGAGACCCCCTTACTTTATTCTTCTTTCTCAGGATTGCTTTGGCTCTTCAGGGTCTTTGGTGTTTCCATATGAATTTTTGAATTATTTGTTCCAGTTCATTGAAGAATGTTCCTGGTAGTTTCATAGGGATTGCATCAAATCTGTATATTGCCTTGGGCAGTATGACCATTTTGTTGATATTAATTCTTCCTAGCCATGAGCATGGGATGAGTTTCCTTTCTTAGTGTTCCCTTTGATTTCTCTTAAGAGTGACTTGTAGTTTTCAGAGTATAAGTCTTTCACTTCTTTGGTTAGGTATATGCCTAGGTATTTTATTCTTTTTGATGCAATTGTGAATGGAGTTGTTTTTCTTATTTCTCTGTCTGTTGGTACATTGTTAGTGTATAGGAAAGCCACAGATTTCTGTGTGTTAATTTTGTATCCTGCAACTTTGCTGTATTCTGATATCAGTTCTAATAGTTTTGGGGTGGAGTTTTTAGGGTTTTTTATGTACAGTATCATGTCATCTGCAAATAGTGACAGTTTAACTTCTTCTTTACCATCTGGATTCCTTGTATTTCTTTGTTTTTTCTGATTGCTGTGGCTAGGACCTCCATTACTATGTGAAATAACAGTGGGGAGAGTGGGCATCCTTTTCTTGTTCCTGGTCTCAGAGGAAAAGCTTTCAGCTTCTCGCTGTTCAGTATAATGTTGGCTGTGGGTTAATCATGGAAGGCCTTTATTATGTTTAGGTTCTTGCCCTCCATTCCCATTTTGCTGAGAGTTTTTATCATGAATGGATGTTGAATTTTGTCAAATGCTTTTTCAGCATCTATTTAGATGATCATGTGGTTTTTGTCTTTCTTTTTGTTGATGTGCTGGATGATGTTGTTTGACTTTCGAATGTTGTACCGTCCTTGCATCCCTGGGATGAATCCACTTGGTCGTGGTGTATAATCCTTTTGATATATTTTTGAATTTGGTTTGCTAATATTTTGTTGAGTATTTTTGCATCTACATTCATCAGGGATATTGGTCTGTAGTTTTCTTTTTTGGTGGGTTCTTTGCCTGGTTTTGGTATTAGGGTGATGTTGGCTTCATAGAATGAGTTTGGGAGTATCCCCTCCACCTCTATTTTTTGGAAAACTTTAAGGAGAATTGGTATTATGTCTTCCCTGTCTGTCTGATAAAATTCCAAGGTGAATCCATCTGGCCCGGGATTTTTTTTCTTTGGTTGTTTTTTGGTTACCGCTTCAGTTTTGTTGCTGCTAATTAGTCTGTTTAGATTTTCTGTTTCTTTCTGGGTCAGTCTTGGAAGGTTTTATTTTTCTAGGAAGTTGTCCATTTCTCCTAGGTTTCCCAGCTTGTTAGCATATAGGTTTTCTTAGTACTCTCTAATAATTCTTTGTATTTCTGTGGGGTCCGTCGTGATTTTTCCTTTCTCGTTTCTGATACTGTTGATTTGTGTTGACTCTCTTTTCTTCTTAATAAGTCTGGCTAGAGGCTTATCTATTTTGTTTATATTCTCGAAGAACCAGCTCTTTGTTTCATTGATTTTTGCTATTGTTTTATTCTTCTGAATTTTATTTATTTCTTCTGTGATCTTTATTATGTCCCTCCTTCTGCTGACGTTAGTCCTCATTTGTTCCTCTTTTTCCAATTTCAATAATTGTGACATTAGACCATTCATTTGGGATTGTTCTTCTTTTTTAAAATATGCCTGGATTGCTGTATACTTTCCTCTTAAGACTGCTTTTGCTGTGTCCCACAGAAGTTGGGGCTTAGTGTTGTTGTTGTCATTTGTTTCCATAAATTGCTGGATCTCCATTTTGATTTGGTCTTTGATCCATTGACTATTTAGGAGCGTGTTGTTAAGCCTCCATGTTTTTGTGAGCCTTTTTGTTTTCTTTGTACAGTTTATTTCTAGTTTTATGCCTTTGTGTTCAGAAAAGTTGGTTGGTAGGATTTCAATCTTTTGGAATTTTCTGAGGCTCTTTTTGTATCCTAGTATATGGTCTATTCTGGAGAATGTTCCATGTGCATTTGAGAAGAATGTGTATCCTGTTGCTTTTGGATGTAGAGTTCTATAGACGTCTATTAGGTCCATCTGTTGTAGTGTGTTGTTCAGTGTCTCTGTGTCCTTACTTATTTTCTGTCTGGTGGATCTGTCCTTTGGAGTGAGTGGTGTGTTGAAGTCTCTCAGAATGAATGCATTGCATTCTATATCCTCCATTAGTTCTGTTAGTGTTTGTTTTAGATATGTTGGTGCTCGTGTATTGGGTGCATATATATTTATAATGGTTATATCCTCTTTTTGGATTGAGCCCTTTATCATTATGTAATGTCCTTCTTTGTCTTTTGTTACTTTCTTTATTTTGAAGTCTGTTTTGTCTGATATTAGAATTGCAACACCTGCTTTTTTCTCACTTTAGTTTGCATGAAATATCTTTTTCCATCCCTTGACTTTAAGTCTGTGCATGTCTTTGGGTTTGAGGCGAGTCTCTTGTAAGCAGCAAATGGATGGATCTTGCTTTTTTATCCATTCTATTACTCTGTGACTTTTGATTGGTGCATTCAGTCCATTTACATTTAGGGTGATTATTGAAAGGTATGTACTTATTGCCATTGCACGCTTTAAGTTTGTGGTTACCAAAGGTTCAGGGTTAGTTTCTTTACTATCTTACTAATTTTACTCACTTGTTGAGCTATTATATAAGCGGTCTGATGATTCTTTATTTCTCTCCCTTCTTTTTTTTTTCTTTTGTACATAATTATTTTTTATTGAAGGGTAGTTGACACACTGCATTATATTACATTAGTTTCAGGTGTACAACACATTGTTTCAACATTTATATACATGATAATTCTTAGGTACTAGCTATCACCATTCCAAGTTGTTACCATATTTTGACTATATTCCTTATGCTATTCATTACATCTAGGTTACTTATTTATTTTACACTTGGAAGTGTGTAATTTTTTTATGTTTGTTTGTTTGTTTGTTTGTTTGTTTTGTTTGTTTTTGTGAGGGCCTCTCTGATATTCATTGATCAAATTTTTGTTAACAACAATAAAATTCTGTAAAGGGGAGTCAATGCTTAATGCACAATTATTAATCCACCCCAAGAATAATTTTCCTCAGTCTCTAATCTTCTGAAGCATAAAGAACAAGTTCATGCATGGGGAACAAATTCTTACATAGTGAATAAGTTACATGGTGGACAGTACAAGGGCAGTCACCACAGAAACTTTTGGTTTTGCTTATACATTATGAGCTATAAATGGTCAGTGCAAATATGAATACTCATTTGTTTTTTATACTTGATTTATATGTGGATACCACATTTCTCTCTTTATTATTATTACTTTTAATAAAATGCTGAAGTGGTAGGTAGATGCAAGATAAAGGTAGAAAACATAGTTTAGTGTTGTAAGAGAGCAAATGTATATGATCAGGTGTGTGCCTGTAGACTATGTGTTAATCCAAGCTAGACAAGGGCAATAAAACATCCACGGATGCAGAAGATTTCTCTCAGAACAGGGGGGGTGAGGTTCTAAGCCTCACCTCTGTTGATCCCCAATTTCTCATCTGATGGCCCCCCTGTGACTGTGCCTGTCTTAGGTTGTTTCTCCCTTGAGGAATCTTACCCGTCTCTGGCTAACCAGTCATCTTCTGGAGCCATACAGGGAGATGCAAAGTTGGTAAGTGAGAGAGAAGCCATACTGTTTGAAAAGGTTAGCTTTTTACTTCTTTGCATATTTATACCCTGTGGCTTCTATGTTCAGCATTTGTCTTGAGGTATCTTTAAAACTTGGAAGAATTATGCTACTCGGTAAATTCGATGTGAGGCACGAATTCTATTTAAGGGTTGTAATTAGGAAGGAAGAAGAAAAGCTATAGAAGTAGCAGGTGGAAGAAAACATGGGAAGATTGATTATTTCTTTGACATATCTTCTTGTAGAGTAACTTCAGCATGTATAAGTATTAAACTACTAATTAAATTGCACACACACATTCACATAATAGGAGTATAGTTACATAAAAAAAGCATTCCTGTAATTACCATCCATCAACAGTGAAGCCAAGAAAACCAGTTAGGCACCTTAGGCATTTGTGAAAACTTATCTATGATATGGTGGATATTGTCCAACTGAAGTTGAACAGTCTGAGAGAAATCAGACAAATTAAAACAACCCATTCCTGGGGACTGTTCACATCCCATATGTTCTTTTAACAGTAAATAGACTGTAGTTGTAAGATTTTGGAGTGCTACAATTTGCACTTCTCCTAATTCTTGGTTGAGTTCCAACAGTAGAGATCCAGTCAAATTAGTTGTTTTACTGTATGCACAGGGAAGCTTAGATATCTCCTTCTTCATTCCAATGGCAAATCCAGGAACCTGTGGGATGAATGCAGCTACAGCTGTAGCAGCACCTGGGTCTTTGTTGAGGTTTTTTGATGATCATCTTCTTGTATGAGTCTTCCAGAGAGTGCTGATGTTGGAAGAACTTCTTCATATTGTACCTTAGTTCATTTTCTGGGTTGCCAAATTAGGCTTTGATCCTCTGTGTAAACACAAACAGTCCCTTTGCCTACACTTTGATATGCCCTTTATACCACTGTGTAGAACTCCTCAGAGGTTACCATACAGGAACTGCTTTTTTTTTTTAAGAGAAAGGAATATTATCAGAAAAATGTACCTCCATAGCCGATCATCTGACACCCTTTAAGTTATCAAATTTAAGGATATTTAAAGCATGCATTAATCATTGATTTACAGTTAGTTTGATCATATCAGGGAGTAATCCCCCTTTTCTTTCTTTCTTTCTCTTTTTTTTTTGTTATCATTAATCTACAGTTACATGAAGAATATTATGTTTACTAGGCTCTCCCCTACACCGGGTCCCCCCTATAAACCCCTTTACAGTCACTGTCCATCAGCATAGCAAAATGTTGTAGAATCACTACTTGTCTTCTCTGTGTTATACAGCCCTCCCCTTTTCTCCCACCCCCGCCATTATGCATGCTAATCTTAATGCCCCCCTTCTTCTTCCCTCCCTTATCCCTCCCTTCTCACCCATCCTCCCCAGTCCCTTTCCCTTTGGTTCCTGTTAGTCCATTCTTGGGTTCTGTGATTCCGCTACTGTTTCGTTCCTTCAGTTTTTCCTTTGTTCTTATACTCCACAGATGAGTGAAACCATTTGGTATTTCTCTTTCTCCGCTTGGCTTATTTCACTGAGCATAATACCCTCCAGCTCCATCCATGTTGCTGCAAATGATTGGATTTGCCCTTTTCTTATGGCTGAGTAGTATTCCATTGTGTATATGTACCACATCTTCTTTATCCATTCATCTGTCGATGGACATTTAGGTTGCTTCCAATTCTTGTCTATTGGAAATAGCGCTGCGATAAACATAGGGGTGCATCTGTCTTTCTCAAACTTGATTGCTGTGTTCTTAGGGTAAATTCCTAGGAGTGGAATGCCTGGTTCAAATGGTAAGTCTGTTTTGATCATTTTGATGTACCTCCATACTGCTTTCCACAATGGTTGAAATAGTTTACATTCCCACCATCAGTGTAGGAGGGTTCCTCTTGCTCCACAGACTCGCCAACATTTGTTGTTGTTTGTCTTTTGGATGGCAGCCATCCTTACTGGTGTGAGGTGATAACTCATTGTAGTTTTAGTTTGCATTTCTCTGATACTTAGCGATGCGGAGCATCTTTTCATGTGTCTGTTGGCCATCTATATTCCTTTTTTGGAGACCTATCTGTTCAGTTCTTCTGCCCATTTTTTAACTGGGTTATTTGTTTTATGTTTGTTGAGGTGTGTGAGCTCTTTATATATTCTGGACGTCAAGCCTTTATCGGATATGTCATTTTCAAATATATTATCCCATAATGTAGGGTTCCTTCTTTTTCTATTGATGGTGTCTTTGGCTGTACAGAAGCTTTACAGCTTAATATAGTCCCACTTACTCATTTTTGCTGTTGTTTTCCTTGCACAGGGAGATACGTTCAAGAAGAGGTCACTCATGTTTATGTCTAAGAGGATTTGCCTATGTTTTCTTCCAAGAGTTTAATGGTTTCATGACTTACATTCTGGTCTTTGATCCATTTTGAGTTTACTTTTGTATATGGGGTTAGACAATGGTCCAGTTTCATTCTCCTACATGTAGCTGTCCAGTTTTCCCAGCACCATCTGTTGAAGTGACTGTCATTTCACCATTGTATGTCCATGGCTCCTTTATCAAATATTAATTGACCATATATATCTGGATTAATGTCTGGATTCTCTAGTCTGTTCCATTGGTCTCTGGCTCTGCTCTTGTGTCAGTACCAAATTGTCTTGATTACTATGGCTTTATAGTAGAGCTTGAAGTTGGGAAGTGAGATCCCCCGTACTTTATTCTTCTTTCTCAGGATTGCTTTGGCTATTCGGGGTCTTTGGTATTTCCATATGAATTTTTGGATTATTTGTTCCTGTTCATTGAAGAATGTTCCTGGTAGTTTCATAGGGATTGCATCAAATCTGTATATTGCTTTGGGCAGGATGGCCATTTTGACGATATTAATTCTTCCTAGCAATGAGCATGGGATGAGTTTCCATCTGATAGTGTCCCCTTTAATTTCACTTAAGAGTGACTTGTAGTTTTCAGAGTATAAGTCTTTCACTTCTTTGGTTAGGTTTATTCCTAGGTATTTTATTTTTTTTCATGCAATTGTGAAATTAGTTGTTTTCCTGATTTCTCTTTCTGTTGGTTCATTGTTAGTATGTAGAAAAGCCACAGATTTCTGTGTGTTGATTTTGTATTCTGCAACTTTGCTGCATTCTGATATCAGTTCTAGTAGTTTTGGGGTGCAGTCTTTAGGGTTTTTTATGTACAGTATCATGTCATCTGCAAATAGTGACAGTTTAACTTCTTCTTTACCAATCTGGATTCCTTGCATTTCTTTGTTTTTTCTGATTGCTGTGGCTAGGACCTCCATTACTATGTTAAATAGCAGTGGACAGAGTGGGCATCCCTGTCTAGTTCCCGATCTCAGAGGAAATGCTTTTAGCTTCTCGCTGTTCAATATAATGTTGGCTGTGTATTTATCATAGATGGCCTTTATTATGTTGAGGTACTTGCCCTCTATTCCCATTTTGCTGAGAGTTTTTATCATGAATGGATGTTGAACTTTGTCAAATGCTTTTTCAGCATCTATGGAGATGATCATGTGGTTTTTGTCTTTCTTTTTGTTGATATGGTAGATGATTTTGATGGACTTTCGAATGTTGTTCCATCTTTGCATCCCTGGGATGAATCCCACTTGGTCTTGGTGTATGATCTATTTGATTTATTTTTGAATTTAGTTTGCTAATATTTTGTTGAGTATTTTTGCATCTATGTTCATCAGGGATATTGTTCTGTAGTTTTCTTTTTTGGTGGGTTCTTTGCCTGGTTTTAGTATTAGGGTGATGTTAGCTTCACAGAATGAGTTTGGGAGTATCCCCTTCACCTCCATTTTTTGGAAAACTTTAAGGAGAATGGGATTTATGTCTTCCCTGTATGTTTGATAAAATTCCGAGGTAAATCCATTTGGCCTGGGTGTTTTTTTCTTTGGTAGTTTTTTGATTACTGCTTCAATTTCGTTGCTGGTAATTGGTCTGTTTAGATTTTCTGTTTCTTTCTGGGTCAATCTTGGAAGGTTGTATTTTTCTAGGAAGTTGTCTATTTCTCCTAGGTTTCCCAGCTTGTTAGCATATAGGTTTTCATAGTATTCACTAATAATTCTTGGTATTTCTGTGGTGTCCGTCATGATTTTTCCTTTTTCATTTCTGATACTGTTGATTTGTGTTGACTCGTTTCTTCTTAATAAGTCTGGCTAGAGGCTTATCTATTTTGTTCATTTTCTCGAAGATCCAGCTCTTGTCTTCATTGATTTTTGCTATTGTTTTATTCTTCTCAATTTTATTTATTTCTTCTGTGATCTTTATTATGTCCCTCCTTCTGCTGACCTTAGGTCTCATCTTTTCTTCTTTTTCCAATTTTGATAATTGTGACATTAGACCATTCATTTTGGATTGCTCTTCCTTTTTCAAATATGCTTGTATTGCTATATACTTTCCTCTTAAGACTGCTTTTGCTGTGTCCCACAGAAGTTGGGGCTTAGTGTTGTTGTTGTCATTTGTTTCCATAAATTGCTGGATCTCCATTTTGATTTGGTCTTTGATCCATTGACTATTTAGGAGCGTGTTGTTAAGCCTCCATGTTTTTGTGAGCCTTTTTGTTTTCTTTGTACAGTTTATTTCTAGTTTTATGCCTTTGTGTTCAGAAAAGTTGGTTGGTAGGATTTCAATCTTTTGGAATTTTCTGAGGCTCTTTTTGTATCCTAGTATATGGTCTATTCTGGAGAATGTTCCATGTGCATTTGAGAAGAATGTGTATCCTGTTGCTTTTGGATGTAGAGTTCTATAGACGTCTATTAGGTCCATCTGTTGTAGTGTGTTGTTCAGTGTCTCTGTGTCCTTACTTATTTTCTGTCTGGTGGATCTGTCCTTTGGAGTGAGTGGTGTGTTGAAGTCTCTCAGAATGAATGCATTGCATTCTATATCCTCCATTAGTTCTGTTAGTGTTTGTTTTAGATATGTTGGTGCTCGTGTATTGGGTGCATATATATTTATAATGGTTATATCCTCTTTTTGGATTGAGCCCTTTATCATTATGTAATGTCCTTCTTTGTCTTTTGTTACTTTCTTTATTTTGAAGTCTGTTTTGTCTGATATTAGAATTGCAACACCTGCTTTTTTCTCACTTTAGTTTGCATGAAATATCTTTTTCCATCCCTTGACTTTAAGTCTGTGCATGTCTTTGGGTTTGAGGCGAGTCTCTTGTAAGCAGCAAATGGATGGATCTTGCTTTTTTATCCATTCTATTACTCTGTGACTTTTGATTGGTGCATTCAGTCCATTTACATTTAGGGTGATTATTGAAAGGTATGTACTTATTGCCATTGCACGCTTTAAGTTTGTGGTTACCAAAGGTTCAGGGTTAGTTTCTTTACTATCTTACTAATTTTACTCACTTGTTGAGCTATTATATAAGCGGTCTGATGATTCTTTATTTCTCTCCCTTCTTTTTTTTTTCTTTTGTACATAATTATTTTTTATTGAAGGGTAGTTGACACACTGCATTATATTACATTAGTTTCAGGTGTACAACACATTGTTTCAACATTTATATACATGATAATTCTTAGGTACTAGCTATCACCATTCCAAGTTGTTACCATATTTTGACTATATTCCTTATGCTATTCATTACATCTAGGTTACTTATTTATTTTACACTTGGAAGTGTGTAATTTTTTTATGTTTGTTTGTTTGTTTGTTTGTTTGTTTTGTTTGTTTTTGTGAGGGCCTCTCTGATATTCATTGATCAAATTTTTGTTAACAACAATAAAATTCTGTAAAGGGGAGTCAATGCTTAATGCACAATTATTAATCCACCCCAAGAATAATTTTCCTCAGTCTCTAATCTTCTGAAGCATAAAGAACAAGTTCATGCATGGGGAACAAATTCTTACATAGTGAATAAGTTACATGGTGGACAGTACAAGGGCAGTCACCACAGAAACTTTTGGTTTTGCTTATACATTATGAGCTATAAATGGTCAGTGCAAATATGAATACTCATTTGTTTTTTATACTTGATTTATATGTGGATACCACATTTCTCTCTTTATTATTATTACTTTTAATAAAATGCTGAAGTGGTAGGTAGATGCAAGATAAAGGTAGAAAACATAGTTTAGTGTTGTAAGAGAGCAAATGTATATGATCAGGTGTGTGCCTGTAGACTATGTGTTAATCCAAGCTAGACAAGGGCAATAAAACATCCACGGATGCAGAAGATTTCTCTCAGAACAGGGGGGGTGAGGTTCTAAGCCTCACCTCTGTTGATCCCCAATTTCTCATCTGATGGCCCCCCTGTGACTGTGCCTGTCTTAGGTTGTTTCTCCCTTGAGGAATCTTACCCGTCTCTGGCTAACCAGTCATCTTCTGGAGCCATACAGGGAGATGCAAAGTTGGTAAGTGAGAGAGAAGCCATACTGTTTGAAAAGGTTAGCTTTTTACTTCTTTGCATATTTATACCCTGTGGCTTCTATGTTCAGCATTTGTCTTGAGGTATCTTTAAAACTTGGAAGAATTATGCTACTCGGTAAATTCGATGTGAGGCACGAATTCTATTTAAGGGTTGTAATTAGGAAGGAAGAAGAAAAGCTATAGAAGTAGCAGGTGGAAGAAAACATGGGAAGATTGATTATTTCTTTGACATATCTTCTTGTAGAGTAACTTCAGCATGTATAAGTATTAAACTACTAATTAAATTGCACACACACATTCACATAATAGGAGTATAGTTACATAAAAAAAGCATTCCTGTAATTACCATCCATCAACAGTGAAGCCAAGAAAACCAGTTAGGCACCTTAGGCATTTGTGAAAACTTATCTATGATATGGTGGATATTGTCCAACTGAAGTTGAACAGTCTGAGAGAAATCAGACAAATTAAAACAACCCATTCCTGGGGACTGTTCACATCCCATATGTTCTTTTAACAGTAAATAGACTGTAGTTGTAAGATTTTGGAGTGCTACAATTTGCACTTCTCCTAATTCTTGGTTGAGTTCCAACAGTAGAGATCCAGTCAAATTAGTTGTTTTACTGTATGCACAGGGAAGCTTAGATATCTCCTTCTTCATTCCAATGGCAAATCCAGGAACCTGTGGGATGAATGCAGCTACAGCTGTAGCAGCACCTGGGTCTTTGTTGAGGTTTTTTGATGATCATCTTCTTGTATGAGTCTTCCAGAGAGTGCTGATGTTGGAAGAACTTCTTCATATTGTACCTTAGTTCATTTTCTGGGTTGCCAAATTAGGCTTTGATCCTCTGTGTAAACACAAACAGTCCCTTTGCCTACACTTTGATATGCCCTTTATACCACTGTGTAGAACTCCTCAGAGGTTACCATACAGGAACTGCTTTTTTTTTTTAAGAGAAAGGAATATTATCAGAAAAATGTACCTCCATAGCCGATCATCTGACACCCTTTAAGTTATCAAATTTAAGGATATTTAAAGCATGCATTAATCATTGATTTACAGTTAGTTTGATCATATCAGGGAGTAATCCCCCTTTTCTTTCTTTCTTTCTCTTTTTTTTTTGTTATCATTAATCTACAGTTACATGAAGAATATTATGTTTACTAGGCTCTCCCCTACACCGGGTCCCCCCTATAAACCCCTTTACAGTCACTGTCCATCAGCATAGCAAAATGTTGTAGAATCACTACTTGTCTTCTCTGTGTTATACAGCCCTCCCCTTTTCTCCCACCCCCGCCATTATGCATGCTAATCTTAATGCCCCCCTTCTTCTTCCCTCCCTTATCCCTCCCTTCTCACCCATCCTCCCCAGTCCCTTTCCCTTTGGTTCCTGTTAGTCCATTCTTGGGTTCTGTGATTCCGCTACTGTTTCGTTCCTTCAGTTTTTCCTTTGTTCTTATACTCCACAGATGAGTGAAACCATTTGGTATTTCTCTTTCTCCGCTTGGCTTATTTCACTGAGCATAATACCCTCCAGCTCCATCCATGTTGCTGCAAATGATTGGATTTGCCCTTTTCTTATGGCTGAGTAGTATTCCATTGTGTATATGTACCACATCTTCTTTATCCATTCATCTGTCGATGGACATTTAGGTTGCTTCCAATTCTTGTCTATTGGAAATAGCGCTGCGATAAACATAGGGGTGCATCTGTCTTTCTCAAACTTGATTGCTGTGTTCTTAGGGTAAATTCCTAGGAGTGGAATGCCTGGTTCAAATGGTAAGTCTGTTTTGATCATTTTGATGTACCTCCATACTGCTTTCCACAATGGTTGAAATAGTTTACATTCCCACCATCAGTGTAGGAGGGTTCCTCTTGCTCCACAGACTCGCCAACATTTGTTGTTGTTTGTCTTTTGGATGGCAGCCATCCTTACTGGTGTGAGGTGATAACTCATTGTAGTTTTAGTTTGCATTTCTCTGATACTTAGCGATGCGGAGCATCTTTTCATGTGTCTGTTGGCCATCTATATTCCTTTTTTGGAGACCTATCTGTTCAGTTCTTCTGCCCATTTTTTAACTGGGTTATTTGTTTTATGTTTGTTGAGGTGTGTGAGCTCTTTATATATTCTGGACGTCAAGCCTTTATCGGATATGTCATTTTCAAATATATTATCCCATAATGTAGGGTTCCTTCTTTTTCTATTGATGGTGTCTTTGGCTGTACAGAAGCTTTACAGCTTAATATAGTCCCACTTACTCATTTTTGCTGTTGTTTTCCTTGCACAGGGAGATACGTTCAAGAAGAGGTCACTCATGTTTATGTCTAAGAGGATTTGCCTATGTTTTCTTCCAAGAGTTTAATGGTTTCATGACTTACATTCTGGTCTTTGATCCATTTTGAGTTTACTTTTGTATATGGGGTTAGACAATGGTCCAGTTTCATTCTCCTACATGTAGCTGTCCAGTTTTCCCAGCACCATCTGTTGAAGTGACTGTCATTTCACCATTGTATGTCCATGGCTCCTTTATCAAATATTAATTGACCATATATATCTGGATTAATGTCTGGATTCTCTAGTCTGTTCCATTGGTCTCTGGCTCTGCTCTTGTGTCAGTACCAAATTGTCTTGATTACTATGGCTTTATAGTAGAGCTTGAAGTTGGGAAGTGAGATCCCCCGTACTTTATTCTTCTTTCTCAGGATTGCTTTGGCTATTCGGGGTCTTTGGTATTTCCATATGAATTTTTGGATTATTTGTTCCTGTTCATTGAAGAATGTTCCTGGTAGTTTCATAGGGATTGCATCAAATCTGTATATTGCTTTGGGCAGGATGGCCATTTTGACGATATTAATTCTTCCTAGCAATGAGCATGGGATGAGTTTCCATCTGATAGTGTCCCCTTTAATTTCACTTAAGAGTGACTTGTAGTTTTCAGAGTATAAGTCTTTCACTTCTTTGGTTAGGTTTATTCCTAGGTATTTTATTTTTTTTCATGCAATTGTGAAATTAGTTGTTTTCCTGATTTCTCTTTCTGTTGGTTCATTGTTAGTATGTAGAAAAGCCACAGATTTCTGTGTGTTGATTTTGTATTCTGCAACTTTGCTGCATTCTGATATCAGTTCTAGTAGTTTTGGGGTGCAGTCTTTAGGGTTTTTTATGTACAGTATCATGTCATCTGCAAATAGTGACAGTTTAACTTCTTCTTTACCAATCTGGATTCCTTGCATTTCTTTGTTTTTTCTGATTGCTGTGGCTAGGACCTCCATTACTATGTTAAATAGCAGTGGACAGAGTGGGCATCCCTGTCTAGTTCCCGATCTCAGAGGAAATGCTTTTAGCTTCTCGCTGTTCAATATAATGTTGGCTGTGTATTTATCATAGATGGCCTTTATTATGTTGAGGTACTTGCCCTCTATTCCCATTTTGCTGAGAGTTTTTATCATGAATGGATGTTGAACTTTGTCAAATGCTTTTTCAGCATCTATGGAGATGATCATGTGGTTTTTGTCTTTCTTTTTGTTGATATGGTAGATGATTTTGATGGACTTTCGAATGTTGTTCCATCTTTGCATCCCTGGGATGAATCCCACTTGGTCTTGGTGTATGATCTATTTGATTTATTTTTGAATTTAGTTTGCTAATATTTTGTTGAGTATTTTTGCATCTATGTTCATCAGGGATATTGTTCTGTAGTTTTCTTTTTTGGTGGGTTCTTTGCCTGGTTTTAGTATTAGGGTGATGTTAGCTTCACAGAATGAGTTTGGGAGTATCCCCTTCACCTCCATTTTTTGGAAAACTTTAAGGAGAATGGGATTTATGTCTTCCCTGTATGTTTGATAAAATTCCGAGGTAAATCCATTTGGCCTGGGTGTTTTTTTCTTTGGTAGTTTTTTGATTACTGCTTCAATTTCGTTGCTGGTAATTGGTCTGTTTAGATTTTCTGTTTCTTTCTGGGTCAATCTTGGAAGGTTGTATTTTTCTAGGAAGTTGTCTATTTCTCCTAGGTTTCCCAGCTTGTTAGCATATAGGTTTTCATAGTATTCACTAATAATTCTTGGTATTTCTGTGGTGTCCGTCATGATTTTTCCTTTTTCATTTCTGATACTGTTGATTTGTGTTGACTCGTTTCTTCTTAATAAGTCTGGCTAGAGGCTTATCTATTTTGTTCATTTTCTCGAAGATCCAGCTCTTGTCTTCATTGATTTTTGCTATTGTTTTATTCTTCTCAATTTTATTTATTTCTTCTGTGATCTTTATTATGTCCCTCCTTCTGCTGACCTTAGGTCTCATCTTTTCTTCTTTTTCCAATTTTGATAATTGTGACATTAGACCATTCATTTTGGATTGCTCTTCCTTTTTCAAATATGCTTGTATTGCTATATACTTTCCTCTTAAGACTGCTTTTGCTGTGTCCCACAGAAGTTGGGGCTTAGTTTTGTTGTTGTCATTTGTTTCCATATATTGCTGGATCTCCATTTTGATTTGGTCATTGATCCATTGATTATTTAGGAGCGTGTTGTTTAGCCTCCATGTGTTTGTGAGCCTCTTTGTTTTCTTTGTACAGTTTATTTCTAGTTTTATGCCTTTGTGGTCTGAAAAGTTGGTTGGTAGGATTTCAATCTTTTGGAATTTTCTGAGGCTCTTTTTGTATCCTTGTATGTGGTCTATTCTGGAGAATGTTCCATGGGCACTTGCGAAGAAAGTATATCCTGTTGCTTTTGGGTGTAGAGTTCTGTAGATGTCTATTAGGTCCATCTGCTCTACTGTGTTTTTCAGTGCTTCCATGAACTTACTTATTTTCTGCCACATGGATCTATCCTTTGGGATGAGTGGTGTGTTTAAGTCTCCTAAAATGAATGCATTGCAGTCTATTTCTCCCTTTAGTTCTGTTAGTATTTGTTTCACATATGCTGGTGCTCCTGTGTTGGGTGCATATATATTTAGAATGGTTATATCCTCTTGTTGGACTGAACCCTTATTCATTATGTTGTGTCCCTTATCTCTTGTTACTTTCATTGTTTTGAAGTCTACTTTGTCTGATATTAGTACTGCAACCCCTCTTTCTTCTCACTGTTGTTTGCTTGAAATATGTTTTTCCATCACTTGACTTTTAGTCTGTACATGTCTTTGGGTTTGAGGTAAGTTTCTTGTAAGCCGCATATAGATGGGTCATGTTTTTTAATCCATTCTATTACTCTGTGTCTTTTGATTGGTGCATTCAGCCCATTAACATTTAGGGTGACTATTGAAAGATATGTACTTATTGCCACTGCAGGCTTTAAATTCGTGGTTACCAAAGGTTCAAGGTTAGCCTCTTTAGTATCTTACTGCCTAACTTAGGTCGCTTATTTAGCTGTTATATACACTATCTGGAGATTCTTTTCTTCTTTCCCTTCTTATTCCTCCTCCTCGATTCTTCATATGTTGGGTGTTTTGTGCTGTGCCGTTTCTAGAAGTGCCTCCATCTAGAGCAGTCCCTGTAAGATGTTCTGTAGAGGTGGTTTGTGGAAAGCAAATTCCCTCAGCTTTTGTTTGTCTGGGAATTGTTTAATCCCACCGTCATATTTGAATGATAGTCGTGCTGGTTCAAGGCCCTTCTGTTTCATTCTGTTAAATATATCATGCCATTCTCTTCTGGCCTGTAGGATTTCTGTCGAGAAATCTGATGTTAGCCAGATGGGTTTTCCTTTATAGGTGACCTTTTTCTCTCTAGCTGCCTTTAAAACTCTTTCCTTTTCCTTGATCTTTGCCATTTTAATTATTATGTAATTGGTGTTGTCCTTCTTGGATCCTTTCTGTTGGGGGTTCTGTGTACTTCCGTGGTCTGTTCGATTATTTCCTCTCCCAGTTTGGGAAATTTTTCAGCAATTATTTCTTCTAAGATACTTTCCATCTCTTTTCCTCTCTCTTCTTCTTCTGGAACCCCTATAATATGGATATTGTTCCTTTTAGATCAGTCACACAGTTCTCTTAATATTGTTTCATTCCTGGAGGTCCTTTTGTCTCTCTCTATGTCAGCTTCTATGCGTTCCTGTTCTCTGGTTTCAATTCCATCAATGGCCTCTTGCATCCTATCCATTCTGCTTATAAACCCTTCCAGAGTTTGTTTCATTTCTGCAATCTCCTTTCTGGCATCTGTGATCTCCCTCTGGACTTCATCCCATTTCTCTTGTGTATTTCTCTGCATCTCTGTCAGCATGTTTATGATTCTTATTGTGAATTCTTTTTCAGGAAAACTGGTTAGGTCTGTCTCCTTCTCTGGTGTTGTCTCTGTGATCTTTGTCTGCCTGTAGTTTTGCCTTTTCATGGTGATAGGAATAGTTTGCAGAGCTGGGACGAGTGACGACTGGAAGAACTTCCTTTCTTGTTGGTTTGTGGCCCTCCTCTCCTGAGAGAACAGCGACTTCTAGTGGCTTGTGCTGCACAGCTGTGCGCAGACAGGGTTTCTGCTTCCTGCCCGGCTGCTATGGAGTTTAGCTCCGCTGTTGCTGAGGGCGTGGCCTGGCTAGGGCAAATACTCCAAAGTGGTGGAGTCGTGTTGGAGCGGGAGTGGCTGGGAGGCTATTTATCTCCATAAGGGTCTTCCCTCTTCCCTGCAGCCCAGGGGTTAGGGTGCCCAGAGATCCCCGGATTCCCTACCTCTGGATTAAGTGTCCCGCCCTGCCCCTTTAAGACTTCGAAAAAGCACAAACCAAAACAAAACAACGACCATCAAAAAAAAAAAAAATAGAAAATTTTTTAATTAAAAAAAAAATTTTTTTAATTAGAAAATAGGTGGCCACTCGTTTTCCTTTATTCTCCGGTGCCTGCCTCAGTCATCTGCTCACTGGTCTTGCTGCCCTGTTTCCCTAGTGTTGGGGTCCCTATCCCTTTAAGACTTCCAAAAAGCGCTCGCCAAAACAAAACAGAAAAAAAAAGAAAATGTGTGCTCGCTTTTCTGCTGTCCTCCAGCGCCAGGCCACCGGTGCCCGCTCACTGTTCTTGCTTCCCTGTTTCCCTAGCATTGGGGTCTCTATCCCTTTAAGACTTCCAAAAAGCGCTCGCCAAAACAAAACAGCAAAAAAAAAAAAAATTGTTCATGCGCTTTTCTTATGTCCTCCGGCGCCCGGCCTCCGGTGCCCACTCACTGTTCTTGCTGCCCTGTTTTCCTAGTATCCATGGCCCTGCACTCTGGCCCGGATGGCTGGGGCTGGGTGCTCGGCAGTCCTGGGCTCCGTCTCCCTCCCGCTCTGCCTGCTCTTCTCCCGCCGGGAGCTGGGGGGAGGGGCGCTCGGTTCCCGCGGGGCCGGGGCTTGTATCTTACCCCCTTCGCGAGGTGCTGGGTTCTCTCAGGTGCGGATGTGGTCTGGATATTGTCCTGTGTCCTCTGGTCTTTATTCTAGGAAGGGGTGTCTTTGTTATATTTTCATAGATATATATGGTTTTGGGAGGAGAATTCCGCTGCTCTACTCACGCCGTCATCTTCCACCGTCCTGGTATTTTATTCTTTTTGAGGCAATTGTGAATGGAGTTGATTAGTTGATTTCTCTTCCTGTTGGTTCATTGTTAGTGTATAGGAAAGCCACAGATTTCTGTGTGTTAATTTTGTATCCTGCAACTTTGCTGTATTCCGATATCAGTTCTAGTAGTTTTGGGTTAGAGTCTTTATGGTTTTTAATGTACAGTATCATGTCATCTGCAAATAGTGACAGTTTAACTTCTTCTTTACCAATCTGGATTCTTTGTATTTTTTTTGTTTTGTCTGATTGCCATGGCTAGGACCTCCATTTCTATGTGAAATAACAGTGGGGAGAGTGGGCATCCTTGTCTTGTTACCGGTCTCAGAGGAAAAGCATTCAGCTTCTCGCTGTTCAGTATAATGTTGGCTGTGGGTTAATCATAGAAGGCCTTTATTATGTTGAGTTTCTTGCCATCTATTCCCATTTTGCTGAGAGTTTTTATCATGAATGGGTATTGAATTTTGTCAAATGCTTTTTCAGCATATATGGAGATAATCATGTGGTTTTTGTCTTTCTTTTAGTTGATGTGGTGGATGATGTTGATGGACTTTCAAATGTTGTACCATCCTTGCATCCCTGGGATGAATCCCACTTGGTCATGGTGTATGATCCTTTTGATGTATTTTTGAATTCGGTTTGCTAATATTTTGTTGAGTATTTTTGCATCTACGTTCATCAGGGATATTGGTCTGTAGTTTTCTTTTTTGGTGGGGTCTTTGCCTGGTTTTGGTATTAGGGTGATGTTGGCTTCATAGAATGAGTTGAGTATCCCCTCCTCTTCTATTTTTTGGAAAACTTTAAGGAGAATGGGTATTATGTCTTCCCTGTATGTCTGAAAAAATTCCCAAGTGAATCCATCTGGTCCGGGGGTTTTGTTCTTTGTTAGTTTCTTGATTACTGCTTCAATTTCGTTGCTGATGATAGGTCTATTTAGATTTTCTGTTTCTTTCTGGGTCAGTCTTGGAAGGTTGTATTTTTCTAGGAAGTTGTCCATTTCTCCTAGGTTACCCAGCTTGTTACCATATAGGTTTTCATAGTACTCTCTAATAATTCTTTGTATTTCTGTGGGGTCCTTTGTGATTTTTCTTTATCGTTTCTGATTCTGCTGATTTGTGTTGACTCTCTTTTCCTCTTAATAAGTTTGGCTAGAGGGTTATCTATTTTGTTTATTTTCTTGAAGAACCAGCTCTTGGATTCATTGATTTTTGCTATTGTTTTATTCTTCTCAATTTTATTTATTTCTTCTCTGATCTTTATTACGTCCCTCCTTCTGCTGACCTTAGGTCTCATCTTTTATTCTTTTTCCAATTTCGATAATTGTGACATTAGACCATTCATTTGGGATTGCTCTTCCTTTTTCAAATATGCTTGTATTGCTTTATACTTTAATCTTAAGACTGCTTTTGCTGTGTTCCACAGAAGTTGGGGCTTAGTTTTGTTGTCATTTGTTTCCATATATTGTTGGATCTCCATTTTGATTTGGTCATTGATCCATTGATTATTTAGGAGTGTGTTGTTAAGCCTCTATGTGTTTGTGAGCCTTTTTGCTTTCTTTGTACAGTTTGTTTCTAGTTTTATGCCTTTGTGGTCTGAAAAGTTGGTTGGTAGGATTTCAGTCTTTTGGAATTTACTGAGGCTCTTTTAGTGGCCTAGTATGTGGTCTATTCTGGAGAGTGTTCCATGTGCACTTGAGAAGAATGTGTATCCTCTTGCTTTTGGATGTAGAGTTCTGTAGATGTCTATTAGTTCCATCTGTTTAGTTTGTTGTTCAGTGCTTCTGTGTCCTTACTTATTTTCTGTCTGGTGGATCTGTCCTTTGGAGTGAGTGGTGTGTTGAAGTCTCCTAGAATGAATGCATTGCATTCTATTTTCTCCTTTAGTTCTGTTAATATTTGTTTCAGATATGTTGGTGCTCCTGTACTGGGTGCATATATATTTATAATGGTTATACCCTCTTTTTGGACTGAGACTTTTATCATTACATAATGTCCTTCTTTGTCTTTTGTTACTTTCTTTATTTTGAAGTCTGTTTTGTCTGATACCAGAATTGCAACACCTGATTTCTTCTCTTTGTTGTTTGCATGAAATATCTTTTTACATCCCTTTACTTAAGGCTGTGCATGTCTTTGGGTTTGAGGTGAGTCTCTTTTAAACAGCATATGAATGGATCTTTCGTTTTTATCCATTCTATTACTCTGTGTCTTTTGATTTGTGCATTCCGTCCATTTACATTTAGGGTGATTATTGAAAGGTATGAACTTATTGCCATTGCAGGCTTTAAGTTTATGGTTACCAAAGGTTCAGGGTTAGCTTCTTTACTATCTTATAGTCTAACTTAACTCACTTGTTGTGCTGTTATATACGCGGTCTGATGAATCTTTATTTCTCTCCCTACTTATTCCGCCTCCTCCCTGCTTCATATGTTTTGTGTTTTGTTCTGTGCTCTTTTTAGGAGTGCTCCCATCTAGAGCAATCCCTGTTGGATGCCCTGTAGAGGTGGTTTGTGGGAGGCAAATTCCCTCAACTTTTGCTTGTCTGGGAATTGTTTAATCCCTCCTTCATATTTAAATGATATTCGTGCTGGATACAGTAGTCTTGTTTCGAGGCCCTTCTGTTTCATTGCATTAAGTATATCATGCCATTCTCTTCTGGCCTGTAGGGTTTCTGTTGAGAAGTCTGATGATAGCCTGATGGGTTTTCCTTTGTAGGTAACCTTTTTTTTCTTTCTGGCTGCCTTTAATACTTTGTCCTAGTCTTTGATCTTTGCCATTTGAATTATTATGTGTCTTGGTGTTGCCCTCCTTGTATCCCTGTCATGGGAGTTCTGTGTACCTCTGTAGTCTGAGAGGCCATTTCTTCCCCTAGTTTGGGGAAGTTTTTGGCAATTATTTTTTCAAAGACATTTTCTATCCCTTTTTCTCTCTCTACTTCTTCTGGTATACCTCTAATTCGTATATTTTTCCTTTTCATTGGTCACTCATCTCTCTTAAAATTCTTTCATTCCTGGAGATCCTTTTATCTCTCTCTGCATCAGCTTCTCTGCCTTCCTGTTCTCTGTTTTCTAGTCCATTAATGGTCTCTTGCATCTCGTCCATTCTGTTTTGAAGTCCTTCCAGAGCTTGTTTTATTTCTGTATTCTCCTTCCTTAGTTCTTGCATATTTCTCTGCAAGTCCATCAGCATGTTTATGATTTTTGTTTTGAATTCTTTTTCAGGAAGACTGGCTAAATCTATCTCCCCAGGTTCCTTCTCAGGGGAAGATGTAGCACATGCCGAAGCTGTCTGGGTTAGTCTTGTCTGGATCATATTTTTTTGCCTTTTCATGTTGACAGGTGCTATTGACTGTCACCTTGGAGGGCCAGACTTTTCACTTGCTACTGGCCTTTCTTTACTGGGACAACTGCGTCCCCTAGTGGCTTGTGTTGGGTAATTGCGTGTAGACTGGGTCTTTGTGTCTTGCCTGGCTGTTATGTAGGAAGCTCCCTTTCTGAGGGCGTGGCCAGCCTTAGGCCGCTTCTCTGCTTTCGCCACGCCCGTAGGGGTAATGGAAGGGGTGCTGTTTGGCTGTTTACCTCTGTTAGGGGTTTCATCTCAGAGCTGTTGCCCAGGGGGTTAGTTCACCCAGTTTTCCCTGTAATTTCCAGCTGCTTGGCTGTGACCTGTGCTGTTTCCGTCCAGCTGTTGCGTCCCTGTCCTTTTAAGACTTTCAAAAAGCACTCGCTTTTCTTTGTCACAGGGGCATCAGCTTCGGAACCCACTCTGAGGTCTTGCTGCCCTGTTTCCATAGTTTCCAGCCCTCCATGCATGCACTGTGTCTGCGCTCTGGTGCGGATGGCTGGGGCTGGGTGTTTAGCAGTCCTGGGCTCCCTCTCCCTCCCCGCTCCAACTCCTCTCCTCCCGCCGGGTGCTGGGGGGAGGCGTGCTTGGGTGTCGCCAGGCCTGGGCTTGAATCTTACCCCTTTCACCAGGCACTGGGCTCTCGCACGTGTGGATGTAGTCTGGCTGTTATCCTTTGTCTTCTGGTCTCTCTTTTAGGATTAGTTGTATTTGTTGTATTTTCAAAAATATATATGTTTTTGGGAGGAGATTCCCACTGTCCTACTCACGCCGCCATGTTGGCTCCACCTCCCAGCATATAGGTTTTCATAGTAGTCTCTAATAATTCTTTGTATTTCTGTTGAGTCCATAGGGTTATTTCTTTTCTCTTTTCTGATTCTGTTGATGTGTGTTGATTCTCTTTTTCTCTTAATAAGTCTGGCTAGAGGCTTAACTATTTTGTTTATTTTATCAAAGAATCAGCTCTTGGTTTCATTGATATTTTTCTATTGTGTTATTCTTCTCAATTTTATTTATTTCTTCTCTGATCTTTATTATGTCCCTCCTTCTGCTAACTTTAGTCCTCGATGTTCTTCTTTTTCCAATTCTGATAATAGTGACATTAGACTATTCATTTGGGATTGTTCTTCCTTCTTTAAATATGCCGGGATTGCTATATACTTTCCTCTTAAGACTGCTTTTGCTGCTTCCCACAGAAGTTGGGGCTTTGTGTTGTTGTTGTCATTTATTTCCATATATTGCTGAATCTCCATTTTAATTTGGTTGTTAATCCATTGACTATTAAGGAGGGTGTTGTTAAGCCTCCATGAGTTTGTGAGCCTTTTTGCTTTCTTTGTACAATTTATTTCTAGTTTTATACCTTTGTGATCTGAAAAGTTGGTTGGTATGATTTCAATATTTAGGAATTTACTGAGGCTCCTTTGATGGAAAAAATATCATGAGCATCTTCATAGCCAGGAATCCCAGTGAGGTAGAATGAAGCAGACTGTCTAACTCTTGAATTAGAGGCCGTGGTGAGGCTGTCCCAACAAGCCATTTTCCAATCATAAAAATGTGGACTCATAGAAGGAAGAAAAACAAAACATTAAAATAGTTAGCAACTTATATTTCTCTATTAGGTCTTTTCTTGATTCCTATTGCTATGTAGGAACATTATACAGTTTGCAAAATCATTTTGAAAAATTATCCATAGTCAACACTCTTTTTCAATATAATACAGTTTAATCCTTAAAAAGGTTTTGGTTATTATGTTGTTATCTGTCAATCTTTTACTCTATTGATTCTGGATTTTGAGTTATTCATAGGATACTCTTATCACCCTTAAATTCTTAATATGTTCTTCTATGCATGCTACTAGTTTTTTGATAAGCCAGTTTTCATCCCATTATAAATAGTTTCTGTTTCTTTTCTTCTTTCAGAAGCACCATTGACATGTTCTTAAGACATTCTCTTTACTCACTACTGTAGATAGGTGTAGATTATGGAGTCTTTATTCTCTGGAAAAATCATCCTTAAATCAGTGTCCAATGGAATTGAGACTGGAATCTGTATAGCAGACTGGTCAACACTATTCAATTAATGTAACACATGTTGTTGAAGTTCTATACCCAAAGTTTCTTACTTTGGCTGACTGGCTTTCAGTTTCCTAGGGATGAATACTTCTTCTGAGCATGAAAACAACTGGATGTACAAAGGTCAGGGAAATTTGGAAAGATTAGAAAATGACATTTCTGAATTATTATATACATTTGGAATAAGGAATACAGGGAATCAGGCTATTGGTAAGTTATATAATAATTTTTAATTTCTAAATGTTTAATGTAAATCAGTTGTTTTTCTGAGAACATTTCATGTATTTGCTCAAATAAATTTTAACCCCAATTAATATACAGAATTTAAGTAACTAGTCTCACATTAAATAGCTGGTAAGTGAGAGACCTTCTCTGTACCTTAGACATTCAGTCCAGAGCTCTCAATTAATGGCGGTGATGAACTGTCCTACTGATGTGATAGGAGAGATTAGGTGGGAATTATTCTCTACATAATATTAGAAAGTGTTACAATTTTTAATTAATAATCAATAATCAATGATTTGATTATGGATGCTGGTTGAAAATCTGCCTTTTAAAAATTCCATACAGAAGCTCGTCCAAATCTAAGCCTTTCTCTACCCAATTAGCCCTCCTGCCATGTATTTACTCTCAATATATGAGCTCTTACCTCAGGGAAAATTATCACCACCTGAGAAAACTCTATCAGTCTTTCCCTGTCCTACCATTACGTTGACGTATCTTCTTTGAGCTAATGGACTTTTACATACTTTCCTTTTTGTTGTCCTAAAATCAACATGTGTCATTTTGTCTGTATTTCTGAGTCCACCGGTATTCTCATATTTCTCATGTACTTTAGCATTTCTTGTTTCCATTTGCTCTATACTCTTACACAATCTAAATACTTTTCCCAGTAGAAAATGAGGGGACAGATTATGCAGAGAAAATGTCTACAGTAAAATGAATAAAATGTATAATCACTTAAAATAAATCCTGTCTTCACTTGCAATTGGGAAATTAAAAATTAAAATGGAATATGATACAAAAACTTTATAATACTTTCAACAAAATATATCAATATTGAAAATAAGTTTTAGTAAAATTTGGGTTAAAGGGCATCCTTATGCACAATTGGTAGGAATGTGAGTTGTTTCAAATGTACAGGAAATCTGTGTAGTAAGCATAATTCCTAAAAATAATATTTTTGGTAGAGCATATTAAGTACTTGCCATCCTGTGGAATGATTTTCTATGTACATGTGGAAGAATATACAGTGTTTCTTACAGTAAAACTGCTTGTAATAGAAAAAAATCAGTGGTATTCAGAATTTCCTCAATGAATTAAGAGTTAAGTTTAATAAATGTGTGGAATAATTATATCATGAAATACACAGCATTACCTAAAGCAAATAAAGTATATCTACATAACTGAAATAAAAGATACACAAAATTTAAAAAATGAAGCACAATTGAAGTTTTTCATTCATATAGAAACATGTATGTATATGTGTTTATGTATATAAATATATATAATATACATATTAGATTAATGCTACAGTACAATTTTTCTATAAACATATAAAATATAGGCACATTTATATCGAGAATTATATAAACACAGAAAGCACAATCTAGAATGATACGTACCTGAATTAAATGGATGATGTATGTAAAGGAGTATAGATGGGATATAATTTATCTGTATCACTAATTTATCTATATCTGTTAACAGTATTAACCTGCACAATGTATTCATGTGTTAACTGTACAGCTTAACGTAGATAAATAAATAATGCACAGTAACAGTTGTATTCATCAAAAAAAATATAAATCAAGAAATTACAAATGACATGAGCCCTTTCATGTCTTGTAAAATAATAAGGAATTCTCACTTCTTGAAATACCTTTCCCATATCTCTGTATAGAGAACTGGTCATTCAATGCATGAAGGGGAGAACCCTGTTCCTTTGTTCTTCATGGTGTCACCTCACACATCAACAGCTTCAGTAAGTTTTGGTTAAATCGTAGACTATTCATGCATTAGCTCCTCTGAGATTATTTTTCAGGGTACTTAGAACCATAATTAACACTCCTCATCAGCGTCTCTATGATATGCACACTTACCTGTCTTCTATCACTTGTCATATTGTATATTTCTCTGCATATCTTTCTCCGTTATTTTATTGCACATTGTTCCGTGGCACAGACATAGCCCTTCATATAGTTGCTGTTGTTCCAATTAGTGAATGAAGAGAAAAGAGAAACAAAAGAGAAAGTAAAAGAATGGTACTATTTTTCTGGTAAGTAATTTCAGTATAAATTTATGATAAGTAGTAATCAATATAAATTTATTACGGCTCAAACTGATTGTCAAACACTGCAGTGCATTAACAGTTTCCTGATTATAGTATTAAATCTTTCAGATATATCCAGGGATCAACCTCCAATAAAACTGAATTCTGTAAAAGTTTCATTCCTTATTTGACTACAGGATGGAGAAAAAAGAGTGAATAGAGGAAAACCTCGCATCTGCTTTCTAGGAAGAATAAAATAATGGCCTATAAAGTTTTCTTGCTAAATCCTACATCTTCTACCCATTTCTTTACAAAAACAAATAAACAAACAAACATGCACTGAGCACCTTGTGGGACTATGTCTGTTGCATTGTAGGCATCTCATTTGATACTTTAGGATGTTTGAGGGTAGCGATCATGCCATGATACAGGTGAGAAAACAAGCTAAGACTGTTCACTTGCATAAAATAATTCTACTATGAATTCATTGTACTGAACCTAAGTACAATCACAAAGTTTATAACCTTCCTATTAGCTCTTTGGAGATCATTACTACACAGAGTTGTTAAATGGTAAATGGCCTAATGCATTTTTGAGACTGCTTTGAACAGTAGAGAACATGGCTTTAATATAGATTTCTAAGGTTTGTTCAGAATATTACGCTGATACATCTACACTTGCATCCTTTCCTTCATCAACTTTCCTCTGATGGACTGAACCTAGCAGAGAAGCCCATGTACACATTTCTTAAGGAAACTTGCAGCCTGGCCCCAACCTTCAGTAGAGATGCTATTGCTTGTAAGGCAGAGGCAGTCCTTTCAGTGGCCACAATTCCAGATGAGTTCAGTTGCCTCAAGAAATCCCCCACAAGCCCCTTTTAGACTGTTTTAGACTGTTCTGACTAGATTCCAAAATCTTCCATTTGGCTACTGTCCACCTAGCTAGGCCATTACACAAATGAGAGCGGCTGCCCACTACCTCCCCTCAAAGGGGCTCTGTGGGGGTCAGGATGAGTGCCCACCTCACCAAGGAAGCTTCCGTTCTCCTGTGACTCAGCTTTTCCGTATGAGCTCAGGCAGAGACATGTTTCCTAATATAAGGATTCCATGGGTACAATGCGGATGGCCTCTCTGAGGCGTCAGGTAAAGAAGCCATCGGGAGTTGGAGATTTGAGTTAGAAACTCAGGTTCTCAGTCATTAGAATTAACATTTTAATAACAAGAGAATCCAGAGCACAGGGTAAGAGGAGCTGAGCCTCTCTCAGCCGTCTAAGGAGCCTTCTCTCAGCAGGATTGCTTGAGTCTCAGAATTGTTCATTCTTCATGAAACCATTAAACTCTTGGAAGAAAACATACGCAAAAACCTCTTAGACATAAACATGAGTCACCTCTTCTTGAAAATATCTCCCCGGGCAAGGAAAACAACAGCAAAAATGAGTAAGTGCGACTATATTAAGCTGAAAAGCTCCTGTACAGCAAAAGACACCATCAATTAAACAAAAAGGATCCCTACAGTATGGGAGAATATTTTTGAAAATTACACATCCGATAAAGGCTTGATGTCCAGAATATATATAGAGCTCACACGGCTCAAAAAAAAAACAAACAAATAACCCAATTAAAAAATGGGCAGAGGAACAGAACAGACAGTTCTCCAAAAAAGAAATACAGATGGCCAACAGACACATTAAAAGATGCTCCACATCGCTAATTATCAGAGAAATGCAAATTAAAACCACAATGAGGTATCACCTCACATCAGTAAGGATGGCTGCCATCCAAAAGACAAACAACAACAAATGTTGGCGGAGCTGTGGAGAAAGGGGAACTCTCCTACACTGCTGGTGGGAATGTAAATTAGTTCAACCATGGTGGAAAGCAGTATGGAGGTACATCAAAATGCTCAAAACAGACTTACCATTTGATCCAGGAATTGCACTCTTAGGAATTTACCCTAAGAATGCAGCAATCAAGTATGAGAAAGATCAGTGCACCCCTATGTTTATCGCAGCACTATTTACAATAGCCAAGAATTGGAAGAAACCTAAATGTCCATCGATAGATGAATGGATAAAGAAGATGTGGTACATATAAACAATGGAATACTACTCAGCCATAAGAAAAGGGCAAATCCAACCATTTGCAGCAACATGGATGGAGCTGGAGGGTATTATGCTCAGTGAAACAAGCCAAGCAGAGAAAGAGAAATACCAAATGATTTCACTCATCTGTGGAATATAAGAACAAAGGAAAAACTGAAGGAACAAAACAGCAACAGAATCACAGAACTCAAGAATGGACTAACAGGTACCAAAGGGAAAGGGACTGGGGAGGATGGGTGGGTAGGGAGGGATAAGGGGGGGCAGAAAAAGAGGGGTATTATGATTAGCATCCATAGTGGGGTGGGAGAAAGGGGAGGGCTGTACAACACAGAGAAGACAAGTAGTGATTGTACAACAGTTTGCTATGCTGATGGACAGTGACTGAAAAGGGGTTTATAGGGGAGACCTTTTATTGGGGAAAGCCTAGTAAACATAATATTCGTCATGTTAGTGTAAATTAGTGATACCAAAAACAAAAAACAAAACAAACAAAAAAAAAGGGCAGTTCCTGTGTGGTAACCTCCAAATGAGTTCTACACAAGAGTATAAAGGGCATATAAAAGTGTAGGCAAAGGGTCTGTTTGTGTTTATACAGAGGATCAAAGCCTAATTTGGCTACCCCGAAAATGAACTAAGATACGATATGAAAAAAATTTCCAACATCATCACTCTCTGGAAGACTCACACCAGAAGATGATCATCAAAAAACCCCAACAAAGATCCACGCGCTGCTACAGCTGTAGATGCACTCATCCCACCAGCTCCTGGACTTGCCATGGGAATGAAGGAGATATCTAAGCTGGCCTTTGCATACAGTAAAACAACAAATTTGACTGGATCTATACTGTTCGAACTCAACCAAGAATTAGGAGAAGTGCAAATTGTAGTGCTCCAAAATCTTACAACTACAGACTATTTACTTAAAAGAACATAAGGGATGTGAACATTCCCCAGGAATGGGTTGTTTTAATTTGTCTGATTTCTCTCAGACTGTTCAAGTTCAGTTGGACAATATCCACCATATCATAGATAAGTTTTCACAAATGCCTAAGGTGCCTAACTGGTTTTCTTGGTTTCACTGGAGATGGCTGATAAATACAGATATGCTTTGGTTATGTAACTATACTCCTATTATGTTAATGTGTGTGCGCAATTTAAGAAGTAGCTTAAAACCTATACATGCTGAAGTTACTCTACAAGAAGATATGTCAAAGAAATAATCAATCTTCCCATGTTTTCTTCCGCCTGCTACATCTATAGCTCTTCTTCTTCCTTCCTAATTACAACCCTTAAATAGAATTCATGCCTCATATCAAATTTACCAAGTATCATAATTCTTCCAAGTGGTAAAAATACCTCAAGACGAATGCTGGGCATAGAGGCTACAGGGCATAAATATTCAAAGAAATAAAAAACTAACCATTTCAACCAATAAGGCTTCTCTCACACTTACCAACTTTACATTTCCCTGTAAGGCCCCGGAAGATGGCTGGTTAGCCAGAGACAGGTAAGATTCCTCAAGGGAGGAACAACCTAAGACAGGCACAGTCCCAGGGGGGTCATCAGGTGAGAAATTGGGGATCAACAGAGGTGAGGCTTAGAACCTCACTCCCCCTGTTCTGAGAGAAATCTTCTGCATATGTGGATGTTTTATTGCCCTTGTCTAGCTTTGATTAACACATAGTCTACAGGCACACACCTGATTATCTACATTTGCTCCCTTACAACACTAAACTATGTTTTGTACCTTTATCTTGTATCTATCTACCACTTCAGCATTTTATTAAAAATAATAATAATAAAGAGAGAAATGTGGTATACACATATAAATCAAGTATAAAAATCAAAAGAGTGTTCATATTTGAACTGACTGTTTATAGTTCATAATGCATGAGCAAAACTGAAAGTTTCTGTGATGACTGCCCTTGTACTGTTCACTATGTAACTTATTCATTATGTAAGAATTTGTTCTCCATGTAAGAACTTTTTATTATGCCTCAGAATATTGGAGACTGATGAAAATTAGGCTTGGGGTGGATTAATGATTTTGCATTGAGCATTGACTCCCCTATACAGAATTTTATTGTTGTTAACAACCATTTGATCAATAAATATGAGAGATGCCCTCACAAAATAAAACAAAAAAGTACAGACTTCCAATGGTAAAATAAATAAGTAACCAGGATGTAATGTATAGCATAAGGAATATAGTCAAGATATTGTAACAGCTTGGTAGGGTGATAGCTGGTACCTAGAACTGTCATGTATATAAATGTTGAATCACTGTGTTGTACACCTGAAACTAACGTAATGTAATACTGTGCGTCAACTACCCTTCAATAAAAAATAATTATCTACAAAAAAAAAATAAAGAATTGTTCATTCTTAAATATATCATACACATGTATCCAGAAAGGAAAGATAGTGTCTACTCCCTTCATTTTAAATAATACCTTTTATTTTTAATATTGTACATCTCTTCATCCACCACCAGAAACTTAAAAATTTATATAGTGGCTTAAACTGGGTTCTGTCCTGTACACCATCCAGATGGTCTTAACATCTTATTATCTCAGGGTTTTGCCCTTGGAATAATTCTTAGTGTGGGAATGGTGAAAGGAATGTAAATTCCAAGGACAGAGGAGAAAGAAGCACACGATCATCAAGGTCCAGCTCACAGGTCCCCTCAGTGACCTCCTCCAACACTCCATCCCTCGTGACCATCTCTTAAAATTTTGCACACCTTCTTTGCCCTGTGTCCTGAACAGTCAGCAAGAGGTAGCTGACTGCCTATATTGGAAGCAAATGTCATAGCAACAGTATAGGCACATGCAAGAGGAAACAGAGCAGACACAATGTCCACATAAACCAAGGCATGTGTAGAACCCTCATTCAGAGAGAGGAGGCCAATGTAATCAATTTGTTAATCCTTCCCCAGCTGGGGACTCCAGTGAATGGCCTCAGATTGCTTCAGCAGCACCATGGACATTGTTTAGAACACACAGGACACACTCTTACTGCATGAACAAAGTCACTGTGTTTCAAGGGCAATCTGGCATCCTTGGCAATATGCCGTCCATCTGGGTGTGGTGGTGGCCGCTCTTCCTATGTACCCAATCTACTGCATCTGCTGAGGGGTCAGCTGTTAGATTCTGTACCCAGGGTAGGGCATCAGCTTCCTGATTGCCAGGGATTGTCAGCACCTTGTAAGCTGGGACATGGAAAGCAGTGAGGACTAATTCAGTCTCTTGTTGGTGAACCCAAATATCTTACTACATATTCAAGGGCTTCCTCAACATCACCCACTCTTCAGCTTCCCCTTGTTCAAGTCATATGGCTCATCGGTTTAGAATGGCCCAGTTGACTTATTATCAGAAGTCTAGAGTAATTGCTATTTTACATTTCCCTTTTTATTACGGGTCAGATGACATGGGGCACTTGATCTGCTACACTGTCCATCACAACATCTGCATTTTCACTCCTTTCTTTCAAAGGGTCTCCACCTCTTAATGTCTCAGTCAGGCTTTGTCACATGCACTCAGATCTTACTTTGTGTCAGTTTGTGTCCTCCTGGCTTTGCAAAATGGCACACCAAAGTCTCCAACGTGTCCTGCTCTTTCCCCTTTTCTTCTAGCCCCAAAGCAAGCAGAGTAGTGAAAAACTTCATGTCCTTTTTTAATCTCAGCTCTTGTCCCAGCTCTCTAACTATGGCTCCAGCCTCCAGCTGGACAGGTGGGAAGCAAAACTGCGCACGGGGGAGGCCAGTCCCCCACAGCAGCCACCCGTTTACCTCTTTGTCATGATGTGCTATTTGCAGTCCCCAAAAAAGTGCCCCAGACCAGCTGATGTTTTGGAGGGCCCCATACTTGGCTTGTGTCCACCTGTTTAGTGTTGTGAATAATGCTGCAATGAAAATTGACATTCAATATCTACACCAGTAACTGCTTTCAATTCCTGACCCCTTCCTGGTTTTTATAAATTTGATTTTAGAAGTCATTGAAATCCAAAATAAATAATTTTTGATTTACGATGACATTTCCTGACCTCTCATTTATAACTAATTAACGATAGGCAACGGCTGAAATCTACTCTCCTAAACATTATGGATGGAACTGGAGTAACTACAAATCAGGAAAGTAACCTTGCAGTGTTTCTTATTTATATTCTTTCCCCACACAAAACATTAATAATAACACAGGGGAACTAGATAAATAGTGTGGCCTGTAGAGATGATATTTGTCATTGGTCCATTCCTCAGGAGAATTGCATCATAACCCTTGCCCAAAGGCTGGTACTGTGTTTGCTCTACATTTACCTCTAGGAATGGGCTTCTTTATCTGCATAGAATGCTACAGATGCACAAGGTGTTGCATGCACATAATGTTAGAGTATTAAGTTTGTGAATATCTATTCTCAGTGGTGTCTGCAAGGTCTGGAGAGAAATATTTAGAAATGATCCAAAGGAAGTGTAGGGATCTGAAACTGCCATTGTATATAAGGGGTTAGCTCTGCAAAAGTGTCAGTTCTGAGTGGACATTTTGAAGGATATGAATATTTATTTAGGATTTGACTAGGATAAAAAGAGTATTAAAAAACTACTGATTTCCTCTTGGTCTCATGGGTACTTCCGCTTTCCTTTGATCAGCATTAGTAAAATTCTTCAAATCTTCAACTAAGACAGGTTTGTGTCCTTTCTCAGGTAAACATGGGAAAGTAAAGATGTAATGAAAACAGATGAAGCTTATACATCAAGATACAAAAATTCTTAGGATTTTTCCTAGATTAATTCTCCAGTTTTCCTAATCCATTTAGAGGCATACACCGAGCAACAGGGCAAAAGGATTTGCATTTGCATTAAAATTTATATATCTTCTGATATTTAATTAATTGATGGAATATGAAGCTAATTGTTTCATTAATTTTTCAGTGGGTTGCATTCATTAAACAGAACTCCTCTTTTTCATTGATGATACAAAGGGGGAATATGGACTTCTACTTAAGGACATCAAGAAAGGAGGTGAGGCTTCAGCTGAAAGCTGAATAGTAAACAGATATTCATTAAATGGGAAAGTCTCAGGGACAGGAGAAAATCTTTAAAAAGCAAGATATAATGACAGGAAAGAATGAAATAGATGTTGGAACATTTTAAAATATTTTTTTTTAGATTCCAAAATAAATTTCTTAATGACTTTAAGTTTGTAAGGGAAGTTGAACTGAATGACAACAGGAATATTAACAGCATACAGTTATGTAGTGCTCTTTATATGTCAAACATTCCCGTAAGCCTATTATTTTCAAAGAATGTTTTCAAGCATTATTGTTCAAGTGATTATATTTCAAGTAACCCACTTTTCCATATGAGGAAGAATGATTGTTATCCCCACTGATTAGTTGAGGTACATGAGGCCCAGAAAACTTGTAATAACATGGCAGAGGATATGCAGCAAGTAAATGCTGGAGCTGAGACACAGTTTGTAGAATCCATAATTTTAACCCCTTCACTGTGAAGTTGTCCATGTGGACAGAGTACAGGTTTCAAGTTGCTTCATGGGGCCTTCATGCTGGGAAGTATAAGATATTACAGCTACAAATTTTTTGGATTCCATTAAAAAGTTGGGGGTTATATAGAAAGTGTGATCATTGCTGAAAACAATCTAGCAATATAGGTGAGTAAGACACAATGAAGGAGTAACCACAGAGACGATATTGGGAACAGAGTTGTTCAGAGGCTGAATCTACATGAGTCAGCCACCAAATAGAGATTTCCACTGAATAGAGACTCTGAGGGAATGGGAAAACAGTTTTCTTTTTTCCTACAGAAATTTGGTATTTTGCTGTCATGTATAAAAATAGATATAAAAATCCTCCCTAAAATAGTCCTAAACCCACTGGTATATATTGGTTGCATTGTTGGTACCTTTGGATGGAAAAAGACTAATTAAATAGACAGCCAAATCAACTTGTTACCGTTTTCATGTACAGTAAATGGATTTTGTTACCCAGTCACACCATACAACAGTGAGTTCACTCACCAAACATAATCAAAAGTAAAATTCAGCCTGAGGAATGATAACTTTCTCTTAGACCCTTGCTATTTCTGTATCCAAGGTATGAAATGTTGTGTTTTTTAATAGTTTTGCCTCTTTAATTTGAAAATTTAGATGAAAGATAACTTTGAAACCAGGAATCTCATTCATCAGGCTTAATTCACACATTTGCCAAGAAAGAAATAATCTCACAGAACTTGTTGGATGGGCCCTCAACATAGATTCTGAAGTGGAAAAAGATGCTGAAAATTAATTGAAGGTCATGGGAACTATATTCTACACTAAAGGAGTTATCAGTTTCAATGTGTAAGAGAAAAATATCCTTCAAGTCCAAGGGAATATAATAGGTGCAAGCAAATGAATAAAATGGAACATGTGCTAACATTTCCTATCAGAATGAATGGCCATGAGGAACAGGAAACTGAGTTATGTATACTGTACAAGGGAAGCATGAACAGGAAAAGGTAGTTAAAGGAAACATAAAGTAGGAGAGATATGCATTAGGTGTGTGGATGTGGAAAATCACCACACTTTCATTAAAGGTAAAATTCCAAATGAATTTATTCTACTTCATTATGAAAATATATTGATGTATCACCTTGTCCAGGAAAACCTTATTATTCACAATTCTGTGTGATTGGAAAAAGTGATAATTTAGAGATGGTTTATCCCATCCTATTGAGCAAAGAATAATTAGACTCTATGTTGTAAATAGCCATTCTATTAACAGGAAATATATGAAAACTGTTATATTTATCAAGGTGCCTTATCCGAAATTGAATCCCACTGAGCAAACATAATTACCTATTCAATACTCTATGTATTTGAATTATTTTTATTTCTCATGTTCATAATTTCTGATGTATTTTACTAAACAGTAATTAAGACCAATTTTTCCTGCACATATTATCAAATGAAGATATTACTTATTTAATGAAAATTTTTTCCTAAAGATACCAAATGCGTAGCAACTGTTACTGTTTGGGAATTATTTTATTAAGGAAATTTTTTTCCATATCAAAATTTGCAGATCTAAATTTTCATAAGCAATTTTTATTATCATTTATTTTCTATACCTAAAATAACGAATTTTGTACATGTTTCCGAGAGAACAATTCTCTAGCATCCAATTCTAGAACGAAGGTAAGGTCTAAATACAGTGTCACATCACTTTCGTATGCATATTACAACCCAATGCTTACTATAGCACTGGAATTGTGGATATTTTTTCACTTCTTTCAATCTAATTGCTTGGCTAAATACTTCTAGGGTAAGGACTCCAGAAATAGATATATAGGTAATATATTAATTAAATACCTATATCCTGTTAACAAAGAAAACCAAACTGACATTCAACGGAATAGTTTTTAACAGACAATACACAGCCATGTGCCTTCACATCATTAGAAATGTATCTTCTTTCAATAGTGAGTGTGCACATGCAGTTGGTGTTGAGCGCGTGTGCAGATAGTATTCAAGTGTGTGTGTGTATGTGTGACAGAGAGACAGAGACACAGAAGACACGGAGGGGAACAGAGGGAAGTTTTGGGGGAAAAAGGACAGAAGAGACTGGAATCGTAAATAAATCATTTAGGAGTCCATATCTGCATTCCTGGAAACACTTAATTGCCCCAGCAGTAAATTGCTATATCTGACAAAGTGCCATTTGAAACCACATTCAACCTCTGATTGTATGAATCTAGGTGGGAACAGGAAACAGAAGACAGACACTCAACACAAACTGCCATCTTGAATCAGAAGCTCTAAAGCAGGCAGCTCTTAGCAAACACGTTCAAGCTCAAGGGCACAGTCTTCATGCCCTCGATGCTGACACTGATTGGAATCCCTGGCTTGGAGTCTGTGCATTTCTGGATTGAGATTCCCTTCTGTGCCGTGTACATCATTGCTCTGTTTGACAGTTCCCTGCTCCTGCTCACCATCAAATCTGAGCGCAGCCTCCATGAGCCCATGTACCTCTTCCTGGCAATGCTTGGAGTAACAGACGTTGCTCTCAGCACCTGTATCCTACCAAAAATGTTAGGAATATTCTGGTTCCATTTACCAGACATACACTTTGATGTCTGTCTCTAGCAGATGTGGCTCATCCACACATTCCAGTCAACTGAGTCTGGTATCCTGCTGGCCATGGCCCTGGACCGCTATGTGGCCATCTGTGATCCTCTGAGACATGCAACCGTGTTTACCCACCAGCTTCTCACTCAGATCGGGGTTGGAGTGACACTCAGAGCAGCCCTTCTGGTAGCTCCATGTCTCATCCTCATCAAATGCCGGCTGAGATATTGCTGGACCACTGTGGTCTCCCACTCATACTGTGAGCACATGGCCATCGTGACGCTGGCGGCAGAAGATATTCGAATCAACAAGACCTATGGTCTGTTCGTGGCTTTCAGTATCCTCGGACTTGACATCACCTTCATCACACTCTCCTACATCCGGATATTTGTAACTGTCTTCCACCTGCCCCAAAAGGAAGCGCGACTCAAAGCTTTTAACACCTGCATCGCCCATATTTGTGTCTTCCTTGAGTTTTATCTCCTGGCTTTCTTCTCCTTTTTTACACACAGGTTTTGATTCCACATTCCACCCTACATTCTTCTGTCCAACCTTTACCTGCTTGTCCCCCCTTTGCTCAATCCTGTTGTGTACGGTGTGAAGAACAAACATTTGAGATCGGGTCGCCAAGATTTTCCACTCTAAATGTATATCTTGATTTCTTATTATTGTATTTTTTATCAGACAGGAAAATATCATGCAGAAACACTTGTTGTTTTTGAGTCTGTGCTTTCTGAAGTCATTTTCTGCTGAAGTTTAGAGCTGTAAGTTTCCATTCAAGACAGTTAAGATCTAATTCCTATTTAACAGTTTCAGTTTTTAAGGATACAAATTTAATTCCTCATAGATGACGTGTTAGTTAAAAAACATTAAGCCTTGTTTGTGGTTCAGTCAGTGAAGATTTTTCTTTTGTTTCCGAATGGGAAGCTTTTTAAAAACACATTTAATTTAAGTTTTTATCCTCTGATTAATAGTACTCAGTGCATGGATTTCTTTAAAAAGAATAAATTAAGTCTAATGTGAATAATTCCAATGATAATGAACTACTTTTTGTCTTCAACTTTCCTTGTGTCATCATATAAGACATCCGATGTCTTATAATCATCTGAGCACTAATACGATTCAGGTGTTTAATTTTGGATTGAAATGCAATTTATGCAGTTTACTCTTAGAACATTTGGAGTTAAAGAAATTGGAATATGTAGTATTGAGAGTTACCATAGACCCCACACCCTGTTTTCCTTATCATCTTGCATTATGGTATATTTGTTACAAGTGAACTAATATTACATTATAATTAATAAGATACATTATAATCAAGTGAAGTCCATATTTTACTCAAATTTCTCAACTTTTACTTAATTTCCTTTATTTTGTCCCTAAATCCCGTCTAGTATATCAATTGCATGTCTCCTTAAACATCTCCTGGTTGTAAATTTTGGATGCTTTCTTTTGTTGCTAATGATCTTGACAGTATCAGAGAGTATTACGTATGTATTTTATAGGAAGCCCTTCTATTGGAATTTATCTGATGCTTTTCTCATGATCAGATTATGTGCTTTTAGGAAATCATCAATGTTAAAGTGCCTTTCTGACCCTATAAAGAGGATATACACTATCAACATTATTTATCCACCATGTATGTCGACCTTGGTTATTTGTCTGAACTAGTGTTTGTCATATTTGTTCATTGTGGCTTTTAAAAAAAATAACAACTTCCCTGCTGTAGTTTCGGGAAGGAAGTCACTATGTGCAGCCCACACTTATGGAGTTGGAATTTATGTTCTTTTTCCTTGAGGATGGAGTAGCTGCATAATTTAATAGATTATTTGGAATTCTTATGTGTGGAAGATTGACTTATTTACCCTACTTATTAATTCATTCAATCATTTCTTTATATCTGTATGGACCTATTTATAGTTTCATTATAATTTGGGTAATAATCCAATGTTACTTTATTTCATTGCTCGTTTTCCAATTTTACCATTGTTGCCCTCTCAATTGGCTTCTGTTCCTCTGTAACTTACTCCTCATTGTGTGTGTGTGGGGGGGGGGGTACTTCTTACTTTGTGGCATTCCAGGATCTGTTTCTCACCAGGCGTATGATGTTAGATGTAGGATTTTTGTAGAATTTATTTTCCCACTTGAAGAGCAACCCTCTAATCCTAGTTTCCTGAGAGTACTTTCCCCCCTCACAAATAGGTGTTGGATCTTTTCCAGTGCTTTTACACATCGATTAATAAGATTATGATTTCTCCTTTACATCTTGTTGATGTTATGGATAACATTAATTGTTTTTTAGTTATTGAAGCAGTCTTGTACACCTGGTATAAATTCCACTTGTGTGTAATGTAATATTCTTTTCATATACCTTTGAGGCTTTATATATCTGTGTTCATGGAAGATATTTTTCTAATGTTTCATTTAATATTTCTTTAATTATCCCTGACTCACAAAAAATGAGTTAAGAAGTGGTCCGCCTGTCTCTATTTTCTGGATGTCATTGGTAGAATTGATATCACTTTTTTAAATGATTTCTATATTTAATCAAATGAAACCATCTTGTCCTGGTGTTTTCTATTTTGGAAGATTATTATATGTTGACTTGTTGTTTACTAGTTATGAGCCAATTCATATATCTGTTTGTGGGAGTTTTGGTTTTTTGGGTCTTCAAGGAATTGTTCTGTATAACCTAAGTTATCAACTTTGTGAATAGAGAGCTGTTCATAGTACTCTTTTATTTTACTTTTATGTCTGTATGATTGTAACTATGACACTCTCTTTAATTTCTGATATTAGTAATTTGTTTATTCTTTTAGTTTCTTATTTGCATGGCTAGAGATCAATTCTGTTGATCTTTTGAAGAAGTCAGATTGTTGCTTTAATGACTTCCGTATTTCTTAAATTCAATTTTAATGAGAGCTGTTCAATATTTTTATTATATATTTTCTTGCTTGCTTTAGGTTAAAACTGATCTCTTTCTTCTTTGGTTTCCTAAGGCAAAATTTAGATTATGATTTTAGATTTTTATTTACAAAAATATACACCTTAAGTGATATGTTTCCCTCTTAACATTGTTTCTCTGCTTCCTGCACGTTTTCGTTTAGTTCAAAAATACATTGAAGCTCCCTTTAGACCTCTCTTTGGATCTATGTGCTGCTTAAAAGTATATTATTTGATCCCTAAATCTGGGGAATTTTCTAGCTAGCTTTCTGTTAATAATTTGTAGTTGAAATCTTTTGTGGTCTGTTGATCTCTTTCGTATTATTCATAGTATTTTATATTTTCCAAGGTGTATTTATGACCAGAATGTGACCTGTTTTGAAAATGTTCCATGTGAACTTGAGAAGAATACCTACTGTGATGGCATTGGATGGAATATCCAATAAATGTCAATCAAGTAGATTAGTGGTACTGTTCAGTCCCTATATCCTTACTGATTTTCTGCTTTCTTGATCAATTACTGAAAGACAGAAGTTCAAGGGCCCAATTATAATAGTGCAGTTGCTTGCATCTGTTTACTGTCTTCTCAGTTTTGGCCATAAATTTTGATGCTCTGGTGTTAGGTTCATATACATTAAGGATTGTTATGTCTTTTTGGAGGCTTGACTATTAATCATTATATATTATCCACTTTATTTCTCCTAATTTTCTTTGAAATTATTATAGTTGATTTGGGTTTCTTTTGGTTAGTTAGCATTTGATGTATTTTACATAACTTTACATTAATTTTAACTTATATGTATGTTTATACATATTCTTTTCTTTGGCATCATTCATGAACAACATTACAGTTAGTAGACTCCCCCCATTATCAAGTCCCCACCACATACCCCATTACAGTCACTGTCCATCAGTGTAGTGAGATGCTATAGAATAACTACTTGTCTTCTCTGTGTTGTACTGCCTTCCCTGTGCCACCCCTACACTATGTGTGCTAATCGTAATGCCCTTTTTCCCCCTTATCCCTCCCTTCCCACCCATCCTCCCCAGTCCCTTTCCCTTTGTAACTGTTAGTCCATTCTTGGGTTCTGTGAGTCTACTGCTGTTTTGTTCCTTCAGTTTTCTTTCTTTGTTCTTATACTCCTCAGATGAGTGAAATCATTTGATACCTGTCTTTTTCCACCTGGCATATTTCACTGAGGATAATACCCACTAGCTCCATCCATGTTGTTGCAAATGGGAGAATTTGTTTTCTTATTGTGGCTGAATAATATTCCATTGTATATATGTACCACATCTTCTTTATCCATTCATTTACTGATGGACACTTAGATTGCTTCCATTTCTTGGCTATTGTAAATAGCACTGCTATAAACATAGGGGTGCATATGTAGTTTTCAAGCTGGGCTGCTGCGTTCTTAGGGTAAATTCCTAGTAGTGGAATTTCTGGGTCAAATGGTATTTCTATTTTGAGTTTTTTGAGGAACCTCCATACTGCTTTCCTCAGTCGTTGAACAATTTACATTTCCACCAGCAGTGTAGGAGGGTTCCCTTTTCTCCACATCCTTGTCAACATTTGTTGTTTGTTTTTTGGATGGTGGCTGTAAGGCTGAGAGCACTGACGGGAGGAGGAAGCATGTTGGACCCTGATGACATGTCAAAGTACCTGGCTGCTTCCCCCTCCCAACCTGAAAAATGTGCCTTATGTTAGCCAATCCTTGCACCGCTGTAAATCTAAGCTCTGCCTCCCCCTACCTTCTTGAAAAACTCTCTGCCTGTCTGCTTACATGTGCGAATTCCCCAGCCTCTATTTCTGTAGACTGGGGAAATCTTGCCTGGGTGTTTGCATTCAAATAAACTACCTGGCCCTTTGTTGCCTCTCTTCACCTGCTTATTTCTGCTAGAATTTATCTTACATATGGTGCCAAAACCCAGGAAGGAGCGTGAGTGTGGGACCCTGACCAGCCACCAGTGGCCCTGCCCCCTCCTTCCCCGACCTGGGACCTCAGCCTGCTCTCCGCTGCGTAGATTATTTTCTGGTGAGTTCCTCAGTTTACCCCGGTCTGCTTCCCTTCCTAACTCCATTTCACCTGGTCCGTCCAAAATTGTAGTTACGTCCAGGTCTTGGTTACTCAGCCCATCCTTTGCGAGTATCCGGGATACTCGCCCCTGGCCCTGCAGTGGGGGAGATGTCCCTCACCCAGGCTCCCAGGCTGTCTCCCCTGAATTGGTGCGCTTGGGACGCTGGGCGCTCCTCTCAGTGGGATTTTTTTTTTTAGGAAGTGGGCACAGACATGGGGAACCAGTCCTCGAAAGCAGAGACTCAGACCCCACTGCGGTGTGTCATTTCTAATCTGGCTACTCTATATTTGTCCCGGGAAGTCTGTAAACAGAAGTTAGTCTTCCTTTGCTCTCAGGCTGGGCCTCGGTATCCCTTGGACAATCAATCTCGCTGGCCCCCTGAGGGAACTTTTGATTTTGGCCTCCTCACTGACTTAACTAATTATTGCCACCATTGCGGAAAGTGGAGTGAAATCCCATATGTGCAGGCCTTTCGGACTTGGCGCACCCATCCAGATCTATATGTTAAGTATTCTCCTTCCCAAGTTTTGTTGGCCCAGGCCTCTGCCAAAGACCGCCGAGCTCTACCCCTCCTATTACTGGGAGGCTCTTCTCTGATGGACTCAGCAGAGGATCTCGGCTACCCCCCTTCCCATTCCTCCAGGCCCACCGTGGGGGACAGCTCCCTTCCTCATTGCTCATGTCCTCCATCTTGTTCTCCTTCTCTCCCAGTCTCTCCTCCACCTTGCTCTCCTTCTCTTCCGGTCCCTCCTCCATCTTGTTCTCCTTCTCCCCCAGTCTCTCCTCCACCTTGCTCTCCTTCTCTTCCGGTCTCTCCTCTGCCTTTTTCCCCTTCTCTTTCAGTCTTGCCACCATTTTACGCCACAGGTGCTGACTCCACTTTGGGTAAAACTCCCCCATATCCTAGTACCCTGCCTTCAAGTTCTGCACCAACTCCCAGGTTGTATCCCCCCACTACCAAAGTCGCCTCCTCCATACCCTCCTCCAAATCCGCCACCATCTTACTCACTGCAGCTAGCGCCCAAGTGGTCTAGCCCTCCTGTAACTCGCTCTAAGTCACAGCGGTCTCAAGCTCACATGATAGCTCCTCTGAGAGAGGTAGCAGGAGCTGAAGGAGTGTTGCAACTTCATGTTCCCTTTTCCCTGGCAGGCTTGTCCCAAGTAGAACAGCGATTGGGATCCTTTTCCTCCAACCCCGTAATGTTCGCTAAACAGTTTAAATATCTTACTTGAGCTTACAAGCTTACCTGGCACGATGTACATGTAGTCCTCCAATCCACTCTAACCCCAGAGGAATATGACCGTGTCACGTCAGAGGCAGTGCCAATGAGGCCCATGCCACGGACGAGCGAGAACTGATGGTCAGGGAAGCTATTCCTCTACAATAACCCTTATGGGATTATAATTCTCCTGAGGGTGAAGTATGGTTCTTTATTTATTGGCAGGTATGAACTCTATTGCCCCAAATGCTATCAATTATGATAAGCTTAGAGAAATTACCCAGAAACCTGATGAAAACCCATCAGAATTCCTCAAGCACCTCAAAGAAACTCTAGGAACTTTCACTAAGATTGACCCGGCCTCAGCGTTAGGTTCCTCTCTCCTGGCCATGCATTTTATAACTCAGTCAGCTCCTGACATCAGGCGCAAGCTTAAAAAGTCTGAAGATGGTCCCCAAACCCCTCTAGGAGACCTGGTAGATATGGCGTTTAAAGTTTTTCATGCCCGAGAGGACGAGAGCGAGAGGAAGTCAGCTTCCTGAATGGCAGAACAAACTCATGCCATAACAGCTGCTCTGCGGCCGGCTTGTAGAGATCGTCAGGGTGTCCCTGAAGATCGACTCGAACCTCCGGGCCCTTGCTTTTGGTGTGGTGAATAAGGGCACTGGGCATGGAAGTACCCCAACCCATGCAAACCAACCAAACCATGTCCCAGCTGTGGTAAGCAAGGTCATTGGAAAGTAGACTGTCCACTAGAGGGTAGTCCTCCCCTAGCAGCTGAGTCCCCTGTGGGGCATACGCCCTCAAAGGACTACCCTTCAGACATGCTGGGCATCCTTGAAGATTGAAGACGCCTGAACTCAGACACCCCGATCACCCTTGCTGAGCCCAGGGCTAAGCTGTGGGTAGCGGGTAAGTCCATCTCTTTCTTGGTGGACACGGGGGCTACCTACTCTGTTCTCCCCTCCTTTAAAGGGCCTTTATACCCTGCCAAAGTCTCCATAGTTGGAGTCATGGGAACCTCCTCCAAGCCTTTAGAGACGGGCCCAGTAGCCTGCACCGTTCAAAGCATCCCGTTTACTCATTCCTTTCTTGTCATGCCTTCCTGTCCTACCCCTCTGTTAGGACGAGATTTGCTCTATAAGTTAGAAGCCTCTATTTCCCTCCCACCTTTTAAATGCTTACAAAATGCCAGAAACTCCCTCATTGCTTTAGTCGGTGAAGGAGAGTTAGATGAAAGAGACCTAAGTCTCCCAACTCCCTGGACTGCTGTCAATCCAGTTGTGTGGGTGGGACATCTCCACCCCCGTGGTGGCAACCCAACACACCCCAGTTTTAATACGCCTTAAAGACCATACCGCTTCCCTTCTCGGCCTCAATTTCCTATTTCGCAGGTTCACCAAAGGGGACACCAGCCTATTGTTAATCGTCTACTCTCGCAAGGGCTTTTAGAATCGACTAACTCTCCATGCAATACTCCCATCTTGCCAGTAAAAAAGCCTTCTGGAGCGTACCGCCTTGTTCAAGACCTCTGAATAATTAATGAGGCTGTTATCCCTTTACACCCAGTAGTGCCTAACACATACACTTTTCTATCTCAGGTTCCATCTAGTACCTCTCATTTTACTGTACTAGACCTTAAAGATACCTTTTTCACTGTACCTCTCCACTCAGACTCGCAGCCACTATTTGCCTTCATTTGGGAAGACCCTGATACCTGTCGATCTAGACAACTGACCTGGACAGTTCTACCTCAAGGTTTTAGAGATAGCCCCCATCTTTTCGGACAGGCCCTGGCAGAAGACCTTTCGTGACATTCAACGGGCAAGAGTACTCTCCTCCAATATGTAGATGATCTTTTACTTTGAAGCCCCTCAAAGGAGGCCTTGGTCCTGGATACCACATCCCTTCTCAATTTCCTGGCAGACCTGGGTTCAGAGTATCCCCGGCCAAAGCACAGCTGTCTCTACCTCAAGTTTCATACCTTGGGCTGACTCTAAATCCCACCACTAAAGCCCTGACGGCAGACCGGGTGGTTGTGATTAAAGTTCTCCTGCCACCTACTTCAGGAGCTGAGATACTATCCTTTCTAGGATTAGTAGGGTTCTTCAGACTCTGGGTGCCCTTCTGGCCATACCGCTCCATGCGGCTGCTACAGAGACCCTACTGGGCCGCTAACTTCACCCACTGAGGTGGCTTCTGCTTTCAATCAGTTGTGGAATGCGTTACTCTCATCCCCCCTGTTGATGTTCCCCGACCTAAGCAAGCCCTTTACCCTATATACAGCAGAAAGGGCAGGAGTGGCCACCGGAGTTCTGGTGTGCAGTGGGGCTGGGGTGCCATCCCATTGCATTTCTCTCCAAACAGTTAGATGCCACTGCCAGAGGGTGGCAGCCTTGCCTCCAAGCCCTGGCAGCTGTGGGAAGTCTAGCCCGAGAAGCCCTGATATTAACACACCAACAGCCCATTACTGTGTATTCCCCACACTGGTTACAAGATCTTTTGAGTCATAAATCCCTAGCCTCCTTGAGTCCTTCAAGAGTACAAGAATTTCACCTCCTGTTTATTGAACATCCACAGATAACCCTACAAGTCTCTCTACCCCTTAACCTAGCCTCCTTGCTTCCCATCAGCGATCAGGCAGATCAGCCCACTCATTCCTGTGTAGAGATTGTAGAAGCTCTTAGAAAACCTAGAGAGGGCCTACAAGACATGCTCCTCGAAAACCCTGACTTGACCTTTTTCATAGACGGAAGCTTGGTGAAGGGGAGTGATGGGGTGCGAAGGGCAGTCTATGCAGTGGTGACTCTGTTGCAAGTGATAGAAGCAAACCTACTCCCATCTGGGACCACCATGAATTAGTAACTCTTACCCGAGCATTACAGCTGGCAGCCAGGAAGAGAGCCACAATTTATACTGACTCTAAATATGCCTCCTTGATTACACACACTTATGCAACAATTTGGAAGGAAAGGGGATTCCTCACCACCAAGGGAACCCCAATCATCAATGGCAGGGCCATCAGCCGCCTGCTACAGGCCCTACAGGACCCCAAGGAGGTGGCCATCGTGCATTGTAAAGGACATCAAACTGGAAACTATCCAGTAACCAGAGGTAATGCATTGGCAGACACCACGGCCCGACAGTTAACATCCGGGTCTACCCCACCCTCTGTGTTGTTTCTTTCCTCCTCTCTACTGCCCCAATACCCCGATGATGAATGACAACTGCTCCTACATCAAGGGGGAGTGTTAGGAGATCAGGGATGGATATATCTCGGAGGACGAACTGCCCTCCCCCAAGCCCAAGGCAGCGATGTTATATCCAAAATTCATCAGTTTCTACACATTGGGCTGGAAGTCATGCACCGGTTTCTTCCCCCATATTTGCCCCTTATGGTCTCCGCAAGGCCATAGATGAGGTACACCAAGGCTGCACTACTTGTCATCATGTCTCGTCTCAAGGTGCTCTGAAGATACAGATGGCCCTCCACCAGATGAGAGGAACCATGCCCGGACAGGACTGGCAGGTCAGTTTCACCCACATACCTAAACATAAAAATCTGTGGTATTTACTAGTTCTGGTTGATACCTTTTCAGGATGGATTGAAGCCTTCCCCACCAACCAAGAGACAGCTTCGGTGGTGGCACAGACATTGGTGGCGCATATCATCCCCGTTTTGGCCTTCCTGCCTCTCTACAGTCGGACAACGGGCCTGCTTTTGTCTCTCAGGTCACCCAGCTAACAGCCGAGACTCTCAATATCATCTGGAACCTCCATGTACTCTACCACCCCCAATCATCGGGTAAGGTCAAAAGGGCTAACGGTCTCTTAAAAGAACAACTAACTAAGCTGTCTCTAGAGGTAAAGCTCTCGTGACCCAATCTTCTCCCCATCGTTCTCGCTCGGCTGCGTGCTGCCCCCCGGGGACCAGCTGGACTAAGTGCATTTGAGCTGACATATGGCAGGCCCTTTTTACCAAACACAGGCCTGCCTGCTACCTCTCCTCCTTTAGCCTCCTACCTTCCTTACTTTACACTGTTGAGGCATCTTCTTAGGGAACATGCAGACCAGCTCCTACCCAACCTACGTCATCCAGCAACCAAGGAGACATAGCGATCCTTCAGCCAGGAGATGAAGTGCTCCTAAAAGAACTCCAGCCAAAATCTCTCCAACCCCGCTGGACAGGGCCTTACACAGTAATCCTCACTATGCTCTCAGCAGCCAAACTACATGGGCACTCCTCCTGGTATCACCTTTCCAGGCTCAAGCTGGTACCCAGACTTGATGAGTGGGTGTCTTGTGAGGTGGGTCCTCTTAAGCTACGGGTTAGTCGTGTCAAGTACAGCCAGCCAAATAGATGACCCTAAAGTCTCCAGGAAGAGCTATTCGGCATGGAAATTCAGGCTTAACCTAACCCTTCCTCATGGAACTGAGGCCCTAGAAGTAGGCACCCAAAGCTGCCTGCATGCAGGTTGTCAGGCACCAGTTCAAATACCGATATACACAGACATCTTTAATACCTTCTCAGACCCAACGCTATGCTTCCCTTACGACCAGACCTCTAGTACATGTACATTCCAGTCCGACATGTGTGGAGGATGCCATCCTGAAGCAAACAAATGTAAAGTCCATAAAGTAAGACACGACAAGGGGAACCAATGACAAAATGTTTACCAAGATACAAAATAGGCTATACATTACCATTAGTGACCCATGGGACCAACGCTGGGATAAAGGAGTACAGGCAAGCTGTATGAAAGTGGTCAAGCCTTTCCATGGGGCACGATCGACATCAAAAGAGAGTGGACCACTGTAAACCCCACTCTCATGGAGGTCTTAAACACCCAGGCACAGGTATCAAGTAATATTTTAAAAACAGAACAGGCACTAAAGCAGAGGATCCAGTCAGTCACCTACCCCCACTCTCTACGACCAGCAGGAACACAACTTTCCTGGGCCAGCGTCGTTAGAGAAACAGTGCAGTTTCTTAATGCTTCACATATCCTCAGCAATGTGTCTGATTGTTTCCTCTGCACCTCCCTCCAACGCCCCCTGGTGGCTGCAGTTCCCATTAGTTTTTTCCAGGCTCAACCAGTAAACTCTGAAAAAGACTGCGGCCTCTCTTTAAGCGAGGTACCGATGTGGAAAACAAGCCTTGAGCCCAAAGCTCAGCATAAGTCCGTGGTCACCAGAAAACGGCATGAAAAGCCATCGTCCCCACTAACCTGCTACCTGACCCAGCATTCCACTATCTCAGAATGGCCAATGGGAACCCAATGCTGATGATGGGTAACTGTAGACACTCCAATTTCCCTTCAAGGAGGCAGATTCTTCTGGTGCAATAGCACACTTACCCAATGCATCAACAGCACCAAGGTAGGACCCTGCTTTTCGGTAATGCTAGTGCCCCTACTAACTCTGTACAGCAAACCTGAGGTAAGACAGGCACTAGATGAATGGTCTATATATCAAAACACTCGACAGAAGAGAGCGGTTTTTCTACCGGTGCTGGTGGGAGTGAGCCTAGTTACTGCAGTGGCCCCACAGGGGCAGGAGCATTAGGCCATAGCTTAGTCAGCTCTCAAGGCCTAGCAAGTCAATTGGCAGCATTAGACGATAGAGTGAGCCTAACTTTGAGAGAAACCTCAACCTCCGTTATTTCCCTCCAGCGACAACTTACTTCCCTTGCCCAGGTCACCCTTCAATATCGGCGGGCCTTAGATCTGCTTACTGCAGAAAGGGGCAGAACCTGTATTTTCTTGCAGGAAGAATGCTGCTACTATATCAATGAGTCTGGGGTTGTAGAGCAAAACGTAAAAAAACTGCAAGAATTACAAAAAGACCTCCACAAAACACGAGTACATGAAGGCGGCCCTTATGGGTGGCTTCAGTCTCCCATAATGGCCTGGCTAATGCCTCTGCTAGGCCTCTTAATAACAGTATGTGGTTTATTCTTAATCGCCCCATGTGTTTTCAAGTTCTTTCAACAGCACATAGCAGAAATTTCACACATAAAAGTTAATCAACTGTTGCTGCGTGAGTACTCGCCCCTCCCGACTGAGCCTCTAGCCATCAACCAGCCTTAAACCCCCCATGCTGCCCCTCCTCAGCCAGAAGTAGCCAGATCCAGTTGGTGCCCATTATAACCAAAAGGCTGAAATGTAAGGCTGAGAGCACTGACGGGAGGAGCAAGCACGTCGGACCCTGATGACATGTCAAAGTCCCTGGCTGCTGCCCCCTCCCACGTCGGGCCCTGATAACGTGTCAAAGTCCCGGGATGCCGCCCCCTCCCAACCTGAAAAAATGTGCCTTACGTTAGCCAATCCTCGCACCGCTATAAATCTAAGCTCTGCCTCCCCCTACCTTCTTTGAAAACTCGCTGCCTGTCTGCTTACGCACGTGAATTCCCCAGCCTCTATTTCTGTAGACTGGGTAAATCTCACCCAGGTGTTTGCGTTCAAATAAACTACCTGGCCCTTTGTTGCCTCTCTTCGCCTGCTTATTTCGGCTAGAATTTATCCTACACTGGCCATCCTAACTGGTGTGAGGTGATATCTCATTGTGGTTTTAATTTACATTTCTCTGATGATCAGGGATGTGGATGTGCCTGTTGGCCATCTGAATTTCCTCTTACAGGAAAGTGTCTGTTCAGATCCTCTGCCCATTTTTAATTGGATTATTTGCTTTTTCTTTGTTGAGGTTCATGAGCTCTTTATATATTTTAGATGTCAACCACTTATTGGATATGTCATTTGTGAATATATTCTCCCATACTTTAGGATGTCTTTTTGTTCTACTGATGGTGTCCTTTGCTGTACAGAAGGTTTTTAGCTTGATATAGTCCCACTTGTTCATTTTTGCTTTTGTTTCCCTTTTCCAGGGATATATGTTCATGAAGAAGTTGTTCAAGTTTATGTCCAAAAGATTTTGCCTGTGTTTTTTTCTAAGATTTTTATGGTTTCATGACTTACATTCAGGTCTTTGATCCATTTTGAATTTACTTTTCTGCATGAGGTTAGACAGTGATCCAGTTTCACTGTCTTACATGTAGCTGTCCAGTTTTGCCAACACCAGATGTTGAAGATGCTGTCATTTCCCCATTGTATATCCATGGCTCCTTTATCATATATTAATTGACCACATATGGTTGGGTTTATATCTGGATTCTCTATTATTTTCTACTGGTCTATGAGTCTGCTCTTGTGCCAGTACCAAATTGTCTTGATTACTGTGGCTTTGTAGTGGAGCTTTAAGTTGGGAAGCGAGATCCCCCAGCTTTATTCTTTCTTCTGAGGATTGCTTTGTCTATTTGGGGTCTTTTGTGGTTCCATATGAGTTTTAGAACTATTTGTTCCAGTTCGTTGAAGAATGCTATTTTTATTTTGACAGGGATTGCAATGAATCTGTAGATTGCTTTAGGCAAGATGGCCATTTCGACAATATTAATTCTTCCTACCCAAGAGCATGAGATGAGTTTCCATTTGTTAGTGTCCTTTTTAATTTCTCTCAAGAGTGTCTTGTGGTTTTCAGGGCATAGGTCTTTCACATATGTATGTTTATATTTAAAGTGGCTTTCTTGTATACAAGAAATGTAAATGCTCTTGTAGCTTTCATAACATGGATCTTATAGAAAATTTTCGGGAGAAATTTTTTAAAATTAAGAGCAGGTCAATACAGACAACAATACAGGGATAAAGATGACTAAGACATTATAATGTAGTCACTGTTGCTCTTATTTATACATCCACAAGCTTTCTACGTAAAAGAACAAATGGTAAATATTTTAAGCTTTTTTGGTCATGTGATCTCTGTCCTAATTATTCAACTTTGCCACTGTAGAGCAAAAGTTTCCCTAGACAGTAGATAAATTAATGGATATGGTTATGTTCCAATAAAACTTTATTTTCAAAAGAGGCAACAAGCGGGGTTTGACCTGTTTGCTTTGGTTTGTCCCATGACCTTGACAGATTCACATTCTATATGGTTGAGCAAGAGTAGTGTTGGATTCTGTAAGTGTAAAATATAATGTAGTCATTAAACTGGTAAGTTCATGTTTTGGACTAGATTTATCACCAGGGAACAACCCAGTATACAAGACTGCACAGGCCTTTCCCCATTGCAGTCCACTTTCAATTCCCAGTGTCACCAACGACCTTCATAGTGCCACATACCAGATCTTTTCCTATTGGATGTCCCTGCTGCTTTACAAATTAGATGTTTCTCCATGAAGATTTTTTCGCCTTTTGTTTTTATGACATTACTATTTTCATATTTCTTACAATGTCTATTCACTTCCATTATGATCTTACCTCTCCTTGGAAATCTTTGTCCTGTTACCTAGTAATAATATCATGACTCTTCAAGACCAAACTCTGCTTTTTCTTGGCATCTTCTTTATTATGCCTTAATTAAAATTTTTCTTGGACTCAGTGTTATTTTTAGTGTCTATAATTATCTACACATTTTTAAACTATAGTCCATTGAACTTATCTTTTCCACATTATTTGGGATATATGCTACATCATTTTTCCCTTTACTCAATTTTTTGAATATTTACTTTCTCATACGCCTTTGCAATATATTTGACACTTGTAAATACTCTATGACATTAACTGATTCTCTCTGACATGAGTGGCTTGGTCTTCTATTTATTGAGATAAGAAATTTTGCAGGATGGTTTGGATGGAGAAATAAGTGCAAAATGTCCACTTTGGAATATGTGTAATTAAAGAAATAAGATCTCTCATATAAGACCACTGACACGAGTCTTACAGAATAAGATTTTGTTGACTATTGTGAGAATTGTTCCACCAATTATCATTTAATATTTACTCTCACACTGTAAAGTATAAAAACTAATACTAAGATTTAACCTGTGATGAAACTTAGGATTTATGGAGTTAAAAATGACACTCATCCAGCTATAAGTATATATATATATATGTATATATATATATATACATATATATATATATACATATATATATACACACACACACACACACACACACACACACACATATGATCATCAACAAACAAGGATATGGCTATAGCAGAAACATCTAAAAAGCTAAAGATGTGAGGAACTAATTCACTTGATAAAACACAAATGTTTGTAAATATGTACTGATCTTGGTCAAAAATCAACAATTACCAACAAATGAAGCCACATCCCATGGAATCATATAAAAGCAAAGTGGTGTTTTGAATGGAGCATTTGAATATGCATCCAAAAAAGTTTATTCTGTGCTCTATGCTTAATAAAATTAATATTTTAAATTGAGGTGAATTGCTTTCAATTACAGCACTAAACAAATGTGACCAAAAAAATGATATTCGTGGAAGCTAAGCAAAGAAGAACTGCATATGGATAAGTGGGGTTTTCAGACTCAAAGTTGGAAAGAATAGTTGTAAAGTTACCAGTCTGCATTGATCGGATATTTCTCTAGCAAAATAGAAACAATTCTTGTTTGGGGTTTTGGCAAAATGTTGTAGTACAATTTATCAATTAGAAGAGGTTTGAGGCAAACTCAAAAAATCCACCATGATTACTAAAAAAAGAACAGATGTAGCATAAAATACGAAACATTCAAAGGAGTTCAGCTTCCATATTCATAACATGAAAAATCAGTATGAGGCTTCTATTATGGTGGACAATAGTATTGCATAGCAAGGAGCATGCATTCTGAAAGCCAAAGCCCCTGGGTTTGAATTCTACATTGTCACTTCCTAGATGAGCTACCTGTGTAAATTATATAAACGTTCTGTGTCTCAGTTTCCTAAATGGTACAATGAGAACAGTAATACACCTCTATCACTGTATATTCTTTTTGACTAAAGGAGTAAGTGCGAAAGGGGCCAAATAAATAGCCAAACACATAGTGATCACTACTTGAATGATAAGCTGCTATTATTACAATTACAATAAGCAAACGGAAACTTGAAAGTAATGACTTTTACCTAAGAATTTTTAATCACTTCATACGATAGTTTGGATATTTTTTTAAATTTTCAAATTGCAATGTCCAATGTACTCAGGAGTTTTAAATGATTACGGTAATTAGCCTAGTGTTTCAACTATTGTGCACATGAAAAAATATTATTAGTAAGTATAGAATATGAAATAACAATGTCAACATAAATAACAATTTTTGCTAATACTTATCGAAAGCCTCCAATGAAAAGACATTCTTTTATTTCTAAAAGAAACAAACAGAAAATACAATAGTAGACAAAGAAAAAAATAGTATGCCTTAAATATCCCTGCTAAATATCTTATCTGAATGGAGAAATTGCATGTTGGATATAAGATTCAAACTAGTACTAAATGCACCATGACTCTGTGGAAACGATTCTACCAATGTGGGTTTGCATTTATGAATTTTAGTTCTCAGAAATTTTCTTGTTTGGGAAAACGAGACCAACCACGCGGTCACGAATCTGCTTAGTTTTGACACCATACACCAGGGGGTTGACTACGGGAGGTACCAGAAGGTACAAACTTGCAAAAATTATGTGGACACTTGGAGGTACCCTCTTGCCAATGCGATGAGTTAGGAAACTAAACCAGGCAGGTGTGTAAGACACAAGTATAGTGCAGACATGGGCAGCACAGGTGCCCAGTGCTTTAGAGCGGGCATTCCTGGAAGAGAGCCGGAAGACTGCCTGGAGGATTTTGATATAGGATGTGGCTATGAGCCCTAGGTCCAACACCATCACTGAAAGAGCCACAGAGATTCCATATGCTCTGTTAACATTGGTGTTGGCACTGGCCAACTTCACCACAGCCATGTGCTCACAATAAACATGACTGATAACATATTTAGTATAATATGGTAGTCTTTTAATGAGAAGAGGACAGGGCAAAACCATAAGAGTAGCTCGGGTTATAGCAGCTAGACCCATTTTAATGACCTGAGGTGTTGTCAGGATGGTTGTATAATGCAGTGGGATGCAAATAGCTACATAACGGTCAAAAGCCATGGCAACTAGGAGGGCTGACTCAGTTATGCTAATTGTGTGGATAAAATACAACTGTGCAAGGCAGACTTCAAAGTCAATCCAATGAGCATCCAACCAGAAAATGCCAAGCATCTTGGGGGCTGCAGAAGAAGCAAGAGCCACGTCATTCACTGCAAGCATGCAAAGGAAGAAATACATAGGCTGGTGGAGGCTGGTCTCCAGTTTGATGGTAGCAATGATTATGCTGTTCCCCAGCCAGGTGAGTGCATAGAGGAGGCAGACGGGGATCCCCATCCAGCAGTGAAAATCCTGTAAACCAGGAATACCAACCAGGAAGAAAGATGAGATGCAGTGATGTGTGGCATTGTCTGCCATGTTAAAACTGTAGGGTTTGCATGATCAGCTTCAAAGTAGCCAGTCAAATCACCTAAGAGAGGAAAGCAGGATGACGGAATGATTCCTTCATGTGTCTGGCTCTGGGGACCCAAGACACATGATTTGACAGCTTACCAAAAGGGCGAAACCTCTGTAAATCATCAGGTAAACCACCTTTCTAACTTCATCATTTCTGCAAATTCACCTTCAAAAAAGAAAATTAAATTAAATTATGTCAGGTTTTTTTCTGACTTTTGTAATTTTGTCCGGTAATTTTTTATTTCTTATTACAGCATCAGTTAGTAATATATATCCTCATCATTGCATCCAAGCTAGTGTTACATTTTGTGACATAAACAGTTTAGGGGAAGTTGAGCTCTGTTTTCAAGGAAATTGAGGTCAAGTATAGATATGAATGCATACACACACAAACATGCACAATAATTAACAAGTATTTCAAAATACAATCATTATTTCATTACTACTCTTATCTATAGGGAGCATAACTAAATAATCAGGAATTCAGAATAAGATCTCCTAACGCTAAAATATAAGAACAAAGCTTGTAAAAACGAAAGACAATATGTGCCTTATCATGAAGGGCAAATTTATTCGTATTTTATATTAACTCCTTAAGATCTAAAGATGGACAGCATAACATAACTGTCTAAACAGATTAAAAAGGAATATTTTATGTATGCATGCAATGAAATGATTTAAAATTGCTGCAAATAAGCATATTAGTTGTTAATGAGCCCGATCTATTTTCTCCACAGGCATTACTATCAGATATAGACACAGCTCTTATCTCTGGGTACCTCCTTCCTGTTTAATGACAGTGAAGAATAAATCAAGCACAATTCAGTCCTTTAGTCTCAGCAGGAAGAGTAGCTACTTGTGACTCTTGCTCTGACCACATCCTCTACTTTTGGTAACTGACATCCATTTTTCTTCTGCCATCCAGTTTCTACCTACAATTGTAATTCTGGAATATACACTCCACTCATAAAATGATTTTTAAATTTATAATTGCACACAGCATCTCAATTTCTCGTCCTGAACTCCACTGATGTGAGAGACCAAGATATATTGATAAAGATTCCTAGTGGCAATCTTTGTGTGGATGTCTAAATAATAGCTGTGTGGGAAAAAATGCTTTTCTGTTATGGGCCCTGCATTCCTACTATTATTAAACATAAAGTTGCTCTAGGCCTATGTAAGAATCTGACATGCTTCCTTATGAGGAATTGAAAAATGTTAAATGAGTCGTAAAGCATTTCAGAAAAAATCAGAGCTGAAACTTTAGTCACAACATGGCAACTTAAAGTTGAGGAATTATTCCATTTGGGAAAGCATATAATTTCAGAGAAAAGACTTAAGGCAAAAAAAGAAAAATTCTACAAATAGCAAGTGTTCAACGTATGAAAAGATTTTACGTATTTATTAAACTTTTGCTTATACAAATTCTCAAATGACTGCTGCGTCCTTAGAAACTTGGTTTGCCAAATTTCATTCCTATATCTCCTTCTAGGGGCATTAAACATATAAGAGGCTCACCCCCTGTAGGGAAGCTCTGCCCTCACTTTCCCTACTGTTGTGTGAGGAGAGCTGTCTGCTGCCTCACCCTGGATGCATCTGGTCTTGTCCACGAAAGCTTGAAAACACAGCGTACTGTACCCATAAGTAGGGAGCTAGACAAGAGCTTTGAAAGCTGGACACCTGGCCAGGAATGCCACATTCACGGCATCTTCAATACTTATGAAATGATGAATTACCACTATAGCAGTATAAAAAAGCGGTATAGCTTTCTGCAGAATGAAGTGTCTTCTTTTACGCACTCCCAAGATCACTCCTTCCATCTTCTTTGCTCCTAGTGTTGCCCCAAGACCTCAAAAGTAACCTGTGGACCCCAACACCCCCCTAGGAATAAATAATAAATTTTAACTAGGGAACATTACTAACAATTACAAACAAGAGAAACGGCTCTGTGTGAATACATATAAATATTTTTAAATCAGCTTTAATATTCAGTAAATTTACCTATAAGAAGGTGACAAGTCTAACCCATACCAGCAGCATAGAAGTAAAGTGACTTTCCCTTAAATAAGTGAAGCTTCCGCAGATTCGTAGAATATGGCACACATTGCAGAGAACTACCCACAAATCATGGTCTGTTTGTACAGTCACCCCTCCCATTCTACAAAGTCTTCTTTATTTTATCTTAGTCTTAGTTTCAAAGAAATTTTGTAGAAATCCATTTATTTCCACAAGGTCATTCTGTATAATATCTTCAATGAACATCCTGCCAGCACAGTCAGAATCCCTGCCCAGATGTCTTTAATTTTCAGTTGGCACAGTCATTTAATCTGTTTCTGAACCATATAAGTGTCTTATTCCTTGTAACAGCTTGGACTTTATCATTTTACCTGTTTCTGGGTCAGTCCACAATAGCCCCTTATCTGGAATGAGCCCCTTAGAGTAGAGGAATCTAACAGAATGCCACAGTATTTTCTATACAGTGTTTTTTGAATGCATTATATATATTACTTAAAAGTATTAAAAATAGTCCATTAAGATGCCCAAAATAAAATATGTTCTCCCATTTGCTTCTATCTGATTGTATCTTCTTCGTTGACAGTAACAGCTACCCAGCCATTAAATTAGGAAATCTCAGAATTACCCTTGTCTTCTCGATCTAGTTCTCTCTAATACTTCGGTCAAGCAGCCACTAAGTCTCTGTTTTTGTTACAGCTCTTACCATATGCTTTGTGTGCGTTTATTCTCATGTCAACTGCTTCATCAGACTGTGGACACCCAAAGGAAGTTACTGAATCTCAATAAATTCTTCTGACAGAATATCTGTTGTTTCTGTATATCCTTTACATCCTCTTAAGAATTCCACAGATTTTTATCTTGCTTCTAAGGCTTTTGACCCACGAGAGATAGTCAACTTATTCATAGTCATTGTGTACCCTTCATATATTTCAACTGTCTTCTTAGAATATGTTTTTAAATTTGTAGCAGAAATTTCCGAGTGTTCTCCATTAACAGATGGGGACCCAGTAAATACAGATTATATATATCTATGTAATAAACAAAGCATAATAAATATATATATGTGTATATATATATATATATAATTTTATTTGGCTCCTCTTCTCCACTAACTACCAAATTACTCAAATACCCATTATATCTCATAAATGTATAACATCATTTAAATGTTTACAAATCTTCCCTTCCCATTTTACTTTCTGCTTTATCTTGAATTCTATCCTACCACTCATGGTAGATGATAATAAAAAAATAATTATGGTTCTCCAAAAATCCTCAAATGATCATTTTTCCCTGCAGCATCTAGGCCAATATGCATATGCAAGGATGGCTAAAAAATATGACAATGTTTATCACTGGAGCAGTGAGGATTCTGTGGTTAGGTTGGTAGTTAATGTTGCTTTGAATGGGTTGTTCCAATACTCAGGAGGCCCCTCTGTTCAGAAGGCTAATGGGTCCCTTTGGAGACTTAAGATCAAAGAGAAAAATAGGACTGGGCCAAGACTAAGCACCAAGCAGTAACAACATCCTCTCAAAACAGCTTGTCTGTGGATAGCACTCATGCAACTCTCCTTGGGAAGAGACAGTCCTGAGAGGCGCTCCCATGATGCCCAGATGAGATGCCTCACATTCAAATATGTAGCTCATTGGAGAAAACTTTGAAAAGACTAAGAAGAGTAAATCAACTTATGTGGACAAACTATATAAAAATTAAATAAGGAAAGTGCTAACCTCAATTCCAGAATGATTATCACTGAATTCGCACTTGTGCCTCAGGGAAAGATTAAGGTCATGTTTTCTTAAAATGTAAAGGTAGATTAGGTCATTCCATAATCTCAATTCTGTTAACCCTTTTCCCTTGTATGATTTTACTGAAACACAATTTCCATACATCCAGTGTCCTTATACTTTTCTTCTCCCCTATTAACTTGCTCTTGTGCATTTACAGGATTATAGGTGTTCAGTTCTTCACAGTTAGTGAGTCTGGATTGTTCTCCTCTGTGGCTAAACTTGTATATTGTCCCTATGGCTGTTTAATAAGGCGTCATATTTCATTATTTCCCGATATTCCAGGCAATTTTAAGCTATTAGAAGGGTCTAGTATGGGGGCTTAAATAATATTTCAATGTCGCTTTAATTTCTAACTCCCTTATCACTAAAGAGTTTGAACATATCATATGTAGGAGTATCTTTTGCTCATTTTTCTTTCCTGGAATGTGTTTGTTTTTATTCGTCAGGTTCCTATTGGAAATTCTGTATTTTTTCTGTGAATTAGCAAGTGTTTCTTTGATTTTCTTGCCTAAATCTTGCCAAAGACATTGCAAATACCTTCTCCCAGTTGATCTGTTACCTTTGTCTATGGAGTCCTTAGTTCTATAGAAATCCTGCATTTGATGTAAATTCATGGAAATTTCACAGTATATTTTTGTGCTTTTGAAACTTTTTTCTTTTCCTATACTTACTTCACCATTACTTCTTGCATTACCTTCTACTAACTACCTAGCTCTAACTAATCTGTTGTGTTATTCATTTGGGGTCCACCATCTTTCTGCATGACATTAAGTAGATATCCGGTTTTATTAATTTATTTTATTTTATTTTTTTTATATCATTTTATTATCATTAATCTACAATTACATGAAGAACATGATGGTTACTAGACTGCACTCTTCACCAAGACCCCCCCCTACAAACCCCATTATAGTCACTGTCTATCAGCGTAGCAAGATGCTGCAGACTCACTACTTGTCTTCTCTGTGTTGCACATCCCTTCCTATATGCCCAACATTATACATGCTAATCGTAAGGCCCCCTTTCTTTTCCCCTGCCCTTATTCCTCCCTTCCCACTCTTCCTGCCCTGTCCCTTTCTCTTTGGTAACCGTTAGTCCATTCTTGGGTTCTGTGATTCTGCTGCTGTTTTGTTCCTTCAGTTTTCCTTTGTTCCTATACTCCACATATGAGTGAAATCATTTGGTACTTGTCCTTCTCCGCCTGGCTTCTTTCACTGAGCGTAATACCCTCTAGCTCCATCCATGTTATTGCAAATGGTAGGATTTGTTTTCTTCTTATGGCTGAATAATATTCCATTGTGTATATGTACCACATCTTTTTTATCCATTCATCTGCTGAGGAACACTTAGGTTGCTTCCATTTCTTGGCTATTGTAAATAGTGCTGTGATAAACATAGGGGTGCACCTGTCTTTTTCAAACTGGAGTACTGCGTTCTTAGGGTATATTCCTAGAAGTGGAATTCCTGGGTCAAATGGTAACTCTATTTTGAGCATTTTGAGGAACCTCCATACTGCTTTCCACAATGGTTGAATTAATTTTCATTCCCACCAACAGTGTAGGAGGGTTCCCCTTTCTTCACATCCTTGCAAATATTTGTTTTTGTTTGTCTTTTGGATGGTGGCAATCCCTCCTGGTGTGATTTGATATCTCATTGTGGTTTCAATTTGCATTTCTCTGATGACAAGCGATGTGGAGCATCTTTTCATGTGTCTGTTGACCATCTGTATTTCTTCTTTGGAGAACTGCCTGTTCAGCTCCTCTGCCCATTTTTAATTGGATTATTTGCCTTTTGTTTGTTGAGGTGCATGAGCTCTTTATATATTTTGGATGTCAACCAATTATCGGATCTGTCATTTATGAATATATTCTCCCATATTGTAGGATGTCTTTTTGTTCTACTGATGCTGTCCTTTGCTGTACAGAAGCTTTTCAGCTTGATATAGTCCCACTTGTTAATTTTTGCTTTTCTTTCCCTTGCCCAGGGAGATATGTTCATGAAGAAGTCGCTCATGTTTATATCCAAGAGATTTTTGTCTATGTTTTTTTCTAAGAGTTTTATGGTTTCATGATATACATTCAGGTCTTTGATCTATTTCAAATTTACTTTTGTTTATGGGGTAAGACAGTGATCCAGTTTCATACCCTTACATGTAGCTGTGCAGTTTTGCCAGCACCAACTGTTGAAGAGACTGTCATTTACCCATTGTATGTCCATGGCTCCTTTATCATATATTAATTGACCTTATATGTTTGGGTTAATATCTGGGGTCTCTATTCTGTTCCACTGGTCTGTGGCTCTGTTTTTGTGCCAGTACCAAACTGTCTTGATTACTGTGTCTTTGTAGTAGAGCTTGAAGTTTGGGAGTGAGATCACCCCCACTTTATTCTGCCTTCTCAGGATTGCTTTGACTTTTCGGGTCTTTGTTGTTGCCATATGAAGTGTTGAACTATTTGTTCTAGTTCATTGAAGAATGTTGTTGGTAATTTGATAGGGATTGCATCAAATCTGTATATTGCTTTGGGCAGGATGGCCATTTTGACTATACTAATTCTTCCTAGATAAGAGCATGGGATGAGTTTCCATTTGTTAGTGCCCTCTTTAATTTCTCTTAAGAGTGTCTTATAGCTTTCAGAGTATAGGTCTTTCACTTCCTTGGTAAGCTTTATTCCTAAGTATTTTATTCTTTTTTTTTTTTTGTAGATAATTATTTTTTTATTGAAGGGTAGTTGACACACAGTATTACATTACATTAGTTTCAGGTGTACAACATAGTGATACAACTTTATATACATGACAATTCTAGATAACAGCTATCACCATACCAAGCTGTTACAATATCTTGACCATATTCTTTACATCCCGGTTACTTATTATTTTACCATTGGAAGTGTATACATTTTTTTTTTGTGAGGGCATCTCTCATATTTATTGATCAAATGGTTGTTAACAACAATAAAATTCTGTATAGGGGAGTCAATGCTCAATGCACAATCATTAATCCACCCCAAGCCTAATTTTCGTCAGTCTCCAATCTTCTGAGGCATAAAAAAACAAGTTCTTACATGGAGAACAAATTCTTACATAATGAATAAGTTCTTACATGGTGAACAGTACAAGGGCAGCCATCACAGAAACCTTCGGGTTTGCTCATGCATTATGAACTATAAACAGTCAGTTCAAATATGAATACTCATTTGATTTTTGTACTTGATTTATATGTGGATACCACATTTCTCTCTATATTATTATTATTTTTAATAAAATGCTGAAGTTGTAAGTAGATACAAGATAAAGGTAGAAAACATAGTTTAGTGTTGTAAGAGAGCACATGTAGATGATCAGGTGTGTGCCTGTAGACTATGTGTTAATCCAAGCTAGACAAGGGCAATAAAACATCCACGTATGCAGAAGACTTCTCACAGAACGGGGGGGTGAGGTTCTAAGCCTCACCTCTGTTGTTCCCCAATTTCTCACCTGATGACCCCCCCTGCGACTGTGCCTGTCTTAGGTTGTTCCTCCCTTGAGGAATCTTACCCATCTCTGGCTAACCAGTCATCTTCCGAGGCCATACAGGGAAATGTAAAGTTGGTAAGTGAGAGAGAAGCCTTATCGTTTGAAATGGTTAGCTTTTTATTTCTTTTCATATTTATGCCCTGTAGCTTCTATGCCCAGCATTTGTCTTGAGGTATCTTTACCACTTGGAAGAATTATGATACTCGGTAAATTTGATATGAGGCACAAATTCTATTTAATGGTTGTAATTAGGAAGGAAGAAAAAAAGCTATGGAAGTAGCAGGCGGAAGAAAACATGGGAAGATTGATTATTACTTTGACATATCTTCTTGTAGAGTAACTACAGCATGTATAGGTTTTAAGCTACTACTTAAATTGCGCAGACACATTAACATAATAGGAGTATAGTTACAAAACCAAAGCATACCTGTAATTACCAGCCATCTCCAGTGAAACCAAGAAAACCAGTTAGGCAACTTAGGCATTTGTGAAAACTTATCTATGATATGGTGGATATTGTCCAACTGAACTTGAACAGTCTGAGAGAATTCAGACAAATTAAAACAACCCATTCCTGGGGAATGTTCACATCCCATATGTTCTTTTAACAGTAAATAGTCTGTAGTTGTAAGATTTTGGAGCACTACAATCTGCACTTCTCTTAATTCTTGATTGAGTTCCAACAGTATAGATCCAGTCAAATTTGTTGTTTTACTGTATGCACAGGCCAGCTTAGATATCTCCTTCCTCAATCCCATGGCAAGTCCAGGAGCTGGTGGGATGAATGCAGCTACAGCTGTAGCAGTGCGTGGATCTTTGTTGGGGTTTTTTGATGATCATCTTCTGGCATGAGTCATCCAGAGAGTGCTGATGTTGGAAGTTCTTTTTCATATCGTATCTTAGTTCATATTCGGGTTAGCCCAATTAGGCTTTGATCCTCTGTATAAACACAAACAGACCCTATGCCTACACTTTTATATGCCCTTTATATCATTGTGTAGAACTCATTGGAGGTCACCACACAGGAACAGCTTTTTTTTTATCATTAATCTACACTTAAATAATGAATACTTTGTTTACTAGGATCTCCCCTATAGCAGGTCCCACCTATATACTCCTTGACAGTCACTGTCCATCAGCGTAGAAAAGTGCTGTAGAATCACTACTTGTCTTCTCTGTGTTGTACAGCCCTCCCCTTTCTCCCACACCCCTATGGATGCTAATCTTAATACCCCGCTTTTTCTCACCCCACCCTTATCCCTCCCTAACCACCCATCCTCCCCAGTCCCTTTCCCTTTGGTACCTGTTAGTCCATTCTTGAGTTCTGTGATTCTGCTGCTGTTTTGTTCCTTCAGTTTTTCCTTTGTTCTTAGACACCACAGATGAGTGAAATCATTTGGTATTTCTCTTTCTCTGCTTGGCTTGTTTCACTGAGCATAATGCCCTCCAGCTCCATCCATGTTGCTGCAAATGGTAGGATTTGCCCTTTTCTTATGGCTGAGTAGTATTCCATTGTGTATATGTACCACATCTTCTTTATCCATTCATCTGTAGATGGACATTTAGGTTGCTTCCAATTCTTGGCTATTGTAAATAGCGCTGTGATAAACATAGGGGTGTATTGGTCTTTCTCATACTTGATTGGTGCATTCTTAGGGTAAATTCCTAGGAGTGCAATTCCTGGGTCAAATGGTATGTCTGTTTTGAGCATTTTGATGTACCTCCATACTGCTTTCCACAATGGTTGAACTAACTTACATTCCCACCAGCGGTGTAGGAGGGTTCCCCTTTCTCCACAGCCTCACCAACATTTGCTGTTCTCTGTCTTTTGGATGTCAGCCATCCTTACTGGTGTGAGATGATACCTCATTGTAGTTTTAATTTGCATTTCTCTGATAATTAGCAATGTGGAGTATCTTTTCATGGGTCTATTGGCCATCTGTATTTCTTTTTTGGAGAACCGTCTGTTTAGTTCATCTGCCCATTTTTTAATTGGGTTATTTGTTTTTTGTTTGTTGAGGCCTGTGAGCTCTTTATATATTCTGGACGTCAAGCCTTTATCAGATGGGTCATTTTCAAATATATTCTCCCATACTGTAGGGTTCCTTTTTGTTCTGTTGATGGTGTCTTTTGCTGTACAGAATCTTTTCAGCTTAATATAGTCCCACTTACTCATTTTTGATGTTGTTTTCGTTGCCCAGGGAGATATGTTCAGAAGAGGTCACTCATGTTTATGTCTAAGAGGTTTTTGCCTATGTTTTCTTCCAAGAGTATAATGATTTCACGACTTACATTCAGGTCTTTGATACATTTTGAATTTACTTTTATATATGGGGTTAGACAATGGTCCAGTTTCATTGTTCTACATGTAGCTGTCCAGTTTTGCCAGCACCATCTGTTGAAGAGACTGTCATTTCGCCATTGTATGTGCATGGCTCCTTTATCAAATATTAATTGACCATATATGTCTGGGTTAATGTATGGATTCTCTAGCCTTTTCCATTGGTCTGTTGCTCTGTTCTTGTGCCAGTACCAAATTGTCTTGATTACTATGGCTTTATAGTAGAGCTTGAAGTTGTGGAGTGAGATCCCCCCTACTTTATTCTTCTTTCTCAGGATAGCTTTGGCTGTTCGGGCTCTTTGGTGTTTCCATATGAATTTTTGAATTATTTGTTCCAGTTCATTGAAGAATGTTGCTGGTAGTTTCATAGGGATTGCATCAAATCTGTATATTGCTATGGGCAGGATGGCCATTGTGATGATATTAATTCTTCCTAGCCATGAGCATGGGATGTGTTTCCATCTGTTAGTGTCCCCTTTAATTTCTTTTAAGAGTGACTTGTAGTTTTCAGTGTATAAGTCTTTCACTTCTTGGTTAGGTTTATTCCTAGGTTTTTTTTTTTTTGATGCAATTGTGAATGGAGTTGTTTTCCTTATTTCTCTTTCTGTTGGTTCATTGTTGGTGTATAGGAAAGCCACAGATTTCTGTGTGTTGATTTTGTATCCTGCAACTTTGCTGTATTCCGATATCAGTTCTAGTAGTTTTGGGGTGGAGTCTTTAGGGATTTTTATATACAGTATCATGTCATCTGCAAATAGTGACAGTTTAACTTCTTCTTTACCAATCTGGATTCCTTGTATTTCTTTGTTTTGTCTGATTGCCGTGGCTAGGACATCCAGTACTATGTTATATATCAGTGGAGAGTGTGGGCATCCCTGCCTAGTTCCCGATCTCAGAGGAAATGCTTTCAGCTTCTCGCTGTTCAATATAATGTTGGCTGTGGGTTTATCATAGATGGCCTTTATTATGTTGAGTTACATGCCCTCTATTCCCATTTTGCTGAGAGTTTTTCTCATGAATGGATGTTGCACTTTCTCAAATGCTTTTTCAGCATCTATGGAGATGATCATGTGGTTTTTGTATTTCTTTTTGTTGATGTGGTGTATGATGTTGATGGACTTTCGAATGCTGTGCCAACCTTGCATTCCTGGGATGAATCCCACTTGGTCATGGTCTACCATCCTTTTGATGTATTTTTGAATTCGGTTTGATAATATTTTGTTGAGTAATTTTGCATCAACGATCATCAGGGATATTGGTCTGTAGTTTCTTTTTTGGTTTGGTTTTTGCCTGGTGTTGGTATTAGGATGGTATTAGCTTCATAGAATGAGTTTGGGAGTATCCCCTCCTCCTCTATTTTTTGGAAAACTCTAAGGAGAAAGGTTTTTTGTCTTCCCTGTATGTCTGATTAAATTCCGTGGTAAATCCATCTGGCCAGGGGGTTTTGTTCTTTGGTAGTTTTTTGATTACCGCTTCAATTTCCTTGCTGGTATTTGGTCTGCTTAGATTTTCTGTTTCTTTCCTGGTCATTCGTGGAAGGTTGTATTTTTCTAGTAAGTTGTCCATTTCTCCTAGGTGTCCCAGCTTGTTAGCATATAGGTTTTCATAGTATTCTCTAATAATTCTTTGTATTTCTGTGGGATCCGTCGTGATTTTTCCTTTCTCGTTCCTGATACTGTTGATTTGTGCTGACTCTCTTTTCTTTTAATAAGTCTGGCTGGAGGCTTATCTATTTTGTTTGTTTTCTCGAAGAACCAGCTCTTGGTTTCATTGATTTTTGCTATTGTTTTATTCTTCTCAATTTTATTTATTTCTTCTCTGATTTTTATTGTGTCCCACCTTCTGCTGACCTTAGGCCTCATTTGTTCTTTCTTTTTTGTGACATTAGACCATTCATTTGGGATTGTTCTTCTTTTTTAAATATGCTTGGATTGCTATATACTTTCCTCTTAAGACTGCTTTTGCTGATTCCCACAGAAGTTGGAGCTTACTGTTCTTGTTGTCATTTGTTTCCATATATTGCTGGATCTCCATTTTGATTTGGTCATTGATCCATTGATTATTTAGGAGCGTGTTGTTAAGCCTCCATGTGTTTGTGAGCCTCTTTGCTTTCTTTGTACAGTTTATTTCTAGTTTTATGCCTTTCTGGTCTGAAAGTTGGTTGGTAGGATTTCAATATTTTGGAATTTTCTGAGGCTCTTTTTGTGGTGTAGTATGTGGTCTATTCTGGAGAATGTTCCATGTGCACTTGAGAAGAATGTATATCCTCTTGCTTTTTTATGTAGAGTTCTATAGATGTCTATTAGGTCCATCTGCTCTACTGTGTTTTTCAGTGCTTCCGTGTCCTTACTTATTTTCTGCCCAGTGGATCTATCCTTTGGGGTGAGTGGTGTGTTGAAGTCTCCTAGAATGAATGCATTGCAGTCTATTTCCCCCTTTAGTTCTGTTAGTATTTGTTCCACGTATGCTGGTGCTCCTGTGTTGGGTGCATATATATTTAGAATGGTTATATCCTCTTGTTGGACTGAGACCTTTATCATTATGTAGTGTCCTTCTTTATCTATTGTTACTTTCTTTGTTTTGAAGTCTATTTTGTCTGATATTAGTACAGCAACCCCTGCTTTCTTCTTGGTGTTGTTTGCTTGAAATATGTTTTTCCATCCCTTGACTTTTAGTCTGTACATGTCTTTGGGTTTGAGGTAAGTTTCTTGTAAGCAGCATATAGATGGATCTTGCTTTTTTATCCGTTCTACTACTCTATGTCTTTTGATTGGTGCATTCAGCCCATTAACATTTAGAGTGACTATTGAAAGATATGTACTGATTGCATTGAAGGCTTTAAATTCGTGGTTACCAAAGGTTCAAGGTTAGCCTCTTTAGTATCTTACTACCTCATTTAGCTCGCTTTTTGAGCTGTTATATACACTCTCTGGAGATTCTTTTCTCCTCTCCCTTCTTATTCCTCCTCCTCGATTCTTCATATTTTGGGTGTTTTGTGCTGTGCTCTTTCTAGGAGTGCTCCCATCTAGAGCAGTCCCTGTAAGATGTGCTGTAGAGGTGGTTTGTGGGAAGCAAATTCCCTCAGCTTTTGTTTGTCTGGGAATTGTTTAATCCCACCGTCATATTTGAATGATAGTCGTGCTGGATAAAGTATCCTTGGTTCAAGGCCCTTGTGTTTCATTGCATTAAATATATCATGCCATTCTCTTCTGGCCTGTAGGGTTTCTGTCGAGAAGTCTGATGTTAGCCTGATGGGTTTTCCTTTATAGGTGACCTTTTTCTCTCTAGCTGCCTTTAAAACTCTCTTTTTCCTTGATCTTTGCCATTTTAATTATTATGTGTCTTTTTGTTGTCCTCCTTGGATCCTTTCTGTTGGGGTTTCTGTGTATTTCCATGGTCTGTTCTATTATTTCCTCCCCCAGTTTGGGGAAGTTTTCAGCAACTATTTCTTCTAAGATACTTTCCATCTCTTTTCCTCTCTCTTCTTCTTCAGGAACCCCTATAATACGGATATTGTTCCTTTTGGATTGGTCACACAGTTCTCTTAATATTGTTTCATTCCTGGAGATCCTTTTATCTCTCTCTATGTCAGCTTCAATGCATTCCTGTTCTCTGGTTTCAATTCCATCAATGGCCTCTTGCATCCTGTCCATTCTGCTTATAAACCCTTCCAGAGTTTGTTTCATTTCTGCAATCTCCTTTCTGGCATCTGTGATCTCCCTCCGGACTTCATCCCATTTCTCTTGCATATTTCTCTGCATCTCTGTCAGCATGTTTATGATTCTTATTTTGAATTCCTTGTCAGGAAGACTGGTTAGGTCTGTCTCCTTCTCTGGTGTTGTTTCTGTGATCTTTGTCTGCCTGTAGCTTTGCCTTTTCATGGTGATAGGAATAGTTTGCAGAGCTGGGACGAGTGACGGGTGGAAGAACTTCCCTTCTTGTTGGTTTGTGGCCCTCCTTTCCTGGGAGAACAGCGACCTCTAGTGGCTTGTGCTGTCAGCTGTGCGCAGAAAGGGTTTCTGCTTCCTGCCCGGCTGCTATGGAATTTTTCTCCACTGTTGCTGTGGGCGTGGCCTGGTTCTGGCCTCTGCTTCAAAGTGGTGGAATTGCCTTGGAGGGGGATTGGCCTGGAGGCTATTTATATCCGTAAGGGGACTCCCTGCTCCCTGCAGCCCAGGGTTAGTGTTCCCAGAGATCCCCGGCTTCCCTACCTCTGGATTAAGTGTCCTGCCCTGCCCCTTTAAGACTTCCAAAAAGCACCTGCCAAAACAAAACGACCACAAAAAAAAAAAAAATTTAAATTATAAAAAAAAATTTTTTTTAATTAAAAAATATATAAATAATAAGTGGCCTCTCGTTTTTCTTTATTCTCTGGTGCCAGCCTCAGGCATCTGCTCACCGGTCTTTCTGCCCTGTTTCTCTAGTATTTTGGGCCCTATCCCTTTAAGACTTCCAAAAAGCTCTCGCGAAAACAAAACAGCAAAAAAAAAAAAAAAAAAAAAAATGGTCGCGTGCTTTTCTTATGTCCTCCGGCGACCGGCCTCCAGTGCCCACTCACTGTTCTTGCTGCCCTGTTTTCCTAGTATCCAGGGCCCTGCACTCTGGCCCGGATGGCTGGGGCTGGGTGTTCGGCAGCCCAGTGCTCCGTCTCTCTCCCACTCTGCGTATTCTTCTCCCGCCGGGAGTTGGGGGTACGGGCGCTCGGCTCCTGCTGGGCCGGGGCTTGTATCTTACCCCCTTCACGAGGCACTGTGTTCTCTCAGTTGTGGATGTGGTCTGGATATTGTCCTGTGTCCTCTGGTCTTTATTCTAGGAAGGGTTTTCTTTGTTATATTTTCATAGATATATGTGGTTTTGGGAGGAGATTTCCCCTGCTCTACTCATGCCACCATCTTCCGCGCCCCCCCCCCAGTATTTTATTCTTTTTGATGCAATTGTGAATGGAATTGTTTTCCTGATTTCTTTTTCTCTTAGTTGATTTTTAGTGTATAGGAAAGTCACAGAATTTTGTGTGTTAATTTTGTATCCTGCAACTTTGTTGTATTCCAATATCAGTTCTAGTAGCTTTGGAGTGGAGTCTTTAGGGTTTTTTATGTACAATATCATGTCATCTGCAAATAGTGACAGTTTAACTTCTTCTTTACCAATTTGGATTCCTTGTTTTTCTTTGTTTTGTCTAATTGCCGTGGTTAGCACCTCCATTACTATGTTGAATAACAGTGGGGAGAGTGGTCATCCCTGTCTTGTACCCGATCTCAGAGGAAAAGCTTTCAGCTTTTCACTGTTCACTATGCTGTTGGCTGTGGTTTTATCCTATATGGCCTTTATTATGTTGAGGTACCTGCCCTCCATACACATTTTGCTGAGAGTTTTTATCATGAATGGATGTTGAATTTTGTCAAATGCTTTTTCAGCATCTATGGAGGTGTTCAGGTGGTTTTCATCCTTCTTTTTGTTTATGTGGTGGATGATTTTGATGGACTTTCGAAAGTTGTACCATCCTTGCATCCCTGGGATGAATCCCACTTGGTCATGGTGTATGATCCTTTTGATGTATTTTTGAATTTGGTTTGCTAATATTTTGTTGAGTATTTTTGCATCTACGTTCATCAGGGATATTGGTCTGTAGTTTTCTTTTTTGGTGGGGTCTTGGCCTGGTTTTGGTATTAGGGTGATGTTGGCTTCATAGAATGAGTTTGAGAGTATTCCTTCCTCTTCTACTCTTTGGAAAACTTTAAGGAGAATGTGTATTATGTCTTCCCTGTATGTCTGATAAAATTCTGAGGTAAATCCATCTGGCCTGCGGCATTTGTTATTGGGTAGTTATTTGATTACCGATTCAATTTCTGAGCTGGTAATTGATTTGTTTAGATTTTGTGTTTCTTCTTTGGTCAGTCTTGGAAAGTTGTATTTTTCTAGGAAGTTGTCCATTTCTTCTAGGTTTTCCAGCTTCTTAGCATATAGGTTTTCATAGTAGTCTCTAATAATTTTTTGTGTTTCTGTTGAGTCTGTCGTGATATTTTTTTTCTCATTTCTGATTCTGTTGATATGTGTTCATTCTCTTTTTCTCTTAATAAGTTTGGCTAGAGGCTTATCTATTTTCTTTATTTTCTCAATGTACCAGCTCTTGGTTTCATTGATTTTTTTCTATTGTTTTATTCTTCTCAATTTTATTTATTTCTTCTCTGATCTTTATTATGTCCCTCCTTCAGCTGTCTTTAGTCCTCGTTTGTTCTTCTTTATCCAATTTTGATAATTGTGACATTAGACTATTCATTTGGGATTGTTCTTCCTTCTTTAAATATGCCGGGATTGCTATATACTTTCCTCTTAAGACTGCTTTTGCTGCGTCCCACAGAAGTTGGGGCTTTGTGTTGTTGTTGCCATTTATTTCCATATATTGCTGAATCTCCATTTTAATTTGGTCGTTGATCCATTGACTATTTAGGAGCATGTTGTTAAGCCTCCATGAGTTTGTGAGCCTTTTTGCTTTCTTTGTACAATTTATTTCTAGTTTTATACCTTTGTGGTCTGAAAAGTTGGTTGGTATGATTTCAGTCTTTTGAATTTACTGAGGCTTTTTTGATGGAAATAATATGATGAGCATCCTCATAGCCCGGAATTCCAGTGAGGTAGAATGAAGCAGACTTTCTAACACTTGAATTAGAGCCTGTCATGAGGCGGTCCCAACTAGCCATTTTCCAATCATAAAAATGTGGACTCGTAGAAGGAAGAAAAACACAACATTAAAATAGTTGGCAGCTTTTATTTCTCTATTAGGTTTTTCTTGATTCCTATTGCTATGTAGGAACATTACACAATTTGGAAAACGAATTTAAAAAATTATCCGTAGTCAACACCCTCTTTCAGTATAATACAGTTTAATCCTTAAAATGATTTTGGTTATTATGTTGTTATCTGTCAATCTTTTACTCTATTGATTCTGGATTTTGAGTTATTCATAAGATACTCTTATCACCCTTAAATTTTTAATATGTTCTTCTATGCATGCTACTAATTTTTTGATAGCCAGTTTTCATCCCATTATTAATAGTTTTTTTTTCTTTTCTTCTTTCAGAAACACCATTGACATGTTCCTAAGACTTTCTCTTTACTCACTGCTATAGATAGGTGTAGATTATGGAGCCTTTATTCTCTGGAAAAATCATCCTTAAATCGGTGTCCAGTGGAATTGAGACTGGAATCTGTATAGCAGACTGGTCAACACTATTCAATTAATGTAACACATGTTGTTGAAGTTCTATACGCAAAGTTTCTTACTTTGGCTGACTAGCTTTCAGTTCCCTAGGGATGAATATTCTTTCTGGGCATGAAAACAACTGGATGTACACAGGTCAAGGAAATTTGGAAAGATCAGAAAATGACATTTCTGAATTATTATATAAATTTTAAATGAGGAATACAGGGAAATCAGGCATTGGGAAGTTATATAATAATTTGTAATTTTTAAATGTTTAATATAAATCATTTGTTTTTCTGAGAATATTTCATGTGTTTGCTCAAATAAATTTTAATCCCAATTAATATACAGCATTTAAGTAACTAGTCTCACATTAAATAGCTGGTAAGTGAGAGACCTTGTCTGTACCTCAGACACTGAGTCCAGAGCTCTCATTTAATGGTGGTGATGAAGTGTCCTACTGATGGGATAGGAGAGATTAGGTGGGAATTATTCTCTACATAATATTAGAAAGTGCTACAATTTTTAATTAATAATCAATAATCAATGATTTGATTATGGATGCTGGTTGAAAATCTGCCTTTTAAAAAATTCCATACAGAAGCTGGTCCAAATCTAAGCCTTTCTCTTCCCAATTAGCCCTCCTGCGGTGCACTTACTCTCATATATGAGCTCTTACCTCAGGGAAAATTATCACCACCTGACAAAACTCTATCAGTCTTTCCCTGTCCTACCATTAGGTTGGTGTATCTTATTTGAGCTAATGGACTTTTACATACTTTCCTTTTTGCTTTTCCTAAAATCAACATGTGCCATTTTGTCTGTATTTCTGCGTCCACTGGTATTCTCATATTTCTCATGTACTTTAGCATTTCTTGTTTCTATTTGCTCTATCCTCTTACACAATCTAAATACTTTTCCCAGTAGAAAATGAGTGGACAGATTATGCAGAGAAAATGTTTACAGTGAAATGAATAAAATGTATAATTACTTAAAATAAATCCTGTCTTCACTTGCAATTGGGAATTTAAAAATTAAAATGCAATATGATACAAAACATATATAATATTTTCAACAAAATGTATCAATATTGAAAATAAGGTTTAGTAAAATTTGGGTTAAAGGGCATCCTTATGCACAGCTGGTAGGAATGTGAATTGTCTCAAATGTACAGGAAGTCTGTGTAGTAATCATAATTCCTAAAAATAATATTTTTGGTAGAGCATCTTAAGTACTTGCCATCCTGTGGAATGATTTTCTGTGTACATGTGGAAGAATATACAGTGTTTCTTAGAGTGAAACTGCTTGTAATAGAAAAAAAATCAGTGGTATTCAGAATTTCCTCAATGAATTAAGAGTTAAGTTTAAGAAATGTGTGGAATAATTATATCATGAAATACACAGCATTACTTAAAGCAAATAAAGTATATCTACATAACTGAAATAAAAGATACACAAAATTAAAAAATGAAGTACTATTGAAGTTTTTCATTCATATAGAAACATGTATGTATATGTGATTATGTATATAAATATATATGTAATATACATTTTAGATCAATGCTACAGGACAATTTTTATATATACATATAAAATATAGGCACATTTATATTGAAAATTATATAAACACAGAAAGCACAATCTAGAATGATACGTACCTGAATTAAATGGATGATGTATGTAAAGGAGTATAGATGGGATATAATTTATCTGTATCACTAATTTATCTGTATCTGTTAACAGTACTAATCTGTTCAATGTATTCATGTGTTAAGTGTACAGCTTAAGGTAGAAAAATAAATAATGCACAGTTACAGTTGTATTCATCAGAAAAAATATCAATCAAGAAATTACAAATGACATGAGTCCTTTCATGTCTTGTAAAATAATAAGGAATTCTCACTTCTTGAAATACCTTTCCCATATCTCTGCATAGAGAACGGGTCATTTATTCAATGCATGAAGGAGAGAACCCTGTTCCTTTGTTCTTCATGGTGTCACCTCACACATCAACAGCTTCAGTAAGTTTTGGTTAAATCATAGAATATTCATACATCAGCTCTTCTGGGATTATTTTTCAGGGGACTTTGAACCATAATTAACACTCCTCATCAGCGTCTCTATGATATGCACACTTACCTGTCTTCTGTCACTTGTCATATTGCATATTTCTCTACAAATCTTTCTCCTTTATTTTATTGCACATTGTTCCTTGGCACAGACATAGCCCTTCAAATAGTTGCCGTTGTTCCAATTAGTGAATGAAGATAAAAGAGAAAGTAAAAGAATGTTACTATTTTTCTGGTAAATAATTTCAGTATAAATTTATGATAAGTAGTAATCAATATAAATTTATTACAGCTCACACTGATTCCCAAACACTGTAGTGCATTAAAAGTTTCCTGATTATAGTATTTAATCTTTCAGATATATCCAGGGATCAACCTCCAATAACACTGAATTCTGTAAACATTTCAGTCCTTATTTGACTACAGAATGGAGAAAAAGGAGGGAATAGAGGAAAAACTAACATCTGCTTTCTAGGAAGAATAAAATAATGGCCTATAAAGTTTTCTGGCTAAATCCTACATCCTCTACCCATTTCTTTACAAAAACAAACAAGCAAACATGCACTGAGCATCTGCTGGGAATATGTCCATTGCATTGTAGGCATCTCATTTGATCCTTAAGGAAGTTGGAGGGTAGTGGTCATGCCATAATGCAAGTGAGAAAACAAGCTAAGACTGTTAACTTGCATAAAATGATTCTACTGTGAATTCATTGTACTGTACCTAAGTACAATCACAAAGTATGTAACCTACCTATTAGCTCTTTGGAGATGATTACTCCACAGAGTTGTGTAAATGGTAAATGGCATAATGCATTTTTGAGACTGCTTTGAACAGCAGAGAACATTGCTTTAATATCATAGATTTCTAAGGTTTGTTCAGAATATTGAGCTGATACATCTACACTCGCATCCTTTTCTTCATCAACCTTCCTCTGATGGATGGAACTAAGCAGATAAGCCCATTTACACATTTCTTAAGGAAACTTGCAGCCTGGCCCCAACCTTCAGTAGAGATTCTATTGCTTGTAAGGCAGAGGCAGTCCTTTCAGAGGCCAGAATTCCAGATGAGTTCAGTTGCCTCAAGAAATCCCCCACAAGCCTTTTTTAGACTATTTTAGACTGTTCTGACTAGATTCCAAAATCTTCCATTTGGCTACTGTCCACCTAGCTAGGCCATTACACAAATGAGAGCGGCTGCCCACTGCCTCCCCTCACAGGGGCTCCGTGGGGGTCAGGATGAGTGCCCACCTCACCAAGGAAGCTTCCGTTCTCCTGTGACTCAGCTTTTCCATATGAGCTCAGGCAGAGACATGTTTCCTAATGTAAGGATTCCATGGGTACAATGCGGATGGCCTCTCTGAGGCGTCAGGGAAAGAAGCCATCGGGAGTTGGAGATTTGAGTTAGTAACTCAGGTTCTCAGTCATTAGAATTAATATCTTAATAACAAGAGAATTCAGGGTACAGGGTTAGAGGAGCTGTGTCCTCCTCAGCTGTCTCTGGAGCCTCCTCTCAGCAGGATTGTTTGAGTCTCAGAATTGTTCGTTCTTAAATATATCATACACATGTATCCAGAAAGGAAAAATAGTGTCTACTCCCTTCGTTTTAAATACGTTTTATTTTTAATGTAGTACATCTCTGCATCCACCACCAGAAATTAAAAAACTTATATAGTGGCTTTAACTGGGTTCTGTCCTGTACACCATCCAGATGGTCTTAACATCTTATTATCTCAGGGTTTTGCCCTTGGAATAATTCTTAGTGTGGGAATGGTGAAAGGAATGTAAATTCCAAGGACAGAGGAGAAAGAAGCACACGATCATCAAGGTCCAGCTCACAGGTCCCCTCAGTGACCTCCTCCAACACTCCATCCCTTGTGACCATCTCTTAAAATTTTGCACACCCCCTTCTTTGCCCTGTGTCCTGAACAGTCAGCAAGAGGTAGCTGACTGCCTGTATTGGAAGCAGGTGTTAGAGCAACAGTATAGGCACATGCAAGAGGAAACAGAGCAGACACAATGTCCACATAAACCAAGGCATGTGTAGAACCCTCATTCAGAGAGAGGAGGCCAATGTAATCAATTTGTTAATCCTTCCCCAGCTGGGGACTCCAGTGAATGGCCTCAGATTGCTTCAGCAGCACCATGGACATTGTTTAGAACACACAGGACACACTCTTACTGCATGAACAAAGTCACTGTGTTTCAAGGGCAATCTGGCATCCTTGGCAATATGCCGTCCATCTGGGTGTGGTGGTGGCCACTCTTCCTATGTACCCAATCTACTGCATCTGCTGAGGGGTCAGCTATTAGATTTTGTACCCAGGGTAGGGCATCAGCTTCCTGATTGCCAGGGATTGTCAGCACTTTGTAAGCTGGGACATGGAAAGCAGTGATGTGAACCCAATATCTTTCTACATATTCAGACCCCAGAAGGGCTTCCTCATCATCATCCACCCTTCAGCCTCTCGTAGGTGAACCCAAATATCTTTCTACATATTCAGACCCCAGAAGGGCTTCCTCATCATCATCCAACCTTCAGCTTCCCCTTGTTCAAGTCATATGGCTCATTGGTTTAGAATGGCCCAGTTGACTTATTATCAGAAGTCTAGAGTAATTGCTATTTTACATTTCCCTTTTTATTAGGGTGGGATGACACGGGGCACTTGATCTGCTACCCTGACCATCACAACATCCTCATTTTCACTCCTCTCTTTCAAAGGCTCTCCACCTCTTAATGTCTCAATCAGGCGTTGTCACAAGCAGTCAGATATTACTTTATGGAAGTTTGTGTCTTCCTGGCTTTGCAAAATGGCACACCAAAGTCTCCAACGTGTCCTGCTCTTCCCCCTTTTCTTCCAGCTATAAAGCTAGCAGAGTAGTGAAAACTGCGCACAGGAGAGTCCAGCCCCCCACAACAGCCACCCCTTTACCTCTTTGTCATGGTGTGCTATTTGCAGTCCCCAAACAATTGCCCCAGACCAGCTGGTGTTTTGGAGGGTCCCATACTTGGCTTGTGTCCACCTGTTTAGTGTTGTCAATAATGCTGCAATGAAAATTGTAATTCAATATCTACGCCAGTACCTGCTTTCAATTCCTGACCCCTTCCTGGTTTTGATAAATTTGATTTTAGTAGTCATTGAAATCCAAAATAAATAATTTTTGATTAAGATGACATTTCCTGAGTTCTCATTTATAACTAATGAAAGATAGGCAAAGGCTGAAACCTACTCCCCTCAACTATATAGACGGAACTGGAGTCACTACAAATCAGGAAACTAACCTTGCAGTGTTTCTTATTTATATTCTTTCCCTACACAAAACAGTAATAATAACACAGGGGAAATAGATAAATTGTGTGGCCTGTAGAGATGATTTTTGTCACTGGTGCATTCCTAAGGAGAATTGCAGCATAACCCTTGCCCAAAGGCTGGTACTATGTTTGCTCTACATTTACCTCTAGGAATGGGCTTCTTTATCTGCACAGAATGTTACAGATGCACAAGCTGGTGCATGCACATAATGTTAGAGTATTAAGTTTGTGAATATCTATTCTCAGTGGTGTCTGCAAGGTCTAGAGAGAAATATTAAGATATGATCCAAAGGAAGTGTAGGGAACTGCAACTGCCATTGTATATAAGGGGTTAGCTCTGCAAAAGTGTCAGTTCTGAGTGGACATTTTGAAGGATATGAATATTTATTTAGGATTTGACTAGGATAAAAGGAGTATTAAAAAACTACTGATTTCCTCTTGGTCTCATGGGTATTTCCGCTTTCCTTTGATCAGCATTAGTAAAATTCTTCTAATCTTCAACTAAGATAGTTTTGTGTCCTTTCTCAGGTAAACTTTGGAAAGTAAAATGTAATGAAAACAGATGTAGTTTATACATCAAGATACAAAGATTCTTAGGATTTTTCCTAGATTAATTCGCCATTTTTCCTAATCCATTTAGAGGCATACACCGAGCAACAGAGAAAAAGGATTTTCATTTGCATTAAACTTTATGTGTCTTCTGATATTTAATTAATTCATGGAAAATGAAGCAAATTGTTTCATTAATTTTTCAGTGGTTTGCATTCATTAAACAGAACTCCTCTTTTTCATTGATGATACAAAGGGGGAATATGGACTTCTACTTAAGGACATCAAGAAAGGAGGTGAGGCTTCAGCTGAAAGCTGAATAGTAAACAGATATTCATTAAATGGGAAAGTCTCAGGGACAGGAGAAAATCTTTAAAAAGCAAGATATAATGACAGGAAAGAATGAAATAGATGTTGGAGCATTTTAAAATATTTTTATTTGGATTCCAAAATAAATTTCTTAATGACTGTAAGTTTGTAAGGGAAGTTGAACTGAATGACAACAGGAATATTAACAGCATACAGTTATGTAGTGCTCTTTATATGTCAAACATTCCTGTAAGCCTATTATTTTCAAAGAATGTTTTCAAGCATTATTGTTCAAGTGATTATATTTCAAGTAACCCGCTTTTCCATATGAGAAAGAATGATTGTTATCCCCACTGATTAGTTGAGGTACATGAGGCCCAGAAAACTTGTAATAACATGGCAGAGGATACGCAGCAAGTAAATGCTGGAGCTGAGACACAGTTTGTAGAATCCATAATTTTAACTGCTTCACTGTAAAGTTGACCATGTGGACAGAGTAGAGGTTTCAAGTTGCTTTATGGGGCCTTCATGCTGGGAAGTATAAGATATTACAGCTGCAAATTTTTGGGATTCCATTAAAAAGTTGGGGGTTATATAAAAAGGTGTGATCATTGCTGAAAACAATCTAGCAATATTGGTGAGTAAGACACAATGAAGGAGTAACCACGGAGATGACATTGGGAACAGAGTTGTTCAGAGGCTGAATCTACATGAGTCAGCCACCAAATAGAGATTTCCACTGAATAGAGACTCTGAGGGAATGGGAAAACAGTTTTCTTTTTTCCTACAGAAATTTGGTATTTTGCTGTCATGTATAAAAATAGATATAAAAATCCTCCCTAAAATAATCCTAAACCCACTGGAATATATTGGTTGCATTGTTGGTAACATTGGATGGAAAAAGACTAATTAAATAGAAAGCCAAATCAACTTGTTACCATTTTCACGTACAGTAAATGGATTTTATTACCCAGTCACACCATACAACAGTGAGTTCACTCACCAAACATAATCAAAAGTAAAATTCAGCCTGAGGAATGATAACTTTCTCTTAGACCCTTGCTATTTCTGTATCCAAGGTATGAAATGTTGTGTTTTTTAATAGTTTTGCCTCTTTAATTTGAAAATTTAGATGAAAGATAACTTTGAGACCAGGAATCTCATTCATCAGGCTTAATTCACACATTTGCCAAGAAAGAAATAATCTCACAGAACTTGTTGGATGGGCCCTCAACATAGATTCTGAAGTGGAAAAAGATGCTGAAAATTAATTGAAGGTCATGGGAACTATATTCTACATTAAAGGAGTTATCAGTTTCAATGTGTAAGAGAAAAATATCCTTCAAGTCCAAGGGAATATAATAGGTGCAAGCAAATGAATAAAATGGAACATGTGCTAACATTTCCTATCAGAATGAATGGCCATGAGGAACAGGAAACTGAGTTATGTATACTATGCAAGGGTAGCATGAACAGGAAAAGGTAGTTAAAGGAAACATAAAGTAGGAGAGATATGCATTAGGGGTGTGGATGTGGAAAATCACCACACATTCATTTAAGGTAAAATTCCAAATAAATTTATTCTACTCCATTATGTAAACATATTGATGTATCACTTTGTCCAGGAAAACCTTATTATTTACAATTCTGTGTGATTGGCAAAAGTGATAATTTCGAGATGGTTTATCCCATCCTACTGAGCAAAGAAAAATTAGACCCTATGTTGTAAATAGCCATTATATTAACAGGAAATATATCAAAACTGTTATATTTATCAAGATGCCATATCCAAAATTGAATCCCACTGAACAAACATAATTACCTATTCAAAACTGTATGTATTTGAAGTAATTTTATTTCTCATGTTCAAAATTCTGATATATTTTACTAAATAGTAATTAAGACCAATTTTTCCTGCGCATATTATCAAATGAAGATATTACTTATGTAATGAAAATTTTTTCCTAAAGATATCAAATGCGTAGCAACTGTTACTGTTTGGGCATTATATTATTAAGGAAATTTTTTTCCATATCAAAATTTGCAGATCTAAATTTTCGTTAGCAGTTTTTATTATCATTTATTTTCTCTCCCTAAAATACCTAATTTTGTACAAGTTTCAGAGGGAACAACTCTCTAGCATCCACTTCTAGAATGAAGGTAAGGTCTAAATACAGTGTCACATCACTTTCTATGCACATGACACTTGTAATATGCATCATACAGTAAATCACTGTCTCTTTGACATTAAGGATCTGACTTTATAAGTTCTTACTACCCAATGCTTACTATAGCACTGGAATAGTGGATATTTTTTCATTTCTTTCAATTTAATTGCTTGGCTAAATACTTCTAGGGTAAGGACTCCAGAAAGAGATATATAGGTAATATATTAATTAAATACCTATATCCTGTTAACAAAGAAAACCAAACTGATATTCAATGGAATAGTTTTTAACAGACAATACACAGCCATTTGCCTTCACATCATTAGAAATATATCTTCTTTCAGTAGTGAGTGTGCACATGCAGTTGGTGTCGAGTGGGTGTGTAGATAGTATTCAAGTGTGTGTGTGTATGTGTGACAGAGAGACAGAGACACAGAAGACACGGAGGGGAACACAGGGAAGTTTTGGGGGGAAAAGGACAGAAGAGACTGGAATCGTAAATAAATCATTTAGGAGTCCATATCTGCATTCCTGGAAACACTTAATTGCCCCAGCAGTAAATTGCTATATCTGACAAAGTGCCATTTGAAAGCACATTCAACCTCTGATTGTATGAATCTAGGTGAGAACAGAAAACAGAAGACAGACACTCAACACAAACTGCCATCTTGAATCAGAAGCTCTAAAGCAGGCAGCTCTGAGCAAACATGTTCAAGCTCAACGGCACAGTCTTCATGCCCTCGTTGCTGACGCTGATTGGAATCCCTGGCTTGGAGTCTGTGCATTTCTGGATTGAGATTCCCTTCTGTGCCGTGTACATCATTGCTCTGTTTGACAGTTCCCTGCTCCTGCTCACCATCAAATCTGAGCGCAGCCTCCATGAGCCCATGTACCTCTTCCTGGCAATGCTTGGAGTAACAGACATTGCTCTCAGCACCTGTATCCAACCAAAAATGTTAGGAATATTCTGGTTCCATTTACCAAACATACACTTTGATGTCTGTCTCTAGCAGATGTGGCTCATCCACACATTCCAGTCACCTGAGTCTGGTATCCTGCTGGCCATGGCCCTGGACAGCTATGTGGCCATCTGTGATCCTCTGAGACATTCAACCGTGTTTACCCACCAGCTTCTCACTCAGATCGGGGTTGGAGTGACACTCAGAGCAGCCCTTCTGGTAGCTCCATGTCTCATCCTCATCAAATGCCGGCTGAAATACTGCTGGACCACTGTGGTCTCCCACTCATACTGTGAGCACACGGCCATGCTGGCGGCAGAAGATATTCAAATCAACAAGACCTATGGTCTGTTCGTGGCTTTCAGTATCCTCGGACTTGACATCACCTTCATCACACCCTCCTACATCCGGATATTTGTAACTGTCTTCAACCTGCCCCAAAAGGAAGCGCGACTCAAAGCTTTTAACACCTGCATCGCCCATATTTGTGTCTTCCTTGAGTTTTATCTCCTGGCTTTCTTCTCCTTCTTTACACATAGGTTTGGATTCCACATTCCACCCTACATTCTTCTGTCCAACCTTTACCTGCTTGTCCCCCCTTTGCTCAATCCTGTTGTGTACGGCGTGAAGACCAAACATTTGAGATCGGGTCGCCAAGATTTTCCACTCTAAATGTATATCTTGATTTCTTATTATTGTATTTTATATCAGACAAGAAAATGTCACCCAGAAACATTTGTTGTTGGTGAGAGTCTGTGCTTTCTGAAGTCATTTTCTGCTGAAGTTTAGAGCTGTAAATTTCCACTCAAGACAGTTAAGATCTAATTCCTATTTAACACTTTCAGTTTTTAAGGATACAAAATTAATTCATCAGTAGATGATGTGTTAGTTAAAAACCATTAAGACCTGTTTTTGGATCAATCAGTGAAGATTTTTCTTTTGTTTCCGAATGGGAAGCTTTTTAAAAACACATTTAATTTAAGTTGTATCCTCTGATTAATAGTACTCAGTGCATGGATTTCTTTAAAAAGAATAAATTAAGTCTAATGTGAATAATTACAATAATAATGAACTACTTTTTGTCTTCTACTTTCCTTGTGTCATCATATAAGACATCTGATGCCTTATAATCATCTGAGCCCTAATAAGATTCAGGTGTTTAATTTTGGATTGCAATGCAATTTATGCAGTTTGTTTTTAGAACATTTGGAGTTAAAGAAATTGAAATATATAGTATTGAGAGTTACCATAGACTCCACACCCAGTTTTCCTTATCATCTTGCATTATGGTATATTTGTTACAAGTGAACTGATATTACATTATAAATAATAAGGTACATTATAATTAAATGAAGTCCATTTTTTATTCAAATTTCTAAACTTTTACTTAATTTCCTTTATTTTTGTCCCTAAACCCCATCTAGTATATCAATTGCATGTCTCCTTAAAGGTCTCTTGTCTGTAAATTTTGGATGCTTTCTTTTGTTGCTAATGATCTTGACAGTATCAGAGAGTATTACTTATGTATTTCTTTTCCCCGGGATAATTATTTTTTATTGAAGGGTAGTTGACACAGAGTATTACATTAGTTTCAAGTGTACAACACAGTGATTCAACAATTATATACATGATAATTCCAGGTACCAGCTATCACCATACCAAGTTGTTACAATATTTTGACTACATTCCTTATGCTATACATTACATCCCAGTTACTTATTTATTTTACAATTGGAAGTGTTTATATATATATATATTTTTTTTTGTGAGGGCATCTCTCATATTTATTGATCAAATGGTTGTTAACAAAAATAAAATTCTGTATAGGGGGGTCAATGCTCAATGCACAATCATTAATCCATCCCAAGCCTAATTTTCATCAGTCTGCAATCTTCTGATGCATAACGAACAAGTTCTTACATGGAGTACAAATTCTTACATAGTGAATAAGTTACATGGTGAACATTACAAGGGCAGTTATCACAGAAGCTTTCGGTTTTGTTAATGCATTATGAACTATAAACATTCAGTTCAAATATGAATATTCATTTGATTTTTATACTTGATTTATATGTGGATACCACATTACTCTATTATTATTATTTTTAATAAAATGCTGAAGGGGTAGGTAGATACGAGACAAAGGTAGAAAACATAGTTTAGTGTTGTAAGAGAGCAAATGTAGATGATCAGGTGTGTGCCTGTAGACTATGTGTTAATCCGAGCAGGACAAGGGCAATAAAACATCCACGTAAGCAGAAGATTTCTCTCAGAACGGGGGGGGGTGAGGTTCTAAGCCTCACCTCTTTTGATCCCCATTTTCTTACCTGATGGCCCCCCTGCGACTGTGAATGTCTTAGGTTGTTCCTCCCTTGAGGAATCTTACCCGTCTCTGGCTAACCAGTCATCTTCCGGGGCCATACAGGGGAATGTTAAGTTGGTTAAGTGAGAGAAAAGCCTTATTGTTTGAAAAGGTTAGCTTTTTACTTCTTTGCATATTTATGCCCTGTGTCTTCTATGCCCAGCATTTGTCTTGAGGTATCTTTACCACTTGGAAGAATTATGATACTCAGTAAATTCGACATGTGGCATGAATTCTATTTAAATGTTGTAATTAGGTAGGAAGAAAAAAAGCTATAGAAGTAGCAGGTGGAAGAAAACCTGGGAAGTTTGATTATTTCTTTGACATATCTTCTTGTAGAATAACTTCAGCATGTATAGGTTTTAAACTACTAATTAAATTGCGCACACACATTAACATAATAGGAGTATAGTTACATAAACAAAGCATACCTGTAATTACCAGCCATCTCCAGTGAATCCAAGAAAACCAGTTAGGCACCTTAGGCATTTGTGAAAACTTATCTATGATATGGTGGATATTGTCCAACTGAACTTGAACAGTCTGAGAGAATTCAGATAAATGAAAACAACCCATTCCTGGGGACTGTTCACATCCCTTATGTTCTTTTAACAGTAAATAGTCTGTGGTTGTAAGATTTTGGAGTGCTACAATTTGCACTTCTCCTAATTCTTGGTTGAGTTCCAACAGTATAGATCCAGTCAAATTTGTTGTTTTACTGTATGCACAGGCCAGCTTAGATATCTCCTTCATCACTCCCATGGCAAGTACAGGAATTGGTGGGATGAGTGCATCTACAGCTGTAGCAGTGCGTGGATCTTTGTTGGGGATTTTTGATGATCGTCTTCTGGCATGAGTCTTCCAGAAAGTGCTGATGTTGGAAGTACTTTTTCATATCGTATTTTAGTTCATTTTCGGGGTAGCCCAATTAGGCTTTGATCCTCTGTATAAACACAATCAGACCCTATGCCTACACTTTTATATGCCCTTTATATCATTGTGTAGAACTCATTGGAGGTCACCACACAGGAACAGCTTTTTTTTTTCTTATCATTAATCTACACTTACATGATGAATACTTTGTTTACTAGGATCTCCCCTAAAGCAGGTCCCCCCAATATACTCCTTTACAGTCACTGTCCATCAGCATAGCAAAATGTTGTAGAATGACTACTTGTCTTCTCTGTGTTGTATAGCCCTCCCCTTTCCACCACACCCCTATGGATGCTAATCTTAAAACTCCCCTTTTTCTCCCCCTCCCTTATCCCTTCCTACCCACCCATCCTCCCCAGTCACTTTCCCTTTGGTACCTGTTAGTCCATTCTTGTGTTCTGTGATTCTGCTGCTGTTTTGTTCCTTCAGTTTTTCCTTTGTTCTTATACTCCACCGATGAGTGAAATCATTTGGTATCTCTCTTTCTCTGCTTGGCTTGTTTCACTGAGCATAATACCCTCCAGCTCCATCCATGTTGCTGCAAATGGTTAGATTTGCCCTTTTCTTATGGCTGAGTAGTATTCCATTGTGTATATGTACCACATCTTCTTTATCCATTCATCTATAGGTGGACATTTTGGATGATTCCAATTTTTGGCTATTGTAAATAGTGCTGCAATAAACTTAGGGGTGTATTGGTCTTTCTCATACTTGATTGCTGCATTCTTAGGGTAAATTCCTAGGAGTGCAATTCCTGGGTCAAATGGTATGTCTGTTTTGAACATTTTGATGTACCTCCATACTGCTTTCCACAATGGGTGAACTAATTTACATTCCCACCAGCAGTGTAGGAGGGTTCCCCTTTCTCCACAGCCTCGCCAAAATTTGTTGTCCTCTGTCTTTTGGATGGCAGCCATCCTTACTGCTGTGAGGTGATACCTCATTGTAGTTTTAATTTGCATTTCTCTGATAATTAGCGATGTGGAGCATCTTTTCATGTGTCTGTTGGCCATCTGTATTTCTTTTATGGAGAACCGTCTGTTCAGTTCCTCTGCCCATATTTTATTTGGGTTATTTGTTTTTTGTTTGTTGAGGCATTTGAGCTCTTTATATATTCTGGACTTCAAGCCTTTATCGGATCTGTCATTTTCAAATATATTCTCCCATACTGTAGGGTTCCTTTTTGTTCTATTGATGGTATCTTTTGCTGTACAGTAGCTTTTCAGCTTAATATAGTCCCACTTGTTCATTTTTGCTGTTGTTTTCCTTGCCCAGGGAGATATGTTCAAGAAGAGGTCATTCATGTTTATGTCTAAGAGGTTTTTGCCTATGTTTCTTTCCAAGAGTTTAATGGTTTCGTGACTTACATTCAGGTCTTTGATCCATTTTGAGTTAACTTTTGTGTATGTGGTTAGACAATGGTCCAGTTTCATTTTCCTACATGTAGCTGTCCAGTTTTGCCAGCACCATCTGTTGAAGAGACTTTCATTTCGCCATTGTATGTCCATGGCTCCTTTATCAAATATTAATTGACCATATATGTCTGGGTTAATGTCTGGATTATCTAGTCTTTTCCATTCGTCTGTGGCTCTGTTCTTGTGCCAGTACCAAATTGTCTTGTTTACTGTGGCTTTATAGTAGAGTTTGAAGTTGGGGAGTGAGATCCCCCCTACTTTATTCTTCTTTCTCAGAATTGCTTTTGCTATTCGGGGTCTCTGCTGTTTCCATATGAATTTGTGAATTATTTGTTCCATTTCATTGAAGAATGTTGCTGATAGTTTCGTAGGGATTGCATCAAATCTGTATATTGCTATGGGCAGGATGGCCATTGTGATGATATTAATTCTTCCTAGCCATGAGCATGGGATGTGTTTCCATCTGTTAGTGTCCCCTTTAATTTCTTTTAAGAGTGACTTGTAGTTTTCAGTGTATAAGTCTTTCACTTCTTGGTTAGGTTTATTCCTAGGTATTTTTTTTTTTGATGCAATTGTGAATGGAGTTGTTTTCCTGATTTCTCTTTCTGTTCGTTCATTGTTGGTGTATAGGAAAGCCACAGATTTCTGTGTGTTGATTTTGTATCCTGCAACTTTGCTGTATTCCGATATCAGTTCTAGTAGTTTTGGGGTAGAGTCTCTGGGTTTTTTATGTATAGTCATGTCTTCTGCAAATAGTGACAGTTTAACTTCTTCTTTACCAATCTGGATTGCATGTATTTTTTTGTTTTGTCTGATTGCCGTGGCTAGGACCTCCAGTTCTATGTTAAATAACAGTGGGGAAAGTGAGTATCCCTGCCTAGTTCCCGATCTCAGAGGAAATGCTTTCAGCTTCTCGCTGTTCAATATAATGTTGGCTGTGGGTTTTTCATAGATGGCCTTTATTATGTTGAGATACTTGCCCTCTATTCCCATTTTGCTGAAAGTTTTTATCATGAATGGATGTTGAGCTTTGTCAAATACTTTTTCAGCATCTATGGAGATGATCATGTGGTTTTTGTCTTTCTTTTTGTTGATATGGTGGATGATGTTGATGGACTTTCGAATGCTGTGCCATTCTTGCATCCCTGGGATGAATCCCACTTGGTCATGGTGTACAATCCTTTTTATGTATTTTTGAATTCCGTTTGCAAAAATTTTGTTGAGTATTTTTGCCTCTACGTTCATCAGGGATATTGGTCTGTTGTTTTCTTTTTGGTGGTGTCTTTGCCTGGTTTTGGTATTAGGGTGATGTTAGCTTCATAGATTGAGTTTGGGAGTATCCCCTCCTCTTCTATTTTTTGGAAAATTTTAAGGAGAATGTGTATTATGTCTTCCCTGTATATCTGATAAAATTCCGAGGTAAATCCATCCGTCCCGGGGGTTTTGTTCTTTGGTAGTTTTTTGATTACCGCTTCAATTTCGTTGCTGGTAATTGGTCTGTTTAGATTTTTTGTTTCTTTTTCGGTCAGTCTTGGAAGGTAGTATTTTTCTAGGAAGTTGTCCACTTCTCCTAGGTTTCCCAGCTTGTTAGCATATAGGTTTTCATAGTATTCTCTAATAATTCTTTGTATTTCTGCGGGTTCTGTCGTGATTTTTCCTTTCTCGTTTCTGATACTGTTGATTTGTGTTGACTCTCTTTTCCTCTTAATAAGTCTGGCTAGAGGCTTATCTATTTTGTTTGTTTTTTCGAAGAACCAGCTCTTGGTTTCATTGATTTTTGCTATTGTTTCATTCTTCTGAATTTTATTTGTTTCTTCTCTGATCTTTATTATGTCCCTCCTTCTGCTGACCTTAGGCTTAATTTGTTCTTCTTTTTCCAGTTTTGATAATTGTGACATTAGACTGTTCATTTGGGCTTGTTCTTCCTTTTTAAAATATGCTCGGATTGCTATATACTTTTCTCTAAAGCTGCTTTTTCTGTTTCCCACAGAATTTGGGGCTTAGTGTTGTTGTTGTCGTTTGTTTCCATATATTGCTGGATCTCCATTTTGATTTGGTCATTGATCCATTGATTATTTAGGAGTGTGTTGTTTAGCCTCCATGTGTTGTGAGCCTTTTTGCTTTCTTTGAACAGTTTATTTCTAGTTTAATGCCTTTGTGGTCTGAAAATTTCGTTGGTAGGACTTCAATCTTTTGAAATTTACTGAGGCGCTTTTTGTGGCCTAGTATGTGCTCTATTCTGGAGAATGTTCCATGTGCACTTGAGAAGAATGCATATCCTGTTGCTTTTGTATGTAGAGTTCTGTAGATTTCTATTAGGTCCATCTGTTCTAGTTTGTTGTTCAGTGCCTCTGTGTCCTTACTTATTTTCTGTCTGGTGGATCTGTCCTTTGGAGTGAGTGGTGAGTTGAAGTCTCCTAGAATGAATGCATTGCACTGTATTTCCTCCTTTACTTCTGTTAATATTTGTTTCAGGTATGTTGGTGCTCCTGTATTTAATGGTTATATCCTCTTGATGGACTGAGCCCTTTATCATTATGTAATGTCCTTCTTTGTCTTTTGTTACTTTCTTTATTTTGAAGTCTGTTTTGTCTGATACCAGAATTGCAACACCTGCTTTCTTCTCTCTGTTGTTTGCTTGAAATATCTTTTTCCATCCCTTGACTTTAAGTCTGTGCGTATCTTTGGGTTTGAGGTGAGTCTCTTGTAAGCAGCATATGGATGGATCTTGCTTTTTTATCCATTCTATTACTCTTTGTCTTTTTATTGGTGCATTCAGTCCTTTTACATTTAGGGTGATTATTGAAAGGTATGAATTTATTGCCGTTGCAGGCTTTAAGTTTGTGGTTACCAAAGGTTTAGGGTTAGCTTCTTTACTATCTTACTGTCTAACTTAACTCACTTGTTGAGCTATTATAAACACGGTCTGATGATTCTTTATTTCTCTCCCTTCTTATTCCTCCTCCTCCCTTCTTCATATGTTGGGTGTTTTGTTGTGTGCTCTTTTTAGGAGTGCTCCCATCTAGAGCAGTCCCTGTTGGATGCCCTGTAGAGGTGGTTTGTGGGAGCCAAATTCCCTCAACTTTTGCTTGTCTGGGAATTGTTTAATCCCTCCTTCATATTTAAATGATATTCGTGCTGGATACAGTAGTCTTGGTTCGAGGCCCTTCTGTTTCATTGCATTAAGTATATCATGCCATTCTCTTCTGGTCTGTAGGCTTTCTGTTGAGAAGTCTGATGATAGCCTGATGGGTTTTCATTTGTAGGTAACCTTTTTTTTCTCTCTGGATGCCTTTAATACTTTGTCCTTGTGTTTGATCTTTGCCATTTTAATTATTATGTGTCTTGGTGTTGCCCTCCTTGTATCCCTTGTCATGGGAGTTCTGTGTACCTCTGTGGACTGAGAGGCCATTTCTTCCCCTAGTTTGGGGAAGTTTTCGGCAATTATTTTTTCAAAGACATTTTCTATCCCTTTTTCTCTCTCTACTTCTTCTGGTATACCTATAATTCGTATATTTTTCCTTTTCATTGGTCACTCAGCTCTCTTAAAATTGTTTCATTCCTGAAGATCCTTTTATCTCTCTCTGCATCAGCTTCTCTGCACTCCTGTTCTCTGTTTTCTAGTCCATTAATGGTCTGTTGCATCTCGTCCATTCTGTTTTGAAGTCCTTCCAGAGCTTGTTTTATTTCTGTATTCTCCTTCCTTAGCTCTTGCATATTTCTCTGCAAGTCCATCAGCATGGTTATGATTTTTGTTTTGAATTCTTTTTCAGGAAGACTGGCTAAATCTATCTCCCCAGGTTCCTTCTCAGGGGAAGATGTAGCAGATGCCGAAGCTGTCTGGGTTAGTCTTGTCTGGATCATATTTTTTTGCCTTTTCATGTTGACAGGTGCTATTGACTGTCAGTTGGGAGGGCCAAAATTTTCACTTGCTACTGGCCTTTCTTTACTGGGAAAACTGCGACCCCTAGTGGCTTGTGTTGGGTAATTGGGTGTAGAGTGGGTCTTTGTGTCTTGCCTGGCCGGAAGGGAGAAATTTCCCTTTCTGTGGGCGGAGTTTGTCTCAGGCTGCTTCTCTGCTTTCGCAGTGCCTGGAGGGGTAATGGATGGGGGGGTGTTGTTTGGCTGTTTACCTCCATGAGGAGTCTCAGAGCTGTTGCCCAGGGGTTAGTGCGCCCAGTTTTCCCTGTAATTTCCAGCTGCTGGACTATGACCTGTGTTGTTTCCGTCAAGCTGTTAAGTCCCTGTCCCTTTAAGACTTTCAAAAAGCCCCCGCTTTTCTTTGTCACAGGGGCATCAGCTTCGGCACCCGCTCAGAGGTCTTGCTGCCCTGTTTCCCCAGTATCCAGGGCCCCCCGCCCATGCACTGTGTCTGTGCTCTGGTGATTGTTGCTGGGGCTGGTTGTTCCGCAGTCCTGGACTCCCTCTCCCTCCCGCTCTGCCTATTCTCCCCCCGGGAGCTGGGGGGAGGGGCGCTCGGGTCCCGCCGGTCCGGGGCTTGTATCTTACCCCTTTCACCAGTCGCTGGGTTCTCGCTGGTGTAGCTGCAGTCTGGCCACTGTCCTGCGTCTTCTGGTCTCTCTTTTAGGACTAGTTGTGTTTGTTGTATTTTCAAAAGTATATATGTTTTTGGGAGGAGATTCCCACTGGCCTACTCACGCCGCCATGTTGGCTCCGCCCCCCATGCCTTCTTACTTATGTATTTTATAGGAAGCCCTTCTATTGGAATTTATCTGATGCTATTCTCATGATCAGATTATATGCTTTTAGGAAATCATTAATGTTAAAGTGCCTTTTTGACCCTATAAAGAGGATATACACTATCAACATGATTCATCCACCATGTATGTCGACCTTGGTTATTTGTCTGAACTAGTGTTTGTTATATTTCTTCATTGTGGCTTTAAAAAAAAAAAAAAACAACTTCCATGCTGTACTTTCGGGAAGGAAGTCACTATGTGCAGCCCACACTTACGGAGTTGGAATTTATGTTCTTTCTCCTTGAGGATGGAGTAGCTGCATAATTTAATAGATTATTTGGAATTCTTATGTGTGGAAGATTGATTTATTAACCTTACTTATTAATTCATTCAATCGTTTATATCTGTATGGACCTATGGATAGTTTCATTATAATTTCGGTAATAATCCAATGTTACTTAATTTCATTGCTCAAGTTTTCCAATTTTACCATTGGTGCCTTCTCAATTGGCTTCTGTTTCTCTTTGACTTACTCCTCATTGTGTGTGTGTGTGTGTGTGTGTGTGTGTGTGTGTAGAACTTCTTACTTTGTGGCATTCCAGGATCTGTTTCTCACCAGGCAGTATGATGTTAAATGTAGGATTTTTGTAGAATTTATTTTCCAACTTGAAGAGCAACCCTCTAATCCTAGTTTCCTGAGAGTACTTTCCCCCCTCACAAATAGGTTTTGGATCTTTTCAGTGCTTTTACACATCGTTTAATAAGATTATGAGTTCTCCTTTTCATCATGTTGATGCTATGGATATCTTTAATTGTTTTTTTGGTTTTTGAACCAGTCTTGTACTCCTTTTGTAAATTCCACTTGTGTGTAATGTAATATTCTTTTCATACACTGTTGAGGCTTTATATATCTGTGTTCATAGAAGATAATTTTCTAGTGATTCATTTAATATTCCTTTAATTATCCCTGAACCACAAAATGGTTTAAGAAGTGGACCCCCTGTTTCTATTTTCTGGAAGACATTGGTATAATTGATATCACTTTTTTTTTAATGTATGACAGTATGTTAATTCCCATCAAGTGAACTGCTGCCCACCCCCTTGTGTACTTATGTCAGATGCTCTCATATTTTTTTTTTGAGAGGGTATATCTTATATTTATTGATCAAATGGTTGTCAACAACAATAAAATTCTGTATAGGGGACTCAATGCACAATCATTAATTAACCCCAAGCCTAATTCTCAACAGTCTCCAATCTTCTAAAGTATAATGAATAAATTCTTATATGGTGAACAAATTCTTACATAGTGAATAAGTTCTTACATGGTGAACAGTGCAAGGGCAGTGATCACAGAAACTTTCTGTTTTGATCATGCATTGTGAACCATAAACAATCAGGTCAAATATGAATATTTGTTTGATTTTTATACTTGATTTATATGTGGATAACACATTTCTCCCTTTATTATTATTATTATTATTATTATTATTATTATTTTTAATAAAATGCTGAAGTGGTAGGTAGATGCAAGATAAAGGAAGAAAACATAGTTTAGTGTTGTAAGAGAGCAAATGTAGATGATCAGGTGAGTGCCTGTAGACTATGTGTTAATACAAGCTAGACAAGGGCAATAAAACATCCACGGATGCAGAAGATTTCTCTCAAAACAGCGGGGGAGAGGTTCTAAGCCTCACCTCTGTTGATCCCCAATTTCTCATCTGATGGTCCCCCTGCGACTGTGCCTGTCTTAGGTTGTTCCTCCCTTGAGGAATCTTACCTCTCTCTGGCTAACCAGTCATTTTCCGGGGCCATACAGGGAGATGTAAAGTTGGTAAGTGAGAGAGAAGCCATATTGTTTGAAAAGGTTAGCTTTTTACTTCTATGCAGATTTATGCCCTGTGTCTTCTATACCCAGCATTTGTCTTGAGGTATCTTTAACTCTTGGAGGATTTATGACACTCAGTAAATTCGATACGAGGCACGAATTCTATTTAAGTGTTGTAATTAGGAAGGAAGAAGAAAAGCTATAGAGGTGCAGAAGGAAGAAAACATGGGGAGATTGATTATTTCTTTGACATATCTTCTTGTAGAGTAATTTAAGCATGTATAGGTTTTAAACTACTAATTAAATTGCACACACACATTAACATAATAGGAATACAGTTACATAACCAAATCAGATGTATAATTACCAGCCATCTCCAGTGAGGCCAAGAAAACCAGTTAGGCATCTTATGCATTTGTGAAAATTTGTCTATGATATGATGTATATTGTCCAACTGTACTTGAACAGTCTGAGAGAAATCAGACAAATTAAAACAGCCCATTCCAGGGAATTGTTCACATCCTATATGTTCTTTTAACAGTAGATAGTCTGTAGTTGTAAGATTTTGGAGTGTTACAACTTGCACTTCTCCTAATTCTTGGTTGAGTTCCAACAGTATAGATACAGTCAAGTTTGTTGTTTTACTGTATGCACAGGCCAGCTTAGATATCTCCTTCTTCATTCCAGTGGCAAGTCCAGGAACTGGTGGAATGAATGCAGCTACAACTGCAGCATCGCCGGGATCTTTGTTGAGGTTTTTTGATGATCATCTTCTGGTATGACTCTTCCAGAGGGTGCTGATGTTGGAAGTTCTTCTTCATATCATTCCTTAGTTCATTTTCTGGGTAGCCAAATAAGGTTTTGATCCTCTGTATAAATACAAACAGACCCTTTGCGCACACTTCGATCTGCCCTTTATAACATTGTGTAGAACTCATTGTAGGTCACCACACAGGAACTGTTGTTAGTCCATTCTTGGGTTCTGTGATTCCGCTGCTGTTTTGTTCCTTCAGTTTTTCCATTGTTCTTATACTCCACAGATGAGTGAAATCATTTGGTATTTCTCCTTCTCCATTTGGCTTATTTCACTCAGCATAATACCCTACAGCTCCATCCATGCTGCTGCAAATGGTAGGATTTGCCCTCTTCTTATGGCTGAGTAGAATTCCATTGTGTATATGTACCACGTCTTCTTTATCCATTCATCTGTCGATGGACATTTAGGTTGCTTCCAATTCTTGTCTATTGGAAATAGCGCTGCGATAAACATAGGGGTGCATCTGTCTTTCTCAAACTTGATTGCTGTGTTCTTAGGGTAAATTCCTAGGAGTGGAATTCCTGGGTCAAATGGTAAGTCTGTTTTGAGCATTTTGATGAACCTCCATACTGCTTTCCACAATGGTTGGACTAGTTTACATTCCCAGCAGCAGTGTAGGAGGGTACCCCTTTCTCCACAGCCTCGCCAACATTTGTTGTTGTTTGTCTTTTGTATGGCAGCCATCCTTACTGGTGTGAGGTGATACCTCATTGTAGTTTTAATTTGCATTTCTCTGATAATTAGCGATGTGGAGCATCTTTTCATGTGTCTGTTGGCCATCTGTATTTCTTTTTTGGAGAACTGCCTGTTCAGTTCCTCTGCCCATTTTTTAATTGGTTTATTTGATTTTTGTTTGTTGAGGCCTGTGTGCTCTTTATATACTTTGGACGTCAGGCCTTTATCGGATCTCTCATTTACAAATATATTCTCCCATACTGTAGGGTTCCTTTTTGATCTGTTAATGGTGTCTTTTTCTGTACAGAAGCTTTTCAGCTTAATATAGTCCCCCTTGTTCATTTTTGCTGTTGTTTTCCTTGCCCGAGGAGATATGTTCAAGAAGAGGTTGCTCATGTTTATCTCTAAGATTTTTTTCCCTATGTTTTTTTCCACGAGTTTAATGGTTTCATGGCTTACATTCAGGTCTTTGATCCATTTTGAATTTACCTTTGTATATAGGGTCAGACAATGGACCAGTTTCATTCTCCTACATGTAGCTGTCCAGTTATGCCAGCACCATCAGTTGAACAGACTGTCATTTCGCCATTGTATGTCCATGGCTCTTTATCAAATATTAATTGACCATATATGTTTGGGTTAATGTCTGGAGTCTCTAGCCTTTTCCACTAGTCTGTGGCTCTGTTCTTGTGCCAGTACCAAATTGTCTTGATTACTATGGCTTCATAGCAGCGCTTGAAATTGGGGAATGAGATCCCCCTACTTTATTCTTCTTTCTCAGGATTGCTTTGGCTATTCGGGGTCTTTGGTGTTTCCATATGAATTTTTGAATTATTTGTTCCAGTTCATTGAAGAATGTTGCTGGTAATTTGATAGGGATTGCTTCAAATCTGAATATTGCTTTCGGCCGGATGGCCATTTTGACAATATTAATTTTTCCTAGCCACGAGCATGAGATGAGTTTCCATTTGTTAGTGTCCCCTTTAATTTCTCTTAAGAGTGACTTGTAGTTTTCAGAGTATAGGTCATTCACTTCTTTCGTTAGATTTATTCCTACGTATTTTATTTTTTTGATGCAATTGTTTAATGAATTGCTTTCCTGATTTCTATTTCTACTGGTTCATTTTTAGTGTATAGGAAAGCTACAGAATTCTGTCTGTTATTTTTGCATACTGCAACTTTGCTGTGTTCTGATATCAGTTCTAGTAGTTTTGGGGTGGAGTCTTTAGGGTTTTTCATGTACAATATCATGTCTTCTGCAAATAGTGACAGTTTAACTTCTTCTTAACCAATCTGGATTCCTTGTATTTCTTTGTTTTGTCTGATTGCTGTGGCTAGGACCTCCAGTACTATGCTAAATATCAGTGGGGACAGTGGGCATCCCTGTCTAGTTCCCAATCTCAGGGTAAAAGCTTTCAGCTTCTCGCTCCTCAGTAGAATGTTGGCTTTGGGTATATATTATATATCCTTTATTATGTTGAGGTACTTGCCCGCTATTCCCATTTTTCTGAGAGTTTTTATCATGAATGGATGCTGAATTTTGTCAAATGCTTTTACGCATCTATGGAGATGATCATGTGGTTTTTGTCTTTCTTTTTGTTGATGTGGTGTATGATGTTCTACCATTCTTGTATCCCTGGGATTAATCCCACTCGATCATGGTGTATGATCCTTTTGATATACTTTTGTATTCGGTTTGCTAATATTTTATTAAGTATTTTTGCATCTACAGTTATCACGGATATTGGTCTGTAATTTTCTTTTTTGGTGGGGTCTTTGCCTGGTTTTTGTATTAGGGTGATGTTGGCTTCATAGAGTGAGATTGGGAGTATTCCCTCTTCTTCTATTTTTAAGAAAACTTTAAGGAGAATGGGTATTAGGTCTTCTCCGTGTGTCTGATAAAATTCTGAGGTAATTCTGGGTTTTTTTGTTCTTGGGTAGTTTTTTGATTACCATTTCAATTTCTTTGCTCATAATTGGTTTGTTTAACTTTTGTGTTTCTTCCTTCGTCAGTCTTGGAAGGCTGTATTTTTCTGGGAAGTTGTCCATTTCTTCTAGGTTTTCCAGCTTTTTGGCATGTACATTTTCATAGTTGTCTTTAATAATTCTTTGTATTTCTGTGGAGTCTGTCATGATTTTTCCATTCTCATTTGTGATTCTGTTGATTTGTGTTGATTCTCTTTTTCTCTTAATAAGTTTGGCTAGAGGCTTATCTATTTTGTTTATTTTCTCAAAGAACCAGCTCTTGGTTTCATTGATTTTTGTTAGATTTTATTCTTCTCAATTTTGTTTATTTCTTCTCTGATTTTTATTATGTCCCTCCTTCTGCTGACTGTAGGCCTCATTTGTTCTTCTGTTTCCAATTTCAATAATTGTGATGTTAGACTATTCATTTGTGATTGTTCTTGCTTCTTCTAGTGTGCCTGGATCGCTATATACTTTCCTCTTAAGACTCCTTTCACTGCGTCCCACAGAAGTTGAGGCTTTGTGTTATTGTTGTCATTTGTTTCTATATATTCCTTGATCTCTATTTTAATTTGTTCATTGATCCATTGATTATTTAGGAGCATGCTGTTAAGCCTCCATCTGTTTGTGGGCCTTTTTGTTTTCTTTGTAGAATTTATTTCTATTTTCGTACCTTTGTGGTCTGAAAAGTTGATTGGAAGAATTTCAATGTTTTGGATTTGGCTGAGGCTCTTTTTATGGGCTAGTATGTGGTCTATTCTGGAGAATGTTCCATGTGCACTTGAGAAGAATGTATATCCTGTTGCTTTTGGATGTAGAGTTCTATAGATGTCTATTAGGTCCCTCTGTTCTAGTGTGTTGTTCAGTGCCTCTGTGTCCTTACTTATTTTCTGCCTGGTGGATCTATCCTTTGGGGTGAATGGTGTGTTGAATTCTCCTGGAATGAATGCATTGCAGTCTATTGCCTTCTTTAGTTCTGTTAGTATTTTTTTCACATATGCTGGTGCTCCTATGTTGGGTGCATATATATTTATAATGGTTATATCCTCTTGTTGGACTGAGCCCTTTATCATTATGTAGTGTCCTTCTTTATCTTTTGTTACTTTCTTTGTTTTGAAGTCTATTTTGTCTGATATTAGTACTGCAACCCCTGCTTTCTTCTCTCTGTTCTTTGCCTGAAATATGTTTTTCCATCCCTTGACCTTTAGTCTGTACATGTCTTTCGGTTTGAGGTGAGTTTCTTGTAAGCAGCATATAGATGGGTCTTGCTTTTTTATCCATTCTATTACTCTGTGTCTTCTGATTGGTGCATTCAGTCCATTTACATTTAGGGTGACTATTGAAAGATATGTACTTATTGCCATTGCAATCTTTAAATTCGTGGTTACCAAAGGCTCAAGGTTAGCCTCTTTAGTACCTTACTCCCTGACTTAGCTCGCTTATTGAGCTGTTATATACACTGTCTGGAGATTCTTTTCTTCTCTCCCTTCTTGTTCCTTCTCCTCGATTCTTCATATGTTGGGTGTTTTCTGCTGTGCTCTTTCTAGGAGTGCTCCCATCTAGAGCAGTCCCTGTAAGATGTTCTGTAGAGGTGATTTGTGGAAAGCAAATTCCCACAGGTTTTGTTTGTCTGGGAATTGTTTAATCCCACCGTCATATTTGAATGATAGTCGTGCTGCATACAGTATCCTTGCTTCAAGGCCCTTCTGTTTCATTGTATTAAATATATCATGCCATTCTCTTCTGGCCTGTAGGGTTTCTCTCGAGAAGTCTGATGTTAGCCTGATGGGTTTTCCTTTATAGGTGACCTTTTTCTCTCTAGCTGCCTTTAAAACTCTTTCCTTGTCCTTGATCTTTGCCATTTTAATGATTATGTGTCTTAGTGTTATCCTCCTTGGATCCTTTCTGTTGGGGGTTCTGTGTATTTCTGTGGTCTATTCGATTATTTCCTCCCCCAGTTTGGCGAAGTTTTCAGCAATTATTTCTTCCAAGATACTTTCCATCCCTTTTCCTCTCTCTTCTTCTTCTGGAACCCCTATAATACGGATATTGTTCCTTTTGGATTGGTCACAGAGTTCTCTTAATATTGTTTCATTACTGTAGATCCTTTTATCTCTCTATGTCAGCTTCTATGTGTTCCTGTTCTCTGGTTTCAATTCCATCAATGGCCTCTTGCATCCTATCCATTCTGCTTATAAACCCTTCCAGAGTTTGTTTCATTTCTGTAATCTCCTTTCTGGCATCTGTGATCTCCCTCCGGACTTCATCCTATATCTCTTGTATATTTTTCTGCATCTCTGTCAGTATGTTTATGATTTTTATTTTGATTTCTTTGTTTAGAGGACTGGTGAGGTCTGTCTCCTTCTCTGGTGTTGTCCTGTGATCTTAGTCTGCCTGTAGCTTTGCCTTTTCATGGTGATAGGAATAGTTTGCCGCGGTGGAATGAGTGACGGGTGGAAGAACTTCCCTTCTTGTTGGTTTGTGGCCCTCCTCTCCTGGGAGAACAGCAACCTCTAGTGGCTTGTGCTGGGTAGATGCACGCAGACAGGGCTTCTGCTTCCTGCCAGGCTCCTATGGAGTTTATCTCTGCTCTTGCTGTGTGCGTGGCCTGGCTCGGGCCGCTGCTCCAAAGTGGTGGAGTCGCGTTGGAGGGGGAGCTGCCGGGAGGCTATTTATCTCCATAAGGGCCCTCCCTGCTACTTGCAGCCCAGGGGTTTAGGGTGCCCAGAGTTCCCCAGATTACCTACCTCTGGATTAAGTGTTACGCCCTGCCCCTTTAAGACTTCCAAAAAGCACCCAAAAAAAAAAAAAAATTTTTTTTAAATTAAAACAATAAATAAAGAAATAAAAAATGGCCACTCATTTTTCTTTATTCTCCAGCGCCAGCCTCAGGCATCTGCTCACTGGTCTTGCTGCCCTGTTTTCCTAGCATTGGGGTCCCTATACCTTTAAGACTTTCACAAAGCGCTCGCCAAGACACAACAGCAAAAAAAAATGGCGCTCGCTTTTCTTATGTCCTCCAGTGCCAGGCCTCCAGTACCTGCTCACCGTTCTTGCTGCCCTATTTCCCTAGTATCCAGGGCCCCGCACACGCACTGTGTCTGCGCTCCTGTGCGGATGGCTGGGGCTGGGTTTTCAGTCCTGTGCTCCCTCTCCCTCCCGCTCTGATTCCTCTTCTCCAGCCAGGAGCTGGGGGGAGGGGCGCTTGAGTCCCACTGGGCCGGAGCTTGTATCTTACCCCCTTCATGAGGCGCTGGGTTCTCACAGGTGTGGATGTGGTCTGGATGTTGTCCTGTGTCCTCTGGTCTTTATTCTAGGAAGAGTTGTCTTTGTTATATTTTCATAGAAATATGTGGTTTTGGGAGGAGATTTCTGCTGCACTACTCACGCCGCCATTTTGGCTCCACCTGTCTCTGATATCACTTTCTTAAATGATTTCTATAATTCATCAAATGAATCCATCTAGTCCTGCTGTTTTCTGTTTTGGAAGATTATTATATGTTGAGTTGTTGTTTACTAGGTATGAGCCAATTCATATTTCTGTTTCTGTCTGTTGGAGTTTTGGTTGGTTGTGTCTTCAAGGAATTGTTCTATATAACCTAAGTTATCAACTTTGTGAATATAGAGCTGTTCATAGTACTCTTTTCTTTTACTTTTATATCCATATGATTAGTAGCTATGACTCTCTCTTTAATTTCTGATATTAGTAATTTGTTTATTCTATTAGTTTCTTCTTTGCATGGCTAGAGATTTATCAATTCTTTTGATCTTTTGAAGAAGTCAGATATTTACTCTAATGACTTCTGTATTTCTTAAATTCAGTTTTAGTGACATCTGTTCAATTTTTTTATTATTTGTTTTCTTTTTTGTTTTAGGTTAAAACTGATCTCTTTCTTCTTTGGTTTCCTAAGGTGAAACTTAGAATATGATTTTAAATTTTTATTTATAAAAATATACACCATAAGTGATATATTTCCCTCAACATTGTTTCTGTGCTTCCTATATATTTTTATTTAGTTCAAAAATACATTGAAGCTCTCTTTAGACCTCCCTTTTGATCTATGTGCTGCTTAGAAGTATATTATTTGATCCCTAAATCTGGGAAATTTTCTAGCTAGCATTCTGTTAATAATTTGTAGTTTAAATCTTTCGTAGTCTGTTAATGTCTTTTGTATTATTCATAGTATTTTATATTTTCCAAGGTGTATTTATGAGCAGAAATTGGCCTGTTTTGAAAATGTTCCATGTGAATTTGAGAAGAATATCTATTGTGATGGCATTGGATGGAATATCTCATGAATGTCAATCAAGTAGATCAGTGGTGCTGTTCAGTCCCTATATCCTTACAGATTTTCTACTTTCTCGATCAATTACTGAAAGAGGGAAGTTGAAGGGCTCAATTATAATACTGTAGTTGCTTATATCTGTTTACTTTTTTATCAGTTTTGCCCATAAATTTTGATGCTCTGGTGTTACTTTCATATACATTAAGGATTGTTATGTCTTTTTGGAGGCTTGACTATTTATCATTATATATTTTTTACTTTATTTCTCATAATTTTCTTTGAAATTAATATAGTTGATTTGGCTTTCTTTTGGTTAGTTAGCATTTGAAGTATTTTCAATACCTTTACTTTACTTTTAATTTATATGTATGTTTATACATATTCTTTTTTTTTGGTATCATTCATGAACAACATTACAGTTACTAGACTCCCCCCATTATCAAGTCCCCACCACATACCCCATTACAGTCACTGTCCATCAGTGTAGTAAGTTGCTGTAGAATCACTACTTGTCTTCTCTGTGTTGTACTGCCTTCCCCATGCCATCCCCTACACTATGTGTGCTAATAGTTATGCCCCTTTTTCCCCCTTATCCCTCCCTTCCTACCCATCTTCCCCAGTCCCTTTCCCTTTGGTAACTGTTCGTCCATTCCTGGGTTCTGTGAGTCTGCTGCTGTTTTGTTCTTTCAGTTTTATTTCTTTGTTCTTATACTCCACAGATAAGTGAAATCATTTGATACTTGTCCCTCTTCACCTGGCTTATCTCACTGAGCATAATACCTTCTAGCTCCATCCATGTTGTTGCAAATGGTAGAATTTGTTTTCTTCTTATGACTGAATAATATTCCATTGTGTATATGTACCACATCTTCTTTATCCATTCATTTACTGATGGACACTTAGGTTGCTTCCATTTCTTGGCTATTGTAAACAGTACTGCAATAAACATAGGGGTGCATATGTATTTTTCAAACTTGGCTGCTGCATTCTTAGGGTAAATTTCTATGAGTGGAATTCCTGGATCAAATGTTATTTCTATTTTGAGTTTCTTGAGGAACCTCCATACTGATTTCCACGGTGGTTGAACAATTTACATTTCCACCAGTAGTTTAGGAGGGTTCCCTTTTCTCCACATCCTTGTCAACATTTGTTGTTTGTCTTTTGGATGGTGACAATCCTTACTGGTATGAGGTGATATCTCATTGTGGTTTTAATTTGCATTTCTCTGATGATTAGGGATGTGGATGTGCCTGTTGGCCATCTGAACTTCCTCTTTCAGGAAAGTGTCTGTTCCGATCCTCTGCCCATTTTTAATTGGATTATTTGATTTTGTTTGTTGAGGTGCGAGAGCTCTTTATATATTTTGGATGTCAACCCCTTGTTGGATAAGTAATTTATGAATATATTCTCCCATATTGTAGGATGTCTTTTTGTTCTACTGATGGTGTCCTTTGCTTTACAGAAGGTTTTCAGTTTGATACAGTCCTACTTGTTCATTTTTGCTTTTGTTCCCTTGCCCAGGGAGATATGTTCATGAAGAAGTTGCTCATGTTTCTGTCCAAAAGATTTTGCCTGTGTTTTTTCTAAGAGTTTTATGGTTTCATGACTTACATTCAGGTCTTTGATCCATTTTGAATTTACTTTTCTGTATGGGGTTAAACAATGATCCAATTTCACTCTCTTACATGTAGCTGTTCCATTTTTCCAACACCAGCTGTTGAAGATGCTGTCATTTCCCCATTGTATATCCATGGCTCAATTATCATATATTAATTGACCACATATGCTTGGGTTTATATCTGGACTCTCTATTATTTTCTACTGGTCTATGGGTATGTTCTAGTGCCAGTACCAAATTGTCTTGATTACTGTGGCTTTGTAGTGGAGCATGAAGTTTGGAAGCAAAAATCCCCCAGCTTTATTTTTCCTTCTGCGGATTGCTTTGGTTATTTGGGGTCTTTTGTGGTTCCATATGAATTTTAGAACTATTTGTTCCAGTTCATTGAAGAACGCTATTGGTATTTTGACAGGGATTGCAATGAATCTGTAGATTGCTTTAGGCAAGATGGCCATTTTGACAATATTAATTCTTCCTACCCAAGACCATGGGATGAGTTTCCATTTGTTAGTGTCCTCTTTAATTTCTCTCAAGAGTGTCTTGTAGTTTTCAGATTATAGTTCTTTCACATTTGTTGTTTATGTTTAAAGTGTCTTTCTTTTATACAAGGAATGTAAATGCTTTTATAGCTTTCATAACATGGATCTTATAGAAAAATTTCAGTAGAAATTTAAAAAATTAAGAGCAGGTCAATACAGACAACAATACAAGAATATAAATGACTAAGACATTATAATGTAGTCATTGTTGCCCTTATTTATACATCCACAAGCTTTCTACGTAAAAGAACAAATGGTAAATATTTTAAGCTTTTTTGTTCATGTGATCTCTGTCCTAATTATTCAACGTTGCAGCTGTAGAGCAAAAGTTTCCATAGACAGTAGATAAATTAATTGAAATGGTTATGTTCCAATAAAACTTTATTTTCAAAAGAGACAACAAGTGGGATTTGACCTGTTTGCTTTGGTTTGTCCCATGGCCTTGACAGATTCACATTCTATGTGGTTGAGCAAGAGTAGTGTTGGAGTCTATAAGTGTAAAATGTAATGTAGTCATTAAACTGGTAAGTTCATGTTTTGGACTAGATTTATCACCAGGAACCAACATCACCCATTATACAAGACTGTACAGGCCTCTCCCCATTGTACTGCAGTTTCATTTCCCAGTGTCACCAATGACCTTCATAATGCCACATACCAGATCTTTTCCTATTGGATGTCCTTGTTGCTTTACAAATTACATGTTTTTCCATGAAACTTTATTCTCCTTTTGTATTTATGACATTACTATTTTCATAATTCTTACAATGTCTACTCTCTTCCATTATTATGTTACCTCTCCTTGGAAATATTTGTTCTGTTATCTAGTAATAATATCATCACTCTTCAATACTGAACTCTGCCTTTTCTTGGCATCTTCGTATTTATGCCTTAATTAAAACTTTTCTTGGACTCAGTGTTATTTTTGGTGTCTGTAATTATCTACATATTTTTAAACTATAGTACATTGAATTTATCTTTTCCACATTATTTGGGATATATGCTACATCATTTTTCCCTTTACTCAATTTTTTGAATGTTTAGTTTCTCATACACCTTTGCAATATATCTGACATTTGCAAATACTCTATGACATTAACTGATTCTCTCTGACATGAGTGGCTTGGTCTTCTATTTATTGAGATAAAAAATTTTGCAGGATGGTTTGGATGGAGAAATAAGTGCAAAATGTCCACTTTGGAATATGTGTAATTAAAGAAATAAGATCTCTCATATAAGACCACTGACACGAGTCTTACAGAATAAGATTTTGTTGACTATTGTGATAATTGTTCCACCAATTATCATTTAATATTCACTATCACAATATAAAGTATAAAAACTATTACTAAGATTTAACCTGCGATGAAACTTAGGATTTATGAAGTTAAAAATGACATTCATCCAGCTATTAGTAATGGAAGCAGTATTTGAACTTGACTTATCTTTCTGTAGAAACCTAGCTCTAAAGTATCTGATAAGGCTGCTTAATATATATTCATTGAACAAATGGAAGAATTCCATTATTACTATAAAGAAACACAACGGTTTTAAATATATAACACGCAAAAGTTGATGATATATATATATATATATAAATATATGCTCACCAACAAACAAGAATATGGCTATAGCAGAAACACCTAAAAAGCTAAAGATGTGAGGAACTCATTCACTTGATAACACACAAATGTTTGTAAATATGTACTGACCTTGGTCAAAAATCAACAATTACCAACAAATCAAGCCACATCCCATGAAATCATATAAAAGCAAAATGGTGTTTTGAATGGAGCACTTCAGATACATCCAAAAAAGTTTCCTCTGTGCTCTATGCTTAATAAAAATAATATTTTAAATCGAGGTAAATTGCTTTCAATTTCAGCACTGAACAAATTTGACAAAAAAATTAATATTCATGGAAGCTAAACAAAACAGAACTGCATATAAATAAGTGGGGTTTTCAGACTCTTCAAGTTTTACTCAAAGTTGGAAAGAATAGTTGTAAAGTTACCAGGCTGCATTGATAGGATATTTCTCTAGCAAAATAGAAACAATTCTTGCTTGGGGTTTTGGCAAAATGTTGTAGTAGAATTTATCAATTACAAGAGGTTTAAGGGAAACTCAAAAAATCCACCATGATTACTAAAAAAGAACAGATGTATGATAAAATACAAAACATTCAAAGGAGTTAAGTTTCCATATTCATAACATGAAAAATCAGTATGACGGTTCTATTATGGTGGACAATAGTATTGCATAGTAAGGAGCATGCATTCTTAAAACCAAAGCTGCTGGGTTTGAATTGTACATTATCACTTCCTAGTTGAGTTACCTGTGTAAATTATATAACCTTTCTGTATCTCAGTTTCCTAAATGGTACAATGAGAATAATAATACACCTTTATCACTGTATAGATTTTGACTAAAGGACTAAGTGCTTGAAAGGGGCTAAATAAATAGCCAAACACATAGTGATCACTATTTCAATGATAAGCTGCTATTATTATAATTATAATAAGCAAAAGGAAACTTGAAAATAATGACTTTTACCTAAGAATTTTTAATCACTTCATACGATAGTTCGGATTTTAAAAATATTTTTCAAATTGCAATGTTCAATGTACTGAGGAGTTTTAAATGATTACAGTAATTGGCCTAGTCTTTTAACTATTGTGGACATGAAAAAATATTATTAGTAAGCATAGAATATGAAGCAACAATAAATAACAATTTTTGCTAATACTTATTAAAAGCCTCCAATGAAAAGACATTCCTTTATTTCTAAAGGAAAGAAACAGAAAATACAAAAGTAGACAAAGAAAAAAATACTATGCATCAAATATCCCTGCTAAATATCTTATCTGAATGGAGAAACAGCATGTTGGGCATAAGGTTGAAACTAGTACTAAATCCGCCATGATTCCGTGGAAAAGATTCTACAAATGTGGGTTTGCATTTATGAATTTTAGTTCTCAGAAATTTTCTTGTTTGGGAAAAACACCATACACTAGGGGGTTGACTACGGGAGGAACCAGAAGGTACAAACTTGCAAAAATTATGTGAACACTTGGAGGTACCCTCTTGCCAATGCGATGAGTTAGGAAACTAAACAGGGCAGGTGTGTAGGAGACAAGTATAGTGCAGACATGGGCAGCACAGGTGCCCAGTGCTTTAGAGCATGCATTCCTGGAAGAGAGCCAGAAGACTGCCTGGAGCATTTTGATATAGGATGTGGCTATGAGCCCTAGGTCCAACACCATCACTGAAAGAGCCACAGAGATTCCATATGCTCTGTTAACATTGGTGTTGGCACTGGCCAACTTCACCACAGCCATGTGCTCACAATAGGCATGATGGATAACATATTTAGTATAATATGGTAGCCTTTTAATGAGAAGAGGGCAGGGCAAAACCACAAGAGTAGCTCGGGTCATGCCAGTTAGACCCATTTTAATGACCTGAGGTGTTGTCAGGATGGTTGTATAATGCAGTGGGATGCAAATAGCTACATAGCGGTCAAAAGCCATGGCAACTAGGAAGGCTGACTCAATTATGCAAAATATGTGGATAAAATACAACTGTGCAAGGCAGGCATTAAAATCAAACCTGTGAGCATCCAACCAGAAATGCCAAGCATCTTGGGGGCTGCAGAAGAAGCAAGAGCCACGTCATTCACTGCCAGCATGGAAAGGAAGAAATACATAGGCTGGTGGAGGCTGGACTCCAGTTTGATGGTAACAATGATTATGCTATTCCCCAGCCAGGTGAGTGCATAGAAGAGGCAGACAGGGATCCCCATCCAGCAGTGAAAATCCTGTAAACCAGGAATACCAACCAGGAAGAAAGATGAGATGTAGTGATGTGTGGCATTGTCTGCCATGTTAAAACTGCAGGGTTTGCATGATCAACTCCAAAGTAGCCAGTCAAATCACCTAAGAGAGGAAAGCAGGATGACAGAATGATTCCTCCATGGGTCTGGCTCTGGGGACCCAAGACACATGATTTGACAGCTTACCAAAAGGGCTAAAACTCTGTAAATCATCAAGTAAACCACTTTTCTGTCTTCATTGTTCCTGAAACTTCACCTTCAAATGAGAAAATGAATTTATTTCAGGCTATTTTTTTCTGAGTTTTGGAATTTTGCCCAGTAATTTTTATTTCTTATTACAGCATCAGTTAGTAATATAATATCCTCATCATTGCATCCAAGCTAATACTAGATTTTGTGATATAAACAGTTTAGGGGAAGTTGAGCTGTGTTTTCAAGGAAATTGAGGTCAAGTATAGATATGCATGCATACACACACAATCATACACAAAAATTAACAGATATTTCAAAAAACAATCATTATTTTATTACTACTCCTATCTATAGGGAGCATAACTAAATAATCAGGAATTCAGAATAAGATCTCCTAACGCTAAAATATAAGAACAAAGCTTGTAAAAACGAAAGACAATATGTGCCTTATCATGAAGGGCAAATTTATTCGTATTTTATATTAACTCCTTAAGATCTAAAGATGGACAGCATAACATAACTGTCTAAACAGATTAAAAAGGAATATTTTATGTATGCATGCAATGAAATGATTTAAAATTGCTGCAAATAAGCATATTAGTTGTTAATGAGCCCAATCTATTTTCTCCACAGGCATTACTATCAGATATAGACACAGCTCTTATCTCTGGGTACCTCCTTCCTGTTTAATGACAGTGAAGAATAAATCAAGCACAATTCAGTCCTTTAGTCTCAGCAGGAAGAGTAGCTACTTGTGACTCTTGCTCTGACCACATCCTCTACTTTTGGTAACTGACATCCATTTTTCTTCTGCCATCCAGTTTCTACCTACAATTGTAATTCTGGAATATACACTCCACTCATAAAATGATTTTTAAATTTATAATTGCACACAGCATCTCAATTTCTGGTCCTGAACTCCACTGATGTGAGAGACCAAGATATATTGATAAAGATTCCTAATGGCAATCTTTGTGTGGATGTCTAAATAATAGCTGTGTGGGAAAAAATGCTTTTCTGTTATGGGCCCTGCATTCCTACTATTATTAAACATAATGTTGCTCTAGGCCTATGTAAGAATCTGACATGCTTCCTTATGAGGAATTGAAAAATGTTAAATGAGTCGTAAAGCATTTCAGAAAAAATCAGAGCTGAAACTTTAGCCACAACATGGCAACTTAAAGTTGTGGAAATTATTCCATAAGGGAAAAGCTTATAATTCCAGAGAAAAGACTTAAGACAAGAAAAAAAATCTATAAATAGCAAGTGTTCAAAGTATGAAAAGATTTTAAGTTTTTATTAAACTTTTGCTTATACAAATTCTCAAATGACTGCTGCATGCTTAGAAACTTGGTTTGCCAAATTTCATTCCTATATCTCCTTCTAGGGGCATCAAACATATAAGAGGCTCACCCCCTGTAGGGAAGCTCTACCCTCACTTTCCCTACTGTTGTGTGAGGAGAGCTGTCTGCTGCCTCACCCAGGGTGCATCTGGTCTTGTCCACGAAGCCTTGAAAACACAGCATACTGTACCCATAAGTATGGAGCTAGATAAGAGCTTTGAAAGCTGGACACCTGGCCAGGAAGGCCACAATCACGGCATCTTCAATACTTAGAAAACGATGAATTAGCACTTTAGCGGTATAAAAAGTATAGCTTTATGCAGAATGAAGTGGCTTCTTTTAAGCACTCCCATGATGACTCCTGCCACCTTCTTTGCTCCTAGCATTGCCCCAAGACCTCAACAGCAACCCGTGGACCCCAACACCTCCCTAGGAATAAATAATAAAGTTTACCTAGGAAACATTACTAACGATTACAAACAAGAGAAACTGCCCGTGTAAATACATGTAAATCATTTTGAATCATATTTAATATTCAGTAAATCTACTTATAAGAAAGTAACATGTCTAACCCATACCAGCAGCAAAGAAATAAAGTGACTTTCCCTTAAACAAGTGAAGCTTCCGCAGATTTGTAGAATACGGCACACATTGCAGAGAACTACCCACAAATCATGGTCTGTTTGTACAGTCACCCCTCCCATCTACAAAGTCTTCTTTATTTTATCTTAGGCTTAGTTTGAAAGAAATTTTATAGAAATCCATTTATTTCCACAAGGTCATTCTGTATATTATCTTCAATGAACATCCTGCCAGCACAGTCAGAATCCGTGCCCAGATGTCTTTAATTTTCAATTTTCACAGTCATTTAATCTGTTTCTGAACCATATAAGGGACTTATTCCTTGTAACAGCTTGGACTTTATCATTTTACCTGTTTCTGGGTCAGTCCACAATAGCCCCTTATCTGGTATCAGCCCCTTAGAGTAGAGGAATCTATCAGAATGCCACAGTATTTTCTATACAGTGTTTTTTGAATTTTACATAAAAGTATTAAAAATAGTCCATAAAGATGCCCCAAAATAAAATTGTTCTCCCATTTGCTTCTATCTGATTGTATCTTCTTCGTTGGCAGTAACAGCTATCCAGCCATTAAATTAGGAAATCTCAGAATTACCCTTGTCTTCTTGATCTAATTCTCTCTAATACTTCGGTCAAGCAGCCACTAAGTCTCTGTTTTTGTTACAGCTCTTACCATATGCTTTGTGTGCGTTTATTCTCATGTCAATCTGCTTCATCAGACTGTGGACACCCAAAGGAAGTTACTGAATCTCAATAAATTCTTCTGATGGAAGACCTGTTGTTTCTGTATATCCTTTACATCCTCTTAAGAATTCCACAGATTTTTATCTTGCTTCCAAGGCTTCTGACCTACCAGAGATAGTCAACTTATTCATAGTCATTGTCTACCCTTCATTTATTTCAACTGTCTTCTTAGAATATGTTCTTAAAAATTTGTAGCAGAAATTTCCGAGTTTCCTCCATTAATAGATGGAGACCCAGTAAATACAGATTATATATATTTATATAACAAATATATATATGTGTATATATATAATTTTATTTGACTCCTCTTCTCCACTAACTACCAAATTACTCAAATACCCATTATATCTCATAAATGTATAACATCATTTAAATGTTTACAAATCTTCCCTTCCCATTTTACTTTCTGCTTTATCTTGAATTCTATCCTACCAATCATGGTAGATGATAATAAAAAAATAATGTGGTTCTCCAAAAATCCTCAAATGATCATTTTTCCCTGCAGCATCTAGGCCAATATGCATATGCAAGGATGGCTAAAAAATATGACAATGTTTATCACTGGAGCAGTGAGGATTCTGTGGTTAGGTTGGTAGTTAATGTTGCTTTGAATGGGTTGTTCCAATGCTCAGGAGGCCCCTCTGTTCGGAAGGCTAATGGGTCCCTTAGGAGACTTAAGATCAAAGAGAAAAATAGGACTGGGCCAAGACTAAGCACCAAGCAGTAACAACATCCTCTCAAACAGCTTGTCTGTGGATAGCACTCATGCAACTCTCCTTGGGAAGAGACAGTCCTGAGAGGCGCTCCCACGATGCTCAGATGAGATGCCTGATATTCAAATATGTCGCTCATTGGAGAAATCTTTGAAGAGATTAAGAACAAATTAACTTATGTGGACAAACTATGTAAAAATTAAATAAGGAAAGTGCTAACCTCAATTCTAGAATGATTATCACTGAATTCGGACTTGTGCCTCAGGAAAAGAGTAAGGTCATGTTTTCTTAAAATGTAAAGGTAGGTTAGGTCATTCCATAATCTCAATTCTGTTATCCCTTTTCCCTTGTATGATTTTACTGAAACACAATTTCCATACATCCAGTCTCCTTATACTTTTCTTCTCCCCTATTAACGTGCTCTTGTGCATTTACAGGCTTATAGGTGTTCAGTTCTTCACAGTTAGTGAGTCTGGATTGCTCTCCTCTGTGGCTAAACTTGTATATTGTCCCTATGGCTGTGCAATAAGGAATCATATTTCTTTATTTCCCGATATTCCAGGCAATTTTAAGCTATTTTGGGGGTCTAGCATGGGGGCTTAAATAATATTTCGGTGTCCCTTTAATTTCTAACTCCCTCATCAGTAAAGAGTTTGAACATATCATATGTTGGAGTATCTTTTGCTCCTTTTTCTTTCCTGTAAAGTGTTTGTTTTTATTCTTCAGGTTCCTATCGGAGATTCTCTATTTTTTCTGTGGATTTGCAAATGTTTCTTAGATTTTTTTGCCTAAATCTTGCCAAAGACATTGCAAATACCTTCTCCCAGTTGATCTGTTACCTTTGTCTATGGAGTCCTTAGTTCTACAGATATCCTGCAGTCATTTAAAGTCATGGAAATTTCACAGTATTTTTTTGTGCTTTTGAAACTTTTTTCTTTTCCTATACTCATTCCGCCATTATTTTCTGCACTACCTTCTACTACCTACCTACCTCTAACTAATCTGTTGTGCTTATATTCACTTGGGGTCCACCATCTTTCTACATGACATTAAGTAGACATCCAGTTTTATTAATTTATTTTTTTAATAAAACTATGCCAGTTTTATCAGGACCATCTAAAATATGTCTGCAATTTTTTCATTATTTTGTGGTGATATCTTAAATGTATATTAAACTCCTATATATAAGTGGATGTGTCTATACTTTCTAATCATTTTTATGGTTCTAATTATCTTTTTTGTGCCTTTATATGATATTTTACTAACATGTCTTTGTAGTATGCCTGTAGAGCACTTGCTCTTACTCTTCCAAAGTGAATTTTCCATCTATGAATATTTAATTTTCATGTATATTTTTAGAGTAGATTATCAAGTTCCTAAACAATGCAACTGAAATATTGGTTTATACTGAATTGGATTTGTGACTAGGAAGAGAATATTATAGTCATTGTATTCATTCATTCTGATCATTTATATGTCGGTTAATGAAAATAAAAATTATCCTAAGAGATATTTACTATTTTGGCTGATTCCTAATTATTTTATAACATGACTCTATTACAAATAAAATGGATAATCACTTTTATGATTATAAGCTGTCCCTCTTTATGTCTTATAATACTACTCTTGATGTATACTTGCTTATATGAATATATCAGTTCCACCCTTTCTATGAATAGCCCTTTGATGTTTTGTTTTGTACATTTTTAAACTTTTAACCATCCTGTAAAATTTCGATCTAAAAGATTATCATAAAGTTGAGTTCACTTTTTTCTCTCACTATGCAAAAATATTGGATTTAACACACCGATCTCAATTTTAATCATGATGTGATGTCAAACAGAAAATTCCCTTATCCCCAAAATCTTCTCTATGCTATCCCTCTATATCAGACTCCATCCTGACCCATAAATATGGACAGACACTGACTGACCTGTTCTGCAACCCTAACATTGTCTTTTCAAAAATATCACATTAATGAAATCATACACTGTATGACTTGACACTGAATTATTTGATTCAACTTAATGCCTTTGAGATTCATTCAAATGTTTTCTATAAATCAACACTTTTTGGAAATCAAAGTAGCACTCCATTATAAGGATTTATTATTTGTCCATTCATTCACTGAAGAACTTTTGCATTTTTTCCATTTCTACGCAATTATGCATATAGTTGCTATATTCATCTATGTACACATTTTGAATGAACATATATTTCTGTTTTTCTACTGTTACCTATTATTATGGTTGGGAGCTTTAACACACTTCTTTCCATGACTGATGGATCAAGCAAGCAGAAAATCAGGAAGGGCCTGAATATAAATCAACAAGTTCAATTAAACAGGATAGATCACATTCTAGAACATTAGACAAACTTTAACTAATTAAAAATAATACAAATCATACAAATTATGTTCTGAGACAATAATGGGATTAACTTCAATATTAATACCAGATAGATAACTGGAAAATCCCAAGTATTTGGAAATTAAACAATATAATTCTAAATAATAGATGGGTCAAAGTTGAGTTCTGGAGAAAAATTTATATGAAATGCCCATGCTTTCTGGTATCCATAGTTTCTAACAAGAAACCAATTATAAATTTATTAGGAATCTCATGAATGTAATGGGTCATTTTTTTTCTCTTGCTTTCAAGATTCTCTCTTTATCTTTGACTAACAATTTAAGTGTGTTTAAATATGAATATCTTTGAGTTTACATTGCTTGGTGATATTCAGTAATTATTGGTATTTGTTGATGTCTTGGATATGTAGATTAATTTTTCCATTAAATTATTTTAAAATTAATTAATTAAATTAGGGATATTTTTTGCCATTACTTTTCCCAATGTTTTCCCCCTATCTTTTCTCTACTTCTGGGATTCCCATTAGGGCGTTTTGGTATACTTTTCAAGTATAAATTGAATAGCTTAAATATATTGTCTTTAAGTCTTTGTTTATTTATCTTCATTCTTTTTTCTTTCTGTTTCTCAGAAAGGATAATCACAATCGACCTATCTTCATGTTATTACTTCTTTCATCTTCTGGTTCAGATCTGCTATTGAGCCCTTGTAGTCATTTTTCACTTTTAGCTATTTATTTTACTTCATATTTTTAATTTTTAAAAATAATTTTATTCTCTTTATTGATATTCTCTATTTGTTAGACCTTATTGGCATGATTTTTAAAAATTCTAGAATCATATTCCCTTTATTCCTTTGACATATATAAAATTGCTAAGTTGAACTTTTATTGGTTTTTTTTTTCTATTAGTCCAACACCTGGGATTCCCCCAAGGAAAAGTTTTCATTGACATGTTTTCCTCACTTTATATGAGTTATAATTGACTGTTTCATTCTGTGTCCTGTATTTTTGTTGAAAACTCAACATTTTATATAGCAGTATATGACAATTGTGGAAATTGAGTTCCCTTCTCTCCCCAGAAATTAGTTAGTTGTTATTTTGTTTTTGCTGTCTTTATTTTTGTTCTTAATGACCTCCTAGATTAATACTATAAAGTGTGTATAATGTTTATTCCCTGTACTGTGTTGCCTCATAAAGTCAGCAATTTGGTAGCTTAGTGATTCCCTAGTGATTGTTAATTCAAAGGTTTCCTTAAATGCCTTGAACCAAGAAGTCTTCCACTCTTTGCCAAAGGGATCTATATATGAGTTGGCGTATGCATTCAACTACTTTAAACTTCATATCCTGTCTGTGCAGGGCCTCAAAATAACCCAGACATGAGAGATGGAGATGCTTACAGTTCTTTCCTGGTATATACGTAGCCCTACATATGCCTATGGCTACGTGGTGTCTCAAGAATATGTCAGAGCTTTTCAAAATCCCCCATGGAAATTTCACTTCTCAAGTCTTTTAAAGTTTTACTTAAAACTTTTTTTAAGGCTCTTATTTTTCCTAACTCAGATCACAACATCATACAGCACTAATTTTTAAATTCAGGCAGCTGTGATATTAAAGATTGGACTCTGTTAGTGAACTCAGTCAAATCAAATAATGAAAATGTGCTTGAATGGGATTTTCCCAACGAGCTGAGAGACAGGCCAAGTAGTGACAATACTCTGGGATATAACTTTTTGAGGAGCTCCAATCCTGGTCTGCCCTCTTTGTGGGCTATAGCTTGCTGTTTTTCAGTTATTATGGTTATAAGACTGATAAATTTCAAAGCTACTGCAGTAACTGTAAGAGGGGAATCGGAGTAAGTGAAAATGTTCAAATACTGCTGTTATAATGGAGATTCAATAGTTTTCTTTTGAATAAATGGTCCTTAGATTTTTGTAGGCTTTTCACTAATTTCCAGGATTCTGAAAAAACTGGTTTTGATATGTGGGATAAATGGAAGAATTGCCAAAATCTCCCTCCTGGCCTTAGTTCATTTACATATAAACAGGTGTTTACTGCTACTGCATCCCACAGGCTCCAGTGCAAGGCATGGAGACAAAAATGGCCATTCTCTCCTCCCCTTCATTCCTGGTACATAATTGGTCAGGGTCTGCTAGTTACAAAGGACCTGCCCATGGAATTCCTGTTGGAAGGGGTGGGCAGGGGAAGTGCAGCCAAGGCAGCAGTGCACCAGACATGGCTGGCAGAGATGGACAGTGCTGAGCCTGGCTAGCAACTGTAAGGAACAAAAGGCTTTCTTCCAACCTACCTTTTCCCTTGATTTATTTGTGTTTCACCAGTTTCAAAGGGGAACACATCTCAGGCTGGGAACATCCTTCTCCTTGGAGCTATATGAAATTTTTTACCAGTGATTTTTTTCTCTTATGGAGGAGTGGATTTACCAAGGACATGGCTGCTATTCCAGAAATCTCTCCTCTCTCATTTCATTTGTGAAGGACTTTTTTCTCTAGATATAGAATTATAGGCTGATTTTTTTCAATAGCTTAAATACATTGTAGCATTCTTTTCTGATTTTCATCATTGTTGATAAAAAGTGGTTACTAATCCTTATTTATTACTAATACCTGGATATAATTTGCCCGTTTTTCTTTGAGTTCATTAAAATGTCCTCATTATCTATAGCTGTCCTCTATTTGACTATCAAATGTGGCAGTATGGCTTTTTTTACATTTATTCTTCTTGTCATTTGTTGGACTACCTTGAAATTGTGGGTTACATTTTTTCTTCAAATTTGAAAAATAACTAACAATTATTATTTTTAAGTAATTTTCTGCTCAGTATCTCTCTTCTCTAATTACACTCTAGTCCAATTACATCATAGCTGCTTGGTATGCCCCAGAGATACCCGAAGTTTTATTTATTTTTTTGTTTTTAGTGTTTCATGCCCTTCAGTTTTTAGAAGAATTTCTAATGCTCAATCTCCAATTTTATTAATCATTTCTTCTTCAGTATTTAACATAGTTACCTTGTCAAGTACAGGGACAATATAGGCATATTCAGTAATGATGAAGTGGGTCAAACTATCTTCTTTATTGAATCCAATCTAGCTAGGACATGTTGAAGTTTTAAAAATGAAAATAAGAGGAAAATGCAATCTATGTATCCATGTATATTAAAAAAGAAATATTCATAGGGATCACAGGAAGATGGTGGTGTGAGTAGTTCAGAGGAAATCTCCTCCCCAAAACATATATATTTATGAAAATACAATAAATACAACTATTCCTAAAAGAGACACCAGTGGATGCAGTACAACAGCCAGGATACATCTACATCTGTGAGAACTCAACATCACATGAAGGGGGTAAGATACAAGCCGTGGCCAGGAGGGACCCGAATGCTCCCCCACCCCAAAACCCGGCGGGAAGAAAGGAGTCAGAATGGGGAGGGAGTGAAAGCCCAGGACTGCTAAACAACCAGCTCTAGAAATCCACACCCGGAACGCAGACACAAGGTGCATGGGGTGCTGGGTATTAGAGAAAAGGAAAAGCAAAACCTGTGGGCAGGTCCCCACAACCGGCGCCCCTGAGACAAAAGAAAAGCGAGTGCTTTATGCAAGTCTTAAAGAGACAGGGACTCCATAGCTGGACGAAGTTGTCCCGGCAGCTGGAAATACTGGGTAAACTTAGGTGCCCTAAACGGAGGCAGTGCAGCTCTGAAGCCCCTCACAGGACTAGGCAGCCTGCCAGTCATTCCTCCAACTGGCACGGACCCCGATACATGGGCCCAGTAGCAGGAGAGTGGGAACGTGCACCGGGGGTGGAAGCACTAGAAGAAACCAAAAGCAGATCCGTGCACCGCAGGGCTAGCCCGCAGCGGCGTGACCAGAACAGCCCAGGCGTGTCTCGCGCGAACCAGCAGCAGTGAAGCCAGAGCCCGGTAGAAGCCTGCACGGAAAAGCCCCATGCGCACCAGCAGCGAAGCCAGAGGGAGCAGGCGCGCTCCCAGAAGCCAACCGGAATCCCAGCCCAATGCACAGCCGCCCAGGCCAAACCCAAAGGCCACTGCTGCCACACAGCTGCCTGGCAGGGTCGCCACTAACACGGAGAGCGCACCTGGCATGCCTGCCACTCCCTGCAGGGCTCCGTGCTGCTCTGACGGACACCCGGCACACAGCAGCTTAGGACATTAACCTGGTGGCTGCTCCAGGAGTGCAGGTAGCCGTCACAGGCAGTGGAGAAGGGCAAGGCATCCAGCAAGCAGGAAACGACTTTCTACTCCCAGCTGACACACCCTCAACCTGCCTACAGCCACTGCAATCACCATGAAAAGGCAAAAAAATATGGTCCAGACTAAGATAGTTATACCTGAGAAAGGACCTGCAGAAGCAGACCTAACCAGTCTCCCTGAAAAAGAATTCAAAATAAAAATCATAAACATGCTGACAGAGCTGCAGAGAAATGTGCAAGAGCTAAGGGATGACATCCGGAGGGAGATCACAGATGTCCAAAGGGAGATCACAGATGTCCGGAGGGAGATTACAGAAGTGAAACAAACTCTGGCAATATTTATAAGCAGACTGGATAAGGTGCCCTAAATGGAGGCAGTGCAGCTCTGAAGCCCCTCACAGGACTAGGCAGCCTGCCAGTCATTCCTCCAACTGGTGCGGACCCCAACACATAGGCCCAGTAGCAGGAGAGGCCATTGATGGAATAGAAACCAGAGAACTGGAACGCATAGAAGCTGATGCAGAGAGAGACAAAAGGATCACCAGGAATGAAACAATATTAAGAGAACTGTGTGACAAATCCAAAAGGAACAATATCTGCATTATAGGGGTACCAGAGGAAGAAGAGAGAGAAAAGGGGATAGAAAGTGTCTTTGAAGAAATAATTGCTGAGAACTTCCCCAAACTGGGGGAGGAAATAGTTGCTCAGACTACGGAGGCACACAGAACTCCCGAGAGACGGGATCCAAAAAGGTCAACACCGAGACACATAATAATTAAAATGGCAAAGATCAAGGACAGGGACAGAGTATTAAAGGCAGCCAGAGAGAGTAAAAAGGTCACCTACAAAGAAAAACCCATCAGGCTATCATCAGACTTCTCAACAGAAACCTTACAGGCCAGAAGAGAATGGCATGATATATTTAATGCAATGAAACAGAAGGGCCTTGAACCAAGGATACTGTATCCAGCATGATTATCATTTAAATATGAAGGAGGGATTAAACGATTCCCAGACAAGCAAAAGCTGAGGGAATTTGCCTCCCACAAACCACCTCTACAGGGTATCTTAGAGGGACTGCTCTAGATGGGAGCACTCCTAAAAAGAGCACAGAAAAAAACAACCAACATATGAAGAATGGAGGAGGAGGAAAAAGAAGGTAAATAAATAATCATCAGACTGTGTTTATAACAGCTCAATAAGTGAGTGAGGTCAGACAGTAAGGTAGTAAACAAGCTAACCTTGAACCTTTGGTAACCACAAATCTAATTAAGTACATATCTTTCAATAATCACCCTATAAGTAAATTGACTGAATGCCCCAATCAAAAGAAACAGAGTAATAGAATGGATAAAAAAAGCAAGACCCATCTATATGCTGTTTACAAGAGACTCACCTCAAACCCAAAGACATGTACAGATTAAAAGTCAAGGGTTGGAGAAAGATATTTCATGCAAACAACAGAGAGAAAAATGCAAGTATCAGACAAAACAGACCAAAAAATAAAGAAAGTAACAAGAGGTAAAGAAGGACATTACATAATGATAAAGGGCTCAGTACAACAAGAGGATATAACCATTATAAACATATATGTACCCAATACAGGAGCACAAATACATGTGAAACAAATACTAACAGAATTAAAGGAGGAAATAGAAAGCAATGCATTCATTTTGGGAGACTTTAACACACCACTCACCCTAAAGGACAGATCCACCAGACAGAAAATAAGTAAGGACACAGACGCACTGAACAACATGCTAGAACAGATGGACCTAATAGATATCTATAGAACTCTACAACCAAAAGCAACAGGATACACATTCTTCTCAAGTGCACATGGAACATTATCCAGAATAGACCATATACTAGGCTACAAAAAGAACCTCAGTAAATTCCAAAAGATCGAAATCCTACCAACCAACATTTCAGATCACAAAGGTATAAAACTAGAAATTAATTGTACAAAGAAAGCAAAAAAGCTCACAAACACATGGAGGCTTAACAACATACACCTAAATAATCAATGGATCAATGACCAAATCAAAATGGAGATCCAGAAATATATGGAAACAAATGACAACAATAACACAAAGCCCCAACTTCTGTGGGATGCAGCAAAAGCAGTCTTAAGAGGAAAGTATATAGCAATCCAGGCATATTTAAAGAAGGAAGAACAATCCCAAATGAATAGTCTAATGTCACAATTATTGAAACTGGAAAAAGAAGAACAAATGAGGCCCAAGGTCAGCAGACGTAGGGACATAATAAAGATCAGAGAAGAAATAAATAAAATTGAGAAGATTAAAACAATAGAAAATATCAATGAAACCAACAGCTGGTTATTCAAGAAAATAAACAAAATAGATAAGCCCCTAGCCAGACTTATTAAGAGAAAAAGAGAGACAAAACACATCAATAGAATTAGAAACGAGAAAGGAAAAATCACGACAGACCCCACAGAAATACAAAGAATAATTAGAGAATACTATGAAAACCTATTTGCTAAGGAGCTGGAAAACCTAGGAGAAATGGACAACTTCTTAGAAAAATACAACCTTCCAAGACTAACCCAGAAAGAAACAGAAAATCTAAACAGACCAATTACCAGCAACGAAATTGAATCGGTAATCAAAAAACTACCCAAGAACAAAACCCCCGGGCCAGATGGATTTACCTCGGAATTTTATCAAACATACAAAGACAAAAAACCCATTCTCCTTAAAGTTTCCAAAAAATAGAAGAGGAGGGAATACTCCCAAACTCATTCTATGAAGCCAACATCACCCTAGTACCAAAACCAGGCAAAGACCCCAACAAAAAAGAAAACTACAGACCAATATCCCTGATGAACATAGTTGCAAAAATACTCAACAAAATGTTAGCAAACCGAATTCAAAAATATGTCAAGAGGATCATACACCATGACCAAGTGGGATTCATCCCAGGGATGCAAGGATGGTACAACATTCGAAAATCCATCAACATCATCCACCACATCAACAAAAAGAAGGACAAAATCCACTTGATCATCTCCATAGATGCTGAAAAAGCATTCGACAAAATTCAACATCCATTCATGATAAAAACTCTCAACAAAATAGGCATAGAGGACAAGTACCTCAACATAATAAAGGCCATATATGAGAAACCTATAGCTAACATCATACTGAACAGCAAGAGGCTGAAAGCTTTTCTTCTGAGATCCAGAACAAGACAGGGATGCCCACTCTCCCCACTGTTACTCAACATAGTACTGGAGGTCCTAGCCATGGCAATCAGACAAAACAAAGAAATACAAGGAATCCAGATTGGTAAAGAAGAAGTCAAACTGTCACTATTTGCAGATGACATGATATTGTACATAAAAAACTGTAAAGACTCCACTGCAAAACTACTAGAACTAGTATCGGAATTCAGCAAAGTTGCAGGATACAAAATTAACACACAGAAATCTGTAGCTTTCCTATACACTAACAATGAATTAATAGAAAGAGAAATCAGGAAAACAATATCATTCACAATAGCATCAAAAAGAATAAAATACCTAGGAATAAACCTAACCAAGAAAGTGAAAGACCTATACCCTGAAAACTACAAGACACTCTTAAGAGAAATTAAAGAGGTCACTAACAAATGGAAACTCATTCCATGCTCCTGGCTAGGAAGAATTAATATCGTCAAAATGGCCATCCTGCCCAAAGCAATATACAAATTCTATACAATCCCTATCAAATTACCAACAATATTCTTCAACGAACTGGAACAAATAGTTCAAAAATTCATATGGAACTATCAAAGACCCCAAATAGCCAACGCAATCCTGAGCAGGAAGAATAAAGTGGGAGGGATCTTGCTCCCCAACCACAAGCTCTACTACAAAGCCACAGTAATCAAGACAATTTGGTACTGGCACAAGAACAGAGCCACAGACCAGTGGAACAGAATAGAGACTCCAGACATTAACCCAAACATATATGGCCAATTAATATACAATAAAGGAGTCATGGACATACAAAGGGGAAATGACTATCTCTTCAACAGATTGTGCTGGCAAAACTGGACAGCTACATGTAAGAGAATGAAACTGGATCACTGTCTAACCCCATACACAAAATAAACTCCAAATGGATCAAAGACCTGAATGTAAGTCATAAAACCGTAAAACTCTTAGAAAAAAACATAGGCAAAAATCTCATGGACATAAACATGAGTGACTTCTTCATGAACATATCTCCCTGGGAAAGGGAAACAAAAGCAAAAATGAGCAAGTTATATCAAGCTAAAAAGCTTCTGTACAGCAAAGGACACCATCAATAGAACAAAAAGGTATCCTATGGGAGAACATATTCATATTCATAAATGACAGATCCGATAAAGGATTGACATCCAAAATATATAAAGAGCTCACATGCCTCAACAAACAAAAAACAAATAATCCAATTAAAAAATGGGCAGAGGAGCTGAATAGACAGTTCTCTAAAGAAGAAATCCAGATGGCAAACAGGCACATGAAAAGATGCTCCACATCACTAATCATCAGAGAAATGCAAATTAAAACCACAATGAGATATCACCTCACACCAGTAAAGATTGCCATCATAGAAAAGACAAACAAAAACAAATGTTGGCAAGGTTGTGGAGAAAGGGGAACCCTCCTACATTGCTGGTGGGAATGTAAACTAGTTCAACCATTGTGGAAAGCAGTATGGAGGTTGCCCAGAATGCTCAAAATAAAAATAACATTTGACCCAGGAATTCCACTTCTAGGAATTTACCCTAAGAATGCAGCACTCCAGTTTGAAAAAGACAGATGCACCCCTACGTTTATTGCTGCACTGTTTACAATAGCCAAGATATGGAAGCAATCTAAATGTCCATCAGTAGATGAATGGATAAAGAAGATGTGGTACATATACACAATGGAATATTATGCAGCCATAAGAAAAAAACAGATCCTACCATTTACAACAACATGGATGGAGCTAGAGGGTATTATGCTCAGTGAAATAAGCCAAGCGGAGAAGGACAATTACCAAATGATTTTACTCATCTGTGGAGTATAAGAACAAAGGAAAACTGAAGGAACAAAACAGCAGCAGAATCACAGAACCCAAGAATGGACTAATAGTTACCAAAGAGAAAGGGACTGGGGAGGAGAGGTGGGAAGGGAGGGATAAGGGCGGGGGAAAAAGAAAGAGGGCATTACGATTAGCATGTATAGTGCATGGGGGACACGGGGAGGGCTGCGCAACACAGAAAAGACAAGTAGTGATTTTACAGCATCTTACTAAGCAGATGGACAGTGACTGTGAAGGGGTATGTGGGGGGGACTTGGTGAAGGGGGGAAGGGGGGAACCTAATAAACATAATGGTATTTCTGTAATTGTAGATTAATGATACCAAAATAAAAAAATTTAAAAAATACATATTCATATGCACCCTTAACAAATACAAGACTTCAAAAAAATCTGTGTTCTTCTGTACAAACAGCACCTCCCTGCCTTACTTAATACTAATCACAGTAACTACTGTGTTACCACTACTGCTGCAGCTGTTATGTATGCACCTTCTCTCTAAAGAAGTCCCCCAAACTCCCTTTATTCACCCCAGACTCACTAAATGGTCTTGATATTCTTTGCATATGATTCTTTAATTAGGAGATTTCTAGTGTTTGTTACTGTTCTGCTATTCCCATAGATTTTTTTTTCATGCTTTTACATGTATACATCCATACTGCCCTCCTAACTTTATTCTTTCCATCGTCATGTCATACTCACTGACTCTGAATCACATGGCTTACATCCTATAATTCCATTTGAATTCCTATTATTCTTTGACTTCAAAATTGGTACAGATTAAATTTTTTCCATCACGTTAGCTTTTCAGTTTTTCTATTCACTTGTTCCCACTAAGTTTTTGTGGTCACACTGTCTTCACTGTCATCCAACAGCCTCATCTCATCCTGTTTTCTCACCCACCATTCAATCTTTGTCCTCTTAGTCTACTATACCTGCTACTACAACTCCTGTGGCATTCGTCCTGTAAAGGCAGCAACAGCTGCTCATTGGAAAGGCAGGTTCTCATACTTAAAAAAGAAAAAGCTTCTTACTTAATACTGCTTTTATTTATTTCTTTTTGGTCAGTTTAATTCTCTAGACTATGAGTTTTGAACCAAGTAAACTGAATCATGAAAATATATCCATAAATTTTGAGTGATTGATGGCTCACTTTACTCCTTAGGAGAAGAACTTCACAGATTCCCATTTTATTCTTTAAGCTACATTACCTCAGAAACAGTTTTACCCGCCTGACACTAGACAAAGTATTGATCTCTTCAAGTGTTAGAATATTCCACTTTAAAGTTATTTTTATACAAGTTGAATAATATATTCTCCAACAAGTACTGTGGTCTTGAATTTAGTTATTTGATACTTTCTGTTCTTCGATATTGTATTGTACTTTAAATATATAATAGAATTTGATTATTCACAAATCTATCTAGGAAAGAAATTAGCTATACATTTTAAATGTATATTTTTCACTGAAAAAGTGAATAGGATGTTATGAATAATGTTTTCCAGTCACACCTTCTTTGAATTCAGCTTTAATCATGACTATCACCAATGCATGTGAGTGGAATTAATGTATGTTTCTTAAAGACAATAGAGGCTATGGGTTGTCCATATATTTTCTCTTCATCAGCATGTTAGAACCTGAGTATTTTAAGTTCTTTCAGAATGGCAGAGCCACAAGATGGAAAAAGCATATTTTTCTAAGTCAAAATACGTAGGAACATCTACATCATATTATGTATATGATAAATTATTCACAGTCACTGTAGTAAGTGTTTATCAACAGTTGCTAATGTTAGTTTAAGGGATTGTTTTTTCCCAATATTCTTTCATCAATTGTTAATCTCTTTAGCAGATCACAGTCATTCCAGATCATGATAAAGTGCAACAGTGTCCATAAACTCACCATTCCCTTTACCATAGCTACTGATTTCAGGTTCTTTTTGTCAGAATATATAAAATTGCTGTATATAAGGGTATAAATTGTCTATGGACAGCTGATGTGGGATACTTTCTAAAGGGATTTGCCAACTTAACAGAAGAAACCAAAGTCCTCTTTATGACACATCTACAGTATCCTTTGAGTGAGAAGAGCTCATCTTTTTTTCTTTTGAAGAAGGCAGCCTTTCAAGTTAGTACCATGATACCCATTGAAGCAGAGATACCAAGAATATGCATGCAAACATATGATTATTTGTGAGAAATCCAAGAAGGGAATCGTCAATATGCTAACTGAAATTAAATACTCAAATCCAATGATTACCAGCTTTGAGTTCCTGCTTAGGGCCCTGGACAAGAAGGAAGGGATAAACTGCATAATGCAAGGTATATTTCTATTCACATGGTCTACTCTACATGGATCCATAATTTTTTTCATCCTTTTTGCTTATTTGCTCCATTTTTTAAAATCCATGTTTAAGTGTTTCTCATGTTTGACACATACAAGTTGATGCATATTAAATGGTATCCTTATATTTAATGATTAGCCAACATGTCTAAAAACACTCTTATTTTCAGGAGTTAAAAAAATAAATACATAACTCTTATATAGTGCATACTAAGTTCCAAAAGTTATTCTAAGGATATTTTGTACTAAATTATTTAATCATTGTATTAATGCTCTGAATTAGATCTTTATAATGCCTTAGTTTTAGATGAGAGAACTGAGATCCTCAACATTTTAAGAACATGTCCAAATACACTCAACTAACAAGAAGTAGTGCTAGATTTTAAACACCAGTATTCTGGCCAAAGAAACTGCTCTCTTAACCACTGTGCAATGTTGCTTTATCTAGGTAAAATTATGTACATCCTGGAAATGATTGTGAATGTTCTGTGCAATGAAATATATAGGCCACAGGCCCTGTTAATGACTTGAGTGTAAAATGAATATATTCTTTAATTGTAATTCCATGTGCTAACATTAAATTGGGCAAATTGTATGGCAATGTTAGGAAATGATTGGAATCTCAGTGTTTTGGTAAATTTTTATTTTGATTAAAAGAAACTTTTCTTGGTTATGATGTTGACATAAGTCACCACATATTCCGTATTATGTTGTGATCCAGGTAAAGATGTTATTTTCCATATCAAAAATCAACCTTTCCAAATGAACTGAGAGTTTTGATATTCTTATAGTATTTATTTATTTCACATTTTGACATATGGTGAAAATTAATTTTGAAATAATTGAATATTAAATTATATTGAAAATAATACAATATAATTAGTGAAATATATCTTTGCCAGATGACACTCTTGGATAATATTCTGATTTGTTTTTATTTAAAATAAATATAAACTAAAACCATAAGTTGACAACAAGTACATTAAAAAAAACTAAATGTATAGCATCATTCTTGCTACAAGGCACAGAAGACCCAAGAAACAACAGCTGGAAACTAGACTTGAGTTATTCATCAATGTACCTGTGACCTTTTATAATCATGTTACACTTTGGCAGGCATTTACACATTTTAGTTCTCAGAAATTTTCTTGTTTGGGAAAAAGAGACCAACTACCCGGTCACGAATCTGCTTAGTCTTGACACCATACACCAGGGGGTTGACTACAGGAGGGACCAGAAGGTACAAACTTGCAAAAATTATGTGAACACTTGGAGGTACCCTCTTGCCAATGCGATGAGTTAGGAAACTAAACAGGGCAGGTGTGTAGGAGACAAGTATAGTGCAGACATGGGCAGCACAGGTGCCCAGTGCTTTAGAGCGGGCATTCCTGGAAGAGAGCCGGAAGATTGCCTGGAGGATTTTGATATAGGATGTGGCTATGAGCCCTAGGTCCAACACCATCACTGAAAGAGCCACAGAGATTCCATATGCTCTGTTAACATTGGTATTGGCACTGACCAACTTCACCACAGCCATGTGCTCACAATAGGCATGACTGATGATGTATTTAGTATAATATGGTAGCCTTTTAATGAGAAGAGGGCAGGGCAAAACCATAAGAGTAGCTCGGGTCATGCCAGCTAGACCCATTTTAATGACCTGAGGTATTGTCAGGATGGTTGTATAACGCAGTGGGATGCAAATAGCTACATAACGGTCAAAGGCCATGGCAACTAGGAGGGCTGACTCAATTACACAAAATGTGTGGATAAAATACAACTGTGCAAGGCAGACATCAAAGTCAATACAATGAGCATCCAACCAGAAAATGCCAAGCATCTTGGGGGCTGAGGAAGAAGCAAGAGCCATGTCATTCACTGCCAGCATGCAAAGGAAGAAATACATAGGCCGGTGGAGGCTGGTCTCTAGTTTGATGGTAACAATGATTATGCTGTTCCCCAGCAAGGTGAGTGCATAGAGGAGGCAGACGGGGATCCCCATCCAGCAGTGAAAATCTTGTAAACCAGGAATACCAACCAGGAAGAAAGATGAGATGTAGTGATGTGTGGCATTGTCTGCCATGTTAAAACTGTAGGGTTTGCATGATCAGCTCCAAAGTAGCCAGTCAAATCACCTAAGAGAGGAAAGCAGGATGACAGAATGATTCCTCCATGGTCTTATATATGGCAATTCCAGACATACTCTAAAATATCCTATCTAAAGATCTGGCTCTTCTCTGAAACTTCTGTAAGCCCTTTGGTAAATCACTTAACCATTATGAACCCCAATATCTTCATCTGCAGATAAGAAGATTGAATTAAGTTCTTTTAAAATTTTATCTTTCCTTTGCAGTTTTGTTCTTTCCTATTCTTTCATTTTTATTATCTACTAAATTCAGTGGTAGTGATAAAATTTCTGCTTCTTTGTACCTAGGACCTTGATTTGTAATATAGACAGTCTTGGGAAAGACAAAGGCCACTGTTCTTAATCAAGTGTGGAACACATGCAGAAATACACACACATACTCACACATGCATTCATATGCATGCATGTGTTGCACAATAATTAGCAAGTTATACAAATGGCAATTGTAATTTTAACAATATACTAGTTCACAGACAAATCATCAAAAATGCAGACTAAGAAACCCAAGAAGCGTAAATAAAATCAAAATTCTTGTGAACACTAAAAACTATAAACCCCTATCCTCACTCATGGTTAATGTATTTGTATATCAGCAAATGTATTAGAGATAATCAGGACAGGATATTAGAAGCATATCTTTATAGTGAGGAATACCAGCTGAAAACAGTAGAACAATGTTAGTTAGCCATTAGAATTTTAACGCATATTCTCCAGATACAGTTTTTTTTTGCAATGGTTATGTCTCCACAACTTGGCATTTCTATGTACTTCAAAGAAAATTACCCATATGATTGCATTCATCAATCCATCCAGTTTTATTAAGCATATGTTGTGTTTCAAGTCATAAGGATGAACTGGCATTTCTGAGCCATCTGTGAAAAGTTAACTTTATTCAGCATCCTATGAAGTCATCATACATAATTTTCTTTTTATTTACATGGAAACTAATTTAGCATTTTAAGTGATAGAAAAAAGTTGCAAACAAATTACCTGCCTCCCCCCAAATTTTTTTGGAAAATATTCTTTCTGATAATAAAACATTGCTGTAAACACACATTTGCAGTTAATGGAATAATATAAATCCATTTTTTTCTGATAACTGCCCTTGTACCTTCTGAGCATCCAATTTCCTCCTAGTATCATAATTCTGGAATAGGCACTCCAATCTTCATAACATGACTTTTTAAAAATTAAAAATTAAAAATTAAAATTTCTAGCTGTTTCCAGTATCTAGATTCCTCCTTTTGAATTCCACTGATATGAAATTTCAATACATAATAATAAATACTCCTATTGACAATGCTTTTTTGAATTTACAAATACTATCTGCTTAGGGAAAAACTGGTTATGATATGTGCATTCTCCTAGTAAACATGTACTACTTTGGACCTATGTGAGTAAGTATCTGAGGTGTTTCCTTTCAAGAAAGTGGGAATTCACATTTGAATTAGTCATTAAAAATATTTCAGAAGATTTCAGAATTTAAGCCTTATCCAGAATACAGAGACACAGAGTTAGGCAATTGCTACATGAGACAGTATATATTAGTATATATATCCCGTTAGATATAAGAACTTCGGGCAAAAAGCTAGGAGTATTCAATGTTTAAAATATGAAAGGTTTTTAAGATTAATGAAAAGAATACTTAATACCTTTCTAGGTTTGTCCATGTTCCATACTTCCTCCTTTTGGGAGAACTAAAATTTCAAGAGACTGTTTGGCGGAGTACTAGGTAGGCCCAAAGCAAAATAAGGCACCTAGAAATATAGGCATTACTTCTAGCTATGCAAATTACTTAGAATAAAAAATACTCTTCATTGCTGTGAGATCCATTCATACTTAGCAGCAATTGCATGTCTTTAGTCCTCAATAGATTTATTTACAAGCTAATGCTAAGAGAAAAATGTCAAGTAGTTTTGCTTGAGATGGGTCAGTCTCCTTTCAGGCACTAGAATGTATAACATGGAATTGCTAAGAACCCCAAGAGGAAGACCCTCTAGAGACTCTTCTCTTATGCCTATTTTAAATGAAATCAACAAGGTTGTTCCTTACTGTATATTCAGCAGCTGAAGAGCTAGGAAGTCAGAAAGCCTACCTACACCCTCCTAGCTTCCTGTTCTGTCATATCTGCTTCTGAAACTTAAAGATACAATGTTCCTTCTGCCATGTGGGCTTTGATTTTTTACTTTGTCTGGGTCACTTAGCAGAGGCCCTTGCCTGCATTCAGCCTTTTCAGGGATTAGGTGCTTTCTACACTATCTATTATGAATCATATATATATATGCTTTTACAATGTTTTAAATAATCTCAAAGATATCCCATAGAATACTCACAATTTTTCTTTCAAAGCTCTCTACCGTCTGATTGTATCTCATTTGCTGACAACAGCAGTCACAGTCATTTAGACCAAAAATCTAACCTTAATAGTACAGCCAAGCAGCCATTAAATCTTGCTGGGTTAATTATTTAGTATCCACCAAATATAGCATATCCCATCCACCTCTATCTCCTTTTGCTATGATATTCACTGACTCTAGCATAGTCTGGGTATAGCCTCCTAATAATTTCTCTGGTTTCTGGTTTTTCCTCATGAAGTCCATCTTCTTACATCATCAGCTATCTTTCAAAAGTCAAATATGGTTTAGTTTACTTAACATGATATTATTAAAAGCACCCTCTTATTTTAAAAAATGCTAATTCACCCTCTAACCTTTGCCCATCTCTCTCAAGCCCCCAATCTTGCCACTACTTCCCCTCAGTGTGTTCCAGACTTTCTAAAAGTTCTAGTATACTACATAGTTTTACTTTTCTATAACTTTAAACCTACTCTACCCTTGGATTTGACTGTTTTTTTCCCTTGTCTGCTTAATAAACTTGTACTTACCTTTTTAATCCCTGATGAACATCTCTAATCCTCTAAAGTCTTTATTGTCCACTTCAAACAATAATGACCTCTACTTAGTAATACTCAGACTTCTTTTTCACACACCAATGAGCACACGTATTACACCTTTTAGTAACTATTCATTTACTTCCTATAATTAATAAAACACTAAATCTTAAGGACTTTATGTCCCTAAAACTTCCCTTACTTTTGATATACTAAAAGAAACTGAACTGTCAATGATTATGTTAACTGAGACATTCTTTATGCCAGATAATATCACTTTATGACAGAGTAAAGGTTGCTTTGAATCATGAGAGCATCTTATACTCTATGTTGGTAAATGGGCAAAGTAGTGGTTCTAGGCTTCCTAAATATCCCTTCATCCACAAATTCATGCGTCCTCCAGGCTAGTCAAAGATAGTAAGTTCTCTTTAATTCTCCTCAACACTTCAGTTCCTTCTATGAAGCAGAGCAATGTTCAGGCGTAACATAACCTCCACAGGATGTTTCTCTGCTGAATCCTGAATGGGTGCAGAGGGAATTATTTTAAGACTTTAAGAATAGCATTCCATGACTACATTTTTCAATGGCAGACATAAATCTGAAACCACCTTTTTTCTGTTCCTAAATGAACATGTTAATATATATGTCATCCTGCATTTTGTGTTATTTCTTTCCAGAAGCTATTGTTCTTCAAATTCTGCTACTATTCAACGAATAAGTCAAGTATCTCAAAATAGAAAAGAGCAACCATTTATGCATTTCATATCTATATTTTCAGCTGCTTAGTTGTTTGAGGCTTGAAGAAAACTTAGTTATATTTTGAAAAAAAATCTATTTATTTTTCTAACCAACAAAAAAGACATAGAAAGAAAACTTAACTCATGTCTACTGCTTTAGCCTCATCCTGCAAAACTCTATCCCATTCACCTTTCTTAAAAAGAAAAAGAAAGAAAGAAGACAAAGTAAGGGCAGAGAAAAAGCTATTTTTCTTAAACATATCCTTCTCTTAGACTGCTGTAATCCGGAATATTTTTATGAGGTTTACCCCTTGCACTGCTGTTTTTCATTTCAGTATACCTTCAAAACCAAATATAATAAAACACTCTTCATCATCTAAAAATAGCTATATCTCATACCCATATTCACTGAAGACTGACATATGGCTTTATTTTATAATTCCACATGCATTATTCATAATAGATGGCTTGAAATACATATAGATGAAACTTAAATACCATTGGCCATTCAGTATTCCCACTTTCCTAACTGCAGTGATGAATTTCACTACATTATTTATCATCACTCATATATTTATTGTCTTCTATAACTGTGCCTTCTCTAAATACCTAAATTCCAAAAAATTGTGCCATGGGTACAGCCTCCTATTCTTCTCCCACACTGTAGTACCTAACACAAATTCCTCCTCTCTAGATAAACAGACTTTGTGAAACATCACTTCAAATGTTTACTCATCAGCATATCCAGTTATCTTACTCCATTTGCTTTCTTTCTCATCAATTTTGCAACTCACTGACATCCAGCACTGTTGCTTCTGCATTTGGGATGTTGAACACTACTGGAGGAAATCATATAGCCATGAAGATTAGTATCACTTAAATTACATCTCAATTTTCCTAACTCTAAATTGAGGGTAATAAATTTTTATTTTATTTTGTTTCATTTGTGCATTATACTTTATTGTGTTTTGAGAATTATGTAACTCAGGCTATGTGAAATGTTTAGTCAGCCACCTACATGGAAAGCACCTCATAAGTGTTAGCAATTACTATGAGAAACAATACCCAAAGAATAACATTCTCTAGGTAGAAATTCTGGCTATACTACTTCATAAGTGTTTGATTCCTATCTCATAAAATCATGTAACCTCTTTATAAATATGATTAAATAATAATGAGTACTCATTCTAATGGTTTCTATACAGATTAAATAATGATATTCATGTAGATAAGAACATATTAATATCAAAAAGACTTTCCATTTAGAAAATTGACTGGACTCTCAATGTTATAGTGAACTCTCAACAAATGCTAGTTATTAATAAATTCAATTAACCTGCACTTAACCATCTTGTCTCTATGTAAGATTAGATATTGCTGCTAGAAGGGAAAATTCTTAAGAATTATAAATTCCCTGAAAATTCCTCCTCCACTTGCAAACATTCTTAAATTATACTTATCACTTCCATCCAAAGACATAAAAGAAATAATCCTTCACCATCTCCATAGTAAATTATCCACTTATGTATGATCCAAACTAATAGTCTGCTTTTAGACAGATTTTCAATATCAATAACCCGTGTCTTCTTAAAATTCTCCCTTACCACTGCATCCTTTATCCTAGTTAATTGCACTGACTTTAAAACAAACTCACTAATGTTTTGCTGCTTTCCAGTTATCTCAGCCCATATTACACATATTTCTTGAAAGGAAATCCAAAATTCCCTAGCAATTTAATGTTACTTTATTGCCCCTACAGATAAGTGCAACTGCTATTACAAAGTAGGTCATTGCCTAAAAACTACTGAAAATACCTCTATGTTACTCAATGTTTGTATTTATTTTCATGTTCACCTTATTGAGTCTGTGAGAGTCCTAAAAAAGAAGATACTGAAGCCCAGCAGGGTCTCAATAAATTCTGAGTGAATACTGGACATTCTTGCATATCTATTACAGTCTTAAGTATTTCACAGATTTTCATCCTGCAACTCAAGCTTCTGACCCCCCAGGTCTATATCTCCACCATCATTTTTTATTGTTGACTTTATCCTACTTCTTTCTTAGAATGTGTTCTTTCAACACTCCATGAGTTACATAACCAGAAACCACTCTATAATAGGAACTTCTTAGACTCTTGCATAAAAAGAAAGATACTGAATCAGTACTCTTTCAATTTCTGAGGGTATTTTCTTCCTATTATCTAGTACCCATTCACATTACTCAAACACCAATATGTCTTAAAACCATATATTATGATTTCTCTACTAAAAATCTTCCTCTCCCACTTGACTTCTATCTGCTTTATCTGAAATAGTACCTCATATAATATTAATTGTTGCCCTTTCCAAATCTTCAATTGATGGCTTTCCATCGCAGTGTCCAGACAAAGCTGCTTACCTTGGTATAGTTAAAATGTATGACAGTGATGGCTTTGGGGGCACCAAGGCCTCTGTGGACAAGTTGGTAGCCATGGTTGCTGTTTAATGGGATATTATAATGCTCAGGAGTCTCATCAGGTTTTGGAAGACCTAGAAATACCCTGATTGTAGGAGACATAAAGATGGAGGGAAAATAAAACTGGGCCAGGAATATGCACACACATATTAACACCAGGGCAGACATATAATGCTGTTAACACCCCATAGTTTCTCTGTGGATAGAGTTCGTCTCTTTCTGTTTTGGGAAATACGGTCTCTAGAGACAGACCCATAGGACCCTGTGTTACTGGACTGGTAATCAAATGTTTAGCCCATAAGAAAACCAAGAAGTGCAAATGAATTTAATGTAAGCACACAGTCTGACAATTAATGTAGGGCTCAGGAAGTAATAAGGCTACCAAGGTCTAAAGTTCAGGCTAGTTCTAGATCTCCATTTGATTATTATTTGCCTTTGTGCCCTTTACTGTCACAATTTTCATATGTCTAGTTACTTTGTAGTTCTCAGCATATTTACATGTGCTTATATATAGTCACAAGCTCAGATGTATTCTCTTATAAATAGTTCATAAGTTATCATATTTCTGTATCTCTACATTTTTAGCTCTTGATATTTTCTGGTCTAATATGGAAATTAAATGATACATCAAATATCCATATATTTCAGATACTGCATTTCTCTGATTACGAATACATCTTGCATGTGCTGGAGAGTCACTTTTATGTCACTGATTTTTTCCTATGTAAAGTAGTTGATTTGATTTAATGCATTGATTATTTTTATTGTTGCTTTTGAGTTTTTCCTACTGATTTGCAGGTGTTTCTTAGATATTCTAACCTAAAACTTACTGATGAAGTTTTTGGTAAATTCTTCCAGTAACTTCTTCTAATTGATCACATTTGTTAACTGTCTGGTTGAAAAAAAATATCTTCCATTTGATGCAAAGTCATTCAAATTGTGCCTGTTTTTTAACACTGAAGATTTTACCATGCTTTGAGTATTTTTTTCACTTTTCCCTTAGAATTAAGCCCATCAAACCTATTTTCTGGACTACTTTCAGCCTAATGTCCCAGAATTTAGATTAGTGGCCCCTGTATCTATATCTAAAAATGTAGAGATACAGTAATATGATAACTTTGGACCTTTTCCCCTTTGATTCTGAGTGATGTCTGGCCTATCCCATTCTTCCACCTTTTAATATGATAAAACATTAATTGTATCATATTTTTTAAAAATACACACAGCTCATCTTTTCTTTCCCTTTCTCATTCTTACTCTTTTCCATTTGTGAACCAGGGTCATTAACTTCAAATGACCTTTAAAATTCCTAGATACAATTCTTTTTCATATTCTCCACAACAATCAATTCCATGTCCTCTTGTCCACCTATCCAGGGGTAGTTATCCCTCCTGGGGACAATGCAAATGTTTCCTGAAGTGAAAGTTACAGATCTCTGGGCCTTATTAATAATTTGATTTTAAAATAAATGTAATAGCCTAGTTTTTTGCTCATGGCAGTAGCATTATTTTGAATAAATGATATGGATGTGTTAGGGATTGACAGGAATTAAGATGTTTTGTGACTATTATCACTTTGAAAGAAAGTTGTCTTGCTCATAATTAAATATGAGCTTGGTTTCACTAAGTCATCATATAATTCTACAAAATTATGTGGCAAACCATAGAGAGCTAGTATTTTTCTTCTTTGAGTGACAGAAGTTTAGGCTACAGCCAGCTTGCTGCATTTAGCTCACATAGACATGTTTTAGCAAATTAAAAACAGGGATTAAAGTTTGCAGCAAATGGCATACCCAGTTAACCAGATATAAATACTCTGTGATGTTTACCATGACAGAAAATCTTGCCTCAATTTTCAAGGTTATTTCTTTTGACTAGTATTCATTTTGCTACAAATAAAATTTGGATATCGTAGAGCTCAGAGATAAGGACGGCCCTCTGTTCACCCTTATTTCCTGAACCTCACGTTAAGCTTACTTTCTTGAGAAACCCTGTTGGGAATGATTAATCTTAAAACTAATCAGCTAAGATTTAGTGATGTTTGGAAGTATTCCTCAAACTTACTAAAGGCACATTCTAACTTCTTTTTATCATTACATTTTGTCATCAGAGAAACATAGAATAGATTTAGAATAAAAAAGTAAATTTTGGAGTTTATCTAATTCAAACATCTTATTAAAATTTTGGGAAATAATGTTAAATGTCTCTCAGGACACAACTTTAAAAATCAAGATACATTTTAATTTTATTTTATAAATTTTATTTTATAAACAACCCCAAAGGTATAGAAGTTTATACCTTATAAACCTTATAAGGTATAAAAGAAGTTTATGTTATATTTTAAGAATTCTCCAACATATAAGAATTTCAGTATTAACATGCATGATGCATAAGACTGATGTATTTACCTACAAAAATCTTTTTCAAACTTACATCCATAATTAAATCACATATGAGTCCCAATAGCATCTTATACACTCAGACACACTGGATCCTAAAATTCATATTTTATTTTTCCAATTGTGTACCAAATATGAAATTGTATTTGATGTATTATTTTAAATGTTGTGATTATTTAATTTTAAATGAATTTGAACATGTTTTAATATTTATTAACCATTTAAATTTATTTTCTAAGTACTGGCTATTAAAATTCTGTCTTGTTTCTATTGTTTTAATTTTCTTTTCGTCATATTGACTTACAAGCATGCCTTGCCTAAGTGTGTGTCAATGTATTGATCCTCATTTTACAATGTTCATTTCTTGTCCATCTTTGGAAGGTTTAGCTTATTCCAAAACCTTTGTTTTTTTTAAAGAACAGCTTTTCCTTAATTTTACAGTTTTGTTTTAATATACATAAAATTGGTCTAGCAACATATTATTTTGGAATATGTAAAACTTGTATTTGGGTTAAGAAATTAGGTATAGGAAAGAGAGATTAAAGATGACGATGTGAGAGATGGGACAGGGAACTCCTTCCAAAATCACATATAATATGAAAATATAGCTAATACAACTAATTCTAAATGATAAACATGAAGGAAGGTTGTGCCAGACTGTATACACCTGCAGAACAGAGCAGACCTCATAATAAAGGGTAACATACCAAAGCCTTGATCTGGTGGGACCCAAGATCTTCCTCCACACCAGCTCACCAGTGGAAGGAAGAGAAACATAGCAGGGAAGGGGTGGAAGCCTACAAAAGCTGAACACCTAGCGCTAGAGATTTGCTTTGGGAGCACAAGCCTACATTGCATGGTGCTCTGGAGATTAGTGGGGTTGGAAAGCTAAGACAGGTGGAATACTTCAAGAGACTGAGATTCCAGCCATTCATGGAGGACAGGAATCCACATATGGCTGTTCTGAGACAAAGGAAAGGCAGGTGTTCTGAGAGGCTTCCTAGCAGTGAGAGGGCTGCTGAAGAGGATGGGTTTGCAGAGAGCTTGCCACTCAGAAAAAGGGATAGGTGGACAAAGTTGTCTGGGTGTGCTCTGCCCAGCATGTAGGGATCTTTCAGGAGCTTCAGATGCTCCACACCCCTGGATGGCTACTCAGATCCAATGCACTCCACTGTGATATGCCACCTGCTGCACCTTCCTCCTGGCCTGCCAGCACCAGCTTGCAAACCAGCAGTCCCTGCCCTGGTGTCAGGCCACCCAAAGGGAGGTCCCACCTATGGCAGCTATAAAAGCAAAGTGCAGAGGCTTACACCTCTGTGCTCAGCCCACTGGTTCCAACAGCAGAGACAGGCACTGCAGCTGGGAAGCAGAAAACAGATCTTTCCTCCCCCCAGGCACCAGTGCTGCTGCCCTGTTACCTCTGATATCACTCCAGGAGCTGAGCAGCTCCAAAGACTAAAGGTTCTGGGCATTAGAGGGAGCCACATACAAATATGAAGCAGCAAAGGAACCTGGTTCAAAACAAAATCTCAAAATCACCAGAAAAAAGACCAAGTGAAACTGAATTCACCAATCTTCCTGGAAAAGAGTTCAAAATAAAAATAAAAAACATGCTCATGGAGTACAGAAAAATATTCAGGAACTCAGGGATGAATTTAGGATGGAGATTCAATCATTAAGAAATTCCATATCTGAAATGAAACATATACTGGAGGGATTTAAAAGCAGATGATATAGTAGAAGAGAGGGTACATAGAATATTAATTATAAAAGAGGAATACAAAGAAGCTGAGGCACAGAGATACAAAAGAATCTCTAAGAATGAAAGAATATTGAGAGAACTGTGTGACCAATCCAAATGGAAGAATATTAGCATTGTAGGGGTATCAGAAAAAGAAGAAAGAGAAAAAGGAATAGAACATGTCTTTAAGGAGGTAATTGGTGAAAACTTCCCCCATCTGGGGGAAGAGATGGTCTCTCAGGCCATGGAGGTGCACAGACCTACCAACACAAGAAACTCAAGGAAGACAGCACCAAGACATATAATAATTAAAATGGCAAAGATCAAGGATAAGGATAAACTTTTAAAAGCAGACAGAGAGAGAAAAAATATCACATACAATGGAAAAACCATCAGGCTGTCATCAGACTTCTCAGAAGAAACCTTACAGGCAAGAAGGGAGTGGCGTGATATATTTAATGCAATGAAACAGAAAGGCCTTGAACCAAGAATACTCTACCTGTCAGGGTTCACATTTGAATTTGAAGGAGGGATTAAACAATTTTCAGATAAGTAAAAGCTGAGAGAATTTACTTCCCACAAACCACCTACCTGTACAGTGTAATTTGGAGGGACTGATATAGATGGAAGTTTCCTAAGACTAAATACCTGTCACCAGGGGAAATAAAACCACAGTAAAGAAAGTATAACAATTAATTACTAAGCAGATGCAAAATCAAATGAACTACCCCCAAGGTCAATCAAGGGATAGACAAAGAGTACAGAATATGATACCTAATATATAAAGAATGGAGGAGGAAGAAAAAGGAAGAAAGAAAAGAACTTTAGGTTGTGTTTGTAATACCATATTAAGTGAGTTAAATTAGACTGTTAGATGGTAAGGGAATTACCCTTGAACTTTTGGTAACAATGAGTCTAAAGTCTGCATTGGCAATAAGTGCATACCTATCAATAATCACCCTAGAAGTAAATGGTCTGAATACACCAATCAAAAGACAGAGTCAATGAATGGATAAAAAAAAAAAACCATCTATATGCTGCCAAAATGAGACTCACTTCAAACCCAAACATATAAACAGACTGAAAGTAAAGGGATGGAAAAAAGATATGTCATTCAATAGGAAGAAAATAGAAGGACTTGCAGTACTTGTATCAGAAAAAAATGACTTCAACACAAAAAAGGAACAAGAGACAAAGAAGGACATTACATAATGATAAAGGGGTCAGTCCACCGAGAGGATATATGACTATTATAAATATCTATGCACCCAACATAGGATCACCTACATATGCTAATCAAATACTAACAGAATTAAAGGGGGAAACAGAATGCAATGCATTCATTTTAGGAGACTTCAACACACCACTCACTACAAAGGACAGATCAACAAGACAGAAAATAAGTAAGGAAAGAGACGCACTGAACATCGTATTAGAACAGATGGACTTAACAGACATCTATAGAACTCTCCACTCAATAGCAATAGGATACAAATTCTTCTCAAGTACACATGGAACATTATCAAGAATAGATCATATACTAGGCCATAAAAAAAGCCTCAGTAAATTTAAAAAGATTGAAACTGTACCAACCAGTTTCTCAGACCACAAAGGTATGAAACTAGAAATAAATTACACAATCAAAATAAAAGCCCACAAACACATGAAGGCTTAATAACATGCTCCTAAATAATCAATAGATCAATGACCAAATAGAAACAGTGATCAGGCAATATATGGAGACAAATGACAACAATAATTTGACACCACAAAATCTGTGGGATGCAGCGAAGGCCATGCTAATAGGGAAGTATATTGCAATACAACTCTACATCAGGAAAGAAGAATAATCCCATATGAAAACTGTAAATTCACAATTAACAAAACTAGAAAAAGAAGAACAAATGAGGCCCAAAGTCAGTAGAAGGAGGGACATAATAAAGATTAGAGCAGAAATAAATAAAATCGAGAAGAATAAAACAGTAGAAAGAATCAATTAAAGCAGGAGCTGGTACCTCAAGAAAATAAACAAAATAGATAAACCCCTAGTCTGACTTATCAAGAAAAAAAGAGAGTCTACACACATAAACAGAATCAGAAATGAGAAAGGAAAAATCACTATGGACACCACAGAAATAAAAACAATTGTGAGGAGTACTATGAAAAATTACATGCTAACAAACTGGATATCCTAGAAGAAATAGACAACAACCTTCTTCCAAAGCTGACCCAGGAGGAAGTAGAAAATCTGAACAGACCAATTACTAGCAATAAAATTGAACTGGTAATCAAAAAACTAACTAAGAACAAAATAACCAGACCAGATGGCTTCAACGCTGTATTTTATCAAACATTTAGTGAAGACCTAATACCCATCCTCCTTAAAGTTTTTCAAAAAGTAGAAGAGGAAGGAATACTTCCAAACACATTTATGAAGACAGCATCATTTGAATAACAAAACCAGGCAAAGACACCACAAAAAAAAGAAAACTACAGACCAATATCCCTGATGAACATAGATGCAAAAATACTCAACAAAATATTAGCAAACCAAGTTCAAAATACACCAAAAAACTCATCTATCATGATCAAGTAGGATTTATTCCAGGGATGCAAGGATGGTACAATATTAGAAAATCCATCAACATCGTTCACCACATCAACAAAAAGAAGGAAAAAAACCCCATGATCATCTCCACAGATGCTGAAAAAGCATTTGACAAAATAAAACATCCATTCATGCTAAAATTTCTCAGAAAAATGGGTATAGAGGGCAAGTACCTAAGCATCATAAAGGCCATATATGACAAACCCAAAGCCAACATCATACTTAACAGTGAGAAGCTGAAAGCTTTTCCTTCAAGATTGGTATCAAGGCAAGGATGCCCACTCTCCCCACTTCTATTCAACATAGTTCTGGAGATACTAGCCACAGGAATGAGATGACACAAAGAAATAAAGGGCATCCAGATTGTCAAGGAAGAAGTCAAACTGTCACTGTTTGCAGATGACATGATATTGTGCATAAAAAACCCTAAAGAATCCACTCCAGAACTACTAGATCTAATATCTGAATTCAGCAAAGTTGCAGGATACAAAATTAATACACAGAAATCTGTGGCATTCCTATACAGTAATGATGAGCTAGCAGACAGAGAAATCAGGAAATAAATTCCATTCACAATTGCATCAAAAAGAATAAAATACATAGGTATAAACCTAAGTAAGGAAGTGAAAGACCTATACTCGGAAAACTACCAGACACTCATGAGAGAAATTAAAGAAGATACCACCAATAAAAGGAAACACATCCCGTGCTCATGGATAGGAAGAATTAATATTGTCAAAATGGCCATCCTGCCTAATGCAATCTACAGATTCAGTGCAATCCCTATCAAAATACCAACAGTATTCTTCAACAAACTAGAGCAAATAGTTCTAAAATTCATATAGATCAACAGAAGACCTCAAATAGCCAAAGCAATTTTGAGAAGGAAGAATAAAGCAGGGCAGATAATGCTCCCCAGCTTCAAGCTCTATTACAAAGCCACAGTAATCATGAAAATTTGGTACTGGCACAAGAACAGACCCAGAGACCAATGGAACAGACTAGAGAGCTGAGATATAAACCCAAGCATATATGGTGAATTATTATATGATATAGGAGCCATGGATATACAATGGGAAAATGACAGCCTCTTCAACAACTGGTGTTGGCAAAACTGGACAGCTACATGCAAGAGAATGAAACTGAATCATCATCTAACCCCATACACAAAAATAAACTCAGAATGGATCAAAGACCTGAAGAAAAGTCATGAAACCATAAAACTCTTAGAAGAAAACATAGGCAAAAATTCTGGAATATAAACATGAGCAACTTTTTCCTGAATGCATCTTCTTGGGCAAGGGAAACAAAATAAAAAATGAACACATGGGACAACATCAAACTAAAAAGCTTCTGTACAACAAAGGACACCATTAGCATAACTAAAAGGCATCCTACAGTATGGGAGGATATATTTGTAAATGACATATCTGACAAGGGGATTGCATCCAAAATATATAAAGAACTCACATGCCTCAACACCCAAAAGACAAATAATCCTATTACAAAATGGGTGGAAGATATGAACAAACACTTCTCCAAAGAAATTCAGATGGCCAACAGGCACATGAAAAGATGCTCCACATCACTAATTATCAGGGAAATGCAAATTAAAACCACAATGAGATATCATCTCACACCAGTTAGGACAGCCAACATAGAAAAGATTAAGAACAATAAATGCTGGTGAGGATGCAGAGAAAGCGGAACCCTCCTATGCTGCTGGTGGGAATGTAAACTAGTTCAACCATTGTGGAAAACAATATGGAGGTTTCTCAAAAAACTAAAAATAGAAATAACATTTGACCCAGGAACTCCACTCCTAGGAACTTACCACCAAAAAAACAACTTCTCATATTCAAATAGACATATGCAAGTCTATGTTTATCACCTCACTATTTACAATAGCCAAGATATGGAACCAACCTAAGTGTCCATATTTAAATGAATGGATAAAGAAGAAGTGGTACATATACACAATGGAATGCTTTTCACCCATAAGAAAGAAACAAATCCTACCATTTGCAACGACATGTATGGAGCTGGAGTGTATTATGCTCAGTGAAATAAGCCAAGCAGAGAAAGACAAGTGCCAAATGATTTCCCTCATTTGTGGAGTATAACAACAAAGCAAAACTGAAGGAACAAAACAGCTGCACACTCACAGACTCCAAGAAGGAACTTGTGGTTACTAAAGGGGAGGGGTGGGGAAGGGCAGGTGCTCCGGAGGGAGGGAGAAGGGGATTGTGGAGTATCATGATTGGTGCACATGGTGTGTGTAGGGGTCACAGAAAAGACAGTGTAGCTCAGAGAAGACAAATAGGGACTCTGTGGCATCTTACTACACTGATGGACAGTGACTGTAACAGGGTATGGGGGAATTCAATAATAAGGGTGAATATAATAATCACAGTGCTTTTCTTGTGAGACGTTCATAAGAGTGTATATCAATGATAACTTAATGAAAAAAAAGGAATTACATATAGATTTAGCTTTAAATTTCCTAAATTGCTATTAAGTAACTCATATTTTCCCTAATAATTTAAATATCACTAAATATTTATTAAATTAATTTCTTAATTTTTATATTTATCTAGTGTTATTTCTGTACTTAAAATTCTGTTATTTTATATTTGTGGGTATTCTTTGTATATCCTATTTTATAAAATATTGTTGCTTTATTATATATTTTATTAATTCAGAAAACAACTACTAATCGTTACTTCAAATGTGTTTTTCTAATTTTTCCATTTCCTTAACTTTTAATCTTCCCTAATAAACTATAAAAATTTAAGTTAAAGATGTTGTTTGTTTAATAACTGTGAAACTAATGAATTGTTTTAAGAGGACAAATATAGTTAAATAGAGTGAAGAATGTGTTTCTATCTCCTGATGTGTGCAGTCTTATACCCCCTATCAGAGTGTTAATGATTCCAACATGTGTTTATACACATTTGTATCTACAGGTGTTATATTTGTAAATGGAATTTGTTATCCTATTTTATTTTCTAACTTTTTTATTTTTCTTTAATACTTTAGAATCACATGAAAAATGAATTATTTATAGAATGTGCTCCTTGCTTAATGATTATAATTTTAACAAATTGCTAGCAAAATATTCTTGAGTTTTATTTTTTTTTTATTTTTTTATTTTTTTTTAATAATTATTTTTTATTGAAGGGTAGTTGACACACAGTATTACATTACATGAGTTTCAAGTGTACAACACAGTGGTAGAACATTTATATACATAATTCTAGGTTCCAGCTATCACCCTACCAGGCTGTTACAATATCTTGACTATATTCCTTATGCTATACATTACATCCCGGTTACTAATTTATTTTACCATTGGAAGTCTGTCCTTTTTTTTTTTTTTTTTTTTTTTTTTTGTGAGGGCATCTCTCATATTTATTGATCAAATGGTTGTTAACGACAATAAAATTCTGTATAGGGGAGTCAATGCTCAATGCACAATCATTATTCCACCCCAAGCCTAATTTTCGTCAGTCTCCAATCTTCTGAGGCATAACAAACAAGTTTTTACATGTAGAACAAATTCTTACATAATGAATAAGTTACATAGTGAACAGTACAAGGGCAGTCATCACAGAAACTTTCGGTTTTGCTCATACATTATGAACTATAAACAGTCAGTTCAAATATGAATACTGATTTGGTTTTTATACTTGATTTATATGTGGATACCACATTTCTCTCTTTATTATTATTATTTTTAATAAAATGCTGAAGTGGTAGGTAGATACAAGATAAAGGTAGAAAACATAGTTTAGTGTTGTAAGAGAGCACATGTAGATGATCAGGTGTGTGCCTATAGACTATGTGTTAATCCAAGCTAGACAAGGGCAATAAAACATCCACGTATGCAGAAGATTTCTCTCAGAACGGGGGGGTGAGGTTCTAAGCCTCACCTCTGTTGATCCCCAATTTCTCACCTGATGGCCCCCCTGCGACTGTGCCTGTCTTAGGTTGTTCCTCCCTTGAGGAATCTTACCCGTCTCTGGCTAACCAGTCATCTTCCGGGGCCATACAGGGAAATGTGAAGTTGGTAAGTGAGAGAGAAGCCTTATTGTTTGAAAAAGTTAGCTTTTTACTTCTTTGCATATTTATGCCCTGTGGCTTCTATGCCCAGCATTTGTCTTGAGGTATCTTTACCACTTGGAAGAATTATGATACTCGGTAAATTTGATATGAGACACGAATTCTATTTAAGGGTTGTAATTAGGAAGGAAGAAGAAAAGCTATAGAAGTAGCAGGCGGAAGAAAACATGGGAAGATTGATTATTTCTTTGATATATCTTCTTGTAGAGTAACTTCAGCATGTATAGGTTTTAAGCTACTACTTAAATTGCACACACACATTAACATAATAGGAGTATAGTTACATAACCAAAGCATATCTGTAATTACCAGCCATCTGCAGTGAAACCAAGAAAACCAGTTAGGCACCTTTGGCATTTGTGAAAACTTATCTATGATATGGTGGATATTGTCCAAATGAACTTGAACAGTCTGAGAGAAATCAGACAAATTAAAACAACCCATTCCTGGGGACTGTTCACATGCCATATGTTCTTTTAACAATAAATAGTTTGTAGTTGTAAGACTTTGGAGCGCTACAATTTGCACTTCTCCAAATTCTTGGTTGAGTTCCAACAGTATAGATCCAGTCCAATTTTGTTGTTTTACTGTATGCACAGGCCAGCTTAGATATCTCCGTCCTCATTCCCATGGCAGGTCCAGGAACCGGTGGGACGAGTGCATCCACAGCTGTAGCAGTGCGTGGATCTTTGTTGGGGTTTTTTGATGATCATCTTCTGGCATGAGTCTTCCAGAGGGTGCAGATGTTGGAAGTTCTTTTTCATATCATATCTTAGTTCATTTTCGGGGTAGCCCAATTAGGCTTTGATCCTCTGTATAAACACAAACAGACCCTTTGCCTACACTTTTATATGCCCTTTATACCCTTGTGTAGAACTCGTTGGAGGTTACCACAAAGGAACTGCCCTTTTTTTTTTTTTTTTTTTTTTTTTTGCTCTCACAAATCTACACTTACATGACGAATAACTCTCCCCTATACCAGGTCTCCCCTATAAACCCCTTTACTGTCACTGTCCATCAGCATAGCAAAATGTTGTAGAATCACTACTTGCCTTCTCTGTGTTGTACAGCCCTCCCTTTTCTCCTACCCCCCCATGCATGTTAATCTTAATACCCCCCTACTTCTCCCCCCCTTATCCCTCCCTACCCACCCATCCTCCCCAGTCCCTTTCCCTTTGGTACCTGTTAGTCCATTCTTGAGTTCTGTGATTCTGCTGCTGTTTTGTTCCTTCAGTTTTTCCTTTGTTCTTATATTCCACAGATAAGTGAAATCATTTGGTATTTCTCTTTCTCCGCTTGGCTTGTTTCACTGAGCATAATACCCTCCAGCTCCATCCATGTTGCTGCAAATGATTGGATTTGCCCTTTTCTTATAGCTGAGTAGTATTCCATTGTGTATATGTACCACATCTTCTTTATCCATTCATCTATTGATGGACATTTAGGTTGCTTCCAATTCTTGGCTATTGTAAATAGTGCTGCAATAAACATAGGGGTGCATCTGTCTTTCTCAAACTTGATTGCTGCATTCTTAGGGTAAATTCCTAGGAGTGCAATTCCTGGGTCAAATGGTAAGTCTGTTTTGAGCATTTTGATGTACCTCCATACTGCTTTCCACAATGGTTGAACTAACTTACATTCCCACCAGCAGTGTAGGAGGGTTCCCCTTTCTCCACAGCCTCGCCAACATTTGTTGTTGTTTGTCTTTTGGATGGCAGCCATCCTTACTGGTGTGAGGTGATACCTCATTGTAGTTTTAATTTGCATTTCTCTGATAATTAGCGATGTGGAGCATCTTTTCATGTGTCTGTTGGCCATCTGTATTTCTTTTTTGGAGAACTGTCTGTTCAGTTCCTCTGCCCATTTTTTAATTGGGTTATTTGTTTTTTGTTTGTTGAGGCGTGAGAGCTCCTTATATATTCTGGACGTCAAGCCTTTATCGGATGTGTCATTTTCAAATATATTCTCCCATACTGTAGGGATCCTTCTTGTTCTATTGATGGTGTCTTTTGCTGTACAGAAGCTTTTCAGCTTAATATAGTCCCACTTACTCATTTTTGCTGTTGTTTTCCTTGCCCGGGGAGATATGTTCAAGAAGAGGTCACTCATGTTAATGTCTAAGAGGTTTTCGCCTATGTTTTCTTCCAGGAGTTTAATGGTTTCATGACTTACATTCAGGTCTTTGATCCATTTTGAGTTTACTTTTGTATATGGGGTTAGACAATGGTCCAGTTTCATTCTCCTACATGTAGCTGTCCAGTTTTGCCAGCACCACCTGTTGAAGAGACTGTCATTTCGCCATTGTATGTCCATGGCTCCTTTATCAAATATTAATTGACCATATATGTCTGGGTTAATGTCTGGATTCTCTAGTCTGTTCCATTGGTCTGTGGCTCTGCTCTTGTGCCAGTACCAAATTGTTTTGATTACTATGGCTTTATAGTAGAGCTTGAAGTTGGGGAGTGAGATCCCCCCTACTTTATTCTTCTTTCTCAGGATTGCTTTGGCTATTCGGGGTCTTTGGTGTTTCCATATGAATTTTTGAATTATTTGTTCCAGTTCATTGAAGAATGTTGCTGGTAGTTTCATAGGGATTGCATCAAATCTGTATATTGCTTTGGGCAGGATGGCCATTTTAACAATATTAATTCTTCCTAGCCACGAGCATGGGATGAGTTTCCATCTGTTAGTGTCCCCTTTAATTTCTCTTAAGAGTGACTTGTAGTTTTCAGAGTATAAGTCTTTCACTTCTTTGGTTAGGTTTATTCCTAGGTATTTTATTTTTTTTTATGCAATTGTGAATGGAGTTGTTTTCCTGATTTCTCTCTCTGTTGGTTCATTGTTAGTATATAGGAAAGCCACAGATTTCTCTGTGTTGATTTTGTATCCTGCAACTTTGCTGTATTCCGATATCAGTTCTAGTAGTTTTGGGGTGGAGTCTTTAGGGTTTTTTATGTACAGTATCATGTCATCTGCAAATAGTGACAGTTTAACTTCTTCTTTACCAATCTGGATTCCTTGTATTTCTTTATTTTGTCTGATTGCCGTGTCTAGGACCTCCAGTACTATGTTAAATAACAGTGGAGAGAGTGGGCATCCCTGTCTAGTTCCCGATCTCAGAGGAAATGCTTTCAGCTTCTCGCTGTTCAGTATAATGTTGGCTGTGGGTTTATCATAGATGGCCTTTATTATGTTGAGGTACTTGCCCTCTATTCCCATTTTGCTGAGAGTTTTTAACAAGAATGGATGTTGAACTTTGTCAAATGCTTTTTCAGCATCTATGGAGATGATCATGTGGTTTTTGTCTTTCTTTTTGTTGATGTGGTGGATGATGTTGATGGACTTTCGAATGTTGTACCATCCTTGCATCCCTGGGATGAATCCCACTTGGTCATGGTGTATGATCCTTTTGATGTATTTTTGAATTCGGTTTGCTAATATTTTCTTGAGTATTTTTGCATCTACGTTCATCAGGGATATTGGTCTGTAGTTTTCTTTTTTGGTGGGGTCTTTGCCTGGTTTTGGTATTAGGGTGATGTTAGCTTCATAGAATGAGTTTGGGAGTATCCCCTCCTCCTCTATTTTTTGGAAAACTTTAAGGAGAATGGGTATTATGTCTTCCCTGTATGTCTGATAAAATTCCGAGGTAAATCCATCTGGCCCGGGGGTTTTGTTCTTTGGTAGTTTTTTGATTACCTCTTCAATTTCGTTGCTGGTAATTGGTCTGTTTAGATTTTCTGTTTCTTCCTGGGTCAATCTTGGAAGGTTATATTTTTCTAGGAAGTTGTCCATTTCTCCTAGGTTTCCCAGCTTGTTAGCATATAGGTTTTCATAGTATTCTCCAATAATTCTTTGCATTTCCGTGGGGTCCGTCGTGATTTTTCCTTTCTCTTTTCTGATACTGTTGATTTGTGTTGACTCTCTTTTCTTCTTAATAAGTCTGGCTAGAGGCTTATCTATTTTGTTTATTTTCTCGAAGAACCAGCTCTTGGTTTCATTGATTTTTGCTATTGTTTTATTCTTCTCAATTTTATTTATTTCTTCTCTGATCTTTATTACGTCCCTCCTTCTGCTGACCTTAGGCCTCATCTGTTCTTCTTTTTCCAATTTCAATAATTGTGACATTAGACCATTCATTTTGGATTGCTATTCCTTTTTTAAATATGCTTGGATTGCTATATACTTTCCTCTTAAGACTGCTTTTGCTGTGTCCCACAGAAGTTGGGGCTTAGTGTTGTTGTTGTCATTTGTTTCCATATATTGCTGGATCTCCATTTTGATTTGGTCATTGATCCATTGATTATTTAGGAGCGTGTTGTTAAGCCTCCATGTGTTTGTGAGCCTCTTTGCTTTCTTTGTACAGTTTATTTCTAGTTTTATGCCTTTGTGGTCTGAAAAGTTGGTTGGTAGGATTTCAATCTTTTGGAATTTTCTGAGGCTCTTTTTGTGGCCTAGTATGTGGTCTATTCTGGAGAATGTTCCATGTGCACTTGAGAAGAATGTATATCCCGCTGCTTTTGGATGTAGAGTTCTATAGATGTCTATTAGGTCCATCTGCTCTACTGTGTTGTTCAGTGCTTCCGTGTCCTTACTTATTTTCTGCCCAGTGGATCTATCCTTTGGGGTGAGTGGTGTGTTGAAGTCTCCTAGAATGAATGCATTGCAGTCTATATCCCCCTTTAGTTCTTTTAGTATTTGTTTCACATATGCTGGTGCTCCTGTGTTGGGTGCATATATATTTAGAATGGTTATATCCTCTTGTTTGACTGAGCCCTTTATCATTATGTAGTGTCCTTCTTTATCTCTAGTTACTTTCTTTGTTTTGAAGTCTATTATGTCTGATATTAGTACTGCAACCCCTGCTTTCTTCTCACTGTTGTTTGCTTGAAATATGTTTTTCCATCCCTTGACTTTTAGTCTGTACATGTCTTTGGGTTTGAGGTGAGTTTCTTGTAAGCAGCATATAGATGGGTCTTGCTTTTTTATCCATTCTGTTACTCTGTGTCTTTTGATTGGTGCATTCAACCCATTAACATTTAGGGTGACTATTGAAAGATATGTACTTATTGCCATTGCAGGCTTTAAATTCGTGGTTACCAAAGGTTCAAGGTTAGCCTCTTTAGTATCTTACTGCCTAACTTAGCTCGCTTATTGAGCTGTTATATACACTGTCTGGAGATTCTTTTCTTCTCTCCCTTCTTGTTCCTCCTCCTCGATTCTTCATATGTTGGGTGTTTTGTGCTGTGCTCTTTCTAGGAGTGCTCCCATCTAGAGCAGTCCCTGTAAGATGTTCTGTAGAGGTGGTTTGTGGAAAGCAAATTCCCTCAGCTTTTGTTTGTCTGGGAATTGTTTAATCCCACCGTCATATTTGAATGATAGTCGTGCTGGATACAGTATCCTTGGTTCAAGGCCCTTCTGTTTCATTGTATTAAATATATCATGCCATTCTCTTCTGGCCTGTAGGGTTTCTGTTGAGAAATCTGACGTTAGCCTGATGGGTTTCCCTTTAAAGGTGACCTTTTTCTCTCTAGCTGCCTTTAACACTCTTTCCTTGTCCTTGATCTTTGCCATTTTAATTATTATGTGTCTTGGTGTTGCCCTTCTTGGATCCTTTCTGTTGGGGGTTCTGTGTATTTCCGTGGTCTGTTTGATTACTTCCTCCCCCAGTGTGGGGAAGTTTTCAGCAATTATTTCTTCTAAGATACTTTCCATCTCTTTGCCTCTCTCTTCTTCTTCTGGGACCCCTATAATACGGATATTGCTCCTTTTAGATTGGTCACACAGTTCTCTTAATATTTTTTCATTCCTGGAGATCCTTTTGTCTCTCTCTATGTCAGCTTCCATGCGTTCCTGTTCTCTGATTTCAATTCCATCAATGGCCTCTTGCATTCTATCCATTCTGCTTATAAACCCTTCCAGAGTTTGTTTCATTTCTGCGATCTCCTTTCTGGCATCTGTGATCTCTTTCCGGACTTCATCCCATTTTTCTTGCGTATTTCTCTGCATCTCTGTCAGCATGTTTATGATTCTTATTTTGAATTCTTTGTCAGGAAGACTGGTTAGGTCTGTCTCCTTCTCTGGTGTTGTCTCTGTGATCTTTGTCTGCCTGTAGCTTTGCCTTTTCATGGTGATAGAAATAGTCTGCAGAACTGGGACGAGTGACGGCTGGAAGGACTTCCTTTCTTGTTGGTTTGTGGCCCTCCTCTCCTGGGAGAACAGCGGCCTCTAGTGGCTTGTGCTGCGCAGCTGCGCGCAGACAGTGTTTCTGCTTCCTGCCCGGCTGCTATGGAGTTAATCTCCGCTGTTGCTGTGGGCGTGTCCTGGCTCGGGCAGCTACTCCAAAATGGTGGAGTCGCGTTGGAGCAGGAGCTGCTTGGAGGCTATTTATCTCTGTAAGGGGCCTCCCTGCTCCCTGCAGCCCAGGGGTTAGGGTGCCCAGAGATCCCGGATTCCCTACCTCTGGATTAAGTGGCCCGCCCTGCCCCTTTAAGACTTCCAAAAAGCACCCGCCAAAACAAAACAACGACCACAAAAAAAAACAAGAAAAAAAATTTTTTTAATTAAAAAAAAAAAAATTTTTAATTAAAAAAAGAAAAGGTGGTCGTTCGTTTTTCTTTATTCTCCGGTGCCAGCCTCAGGCCTCTGCTCACCGGTCTTTCTGCCCTGTTTCCCTAATATTGGGGTCCCTGTCCCTTTAAGACTTCCAAAAAGCGCTCGCCAAAACAAAGCAGCAAAAAAGCAAAAAAAAAAAAAAAAATGGTCGCGCGCTTTTCTTATGTCCTCTGTCGCCCAGCCTCCAGTGCCTGCTCACTGTTCTTGCTGCCCTGTTTTCCCAGTATCGAGGGCCCTGCACTCTGGCCCGGATGGCTGGGGCTGGGTGTTCGGCAGCCCTGGGCTCCGTCTCCCTCCCGCTCCGCCTGCTCTTCTCCCGCCGTGAGCTGGGGGGAGGGGCGCCCGGCTCCCGCGGGGCCGGGGCTTGTATCTTACCCCCTTCGCGAGGCGCTGGGTTCTCTCAGGTGTGGATGTGGTCTGGATATTGTCCTGTGTCCTCTGGTCTTTATTCTAGGAAGGGTTGTCTTTGTTATATTTTCATAGATATATGTTGTTTTGGGAGGAGATTTCCGCTGCTCTACTCACGCCGCCATCTTCCGCCCCGCCCCTCTTGAGTTTTATTTTTATAGTAAGTTTGGAGTAACTAAGAGCATTACCTCCTTTTATCACATATAAACATCTTAACTAATTTATTAATTAATTTTATTGAGTAATAAATAGCATCAAATCAACATGCAATAGTGAGGATTCTTGACTTCTTACATACTTTCAAGAGATTTATGACAATCCATGAGAAATTTATTTTTATATACAAGCAAGCATTGCTGTTTTAAACTCCATCTCTTTGATTATAAATTGTTTGAGAAAAATGCACTCCTTAATTAGATTCATATTAGTGATTTTTCAGTTTGCAAAGAAAAGAAGCATAGATTATCATTTCTTTGTTTTAAGCCAGCTTGACTTACAATGTAGCTTCACTTATATTATGGTAATAACTTCTAAATTTTCAATCATTTGACTATTTTCCTTATTTTCAAGTTGTGAAATCTTACCTTTATGATATACATTTCACTGCATTTTAGTTGGAACTTGGAAAAAGGGCCAATATAATGCTGTGAATTGGGTGCCATATTACCTTTCAGGATTGGGAGTTATTTTTATTACCAGTCCACTACACCATTTATGATTTGTTCAAATCTTGAGCTTCCAAAATATAAGCAAGGATTCCAAAGGAACCTAATGACAAACCCACATTTTCTCTAAGCAAAGTTCATCACCAAGTCTTCTATCTCTATTTTATACACTTTCTGATTAAGATTGAAATTTAAAAGCTTTTAACTTATATACTTATATATTTGCTACCAGTCAGCTTGTCTCATGTATATATCCAGTGTATACATTTTACATTTATGTCAAAACAACAGTACCTCTTCAGAATACATGGTATAAAGATTAACTCTTAGATTAATGACTAAGAATCTCCACTGTAGAAGGTAGATGACTGCAAATTTAAATATTTTGAGGAATCCTTTAAAGAGACAAAAGGTTTACCAAGTTTGGGGTCAGAAATTCATGGGCAGAGTTCCACAAAGTAATCAAAATTAGCTCTTTCTAGTAGCATATACATTAACACTTTTTTTCCTAATTTGGTGATGAGGATGAGGATGATGAAGATGTTTTATTGCTAGAGCTAAAAAATATAACAACATCCTCTCCTTAAGATCCTCATGAATGACAATTCCTCAAGGTTTGCAGTACAGAGTAAACATTATTCCTTTCCCAAATGACTGGTCATCTGACTGCAGACTAATTATTAAGTAATACATATCTTTCCATTGATAAATGCTCCTACCAAAAACAGTCGTGCTTTGTTAATATTGATCCAGAAGATAAAGCAAATGAGTTGGGCATTTATTCTTAGCAGTAAAAAATATGAAGTTCTGTAAACCTGGAATTAAGATTGAAAGTTTGGTAATCATCTACAGATTTGTGAAAGAAGGGTAAGAATTCCTCTGAGAACCAAGAAACAGTCATCTGCTGATGGATTAATGAGAAGAATGATGACACTTTGGAATGGCTGCTAATTGAACTACTAACCCACCTGAAACACTGTTTGAGGTTTGAGATTAGAGACCAATTGTAACTTCTATGTCAATCAAGAAAACTACCAACTGGTGATAAAAGAATGCCTCTGCTGCTGCTTACAAACTGTGTTTGAGTAACTTTTTTGTAGACATTTCTTGCAAGTTAACTTTTTCTGGACAATTTTAAATATTATCTTTTCCTAGACAGAAATGGTAAAGAAATGAATGATTCTACTAACAGAATTTCCAACACTATACTTGAATTGAAAAACATGGGTTTTATTTACCACTCTTTATACTTATAAATCTTTCAACTAATAGTCTATCTTATAAAGTCTTAATTTTTGAGTTCCTTAAATAAATGTTTTATTCCTTCTCCCTGACCAAAGTTTTCTTCATCTATGTGACTTACAGCTCTTCAATCTAAAGTGTTTCATATCCCTTTCATGGAGAACCACTTCTGGATCCTGCCACAGATCTGTTGGGGTCTTGACACCGTAGATGATGGAGTTTAGCAAGGGTGGAAAGATGATGCAGATGTTGCCCATGAGGACATGGACCACAGGAGAGAGGTGCTTCCCAAAGTGGTGCACCATGCTCAGACCAATGATTGGGATGTAGAAAACCAGCACTGCACTGACGTGGGAGACACAGGTCAGCAAGGACTTGAGTCACTCCTCATGGAATGCAATAGGCAAGACTGAGTGCAGGATCAGAATATAGGATGCAAGAATTAACAAGGAATCAAACTAAAGGGTACAAATAACCAGGGCCAAGGCATAGAAACTGTTGAAGTGGATGTCAGAACATGCTAGTCTCAGCAGGTCCTGGTGCAGGCAGAAAGAGTGGGAGAGGATGTGGAAACGGCAGTAATGGGAAAACTTTAGGCAGATTATGGGAGCACTGATGAACACGAAACTTCTAACTGTAATTCCCAGTCTGATTTTGATTGATCCTGGCATTGGTTAATATGGGTGTATACCTCAGAGGATTACAGATTGCTGTAAAATGATCAAAAGCCACGGCAAGAAGGATGCCAGACTCTATGAGGGATAGACCATGGATGAAGTAGGTTTGGACAATGAAGGCATCCAGACCAATCTCCTGGCTGAGCCCCCACAGGATACCCAGCACGGTGTGCACTGTGGACAGCACCAGGCACAGGTCAGGGAGGGCCAGCATGGCCAGGAGGCAGAACATGGGCTGGTGCAGGCTGTGCTCAGTCTGGATCACATGCAGCACCAGGCAGTTTCCTGAGAGTACCATGGCATAGATACACGAGAAAGGGATGGAGAGCCAGGGATATTCCCCTTCCAGTTCAGGGAATCCTGTTAGCAGAAAGGGTGAAGAATTGTCATGAGTAGAAAAAGCAGGCATTGACAATTTGAGGTGATTTCTCTGTGAGTCGGTATGTTCATTTGGTAGATAACTTTCAGACAACTTTTTTCTCATGCAGGACAGATTTGAGCAAAAGTGGGATATCATGTAATATGGAATTCTTCAGTTCAGATTAAAAAGTCATATTTATTGTTGTTCATATCCATTATGCAAGTACATCTCCACACTTAATAATCTTAGTCCATTTCAACATAGTAAAACATTGAGGGTAGAAAAAAGACAAAAGTGACGTAAGTAGATTTTGCCTTTTCTAAAGAAATTTGTGATTTTATAAGATTTGATTTTCAAATGTATTTCTCTTTCAGTTACATCCTGTTGCTATTGTGAAAAATAGTTACCCTGCACCTTCAGAGGACCTTTTCATTCATTCTGTGATTCAGTTACATCTACCCAACAATCCCTGCTCAAGTCGCAATTCCATTACAAAAACTCAGATACATTTGTGTCTCTCATCCCAAGAAACTAGATTGTATCTTTTTAGTCCTTGCAGGGAGAGAGAGAGCTAGAGGACTGTGATTTATAACATCAGGAAAAAGTCTAATTGTTCTAAATTGACCCCATGTTCCCTAGGCATATTTTGTTCAAATTTTAAAGAGAATGATGAAAATACCTATTATCTAATTGCAATCTGGAATTATGCAACAGCAACACGTTTGTTTTATTTGACAAACATATTCCGTTTGATGTTCTGGGGTGTTCAAGCACTGCTCTAGGCATTTAAAAATTATTAGGTAATTTCAGCCTCACATAAACCCCTAAGCAATAGGTATTATGATGAGCCATGCTTTACAGATGAGTGCATTGGGCTCAAGAAAGGCTAAGTAGCTTGCTGAATTCCCACAGTGAGTAAACGATTATTTGTTTTCTGATGGTCTGACTCCAGGGCCCATGCTCTGAACTCTTCCGTTCTGTCCTAAATTTCATCCTCCCTGAGACTCCTTCAGTTCACATTTACTCCTCACATGCGAGCTGAAATACACCTTCCTCTGATTTCTCCAATATTCACCTATGAGTGATGTTTTTCTTCCCTGCTTCTTAAACGCATTCTATCATGTATATGACAGGCATGACAGTTTTGAGCATTAGAATGTTGTTAAAGACTCAAAGTAGATTAAAGAATGCTCTAGTCAGATTAAGTTTTCACTTTCCACAGAGAATTACTGCTAGCTTTGTCCCTTGAAGGTAGAGAGACTATACAGTTAGGGTTAAAAGACTCACAAAAGTATTTGGAACATTATTGGTGCCATTATAGATGTATAATATTGTGAAAGTTTCCAAGCCCGTAGCTCCAGACCAGTGTTATCCCAGAGAAATACAATGTGAACCACTTATGTGGCTTTAAAAGTTTTAAGTAAAAAGAAACAGTTGTAACTAATTTTAGGATTTTAACTAACCATACCTAAAATATTATATCAATGTATAGTCAATATAAACCTTATTGAAGGGACATTTGCAGTCATTTTTCCATGCTAAGTCTGTTCTAGTATGTATTTTATACTTACGTAACATCTCCGTTTGGACTTGCCACTTTTCATGCACTTAGCGAGCTACTGGGGCTTGTGGATAACTTATTAAATGAAATAACTGTAACCTTTTCTTCCTCTCTTAAATGGTAAAGATAGCAATTTAGATTTATTAAATGTTTTCTCTGTCTCACTATTCTAAATGCTTTACATAATTCATCTAATTATTAATTGTGCAATCCTATGAAATGTTAATATCCCCATTTTAGATTAAAAAAAACTTATATAACATTAAGTGTCTTGCTCAAGGACACACCATTGAAGAAGACTTTCCAACCCAGTAAGTTTGGTTTTATAAGCACATTCTTTATCTCTATGCTTTACCCCCTATTAAAGTAAAAGATATGATCCACAAGTAATTCTAACCATTAAAATACATAAAACAAATACTCTAATTCTAAGAACTATAGTGATAAGATTTCTAGGCTATAGTAAATGATTTAAGTGATGCTTAATAAAATTACTGTTAGGAAAATATAGGCTCTGATTTCATGCAACTCCTAAGGATTATCAACCACATACAAAACTACAGGACTTATAAACAATGTTTTATATTTTCCAGAACATGAACTCTTTGAATACTTAAGCAATGGGCTCAAAAAAGAGGAAAATCTTGTAGCTGAAGTGAAGGAAAATAAAATGAAATTTTGTTAATAAAAATAACCTGTTTTATATAGGAAATGTCTGCTGCCTTTCAATTAAAATATAAAGACCGGTCAGGGAAGAAGCAAACTATTAGAGGTTTCTTATTTCTCTGACTAATGTTCATTTCCAAATCTCCCTGGATGAAGGAATTATTTTTATAAACTTGCACTTATAAGAATATTCCATACTTGGTGGAGTGGAAAGTCTGTTATGCACACACTGCTCGTGGGTTTCCTTCATCCTCCTCAAGGAGTACAGATCCTATGTATTGCATCACTCATTCTTAGCATCTCCAGGGACCAGGATTTACTCCAGTGGCTCCTATACTTCTTGCACTTGCATAAATATTGCTTCTCCTAGGATCTCAATGCCACTATGACAAAAGAAATAAGATCGAGATCAGCAAGTGCATCTCTGTTGTGAGTGACAGTTGTTCTTTATTAATTACCAGAATGCACTGATAAATGACTTGTGTAGGTGACTTGGTGTCTTCTGTAATAAGTAGAGATTAATCTTACACCCCACAACAGTGATTTGCAATTTTCACCAGGCTTTAAATGCAAACAGTCCAAATATGTTTTTTTTTCCTACTTTGTATGTTTAAGTTTCGTTATTATACTTTCACAAGCCAAAAATATGGACACTGATTCCTCGGATGGAGCCAATGATCTAATAACAAGGAAGTTTCGCATGTAGGCACAAATTAATTTACTCTTTTGTTTCAGGGAAAATTCACCTTCTGAAAAAATACTAGCACTGGTCTTATGTTTAAAGAGCTATTGCACAAATCCAATCATTCTTATTATATGCTACAGAGATTTTATACTAGGGCAGCAGAATATACATATGAGTTGTAATCAGCTGTTTCATGCATTTTTCCCTGACAGATTTCTCTCTTTATAAATTAATGTCTGTTCAACCTGAGTCCAAAATCAATAACTTCACCTTTCTCCTTATGGGATTCCCTGGCCTGGTAGAGGAATATCCCTGGCTCTCAATCCCTTTCTCATGTATCTATGCCATGGTACTCTCAGGAAACTGCCTGGTGCTGCATGTGATCCAAACTGAACCGAGCCTGCACCAGCCCATGTTCTACTTCCTGGCCATGCTGGCCCTCCCTGACCTGTGCATGGGGCTGTCCACAGTGCACACGGTGCTGGGCATCCTGTGGGGGCTTGTCCAGGAGATTGGTCTGGATGCCTGCATTGCTCAAACCTTCTTTGTTCACAGTCTATCATGCATGGAGTCTGGAGTCCTTCTTGCCATGGCCTTTGATCACTTCGTGGCAATCTGCAATCCTCTGAGATATGCATACATCCTGACAAATACCAGAATCATCAATATTGGAGTGGCCATTTTAGGGAGGAGTTTCCTCTTCATTGTTGCTCCCATAATTCGCCTTAAGTTCTTCCATTACTGCCGTCGCCGGATCCTCTCCCACTCTTTCTGCCTGCACCAGGACCTGCTCTGGCTGGCCTGCTCCGACATCTGCTTCAACAGCTTTTACACCTTAGCTCTGGTTATCTGCACACTGTTCTTGGATTCAGTGCTCATTCTCATCTCCTATATTCTGATCCTGCACTCAGTCTTGTCTATTGCTTCCCACAAGGAGCGACTCAAGTCTTTGCAGACCTGTGTCTCCCATATCGGTGCAGTGCTGGTTTTCTATATCCCAATCATTGGTCTGACCATGGTGCACCGCTTTGGGAAGCACCTTTCTCCTGGTCCATGTTCTCATGGGCAACATCTACATCATCTTCCCACCCCTGATGAACCTCATCATCTATGGTGTCAAGACCCAGCAGATACGTGGCAGGATCCACAGATGGTTCACTAAACAAAACTGAGTACTAGAAGTGAATGTGTTTTCAGGAAGGGAAGGTAGTATTTGCAAAAGGAATGACCAATACTAGCAGAAATAATAAATTTACATGCAATACTTAAAAGGTTAAAGACATATTTATAGTCATTTTCTAGTTTAGTTTTCCAAAGCCAGAGAAGTATGCAGAGAAAGTATTACTGATCTTATAACTCCAGTGAATTATGTTCCACAGTGTGTCAATCGGCACTTGCCTGGGTAATTAATAAATTTGCAGTACCATCCATGCTTTCTGAATCCTTATTCAGTGTAACTTATTTTTTGCATGTAACTGTTATATGTGTATATTTACTTATATGAGACAAGAAATTTTTACATATTATCATGTTGAAGTTAGCTCCTCTTTATCCCCTTCACCTGTTTACCTACCCGTCTCCGCTCATGGTAACTAGACATCTGTTCTCTGTGTTTACGAGTGCATTTCTGTTTTGTCTTTGTTTGTTGTCCCCATTTTCTATAAAACTAAAATGGGTTTGGGAAACTTTAAATTATGTGTAAGTTGAAGTGGTTTTTTAACACAAAATTTCTAAGAAAATGAGTTTTTCAGTATTGAAGCTTCTGTAAAACTTCATATTACAAGGTGACACTTCAATTTCTTTACTCCAAAATCTGACTGGAAGACACATTAGACTGAAATGAGCCCATGTGAATAACAGTGAAAAAGAAACGTTTAAATAAAAGTGGTTCATGAAACATCAGAGTAAAATTTCTGTGTTACACGTTCTTACTTTATTTTGATAAAGCTAAACTAAATTGATAACTTATAATCAGAAATCCACTATTCATGCATTATGTGTGTGTATGGATATATATAGCTTTGTATGTATTTTTTATTTATATATAAATATATGCACATATATAGTCAATCCCTATTATTTACGGATTCTGTATTTGTGAATTCACCTATTGGTTGCAATTTATCCGAAACCCCAAAATCAGTACCCACAGTGGCTTCCCAGTCATTGGTGGACAAATGTAGAACAGCAAAAAATCGGTTTGTCTAATGCACACATTCCCAGATGTAGTCGGATGGGGTCACTCTGTCTTCTTTTTCCAGTACTTAGATTCGAAATAAGGATCTTTTCTGTGGTCCATTTAATGCTAGTTTTCCTCATTTTGTGCTTTTTGTTGGCAAGTTCACTGTTTAAAATGGCCCCCAAGCAAGTGCCCAAACACTGCCTCGGGTTCCTAAACACAAGACTACATGTGCCTGATGGAGAAAAATCATGTGTTTGATAAGCTCCCTTTAGGCATGAGTTACAGTTCCACTGCCCAATGAGTGCAGTCTTAGTCAAAACTACTGTGCACCCAGAAATGAGAAGATGAAATTACCCATCTCTGAATGAGGCCACTCCAAGGGCTCAAGTGACACTTATAGTGTGTGATGAAACTATGGAAAAAATGTCAAGGTGGCTCAGTTTGTGTGCTCATGAGATGCTGATCAAATAAAGTGCAATAGATCGACTGTTGTTAGGGTGAAACCCAAAGAAATTTACAGACACATCCCCTACGGTCAGGACATGCGAAACCTTCTTGGCTAGTGTTTTCTCACAATTCTGCATGTAATTATTTATTTGAAAAAATATACATTAGACATATTTAATATATCAAAATGTGTCTTCAAACAGAAATACATAAACAAAAAGATTATGTATTAATTAGTGGATGCAAATGTGAACAGAGGCTAAAGCGACTTAATCCTGTATTTCTCCAGAGGAAAATGGTTCAGAATTTACTAATACAGTGTTTTCAGTGGTTTCACAGAATGTTGCTGCAGCATAGTGAGAACAAAATATACTACAATTCTGTTTCTATTGATTTATATAGCAAAAATTCACAGCTATTAAAAGATAAAAGTATATCATATAAAAATACTCATAAATGTTTATTACATCATTGATATGTTTGAAAAAATGTTTATTTAAAGAAAATTTAATTGAATTTCATTACTTCTATAATATTCAGTCTCAACGGAATTGCGAAAATAAGTCCCAATGTTGTAATTAAGAGGGTTGTCGGAGGGAGCCAAGATGGCGGTGTGAGTAGAGCAGCGGAAATCTCCTCCCAAAACCACATATATCTATGAAAATACAACAAAGATAACTATTCCTAGAATAAAGACCACAGGACACAGGACAATATCCAGACCACATCCGCACCTGAGAGAACCCAGCGCCTCACGAAGGGGGTAAGATACAAGCCCCGGACTGGCGGGAGCCGAACGCCCCTCCCCCCAGCTCCCCGCGGGAGAAGAATAGGCAGAGCGGGAGGGAGACGGAGCCCAGGACTGCCGAATACCCAGCCCCAGCCATCCTGGCCAGAGTGCAGACACAGTGCGTGCACTGGGGGCCCTGGATACTAGGGAAACAGGGCAGCAAGAACAGTGAGCGGGCACTGGAGGCCTGGCGCCAGAGGACATCAGAAAAGCGAGCGACCATTTTTTTTTTTCTGTTTTGTTTTGGCGACCGCTTTTTAAAAGTCTTAAAGGGATAGGGACCCCAATACTAGGGAAACAGGGCAGCAAGAACAGTGAGTGGGCACCAGAGGCCTGGCGCTGGAGGACAACAGAAAAATGAGCGACCATTTTTTAAATTTTTTTATTTTATTTTATTTTATTTTATTTTTTTGCTGTTTGTTTTGGCGAGCGCTTTTTGGAAGTCTTAAAGGGATAGGGACCCCAATACTAGGGAAAAAGGGAAGCAAGACCTGGAAGCAGATGCCTGAGGCTGGCGCTGGAGAATAAAGAAAAACGAGTGGCCACTTTTTTTTTTTTTTAATTTAAAATTATTTTTTTTCTTTTTTTGTGGTTGTTGTTTTGTTTTGGCGGGGGCGTTTTGGAAGTCCTAAAGGGATAGGGCGGGACACTTAATCCAGAGGTAGGGAATCCGGGGATCTCTGGGCACCCTAACTCCTGGGCTGCAGGGAGCAGGGAGGCCCCTTATGGAGATAAATAGCCTCCCAGCCGCTCCCTCTTCAACGCGACTCCACCACTTTGGAGCAGCAGCCTGAACCAGGCCATGCCCACAGCAACAGCAGAGATAAACTCCATAGCAACCAGGCAGGAAGCAGAAGCCCAGTCTGCGCACAGCTGCCCAGCACAAGCCACTAGAGGTCGCTGTTCTCCCAGGAGAGGAGAGCCACAAACCAACAAGAAGGGAAGTTCTTCCAGCCATCACTCGTCCCACCTCTGAAAACAATTCCTATCAGCATGAAAAGGCAAAACTACAGGCAGACAAAGATCACAGAGACAACACCAGAGAAGGAGACAGACCTAACCAGTCTTCCAGACAAAGAATTCAAAATAAAAATCATAAACATGCTGACAGAGATGCAGAGAAATACGCAAGAGAGATGGGATGAAGTCCGGAGGGAGATCACAGATGCCAAAAAGGAGATCGCAGAAATGAAACAAACTCTGGAAGGGTTTATAAGCAGAATGGATAGGATGCAAGAGGCCATTGATGGAATTGAAACCAGAGAACAGGAACGCATAGAAGCTGACATAGAGAGACATAAAAGGATCTCCAGGAATGAAACAATATTAAGAGAACTGGGTGACCAATCAAAAAGGAACAATATCCGTATTATAGGGGTAACAGAAGAAGAAGAGAGAGGAAAAGGAATGGAAAGTATCTTAGAAGAAATAATTGCTGAAAACTTTGCCAAACTGGGGGAGGAAATAATCGAACAGACCATGGAAATACACAGAACCCCCAAAAGAAAGGATCCGAGGAGAACAACACCAAGACACATAATAATTAAAATGGCAAAGATCAAGTACAAGGAAAGAGTTTTAAAGGCAGCTAGAGAGAAAAAGGTCACCTATAAAGGAAAACCCATCAGGCTAACGTCAGACTTCTCAACAGAAACCCTACAGGCCAGAAGAGAATGGCATGATACATTTAATACAATGAAAACAGAAGGGCTTTGAACCAAGGATACAGTTTCCAGCATGACTATCATTCAAATATGATGGTGGGATTAAACAATTCAAAGACAAACAAAAGCTGAGGGAATTTGCTTCCCACAAACCACCTGTACAGAACATCTTACAGAGACTGCTCTAGATGGGAGCACTCCTAGAAAGAGCACAGCACAAAACACCCAAAATATGAAGAATCGAGGAGGAGGAATAAGAAGGGAGAGAAGAAAAGAATCTCCAGACAGTGTATATAACAGCTCAATAAGTAAGCTAAGTTAAGCAGTAAGGTACTAAAGAGGATAACCTTGAACCTTTGGTAACCACCAATTTAAAGCCTGCAATGGCAATAAGTACATATCTTTCAACAGTCACCCTAAATGTTAATGGACTGAATGCACCAATCAAAAGACACAGAGAAATAGAATGGATAAAAAAGGAAGACCCATTTATATGCTGCTTATAAGAAACTTACCTCAAACCCAAAGACATGTACAGACTAAAAGTCAAGGGATGGAAAAACATATTTCAAGCAAACAACAGCGAGAAGAAAGCAGGGTTGCAGTACTAATATGAGACAAAATAAACTTCAAAACAAAGAAAGTAATGAGATAAAGAAGGACACTACATAATGATAAAGGGCTCACTCCAACAAGAGGATATAATCATTCTAAATATATATGCACCCAACACAGGAGCACCAGCATATGTGAAACAAATACTAACAGAACTAAAGGGGGAAATAGACTGCAATGCATTCATTCTAGGAGACTTCAACACACCACTCACCCCAAAGGATAGATCCACCGGGCAGAAAATGAGTAAGGACACGGAAGCACTGAACAACACAGTAGAGCAGATGGACCTAATAGACATCTATAGAACTCTACATAAAAAGGCAAGAGGATATACATTCTTCTCAAGTGCACATGGAACATTCTCCAGAATAAACCACATACTAGGCCACAAAAAGAGCCTCAGAAAATTCCAAAAGATTGAAATTCTACAAACCAACTTTTCAGACCACAAAGGCATAAAACTAGAAATAAACTGTAAAAAGAAAGCAAAGAGGCTCACAAACACATGGAGGCTTAACAACACGCTCCTAAATAATCAATGGATCAATGACTAAATCAAAATGGAGATCCAGCAATATATGGAAACAAATGACAACAACAAAACTAAGCCCCAACTTCTGTGGGACACAGCAAAAACAGACTTAAGAGGAAAGTATATAGCAATCCAAGCATATTTAAAAAAGGAAAAAGAATCCCAAATGAATGGTCTAATGTCACAATTATCAAAATTGGAAAAAGAAGAACAAATGAAGCTTAAGGTCAGCTGAGGAGGGACATAATAAAGATCAGAGAAGAAATAAATAAAATTCAGAAGAATAAAACAATAGCAAAAATCAATGAAACCAAGAGCTGGTTCTTCGAGAAAATAAACAAAATAGATAAGTCACTAGCCAGACTTATTAAGAAGAAAAAAGAATCAACACAAATCAACAGTATCAGAAACGAGAAAGGAAAAATCAGGAAGGAACCCACAGACATACAAAGATTTATTAGAGAATACTATGAAAATCTATTTGCTAACAAGCTGGGAAACCTAGGAGAAATAGACAACTTCCTAGAAAAATACAACCTTCCAAGACTGACCCAGAAAGAAACAGAAAATCTAAACAGACCAATTACCAGCAACAAAATTGAAGCGATAATCAAAAAACTACCAAAGAACAAAAGCCCCGGGCCAGATGGATTTACCTCGGAATTTTATCAGACATACAGGGAAGACATAATACCCATGCTCCTTAAAGATTTCCGAAAAATAGAGGAGGAGGGGATACTCCCAAACTCATTCTATGAAGCTAACATCACCCTAATACCAAAACCAGGCAAAGACACCACCAATAAAGAAAACTACAGACCAATATCCCTGATAAACATAGATGCAAAAATGCTTAATAAAATATTAGCGAACCGAATTCAAAAATACATCAAAAGGATCATACAACATGTCCAAGTGGGAATCATCCGAGGGATGCAAGAATGGCACGACATTCGAAAGTCCATCAACATCATCCAATACATCAACAAAAAGACAAAAACCACATGATCATCTCCATAGATGCTGAAAAAGCATTTGACAAAGTTCAACATCCATTCATGATAAAAACTCTCAGAAAAATGGGAATAGACGGCAAGTACCTCAACATAATAAAGGCCATATATGATAAACCCACAGCCAACATTATACTGAACAGCGAGAAGCTGAAAGCATTTCCTCTGAGATCGAGAACTAGACAGGGATGCCCACTCTCCCCACTGTTATTTAACATAGTACTGGAGGTCCTAGCCACGGCAATCAGACAAAACAAAAAAATACAAGCAATCCAGATTGGTAAAGAAGAAGTTAAATTGCCACTATTTGCAGAAGACATGACTATACATAAAAAACCCTAAAGACTCCACCCCAAAACTACTAGAACTGATATCGGAATAGAGCAAAGTTGCAGGATACAAAATCAATACACAGAAATCTGTGGCTTTCCTATACACTAACAATAAACCAACAGAAAGAGAAATCAGGAAAACAACTCCATTCACAATTGCATCAAAAAAAATAAAATACCTAGGAATAAACCTTACCAAAGAAGTGAAAGACTTATACTTTGAAAACTACAGTTCGCTCTTAAGAGAAATTAAAGGGGACACTAATAAATACAAACTCATCCCATGCTCGGGGCTATGAGGAATTAATTTCGTCAAAATGGCCATCCTGCCCAAAGCGATATACAGATTTGATGCAATCCCTACGAAACTACCAGCAACATTCTTCAATGAACTGGAACAAATAATTCAAAAATTCATATGGAAACACCAAAGACCCCGAAAAGTCAAAGCAATCCTGAGAAAGTAGAATAAAGTAGGGGGGATCTCACTCCCCAACTTCAAACTCTACTACAAAGCCATAGTAATCAAGACAATTTGGTACTGGCACAAGAGCAGAGCCACAGACCAATGGAACAGACTAGAGAATCCAGATATTAACCCAGACATATATGGTTAATTAATATTTGATAAAGGAGCCATGGACATACAGTGGCGAAATGACAGTCTCTTCAACAGATGGTGCTGGCCAAACTGGGCAGCTACATGTAGGAGAATGAAACTGGACCATTGTCTAACCCCATATACAAAAGGAAACTCAAAATGGATCAAAGACCTGAATGTAAGTCATGAAACCATTAAACTCTTGGAAGAAAACATAGGCAAAAACCTCTTAGACATAAACATGAGTGACCTCTTCTTGAACATATCTCCCCGGGCAAGGAAAACAACAGCGAAAATGAACAAGTGGGACTATATTAAGCTGAAAATCTTCTGTACAGCAAAAGACACCATCAATAGAACAAAACGGAACCCTACAGTATGGGAGAATATATTTGAAAATGACACATCCCATAAAGGCTTGACGTCCAGAATATATAAAGAGCTCACACGCCTCAAAAAACAAAAAACAAATAACCCAATTAAAAAATGGGCAGAGGAACTGAACAGACAGTTCTCCAAAAAAAAAATACAGATGGCCAACAGACACATGAAAAGATGCTCCACATCGCTAATCATCATAGAAATGCAAATTAAAACTACAATGAGGTATCACCTCACACCAGTAAGGGTGGCTGCCATCCAAAAGACAAACAACAACAAATGTTGGCGAGGCTGTGGAGAAAGGGGAACCCTCCTACACTGCTGGTGGGAATGTAAGTTACTTCAACCACTGTGGAAAGCAGTATGGAGGTACATCAAAATGCTCAAAACAGACTTACCTTATTTGACCCAGGAATTGCACTCCTAGGAATTTACCCTAAGAATGCAGCAATCAAGTATAAGAAAGATCAGTGCACCCGTATGTTTATCGGAGCACTATTTACAATAGCCAAGAATTGGAAGCAACCTAAATGTCCATCGATAGATGAATGGATAAAGAAGATGTGGTACATATACACAATGGACTACTACTCAGACATAAGAAAAGGGCAAATCCAATTATTTGCAGCAACATGGATGGAGCTGGAGGGTGTTATGCTCAGTGAAACAAGCCAAGCAGAGAAAGAGAAATACCAAATGATTTCATTTATCTGTGGAATATAAGAACAAAGGAAAAACTGAAGGAACAAAACAGCAGCGGAATCACAGAACCCAAGAATGGACTAACAGGTACCAAAGGGAAAGGGATTGGGGAGGATGGTTGGGGAGGGAGGGATACAGATGGGGAAGAAGTAGGGGGTATTAAGATTAGCATGCACGGGGAGTTGGTGAAAGGGGAGGGCTGTACAACACAGAGAAGGCAAGTAGTGATTCTACAACATTTTGCTATGCTGATGGACAGTGACTGTAAAGGGGTTTATAGGGGGGACGTGGTATAGGAGAGAGCCTATTAAACATAATATTCATCATGTAAGGGTAGATTAGTGATACCAAAAAAAAAAAAAAAGGCAGTTCCTGTGTGGTAACCTCCAATGAGTTCTACACAAGGGTATAAAGGGCATATAAAAGTGTAGGCAAAGGGTCTGTTTGTGTTTATACAGAGGATCAAAGCCTAATTGGGCTACCCCGAAAATGAACTAAGATACGATATGAAAAACAACTTCCAACATCATCACTCTCTGGAAGACTCATGCCAGAAGATGATCATCAAAAAACCCCAACAAAGATCCACGCACTGCTAAAGCTGTAGATGCACTCATCCCACCAGTTCCTGGACTTGCCATGGGAATGAAGAAGGAGATATCTAAGCTGGCCTGTGCATACAGTAAAACAACAAATTTGACTGGATATATACTGTTGGAACTCAACCAAGAATTAGGAGAAGTGCAAATTATAGTGCTCCAAAATCTTACAAATACAGTCTATTTACTGTTAAAAGAACATAAGGGATGTGAACATTCCCCAGGAATGGGTTGTTTTAATTTGCCTGATTTCTCTCAGACTGTTCAAGTTCAGTTGGACAATATCCACCATATCATAGATAAGTTTTCACAAATGCCTAAGGTGCCTAACTGGTTTTCTTGGTTTCACTGGAGATGGCTGGTATTTACAGGTATGCTTTGGTTATGTAACTATACTCCTATTATGTGAATGTGTGTGCGCAATTTAATTAGTAGTTTAAAACCTATACATGCTGAAGTTACTCTACAAGAAGATATGTCAAAGAAATAATCAATCTTCCCATGTTTTCTTCCACCTGCTACTTCTATAGCTTTTCTTCTTCCTTCCTAATTACAACCCTTAAATAGAATTCGTGCCTCATATCAAATTTACCGAGTATCATAATTCTTCCATGTGGTAAAGATACCTCAAGACAAATGCTGGGCATAGAAGCTACAGTTCATAAATATGCAAAGAAGTAAAAAGCTAACCATTTCAAAAAATAAGGCTTCTCTCTCACTTACCAACTTTACATTTCCCTGTATGGCCCCGGAAGATGACTGGTTAGCCAGAGATGGGTAAGATTCCTCAGGGGAGGAACAACCTAAGACAAGCACAGTCGCAGTGGGGCAATCAGGTGAGAAAGTGGGGATCAACAGAGGTGAGGCTTAGAACCTCACCACCCCTGTTCTGAGAGAAATCTTCTGCATCCGTGGATGTTTTATTGCCCTTTTCTAGCTTTGATTAACACATAGTCTACAGGCACACACCTGATCATCTACATTTGCTCTCTTACAACACTAAACTATGTTTTCTACCTTTATCTTGTATCTACCTTCCACTTCAGCATTTTATTAAAAATAATAATAATAAAGAGAGAAATGTGGTATCCACATATAAATCAAGTATAAAAATCAAATGAGTATTCATATTTGAACTGACTGTTTATAGTTCATAATGCATGAGCAAAATCAAAAGTTTCTGTGATGACTGCCCTTGTACTGTTCACCATGTAACTTATTCACTATGTAAGAATTTGTTTTCCATGTAAGAACTTGTTTGTTATGCTTCAGAAGATTAGAGACTGATGAAAATTAGGCTTGGGGTGGATTAATGATTGTACATTGAGCATTGACTCCCCTATACAGTATTTTATTGTTATTAACAACCATTTGATCAATAAATATGAGAGATGCCCTCACAAAAAAAAAAAAGTGCACACTTCCAATTGTAAAATAATGAAGTAACGAGGATGTAATGTATAGCATAAGGAATATAGTCAAAATATTGTAATAACTTGGTATGGTGACAGCTGTTACCTAGAATTATCATGCATATAAATGTTGAATCACTGTGTTGTACACCTGAAACTAATGTAATGTAATACTGTGTGTCAACTACCCTTCAAGAAAATATAATTATCTACAAAAAAAAAAAAAAGAAAAAAAAGAGGGTTGTCTATATGTCAGTTCCTGAAAAACTACTGCTGAACAATATCCATGATATGATCAAAATTTATTTTAAAAATTCTGTATATGTTCAGGTATAAAAATGCACAAATATCACACTCATTAACTCTAAGGAGTGGGCAAAGAGGAATGAAGAAACAGCATTATGCATTGTTTGAGCTTTATACAATAAATGGTATAGTTTTGATTTAAATGCATGTATATTTACTGAAAGGAGAGTATTCTATGGATTTTTAATGGGATATGGCATAATTTTGACTTGTTGATTTTTCAAAACAATTTCATATATACTAAAGACCATATATAAATTTTGTGATTGGCAAAATTTTCTAAGTGTAGCAAGAACTGTATTAAAAGGGGGTAGATAAGTGCAGCATGGAGAATATAAAACATTCTACAATATCTTTCTATGTTGACAGATAGTAACTGTACTAGTTGTGGTGAGGATTTAATATATGTGATTTTTGAATCACTGTTATATATTTGAAACCAATGTAATATTGTATGTCAACTATTCTTCAGTTAAAAATACACTTAAAAATTGCGCACTAATGAAAATGATACAAATGATTCTTGGCCACAGAAGTGCAAATCATATCCCTTCAGATGGAGTAACTATAGCCATGGTGCTAGTGGCCAGTTTTGCAACTATTCATAAACTCTTTTCAGTGTTTCTGGCCATTTACATATGAATGCATTATAACTTCTCCTTTGAACCATTTATAACATCTTACTTCCTTTCATTATTAATTAATAAGTTAAAACCTTTGAAAGATATTCAATTTATTTAAAAAGATAAAAAATATTTTGTGTGTAAAGTCCAAATTATAATACAGTCAAGAAGAGAAAGAAGGAGAAACTAGAGACAAAGATTTACCCAATGAACAAAAGATAAGGTGCATAAAAAGAAGTAAAAATTAACTGGAGACATTCTGAAGCAATTCTCTGAGGAGGATTTTAGAGAACAGAAAAGGCTAATTTCTGAAGGCACATTTGCCAAAAGCCACCTGCTATTTCTGAGGTTAAGGCAAGAAGACGAAAAGGACAATTTTCCTGGCAGAAAGCCAATTCTGAGGGCCAGAAAACAGGGATTTTAGCATTCTGACAAGGCATAAAGGAAAAAGTAGGTAACACAGGATCTCACTCCCAGTGAGAAAGGAGGAACACAGACCAAGATTGACAAGTTGCTAGTTTTCGCACAGGACATTCCCTAAACTCTGAAACCACATGGAATGGGAAGTCAAAAAAGCGAGCAGAGAATCTTCAAGAAATAAAGAGGGAGTTTTTGGCGATCTTGCCTGCTTGACACACAAGGACTGCTGTCCGCGGTGTGACCAGACACCTCACTTTCAGTTGAAAGCCCCGCCAGCAAAGCCTTAACCCACAAGCGAAGTGGTAGAATTAGCTCCGGTGCCGGCAGGTCCTTCAGTAGGTTAAGACAATAAATCCAGCTTGGAGCTTATGCCGGAGTAAGAGGTGAGCTACCACTGGGGGAAAAGCTAACTTCATCTGGCCTCCATAATTTTTTATACATGATGTCTAACACCCATTCAGAAATGAGAAGGCAGGGCAAGAGACAGGAACACTAGTTCAGAAACACAAAGAACAATTAGTTCAAAGAGACCCACCCATAGCAACTTGTCAGTCTTGGTCTGTGTTCCTCCTTTCTCACTGGGAGTGAGATCCTGTGTTACCTACTTTTTCCTTTATGCCTTGTCAGAATTATTGTAATCAGCAGCCCGGGGTATTCAAGTAATGATATCTGGAATGAAGGAAATGAAGGAATAGATACATACATAAATGAATTCATCAAATTTAAGAGATGGTGGATTTGACCAGAGAAACAGAATATACTAAAAGGTAAAATTAAAGCAGAAGTAAGGAGAGAGAGAAAGTGAATCAGATGGACATTATCAAACTACAAATGACAAGAGTGAACCTAATAATTCAGGGGAGTGGAATTACTGGACTAGTGGACTAGAAGAAAGTTTAGTAGAAAATAAAGAACTCAGACTTGAAGGCAAGATACATTAGTAGGTGAGTGTAATGGGGTATCTGGTGAGGACTTGATAATAGAGGGACTCTAGTAACCACCATGTTGCTCATGTAATTGTATATTAATGATACCAAAATAAAAAATTAATTAATTAATTTAAAAAGCCACATTACTAGAGAAAGAGAAATATTTCATTGTGATAAAAAGGTCAATCAATCAGGAAGATAATTAACAATCTTTATGCACTCAATAGATAAGAGTGTCTAACTACCCATAGCTTAAAAATACACAAATAAAAAATTAATCAGCTCTAACAGGAAGAAAAGACTAATCCACACTCATAGGACATTTTAACACACTTTTATCAAAAGCTGAAAGCACAAGCAAGCAAGCGTGAGGTTATAAATGATTAAATTAACAAACTTGATTGTACAGGCACAAATACATAGATATGGATATATACAGATATAAATAAAACCTTACACAACAAGTACAGCTCAACAAAAATGATCATACACTGGGTTGTGAAAAAGTTAAGTTTTTAATTTTAAAGTGCATTTCGAGTGCGTATTGATAAGCTATTTGAAAAGTAGTGGCACAATATTTCTACTCAAGCACACAATAGTGATGAGGGTTTCATGATGAAAACAATAATGAGGAGGATGACACTGACCATAATAATCTCTACGGACTCCTTCCTATTTACCAAACCCCATGGGGAGGGCATAGCATGCATATACCTATTACATTACATCATGATAATCACCATCTCCAGTTCCAATAAACCATGTTATTCTTTCATGTTTGTAGATTAACAGCTTATTTTTTTACAGTAAATTGTTTTCAAATGCATATGGTTATAGGGAGTGGTAAAATAAAATTTTGAAACAAGCTCTGTTTGACTCCAGAACTCATGCTTGCAAGTGATTTCTTCAATGAATTTTTTCCTACCAAATTGAAGTCTGCTTTTTCTATCAAATATTCTTGGCGAACATCTCACCACGTGTTCTCATTTCTGATGGGCTAGTACAATGGAGTTTCTCTATGAAATGTTATCATTAATACATGAGCATCTTAATGTGGAAAAAATTCACTTTGTTGCACATAAATATATATATAAAAACTCTTAAGAAGAAAATATAGTGAGAATCCTTGCCTCCAGAATTTCCATCCAGGTTCTTAGATCTCCATCCATGTTACATCAAAGGGTTATTGTATGTTGAATCAGGAAGATGACTGAACAAAGATTTAAGGTAACATTGCCTACTAGTAGTCCAAAATTTGCCTTCCCATTCATGAAAAAACACCAAATAAAAGAGCGTTTATTAAACACCTCTTTATACAAATGGAGAAATTAAATGAACACTGAAGAACAATACAAAATAACTATGGTTTTATATGGCATATGTAGGAATATGCCTACATATTCCTATTTAATATTCATATTCACTATTTAATTATATCATGATTTAACTAATGTAGATAAGCTTAAAAAAGGCTATGTTTGTAAACTTTTGACAAGAAGGAGATATTCAAATATAAAGTAAACATTATAGAAGCATTTGGTAGATTATATTGCACATTTATGCAATCACTAAAGAAGTTTGGGGAGCAAAAATATTTTAGAATAGTTGGAGAAAGAATTAGAGGGAACTGAATATTACAAAAGAGATTAATCTTGGCAGTCTAAGGATAAGAGCATCAGTGTAAGTACCATGTTCCATTAGGATCTGCACAAGTATCTCTACATTTGCCCATCCCACCCCCAGCCAAGGTGGTCAGGAGAGGCATGTGCTCCGAGAGGCACCAGTCAGGCTCTCAGCACCTTATCTACTCTCTGTTGTCTTCAGTTTCTTCAAACAGTCTTCTGACTTAAGGTCAATATCCTGTGGGATTTTTAACACAATCATTTATATGTTGAATAATTTATCCAGCAAGCATGACGATGCTATAAGCCACTTACTAGATAACATTATCTATTAAATCTTTAAGAAGAACAATTTCCACTGAATGTCACACCAGGTCTTTGGAACAAAACATTTCTACTACCATTTCTCGGATGTGTTTGGTCTTCACCCCATAAACAAAAGGGTTGAGGAAAGGTGGAACCAGTAAGTAAAGGTTGGACAAGGTAATATGTATATACGACGGGATATAAGATCCTGATCTGTGAGAAAAAAAGGAGAAAAAAGCAAGGAGATAGAACTGGAAGAAGACACATATGTGGGGAATACAGGTATTGAATGCTTTAAAACGTGCCTCTTTCTGGGGCAGGTGGAAGACAGTGATAAATATCTGCATATAGGAGAGGGTGATCAAAATGAAGTCAAGGCCACCAACGGTAAAAGCACCAAGGAGACCATAGAACTTATTGATGTAAACGTCTTCAGTGGCAAGTTTTACAAGGGCCATGTGTTCACAGTAAGTGTGGGATATTAACGTGGTCCGGTAAAGTTTCAGACGGCACTTTATGAGGAGCAGGCATGGGATTACCAGAATGGCAGGCCGCAGTGTCACCCCAACTCCAATATGGGTGACCAGCTGCGGAGTGAAGATGGCAACATGCCTCAGAGGATAACAGATGGCTATGTAGCGGTCCAGAGCCATGGCCAGCAGCACTCCTGATTCAATGCCCTGAAACGTGTGAATGAGCCACATCTGAAAGAGGCAAGCATCAAAGTAGATCTCTGGCAGGTGAAACCAAAAAATCCCGAGCATCTTGGGGACAATGCTTGTGCTGAGTGCGATGTCTGTGGCCCCCAGCATGGCCAGGAAGATGTACATAGGCTGGTGGAGACTCGGTTCTGATTTGATGATGACCAGAAGGAGAGAATTTCCCATCAAAGCAATGATGTACATAGCACAGAATGGAATCCCGACCCAGCACTGTACAGTTTCCAGGCCAGGGATGCCGATAAAGGTCAGCACAGAGGGGGTGAGCACAGTGCTATTTGGAGTAGGCATGGGCGCTCAGGACCCTTCTGAGCAAAGCGCAAATTTTTCCAAACTGTGATTTACTGTACCCTCATATATCCTCTTCTCATCCTGTAACACAATTATAGGATGACAGAAATAGGAGAATCAACTTCATCAGCTTATTTCTAATTTCTTTAAATGGATAGGTAAATGCTAGTATGGATATTCATGGAAAGGCTGACTTGTATACACACTAGTAAAATCACCTACCCACACTCATGGAAGTCCACAGTGTGAATACTAAGAATTTGGATGTGAAGGGGCCAAAGTGTTCACACTGCTTCGTGGTGTCCTCCCTCTTCCCACGCGTCATCTTCTCTTTCTCTTCTAATCTGTATATGGAAACCAGTAAACAAAGAAAACTTTGAAATGACAGTAGGAGAAACAGCAGATAACACCTGCTCCCTTGAGCCCACTTGTCTCTCTTCCTTGCTGTCTCCCTCCTCTTTATCCTCCTTTTACTTCAGATGAGCAGGACTGGGTGATTCTACAGAATGTACCAATACTTTTTTTAAAATATGCATTGCAAGCTCTTTGCAAGGGTTGTGACTCCACAAATAGAATGACCTATTCTCACTTTGAACCTCTTTCCCCCCAAGGAATTTCAAAATGTAACATGGCTTCAGGACCAAGACATCCAGACAGACAATGGCAGCTGCATAAATTTGTACATTACCATGGCAACTCTGGCTCAGGAAGCTAGCATTATATATAATAAATACCTCCAACAGGTAAACCCCACAGATCCTCACACATCACAGCAGAAGGACAGATTGAAAATATTAGTATGATTAAATGGTTAAAGATTACCTGGCATAGGAGAAGAAAGGCTTTGGTGTTTCACCAGGAGAGCAGTGAGGGAGATGCTGAGGTGGCTAGAGGTCAGGTTAGGTGAATGAGGTTGGGAGCTGGGGTCCCCACATGGAGCCCATGAGAGCAGACATAATCCTTGTATAGAAACCAGGGCTACTGCCTGCTGAAGGAAGTAGAAACTTCTAATTTTTACTCTTCTGCAAAAGCTGACTCAAGAGCAATATGAGGGAGTGGGCCACCTTGAGTACGACCCACTCCATGGATAATAACTGAGAAACACACAGGACGTGCAGCTGGAAGGGCCCTTGGGAGGCAGCCGAGACAGAAAGAGAAGGCTCCTGAACAAAATTCTCATTGCAGTACAAAGGCTGTAGCTGGGAACGCTTCACAGCTTCCAGTAACTGTATGCCATCAGCAAACCGTAGCTCAGCTGCAGGGCTGATGAGGGAAAAGTGGGGGGAGAGAGGTTGCCTAAGTGATTAGCTGTCCAAGTCTAAAGCAAGCCGATGGGTAAATTATTAACATGTTGCTCTCCTAAGCATCCAACAATAGCTCTCCATAAATCAAGTCATCACCTCCAAATATTATCACATATTATCCTGAGTTCCTCCCTGGCTCCAACAAACCTAATTTCTACTCATAAATTTCACATTTGTCAAATTTGTCATCTTTTGGAGATTATTCTGCCAAATCACCCTCCCCATTCAGGATTTTTCAGTGTGGCTTCCAGACAGTGCCTGTGTGTATGCTCCCGACATTCCATGCCTGCCTGTCTCATTCCTGTGCCACTTTCACAGTCAGCAAGACCTCCCTCTACTGACACAATACAGTCCCTGTAACCACTGTCCGCCTTTGTGAACCGTATGCCTTCATATATCAGAGCACACTGATTCAAACCACTCATGAGTCCCTCTCCTTAGGTAAATACCAGCTACCCACAGCAAGCTGCCATGTGCCCTTAACCTCTCAGTCGTCCAGAGCAGATTCTCCAGTTTATCATGTGTCCTTTGAATTGTACTTCCCAGAACTCCAAAGACAGAATCTACCAAAAATAGATTTATACTCTTTACTTTGTAACTTGTAACTTTGTTTCTGGAGTTAAATTAATTGGCTGGATGTGCATTTGTACTTCAAAAGGCATCTGATTTCATGTACACTTGAGCAGGTGCACATTCTTAACTAACTGTCCACTTACTTCGTCTCCAGAAGCAGCGATGGGCAGCGAGCATCTCTGCAGCAGGAGAGGGTTGCTCTTTGCTGGTCCCAGCCACGGAAGGTTTGTTTCCTACCATAATTTTCCCTGCTGACCATACTTCCTCAGCCTCTTGCAGATCCTGAGAGATGTTTCTTGACTCTCTCGGGCAAAGAAGGAGCTTGAAGCCCAGAGGAGCAGCCACTGTTCCTCAGGACTGTTGGCTTACTCTGTTCCCAAGGGAAACGGTACGTGTAGTCCGGCCAGCAGATGGCAGTGTTGTGACATCTTCTCTTAGCAGTGCAACCCTGTCTCTCTCAGCCCCCGAGACTGGGATTCCTCTGGTTCTCACAGTGTGGGACAGAGAAATGGAATGCCAAGGGGTAGTGCCAAGCATGGCGCCCCATTCCTTGCCTCAGCCAGTTGGCCAGCTATATCCCATGTTTTGTTTTGTTTTTTTGGTCTTCTCTTTTTTTTTTATTCATTTTATTATCATTATGAATCTACAATTACATGAAGAACATTATGGTTACTAGACTCCCCCCTTCACCAAGTCCCGCTCCACAAACCACATTACAGTCACTGTCCATCAGCATAGTAAGAAGCTGTAGTCTCACTACTTATATTCTCTGTGTTGCACAACCCTCCCTATGCCCCACCCCACATTATACATGCTAATCATAAGGCCCCTTTCTTTCTTCTTTTTTTTTTTTTAATTTTTATTTTGGTATCATTAATCTACAATTACATGAAGGACATTATGTTTACTAGGCTCCCCCCTTCACCAAGTCCCCCCACATCCCCGTTCACAGTCACTGTCCATCAACATAGTAAGATGCTGTAAAAACACTACTTGTCTTCTCTGTGTTGAACAGCCCTCCCCGTGCCCCCCCTACAATATACATGCTAATCGTAATGCCCCCTTTCTTTTTTTCCCGCCCTTATCCCTCCTTTCCCACCCGTCCTCTGCAGTCCCTTTCCCTTCGGTAACTATTAGTCCATTCTTGGGTTCTGTGCTTCTGCTGCTGTTTTGTTCCTTCAGTTTTCTTTTGTTCTTATACTCCACATATGAGTGAAATCATTTGGTACTTGTCTTTCTCCACCTGGCTTATTTCACTGAGCATAATACCCTCTAGCTCCATCCATGTTGTTGTGAATGGTAGGATCTGTTTTTTTCTTATGGCTGTGTAATATTCCATTGTGTATATGCACCATATCTTCTTTATCCATTCATCTACTGATGGACATTTAGGTTGCTTCCATATTTTGGCTATTGTAAATAGTACAGCGATAATCATAGGGGTGCATCTGTCTTTTTCAAACTGGAGTGCTGCATTCTTAGGGTAAATTCCTGGAAAGGGAATTCCTGGGGCAAATGGTATTTCTATTTTGAGCATTTTGAGGAACCTCCATACTGCTTTCCACAATGGTTGAACTAATTTACATTCCCACCAGCAGTGTAGGAGGGTTCCCCTTTCTCCACAACCTCGCCAACATTTGTTGCTGTTTGTCTTTTGGATGGTAGCCATCCTTACTGGTGTAAGGTGATATCTCATTGTGGTTTTAATTTGCATTTCTCTGATGACAAGCAATGTGGAGCATCTTTTCATGTGTCTGTTTGCCATCTGAATTTCTTCTTTAGAGAACTGTCTATTCAGCTCCTCTGCCCATTTTTTAATTGGATTATTTGTTTTTTGTTTGCTGAGGTGTGTGAGCTCTTCATATATTTTGGATGTCAACACTTTATCGGATCTGTCATTTACGAATATATTCTCCCATACTCTAGGATACCTTTTTGTTCTATTGATGGTGTCCTTTGCTGTACAGAAGCTTTTCAGCTTGATATAGTCCCATCTGTTCATTTTTGCGTTTGTTTACCTTGCCCGGGGAGATATGTTCAAGAAGAGGTCACTCATGTTTATGTTGAAGAGATTTTTGCCTATGTTTTTTCCTAAGAGTTTTATGGTTTCATGACTTACATTCAAGTCTTTGATCCATTTTGAATTTACTTTTGTGTATGGGGTTAGTCAGTGATCCAGTTTCATTCTCTTACATGTAGCTGTCCAGTTTTGCCAGCACCATCTGTTGAAGAGACTCTCATTTCCCCATTGTATGTCCATGGCTCCTTTATCATATATTAATTGACCATATATGTTTGGGTTAATGTCTGGAGCCTCTAATCTGTTCCACTGGTCTGTGGCTCTGTTCTTGTGCCAGTACCAAATTGTCTTGATTACTGTGGCTTTGTAGTAGAGCTTGAAGGTGGGGAGTGAGATCCCCCCCACTTTATTCTTCTTTCTCAGGATTGCTTTGGCTATTCGGGGTCTTTGGTGTTTCCATATGAATTTTTGAACTATTTGTTCCAGTTCGTTGAAGAATGTTGTTGGTAATTTGATAGGGATTGCATCAAATCTGTATATTGCTTTGGGCAAGATGGCCATTTTGACGATATTAATTCTTCCTAGCCAAGAGCTTGTGATGAGTTTCCATTTGTTAGTGACCTCTTAAGAGTGTCTTATACTTTTCAGGGTATAGGTCTTTCACTTCTTTTGTTAGGTTTATTCCTAGGTATTTTATTCTTTTTGATGCAATTGTGAAATGGAATTGTTTTCCTGATTTCTCTTTGTGTTGGTTCACTGTTAGTATATAGGAAAGCCACAGATTTCTGTGTGTTAATTTTGTATCCTGCAACTTTGCTGTATTCCGATATCAGTTCTAGTAGTTTTGGAGTGGAGTCTTCAAGGTTTTTTATGTACAATATCATATCATCTGCAAATAGTGACAGTTTGACTTCTTCTTTACCAATTTGGATTTCTTGTATTTCTTTGTTTTGTCTAATTGCCATGGCTAGGACCTCCAGTACTATGTTGAGTAACAGTGGGGAGAGTGGGCATCCCTGTCTTGTTCCCGATCTCAAAGGAAATGCTTTCAGCTTCTCGCTGTTCAGTATGATGTTGGCTTTGGGTTTATCATATATGGCCTTTATTATGTTGAGGTACCTGACCTCTTTACCCATTTTGTTGACAGTTTTTATCATGAATGGATGTTGAATTTTGTTGAATGCTTTTTCAGCATCTATGGAGATTATCATGTGGTTTTTGTCCTTTTTGTTGCTGTGGTGGATGATGTTGTTGGATTTTCGGATGTTGTACCATCCTTGCATCCCTGGGATGAATCCTACTTGGTTATGGTGTATGATCTTTTTGATGTATTTTTGAATTTGGTTTCCTAATATTTTGTTGAGTATTTTTGCACCTACGTTCATCAGGGATATTGATCTGTAATCTTTTTTTTTTGGTGGGGTCTTTGCCTGGTTTTGTTAGTAGGATGATCTTGGCTTCATAGAATGAATTTGGGAGTATTCCCTCCTATTCTGTTTTTTGGAAAACATTAAGGAGAATGCTAATTATATCTTCTCAGTATTTCTGATAAAATTCCAAGGTAAATCCATCTGGCCTGGGAATTTCTTTTCTTGGGTAGTTTTTTGATTACTGTTTTATTTTCATTCCTTGTAATTGGTTTGTTTAGATTTTGTGTTTCTCCCTTGGTCAGTCTTGGAAGGTTGTGTTTTTCTAGGAAGTCGTCCGTTTCATCTAGGATTTCCAGCTTCTTACCATATAGGTTTTCATAGTAGTGTCTAATAATTATTTGTATTTCTGTGGGGTCCCTCATGATATTTCCTTTCTTGTTTCTCATTCTGTTATTATGTGTTGATTCTCTTTTTCTCTTAATAAGTCTGGCTAGAGACTTATCTATTTTGTATATTTTCTCAAAGAACCAGCTATTGGTTTCATTGATTTTTCCTACTGTTTCATTCTACTCAATTTTATATATTTCTTCTCTGATCTTTATTATGTCCCTCCTTCTGCTGACTTTAGGCCTCGTTTGTTCTTCTTTTTCCAATTTTGATAATTGTGATGTTATTCATTTGAGTTTGTTCTTCCTTCTTTAAATGTCCCTGGATTGCTATTTACTTTTCTCTTAAGACTGCTTTTGCTGCGTCCCAGAGAAGTTGGGGCTTTGTGTTGTTGTTGTCATTTGTTTCCATATATTAATGGATCTCCATTTTGATTTGGTCATTGAACCGTTGATTATTTAGTAGCGTGTTGTAAAGCCTCCATGTGTTTGTGAACCTTTTTGCTTTCTTTGTACAGTTTATTTCTAGTTTTATACTTTTGTGGTCTGAAAAATTGGTTGGTAGAATTTCAATCTTTTTGAATTTACTGAGGCTCTTTTTGTGGCCTAGTATGTGGCCTATTCTGGAGAATGTTCCATGTGCACTTGAGAAGAATGTGTATCCTGTTGCTTTGGGATGTAGAGTTCTATGGATGTCTATTTGGTCCATCTATTCTATTGTGCTGTTCAGTGCCTCTGTGTCCTTACTTATTTTCTGTCTGGTGAATCTGTCCCTTTGAGTAAATGGTGTGTTGAAGTCTCCTAAAATGAATGCATTGCATTCTATTTCCTCCTTTATTTCTGTTAGTATTTATTTCACATATGCTGGTTCTCCTGTGTGGGGTGAATATATATTTATAATGGTTATATGCCCTTGTTGGACTGAGCCCTTTATCATTATGTAATGTCCTTCTTTTTCTCTTGTTACTTTCTTTATTTTGAAGTCTATTTTGTCTGATACTAGTACAGCAACACCTGATTTTTTCTCCCTGTTTTTTGCATGAAATATCTTTTTCCATCCCTTGACTTTTAGTCTATGCATTTCTTTGGGTTTAAGGTGAGTCTCTTGTAAACAGCATATAGATGGGTCTTGTTTTTTTATCCATTCAGTGACTCTATGTCTTTTGGTTGGTGCCTTCAGTCCATTAACATTTAGGGTGATTATCGATAGGTATGTACTTATTGCCATTTCAGGCTTTAGATTTGTGGTTACCAAAGGTTCCAGATTACTTTCCTTACTATCTAAGAGACTAACTTAACTCACTTAGTATGCTGTTACAAACACAATCTAAAGAATCTTTTCTATTTCTCCTCCTTTTTCTTCCTCCTTCATTCTTTCTATATTAGGTATCAAATTCTGTACTTTTTGTCTACCCCTTGATTGACTTTGAGGATAGTTAATTTAATTTTGCATTTGCTTCATAATTAGCTGTTATACTTTCTTTACTGTGGTTTTATTACCTCTGGTGACAGCTATTCAACCTTAGGAACACTTCCATCTATAGCAGTCCCTCCAAAATAGACTGTAGAAATCGTTTGTGGGAGGTAAACTCTCTCAGCTTTTGCTTATCTGGAAATTGTTTAATTCCTCCTTCAAATTTAAATGGTAATCTCTCTGGATAAAGTAATCTTGGTTCCAGGCCCTTCTGCTTCATGGCATTAAATACATCATGGCACTGCCTTCTGGCCTGTAAGGTTTCTGCTGAGATGTCTGATGTTAGCCTGGTGGGCTTTCCTTTGTATGTGATTTAATTCTGTCTTGGGCTGCTCTTAACAGTCTGTCCTTATCCTTGATCTTTCCCATTTTAATTACTATGTGTCTTGGTGTTGTCCTCCTTGGGTCCCTTGTGTTGGGAGATCTGTGGATCTCCATGGCCTGAGAGACTATGTCCTTCCCCAGATTGGGGAAGTTTTCAGCAACTGCCTCCTCAAAGACACTTTCTATCCCTTTCTCTCTCTCTTCTTCTTCTGGTATCCCTATCACGTGAATATTGTTCTTCTTGTATTGGTCACACAGTTCTCTCAATATTCTTTCATTCTTAGAGATCCTTTTTTCTCTCTGTGCCTCAGCTTCTTTGTATTCCTCTTCTTTTGTTTCTATTTCATTTATTGTCTCATCCACTGTATCCAACCTGCTTTTAATACCCTCCATCATGCTCTTCAACAATTGGATCTCTGACCTGCATTCATTCCTGAGTTCTTGGATGTCTTTCTGTACCTCCACTGTAATGTTGATGATTTTTATTTTGAACTCCCTTTCAGGAAGAGTCGCGAGGTCCATATCATTTAAATCTTTCTCGGGAGTTGTATTAACAATTTTACTCTGGACAAGGTTCCTTTGGCTTTTCATGTTTGCATATGGCGCCCTCTAATGTCCAGAAGCTGTAGTCTCTGAATCTGCTCAGCCCCTGAAGCTATGTCGGGCGTTGCAGGGGAGCGGTACTGATGCCTAGGGGGAGGAAAGATCTGTTCCCCACCTCCCTGCTGCTGTGCCTGTCTCCACTGCCTGAGCCAGTGGGCCAGTCACACAGGTGTAAGTTTTTGTCCCAGAGCAGCTGGATATGCATCCCTGCTTTCTACAAGCGGCCAGAATCCCAGTCTCCCCAGGACCTCTGCCTTTATTAACTTTCCAACCCAAAAGTCATGCAAGTCTCATGAAAGCACCATGAAATGTAGGTTTATGCTCCCAGAGCAAATCTCCGGAGCTAGTTATTCAGCAGTCCCAAGCCTTCCATTCCCTCCTTGCTCCATTTCTCTTCCTCTGTCTGTGAGCTGGGGTGGGGGAAGGGCTCAGGTCTTGTGGAGCCACAGCTCTGGTATGTTGCCCATATTATCAAGTCCCCACCCATACCCCAATGCACTCACTGTCCATCAGTGCAGCAAGACGCCACAGATCCACTATGTGCCTTCTCTGTGCTGCACGTTTCTCCCCATGATCCCCCACACAATGTGTACTAAACATAATACCCCTCAATCCCCTTCTCCCTCCCTCCACACCTGCCCTCCCAATCCCCTCACCTTTGGTAACCACTAGTTTATTCTTGGAGTATCTGAGTCTGCTGCTATTTTGTTCCTTCAGTTTTGTTTCATTGTTATACTCCACAAATGAGAGAAATCATATGGCATTTGTCCTTCTCTGCCCAGCTTATTTCACTGAGTATAATGTCCTCCAGCTCCATCCATGTTATTGCAAATGGTAGAGTTTGTTTCTTTCTTATGGCCGAATAGTATTCCATTGTATATATGTACCACATCTTTATCCGTTCACCTACTGATGTACACTTAGGTTGCTTCTGTATCTTGGCTATTGTAAAAAGCACTGCAATAAACACAGGGGTGCATATATCTTTTTAAATATGAGAAGTTGTATTCTTTGGGTATATTCCAAGGAGTGGGATTCCTGGGTCAAATGGTATTTTTAGTTTTAGTTTTTTGAGGAACCTCCAAATTGTTTTCCAGAATGGTTGAACTAGCTTACATTCCCACCAGTAGTGTAGGATGGTTCCCCTTACTCTGCGTCCTCACCAACATTTGTTGTTCTTAGTCTTTTTGATGCTGGCCATCCTTACTGGTGTGAAGTGATATCTCATTGTGGTTTTAATTTGCATTTCCCTGATGATTAGTGATGATGGTGAGCATCTTTTCATGTGCCTGTTGGCCATATGAATTTCTTCTTTGGAGAACTGTCTCTTCATATCCTCTGCCCATTTTTTAATTGGGTAATTTGCTTTTTGGGTGTTGAGGCATGTAAGTTCTTTATATATTTTTGGATGTTAACCTCTTATCAGATATGTTATTTACAAATATATTCTCCCATACTATAGGATGCCTTTTTGTTCTGTTCATGGTGTCCTTTGCTGTACAGAAACTTTTTAGTTTGATGTAGTCCCATGAGTTCATTTTCTTTTTGTTTCCCTTGCTCAAGGAGATGCATTCAGGAAGAAGTTGTTCATGCCTTTATTCAGGAGATGTTTACATCTGTTGTCTTCTAAGAGTTTTATGGTTTCATGACTTACATTCAAGTATTTGATCCATTTCGAGTTTACTTTTGTACGTGGATTTGAACAATTATCCAGTATCATTCTCTTCTATGCAGCTGTCCAGTTTTGCCAACACCAGCTGTTGAAGAGGCTGTCATTTCCCCATTGTATATCCATGGCTCCTTTATCATATATTAATTGACCACATATGGTTGGGATTATATCAGAGCTCTCCAGTGTGTTCCATTGGTCTATGGGTCTGTTTTTGTGCCAGTACCAAATTGTCTTGATTACTGTGGCTTTGTAGTAGAGCTTGAAGTTGGGGAGCGTAATGCCTCCAGCTTTATTCTTCCTTCTCAGAATTGCTTTGGCTATTCGAGGTCTTTTGTGGTTCCATATGAATTTTAGAATGATTTTCTCTAGTTCATTGGAGAATGCTGTTGGTATTTTGATAAGAATTGCATTGAATCTTTAGATTGCTTTAGGCAGGATGGCCATTTTGACAATATTAATTATTCCTATCCATGAGCATGGGATGTGTTTCCATTTATTAGTATCTTCTTATGAGTGTATACTCTTAAATACTTTTAATACATAGTTTAATTTAAGATGTATGTATTTTTTTGCTTCACTTTCTCAGCATATAAGACTAATTAATTAAGAAAAGAGGGACAAATACACCCATAATCTTACCACCAAAAGGAAAATAGTGTTAATATTTTGGCAAACTACTCTTTAGTAATTTTCATTATCTACTTTTTAATAGTTATGTTAGATAGACTGCTTTTACTTTAAAATTATTTTAAAAGTTTATGAAACAATATTAAACAATATTTTCCAAACACATAATACTTTGTCAAGGAAAATAATGTTTTCCATACAAATATTGTGTTTCTATTTTAAGTTAAAAAAATCTACAAAGTGTCGCTCTCATCAGTCCTGTCCCTCAACTTGTAGCCCATTTCTGAAAGATATTAGTTGCAAATCATTTGTAGTAAACCTGATTTAGTTACAGTGGAGAATCATGCAGTGTATTCCTCTGCTTTGTTAGTGGAATTTGATAAATAGAAGTTGAAATGACTCTCCTCATTCAACTATGATATTGATCAATTATGATAATAAATATGAGCCCTATCATAAGTATATTATGATTTCCATAAACAAATGTGGTTATACATGTCTGATATTTTATGTATAAGTCATATTTTTATTGAGTTAGCCAAGAACAATAGAATTGTCCACATTTTCTGCACCAGTAAAATGGGTTTGGGGACCTTTATGTGTAAGTTGAGTTTTTTACACATAATATTTCTAAGAAAATGAGTTTTCCAATATTTGAGAATCTATAAAACTTCATATTATAAGGTGTCACTTCAATCTCTTTACTCCAAAATCTGACTGGAAGACACATTAGAATGAAATGAGCCCATGTGAATAATAGTGAAAAGGAAAGTTTAATTAAACTGATTCAAGAAATGTGAGACTAAAATTTCTCTGTTTATACATTCATACTTTATTTTGATGAAGCTAAAGTGATAACTTATAATTAGAAGTCCAATATTCATGCATTATGTGTATGGGTATGTATCTTTATGTGTATCTTTAAATTTATATATACATACATGTGTATACATTGTCAATCCTTATTATTCACAGATTCTGTATTTGTGAATTTACCTACTGTTTAAAATGTATTTGAAACCTCAAAATCAATAGACACAGTGCCTTTCCCATCATTGGTGAACATATGCAGAGCAGCAAAAAATTGGTTTGCCTAATGCACCCATTCCCAGCTGAAGTCGAATGAGGTCACTCCACCTTCTTGTTTCAGCTCTTAGACTATAAATGAGGATCTTTTCTGTGGTCCATTTAATGCTAGTTTTCCTCATTTTGTGCTTTTTGTTGGCAATTTCACTGTTTAAAATGGTCCCCAAGCACTGCCTGGTGTTCCTAGACAGAAGACTATACATGCGTGATGGAGAAAGGTCATGTGTTTGATAAGCTCCCTTTAGGCATGAGTTATAGTGCCACTGCCCAATGAGTGCAGTCTTAATAAAAACTACTGTGCATCCAGAAAAAGGAAGAAAAAATATTTGAATGAGGCAGATCCAAAAAGTGCTAAAGTAGCACCTATAGTGTGTGATGAAACTATGGAAAAAATGTCAAGGTGGCTCAGTTTGTGTGCTCATGAGATGCTGATCAAATGAAGTGCAATAGATAGGACTGTCGTGAGGGTGAAACCCAAAGAAATTTACAGACACATCCCCTACGGTCAGGACATGCGAAACCCTTCTTGGCTAGTTTTTCTCATAATGAAATACTGCATATAATCAGTTATTTGAAAAAAATATACATTAGATGTATTTAATATATCAAAATGTGTCTTTAAGCAGAAGTACACCAACAAAAAGATTATGTATTAATTAGTTGATGAAACATTACCAGAGACTCCACGGAACTTAATGTTCTGTTTGTCCAGAGAAGAAATGGTTCAGAATTTACTAACACAGTGTTTACTGAGACTTCAAAGAACATTACTGCAGCAATTAATGAAGATGGAGTAAATATACTATAATTCTGTTTCTATTGATACATATATATAACAGAAATTCACAGTGATTAGAAGATACAAATATACACAAACAAATATTTCTGGTATCATTATGTTTAAAGTGTTTATAAAGAAAATAATTAATTGAGTTTTGTTACTTCGATGATATTCAGTCTCAAGGACATTTTAAAAAAGAAAAGAACCCAAATCTTGTAATTTAGAGGGCTGTCTGTATTATTATGTCAGTAGCTTAAAAACTGCTGCTGAATAATATTCATGATATGATTAAGTTTTTATGTAAAAAGTTCTAAATATTTTCAGGTATAAAATGTCCTGAATATCACACTCATTAACTCTAATCAGGGAAGAGAGGACTGAAGGAGCAACATTATACATTGTTTGAGTTTTACACAATAAATGGCATAGTTTCAATTTAAATACATGTTATTTAGTGAAAGGAGAGCATTCCATGGATTTTTAATGGGACTTGGCATAATTTTGACTTGTTGATTTTTCATATACAGAGGACTCAACACAGTTTCATACATACTGAAGACCTTATATAAAATGTGCAATTGGCAAAGTTTTCTAAGCATAGCAAGAGCTGTATTAAAAAGGGAAAAATAAGGCATATTAAAATATTTTGTGTATACAATCCAAATTATAATACAGTTTAGAGAAACAGAAAGGAGAAACTAGATGCAAAGATTCACCCAAAGAACAAGTAGAAAATGTGCATAAGAAGAAGTAAAAATTCACTGGAGACATTCTGAGCAGTAGTAGTTCACAGAGTAGGATTCTGGAGGACAGAGAAGGCTAACTTTCTGAAGCCACTTGGGCCAAAACGAGCTATTTCTGAGGATAAGACAAGAAGACAAAAAGGATAATTTTCCTGGCAGAAAGCCAATTCTGAGGGTCAGAAAACAGGGATTTTTGGCGTTTTGGCAAGGCCTAGAGGAAATAGTAGCAAACACAGGATCTCACTCCCAGTGAGAAAGAAGGAACACAGACCAAGAATGACAAGTTGCTAGTTTTCACACAAGACATTTGCTAAGCTCTGAAGCTGCATGGAATGAGAAGTCAAAAAAGCGAGCAGAGAATCTTCGAGAAACAAAGAGGGAGTTTTTGGAGATCTTGCCTGCTTGACACACAAGTACTGTGGTCCGTGGTGTGACCAGGACACCTCGCTCACAGTTGAAAGCCCCACCAGCAAAGCCTTAACCCACCAGCAAAGTGGTAGAATTCGCTCCAGTGCCGGCAGGTCCTTCAGTAGGTTGAGATGATAGATTCTGCTTGGAGCTTATGCCGGAGTAAGAGGTGAGCTACCACTGGGGGAAAAGCTAACTTCATCTGGCCTCCATAATTTTTTATATATAATGTCTGACACAATCAGAAATGAGAAGGCAGGGCAAGAGACCAGAACACTAGTTCAGAAACACAGAGAAGAACAATTAGTTCAAAAAGACCCACCCACAGTTGTTGTATTATTGTAATCAGCAGCCAGGGATATTCCCGTAGTGATGTTTAATGTGTTCAAGGAAATGGAGGAACAGATGAACCATAAATACATAAATGAATTAACATGAAGAGATGAGGAATTTCAGCAGAGAAATAGGATATACTAAAAGTTAAAACTGAAGTGTAAATAGAGAGAGAGAGAATGTATCAGGTAGACATTATTAAACTATAAATGACAAAAGCCAGTTCAGGCAAAGCAGAATTACTCAATTAGTGCACTCAAAAGAAGTTTAGTAGAACATAAAGCAACTGAGATTTTAAGGCAAGATCCATTACTAGAGAATGAGAAATATTTCACAGTGATGAAAAAAGGTCAATCAGGGAGATAATTAGCATTAATATTTATGTACTCAATTAAGAAAGGTGTCTAACTACCCATAGCTTAAAAATACAAATGAAAACATCATCAGCTCTAACAGGAAGAATAGACTAATCTATATCTATAGGACATTTTAACGCACTTTTATCACAATCTGAAGCACAAGCAAATGTAAGGTTATAAATGATAAAATCAGATAATATTAAGTAACTTGAGTACACATGGCCAAATACATAGACATGGATTTGGATTCAATATAAATAACATCTCAGTCAATAAGTGCAACAGTTCAACTAAAAGTAAATACAGACTGAGTTGTGAAAAAGCTTAAATTTGCCTTTTCTAAACACATTTAAGTGTGGTATTAGTGAACTATTTGAAAAGTAGTGGTACAACATTTCTACTCAAGTACAATAGCAGTGAGGAAGTTTTTCACGGTAAAAGCAATGCTATTGATGATGATGTTAATGATTGTGATAAACTGTAGAGTACTTACCAATCACCGCACCCTACGTGAAGGGCACTACATAAATATATCCACTGTATTACACTCTGATGATCATCATCACTAGGTCCCAATGAGATACATGTTATTTGTCCACACTTATAGTTAAGGCACCTGAATTTGTGACAATAAATTGTTTTCCAATGACTGTGGTTAGGAAGTGGCACAATAAAGTTCTGAACTAAGCTCATTTTGACTCCAGAACTCATGCATGCAAGTAACTTCTTCAATTATTTTTTCCTATCAAACTGAAATCTGTTTTCTAGCAAATATTCTTGCCAAACACCTAACTACTGCATCTCATGTATGACGGGTTTGCAAAATGTAGTTATTCTATGAAGTATTATCAGTATTAGAACATCTTAATGCAGAAAAATGCACTTTGTTTTATATCAGAAAAGGATAAAAACTTGAAAACTATCATTCGTCTCATTCCTTGCCTCCAGAATGTCCACCCTGGTTCCTAGACTCCTGCCTTTTTTACATCAAAGGGTTATTGTTTGTTGAATGAGGAAAATGAATAAAGAAAGCTTTAGAATAACATTGTGTACAGTACATCTAAAGCTCGCCTTCACATTTATTTAAAAAAATCACACCAACTACAAGAGTTTTTCTCAAATTGCTCTATATACAAAGGAAGAAGTTTATTGAAAACTAAAGAGCAATAAAAAATAGGCATACTATTGTGTGCTGTGGCCCTAGATTTGTTTGAGGCAAATATATTTTATAAATAGAATTACCGATTTGGTTATAGCATGAATTACTTAATAAGGATAGTCTTCAAGGAGGAAATATTTATAGATACTTATTTCAAACAAAGTTCAAATTACATTGACAATAAGGAGATATTCAAGGGGTGACTTTAGATGTGACAGTAAAAACAAAGAAAGATTTTAGAATAGTAGGAGAAAGAATGCAGAAGGACATATGTATTACATAAAGGAGGGTGATTTTGGTGCTTTATGTAAAAGAGCATCAGTGTAAGTACCATGTTCCACTATGATCTGCACAAGCATCTCCACACTAGCCCATCCCACCCGCCCCGGCCAAGGTGGTCAGGACAGTCATGTGCTCCAAGAGACACCAGTCAGGCTCTCAGCACCTTATCTACTCTCTGTTGCCTTCAGTTTCTTCAAACTGTCTTCTGACTTAAGGTCAATATCCTGTGGGATTTTTAACACAATCATTTGTGTGTTGATTAACTTATCCAGCAAGCATGATGATGCTATAAACTGTTTACTGGATTTCTGGATAACATAGGACCAATAGATGAGCCATTAAATCCTTAAGAGAGATTTCCATTGAATGTCACACCAGGTCTTTGGAACAAAACATTTCTAGTACCTTCTCTCGGATGTGTTTGGTCTTCACCCCATAAACAAAAGGGTTGAGGAAAGGTGGAACCAGTAGGTAAAGGTTGGACAAGATAATATGTATATACGATGGGATATAAGGTCCTGATCTGTGAGTGAAAAAGGAGAAAAAGGCAAGGAGATAGAATTGGAAGAAGACACATACGTGGGGAATACAGGTATTGAATGCTTTAAAACGTGCCTCTTTCTGGGGCAGGTGGAAGACAGTGTTAAATATCTGCATATAGGAGAGGATGATCAAAATGAAGTCAAGGCCACCAACGGTAAAAGCACCAAGGAGACCATAGAACTTATTGATGTAAACGTCTTCAGTGGCAAGTTTTACAAGGGCCATGTGTTCACAGTAAGTGTGGGATATTAACGTGGTCCGGTAAAGTTTCAGACGGCACTTTATGAGGAGCAGGCATGGGATTACCAGAATGGCAGGCCGCAGTGTCACCCCAACTCCAATATGGGTGACCAGCTGCGGAGTGAAGATGGCAGCATGCCTCAGAGGATAACAGATGGCTATGTAGCGGTCCAGAGCCATGGCCAGCAGCACTCCTGATTCAATGCCCTGAAACGTGTGAATGAGCCACATCTGAAAGAGGCAAGCATCAAAGTAGATCTCTGGCAGGTGAAACCAAAAAATCCCGAGCATCTTGGGGACAATGCTGGTGCTGAGTGCGATGTCTGTGGCCCCCAGCATGGCCAGGAAGATGTACATAGGCTGGTGGAGACTCGGTTCTGATTTGATGATGACCAGAAGGAGAGAATTTCCCATCAAAGCAATGATGTACATAGCACAGAATGGAATCCCGACCCAGCACTGTACAGTTTCCAGGCCAGGGATGCCGATAAATGTCAGTACAGAGGGGGTGAGCACAGTGCTATTTGGAGTAGGCATGGGCGCTCAGGGCCCTTCTGAGCAAAGGGCAAATTTTTCCAAACTGTGATTTACTGTACTCTCATGTATCCTCTTCTCATCCTGTAACACAATTATAGGATGACAGAAATAGGAGAATCAACTTCATCAGCTTATTTCTAATCTTTTTAAATGGATGGGGAAATGCTAATATGGAGACCCATGGAAAAGCTGATCCGTATACACACTAGCAAAATCACCCACCCACACTCACGGATATCCACACTGTGAATATTGAGAATTTGGCCAAGGTGGTTCAGGCATAGTGGTAAGTAGCCTAGCTTACCACTTTCTCTTTCTTCTTCTAACCTGTAAATGGGAATAAGAAAACAAAGAAAAACATTGGAATGATACTTAACCAGAAATAAAGAGAAATGAGCAACAGCAGATAATCTATGCTAGCTTTAGCCCCCTTTGTCTCTCCCCTTTTCTATCCTCTTTTTCCTCCTTTTACTTCAAATGAGCAGGGCAAGGTGATTCTATGGAATATACCAACAGTTTTGTAAAAAATTATTCACAGATGGACCTTTTGAGGGTTGTGGCTTCCACTAATACATCAACCTATTCTCACATTGAACTTCTTTCCCACCAAGGAATGTTGAAATGGGACATTGGGGCAGGATCCAGACATTGAGACAGATAATGGCAGCTGCATAAATTTGTGTTTTACCATGGGAACTCTGGCTCAGGAAGCTAGCATTATATGTAATAAATGCCTTCATCAGGTAAACACCCACAGATCCTCAGATCACAGCAGAAGGACAGATACAAAATATTAGCTAATATGATTAAAGGGTTAAACAGTACCTGGTGTACAAGAAGAGAGGTTTTGGTGTTTCACCAGGAGAGCAGTGAGGGAGATGCTGAGGTGGCTAGAGGTCAGGTTAGGCGAATGAGGTTGGGAGCTGGGGTCCCCACGTGGAGCCCACGAGAGCAGACATAATCCTTGTATAGAAGTCAGGGCTACTGCCTGCTGAAGGAAGTAGAAACTTCTAATTTTTACTCTTCTGCAAAAGCTGACTCAAGAGCAATATGAGGGAGTGGGCCACCTTGAGTATGACCCACTCCATGGATAATAACTGAGAAACACACAGGACATGCAGCTGGAAGGGCCTTGGGAGGCAGCCAAGACAGAAAGAGAAGGCTCCTGAACAAAATTCTCATTGCAGTACAAAGGCTGTAGCTGGGAACGCTTCACAGCTTCCAGTAACTGTGTGCCACCAGCAAACCGTAGCTCAGCTGCAGGGCTGATGAGAGAAAAGTGCGGAAGAGAGGTTGCCTAAGTGATTAGCTGTCCAAGTCTAAAGCAAGCTGATGGGTAAATTATTAACATGTTGCTCTTTTAAGCATCCAACAATAGCTCTCCATAAATCAAGTCATCACCTCCAAATATTATCATATATTATCCTGAGTTCCTCCCTGGCTCCAACAAACCTAATTTCTACTCATAAATTTCACATTTGTCATCTTTTGGAGATTATTCTGCCAAATCACCCACCCCATTCAGGATTCTTCAGTGTGACTTCCAGACAGCGCCTGCGTGTATACTCCCGACATTCCATGCCTGCCTGTCTCATTCCTGTGCCACTTTCACAGTCAGCACGACCTCCCTCTACTGGCACAATACAGTCCCTGTAACCACTGTCCGCCTTTGTGAACCGTATGCCTTCATATATCAGAGCACACTGATTCAAACCACTCATGAGTCCCTCTCCTTAGGTAAAGCAAGCTGCCATGTGCCCTTAACCTCTCAGTCGTCCAGAGCAGATTCTCCAGTTTATCATGTGTCCTTTGAATTGTACTTCCCAGAACTCCAAAGACAGTATCTACCAAAAATAAATTTATACTCTTTACTTAGTAATTTGTAAATTTGTTTCCGGAGTTAAATTAATTGGCTGGACGTGCATTTGTACTTCAAAAGGCATCTGATTTCATGTACACTTGAACTGGTGCACATTCTTAACTAACTGTCCACTAACTTACGTTTCCAGAAGCAGTGATGGGCAGCGAGAGTCTCTGCAGCAGGATAGGGTTGCTCTTTGCTGGTCCCAGCCACGGAAGGTTTGTTTCCTACCATAATTTTCCCTGCTGACCAAACTTCGTCAGCCTCTTGCAGATCCTGAGAGATGTTTTTTGGCTCTCTTGGGCAAAGAAGGAGCTTGAAGCCCAGAGGAGCAGTCACTGTTCCTCAGGACTGTTGGCTTACTCTGTTCCCAAGGGAAATGGTACGTGTAGTCCGGCCAGCAGATGGCAGTGTTGTGACATCTTCTCTTGGCAGTGCAGCCCTGTATCTCTCAGCCCCCGAGACTGGGATTCCTCTGGTTCTCACAGTGTGGGACAGAGAAATGGAATGCCAAGTGGGGAGTGCTGAGCAGGGAGCCCCATTCCTTACCTCTCCCAGTTGACCAGCTCCATCCCATGCTTTTTAAAGTAGAGAACTGGGAGCAAAACAAATAATGGATTCATCTTCTTTGCTTTGCTTCTTTACTCTTGGCCATCCCTCTGAGAATCAAAGGGTTTCCAGACACAGTTCAGAAACCCCAGGGAGAGGTGTGTTTGGGAGTGGTGGGGAAGACAGGCTTCCTATAAACTGAGCTCTCTAAGTAGTGAGGCTTGCTAGGAAAAATAAAAAATCAGCCATGAGCAGATGAGATATTTCTTATCCTCAAAGGCAGGGGATGAAGAAAGATAGTTCTTTTTTCAAGAAGCAGGTCATAGGCTTTTTCGGCAATCTCTTGATTGCACAAGTGTATACTTTTAAATAATTTTAATATATAGTTTAATTTAAGATATATGTATTGTTTGGCTTCACTTTCTCATCATATAAGACTAATTTATGAAGAAAAGAGGGACTAATACACCCATAATCCTACCACCCAAAGGAAATAGTGTTAATCTTTTGGCAAACTACCCTTTAGTAGTTTCCATTAGTTACATCATTAATAGTTACTTTAGATACATTGCTTTTACTTTTTTAAAGTTTGTGAAAAAATATTCAAACTATCTTTTCCAATCACATAATACGTTGCCAAGGTGAAATACCTTAATTAACATATCAAATATTGGACATATTGCTATTTTAATTAAAGCTAAAAGGTCTACAAGGATGATATTCATGCACAGAATGCACTTTTGAGTGTATTAAACAAGGCCAAAGTTTTATGGCCATTGCCTTATTCCAAATTCTGGTCATAGTTCTCAAAACACCGACTAATTTTAATAAATATCTGTTAAAGAAATCACAACACATCAGGAGATGGTTTTACTTTGTATGTAAAAGCATTGTATAGTCTAGATTAAACTAACTCATTTGCCAAGTGCTACATCAGGAATACATTCACATTTCTTTCTTTACAGAAGTTTACATAATAAAAGATACACATAAAGGAAATTAAGCATATAACTGACAAACAGTGTTACATATCACTTATTTATTGAGGGAAGAATAGGTATAATTAAACCATACTTCTAACCCACCTCAACAGCACTTTCCACCTTCCTTCTGTACCTGGTGATAATTATTTCTAATGTGTTTTCTTATATTTTTACCAGGTCACTTCCTTTTATTCTGACTTCAACAATATTTTAACACAACGTGGTGCATCTAATGTATTGATTTTATCCTATTTCCACTGTGTCATTTTATGGGAATTCCAGATATTACCAGTATTTGAAGACTCTTTAATTTTAGCCATCTTGATTATTTAGTACAATTTATTTTCATGGTTTTAATTTGCATTTGCTCCATGACTAACAGTGTTGAGCACATTTTCTTTTGACACCTTTTATCTTAGTTTGTGAAACATCCATTCTTAGTTTGTGACTTTTGATACCTTTATATCTTAGTTTGTGAAACGTCTGTTCAAATCCTTTGCCCATTTTCTCGTTGTGTTGTTTATCTTCTATGCGTGTATATATGTGTGTATGTGTGTGTGTGTGAGTACATATACATATACAAATGTGTATATTATATATAAATAATATAATACTATATATATGTGTGTGTATATATACACACATATATATATATAAATCACAACACATTAGGAGATCGTTTTACTCTGAATGTAAAAGCACTGTATATACACTAAACTAATTCATTTGACCCAGCTTTTATACCTAGGTATTTACCCAAGAGAAGTGAAAGCACAGGGCCACACACTGATTTGTAAATTAATGTTCATAACAACTTTATTTGTCACTATCCCAAAAGGAAAGAAAAAATATCCATGAATAAATGAATGGATAAACATATTGTGGTTTATCCATTAAATGTAATTATTTAGAAACAAAGGAGCGAACTATTGATGAATGAATCTCAAAATAATTATGGCAAGGGAAAGAAAAACAAAAAATACAATTACATACTGTGTAATTGCTTTTACATAAATTCTAGAAAACTGAAACTGATCTTTAATGATACCAAGTACAATAAAGTTTAAAAAATGTGCAGTACTCCCTACTTCACCTATAACTAAAAACCAATTCTAAATGGATCTTATACCCACTTAGATTTCACAAATATTAATTAAAAAATAGCACAGGCAATTCTGTAAAAAAACAAAGGTCTCTCATAGAAAAGAGTATCCAAATCCATAAATATACAAAAATTTGATACCATCTGACTAGTTATCAGAAAAATACCAACAAAATCATAAAGTGCTATTATTATATATGTGCTATGTAGCTAAAATGACCAAGGACTGTACCAAATATTACTAAAGATGTCAAGCAAGGGAGATTCTATTATTCTATTTGTGCATTTAATTGATGCAAGTATTTCAGAGTTCTAACTTAGAAATTCACATGTTTCTCTCTGTCTACTTCATTCTTTAGAAATCATCTTAGTTTTCAGTCTTGAAAGTTGATTGAAAAAAATTAAACCTGATTTCTAATGATGCAGCATCCTGAGAGAAGTTAAATGTGTGTGGGCAGAGGAAGAAGAGAAGAACGATCTAAAGTCCCGTATGAGTCGGTTTCTCATAAACCAGTTTTGTGTTTGTTTCATACTGGATTTCAGGATTACATAATGATTCATTCAAGTCACCATCTTCATTTACCTTATTAATTTAGAATAAACTCCTTAGAATACTGATTTCCTGTACAGTGATGTGCACATTACTCTCAAGCCTCTGGACTGTTGTTTTTTTTTATGTCATTGATAACAAAGGAGTATTCTGAGTTGTTCATTAGTCTATGTTACTTTTACTGAGGTTCTAAGAAGTCCCAGGCACTTTCCTATGTATTGTTGATACAAGTTGTAAATAAAACATGGGTCTCGTACTCAAGATACTTGCAGTAGGCAATTGCTAAATGCAGTGGAATATATTTTTATATGTGCTTCATTCTGGAACTTCAACCTCCAAATTTGGGCAAACCACAAATTGCGTAAAATTATTAAGCTGTATACCTCTGGAAGGATGTTTTGTATTTAAGTACTGACTACATTTTTGTTTTCAAAAAAATTTTTTATTTGTGAATGCATCTAATTTTTCTATTATTGTTTTCTTAAGCATTCTTTCCTATGCAAATTCATCACTGTTTATAGTCTGTAGGGTGCATCATGTATTATTGTGTTATTGACATAATATTACTGATTAGGTATTATTTTTGTATTCACTGGTATTTCAGAGAGTGTAGACAAAAATAAGTGACTATAAATTTTTCAAAATATAAATTCATAAGCAGACAATAAAAAATGATATATATAGCCAGAACTATGGCTACTGGATGGATTAGAAGTTTGAGAATATTGATGAGGCCCTTGAAAATTACCTAGCACTCTGCTGTTTTCTAAAATTTTGTTCCTATGTAGGTCTAAGTGTTGCTAGGGAGAAACTTCTAGGTTTAAATGGACAGGACAAAATCAGAAGATTAGTGGAAATAATTTGAAGTCTCAGCATAGGAGAGTTTTATTCTTACATGAGTAGCCAACTAAAAGTCTTAATGACCTCATGAATGTCCTGCAGTTATGACCATATGAAATTTAAAGATTTTTTTTTAGACACAGATTTTTGTGAAAGACAAAAATTTCACCATATTCATGTTGCTCCTTTGATCCACCTAAAAACTCTGTAGAAAGAGCCATTAATGATCAAGACAATTTTTTGGAGAAAAATATTTTCAGGACATGGTCACGAATTTGTTTGGTCTTCACTCCATACACAATAGGGTTGAGAAAAGGGGGGACTAACAGGTAAAGGTCTGATAAGAGGATGTGGACATAAGGTGGTATGTGAGAACCAAACCTGTGTGTGAAAAAAGAGAAGAAGGCAAGGAGGTAGAACTGCAGGAAGACACAGATGTGGGCAATGCATGTATTAAAGGCCTTGAGTCGTGCCTCCTTCTGGGGCAGTTGGAAGACAGTGATAAAGATGTGAACATAGGACAAGGTGATAAAGATTATGTCAAAGCCTAAGACGGTGAAGGCAACAAACAAGCCATAGGTCTTGTTGATCCGGATGTCTTCAGTGGCCAGCTTCACAATGGCCATGTGCTCACAGTAAGAGTGGGAGACCAGTGTAGTTCTGTACAGTTTAAGATGACACTTGATAAGCACCAGACATGGTGCTACAAGAATGGCAGCCCTGAGTGTCACCCCAACTCCAATGTGAGTCAAGAGCTGATGGGAGAAGATGGTGGCATGTCTTAAGGGGTCACGGATGGCCACATAGCGATCTAGGGCCATTGCCAGTAGGACACCTGATTCGATTGCCTGGAATGAATGCACAAGCCACATCTGCAGAAGGCAGGCTGTAAAAGAAATCTCTGACAAATTAAACCAGAAGATGCCTAGCATTTTGGGAAGAATACAGGTGCTGAGTGCAATGTCTGTGGCCCCCAGCATGGCCAAAAAAATGTACATGGGTTTATGGAGGCTGCTTTCGTATTTGATTATAACTAGAATTAGAGAATTCCCAATCACAGCAATGAAGTACATGACACAGAATGGAATCCCGATCCAACACTGCATGGACTCCAGGCCTGGAATCCCCATGAGTGTCAGCACAGATGGCATGAAGACAGAGCCGTTGAGTATGGACATGGCGATTTGATCACTAGGATCAGGTAGTGGCATTGTTGCATCTTCTATTCCCTGTCAAATTCATGAATTAAAAATAAGAAGAATTAATTTTTACTTAAATAAACTTTAGTTATGAGTACACCATCTTATGTTTTCTTCATTTATTAATTGAAATATGTTTGACATATAACATATTGTAAGTTTAATGTACACATGTTGGTTTGAGATGCTGATAAATTACAATGAGATTGCTATTGTAGTGTTAGCTAGTATCTCTATCAAATCACAGAATTATCTTTTCTTTCCTGTGGTGGAAATAATGAAGATATGGTCTTTTAGTAAGCTTGATAATTACAATACCATATTACTGTCTATAATCACTATATTGTAAATTAGATATCCAGCATTTATTTATCTACTAGTTGAAAATTTCTACCCCTAAAAGATGTCTCCTCATGCCGCAACATTTCAGCCCCTGAAACCACAATTTTATCTCTGTTTTTATGGATTAAGCTTTTTAAAGATTCTACATATAAATTATATCATAGAGTATTTGTCTGTCTCTGAGTAAACCCCACATTTATTGCAGCATTATTCACAATAGCCAACATATGGAAAAAGCCTTAGTTCACACCGATGGATGAATAAAGAACATGTAGCATATATATACAAGGGAACAGTACCTATCTTTCTGTTTCACTTCAACTAATGCTGTCTAATTATCTGTCTCTCTTCACAAAGTTATTAAAAACCAACCATCAGTTACTATATTTCTACATGCCTTAAACATTTTCAATGAACAAAATTAAATGGATTGAATAGCTTCTTTCTAAGCCGTGACTTCTGGACACAAAGATTCTCTTTATCCTGTGCACTATGCATTACCTGTAGTGTGTGTGTGTGTGTGTGTGTGTGTGTGTGTGTGTGTGTGTGTGTGTGAACTGTCATATAAAATTGGGGGGAAAATTTAATACAAAGATGTTTTAAGAATTATACTCTGTGTAGCTGATACAATAGATCGACTGCGTTGATAAACATTTCTACTGCTCGTAATCAGAAGGCAAGTTTAGCCAGAATATTTTTCAGTTTTACAGCTCACTGCTTGTCTTATTAGGTTATTCTCCTCTCAGTGTAATCTGTCTCCAATAGACTCAGCATGTTTTCTACCTAATGTTTTAAAGTTTCAGTGTTTTTCTTTGCCCAGACATGCATCATGCTACTTTTTATACTTATTTGGTGTGAAATAAACAATTTTCAATTTATGGCTGTGCTCCTTGGCAAACCACATCAGAATTTGTTCTGACTATGCCTATTATTTGCGGATCTCTTGCATTTAGTTCAAGTGCCAATCTACAGCATCTGCTCTTCTGTCTCCCCATAAATAGTTAAACCACTAAGTCTGAACAGTCATTTATTCTTGATTATCTGTTATAACCTCTCTTGAAAGATGTTTTCTTATACTCTGAGCATCTTCTACTACTAAAAATACACTTTATGTAGAGACAAATTTTTTCACTTCACATTGTACACATCATCTTCTTTGCCTCTGCCCTGAGTGGTCACTCCAACACATAAGACTAAACCCCCAGGTTCTCCTGTGAGTGGCTTCATCTACCATTCTCAAATCCCGCTGGGTTTTACTGACTGATGGTTCCTTACAACCGGTATTTATGTCTTCTTCAGGAAAATATTTCCAGTCCAGAATATGTAAAATATTCATTTAAAATTTCCCTTATTTTCCTTTGGTAATTTTAAGACTCAATTACTGAAATCATTTCAGCAAAGTATAAAACAGATAAAGACAGCGAGGAGAACTTAAAAAGTCAGACTAGGAAGCTAGAAAATCACACAGTCACGCCCATTATGCTTCAGGATTTTTCCTCTAAAAAATTTAGATTGTCTCTAAACCACATTACCTAGAACAGACTTCTGTATTATAGGACCATTTTCAACCTAATTCTTTTTAAATTTATTGAACTTACTGAACTCTTAAAACTTATTGAACTCTGAGCAAGGTATTCCTTTCTGACACCCCTAGTTCAGGAACTACCCCTTTAGCAAATATACAATATGCGAGACTAGATCTTCCTCAAATTAAAAAGTAACATTACTATCCACAAATTGGAAGCTTATGTGCTAATTATTTGTTACAATTCATAATTATTAAGTATTCCCTTGTTCCAAGAACTTGCTGAAAGAACTGGAAAACAAGTTAAATACATGTATCCTATCATTATGAAGTATCTATATTGTACTGACGGTTGAGAATTCAAAACCAGTATTTATCATTTATCAAATGAGTATTATATCACTCATGTTCTTATGCTTTTTAAACACTTTCAGATTATATGACTTCCCTTAACTTATGGTAATGACATCATTAGACTATTATATTAATGAAAAACTAAGTCTGTTATTAGTAAATCTACTTGGATACAAATTGCAAGACATAATGACCAAAAGAACAAAAATATTTGTCTCCTCTGATATTTTATAATTATAATTCAGTAAGGTTTACGAGATACATACAGGTGTGTATAACCTAATCACATCAGGTTGTGCAAAAACACATGACATATTTTACTGTTTGTTCCTATGAGATTCTGATGGAAATAATTCCTTTATTGCCTTCTTATTTCACCAAATAGGTATAATATATACATTACATATGTGTTTATTTTGTGCTATGCATCTGACATAAGACCACATTCACAGCATGATTAACATCTGTATGCTGCCTGACTCTCTTTGTGACTTGGCTCAAAACTGTATGTTCTTGCCTATATCAGGAATACTAATTTGGAAGATTTAAACTAGTCACATAAGTAATTGTGGGCCCAGAGACTCCTTAGAGGGTGGCACACAAACTGTAGCCCTGCAGAACTACATGTGTGAGTGATCAGGAAGGAGATGGGAAAGAAAAGGAAGCAACTAAAGAAACTAGCAGACAGAGGACCGAGGAAAGCCCGCCTTCAGTCGCTAACGAACATGCATGGTGTGAAGAACGTAGCTACCTTTCCTCCTTACATTTTCACAGTTCCACATCACAAGGTCTGAAATTCTATAGCCAGGTTTCTCAATCTCAGCATAACAGGCATCCTGGGCCAGATGACCATTGTGTTATGGGTAATTATCTACATTGTAAGAGGCCTACATTATCTCTGACTCCTCTATCAATTAGTGCCAGGTGTTCTCTCTTGCCATGGCAATCAGAAATGTTTCTTCAACTGGCCCTAGGTATGTGAGGTAAATCACATCACTTCTGATTGCTAACCCTGTTTCAGAATCTTACTTTAGGAGATTAAGTGGTCTTTAATTGAATAAGAATTAATGTTTCAAAACATATGTAGTCTTACAATCCCAGGGAACAGACTGGAGATTACAGTGGTATTGGTTGAGTGTGGGAGGTGAAATAGGTGAAGAAGAAAACTATTAGTAAGAAAGTTTGATATTTTCATCTGGATAAGGGTGACATGAGGGTATACAAAAGTCAAAATTCATCAAGCTGTATATTAATATTTGTGTACTTTATTGTATATACATCAATTTAAAAATTAATGTATATATTCTTTTAATCAAAATGGCAGAATAAATTAGCTATTAAGCTGAGTCATCCTTTAGTAGGAATCAGGCAGATAAGGGGATGGAGAAGGGTATTCCTGGAAATACTTCATACAAAAATCACAGGAGCATTAAACATAGGGTAAGGTAGCAAATGAATAAATAGTTTGCATATATGCATTATTTCATAAGCAGAAATGATGTTTCAGAGGCTTAAAAAAAGGGAGAATATCAGAAGTGAAGAAAGCATTTTAAACCAAATAATTTTAAATTTTTAGGTGGAAGAGCAAGTCTTTTCTCTTTAAAAATCCAGTTTTCTAGCAGGTGATAACTGGCTTCAAAGGCTTGAAAGCTATGTGCCAGAAGATTGGGTTGGAAGGATATTTGTGACCAAGCAGGGGTATTATGAAGACCGTGACAAGACTGGAGGAATAACAAGGAAGCAAAATTTGTGAGACTTGCTACCTTGAAATAGGAGAAATGGAGGGAACCAAGCTTAAAGGTGTTTTTGGGATGAGAGAAACAACACTAATGACAAAAGACAAGAAGAAAGCAACTTTGTGTGCACAGATATGTATATGTTTAGAGGAGGGAGGCAAGATATCTTAAACCCATGCAATTCATGGGCCGGGGAGACGATCTTGGATCTCATGTGCAGCACAAACCCCGAACCATTCGTGTTACTGAGAACTCCAGGTCTCATTCAGGCTGATTCCCAGAATTGAAACAGAATCCAGGGATTTAGGGGTCTAAATCCACACTCCCTACAATCCCGGAATTCCTTTTCTTCTATAAAGTCTCTGACTTTTGTTCTCTGCCTCAAGACATCCAGCGCAGAGACCTGGCTCTGTGTCTGAGATAGGTTGCCCTGTGGCAGGACACCTCCAAAGGCCCCACAGGGCTTCTTTATATTGACTTGATACTGACTGCCTCCGTTTTCCTTTCTCAGAGAAGTCCTAATTCTACCTTTCAAAGATACACAACAGTGATGTGCTGAGGTGGTTAACTGAACAGAATCTGAAGTCAAGAGAGTTTGAATCTCGAACATCACTGCTGAGCGCTGCATGTTTTTCACCCAGTTATAAACTTCTCATTGTCTCAATATTTTTATTGCTAAAATACTGTTAATAGATGGAATTTCAGCAGGGTAACTGTCAATATTATGAGATATAATCCATTTAAAATATTTAGAAGGAAATAGAAAATTATTTTTCTCTTAATAAATGTCACCTATTAGTCAATAAAAGCTGATGATTTGCTTTGCATGAATGACTTCACATATTTGATGGGAATTTCACCCAAATGAGCTTTTCCCTGAATGACTTAAAGGGCATGATTTGCTGTGAAACTTTCCAAGTCTAAAAGTGTAATTTCCTGACCTTTTACCAATAAGCTTTCCAGTCATTCATCAGACCATATCATTCTCTAAGGTCCACCTATTTGTCAGCCTCCCAGTAAAACATGTCACTTGTGTCATTAACTGACCCAATAATACTCGGAATAGTATTAGACAAACTCTACCTATAGTTTGAGAATTCAAATACTGTAAGATTTTTGTGCCTTTTTACCATCCTGGTATCATATTGGAAATGATGGGTTTGTGTTCCCTTTGAAATCAATCCTCCATTTCCCCACCCTCAGTGCAGAATCTCAGCCCAAAGACTTACCAGGGGTCAACCATGGTAATACAAGTGGATGCCCTGGAACAGAAATATTTTTAAGGTATCATATAGTGAAGGGAATATGTTTTGTACTGTAGGACTCCCCCTGGGGAATGCTATTCACCACTCACTGTTGAGCTGTATGGTTCATCTGGGACAAGAGTATATAAAACAGGGACAATATCGTTCAGAACTTAGAACACTTACTGTCTAACAGTAGCTCTGCATCTAAAACAATTCTCAAACTGGGGTTTCTCTTTGGGATTGGGAACCAAAACGACCCTCCTTTTAAGTATTCCTAAGGGAAAACAGAGCTCCAAGACAACACAAAACAAGTCAATGGCAGTTATTTACAAAACTACACAGTTAATAAATGTAAATAAAAACATTGAGATATTCAGACTAATCACTGTAGACATGCTAACAGGAAATTAATAGGAATATTTCTGTAATTAGAGTCAAAGAAATACTGATTTCTTATTAATGTCCTCAAAGGGTGCTGACTTGGGAAAGCTCACCTCAGAGCCACAATAACCTACCACTTTCTGAGCCTTCCTCATATGAACTTTGGTGCACAACGCTAACCTCTGTCCAAACCAGCTCACACCAAATGTGCCAGTGGTGCTAGTAATTTAATGAAATAAGTGATACTCATTTTCAAATATTTGTGGCCTGGTACTACATCTACATTGACTTTCCAGCTGAGAACTATTACTCAGGGCCAGTATTTACTTAGTTGAAAGAATGTTTATACTTTCTTTACGCAAGGGAAATGTGTTTGATGTCAAGAAGAGGTCGGGAAAGACTCTCATTCTGTGCGATCTCAGGGAAAGCTTCACAACACATACCCCTGCCCGAGAGACAGGACAGCCTTACATGGAGTGAGACTGTTTGTGTCCTGTGTCACTGGGTCTGGCCCTATTTAATAGCCTTCTTCATTTGGCATGGAAAGACTGTCTGACTACATGTTGTCATTAAGCTGCCATAACAGTATATTCATCCTGCAGTAACCAATGGTACAGGTTTTGGGGTCTTACATGTTGGAATCAGCTCATGCTGGCATAGAAGAGCTGGTTGTGCGCCTCTAGTCCTAGCTCTGCACTCAGTGACTTCGTATCAGTAGATTGAATTCAGACACAGCTGGAGTATCCACACAGGAAAATTAAAGAAAAAAAAAAAAAATATATATATATATATATATATATATATATATATATATATATATATATCACATGGCCAAACACCCAACAAAATAACCACAGATGTAACAAAATGAAATTAAATATTTCCAGGAAAAACAAGTTCAATGCTTTTCACCTAAGAGGTTAGCAGTTTCTGAGACCCGCATGCTACTCTTCACGAGGACGTGACTGGCCATACAGCCCTGTGGAACAACTCCCAAGACGCTTGTGGAGACATGCAAACAAATGTTTGAACCATGGGAATTTATAATGCTTTGAATGTTGCAGGCACAATTATTCATAGATATTGTTTGGTTAAAAGTTCCTTAGATCTGCGGGGTAGTATATATATATATATATATATTTTTTTGTAGATAATTATTTTTTATTAAAGGGTAGTTGACACACAGTATTACATTACATTAGTTTCAGGTGTACAACATAGTGATTCAACATTTATATACATGATAATTTTAGGTACCAGCTATCAACATACCAAGTTGTTACAATATTTTGACTACATTCCTTATGCTATACATTACATCCTGGATACTTATTTATTTTACAATTTGAAGTGGGTACTTTTTTGTTTGTTTATTTGTTTGTTTGTTTGTGAGGGCATCTCTCATATTTACTGATCAAATGGTTAACAACAATAAAATTCTGTATAGGGGAGTCAATGCTCAATGCACAATCATTAATCCACCCCAAGCCTAATTTTCGTCAGTCTCCAACCTTCTGAGGCATAACAAACAAGTTCTTAACATGGAGAACAAATTCTTACATAGTGAATAAGTTACATAGTGAACATTACAAGGGCAGTCATCACAGAAACTTTCGGATTTACTCATGCGTTATGAACTATAAACAGTCAGTTCAAATATGAATACTCATTTGATTTTTATCCTTGATTTATATGTGAATACCACATTTCCCTCTTTATTATTATTATTTTTAATAAAATGCTGTACTGGTAGATAGATACAAGATAAAGGTAGAAAACATAGTTTACTGTTGTAAGAGAGCAAATGTAGATGATCAGGTGTGTGCCTGTAGACTATGTGTTAATCCAAGCTAGACAAGAGCAATAAAACATCCACATATGCAGAAGATTTCTCTCAGAACAGGGGGGGTGAGGTTCTAAGCCTCACCTCTGTTGATCCCCAATTTCTCACCTGATGACCCCCGTGCTACTGTGCCTGTCTTAGGTTGTTCCTCCCTTGAGGAATCTTACCCGTCTCTGGCTAACCAGTCATCTTCCGGGGCCATACAGGGAAATGTAGAGTTGGTAATTGAGAGAGAAGCCTTATTGTTTGAAACGGTTAGCTTTTTACTTCTTTGCATATTTATGAACTGTAGCTTTTATGCCCAGCATTTGTCTTGAGGTATCTTTACCACTTGGAAGAATTATGATACTCGATAAATTTGCTATGAGGCACGAATTCTATTTAAGGGTTGTAATTAGGAAGGAAGAAGAAAAGCTATAGAAGTAGCAGCCAGAAGAAAACATGGGAAGATTGATAATTTATTTGACATATCTTCTTGTAGAGTAACTTCAGCATGTATAGGTTTTAAGCTACTACTTAAATTGCGCACACACATTAACATAATAGGAGCATAGTTACATAACCAAAGCATACCTGTAATTACCAGCCATCTCCAGTGAAACCAAGAAAACAAGTTAGGCACCTTAGGCATTTGTGAAAACTTATCTATGATATGGTGGATATTGTCCAACTGAACTTGAACAGTCTGAGAGAAATCAGACAAATTAAAACAACCCATTCCTGGGGAATGTTCACATCCCTTATGTTCTTTTAACAGTAAATAGTCTGTAGTTGTAAGATTTTGGAGAGCTACAATTTGCACTTGTCCTAATTCTTGATTGAGTTCCAACAGTATAGATCCAGTCAAATTTGTTGTTTTACTGTATGCACAGGCCAGCTTAGATATCTCCTTCCTCATTCCCATGGCAAGTACAGGAAATTGTGGGATGAGTGCATCTACAGCTGTAGCAGTGCGTGGATCTCTGTTGGGGTTTTTTGATGATTATCTTCTGGCATGAGTCTTCCAGAGAGTGCTGATGTTGGAAGCTGTTTTTCATATCATATCTTAGTTCATTTTCGGGGTAGCCCAATTAGGCTTTGATCCTCTGTATAAACACAAACAGACCCTTTGCCTACACTTTTATATGCCCTTTATACACATGTGTAGAACTCATTGGAGGTTACCACACAGGAACTGCCATTTTTTTTTTTTTTGGTATCACTAATCTACACTTACATGATGAATATTATGTTTGCTAGGCTATCCCCTATACCAGGTCATCCCTATAAACCCTTTTACAGTCACTGTCCATCAGCATAGCAAAATGTTGAAGAATCACTACTTGCCTTCTCTGTGTTGTACAGCCCTCCCGTTTCTCCCACCCCCCCATGCATGCTAATCTTACTACCTCCCTACTTATCCCCACCCTTATCCCTCCCTACACACCCATCCTCCCCAGTCCCTTTCCCTTTGGTACCTGTTAGAACATTCTTGAGTTCTGTGATTCTGTTGCTGTTTTGTTCCTTCAGTTTTTCCTTTGTTCTTATATTCCACAGATGAGTGAAATCATTTGGTATTTCTCTTTCTCCGCTTGGCTTGTTTCACTGAGCATAATACCCTCCAGCTCCATCCATGTTGCTGCAAATGGTTGGATCTGCCCTTTTCTTCTGGCTGAGTAGTATTCCATTGTGTATATGTACCACATCTTCTTTATCCATTAATCTATCGATGGACATTTAGGTTGCTTCCAATTCTTGGCTATTGTAAATAGTGCTGCGATAAACATACGGGTGCACTGATCTTTCTCATACTTGATTGCTGCATTCTTAGGGTAAATTCCTAGGAGTGCAATTCCTGGGTCAAATGGTAAGTCTGTTTTGAGCATTTTGATGTACCTCCACACTGCTTTCCACAATGGTTGAACTAACTTACATTCCCACCAGCAGTGTAGGAGGGTTCCCCTTTCTCCACAGCCTCGCCATCATTTGTTGTTGTTCGTCTTTTGAATGGCAGCCATCCTTACTGGTGTGAGGTGATACCTCATTGTAGTTTTAATTTGCATTTCTCTGATAATTAGCAGTGTGGAGCATCTTTTCATGTGTCTGTTGGCCATCTGTATTTCTTTTTTGGAGAACTGTCTGTTCAGTTCCTCTGCCCATTTTTTAATTGGGTTATTTGTTTTTTGATTGTGGAGGCGTATGAGCTCTTTATATATTCTGGACGTCAAGTCTTTATCGGATGTGTCATTTTCAAATATATTCTCCCATACTGTAGGGTTCCTTTTTGTTCTATTGATGGTGTCTTTTGCTGTGCAGAAGCTTTTCAGCTTTATATAGTCCCACTTATTCATTTTTGCTGTTGTTTTCCTTGCCCGGGGAGATATGTTCAAGAAGAGGTCACTCATGTTTATGTCTAAGAGGTTTTTGCCTATGTTTTATTCAAGAGTTTGATGGTTTCATGAATTACATTCAGGTCTTCGGTCAATTTTGAGTTTACTTTTGTATATGGGGTTAGACAATGGTCCAGTTTCATTCTCCTACATGTAGCTGTCAAGTTTTGCCAGCTCCAACTGTTGAAGAGACTGTCATTTCGCCATTGTATGTCCATGGCTCCTTTATCAAATATTAATTCACCATACATGTCTGGGTTAATGTCTGGATTCTCTAGTCTGTTCCATTGGTCTGTGGCTCTGTTCCTGTGCCAGTACCAAATTGTCTTGATTACTATGGCTTTATAGTAGAGCTTGAAGTTGGGGAGTGAGATCCCCCCTACTTTATTCTTCTTTCTCAGGATTTCTTTGGCTATTAGGGGTCTTTGGTGTTTCCATATGAATTTTTGAATTATTTGTTCCAGTTCATTGAAGAATGTTGCTGGTAGTTTCATAGGGATTGCATCAAATCTGTATATTGCTTTGGGCAGGATGGCCGTTTTGACGATATTAATTCTTCCTATCCACGAGCATGGGATGAGTTTCCATCTGTTAGTGTCCCCTTTAATTTCTCTTAAGAGTGACTTGTAGTTTTCAGAGTATAAGTCTTTCACTTCTTTGGTTAGGTTTTTTCCTAGGTATTTTTTTTTGATGCAATTGTGAATGGAGTTGTTTTCCTGATTTCTCTTTCTGTTGGTTCATTGTTAGTGTATAGGAAAGCCACAGATTTCTGTGTGTTGATTTTGTATTCTGCAACTTTGCTGTATTCCGATATCAGTTCTAGTAGTTTTGGGGTGTAATCTTTAGGGTTTTTTATGTACAGTATCATGTCATCTGCAAATAGTGACAGTTTAACTTCTTCTTTACCAATCTGGATTCCTTGTATTTTTTTGTTTTGTCTGATTGTCATGGCTAGGACATCCAGTACTATGTTAAATAACAGTGGGGAGAGTGGGCATCCCTGTCTAGTTCCCGATCTCAGAGGAAATGTTTTCAGCTTCTCACTGTTCAATATAATGTTGGCTGTGGGTTTATCATAGATGGCCTTGATTGTTTGAGGTACTTGCTCTCTATTCCCATTTTGCTGAGAGTTTTTATCATGAACGGATGTTGAACTTTGTCAAAAGCTTTTTCAGCATCTATGGAGATGATCATGTGGTTTTTGTCTTTCTTTTTGTTGATGTGCTGGATGATGTTGATGGTCTTTCGAATGTTGTACCATCCTTGCATCTCTGGGATGAATCCCACTTGGTCATGGTGAATGATCCTTTTGATGTATTTTTGAACTTGGTTTGTTAATATTTTCTTGAGTGTTTTTGCATATACGTTCATCAGGGATACTGGTCTGCAGTTTTCTTTTTTGGTGGGGTGTTTGCCTGGTTTTGATATTAAGGTGATGTTAGCTTCATAGAATGAGTTTGGGAGTATCCCCTCCTCATCTATTTCTTGGAAAACTTTAAGGAGAATGGGTATTATGTCTTCCATGTATGTCTGATAAAATTTCCGAAGTAAATCCATCTGGCCCGGGGCTTTTGTTCTTTGGTAGTTTTTTGATTATCGCTTCAATTTCGTTGCTGGTAATTGGTCTGTTTAGATTTTGTGTTTCTTTCTGGTCAGTCTTGGAAGGTTGTATTTTTCTAGGAAGTTCTCCATTCCTCCTAGGTTTCCCAGCTTGTTAGCATATAAGTTTTAATAGTATTCTCTAATAATTCTTTGTATTTCTGTGGGGTCCGTCGTGATTTTTCCTTTCTCATCTCTGATACTGTTGATTTGTGTTGACTCTCTTTTCTTCTAAATAAGTCTGGGTAGAGGCTTATCTGTTTTGTTTATTTTCTCGAAGAACCAGCTCTTGGTTTCATTGATTTTTGCTATTGTTTTATTCTTCTCAATTTTATTTATTTCTTCACTGATCTTTATTATGTCCCTCCTTCTGCTGAGCTTAGGCCTCATTTGATCTTCTTTTTCAAATTTCGATAATTGTGACATTAGACCATTCATTTGGGATTGTTCTTCCTTTTTTAAATATGCCTGGATTGCTATATACTTTCCTCTTAAGACTGCTTTTGCTGTGTCCCACAGAAGTTGCGGATTAGTGTTGTTGTTGTCATTTGTTTCCATATATTGCTGGATCTCCATTTTGATTTGGTCATTGATCCATTGATTATTTAGGAGCGTGTTGTTAAGCCTCCATGTGTTTCTGAGCCTCTTTGCTTTCTTTGTACAGTTTATTTCTACTTTTATTCCTTTGTTGTCTGAAAAGTTGGTTGGTAGAATTAAAATCTTTTGGAATTTTCTGAGGCTCTTTTTGTGGCCTAGTATGTGGTCTATTCTGGAGAATGTTCCATGTGCACTTGAGAAGAATGTATATCCTGTTGCTTTTGGATGTAGAGTTCTATAGAAGTCTATTAGGTCCATCTGCTCTACTGTGTTGTTCAGTGCTTCTGTGTCCTTAATTGTTTTCTACCTGGTGGATCTATCCTTTGGGGTGAGTGGTGTGTTGAAGTCTCCTAGAATGAATACACTGCAGTCTATTTCCCCCTTTAGTTCTGTTAGTATTTGTTTCACATATGCTGGTGCTCCTGTGTTGGGTGCATACATATTTAGAATGGTTATATCCTCTTGTTGGACTGAGCCCTTTATCATTATGTAGTGTCCTTCTTTATCTCTTGTTACTTTCTTTGTTTTGAAGTCTCTTTTGTCTGATATTAGTCCTGCAACCCCTGCTTTCTTCTTGCTGTTGTTTGCTTGAAATATGTTTTTCCATCCCTTGACTTTTAGTCTGTACCTGTCTTTGGGTTTGAGGTAAGTTTCTTGTAAGCAGCATATAGATGGATCTTGCTTTTTTATCCATTCTATTACACTATGTCTTTTGATTGGTGCATTCAGCCCATTAACATTTAGGGTGTCTATTGAAAGATATGTACTTACAGCCATTGCAAGCTTTAAATTTGTGGTTACCAAAGGTTCAAGGTTAGCCTCTTTAGTATCTTACTGCCTAACTTAGCTCACTTATTGAGCTGATATATACTCTGTCTGGAGATTCTTTTCTTCTCTCCCTTCTTATTCCTCCTCCTTGATTCTTCATATGTTGGGTGTTTTGTGCTGTGCTCTTTCTAGGATTGCTCCCATCTAGAGCAGTCCCTGTAAGATGTTCTGTAGAGGTGTTTTGTGGGAAGCAAATTCCCTCAGCTTTTGTTTGTCTGGGAATTGTTTAATCCCACCATCATATTTGAATGATAGTCGTGCTCGATACAGTATCCTTGGTTCAAGGCCCTTCTGTTTCATTGTATTAAATATATCATGCCATTCTCTTCTGGCCTGTAGGGTTTCTCTCGAGAAGTCTGATGTTAGCCTGATGGGTTTTCCTTTATAGGTGACCTTTTTCTCTCTAGCTGCCTTTAAAACTCTCTTTGTCCTTGATCTTTGCCATTTTAATTATTATGTGTCTTTTTGTTGTCCTCCTTGGATCTTTTCTGTTGGGGTTTCTGTGTATTTCCATGGTCTGTTCTATTATTTCCTCTCCTAGTTTGGGGAAGTTTTCACCAATTTTTTCTTCTAAGATAGTTTCCATCTCTTTTACTCTCTCTTCTTCTTCTGGTACCCCTATAATATGGATATTGTTCCTTTTGGATTGGTTACACAGTTCTCTTAATATTGTTTCATTCCTGGAGTTCCTTTTATCTCTCTCTATGTCAGCTTCTATGCGTTCCTGTTCTCTGGTTTCAATTCCATCAATGGCCTCTTGCATCCTATCCATTCTGCTTATAAACCCTTCCAGAGTTTGTTTCATTTCTGTAATCTCCTTTCTGGCATTTGTGGTCTCCCTCCGGACTTCATCCCATGTCTCTTGCATATTTCTCTGCATCTCTGTCAGCATGTTTATGATTTTTATTTTGAATTCTTTGTCAGGAAGACTGGTTAGGTCTGTCTCCTTCTCTGGTGTTGTCTCTGTGATCTTTGTCTGCCTGTAGCTTTGCCTTTTCATGGTGATAGGAATAGTCTGCAGAACTGGGACGAGTGACGGCTGGAAGAACTTCCCTTCTTGTTGGTTTGTGGCCTTCCTCTCCTGGGAGAACAGCGACCTCTAGTGGCTTGTTCTGCGCAGCTGCGCGCAGACAGGGTTTCTGCTTCCTGCCCGGCTGCTATGGAGTTTATCTCCGCTGTTCCTGTGGGCGTGGCCTGGTTCAGGCTGCTGCTCCAAAGTGGTGGAGTTGGTTGGAGGGGGAGCGGCTGGGAGGCTATTTATTTCTGTAAGGGGCCTCCCTGCTCCATGCAGCCCAGGGGTTAAGGTTCCCCCTAGATCCCCACATTCCCTTCCTCTGGATTAAGTGTCCCGCCCTGCCCCTTTAAGACTTCCAAAAAGCACCCGCCAAAACAAAACAACGACCACAGAAAAAAAAAAAAAGTGACCGCTCGTTTCTCTTTATTCTCTGGCACCAGCCTCAGGCATCTGCTCACCGGTCTTGCTGCCCTGTTTCCCTAGTATTGGGGTCCCTATCCCTTCAAGACTTCCAAAAAGCACTCGCCAAAATAAAACAGAAAAAAAAAAAAATTGTCACTCGCTTTTCTGGTGTCCTCCGGCACTAGGCCTCCGGTGCCCGCTCACTGTTCTTGCTGCCCTGTTTCCCTAGTATCCAGGGCCCCCCACGCATGCACTGTGTCTGTGCTCTGTCCCGGATGGCTGGGGCTGGGTGTCCCGCAGTCCTAGGCTCCGTCTCCCTCCTGCTCTGCGTATTCATCTCCCACTGGGAGCTCGGGGGAGGGGTGCTCGACTCCCGCCAGGCTTGGGCTTGTATCTTACACCCTTTGCAAGGCACTGGGTTCTCTCAGGTGGGGATGTGGTCTGGATATTGTCCTGTGTCCACTGGTCTTTATTCTAGGAAGAGTTGTCTTTGTTATATTTTCATAGATATATGTGGTTTTGGTAGGAGATTTCCGCTGCTCTACTCACGCCACCATCTTGGCTCCGCCGGTAGTATATATTTTACAAACACTGGGACTTCTTATTGGTGGCAAGTATAGTTTATTTGAACTCCTAACACTAAATAGAAAAATATTGCATCCATAAACAGTTTAATCTACTTGAGGAACAGTCAGCCTTTTCATTCTACTTAGGTCTTAACTACCGGATGATACCCACCTCATTATGGAGGGCTCTGTGCTTTGCATAGTCCTATTAAACTAGGTTTCAACTTGGCTGGGTCATGGTGCACAGTTATTTGGTCTAACATTACTCTGCACTTTTTCTGTATGGGTGTTTGGATGGATATGTGTGTGTGTGTGTGTGTGTGTGTGTGTGTGTGTGTGTATGATTGTGTGGGTGGGTGTGTATACATAAATCCTGTAGATCCTATTGGTTCTCTTTCTTTATGGAATCCTGACTAATACAGGTTCTAACAGTTTCAGAAAATATTCACAGATGTGGAACATGGAAGAAAAAATATCATGCATATTTTTAATAGTGTTTAAATATAAGGAAACAGCTTAGAATGAAATTCAAGTGGTTCTGATAACTAAATCCCAAATAAAGCTGATGTACACAGCAACTGAGGGTGATATAGAGGCCAGGCCAGCATTCCCACACTGGAGTAGAGACTCTGCCCAGAGGGTCAGCACAAAATGCTTACAGCCTGTGGGCAGTTTCTGCAAAGAAGAAGAAGAGGGCCAATGTGCCAGATGTTGCAAGTCGGTCTTCCCAAACTTCTTTACATAAGAGGCTGCAAAATGCCAAAGCGGTCAAGGCAGTGTTGCTCCTGCCCTGAATGCCAACCCCAGGAGGGAGCAGAATTATCTCCTCTCCTGATGGGCCAGAACTCTCCATTTTAAAAGGTCTTTCTCTTCTGAAATCACTACTACTAGGAAATAAGTCCTGACTAATAAAGCCCTGGAAAGTATTAGTTTAATGTTTATTTTTCAGATTGTAATCTCAAGAAGAAAAATATGAGCACACTAGAAAAACTGTCAAAGGAGACCATAAAGTACTTCATAGAAAAGATAGACAAATGGAAAACAGCAAGAGTGTTAAATGCTGATTATAAAGAGATCATATCTCATTGATCAAAGTTTCAAAGTTCAAAAATGCCAGTCATAAGCAGTGTTGTTGAAACTTCAGGCAAACAAGTTATTTTGCTTATGCCTTACATAAATTTCTTTGTTGAAACTGATGCAATCTCCTTGAAGGTGAATTTGTGATTTCTAGAAATAATCCAAATTACATTTTACAAAACGTGGTTCTTTTTTCATGCAATTTCAAGTTCAAGAAGTTATTCTATCATCTTCCTGGCACAAGTGAGCCAGACGCTAGAGTATCCTGGTTGTCCTCCTGTCTTCACAATGACCTACCTGTCTTTCCTCTTCTTTCCCATTTTCAGGTCTCAGTTTGGAACTTGTCATGATGGATTGAAGACCACAATAACTGGACAACCTGGACTCTAGACCAGATATTTTATGGGGTATTAACAATGGAATATGGTTGGAATATTTTGTAGACTCTCACTCTGCCTCATATTGATTTTATATCTTTTCAGGATGACTGTGAGAACTAGTCACTCTTGGGCATACCTCAAACTTCTCCAAATAAACTTAGAATTAGAGAGGACTATCCAAAACTGCTCTGCTGCCAGTTTCTGTATTGGCCACTAGAGAAGAATGTTTAGGCAGATATACTTTGGTGATCAATTTGTTGATAAGGAAAATCTAACATACACACACACACACACACACACACATGCAAAACACTCCTTTCTTATGGAGAAAAACTCTCTGATGAAACATAATAGCTTCATAATAAAGTTTAACAACTTTGCACAGTGTCCATAGCCATTTCAGAAACATAAATTTTTTATGTTTTGTTTGGGGCTTTCTATTTGGATAAGAATATAGTAAGGATACATATCCTCTGACTTAACTTTTTTAATGATTAACATGATCAAGAAATAGAACGTCAGTCACTTACTTTCATTGAGAACCTGGAACAGTGAGTCTTAGATGCATTTAAATTCAGTGAGCGATGCATATTTATGACTCTTAAGGAGAATTCTTAGAGGACGAAGGTGAACCAGATTCCAAAACATAAAGGACAAAAGGAGATGACAGATGTTCACCATACTGCACTGTATGTGTTTCTCATTCTCATTATCAGCTGGGGCCACAACACCAGGAATACACAGTTATTATGGAGAGTGAATGTTTGAAAACTACCTTTCATCCTGGAAGCTTCAAAAGACAATTGTATAGAAAGCACAATCATCATAAATGACATAATTTTGGGTTTTTTGTTTTGTTCTGTTTTGTTCTGAGAGATTGTTACTGCTTTTCAAAGAGGGAACATGAAAGTGTCAGTCACAGAGTATTTTATGAGCAGAACATTTTTATCACATGAACTCGTATCTGCTTGGTCTTTGCACCATAGACAAGTGGATTGAGGAATGGCGGGACCAGCAAGTAGAAGGTAGAAAACAGGATATGGATATAGGGGGGAATATAAGAACCAAACCTGTGTGTGAAGAAGGAGAAGAAGGCCAGGAGGTAGAACTGGAGGAAGATACAGATGTGAGGGACGCAAGTACTGAATGCTTTCAACCGAGCCTCCTTCTGGGGTAAATGAAAAACAGTGATAAATATCTGTATATAGGACAATGTGATGAATGTGAGGTCAAAGCCTGCTACAGTGAAGGCCACAAACAAGCCATAGATTTTGTTGATGTGGACATTTTCTGCAGCCAGTTTCACAATGGCCATGTGCTCACAATAAGAATGGGAGACGACTGTTGTAAGATAAAACTGAAACCGGCACTTTATCAGCACCATGCATGGGGCCACAAGAATGGCTGCCCTGAGTGTTACTACAGCTCCTGTTTGGGTGACTAGCTGGTGGGTGAAGATGGCAGCATGCCTTAGTGGATAACAGATGGCCACATAACGGTCCAGGGCCATGGCCACCAGCATGCCTGACTCTATGCCCTGAAATGTGTGGATGAGCCACATTTGAAGCAAGCACGAATCAAAATAAATCTCTGGCACGTGAAACCAGAAGATGCCAAGCATCTTAGGCACAATGCTGGTGGCAAGCGCAATGTCTGTGACTCCCAACATTCCAAGGAAAATGTACATGGGTTCGTGGAGGCTGCGCTCTGATTTGATGATGATGAGAAGCAAGGAATTTCCGATCATGGCAATGAGGTACATGGCACAGAATGGGATGCCAATCCAGCCCTGCACAGACTCTAGGCCTGGGATCCCAATCAGGGTGAGCACAGGAGGCATGAAGACAGTCATGTTGGAAATGGTCATCACGTCCCTGGCAACCCGGAAGCAAACAAAGTAAGGTCATGAGTGGCACTGTTTCACTACTTCATATTTTCATAGAGAGACTTCAAGGTGATTCTGTTTTATTTCTGTAGAACTCTAAGGTCATATACATCTCGTTCATATGATTGATTGGAAAGGAAAGTTCCATAGGGACACATCACTGTTTTCAGTGTAGGCACCACAAACACTGTTCACAGCAAGATGTTATGTGTATGTCAGGCGACTGCATTAGAAGCTGTCTAATCACATGGGGAAGAAAATAACCTGCTGGTCTGTTATTTCCTCTGGACCTATGGACAAAATCATTGGCCCTGTTTATTGGGCCTGGAAATTGCACTTTAACCAGAGTTTCATGAATCTCTCCAGATCTCACCTCCCAGCTACTCCTCCACCGCTCTGCTGTGCTCAGTGGTCTGTGAGTCAGGAACTGTCAGTTTGGACCAGCAAATTCTCAGACACTGACCAGCTTATTAGTGTAAGATCCATATGAAAGAGAATAAAAACAGTTGACACCCAACAGCATAATATATTTATGTATCTATCTATCTATATCATCTGTACCTAGTAAGAATGACTGTCCTTTCAAAGGAAACTGAAGGAGGGGCTCTAGAAAAGATCCTTCATCTACATGTACTTGTGATGAGTCTGCTCAACATTCTCTGATACTTTTTACATTTGTAATAAAACTGTATTCACTTTGTCTGTATTATGACAACTGAAATGCTAAACATAACTTGTAGGTTTAGATTAGGGGTAATTCTGTATTGCACCTCACAGCATTCCTGAGGGGGAGGAGCCTCTGGGGTCATAGAAAGGAGCAGAGCATTATGGAGGGGCTACAGAATTCGTCCTAGATGACTACAGGATATAGGACAGTGGGTAAGTTGGTAAGTAAGCTGTAATGGATGCAGGCTACTTTGATTTAAACTATTCAGAGCTACATGCACATGATATTGGTGAATAAGGGTTCCTAAATTCTTAATGAGTGTAGACAATCTGGAAAGTTTGTATTATTCTGTGAGCTCAGGCAAAATAAATTAATAGGAAATAAAGAAGTGATTAAATATTTTCAGAAGAGAGTTTACTAAAAGGAATCAAATATATGACTAGAATCAGGGGACAGGGGACAGTCTTTGGGATTACAGAATAGACCCAGCAGAAGGCTCTGGCGCCACTGGGTCAATGCCCTCTCAATTCACTGATGGCATAACTTTTTGTCAACTTGGAATTATTATGCCTTATCGAAAACTGTTCTTTCATTAAAATCATTACTTTTATAATAGTATATATTTTGAACAAGAAATTACCAAGTCACACATTAGAGAAATGTTTGTGATTCTATGAGAAACACACTTACATTGTATCATTGTATCATTGTTTTCTAGATTCTCCAATGAAGTTGCTTTATAACAACCAAGTCCAGAAACAGCTGATCCAGTACCGAATGTCACCAAATGCACCAGTAAAGCAGGACCAGCTGTGGCTCAGGAGGCCAGACCTCCAATGAAGAAATCAGTCAGTGGGACGATTCCAGTACAGGAAGGTTTTATCAGCTGGCATGTCAGAGCATGGACACATCAATCAAAGAAGTCCTTGATGTCCACAGGTCTGCTCCTCGATTCTTAATTCTATGCACCCAAATGCATAGACCACTGATTTTTTTCTATAGTGATAATGTTGTTCTTCTTCAAAAATAATCAGTATAAGAACAGGAACATTTAAATAACAGTCACATCGTCTGCCTGGTTCAAAGGAATGAGTTGACGGGGGGCAGAGAGCAGTTGGCAGCTGGGAGAGAACATGAGTGAGCACAGGGCTGGCAGGATGGCGGGACAGCATTGACAAGCTGGTAATGAAAATTATGGGGATAAATTTTTGAGTCGTGAGCCCTCCATGCTACCACCAGACACCTGAAGAGTATTTCAGGCCTCTGTGTCCCTATCACTCATTCCCTACCTGTCACTCCTCAACTCTGTTCTCCTCCTCGGAGTCCAGGCTCATAACTTTTGGTTTGTGTTCTGCGATACTGCTTCCTGCTCTCTACACACTTTTTACCAGGACCCAGGCAATGGCAGGGACTCCGGTCATGTGGTGCTGGAAACACCTGCACACGGTGGGCATCTCTGGGACAGCCTTTGATGCCTTCTGCTGTCTGTAGGAAATGAACACTCTCCCTCCTTGTAAACCTCTTTCAGATCAAGTTGGTGTGTGCATCCCACGTGAAACTCACAGCAAGGTCTATATTATTCCAGAGACCGCCTCATTTTATTGAGGTTGCATTGGAGAAGAATGCTGCTAGGCACCACTTTTCATGTCCCCAGTGGATTTGTGAAGGGAGAGGAATTATGACCCTGGTGACAGATCTCCCATCACCAGCCCTAACCTTGGGGACTCAGCAAATGGTGATAAGGCCCCCATGGGTCGTGTGCCTCTAACATCTCTGCAAACATTTGTACAGATGCACAGGTCTCCTTGCTCTCATCTTCTCTCTCTTCTCACAGGATAACTGTAGATTAAGTAACATACACAAGTTTTCTCTTACAAATTGAGTTCCTTTTCTGTTGTCCTCTACTGCAAAAAATCTAAACGTCTCTTAATGTAGGCATGGACAATACCAGTGAATTTCAATTAAATAAATACCCTGGTGACCCTTCCTTCTCTGAGTCATTTGTGGAAAGAAAAATCTATCTACACTTCTCCTTTGTCATACATGTACAAGTCATTCTGCTGCAGTCTTATTTTTCAGATTATTTACTGAATTAATTTCCAAAAATTTTGATTTCTCAGATTTACCTAATCCATTTAAAACACACTTGAAAAGCACATCCAGTTATGATGAACATTTGCAATTCCTATCTTACTGAGCTCTGAGCCAGTCGACCATGTGACCAATTTTTCACCCCCTCTCCATTCATACCTTCTTCCTTCACTTTTTTTTCCACCCTTACTTTTAAAAGCAGTTGTTATACATCACATGAAGAAAGAAATTCTGCCATGTACACTGATGGAAATAAAAAAGGAAATGGTATATGCCTTCTTATTTCAGGAAATATGGGGAATGGAGTAATACATCTTTCATCAAGAGATCAAATGATAAATTCAAAGACAGACCGAGGCACCAAACACCTTTCTCCTTCACCATTTTAACCTGGTTTCTAGCCCTCCTTGTATGTAACTAACCTTGGGAGGTACTTGAGGCAATGTTGAGACTTTGTCAAATTTAAGAAGAATTCTTTCAGTGGGAAGGAGATGGGGCATTCACAGTGGATTTCAGAGAGAGTAAGAGGGAAGGATGAAAAAGCTCTAAACTCCCTTTCCAGAATTTCTCTTCTGAAAGAGGGGGAAACAGTGGTGCCGAGTTGTGTTGAATGGAATTGACTCAGAGTTCAGCCTGGCATGTGAGCTTATATTCAGCTTATTCTTGACTTACCAACAAACGATTTAGCCCTGTTCTTTTACCTTTTTGATTCCCTCTTCTTCTCTTCTACTGATTGTATTTAAATCCTCTAAGACACCACATGCTAAAATTATGCTTTTGATCTTCATTTGGTAAATGTAGGTATAGAAAAACTAAAGTATGTATAGAGCCAGAAATATGTAGTATATTTAGAAATATTTAGGAATATCTATAAACCTATGTGTGAAAGATTCAAGGTTACTTCACTTATTTGCATATAAAGGTACAGAAGGGACCTAAGTGCATGAAGAGTCTCAGTACCATTAGTCATTAGAGAATGTAAAGTAAAATCACAATGTAACTACACACCAACTACAATAGATGAAAGCTAAAGACTAGCTTGGCAATGATTTTTGATAATGGGGAACATCTACAACTCTCATATACTGCTGTTAGAATGCATAGAATGCATACCCACTTTGGAAGGCAGTTTGAAGTTTGTTTTAAAATTTAATCTATCTCCACATCTTCACCAACATTTGTTAATTCTTGTCTTCTCAGTAAGTGCCATTTTGACAGGTGTGAAATGGGATCTAATTGTAGTTTTGATTTTCATTTCCCTAATGATTAGTGTAGCCACTATGGAAAGGAGTATGGATGTGCCTTGAATAATTAAAAATAGAACCATTTTGTGATCCAGCAATCCTATTCGTGGGAATGTACCTGAAGAAAATGAAAACACTGATTTGAAAAAATGCATACATCCCTATGTTCATTACAGCATTCTTTATAGTAGTCAGGATATGAAACAATCTAAGTGTCCTTCAGTAGATGAGTGGATAGAGAAGAGGTGGTACATATATACAACAGAGTATTATTCAGCCATAAAAAACAATACAATCTTGCCCTTTGCAGCAACGTGATTGTACATAGTGGGTCTTATACCTAGTAAAATAAGTCACGCAAAGACAAATTCTGTATAATTTCACTTATATTGGAATATAAAAAGCAAAAAGAAATGAACACACAAAGCAAAATGCAAACAGATTCTTAGAGAACAAAGTGATGGTTGCCAGAAGGGAGAAGGGCGAGGTGATGGGCGAAAGAGTGAAGGGGATTAAGAGGTAAAAAGATCCATTATGACATAAATAGGTCATGGGGATATAAACTGAAGCACAGGGACTATAATCAATAATATAGTAAACCTTGTGTTTTGACAGATAAAAATTAGATATCATGGTGATCACTTTATAATGTATATGAATAACAAATGACTATGTTGTACAATGTAAACTAATAAAATATTGTATGTCAATTATACCTCAACTTAAAAAGTTAACCGTAAAGCATAGCATACGACAAAGCATTCCCTCTCCTAGTACTTAACCAAGAAAAATAAAAGACTCATTTTTGTAATACTTATTGCCCTGTATTTTAGGATTTTATTTCTTGGCTGTTTTTTGTTTTTAAATCCAGCTTTTCAGGTTTGGATGATATGCATAATATTGGCATCAATTTCTCTCTGTGCAATTGATAGCTCCCCATCCTGCAACAAAGTCCAATGAACTTTTTAAATTAAAGTACCATTGAGATATAATCTTATGAACCTTTCACATGAACAGCATTGTGGTTTCAACATTTAACCATATTATCAAGTCCTCACTGCCCACTCCCCATTGTAGTCACTATTTATCAGCATGGTGAGATGATACAGGGTGACTACTTCTCTTCTACGTGCTGTACTGCCTTTGGTGTGACCTACCTATACTGTGAATGTGAATTATATTGCCCCTTAACCCCTTCCCCCACCCTCCCTACCCACCTTCCCCAGGCCCTTCTCTTTGGAAGCCACTATTCCCTTCTCAGACACTGTGAGTTTGCTCCTATTTTGTTTCTTCAGTTTTGCTTTATTGTTATACTCCACAAATGAATGAAATCATTTGATCCTTGTCTTTCTCTGCCTGGCTTATTTCACTGAGCATAACACCCTCTAACCCCATGCATAGTGTTGCAAATGGTAGGATTTGTTTTCTTCTTATGGTTGAATAATATTCCACTGTGCATATGTACCACCACTTCTTCGTCCATTCATCTACTGATGGACACTTATGTTGTTTCCATATCTTGGCTATTGTAAATAGTACAGCAATAAACATAGGGGTGCTTATGTGTTTGTGAATCAGGGGTCCTGTTTTCTTCACATAAATTCCTAGGAGTGGGATTCCTGTGTCAAATGATATTTCTATTTTTAGTTTCTGAGGAACTTCCATATTTCTTTCCACAATGGTGGAACTAATTTACATTCTCACCAACAGTGTAGCAGGGTATCCCTTTCACAGCATTCTCGCAAGCATTTGTTGTTTCTTGCCTTTTGGGCGTTGGCCATCCTAACTGTTGTGAGGTGATGTTTCTTTGGGGTTTTAATTTGCATTTCCCTGAGGAGTAGCAATGTGAAACATCTTTTCATGTGCTTGTTGGCCATTTGAATTTCTTCTTAGAAAAAGCCTGTGTTCAGGTCCTCTTCCCATTTTTTAATCAAGTTATTTGTTTTCAGGATGTTGAGGTACGTGAGTTCTTTATATATTTTGGGTGTTAACTCCTAATAGGATAAGTCACTTTTGAATATATTCTCCCATAATGTAGGATGTCTTTTTGTTCTGCTGATGGTGTCCTTTGCTGTACCCAAGGTTTTTAGCTTAAAGTAATCCCATTTGTTCATTTTTCATTTTGATTTCCTTTCCTGAGGAGATATATTCAGAAAAAAGCTTTCCGTGTTTATGTCCAAGATATTGGCCTATGTTTTTTTCTATTAGCTTTATGGTTTCGTGACTTACATTCAGATTTTTTATCCATTTTCAGTTTACTTTTGTGTATGGGGTTAGACAATAACACAGTGTCATTCTCTTACATGTAGCTGTCCAGTTTTGCTAACACCAGTTGCTGATGAGGCTGTCTTTTTCCCATTGTGTATGCAAGGCTCCCTTATCAGATATTAATTGACAATATATGTATGGGTTTATATCTGGGCTCTCTATTCTGTTCCACTCATCTATGGCTCTGTTCTTGTGCCAGTACCAAATTGTCTTGATTACTACAGCTTTGTAGTAGAGCTTGAAGTCGGGGAGCATAATCCCCCCAGCTTTATTCATCCTTCTCAGGATTGCTTTGTCTATTCAGGGTCTTTGTTGGTTCCATATGAATTTTAGAACTATTTGTTCAAGTTCATTGAAGAACACAGTTGGTATTTTTATTGGGATTGCATTGATTCTGTAAATTTCTTTAGGATGGATGGCCACTTTGATAATATTAATTCTTCCTATCCATGAGCACGGGATGTATTTCCATTTATTGGTGTCTCCTTTAGTCTCTCTCATCAGTGTCTTGTAATTTTCAGAGTGTAGGTCTTTCACCACCTTAGTTAGGTTTATTCCTAGGTATTTTATTCTTTTTGATGCAATTATAAATGGAGTTGTTTTCCACATTTCTCTTTCTGCTAGTTCATCATTAGTATATAGAAATGCAACAGATTTATGAGTATTAATTTTGTATCCTGCAAATTTGCTGAATTTAGATATTAGTTTAGTCATTTTTTCATGGATTCCTTAGGGTTTTCTATGTACAAATCATGTCATCTGCAAACAGTGACTGTTTAACTTCTTCCTCACCAACCTGGATGCCTTTTATTTGTTTGTGTTGTCTGATTGCCATGGCTATGAACTCCAGTAATATGGTGAATAAAAGCAGTGAAGTCCAATGAGTTTTTGAAGTATTTTTTTCTCTTTCCTGTTAGAAAATGATGTAGTCCTTGTATTGATGCACAGAAATGAGAGACTGGGACTATTTAATGGTTATGCTTACACTTTCCCATGGATATTGGAGATAAAATAAGGATAGCAAGAATTATGGCTTGAAATAGCACATCGTATTCCAAGTTCTGTCTTGCTAAGCTGTACTGTGGTGACAGGATGCAAGACCGATGTAAACCTGTGTTCATCATCACACAGTTTTCCATTATTTTTGGTTCCTTTTTTTCTCATTCTCTTCTTTACATCTATAAATTTGTGACCTTTTAGCTTCTTCTGTGTAGGTGAATGTGAATAGAACTGATGTGTCACTTCCAGGTGGGAGCATTAGAATTCTGGCATTTATTCTCCATATTCTTTTCTTCATTTGTGGTATCTATTCTAAGAGCTTCATGTTGAAATGGTAAGCAGCTCTGATATTTACTCTGGGGTTATTCAAATATTATATGATTAAAATTTTTGAGTTCAACTTCTTCTTCCTTATGACCCTCTGAATGGAAAATGTGTAAATAATGCTATTTTGAGAAATAATGCTTATAGAAATTTTAATAAAATTGTAATGTGTATTTCTTCTCATATTCCTTAGTTTAGTATATATTTATCATTAATTATATCATTTACTGTATACATCATGAGCATACAGATAAATCAATTATGTGATTTATGCAAAGGAAGCAGTTGCACAATGAAAAAAATTGAGTGTAATATGCTGTCTGCTGTGAAATCTTTTCAGAGGTGCATAGAAAAGAAACGGAAATGGCCAATATTCTTTAATTAAAGGGCATGCCTAACTAAATTCTGAAACCTAAAGAGCATTTAGGGTAGCCAATGGTATGCATGCTTAATTTCTGTAGAAAATGCAATTTATACACCCTGAAAGCAAATAACATGTAATATATGTAGATAACAGATCAGTTTTTAAATTTCAAATGCTAAAGAATAGGAGCAGTCATAATAATCAGGATTATTTAAGGGACAATCACTCTAGGACTTGGTCATTGAATAGGAGTGCAGTATAGGCCAACATCAGAAACAGATGATGGTCTTTCTGGATTGATTGAGTGGGTGATTAATTTCACCCTTTTATGAATAGAGAATATTTTCAAAACCAGTTGCTTGAAAAATTTTTATCTTGATAAAGTTTTGAATGTACAGACTTTTTTTATTAAAGTATCATTGATATACAAGCTTATGTTGGTTTCCAATATACATCATAGTGGTTCAACAGTTACCTATATTATTAAATTTGCAAGAATAGTTCAAGAAATCCAATTATGACATTTGCCCAGGTTCATAAATTATGTATATTTTGATTGATAGATCTCAATGGACAGCTAGCTAAATAGGTGATTTTTTTGTACTTTTTGTGAGGAAGTTGAAGACCTGGTACCACTTACTCCTTAAAAAAAATTCATATATTTACCTGGAAAAAGACATTGTATTGCATTATTTTAATATTATAATCAACATCAAAACATTTAGCATAATGCTGTAAACTAATCTACAGTCCATATTCAAAGGTAGACAACTTCCGTAGACACAAATTTTCTTGCCCAGCATCCAGTCCAGGATCAAACAATGCATTTAATATCTATGTTTTTTCTCTGAGAAAGTAGTTACCTACTTTTTCAAAGCTTTTTATTGAATTCTAACATACATACAAACATCATATGTTGCACAATTTAAGTAATTTTGCTAGGTGGACATGAACATGTAGACATACAAACAAGTATATGATTGATAGTATATTATTACTTGGACCTAGAATCACCCTCTTTTCCCATCCTCCTTCAGTCATCACTTCCTCAAGGAAAACAACTATCCTGACTTTTTTATTAGTTTGGTAAAACAATATTTGCCCATTTCTTGTGGGTAATCCAATTTATTGGTATACAATTTTTTATCATAGTTTCTTAAGATTCGTTGTATTTATGTGGTATTCATTGTAATGTCTCCTCTTTCATTTCTGACTTATTTATTTCAATCTTCTGTCTCTTTCTTGGTTTAGTTAAAGTTTTGTCAACTCTTAACTTCTTTCAACTTATTCTTTAAAAAAATTCTTTTGTTGATTTTTTTCTGTTAGTTTTCTATTCTTTGTTATATTTATTGCTGCTCTAACCTTATTTCATTTCTCCTGCTAATTTGGGCTTAGTTTGTTATTCTTTTATTAGCCTATTGGTACAAAGTTGGATTACTTATTTAATAACTTTTAAATTATTTAATGGCATTTATTCCTAAAATTTCTGTCTTAGTAATAATTTATTGTGTCCCATAGTTTTTGTAGTGATGTATTTTAATTTCCTTAGTCTCAAGATTTTGCATTTACTCTTTTGATTTTTTTATTAGATTCAGAACTTACCAGAAGTTCAAGACAATGTTGTTTAATTTCCCCATACCTGTGAATATTCTGGTTTTTCTTCTGCTATTGATTTCTGCTTTCATCATATTTTAATCAAAAAAATTTACTGAGTATTATCTCATTATTTTTACTATTAAAGACTTGTTATGTGACTGTACATGTGATCTAACCTGGAAAATGATGCATAAGGACTAGAGAAAAGTGTGTATTCTGACGCTGTGTGATGGGATGTTCTGTTTATGTCTGTTAAGGGCATGTGGTCTGTACTGTTCAAGTTTCCTATTGATTTTCTTTCCGTATGTCCTATCCATTGTTGAAAGTGGGGTAATGAACATTCCTACAGTATTTGTATTGCTGTCTCTCCTTTCACTTGTATTGTTTACTTCATATATTTGAGTTCTCTGATATTGAAAATGAGACTTAACCAGAGTCACACATATGTATTGGGTTAGCAATTTAAGAATATTGATGTGTGACATGGTCCTTGGATGTTTCCTGGAATCAAGTGTTTTTTTCCAAGGTTTGTTTCTGGATAGGCCTAAGCATGGCCAGAGAGGACCCTGTATATTTAAGCAAACAAAACAAAACAAGAATAATGGAAACAATCTGAGATTTCAGCATAAGAGAATTTTGTTCTTTATATAAGTGACAAACAAAAGTTATTAAGCATTGCATGGTTTGTTAAAGTCCTACTACGATTCTGAGCATCTGAGATTTAAAGATCTTTTTTTCAGGTACAGATACTTGGAGAAGATACAACGTTTCGCCATATTCATGTTGCTCCTTGATCCACCTAAAAACTCTGTAGAAAGCACCACTAATGATCAAGATGATTTTTTGGAGAAAAATATTTCCAGGACATGGTCACGAATTTGTTTGGTCTTCACTCCATACACAATAGGGTTGAGAAACGGGGGGACTAACAGGTAAAGGTCTGATAAGAGGATGTGGACATAAGGTGGTATGTGAGAACCAAACCTGTGTGTGAAGAAAGAGAAGAAGGCAAGGAGGTAGAACTGCAGGAAGACACAGATGTGGGCAATGCATGTATTAAAGGCCTTGAGTCGTGCCTCCTTCTGGGGCAGTTGGAAGACAGTGATAAAGATATGAACATAGGACAAGGTGATAAAGATTATGTCAAAGCCTAAGACGGTGAAGGCAACAAACAGGCCATAGATCTTGTTGATCCGGATGTCTTCAGTGGCCAGCTTCACAATGGCCATGTGCTCACAGTAAGAGTGGGAGACCAGTGTAGTTCTGTACAGTTTAAGATGACATTTGACAAGCACAATAGATGGTGCTACAAGAATGGCAGCCCTGAGTGTCACTCCTACTCCGAGGTGAGTCAAGAGCTTTTGGGAGAAGATGGTGGCATGTCTCAGGGGGTCATGGATGGCCACATAGCGATCTAGGGCCATTGCCAGTAGGACACCTGATTCGATTGCCTGGAATGAATGCACAAGCCACATCTGCAGAAGGCAGGCTGTAAAAGAAATCTCTGACAAATTAAACCAGAAGATGCCTAGCATTTTGGGAAGAATACAGGTGCTGAGTGCAATGTCTGTGGCCCCCAGCATGGCCAAAAAAATGTACATGGGTTTATGGAGGCTGCTTTCGTATTTGATTATAACTAGAATTAGAGAATTCCCAATCACAGCAATGAAGTACATGACACAGAATGGAATCCCGATCCAACACTGCACGGACTCCAGGCCTGGAATCCCCATGAGTGTCAGCACAGACGGCATGAAGACAGAGCCATTGAGTATGGACATGGCGATTTGATCCCTAGGAGCAGGTAGTGGCATTGTTGAATCTTCTATGTCCTGTCAAACTTCATGAATTAAAATTAAGAAGAATTAATTTTTACTTAAATATACTTTATTATGTGTATACCATCTTATGCTTTCTTCATTTATTAATTGAAATATGTTTGACATATAACATATCATAAGTTTAATGTACACATGTTGGTTTGAGATGCTAATAAATTACAATGAGATTGCCATTGTAGTGTTAGCTGGTACCTCTATCAAATCACAGAATTTTCTTTCTTGTGGTTGAAATAATGAAGATCTGGTCTTTTAGTAACTTGATAATTACAGTACCATATTACTGTCTATAATCACTATATTGTACATTAGATCTCCAGCATTTATTTATCTACTAGTTGAAAGTTTCTATCCCTCATATCTCAACATTTCAGCCCCAGAAACCACAATTTTATCTCTGTTTTTATGGGTTCAGCTTTTTAAAGATCCTACATATAAATTATATCATAGAGTATTTGTCTGTTTCTCTGAGTAAACCCCCATTACTGCAGTATTATTCACAGTAGGCAAGATATGGAAACAGCCTTAGTTCACACTGGTGAATGAATAGATAAAGAACACGAGGCAAATATATACAAGGGAACAGCAGCCATCTTTCTGTTTCACTTCAACTAGTCCTCTCTAATTATCTATCTCTCTTCACAAAGTCATTAAAAAGCCAACCATCATTTTCTATATTTCTACATGCCTTATACATTTTCAATGAACAAAATTGAATGGATTGAATAGCTTCTTTCTAAGCCATGACTTCCGGATACACAGATTCTCTTTGTCCAGTGCACTATGCTTACCTGTAGAGTGTGTGTGTGTGTATGTGTGTGTGTGTGCGTGTGTGCATGTGTGTGTGTGTGTGAACTTTTGTACAAAATTGGGGGGAAAATTTAATACAAACATGTTTTAAGAATTAGACTCTGCATAGCTGATACAAAAGATCCACCGGGTTGATAGACAATTCTTCTGCTCATAATCAGAAGACAAGTTTGGCCAGAATATTTTTTAGTATTACAGCTCACCGCTTCTCTTATTAGGTTAGTCTCCTCTCCGTGTAATCTGTCTCCAATAAACTCAGCATGTTTTCTACTTAATGTTTCAAACTTTCAGAGTTTTTCTGTGCCCAGCCATACATTATGCTACTTTTCATACTTATTTGGTGTGAAATAAGTAATTTTCAATTCATGGCTGTGCTCCTTGGCAAAACACATTAGAATTCATTCTGACTATGCCTATTATTTATTGAACTTACTGAACTCTTAAAACTTACTGAACTCTGAACAAGGCGTTCCTTTCTGACACCCCTAGTTCAGGAACTACCCCTTTAGCAAATATACATTATGCGAGACTAGATCTTCCTCAAATTAAAAAGTAACATTACTATCCACAAAATAGAAGTTTATGTGCTAATTATTTGTTACAATTCATAATTATTAAGTATTCTCTTGTTCCAAGAACTTGTTGAAAGAACTGGAGAACAAGTTAAATACATGTATCCTATCATTATGAAGTATCTATATTGTCTTGATGGTTGAGAATTCAAACCAGTATGTATCATTTATCAAATGAGTATTATATCACTCATGTTCTTATGCTCTTTAAACACTTTCAGATTATATGACTTCCCTTAACTTATGGTAATGACATCATTAGACTATTATATTAATGAAAAACTAAGACAGTTATTAGTAAATCTACTTGGATACAAATTGCATGACATAATGACCCAAAAGAACAAAAAATATTTGTGTCCTCTGATATTTTATAATTATAATTCAGTAAGGTTTACGAGATACATACTGGTGTGTATTACCTAATCGCATCAGGTTGTGCAAAAACACACGACATATTTTACTGTTTGTTCCTATTGAGATTCTGATGGAAATAATTCCTTTATTGCTTTCTTATTTCACCAAATAGGTATAATATATACATTACATATGTGTTTATTTTGTGCAATGCATCTGACATAAGACCACATTCACAGCATGATTAATATCTGTATGCTGCCTGACTCTCTTTGTGACTTGGCTCAAAACTGTATGCTCTTGCCTATATCAGGAATACTAATTTGGAAGATTTAAACTAGTCACATAAGTAATTGTGGGCCCAGAGACTCCTTAGAGGGTGGCAAACAAACTGTAGCCCCGCAGAACTACATGTGTGAGTGATCAGGAAGGAGATGGGAAAGAGAAGGAAGCAACTAAAGAAACTAGCAGACAGAGGACCGAGGAAAGCCCACCTTCAGTCGCAACGAACATGCATGGTGTGAAGAACGTAGCTACCTTTCCTCCTTACATTTTCACAGTTCCACATTCAAGGTCTGAAATTCTATTGCCAGGTTTCTCAATCTCAGCATAAAAGGCATCCTGGGCCAGTTGACCATTGTGTTATGGGTAATTATCTACATTGTAAGAGGCCTTCATTACCTCTGACTCCTCTATCAATTAGTGCCAGGTGTTCTCTCTTGCCATGGCAATCAGAAATGTTTGTTCAACTGGCCCTAGGTATGTGAGGTAAATCACATCACTTCTGATTGTTAACCCAGTTTCAGAGTCTTACTTTAGGAGAGAAAGTGGTCTATAATTAAATAAGAATTAATGTTTTAAAGAAATGTATAGTCTTAGAAACCCAGGGAACCGAATCGAGATTACAATGGTATGGTTTGAGGGTGGGAGGTGAAATAGGTGAAGGAGAAAAATATTAATTAGAATGTTTGATATTTCAATCTGAATGAGGGTCACATGAGTGTTTACAAAAGTCAAAATTCATCAAGCTGTACAATAATATTTGTGTACTTTATTGTATATACATCAAATTAAAAATTAATGTATATATTCTTTTAATCAAAATGGCAGAATAAATTAGCTATTAAGCTGAGTCATCCTGTACTAAGTATCAGGAAGATAAGGGGATCAAGAAGGGTATTCCTGGAAACACTTCATACAAAAATCACAGGAGCATTAAACATGGGGTGAGATAGCAAATGAATAATTTGCATTTATGCATTATTTCATAAGCAGAAATGATGTTTTAGAGGCTAAAGAAAAGGGCAGAATACCAAAAGTGAAGATAACAATTTAAACCAAATAATTAAAAATTTTTAGGTGGAAGGACAAGTCTTTTCCCTTAAAAAATCCAATTTTCTGGTAGCTTGATAAAAGGCTTGAAGGGTTTGTGAAAGCTATGTGCCAGAAGATAGGATTTGAAGGATATTTGTGACCGAGCAGGGGTATTATGAAGACCGTGACAAGACTGGAGGAATAACAAGGAAGCAAAATCTGTGGGACTTGCTACCTTGAAATAGGAGAAATGGAGGGAACCAAGCTTAAAGATATTTTTGGGTTGAGAGAAACAACACTAATGACAAAAGACAAGAAGAAAGCAACTTTGTGTGCACAGATATGTATATGTTGAGAGGAGGGAGGCAAGATATCTTAAACCCATGCAATTCATGGGCCAGGGAAACGATCTTGGGTCTCATGTGCAGCACAGACCCTGAACCATTCGTGTTACTGAGAACTCCAGGTCTCACTCAGGCTGATTCCCAAAATTGAAACAGAATCAAGGGACTGAGGGGTCTAAATCCACCCTCCCTACAATCCCAGAATTCCTTTTCTTCTATAAAGTCTCTGACTTTTGGTGTCTGCCTCAAGACATCCAGCGCACAGACCTGGCTCTGTGTCTGAGACAGGTTGCCCTGTGGCAGGACACCTCCAAAGGCCCCATAGGGCTTCTTTATATTGACTTGATACTGACTGCCTCCGTTTTCCTTTCTCAGAGAAGTCCTAATTCTACCTTTCAAAGATACACAACCACCATGTGCTGAGGTGGTTAACTGAACAGAATCTGAAGTCAAGAGAGTTTGAATCTCGAACATCACTGCTGAGCTCTGCATGTTCTTCACTCAGTTATAAACTTATCATTGTCTCAATAATTTTATTGCTAAAACACTGTTAATGGATGGAATTTCAGCAGGGTAACTGTCAATATTATGTGATATAATCCATTTAAAATATGTAGAAAGAAATAGAGAATTATTTTTCTCTTAATAAATGTCACCTATTAATCAATAAAAGCTGATGATTTCCTTTCCATGAATGACTTCAGTTATTTGATGGGTATTTCACCCAAATGAGCTTTTCCCTGAATGACTTGAAGGGCATGATTTGCTGTGAACCTTTCCAAGTCTAATCATGTAATTTCCTGAACTTTTAGCAATAAGCTTTCCAGTCATTTATCAGACCATATCATTCTCTAGGGTCCACCTATTTGTCAGCCTCCCAATAAATCATGTCCTTGTGTCATTAACTGACCCAGTAATATTTGGAATAGTATTAGACAAACTCTACCTAGTGTTTGAGAAGTCAAATACTGTAAGATTTTAGTGCCTTTTTACCATCTTGGCATCATATTGGAAATGATGGGTTTGTGTTCCCTTTGAAATCAATCCTCCATTTCCCCACCCTTAGTGCAGAATCTCAGCCCAAAGACTTACCAGGGGTCAACCATGGTTATACATAAAGATGCCCTATAACAGAAATCGTTTTAAGGTATCATATAGTGAAGGGAAAATGTTTTATACTGTAGGACTCACCCTGGGGAATGCTATTCACCAATCACTGCTGATCTTTAAGGTTCATCTGGGATATGAATATAAAAAACAGGGACAGTACCATTCAGAACTTAGAACACTCATTGTCTAATAGTAGTTCTGCATCTAAAACAATTCTCAAACGGGTTTCTCTTAGAAAAGTATTCCTAAGAGAGAACAGAGCCACACATAACACAAAACAAGTCAATGACACTTATTTACAAAAATATTCAGTCGATAAAGGGAAATAAAAACATTGATATATTCAGACTAATCACTGTAGACATGATAACAGAAAAATAATAGAAATATATCTGTAGAGTCAAAGAAATTATAATTTCTTATTTATGTCCCCAAAGGGTGCTGACTTAAAAAGTTCACCTCAGAGACACAATAACCAATCACTTTCTGAGCCTTCCTCATATAAACTTTGGTGCACAAATCTTTCCTGTGTGCAAACCAGCTCACACTGAATGTTCCAGTCGTGCTCGGAATTTAATGAAATAAGTGATACAAATTTTCAAATATTTGGGGCCTGGTACTACATCTACATTGACTTTCCAGATGAAAACTATTGCTCAGGGCCAGTATTTACTTAGTTGAAAGAATGTTTATACTTTCTTTACCCAAGGGAAATGTGTTTGATGTCAAGAAGAGGTCGGGAAAGACTCTCATTCTGTGCGATCTCAGGGAAAGCTTCACAACACATACCCCTGCCCGAGAGACAGGACAGCCTTACATGGAGTGAGACTGTTTGTGTCCTGTGTCACTGGGTCTGCCCTATTTAATAGCCTTCTTCATTTGGCATGGAAAGACTGTCTGACTACATGTTGTCATTAAGCTGCCATAACAGTATATTCATCCTGCAGTAACCAATGGTACAGGTTTTGGGGTCTTACATGTTGGAATCAGCTCATGCTGGCATAGAAGAGCTGGTTGTGCGCCTCTAGTCCTAGCTCTGCACTCAGTGACTTCGTATCAGTAGATTGAATTCAGACACAGCTGGAGTATCCACACAGGAAAATTAAAGAAAAAAAATATATATATATATCACATGGCCAAACACCCAACAAAATAACCACAGATGTAACAAAATGAAATTAAATATTTCCAGGAAAAACAAGTTCAGTGCTTTTCAGCTAAGAGGTTAGCAGTTTCTGAGACCCACATGCTACTCTTCACGAGGACGTGACTGGCCATACAGCCCTGTGGAACAACTCCCAAGACGCTTGTGGAGACATGCAAACAAACATTTGAGCCATGGGAATTTATAATGCTGTTGAATGTTGCAGGCACAATTATTTGTATATATTGTTTGGTTAAAAGTTCCTTAGATCTGTGGGGTGGTATATATTTTACAAACACTGGGACTTCTTATTGATGGCAAATATTGTTTATTTGAACTCCTAACACTAAGTAGAAAAATATTGCATCCATAAACAGTTTAATCTTCTTGAGGAACAGTCAGCCTTTTCATTCTACTCAGGTCTTAACTACCGGACGAGACCCACCCTCATTATGGAGGGTTCTGTACTTTGCATAGTCCTATTAAACTAGGTTTCAACTTGGCTGGGCCATGGTGCACAGTTATTTGGTCTAACATTACTCTGCACATTTTTTGTATGGGTGTTTGGATGGATGTGTGTGTGTCTGTGTGTATCTGTGTGTGTATGTGTGCATGTGTATGACTGTATGGGTGGGTGTGTATACATAAATCCTGTAGATCCTATTGGTTCTGTTGCTTTATAGAATCCTGACTAATACAGGTTATAAACAGTTTCATAAATTATTCGCAGATGTGGAACATGGAAGAAAAAATATCATGCATATTTTTAATAGTGTTTAAATATAAGGAAACAGCTTAGAATGAAAGTCAAGTGGTTCTGATAACTAAATCCCAAATGAGGCTGATGTACACAGCAAGTGAGGTTGGTACAGAGGCCAGGCCAGCATTCCCACACTGGAGTAGAGACTCTTCCCAGAGGGTCAACACAAAATGCCTACAGCCTGTGGGCAGTTTCTAACTAGAAGAAGAGTGCCAATGTGCCAGATGTTGCAAGTTGGTCTTCCCAAACTGAACATTTACATAAGAGGCTGTGAAATGCCAAGGGGTCAAGGCAGTGTTGCTACTGGCCTTAACGCCAACCCCAGGAGGGAGCAGAGTCAGCTCCTCCCCTGATGGGCCAGAACTCTACATTTTACAATGTCTTTCTCTTCTGAAATCACTACTACTAGAAAATAAGTCCTGAGGAATAAAGCCCTGGAAGATACTAGTTCAATGTTTATATTTCAGATTGTAATCTCAAGAAGAAAAATATGAGCACAGTATAAAAACTGTCAAAGGAGACCATAAAGTGCTTCATAGAAGTTTTGGGGCAGAGCCAAGATGGCAGCGTGAGTAGGACAGTGGGAATCTCCTCCCAAAAACATATATATTTTTGAAAATACAACAAATACCACTAATCCTAAAAGAGAGATGAGAAGACACAGGACAACAGCCAGACTACATCCACACGTGTGAGAGCCCAGCGCCTGGTGAAAGGGGTAAGATACAAGCTGCAGCTCGGTAGGACCCGTGACCCCTCAGCCCAGCTCCCGGTGGGAGGAGACGACTCAGAGCGGGGAGGGAGAGGGAGCCCAGGACTGCTAAACACCCAGCCCCAGCCATCCGCACCAGAGGGCAGACACAGTGCATGCGTGGAGGGCTGGAAACTTGGGAAACAGGGCAGCAAGGACCTCTGAGCGGGTCCCAAAGCTGATGCCCCTGTGACAAAGAAAAGCGAGTGATTTTTGAAAGTCTTAAAGGGACAGGGACACAACAGCAGGACGGAAACAACCCAGGTCGCAGTCCAGAAGCTGGAAATTCCAGGGAAACCTTTGCACACTAACCCCCTGGGAAACATCTCTGAGACACCTCACGGAGGTAAACATCCAAACAGCCCCCTGTCCATTATCCCTCCCGGACGCGGACATAGCAGAGAAGCAGCCAGTGGCTGGCCACTCCCTCAGAAAGGGAGTTTCCTCCATACCGGCCGGGCAAGACACAAAGACCCAGTCCACACTCAATTGCCCAACACAAGCCACTAGGGGTCGCAGTTGTCCCAGTAAAGAAAGGTTAGTAGCAAGTGGAAGTTTGGCTCTTCCACCTGACAGTCAATAGCACCTATCAACATGAAAAGATAAAAAATTTAATCCAGACAAGACTAACCCAGACAGCTTTAGCATCTGCTACATCTTCCCCTGAAAAGGAACCTGGGGAGATAGATTTAACCAGTCTTCCTGAAAAATAAATCAAAACAAAAGTCATAACCATACTGATGGACTTGCAGGGAAATATGCAAGAACTAAGGAAGGAGAATACAGAAATTAAACAACCTCTGGAAGGACTTCAAAACAGAATGGACGAGAAGCAAGAGACGATTAATGGGCTAGAAAACAGAGAACAGGAATGCAGAGAAGCTGATGCACAGAAACATAAAAGGATCTCCAGGAATGAAAGAATTCTAAGTGAGCTGAGTGACCAATCGAAATGGAACAATATATGCATTATAGGGGTACCAGAAGAAGAAGAGAGAAAAAAAAGGGATAGAAGGTGTCTTTGAAGAAATAATTGCTGAAAATTTCCCCAAACTGGAGGAGGACATGGCCTCCCAGACCACAGAGGTACACAGAAGTCCCATAACAAGGGATCCAAGGAGGGCAACACTAAGACACATAATAATTAAAATGGCAAAGATCAAAGACAAGGACAAAGTATTAAAGGCAGCCAGAGAGAAAAAAAGGTCATCTACAAACGAAAACCCATCAGGCTATCATCACACTTCTCAACAGAAACCCTACAGGCCAAAAGAGAATGGCATGATATACTTAATGCAATGAAACAGAAGGGCCTCGAAACAAGAATACTGTATCCACCACGATTATCATTTAAATATGGAGAAGGATTAAACAATTCCCAGAAAAGCAAAAGTTGAGGGAATTTGCCTACCACAAACCACCTCTACAGGGCATCTTACAGGGACTGCTCTAGATGGGAGCACTCCTAAAAAGAGCACAGAACAAAACACCCAATACATGAAGAAGGGAGGAGGAGGAATAAGAAGGAAGAGAAATAAAGAATCATCAGACCATGTTTATAATAGCTCAACAAGCGAGTTAAGTTAGACAGTAAGATAGTAAACAAGCTAACCCTCAACCTTTGGTAACCACACACTTAAAGCCTGCAATGGCAATAAGAACATACCTTTCAATAATCACCCTAAATGTAAATGGACTGAATGCACCAATCAAAAGACACAAAGTAATAGAATGGATAAAAAAGCAAGATCCATCCATATGCTGCTTAAAAGAGACTCACCTCAAACCCAAAGACATGCACAGACTTAAAGTCAAGGGATGGAAAAAGATATTTCATGCACACAACAGAGAGAAGAAAGCAGTTGTTGCAACACTAGTATCAGACAAAACAGAATTCAAAATAAAGAAAGTAACAAAAGTTAAAGAAGGACATTACATAATGATAAAGGGATCAGTCCAACAAGAGGATATAACCATTATAAACATATATGCACCCAATACAGGAGCACCAACATATCTGAAACAAATACTAACAGAAATAAAGGAGGAAATAGAATGCAATGCATTCATTCTGGGAGACTTCAACACACCACTCACTACAAAGGACAGATCCACCAGACAGAAAATAAGTAAGGACACAGAGGCACTGAACAACACAGTAGAACGGATGGACCTAATAGACATCTACAGAACTCTATATCCAAAAGCAACAGGATACACATTCTTCTCAAGTGCACATGGAACATTCTCCAGAATAGACCACATTCTAGGCCACAAAAAGAGCCTCAATAAATTCCAAAAGATTGAAATCCTACCAACCAACTTTTCAGACCACAAAGGCATAAAACTAGAAATAAACTGTACAAAGAAAGCAAAAAGGCTCACAAACACATGGAGGCTTAACAACATGCTCCTAAATAATCAATGGATCAATGACCAAATCAAAATGGAGATCCAGCAATATATGGAAACAAATGACAACAACAACACAAAGCCCCAACTACTGTGGGATACAGCAAAAGCAGTCTTAAGAGGAAAGTATATAGCAATCCAGGCATATTTAAAGAAAGAAGAAAAATCCCAAATGAATGGTCTAATGTCACAATTATTGAAATTGGAAAAAGAAAAACAAATGAGGCCTAAAGTCAGCAGAAGGAGAGACATAATAAAGATCAAAGAAGAAATAAATAAATTTGAGAAGAATAAAACAATACTAAAAATCAATGAAACCAAAAGCTGGTTCTCTGAGAAAATAAACAAAACAGATAAGCCTCTAGCCATACTTATTAAGAGTAAAAGAGAGTCAACGCAAATCAACAGAATCAGAAACAAGAAAGGAAAAATCACAACGGACCCCACAGAAATAAAAAGAATTATTAGAGAGTACCATGAAAACCTATATGCTAACAAGCTGGGAAACCTAGGAGAAATGGACAAGTTCCTAGAAAAATACAACCGTCCAAGACTGACCCAGAAAGAAACAGAAAATCTAAACAGACCAATTACCAGTAACGAAATTGTAGCGGTAATAAAAAAACTACCAAACAACAAAACCCCCAGGCCAGATGGATTTACCTCAGAATTTTATCAGACATACAGGGAAGACATAATACCCATTTTCCTTAAAGTTTTCCAAAAAATAGAAGAGGAGGGAACACTCCCAAACTCATTCTATGAAGCCAACATCAACCTAATACCAAAAACAGGCAAAGACCCCACCAAAAATGGAACTACAGACCAATATCCCTGATAAACGTAGATGCAAAAATACTCAACAAAATATTAACAAACCGAATTCAAAAATACATCAAAAGGATCGTACATCATGACCAAGTGGGTTCATCCCAGGGATGCAAGGATGGTAAAACTTTCCAAAGTCCATCAACATCATCCACCACATCAACAAAAAGAAAGACAAAAACCACATGATCATCTCCATAGATGCTGAAAAAGCATTTGACAGAATTCAACATCCATAAATGATAAAAACTCTCAGCAAAATGGGTATAGAGGGCAAGTACCTCAACATAATAAAGGCCATATATGATAAACCCACAGCCAACATCATACTGAACAGCGAGAAGCTGAAAGTTTTTCCTCTGAGAAAGGGAACTAGACAGGGATGCCCACTCTCCCCACTGTTATTTAACATAGTTCTGGAGGACCTAGACACAGCAATCAGACAAAACAAAGAAATACAAGGAATCCAGATTGGTAAAGAAGAAGTTAAATTGTCACTATTTGCAGATGACATGATATTGTACATAAAAAACCCTAAAGACTACACCACAAAACTACTAGAACTGATATCAGAATACAGCAAAGTTGCAGAATACAAAATGAACACACGGAAATCTGTGGCTTTCCTACATAATAACAATGAACCAATAGAAAGAGATATCAGGAAAACAATTCCATTCACAATTGCATCAAAAAGAATAAAATACCTAGGAATAAACCTAACCAAAGAAGTGAAGACCTATACCCTGAAAACTAATAGACACTCTTAAGAGAAATTAAAGGGGACACTAACAAATGGAAACTCATTCCATGCTCATGGCTAGGAAGAATTAATATCGTCAAAATGGCCATCCTGCCCGAAGTAATATACAGATTTGATGCAATCCCTATCAAATTAACAGCAACATTCTTCAATGAACTGGAACAAATAATTCGAAAATTCATATGGAAACAACAAAAACCCCAAATAGCCAAAGCAATCCTGAGAAAGAAGAATAAAGTAGGGGGGATCACACGCCTCAACTTCAAGCTCTACTATAAAGCCATTGTAATCAAGACAATTTGGTACTGGCACAAGAACAGAGCCACAGACCAGTGGAAGAGACTAAAGACTCCAGATATTAAACCAAACATATATGGTCATTTAATATTTGATAAAGGAGCCATGGACATACAATGGCAAAATGACCATCTCTTCAAAAGATGGTACTGGCAAAACTGGACAGCTTCATGTAGGAGAATGAAACTGGACCATTGTCTAATCCATACACAAAAGTAATTCAAAATGGATCGAAGACCTGAGTGTAAGTCATGAAACCATTAAACTCTTGGAAAAAATCATAGGCAAAAACCTCTTAGACATAAACATGAGTGACATCTTCTTGCACATATCTCCCTGGGCAACGAAAACAACAGCAAAAATCTATAAGTGGGACTATATTAAGCTGAAAAGCTTCTGTACAGCAAAAGACACCATCAATAGAATAAAATGGAACCCTACAGTATGGGAGAATATATTTGAAAATGACAGAACCAAAAAGGCCTGACGTCCAGAATATATAAAGAGCTCACATGCCTCAACAAACAAAAAACAAATAACCCAATTAGAAAATGGGCAGAGGAACTGAACAGACAGTTCTCCAAAACAGAAATACAGATGGCCAACAGACACATGAAAAGATGCTCCACATTGCTAATTATCAGAGAAATGCAAATTAAAACTACAATGAGGTATCACCTCACACCAGTAAGGATGGCTGCCATCCAAAAGACAAACAACTACAAATGTTGGCGAGGCTGTGGAGAAAGGGGAACCCTCCTACACTGCTGGTGGGAATGTAAATTAGTTCAAACACTGTGGAAAGCAGTATGGAGGTTACTCAATATGCTCAAAACAGACTTACCATTTGACCCAGGAATTCCACTTCTAGGAATTTACCCTAAGAACGCAGGAATAAAGTTTGAAAAAGACAGATGCACCCCTATGTTTACCGCAGCACTATTTACAGTAGCCAAGAATTGGAAGCAACCTAAATGTCCATCGGTAGATGAATGGATAAAGAAGATGTGGTACATATACACAATCGAATATTACTCAGCCATAAGAAGAGGGCAAATCCTACCATTTGCAGCAACATGGATGGAGCTGGAGGGTATTATGCTCAGTGAAATAAGCCAAGTGGAGAAAGAGAAATACCAAATGATCTCACTCATCTGTGGAGTATAAGAACAAAGGAAAAACTAAAGGAACAAAACAGCAGCAGAATCACAGAACCCAGGAATGGACAAACAGGTACCAAAGGGAAAGGGACTGTGGAGGATGGGTGGGTAGGGAGGGATAAGGTGGGGGGAGAAGAAGGGGGTATTAAGATTAGCATGCATAATGGGGGGTGGAAGAAAGGGAAGGACTGTACAGCACAGAGAAGACAAGTAGTGATTCTACAACATTTTGCTATGCCAAAGGACAGTGACTGTAAAGGGGTTTATAGGGGGGACCTGGTATAGGGGAGAGCCTAGTAAACATAATATTCTTCAGGTAAGTGTAGATTAATGATAACAAAAAAAAACAGTTCCTGTGTGGTGACCTCCAATGAGTTCTACACAATGGTATAAAGGGCACATCAAAGTGTGGGCAAAGGGTCTATTGGCATTTATACAGAGGATCAAAGCCTAATTGGGAAACCCCAAAAATGAGCTAAGATATGATATGAAGAACTTCCAACATCAGCACTCTCTGGAAGAGTCATACCAAAAGATGATCATCAAAAAACCTCAACAAAGATCCAGGCGCTGCTACTGTTGTAGCTGCATTCATCCCACCGGTTCCTGGACTTGCCATGGGAATGAAGAATGAGATATCTAAGCTGGCCTGTGCATACAGTAAAACAACAAATTTGACTGGATCTATACTGTCAGAACTCAACCAAGAATTAGGAGAAGTGCAAGTTGCAGCACTCCAAAATCTTGTGAGTACAGACTATCTACTGTTAAAAGAACATATGGGATGTGAACAGTTCTCAGGAATGTGTTGTTTTAGTTTGTCTGATTTTTCTCAAACTATTCAAATTCAGTTAGACAATATCCATCATATCATTGATAAGTTTTCACAAATGCCTAGGGTGCCTAACTGGTTTTCTCGGTTTCACTGGAGATGGCTGGTAATTTTAGGTCTACTTTGGTTATGTAGCTGTATTCCTATTATGTCAATGCGTGTGCGCGATTTTATTAGTAGTTTAAAACCTATACATGCTTATGTTATTCTACAAGAAGATATGTCAAAGAAGTAATCAATCTTCCCATGTTTTCTTCCATCTGCTACTTCTATAGGTTTTCTTCTTCCTTCCTAGTTACAACCCTTAAGTAGAATTCGTGCCTCATATCGAAATTACTGAGTATCATAATTCTTCCAAGTGGTAAAGATACCTCAAGACAAATGCTGGGCATAGAAACCACAGGGCATAAATATGCAAAGAAGTAAAAAGCTAACCGTTTCAAACAATAAGGCTTCTCTCTCACTTACCAACTTTGCATTTCCCTGTATGGCCCCGGAAGAGACGGATAAGATTCCTCAAGGGAGGAACAACCTAAGACAGGCACAGTCGCAGGGGGGCCATCAGGTGAGAAATTGGGGATCAACAGAGGTGAGGCTTAGAACCTCACCCCCCCTGTTTTGAGAAAAATCTTCTGCATCCGTGGATATTTTGTTGCCCTTGTCTAGCTTGGATTAATATTTAGTCTATAGGCACACACCTGATCATCTACATTTGCCCTCTTACAGCACTAAACTATGTTTTCTACCTTTATCTTGCATCTACCTACCAGTTGAGCATTTTATCAAACATAATACTAATAATAAGAATAAGAATAAGAATAAGGGAGAAATGTGGGATTCACATATAAATCAAGTATAAAAATCAAATGAATATTCATATTTGAACTGAGTGTTTATAGTTCATAATGCATGATCAAAACCAAACGTTTCTGTGATGACTGCCCTTGAACTGTTCACCATGTAAGAACTTATTCACTATGTAAGAATTTGTTCTCCATGTAAGAACTTGTTCGTTATGCTTCAGAAGATCGGAGACTGATGAGAATTAGGCTTGGGAGGATTAATGATTGTGCATTGAGCATTGAGTCCCCTATACAGAATTTTATTTTTGTTAACAACGATTTAATCAATAAATATGAGAGATGCCCTCTCAAAAAAAAAAAGTACTTCATAGAAAAGATAGACAAATGGAAAACAGCAAGAGTGTTAAATGCTGATTATAAAGAGAATCATATCTCATTGATCAAAGTGTCAAAGTTCAATAATACCAGTTCTAAGCAGTGTTGTTGAAACTTCAGGCAACCAAGTGATTTTCCTTATGCCTTAAATAAATTTCATTGTTGAAACTGATGCAATCTCCTTGAAGGTGAATTTTGTGTTTTCTAGAAATAATTCAAATTACTTTTTACAAAACGCATTTCTGTTTTTCAAGCAATTTCAAGTTCAAGAAGTTATTCTATCATCGTCCTGGCACAAGTGAGCCGGAAGCTAGAGTATCCTGGTTGTCCTCCTGTCTTCACAATGACCCGTCTTTCCTCTTCTTTCCCATTTTCAGGTCTCAGTTTGGAACTAGTCATGATGGATTGAAGACCACAATAACTGGACAACCTGGACTCTAGACCAGATATTTCATGGGGTATTAACAATGGAATATGGTTGAAATATTTTCTAGACTCACACTCTGCCTAATATTGATTTTATATCTTTTCAGGATGACTGTGAGAACTAGTCACTCTCGGGCATACCTCAAACTTCCCCAAATAATCTTAGAATTAGAGAGGACTATCCAAAACTGGTCTGCTGCCAGTTTCTGTATTGGCCACTAGAGAAGAATAGTTTAGCAGATATACTTTGGTGATCAATTTGATGATAAGGAAAATCTAACACACACACACACACACACACTCCTTTCTTATGGAGAAAAACTCTCTGATGAAATATAATGGCTTCAGAATAAAGTTCAACGACTTTCTGAGTCCATAGCCATTATTGATATGTGTGCTTGCCTTATCTCTCAAATTGTATATTACACTGAAAAACAGACTGTGCAGTTCCATTAGCAACATTCTGTAGTTTTGATGTTTTCATTTGCTTGGCCTGGTGTGTCCTTACTGGCCTGGCCTCTCACTCATCGTTCCTCAAAAATCAGTCTTCCTAATTAATTAGAGCCAAAGAAAACTAACAGAACTCTCCTAGTTGCTGCTTTCAGTTGGATCTCAGCACTTCATTCTCTTTGCTAACCCCATCTGCCATGGCTCCTTCTGCCTCACTGTCCTTTCTCTCTCTTTCCACCAGAAGCATAAGGCTACAAAGAAGAAAAAATCACAATTATGAAATTCCATGTAAATTTAACATTTTGCCACAATTTTTAGCATAATATGTCATTATTATAAGTACTTGGTAACACTTTATGAATTCATGAACAAGTAAATGGTGAAGGTATTAGAAAAAATATGGATGTGAAAAATGAAAAGATTAAATCCACATGAGTTTTCTGTCTATAGCTCCCTGAATGTCTCTGGATAAGTATTGAGTTTTAAGATTTTTATCATGTTATCAGATACATGAAGTTTTTATTGTTTGGGGATTTCTGTTTGGATAAGAACATGGTAAAGATTCATTTCCTCTGACTTAATTTTTTTAATGATTAAGATGATCAAGAAATAGAATGTCAGTAACTTGCATTTATTAAGTAGTTGAAAGTGAGTCTTAGATGCATTTAAATTCAGTGAGAGATACTTATTTATGACTCTTAAGAAGGATTATTAGAGGATGAAGATGAACCAGATTCTAAAACATAAAGGACAGAAGGAGGTGACATATGTACACCATACTGCACTTACTGTGTTTCTCATTCTCATTACTAGCTGGGGCCACACCAGGGATACACAGTTATCATGGAGAGTGAATATTCAAAAACTAACTATCACACTGAAAGCCTCAAAAAACAATTCTATAGAAAGCACAAGCATCACAAATGTCAGAATTCTGGGTTTTTTGTTTTGTTATGTATTGTTTTGTTTTGAGAGATTATTACTATTTTTAAAAGAGGGAACATTAAAGTATCAATCACAGTGGATTTTATAAACAGAACATTTTTATCACATGAACTCGTATCTGATTGGTCTTTGCACCATAGACAAGTGGATTGAGGAATGGTGGGACCAGCAAGTAGAAGGTAGAAAACAGGATATGGATATAGGGGGGAATATAAGAACCAAACCTGTGTGTGAAGAAGGAGAAGAAGGCCAGGAGGTAGAACTGGAGGAAGACACAGATGTGAGGGACGCAAGTACTGAATGCTTTCAACCGAGCCTCCTTCTGGGGCAAATGAAAAACAGTGATAAATATCTGTATATAGGACAATGTGATGAATGTGAGGTCAAAGCCTGCTACAGTGAAGGCCACAAACAAGCCATAGATTTTGTTGATGTGGACATTTTCTGCAGCCAGTTTCACAATGGCCATATGCTCGCAGTAAGAATGGGCGATGACCGTTGTAAGATAAAACTGAAACCGGCACTTTATCAGCACCATGCATGGGGCCACAAGAATGGCTGCCCTGAGTGTTACTACAGCTCCTGTTTGGGTGACTAGCTGGTGGGTGAAGATGGCAGCATGCCTTAGTGGATAACAGATGGCTACATAACGGTCCAGGGCCATGGCCAGCAGGATGCCTGACTCTATGCCCTGAAATGTGTGGATGAGCCACATTTGAAGCAAGCACGAATCAAAATAAATCTCTGGCACATGAAACCAGAAGATGCCAAGCATCTTGGGCACAATGGTGGTGGCAAGCGCAATGTCTGTGACTCCCAGCATGCCGAGGAAAATGTACATAGGCTTGTGGAGGCTGCGCTCTGTTTTGATGATGATGAGAAGCAAGGAATTTCCGATCATGGCAATGAGGTACATGGCACAGAATGGGATGCCAATCCAGCGCTGCACAGACTCTAGGCCTGGGATCCCAATCAGGGTGAGCACAGGAGGCATGAAGACAGTCATGTTGGAAATGGTCATCGCGTCCCTGGCAACCCAGAAGCAAACAAAATAAGGTTGTGAGTGGCACCGTTCTTCTACTTTCTATTTTCATCAAAAGACATCATAGAGATTCTGTTTTATTTTTGTAGAACTCTAAGGTCATATACATCTCTTTCATATGATTGATTGGAAAGGACAGCTCCATAGAGACACATCACTGTTTTCAGGGAGGGCACCACAAACATTGCTCACAGCAAGATGTTATGTATATGTTGGGCGACTGCATTAGAAGCAGTCAAATCACATGGGGAAGAGAATAAGCTGCTGGGCTGTTATTTCCTCTGGACCTACCGACAAAATCATTGGACCTACTTATTGGGCCTGGAAATTGCACTTTAACCAGAGTTTCATGAATCTCCCCATATCTCACCTCCCAGCTACTCCTCCACCGCTCTACTGTGCTCAGTGTTCTGTGAGTCAGGAACTGTCAGTTTGGACCAGCCAATTCTCAGACACTGACCAGCTTATTAGTGTAAGATCCATATGAAAGAGAACAGAAACAGTTAACACCCAACAGCATAATATGTTTATGTATCTATATGTATCTATATCATCTGTACCTAGTAAGAATGACTGTCCTTTCAAAGGAAACTGAAGGAGGGGCTCTAGAAAAGATCCTTCATCTACATGTACTTATGATGAGCCTGCTCAACATTCTTTGATACTTTTTACATTTGTAGTAAAACTGTATTCACTTTTTCTGTATTATGACAACTGAAATGCTAAATGTAACCTGTGTGTTTAGAATAGGGGTACTTCTGTATTGCACCTCACAGCATTCCTGAGGGGGAGGAGCCTCTGGGGTCATAGAAAGGAGCAGAAGCAACATGGGGGTGCTAGAGAATTCATCCAACATGACTACAGGATATAGGACAGTGTGTAAGTTGGTAAGTAAGCTGTAATGGATGCAGGCTACTTCGATTTCAACTATTCAGAGCTACATGCACGTGATATTGGTGAATAAAGTTTCATAAATTCTTAATAACTGAAGATGATCAGGATAGTTTGTATTTTTCTGTGAGTTCAGGCATAACAAATTAATAGGAAATTAACAAGTGTTTGAATATTTTCAAAAGATAGCTTCCTAAAAGGAATCAAATATACAACTAGAATCAGGAGACAGGTGACAGTCCTTGGGATTCCAGAATCGACCCAGCAGAAGACTCTGGAGCCACTGGATCAATCCTCTCTCAATTCACTGATGACGCAACTTTTTGTCAAGTTGCGATTATTATGCCTTATCGAAAACTGTTCTTTCATTAAAATCATTACTTTTTGAAGCAAGAAATTACAAAGTTATACACTAGAGAAATGTTTGTTATTCTATGAAAAACATACTTACATTGTATCATTTTTTTCTAGATTCTCCACTGAAGCTGCTTTATAACAGCCAAGCCCAGGATCAGCTGACCATGAACCAAATGTCACCAAATGCACCAGTAAATCAGGACCAGCTGTGGCTCAGGCTGCCAGACCTCCAACGAAAAGAATCACTAAGCGGGACGATTCCAGGACAGGAAGTTTGTATCAGCTGGCATGTCATAGCATGGAGTCATCAGTCAATGATGTCCTTGATGTCCACAGGTCTGCTCCTCGATTCTTAATTCTATGCACCCAAATGCATAAATCAGTGATTCTCCCTATAGCGATAATGTTGTTCTTCTTCACAGATAATCAGTATAAGAACAGGAACACTTAAATAACAGTCACATCGTCTGCCTGGTTCACAAGGAAGGAGCTGACAGGGGGGCAGAGAGCAGTTGGCAGCTGGGAGAGAACATGAGTGAGCACAGGGCTGGTGGGATGGTGGGACAGCATTGACAAGCTGGTAATGAAAATTATGGGGATAAATTTGGGAATCGTGAGCCCTCCCTGCTCCCACCAGACACCTGAAGAGTATTTCAGGCCTCCGTGTCCCTATCACTCATTCCCTACCTGTCACTCCTCAACTCTGTTCTCCTCCTCGGAGTCCAGGCTCATCACTTGTGGTTTGGATTCTGTGATGCCGCTTATTGCTCTCTGCACCCTCTGTACCAGCACCCAGGCAATGGCAGGGACTCCAGTCATGTGGTGCTGTAAACACCTGCACATGGTGGGCATCTCTGGGACAGCCTTTGATGCCTTCTGCCGTCTGTGGGAAATGGACGCTCTCCCTCCTTGTAAACCTCTTTCAGATCAAGTTGGTGTGCGCATCCCACATGAAACTCACAGCAAGGTCTATATTATTCCAGAGACTGCCTCATTTTATTGAGGTTGAATTGGAGAAGAAAGCTGCTAGGCACCACTTTTAATGTCCCCAGTGAATTTGTGAAGGGAGAGGAATTGTGATCCTGGTGACAGATCTCCCATCACCAACCCAAACCTTGGGGACTCAGCAAATGGTGATGAGGCCCCCATGGGTCGTGTGCCTCTAACATCTCTGCAAACATTTGTACAGATGCTCAGGTCTTCTTGCTCTCATCTTCTCTCTCTTCCCACAGGATAAATGTAGATTAAGTAATATACACAAGTTTTCTCTTACAAATTGAGGTCCTTTCCTGTTGTTCTCTACTGCAAAAAGTCTAAAGGTGTCTTAATGTAGGCATGGACAATACCAATGAATTCCAATTAAATAAATATCCTGGTGACCCTTCCTTCTCTGAGGCATTTGTGGAAATAAAAGTCTATCTACACTTGCTCCTTTGTCATACGTGTACACGTCATTCTCCTGCAGTCTTATTTTTCAGATTATTTACTGAATAATTTCCATAAATTTTAATTTCTCAGATTTACCTAATCCATTTAAAAAACACACAAGAAAGCACATCCAGTAATGATGGACATTTGTAATTCCTATCTTGCTGAGCTCTGAGCCAGTCGTTGTCCATGTGACCAATTTTTCATCCCCTCTCCTTTCACACCTTCTTCCTCACTTTTTTTTCCACTCTTCCTTAAAAAAGCAATTGTTATGCAACACATGTAGAAAGAAGTTATTTCATGTACTCTAATGGAAATAAAAAAAGGAAATGATATATGCCTTCTTATTTTTAGATACATGGGGAATGGGGTAGTACATCTTTTATCATGAAAGCAACTAATAAATTCTAAGACAGACTGAGGCCCAAAATACCTTTCTCCTTCACCATTTTCACCGGGTTTCTAGCCTTCCTTGTATGTAACTAACCTTGGGAGGTACTTGAGGCAATGTTGAGACTTTGTCAAATTTAAGAAGAATTCTTTCAGTGGGAAGGAGATGGGGCATTCACAGTGGATTTCAGAGAGAGTAAGAGGGAAGGATGTAAAAGCACAGGGCTCTAAACTCCCTTTCCAGAATTTCTCTTCTGAAAGAGGGGGAAACAGTGGTGCCGAGTCGTGTTGAATGGAATTGACTCAGAGTTCAGCCTGGCATGTGAGCTTATATTCAGCTTATTCTTGATTTACCAATATACGATTTAGCCCTGTTCTTTTACCTTTTTGGTTCCCTCCTCTTCTCTTCTACTGATTGTATTTAAATCCTCTAAGACACCACATGCTAAAATTATGCTTTTGATCTTCATTTGGTAAATGTAGGTATAGAAAAACTAAAGTATGTATAGAGCCAGAAATATGTAGTATATTTAGAAATATTTAGGAATATCTATAAACCTATGTGTGAAAGATTCAAGGTTACTTCACTTATTTGCATACAAAGGTACAGATGGGACCTAAGTGCATGAAGAGTCTCAGTACCATTAGTCATTAGAGAATGTAAAGTAAAATCACAATGTAACTACACACCAACTACAATATATGAAAGCTAAAGACTAGCTTGGCAATGATTTGTGATAATGGGGAACATCTACAACTCTCATATACTGCTGTTAGAAAGCATAGCACTATACCCACTTTGGAAGGCAGTTTGAAGTTTGTTTTAAAAATTTATCTCCACATCTTCACCAACATTTGTTAATTCTTGTCTTCTCAATAAGTGCCATTTTGACAGGTGTTTAATGGGATCTAATTGTAGTTTTGATTTTCATTTCCCTAATGATTAGTGTATCCAATAGGCAAAGGGGTATGGATGTGCCTTAAAAAATTAAAAATAGAACCACCATGTGATCCAGCATTCCCACTCGTGGGAATGTACCTGAAGAAAATGAAAACACTGATTTGAAAAAAAATGCATACATCCTTATATTCATTACAGCATTCTTTATAGTAGTCAGGATATGAAACAATCTAAGTGTCCTTCAGTAGATGAGTGGATAAAGAAGAGGTGGTACATATTTACAACAGAGTACTATTCAGCCATAAAAAACAATGCAATCTTGCCATTTGCAGCAACCTGGTTGTACCTAGAGGGTCTTATACCTAGTAAAATAAGCCACACAAAGACAAATTCTGTATGATTTCACTTATATGTGAAATATAAACATCAAAATAAATGAACACACAAAGCAAAATGCAAACAGACTCATAGAGAACAAAGTGATGGTTGCCAGAAGGGAGAAGGGTGAGATGACAGACAAAATAGTGAAGGGGATTAAGAGGTAAAAAGATCCATTATGACATAAATAGGTCATTGGGATATGAACTGTAGCATAGGGATTATAATCAATAATATAGTAAACCTTGTGTGTTGACAGATGAAAATTAGACATCATGGTGATCATTTTATAATGTATATGAATAATAAATCATAATGTACAACTTAAACTAATAAAATATTGTATGTCAATTATACCTCAATTTAAAAAGTTAACCATACACATAGCATATGACCCAGCATTCCATCTCCTAGTACTTAGCAAAAAATAAATAAAAATGTTAGCCTATGCAACATTCTTACCCAATTAATCACAGCAATATTTTAGTAATAGCCTGAAATTTGGGATATGTTGTTTCTTTTGAAAATACATTAACATTGGGTTTTAGGTCCTAAAATATAAAGATTGTCTGGAACTCAATAGTTTCTGCTTTCTTCAAATAGGAAAAAAATATATCATTTTGATTCAGTTTTCACTACTCTCTCTTGTTTTATATATAATCAGATTCATTTTTGTCATACTTTTGGTCCTGTATTTCAGGGTTTTATTTCTTGGCTGTTTTTTTATTTTTTAATCAAGCTTTTCAGGTTTTGATGATAAACATAATATTGGCATCAGGTTCCCTTTGTGCCACTGAAAGCTCTCCATCCTGCAACAAAGTCCAAATAATTTTTTTAAATTAAAGTATCATTGGTATATAATTTTATGAAGGTTTCACATGAACAACACTGTGGTTTCAACATTCACCCATATTGTCAAGTTCCCACTGCCCACCCCCCACTGCAGTCACTATATAACAGTGTACTAAGATGCTATAGAGTCATTACTTCTAAGTGCTGTACTGTATGGCATTAGACAATAATACAGTTTCATTCTCTTACATGTAGCTGTCCGGTTTTGCCAACACCAGCTGTTGAAGAGGCTATCTTTTCCCCATTGTGTATCCATTGCTCTTTTACCGTATATTAAAGGACCATATATGCATGGGTTTATATCTGGGTTCTCTATTCTGTTCCATTGATTCATGGGTCTGCTTTTGTGCCAGTACCAATTTGTCTTGATTATTGTGGCTTTGTATTAGAGCTTGTAGTTGGGGAGCATTATTCCCCCAGCTTTATTCATCGTTCTCAGGATTTTTTTGGCTATTCAAGGTCTTTTGTGGTTCCATATGAATTTTAGAACTATTTGTTCCAGTTTGTTAAAGAATGCTGTCGGTATTTGGATAAGGATTGCACTGAAATTGCAGATTGTTTTAAGCAGGATGGCCATTTTGACAATATTAATTCTTCCTAGCCAAGAACATGGAATGAATTTCCATTTGTTAGTGTCCTCCTTAATTTCTCTTAAGACTGTCTTGTAGTTTTCAGGATATAGGTCTTTCACTTCCGTGGTTAGGTTTATTCCTAGGTATTTTATTCTTTTTGATTCAATTGTAAATGGAGTTGCTTTCCTGATTTCTCATTCTGCTAGTTCATCATTAGTACATAGAAATGCAACAGATTTATGAGTATTAATTTTGTATCCTGCAAATTTTGCTGAATACGGTTATTAGTTCTAGTAGTTTTTGGGGTATTCTTTGGGGTTTTCTACATGCAATATCATGTCATCTGCAAACAGTGACAATTTAACTTCTTATCAATCTGGATGCCTTTTATTTATTTGTGTTGTCTGATTGCCATGGCTATGAACTCCAGTAATATGGTGAATAAAAGTAGTGAAGTCCAATGAATTTTTGAAGTATTTTTTCCTCTTTCCTGTTAGAAACTGATGTAGTCCTTGCAGTCATACATAGAAATGGGACTATTTAGTAGTTATGCTTCCAGTTTCACAGGAAGAATAGTACTGACTGAATTGGAAATAAAATAGGGATAGCAAGAATTATGGCTTGAAATACCACATCATATTCCAAGTTCTGTCTTGCTAAGCTGTACTGTGGTGACAGGATGCAAGACCGATGTAAACCTGTGTTCATCATCACACTGTTTTCCATTATTTTTGGTTCCTTTTTTTCCCATTCTCTTCTTTACATATATAAATTTGTGACCTTTAAGCTTCTTCTGTGTATGTGAATGTGAATAGAACTGATTGTCACTTCCAAGTGGGAGCATTAGAATTCTGGCATTTATTTTCCATGTTCTTCTATTCGCTTGCTGCATCTAATCTAAAAGCTTCACATTGAAATGGTAAGCAGCTCTGATATTTATTCAGATGTTATTAAAATATTATGTGATTAAATTTTTTGAGTTGAACCTCTTTTTCCATATGTCCTTCTGAATGGAAAACTTGTAAATAATGCTATTTTCAGAAATAATGCTAACAGAAATTTTAATAAAAATATGTGTATTTATTCTCATATTCCTTCATTTACTATATATTTATCATTAATTGTATCATTTACTATATAAGTCATGAGCATACAGATAAATGAATTATGTGATCAATGTGGAGGAGGCAGTTACATAAAGAAAAATGGAGTGTAATATGCTATCTGCTGTGAAATCTTTGCAGAGGGGCATAGAAAAGACAAGAAAACAGACAAAATTCCTTAATTAAAGGGCATGCCTATGCCTAACTAAATTCTGAAAGCTGAATAGCAGTAGAATAGGGTAGCCAATCAAATGCATGCTTAATTTCTGTAGAAAATGCAATTTAAACACCCTAAAACAAATAACATGTAAAATATGTAGATAACAGAGTAGTTTTTAAATTTCAAATGTTAAAGAAAAAGAGCAATCACATTTCAGGTTTATTTAAGGGACAATCCCTCTAGGTCTTGCTGATTGAATAGGAGTAGAGTATACGCCAACATCAGAAACAGATGATGGTATTTCTGGGTTGGTTGAGTGGGTGATTAATTGCACCCTTTTCTGAATAGAGAATATTTTCATAAACAGTTCCTTGAAAATTTTTATCCATCTTGATAAAATTTTGAATGTACAGACCATTTTTATTAAAGTATCATTGATATACAAGCTTATGTTGGTTCCAAATATAAAACATAGTGGCTCAACAGATATCCATACTATTAAATTTGCAAAAATATTTCAAGAAATCCAATTATAACATTTGCCCAGATTCATAAATTACTTATATTTTGATTGAGAGATCTCAATAGGCATCTAGCTAAATAGGTGATTTTTTCTGAACTGTTTGTGAGGAAGTTGAAGACATGGTACCTCTTACTCCTAAAAAAAGAGTTATGTGCATTTACCCAGAAAAGCACACTGTATTGCATACCTGTAATACGATAATCAAGATCAAAACATTTGGCATAATACTGTAAAACTAATCTACAGCCCATTTTCAAAGGTACACAACTTCCATAGACACATTTTTCTTGCCCAGAATCCATCCCAGGATCACACAATGCATTTAATATCTATGTCTTTTCAGAATCCTTTAAACTAACAAATCCTCAGTATTTCTTTTTCTTTTATTTTTGAGAAATTATTTACCTAATATTTAAAAAACTTTTTATTGAATTCTAACACAAATACAAAAGTCAGATGTTGTGCAGTTGAAATAATTTTACTAGGAAGACATGAACATGTAGACAGATGAGTATATGATTGATAATATAATATTACTTTGCCCTAGAAGCAACCTCTTTTGCCATTCTCCTTCAGTTATCACTTCTTCAAGGAAAACAACTATCCTGGCTTATTTGTTAGTTTGGTAAAACAATATTTGCCTATTTCTTGTAGGTAATTGAATTTGTTGGCATATAAATTGTATCATAGTCTCTTAAGATTCATTGTATTTATGTGTATTCACTATAATGTCTCCTCTTTCATTTATGACTTATTTCAGTCTTCTCTCTATTTTTGTCATTTATTTGAAGGTTTATCAACTCTTAACTTTTTTCAACTTAATCTTTAAAAAAATTCTTTTGTTGGGAGCCCAGATGGCGGCATGAGTAGAGCAGCGGAAATCTCCTCCCAAAACCACATATATTTATGAAACTATAACAAAGACAACTCTTCCTAGACTAGATACCAGAGGACACAGGACAACATCCAGACCACATCCACACCTGCGAGAACCCAGCGCCTAGCGAAGGGGGTAAGATACAAGCCCCGGCCCCGCGGGAGCCGAGCGCCCCTCCCCCCAACTAACGGTGGGAGGAGAGGAGTCAGAGTCGGGAGGGAGACGGAGCCCAGGACTGCCGAACACCCAGCCCTAGCCATCTGGACCAGAGTGCAGACACAGTGCATGCGTGGGGTCCTGGATACTAGGGAAACAGGGCAGCAAGACTGGTGAGTGGAGAACAAAAAAAAAGCGAGAGCCTTTTATTTATTTATTTATTTATTTATTTTTGGGGGGGCAAGTGCTTTTTGGAAGCCTTAAAGGGACAGGGACCCCAATACTAGGGAGACAGTGAAGCAAGACCAGTGAGCGGATCCCTGAGGCCAGCGCCTGAGGACAAAGAAAAGCGAGCAGCTATTTTTTTTAATTATTTATTTAATTTTTTGTTTCTTTTTGTTTTTGTGAGTGCTTTTTGGAAGTCTTAAAGGGACAAGGCGGGACACTTAGTCCAGAGGTGCAGGAAATCTGGGAATCTCTGGGCGCTCTAACCCCCTAGGCAGCAGGGAGCATGGAGGCCCCTCACGGAGATAAATAGCCTCCCAGCTGCTCCTCTTCCAAAGCGGCTCCACCATTTTGGAGCAGCAGACCGAGCCAGGCAATGCCCACAGCAACAGCAAAGATAAACTCCATAGCAGCCGGGCAGGAATTAGAAGCACTGTCTGCGCACAGCTGCCCAGCACAAGCCACTAGAGGTCGCTGTTCTCCCAGGAGAGGAGGGCCACAAACCAACAAGAAGGGAAGTTCTCCCAGCCATCACTCTTCCCAGCTCTGCAAACTATTTCTATCACCATGAAAAGGCAATATTACAGGCAAACCAAGATCACAGAGACAACACCAGAGGAGACAAACCTAACCAGTCCTCCTGAAAAAGAATTCAAAATAAAAATCATAAACATGCTGATGGAGATACAGAGAAATATGCAAGAGCTAAGGGATGAAGTTCGGAGGGAGATCACAGATGCCAGGAAGGAGATTACAGAACTGAAACAAACTCTGGAAGGATTTATAAGCAGAATGGATAAGATGCAAGAGGCCATTGATGGAATAGAAACCAGAGAACAGGAACGCATAGAAGCTGACATAGAGAGAGATAAAAGGATCTCCAGGAATGAGACAATATTAAGAGAACTGTGTGACCAATCCAAAAGGATTATAGGGGTAATAGAAGAAGAAGAGAGAGAAAAAGGGATAGAAAGTGTCTTTGAAGAAATAATTGCTGAAAACTTCCCCAAACTGATGGAGGAAATAATCAAACAACCACGGAAATACACAAAACTCCCAACAGAAAGGACTCAAGGAGGACAACACCAAGACACATATAATTAAAATGGCAAAGATCAAGGACAAGGAAAGAGTTTTAAAGGCAGCTAGAGAGAAAAAGATCACCTATAAAGGAAAACTTATCAGGCTATCATCAGTCATCTTGACAGAAACCTTACATGTCAGAAGAGAATGGCATAATATATTTAATGCAATGGAACAGAAGGGCTTTGAACCAAGAATACTGTATCTAGCACGAATATCATTTAAATATGAAGGAGGGATTAAACAATTCCCAGACAAGCAAAAGCTGAGGGAACTTAATTCCCACAAACCACCTCTACAGGGCATCTTACAGGGACGGCTCTACATGGGAGCACTCCTAAAAAGAGCACAGAACAAAACACCCAACATATGAAGAATGGAGGAGGAATAAGAAGGGAGAGAAGAAAAGAATCTTCAGACAGTGTATATAACAGCTCAATAAGCGAGCTAAGTTAGGCAGAAAGATATTAAAGAGGCTAAACTTGAACATTTGGTAATGACGAATTTAAAACCTGCTGTGACAATAAGTAATATCTTTCAATAGTCACCCTAAATGTAAAAGGACTCAATGCACCAATCAAAAGACACAGAGTAATAGAATGGATAAAAAAGCAAGACCCATCTATATGTTGCTTAAAAGAAACTCACCTCAAACCCAAAGACATACACAGACTAAAAGTCAAAGGATGGAAAAACATATTTCAGGCAAACAAAAGAGAGAAGAAAGCAGGGATTGCAGTACTAATATCAGACAAAATAGACTTCAAAACAAAGAAAGTAACAAGAGATAAAGAAGGACACTACATAATGATAAAGGGCTCAGTCCAAAAAGAGGATATAACCATTCTAAATATATATGCACCCAACACAGGAGCACCAGCATATGTGGAACAAATACTAACAGAACTAAAGGGGGAAATAGACTGCAATGCATTCATTCAAGGAGACGTCAACACACCACTCACCTCAAAGGATAGATCCACTGGGCAGAAAACAAGTAAGGACACGGAGGCACTGAACAACACACTAGAACAGATGGACCTAATAGACATCTGTAGAACTCTACATCTAAAAGCAACAGGATATACATTCTTCTCATGTGGACATGGAACATTCTCCAGAATAGACCACATACTAGGCAACAAAAAGAGCCTCAGTAAATTCCAAAATATTGAAATTCTACCAAACAACTTTTCAGACCACAAAGGTGTAAAACTAGAAATAAATTCTACAAAGAAAACAAAAAGGCTCACAAACACATGGAGGCTTAACAAAATGCTCCTAAATAATCACTGGATCAATGAACAAATTAAAATAGAGAACAAGGAATATATGGAAACAAATGAAAACAACAAAACAAAGCCCCAACTTCTGTGGGACACAGTGAAAGCAGTCTTAAGAGGACAGTATATAGCGAACCAGGCACACTTGAAGAAGAAAGAACAATCCCAAATGAATAGTTTAATATCACAATTATCGAAACTGGAAAAAGAAGAACAAATGAGGCCTAGAGTCAGCAGAAGGAGGGACATAATAAAGATCAGAGAAGAAATAAACAAAACTGAGAATAACAAAACAATAGCAAAAATCAATGAAACCAAGAGCAGGATCTTTGGGAAAATAAACAAAATAGATACGCCTCTAGCCAAACTAATTAAGAGTAAAAGAGAATCAACACAAATCAACAGAATCAGAAATGAGAACAGAAAAATCACAACAGACTCCACAGAAATACAAAGAATTATTAGAGAATACTATGAAACCCTATATGCTAACAAGCTGGAAAACCTAGAAGAAATGGACAACTTCCTAGAAAAATACAACCTTCCAAGACTGACCAAGGAAGAAACACAAAACTTAAATAAACCAATTACGAGAAAGAAATTGAAACGGTAATCAAAAAACTACCCAAGAACAAAACTCCCGGGTCAGACGGATTTACCTCAGAATTTTATCAGACACACAGAGAAGACATAATACCCATTCTCCTTAAAGTATTCCAAAAAATAGAAGAGGAGGGAATACTCCCAAATGCATTCTATGAAACTAACATCACCCTAATACCAAAACCAGGCAAAGACCCCACCGAAAAAGAAAATTACAGACCAATATCCCTGATGAATGTAGATGCAAAAATACTCAATAAAATATTAGCAAACCAAATTCAAAAATATATCAAAAGGATCATATAACATAACCAAGTGGGATTCATCCCAGGGATGCAAGGATGGTACAACATTCAAAAATCCATCAACATCATCCACCACATCAACAAAAAGAAAGACAAAAAAAAAACATTATCATCTCCATAGATGCTGAAAAAGCATTTGACAAAATTGAACATCAATTCATGATAAAAACTCTCAGCAAAATGGGTAAATAAGGCAAGTACCTCAACATAATAAAGGCCATATATGATAAACCCACAGCCAACATTATACTGAACAGCGAGAAGCTGAAAGCTTTACCTCTGAGATCGGAAACAAGACAGGGATGCCCACTCTCCCCACTGTTATTTAACATAGTACTGGAGGTCCTAGCCATGGCAATCAGACAAAACAAAGAAATACAAGGAATCCAGATTGGTAAAGAAAAAGTTAAACTGTCACTATTTGCAGATGACATGATATTGTACATAAAAAACCCTAAAGACTCCACCCCAAAACTACTAGAACTGATATCAGAATACAGCAAAGTTGCAGAATACAAAATGAACACACGGAAATCTGTGGCTTTCCTACATAATAACAATGAACCAATAGAAAGAGAAATCAGAAAAACAATTCCATTCACAATAGCATCAAAAAGAATAAAATACCTAGGAATAAACCTAACCAAAGAAGTGAAAGACGTATACTCTGAAAACCACAAGTCACTCTTTAGAGAAATTAAAGGGGACACTAATAAATACAAACTCATCCCATGCTCGTGGCTAAGAGGAATTAATATGGTCAAAATGGCCATCCTGACCAAAGCAATATAAATATTTGATGCAATCCCTATCAAATTAACAGCAACATTCTTCAACGAACTGGAACAAATAGTTCAAAAATTCATATGGAAATACCAAAGACCCCGAATAGCCAAAGCAATCCTGAGAAAGAAGAATAAAGTAGGGGGGATCTCTCTCCCCAACTTCAAGCTCTACTACAAAGCCATAGTAATCAAGACAATTTGGTACTGGCACAAGAACAGAGCCACAGACCAGTGGAACAGATTAGAGGCTCCAGACATTAACCCAAATATATATGGTCAATTGATATTTGATAAAGGAGCCATGGACATACAATGGTGAAATGACAGTCTCTTCAACAGATGGTGCTGGCAAAACTGGACAGCTTCATGTAGGAGAATGAAACTGGACCATTGTCTAACCCCATACACAAAAGTAAATTCAAAATGGATCAAAGACCTGAATGTAAGTCATGAAACCATTAAACTCTTGGAAAAAAACACAGGCAAAAACCTCTTAGACATAAACATGAGTGACATCTTCTTGAACATATCTCCCCGGGCAACGAAAACAACAGCAAAAATGAATAAGTGGGACTATATTAAGCTGAAAAGCTTCTGTACACTAAAAGACACCATCAATAGAACAAAAAGGAACCCTACAGTATGGGAGAATATATTGGTAAATGACAGATCCGATAAAGGCTGGACGTCCAAAATATATAAAGAGCTCAACCACCTCAACAAACAAAAAACAAATAATCCAATTAAAAAGTGGGCAGAGGAACTGAACAGACAGTTCTCCAAAAAAGAAATACAGATGGCCAACAGACACATGAAAAGATGTCCCACATCACTAATTATCAGAGAAATGCAAATTAAAACCACAATGAGGTATCACCTCACACCGGTAAGGATGGCTACCATCCCAAAGACAAACAACAACAAATGTTGGCAAGGCTGTCGAGAAAGGGGAACCCTCCTACACTGCTGGTGGGAATGTAAATTAGTTCAACTATTGTGAAAAGCAGTATAGAGGTTCCTCAAAATGCTCAAAATAGACTTACCATTTGACCCAGGAATTCCACTCCTGGGAATTTACCCTAAGAATGCAGCACTCAAGTTTGAAAAAGACAGATGCACCCCTATGTTTATTGCAGCACTATTTACAATAGCCAAGAATTGGAAGCAACGTAAGTGTCCATCAGTAGATGAATGGATAAAGAAGATGTGGTACATATATTCAATGGAATATTACTCAGCCATAAGAAGAAATCAAATCCTACCATTTGCAACAAAATGGATAGAGCTACAGGGTATTATGCTCAGTGAAATAAGACAAGCAGAGAAAGAGAAATACCAAATGATTTCACTCATCTGTGGAGTACAAGAACAAAGGAAAAACTGAAGGAACAAAACAGCAGCAGAATCACAGAACCCAAGAATGGACTAACAGGTACCAAATGAAAGGAACTGGGGAGGATGGGTGGGTAGGGAGGGATAAGTGGGGGAAGAAGAAAGGGGGTATTATGATTAGCATGCATAATGGGGGGGTGGGAGAAAGGGAAGCATGGTACAACACAGAGAAGACAAGTAGTGATTCTACAACATTTTGCTATGCCGATGGACAATGACTGTAAAGGTGTTTGTGGGGGTGACCTGGTAGAGGGGAGAGCCTAGTAAACATAATATTCTTCATGTAATTTTACATTAAGGATAAGAAAAAAAGAAAGAAAGAAAGAAAATCGAGATTACTCCCTGATAGGATTAAACTAACTGTAAATCAATAATTAATGCATGCTTTAAATATCCTTAATTTTGATCATTTAAAGGGTGTAAGATGATCAGCTATGGAAGTACATTTTTCTGATAATATTCCTTTCTCTTAAAAAAAAAAAAAAGCAGTTCCTGTGTGGTAATCTCCAATAAGTTCTTCAGGATGATATAAAGTGCATATGAAAGGGTGGGCAAAGGGTTTATTTGTGTTTACACAGAGGATCAAAGCCTAATTTGGCTACCCAGAAAACGAATTAAGATTCCACATGAAGAAGAACTTCCAACATCAACATTCTCTGGAAGAGTCATTCCAGAAGATAATCATCAAAAAACTTCTACAAAGATCCTGGTGCTGTTGCAGTTGTAGCTGCATTCATCCCACCGGTTCATGGACTTGCCATTGGAATGAAGAAGGAGATATCTAAGCTGGCCTGTGCATACAGTAAAACAACAAATTTGACTGGATCTATACTGTCGGAACTCAACTAAGAATTAGGAGACGTGCAAGTTGCAGCACTCCAAAATCTTGCGACTACAGACTATCTACTGTTAAAAGAACATATGGGATGTGAACAGTTCCCAGGAATGTGTTGTTTTAATTTGTCTGATTTTTCTCAAACTATTCAAATTCAGTTAGACAATGTCCATCATATCATTGATAATTTTTCACAAATGCCTAGGGTGCCTAACTGGTTTTCTTGGTTTCACTGGAGATGGCTGGTAATTGTAGGTCTGCTTTGGTTATGTAGCTGTATTCCTACTATGTCAATGTGTGTGTGCAATTTTATTAGTAGTTTAAAACCTATACATGCTTATGTTACTCTACAAGAAGATATGTCAAAGAAATAATCAATCTTCCCATGTTTTCTTTCATCTGCTACTTCTATAGGTTTTCTTCTTCCTTCCTAATTACAACCCTTAAGTAGAATTCATGTCTCTTATCGAAATTACCGAGTGTCATAATTCTTCCAAGTGGTAAAGATACCTCAAGACAAATGCTGGGCATAGAAGCCACAAGGCATAAATCTGCAAAGAAGTAAAAAGCTAACCTTTTCAAACAATATTGCTTCTCTCTCACTTACCAACTTTACATTTCCCTGTATGGCCCCAGAAGATGACTGGTTAGCCAGAGACAGGTAAGATTCCTCAATGGAGGAACAACCTAAGACAGACACAGTCACAGGAGGGCCATCAGGTGAGAAACTGGGGATCAACAGAGGTGAGGCTTAGAACCTCACCCCCCTGTTTTGAGAGAAATCTTCTGCATACGTGGATGTTTTTGTTGCCCTTGTCTAGCTTGGATTAATACTTAGTCTATAGGCACACACCTGATCATCTACATTTGACCTCTTACAGCACTAAACTATGTTTTCTACCTTAACTTGTATCTACCTACCACTTCAGCATTTTATTAAACATATTACTAATAATAAGAATAAGAATAAGAATAAGGGAGGAATGTGGGATTCACATATAAATCAAGTATAAAGATCAAACAAATATTCATATTTGACCTGATTGTTTATAGTTCATAATGCATGATCAAAAGAGAACGTTTCTGTGATGATAGCCCTTGCACTGTTCACCATGTAAGAACTTATTCACTATGTAAGAATTTGTTCACCATGTAAGAACTTGTTCGTTATGCTTCAGAAGATTGGAGACTGTTGAGAATTAGGCTTGGGGTTGATTAATGATTGTGCATTAAGTCCCCTATACAGAATTTTATTGTTGTTAACAACCATATGATCAATAAATATGAGAGATTCCCTCTCAAAAAAAATATTCTTCTGTTGATTTTTTCTATTAGTTTTCTATTCTCTGTTACCTTTATTGGTGGTCGAACCTTATTTCATTTCTCCTGTTAATTTGGATTTAGTTTCTTCTTCTTTAATTAGCCTATTGGTACAAAGTTAGATTATTTATTTAATATCTTTTATATTATTTAATGTAGACATTTATTCCTAAAGATTTCTGTCTTAGTACTACTTTTATTGTGTCCCATGTTTTTTATAGTAATGTACTTTCATTACCATAGACTCAAGATTTTACATTTGTATTTTTTTATTTGATAAATAACCTACCAGTTAAAGCTGCCTGAGCATTTGTTGTGCCGTGGGCAAGGCCAGGGTTTCAGGAGAGCCCCTGTGCCAGCTGGAGGGGCCCTCAGCCACCTGCCTCCTCCTGTTCTAGCCCTGGGGAGAGCCCTTGGGAGAGTATATCAAGACAATGTTGTTTAATTTCCCCATACCTGTGAATATTCTAGTTTTTCTTCTGCTATTGATTTCTGATTTCATCATATTGTAATCAGAAAAGGTACTAAGTATTATTTCATTATTTTTACCATTAAACACATGTTATGTGACTGTATATATGATCTAACATGGAGAATGATCCATAAGGACTAGAGAAAAATGTGTATTCTGATGCTGTGGGATGAGATGTTCTGTTTATGTCTGTTAGGTGCATATGATCTGTACTGTTAAAGTTTCTAATTAATCTTCTTTCTGTATGTCCTATCCATTGTTGAAAGTGGGGTGCAGATCACTCTTACAGTACTTGTGTTGCTGTCTCTCCTTTCACTTATATTGTTTGCTTCATATATTTGAGTTCTCTGATATTGAAAATGAGACTTAACCAGAGTTACAGCTATGTGTTGGGTTAGCAATTTGAGAATATTGATGTGTGACATAGTCCTTGGAAATTTCCTGGAATCAAGTGCTTTTTCCAGAGTTTGTTACTAGGTATGCCTAAGCATGATCAGAGAGGATCCTCTATATTTAAACAAACAGAACAAAACAAGACTAATGGAAACAATCAGATTTCAGCATAAGAGAATTTAGTTATTTATAAAATTGGCAAATGAAAGTTATCAAATATTGCATGGTTTGTTAAAGTCCTACTTCAATTCTGAGCATCTGAGATTTAAAGATCTTTTTATCAGATATAGATACTTGTAGAAGATACAACATTTCACTATATTCGTGTTGCTCCTTAGTCCACCTAAAAACTCTGTAGAAAGCAGCACTAATGATCAAGATGATTTTTTGGAGAAAAATATTTTCAGGACATGGTCGCGAATTTGTTTGGTCTTCACTCCATACACAATAGGGTTGAGAAACGGGGGGACTAACAGGTAAAGGTCTGATAAGAGGATGTGGACATAAGGTGGTATGTGAGAACCAAACCTGTGTGTGAAGAAAGAGAAGAAGGCAAGGAGGTAGAACTGCAGGAAGACACAGATGTGGGCAATGCATGTATTAAAGGCCTTGAGTCGTGCCTCCTTCTGGGGCAGTTGGAAGACAGTGATAAAGATGTGAACATAGGACAAGGTGATAAAGATTATGTCAAACCCTAAGATGGTGAAGGCAACAAACAGGCCATAGGTCTTGTTGATCCAGATGTCTTCAGTGGCCAGCTTCACAATGGCCATGTGCTCACAGTAAGAGTGGGAGACCAGTGTAGTTCTGTACATTTTAAGACGACATTTGATAAGCACCAGGCATGGAGCTCCAAGAATGGCACCCCTGAGTGTCACTCCTACTCCGAGGTGAGTCAAGAGCTTTTGGGAGAAGATGGTGGCATGTCTCAGGGGGTCATGGATGGCCACATAGCGATCTAGGGCCATTGCCAGTAGGACACCTGATTCGATTGCCTGGAATGAATGCACAAGCCACATCTGCAGAAGGCAGGCTGTAAAAGAAATTTCTGGCAAATTAAACCAGAAGATGCCTAGCATTTTGGGAAGAATACAGGTGCTGAGTGCAATGTCTGTGGCCCCCAGCATGGCCAAAAATATATACATGGGTTTATGGAGGCTGCTTTCATATTTGATTATAACTAGAATTAGAGAATTCCCAATCACAGCAATGAAGTACATGACACAGAATGGAATCCCGATCCAATGCTGCACGGACTCCAGGCCTGGAATCCCCATGAGTGTCAGCACAGATGGCATGAAGATGGAGCCATTGAGTATGGACGTGGCGATTTGATCACTAGGAGCAGGTAGTGGCATTGTAGCATCTTCTATTCCCTGTCAAACTTCATGAATTAAAAATAAGAAAAAATTATTTATTTTAGAAAAAATATACTTCAGTTAGATTACTCATCCTTTCCTTTTTGTTTCAATATATTTGACATATAACATTTGGAAGTTTAAGGTGCACAGCAGAATGATTTGGTACATTCACATATTATACTATGATTGCCATTGTAGTTTTGCTAGCATCTCTATCATGTCACATAACTATCTTTTCCTTTTTATGATGGGAGTAATTCATTTCTTTTCTCTCTTTTGTCTGATATCTATAATATAACACTGCTGTCTGAAATAACTGTACTGTGAATTCAGTCTCCAGGACTTATTTACCTACTAGTTGCAGGTTTATACCCTGAAACGATATCTCCTCCACTCCCAGACTCATCAGCCATTGGTAACCACTACTGTACTCTCTGTTTTTATGTGTTTGGCTTTTTTAAGACTCCACTCTATGTGATTTAACACAGTATTTATCTTTCTCTGTCAGACTTAGTGTAAAATTCTCAAAGTACATAATTACTGTCACAAATGGCAGTATTTTCTTCTCACTGCTGAATAAACTAGCCTTTAGAGAAATGCAAATCAAAGTGAAAATGAACTGTCACCTCATACCTGTTAGAATGGCCATCATTAAGAAGAGATAACAAGTGTCAATGAGGATGAGGGGAAAAGAGGATCCATGAACACACATGTTGGGAATACAAATATGTTCAGCCACTATGAAAAACAGTATAGAGGTTCCTCAAAATATTGAAACTAGAATTACCACATAATTCAGCAATTGCACTTCTGGGTTCATATACATAGATTGATAGATGGTAGATAGGTAGATAGATAGATAGATAGATAGATAGATAGATAGATAGATAGATAGATAGATAGATAGATAGATAGATAGATAGATGATAGATATAGATAGATGACAGATAGACAGATGATAGATAAATAGATAGATAGATAGATAGATAGATAGATAGATAGATAGATAGATAGATTACAGGTAGATACAAAGGGAATGAAAACAAGTTTCATGTGCGCTCTAATGTCTGTTATTACATTTTCAACTTCATGAGGCTTCATTGACATTCTTCTATGGCAGCAAATCTCAGTCTAGCACAATTGACATTAACGGTCAGATACATTTTCTGTGGTGGGGTAATTGTTCATATTGTAGGAGGTTTAGCAGCATCTAATACTCCTACCCAATAGATAGCAGTTGCTCTCTCTTGTCATGACAATCACAGACGTCTCAGTCATTGTCAAATGTCCCTTGAATGAATATCTCTGGGTGTGGGTGATACTGTCATTTGCCATTGTTCTAGAGTTTTTCATTGGAGAAAAATACTCTTTAATTGAGAATTAATTAATGTTTATGTGTCTTAAATAAGAAATGGACAGAACAAATTGGCTGTCAAGGTGAATCATTCTTCAGTAGGTATCAGCCAAATAAAGGACATGGAGGAGAGCATTCCAAGAGGAAATACTATGTACAAAATCACAGAAGCATAAAACATTCAGTGGGATTGCAAATCAATAAACAGTTTTCATACACACATTACTTCATAAGCAGAAATGATTGTTGTAGAGGCTAAGGATAAGGGGAAAATACCAAATGAAAAATTTTTAAATTTAAATGAAATAATTAAAAAATTTTAGTTGGAAGGACAGGTCTTTTGACTAAAAATCCAATGTGTTAGCTTGATGAGTGGCTTGAAGGAATGAGAGAGATTCATAGGGAGATCAAGTTAGAAGGATAATTGTGATAGTCCAGGTGGGAATACTATGAAGTGATGTGATAATATTGAAGGAATAACAAAGTAGCAAAATCTGTGGGACTTGCTGACTTGAAATAGGAGAAATGGAGAAAGGTAAACCTAAAGATGCTCTTGGGTTGAGAGTAACAGCACTAATGACAAAAGACAAGCTAAAAGCAACTTTGCATGCACAGATATGTATATGTTTAGAGGGAGGCAAGCTATCTTAAACCCCTGCAATTCATAGGCCAGAGAAACAATCTTGGGTCTCATGTGCAGCACAAACCCTGAACCATTAGTGTTACTGAGAACTCCAGGTCTCACTCAGGCTGATTCCCAGAATCAGAAAGAATTAAGGGATTTAGATTTAGGTGTCTAAAACCACGCTTCCTACATCTCAGGAATCTTTTCCATCTTTAAGGTCTCTGACATTACTCTTATGTCTCTGCCTCAAACCCTCCAATGATAGAGAACTAGATCTGTTTTTTGAGATAGATTGCCACGTTTCAGGACATCTCCAAATGCCTCTTAGGTCTTCTTTATATTGAGCCTCAAACTGCCCTACTCTTCCTTTCTCAGAGAAGTCCTAAGTCTACCTTCCAAGATACACATCAGCCACGTGCTGAGGTGGATAACTGAACAGGATCTGAAGTCAGTTAAAAGTTTCAATCCTGATCATCACTACTTAGCTCTGCATGCTCTTCACCCAGTTTTAAACTTCTCATTGTCTCAGTATTTTTATTGTTAAAACAGTGTTAATGGATAGAATTTCAGAAGGGTGGCTGTGGATATTATATGACATAATCCCTTTAAAATATTTAGAAAGATACTTATTTTTCTTTCAAAAAATGCCACCTATTAATCAATAAAAGTTTATCCTGTCCTTTCTATGAATAATTTCATATATTTGATGAGAATTTCACCCAAATGAGCTTTTCCCTGAATGATTGCAGGACATGATTTGCCATGAATCTTTCCCAGTATAAAAATGTATAATTTCCTGACATTTTAACAAATAAGCTTTCCAGTCATTTATCAACCCAGATTGTTCTCTAGAGTTCACCTATTTGCCAACACCCTAAAATGTCACTCATTGTGACATTCACTGATTCAGAAATATTCAGAATAATATTAGACAAACTCTTCCTATTGCTTGAGCAGCCAACTACTGTAAGATTATCTTGCCTTTTTTACCATCCTGGCATCATATTGGAAATGATGGGTTTGCGTTCCCTTTGAAACCAATCCTCCATTTCCCCACCCTCAGTTAAGAATCTCAGCCCAAAGACTTACCAGGGGTCAATTGTGGTAATATATGCAGAAGCGATAGAATGGAAATCTTTAAAGGTATCAGGTTGTGAAAGATGAGTGTTTTGTACTGTAGGACTCACCTTGGGGATTGGTTTTCACCAACTGCTGGTGAGCTTATAGGTTCCCCCGGGATCAGTGTAATGGAGGCACAATATGGTTCATAATTTAGAAGCCTTATTATCAAAGAGCAGTTCTGCATGCAATAAAAATTCTCAAACTCTGGTTTCTTTTTGGGACTTGAAACAAAATAGACCCTCATATTAAAAAGTACCAAGAGAAGATAGTGCCCCAAGATATACAAAACAAGGCAATGATACATTTACAAAAATAATGAACCAATAGTGAGAAATTAAGCATCTTGAGATATTCAAACTAATCATGGTAGACATCCTAATAGAGAAATAATAGGAACATTTTGGTAATTTCATTTGAATCAGAGAAGCACTGACTAGGGAAAGTTCACTTCAAATCCTCAATAATATGTCCTTTTTGAGATTCTCTCAGATACATTTTGATGATACAAATCTTTCTTGCATCCAAACCAGGTTTCTCAAAAGTGTCCCAGTCATGTTCAGAAATTTGATGAAATGACAATAGTGCCAGGCACAGTATCTAAACTACTTCCCAGCTGGAAACAATTATTCATGACCAGTATTTACTGAATTGAAAGAATGTTTATGTCTTACATAAGGGATGTACGTTTTATGTCAAGAAGAAAGAAAGAAGGACTCAGATTCTCTGTGCTCTCTGAGAAAGTGTCATGACACTGAATCACATGCATCTGCCTGGAAGATATGATGATCTTACTTGAAGTCACATGTTTTTTTGTCCTGTGTATTGGATCTGGCCTATTTAGTAGACCTGTTCTTTTTGCATGGAAAGTCTCTTTGATTCTCTGAATTTCATTTCTAACTTTGTCATTAAACTGCCTTAAAATTATATTCATCAGCCATGGTCATTGAAACAGTATGGTAATGGCACTAGACTAGGCACATAAATCAATGGAATAGAATAGAAAGGCTAGAAAAAAAAATGCATGTGTGGTCAATTAATATACAATGGAGACAAGAACAGACCATGAGGAAAGGCAGTCTATTCGAGAAATGATGTTGGGAAAACTGGACAGCTACATACAAGAGAATGATACTGTATTATTGTCTAACTCCATCCACAAAAGTAAACTCAAAATGGATTAAAGACCCAAATGTAAGCCATGAAAACATAAAACTCTGGACACAACTCCCCAGGAAAGGGACACAAAAGCAAAGATAAACAAGTGGGACTACATTATACTAAAAAGCTGGAGACCCAGGAGAGCCAGTGGTTTAGTTCTGGTCTAAGTTTGAAAGCCTAAGAATCAGGAGAGTTGACACCAGGTAGAATTCCAGTCTGAAGGCCAGCAAACTCAAGACACAGGAAAAGAGAAAGTTACAAAAATACCCATAATATCTGGACACCCTGCGGTGCATTCGATTGACACATGAAATCAATTGTCATATCATTCTCAATATTATTATTTGCAAAATTGAATGTGGATGAATCCCTCCAAGTTTTTTGTTCCAGTACCCATTCTCTAGTAACTTCTGGATGTCAAAAATGAATCTCTGTGGGGTCCTAAAAATAGTTACTTGCTTTCTGACTTGGGTCCTGTGCTGGTTAATTTCATGTGTCGACCAGACCATGGTGCCCAATTATTACATCAAATATTATTGTTTTTATCTATAAGGGTGTTTTGGTTATCTATCTATATCTATATCAATATCTATCTACCTGCATCTATCTATCATCTATCAATCTATTTATATCTATCTATCAAGACTTGTATATATATACATCTATCGGTTCAGTTCCTCTGGAAGATTTAAATGAGTTTAGAATTATAGTGAACTATCTAAGTTTGGCCCATTGCCTGATTTAGTATACCCTACTCAAAAGAATGGCTATTAAAGATAGACTTTTTAATCAACTTGATGATAGGAAAATCTTTCAGCCACACTTAAGCAGACTGTTAACCACCACCAAAAAATGAATTCCATTCTTCTAATTAGTGGACCTATATTACAGAAATCATTATATAATTATGATGATTATTATTAATATTATTATTATATATAAATTTTCATCAAAAACTAGGTGGAAATTTGTTTTGACTCTTGTCATATGAATACCTACATATATTCTTGAATTACCACTTTGCCCACAATGCCTACAGTATTTACTTGACGTTTACATAAAAATTTGATGAACTCTGGCTAAGGTACTAGGAAATTACCTGATGCTACTTTAGTTTTATTCTTAAAGAAATTATATTATCAAAGAACAACCACCCAATTTTAATCCAATCTAATTATGTCTAATAAATATTGATATTTGGAACACTGTCAAAAAATGCCCCAAATAGCCTCAATATTTACAAAATAATCATCAATAACAGTCATCTGATAGGCCCAGGCTATTAGACTAGCTAGAGATTCCTCCAATATTTCTTAAACAAGCAGTGATTTTAATGTCATAAATCAAGTATGGGCAATTGCATACATGTAAATATATTCCATAATCTTAAAAATTATGATCTATGAGCTGAGGTTTTCAGGAATAATCCACAGGCATTAAATTCTCAAGTCATTACTCTTAGTAAAAAACACTCCATTTCTTCATTAACATAATATGCTTGACTGAATAAAAAGCACGATTATTTTACAACTGAGATAAGCTGCCAAATGTCAAATAGACATACACAACACACAGACACACACCTTTTTTTATAGAAAACATTCTCTAATGACATATACTAGCTTCACAATGAAGTTCAACAATTTTGCACAGTGTCCAAAGACATTCTTGATATTTGGATTTACCATTATGTCACTATTCTTTAGTTTATTATTTACAATAGTGTAGACTTTTGATAACATTTGATGAACTGGTAAAGAAGTAAAAGGTGCAGGTAGTAGAAAAAAAATGATGTGTAAAAATGAACACCTCAGTTCTCATGATTTTTGTGTTTATAACTCCCTGAGTCAGCCTGGAAATATATTGAAATTCTAGGAAAATTGTGTCACCAAATACATAAGAATTTTTTTGTTTTTTGGATATTTCCATTACATAACACATGGTTAATACATACTTCCCCTAATTATTTTTTAAGATGACTAGGAAACAAGAAACAATGAGTCAACAGTTTCTTTTTACTGAGAATCTGGACACCCCAGAACAGTGAGTCTTAGGTGCTTTTAAATACAGCAAGGTGCACATTTATGAATCTTCATGGTGAAAGATTCTTAAAGGAGGAACTCAACTAGGGAGTAAAATGAAAAGAATAAAGCAAAAGATACATGTTTCACTATTTTGTTCTATGTTTCTCATAGTTATTATCATGTAGGTTCCACAACACCTTAGATGGAGAGTGGTGAGGGGCTTTGATGAGGGGAAAACTAGCTACCATCCCGGACATTTCACAAAAATATATAACAGAAAAGTCAAACATCACAAATAACAATGTTTTATTTTGCTTTGATTGACTGTTGCTATAGTACAAAGAAGAAGGCATGAAAGTATTAATCACACTAGATTTTTTGACACATGATTTTCACCAAAAGAATGCGTATCTGCTTGGTCTTTGCACCATAGACAAGTGGATTGAGGAATGGTGGGACCAGCAAGTAGAAGCTAGAAAACAGGATATGGATATATGGGGGAACATAAGTACCAAACCTGTGTGTAAAGAAGGAGAAGAAGCCAAGGAGGTAGAACTGGAAGAAGACACAGATGTGAGGGATGCAAGTACTGAATGCTTTCAACCGAGCCTCCTTCTGGGGCAAATGAAAAACAGTGATAAATATATGTGTATAGGACAATGTGATGAATATGAGGTCAAAGCCTGCTACAGTGAAGGCCACAAACAAACCATAGATTTTGTTGATCTGGACGTTTTCTGCAGCCAGTTTCACAATGGCCATATGCTCACAGTAGGAGTGAGAGATGATTGTTGTAAGATAAAATTGTAACCGGCACTTTATCAGTGCTATGGAAGGGGCTGCAAGAATGGCTGCCCTGAGTGTTACCACAGCCCCTATTTGGGTGACAAGCTGGTGGGTGAAGATGGCTGCATGCCTTAGTGGATAACAGATGGCCACATAACGGTCCAGGGCCATGGCCAGCAGGATGCCTGACTCTATGCACTGAAATGTGTGGATGAGCCACATTTGAAGCAAGCAGGAATCAAAATAAATCTCTAGCTCATGAAACCAGAAGATTCCAAGCATCTTGGGCACAATGCTGGTAGCAATTGCAATGTCTGTGACTCCCAGCATGCCGAGGAAAATGTACATGGGCTCGTGGAGGCTGCGCTCTGTTTTGATGATGATGAGAAGCAAGGAATTTCCGATCATGGCAATGAGATACATGGCACAGAATGGGATGCCAATCCAGCCCTGCACAGACTCTAGGCCGGGGATCCCAATCAGGGTGAGCACAGGAGGCATGAAGACTGTCCTGTTGGAAATGGTCATCGCATCCCTGGCAACTCAGATACAAACAAAGTAAGGTCGACATTACCTAAGTGCCACACTCATAGCAAGGCACATAATATTCCACTGTTCATCTACTTCCTATTTTTGTCCAGAGATATTATGGTGATTCTGCCTGATTTCTGAAGAACTCCAAGGTCATATCATCCATCTCATTGATATTATTGCAGGGAAAAGTCAGATCCATGCAAGTATCACTGTATCCAGGGAGGGCATCCACGGCACTGTTCATAGTAGGACGTGGTTGCCTGGCAGGTCAACTCCATTAGACCCAGGCAACCACCTGCCTAAGGCAATAGACTACTGACCAGTCTGTGATTTCATTTCTGACCTGTGGGCAAACAATTGGACCTGTGTATTTTCCTTTGGAAATTGCACGTTAATGAGAGGTTGATGAATCTCTCCTTATCCCACCTCCCAGCTACTCCTCTAGTGCTCTCTTCTTTCCAATCATCTCTAAGTCAGGAACTGTCAGTTTGGGCCAGCAAATTCTCAGACACTTACCAGTATATTCATGTAAAAGTCTCCCTATAGAGATGGAAACAGTTGACACCCAAGAGCGTAACATATACATATAGTTACATATATATATATACGTATATATACACACACATATAATACACATCATTGTAAAATTGGAGGTTCATGAAAAAGAATGAGGGAGTAGCTCCAGGAAAGATCACTCAAATCCAAGCACTTTTGGTGATTTGAGTCAAAAGTACTTTGGAACATCTTGGATTTCTTGTGAATTATATTTGTGTTTACCTATATACTAACAGTGAAATCTTTAAGATTATTTGTGTGTTTAAAATAGCTGAAGTTTTGTAACACATATTACATAGAACCTGGAGGGGAGGAATTTCTAGGAGGGAAGAGAACCAGCAGCAGTGAGGTTGGGCAGCAGGCCTCATTCTTGATGATGCTGGATATAGGACAACAGGTAAGTGGGCAATTTACCTGAAATGGGTCTTTTAAAACACTGTTTGCAGCTATATTAGCATGAGATTTGGCCAATTCAGCTTCATTAATAGTTAATGACTTACAGGTGGAATGCCTGCACCATTTTGTGAGCTTAAGCATAAGAAATCAGTAGAAAACAAAAGGGGTTAAAATGAAAATAAGTACATGTGCCTTAAAAGGAGTAAAATAGACTTGGGATTCTAGGAGGAGATTAAAGATGACAGCATGAGAGTTGAGACAGAGAACTCTTCCAAAAACCACATATAATACAAAAATACAGTTAATACAACTAATCCTAAAAAAGCAACAGGAAAGAAGGCTGTTCCAGACTGAATACAGCTGAAGAAAACAGCAGACTTTATGAATCAGGGTAATGAACCAAACCCTTGATCTGGTGGGTGGGACCCAAGACCTTCCCCCACCCCAGCTGACCAGCAGGAGAAAGAGAAGCAGAACGGGGAAGGGGTGGAAGCCTAGGATTTCTGAACACCCAGCCCTGGAGATCTGCATTGGGAGCACAAACCTACATTGCATGGTGGTCTGGAGATTAGTGGGGTTGAAAAGCTAAAACAGGCAGAATACTTGGAGAGACTGAGATTCCAGACATTTGCAGAGGACAGGGATCCACATCCCACTGCTCTGGGACAGAGGCAAGGCAAGCGGTCTGAGAGGCTTCCTAACAGCAAGGGACAGGGATTGCATGGAGCTTGCTGGGCAGGAGAAGGGATAAGTGGACATGGTTGTCTGGGCGCACTCTGCCCGGCAGGTTGGGAACTTTCAGAAGCTTCAGGTGCTCCATCCCACTGGCTGGCTACCCAGCTCTGAGGCCCCCCTACTGTGAAATGCAGCCTGCTGCACTTTCCTCATGCCCTGCTGACACCTACACACAAACCAGCAGTCCCTGCCCTGGTGTCAGGCTAGCCAAAGGGAGGCCACGTCTATGGCAGCTACAAACTCAAAGCACAGAGGCTTACACCTGTGTGCTCGGCACACTGGTTCTGACAGTAGAGACAGGCACTGCAGCTGGGAAACAGGAATAATCAGTTTGGACCAGAAAATTTTCAGACACTAACCAATACATTGGTGTAAAAGGCTCCCATTAGAGATGGAAACAGTTGACACCCAAGAGCATAACATATGCATATAGTTACATCAAACTTAAAAGCTTCTGTACAGCAAAGGACACCATCAGCAGAACAAAAAGATATCCTACAGTGTGGGAGAATTTATTTGTAAATGACATATACAACAAGAGGAAAACATCCAAAATATATAAAGAACTTAGATGCCTCAACACCCAAAAAGCAAATAACCCTATTAAAACGTGGGCTGAGGAAATGAACAGACAATTCTCCAAAGAAGAAATTCAGATGGCCAACAGGCACATGAAAAGATGCTCCACATCGCTAATTATCAGGGAAATGAGATATCACCTCACACCAGTAAGGATGGCCAACATAGAAAAGACTATGAACAAGAAATACTAGCGAGGATGCAAAGAAAGGGGAACACTCCTACACTGCTGGAGGGAATGTAAACTAGTTCAACCATTGTGGAAAGCAATATGGAGGTTCCTCAAAAAACTAAAAATAGAAACACCATTTGACCCGGGAATTCCACTCCTTGGAATTTACCCAAAGAAAACAACTTATCAGATTCAAAAAAACACATGCACCCCTATGTTTATTGCAGCACTATTTACAATAGCCAAGAAATGGAAGCAACCTAAGTGTCCATCAGTAGATGAATGGATAAAGAAGATGTGGTACTTACACACAGTGGAATATTATTCAGCCATAAGAAGAAAACAAATCCTACCATTTGCAACAACATGGATGGAGCTAGAGGGTATTATGCTCCGTGAAATAAGCCAAGCAGAGAAAGTCAAATACCAAATGATTTCACTCATCTGTGGAGTATAAGAACAAAAGAAAAACTGAAGGAACAAAACAACAGCAGAATCACAGAACCCAAGAAGGGAATAGGAGTTACCAAGGGGAGGGGTGGGGGAGGGTGGGGGGGCAATGAGGGAGAAGGGGATTGTGGAGTATCATTACTGGTGACATGGTGTGTGGGGGGTCACGGAAAAGACATGTAGCTCAGAGAAGACAAATAGGGGCCCTATGGAATCTTACTACACTGATGGACAGTCACTGCAATGGGGTATGGGTGGGGATTCGATAATAAGACTGAAAGTAATAACCACATTGTTTTTCTTGTGAAACCTTAATAAGAGTGTATATCAATGGTACCTTAATAAAAAAAAAGGAGTAATATATGGAACTAGAATTGAAAGACAGTGCAGACCTTAGGATTCCAGAAGTGCCTCTGTAGAGAGCTGTAGGGCCACAGAAAGAGTTAATCTCCTCTCAATTCACTGATGACTGAATTTTCTGTAATCTTGGACTCATGTGTTACATGAAAATTCTTTTTTGATCAAAAATCATTACTTTTTAAGTATTATATGTTCTGAAGCAAGGATTTATGAAGTCATACATTAGAAAAATATTGTGATCCTGTGAAAAATATACTTAACAATATTTCATTTGATCCTAGATTCTCCAATAAACTTGTTTTATGTCAGCAAGGCTATGAGCAGGTAACCATATACTGAACATCATCAAAGACACCAGTAATGCAGGAACAACTGTGGTTCGTGCTGCTAACTTCAAATGAAAGAATCCAGTCAGCAGGATGATTCCATCACAGGAAGGCTGTATCTGCTGGCATATGTTAACATAGAGTCATCAGTCAATGAAGCCCTTGATAGCCACAGGTCTGCTCCTCAATTCTTAATTCTGTGGAACCCAAATTCATAGACTGCTGATTCTTCCTACAGAGATAATGTTTTTCTTCTGCAAGGATAATCAGTGTAAGAACAGGAACCCTCAAGTAACAATCACATTGTCTGACTTACTATTCAAGAGTGAGGAGCTGACAGGTGAGTGTTACTTGAAGATACAGAGAGTGGTTGGCAGCTGGGAGAGAACACGAGTGAGCGCAGGGCTGGTGGAATGGGGGGATATCACTGCAAAAGCTGGTAATAAATTTATGGGAGATAACCTAGGAATAGTGAGACCTACTGGCCAGTTGTCATTGGGAGCCAGTCCTACCAGACACCTGAAGAGTATTGTCAGGTTTCCATATCACTATCGCTCATAACTTACCTCTCCTGAGCTCTGTTCTCCTCCTGAGATTCCAGTCTCATTCCTTGAGTTTTGTGTTCTGTGATGCCTCTTCTGTCTCTCTGCACCCTCTGTGCCAGCACACAGGAAATGGAGGGAACTCTAATCATTTGGTGCTGGGAACACCTGCCGGCAGGTGCACATCTCTGGGACAGCCTTTCATGCTTCCTGCTGTCCTGCCAAACAGACACTCTGCTTCCTCTGTATGCCTGTCTGAGATCATGTTGGTGTGTTCATCCTCCAACCACACTCATAGCAAAGCCTGTAATATTCTGGGTGCAGCATACATTTATTGAGCTCGAATCGAGCTAGCTACCAATTCTAATGTTCCCCAATGGGTATGTGAAGAGGGAGGATTTATGACCATGCATGACATCGCTTAGTCACCAGAGTATGTGGGACAGATTATAATTAAGGAAATTTTAAATAAGCCCTCTTGGGTTATCCACACCTGCTATCTGCAATCATTTGTAGAACCTGCAGAAATGTCCTTGCTCTCCTCTTTTCCTTTTTCCTACCGGATAAATGCAGGGAATTAATACAAACAAGTTTTCTTTTTATGAATTGACATATATATATATATATATACACACACACACACAAAGGAGAGAGACTTGTATCTGTATATCCAATTGGTTCTGCCTCCTTAGAGAGTCCTGAGTAATACAGGTTTTGAACAACTTTAGAAATTATACTTAGATGTGTTAGAAGGGAGAAAAAATATCATGTGTTTTTTAATAATATTTAAATATAAAGATATGCTGTGTGTAAAATGAAAGTTCCTGTGGCCAGGATTCTCACCGGGCCCTGGTTGACTAGCTCACTAGACACATGTGGGCAATGCATTGTTATTGACTCTATGCAGAGAGCCCCGCTCTGTGCTCTGCATGACAAGATGGCAGGGCTGCAAGGCTGCAGGAGAGCAGAGGCTGGAGTGGTGGCAGCACCAAGGACAGAGGCCCAGAGGACCACTATGCAGTCAGCAAGGCACAGAGGCAGAGACCAGCTTGCTGCATGCAGACTCACTCTGAGTAGACGAGATTTTAGTGACTGACCTGCCACCATGGACATAAAGTTGAGTATAACTCTTTCACCCCCAGAACGTTATACTGTCATTTCTTTGGTCACACTGACTCCATAGTCGTCTTGCCCAGGGCTGAAACCCATTGGCAAGACAATTGGTGGCAGTCGGCAGGGTTCATTGGTGATGAAGGAAAAAGAACAGGCTGCCCTCCTAGAAGGAGTGTTTCAGTGGGCTGTCCCTATGGACAGGGAGACACTCGAGTGTCTCCTGTGGACATGTGGTGCTGTGAAGTAGTGGAGGACTGGGCTCCACCCCAAGAGAAAGAAAATTTGTTACTGTCTGAAATGGCATCACTATGAAGTGCTGTGGAAATAGTAAAGGATGTCATAGTAGCCCGAGAGGAAGCAGCATGAGAAGGAGCAATGGCCCGAGAAGGAGCTGCTTGAGAAGAAGCATTATGGGAGTGCAGGCTGCTGGTGCTGCGGGGCAGGTGAAGGAGTGGCATGGGAAACAGCAGCATGCAGGCTGCCAGGTGCCGTGGGGCAAGTGAAGAATGTAGTGGAGCCGTCAGCCCCAGAAATGGCGGAGCAGATGTTTGACGAACAGGTGGGGGTGGGGGCCCTGCCAGTGCCAGAGGCATCAGCCTCTCCTTGGTTTAGACCCCACCTGGTTGAAAGCTGGTGGAAGCCAGAAGGACTCAGCAACCACGGGTTCTTCCAGGAGAGGTGCAGCTCCCTCCTCAGGTTGTAGAGAACTCCATGCTCTGCTTCTATCCTCAGGCTCAAGCACAAAAGGAAATATGGTCTGCTTCTCAAAGGAAAAGACAGGAGCAGACAGAAAGAAATTGGATGACTGGAGCTGAGGCAACAACTGAGACCAGAGCAGCAATTCTGGCTGCTGAGGACGAAGCAGAAGACAGAGATAAAGCAACAAGATTGTCCTGTGTGTTTGCAAGACTTTTTGCTGGAGAGGCTGGAGAAGGTGGGTGTTGTAAGGCCCACCCATGGTCCTTTTGGTTAACTCCTTTGAGTAGAACTGGTTTGAAAAAAGCCAGATGACCACTTGGTGGCAATGGATTTCCTCAGGCTTGAGGGTTATTGTAATTTGTTGTAATTTTTGTTATTTGTATATTGCCCTAGCCTCTGTTGTTGTTATGGAATTTGGTTACAATGCTCCAGCTTTCTTGCACAGGAACCATTACAGAGGATTGAGGGCACACATATTGAAAGGAGAGAATCCTGAAGGGGTGGAGTGTGGATAAAATGAAACTTCCTGTGGCCAGGATTCTCACCTGGCCCTGGTTTGCTTGCTCACATGTGGGCAATGCATCGTTATTGACTCTGTGTACAGAGCCCTGCCCAGTGCTCTGGGAGACATGGTGGCACAGCTGCAAGGCTGCAGGAGAGCAGAGCAGAGGCTGGAGTGGTGGCAGCACCAAGGACAGAGGCCCAGAGGATGGCTCTGTGGGCAGAGATGCCCAGAGGACAGCTGTGCGGGCAGAGGGGCCCAGCAGCAGATACCGGCTTGCTGCATGCAGACTCGCTCTGAGTGGACGAGAATCTAGTAATTAACCTGCCACCATGGAAATAAAGTTGGGAATAACCCTTTCAGCTCCCCAGAATGTTTACTATTATTTCTTTGGTCACATTGAATCCATACTGAACTTACCCAGGGCTGAAACCCATTGACAAGACATATGCTTCGTAAGAAAGCTAAATGGAGCTGTTAACTAAATACCAGATGAGGCTGACTTACCCATCACGTGAGGGCAATACAGATGTCAGACCAGCACTCCCATGTTGGAGTAGAGACTGCCAGGAAGGTCAGCACAAAATACCTGCAGCCTATGGGCAATGTTCTATCAAGAACAGCGGAGATGCACCAAATGTTACAAGTTATTCTTCCTAAATTGAACGTTTAGATAAGAGGTGCTAAGGCCATCTGCCAATATATACTTCAAAATTCATGAAGAAGGGGAATAGAAAGACAAGGAAATGTCCAAAAGTCCTTAATTAAAGCACACTCTCAACTGAATTTTAAAAGCTGAATAGCAGTTAGGGTAGCAAATGGAATGCATGCTTAATTTCTCTAGAAAAGACAAGATATTTAAAGCATCCTGAAAATAAATGACACATTAATATTTGGGGATGACAGACTAGTAACTTTTGGAATGGGAATTATTAATAAGTAATAGACAGGAGACACCATATTTCAGAATTATTTAAGGGGATATTACTAGGACTTGGTGACTGAATGCATGTACCTACAGTGTAGACCAATGTCAGAAGCAGTAGTCTATAGTTTAGATTGGTGAGTGAGTAGTTGCATCCTTTTCTGAATTGAGGATATTTTCAAGAACACTGTTTTAAAAATGTTTTACATTGATAATATTTTAAATGTACACATTTTTGGAAAAGTGGTTCAGGAAATAACCTTGTAATGTTTACCCAAATTCAAAAATTATTTATATTTTAATAAGTATATTTGATAGATGATCGCAATTTTTCTGAACTGTTTATGAGAAAGTTGAAAACTTGGTACTCCTTTACCCCTAAATAAGACTATGTGTATCTACCAAGGAAAAAGATATTATAATACATAACTATAACATTATAACCAAGATCAAAGCCCTTAGTACTAAAAGAATATTGTTACCTATTCTATTGTCCATATTCAAAATTAAACAACAGTCCAAAGATTAACTTCATATGACCACATTTTTCTTGCCCAGAATCCAATCTAAGATCACACCATGCATTTAACATTGATGTCTCTTCAGAATCCTTTAACCTGCAAAGCTCTTTAGTATTTCTTTTACTTCTTTCTTTTTTGCTATGTTTTGTTTAAGAGCAATTATTTATCTAATATTTCAAAAACTTCTTTTTTGAATTCTAATATACATACAAAAGTCATATGTCACACAGTTTAAATAATTTTCACCTGGTAGAGATAAACATGTAACAATCCAATTGAGGACTATATCATCATTTTGCCCTTGAACCAGCCCTTTCCCCCATTCTCCTTTACACTTATCACTTCTTCAAGTGCATAACTATCCTGACTTTCTTTCTAGCTTTTTTTAATAAGGTATCATTGATATACAATCTTATGTAGGTTTCACATGAGCAACATTGAGGTTATAACATTCAGCCATGTTATGAAGTCCCATCACACACATCCCAATGTTGTCACTGTCCATCAGGGTAGTAAGATGCTATAGAGTCACTACTTGTTTTCATACTACACTGCCTTCCCTGTGACCCAACTACATTATGTGTGCTAATTATAATGCCCCTCATTCCCCTTCTCCCCCCCTCCCCACTCATCCTCCCCAACCCCTTTCCTTTTGTAACTGCTAGTCCCTTCTTGGAGTCTGTGAGTCTGCTGCTGTTTTATTCCTTCAGTTTTGCTTTGTTGTTATATTCCACAAATGAGTGAAATCATTTGGGAGTTGTCTTTCTCCACCTAGCCTATTTCACTGAACATAATACCCTCTAGCTCCATCAATGTTGTTGCAAATGGTAGTATTTGTTTAGAGTGATGGTGGCCTAATTGAATGAGTTTGGAAGTATTCCCTCCTCTTCCACTTTTTGCAAAACGTTAAGGAGCATAGGTATTAAATATTCTCTAAAAGTCAGCGGTGAAGCCATCTGGTCCAGGGTTTTGTTTTGGGGCAGTTTTTTGATTACTGATTCAATATCATTGCTGGTAATTGGTCTGTTCAGGTTTTCTGTTTCTTCCTGGGTCAGTCTTTTAGGTTGTATTTTTCTAGAAAGTTATCCATTTCTTCTAGGTTATCCAATTTGTTAGCATATAATTTTTCATAGTACTCTCAAATAATTATTTGTATTTCCATAGTGTCCATAGGGATTTTTTCCTTTCTCATTCCTGATTCTGTTTTTTTGGTGTACATTCTCTTTTTTCTTGATAAGTCTGGCTCAGGGATTATTTATTTTATTTTCTCAAAGAATCAGCTCCTGGTTTCATTGACTCTTTTCTATTGATTTTTTTCTTCTAAATTTTATTTATTTCTGCTCTGATTTTATTCTGTCCCTCCTTTTACTGACTTTGGGCCTCATTTGTACTTTTTTTCTGGTTTCATTAATGGTGAGTTTAGACTGTTCATTTGGGATTGCTCTACTCTCTTGAGGTAAGCCTATATTGTAATATACTTTCTTCTTAGAATGGCCTTCACTGTATCTCACAGGTTTTGGGGTGTTGTGTTGTTGTTTCCATTTGCATCCATATATTGCTTGATCTCTGTTTTTATTTGGTCATTGATCCATTGATTATGTAGGAACATGTTGGTAAGCCTCCATGTTTTTGTGGGCTTTTCTGTTTTCTTTGCATAATTTGTTTCTAGTTTCATATCTGTGTGGTCTGAGAAGCTGGTTGATACAATTTCAATCCTGAATTAACTGAGATTCTTTTTGTAGCCTAATATGCGGTCTATTCTGGAAAATGTTCCTTATGCATTTGAGAAGAAGTACATACCCTGTTGGGTTTTCATGGAATTTTCTGTAGATATCTGTTTGTTACCTATTGGTTCCACCTTTCCTCAACCTTTTGTCTATGGGGTGAAGACCAAACATATCTGAGAGAAGGTAGTAGAACTGTTCTGTTCCAAAGAGCTGGTGTGACATTCAGTGGAAATTGTTCTTCTTAAAGATTTAATGGTGCATCTATTGGGCGTATGTTATCTAGTAAGCAGTTTATAGCATCATCATGCTTGCTGGAAAAATTAATCAACATATAAATGATAGTGTTAAAAATCCCACAGGATATTGACCTTAAGTCAGAAGACAGTTTGAAGAAACTAAAGGCAACAGAAAAGTAGATAAGGTGCTGAGAGCCTGACTGGTGGCTCTTAGAGCACATGCCTCTCCTGACCACCTTGGCTGGGGGTGGGGTGGGCAAAAGTAGAGATACTTGTGCAGATCCTAATGGTGCATGGTACTTACACTGATGCTCTTGTCCTTAGAGTGCCAAGATCAAACTCTTTTGTAATATTCAATTCCTTCTAATTCTTCCTCCAACTTTTCTAAAATATTTTTCTCCCTAAAACTTCTTTAGTGATTGCATAAATGTGCAATATAATCTACAAAATGCTTCTATAATGTTTACTTTATATTTGAATAATTCCTTCTTGTCAAAAGTGTACAAACATAGCCTTTTTTAAGCTTATCTTCATTAAGTCATGATATAATTAAGTTAGTGATTCTCATTACATAAAATACATACACTCCAACAAATGTAGGAATATGCCTTATAAAACCATAGTTATTTTGTATTTTTTTTCAGTGTTCATTTAATTTCTCCATTTTATAAAGAGGTGTTTGATAAATGCTCTTTTATTTGATGTTTTTTCATGAAAAGAAAGGCAAATTTTAGACTACTAGTAGGCAATGTTACTTTAAAGATTTGTTTAGTCATCTTCCTGATTCAACATACAATAACCCTTTGATGTAACATGGATGGAGATCTAAGAACCTGGATGGAAATTCTGGAGGCAAGGATTCTCACTATATTGTCTTCAGAATTTTATATGTATATATATATATATCAAAATAAATTTTTTCTGCATTAAGATGCTCATGTATTAATGATAACATTTCATAGAGAAACTCCATTGTACTAGCCCATCAGAAATGAGAACAAGTGGTCAGATGTTTGCCAAGAATATTTGATAGAAAAAGCAGATTTCAATTTGGTAGGAAAAATTTCATTGAAGAAATCACTTGCATGCATGAGTTCTAGAGTTAAAATGAGCTTGTTTCAAACCTTTATTTTACCACTCCCTAACTACATGCATTTGAAAACAATTTCCTGTAAAAAAGTCAGCTGTTTAATCTACAAACATGAAAGAATAACATGGCTTATTGGAACTGGAGTTGGTGATTATCATGATGTAATGTAATAGGTATATGCATGCCTTGCCCTCCCCATGGGGTTTGGTAACTAGGAAGGACTCCGTAGAGATTATTATGGTCAGTGTCATCCTCCTCATTATTGTTTTCATCATGAAACCCTCATCCCTATTGTGTGCTTGAGTAGAAATATTGTGCCACTACTTTTCAAATAGCTTATCAATACACACTCGAAATGCACTTTAAAATTAAAAACTTAACTTTTTTCACAACCCAGTGTATGATCATTTTTGTTGAGCTGTACTTATTGTGTAAGGTATTATTTATATCTGTATATATCCATATCTATGTATTTGTGCCTGTACAGTCAAGTTTGTTAATTTTATCATTTGTTAATTATAAAATTATATATTTTTATATTTATAACCTCACACTTGCTTGCTTGTGCTTTCAGCTTTTGATAAAAGTGTGTTAAAATGTCCTGCTATGAATGTGGATTAGTCTGTTCTTCCTATTAGAGCTGATGAATTTTTTATTTGTGTATTTTTAAGCTATGGGTAGTTAGACACTCATCTATTGAGAACATAAAGATTATTAATTATCTTCCTGATTGACCTTTTTATCACTATGAAATATTTCTCTTTCTCTAGTAATGTGTCTTTTTTAATTAATTAATAAATTTTTTATTTTGGTATCATTAATATACAATTACATGAGCAATATTGTGGTTACTAGAGTCCCCCTATTATCAAGTCCCCACCATATACCCCATTAACAGTCACCTACTAATGTATCTTGCCTTCAAGTCTGAGTTCTTTATTTTCTACTAAACTTTGTTCTAGTCCACTAGTCCAGTAATTCCACTTCCCTGAATTATTAGGTTCACTCTTGTCATTTGTAGTTTCATAATGTCCATCTGATTCACTTTCTCTCTCTCCTTACTTCTGCTTTGATTTTACCTTTTAGTATGTTCTGTTTCTCTGGTCAAATCCACCATCTCTTAAATTTGATTAGTTCATTTATGTATGTATCTATTCCTTCATTTCCTTCATTCCAAATATCGTTACTGCAATACCCCGGGCTGCTAATTACAATAATTACAACAACTGTGGGTGGGTCTCTTTACACTAATTGTTCTTTGTGTTTCTGAACTCGTGTTCCTGTCTCTTGCCCTGCCTTCTCATTTCTGATTGGGTGTCAGACATCATGTATAAAAAATTATGGAGGCCAGATTAAGTTAGCCTCTCCTCCAGGAGTAGCTCACCTCTTACTCCGGTATAAGAACCAAACAGGATTTATCATCTTAACCTGCTGAAGGGACTGCCGGCACTGGAGTGAATTTTTTTTTTTTTTATATGTTTTTTTTTTTTTTTTAATAATTATTTTTTATTGAAGGGTAGTTGACACACAGTATTACATTACATGAGTTTCAAGTGTACAACACAGTGGTAGAACATTTATATACATAATTCTAGGTTCCAGCTATCACCCTACCAGGCTGTTACAATATCTTGACTATATTCCTTATGCTATACATTACATCCCGGTTACTAATTTATTTTACCATTGGAAGTCTGTCCTTTTTTTTTTTTTTTTTTTTTTTTTTTTTGTGAGGGCATCTCTCATATTTATTGATCAAATGGTTGTTAACGACAATAAAATTCTGTATAGGGGAGTCAATGCTCAATGCACAATCATTATTCCACCCCAAGCCTAATTTTTGTCAGTCTCCAATCTTCTGAGGCATAACAAACAAGTTTTTACATGTAGAACAAATTCTTACATAATGAATAAGTTACATAGTGAACAGTACAAGGGCAGTCATCACAGAAACTTTCGGTTTTGCTCATGCATTATGAACTATAAACAGTCAGTTCAAATATGAATACTCATTTGGTTTTTATACTTGATTTATATGTGAATACCACATTTCTCTCTTTATTATTATTATTTTTAATAAAATGCTGAAGTGGTAGGTAGATACAAGATAAAGGTAGAAAACATAGTTTAGTGTTGTAAGAGAGCACATGTAGATGATCAGGTGTGTGCCTGTAGACTATGTGTTAATCCAAGCTAGACAAGGGCAATAAACATCCATGTATGCAGAAGATTTCTCTCAGAACATGAGGGGGGAGGTTCTAAGCCTCACCTCTGCTGATCCCCATTTTCTCACCTGATGGCCCCCTGCGACTGTGCCTGTCTTAGGTTGTTCCTCCCTTGAGGAATCTTACCCGTCTCTGGCTAACCAGTCATCTTCCGGGGCCATACAGGGAAATGTGAAGTTGGTAAGTGAGAGAGAAGCCTTATTGTTTGAAAAAGTTAGCTTTTTACTTCTTTGCATATTTATGCCCTGTGGCTTCTATGCCCAGCATTTGTCTTGAGGTATCTTTACCACTTGGAAGAATTATGATACTCGGTAAATTTGATATGAGGCACGAATTCTATTTAAGGGTTGTAATTAGGAGGGAAGAAGAAAAGCTATAGAAGTAGCAGGCGGAAGAAAACATGGGAAGATTGATTATTTCTTTGATATATCTTCTTGTAGAGTAACTTCAGCATGTATAGGTTTTAAGCTACTACTTAAATTGCACACACACATTAACATAATAGGAGTATAGTTACATAACCAAAGCATATCTGTAATTACCAGCCATCTGCAGTGAAACCAAGAAAACCAGTTAGGCACCTTAGGCATTTGTGAAAACTTATCTATGATATGGTGGATATTGTCCAAATGAACTTGAACAGTCTGAGAGAAATCAGACAAATTAAAACAACCCATTCCTGGGGACTGTTCACATGCCATATGTTCTTTTAACAATAAATAGTTTGTAGTTGTAAGACTTTGGAGCGCTACAATTTGCACTTCTCCAAATTCTTGGTTGAGTTCCAACAGTATAGATCCAGTCCAATTTTGTTGTTTTACTGTATGCACAGGCCAGCTTAGATATCTCCTTCCTCATTCCCATGGCAGGTCCAGGAACTGGTGGGATGAGTGCATCTACAGCTGTAGCAGTGCGTGGATCTTTGTTGGGGTTTTTTGATGATCATCTTCTGGCATGAGTCTTCCAGAGGGTGCAGATGTTGGAAGTTCTTTTTCATATCGTATCTTAGTTCATTTTCGGGGTAGCCCAATTAGGCTTTGATCCTCTGTATAAACACAAAAAGACCCTTTGCCTACACTTTTATATGCCCTTTATACCCTTGTGTAGAACTCGTTGGAGGTTACCACACAGGAACTGCCCTTTTTTTTTTTTTTTTGCTATCACTAATCTACACTTACATGATGAATATTATGTTTACTAGGCTCTCCCCTATACCAGGTCTCCCCTATAAACCCCTTTACAGTCACTGTCCATCAGGATAGCAAAATGTTGTAGAATCACTACTTGCCTTCTCTGTGTTGTACAGCCCTCCCTTTTCTCCTACCCCCCCATGCATGTTAATCTTAATACCCCCCTACTTCTCCCCCCCTTATCCCTCCCTACCCACCCATCCTCCCCAGTCCCTTTCCCTTTGGTACCTGTTAGTCCATTCTTGAGTTCTGTGATTCTGCTGCTGTTTTGTTCCTTCAGTTTTTCCTTTGTTCTTATATTCCACAGATAAGTGAAATCATTTGGTATTTCTCTTTCTCCGCTTGGCTTGTTTCACTGAGCATAATACCCTCCAGCTCCATCCATGTTGCTGCAAATGATTGGATTTGCCCTTTTCTTATAGCTGAGTAGTATTCCATTGTGTATATGTACCACATCTTCTTTATCCATTCATCTATTGATGGACATTTAGGTTGCTTCCAATTCTTGGCTATTGTGAATAGTGCTGCAATAAACATAGGGGTGCATCTGTCTTTCTCAAACTTGATTGCTGCATTCTTAGGGTAAATTCCTAGGAGTGGAATTCCTGGGTCAAATGGTAAGTCTGTTTTGAGCATTTTGATGTACCTCCATACTGCTTTCCACAATGGTTGAACTAACTTACATTCCCACCAGCAGTGTAGGAGGGTTCCCTTTCTCCACAGCCTCGCCAACATTTGTTGTTGTTTGTCTTTTGGATGGCAGCCATCCTTACTGGTGTGAGGTGATACCTCATTGTAGTTTTAATTTGCATTTCTCTGATAATTAGCGATGTGGAGCATCTTTTCATGTGTCTGTTGGCCATCTGTATTTCTTTTTTGGAGAACTGTCTGTTCAGTTCCTCTGCCCATTTTTTAATTGGGTTATTTGTTTTTTGTTTGTTGAGGCGTGAAAGCTCCTTATATATTCTGGACGTCAAGCCTTTATCGGATGTGTCATTTTCAAATATATTCTCCCATACTGTAGGGATCCTTCTTGTTCTATTGATGGTGTCTTTTGCTGTACAGAAGCTTTTCAGCTTAATATAGTCCCACTTACTCATTTTTGCTGTTGTTTTCCTTGCCCGGGGAGATATGTTCAAGAAGAGGTCACTCATGTTTATGTCTAAGAGGTTTTTGCCTATGTTTTCTTCCAGGAGTTTAATGGTTTCCTGGCTTACATTCAGGTCTTTGATCCATTTTGAGTTTACTTTTGTATATGGGGTTAGACAATGGTCCAGTTTCATTCTCCTACATGTAGCTGTCCAGTTTTGCCAGCACCACCTGTTGAAGAGACTGTCATTTCGCCATTGTATGTCCATGGCTCCTTTATCAAATATTAATTGACCATATATGTCTGGGTTAATGTCTGGATTCTCTAGTCTGTTCCATTGGTCTGTGGCTCTGCTCTTGTGCCAGTACCAAATTGTCTTGATTACTATGGCTTTATAGTAGAGCTTGAAGTTGGGGAGTGAGATCCCCCCTACTTTATTCTTCTTTCTCAGGATTGCTTTGGCTATTCGGGGTCTTTGGTGTTTCCATATGAATTTTTGAATTATCTGTTCCAGTTCATTGAAGAATGTTGCTGGTAGTTTCATAGGGATTGCATCAAATCTGTATATTGCTTTGGGCAGGATGGCCATTTTAACGATATTAATTCTTCCTAGCCACGAGCATGGGATGAGTTTCCATCTGTTAGTGTCCCCTTTAATTTCTCTTAAGAGTGACTTGTAGTTTTCAGAGTATAAGTCTTTCACTTCTTTGGTTAGGTTTATTCCTAGGTATTTTATTTTTTTTGATGCAATTGTGAATGGAGTTGTTTTCCTGATTTCTCTTTCTGTTGGTTCATTGTTAGTATATAGGAAAGCCACAGATTTCTGTGTGTTGATTTTGTATCCTGCAACTTTGCTGTATTCCGATATCAGTTCTAGTAGTTTTGGGGTGGAGTCTTTAGGGTTTTTTATGTACAGTATCATGTCATCTGCAAATAGTGACAGTTTAACTTCTTCTTTACCAATCTGGATTCCTTGTATTTCTTTATTTTGTCTGATTGCCGTGGCTAGGACCTCCAGTACTATGTTAAATAACAGTGGAGAGAGTGGGCATCCCTGTCTAGTTCCCGATCTCAGAGGAAATGCTTTCAGCTTCTCGCTGTTCAATATAATGTTGGCTGTGGGTTTATCATAGATGGCCTTTATTATGTTGAGGTACTTGCCCTCTATTCCCATTTTGCTGAGAGTTTTTAACATGAATGGATGTTGAACTTTGTCAAATGCTTTTTCAGCATCTATGGAGATGATCATGTGGTTTTTGTCTTTCTTTTTGTTGATGTGGTGGATGATGTTGATGGACTTTCGAATGTTGTACCATCCTTGCATCCCTGGAATGAATCCCACTTGGTCATGGTGTATGATCCTTTTGATGTATTTTTGAATTCGGTTTGCTAATATTTTGTTGAGTATTTTTGCATCTACGTTCATCAGGGATATTGGTCTGTAGTTTTCTTTTTTGGTGGGGTCTTTGCCTGGTTTTGGTATTAGGGTGATGTTAGCTTCATAGAATGAGTTTGGGAGTATCCCCTCCTCCTCTATTTTTTGGAAGACTTTAAGGAGAATGGGTATTATGTCTTCCCTGTATGTCTGATAAAATTCCGAGGTAAATCCATCTGGCCCGGGGGTTTTGTTCTTTGGTAGTTTTTTGATTACCTCTTCAATTTCATTGCTGGTAATTGGTCTGTTTAGATTTTCTGTTTCTTCCTGGGTCAATCTTGGAAGGTTATATTTTTCTAGGAAGTTGTCCATTTCTCCTAGGTTTCCCAGCTTGTTTGCATATAGGTTTTCATAGTATTCTCCAATAATTCTTTGCATTTCCGTGGGGTCCGTCGTGATTTTTCCTTTCTCGTTTCTGATACTGTTGATTTGTGTTGACTCTCTTTTCTTCTTAATAAGTCTGGCTAGAGGCTTATCTATTTTGTTTATTTTCTCGAAGAACCAGCTCTTGGTTTCATTGATTTTTGCTATTGTTTTATTCTTCTCAATTTTATTTATTTCTTCTCTGATCTTTATTATGTCCCTCCTTCTGCTGACCTTAGGCCTCATCTGTTCTTCTTTTTCCAATTTCGATATTTGTGACATTAGACCATTCATTTGGGATTGCTCTTCCTTTTTTAAATATGCTTGGATTGCTATATACTTTCCTCTTAAGACTGCTTTTGCTGTGTCCCACAGAAGTTGGGGCTTAGTGTTGTTGTTGTCATTTGTTTCCATATATTGCTGGATCTCCATTTTGATTTGGTCATTGATCCATTGATTATTTAGGAGCGTGTTGTTAAGCCTCCATGTTTTTGTGAGCCTCTTTGCTTTCTTTTTACAGTTTATTTCTAGTTTTATGCCTTTGTGGTCTGAAAAGTTGGTTTGTAGAATTTCAATCTTTTGGAATTTTCTGAGGCTCTTTTTGTGGCCTAGTATGTGGTCTATTCTGGAGAATGTTCCATGTGCACTTGAGAAGAATGTATATCCCGCTGCTTTTGGATGTAGAGTTCTATAGATGTCTATTAGGTCCATCTGCTCTACTGTGTTGTTCAGTGCTTCCGTGTCCTTACTTATTTTCTGCCCAGTGGATCTATCCTTTGGGGTGAGTGGTGTGTTGAAGTCTCCTAGAATGAATGCATTGCAGTCTATATCCCCCTTTAGTTCTGTTAGTATTTGTTTCACATATGCTGGTGCTCCTGTGTTGGGTGCATATATATTTAGAATGGTTATATCCTCTTGTTTGACTGAGCCCTTTATCATTATGTAGTGTCCTTCTTTATCTCTTGTTACTTTCTTTGTTTTGAAGTCTATTTTGTCTGATATTAGTACTGCAACCCCTGCTTTCTTCTCACTGTTGTTTGCTTGAAATATGTTTTTCCATCCCTTGACTTTTAGTCTGTACATGTCTTTGGGTTTGAGGTGAGTTTCTTGTAAGCAGCATATAGATGGGTCTTGCTTTTTTATTCATTCTGTTACTCTGTGTCTTTTGATTGGTGCATTCAACCCATTAACATTTAGGGTGACTATTGAAAGATATGTACTTATTGCCATTGCAGGCTTTAAATTCGTGGTTACCAAAGGTTCAAGGTTAGCCTCTTTAGTATCTTACTGCCTAACTTAGCTCGCTTATTGAGCTGTTATATACACTGTCTGGAGATTCTTTTCTTCTCTCCCTTCTTGTTCCTCCTCCTCGATTCTTCATATGTTGGGTGTTTTGTGCTTTGCTCTTTCTAGGAGTGCTCCCATCTAGAGCAGTCCCTGTAAGATGTTCTGTAGAGGTGGTTTGTGGAAAGCAAATTCCCTCAGCTTTTGTTTGTCTGGGACTTGTTTAATCCCACCGTCATATTTGAATGATAGTCGTGCTGGATACAGTATCCTTGGTTCAAGGCCCTTCTGTTTCATTGTATTAAATATATCATGCCATTCTCTTCTGGCCTGTAGGGTTTCTGTTGAGAAATCTGACGTTAGCCTGATGGGTTTCCCTTTATAGGTGACCTTTTTCTCTCTAGCTGCCTTTAACACTCTTTCCTTGTCCTTGATCTTTGCCATTTTAATTATTATGTGTCTTGGTGTTGCCCTTCTTGGATCCTTTCTGTTGGGGGTTCTGTGTATTTCCGTGGTCTGTTTGATTACTTCCTCCCCCAGTGTGGGGAAGTTTTCAGCAATTATTTCTTCTAAGATACTTTCCATCTCTTTGCCTCTCTCTTCTTCTTCTGGGACCCCTATAATATGGATATTGCTCCTTTTAGATTGGTCACACAGTTCTCTTAATATTGTTTCATTCCTGGAGATCCTTTTGTCTCTCTCTATGTCAGCTTCCATGCGTTCCTGTTCTCTGATTTCAATTCCATCAATGGCCTCTTGCATTCTATCCATTCTGCTTATAAACCCTTCCAGAGTTTGTTTCATTTCTGCGATCTCCTTTCTGGCATCTGTGATCTCTTTCCGGACTTCATCCCATTTTTCTTGCGTATTTCTCTGCATCTCTGTCAGCATGTTTATGATTCTTATTTTGAATTCTTTGTCAGGAAGACTGGTTAGGTCTGTCTCCTTCTCTGGTGTTGTCTCTGTGATCTTTGTCTGCCTGTAGCTTTGCCTTTTCATGGTGATAGGAATAGTCTGCAGAACTGGGACGAGTGACGGCTGGAAGGACTTCCTTTCTTGTTGGTTTATGGCCCTCCTCTCCTGGGAGAACAGCGGCCTCTAGTGTCTTGTGCTGCGCAGCTGCGCGCAGACAGAGTTTCTGCTTCCTGCCCGGCTGCTATGGAGTTAATCTCCGCTGTTGCTGTGGGCATGGCCTGGCTCGGGCAGCTACTCCAAAATGGTGGAGTCGCGTTGGAGCAGGAGCTGCTGGGAGGCTATTTATCTCCGTAAGGGGCCTCCCTGCTCCCTGCAGCCCAGGGGTTAGGGTGCCCAGAGGTCCCGGATTCCCTACCTCTGGATTAAGTGGCCCGCCCTGCCCCTTTAAGACTTCCAAAAAGCACCCGCCAAAACAAAACAACGACCACAAAAAAAAACAAGAAAAAAAATTTTTTTAATTAAAAAAAAAAAAAAATTTTTAATTAAAAAAAAAAGGTGGTCGTTCGTTTTTCTTTATTCTCCGGTGCCAGCCTCAGGCCTCTGCTCACCGGTCTTTCTGCCCTGTTTCCCTAATATTGGGGTCCCTGTCCCTTTAAGACTTCCAAACAGCGCTCGCCAAAACAAAGCAGCAAAAAAGCAAAAAAAAAAAAATGGTCGCGCGCTTTTCTTATGTCCTCCGACACCCGGCCTCCAGTGCCCGCTCACTGTTCTTGCTGCCCTGTTTTCCCAGTATCGAGGGCCCTGCACTCTGTCCCGGATGGCGGGGGCTGGGTGTTCGGCAGTCCTGGGCTCCGTCTCCCTCCCGCTCTGCCTGCTCTTCTCCCGCCGGGAGCTGGGGGGAGGGGCGCTCGGCTCCCGCGCGGCCGGGGCTTGTATCTTACCCCCTTCGCGAGGCGCTGGGTTCTCTCAGGTGCGGATGTGGTCTGGATATTGTCCTGTGTCCTCTGGTCTTTATTCTAGGAAGGGTTGTCTTTGTTATATTTTCATAGATATATGTTGTTTTGGGAGGAGATTTCCGCTGCTCTACTCATGCCGCCATCTTCCGCCCCCTCCACTGGAGTGAATTTTACCACTTCATTGGTGGATTAAGGCTTTGCTGGCAGGGCTTTCAACTGTGAGCGAGGTGTCTGGTCACACAGCGGACAACAGTCCTTGTGTGTCAAGCAGGCAAGATCGCCAAAAACTCCCTCATTGTTTCTTGAAGATTCTCTGCTCGCTTTTTTGACATCCCATTCCATGCGGTTTCAGATTAGGGAATGTCTTGTGCAAAAACTAGCAGCTTGTCAATCTGGGTCTGTGGTCCTCCTTTCTCACTGGGAGTGAGATCCTCTGTTACCTACTTTTTCCTTCATGCCTTGCCAGAATGCTAAAATTCCTGTTTTCTGGCCCTCAGAATTGGCTTTCTGCCAGGAAAATTGTCCTTTTTGTCTTCTTACCTTATCCTCAGAAATAGCAGGTGGCTTTTGGCAAATGTGCCTTCAGAAATTTAGCCTTCTCTGTTTTCTAAAATCCAGCTCAGAGAATTGTTTCAGAATGTCTCCAGTGAATTTTTACTTCTTTTTATGCACCTCATCTATTGTTCATTGGGTAAATCTTTGCCTCTAGTTTCTCCTTCCTTCTCTTCTTGACTATTATAACTTGGACTTTACATACAAAATATTTTTTATCTTTTTAAATAAATTGAATGTCTTTCAAAGTTTTTATTTAACTTGTTAATTAATAATTAAAGGCAGAAGATGTTAGAAATGGTTCAAAGGAGAAGTTATAATGCATTCATATGTAAATGGCCAGAAGCACTGAAAAGAGTTAATGAATAGTTGCAAAACTGGCCACTAGCCCCACGGCTATAGTTACTCCATCTGAAGGGATATGATTTGCATTTTTATGGCCAAGAATCATTTGTATCTTTTTCATTAGTGTGCAATTTTTAAGTGTATTTTTTAATTGAAGTATAGTTGACATACAATATTACATTGGTTTCAAATATGTAACACAGTGATTCAAAAGTCACATATATTAAATCCTCACCATAACTAGTGCAGTTACTAACTGTCAACATAGAAAGATATTACAGAATCTTTTATATTCTCCATGCTGCACTTATCTACCCCTTTTTAATACAGTTCTTGCTACACTTAGAAAATCTTGCCAAACACAAGATTTATATAGGGTCTTTAGTATATATGAAATTGTTTTGAAAAATCAACAAGTCAAAATTTTGCCATATCCCATTAAAAATCCATAGAATACTCTCCTTTCAGTAAATATACATGCATTTAAATCAAAACTATACCCAAACAATGCATAATGCTGCTTCTTCGTTCCTCTTTGCCCACTCCTTAGAGTTAATGAGTGTGATATTCATGCATTTTTATACCTGAATATATACAGAATATTTTAAATAAAACTTTGATGATATCATGGATATTGTTCAGCAGTAGCTTTTCAGGTACTGACATATAGACAACCCTCTTAATTACAACATTGGGACTTATTTTTACAATGCCCTTGAGACTGAATATTAGAGAAGTAATGAAACTCAATTAAATTTTCTTTAAATAAACATTTTTTTAAACATACTAATGATGTAATAAACATTTATGAGTATTTTTATATGACATACTTATATCCTTTAATAGCTGTGAATTTTTGCCATACAAATCAATAGAAACAGTATTCTGTTCTCACTATGCTGCAGCAACATTCTGTGAAACCACTGAAAACACTGTATTAGTAAATTCTGAACCATTTTCCTCTGGAGAAATAAAGGATTAAGTTGCTGTATCCTCTGTTCACATTTGCATCCACTAATTAATACATAATCTTTTTGTTTATGTATTTCTGTTAAAATATACATTTTGATATATTAAATATGTCTAATGTAGATTTCTTTCAAATAAATAATTTCATGCAGTATTATGAGAAAACACTAGCCAAGAAGGGTTTCACATGTCCTGACACTAGGGGATGTGTCTGTAAATTTCTTTGGGTTTCATCCATTCATGATAAAAACTCTCAACAAAATGGGTATAGAGGGCAAGTACCTCAACATAATAAAGGCCATATATGATAAACCCACAGCCAGCATCATACATAACAGCGATAAGCTGAAAGCTTTTCCTCTGCGATCGGGAACAAGACAGGGATGCCCACTCTCCCCACTGTTATTCAACATAGTACTGGAGGACCTAGCCACGGCAATTAGACAAAACAAAGAAATACAAGAAATCCAGATTGGTAAAGAAGAAGTTAAACTGTCACTATTTGCAGATGACATGATATTGTACATAAAAAACCCTAAAGACTCCACTCCAAAACTACTAGAGCTAATAATTCAGCAAAGTTTCAGGATACAAAATTAACACACAGAAATCTGTGGCTTTCCTATACACTACAATAAACTAATAGAAAGAGAAATCAGGAAGACAATTCCATTCACAATAGCATCAAAAAGAATAAAATACCTAGGAATAAACCTAACCAAGGAAGTGAAAGACCTATACCCTGAAAACTACAAGACACTCTTGAGAGAAATTAAAGAGGTCACTAACAAATGGAAACTCATCCCATGCTCCTGGTTGGAAGAATTAATATCATCAAAATGGCCATCCTGCCCAAAGCAATATACAGATTCAATGTAATCCTTATCAAACTACCAACAGCATTCTTCAATGAACTGGAACAAATAGTTCAAAAATTCATATGGAAACACCAAAGACCCCGAATAGCTAAAGCAATCCTGAGAAGGAAGAATAAAGTGGGGGGGATCTCACTCCCCAACTTCAAGCTCTACTACAAAGTCACAGTAATCAAGACAATTTGGTACTGGCACAAGAACAGAGCCACAGACAAATGGAACAGAATAGAGACTCCAAACATTAACCCAAACATATGGTCAACTAATATTAGATAAAGGGGCCATGGACATACAACGAGGAAATCACAGTCTCTTCAACAGATGGTGCTGGCAAAACTGGACAGCTACATGTAAGAGAATGAAACTGGATCACTGTCTAACCCCATACACAAAAGTAAATTCAAAATGGATCAAAGACTTGAATGTAAGTCATGAAACCATAAAACTCTTAGGAAAGAACATAGGCAAAAATCTCTTCAACATAAACATGAGTGACCTCTTCTTGAACATATCTCCCCGGGCAAGGGAAACAAATGCAAAAATGAACAAATAGGACTATATCAAGCTGAAAAGCTTCTGTACAGCAAAGGACACCATCAATAGAACAAAAAGGAACCCTACAGCATGGGAGAATATATTTGAAAATGACACATCCGCTAAAGGCTTGATGTCCAGAATATATAAAGAGCTCACATGCCTCAACAAACAAAAAACAAATAACCCAATTAAAAAATGGGCAGAGGAACTGAACAGACAGTTCTCCAAAAAAGAAATACAGATGGCCAACAGACACATGAAAAGATGCTCCACATCGCTAATTATCAGAGAAATGCAAATTAAAACTACAATGAGGTACCACCTCACACCAGTAAGGATGGCTGCCATCCAAAAGACAGACAACAACAAATGTTGGCGAGGTTGTGGAGAAAGGGGAACCCTCCTACACTGCTGGTGGGAATGTAAATTATTTCAACCATTGTGGAAAGCAGTACGGAGGTTCCTCAAAATGCTCAAAATAGAAATACCATTTGACCCAGGAATTCCACTTCTAGGAATTTACCCCAAGAATACAGCACTCCAGTTTGAAAAATACAGATGCACCCCTATGTTTATCGCTGCACTATCTACAATAGCCAAGATATGGAAGCAACCTAAATGTCCATCAGTAGATGAATGGATAAAGAAGATGTGGTACATATATACAATGGAATATTACTCAGCCATAAGAAAAAAACAAATCCTACCATTCGCAACAACATGGATGGAGCTAGAGGGTATTATGATCAGTGAAATAAGCCAGGCAGAGAAAGACAAGTACCAAATGATTTCACTCATCTGTGGAGTATAAGAACAAAGGAAAACTGAAGGAACAAAACAGCAGCAGAATCAGAGAACCCAAGAATGGTCTAACAGTTACCAAAGGGAAAGGGACTGGGCAGGACGGGTGGGAAGGGAGGGATAAGGGTGGGAAAAAAAGAAAGGGGGCATTACGATTAACATGTATAGTGGGGAGGTGGGGGCACAGGGAGGGCTGTGCAACACAGAGAAGACAAGTAGTGATTTTACAGCATCTTACTATGTTGATGGACAGTGACTGTGAACGGGGATGTGGGGGGGACTTGGTGAAGGGGGGAGCCTAGTAAACATAATGCCCTTCATGTAATTATAGATTAATGATACCAAAATAAAATTTTTTTAAAAATCGACACAGGAGGCCCAGTACAGGACACAAACAAGCTGCATGGATGCTGACCACTGGGCAGAACCAAAGTGATTCTGCTCCAAATCCTTGCCACATTCCTAGAAGGAGGTCAAGTCAACCCAATTTTGTGGATAAGGAAATGGTTGGAAGCTCAGAGATGTTAAGTAACTCAGGGCCTCACCACTAGAAGCAGGGCTGTGGTCCTGGATATAGGATGGAGGACAGGACAGAGTAGATTCTAGGTACTGCATTCCACTTCTTGGGGGGCAACCCCAAAGCCCACATACAGAGGCCATAAGACCCTTTGCCTTCTCTCCTGCTAAACAGGAATGAAGGGCAGTTTGCCCTGAGGCCCAGGGCTCCAGAGCCCACTGAAATTTCTGCCACAGAAACAGTGTTCCCCACAGCTCTGCACAGGACTTTGTGCCCCAAAGACTCCCATGTCGGACAGCACAGACACAGTCGGTCCTTCAGAAGCCCAGGGTCCCAGATTAGAGCCCACAGGGCCGAGACGGCCAAGGCCTGCCATGCTCACCCCTTCCTCTCCTCAAAGCATAACTGGTGATGGTCCTCTACAGAACAGGCACTCAGTGAAGGCCATTTCCCAGGGCGCCAAGTCCTCAGGCCCCCTCTGCTGTCCCTATGGAAGAAAGCAGACAAATAGACGAGGGAGTGAAGGTAAGGTTGCCCTGGGGATAAACTGGAACCTGTCCAACTTACAAATGCAAATCCATAACAGGCAGTCAATAAAGGTGCCCATCTCCATCCCCCTCCAAGATGATCGGTCATGGGGAGTAGCGTTCCAGGACCACCACCACCACAGTTCATGGGCTCAGTGGCTGCATCCCCACCACCAGGGCAGCTGTCTCAGTCTGACCCTCTGCTGCACTCACAGGCTGGCTGGGGGTCCCCAGAGGGATGCCATAGCCCCGAAGCATGGACCAGAAAAGCCTCAACAGCAACAGTGATCCCAAGGAGCCTGTCCTGACCAGGGGGCGTCCTCTGGATTTTCTACTGTGTCACCTCATGCCACCCTCATTTATCCACTGCACTAAACAAAATGCCGCCTCACCAGTCCTCCCGCTGCCAGGTCTGCCCCCGACACACACCCCTGTTCACCAGCCCCAAGGACCCACTGGTTCCTACAGAGAATAACTCCCAGTCCTCAGCCTGAGCTGAGCCTGAGCACCCTGACAAGGAAAAACCCATTCTTGAGAGCCAGCCTGGGCCTCAGTACTGGCTTTGCCTCTCAGTAGCCGAGATGCCTCCAACCTCTCTGGGCCTCAGTTTCCCTACCAGTAAACCTGTTGCTTAAAACAAAAAAAAGAATTACCTCTTATGGGATTACTGTGAGAATTTAGTGAGCAATATCAGGTGTATTGTGAAAGTGCCCAGCAAATGGCAGCTACAGTGACCATCATTAGAAATTCCACAACCCAGACTACCCCACCTCCTGACACCCCAGAGAGCAGATGTGAGCCACCCGCCTGCTTTGGCTTTTACTGACACCCCCACTCCTGACCTTCCCAAGTTCTCTCCAACCTGCAGGACCCAGTCCAGCCCCACCTGAAGGAGCTCCTCGCAGAAAGAAACCCCTGTGAAGTCACAGCAGAATGAAGAGAAGGGCAACAGTTTGCAAGGCATGGGTAGGGGAGATGCTGAAGATGTAGCTGAAGAGCTTGTGTAGCAAATGCAAAGCAAGAAACAGGTGACCTATCTCCCACTCAGGCTGTGAGCCCTGAGAGGACAGAATGCGAGATCCTAGTCACAAAGCTGCGTGTGGCCACTCTCATGAGAAACATGGCTAATGCAATTGAGAAAGGCTGTAAGTGGAGAACAGATGTCCAATTTTGCTTAGTAAAAAACAAAAAATATAAAATATTTCATTAATTTTCACTGTTGATCTCATGTTGTAACAATAATAATGGCTTAAATGAATGTATTGAGTTAAATAAAATACATTAAATTAAAAAAAATTTCTTTGGGTTTCACCCTCACAACAGTCCAATCTATTGCACTTTATTTGATCAGCATCTCATGAGCACACAAACTGAGCCACCTTGACATTTTCTCCACAGTTTCAACACACACTGTAAGTGTCACTTTAGCCCTTGGAGTGGCCTCATTCAGAGATGGGTAATTTCATCTTCTCATTTCTGGGTGCACAGTAGTTTTGACTAAGACTGCACTCATTGGGCAGTGGCACTGTAACTCATGTCTAAAGGGAGCTAACCAAACATATGATTTTTCTCCATCAGTCACATACAGTCTTGTGTTTAGGAACCCGAGACACTGTTTGGGCACTTGCTTGGGGGCCATTTTAAACAGTGAAATTGCCAACAAAAAGCACGAAATGAGGGAAACTAGCTTTAAATGGACCACAGAAAAGATCCTTACATCAAATATAAGAACTGAAACAAGAAGGCAGAGTGACCTCGTCCGACTTCAACTGGGAATGTGTGCATTAGGCAAACCGATTTTTTGCTGCTCTGCATATGTCTGCCAATGACGGGGAAGGCGCTGTGGGTATTGATTTGGGGGTTTTGGATAAATTGCAACCAATAGGTGAATTCACAAATACAGAATCTGTAAATAATAGAGATTGACCATGTATGTGCATATATTTATATATAATATAAAAACATACATATAAAGATATATATCCATACACATACATAATGCATGAATAGTGGATTTCTGATTATAAGTTATAAATTTAGTTTAGCTTTATCAAAATAAAGTAGGAACGTGTAACACAGAATTTTTACTCTGATGTTTCATAAACCACTTTATTTAAACTTTTCCTTTTCACTATTATTCACATGGGATCATTTCAGTCTAATGTGTCTTCCAGTCAGATTTTGGAGTAAAGAAATTGAAGTGTCACCTTGTAATATGGAGTTTTACAGAAGCTTCCATATTGAAAAACTCATTCTCGTAGAAATATTGTGTTAAAACCCCCCTCAACTTACACATAAAGTTTCCCAAACCCATTTCAGTTTTATAGAAAATGGGGACACAAAACAAAGACAAAACAGAAATGGACTCATAAACACAGAGAACAGATGCCTAGTTACCGTGAGCGGTGAAGGGGATAAAGAGGAGCTAACTTCAAGTCATAATTTAGGCACAAGAATGGAAGAACAGCACCGGGAATACAGCTTGTAACATTCTATTATCTTTGTATGGTGATGGATGGCAGCTACACTTATTATGGTGAACATTTAATAGTGTATGTAATTGATGAATCACTAAGTTGTTCATCTGAAACAAATACAGTATTGTATACATGTTGATTTCCATAAAAATTATTTTTAAAAGAAAATGGGACAATACTATTGCCCTTGGCTAATTCATTCTCCTTTTAAAATGCGACTTGCACATAAAAACATTTGTTTAATGTAAACCTAAATGTGTATATGATAGAGCTTGTTTATATTATCATCATTCATCAGTATAATAATTGAGTGTGAAGAATCCTTCCTGCTCATATTTCTCAAATTCCCCTAACAAAGAGGAGGAATACCTTGTGCTATACTTCACTGTAACTAGACCAGGTTTACTACCAATGATTTTCAAGTAAGATTTTTAGGAATTGGGCTACTAGGAGAGGGATAGGACTGATGGGAGAGGCAAGCATTCTGAAATAAAGAACTACTGTTACAGGAACTCAAAAGAATGGAACCAATCAGGAGACAGTATAACAGGGGCACAGCTGATTAGAGACTGAGCTCTAGGGTAGTATGTCGGGGATGAAAGGTGATAATTTTGAAAAGGAAGACTCACAAATATAAGTTCAGAGTCTTGTAATTAAAAAGAAGAACCAATCATATTAGTTTTTTAAGGAACACTAAAAGAAAAACTAAAAGGCCACCAAACAAACACTAATTTGCAAAACTGAATATTTTCGTATTCTTTAGAATTTCATTGTGGAATGTCATATACTTGAAGGTAAATATGTGCCAAGTTGCTTCCTCCCATCTCCATAGCTTAACAGCAATTAGCTCTGCCAATAACTCTACTGCCCCAGCATGGTCAGTACATAGCTGTGATCAGGAGACAATGTTCAGAGAAATAAAACAAATCTTAAGACAGATACCACTCCTTTTAAGCTTTTTGTTTTTTAATTGGTGGGAGGTCTATAGTCTTTTAAAAAACAAGACCCAAAAAATTTCACACCTGCATTTTATGATTGAGTTGAATTCCCTAATTTTACCTTTGAAAAGAATGAGGCTTAGAAATGAAATATGTTCACAAGAGTCTCAAAACCACAACTCTATTCTCAGTTTAGCTTCTAACATTTTTCTTAGTACCTTAATCCAGCATCTTCTGAACATGAAGGGGTTGATCAAACTGTCTTTAAAATTCGATGACAAAATTAAGGTCAATTGACAGTCCCATGAGCAACGTAAACTGTCCTGTATTTACTACAATATACAAATGCATGGATTTGGAGGCTTGGAGTAGGTTATGTAAAGATATGGTAGCTGATTCAGTGTCATTGTTTAACAAATGTTTTACATTAAAATAAGTAATCTAACTTACCAATATCGTGCATTTTATTAGATGAACCAGAATGGGCTTTCTAGGAACTTTTGCTCAGTTATACATAGAATTATGAATGACCTCAGCAGAGTCAATTTGTGACACATGGTAATACGTAAAAATTGCTTGTCTCATATATATACATAAGTAAATATACACATATAACAGTTACATGCAAAAAATAAGACACACTGAATAAGGATTCAGAAAGCATGGATGGTACTGCAAATTTGTTAATTACCCAGGCAAGTGCCGATTGACACACTATGGAACATAATTCACTGGAGTTACCATTATACTTAATTTTGAAATAAGGAAATAAGATCAGTAACACTTTCTCTGCATACTTCTCTGGCTTTGGAAAACTAAACTAGAAAATGACTATAAATATGCCTTTAACCTTTTAAGTATTGCATGTAAATTTATTATTTCTGCTAGTATTGGTCATTCCTTTTGCAAATACTACCTTCCCTTCCTGAAAACACATTCACTTCTAGTACTCAGTTTTGTTTAGTGAACCATCTCTGGATCCTGCCACGGATCTGCTGGGTCTTGACACCGTAGATGATGGGGTTCTTCAGGGGTGGGAAGATGATGTAGATGTTGCCCATGAGAACATGGACCACAGGAGAGAGGTGCTTCCCAAAGCGGTGCACCATGGTCAGACCAATGATTGGGATATATGAAACCAGAACTGCACCGACGTGGGAGACACAGGTCTGCAAGGACTTGAGTCGCTCCATGTGGGAGGCAATAGACAAGACTGAGTGCAGGATCAGAATATAGGAGATGAGAATGAGCACTGAATCCAAGAACAGTGTGCAGATAACCAGAGCTAAGGCGTAAAAGCTGTTGAAGCGGATGTCGGAGCAGGCCAGCCGGAGCAGGTCCTGGTGCAGGCAGAAAGAGTGGGAGAGGATCCGGCGACGGCAGTAATGGAAGAACTTGAGGCGAATTATGGGAGCAACAATGAAGAGGAAACTCCTCCCTAAAATGGCCACTCCAATATTGATGATTCTGGTATATGTCAGGATGGATGCATATCTCAGAGGATTGCAGATTGCCGTGAAGCGATCAAAGGCCATGGCAAGAAGGATTCCAGACTCTGTGAGGGATAGACCATGGATGAAGTAGGTTTGGGCAATGCAGGCATCCAGACCAATCTCCTGGACAAGCCCCCACAGGATGCCCAGCACGGTGTGTAGTGTGGACAGCCCCAGGCACAGGTCAGTGAGGTCCAGCATGGCCAAGAGGTAGAACATGGACTGGTGCAGGCTCAGCTCAGTCCAGATCACATGCAGCACCAGGCAGTTTCCTGAGAGTACCATGGCATAGATACACGAGAAAGGGATGGAGAGCCATGGATATTTCCCTTCCAGGCCAGGGAATCCCATAAGGAGAAAGGTGAAGTTACTGATTTTGGAATCAGGTTGAACAGACATTGATACAGAAAGACAGAAATCTCTCAGGGAAAAATGCATGAAACAGCTGATTACAACAAATGTATTTTCTTCTGCCTCAGTATGAAATCTCAGTAGCATATAATAAGAATGATTGGATTTGCACAATACTTCTTTAAATATAAGACCAGTGCTACTATTTTTTCAGAAGGTGAATTTTCCCTGAAACAAAAGACGAAATTATTTTGTGCCTACATACGAAACCTCCTTGTGATTAGATCGTTGGCTCCATCTGAGGAATCAATGTCCATATCAGTTTCTACTTCAATGTTTCATATTATAGTTGGCAGAGGAAAAATGATTTTTGGCTTGTGAAGGTATAATAAAGATGCTTAAACATACAAAGTAGAAAAAAACCACATTTGATTGTTTGCATTAAAACCTGGTGAAATAAATTGCAAATTGCTGCTGTGGGGTGTAAGATTAATCTCTACTTATTACAGAAGAGATTACCTACACAAGTCATTTATCAGTGCATTCTGACATTTGTGTTTTAGGGATTTAATAAAGAACAACGTCACTCACAACAGAGATGTTCTTGCTGATCTCGCTCTTCTTTCTTTAGTCATAGTGGCATTGAGATCTTAGGAGAAGTAATATTTATGCAGGTGCAAGAAGTATAGGAGCCACTGGAGTAAATCCTGGTCCCTGGAGATGCTAAGAATGAGTGATGCAATACATAGGATGTGTTCCTTGAGGAGGATGAAGGAAACCCCATGAGCAGTGTGTGCATAACAGACTTTCCACTCCACCAAGTATGGAATATTCTTACAAGTGCAAGTTTATAAAAATAATTCCTTCATCCAGGGAGATTTGGAAATGAACATTAGTCAGAGAAATAAGAAACCTCTAATAGTTTGCTTCTTCCCTGACTGGTCTTTGTATCTTAATTGAAAGGCAGCAGATATTTCCTATATAAAACAGGTTGTTGTTATTAACAAAATTGCATTTTATTTCCCTTCACCTCAGCTACAAGATTTTCCTCTTTTTTGAGCCCATTGCTTAAGTATTCAAAGAGTTCATGTTCTGGAAAATATAAAACATTGTTTATAAGTCCTGTAGTTTTGTATGTGATTGATAATCCTTAGGAGCTGCATGAAATCAGAGCCTATATTTTCATAACAATAATGTTATTAAGCATCACTTAAATCATTTACTATGTCCTAGAAATCTTATCACTATAGTTCTCAGAATTAGAGTATTTGTTTTATGTATTTTAATGGCTAGAATTACTTGCGGACCATATCTTTTACTTTAATAGGGGGTAAAGCATAGAGATAAAGAATGTGCTTTTAAAACAAAACTTACTGGGTTGGAAACTCTTCTCCAATGGTGTGTCCTTGAGCAAGACACTTAATGTTATATAAGGTTTTTTAAATCTAAAATGGGGATATTAACATTTCATAGGATTGCACAATTAATAATTGGATGAATTATGTAAAGCATTTAGAATAGTGAGACAGAGAAAACATTTAATAAAACTAAATTGTTATCTTTTCCATTTCAGAGAGGAAGTAGCCAAGGCTCCTAAATTCTTTTATTTAATAAGTTATCCACAAGCCACAAGGAGCTTGCTAAGTGCATGAAAAATGGCAAGTCCAAACTGAGATGTAATGTAAGTACAAAATATATACTAGAATAGACATAGCATGGAAAAATGACTTCAAATCTCCCTTCAATAAGGTTTATATTGACTATACATTGACATAATGTTTCAGGTATGGTTGGTTAAATAAAATCCTAAAATAAGAGTTAATTGTTTCTTTGTACTTAGAACTTTTAAAACCACAAAAGTGGTTCACATTGTATTTTTCTGCAATAACTCTGCTCTGGCGCTTACCAGCTTGGAAACTTTCACAAGATTATACAGCTATAATGGCACCAGTATTGTTCCAAATACTTTTGTGAGTCTTTTAGCCCTAACTGTATAATCTCTCTACCTTCAAGGGACAAAGCTAGCCGTAATTCTCTGTGGAAAGTGAAAACTTAACCTGACTAGAGCATTCTTTAATCTACTGTGAGTCTTTAACAACATTCTAAAGCTCAAAACTGTCATGCCTGTCATATACATGATAGAATGCGTTTAAGAAGCAGGGAAGAAAAACATCACTCACAGGTGAATATTGGAGAAATCAGAGGAAGGTGTATTTCAGCTCGCATGTGAGGAGTAAATGTGAACTGAAGGAGTCTCAGGGAGGATGAAATTTAGGACAGAGCGGAATAGTTCAGAGCATGGGCCCTGGAGTCAGACCATCAGAAAACAAATAATCGTTTACTCACTGTGGGACTTCAGCAAGCTAGTTAGCATTTCTTGAGCCCAGTGCACTCATCTGTAAAGCACAGCTCATAATAATACCTATTGCTTAGGGGTTTGTGTGAGGCTGAAATTACCTAATAATTTTTAAATGCCTAGAGCAGTGCTTGAACAGCCCAGAACATCAAACGGAATATGTTTGTCAAATAAAACAAATGCGCTGCTGTTGCATAATTCCAGATTGCAATTAGATAATAGGTATTTTCATCATTCTCTTTAAAATTTGAACAAAATATCCCTAGGGAACGTGGGGTGAATTCAGAACAATTAGTCTTCTTCCTGATGTTATAAATCACAGGCCTCTATCTCTCTCTCTCCCTGCAAGGACTTAAAGGATACAATCTAGTTTCTTGGGAGGAGAGGCACAAATGTATCTTAGTTTTTGTAATGGACTCGAGACTTGAGCAGGGATTGTTGGATAGATGTAACTGAATCACAGAATGAATGAAAAGATCTTCTGAAGGTGAAGGGTAACTATTTTTTACAATAGCAACAGAATGTAAATCAAAGAGTAATGCATTCCAAAATCAAATATTATTATAATCTCAAATTTATTGAGAAAAGACAATAATCTACTTATGTCACTTTTTGCCTTTTTTCTACCTTCAACGTTTTACTAGGTAGAAATGGAATAAGATTCTTTTTTTTTTTTTTTGCTTTATAAAGTGACTTTCTTTTCTTTTCTTTTCTTCTTTTTATTTATTTATGTTTACTAGGCTCTCCCCTACCCCAAGTCCCCCCCACAAACCCCATTACAGTCACTGTCCATCAGCATAGTAAGATGTTGTAGAATCACTACTTGTCTTCTCTGTGTTGCAAAGCCCTGCCCTTTCCCCCACCCCCATATTATACATGCTAATCATAAAACCCCCTTTCTTCTTCCCCGCCCTTATCCCTCCCTACCCTCCCATTCTCCCCAGTCCCTTTCCCTTTGGTAACTGTTAGTCCATTCTTGGGTTCTCTGATTCTGCTGCTGTTTTGCTCCTTCAGTTTTTCTTTGGTTTTTATACTCCACATATGAGTGAAATCATTTGATACTTGTCTTTCTCCACTTGGTTTATTTCACTGAGCATAATACCCTCTAGCTCCATCCATGTTGTTGTAAATGGTAGGATTTGTTTTCTTCTTATGGCTGAATAATATTCCATTGTGTATATGTACCACATTTTCTTTATCCATTCATCTACTGAAGGACACTTAGGTTGCTTCCATTTCTGGGCTATTGTAAATAGTGCTGCGATAAACATAGGGGTGCATCTGTCTTTTTCAAACTGAAGTGCTGCATCCTTAGGATAAATTCCAAGAAGTGGAATTCCTGGGTCAAATGATAAGTCAATTTTGAGCATTTTGAGGAACCTCCATATTGCTTTCCACAATGGTTGAACTAATTTACATTCCACCAGCAGTGTAGGAGGGTTCCCCTTTCTCCGCAACCTCGCCAACATTTGTTGTTGTTTGTCTTTTTGATGGTGGCCATCCTTACTGGTGAGAGGTTTTAATTTGCATTTCTCTGATAACTAGTGATGTGGAGCATCTTTTCATGTGTCTCTTGGCCATCTGAATTTCTTCTTTAGAGAACTGTCTGTTCAACTCCTCTGCCCATTTTTTAATTGGATTACTTGCTTTTTGTTTGTTAAGGAGCATGAGCTCTTTATATATTTTGGATGTCAAGCCTTTATCGGATCTGTCATTTATGAAAATATTCTCCCATACTATAGGGTACCTTTTTGTTCTATTGATGGTGTCCTTTGATGTACAGAAGCTTTTCACCTTGATATAGTCTGACTTTTTCATTTTTGCTTTTGTTTTCCTTGCCCGGGGAGATATATTCATGAAGAAGTCACTAATGTTCACATCCAAGAGATTTTTGCCTATGTTTTTTCTAAGAGTTTTATGGTTTCATGACTTACATTCAGGTCTTTGATCCATTTCGAATTTACGTTTGTGTATGGGGTTAGACAGTGATCCAGTTTCATTCTCTTACATGTAGCTGTCCAGTTCTGCCAGCACCATCTGTTGAAGAGACTGTCATTTCCCCATTGTATGCCCATGGCTCCTTTATCGAATATCAATTGACCATATATGTTTGGGTTAATGTCTGGAGCCTCTAATCTGTTCCACTGGTCTGTGGCTCTGCTCTTGTGCCAGTACCAAATTGTCTTGATTACTATGGCTTTGTAGTAGAGCTTGAAGTTGGGGAGTGAGATCCCGCCACTTTATTCTTCTTTCTCAGGATTGCTTTGGCTTTTCGGGGTCTTTGGTGTTTCCATATGTATTTTTGAACTATTTGTTCCAGTTCGTTGAAGAATGTTGTTGGTGATTTGATAGGGATTGCATCAAATCTGTATATTGCTTTGGGCAGGATGGCCATTTTGACGATATTAATTCTTCCTAGCCAAGAGCATGGGATGAGTTTCCATTTGTTAGTGTCCTCTTTAACTTCTCTTAGGAGTGTCTTATAGTTTTCAGGTTATAGGTCTCTCACTTCCTTGGTTAGGTTTATTCCTAGGTATTTTATTCTTTTTGATGCTATTGTGAATGGAACTGTTTTCATGATTTCTCTTTCTATTGGCTCACTGTTAGTGTATAGGAAAGCCACAGATTTCTGTGTGTTAATTTTGTATCCTGCAACTTTGCTGAATTCCGATATCAGTTCTAGTAGTTTTGGAGTGGAGTCTTTAGGTTTTTTATGTACAATATCATGTCATCTGCAAATAGTGACAGTTTGACTTCTTCTTTGCCAATCTGGATTCCTTGTATTTCTTTGTTTTGTCTAATTACCATGGCTAGGACCTCCAGTACTATGTTAAATAACAGTGGGGAGAGTGGGCATTGCTGTCTTTTTCCTGATCTCAGAGGAAAAGCTTTCAGCTTCTTGCTGTTAAGTATGATGTTGGCTTTGAGTTTATCATATATGGCCTTTATTATGTTGAGGCATTTGCCCTCTATACCCATTTTTTTTAGAGTTTTTATCATGAATCGATGTTGAATTTTATTGAATGCTTTTTCAGCATCTATGGAGATGATCATGTGGTTTTTGTCTTTCTTTTTGTTGATGTGGTGGATGATGTTGATGGATTTTCGAATATTGTAACATCCTTGCATCCCTGGGATGAATCCCACTTGGTCATGGTGTATGATCATTTTGATATATTTTTGCTAATATTTTATTGAGTATTTTTGCATCTACATTCATCAGGGATATTGGTCTGTAATTTTCTTTTTGGTGGGGTCTTTGCCTGGTTTTGGTATTAGGGTGATATTGGCTTCATAGAATGCATTTGGGAGTATTCCCTCCTCTTCCATTTTTTGGAAATCTTTAAGGAGAATGGGTATTATATCTTCTCTGTATGTCTGATAAAGTTCCAAGGTAAATCCATCTGGCCCAGGGGTTTTGTTCTTTGGTAGTTTTTTGATTACCGCTTCAATTTATTTGCTGGTAATTGGTTTGTTTAGGTTTTGTGTTTCTTCCTTGGTCAGTCTTGGAAGGTTGTATTTTTCTAGGAAGTTGTCCATTTCTTCTAGGTTTTCCAGCTTCTTAGCATATAGTTTTTCATAGTAGTCTCTAATAATTCTTTGTATTTCTGTTTGGTCTGTCGTGATATTTCCCTTCTCATTTCTGATTCTGTTGATGTGTGTTGATTCTCTTTTTCTCTTAATAAGTCTGGCTGGAGGGCTTATCTATTTCATTTATTTTCTCAAAGAACCAGCTCTTGGTTTCATTGATTTTTTTCTATTGTTTTATTTTTCTCAATTTTGTTTATTTCATCTCTGATATTTATTATGTCCCTCCTTCTGCTGACTTTAGGCCTCATTTGTTCTTCTTTTTCCAATTTTGATAACTGTGATGTTAGACTATTCATTTGGGTTTGTTCTTCCTTCTTTAAATATGCCTGGATTGCTATGTACTTTCCTCCTAAGACTGCTTTCGCTGCGTCCCACAGAAGTTGAGGCTTTGTGTTCTGTTGTCTTTTATTTCCATATATTCCTTGATCTCTATTTTAATTTGCTCCTTGATCTATTGACTATTTAGAAGCATGTTGTTAAGCCTCCATGTGTTTCTGAGCCTTTTTGCTTTCTTGGTACAATTTATTTCTAGTTCTATACCTTTGTGGTCTGAAAAGTTGGTTGGTAGGATTTCAATCTTTTTTAATTTACTTAGGTTCTTTTTGTGGCCTAGTATGTGGTCTGTTCTGGAGAATGTTCCATGTGCACTTGAGAAGAATGTAGATCCTGTTGCTTTTGGGTGTAGAGTTCTTTAGATGTCTATTAGGTCCATCTGTTCTAGTGTGTTGTTCAGTGCCTCTGTGTCTTTACTTATTTTCTGTCTGGTGGATCTGTCCTTTGGAGTGAATGGTGTGTTGAAGTCTCCTAAAATGAATGCATTGCATTCTGTTTCCTCCTTTAGTTCTGTTAGTATTTTTTCACATATGCTGGTGCTCCTGTCTTGGGTGCATATATTTTCATAATGGTTATATCCTCTTGTTGGACTGAGCCCTTTATCTTTATGTAATGTCCCTCTTTATCTCTTGTTACTTTCTTTGTTTTGAAGTCTATTTTGTCTGATAGTACTGCAACACCTGCTTTTTTCTCCCTATTGTTTGCATGAAATATCTTTTTCCATCCCTTCACTTTTAGTCTGTGCATGTCTTTAGGTTTGAGGTGAGTCTCTTGTAAGCAGCATATAGATGGGTCTTGTTTTTTATCCCAGTGACTCCATGTCTTTTGATTGGTGCATTCAGTCCATTTACATTTAGGGTCATTATCGATAGGTATGTACTTGTTGCCCTTTCAGGCTTTAGATTCGTGGTTACCAAAGGTTCCAGGTTACTTTCCTTACTATCTAAGAGTCTAACTTAACTCACTTAGTATGCTGTTACAAACACAATCTAAAGGTTCTTTTCTATTTCTCCTCCTTTTTCTTCCTCTTTCATTCTTTATATATTGGGTATCAGATTCTATATTTTTTCTCTCTCCTTTGATTGGCTTTGGGGATAGTCAATTTAATTTTGCATTTGCCTTGCAATCAGCTGCTCCACCCTCCCTACCATGATTTTACTACCTCTGATAACAGCTATCCAACCCTAGGAACACTTCCATCTATAGCAGTCCCTCCAAAATAAACTGTAGAGATGGTTTGTGGGAGGTAAACTCTCTCAGTTTTTGCTTATCTGGAAATTGTTTAATACCTCCTTCAAATTTAAATGATAATCTTGCCAGATAATGTAATCTTGGTTCCAGGCCCTTCTGCTTCATAGCATTAAATACATCATGCCACTCCCTTCTGGCCTGTAAGGTTTCTGCTAAGAAGTCAGAATTTAGCCTGATGGGCTTACCTTTGAATGTGATCTTATTTCTCTCTCTGGCTGCTTTTAACTGTCTGTCCTTATCCTTGATCTTTCCCATTTTAATCACTATGTGTCTTGGTGTTGTCTTCCTTGGGTCCCTTGTGTTTTGAGATCTGTGGATCTCCATGGCCTGAGAGACTATGTCCTTCCCCAGATTGGGGAAGTTTTCAGCATCTACCTCCTCAAAGACACTTTCTATCCCTTTCTCTCTCTCTCTCTTCTTCTGCTATCCCTATAATGCAAATATTGTTCCGCTTTGATTGGTCACACAGTTCTCTCAATATTCTTTCATTTTGAGAGATCCTTTTTTCTCTCTGTGCCTCAGCTTCTTTATATTCCTCTTCTCTAGTTTCTATTTCATTTATTGTCTCTTCACTGTATCCAACCTGCTTTTAATACCCTCCATCATGCTCTTCAACAATTGGATCTCTGACCTGAATTCATTCCTGAGTTCTTGGATGTCTTTCCGTACCTCCATTAGGATGTTGATGATTTTTATTTTGAACTCCCTTTCTGGAAGAGTAAATAGGTCCATATCATTTAAATCTTTCTTGGGAGTTGTATTAACAATTTTACTCTGGACAAGGTTCCTTTGGCGTTTCATGTTTGTATATGGCGCCCTCTAGTGTCCAGAAGCTCTATTCTGGAGCTGCTGAGCCCCTGAAGCAATGTCGGGTGTCGCAGGGGAGCGGTACTGGTGCCTGGGGGAGAAAAGAGCTGTTCCCCGCCTCCTGGTTCCTGTGCTTGTCTCCACTGCTTGAGCCAGTGGGCCGGGCACACAGGTATAAGTTTTTGTCCCAGAGCAGCCAGATATGGATCCCTGCTTTCCAGAAGCAGCCGGAATCCCTGTCTCCCCAGGAACTCTGCCTGTATTAACTTTCCAACCCAATAGTCATGCAAGTCTCATGAAAGCACCATGAAATGTAGGTTTGTGCTCCCAGCGCAGATCTCCGGAGCTAGGTATTCAGCAGTCCCAAGCCTTCCACTTCCTCCCTGCTCCATTTGTCTTCCTCCAGCTGGTGAGAAGGGGTGGGGGTGAGGCTCGGGTCCCGCCGGAGCCACGTTACCCCGTTCGCTGATGTCTGCTCTTTTCTCCAGGTGTGTGCAGTCTGATTCGTCCTCTTTCCTGTTGCTTTCTCAGGATTAGTTGCGCCAATTACATTTTCTAATTGTATCCAGTTTTAGGAGGAAGCCTCTGTCTCTCCTCTCACGCCACTCTCTTTAATCTGTCCTCGTGGAATAAGATTCTTAAGTGTGCAGATGTACTTGCATTATGGATATGAACAACAATAAATATGACTTTTTAATCTGAACTGAAGAATTCCATGTTACATGATATCCCACTTTTGCTCAGATTGGTCCTGTATGAGAAAAAAGATGTCTGAAAGTTATCTACCTAATGTATATAATTTCTGACTCACAGAGAAATCTCCTCAAATTAGCAATGCCTGCTTTTTCTGCTCATGACAATTCTTCACCCTTTCTCTAACAGGATTCCCTGGCCTGGAAGGGGAATATTCCCGGCTCTCCATCCCTTTCTCATGTATCTATGCCATGGTACTCGCAGGAAACTGCCTCATGCTGCATGTGATCTGGACTGAGCACAGCCTGCACCAGCCCATGTTCTGCCTCCTGGCCTTGCTGACCCTCGCTGACCTGTGCCTGGGGCTGTCCACAGTGCACACCGTGCTGGGTATCCTGTGGGGGCTCAGCCAGGAGATTGGTCTGGATATCTGCATTGCCCAAACCTAGTTCATCCATGGTCTATCCCTCACAGAGTCTGGAATCCTTCTTGTCATGGCTTTTGATCATTTATAGCAATCTGTAATACTCTGAGTTATACATCCATATTAACCAATGCCAGGATCATCAAAATCAGACTGGGAATTATAGTTACAAGTTTCATGTTCATCATTGCTCCTATATCTGCCTAAAGTTTTCCCATTACTGCCGTTCCACATCCTCTCCCACTCTTTCTGCCTGCACCAGGACCTGCTGAAACTAGCATGTTCTGACATCCACTTCAACAGTTTCTATGCCTTGGTACTGGTTATTTGTACCCTTTTGTTCGATTCCTTGTTAATTCTTGTGTCCTATATTCTGATCCTGTACTCAGTCTTGGCTATTGCATTCCACAAGGAGATACTCAAGTCCTTGCAGACCTGTGTCTCCCATGTTGGTGCAGTGCTGGTTTTCTATATCCCAATCATTGGTCTGAGCATGGTGCACCGCTTTGGGAAGCACCTCTCTCCTGTGGTCCATGTCCTCATGGGCAACATCTACATCACCTTCCCACCCCTGATGAACCCCATCATCTATGGTGTCAAGACCCAACAGATCTGTGGCAGGATCCAGAAGTGGTTCTCCATGAAAGGGAAATGAAACACTTTAGATTGAAGAGATGTAAGTCACTTAGATGCAGAAAACTTTGGTCAGGGAGAAGAAATAAAACATTTACTTAAGGAACTCAAAAATTAAGACTTTATAAGATAGACTATTAGTTGAAAGATTTATAATTATTAAGAGTGGTAAATAAAACCCATGTTTTTCAATTCAAGTATAGTGTTAGAAGTTCTGTAAGTAGAATCATTCATCGTATATCTTTGCCATTTCTATCTAGGAAAAGATAATATTTAAAATTATCCAGAAAACGTTAACTTGCAAGAAATGTCTACAAAAAAGTTACCCAAACACACAGTTTCTAAGCAGCAGCAGAGGCGTTCTTTTATCACCAGTTGGTAGTTTTCTTGATTGACATAGGAGTTACAAACGGTCTCTAACCTCAAACAGTGTTTCAGATGGGTTAGTAGTTCAATTAGCAGCCATTTCAAAGTGTCATCATTCTTCTCATTAATCCATCAGCAGATAACTTTTTCTTGCTTCTCAGAGGAATTCTTACCCTTCTTTCACAAATCTATAAATGATTACCAAACTTTCAATCTTAATTTCGGGTTTACAAAACTTCATGTTCTTTGCTGTTAAGAATAAATGCCCCACTCATTCGCTTTATCTTCTGGATCAATATTAACAAAGCACGACTGTTTTTGGTAGGAGCATTTACCAATGGAAAGATATGTATTGCTTAATAATTAGTCTGCAGTCAGATGACCAGTCATTTGGGAAAGGAATAATGTTTACTCTGTACTGCAAACCTTGAGGAATTGTCATTCATGAGGATCTTAAGGAGAGGATGTTATCTTTTTAGCTCTAGGAATAAAACATCATCATCCTCATCCTCATCATCAAATTAGGAAAAAAAGTGTTAATGTATATGCTACTAGAAAGAGCTAATTTTGATTACTTTGTGGAACTCTGCCCATGAATTTCTGACCCCAAACTTGGTAAACCTTTTGTCTCTTTAAAGGATTCCTCCAAATATTCAAATTCGCAGTCATCTACCTTCTACAGTGGAAATTCTGAGTCATTAATCCAAAGATTTAATCTTTATACCATGTATTCTGAAGAGGTACTGTTGTTTTGACATGAATGTAAAATGTATTTATACACTTGGATATAAACATGAGATAAGCTGACTGGTGGCAGATATGTAAATATATAAGTTAAAACCTTTTAAATTTCAATCTTAATCAGAAAGTGTATAAAATAGAGATAGAAGACTTGGTGATGAACTTTCCCTAGAGAAAATGTGGGGTTGTCATTAGGTTCCTTTGGAATCCTTACTTATAATTTGGAAGCTCAAGATTTGAACAAATCATAAATGGTGTAGTGGACTGGTAATAAAAATAACTCCCAATCCTGAAAGGTAATATGGCACCCAATTCACAGCATTATATTGGCCCTTTTTCCAAGTTCCAACTAAAATGCAGTGAAATGTATATCATGAAGGAAAGATTTCACAACTTGAAAATAAGGAAAATAGTGAAATGATTGAAAATTTAGAAGTTATTACCACAATATAAGTGAAGCTACATTGTAAGTCAAGCTGGCTTAAAAAAAAGAAATGATAATCTATGCTTCTTTTCTTTGCAAACTGAAAAATCACTAATATGAATCTAATTAGGGAGTGCATTTTTCCCAACAATTTATAATCAAAGAGATGGAGTTTAAAACAGCAATGGTTGTTTGCATATAACAATAAATTTCTCATGGATTGTCATAAATCCCCTGAAAGTATGGAAAAAGTCAAGAATTCTCACTATCACATGTTGATTAGATGTTATTTATTACTCAATGAAATTAATTAATAAATTAGTTAAGATGTTTAGATGTGATAAAAGAAGGTAATGCTCTTATTTACTCCAAACTTACTATAAAAATAAAACTCAATAATTTTTTGCTAGCAATTTGTTAAAATTATAATCTTTCAGCAAGGAGCACATTCTATAAATAATTCTTTCATTTTTTATGTGATTCTAAATTATTAATTAAAAATAAAAAATTAGAAAATAAAATAGGATAACAAATCCCATTTACAAATATAACATCTGTAGATACAAATGAATATAAACACATGTTGGAATCGTATACACTGTGATACAGGATATAATAGCACACACATCAGGAGACAGAAACACATTCTTCACTCTATTTAACTATATTTGTCCTCTTAAAACAATTCTTTAGTTTCACAGTGATTAAACAAACATTTTTAACTTAAATTTTTTAGTTTATAAGGGAAGATTAAAAGTCAGGGAAATGGGAAAATTAGAAAAACACATTTGAAGTAATGATTAGTAGTTTTTTTCTAAATTAATAAAATATATAATAAAGCAACAATATTTTATAAAGTAGGATATACAAAGAATACCCACACATATCAAAATAACAGAATTTTAAGTACATAAATAACACTAGATAAATAAAAAAAGTAAGAAATTAATTCAATAAATATTTAGTAATATTTAAATTATTAGGGAAAATGAGTTATTTAATACTGATTTGGGAAATTTAAAGCTTAATCTATATGTAATTTCTTTTTTTTCATTAAGTTATCATTGATATACACTCTTATGAAGGTTTCACAAGAAAAGCAATGTGATTATTATATTCACCCTTATTATTGAATCCTCCCCATACCCCATTACAGTTACTGTCCATCAGTGTAGTAAGATGCCACAGAGTCCCTGTTTATCTTCTCTGAGCTACACTGTCGCTACACTGTCTTTTCTGTGACCCCACACACACCATGTGTACTAATCATGATACTCCACAATCCCTTTCTCCCTCCCTCCTGAGCACCCGCCCTTCCCCACCCCTCCCCTTCAGTAACCACTCTTTCCTACTTGGTGTCTGTGAGTGTGCTGCTGTTTTGTTCCTTCAGTTTTGCTTCGTTGTTATACTCCACAAATGAGGAAAATCATTTGGAACTTGTCTTTCTCTGCCTGACTTATTTCACTGAGTGAATACCCTCCAGTTCTATACATGTTGCAAAATCTGTTTCTTTCTTATGGCTGAAATGTATTCCATTGTGTATATATACCACTTCTTCTTTATCCATTCATTTACAGATGGACACTTTGGTTGGTTCCATATCTTGGCTATTGTAAATAGTGAGGTGATAAACATAGGGGTGCATATGTCTTTTTGAATATGAGAAGTTGTTTTTTGGTGGTAAATTCCTAGGAGTGGAGTTCCTGGGTCAAATGGTATTTCTATTTTTAGTTTTTGAGGAACCTCCATATTGCTTTCCACAATGGTTGAACTAGTTTACATTCCCACCAGCAGCATAGGAGGGTTCCCCTTTCTCTGCATCCTGGCCAGCATTTGTTGTTCTTAATCTTTTCTATGTTGGATATCCTTACTGGTGTGAGATGACATCTCGTTGTGGTTTTAATTTGCATTTCCCTGATAACTAGTGATGAGGAGCATCTCTTCATGTGCCTGTTGGCCATCTGAATTTCTTTGGAGATGTGTCTGTTCATATCCACCAACCGTATTGTAATAGGATTATTTGCTTTTTGGGTGTTGAGGTGTGTGTGAGTTCTTTACATATTTTGGATGTGAACCCCTTGTTGGATATGTCATTTACAAATATATTCTCCCACACTGTAGGATGCCTTTTAGTTCTGCTGATGGTGTTCTTTGCTGTACAGAAGCTTTTTAGTTTGATGTAGTCCCATGTGTACATTTTTTTATTTTGTTTCCCTTGCTGAAGGAGATGTATTCAGGAAAAAGTTGCTCATGTTTATATTCAAAAGATTTTTGTCTATGTTTTCTTCTAAGAGTTTCATGGTTTCATGACTTATCTTCAGGTCTTTGATCCATTTTGAGTTTACTTTTGTGTATGGAGTTACACAGTAATCCAGTTTCATTCTCTTGCATGTAGCTGTCCAGTTTTGCCAACACCAGTTATTGAAAAGGCTGTCATTTTCCCATTGTATATCCATGGCTCCTATATCAAATAATAATTGACTATATATGGTTGGGTTTATATCTGGGCTCTCTAGTCTGTTCCACTGGTCTGTGGGTCTGTTCTTGTGCCAGTACCAAATTTTCATGATTACTGTGGCTTTGTAATAGAGCTTGAGGCTGGAGAGCATTATATCGCCTGCTTTATTCTTCTTTCTCAAAACTGCTTTGACTATTTGAGGTCTTCTGTTGATCTATATGAATTTTAGAACTATTTGCTCCAGTTCATTGAAGAATGCTTTTGGTATTTTGATAGGGATTGCACTGACTGTTTAGATTGCATTAGGTAGAATGGCCATTTGGACAATATTATTTCTTCCTATCCATGAGCATGGAATGTGTTTCCATTTATTGGTATCTTCTTTAATTTCTCTCATGAGTGTCTTGTAGTTTTCAGAGTATAGGTATTTCACTTCCTTGGATAGGTTTATACCTATGTATTTTATTCTTTTTGATTCAATTGTGAATTGATTTCATGATTTCTCTTTTTGCTAATTCATCATTACTGTATAGGAATGCAACAGATTTCTGTGTATTAATTTTGTATCCTGAAACTTTGCTGAATTCAGATGTTAGATCTAGTAGTTTTGGAGAGGATTCTTTAGGGTTTTTTATGTACAATAAATATCATATCATCTGCAAACAGTGACAGTTTGACTTCCTCTTTGCCAGTCTTGATGCCCTTTATTTCTTTGTGTCATCTGATTGCTGTTGCTAGAACATCCAGAACTATGTTGAATAAAAGTGGGGAGATTGGGCATCCTTGTCTTGATACCAGTCTTGAAGGAAAAGCTTTCAGTTTCTCACTGATAAGTATGATGTTGAATTTGGGTTTGTCATATATGGCATTTATGATGTTGAGGTACTTGCCCTCTATACCCATTTTGTTGAGAGATTTTAGCATGAATGGACGTTGCATTTTGTCAAATGCTTTTTCAGCATCTATGGAGATGATCATGTGGTTTCTGTCCTTTTTGTTGATGTGGTAGATGATGTTGATTGATTTTCTAATATTGTATCATCCTTGCATCCCTGGAATAAATCCTACTTGATCATGATGGATGACTTTTTTGGTGTGTTTTTGAACTTAGTTTGCTAATATTTTGTTGAGTATTTTTGCATATATGTTCATCAGGGATATTGGTCTGTAGTTTTCTTTTTTTGTGGTGTCTTTGCCTGGTTTTGTTATTAGAGTGCTGCTGGCTTTATAAATGTGTTTGGAAGTATTCCCTCCTCTTCTACTTTTTGAAAAACTTTAAGGAGGATGGTATTAGGTCTTCACTAAATGTTTGATAAAATTCAGCGTTGAAGCCATCTAGTCTGGTTATTTTGTTCTTATGTAGTTTTTTGATTACCAGTTCAATTTCATTGCTGGTAATTGGTCTGTTTAGATTTTCTATTTCTTCCTGGGTCAGCCTTGGAAGCAGGTTGTTGTCCATTTCTTCTAGGTTATCCATTTTGTTAGCATATAATTTTTCAGAGTACTCTCTCATAGCTGTTTATATTTCTGTGGTGTCCATAGTGATTTTTCCCTTCTTATTTGTGATTCTGTTTATGTGTGCAGACTCTCTTTTTTCTTGATAAGTCAGGCTAGGGGTTTATCTATTTTGTTTATTTTCTTGAAGTACCAGCTCCTGCTTTCATTGATTCTTTCTACTGTTTTATTCTTCTCAATTTTATTTATTTCTGCTCTAATCTTTATTATGTCCCTCCTTCTACTGACTTTGGGCCTCATTTGTTCTTCTTTTTCTAGTTTTGTTAATTGTGAATTTACAGTTTTCATATGGGATTATTCTTTTCTGATGTAGAGTTGTATTGCAATATACTTCCCTCTTAGAATGGCCTTTGCTGCATCCCACAGATTTTGTGGTGTCAAATTATTGTTGTCATTTGTCTCCATATATTGCCTGATCACTGTTTTTATTTGGTCATTGATCCATTGATTATTTAGGAGCATGTTATGAAGACTTCATGTGTTTGTGGACTTTTTTGTTTTCATTGTGTAGTTTATTTCTAGTTTCATACCTTTGTGGTCTGAGAAACTGGTTGGTACAATTTCAATCTTTTTTAATTTACTGAGGCTTTTTTGTGGCCTAGTATATGATTTATTCTTAATACTGTTCCATGTGTACTTGAGAAGAATGTGTATCCTATTGCTCTTGAGTAGAGAATTCTATAGATGTCTGTTAGGTCCATCTGTTCTAATATGTTGTTCAGTGCCTCTGTCCCTTTCTTTACTTATTTTCTGTTTGGTTGTTATGTCCTTTGGAGTAAGTGGTGTATTGAAGTCTCCTAAAATGAATGCATTGCATTCTATTTTCCTCTTTAATTCTGTTAGTGTTTGTTTCACATATTTAGGTGCCCCTATTTTGGGTGCATAGATATTTAAAATAGTTATATCCTCTTGTTGAAATGACCCCTTTATCATTATAATGTGCTTCTTTGTCTCTTGTTATTTTATTTGTTTTAAAATCTCTTTTTTCTTAGAAAAGTACTGCAACTCCTGCTTTTTTTCTCCATATTATTTGCATGAAATTTTTTTTTTTTTATTGAAGGGTAGTTGACACACAGTATTACATTAGTTTCAGGTGTACAACACAGTGATTCAACATTTATATACATGATAATTCTAGATACCAGCTATCACCATACCAAGTTGTTAACAATATTTTGACTATATTCCTTATGCTATACATTACATCCTGGTTACTTATTTATTTTACAATTGGAAGTGTGTGTGTATATATATATACATATATATATATATATATTTTGTTTTTGTGAGGGCATCTCTCATATTTATTGATCAAATAGTTGTTAACAATAATAAAATTCTGTATAGGGGGGTCAATACTCAATGCACAATCATTAATCCACCCCAAGCCTAATTTTCGTCAGTTTCCAATCTTCTGATGCATAACGAACAAGTTCTTACATGGAGAACAAATTCTTACATAGTGAACAAGTTACATGGTGAACAGTGCAAGGGCAGTCATCACAGAAGCTTTTGGTTTTTTTCATGCATTATGAACTATAAACAGTCAGTTCAAATATGAATATTCATTTGATTTTTATACTTGATTTATATGTGGATACCACATTTCTCTCTTTATTATTATTATTTTTAATAAAATGCTGAAGTGGTAGGTAGATACGAGATAAAGGTAGAAAACAGAGTTTAGTGTTGTAAGAGAGCAAATGTAGATGATCAGGTGTGTGCCTGTAGACTATGTGTTAATCCAAGCTAGACAAGGGCAATAAACATCCATGTATGCAGAAGATTTCTCTCAGAACATGAGGGGGGAGGTTCTAAGCCTCACCTCTGCTGATCCCCATTTTCTCACCTGATGGCCCCCTGCGACTGTGCCTGTCTTAGGTTGTTCCTCCCTTGAGGAATCTTACCCGTCTCTGGCTAACCAGTCATCTTCCGGGGCCATACAGGGAAATGTTAAGTTGGTAAGTGAGAGAGAGGCCTTATTGTTTGAAAAGGTTAGCTTTTTACTTCTTTGCATATTTATGCCCTGTGGCTTCTATGCCCAGCATTTGTCTTGAGGTGTCTTTACCACTTGGAAGAATTATGATACTCGGTAAATTCGACATGTGGCATGAGTTCTATTTAAAGGTTGTAATTAGGTAGGAAGAAGAAAAGCTATAGAAGTAGCAGGCAGAAGAAAACCTGGGAAGATTGATTATTTCTTTAACATATCTTCTTGTAGAGTAACTTCAGCATGTATAGGTTTTAAACTACTAATTAAATTGCGCGCACACATTAACATAATCGGAGTATAGTTACATAACCAAAGCATACCTGTAATTACCAGCCATCTCCAGTGAAACCAAGAAAACCAGTTAGGCACCTTAGGCATTTGTGAAAACTTATCTATGATATGGTGGATATTGTCTAACTGAACTTGAACAGTCTGAGAGAATTCAGATAAATTAAAACAACCCATTCCTGGGGACTGTTCACATCCCATATGTTCTTTTAACAGTAAATAGTCTGTGGTTGTAAGATTTTGGACTGCTACAATTTGCACTTCTCCTAATTCTTGGTTGAATTCCAACAGTATAGATCCAGTCAAATTTGTTGTTTTACTGTATGCACAGGCCAGCTTAGATATCTCCTTCATCATTCCCAATTGCATGAAATATTTTTTACTATCCCTTCACTTTAGCCTGTGTATATCTTTGGGTTTGAAGTGAGTCTCTTGTAGGCAGCATATAGTTGAGTCTTGTTTTATAATCTATTCTGTAATACTGTGTCTTTTGATAGGTGCATTCAGTCCATTTATATTTAGGGTGATTATAGATAGATATGTACTTATTGCCATTGCAGGCTTTAGAGTTGTGATTACCAAAGCTTTAACGGCAGCTTCTTTACTATCTAACAGCCTAACTTAACTCTCTTATTACACTGTATAAAACACAATTAAAGGTTCTTTTTTCTCTCTTCTTTTTCTTCATCCTCTACTATATATCAGGTGTCATATTCTGAAGTCTTTATGTATCCTTTGACTGACTTTATGGGTTGTTGATTTAATTTTGATTTGGCATAGTTATTAATTGGTCTACTTCGTTTACTGTGGTTTTAGTTTTCTGTGGTGACAGCTGTTTAGCCTTAGGAGCACTTCTATCTATAACAGTCCCGTAAAACACTGGAGGGATGGTTTATGGGTGGTAACTTCCCTCAACTTTTGCTTATCAGGACATTGTTTAATCCCTCCTTCAAATTTAAATGGCAGTCTTGTCAGGTAGAGTATTCTTGGTTCAGAGACTCTCTGTTTCATTGCATTAAATATATCATGCCTCTCCCTTCTGGCCTGTAAGATTTCTGCTGAGAAGTCTGATGATAGCCTGATAGGTTTCCTTTGTATGTCATCTTTTTTCTCTCTCTGGCTGCTTTTGATACTCTGTCCTTGTCCTTGATCTTTGCCATTTTAATTATATGTTTTGGTGTTGTGTTTCTACGGTCACTTGTGTTGGGAGATCTGTGCATTTCCATGGCCTGCCAGATTATTTTCTTCCTAAGATTGGTGAAGTTTTCAGCAATTATTTCCTCTAAGAGACTTTCTATCCCTTTTTCTCTCTCTTCCTCTTCTGTTACCCCTATAATAAGAATATTGTTCTGCTTGGATTGTTCTCACAGTTCTCTTGTCATTTTTTTATTCCTAGAGATCCTTTTTTTTCTCTCTGTACTTCAGCTTCTTTCTTTCCCTTTTCTCTAATTTCTATTTCATTTACCGTCTACTCTACCTCATCTAATCTGCTTCTAAATCCCTCCATTGTGTGTTTCATTTCAGGTACTGTATTTTTCAAAGTTTCTATCTCTTTCTTGAATTCCTCTCTGAGATCTTGAATATTTTGCTGTAGTTCCAGGAGCATGTTAAAGATTTTGATTTTGAAATTGTTATCAAGATTGGTGATTTCAGTTGCATTTGGCATTCTTTAGTTGCTTGTAGAATCCTATTTGAAAAAAATTATTTTGCTGTTTCATATTTCTAGTCATTACTGTGGAATAATAACTTTGTGTAGTAATGCCCCTTAGTGCCCAGAAGCTCTGCTGTCTTGAGGTGCTCATCCCATGAAGCAATGGTGGGGGTCACATGTGCAGTGCCAGCACCATCCAGAAGGAAAGAGTTCTTTCCTGTTTCTCAGTTGTAGTGCCTGCCTCCACTGCCAGATCCAGTGGGCCAAGTACACAGTGAGGAACCTCTGCATTATGTCCCTGTAGCTACCATAGGTGCAGCTGTCCTAAAGCTGGCATGGTGCAATGGTGGGGACAGCAGGTGTGTAGACCACTGCCTTCCAGAGGGAAGGAGTTGCAGTCCATATATGGCAGAGGGGTACCTCAGTGCTGTGTTGCCAGCCAGGAGAATGTAGCATCTGAAGCTCCTGAAAGTTCCCAACAGGCTTGGTTGAGTGTGCCAGGATCATTTTATCCACCTCTGCTTTCTCCTGAGCAGGAATCTCAGTGTAATCCTTGTCCACTCACCATTGGGAAGTCTTTCAAAGTGCCTGCCTTTCTTTTGTCCCATAGTGGCTGGTTGTGGGTACCTGTTCTCCAAAACCAGCTGTAATCCCAATCTCTCTGAGTATTCCAGTTGTCTTTGCTTTCCAACCCCTCTAATCTCCAGAGTGCCATGTAATGTGGGTTTGTACTTCTGGAGCAGATCTCCAGGTATGAGCGTTTAGCAGTCCTGGACTTCTACTCTCTCCCTGCTCTATTTTTCTTAGTCCCACCTGTGAGTTGGGGTGAGGGGAGGGCTTGGATACCACTGAAACATGGCTTTACTACTTTACCCTTTTCCATAAGGTCTCTTTTCCCCAGATGTAAGCCATCTGTTTCAGCCTTCTCTCTGGTCAGTCTTTCAGGATTAGTTTTATTTTACTGTGTTTTGTGTTATATGTGATTTTGGAAATACGTTTCTGCCATAGTTCTCACACTGCCATATTTTTCTCCACCCTCCTATGACTTTTTTATTTATTTTAGCAAAACAAAATTTACTTATTCATTGAAAATTATCCAATTCTGTGGTGTATAATTGTTCATTACAGTCTAATGATTTATTACATTTAACAGAAGTGATATCAGATGTAATGTTTCCTCTTTCACTTATGACTTTTTTATTTTAATGTTCTTTCTCTTTTTTAGTTTAGCTGAAGGATGGTCAGTTTTCCGAATCTTTGAAAAAAACTTTTACTTTAGTTAATTATTGTTTATCAATTCTCTATTACATTTATTTCAACTCTAATCATATTTAGCTACTTCTGCTAATTTGGGCTTAGTTTGCTCTTCCTCTGTTAGTTCCTTTGCATTTGTTAAAGTAACTTATTTGAGACCATTTTTATTTTTTACAGTGCATCTTTATTCCTATGAAATTCTTAGTACTGCTTTTATTGTATTCCATGGGTTTTTATGTGTGTTTTGTTTCATTTCTTCATCTGATGATTTTCAGGTTGCCATTTTGTTTTGTTCTTTGAACTGCAGCTCATCAACTGTTCAAGACTTTGTTGTTTAATTTCCAAATATCTGTGAATATTCTAGTGTTTCTTCTGCTATTGATTTCTACTTTCATCTTATTGCAATCAGAAAGGGTACTCAGTATTATTTCAGTATTTCAATCATTAAAGACTTGTTCTGTGACTGCACATGTGATCTATCCTTGAAAATGATCCATGAGCACTAGAGAAAAATGTGTATTCAGCTGCTGTGGGATGGGATGTTCTGCATATGTCTGTTATGCCCATTTGTTCAGTAGTGTTCAATTCCTCAGCTTCCTATTGATCTTCTGTCTTTATGTTCTATCCATTTTTGAAGGTATTGAACTCTCCTACTATATTTGTGTTGCTGTCTATTTCTCCCTCTGTTGCATTAATGTTTACTTCAGATATTTGGGTGCTCAGACATTAAAAATAAGAAATATCCAGAATTACATATGTGTGTTGGGTTAGCAACTTGAGGTTATAATGTGAGATATGGTCCTAGGAAATCATCTGGACTCAGTACTTTTCTTCCAATTTTGTTTCTAGGTAGGTCTAAGTATGGCCAGAGAGGACCCTGCATTTTTAAACAAACAGAACAAAAACAGCAATAATGGAAACAATTTGAAATTTCAGAATAAGAGGATTTGTACTGTATGTGAGTAGCAAACAAAGTTGTTAAGTATTTCATGGTTTGTTACATACCTCCTTCAGTTATGATCATCTGAAATTTAAAGTATATTTTTAGATATAGATACTTGCAGAAGATACAACTTTTACCATATTTATATAAGTACATTAATACAGCCTAAGATCTCTGTAGAAGGAGCCACTAATGATCAAGACTATTTTGAGAAACAGATTTTCAGGACGTAGTTGCAAATTTGTTTGATCTTCACTCCATGGACAATATAGTTGAGAAAAGAAGTGACAAAAGTTAAAGGTTTGATAAGAGGGTATGGACGTAAGGTGATATGTGAGAACCAACCCTATATGTGAACAAAGAGAAAAGGTCAAGGCAGTAAGACTATAGGAAGATGCAGATGTGGGCAATACATAAATTAAGGGCTTCCACTGTGCCTCCTTCTGGGGCAAGTGAAAGACAGTGATAAAGATTTGAACATAGGACAAGGTGATAAAGATTATATCAAACACTAAGATGGTGAAGGAAACAAATAGACCAAAGATCTTATTGATCTGAGTATCTTCAGTAGCCAGCTTCACAGTGGCCATGTGCTCACAGTAAGAGTGGGAGGTGCGTGTAGTTTTGTAGAATTTAAGACATTTGATGAACACCAGGTGGTGCTCCAAGAATGAAAGCCCTGTGACCCCAATTCCCATATGAGTAAAAAACTGTTGGAAGAAGAAGGTGGCATGTCTCAAGGGATCACAGAGGGCCACATAGTGATTTAGGGCCATAGCCAGTAGGACACCTGATTTGATTGCCTGAAATAAGTAAATAAGCCACATTTGTAGAGGGCAGGCATAATAAAACAAGAAGATGCTTAATATTTTGGGAAGAATACAGGTGCTGAGTGTAACGTCTGTGGACCCCAAAATGGCCAAGAAAATATATATGCATTTATGGAGGCATTTTTATATGTGGTTATAACATACTCATGTAGAATCCACAACCCCATAGGTTGAGAGCTGCTGTGGACTATGGTGATGGAAAACCAACTATCAACCTGGAAATTTCATGGAACAAAATAATAAAAAATTCAAGCATTACAAATCACAGGGATATTTTATTTAATTTTTTTAGGCATGATAGATTGTTACTATTACCAAAAGAAAGTATGAAGGTATTAATTACAATGGATTTTAAGAACAGAGTAGTTTTAGCACATGAATGCGAATCTGCTTGGTCTTTGCACCATAGACAAGAGGATTGAGGAATGGAGGGACCAGCAAGTAGAAGCTAGAAAGAAGGATATGGATGTAAGGGGGAACATGGGATCCAAACCTGTGTGTGAAGAAAGAGAAGAAGGCAAGGAGGTAGAGCTGGAGGAAGACAGAGATGTGAGGGATACAAGTATTAAATGCTTTCAACCTAGCCTCCTTCTGGGGCAAATGAAAAACAGTAATAAATATATGTATATAGGATAATGTGATGAATGTGAGGTCAAAGCCTGCTACAGTGAAGGCCACAAACAAGCCATAGATTTTGTTGATGTGGACGTTTCCTGCAGCCAGTTTCACAATGGCCATATGCTCACAGTAGGAATGGGAGACGACCATTGTAAGATAAAACTGAAACCGGCACTTTATCAGTACCAAGCAAGGGGCCACAAGAATGGCTGCCCTGAGTGTTACCACAGCCCCTATTTGGGTGACTAGCTGATGGGTGAAGATGGCTGCATGCCTTAGTGGATAGCAGATGGCCACATAACGGTCCAGGGCCATGGCCAGCAGGATGCCTGACTCTATGCACTGAAATGTGTGGATGAGCCACATTTGAAGCAAGCAGGATTCAAAATAAATCTCTAGCACATGAAACCAGAAGATGCCAAGCATCTTGGGTACAATGGTGGTGGCAAGTGCAATGTCTGTGACTCCCAGCATGCCGAGGAAAATGTACATAGGCTTGTGGAGGCTGCGCTCTGTTTTGATGATGATGAGAAGCAAGGAATTTCCGATCATGGCAATGAGGTACATGGCACAGAATGGGATGCCAATCCAGTGCTGCACAGACTCTAGGCCTGGGATCCCAATCAGGGTGAGCACAGGAGGCATGAAGACAGTCATGTTGGAAATGGTCATCGCGTCCCTGGCACCCTGGATGCAAACAAAGTAAGGTCATGAGTGGCACTGTTCTTCCACTTCCTATTTTTGACCAAAGACATCATGGTGACTCTGCTTGATTTCTATAGAACTTCAAGGTCATATCATCCATCTCAGTGGTATTATTGTATGGAAAAGTCAGATCCATGCATGTATCACTGTATCCAGGAAGGGAGTCCACAGCACTGTTCATAGTAGGACATTTTTGCCTGGCAGGGCAACTCCATTAGAGCCAGGCAACCACCTGCCTAAGGCAATAGACTGCTGATGAGTCTGTGTTTTCATTTCTGACCTGTGGGCAAACAATTGGACCTGTGTATTTTCCTTTGGAAATTGCACGTTAATGAGAGGTTGATGAATCTCTCCTTATCCCACCTTCCAGCTACTCCTCTAGTGCTCTCTTCTTTCCAATCATCTCTAAGTCAGGAACTGTCAGTTTGGACCAGCAAATTCTCAGACACTTACCAGTATATTCATGTAAAAGGCTACCTATAGAGATGGAAACAGTTGACACCCAAGAGCGTAACATATATATATAGTTACATGTATATATATATATATATTCTACATCATTGTAGATTGGAGGTCCTTGAAAAAGAATGAAGGACTAGATCCAGGAAAGATCACTCAAATCCAAGCACTGTTGGTGATCTGAGTCAAAATTACTTGAAACATTTTACATTTCTGGTTAACTGAACTTCTGTTTCCCTATATACTAACAGTTGAAATCCTTAAAATTCTTTGTGAGTTTAAAGTAGCTGAAATTTTGTGACCCATATTACATAGAACCTGGAGGGGAGGAATTTCTAGGAGGGAAAAGAACCAGCAGCAGTAAGGTCGGTGCAGCAGGCCTCATTCTTGATGATGCTGGATATAGGACAACAGGTAAGTGGGCAATTTACCTGAAATGGGTATTTTTAAAAACTGCAGCTATATTAGCATGAGATTTGGCCAATTCTGCTTCATTAATAGTTAATGACTTACAGATGGAACACCTGCACTATTTTGTGATCATTGGCATAAGAAATTAGTAGAAAACAAAAGGGGTTAAAATGAAAATAAGTACATGTGCCTTAAAAGGAGTAAAATACGGAACTACAATTGAAAGACAGTGCAGACCTGGGGATTCCAGAAGTGCCTCCATAGAGGACCGTAGAGCCACAGGAAGAGTTCATCTCTCTATTCACTATTGACTGAATTTTCTGTAATCTTGGAGTCACGTGTTACATGAAAATTCTTTTTTGATCAAAAACCATTACTTTTTAAATATTATATATTTTGAGGCAAGAAATTACCAAGTCATACATTAGAAAAATATTGTGATCTTGTGAAAAATACACTTAACAATATTTCATTCAATCCTTGATTCTCCAATAAAGTTGTTTTATGTCAGGAAGGCTATGAGCAGGTAACCATATACTGAACGTCATCAAAGACACCAATAATGCAGGAACAACTGTGGTTCGTGCTGCTAACTTCAAATGAAAGAATCCAGTCAGCAGGATGATTCCATCACAGGAAGGCTGTATCTGCTGGCATATGTTAACATAGAGTCATCAGTCAATGAAGCCCTTGATAGCCACAGGTCTGCTCCTCAATTCTTAATTCTGTGGAACCCAAATTCATAGACTGATGATTCTTCCTACAGAGATAATGTTTTTCTTCTGCAAGGATAATAAGTGTAAGAACAGGAACCCTCAAGTAACAATCACATTGTCTGACTTACTATTCAAGAGTAAGGAGCTGACAGGTGAGTGTTACTTGAAGATACAGAGAGTGGTTGGCAGCTGGGAGAGAACACGAGTGAGCGCAGGGCTAGTGGAATGGGGGGATATCACTGCAAAAGCTGGTAATAAATTTATGGGAGATAACCTAGGAATAGTGAGACCTACTGGCCAGTTGTCATTGGGAGCCAGTCCTACCAGACACCTGAAGAGTATTGTCAGGTTTCCATATCACTATCGCTCATAACTTACCTCTCCTGAGCTCTGTTCTCCTCCTGAGATTCCAGTCTCATTCCTTGAGTTTTGTGTTCTGTGATGCCTCTTCTGTCTCTCTGCACCCTCTGTGCCAGCACACAGGAAATGGAGGGAACTCTATAATCATTTGGTGCTGGGAACAAATGCCGGCAGGTGCACATCTCTGGGACAGCCTTTCATGCTTCCTGCTGTCCTGCCAAACAGACACTCTGCTTCCTCTGTATGCCTGTCTGAGATCATGTTGGTGTGTTCATCCTCCAACCACACTCATAGCAAAGCCTGTAATATTCTGGGTGCAGCATACATTTATTGAGCTCGAATCGAGCTAGCTACCAATTCTAATGTTCCCCAATGGGTATGTGAAGAGGGAGGATTTATGACCATGCATGAGTTCCCTTAGTCACCAGAGCATGTGGGACAAATTATAATTAAGGAAATTATAATTAAGCCCTCTTGGGTTATCCACACCTGCTATTGGCAATCATTTGTAGAACCTGCAGAAATGTCCTTGCTCTTCTCTTTTCTTTTTCCCACAGGATAAATGCACGGAATTAATATAAAACAGTTTTCTTTTTATAAATTGATATATATATATATATATATATATATATATATATACATATATATGTATATACATACACACACACACACAAAGGGAGAGAGACTTGTACCTGTACATCCAATTGGTTCTGCTTCCTTAGGGAATCCTGATTAATAAAGGTTTTGAACAACTTTAGAAATTATACTTAGATGTGGTAGAGGGGAGAAAAAATATGTGTTTTCTTAATAGTTTTTAAATGTAAAGATATGCTTAGTAAGAAAGCTAAGTTGGGCTGTTAACTAAATACCAAATGAGGCTGACTTACCCATCAAGTGAGGGTAATAACACATGTCAGACCAGCACTCCCATGTTGGAGTGGAGACTGCCCAGAGGGTCAGCGCAAAACACCTGCAGCCTATGGGCAATGTTCTATCAAGAACAGTGGAAATGCACCAAATGTTACAAGTTATTCTTCCCAAATTGAACATTTAGATAAGAGGTGCTAAGGCCATCTGCCAATATATACTTCAAAATTCATTAAGAAGGGGAATAGAAAGACAAGGAAATGTCCAAAGTTCCTTAATTAAAGCACACACTCCTAACTGAATTCTGAAAGCTGAATAGCAGTTAGGGTAGCAAATGGAATGCATGCTTAATTACTGTAGAAAATGCAAGAAATTTAAAGCATCCTGAAAATAAATGACACATTAATACATGGTGATGGTAGACTAGCAACTTTGGAATGGGAATTATTAATAACTAATGGACAGGAGGCATCATATTTCAGAATTATTTAAGAGATAATCACTAAGAATTGGTGATTTCATTTACACACAGTATAGGCCAATGTCAGAAGCAGCTGGTTATAGTTTTAGATTGGTGAATGAGTACTTGTACCCTTTTCTGAATTGATGATATTTTCAAGAACACTGCTTTAAATTTTTTTACACTGATAATATTTTAAATGTACAGATTTTTGGAAGAATAGTTCAAAAAAATCCTTGGAATATTTACCCAAATTCACAAATTGTCTATAATTTGGTAAGTAGTTTTGGTAGATAGATGATAGCAATTTTCCTGAACTGTTTATAAGAAGGTGGAAAACTTCATACTCCTTTACCCCTAAATAAGACTATGTGTGTATTCACCAAGGAAAAGGATATTGTAATACATAACTGTAACATTATAACCAAAATCAAAACACTTAGTACTAAAAGAATATTGTAAACTATTCTATAATCCACATTCAAAATTAAACAACTGTTCAAAGATTAACTTCATATGACCACATTCTTCTTGCCCAGAATCCAATCCAAGATCACACCATGCATTTAACATTGATGTCTCTTCAGAATCCTTTAACCTGAAAAGTTCCTCAGTATTTCTTTTTATTCTTTCTTTTCTGTTATGTTTTGTTTAGGAGCAGTTATTTATCTAATATTTCAAAAACATCTTTGTTGAATTCTAAAACATACAAAAGTCATATGTTACACACTTTAAAGAATTTCCACTTGATTGACATAAACACATAACCATCCAATTGAGAACTATATCATTGCTTCACTCTTCAAGAAGCCCCTTTCCTCCATTCTCCTTTACAGTTACCACTTCCTCAAGGGAACAACTCTCCTTTATTTTTTAGCTTTTTTTAAAATTAAGGTATCATGGATACACAATTTTATGAAGGTTTCACATGAGCAATATTGTGGTTTCAACATTCACCAATGTTATCAAGCCCCCCACACACACCTCCCTGCAGTGACTGTCCATCATCGTAGTGAGATGCTCCAGTGTCACTACTTGTCTTCATGCTATACTGCCTTCCCCATGATCCGCGTACATTATGTGTGCTAATAAGAATGCCACTCAATCTCCTTCTCACTTCCTCCTGACCTGCCCTCCCCTACTCCTCCCCTTTGGTAACCCTTAGCCCCATCTTGGAGTCTGGGAGTCTGCTGTTGCCTTGTTTCTTCAGTTTTGCTTTGTTGTTATACTCCACAAATGAGGGGAATCATTTTGTACTTATCTTTCTCTGCCTCACTTACTTCACTGAGCATAATACCCTCTATCTCCATCCATGTTGTTGCAAAGGGTAGGATTTGTTTTCCACTTATGTCTGAATAATATTCCATTGTGTATATGTACCACATCATCTTTATCCATTCATCTATTGATAGACACTTAGATTGCTTCCATATCTTGGCTATTGTAAATAGTGCTGTGATAAACATAGGGGTACTTATGTCTTTATGAATCAGGATTTACCTTGGGTAAATTCATAGGAGTGGAATTACTGAGTCAAATGTCATTTCTATTTTTAGATTTTTGAGGAACCTCCATATTGCTTTCCACAACAGTTGAACCAATTTACATTCCCACCAGCAGTGTAGGAGGGTTCCCCTTTCTCTGCATCCTCGCTAGTGTTTCTTGTTCCTAGTCTTTTCTATGTTGGCCATCCTAACTGGTGTGAGGTGATACCTCATTTTGTTTTTAATTTGTATTTCTCTCATAATTAGCAATGTGGAGCATCTTTTCATGTGCCTCTTAGCCATCTGAATTTCTTCTTCAGAAAAGTGTCTTCACATTTTTTAATAGAGTTATTTGCTTTTTGGGTGTTGAGGCATATAAGCTCTTTATATATTTTGGTTGTTAACCCCTTAAAAGATAAGTCATTTTATGAGTATATTCTCCCATACAGTAGGATGCCTCTTTGTTCTGCCAATGGAGTCCTTTGCTGTCCAGAAGGTTTTTGTTTGATTTAGTCCCTTTTTACATTTTTGCTTTTGTTTCCCTTGCCTGAGGAGATGTGTTCAGGAAAAAGCTGCTCATGTTTATATTCAAGATATTTTTGCCTATGCTTTACTCTATGAGTTTTATGGTTTCATGGCTTACATTCAAATCTTTGATCCATTTTGAATTTACTTTTGTGTATGGAGTTAGACTATAACACAGTTTCATTCTCTTACATGTAGCTGTCCAGTTTTGCCAACACCAGTTGTTGAAGAGGCTGTCATTTCCCCATTGTATATCCATTACTCCTTTATAGTATATTAACTGGCTATATGGGTATGAGTTTATATCTGGAATCTCTAGTCTGTTCCACTGGTCTATGGGTCTGTTCTTGTGCCTGTAACAACTTGTTTTGATTAGAGTGCCTTTGTATTAGACCTTGAAGTTGGGGAGTATAATCTGCCAGGTTTATTCTTCTTTCTCAGGATTTCTTTGGCTATTTGGGGTCTCTTGTGTTTCCATATGAATTTTAGAACTATTTGTTCCAGTTCGTTGAAGAATGCTGTCAGTATTTTGATAGGGATTGCATTAAATCTGTAGATTGCTTTAGGCAGAATGGCCATTTTGACAATATTAGTTCTTCCTTCCCAAGAGCATGGGATGAATTTCAATTGATTAGTGTCCTCTTTAATTTCTCTTAAGTATCTTGTAGTTTTCATGGTATAGGTCTTTCACTTCCTTTGTTAGGTTTATTCCTAAGTATTTTATTCTTTTTGATGTGACTGTGAATGGAATTGTTTTCCTGATTTCTCTTTCTGCTAGTTAATCGTTAATGTATAGGAATGCAACAGATTTCGGTGTATTAATTTTGTATCCTGCAACTTTGATGAATTCAGATATTAGTTCTAGTAGTTTTGGAGTGAATTTTTTAGGGTTTTCTTATGTACAATATCGTGTCATCTGCAAACAGTGACAGTTTGACTTCTTCCTTGCCGAGCTGGATGCCTTTTCTTTCTTTGTGTTGTCTGATTGCCATGCCTAGGACCTCCAGTACTATGTTGAATAAAAGTGAAGAGAGTGGGCATCCTTGTCTTGTTCCTATCTTAGAGAAAAAGCATTCAGTGTTTCACCGCTAAGCAAGATGTTGGCTGTGGGTCTGCATTTCTGGCCTTTATAATGTTGAGCAACTTGCCCTCTATTCCCATTTTGTTGAGAGCTTTTATCATGAATGGATGTTGAATTTTGTCAAATGCTTTTTCAGCATCTATTAAGATGATTATGTGATTTTTGTCCTTATTTTTGTGGATGTGTTGTATGATGTTGATGGATTATTTTTAAATTTTTTATTAAGGTATGATTGATATACATTCGTATGAAGGTTTCACATGAAAAAAAAATGTGGTTACTACATTCACCCATATTATCAAGTCCCCATATATACCCCAATGCAGTCACTGTTCATCAGTGTAGTAAGATGCAATGATCTACTATGTGCCTTCTCTGTGCTACACTGTTCTCCCCGGGATCCCCCATACCATGTGTACTAACCATAATACCCCTCAATCCCCTTCTTCCTCCTCCCTCCCCACCCGCCCTCCTACACCCCTCCCCTTTGGTAACCACTAGTTCATTCTTGGAGTCTGTGAGTCTGCTGCCATTTTGTTCTTTCAGTTTTGCTTCATTGTTACACTCCACAAATGAGGGAAATCATTTGGCATTTGTCTTTCTCCACCTGGCTTATTTCACTGAGCATAATGTCATCCAGCTCCATCCATGTTATTGCAAATGGTAGGATTTGTTTCTTTCTTATGGCTGAATAGTATTCCATTTTGTATATGTACCACATCTTCTTTATCCATTCATCTACTGATGGACACTTAGGTTGCTTCCATATCTTGGCTATTGTAAAAAGTGCTGCAATAAACATAGGGGTGCATATATATTTTTGAATATGAGAAGTTGTATGCTTTGGGTAAATTCCAAGGAGTGGGATTCCTGGGTCAAATGGTATTTCTATTTTTATTTTTCTGAGGAACCTCCATATTGCTTTCCACAATGGTTGAACTAATTTACATTCCCACCAGCAGTGTAGGAGGGTTCCCCTTACCCCGCATCCTCACCAACATTTGTTGTTCTTAGTCTTTTCGATGCTGGCCATCTTTACTGGTGTGAGGTGATATCTCATTGTGGTTTTAATTTGCATTTCCCTGATGACTACTGATGTGGAGCATCTTTTTATGTGCCTGTTGGTCATCTGACTTTCTTCTTTGGAGAACTGTCTCTTCATATCTTCTGCCCATTTGTTAATTGGGTTATTTGCTTTTTGGGTGTTGAGGCATGTAAGTTCTTTATATATTTTGAATGTTAACACCTTGTTGGATATGTCATTTACAAATATATTCTCCCATACTGTAGGATGCATTTTTGTTTTGTTGATGATATCCTTTGCTGTGCAAAAACTTTTTAGTTCAATGTAGCCCTTTGAGTTCATTTTTGTTTTTGTTTCCCTTTCTCAAGGAGATGCATTCAGGAAGAATTTGCTCATGCTTATATTCAGGAGATGCTTACCTATGTTGTCTTCTAAGAGTTTTATGGTTTCATGATTTATATTCAAGTATTTAATCCATTTTGAGTTTACTTTAGTGTATGGGGTTAAACAATAATGCAGTTTCATTCTCTTTCATGTAGCTGTCCAGTTTTGCCAACACCAACTGTTGAAGAGGCTGTCATTTCCCAATTGTATGTCCATGGCTCCTTTATCATATATTAATTGACCATATATGGTTGGGTTTATATCAGGGCTCTCTAGTCTATTCCATTGGTCCATGGGTCTGTTCTTGTGCCAAATTGTCTTGATTACTGTGGCTTTGTAGTAGAGCTCGAAGTTAGGGAGCATAATTTCCCCCACTTTATTCTTCCTTCTCAGAATTGCTTTGGCTATTCAAGATCTTTTGTGGTTCCATATGAATTTTAGAATGATTTTCTCTAGTTCATTGAAGAATGCTGTTGGTATTTTGATAGGAATTGCATTGAATCTATAGATAGCTTTAGACAGCATGGCCGTTTTGACAATATTAATTCTTCCTATCCATGAGCACGGGATGAGTCTCCATTTATTGATATCTTCTTTAATTTCTCTCATTGAGTGTCTTGTAGTTTTCATGGTATAGGTCTTTCACCTCCTTGGTTAGGTTTATTCCTAGGTATTTTATTCTTTTTGATGCTGTTGTGAATGGAATTGTTTTCCTGATTTCTCTTTCTGCTAGTTCACTAGTTCATCGTTAGTATATAGGAATGCCACAGATTTCTGGATATTACTTTTGTATCCTGCAACTTCGCTGAATTCAGATATTAGTTCTAGTAGTTTTGGGGTGGATTCTTTAGGGTTTTTTATGTACAATATCATGTCATCTGCAAACAGGGACAATTTAACTTCTTCCTTGCCAATCTAGATGTCTTTTATTTCTATGTGTTGTCTGACTGTCGTGGCTAGGACATTCAGTACTATGATGAATAGAAGTGGGGAAAGTGGGCATTCTTGTTTTGTTCCTGATCTTAAAGGAGAAGCTTTCAGCTTCTTACTGTTAAGTGTAATGGTGGTTGTGGATTTGTCATATGTGGCCTTTATTATGTTAGGGTACTTGCCCTCTATACCCATTTTGTTGAGAGATTTTATCATGAATGGATGTTGAATTTTGTTGAATGCTTTTTCAGCATCTATGGAGATGATTATGTGTTTTTTGTCCTTCTTTTTGTTGATATGGTGTATGATGTTGATGGATTTTCGAATGTTGTACCATCCTTGTATCCCTGGAATAAATCCCACTTGGTCATGATGATGTTTTTGATGTATTTTTGAATTCGGTTTGCTAATATGTTGCTGAGTATTTTTGCATCTCTGTTCATCAGGGATATTGGTCTGTAATTTTCTTTTTTTGTTGTGTCTTTGCCTGGTTTTGGTATTAGAGTGATGCTGGCCTCATAGAATGAGTTTTGAATTATTCCCTCCTCTTCTACTTTTTGGAAAATTTAAAGGAGAATGGGTATCAGGTCTTCACTAAATGTTTGATAAACTTCAGTGGTGAAGCCATCTGGTCCAATGCCTTTGTTCTTAGGTAGGTTTTTGATTACCACTTCAATTTCTTTACTGGTAATTGGTCTGCTCAGATTTTCTGTTTCTTCTTTGGTCAGCCTTGGAATGTTGTATTTTTCTAGAAAGTTGTCCATTTCTTCTAGTTTATCCAGTTTGTTAGCATATAATTTTTCATAGCATTCTCTAATAATTCTTTTTATTTCTGTAATGTCCATAGTGATTTTTTCTTTCTCATTTCTGATTCTGTTTATGTGAGACTCTCTTTTTTCTTGAAAAGTCTGGATAGGGGTTTATCTATTTTCTTTATTTTCTCGAAGAAGCAGCTCTTTCGTTCATTGATTGTTTCTATTATTTTATTCTTCTCGATTTTATTTATTTCTGCTCTAATCTTTATTGTGTCCCTCCTTCCACTGACTTTGGGCCTCATTTGTTGTTCTTTTTCTAGTTTAATTTATTGTGAGTTTAGACTTCTTATATGGGATTGTTCTTTCTTGAGGTAGGCCTGTATTGCAATATACTTTCTTTTTAGCACATCCTTGGCTGCATCCCACAGATTTTGTGGTGTTGATTTATTGCTGTCATTTGCCTCCACATTTTGCTTGATCTCTGTTTTTATTTTGTCATTGATCCATTGGTTATTTAGGAGCATGTTGTGAAGCCTCCATGTGTCTGTGGGATTTTTCATTTTCTTTGAGTAATTTATTTCTAGTTTCATAACCTTGTGGTCTGACAAACTGGTTAGTACAATTTCAACCTTTTTGAATTTCCTGAGGCTCCTTTTGTGGCCTAGTATATGATCTATTCTTGAAAATGTTCCATGTGCCCTTGAGAAGAATGTGTATTCTGTTGCATTTGGGTGTAGAGTTCTGTAGATGACTGTTAGGTCCATCTGTTCTATTGTGTTGTTCAGTGCCTCTGTCTCCTTACTTATCTTCTGTCTGGTTGATCTGTCCTTCAGAGTGAGTGGAGTGTTGAAGTCTCCTAGAATGAATGCATTGCATTCTATTTCCCCTTTTAATTTTGTTAGTATTTCTTTCACATATGTGGGTGCTCCTGTGTTGGGAGCATAGATATTTATAATGGTTACAACTTGTTGGATTGACCCCTTTATCATTATGTAATGTCCTTCTTTGTCTCTTGTGACTCTCTTTGTTTTGAAGTCTATTTTGTCTGATACAAGTACTGCAACTCCTGCTTTTTTCTCTCTGTTAGTTTCATGAAATATCTTTTTCCATCCCTTCACTTTTTGTCTGTGTATGTCTTTGGGTTTAAAGTGAGTCTCTTGTAGGCAGCATATAGATAGGTCTTGTTTTTTTATCCATTCAGTGACTCTGTGTCTTTTGATGGGTGCATTCAGTCCATTCACATTTAGGGTGATTATCGATAGGTATGTACTTATTGCCATTGCAGGCTTTAGATTCATGGTTACCAAGGTTCAAGGTTAACTTCCTTACTATCTAAGAGTCTAACTTAACTCACTTAATATGCTGTTACAAACACAATCTAAAGGTTCTTTTCTTTTTCTCCTCCTTTTTCTTCCTCCTCCATTCTTTATATATTAGGTATCATATTCTGTATTCTTTGTCTATCCCTTGACTAACTTTGGGGATAGTTAATTTAATTTTGCATTTGTTTAGTAATTAGCTGTTCTCCTTTCTTTACTGTGGTTTTATTTCCTCTGGTGACAGCTATTAAACCTTAGGAACACTTCCACCTATAGCAGTCCCTCCAAAATGAACTGTAGAGATGGTTTGTGGGAGGTAAATTATCTCAGCTTTTCTTATCTGGAAATTGTTTAATCCCTCCTTTAAATTTAAATGATAATCTTGCCAGATAATGTAATCTTGGTTCCAGGCCCTTCTGCTTCATGGCATTAAATACATCATGCCACTCCCTTCTGGCCTGTAAGGTTTCTGCTAAGAAGTCAGAATTTAGCCTGATGGGCTTACCTTTGAATGTGATCTTATTTCTCTCTCTGGCTGCTTTTAATAGTCTGTTCTTATCCTTGATCTTTGCCAATTTTATTACTGCATGTTTTGGTGTTCTCTTCCTTGGGTCTCTTGTGTTGGGAGATCTGTGGATCTCCATGGCCTGAGAGACTATCTCCTTCCCCAGACTGGGAACTTTTCAGCAATTACCTTCTTAAAGACACTTTCTAACTTTCTCTCCCTTTCTCTCTTCTTCTTGCACCCCTGTAATGCGAATATTGTTCCAACTGGATTGGTCACACAGTTCTCTCAGTATTCTTTCATTCTTAGGGATCCTTTTTTCTCTCTGTGCCTCAGCTTCTTTGTATTCCTCTTTTCTAGTTTCTATTTCATTTATCATCTCCTCCACCATATCCAACCTGCTTTTAATACCCTCCATTGTGCTCTTCAGCAATTTGATCTCCAACCAGAATTCATTCCTGAGTTCTTGGGTATCTTTCCATACCTCCATTAGTATGTTGATGATTTTTATTTTGAACTCCCTTTGAAGAAGAGTCATAAGGTCCATGTCATTTAAATCTTTCTCCAGAGTTATATTAATTTTACTCTGAACCAGGTTCCTTTGGCATTTCATATTTGTATATGGCACCCTCTAGTGTCTGGAAGCTCTACTCTCTGGAACTGCTCAGCCCCTGAAGCACTGTCAGGGTTCACTGGGGAGTGAGATTGGTGTCTGAGGGGAGGAAAGAGTTGTTTCCTGCTTCCTGGCTACTATGCCTGTCTCCACTGCCTGAACCAGTGGACCGAGCACACAGGTATAAGCTTTTGTCCCAGAGCATCCAGATATGGGTCCCTGCTTTCCACAAGTGGCTAGAATCTCAGTCTCTCCAGGAATTCTGTGTGTCTTAGCTTTCCAACACCGTAATCATGTGGATATCATGAAAGCACCATGAAATGTAGGTTTGTGCTCCCAGAGCAGATCTCGGAGTTAGGTATTCAGCAGACCCAGGCCTCTGCTCCCTCCCCACTCAGTTTGTCTTCCTCCCGCCAGTGAGCTGGGGTGTGGGAAAGGCTTGGGTCCCGCCAGGCCACAGCTTTGATATGTTACCCTTTTCCGTGAGGTCTACTCTTTTCTCCAGATGTATGCAATCTGGTGCAGTCCTCTTTCCTGTTGCTCTCTCAGGATTAGTTGCAACAACTGTATTTTCGAATTGTATGCAGTTTTAGGAGGAAGCCTCTGTCTCACCTCTCATGCCACTGTCTTTAACCCCCTCTCCTTCTGTTGATGGAATTTTTAATATTGTACCATCCTTACATCTCTGGAATAAATCCCCTTGATCATGATGATCTTTTTGATGTATTTTTAAATTTGATTTGCTAATATTTTGTTGAGGAATTTTGCATCCATATTCATCAGGGATATTGGTCTGTAATTTTCTTTTTTTATGGTGTTGTAACCTGATTTTGATATTAGAGTGATGCTGGCCTCATAGAATGAGTTTGGAAGTACTCCCTCTGTTCTAATTTTTGGAAAACTTAAAGGAGGATGGATATTAGATCTTCACTAAATATTTGATAAAATTCAGTGGTGAAACCGTCTGGTCCAGGGAATTTGTTCTTAGGTAGGTTTTTAATTACCAATTCAATTTTGTTGCTAGTAATTGATCTGCTTAAATTTTGTTTCTTCTTGGGTCACTCTTGGAAGGTTGTATTTTTCTAGAAAGTTGTCCATTCTTCTAGGTTATCCAATTTGTTAGCATATAATTTTTCATAGTATTCTCTGATATTTCTTTGTGTTTCCATGGGTGTCCATAGTGCTTTTTTGGTTCTCATTTCTGATTCTGTTTTGCATGTAAACTCTCTCTCTCTTTTTTTTTTTTATAAGTCTGTCTAGGGGTTTATCCATTTTTTTAATTTTCTCAAAGTATCAGCTCCTGGTTTCATTGTTCTCAATTTTATTTATTTCTGTTATGATCACTTTCATGTTCCTCCTTCTACTGACTTTCGGCTTCATTTGTTCTTATTTTTCTAGTTTCATTAACTGAGTTTCAACTGTTCATTTGGGATTGTTCTCTCTTGAGATAAGCCTGTATTACAATATATTTTCCTCTAAGAATGGCCTTCACTGCATCCAACACGTTTTGGAGTGTTATTTTTTCATTTGTCTCCATATATTTCTTGATCTCTGTTTTTTATTTGGTCATTTATCCATTGAATATTTAAGAGCATGATGTTAAGCCTCCATGTATTTGTGGGCTTTTTTGTTTTCTTTGTGTAATTTGTTGCCAGTTTCATACCTTTGTGGTCTGAGAAACTGGTTGGCACAATTTCATTCCATCTGAATTTACTGAGATTCTTTTCTGGCCTAGTATGTGATATACTCTGGAAAATGTTCAATGTGCTTTTGAGAAGGACATGTATCCTGCCGTTTTTGGGTGAACTGTTTGGTAGATGTCTGTTAGGTCCATCTGTTCTAATTTGTTGTTCAGTGCCTCTGTCTCCTTACTTATTTTCTATCTGGTTGATCTTTACTTTGGAATGAGTGGTGTGTTGAAGTCTGCTAAAATGAGTGCATTGCATTCATTTCCCCTTTAATTCTGTTGGTATTTGTTTCACATATTTAGGTGCTCCTATATTGGGTATGTATATATTTATAATGGTTATATCCTCTTGTTGTACTGACTCCTTTGTCATTATGTAATGTGCTTCTTTGTGTTACTTTCCTTGTTTTGAAGTCTATTTTGTCTGATATAAGTACAGCAACCCCTGCTTTTTTCTCCCTATGATATGCATGAAATATTTTTTTCCATCCCATCACTTTTAGTCTGTGTATGTCTTTGGGTTTGAAGTGAGTCTCTTGTAGGCAGAATATAGATGGATCTTCTTTTATATCCATTCTGTAACTCTATTTCTTTTGATTGTGCATTCAATCCATTTACATTTAGGGTGATTATTGGTAGATATGTACTTATTGCTATTGAAGGCTCTAGATTCATGGTTACCAAAGGTTAAAGGGCAGCTTCTTTACTACCTAGCACTCTACCTTAACTCACGTATTATACTATTTCAAACATAATCTAAAGGTTCTTTTTTCCTTCCTTCTTTTTCTTCCTCCTGCACTCTATATTTCAGGTGTCATATTCTGTATTCTTTCTGTATCTCTTGACTGACTTTGTGGATAGTTTATTTTATTTTCTATTTGGTTAGTAATTAATTGGTCTACTTCCTTTACTGTGTTTTTATTTTCTGTGGTGACAATTATTTAGCCTTAGCAGTCCCTTTAAAATACACTTTAGAAATCATTTTTGGAAAGTAACTTCCCTCAACTTTTGCTTATCTGAACATTGTTTAATCCCTCCTTCAAATTTAAATGATAATCTTTCCAAGTAGAGTATTCATGGTTGGAGGGCCTTCTGTTTCATTGCATTAAATATATCATGCCACTCTCTCTGGCCTGTAAGGTTTCTGCTGAGAAATCTGATGATAGCCTGATGGGTTTTCCTTTGTACATGATCTTTTTTCTATTTCTGGCTTCTTTTAATACTCTGTCTTTGTCATTTTAATTATTAAATGTCTTGGTGTGGTCTTCTTAGAGTCAACTGTGTTGGGAAATCTGTGCACTTCCAATGCCTGAGAGATTATTTTCTTCCCCAGATTGGGATTTCAACAATTATTTCCTCAAAAATAATTTCTGTCCTTTTTTCTCTCTCTTCTTCTTCTAGTACTCCTAGAATACAAATATTGTTCCTTTTGGATTGGTTGCACAGTTTTCTTTTTATTCTTCCATTCTTAGATATCCTTTATTCTCTCTGTGTCTCAGCTTCTTTTTTCCCTGTCCTCTAATTTCTGTTTCATTTACTGTATCCTCTATCTCATCTAATCTGCTTCTAAGTCCCTCCATTGTATGTTTCATTCCAGATACTGTATTTTTCCATTTCTATCTCTTTCTTGAAGTCCTCCCTGAGATCTTGAATATTTTTCTGCAGCTCCAGGAGCATGTTTATGCTATTCATTTTGAAGTCTTTATCAAGAAATTGGTGACTTCAGTTGCATTTAGCCCTTTGTCTGGTGTTTGTGGGAACCTTGTTTGTACAAAATTTTTTTGCTGTTCCATATTTCTACTGATTACTGTGGAATAAAAATTTTGTGTAGTGGCTCTCTCTTGTGCCCATAAGCTCTACTCTCTGTAAAGTGCCCAGCACCTGGAGCAATGGCAGTGGTCACAGGTGCGGTGCCAGCACCTGCCAGGAGGAAAGAGTACTTTCCTGCTTCTTGGCAGCAGTGCCTGCCTGCACTGCCAGGTCCAGTTGGCCAAGTTTGCTGGGAGGAGCATCTGCATTACACTCATGTACCTGCCATAGGCAGGGCCATCCTCCGGCTGGCCAGGCACAATGGTGGGGGCAGAAGGTCTGTTGACCGGTGCCTGCTGGGAGGAAGGAACAGCAGGCCATGTATCGCAGTGGGATGCCTTCATGCTGTGTTGCCATCCTGTGGGATAGAGTGTCTGAAACTCCTGAAAGTTCCCAACATGCCCAGCTGAGTGTGCTGGGACAATTTTGTCCCCCTGTCCTTTCTCCTGATTAGCAAGCTGTGTGTAATCCCTGCCCTCTCACTGTTGGGAAGTCTTTCAAAGTGCCTACCTTTCTTTTGTCCTGGAGCATCAGGTTGTTTGTACCTGTTGTCCACAAGTGGCTTGAATCTCAGTCTTTCCAAGTATTTCACCTGTCTTTGCATTCCAACCCCTCTGTTATCCAGAGTACCATGTAATGTGGGTTCATGCTTCTGGAGCAGATGTCCAAGGGTGGATGTTTAGCAGTCCTGGTCTTCTTCCTCCTGCCAGTGAGCAGGGGTTGGGGGATGACTTGGGTTCTGCTGGATCACAGCTTTGTTACTTTCCCCTGTTCTGCAAAGTCTTCTCTTTTCCCCACATGTAGGCTGTCTGTTAGAGTCTTCTTTCTGGTCACTCTTTCAGGATTAGTTGTATTTGCTCTATTTTCGTGTTATATGTGGTTTTGGGAGGAGATTTCTGACTCACTTCTCATGCCACCATATTTTTCTCCATCCTCCTCTTTTTCACGTATTGTGGCCAAACAAAATGTACCCTTTTTTGTAAGTTATCCAATTCAGTGGTGTATAATTGTTCTTTATAGTCTCATGATTCATTGTATTTACCTATCATATCAGGTATAATATTTCCTCTTTCACTTATGACTTTTTTATTTTAATGTTCTTTCTCTTTTTTAGTTTAGCTGAAGGATGCTCAACTTTCCTAATCTTTGAAAAAGAAACTCTTACTTTTGTTGAATATTTATATTGTTTATCTATTCTCTATTAGATTTATTTCAGATCTAGTCTTATTTAATTTCTTCTGCTAATTTAGGCTTAGTTTGTTCTTCCAGTAGTTTCTTGGCATATATTAGATAATTTATTTGAGATCATTCTTATTTTTTAAAGTATATATTTATTCCTATGAAATTCTGTCTTAGTACTGTTTTGTTGCATCCCATTGGCTTTTAGTATGTTGTGTCTAATTTCCTTTTCTGATGATTTCCAGGTTACCATTTTGATTTGTCCTTTCAGTCACAAACCATCAGCTATTCGAGACTTTGTTGTTTAATTTCCACATATCTGTGAATATTCTAGTTTTTCTTCTGCTATCAATTTCTACTTTCATCATATTGCAATTAGAAAAAGTACTCGGTATTATTTCAATATTTTAATCATTAAAGACTTGTTATATGATTGCAGATATGGTCTATCATGGAAAATGATCCATGAGCACTATAGAAAAATCTGTATTCAGCTGCTGTGGGATGGGATGTTCTGCATATGTCTGTTAGGCCCATTTGTTCAGTAGTGTTCAATTCTTCAGCTGCCTATTGATCTTCTGTCTGTATGTTCTATCCATTATTGAAGGTGTTGAACCTTATTACTCTGTGTTGCTGTCTATTTCTCCCTCTTTTGCATTAATGTTTACTTCAGATATTTGGGTGCTCAGATATTGAAAATGAGACATATCCAGAATTATAGATACATGTTGGGTTAACAATTTGAGGTTATTAATGTGAGACATGGTCCTTGGAAATCACCTGGACTGAGTATTTTTTTCCAATTTTATTTCTAGGTAAGTCTAAGTATGGCCAGGGAGGACTCTCTATGTTTAAACAAACAGAACAAAACCAAGAATAATAGAAACAGTTTGAAATTTCAGAATAAGAGAATTTTGTTCTTCATATGAGTAGCAAACAAAAGTTTCTAAATATTTCATGGCTTGTTAAATACCTCCTTTAATTATGAGAATCTAAGATTAAAGTTTTTTTTTCAGACATAGATACTCAAAGATATAGCTTTTACCATATATGTTACTATGTTGAATCAATCTTAAATCTCTGTAGAAGGAGCCACTAATAATAATTTTTTGAGAAAAATACTTTCAGAATGTGGTTGCAAATTTGTTTGGTCTTCACTCCATGGACAATATGGTTGAGAAAAGGAGGGACTAAAGGTAAAGGTTTGCTAAGAGAATATGAACAAAAGGTAGAATGTGGGAACCAATCCTGTGAGAGAAGAAAGTAAAGAAAGTAAGGAGGTAAAACTGTAGGAAGACACAAGTATGGGCAATACATGTATTAAGGACTTCAATTGTGTCTCTTTATCAGGCAAATGAAATACAATGATAAAGATCTGAACATACGACAAGAGATAAATGACAAACCCTAAGATGGTGAAGGCAACAAATAAACCATAGATCTTATTGATCTGGATATCTTCAGTAGCCAGCTTCACAATGTTCATGTGCTCACAGTAAGAGTGATAGACGCATGTAGTTTGGTAGAATTTGACATCTGATAAACACCAGGCATGGTGCTCCAAGAATGGCAGCCCTGAGTGTCACCCCAACTTCAGTGTGATTGAAGAACTATTGGCAGAAGGTGGTGGCATGTCTCGAGGGCTCACAGATGGCCACATAGCAACCTACAACCATTATCAGTGGGACAACTGATTCACTTGCCTGGAATGAGTGAACAAGCCACATCTGTACAAGGCAGGCTGCAAAAGAAATCTCTGCCCCCCCAGAAAATGCCTAATGTTTTGGGAAGAATACAGATACTGAGTGCAATATGTGTCACCCTAATATGGTCAAAAATATGTACATGGGTTTATGGAGTCATTTACATATGTGATTATCATGTACCCAGGTAGGATCCACAACACTGTAGGTGAGGGATGCCATGCACTATGATGATGGAAAACTAGCTATCATCCTGGAAATTTCATGACACAATATAATAGAAAACTCAAGCATTACAAATCACATGAATTTTTTAATAACTTCTTATATTTAGTCATTAGAGATTGTTACTCTTGCAAAAAGAAGAAAGTATGAAGGCATTAGTCACAATGGATTTTAAGAACAGAATATTTTTAGCACATGAATGCGAATCTGCTTGGTTTTTGCACCATAGACAAGTGGATTGAGCAATGGAGGGACCAGCAAGTACAAGCTAGAAAAGAGGATATGGATGTAAGGGGGAACATGGGATCCAAACCTGTGTGTGAAGAAAGAGAAGAAGGCAAGGAAGTAGAGCTGGAGGAAGACACAAATGTGAGGGATGCAAGTATTAAATGCTTTCAACCTAGCCTCCTTCTGGGGCAAATGAAAAACGGTGATAAATATGTGTGCATAGGACAATGTGATAAAAGTAAGGTCAAAGCATACTACAGTGAAGGCCACAAACAAGCCATAGATTTTGTTGATGCGGACGTTTTCTGCAGCCAGTTTCACAATGGCCATATGCTCACAGTAGGAGTGAGAGATGACTGTTGTAAGATAAAATTGAAACCGGCACTTTATCAGTGCTATGGAAGGGGCCACAAGAATGGCTGCCCTGAGTGTTACCACAGCCCCTATTTGGGTGACTAGCTGGTGGGTGAAGATGGCTGCATGTCTTAGTGGATAGCAGATGGCCACATAACGGTCCAGGGCCATGGCCAGCAGGATGCCTGACTCTATGCACTGAAATGTGTGGATGAGGCACATTTGAAGCAAGCAGGAATCAAAATAAATCTCTGGCACATGAAACCAGAAGATGCTAAGCATCTTGGGCACAATGCTGGTGGCAAGTACAATGTCTGTGACTCCCAGCATGCCGAGGAAAATGTATATGGGCTCGTGGAGGCTGCGCTCTGTTTTGATGATGATGAGAAGCAAGGAATTTCCAATCATGGCAACAAGGTACATGGCACAGAACGGGATGCCAATCCAGCCCTGCACAGACTCTAGGCCTGGGATCCCAATCAGGGTGAGCACAGGAGGCATGAAGACAGTCCTGTTGGAAATGATCATCATGTCCCTGGCAACCTGGATGCAAACAAAGTAAGATCGTGAGTGGCACTGTTCCTCTACTTCATATTTTCATCCAAAGACGTAGCGATCCTGTTTATTTTTGTAGAACTCTAAGGTCATATCATATATCTCTTTCATATTATTGATTGGAAAGGACAGCTCCATAGATATGCATCACTGTTTTCAGGGAGGGCAGCACAAACACTGTTAACAGCAAGTTGTTATGTGTATGTCAGGTGACTGCATTAGAAGCAGTCTAATCACATGGGGAAGAGAATAAGCTGCTGTTCTGTTATTTCTTCTGAACCTACAGACAAAATAATTAGACCTGCTTATTGGGCCTGGAAATTACATTTGAACCAGAGTTTCATGAATCTCTCCATATCTCACCTTCCAGCTACTCCTCCACTGCTCTACTATTTCCAGTGGCCTGTGAGTCAGAAACTGTCAGTCTGGACCAGCAAATTCTCAGATTCTGACCACTACATCAATTTAAAATACTCTCTGTGGAAGAGTATAGAAAAAGTTGGTCCCCAGGAGAATAACTTATTTATGAATATAAGTCTATCTGTATTACCTGGTAGATGTTCTTTCCAAAGAATATGAATGAAGAGCTCTAAAAAGATCCTTTATATCCATGTACTTTCATGAGTAGTGGGGTCTATGTTTATTCCCACATTTCATATTTCTGGTAAACTCTATTTGACTTTCCCTGTATCAGTAACAGTTGAAATCCTCAAAATTAATTGTGTGTTAAAAATAACTGAACTTCTATAATACATATTATAGAGTGCCTGGAGGGAGAAACATCAAAGAGGCAAAAGAATCAGGAGCAGGGAAAAGAGAAATCATTTTAAGTGATACAAAATATAGGATAATGGTAAGTGGGCAAGTTGGCTGGAATTAACAACTTTGTTTCATCTGTTTAAATTGTTCAGAGCCATATTACCATAGATTTTGGACAACTGAGGTTCATTAATTCTTAATAATTGTATATGATCAGGAAAACCTGAGTTATTCTGTGAGCTCATGCATAAGAAATTAATAGGAACTAGAGGGATGATAAAATGGAAAAGAAAGACATTTTCTTAAAAGGAGTCAAATACAAAACTAGAATCAAAGCTTGGGCTTCTAGACGTGACTCAGCACAGGGCTGTAGGGCACTGAGAGAACTTAATCTCCTCAATTCGCTGATGACTGAATTTTCTATGAATTTGGGCTATTATACATTATATAAACACTCTCTTCCAATATTACATTTTAAATATTACATGTTTTGAAGCACAAAATCTCAAACCATGCATAGAGAAGTGTTTGTCATTCTGTGAAAAATAGGCTTTGACTTTTTTGTTCATTCTAGACTCTCACTGAATTTCTGTTACAACAGCAAGCCCAGGATCAGCTAACCATGTACTGAATGTCACCACATAGGCAATTAATTCAGAAACAGTTGTGGTTTATGCTGCAAACCTCAAATGATGTAATATAGTCAGCAGGGCGATTCTATGATATGGAGGCTGTGTCAGCTGACAGGTAAAAGCATAGACTCAACTGTCAGTGAAGCCCTTTATTTCCAGTTTACTCCTCAACCCTTAATTATATGACACCACAATCCTTAGGTCACTGATACTTTCTGATAATGGTAAAGTTTTTCTTCTTCAAAGATAATCACTATAAGAACATGAACCCTTTAATAACAATTACATTGTCTTACTTGTTCCAGAGTAAGGAATTGATAGGCGGGCATTACCTGAAAGTACAGACAGTGGTTGGCAGCTAGGAGAGAATATGAGTGAGCACAGGGCTTGCAGAATGGCGGGATATTGTTGGAAAGGCTGGTAATGAAATTTATGGGAGAAAACTTGGGAATAGTGAAACCTTCTGGCCACATTTTGTTGGGAGCTGGTTCTGCTCTTACCAGACATTTGAAGTGTATTGTCAGGTTTCCATATCACTATCGCTCATCACTTACCTTGCCTGAACTCTGTTCTCCTCCTGAGATTCCAGTGTCTTTCCTTGAGTTTTGTGTTCTGTGATGCCTCTTCTGTCTCTCTGCACCCTCTGTGCCAGCACACAGGCAATGGCAGGAACTCTAATCATTTGGTCCTGGGAACACCTGCTGGCAGGTGCACATCTCTGGGACAGCCTTTCATGCTTCTTGTTCTCCTGCCAAACAGACACTCTCCTTCCTTTGTGTGCCTGTCTGAGATCACGCTGGTGTATTCATCCTCCAATCACACTCATAGCAAGGCCTGTAATATTCTGGGCTCAGCATTTGAGTTTGATTTGTACAAGAAAGTTGATAGCCACCAATTTTAGTGTTTCCCAATGAGTATGTGAAGAGGGAAGATTTATGACCATGGATGAGAGATCTCCTCACCACCAGCCCCTACACAAGAGACCCAGCAGATGATAATTAGGCCCTCTGGGTTCATCAACACCTACTATCTGTAATCATTTCGACAATTTACAAAAATCTCTTTGCTTGCCTTTTTTTTTTCTTTCCCCACAGGATAAATGCAGAGAAATTAAATACCCAAGTGTTCTTTTTCTATAACACACACACACACACAGAGACTTGTATCTGTACTTCCACCTGGTTCTGTTTCCCTGGAGAATTATAATAGAGGTTCTGGATAAGCTTAGAAATTATACATAGTAGTGGTAAATGGAAGACAAAGTATCATGTCTTTTTAACATTTTTTAACTGTAAAGGCACAGTTTATTACAAAAGCCAAGTGAACCTGCTAACTAAATCCCAAATGAGATGACTTACCCATCAACTGAGGGCAATACAGATGCCAGACCAGCATTCCCAAGATGGCAGGAAGACTAAGCCAGGAGGGTCTGCACAAACCACTGCAGCTTATGGGAAATCTTCTACCGGGGAGGGTGGAGATGAGAAAAATGCTTCAAGTTGTCCTTAAATTGAACATTTTGATAAGAACTGCAAGGAGTCAAAACCTTCAAGGCAGTATTACCCCCTCTTAGAATGCCAACCCCAAAGTGAGAGAGAAAAGTCAGTTCCTCACCTGATGGTCCATAACACACCATCTTTAAAATGTCTCTTCTTGGGTAAAATTCCTCAAAGGAGGAACAACCTAAAACAGGCACAGTCACAGGGGGGCCATCAGGTGAGAAATTGGGGATCAACAGAGGTGAGGCTTAGAACCTCACCCTCCTGTTTTGAGAGAAATCTTCTGCATCCATGGATGTTTTGTAGCCCTTGTCTAGCTTGGATTGACACTTAGTCTACAGGCACACACCTGATCATCTACATTTGCTCTCTTACAACACTAAACTATGTTTTCTACCTTTATCTTGTATCTACCTACCACTTCAGCATTTTATTAAAAATAATAATAATAAAGAGAGAAATGTGGTATCCACATATAAATCAAGTATAAAAATCAAATGAGTATTCATATTTGAACTGTTTATAGTTCATAATGCATGAGCAAAACCAAAAGCTTCTGTGATGACTGCCCTTGTGATGTTCACCATTAACTTATTCACTATGTAAGAATTTGTTCTCCATGTAAGAACTTGTTCGTTATGCTTCAGAAGATTGGAGATTGATGAAAATTAGGCTTGGGGTGGATTAATGATTGTGCATTGAGCATTGACCCCCCTATACAGAATTTTATTGTTGTTAACAACCATTTGATCAATAAATATGAGAGATGCCCTCACAAAGAAAAAAAATACACACTTCCAATTGTAAAATACACAAATAATCGGGATGTAATGTATAGCATAAGGAATATAGTCAAAATATTGTAACAACTTGGTATGGTGATAGCTGGTACCTAGAATTATCATGTATATAAATGTTGAATCACTGTGTTGTACACCTGAAACTAATGTAATGTAATACTGTGTGTCAACTACCCTTCAATAAAAAATAATTATCTAAAAAAAAATATCAAACAAATATTCATATTTGACCTGATGGTTTATAGTTCATAATGTGTGATCAAAACCGAAAGTTTCTGTAATGACTGCCCTTGTACTGTTCACCATGTAAGAACTTACTCACTATGTAAGAATTTGTTCACCATGTAAGAACTTGTTTGTTATGCTTCAGAAGATTGGAGACTGATGAAAATTAGGCTTGGGGAAGATTAATGATTGTGCATTGAGCATTGAGTCCCCTATACAGAATTTTATTGTTGTTAACAACCATTTGATCAATAAATATGAGAGATGCCCTCTCAAAAAAAAATGTCTCTTCTGAAATCACTACTACTAGGAAATAAGTCCTGAAGATTAAAGCCCTTGAAAATGTTGGTTCAAAATTTGTTCATCGAATTTTTAAACTATAGAATAAATAAAAATGAACACACTAGACAGATGATCAAAGGGAAGAGTAAAGTACATTACAGAAAGAATGTGCAAATAGAAAAAATAACAAGTCTTTGCTAACTGCTGATTATAAGGAGAATTACCTTTCATATGTCAAACTGGTCAAGGTTAAAAATGTCAGCCATATGCAGTGTTTTTGAAAATTCAGGCCAACTATTTCTTTTAGTAATTGTTGACATTAATTTAATCTCCTTGAAGGTGAATTTTGAAGTTTCTAATAATCATTAAAATTCACTTTTACAAAATATAGTTCTGTTTTCAAAGCAATTTATCCTATAATTGTCCTCAGCCAAGTATATCAGATGATAGTGAGTACTGGTTATCCCCTTGTCCTTATAATGACCCACTTGTTTATTCTTTTCCACTTGCAGGTCACAGTTTGGAACTAGTCATGATAAATTGAAGACCACAGTAATTGAACAATCTGGACTCTGGAACAGATATTTTATGGGATATTAACAATTGGATATCATGGGAATATTTTCCAGTTTCACACAATGTCTTCATGTTGGTTTTATGTTCCCATATATTTTCCAGATGATTTTCAGAGCTAGTCATTGTTAGATATACTTCAACCTTCTCTAAATAAGTGTAGAATATTTTTTTTAATTTTTAATTTTGGTATCATTAATATACAATTACATGAGCAACATTGTGGTTACTAGATTCCCCCCATCCTCAAGACCCCACCACATACCCCATTACAGTCACTTTCCATCACTGTAGTGAGATGCTATAGATTCACTGTCTTCTCTGTGTTATACTGCCTTCCCTGTGCCCCTCCCTTACGTTATATGTGCTAATCATAATGCATCTTTGTCCCCTTACCCCTCACTTCCCTCCCATTCTTTCCAGTCCATCTCCCTTTGGTAACCATTAGTCCATTCTTGGGTTCTGTGAGTCTGCTGTTGTTTTGTTCCTTCAGTTTGTTCTTTGTTCTTATACTCCACAGATGAGTGAAATCATTTGATACTTGTCTTTCTCCACCTGGCTTATTTCACTGAGCATAATACTCGCTAGTTCCATGCATGTTACTGCAAATTGTAGGATTTGTTTTCCGCTTGTGGCTGAATAATATTCCACTGGGTATATGTACCACATCTTCTTTATCCATTCATCTACTAATGGACACATAGGTTGCTTCCATTTCTTGGCTATTGTAAATAGTGCTGTGATAAGCATAGGGGTGCACATGTCTTTTTCAAACTGGGCTGCGGCAATCTTAGGGTAAATTCCTAGGAGTGGAATTCGGGTCAAGTGGTGTTTCTGTTTTGAGCATTTTGAGGAACCTCCATACTGCTTTCCACAATGGTTGAACTAATTTACATTCCCACCAGCAGTGTAGGAGGGTTCCCCTTTCTCCACAACCTCACCAACATTTGTTGTTGTTTGTCTTTCGGATGCTGGCCACCCTAACTGGTGTGAGGTGATATCTCATTGTGGTTTTACTTTGCATTTCTTTGATGATTAGTGATGTGGAGCATCTTTTCATGTGCCTGTTGGCCATCTGAATTTCTTTCTTTTCTTTTTTTTTTTGAGAGGGCATCTCTCATATTTATTGATCAAATGGTTGTTAACAGTTAACAACAATAAAATTCTGTACAGGGGACTCAATGCACAATCATTAATCCACCCCAAGCCTAATTCTCATCAGTCTCCTATCTTCTGAAGCACAACGAAAAGTTCTTACATGGTGAACAAATTCTTACATAGTGAATAAGTTCTTACATGGTGAACAGTACAAGGGCAGTCATCACAGAAACTTTCGGTTTTGATCACGTATTATGAACGACAAACAATCAGGTCGGATATGAATATTCGTTTGACTTTTATACTTGATTTATATGTGAATCCCACATTTCTCCCTTATTATTATTATTATTATTTTAAATAAAATGCTGAAGTGGTAGGTAGGTGAAAGATAAAGGTAGAAAACATAGATTAGTGCTGTAAGAAAGCAAATACAGATGATCAGGTGTGTGCCTGTAGGCCAAGTATTAATCCAAGCTAGACAAGGGCAACAAAACATCCACGGATGCAGAATATTTCTCTCAGAACAGGGGGGGTGAGGTTCTAAGCCTCACCTCTGTTGATCCCCAATTTCTCACCTGACGGCCCCCCTGCGACTGTGCCTGTCTTAGGTTGTTCCTCCCTTGAGGAATCTTACCCGTCTCTGGCTAACCAGTCATCTTCCGGGGCCATACAGGGAAATGTAAAGTTGGTAAGTGAGAGAGAAGCAGTATTGTTTGAAAAGGTTAGCTTTTTAATTATTTGCAGATTTATGCACTGTGGGTTTTATGCCCAGCATTTGTCTTGAGGTATCTTTACCACTTGGAGGAGTTATGATACTCGGTAAATTCGATATGAGCACAAATTCTATTTAAGGGTTGTAATTAGGAAGGAAGAAGAAAAGCTATAGAAGTAGCAGACAGAAGAAAACATGGGAAGATTGGTTATTTCTTTGACATATCTTCTTGTAGAGTAACTTAAGCATGTATAGGTTTTAAACTACTAATTAAATTGTGTGCACACATTAACATAATAGGAATACAGTTACATAACCAAAGCAGACCTACAATTACCAGCCATCTCCAGTGAAACCAAGAAAACCAATTAGGCACCTTAGGCATTTGTGAAAACTTATCTATGATATGATGGATATTGTCTAACTGAATTTGAATAGTTTGAGAAAAATCAGACAATTTAAAACAACACATTCCTGGGAACTGTTCACATGCCATATGTTCTTTTAACAGTAAGATAGTCTGTAGTCTCAAGATTTTGGAGTGCTGCAACTTACACTTCTCCTAATTCTTGGTTGAGTTCCAACAGTGTAGATCCAGTCAAATTTGTTATTTTACTGTATGCACAGACCAGCTTAGATATCTCCTTCTTCATTCCAATGGCAATTCCAGGAACCAGTGGGATGAATGCAGCTACAACTGCAACAGCGACAAGATCTTTGTTGACGTTTTTTGATGATCACCTTCTGGAATGACTCTTCCAGAGTATGTTGATGTTGGAACTTCTTCTTCATATCGTATCTTATTTCATTTCTGGGTAGCCAAATTGGGCTTTGATCTTCTGTATAAACACAAACAGACCCTTTGCCCACACTTTGATATGCCCTTTATACTATTGTGAAGAACTTATTTGAGGTCACCTCACAGAAACTGCTTTTTTTTTTAAGAGAAAGGAATATTATCCGAAAAATGTACTTCCATAGCTGATCATCTGACACCATTTAAATGATCAAAATTAAGGATATTTAAAGCATGCATTAATCATTGATTTACAGTTAGTATTATCCTATCAAGGAGTAATCCCCCTTTCTTTTTTCTTTTTTTTTTTTTTAACTGTTCTACAGTTACGTGATGAATATTCTGTTTACTAGGCTCTCCCCTATACCAGGTCCCCCCTATAAACCCCTTTACAGTCACTGTCCATCAGCATAGCAAAATGCTGTAGAATCACTACTTGTCTTCTCCTTGTTGTACAGCCCTCCCCTTTCTCCCACCCCCCTTTAACCATACTAATCATAATACCCCCTTTCTTCTTCTCCCCCTTATCGCTCCCTACGCACCCATCCTCCCCAGTTCCTTTCCTTTGGTACCTGTTAGTCCATTCTTGGTTTCTGTGATTCTGCTACTGTTTTGTTCCTTCAGTTTTTCATTTGTTCTTATACTCCACAGATGAGTGAAATCATTTGGTATTTCTCTTTCTCCGCTTGGCTTATTTCACTGAGCATAATACCCTGTAGCTCCATCCATGTTGTTGCAAATGGTAGGATTTGATTTCTTCTTATGGCTGAGTAATATTCCATTGAGTATATGTACCGCATCTTCTTTATCCATTCATCTACTGATGGACACTTACGTTGCTTCCAATTCTTAGCTATTGTAAATAGTGCTGCGATAAACATAGGGGTGCATCTGTCTTTTTCAAACTGGGCTGCGGTAATCTTAGGGTAAATTCCTAGAAGTGGAATTCCTGGGTCAAGTGGTATTTCTATTTTGAGCATTTTGAGGAACCTCCATACTGCTTTCCACAATGGTCGAACTAACTTACATTCCCACCAGCAGTGTAGGAGGGTTCCCCTTTCTCCACAACCTCGCCAAAATTTGTTGTTGTTTGTCTTTTGGATGGTAGCCATCCTTACTGGTATGAGGTGATATCTCATTGTAGTTTTAATTTGCATTTCTCTGATAATTAATGATGTGGAACATCTTTTCATGTGGCTGTTGGCCATCTGTATTTCTTTTTTGAGAACTGTCTGTTCAGTTCCTCTGCCCATTTTTTAAGTGGATTGTTTGTTTTTTGTTTGTTGAAGTGGGTGAGCTCTTTATATATTTTGGACGTAAAGCCTTTATTGGATCTGTCATTCTCAAATATATTCTAGCATACTGTATGGTTCCTTTTTGTTTGTTGATAGTGTCTTTTTCTGTACAGAAGCTTTTCAGCTTAATATAGTCCTACTTTTTCATTTTTCCTGTTGTTTTCCTTGCCCAGGGGGATATGTTTAAGAAGAAGTCACTCAGGTTTATGTTTAAAAGGTGTTTGCGTATGATTTTTTCTAAGAGTTTTATGGTTTCATGACTTACATTCAGGTCTTTCATCCATTTTCAATTTACTTTTGTGCATGGGGTTAGACAATGGTCCAGTTTCATTCTCCTACATGTAGCTGTCCAGTTTTGCTGGCACCATCTGTTAAAGAGACTGTCATTTCGCCATTGTATGTCCATGGCTTCTTTATCAAATATTATTTGACCATATATGTTTGGGTTAATGTCTGGAGTCTCTAATCTATTCCACTGGTCTGTGGCTCTGTTCTTGTGCCAGTACCAAATTGTCTTGATTACTATGGCTTTGAAGTACAGCTTGAAGTTGGGGAGTGAGATCCCCCTACTTTATTCTTCTTTCTCAGTATTGCTTTGGCTATTCGGGGTCTTTGGTGTTTCCATATGTATTTTTGAATTATTTGTTTCAGTTCATTGAAGAATGTGGCTGGTAATTTGATAGGGTTTGCATCAAATCTGTATATTGCTTTGGGCAGGATGGCCATTTTGACGATATTAATTCTTCCTAGCCATGAGCATGGGATGAGTTTCCATTTGTTAGTGTCCTCTTTAATTTCTCTTCAGAGTGACTTGTAGTTTTCATGGTATAGGTCTTTCACTTCTTTGGTTAGGTTTATTCCTAGGTATTTTATTCTTTTTGATGCAATTGTGAATGGAATTGTTTTCCTGATTTCTCTTTCTATTAGTTCATTGTTAGTGTATAAGAAAGCTACAGATTTCTATGTGTTAATTTTCTATCCTGCAACATTGCTGTATTCCTATATCAGTTCTAGTAGTTTTGGAGTGGAGTCTTTAGGGTTTTTTATGTACAAAATCATATCATCTGCAAATAGTGACAGTTTAACTTCATGTTTACCAATCTGGATTCCTTGTATTTCTTTGTTTTGCATGATTGCCGTGGCTAGGACCTCCAGTACTATGTTAAATAACAGTGGGGAGAGTGGGCATCCCTGTCTTGTTCCCAATCTCAGAGGAAAACCTTTCAGCTTCTCGCTGTTCATTATGATGTCGGCTGAGGGTTTATCATATATGGCCTTTATTATGTTAGGTACTTACCCCTTATTCCCATTTTGCTGAGAGTTTTTATCATGAATAGATGTTGAATTTTGTCAAATGCTTTTTCAGCATCTATGGAGATGATCATGTGGTTTTTGTCTTTCTTTTTGTTGATGTGGTGGATGATGTTGATGGATTTTCAAATGTTGTACCATCCTTGCATCCCTGGGATGAATCCCAATTGGTCATGGTGTATGATCCTTTTGATATACTTTTGTATACTGTTTGCTAATATTTTATTAAGTATTTTTGCGTCTACATTCATCAGGGATATTGGTCTGTAATTTTCTTTTTTGGCGGGGTCTTTGCCTGGTTTTGCTATTAGGATGATGTTGGCTTCATAGAATGAGTTTGGGAGTATTCTGTCCTCTTCTATTTTTTGGGAAACTTTAAGGAGAATGGGTATTATGTCTTCTCTGTGTGTCTGATAAAATTCTGAGGTAAATCCGTCCGCCCGTTGGTTTCGTTCTTGGGTAGTTTTTTGATTACCGTTTCAATTTCTTTGTCATAATTGGTTTGTTTAACTTTTGTGTTACTTCCTTGGTCAGTCTTGAAAGGTTGTATTTTTATAGGAAGTTGTCCATTTCTTCTAGGTTTTCCAGCTTGTTGGCATATAGGTTTTTATAGTAGTCTCTAATAATTCTTTGCATTTCCGTGGGGTCCGTCGTGATTTTTCCTTTCTCGTTTCTGATACTGTTGATTTGTGTTGACTCTCTTTTCTTCTTAATAAGACTGGCTAGAGGCTTATCTATTTTGTTTATTTTCTCAAAGAACCAGCTCTTGGTTTCATTTATTTTTGCTGTTGTTTTATTCTTCTCAATTTTGTTTGTTTCTTCTCTGATCTTTATTATGTCCCTCCTTCTGCTGACTTTAGGCCTCATTTCTTCTTCTTTTTCCAGTTTCGATAATTGTGATACTAGACTATTCATTTGGGATTGTTCTTCCTTCTTCAAGTGTGCCTGGATTGCTATATACTTTCCTCTTAAGACTGCTTTTGCTGCATCCCACAGAAGTTGGGGCTTTGTGCTGTTGTTTTCATTTGTTTCTATATATTCCTTGATCTCTATTTTGATTTATTCATTGATCCATTGATTATTTAGAAGCATGTTGTTAAGCCTCCATGTGTTTGTGAGTCTTTTTGTTTTCTTTGTAGAATTTATTTCTAGTTTTATACCTTTGTGGTCTGAAAAATTGGTTGGTAGAATTTCAATATTTTGGAATTTACTGAGGCTCTTTTTGTGGGCTAGTAGGTGGTCTATTCTGGAGAATGTTCCATGTGCACTTCAGAAGAATGTATATCTTGTTGCTTTTGGATGTAGAGTTCTATAGATGTCTATTAGGTCCATCTGTTCTACTGTGTTGTTCAGTGCCTCTGTGTCCTTACTTATTTTCTGCCCAGTGGATGTATCTTTGGGGTGAATGGTGTGTTGAAGTCTCCTAGAATGAATGCATTGCAGTCTATTGCTCCCTTTAGTTCTGTTAGTATTTCTTTCACATATGCGGGTTCTCCTGTGTTGGGTGCATATATATTTATGGGTTATATGCTCTTGTTGGACTGCGCCCTTTTTCATAATGTAGTGTCCTTCTTTATCTCTTGTTACTTTCTTTGTTTTGAAGTCTATTTTGTCTGATATTAGTACTGCAACCCCTGCTTTCTTCTCAATGTTGTTTGCCTGAAATACGTTTTTCCATCCATTGACTTTTAGTCTGTGCATGTATTTGAGTTTGAGGTGAATTTCTTGTAAGCAGCATATAGATGGGTCTTGCTTTTTTATCCATTCTATTACTCTGTGTCTTTTGATTGGTGCATTAAGTCCATTTACATTTAGAGTGACTATTGAGAGATATGTACTTATTGCCATTGCAGGCTTTAAATTCGTGGTTACCAAATGTTCAAGTTTGGCCTCTTTAATTTCTTACTGCCTAACTTAGCTCACTTATTGAGCTGTTATATACACTGTCTGGAGTTTCTTTTCTTCTCTCCCTTCTTATTCCTACTCCTCCTTTCTTCATATGTTGATTGTTTTGTTCTGTGCTCTTTCTAGGAGTGCTCCCATCTAGAGCAGTCCCTGTAAGATGCCCTGTAGAGGTGGTTTGTGGGAAGTAAATTCCCTCAGCTTTTGCTTGTCTGGGAATTGTTTAATCCCGCCATCATATTTAAATGATAGTCGTGCTGGATACAGTATCCTTGGTTCAAGGCCCTTCTGTTTCATTGTATTAAATATATATATATTTTTTTAGATAATTATTTTTTATTGAAGGGTAGTTGACACACAGTATTACATTACATTAGTTTCAGGTGTACAACACAGTGATTCAACATTTATATACATGATAATTCTAAGTACCACCTATCACCATACCAAGTTGTTACAATATTTTGACTATATTCCTTATGCTATACATTATATCCCGGTTACTTATTTATTTTACAATTGGAAGTGTGTACTTTTTCTTGGTTGTTGTTGTTAGGGCATCTCTCATATTTATTGATCAAATGGTTGTTAACAACAATAAAATTCTGTATAGGGGAGTCAATGCTCAATGCACAATCATTAATCCACCCCAAGCCTAATTTTCGTCAGTCTCCAATCTTCTGAAGCATAACGAACAAGTTCTTACATGGAGAACAAATTCTTACATAGTGAATAAGTTACATGGTGAACAGTACAAGGGCAGTCATCACAGAAACTTTTGGTTTTGCTCATGCATTGTGAACTATAAACAGTCAGTTCAAATATGAATACACATTTGATTTTTATACTTGATTTATATGTGGATACCACATTTCTCTCTTTATTATTTTTAATAAGATGTTGAAGTGGTAGGTAGATACAAGATAAAGGTAGAAAACATAGTTTAGTGTTGTAAGAGAGCAAATGTAGATGATCAGGTGTGTGCCTGTAGACTATGTGTTAATCCAAGCTAGACAAGGGCAATAAAACATCCACGTATGCAGAAGATTTCTCTCAGAACAGGGAGGGTGAGGTTCAAAGCCTCACCTCTGTTGATCCCCAATTTCTCACCTGATGACCCCCCTGCGACTGTGCCTGTCTTAGGTTGTTCCTCCCTTGAGGAATCTTACCCGTCTCTGGCTAACCAGTCATCTTCCGGGGCCATACAGGGAAATGTTAAGTTGGTAAGTGAGAGAGAAGCCTTATTGTTTGAAATGGTTAGCTTTTTATTTCTTTGCATATTTATGCCCTGTGGCTTCTATGCCCAGCATTTGTCTTGAGGTATCTTTACCACTTGGAAGAATTATGATACTCGGTAAATTTGATATGAGGCACGAATTCTATTTAAGAATTCGTTGTAATTAGGAAGGAAGAAGAAAAGCTATAGAAGTAGCAGGCGGGAGAAAACATGGGAAGATTGATTATTTCTTTGACATATCTTCTTGTAGAGTAACTTCAGCATGTATAGATTTTAAGCTACTACTTAAATTGCGCACACGCATTAACATAATAGGAGTATAGTTACATAACCAAAGCATATCTGTAATTACCAGCCATCTCCAGTGAAACCAAGAAAACCAGTTAGGCACCCTAGGCATTTGTGAAAACTTATCAATGATATGATGGTTATTATCTAACTGAATTTGAATAGTTTGAGAAAGATCAGACAAATTAAAACAACCCATTCCTGGGCACTGTTCACATCCCATATGTTCTTTTAACAGTAAATAGTCTGTAGTTGTAAGATTTTGGAGCGCTACAATTTGCACTTCTCCTAATTCTTGGTTGAGTTCCAACAGTATAGATCCAGTCAAATTTGTTGTTTTACTGTATGCACAGGCCAGCTTAGATATCTCCTTCATTCCCATGGCAAGTCCAGGAGCTGGTGGGATGAGTGCATCTACAGCTGTAGCAGTGCATGGATCTTTGTTGGGGTTTTTTGATGATCATCTTCTGGCATGAGTCTTCCCAAGAGTGCTGATGTTGGAAGTTCTCTTTCATATCCTTTCTTAGTTCATTTTCGGGGTAGCCAAATTAGGCTTTGATCCTCTGTATAAACACAAACAGAACCTTTGCCTACACTTTTATATGTCCTTTATATCATTGTGTAGAACTCATTAGAGGTCACCACATAGGAACTGCATTTTTTTTTTTTAATCATTAATCTACACTTACATGACGAATACTTTGTTTACTAGGCTCTCCCCTATACCAGGTCCCCCCTATATACTCCTTTACAGTCACTGTCCATCAGCGTAGCAACCTGTTGTAGAATCACTACTTGTCTTCGCTGTGTTGTACAGCCCTCCCCTTTCTCCCACCCCGCTATGGATGCTAATCTTAATACCCCCCTACTTCTCCCCCCCTTATCCCTCCCTACCCACCCATCCTCCCCAGTCCCTTTCCCTTTGGTACCTGTTAGTCCATTCTTGAGTTCTGTGATTCTGCTGCTGTTTTGTTCCTTCAGTTTTTCCTTTGTTCTTATATTCCACAGATGAGTGAAATCATTTGGTATTTCTCTTTCTCTGCTTGGCTTGTTTCACTGAGCAAAATACCCTCCAGCTCCATCCATGTTGCTGCAAATGGTTGGATTTGCCCTTTTCTTATGGCTGAGTAGTATTCCATTGTGTATATGTACCACATCTTCTTTATCCATTCATCTATCGATGGACATTTAGGTTGCTTCCAATTCTTGGCTATTGTAAATAGTGCTGCGATAAACAAAGGGGTGCACTGATCTTTCTCATACTTGATTGCTGCATTCTTAGGGTAAATTCCTAGGAGTGCAATTCCTGGGTCAAATGGTAAGTCTGTTTTGAGCATTTTGATGTACCTCCATACTGCTTTCCACAATGGTTGAACAAGTTTACATTCCTACCAGCAGTGTAGGAGGGTTCCCCTTTCTCCACAGCCTCGCCAACATTTGTTGTTGTTTGTCTTTTGGATGGCAGCCATCCTTACTGGTGTGGGGTGATACCTCATTGTAGTTTTAATTTGCATTTCTCTGATAATTAGCGATGTGGAGCATCTTTTCATGTGTCTGTTGGCCATCTGTATTTCTTTTTTGGAGAACCGTCTGTTCAGTTCCTTTGCCCATTTTTTAATTGGGTTATTTGTTTTTTGTTTGTTGAGGTGTGTGAGCTCTTTATATATTCTGGACGTCAAGCCTTTATCGGATGTGTCATTTTCAAAGATATTCTCCCATACTCTAGGGTTTCTTTTTGTTCTATTGATGGTGTCTTTTGCTGTACAGAAGCTTTTCAGCTTAATATAGTCCCACTTGTTCATTTTTGCTGTTGTTTTCCTTGCCCGGGGAGATATGTTCAAGAAGAGGTCACTCATGTTTATGTCTAAGAGGTTTGTGCCTATGTTTTCTTCCAAGAGTTTAATGGTTTCATGACTTACATTCAGGTCTTTGATCCATTTTGAGTTTACTTTTGTATATGGGGTTAGACGATGGTCCAGTTTCATTCTCCTACATGTAGCTGTCCAGTTTTGCCAGCACCATCTGTTGAAGAGACTGTCATTTCGCCATTGTATGTCCATGGCTCCTTTATCAAATATTAATTGACCATATACGTCTGAGTTAATGTCTGGATTGTCTAGTCTGTTCCATTGGTCTGTGGCTCTGTTCTTGTGCCAGTACCAAATTGTCTTGATTACTATGGCTTTATAATAGAGCTTGAAGTTGGGGAGTGAGATCCCCCCTACTTTATTCTTCTTTCTCAGGATTGCTTTGGCTATTCGGAGTCCTTGGTGTTTACATATGAATTTTTGAATTATTTGTTCCAGTTCATTGAAGAATGTTGCTGGGAGTTTCATAGGGATTGCATCAAATCTGTATATTGCTTTGGGCAGGATGGCCATTTTGACGATATTAATTCTTCCTAGCCACGAGCATGGGATGAGTTTCCATCTGTTAGTGTCCCCTTAATTTCGCTTAAGAGTGACTTGTAGTTTTCAGAGTATAAGTCTTTCACTTCTTTGGTTAGGTTTATTCCGAGGTATTTTATTTTTTTTGATGCAATTGTGAATGGAGTTGTTTTCCTGATTTCTCTTTCTGTTGGTTCATTGTTAGTGTACAGGAAAGCCACAGATTTCTGTGTGTTGATTTTGTATCCTGCAACTTTGCTGTATTCCGATATCAGTTCTAGTAGTTCTGGGGTGGAGTCTTTAGGGTTTTTTATGTACAGTATCATGTCATCTGCAAATAGTGACAGTTTGACTTCTTCTTTGCCAGTCTGGATTCCTTGTATTTTTTTGTTTTGTCTGATTGCCGTGGCTAGGACCTCTAGTACAATGTTAAATAACAGTGGGGAGAGTGGGCATCCCTGTCTAGTTCCCGATCTCAGCGGAAATGCTTTCAGCTTCTCGCTATTCAATATAATGTTGGCTGTGGGTTTTTCATAGATGGCCTTTATTATGTTGAGGTACTTGCCCTCTATTCCCATTTTGCTGAGAGTTTTTATCATGAATGGATGTTGAACTTTGTCAAATGCTTTTTCAGCATCTATGGAGATGATCATGTGGTTTTTGTCTTTCTTTTTGTTGATGTGGTGGATGATATTGATGGACTTTCGAATGTTGTGCCATCCTTGCATCCCTGGGATGAATCCCACTTGGTCATGGTGTACGATGGTTTTGATGTATTTTTGAATTCGGTTTGCTAAAATTTTGTTGAGTATTTTTGCGTCTACGTTCATCAGGGATATTGGTCTGTAGTTTTCTTTTTTGGTGGTGTCTTTCCCTGGTTTTGGTATTAGGGTGATGTTAGCTTCATAGAATGAGTTTGGGAGTGTCCCCTCCTCTTCTATTTCTTGGAAAACTTTAAGGAGAATGGGTATTATGTCTTCCCTGTATGTCTGATAAAATTCCGAGGTAAATCCATCTGGCCCGGGGGTTTTGTTCTTTGGTAGTTTTTTGATTACCGCTTCAATTTCGTTGCTGGTAATTAGTCTGTTTAGATTTTCTGTTTCTTTCTGGGTCAGTCTTGGAAGGTTGTATTTTTCTAGGAAGTTGTCCATTTCTCCTAGGTTTCCCAGCTTGTTAGCATATAGGTTTTCATAGTAGTCTCTAATAATTCTTTGTATTTCTGCGGGATCTGTTTTAATTTTTCCTTTCTCATTTCTGATACTGTTGATTTGTGTTGACTCTCTTTTCCTCTTAATAAGTCTGGCTAGAGGCTTATCTATTTTGTTTATTTTCTCGAAGAACCAGCTCTTGGTTTCATTGATTTTTGCTATTGTTTTATTCTTCTCAATTTTATTTATTTCTTCTCTGATCTTTATTATGTCCCTCCTTCTGCTGACCTTAGGCCTCATTTGTTCTTCTTTTTCCAATTTTGATAGTTGTGACATTAGACCGTTCATTTGGGATTGCTCTTCCTTTTTTAAATATGCTTGGAGTGCTATATACTTTCCTCTTAAGACTGCTTTTGCTGCGTCCCACAGAAGTTGGGGCTTAGTGTTGTTGTTGTCATTTGTTTCCATATATTGCTGGATCTCCATTTTGATTTGGTCATTGATCCATTTATTATTTAGGAGCGTGTTGTTTAGCCTCCATGTGTTTGTGAGCCTTTTTGCTTTCTTTGAACAGTTTATTTCTAGTTTAATGCCTTTGTGGTCTTAAAAGTTGGGTGGTAGGATTTCAATCTTTTGGAATTTACTGAGGCTCTTTTTGTGTCCTAGTATGTGGTCTATTCTGGAGAATGTTCCATGTGCACTTGAGAAGAACGTGTATCCTGTTGCTTTTGGATGTAGAGTTCTGTAGATGTCTATTAGGTCCATCTGTTCTAGTGTGTTGTTCAGTGCCTCTGTGTCCTTACTTATTTTCTGTCTGGTGGATCTGTCCTTTGGAGTGAGTGGTGTGTTGAAGTCTCCTAGAATGAATGCAATTCATTCTATTTCCTCCTTTAGTTCTGTTAATATTTGTTTCAGGTATGTTGGTGCTCCTGTATTGGGTGCATATATATTTATAATGGTTATATCCTCTTGATGGACTGAGCCCTTTATCATTATGTAATGTCCTTCTTTGTCTTTTGTTACTTTCTTTATTTTGAAGTCTGTTTTGTCTGATACAAGAATTGCAACACCTGCTTTCTTCTCTCTGTTGTTTGCTTGAAATATCTTTTTCCATCCCTTGACTTTAAGTCTGTGCGCGTCTTTGGGTTTGAGGTGAGTCTCTTGTAAGCAGCATATGGATGGATCTTGCTTTTTTATCCATTCTATTACTCTGTGTCTTTTGATTGGTGCATTCAGTCCATTTACATTTAGGGTGATTATTGAAAGGTATGAATTTATTGCCATTGCAGGCTTTAAGTCTGTGGTTACCAAAGGTTTAGGGTTAGCTTCTTTACTGTCTTACTGTCTAACTTAACTCGCTTGTTGAGCTATTATAAACACAATCTGATGATTCTTTATTTCTCTCCCTTCTTATTCCTCCTCCTCCCTTCTTCATATGTTGGGTGTTTTGTTGTGTGCTCTTTTTAGGAGTGCTCCCATCTAGAGCAGTCCCTGTAGGATGCCCTGTAGAGGTGGTTTGTGGGAGGCAAATTCCCTCAACTTTTGCTTGTCTGGGAATTGTTTAATCCCTCCTTCATATTTAAATGATATTCGTGCTGGATACAGTAGTCTTGGTTCGAGGCCCTTCTGTTTCATTGCATTAAGTATATCATGCCATTCTCTTCTGGCCTGTAGGGTTTCTGTTGAGAAGTCTGATGATAGCCTGATGGGTTTTCCTTTGTAGGTAACCTTTTTTTTCTCTCTGGCTGCTTGTAATACTTTGTCCTTGTCTTTGATCTTTACCATTTTAATTATTATGTGTCTTGGTGTTGCCCTCCTTGGATCCCTTGTCATGGGAGTTCTGTGTACCTCTGTGGTCTGAGAGGCCATTTCTTCCCCTAGTTTGGGGTAATTTTCAGCAATTATTTCTTCAAAGACATTTTCTATCCCCTTTTCTCTCTCTACTTCTTCTGGAATGCCTATGATTCTTATATTATTTCTTTTATATTGATCACTCAGCTCTCTTAAAATTCTTTCATTCCTGGAGATCCTTTTATCTCTCTCTGCATCAGCTTCTCTGCGTTCCTGTTCTCTGTTTTCTAGTCCATTAATGGTCTCTTGCATCTCATCCATTCTGTTTTGAAGTCCTTCCAGAGCTTGTTTTATTTCTGAATTCTCCTTCCTTAGTTCTTGCATATTTCTCTGCAAGTCCATCAGCATGGTTATGACTTTTGTTTTGAATTCTTTTTCAGGTAGACTGGCTAAATCTATCTCCCCAGATTCCTTCTCAGGGGAAGATGTAGCAGATGCCGAAGCTGTCTGGGTTAGTCTTGTCTGGATCATATTTTTTTGCCTTTTCATGTTGACAGGTGCTATTGACTGTCAGCTGGGAGGGCCAAAATTTTCACTTACTACTGGCCTTTCTTTACTGGGGCAACTGCGACCCCTAGTGGCTTGTGTTGGGTAATTGCGTGTAGAGTGGGTCTTTTTGTCTTGCCTGGCCGGGAGGGAGAAATTTCCCTTTCTGTGGTCGGAATTTGTCTCAGGCTGCTTCTCTGCTTTCGCAGCGCCCGGTGGGGTGATGGATGGGGGGGCTGCTTGACTGTTTGCCTCCGTGAGGGGTCTCAGAGCTGTTGCCCAGGGGGTTAGTGCACCCGGTTTTCCTTGTGATTTCCAGCTGCTGTACTGTGACCTGGGTTGTTTCCGTCAAGCTGTTAAGTCCCTGTCCCTTTAAGACTTTCAAAAAGCCCCCGCTTTTCTTTGTCACAGGGGCATCAGCTTCAGCACCCGCTCAGAGGTCTTACTCCCTGTTCCCCCAGTATCCAGGGCCCCCTGGGCATATACTGTGTCTGCGCTCTGGCCCGGATGGCTGGGGCTGGGTGTTCGGCAGTCCTGGGCTCCGTCTCCCTCCCGCTCTGCCTATTGTTCTCCCGCCGGGAGCTGGGGGGAGGGGCGCTCGGGTCCCGCAGGCCGGGGCTTGTATCTCACCCCTTTCACCAGTCGCTGGGTTCTCGCTGGTGTAGCTGCAGTCTGGCCACTGTCCTGTGTCTTCTGGTCTCTCTTTTAGGGCTAGTTGTGTTTGTTGTATTTTCAAAAGTATATATGTTTTTGGGAGGAGATTCCCACTGTCCTACTCACGCCGCCATGTTGGCTCCGCCCCTCATTGTATTAAATATATCATGCCATTCTCTTCTGGCCTGTAGGTTTTCTGTCGAGAAGTCTGATGATAGCCTGATGGGTTTTCCTTTATAGGTGACCTTTTTCTCTCTAGCTGCCTTTAAAACTCTTTCCTTGTCCTTGATATTTGCCATTTTAATTATTATGTGTCTTGGTGTTGTCCTCCTTGGATACTTTCTGTTGGGGGTTCTGTGTATTTCCGTGGTCTGTTCGATTATTTCCTCCCCCAGTTTGGGGAAGTTTTCAGCAATTATTTCTTCCAAGACACTTTCCATCCCTTTTCTTCTCTCTTCTTCTTCTGGTACCCCTATAATACCGATATTGTTCCTTTTGTATTGGTCACACAGTTCTCTTAGTATTGTTTCATTCCTGGAGATCCTTTTATCTCTCTCTATGTCAGCTTCTATGCATTCCTGTTCTCTGGTTTCTATTCCTTCAATGGCCTCTTGCATCTTATCCATTCTGCTTATAAATCCTTCCAGGGTTTGTTTCACTTCTGTAATCTCCTTCCTGGCATCTGTGATCTCCCTCCAGACTTCATCCCATTGCTCTTGCATTTTTCTCTGCATCTCCGTCAGCATGTTCATGATTATATTTTGAATTCTTTTTCAGGAAGACTGGTTAGGTCTGTCTCCTTCTCAGGTGTTGACTCTGTGATCTTTGTCTGCCTGTAGTTTTGCCTTTTCTTGGTGCTAGAGATAGTTTGCTGAGCTTGGACGAGTGACGGCTGGAAGAGCTTCCGTTCCTTCTTGTTGGTTTGTGGCCCTCCTCTCCTGAGAGAACAACGACCTCTAGTGGTTTGTGCTGGGTAGCTGCACACAGACAGTGCTTCTGCTTCCTGCCCGGCTGCTATGGAGTTTATCTCCGCTCTTGCTGTGTGCGTGGCCTGGCTTGGTCTGCTGCTCCAAAATGGTGGAGTCGCATTGGAGGGGGAGTGGCCGGGAGGCTATTTATCTCTGTAAGGGGCCTCCATGCTCCCTGCTGCCCAAGAAGTTAGAGAGCCCAGAGATCCCCAGATAACCTGCCTCTAGACTAGGTGTCCCGCCCTGCCCCTTTAAGACTTCCAAAAAGAACTCACCAAACCACAACAACAACAAAAATTAAATAAATAATTTCAAAGAAAAAAAGAATACCCTTCGCTTTTCTTTGCCCTCAGGCGCCGGCCTCAGGCAGACGCTCACCGTTCTTGCTGCCTGTTTCCCTAGTATTGGGGTACCTGTCCCTTTAAGACTTCCATAAAGCACTCACCGAAAAAAAAAGTTGGCCCCTCCCGTTTCTTTCTTCTCCAGCGTAGGCCTCAGGCACCTGCTCACCGGTCCTGCAGCCCTGTTTCCCTAGTATCCAGGGCCCTGCGCATGCACTGTGTGTGTGCTCTGGTCCAGATGGCAGGGGCAGGGTGTTCAGCAGTCCTGGGCTCCCTCTCTTTCCCCGTTCTGACTCCTCTCCTCCCACCGGGAGTTGTGGGGAGGGGGTCCCGCGGGGCTGGGGCTTGTATCTTACCCCCTTTGTGAGGTGCTGGGATCTCGCAGGTGTGTATGTGGTCTGGATGTTGTCCTGTGTCCTCTGGTCTCTACTTTAGGAAGAGTTGTCTTTGCTTTATTTTCATAGGTATATGTGGTTTTGGGAGGAAATTTCCACTGCTCTACTCACACCGCCATCTTGGCTCCGCCCCCCTGAATTTCTTATTTGGAGAAGTGTCTGTTCAGATCCTCTACCCATTTTTTAATTGGATTATTTGCTTTTTGTTTGTTCAGGTGTGTGAGCTCTTTGTATATTTTGAATATCAACCCTTTATCGGATCTGTCATTTATGAATATATTCTCCCATACTGTGGTATACCTTTTTGTTCTATTGATGGTGTCCTTTGCTGTACAGAAGCTTTTCAGCTTGATATAGTCCCATTTGTTCATTTTTGCTTTTGTTTCCCTTGCCCGGGGAGATATGTTCAAGAAGAGGTCACTCATGTTTATGTCTAAGAGATTTTTGCGTATGTTTTTTTTTAAGAGTTTTATAGTTTCATGACTTACATACAAGTCTTTGATCCATTTCGAATTTACTTTTGTGTATGGGGTTAGACAGTGATCCAGTTTCATTCTCTTACATGTAGCTGTCCAGTTTTGCCAGCACCATCTCTTGAAGAGACTGTCATTTACCCATTGTATGTCCATGGCCCCTTTATCAAATATTAGTTGACCATATATGTTTGGGTTAATGTTTGGAGTCTCTATTCTGTTCCATAGGTCTGTGGCTCTGTTCTTGTGCCAGTACCAAATTGTCTTGATTACTGTGGCCTTGTAGTAGAGCTTGAAGTTGGGGAGTGAGATCACCCCCACTTTATTCTTCCTTCTCAGGATTGCTTTAGCTCTGTGGGGTCTTTGGTGTTTCCATATGAATTTTTGAACTATTTGTTTCAGTTCATTGAAGAATGCTGTTGGTAGTTTGATACGGATTGCATAGAATCTGAATATTGCTTTGGGCAGGATGGCCATTTTGATGATATTAATTCTTCCTAGCCAGGAGCATGGGATGAGTTTCCATTTGTTAGTAACCTCTTTAATTTCTCTTAAGAGTGTCTTATAGTTTTCAGGGTATAGGTCTTTCACTTCCTTGGTTAGGTTTATTCCTAGGTATTTTATTCATTTTTATGCTATTGTGAATGGAATTGTCTTCCTGATTTCTATTTCTATTAGTTTATTGTTAGTGTATAGGAAAGCCACAGATTTCTGTGTGTTAATTTTGTATCCTGCAACTTTGCTGAATTCCAATATTAGCTCTAGTAGTTTCAGAGTGGAATCTTTAGGGTTTTTTATGCACAATGTCATGTCATCTGTAAATAGTGACAGTTTGACCTCTTCTTTACCAATCTGGATTCCTTGTATTTCTTTGTTTTGTCTAATTGCCGTGGCTCGGACCTCCAGTACTATGTTGAATAACAGTGGGGTGAGTGGGCATCCCTGTCTTGTTCCCCATCTCAGAAGAAAAACTTTCAGCTTCTTGCTGTTCATTATGATGTTGGCTGTGGGTTTATCTTATATGGCCTTTATTATGTTGACGTACTTGCCCTCTATACCCATTTTGTTGAGAGTTTTTATAATGAATAGATGTTGAATTTCATCGAATGCTTTTTCAGCATCTATGGAGATGATCATGTGGTTTTTGTCTTTCTTTTTGTTGATGTGGTGGATGATGTTGATGGATTTTCGAATGTTGTGCCATCCTTGCATCCCTGGAATGAATCCCACTTGGTTATGGTGTATGATCCTTTTGATGTATTTTTGAATTCGGTTTCCTAATATTTATTGAGTACTTTTGCATCTATATTCGTCAGGGATATTGGTCTGTAGTTTTCTTTTTTGTTGGGGACTTTGCCTCGTTTTGGTATTAGGGTGATGTTGGCTTCATAAAATGAATTTGGGTGTATTCCCTCCTCTTCTATTTTTTGGAAATCTTTAAGGAGAACGGGTATTACGTCTTCTTGTATGTCTGATAAAATTCCGAGGTAAATACATCTAGCCCGGGGGTTTTTTTCTTGGTAGTTTTTTGATTACCAATTTCATTTCGTTGCTGGTAATTGGTCTGTTTAGATTTTCTCTTTCTTTCTTGGTCAGCCTTGGAAGTTTGTATTTTTCTAGGAAGTTGTCCATTTCTTTTAGGTTTCCCAGCTTGTCAGCATGTAGGTTTTCATAGTATTCTTTAATAATTCTTTGTATTTCTGTGGGGTCCGTCATGATTTTTCCTTTCTCATTTCTGATTCTGTTGATTTGTGTTGACTGTCTTTTCCTCTTAATAAGTCTGTCTAGAAGCTTATCTATTTTGTTTATTTTCTTGAAGAACCAGCTTTTGTTTTCATTGATTTTTGCTCTTGTTTTATTCTTCTCAATTTTGTTTATTTCTTCTCTGATCTTTATTATGTCCCTACTTCTACTGACCTTAGGCCTCATTTGTTCTTCTGTTTACAATTTCGATAATTGTGACAGTAGACTATTCATTTGGGAATGTTCTTCCTTCTTTAAATATGCCTGGATTGCTATAGACTTTCCTCTTATGACTGCTTTTGGTGTATCGCACAGTAGTTGGGGCTTTGTGTTGTTGTAGTCATTTGTTTCCATATATTGCTGGATCTCCATTTTAATTTGGTCATTGATCCATTGATTATTTATGAGCATGTTGTTAAGCCTCCATGTGTTTGTGAGACATTTTGCTTTCTTGATACAATTTATTTCTAGTTTTATGCCTTTGTGGTCTGAAAAGTTGGTTGGTAGGATTTTAATCATTTTGAGTTTACTGAGGTTCTTTTTGTGGGCTAGTATGTGGTCTATTCTGGAGAATGTTCCATGTGCACTTGAGAAGAATGTGTATCCTGTTGCATTTGGATGTAGAGTTCTGTAGATGTCTGTTAGGTTCATCTGTTCTAGTGTTTTGTTCAGTACCTCTGTGTCCTTACTTATTTTCTGTCTGGTGGATCTGTCCTTTGGAGTGAGTGGTGTGTTGATGTCTCCCAAAATGAATGCATTGCATTCTATTTCCTCCTTTAGTTCTGTTAGTATTTGTTTCAGATATGTTGGTGCTCCTGTATTGGGTGCATATATATTTATAATGGTTATATCCTCTTGTTGGACTGAGCCCTTTATCATTATGTAATGTCCTTCTTTATCTTTTGTTACTTTCTTTATTTTGAAGTCTATTTTGTCTGATACTAGTATTACAACACCTGCTTTTTTCTCTCTATTGTTTGCATGAAATATCTCTTTCTATCCCTTGACTTTAAGTCTGTGGATGTCTTTAGGTTTGAGTTGAGTCTCTTGTAAGCAGCATATGGATGGGTCTTGCTTTTTTATCCATTGTGTTACTCTGTGTCTTTTGATTGGTGCATTCAGTCTATTTACATTTAGGGTGATTATTGAAAGGTATGTACTTATTGCCATTGCAGGCTTTAAGTTTGTGGCTACCAAAGGTTCAAGGTTAGCTTCTTTACTATCTTACTTTCTAACTTAACTCACTTATTGAGCTATTATAAACATGGTCTGATGATTCTTTATATCTCTCCCTTCTTATTCCTCCTCCTCCCTTCTTCATATGTTGGGGGTTTTGTTCTGTGCTCTTTTTAGGAGTGCTCCCATCTAGAGCAGTCTCTGTAAGATGCCCTGTAGAGGTGGTTTGTGGGAGGCAAATTCCCTTAACTTTTGTTTTTCTGAGAATTGTTTAATCCCTCCATATTTAAATGATAGCCATGCTGGATACAGTATTCCTCATTTGAAGCCCTTCTGTTTCATTGCATTAAGTATATCATGCCATTCTCTTCTGGCCTGTAGGGTTTCTGTTGAGAAGTGTGATGATAGCCTGATGGGTTTTCCTTTGTAGGTGACCTTTTTTTTCCTCTCTGGCTGCCTTTAATACTTTGTCCTTGTCTTTGATCTTTGCCATTTTAATAATTATGTGTCTTGGTGTTGCCCTCCTTGGATGCCTTGTTATGGGAGTTCTGTGTACCTCTGTGGTCTGAGAGGCCATGTCCTCCCCTAGTTTGGGGAAGTTTTCAGCAATTATTTCTTCAAAGACACTTTCAATCCCTTTTTCTCTCTCTTCTTCTTCTGGTACCCCTATAATGTGAATATTGTTCCGTTTAGATTGGTCACACAGTTCTCTTAGTATTGTTTCATTCCTGGAGATCCTTTTATCTTTCTGCATCAGCTTCTCTGCATTCCTGTTCTCTGTTTTCTAGTCCATTAATGGTCTCTTGCATCTCGTCCATTCTGTTTTGAAGTCCTTCCAGAGATTGTTTTATTTCTGTATTCTCCCTCCTTAGTTCTTGCATATTTCTCTGCAAGTCCATCAGCATGGTTATGACTTTTGTTTTGAATTCTTTTTCAGGAAGATTGGCTAAATCTATCTCCCAGGTTCCTTCTCAGGGAAAGATGTAGAAGATGTCGAAGCTGACTGGGTTAGTCTTGTTTGGATCAAATTTTTTTGTCTTTTCATGTTTATAGTTGCAGTGGTGAGCTATTGACTTGTCTGTCAGCTGGTAGAGTTAAGACTCTTTCCACTTACTCCTGGCCTTTCTTTACTGGGACAAGTGCGACCCCTAATGCCTTGTGTTCGGTAATTTTATGTAGATTGGGTCTGTATCTTGCCAGGCCTGTATGGAGGAAGCTCCCTTACTCTGGGCATGGCCAGCCTCAGGCTGCTGTTCTGCTATGGCAGGGCCCTGGAGGGGTAAAGGATGGGGGGCTGTTTGGCTGTTTACCTCTGTGAGGGGTCTCAGAGCTGATGCCCAGGGGGTTAGTGTGCCCAGAGTTACGTGGAATTTCCAGCTGCTGCACTGTGACCCGGGATGCTTCCATCCAGCTGTGGGGTCCCTGTCCCTTTAAGGCTTTCAAAAAGTACTCGCTTTTCTTTGTCCCAGGAGTGCCGGCTTCGGGACCCGCTCACAGGTCTTACTGTCCTGCTTCCCTAGTTTCCAGCACCCCACGCATGCACTGTGTGTCTGCATTCTGGTGTGGATGGCTTGGGCTGGGTGTTTAGCAGTCCTGGGCTCCCTCTCCCTCCCCGCTCTGACTCCTCTCCTCCTGCTGGGATCTGGGGTGAGGGGCCTCAGGTCCCACCAGTCTGTGGCTTGTATCTTACCCCTTTCACCAGGCACTGGGTTCTCGCAGGTGTTGATGTAGTCTGGCTGTTGTCCTGTGTCTTCTAGTCTCTCTTTTAGGGATAGTTGTATTTGTTGTATTTTCAAAAATATATATGTTTTTGGGAGGAGAGTCCCACTGTCCTACTCACATCACCATCTTGGCTCGCCCCCTTCTCTGATCTTTATTATGCCCCTCCTTCTGCTGACTTTGGGCCTCATTTGTTCTTCTTTTCCAGTTTTAATAATTATGAATTTAGACTATTCATTTGGGATTGTTCTTCCTTCCTTAAATAGGCCTGGATTGCTATATACTTTCCTCTTAGAACTGTCTTCACTGTGTCTCACAGAATTTGGGACATTGTGCTATTGTTTTCATTTGTCTCCATATATTGCTTGATCTCTGTTTCAATTTGGTCATCATTCCATTGATTATTGAGGAGCATGTTATTAAGCCTTCATGCGTTTGTGAGCCTTTTAGTTTTCTTTGTACAATTTATTTCTAGTTTTATACCTTTGTGATCTGAGAAGTTGGTTGGTACACTTTCAATCGTTTTGAATTTACTGAGGCTCTTTTTGTGGCCTAGTATGTGGTCTATTCTGGAAAATGTTCCATGTGCACTTGAGAGGAATGTGTATCCTGCTGCTTTTGGATGTAGAATTCTGTAGATGTCTGTTAGGTCCATGTGTTCTAGTGTGTTGTTCAGTGCCTCTGTATCCTTACTTATTTTCTGTCTGGTTGATCTGTCCTTTGGAGTGAGTGGTATGTTGAAGTCTCTTGAAATGAATGCATTGCATTCTATTTCCTCCTTTATTTCTGTTAGTATTTGTTTCACATATGTCATTGCTACTGTGTTAGGTGAATAGATATTTATAATATTTATATCCTCTTGTTTGACTGACCCTTTATCATTATGTTATACCCTTATCTCTTGTTACTTTTTTTGTTTTGAAGTATATTTTGTCTGTTACAAGTACTGAAACACCTGCTTTTTACTCCCTATTGTTTGAATGAAATATCTTTTTCCATCCCTTCACTTTTAGTCTGTATATGTCTTTGGGTTTGAAGTGAGCCTCTTGTAAGCAGCATATAGATGGGTCTTGCTTTTTTATCCCTTCTATTACTCATTGTCTTTTAATTGGTGCATTCAGTCCATTTATATTTAGGGTGATTATCGATAGATATGTACTTATTGCCATTGCAGGCTTTGAATTCGTGGTTACCAAAGGTTCTAGGGCAGCTTCTTTACTATCTAGCCATCTATCTTAACTCACTTATTATGCTATTGTAAACACAGTTTGATGATTCTTTATTACTCTCCCTTCAATTTATTCCTCCTCCATTCTTTATATGTTAGGTGTTTCATTCCGGACTCTAGTGTTTTGCTTGACTGATTTTGTGGATAGCTGATTTTATTTTGCATTTAGTTAGTATTTGGTTGGTCTACTTTCTTTGCTGTGGTTTTATTTTCTTTGGTAACAGCTATTTAGCTTTAGGCATATTTCCATCTAGAGCAGTCTCTTTAAAATACATTGTAGAGATGGTTTGTGGGTGGTAAATTCCCTCAACTTTTGCTTATCTTGGAATTGTTTAATCCCTCCTTCAAATTTAAATGCTAACCTTTCTGGATACAGTATTCTTGGTTTGAGGCCCTTCTGTTTCATTGCATTGAATATATCATGCCATTCCTTCCTGGCCTTTAAGGTCTCTGCTGAGAAGTCTGATTATAGTCTGATAGGTTTTCCTTTGTAGGTGATCTTTTTCTCTCTCTGGCTGCTTTTAATACTCTGTCCTTGTCCTTGATCTTTGCCATTTTAATTATTATATGTCTTGGTGTTGTCTTCCTTGGGTCCCTTGTGTTGGGAGATCTGTGGACTTCATTGGTCTGAGAGACTGTTTCCTTCCCCAGATTGAGGATATTTTCAGCAATTATTTCTTCAAAGACACTTTATATCCCTTTCTCTCTCTCTTATTCTTCTGGTACTCCTATAATGCAAATATTGTTACATTTGCATTGGTCACACAGTTCTCTTAATATTCTTTCATTCCTAGAGATCCTTTTATTTCTCTCTACCTCTCCACCTTCTCTGCATTCCTGTTCTCTGATTTATATTCCATTAACTGTCTCTTCCACCTCAAGTTTGCTCTTAAATCCTTCCATTGTTTGTTTAATTTCTGTTATCTCCTTCCTGAATTCATCCCTTAGCTGTTGAATATTTCTCTGTAGCTCCATCAGCATGCTTATGACTTTTATTTTGAATTCATTTTCAGGAAGATTGGTGATTTCAATATCAGCAACCCCTCTCTCTGGTGTCTGATGAATTTTGGGCTGAACAGGGTTCTTCTGCCTTTTCATGGTGATGTAGGTGGTCACCGGTGAGTGGCACGTGTGTCAGCTGGGAGAACAAAGTCCCTTCCCACTTGCCATTCACCTTGTTATTTCTGCTGTCTCTGCCAGTTAACTGCACACAGGGAGCAGCCACTGCATTAATCCCCTTTGCTGCCATGGGCGGGTGGCCTTCGAGATATCCTAGGGCAATGGCAGGGGTTGCAATCCAGCAGCACATGTTCTGCAGCAAGAGCAAAGCCCCTTTGTGCCTCATGGGCTCTGTGCCTGTCTCCTCTGTCTGTGCCAGTCAACCATGTTCAGGAAGCAGCCTCTGGGCTAATCCCCTGAGCTGCCATGGGCAGGGCGGCTCTCAGGATGGCCTAGGGCACTGGCAGGAGTCGCAGGTGAGCAGCATGTGTGCTTCCACAAGAACAAAGCCCCTTTGTGCCTCCTGGACTCTGCGCTGGTCCCTGCTGTCTGTGCCAAGCAACATCGCTTAGTGAACAGCCTCTGGGTCTGACTCCAGTAGCTACATGCAGGGTGATGCCTCCTTGTTAAGCTGGTGGTTGCTTTAGGTGGGGCTTCTCCCCAGCTGTTCTGCTGCAATGGTGGTCAGCTGGTTTGCTTGCACTGCCAGTTTGTGGAAGGAACATCAAGCTGCTTATCACTGTGAGGGTCTTCAGAGCTGCATTGCTACCCATGGGGTTAGGGTGCCTGAAGTTCCTTAAAGTTAGCAGCCTGCTGGACTGAGTGTGACAGGATACTTTTGTCCACCAGTTAAACCCTTGTCCCTTTAAGACTTTTAAAGTGCCTTTTGTCCCAGGGCAGCCAGCTGGGGGAACCTGTTCTCAGTCTTAGTCTCAGATGTTGCTTTTCTGCTCCTCTAATATCCCAAGCTCTGTGCAATGTGGGTCTGTGCTCCTGGTACAGATTGCTAGGGCTGGTTATTTAGCAATCCTGTGCTTCCACTCCCTCCCCACTCTGATTCTTTTCCTCCTGCTGGTGAGCTGGTGTGGGGGGAGTGCTCAAGTCCCCCTGGGTCATGGCTTTGTATCTTACCCTTTTCCATGAGATGTTGGGTTCTTGCAGATGTAGCCTGGCTGATGTACTGTATCTTCTGATAATTCTTTTTGGAATAGTTGTATTTGCTGTGTTTTCAAAATATATATGGTTTTGGGAGGAGATTTATTCCACCCTACTCATTCTGCCATCTTGAGAATCCTCATAAGTGTAGAATTTTAGTGGACTATTCAAAACTCATCTGCTGCCTCTTTTTGTATTAGATAAGAACAGTTACTACTTTTGCAGTCAGTTGATGATTAGGAAAATCTATCTTTCAGCCCTACTGAAGAAGAGTGGTATCTCCTAGAAAAAATTGAACTCCATTCTTCTAATTAGTAGACTTATATTACTGAACAACTACACTATTATTATTATATGTAGAATTTCATCAAAATTTCTGTGGAAATGTGTTCTTACGTTATATAAATACTATTATAATAACTTCTACTGCTACTTTGTCTACAAAGTCTATGCTATTTTTTTAGTCATTTTCATAAAAGTTTACTGAATCCTGGCTATACCATTAGGAAATTAACTCTCAACCTATTTTAGTTTTATTTATAAAGAAATTATATTATCTAAGAGCAACTACCCATATTTTAATCCATTCTAATGATATTTAATAAGTATTTATATTTAAAAGTCTGAAACTATACCCCAAGATAGCTCTACATATACCAAATAGTCATCTTCAGCAGTCATCTATTAAGTCCCAGTCCATAAAGTTTAGAGTATTCACTGTCGATGTGATATGCAGTCCAATATTTTGTAAGTATGCAGTGATTTTTTATGGTGACATACTTAATACACTAGTAGTAGTTTATCATTTATATTTTTTATTTTTTATTGAACTATATTTGATATACAATATTATATTGGTTTCAAGTATACAACACAGTGATTTAACACTTACACTCATTATTAACTCTTCACCCCTAACTAGTGCAGTTACTATCTGTCAATATAAAAAGATGTTACAGAATCATTGACTATATTCTCCATACTGCACTTCCATTCCCATGACCAACTTATATTATGATTGAGATTTTTGTGCCTCTTTATCCCCTTACCCACCTCAACCTCCCATCCCAACCCTTCCCCATGGTAACCACCAGTCACACTCAGTATCTATGAGTCTGCTGATGGTTTTTTGTTTGTTGTTTGTTTTATTAAAGTATCATTGATATGCAGTCTTATAACGGTTTCACATGAACATTGTGGTTTCAACATTCATCCATATTATCAAGTCTCCCTCACCCCATTGCAGTTACTATCTATCAGTGTAGTGAAATGGTGTAGAGTTATTACTTGTCTTCTCCATAATGTACTGCCCTCCTTGATGTACTGTCTCTTGGGGTCTGAGGGTATACTGCTGTTTTGTTTCTTGAGTTTTTGCTTTGTTGTTAAACTCTACAAATGAGTGAAATCATTTGGTACTTGCCTTTCTACACCTGACTTATTTCACTGAGCATAATACCCTCTAGCTCCATCCATGTTTTCACAAATGGTAAGATTTGTTTTCCTTTTATGGCTGAATAATATAATATTCTGTATATGTATCATATCTTCTCTGTCTATTCATCTACTGATTGACACTTAGGTTGCTTCCATTTCTTGGCTATTGTAAATAGTCCAGCAATGAACATAGGGGTGCATTTGTCTTTTTGAATCAGGGATCTTGTTTTCCTCAGGTAAATTCCTAGGAGTGGAATCACTGAGTCAAATAGTATTTCTATTTTTAGTTTTTAGAGGAAACTCCATATTACTTCCCACAATGGTTGAACTAATTTACATTCCTACCATCAATGTAGGAGGGTTCCCGTTTCTCCTTATTCTTGCCAGCATTTGTTGTTGTTTGTCTTTTGGATGGTGACCATCCTAACTGGTATAAGGTGATATCTCACTGAGGTTTTAATTTGCATTTCCCTGATAACTAGCGATGTGGAGCATCTTTTCATGTGCCTGTTGGTCATCTGAATTTCTTTAGAGAAATGTCTGTTCAGATCCTCCACCCAATTGTTAATTGGGTTATTTGCTTTTTGGGTGTTGAGGCATGTGTGCTCTTTATATTTTTTGTATATTAACCCCTTGTCAGATATGTCATTTATAAATATATTCTCTCATACTGTAGGCTGCCTTTTTGTTCTGCTGATGGTGCCCTTTGCTGTACAGAAGCAGTTTGATTTAGTCCCACTTGTTCATTTTTTATTTTCTCTGTAGCCCAGGGAGACATGTCCAGAAAAAAATTGCTCATGCTTATGTTCAAGAGATTTTTGCCTATGTTTTCTTCTAAGTGTTTTATGGTTTCATGGCTTATATTTAGGTGTTTAATATTTTTCTGGTTTACTTTATGTATGGAGTTAGTTGGTAATCCAGTTTCACTCTCTTGCATGTTCCTGTCCAGTTTTCCCAATACCACTTATTAAAGAGACTCTTTTACCCATTGTATATTCATGGCTCCTTTATCAAATGTTAATTGACCATATATGCATAGGTTTATTTTTGGGATTTCTCTTCTGTTCCATTGATCTATGGGTCTGTTCTTGCGTATATAGCATATTCTTGATTATATAGCTTTGTAGTATAGCTTGAAGTCAGGGAGGATAACACCCTCAGCTTTGTTCTTCTTTCTCAAGATTGTTTTGGCTATTTGGAGTCTTTTGTGGTTCCATATGAAATTTTGGATTGTTTGTTCTAGTTCATTGAAAATTGCCATTGGTATTTTGATACGAATTGTGTTGAATCTGTAAATTGCTTTGGGCAGGATGGCCATTTTGACCATATTAATTCTTCTTATCCATGAGCATTGGATAGATTTCCTGATTTGTGTCTTCTTTAATTTCTTTCATCAGTGTCATAGTTTTCAGAGTTCTGGTCTTTCAACTCCTTGGTTAGGTTTATTCTTAGATATTTTATTCTTTTTGAAGTAATCATAAATGAGTTGTTTTCCTGATTACTCTTTCTGCTAGTTCACTGTTAGTATTTAGGAATGCAACATATTTCTGAATATTGATTTTTGTATCCTGTAACTTTGCTGAATCCAATTTTTAGTTCTAATAGTTTTTTGGTGCAGTCTATAAGGCTTTCTATGTATAGTATCATGTGATCAGCAAACAGTAACAATTTTTATTCTTCTGTACCAGTTTGGATGACTTTTATCTCTTTATTTTGTATGATCACTATGGCTAAGATTTCCAGTACTATATTGAATAAAAGTGGGCATTCTTGTCTTGTTTCTGATCTTAAAGGAAAATTTTTCAGCTTTTCATCATTGAATAGGGTATTAGCTATGGGTTTGTCATATACAACTAAGCTAAGGAACGGAGAGAAATAAGAATTTCTAAAACTGAGAGGATGCTAAAAGAGCTGTGTGACAACTTGAAATGAAACAATTTTTGCACAAGAGGGGTTCTAGAAGGGCAAGAGAGATACAAAAGAGGACAAAGTCCCTTTAAAGAAATAATAGCTGGAAACTTCCCCAGTGTGGGGAAGGAGATAAACACATAGGTTCTGGAAGCACAAAGAGCTCCTAAAAAAAATGAAGGTAACATCAAAACATATAGTAATTACAATGGCAAAGATTAAAGATAAAGACAAATCTTTAAAGCAGCAAGAGAGAACCAGATAGTTACCTTGAAGGGACCCTCATAAGGCCATCAGCAGATTTCTCAGAAGAAACTTTAGCCAGAAGGGAGTGGCATGAAATATTTAAGGTATTGAAATGGAAGAACCTACAACAAAGAATCTTCTACCTATGCAGCAAAGTTATCATTCAGAACTGAGAGTTTAAAAATTTCCCAGATAAACCAAAGGTAGAAGAATTCACCACCACTAAACTGACCTTATAGAATATTGTCAATGGGAATTCTGTAAATGGAAATGTTCTTAAGCCTAAATATTTTTCATCAGTGAAAATAAACTTACAATATATGTAGTAGACCAACTACTTACTAAGCAAGTATGAACTTTAAAAAAAAAGTAGTAAAATACACATACTCAAAATCAGTTAAGGGATACACAAAAGATGTAGATTATGACATACATAAAGTTTGGATGAGGAAGAAAAATTAAAAGTACTATTCTTAGACTGTGTTAAGAATAGATCAACCATCAACTTAATATCGACTGTTGTATGTTTAGGAAACTGTTTATGAACCTTATGGTAACCACATCCTAAAGCCTATAATAGATACACCAAACAATTTAAAAAAGAAATCCCAACATAACATCAAAGAATACAACAAAATAACAAGAGAAGAGTATAAGAGAGGAAGAAAGGGCACAAAAATAGGCTCAATAAATCCATCTCTTCAGATCACAATGATATGAAATTAGAAATCAATTAAAGGAAAAAAAACCCCACAAACACATGGAGGCTAAACAACACGCTTCTAAATAATCAATGGATCAAGGAAGAAGTCAAGCAATACATGGGGACAAATGAAAACAAAAATACAACATTCCAAAATATGTGGGATGCTGCAAAACAGTTCTAATATGGAAGTACATTGCAATGCAAGCCTATTACAGAAACAACAATCCCAAATAATCTAAACTCATAATTAAAGGAATTAGAAAATGAAGAACAAAAAATACAAAGTTAATAGAAGGGACATTATAAAGATTAGAGTGAAATAAATTATATGGAAAATAATAAAACAATAGAAAAAAATCAGTGAGACCAAGAACTTGTTCTTTGAGAAGATTAACAAAATAGACAAACCCCTAGTCAGACTTACCAAAAAGAGAAAAGAGAGGACACAGTAAACAAAATCACAAATGAAAAAGGAATAGTCACAGATACCAAAGAAATACAATTATTAGAAAATTATATGAAAAAATATATGCCAGTAATTTGGACAACCTAGAAGAAATGGACAAAGTTCCAGAAAAATACAATCTTCTAAGACTGACCCAGGAAGTAACAGAAAATTTGAACAGAATGATTATGAGTAATAAAATTGAATTGGTAAACAAAAAACTCCCAACAATTTGAAGTCCAACAGCAGATGATTACACAGCTGAATTCTACCTCACATTTAAAGAAAAGCTAATACCTATCCTTTTTAAAGTATTCCAAAAAGTAGAATAAAAAGGAATACTTCCAAACTAATTCTATGAGGCCAAAATCACTTTAATAGCAAAATCAGACAGATATTACAAAAAAAGAAACCTAAAGACCAATATCCCTGATGAACATAAATGCAAAAATCATCAACAAAATATTAACAAACTAAATTCAAAAATACATCAAAAGGATCATCCATCACCATCAAGTGAGATATATCCCAGAGATACAACGATGGTATGATATTCTTAAATCAATCAATGTGATGCACCGCATTAACAAAAGGAAAGATACAAACCACATGATGGTCTCAATAGATGCTGAAAAAGCATTTGACAAAATTCAACATCCACTCATGATAAAAAGTCTCAACAAAATGGGTGTGGAGAAAACATACCTCAACATAATATGCCATGATTTTAGTGTCATAAATCAAATTAGAGATATCTGCACAAATGTAAATATTTCCCTTAATATTTAAAAGAATTACCTATGGGCTGAAATTTTCAGCAACTGCACACTAGCCTTAGGTTCTCAAGTAATTACTCCTAGAAACAAAAAAATCCATTTCTTCAGTAACACAATATGCTTGAGTAATTAAAAAGCATAATGTTTTGTACCACTAAGAAGATATGCTGCCAAATGCCAAGTACATACCACACACACATACATACAACACACACACACACACACACACACACATGCATACATATTTCGTTTGCTATTGAGGAAAATTCTCCAAGGACACAAAATAACTTCAGAATAAATTCAACAGCCTTGCACAGCATACATATCCATTCTTGATATTCATATTTATATCATCTTTCAAACTGTACATTATATGGAAAATAACACTGCAATTACTCAGTTACATTAACTGCATTCTCTTGTTTAAATCTCCTCTATCTACCTGACATCTTATGTCTACTTACTTGACTACTCATTCATCATTCCTCAAGAATCAGACTTCCTAATTAAAACAGAAAAGCGAACAAATACAGTTACCCTGACCACTGCTTTCAGTTAGTTTTCAATGCTTCATTCCCTTTGCTAGCCTCACATTCTATGCCTACCACTGTTATTTCTCTCTCTCAGAAATATAAGGCTACAACTTGTGCAAAATCACAAAAGAAAACACTGTGTCATATTTACCATTATGCCACAATTTTATTGTAAGTTGTTGATACCACTTGGTGAATTAATAGGGAAGTAAAGGGTGGAAGTAGCAGAAAAAATAGTGATGTGTCACATGGAACCCTTGAGCTCTCATGGATGTTTACACTGATAATTCCCTAAATGACCCTGAAGTCTTAGGACTTCATTGTGATATCAGATACATAAACTTCATTGGCTTGTTTCTTTTGCTTTTTTTGTTTAAATAAGGCATGGATAAGAAACAGTTCCTCCGATTTGTTTAAAGATTAGTAGGATGAAACTAGAGGCAAAGAGAGTCAACTTGTTTTAACTGAGAATCTGTACAGACCAAAAAAAAAAAATGAGTCTTAGGTGCTTCTGAATTCAGTGAGGTGCATATCTGTGAACCCTTAATGAGGAATAATAAATGAGAAAGTTAAACTAACTACTAAAAAATAAAAGAGAAAAAGAAAAGCACACATGTGTAGGTGTTTTCCAAATTTCTCACACTTGTTACCCATGTAGGATCCATGGCACCGTGGGCTGAAAGTTGCCATTAGCTGTAATGATCAAGAAAACTAGCTCTCATTCTGGAAATTTCATGAAACAATTAAATGGAAAACTCAAGCATCAGAGACTACATGGACTTTTTTTGTTGTTTTATTTTGATTTGGGTGATTTTACTATAGTACAAAGAGGAAAGCATGAAGGTATTCATTACAATGGGTTTATGAAAAAAACATATTTACCACATGAACTTGTATCTGCTTAGTGTTTGCACCATAGACAAGTGGATTGAGGAATGGTGGGACCAGCAAGTAAATGCTAGAAAACAGGATATGAATATAAGGGGGGACATGGGATCCAAACCTGTGTGTGAAGAAGGAGAAGAAGCCAAGGAGGTAGAACTGAAGGAAGACACAGATATGAGGGAAGCAAGTACTGAATGCTTTCAACCGAGCCTCCTTCTGGGGCAAATGAAAAACAGTAATAAATATATGTATATAGGACAATGTGATGAATATGAGGTCAAAGCCTGCTACAGTGAAGGCCACAAACAAACCATAGATTTTGTTGATCTGGACGTTTTCTGCAGCCAGTTTCACAATGGCCATATGCTCACAGTAGGAGTGAGAGATGATTGTTGTAAGATAAAATTGTAACCGGCACTTTATCAGTACCAAGCAAGGGGCCACAAGAATGGCTGCCCTGAGTGTTACCACAGCCCCTATTTGGGTGAGTAGCTGGTGGGTGAAGATGGCTGCATGCCTTAGTGGATAGCAGATGGCCACATAACGGTCCAGGGCCATGGCCAGCAAGATGCCTGACTCTATGCACTGAAATGTGTGGATGAGCCACATTTGAAGCAAGCAGGATTCAAAATAAATCTCTAGCACATGAAACCAGAAGATGCCAAGCATCTTGGGTACAATGGTGGTGGCAAGTGCAATGTCTGTGACTCCCAGCATGCCGAGGAAAATGTACATGGGCTCGTGGAGGCTGCGCTCTGTTTTGATGATGATGAGAAGCAAGGAATTTCCAATCATGGCAACAAGGTACATGGCACAGAATGGGATGCCAATCCAGCCCTGCACAGATTCTAGGCCTGGGATCCCAATCAGGGTGAGCACAGGAGGCATGAAGACAGTCCTGTTGGAAATGGTCATTGCATCCTTGGCACCCTGGATGCAAACAAAGTAAAGTCGTGAGTGGCACTGTTCTTCCACTTCCTATTTTTGACCAAGGACATCATGGTGATTCTGCCTGATTTCTGTAGAACTTCAAGGTCATATCATCCATCTCATTGATATTATTGCAGGGAAAAGTCAGATCCATGCATGTATCACTGTATCCAGGGAGGGCATCCACGGCACTGTTCATAGTAGGACGTTGTTGCCTGGCAGGGCAACTCCATTAGAGCCAGGCAACCACCTGCCTGAGGCAATAGACTGCTGACCAGTCTGTGATTTCATTTCTGACCTGTGGGCAAACAACTGGACCTGTATATTTTCCTCTGGAAATTTCACGTTAATGAGAGGTTGATGAATCTCTCCTTATCCCACCTCCCAGCTACTCCTCTAGTGCTCTCTTCTTTCCAATCGTCTCTAAGCCAGGAAATGTCAGTTTGGACCAGCAAATTCTCAGACACTGACAAGTATATTCGTGTAAAAGGTTCTTTGTGAAACTTGGCACCCAAGATACATCTCTATCTATCTATATCCTCTGTATCATTTTAAGGCTGGATGTCCTTTCCATGGACTATGAAGGAGGAGCTTTAGAAAAGATCATTCAAATCCATATACTTATGAAGAGTCTGCATCAACATCCCTTGCTACTTTTTATATTTCCACTAAAACTGTATTTTATTTCATCTATATTTCTAATATCTGAAGTCCTTAAAATTATTTGCATGTTTAAAATAACAGTAATTCTGGAAGGAAAACCTGGGAAGGAAGGAAAAATCAGCAGTTGCTGTCTATGGGCAAGAGGACACATTTTTGGAGATACAAGGTAAAGGACAGTGAGTAAGTGGGTAATTAAGCTGGAATGGAGGCTTGTTTCTTGGGTTTAAACTGTTCACAACTACTTGGAAATTAATTTAGACAATTTAGGTACACTAATTCTTCATGATTGTATATGATACAGAAAAGCTGCTTTATTTTGTGAGCTGAGGCATAAGAAATTGATAGGAAATAGAGGGATGATAAAATGGAAAAGAAAGACATTTTCTTAAAAGGAGTCAAATACAAAACTAGAATCAAAACTTGGGCTTCTAGACGTGACTCAGCACAGGGCTGTAGGGCACTGAGAGAACTTAATCCCCTCTCAATTCACTGATGACTGAATTTTCTATGTATTTGGGCTATTATGCATTATATAAATGCTCTTTTCTGATATTAAATTTTATATATTACATATTTTGAAGCAAGAAATTCTCAAACCATGCATTAGAGAAGTGTTTATCATTCTGAGGAAAATAGGCTTCGACTTTTTCATTCTTTCTAGACTTTCCACTGAATTCGTGTTACATCAGCACGCCTAGGATCAGCTAACCATGTACTGAATGTCACCACATAGGCTATTAATGCAGAAACAGTTGTGGTTTATGCTGCAAACCTCAAGTAATGGAATCTAGTCAGCAGGCCGATTCTATGATATGGAGGCTGTGTCAGCTTATAGGTAAAAGCATAGACTCAGCTGTCAGGGAAGCCCTTTATTTCCAGTTCACTCCTCAACCCTTTATTCTAAGACACCACAATCCATAGATCACTGATTCTTTGTAATAATGGTAAGTTTTCTTCTTCGAAGATAATCAGTATAAGAACAGGAACCTTAAATTAGAATTGCATTGTCTGACTTGTTCAAGAGTAAGGAGCTGACAGGTGGGCATTAACTGAAAGTATAGACAATGGTTGGCAGCTGGGAGAGAACGTGAGTGAGCACAGGGCTTGTGGAATGGCAAGATATCATTGGAAGAGCTGGTAATGAAATTTATGGGAGAAAACTTGGGAATAGTGAAACCTGGCCACGTTTTGTTGGGAGCTGGTTCTTTTTTTACCAGACATCTGAAATGTATTGTCAGGTTTTCATATCACTATTGCTCATCACTTACCTTGCCTGAACTCTGTTCTCCTCCTGAGATTCCAGTGTCTTTCCTTGAGTTTTGTGTTCTGCCTCTTCTGTCTCTCTGCACCCTCTGTGCCAGCACACAGGCAATGGCAGGGACACAAATCATTTGGTGCTGGGAACACCTGCCGGCAGGTGCACATCTCTGGGATAGCCTTTCATGCTTCCTGTTCTCCTGTCAGACACTCTCCTTCCTCTGTATGGCTGTCTTAGATCACGTTGGTATGTTCATTCTCCAATCACACTCATAACAAGGCCTGTAATATTCTGGGCACAGCATACATTTATTGAGCTCTATTTGTAGAAGTAAGCTGATGGCCACCAATTTTAGTGTTCCCCAATAGGTATGTGGAGAGAGAGGACTTACGACCATGGATGAGAGATCTCCTCACCAGCAGCCCCTACACAAGGGCCCCAGCAGATGATAATTAGGCCCTCTGGGTTCATCAACACCTGCTATCTGCAATTATTTCTACAACTTACAGAATCTCCTTGCTCTCCTCTTTTCTCTTTTCCCACAGGATATATGCAAAGACGTTAATATAAGCAAGTTTTTTAATAAACTGATTTTTTCTTCTGTTGTCCTCATTTGCATAAATCTTAAAGGATACTTAAATGTAGACATGTCCTTATGCCAATCAATTATATTTATAAATATTCTTGTGATTCCAAATTTTCAGTCATAATATAAGCTGTTCATGAGGATGGCGGTATAGCATGAAGAATATAGCCAGTGATTCTGCAACATCTTTTTATGTGGATGAAGAGTAGCTGCACTAGTGGGGGAGAAGATTTAATAACATGGGAAGCTGCTGAACCACTCTTTTGTATACTTGAAACCAATATGAGGCTGTATATCAACTATACACTTCATAAAAAAATATCCTTGTGATTCTTCCTTTTACTCCCTCACTTCTGGAAAGAATCTATATACAGAGTTGCTATTTTAACACCCATGTGTTACATGGGTGAATTTTCTCTATCCCTCCGTTTATGTATTACTCCTTCTTTTCTTTCTCTCTTCTTCCTTCAAAAGGCAGTCATTTTATGCCTCATATGTATGAAGGAATCATGAAAAAAACAAAAAAGATATGATATATACCTCCTAATTTTTAGAACTGTGGGGAGATGGACCTATATATCTTTTATCATGAGAACAAAGGATAATTTTTAAGACAATCTAATGCACATGATGCTTTTCTCCTTGACATGTTTCACTTGGTTCCTAGCCTTTTTTGTATGTAATAGGAAAAGGTACTTTAACTAGTGTTGAAACATGGGCAAATTTAGAAAGCATACTTTCAGTCGGAGGAGGAGAGCATTCACAATGGGCTTTAGGGTGAATAACAGACAAGGACGAAAGGGCAAGGGACCCTAAATCCTTCTTCCAGAATTTCTCTGTGAAGGAGAGGGAAACAGTGGTACCAATTCCACTTTGAATGGAGTTCATTCAGAGTTCAGACTGACATGTGAGCTAATATTCAGCTTAATCTTGAGTCACCAAAACATTTTAGACTAGTTTACCATCTCGGTTCCTTCCTCCTCTCTCTTCTAATGACTGCTTTTAAATTTGGGTGCTCCCCAAAGTTTTTCCTGGTCACTTTCACTCTCAAACCATACAAATTTGCTAGTAATTCTATCTTCTCAAAATACCTTAATTATCAGTGTTTTCTGCCAACTTAATAACAATATTTCTAGCTCATACTTTACTTTTTCCCAGATGTACAAGACCAGCATGTCACCATCCACATTTTGGTTCATGCTGCAGGTCCTTGAAGACTGTCCCTGACCACTTCATTTAGTTGCATCAGAGGTAAACAGTATGTTTACACCTTGTTGTAATATTTGAAATTCCTTCATATTTCAATCAATACCTATCTTCTTTCTTTCTTTGGGGCTGGGGGAGTGTGGTTAGGCTATTGAATATTGTTCAAAGGGTCACTAATTCTAATGCATTTACCAAAAATATAGGTATGTATTCACTGTGAAGCACATACATAATTGGGTACACATAACAAAATGCTGGAAATGTAGGTCTTTGGCAGAGTAAAATCATTGAGATCTATTTTTTGTCCATCTCTTAATTTAGCAAAGCTATAGTCATGAAGAGACTCATATTGCTAAAATTACTGACAAATCATATGGAATATAGAATCAAGAAGTTAATGCCCACTTTTAAAGTCATTTGATTCTCAAAAATAGTGTCAAGGTAATTCAAGGGAGAAGTAATAGATTTTTCTACAAATAATGCTGAAACAACCTGATAGCTGCATATAGAAAAAAAATTAATCTTGTTCCTATACAAAACTTAACTTAAAATAGATTACAAATCAAAATGTAAATCTGAAATTATAAACAATGTAGAAAACAGAGCATTTTTTGTGAGGTCATAGCAAAGAATTCTCAGAAAGGATTGAAATGCATAAAGCAAGAAAAAAAATTGAAAAATAAGACTTTATTAAGAAATCAAACTTGTTCTTTCATAGATGCTATTAAGAATATTGAAACAAAATCACAGACTATAAGACATCCGTGCGTGTTTTATTTAACTGAGGTACGAACAATAAAATGCATAAATCTTAGTGTACTGTTTGATGAACTTTAGCATCTGCATATACTCATGTAGCCATCATTCAGCTCAAGATATCAAACATTATCACTAGTTTTCTCCCCTTTCTGCCTCTTTATTACCCAATTTTTATCCCTCTCCCCTGTGGTAACCACAAGTCTACCCTCTGTGTTATGAGTCTATTTCTGTTTTGTTTTGTTTTTTTAGATTCCATACGTAAGTGAAATCCTATGGTATTTATCTTTCTCTGTCTGACTTAATTGGGAAAAAAATCTGTGTAAACCATCTATATATAAGGAAGAGAGAAAGACAAAGAAAAAAGAAAGGAAACATGAAAAGGGTGCAGATGTTCAAGATAATGCTGTAAGGTTTATTTTTTGTCTTTCTTTAAGTATAACTAAGATCAGATTTCACATTCTCATAGCATTGTGCTAGGCCTTTAAGGAGATTATAAAAATATTTTCTCAATATGAAGGAGTAAAGGTACAGTTTGGAGATAAGCTCATCGATAACTATATTTGGTGTGGTTAGAGCTGTTTTTATTTAAGATTCTGTGTAAATATCCTATTTGATGTTTTATGGCCTTGAAACTTTTGACCTGACTACGGAACTTTTCAAACCATTAGTCTCTCAGTAAAGTCTTGGTTGATACCAGGTGCTGCATTGATGAGTTGGGCCTAAAATCCCCCAATAAAGCAGAAAATATCTGACTTTAAAGTTGATGTTTTAATTTAAGAAATAGATGCAGATAAAAATAACTATAATATGGGGGCTTCATGCTATTGGCCCAAGTATTTACTGATTGAAGTAAGAGTGTTCTGTATTTCAGCAGAATTTCAGCTGTCTATAAAAAAAGCAGGTGACTCACCATTCCAAAATATATCTTCTTTCTCAGAGTTGTATTTATGTGTCCTTAAGAATAAGTTAAAATACATGATAATAGGATGACTAGGATCATTGACAATACCATTAATTGAAAGGATTTTTTTCACAATCTTTAAGAGCCTTAAGAAAATGCGTTGAAACTTTGGCAGATACTATCTTTTTAAGTGTACTTGAGGATTTTTTAATGGATTTCATTTATTCATTTTCCCCACTGAAACAGTGTATGTGTGTGTGCATGTGCTATTCAGAGATGCCCTGTATTTAGCATTATTCTTCATTTTAACAACATATACGGAAAAGCAGAATCACTCGGTGTTGAATCTGTTTACTCTTTTACCGCAAAATGATGGGGCTCAGCACAGGGAGCAGCACCACACAGAGGGTGGCTCCTAGGATGTGGATTTGGTGAGGGATGATTTTACCCTCAAAGCAATAGGCAAAAAATGAGAATAATTCTGGGATATAGAACATAAGTATGACATAGATGTGGGAACCACATGTGTTAAGGGTCTTGAATCTGGCAGCCCAGGGAGGTATTTGAAACACTGTACAGAGGATTGTTGTGTAGGACATAAAGATGAGCCCTATATAGAAGCTTGTAGACAATAGGGCCACATGCCATAAATGATGTTGATGTTGATAACGTCACATGCCAGTCTGGCAATGCCCATGTGTTCACAATAGGAATGGGAATGATGTTTCTTCCACAATATATGTCTGTGTATGAGGAAGAGGAATGGAAAGCAGATGATAAAGCTCTTGACCACAGCTGCTGTGCCATCTTCCCAATGACTGACAAGGACAGAACTGGGGTGAACCTCAGTGGGAAGCAGTGGCCACATAGTGGTCAGGAGCCATGGCCAGGAGAATAGCAGATTCTGCCACAAAAAGGAAATGTTTGAAGAACATCTGGGATACACAGCTACCAAATGATACATCCATGGAATGGAATCCAACAATGGCCAGCCTCTTGGGGGCTGTGGCTGTGGAGAGCAGGACATCTGGCCAGCATGGAAAGGAACAGACACCTGGGCTCGTGGAGACTGTGCTCAGTTACAATAAGGACAATCAAGAAGAAACTGCCTACTACAACCACAGTGTACATAGAACACATAGGGATGGAGATCCAGATATGCAAATCTTCCAGTCCAGGGATCTCGATGAGATAATACCACATATCATGGGGGTTCATGTGATATAAGAGGAAGGAGCCATTTGTGGCCACATATTCCAGACCATGTACTTTTAATGAAAATCCACAAGGCTGACTGTGGAATCAGGGGCACCACCTTACACTGAATAATGTCTGATCAGATTTTTCTTCCAATATATTCTTCTCTGTGAAAGGACAGTGAGATGGATTAACTAGGCTAAAATTGCACTCTGACTCCTCTAATTGCAAAGTTAAATCTTGTGTCTTGAAAAAAATAATTATTTAACATTTAATGAGCACTAGATATGTGTCATAGTACTTTACATAAATAACTTATTATATCTCCACAATAGCCTGTTGAAAAGATCTTTGCAATAATCCATGACATGGATACTGTTATTACACCTACAGATGAATAAAGGTCCCATAGACTTTCAGCATCTTGAACTAGGTCCCACTGTATTCAAAGTCAGGATAAATTTGAAGGTTGTGATCTTAACCACCATCCAGTTCTGCTTATGAAACTAAAACTAGATGCAAAAGTACATCATCAAATTTTTCATTAATCATGTTCCTGAGTAAAATAGACACATTTTAAATTGAGTCAAGCCTGTCATTTTACTTTTATAAGTTGCAGCACAGTGAATTTAGTGGCCTTAGAAATGCAGTTTTATTTCTGCCCCCATCACCAGTATAACACCCTTGTTATACAGAGAAAAGGGAGTGGAAATCTCTGAGTTTCAGCATCTTACTCTGACCTGTTATATAATGAATATTCAGTAAGTTCTATGGAAAAAATACATGCATGTATTTAAATATTTATTAGACACATTGTCATTAAGTTCTAACCTTATTTCACACTGAGCCTTGTTTTTAACTACTGGAACTGCAATATAAGTTCATTGCATCTACACGCAACATTCAGATCAAAGAAAAATGACCACTGCATAAACATATTCTAAGAAGAAATACATGTATTTACTTGTGTTCCTTTCCAAAGAACTGCTTAATAAAAAGCATGAAGAGATACTACAATTGCAGATGAAGTTCAGTTTAGGCCAAGTCCAGTACCTTGTAGGTCAGGCTTGAGGAAAATGCAAGATGATTAAGTTCTATGAAGAATGAGCAACTTCTGAAGTTTCCTGGGGTTTTTTTCCCTACACATCTTCACTGAACATAACTCAGCTTACTTACCTATATTTCCTAGGATGCTGAAGATACTTAACTGGTTGAGATGGAAAAAATAAATGCAAGGAGATAAACATAAATAGAGGAAATAAATAAGCATAAATGGAACTGCCTATACCTCATTCTAGGCATATCTTTAGCATCTCTCAGGCCCAAGATCTTCAGCCCACAGAGGATTGAGCTTTACTCCTCATGGAAAGAGCTGGCCTACAGTTGGCTTCTGGGAGAAGCACCCTGCATTCTCTCACTGTACAATTTGTGCTGTTTTTTCCCCTAACACTCTTGAACACCCAGGTTACATACTTACAGCTGAGTAACTCATGCTGGTGCAGTGATATCCTGTTCTCATGGAAGCAGCCATAAATATGGTTTATCAGTGTCCCACGGGGCAGAATTGATTTTTAGAAAGTACCTAAAACTGGTTTATCTTATTTACCTTGAAATGTTAAGCTTTTTGGTTTTCTGTCTCTTCTGTTGGTCACATAGTAAGATTAGTCAGCATCAGAAGTGTCCAAAAATTCCATCAACAGCTATACAGACTTTTATTTTGTTTTTATATGGATTTTTATTTTCCCAGTCTGAACATTTTTAATTTTCTCAGCTGCAGTAACTTTTCTCTAAATGCATGATTCAGTTCTGTTTCTGTTGGATTTTTTGTTAACTTTAATGTCTTGCTTTCTTCTCCTTCATAATCAAGCCTCCAGATGACTCCTTCCACTTCTAAGTATTGTTCCCCACCACAAATCCACACTTTCTCAAGACTGCTTTTAAGCCTACTTCTATGCACATTCAACAACTCCTTTTAATTCCCCAGGTAGAAAATATCTGGTTTGTAAGGTCTTTCCAACCTCTTCTCACTGTGTCATGCCATTGGGGTAGAGGCTTCTTTTTTGTTTTGCGTTGGTGGGGAGGGCGGGTATTTTCTGTGTACTAACAATATGCCGCTGTTCCCCAACCTTCTTCCCCTATACAGTCTTTGTCCTGGTGTGGATTCTGGAGCTGGCTCCAGAAAGTTTGGGATTATTTATTTCCATACTTATGGAAGTCTGTGTGCTTATGTTTGCTCTCTTGATGATTTTTATGCATTGAGGAAGGCAGACAAAATATGCATACTTCAGATAAAATTAACTATCATTTTCTTCCAGTATTCTTAGAGACTTCCCTCAAAATTTTGAAGGGATTTCATGCTATCTTCTACATGGGCTATTTTGCTGTTGAAATGAGCAGTGCCACTGTACTTTCTGATCCTTCAGATATAAGCTATTTATTTATATATTCATTTTCCTTTTAAGGCTATTAGTATATCCTTTCTACTCCCATTTTGTATTAAAATTAAGTGATAATTTATCTAAGTATGCTTTTTCCTTATTTTGAATAATTGATGAACCAATATTGATATATTATTAACTAAAGTTCAAAGTTTACATTAGGATTCACTCTTTCTGTGTAGATTCTATAGTTTTGACAAATATATAATATAATATACCCACCATTTCAGTGTCATACAGAATATTTAAGAATACCCTGTGCTTCACCTATTCATCCCTCCCTCTCTCTCTCCCCAAGCCCATGGCAACCACTGATTTTTATGCTATATCTATAGTTTTGCCTTTTCCAGCATGTCATATAGTTGGAATCAAATATGTAGCCTTTTCAGAATGTTATCTTTTGCCTATCAATATCAAACTAAGGTTTTCCATGTCTTCTTCACAGCTTGATATTTCTCTCTTCTTGAAATCAAAGAATAACATCCCATTGTATGGATGCACCATAGTTTGTTTAACCATTCATCTTAGTTACTTTTGATTTCAACAATTATAAATAAAGCTGCTGCAAACATCTATGTGGAAGTCTTTGTGTGGACATAAGTTTTCAACTCATTTGGGTGAAATATCCAGGAGTGCAATTGCTAGATCACATGGCAAGACAATGTTTAGTTTTGTAAGAAACTGCAAAAGGGAAAGGGACTAGACTAGGGACAATGGTTGGGAAGGGAGGCATAAGGGCGGGGAAAAAGAAAGGGGGCATTACGATTAGCATGTACAATGTGGGGGCGGGGCACAGGGAGGCTGTGCAACACAGAGAAGACAAGTAGTGATTCACAGCATCTTACTATGTTGATGGACATTGACTGTAATGGAGTGTGTGGGGGGGACTTGGTGAAGGGGGGAGCCTAGTAAACATAATGTTCTTCATGTAATTGTAGATTAATGATAACAAACAAACAAAAAAAATCTCTATTGCAGAACGGCTGGACTATTTCACATTCCCACTAGCAATGAATGAGAGTTCCTGTTGCTCCATATCCTCACCAGCATTTGGTGTTGTCAGTTTTAGATTTTAACCATTCTAATATGTGATATCATATTGCTGTTTTAATCTGTAATTCCCTTATGACAAAAGATATTGAGCAGCTTTTCATATAGGTGTAACTATTTGCATATCTTCTTTGGTGAAGTGTCTATTCAGATCTTTTGCCCACTTTTTACGTGAGTTTTTTATTTCCTTATTGTTGAGTTTTAAATATTCTTTGTATAATTTAGACACAGTCCTTTATCAGATATATATTTTGAAAACATTTTCTGCCAGTCTGTGTCTTGTCTTTTTATTCTCTTAACTTACTATGGAATTATATTCTTTTCACTTTTTCATGGCTACTCAGCAGATATCTTCAATTTGGACTTGTATCCTTTTGTTTTGGGAAGAGTCTTGCATCATTTCATAATAAATCCCTACTTATAGTAAACTCCCCTATATTTTTATCTTCTCTGTCTTTCTAGAACACCTTTTAGTAGGATCTTGGTATTCTTGGATTGAACCTATGTTTTGTTTTCCTCCTAGTCATCATATTTAACACTATGTCCTTTTTGTTCTCCTTTCTTAAATCTATCTCCTGAGACTTCAGCTGGTTTTTCTTTTCTTTCTCATATTGTTGTTTAACTTGTCAGTAATCTTTTGCACTCTAATTGTTTCTTACTAGAAGTATTCTGTTCTTTTACCAAGGATCTGATATGACTTTTATTAAGAGTATTAATTATGGACTCATTTTAAGTTTTATTATGTGATCCAATCAGTTAATTCTATTTTTAAAAATTAATTTGGATATGTGATTTTTGTATTGGTGAATCTAATCACATCCCTGGTAATCTTTGGCTGTCCATCTGTGTTTCACAGTGAGGGACTAAGAACCTACTGGGCGTTTCCATGAACATGGTGGAGTTTGTTTTCTGGCAAGTTACTTTGTAAGCTGGTAAGTAAGGAGCCTGCCCAACTCAGTGAATGAATACTCAAATGCCAGTACCTATCTGTCTTTTCTTTTGAGACAGTTTTTATAGAGAATAATCCTACAATTGCCTAACTATGGAATATCACTCTGGTTAGCATTTTAGGAGATGAGTGGGGAAAAGTTCTACACATGCTTCAGCATTTAAGTTGTATTATTTCACATAACCTCTTTTATTTAACACCTCACTCCTAGTATCCCTTGTACCTAATGCCCCTATATCTGGATCATATTTGATTTAGTTACTACAGATACCAGCCACTTTGCCAGGATTAAAAGGGAGTGGCTTTCTAGATACTTAACTAGGAAACCTCACATAGATGTTCACCTTTTCTACAAATAAGAAATTCCTGTGTTTTCCCCGGATTGTTCTGTGCAGATAATTTTTCTTTCCATTGGTTTCCCCTTCCACAGGCACCTATATTTCAGATTTTTCCCATCTTGTTTTATCTATCTAAGAGTAATATCTAAATTTTCTGTTTTTACAAAATTTATTTACATATACACTGTTATCATTTCCTCTAACAATGTCTCCATGTATACACTGTAGGTTTAGTGGATTATAGAACTAGAAACATATATTCAATCTGTCAGGTTTTCCTATCAATTGACACTTCCACATTCCTTAAATTTGTATTTATTATTAAATTAAGCACAGAAAGGTACATAAATAAATATACATTTATTTAGTTACTAAAGATACCAGCCACTTTGCCAGGATTAAAAAGGAGTGGGTTTCTAGATACTTAACTAGGAAACCTCACACAGATGTTCACCTTTTCTACAAATAAGAAATTCCTGTGTTTTCCCCGGATTGTTCTGTGCAGATAATTTTTCTTTTCATTGGTTATGATTTCAATGATTAATTGCCACAAAATTAGCAAAAGTTTATAACCAACACTCTAACAAGAAAGAGAACACTGCCAGTAACCCTAAACTACCATAGGCTCTAATTCAGTAGGGCTGGACTAAAGCACGAGGTTCTGCATTTCCTACAAGCTCCCAGAGGCTGCTGAAGCTACAGAACCAGAAACCACGCTTTTAGTAGAAAAGCCTTAGAACACGAGTTCTAAGGTGCTCTTGGCTGGGTTGGTGTTATTTTTTTAATTTCCATGAGAATCACTCTAGGAAAACAGATATATTTTCATTTAATCTAGAGGGCTATATTCATTACTCCAGCACATTCTGCCTTTTTCAGCTAGGGGTCATAAATATCCTGGAGGGCAGAGACACAGCCTCAGTCAGAAAATCTTTAAGTTGATTTAACAATAAAGTTTAGATGTACCTGGGAAAAAAATCAGGAGGTATAGTGAGCAGTAAGCATGTGTGAGTAGATTTATTATCAGCTGATTATTTTTTCTAGAAACATGTTCCCTCACTTCTAAGTGACACTAATTGCTCTCAGTCTGGACCTTAGCTTTGCTGTTTTTGTTACTGTTGATGGTTTATTATTTTGACTTTTGTTTTTAATCATTCAGGTAGATTTTATCACCAGGAAGTAAAGATATTGTGGTCATCTTGGGTGAAATAAATAACACCTTATTAATAATTTCTGGTCTGCTTTCTTCCAAAAATGGTTTGATTTGACTTGTAATGACAGACATATCCACAATAATACTGTTCATGTAGAAATAAGAGACAGAAACTATAAATAAGACAGGAATTACACTGCTTCCTACATTTTTTTTCCTTTTCTTTTACTTGAAGAATAGTTGACATACAATGTTATATTAGTTTAGGTGTACAACATAGTGATTCAACATTTATATACATATGAAATGCTCACCACAATAAGTGTAGTCCCCATATGTCACCATACAAAGTTATTACAATGTTATTGACAATATTCCTTATGCTGTACTTTTCACCCTTGTCACTTTTTCATTTATAACTGCAAGTTTGTAGTTCTTGAATGCTGTAATTCTTGAATCCTCTTCATCTGTTTCACCCATCACTTTACTGCCTCCCCTCTGGCCAACACCAGCTCGTTCACTGAATTTATGAATAGAATACTGTTTTGTTTGTTGGCTTGTTTTGTTTTGAGATTCCACATGTAAGTGAGATCATATGGTATTTGTCTTTCTCTGTCTGACTTGGACCATAGCCTTTTGATATGAGAGTAAAATGATTACCAACTGAGCCTAGACCTTCTGATTTCCTGCATCCTATTTCTGTTATCTCACCCGAACCAATACCCTTTATCTCTCTCCTTGTTAGTTGTGACTTCATTTAAGGCAGCTGTGTACAATAGCATGCCAGTCAACCTAATTCAAAAGCAGCAGGAAGAGAAGGTGTGTTTCCCTAAGCTCACTGTGTTTAGAAGTGTTTCCCACCCAAGCTGGAGAACAGCCTTGCAGGCCATGTAATGACATCTGGTCAATTCCTACAAAGTCACTATTCCTCACTGGCTCCTTAGACCACCACACTGACAGCAGCCCCAGAGACCACCTAATTCATGGATAATAGCTTTCTTATGCTTTGTAAGTTGGCTTTCTGGACTTCATGGAAGACTGTCCCTGCTTAGTTTCTCCAGAGGCCATAAATTGCCAAATGGTGCCTTTAACCTCTGTGCTAAGTCTATTCTCAATATCACAGCCTGGGTGGACTGAAATTGCTTCTTCTCCCTAGGAAAAGGGTTAGTTGTTTTATAAACCATTACTCCAGCATAGAAGCCGAAGTTCAAGCTTTCCAAACCTGTTCCTTTCTGTATAAAACCTAGCAACCATAGGGAATCTACTTTCATCAGCTTCCTTTACTTACCTTCCTTCCCTTGGCTGACCTTCCCGTGGATTTGAAAACATCCTGAAGATCTTCATAAAGCTCATCATGATAATACAACTCTGTGGTTCTAAAATAAGCTGTGATTTCTGGGAAAATACCAGATATTTTCAAATCTATTTTTCACAGCCATTATTTTCAACTATTTGGGTTCATATTCTGTAGGCTGGCATAATCTGAGGTCCAAATACTCACAGTATGAAGTCCTCAAATCACCCCTCTCACTCGCCACATTAAACTTGCCTCAAACTAACACCTCAGGTGTATTAAGCATAAAACCCTAGTCCTTTAATTCCACGTAAATTCATGTTATTGTTGGCAGCATGTCTGGTCAGGGGAAATCATATCTGCTACAGCAGAGACCCCTGCCTCCCCAGGACTGAATCAGTTCTGAGGAGAGGAATTTACAGTGTCAAGACATTGAAAGGAACGCTTGTTCAGCCATTGAGCAACACATGCCCAAAGGTTATCTGTGGGACATCAACACGGCCTCTGCAGATTCAGCAGGCGGCCGCTGTTCATTCTAATATAGTGTCATGCGAATCTCATCAAGTCAGTCAGCCATGTTCCAGTCTGCCAGTATGGACCATGCTGCTATTTATTATCATAAGGAGACCTAGTAGAGTACTTGACATTCATATTAATTTAATAAATTGTAGTTATTATGGTCATGTAGCAAGACAAGGAATCACATTAAAATTAGCAACTAGAACTCAGTCATCTTTCATCTCCCCCTTGCACCCTACCTTACAGTGTTTAGCTTGTGGTAGCTTTGGCAGAAAGTAGATAGATCCTCAATGGTATCAGGAAACTCACTCTCTTTTCCTTCTAATTAACCCCCACTCTAACCCAAGAGTCCTAGTTTATTGTCCTAGGGGTATTTATATTCATCTTTTGGGTCAAGATACTTTGTTAGAACTAAAGCCTGTATTTTTGCTTTCTAGACTGAGTCAATAAATAAAGACTTCTTTATTGAATGAAGTACAAAAAATGAGGGAGAGGTTTAAGCACAGGTTTTAAATGCAAATTTTAAATACATAGGTTTTGGTTTTATCTAAAAATATTAAGATATATTTACTTTCTTGGCATAAAATTTTTCTGAAGCATTAACCTCTTAAGTGTTACCACTTTCTTCCTTAGGTGTCTTGGAGATTATAGGAATATTAAATCAATTATTTTCTCTGTATCCTTGCAGATCCTGATTGCTTTCTTTCTTTCTTTCCTGCTTATGAAAGTTGGACTAAATTACTTATAGAGAACCTGTTTATGTTCTTTTATATTTTTCTCTTAAACTCAGATCAGTCATATGCATATAATTTCATCTGTTCAGAAAATTCCCTTTTTTAGATGTAAAAATCAAAGAATTCAGAGCAAAACCCACTTTCAGCCCAATTGCAATAGAGTCCACATATGAAATACAAGTGAAGATTCCAGTTAAAAGAAGATGTAGTAAAAGTTTAACCCAAAGTCATATTTCTTATATATTCCCTTTATACTTTATACCTGCCTGGCTCAGTACAGTAGCCACTGCATTATCCAATACAATGGTCTTTTAATATTCCAATATAAATTAAATACAATTAACCCAAATCAAAAATATAGTTGCTCTGTTAAATTACCTATATTTCAAGTGTTCAGCAATTATTGTAACTTTTAGTCTATGTTGGTCTACATTACTCTAATTTATAGAATATCTCCATCATTTTAGAAAAAATTTCTACTGGATATTTCTGGTTCATACAGTTATCACAACATTCCTGTGAGTTGGGTGTTTTCCCCATTTTGAAGATTAATTGATTGACTCTCAGAGAATTACAGAAGCTTCAAATTATCTACCTTTGAAACTGAAAGACTTAGGATTTGAATCTAGCTTTGTTTTTCTGCAACGAGAGTACTCAAAAATCCATTTGGGCCACATTAACTAGTTTTATAGTTTCTTGAATATCCTCACGCTTGTGGCACAGACTACATATGTCATATGTCTTGGTTTACACAAATCAAACAGTTGGTAGTGAATTAATGGGAAGTTTCAGATAGAGTCTCTTACCTTCAGCCTTAAGAATAACTCATTTCTATGATGTAGGTTAAAATGGAACTGTTTGTTGGTGATCCTTTGGCTTCATGTTTAAAGTGTATCTTAAGATCACAGCTTATAGACTCAGGGCTGAAGCTCTAATTTTAATAGAACTTATTTTTTTGTATTGATTTTTGTGTTTTAAAACTGCTGTTGCTCTTTTTTTTATATAAAGACCTGAGTATCTCAATATATTTTCAGAGAAAAGAGTCTGAGCATTCTGCTACGAATCTGTTGGGTCTTGACACTTTAGGTGATAGGGTTCATCAAAGGTGGGAAAAGGATGTAAATGTTGCCCACGAGGACATGGACCAAGGGAGAGAGATGCTTCCCAAAACGATGCACCATTGTTAGGCTAACCAGAGGGATATAGAACACAAGGACAGCACAGATGTGGGAGATGCAGGTCTGAAATGACTTGTGCTACTCCTCCTTAGAGGCAATTGCTAAGACTGACTTAAGAATCAGGGCATAGGAGGAAAAGATAAGAACAACATCCAGCAACACCGTGCAAATGACCAGCATCAGGGCATAGTAGCTATTAAATCGAATGTCAGAACAAGCTAGGCGGAACAGGTCCTGGTGCAGGCAGAATGAATGAGAGAGGACGTGGGAATGGCAATAATGGAAAGATTTCAGATGGATGATAGGGGGTGTAATAAAGAATAAACTCCTACCTACTATGGCGAGCCCAATTTTGATAATCCTGGAATCAGTCAGGATGGAGGAATAATGCAATGGATTGCAAATTGCAATATACCGGTCAAAGGCCATAGCGAGGAGGACAGAAGACTCCATGCAGGACAGACCATGGGTGAAATAGGACTGGGCAATGCAAGACTCCAGGCTGATCTCATGAATGAGCCCCCACAGGATGCCCAGCACCGTGTACACTGTGGACAGCCCCATGCACAAGTCAGTGAGGGCCAGCATGGCCAGGAGATAGAACATGGGCTGGTGCAGGCTCGGCTCAGTCCTGATAACATGCAGCACCATGCAATTGCCCAAAAGTACCATAGCATAGATGGAAGAAAAGGGAACAGAGATCCAGGGATATTGCTGCTCCAGGCCAGAAAATCCAGTAAAAAGGAAGGAGGAAGAATTCATGCTAGAACTTACTGAAGCAATCATTCCGGAACTGAGATACTTCTGCCGGGCAGCAAGAATATTTTGCAAAGGGAGTGTTCCAATTTCAAATGAGTTACATGAAATTTCTAAGTCAATAAAATTATGGTGAAAGTTAACTAACTTTGCGAAATATAGCTGAGCAGCTCTTTTCTTCAGAGGCTTATTACCTGCTGCCTGGAAAAGAATGGTGTTCTCTTGATGTCTTCAAGAGCCGATATCCATCCACTACTGGCAGGGTGCAGAGACATCCTTAGAAGCCATATGTAAAAACACATAACTAGAGCAGGAGCCTAATTTTCAGAAAGGATATGTTGCCTGGGACATTTTTCCAGGGATGCTAGTGAGACGATGTACCTGTAAAATTGACAGCTGAGGTTCTCAAAATAATTATTAATTGCCTCCCTCCAATTCATTACGTGTTTAAAGTGAAGAGTAGAATTTGCCCTTTAAATACCCAAACTCCATTAAGCAGTTATTCTGAACTCATCATATTTCATTTTGTGCTGTCTCCAAGTGTACTTTTCTTCCAAACAGTACTCAATGAAGATCTTCTTATTTTCTCCCACTCCAGATGACATAGCCAACAACTACTTTTTCTTCCTTGGTGATCAGCAGAGAGGAATATTTATGCATGATCCCTTTGGCAAATGATTTCCCACAAGAGCTCTGGCCCCCTAAGATGTTCACCTCATCTGTACCCTCATGACAGAGACACTTGGGTGGAAAACCCTCAGCCTCTGACATCAGTCAGGTATTTTACACCTGTTCATTCATTCATTCTGACAGTAAAGTACTAATTTAATAGGCATTTATTGAAGGGATAAACAATTGTTTTCTCTTCCTCAGAACCTAACATTCTAAAAATAAGAAGACCAACAAAGAAGAATAAAGTCTAGAGTTTTAAAAAGCCTCATTACAGAACTGATGGGCCTCTTCCTCACTTCATTTTCTTGCTTTGAGCTCTGGCCCTGGCAGTCATCATAAAAACTTGAAAGGCTTTTATAATGTTAAGCAGGTGTTTGGAAGTCCATACTGACTTTCATATTTGATTTAATTATTCCAGAATGTTAAAGTAGCTTCAGATTCTGGCTTCCTTTTGTGATCTGTTGGTCACACTAGCCCACCAGACAGCATCTTACGGCTGACCTGAATGCGCCCATTCTCCCTGTCAGACCTGTGCGAGCACCCTGTCCATTGTTTTCTTGCCCTGGGCTCCTCTCAGCATTACACACCGTAGCCTACTGCTTTTAATACATTTCCCTCATTGAATGCATGGGGTTTCTTTGCCCTCTGAAGAAAAATCACCATTTTCCTTTGTTTCATGAGATTTTTCTTCTCACAGTCCCTCTGCCTAAGATGTTCTTTCACAGAGACAAAGAAGATGGGTGGGTCTTCTCCCCAGCCTCTTCCTCCTCTTTGTGAAATAAACTTGTATTTATCCTCTGCATCTAAACCGCCACTTTTAAGGAAGCTCCTTGAATAAGACATGTTTTCTGCACATATCTATTATTTTGGTACCATGTATTTATCATCTAATAACTTATTCAATTTATAATTTGATATTTATTAGCCTACTTATTTGAGTAATGTCTCTGTTGCACACTGAATTGTAAGTTCTCTGAGAGTCGGATGGTGTTCATTTTTATTCACTACTATAACCTGAAATTTGCACCTCCAAGTATTCACAACTGCCTTTTTGATATGTCCACATTGGCCTTTAATATAAAAATTAGAATTATAACAAAAATATCTGATTTTGTCCAGAAACCTATTCTCCTCCCACTTCCTCCTAATAAAGAATAACTCCCCCAATTACAAAGTTGCTTAACAAAACTCTTGAGTCATTTCTTGATTCCTCTCTTTCCTTCCCTCTCCTTTCCATCAAATCCTTCATTGGTTTCTGTCATTTCCACCCTAAAACACAGAATCTGCCCACTTTCACCTATATGCCTATCCACTGCCACTGTCTTTTGAAATAACACCAGCCCTCGGTCCTTAACTATTGTAATAACTTATTAGCTACTTTCATTGCTTTTGCACTTGCCCCCTAAAAATGTATTCTCCCCAGAGAAATGAGGCGGTTTTTCTGCAAGCAACTACTAGATCGCATAAGCTTTTTTTGAAAAATGCTGATCGCTTCTTATTGCTCTTAAAATAAAATGTAATTTATCTATCATGGTCAGAAAACTATATGACCTGGCCCACCTACCACCCCTTCTGCATCATAGACCAATGTTGCCTTCATGCACTAATCTCCAGGTATCTTCATCTTCCTCAAAACACATTAAGCGTATTCTTGTCTCAGGATCTTTGTCCTTCATTATTTCTCATCTTAGAATTATCTACTCCAAGTATTTCCACAAAAACTCCTTTCATCATTCGGGTTTCAGTTCGATGTTGCTTCTTCACAGAGTTTTGTAACCCCACCAGCATTTTCCCATTCTTTCCATTTATACCACTTATTATATGCTGATTGACCATTAGATCTATTGGAAGTTCTAGAATATCAGAAACCATGTCTGGTTTTTGCTTAGTAATATGCAAAGTGAGATTTGGCATAGAGTGGGCATTTATCAAATAATTATTGAATTAATGAGTTAATATATGACTTAAGAGCTGAACAATTACAGAAGTATAAAAACAAGATAAATGAAAATACATTGTGAAAATGCCACCAGACTTAAACACTCATATCTTAAAGTTCATACCTGATCCTGGCTGGCCACACACTACTTATCTTGTGTCTTTATGTATAAGGTTTATATGACATATAAAACAAATGCTATCTTAGGAGTTCTTGCTGACCTTGGACACAACATTCAGAATTCAAATATGATTCCTATCATTCCCAGCCTGAGACTTTGAGGCTAGGCCCTGATATTGATGACAGAAGATTCAAACGTTCTGTGATTATAGGCATGCACTAAAAGCATATACTCTCATTCAGGATTCTTCAGATTAGCCATAAATGTTAATGGTGCTGCCTCAGAAAATATCAGCCTTTTAGCAATAGAAGAGTAATAAATGTTGGAGAATTTTGAAAAATTCTATCTTGAGATGTAGGATGGGAATTAGGAGATGATAGTGTATAAGAAATGAATAAGTGTAGATTTCAAGTGGAAAGTCATTTGATAGGCCAGAATCATCATATGTTTCATCTGTATTTTTTAAAAAAGACCATCATTTCCCAAAACATCATGCTGTTTTACCACCTCAGAGTCGGTGTGCATAATACTTCTTTCTGAATTTCTAGCAATCAGAACAAAGCCTGACATAAAGTAATTAGGACAAGCAGAGAATTTCATTCACAGGCAGTGATAGGATCGTGCTATTCCCTCTGTTCACTGTCTGGAAAGTTGATTGGAAGCGTATCTGTGTTCAAATTAAACAGATCATTTTTTCAGGGGAGTCTTTTCTTATCCCCTTCTATTCAAACTTACTTACATGTCCAGGAATCTGTCCTTTTTCTGTGCTTTGGAAATGATTCGCAGTGTGATCACTCGTTGCCTTTATCAGGTTCGTTGTAATAATGACTAATAGTCCTTTACCCTAAAGGCATGGCAGACGACCGTTGGATCTAAAAGTCAGTGTCTCTATAATTACGTTGAATGAAATCATCTCTGTTTGCCAGAGGAGTCCAGGTTTTTGCTTATTTTTCAGCATAATTGTTTTAATGACACGCGCCACCATCTTTGGAGGCTAAATCGCACGGTTCTCTTTGACAGGTAATTCCTCTAATGGTTCTACATAGTTACCAGCAGGGGGCAGAAGCAGTCCATTGACGTTCTCACTTTCTTCAAGGACACATATAGCAGGTTTGATTTAAAACTGGGTGTGAGGCCAAGCCCAGAAGGGTCTGGGCATTGCTGAAGAGATAAGAATGTTCTATACACTAGTTCAAAGAACTGGCTGTTCAGGAGTTCTGAATATGTTTGCATCGGAGACAGCTTATTCACCACAAACCAAGAATAGGCTTAAAATCTGTTTACATGAATGATTGTTATTATTAATTTTGTAATGATCTTTTCATTATGTATTACTCATTTATTTATCTAGTATTTATAATATATTTTACTTACTCTATATTGTATAAGATGTCTATAAATAGTAATCTCTTCAAGACTGGAAAGTTGAAAAATGATTATCCATAATTTAGAAGCGTCATAAAAAGTTATATGGTGCATCCGCTTAACTGTGGCCATCTGGGTATCTGAAAAGTTTCCATGAGGTTATATTGGTCTATGACATAAATGATATCTCTCAGGGAATTTGTTTTGTTTTAAGGCTTGCCTTATGTTTAAGAAAAAATGAGACATCTCAGACAAAAACCAGGCATAATAAAATGACATAACATATATTGATGAAAGATGAAAACCAAGCAGAAAAGCTCAAAAGAAAAGCAGCTAAGCCTGTCCCTAATCAGACTAATATAAGCTGTTAAATTTCTTAGTACAAATAATGTGTTACATATATTTTAAATTGTCCCCTGAAAATTATAGGTCAAGACAATTTAATTCTCCTCATTTTCAAGACAAAGAAACTTGCAGGTACTTTCTTAGAAACTGCGTTTCTGAAATACAAACTGCTCGACTCCAGGTCTAGTTGTTCTCCAATACATTTTTTTGGCTTTAGTGAAGCACCACCATCTCTGCCACTTCTCTCATTCTCATTTGGTGGAGAAGAACATCTTTGCCAGCATAAACAAAAAGTCATACCAAATCAGTAAGATCTTCAGAAAGACTCCTAGAAAACTTGTAGATATGATGTAGATTAACATTCTATCTAGAATTAAGATTTATTTATGGAAACCCATATTACCATGATCATCTGTATATACTTGATGTTATTATATTGTTATTAATAATGAAATTGGAATCCATACATTGGCATCAATTTCCAGTTCCACCCTTCTCTACAAGAGGAGAATATAAGAAGTAAATTCGTTCCTCAAATTTGTGCTTCATCTCCAACGGAGAGAGCACTGAGTGGGAAATGATGATTCAATAGTTTGCAAAGTACTGAGTTTGAAATGTTCTTTGGACATGTTGGAGAATGACCAATATACTATTTAAGCATTTCTTCCATGTCATGAAACTCCTTCTAGGTCATCCCTGGCATACAGAAGAGTTCCTCCATCAGTGGAGTTGCCCTTAGAGGATAGATAAAGTATTATGTAGTGGGATAGGACTGGTTTTGGATTGAGAAGGCTCTTGATTCTGCCACTTATTATCTGTGTGCTCTGACCACCTTATTGTACCATTCCTGAGATTCTGTGTGTAAAATGTGACATAGGAACTCAGAAGGTGCAGGATATACAAGAGGGATACCTCTTTACATTGTACTTCCAGCCTCTGCCTTTTCCTCTGGTCCATTTTTTTGTTACTTTTTTTATTTCCTCACTCTTATCCATGGAATGAAGATTGTCTACTTAGATTTAGGGGCAAAAGTTGATATGGTGGTGGAATTTCAAACCTTTTTCATTAAAGCCATTAAGGATGTCTTACTACCTCAGTCTGCAGGCATTCCCCGGAATCCAAAGAGGTCTCTGGCTTTTTCCATTGCATATTTTTTAAATCTTATTTCTATGTATTTTAAGTACAGTGTCCATATAGAAATGTACACAAATTATAAGTTTACAGACCAGTAATTGCAAAAAGAAGACTGTCATGTCAAAACTCAAATGAGAAAATAAAACATCAAAAATATCCTAGAAGACCACCCATGAGCCTCTTCTGTCCTTACCCTCATTCTCCCCAAAGTTAATCACCATATTCCTGATTTGTTTCATTTTATCATGACTAATTCATTCTTTCTCTTTTTAAAATGTGTGTGTATTGAGTACTACTATCCTCTTTATGTCTGATTGATTTATGCAACAAAGTTTTTGTGAATTGCATTCATGCTGTTGATACTGTAGCTGATTCTTTTTCATTCTTGGACATTATTCCATATTATGTATATACCACACATAAATTTATTGACATTACTGTTAGTGCGCATTTGGGTCCTTTCTAGCTCTTGACTATAATAAATAATCCTGCTATGGAGATTCTTGCACATATTCTGTACACACACACACATATATACATACATGAATTTTTGGAAATTTGCTGGGTCATATAGTATATGTGTGTTCTTCTTTAGTATATATGACCAAACCTTACCTTTCTTGAAGAAACCAAGCTCCAGCAAGTCTAAAAGATCATGGCTGCATCTTGGAGCCACAATAAGTGCTCACATTTTTGTCCACACTTTACTTGGAATTGTACAAGAAGAACAATTGTGAGGAACAAGCTGGCCCCATGGGCATACACGGGAGAAACACCAAGGCATCTTGGGAGACCCACAGTCCTCTCAAGGTTCTCCCAGAAATACCTGATTAACTTTGAAGGAGACTATAAATCTTTTCCTTGGAGAAAGATCATTCTTTTTCCACAATTGGGTCTAATGTGTAAAACAAGAACAAAGGGAAGAATGCCCATTCTAAATCTCTTACTGTTTTAGTATGTTTCTGGTAAATAAACAATGAAATCAATGTCCAGAATTCCTTCAGAAGTTCTCCGCTCGCTCCCTGCTCTCTCCTTTCCCCAATTTTTTCTTTTCTTCTTAGGCATTTTTGTCACATTTTTCCTCCCTCTTCTTACAGTCAAAGCTGTCTGGCCATGGCTTAGCTGCAAAAGCTGATATTGCTGGTGAAGTGTAAAGCTTAGCCTTACCGTCCATACTGAGCAAGCAGACAGAGAGCAGGAAGGAGAGAGGAGCAGCTTCTGCCAGGATGGAAGGCCTCTTTCATCACCGAGATTACATGTGTCCTCTCGGATTTTTCTTCTAGTCTTTTTTTTCATAGCTTTGTATTATTTTAACACTGAAGTCCGCAATTGATTGTGGTTTTTGTAGTTAGGTAGGCATTTCCCTTTATTCTTTTCAAAGAGTTATGTAGTGGTTCAATCACTATTTGTTGAGATTTTTTTTAATTTTCCTGCTGAATTTAAAGGCCATATATTTGTATAAGAAATTACATTTTAATGTGATCTGTTTCTTGATGTTCTATTTATCCCGTTATCTAATTTGAGAAATGGAAATCACCTGCTATCTTCGTGGGTAGCACAACTCCATAAAATATTTCTATTTTCCCCAAACATATTTCTAAATATAAGGTAATTTCACTCAGATCACCAGTTGAGTTGTTCAAAGAAATTGTCATTTAGAATACAGATCCATTCTAAATGTACAAGAAAGAATAATTTAAAAGATGCACATTAGGTATTTCGACATATTGCCAAATCATAGTGTGTGACCATAAGTCTGATCACACATGCAAGTGGATGAGTTGTGATGAGAAAGTGCTCAAAAACCCACGAAAATTCCCAGAGATGCCCTTTGAGACATGAGGGTTGATTGGTGTTCCCACATAGGAAGTCCAGGAGCAGCCAGCTGGACAAGTTTGTGCACGGCTATCATGGACAGAGAGGGAACCAATTATATGGGGTGAGGAGACAAAGACTGCGTGTGTTCCAGGGGCGAGGGGACAGAGACTACATGCTTTGCTAGAAAGGATCTTTCTTGTGTGACCAGACCCCAAGGAACAAAACCTTGGTCAGAGGAGACTGGGTCCTACTAAGATGTTTCCATAGATAAGGGGGGTCTGGATTTGACCAGCTCCAGGCCGTCAGCATACCGTAAACTAGCCTGCTGCCCAAAGGAGGGCATCATGTGGACACATGGTTATTCTAGGACAAAAGGTTATAAGCAGGCTGTGCTTGTTTCCAAAAATAGTTAAAAAAACAAAGAAGTGTTTTTAAAGTATATGAAATTGATGAAAGAATCAGCAAACAGAACAATGGAACTTATGGGGAGTTCAGAAATAGATTCACGTACTCATGGGGCTCTGAGTAGTAACAAGGTGACATCACAAAGCAAAAGAATAGATTAGGTCGTAGAAGAAAAGCAAAGCTGTAGTCCTACCATTCTCCACATGCAAAAAAGAATTGAAAATAGAATACAGACTTAAAAGTTAAAGTAAATAGAAAACGAAATGTTAAGGAGAAAATCTTTGTGTTTAAATATTAGGAAAAGAAATCTTAAACCAGATATCCAGGTACAAGGAGAGGAAAATTAAGCTTTTCATCTCAATGAAAGATAACTGAGATAGAGTTAGTGTAGAGATGACAATCTAGAAAAGCATTTCTAATATTAAAAATAAATCTTGAAATTTAAAAAACAGGACAAAAATTTTAAATTGAAAAAAATATCTGAGAAAGCAATTCACAGAAAAAGAAGACTTAACTGCCTAGAAGTGAATTAAATGATTCTTATATAGGTACTAATCAGATAAATTCTAATTTTGAAAAGATGTGATATCAGTTTGCACTCATTATGACAAAGCATAAGAAAGCTGAATGAAGCAGTGTTGAATAGGGAAAGCTAATAAGAATATAAACGGTGTACACAGTTCTTGAAAACTGTCTGCTTTCAAGTGAAATATTGATAAATTTTATGACCAAGCATGGCCAACCATGTTTATATAACTGAGGCTAATTTGTTTCCTATAAAAGGATGCACTGAAAGAATGCACGTTACGAATGCTGTGTTGGTGATATAGGGGAGCAGTCTCACTGTCCATCACAAGGGGATGTAGATACAGTCAACTAGATTTTCACATAATATATTGAGTGAGAAAGGAAGGCAAAAATGAGATCTTGCAACAAAACACATTTTGTGTAAATTAAAATACATACAGTCATAATGTATTTTTTTTAATACATGAATAATTGTAAAGTACATGAAAAAGAGTAACAGTGAAAGGATGAAGGATAAAGGGGGAAAATAAAATAAAATGAAACTTTTTTGGAGTGTTGAAAACCTGCTATAAAGTGAAGAGTAGAATGAAGCCACCTTGTGGTTGAATTTCCAAACCATCAATATCATGATCATTATCAAAAAAACAAAAATACACACAGTAGTAGAGTCCAAATTATCATTCTGCTTGGATATGGGAGCACAAAAAAGATACCCTCTTGTTTGGTATCTGAATAACTTGAAAAACATATCAGATTTGTAAAGAAGTTAACGATGTTAATCCAAACAGTGGTGAAGTCTGCCCTACTTCCTTTAACAAATTCACAGGTACTCAGTAAGGCGTCACGTTTGCCAGTTCTAATCGGGTTTCCTATTGGCTCCTGCACTTTAACTGACACCAGCGCGGTATGCCAGGTATCAGTTATCAATGGATTGTCTTTCAATTACAAAACCACTCTTAATTGCCTGTCTATAATAATGTAGGTAAAATTGTTACAAGTTCTCCTTTTCAGGTGGGCACAATGTTCAGTTTTGTCAGTAGAGTGTGCTGGAGAGGCGCTGGAAGAGGAAGACGATTCTCTCACCAGTTTGGGTGTGGTCCTCCAGGCAGGACTGCGATAATCTCTCTCTACAGCACCAGACTGACCAGGTGTTCAGTTTCTGCCGTGTCAGGTGCTAGCAGCCCACGTGGTCTTGCCGCAGAGTTCTGCCCATGCAGCCCCTCCTGCAAAAGGCTCCCTCTGACACCCCTTGGGTGGCTTTTCACTAGAGGGTGTTTCTTCTGGAATTGCCCCATAAACCATGTCTCCTGGTACATCCTCAGGCAGTTCCATGGAGAGATCTGAGGTGCAGTTCCTCTGCCTGGCTGGCTTCCCCTGGCACCCCAGGGAAATTCTCAATAAACACTTCTGACATCGCACCTCCCCATGGGTGGTTTCTCATGCACCTCCCCTGGGGCAGCTCTGTAGCCTCAAAAATTTTTCAGCCTTCCATTGATCTTTGGAAATGCTCTCTCTTGGAAGGTTTGGATAACAGTCCCAGGAAAAAGACCTCTTCCAGAAGGTTCCTGAATGGATGGCTCTATCTCAGTCCTAGGAGCAGTGACTGCTCCCTGTGTCTTGTAGGGAGTCCCCTCAAGACCTTATTAGTCAATCTTCCATTTCTGCAGTCTCCTGTAATAGTTAACAGTTGCTTGTAATTACATTTCTCTTTTCAAATAGCTGTGTGGTTTCATTCTCCTAACTGGACCCTGACTGATACACTCAACTGTGGCTGTTCAATAATGAACAAATCACACAGATTTCTTGAATATAAGAAGTTGGGAGGCATAGATGGTACCAGCCAAGAACTTATATCTCTGGCTATGATTTTTCTTTTTAATGAGAACTCTTTCAGGCATCATCACCAATATTAATGACACCACTTCTATCCTTGTTATTTATAATAATTATAACAAAAACACTAGTTAGGTTACATTTGCTGAGCCATGTGACAGGCATTGTGAAATGCCAGATGTTGTAATAAACATTTTTGTACATTTTATCTCATTTAATCCTTACAGTTGCACTATAAGGTATATATCATTTTGGGTATTTTAAGGATAAGAAAAATGAAATTCAGGGAATACAAGTGATTTCCATAAGGTCAGAGCTAATAAGTGGTAATGTTGTTTGCAGTCCAGGCTCTCTGATTTCAAAACTTGTTCCAAAGTCCTGTACTACCACCTCACTTGCCAGTTCTCAGTACAAGCATCTCTTATGTATAATGGCTAAATTGTATCCTGTTCACTTGTGGATTTTTAATCTTATATATATCCTTCACAGTGTTCACCAAAGTTCATATTCTATCCTATCTGATACTATTCCCTTTCAGGCAGTTTTGCTTCAGTTGTCTTTCCTACATGAAATTCTCAGAATACCAAACCCATTATTCATCAGTGATTTGGCATATGCTATTGATTTTTTTTCTTTTTCTTTCTCTTTCTTACAAGTATTTACTTATCCTTATCATTTGCTTCATATGAGGGTTACACCCCATGATCTCATAGGCCCTTCTTAACTAGATTCAGCATTGGGGTACTGCAGGGGGCAAGGGCCACTCACAATTTGTATCTTACTTCTAGAATCTAGCATCCACATAAAGGGCTACTGAGTGAAGAAATCGAATTAGGGTTCGTGCTGCTGACGGTAACACTATGCAAATAACCACAAGGAGAGAGAAGCCGTCAGAGGCAGGATAAGGAAGAGGGCAGACCTCCCCTTGCTTCCTGGAAATGAATGCTAAAGCATCCTGAGGTGACTGGGATTCCATTTTGGGAAGCCTATGCAAGAATTACCAGATGGCAGTGAGTATCAAGACACAGTTATCACGATATTAACAGCCCCCTCCTTCCAGTGCAGACTGTGAAAGGGTCAAGGGAAGAGGCAGCAAATTATGTCCGCCTGCTTTCTGCCCTTTGTGCAGATTTCTGTAAGATGATGGAGGGAACTAGGGTAGCAGTGATCAAGGAGGAGGTATGAGGGGACAGTCAAACATGTGAGGAGAATCTTAGAGGAACAGTGATATCTCGAGGCACAAGAACTTAGTGGACTTAGGGCTGTGAGATCCTGGACAATAGAAGAGAGAGAAGACATTTATAAGGAAGGCTATATAAAATAACTGATTTAAGTAAAACATAACAAAAGTCTAATCCCTAAACCAAGCCTCAACTTGAATCCTTTTTCTGAGAGAAAACAAGAGTAGGCAGCAGAGTCTGTTTCCCACATATATTAACTATTTATAACCTCTCCTTCCATGGAGTCCAAGGCACAAATATATTTTCCCAAGGTCTGAACTAGCTCCCCATTTTATCTTAATGTCTTGCCCTCCCATGTGCCCACTTGAGTGAAAAGCGCAGAAATTATTTAAATACAGCAGTGCGAGGAAAACAAATGTTCTTTATTAGGCAGAAGCTAGATGCTCAAAGCCTTTCAATTTTCCCATGTTCAGTTGTTAGGCTGTGGAGGCAGAGGTACCTTTCCTGAAAGCAGGAAAGGGAGCTCAGTGGTACTTGTGGGCCAGGGCAGTGGCCACACCAGCGACCACCTTCTGATAGGCAGCCTGCGTTTCCGGGGTGAATTCCTTGCCGAAGTGGCGGGCCAGCACACACACCAACACATTGCCCAGGAGCTGTGGGGAGGAGACAAGAGGGATGTGCTTGGTTAGCTGAGAGGCCCAGCTGGGACTCAGAATACTCCAGCCCCATCCTATAAGCAGAAAGATAGGTGGCTCTTAGATATTCTTACTGCTATGACTCCACCCATAACAGCCTGAATTCATATTGTAGAAATGTTCCTCTCTTCCTGCCCTCACCCAGAACTTATCCCTGGTGTTTTTTAGAACCATACAAAGAAGCAATAATACATTTGATCCTCCTCACTTTGAAAGGAAGAGATAAGGGAATAAAAGTATTAGATAAAATGTTAAGTGGGTTAAAAAAGAGTTTCTTAATTAAGTATTTAAAAAGTTTAAAAAAAAACAAAAAGAGATGTCACAAAGAAAAAGAGGAAAACAAGAATGAGTAAGAGGAAAATATGGTTGTGACCAAAGAGCATAAAATAAACTAAGTAGTCTTGAAGATCCAGAGAAATGCAACCAGAAACCTCTTTTCCATTCAAACAGCATCCTGCCATTGAAGCTCTCTCCCATGATGAGGAAGAAGAGAACCTTGAGGTTCCCACAGACTCACCCTGAAGTTCTCGGGATCCACGTGCAGTTTGTCACAGTGCAGCTCGCTAAGGTGAGCAAAGGTGCCCTTGAGGTTGTCGAGGTTCTTCAGGCCATCACCAAAGGAGTTGAGCACCTTCTTGCCATGGGCCATCACCTTAGCATTGCCCATGATGGCAGAAGCACTGGACAGGTCCCCAAAGGAGTCAAAGAACCTCCTAGTCCAGGGGTAAACCACCAGCAGCCTAAGGGCAGAAAACAGCACAGAGGGCAGAGGGAGTCAGGGCCTGTCAGACACCCAGGGCACTGCACTGTCTGCACGTGCCCAGCTTCCAGTCATCTCTTTATGCCTGCCTTGTGACCTGGATACCGACCTGCCCAGGGCCTCACCACCAACTTCATCCACTTTCACCTTGCCCCACAGAGAGGTGACGGCAGCCTTCTCCTCAGCAGTCAGGTGCACCATGGTGTCTGTGGGTGTGGTTGCTAGTGAGCACAAATGTGTCAGAAGCAAGTGTAAGCAGCAGCTGGGCCCTGCTCTTCCTTTTATGCCCAGTGTGGCTCCTGCCCTCCCTGCCCCTGTGAGCAGATTGGCCAGGGCCAGGGTGTGGCTGGGCAGGGTAAGTAAGGCCCAGGCGATGACATCCATACATGCCCTTGGCAGCTCTGACACTGGCCTATGAGTTTCTCTCTAGGCATCTCTAGGTCCCTTTCCAGCAATATAAACTGCTGCTAAAATCATCCTCCTTGGCAAGTTTACTTGTTCAATTTTTGGAATCACAACCTGGTAGTCTCTTAGAGAATGAATCCTCAATTTTCTTGATTAAAAATGAAGACTCTGAGGTCCAAAAAATGGGAGGGATTTGCTTGCTGTGGTTCAAAGTGAGACTATATGGATAGATTTCCTTTAGAATCTAGAAATTCTAGATTTCTACAAAGTCTTCAGAATACGTGCAATAACACAAGGACAGCATGGATGAAACCTCTCCCAGGTCTAAGTATGCATTTCTTTTCTTGGTTTGCATTAAATCCTCCTGGTAAGAAAACAAATATCCATTCATTCATTTATTCATTTTTTTTCTTGATTTTATCATATAGCTAAATACATGACGAGTGAAAAATAGAATAAATATGAATCAGGAGAGTCCTGTGAAATAGTTATTCTGTTGGGTTTGGGGAGCCCACAGGTGGAAACACGGAGATCTCTGAATGTAGTAAGAAATACAAATAACTGAAAAATCAACTACAATCCAAAATTGTTAGTAACACTGACAGAAGCAATATTTTCATAGACTAACCAGGGACATTTAACTTGATTTTTCCTAGTCTGATCAGAGAAAGTCTGGGAAAACAGAGAATCCTCTCTGTGACTTAAAAAGAGGGGTAGGTCCATGGAAAGGCATTCTGGCCTTGGCTCAGAAATTCTTTCCCTAGACCACTAGGAGTGCTGTGTATATAATAATTTTTCTTCATTTGAATTCATCATCCATAATCCCATTTTCTCTATGTATTTTTGTGTCCAAACCTTATTTTACTGAAATGTATTCTTCTGTCTCTACAGCTTTTCCAGTAACCGCCCACACTCCTTGTTGTCCATGTAATAAATTCTGTTATCTTAGGCTAAAAATCTTCTAAAGTTTAAAGACATCATGGAACAAGCGAAAGCGGCAAGCTTGTCTGTGCTCAGCATAGGATCTCGGTGTTCTCTGAGAGCCTGCTCCTCACTTGCCCTCCTTGCTGTCAGCTCTGCCTCCTGCATCTTTCTTTCCCCTCCTCAATTCACATTTCCTTTCAGCAAGGAAAGGGCCAGACACTTTTATTTACTATGTTTCTCCTACCTTAGAATCTTAGAATCTTCTCCTGATTCAGGCATGCTAATGTCTAAATTCACCTTTCTTTCTCCTTGGCCATCACTGGAAACAAATATTTAACAGAAATCTCTCATCCTTTCAGCTCTGCAACTCTGAAACTCCAACTACAAAAACGTTTTTAGATGAACCAAGAGAAAAGGACTTCTCTGTTTCTAGTTGTTCCAAATATAATCACAAATTCCCCCTTCCACTGATCCATTCCCCAGCATATTTTTCTCTATCATTGCTAGATAAGATTCCTTACCCCTTTCTTCCCCAAGTGATTGTGAACAAACTCACTCTGATTATTATCAGACATACAGGAAAGGCTGGCTCAGGTCTGGCTGCCTGAAGGTTAGGGCAGAGCTATATGCCCATGTAAGAGTTTGGGCATAAAAGAGGTAGCACTTAAACATTTTCTGCTTATATTCATTCTTCTCTAAGATTCTGAAGCAAAGAGGATCTTACTATTGGTCTTCTCTGGGAGAAGATTCCACATGTTGACTTCTGGGAAAAGAGGTCTTTAAAATGTTCCAAATATTTAAAGGAAAAAATGGTTTGACCTTTAAATTTTGAGTTTCATTTTGTTAAATGTAAACCTCCTTTAGCTTTATCATTGTTTTCCATTCAGACTGTAGCCTAGGCCCCATTTCACACCCCTGATATCAGAGCAGGCATATGCATGTGAAAGGAGCTCTTCTGGGGAAGTTTAAACATGCTTTTTGTAGGAACTCTCTGTCATGAAACACTTACAGACCTTATTAAATAATAGTACAGAATAGACTTAGATCTTCCTCTAATAAACCAGACTGTCAAGGCCACAGCTTTCCATCTGATTGACAGAAGTTACCACCTACTTTAAAGACTTCCCATGTCATTTCCTGTTCCCAGAAAAGTCCCCCTAAGTTCTCCCATTGTGTCTTCTTCCTTAGGCTTTCTCTTCCCATGGATGACAAATGGGCCACTCTTCAGTCCTGGCAGCTGAGGCAGCTGCCATCATCTTGACTTCAGGACAGAAGAGGCTGCTCTTCATCACCACTGCTGCTTAGTATAACTAACAAGTGACACAGACCTCTCCTTTTATACCCAGAACCCTGCAGGGACAGGCTGCATATTGAAATAAGACATCAACAGCACAGACATGCCAGACAAAAGTAAGAAAGAAAGAACAGAGATAAGTGATAAATAGTTCAGAGTCTCAGGTTCAAATCCAGGTCAGCATTTAACAGTTCTGCAATGATTCTTGGGCACACTGCCATCTTTACCATTGTAAGCTTAGCTTGAACCTGTGAAGGCCTACAGCAGGATGTCTGCCTTACTTTGATTCCAGCCCCACTGAGCACTAAACACACACACACACACACACACACACACACACACACACACACACCCATACAGAGTCTCCAAGCCCCTGAGAGAGACAGAGAGATAGATCTCCTGTCATGCCAGTATCCTCTCTAAATTTAACCCTTTTTTGAAAGTTGATAGGCTCTGGAGGTGGAAGTGTCACCCATTAGTGACGCTGTGTAGTCCCCTTCTCTTTCTCATTTCCCTTGACCCCTCTGGGTAAGGCACAAGCACTCCCTGTCTGCATATCTGCAGGGACTTTCCTGTACCTCTAGAGAAAAAAATGAAAGTGAAATGAATCAGGAAGTTAACCTGAAAGTTCTTTATTAGGAAAAAGCCATATACTTGAGGGTGGACATTATTTCCCCAAGTTCAGAATATAGAACCTAGAGAAATAAGGCCTTCCGATGGTGACCAGGAAACTGGCCAGGATCTCAACGGTATTTGTGAGCCAGGGCATTAGCCATACCGGCCACTACCTCTGGGATGAATTTCTTGCCCAAGTGGCAGGCCCACACATACACCAGCACATTGCCAGGGGTGCAGAAAGGGTAAATAAGCATACATACAGGATTGACAGAGAAACCAAGCTTGGCATGCGAGATTGAGCCAGCAATTACTTTTTTCTGCCCACACTGTAACCCAAATTGTTCCTCAGGTTATCCCTGTCAGCATAAATGAGTAAATACATACATACATGTGTGCATGTATACACATGCTCATGCACACAATATGTACATATCTATATTATATATACTGACTAATTGATTAATTAGTGTGAATGTGGGCTCTCTTTCAGCAACTACTGCTGTCCTATTGCACTATTTCTGGTCCTTCATCCTCAGTCATTTTCCTTTCCTTTCCCTTGAGTATTGACTCTATTATGTTCCAATTATTCTTCAGTATTGAAATGATTTATAGCATTAGAACATCATCTTGAGCACCTCCTCCTTGAGGAGCCTTTACAATCCCCTTATGGAGAAACAGAAGGATTTTTCCAAGTGTAGACTAGGAGATGAGAGTTGGTATGTATAATTTGGATATTGGGTATGGGAAAGGAAGTTAAGGGGGATAACAGAGGCAAAAGATAAGGCAAATAAAGAGCTTGATAGAAAAGCAAGGTTGTGAAAAAGGAAACAATATGGAATATTGAAAGAAAAAATACAAAACTATGTAAATTTTGAAAAACTTTGAATGATGACACATACTGAAGCAAAAAGGAATGTGGAGGAAGAACAGGCAGGTAAAGAAGCAGAGGGAAAGACTAGAAAGTGAAAAGGAAGAGGTGGATCCTCTTCTGGACTCACCCTGAAGTTCTCAGGATCTGCGTGCAGCTGGTCACAGTGCATCTCACTCAGCTGAGAACAGGTGCCCTTGAGGTTGTCAAGGTTTTTCAAGTCATCATCAAGGAGTTCAGCATCTTCTTGCCGTAGGCCTTTACCTTAGTGTTGCCCATAATGGCAGAAGCATTGGACAGGTCCCCAAAGGCCTCAAAGAACCTCCAAGTCCAGGGGTAAACCACCAGCAGTCTAAGGGCAGAAAACAGCACAGAGGGCAGAGGGAGTCAGGGCCTGTTGGCCACCCGGGGGGCTGCGCTGTCTGCACATGCCCCAGTGGCTTTCAGTCTCCCTCTTTACACCTGCATGCCTTGTAACCTGGACACCAACCTCACGAGGGGCTCGGCACCAACACTTGCCAAATCCCGCTTGTCCCACAGAGCAGTGGCGGCAGCCTTCTCCTCAGCACTCAGATGCACCGTGGTGTCTGTTTGTGTGGTTGCTAGTGAGCATGGTTGTGTTGAAGCAGGTGTACGCTGCAGCTGGCCCTGCTCTTCCTTCCATGCCCAGCCCTGGCTCCTGCTCTTGTGAGCAGATTAGCTCAGGAATAACAGAAACCCGTTGGTTTGTGTAAATGAAAGATGCACCCTCATTCTTCAGTCCACTTCAGCTGGGCTGTTGATTCGCTGCTCTGTTTGTGTGCATTGACTCAGAAACCCTTCTTCCCCTCTACTTCTCTACTTCATATACCTCAGAGGTTGTTTCTGCAAATATACTCCCATTTATGCTAAAATGTTTAGTCTGTATAGTGAAATGCATCTCACAGTTTAACTCATCCAGTTCTTTCACTTTATAGGCAAGAAAACTAAGGTCTAGCAAGCAGAATTTTTATAAACTTGACTCTATTTGGAGCTTCTCTTTGCCTCTAAAAAGATTTATCAGTGATTGGAATGGATAAGTATTTTGCCATAATTTTAACTCACTCTCTTTCTTCTTCTTTAAATAAATACCTCTGATCACAAAACTCCCTTTTGTTCCACTCTTTCATTGAAATAAATGTCCATTAAAAGAAAGAAAAATAATGAATATTATCTCTCTGCCAGCTACTGAAATAGGCTTGAGGCACATGGTTTATAATGGGAACAATTTAATGAAAGACAAAGAAAAATATCTGGTACCTATGTAATTGTTTCAAACTATGATATGACTACAGAAAAAATGCAGAGGAACTCCCAAGAAGATTTACCTTGTTCAGTGGGATTAAGTCTGATAGGGTTTCTGGGAAAATGCAAGTGCAGAAATGTTCACAGCTGTGTCCTCAGGGGAAAAAAAAAATGGAGTGGATCAGAAATGAAGATTCAAAGGGAATTTCTCTTCTTTTCACAAATCAAAATAAAACTACAATGACATGCAAATACATACCCACCAGCATAGGGAGGGAAAAAAATATAAAAGAAGAGGAGAGGAGAGAGAGACTGGTTATTCCAAAAATTGTCAAGGATGTAGATTAACAAAAAATTTCATAATCTGGTGATGAGAATGTAAAATAGTATAACTGCTTTGGAAAAGATCTGGTAGTCTCTATGGCAGCAGAACATTTGCAAAACCTGTGACCTAGCAATTGTTCTTCTACATACACAGAAATGAATGCTTGTGTACATCCAAAGACATGCATAGATATTCATAAGAATCTCAAACTAGTAGCAACTTAAATGTTCCTCATTTAATGGAATAGTTAAGTTATGGTATAGTAAAAGAATTAAATATTACACAGCACTGAAGAGAATCAACTGTTGCTTCCCATGCAGCAATACTGATAAATTACACAACAAAATGTTGATTAAAACAAACCAGAGACAATAACACAAACTGTGATTTATATAGGAAAAGATGGTCAGTATGGTCTACGATTCAGATCACAAAGGCAAGTGTTACATGATAGGAAGGCACAGAGGAGACATGAACTATCTTTAAATTATGTTACAAATTATTTTTATTTAACCGAAAGCCAAGAAAAACTATTGAAAAACTCAAGGAAGCAGGTGGCATGGTTTGATCTGTGTTTCTCAGAAAGTATTCTAGCTTCAGTGTATAAATGGATTTTAGGGGTAGAATAAATGAGAGACAAACAGTTAGGATAATATAGTAGTAACCAGGGATGTAAAAATACCATGTTCATTCTCAGGCTTGAACAGGGATGGTGTGTTAGTCCCTGAAATGGGGACACCAGAAGAGGGCAAAGTCAGCAGGAACAAGTTAGAAAAAGATCAGGAATTCACTCTTAGACATACTGTATTTGATGCACTCTTGAACAATCTAAAATGGGATTTTAAGCAGATAGTTAGCTATGTGGGTGTGGGAGTCAGATAGAATACAGTCAGGTCAGGAACACGCAATGAAACAGCACCCAAAGGAACAGGTCACAGTTTACTGTATAAGCCGCTACCACTGTCTCATCAAAAATGACAGACAGCACACTTCACAAGGTATCCTTGAAGCCTTGGGACATATTTGTGAGGTAGGAGTCATCTCATTTTACAAATGAGAAAATTCTTAAACATATTAACTAAGCATTTCAAGGTGATGGGGCTGTAATTTGAATTTGATTTCATTAACTTTGGCTGTTAATCCCAAAGCCCTGGTTTTTCACCTTTACACTAGGGACTTGGGTACAGGAATTTGAAGGGATTGTCACAAAAGCGACTGTGTTCATTGCCATCTCCCAACAAGAAACTTCCAGGAATTTTCTATTTGGGATATAGATTTCCTACCAATGAATGGCATCACACGGGAACCTGGCTATCATCTGTGACTTCTCCACTCTCTATTTTACTATGTTCTGAGTTCTGCTGAATATTTGCCACAATGGCCCCTTACCTGATATTTTTCTTAGTTTCATTGCTCCTATCAAATCCAGCCTTTTGCCCATCACTTTGCTACTGTCACAGCAAAGTACTATGGCTTTATCCAAGGTAGAGCTTGCCTTGTCAGCTTTATACTCACACATGGATCAATTTCCTGGAAATTCCTTGTTTAGTGTGTCACTGTCATGTGCAAGGAACATCACTGGTTCCCTTTGCTTGTTATAGCTGCTCTCCCTGCCTTCTGGGCTCTCCAGCAGCTTCACTAGTTTTATTCCACCCCGCTGCTTTTGAAGGGCCCATTTCTCTTCTGTCTCTTAGACTTGGCATGCTGATCCCTAATTTTGTTATTTTCCCACAGAAATAGCCTTTTACCCCCAACAAAGCCTTAATGGAATTAGAAGTATGTTCCAGGTCACAGAGCTAGCAGGCCAAGTACAGACTCAAACCAAAGCACTCAGTTCATATGCCTCAGGGATGATTCCTCCATTGATATCGTTTAGGACACTAGGGAGAAGTTGAGAGTATGGCCCTTGACTGGATGTCTGGGAAGCCCCATCTTCACTGTGTTTTAGCTGATAAAAAGATGTTTCTTATATTAAGCAGATATGAACCAAAACTCCTAAAGAGTTATATCTTGAGTTTATACAAATCACAGCCTACACAGGTCCCTTATTTTGAGTCATAACTTGTCTTTTTCACTATCAAAGATATCCTAGCATCTCTCAAGAGTACCTCCATTCCTTCTTTTTTTCTAAAGCATTGTCCAACTCTATTCTCTACACTCCCCAAACTCCCAATATCCTATCCTCCCATCCCATAGGAGTGCTTTCTTTTAGCTGAATGAACATAAAGGATAAAGACAGAGAAGACAAGAAATCCTTATACAGAATAATTTTATTTTATTTTTATCATGTAGGAGTTAAGTGTGGAGGCAGGGCACTGTCCTCCATCTTTAGGAGATGGGCTCTTGGAACATGGGGTGCCAACACGGACAGACAACTCAGTGGTACCTGTGGGCCAGAGCATTGGCCACAGCCATTGTCAGCTTCTGCCAGGCAGCCTGTTTCTGTGGGGTAAATTCCTTGCGGAAATGGGTTGCCAAGACAATCAATATCATGTTGCCTAGGAGCTGGGGAGATGGAGAATAAAAGAACAGTACTTAGTGAATGGAAGGCCTTAACTTAAACTGGCCTTGCAACAAATAGATGTAACAACAGTTTGTTCCATGATAATTTTTTGAGTCAACCTTCTGGGTCATGTACTCACAAAAGTGCATCACCGCAGGCTCGACATTGACTTCAGTATGTCTCCCAGCCCTTCACCTCCCGTTGTGTTCTGTACTTCTCTCGTTTGCCCTGCCAACATCCCACCCCAGAACATTGCTATGGATTGCTACTCTCTGTTAGACTCTGTCTTTATTTAAAGTGAGATTATAATAATGCATGGGGCCTTAATATTATGTATTCTAAGTCCCCAGATATTACATACATTCAAATTGTTTGGACATTCATGACAAAGAACGCTGTGTCATGGATATAAGAGTATCTCATTGCTGCTAACTGGCCGGGGCAGAGGGAAGGCAAACCGCAGTCACTCATTGAAAAGATTGCTGTTACTTTGCCCTGCTTAGTTCTGGTTCTAAACTCAAGAACTGTGCAAAAATGTATTCATCAATTTCTATAGAAAACTTCAGTTACCAAAAGTATTATATTCTCCTCCCTGGCTCAATTAGTATTCTCCAGGCCAAAACACTTAGCTCAGTTTGACCAGCACCCTTCACAGCATGTAATTTTTCAGAAATATCAGATGGCCAGTGGTTTCACTGGTCATAGTAATTACTCTACTTGGTTTTACCAATGACCTTTGAAACAACCTGATTACCAAACTCAAACCCTTTCCTGAAACATTACCTCAGAATATCTCTATAGGTTAAGACGTCAGTGCCTGTGTTGCCTAACATATTCACAGCACAGAAATCTAAGATGAAAGAGCAAAGCAAAGCCTGCCCAGAACTCACCCTGAAGTTCTCAGGATCCACATGCAGCTTGTCACAATGCAACTCACTCAGCTTAGCAAAGGTACCCTTGATATCATCCATATGCTTAACAGCATTTCCAAAGGAGGTCAGCACCTTCTTGCCATGGGCTTTGACCTTGGGGTTGCCCATCACTGCAGAGTCAGAGGATAAGTTGCCAAAATTGTCAAAGAACCTCTGGGTCCATGGGTAGACAACCAAGAGCCTGTGGGATGATCATTATAACAGAGCAGATAGAAAACAGAGTATGTAAGAAACCTGGTCAATCCCTCTTACAGGAACACTTTCTGTCCCTTCCCTGGCCTCCACTGCCTACCTTCCCAGGGCCTCTCCTCCAGCCACCTCCACGTTAAGCTTGGCCCACAGGCTAGTGATGGCAGCCTTCTCCTCAGCAGTAAAATGCACCATGGTGTCTGGAAGCTTAGTGGTGATCACTTGTGTGCCAGAAGCAAGTCTGTGCTGCTGCATCTCTGTGTGGCCTTTTATTTCTCATTTCTGGTCCCCAGACCTTTGCTTCTTCCAATAAAATGAGACTATTGGTCAAAGGTCAGTTGTCACCCAGGGGTGGGATCTGGAGAAGGGATGGTCAACAAGATGGCCATTTGTGTCTCTGATAGTGTTGTTGGCTCTATCAGGGGCGTTCTACTGTCCTTTCCCCAACCACCTATTATGCAATTCTTATCTTAAGCTCCCCATTGCCAGTATCCCTGAAGTGACCTGTAGGCTGACCACTGCATGACGGGAAGTAGGACGGATAAGAAATCTTTTGGGTATTGTGTCAGGTGTTTACAAGACATCATTCTGTTGTTCACTTAAGGTGTAGAAGAAGGCACAGATCTTCTTGGTTACTAATTTTTCTTAAGTTTAAATGGGTCTCAGACTTTTAAAATTCTTCCATGCCAGAAAAAAAGACCCCAATCCAGCATCAGTTTAGAAAAAGGATAAGTAGGAACTGAGTAATTTAGAGAAGAATTGAGCATTACCCTCATTTTTGCTGAATTATATTAATTTATGCACTTGTCTGAGTAAATTTTTTTCACTCTGATTATACAGACAAGTGTGAGTGTTGAGAAAAACATGTGTTTCTGTGTTCAATGAACAGTATTGGAAGACTCCATGGATTAAGGGAGTTGTCTCTGGCATGTGCTAGGTCCTTGCTCTCCTGCTGTATTTAACTTTTGCTCATTTCTAGTCAGGCAGGGGCAATCCTCATCATCAGACTACTGTCCCTGTGACCTAAGTTACTTTGGTCTCATGTATCTCAGTCAAGCATTCATAGGACTAGACAAGGCATACTTCCAGTGGGAGAGGGAATGGTTCCTTTATTTTATTTTTTTTCTCATTTTGAGCTCCAGGAAGCTGGCTGGTTTCTTTTTCCCTGACTTCAATCTTATCAAAAACGATGACAATTTAACAAATAATCTCCACGTGTATTTACAGAATAACTCTAAAATTTAAAGTGTTTGACACAATATATTAGAGCTGAATTTCTGCTATTAGAAAAGAAATCCTTTCCATTTGATATAGTGGGAGACTTTCATCTGTTCAGCTTAGAAAAGATTTAAATATAATGTGGATAAGAATGTTAAGGTGCCAGAAGCTGCTTTACCATGATACACTTGATTCTCTGTAAGCTCTCAGTCCCAAGCTATGCTGAACACTTTGAAAGAGATATAAAGTAAAAAGCTTGATAAAATTGCAAAAGGATTTCTACAAGAGAAGAGGTCAAGGAAGTACCAGAAAGGTGAGAAAACTTTGACTGCAGCTAAGAATCCCACTTACACTCACTTGAGGGCCTGTCCAGAGATGATGGCATAGGGCACTTGCTCTAATGGCCCCGATACTCATTTCCAACAGGGCGCACGCTCACTGCAATCCCTCAGAGTCAGGAGCCTTTGCAAAGCCGAATGTTGATGAATAACCTCCCATCTTTCCAGCAAACCAGACAGTGATTCTGGCAGTTATCTCTAATTCCTGCTTCTCTCTTACACTGTTCAATCACTTTCCAAGACTTTTTGATTCTTTTTATTCACGGTTGTTCCATACTTCCGATTTATTTCCATGCTTTCTGCTTCCATTGCCATCTAGATGCTCATCACATCAGCGCTAGATCATCATCACAGTCATCTAACAGTTTCCCTATCATTCATTGCATATTAAAAAAATATATGGAAGACAATCATGCGGTTCATTGTTTTAACACTGGGAATCTTGGATGAACATATCAGCTTATCTCATCTCATTATGTTGACATTCTAGTGAGCATTCTAATAATCAGACACATGAATGAGTAAGAGGATTTCAGATGGTGTTGTATGACAGGAAGAAAATGTGTCTGATGATATGGCAGCAAATGACGAAAGAAAAATAATATAAGGATAGATGTCCTAAAGGAAGTTACATTTGAATTGGGACCTTAATCACAAGATACAGCCTGGCATGGGTAGTTTGGAGAATTAAGTTCCTGGAAGCAGGAATGGCAAGTGTAGAACTCCAAGTCTGGAGAGAAAAGTAGAAAAAAAAGAAGAACAAATGGGATTTCATTTAAAGAAAGGCATTGCAAGTCAGAGTAAAGTATGTTAAGAAAAGAGGGGGAGGAAGCAAGGCTGGAGAGCTGGACCCAGGGCTTGTTATTTGAGAACACAAGAGTCGAGTGAGGATTTTATTCTAAGGCATGGGAAACCAGCAGAGACATGAGTTATGAGCTCCAGTCTACTCAGCACCCACAGCCACACTATCTTCCTAACTTCTTATCCATTGCATTGCACTCCTGCCTAGAAACTGGTATCAACTACCAGTCATAAAAAAACTCCTGTGATCTGTCCTCCCATTTTCTTTTGTGTTCATTTTAATCTTACAATGCTGGTCACTGTTCTGAGATGGCTTCTGAGCTTCTTCTAGTTCATTTCCCTCACCTACAACTTTATCTCTCCCCACTTTACAATGATGTCTCTTCCTTGAAATGTAGCCAACCTGCACATTTGGCCATCGTCTCTCCTGTTGACATGCAATCAGTTTAACAGTCCAGGCACCTCTCACCACCTAAAGGCATAAAATTATTTAGTACAGCCCAGGACCAGTTCTTTGGGGCTGACTTTAACAAAAGTCATCTTCTGCTTTGACTTTTAACTCCAAACCCCCATCCCTAATCTGTCCTCACAAGGGCTTTTGGCAAACCAGCTGTTTTCAGAATGTGTTCCCATAAGTAGAATGGAATTATAACCCTTGCCTGGACCTTGCCCTTTTAAGACCTGGGTTAATTTTCCTCTAAAGAATCCCCACACAGGTACTCTGCCTCCATGCAGAGCCTTTACCTCCAAGGAAGTCTTCTCACAGCCCCATACAATCGTCTGGTTTTGAGTGCTTGTCCTATGATGCCTGTTCTTTCCTACTCAACGCTTCCACATCTTTAACTTGAAAAACTCCTAAGTGTATGGTGTATGCTCCTCCCAACTGTATGTCCCAAGCATATATTACTTTAATTTCCCTGCTGTTTTATTTTCCTTCTCAAAATATCTACTTCATACAAAAGTTGAGTAGGGTAGCTTGTGCGCGCGCACACACACACACACTCGTAGATCTAAATGCAATCCCTCATGTTCTACATACTTAATAACACATGGGAAAAGTAGAACTGAAGACATTTACAGAAAGAATTAGCAGAACATTATTATTATTTATTATCATTACTACTACTACTACCACTATTGCTGTTATTATTGTTTAAACAATGAAAGTGTTCCTTAGTGACTCTACGTTGCAGGGCAAGGGCTTCAGTGGTACTTGTGGACCAGGACATTCGCCAGTCCAGTCACCATCTTCTGCCAGGCAGCCTGCATCTGCGGGGTAAATTCCTTGCCAAAATGCTTTGCCAAAACAATCTGCATGTCTTCCGGAAGCTGTAGATGTATCAAGAGGTGTACAATCAGCAGAGAGCTCCAGGCTGGCCCCTAGGTATCTAGCCACCCAAGTCCCACTTAGAATTAAGCCAATGTCAACTTCCCTCAAAGCTTGGGTTCTTGCCAAGTTACTAACACAGTTTGTTTCTCTTGCTGGACAAATTCCTGGCCATGATGATTTCACTCTATCTTCTTACCACCAACCCCATATTGTGTAGGCTGGAAAACAACATCCCAGAGCTTTCTTTCCACACCTACCCCAGGCCACATGTTGTAGCTCTTTCCTTCCCTCAGAGACACTTCGGACCACTTCTGGATTTATAGGATGTAAGTTAAAAATGGGTCTCGTAAGCAGTATGTGTAAATGTCCAGCTAGTACCTAAGTAGCCTTTGCAATTGTTTGCGAACCCTAGGTTCCTTACTTATACAGAGCCAATATATGCCTGCATAGATAGTTCTTCTTGTCCATTCTTTTCTGCCTCCAAGAGGGGAAAATGTGAGAGATAAAATATAAAAACCAAAGTTCCTTCCATGCAACTACCAATAGTCACTTTACTTCACGTTTCTATGTCTCTTTTAAAAGCAGTAGAGTTCAAACAAGCACCCCTAGATTTCTAGAAGCACACCTTAGGCCCTACACGTCAGGCCCTTAGTTCAATCCTCTGCAGTTGCTATCCTCTTGACTCCAGTATTTCCAAGTATCTCACCTCCCACAGCCATCTTGGTTGTAGTCAGGTCGGTGCTCAGTTACCTAAGTTGTTCCAAAGCTAAAAGCAAGAGGGCAAGAGTGTTTCCTGGGTTCACCCTGAAGTTCCCAGGACCTACTCGCAGCCTGTCACAGTGGAGCTCACTCAACTGAACAAATGTGCCCCTGAACTCATCCAGATTCCTTCTGGATTCTCCTAAGGAATTCAACACCTTCTTGTCATGGAACTTTCCTTGGAGTTTCTCATGCTGGGAGAGGCAGAAGAAATGGTTTCAGAGTTCTCAAAGAGCCTGTTCTGGGATAGATGACCAGAATGGTCCTTATGTGATGGGACCATCTCAGACAGGAAGTTAGAACTTGTCATATGAGAACTGACTGGATGCCTGTCAGGCTTAGCTTCCTTTTTTTCCACCTCTGCTCTGCACCCAAGAACCTGTCTGCCAGGGCTTAGTCTCCTACCTCTTCTTTATTCTCCTTGAATCACAGGCTTGTGATGGACCCACAAGGCTTCCTTGTGCTCAGCTGTGAAGTGAGCCACGGTGTCTGGTCTGAGCTTGCAGGTGATCACAGATGTGTCAGAAATAGGTACACCCTAGTGTTGGAATGTTTGGCCTTTTATTCTTCATCCCTGAATCATGGGACCCTTGCTTTACCTGATTCCATGAGGCTATTGATTAAGGCTGAACTCTGAATACAGTTGTGGCATTTAGGCAGAGAAGAGTTATTGCAGAAATATGCATCTGTGATAATGTCTCAGATCCCGCCTTGATGAATATGTGCTGTTTGTATGCCTTTCCTTGTTCAACTCTATTATGCAAGATTTCCCTACTCCCTCTTTCTTCTAGCTACTCTCTGAGTCCGTCCGACCATAGAAAACTGCAGTACTCTTTGCCAACCTTCCCTCTGATTCTTGCTGCTATTTTCAGATATGTGCTTAAAGCTGAAGCTCAAGCAAGAATCTGGAAATTTCAGGGATTGCAGGTTTCTTTGGTTACCACTACAGGAGCTGTGTTGAATTCAGTGTAAATTCAGTCAGGAGAGATTTCCACTGGAAAAGTGCACACTGATCTGTGAATAGACCTTTCTGAGGGTCAAATTTGGACCATGAGCCCTTCTATTCCCAGTAGCCAAGGAGAAATGGTTCCCATAAAGCATCCATTCGATGGCAAGATGTGAGGTTAGGGGACAAACTACAGGACTGGACCTTCGCCTCATTACCTATGTGCCTGTGTAAAGCACAACAAATTTCTCCTCTGGGGAAAATCCTTTACCTCACTGCACAAATGTGTGTTTTGGCTGACGGCCCAGGTTTTTGGGGTCAGTGTAGCTCTTCCGTCTCAGTGAAGATGATGATGGAAGGTCCCTTGGTAGAATAGTGTGGACTTGGATTTGTCTCTGATCAACGGAGGGTCTGCTTTTCAGCTGGTCTTAGTCCAAAAATTAACATCAGGAAGCACCTTCTTTGCTTTCTTTCATGTGCTTATAAAATAACTCTAAAGGGAGAGAAGTTTTTTTGTTCTTTGACTAATAGTCCAAAGTCATAGTTGGTACATCACTGCACTTTAGAGTCAACTTTATCTCTAACCCACTGCAGTTTTTGACAGACACACTTCCCAAATGACAGAGTTCACACTCTTTTTTTCTCTTTTTTTCTTGATGCATGATGTCAGATATTACCTGACCAGGAGCCCTGAAACTTTGGAAATCCAGTTTATTTGCCCGTAGCACTAGAGACCTGCTAATCAAATAAAAATGCAGATTAAGAAGGTACCTAATGAATATGATTAGAGGGAATCTCAATCTTCAAATTATTTTTCTCCTACCATATCAGATGCCTGAAATGAGAGTATTTCAAGTTAAATATTTTCTGTCCTTATGACCTCATGTGAAGCCTATTTCTGTTCACTGATGGAGACTCAGAAAAGCTTAAAGGCTAGGTAGATAAAATTTGTCAATATCTCAATAGCTATGTTGTAACCAGAAATTTTGAGAGTTCTCACACCCTTAAGGATGGGATAAGGGCATTCTTACTGGAATAAAGGTACAGGGTACAGAGAATGAGGGGAACTCGATTTAGAGTTTCTTTAAGCGGAGCCCCATGAGATAAGTGTAGACAGATATTTGACAACATCTGATGGATTCAGTGGGCAGCCTTTCCCAGGAGGATGACTTAGAGGCTGGTGCCCATGCCTCAGAAAGCCTCAGCAATGAATGTGATTCTTATGTGATTCTTAATCACCCTCCTTCAAGCTGAGGGACTTCTGTGATCTCTTATGTCCGTAAACAACCTCCCAAGTTCCCAGAAACCCAAAGAGTGATTGTAAAGGTCATCCATAATCACTGCTTTTCTCCTTGCTTCCAAGTCAGCCTCCTTCAGAGGCTTCTTGGGTCCTCCTTATCCATAGCTGCTCCACCCTCCCTCACTTCCCTGGTCACTCCTTCTGTTGTTGCCAAAGTTCTCACCTGTAAAGCAGGTTCTTCATGAAAGTCATAGAAGGTGTTTTTCAAATATTCTTTCAACAAATACATTGAGCTACTATGCACCATCAGTTATTCTATGTATTGGTGATTTAAGAAAAACAATCCAAAGAAGGAAAATGGTTTCCTGGGATTATATATCCTATAGAGTAGGAGATAAGTAGAATGAACAGGTAAATCAGTCAGCAAAAACATTCATCTATTATTATTTTCCGTGGGGAAAATTAGTATCTTGGTGTTAATGAGACACAGTTATATAAGTAATGATTTCTTTAAGAGGATTATATTTGAGCTGGGGCCATAATGACATGAAGATGTCTGCCATGGAAGATATTAGGAAAGTAAGCTACTGGAAATTGGAATGGCAAACGCAAAGCTCTAAGGCAGGAAAACATACACACACACACACACACACACACACACACACACACACACACACACACAACATACTTGGCATGTTAGAGAGATAAATAGTGGGTCATGGGGTTTATAGGTAAATAGTATAGTGTGACCAGAGATCATGTTACAGAGGCAGCACATGCTTGATTTCTTTTAGATTGTCTTAGAGGTGAGGAGTAAAACACTATCAGAAAAATTTAATTATGATAATAGCACCGTTTCAAAAATGCCCATTGCTCTCACATGCTGACTGAGTGACTGGTTGCCTGCTGGGGTAAAAGGTTTAGTGCCATGAATAGCTTCTGTTTATTCTGTTATAGGGTGTGTTGAGAGGCTATCAGGCTCAGAGAAATCAGGGCTGGTGACAGCCTGAAACTATGATAATCACTGTTCTCTCATCCCTATTGTAGACATATGAGGCCAAATTAGAAGGTAACTCATAGGACAGACTCTAAACAATGTATGGGGACAATAAAATGCATAACAGAGTCAATTTTGCCAAAACATGGCACTCTAACTTCTAAAGTATGAAGGTCTCAAGACTTGATATGACCCAAGGCCTTAAGGTCAAAACTCCCTAAGCAACCTAGCAATGACTCCCTCAAGAGTGATTAGTTAATGCTGTTCCCATAGGAGGGTGCCCGGGTCAGTACATGGCATCTTCTTGGTAAACTCACCCAGGCTGGGTGCTTTCAGTCACCTGCTGCCACCCCTAGCCTTATAATCCACCCCAGCTAATTTGATACTATGTCCTCCTCATTCTACATTTGCTCATCCTTCAGTTCTTGCAGATCTCACTCTTTTTCTTGGGTTTAGCCATTATCTCAGTTCCCCTGAATTAGCAACTATGTTTAGCCTTTGCAATTTTCAATTCATTCTGTATAGTATACATTAATCAGATTGCTTTTCCCCCAATCCTATTCTTTGAGTCATTTAAAGTTCTAAGAATATGTTGTTCACTTTTGCCCATAGCATAGTAATACCTTTATTTTTATATTGAAGAGCTTGCATGATCTGGTTCTTCCTAAAACTCCACCTATGTCTTTGTATCTCCTCTACTTCCAGGGAAACATTTTCATACAAGTCAGCAAGCTCAGCTTACAGGTTTTAGACTGTGAGCCTTTGTTAGTATCTTCCCTCCTCCATGAGATCTTGGTCATTCTTCCCCCAGAAATTCACATAATATCCTAACTCTAACTTTATATTAGTGCATGCCATGTTCAATCAGAAGGTAATGCACCATGATTTCATCTCTTAGCCTTAGCTCCCCAGTAAAACAGTGGAAACCTTCAGGAAGGAGCAGACTGTTGTTGGTTCACAGAGGTTTTTTATGGAAAGCTCCCAGCCATCTCTCAGTTCATGCTCTCATGTTCAATTCAATTTCACAGGACATATGACAAGTTAGTTGATTCAAAACACACATTAGAGTAACTGAAATAGTAAACCTAGCCTAGAACTTGGATCCCTACAAAATTTTGTTTTTTTAAAACTCAATTCTGACATATACCACAAGTCTACTTTGCTTTTTCTCAAGCACTACTTACCCTTCCTTCCTTTCCTTCTACAGTAATTCTTTGCCACACATCCCTGTAAGGCCCTACCCATTTAAGTAGCCTTTTCTCCACCCCAGAGAATTTCTTCCCCATCTTGGCATCCTCCCAGACCCTCTGGAATCTTCCCATAATGTCCACCTTCCTTTGATGAGTTCCCACACACTTCTCAAAGGAACTTTTTTTCCTTCCTGTAACTCTTCCCACCCCTCAGCCAATCAACTTTCTCTTCTTTAACACAAGAATAAAAGATGAAGAAGATAAAATAGTAATTTTTGGTGATTGAATAGAATGTACTTTATTAAAGAAAAACTTCTTTCAAGGCCAAACCCCAGTGCCCATGTAAGAAGGAGGATGTTGGGGATACAGAAGGGTACTGGCAAGCTGGACAGAGGACTCAGTGGTACTTGTGGGCCAGGGCATTGGCAACACCAGCTACCAGCTTCTGCCAGGAAGCCTGCACATCAGGGGTGAATTCCCTGCCGAAGTGAGAAGCCAGAACAACCACCAGCACGTTGCCCAGGAGCTGTTAAGTGAAAGACAAAATGACAGGCATGTTGAGTAGAAGTTTCCAAAAAGAATTGCATAAAAAAAATAGCTTCATAGTTACACTCCTTGTCAGTTCTGCCCTTGAACTACTACAATGGCTGTGCTTACCCAATAAACTCAGATAAGATAGTTCCTAAAGCCAATTTATTTTTATGAGTCCTCCATTTAACATTCGGCCTACATATATCCCCACCTTCTTTGCATTTCACCATTTGTATTTGAATCTCTTCCAACCTCTCTCTTTTACCAATTGTCTAATTCTTGTGATCATAGGATTTCAGAGCCACATGGGTTCTCAGAGGGACTGTAAACTCTCCAACCAATGCAGGGACAGACTTCCACTTTCTCACAGTGCTGACAGGTAATTTCATATACATCAGGGAAGTTGTATTTTTATTTGAGACAATCTGTCTAAAGATTTTCCCCCAAATCTCTTCCTAATCTTCTGTCATCAAGGACCACATAAAATAAGGCACTCTGCTTCCTTGAGACAGGACTTCATCTACCAAGAGCCTCACTGCTTTCCTCCTTGACGAAGCCTGCTACTCTCTGATGTTATTCTGTAGGATAAATACAACCAGTTTTGGCAAAAGTTCCTGAAAAGTTAAGCAAACTCAGGTTGCTAGTAGCCCTTTTTACTGTCACTAATCCTGAATCAAAGTGGTCTCAGTTATGCCCACTGAATTTTTTCCCTTTTAGCACTAAGTTGGAACCCTAATTTTTGAGATCTTTGTTAGTCTTTCCAACAAACAACTCAACTTCTATTATTAACCCAAAGCAGAAAGCAAAAACGAGCACATGAACATTTCCTGGACTCACCCTGAAGTTCTCAGGATCCACGTGAAGCTTGTCACAGTGCAGTTCACTCAGCTTAGCAAAGGTGTTCTTCAGGTTGTCCAAGTTCTTAATAGCATCTCCAAAGGAGGTCAGCACCTTCTTGCCATGGGATTTGACCTTGGGATTGCCCATTATAGCAGAGGAAGAGGAGAGATTGCCAAAATTGTCAAAGAACCTCTGGGTCCAGGGGTAGACGACCAGGAGCCTGTGGGATGGAATCAGAACAGGTGGAAAATCAGACAGTCTCAAGAATCTTGAGGAATTCCCTGGTCAATTTGTCAGGCTCATATTCACTGTCCTCTCCCATGCACTGAAACCTGATTCTTACCTGCCCAGGGCCTGGCCTCCAGCCTCCTCCACATCCACTTTGCTCCACAGGCTAGTGATGGCAGCCTTCTCCTCCCCAGAGAAATGCACCATGATGACAGGTCTGGGAGCGTACAGATGATCACAGAAGTGTCAGAAGCAGGTATGACCTGCTGCTGAACAGTGTGGCCTTTTATTCTTTACTGCTGAACTTCTGGCCCCTCGTTCCAATCCCAGTACTTTGAAGTCATTGGTCAAGGGTGAGCTGTGCCCCTCGGGGGTGGAGTCAGGTCAGTAAAGGGTCAGCAGTGAAGAATTACACTGAGTTTGTGATAATGTGTGTTAGTTTCTGAGACATCCTTCCTTTGTTGGCTCCTCCTCCATCCTCAGCACAGTTTTCCACTCATTTCCCCTTTTTGCCCTCTTCTGTCCCCATGTCATCCTCCAGGACAACACCCATCTTTCCCTTTCTCCTTCTCCAAGAAAGACCCATAAGGAGGAACTAAGCCCAAGATAGGGAAAGAGTTCCAGTCAAAACAAAACAGATTGAATATTTGGGTTAAGGATGGTGACAAGGAGAAGAAGAGGGTCAAGGAAAAGAATACAGTTGTTGGCACAGAATCTCAGCCAGTTCTAGCTCTCCTGAGGAGCAGGTTATAACCACGCCTCTAGATCTTAGCTTTCCAAGGGAGACAAAACACATACACGAGAGAAGGCAAGTAGTGATTCTACAGCCTCTTACTATGCTGATGGACAGTGACTGTAATGGGGTTTGTGGGGGGGACTTGGTGATGGGGGGAGTCTACCAAACATAATGTTCCTCATGTAATTGTAGATTAATGATACCAAAATAAAAAAATAATAAACACACGCAAAAATTTAAAACAAACAAACAACAAAAAAGAACACATACACGGTTACTTCAGGAAGCTGAATAGAGTAACAAGAGATTCAGAAAAGGACTAAGATCTCAATCCTAAAGTATGGTGCCCAAGGTTGAGTTCATATAGAGGAGAGACAGAATAAGTTCACATCCTGTGCTTCCAGAAAACCCTCTTCCTGTCCATTTCTCTGTGACTAGAGGGGAAACGTGCTACCTGAGGGAGAGTGCCCTGAGCCCTCTTCTTTCCTTTTGGTACCTCTTAATCCCCTTAATCTGTTTTGCCCACCTCCCTACCTCCCTCTCCTTGGCAACCACCAGTTTGTTCTCTGCATTTATGAGTTTTTTCTGCTTTTTGTTTGTTTGTTGTTGTTCTATTCTTTGATTGTTTGATTACTCATTTCTTTTAGATTTTGGATTCCACATGCAAATGAAACCATGCAGTATTTGCCTTTTTCTGTCTGGCTTAGTCTACTTAGCATAATACCTCCAGGTCCATCCATGTTGTTGTAATTGGCAGGATTTCACTATTTTTTATGGCTGAGTAATATTCCACTGTGTTTACATGTCACATTTTCTTTATATTCTCATCGGCTGATGGACACTTAATTTGCTTCCCTGAGTTCTATTCTTGATTTTCTGACCCACTTATACTTCTTTAACACCAGTAAAACAGCTGAGGAATATGGAATTATTTTAAATTAAGACTTGTGATCAAATTGAGGAATACATAAATCAGGCTAGGAATTGGAATATGTTCAATGTTTGCTATAGCCACAGGAACCAGAGGCTTAAAGTCCTCTAATGCCCCTGTTTTGTTGTAATTTTGGTTTTCTTTTATTTTGATATCCCTGCTGTCTTTGGGCTTCCCTAAAAACTCATCATGAAGCAGAGTCTGCACCTCCCAAGGTTTCAGTTGTTATCCACTGTTATTATACTGGAGCCCAGTTGATATGGTGGTAAGGAAAGGCAGAGGAGAAGCATTTCATAACTGTATAACTACATCTCAGTCTTTAGTGGATCAGTGTTCCTGGCTACAGTGTTTCTTAGGTTTTTCCCCCTTAAAAAACAAAAACTGGAAAGACTCCCTGTATTTGACTATATAGCCTAGGATGACAAGATTCTAGGCTGAGAGAGGAGATATTTAGTCACTGAATAGAAGACCAATTAATGGACAAGAACTATCTGGTTACTCAGAGAAAAATATTCCTTAGGTAATAAGAGTTTTTTATTCAATAGCGATAAATCTGTAGGTTTTCAGGGAAAATTTTCTGTAAATCTACAGTATGAGGACAGGGGCACTTCCCTTACACCTGGGGTGTGAGGCTCACATATGGCCAAAGCCTGGGGAATAAGAGCCAAGCCTTTCATGACCAAGAGTTTGGGATAGAAAGAAAACCAAGAGCCTGTCTCCCTGAATCAGACACTGAGTATGTCCCATTCTCTTCCAATTCAGAGTGTGGACACCTCTCTTCTGTTAGATCGAGCGTATGGGGCTGGTGTGCTCTTCCTCCCTCAAACCCATGGCAGGCCCATATCACCTCATCCAGCCATGGCCTTTGGAAACAGAGCTGGCTTGCCTCCAGGGATGAGGCTTATGAATTCTCATTCTGAAGTCAGCTAGACTGAATGTAGTCTTATTATTTCCTAGGTGCTTGCTGGTTCAAGCTAAATTATCTCAGATGCTCATTTTGAGGGGGGTTTTTTTTCCTATAAAATACCATGATTACTGTTTACCTTTCCCGGAGTAAAAAAAAAAAAAGAAAAAAACCTAAGTTTAAAGAGATAAATGATGTGGTTACCCAGGATAAAACAAATAGATCAAATGGTCAGAAAAAAGTAAAACAGAAGGAGTATCCATTTATTACGAAAAATTTAAATCAATTTAAAAAAACACATTATGGGTTAAGGTCTTTAAATAAAAAAGAGTTAAGTTTGATAAAGATTAATTCCTGCCTCTCAGGGTGTCCTGCAGCATTTGTACTTTTTTAAGATCTGCGTAGTATTTTAAGAAATGTAAGATGCCTCTTTTCAGCAGGGAAAAATTAAACAGTTTCTTAAATCTTGCTAGCTAATTTATGACATTAATTTATATACTAATCCTATGAGTCAAATATTGTATTATCTTTAGGTGCTATTAGTATGGAAAACCATATAAATTATACTGTTGGTAGGTTAATTAGGTCTTGGCCCCATGGCATGTTTTTCATACTACTACCTGAGAAATATTACTTCAAAAATTATTTTTCACCATAAATAAGTTATTTTATTAATTTTAAAATTGAGAAATTATAGAGAGTGTTTATAAACTGCTAAAGTACAGAAAGCTGCTTAGGATGCTTGATTAGAGAGGCCATCAGTTAGTCTGCTTCTTATAGACCTCAATTTATATTCTCATAACAGAAAGAGGTGGGATCAAAGCTTCTACCAGGTATTTTACTAACTAGAATAATTAGGGACCACAGGGAGCAGGAAATTCTTGTGGCTGCCATGAGGGAAGCCGAAGAACATGTTCTCGTAGGACTGCAAAGACTGAGAAAATAGACCACAGCTGGTGGTTCTGAACACCGTGCCTCCGCATCCCATCTCACAAAGGCTGTAGGTGAGTCCAAACCTCCAGAGCTGGGTCTCATTCTCAGTGACTTCTTCCAGCTAGTGGCTTAAAGCATGAATGTCAGTGGTTTAATTGACCTCTGGGACTACTATGCTTAAAGCATAGCCAGAGATAAGAGTAAATGTTAATTAGACAGAGGAATCTCTACTGGGAAGAGGAAATGGAAAGCCAGAACTAGCCTGTTATTGTACAGTTTTCTACATGTTGGACCTCGAAGGTTAAAGCTTGAATCTGGCAGCATAGAAAAGTCATCAATTTCCCAATTTTTTCCCTGACATATAGCTTTACTTTCTTACTTTCCTTCATACTTTTTTGTAGGAAGTAAAGTTGCCTTCATTTATTTTCATGATTTATTTTTAAAAATAGAAAATTCCTATTTTTTATGTATATTTAATGTCATCTATAAACTATGGACAACATAGATAAACATTATTTTGGAATAGTCTGAAGGAATGGCACTATTATTAGAGCCAGTGCTTTCTTATCTTTCTCTTCTTCGGTTTGCTTCACCATCATAAGTGTGGTGCATGTCTCACACCTCTTATCCAAGATCTAAGTCAAGTAGTAATTCATGAACTTTGTTCAAATACAGTACCTCTGAAGCATACACAAACTCAGTATTTCAATTTCTTCTTGGAGTTCATTCAGATGAGAACTTTGTATCCAGAAATGATGGAAAAGATCCATTTCTATGCTAAGTTTCCATCTCTGCTGCTAGAAGATTGGGAAGTCCTTTTCTTGGCAGCTTTTGAATTCTAAAAAAGAAGTTAATGACTTTTTGCCCCTTAGGAGTGCTACCTTCAGTACTTTGGGCATTCAGTATTGGAGCCATAGCATGTTTCCTGAATAAAAATATTGCATCTCTTTGAAAAAAGGATAAATTTTAAGGTTGGTAATTAATTAGGGCTTAAATGGAAGTCATAATTATTTTAATTAGACCCCATCCATTAATAACCTCATCAGTCATGAGGAATTATGAGGCACGAGAACCCTTTGCTTTGTTTGACCTTATGGGGGCAGTTAAAGACTGTTTCTTTCCAGAACCCCTTTTAGCCCTTGCTAATTCTAAACCAAATCCCCACAACCCCTCTTACTGAGTCTGAGGCATCTGCAAGGGAAAGGAACACCTCTTAGGTTCCTAAACCAACAATGGGCTGATGGAGCAATTCTCTGTGCTCTAGCCTCCTTCAGGCCCTGAGGTCACCAGTCTTTTCCTGCACTTGTTTGGTTTCCTGGCTTTTATTTTTGCTTTTGTTTTTGTTTTCTTATTCTCTTTCTCCTCCTCTTCCCATCCCCCTCTTCCTCCTTAGTCTTTGGGTTTGTTTATTCTTGTGTTTTCTGGGGTTTAGGGAGCATTTATTTTATTTGGATTTTAATCAACAAAGGTAGAAAGATCCAGTGTTTTTTACTCCTTCTGGGGACTTGGGCTGCTGATAGCTGGGTGGGGTCAGTAACTGTGGGCATAGATAAGGGCTCAGGACTACACTGTGGCAAAGGAGATGGTGAGATCCAGAGGGCTTCTCTTACTGCCTTCAAAGACCCTGTCCTTACTTCCTACACAAGTAGATAAATGGAAGAGATTATGAGTTAGTGCTTGAGGGTCCTGCATGGTTAACTGCTCAGGAATGCCTTATAAATATCTTCTGTGTTATATATACACACAAATATACATAAATATTAATATATATTATATGTTAATATACCATTATATATATATAATATAAATATGTATTTAAAATATTATAAAATATGTATGTACATATATTTGCAAATATGTGAGTATTGTCAAAATATGAAGGTTACAAGGACTAGATAATGTGCAAGGCCTAGGAAGCCAGAGGAATCAATTGCATTCTTTAACTTCAATTGAGCTTAAAAATAAATTCAGTGATTAAAAAGAGAGATTCAAAGTTGCCTGCAAGAGACAGACTAACTTCCAGGCCAGAAGCTCTTAACTATAATCATATGGAATGTTCTTATGTATAAAGAAAAGTGCGTTCATCACGAGACTGGACCAACAAGGAAAGTATGGAAACAGGCAAGTCTCTCTGTTGGCTCAGTGCCTAGGGATGTTTTGAACCTCGTATAACATTTATGTCCAGGCCGACTTCCCATGAAGATGGATGAATAAACCATATCCGACCCCACTGACAAGATGATTGCTTAGCATGATTACATCTGGCTATTTGCCTTCACACAAATTGTTTTTTCTGCTTTACCTGCCTGATATGAGAAAAGAATTTATTTTTCACAAAGACATGAGTATTCTAGTTATAAATCTAAATGTAAATTAATAAAAAGTACCCTGGATTCTATTTGAGTCTTGTGTGCCATTTATTTTGGCCACAATGAGCCTTCAAAAGCCAATCTCAACTTACCAAACAAAGGGGCCACATCCTGGAACTCAATAATTTGATCAAGGACCTGCCTGCTGGGGTCTGTCTCCCTCTAGCTGGCCTTACCACTTCCAGCATCATTCCACTCATTTATTTGTTTTTAAGTAACATCACTAAATCTTCTCTCTGTGCTCCTAACAGAACCAAGTAGACTGACACGAAGTCACGAATTCACCAAAAAATACCACAAGCTGTGCTAAGTATGCGCCAGGGCCTGTAATGGGCCCTAGGCATCCAGAGCCAACCAGGCTCCAGACCTCTAGAAGTTCAAAGGAGGAAATGAATCAAATACTCCTCTCAAAATTCCTCATGGGTCAGCTGGACTAATCTGCCTCTCTTTTTATGTTTTTTTTTTTCCCTCCAATTCTTCAGGTCATTTCTCTTTCTGAAACGAGAATTTCAGAACTTGCCACCATTACCTCCCGCAGCAGCCTACTTCAGCGTCAGTCTCTGGAGGCCCTCTCTGATCCCTTAACCTCCTGGGGATTCTTCCCACAGGCCCCATGTCACAGTTTCCATCCCTTTGTAGTCCTGACAGTTACCAACACATGGGAATCCTGCTGGCCCTCTTCAAGGAGTGGTTCTTTCTTTCAGGCTTGGTTGGAGTTGTCTACATTTCCCCATAAAAGTGGCTGCATCAAGACTGGCCTGAAATGTTTCCTTAACTGAAGCCTTAGGTGGTATGCCCGGCCAGATCTGACCCACTCAGAGGCACCAACTCGGTGCCTCTCAGAACACAGGCCCTTTGTCACCTAGATGTCTATGGGTATCCTAAACGGTAAATAATTATTTCTATTGTCTCTGTTTCATGTATGTCTTTCATACCCATATTTCAGTTCATGTCTACAGGAATCTGTGCAAAGTAGATGTTCAGTCTCTGGTATCTTAGAAAGGTGAGAACTGGAAAAATTCTTCAGCCATCCAGACCTGCCATATCTTTATATACAGGAGAAAATTAAGGTTCTGCATGGATCACATGGTACATGAGAAAGGGTCAGGAACCTCACTAGCAAAGGTCCTATCTTCAAATTTCTCTGATAAAATTAGATTATGATTGTACTTTATGAATTAAAAATCCATACACGGGTCCTGACAAGGAAGGCTTTTTTCTCCTTGTAGGTATGAAAGACGACCTGCAAGCTGTTTGATGAAATATGATTCATCATCCTATGCCATCTATTGGGACAACCAGAAATAATCTTAAATCAGAAGGGAATATATTCTAACATATGTCACATTCTGTCTCCTAGATCCCTTTTCTTCATGCTGCTGACTGGGGTGGAGTTTCAGTCAAGCAGTCAACTTCTCTTTTTCTTGCCATCTGCCCTGTAAGCCTCCTGCTGGGGACCCAGATAGCAGTCATCATTCAAGGCTGAAAACATCTGGCCACACGCCCTAAGTCTCAGCATGACTCAGCATGATTCAGCATGGCTGACCTAGGAGGCTACACAGACCAAGAAGATAGGGAGCAGGGCATTGCCGCAGACTGGAACCCTGGCAGAAATGTCTATGCTTGGACTATGGGAAGGCAGCAATGGAAACTTACACAAAAATGGAATAGGAATTTTGGAAAATTGAAGCTTATTTAGTCAGAGACAAAGAGGTTGGGGGGAATAGAGAGGTCTAGGCCTGTAGAAAGTACAATCATCCAGGAAATGTTTTTGGAGTATGTGCTAGACACTAATTTGAGTACTTGAATCATAAATAAGAATAAGACATGCATCTTGCCTTCCAGAAGGTCTAGTCAAAAGTAATAGTTAAGTATAATAAATATTATAATATTCTCCATTCTTAATAGAGTTATATATGAGAAGAGCAAAATCATGCTTCTTTAGGACTGGGTTCTTTTATAGGGAATAAGAAATGGACCAAAAGATTTTACAGAATTAGGGAAATGTAAGCTGGGTCTTGAGACATGAAAATGGAATTTTCATGATGGAGAATACTCCATTCAGGACAAGGTATATGAAAATAGCTAAAATACAATGACACAAAGAGACTTGGCCTTAGAGAGGATCACTGCTGGTGCAGGTCAGAGAGGACCTCATCACTCATTACAATAAGCCCTCCCTTCCTCCTCTCTTCTACATCAGAGGTTTCATAAGCCTATGAGGGTCAGGCAAGTCACATAAAGGAATAGGGTGTCAGGTAGAATCTGCAATGAATACAAGTCCACCCCTAATAAGACAGTCAGTGCTTTAGCCAAATGTTACCAAGAGGGTTTAGAAAAGACTTAAAGACACCAACACCACCTCCTGCCATTACACTTTGGACAAGTTGTTTAATGCCTCCATGTCTTTGACATATAGGATGCTAATATGACTTAGCCTATGGGGCTGTTATGAGGATTGATTGAAATTACTGCATAAAGAGATAGTGACACAGTATATGCTCACTAAATGATATCTTTTGTTATAATAAGTATATACCTATAACTGTTAGGATCACATCTCACTTTCAAAGGGTGATTGGAAGTGCAGATGTTTTGAGGCATTTCTCTTTTTGCTTTTTTAATGAAAATTGTGTATATTTAAGGTGTACAATGTGATGATTTGATATACTTACACGTTGTGAAAAGATCCTACAGTCGAGCTAATTAACAATTCTTTTCCTCAGAGTTACCATTGTATGTGTGTGCTGAGAGGCCCTGCTAGTTGTCAGCGTTCAATACTGTATCACTACCTGCAGGCATCATGCTGTCCATTAAATCTCCAAACTCATCCAACCTAACTATAACTTTGTGCCCTTTGACCATGTCCCTATTTCCTCCACTTCCACACTCCTGGTACATTATTATATTATACAATATGTACACTCCTGGTACATATTATACAACATTCTATTCTCTGCTTCTATGAGTTCAATTCTTTATTTTAGATTCCAGATGTAAGATCTTTCAGTTCTTTTTGTTCCTTTCTGTGTCTGGCATTTCTTGATTTTAAATATTGGCAGCAGATTCAGCTCATTTTGAAACACTCGTCAAACCTCCCAAAACAATCCTATGGGAGGCATGTGGACAATCGGCCATCATGTCATGACTTCTGGTCTACCTGTCTCTCCCTGACTCTCCCGTTCACCTGTTCCCTTTTCTTAATATAGCATCCTTCTCAATAGTCTTCCTTTGTAAGTGAGTGTCTCCACAGACAATGTAAGACCTTAAAATCTGGCTCAGAACAAAAAGCATTGAGAGCTGATATTTGAGAGAGGAAGGAGGAGAGCTCAGCCCAACTCACATGATTTAGGAACTTTTAAAGAGTTGAGGCTGGTTCTTCCATTCTGCTTGCACACAAGACAGACAGTCAGTGGAAAGCCCGAAATGACTCTGGAGTTAACTATATGTTTAGTTACTTATATGTTAACTAAAGAGCAGGGTCTTGCCATGGTAACGTTTACAGGCACTGAAGGAAAGTGCAGGGTGCTAGCAGGCTTTCTTCTCATTTTTTGTATTCCTAACTCATCACCGCAGCACCACCCCCTAGCATGGCTTAGTGTCTTCAACGCTTAGCACTAGTTAGAATGTCACAGAGACTTAAATGTGTGGGGGCAGTGAGGTTCCATGTTACTGTAGGGTAAAGAGAGGAGACAGCTTAGGCCTGAGGAGCAGCTGAAGAACATAATACCCATTCTCTTCCTTAACCAAACTTGCAGCGTGGCCAAGGAGTCAAGGGGTCATCTGGGCAGGAATGGGACTCCAGTGTTCTCAAGGACCTACCTACATAACCTATAAACTGTCGACCTCTGCAACCCAAGCTGGAGCCTCTTTTTATTCTGAACTTGTTTCCAAATGTTTATTTACTTCTTTCTGTCAAAGTTTCCTAAAGAGAGACAGCCATGTTAAGGAAATGTGGTCTGCAGCTGTGGCCTGAGCCCTGCTCTCCAATCTCCAAGATGAGGAAGCAGGGAGTAGGGTTCAGGGGCACCTGCTCCCATTTCTTGGCTCCCCAGTGGATGTCTGCGATGGTGTTTTCATGTGGAATGAGCAGTCTTCAGCAGCAGCAGACCTGGGCCTACGTCCTGGCCTCACTGTGTACCAGCTCTGTGAGCTTAGGCAGGCTGTGTCACCTCCCTGACCATCAAGTCCCCACACCTACAGAAAGGCAGTGCAATGTAGGCAGTAGGAGAGCCCAGAACCTGGGTTCAAATCACAGATTGGCTACTTATTAGCTATGTGCCTTCAAGAAATTTTCTTACATTTTCTGTGCCTTGGTGTCCCCATCGGTAAGAGACATTAACCCAATTCCGAGTATTGGTATGATAAAAACTAAATTGATTCATCTAATGAACGTTTATGTTCATTTTATCTTAAGTAAGGGGGGAAAATTAGAATGTTTGGTATCTTGATCTGGGTGATGGTTACATGAATGTGTACACACATCAAAATTCATCAACCTGTACTATGGTTGTGCATTTTATTGCACGTACCTCAATTTATGAGACTGACGCGCTACCTACTGCGCTAATGAGGCATCTAACGTATCTCAATTTAAAGTGTTTAATGTTAATAAATAAATAATATATTAGTATGTATTAAATCCTTAAGAAATATTACTTATCATTAGCATGAATTATAATTTGTTCAATAATATATACTTCACAGAACTATAATATTAAATGAGACTATTTAAGTACCTTAGAATGGCACCTGACATATAGAAGGATTTCAGTAAGTATTGATTCCCATCCCCTTTTCATTTTCCTATTGTCTGAATCTCCTCTGTTTCTTCAAGTGTCTCTCCTGTGACCTCTAGGCCCTTAAGCATCTTGTTCTCTCTCTGGGAGATTCTTAGTGGACCCCTTCTGCTTTAGAATCCTGGGTAGTACATGCTTCTGGTGCAGTGGGATTTTCTTAAACTATGAAGTTGCTCTCCACTGTCTTCATCTGTGCCCTATGGCTTCAGGTACTTGAGCCCTTGAAGCTGGGCTCTGGACTTTGAGCACTGTACCTTGGGAGATGGCCTTGCTGGAGCAGGGGGAGGCTTCTGTTGTGCAGTATCTCAGGCCACAGTTAAATTAATTATTGGGCTTTGAGACTGTCTCTACATCTTTAAGTGTAGTGTTATTTTCTAGAACTTACCTGCTGCTTTGAGACATCTGATCCCTAGGAAGCCCATAGCTCTGGCTTGAATTGCTATGCATTGGTTACTGGTCCAGACACTATGCATCTCTTTTGATCCTAATGGCCTTATGTAATAGAATTATTACTCTTATTTTAAAAGTGTCACGATTGAGATCAGAAGATTTGAGGTATTTCCCCCAGCTGAGGACATGGGGAGTCCCATGTGGTAGTAGAATGTGAAATGCTACTAGGCTGTGCCTCCCTGTCCTTTCCCATGCTCACCCCTGAATTCACAGCCTATCTCCCCTGAGACTCGTGGGCTCCACCCAGAGCCACCAACCTGACCTGACCACCTATCTGAGCCCACAGATCCATAGCCCTGCTGGTCCCTGATAGCTGGCAGCTAGCCCTGGCCCTGCCCTCACTGTGACCTCTGATAGACACATCTTGCACACTGTGGGGACCTCCAGTTTGCTGAGTCAAAGTTCTCTAAACCCGAGCCCTGAGAGACTCCTGCTGCCATAATTAAGTTACCATCATCAACTTCTGCATTCCTGCCTCCTTTATCCATTATCCATAGCCCAGTTCCCCTGCTTTCCTAGGCCATTCACCTAAGGTGCCTCAACAGTGCAGTACATTCAGATCCGAGGACTGGCATTGCCTCTTCCATGTCTGACCTTAGGTAAATGCCTTTACTCCTCTGAGCTCAGTCTTGACATCTAAAGACAGGATTAATAGTTCTACCTCCCTTACAGAGTTACTATGTGGAGGGAAGGAAGTAGGGCACATTGTCTGTAAAGCAGCCTAACTGATTAGACCTGAGAATATAAGAGTTCTCAGGAACCAGATTTTTATCATCCATTAATCCCTCTTCCCCTGCAGCCCTCCTGCTTACTCTCTGGCTCCTCGGGCCTCTGTATTCTCTTACTTGTGCCGATTCCTCTCATTACGCACAGTGATTCTGGTAATTAGAGTGGCATCTGGGGATAAGCTATTACAAATGAGGTATTCCTTGAAGCCATATTCACCAAATGGATCACCAGCAAGGCTCAGGGAGGGGAAGGAGGGTCCAGGTCAACGGCAGGAGCCACTGGGCAGCGGGAGTCGGGGCCTCTGGGAGCTGAGAGTAGGAACTGAGGGCCAGCTCTGGAGGCTAGGAGTGTGTCCTCAGAGGGAACCCCTTCCACCAGCAGGAGCACAGACTGTGGAGGAACAGTTTCTGGATGGAGGTGAGGAGATTCCAGACAGGAGAGACTGAAGAGAGGGACTCTGGTGGTTTAGGGCAGGTGGCTTCCAGTCCCATGAAGGAGACCTGCCCAGTGTAGGAACTGGGTCTCTCTCCTCTTCATGTCCTGTAGGGATCCTGGTTTTGGCCAGCCTCCACAAAGCCCTAATTCCCAACTGCTGGATCCTGAGTGGGAAGGGAACAAGGTGGGTTTTCACTTCACTCAGAACCCTTTCCGGCTCTTCTTCCCCATGTGCCTCAACTCATCTCCTTGACAATTTGAGTCTTCCAGTCAAGAAGCATAGGGAAAGCTGACTGTCATCACTATGAATATGATGGGGGAGCAAAGAATAAATGCAATGGCATTGGCCTTTCCAGAGCTTTCCAAGTGTAGGAATTCACCAAGACCATATTCTGCTAGTTAGGAATCCTCTGACACATCTCTGTCATTATCAGGCAACCATGGGTGAAACACTTTCTATCATAGGAAGCAGCTTATGGCTTTACTACTGAGCTCTTGTTTTTGTTAGACAACTTAATATTTGCAAAGTTCTTACATAATGAAAATGCTTTAAGCCTTTATCACACAGTATAACTCAAATCCCTGTTCCAGAAGATAATTTTTCCATATTGGTGCATTCATATACTTGTTAAACACAAATTGCACATTGTAACAAGTGCTGGAGACATAACAGCAAACCAGAAAGGCAAAGTCCTCGAATTTACAAAACCAGCCATTTAACTGAAGCCATAACCACCCCCATATGTGGTCATAACCATCCCCACTTCTCCACCTGATGTATCTTCCCTGACCTCAGAGAAATAAGTTAAATGATGTAAGTTATGCGAAGTACTTACCACGGTACCTGGCACATAAGTAAGCCTTTAATAAGTGTCAGTTATTTTTACTATTACTGTTATAAATGAACTGATGTAAAGTTCAGAATAATATAGTTTTTGGCTGTAGCAAGAATAATGGCAGTTAGATAATAAAATAGCAAACATTTTTAGAGTGCTTATCATGTATGAGATACTACTTAAACTCTTGGCGTATGTTAACTCAGTTACTGTCACAACGATCTTATGGGACAGTTAAAACCCCATTTTAAAGCTGTGAGAACTGAGTAATACAGCTAGTAAGAGGTCCTGAGTTGCCAGCTCAGGCAGTCTGGCTCCAGAGTCCATGCTCTTAACTACTGCTCTCCACTACTAAAACTTGCAGTAAAGGGTTTGGATCTCTGAAATGTGGGGATGGCTATTTGGGGAGGGTGTCCAGTTCTTTCTTAGAGGTGTGTGGATGCAGAAGGCAGGGGGCATCCTTTCCTGACCCCACTTGAGGTGGCACACACACATCAAGAGCCCAGTGGTCTGGCTAAAGAAGGGAATGTCACTGTCGGCCAAGAAGACCTGGGGACATCCTGGTGGCTGGGGAGGATTGGGTCCAGTGACCTGTCCAGTTCAGGAGTTCAGGGAGCTCACGAATTTCAACAGCAGAAATTCAGCATCAGAAGAAGGGCCATGTATTTTAGCCTGATGTTTAGAGACTGGGGACTTCCTCAGCAGGATTTAGTGTGTCATGGAGATGCCCTGGCTGGGACTCAGAGCCCAGACGTGCTGTCCGGTGCCCTCGCAGTTAGCTTCTTCACCTCAGACCATGCTGGTTCTGAAGGAACAAATAGATGGAGCCTAAAATATCTTAGGTAGTTTCTGTGCCATAGCCAGGGCTGGGAAGGCTCCTGGTTATTTCTTTAAAAATAAATATTGTATTTAAATACATAAACAAGCAAAGCCTGCTCAGAGGCTGGGAGGGAAGGGCTGCCCTCCTGGTTCCTGGTCCTATAGATAGTGCTATCAGAGCCCTGCCAGGGCCCCCTCCCACGGCTGGGCCTTGGAGCGAGTCCGCCCAGCACAGGGGCAGGACAAGCTGTATCATTCTGACCTGGATGCTGAGTGAGAGGGCTCATAGCCCATATGCTCAGGCTGTGACTGTTCTCCCCCTAAAAAAAGAAACAACCTTCAGGGTCTATGTATACCCTGCGTCCCCTTTTATGTGCCTGAGTACCAAAGAGCTCTCTGCTCTAAAAGTGATAACATGGTCATTGTACTATTTGCCATCCCATCCCAACCCTCATCTTGCCCCACACATCAATAATGGACAATAACCCCTTCCCAGGTCTGCAGGCTTGTCTCTGCATAGTAGTCAAGGAAAAAATGAGAAATGCTTTCAATTTCTCTGATTTCTCTTGCTTCAGTGGCTAAGTGGGAAAAAAATGTGTGTGTGTCTGTGTGTGTGTGTGTGTTTATAACTTGACGAGATTTAATTTCACTATCTCCTTGTGTTTGTGTAAATTCATCTAAATAAATTCATCTAACTTTTAATTGTTATTGTCTGTCTGGGAAAGTCACACTATGGCTAATAAAAGAGTAGGCCATCACGAGTTTAGAAGATGAAAGCTATCATCTCTAGGCCTCAGATACTTTTATCAATAATATAAATATTATAAACTAACCAAATAATAATGTTGCAGCTAGTCCTGTGCCTGACACATGGCAGAAAATCAAGAAAAGGAATGGCAGAATATTTAAATGGCTAATGCCTGGCCCTGCCTGAGGGATAGCAGACAGCGGACGGTGCATAGTTAGTGCTGCAGAGGGCTGGGATAGGTCAGAATTTAATTTGTTATAACCCAAAAGAGCTTAAATCAAAAGCAGGAGCTTCAGTCTTTCCATCAGAGGGACTGGGTTGAGAGTGTGGTCAGAGACCCTGTAGATCCTGTGTAGCTGTCCTAGAAATCCCCGCAAAGAACTAGTTGTCCCCAAAGGGCAGTACCTTGAGGTAAACACTGCCTCCAGAACAAGGACGTTCTCCTACAGAAGCACAGGCAGGTCCTTACCCTGCTCCCTGACTCTCAGAGAAGCTCCCCCCTGTCCACCCTCAGGGTTAGTGAAGATCTGAGAATTCCAAGGCTGTGCCTGTCTTTAGGAACTGAAATACTTTTCTCCTTTCCCCACTAGTTCACTGTCTACTTCCGAGGCTTGTTGCAGAAGGAATGGGCCTGGAAAGTTCTGAGGAGCTGGGATCTCAGATTCTGGGAGAAGATATTAGTGTTCATTCCCTATTAACATGTTCCTTTTTTAGTCCAGTCACCTACAAAGCATGAGTTGTGGGTTAGAAATTGTTTTTCAAATTTTTTTTTACTGCTTTTGACATCAGAAGGATCTAACCTAGGTATTGATGAATTAAAAGGCCAAGTATCTCAGATCTGGGACAGATGCATTTTAAACAGGGTAGGAGACAATCCAGAAGAGAAGCATTTACTTCATCTGTCCATTCATGTAACCCACCCACCCTCCCTCCCTTCCTTCCTTCCTTCCTTCCTTCCTTCCTTCCTTCCTTCCTTCCTTCCTTCCTTCCTTCCTTCCTTCCTTCCTTCCTTCCTTTCTTCTTTCCCTCCTTCCCATACCACAAAACGCTTTGAGTGTAGTACAGAATGTAAAGTGCTCAGGGCTGCCTGTGGGTTGGGGAGCGACAGGATTTGTTGGAGGTGGAACGCAGAGGAAATACAACTCTGTTGCCCCCATGTGGCCCTAAGACGACCCAGCAAGTGTCTGTCAACTGCTTAGCTTAATTTTGAGACTGTTTTGGGGGAGTAGACCCTGCCCTCTTTGTATTTCAATATCCTTTTATTAACCAGAGAATAATAACTTTTAAAAAAGAAGTACAGTGTCATGTGTAGGAGGGTGGTATCTAGAATCAGGCAAACTGAAGTTTGAGTTCAGTCTTTGGATCATACATATTGGGCAATTTAATTAACCTCTAAGAATATGGAGCTCTCCACGATGAAATTGGGATAACTGTGTCTGCCTTCTAGCATTTAAATTAGACCTTAATGGTCTCATGGATCAATGTACTTATTACAATGTCCAACATAAAGTAAGAACCCTATAAATTTTACCTTTTAATATTTTAAGCACCTTCTGCATGTCAGTTACTGAACTGAGTTTTACATGCAGTATCTTGCTTAATCATTAACACACTATGCAACAAGTATTCATCTACCTTTTCCAAGTGAGTTAAGTATAACTCAGAATAAGTAAACAAACGTCCAAATTTTATATAGCTACAATGTAATCTTATTTATATTCTAGAACAATAGAAGTGCATATAAACTAAAAATTGAAAGGTCCCTGCAGCCCCACTTCCTAACCTCATCCTCTAAAACCAGCCTTAGCTGTCTGGTGTGAATACCCCAGGATTTTGATACATGGGACTGTGGTGAAGAGGGAGGGAGGGAGGAAGGGAGGAAAGGAAAGAGGGCAGAGAGGTAGAGAAAGAGATTAATATCTGTTTGTCTTTTGAAAAAGCTCTTTCCATTACATTAAATTGAAGGTAAGATGATCCTTTCTGCAGTCCTGAGATAAATAAAGAGTAATACCTAAAATCACTTTGAAAGTCTGTGGCATTTTGACAATCCACAGTGATGTTGTACTGGACTTCACTTTACTGTTAGAAATTGGTAACAAAGTGTAGACATTTTCTCAGGAGGCATAACTTGGTAAAAGAGAATCTAGGAGGGGTCCCAGATGCCCTGTCTCTGTAAGGTGGGGGCATCTGCCTTCAACCAAGAGACCCTGCAACACTTCCCTCAGGTGGGGCCCATCCACCCTGACCTTGACCCACAGGCATGAGCTTCCCTCTAGTGGTCATAGCGATGGCTGCTGCCTACTTTCCCTAAGAGTTTTCCCGAGGAACATAATATGCTGCTAAAGAGGAAAACGTAAGATTGCAATTGAAATCATGCATTTGTTATTTGTATTACACTGGCATCCTCAGTCTCTCATGGTGTTCACTTAGCTATACTAAGTGTTGGCCAACAGGCTATGAGACATTGAATCAAAGAAGGTGGTAACCCCATGCACACTGTCTAAGCTGAAATGCCCACAACAGAGTGTACTAGAAAGTTTCCAGATATTCTCCACACAGAATAAAATGACTGAACATTTTTCCATGTCAGTGCACAGGAAACAATAATGGACAATGGGCCCCATATTATGGTGAGTAATGCTAACATAAACTCATACCGATTATTAGTCTAGACATAAGCACAGACTACAGGGATCATATCAAGATGGAGGCAAGAGGAATAAGAGACAGCGGGAGCAAGAGACAAAAAGCCATTTGATAAAGAATAGTAGAAAAAGACAAACAGGATATGATAACAAATTATTGTGATGTCAGCAGTGCAGATAACTCTGTTAATGATGAGGCATAAATAGGTGGTATCAGATATTCACGTGGTAGTCAAAGGATTTGGCACCTGTATAGATGATTTCATACAGGATGATCTAAGGAGGAAGCATAACTGGACATACACATAAAAGCTGAGCTCAGGCATTTGAAACACAGGATCCCATGTCTGTGGAAAGAATGATGAAAGTAAAAACCAGATCCATTTGAGTCAACTTGGAGAGGAGCATGGATTCATCAACGAAGGGTTCTGTCCTGATGCCGGCCAGGATGGCACTGCTGCACATGTGGGCAGTGTGGAGATAAGCAAGGGGACAGGATCCCAGCCAAGAGGCTAAGATGCCTGTGAGGATGCAGTGGGAGGTGCTTGACAGTCAGCATGGGCCTGGTTCATGGCTGGGAAAGGCACTGCAGAGGCTAACACCTTTCCTTAAGTTCATCCCAGAAGCTGAGTCATAGTCAAAAATGTCAATGTAAAGACTCAATAATGGATTTAGGAAATTCTCAATGATTCCTTACAATCCGTGAATTGTGATCAATCTAGGAGATCTTGAGGAAATGGGCAGATTTGGAAGAGTGAGCTAAGAAAGTTTTTAGCATTTCTGGAAGTCTAGAAGTAATTGTCACTTTATCTCGGCTCTCAAAGTGAGAATTTGAAATGGCATTGTAACTCAAGGTAGGACTGGAGCTGAAGCAAAAAAGCCAAAGTGTGACAGCAGGAACATGATGTGCTTCGTTAATTTTAGGCAATTCTGTAACAGAGGAAACCTGAATTAAGTCCCTGGGTGTAAAATTTGACACTGACTTTAACATGAAAATGAACTCAAGTAGCTCCAAAAACATTGTAACTACTAACAAGTGGCAGTTTCTCTTTGTTCTCTCTGTTTTCTGAGTTCCAGGGTCAGAGATAATGCAGAACGCTGATTTTGCAGAACCCAAGTCATCCTGTCTCCGATTACTGAGGGGGAACCAATAACAGAAACAAAAAGCATTTAAACTGGTGCAGGACTGTTGCTCAGATCCTTGCAATTTGCTACTTCATGTGTCTGGTGTCTGTGAACACCACAGCCTCTCCCCAATAATTGCCCCTTTAAAAGCCCTAATTGCCTGTGCTTCAAGAGGTCAGTGGTTCTTGAAGGCAGGAGCCTGCCACTCCCTCATTTTCTAGCAAATTAATAAATTGTTCTTTTCCTTTTCTCAAAACTTCATCATTGTGTTTGTGATTTGACTTTGGTGACAAGGATGGGCTTTTAGTAATCATTTCTCATACGATTCAGGTTTATTTATTTCTCGTGTCACAGCTGGATGTTGATTATTAGTTAGTTCTCTTGAGTGTTTGTCCAAGAAGAAGCACAGGAATCGAGACTCTTTCCAGCATTTGAATTCATCATCTCAGAATCCTTTACTTTCCTGCCACATGGAAGGAGAGAGAGAGAGAGAGAAATGCCCCAGGCTTGGCCAGGAACACATTATTATCTTCACATTTCTTTAGTCACATGGCCAACTTAACTGCAAGGGTTGATAGAAAATAGAGGGGAGCACATAGACTTCAATGACCCATTTTTTTTCTGCTGTACTAGTCACTAGTGATTAACATTGCTTCACACATCCAAAAGCAATAAGGGCATTCCTTGTAAAATTAAAGGCAAACTAAAGTATATATTTATAATGCATACGCAGTGAGAATAACTCTGTGTAATAGTTGGCTGAATCTAATCTCTGTCTTCTTAAACTATATCTTACTCCAAAACAAAAATGTAGTCTTAGAAAAATGTCTTGTCATGAATTATTATTGTATAATAGTTAAAATAGCATATGTTCTAGAGCCAAATAGCCTGGGTTGAACATTGCCCTCTGCTCTTTCAAGCTGCTTGATCTGGGGGTGTGACTTCATGTCCTTGTGTTTCAGTCTCCTCAACCATAGAAAGGAGGAGACAGTTGTATCTGACTCACAGCATTACTGTGAATATTAAATAAGTCAATATATGAGCAGTGCAACACTCGTACATAGTGTCAGCCATAAAAACTGCATTATTATTAGTAGCAGTGGTGTCACTAGTATTGCCACTGAAGTATCCCTGTGTGTGCTGAGGGTGTGGGGAGTGGGAGCAAGGATGTGATGAGCGTTTATGGGTAGAGGTGGGAATAAAAGAATGAGATTGTATCTTCAAGGGCTAAACATAGTCTTTCCCTGAAAAAGGAGAGAAAAGGTTAGTCCCTTCCAGAGAGAAGCCTGGCAAAAGTATCATCTTTTCAAGAGAAAACACTTGTTCTCTAGGCATGGTGACCTGGAGAGCTCTGACCCCGAGCTGTGGGACCCACGTGCCAATGGGCAGCCATGCTGCTCTGGTGTCTGACCCATCTGTGGGTGTGAGATAGACCTCTCTTCTTCTCACATGTCCTAGTAGTTAGTCCAGAAGTGCTTAGAAGGCTGATGCAGGTGTTCATGGATAAGTACTCTGTGTACTGATCATTTGGAGTATACATGTATATGTATTACAGAGAAGAACAAAGTTTCTTCTATAGAAATAAAATTTAATGGAAATTTAAATGAGTAGAGAACACATTGTACTTATTCATTTAATGTAAATTTTGGAAGGGTATGTGATTTTATCAGGCAGATCAAAAGCAGCAGTGAGTTCAAGTTACAAATGGGAAATAACTCCCTAGTAACATACAGAGGCTTTTGACTGGATTATGATGTATGTGTTTGTATAAAAATATTTTCAATACGTTAGGTGTTATTTCAATAAGTTAAGAGTAATTTGAGAGTCTTAAAGTTCATAGAAAATGTAGAAGCTTTGTACTATCCTCTATATTGTACCTGGATATTTAAAATGCTACTACATCATTTTGCTATTTTTTCTTGGACATTTCTAATGGTAGGTAACATGAGAAATCCTCATTCCATTAATGTATGACTCTGTTGAAAATGTCTTTCCTATATTGATCTAAAAAATACCTCCTTGTAGTTTACTTCAAGAAATTTTACTATTTTATATAAAGAAACTCAGACTATAGAGTATTATTTGTTCCTCAAAATACCACTTTTATACATATGTTATCACCCATATCATTTTCCTTACATATAAATCAGTTCTTTAATCTCTTCTCAATCTTATGGTTTACCAGGTCTTTATCATCCTTATTCTGTTTTCCTCTCTCCAGTTCTTTTATATGTATTGATTCCTACCTCAACACATACTTAATAATAGGCTAATGCATTTCCAGCACTCGAAGACAGATTTAGGTTAAAACATCTAATCAGCATAAATGTCACTCCATATTAGTTAACTTTTTCTTTTTTCTTGTCTGCCCTTAGTAGTGTGAGCTGACCATCTTTTCTGTGATCCCAAAGTCTTCTGATAAAATGCTGCAGTTTCTTATAATTCATTTCTACATATATGATTTCTGTCTGCACATTTTTCTCCCTAACAAGACTACACAACTCTTGAAACTGGGGACTGTACTTTATTCAACTTTGTTTCTGCAGCATCTGTTATAGGATCTGGTACATATTAGTCAATTAATGAATTTTATGGAATGGAGAAATATTAAATGATCCTTCTGGTATGTATGTGATACTATGGTACAAACTTATCGTTGGCACTCAGAGAAATAAAGAGAAATAACCAGGCACGTGACAGGGGAATAAACACCTACAGACTCCAAGTAGTTGATACCTTTAGGCACACTGAAGCACCTATAAGAAAAAGGCACAGCTTTATACACACATATTCATAAATATAAATCATAAATAAAATAAAAATTCACAAATAAAGCCCATTCACATAGAGGCTCTTACATATACTTTCATAAACAAAGCCTTGCCAACCTCTCTCTCCTTTCTGTTAGGGTCACCCCCCCTTCCCCATACTTCTCTCAAATGTCATCACTAGAGTTACCAGCCCCTCTCCCAGTCTTCAGCAGATGAGCTGGATCCCATTTAAAGCGTAGTAGATGGACTGAATATTCTGTTTTCCTCTGACCAGAACACAAAGAGAACACTTTCCCCTCACTAGTACCACAAACTCTGTTTGTATGGTTATATCAGATTAAGTTCCCCATTATTTGACTTTAGATAAACTCCTTAACCTACCTAAGTAAGCTACCTATGTCTCAGTCTTTTCTGTATATTAAAAATTACAATGAATATGAATTGTGAGAATCAACTACATACAAGTGTGAGGGCAAAGAGTAGCAACAGTAAAATCTGAAATCATAACTGATTTTATTCTATTATTGGAATACCCTGAACTCATGTGAGGATCCACATTCCACATCTAAGCTTTTCAAGCAATCTTAGAGAAATGCTTATAACTGTCACTTATCGTTGAATCCTGGTCTTAAGTGCACTACCTATGTTTATTCCTATGCAGTTCGTTTTGCTAGTTTTGTTCCCGGGCCTCATCTGCCAACAGTACTTTTGGATCCAGCTGTTCAACAGAGATAACATTTGATAATGGAGTCAAGAGGCTTGGGGGGTCTATCAGATGAGTCCAGGCTACTGATGCAATGGGAAAAATCAGTAAGGAGTCAGCTGAAGGGGTGGGTGGGGAGGAAGCATTCACAGGACAGACAGAATAAAGAAAGGAGGGGAATGTAGGTATAAAATAGAGACATTAAGGTGCATGTGATTTCTGTATGTGTGTGAATAAGAGAGATAGACAGGAGGATCTGGCACAGTGTAGATTTGGGAGAGTTCTGGTGGAGGGAAATGTCTTAGGAATGAATATGGGAAACAGTGATTGAAGTGAAACATAATTGGAGGTTATCATTGACCAACTGAAAATTACTAGGAAATGGCAGGGAAACAGTTAACATCCATGTAACAGAAGATCCATATGAGAAATACTACTCAATAATTAAAGAGGAATGGGCTATTGATAAACAGAACAACTTTGATGAATCTCAAAAGCATTACACTAAGCGAAAGAAGTGAATCTCAAAAAATTACAAGCAATATGTGTTTTGTTATAAGCCTTCCCTGAAGAGATAAGACTATAGTGGTAGAAAGCAGATCAGTGATTGCCAGGGGCTAAGGGTGCAATGTATGCCATAAAAGCTAGTGTGAGGGAGTTATTTTGGGGTCTTGGAGCTGTTCTGCATCCTGAACAAGTCACTTTGGCAGTGTGCTGATGAAGAGATTGAGAAAGCGAGGGAATGAGAGAGAGAACCAGGTCCAGTCCCCTTGTTTTACAGATGGAGAAACCAAAGGCAGAGGTGAGGCCTGGAGAAGGTCGCACAGCTGGAGGGTGTTTCTGGAGACCCCAACACACACACACATGTGTGTGCATGCAAACTGTGCCTGTGCCCTCAAACCACCCATGAAGGAAGGGGAAGAGGACATAACCCAAAGAAAGGGGCTTTTTTTTAAGGTTTAGTGAAATGTTTGGAAATGTTGAGGTAAAAACAGATTTTTCAGATTTCAGGCAAAAATTCAAAGAAAGCAAGGAAAACTGCAACGCCTTCATTATCGTGTTTAAATGATTAAATGTCTAAACTATCACCTTTCATTCATCCACCAGAATTGTTAAATAATTTCCAAACTCTATGTTCCTAAAGAGAATGTTTGAAAGCTGTATGTTGCTTAGATTTTATTTTTTGGCCCCCATCTCAAAAACTGCTGAGTGGTCATGAGTATGCAGCAAATTAATTCTTGCAAAGCTCTTCGAATAACACCTGAAATAGGGTATTTGCTGACTGTGAGAAATTGAAGTGTGTCCTGAATTAAATAAATCAGCCCTAGCCACACCACACAAATAAAACTATTCTTTTTTTTTTTGAAGGACTGTATTAACAGCTTTGGAGGTTTGTAGAATGGCAGGCAGTCATCCTTGGGAACATCATAAGCTGAGGGGGGAGCCCGATTACTGCCCTGGCTGAATTCATGATATGGCAGAGAATAAGCTGTTAGAACTTGATAATTCCTCCGGAGGAAGCATCCGCGTGATTCCTGCTTTCCTGTCAGTACTGACTCAGAATGTTCTGTAGAGGAGGGTCTTACGTGGCCACTGGGTGGTAGACGTCAGAGTGAAAAAGGAGCCAAACACATTTGTGTGGTGCCTGTGCTTGCTTGGAAAATCTCTGCTTCCACTTAAGTTGTGCAGGAAATATCTTTATATATGACTGGAGCAGTAGGTAAATATTAGCCGATTAATTATCCAGAGTAGGTGTTACAGTATTATAATTATTTGGTTAGCTTTTTAATATTTATATTATTGATTAAAAAACTGAAGCCTAAAGTTGACAACTTTTATTTTCTGAACACAGAATGTCTTTTTTATTCAATTCAAAGCAAGGAATTATAAACAAAACAAAGCAAAACCAAGAATGCTTATGTTATTTTTGATGAGTTTTATTTAACATTAAAATCTAGTATTTATTTTTTTAATCAGTACATTTTAATATTCACTCTGTTGTGGGGTTTTTTTGTTTTTTTGCTGTTGTTGATGATTAAATGACTTACAATTTTTGACCATTGGTCCAGGCTGTTTAAAGATCAGTAGAGGGTGAAATCGTATCACTGCACCTCTGGCTGCTGCCTGAGGAAATCGGGGTTTTCATCTTGACCTCCCATCGCTTCTTCTTATTTATATTTAGAAACCTCTGCTTCTTCTTCTGAATGTAAGCATTCTGTATCATACCTAATTTCTTTCTCAGCACATTGCCTCTGACTGTGTACCACACATTTATTGCTGTAGGCTGTCTTCCTGTAACACCAAGGGAACTTCTCCCTGAGAAATTCTTGGGAAACGTGGTAATATATTGCAATTGCTACTACCAAGCTCCTCTTTTTTTCTCTTACTGACATCTCTTTAGTGTCAACAAGGATGCAGATTCCCTATAATAGTTCATATTCTAGAATGATGTGTATTTTAGACCAAATGATGAAGCTAACTAGAAACCAATGTCCCTAAATGAAATACACTCTATATATCAACTTTAGAAAAATAAAATGAGTGGCAAACAAAAGGATAATGAATGGAATGCTTAGGTACAACTTTCCAAGAACCATCACTAAGCAATTGCACAATGATTGAATCCTTCAGGAGCAGACATTTATTAGCTTTCGGCTGTCCTGTATCTGAATCTCTCCCTTAATCAGGAGGAATCCCTTATTATTTAGCATTTAGTTTTTGCAACTCAGACCCTAAATTCAGGGCACAGTCTTGTTCAGGTTCCAACACTGAGATTCTAAACTTGCTGCAAGAATGACAAAAATAAGTAAATTGAATTCTAGAACTTTCTTCAAAAGTGATTAGATGCATCATCTCATCTACCTTTCTACAAAAGGTAAAGAATAAATTGTAAAGTGCTGTGACAGTGGTGTCCTCAGCGCTTCAGTTCATAGCTGCAGCCATAGACCCTGTGCCCTGCTTCTGCTAAAGGATCATGGTGGACATCTACTATTGGTTCTGTGGGTAATGCTTTATTTCCTGACACTTTGCAAATAATTCTGAATGTCACCCCAATATTCTTCCAACAAATGCCCTTTATAAGCTAAGAGAGCCAGAGTCAACTTCTACTGCTTATAAAGATTTCTAAATAATACAGTAAATCTTAAAATAAATTGTATTTTCATGTTGGGGATTATCCTGTTCTTCATTGCTAGAAAATGCATCTCTAGATATATTGCATTTACAGAAAGGATGATGAAAATCTTAAGTCTGGGGGCAACTGATACATGCTTTTCCTCAAGAAAAGGACAGTTGAGAATTTTCCATGTTGAAATTGATGGAATATTTTTAGAATGCTCACTACCTGGATGTGGTATCACTATAGAAAGTTTCTTGGTTAACTGGCAGAGAATCTAGACTGGACTAATTATTTCCTGGGCTCTGTACATAAGTTTTCAATCAGAAAATAGGATGTTAGGAGGAAGTCCAAATAGAAGAACTAACTTACAAATAGGAAAAAACATCAGTCTTCAGAGAGCAATAAATATAAATTTTTAGGTCCCATACATATAACTAGATTAGCTCCATATAGTAGCATAGAGCTAACAATAGATGAATAAGTTAATTATCAAAACCTATAACATTACCAGATAGTAGACTATGGTTCAACCAAAATAAACAGCATAAAGACTTAAAAGATTTTAAAGGTAAGGAAGAAACTACTCTACCAGCAGCATTAGTTTTGTCAGGTTTTCTGCCTTGATTGGGAGAAAAATGTCACAAAGTGAAAAATCCCTGAGTTCTTTTTTGAGAGAAGCAAGTGAGGGGAGATGGAAAGAAGCTGTTTCTAAATCTAGGGTCAGTCTTTCAGAAGAAAAATATCAGGAGATAAAGGAGAAAGCTGGAAAAAAGAAAATATAGTGTGTTGGTGCTCAGCAGCCCTTGGTAAGAAAGACAGAAGTGTGAGGGGATCTGGCTTCACCTAGCCATAGGAAATCGCAAAGCGGCTACTTGGCTTTTAATCTGTATCAGTTTCCTTTCGCTAATCAATTACCCTCATGTCCTAAGAGAAACTGACCTTTCAGGAGTATGCTTTCTAGATTTCTATACATTTGCTAGTTTTCCTCACCAAAGTTTGTTTGCATATAGAGCAACATCATTTACAATGTAGTTACATTCAAAACATGCAGAAGGGAACATGATAAACATAGCATTCTAATTCTTCTTTATATAGCCCACAAAAATGTACCTCCAATGGCACATCTTCAGATGTTGGAACCAGGCTGTTTTATCCCACTTATCCTGACATTTTCTGAAGTAATGCTTGTTCTTTCTTTACATCTAGAATGCAAATTTGGAATGTTGCATCTCATCTGTCTTCTGTATCCCTTTTTCCCAATATTACCAGCATTTCCTCTTTATTAGGAACTATATCTCTCTATAAAATATATCCTAATTTATTCTATTGTAAATTAGAATATACATAATGTTATAATATATATTCTAATAAAACATGCTATAAATGTATTCTATTCTTATATATATTCTAATATTCTAATACAGGTTTAATATTAGAATATAAATTTTCACAAGTTAACATTCAGCATAATTATAATAATTAAAATCTCATCTAACTCTGAAATAAGAGACTGAGTATAAAGCCAAGGTTCTCCAATAATAAAGAAGGCCAAAAAAATCTTATAGATCTCACAATTCTGAAAGAAAGGCTCAAGCCCTACTGTGCCCAGAAAATAGGCGAATGATGCCTCTCTGAATTTGCTGGGTCTTGATGCTGTATATAATGGGGTTCATGAATGGAGGAAAGAGAAAGTAGACATAGCTCATGGTCACGTGGACCACACGTGGAGCATGTTTCCCAAACCTGTGGATGAAAGTCAGGCCAATCACCATGATGTAAAAGACCAGAACACAGCTAATGTGGGAGACACAAGTGTTGAGGGCCTTAGCTCGCTCCTCTCCAGAGGTGATACCCCTAACTGTCTTAAGGATTAGGACATGAGAAAAGAGGATAATCAGAGCATCCAGGAAGAAAGTCAGAGCAGCCAGAATAACCGGGTATACACGATTAAATGTAATATCAGCACAGGCGAGTTTCATGACATCTTGGTGGAGGCAAAAAGCATGAGAAAGAACATGGGAATGGCAATACGGGAACCAATAGAGGGGCACAATTGGGGGCACAATGGACACAAAGCCCCTCAGCAGTGCCCCCAGTCCTACCTTCATCACCTGGGAATTGGTAAGAATGGAGTTGTACCTCAGAGGGGTGCTGATGGCAATGATACGGTCATAGGCCATGGCCAGCAAGACACCCGATTCCACAATGGAAAGGGAGTGAATAAAGTAGGCCTGCAGGAAGCAGGCTCCATAGCTTATCTCCCGTCGATTCACCCATAACACTCCCATTACAGTTGGCATCGTAGTCAGTGTCACCATCAGATCTGTGCCTGCCAGCAGGGCAAGGAAATAGTACATGGGTTCATGGAGACTGTGGTCGTCCTTGATAAGGTAGACGAGAGTACCATTGCCAAGAAGCACAGAGACGTAGACTGCAAAGAAAGGGATGGAGATCCAGCGATGTGCTGCTTCTAGACCTGGGAAGCCAGTCAGCAAAAAGGAGGCAGCACTAATGTTGGACCCTAACATGTCCACAGGTGGGGAGAGCAGCTTTCTAGAAACCAGAACTCAAATTTTTCTAACCCAGGAACCCAGATTTTTTCAGTTAACACTAATCGCCATGGGAATATAGTAGAGCAGCCTTAATCACAATCTTTGTACTTAGGAAAACTAATTGGTGTACATATGGTTTTGCATCTATTTTCTTGTAGAAAAGCAGTAGAGATTTATAGACTGTACTAAGGATGAAGATCCATGGTCTTTTCCTAAGTTATATATAATATTAGGTAAAAAATTTCTCAATTAAAAAAACATTATCTTCTAAAACATCAGGCCACACTGTAATCTATATGCTGGAAAATGAGGTAATAATGTCATAAAGAAAAAGATGAATATATACAAATGGATTGTAATTTTTAAAAATCTACACTGTCTTTTTGTTTACTTGTTGATTTTTTTGATACATTTCAACTTGGTATTAATTTTATGTTTCACAGTCATGACAGAGACATAGTTTTTTGTCAGGAAACTTTGTTTTGAAGTTGAATGTCAGTAGTTTATGGAATTCTAACAGAAGTCATAAACTCTTTATGGAGAAAAATGGAAAAAAGCAGATGATTTCATTTTGAGTCAAAAGCATTCAGTTTTCATGAAGCCCATCCAGGAGTCCCTCATTAGCAGCTCCAAACCTGCTTTGACACATTTGTCCAAACAAAATTTCTGTGCTGTCGTCTTGCCTTTGCCCCATGTAGCATGTGTCCCACTCTACAGCCTCTGGAAAATCTATCTTCTCTCAAATGCAGCTAACATCTAAAGGGAGAGGAATCCATCTATATTTCTGTTCCTGGCACTCACCCACTCCACAGTCTTGTATCTGTCTACTTTAAGAACTCAGTCCAGACTCTTGCTTCTCAAAAACTATTTTAAGAGGCCAGATTAGAGAATTTATTTATGTGGAAATCACCTCCCCAGGGTTTCACCTTTCCAGCCACTTGGGAGATTATTTAATATCCCCTCCCTTCCTTTTTCTGGGAGTAGCTGGCCCGCTCACCCAGTGTTCTCAGGCATTTTGGTCATTTCCCCGAGGATGTATTAGGAAAACTGGAAACCCAAATGGCACATAATTGTGGGGAATGCCAGAGCTTGGTAATATGACCCCAAGATCCTCAGTGTAAGCATCTATGCATGTTTTCCCATTGTTTATCTCAAAGGTCAAGGAGATACCAGTTACTCTCAGGAGTCATACATGCCTTTTATAGTCCTAGAACTTGGAAATTCCAATTGCAGTTTTTGTCTTTCCTGTTGCTTTTGAGAAATTACTTGGGTTTTTTAAATAGTTTTTCTTTTTAATTGAAGTATAGTTGATATGCAATATTATGTTAATTTTAGGTATACAACATAGTGATTTGACAGTTATACACATTATTAAATGCTTACCACAGTAAGAGCAGTTTCCATTTGTCATCATAAAAAGATATTTCAATATTATTGACTATATTCCCTATGCTGTACTTTTATCCCTGTGATTAACTTATTTCATAATTGGAAGTCTGTACCTCTTTATTCGCTTCACCTGTTGTCCCCACCCGTGGCCCCTCCCTTCTCCTATGGCAGTGGTCTCTGTGTTTATGAGTCTATTTCTGTTTCGTTTGTTTCATTTTTTAAATTCCACATATAAATGATATGTGGAAATACCGCAATGGTAGTTGCCTTTCTATGCCTCGCTAATTTTACTTAGTATAATACCTTCTAGGTCCGTCATGTTGTTGCAAATGGTGAGATTTTGTTCTTTTATGGCTGAGTAATATTCCATTGTATATACGTATCACGTCTTCTTTATACATTCGCCTATTGATGGACACTTAAGTTGCTTCTATATCTTAGCTATTGTAAATAATGCTGCAGCAAACATAGAAGTGTACATATCCTTCTGAATTAGCAATTTTGTTTCCTTTGGGTAAATTCCCAGAAGTGGAATTACTGGATGATATGGGTATTTCTGGTTTATGGAGAAATCAGTATTGATTCACAGAAAACCTCAGTGGATCTGTGAAGAGCCATGTGAATGAAGAGTATTTTATATTGTGTCTTAAAATTACTTTGCTTATATTCAGATCTTTCCCTATTTTGTGCCAGTCTAAGGTGGTGAATTTTTTTCTTCTCAGTGACAGACCTCAAAAACCTAATGAGGACTTGCAAGAAAATATTGCCATAAATTTACATAGCACCATCATTACTGCATGAATGTCAGTGTGCTGGGGGAACACATAAAAGGTATGTCTGGGATCAGGGAAGACTTCCAAAATGTAGTGCTGTTTAAAGCTGATAATTGAATAAAGAGAAGAGTAAAGAATATAGTTGTTTGTGATAAGATAGGGCACTAGTTCCATGCAGAGAAAAAAACAGAAACAACCACAGAAAATGTGCACTTGTCATAGGACAGGAGAAAATATGCTTGATACAAGCAAAAAATAATTTTGTACTAAATTTATGCTAAATAATTATAGTATCTCTAGAACAAGTCATGAGAGAAAGCTTGACACAAAATATGTCTGTGATAGCAGGTGTTGATCACACAGGTTTTTATAATTCATGTGAAGAATTCTGACTTTATCCTAGTAACATGAGTATGAAATTATTGTTGGGTGGGTAGGTAAAGCTTATGCTCAGATAGTCAGTTGCTACAGTATAAAGAGCACACTGAAAAAGAAATAGAACTGGTCAGAAGAATCAGAATACAGTAATCTATGTGATCGAGTGTGCTGATGTGGACGTGATGGGGTGTTAGCAATAGGGTCGGGTGGCAGTGGTTGGAAGAGTCTATGATTTAGAAAGAATAGAACTTGGTGATTGATTCTGTGTGATAGATTAAAGAATAGTGAATGATGGTATCTATATTTCTGATTTTAGCTAAAGGTGATTCCATTTACTAACAGGGATCACAGGAAGGGAATAACATTCATTAATCAATAGTTGTTTGTTGATTGACTCTTTTATTCTAAGCACTGTTTCACACTCTAGATTCAGAAAAACAATGAAGGGAATCCACTCACTATAGGGTATTCTATGTCTGTAAGCAGTCAGGTGGAGATGTCTCCCACGCAGTTATATGTGTCTTTATACACATTGCTGCTTAGCTTCCTCATCTGTAAAATGAGATGGATAGGAGTTGTGGAAAGAAAAGTGAGAAAATAAATATGCCTAAGAATTATAAAGATTATATGAGTTACTTCACGTTGATATTTAAGACATTTTATTTTTTTTCCACTCCAAAAGAGTGAAAAGCCTTGGATGGATTGAAAGTAAGGCAAAGGAATATAGGATATTGACAAAAAAGTCTCTGAAGGACTGCACCATATAATCTAATAGGGATATGAAGGTAAATGAAAATAAAATGATTCACTAAATGTCTCAATTTTGCAGGAGATGCTATATTGGGAATAACTGAAGGAGAAAGCTGGGAGGAGTATGTTCATTTTCAAAGGCTATTTAACACTCTATAATATTTTCTTTAGTAGCTATATTTCATTACATGACATAATTATAACATTTAATAATATCCCACTTTCTGATTATTCTTCCCACTACTTTTCTGCATGATAGTTGTGAAAATATTCAGTTTTGTTAATATTAATGACAACACTAATAATATTGTCATATATTTAATGTCATATTTTATATATATATGCCAATATAGATAATATCTGCCAGTAGCATGATATACTCTATGAAACCTAAGACAAATCTCTTATGAGGTGCATTTTATTTTTCCTAATTGCTAGATAAGATAACACAGGCTCAGAAATTAAATGATTTGTTCAAAACCACAAAGTTTTTAAATGACGGAGGTAGAAGTGAAGCTATTTTATCAAAGGCCACATTCTTTCTACCATATTGTGCCATCTTTTTAAAAATAAGTTTTATTTATTCTTAAAGATAAATTGGCAGAAGTAAAATGTATCAAAAGAACAATAATGATTAAAGTTTTAGCCTTTTAAACATTTTAGGCTTTTCTTTTTGTTGTAGCATAAACTCTATCCATGTTATCTAGAAAGGCTTGGGAGAAAAGGTATGTTCTCTAATAACTGAAATTTTGTTTTATATATAATAATGCTATATGACTGCATTCATTGATAACCAAAGTTAAATTTCTGTTAACTTTTTTTCATTTTCCAGGCATATAATATGCCTTATATATTTTAGTGATATTGTAAGGAAATAAGGATCATGTCTGTTATACCAGATGGTGTAACAGAATATAACTAGCGTGCTAAAAGCCCCTCATCACCCAGAGTAACTATCTTCCTGAGTTGTAACAGCATAGATTAATTTTGTTTATTTTTGTATTTTTTATGTAAATGAATCACATTTTAGCTTTTGTTTTGGTCATCGTATTTGTGAGATTCTTCCACACTGTTGCTGTAGTTAGTTCTCATTAATTCGTTGATATGTAGTATCATGATAAAATTGCATCATAAATTATTTACTGATTCTTCTGATGATAGGCATTTAAATAGCAGTAGGGAGTCATTTTCAAATATTCTTCCTTCAAGAAACCATGAGGGCACCTAGAATAGAGCATTCAACCTCTAAGCCAAAGTTTGGGGACAGTTTCACCAATAAATCCACCTCCCTACAGTCCCCTGCCTCCATCTTAGAAAGGACCTTGCTTATCCAACAGTGAGCAAGCAACCCTCTTGTTCCTCTTCGGGAACACTCCAATATTGTCAGGCTCTCCACCCACTATGTGCCCAGCAGGCATGCTAATGATGCTTGTCCGTTATAGCATGAATCTTCTCAGATGTGTTACAGCTAATTGAATAAACTTTAACATGAAGGTTCATGCCAGCTAGCTGGGATCTCTCTCACTTAGCATGAGGGAACTAATAGAGTTTTAACTTAAAGGGTCTTAACCAGTTTAAATGGACTTCTTCCATAAAATTTAAGCTTGTAAGAGGGGCAACCCATCCATAAAATGTCCCTATCAGAGTGGGTACACTGTCATAGTAAGCAGTGACCACCACAGTAGACAGAATTTCCACTATTCCTCCAAGATGACTTGCAAAGCCAGTGTTTCCACAACTATAAGGGCCTCTATACTAAGGCCAGCAAATCAGATGGGATTGATACGGGGTGGGATTTTCTGTTAAGATCCTTAGATGCATTACAGGCCTCACAGGCACATTATGAGGGGCTGAGGAGATGTTTGGGGGATAAGTAGATTTTAGTATTTTGGTTTATGTTCAGCACCAGTGGCTTAAACATTTTATTCTGGGGCACATTTTTCCCCATTTGAAATTTGTGGAGGAATAATCCAGTTTTGTAATTAAATCAATCAAAAAAGTTTTAGTTTATAGCCATACCAAAAACTTTTCCCAGCCTGAATTTTTAAAGTCTTTCAAAGATTGGATTCTGTTTCTCTCCATATTATTCCATTTTCCCAATACATTATACAGAGATGGCCAGAGTAAATATTTATTGTGAAGAAATCACTAGATCTAGGCTTTCTTCCTGGAGATTTATGTACTAAGTGTAGAAGTTTCATATTTTTCATTCTGGAAAGATTATATTTTCATTGTTCTATATAATCCTGGCATTCCTTTTGTTAGATCAAAGGAAAAGTTTATTTAAATCATCTAAGCAGAAAACTTACTTTCTCCAAGAAGCTTGTCTAATTTTATCCTCTAAGAATTTACTTTGGGCTACAGAAAATTCCAAGTGGGAAGAGGTGATGAGATATATTTATATAGAATCTGGCATCCTGCGGTGAATGCACTGAATGTTTAAATTCTCTATTGGTAAGGGACTTGTGACTTGATTTGGAAAACATGAAATGCAATCATGGCCCCAGAGAGTCTCTTAACTTAGGCTAGAGAGTGTTTAAAAGGACATTGAGATATGCTGATTTAAAAGTAAACTTAAAATACTACTTTGTTTTCATTAACTTTATTAGGAGAGTAATGAAAGATTTTAAAATTAAAATTTATTTATGGAGAATAGTGATCACAAAATTATTTTTGTTTATTGCTATATGTGTGTGCATTATTACATGTACACACACATGCATCCATCCATTGATGCTGGATGTCCTTTTTAATGGCTGTGTAATATTCCATTGTGTATGTGTACCACATCATCTTTATCCGTTCATCTATTGATGCACAATTGACACTTAGATTGTTTCCATATCTTTGTTATTGTAGATGATACTGCAGGGAACATAGGGGTACATATTTCTTTTTGAATTAGTGATACTGTTTTCTTTGGGTAAATTCCCAGAAGTGGAATTGCTGGGTCCTACAGTATTTTTAGTTTTTGAAGTAACCTCCATACTGCTTTCCACAGCTGTTGCACCAATTTACATTCCCACCAACAGTGTATGAAGGTTCCCTTTTCTCCACCTCCTCACCAACACTTGTTATTTCTTGTCTTTTGTATAGTGGCCATTCTGGCTGGAGTGAGGTGATACCTGATTGTTGTTCTGATTTGCATTTCCCTGATGATTAGCGATGTGGAGCATCTTTGGCCATCTGTATTTCTTCTTTGGAAAAATGTTCAAGTCCTCTGTCTGTTTTGTCATTGGATTGTTTTATTGGTGTTGAGTTATATTAGCTCTTTATGTATTTTGGATATCAGCACCTTATTGGATACATCATCGGCAAATATATTCTCCCACACTGTAGGTTGGTTGCCTTTTTGTTCTGCTGATATGTTCTTTGCTGTGCAGAGACTTTTTGGTTTGATGCAGTCCCACTTGTTTATTTTTACTTTTGTTTCCCTTGCCCAGGGATTTTTTTTTAATGTTTATTTTCCCTTGCTTATAAGTTCCTGTTTTTATATATACATATATGTGTGTGTCTGTGTGTGTTTACATATATATATATATATATATATAATATTTAAATTTTCATTTATACAGGTCAGTTGATCTACTCATTCTTTTTTCTCATTAAATCAGTGGGGAAAATCTAATTAAACTGAGAAAAAATGCTAAGTGAATTAAGAACGAGGGCAAACAATGATGGAAGATCTAAGTCAATGGTTTTCAAAGGTGCTTTTGTAAGTAACCATTTTTAATGGAAAAACAAATTCCTATAACAGAATCTGTTGGTTATAGGAATGCTCCAAGGATCCTGGTAATACATACAGATATGTAGTTCCTTCTCCAATAAAAATAAAACGTCATGGCTAATTATTAACTGAATTGATTGCTATTTCAATTGCCAACATATTTTCTATAATTTTGCATAATATATATTATTTTCCCTAACCCTTCTTAGCTCTTGATGAACCAATAAAATACAGCTTTCCTTCCTATATTGCTGATGTATAGATTCTTGTTATGTTGACCTCTGTGAGGAATAAAATACATGGGAGACCCTGAGTAAACTTCCTTAAATGTCCTATGTGTTTCAAAACCTTACATTTATAATATTTTCTAAAGGCTGTTTATTTTACTACCATCTCCCCCAGTCCAGAAGAATGGCAAAATGCTGCCTCTGCATACATATTATTAGAGTGCCTCTTTCACTTGTTTAATTTTTTCCATTAAGCATATGCAGAGGTTATGAATTGCACAATACAGAACAAAAATCAAGTGTGCAAGAAGTAGAACTTTATTTTATTACAGATGGTTTGAAGTCCTCATCCCATAAGGTTGAAGACGCAAAATATCGACTCAGAGTCTTCTCACTAATGCATGCTGAGCATCTAGCTATGCTTACATCTGCTTGAATTCAAGGTCTTGTTTGGCCTTTGGTCTGAATATATTATTCTTATTTACTGATCCACTCTCCTGTTGTGTAGTACTTGTGGGGTTGTCTGTGACCCATTGTTACTTCTGATGCACTCTTGGTCATGCAGGAAATTTTTTAACTGTTCCCACACAGTGCTGGGGAATTCTAAAGCAATCTTATTCTCCTCTTACAGTAGAGTCTACAGCCATTGCAAGCATCACTGCCTTCAGGTAACCATGAAGGCAAATGATTCTGCCAGACTAGAATATGACAAAATAAAGCAAGACCATCTACCAGTCAGAGCAACAAGACTAAGGTCAATGCCCTTGGGAGTCAGTGCCCAATGGGAGCGAGGGGCTGAGAATCAGAGCAATGGTTTTATGTCTTTTGACTGACAAGTGTGACACTCCTTTTGATTCTGAGCCACATTGACACCATATAGTCTGTTCTCGCAAGAAACCCATTCTGCAAGGGGGAGAACCCCCAAAGTTAATAGGCTCAAATTCTATGGAAAGAGAGAAGACGATTGATACCATTCTGTATCTGCTTGGTCTTAATACTATAGATTATTGGATTCATAAGTGGGGGGAAGAGGAAGTAGACATAGCTCATGATAATATGAACTACATGTGGCACATATTTACCAAATCGATGTATGAGAGTCAGTCCTGTAACAGTGACATAAAAAGCCAGAACACAGCTAATATGAGACACACAGGTATTTAAAGCCTTAGCCTGCTCCTTACCTGAGGCAATTCCCATGACAGTCTTAAGGATTAGGATATAAGAGGTAAGGATAAGCACTGAGTCTAAGAAACCAGTTAATGAGACCAAGACTATAGGATAGATCCTGTTGAAAGTGATGTCAGCACAGGCCAGTTTGATCACATCCTGGTGTAGGCAGAAAGCATGGGAAAGGACACGGGATCTGCAGTAGGGGAATCTAGAGAGAGTAACAATTATGGGCACAATCAGTATAAATCCCCTCATTAGAATCCCCAGACCTATCTTCACTACCTTAGCATTGGTGAGAATGGAAGTATATATCAGGGGACTGCAGATGGCAATAAATCGATCATAGGCCATGATGAGCAAGGCTCCCGACTCCACGATGGAGAGTGAATGGATCAGATAGGCCTGAAAGCAGCAGGCCCCATGGCTGATCTCCCTGTGATCCAGCCACAGAACACCAAGCACGGTGGGCATCGTCAACGTGACTCCAAGGTCTGTGGCTGCCAGGATAGCCAAAAAGTAGTACATAGGCTCATGAAGTGTGCGGTCCTCTCTGATAAGGAAGAGGAGAGTGCCATTGCCAAGGATGACGAACCCATAAATGACAAAGAAGGAGAAGGAAATCCAAGGATAAAATATCTCCAGACCTGGAAAGCCAGTCAGTAGAAAAGGGGCAGTGCTGATGTTGGACCACATGGTGAGATCCCTGGAGGGAAACAAAAACAGCTCTTTCTAGACCATCGAATGGGGGTCCATTCGAAATAAAATTTGAGCCGCATATAGAATTTTAGATTTTCTAGTAGCCTCGTTAGAAAGACTAAAAGAGAAAATTAAAAATAATTTAACAATGTATTTCATTTAGTTCACTCTGTCTAAAATATCATTTCAAAATGTAATCAGTATAAAAATCATCATTGAGATATTTTACATTTTTCATACAAATTCTTCAAAATCCAGTATGTAGCTTATACTTACAGAACATCCTACCTCAAGCTAACTATAACTAGTGCCCAGTATACCTCTAGATGATAACGTTATTTTTGCCTTATCATTTGAAAAACAAATCACAGTCTGTGTAGAATTGTGCTCCATTTGTATCCCTCCTTTATAAATTTCTCATCCGAGTTCTCCAATTCCAATATTTTGTAATCTCTCATTATCTTTGTCAGAATCCTCTGCTAAAGCTTACCTAGATGTCTGACCTGATCTCACCTGAAATCTAAGATCTTTTGTCCATTTCTAGTTTTGTCTTATGGTTCATTCTGTCTATTGTGAATATATTTTTTATTGTAGGAAAGAAGTCAGTACTTTCCTTTTGGATCCACTATTCATATTAGGTGTTCATTAATTCAACAAATAGGAATTGATGATACCTATGTAAATGAGGAACTAGACTGTTAATGATACATATCTCATGATATTACTGTTAATGATACATATCTCATGATATTGTAATATAAATAAGCTCTCTGGGCTATACCATCTTTACATGAATTGAAGCTCACATTATAATATTTTGTATGGATACATATATTGTGCATCCCCACACGACCAAGCCATCCAGAGAGGGGTGGCTGAAATCTATCCAGGTACCTTCCAACCTTATGTGATTGTTTTATCACTAAGCTTTATAGAGTTTACAACTTTCTGCTTCAAGAAGGCATTGCGTTTGGGTGTGAAAGACAAAAGATGGAAACTTAGAAGGGACTCATTTTTTCAATTCCTAAATTTTACCTCAGGGCAATCATATTTTTCTCTATTACTCAGTGATCTGATATTTCTTGCTTCTTTAAATCTGCTAGTTCTATGCTAAATGCAGTGAATATAGTAGTAAAACAAACAGACAGTTATATGCTTAGAATGGCCAAAATCGAGAACACTGAGCACACCAAATGCTGGTGAGGATGTGGAGCAGCAGGAGTCCACTCATTGCTGGTGGGGATGAAAAATTGTGCGGCCACTTTAGAAGGTGGTTTGGCAGTTTCTTATAAAACTAAGCATACTCTTACTGTATATTCTGTGCTCCTTGGTATTTACCCAAATTGTGCTTGTTGATATTTTCCCAAAAGAGTTCAAAGCTTTCATCTACACAAAACCTGCACACAGATGTTTAAAGTAGCTTTATTGATAATTGTAAAAACTTGGAAACAGGCATATTGAAGAATGTCCTTCAATAGGTGAATGAGTAAATAAACTGTGGTACATGCAGACAGTGGAATATTATTCATCACTAGAATGAAATGAGCTATTAAACCATGGAAAGACACGGAGGAAACTTAAATGCATATGACTGTGTGAGAGAAGCCAGCTTGAAAATGCTGTGTGCTGTTTGATCACCACTGTGTGACATGCTGGGAAAGGCAAAACTATGGAGACATAAAAATCAATGGCTGCTAAGGGTGAGTTTTGGGGTGGAGGTGAATAGGAAGAACTTAGAGGGTTTGGGGGGGCAGTGAAAATTCTCTGTATGATAGTATACTAATAGATATGTCATTGTACTTTTTGTCCAAACCCATAGAAGGTATAACACCAAGAGTGAACTTTAAGGTAAACTATGGACTTTGGGTGATTATGGTATGTTTTTCAGGTTTATCCTTGGCAAAAGTGGCATTCTGAGATATAACTTCTAGTTATAAAATAAATAAGTCATAAGGGTTAAAAAGTATAACATATGGAATACGGTAATACTGTAATAAGTTTGTATGGTGACAGATGGTAACTACCCTTATCATGGTGAGCATTCCATAATGTATATAATCGCTACATCACTGTATTGTACACCTGAAACCAATATAATATTATGTCAACTATACTTCAGTTAAAATATTAAAAGAAAAGGAAAAGAAAAAGGTAAAAGAAAAAAGTACCTTTCTGGTGAATAATGTTGATTACAAAGGAGGCAGTGAATTTGTAGGGAACTGTGGATATGTGGGAAATCACTGTACCTTCCTCTCAATTTTGTTGTAAACCTAAAACTTCCCTAAAAAAGTAAATTCTTAAAAAAATGCAGATAGTGTCTCTGAACTCTTATAGCTTACAGTTTAACGGGGATGCATATGAAATATGTGATTATCATAACAACTTTATATAAAAAATTAAAGTGACAATAAATGTAGACTGTTTAGATCATAGTAAATGCAAAATATTTGCAATAAATATAAATGTCTTTTCCCATTTTTCTTTTAAATGGGTATATTTTTTCAACCTCAACAATCTTTTTCTTCTAAGAACCCTCACATTTTTCCTAAGAACTCATTACTTAGGAATTATTTCATTCTCAGTTTCTACACTAGCTGCTATCTACAGCCCATTTTGGCATCTTATTGCATCAAGTAATTATTGAAAATAAACATTATTTTGCACATATTGGAAAAGAGAGTCCCTTTTCTCACTAGCTACTTTTTAATAGGTGTAGTAGTCAGAATTCTAAAGTTCATTTCCCTACCTCACACATCCCTGCCAGTGCTCTCTATCCCAGTCCCTGGGCTGTGAGGCTATGAGTATGGTGAAATATCATGTTAGCTGTAATTAAGGTTACTGACTTAATCAAAAGGGAGAGTGTGTGTGAGTAATCTAATCACATAAGCTCTGAAAAGCAAAGATTTGTCACAGACTAGTGGTGGAATAGGAACCCAAAGTGATTCAAAATTTGAGAAGAACTTGACAGGTAGTTAGTCACTAGTTTAAGAACATAGGGGGCTGCATAAGAAAGAGTTCAGGCAACCTCTAGATGCAGAGAGAGGGTCCTGGCTGACAGCCTGCAAAACAAGCTACCTTAGACCTACTACCACAAGGAATGGAGTTCTGCCAACAGTCTGAGTGAGTTTGGAAGTGGATTCTTACTTAGAGTCTTGGTAGAAGGCCCATCCCAGCCATCACCTGAACTTTGACCTCATGATACCCTAACCAGAGAACCAGTCAAGCCTACTAGATTTCTGACCTACAGAACTATGGTATTATAAGTGAGAGCTGCTTTAAGCAGCACAGTTTGTGGTAGTTTGTTTCACAGCAGCAGAAAACCGACGCAGTAGGGGTTGTGATTACCCACATGTAGCTACCAATAATAGCTATTATTTAGAGAGTTTATGTAAGTTAGTTATTATGTCGATTAGCTATCATCGCAGAATTGCCACATGACGAAAACCTGTACAGCTTCAATGACTTACAACATTCCAGTTATTTTAACTCATATGCACTGTTCAGCTATGTTAGTTGGCACTGGCCGAGCACTCTGATCATTTCTGCCCCTCTTGTTCATGCACCTCATGTTCAGCTGGATGTCATCTTGCTTTCGTTTTCCTTTCCCCTCCCTCTTATATCTATTACTCTGTTCTTGGGTGTATAGCAGTCTTATCCCTCACTTTACCTTCTCCCTCTAGCGAAGGCCCAGATGTCTTTTGTGTATCACCCAGGCTTCAACACAAAACTGAACACAGCATGTTTTGTCTTTTACATTTTATCACCAGTTTCTGAGACCTACTGGTTCTAATTAACTCATTCTAATTAGACAGATGTACTTCCAGTCCAATACTAGCATTGCCTATTTTACTGATTGCTGTATGAATACTCTTCCTGAAAGCAATGACAGATTTTGATAGACTGATTGTCAGGTTACTAGTGACATTTGGTTATCTTATTAATACACTGATTGATGTACTAACTGGCTGGTATGGTGATTGTTAAACTGATTTATGTAATGACAATGACTTTCAAATAATACTTACCAATATCCCACTTGGCTGCTGTGTAAGCTGACTGATCCCAGCACTGCCTTTTCCCAAACAAGTCTCCAGTTACAAGTAGCCAATAACTCACCAACTACCTTCATATGTGGTCACCATCAGGTACTCCATACTCCAGTTTTTCCCCAGTGGTGGACATGACTGATCAGTCTTGACTGTCTTACCCTCAGTGGAGCTCCTAAACAATGATCTTTCCCAAGCCTTATAGGAACAGCAACTCTTAATGATAGGAATTGTGGCAAGAACACACTATTTTGTCTTATAACTGAGAATTGGTTAAATCACTGAAAGCAAAAGGCATAAAGAAGAGGAAAGAGAGGGCAGAAAGGTAACAAAGGGAGATATGAGAGAAAACTGAACATAGAAAATAGTGCCAAGAGGAGGAGATGTAATATCAAGACCTACGTGTGTCATGGCCCACCCTGCTCATTCTCTCCCAACATCAGTCTCTCTTCTCTTTCTTGGCTCTTGCAAAGAACAGTCCTATTGTAGGAAAAATATTCTTGATAGCCCTGAGATGACAAGAAGGTCTAGGTAGCAACCTGGATCTCTTGATTAGTCATATAAGCACCATTACAACAACAACAACAACAAATGACTGGTTATTTCTTAGAACTGGTATTTTCTAGGGAGTTGAACTTTTGTGTTGCAATCTGTTATACTGGACAGAATCCATGAAAACAGCTTTCCTCAACTTCCTGTTTACTACCTTGCAACATCTGCATAAAGGAGGAAGAGCAGTCACCTTTATTTTCCTCTGTATTATCTCCATTCTCTTCTCCCATGGTCACCAGACCCTTACCTGGAACACCGGGAATTAAGGGAGGAGGTAACTGCTGGGTCTTGATGTACAAGGTGGTGCAAATGTTGTCTTTGAAGACTGCTAACAGGACAATTGGTGAAATTTATTTGTACAGAAAAACGATTCCCAGGGTCCCTCCAGCTATGCATAATTAAGCTTCTGGGATATCATCCTGGTGTCCTCTAGGGAAGAAGGTGGGTCTACAGAGTTGTGTCCTATAACCTCAAATTTTCATTGTAGACAGAAAGCAGAATTGTAGTTTCATCTAGCAGATGGAAGTCATGATGTCAAATCACCTTTGTCCTTCCTGATCTTCACCTCAAAAAAGATGATACCATCAAAACTGAATTTGACTTAGTCATTCCTGAATTATGGAGCAAGTAATCTCACTAAATTTCTAGATGAAGTTTGATAATTCCCTAACACTTACCTTTCCTTAGTTTCAAGAGATCACTCATTATAATACTTGACACATGCATTGTGAAACTGATATCTCCTAAATGAGTGCAGTTAATGATTAATTCTTTCAGACAGTTAGCTTTTTATCTGTCTCTTAAGTCATCTCCAAAGGTCTTAGTTCTTGCCTCTGAAACAGTACAAGTAAAAAATCTTCTGTTAAGTATCCAGGAAGGAGGTGAAGTCATGGACCTACAGAAGATATTTTTTCTTCCTTGACTTTCCCCGATCATTGGTACTTAAGTGGATAGAACTATACTCATACCCTGGCAGAGATGAAGATCTGAGGAACTCTCTTATCATACCCTTGTCTCCTAAATTTGTCCTGCAGCCTAACCCACCTGTGAGACTAAAATGAGGATGAGTATGATATGGTCAACCATGTGGGTTACATCTTGGCTTCTGACATTTCAGATTCACTTAAATTCCTGCTGAACTCTCCATCCATAAATCTCACTGAGACACAGTAGGATTTGGGAAATTATGATTAGGAGTCATTCCCTGAGAATGGCTTGTGTCTGAATATCTGTGTGCTTAAAAACTCTTGTACTAAGTACAGATTTAGAGGTGAGACATTGGGAGAGCCATATTTTGAACTCAAAATAAGTAGAAGTAATGAGTGCCTGAGATAATCCACATAATGTCAGGCGTCCCCCTATTTCCTAGTAGGTAGATTTACCCTCTACTTATGTATCTCTTCTACCCCTTATGGCAACCACATTTTCTCTAGAACTGGTAAAAAGTCATTTGTTGAAAGATGCCCCTGTGTTAGAATAATTTCCCAGGTGAGACACAGGACAATTCTCTGGAGAATGGGAGCAGCTATTAAGTCCTTACCAACCAATACTCAGAGCAACACTAGGAGGCAGTGGGCAGGGCACCAGCAGTGTCTGCCATTTCCTTAAGTGTCCGTTTATGGCTCAGTCATACATGTGCTTTCCCAAACCTTATTCATTCCCGTCACGTTTCTTTCAATACCGCCTGTGAAGTGTAGAATCATAACAGCAGCCTCCCCAGTTCAGAAGCAGACCCCATCTCATGTACTTAAAGCCATTCTTTGATGCAGTGTTTTTTTAACAAGGGTCGTCCAGTCAGGGCCTATCTCCTCCTGGGTCACAGAGCTCTATCTTCAGAAGAATACATGTTTTGAAAATACTCAGGCAGCCGCCTTATTAACAATATCTTACTTTTTTAAGTTAAAATATTTTCCCCTGGACTTATTCCTTGGCTCTATATCTGAGCTCTGGTGCCACACAGCTTAGGTCCAATGCCTACCCTGTAAAATACACCTTCACTAAAGATTTTGGGAAGTCTTTTTTCTAGGGATTTTTGCTATTTGTCAAACAAACCTGTTGACATTTACCAGCCTTCTTTTTTGTGGAGCTTGATTCCTGTCATCTTTCAGGATCCACATTAGTCTGTGCAGGCCCATCTTCTAAACTTTCCTCTGGACAGTCCATATCATCTTGTCCACTTTTAAGATGCTTCTTTACTATTCACTGTCACAACCTGTCAGCTTGGTCATAAGCGCTAGAAATCTAGGGACCTAAATTCCTAAGTTTACTACAAAAGTAAATTTGTCTATGAGCTTATTCATAACAGTGATACTGTCTGAAGAGTTGAGCTATAAAATAAAAACTTATTGGCATTCTTCAATTGGATATAGAGACCCCCAGGTCCTTTAAACATTTTTAATCACTCTGAATATCTAATTTAATACTCATAATATCTAATAAGTATCTTTAGATATACATCACATTTCATTTACCCTATAAAAATCTGCATTTCCTGAGAAGGAACCCAGCAATTATTTGTTAATTAACTGAAAGAAATTTTTCTGCCTATCACCTACAATGAGTTGATTTTATATTTGGAGGAAGAGTAGTCTGCTAACTTTTCAGATCATGCCATGGTTTTTCTGTGTTTTTCTAGTACTCCTGACTCTGATCATTTTTAAGGCTGTTTTTTTCTTTCATCCGTAGGAATGGACACCTAACCTTTTATTTCCTATCTCAAATTCAATATCCTTATGGTAAATTAGCCCTTAAATTAAAGTCCATCCTATATAATTGTAATATTTTTTGGAAGAGAGGATGGTTCTTGCGAAGGCATTATATTCTTATAAACCATTGGATCTCCTGTAACTGCATATTGTTTATTCCTCTTAATAGGCACTAGTGAATTTATTTATCATGAAGTCCTTCTCCATAAAGTATTTTTTATAGTCTTCAGTGATGATAAGCTCAATTACAGACTTCACTGGTTTATCCTGTATGGAAGAGATTCACTGATGGGCTGGCGAAGTCTACCCTGCTTATGAACACAACATATTTGCAGTGTTCTGTTGGAGATAACAGTTGCAAATAGGTTGCTAATGGTACTCAGTATGTTAGCACTAGAAGACCTATATGAGATCTACAGGAAACTCTCATTTTTGTGATAATAGTAGCATACACCCAAAGAAGTGATGTGCTTATGTTGATTGATAAAATGGATTTTAAAGAAAAATAAATGTCTAGGTGGATTTCAGCCATTTGTATTTCTTCTTGTAGATAGAGATACTCTTTCTCTCTCCCCCCAGTTATGCTGTTGCTGTGTTCATCTCACAACCTCTTCTCAATGAATTTATTCCTCAGTTACTTTCAAATAAGGAATGAATTGCCTAAACAAGGGCAATCACTTCATAAATCACTGACTAAATGATCAGTCAGACTTGCTTTCCTGACATTGTTAGTTTTCATTTCTTGTATTTTGGGAAAATAAGCAGTAATTTATCTAATAGTACTTTGTAGCCTTTAAATATTCATTGGAGCCAATTTACCACTATAACTGAGATGATAGGGTTATTAAACTATTTTTGTTATAACTGACTGAAACTTAACTGTAGCTAGTTTAAGCAAAATAAAAATATCAAAAGTTTTATTAGGCTGTGGCATCAAAGGGGGTGTTGAACTATCCTTGTTATTGAGCCTCAGTAAAACACAGAACCAGGGACTTGAGGGCTCTAGTGAATATTTCATTTCCTTATTTATAATTTTCTCTTAATGCTTATTATAGTCTGAGATCTTTCATCTGATGGAGAACATGACTATTAATAATTCTAAGCATTTCATCTTGCTATTTCTACCACATGAAATCATAACTGTTTTTCATGATTTTATTTTGAAAAATCCTGAAAAGATTCAGACTGGCTTACCTGTTAGAGAGTAGGGGCTTGGAGATAAATGGGAAATATCACCGCCTATAAGAAATTACATTTTTTAGTAGAAATAAGAGACATCCTCAGAAGAAGGGGTAAGTGTTGCTTCTGTAAGCATGATGGAATATAGGGCACAAAATAGAGTCCACTAAGTACAGACTATTTCAGTAGAGTGCAGCTTACACTGGTCCTAGAATTAGAAGATATGGATTTGAATGACAGTTATGCCACTTATAAACTTCATGTTGTTGGGTAAGATATTTAGCTTTTCTTATTTTCAAGTTCCCCATCTATAAAGTAGTGATAATAATATCTACCTCATTATACTATTGTGAATAAAATATTGTGGTTGTAGTGGTTAGAGTAGAAGTTGAGAGACACATATTTGGTTTCACGGACAATTGGAAATAGGATGTAACTTCCCATCACACACTCATGCACATTCACACTCAGAATTTAATATTCAAGCTGTGTTAATTCAATGTCAGGGAGCGACAAGGATGAAAAATTGATTAAAACATAAAAGTTATTTTCTTTTAATAAGCTCAGACCTTTCACAACTATATTTCTTGGTAAAATAGGAAAGACATTAGTTGTAAGATTTCTTAAGTTGGACTCCATATAAGCAAAACGTGAGGCAGGGACTCAGATGTATGTAATGGAGTCATTGGTTCTTTCAGAAGAGAGGGATCAAAGGAAACAGGGTAGGAAAGGGAAGGAGATAAGCAAGGACACAGTCCAGCTGGAGTTCAGCTTTAGAAGGCAAGAGGGTTGGCATTTGTGCTCTGCTTTCTGGGGACCAGAAGGCATAATCTTGGTGAGGCAGTGTTTCCAACTGAAATGAGGAAAATAACCTGAAGAACACAGCAAATGTGAGCCAGGAACAAGGGGTGGGTTCACAGTTTTTAAAGTATCTGGACGAAGTACCAGTGACATCAGTGCCACCTTCTGTGCAGTTCCCTCTCCTGGCTCACCTAATTCTTTCTCTGCCCTGCTTAAGAGATGTAAAGACATAGCCTCATCCTTTGAGGAGATTTTGACTTAAGCCACAGTCCCTTCCTCATTCATTAGAAAATTTCAATGAAGTAAGAAATATTATTTTATTTCTTAAGACATTTCACACTTGTAAAATAGAATCAGGATATGTACGGGAAGCAACTACTCTTCAAAAAATGTGTAAACGTATTCCTTCAGTTCCTCAGACCTTGTTCATAGCAAAAGGAGGGAGAGGAAACTATCTTTTCCACTCAGGTAGAGTAGTAGACCCAGCAGCCGCTCTGGAGATGGCCCCAGCAGCAGAGCTAAAGTCGGGGCAGTAGGATAAGAAAGAAGGCAAAGATGGAAGGAGGTGCTATGTCCTAACAGCTTTCACAGACAACTTTTTCTTAAGTAAATACTGCCTTGGGTAATCAATATAAGTTTATAGTAATTGAGACAAAATCATTTTCATTTGATGGAGGCAGGGGTAACCAACGAGATGGTTAGGATGATAAGCAATTACAACAATGATCAAGGAAGAATTCATACTTCTTTTCAGGAAAATTCCAGAGCTCCAATAACCAAACATTTCTGTGAATATCTGTGGGGAGATTCATGGGAGGCCAGATAATGGATTGGATATTCAGACCAAACTTCATTCCATTTCACCCAAACTAACTCATAATTTTACATCCTTATGATATTTTTCTTAGCTGCCACCTTTCTAACCCCAAAGAAATATATGTAAAATACATTATAGGCACACCTGTTAACACCTAGGGTATTGTTGTCATAAAAATTGCATGGCAAAGAGAGATATTCAGTATATAGAAAACTTTTTTTAAATGCACAAACTGTACTAGGCCAAAGATCTAGATTTAAAGAGAAATGTTAGAGCAATTTGTAGCTCTGCTTCAACATTTATTTTACCAAGAGATCTGATTATGGGTATTTAATATGAGACTTCTTTGCTCCCCTGCCAAAAACTAGAGTTCTCACATTCTGTGAGACGGGGTATGATGGTCAGAGATCAGACTCCAATTTTATGGATAGTAAAAAGGTGAACAATACCACTTTGGATCTGCCCGGTCCTGACACTATAGAGTATAAGATACATTCGTGGAGGGAACAGAAAATACATATAACTCATAATGAGGTGCACAGTGTGAAACCTGCCTCCCAAACAATGAATCAGAGACAGTCCAATCATTGTGACATAGAAAACCAAGATACAGCAGATATGAGAGACACAGGTGTTGAGGCCTTGGCCCTCTTCTCTGGAGGAGATGCTCAGAACACTTTTGAGTATCAACACATCAGAAATAAATATAATCAGAGAATTTAACACAAATATGAGGACTACAAGCACAGTTGGATATAGTTGATTGAAGATGGTGATGGCGTCAGCACAGGCCAGTTTGATGACATCTGATGCAGGCAGAAAGCCTAGGAAAGGACATGGGTTTGACAATAGGAAAAAACATGAGGGGTGAGATTAGAGGGAAAACAGGTACAAATCCCCTCATCAGAACTCCCAGCCCAGTTTTCAGCACTTGAGTGTTAGTGATTTTAGAGGTATATCTAAGGGGGTTTCAAATGGCAATAAAATGATCACAGGCCATAGCAAGCAAAACACCAGACTCCACAAAGGAGAGTGAGTGTAAAGAGTAGGTTTGAGAAGAGCAGGCTACAGTCTCCATCCCCCTGTGATCTAACCAGAGACCTCCCTGCACAGAGGCATTGTGGCCAAGGCCAGCCCTAGATCTGTGGCTGCCAGCACAGCCAAGAAGTACACACGCTCCTGAACCGTGATCTTCCTTAAGGAAAAGGAGGGTACTGTTGCCAAAAAGGACAGAGATGTAGATAAAAAAGAAGGCGTGGAAATCCAGTGATGCAGTGCCGCCAAGCCTGGAAAGCTCATTGACAATGAGGATTTGGAGTTGCTGTTGGGTCATATGTTGGGTTTATCCAGACAGATGTCCTTTTTCTCAGTTATTACCACAGAAATGCAGCTCTGCTTCCAAGGTATCATTCCAACTACATTGTCTGAGAATTCTTTATTAAAGATAATGACATCAGTATAAGCTATTGTTTCTCAAAACATATTCTTAGGACAACCTGTATCTTTTGTGTTCTTAACTGCATATTCCGGGGATCATCCCCCAGCTACTTAATCAAGTCCTTGGAGTTTCATGTCTACATTTTAACAAGCTCCCCAGGAAATGTTTGATGCACACTACAACTTAGAAACCATTTCCTTTAACTGTATAGACTTCACAGAAGAATCCATACTGGAGGGATTTCAAGGAACCCAACCTGTAAAGCTGTAATTGCCTTCACAGTAGTAGTGATTTCTAACCACATTATCCTGTATATGTATGACTTCTTTGAATTCCCAACAAAAGTCCCAGGGGTCTAAGGAAAAGAAGTATGGGGAAAAAAAGCTTTGCCACTAACACTGTTGCTAAGAAGCAGACAGATACGAGGAAGGGACGCTGTGCCTGCCAATTTCATGATTAGTACTCGGGAGACAAAAATGTTTGCATTTAGTGTAGTGCTCATCCTAGGTACTCCAGAACTACTCACAACTCACTACCACAGCCCAGACTAATGGAAAGTCAGGTTATTATACACCCTTGGGCTGGAGTAAATGGTTAGCCCAGTCAAGGACATACCTCATGGTAGGGTTTATCCTTCAGTTTGAAAAAATTTACCTTATTCCCATGTATAGGCACACCTCATTTTATTCTGCTCCACTTCAGTGTGCCTTGCAGATACTGCATTTTTTACAAATTGAAGGTTTGTGGCAACCCTGTGTCAAGCAAGTGTATCGGCACCATTTTTTCCAATAGTATTTGCCCACTTAATGTGTCCATGTCACACTTTGGTAATTCACACAATATTTCAAACTCTTCCATTCTTATTATGTTTTTACAATGATCTGTGGGCAATGATCTTTGATATCACTCTTGTAATTGTTTTGGGGTGCCAGTAACCATGCCTATGTAAAATGACAACCTTAATAATACGTGTGTTCTGCCTACTCCACCTACCAGCTGTTGGCCCCTCTCTCTCCCTCTCCTTGGGTCTCCCTGCTCCCTGAGACCGCAAATAGAGAGGCCAGCTAATGTCCCTACAATGGCATCTCAGTGTTCAAGCGAAAGGAAGAGTAGCACATCTCTCACTTTAAATCAAAAGCTAAAAATGAGGAAGCCTCCCAAAAGCCAAGACACGCCAGAAGCTAGGCCTCATGCACCAAACAGGTAGCCAAGTTGTGATGCAAAGGAAAAGTTCTTAAATGAAATTAGAAGTTCTACTCCAGTGAACACATGAATTACAAGAAAGTGGAACAGCCTTGTTGCTGACATGGAAAAAGTTTTAGTGATCTGGACAGAGCAAACCAGCCACAACATTCCCATAAGCCAAAGCCTAATCCAGAGCTAGGCCCTAACTCTATTCAACTCTGTGAAGGTTGAGAGAGGGAAGCTGCAGAAGAAAAGTCTGAAGCAGAGGTTGGTTCATGAAGTTTAAAGAAAGAAGCTGTCTCCATAACATCAAAGTGCAAGGTGAAGCAGCAAGTGCTTATGTACAAGCTGCAGATTCTCCAGATCTAGCTAAGATCATTAATGAAGGTGGCTACACTAAACAACCGATTCTCAGTGTGGACAAAACAGCCTTATATTGAAAGAGATGCCATCTAGGACTTACATAACTAGAGAGAAGTCAATGCCTGGCTTCAAAGCTTTGAAGGACAGGCTGACTCAATTGGAGCTAATAAAGCTGGTGTCTTTAAGTTGAAGCGAATGCTCATTTCCCATTCCAAATGTGCTAAATCTACTTTGCCTGTGCTCTATAAGTGGAACAACAAAGCCCAAATGACAACCCATATTTACAATGTGGTTAATTGAATATTTTAAGCCTACTGTTGAGACCTGCTGCTCAGAAAAAAAAAAAATGAAGATTCCTTTCAAAATGTACTGCTCTTTGACAGCACACCTGGTCGGTCACCCAAGAGCTCTGATGGAGGTGGACAATGAGATTAGTGTTGTTTTTATGCCTGCTAACACAACATCCATTCTGCAGCCCATGGATCAGGAGTACTTTAGACTTTCAAGTCTTAGTATTTAAGAAATCTATTTTGTAAGGCTGTAGCTGCCGTAGATACTGATTCCTCTGAAGGATCTGCATGACGCACACTGAAAATGGAAAGGATTCACCATTCTGGATGTAACTAAGAATACTCATGGTTCATGGGAAGAGGTTCCAATATCAGCATTAACAGGAGTTTGCAAGAAGCTGATTCCAGCCCTTATGGTGACTTTGAAGGGTTCATGTCTTCAGGGGAGGAAATAACTGCAGATTTGTTGGGACTGGCACAAGAGCTGGAATTAGAAGTGGAGCCTGAAGATATAAGTGAATTGCTGCAGTCTCATGATAAAACTTTAACGGATTAATTGCTGTTTCTTGTGGATAAGCAAAGAAAGTGATTTCTGGAAATGGAATATAGTCCTAGTGAAGATTGTTGAAATGAGAACAAAGGATTTAGAATATTACATAAACTTAGTTGATAAAGCAGCAGGGTTTGAGAGGGCTTACTCCGTTTTGAAAAGCTCTACTGTGGGTAAAATGTTATCAGACAACCATCATGTGCTACAGATAAATTGTCCATGAAAGGAAGAGACAATCAATGTGGCAAACTTCATTGTTGTCTTATTTTAAGAATTTGCCACAACCACCCAGCTTTCAGCAACCACCATCCTGATCAGTCAGCAGCCATCAACACTGAGGCAAGACCCTCCACCAGCAAAAAGATTATGATTTGATGAAAGTTCATTTGGTCCAATTTTTAGCAGTAAATATTTTTAAATTAAGACACTTACATAGATTTTTTTATACATAATGCAATTGTACACTTAAATGACTACAGTATAGCGTAAACATAACTTTCTATATGCATAAGGAAACCAAAAAAGGCATATGACTCACTTTATTGTGATGTTCACTCCTTTATGGTGGTAGGGAACTGAACCCACAGTATCTCCAAGGTATGCCTGTTGTTTCTTTCTCTCTTTCTGTTATTTTTCAGTCAGCCTGCTATAATATCTCCCCAGAACCTGACTTTTCTCTTTTTTCTCATTTTATTTTGCCAGTGTAAGCCACCACCCTTAAGATAGTCCCAAAGAAAATCATCCTCTTACCTTGGATCTGTACAGATGAGATCTAGCTGCAAGATTCCAGCAGTGAAGAGGTGCCAGACAACTGTGCACAAGGCATTGATTCAGCCCTTTTTGACTGACCCTAAAGGATAGAAAATTGACAGAATCCCTTCTTATTCTCCATGTTTTGTCTTCAAGAATAAGAGACAAATACCAAAATTTAGTGATTATTGAAAATATAATGAGTATCATTTATTCTTCAGTCACTGGATGCAAAGATAGTCTCATGTATCTGCTCCTCTTCTTATCTATTCTAAATACAACTTAATTTCCCTACTTCTTTCACCCTTTAGCCATGATCTTTAACCCAATCTGTTAATGCAATTTTGTGTAGAATTCTCTCTCATAAAAAAAAAAAACAATTAACACAAATAGTGAATCACTGCAGAGAAAGCTATTCAAAGTGGAAGGGATCAGTTCTCTTTTGCCAGTAACCTTTAATTCAGTTTCCTTTGCTTTATTCACAAGAATTCCATGAAGGTCTATACTTCATGCTGTGGAAAATTCATGTCTTCAGCTAAGAGCTTCTCTTGGTTTTTGAGAATAAGGACCTTAAAGGAATATACAAAAGATAAAGAAAGACCATAGGAAAAGAAAAAGGTTACAGGTTGAGGGTAGAATCAGGGAGAAAAATCTGTAATTGCGTATGTTGAAATTCAGGTCCTTCTACCATTTATAGCTATAACTCTTCTCTGACTCATATAAATTAAGTGGTACTTCTGTGTTCATCCTCTAGGAAGGATACGAAACATAGGAGGTCAGCCTATTCATACCGCTGGGCATGGCAGATCTTAGTACTCATGCCCAATCTCTTCCAAGTACAGACAGATCTGTGCACTCATTGAGAGCGTTTGGCTTTAAAGATCCTTCTCTTCTTCCTCTGTCTCCTGTCTAGTCAGCATATAGAGGAGTCTCTCAGTACCCTCTCTCTGCATCTGCTGGACATTTCCCCATAGTCTTGATTGTTGGAGATGAGGAACAGGGGTCTTGGGTCTTGCCTGAAAACTCAGATCATATGGCTCCTTCCCAAAGTTCGCTAAGAGACTCCAGTCAGTGACATTATTAATGCCAAAAGCACCTCCCCAGAGGTTTTCCATTTTCTGCCAACTGGGATTTTGAGGAATATTTTCTGTATCCTAACCACTCCTGTGAAAGAGATTGACAACTTAATTAATCCCCCCAGAGTCTTAAAGTACCTTCTCTGAATAAGATATGGATCTAATAGGGTCCCAGGTGGCAGCTTTGTGTGTGAGAAATCAGAGTGCTTGTCTTTGTGGCCCCAGGAAACCCTGGTATCACCTTTGGGAAGCCATTTATCCTCCACATCTACTTTAAAGGCCAAACCTTTCCCAGTTGCTCTCAGGAGGAAACATGCCTCTTCTTGGCCTAAATCTTTTGGATGTTAATTATATTTTCTGCTTGGTTTATCTCAAAACTAGCTTGAAAGCAAAAATTTAGATGAACTAGAGTCACTATGGTAAAAGCCAGTCAGCCTCCCCTAGTACCCAACTTGAACCCATAATCTGCAATCCTCATTATATTCTTTTATTGGGAAATTTTTATTTTTTATTGGGAATTTTTCTCTTTTCCTAGAAATGCAGTGAACATAATTACAGCACAGTGCTTCAGCTAAGTACACCCTCTCACCTTGGTCCCAGGGAGGATAATATCTGTAATTTCCCCTTCAACCTGATAGGAACCATCTACCTGTTACTGATTTTAGGGAAAAATAAACATATATTACCAAAAGAACAAATTTCCTGTCTCTGAAGTAATATTTCAGTTTTTGTCATGCTTTGTTAGGCTCAAAATAATGTTTAATGCAAATTGGAGGTGCAGATGATTCCTGCTTAAACCATCAACCAGTAACTAGCTATTGTGAGCTGAATGGTGTCAATCCCCAAATGTTCATATGTTGAAATCCTAACTCTCAGTACCTCAGAATGTAACTGTATTTGGAGATAAGGTCTTTACTGAGGTGACAATTAAAATGAGGCTGTTCGAGTGGGCCCTGATCCAATCTGACTAGTGTCCTTGTCAGAAGAGGAAATTGGGGCACAGAGAGACACCAGTGTGCACAGAGTAAAAACTATATGGAGACAGAGGGAGAAGTTGGCCATCTACAAGCCAAGGTAAGAGGCTCCAGAAGAAACCAACCCTGCCATTACCTTGTTCCCAGATTTCTACCTTCCAGAACTATGAGGAAACAATCTCTATTCTTAGACCACATGCAGTCTATGGCAGTTTGTTACGGCAGCCCTAGAAAACAAATACATAGCAATAGAAATGTGGAATGTTACATAACCTCTTTAATACTAAATATGTATTTAGGTAGAAACTTAATTTTATAATGTACAGGACTGGATGCTAGAAATTACAAAACACTGATGAACAATATAGTAAATTTCCCAAAATGACCTATAGATTTAATGCAATTTCTCTCAAAATCTCAGCAAAGATTTTTAGTTAGACTTATTCTGACATGTATATGGAAAGACAAAGGATCTAAATAGCTTAAACAATTTGAAAAACAAAAAAAGGGGATGAATAACTCTATTAAATATTAAGGTTTATTATATAGCTATAGTAATCAATATACCACTAGAACACTTCAGGATGGCCTAAGTAAAAAATAGTGATAGCACCAGATGCTATCTTAGCTTTTGCTTCTGGATAACCTACCCTGTGTCAAGAACATAGTCAGTTATAAGGTATCATGACCATCTGTGAAAGTACGAATTTCATTGCTTAACAAGAATATATGTGTTCTGGATAGAGAGCTACTGTAGAGAATAAACTATGTCATCCCACAGGTGATATCATGACTATTTCTGCTAACAGGATAAATTTAACTATATGAAAGGGTACATCCAACTGTGGTTATAATTGCCAAGGTCACTCTGAGATGAGAAAAGGATGTAGGACATAAAAATAGTTCTTGACTCCAACCTTACAATATAAGCAAAATTCATTTTGTGTTGAAGTTAAAACAAAGCTATTGTAAAATAACAAGGATTTTTATTCATTAATTTTGAATTTAAGATTTCTTAAATATTACACACAAACAAGAACCATAAATAAATCAACATTAAAAATAACTTATTTTGTGAAAAAAGTCATTATTAAGAAAAATGTTAAAAACATCTACCGAGTCATAACTATATTTGACATAAGACTCATATCAGTGATTTATAAATAACACCTGAAAATCAATAAGAAAATGACAAACAACTGGCTTTTTCTTAATGGGCAAAAGACCATAACAGGTACTTCACAAAAGAAGAAAGTGGCCAATAAATAAATATATGAAAGTGTGTGCAACATTATTAGTCATCAGGGAAATGCAAATTAAAAATCACAGGGAGGTACCACTACACACTCAGTACAATGGCTTTTTAAAAATCCTGAAAATACTTAATATGAAAGATACAAACTAATCGAGACTTTTGTACTGCTAGTGGAAGATGAAATTACATAATCACTTTCGAAAGTGTTTGACATTATCTACTATAGATGAGCCTATGTTTTTCCAAGGCATCTTATTCCATATCAGTAGACCCAAAAGAAATTCATACCTGTATGCACAAAGCAGTCAATTAAGCATGTATCAGAATGATCAGAGTAGCATTATTTGCATTAGATTCAACTATTACAATTCAAGAGTAGAAAAGTAAATATGGGGTGTATACCTACAGTGAAATACCATACAGAAATGAAAATGAACAATTCACTGCTACCTGCAAACACACAGCTATCACTCACAAACTTGATGATGAGCATAGGTACCAAACAAAAGAACACACAGGTATGATTCCACTCATATAAAGGTCACAACTAGGTCAGGCTCATCTAGAAGGTGGACTGTTGCTGTGCTGGCAACAGTCTGTTTCTTGTTCTGGTTGCCAATTACAATGGTGAATTTATTTTGCAACAAATTTATTGTGCCAGAACTTTATGATTCAGTCTCTTTCTTTATGTTAATTAGCTTCAATACATTTTTTATTTTTAAAAAGTACTCATTGAAGCCTTTCCTGATTTTCACTTTAGGTTTACCCATAGTGCACTTTCACAGTACTCTTTCCTTCCTCACTGTATCAATAATTAAATAATTAAATAAAATTAATTTAGCCTGTAATTAAATCGAATTTCATCTTTCCCTTAATGAAAAAAACAAATGTATCTTGTGTTTATTTATATATCCTCTACATATACATCTTTGATTAAAATCTAATGTAATCGATTTTTGAAAACTTCTTACTAAGTAGAATAGTGTTCATGAGTGTTTTAAATCCAGAAATGAAAATTCATCTCCACAAAGACACATTAAATTGCCTGTGACATCATCTACTTGCAGTAGCAGAAACTGGGGAATATGACATTGATTCTATAGTTTAATCACTTGGATATTATTGTGCTACAAAATTATGAAAGATGGATTCTGTATTTCAAATAGTTCACTGTTTAATGGGGGGAAGATAGTCTAAACTATAAATAATTAAAATAACTGATTGTGACAGAGGTGATAATAGTTGACGTTGATTGCTTATTGCATACCGAGTATTGTTTTAAGTGATTTATATTTAAACCTCACAACAACTGTATTCACTGATAATTACCAATACATGTGTTGTAGAGATAAAGAACATAAGGTACAGTGAGGTTACATACCTTGCCCAAAGTACAGCAAGAGCCAGAGGCACAGTGTATATCAAGGACTTAAGTTCCAACATTCATGCTTTTCATGACATGTGTACTGTGTTGCCATTTTTCTATGGGAGTAGAGAGACACCTGGTTTCCAGATAATCAACAGTGTGATTTCTGTTCTCTGTATCTTAAAAAGGACTCCCTTCTTTGCTCTGTCTTCTTATGGAACATGTGGGAATGGAGGATGTTGACAATAATGGGAAATCAGGGCTGGGAAAGGGGAGCTCCCTTCCATGAGACAGGGCTCCGGCTCCCTCTGGCTGCCGCCAGACATCACAACCAGTGGGAAAAGGATGGTAGGGGGGGACGCCTTTCCTTCACTAAAACGGATCTTCTGCTCTCATCTAATTTGCACACATTCCTCATTTTAGGTTCTGGGGTTGGGAGTTTTCACAGATAATTGGGGAAAAGTACTCCCTCTAGAATCCTCTTTCAGTCCAGATTCCTAGCAGCTCTCCTTGTCCTCCCATATGCTGGTAGATGTAAGTAACTAACCGCTCTCCTACCAACAGGGCTTATGTAAAAGCTAGGGCACAGAGACCTTGGGGATTTCTGTCCAAATTCCAGATCTCCCAAGCGGAGAACACAAATGAAGATGAAAGGATGTCAGGCGGGAGGCACCAAGGGAAGGGGGGAGGACACGGAGGGAGGGGTGATAAGGGGCCTAAATCAAGAACGGACCCTGGAGAGGGTTTTCAAAAAATAAACATTCCTACCAGAGCCAGGGTTCTGTGCAGTTTATAAAAAGAATGGTGCTAGGACTAAATCCTTGATAAGGCTCAGGATTCCAGGTTCATGGCTATGGAACTGCAGGATGAGACAGCACCAACACTCAGGTCAGTGAGGGTATCTAATGCATGTTTTCACTGACGTCTCACTGCAGGCACCAGGGTTGAGGGGGCAAGAAATAGAGAGACGGCTTCTTGGCAAGAGAAAAGTAATAGTATTTATCTGTCAAGAGTATGTGGAGAATAGGCATGTGTCCTTAAGACTCTCCATCATGTCTAAAACCTGGTTTCTTAAATGATCAGCTCATCAGATGTGTAAAATAAGGCCCAGGATAGATTCTGGGACACATAAAGCAAAGGAGAATCATGGGAGCGAACCAGGTGGTGGACGGGGAGTTATGAATAGTTCTGTAATCATCAGAGGCTCAAACACTTTCTGGCGAGTAGTCACTATCTGAACATCATCCAAGACTTAATAAACCAAGTCAAAATTAATCTCGGATGGAATGTGGGCATTGTGTGCCTTTAGATCAGGGATGGCATTTTTCAGAGCTGTATATCTTCAGCATTTGGAAAAGTACACAAGGCACAATAGGCATTCAGTACCTGAATTAAAATTGGGGTAGAGTTGTTCTTTCCATATCTCTTACAACAACCCTCAGAGAATTTCCAGGTCCTGGGGATACAGAGCTATGTGTTTGGAGTCAATCAAACACTTGGTAGGGTGTATCAGTCAGTCTGCATGCTTTGATGATTTAAGAACCTGCTCAAACTCAAGCATGTAAAATGATCAGGAAACCAATTTGTATATTCAGGCGAACCAATCATTCAGTGACTGAAAAAGAACACAAATTATGTGTGAGGCATTCTTCCAAGTATTATGCATTGAGAATGGAGCCATGTGAAGCCCTGAAGGTAGAATAAACAGAATAGATTACAAATATGAACGATCTAGAAAAAGAAAAATAAGGGACAAAGTTTAGAAGATTAAAAAAAGACATGGAGAGATGAATTAAGTATTTGAGATAAAAGAGGAAGTATCAGGAAAAGTGAAAGCCCAAGGGAAGGTGAGGGGACATGTGAAAAGTAGGAGCCTGATCAGGATCTCTGGGGTGTCTGCATAGAGCCCACAGTTTATGCAGCAGGACCTGAGGCTTTGAAAATTGGCTTTTCAATTATGAAAACTCAGGTCCATGCTAAAAGATTCTGGAAGATGATGGGTGGCTTCGGGGATAAGGCAAAAGTCTAGAATTTTTAACACCCCCACAGCTCAGATTATCTCACATCCCACAAAAACATGGCACTGTTGGTATATCCAGCCAGTAAAATCCAGTCGAAATATAAATCCAGTAAAAATGCCCATATTTTAAATATGAAAACAAAAAAGAGAGACAACAAGCTTAGTTGTACTCCTAAATACTATGAAGATTTCATCCGTACCTGGACTCTTTCTAATCACAGTTCATAAAAAAGGACTCTGCTATTTGCTTAATGTATCACCTTAGACATGAAACCAGTATGACTCTATAGAATGGGGGAGATAGGCATTGTAAGGATTCCCCCCCAAAATGAGGTACATGTAGTGTCCTGGTGTCCTGACACATAATGGAAACTCAGTTATTTGTTCCTTACATTTGCTTTTCATCTCTGTCTTCCCTCTCTGCTGTCCCAGCACCTGCTTTAATTTTGCATAAGTGGAGGTATTTTCTGAGCCTTTCACTTTCATGCAAGAGTCAGCTATTCCTCCTCTTCTGACCCCTGTGAAGACAGACTTGCTTTTCCCTCAGCCTGCTCCAGTTCCAGTGTTCCAGACTTAATGTTGTCTTTAGCTACCATCACAAATACCTAAACTCACTTACCACTCTCCTTCTCTCCTTTCCCTTTATACTCAGACATATCATCTTTTATCCACTGCTCAGATGAACTCTAGTTTAATACTTTTAGTTGCAAACCAATCCAGCCTCCTTAAAACCCATCATCTTATGGCTGCTACTCAGGCCTCTTAAGAAAATTTGACCCATCTCAGAGTGAATGAATAATCCTGGTGTGTACCCACCAGATAGAAATCAGGAAGGTCTGCTCAGTTATAATAATAGAACTTCAAAAGTGAAGAATAATTTACCCCTTGCAAAATACTTCCCCATTGGCAGTTGCATTCCATTCTCACACTTTATGTCTTGAACATGACTGGGCAAGGCAGAAATTACTAGCACCATATAAAGATACTAAAAACAAAGCCCAAGACTGACTTTTCCAATATCATTATTGCTACAAAGTGGCAGAGCTGGAACTTCAGCCAAAGTCATCTGAAGGTGAAAGCCCAATAACCTTGCAGACGTTTTTTTTCATAGACAAAAAGTGTTCCAGGGAGTCATGCATTAAACTCTCACCAAGATATTTTTTTAAAGCATGTGAGATGTACCGTCCACACCAGTCAGAACAGAAGATGGCCCCATTTTTCTCTGGCTCATGCCAGCATTGCATTTTTTTGCTCCCAGAGATTGGCTGCCTACACCAGATGATACCTTAAAATTCAAATGACACAGACTTCTCACTTCCATAAAATCCCATGAGACTCCATAGCTTTTAAAAAGTATTTTTCTATTTTCTATCTTTCTAAATAATTCATTTCTATCTTTGTAACTCCAAATAGGTGATAAGCCAACAGTAATGTCTTATGCTTTAACAAATAGTGCTCTCAAATGTTTATCATAAAATTCACCTTGATTTCTCATTTTTGTATCTGTATTACTAAATTATGAGTCTTTGAGACACAGCACAATAACCAAGGTACTCTGATGCTAGGCAACATGGATTTCAACATCTACACATTTTGGAGATAAACTCATAGGATCAATTCATATCATTTTTGTAGCCTCCACGAAGTCTCTAGAGCTTCATGACTGAACTTTCCCTCCAAACATACTATTAGCCATTCCATCAAACCAACTGAGTTTATTTATTTGATTTTTTTACTTTGTTTTGCCATGGCATGTTCATGCTTGTTCTTCCAACACTGCTTAGAGCCAATGTTCTTCTCATCTTTCAGGTTTCATGCATTCTGGAAAACCTTTATGTCCACCCTCAATACCACGAATCGAGATAAGGAGCACCATGAAAAACACCCTGAAAGTTCCAGTGCTTCTATGGCACTATTCAAATGTAGTGATTTCTTCTTTCATTTTGCTGTATTTTTGTAGGTTATATTATTTGTAAGGACATCAACCGGGTTTGTTCTGCCTACAGTACTGTATTCACAATATATTGTCCAATAAGCTTATATATAGTCAACCCTAAACAATATGTAAATTTGTCCTTTATACAGTCTGTTCTCCCATACTTAGGAATCTCCAGGGAATGACTAAATTACCATCTTCTCTGTCACTGAAAGTCAAGACTGATAAACATATTATGAACAGATAGCACATTCAAGGGCAACTTCTACAGAACCAGAGCTTCTATTGCATTATCTGAAGGGAATATTTTCCTCATTGTAAGGGCTGCAATGTTGCTCAACACCACTTCTTCCCCATTTCTGCTTACTGGCTTCCCAGGCATGGAGAAAGCACATCACTGGATCTCCATAGCATTACTGGTTGTTTACATCTCCATACTTCTTGGTAATGGTACCCTTCTCTTTCTCATCAGGGATGACCATAGCCTCCATGAGCCCATGTACTATTTTTTGTCTATGTTGGCAGCCACGGACCTTGGAGTGACACTGACCACTATGCCCACAGTTCTGGGAGTCCTGTGCTTGAATCACAGAGAGATTGGCCATGGAGCCTGCTTCTCTCAAGCCTACTTTATACATACTCTTTCAATCGTGGAGTCTGGTATTTTGCTTGCTATGGCTTATGACCGTTTTATTGCCATCTGCAACCCCTTGCGGTATACTGCCATTCTTACCAACACCACTGTACTGAAGATTGGGATGGGGGTGTTGACAAGGGCCAGTTTGTCAATTACGCCAATAATTATTCGCCTTCACTGGTTTCCCTATTGTCGATCCCACGTACTATCCCATGCTTTCTGTCTACACCAAGATGTCATCAGGTTAGCCTGTGCTGACATCACCTTTAATCGTCTCTATCCTGTTGTGGTTGTATTTGCGATGGTCTCACTGGACTTTCTCATTATCTTCTTCTCCTACATTTTGATCCTCAAGACTGTCATGGGCATTGCTTCTGGAGAGAAAAGGGCCAAGGCCCTCAATACATGTGTTTCCCACATATGCTGCATCCTTGTCTTCTATGTCACTGTAGTTGGTCTGACATTTATCCATAGGTTTGGAAAGCATGCTCCGCGTGTGGTCCACATCACAATGAGCTACGTCTACTTCCTTTTCCCCCCTTTGATGAACCCTGTCATCTACAGCATTAAAACCAAGCAGATTCAGAGTAGTATAATTCGCTTATTCTCTCTGCCTCCTTCTACAATATAACTTTGGCTCACTGTTCTCCAAGGTATAACTCAGGGAACCTGGACAAGCTGACAGCTTTGTTGGTAAGGGCACTAGGGAGAGGTAGTTCATGGAAACCAACTCCTTGCTTTCTAGAGCATCATCTTACCTTGCCCATTTATTCCTGAGTTGCTTGTGACATAAAATATGTACAATAACAAGCATATAACTCAATTGTCCAACTGATTTACTGTTTTTGCAGGTAATTAACCCTGTTTCATGAGCCTATATAGCACCTGATACATGATTCTTAGATCTATAGTATTTTTTTGAGTTAAAGCCAATTGTTTTTTTATATCTGCATGTATTGGCTCTGATATACCTAGTGATAACACTCTTGATCTCAGACAATCATCTAGTTGTGTTTTTTTTTTTCTCAAATAGAGCTAGTTGTTATTTATAGAAAATTACACTTAATAAAGCAATGAGCCTTATACTGTCTTCATTTCAATATGGCAACTATAGGGGAAATATATCTAAGTATATCATATATCTAAGTCTGTTCAGTTATAGACAAATAATTTCTTATTTATAGGCAAATCTTTTTATAAATGTTTATCATGCATTGTTTTAATACTATATATGTAAATAATGTAATAATAGACATGTAATTCTTAATTCAGATAACCACTGTCTTGATGAGTTAGTCTGAGACACTGCTGAACAGAGATATGCATTTTCAGATAGCAGAGTGGTGTTTACGTTCCACGTTGGAAGGACATCATCAGTAAGGTGAGATGGGTGTTCCTGGAATGTGCAAAATACCAGAGTTGAGAAAGAGTCAGTCATGTGTAAGTGGGGAGAAAGGGAGAGGATGGAGGTGGTGCTTGTGACTAGAAGGAAAAATTATCTCTTCTGGCTCTGAATATCTATCAAAGTAAGTTTTGTTCACATGGGGAGAAGGAGTTCATGGTCCTGTGGCCAGCTGAAGAGCCAATGCCCCAGACTTAAATAATAGGTTTTTAAATGAATAAAAAAGATATTCTTGTAAACAGAAGATAGAGTTTGAAATACCAGGATTTACAAGGGGCCACCCAGTGAATAGTTATGTCCCCTCATATAGATGAACTCTGTCCATGGGCTTTGTTATACTGCTATCAAAGTGGTCTCTGACTTCTGCATCATCCACTCTTTGTCACAGAAACATAAGGGTTTCCCAGAATTCCTGGGATTTATGACTAATATGGAGAACACAAACAAAGACCACATCTTTAGAGCAGCTTCCAGCCCATTAAATGATCTTTACCAGATCATCTCAAGAGACTGTTTATCTGTTTATTCATTTATTTATTTTTATTCAACTCAACTGTGTGTCTGTAATTAGATGTGACATTTGTGTTTCTTCTTTTATAGTTTCTAGGCCGTGTGTTTCCTGGAAGATAATGACATCATAGAGATAATCTTTAATGAAATACAAATTTTTTATTAAAACAAATGAAACTTAAAGTGACCCATGCCTCTCTGTGTGTCTGTTGGTTATTCTGTTTATGTCTCTGAGTCTGCATGCCCCTGGAATGTCTCTGTTATCATGCCCTGTAGTGCCATCAAATATTGGAGCATCCTAAATTATATTCTCATCTAATACCCTCAAAAATACAAGATCACAACTCTTTAAGTCAGAATTCACCCTTCCCTTATACTCTTTAGAGTGAATTCAGGGGGATCTAAGCTAAGTCAATGGAAATCTTTCTTGATTTTCTCTCTAGGTTCAGTTGTCCTGAGGCCTGCTATAGCAGATTAATATAAAGGATAGTAGGTTAAGAATATCTTTTATAAAATCTTCAACTGGGTACATTTGATTGTTACCCACAAAAGTTTCTCTCTTCCCCATCTGTCCTTATCTTGCAGAGATGGGATAGAGGGATCAGAGAAAGAGCTCATAAGAAACAAAGAACTGCAAAGTTCAGTTTATCTTTGATACAGCTGAGTCATGTGAAGCCAAGCAGAGCCCTGGGATCACAGTGGCCCCAACTGAACATCTCAAGAGTAGGATCAAGGGGACTCGGGGGAAACTTTTCCTGGTCAATTTAATGTCCTGCTCTGATCCTTACATCCACACAGACTTCGATGTGAAGGCAATGTCCTGGGAGTTTTCCAAAACAGCTAGAGCAAAAAGACCATCCTGCCTACCTTTTCATTCCTACCAGTATGTGATACTTATAATTATTCACATTCCTGGTGACTAACGCCCAAACCAGAACACAGGATGAGATCTTGGGGGATCCAAATGCTGCAAGTCCCCCAGGATGGGAGAACAAAGACATAAGGGAGAGAGAGAAATGGGCCTTGGTGAGGACTTTCTGAAGCAAATGCTCCTTGAAGCTTGACTTCTGGTATGATCTAAATATAAATAGGTGGTGTTGAAACCGAGACCTTGGCCAGGGTCGGGTGCCATGATCACATCTATGGCACTGATGAACAAAAGACCCATGAGCAATTCAGTAAGTGTACGGTGTCTCGTTCTGGAAGACTCAGTGTAGGTAATGGGGTGGCATGGTAGGGTGGGGCATGGTGGATTGGTTTATTGGAACTTACTGGGAAAGACAGTAATTGTCAGTCCAGAGGTAATGGGGCATGGGTATATCTCTCAAAGGCTCCCCCCAAAAAGTCGGCTTCCAAATAATCTCTTCTTGCAGGTCTTTGGAACAGGAAAAAGCCAAAATCTGTCTTCCCTTCCCTACTAGGCAGGTATATTTTGGAAGAAAAGATCTGAAGATCCATGGGAACAGAGGCAGATATCGGTCATGTGGTTCAGGACTCTGGGGTGAAGTGTATCCTTTTGCTGTTCTCTTCAGCTGTTCGAACCAGCTTCCATTTTGCCTCCATGTGCTCCACCAGGTGTTCACTCCCCAAGAACCTAAATCATGTTAAGGAGGGAAAGTATGATAACGACCAAGGATGTCAACTAACAGAAAGAAAAACTTGCCGAACAGACGAGTCTCAGATTAAAGCAGAGGCAGACTTCGAGGAATTCAGGATTAGACACTGCTTTAAATTACTACGTATTCCCAGAAGAGAGCCCAGAACCCATCAGGAAATAAGTGTGTAAATCCTGTAAACCAAAGTCAGAGGAGAACTTCTTTGTTCATTCCTTTCCACGTTGAGGTACAGGTGTTGCAGATTTTAAGGATCTCAAACCCAATGTAGATAGGGAATGACAGCAGATCTGGTGCTGAGGTAGAGTGGGTAGGGGAAGGTGGTCACAGTTTTCACCAGCAAGGTTGCTTCCCAGGTAAAAACACTGCTGGATGCTTTGGATATAAGGCCACTCAGGGCCAGTTCACTGGTCTAGTCAGGAATTTATTGTATCTGTAGTTTAGATGATAAGTTCATGGCTCTGGAAAAGTATAAACATTATGTACTGATCCTTATAATGAGAAGCTGGTGCTTAAATCAGGTCTCCTGGATTCTATGTATAGTCTCCACTTGGAGTACTGCAAAATGGAGCAGAAGGCAGGAAGCTTTTATAGGATCGATCGTAAAGAACAAGAGCTTCTCACCAGACACTGGCAACAGTTCAGGCGCTTCGTGTAGGTTGACCGTGTGGCCTACATCTCCTCTGGGCCTCATGCCAGGAAGCCAGTCGCAATTGTAGATGCTATTGCTCAGAACAGGGCTTTCACTGATGGACCTTAAACTCAGCTAAGGAGACAGGCTATGCCATTCAAATTCATGCAGCTCACTGACTTCATCCTCAAGTTCCCACACTGTGCCCGTCAGAAGTATGTTTGACAAGCCTGGCAGAAGACAGGTAAAAGTACAAAATGGGCCAAGAAGATTGAAGCCAGAGCAAGGAAAGTCAAGATGACAGACTTTTATTATTATAAAGTCAAGAAGGCAAAGAAAATAAGGAACTAAATAATCAAACTTGAAGTTAAGAAGCTACAAAAAAGCAGCTCTCCTAAAAGCTTCTCCAAAGAAAGCACCTTCTGCTAAGGATGCAGCTACAGCAGCTGCTGTGAAAGTTCCAGCAGTAAAGATGACCGCCGCACACAAGAAGGCAGCTCTGGAAAGTTCCTGCCCAGGAAGCTGCGGGCCAGAAGACAGCGCTTCTAAAAGCTCAGAAGGGTCAGAATGCTCCAGCCCAGAAAGCCCCAGCTCGAAAGGTGTTAAGGAGGGAAAGTATGATAGTATGATCCCAGCTTGCAAGAAAGCACAAGAACCTATTGGAAAAGTAATACAAGTTCTTTTTGACATGCTGACAAATCTTTAAAAAATAATCATAAGAATAAAGAACAAGAAAGAGTAAAATTGGAAAATATCTGCTTGACTGGGACCACACAGTCAACTTTGTTTGAGATGAGAAGGTCCAAAGTTGGCTTGGCGTTTGGGGATTGGCTGACTGGATACACTGCATTTGGGGTCAGGTGGAACATTACAGGGACAGGGGAGTTTTCTAAGGTTTGGTTTGCTGATGGGGCACCCTGATCAGGAACAACTCCGTCTTGGGCCCAGGAATTTAATTCAACAGCACCAAACTGTGTTATACATGGTCCAAGTTACCAATTAATTGTTCCTCCAATCCCCAAGACTCTTCACACACATGCACATCACTGGCACCCAGCTGCACAGAGTATGCTCATTACTTTGATCGAATCAAACACAGATAGTCCATCTCTGAGTGTGAACACAGAAAGAGGATATATTAAGGCTGATTTTTCTCACAGATACTACTGAACAGATCATAATTTCCAGAATTCCCCTTGTCTAATGTAATACAAGAAAAGAACAACTCTGCTACTTCCTTGCATTTTGACCTTGTGAGGGGCTTTTAATTATTTTCAGTATCAGTTACTGAAAAATGGGGAAAGTCGGATTTTTGCAGGCATTCTGTTAAAAACTGGGGAGCATATGCAACACTTCCAGCCCATGTTTGCTGCACAACAGGAAACAGTCATGTCCTCCAGCCCTGTCTTCCCTCTGTGGTCCCCCTGCCTCATCATGGCATAGGAAATAGCACTGACCAGAGCCACAAAAACAGGGAACTCAGATTTAGCCCTTTCAAAACAAAGTCTCTCGTAGTGGGTTTTTTCTTGAACTCCATCAAGGCAAAATTTGTCTGCCCCGCCTCCTCTCCCATATGAAGCCTAGTGTTTTCATGCTTCAGTTGGTCTGGTCTTTATTTACCAATGTGCCCCTCTCCTTTTCTTGTGGCAGCCTGCCCCCCACCCCCATCCAAAACATCTGTAACTAGATTCTAGCAATTCATTTCAGTCACTGTCATCCCAAGCTTTCTTAAAACCTCATTATTCTAAACCTCGTCTCTAAACATTTTGAGTGAATTGGAATGATTTAACATACCTGAGTGTGAGTGGTCCTAGTCTGCCTCCTCCAGAAAATTAAGATGGCCCCTTACAGTAAATGTAACCAAGACCCTTACATATGCATAGCATCTCACCACTTAACAAAGTCCACTCCCAAATGATACTGCATTTAGTCCTCACAGAGCGAGGAATAGTTCACTAGTCTCATTTTTTCAGATGAGGATCATAGGCTGAGAGAGTAGAAGGCATTTGCCAAAAAAAATCCCTTTTTAAAAATGGGGAAGCTGGAATAGTAAGGATTTCTCTAAAAGTGAAAGTCTAGAGGTCTTGATGGCTTTATACATATATGTTTTGAATTCATTCTAGAATATTCTTCTCTATGCCCATAGTGATACATTGGTATTTCTCTGTGTCCTAGCTTATCCCAACACTGACAGGAGTATTTACAAAGCAGAGATGCTTATGTTTTTGAGGGTTACCTATGATAAAAGGACTACCATGCCAGCCCTTTTGTATGATTTTTTCAAACCAATAAAACCTCCACAATCTAAGCATTTGTTACTCTCATCCTGATTTATCTAACTGCATTGAGTATCAGTTTACCAAGTATCAGTTTGTCAAGCCCATTCTTTCTTTTTATTATTAAGTTATCATTGATAAACAATCTTATGAAGGTTTCACATGAGCAACATTGTGGTTATAACATTCACCCATATTATCAAATCCCACACACACACACCATTGCAGTCATTGTCCATCAGTATAGTAAGATTGTCAAGCCCATTCTTTTTTTTTTTTTAGATAATTATTTTTTATTGAAGGGTAGTTGACACACAGTATTACATTACATTAGTTTCAGGTGTACAACCTTTCTGTTGCCATGTATATAAATTCAACATTTATATACATGATAATTCTAGGTACCAGCTATCACCATACCAAGTTGTTACAATATTTTGACTATATTCCTTATGCTATACATTACATCCCAGTTACTTATTTATTTTACAATTGGAAGTGTGTACTTTTTTTTTTTTTTTGTGAGGGCATCTCTCATATTTATTGATCAAATGGTTGTTAACAACAATAAAATTCTGTATAGGGGAGTCAGTGCTCAATGCACAATCATTAATCCACCCCAAGCCTAATTTTCATCAGTCTCCAATCTTCTGAAGCATAAGGAACAAGTTCTTACATGGAGAACAAATTCTTACATAGTGAATAAGTTACATGGTGAACAGTACAAGGGCAGTCATCACAGAAGCTTTCGGTTTTGCTCATGCATTATGAACTATAAATAGTTCAAATATGAATACTCACTTGATTTTTATACTTGATTTATATATGGATACCACATTTCTCTCTTTATTATTATTATTTTTAATAAAATGCTGAAGTGGTAGGTAGATACAAGATAAAGGTAGAAAACATAGTTTAGTGTTGTAAGAGAGCAAATGTAGATGATCAGGTGTGTGCCTGTAGACTATGTGTTAATCCAAGCTAGACAAGGACAATAAAACATCCACGTATGCAGATTTCTCTCAGAACGGGGGGGTGAGGTTCTAAACCTCACCTCTGTTGATCCCCAATTTCTCACCTGATGGCCCCCCTGCGACTGTGCCTGTCTTAGGTTGTTCCTCCCTTGAGGAATCTTACCCGTCTCTGGTGTCAAGCCCATTCTTGCCTTAGAAATTTCTCCTGTGCACATCTCTCAAAATGAAACTGTCCCTCCTTTTTACCTAACTCCCACACATCTGTCATATACTACATACTCCAGGAAGCTTTCCATGACCACACCAAACCTTGCCCGATCTAATAAAGCAAGTTGCTTCCATGCTCTCACAGAATCCTTTAAACCCTCTACCATATTTTTTATGTCACTGTTACACCTCTTTCTTTCTCTGAATCTACTCTTAAGTTTTAAGAACAAGAACCAAATCTGTCTTGCACACCCAGGGCTGTGCCCACTTTGCCTAGTACATTACCTGGCACATATGATAGGTGCTGATTTTGTAGTCGTTGTTCATATTATGTTTTTCTGTTCTTAAGGTCCTCCTAAGAATGAGTGCTTTATTTTATCAGTGTCACTGCAGTTCAGGGACCTACAAGTAAAAAGGTAAAAGCTACCAAAGGAGAATTTCTGAAGACCTACAGACCTATATGTAGCATTTCCTTAGGAAAAGCCTCATCCTACTATAATGCCCACTATGGTGCTCAACACAGGTGCCACACCCTTTCTGTTGGCTGGCTTCTGGGCCTAGAGAAGACACACCACTGGATCTCCATCCTATTATCTGTGGTCTGCATCTCCATACTTCCTGGCAACGGCTTCCTCGTCTTTCTCATCAGGGATGACCATAACCTCCATGAGCCCATGTACTATTTCTTAGCTATGCTGGCAGCCACAGACCTTGGGATGACCCTGATTCAAGACTTCATCCACAGTCTTTCTATCATAGAGTCTGAAATTTTGCTTGCCATCGCTTATGATTGCTTCATTCCCATCCACAACCCACTGAGATATACCTCTATTTTTACCAACACCCAAGTGATAAAGATTAGGGTGGAAGTTTGCAGGAGGTGATTTGTTCTCATCTTGCCCCCAGTGCTGCCCCTCTATTGGTTTTCCTACTGAGGATCCCATATCCTCTCTCATACATTCTGTTTCCACTAGGATGTTATCAATTAGCCTGTGACATCACCTTCAATCACCTGTATCCTGTTGTAGCAATATTTTCTATGGTCCTATTGGACTGCCTGATAATCTTTTGCTCCTATATTTTGATTCTCAAGACTTTCATGAGCATTGCTTCTGGACAGGAGCTCTCGATCCAAGGCTCTCAACACCTGGGTCTCCCACATCTGCTGCGCCGTGGTCTTCTCCGTCACTGTATTTGGTCTGACATTCATTCACTGATTTGGGATAAATATTCCCCATAGTGTACACATCATAATGAGCTACATCTATTTCCTTTCCCCCCCTTAATGAACCCTGCCATCTATAGCTTTAAAACTAAGATTCACAGTAGAATATTTCAGTTATTCTCTCTGCCTCCATCAAGAACATGACAATTACTTACTCCTATCTGAAAAAGGTCTAAGAAATTATAAACATGATAACTTGACTGGCCCAATTTTCTAAGAAACATATTAAAATAAATAGGCAAATTTCAGAAAAAAAGTGTCTTTCAGATACAACTGTTTGTACACAAACATACATACAGCTGCCCCTTCCTTTTTTTATGAGATTGAAATGTAGTAAGACATTAAAACACTAAACACAGTGCAAACTGCTTAATGTGCTCAGTTGATATTTGTTTTGGGCTCAGATACTCTCATTCTACTATTAGCAGCTCTGATGTGACTCTGAGTTCCAAGACAGGTCTAACAAATTTAAGGCAGATTCCATTTATGGCTGTTATTTTCATAACAACTGGACATACTTGTAACCAACGACTTTTACCCATTTTGTCTCTTGTGTAAAGCTAATTACCTTTTCTAGAACATTGCCATCACTGAAGCAGGAGTCTATCTGAGCTCATTTCCAAATGATTACTATTGAGCACAGTACACATACAGGCCCCTGAGTTTTGGCACACCTTTATGTTTAGAAACACCTGCCACACTTGAAGTTCTCTCTCATGTCTCTCTCTCCCCTCCACTTGCAGACTTGTGAAACCCACTGTATTGCAGTTCCAAGCACTGGAGTAGGAACTTAATGAAATGGACTTTATTAAATTAAATAATAAACTGAACTGAGTGGATGATGTTTCTGCATCTTTATGTATGTATATGTGTGTATATACATATACATATATATATATGTACACACACACATATATACATATATGCATATATATATTCAGCTGTTTGCCTTCCACTATGTGATAGGAGACTCTAAGTGAACAACCAAATTCTCATGTACAGGGTCTGCCGGTTCCTCCCTGAGCATGTATTCTGAGTATACAGAGCCAACCTCATGGAACAACTTTTTCAACTTTCCTAAGCTTCCATTGATGAGTTTTCAATTTAACCCTGCTCCATGAGATGTTGACTTTTAGTGAACAATTTTCAATCATGATGGTCTCCATGCTTTCCTAGGACCTGCCGGATCCCCAAGGAGAGAATAAAATATATAGAGCAGGAGACTTCCAGGGGATTGTTCAGGCAATTTCTTCTCCTCCTCCCTGCTATAGAAATCCACTCATGTGGGGCAAATAAGAGATCCTCAATGAAACCACTATGTTTAACTTATAATAACTTTGAATTCAAGTGGTGGTTTATTGCAGCTGCAAAACTTCTTTGTCTGGTGAGGAGTTCTGTAGTCATTCAGACCACAAGGGCCACAAACTGAGCCAGACCTTATAATAAGGCCTTTATTATATCCTAAGTCCACAGAAATACTACCTGAGATTCTGGCAATCTCTCAGCAACAAGTTCAGAGTCTTGAAAACGAGGTTATTAGTGTCATTGGTATTTGTCATCTGTGGAAATGTTGGGATTAGAGCATACAGTATGCTAAAGACAAAACCATGCTAGGCTAGTTGCAGCCTAGCAATAACTTATCAAGGTTGTCTTATCCCTCCTCCTTAGGCTTAGCATTTCAATAAACCACATCTGATTCTTTTGAACACAATTCAGAATATTTAGATTATACATTAATTGTTAAAAAGCACTTAGGTATAACTTTGAGGGCAGGGATTGTGGCCTGGCATCACCTCCGCTTAAGTCAACATTCTGCATAACGTCGTAGATGCTCCAGGGATCTGAGGAGTCTGACTGTGGCCACAGAGGCATAAATGTAAACAAGAGGGGAGGCCAAGCAGTGCTGGGAACCACACAAGTTGGAGCCCTTCTAGGTGCGAGTCACAGGGACTTAGAATCATTAACAGTCCTGTGTAGAAGCCAGGCAGTCAACATGGGTGTGGGCCAGTGGCTAGCATGAGATTGCCTGAGGGACATGCACTGCCTGTCCAGGTCTTTGCTAAAGATTACGTGACAGAGGTGAGCCCCTGTGGGCAAGATAAGAAACAGTGAGTGAAGAAGTGGGAAGTTAAAGGCCAGTGGGAGAGAGGGGAAGGGAAATGAGTGAAGGAAGTGTTACCAGAGATGGATCCTTGGTCTTCTTGCAAGAAAGAATTCAGGATGAGACGCATAAAGGCAGTTGAGCATTAAGAGTTTATTTGGAGCAGAAAAAGTTCAGAGAAGGAGTTGGGGCACAGGCAGACCCAGAGGGAGTGGTGGGGAGAGAACAAGAGGGAGCCTTTTTTATATGGAGGGAGATGAATATTTACTAAGTGACATTAGGTTTCAAAAGGAACAGGTAGAGTCTTCCTAGAGTTCAGGCTTGCCCCACTCTCACATCCAGTGGTGGAAATTTTTGACTATCCTTGATTCTCCTGGGAACTCTCATGACATGGGGATGATTGATATTTACTCTATTAGTAATGGAGGGGCTTGAGTTTTACCATGTTGATGAGTGTATAATGAATTTGGAGGTGAAGTCAGGGCCAACTCCTCCATGTTGGAACCAACCAGTTTCGACTGGTCTCTTATCTGTACCCTCAGTACACAGGTTGCACAGAGTGTGTAGGATGTAAGCAAGCATCCAACTGAAGTCCCTCTCCCTCTCCCTGCTTACATCTAGCTACCTACCTACTCTAACAGAGGTATAGAAGAAATGGAGGGGTTGCCAGGGAGACAGGAGTCAAGATCAGGAAAGGAGCCAAGGGAAGGGCTCCCTTTGGTAGGATGGTAAAGGAAGAAGGAAATCAGGCTGTTGCCCAGGGACCCACAGTCTCTGGGTAAAATTTTAAATTCAGGAAAATAATTCTTCATCAGTGACTAACGCCTCTGCATCCCCGAGCAGAAGTTCTTGTCCATGCAGGGTTGGGAGGGTAGAGGTGGGGGTGCTATCTGAGCTGTAAGGCAACAGGCCCAAACGTTTAGCCCCTCCCAGGACTTGGAGTCTTATCTCCTGGCCACTGGCCTTCTGGTCTCCAACCATCCCCCTCCCAAGCTTTGCAGATACTGCCACCACCCCCTACAGTAACTAAACTGAGATAAAGCCTCTAGGAACAGGACAGAGGACAGTCTTTCAAGTCCCCACATGGGTCAGATGGAAGAGAAACTGTGCCACACTCAGGCATGTGACTTTGCAAAGTCACTCAACCACTGAGTTTTAGTTATTTCTTTGTTAACTGAGATAAAACCATTCTTCACAGAGGTTATTTAAACCAAAATGAGGAATGATGTCACTGACATGCTGATGTATCTGAATAGGGCCGCTGGTACAATATATGCATAGTCAAATGTATTCCTTTACTTAAGCATTCTGCCTGTACCTATTTGCTCTATTTAATGCCTTACATCTAAATCTTGACCAGGACTAAGCATCTCATAGTCTTGACTCAGCAGTTTAAGGAGTTGGACATTCTCCAAAGTTTTACTTCTTTCAAGGCAAAACTACCCCTCTTCCAATGATATCTTACAAGTAACCCAAGCTTCACTCGGCCCTTTGATCCTCTGAAGCCCCCAGCTCACTCAGATTTGTTGCTTCTTCAATCAATTACTTAATTGTAATGCCGCATAGGTAATCCAGCCTTGGCCTTTCCCATCATTTCATGCTTCTCTGTACACGAGAGAGGGTGGTAGTTTTAGAATCAATAGTCTGGTGTAGAAGGCCAGCTTCTACTTCCTGGCTGTGTATGTTTGGCAGGTCATTTCATCTATCTGTGCTTTAGTCTGCCCAACTTTAAATGGGGATATGAATGATATCCACGTTACTGAGTTGTTTTAATGATCAAATGTATTCATATATGTAATGCACTTAATAGTTCCTGTCCCATACTAAAACCTATAGAAGTTTTAGTTATTATTTATATTTTTATTTTTTATATTTTCCCTGTTTCAGTTTCCCTCCTCATTATCCCTTGTGGGTTTTTACCCCAGGAAACCTTGAGCGCACTGTGGTAGTTTCCTAGGGCTGCTACAACAAATCATCACAAACTGGGTGGCTTGAAACAGCAGAAATACGGTCCTCACCATTCTAGAGACTGAAAGTCCAAGATCAGGGTGTGTGGATAAAATGAGAGTTCCTGTGGCCAGGATTCTCACCTGGCCCTGAATGACTAGCCCACTGCACACCTGTGAGCAATACATGGCTGTTGACTCTATAAAGAGCTCCGCCCGGTGCTCTGGGCAAGGCATGGTGGCAGGGCTGCAAGTCTGCAGGAGAGCAGAGCAGAGGCTGGAGTGCTGGCAGCGCTGAGGACAGAGGCCCAGAGGATGGCTGTGCAAGACAGCTGTGCAGACAGAGGGCCCCAGAGGATGGCTGTGCGGGCAGAGGGGCCCAGAGGCAGAGACCAGCTTGCTGCATGCAGACTCACTCTGAGTGAATGGGATTCTAGTGACTGACCTGCCACCTGGAAATAAACTTGGGTATAACCCTTTCACTCCAAGAATGTTTTGCAGTCAATTTCTTTGGTCACACTGAATCCATAGCGAACTTGCCCGGGGCTGAAACCCATTGGCAAGACAGCATGTCCCCAGGCCCACGGCCATTCTGAAGTTCTAGGCAGGAATCTGTTCCATGCCTCCTTTCCTAGCTGCAGCTGGTTTCTGGCCAGCCTTGGCATTCCTTGGCTTCTAACTCCATCGCTCCAGTTTCTGCCTCCATCTTCACATGGTCACATGGAGCTCTGTGTGTGATGATGTTTCTGTCTCTCCTATAAGGACTGGATTTAGGATCCACTGTAATCCAGTATGGTCTCATCTTAACTCTATCTCATCTGAAAAACCCTACTTCCAAATAAGGTCACATCCACGGGTTCCAGGTGGACCCAAGTTTCTGAACGACAAAAATCCAATCCAGGCACAGGCGTTGAACCGGTCGGTACTGGCTGCTGTCAGCCTTCTGAGAGAGCTGGACTGGTGTGTTTGCATGCTGAGCTCTCAACAGTGAGTGGTAGGAACTGACACTTGGGTATACAACCCATCTACTTACGGAACAGGATAGGACTGAAAAAGGGAAAATAATCAACAATGCCCTGACTGTAACAAAGACCTAGGTTTCTCAACTCTATCCTGAGTGACTGCCCTGTCACTGGAATCTGCAGTGGGTTGTGGTTTCTTTAGCAAAGATGGATCATATTTTTAGAGTAGCAGTTCAGAATCTAATGTCTCCTATCTTAAAGAAGTAACTTACTTTGTTTGTAGCTTTGTTAATAGACAGTGCTCCAACTTCTTATGGAGAAGTAAGAGAGGCTAGGTTCTTGTTCTCCCCACATTCTGAGTTCAACAACGAAACCTCAAACAAATCAGTATGTCCACTTGTAACTTTGGATATTACAAGGGCCAAGGGCACATTCCTCAAAATGTGCCACTTTGGCATATTAGTTTGGATTAAAGAAGGATGCTCTGATCCCCATCTGTCCCCATGAAAGCAGGAAATAAGTCTCCCATGTGAAGGGTGCCCTCCCAGTACCAGGAGGTGCAGTGACATCCCAATCACCAGAGAGAGGGAATTCAGAGCTGAGGAGACTATAAAACAAACCTTGTCACTTTTTCTGTTACTACCCCAGCCCATACTCTTGTTTAGCATTTCTTACTAATTGAAGCTCCTAGACATAGTTTTCTTTGCCCTGTTAATTCCTCAAAAATTTATCTCTTTACCTAAAAAGTATATAAACTGCCTACCTTGGTCATTTCTTTAGGTCTCAATATCATTATTGCACTTTCGTGCACAAGTAATTAAACTTTGGCCTTTTCTCCTATTAACCTGTCAGTTTAATTCTTAGATCAGCCAGAGAACCTTGAAAGGCAGATAAAAATGTTCAACACTGTTCCTGCCCAACAACATTGGAGAATGATGTGAAAATAATAGAGAATATCAGTTTATGGCAATGGTGATGTTGCTTAAAGTAAGGGGGTCCTGGACTTGTTGCAGTAATAGCTCAAATATCTCCATGAGTACATTTCTGCTTTTTGTTGGTTGAATTCCAGATCATAGACTTGTGGAAACTTATCAGAATTTCTTCTAACTTTCTAAGTCTTATCCTCAAAGTTTATATAAATTCTATCAGTAATAATCCTTCAATACATCTTACCAACTCCTACCCTTTCACTCACTCAATTAATTTATTTATTTTGCTTAAGAAAGTGACAAAAATTTTGTTTTTCAAGGCAAAAAGATTGCCAGCTGATACACATATTCTCATATGTTCATTGTTCATTATTTTAGGGATTATTTGGCTCTTCATTTCCAGGGACTACATGCACACAAATATTCCCTTTGGAGAGAGAATATCAGATTGGAGCCGATGTAAGCAAATGTTCTCTTCTTTTCCTGGTGGAAATAACAGCTGACATATGGTTTGAATGTGTAGAAGCTACTGGAGTTCTTTAAAAGAGAATCCACTGCTAAAGTGGTGCTAAAGTGATGTGGCAAGCAATGCTGATAATTTAAGATTAAGAGACATCATGGAATAGATTGAGTACTCATTGAATATACATTTTTGTCATTTATTACTGCTTTCTACAAGAGATCTCAAGTATTCAACAGGAACCTGTCCAAGAGATCTAAGAGAAACATATGTATATGGAAGCTACAGCACTCTTCATGAAATAAAATCTGAAAGAGTTAACTTTCATTAAAGAATTTTAAGTGCTTAGTATGGACAATGTCCTTTAGTCAAATTTAAAAGTAAAAATAAATAGCTTAAGTATAAAAAAGTTAAATTCAGGTACCTGAAACTGCAGAAGAAGGGAGACAGAAAACATGTAACTGAACACATAGCAAGTACATATTGTACATTAGTATCATGAAGGAGATAAATATGTTTTGGTGTCAGAGAATCATGTTAAGAATAAGGAGATAGGTGCTGATGGACAGTGACTGTAATGGGGTGTGGAGGGGGACTTGATAATAGGAGGAATGTAGTAACCACAATGTTGCTGATGTGCAACCTGAGCGTAAGATTGTATATCAACGATACCTTAATAAAAAATAAAGCAATAAGAGATAGGTGGGCACAACTTATTAGATAAACTGGTCAAGGACAAAAAAATTTAAGGAGATGATTTAAAACAGGAACACAAAGGGAAAGAAGGAGCCAGAGGAAATATTACTGTACAATTTGAAGTGGGCTCCTATAGGGAAGGTGCTATGATGATGTAACTGGAAACTAGGATCCCCCCATGTTCCTGTGGCTTTCCAAAGAGAGGTTTGGAATTCACATTGGCATGTAATTTGAGTGTCCAGAATAGTGAACTAAGCATTACAAGTATTGTAAATTTCAGGGCTGTAATAAATACAATAGGAACTATAAAACTGGGGAAATTGGCTATCAAGTCAGTCATATCATGCTCACTTTTTCTAATACATCCAAACTATGGCAATAATTTGTTCTTAACTGCATTGTTTATATCAGGGACCAAGGCCAATCATATAATCCTTTTAAGAAACTGTCAGACCAGAAGAAAAATATGAATGACTCATCATACTTCACCAAAGCCTAAGAAAGTCTAGCAGAAGCATTAATCATATTGTTACTCTTCACACAATGTGATCTGGGAAGAGAAGATTTCATTGTAACAGATCTTTTTACCCAGAAAGGGCAGAAGATGCTGAAGACAGAAGCTGGTGAAAGCCAGAATCCTGACAGAGGTTGCTATGGATACAATCAGGGATGCCAACTAATGATAACTGATAGATAAGAACAGTATTAACCAAGTAAATGGAGAACATATTTCATGAGTAAATGCAAGCAAAAAGAAAAAGTGAGAAGTTTATCTTGTAGGAACTTGGACACAAAAATCTCATGTAAACAGAGCAGTTACATGATGTGTAGGTATTTCAGCTTAATTTAAATGACAAATTCATGGAGCAGAGTAATGTATTTGCTGCTTTGTGCACTGTGATCCATACAAGACTGGACACCCAAATTGTAACTTTCCAAGTTTCCTAAATTCTTTTTGTAAGAAATAATACAAAAAAAAAAAAAAACACTTCTCAACATCCTACTACTATTGCCTATGAACAAAGATGCGAATAATCCCTCTACGGATCTGTTTCATTTTAACATTGTAGATAATGGGGTTCATCACAGGAGGTGCCAGTAGATAGATATTGGCCATAGTGACATGTACAATTGGAGGAGCATGCTTGGCAAAACGGTGGGTCATGGACAGTCCCACCATGGGCACATAGAGGACCAATACAGCCAAAATGTGGGACAGACAGTTATTGAGGGCCTGGAGCCTTTCTATCTTGGAGCTGGTTTTTAGGACACTTCTCAGGATGAGTGCATAGGAGAGCACAATGAGCAGGGGGTCCAGTGTAATGATGAGCAGAACTACAGCAAATCCATACCAGTTATTGATGGTGGTGTCAGCACACACGAGGCGAATCATGTCTTGATGGAGGCAGTAGGAGTGGGAGAGATGATGGGAGTCACAAAAGGGAAGTCGTTTCAGCAGGAACAATGAGGGAAGAACAGCTAGCACACAGCGGCAAATGATGGCCATACCTATTCTGCTGATTACCTGGTTGGTGAGGATGCTGGCATAATGGAGGGGGCAGCAGATGGCCACGTAGCGGTCAAAGGACATGGCCAAGAGCACAGAAGATTCCATGAAGGAGAATCCATGGAGGAAGAAGAACTGGGCAAAACAAGCCTCGAAGCTGATTTCTGAGGCGCTGAACCAGAGGATCCCCATGACTGTAGGCAAAGTGGTGAGGGTAAGCCCCAGGTCAGATACAGCCAACAGAGAGAGGAATGTGTACACAGGCTCGTGTAGGGAGGGCTCTGCCCTAATGACAGCCAGGATGGTGCTGTTGCCTGTGATAGAGACAGTGTAGAGAAAACAGAAGGGGACGGAAATCCAGATGTGGAAAACTTCAAAGCCAGGGATGCCCATGAGAATGAAAGAGAAGGGGACCTGAGTGGAGTTAGCAGCCAGAGACATGACTGATGGAGGCGGCCCCAAAAACAAAGTCGTGTGTCCGATCTGTGAAAAGTGGACAACACAGGATTTGGGTAAATGTTCTATGACCACTTGAAATCAACATGATATATCATCGAGGAAGAGCTGGGGAAGGAGAGAGAACTGGGAATGAGTTAACAAATGTATTATCATTTTTGCTTCTTTTAGCTCACAGCCATAATCCAACCCCCTGTCATCTCTTGTCAGCCACTGAATAGGGAGGATGATGTTCTCATTTGTTTTAAACCAAAAACAGCTATGCATTTGAAGCAGCAAGGTGGAGGAGTGTTTTATGGCTGTTGGAGAGAAAGCTGTAGAGAAGAGATTACTGTTAGACATCTTTCAGTAGAGTAGATAAAAAGCCAGACCAGAGCAGGGGAGGGTGGTGGGGACTTCACCAGTGTTTACACACAGCTGAATGCCTATATTCTACATATTCCCCATAAGCTGTTCTTGCAGGATGCGTGGAGTGAGGGTATAGATGACAGACCAGCCAAAAACAGTTGGCTCCAATATGGAGGAGAAGTTGACCCAAGCTTATCCCCAAAATACATTATACAGCTCATTAATGTAGTAAAAATCACGTCATGCCATGACAGTTCTGATGGGAACCAAATATAGCCAAAAACTCCCCCAACCGACATGAGGGTGGAACAAGCCCAAACGCCAAGAACACCCCACCTGTTCCCTTTGAAACCTATCCCCACTTAGTGAAATTCCTCTCCCTTCACATAAAAAGGATCCCTATTGTTTCCTTGGTTTGACTCCCTCTGGGTTTGCCTGCACTCCACTCTTGGGTATATTCTCTGCTTTTTAAACTCTTATTCTCCAAATAAATTCTTAAAACTCAACCAGTTTTTTGCATCCATTCTTGAATTTCTCACGATGAGATGAAGAACCCATCGCCAGTAACACTTTGATGCATGAGGCTAAGAGAAAAGAGAGCTAAGACCAGTAAATTAAAAAGCAATCCCAATATCTCTATTGACTTTTTTGGAGCCAATTAAACCACAAAGAGAAATTAAGTGAAGGAAAGAAGTGGGGAAATACAATGTCTGTCCTCAGAACAGAGAAACCCTGAGAAAGAACTTTTAGATGCCAGATGTTGCAGGGCCTCTGTTGGCACATGGACCGAAAAAGGACCTTACAGGAGACACATGGGGAAAGCTCTATATTTGTGTAAAGAAACTGTATTAAAACACAAGCCTAGAAAGCTGTCTGGGAAAGACTACAGCAGTAAATTGAAGCCTCTCTGTGGGATCAACCTCAGGGGTTGGATTAAGACAAAATACCTTCTTGGTGTGTAAAGCAATTTGACCAATTCAATCAACCAATAGTTTCCTGTGAAGCTCTTTAAATTCATGTCAATTGATATGAAGGGAAACAGAATTTGCCACCCCAATTATGTCTCTTCCACATAAGGATTATCTTGAGCTGATTATTTGAAGAGCACACATATGAGAATCACTAAAAAGTGAAAAATTACCCTTCTGAAAGAGACCTTTACACTTATAAGGGAAAATTTCATTTGTAAATGTCTTCCTTTCTTTACCAGGAAACAGAACATGAGTAAATCTCAGGAAACTCATCAATGGAAAATGCAGTGACTTAAATCAGCACAGCAATCATGCCCCTGTTTACTGTGGGTCTACTGATAAGCAACCAACTGCCAGCACCCAACAACCCAGCACCTTTCTTTGAACTTTATCTGAGGAAGGTATTTAATGTGATGGCGTGGGCCATTCTGAGGTGTTACTCAGTTTTCCTGGGTCTCCCATGTGTACAGGAGGTATACATGTTATTAAACTTGTTTGTTTTTCTCCTGTTAATCTGACTTTTATTATAGGGAGGTCTCAGCCAAGAACTTAGAAAGGTAAAGGGAAAATTATTTTTCTTCCCCCACAGTTGTTTGGATAAACTATTTCATCAGTTTTTAACATTGCTATCTGTTAAAGAAACTTCCTGTGTTTTCCCTGAACTTGCACTTGGAAAACTGAACATATGTTGCTATTTCTGCACTCCACCAGAAAGTGGAAATAGGTCCTCAGGAATCCCATGTGACTGGGCGTCATCATAAGTGCTATCGTAAACACTATGAAGACTGGTGGATTGAGGAACATAAGAGAACAGGAAGGGTGGAAATCCTGGGCTGTGGAAACCAGAGTCTCTTCCTGTTGATCTATCACTATTCTGCCTCTAGACTGAGTCATCAGCTCCAGCAGCTTTCCCAGCACTGAGAGGACTTTATTTGCTGCCTTCTCCTAAAATAATGTTACCCGCAGAAAGTTTCCTCCAGTCATCTGTTCCTTGATACAATCTTAGTGAGTGTGTGACCACGATCTAGAATTTGATCTCAGGTCTCCCAATATCCCCCAGCTCTGTAGTGACACATTCCAATAATGTGTTTTTGTCCCATTCACAGAAATAACTACCACTGCTCAACCTCACTCCCTATCCCATCTTTCTGGATTCAGTGACCATGTGCTCACCTGTGTCTGCTTGCCTGGTGCCTTTGGTTTTCTGTAGAACTTTTCACCCTCTGAGTAGAAGCATTTGTATAAACTCCTAAAGGTCCTCAGGGAAGGGAGTAGCATGTTTGTTTAGAGGAGCCTAGGGACAGAAGCAAGGAAGATTCTGGTGGCATAGACTGCTCTGGACCACATCTAGATAAGGGACACAAAGAAATGCACAGACATTTTTGAAGGACAACCTGAGCAAAATCAACATCAAAACCAAACCAAACAAGTGAACAAAGCTTTATATAAGCATTTCTCTAGAGATGTTTTTGACAATTTCTGTGCTTCTTTTGAAAGGGAAAAATTATTGGCAGAAAATTCTTTTTATGAAGTATTTGTCATATAAACTACTAGACCAGGCACTTTCCAGCACTATTCTCTATTACATGTTATATTTTTGTTTGTTTTCTTTTTATAACTAATTGTAAAGATAGATAAAATTACATTCAGGGAAGTGTAATGATAAAATACAGAATTAAGGACCAGGTAACTCTTCATTTATTTATTTTATAATAGAGCAATGTTAACATTTTTCTTTACAAAACAATTATTTTATTTTCAAAAAGTCTTGTACCCTTCTCCCCAATATAATCAGTAATCTTTTTTATTTTTATTTTTTAGGGAGCACAGAGACTGCATTTGCCTGTCTAAGTGGTTATGAGTTAGGCATATTTTGATTCAAAATGTAATTGAATATCCACAGATTTTGTGACTTTAGGCTGGAGACTTAAACTCTCTTTAACTTAATCTTATTTTCAGTATGTAAAGTTTATAATTATGTTTGAGGAGTGCTTAGGACACTTTCTGAGATGCATCAAGGCCTAATAATTGTTGGCTGTTATTATACTAATTGTTGTTATTATTATCCCAAGTTTGCAATACTCAGTTATTTTAACTATTTTCTTAATCCTATCTTTTTCCCTCATTTTCAGGCACTGTGTCAGAATCTTTGATAAGTAAAGAAAATTAGATTATTAAGATTGTGTTCTCATTAGAAAATGTTTGTTTTCAAAAATTTCAGCCAACCTCTATCACTTTATCATTCAATGCCAGGTATATTGTTACATCCCAGGAATGCATAAACCAAAATGAAACCTCCTTGCTTTCAGTATAGGAAGAGCAAGCAAATAACTTAAGGAGGAGAAAAAGAAATGTATCATCAGTACACGTAGGCAGAGACCAAAGAAAGATGAAATCTGTATTTCTAATGTCATTTCAAATCCATAGTATTCTTTTGAAAAACACTCTTCCCAATAGATAATATTGAAGACAGAGAAATAGAGATGTTGACCAATATGCCATTGACCTGAATTTTGGAAAGGCGTTGGGCTCTGACATCAGACCCCCTGATTCAAACTCTGACTGTTGGTGACCAGCTGCATATGACTGGCATGCCTTTGCTATTTCATCCTAACCTAAAAGGGTCACAGAGATTTTCTCAGGGTTTTTCAGAGGAGGTACTTAGATGGACAGTAATGAAATTTCATAAGAATGTTTAATATAATTTCAGTCTTCATTCAACAAAGATTGTTGTTTTTTGATAGGATATAAATCTAAATATCATTCAACAGAATAAAACAGAAAAAAGAGCGAAGAGTGTTTTGTATTGTTTTTAATGACTGTTTCTTGGGTGCTAGTCTTTCAGTTATTATGCACATCAGAGAAGCGGGATAGAAAGTCATTACACAGTTGCTGTTAGCAGATTGTTGCCTGGTTCTGAAAGAAGTCTGGTTGGCCATCTCTTGAAAGACCAAAACTCAAACTGGAGGGACACATATTGGTGAAAAGGGAAGGTTGCTTTGTTCAGGAAGCTTGCAGCCTAGGACGATGGTGAACTGGTGTCCCAATGCCCTCGCTGAAGTACTGTTGAGAGTGAGAGCATTTTAGAGGGAAACTTCACAGAATCAATGTCTAGAGGGCAGGGGTGCTGGAATCAAGGAGGCTGTGTGCTTCCCAATGGCCTCGAGAATGGAAAGTCCTTATCTGCAGTTTTCAGGGGCCTGTAGGTGAAAATTCCTGAAACTCAGAAAGGTCTGGTTAGAGGGCAACATGAAGCAACAGGTTTAATTTATTAGCTTGTTTCAAAACAGAGTGAGTTAGGTTTTGTTAGAGCCTCAAATAATGCTAGTAAAATTAATTAAAGGCAAATATTACAAGTCTCTAGATAAGTAGCAGGTTATCCATTACATAGTATGTTTACCCTATTGTTTACTATATGAAAAGCAATCACTTAAATTTCCTCATCTAGCTCTATTCACCAAATAACATCTGTCTCCAGTACAGACTTTAAATCCTTACTGCATATTGCTAATAACATATTCTACAAAAATGTAATAAGGCCATTCCCTGCCTACAGTCTCTGACATGTCATATAAACTCAGAGTCTTGTCTCTGCCTACCTCTGCTGCCCCATTCCAAGGTATTATCTAACTTACATTTATATTTGAGTATTGGAAAATTACATAGTTCTCAGAAAATTTTCCTCACCTATGCCCAGCTTATGTTACTCCTTCTTCCTGGAAGTCCCTTTCTATTAAGCCACATCCATGATTAATTTATGAATTAAGTCAGTCTTCATAGCTCAGTTTGAGTGCCTTCCCTCTATCTTCCAGGTAGGCTGACTAATACCCCCCCAAATGCAAACAATTGCTATGTCCATCTCTGTGGTTGCACTTATGAAAATTGTTGCATCATCTCATATGTGATAGATGCCCCCAAATAATAGCAATAGTTGTGGGGGTGATAACAGCAGCGTTGTTCACTAACTAGGCTTCCTCTAGGACAGGGCTAAAGCTGTGCTCTCAATAAAGCCAGATTATTCTTCACATTTTTCTTGTGGGATTTGCTCTCCTACATGCCTAAATGAGGATGTTCAACAATTTCCCTTTTTACCTGAGCCAGAACCCTCTTCATCAGTTACAGTTTGGTAAGAAGTCCTGCTCTCTGCTTCATGTCTTGTTGCCTTGGCTTAGCCAGCCCACACTGTGACCAAAACCACTAGTTATTTACCCGGTCTAAGGTGGTTCCATTTCCTGTCTGGGCATGTTCTGCTCACAGTGGCATGTGGAAGCTTCATGGGCCTCTGCCCTCAGTTTGGACCTATATGCAACGTTTTGAGGGGTTCATCCTCACACAACTCTGATCATCCCTCTCTTGTTGAAGGATATAATGTGATACCATGTTCATGACAATTCCCTGTGCATATGTGTTCAAAGCGAAAAAAATGTGCATATGAACTGACCACATCAATTCAGGTTCTGTAACAAAGAGCAAGAAATATAAAGTGATTTGTCTAAAACATGATGGTATTTGCTACTAGAAGGGTAATGAGGGCAAGAAGAGAGGAAAAGTTTGCAAAGGACTGCTTGTTTGAGGGCTTGGTGAAGAGGGTCCCGCGTTCAAAGTTGATGGAGAGACTTGGAAAAGCCTGACACCAGCCTGAACGTGTACTTGGATGGAGTGTATGCAGAACATTTCCATCGGCTGAACTCCAGGCTCAAAAACACAGTGACTGGCAGAAATGAGGGTGCACAACTGATGTCGCTTTCAAAAGGAAATAAAGAAGTAGGCTTGCAGATGAGCACTAGAGGGAGGAGCCCTTGGGGCAGTGGCAGCTGTGCTGCTTCAGGGAAGCTGGCAGCTTAGAGGCCCAGCAGAAGGTGGACAGATAGTCCTTCAGATAGCTCACCCGCCTCTCTGGCAAACACTGGGTCCTTCTGGTGGACAAAGGGAAGGAGCAAATGAGAGGCAGGTGACTGGCAATGGTTTCTTCATAAACAGGAGTGCTACCACTTCTGCAGCCAGAACCTCTCAAGGAGGAACTTAACCAAGTCTGTTAAAATTCATCTCTGGAGATTAAAGAAGGTAGCGTGAGAGGAGAGACAGAAGCTTCCTCCTAAAACTGGATACAGTTGAAAATTTAATAGGCGCAACTAATCCTGAGAGAGCAGCAGGAAAGAGGACGGCGTCAGACTGCACACACCTGGAGAAAGGAGCCAACCTCACCGAACGGGGTAACGTACCAGAGCTGTGGCTCCACAGGACCTGAGCCCCTCCCCCACCCCAGCTCACCGGCGGGAGGAAGAGAAACTGAGCAGGGAGGGAGTGGAAGGCTTGGGACTGCTGAATACCTAGCTCCGGAGATCTGCTCTGGGAGCACAAAACCACATTTCATGGTGTTTTCATGAGACTCTCATGACTGCCGGGTTGGAAAGTTAATACAGGCAGAGTTCCTGGGGAGACTGGGATTCCGGCCGCTTGTGGAAAGCAGGGATCCATACCTGGCTGCTCTGGGACAAAAACATACCTGTGTGACAGGCCCACTGGCTCAGGCAGTGGAGACAGGCACAGCAGCAGGGAGATGGGGAACAGCTCTTTTCTCCCCGCAGACACCAGTACGGCTCCCCTGCCACCCCCGACATTGCTTCAGGGGCTGAGCAGCTTCAGAATAGAGCTTCTGGACACTAGAGGGCGCCATATACAAACATGAAACGCCAAAGGAACCTCGTCCAGAGTAAAATTATTAATACAACTCCCCAGAAAGATTTAAATGATATGGACCTAGTGACTCTTCCTGAAAGGGAGTTCAAGATAAAAATCACCAACATTCTAATGGAGGTACAGAAAGACATCCAAGAACTCAGGAATGAATTCAGGTCGGATATCCAGTTCTTGAAGAGCACGATGGAGGGTATTAAAAGCAGGTTGGATGCGGTGGAGGAGACAATAAATGAAGTAGAAACTAGAGAAGAGGAATACAAAGAAGCTGAGGCACAGAAAGAAAGAGGATCTCTAAAAATGAAAGAATAATGAGAGAACTGTGTGACCAATCCAAGCAGAACAATATTCACATTATAGGGATACCAGAAAAAGAAGACAGAGAGAAAGGGATAGAAAGTGTCTTTGAGGAGGTAGTTGCTGAAAACTTCCCCAATCTGGGGAAGGACATAGTCTCTCAGGCCATGGAGATCCACAGCTCCCCCTACACAAGGGACCCAAGGAGGACAACAGCAAGACACATAGTAATTAAAATGGGAAAGATCAAGGATAAGGACAGACTGTTAAAAGCAGCCAGAGGCAGAAATAAGATCACATACAAAGGAAAGCCCATCAGACTAACATCAGACTTCTCAGCAGAAACCTTACAGGCCAGAAGGGAGTGGCATGATGTATTTAATGCCATGAAGCAGAAGGGCCTGGAACCAAGATTACTTTATCCGGCAAGACTGTCATTTAAATTTGAAGGAGGGATTAAACAATTTCCAGATAAGCAAAAGCTGAGAGAATTTACCTACCACAAACCATTTCTGCAGTCTATTTTGGAGGGACTGCTTTAGATGGAAGTGTTCCTATGGTTGGATAGCTGTCACCAGAGATACTAAAACCATGGTAGGGAGGGTGGAGCAGCTGATTGCAAGGCAAATGCAAAATTAAATTGAATATCCACAAAGTCAATCAAGGGATAGACAAAAAGTACAGAATTTGATATGTAATATATAAAGAATGAAGGAGGAAGAAAAAGGAGGAGAAATAGAAAAGAACCTACAGATTGTGTTTGTAACAGCATACTAAGTGAGTTAAGTTAGAGTCTTAGATAGTAAGGAAAGTAACCTGGAACCTTTGGTAACCATGAATCTAAAGCCTGAAATGGCAATAAATACATACCTATCGATAATCACCCTAAATGTAAATGGACTGAATGCACCAATCAAAAGACATAGAGTGACTGAATGGATAAAAAAAGAAGACCCCATCTATATGCTGCATACAAGACACTCACCTCAAACCCAAAGACATGCACAGACTAAAAGTTAAGGGATGGAAAAAGATATTTCATGGAAACAATAGGGAGAAAAAGGCCAGTGTTGCAGTACTAGTATCAGACAAAATAGACTTCAAAACAAAGAAAATAACAAGAAATAAAGAAGGACATTACATAATGATAAAGGGCTCAGTCCAACAAGAAGATATAACCATTATAAATATATATGCAGCCAACACAGGAGCACCAGCATATGTGAAACAAATACTAACAGAACTAAAGGAGGAAATAGAATGCAATGCATTCATTTTAGGAGACTTCAACACACCATTCACTCCAAAGGACAGATCCACCAGACAGAAAATAAGTAAGGACACAGAGGCACTGAACAACACACTAGAACAGATGGACCTAATAGACATCTATAGAACTCTACACCCAAAAGCAACAGGATACACATTCTTCTCAAGTGCACATGGAACATTCTCCAGAATAGACCACATACCTTTGTTTCAGACCACAAAGGTATAAAACTAGAAATAAATTATACAAAGAAAGCAAAAATGCTCACAAACACATGGAGGCTTAAGAACATGCTCCTAAATACTTAATGGATCAATGACCAAATTAAAATGGAGATCCAGCAATATATGGAAATAAATGACAACAATAACACAAAGCACCAACTTCTGTGGGATGCAGTGAAAGCAGTTTTAAGAGGAAAGTATATAGCAATCCAGGCATATTTAAAGAAGGAAGAACAATCCCAAATGGATAGTCTAACATCATAATTATCGAAACTAGAAAAAGAAGAACAAATCAGGCCTAAAGTCAGCAGAAGGAGGGACATAATAAAGATCAGAGAAGAAATAAATAAAATTAAGAAGAATAATACAATAGAAAAAAATCAGTGACACCAAGAGCTGATTCTTTGAGAAAATAAACAAAATAGATAAGCCTCTAGCCAGACTTATTAAGAGAAAAAGAGAATCAACACACATCAACAGAATCAGAAACAAGAAAGGAAACATCACAACAGACCCAACAGAAATACAAAGAATTATTAGAGAATACTATGAAAACCTATATTCTAAGAAGCTGGAAAACCTGAAGAAATGGACAACTTCCTAGAAAAACACAACCTTCCAAGACTGACCAAGGAAGAAACACAAAATCTAAACAAACCAATTACCAGCAAAGAAATTGAAGCAGTCATCAAAAAACTACCCAAGAACAAAACCCTGGGCCAGATGGATTTACCTCGGAATTTTATCAGACATACAGAGAAGATATAATACCCATTCTCCTTAAAGTTTTCCAAAAAATAGAAGAGGAGGGAATACTCCCAAACTCATTCTATGAAGCCAACATCACCCTAATCCCAAAACAAGGCAAAGACCCCACCAAAATAGAAAATTACAGACCAATATCCCTGATGAATGTAGATGCAAAAATACTCAATAAAATATTAGCAAACTGAATTCAAAAACAAATCAAAAGGATCATACACCATGACCAAGTGGGATTCATCCCAGGGATGCAAGGATGGTACAACATTCAAAAATCCATCAATATCATCCACCACATAAACAAAAAGAAGGTCAAAAACCACATGATCATTTCCATAGATGCTGAAAAAGCATTTGACAAAATTCAACATCCATTCATGATAAAAACTCTCAACAAAATGGGTATAGAGGGCAGGTACCTCAACATAATAAAGGCCATATATGATAAACCCACAGCCAACATCATACTGAACAGTGAAAAGCTGAAGGCTTTTCCTCTGCTATCGGGAACAAGACAGGGATGCCCACTCTCCCCACTGTTATTCAACATAGTACTGGAGGTCCTAGCCATGGCAATTAGACAAAACAAAGAAATACAAGTAATCCAAATAGGTAAAGAAGAAGTTAAACTGTCACTATTTGCAGATGACATGATATTGTACATAAAAAACCCTAAAGACTCCACTCCAAAACTACTAGAACTGATATTGGAATACAGCAAAGTTGCAGGATACAAAATTAACACACAAAAATATGTGGCTTTCCTATACACTAATAATAAACTAATAGAAAGAGAAATCAGGAAAACAATTCCATTCATAATTGCATCAAAAAGAATAAAATACTTAGGAATAAACCTTACCAAGGTAGTGAAAGACCTATACCCTGAAAACTATAAGACACTCTTAAGAGAAATTAAAGAGGACACTAACAAATGGAAACTCATCCCATGCTCTTGGCTAGGAAGAATTAATATCATCAAAATGGCCATCCTGTCCAAAGCAATATAAAGATTTGATGCAATCCCTATCAAATTACCAACAACATTCTTCAATGAACTAATACAAATAGTTCAAAAATTCATATGGAAACACCAAAGACCCCGAATAGCCAAAGCAATCCTGAGAAGGAAGAATAAAGTGGGGGGGATCTCGCTCCCCAACTTCAAGCTCTACTACAAAGCCACAGTAATCAAGACAGTTTGGTACTGGCACAAGATCAGAGCCACAGACCAGTGGAACAGAATAGAGACCCCAGATATTAACCCAAACATATATGGTCAATTAATATATGATAAAGGAGCCATGGACATACAATGAGGAAATGACAGTCTCTTCAACCAATGGTACTGGCAAAACTGGACAGCTACATGTAAGAGAATGAAACTGGATCACTGTCTAATCCCATACACAAAAGTAAATTCAAAATGGATCAAAGACCTGAATGTAAGTCATGAAACCATGAAACTCTTAGAAAAAAACATAAGCAAAAATCTCTTGCACATAAACATCAGTGACTTCTTCATGAACACATCTCCCTGGACAAGGGAACAAAAGCAAAAATGAACAAGTGGGATTATATCACACTAAAAAGCTTCTGTACAGCAAAGGACACCATCAATAGAACAAAAAGGTACCCTACAGTATGGGAGAATATAATCATAAATGACAGATCCGATAAAGGGTTGACATCCAAAATATATAAAGAGCTCACGCACCTCAACAAACAAAAAGTGAACAATCCAATTAAAAAATGGGCAGAGGAGCTAAACAGACAGTTCTCCAAAAAGAAATTCAGATGGCCAACAGACACATGAAAAGATGCTCCACATTGCTTGTCATCAGAGAAATGCAAATTAAAACCACAGTGAGATATTACCTCACACCAGTAAGGATCTCCACCATCCAAAAGACAAACAACAACAAATTTTGGCAAGGTTGCAGAGAAAGGGGAACCCTCTATCACTGCTGGTGGGAATGCTAATTGGTTCAACCATTGTGGAAAGCAGTATGGAGGTTCCACAAAAAGCTCAAGATAGAAATACCATTTGACCCAGGAATTCCACTTCTAGGAATTTACCCTAAGAATGCAGCAGCCAAGTTTGAAAAAGACAGATGCACCCCTATGTTTATTGCAGCAATATTTACAGTAGCCAAGAAATGGAAGCAACCTAAGTGTCCATCAATAGATGAGTGGATAAAGAAGATGTGGTACACATACACAATGGAATAGTATTCAACCATAAGAAGAAAACAAATCCTACCATTTGCAACAACATGGATGGAGCTAGAGGGTATTATGCTCAGTAAAATAAGCCAAGTGGAGAAAGACAAGTACCAAATGATATCACTCATATGTGGAGTATAAGAACAAAGAAAAACTGAAGGAACAAAACAGCAGCAGAATCACAGAACCCAAGAATAGACTAATGGTTACCAAAGGGAAAGGGACTGGGCAGTAGGTGTGGGAAGGGAGGGATAAGGGCAGGGAAAAAGAAAGGGGGCCTTACGATTAGCATGTATAATGTGGGGGGGGCGCATAGGGAGGGATGTGCAACACAGAGAAGACAAGTAGTGAGTCTACAGCATCTTACTATGGTGATGGACACTGACTGTAATGGGGTTTGTAGGGGGGGACTTGGTGAAGGGGCAGTCTAGTAACCATAATTTTCTTCATGTAATTGTAGATTGATGATAATAAATGAATTTTTAAAAAAAAGAAGAAATTCTGATGGCCAACAGACCCATGAAAAGATGCTCCACATCACTTGTCATCAGAGAAATGCAAATTAAAACCACAATGGGATATCACCTCACACCAGTAGGGATCGCTACCATCCAAAAGACAAACAACAACAAATGTTGGTGAGGTTGTGGAGAAAGGGGAACCCTCCTACACTGCTGGAGGGAATGTAAATTAGTTCAACCACTGTGGAAAGCAGTATGGAGGTTGCTCAAAATGCTTAAAATAGAAATACCATTTGACCCAAGAATTCCACTTTCAGGAATTTACCCTAAGAATGCAGCAGCCCAGTTTGAAAAAGACAGATGCACCCCTATGTTTATCTCAGCACTCTTTACAATAGCCAAGGTATGTCTTGGCTATTGTAAATAGCCAAGACATAGAAGCAACCTAAATGTCCATCAGTAAATGAATGGATAAAGAAGATGTGGTATATATACACAATGGAATATTATTCAGCCATAAGAAGAAAACAAATCTTACCATTTGCAACAACATGGATGGAGCTAGAAGGTATTATGCTCAGTGAAATAAGCCAGGCGGAGAAAGACAAGTACCAAATGATTTCACTCATCTGTGGAGTATAAGAACAAAGAAAAACTGAAGGAACAAAACAGCAGCAGAATCACAGAACCCAAGAATGGACTAATAGTTACCAAAGGGAAAGGGACTGGGGAGGATGGGTGGGAAGGGAGGGAGAAGGGCGGGGGGGAAAAAAAAAAGGCAGAGGACATTAAAGGCCCAAGGTAAAAACCTCCTTAAGAGAACTGAAGAGCTTGATGCCACAAAGTTGTTTTATTGTTTTAAGGCTGATATTGGAACGTGGAGATAATGACTATTTGTTGATGATCTAATATGTGCTTTAGATACATTATTTATTTTAATCCTCACAATAACCTTGCAGAGGTAAGAAAGAGTTCAGAGGGGCTGAGAAAAAATGCCCAAAGTCATAAAGCTAGTAAGTCATGGCTGTTGGAATAGTAACAACAGATAGCATTGTTTTGAGCATTTACTTGTGCCACAGTTCTAAGTGCTTCACAGGATTTAACTCACTTAATCCTCACTATAACCTTGTGAGTTAGGTACTATGCCCCATTCTACTGATGGGGAAACTGAGGCACAGAAAGAAATGTGGGTCACACAATAAGCAGTTAAACAAAGGCAGGCAGTCCAATTCCAGAGTCAATGTTCTTAGTCACCGTATCAGACCGGATTTGAGCTGTCTTTCTAACTGCAAAATCTATGCACTTTTTCCTACCCCATATTATGGCCTGGTAAAAGTAACTTGCTCTACCACCTATAAATGGATTTAATTCTATTCAGGGACATCTCACTTCTAACGCCGAGCCATGGGGAGTCTGAGGTATGCCGCAGCTGTTAACTCCCTGCATCCCCAGCCCACACCTCAATCACCCATCTAGGGAGAGAAGCCCAGTTCCCTGGGGCTGGGGAAGTCCACGGTCTGAGATCCACCTTCATGCTGATGCCTCAGATCCAAGAGGCACCTGGAGACAAGGCCTGGAGAGAGCCAGTGGGTGTATTCTTGGATGGCTCGGGTCTGACCCAACTTGTTGGGTTTCTGGGTCCCCACAAGAGGTCCAGTCCAATTATGTGGGCCTGGAAACGGGCATATTAAAATCTACAGTTTCAAAGACTGAATGTCTGGAGCCTCGATAAGAAACACTGCCTTCTGCTCCCCAACCCAGCCCATGAAAACCTGTTCCCCTCATCCAGCCCTGCATTTCTCCACCGGCCTCAGACCAGCAGGAGAACAATCCTTGTCTGAAAACCCACAGTCCACACCCGAGGTGCCATGGGTCCAGAGAAGAAGCCCCAACCACCCCACACACACATCTCCGGGCGTCCGAGAACCCCGCAACATGTAGCAGTTTGGTTCCCATGGTAACTCCTTAGCACGCCGCGTCGTGCTTCCGTGTCGTCACGGGGCCACTTCCCAGAGGGTGGCAGAGTCAGACCGAGGTTGCGGTGACTGGGGCGCCATGGAGGCCACTGGCGACGTCGAGCAGCCACGGGGACCCAGCGGGGCTGAGCGGGGCGGCCTCGAGCTGGGAGACGCAGGTGCAGCGGTGCAGCTGGTTCTCAGGAACCCTTGGAATATAATGATAAAGCACCGGCAGGTGCAGCGAAGGGGCCATTGCCCACAGATTATGACAAGTTTCACAGACTCTTCCATCTCCATGGACCTCCTCCGAGCTGTCTTGTAGCCTAGCATCAGTGAGGAGATTCAGACTGTCTTCAACAAGTACATGAAGTTCTTCCAGAAGGCAACACTGACCGTGCGAGAAAATGTCGGGGAAGATGTGGATGCAGAGCAGCTGACCCAGGAGGCCTGTCAGAGCTGCCTAGAACAGGCTAAACTACTGTTTCCTGATGGAGAAAAAGTAATGCCCAGATCGATCCATGAGCTTCCAGGAATAAAGCATGCCAGGCAGGCAGAAGAGGAATGTGCCCATCATGAAAGCCCCATTCCCAAAAAGAGGAAGGGGCGGACTCTTGGACACATGATCTCAAATGACTGGGCAGCTGCCGGCATGGTACGGAAACCAAAATCCTTGAACCAAATGGCAGAGAAGGCCCCAAGTGGGACCCAGATCGGCTGAATGAATCTACCACCTTTGTGTTGGGATCTGAAGTCAACAAGGCCCTGGGATGATGGGCACCAGAAGGAGAATCTACATCAAGCACCCATACCTCTTTAAGTATGCGGCTGACCCCCAGGACAAGCACTGGCTGGTTGAGCAGCATCACATGCGGGCAACAGAGGGGAAGATGGCCTGCCTCCTCATCTAGGAGGACATCCAGGACCTCACTGCCAGCGATGACTACAGCGGGTGCTTGGACCTGAAGTTAGAGGAGCTGAAGTCCTTTGTCCTACCCTCCTGGATAGTTGAAAAGATGAAAAAGTACATGGAGACACTATGCAGAGAATGAGCTTCATGCTGTTGGAGCATCTTCACAAACCTGAAGCCCACTCCCCTGGGGACACTTGGCAGCTCCCCTCCACGGCCCTCATACCCACATGGGTGAGGCCATGGCTGGGACTGCTCCTAAATTATCTCAGCAGCATTAAGCTGTGCCTGGGCTAGTTTGTAGTGACTCACTGCAGAGCACCCCCAGACTGGCATGTAGTTATACTTTTGTAAAGTTATTGGGATAAGATAGTTTGTAAATAGTTTGTAACAAAAACACAGATGGTGAGAAAAAAAGCCTAAAAATAATTTGTTGAAAGGAATAAAAGAAAACTTGAATAAGTGGAGAAATAGCATGCTCCTGGAAAAGAACAATAAATTTTATAAGCATCAAAAAAAAAATTCCTCTCTGTGTTCCATTGTTTCTGGATGGCCCAGCAAACATAGGTTCACCAAACATTTATACCTTTTCATCTTTGTGTGAATTGCTTTCCTTCCTTTTAAGTCCCAGACCCCCAGCGCATCCTCCTTAGTTCAGGATGACATGTAGACCTCATTTTGTCTACCTTTGGAATCTCTCATGTTTATGTGGATTCCCTATACCACAAAATTAAGTTTGATTTTCTCCTGTTTATCTGTTAATGTCAATTTAATTCTTAGACCAATCAGAAGAACATCTGTTCTCTCATTCTTCCTCTTCCTACCATGAACACACTAGAATCAGATTTTACTCCCAAACTGCCACTGAAACTGCTCTTCTCAAGACAACCATGACTTCCATGTTTTTATACCCTTCAGTAGTCCTCAGTCCTTATTTCCTTGAGCCCCTCCCCAGCACCATTTTATACAATTGAGTGTTCCCTCTTGAGACTCATACAGGACCACACTCTCCTGGCTTTCTTCCTGTCTAACTTGCATTTTTCTCCTCAGTCTATTTTAGTGACAATTTCTCTTCTGGACCTCTAAATTTAAGATTTTCCCAGGGCTCAATGCTAGACACTTTTCCTCTACACTCACTTCTTAGGTTCCTTGTCCAGCCTATATAATAATACCTCTCAAATTTATATCTCTTCCTCAACTTAATCTGAAGTCCACATATTTAGTCCTGAGTCAACAAAATCAAATAAATGGAAGCACTGTTGGGAAAAATGCTTATAAGATAAAATTTGGCATGCTTTTGAGATAACTGTGAAATGTCTAGATGCTGATGCTCAGCATGCTTCTAGATACACAAGTCTAGAAATCAAAAAGGAAGAGAGGTTATGGAATTACGTATTTGACACTCATCAACATATGGATAGTAAGTAAAGTCATGAGAGTGATGGTATTCCTGAGAAGGAATAACAGGGTATGGCCAGGAAGTTGCCAGGCCTGTGATGGCTGTACTTAAGGGATGAGCAGTGAAGAGCAGTCAGTAAAGGACTCTGAGAAGGAATAGAAATAACAGAGATATGGAGGAAAGTCTGCTGAGGGTGGTGCAATCAAAGAAAATTTCAGTCAGGTAGAGGTTGGTGGAATTGATAATAGTGAAATAGATGATACTAAAGATGCCATTGATCATGATTTTGCATATTGTGGTATGAATGTTACTGAAGCTGAAGAATTAATAACCAAAAATATCCATTTATTTTCAGCTCAGTCCCTAAGGAATGCCAGTCCTATATCCCCTCAGGCCTCGATTAATCCTCTTATCCAATATCACTCAATCTAGCCCCATGTGCTACCTCACTGGCTTTTCTGACTTAGAAACCAATGAATACTGGATTTTCTTCCTATTCTTCTTTATGTATTTCATGGCCATCTCAGGCAATTGTTTCATTCTGATAATTATTAAGACCTACCCTTGTCTGCACACACCCATGAATTATCTACTATCCTTTCTGGCCTTCACTGACCTGGGACTGTCAGTGTCCACCTTGCCCACTACTATGGGAATTTTTTGGTTCAACTCCCATGGTATCTACTTTGAAGGCTGCCAAATCCAAATGTTTTGCATCCACTCATTTTCCTTCATGGAGTCCTCCATGCTCCTTGCCATGTCCTTTGACCGCTTTGTGGCCATCTGCCACCCCCTGCAGTACTCGGTCATTATCACGAGCCAGCGTGTGGTCAGGGCAGGCCTGGTTGTCATCCTCCGGGCACCTGTGGCCCTTGTTCCCCTTGTCCTCCTTCTGAAGGCTTTTCCCTTCTGTGAGTCTGTGGGTCTCAAGTCCTCTCCCATTCTTTCTGCCTTCACCAGAAGGTGATACACTTGGCCTACACAGACACCACCTTCAACAACCTGTATGGGCTGTCCGTGGTGGTGCTCATCGTGCTGTCCTATGGGGTCATCCTGCACACAGTGGCAAGGCTGGCTTCCCCAGAGGAGCGGCTCCAAGACTTCCCACCATGTACATCACACGTCTGTGCTGTGCTGGTGTTTTTTTTGTGCCCATGGTGGGGCTTTCCCTCTTGCACTGCTTTGGGAAGCATGCCCCACCTGCTGTCCACATTCTTATGGCCAGTGTCTACTTCTTCATGCCTCCCATGCTTAATCCAATCATATACAGTATTAAGACCAAGGAGATCCGCCATGCCATCAGCAAGCTACTACGTTTTAGAAAGGCCAGTGGTGAGTTGTGGGGCTAAAAATTCCACACTGGGTGCCCACAGGAAGGTCCCGAAGCAAGCCAAAGATTTACAACATTGAGAACCTATTATTACACCCTTTGTTCCCCCCAATTTTTTTCCACTGCCCTAAATAAAATGTGGATGAATTTCTTTCTTGAGTTTTGGGTTAGGAATGCTGACCTTCTCTTGTTTAAATTACAATGCCTTCTTATATATATGAGACCTAGCTAGCTTTTTAGGTAATATCAGAACTGCCCAGAGGAAGACTCCCTTGAAAGTTATCATCAGTGTGGAAGAAGTAAAAGTTAAGTGAAACTAAACAAAAACTAAAAAGGAACAATACATTAAAAAGTACCCAGAACAGACCTGGCAGAGAACAGACCAACATCAGTTGTTATGAGTCACCTCAGGGAATATATCCTGCTTCCATCTTCTCTGCCTGGCCAGTGCCCATCTCTTTGGTAGGTTTTATTCTGGCGAAGCTGAATCCTTTGTAATCTTGGGTCACATTGAAAGAATCAAAACTCCTTTCCTCTTCCCTCATGGGTGATTCATGGAGAGGAGAAGCTCCTTCTGGCCCTGTTCATTGAGTAGAAGCCTCTGACCCCACCCCTGACTCTTCTCATCTCTTATTTTACCTTTCCTGTTGACTTGCTGACAGGAGGCTGAAGTCAGTGTTTGCTTTAGGCACTTCAGTCATGAGAATTTGCATAAAGACATGAAATGCAACAAAGCTTCAATGAAGGAAACTACCACAGACACGACTAAGTCATACTCACATTGCTCAGGAGGTTGTGAACCTAAAACTGGCAGAGAAGAGTGACTCCACTGACTAAATGAAATTCATGTTGTGGTCTCAGCATTGAGGTGATTCCATGAAGACATTTCCTCTGACAGACCCTCTGCAGCCCAGAGCTGATGTCCCATTCGTCCGCCCCCTCGGAGCCCTGCATTTCTCCATTGTAACATTTGCCACATAGCAATGTGCTGTTTTGTCTTTTGGTTTAGCTGCTGCTTCTTTCTCCCTTCCATCCTTCCTCTCTCCCTCCCTCCCTCCCTCCCTCCCTTCCTTCCTTTGTTCCTTCTTTGATCTTTACCCTATAGTACACATAAAAAACACATTCAATTAAAGATATAGGTGTTAGAAAGGAAAACTTGTATTTAGAAGAAAATACAGGAGAATAGATAGGTAGATAGGTGGTTAGTTAGAAAGATAGACACATAATTAAAATGCAGTAAAACATAGACCCCGCATACAAGGGGATAACACAAACCAGACTAGGAGAAGATATCTGCAATGTATAACTATACAGATAACTGAGATTTAGTGTCCAGAATATAAAAGAATGTCTATAAATCAGTAAAAAACAATAGAGAGAATCCAATAAAAAATTGAGTGAAGATATGAACGGGCAATGCACAGAAGAGGAAAACCAATATGACAATAAATATCTGAAAACATGTTCCTCTTCACACAAAATAAATGCGTAACAAAGAGATACCTTATTTCACCAATAAAGTTAGCAAAAATGGAAAGAAGTTTGATATGCCAAATATCTATCTATCTATCTATCTATATACAGGAAAATATTTAAAAACTATGTTGAGAATGATAAATAGAAAGCACTGGAAAACAGCTCTAGAGAGAGACCTATGTGGATGTGAGGAGTGTTATACGGGAGGCTTTGATTCTATTGAAGGAAAATAAGTTGAGGCATGTGGTAAGCCATTAAGATTTGTCAAAACTGTGTAAGCATGTAAATGCACATTTACTCAGGTGGTTATTATACCATTTTCTGTATTTAGCAATTGAAATATTTCTTATTGAAAAAGAAAGTGCAAAGTGAACTTAAAAAAAAAAAAAAACTCCAAAACTGGATATGAATGCTTTTGGGTTTGTATGGTATCCTCTGTCTTTGTATGGTGGGAGGGATGTTAGACTCTAAGGGGTCTAGGCTGGGGAGGCCCCAAGGAACACCAGTCTCTCCAGTCTTAAAGGCAGGAGCTCCCTAAACACACTGCCATTCTGAACTCTCGTTGAAATCCACATGATTGACCACACCCCAGAATAGCAATTCAAGCCTTAGAATGTGCTCCTTCTTGAGTGGAAACTTGTTTTCTGTGGATCTCATTAGTAGACTGAGGTTTACAGAATATAAGATTTGGATTTAGATTAGAGTTTCCATCCCAGTTTTGCCACTTATTAACAAATAAACCATGAATATGTAAATTTCTTACTTTCAAAATTAGGAAATGCATATAGATAATGACACTTTGGAAATCTGAAACATCTACCTTACTGGAATTTGAAATGCAAATTAATTATTTGAATCCTGTTAATAAACAGTTATTGAAGAAAAGAGGTAATAAGCAAGATCTGTCTTGACAAGTATGTAGTAAAAGAGGGATTTTCATACACTGGTGTGAAAGCATAATTTGATTTGCCTTTTATAGAGAGCAAAATACATCAAAACATTTTAAAATATCCATACTTTGTGTTTCTGAAATATCACTTCTAGAAATCTGTCATAATGAAATAATTACAAATGAAAAATAAAGATTTTAGAATGTATGCTTCCTGAGGACAAAGATTTCCTTTTCTGTTTGGTTACAAAGATAGCTTCAGCACCTATATCAGTGTACACAGACGTTTGTTGAGTTAATAAATAAATGAATATTGCAAGTTAATTGTGTTGTTATTCATAATGATACAAAAAAATATAAGCATCCCAAATATCTAGGAAGAATATGTCACATAAATGATGGCATATTCATTTTATAAAATATTAGTTAGCTAATAAAAAGTACATTGAAATGCTTAGAAAACTATTTTCAACATAATGTCGAATAAAAAACAATTAAAAATGAAAAAACAATTCTGTGTAAAGGCTTTAAAAATATACCCATAGAAAAAGTGATTATATATGTTTTTTCTGTGCATTTCTCCATTGTTGCCTTCCCCAAACTTTCCAAAAACACATTTCAGTTTTATAACCTAAAAGAAGCATATTTTACAGAATAAAAGATTATGTATATGACTATGTTGATGATAGTAATGATGACATGATGATGATGATTAAAGTTGACATTTATTGAGCACTTGTTCCATGGCAGAGGGTGCTAAGCACTTCTGTTCAATATCCTAGTCAATTCTCACACCAAAGTGAGAAGTAGATGTTGTTGTTTAAGACATTTTCTAATAAGGAAGGCTGCCAGAAAAAAGGAACTTTCCTTAGTTAAATTTCCGATGCACACTAGAGTCAAGATCCCATCACAGTCCGATTTTCTTAAACTGTTATGCTGGACCTCTTCTCCAGACAGGGTCAATCAGTATTTAGGACAAGGGCCTGTTTTGCAGAAGGAAGTTCAAGTGAAAAAACACAATTAGCTTGTCTACAACTTCTGTGCTACAGAAGTGAACTTCTCTAGTTCTGAGTTCATAAAATGTCTGTGCTTCTGCAGTGCCTGTCCTTTACTATGGTGCTACACTGCTTCAGTAAAAAAACAGGACAAACCAACAAAACAGAAAAGTCATCTAAGTTAGATTTACTATGCTGCTGACAATATGTGGTATAAATTGGCCTATTCACCAGCACCAGTGCTATGCTCGCCCATGCAGGACTCTTTCCAAGCATGTCATGTTATTTTATCCTCATGCCTCTCTAAACCTTTGAGGCTCACACTGTGTTTCTGAAACACAATTTGAGGTAATTGAAACTCACATATTTTATAATGTCTTGCTTTGTAACAACTCTGAGCCTTTATATACTTCCCTCCCTTTCTGAAATGTTTGTTCCAGTGAGAGAGGCAGCCATTAAGAAAGGATACCTGTTCTGTCCTTGCACTTCCTATAAATTCTGATTTTTGCTCTGCCAGGGAGAGGTAGTCCTTTACAAATCTACCTCCTGCAAAAGACAATGGTTCTCTCAAAGGCAGAGATTGTGTTTTATTCACCTTTGCATCAAGTATGTGGTCCAAAGCTTGTAGTCTCTATTTGCTGAATGAATGAGTGTGATTAGCCAGCTGGTAGGAAGGAGAGTCTCAAAGAGAGGCTTGACTGGGGAAAAGAGGGTCACAGCAAGGAGGACAGAGGGTCATCCAATGTGTTCTCTTGTAATGAGCATCTGGGGAAGAAGAAAAGGAAGAGTCATCTGATCTGCTGAAGTGCCTCATAGTGGTACTACAGGGGCCCTAAGTTCCCAGGGAAGGTACATGTGGTACCCAAAGATGGAGTTCTGGGAGGATGCTCACCCCTCCTTGGTGGCTATCAGGTCTGCATCCATCTAAGGAGTCCCCCTGAGGCCCAGAACCCAAGAGAGAGGGCAGATAACCTTATAATTACCACTACAGAGGGTGGGGAGAAGCATCCTGAGTCAGTCAGAAGAGCTGGGAGACGAGGAGAGAGGCAGGGCGGTGGGGAGAGAAGCTACGGACAGCAGGGGACCAGTAAGTGATTGAAGGCCCTTTGGTTTGTGGATGGAGGCAGCCAGTCCAGTGACCTCTCCCATGCCTCCTGTCTAGCAGGTCTATAAGTAGGGCTATGGAATAGGGCAGCTTCCAGGACGATGGCCAGGCTGTGGTTAGGGTGACTCTTCAGCAGTATCTAACCATGACGTTTTTGGTTGGAAAGAGAGACCAGAATTTGTTACTGTATGTTGTTTGGCAAATTCAGAAGCTTCCCCACTGAAATCTGAACCTGGCCTTATATCCAGAGGACAGGGAGCCACTGAAGAAAGAGGCAGGCCACTCCAGATGGATAGGTGGCAGGGTTAATAAGCAGGGAACTTACACATGAAGTGTGTTCCGGGAGGCTGCAAGATGAATAGACGCCCGTGCCCACTGGCCAGAACCTTAAAAGTTTACACAGAGGCCTTAACAGGATTCAGTCATGTATTCAGTCCAGGTGGTCTCAGGACTGCATCACTGTCTCAAGGCAGCTTCTAGAGTGGACAAGGAGGGTGGGAGGCTCATTCCAAGGGCAGGTGCGGGGGTGAGGAGCCACCAGTCATCCAGGGCCAGCTTGTGGGTCTGGTTGCTGACCTCCTCCTGTGGCACTGGCCAGGCCCTAGACTGGATGATACAGGAGTGTGGCCGGTGAGGATCACACCCCAGCATCTCCTGCCCTGTCCAGGAGTGGTCCCCAACACTTCAGAGCACTTCTTCCCACAGCCCCAGTAGGCCCAATAATTTCCTGGAAAAGAGGCAGGATCACGTGATAATCTTCCATCACAGAAAGAGGCTGAGGTGCAGAGGGATTCGGTCACTTCCCCAAGTCATGTGTCTGGCTTGTCCAAAACCTGCTTAGGAGCTCAGAGTCCCATGCCCAGACTTGTCACTCTTCATTGCTGTCAGAGCACTTCGTGACACCCTTCGAGCCCGCCGGGCGCATGCAGGGAAGACCTGTGGCTGTCATGTGGTAGAGAATCGCCATGGAGAACTTTCAGTAAGAAGGCAGGGGAGGAGACGGCAGATAATCTACATCTGTGGAGTGTCTGGTTCTCACTGCCCCACGTTGAGAACTACGTGTAAATGGCTCTATATTCTACAAAGTAGATGTATTAAGTGCCCACATTTTTCACATGAGGAAACTGAGTTTAAGGAAATAATGTGCCCGATCATAGAGTTCATAAAGTTTGGAGTTGGGATGCGAATGCAGGTCTGATTCCAGAGCTACCTCCTTGACCCCCACACTCTGCTCCTAATGAAGCGTCTGAGGCCACAGGACCGGGGGTTCTTCACTGCCCAGTGGGCTTGTCCTGGGCAGGCTGAGCACAGGGCTGAGGGAGATGCGCTCGGCCTCCTCCGAGTGCCGACCTCGGGCTGCTGCAGCCCCACGCCCCCTCTGGTCCTCGTGCCTCCCCAGGCCCCTGGTGTGTGCCCTCATCCCCACCCCATCCTCTCGGCCCCCTGCCCTCCCTCTCCCGTGGCCTCACAAGAGACTGTCTCTTCTCCTCACTGCCCACCTCTGTGTCTCACTGACCCGCCGCTGTGCCCCGCCACCCTCCCCCCTCCTCCCTCTGCCTCTGCCTCTCCCAGTCGTCTCTCCGTTCCTAAGCTTCCCAGCAGCCGAGTGCCAAGCTTGGCCTGCCCTGTTCCTCAGGGGTGCTCCTCTCCTCAGTTCTGTGTTCTGTCGTTCCCCTCAGTCTTCTGCACCCCTCTCTAGGTGCTCTCCAGGCCTCACTGTCCCCCTTCTCTAGGCCCTGGGCCCCTTCCCTCTGTGCCTCGTGTCCCCTCCTCCTCTGCTCCTCAGTGCCTTCCTCTAAGTCACGCAGCCCCTAAATCTCCGACACTCCGCTGGCCCTATTCTGTCCTGCAGCATCCTTCTCATCAGCTCCACCACGCCCCTGTCCTTCATGTCCACTCCCTCACGGTCTTCAGCCTCCCTGCTTCTTTGACCATGACTCCCCAAAACTTGCCTGTTAGCTCATTCTTATTACAGCCACTGCCATTTCACTGTCACTCTTCCTTCCCCATCTGACCCTAATTTTACCTTCCCCATGCCTCAGCCTCCTCCTCCAGGCTGCCCTCAGCCTTGCTCTCTGTCCTCAGTATTTGCTGTGACCTATTCCTCAGTGTCCTCTTGTGTCACTGTCCCCCAGTTACTCCTTCAGCCCCTTAATCTCCCTGTGGATCCCCAGTCTTGGGACACATGGCACCTTATGCTGAGATCTAAAGTGCTCTCGTATGAAGGAGGAGATGGAGTTTGTTTCTATAAATAAGAGTGGGTAAAGAGTGAAAACTACTGGAAAAATACAAGAAAATCAGTTTTTTGCTTGGGAACAATAATATATATTTATCATTTGTTATATTCCAGACTTTGTGCAAAACTCTACATATGTGGCATGCCAATGAAAAATATCCATTCTTTGATTAGGAAGTACAGTTATCATTATTTTGCTGATGATGACACAGAAGCAAATATTTTGTCAGACACTGAAATCCAGCATAGCAGGGCTGTCTTGTGAGCATCTCTGTAGGTTCCCTGTCTTTATTATATAATACACTGATTTGAGCATGGAAGAGGCTCGACATGGTTGTTTCTCTTTCAAGGTATACGTATAAATATGTGCTTTTAGCAATACTTGTTTAGAAACATTCCTCTAATAAGTTTACCCGATTCATTAAAGTTGTGTAAATTGTGTCAAGCCTCCAGCTTAATTTCTAAGGAGAGATATCTTTGAAAACGCAGAGACTAAAAAGAAGAAGGGAGCAGGCATGTCAGTACACTCCGAAATCAGATTGAAAAAAAAAGAAATCTCAGAAATTAGAATAAAGTAGCAGGTTTAAAGATGTAGCTGTATCAGATGAATTAACATACCTTCATAAGAGGGGGAATGAGGTTCCCAGGGGACCTGAGAAGGTGCTGGGGGCATGAGATATGGACTGTAAGTCGTGGGTACCTTGAGAGGGGTTGATTTTGGAGAAGAGTAGATGCCTCTTTTCCTGATCTTGCGGATATATGGAGAGGGCCACATAATGACCACAAGAGATAAAGTGGAAAGCAGATTCGATGAAACTCTCTACAGGCATCCTCAATTTGCCTATAAAAATTGAGACAACTTCTTCTACCAGAAAAAGAGGTCATACAAATAAGACAATTTGAAAATAACAGAATTTCTTAGAATCTGAGTTTTCTATGAAGGTTGAGCTATACAGAGAAGTTGAAAAAAAACATGTCTTTTACAAGCTGGTCGAGAATAAGAGTAGAGAAAAGCCCTGTTGAGGCTTAATGTCACTAAAGTAAGTAAAAGATTAGATGGGAATAAGAAGGAGGGAAGAAAGCAGAAAGAGGACAGGCTGCTTGTGAGGGCAGTGGTACGCTGAGAGGGGACTGGGTCCCAGAGAGCTCACAGAGGCCAGAGCAGCAGAAGATTGGTGCCTGTGACAGCAGAAGGTCCATGCTTAATGCCCTAGTAACCTTCAAAATCCTGCTCCCTTTCCCAGAGTGAATAGGCCTCCTGAGAATGAGGATGTCCCCTCTAGCACGGGCCAATATGAGCTTCTCTGCATTCCTGCTGACAGGCTTCCCAGGCCTGGAATGGGCTCACCACTGGATCTCACTGCCCATTTTTATAGGATACCTTGTGGCCCTCCTAGGTAATGCCACCATCTTGCATCTGGTACGAACTGACCCTTCCCTCCACCAGCCCATGTACTACTTCCTGGCCATCTTGGCTGTGACAGACTTGGGCCTGTGCATGTCCACGCTGCCCTCAGTGTTGGGTGTGCTGTGGTTTGATGCCCGGATGGTGGGCCTGGTGCCCTGTGTTCTGCAGCAGCACTTTCTACACTCCTTCTCCTTCATGGAGTCAGCTGTGCTCTTCGCTATGGCTCTTGACCGCCTGGTGGCCATCCGATTCCCACTGCGCTATGCATCTGTGCTCACAGGTCCTCGTGTGGCATTGGTGGGGAGTGTGCTGGGCATGTGGAGTGCTGCCATCACTGCCATGCCCTCGTTGCTCCTGTTGAAATTTGACTACTGTCACCCTGGGGCGCTGTCCCATGGGTACTGCCTTCACCAGGACATGATCCGCCTGGCCTGCTCTGACACACGTTTCAACAGACTGTATGGGCTGTGCATCATCATGCTGGCCATGGGCTCTGATGTCCTTTTCATCCTGCTCTCCTACACCATCATCCTCCGCACCGTTGGCCATTGCCTCTGCAGGGGAGAGGCTCAAGGCCCTCAACACCTGTGTCTCCCACATCCTGGCTGTACTCTGCTTCTACATGCCTGTGCTAGGCCTGTCCATTGTGCACAGATTCGGGCACCACACCTCTCCCCTGGTACATATCCTCATGGGCACTGTCTCTGTGCTCTTCCCACCCCTGATGAACCCTGTTATCTACAGCATCAAGACCCAGCAGATTCGCAGGGCCATTCTCAAGGTGATTTCACTGGGGAGAATACAGTGAGGCATTGGGGATGGACTAAGGACTATGCGACAAATACAAAAGGTGCAACATATAATGAGAATACCAGGAGAAGAAAGAGAGGAACAGAAGAAATATTTAAAACAATAATAAGTATTTGAAAGAAGAATTTCCTGAGTTTCTTAAATAATGTCAGACACCAAACCACAGATCCAGGAAGCTCAAACAACAGCCAAGATGAATGCCAAAGAACTATACCTGGGCATATAATTTTCAAATTGCAGAAAATTAAACGTAACTTTTCAAATAATGTTGAAAAAAGCCAGAGGGCAACATCTTACCTATAGAAGAACAAAGATAAGGATTATATACAGCTTCTCAGAAAACATGCAAGCAAGAAGAGAATGGAATGAAACATTTAATGTTGAGAGAGAAAAAAATACAGAAAAAAAAACAAAAAAAAAATACATATATATACCAGCCTAGAATTCTGTCCCCTGTAAAATCACCCTTTAAAGGTGAAGGAGATATAAAGACTTTCAGACAAATAGAAATTGAGGGGAATTCATTGCCAGTAGGATTGCTTTGGAAGAAATGTTTAAAGAAGCTCTGTAGAGAGAAGGAAAATAATGTAGTTCAGAAACTCAGACCCACAGAATTAAAGGAAGCATATTGGAGAAGGAATAAGTGGGATAAGATAAAACTCTTATTTTTCTTGTTCTTAACTAACATAGTTCTTTCAAAATAAAAGCAACAATGTACTCAACTACACATGCATATGTGATATGTACATTTAAGTATGCTTATATATAAGTGAAATGAATGTCAGTAATGCTACAAGGGATGGGAGGAAGGAATGAGACTGTTCTGTCATTATAATGTACTCACACTTCCCATTAGTGGTATACTGTTGTTTGAAAGAAGACTTGGATTAGTTATAAAAGTACATTGCGTCTGAGTTGGGTCTAAGCCTTTCCTTGAATCCTATTCATACCTCTAATTTCTACAAATAAATATGAAGTAAATTGACCCCCTCATTATTTATCCAGTCAACTATCAGTTTTCTAAGCCTATTCGTACTTTTTAACCCACCACCCAGTCACTTAAGACTAGTTTTTACTCGTTATTTGAAAAAAAATTTAGATTTTTCCCAAGACCAGGCAATAACACTATTTTTAAAACAAATTATTACATTTTTCTGAATTTTATATGTTCATCTAATTTCTTAGAGATCATTAATCTTTTAATGTCTAGCAACACTTTAAATATGTAATTAGTAATATTTGAATTAATGAGATTTCTTACTGTGAGAGTTCAAACAAGGCTAAGAAATGCCCCAAAGGAGAAAGATTTAGTAATTAGAAAATTACTAAACAAAGAAACAAAACACAATAATAACAACACTCCAGAAAAAAATAAAATCCAGAGGTTCAGCATTATGTCGTCTAATATATGCAGTTTTAACTACAACAAAAATAGCAGACACACAAAGAAATAGGTACTTGTATAACCACACTTAAGAAAAAAAGTTGATAGGAATTGACTCAAAGTGAGACCAGAATAATGAATTCAATAAAGTGTGAATTGCTGCAATTTTTTTTATTTCAAAGTATAATTAATGCAATAAAATAAATTTGTAGCTTAATTGTAATTTTGGTTACCACAGTAAGATAGTTAGCATGGCTTTAAATTTACTTAGCCTAAGATCCACTTTCCTCATCCAGAAAATCTGGATGGAATGGTATATCTTTTATAGAGTTAGAGGGAGAACTAAATACGACACCCATGAATCAGATAACAGCTTAATAGTAGTTGCCAAATATTTCTAAGATCTGTCACTTAAATAAGGATTGTTAAGAATATAGATATAACAGTGGCTCCCTCCAACCAGGTCCCTGAAGTATGATTGGAAAGCAGCTAGAGAAAGAAAGTAAATTAAAATAACTTGCTATTATAAAATGTGTTTGCTTCACTGCCTGCTCCGTCTTTCATCCATGACATATGTATCCTCTCTGGATTCCCATTTACAAAATATGAGTCTTGTTTGACAGACTGTTATGTTTACATGAAGTGGGAAGATAGACTCAGAATAGGACTCTAAGCTGCAAGTGGTACATAATAAGTGATCCACATATATATGCTATTATTTAACAGAGATCACTTAATCTCAATTTCAGAGAAAATAAACTAGAATTCCTCTTAGGGTACAAGTCAAAGTAGCTGTAGAGGGGGAACAGAAAACAGGAACTGAAAAGGTACAAATTCAAAGGGCCCCTTAAATCGTATTTGCCAGTTTCAGCACAAGCAATTTCTGCCTGTGTCCTTAGGACACAGGAATGTCCCTGACCAACAGGTTTATTGTGTAAGAAATTGTCAGAGTATTTTAGAAGGGCCTTCAAACAAACATATAATATTATATATACATAAGTATATAGTGAAATGCAATACATGCATGCACAAACACAGATAAGAATGTATATACCTAATTGCACCTTTTACTTAGATCTAGGGGTTCTTTCCTTAGGTTAGCGATCAAGGACATACCTTTGCCATTTTACCATCTACATGAATGCACATTCAATGGTAAATATATTTGTGGGAAGATATGCATGCTCACAGATTCATGAAAATTTGCAAACAAAATTCTACATAAGGGAACATGGTTATGCATGTATCAGCCCACACCCATATGCATGAGTACACATGTACACAGAATTTGACTTATGATTCCCCAGAAAACACCTTCTAGGATGCTGTGCTCTTGCACAATTATTCCTGTAGGCCCAGAGGCAGCACCTTCTGAGGTTGGTTTGCCTGTGTCTCCCAGGGGACTAACTGGCAAAATCAAGACAGAGCTACTTCTGGAATCATGATAAATAAGGAGGCCACTCAGCCCCTGGCTCCAGCTAGTGAGCTGGGGACCAGGACTGAGACCAAACACATTGAAGGGCAGGTGGGCCTTCACAGAGGTAGAGAGGAGTTGGCCAGAAATCCAGCCCCTGCGATCAGGAGGATAGGAGATTGATTCAGGTGAGCAGAACCTGGGGTTTTGTTCTCAGATGCAGTGCATTTCCAGCCCATATTTTATTTTCCCTTTCCTCATGTCAGGAAAGACTCCTCCCTGGAGGAAGAAATCTTTTGTCCTGAAAGCCTCACTGTGGCGGAGAAACAACTGGAGTCTGTTCTACACATCTCCTCTCTATTAATTCAGGAAACCTGGGACAGGGAAGCTCTGTTTTGTCCCCAAATCCAATTCTTTTTAAAGTAGATATTTGATTCTGTTTTTAAACCTGTCATCATGTCTTAGGCCTATCTGCCCTCCTCTCCTGCACCTTCCATACCAACAGGCCTAGCCAGTCCCATCGCACTCAGGCAGCCACACACACGCTAGTGCCTGGTCCCTCTCCACTCCGCTCCCGGCTGACCTGTTCTGTTCCCAGACCCCTCACGCTTCTCTGGCTGAGGCAGCGCGTCACCGTCTCGTGTATCGCCACGGGCTTCCTGGCATGGCTCTTGATCGGGCTTCCTTCCTTTCCAAGCTGCAGCTGCAGCTTTGCCCCTGTGACTCTGGCAAGTCACTTGAAATGCCAACTTCTCTCTCTTCCAAGTTAAAAAATGAGTATGACTAGGTCATTTGGAGTATTCTGAGGAAATGAATAAGGTGACATGTGCAAAGATAACATACACAGGGCATCCTTCCAGAGTTCCTGATGCACAAAATTAAATCAATACATTTCCTTTCTTTTCTCATACTTCTTATTTTGCCCTTTCCCTACCAAACACCAGGTTTTAACCTCTCCTTGTAGTATTTCCCACTCAACTTCTCACCTCACTCATTAGCATTGATCTCTGACTTTCTGTAATAGCAACTCTTCATATATAATGAGGCAAAAGGATCTGACTTTATTTTTCTGTCCTCAAGGAACCCTCAGAGTCTATTTTATGTCTCTCTTTGAATAAAAGAAGACTAAGTCCTTTTCTCCTGAAACTCCTAGCTTGGAAAAATTTGTGTATTGGTGTGTGCCACCTTCCCTGTTGCCCTCCTCCCCTTCCTCCCTTTCCGGGTATTAAGCCCTGAGGTATGTTCAAAATATAGGCTCTAGGCCTTCCTTGGAAGACCCTGCAGACAGCCAGAACCACACAGACAACTAAATTGCACTATAGGGAACCAAGTGCTAGATTAGAGGCGAGTGTGCTGACAGGCTGCTGTAGAAAGTGACTGACTACCTGCCTGTGTGAGGAAGGAGACATGGAATTGACATGGGAGCCAGAGGTTATAAAACAATGCTAGAGGTTGGATTTGTTTCAAAGTGCACCTTTTTAGTTGAACTGAATGCTGGGATACTTAAGAAAGGAAAAGAAAAACAAACCAAACAATAATAACAACAACAAAGGAGAAATCGCAGGGAGGCCCTGGGTGGCGGGGGATGACTTGTTAGGGTGTGTCAGTATTTATAGAGGAGGCAAGTTGAGGATCAAAATCTCACCAGAGTTCCACATGCATTAAGAAGTGCGCCAGTCAAAAAGGACACACGTATGAGTTACAAAGAATTTTTCTTTCATCTTAAAACAGTGACAGGAGAGCAAAAACCGCAGTTCCCTTTGTTAATTAAAATTGATGCATGATCATAAGCCACTGTCTTCCTCTCCATCAGACGGTTTTGAAGTGAAGGGGGTATCATGCATATCACACAGGTTTTAAAAAGATCAAGCTCAAAGAATAGCCCACTAGAAAATAAAAATGAGGGATTTAAAATCATGTTTGTAAGTTCAACTCTATCCCACCTTTCAATACCTCCAGTGTCCTCATCTCCAATACCTTTCCCCCTGTACCGTGTTTTCTTTTTGTTTCCAGTGAGGAATCAGATCTGTGTTCTTTACCTGATGAGACAAATACAATTTTTTTTCTCATTTTTTTTTCTAACACAGAGATTTTGATTGACTTTCCATCCTGAGATATGGAGGTTTCCTCATAGATATATCTTCTTGGTATCTTCCTCTCTCCTTAACAGATACATCTCTTGGATAATGTAAAGAGATGCAGAGTTTTCCTTCCGAGGCAGGATTTAAGAAGGTACCAGCTCTACTGAGGTGAGATGGCATGAAAAAACATTTGTCCTTATTTCTGAAGTTTCAGAACCATGGTCGGAAGGGACCATATGCTGGGCACTTGCCCCCTGTGCCCACACACACAGTAAGCACTAGTTGATTAACCATCATGTGAGCTGCAACATGTGGACTGACAGCTAGAGAGGAATTTCCCAATCGGCAGAATACTTCTTTCCATGAATAGGAATTCCAGTGGGCAAATTAATTTTTATACCATTGACTTTTTTCTGTTCTCTCCCCCACCACATGTAAAAGCCAAAGTGACCATCCAAGAGGTGGCGGGCTGCACACGGGGAGCTGAGCCCCTTGTAGAGATGGTTCATCCAGGTAAAGGCAGACAGGTCTGTGTCCCCAGTGGAGAGAAGCCTTTGGTCTTCCTCGGAGTGGCAGGGATGGGCATGTAGAATCTTTATCTCCTGGGCAATTCTGTACTAACATTGGAGCGATTTTATTCTTAACTCCATCTCCATCAGCCACTTAAAATTCTATGTGCTCTAACATTCACATGTCTTACAGATTATAGCTTCATTTATGTTAGTGTCTTTTCAATGATGTCTTGTTTAAACTACACAGTACCACTTCTTGACAGAGACCTGAGAAACATTAAATTCCTGCCAAATACACACAGTGAAACCACTATGGAGATTAGCTTTAAATATGAATGATAAAATATTCTACCTGATTCCCTTATTCTGGAGGTATATTTATTTGAAGTATGACTCCACCTTTTCATTTAGCATTGAACACCAAATGAAGCTATTCATGGATGGGAGGAGGGACATAGCTGGCAGATAGTACTATGCAGTGGAATATGCAGGTCCCCCTCATTCTCCAATAACCTTTACGTGTCTCACCCCAGTTTGCATCCCTGGCACCTCCCTGGATCAAAGTCCCCAGGCTCCAGACATAGAAAATGTTCAACACCAGTCAGTGCATCCCAAAATATTTTCTGCTGACTGGTCTTCCTGGTCTGGAGGCCCTGTATCCTTGGTTTATCTTCCCATTCTGCTCCACATATCTTGTGGCTCTTGTGGGCAATAGCCTGATCCTGGCAGTGATCAAAAAAAACAGCTCTCTTCACCAGCCGATGCACCTGTTCCTGGCTATGCTGGCCTTCGCAGAGCTTGGTGTCTCTGTTTCCACACTGCCCACGGTGCTGGGCATCTTCCTTTTTGGAGCCAATGAGATCTGTTTTGAAGCCTGCCTTTTGCAGATGTTCTCCATACATTCATTTTCCATCTTGGAGTCAGGAGTTCTGCTGGCCATGTCTGTGGACCGCTTTGTGGCCATCTGCAGCCCCCTGCGTTACACGGCCATCCTGACTCTGCCCCGAATTGCTGGCGCTGGTGCTGCGCTTGGACTGAAGAGTGTGATGCTCATGTTTCCGCTGCCCTTTCTCCTGAAGCGTCTGCCCTTCTGTGGCCACAGTGTCCTCTCCCACTCCTATTGTCTCCACTCAGATCTGATCCAGCTGCCCTGTGGGGACACTCGGCCCAACAGTATTCTGGGGCTCTGCATCGTTACTTGCACTTTTGGGCTGGACTCGCTGCTCATCGTCATCTCTTATGTGCTGATCCTCTACACAGTGCTGGGCATTACCTCTGGGGAGGGACGGCGGAAGGCCCTCAGCACCTGTGTGTCGCATATCTGTGCAGTCCTCGTGTACTATGTGCCCATGATCAGCGTGGCCCTGGTCCACCGCTTCATGAAGCACGCTGCGCCTGCCGTCCGCCTCCTCCTGGCTAACGTCTACCTCCTGGTGCCTCCTGTGCTCAATCCCATCATCTACAGTGTTAAAACCAAGCAGATACGCCAGGCACTAATTCAACTCTTTCTTCAAAGAAAACAGTAAGGAGCCTAGGGCCGAGGAGATGGTCATTTTCATCATCAAAGGCGGGCCAGAGTGGGGACAGCACTCCTCACCTTGTCAGAAAGCTTGCCTAAGCTGCATGTTGATGAACATGTTTTCATACACTAGATGGTATAATTTACATTGTAACATAGACATTATTAGGAGTATTTTGTTTGCTATTTTGTTATATATGTCAACTTAAAAAGTACATATTCTTTAACCCAGAAATTCTAATTCTTACACTGCCCTACAGTCATACTCTGATGTTTGTTCATGAACACAGACACTTGAATATGAGTTTTCACTCCAGTAATGTTTGAAATAAGATTTTTTTTTTAATCCCAGAAGTACCTGGCAATCAACAGGCAAATAGTTAAATGAGTTAGGGTCTGTCCATCCTATGGAATATCTTGCAATAACAAAAAAAGACCCAGACTGATAGGTGTCCAAGATGTAATCTTGGACAGAAGGAAGAAAAAACTATAGACACACAGTCACATTTGATAACACTTTTGTAAAAAAATCCAGTCACATAAAATATCAGTTTATTATGTGTATAAAGACATGCTAAATTGATAACAATAATAGCTCTTTTGGAGAAGTCTGTGAAGAGAGGAACAAAGGAATTCTCACTTTACCTGTATTATTTTTAAAAAGTCAAGAATAATACATCCAACACTTTCTTTTGTTATAAAAAATGTATAAAATTATGTATATATACATATATTTACGCCTACACTTAAAACCTATGCAAACCTTGGGATGATTAGAAGCAAACTAGATGCTTAGGACAAAGCCCTATCGCTGAAGCTACGCACTGAGAATAAGCCCAGAGAGAAGAGTTTTGTGTATCAGGAAGCTGTAAGGTTCTTGAAGAATTCTGGCTTTGAGGAATAATTCTAGTTCCTCTTGCGAAGACCTCATTGGAAGAAGTTCCTTTATATTGGCATTGAGATGATCAAGAAAATAGTGTTGGATATACTCAGTTTGAGAATTTGAACTCTGAGATTTCAATTGTACTGAAAGTCACTGCTCACCGAATGTTAGGGTAACACCGAAAGGGCACATATTCTGGGAGCCTTGTTTTCCTTGGATTTGTGGGGGTGTGGATTTATAAGCATCCCTATCTTCCTCTTAGTAGCTTTCAGTGGCTATCAAGACTGGTTATTCCCCCGTCCCTATTCCATTATGCAGTCTATCAGCACTTTTTGCTTCTTGTCATTTATCTTATTCCAAACATCACAATTGTAATCAAATAATTATCTTTGTACCATTTTATATTTTTAATTTTTCTCTAACACAGTATACTTAAATTTTAGTAGGACATGGACCTGGTTGTCTCTTTTATTCACTGTATACACCCAGTGACCCCTGTAGTGCCTGGAATATTAGCTGCTCAATAAATATTTGGTAAATGAATAAATTATTATTGAATGAATTGATACAGACCTACATATATTTCCTTGATCCTTACATTTATATTACCCCTTTTCTTCTGTGTGCATTTAACCCCATTTGATGACTGTGTCTATCCTTTCTCTCTCCCCTCTTTTTCTGTATTGACTACCATTTTTCCTCTTCTCTTACTTTTTCAGCTTCTTCTAAAGTCAAAAGAATATGCTTCTAGCAGATACTAAGCCCTTCAACTTCTCAGTAAAACATTTATGATTTTAATGCAAAAATCATTCTCAGTCCCAGTACAGGTGCTTAAGTTAAACAATCCCAATGACATTTGAAAGACTTTTGGGGAAATGCATGTTTTAATCTTCACTGTATATGGAAAATCTGTGGTAATACTATAGATGTAGTATGTGAAATATGAGTACATTTGGAAAGAAGTTTGAAAATAAAAAGGAGATCTGTAAGAGTGTTAGCAAACTTATAAATTTTCAATATATTTTATGAATCTTCACAACCCTACAAAGTAGATTGTTCACATTATACAATGGATGATGGGTCATGAAAAGAGATTTGAATTCACTCATATGTATGTATGATTTAAAATTCATCATCCTTAAATGCCTTTGTAAATCTGCTTCAAAATGTGGTAAAGACTAATTCAGACTGAAATTTGAATATGGGTTCCTTTTTTCTTAAGAGATTTTTAAAAGTCATTTTTTATAAGATTTCATATCTGTAGTTTCTTTTTCTTAAGGGAATATCTCCATGTTACTCATAATTCTACTTTTTTCTCAGTCAGGATGCACTATATTAGGTGTTTGCCAAAAATCAGGGTGACTCCCCTCTAGACTTTGTCCTATGTATAATTTAAATATTTAATAAATAGGATATTGTGTATACCAGGAACTATAGATGGCATAGAAATGTTTTTGTCCTGTCTTTTAATTCTTTATTTAATATCCAAGTAAACAAAATTGCAAAATCACTTTATTTACAGTCTTTAAAAAAATTCTCTTTTTCCCCAGTATGTTCAGGCAGATCCTTCACTTTTTAGCAACAAACACAGAGAGCTTGGCCCACACCTGAGAGTCTGCTTTAGAGGATAGGGGAGTGAGCTATTTAACCCCTTTTATAATTCTGCTGGTGCAGAGATGATTGGTAGTGGTGACAGCAATATAACTTCATTATTTTGTTGCCCTCGTTTTTAAGGGCAAGTTACCCTGCCACAAACTTGAGTCTGTGGTTATTTAAGAAATATTTTACATTATAAGAAACACTCATGGAAAATGTTGATGGCTTGTCAAAGTATGTTTAAAGTGTTAAGAAATGGAGGGAAATTTATATCAATACAGAGTTCTGGAATGCAATGAGAAATTAAAAGTTTTTCATGTGCAGGAGTAAACTACTAAACCTAAAACAGATATGATATAACTAGAAATTCACATCAGGCATAGAATTTGTTTGTTTTTGTCTTTGAATTTTGATCTATCACACATTAAGCCCATGGACCCATCTTAGGAAGACCTGATTTCCCTTTCTAAGATAAGTGAAATATCTCACTGTAGTCCAATTGCTGGCATGTCATTGTCAAAAAATGAAACAACTGACAAAAAAAAAGAAAGAAAGAAAAGTGAAACAGCCTTTTCCCTAAAGAAACTTCTACCTTAAAGACAAAATGACAAACAATAGATATATAAATTATTTTGGCTAAGATTGGAAGGAAAATGCCTGGCTAAATGATCATCTTAAAATGTGTAAAATTTATCTAAAATTAAGCTCTGTACACACAGTGCAAATGCATTTGTAATAAACTAAAATGTGTGTAGTATGTGTTTACCTATGTGGGGTATTGGGGATTTGCTAGTTTCCATTTAGTATGAAAAATTTCACGTGAAATATGCAATTCCAGAAGTACACTGTGTTTGATACTGTAGTAATCCCAGCCTTTTTTGAACTATGAATGATGTAATTCCTGGGGTTTTTTGGTAGTGGGAAATTATTACCTCCATTTTCAAAAACACAATTTCATCCCAATATCCCCATATGAAATATATTCACCTCAGCAAGAGTTTTGTATAAAAGTTGCTACAAAAGACATTTTGTTGGCAAATATTTCTCATGAACACATCACAAATGTTTTCTGCCCCTTTAGTTGCAAAGATATGAGATGTGACTTTCTAAGAAACATGTGAGAAGTATCTTTAGTATGGTTTACTTGAGAATAATAATTAATAAACACACTCTAATTTTCATATATCTGTCGAGAGAGAGGGAATCATTAACTTTATACTGAGTGTTAAAAGTGATAAAATTTATAAAGGAAAATTGGACTATAAGTCTCCCAGAACACAATTTGTAATGGAAAATGACATCCTCCTTTATATTTATACTTTTGCTACATGTTTGAAACAGGCACTGCCATCTGGGTTGAAAAATATATCAACCTCCCAAATTCAGCTCAGTGTCCAAGTGTATTATCCACTCAGCGACCTTACATTGCAGCTTCAGATCTTCAATTCCAGTGAAGTTTAATTCAATTCTCCTTTAGCTGCTTGATCCACAGCCATATCCTTGTCACCAGCTAGAAGTCTTTCTCTTCTGTTATTAACCTCTAGTAGCCAACTGTCCGCAGATATTTCTCTCCTAAATGCCCTCTTTTTCTTATTCACACTAGATGTCTCTGTCTTAATTAAGTCCAACTCTCACTTAATCCCTCCATTTTCTCCAAATCTCTCAGCTCACTGCTGCCTTCATGTATACCTGGATCTAATCTGTCCACATAACCTGTCATTTAAAACATCTCCCCACAAATTACGACAAAGCTACCTTCTTTCTTCTTAAACCAGCAACACAAAAAAGCATATTTTAAGAACAACTTCAAAAATTCTGTTGAGTCATGAATTTTCAAGCCAAATCTTTCTTTTTTTTTTTCCTTGTTGGTCAGAAAAGTTAGCCAGTGAACCAGCCATCTACAAATAATCAGAATTCATTGGTTCAGCAATTGTAAATCCTCTTTAACATTAGGTTTTGGAAATGCTCACCTTCTTCTAGTTCTCTGTATCATATGCTGGGAAGCCCTATTCATCATACCTTCCCAACCAATCTCCCCCTTCCTGGCCCTCAACCCAATCTGGAACTTTTTCTCACAATAGCTTAACCCCTTGAATTCTATCATCTCCTGATATTAACTACCCCAGTGTTCTGTGGATACTTTTTTGTGCTCTGCTTCTTACTTGTTAAATGTGTGTTTATAATAGTGAAAGTTGGTGATCATAGACTATTAATATATTATTTATCCAGTATTCAATCATCCTATAATAGTTACAATAATAGCTAATCCTTGTAGTGTACTTTTATAAGGCAGACACTTTTCTAAGCAATTTACATATACCAACTATTTCATTCTCTAAGTAGATTCATGCTGTTTTTGTATTTATTTCACAGAATTACCGACTATGCCTTTCTTATTCCCCTTATGGGTCTCTAGACGTTGAGGAGGATGAGGTAATGACCCTGGTAAGTGCTCCTCAGGGTATGCAAGTCCCTCTCATTCCTCCACTCCCCAGAGCTGATCATCTTACAAAGAGAGAAGCAGCATTCCAGCCCCAGAACTGGGGAGGTGTTAATGCCAAGGTGGCACGGACTTGCTGAAGTGTGGAGCCCCTGCCCCATTTGATGCCAGTGATCAGTCCTGCTGGTGGTGAGTACTCAAGCCCAGGATCTCCCAGCCCCACCTCCTGAAGCAGCTTTCAGAAGCTTCAGGAGGAGCCATCCAGGAGGAGTCCCAATACCACCCCATAATTAGCCCTCTAGATTTTTCCCTTTGCTTCCTGAACCTATGTGACAGAGTGAGGGGAAGTTTTTCCTAAACTTGATGGCATGTGAAGAACAAACAAAAATGTCAGAGAATGCCATGGATTCTAGAAGTAGTTTGGTCACCATAATACCTTGGGTATGCATAATATCTTGGCAATGCATGTACCTTGTGTATATGTTCATCTGTTAAGTAGAAAGTCCTCATGTCCTTGTTTCCCTTACAGATGTGATCTGAGTATTTGTGAGGAGATAACAAGGAAAATCATTATCAGTAGAAATTTGAAGATAATCTGCATTTGATCCCTTGTGAGAATACCTGAGAAGGGAGACAGAAAGTGTATGGATATCCTAATATTCACTGGTTGCTAAAGGCTCATGTTAAGCACTCAGAGCCACTCTCTGAGGCAGGAATTAGCCTATCTTTAAAAAAAATGGAGCATCACAAAGCTTAAGCAGGTAAATATATACTGCAGATAGCCTTCACCTCCAGGGGTGTTCACGTCCAGGGATGTGGTATTTGCTGTAACACTTTCTTCTTTCTGCTAATTTCTTGTGTCCTATTTCAGTGGTCTATAGAGTAAATAATTCATGTTTCCTCTCCCAAACTGAAATGCTTTTGCTATACAAATCCTAAATTCAGGGGAATGATCATTGGGAAGGAGACTTGAGCCTTGCTTGGCTGGGGAGACTGGAAGTCAAGGATGGAAATGAAGCCAAGAGCAAAAGGGATAGAAAAGAGCACTGAGAGGAAGAGAAGGCTGCTGATAATAGGGAAGGGGACACCCTAGTTTCAAGCAAATATCTTTCAAAATCTGCCCCTTGCAGTGTCAGGTCATCTGGGTTGACGTAGTTGAGAAATAGGGTGTGATGGGATCAAGTGTGTGGTGAGGCCCCACATGGGAGAAAGAGCTGCTCACCAGGGAAGCAGAGCAATATTTGGTCCATTGAAAGAGTTAAGAAAGATACGTTGGGCTTTTGGAGGTGAGGCAAGAGCATATATTCCCTGTAACAACTGAAGCTAGAACCTCAAGTCCCTCAGCTGTGGGAAGTTCTGGCCAGCGTGATCTGTTCTTGAGGTCAGTAATTTGTTGCTGAATTTGCCCACCCTAGGTTTTAGCCCAGCCCAGAGCATGGAGTTTGTCCTAAGCTGATGTTTGCTAAGGTGAACTGTATCCGACCTTGGTCGGTGCACAGGGATGCTGTGCTCTGGCAGGCAAAGGACACTTTCTTTTCTTTTCTTTTTTTTCCCTCTCATATATTCATGAAAGTAAAAGCTATGAAAAAAGTGAATGATCTGAATATGTGAATTAGGAATTGTCATTTTCTGCCTGTTTTCTGTCAGACCTTTTCAAAGTGCAGCCTTATATATCCACTGCCATGGTGATTGTTTCCTGCATCATGTTTCTCCCAACATCTCCACGTAGCCAAGAAAAATTCTGATTCTTCGGGCCTCAGCCAAAGTGTCACTTTCTGAGGAAAGCTTTTGCTGATCTTCTAGAATAAATTAGAATTTCCCCTCTAAGTCCCTCCCATTGTATCCTGAACTGTTTTTTCACAGCTCTTAACATAGTTGTAACTACGTCAGAGAGAAGATGTCAGCCTGTGTGATGACTGTGTTTGGATATTTGAGGGAGAGGAAACATTCTTTGACCCGTGGTTGAAAGTGGTGGAGATGTTCCGAGTAGGGCCCAGGCTCCGTGCGCCAGGGTCCTGCGTGGTGCCTGGCATGAACTAGTGCTGACTGATTACAGATCCACATCCTCTCTGTAGGTCCTGAGGGGTGGCAGGGGTAAGCAAAATGGTTTCTGACTGGGAAGGCATTTTCATTTTAAGTAACAGTGAACTTGGCATAATTGGGAATGAAGATAAAACTTGGAACCAAGGTAGAGAAGATGGACTGTGTGTAGAAGGGTGGCTAAAAATGTAAACTTGGCTGCATCGTTTGTGGGGCTCCAACCTGTGAAGGTGAAATACCACAATTTTTCCATTGGTTCTGCTTCATGATTCTGAAAAGAGAGCTAGCTTTGCCCAGTTCTTATTTTAAAAGCTTTTTGCAAATCCCGTTGTGTAATGGGGTCTATATGAAGTTAGCTCTATCTGTATACCCTTCCCTGGCAAAATACTGTTTAATCCATGTGTTGGTAGTAGTTAACTCCACCATCTTTGTAAGCTAATGAAACTGGCTTAATGCAGTGAGTCACCCATTTATATTTTAATTGTTAATCATGTCACTTCCTAAATGGGTAGCTCCTTAGCTTGCCAAGGAAAACCTAGTAATAGCCACCATGTATTAGTGAGGCTCCTGTGGGGGAGTTCTCATGAGGACAGATACAGACAAGACTTCAGCAAGGGTGGAAATATGTGCATGTACAAGTATGTGAGCAGACTGTGTGTGTGTCAGAGGTGGGAGGGGCTGAAAAATGCCACCAGAGCCCCTTCCTACCCTGTCAGTCCAGGATGCTGTTGTTATTCCTGTGCTGTTCCAGACAGTGCTAAGTTTAGGACTTCCCAGCTTAGGGCAGTGGTGTCCTCCCTTGGGCTGCCATCCTCTCTATCCCAGGAGAACCTTCCCTGAAGGTCTGTTCCAGGTCCCATCGCTGCTGTGCTCAAAGGTGGGCCTGGACCAGAACAAAGCCCCAGTGGGTCCGGTGCCTCATCCTTGAGAACTGTGAGTCAAGAGATGGTGCGTGTCATCATGACTTGAGACTTAAAGTCTGCATACAAACCTACCAGCTTTGGCTCCTGCCTCACTCTGTCTTTTACACATGATCTTTCCAGTTGCTTCACAGTCCTTTCAAAGGCCAGGACAGCTAAACCCAGATGGGTCCATGCTCCATTGCTTTCTAGCTAAGTGTCCAGTCACCTGCTCTAGGCTCTGGTCCCTGCTTCTTCTCAGCCTCGCCTTGGACTTCAATTATGGATATATTTATATTCATTTAGCAGGTATTTTTAGCTGTTTTCATATACAGTGCTCTTTGCCTCGTATCTGTATATTTACCAATAGTACCTTTGTTCACCTATTCCTGACATTGGTCTATACTTTATGTTGAGATCACCTACACATGGCTCTCTTCCCAGCTGTTTTTCAGGGTCAGGCATCTCCACACCAAGGTGAAGCAGCCCCTTCTCCTTTAGCAGCTCCAAGGTGAACTACAATTTTGAGTTTCTAATTTTCAAAGTATCACTGATGCCGTGGGATGAAATTTCAACATGAAGAACTCCAATTGCTCTTTGGAGTTCCTGCCTACAACCTTCATTCTGGTTGGCATCCCAGGGCTTGAGGCAGAGCACATCTGGATATCCATCCCCTTCTGCATGATGTACATTATCATCTTCCTTGGGAATGGCATCATTCTTCATGTCATCAGAACGGACTCTGCCTTACACCAGCCCATGTACCTCTTTCTTGCCCTGTTGGCACTGGCTGAGGTCGGTGTCTCTGCATCCACTCTTCCTACAGTGCTGGGCATCTTCCTTTTTGGCTCTACTGAGATTAGTTTTGATGCATGCCTTCTCCAGATGTTCTCCATTCATTCTTTCTCCATTATGGAGTCAGCTGTTTTGCTGGCCATGTCTGTGGACCGATTTGTGGCCATTTACAGCCCACTGCACTATACAGCCATCCTGACTCGGCCTCGTGTATTTGGCACAGGGGTGATTATTGGGCTGAAAAGCATTATGCTCATGGCCCCATTGCCCATGCTCCTAAGGCTCCTGCCCTTCTGTGGCCACAATGCCCTCTCCCACTCCTATTGCCTCCACCCCAACCTTATTCATCTACCATGTGGGGACATTTCTATTAACAATATCTATGGGCTTTTCATCGTTACCTCCACTTTTGGACTAGATTCACTGCTCATTGTGATCTCCTATGGACTCATACTCCACACTGTACTGAGTATCACCGCTGGAGAGGGGCGGAAGAAGGCACTCAACACGTGCAGCTCACATGTCTGTGCTGTGCTTGCTTACTACGTGCCTATGATTGGCTTATCTATGGTGCACCGCTTTGGAGACCCTGTGGCCCCTTTGCTGCATGCTATGATGGCCAATGCTTACCTCTTCTTCCCACCTGTTGTCAACCCCATTGTTTATAGCATGAAGACCAAGGAGATCCATCACGGCATTGTCCGGATTCTATCAAAGAAGAGACCCAGAATTTAGACATAGGACAAAGTAGGAAGGGACTTTTTTCTATAATCACAGGTGGTCTTAGCTTGCATGTTATACAAGTAGTGTTACTTTATACTTTGTTATCTGATAGGAGGTTCCCCAGAATCTGACACTGAACTGGAGTGCAGGTACAAGAGGGGGTAGAATATATGTGGCAGAATAGTATAAAGAATCGATGTCATTTTACAACATGTCATGTGGTATAAGGTCTTGCATTACTTTACATACATAGCTGGAGCAGGAATGCAGAAAGGATTATTTATGAAAACATAGAACTCTGCATGAGGGAGAGATACAGGAATTAAAAGGTGTCCTAGGAAGTCTATTGAGCCCTCAGTTCTAGGGAAAGAGGAATTGAAACGTATTACATTATATTGAGTTGTTGGTACCTGAACTCAATGGCAGGAGGACATACTCGCTGGCCCACAGGAGGCTTTCAGTACTGGCTATGATGTGGCATTCACTCAACCTCACCAGTGCTCCAAGTTGGTGGTCCCAACAATTAAAAATCTTGTTCATTATGTAAAATTCTGAAGGCCTCCCACCTAGGGTGCAGAATCCTTCAAAAAAGCAAGCATACCCTTTGTGGACATTAGTATTTTCTGTCTGATTGAGTATTCCTTTGCAGACATCTAGAATAATGTAAAAATTTTACATTTACAATTTCAGGGAAAGGAACTAGGACTTTTAAGATACAAATGTATACTAGGCATTTTATAGTTATTATTTCCATCATTCCCCACAACAATCCTTTGGGGTAGAATTTAGGCAAATTTTATTTTTCAGATGAAAAACAAACTGGTGCTTAGATACAGTAAACATCTTGTTCAAAACAATACACTGAGAGCTAGCAATGTAATGCAGTTGGGTCTAACTCCAGGGTCTGAGATACTAGCCTCTAAATGATAATGTCAACAAAGCAAGAACGGCAGCTCCTTGGGTCCTCACAGCAAATGTCAGTCAAGTAACATTGATTGAGTACACTCTGGGTCAGACACATATCTAGGTCCTAGATATAAAGTAGTAACAAAAGAGACCAAGTCCTTCCCCCAAGGAGCTTATAAATATTTATTTTCCTACCTCTGTCTCTGCTGTACGTCCTCCTGGAACAACATTTAGAACCAATTAAAATAGACTTTATAACAGTCTTACAAATAAAGCTTTGAATATGAATCTTAAAATTTTTGAATGTTTTTGTCTTTTTAAAGTACACATATGAGTGAAACCATATAGCATTTGTCTTTCTCTGCCTGGCTTATTTCACTTAGTATAATACTGTCTAGGTTCGTCTATGTTGTTGCAAATGGCAAGATTTCTTTCCTTTTTATGTCTGAATAATATTCTGTTGTATATATGTACCACATCCTTTTTATCCATTCATCTACTCACGGACACTTTGGTTGCTTCTGTATTTGGCTATTATAAATAATGGGCTAAAACAAAACAAACAAACAAAACAGCAATAGACTCATATACACAGAGAACAGACTGGTGGTTCCCAAGGGGGAGGGGTGGAGGTAGGTGGTGAAACAGGGGAAGGGGAAAAAGAGGCACAAAATCTCAATCATTATATAAATTTGTCATGGGGATGAAAGTACAGTATAGACAATATAGTGAATAGTTCTGTAACATCTTTCTGTGTTGACAGTAACTACACTAATTGGGGTGAGGTCTTAATAATATGGGGAGCTGTTGAATCACTGTGTTGTATACTTGAAACCAATATAATACTGTATATCAACTGTACTTCAATAAACAAAAATGTAAATGGTTTGCTTGCATTGTACATTATAGAGATGCCAAAACAGCCAAAGATTTTTTTGTCAAAGTTAATTCTGACTCTACCTCCAGATTTTCACATACCTTGTTTCCATAGATTCTGACTGAGGGATATTAAGTTGCTTATAACTGTACCCTAGCTCATAGACTACAAATGGATGGCAGAATTCTGCAAAGAAAAACTCAGAATTATAGAAATATCAAGAAAAACTAAGTGGGTAAAACCAAAAGAAGGTCAGCCCATAGATGCCCAGAGAAATGACAGAGTGGTAATTTCCTGAGAGGATAAGAGAAGGAGACATATCTTTAGAGTGTCTAGAGAACGACTCCCTATAGCTGGAGAGACACAGGAAGAAATGTGGAACCAGGTTGTCAAGTGGCTTGACAAAAAAGTGAGAATCTTAGGTCTTACTTTTGTTTTCCCTCTGACATTGCTTGGTGAATCCTTAGGCCTTTTAAAAATGATTACTCCCTATGCTTAACGCCATGAAAGACATTGAGATTCTAAATATATAGCTTTTCAGATCATGGTTAATTTAATGGAACCTTTCAACTCCATCCTAGGAAGGACTCCACACATAATGTCCCTTCTAGCTCTAGTCTTTCTTATTTGATTTCCAGTCTTTATCGCTTTATTTTCCTGGGGTTCAGTCTCAAAGACAACCTCAGAATCAAACAAAATACCAAAAATTCACAGACTGAAAGGAAGAATTCTCTGGGTGTCTATGAAATTGAATAATTACTGTAATCCAATGTGACTCTATGGGAAACACAAGTTTGGCTCCATCTTTTTCTGCCATTATATTTACTATAATAACTTAAAATTTAGACCTTTTGAAACTATGTTGATCCTTTATTTCCTCAACAGAAAAAAATGATAATTATATTAAGATAGACATGAAGCTAAATTATGCAATAGAACACTTGAGAAAAATGTGTAAAATATTACAGGCATTTCCACATTCATCAAGGGCATACTAGTTTATTTTAGTCCAGTCTTCCTGCCAAGGAAAATAGCAGAGGTAGAGAAATATTTTGCAAATGACTTCAGACACCATCCAATGCAATGAAGAGGGAAAGGCTAAGACCCCAAAGACAAGGAAAACCCAGAAAAGGAGCTGAAATTTGGTGCCATTTCCCCCTTAAGGAATTTATCAATTCAGAAGTAATAGCTGATAAAATGAAAAAAGCTTACAGCCATCTCAATGGGTTAGAGTGCAGAGGGACAAAATTAAACCCAAGGATCCCCATGGATGAAGGGGAATGGTAAATAACTAGGCATTTACTTGGATTCCAGAAATTTTATACTTTGAAATAAGGTAAAGTCAGAAATAGACTAGCATAACATAGGGTTTAAAACCAACTCCCTACCTAATTTTACTACTTTGTCTGTAAGAATTAGGGTGACCAACCATCCCAGCTTCTCCAGGACTTCTGTAGATTTCAGAAAGTACCACATCCTGGGAAAACCCTCAGCCATAATCCAGGATGGTTGGTCACTCTAATCAGAAGTAAAATCAAATACTCTCAACAGGAAAATATTAACCATCATCTCAAATTAGCCTCATAATTTTTCATGACATTCATTAAAATCCAACCAGGAATGTAAAATAAAAAATTGAATAAAAACCAAGAGAAAAAAGAAAATAATATTAGATCCATAGAAGATACAACTATTGGGATAGCACACACAGACATTTAAGAATTTTTTATTAATATAACCTAGAACTTAAATTGGAAAGTATAGAATTTAAGCAATAGCCATTAAAAATGAAATTAAAATACTAAAAATAACTGAAATCAAAGAGTAAATGGATAGGTTTAATCATATTAAGCACAATTAAAGAATAAAAACTATTAGAGAATTTAGAGCATATCCAGACTAGAGAAGTAAAAGGATAAAACACAACTGAATGGTGGATGGATAGATAGGTAGATAGATAGATAGATAGATAGATAGATAGATAGATAGATAGATAGATAGATAGATAGATATAGATAGATAGATAGATAGATAGATAGATAGATAGATAGATAGATAGTTGATAGATAGAAGATAGGTAGATAGATAGATAGATAGATAGATAGATAGATAGATAGATAATAGATAGACTGAAAGAATATATGGTGTTTGCTGTAAAGATCAAATACCCATGTATTTGGAGACCTAGAAGGAGAGTGTCCTGGGGCAAAAGCAGTATTTGAATATAGCAACATATTTTCAAAAACTGACATAAAACATAAGCCAAGATTCAAGAAACACAATAGCCTGCAAGGAGGATAAAAACAAAACAAATAAACAAAGTACTGTAGACACTTCAAGATCACACAACTATATAGTAAAAGTTAAAGAGTAAATGTTACAATTAGAAAAAAACATCATAATCCATCAATTTTTCAGTAAAAAGAGTAACAGCTCTTTTTCTGATGTTCTAACAAAAAATGAACAGAAAAGACAATGGAGTAATGCCATCAAACTTCTAAAAGAAAATAAAGGCCAACATGTCTTCTATAAACAGACATAATAATATTCAAAAATGGAGGTAAATGAGAGAACCCACTAATGGTAATTTAAAGGACAATCATTTGATAGAGTATGGGGCTGCAAAAATCAATAAAGACAATAACTGGATAAATGTAAATAAAGATTGACAATATGAAAAAAATATTTTGTATTCTTAAATTACCAAAAATAAAACATACCACTAAAAGACAAAAGATGGGAAGGAGTAAGTGGAGGTAAATTAGTCTTCAGGTCTGCTTTGTGTACTAAGCAGTAAAAAACCAATATAAATTAGACAACATATTAATCAGCTCAGGCTGCCATAACAGAATACTTGAGACTGGGTGGCTGAAAGAACAGAAACCTATTTCTCACAGTTCTGGAAGCTGAGAAGCACAATATGAAGGTTCTGGTAGATTAGGTTCCTGGCAAGGACCCACTTCTTGGCTTGCAGATGCCATCTTCTTACTGTGTACTCACAAGATGGAGAGAGAGAGACCTGATCTTGCTTTATTTTCTTAAGGGCACTAATCCCATAACTTGGATCTCACCCGCATGTCCTTGACTAAGCCTTATTACCTTCCAAGACTCACTTCCAAATACCATCCCACTGGGGGTTAGGGCTTCAACATATGAATTTGGGGGAATTTGAGGACAAATATTCAGTCCATCAATTGATAAATAAAAGATGCATATTTTAATCTCTATGATAACCATTAAAAGAATAGTAAAATAGTATTTAAACAAAATCTTATATAATGGAAAATATAATGATAAAGTATAGTAAATAATCTAAAATAAAGCAAGATAAAAGTATGATAAATAGTAAGATGGCAAGTTAGATGTATTATATATATATAATGCTGGTAGATTAGGTTCCTGGCAAGCTTATATATATGTAAGCTTTTAAGACCTATCTAAAATAAAGGCAAAAACATTTCAGGTAAAGTTATTGAAAAAGATATTCTCTGTAGTCACTCACTAAAAAGAAGCCTGGCACAGCTACATGAGTATTATATAAAGTAAGCCTCATGGCATTATGGATAAAGAGGGACGTTTCATAATAAAAAATAACATACAAAAATGATATAAAAAATTCTAAGCTTGAAATAGAGGACAAAATATAGACAGCAAAAGTTGTCAGCACTACAAAAATAAGTAGATAAATTATGGAATCATAATGGTAAATTTTACTACACCTTTCATAGTAACTAACATCATAAGTAAGCCAAATAAAAACCAAAATGATTTAAAAGATTTGAAAAACTTGATTTAAAACCTTGATCTAATTAACAGTTAAAGAAAAAGAAGCCAACAACTATATTCTTCACATTCTTTTCAAATGACTTTATGGAACAACCTACCAAAATTGACCACTGGGCATAATAATGTTTTCCATCTTGATCTGGATTGAGGATACAAGACTAATCCTTTTGTGATAATTATTCAGCTATATACTTAGAAGATAGATAATTTTGTCTATGAATATTACACCCCAATAAAAATTGTATAAAAATGCAATCTGACATTTTTAGAGTGTAACAGTCATCTGCTGGTGGTGGGGAGGAGTGAGTCTTTGCATCTAACTTATTCTCACATGGATATTCCCAAAATATCCATTTTTGTGTCCTATATACACTGCATTCCCAGTGCTTCACATCCATGAAACTTCCTGAGTTACCAGAATTGCTTAGCTTCTTGTTTATTTGCTCCTCTCTAGTCAATTAAGTTCTGTATCTCATTGCTCTGTAAGGTCAGTTATCACTCATCTATATGCTGAGTTTCATTTTTTAAAACTTTCTCTTCTTTTCATTTTTTACTATAAAGAAGAATGAACATCTTTGTATATAACTAGGGAAATTTATCTCCATTTCTTTGAAATTTGCTTATCTCCTATGTCCATTTCCTGTGAAGTCAGAGGTTGGTAAATTTTTTCTGCAAAGAGCCAGATAGCACGTATTTTAGGCTTTGTGAGCTATACAACTTTTTTCAGAGCTACTCAACGCTATCACTGTAGCATAAAGGCAGCCATAGTAAACAAATAAATGAGTGTGAGTATATTCCAACAAAATTTTATACATGGACACCAAATTTTGAATAAATTTAATATAACTTTCATGTCACGAAATATAATTGTTTTTAATTTAAAATGTAAAACCAGTTCTTATACTGTGAGCCATACAAAAACATATACATTTAATATTCTATTTCTTTAGTCAATTTCTACTAATCTCTTACTATAAACAACAATGAAATTAATGAACTTTCTAGTCCACCACCAACTTCTACCTACTGTCTTATTTTAAAAACCTTTTATTAGGGAAATGTTCAAATATACATAAAAAGAGGGAGAATATTATAGAGAATTCTCACGTATACTTTATTCAAACTCAACTTCAAGAATTACCAATACTGCCCATATTTTATCAGTTTTGACAATTTTACCTTTATACTGATAAAGAACAGTGTTTTTATTTTTCAATTTTGAATTTTGTCTTTTAAGACTTAACTACTAAAGATAAATAATCATATATTAAACACCACATCCCAAATGTAATACTACCTTTCCAACCAGATTATTCTTTATTTAATAGCTACATTTTCAGAGTTTATAACTTTATATTCTGCTCTATAATCATCATCATCTCCCTTTTGAAGCCATGGGAATGGTGTAGAGGTGGATCTTCCTTGGAGCCAGAATCCATCTTAAAAGGCAAGTGGTCCAGATACGGGAGGAATCACAGGACAGCCGTGTTTGTGGCAACAGTGTGCCTCTGGTGGTGGAAAACGAGAGACGCTCACAGTGAACACACACAGCTGCCAATTCCTGCTGTCTGGAAAGGAGTATAACCTAAAGTCACACACATAAAACACCTGTGTCATATGACACTCATCACAGCCCTTTGTTGTCTGAGTAGAGATCCAGCCTCCCTGGGGAAAAGGTGAAATACAGTGTATGTTGAGGCTGACAGCTGGAAGACGGAAGAGGAAATTCCACTTTGCCTCTCAGACTTTTGAATCGATCAAGAGATCCAGGATACCATCCCCAAAATCTTCAAGCCTTCCCAAATTTGATGTTTTTCTTATTCAAGATGACATCAAAAGGGCACTCTATTCCAACACGACAATCCCTCTCAAAATCACATATGATGCTTCTTACTACACTGATGGACAGTGACTGCATTGGGGTGTGGGTGGGGACTTGATAATATGGGTAAATGTAGTAACCACATTGTTTTTTCATGTGAAACCTTTATAAGAGTGTATATTAATCATACCTTAATTTAAAAAAATTTAAATTTAAATTTAAAAATCACATATGCTGCTATAGTAAGCAGAGAACTAATCATCACAAAAAATTTCCCAGAATATGTCTCTTTTCCATATCACTTAACAAAATCTTCACTTTTCCATGAACCAGCTAGCTTAACTATTGGCACATGTTGAGCACTTCATAAACACCAGCTGCTTTTATATTTATTATTAGTATTATTTTCTCTGGTTCTGTCCCTTGGGGCCTAAGGTCTCAGAGCATGAACTTCATATTCCTGTAAGATCCCTCCAGAGGTTTCCGCGTACCCCTCCCCCCTTTGTCAGCCTGGGGTCTTCAGGAGCATTTAACCACACTTAGCCACAGAGCAGAGAACAGAAGCCACAGACAGCATTGATGGAGCAAGAAAGCACAAAGGTGAGTCTGGACTGCTCCGTGGATGATTAGCAATAAAGGAGGGGGACACCTGGGGACAAGAACAGAAGACACTCCACAGAGGCCCGGGAGAATGAAGCCAACCCATTTCAGACATGTACTGACAGGAGATGGGACTAGGATGAGGGGCTGTGACAGGTAAGGAACGTAAGTGAAATAGTCATGGAGACATTTATCACTGCTTCCGACTTAGTTGAAAGTAGCCCTAGTGCCTTTATTCTCTTTTACACAATACCTGTGGCTGTCAAAGCTGAAGAGTTCTCAGTGCATGTTGGTAAGTGTCATGGATCGTCTGTCAACAGATCCTGCCCCTTTGTTCCTATTTGTACTTGGGGGCAAATGGCTCAACAAATATCTCAGGAAGAGGTGGGTACAGAGAAGCATGAAACATATGAATGAGGAATAAACAGAAGCCAGCAAGAACCAGCTGGGGGCTCATGAATTACCATTAACCTCAAGTAAGGCCTGGAGAAGTCAGAGGCTGATGTGAAAGTTAAAAAAAAGAAAAACCTCGATTTTTGCATGTTACTGAGTTACTAGACCTCTTAGGACACAAGGACAAGTCAAAGCAGCAAAGAAGTAGGGCTGGAAGAAACCTAAGGACCTCAGGGAACTACCGCCACACCTAATGCAGGAGTCCTCGTCATCTGCACCTGGTAAAAGGTCCCAAAGCCTTTTGTCTACCTGGAGAGTTAGTCACTTGAAAGACTACAAGTAACTGCTTTACAGCAGAGGAAAATTATTATCAAGTTTTTTTTTATATTAAACCTTGACTTCTTTTTTCTTAACGCCCATTGGCTTAGGTCTGCCCTGAGATCAAAAAAGGTCAAGTATAAGTCCTTAAATTCTCTACTGTCTGGTACACTTCGGGGTGGTGCACCTCTCATGTCTTCTTCCTTGTCCCCCTCTGCCCATCCGCCCACAGGTGTCCATACTCACATGCTACATATACAGACACAAGCTCTCATATTCCTCACCTGCTTCTCTTCAGAAAAGAGTGTTTTCCCCCTAATTCTGTCTTGTTTTGCATCTTCCCACACTCCCTTTCTCAACTAAAAATGTGATGATGTTACTCCCAGCTGTAAAGCCTTTTGATGGCCCCACGACCATCCTCTAAAGCCTTTATTCTATTCTCACCACCCCTGCAATCATGTCCACATCAGAGCCTATAGAGGACTAGAGGACATCATTTCCCACACTTCATACACTAGTACCATATACTTTATTTGAAATACTCTTATCTCTCATCTTACCCCTCACCTACCCTTCTTTGAGTTTCTACTCAAACTACAAAACAGCTGATAGGCCAATTCCTCCCTCAAGACTGGCCTAGTTTTTCAAAGAAAAAAAATAAACTACTTATTCACCAGTGCCACGTGTCCTTCATTATTTAAAACCATAGACATCAATTAAGCAATTACTGCTCTAGCAACAGTATTGACCCATAGTGAGTTCTCTGCAAACACTGTTGCTGTCCCTTGCTCTCTGCCAGTAGAGCAATAAGCATATCACATGGATTACCCCAAATGCACTCAACCATAGCACTATGACACATAATACTTGTGGAGGACACACTGAAGTTTGAAATACCGAAGCTTGAAAGAAAGTATTTGGAAGTTGCACAGAAAAGCCTGATGTTTTCGCTGTCAAGAACCCTTTCCATATGGCACTACTTTACTCTTAGTAATTTTTTGTAGCATTTTTTTCTGATTCTTAACTCTGTTATCTCTAATCATGGTTCTGTCAAAATCAAATATATCTCTCTTAATACTCACACCAACTAAGCTAAAGGGAACTGAAGTACAAAAGCGAAGAAGTACCACATACATGAAAAATTTGTGCCAAAAAAAAAAAAGTGATGCAGGAATCAAAATTAGTGTCAAGAGTCCCTGGATCAGACCAAGGTTGCAGTCAGTGATTAAATGTTGCATAGTATCAAGCTCTATGGCCTCATGTAACAACAACCGTTGCCATTTCCTGGAGATATAACAGGACCTGCTCCCAACAGGGGGCTTGAATGGGCACCCCCACCATTTGTCTCTGGAGTTTTCTTCCCTTTATGCATCTACAAACGACCAAGCACTGCCCTAAGAAGCATTTATTTAGAATATTATGTAAGTTTACAATACCTCAAATACATTAACCTCACCCATTAGGATTCAGTGTGAAGAAGTTTAGGAAACCTTTGTTCTGGTCTCTGGTCTTTTGGTTTATGTATGTTTCAGTCATAAAAGACATAATTGCTATCACATCCTATTTTATGGTGACCTCTCATTGGCCTCTGTCATTTCCCTGCAGTTTTGTCTCTCTCATTAGGTTTTATTTCAAAATGTTTGCCTATAATTCTTTTTCTTGATCAGATTTGCAAGAGGATTTCAAATTACATTGATTCTTCCAAAAAAATATTTTGAATGTTTTTAACTTTTATTTTTATAATGCAAAAAATATATATTCATATACTTTTTGCCACTTCCCCTAATTCTTTTTTGTATTATTTTCTAAATTCCTGAGTTTAATGATTTTCCAGGGAGTCTTTGTCATTGATGGACCCTTTAGGGGGAATATGGTTAGATTCCATGAATTGTAATAACCTACTAAGTGATATGTATATTTTCCCAAAAGAAAGTTCACAGCTTTCCTTCTCAGAACACTCTGAAAATTAATAACCATTTACTGAATTTATATCAATTCTTTTATTTAAAAAATAAAAGTCTGCATTCATCCACTTGGAGGCAGTATAGCTCCATTTGGAATCATGGTCTACAGAAAGAAACTGAACAACCCTTCACAGGAATTTGGTCTAACCCATCACCCTACTGAAATACCTTTCCAAAAGACTACTGCTAACATTTACATCACCAAATTGAATAGATGTTTTCCGGTACTCATTATTCTGAGCATCTGAGCAGCACTAAACTGGTGACCTCCCCTGCCGGAGTCCAGCTCCAGCCGAGGTGTGGGTCATGAAGGAAAGGACAGCGTCGGCGAGTGAGATGAGTGAGGAGACGAAACACCCAGTTAAGGTTGTAACATCTCCTGACATCAAGTAGCAGGGTTTTTATTTTTATATCTTTTTAAGGTTTACATAATGTTACACATTTTCTTTGATCATGGATGGTACAATGTTTTTTCCTTTCAGTTTTTGTATAATTCTGGCTCATTACAGATGTTATCATTTTTTTGAACAGCTTTCTTGTAACATTTGATGTTTAACTTTCCCTTAACCTTTTTGGCCAGAGATGTAGGTTACGTGCTAGGAGCTAGACAGGAAATGGCGTAAGACAGTGTGTGGGCTAAGCGTGTGGGCTGATTTTTACTTATAAGCATGTAAGATTATATAGAGTTTAAGATATGTGTCTAAGGCTATGTAAAGTTTAAGCAGGTTATATAAAATGCAAGCTATATGTCTTCTGGTTATTAAATGTAGTATTAATTAAATCTTATCCTACACATGTGGGTTTAGGCTTATATCTAAAGTCTAGGGATGGCACTCCTATCACCCATTCAACATTCTTACAAATAAAATAAAAACACCTTATTCTTTCATAATATTCATTCCACAATTTCAGATGTTTATACTTTTCCTCTTGTGTCCACAGGCACCAGAGCCTTGCAGTCTTCTTTAATCTTTCATATAATGACGCTAAATCTGCTCTTACTACCTTACCATTATAATAATATTTTATCATTAATTTATTATAAACTTTTATATATGGGATATTATAAATATAAATTTTCCTATTTTGCTCATAAATTCTTTCTATAAGGGGTAGATACCAGAGGTATCTTCTAATATTATAAGCAACATAAGGGGGACCCTGGGCAGTGGGGACTACTAATCTTTATTACTTTGCTGTTTCATATAAATTTCTTGGAAAAATGGGTTTTTCTATGGGGGTTTTTCTATGGCCCAGTTTACCATAACTCCTGGTTAATCATGTTTCAATTGTTACAAAAGGAGGAACAAACTGCATCTAGTTTTGAGAGGCCTGGGTTCTGCCTCACTTCTTTGTGGCAGTATGCCGGAACAGTTGGTTCTGTAATATTGCTTTCATTTCTGGAATTGCTGCTTTGATCAATATTTTGGGTTATGTTATTTACTAAAGATTAAGAAATCTTAAATACATAAGATTTCCCATATATGAGCCCAATCACCAACATCATAACTGCAAAAATAAGTGCGGGAATTAGCAGGGGCCAGCTATGAGGTTTCCTGTTCTCAGGATTCCTCCTCGTGCCTGGACCTTGTCAAACAGCATGAGCAGCATGGCCCACGCCACACCCCCTTTACCTTTTTGGCCTCTGATTCCCATTTTCATTGTTTTCCACCCACTTATCTAGGCAGTCCTTCACAGTTTTTGGGTTTTCTTTTCTCCCACACCTACCCAAGTGCTAAATTTTACATTTCTCTATAGATATGTCTTCGACCTTCTTCCTTTCTCACCCTGAATTCTAGCTTACATTGTCAACGTCAACTTCTAGGTTCTCAGCTACCATCCATATGCCTATTCTCCTGGCAGGGTTCTTCTCTGTCCTTTGGGGCCTCATATCCATGTGCTCAGTTGTCATTTCTCTTGGGCAGCTCCTATGAACATCAAACTCAATGTGCACAAAACAAACCTGTGATCTTTCTCCCAGAGTCTCCTCCCACTCTAATGTTCCAGACAAAACAACCATCACTATGAGCCACCGAATTGCACAAACAAGACACCCGGACATTGTCATGCTTCCCTCTATCAATAATATTTCCATCCAACTGAATAGAGATAAGTGGTCAGCTGAATCTTATTTTCCTGTGTGTCAACTATAAGATGAACTAAAAATGTCTCTGGGTTTGACATATTGATGAGAGAAGTTTCAGCTGGTAAATGCATATGTGTAAGTTTAAATGAACATATACATATATACAAGAGTTAGTGGAATCCATAGTATAAGGTTTCAGAAAGCATAAAGCTAAACTTTAGTGCATAGTGGCAGGTATGAGAGTTGAAAAAACAAGGTCGGTTTAATTAGATATTTATAGCAGAAGAACCTGTAATTCTGCGTGTTAGTGCTCTGGCTGGGGCATCGCTCAGGGGCAGTATAAAAACCAAGCCTGACATATAATTGCATACTAAATTGAGCAGACAATGACTCTATAGAAGTAGCACACTGATGGGATTCTACTGTGGAACTCGCATATTTTGGTTTTCCATTCAAAGAGCATGTCTGAGGAGACTAACACCACCCAAGACCCCTTCTACTTCATCCTCATGGGCATCCCTGGATTTGAGGCCTCCCACATCTGGATCTCCATCCCCTTCTGCTGTCTCTACGTCACCTCCATCCTGGGCAACACCACCGTCCTCGCTGTCCTCCGCAAAGAGCCATCCCTCCACCAGCCCATGTACCTGTTTCTCTCCATGCTGGCCCTGACTGACCTGGGTCTCACCCTCACCACCCTGCCCACCGTCATGCAGCTCCTCTGGTTCAACACTGGTCAGATCAGCTTTGAAGCTTGCTTTGCACAGTTATTTTTCATTCACACATTCTCCTTCATGGAATCTTCTGTGCTCTTGGCCATGTCCTTTGACCGCTATGTGGCCATCTGCCGCCCCCTCCATTATGCCAGCATCCTCACCAATGAGGTCATCGGCAAGATTGGGTTAGCCATTGTCTGCCGCTGTGTTCTGGCTGTTCTTCCCTCTCTTTTCCTCCTCAAGCGCCTGCCCTTCTGCCGCTCCCACCTTCTGTCTCACTCATACTGCCTCCACCAGGATATGATTCGCCTGGTGTGTGAGGACACGCGGGTCAACAGCTGGTATGGACTTGCTCTGGTTTTGCTCATTATTGTGATGGACCCTCTGCTCATTGTGCTCTCCTATGCAATGATTCTGAGAAGTGTCCTGGGAGTAGCCTCCATGGCTGAGCGGCGCCGGGCCCTCAACAACTGCCTGTCCCACATTCTGGCTGTGCTGGTGCTTTATGTCCCCATGGTTGGGGTATCTATGACTCATCGATTTGCCAAGCATGTCTCTCCACTGGTCCATGTTATCATGGCCAGTGTCTACCTGTTGGCACCTCCTGTGATGAACCCCATAATTTACAGTGTAAAGACTAAGCAGATCCGCCAGGGAATTACCAGCCTCCTTTCCCAAAAAAACATGCATTTAAGGTAAAAGAATGGATTTGTTAGATTTTACAGGAGGTAGAGTCATAGGCTTACAGGGAGAGTACAGTCAGAATTGGGAAATGGAGACTATAAAATAAAACCCCATCCTATTTTTAAGACAGTATGACATGGTTTTGGCTTTTGGCATGCCTCTGTCTGGGAGGAGCTAACAGCAAACATTCCATCCAAAAGAGAGGCAGACCTGAGTTGATTAAATTCTAGCACCTTTACCAGCCAGTGGGATGAGCTTCATCGACTGAGTAAAGACCCATTTAAGTTTTGTCTTCATTTCTAGATATCTTCTTTCCCATGGCACGGTTAAAATAAGTCTGAAGGAAAGCCTTCGTTTTGCTCTCATCACCCACTCCCTTGGGCAGCTCCGCTTGGGCACTCAGGAGAACCAGCTCCATCGCCCTGACATCTCCTCCTGTGTAGGTGTGCTCTGACTTCCTTTTGCAAAAGAGTGATAAAACTTTAAAAGAGAATGGATACAAACCAAGTTTCTCAACTATTCAGGTTTACCTAATTAACACCTGTAATGATTTGAGCAGACAAAATGAACACATGCCAAGTCTAAAGATTGGGGTTGGGTGGTTAGATTCCCAACAGCCAGAGTAAGGCTCCTTCCTTGCTAGAGGTCCTTAGCATTTAGAATTAAAATGTCAAGGAAGTCTACAGGTGATATTTGTGAAAACAGGAACTCATTTTTCTGACCAGAACAGACTTTTGTTTTTAAAACCTTAATGTCCTTAATGTGGTTCATATTCTTCGGGCAGGTTCCCTTTGGCATCATGGATTACATGCTAAAAAATTTGTGATAGAATGGGCATGACCTTAATGATCATAAAGATAATTTTGTGGAAACCAGGTAGGCTCTCTCAAAAATATCCATTTGAAGCACAGCCATAATTTGGGGTCACAGCTTTTAATTACTGAACTCATAGTGCAGAGAGTCAATTGTAGGACCAACTTAGATTTAGATCAAAATAGGCAGGCTTCAGTGGGAGCATAGTGGGAGGGAGGATTGGGAGGTGAAAGGAAGGGAGCAAATGGGGAAAGGGTATATCTCTCTCCACCAGTATCCTTTTCCTCCCTTATTTTCCTATTTCTATACCAGAGTCTAAAAGTTAGCATGCTTATCTAGAGAAGCATGAGTCAACTGGCATAGGGAAATACATTGCAGAATGGGAAACGAATGCAGTCTCAGAGTAAGGAAAACTAGGATCAGGAATTCAAGTATTAAAAAAACAGTCAAGGAAATAGGTAAGAATATGGACCAAAGGAGACTTTTCTTTCAATGCATGGTATAAGGTTGAGAATCTCCCAAAACAACATTAGGGTAAAATAAACCTTGGGTTGTGCCAGTGTCTGAAGGGAACACATGACACCATTAATGATCTCTTTTTTTATCTTCATTACTAATTGTTTGACTTTCTTTTACCAGCTTATTAAACTCCCTGAGATTTATTTTTTGGATTTCTAAGACTTGGATAATAATATCGATCTCATAAGGCTACTGAGAGTTTCAAATGAAACACAGTGTGTCTTCCATTACTCCTAGGCTTAACAGGTGCTCCACTTCTGTGAATTCTTTTCTCCTTCTCCCTTCCAAAAAGTTACACTGCAGATTATGTATAGGAACATTTATGAGGACAACTGTGATTTCAACCCTTGTAAGAAGGGAATTAGGAAGGCTAAATGGTAATTGTCCGCATGTACAGCTGCTCCCCGCTTCTGCCCTAAAGACTTCCCTGGATGGGGGTGGGTGGGCGCTGAAGGTTGAAGTGACAGCAAAACTAGCTTCATGACAATGAGATCCACCAATGTCATGGTTGAATTGTGTCCCCGAAGAAATTTATATGTTGAAATTCTAATCTGTATAACTTAGCATTTGATTGTATTTAGAGATGAGGTTGTTAAAGAGGTAATTAAATTCAAATGAGGTCATTAGGATGGTATCCTTATAAGAAGAGATTAGGACACAGAGAAGCACAGGACAGGAAGAAGACAAGATGACGAAGGGGGAACACAGCCATCTCCTAGCCAGGACAGAGACACCTCAAAAGAAGCCAGACTGGTAGGAAATTATGACAGGTCTCCAGAATTGTTAGAAAACCAATTTCTGTTGTTTAAGCCATCCAGTCTGTGTTACTTTGTTACAATAGCCCTCACAAACTAATACAACCAAGAATCCATGGCCTCTGTTTCTGTAACTGTAAAATTAAGGTTAGTTGTGAGAGAAGAAAGCAAAAATACTTCAGTTGTGAAGGGACTAGGATTTAGAAACATAAAGGGGAATCTTGGACAAAATAAGTTGTTTGATAACCAACAAATGGCCTGATTGACTTCCTGGTGACCATTACAAACGCTAAGTAATTGAAGATAAGGCATGCGTTGACTCAAAAGTCAACAGGCTTCTGTTGACAGGCTTCTGTCAGTCTGCAGAACACCTTTTTGGCAACTGCTGAGAATTATCTCTGTCTTCTCAATAATATTTTGATGAGAATTATCTGTCATTTGAATTTTATGGTCACAGATCATGAACTCCAGACAACAGCCAAAATTTAACTGAAAATCAAATGAAGGTTAAATCAGGAAGCTTGCCCTTGTTCTTTGTTCTTCAACCTTCCTGTTTCCCTTCCCAAGAAAAAATTGTTTATTATTTTCCTTGTGTGCGTGTGCTTGCATATATTTGTATGACTTAAGAAACAGCATGATATATTTCAGTTTAAAAATAGATTTGTTTTTTGGAAACTCTTTTATTAGAAATGCTTCTGCATAAGTTATCCACTGTCCAGAATGTAAATAACTATATGGGTCACACTTGATCATGGAAATATGTTTATATTTCATAAAATTTAGTGGATGGTCTTACTATCTCATTGTGAATTGTTTTAAATGAGATATACAATAAGACATAGGATTGAATCAGCTTTTTAGAGATGTTAAATGGATTATACTAATTTGAGTGGAAGATAGCTCAGGCTTCTACTGCAGAAAGCACCCAATTCCATCCAGGTGCATACGAATCTTTTTGCAAATAATAACCATAAAAAGAGAAGAGAAAAAACTTCAAGTAACTAAAATGTCCTTCTGTAGGCAAGTGGATTAAAAAAAATCAGGGGACATCCATACAATGGAATACTATTCAGAAATTAAAAAGGAGTAAGCTACAAAATACATAAAGACATGAATGAATCCTAAATGTATACTACTAGGTGAAAGAAGCTAGTCTGAAATGTCTAAAACAATGTCTAATTCTGTTTATATGAAATTCTGGAAAGGGCAAAACCATAGAGACATTAAACTGATCAGTGGTAACCGATGGTTGGGGGGAATGGAGTGTTGGACTGGGGAAGCACGGAGGACGTTCTGGAGTGGTGAGATCAGGCTGTACTACTGTAAGGTGCACACAGGACACTAGGTATGCATTTGCTGAAACCCATAGAACTTTATGGCAGCACAGAGTGAATGTCAAGGTCTGTAAATTTAAAAAAAGCATTTGGGACACCAGGGGACCCTAGGGTGAAATATGATTCTGTTACACATATATGCAATTTAAACAACCACACTGAAAGAGATTAGGGGGGAAAGTTTCTGAACTAAGTAACCTTGGAAATGGGTGGAGTCTGTAAGACTGAAGGCAAAAGGAAGTATAATAAATGCTGTACTCTAGTTGATAAAGCAATTTCTCACAGGAGTGTGGATTAAAAGTTCCACAAACTTTACACATGTGTACTGGAATTGAACAATTCAGTAAATAGATAGCAGCCAAATTTCTCACTGTTAGGTTGGGAGGTTACAGAAAAGCAAGGGGAGAAGGCCTGAGTGATCCATGTGCTGGAGTTGAAGACATCAGTATGAAATCGTATTTAGATTCATGTAGATGCAGATGGTTAAATGCAGAAATATTTAAAGATATTTGTATACACACAAGTTAGTATACAGACATCTGTTTCCTCACTCTGTCAGCCAGGAGAGCCTAGAAATAACAACAACCCAGCTGCAATAATCATATGCATTCACATAAAATCAAATATTGTGGGGAACAATTTAAATTTATCTAACAAATAAAACCAATACAGGAAATATTAAAGGTAAACATGATTACATTTTTCCATGAGAAAATTAACCCAAGTCTTCTATAAATTCAAATGTTATTCTAGCATTTTATCCCATATTGGAATAATATCAGGCATAAAATACATTTAAATATTATTTTAATAAAAATGCTAACCTATTCTAACTAGTCTAACAAGTCACCTTTACCAGGAATACAAAGTAAATCTGAGTACTTATATAATCCTTCTGCATTTATTTACAAAATATTAAAACATTTTACATGCTGTTTATGTCTTTATATGAGCGTCTTTTATTGGTACATTTTGTGATCATAGCTTTCCAACCTGGTATCTATTTCAGTATTTCCTTATCTTTCATCTTGGAAGCTAGGGTCTAGTCATAGTTTCAGTGCCTTTCTCAATATATAAATAAATGTGTAAAATATATATGTTTACTGAGTGTGGTATATGCATTGTGTATTATTCACCAGGTAATACGTGCAAAGCAGAAGACTCCAGTAACCACTTTTAACCTGTGAATTTGCAGAAAAAGGTAGTAGATTCATGTATATCAAAAATTGGCTAGTATTAAATAATCACAGATAGCACAATCATTATGCCATAATATTATACAAATTTTTCTTAGAAATTAGTTATTTTTGTGTATCAATATTTTCCATGATATACCTCAATATGTACAGTCCTTGAGAAAATCAGAAGATAGCCAAAAAGTTTACTCCATAATATTCTAACATAATGTTTTTTAAAAAAATCAAACACCTATTATTTTGGATTTTTCTTAGTCTTGGATTCCTGAACTATGAAAAAAATATATTAAGAATGATCTGGACATCTCACTGAGTATTGCTGGGCAATAATGTCCCCAGAAGTGATTATTTCTACTATAGCAGAAGTGACTGTGAAAGTAAGCCTGCTAAAAATGAAATTTGATCACATATCCAAAGTCCTTTCATGCATGTTCATGCTTTAGACTTGTGGCTGACTTGGTATATTCATGTGCTGATGACATTTAAAACCTAGAAGGGACTATTGGACCTGCCCCAAGAAATTACTGCAACATCTGTTGTTAAGGTCTTAGATTTATTCTCCTTACATGTCTAAAACTAAATGATTATTGCATATCTACACTTCACATGTGATGGGTGCTCAAAAATATTAGTTGAATAAATAAATAATTAGCCACTCTTTGGTGAAAGACATCCATATTCGTTCACAAGTGGCATTGTCTTCCCTGATTTTTGACAGTGAGATTTGACCAGAATTTCTCCAGGAGAGTCACCTTGGCTTTACAGCAGCTGTCATTGCTGGACATTCAATCTAGTGATCTTTAAACTAACTACATGAAGAAGTTACGCTGAAGAAATGAGGAGATATTCCTGGAAGTGCCTGAGCACAAATAGTTTTAAAGGAATGGGGTTTTTTTAGGTATTCAGTGTCCATATAATCTCTTTGCTTAAATTGCTTTGTCAAGAATGTACCTGGTTTTACTGTGTCTCCATTTTTTCTTCCATTTTTAAACCATTTTTTCTTTTTCACAATCTCACTCTCAAATTTTACCAATTTTTTGTTGTTTTTATATTTAAGAAAGGAAAAAAACCCAAGACTAAGCATAAATCTCAAAGCTGTTTGGAATTTTTCCATGATATACCTCAAGGTGTAAAAATTTCTGAGATACCAAACAAAAAGACAACTGGAAATATTAGCATAGATTTTGGTGAAGTGAATGACACAAATGAAAAACATACTTTAAGACAAATGCTATGATTTCATTGCTTTCAACAAAAGAGGGATACAATTGAATTATAATTAATTAGGTCATTCAAATAATTTTTGATGAGATCATCATATGATTTTGTCACTTAATTCCATAAAACATTAAAAATGGTAGTTGACTATGATAAAATGGTTCCAATACCATATTCTTCTTTAAGATATCAAGCTTATCAGTACTGATATTTATAGAAAGGGAAACAAGTGAATAGGAATATAATTGCTGGACTATATCACATTCTATTAATAAATAATATTCATTTTCAGGTCCAAGAAAAGAAAAACTCATGTACCTCATTAAGAATTGGATTTCCAAACAAATTGTACTTTCAATATATCAAAATTTGTATTGTACTTGTGTTGTTTAGATCAGTTATATGTTAATAAGTATTGGAAAAATAACTCAATAGAAAATGCACTTGTAAAATAATTACTTGCAACAAAAACATTTAAACTTGATGTTTAAAAATCAGAGGCACATAGGAGGCAGAGACAAGATGGCAGCATGAGTAGAGCAATGAAAATCTCCTCCCAAAACCACATACATTTTTGAAAATACAACAAAGACAACTCTTCCTAAAAGAGAGACCAGAAAACACAGGACAACATCCAGACCACATCCACACCTGAGAGAACCCAGCGCCTCACGAAGGGGGTAAGATACAAGCCCCGGACTGGCATGACCCGAGTGCCCCACACCCCACCTCCACGTGGGAGGAGAGGAGTCAGAGCGGGGAGGGAGAGGGAGCCCATGACTGCTAAACACCGAGCCCTAGCCATCCGCACAAAAGCGCACACACAGTGCATGCGTGGGGTCCTGGATACTAGGGAAACAGGATAGTAAGACCTGTGAGTGGGTCCCCACAGCCGGCGTGCTGGGGACAAAGAAAAGCGAGTGCTTTTTGGAAGTCTTAAAGGGACAGGGAACCCACAGCTGGACAGAAGCATCCTGGGACACTTAGTGTAGCAGCAGGGAATCTGGGGAACTCTGGGCACTCTAACTCCCTGGGCAGCAGGGAGCATGGAGGCCCCTCACAAAGATAAATAGCCTCCCAGCCATTCCCCCTCCAATGGGGCTCCACCATATCGGAGCACCTGCCCGAGGCAGGCCACGCCCACAGCAACAGCGGAGATAAACTCCATAGCAGCCGGGCAAGAATCAGAAGCCCCGTCTGCGAGCAGCTGCCCAGCACAAGCCAGCAGAGGTCGCTGTTCTCCCAGGAGAGGAAGACCACAAACCAACAAGAAAGGAAATTCTTCCAGCCATCACTCGTGCCAGCTCTGCAAACTATCTCTATCGCCATGAAAAGGCAAAATTTCTGGCACACCAAGATAACAGAGACAACACCTGAGAAGGAGACGGACCTAACCACTCTACTTGAAAAAGAATTCAAAATAAAAATCATAAACATGCTGATGGAGATGCAGAGAAATATACAAGAGCTAAGGCATGAAGTCCGGAGGGTGATTACAGATGCCTGGGGGGAGATTACAGACATCCAGAAGGAGATTAAAGAAGTGAAACAAACTCTGGAAGGATTTATAAGTGGAATGGATAAGATGCAAGTGACCATTGATGGAATAGAAACCAGAGAACAGGAATGCATAGAAGCTGACATAGAGAGAGATAAAAGGATCTCCAGGAATGAAACAATATTAAGAGAACTGTGTGACCAATATAAAAGGAACAATATCCGTATTATAGGGGTACCAGAAGAAGAAGAGAGAGAAAAAGGGATAGAAAGTGTCTTTGAAGAAATAATTGCTGAAAACTTCCCCAAACCAGGGGAGGAAATAATCGAAAAGACCACAGAAATACACAGAACTCCCAACAGAAAGGACCCAAGGAGGACAACACCAAGACACATAATAATTAAAATGCAAAGATCAAGGACAAGGAAAGAGTTTAAAAGGCAGCTAGAGAGAAAAAGGTCACCTATAAAGGAAAACCCATCAGGCTATCATCAGACTTCTCAACAGAAACCTTACAGGCAAGAAGAGGATGGTATGATATATTTAATGCAATGAAACAGAAGGGCCTTGAACGAAGGATACTGTATCCAGCATGATTATCATTTAAATATGAAGGAGGGATTAAACAATTCCCAGACAAGCAAAACTTGAGGGAATTTGCCTCCCACAAACCACCTCTACAGGGCATTTTAGAGGGACTGTTCTAGACGGGAGCACTACTAAGACTAAACAGATGTCACCAGAGAAAATGAAATCACAGCAAAGAAAGCAGACCAACCAAATACTAACTAAAGGCAAAAAATAAAATCAACTACCCACTAAAAGCAGTTAAAGGAAACACCAAAGAGCACAGAATGAAACAACGAACATATAAAGAATGGAGGAGGAGGAATAAGAAGGGAGAGAAGAAAAGAATCTCCAGACAGTGTATATAACAGCTTAATAAGCAAGCTAAGTTAGGCAGTAAGATACTAAAGAGGCTAAACTTGAACCTTTGGTAACCACGAATCTAAAGTGTGCAATGGCAATAAGTACATATCTTTCAATAGTCACCCTAAATGTAAATGGACTGAATGCACCAATCAAAAGACACAGAGTAACAGAATGGATAAAAAAGCAAGACCCATCTATATGTTGCTTACAAGAGACTCACCTCAAACCCAAAGACATGCAAAGACTAAAAGTCAAGGGATGGAAAAACGTATTTCAGGCAAACAACAAAGAGAAGAAAGAAGGGGTTGCAATACTAGTATCAAACAAAATAGACTTCAAAACAAAGAAAGTAACAAGAGATAAAGAAGGACATTACATAATGATAAAGGGGCTCAGTCCAACAAGAGGATATAACCATTCTAAATATATATGCACCCAACACAGGAGCACCAGCATATGTGAAGCAAATACTAACAGAACGAAAGGGGAAAATAGAATGTAATGCATTCATTTTAGGAAACTTCAACACACCACTCACCCCAAAGGATAAATCCACTGGGCAGAAAATAAGTAAGGACACAGAGGCACTGAACAACACACTAGAACAGATGGTCCTAATAGACATCTATAGAACTCTACATCCAAAATCAACAGGATGTACATTCTTCGCAAGTGCACATGGAACATTCTCCAGAATAGACCACATACCAGCTCACAAAAAGGGCCTCAGTAAATTCCAAAAGATTGAAATTCTACCAACCAACTTTTCAGACCACAAAGGTATAAAACTAGAAATAAATTTTACAAACAAAACAAAAAGGCTCACAAACACATGGAGGCTTAACAACATCCTCCTAAATAATCAATGGATTAATGAACAAATTAAAATAGAGATCAAGGAACATATGGAAACAAATAACAACAACAACACAAAGCCCCAACTTCTGTGGGACGCAGCGAAAGCAGTCTTAAGAGGAAAGTGTATAGCAATCCAGGCACACTTAAAGAAGGAAGAACAATCCCAAATGAGTAGTCTAACATCACAGTTATTGAAACTGGAAAAAGAAGAACAAATGAGGCCTAAAGTCAGCAGAAGGAGGGACATAATAAAGATGTGTGAAGAAATAAAAAACATTGAGAAGAATAAAACAATAGAAAAAAATCAATGAAACCAAGAGCTGGTTCTTTGAGAAAATAAACAAAAGAGATAAGCCTTTAGCCAAACTTATTAAGAGAAAAACAGAATCAACACACATCAACAGAATCAGAAATGAGAATGGAAAAATCATGACAGACTCCACAGAAATACAAAGAATTATTAAAGACTACTATAAAAACCTATATGCTAACAAGCTGGAAAACCTAGAAGAAATGGACAACTTCCTTGAAAAACACAACCTTCCAACAATGACCAAGGAAGAAACACAAAAGTTACACAAACCAATTATGAGCAAAGAAATTAAAATGATAATCAAAAAACTACCCAAGAACAAAACCCCCGGGCCAGATGTATTTACCTCGGAATTTTATCAGACACACAGAGAAGACATAATGCCCATTCTCCTTAAAGTTTTCCAAAAAATAGAAGAGGAGGGAATACTCCCAAACTCATTCTATGAAGCCAACATCATCCTAATACCAAAACAAGGCAAAGACCCCAACAAAAAAGAAAATTACAGACCAACATCCCTGATGGATGTAGATGCAAAAATACTCAATAAAATATTAGCAAACTTAATTCAAAAATATATCAAAAGGATCATACACCATGACCAAGTGGGATTCATCCCAGGGATACAAGGATGGTACAACATTCAAAAATCCATCAACATCATCCACCACATCAACAAAAAGAAGGACAAAAACCACATAATCATCTCCATAGATGCTGAAAAAGCATTTGACAAAATTCAACATCCATTCATGATAAAAACTCTCAGCAAAATGGGTATAGAGGGCAAGTACCTCAACATAATAAAGGCCATCTATGATGAACCCACAGCCAATATCATACTGGACAGCGAGAAGCTGAAAGCTTTTCCTCTGCCATCGGGAACAAGACAGGGATGCCCACTCTCCCCACTGTTATTCAACATAGTACTGGAGGTCCTAGCCATGGCAATCAGACAAAACAAAGAAATACAAGGAATCCAGATTGGTAAAGAAGAAGTTAAACTGTCACTATTTGCAGATGACATGATACTGTACATAAAAAACCCTAAAGACTCCACCCCAAAACTACTAGAACTGATATCGGAATACAGCAAAGTTGCAGGATACAAAATTAACACACACAAATCTGTGGCTTTCCTATACACTAACAATGAACCAACAGAAAGAGAAATCAGGAAAACAACTCCATTCACAATTTCATCAAAAAGAATTAAATACCTAGGAATAAACCTAACCAAAGAAGTGAAAGACCTATACCCTGAAAACTACAAGACACTCTTAAGAGAAATTAAAGGGGACTCTAACAAATGGAAACTCATCCCATGCTCTTGGCTAGGAAGAAGTAGTATCGTCAAAATGGCTTTCCTGCCCAAAGCAATATATAGATTTGATGCAATCCCTATCAAATTACCAACAACATTCTTCAATGAACTGGAACAAATAATTCAAAAATTCATATGGAAACACCAAAGACCCCGAATAGCCAAAGCAATCCTGAGAAAGAAGAATAAAGTAGGGGGGATCTCACTCCCCAACTTCAAGCTCTACTACAAAGCCATAGTAATCAAGACAATTTGGTACTGGCTCAAGAACAGAGCCACAGACGAATGGAACAGACTAGAGACTCCAGACATTAATCTAAACATATACGGTCAATTAATATTTGATAAAGGAGCCATGGACATACAATGAGGAAGTGACAGTCTCTTCAACAGATGGTGCTGGCAAAACTGGACGGCTACATGTAAGAGAATGAAACTGGACCATTGTCTACCCCCATACACAAAAGTATATTCAAAATGGATCAAAGACCTAAATGTAAGTCATGAAACCATAAAACTCTTAGAAGAAAACATAGGCAAAAATCTCTTAGACATAAACATGAGTGACCTCTTCTTGAAGATATCTCCCCGGGCAAGGAAAACATAAGCAAAAATGAACAAGTGGGACTATATTAAGCTGAAGAGCTTCTGTACAGCAAAATACACCATCAATAGAACAAAAAGTTACCCTACAGTATGGGAGAATATATTTGTAAATGACATACCTGATAAAGGCTTGACATCTAAAATATATAAAGAGCTCACCCACCTCAACAAACAAAAAACAAATAATCCAATTAAAAAATGGGCAGAGGAACTGAACAGACAGTTCTCCAAAAAAGAAATTCAGATGGCCAACAGACATATGAAAAGATGCTCCACATCGCTAATTATCAGAAAAATGCAAATTACAACCACAATGAGATATCACCTCTCACCAGTAAGGATGGCTACCATCCAAAAGACAAACAACAACAAATGTTTGCGAGGTTGTGGAGAAAGGGGAACCCTCCTACACTGCTGGTGGGAATGCAAATTAGTTCAACCATTGTGGAAAGCAGTATGGAGGTTCCTCAAAATGCTCAAAATAGACTTACCATTTGACCCAGGAATTCCACTCCTAGGAACTTACCCTAAGAATGCAGCACTTCAGTTTGAAAAAGACAGATGCACCCCTATGTTTATCGCAGCACTATTTACAATAGCCAAGAATTGAAAGCAACCTAAGTGTCCATCAGTAGATGAATGGATAAAGAAGATGTGGTACATATACACAACGGAATATTATTCATCCATAAGAAGAAAACAAATCCTACCATTTGCAACAACATGGATGGAACTAGAGGGTATTATGCTCAGTGAAATAAGCCAAGCGGAGAAAGAGAAATACCAAATGATTTCACTCATCTGTGGAGTATAAGAACAAAGGAAAAACTGAAGGAACAAAACAGCAGCAGAATCACAGAACCCAAGAATGGATTAACAGGTACCAAAGGGAAAGGGACTGGGGAGGATGGGTGGGTAGGGAGGGATAAGGGCAGGGGGAGAAGTAATGGGGTATTATGATTAGCATGCATAATGTAGGGGGTGGGAGAAAGGGGAGGGCTGTGCAACACAGAGAAGACAAGTAGTGATTCTACAACATTTTGCTATGCTGATGGACAGTGACTGTAATGGGGTTAGTGGGGGGTACTTGGTATAGGGGAGACCCTAGTAAACATAATATTCTTCATGTAATTGTAGATTAATGATAACAAAAAAGAAGAGAAAGAAAAGGGGGATTACTCCCTGATAGGATAAAACTAACTGCAAATCAATGATTAATGCATGTTTTACATATCCTTAATTTTGATCTTTTAAAGGGTGTCAGATGATCAGCTATGGAAGTACATTTTTCTGATAATATTCCTTTCTCTTAAAAAAAAATGTGGTTCCTGTGTGGTGATCTCCAATAGGTTCTTCACAATGGTATAAAGGTCATATCAAAGTGTGGGCAAAGGTTTTGTTTGTGTTTATATGGAGGATCAAAGCCTAATTTGGCTACCCAGAAAACTAATTAAGATATGATATGAAGAAGAACTTCCAACACCAACATCCTCTGGAAGAGTCATTCCAGAAGATGATCATCAAAAACTTCAACAAAGATACAGTCGATGCTGCAGTTGTAGCTGCATTCATCCCACCGGTTCCTGGACTTGCCATTGGAATGGAGAAGGATATATCTAAGCTGGCCTGTGCATACAGTAAAACAACAAATTTGACTGGATCTATACTGTCGGAACTCAACCAAGAATTAGGAGAAGTGCAAGTTGCAGTGCTCCATAATCGTGCGACTATAGACTATCTACTGTTAAGAGAACATATGGGATGTGAACAGTTCCCAGGAATGTGTTGTTTTAATTTGTCTGATTTTTCTCAAACTATTTAAATTCAGTTAGACAATATCCATCATATCATTGATAAGTTTTCACAAATGCCTAGGATGCCTAACTGGTTTTCTTGGTTTCACTGGATGTGGCTGGTAATTGTAGGTCTGCTTTTGTTATTAGCTGTATTTCTATTATGTTAATGTGTGTACGCAATTTAATTAGTAGTTTAGAACCTATACATGCTTATGTTACTCTACAAGAAGATATGTCAAAGAAATAATCAATCTTCCCATGTTTTCTTCCGTCTTCTACTTCTATAGCTTTTCTTCTTCCTTCCTAAATACAACTCTTTAGTAGAATTCGTGCCTCATATCGAAAATTACTGAGTATCATAATTCTTCCAAGTGGTAAAGATACCTCAAGACAAATGCTGGGCATAGAAGCCACAGGGCATAAATCTGCAAAGAAGTAAAAAGCTAACCTTTTCAAATATTGCTTCTCTCTCACTTACCAACTTTACATTTCCCTGTATGGCCCCGGAAGATGACTGGTTAGCCAGAGATGGGTAAGATTCCTCAAGGGAGGAACAACCTAAGACAGGCACAGTCGCAGGGGGGCCATCAGGTGAGAAATTGGGGATCAACAGAGGTGAGGCTTAGAACCTCACCCCCCCTGTTTTGAGCGAAATCTTCTGCATCCGTGGATGTTTTGTTGCCCTTGTCTAGCTTGGATTAATACTTAGTCTACAGGCACACACACCTGATAATCTACATTTGCCCTCTTACAGCACTAAATTATATTTTCTACCTTTATCTTGCATCTACCTACCACTTCAGCATTTTATTAAAATAAAAGAAAATAAGAGAGAAATGTGGGATTCACATATAAATCAAGTATAAAAATTAAATGAATAATCATATCTGACTTGATTGTTTATAGTTCATGATGCGTGATAAAAACCAAAAGTTTCTGTGATATGACTGCCCTTGCACTGTTCACCATGTAAGAACTTATTCACTAAGTAAGAATTTGTTCACCATGTAAGAACTTGTTCGTTATGCTTCAGAAGATTGGAGACTGTTGAGAACTAGGCTTGGGGTTGATTAATGATTGTGCATTGAGTCCCCTATACAGAATTTTATTGTTGTTAACAACCATTTGATCAATAAATATGAGAGATGCCCTCTAAAAAAAACAAAATCAGTGGCACATAAAGAATGATTACTTTAAAACAATAGAGGTACAAACTTCCAATTATAAAATAAACTAATTACAGGGATAAAAGTACAGCATAGGGAATATAGTGAATAATATTGTAATATCTTTGTATGATAACAGATGGCAACTACGCTTACTATGGTAAGCATTTAGTAATGTATATATTGTTGAATCACTATGGTGTACACCTGAAACTAATATAATATTGTATATCAACTGTTTTCGATTAAAACATTAAAATTATTTCAAACAAAAATATATTACATGGTCTAAACACTTTGATGGAGGTAAAATAAAAACGAGTTCCATGAGGAAGTGGATTGATGTAAAATATCTGAATTTTAATATGTTTGTGTATTATTTTAATTGAAATATTAGTCTCAGATAAACTTTGTAATTCATCAGTTATATACATTACTAAATGATCACCATAAGAGTAGTTACTATATGTCACCATACAAAGATATGGTAATACTATGAGCCACATTCCCTGTGCTATACTTCCATCCCTGTGACTTTTAAATTCATGATGTCAGTTATCAAAACATCATGCATTTAGGTTCCATTTAATATGTAAAGATGCAATATAAAATTTTTTTAACTTACTATATTTAGAGTATATCCCTAAATTCATGCTCAACAACTACATATGATGATTTTAGATGTCAACCTGAAAATGTGCAAAAAGGTACATGGTTAGTTTTTTATTATTTTAGGAAGTACATAAAAAATCGATTTTTTAGTGTATTGTTCTAAACAGACTATTTCAAAAAGGTTGCTGTATAAAAATGACCCTAATGAGCTGGATCAGGTTGGGAAGAATAGAATATGGTCAGGAAAACATTTTCCTTGTGACTGGAGCCCCTGAAGTGAAAGAGGCTGAAAACTTGGGGTTAATTATTGGTCAGCCAGTCCAATCCACTTGTCATGAAAACCTGAACTGTTTAGGAACATTACAATGATCTTTCCCATTTGTGTAAAGGCTTCCAGGAAACCCTAGATGCCGTAAGCAGATGCAAGCAGGACCAACTAGGTCCTTACTGACAGGGCTGAGAAAAAGAAGGGGTCAAGGAATAGATAGATAAAAAATAGCCATCCTGTGACATGGTAAGGTTACTGAAGGCTGAAGGGAAGGGAAGAAAGGGAAACAGAAATATCCAGGCCCAGTGACCCCAGACCTATTTGGCCCTAAAAATAGAGCCTAAAACTCTTTCACTTTTTATTGAAGTATATTTGATACACAATATTATATTGCTTTCAAGATATAACAAGGTGCTTCAACAGTTATCTACATTATTAAATGTTCACCCCAGTAAGTGCAGTTACTATCTGTCAACCGACAAAGATATTACAGTATTACTGACTATATTCTCCATGATAATTTTAATCCCCATGACTAGTTTATATTTTAATTGAGATTTTGTGCCTCTTTATCCCTTTCACCTGTTTCACCCACCTGCCCCAACCCCTCCACCATGATAACCAACAATCTCTTCTTTGTGTCTATGAGTCTATTTCTGTTTTGTTTTGTTTTTTAGATTCCACGTGTAAGTGAAATCTGATGGTATTTGTCTTTCTCTGCCTGGCTTATTTCAGTTAGCATAATCCCCTCTAGGTCTATCCACAATGTCGCAAGTGGCAAGATTTCTTTCTTCTTTATGGCGGAATAATAATCCATTGTATACTTGTACTATATGTACCACATCTTCTTTATCCATTCGTCTGCTGATGGGCACTGCAGTTGCTTCCATATCTTGGCTATTGTAAATAGCATGGCAGTAAACATAAGGGTGCATAAATCTTTTCAAATCAGTGATTTTGTTTTCTTCAGGTAAATTCCCAGAGGTGGAATTACCAGGTTGTATGGTATTTCTATTTTTAGTTTTTGAGGAACCACATACTGCTTTCCAAAGTGTCTGGGCCAATTTACATGTCCACCAACAGTGTAGGAGGGATGCCTTTCTCCACATCCTGGCCAACACTTGTTATTCCTTGTCTTTAAGACAGTAGCCATTCCAGCTGGTATGAGGTGCTATCTCATTGCAGTTTCTAAGATTCTGCTAAAAGAGAATATGGTGCTTTTGCTGGGATATGTAGGATCTGAAACCTGGACATTATGAGGTTGTCCATATTGTACTTTACACCAGAGTTGAGGCCATTTAGTCATTTGTTTGTCAACCTCAGAGTCTTTTGGTCCATAAATTCTTAGGATAGAGACCACTGGATGGTGGGTTGTGGGGGAAATCTGGTTATTTACATGACAGGAAGGATGTTTCTTCTTCACAGATACATTTATCATATAATTTATTATTTAAATAAAGACATTTTTAAGAGGGTTAGGGAGTGCTATTGATAGTAATGCTGGGAAAGTAAATGTAAACCATAGTGATCTGGGGCAAAGCAGCAAACATGCTCATCCTACTCAAAGGTCTGTGCCTACGATGATCTTTCTTTCTTGGGGAATACTCTTAACCCCTGCCTAACACATCAAAACAGACATTTGTTATATTTCAATTCAAATATCATGAAGTCTCAAGTCTTTACTGTTAACTTACTATTTATCAGGCACATGCCAGAAGTTTTGAGGGAAAAGGAAGAGAAATTCATGATCTTTGCCCTCAAGCTGATCATACATGGTTGGAGAAGACACACACATAAACACATACAGAGACAGACATATGCTGGTAAACTGAAATGGAAGGGACTAGGGATAACTCTTGTGATCCAGGGGTAAGCCTGTAGCAATTCTTTGAATTCCTCCTTATTCCTCTTCAAAAAAATGCCTGGTTCAGACCTTTATCTGTAGCAGAAATGCCATCAGACTTGACTGACTCAAAGTCCCTGCCCTGTTGAAGTGATTTAGAGCAATTCCCTCTTGCAGGAGAACAAGGTGAAGATTCCATGTCGGATTGGCTTGGTCTTGACACTGTAGATGATGGGGTTGAGTACAGGAGGCACAAAGAGGTAGATGCTAGACATGAGTGTGTGGACCAGGGGTGAGGCATGCTTGGCAGCACGATGCATCACAGACACACCAATCATAGGCACATAGTACAAGAGGACTGCACAGATATGTGACACACATGTGTTGAGGGCCTTCCGCCTTCCCTCCCCAGAAGTAATGCCCAGCACTGTATAAAGAATCAGCACATAAGAGACCACAATGAGCAGTGAGTCCAGCCCGAAAGTGGCCAGGACAATGGCCAAGCCCAGGATGCTGTTGAACTTGGTATCAGCACACGGCAGCTGGATCAGATCTGAGTGGAGGCAGTACGAGTGGGAGAGGACATGAGTGTGGCAATAGGGCAGTTGCTTCAAAAGGATTGGAAGTGGGGCCATGAGGGTCACACTCTTCACTGTAATCCCCAAACCCATGCAGATGATACAGCGCAGGGTAAGGATGGCTGTATAGCGCAGTGGATTGTAGATGGCTATAAATCGGTCATAACTCATGGCCAGTAGGACCCCTGACTCCATGCAGGAGAAAGTGTGAATGAAGAACATCTGAGCCAGGCAGCCATCAAAATTGACCTGGCGGGCATCAAACCAAAGGATACCCATGACAGTGGGCAGAGTAGACACAGAAACACCCACCTCGGTCACAGCCAACATGGAGAGGAACAGGTACATGGGCTCATGCAGGGCAGGGGCTGCCTGCACTGCTGCCATGATTAGGCTATTGCCCACAATGGCCACAATATACATGGTGAAGAAGGGAATGGAAAGCCAGCCATGTTGGGCCTCCAGTCCCGGGATGCCGGCTAGAAAGACAGACAGGAGGTCAAGACTTTCATTGCTTTCAGCTCCCATGTCACCAATAGCAGGGATCAGTGTTCACCTGTCATTTGAAAAAAATGAAATTAGCTCCCATCTAAAGGGTGTTTTGCCATAGCAGCCCACCTCAAAGATGGAATGAGAGAGGTGAAAGGAGGTAGGGGAGGTTGGCGTCATCTAATTCAATCTGGGCAAAAACATAACAATCTCTTCTCACTTCCTGATCCTCTGACCTCCAAAATTCCAAAACTTTACATGTGAAAGGGATATTTGAGACTTCCTAATCTTCTGAGAGACAGCAGAGCTTAAAATTAAGAGAGAAACACTGGACTAAATCAGACCTGGGACAAAAACTGTACTCAGCCAGTTACTAGAACTGTGATGTAGGCATCTTATTTATACTCTGATCTGAAGTTTTATTTTCTTGTGCAGAGAGATAATAATAATAATAGTAATACTCTTTATTTGTAAGAAATGGGAAAATTAATATATGCTCAGTGTTTTAGAGCTCTACAAATGGATTCTAGTAAACCTTAGTTTGAAACTTAATTGACAGTTTACGCTCAGTGTGACCTTGAGCAGGTAACTTAACCTTCCCAGTGTATCTATTTGTAAATTAGTGATAAAAATACATCTGCCTCATATGGTTGTTATAATGGTTAACAAGATGATATTGTATGGTATGTGAAACACTGAACAAACTATTTTATTCTTAGGGAGACACTAAGACCCGGAGAGGAAGAGTGGGTAATATGCCAAAAACCTGTGAATCAGTTTCTGCAGAGTATAGGTTATAGCTTAGATCTTCAGACTCTTCTTGTCCTTGTATGTAGCATAATTAATATTATGTTATGAAATATAATAAAGTACATTTGTAAAGTGAATTTTAAAAAACAAGGTGCAGTCACAAATGGTATAAAAGCTGAATTATCTCCAATCATAAGTTCACTTATTCATTCAACTGATATGGATATATGATTCCCTGATTCTTTATCAATTCTTTATCCTGTGGCTTCCTCATGTTGATGTGAAATGGTCCATATATCTGAAGAGTCTAATGGGAATGCCCCAGTGGAATGGATGGACAGATAGAACAATATATAGCTAAGGGAATAAAGAGAGCTAGAACCATGGAAACACATACAATGTAATAATGAGATGGCCCCAGAGCTTACCTTTTCTTACTCTCTTCAATCTCAAGCCCTCTCTTCATGTACCAGCCCTGCTAAAATCCCATTCATTCTATTTCTTATGCTTCCCTTGAGATCAATAACTTCCCTAACTTCCCTGACAGGTGAAATATACTTGCTTGTGCCTTTTATCTGTTGATTTCCCTTGGTCCTGCCTTGTAGATCAGTGGTTCTCAACCTTGGTTTAAAAATCTAAGTGGAGAACTTAAAAATCCCAGTACCCACATAATACCCCATACCAATTAAACTAAACTCTTTGGGTGTGGTATCTAGTTATCAATATGTTTTAAAGCTCCTGAGGCAAACCCAATGTTGAGAACCACTCCAAATGCATTTTTTGTGACATTCCAGTCTCTTTACAGTGACAGTGTTTTATTAGACAAAAAATGTAACTTGCAAGCACTCCCCAGGTCTTCCATTTTTTTATTTTCAGACAACCTTCCAACCCCATTCCTGACCTGGAACTTAAATATTTCCTTGTGTTTCATCACCTTCTAGATTCTTCAGCATCCTGGAGCTCCTCTAAATAAACCTGGGTTTGCTCATAACACTCTAATGTGGTGCCCACACAGGTAGACTTGTGTCATGTATCACCTTCTTGGAGATATACCAAAAGGGAGAAAGGGGCAGGGTAGAAGCATTTTGAAATTTTCTCTAATCATCTCATCTGTGGGTCTTGACCTGCCTCACCTGAGACTTCCTGCGCCTGGTGAAACTACATCTTTGGCAGGAAGTAACAATGAAGGCTTGGAAACACTAGCCATGACCCATGTCATCGAGCAGGAACATGCAGGATGGGGGATGAGAAGGGCCATACACAAGAGAGCACAGCTCCAGGTAATAAACTCAGTCTTTGGGTGGTAGAAATGATAACCAGAGGAGCAACTGCCTCACTGCCAAGCTGCCTTATTTGGGTCCCATACCAACAATATTTATGGACTTGCCTTAGACCACTAAGTGGCTAAGCTGGGACTAGAGCCTAGTTCTTCCAGCTGTTAAGTTCTGAGGCCTTTTCTGTGACATCCAGCAACCAGCCTTCTGAAATTGGAGCCACCTGAGTTACAAGAATGTCAAGATGCTGGAGCAGGTGATCAAATTTATTTTCATAGAGAAAAGGACAGAATGGCAGACAGACATTATGTTCTGTCTCCTAAGCAGACTGGGGGTCAAGTGGAAGAGACTAGTTGTTTGGTGACCTTCTAAGGTGACCCTGCTCAGAAGTCCATTGATTCAGTTACCAACATGACAGACTCTCTAAGACCTGAAATCAGAGTCCCACTGAGAGAGAATCCTCTCCACAGCATCCTTACCAAAATGTCGTCCCCACTCAGCTTGAGCACTCTCATTGACAGGGAGCTCATTGCTCCTAAAGCCCCTGTCCAGACATAAAGTGCTTTCTTACCATGGCCTTAAACCTGTGTCCTCCACAGTGTATACAATGCTGCAGACGCAGAGACAGGACAATCTGACTCAGGTGTCACTGGAATACCACTCTCCATGGTAGCTCTAATTTTCTTGCAAAACACATCTTAATTTCTAAGCACATATTTACATGTAATTATTTCTTTAATACCTATATGCCCTATTAGATTGGAACTCCATCAAAGTACGGAGGGTATTAACTGCCTTTTTTTTTTCACTTTTGATCACTAGATACCTAGTAGTAGCACAGGGTCCAGCATGTAGCAGATACTTAATAAATAATTGATGAATTAGTTGTACCTGGAGATTTCAGTCATCGTGTCTTGTCATCTCTTCTTCAGATCACCTATCCTAAATTCCTTTAGCTTCTCAAAGGACCTGATTTTGAATTTCTTCACCTTGAGTCCTCCTCTCGCAGTGTCTCAGAGACAGGAAATCTAGTATCAATCAACAGCCTGTTGTGCAGCTTATAAAAAATTAACGAGTTTTAGGCTCTGTTAAAACAGATATTCTATTCAGAAGATGACATGTCTTGAAACAGACACTCACAGTTCTATGTTTCCCCTTTGTTCCCCCCACTTACATTGTCTTTCTCTTCCTCATTAGTTCTTTTTAAACTCCTACTATTATTCATACTCAAACCTTTCATTTTATCTGCAGCTTTTCCTCACTCTATTTAAGTGGAAATAATGACATTCTCATCTGTAACTTTAAAATATTTTCTACAAACTTTTCTTACTTCATTAGAATTATATTTATGTATCTGCCTTCTGGGTCAAGAAAGTCACTCTAAAAATCCTTTGAGCTTTGTTAGAGTCAGACTCGTGCCTGCTCTATCCTTGCCCGCCCAGCACTTCATGTGATTCTAACATAAAGAGGCGCTAAAGAAACCGTGAGTTAATGAAAGCATGAACATCCTGCTCAGAGCCGTAACTGAAGCACATTCAGCTCTGTCTAGGTTTCATATTCTAGATTGCAGTTAAACCAACTGGGACACAGTCAAAGGCAGAGGGATCTAGTTATTGAAAGAGCATCAAAGAAACCAGTGATGCTTTGTTTTGAGAAGAGGAGCCTGCAGTAGGGGTGGGCGGGGGCAGGTGTGAGAGATGGTGAGTTGATGGGTGGAGATGACAGCAAGACAGTCTGGGGCTCATGTAAAAATGGATTTCCTGAGTCAAAGCTGCACAATGGACTAGTAATCCTCTGGTCAGTAGAGATGTCCAAGCAGACTGAATAACCCTTGATGGGAATGCTGGAGGGAGAATTCCAGCATCTGCTGAACTGCCACTAAATGCTGTTTCCATGCCCCTTCCCTCAGGCCTGATGTCCCAGACTGTCAAGGTCTCGCCTTTTCTGTGACACTGAGAATATCATGGCTATGGAGCTGTGTGTGGGACAGAACAGAGGCAAGCTCTCAGCCCTGCCATGGGATCATTATGAGTCTTTCACTGCTAAAGCAGCCTCTGGAAGCCCTGTCTGGAATTGTCTGTGGGGACACAAGAGCATTTCAAAGAATGGTACTCTTTTTTGTAGAAACTTACATGAAAATAAAATTTGGTGATTTTTTTTTGTCTTAAGCCTCTCCATCATAGGCCATATAAATTGCAGCAAATACTCAAGCACACAGACATATAGACAGACATGTGTGGCAGGTTCTCTCAAAGATTCAGAGACATGAGAGAAACTGAAAACCACACAGAGGCACAGACAGAATTGTAGGCAGAAACACAGTTCTTGTGCACATATCTAGGAGACACAAATAGGTTCAAACTCACCTGAGACTTTTGTGAAATGACAAGTGAGTTGAAAGACAGAAGGCCAGAGCCCACAATGGCTCCAGAATGAGCCTCAGGCAGGCACCAGTCAAGAGAAAAGGCAGACTTTATGTCTCTGAATAACAGTTCCCAGAAGCCAGGGCCTCTAGGGTCCTGGTTTGCCCAAGTGTCATGCTGTCCTGGTGATGGGAAAGGAAGGGGATTGTATCTCATCCCAGGAGCAGAAAGGAAAAAACACATCTACTGGACATACTGCCCTCTCTCGACAAAGAAAATAAAATTTCAACTCCTTCCCTTGTGATGAAGAGGAAGACAAAGTCCTCCAAGCTCCATGACAATATCCCTTCTGCCCCTAATTATCCAGTCTCAAAATTGGAACTCTGAGCCCAGATCCCAGAGTCTAGATCCCCAAATTCTGGGCTTAAAACCCATATCACAGGCAGCACCTAAAGCTTAGAGCCAAATGGGCAAATTCCAGAGGCGAGAGCCTGGAACCTAGAGCCAGTCCCAGGGCCTGGGGGAAAAAAAAGGGATCACTGAGAGGCAGAGGCCTCAGAGTGACTGGGGATGGCTGGAGATCATTCATGGAATTTGTGCTGTGAGGTGATGTCAGTGTTCCATCCACGTCAGCTCGTGGAGGAAAAGGCTCCAAGTCTGCATTTCCTTTCACTACCAACACCACATGCCTCGTGGGTGTGCGGTGCACTCGTTTCCCCCAGCTTTAAAAACCTTCCACAATCTGACTTCGGCAATCTACGATATATTGTTTCCTGGGCTTCTCAATGTGAAACCTCCCCTTTGACTAAACAATTGCGATTATCCCAAATACTGTAGGCCAGTATTTCAGGTTAAAGGTTCTAAACTTTCAATTTCAACCTAATGTCAGGATTACTAATCAGTACAGATTTATTAAAACACAGATTGCTAAACCTCACCCCCCATGCCCCACCACACACACAGAGTTTCTGGTTCCAGAGATTCAAGGAAGGGCCTGCAAATTTGCATGCCTACCAGGTTCCCAAATGATACTGATGATGCTGGTCTGGGACTCACACTCTTCCAGACTCCTATCACTGATGAGTCTTACTATTTTGCTACCTATCAGATCAGCATGACCCAAGAGGTATTCAAAAAGAGAAGCACTGTGCTTCTCAAGAGTTAATCATCCATGGCTCCTATTAAATGCAACTTGAATTCAGTAGGTCCTGTGTGAGGTCTAAGATCCTGTTTCTATAACAAGCTACTGATAACAATACTGTTGTTCATTGGGCCACACTTGGGATAGTAAGGACTTTCTTGCCTAAATATTTCTTCTCAGGTCATGACTTTTGCCATGATCATTATCTTTCCTTCTTTCTGCCACCCTGTACCACATTCTACATCCCTCTCATCCTTCACAAGATACCTCACACACACGCACATACACACACACACACACACACACAGACACACACACACACACACACACTCATCCTGATCTCCACAAACCAGAATGGTCTTCTCTCTCACATGAAGCACCAAGTCTCTACAGAATTTTGTTTGTCTCAAGTATTTATAATTTCTCTCACTCTGGATGGTAGTAGAATTTGTTGTGTTCAAGCCTATTTGCTCTGCAGAACTTCCATTATTTCCCTACATATCAAACATTTTTCAAGCATCTGTAACTCTTTCTTGTTTTTCCCTTGATATGTCTCTTACTTAACAATATGCCTTACTCACCATTATAATATTCTTGCTGACATAAGTTTTTTCACACAGTAAATGTTCAGTACATATTTATGCCATTTTATTGAGTCAGATGTTCTTTTATTAGTTCCATATTCACAGCTATGAAATCCTGGTTCTCCTCTTCCTTTTGGTTTTAGTATTGCTAACATTAGCAGACAAGTTCTAGTCCCTTCTCCAAAGAAATCCTTTCATGGTCTGCAGCCTTCATCAGCTCTGGAATTTAGAGAAGACTTTGAGGATCCCTCTGCGTATCTCCTTTGTCTTCACACTGTAGATGATGGGATTGAGCATTGGAGGTACAAATAGGTAGACATTGGACATCATGACATGCACAACAGGTGGGGCACTTTTCCAGAAGCGGTGGATCATGGAGACAGCAATTATGGGCACATAAAAAGCCAGCACTGCACAGATGTGTGACATGCAGGTATTGAGGGCCTTGAGCCGCTGCTCCTGTGATGCAATGGCCAGCACAGCCCTCAGGATCAATGCATAAGAAAGCAGAATGAAAGCTGAGTCAATGCCATAGGTGAGGATGACCACAAAGAGCCCATAGATGTTGTTAACACGGATGTCTCCACATGCCACTTTCATGAGATCAGGATGGAGGCAGTATGAGTGATGCAAAACATTGCCCTTGCAGAAGGGCAAGCGTTTCACCAGAAAGGGGAAAGGGAAGAGAGTGATGAAACTTTTGGCGAGGATGCACAGGCCCATCGCCAAGATGCGGCCATTGGTGAGCACAGCAGCATAACGTAGTGGGTCACAGATAGCCACAAAGCGATCAAAGCTCATGGCCAACAGTATGCCTGATTCCATGAAGGAGAAAGTGTGGATGAAGAACATCTGAACCAAGCAGGCATCAAAGCCAACATGACGGTAGTGGAAGCAGAAAGTAGCAAGCACTGTGGGAAGTGTAGAGAAGGACACTCCCAGATCGTTGACAGAGAGCATAGAGAGGAAGCAGTACATGGGCTGGTGCAGAGCAGGCTCCCGGACCACCAAAGAGAGGATGCTGAGGTTGCCTATGATGGAAATCAGGTAGAGGATGCAGAAAATCAGGGCCACCCAGGCGTGGCCCGTCTGCATCCCAGGAACTCCTGTCAGCTGGAGTGTGGCCGGCTGGGAGGGGGTACCATTGAGGCCCAGCATGGCAGGCAGGCGGGAGGATACGATGGGGGCCAAGCCCAAGAGGGCGTACTGGGGGAGGTCTTCACTTTCTTTCAGACATCCTGTCTCCAACACAAAAAGTCAGAGATTGAAAGTGTTTTTCCCTGTTCCTGCTTCCCATACTAAACTAGGAGCAATTTGAGGATAGCAACTGGATTATATGTAAAATATCTCTGTAACTTTCCATAGTACTGGATATCTAAGAATTAAACTCCATTTTGTAGAGAATAGGTTTGTGGTTGCTAGGAGCTGAGAAGGGAAGGGGGAGGGAAATTGGGAGATGTTAGTCTAAGGATACAAAGTCCCAGCTCAAAGATGAATAATTTCTGGGTATCTAATTACAGCATGGTGACAATAAATAACAATACCATAATATACACTTGATAGCTGTTAAGAGAGTAGATCTTAAATATAATCACTACACACACAAAATTGGTAATTATGTAAGGGAATAGAGGTTTTAACTAATCTTAGTATGCTGATCATTTTGCAATATATATATATGTATCATCATCAGAGTGTATACCTTAAACATATATGTTATATGTCATAATATCTCATTAAATCTGGGAAAAAAACTATATTTAAAATTTTAAAAATAAAGCTCCATTCTGGAATTGAGGCATAATGACTCCCTTCTTCCTTTGACTTTTCTAGAGTTTCCATCTTCTTCCTAGTCCTCTTAGTAAACACAGTGAAATTAGATGGTGACTAGAGGCTGGGGAATTCCCAGATACCAGTAATTATCAGTAATAATCCTGACAATATATGGGCCATGAGAAAGTATTTGTCTCTTCCTTTGTTTTCTCTGTCCTCCAGCTGAGAGTTCAAAGTAACCCTTTAATCAATAGGATTTCTTTTCCCTACTCCCCTTTAAACATCTTTCTTCCCCCTAACCCAGGTTTAAAGTTAATGTCTTCAAGAAGTCTTCTTAGGTTCAGCCTCTGCAGTTCTACTTCTTTAGCATCTTCACTCCAAGATTATTGTTAACACTTGAAGGAATGGGGAGACTCTAAAGAACATCAACAGATACTAAGGGCTCTCCTACAAGGTAGGTTTACCCACTGTCTTTAATTCCTGCTGTGCAAATGTAGGTAACCCAACAGGGCATATTTCATCCATGTTCCAGATTTTTCTCAACCTAGAAAAGAATTTTGAAAACTTTTCCCCAAAGGAAAATATGCTCTGTCACCACCCAACAAACACTTTTTCTTTGTTTGTGCCATAGGTGTGTTGGTTAAGGCTTCCTAAATGTGACTAATTTAGAAAGAAAAGTCAAGAAGATGGATGCAGAATAATAATGTAGTTCTTTTGCATAAGATGTGAATGAGCAGGGACACACACATAGCCACACAGAGGAACCATCAAACATACATTTTTATACTCCTACACATACTTAAGACACTCAGATATTCATAGGTACTTCCTCATATCACACAGAAACTATCACACACTCCCTTAGTCACACATAACACTCACAACCACAGAATTTAGGAAGACTCATAGCTACTCATTGCCATTATACAGATGTTTCAGATATCCTCTCATGTTCATGCCCTCTGGAACACATATGTACAAACATACACACACACATATATATCCAGTACCACAAATTGTCAACATTAACACACCCACAGTAATATCCCCACCAATTATATTCCCATGACATACTCAATACTGAAAATCCAGCTAAGAGTGAAAACCACATTGTTGAATGACTGATTTATTCAGTTCTGTGATTTTTCTCTCCAGCTGTGTACTCAACAGTTAGGTATAGGAGGGAATAATTCAAATTATAGGGAGAAGTGTATAGAATATTCTCAAGACAAATATCTAGATTTGATGCATCAACCCCTTAACCTAAGGGTTATGGTTTGGTATTAGGGTTTTGATTCAGATGGGAAGCTGGCATCAGGGCCTGTGCTCCTTGGCTTTGGGAGGGAACAGATTGGGCTCATGTTTGGAGAGGGAATATGAGGGTCAGAGATTGTCTGAGGTTGTAGTAAGGATGTTAAAGTTTGGGCCAAGTTTTAGGTAAGGAACAGGTGGGCCATCTGAAGGAGAGGCACTCACTGGGTGGCAGATGCTTCCTCTCCTGTAGCCAGATGTACCAGTCTGTGAGTCCAGCCAGCAGAGCAGCTCAGCTCACTTTTCTATGACTCATGTGTTTATGAATATCCCAGAATCCCAAGGCTTGTTTGTTTGCAGTGGTAGAAGGAAGAGTGGAAATAATGGAGAGGCTGATATTGATGAGCAGTGAGTTGGGCCATATGAGAATTGCTCCCAGGAGGATCTGGTCCTTGGCCCCATTATCCCTGATGTCATCATCCATATCAATTAATATGTTAATCTTTCCTGATCAGGGAGTGCAGACATATATGCACACAAACATACATAGTCATAGACATTCTGAGACTCCCACAGATACACCCCTAGACACATTCAGCTGTTTATTAACATTCATGTTATCTCCCTTAGATCCAGATACATACAGATAAATACAAATATGCTCATCAACCTCCCAGTGCACTAGTCTCTAATCTTGACATCAAACACACACTATAATCTATAAATGCTTACATTGATTCTAGAGACTAATTGATAGGTTACAGATAGAATTTTAGAAATAATTGGAGACTCACACATATTTGAAGAATCAATCGAATATATTTAAATACACTCTAATGTTCACATATCCAAAAGTGCATGTTTCAAACACATATTCACATTCTCATTAACCGACAACAAAATGTTCACATCAACAAATTCATATCACCCCATCCATTCACAGGCTCATATTTGGAGTATAAATGCATTGCATATTTTTTTCAAATGCATGTCAGCATCCATAGACATGCTTCTGATGTGAACACTCCTTCTACTCCACTACTTTATGGGGCTTACAAATTGCAACTTAGTTTGAACTAAAACCAAACAAAAAATGGTAGAAAAATGCATTTTTGAACACTATTCTCCACCAGGTATTATTCTCAGAGCAGTAAAGACATGGCACCTATTCTTACAAGAAGAAAAATATTGAAAAACTGACCGCTCAACAGTCCAGACAAATATACCTCCAGATGCTACCTAGAAATATGTCATAAACCAATTTCACATAATCAATTTATTTGTCAAATTTTATCTAATGTGAGTTTAAGGTCTATGCATTATGTGTTTGAAAAAAGTCAAAGAATTACACAAAATATTAAACTTCAATTAATAACATGAGTGCTGAAATATTTACAGGGAAGTATAATGATATTGCAACTTATTTTTAAATCCATCAATTAGATAGATGGACTGATGGATAGATAAGAAGAATGTATAGGTAGATACATAGTAAAGCAAGCATAATAAAATATTAGTGATATATCTATACTGATGTTCACTGTAAAATTATTTCAAATTTCTCTGTTTAAAATTTTTCATGAGAAGGTTGGAAAATCTGAAAAAATAACAAAGTGGAGCAAGATATGGATCATTCTGAAGGCATAAAGCATGTTCACAACCGCAATGAAAATTCAACCTAAGGCAAAATGATCTCAAATCCCAGTTTAAACCATCTCCTGGTCATCTTTTGTATAAACTCGGTTTTAGTTGTGTGTTATGGGAGAAATTATATATTTGGCATAACTGATATATCTTCATATGATTAAACACGAGGATCAAGTTTCTCAGCATCAGCTTGTTTCGTCCCAAGGCCATCCGCTTATGTTTCACAAATAAACCCTCCCCACCGTGCTTCTGCCCCATCCTCAGGGCACCTGATTGTTCCCACAGATGTTCTCTCCAGCAGAGCTACAGAGCCATGCAGAGCCAACTCTGAGAAATCACGGCTGTCACAGTAGAAATGAATAATGTTCTTAAGAGCTGTCAGTTTTACTTAAGTGTGTACGATTTTAAGGACACATGTAGGTCTTGATTATGTGCTAATTTCAAGTTGTTCCCAGGAAATCTGGCTGACTTGGTGAGAGATCATTTTATAAACCAAATTTCTACTCAGAACTCGAGAAGTTCATTACTCTCACTTTTCACAGACTACAGTGAGTTGACACGTTGCATGGGCTGACTGTGGAGATGAAAGCCCACAGGAGAGTATGTATTTTACAGTGCAACAAAGCAGTGAGACTGACAGGAATGAATGAATTATGCTCCTATTCTGGACCAAGGATAGTCTGTGTTACCCTCAGATCTGCTCCTCACCCTTCTGAAGCTCTTCTCCATATCACAGGGGTCCAGTCATTGCTTAACGAATATCCCAGTGTGGATAAAATGAAGGTTCTTGTGGCCAGGATTCTCACCTGGCCCTGGCTGGCTAACTCACTCCACATGTGTGGGAAATGTGTTGTTACTGACTCTGTATAAAGAGCTCTGCCCAATGCTCTGGGCAACACACGGTGGCATGGCTGCAAGGCTGCAGGAGAGCAGAGCAGAGGCTGGAGTGGTGGCAGTGCCGAGGACAGAGGTCCAGAGGCGGAGACCAGCTTGCTGCATGCAGACTTGCTGTGAGCGGACAGAATTGTAGTGATTGACCTGCCACTGTGAAAATAAAGTTGGGTATAAACCCTTTCACCCCAAATATGTCTTACTGTCATTTCTTTGGTCACATTGAATCCATAATGAACTTGCCTGGGGCTAAAACCAATTGACAAGACACCCAGTCTCCAGTGTCAGCTGGTTTCCAGATGGGTCAGTTGCTTGGGAAGCACTGGCAGACAGACGACATGTCACCATGTCACTCACTCCACTCTTCTGCCTAAAGCAGAGTCTGGCATGGGCTGGCATCTCTTCCAGCTTCTGTTGGTTGAGATCAACTTGGCTCCAGCTCTGGCGCACCTTAGACTCTTCAGCCATGGGATATTGGTGGCTTCCTGCTGTTTCAAATCTCTAGGTTTTATAAGCATCTGCTGGTCAGTTTCTCAGCTCTTTTGAAACCTGTGTAAACAAATTATATGATTAAACTCACTGACTTATGGTTATTATGTTACTTTTTCTTGGTCCCAATCCTACCTTTCATATTTTTCTTAGTGATGTTGGGCCTGTGACTCTGCAAACTGCATTTCTCCTAGGCCGACCAGCTCCCAAGGTCTACAAATAGGGGGCACCAGAAAGCTAGAGTAGGAAGGAAGACTTGCTTTCTGTGACTATTGTGTTGCCCCAGCAACACTTCTTCACCCAAGCACAAGTGGTTAATTCCAGAAGCATTAGTTGGTTACATTTTGCAGCTTTTCAACAATCCCAGAACCGGTCCTACCATGACTTCTTAAACACCTCCAAACAATCTAGAGAAGTCCCCTGCCCTTCCTTTCTCAGAGGAGTAAGTCTACCTGTCTGAACTCTTGAGACTGCAGCACCACGGAAATGGCGCCACTCTTCTGGGTTTCAGCTTTGCAGCGCTTCCCCTCCAACCTCATAAGAATTAGTAATTCCAAACTCCTCTTTTTGTTCCTCCAGCCCTAGGGTTAGAAACCACTTCCTGAATTTGCTACTTCCAGTGACCGTCTGTATATTCTCTTTTTGTCTTGTGGGTTCTCTAATGCTTGGTTAACAATTGCTTACATTATTTCTTCCTAATTAAAGGAACTGATGTGGTTTTAGGAAGGAAGGGAGGGAAGGAGGGAGAGAAGAGAGAAGGAGGAGGGAAGGAGGGAGGGAGGGAGGGAGGGAGGGAGGGAGGACAGGCAGGCGGCCTTGCATTTGTCTCTCAGAGCCCTCTTTCTGGAGGGAGCTCTGTCATGAGCAGCTCTTTGGCAAGGACTGTATGACCAGGAACTGAAGCCTCCTGCCAACAGCCATGTGAATTTGGATTGTACCCTCCAGACCCAGTCAGGTTCCTTCACAGACTGCTACCCAAGCCCACTGCTTGACTGAAACTTCATGAGAAAATATTAGCCAGAACCACCTGATTAAACCTCTCCTAGACCCCTAGTACCTAATGAATAAGGCACAGATATCATAGTTTAGTGAGAGAATAAGTGTTTATTATCTTAAGCTGCTGAGTTTTTTTGGTAAGTTGTTATATATTAATGGACTGCTAATGTGAATACAGGATCCATAGGTCAAAGCCTGAAAGGTTTAAGTCTAGGCATGGACTAGACACTTAGCAATGAGTGGTGTTTAGCTAATTCATTTATTCACTCATTTCCTTATTCAGTGAATATTATTGAGTAACCAACATATAGTAGGTGGAAGTGAGAGGAACTAATGCAATGCAAGGGAGCTAATTCTTACCTACTTGAGAATATCAAAAACGTATGTTTTCATATTTGTACCTTAACATAGGGTGGTTCAACATAAAGTCTGACACTGGTGTCTCTTTTGTATTTATTTATCTTTTGTTAATAAAAATATATGTAATTGAGAATACTTAAAGATAATCATAATTAGGGCAGAATTTTTCAACTTTAGCATTATTAACATTGTGGGCTTTACATTTGAGTTAATTTGGGGCTTAGTATTTGGGTTAATAGTGCTAAGATTGAGAAATTCTGCCCTAATTAAAGGCATGAATGAATTATGATTAGAGGGTTTAAATAAAGATTTCTGAAGAGATACACTGGAAAGAGCTAACTTCCACCCCACATGGAAGGGAAAGGGATAGGGAAGCGCTTCCCACCTTACCCGGAGTCAAAGGGGGATATCGGGGATTCTACTCAGGACACATGTATTCCCCGAAATTCAAGAAAGAGAGACAACAGACTAGCCTTTGTTCATGCCTGTCAGTCTAAGTGGAGAGACGGAAGTTCCCTTGCTATCCTGATGGCAGGATTGAATGAAAATGGTTGCTGATTTAGAGTAGAGCATCTATTGCAGTAGAGGAAGGCTGACCATTTCCTGGGTGGGTTCCATGCTAGAGAGATCTGTCATGGTGTTTTCTTAGATCTTGTCCAAAAGGGTACATGGTTCTACAGGGAGATCTGGGTTGTGGATGGAGTCATAAGCAACCATATAGAGTACAGATACATGAGTACAAATCAAGTGGAGAACTAGAAGATAAGAAGAAGCTTCTTCAAATAATCTATGAAAGCACCCAGTGAAAGTCAGCTCTAAACATGTAACATACTTAGTAAACATGATAGCAGTTAACTGAAGCACTAATCAATCATAAATCAAACACTGTCCCTTCTCTCTTCTCCCTAAAGTAAGAGCCAGAAATAATGGTTAGCAGCAAATGAGGGATGAGAGAAGAGGAAAGGCTGTGACTCTGAGTGCTGGAAAGCTTGACTATTACATGAGGTTGAGCATTCTGATTACTCTCCAGACTCATAAAATATGTCTTATTATGTGAATGTGAGCATAAATCTCAGGGAACTGAATTTTCATCCCCGGAAAAAGAAAGAACTAGCCCTATTCTATACATTGAAAGGGATAAGAAAAATAAAATTAGTTATTCTCTGATTATACCTTGTTTGTTGGACTTGGTCAACATATTACATAATCCTGGGATCTCTTAGAAGGTAATGAGTCCCTCTGTTATGTGCCTGTCCACCCATCACCACATGGTGTCTTGTACTGAGTAGAGAATTGTTCTGGCAGATTGCTGAGTTATTTTCCAGCTAAAAGAGCACACGCTTTATTCTCAGTAGTCATTAAGGGACCCAAGGGACCTTCCTGAAGCATTTTCAGGCCCCGTCAGCATCGCTCCTCTCTCGCCTGGGCTTAGGGTGAGGCATAAAGTGGCCGGCAGAGATTCACTTCTGCTGCTTGAGACGAGGGTATGTTTCTCCGTGTCTCTCACTCGTCTGTGTTAAGGTGAGTTCTGACTCCAGGAAGGGTGAGCTAGCTGACTCTCCTGAAGCCTGCTCTAAGGAAAGGGTTCACCTTAGGGAGAAGGGTAGGTGAGGTGAACAGGGAGAGACTGTGTGGTGGTCTGGTCATCAGATGCAAACATCTTAGCATTATGAGCAGAGTCAATTGAAAAGCCCCTGGACGTGGGGCTCTTGTCCTGGCACTGCCACTGACTGTAACTTTGGGTAATCAATGTGTTTCTCTAGATCCCTCACTTTCCAGAGTAGTCTCCTTGGGTTAGATGGTTCTGTGATTCATTAACATTGTTGCAAGTTGAGGGAGAAAAGCAAGACTCAGGGCACAGAAAAGGTTCAGATATATAGGAGCAGAGCCATCACAACCTGTTCCAGGACTCAGACTAACAGCTGAGCCAGCACACATGGCTGAATTTTGGTCTTGTCTCAGGAATTCTGAGATAAAATATGTTAAAGTCCTCCAAGAAGATTAAAAGAGTAGGAGAAATCAGCTAGTGCTAAACTTTAGATGAATTGGAAATAGCTAAGCATTTTCAATCTTTCACTATTCATGATGTAAATTAGAAACTCTGGTCATTAGACAAGCTTTTCTGTACATCTGTCAAACCCTGTCTCCACCTTATTTCTAGGCATTCACTTTACTAGAATACAAAAAGTAAAATAAAACATCAGGTCTATAAAGGATCTTTGAATACGTCCTATAAAAAATTTGTAAGGGAGAGGATCATGAAGTCTAGAAAGAGAAACAGATTTTCCAAAGCTCGGAGAGCCAGGGTTAAATTCCGAGACCCCTGACCCCCAGGGTGTTACCTAGGGGTCATAACCCTAAACCACCTTCATTTCAGTTAAAGAAGAGTTCTGCATTCCAGGGGCAGGAAAACTTGCGTCCAGAATTGGAAACAGGTAGTTTTTGCATCATTTTCTGCGCAATTCTGCTTTTAGCCAAGACCCTTGTTTAAGAGTACCTGAGAAATCTCCATCCAGAAAGGCGTACCTCTATTTTCCTTTTCAGCTTCTTCTCCAACACCTTAATGTTGCCTGAAAGATCTCAGTAAGAAAACAGAAGGTCTTACAGTTCTTCATTTAAACTGAGGTTTTATCACTGACTTGTCATGCACCATGAGGCAAGCTTGCCTCAGTGGTCCTCAGTTTCCACGTCCATCAAGGATTAAATGAGCAAATGGATGTAGAGTCCCTTGCATAGTAACTGGCATATAGCATGTGCTCAATAATCTTGTGTTTTCTCTCACTGTTTTCTTCTCTTAACATGCATCCAGACAACCGACAAGGTCAGTGGCCACTGGGTATGATAAAGAATGTGATCCTGGGATTGTCAGGCAGCCTTTTTCCCCCAAATACTAAAACTTAAATCTGTGTACCCAGAATGACCTTTGCCCTGCCCTATACACAATCCTGCTTTCATTGAGGCCTGTTTTCTTTTCCCTTCCCTTTCTGTTCCCTTTACATTGGCTCATTTCTCTTCTGTTTTTTTTTTATTACCTTCCATGAGGCTTGTATAAAGAATGGAAATTGTAGTCAGGTGGGAGAAATGAGAGACAAATAAGGTTGGTCAGTCCTGGAGACCAAGAAATCATAGTTCTGGAGGGGAGACAGCCATGCACAGACCAAGCTCTAAGGCCAGAAGGGATGCAATCAGTCATACACAGAAGTGGCCACTTTCACAGGGAGAACTGACTTCCACATTGCCGGAGAAAATTCAGCAATGTTCCCAGATAATGCAATGCAGGTACCCTTACTCCTCCATTCCCATCAGAAAGGACTCTAAGATTATGCTCTGGCCTTACTTTGCTACAATTTGGAAAGGAAGGAGAAAGGGAAAACAGTGGTATTTATTTCTGGATTTCTTTTCCCAAAGGAGGGTACCTCAGAAGGCTGAAACATGTATGCCCGGTGAAAAGCTTTCTAGACTTCTCTACCTTCACCCATCATGAAAGAATGAAGGTGAAGGGAATTCAAGAGCATCAGAATGACAGGAGAATAAAAACTATGATCACTCTCACAGAGAAATGGTTGTGGGTAATCCTCTAGGAATTGAACAATTAATAACTAAGTGTCACTTGTTGAAAAACTGTGAGGGAATGCAATATTCACTCTGTGTGGGTGAGTGGGTTAATGAGAGTGGGCAGGTGGGAGTCTACAGACACATAGGTGGAAGTGTTGTGTGTGTATACAAATCTGCATGTACACCCAAGTATTATGCATGTATAAATGATGCATATATACACATGTGGACTGAGAACATGAGCACCACATGGAGTGTGCATGTTAGAGTATAAAGTTCAAGAAGCAGTGTTGAATATATTTGTAAGATTGTGAGAGAGAAAGACTGGGTGAATGTCTCTAAGAGTAAGGATGGGAAGAAGGCAGTACAAGGCTATTGTGAAGGCACAAGAATGTGTCTATGTGAATAATGGATAGTTTGAGAATACATATGACCATGTATGCTGGTGAAAGTCTGTGTTTGGAACAATGCCCACCTACAGGCTGAATGTTAGTGTACCTACAGAATGCTGGGGAAGAAGTCATAATTTTTCCACAAACAGGAACAGCTTTGTGCTTTTGCACAAACGTAGTTTCTCTGTTGCTTTTTCTGCAGCAATTCCGCCAGGAAAGGCTAATATTCAGGCAGTTTCCTCCACCTCCCTCTGCCCCTTCCCCATCCTGACCAACACATGCCATAATTCAGACGAGCTCTGGGGAATGCTGTCATTAATCAGGGACACCTCTGAATTAAACAACATTTTCAAGGGAATATTAAAACGTTTTCAAGAGTTATTAAAAACTTAAACTCCTGGTGTTCTTTTATAATAACTATCTATGGATTATAGTTAACATATTTCCACTCAATAATTCTTCTAAAACACAATAAAATTTTGGATAAAAAACTGAAGTGTTTTCTGTGTAACTAACTGTCATTTAGGAAGCAGGTCAATGTCTTCCTTCTTCCACAAAACAGAGGGAAATATTAGCCCAACCTGTGGCCTGATAAACATAAAGTATGAAGAAAATAAGTTTACCTGCATTTTCCCCAAACCAGTGATTTCATGGATGTATCAGTTTGCAATAGAAACATCTCCCACTGTCTTTTACTCCCTGGCTTCTTGTCCTCTAGGAAGTGAAACTCAGAAATCTCCAAGTCAAAAGGTCTGAGCCTGGAAAGTGCCCTGGGATTCCTCCTGCCATGGGATTGTTCAACGTCACCCACCCTGATTCCTTCCTCCTAACTGGTATCCCTGATCTGGAGAGCTCTCATTCCTGGCTAGCAGGGCCCCTCTGTGTGATGTATGCTGTGTCCCTTGTGGGCAACACAGTGATCCTGAAGGCAGTGCAAGGGGAGCCTAGTCTCCATGAGCCCATGTACTACTTCCTGTCCATACTGTCCTTCAGCGACATGGCCATGTCCATGGCCACAATGCCCACTGTACTCAGAACCTTCTGCCTCAATGCCCGAGACATCACTTTTAATGCCTGCCTAGTCCAGATGTTTCTCATTCATTCCTTCTCTATGATGGAGTCGGGGATTCTGCTGGCCATGAGCTTTGACCGCTATGTGGCCATTTGTGATCCCTTGCACTATGCCACCGTGCTCACTAATGAAGTCATTGCTGGAATGGGCTTAGCTGTGACTGCTCGGAGCTTCATCAGCCTCTTTCCTCTTCCCTTCCTCATCAAGAGGCTGCCTTTCTGCAGATCCAATGTTCTTTCCCACTCTTACTGCCTGCACCCAGACATGATGAAGCTGGCCTGTGCTGATATCACTATCAACAGCATCTATGGACTCTTTGTTCTTGTATCCACCTTTGGCATGGACCTATTTTTTATCTTCTTCTCTTATGTGCTCATTCTGCACTCAGTCATGGCCATTGCCTCCAGTGAGGAACGCTTCAAAGCACTGAACACATGTGTGTCACATATCTTGGCTGTACTTGCATTTTATGTGCCAATGATTGGGGTCTCCACAGTGCATCGCTTTGGAAAACATGCTCCACGCTACATACATGTCCTCATGTCCAATGTTTACCTCTTTGTACCTCCTGTGCTAAACCCTCTCATTTATAGCGTTAAGACAAAGGAGATCCGCAGAGCCATTGTCCGTATGTTTCGCCAGATCAAAATGTGACTTTCACATTTGGCTTTAAAATCTGATGTTTATTGTAGCCATAGACTGTCATCCATGGTGTTAGAATCATCAACATCACTGCCATTTTCATCATCATTAAGAATAAGATAGATCTGTGTCCTGGGGGAAAAGTAAAGATCAGGAAGTAGAATTGCAAGATTTATAATACAAAATGCACAGTGCATTCAGCAAACACAAATGGCATTCATAGAAAGATAAATATTGGTGGCAACTGAGTGATTAGATAAAATTTTACAGAAGATTAAGCTAGGAATTGTTTTCTATAATACTAATATAATAATTCATATGTTGAGTCTTAAAAGTGCCAAGTTCTGTTCTAAATTATTGGTGTACATTCATTTAATCTTCATAACAGTCTTATGAGGTGTTGCAAATTAAGTTGTTCAGAGTAACACAGATAATATGTGATCCAGAGGAGATTCAATACTAGTCTGTCTCCAGTATTTGTCCCTAACCACTACAATAACTGTGTCTATTGGCATCAAAATTAACATTACCATAGTTATCTTTGCTTTCACCACCACTGTTATTTTCAAACATTCATGAGTTGCTTTAACTTTACAGAGTGAAATTTGAAAGACTGTCAGAACTTTCCATGAAACATATGAACAGTTACCTATACTAAATGAATAAGCACTGAGAAAAAGAAAAAAAAAAGAAGGTGCAAGAACAAATATGACCCAGGAAATCTGGTAGATATTAATATCTAGAAGAAACTCCAGATTTCTCTCTGCTTCATTTATCTGCCCATCCATAGGAAAACAATATTCAACAGCTGAATCACAACTTTTTTATTTTTTGGACATTGTGCTAAGTACACAATTTTTCTCTCTCTTCCCTCCCTGCAACTTTACTTCTCTTATACACTCTAATAGGAGATGTCAGAAACTATGGCCTTCTAGAGATCTAGCTCCAAAAAGTCCTGGGATAGGCAGAATATAGAATTTATGATTTAGACACTAGACAATGATTCTTCTAGACCTCCTGTTGGATTGATTTTCCTTGCATACTCTTTCTTTGATACCAAGGAGATAGCAGACAATAAGAATTCCCTTGGGTTAATTTTCATTAATTTTGGGTTACTTCTTGACTAAATTAAAGGAGATGCCCTATGGAGACTGACCTACTGACCGGAGAAACTGAAGCAGAGACCTCACTGCAGCAGAGCATATGGTTGTCTAGATGTTTTCTTTCTGTGCAAAGCTTTCCTGAGGAAATATCAGGGAGAAGTGTCAGGTGCAAGAGGAAGAGGTCTATTTCTCAATGGAGATAAAGTTAGAATTTGGGATTCAGGTTTCCAAAAATGCACATAAGTACAGTAAAAGACTCATAATATATGTGCCCTTATCTATTAAATAAATTATTTTAGGGCATGATTGAATCACGTAACTCAGCATGACCTTAAATGGAAAATAATTGAGTCATTTGGTGATAGAGTCAGACTATGGTCTTCAGCCAATTTAAGTAATGACCTTTCTGATTTATAGAAGAAGCTCTATATTGCAACATCAAATAATAATCATCATCATAATTGATTATGCCTTTTGAGTTTACTTTTAAATGACTATATAGATGCAAAAGCAAGGCTTGGGAAGCTGCTCTATGAATATTTAATTTAATGAGCTTTTCTTTGAATTCAGTATGTTTTCTTTTGAAAAGGTAAAATACTTGGATTTCAGACTAATAAAAAGGAAAAAAGAAATTACTCTACTTCTTTTATTTTAGGCCCCTTAGGTCTGCCTCTAGCCCAAGAATATTAAAAACTGAACATAGTTGAGCTGAACTTGCAAGGGGATTATTTTGAGGTTTGTGGAAAAAATAATCTCTGAATCTATGAATATAGGGAAAACTCTCACTGATTCCCACCCCAGGGAGAGAGAGGAATACAGCCGTATGATCACAGCCCTAAGTGTGAAGCCTAGTAGAACAATAGGAGAAAGGACAAGGATCAGGGGAGTGTGATCCTCCTGAAAGCCTCGTGTTCCTCTGCACTTTATTTCCTCCGTTTTTTATCCACCATCAATTAGAAACGCTGCTTGTTTGCAAGGGATGGGGAAAAATCACCTTTAGGTTTCTTCAGAGTAATTCAGATAATATGTGATCCAGAGGAGATGCCTTAAGAAATACTTAAGTCCATTCCTGAAGATTCCATCCTAACTAAGAAGGCCTAGGATAAGCCTGGCTTTGGCCTTAAGTAGAAACTTTATTTTACATATTTTAATTTAATGAGCTTTTCTTTGAATTCAGTATGTTTCCTTATTGAAAAGGTAAAATACTTGGATTTCAGACTAATAAAAAGGAAAAAAGAAATTACTATACTTCTTTTATTTTAGGCCCCTTAGGTCTGCCTCTAGCCCAAGAATATTAAAAACTGAACATAATTGAGCTGAACTTGCAAGGGGGTTATTTTGAGGTTTGTGGAAAAAATAATCTCTGAGTAGTAAAGATCATGCCTTTGGCTCACCTTGTCATCGGTGCATATCTCATCCTGAAGGGTCCCTGTTGGGGGGGGTAATGAGAGAGAGAAGAAACTAGAAGAAGAGATATGAAAGGAAGGGATTCTTGATCTCTGTGCCTCATAATAAGACTCAGAGGAAAGTCAATATAACTAGAATGTAATACAGAATTGAAAAAACACAAATCCATATTGTGTGGACTTCTGTGCAATTGATTTCTGTGAGCCCAGGAAGTGAGGGAGGCTTCAGAAAGGAAAGCCCAGCCCGGTAGAAGAGGGTGATGGAGAGGCCGCTGGGCATGGCTATCAGCCTCACTTGCTGAATGCCACCAAGAGGCCCAACCCTGCTGCAGCGAAGCCATCTCCAGACCCCATCAGCTCTGCTAGGACAAGACGCTGGGCTGCTGAGGTTACAGTTCAGGTGGGTGAGGAGTTGCTCTTCCCTCAAAAACCCTTTTACAGAACACGTAGGAGCAGGGGCATGGAGAGTTTATCTTCTGAGTTAATTCCTCATCAGGAGAGCATCTACTACTCCATTATTAACAGGACACGTTTCCTAACTATCCCAGTGCAGGGTAGACTCAGACGCTGTATTATTCTTTCATTTCCAGGTAAGAGGGATCTATTTGTTGGCAGTTATATATTTGCATACAAACAACCAGAAGATGCCCCCCCTACAGCTGAATGAAATATGTGCCCCTATATGGTCCAGGTTTCATAGAAACTACAAACAGTTTATGAGGCCAGCAATCACTGTGAATTATCATCTTGCTAACCTCAGTTACGCAGGATCATGGCGAGGAATTACCCTTTGCAAGGGAGAGGAGCTCTGCTGAGCGAGCAGTAACTCAGCATGATGTCAAAAACCCAGATTTGGTTTCGGGATGTGTCCCGCTAGGGGTCGGCAGATGTGGTTTGGCTCATATTTAGAATACAAAGTGTTCTTTTTCCCTTTTTCTTCTATTACTAATAGAAAACTTGTTTATCAAATAAGTGTAAGCAAATAAATAAAGGAGATACATTAACCGTTAAGCGATTATTCCATTTAGTTAGTTTGTCCCCGTGTGACTCATGAGACGCCTTACAACGTGAAAGGGTCACGGAGATGACCCCGTGAGCTGGGTCCGGGACGTCGGAGGCTCTTCACCCGCTTCCGGCCCTGAAACGTTTGTCCCGCCCACCATCCCCGCAGCCTCAGCCATTTCCGATCTCTGCCCTGAGAGCGCTGTGCCTCCTGGGACCGTTCTGAACCCAGTGAGGTCCTCCGCGAAAGCTCTGAACGTTCTGGTGGCGGGTGTGCGGAGCGTCTGGTCCTGCAGCCGCCGGCGCACGCCCGGTGAGTAGGGTCCCGGTATGCTGAGCCTGCCAGCTGCCCCTCTGGAGCGCTTGCCTCTCCCGTCCATCTCTCCCCAACTCCCTGCCCTCCACGTAAGGGGACCAGTTCCAGATTTCACCAGGGAAGCTCCCAAGGAGCCTGGAAACTGTCGCAGCATCTAAATACCTGATACTTCAGTGACATTTGCATAAGCCTCCGACATTCTTCAAATGTAAAGGATAATACCCAGACAAAACTCTCTACGTTTCTGGAGCCATGCACCCTTCACCCAAAGCATTAGGGTGTGGAGGCTTTATTACAAGCTTAGAAGAAAAGCATCTCAACTAATAAAAATGCAAAGAACAGAGCTGGTTACTGGACCATCCTGATTTTACATCACTTCCTGCCAGCCCTGGTGCTCAGGAAAAGTTCTCCCTAAAGTGTTCCTCAACCTTCATTCCTCCTGGCAGAGATATTTGGTCACTGTCTTTTACTTGACCCCAGGTGTAAAAACTAGTGGAGATGTTCGGAGGGAGTGGATATAATTCAGGTTGCAAACGATTTTCTTTACAAGCTTTGCTTTTTGTTCATTTGCCTGTCAAGCAAAACAGCTCATTCATTTTATTTATACATTCAACAGTGTTTATCGAAACTACAATGTGGCAGGCATGCTGTTAGTTTTGAGAGCTCAGTGGTTATGGAATTAGTTACTAGTGTTTGTGAGAAAAACTACCTAAAGAGAGATGGACGAGACATGCCAAAGTCTCCTGGGATGTGTTTACTAACTACATATTCCTTTTAAATACTCCCTTCCCAAGCTACACCACATTTTGAATGGCTGCCATGTGGTGGAGGAGGGTCTCTGGTGGAAACATAGTAAATGTGCATGCAAACTGTGTCAGAGTAGAACAAAGGCCTGGAAGCACAAGGCTATGCATGTAACACAAATATCCTGTATTTCATACCGGTCAGTAAGCTTCCTGAGTGACAATCTGTATTGTTACAATGAAAGATAGACTATAAGCAATGGCTCAAAGTCAGCTTTAATTATTTGTCTTGATAGTCAAGCCAAATGTCTCTGACTGAGACAAACTCCTCTGTAAATGCTAAACAGCTTATAAGTGACAGTGCTGTGTGGTCTTTTCTATATTTGTCAGGACATTAGGAAAACAAAATCTATTGTGGATTTTAACACAAACACTTGAGAGTCAGCTATTTAATAAACATATCTTTGACTCAGTATGAAAGAGGCAAGTAAAAATAAATCTGAAACTCAAACAAAGCAATTCCTGCTAAACAGATATATTCAAAACTGTAAAATTGGGTTACAGACACTAGACTGAAAATAAGCCCCATGTCAGTTATTCAGCAAGGTATAGATTAATGGTTGCCTTCAACAGGAAATACTGTTCAACATCGGGATCCAAATATCGACAAGAATGTTTTTACAAATAATGCAGAAAAACAAGTGTATGATTATTAGGGCAAAAGACAGTAATAAGACACAACTCGGGTATAGACTGTACAACTGGGCACTATTTTTAAATCGATCGTAATGTATTTTCAGTATAATTTTTAAACCTGTCAGCCTTCAGTTGACACAAAAATATTATAAACAGGCTTATAAAAATTTATCATTTACTTAGATGTCAGTACATTATTTAAATATTTATTTTACTAGTTTGAACAAATAGAATTTCAGAAAAAAGCTTTTTTTGTCAGGCCTATTAGAGAATGGTTCAATATTTATTATGAAGCTGGAAAATGCACACACACAATGGATTATTTTTTCTATATCAAGGAAATAATAGTTTTAATTTCGTGTCTCAACAAATTTCTCTGTAATTTATAGTCAGTATAAACAGGCTGTGTGCATGTATGCACACATGTGCTTGCATCTCAGTGGTCTTTATCCAACTATGAGCTGGAAAGTGGGTATTTCTATAACACTGAAAGAGATTGCTGTCACTGTTCTGTGCAGTGACTCCTTATTTTTTCAAAACTTAGTTCAGCACATCTGTATTCAACTATTGAGACACACACAAGGGTACATCTCCCAAGGTCACATGCTTTCATTATCAGGATCCAGGCTCAAGTCATCTCCACATTCCATGCTTAGCACAGAGCTTGGCCAGTGCAAGGCATTCCATGGGGTTTTGCTAAGTGAATAAACAAGGGATCATTGCACAAAATGATGATAGAAATACTTTCAGTGTTATGGTGGTACTCACTCTTCCCACCTCATACCTGCTAATGTGACTTTTTACTCTTCCCATCCTCATACCTACTTCTGTGACTTTTCAGTTCTGTAGCTGAGATTAAGAGATGAAGAGAAGCCTAAAAAATACTTGGAAATATGTCTGCCATGTGATTTCTGATATTCAGATATAGATACTGAAACATTAGGTAATAAAAAGATTTTTAAAAAAAAGAAAAGAAAGACCAATCCCATTTTCTCATTGTAAGCATGACCCTAAATTCCATAGGCTAATATTTGTCCTTGACTTTTTAAATTTCATTTTTGGTCGTAACTGTGTACAGAGTTAGCTTATGTGCACTCTTCATCCCCATATGTGAAGAAGGGTGCTTTTCCACGGTGACTGGGAGGAAGATTCTCTGGACTGGGAGGGGTTGGCAGGGTAGCTCTTGCAGCTTTGCGGTTCCAGGGCTCCCTCTGTTGTGCAAATAGCTCAAAGTAACACCTCTTTTTGAGGCCTCTTCTGTGTCTGGGAGCTAATCCATTTCTAGAGGAGGTTTAGCTCCCTCCCTCTGCTCTCACCCTAGAGCTCTACAGGCCTGCCTTCTGAGGGTACTCTCAGCTTGAGAAATTTTATTTAGCTGCCCCTGTGCTTTTTGCATTGGCTTCCTCTATAGCCTTTTTATCTGTCATCAGCAACTTCTTTTACTCAACTGATCTGTATCCGTTTTATCTGTTTTTTTTCAGGATGAAGTTAAATCCATTTGTACAAGCTTATTTGCTGAACAATCCTGAGGTTCTCAAATGGCAGACCTCCACAGCGCTCCATGATCTTAGGTGCACAAGGACATGGCCCTTATCAGGATTGTTCCCAGCTTCACCTGTCATTCTCAAAGCCATCTGCCCAGGTTTCTGCTAAGAGTAGTGAGGGTGAGTATTTATGACTTTTTTTTCTTTTGCTTTGTCTTCATTTCTTGTTGGAGTAAGATTTATTATTCCCCTCCACTGCACACTTCCCTACCACTGAGTTTCTAACCTGGCGGTTTAGCTATACCTACTTTGTTCTAGAACACTTGAGATTTCCCTGTTACCTAATATTGTTGAAAATACTATCTCTAGGTTTTTATTCTGTTTTTTGGGGGGGTGTTTGTTATGGTTGGTTAATTTGGCATTCAGAAGGGGTTTGGAAGAGATTTCATAGTGCTGTTATATACAGGACATCATGTCGCTCAATCCTTACAGCTTTCTTTTAGAAAAGTTATTTCACGATCCTTTGAGAAGGAAAAAAAAACACAGAAAGGGATCGTTCTTTGAAAAATTACAGAGTTTTGCCATGGAGTCTGTTTTCTCCCATCATCCAGCAAACTTAAATTATGCCACTGGCCAGGAAGGTTCCCCACACCATTGTGTTTATCTCTGCTAAGCTTCCACATGCCTGTGTGGTCTGAGTTGTGTGTGCTTTGAATGAATTTGCAGAGGATTCCTATTTTAGTAGCTGTTACTCCCCAGGGATTATGCCTTGTGAATTTCCTGATACTCTTCAGCTACCTCTCCTCTGCTGTAGGGTGTGCTGAAGCCTCTGGGCTTGGGTGCTGACTACAGGCCATGAAAGTCCATGTTCCAGAAAATTGTGGACCAAACTGCCATTGCCTCTGAATCAGACTCCCTCACCATCAATCACTAGTGTCTATTAGCTTCCACTTACAGTGCCTGCTAGCTCCCTAGAAGAAAGTTAATCCTCCCCTCAGTCATACCCAGGGCATGGCAACATAGGATATTTTTCCAGAATACTTTTCTCCTTGTTTTAAACTTCAGGATTTCAGGTGTTACATGGGTTCCACCACATAGTCAGAATGGCAAGCGCGTATGTTCCATTTTGAAGGACTCAGGAATCCTCTTACTTCAAAAGGGAAAAGTTGGTCATAGCTACTGTGTACCTAATTTTTAGATATTCAGAAGTATTATTCCTTTCAAAAGTGTCTTGTGATACCTATGATCTCAAGTAACATAATCCCCAGTCATACCACGGTTTATATACTTGCACTAGTTTTGTCTGTTTTGGGGACTTACTTGAAAGCATAGAGGTCACTAGTATACGTGGACAAATAAGAGGGACTAATTGAAGACTGTTCCTCATTAGGTCTGAGAGAAATCGTTTATGGCAACTTGTAGCATAGTTAATTGCACTGTAAGGCAGTGTGAGGTTTTGAGTTGATAGGTTATAGTCTGGCCATCCTGTACAACTAATGGCAGGTGCCCAATTGCAGGTCAGTTTATAGAAGGAGATTGAAACACTCCAACAGACTAGCCTCATATACCCCCAAATCAACAGTAACAGCAAACTCCTAAGGTACCTGACTTTCCACGTGGTCCCTTCTAATTAGTGCCTATGTCCAAACAACATCTTGTGAAGTCTCCTACAAATCTCCTTAGTCTTGATGGAATAGATAATTGGGTTGTACATTGGAGGCACAAAGAAATATACCAGGGACATGAACTTGTGCACAAACTCAGGGGCGTACATCCCAAACTAATAAACCATAGACACACCAACCATGGGCACATAGAAGATGAGCACAACACAGATGTGTGGTGCACACATGTTGAGTGTTTTAAACTGTTCCTCCTGGAAGGCAATGGTCAGCACAGAACGCAATATGAGCACGTAGGAAAGGAGGATGAGTCTTCTCCTCATCCTCCAAAGGCAGAGATGACAATGAACAGTCCATACATGCTGTTGATGGTGGTATTGCCATCACAGGGCAGGGGGATCAGATCTGGGTGTAAGCAGTAGGGATGGATGAGCACATAGGCTTTACAGAAGGGCAGCCTCTTCAGAAGAAAAGGCAGTGGGAAGACCATGCAGAAGCTTCAGGTGATGGTGTATATGCCCATGTGAGCCACCTGACTCTCAGTAAGCACTGCAAGGGATTACAGGTGGCCACATACTGGTCAAAACTCATGGCAAGCAGAATCCCAGACTCTGTCCAGGAGATAAAGTGGGTGAAGAACATCTGGGTCAGACAGGCATCAAAGGCAGTTTCTGGGGCATGGAAAGCACAAGGCTGCCAGTAAGTGGGCAATGTGGAAAAGGACACACCCAGGTCATTGACAGACTGCAGAGACAGGAAATCGTACATTGGCTGGTGCAGGCTATGCTCCTCCTTTATGATGAAGAGGGTTGGGATGTTGCCTAGGATGGACTCAGCATAAAGCAGCAAGAGCAGGGAGTTAGGCAGGGCTCCGGGCCTGCCATCTCTGGGAAGCCTGTTAGTGTGAAGCTGGCAGCATGAGAGATATTCATCCCAAAACTCTCCAAGAGGGTCCTCAAGTGGCTTTGGTGAAGTATGATCACATAGTGGAAGACACAAAGACCAGGTGATCACTGACCTCAGGGTAGAGGGGACAATGATACTTAGATTCCATACCAAAGATCATGAAAGAGTCAGGAAGGTGCAGGCTAGGGGACACTGGTTCATCTCAGGCCTTCTGCAGTCTGACCACATCCACAGATGGGTCTTGGGCTCCAAATCCTTCCCTAACAAAAATCCTATGATTCTTTTTCTGGACATTACCCCCTTGTTTTTCCTGTCTCTGTATTCATTACAGGAAAATCAAACCTTTCTCCAATGAATGTGAAAGATTTTGCTCTTTCTCCCTACCAGGTCTTAGCCACCACCTTCTTCAAGAAGTGGGGTGTAGAATGTCTTCCATGAGTCTTTCCTTCGTATACTGTCCACTGACTCCACTGACTAATGTGCTTCCTGTTGTGCAAACGATGGCTTTTTCACCTCTGAGCGGTCCCCTCTCTCGCCTGCACTCAGGCTTCAGTCACTGAGGCTCCTCAGCCTGCCTTCATCTCCTGAGCCCCTCCCTTACTCACCAAAGGTCCGGAAGTTCATGCAACTGCACTCCTGATTACTCTTGGCTTTCCTCTCCTGTACTGTCATGTTTTTTTCTCTGTTTAGATTAATGATTCTCAAACTGTGCTGTATATTAGCTTCTTTAGAGGAACTAAACTCCTTTGCCTGGGCCACACTCATACCAGTTAAATCAGCGTGTCTGGCAGTGTGACACAAGAATCAGTATTGCTTTTACATTTTCCTCCCAATAGGCAGCCAGGTTTGAGAAGCAGGGCTCTGGGTCACTCCTACTAGCTTCAAATGTTTTCCACCCCACACCAACTTCTTCCATACTGAGGATCAATTCAGGATCTGCTATTGTGGTAAACAAACCAACACCACCAACAAAACCCTTTTTTATTGCCCCCACATACTATCCTAGTAAACACTCATTTCTCTACTCTCTTTCATAACTGTTATCTTCAAAATTATTTTTTACTCATAATATCCTTCTTATCTCTCCTCTGCATGCGAATGATCCCAAATTTATGTCTGTGGCTCAGACTTCTCTTCTAGCTGTGGGCTCAAGCATCCAACTCCCTGTTGGACTACCATTTGTAATAGCTCATCAGCTTCTCAAATGTAACAAATGCAAGTTGAACTTGCTATTACTCACCATGCTTAATTCTCTCCTATATTTACCATCTCATTAAAGTCTATCACCATCTATCTGTGTGCTTAAGCCAGACAACTCTAGGAGGCATCTTCTCTCATCCTCCCCCATTCCCAAATCTAATGAATCTTTTACCACCTTTCCAAAATATACTCAGCTCTGGCTCCTCTTCCACCTGTAACTGATCCCTTGGCATCGTTAACCAGGATGTCTGCAGGACATCCCTTGTTCCTCACCCAGCTTAGTGTCATGCCCTTCCTAATCTGTTCTCCACAAAGCAGCCAAATTGTTTGTAATAGAAATAAAATGGTGTTATGCTCCTACTGAAAATCTTCCAAGGGCTTTCCTTATCCTGTGAAATAAGAATTCAGTTTTCCTTCCCATGAATGGCACACAGCATCATCAGTCCCTAGGGACTTGTCATCTTCCTATTACTCTGTGCATTTCTTTCTGCTCATGGTTGTACATCCCTATTCTACATGGCCACACATACTCCTCTTCATAACTCTTATCACACTTCAGAATCTCAGTGAGTTATTATATATATGTTTAGTTATTTGATTAGTATCTTTCTCCCCGAATAAACTATGTGCTCCCACAATTGTCTATTTTTCTTCTCATTTTGACCTCAATGCTTAGACAACTCACTGGGCATAGAGCCCTGGTATAGGACTCAGACATTTCCAGCCCTAGTTCTAGCCAATTAGTAATGATTGCATAGATCAATACACTAACTGAGGAAGAAGGTGTGATGTGCTGCATTTTTCAGTGTAAAATAAATTTAGATAAGTGAACATGTAGTAGCTGAGTTCTGATATCAACTTTTCCATATACCAGCTGTGCATTTAGTTCACTTCTTCATACCCTGTTTTCACATCTGTTGCATAGAAAAAAAATGTGCAGACATTTAAAATTCATGTTCAGGACCCTGGAGCTTGACAGGCACTGAATAAATAGCTACCAAGAGAGTGGTGATGAAGAGGGACATTTAAGGGCTGCGGTGGCCCTTTTTCCGTACTATCTTCCAGCTTTCAGTTTCCCAACCGAAGGCTGTCTCCTTTTTCCTCTACCTTTTATCCACTGCCCTCTGAGAATAATGCAGTATGAGTTAATCACTCAGCACAAAAGCTTCAGAAGATGCCTGGCTAGGAAACTTAGAGTAGAGCTCAGGGTAGTGGAGTTCAGGCACCAAGAGCTGTAGATGGGTTTGGGGACAGAAGTAGAATGCAGAGAATATCTCTAAACTTAGATTACAGTCAGCTTCTCCTACTGCAAATATCTATACTCTAATAAGAGAGTAGGGTATGATCTTGAAGCTATGAATGGGGTTCCTTCAGACCTCTGTGAGGGAAGAGAGAAGTCTCAGCTCACCTCTCCAGGGCAGCTCGGGTGGATGGGAGGAGAGACGTAGGCAAAGTGTCTGCTAGGGAAGGAGCACCAAGGACTCTGCACACAGTCTCCCTGCCAGCCTCCCTGCCTCCCTCCCTCCCTGCTCTGATCTCTGTAAAGCTGTCTCTTAAAGTCTCCCTGGGCACTGTTTACTCCCAGGGCTCAGAGAGGTGGTGGGGCAGCAGGGAATGCAAAATAAATGTGAATGGATGGCTCCTCTATGCCTGGAATTTCTCCCTCTTAGAGGCTTTCAGAGAAATTAAGAGTTAGAACTGTGTCCTTCATTTTATAGAGGAAGAACTGAGGCCCAGAAAGAACTCATTCAGTAAATCAAAAGCAGAGCTGGAGTGAATCCCAGGCCCTTTAACTCCCATTGAGTCCCAAATTAGGTCTCTTTCTACTAATTATGCCACAACCCAAATAGATTTCAAGAGACAAAATAGCATAACCACTAAGAGCCTTATTATTTATTATCAACAAAAAGAGTGACCATTCTGGTTTGCCTGATAATGTACTGATTTAGCACTGGAAATCCTGCAACAGGAGAAACCCCTCAGTTGTTACAAACTGGGACAGTTATTCTCACCCTACATCCAGATCTGGATTCAAAACCACCTCCTCCCCTGTCTAAGTTAGTGTCCTTAAGAAAATTATTTAATTGGTTCAAGCTCTAAAATCTTCATTTCTAAAATGGAGTACAAATGCCTGGAGATCTAGTTGACTATGAACTTTGATCTCCCATGATTAGTTCTTATGCAACAAGAACTGCTGTACTGATGTGCCAGTTTTTCATCTGCTAGAAAAGAATTGAGTAGAAGATGGGATAGCCAGCTGGCTGTATGGGTTCTGAGGCTGAGGGCAGGCTGATTCCTAAGACACTACTTCAAAGGTCTTACCTCTGCAGCCATCTTGCATCACACCCAAATTTTTGTAGTGGAAAATTTGAGGCTTTAAGGGGGAGAAGCTTGCTGAATACACAGAGAAATTGTTAGATTGAGGACTTGAATGGAATTATCTTGATCTGGACCCCAAAGTATACCTCCACTGCCAATGTACCTCATCACCAAGGTTGAGGAGGAAGAAGGAAATAAGTGATATGTTTTGAACACTTAGCAAGTGTCTAGGACCACAATAGTTTCTTTGATATAGATGAACTCATTTAATCCTCAGAGAAAACCTGATAATACTTTTATTATCTCTTTCAGTAGGCAGACTAGTACACCATTAGAGCAACATAGATACACTAAAAAACTACATATGTGTATAAAATATACTTTAATGAATAAATGCATATTCATGTATATGTGTGTATATGGTTTATATACATACATGTTTATATCTATATATACATATAAACCATATTATATGTATATCCAACCATATATTCAATGGATATATATATATATAAAACCAGGAGGAGAGAGAGAGAGAGAGAGATATCTCCAGATAAATTAAATATTTTTTAAGTTTCAGAATCTTCCTAGTCTTCCTCAAAAGTAGAACTTTACTGGACTTCACTCTACCTCTTTAAGGACTTAATTTTCAAATTTGATTTTCAATTTATATAGGGGAATACCTGAGTACTTCAGACATTGTCTCTAAAAGCCTTCATTAATGTCTGCTTGTAGTGTCTGTATCTGTGTGTGAGTATGTGCCATTATGTCTGTGGCAGTGGAGAAAAAACATTCAAGGGAAGGTCCTCTAACTACTTAGAAATGAGAAAAATAGGTATGCCTTCTTAGAATTAATCAGTAACTCACTTGCAAGAAATCAGAAGAGAAAAATGAAAAAACACCTTTATAAAAAATAGTGATTTCTAAACATTTTAAGATTTGACCAATTTAACTTAATTAAAAATACAAGCTATCAAAAATAGTTACCATTTATTGGCCATCTAGTATATGCCACATACTTATTAGAATCTTCATATACATTATTTAATACTCATGGATGCTATCAGCTATATAACTTTTTACCTAATTTATACAGATGAGATATCTGAGATTTGGAAAGTTTACCGGCACTTGCCAAGATCATAAACTTATTGAAAGAACCAGGATTCCAATCTGTATGGAATACCATAATTATAAACAGCTATTCTACACACACACAAAGGTCATCATTTGAAGATATTAAAAGCAAAGAAAAAACAGACATGAAGGACAACGTGAACCATGCAGTTATAAGGAAAAGACATGAATGGACCCACTAAGCACCAGGGCTAATGAGTAATTAACATGTTGGGGTTCTTGGGAGATGGATACTGGCCCAACAGAACTTAAGACATGAAACTTTCAAATATCATAATTATGCCCCTTTGCTTCTTATTTCTTATTCACACAAAAAAATGTAATGATGGTGTGTCTCCCATCAAGTAGAATGAGCTAGTCATGTTGGCAAGAGAATCTTTGCCCATTCAGTAACTCTGTTTCTCATTGTAAACTGAGAGCATCACGCATCTCTGTCATTGTCTTGGTGAATGTGAGCACGTCCCTGAGACAGCACCACACTGAGGGGAGCGCTGAGATTCGGTGAGAAGCCTTCTCTCTCTGCTCTCACAGTCATCAGGACAGTAGACAATCTCCCACATTAATCTGCTTCAGAAAAGAGCTTTAGAGATCTATGAATAGGAACTGTTTCAAAGAGGGGACCTAAAAGAATCTGGAAGATGAGTTTAGCTCAAGACCCTAAAGGATAAACTGAGTATCCAGGGGAGGAGAGAAGAGAGCTCAATAAATAAATGCTGGACTTCAAGAACTCTACTTACAGAAATATTATTGTGTCCTTTCAGTTAGACCTCCTAAATGTCTTTCTATTTAATTGACTTCTTGCCATTCCCAGTCACTCTCTAGTCAGTATATCAGTATTTCAATCCTAGGCAATTACAACAGTGCCTTTACCAGTAAAACAAAAATACTTTTACCTACATCATAGGCTTGCTGATCAGTGCTAATGATTTCTTTTTAATAATAAAATAAAATAACCTTTGAACTTTGGAACATAGTATGCCATCAAGAAATGTTATCATTAGTATTACTTTGCAGCTAGTGAAGTGAACATCGGCGACTTTAAATAACTGGTCTAGTTAGCCTAACTGAAGAGATCAGATGGGAGTTCTCCTAACATCAAGTCTGCCATAGATATTCTGTCATTTTGCTTTAAGCTAATTGTCTGATACTAGCCTTTCACTGCAGAATAAACATTCTGGTGCGTCCAGGCTTCTGGTGAAGTGGGATCTGGAGAGTGTGAGTTCTATGTGTTTCTGATGTGCACTGGGCGGAAAGAGCTCTAGGGGCCCAGAATCAGGTCCCCATGGGTAGTGATGCGGGCCCCCCACAAAACCATAGCCACATCTAGAAGGGGATGGCTCTGCTAGAAAAAGGAAACACATATGCCTTGAGATGAGCAGAGAAAAGCGTTTGGAAACCACCCCGGTGGGGAGCCAGCAGGGGAACCAACACTCAGACTTTGCCCCTGTGACATTCATCTCCTTGGAAAGCTCAGATTATTCTCCTTTGCCTGCATCTCTTTCTCTCTCTGTCTCTCTCCCCACTGCCCAGTCTTATTTTTTAAATCATTATGTTATTATTAAATGTAATATATATATAAAATATATAATATAAATATAAACTATTTTATTGTTAATGTAAATAAAATATGTATTCTATTATTAAAACATAATATATATATTTTGTTGAAAAGTAGAAAATACAGATATATAAAAAAAATCTTTCCAATCTCCCTAACCAGGGACTACTAACATAATTTCTGTTAGTCCTTTCAAATATTTTTCTATGCAAATATATAAACGTTTTACAGTAACAGTATATGTTAGTGTTTTTATCAGCATGCTATAAATACTACTTGATAAAATGTTTTATTTGATATACTACTTTACAGTTGTTTTTAAATTATGGTAAGCTATCCTGTGCTAGAAATCTGTTGTTGCAGCTGTATCCTCTATTTTAATTAGTATAACTTCCTGGGTTTTTTCTTCATGTTTTAACATTTGGAAATTTTACTACATTCCTTTCCTATTTCCCACCTTTTTAGAACTTTCAAGGGAGAGTAATGTCAACTGTGTAACAATTCTAAATTAATTTTAAAAACATGTTGTAATATTATCCAGGATATTCAGGAAGAAGTAAATTGAATCAGAAAGAAATGACACCTTGATTATGTGTTTAGTCTTTCCACCTAGGCACATACTTTTGTGTCCATTCATTCAAGTTTAATTTCAAATCTTTCAATAATACTTGAAGTTTCACTCCATAAAATTTATCATTAAAATATTACTGAGATAAATTAATTTCTTAAGTTGAGGAATTGGAATATTTATTAATTGAAATATTTGTGTGTTTTTAAAATTACTAGTTTTGTATTATTTTGTTACATTTGGAAAGTTTTCTCAATCCTTAGTAATTTTTCCCTTTAAATAAGCCTTTGTTGTTGATATTGAAAAACATGATTTAACTCCTTGCATGTATCTTTAAGGGTGAAGGAACATTAATAAATTGAAAGTTTCATGAATAAAAATAATAATAATAATAAGCCTTTGTGGTTTTTTTGATCCACAAATTACATCATTTGTAAATAGGGATAATATGGTTGCATTCATTCACTTATCCAATTCATAATATTTTTTGAAATCTATATAATTTATAAATGTTAAGTTCTGAGGATAATTTGGTTATTATAAAAGTAAGAATTTTCTTTATTATTTGTTAAATGCTAAGCAATGTAACAACCATCTTAGGTACATTAGCTCTAAACTTTATAAAAACATCAGCTGGTTATTGTTGTACAGTTTTCAAATGAATAAATTGAGGCTTACAGATGGTAGGATTTTCCCAGGTCCATGATCTGTCTTGCACAAAGTTCATGCTCTTTCTGATATTAACAAACAATGTATTCTTTCAAGAAACTTATGATTCACATAGGGAGCTAAGTACAGAGTAGTACAGAATTACATCTAGCTGCTGTGCTATATAATTCTACACAAACAGACTAGAAGCATAAAAATAATAAAACATGTCTTTTACCACTGTTGGAGGTGAGGGAGCCAAGTAAACAGGGACAGATGGTAGAGGGAGTGCTGGAAATGCTGACAGAGTAATAACTCAAAGGCTGAGCCAGCGTCTGGTCCCTGGTATCTGTCTAATCACTATTTCTTGATAGATAATTAGAATGATATACTGTTTCCAGGCACAGAAGATATTCCAAGGGAAGACTATCAAAACAAAGATACAGAAGCATGAAGTAGCCAGTTGGTTCAGGAATTACAAGTAGTTCCATATGGCTGAAGCAAAAAGAAATCTTGGGGCGGGGTTAGTGAGACATAAGAGATGGATAGAACGGTAATATTATTAAGATACATCATAGGGTTTTGAACTTTATCCTTAGGCAGTAGGAGCCTCTCAAAGCTGTGGGTGTTTTATAATCACACAGGCTCTTTAGGAAGATCATTCTGGCTGCAGTTTGGAAAAATGAGAGGAAAGAGTAAACAATGAGATCAGTTTGGAAGATATTTCCAAGGTGAGGTGAATGGCGATAATGAAGCCCCTAAATAAGGTAGCAACAATGGATATATAGAGGCATATTGAACTCAGAATCTAATCAGAGTTGTCTAGATTCAGTATCCAGTTATAGATAAAAAGTAAAGTAAAAATAAAGGATAAAAATAGCTATTTCTATCTCAAGTTTTGCTATATTACCCAAAGGTTTCTCCAGAAAAGTGATAAATAGTAATGGCAGAATTGTTTCTCTCTTATTTTAGCCAATAAGTTTATACAGTAATACATTAACAAAATATACAGAAAAAAATTTGTTTTATTTTTATGTAGGGTGGATTTTAGGTTATGATTAGGTACACTTTCTGGAATCTGTTGCTTTGTTTTTTTCATTAGTTAACTCATGAATATAATGAGTCATTTTTTAAATCCTAGAATATATCTTGATTATTCTTTGTCTATTTACTTAATTGTATTCACAACTTTTAACATTTACACATATGTTTCCATTTATGTGTTCAATCTATAGAAATTTTGCTGATATAAATTTTTCTCTGTATTTATCAGGATTATATTTGTCCTTTTTCTTAGCTTTCCAATTTTATTGATAATTTAAGATATATAGGAAGAATGATCTGTTTTTTGAAATTTGGGGGAAAAGTAAGGAAAAAGATCTTATACCATAATATGTTGTAGATGGTGAGAGTGTGATCATTAACTTTCCATTTCTTCTACAATTATCAGTTAATTCATCATTTGTTTACATTTTATAATTTTCCCCAAAATAACAATTTATTCAAGATTTCAAATTACTTATAGAACATTCTACTGCAGATTTTAAAAATCTCTAATCTAGTATTGTATATGATTCCTAAGTTTATTTTCCATTTGATTAGATTTTTCAGAAATTGGTCTATTTTGCAAGCTTGTTTAGGATTAGTTATTGGATTACCTTCAGTGTTTCTCATTCTCATTCATTCAGTCCTTTTAACTATTTTCAATTATTTTATATGGTATTTTATTATTTTATAATGTCTCAAATTGAATGCTTAATTTCTTAACTTTTTATTTTTGTCATGAAAAATACTACCAAAAGTTTATAAAACTATGAAATTAGGCAGAACACATCAGTTATATATTTCATGTTTTACTAAGTATTACTACTTTCATTATTTCCTTATTGTTTGTCACTATATGCATTTATATTATTAGTATAAATGTATATACATCCATATATGTGAGCATATATAATTGAAATTACAATATACACTTTACCATATTGTATTATTATTGCAGTTTAGATCACTTAATATAATTTATATGCAATTAAGTTTATTTCATCTCTTAAAAGCTAGGTGGATAATGTATGTTATATGAAATATATTTGATATATGTAGCCATAGCTATTGTATATCTATTCTGTATCTATATATGTATTTCATTTTAGCTAATATTGTTTGGCATAATCTTTTTTCTAAATTTATATAAATGCTTAACTAGGATCTACTCTTAAAATCTTAAGTGCATATTACATCATTGACTATGGATACAATGTTGTGCAGCAGATATCTACATCTTATTTATCTTACATAACGGACACTTTATGCCCATTGATTGATAACTCCTCGTTTTTGGCAGCCCCTGGCAACCACCATTCCACTCTTTGATTCTATGAATTTGACTGTTTTCTGTACCTCATATAAGTGGAATAATGCAGTATTTGTCTTTCTGTGACTATCTTATTTCACTTGTCATAATGTCTTCAAGGTCATCCATGCTGTCAAATACTGCAGAATTTCCTTCTTTTTTAAGACTGAATGATATTCCATCGTATCTATATGCCACATTTTCTTTGTTTATCAGTTAATGGACATTTAGGTTGTTTCCACATCTTGGCTATTATAAGTAATGCTGCAGTGAACACCACAGTGCTAATATCTCTTTGAGATTCTGATTTCAATTCTTTTGGATAAGTACCCAAAAGTGAGGTTACTGGGTCATATGGGTCCAGAAACACAGGGAACAAAAACAAACATAAACAAGTGAGACTACATCAAACTAAAAGGCTTCTGCACAATGAAGGAAACAGTGAAGAGTGTAAAGACAACTTATGGAATGGAAGAAAATACTTGTAAACCATATATCTAATAAGGAGTTAATCTCTAAAACATATGAGGAACTCTTACAATAAAAAAACATAAATAAAATCCCTAATAACCTGATTTTTAAAATGGGCTAAGGAGTTGAATAGACATTTCTCCAAAGAAGACATAAGAATGTTGAAGAAGTATATGAAGAAATGCTCAATGTCACTAATCATCAGGAAAATACATATTGAAACCACAATGAGGTACAGCCTTACATTTGTCAAGATGGCAATTGTTAAAAAATCCAAAAGATAACAAATGTTGGTAAGGATGTAGAGAAACTCAGATCCTTGCACACTGTTGGTGAGACTATAAAATAGTGCATCCACTATGGAAAATCCTCCAAAAATTAAAAATAGAATTACCTTTGACATAATCTTGGGGAAAAGTATTTTCACGGTAATAAGTAATTTCCTTTGTAATGATTCACTGTACACAAGGAAAACACAATTGTGACAAAATGGGGGACTGATTATGAAAATTATGTTTTGAGATTTAAAAAGAAGGAAATTAAGCAAATATTTTTGCACAATTATGCCCCGTATACCTTGCCCCAAAATCTGATGGTTCGGTCTTAACTATTGGCAGGCACTCATGAAACATAATGCATCGCACATCTAGTGACAGGAATCCTAAGAGTAGGTGAGTGCACGAAAGGCAATTTAAGAAACCTTTTCAAAGCAGTTTTTGAAAACTCGAATTTGTGGACTAACGGTAAAGATCCTCTGGAACTTGGCCTTTCAACATTTTTCCTGCTTAAGTCTTTGTTCCCAGTAGTATTTTGCAAAGCCTCCGACGAATCTCTTTGGTTTTGATGGAATAGATGACAGGGTTGAGCATTGGAGGCACAAAGAGGTAGACAAGGGACATGAGTGTGTGCACATACTGTGGGGCTTGCTTCCCATAGCGAGCGAGCATGGACACACCAACCATGGGCACATAGAAGGTGAGCACGGCACACATGTGTGATACACACGTATTGAGTGTCTTTAACCGTTCCTTCTGGGATGCAATGGCAAATACAGAGTGCAGTATGAGTACATACGAGAGGAGAATGAGTGCAGAGTCCAGGCCAAAGTTAGTGATGACGAGAAATTGACCAAAAATGTTATTGACCCTGGTGTCACCACAGGGCAGGCGGATCAGATCTGGATGCAGGCAGTAGGCATGGGAAAGTACATTGGCCTTGCAGAAGGGCAGCCTCTTCAGAAGGAAAGGCAGTGGGAAAACCATGCAGAAACTGCGGATGAGGACAGACATGCCCATGCGCACCACGTGGGCATCAGTGAGCACTGTGGCATAGTGCAGTGGGTTACAGATGGCCACATACCGATCAAAGCTCATAACCAGCAGGATCCCAGACTCCATGAAGGAGAAGAGGTGGATAAAGAACATTTGAGCCATGCAACAATCAGAGTTGATATTCCTTAAGTGGAAACAAAATGTGGCCAGCACTGTGGGTAGTGTGGAAAAAGACACACCTAGGTCATTAACTGATAGCAGGGACAGGAAGTAGTACATAGGCTGATGCAAGCTCTGCTCCTCCTTGATAATGAAAAGGATAAGGGCATTGCCCACAATGGAAACAATGTAGAGAGTACCAAGGAGCAGAAACATCCAGTGTTGGGAGGACTCCAGCCCTGGGAGCCCTGTCAGGGTGAAAGGAGGCAACTCTGAGCTGTTGTCAGGGTTTCCTCCCATGCTGGGACTACTGTGCCGGTTCTAGGACTGTTATCCTGTAAAGGAGGCAAATGTTCAGTTTTATTAGCCTGGATCTAATACTTTAAGACTTTACATCATACAGTCCCTTACTTTATAGCATTAATTAATTTCATTCACCAAATCACTCACCCTTGCGTCTGATTGTCACCAAGATTTCTGGAGTTCTCTAAGTTTTCCCAGTTTATCCAGCTGGCTGAACAGATCACCCTGCCTCCCTTCACATCTGTGCCTGTTGCCGCCCTGCCCCATCTCACACTCAAGCTGGGGACTCTTTTCACCAGTCTCGGTACATCGCTTTGCTCAAGACCTGAGACAAACTCCTGATTATGCTTCTTGACTCTTCTGCCATCTTCCTCTGCATTCCACTTACTCATTGGACCATTAACTCTTCCTCTTTCCACTGTCTCATCCTACTGAACATTTATTCCCTTACTGTAACTCCCCAGTTTCCATACCCTTAAAAAAAAGTGTCAGTTCTTCCATCCATTCATCCAAACAGTAGATAAATGAGTAGAAAGATATCCATCCACAAAGATAACCTTCTGACATCCATCGAGATGCACTGGTCTCCCATATTTCCACTTGCCTTTTAATTCTTCTATCTACTCAACTTACGGCATTGCTTTTTCCCTGGATAATTTAATTTACTGAAAGTCATTTCTTAAGAATGTCTTTCAGAACTGAACAGCACCTCGCTTCTAAAAGTTCCTGGATTGGTGATCATTTCTTTATACCATGGAATTGCTTCTCATCTGTGTTCTCCATCTCTTTGAATAATACCATCATTATGTCTAAGACTGAGACTTGAACCAAATATCACTTTGACTCTTTCTTTCCTTCACCCAACAACCAATTTGAAGGAAAACCCCAAGTGCCTCTGTCAACACCTTTCTCCACTTCCTTCCACCTGTAGTCTCACAGGTGAGACGCTAGAAATCACATTGTTTCACCATAATAACAGCCTCCTAATAAATCTAATTCATTTTCTAATATGGAGTACAACTAATGTTATGAAGAGGAACATCTGAATATGGTGCAGATCTGATTAGAAACTATCAAACCCCCTCACTACCAAAGGATCAAATCCACACCCACTAGTCTGGAGTTAAAGGACCTCTGTGGTCAGCACATCAATAGCTCTGATCTCAATTCTCAAAATTTCCTTCCTCATACTTCAAGATACACAGGTTGTTCTATTTTTTGTTATCCAAACATGAGCTGCAGCTCCTCAGCTCTGAGGAGCAGTCCAGAATGTGTGAAACGTGCCCAGAATGTGCCCCCTTCCTTGAATAACTGGCTGCTCATTGCCAGCAGAGGCTGCGTTCCCTGCTGCCACCCTCAGTGCTATAGGGCTGCAGCGCCTTTTGTGCTCTTTCCTTTGCCTGCTCTGCATCAGCGCTCTGAGTCCTGCCTTCCCTGCTGGCTCTTCTCCCCCAGAGCTCAGCCCTCACTCTTGTTTCAGGCTCTGCTGTGCTTAGTGCAAGACGCTGCACAGGAGATGAGCTCAGTGAGTCACTGATCTCTTCTGGGTTTGGTTCTCTTTATTGTTAAATTGGAGATGTGAATAAACTTAGCTGATGGGGTGGTAAGATTCAAAGTGAACAGCTGAGAAAACTCTTAGGACCAAAGGCGTTGCAGCTCTGAGTTCCAAAGGCTGCTCTGCACCCTCACCTTCTGCCTTGTGTCTGACTTTGCTCCTCTGTCTGCATAAGGACTCTATCCTTTCTTCCGGCTGCAACTTTTTCTCCACTCCAGATTCTTAGGACTCTTTTGTTTTCCCTATCTGAAAACTCTTCCTAAACAGTTTTGTTTGCTTCTGTATACAGTATGAAGACACCCTTGATATAGAGACTTTTAGCACTAAGTTCCAGCCAAGTGGATTCCAAAGTAGCCAGTGTCTTTTTATAAATCCCCTCATACCAAATTGTTCTGAGGAAAGTGTAAGGGTGCTTATTCACACCAAGGCATCTATACCAGGAGTGTAGCCTGAAGAAGCATTCCTGCTAAGAAAGTCATGTCTTAAAGCAGAAAGCATGGCAGGATTTCAGAGAACAAGAACAACAAATGGAAGATAGAGAACTGGGAATGTGATAAAAGTGAAAGCATGCAGGAAAAAAAATCCTGACTCTGACTCAGATTAGGGGCAACCTTCCCTCCCAGAGATGGTTGTATTATAGCACTCAGTACTTCTAAACTAGGGGCAGAGTGCTTTAAGACCTGAGTCTGGAGTGTCTGACACTCTACCTTACCTCCCTGAAGCTCTCTGCATGGAAGGTGCAGTGGAGGGAAGAAGAGCAGTAGTGGGGGCCCCACATGCCCCACCCATAGCCCCCAGGACCCTCAGTCACCGCTGCCAATGCCCTACCTGGCCTGTGCAATATAAGGCTGCATCCAGGATCTCCCTTGAGCTTGTAGCAGCTCAGCAACTCATGGACTGCTGGGAATATGGGGCAGCTACATGCTCCACACCTCTCTGATTTAGTACTTCATTGCTCTCAAAGGTTGAAGCAGAGGAGAGGGGATGATAAGAACAGGAAGGGACCTGGAAGAGTATTGTATTGACTCTCTCATTTAATAGAAGAGGTCAGTAGAGTCTAGAAAGGAAAAGAGACATCTCAAATTTATACAGTTTGTTGGTCACAGAATATTTCAAGCAAAGTCTTCTAACGTAGCTTATGGCTTTCCCACTATATATATGGTCAATATCTGCAAAAATGCTGAATCCTATGAAAAACGCTTAAGCCTACATAAATTAATTTAAGCATTTGTATTTATTAGAACATGTGAAATCCTCACCGGGGTCATCCATGAAACTGACCCCAAGCATGGTAAGAAACACTGGTACCCTGTGGCTGACTACACGCGTAGTATAGTTACCAGGGGAATTACAGAAAACATTTGCCCTGATTAAGGAGGCATTGAGGACACAGTACCATGCTGCCTTCTTCACAGATGTTTATTGAAGAGCTGCTAGGGAGACAACATAGGTAATAAGAATTAGCATTAACATAGGTCATAAGTTTTGGGTGAAATGGATCTGAGCTTGAGTCTGCATTCTACCGCTTGCCTTGAGAAAGTTCATAACCCACATACACCTTCATTTCTTCACCTATAAAATTGGTTATAATCATAATTACATTATAGAATGTTTAGGAAGTTAAACAACAGAGGACATTAAAAACTTTTAGGCTACTCATCACAGATTTATATCTCCGTCTAAAAAATGTAAAAACTGCCTGCCTTGGTCATTTTTTTAGGTCTCAATTTCATTATTGGACCTCCATGCACACAAAATTACCTTTGTTTTTTCCTCCTGTTAATCTGTCTCATGTCAATTTAATTCTTATACCAGCTAGAAGAACCTTGAATGGTAAAGGAAAATTCTTTCTCCCCAACAGTGTCTTTATTTATAGAAAGTGGTATAGAAAACAGTAGCTCCAATGTTTCCAAATAGCTTTTTGCAGGTACATAAATAAGACAGATAATGGCTACAAAGTCCTTCAGTTTTTAAAGGAACAAGCAGAAGTCCTGTTACAGAAAGCACACTATCTAATTATTAGGGTGGTAACTTGATTATAAGTCATTTGTGACAGACCCAAAATCATTAAACAGCAACACACTTTTAAAATTTTTTATTTAAGCACCTTTTAAAACCCAGGCCCAGTACTGGTATTCTACTTAAATTGCTGTGAGTGTCCTTCTGTAGTGTATATGGTCTGGCAGTATAAATATGCAAGGTGCGAGGCAGAGCCAAGATGGTGGAATGAGTAGAGCAGCGGAAATCTCCTCCCAAAACCACATATATTTATGAAAATATAACAAAGACAACTCTTCCTAAAATAGAGACCAGAGGGCACAGGACAACATCCAGACCACATCCACACCTGCAAGAACCCAGCACCTCATGAAGGGGGTAAGATACAAGCCCCGGCCTGGCAGGAACTGAGCGCCCCTCCCCCCAGCTCCCGGCGGGAGAAGAGCAGGCAGAGCGGGAGGGAGACGGAGCCCAGGACTGCCGAACACCCAGCCCCAGCCACCCCCACCAGAGCGCAGACACAGTGCGTGGGCGGGGGGAACTGGATACTAGAGAAACAGGGCAGCAAGAATGGTGAGCGGGTACCGGAGGCCAGTGCCTGAGGACAAAGAAAAGCAAGCGGCTTTTGTTTTGTTTTGTTTTGTTTTGGTGAGTGCTTTTTGGAAGCCTTACAGGGACAAGGTGGGACACTTAGTCCAGAGGCAGGGAATCTGGGGATCTCTGGGCACTCTAACCCCCTGGGCAGCAGGGAGCATGGAGGCCCCTCACAGAGATAAATAGCCTCCCGGCCACTCTCCCGCCAACGCGGCTCCACCATTTTGGAGCAGCAGCCTGAGCCAGGCCACACCCACAGCAACAGCGGAGATAAACTCCATAGCGGCAGGGCAGGAATCAGAAGCCCTGTCTGTGCGCAGCTGCGCAGCACAAGCCACTAGAGGTCGCTGTTCTCCCAGGAGAGGAAGGCCACAAACCAACAAGAAGGGAAGTTCTTCCAGCCGTCACTTGAGCCAGCTCTGCAAACTATTTCTATCACCATGAAAAGGCAAAATTACAGGCAAACCAAGATCACAGAGACAACACCAGAGAAGGAGACAGACCTAACCAGTCTTCCTGAAAAAGAATTCAAAATAAAAATCATAAACATGCTGATGGAGATGCAGAGAAATATGCAAGAGCAAAGGGATGAAATCCGGAGCGAGATCACAGATGCCAGGAAGGAGATTACAGAAGTGAAACAAACTCTGGAAGGATTTATAAGCAGAATGAATAAGATGCAAGAGGCCATTGATGGAATAGAAACCAGAGAACAGGAACGCATAGAAGCTGACATAGAGAGAGATAAAAGGAGCTCCAGGAATGAAACAATATTAAGAGAACTGTGTGACCAATCCAAAAGGAACAATATCCATATTATAGGGATACCAGAAGAAGAAGAGAGAGAAAAAGGGATAGAAACTGTCTTTGAAGAAATAATTGCTGAAAACTTCCCCACACTGGGGGAGGAAATAATCGAACAGACCACGGAAATACACAGAACTCCCAACACAAAGGACCCAAGGAGGACAACACCAAGACACATAATAATTAAAATGGCAAAGATCAAGGACAAGGAAAGAGTTTTAAAGGCAGCTAGAGAGAAAAAGGTCACCTATAAAGGAAAACCCATCAGGCTAACATCAGACTTCTCGACAGAAACCTTACAGGCCAGAAGAGAATGGCATGATATATTTAATGCAATGAAACAGAAGGGCCTTGAACGAAGGATACTGTATCCAGCACGATTATCATTTAAATATGATGGAGGGATTAAACAATTCCCAGACAAGCAAAAGCTGAGGGAATTTACCTTCCACAAACCACCTCTACAGGGCATCTTACAGGGACTGCTCTTCATGGGAGCACTCCTAAAAAGAGCACAGAACAAAACACCCAACATATGAAGAATGGAGGAGGAGGAATAAGAAGGGAGAGAAGAAAAGAATCTCCAGACAGTGTATATAACAGCTCAATAAGTGAGCTAAGTCAGGCAGTAAGATACTAAAGAGGCTGACCTTGAACCTTTGGTAACCACGAATTTAAAGGCTGCAATGGCAATAAGTACATATCTTTCAATAGTCACCCTAAATGTAAATGGACTTAATGCACCAGTCAAAAGACACAGAGTAATAGAATAGATTAAAAAGCAAGACCCATCTATATGCTGCTTACAAGAAACTCACGTCAAACCCAAAGACATGCACAAACTAATAGTCAAGGGATGGAAAAACATATTTCAGGCAAACAACAGAGAGAAGAAAGCAGGGGTTGCAGTACTAGTATCAGACAAAATAGACTTCAAAACAAAGAAAGTAACAAGAGATAAAGAAGGACACTACATAATGATAAAGGGCTCAGTCCAACAAGAGGATATAACCATTCTAAATGTATGTGCACCCAACACAGGAGCACCAGCATATGTGAAACAAATACTAACAGAACTAAAGGGGGAAATAGACTGCAATGCATTCATTTTAGGAGACTTCAACACACCACTCACCCCACAGGATAGATCCACCAGGCAGAAAATAAGTAAGGACACGGAGGCACTGAACAACACAGTAGAACAGATGGACCTAATAGACATCTATAGAACTCTACATCCAAAAGCAACAGGATGTACATTCTTCTCAAATGCACATGGAACATTCTCCAGGATAGACCACATACTAGCCCACAAAAAGAGCCTCAGTAAAGTCCAAAATATTGGAATTCTACCAAACAACTTTTCAGACCACAAAGGTATAAAACTAGAAATAAATTCTACAAAGAAAACAAAAAGGCTCACAAACACATGGAGGCTTAACAACATGCTCCTAAATAATCAATGGATCAATGAACAAATTAAAATAGAGATCAAGGAATATATGGAAACAAATGACAACAACAACACAAAGCCCCATCTTCTGTGGGACGCAGCAAAAGCAGTCATAAGAGGAAAGTATATAGCGATCCAGGCACACTTGAAGAAGGAAGAACAATCCCAAATGAATAGTCTAACATCGCAATTACCAAAACTGGAAAAAGAAGAACAAATGAGGCCTAAAGTCAGCAGAAGGAGGGACATAATAAAGATCAGAGAAGAAATAAACAAAATTGAGAAGAATAAGACAATAGCAAAAATCAATGAAACCAAGAGCTGGTTCTTTGACAAAATAAGCAAAATAGATAAGCCTCTAGCCAAACTTATTAAGAGAAAAAGAGAATCAACACAAATCAACAGAATCAGAAATGAGAATGGGAAAATCATGACAGACTCCACAGAAATACAAAGAATTATTAAAAACTACTATGAAAACCTATATGCCAACAAGCTGGAAAACCTAGAAGAAATGGACAACTTCCTAGAAAAATACAACCTTCCAAGACTCACCAAGGAAGAAACACAAAAGTTAAACAAACCAATTAAGAGCAAAGAAATTGAAACGGTAATCAAAAAACTACCCATGAACAAAATCCCTGGGCCGGACGGATTTACCTCGGAATTTTATCAGACATACAGGGAAGACATAATACCCATTCTCCTTAAAGTTTTCCAAAAAATAGAAGAGGAGGGAATACTCCCAAACTCATTCTATGAAGCCAACATCACCCTAATACCAAAACCAGGCAAAGACCCCACCAAAAAAGAAAACTACAGACCAATATCCCTGATGAATGTAGATGCAAAAATACTCAATAAAATATTAGCAAACCAAATTCAAAAATATATCAAAAGGATCATACACCATGACCAAGTGGGATTCATCCCAGGGATACAAGGATGGTACAACATTCAAAAGTCCATTAACATCATCCACCACATCAACAAAAAGAAAGACAAAAACTACATAATCATCTTCATAGATGCTAAAAACGCATTTGACAAAATTCAACATCGATTCATGATAAAAACTCTCAGAAAAATGGGTATAGAGGGCAAGTACCTCAACATAATAAAGGCCATATATGATAAACGCACAGACAACATTATACTGAACAGTGAGAAGCTGAAAGCTTTTCCTCTGAGATCGGGAACAAGACAGGGATGCCCACTCTCCCCACTGTTATTTTACATAGTACTGGAGGTCCTAGCCATGACAATCAGACAAAACAAAGAAATACAAGGAATCCAGATTGGTAAAGAAGAAGTTAAACTGTCACTATTTGCAGATGACATGATATTGTACATAAAAAACCCTAAAGACTCCACTACAAAACTACTAGAACTGATATCGGAATACAGCAAAGTTGCAGGATACAAAATTAACACACAGAAATCTGTGGCTTTCCTATATACTAACCATGAACCAACAGAAAGAGAAATCAGGAAAACAATTCCATTCACAATTGCATCAAAAAGAATTAAATACCTAGGAATAAACCTAACCAAAGAAGTGAAAGACCTATACCCTGAAAACTACAACTCACTCTTAAGAGAAATTAAACAGGACACTAACAAATGGAAACTCATCCCATGATCGTGGCTAGGAAGAATTAATATTGTCAAAATGGCCATCCTGCCCAAAGCAATATACACATTTGATGCAATCCCTGCCAAATTACCAGCAACGTTCTTCAACGAACTGGAACAAATAATTCAAAAATGCATATGGAAACACCAAAGACCCCAAATAGCCAAAGCAATCCTGAGAAAGAAGAATAAAGTAGGAGGGATCTCACTCCCCAACTTCAAGCTCTACAACAAAGCCATAGTAATCAAGACAATTTGGTACTGGCACAAGAACAGAGCCACAGACCAGTGGAACAGATTAGAGAATCCAGACATTAATGCAAACATATATGGTCAATTAATATTTGATAAAGGAGCCATGGGCATACAATGGCGATATGACAGTCTCTTCAACAGATGGTGCTGGCAAAACTGGACAGCTACATGTAAGAGAATAAAACTGGACCATTGTCTAACCCCATACACAAAAGTAAATTCAAAATGGATCAAAGACCTGAATGTAAGTCATGAAACCATAAAACTCTTAGAAAAAAACATAGGCAAAAACCTCTTAGACATAAACATGAGTGACCTCTTCTTGAACAGATCTCCCTGGGCAAGGAAAACAACAGCAAAAATGAACAAGTGGGACTATATTAAGCTGAAAAGCTTCTGTACAGCAAAAGACACCATCAATACAACAAAAAGGAACCCTACAGTATGGGAGAATATATTTGTAAATGACAGATCTGATAAAGGCTTGACGTCCAAAATATATAAAGAGCTCACCCACCTCAACAAACAAAAAACAAATAATCCAATTAAAAAATGGGCAGAGGAACTGAACTGACAGTTCTCCAAAAAAGAAATACAGATGGCCAACAGACACATGAAAAGATGCTCCACCTAGCTAATTATCAGGGAAATGCAAATTAAAACCACAATGAGGTATCACCTCACACCAGTAAGGATGGCTGCCATCCAAAAGACAAACAACAACAAATGTTGGCGAGGTTGTGGAGATAGGGGAACCCTCCTACACTGCTGGTGGGAATGTAAATTAGTTCAATCACTGTGGAAAGCAGTGTGGAGGTTCATCAAAATGCTCAAAATAGACTTACCATTTGACCCAGGAATTCCACTCCTAGGAATTTACCCTAAGAACACAGCACTCAAGTTTGAAAAAGACAGATGCACCCCTATGTTTATTGCACCACTATTTACAATAGCCAAGAATTGGAAGCAACCTAAATGTCCATCAGTAGATGAATGGATAAAGAAGATGTGGTACATATACACAATGGAATATTACTCAGCCATAAGAAGAAAACAAATCCTACCATTTGCAACAACATGGATGGAGCTAGAGGGTATTATGCTCAGTGAAATAAGCCAAGCGGAGAAAGAGAAATACCAAATGATTTCACTCATCTGTGGAGTATAAGAACAAAGGAAAAACTGAAGGAACAAAACAGCAGCAGAATCACAGAACCCAAGAATGGACTAACAGCTTTTCTTCTTCCTTCCTAATTACAATCCTTAAGTAGAATTCGTGCCTCATAATGAAATTACCGAGTATCATAATTCTTCCAAGTGGTAAAGATACCTCAAGACAAATGCTGGGCATAAAAGCTACAGGGCATAAATCTTCAAAGAAGTAAATCGCTAACCTTTTCCAACAATATTGCTTCTCTCTCACTTACCAAGTTTGCATTTCCCTGTATGGCCCCGGAAGATGACTGGTTAGCCAGAGACGGGTAAGATTCCTCAAGGGAGGAACAACCTAAGACAGGCACAGTCGCAGGGGGGCCATCAGGTGAGAAATTGGGGATCAGCAGAGGTGAGGCTTAGAACCTCATCCCCCCTGTTTTGAGAGAAATCTTCTGCATCCTGGATGTTTTGTTGCCCTTGTCTAGCTTGAATTAATACTTAGTCTATAGGCACACACCTGATCATCTACATTTGCCCTCTTACAGCACTAAACTATGTTTTCTACCTTTATCTTGCATCTACCTACCACTTCAGCATTTTATTAAAAATAATAATAATAATAATAATAATAATAAGGGAGAAATGTGGGATTCACATATAAATCAAGTATAAAAATCAAATGAATATTCATATTTGACCTGATTGTTTATAGTTTATAATGCGTGATCAAAACCAAAAGTTTCTGTGATGACTGCCCTTGCACTGTTCACCATGTAGGAACTTATTCACTATGTAAGAATTTTTTCACCATGTAAGAACTTGTTCGTTATGCTTCAGAAGATTGGAGACTGTTGAGACTTAGGCTTGGGGTTGATTAATGATTGTGCATTGAGTCCCCTATACAGAATTTTTATTGTTGTTAACAACCATTTGATCAATAAATATGAGAGATGCCCTCTCAAAAAAAAAATCTAAATTCCAATATAAAAATATATATATATGCAAGGTGCATTTGTGGCACGTTTGAAATTTCAAGTACAATTTATTTTTTATTCACTCTGGTCAGATCTATAATGCATATGATATTTAGACTATGAGCAATATAAAAACCTTCATATAAAATTGTTTTTTAATAGAATTATCCAATTAGGCTAAAATATTTTAAGATATAGTAATTCATTGAAGTATAAAGAGATGGGTTGGTATGTAAATATATTCAAATATAATTACTTATTAACTCATTCCTTGACTACTTTTTTGGGGTATGTCCTATATATTTCAGGCCCTGTATTAGAGACTGAAGAGTATAAAGATTAATAAGACAGGGTCCTGCCCATGAACTACTTACTGTCTAGTGGAAGAGACAAACTACCCAAACTAACCAATGTGATTAAAGCAATTCTGAGCACAGCGGGGACTCAGTGCAGGGACAGAATGGGTAGTTCTACTTAAGGCTCAAGAAAATCTTAGACAAATTGTTCCTTCAGACTATGTCTTATGCTCATGATATTTTGAATTTTGTATTCTTGCTGAATAAAAATTATATGAGTAAATAAGGGATGTGTATTATTATATACTTTGTAGAGCGATTTATTTTATTCACTCTCCAAAATAAATATATGAGGTACATAAATCAGAGATTGGCATCGTATTTTACAGATGAGGACATTAAGACTGAGGAATTCAGTATGCTTATTCAAGAAGTTGCCTCTTTGGATGGATGAAGTAATTTTATTGTGGTAATCATTTCACAATGTATATATGTGTAGCAATTCATCATGTTGGACACTTTAAACTTACAGAATTTATATGTCAGTTATATTTCAATGAAACTGGGGAAATAAAAAGAAAAAAATGATGTTACCTCTAATTTCACTTCTCTCTATAGGAGTGGTTATAGGAACAGAGAGAGAGGAAATGTTTCCTGATATGAGAGTCTGATTAAATGACATTCATTATTGACTCATATGTTCATTCATTAATTTGTTTACTCATAATTTCCTTCTTATTCATTCATTAGTATTTTTTCATCCATTCTTTCACTTACTCTTTCTTGTTGCTTTAGCATCATCAGACACTTTCTGAATGGAGAAGGTCAGGTGTGGAGGCACAGTGGCCGACATGATTGCTGCTTAGGGAGCTCAGATTCCACGAGGGGAAAGCAGATAGGTAGGAAAGAGTGAGAGAAAGGTCTCAGGAGAGAGAAATGCAAAGGACTGTTGAGTTTACTGGAGGTTGGCAGAGTTTAGTGCCTACATATTTCATGGTCTCCCATGTGAAAAGAGCATAGTAGGGATCCTAAGGAACATACTAGGAACATACTAGAACAAGTCTAATTCTGACTACTTAAATACTGTAGCTGTTGTATTAGGGCTCATCAGAGAAACAGAACCAATAGGATATATGTGTAAAGCGATTTATTATAAGGAATTGGTTCTCACAATTATGGGGGCTGAGCAGTCCAGACCCCGGAGAGCTGATGATACAGTTCTAGTCCAAGGGTTCAGACCTGAGAACTACGAGACACCCTGGTGTAAGTTTCAGTTCAAGTCTGAGACCAAAGGCAGGAGAAGACTAATGTCCCAGCTCAAAAACAGTCAGACAGAGAGATTTATTTCTTATATACTCAGCCTTTTAATCTATTAAGGCATTCATTGGATTATGGATGAGGCCCGTCCACACTGTGGGGAGCAATATACTTTACTCAGTTTACCAATTCAAATCTCATCCAGAACTACCCGCACAGACACACCCAGAAATAATGTTAAACCAAATATCTAGATGCCTTGGGGCCCAGGCAGGCTGACACATAAAATTAACATTACAGCTGTCAAACTCCAAACCTTAACTTGTCAAACAGCATGATGAAAAGGGCTCTGGCTCTTGATGGTATCAGAAACCAGTCACCCAACCTAAACTTGCATACTGGTAGTGATGTGACACCCAGCCCATAATTACCCCCTCTGTGCCTCTGTCTTTTTCAGAATTATACAGGTCCATAACCAGATATCTTAACCATGTCACCATGTTTCCTGAAGTTACCTTCCTGTTCCTCCAGAAAATAACCCCACTCTGTGGTGATGGTTGACATTCTCTGAATTATTCTTGCAAAGAAGCCACTTTTCTGTCTCTAGAGGATATTGACAGAGCTGATTTCTGGATTAGACTCAAAATGGTCCTGGCAGGTGCTGGCCCAGTACAGTAGATGAAGTGATTCATCATTGATGCTCTAACTTAAAGTGCAAGACTGACATCCTCCTCTGGTGCCTGGATGACTACACCCCCGATTCCAAGTCCTCTCGGGCTTCTAGATTCAGGACTTAACCTTAGCATCTTGGGAAGCCTGCGGCATGGCTCCTTTGTTTTAATGGAATAGATGGTAGGGTTGAGTATGGGAGGCACAAAGAGATAGTATGGATATACAAATCCACATCCATATACAGAGAGAGAATCAGAGACAGGGAGAGAGAAAAAGAACTTGGACTTGGAACAGGTCCTGCTCATAGGAAGCATTATTGAAGTACTGTCATTACTATAATTTAAAAGCATGTTTAGGTGGGAAATTAAATGTACCTTGTGCTTCCTTTGACAAAATCATGGCATATATTAATATTAAACTTAAATATGTATTTTTAAACCACATATCACACAATAGATTATGGTACAAACAAAAGTAAATCACAAAGCTTAAGAAAAATTAAGAGAGAGAAATTCCAACATTGAAAGCATCTTATTTTTCCTCTGAGTTGTTAAAGAATAGCATTCTTTCATTCCGTAACAGACTGTTGTTTTTCCTCTCACAAACTTCCGCAGGCATAGGGAATGAGAAAGGCTGCCATAAACGAGCCCACATGGGATAATTTCATTTACTGACTTAGAGCAAGCCACTTTATTAATTCAGTCACCAAATATCTACCTAGCTTGCTTTCCTGATCTTACATGTATTTTAAGAATAATATGTGACTTTAGGCAGAGTATTTGGGTAGCATTTGAAAGTTCTGAAATTAATACCCTGTTAGGCTCTGCCAATGGGGAGCATTAGATGTAGACGGGAAAGCTGGAGGGAAGGTTCAGGGATTTGCTTTCCTGGCAGCTCTCTGTTCCTGTCATTGTCACCCAAGCAACTGTCCTCTCCTTGGCAACAGCAGTTAATTCTAATAAAAGCAACTGGCTCCAGTTTGTAGTGTATTTTTTCCCCCACTCTTTCCTCAAAACAGCCTTATGTTCCTCAAATATACCAACATCAGCTCTCTTTGCCCATCCTTAAAGTCTGGGTCCCACCTCTGGGAGCACTCTCTTGGGAGCTTTGGATAACCAGAATTTTAGGACAGAAGCTGATTCCAGCAGTTACTGCCTCTCCATTATGGCACGATTCAAACACCTTCCACTCTCAGCTAAGTTACTCACATAAAGCAAGGCTTCTCAGAGCTTAGTTTTATACAAAATTAAATTCAGTAGAACTGAAGGCATTTTGTCTCATTCCACCAATATTGATTTTTTAAATATATAAACTAACTGGAGAAAAAAACAAGAAAATAAGGACGGTCTTTTCAAATAAATAGGTTTCTGCTTAGTAATTTATAAAATTATAGTTTTTTTAACGTTGCTTGAATTAATGTGTACTTAAAACATTGCAATTAGAGAACATTTTAATACCTGGAGCCAATTGATTAAAGAAAAGAAAATAATTCCAATGTGTATACATATTTTTATTGCAAACAATGATGAAAGAATGACTATCACAAGATTTTTAAGCATAAAAATTATTATGTAGGATTGGACCAACTTCAAAGAGACAAAGCAATAATGCTAAGTTTATGACAGCTATGGAGATCTTGTTCGTGTATTTTTAATGGATAATGGGGGAAAGAAAATTTCTAGGATACTTGGATTCCAAAGAATACACTTAAAAAACTCATGTGGCATTTTAATTTAAAAATGTCAATGCTCACGATATACTGAACATTATATACTTTCTACTATATAAATATTAAATAACAATTTTTAGATGTCAACTTAACATTTTTGAGGGGGCATATACTATTGCAAATTTCTTTTAGAAAGTAGCCAGGCAAAAATTCTCGAGGAACATTGGTTTGTATTAATAGGAGGGGAAAAGGTGTGGACAAGGGAAAAGACTGCAGTATTCCGAAGGCTTTAATGGAAGGCATCCTTGGTGCAACAGCCTGACGGATGGCTGATGTCAGGGTAGAGTGATCTGCCTGCAGAACTGACGTTCTCTGCCAGGACCAGCTTTGTGGGTGTGAAACCCGGGAGGTAGCATAAGGCCCATGCTCAGAAAAAGGGTCCCATGTTTGTTTCAGTGTTTGGGTGCCATGTTCTTGAAGTTCTTAATTTATTTTTGAACTTATGAAGGCTAATGGGACAATGGAGCATGGGCATGTCCTCAGCCATTTCTTGCCACTGTATTTTCCTGTAACAGTAATGATGCTGTATGCACACAGAATGCCATAGGCCACAATGTAAGGAAGTTCAGTGATACACAGAATTACAGAGAAAAGCAGAGGGAAAAAAAGAGAGAAAGTAAATGGGAAGAGAAAAATTACTAGATTTTATTTCCACTTTGCTTAAAAACTCCTTGTGGAAAATTTCCCTTCCTCATCCTTTTCAGCCCCTCCTTCCTCCTTCCCTGCGAATGAGCAGCATGGATCAAATCCCCTGGGCAGGCCCCTCCCTCCCGAGTTTCACACCTGAGTGTCACAGAGAGTCAATAAATAACCTCACTCAGCAAGTCCCTTGACTGAAGGAAGCAGGAAACCACAACTAAACTGAAACACTCTCTCAGCTCCCAGAACTGAAGACAGATCAGACATTTCAATCCATATTACATGCTCCGACCCCATTGTCCTCCAGATCACACCCATGCGATCTGCATAAAAACACAGCTCTCACATCCCTGGACAAACCACTGCAGCCAGGCACCCATCACCTGCACGAGCTGTGGCTCCACATGCTCTCCCACGTAGCCCACGCTCCCACCCGAAGCGCTTGGCGCAGAGCTCCACCTGTGAGCACATGCCACTCACACAGGTATGTTTTGGAAATGAGATTCCCCCAAAAAATATGCTCAGAGGAAGAACTCAAGAGTTCAGTTGTTAAAGTCTAAGTCTTTTAAGGGAGACCTCAAAACTTAGCCATCATAATGCTGAGTGGAACAAATGGAAGAATACCCCATTCTGCCCAGAGTGGTCCTCCAGCTCAGTGTCCTTTTCCCATTGTTTTCCTTGGCGGGCAGCCTCGCTTGTGCCTAATCTTTCTCTTACATCCACAGATGCTCATAAAGTAGCAGCTTCTTTATACAGTAATCATTTGAAATCTTCCTCCGCAAGCAAGAAAAGGCTGGGGAATGGGAAGAGAAGGTGATAGTGACTCCAGGTCTCCACTCTCCATCACCCAGGTTTCTTTCCTTTAGGGGCTGGGGCCGTCAGTCAAAGTCCCCAGGTGAGTAAGAGGGGCTCTCATTTTTATCTGTCTCTTTGGAGTCCAGATATTAAGTAAAGTGGTTGCAGCTTTAGATACACTGATATTAGAGAGCCTCTCAAGAAAAAGGTAGGAATTGCAGTGTTTGCCATATAAATGAACAGACAACTCAGTGAAGTAAAAGCATCAGACTTTGAATCAGGAGGCTCGTGACCTAATTCAGTTTTGACAGCAACAACCTGCTTTTGTGATCTGGACTTCAGCAGTTCACTGAACTTGGACTTCTCCTTGGTAAAATAGAGGTAAAATAATTATGATTCTCTCTCAGCCCAATATGTGGCTATGGGAAAAAGCTTGTAAAAATGGGTAGGACATAATCTTTGGTGTCTAAACCTTTTAACCCCATATGATTTACTCTTTGTTCCCCACAAAAACCATGTGAGATAAGTAAACCAGTGTCACCTTTTCCAGTTTATAAAAGAGAAAATTCAGTCTCAGAAAAGTTGTGGGACTTAGCCAATGCTAAAGAGTGAATAAGTAGAAAAGTGGGGACTAGGATTCTGGAGTCACTGTTTTTTATAAATAGAGACTGTCCAAAGAAGGGAAAGATTTTCTCAAGGACATTCAACATTCTTATGTCGGTTAAAAGTCTAAAGATCCAGACATCCTACAAAGGATTCCTTGAGGCATACGAGTTCACTGATGAATGATGTATATAGTACTAGCTCTCTGTAACAAAAAGTAATTTGCTCTCTTTTCCACGGTCTACTGTTCACGAACTCCCAGACACACCACTTACTCCCTCAGCCTGCCTCTGTCAGTACTTGGCCCCCTGGTCCGGCCACTACACCCACCCGTTACATTGGTGGGCGGGCAGGACTTGAGTGGCTTTGCCAGGGTGAGGGGCCCTCTCTTCCCCAGCTAGCATGTCTGATGCATCTCTTGCTTTCCTTCATGTGTGTGCTCAGATCACTGTGGATAACCAATTATGACAAATTTCAGTGTGTTCAGGTCACCTAGCCTCTTTATAGGCTCTTCAGATGACTTAAAAATAAGCCATTTGGTGTGTATCTGGGATGAAATGTTACAAACACAGATTAAATAAATAACACATCACAGCATTAGATCAAGAGGTCAATGGTATGTTACTAAGAGTTATAAGAATTGAATATTTTAGTAAATATTGATTAGATTTTGAAGTACAAACACACCCATGTTGTGTGGAGGTTGCAGTTCTATGACATAGTCTCAGCCCAAAAGGATTTGGCAAAGTAGTGGATTAGAGAGGAATGGCTTCTGGGAGGCAGAGATACTTGCCCTGATATTTACAAACTAGAAAGGGAGAAAATAAAGAAAAAACGTTTCCTTGAGCATATGGAATAGCATAAATTTTTTTTAAAAAGAGGCAAGAAAATTCCCTAGATGTATGTGGGAGAAAAGTCTGGAGGGATTAAACTGGGCAAATCCTTAAATTCTTAGCTTGAAGAATTCTTAGAGTATAAATATTTAGTATAGAAAATGTCAATGGAAAAAATTGATTATATGTGATAGAGTCTTTTAAGATTCTTGAACAAGTTGGTAACCACAAATATTTTTCTCAGCTTAAAAAGATTATTTCACAGAATGGCCAACACCTTATGTGAATGAACCAGACACCTGGTGTTACAGGGCAGGCGTACCATCACCCCTTGGTAGAGCCCTTTATTTGCCAAGCAGAATGTCAGCTTCCAACATCAGTGATGACAGTCTCCCAGCCACTCTGTACCTCATGGGGATCCCAGGGCTGGAGTGGGCCCACATCTGGATTGCCATCCCCTTTTGTGCCTTGTACGTGGTGGCGCTGGCTGGGAATGCTGCCCTCATTCTGGTCATTGTGACAGACAGCACCCTTCATGCACCCATGTACCTCTTCCTTTGCCTTCTCTCATTCACTGACCTGGCCCTCAGCTCCACTACTGTGCCCAAGACCTTGGCCATTTTGTGGCTTCATGCTGGTGAGATTTCCTTTGCGGGATGCCTAGCTCAGATGTTTTGTGTCCATTCTATCTATGCTCTGGAGTCCTCGGTTCTTCTTGCCATGGCCTTTGATCGGTATGTGGCTATCTGCAACCCACTGAGATATACCACCATCCTCAACCACACCGTCATAGGCAGAATTGGCCTTGTGGGGGTATTCCGTAGCATAGCTGTTGTCTCACCCTTCATCTTCTTGCTGAGGCGACTGCCCTACTGTGGCCACCGTGTCCTGGCACATACATACTGTGAGCATATGGGCATTGCTCGACTCGCCTGTGCCAGCATCACTGTCAATATTGTCTATGGGCTGACGGTGGCCCTGCTGGCCATGGGTCTGGATTCCATTCTCATTACTATCTCCTATGGCTTTATCCTCCATGCCGTCTTTCGTCTTCCGTCCCGTGATGCCCAGCACAAGGCTCTGAGTACCTGCAGCTCGCATCTTGGGGTCATCCTGGTCTTCTACATCCCTGCCTTCTTCTCCTTCCTCACCCACCGTTTTGGCCAGCACCAAGTCCCCCAGCATGTACACATCTTTCTGGCTAATCTCTACGTGCTGGTGCCTCCTGTGCTCAACCCGATCATCTATGGGGCCAGGACCAAGGAGATTCAGAGTCGATTTCTAAGACTGCTTCACTTGGGGAAAATGTCGATATGAATTCTGAGCAGAGGTTGGAGAACAGAAAAGTAAGTGGGTATGGTATCTGTGCAGATGCATTTACATGGATGGAGATCTCTGATATGAGTGGAATGTGTTTGCCTGGGAGGAAGCAAGGTTAGATGAATCTGAGATGTCAGGAGTTAACACTGAGCATGCCATATTCCTGCGGCAACTTCAGCAGCCCTGAGTGTCCCAGAAAGATGATAATATTTTTGTTTTTGGGAAACATTTTCAATTAGCAATAACCACATCTTGGGTAAACCTCATTAGCTACAGTACTGCTATAGCACAAAGCTCCTAGTATTTTTGCTTTTGCCTCAAAAGTATCTTACAACTTATGAAAGATCAGGTCAGTTCCTGTTCTTGAAAGGAGTCTGGGTTTCATAGTGAAGGTATTCTCCTGGGAGTCCAAGTAGAAAAAAAAGGAATGTTTGAAGTAAATTTAATCTGAATTTCAGTACTTTGGGTAGTGTTTAAGAACAGAAGGTGTAAAATCAGAGTAACTGGGTTTGAATCCTGGCTTCCCTACTTACGAGTTTTATGGCCTTGAACAAGTTGTTAAATCTTTCTATGCCTCCGTTTGGCTGACTGTTAAATGGAGGATAATGTTAATATCTCTCAATGTTGTGGGGAGGACTAAATGAATTAATGATTGTAGAAAACCTGAGACAGTGCCTAACATGTAAAACAATAAATAAATAGGAGAAAGTCCTGTAACCTCTCTAAACATTATTAGCCAAGTTATAACTTACTTAAGACTGTTTTATATGATTTCACTTCAGGGGGTTATTGTGCTATCTATGTATATAACAACTCTAAAATATTTGCCTAGTGCTTGGGATATGAGTAGTGCTTATTAGAACTGTTTTCTCCCATTCCTCCTCTGGTCTCCCATGTTGAGGATCCTTTCCTTTTAGCCATAAAATTATCCCTTATCAAGGACTCAGGGGAGCCTTCTCAGACTCCATGTGCCTTGTTTAATAGCCCTTCATTTCCTTAGCAACCCCAGTTCTAAAATATATAAAAAATGCACAGATACTCCTCCAAACAGTTAGGAAATACAGTTGTTATTATCTGCATTTTAAATTAAGTTCCTCTGATTCAGAAGGGCTAATAGTCCTAATTTTGCATTTAAATGGACAATACCTCATACACTACCCAGGATTTTATTTTATAATGGAAAGAAATTTGAGATCTGGATCTAGATAACCCTGGGATTCAATCTTGGCTTCCTTATTTACTAATAGCTGCATAAATTACGATATCCCGCTGAACTACCCCCAACCTTAGTTTTATCCATATTCCTGTGACAAAGGGGTTATCACAGTATGTGACATAAATCACTCAATAAAAATATGTGCTAATAGCATTTAGCTAACAATCCTTAATATATAAAAGTCTGCTATGTTTTATTGTATTTGCATCATCTAAAATAATCTGTAGTGTTTATTTACTTCTTGATTGATTCACTCATAGCATTCTAACACTTCATCACAGCAGGCATCTCGTCTGTGCCTTACAAATAATAAGCACTCAATAAATATTATGGAACAAATGTTGTGGACTCTACTGGTATGAATCACATTCTTTGTTGAATTAAAAAATGCATGATGTCTTCGTTGAGAAGAACAATGGCAGTGAATGCCGAGGGTCTGTCATAGTGTGTGACACCCTGTAGATATTCAGCAATTTAATTGTTGTTTATTTATTTTACACTGGGCTCTTCAGATGAGGGCACAACCCTAAGGATCAAGATAGAGGGAATGGAGAGTTTTTTAACTCAGGAAAATAACTACGAAACAAGTATCACAAAGTCCGTGGTTAAGACAAGAGAAGTGCCAGTTCTGGCCACTGGGTCTGGATCTGAATTTTTAGTCCCTGGTTTCCCCAAAGCATCTCTCCCAAAATGCTCCCCCACACCCCTCATCAGCTTTTCTCTTGTTACATGGTTACATATAGCCACTGGTCCTTGGGGCATCTTCATCTGCTTACATGGTGGGTCGCTTCGTTGATGGATCAGCACTTTACAGAAGAGAATGGAGTGGCTTGAGAGCACTGGTGACTTTCACTAGGGCATAGGGAAAGCAGGATTTAGAGTAAGAACAGGGGCCAGGGGAAAGATGTTGAGCTGTATTTGGACTTGCTGAGCCAGAGGTTCCTCAAGGACACCCAAAGGGAAGGCTGGTAGGCAGTGAAAAAGTGCAAATAGACTCAAAGATTTAGGAACCGTAAACATAGAAGTATGAGCCATAACCAAGGAAATGGCCAGACTCTTTGAAAGTTGAATAAAGAAGCATCAATGTAACATACTCTCAGGAAGCACTACTCTATAATAGATAAGAAAATAGATTAAATGAAGCGGCTTAAAGAAAGGTCAGTATATAAAATTCTGTAGAATGGGAAGACGAGGAATGAGAAGCAGTTTTGAGAAGCTGCACTATACCAGGGATGAGTGTCTGATTGCAGAGGATGGTGAAACATGGGCCCTGGAAGAGGAGATGCTTTCAAGAAATTCAGAGACAAAAGAAAAGATAAAATTTAGTAGTTGAGAAGGCAGCAGATTCAAGCATCTTGCCGCATAAAGGGAAGCAGCCTGCATAGGAAGACAGGGTGGAGCTCAGAAGTAGTGGAAGTTGATTATGATAATAACAGGATCCTGGCATAGGCAGTTACCAAAGGAAAAGCCCTAGCTGAAAGGGAAATTAAACATCTTTTCAACAGTATCAGGAGAACATGGTGAAAGAGTGGGTCGTCTCCAGAGGTTATAAAACCATGGCTTCTTGAGGGAGCAAAAGCCAGGATCCCTTCAGAGTCTCTGCATTTGGAATAGAGCTGGCTGTGATGATGATGGTAATGTTGGTGGGGACTGGTTTACTGATTGAGCAGGAGAAAGATATTGATAAAACTCAGGATTTCCCCACCTAGTGTCCAGATTTGGAGAATGCTCTGAGATATGGGAAGAGGGGAAGCCCAGACCCAAGACCATATAACATGATCAATCCCTCCCGGAAACTATATTTTCTTTGCCCACCTACCCCCAAGTTGACATAACACATGAGATCCAAGCAATCTTTTTAATGTAGAACAGGCTTGAGTAGTGAGGGAACTCCTGTTCAAGTGTGCATATGATCTGATTAGGAGGAAACTGCAAAAAAACTACTTCCCTTCCTCTTCCCTTCCGTTTTCCTTTTCCTTTTCTGCATGAGGTGGAGCCTTGTGGGCATCAGCTGGGGAGACCTAGGCCTCCTGTAGCAGGCTCTCAATGGCAGCATGAATGTCTCCACCTGTGTCCATGAGGACCTGCAGATTGGCCTCAAGATTAGCAAAACCCATGGCCTTCAGATGCTCCAGTTCTTGCTGGTAGAGGCCTTCAATGAGGGGGGATGAGAATGGTGCAGGTTGGATGAACTGGGAGCAGCCATTGGCCAGTGCATGGAGGAGCTGAAGAACAGCCCAGGTGGATTCCACTGGGTCTGTTCTGTGACCCTGTCCTCCACCCCTAGTTTCAGGGGTTCCTCTATCCCCATGTGGTCTACCTGGGCCCCATAAATAAGATCTCAGCCCAGGCACCTCCCTAGACAGTGTGTGCAGTCCCTTTTCTATCTGGATCAATGCCTGCAGTGCCCGTGGGTTGGTGAGGATGGGAAGTAGTGGCATATGGTATTGCCGGGGGCTGCCAGTTGCAAGCTGGTACAGCAGAGCTGGATTCTGCTGCAAGACATGCAAGGCTCTATGCAAGGCAGAGGGGGAGGGTCTCTGCTGACTGGTTAGAGTGGCTTTCCCTGTGGGCTCCTGGCTTTCCTGGGAGGGAAGATCCTGGCCTGGGGATAAGTCTGGCACACTGGTCCTACACCCTGAATTGGCCCAATTTGGGGCTGTGCCCTTGGCCTGGGCAGCACCTCCTGCACTGACCTCCTGTGCCAGTGGCCTGGTAGATACAGAGGCTGTAGAGATGGTGGTGTCAGTACTGCTGTGAGCATTGGCCTCCCTGCTCCAAGGTTCTGAACCTGGATTATGGCGTTTGGAGGCAACCAGTGGGGCCAGAGTGTAGAGCATGAGCTGCTGGATATCAAAGCAGACTGGACGCATAGCATTGTTACCACCTGGCACTGCCTTCAAGAGCTCGAGCCCGTGCTTGTCTGCCTGCAGGGGTTCCTGTTGCCGGGCTGGGTTCTGCAAGATTTCTCGAGGCTTAAGAGCTGGCTCAGGTTTCTTTCCTGGCCTTGAGGATTCAGAAACATGGCTAGCATTGGCTGTTTTCTCACTTGATAGGCCTTGAGCCATATCCAAGGACTGCACCACAGACTCAGGCACATCCATCAGTAGCTGAGCCAGCTGGCCAAGGAAGTCAGCCAGCTTAGATGAACTCTGGGCTAGCTGGCCCATTCTGGCTAGCATGCCAGCAGTCTCTGACGTGGAGGGTTCAGAACGATGGGTGCAATGGCCTGCAGGGCTTGGCAGGGTTCCTTTCAGATGGGTTCTCACCAGCAAGTGGACCGTAGTGCCATCAAGAATGCCACGCTGGCTTAGTTTGTCTTGATCCCGGAGGATCTTTCCAGTGTAGATCAGTACCAGTCGGTCAGCGTCACAGTTAAGGCGTTTGGAGATTTCTTTCTTAAAGTGGTGGACACTGCTATTTTCTGCCAGCATAAATTCGTGGCAGTCCCGTGGGGTCTCGACAGACACTCTAATGATGTGTGATGATAGCTCTCGGCCAGATACCAGCTGGCTGTCGCCTGCTTCTTCCCTAGCCCTTGCCATATTCCAAAAGAGGAATGTAGGGCCAGCTGAAGACCTGTAGAAGCCTAGATGTGACACTGAGCACACCTGGGCACAGGGCCCAGTGGGTCCAGTGATGTCCTCTTATCTACATCCTGCAGATGCCACTCCCAGTACAGCTGTGCAGCCACCGGTCCTCCATAGGGGCATCAGCAGCCCTTCTCCAGGCCAGCCTTAGGAGATATGGTGTCAGCAATGAGGTCACAGTTGAGAGGGACCTGAATGGGGGAAGGGCAGAGATCTCTACCACCTGTCTGAAGCTGGCTATCTACGATTTGATTTAAACAGTATAGAAAAAAAATTAAAATGTTCCTGTCTAGAAACATGTTTTGCACTAGCCTATTTGACTGTTGAAAATCATACCACTTAAGTTTGATAAATGACTGCTGCTGAGTACAAAAGGCTCTGTTTGAAGAACTGGCTTAGGAAATGATGATTCTAGTCACCTGTCTTCCACTAGATTACATAACCAGCCATGACCCAGTCAAGGCCACAAGTTACCTTGTCTATATTGCCAGTGCCTGAATGCCTCCTGCCCAGACCAGCTGATGGCCTTTCCCAGCCCAGGTATATGCTGTGCATCGGTGAGGGAGTCTTGTCCACATGTCCACTGAATTCTTCAGCACAAATCTCCTGGTTTATCCTTCCTGAGAAGCTGACCTCATTTGAAAGTTTCACATTGTACAAATATTTTATAATTTTAAAATACAATAAAATGATTTATTTTTTATTTAATCCACTCATAATTTCCTATTTAGAAAAAAAGGGAAATGGACTCTCTAGAGTAAAATAGCTCTGGTTTAAATCCCACCACCACCACTTCATAACCTTCACAAGTCATCTACCCTTTTAAGCCTTGCTTTTATCATCTATGAAATGATCATTTTTCGCAGATCTGTTTTGATGTTTCAAGACGATAGTTCATATAAAGTATTGTACTCCAAGGTACCTGGCAGAAAGCAAACATTTGTTAAATATTGAATATGCTATCAAATACTATAGTCCCTGCCAATCTTTGGCACACCCTGTGGTCAGACCTGGTGTGTCTGTCAAGGTTGACCAAATGCCAAGGAACATACTCCGCAACAGGTGATGGAGCCAACTCCAAATAGACTGGCTGGCAGGGGAAAAATGGTGTCCAGGAAGTCTGCTTTCAGACCAAGCACTCCAACCAGATTCAGTGAAACACTGACTTGAAGCATTTGATTTGAAGTTTATAACATTAAGATCTAATGTCCTGAGAACATACTGCATTCCCATATTTCTTCACAGAGATTTCCCATCCTAATGAGAGTTTCATTAGACATCCAACTGTGTGAAAGGTTCAGTATTATATTCAGTTTCAGTGTTTCTTTTCAGCAATTTCAGAAAAATCTAACAATAGCTTAATTGTTTTAGCCTGGAACTGTCACCTGGGTTAAGAGGGCTTCTGGACGACTATGCTGCCTGATGCATGGGCTGCTCTTGGAACTCCTGTTGCATGAGGAGTGTCTGATTCTGCCATGCTAGTGAGCTCTGTGTTCCTTTCTGTATCCTCTGTGTAAATTTGAGCCAAATGTGGCTTGTGATAATCTTATAAGTTTGTTGAATTAAACCCAAGAGACTCCCTAATGAGAGTGGCAGAGGCTACTTCCTTATCATCTTAGAGTACAATCCAAACTCCTGGTCTAGCTACAGAGCCTCTCATGGCTGCAACTCTTGACTGCCTCTTTGACTTCTAATGACTTCAACTTTCCTACAGAATATAGACACACTGGCCTCCCTTCTGTATCAGGAACAGGTTGAGTGCCTTCCCGTACTCAAAACCATTGCAGCCACTGTTCCCTAAGCCTTTAATGCATGTCCACCTAATCTTTACAAGGGTCATCCTTCTTGCCATCCAGATCATCTCTTAACAGAGACCTTCCCAACTATTCCCGATTTTATCAGTCTATTTTAATTATCTGTGTAGAACTTACAGTTATATCATGCTTCTTCTTTACTTATTCATTGTATTTTTCTGTCTTCCTCCACTAGAATATAAGCTCCATGAGAACAGGGACCTTATCCTTTTGTTACTGTTACCCCATTGCCAGCAGGAACTAAATAAAATATATATATAAAGGGAGAGAGGAAAGGTAGGACAGAGGGAGGTAAATTTGGGAGAAGAGGAGGTTGAATTAAAGACACAACAATGATTTACTGCCATGGGAGTTTATGGTGTTTGCTCACCTAAACATCCAGCAATAGGATGAACATAGAGCAAGCATATGTTAGAACCCTTTGGTGTCATGATAAATAGAATCATATACCATAGTGAATGGACTCTTTGCTCTCTCTCCACAAACCTGCTTCTCTCATAGCCTTCCCTGGCTCAGCTAATTTTATAAACAAGACAGTTAATGCCAGAACAGAACCTCAAACTTGCTGCTTCCTCCATTCCCCTTCCCTTCTATTAAGATTACCATTCATCTGGTTGTTAAGGCCCAAAGTACTGGAATCATCCCTGATTCCTTTCTTTTCACATCTGATTTCTCAGAAAATATTATGGGCTTCTTCCTCAAAATATACCTGAATCTGATCACCTCCACATTTTCAGTGCTGCCTGGTTTCCCTATATCCTCTCTTGCTCCATCAGTCACTACTTCCCACAATAGCCAAATTTATATTTTAAAAATATAGATCGGCTAATCTCATCTCTTTACCAAAATCACCAAAGGTTTTCCTGTTGAACTTGAATTAAATCTCAATGCCTTACCAAGATTAAAATGCCTTCATAATTTGGCCCATGCCTACCTCCCTGGCCCTGTTGCCCTTTCAAGCCTGGCTTTTATCATCTATGAAATTATCGTGTATATATATATATATATATATACACACATGTATATATATGTGTGTATATATACATATATATATATGGCTTTTAAACTGAGAGAACATCAAATTATGTTTTTAGAGAAGAGGTTTAACTATTTTAAGAGTAGAGGCTTTATGACTATTTTTCAACAATGCTTATGCTTGCTTGCATGAAAATCAACAAAATATCTAAAATAGGGATTCATAATGTAAATGATGACAGGACAATAATATCCATTCTGAATACATAACAGACAAAAATTTTCACTCAAAATAACAGAAAATGTAACATTTAAATAAACTCAAATGTGTAGAATTATATGAAGAAACTATAGTTCTTTAAAGAGAAACAAATTAAACTTCAGTGGAAGCATTCCCTATTCTAAAAGGAAAAACTGCCTACTTGAATTTCTCAGTTCTCCTCTAATTTATAAACATAACAGAAAGCCAATCAAGGTCGCATTTGGTGGACATCTATACAGTATATGCAAAAACAAAGTTAGACAGTGATATTTAGTTAAGAAACAATGAGTCAAGCATTAAACTTTGTGTCATTAAATATTTCAAAGTTAAAATAATTGAAGTTTGGTACTAGCAGATGTAAAAACCCATAAACACACATATACACATGTGTAGGATATGGTAAAGAACATATTTTAATCCAGTGCAGAGATTTGCAGGAGCCAGTGATACAAAAATTCCCATGAATTCCACAAACCCTGCCCTTCTTTGCTTTTTAAGGGTGAATATTAAAACACTAATAAACAATTTAGTGCAGTAGTAAAAAGTGTAGTCTGTGGAAGTAGACTGTCTAATTTCAAATCCTGGCTCCACTACATGGAACTAACTAAGCAATGTACTTCCCCTCTCCCTAGGCCTCAGTTTCCTACGTCTGAAAAATAGGGAAATCATACTACCTGCAAAAGGAAGAACTATTGTATTGTGTGGCTTCAGATGTAAAAGGCTTAGAACCTTCCTATATTCAGGGCATATAGGAAGCCTTGATAAGTGTTAAATGCTATTTAAATTTAAGTAGTGAAACCTTAAAATATCTAGAAAAAATGCAGGCCATATTTATGACTGAGGGGAATATCTGAAAAAAAAAAAAAGCTCACTTGTTTGGATAGTACCTTTTCCTTAAATTACTGTCCACCTGCCAGCTTTTGTGGTACAAACCAGCATTGCTGCTTCACTGCATTTTTGCTTTCTGCAAAATCTCTTGGTCTGAAGAAAGGCTGCATTTTCTTTAGGAGGAGTCAGGCACTTGGCCCAATGTGATCAAAATTATGTCTCTGCTTCTCTTCTCCTACCACACAAGTCCCTCATGTGGGGTCCTCCCAAGGCCCAGATATTTGACTTAGCCCTCTGCTGAGGACTGAAATTAGAGATTGCATTGTACCTCTCTCCCCTCCAGAGGCAGCCCCAAAGTTCTTGTTAGTTACAGGAGACGGAGAGGCAGGGTTTTCCTCGCCTTTCCCTTAGCACCACTAGAAACAGGTTCCTTGATCTGGATGAGCGCTCTCTTCCACACACCCCGATGGGGAGTGGAGGGAGTAGAAGGTATGTTTAGTGAGCTGCTCCACAGGAGGAGACCTAGAGTAGTTGGAGAGTTTTGCCCCAAAAACGTGTTTCATCTCTGAGTTACACACTGGTAGCTAAAAGGTAATGACAGTTGGTCCACTTACTGAATCTTGGGTTCCAGGCAGAGGTTCTGTTTCTCCAAGGTCCCAAAGGATATGATTCCTTTGGCAATTAAATATACTCTCTGATGTTTGACTGTGCATGACAGCCATGTTTACCATGGTGGTGTCCTCCATCAAACAGCTTTTTCTTTCCTTGACAGGACCAGACTCTGTTTTGTATGCTTGTACACGAGTACAAAGGTATGCCCAGATAAAGATGTGTTTGAGTGTGAATATGCATTTGTGTGTTTTACTCATGTGAGCTCACAGGTGCATTTTTGTGTACTGGAAGGCATGGATGGGTCACTCAACTTATGCATTGTAACACTTTCACCCTAGAAGTACTTGGGTAATGGGCAGTGCCCCCAAGTGCCAATAAGAACCTAATCTGAGATTCAGTTGCACTTCTTATGTGTTATGTACGTCCTACCTCGGCGTCTTTGTGCACAATGGCTCTTCTGCTGGAGTACTCTTCCCTCCCCCTTCAGATCTTTCCCAGCTCCACCCTTACCACTTTTAAGATTTTAGCTTGAAGCACTTACAGGAACCTTTCAAGTCTCCCCAACTAGTTTCAGCCCCTTAGGCTATTTCACAGCACTTTTCATAGTTTTTAGTTATATATTAACAAGTGCTCTTCAAATACTCACAGTTGGAACAGTTCCTGCTACCAGATCATAAACTCATGAGGGCAGGATCATATCTCTCTTAACTCATGTTGAATTTCAAATTATTAGCAGGATACTGAGCACAGGGTACTCACTCAGTTCCTGAACTAGGAATTGCAAGAAAGACAAAACCCAGGACAGGCTGAGTCCATGGCAGTGAGATCAGCCGTCTGGATCTGGCTACCAGGGGGAGTAAGTTTGTAAACTTGGTGAGATTAGGATATCTTAGAATTCAGCCTGAATGCTTGCTTAATCTATATCCACTCAGGGATCAGCATCAAACCCAGAAAGTGAAAGTTCCCTGAGGGGTAGTCTTCAGCAGCAAGAAAAATAAGAAACTATGCTCCCTTTTCAGTCAGGCTGGTGGAAGAGAGCCCCTAAGAACAGAGCACATGGTTGCAGCTTCTATAGGGCACCAATCTTGAGTGATATCTGGAAGGACACCAGGAAAGCCACAGGGCTGAGCTCACCCCCTTTGCTGTTCATGACTCTAGTTCTTCTAACTTTAGCCCTTTTAGCTTCTCCTCCAAGCTCTCCCAACCAAGCTCTCCCAACCATGCAGAGACAGCTCTTTCCCCCACCTCTCTTCCCATATCCTCCCCCTTTCACACAGACCAAAAGAATCAGACTTAGGCAGCACCTGACACTGGAGATTGGATAAAATTGCATCTCAAGATAGGCATAAGCAGAGCTCAGACTGGGGCCCCATCATGGCACAGTGGCAGGGGTATTTGGATCACACAGCACCCCCACCCTGTTGCCGGCTCTCATTCTTCCTCACTGACTGGACCAACATTGTCTCTGCAGTAAAGGGCGTCATAGTGAATTTGGTTCATAGTGCAACTGCATTCAAGAATGGGGACATTAGGGTAGTGGCTGTGGGGAAAGGGCACAGAGCCAAGATGTGGTCTGAACACCTAGGGCTCCTACGACTGCCTCAGCTTCTCCACAGCAGCATCCACGTCACCCCCAGTGGCAATGAGAGCCTGGAGGTTGGCTTCAGGATTCAGAAAGCCCATTGCCCGCAGCTGCTCCAGCTGTACCCAGAAGTGAGCTTCGGGCTGCAGCTGCTGGGGATTGGCTGCAGCCAGGGCTTGCAACATCTGGAGGAGGAGGGTAGTGTGGAAGCCCAGCCCCAGAGAGCCCTGTACTGTGGAAAGCTCAGGGGCTGGGGCCTGGGGGGGATCCTCAGGCGTAAGGGTGCCCTCTCTCGGCTCAGTACCTCCTGTACTTCCCAGTGCTGCTAGACAAGGCGTGAGCCAGAGTAGGAGGCTAGGTGCTTCAGCAGCCAGGGTCTGCAGACCCTGCTCAATCTGCAGCAGGGCGTGCATGGCCCGAGGACTGGCCATGGCCGCCTGAAGATGCAGCATCAGTGGCAGCTGGCAGCGCATTTCATCCTGCAGCTGTGGGACAGGATTCAGGCTGGCTGGCCTCAGAGATCTTAGATAAGCTGGCAGTGGCAGCCGGGCATGCTCAGGGATCCCAGGAGAAGCTGCCATGGTGGAAGGTAGTGAAGGAGCAGATGGACCCCTGTGGGCAGGGCTCCCCTGCCCCGAGATGAGATCAGGCATGTTGGCATTGTGGCCGTCAGAGCCATTCCCTGCACTATCTTGGCCTCCGTCCTGTCCAGTACTGCTCTCTGTGGAGTATCTCAAGAAGGCTGGAGAGGATGACTTTCCTTTGATTGTTATTGACTCCCTGGGGAGAGGCTGACCTTCCTTAGGTTCCTGGGATGAGGGTGGAGCTGGGGGAGCTCGGTTTCGTGGTGGTGGTGGTTCTTGGCTGGGGCTGAGGGTGGACACAGACCCCTGCAGGTAGTTTCCCAGGGACTGAGAGGTCTCATGGAACTGCTGGAGATAGTCATAGAGCCCTATGTTTCCCAGAATGTTGGAGACCCTATTTCTAATTTCGGATATAGCCTCATCCCCAGGCCCCCTGCCTCGTCTGCCACCCAAGCCTCCATAGGTGGAAGCCCAAGGGTTAGGGAGAGGGTCACAATTCTCCATCCTTGAAGGTTGACAGCTTCCTCTGGTGGCATTAACGGTAGTGGCATTAGCAAAGGGATTGCCACCAAACTGCTCCTGTATAGCATTAAGCATTGGGTCCATGATATCTGTGTACATGGTACAAAGCACATTGTAGCCACCGGGGATGCTCTCCAGGTTACTGAGTGCCCGGTCCTGGCTACGCATCATCTCTTGCATCACAGCTGGATTGCGTAGAAACTCCAGCGTCTGCCGCATGATTTCAGGGTTGTTGAGAATATGCCCAATATCAGGGTTGTGCTGGATCAGCTGCTGCATGTGGGGGTTGTTGAGAATCAGCTGGTACACAAGGCCTGTGTTAGATAGCAGACCCTGGGTGAAGATGTCATCAATGATCTGAGCCACTAATTCAGGCACAGATACGTGCTGAGACATGAGTGAGCTGGGCTGGTTGGGGAAACTACCAGAGGTCAGTCTTAGCCCACGGAGGCCTGTGAGAACACCCAAGCTAAAGGTGGGTGGTCCCTCTGCTGAGTAAATGGAGCTCAGCTGAGGGAGCAGCCCAGGGCTTAGGGCTGGGGTGAGGACTGAAGCAGCGGGGCGCTCAGTGGCCAGGGTGTGGCGTGGCATCTTGATAACTAGGTGTATAGTGAGGCCATCTCGCACTCCACACTGTGCTAATGAGTCAGAGTCCTTGAGGATTTTGCCAGCAAAGATTAGGACCAGCTGATCAGGGTGGGCCTTAAAGTGCTGGGATATCTCCTCCTTCAGCTGCTGGATGGTGCAAGTGTCTGTAACTGAGAAATCCTCCTTGTCCTTGGGTGTCTTCACTGTCACCTTGATGAGCTGGGGATCCTGGCCTGGTGCTGGGCTGCCCTGTGGCAGCGCCTCTCTGCGTTTGGCCATGGTAGGCAGCAGGAGGCCCAGGTCTGTGGGGACACAGCTGGGGGATGGGGATGGGAGACGAAGATCACCTTTTGGGCAGTGATGAGAGTAGGAAATGTGATTGGTAAAAGGGCCCGGCATCTTGGGGTGGGGAAGCTGGAGTATCCACATGGAAGGGGCTGTGAGGCCTTTAGGATAGGATGCTTTGGAAGACTATGGATTTGAGAGATATCAGGATCAGGGGAGGGAAACCTGAGGCCCTGGGAAAGAGGTCTCTATTTGCTGAGTAAAGAGGCAAAGTCAGGAAAAAGGGCCCAGTCTGAGGAATACATACCAATCAGCTGTAGCCCTGTCCTTCCTCTTATACAGGGCTCCACACTGCCCTCATCTTGCTAACAGCCACCCATGAAGCCTTCTGGTCAGAACTCACTCTGTCAGGTCGCCTCTGTGATGTCAGCTCTGACATCACAGCCTCATACAATGGCTTCTTGAGACTTCTTCGCCAAGGGGCTCTGGATCCCTGAGGACTCCATCTCTTCTACTCTTCAACTCATCTTCTCCCTTTATCTCAGTTGCCTTCTTCACAGGGGTCTGGGCTGACTCTTCCTAGGCCAATAGTCCTGCTACCACACAAACTGGTATGTGGTATGTGGAGACTCCGATGCAGATAGGAGAGTTAAGAAAGTCTCCTTAATGCCTTTGTCCCTATTAAGGCCCAAATTCAGCTACACCCTGAATTGCTCTTCTTCCTAGCAATCTATGTACCTTTCTCTATGTCTTCTCTCTAATTCAACATTAGCCATGAATTCTTTATCTACATTCAAAGTATTGACTTTCCAATGAGTAGGATCTAGAGTCTTGAGAGACAGGCCAAGAATGACATGAAATTTTAAACTGTGTTTTTTTAATATTATTATTCCCCTGAAGAACTCAAAGAATGGACTGGCTGAAATTTTCAAATTTTAAATTTTAAAATGACCAGGGAATAAAGTTAAACAGAAAATTTAAGAGTTCAGTTTTACACATATTTGGCACATCTGTTTTACATCCAAATGGACGTGTAGGAAGGTGGTTCAGTATTGTGAGTCTAGACTTCATCAGCAGTGACAGAGTATCTGCAATCATGAGATCAATGAGTACAGTAAAAGGATAGAGATAAAAAGACTGAGTCCTGGGCACTACGATAGATAGAAGTCTGGAAGGTTAGATGAATTCAGCAAAGGAAACCAAGAAGAAATACAACATTGTCAGAAAAAGGGGAGAGAAGAAGAGAGAGAAGGCAAGTGACGAGTTTCAAAAGGGAGAGAGTGACCACCTGCACCAAATGATCCTGGTGGGTCAGTGAGGTGAGGACTGAGAACGGGCCACTGGATTTTACCCGAGAGAGCTGGGGACTGTGATGAGACTGGCTCTGGAAGAGTGGTGGCGGTGGAACCCTGGAGTGGGGTTCAAAGCCAATGGGTTGGACAGGACGTGGGACCCTTAGGAGCATGCCGAGTAGAGAAAAGGGAGGGTGGCTGTGTCGGAATATGGGGATGAAGGCATTTTGGTTTTGTTTTTCCTTATGCTGAGAATATTACATTGTGTTTTGATTCTGATGGGAACAATCCAATGAGGAGGGAAAGAATCCTGCAAAACAAAGAGAAAATAATTGCAAGAGCAAGTTACTGCACAGACAGATTATACAGGGATTAGGATTAAGTGCCCAAGTAGAGAGCTTGATTTAGGACAATCGACATTTTATTCATTGAAATAGGATGGGGTGCAGCACAGCTGCAGGTGCAGATTAGTTCATGCACTTAGTGATATAAGTCATTTCTGATCATGTTTGTCTTCTTGTTGTCAGTTGAGACTGAGAATTAAAAAAGGAGCATTTAAAGTTTGAGAAGGACAGAAAAGGTATGAAATGATCCTCATAAAGAATAAGGTGGTGACATATAAGTCAAGTATAAAAACCAAATGAGTATTCATATTTGAACTGACTGTTTATAGTTCATAATGCATGAGCAAACCCGAAAGTTTCTGTGATGACTGCCCTTGTACTGTTCACTATGTAACTTATTCATTATGTAAGAATTTGTTCTCCATGTAAGAACTTGTTTGTTATGCCTCAGAAGATTGGAGACTGATGAAAATTAGGCTTGGGGTAGATTAATGATTGTGCATTGAGCATTGACTCCCCTATACAGAATTTTATTGTCGTCAACAACCATTTGATCAATAAATATGAGAGATGCCCTCACCTCTCATAAAAAATAAAAAATAAAATAAAAAATAAAAGGACAGACTTCCAATGGTAAAATAAATAAGTAGCCGGGATGTAATGTATACCATAAGGAATATAGTCAAGATATTGTAACAGCTTGGTAGGGTGATAGCTGGAACCTAGAATTATGTATATAAATGTTTTATCACTGTGTTGTACACTTGAAACTAATGTAATGTAATACTGTGCATCAACTACCCTTCAATAAAAAATAATTATCTAAAAAAAAAAGAATAAGGTGGTGAATTGACCAGGGTATTGGAGCCTCAAGTGTGGCTCCCAGACCGGCAGCATCAGCGCCCCTGGGGAACTTGCAAATGAAAACTTCAGGGCCCCACTCTAGACCTATGAATCAGAAACCCGTGGGTCGAAGCCCAGAACTCTGTATTTTAACACACACTCCAAGTGATTCTGATGAGATTCTGGTGAGGAATGCTGGAGTAGGAAAATGCAGTAGAATTACTAACAGACCAATTAACACTTTTACAATAAATTTAAATGAGACTAGTCAGCAGAGTTGTATGCTTACACCGAGATTAGGCAGAGTTGAATATAACCGCGGTGAGTTTGCTAGGTGAGTATTATGCCAAAGTGATTATAGTGACAGATTATAGAATGGTGTGGAAGCTGGAAAACTGTGGTCAGGAAGCAAAAGGTGTGAGTCCACCGGGCTGAAAGAAGCAGCCCCCACTAGAGAAGCAGTGTCCTGGGGGAAAGCCAGATTTCAGTTACAGCAAAACAGTCAGGAGGCATTGAGAGAGGAGAGAGGTGACAGTTTTGCTATGGCTACATTATGAGTTCTATCTGATAGAGTGGAAAAGTTTGGAGAATTGATGGTGAGTGGACAGCTGAGTTAGATGAGGGCTTTTCAGAGCCTCTTGAGGTGAGAATCAGAAAAATGACCTGGAGCGCTTAAGCTTTCTATGTTAACTGAGGCAAACACGGTATAAGGCTTAATTAGATTAATTAATTGGCTAGAGATGTCATAATGAGGAGAAGAGTCAGCTTTAGCTATGGTTTCTTTCCAGAGACATGCCTTCTTGGTGGTGGAGTGGGCATTCTCTGGCACTGCGCTTGCTGGGAGCACTTGGAGTTTTGTGGGTCCATTCTTCGTGCTTGCTGAAGGCAACATCGAGGCAAGGATGGGTGGTTGTAGGAATGCATAAACCTCTGTGGGTCCCTTTACAGACCCGGATCCGAATACTTCTCATCACCCACTGCTGCCACCCTAGTTTAGGCACTGCCGTCTCCCACCTGCTCTGTCGCCAAAGCTGTCTAATTTCCCTTCTTCCAACTTTTACTGCTCCAGTCTGTTCCCCATCCAGCAGCCAGGTTGCTGTGGTGACTCACTCCATTCCTTTGCTCAAAATTCAGCGGTGATTTTTCTCTTGCATTCACAATAAAATCCAAAATCCTCACCAGGCTACAAAGTCCTCATGATTTCTCTGATGTCCTCTTTTTTCTCCCCATTTTTTTTGTTGTTGTTGTTTTTGTTGTTCACTCCACTCCAACTACACCTTCTCCTATTTATTCTTCAAAGACAAGAAGAACACTCTTACCTCATGGCTTTCACTCTTATGTTCCTTCTCTGCCTGGAACATACTTAGCCCAGGGAATTGCATGTTTAGCTCTCCCAGTTTCTTCTGATTTCTACTCAAATGTCTCCTTTTCAGAAAGGCTTTCCCTGATTTCCCTTTTATAGAAAAGCTAATCCTGCTCCTTTTTCCTTCATAGTGCTTATCACCACCTAACACATCCATGAGCTAAGTTGAATGCCGTCTGTATCCCCACCAAAGAGACTCCATAAATAAAGGATCTTTGTATTGTCACTGCTATTTTTTCAATGCCTACCACAATATTTGATTTATTAAATTATAGCAAGAGCTTATTATTTAATAATTGCATAATTGAACCACCCCTGTTGACATATCAATTGTCTGGGATATTCTTACTGAGGCAGGAAGAGAAGGAGATGGGACCTCGGCTCGCTATCAGACACACCAGCTGCAAACACTGGATGTGCTAAAGCCTGTGATACTGTGGAAGGTGCCACATGCCCCGAAGGCCTGCTGATCGGGCAATGCAGTGGGGGTGACAGCAGCTGCGTCTCTCTGGGCTGGAGAGAGATTGGTGACAGTAAAGCCCTGTGACTGTGACAATGGGAATTAGTGAGAGGTCCTATGAGGATAAATACTTACCAAGACCTGGTGGAAATGTGAGTTTTTCCTGCTCTGGCCCACCAGGCCATCTTCTTCTACTTTCAAAGTTGAACAATTTGGACTTGAGAAATCAGGGAAGTCTTCATGACTAAATTTTTGGGTCTCCCTATAGTGCTTTTCCCTTTTTGTATGGGTATGTTGTAACTGTCTTCCTCTACACATGGCTCTGTTTATGCATCTGTGTTTGTGTATAACTTTGTATACACACAACTGCGTGTACCATTTGTTGACTTCATATGCCTGTGTGTGTGAATCTTTGACTGTGTGAGCTTGTGTATGCATGCACACCTGTCTGAGGCTACGTGTCCATGTGGTCCTATGTGTGCAATGATGATTCTCTATGTTAACATATGTATGTGGGGTCTGTGTGTGTGTTCATGCATGTATTGTAGGTGAGATGGGAATATCACATATAGATAATTGTCCTTTCTGCAAAAGATAAAAGCCAAACCTCAGATGGGGCAAATGGGTGTAGCCATTTTATTGACAGATATTCTAGCCATGGCCTGTGTTCTAGCGTTTAGCAGAGAAAGCATTGTTTGGTTTCTCCTATTCCAGGACTTCTGGCCGGAAGCGTTAGAAAAGGTAGAAAAGGCAGGTAAGGTAGTCAAACAGGTGAGCAGGCAGGTAGCACACAGATAGGTAGGTGTGGTGGCCAGCAGCCCTGGTGTCTCCCTCAGTGGCAATGAGTCCTGCAGATTGGCATGGTGGTTCCCAAATCCCGTGGCTTAAAGAGATTTCATTTGCTTGCTGAAACAAATTTCAGGGGGTTGAAGAAAGTAGGCAGGGTCTCCAGCTAGGGACTGCAGCCTCTGCAGGGCAGCTCCAGATTTGTGTCAGCACTCAGGCCCTTTGGGTTCAGCCATATCGATGCACCCCAGGCCCAGGGCACAGTGTCAGGGTGGCCGCAGCTGGGCACAAGAAGCCAACCCAGGCCCCATAGGCAGGGTACGATCCAAGGCAGAAGAACAGGTGCCTCTGTGACCAAGAGGGGCAGGCGCTGCTCCATTTGCAGTATTGCCTGCAAAGCTTTTGGGTTGGCAAGGGCCATCAGTACTTCAGAAAGCGGTGTCTGCTGCAGGAATGTGGGCAGCTGCTGCCTCCCCTGTTCCCTCAGCTGGGGCACACTCATGAACACCACCATCTGGTCTGCCAGGTAAGGATTGTTTAAAAGAAACTGGATTGTGCTTCCTGTGATGGGGTAGCTGGTCTGCTCATCTGCCCACTGTATATCATCCTCTCATTTCTGGCCAGGGCTATCTAGAAAGATGGTGCACCTGTAGCTTCTCCCTGGGGCTTCTGGCCAAGCTCTATGCTAGGTAAGGCTGGTACCCTAGCTGGCTCCTCAATGGCACAGGTGTGACTACAGTGCTCAGTGGAGATAGTGGCACTGCTGGCCCTGGAAGTATGGCTCACCCTGTTGGAGGCAGTGCTGGCCGAGGTGATGGAGGATAAACCCTGAGAACTACAATAGATGACTTGGGCTGTAGGGAGCTGTGGGAGATGGTCTTGCCGTTCCTGGAGTGATGGTGGAGATGGGGTGAGGACTGGGCTTGTTCCAGCACTTGTCCTTCCAGGAGAGCTGTGAAAGGGTTGCCCCCAAAGGGATCTTGTACGCTGTTGAGCATTTGGTCATTGAACTCAGCATAGCTCTGGCCCAGGGCATTGACCCCATCTGGGACTGTCTCCACGTCCACGTGTGACTGTGGGTTCAGTGGCTGCCCAAGATTCTGCACAGGTTGCTGGATCTGCATTATCTCTTGAATCATGGCAAGGTTCCTGGCCAGCTCCAGAGTCTGCCATAGGATCTCAGAATTGTCAAGGATGTGTGAGGCCTCTGGGTTCTGCTGCATCGATTATTGCATGTCTGGGTGTTCTAAGATGAACTGTCTCATGAGGTCCATGTTGGACAATGGCTGCTGGATGCTAGGATTCTGCAGCACCCGTGTCATGTACTCTGGACTGCCTACTTCCAGGCCCTGGGTATGCACCTTGGGCACATCAGGCTCGATGAAGACAGCTGATTCCCGTCGGGGGTAACTCACATCAGCAGGTTGGTGTACCTCACTGCTTTTTCCTTTTCTGCTTCTGTCCTGGTGGCAGGGCTTGTTGTCTGACAGGTTCCGGGAGGAATGGGCTAGGGATCTGGAGCTCTGTTTGGACTTGATGACCGAGTGGATGGTCTGGCTATCCAGGATGCCCCTCTGCTTCAGTGTGTCACGATCTTTGAGAAGGCAGCCCATGAAGAGCAGCACTAGTTGGTCCATTTGGCATTAAAGTGAGCCAAGAAGCTTCTCCTTAAACTGCCTCACCAAGGTGTCATCTGCTGTCATAAAGTCTTCCTGCTTTCCTGGTGTCTTCACCATCATTCGAGGGATACTCAAAGAGGTGTTCTTGCCTGCAGGCAGACTTGACATATGCCCACTCTGGGCCATCCTGAGTATTCGAGAAATGGCATGTGGCATAGTGCGAGGACAGGTAGAAGCAGGGGCAGAAGCAGTGAGGGCAGGCAAATATTTCTGCTGGCTTCTGTCTCAGGTGTTGTATTCTCAGGCCACAGGCTAGTTTTCCTGTTGCCCAAAAAGGGATGAGTCACCAGTCTGAGGCCAAGGATTTTGCAATGTTGTACCCCGACCCCAGTTCTCCAGATGCGGCCCAGCCAAGACCTGTCATGGCTACTGATTCATACTTGGTACAAGGTGGGCTAAGTGGAGATGACTTCTCCCTCTGCTCCACCCACCAAGGGCATAACCCTTTCAGAAGAGGAATATTGTGATGTCAACTCTAGCCTCACAGTCTGCCAGGACTAGTGGGGAAGGGAGGAAGATTTGGCAGGGTGGGGTGGGGTTCAGTCTCCATAAAGAAATTAAATAGGACAATTTTCTATAAAACTGGGGACAAAGTTCTCAGGATGGAACTATTAAAAAAAAAAAAAAGTCCAGGTTGCTTATATGGGATGTGTGTTTCTCTGTACTATGTGTGGGTCCCTTGTAGAGATGTCAGGCTTGTAATAAAAAGTTGGGTCCATTGAAGCTGTAGATAAAACCACACACCTGTGGGTAAGAATGGAATCCCTCCCATAAGAAGGAGCTTATTACTTTTGTTAATGATCTGGTAAAACTGAAGCCTTAGAAAGGAAAATGGAGCAAAAGCAAAAATCTTACATGGAAGAGGAGGTCGTATTTTTCTCAGGGTCTAGAGCTGGGGACTCTAGACTTAATTAAGAGTGCTCCCAGGGATGCAAAAAAGAGATTCCTCTATCCTGGAAGTGGGAAGAGGGCCAGCCAGTTAGACGCCCTCTAGGGGCATTCCAAACTAACGTGAATGTGCCATTACTTGCAAATTATTTTTTTTTATTCACCTATTACTTGGTCTTCTCCACATGTCACTATAGCAGAATTCTTAGAATGATTTGTTTCAATGCCTTATCTTGGTCTTAACTGTCAAAGCATTAACAGGGAGAGAGATCTGTGAATCAAGAGATGAGGGTGGAGATAGTTAATAGTGAAATTCCTAACAGGACAGGTTTAGGCAACTAAAAAGCCAGATTCTCAGTTGAGGATGGTGTTTGATATTTATTTGGGTAGAAGATAAATTTTCTGTTAGTGGCTGTGTTACAATGTATATTTTGTCTGTGTGGATGTTTGGAAATATGGTCTATACGAGTGAGGATTCATAGATGTGATTTTGAATGTATGTATATGTGAAAGTATAAGGATGAGACAGTGTGTGTAAAGTATTCTGGTGTGACCGGGGAGACTTTAGGGTCTGAAATCTTGAACATTCCATCCAACGTGCCTTCAGGTGAGGTGCACCATGCAGATAGATAAGTGAAGAGCAGAGTGCAGGCCTGTATGTTCTCAGTGCGTTCAAGATGAGCAAAGGAACTAGACAGCTGGACAGGAGGCTTCCTGCTATCGCACCAAAGGATTCTTCATTAAGAATGTCTGGACCTCCAGCCCATTCCATGTCAGACTCTCTCATGCTCTGCTCTGACTTGCTCACTTCCTGGAGCAGGACTCAGGTCTGTGCCCCTCTCTCAGTTGCACTCAAAATGAGATTGATACCGGACCATGAAATGTTGACTGTCACACCAGGGCACTGCTCCTCTTCTCCCCAGGTGCCCCACAGGAGGCTGGGTGAGAAAGGGAACTTCCATATCCACTGTAATGACCAGCAACCCTGGATCTTCTGCACTAGAAACAGAGGCTCTCAACCTGAGACTAAGATTCTAAACCCAGCTCAGAGAATCCTACAGTTGTTAAAGCTGGATTTATAGTTTTCAAAATTCTGAATGTGAGATTTGTTTTAAAAAAAACAAATGAGTCCACCTCCTACAATTCTAGGATACCAATAAAGAGGCGGTACCATTTCCCAGCTAGTGTTTTGTGTCCCAACTAAACCCCAGTCGATTCCACCTAGAGCATTATTAAAGATAATGTGCTGATTGAGATATTAATTACAAAGAACTAACTAGATAATCATTGCCTCCCAATCGGTAGGTCTGGGGGCCACTTTGGAGAGCAAGGAAGAGGACATGTATCCACCACTGCTCTGCCCTGGGATCTCAGGGCCTGGAGGCCCTGTTGAGTGTGAGAGACTTTGCTGGCTCCAAAGCCCCCGCAGCCCTCTTAGCTAGTGGTCTCGGCAGCCTGTGCCCTGGCATTAGGAAGCCGAGGTCATAAGTGACCAGGTAGCCATCATTGTAGACATAGAGCCTATGATTGGAGGGGGAGTAATTGATGCCATGCAGTGTTTCCAGCATCTTATCCAGCAGGATGCTACAGTAGTGCTGCTGCCCAGTGTTAGTATCAAAAGCATAGAAGATCTCCTTTTGGCGGGTGCTCAGTGAGCGCAGGGCATAGAGCACCCCACAGACCATGAAGGCCCCTGATAGGTTTGGCTTGTACTGGCTGGTCTTCCAGGTTTTCTCCACCTCCAGAGTACTGGTATTGAGAGAACTAATAACTAGGTTGCCCCTGCTCTCCTCTGTGGCATAGAGCACCCACAGCCCCTTCTCATCACCAGCAAAATTTAAGTCCTTCCAAGGCACCCTGACATAGGAGAAGCGGTTGTTATAGGCGGCGCTGGGCAGCATGCGCTTCAGCACCAGGGTGTTGGAAGGCAGGTCCACCTTGGCCATGTCACGTGTGCCATAGGCATTGAAGTACATGAAGTTCTCATACACAGTGTCACCACTGCCATCACCATAGCCCTTGAAATACTCTTTATAGTTCTTCAGCAGTACCAGGTCATTGTAAGACTCGTGCAGCCAGTAGTAGTCAGAGAACCTAGGCCAAACCGCACACCAGATCATCAGAGTAATAAAATGCTATAAAAAATGAGCAGGCTAATGTTTAATTAATGGTGTGTATGTGTGGGGGGGTGGGATTGGGAATCAAAAAGAAATTATTCATAATCTCTTTTAATTAAATATAAAAAGCATTAACAGTAAGAGCATTGACATCACCACAGTAATGCTAGTGGGCACTGTACATGCATCTTCTCATTAATTATAGTAAAAGCCCTGTAAGGTGGGTTTTATCCCCACAGAGAGGAGACTGAGTCTTAGAAAAGTTAAATCACTCAAGGTTGCTCAGCTCATAATGAAAATCCATAAAAGGAATAAGAAAAGAATCTATATTATTTGTTGTCAGGACTGACTGAGATGATGCAAGTAATTAGTAGAGTATTCATCTCAAATTTAGCAATCAATAAGTCATAGCTATTTTTTTTTCTTTATAGATATTCTTCTGTACCCAGACTCTTCTGCCTTCTACCTGCCCTTAAGACACTTATGTCCTGTAGCAGGACATAGTTCTGGAGCTGGATTCAGGGAGATTAGCAGTCATGAGATCATTCTGGAAGGTCCTTTAAATTATTGCTGATTTATGAGTATTGTTATTGCTTAACATTGGCCAGTAGGTCCAACCTTACCAACAATTTTTAAGAGGACTTAAACAACAAAGGCACATACATGTGTTTCATATGCTTGTAAAACATCCATAGGAATTGGAGAGCATCATTTATCGTATCAGTAACACTAGTCCTTCTGAGATGAGCTTCCACAGGGCCTTCTTCAATGACTGTGTCAACCCACATTCACCCTCCCTTCTATAATCTCCTACTCAGTTGGGTCTTTTCACACGTCTGTATATACTGACTTTAAACACCCTGTCTGTGAGCTGTGTCTACCTCTCTAGCCAGGCTGCCAGATTATGGAAAGGCTTATTCATCTACTCACTGATTCATTTAGCAATCCTTTATCTAACAAATATTTATCAGTGCCCAATAGTCATCCACCTTTTTCTAGACACTCTCATGTGATATGCTTTTATATTTACTTGAACTCATTTTACAGATGACTAAGAATGGTTCTGAATGTTAATTCATTTCTCCAAAGTCACTTAGCTTAAGTGGCAGTACTGAGATTCAGAGATCAGATGTCTGACTCCAAGTCACAAGCTTGGGCAATCTCATCCTCTAAACTTTTTCTTAGAAGAAGTTAGGGTTCTGGGGCTCTGGTATAAGAGTTCATTCTTGAGATAAGGTCAAGGTAGGGAGAGAACCAGCTTTGGATTATGATGAGATTAGAAATTTTATACAGCACATTTGTGAGAGAAGCTTAGGGCAGTCTAGGTCATTCTTAACCCATGGGAGGAGCAGTAGGAGGTAACCTGGCAGGCTTAGGCTAAGTGTATCAGGGGAAATACAGAGAGAAAGCTGAGCTGGGGTTACAAAGAAACCTGTTGGGTGGGGTAGGGAACATATGGATTGAACCTGGCTGCAAAAGAAAAATCATCCTTGACTCACCTGAAATTTATATCCAGAGGAGCCACCCAGTAGAGGGAAGAGTTTGAATTGGGTGCTGAGTCTCGGCCCCAGGCACCTGCCTTATGTGAGAAGCCTTTCCAGTTGAGCTGCACCACAGAGGGTCTGCTGACCTTTGGAGTCCTTGATAGGCACAAGAACCTAGAAAGAGAGCAGGTGAGGTATGAAGTACTTGTGAAGCACACACCTGCAAAGAGCAGAGTATGGAAGTGTAGTAACTGTGTGTACATTTGCGTGTGTGTCCATATCCCTGAGTGCAAACGTGAGTGTGTAAACATGTGATTTTGCATGGATGATGGTTGGTGTGTATGTCTGACTATATATGTGTTGATATGTCTGTGTATTCAGGTATGCCCATGTGTGACATAGTGATATAACAAGCCAGGAAATGGAAGATTTGTTCTATATCAAGATATTTACTGCCCACCACACAGTAAACCATAACCAGCTCTGCATTCCCAACCGTGTCCTTGGGGAGGAGAGATCTCAGGGAATTCAGTCTGAGGCCTCACCAGGGAGCAGGTACGGGCCAGTGTTTCTGGAGGCCTCTTGCTCCTTCTCCCTTTCACACTGGCTCAGCTCGCCCTTGAGGACGTCCACCTCTTCACGGAGCGCACGGAAGCGGTGCCAATCAGAGTCAGCCAGGAGCCTGACTGTCAGGCTAGGGTTGGCCACCTGTGGGAACGAGAGGCCAGGGATGTACAACTCACAGAGTGCTCTCAAGAACTGAGGTTAGGCTCCCACGTTTCTCAGCTCAGTGTTCTTTATTCCCAGAAATAAGTGATTTGGGAAATTGTCAAATTGATGAGATTGGAAAAGACAGGAGGCTACAGAAGGGGAGAGATCCTTTAACCTGTCCACGTACCTGGCCCTGGAGTTGATAGAGGAGGTCCTCGGCCCCACTAACTCTCCCCTTGGCCTTCAGCTGGGTCACCATCTCTAGGGCCCGCTCCAGCTCCAGGCGCAGCAGGTTGAAGGCTGGGGCCTCATAGGAGGAAGCAAGCATGGTGGGGTTCCTGGGCTCCAGTACACGGTTCATCTCTGGGACATGGTTGTTCTGATCTTCAATAACACGCATACACTCACTGACCTGGGGTGGTGGGTGGACAGGCAGCCCCCTCAACCTCAGTACTTTGGTTCTTTTCACCTGCTCACATCCCCCCAGTGCCACACAGCTCACAAAATACTGTCATATCTGTCACCTTATTTGCTTCCATTCATAGCCCTTGAGGTGATCGTGAGTGTTACCTCATTTCACAGCTGAGGACACTTATATCCTTTCCACTGCAGGAAACAACTCTTCCCCTTGCACACCCAGACCCTCTTTTCCCTTTTCTGGGTAGAGCCATGCTCTCTGGAGTAGCTTGGTGACTGAGTGAATGGACAGACTCCTGGCTTTCAGTCTCACCCCACCCCATCCACCCACCAGGAGCTCCACGAGCGACCATTACAAAAAGCCCATGTCATACTGCTGCTGTGGCATTTCCATTCATTCCTCCTTTCAGCTTCAAGACCAAGCTTCCCAGCCTGGCTTACCAGACTCTCCGTATACCTTCACCACAGCTCTTCGGCTGAAGCTTTCCTGCCTCCTATGTACTGGTCATCCCACTTGCCATCTTTTCTTGATCTATACCCTTTGCCCATCTCCATACCCATTAATTCACTGACTAATGTAGGAAGCATTTCCCACATAAGCCTCTCTATGCTGTTACTGCCACTGAGGGGCCCAAGAACAGTACCTTATTTTCCCTTCATACCCAGAATTCCCTTCAGACTCAGGATTCATAGCCCTGCAAATGAGGGCTGTGCTTCCTTCTCTACTGCCAAGGACCATCCCCCCAAAGATCCAGGAGGGGCTGTGCCTGTATAATGCCCAGCCCCAGCCCTGGGGCTAGCACAGCTGCAACCCACAGCCCCACACTCACCCTGGACAGCTCCTGCTTGTATTTGCCCATGAGCACCTGGGCCGTGCTCACTAGCTGCTCCAGCTGCTGCAGGGCCATGCGGTTGCTGGGCAGGTGAACCACGCAGTAGCACACACCTTCCTTATCCACAGAGCCTGGTACGCTTCTCAGCAGCTGCAAAAGCATGGCCAGAGGCACATTAAGCACAATGAAGTATGTTGGGGCACAGTGTCCCATTTGGGAGCATGAGGCAGATGGGGCTGGCCCTGCTCTGGAATGCCTGAGAGGCACTCTCTCTGTGCAGGAGGTGGTTCTCAACTGCCTAGGCATCCTTCTGTCATGAGCTTGAGTGACCCTCCCCTTGATTTCCCCTAACTGAAGAGCAGTCCCCTTCCACGTCCTGTTGGTAGGGCCACTCAACCCTACCTCATGTGCCGCCTGGTTCTGGCTGCAGTTCACATAACTGGGAGCAGCCTTTTGCTGGAGGCCCTGTAGGGGAGAGGAAAGCTGGTCTGAAAAGGTGTTAGGAGAACATCTCAGGGGCTGCAGTACCCCTACTCTAGAGATTTAGTGGATTGCACGAGTTCACTTTGCCTTGAAGACAGCAAGAACAGAGAGTTCTAAATCTTCATAGAAGGGAAATTAATATTAACAGCACCATGGGGCACCAGAGTGTGGACTGATCTTAAGCATTCACAGGAACATGACAATGTATGACTTGTAATCCACAATTTATAAATTAAAAAACAGAGGTTCTGGGGAGTCAAATATATGTTATGAAGTCACATAATTAATAAGTGACAAGGCTGCAAGCTGCCCCCAAGTCTTGTTTGTCCTAGATTCTGTGCCTTTACCTCTCCTTAGATCCTTGCCTCTTCTAAGAGAGCTATGGAGCTGCAACCTATGTTGAGGTGGGCATGCAGTACAGGCCAAAAAGGTGAGGGTGGGAAGCAGCTGATATGACTCAGCTAAAGAGAGGAAGAGGGAAAAGATTCTAGGGCTGAGAGATGCATATTTGGGGGCTTCTCCCCCTTGCCTGTCACCTTGCCTTCAGTCTCACTCAGAGCCCAGACCCATTGATTCAAAGCCAGACCACCTGAGCTCTACTTCTGACTCTGTGGAGTTACTTAATCTCTGAGTCCCAGAGTCCTTGTGTGTAAAGAAGAATAATTATATACTCTTTTAAGAATTATAAATAAATGTAGAGATTACATTTATAAAGAGTCTTCCTAGCCTATGGGGAGAGTAATTTACATTGGTTATTATAATCCCTGTCTTTTCTCCACTCCCATTTTAAAGCTGGATGAGCCCATTCTAGATCAGAGACTTCTTCCTAAATTGTTGATTGGGCTGGTGGCACCGCTGGGATTTCCTTACAGAATCTTCATGAATTAAGATGTGTGGCCCCTATCCTTCTCTGAGTGGTCCTGCACACAACTTCTCTGGTTCTGGTAGTTCATCTGACTATGTCTTCAGCCTGCATCTCCAGCCCAGTAGTTTAGCTTTTGGGGAAAGTGAAGGAAAAGTCACATGCCTACAAGAACTCCACATTCTTTTGCACAGGGAGAGGGTGGCAGACGTCTGCAGAAAACAAGGCTTCATAAAAAAGCAGGTGGCCTGCGCACGATTCCTCCCTCTCTTGCTTCCATGCTTGTTTCCCTCTCTCCCCTCTGCCTACCCACGCCTAGGATATTCAGAGCAGACTAGGTGTCCCATCCGCTATTCATTTGTTTCTAAGTCTCTCTACTTTCACTGTCTCCCAGAATCTGGGGCTTTTTGAAAAGGATCCAGGTGGTGAGAGAAGCCAGTCCAAAGCACAGAACCGTGGGATCCCTCACTCTCCGTCGTACCTGAGACTGTCCAGGGAGAGCCAGGTAAAGCAGCAGTAGGATGGTCAGGGGGGCTAGGCCTGACTGCATCTTGCATCAGCTGCAGGAATGGAGTAATACCCTTGAGTCCCCTGGACTTTTATCTCTGGGCCAAGTGAATAGTCTCAGCAGGAGGGGCTCAGATTTCTTCATCTGAAAGGACTGAGAGTGTGAGAGGGTGTGGGGAGGGTACAGGGGTGAAAGGAAAGGGTAATGACTGGCTGATGCCTCCAGAGATGGGGTAGAAGTGAGTTTCTCTCTGCAACAGGACCTTTCTCGTCCAACCCCAGCTGAGATCTACCCTCATCCTGCTGGGTCTTCCTGTTCAAACAAATGAAGGGAAACCTGAGACATCCTGGGGCGGGTCCCTTTCACAAGGGACATGGTCTTTCCCTGAACTTTGCAGGAGGAAACAGTCAACAGGGGAATGCAAACTTGCCTGCTCAGTGTTGAGGACAGAAGCCATTTATGTGACCAAGTGCCCTTGGGTGAGGGCCAAGCTGTGTGTCTGGGAAGACTGCTTCAGCAACACTGTGCTGGCCTGCTCTGCCATGTGACCTCCCTCACCCCTGGAAATCTGCTTCCTCCACTGTTCTAGACACTTGAAACAAACATTTCCACCCACCCCACTATCCAAATATATCTGCTGATTTGAGCTCCTCATGCCAGAAGTGTCCACTACCGATCCTTCAAGGAAGCCCCTCCCAATGTCTTCTAACCAGCCACAGGAGCCGGCAGCCTCCAGTCCTCTGGGCCCTTGGCTGTGGTAACCCTACAGAAAAGGCAGAGTGTGGTTCCTGAGGCCTGGACAAAGGGTCATAGCTCAGTGCTCCTGTGCTGGCCACCCTAAAGCACTCTGTCCTCTTCTGCTGTGTCACTTCTCCAGGAGCGATGAGTCTCACACCCACCCAGTTGCCTTAGGAAAGGAAATCTGAAATGCCTCAGATTTCTTCTTGAGGGTTTATTGCTCCCATTGTCCAGCTGAGGAATTTGGTCTCTGTAGCTCTCTGTGTCCTTTATTAACTCCCTATCTCTCACTTCACTCCAATTCAGATATTGTAGGCACTTAGCATAAAGGCCGTCTACTTCTGCACCCCATCCTTGAGAGTCCTTTGCCCAGCACATAATACCTACTAGAGAAAGGCATATGAGGTCTCTTCTCCTTCCAAAGAAAGTGTCCGAGAGCTTAGGTGAATGTATGACTCCAGGAAGTCATGCCCTGGGCTCCGTAGGCAATCCTTGATAAGAGATCACACCCTTATCTTGCTTTACAGATTTTCACTTTCTTACTGATCCTGGGGACTGAGGAACCTGGGCAGGTGAGCAGAGAATAGGATCTCTAGCCCCAGGTGAAGCTGTCAAGCTTCCTGCCGTCTGTGGGCTGCTCCAGGCTTCTCTGCAGCCCTTCCTCCTGGGCCTTCTCTCACATCCCACTTTTTGACTCCTGCAGAGTAAAGTCAGTTAACAAACCAAGCTAGACTTCCCCGTGTGGAAGTCTTGTTGGTTCAGAAACCAGAGCTTCCTTCTAAAGGAGGAAGCTTCACCGCGTCACGGGGCCTGGTCCTGCCTCTCTCACAGTGGGGGCCCTGTGGGATCCTCTGGACCCTGGGGACATTCTGCCAGGACCCACAGGGCAGGCCCAGCCTTCTCAAAGGAAGAAGGATGTCAACTCCTTCAGGGCCTGGGAGCGTCTCTCCCCAAACCACAGGGCTAACACAACCCATACCCAAGCAGGAGCCTTGGCCTCAGGGTGTGGACCCTACTACCACAGTTCCTTTGGAAAAATGCCAGAGACAGCTCTGTCCGTGTCCACAGCCCACACATCTGCTCCTTGTACTTCCCCCAAAGGCTGAGTGGAGGGGAGGAGGAAGCCCGGATGTTCCCCAGCCACCAGCTCAGCCTCCGCCCGCTGCCCATGTCCGGTTCCCTCCAGGCACAGGAGCGCCCTCTGGTCTCCCACTGCCTGCTCTGCTCTCCTTGCCTGTCTAGTCTCTTGCCTCATCTCCAGGTATCAACTCAGCTTCTGTGAGTCATGAGTTCAGAAAGCGACATGTTGAGTGAGAAATAAGTAGGATCTGTATTCTCCCTGAGACACAGCTCCTGGCACAGGGCAGTCTCTGAGCTGTGGCTCCCAGTCTGGGAGCATCTCCTTGGTGGGGATGCTCCGCAGAGGTACCACACCCTCCTGTGCCCCTTTCTAGGATCAAGAAATCAACATTCAGAAAAGGATAGGGTCACACAGAGCTGGGACCAGGAACAAACTCTCCGGGATCCCAGTCCGGGACTGTTTCCTCTCCTGGATTTTGTGCCCTGATCCTCACTTGACAGCAGTTCTCTTTTTAGCTGGAGACTCTGTCTGCCACGCACACGGCTTCTGCAGCTCTGTTTGGCTCTGGGTTTCCACCCCAGCTCTGGTGGTGTCCTTGCTCTGACTCTGCTCACACATGCACTCTGTTTCACTGGCAGGCGGCATGAGGGCACTGGGGGTACACCGGCCTGCCTGAACCAGCTGCACACTGACACTTGTCTCCCACCGTGTGCCACCTCCTCCCCTTGGGTTCCACGCCAGAGGTCATCCCCTCCCTCTTCTTTTTCTGTTGAGCCCTTTCAGAGTGCCTCTGGCTCCTCAGAGCCATTCTGCTCACATATTGTGTCCCGCCAAAGGAGCTTGAGGGACAAGCTGTTCCCTCCAAGGAAGAGTAGAACATCAAAGAATATACTCAATGCAGCCGGAAACATTAGGGGAAAACAAGGGAGAATGAAAAGAGTTCAAGAAATGAACTCAGACAACATGCATTCAGTCTCAGGTTTCTCATTATGAATCATTTCATCACTTCCAGCTTTGGTTTAAGCAGATAGGATCCCCAGCCTGATTTTGGAGGAGGGAGTTGTGAGAGGGAAACACGGCACAGAATTACATTTTTCGTGCTCCTGTTTATCCCACTTCACAGGGGTTAAGATCTAGAGTGGACTCTGAAGTCACATTGTCTAGGTTCAAATCCTAGTTCTGCAACATATAAGCTGTGGACTTTGAAAATGATACTTCTATATGTCTCCATTTATTTATCTCCAAATTAGGGATAATAGTAAGTACACATACTTTACAGGAATGTTATAAGGATAAATAAAATAACATGTAAAGCAATTACTGCCTGAAACACAGTAGATACCCAATACATGTTAGATAATATTGTCATTATTATCCTTAGCAATTTTGTTACTCCCCAGACCCATTCTTCTGAGTCCCTCTCCACTGCATTCTTAGTTCTCGGTTTCATAATCTGATCAACAATCCTTTAACATATCTTAAAAAACAAAAAGGTGTGAAGGCAGAATGATCTTGAGTATTAAAAAAAAAAAAGGAAGAAAATGGCTAAAAGGCAAGCTGAAAGATCCAGATTAGATCTGATTAGACCAAAGAAGGAACTTCTTTACTGCTGAAGCCAAGAAAAGGAGGTTGATACAAAACCGTTTCTAAGTGAAATGGGGAATCGGTAGCATTATCTTCTAATTCCTGCTCTCGGCCCCAGCCTCCACCTTCCCACATCATTCTGAGCCAGGAATGGTGAGTGAGGGCAAAGGAGTGCTGGTGACTCAGTCCCCGTTCTCAAACCTAACAGCTGCCCCAGCCCTGCATTACATGCTCTCCTTTGCACCCCAAAGTGATTCTCAGAAAAACTAGTTCTTTGGACAAGGAAGCTTCCTGGAGCCTGTCCTTGAGAATTGGCACTTCTGGCAGAAGTTCATTGTTTAGTTCAATAGGGGAATAAATCTGGGTAAGGGAATAGGCAGGAGACCTTTTCAGGAGCCCCAAATCCTATCCAGAGTGTGACCAACCTGGCCGATGAACCCCTGCCGTGGATGGGGCAGGAACCTCTCACTGCTGCTGTGGAGGTGGGGTTACAGGTGAGGAATGGGCAGCCAGCCTCTGTCTGTCCAGTGCTGCATCAGTGTCAGCCGCTCCAGCCTGTCCTTTTGGTAGTCAGTGCACGGGAGACCTCGGAGATTCCAAAGGTGCCCCTGTGGTAAGCCTGGGAGGGAGCAAGGGTGGTGAGAAGGATTTATGGGTCTCTTATCCGAGCCCCTCAGGAGGCATGGATGCTGCACCCCTGATGGGATTGAGAAGCTGCTAGTCACAGCTGTGAACTGTTAGTGAGGAATTAGCAGAGGCCTGTAGTCATCTCTGCTGCCTCTCCCGGTCCCCAGGTTTCTATGCCTGACATGCTGTGGACTGGTAGAGAAAGGCACCAGTAGAGAAAGGTAGAGACTGAGCAGGGAGGTCTCTGCAGTGGTGTCTCCCTGGAAGAGGCAGCTGCAGACTCGCATGAGACGTGCTTCCCTCGACACAAAGGACAAACTCAGGTGCCATCTAGAGATGGACGGTCACCATGATTCAGTATCGTTTCTGTCCCATAGCCCTACAAAGAGACAAGCACCTTGGTGGGAAGGAGCCTTGGCTCTGAATCAGGCAGACCTGGCTGGAATAAGCCTCCTCTACTGCATTGTCTTGAGCAAGTTCCTTAACTCTTCTGTCCTTATTATTTTTCCTTTGTGTAATGACACTTAGTGTATCTTCTGAAGGAGGTGGTTGTGAAGATTAATTACAGTAATATGTATAAAACACCTAGCAGGGTGCCTTGAGTTTAGGAGATTAATACATTATTCAAGGTTGTGCAACGTGGAAAGAATCAGCTTGAGGACACGCTCTGGCTGTCTGAGATAACCTGCTGGGCTAGCAGTTGGACCCTAATGCAGACATTTTAGTGTCACAATGTCTCCCTCCCTCAGAAAAGGTGCTCCTTTCCATTTATAGGCGCATAAGAATTAATGGCAGATATTTCACAATATGTTACCCACAGTTTATATTTGTTTTTAGAACTAGTTTGAATGAAGTTTGTTTGTGTTTACACTGTCCCAGAACAAATTCACATTTTCCAAACAACAAAATTCTCATAATTGTGTGTTTTGATATTCTAAAATAATCCAATAAGCTTCTCTTATGTTAGAGCTTTCCCTTGTGGAGTTTATGTGTACTTTATAACCTAGAGGTTGTGAAAGCAGTTACTGAGAAATGGCGCAGAGACCATAAACAACCAGCCATCTGTGCAAATGCAGTTTCATTCATGTTCTGACAGTGGAATAGACAGTCTCACCAGAAAGAGCCATTGGCAGCTAGGACAGTAAGTTTGATCTTGAGGGAAGAGCAAAATTGGGCTTATTTAACCTGTTTTTCCCTCCCATAACAGTGAAGTGGTGGGAAGATTTTAATTGACAATGAGGAGCTCAGATTTAAACCTGATGAGTCCAGATGAGAATGGCAGTGATAATTGGTAAAAATACCAATATAACAGCTAATACTAAGATGATGTTTTACAATCTGAAAAACACATTCATGGATATTTTAATCTTAATCACAATACGGACCCTAAAAGGTAGGAAAGTAGACACTGAAATTTATCAGGAATATCACTTATAGAAACTAAGATACAGAGTTACCAGCAAAGAGGCCATAAAGCCATAGAAATAAATGAACTCTACTGGGGAAAAAGGGTAGAAAAGTAATTACAGATAACTGGGCCAAAGAGAGAGAGTGTGGGAGAAGGAAAGGGAGAGAGTGTAGGAGACAATCCCTTTATTGTATTTTCTCCGTCATTGAGCTTCCATGAAAACCATTCGTGAGTGTTGGTGAGTAACCATGGGTTTGAGTTCCTATCAGGATGAAAAGAGTGTGTGCTTTCAAATGATCTCAGCTCAGACTCTACTTATTATTATTCCTTCAGTAAACATTTAAAAATATCAACTCTTATCCAATCCATGTTCTCAGCAGAATATATCCAGAAGAGAATAAGAGATCATCTCTTCCAACATTCATATGCATTAACAAGCTGGCACAGTGAGCAGAATCCTCATTTAGTCAGATGTAGCTTAATTTAATAATAAAATTAGAGTTCATCAAAACAGTAAAAACAGACTCTGATATTCCTAGATATTTTTTCCCTTCCACTGGAGCCTGTTCTCACACGACTGAGGTGGTGTTCAATAGCAATATCTCTGAACTGGAAGGGAGTACATTCTATTCCAACTCTACATTCCTAACTTCCATGCTGTATGTTTTGGAAAAGTCATTTTCACTCTGTGGGCTTCAGTTTCCTCTTCCAAGAACGAGGTTTGAATGGCTCCAGCCCAGGGGTCTGGCCCTGTTCTTTCTCGTCCCCCCTCATCAGCTATCCCCATCTCATTCTGCTGCAGCCACACTGGTCTCTTTCTGTCCTCAACCCACGGTACACTGTTTCCTTCCAGCCCCAGGGTCTTCTCATTTGCTCTCCCCTCTTCCACTGTCCTCTCATCTCTTCAGTCCATCGTGTATTCAGTGTATTCTTCTTTTGGTTACATTACTATTCGCAAGTAATGAGTTTGTTCCCTTGCTTTTTATTTGTCATGCTCCTCATAATATTGACTCCATGGAAGCAGGGCTGAGCCTCTTCCATATCATTTACCTTCATATCCTGAACACTTAGAACAATATTTGTAATACAGTATGCACTCAATAAATAACTTCCAAGCAAATAATTTTTTGAAAAAGATTTATTGGAAGAACTCTAGATCTTTATTTGATCACAACATATGCCATTTTTCATGCTAGTGCTTATGATCTTATGGATGCATCTTACCATGGACATGTTACTTTAATGTAGAGTTCCTATCCTCATCCCCACCTTCACTACAGAAATGTGTCTTTTAATTGATTCTCTCTTGTGAGCAAAGCAATATACTCTGTAGATAAGAGCTCCATAAATCCTCTGGCCAGTGGGGTTTAATTTTTAATTTATTGTCCAAATGAACTGGCTTGAGGTCTCTTCTATGTATTGTTAGAAGTCCAGCCTTTTCTCAGATTTCCAACTGTTTTCAGGGGTCATGTTCTCTTGAGCAATCTCTCTGTAGCTCACTCCCTCAATGCGTCTTAAGGCCTAAAAGCTCTTCTCTATCACCTCTGGTGCTAACAACCCTGGCATGGTAAATATACTACTTCTCCCATTCCCATTTCTGTATAATACCATTGCTAGAACTTGTTGCTTATAGTAGACTTATACTAAAAGTGTCTGTTTTGGGAGATGGGACATTTAAAGGGAATTACATAGGTATAGCATGGACAATAATAAGATTTGAATAGTATAAATTACCTAAATCTATCTACTAATCCACTAAATGAGAAATTTCTCATTGATATTTTCACTTTTAATATCTCTTCTTCAGTGTCTCTATTTCACTTAACACATTGCTTTCCATAGCTACAAGTCTTGAATTCCAAATTCTTATTATTTTTTCCATTTATAGTAATTCAGCTCTGTGTTTTCACCTCTTCTTTCTAATCATATCCTATGCACCTTCACTTTCCACAAGCCAACAGGTCGTCAAGGTATTTTTTATACATAGAACCATCTCTTTCATATATATCATGTCATTTTCTTGGTATGCAAAAATATCTGCAGCCAATTCCTAATTTAAACAGAATTTTTTTTTAACTCTTGTTATGTTACTTTATGCTACAAAGTCATCCCAGCTTCCCCATTGCACAAAGGAGCATCATTCTTTACCCTTGGAAGAAAACAAAAGTGTGACCTTGTCTTTTATCTGTTTGGTCTTTACTCCATAGACAATGGGGTTGAGTGCAGGTGGAATAACGATGTAGAGATTGGCAAACACGATGTGGAAAGTACGGGAGACATTGTGTCCAAAGCGATGGGCAAGGATGGAGAAAAAGGCAGGTGTATAAAACATGAGGATGACACAGACATGGGAACCGCAGGTGCCAAGGGCCTTCTGACGGGCGTCTCGGGAGGGGAGGCGGAAGACAGCACAGAGGATAAGAGTGTAAGAAACAGCAATGAGAATCACATCTGAGATGACTGTCATGATGGGAACACAAAAACCATACCAGATATTGATGGAGATGTCAGCACAGGCGAGCCGGGCGACACCTATGTGTTCACAGTATGTGTGTGGTATGATGCGTGTCCTGCAGAAAGGCAGGCGTGTGAGCAAGAATACGTCTGGCAGGATGATGCAGAAGCTTCTAAAGGAGATGCCCATAACAATCTTGATGATGGTCTTGGGGGTCAAGATATTGGTGTATCTCAAAGGCAAACATATGGCCACATATCTATCAAATGCCATGGCCATCAGGATGGCTGAATCCAGCACAAAGCTATAGTGGAGGAAGAACATTTGTGTAAGGCAACCTGGGAATGTGATTTCTCGAGCCCCAAGCCAGAAGATACTGAGTGTTTTAGGAACACCTGCTGTAGACAAGATGAGGTCAGTCATGGCCAGCAGGGAGAGAAAGAAGAACATGGGTTTGTGAAGGCTATGCTCCACCACAATCAGATAGAGAAGGATACAGTTTCCCGCAACAGCCACAATATAGATGATGCAGAAGGGAATCCCAATCCACACGTGGGATTGCTCTAAACCTGGGATCCCCACCAGAATAAAGGGTCCTGTGTTGTAATTGCTCATGTTGAAAATGGCCATGGCAGACTGGGGTGGATAAGTCCCAGCACCTGAGGACAGAGGGTAGTAAAGGACAGTTAGGGTCACTAGAGTCACTCTCACTTCCCCCCACTTATCATTATTGACTTCTAAAGATAAGGTGACCATATAATTTATCATCTAAAGGGGGACAACTTTGAAGTGAAAAAACGGGTGGTATTATAACAATGGCAGGTAACAGGCACAAACTGGGATTGTCTCAGATGTAGTGGGATGTATAGTCATTCTACCTAAAGAGATTATCTTCTTTCTTCTGGACATCTCTGCTGGCTTACCTACTTCTCCAGGCAGTGTTCCAGACTGCCTACAATCACTCTTCTTATTATACATAATATACCCCTAATACAAGTTAACCAATTACAGGGTATATTTTCCATGGGTTAGAGGATTATAGTTTATATAACTTTATGGACATTATTGGTTAATATCTGTGTCCTCTGTCATTGTGGAATATCAGTCTCTGTACCAAGGCAATTACTTGCTCTTTTCAAAGCTACCTGATGACTGTGGCTCTTAAATTTGTGAAGTCAATGCCCTTTATTGCCACCCAAAAACCTAACTCAGTTCAATAAACACTAGCCGAGTTCCTACACTATGCTGGATAACACATGTAACTTAAATATAAATTAAAAGTTTCCTATAACTGAGGCCCAGGAGCTCTTGCTCCTCCAAAAATATCACTTTCTAGGACCCTATACACTATACAGATGTATAAGATCCTAATACTCTGGCCTTAGCACCATTAGTCAAGATTTCTATCCAAAAGAAGGATTGTTCCCTTGTGAACATATATTCTATAGATATATAGACCCTAGGACACATACTGTCAGATACACACACACACTTAATACATACAATTTCAATCATACTCTGATCTACACTTAGATTCTATTATACATTTTATCATATGTTTACCCACAGTAAATCTTATGCAAACATAAACTCCTCCACTCCCTCTCTCTGTCTCACACACACATGCACACACCACACATACACCATACGTACGTGTGTGCACACATGCCAAGGAAAATATAAATGAAATATTTCACGATTGGATTTTGGCACTGCCATTGTTTTATAAATTCCCAAAATCCTTACTTGGAGACTTGCTCTTTTAGGGACTAGGCTCATATACCTTCTTCTTCTCCAGTTATGTGCTTACTAGAAAGCTATTTATAATCCATCAATAACCAGCCATAAAGAAAGACCAAGAACTCCCAAGATTGGAACTAAGAGGAAGCTTGTGATGGCCATGCGCCTCAAATTTCTTGAACCAACAAGACCAAAACTCCCATCCAGCTTCATCCCTACTCCATTTTTGTCTCATTATTTGGCCCAGTTTACCGTACCTTCCAGCTCCCAGGCCAACCCTTAGTTTCTCCATTCTCCCACATTTAAGAGAAAGAAACAGGACTCTCTCTTCTTTTCTTTCTGATCTTCCCTTATCTATGAGCAAAAACACATTTCTTGTAGCAACTCAAACTCTCCTCTACAGTCTCCATGATGCATATGGTTCTGGGGACATAGTCCAGAATTCAGACAGTGGGATTGTCCAGCCCCGATCTGCTGAGATTTCCTGTTCTCCAGTTTTCTCATGTTGATCTTTGTTTTCCTACCCCTGGGGTCCTAGAACCTCCTAGCACCCAAAGTGGAGGTCTGATTAGGCCATTCAGCCTTCATGTTGGAAACCTCTCTTCTATGCTGCTCACATGCCCGTAACAGTGCATGGCGTCAGCACCCTGAAACCATATATGTTGTCTCACAGCTCTTCCAACTTGTCTGAAGTCATCTTTTATTCGTACATACTTGAGGAAAAGTCTCTACATTTTATGTTTTCATGCACTCAAACACAACAGATGTTCATATAATCATCCAAAGCATTTGCAAACACACACGTGGGCATGTAAAAAAAGTTAACTCTGAGGCTTGTCATTCCACAGCAGACAAATCTACAATGTGGGGCAATCTATAAAACAGTCTGGTCTTTTCCACATGTTGATGCCATTAGGAAATAGTTTCCTAGATTAAAATAAATTTAAGAAAAAGAACCAAATGCAATTTTGATTCTATTAAACAAACCAGAAATAGGAGATAATGAATAATTGGGGATATTTAATATCAACTAGGTATTAGATGATATAAAGTAATTAGTATTGATGTTATTAAATGTGATCATCTATTCTGATAGATACACACACAAGTGCCCATAGTGTCTCCATAAAATATTGGCACAAAGTATGTTCTGTGGATCCAGACAGCTAGGCACTTTGCTCAGAGCTGAGTAACCTGCTAGCAGTGGGAGTTGCTTACTTGAACTATGTGGTCCTTGGGTTCTCCATTTTTCAAAAGGGCTGAATATCTCGAATTCTTAGTTGTTATTAGGACAAAATAAGATATGCCCCCCATGACCACTCCTTAATGTAACATCTGGTACATGACAAGCATGTAATAAATTATTAGATTTTGTTAGATTATATCTAATTTTTTATTAGATTATATTTTATATTATCAGTAGTATCACTGACAGTCAGATGTCAGATCACACAGTGAAGAGAATGTAAATAGACGGATGCATAAAAACTTAAAAGCACTCCGGGACATACACCCACCCACACACCCGCACACTTAATTCCACCCTGTATGTTAGGGCTGTGGGTCCTTGTCATGTGTCTGATCCACATCAGACATCAGAAAATGGAGCCCTGAGCTTTTCATTCACTCCCTCTTTCTCTCCAAATCCTAGGCCCCTTCAAACAGACCCTTAAACAGCTAGCACTCACGTAATCTTGGGAACTGGGCCAAACAGAAGGAAGAAAGATTATGCTGACAGACACACAGAAAGTGTGCAAGAGGGAGAGACACACCAGCTGAAGAAATAAGTGAAGGAAAGAAGGAGGAACTGATGGGCAGGCCAGTTCCTGCTCGTTTATGTTTTCCGGCCGTTGTTCAATGTAGGGAAGAGGCAAATAGTTGGGCCTGAGGGACCCTGACAGCCTCTCTTCCCACTCTCAAGGGAAGAGTATAAAGGAGTTTCTATTAACCCTGCCCATGCCTGTGAGTTCACATGGCTTCAGGATGTAGTTCTTCTCTGCATCTGCATGTGAGCTGATACGCCAGTGAGTGTGTGTCATGTGTGTGCCCATCTGTCAGATCACCCAGCTCAAGACCTCACTTCCAAGACAATGGACTATGGATAAGGTACTTAATGTCTTTAGCAAGGTAATAATATACTATCTTCCTCTTGAGATTATACAAGGATTGACAAAAGTGATAAGACAGTGCCTGTGGAAATGCTTACACAATGCTGGGCTCATAGCACGTTTGTAACATGATTCTATGGCCACTTCACGATGCTTTACTGCCATTCAAAGTGGGGCCCCAGATCTGCATTCACAAGCTCTACAGTGGATTTTTTGCCTGTTATTTTTCCCTGGGGGCCAGTGCAGACATGGATGTGAGCACAAGAACTAGAACACAGGAGAGTTGGTTGGAACTATCTCTGTTGGGGAAGGAGTGGAATAAACCCTGGATGCTGTTTCCTTTGAAGGACTGCGTGAGGGTGTTCCTGCTGAGCATGGAATGGCTGCCACTTTGGACCATGTTTGGCTGAATATTCCGTTTTAACTTCAAGGCTGTCATGTCCCAAACTACATTCATCACTCCCCCAAACTCGCTCTTTCTGTGCTCACAAGCTCAGGGAATGTCAGCTCACTCCAAATTGTATTGCTGTTCTCACCTAAATAACTCCTGATCCTATTCTCTTCTGACTCCATTGTCCAGCTGCTGTGGTCTCTTACTAAATTACTCTACCAGCCTCCTAAACAATCATCTTGTTTCCATTTTTGTCTTGCTCAGCACATTTTCCACACTGCAGGCAGACTACTTTTTCCAAAGTATATCTGATTATGTCATTCCTTCGCTGAAATCTCATTTTTGTTCTCATCTCAAATTCTTAACTTTTGCTATGTTCTCTACTTTTATCTTCCTCCCGATATTTGTGTGTCACATTTTTATTATTTCAAACTCAATGTAAATTGGACCTATATTATCATTTTTATTGGTAAAAAAATAGAAATCAATAAAACACCCTGGGAGCATGTTTCATAAAACATGTAAATAAAATTCCTGTGGGAACACCGTTAGATCTGACTGTTGGTATTGTCCAGAATCCTGGAAGCCCAGATCTCATTTTATACATAAGAGTTTCTTCTTTCATAAACCTAACAGCCAGGTCAGTTTTCCTAGCATGACACATCCAGTCTTTCTCTCTATGTGTCTGCAAAGATACTCACCAGTAGCCTGAAGAGTGGACTCCAAAATTGTTCATTTGTTTGCCTTTCCTTCCGGTTGGACCCAGAGTACAAATAGTTCCATCCTCAATGGCTCTTCTACATCTCACATTGCAGGACTATTGAAAATATCAGTCAAATGTACAACAATGTTTTGTTTGATGTACTGTTAGTCTAGTTTTTTGGGGCCAGAATCTTTATAGGAGGAATAGGCATGGTTAAGTCATGGAAATTCCAAGCTCTTACCTTTGGTGTATTCTGTTTCCTTGTGGAGACATTTGTCTTTCTTTGACTATTGATTGGATGGGAAAGGACTGGTTATAGGTAATTTGCTTGAGTGTTTATATGAACACATGTTCTATATACACAGTTATTAACTTAATGATTAATGTTGCCATAACCTGGGCTACTAAAAATAGTTTTCTGGTGAATCAGTTAATGATTTCCACTGGACTAAAATAGGAACGTGGTCTGGTGCCCCTGCCCTCTTCATTTATAATTCACACCTTAAAACTTTAAATTATATGCCTTACCCTTCACTCTCACTTAACAGCCAAAAACGAACTATTATTTATGCACAAAAGTTTTTATTCTTTTAGCATGATGTAGCAATAGCACCTTAGCAGTCAGCTGGTCCTGCTGTCTAGTATTGTCATGCATGAGTACAAATCAACTATTTCAGAATGAAAGTCCTCCAATTCAATGACTGTCATGTGTGTAACAATTTAACTTGAAATCGTGTTGCTCATTTTGAAATGATTAAGGTGGAAATTTTTTATGCCAGTTTTAATATTTTGTTCATTTTAGTTTGGGCCCCTATCAATTACTTGAACTTCCGTTTAGCTGTTTTGCACAACGTGGAATCAGAGCTACTTCACAGGGACTCAGCCCCATGGGAAGGAGTTTCTATCGGTCAGTGTCCAGTGGAGGCTGACTTTGCCTTTGCCTTTTCCTCCAGGTAGAGGGCTTAGGTTTTCCCTTGGTCAAAAGAGGCTGCCCACCTACTGAAGGTTAATGGGTATGATAATGGACAATAGACAGAGGCTGCTGAATCTGGTGATTCCCTTCATCCCCCCCACCAAAAACTATCATAAATCTTGTAACAAAAACAGTAGATATTTGTGTGATGTTTTAAAATACAATTTGGAATTCATTGCCACCTTGCTTAAAATACTATGGCTTCCCATGGTTCTTAGAGTTTTAAACTCCTTTAAATGATCTGGATTTTTCCACCTTCTACAATCTCACCTTTTGTATTTCTTCTGCTTACACCCATCCCGTCCCACCTATTTCCAGTTCCTTTAATGCACTGAGCCTTTTTTCAGCTCTGTGTCCTTACAGGTGCTAAGCCCTCTGCCTCTCTTTCTTCTTTTTAAAATAAGCATGCAAGAGTTTACTCACCCATAAATGTTTACTTTTTTCCCTTTTTTCTAGCTTTATTGAGGTATAATTGACATGTGAAATTGTCATATTTAAGGTGTACAGCGTGATTTGATATATATATGTGTGTGTGTGTGTGTTAATATATATATATGATTTGTGAAATATTTACCATAATCATGTTAACTAACACATCTATGACATCATGCAGTTACTTTTGTGTGTGTGTGGTGAGGATGCTTAAGATATATTATCCTAACAAATTTCAAGTATACAATACACAGTATTATTAATGAATAGTCATTATGCTGTACATTACATCAGCAGAACTTATGCATCTTGTAACTAGAAGCTTGTGCCCCCTGACCGACGTCTCCCAGTGTCCTTCACCCAACCAGCCAGCCAGCCCCTAGGAACAATTGTTCTTTCTGTTTCTATGAGTTTGCTTTTTTTTTAAGATTCCACTTACAAATGATACCACACAATATTTGTCTTTCTCTGTCTGACTTATTTCATTTAGCATAATGTCCTTCATCCACATTGTTGCAAACAGCAGGATTGCCTTCCTTCTTGAAGATGAATAATAGTCCATTGAATAAAATGTTGTATCATTTTCTTTATCCATTTGTCCACCAACAGACACTTAGGTTAGGTACTTTTCATATCTTTGAAATCGCGATTAATGCTCTAGTGAACCTGGGAGAGCACATATCTCTTCAGGATATTGATTTTATTTCCTTTGGAGATATACCCAGAAGTGGGATTGTAGAATCATATGGTAGTTCTATTTGTAATTTTGAGGGGATCCTTCATACTGCTTTCCATAATGGCTGTAACAATTTATATTAGCACCAACAGTGTACAAGGGGTCCTTTTCCTTAAAATCCTCACCAATATTTGTTATCTCTTGTCTTTTTGATAACTGGCATCCTAAAAGCATGAGGTGGTGTCTCATTGTGGTTATGATTTGTATTACCCTCATGACTACTGATGTTGAGCACATGTCTGTGTATCTGTTGGCCACTTATATGTCTTCTTCATTGGAAAAAAAATATCTATTCAGTTATTTTTCCCATTTTTTAATCAGATGATGATTATGGTAATATTTTGCTATTAATTGTATGAGCTCCTTATATATTTTGGGTATTAGCCCCTTATCACAAACATTTTCTTCATTTCCCTGGTTGCTTTTTCATTTTGTTGATGATTCTTTGGTTGTGCAGAAGCTTTTTAGTTTGCTGTAGTCTCACTTGTTAATCTTTCTTGCTTTACCTCTGCTATTGGTATCATATCCAAAAAGTCATTGCCAATACCAAGGTCAAAGAGTTTTTCTATTTTCTTCTAGGAGTTTTATAGTTTTAAGGTATATATTTTAAGTCTTTAATCCATTTTGAGTTACTTTTTATGAGTAGTGTAATATAAGGGTCCAGTTTTATTTTTTGTGTATGGCTGTGCCATTTTCCCAGCACCATTTATTGAATAGACTATCCTTTCCCCATTTGGTACTTTTGTTAACCATATATGTGTGGGTTTATTTCTCAGTCTTTGTTGTGGTACATTGAGCTGTGTTTCTGTTTTCATGCCAATACCACACTGTTTTGATTACTATTTCTTTATAATATAATTGGAAATCAGGAAGTGTGATGCCTCCAGCTTTGTTCTTTCTCAAGACTGCTTTGACTATTCAGGGTTTCTTGTGGTTCCATACATATTTTAGAATTTTTTCTTCTTCTTCTGTAAAAAGTGATATTGGAGTTTGAAAGCAGTTACATTGAATCTGTAGATCAGTTTGGGTAATATGGCTATTTTAACATTAATTCTCCAAATCTAGGAACACAGGATAGCTTCCATTTATCTGTGTCTTCTTCAGTTTTTTTTTTCAGTGTCTCATAGTTTTCTCTATACAGGTCTGTCATCTCCTCTGTCTGAATCATGTCCACCTCATACCCTAACTTGACTTATTTCTCATGATTTCCATCTTTGTTCAAGAAAATGCAGTTTCTTTCAGGAAGGGCTTTCCTGCACACCTACATTGAAGCTGGTTTCCTCTGATAGTCTCTCTCCTAAAGCACTGTTTTAAAATTCTTGTTTATTTCTCTCTGACAGAAGACCTAATGCAATCTGAAGTTATATGTCCACTTGGGTGTTTATGTGATTGAGGCCTGCCTCCCTCACTGAATTACTAACTCTAGGAGGGTTAGGGCGATCTCTGCTAGGTTCAACCTAGTAAACAAAGTACCTAACACAGTGTTTCAGATATAGAAAATGTTTGTCAAATATTTGGTAAATATTGTTTAATTAATTAATTAATTAATTGATGGATAAATATTGCCTGGCATCCTCTCAGTACTCTGAATATCTGGACTATACTAAACCTAAGGAGATTAGCATTATATTGGCTCCCCACACAATGTTTAGCCTTTATTGAATGGATGTTTACAGTGCTCTCTACTGCAAAAAGGGACTGAAGAGTCCCTTGTTAACTATATATTATGTAAGAATGTGATTAACTGCATTACTCGGTGCCTTTTCTCCAAGAGGTCTCTGAAAATAAATGTTTCTGTTATTCATATCAGAAGAACTCTTACTTCTCTGAGCAACTTACTGGCTTCTAGTTTATAGGCACTGTGATTATTTAACTAAGTCATGCTTAACTCTCAATATGTTAGTGCTGAATTCATCACCCATGTATGATAAAATGTTGGGAATTCTTGGTAGATGGAAAGCATATTAGCCTATTTCTTACCTTTTTTTAAATAAATCTCTATCTCTGTTTTTCTTTTTGCTTCTACTTTCTCTTGTACTCATATTTCATAGTATTTTCATTTATGGTGTTCAAAATATAGCAAATAATTTTGGAAACAATATATGTGGCTACTGTCACATAATAAAATAATATATACCCAAAACTTATGTCTTGGCATCCAAAGAATATATCTTTCTTATTCAAATTATATGTTGAGAGTTATTATAGAAATATAAATCTAAAGACATATGAATAGAGTGGTAACATGGGGGTGAGAAAGCAGTGTCGAAGTTGAGTACCATTCAGAACTCTGGTATTTTGATTCAGATGAAAAGTGAATATTTGGATCACAGGGGCAAGGGAGCGGGGTGTGCATACCAGGCTGGTGACACTAAGAGGTTGTTTTGAAAGAATCAATATATTTTGAGGACACATTAGGAGAAAATCAGATGTCAACTATCATTGGCTCCTGACAAACACCAAAAATAGTTATTCCTTGACTAATTTAACAATGGAATGACTCACTATGACCAACATAGACATACTTGATTTGAAGAGATAATGAATCAAAAATGTACATTTTGGGCATGAGACTACATCTCTTTTGAGATACAAGACTGAAGAAGAAATCTGGGGCCACCAGAACTTCAAATTGGTCAGGTTTCAAACCTACATCTTAGTCTGTGAATGCTTTTCCATCTTCCTGGCCATAGGAATTTAGCATCTTACTTTCATTCATTCTTAGGGGACTCTGACCACAGACATCTCATTTGGCTTTCTCAAGAGTGAGTGAAAAATGAGTTTCAGGTTTCATCATTGCCTTCTTTCCTCATCCAAAAAAAATACCTGCACTCTTAATTTAATAATTTCATGATTATTTACCACTTGTTTATTTGATGAACATTGTTTATGCTGCTAGTACATGCCAGGACCTCTCCTTGATGCTGTCTAGAAATGGATTGGGGTAGCCAAACTAAACCTCCAGAACCCCACAGAGTCATCGTGGCAGAAACCCCTTGCTCTACTATGACATGTAAACTACCATGATACACAGATCTCAAAAAACACAATTATAATGAAAAAGAGATGTTTATTGTTTTATTTTTTTCATTAAAAGTTTTATAATCACCTTTGACCAGTCAAAAGGAATTGCAAAATTTAGTTTCCACATATAAACATATATATTTGTTTGTTTGTTTGTTTATATTTATATACATGTTATTTCTTAGACTCAGAATTATTTTTCAGCTTCAATGATTGAGTATATTGCTGCCTAAAATAACAAAGAAAGCAAAACCAAGGTTCTGATTAATAAGGAATTTTTTCATCTGTCCCTTCTCTGGAACATTGGCTATAGGTTCACTCTTTAATACACACTGAGAACTCGCCCCCACCTCCAGACATCAGGATATATCAATGGGACCCCTTAGGAAAGAGCAGAAGAATAACTTTGTCCCTGATCTGCTTTGTCTTTACTCCACAGACAGGGATTGAGTGCGGGTGGGATGAGTACATAGAGGTGGGCAGACATGATGTGAAAGGGGCGAGGAACATTATGCCCAAGGCGGTGAGCAAGGATGGAGATGAACGCTGGCCATAGAACATGCGGATAACACAGACATGGGAGCCACAGGTGCCAAGGCCCTTCTGGTGGGCGTTTCGGGAGGGGAGATGAAAGACGGCACAGGGGATGAGGGCATAGGAAACAACAATTAGGGTCACATCTGTAATTACTGTCATGATGGGAAAGCAAAACCCATACCAGATGTTGATGGAGATGTCAGCACAAGCAAGCCGGGCAGCACCTCTGTGTTCACAGTATGCATGAGGGATGATATGTGTCCTGCAAACGGGTAGACGGTTTATGAGGAAGACACAGGGAAACAAAACACAGAAACTTCTGAAGGAAATTCCCAAAACAATTTTGACCATGGTCCTGGGGATCAGAATAGTGGTGTATCTCAAGGGTGAACAGATGGCCAGGTAGCGATCAAATGCCATGGCCAGGAGGATAGCGGAGTCCAGGACAAAGCTGTAGTGCAGGAAGAATACTGGGTGAGGCAACCGGGAAAACTGATTTTCTGGGGACCAAGCCAGAAGATGGTAGGAGTTTTAGGACACATGTGGTAGACAATATCGGATCAGTAATGGCTAGCTTGGAAAAGAGAAAGAACATGGGTGCGTGAAGACTACTCTCCACAGCAATGAGGTAAAGAAGGATACTCTTGCCCGCGATGGCCACAAGGTAGACAAAGCAGAAGGGGATGCTGATCCAGACTTGGGACTGCCCAGGTCCAGGATACCCAAAAGGGCGAAGGCACCTAGGTTATAGCTACTCAGGCTGTACATGGCTGTTGAGGTCTGATGAACAGATTCTTCATCCTAAGAACAAACTGTGTATGATGTACATGAGAAAATGGCGAGGTGGTTCTTCCTCCACCCTCTCTGTAGGGGCGGCTCCTCTCTTCCCTGTCTGCCAAGAACCTCCCAATGCTCATCTCTTCAAGAAAGAGTCCCCAAATCTAATACCCCTGGTACTAGTAACTCAGTCACTCAGGAATCTTCTTCAAACTGCATAAAATGTTATTTCCATTTTAATGAATAAGTTTTTCCTGAGTCAGTGTAATCAGTTGCTCTATACATGTGAGTATAGAGAAAAACAAGGCAACCACATGCAGAGAAAGAAAGAAACTAAGGAAAGGGGGGCACCTTTGGGAAAATAAGGAGATAATTAACAAATATAGACTCTTACTACAGGCCAGCCTTTATAAATATTATCTCACTTAGAACAATCTTCTAAGATATGAATTTTTATCCCCCTCATTTTTTAAAACTGAAACTGAAACTCTTTGAGATATTCCTACCAGTCTCCTCTTTAGTGACTAGAAGAGCCAAGATCATTAGGTCCCACAGCCATGCCCTTCCATGCCGCTGTCCTACCTTGGGTGACTGCCTCAGTGTGCTTGTGGATGCCAAAAAGTGAAGAGTCATGGGGTGTAGAGAAGAGTGTATGGAAAAACATAGCGCACAAGCTGTAACTGTCCAGCACAAGGACCCTACCCCACCTGCAAGCATTGCCCTGCTATCCCTTACACTATAGAACCCTGAGCTTTGCAGACTGGAATGTTCTCTGAGGCTGAGTTTGGTACCTCACCATGGAGAATAATATGAAAAAGGGCATGCAGCTGAGCCTCCCGCCCACTGTTCGGTTTAAAGAGGAAGCTAGTTTGTGGTTTTTGACAAATGCAGGGTGACCTCTAGTGGAAGAAATACAGAATTAATATGTCCTACGTTTTGGGTCAAGGTGAAAGCAGATAAGCAAGCTCTATAATGAGAATTCATGTGTTTTGGAACCTTCAATTTACTAACTACACAAATCTAAAAATTTTTCACATGAAATCACTTCTGAACAACACTATGAGATAGGTAATACGGTGTCCACATTTTAAAGACAGAAACTAAGGTGGGGAAAGTTAAGTAACTTGTTTATGGCTGCACAATAAGGACGTGGTAGAGCTGGGACTCACACCCATGGGGTCCTCCCATAGATTCCCATGTACATAAAACAAAATTCTCTATAGAGCTTATGGCAAATGATATACATGATATCTATATATCAAAAGATAAAAATTAGTTCACATAAAGGAAACAAATACTTTTATATGTGAACTCTAAAAAATCTGTAAAAAATAACAAAAATACCTACTGAACTCATAGATACAGAGAACAGATTGGTGGTTTGACAGAGGCGGGGTGGGAGATGGGTGGAATGGGTAAAGGGGGTCAAAAGGTACAAACTTCCAGTTACAAAATAAATTAAATCCTGGCAATGTAATGTGCAGCTTGGTGACTATAGTTAATGATACTGTATTATGCATTTGAAAATTGTCAGAAAGAAGATCTTCAAAGTTCTCATCACAAGAGAAGAATTTGCAAGTATCTGTGGTGGTTGATGTGAATAGACATTATGGTGATCATTTCAGAGAACATACAGATATTTAATCATGTTGTACACTTGAAGCTAATATGTTACATATCAATTATATCTCAGTAAAAACAGAAAACAGAGAAAACTGAAGGCATAAAACAAATTAACAGCATAAAACCAAACACATCACTTATGCTTATAAATGTAGATTGCTTAAACTCCTCTATTTAAAAGCATAGGAATCAATTAAATCTTTTCAAATAAAATTCAGTTAATTATATTTTACTCAAATGAGAAAGACCAAAAACAAAATGACCCAGAAAGAATGAATGAAAAGGGTATTCAAGCATGCTTCAGACAAACTGGAACACAAAGGAAGAATGTCTACCAAAAGGAAAATCAGAAAAAGTTTGCTTTAAGAAGTACTAAGTACAGCAAAAGGTACTTTGAACTTTTAGAAGGAACCCTCCTTAATGAAGATGTAAGTCATACCACTCACAGGCATCTCTTCTTAGCACTTATTTAAAATAAACAAAAAAGCATTGTTCCTTAGCAGCAGTCTGTTCATCTACCACTTTTTCTCTTTTCTTATTATTGTCCACAGACTTCCTTGTACTCCCTTTAATTCTTTGAATACACATGTCTAGCTATTAGCTGCAGCAAGCTTAGCATCCCTGTCCCTCACCTGTTCCACACTTTTCCCTCAAAGTAGCATGACATCATCTTGGATCATTTTATTTCGTTGCTGGGGGCTCAGCTACACAGTTCCAGGGTTTTATCTTTGAAGTGCTGTAACTCAGAATTGACTGACCTCACAACTCACACAGACATCCTGCTTTGTGCACTTTTGTGGTTCTGTTATTACCAGTTTGCTCTTCAGCAACTCGAGTCTTGTAGGCCGTTGTCTCTTCCACTGCCATTCATTCAGTGTCCAGATGTCTTTGCATTCCTCTTTGTCTAGGTTAAATTCTGTAATTTATCATTCCAACCACTCTCTTACAAATATTTCGCTTGCCTTTGCGCCATTGACCTTCTATCACATATGCACAGCAAAACTCAATTCCTAGATTAATCACCCTATAAGTACTCTTGGGTCATTATGATAAAATACTTCTTAACTAGGCATATTTGTGTTCTCATAATTTGGTGATCATCAGCCTTAAACTTAACCCTTGATCCTGACTAACGGTCCAGCAACATGAACCTATTTTAGCTCCATCTCATTTTTTTTTCTACTTTCCTCTGAGTACATTCGCCAAATCCAGCTCCGTCTATCTCAACAGATAATCCTTCATTTTGTTTTACAGAAGAATTGGAAGCTATTAAATATGATATCATGTAAGACAGCTTCATATCTGAAGCATATATGTATCATGTAGATGTAGATATACATGATGCATATGTATATATCACAATATCTAACTCTCTACCTTTTTTTCTTGTTATATTGCAAAAATATTCCTTTTATATCTGGGGCCAAAAACAAACCCATATCCTCTTACTCAAGTCTTCCCATCTTGTCAGGTATTTTTCTTTCTTTTTTTTATTTATACTACATTGTACATTAATAACTGGTTTATCTTTAAATATGTTAGTCTCTTAAATCATGTGTAAAACAAAAAATAAAGTTATAAACCATTGCTGCAATAATATTAGTTTTTATAATTACCCTGTATTAACCCTTACTGAGATCTTTTTTGTCTCCTTACAGCTACAAGTTACTGTCTATTTTCATGTCATCCTGTAGGACTTCCTTGAGCATTTCTTGCAGGACAGGTCTAGTGGTCACCAGCTCCCTCAGCTTTTGTTTATCTAGGAATGTTTTGATTTCTCCCTCACTGTTTTTTTTTTTCTTTTTTTTTTTTTTTATTGAAGGGTAGTTGACAACAGTATTACATTACATTAGTTTCAGGTGTACAACACAGTGATTCAACATTTATATACATGATAATTCTAGGTACCAGCTATCACCATACCAAGTTGTTACAATATTTTGACTATATTCCTTATGCTATACATTACATCCAGGTTACTTATTTATTTTACAATTGGAAGTGTGTTTATATATATATATATTTTGTGAGGGCATCTCTCATATTTATTGATCATATAGTTGTTAACAACAATAAATTTCTGTATAGGGGGGTCAATACTCAATGCACAATCATTAATCCACCCCAAGCCTAATTTTTGTCAGTCTCCATTCTGATGCATAACGAACAAATTCTTACATGGAGTACAAATTCTTACATAGTGAATAAGTTACATGGTGAACAGTGCAAGGGCAGTCATCACAGAAGCTTTCAGTTTTGTTCATGCATTATAAACTATACACAGTCAGTTCAAATATGAATATTCATTTGATTTTTTAAACTTGATTTATATGTGGATACCACATTTCTCTATTATTATTATTTTAAATAAAATGCTGAAGTGGTAGGTAGATACGAGATAAAGGTAGAAAACAGAGTTTAGTGTTGTAAGAGAGCATATGTAGATGATCAGGTGTGTGCCTGTAGACTATGTGTTAATCCGAGCTAGACGAGGGCAATAAACATCCATGTATGCAGAAGATTTCTCTCAGAACATGAGGGGGGAGGTTCTAAGCCTCACCTCTGCTGCTCCCCATTTTCTCACCAGATGGCCCCCTGCGACTGTGCCTGTCTTAGGTTGTTCCTCCCTTGAGGAATCTTACCCGTCTCTGGCTAACCAGTCATCTTCCGTCTCCCTCACTTTTAAAGAACAGTTTTGTCAGAAAAGCATTTTTTTTTTCTTTTAACACTTTGAAAATATTGACCCACTGCCTTCTGGCCTCCAAAGTCTCTGACGAGGAAGTTTCTTGGATTTTTATATCCAGATCTTTCCTCAAATTTGGGAAGTTTAAGCCATCATATTTCTTCAGAAACCTGATGCCCCCTGCTGTGTCAAATATCTCAGAAATATCAAATTATCCACTCACTGACACAAAGCAAAAACTAGAAATCCATATTTATCTTCCTTTTTTTACACCCCCACGTGCAATCAATTGTATTGATCCAATCCCTTTTTGAATCAAAATAGAAAGTCCTTAGCATAGCTACCAAGGTCTCCACAATCTGATGTTGCTGTCTTATCAGCCTTCTTGTTACACTCCAAGAATGTTTGCCAGGATAAAAACACATCCTATGTTTCTAAAAATGTATATGTTAAAAGCAATTTCCATATAAAAGATGATGGTAATTTCCTCTACAATATTATTTCCAGTGTTCCAACTCTAGTATTGATGTATGTCCTCTTAAATTTTGACTTAAAGTATCCATGGAGACTCAGATCTTAACTCTGCAGATGAACAGAAATGAGGTCAGAGACAGAGGAGACCCCAGCCGCTCCCCAAGGTTGAGCTATCATACTGCAGTGTGCTCAAGGTGGTAGTACCTGTGCATTGAGCTCTCATGCACTGACACCCTCACCTGAACCATGGCCATTACACATAAATTAAAGTCTAAACTGTTAACGTGTTCTAAATACAGGTATGCTAACACATATTCCTTCACTGTCAGATTCCCCCATGAGGCTGTGTGCATACTTCCTCCTTGACTTCAGGACATTCTCCTCTCTATTCCCATCTGCAAACAAGGCTAAATTCTATTTACCATTCAGGTCTCAGCTAGCCCCTTTTCATTCAGTTAAATATTGTTAGGCTGGAGAAAGGAAAAACAAGGACATGCAAACAGAACAGAGAGATGCCATAGGGGGAGAACAGACCAGACCCCAAAGTCCATGCCGTATATGGAAAGGGGACAGCTCTCCCTGAATTCCATCCTGATGTGACAAGACCCGGATGTCAGCCTCCTCCCTCTTGGAAGGAAAAAAGTTTCTAGTTGACTATTATGTCACCTTTAGCCAATCATACCTCTCAACACCCCTTAGGATAGCTTGCCCACTCCTCCCCCTCCTAATCCCTTATAAGCGCCCCACCTCCCTAACCGGGCGTGACTTCTCCGGCTATCACCCCGGGGTATTTAAATAAATTACCTGGCCCTTTGTTGCCTCTCCGCCTACTTATTCCGGCTAGAATTTATCTTACAAATATGACTTGCCTGGGAATAGTCTTCCTGATCTCTCCATTAGAAAATTATATTTCCAAATTATGTTTTGTCTTTTCTGAAATTCATCACTCTTGCAACCACTTGCTTAATGTTTGTTTCTCTGCTAGACTGCAATGCTGTCTGTCCTATTTTTATTGTTCTTATTGTTACTGTTGTTTCAGTAATGTTTTCAATGCCTGCATAATGCTGGCACTTAGAAAGTGCTCAGTTAAGTATTTCTGGGATAGAATGTTGCTAATGAGTCAATACAGAATATTCTCATTGTCTCTGAAAACACATTGGAAATCATTAAATATTTATAGCTGAATAAACAGAAGAAAATAATCCCCTGCAAAATGGAAGCCAATAACATGCCAAACCAGAAGAATGCTAAAGGCATTTCCTTTAAAGATAAAAATAAGCACCTGGTTATCATGACATTTTTATTAATATTGCTGAAGAACTACCCAGAGAAATAAGACATTTTCAGAACTGCTTACTTTTGCCACAGCTCTTTTGTCTCAGCTTAGGTGAAAATTCTTCCCCAAAACGTTTTCTTCGCTCCTATGACTGAGTCCTCTTATTTACGCCAATAATGTCCTATGGAAGCACTTACAATGTATTGCTTTTATTTGCCTATCTTCTATCCTTATTGAGTGTAAAGACATTTTCATAGTCATGGTTTTATTCCTTATTCTAGTTCAATTTGTATAAGACACTGAAGTTTTATTGAATAAATGAATAATGTTGAAATCATTGCAAACAGACTCCTGTTTTATATGGGACCTTTCTACTTTTTCACCTATATCTCTCCCCACCCTGAAAGGAAAGGAGCGACACACAGCAGCAATTCACCGGAGAATTCCGCTTTATTAGGGAAAGGTGCTGGGTTATATAGGAAGGGGCATGGGGTGATTGAGGTGTCACTTCTATGGGGCTGGTGGCTATTGGCTAGGTGCTGGGATTGGGAGGGGGCGAGGGGTGATTGGGCTTCAGGTGGCGCCGGTGGGAACCGTGGACCCGGAAGAGAAGCAGGAATTTCACCATCTTATGGGTGGGGGCCCTTCACACCCCACCCCTATTCTCCTTCTTTTTATTCTGTATTTCTTTAAAGTGCAGTTTAATGAATGAGTGGCTAAAATAATGAATAAGTGAATTAAAACACACACACATTTATACATATGCCCAGACACACATGGAGTCATAAGCAGTCACACCAAAGCTACTGCTTAAGAAGGTGGATTTTTGAGTCAAGTATCTTAGATTTGCATTTTATCTGTGCATATTTTTCATTATACCAGTCACATTTTTTGCTCTCTCTAAAATTCCTGTTTCCTTCTGGAATTTCTGTGGAGATTACACAGGAAAAGTCCTCAGCTAGGTGACTGGGACAACATGAGCTCTCAATAAAAACTGGCTATTATGTAATGTCATTATTATTATAAACACATGGAATACACAGGGATGGCAGAAACCCACAGAATGACAAAAAGTTTTAAACCATGGGGGAACTAGAGTCCAAGTCTTCACTTCTGATCCAAGCTCTCAGATCATTTGATTTTGGCGGTTGAATTGTGTTCTCAAGGCAGCCCAGGCCTAATTGTTCCCTTTTGCCCCATTTATCCTTCCTCCCTCCAACCCCTAAGACTGTTTAAAATCCAGTCCCCAGGCCTGCTGACCCTGTTTCACGGGGTCAGCTGGACTGAGCCCACCCCTGCCTTTCCTAGCATCTCCTGTCCCTCGGCTTAGGTCCTCTGTATGTCCTTCAGTGGGCTTAGCCCTCCAGGATCTGGGGCTGAGCCCTGCCCTGGCTTCCCAACCATGCCCACCTTGTCCACCAAGCAGCACTCACCAAGCCCTGGAGCACAATGAGGGTGTAAGTCCGGGGAAAGGAAATCCCAGGCAAAATACCTCTAAAAACCAAAATCAGTCAAAGGGAGAAATAAAGCTTAAAACCCGTTTATTGCTCACAAACTGCAGACCCAGGCCATCTTTCTTCTCTGCTCCAGCAGCAACACACCGGCCCCCCTCACCTCTCAGGTACAGATAAGCCCTCTGTTGCCCAGGTAATCACCCATTGATATGGAAATGAACTTCTCCACCCCTGAGGGAAGATGCAAATACACTAAAGCCATACTTCCCTCCACCTCTGAACGCCTGTTGATATGCAGATGTACCAAAACCAGGCGAGATATTCTGGAAATACTACAAATTTACCCACAGAGGGACACATGGAAACAGTGCCCTCAAGCCACTGACGCTCTTGTTCCTCCTCCTCGGCCTCCTGAGGGCACTCAGGCCCATGGGCCTGAGGCCGTAGGTACAGACCCTTCCCAGAGGTCTAGCTCCTGAGGCTTGGAGGTCCCAAAGCCTGGGGTGGACTGAGTCCCTGCAGGCACCTGTCTTTTAGGACAGGCAGGAAGTGAGCAGCGCCCTGGGGGCTTTCGAAGGGGCCATAGCTCCCTCCTCTGCTGCCAGAGCCCTCTGCATTGAGCTCCCAGTGTGTGTGAGCAAGACCTTCAGGCCCTGCAGGTTACTTTGTGATGTTAGAAATAGTCACTTGTGTAAGTACATGTAATCTTACTTCAGTATGAAAATGCAAGTGGTTCTATGGAAGGAGGGGCACAGATTCTTCTTTCTGACTCAAACCTAAAAAGAGAATGCCCTCATTATGACAAACCAGTCATACTGATCAAACACTTGAACATACTTAAATGCTTGCCCACCCTATCAATTTATCAAAATGTATTTGGAATCACTTCCTTCCATCAGTCACTATTCTTTGGTCCCTTGTCACTTCTGCTAAGTAGACCCTCATTGATCTAAACATTTCAGTCCTTCCTCACCAATCCATCCTCTTCCCTGAAGCCATAATTATGACTCTAAAGTAGAAACATGATTGTCATTTCCACAGAGTTTATAATGCATTTAGGATAAAATAAATCCACATTAGCATAGCATACAAGATTTAGCAATGTGAAGCCCTTGACCTTCTCTTCAGTTCATCTTTGGCCACTCATCCCCAAATACCCTACTTTCCAGAATAATCTCTCTGAACTTCCAAATACACATTTTGATGTTGCAAGCATCAACCCCTTGCCTATGTTGTTCCTTCCTTCTAGAACATACTTCTTGATCTTTTCTGGCTGACTCAGCTTAAAACCCAGCATCACCTCATTTGGAAAGGCATCCCTCACTCACCTGTGTTTATTCCCGCCTTAGCACTAATCACATCCTTTGCAGTTACTGCTTAGCTCTCAGTTTCCTCTTCCAGAAGGCAATTCCTTGGTGATAAGTATCTTACTCTTAATGTTCAACGTTAGACTTCTATGGTTGTTCACATTAGGCATTCAATCTAACTTCTCAATATTATTAGTAATAGCAATATAATATTATCACCTATTTATATGACATTTATTCTGTAACATTAATATGTTAACTTTAGTATTGCCAATTAGAAAACAATTTTGTATTACTTTATACATCTGTAAAAGGACATGAAATGTGTATTTGTATTATTTACCAGTATATCCATTGTCTAGTGACCCACCCCTTCACACTCTTTATGGTTACAGTCTTCTGAAGTTATAGCATAATATAGACAAGAAAAGAGATAATACTGCATTGCTGAATCTTAAGAAACTCTTGATTAGTTTATGGTGGTATTGAAAACTCAGATTAATGCAGAATGTCACAAAAGTGCACCTTATATTACAACCTCTTTTTTTATTGTTAACATTGTTATGTAGTCTTCTCCTAGTTCAAACCCATACCCCACTCCAGTTTTTTTAGAAAAATTCATGCCCCATAACAACTATGGTTTGTAGAAAAGAAATAATTGGGGGACCTTAACTGCTGCACTCAATTTACTTTTCTCTTTGGGGGTTTAGTTGTTACATTTTTTATAAGTGTTTCATCTATTCATACAGAATAGTTTGGAAAACAGTTTTTATTCTGAGTAGAACCAGTGATACCACATACAATATGAGTATCATGGTTCATACGTGGAACCTATAGGGCATTTTAGTGTGATAGCCTTGTTAGCCCCAAGGTCAGATGACAAAACATTAGAAAGACAAATAATTCAAGTGATTATAAATATAAACAAGTATAGTGGTCTTAAAATATGTTCATGAATTTTGGTACTCCTGTATTCAAGAGATAGAGCATAATCCTCTCTCCCTGAATATGGGTTGGACTTAATGATTCATCTCTAATGACTAACATATGGTGGATGTGGCTGTGTGTGCCTTCTGAAACTGGGCCACAGAAGGCACTGAAGATTCGTTTTTGCCCTCTCTCCTGAGTTGCCCACTCTGGGAAAAGCCAGGTTCCATGACGTGAGGACATTCGATCAGCCTGTGTGGGGAAGATGTGAAGCCTCTTGCCAGCAAACAGCCTGAGCTAAGTGGCCCTCTTGAAAGCAGATCCTCCAGCTCACACCAAGCCTTCAGATGTCTGCAATCCCATAACACCTCAACTGCAGCCTAATAAGAGACCCAAGACAGAACCGTCTAGATAAGCCTCTCCTGAATTCTTGATACAGAGAAACTGTTGTGATAATAAGTGTTTATTGTTTTAAGTTGCTAACTTTTAGGTTAATTTGTTACACATTAGAGGTAACTAACATGAAAAGAAATGCAGGTTATCACTTTACAGTCCTACTTGTAGATAAGCAACAGAAGGTCAAGGCAAGGGAATGGCAGTTCCAAGCCACTTGGGCTACTTAAAGACAACCCACTCTAATTCTATTTGAATAACCCCCTTTGAAGCTGACCTCAGCAAGGAAGGTGACTTATAGAGCTGATTCCACCTATATGTGTGAAGTCTAGTGAGCACCATGCATGGTATCTGTAAAAGGATTTCAAGATCACTTCTTTCACACATCATTTATTAAGATAAGAATAGTACATCAGGCCCAGGACACCAAGCATTGTGCCAGACCCTGGATATTCAGAGATAAATATCAGTCTGTTCACTTGAGGACATAACCTGCTAAGGTCCACAGACTTGTAAAGTGAAATCTCAATAGAGAACGAGTCATAGGAAACTCAAGGCTGTCCGCAGAAACCAAACAGAGGGGTAATGCCACAGCCTAGGGGTCAGAGAAGAGCTGGAGGACTAGGTCAACTCAATATGAGTCTCAAGGATGAGTAAGGTTCAAAGACATGAAAGGGCATCTCAGGCCTAGAGACCAGCAGGTGCAAAGGCTGAGAGGGGGGAGTGGGTATGATGTGTTCTGAGAATCATGTGCCACTCAGTAGACCCAGGTACATTTAGCCAAGTGCTGAGAAGTGAAACTGCTGAGGTGGGCAGGCAACCAATCACTTATGCACGCGTTCAATATTCAATACAGACACGTGTGGTGCCCACTAGGCACCAGGAACATAGTGAAGAATAGCCAGTGGAATGCCTCACTCGAGTATTCAGTTCATGGAGGAAGACACATTATTCAAATACTTGACAGACTATGAGCGTATAAAGAATCACTACCTCTGACAACTGTGAGGGAATCTACAGGGCATCGTAAAAGTAAATAACTGAGGTGTCTGGTCAGGCCTGGGGGAGAAAGGGAAAGATTCTTTGAGGAAGATACTTGGAAGATGAGGTTAATTTTAATTAAAAGCTACTAAAGTTAATAATGTTTACTGGGTTTTTGGTTTTTTATCAATTATAGGGCCAAAGACTTTAGAAACATTATCAAATGTAATCCCTACTCTCCCCGCAGGAGGCAGATCTTATAAGAAAAATGAAAAGTAGAAGATGTATCCAAACTGGCCAGATGTTTAAGTGGAGAATTTTGTAACTGAGGTAGCTGACCCCTGAGTTATACTTCTACTTCACAGCATGCTCCATTTTCTCCAGCAGTTTAATGGAAAGGGCAGAACATTCCAGACACAGAGAAAAGAATGTGCAATGGCCCTTAGGCAACAAAGAGGAAGGTGTGACCACAAGCTCCTTAAAAGCAGGTATTTTGTTTTTCATTTGTGGTTCATATACTTTAAAAAAAATGAGTGGAAGTATGCTCAAGTTATGAGCAGTGGATCTCCTTTCGCCTGTTCAAGGAACTAACTTGAAAGATGACATTCAGCTTAACAGTGTGTTTGCTGTCCCTGTTTGTCATTCACTCATTTGTTCACGCATCCCCCACTTGTTGAGGCAGACTACAGCCAGCAAAGAGGGAGTAAGAGGAAGGGGCTTGAGGCCAAACACTAGCTGCAGTTCACCAGTCCCCTTGGAAAGAGACTGGAAAATTCCCTTAACCACCCAGGTTTCAGATTTCTCACGTATCCATGGAGAGCTTCCCTATCTCACAAGGTTTGAGGTCTTACTGGGATGTTGTATGTAAGGCACTTTGCACATTGTTTGGGGCAGAACATGACAATCATTTTTTTAATTCCATTTTATTCTAATTACTGTACAACAGGTGCTTCAGATACAAATAGGACTAAAGCATTTTTTTATTGTCCTTAAGAGTATCACAGACGGGTGGTGAAACACACATGCAAGCAGGTAATTCCGGGCTATTGACAAGAGATATGACCTTAAAAAGCACAGGGCACTGTGATGACACAGTGAGGGTGCTGATATAATTAGTGAGGAGGGCAAGATGGTCAAGAATTTTGTTAGGAAAGTTGTGTTTTGAAGGGAAAATAGGAGTTTTCAAGGTAAACCAGGGGCATAGAAATGTGGTAGGCAGTAAATGTGAAGAAACAGATGAGGACATGGTGACAGGAGGGGAGCGGTCTGTACATTGATATGTGCACACCCTGCATGCAGGCAAGGCTGAGAAGAGGGAAGGCAAGATCAGAAGAGTTAGGGGGTGAGCAGGAACTTGGTCCTCATGCTCTGCAACTTAGATCTCACTCTAAAGGCTAAGAGATGAAGGAACTGATGGAAGGTTTTACTTGGGAGTATGACAGAGTGAAAGTGGCATGTTGGAAACGCCATTCTGGCTGTCATGTGGGCCTGGTACTGGAATAAGTAAGATGCATTTGGAATGAAGCTCCATGGGCAGTGAAACTAGTTGGAGAATTTTCACTCCAGTCCAGGCAGAGATGATGAGGAGCTAAGCATTGAAAGGCTGCAGGGATGGACTAAATCATGCTCCCTCCAGAGCTGGGACTGACTAAGGTGAGACCAGTAAGGTGCCTAGAATGCAAAGATTAAGGAGGAACTCACTCTCAGGGGCTTAAGTGCTCCCTTAATTGTTGTGCCCTTAGCATCTCTACGGAGCTCACTGCTCAGTACCCGGACAATCAAGGTGTAAGTGACAGTTCAGCAGGAAAAGAGGTAAGTATTGTCTTGGCTCATTTGACCCCATCTGCAGTCTGCAGTTTAGCTGGAGGCAGGACCAGGCACCAAGTCCCAGAGGTCACTCCCTAAGGACTTGCCAGGAGCAATAAATGACCCAGGCTCATTCTGCCTTCTGTGAGAGTCTCCTTTCTGTGGCTGACAGAATGGATGGTGGCGACAGAGCTAGGCTGCACAGGTAACAGGAAGAGCATTTCCAGTGAACTTGGACACACAGACCCAGTGCAGTGACTGTAATTACCTAGACTGCAGGAAGCCGTTCCTGTGTCCGTGGCAGGAGGTAAATAATAAAGGACATAACCTGTTTAGAGTGTATGTTTTGACTGCCTTTCCCTGGGTTATCTTTACTCTCCAGATCTGCATTCCCCTGCTCCCCTGCAGCAGGTCCTCCCCTGCTTCTGAGCTCAGGCTTCTTTGCCCTTCCCTGGAATAGTGACCGCTCCTGTACCTTGCTCTTTGTGCCTCTCCCGGTGATATCTTACAGCTGTCATGATCTCATTCCAGTTCCCTAGAGGAGAGTGTGTGATGAGAATGCCTGCAGTCAGGGGTCCCTGCATGAGATAGGGTTGAATGGGGGCTATTTCAGGAGAGTGCTCTCATCTTTTTTACCCAAGGTAGGCCTCCAGATCTGAGATGTGTCTGAGTGGGTGGTCTGGGGAACAGGAGCTCTTGATAGGTTAGGGAAGTCAGGAATAGACCCTGTTAAAAGTCAGAACTTTTAGGGTGCTTCTCAGATCTCATTCTCTGTGGGTGGCTGTGACTTCCGCATGGCTCTGAAGCTCAGGGCTTACCCACACAAAGATTAACTTGCCAGGCAAAATCACTTTGTGATGTCTCAAGCTTTTAAAGTGCAAGAAACTGTGTGTGTGTAAATACCGAAAATGCCCTGATTTTTAACTTTAGGTAATATTAGGGAGATATCTTAATATGAAGTAAAGTACAAGTATATATTTTTCCATACACACTTATTCTTTTTGGCAAATGTGACTCCCTGTTCTGGCCATGCTGATTCATAAGTGAATATTTCAAGTAATCCATCAATTCCAGAATTCCTGTTTCATTTTAAAGTCAAAGAACAACTCCAGATCCTTCATGAGCCTGGAACTAGTCCAATAGAAAGTTAGATTACTCCAGATTAGAGGTGATACTGAGTAAACTCCTCTAGAGGTTGAAGATATGAATTATGTAACTTCTAATGGAGACCTACATTTTTAACCCATTAATAATAAAACAAACTTCATCAAATTATTTTCATATACGTGACAATAGAAATGTATTTTTTCCTATAATAGAAAAATAGAAACTACTAGATAAACAAAATCAAATAAAATCATCTCTTCGTTCAACTACTCAAATATAGCAATAGTATTTCCATGGTTCATCTACCAGACATTCTATCTATGAAAATATATGTTTATGTAGCATTACTATTGTTCATCAATGACACCAAGCAAAAACATTTTTTGAAATCTCTTTTTATTTAACTTAACAGTAATGGTAAATATTAAATGGCATTTATTTTTAACATAAAAATAACTAAGCTGTCTTTGTGTATTGATCTTTCCTGTTAGAGGAAAACTATTTTTTTTCTTTAATAAGAAAATTAACTTTTTTAAAAAAGATTAATTATTAATTTTTAGGTCATTTAAAATGATAGCAGGTTTGGAAATTTTGTTTTGATCATTTTTAAAGAATACAGCATATTCCAGCCGCGCACCTCCCCTCCCCGCCCCCCGGTGCACCCCCGGCCCTGGCCCCGTGCCCCCGGATCACGCCACCGGCCCTGCCCGCCGCCTGCGCCCGCCCGCAGCCCCGCACGTGCCCTGCTGGCGCCGGCCTCCCTGGATGTCATTTTGGTGAGGTTACCAGAAGAGAAAATAAGAGCATGGGCTCAATCCACCATCTTAATAGAATACTACTTTATTAATTATTCAGAATATTGGTGCCTTCTAATACGTAGACAAATGTTGCTAAGGACATTTAGGATGATAGATCCTATCATTCTTCCCTGTATTTCTTGAACAAAAATATGACCACTGTCAGCCAAAGAAAGATGACCAGAACTGCAGTTTTAGTCCATAACCTGTGTGGACGGACTAAGAACTGTGCTACAATAAAAAGTTACTATGGAAGTTCATTGGCATAAAGAGAATGACAACGATGTATTTGAATATTCGAGGAGACACTAGTTGCTAAATTTAATGAACTCTGAGAAAATACAACACTGTGGGAAAACAAAAATAGATCCAGCACTTAAAAACTGGAGAAACAGTAAAACTTCTCATCAAAACGGAAACTCTCACCTTTACAGAGTACCTTGTCAATGCTATTGTTGTACTATAGGAAGTAGAATAAATCCAGGCCATTAAATATCAAAAGAAAGAAAAATCACAGGTATTTATATCTTTGAGTTGTTTTCAGTATTGTATTTAAACAAATCCTGATGAATAAAATATTCATTGAACAACAAAAAAAAAGAATATAGCATATTCCATTGTATGTTCCCTTTTCAGTGATGAAACCCATTTAGCATGAGGTGTGGGAAGGTTTCCAAAAATCTCTGGGAGGGGTGATTTGAGGAAAGTCAGCTGTATTGTATTCCCTAAAGGACAGAATTTCCTTGTCTACTAATTTTATTAAAATTTATTCCTTGCACATGCAGAAATAAAACCTTAAGAAATTAAAAACCAACAAAGAAAGACATTATCAAATCTATTTTAAAAGGAGTTTAAATAAGAAGTGGTTGCAGTAGCCAATTATATCTCTGTTTTTCTCTTTTATGCACCTGTTGATATCTCCATACACACTCTAGGTGATTGATAGATGCTTAGGTAATCAGCCAGGGAAGAGTGTGTGCTAAATATCAGAACTGTTTAATTATTTAAAAAAGAAAAACTTTTTGTTTTTATTCATTTTTTAATATTACTTATACAAATGCATAATTTTCTTTCCAGTCTTAAAATGTTTAGTCAGAGAATATAACTTTTAAAACTTTGTATGACCATCATTTTAAATTTATGTCAGTTGTATGAGAAAATAGTACTGGCTGCAGGATTTTCCTTGGAAATATCTTTAAAATGCTTTGATCCCATTTTGCATGTCTGGAATCACTCTCTTCATAGCAGAACACAGCACATATTTAGGTCCATAATTACTATCTCTGAGCAGGTGGGAACTCAGTAACTGAGATGTTACACAGCAGATGTCTGCACCTGCTGAGGGTTAGTCAGTATGTCTTCATTGTTTGTGACAGGCTAGCTCTCTTTCTTTCTTTCTCCTTACAGGCAAGTGATGAAAGTTCCATACCATAATTTAGGCGTGGCAAATCACAACGATTCCACTTTCACATATGATACGTTTATCCTCACTGGCATCCCTGGCCTGAAAGAGCTACACGGGTGGATCTCCATCCCCTTCTGCCTGATATACCTGGTGGTGGTGTCAGGAAATGTTATCCTGATCTGTGTGGTGGCAATGGAGCACACTCTTCATGAGCCCATGTACCTCTTCGTCTCCATGCTGGCTTTTGGGGATCTGATTCTATCCACATCCACAGTCCCCAAAGCCCTGAGCATCTTCTGGTTTGATAACATGGACATCTCCTTTGGTGGTTGTGTAACCCAGCTCTTCTTTGCGCATTTTGCCTTTGTGGCAGAGTCAGGCATCCTCTTGGCCATGGCTTTTGACCGCTATGTGGCCATCTGCTACCCACTGAGATACACCACCCTTCTTAGCCTTGGCGTCACTGGCAAAATAGGGAGTGTTGTAGTGCTCAGGAGTTTTGCAACTATTTTCCCCATTGTCTTCCTTGTGAAGCGTCTGTCCTTCTGCCGGTCAAACATCATTGCCCACACATTCTGTGAACACATAGGGCTGGCAAAGCTGGCTTGTGCTGATATCACCATCAATATATGGTATGGAATCTCTGTGCCATTACTCAGTATTATGCTAGATATGATTACAATAGTCATCTCTTATGGGCTCATTCTCCAGGCAGTCTTCAGGCTGCCATCCCATGATGCTCGGATGAAAGCTCTCAGCACCTGCGGTTCCCACATTTGTGTCATCCTCATGTTCTACCTCCCAGGGATTTTCACTGTCACTGCTCAGCGCTTTGGCCAAAATATCCCCAAGCATGTCCATATCCTGTTGGCCAACCTCTATGTCCTTGTTCCCCCCATGATGAACCCAATCATCTATGGAGTAAAGAGCAAACAGATCCGTGAACATGTGGCCCTTGTGTTTTCTTCAAAAAGGAAGTGTTGCTGAGTGACTGGCTCTCACTGGTTTCTTATAAGCAAGCAGGAAGGGTCCTCTTAGAAAAGAGGACAGAAAGGTTGTCCTTTAGGATAGGCTTTGCTTGCTATGAAGTTAGTCTTCTTCATTAAGTAAGGATGACCCAAATTGTATGAGTCCCTTGTTTCAAAGATAAATAGAATCTTGAGAAGATGTGTATTAAGAGACATAAAAACTATTTTAAATGTCGATAGGATTCTTCAGTATTAGGTGATAGTATCTCTAATCCTACCAAACAAAAATAACGTTTATTGAACACTTTTCCTTCAGCTACTATTTAAACTTTAGATCTCTTTGTGTCCTCCACAACGGCTATGATGAATACAAACAGAAACACCAGGATTGTATACAAATAGGGGAGAGACGGAGACTGGAGACTCCCCCTTCTGTCTCACCTTATCCACAGAGGACCTTAACAATCCTGTAATACAAATGGGAGGAGTACCTGATGATAGCAGCATGGCCCACAGCAGTGAAATGAGATTTACTGTAGTATGTACATGATTTGGAAGAAGAAAAAAGGGCACAATAATTAGGTGAAGTGTTTATAAACCACCTTGGAACCTGGATGTCCTATACAACCTTCTTAATTTGAGGTTGAGTAGCTCTCCTTTCAGACTTCTTAGCATTTATCTCACAGTGTTGTTGTATGAGGATCCAGTGAGAAACTGGATGCTAGAGCCCTTTACAAATTATAAAAGTTTCTACAAATGTGTGGTGTCACTGTTGCTGATGTCATACGTGTCCTGGAATGAGCTCTCACCGTCCTGGGGTCAAAGGCTGAAAACAAAGCACAAACTCGTCCTTGGGCTTCAGCCAGACGCCTCCATCTCCACCCTCCTGTCTCCGCCCAGCGACCGTCCTCAAGCTCCAGCGAGGGGTCCTCCCACAGCGTTTCCAGGCTCTGTGCACCGCCCACTCTGTGACGCTGGGACACACTCTCGGGGTGTTCTGTCCGCACCGCCCACATGCCAGGCAGTGTGAGCCAGTCTGACGTTTCCCATCTCTCAGGAGCTCTGTGGGGATTTTCAAGGAAATTGTACCTTGCTCTGTGGGACTTTCTTCTTCTCAGCTGTCTGCTCAGATTCCTGGCATATTGTGGGATGTAGAGCAATATTTTTGGATTTTTCCTGAGTTGGGTTTTCTGAATAAATTTTGCCCAAATCTGGGATCCTGGGCTAAGAACAAGTCTTGAGATACTGATTTACACATGTAGTTGGAGAGACAACTGGAGAGAGTGAGAGACTCCAGAGAGACTGACCTAACTTCAGACGCATGACAGCATGGCTGGGTTTTAGAGCTGGAGAGAATGGTCTTATCTTTTCCCAGGAGAGATTTATTTCCTTGGAGACTGATCTCTGAAGGAGAGGAGGTAGGGGGAAGAGGAATAGTCTCCATGGCTTTTATAAGCAGAGAAAATGCATAATTTTCTTCATTCCTTGACTCTGCATGCATAGGGCATTTGACCTGACCTTCATTGTCTAGCTGTAGGGGTCAGAATCTGGTGTGGGGAACTGCAGTTATTGTTTGCTTTCTAAGTGAATAATGGTGATTTGCCCCTGATCGGAAACATTTTGTGTGTGCATACAGGGTAAAATTGATAACACAAATATTTAAAACCCAACGCATGCTCAGTACAAACTTCCAGTATAAACGCTCTTCTACTTCCATAGTTCTTAACCCTGTAAGTCTTGAGTGACTGCTGTCCCTACATCTATCCCTTTCTCTCCTTCCCACTCTTTTCCTTGCAGCCACAATATCCTTATACCTAAAAGCCTATCTGCATCACCATAAATAATGTGTTACTCCCCCTCCCAAAAAATGCTACCATGCTTGGGAACATGAAGGGTCATTGGAAAAAAAAAAATAGCTGAAGAGACACAAAAATCAGATCTCAGAAGAAAGTTTCAGCCTGACAGAGTGGCTGAAATTGAAGTGCAGCCAGATGAGGTCTGAAGTGGGGGCTTGAGCCGCACTCTGATTTATAAGTTGGGAGTAAGAGGGTTGTAGCCAATGGCGGGCTGGTGAATGCTTACCCTTCATGTTCCCAAGCATGGTAGCATTTTTTGGGAGGGGGAATAACACATTATTTATGGTGATGCAGATAGGCTTTTAAGTATAAGGATATTGTGGCTGCAAGGAAAAGAATGAGAAGGAGAGAAAGGGATAGATGTTGGGACAGCAGTCACTCAAGACTTACAGGGTTAAGAACTATGAAAGTAGAAGAACATTTATACTGCAAGATTGTACTGAAGTTTGAAAACTGGCTTTTGGGGGTTTGATTTGTAGATTTGCTGAATCCCAAGGTGTAGACACTCCTACTATGGCTAATTTCAGACTTACCAATATGATGCTGACCCACTCACAGAATTGCTGAAAATTTAACACTTGACTCTTACAAGCCAGTACACACAGTCTCTAGCACACGACTAACTGTAGCTCTTCTTGGGCTTGACACACTGGAATTAGAATGAACTTGAAACCTGTGGCTTTGGTTTAACTCAGGAAAAATGTTACTGAGAAATCCTGCCTCACTGGGAGGTGGACAGTGAGTAGGTGAGAACAAATACTTGAAATCAGGCTTATTAGCTGTATGTGCATTGTATATTATTTGTATGATACTCAGCTTACTATTTAACTTTTTATTAAGGTAAGATTTTGCATAAAATAAAATTCAACATTTTAACCATTTTACACTATGCAATTTAGTGGCTTTTAGTACATATAGAATGTTGTGCAACTATTACCACCATCTAATTCTGGAACATTTTCATCACCATCACCCCAAAAAGAAACCACATACTCACTAAGCAGTCACTTTTTATTTCACCTTTCCCCAGTCATCTGGCAAATACTGATCGACTTCCTGTCTTTACGGATTTGACTGTTCTGGACTTTGGGCATAAATGGAACCATACAAGATGCCAGCCATCAATATCTGGCTTCTTTCACGTAGCATAATAGCATAATGTTTTCCAGGTCATCCATGTTGCATCATGTGTCAGAACTTCGTTCCTTTTTATGGCTGAAAATTATTCTACTGTTTAGATTTCACACATTTGTTTTATCCATTCGTAAGTTGATACTGTTGGGGAAGAAAAACTTTACCCTTTCAGGTTGTCTGGCTGGTCTAAGAATTAAATTGATATGAGACAGATTAATAATAAAAAATCAAATTTAATTTCATCTCTACAGGTAACCACACAGACATGAGACTCCCAAGACAGTTCAGGCATAATGAGTGTATATATGTCGTCCTGAACTAAGAAGGGGTGGAGTCTGGGACCTCAAAGGGAAGGAAAGTGGTTCACAGGGAGATGAAAATGAGTAAATGTTTGGTAAGCAAACATTTGCCTGGCCACACAGAAACAACGGAACACAGAGGAATTTTAACAAACAGGCCTTTCTGCCTACCATGCCTAGTCCGTATTATAATGGAGTTATCTATGGAGATGACTCCTTTCCTGGAGCAGGTCCTCTATGTAAAGTATTTTAGGCAGTCAGGGGGAAGGTCAAAGTTTCTTCCTGAGTCTTTTGGGCCTTGATTATTTTCAGCTAGAAATAATCTACATGTCAAACAAGGACGTTTTGGGGGAGGCTTTGCCCATGTACCCTGCAACATACATTTAATGTGAGTTCTCTCCATTTTTTGGCTATTATAAATAATGCTATTACAAACCTTCATTTGAAAGTTTTGGATTGAACACCTGTTTTCAGTTCTCCTTTGTACATACCTAGGCATAGCACTGCTGGGTCACTGGTAATTTAATATATTTAATTTTTTATTTTTATATTATAAGCTTTTAATTTTTAATTTATTTTTGATGTTTTAATATTTAATTTTTGAGGACCTGCCAAACGGTTTTGCATAGAGGATACACTGTTTTATATTCCCATTAGCAATGTCTCAAGGGCCCAATTTCTCCACATTCTCACCAACACTTGCTATTTACCATTTTTTAGAAAAAAATATAGTTATCCTAATGGGTGTAAAATAGAACAATGAAACGGGATTAACAAATCATTCTCCTTCCTTCTCATTGCTACCCAAGTTCAAGCTAAGCTACAGATTCCAGAGGGAATAGCCTGTGTGAAAGTCCAGAAGGAAAAGCACATAGTTTGAGAAACCAAAAGAAGGACAGAGTGACTGTAGCCTGAAGAGGGTGTGAGTGAACAGGTGGGAGGAAAAGAAGAGTTAGGTCAGTGGAAACCAACAGAAATTGGTTAGCACCAACAATGCCAGAAAAGGCTTTAAAGCTATATTAAGGTATTTGGGTTTTATTCCACACAAAATGAGTAACTATTGAATTATTTTAAGTAGAGGATTGGCATAATCTAGTTGGATTTTCCTAAGATGGGTTTTCTGAGTAAAAAATGGATGGGAGAGCGAAAAACTTGGAGACAGCAGATTCCTATATGAGGCTGCTAAAAAAGTCCCAGACAGAAATAGAATGGTGATCATGTTTTACTGTGAAACATGAATGAATTTAAAGGATATTCAGAAGACATAATCAATAATAAATAGATTGTTAAATAATTAAATGAAACAAATGAGATAAGAACAGTGGTTTGGACAAGAGAAACTGGTTAAATTCCATGCCATTTAGTAGGATGGAGAATCCAAGAAAATGTATTGTGAGGAAAGGAAGAGGAGAAAATGGGTAATATTTTTGCTTCATGTCGATTTTGAAGTTTCAGTGGGCTAGTCAAGAGGAGTTATCAAATAGTCATGAAGGACATAGAAAGAATTGGAAGCAGAACTTTAGACTTGGGAATTTTCTATTGAATTTATGAATAGTTATTAAACTTATAAGCTTACTTTGTGCTAAACAAACTTAACCTCACAAGAAGTCTATGAATTAATTACTAGTTTTTCTATATTTTTAAAGCAAGAAATTGAAACAAAAAGACCAAAGAAAGAGTAAAATGTGTGCTTTTCTGTTTCTGTTTGTAGACATTTAGGACACTTCCATCTGATGCCTATCATGTCCTTGGGACTTGAAAAATCCTTACCCCTCTCCTAATTCTACCAATGATTTTTTCCAGCAGAACTGAGGTCTTGAAATTCATAGAAATTGGATCCATTATTGGAAGGCTTCCCTCTACTAACAAAAGTAATCCTATCAAATCAATATGAGTATTTGACTCCCCACACTCTTTCTCTCCATGATCTTAACCCCAGGTCACTGTACCCCTTTATGAAAGAATAAAAGAATGACCTTGTCCCTGATCTGCTTTGTTTTGACACCATAAATGATGGGATTGAGTGCAGGAGGGATTGCCACATAGAGGTTGGCTGACATGATGTGAAAGGTGAGAGAGATATTGTGGCCAAAGCGATGACAAAGGACAGAGAACATGGCTGGTATGTAGAATATGAGAATGACGCAGACATGGGACCCACAAGTGCTGAGGGCTTTCTGGCGGGCATCTCTGGAGGGAAGGTGGAAAACAGCATGAAGGATGAGGGTGTAGGAAACACCAATGAGGATCAGGTCTGAGAAAACAGTCATTAGAGGCACAGCAAAGCCATACCAAATATTGATGGAGATATCAGCACAGGCAAGGCGGGCCAGCCCTATATGCTCACAGTATGTGTGAGGGACGATATGCGTCCTGCAGAAAGGCAAACGTTTCACCAGGAAAACAACAGGCAAAATTACACTAAAGCTCCTACCAACAATGCCCACCATGATCTTGACAATTGTCCTGGGTGTCAAGACGCTTGTGTATCTCAAAGGGGAGCAAATGGCCATGTAACGATCAAATGCCATGCCCAGCAAGATAGCTGAGTCCAGAAAAAAGCTGAAGTGGACAAAGAACAACTGAATGAGGCAGCCGGGAAGTGTGATTTCCTGAGCTTTCAACCAGAATATGCCAAGTGCTTTGGGGACACATGTGGTACATAAAATGAGGTCTGCAGAGGCCAGCATTGAGAGGAAGAAAAACATGGGTTCATGGAGGCTGCGGTCTGTAGTGATGAGGTAGAGAAGGATGCCATTACCTGCAAGGGCCGCGAGGTAGATAGCGCAGAAAGGGATCCCAAGCCACACGTGGAACTGCTCCAGCCCTGGGATCCCCACCAAAATGAAGGAGCCCAGATTGACACTTGTCAAATTCAGTGTGGCCATCATGGTGACTGTTATTCCCTGAGGACAAAATACAGTTTTTGATTCCTGAGACTGACCGTCCATGAATTCCCTTTGCCTTTTTAAGAGCCAAGATCCCTTTCCTTCTATCATGTAACAAACACTAGGTAAAACCAAGCCTACCTCTTGTCATACCTCTCCAGCATTTCCCAAAGGTTGCCAAAGAGATCTCAGTTAAACCAGTCATTCCCTATCTATAGACATTGCCATAACTATATTGTTACTGTTTTGAGACCATGTCCTACTAGATCCATGACCTAGGGGCATATTGGTCCTTTATTGTAAAGTAAAGTTCCAGGATTGTCTTGTCTTCACCACATAATTCAGTCTGATATTTCTCAAAGGTGTAAGTATTGAATATCCTACGGTATGAGTCTCAGTAATATCTTCACTGAGATATCCATTCAAAGAAATAACAGGGACCATATGTGAATTAGCAAATCTACATTCTTCAATTCATACATATATATATACACATATTCATGTCTACATGTCTCATGATATATATGTGTGTGTGTGTATATATTTCCTTGACTTATTGTCTCTTTCTTCACATTCATAATAAGTTATTAACAGATAATAACAGTTTCAGATAGTTCAAAAATAATTATATCTCCTTTGACATATAAATAACATAGCACAGCTTCCAGAGTTTAGGATGTGCATATTTTTGAGGGGTCATACATTATTCTGCCTACCACAAGGACCTTTTATACTGTCTGTTATCTTTCCCATTCTGCCTCCCCAAGACTTCTGCCACCATTACCACTCTCAGAAAATACTCACAGGCACCTTATTTCGATGTTGGTGTTAGTTTAGAAAGCCAGTATAGGACTTAAAGAGGATGGTTCCAAGATGCAAACAGAGATATATGGGTGGTAACACAACACAACTGGGGAGGACATATATATAAAAAGAAAGAAGGGAATGGTATGCAGATAAGAAGGTGAGGCATGGGGACAAAGCAGCTTAATTCCAGCCAGGAAAAACAGACAACCCTTAGTAGAGTAACCTTTTATTTCTCATTGGTTTTCTCAGGGGATGGAGAGACTGAAAAGTGAGAACTCTAAAATCTAGGGGGACTCCAGAGCCTCCAGTCCCCAGTCAATACTATTAGTCTGTAAATGGTCACATTAATGTTTTCCTGGTCTAGAAATGACATCATATACCAATAGGATATGATTCAAGGTTTTAGACAGGGGAGAAACCTGGAAGTGCTGGGATTTTTTAAGGGTATAGCCTATGTAGATGAGTCATTTATAGACATTCACAAGTGTCTTTTTGAAAGAATAAATGAATTAAAGTAGCTAGGGTCCACATTCTGACTTGGAAGGATAGTGATGATGACCCTTTAAATTCTGGGTCTCAGAAGATGTTTGTGTGACTGTTCAGAGAAAAGACCTTTGATTAGTTAGGGATGCTGATGAGTTCCAGATGATATGGTTGTAGGACAGATACAAACATCAAGCTTTCAATGCCCTCCAAATTCTGATGCATTCAGTTTCATAACCCAGCTCCCCCATCAGGTGAGGTTTTTTGGATTTTTGTATCACCTTCTATTCCATTGCATGGGGCTGTCTGGTGTCTACTTGTAACTGTGTTGAGATATTTTTTTGGACTGAAGAAACTCAGTGACTGATGAGCAAGAAGAGCTAGTATTGTACATATGCCACACTCCCCTTATGTCATTGCATACTTACTGAATGTTTGCCATGTGGCTGGAGATGTATCATTAACATCCAGCTGCTTATGGCAGAAACCTTCTTGACACGACTTTTTCATTCACTTCCCATATTCTCATTTCATTTTATTGATTCTGTTAGTTTTATTGATTCTGATGGGGGAGCTGGGTTACAGAACTGAATGCCAAAAAAGAACTACCATAGATCTTAGCGTCTTACGGAGAACTTTCACACTTGAATTGTCCTTATAACAATTGAAACAAATATATAATGAAGAATAAGTTTTACATTTTGCAGAAAAAGCTGAAGATACATTTTAATTTTGTTGTGCTAACTATGCTTTCCATTTTACTAAATCAGATATAAATATCAAATACAAAGTATCTCAAGGGATAACAGGCCAAAGTATTAAAGGTTGTTGTATGCTGACTAGCTTGGTATGTCAATAGTGAAACATTAAATGGGTAAAGTAACTTTTTGCTTCCCTAAAAATATGTTGTTTTGACTGGCTGTGTCAGTGAGTTCTTTCTTGCAGATCTTTCAGCTGCTTACTTGAAGTTGACTTTCTCTCATTGCAGCAAGGCAGACTTGGAAAGCTGTGACGCTGCAGGGAATACACCTTCCCTTCCTGGGGTAAAATGCCTTTGGAACCGAAATCAGTCAAAGGAGAAATAAAGTAGAAGAAACCTATTTATTGTTTACAAGCAGTCGTCCACTTCTGTTTGCCCATGTCTCTTGTGACCCGGCTGCCAGAAGGGACCCCACTCAACCTCTCTGGTCCAGATATGCCCTTGCTCCTTCTTGTAATTACCTATTGATATGGAGATAAGCTACTTCTCTCCACCCCTTGGGCTACCTATTGATATGGAAATGCACTAAGGCCAGGCCAGAGATTCTGGAAATATTGCAATTTTACCCTCAAACACTAGGGCAGAATATCAAATTGAGCACACAGTAACATGAACTGCATCCATTCCACAATATAAAAAATTAACATTGTAAAGTAAAAATACAACATACACAAAGAAGTCCATTTTAAAAATTAAAGTAAAACAGTAATGAAGAGAGAACATTTAAAAACTAAACTTGCATTTCAGGAGGTGTTAGAACTAAATGTAGTTTTCCTGGATGGAAATCTGAGATAGAAAAAGACATTACTGTAGTTATAACTGGAGAAATCTGCCATTGCTGCAGGCACCGAAGTGTTCTTTGTCTCTGACCCAGCAGGGTTTTGTCTCCTGCCAACTTCCATGAAACTACAATAGGCTTACTCATTAGCTTGCACATAGAATAAAACTCCAAACGTTTCACAGTTTTTGACATAGACAATTTGGGAATATAAAATAAATACATCATACACTGAGCATAAAAACAGATGACACTGTGAAAACTGATTGAAGGAAACCTTACTGACATGGCATCAGGAAGCCTGCAGGGGGAGTTCTCATGCGCACCACTCCCAATTAGTTGCAGACCCCAGAGGAAGGAAGAGAGACATCTTACAACTCACACTATTTTTGGCCACTTTGTCCCCCCAGTAGTAAGAGAGAATAATTTTTTTGCCACCCCCAGCAACAGCCTGGCAACAGCCAAGCCAATGAGAGACTGTTGCAACTCAGCCAAAGAGCATCCATGAATATGGGACTCCCAGTTTTCCTCCAGTGGACTTTTTGCTTAGAACAGTTCCCCAGTTCTCCCTTTTTCTTCTAGCACTCTTCTCCTTTGTTCTCCCCACATGCTTGGGATTTTGCCACAGCTTGTTTGTCTTGAATTTGCAGTTCTCTGCTATTCCCAAATAAAGCCATTCACTGATAAAACAACTGACTGCTTTATTTTGAAGGTTAGCAAAATAAAAATGTCCCTAAGAAGCACTGAGTCCCTGGAAATAGAAACTAGCTTTACTATTGTCTGTCCTCTTTATTTAGCCCACCAAAATTATGATTCTTTGCAACAAATAAATTTTAAATTATGAAGTGATTTGTTGAAAATGGAGCAGATATATACCATTCTAGAATGCTGTATCAGAATAAGTAGTATTAAGTTATGGCTCTTCCTAAAAAACATTGGTTATTTCCTGAACCTACAAAGCATATAGTAAATGCTTAAAAGATATTTATTACTACTAGCTAATTTATGTAATAAGAAGTATATATGTATTATGTGGTTTAATATAGCAAATTACTATAAAGTCATTTGCATAAACTTTAAAAATTATACACTAGTATTTCTACTGAAAATATACTATAAACAGAAATAAATCTTGATATAAATTATATCAGAAATGGATTTTAGTTAATATATGTTTACCTTAATAATAATGTGTCAGTATTGGTTCATTGATTATAACAAATGTACCATACTAATGTAAGATATTAATAATGCCTTATTATTAATTGCAGGAAATCTCAGTAGTCTTTATAAGTTTTCCATACCAAAAAACTATTTAAGATAAGAGATTATTTATAGTAACAGGATACAAGATAACTTCTTTTTATTTGGCATTTATCTTCTTTTACAATAATTCCTAAAAGTACAAGAAAAAATACTCCCCTCCTTACAGTTTCCAGTTCTCTCTTCCCATTCTCTCTTGAGCATTTTCCAGTCTCTACCATCCACTGAAATTGCCCTCGTCCTGGTTCCCAGTGACCTCTGTAACGCCTACTTCCACGGGCAGTCCTCAGTGTTCAATTTACTCAACACATCAGCTGCATTTGAAAATTATGAATTCTTTCACTGACTGTTTTCTCTCCTCATGTCTGGACTTTTGTATTTTCTCCTATCTCTTTTTCTACCTCATTGGCTATTCCTTTATTGTTTCCTTTTCTAGGTCCTTTATTTTTCTAAATCTTAAGATTATCCCAGTACTTTATCTTCAGCTCTCTTCTCTCTCTAATTTTACTACCTAGATTACCTGAAACAGTTGTGTGTATTTTAAATAACATTTATTCACTCACGACTCCTACATTTATCTTCCAGATTTATAAATCTAACTGCTTTCTCAGTATATCTACTTGGATGCCAGATAGGCATTTCAAGCTAAACATGTCCAAAATCAGACTTTTACTTCTCCTTGAATCATCTCTATCACTGTAAATAACAATTCTATTATTTCAGTTGTTCAAACCAATAAGCTTGAAATTATCCTTGATTTTTTCACTTATATCATGTGTATAATCATCATTAAATTAAATCCTGCTAGCTCTACTATCAAAATGCATTCAAAATCTGACTATTTTCAAAATATCTAATTCCCCCTCCCAAGTCCACATAGTCATATCTCTTGATATCACAATATCAACACAATATTGTAATAGCTTCTTAAATGGTTTCTTTTCAGTTTACATACCATGTAAACGCCAGTAATGTGTCTAAAACATGTAAGTCATAACATATGATTTCTCAATCCAAAATCTTTCTGATGACTGTTACGGAAAATAGTTTGGCAGTATTTTTTAAAACTAAAAATAGACTTACAACATGACCCAAGAATTGCACTTTGGGGCATTTATCCCAGAAAAATAAAGATATTTTTATTCCTGAGCTTGTTCATTGATGTTCATAAAGCTTTATCCCTAATAGCCAAAAATGGAAAATTACACAAATGCCCTTTAATGAGTGAATGGTTAAACAAACTGTAGTATATTTCTACATGGAATACTACTTGGCAATAAACAGAAACTGACTGTGGATATGTTGGGAAGGAAAGGACTCAGCTTGGTGTCACAGGGAAGTCAGATATAGTGAGACAAGAAAGCAAAGTAAGTTTTAATACACCCTGCATAGAGTAGCAGAGCAGACCCGCCTAAGGTGAGACAGGCAGCCTCATTCTGAGGCTTCTTTTAGGTGGTTTTTGGCAGGGCAGAGAGGTCCTTGATTGACATCTGTCAGCTATCTGGGCTTCTTCTGATTGGTGAAATGGGGACAGGGGCTGTACTGTGCTTGTGCCTCTCATGTTTCTTATCTGGGGAGACCCTGGACATTTCCTGAGTCACTCTTGGACCCTGTGGCTTCATCTGATTAACTCTTTGAGTCATTTCTGGCTTTCTGGTTCTATTTGATCAACTCCCTGAGTCATCTTTGGGGGGCCCTTTCTCCTTTCCATCCCACTCATTTCTATCTTTCTGCCTAACAGATATACTCAACAACTTGGATGGAGCGCAAAGAAATTACATTGAGTGAAAAAAACCATCCTCAAAAGAATACATATTGCATAATTCCACTTATGAAATATTGGTAAAACTATAGAGATGGAGCATAGGTTAGTGGTTATCAAGGATTAGGAGGAGGGAGGCAGTAATTGTGGCTATGAAGGAGCAAATTGACACAAATGAGTGCATATACAAATGGTCAAATTGGAATGAGCTCTCTGGATTATACCAATGTCAATTTCTTGGTTTTGACATTGTATAATATGTATTTAAGAGAACAACACTAGGAGAGGCTAGAAAATGGTGCATGAGACTTCCTAGCACACTACTTGGTAAACTTCTGTGAATTTATAATTATTTCAAAGTAAAAAGTTTTTAAAAACCTCTTACCCTGTTTTTCTGGCTCACTAAGAATAAAATAAACAATCTATCATAGATGATTTTCGAGGCCCTAAATGATGTGACCGCTTCCCCTACCTTTTGCTTCCAGTGATTCTCTAGCCACAGTATGTTACTTCCTATTCTATTCCTCAAATACAACAAGGAAGCTCACCTCTCTAGGCTCTTGGTCTTAACTGTCCCTCTGCTAGAGATCTGCAACCAGAATTCTGAATGTTTGGTTCCTTCATTTTATTCAGGTGTCTGATAAAATATCACTCCTGATGATCCTATCTGAAATAGCAGCTACCTGTTGCCCCCATCATTTTCAATCCCTTTTCCTTAACTTTATTTTTCTTCATATAACTTTTCACAAGATGTCATATTATGAATTCATTTACTTATTTACTTATTATCTATCTCTTTCCACTGGAATGTGATTTCTATGACAGCAATGACTTTATCTGATTTTGGTTATCCCTTGTAAGCAGTCAATAACAAATACTATTGAATGAACAATAAGTGTTTGGATATGTTCATAAAAGGTTCATACTAAAAGAAAAAAAAGGGACACTGGGCTTATTCAAAAAGTCAGTACTGACAATTACAACCTCATATCACTGACAATTAGTATAGAAACTCTAGAGAATAATTTGATGCTAATTTTTAAAAAATATTTGAAAGAGTTGAAAGGACAGGTTCCAAGAAAGGAGCAATGTCTGCCAGAATAATATTCCATGAGGAGAGTTACTATATCTGAGGTCACACCTTAAAAAAATACCATAATCAAGAAGCTGACACTTGTGCCACTAGCATTATCACAGGTGATTCTCAAATCCCCAAAGGCTGCTGAAGAAATCCTCATAACCTACAATCTAAGGATCACAAGGAGTCACCAGTGACACCACCACAGATGGCTGTAACATCCACATACCAGCCATACTGGAAGGGTGCTGAATATAGACAAATAAGTGAAGAAATAAGCAAAGAAACTTCTTTGACATTTTTTTGAAAAATAAAAGGAGACAGGAAATCCTGACTTCTGACTTCTTTCTGCTAAATCTTGTAAGAGCCCATCCCATTGAAAGAACTTAAATTTCACTGAAAATTAACAGACGCAAGTGATTCAGAAAACAAGAAATGTTGAAGAGGAGGTGGAAAAATGGAAATCTTCATACACTGCTGGTGGGAATGTCAATAGATGTAGCCATTTTGGAAAACAGTCTAGCAGTCCCTCAACAATTAACTACAAGGTCACCGTATGACCCAGTGATTCCACTTGAAGGTATATAACGGAGAAATGAAACATAAACAGAGAAATGTATACATAACTTTTCACAACAGCACTACTTATAATACCCAAAAGATGCAAATAACCCATCAGTGGTCAAATGGATAAACAAAATGAGTTATATCCAGACAATGAAATATTATTTGGCCACACAAAGAAATGAAGCATTGACACATGCTACAACTTAGATGAATTTAAAAACAGTACGCTAAGTGAAAGCCAGGCCCAAAAGACCACATATTGTATGATTTCATTTATGTGATATGTCCAGAACAAGTAAATGTATTTGAAATAGGTCAGTGGTTTCCAGAGCTGACAGGAAGAAGGAATGGGTTGTGACTACAGTGGGCGGGGTGGTTCTTTTGGGAGTATAGAAAATGTCCTGAAATTAGTAATGATGATTGAACAACTTTGTGAATATACTAAAAGCCACTGAATTGTATCTTTAAAAAGGTGAATTATATGGGATGTGAATTATACCTCAGTTGACAGACAAAATTAAGTAAAGCCTGGCCCAAAAAGAGGAGTCATTTTAATTTTGGAAGAGCCTGAGAAAAATTATCTCCTGAGTGCTACTTAATATTTCTGCTCTGGTTCAAGTATTCTAATTTCCATCTGATCCTTCCATCCAAATTCTCCAAAGCATTACCATCACCATTTATTTCATCCTTGAATTCTTTTCACATTCACTGGCTTAACCAGCTGCGAACATGTTCTTTTCAGTCCCCAGTGCAATTCAATGCTCTGTTATGAACTATATTAGCAAAATGACTCTCTGGCCTCTGGATTCCCACTGCTATATCACCACTTACTGATCACTGCTCATGGTAAAGGGGCATGATTCCCTTACCCATTGGCCTGAAATGCTTATCCAAAGAAGGGATCAATCATGGCTTGTCAAATTTTTGAATGAACAAGACAGGGACAGAGGTCCCTACCCATCCTTTCCTTTAGGATGATATACGAATGCCGTCAATGTTTAGGGGCTGTGAAGTGGTGAAGAAAGATCACTAAGGTTAAAAAAAAACAGACTTGAAAATAGACACTAAGTAGATGATGAATGAAAGAAGCCCAAGAGGACAATGCTTTAGAAAGGACAATAGGATGAGATGAAGAAAGAAGAATGGGATTGAAGTTGTGGAAAAGGGCTAGCACTGGAATGGGAAATGCAAAATCAAGTTCAGTGAAAACTCTCAGGCTAAGAGCCTCTGGGCTGGTGCTGACCATCCCTTAAGATGCTCAGAGTGTCTGTCAATAGACTTCTTCTCTTTGGCTCTAGGGCAAAGCATATCCCCATGTGCCTTAGATCCTTGTGTTGAACAGAGTCATATCGGCCCAAGTGGTGGGGGAGGGGCCTGGTCCTAAGGAAGGAGAGGATACACGAAGGGAGGAGAATCCCTGCTCCCAAAGGAGAGGCAGGGATAAACACCACGGGAGACAAGGCCTGAGATTCAACTCTCTACTAAGGAAGCCTGCGCTGTGTATGACACACTGAATTGAGCAACTGAGTCTGAGAAGGTGACATAAGGGAGGTAAGTTTGGGTATGTTATTTTCAGGATGGGGAGGAAATATGGAGGAATGGATGAGGAATGGGTACCAGATAAGCAGACAGCTCTGCAGCAGTGCTGGAGAGGAGCCAAGGGCGAAAGGGAAGAATCAGCTGGGGCGACTGCAGGGCACTGTTCTGGGGAGGGGAAGGCAGGGCAGTTTGGGGGGGGTCACTTCACAGTTGAGGATGGGAGATTGACGAGTAAGTGATCCTCACTCCTAAGGAGGATACAAGATTACTAAATGACACATAGGCTGTATCCTCAGATACTGAGGAATGATGGGAGGAAAAGTACTCTACTGCACTTGGGGGGCCACGTGCAAAGGATAAAGTTCCTAGACAGAGCAGTCAGGCAAAGGATTCAAAATCAGGTGGAGATGGGAATTCACTGGAATAGAAGGGATACTTTTTCTGGTATTTTCTCCAAAGATATGAAAAGCAGCAACTAGAGGACAAGAGAATCGGGCATAGGAGTGGAAGGTCTGAAAATGGGCTGCCAGAGAGAAAACTTCAAGTGGAACACTTGGGGATGCTCACTAGTTAGGGGATGTGGCATCCCCTAACATCAATAGGTGCCTGAACTAGAGTGAAAACAGAAGTCACATGGATGAATGAATGGGAGAAACTGTGAGCAAAGGCTGCCGCTGACTATGTCAGAGGGGCGCTGAAGCTAGGGAAGAGGAGTTGACGCAGGTGTCAGGTGACTGACATGTGGGAGCACATAGTGGAAGATGATCACACAGGATCTGGAATGAGCGCACGGATGGATCACACAGACTACAGACATGAGGAGGGTGTGAGATCTGGTTATAAACCCATGATTGGTGTGGTATGAGTGTGTACCCTTGATGGCATAACCTTACATAATTGAGTGAGAGGGAACCTTCCTATTCTGTCATTGTTTTAACATTCACTGGGTGTCAGCTCCCCCAGACACCAGTGAATGAGACACAGTTCTGACCCTTGGAGAGCTCACAATACACCAGGGCTGAAAATATTTCAGTGTGTTAAGTGCTGGAGAGAGAGAGAGAGAGGTAATTGCAGGGGGTATAGGAGTGCAGAGGAAGCACATAGCCCAGCCTTGGAGCAAGAGGAAAGGCTTCCTGAATGAGAAATGTAAGCTGGCTAGGTTAAAGGGGAGGATGGAGGTCAAGGAAGTGGAATATATAAGTGACCACAGAGAAAGAAGAGCAGTTTCAGAGACATGCACCTTGTCCAGTTTTAGTAGAGAAGGAAGGAAATATGTTTGTGTGAATCTTTCAGGCAGTGAGAAATTATCTGCAATCAAATAAGTACTGAGCTCAAAATTATCTCTTGGAAATATAATTTATATGTAGATGCTGGTTTAGAGACTTAAAGAACTGAAGGCTAAAAGACCAGTTGGGAGGCTTTGGTAAGTGGGCAATAAAAGTGAAAACTTAAATTACAAAAATAAAATATAGATTTATTTTTAGAAAACTGGCATTTTAATTGGGTCCTCTAATTTGTATAATGATGTACATCTCCATTTATTTGTTTTTAAAAATCTCTTTCAACAATAGTTTGTAATTCTTAATGCAGAGGCTTTACATATTTAAGTTTATTTTTTAAGTATGCTATGTTTTCAACATACATTTTGTATGTTCTTATGTTTGTATTATAAATAGAACTTTTTAATTTTCCAGTTGTTCACCACTAGTAGGAAAAATATGTTTACTTGTACTGTCTTTGTACTAAATAAATAAATAATTTAATCAATCAATTAAAGTAACTCAAGGGAGCATTTTTATACCTAAGTAAAATATGTCACAATTTTAATAATGAAGGCATCATTGAAACGCAGGAGAAACATTCACATTCACACCACTTCCTCTAAGACTGGAGGAAACAAGAGGAGGATGGGTGCAGAGATAAAAAATTCACAGGACTGAAATAATAATTTAAGTTGGCTCCTGATAGTTTTAAAACCTCAGTTACATAGCAGGAACATTCCATTGAATAAAGGAATGGAATTTGGGCAGTGGTAAAATTGTATATTCACTGTGAGAATAATTAAATAGGACTGAGGGGTCCAGTGCCCTAATGTATAAAGACCATGTGTGTGGTTGTGCCATTCACACTGTGACTTCGTGAGCTGAGGATGACACTGCTTAGATTCAGTGGAAGCCTGAGCGTCTTCAGGGAGAATGCTGCAGAGACCAGTCGGGACTGAGAAGTTGTTAGTCCGTCAGAAGTGATGGACGTTTAAGACTAGCTAGGGAAGAGAGTAATAAGATTCTTACATCGGGGTTGACAAACATTAATGTGAAACAAAGTCACTTGGTGGTCTTGCTAAAAGCCAGGTTGCTGCCTCCAACTGCAGAGGTTCTGCTCCATTAGGCCTGTGGTAGGGTTCAAGAATTTGCGAGGTCCCTGGTGGTGCTATTGGTATTGGTCTGGAGAAGCATTGCTCCATAGCTTCCTTCTTGTTCTGGGTGATAGCACCTCACTTAAGGGCCAGAAAGGTGACAGCGGAGGCACCACAGAGTTTAGTAAGGCTTCCACAGACAAAATTCATTTAATAAACCAACAGGATGACAATTATGCTCATTTTGAAGGTCCCAGAGTTGTTTCTCAGAGAGGATAGTGACTTGTCCCAAATCACATGACCTGACAGAGCAGATCTCTGACCTATTTTTTTTCCTACACAATGTTGTGTTCTTCCTAAATACCGTAGCTGCCTTCACAACCTCCATATTTGTCAGAGCATCTGTGACTGAGAGGAGAGAGGTGGAGTCTACAGTGCCCACTGCCCCCAACCCTGCTCTCCCACACAGTCTGTCAAGCAGAGGCAGTTGCCCTTTGGTGCAGGACTTCAGCCCTTGTGTACAGAGCCTGGGGCTTCTGCGGAGCTTAGGACAGCTCACATACCCATAGAGATTAAAGGGCTTGTTTCTGATGTTCGAGCTTTTCCTGCTCTCTGCAGAACCTGTGCATATACTCTTCAGAACCTGCATTGTACAGAGTCAGGCAATGTATTTGAGCCCTGTAGTTACCTTAAAGCCTTACAGCTGTATAGAAAGCCTCTGAATAAAGACACAGAGCCCAGCTGTGGGTAGGGCCTACAACCATGCACTTTGCGCAGAGCCTGTGTGTAATGAGAATATGCCTGTGTACAGAGCCCAAAATGGTTGTAGGACCTGTGAGTATGTACAGACCTGTGGTTGTTTGCAAGCCTTTATGTATACCCACACCTCTGCTAGTGTATACAAAGTCTGAAGCTATGTTTTTTCCTATGGCACAGGTGAGGGCTCTGAAGAAAAAACATGACTCTTTTATCTGCTAACAGCACAGCTGCTCTGAACAGTTCTGACACTCGCACAGCAGGCTGCCTCCTCACTGGCATCCCTGGACTGGAGCACCTACACATCTGGCTCTCCATCCCCTTCTGCACCATGTATGTAGCTGCCATGACAGGCAATGGCATTTTAATTTGTATCATCCTGTCCCAGCCAAGCCTGAATGAGCCCATGTATATCTTCCTGTCCATGTTGGCCAGTGCCGACATCTTGCTCTCCACTTCCACAGTGCCCAAAGCACTGGCCAACTTCTGGCTGGGTTCTAGACACATTTCCTTTGATGGCTGCCTCACCCAAATGTTCTTCATCCACTTCCTCTTCGTGGCTGACTCAGCAATCCTGCTGGCCATGGCCTTTGACCGCTATGTGGCCATCTGCCTCCCACTGCGATATGCCACCATCCTCACAAGCACAGTCATTGGGAAGATCATGGCTGCCACCCTGACCCGCAGCTTCACCATCATGTTTCCGTCCGTCTTTCTACTCAAGCGCCTGCACTACTGCCGGATCAACATCATTGAACACACGTTCTGTGAGCACATGGGCATCGCCCGTCTGTCCTGTTCCGATATCTCCATCAATGTCTGGTATGGACTGGCAGCTGCTCTGCTCTCCACAGGCCTGGACATCGTCCTTATCGCTGTTTCCTACATTCACATCCTCCAAGCTGTCTTCCGCCTCCCCTCTCAAAACGCCCGGTCCAAGGCCCTGAGCACATGTGGCTCCCACGTCTGTGTCATCCTGCTCTTCTACATCCCTGCCCTCTTTTCTGTCTTTGCCTACAGGTTTGGTGGGAGACGCATCCCACGCTATGTCCACATCCTACTGGCCAATCTCTATGTGGTCATCCCACCTATGCTCAATCCCATTATTTACGGAGTGAGGACCAAGCAGATTTTAGAAGGGGCTAAACAGATGTTTTCAAACCTTGACAAGGAAACCAAGTAAATGCTCCCAACTCGATCTCAGCTTAATCCCTTTCTGTATGTATCAATTATCCAATATTCACCCTCTCCTCATCTCTACATCTTCCAATTATCCCCATTATTCACATCTATGTCCCAATTTATTTAAATACATGCTCTACTCAAATCCACGTTTGATTTTTTTCTCAGAAATCTGCAGGAATAGCCACCCCACTTTCTTCCCCCTATTATTTGAATACCTTCTGATACTCCACCATTTCAAGAAAAAGTAAATAGGGGAAATGTGATAACTTATCTGAAATCTACCATCCAAATAGGACTTTTCTCAGCATCCACTTGCATTTTCTCCATAATATATACATGGGAACTATATACTTATATATATAATATGCATAACATATATGATATATATCTTATAATGGTCTTGGCATATCATAAATGCTTTACAAATGATAGCTTTATTTGTATTGTTGTTCTAATTATTATTAATTAGTAGCTCATCCAACTCTATTTATAGCTCATCACCTCAAAACTAATAAAAAATTGTCCTAAGACTAAAGCAGATTGCATGATGGTGCTCCAGTTTTGTTTCTACAAAGAGTAGTAAGAGTAAACAATAATACAAAGGAAAATTATTTTAATATAATGTTTAACTGAATTCAACAAATATAATTTTAAAAACTCAAAATTAAATGCATTTAAAAAATCATTGTAGGCACTGATTTAATATAACTATTTATTTATAAATAGTTTAAGACACAGAGACTTGCTTGTTCTGTAGCCACATCAAATTCAGTTTCTCCTCAGGCCTTGGTACTTGTTCACCTTGTTGTCTGAAACACTCTTTTCCTATATCTTTACATGACTCACTTCCTCCTTTCACTCAGCTTTCTGTTTATGTCTCTCCCAAAGAGATATCTCTGTGACCTTCCAATACAAAAAATACCTCTTTCTTATCCATGGCAAAAGAGACACTATAAGCAAATACAAAAGTCAACGTCAAAATGGGAAGAAATGTTTTCTAATTATATTACAGATAAAAGACTGTTTTTTTCCTGATATATATGGGGCCCCTAAAATGTAGGGGGAAAAAATGACCAAAAGTCTGATGGAAGAAAAGGACAAAGACAATTAGAATATGCTTAAGTCTAACAAGAAAAGTTCAATTAAGACTATGCCAAGACAGTCTTTCTTACCTGCTAAATTGACAAAAATTAGAAGTACTAACACCATGTTGGCAATGATGTGGGGAAACAAGCCTTCTCATACACTGCTCTTGAATACATAGTATGATAAAATGTCTGTGGAGCTTGGAAATTCTTAACAAAATTCCTATGCATTCATTCATCCCTTGATTCAGCAATCACACTTACAGGAAATACTTTTTGGATATGCCTCCATGGGTACAAAACTACATATGACAAGGTTAATAATGATGGCAAAGGTTTTGTAATACAAAAATGTTTGCAACAGCTTAAATGGGGTCTGAACTCCCGGCCACAATTCCATCCCCTTATGCTTACTCAGCACTGTTATCCTTCCCAAGCTACACAAAGGTTCTGAAGTCACATGGACTCTGGTTAAGGTGTAGTGACCATGTTTAGAACATATTAGCTGTTTGTCACTGGGCAGTATATTAAACCTCTTTAAAGGTCAGTTTCCTTAGAAAAAGTGACCATATCTATTTCACAGTTGTATTTGTTAGGCTGGAGAAAGGAAAAACAAGGACATGCAAACAGAACAGAGAGATGCCTTAGGGGGAGAACAGACCAGACCCCAAAGTCTGTGCTGTATATGGAAAGGGGACAGCTCTCCCTGAATTCCATCCTGATATGCCAACTAAGACCCAGTTGTCAGCCTTCTCCCTCTTGGAAGGAAAAAAGTTTCTAGTTGACTATTATGTCACCTTTAGCCAATCATACCTCTCAACACCCCTTAGGATAGCTTGCCCACTCCTCCCCCTCCTAATCCCTTATAAACGCCCCACTTCCCTAACCCTGTGTGACTTCTCCGGCTTGTAGTACCCAGGCCGCGAGAACATCACCCGGGGGTATTTAAATAAATTACCTGGCCCTTTGTTGCCTCTCTTTGCCTGCATATTTTGGCTAGAATTTATCTAACAGTATTGATTATTAATGAAATTAGCTGGATCTAATAAATCAGCTATATTTGTGCACACCTCTCAGATAACTGTATTCTGTAGATTAAATGTGTAAAAATGGAACATTTAAATCATATATTATACATTTTAAAAATTCTAATTATTTACTATATATTTTTAAAGACATAAACATTCTATATCTTCTTATGTTATTATATTTTTAGTTAAAAAACTAGCACAATTAGTAAATAATAAAATTTTAAAAGTGGAAAGCAAAATTTCCCAGGTGTTATTTCCACAAAAATAACATGTTCTTGTCCAGAATTAAAGGGAGGATCAGATATTTTTAAAGAAGCACGCAAGGGGGCCTTTGAAGGCTGACTCTGAGTGGGAGGTTGAATAAGGAAGATTTGATCCAGAAGGTAAAATATAGTTTATGGGAAAAGGTACCTGGGGATTTGAGATTTTTCTTCTCATCGAGTCTCTACCATTCTTCCAAGCCTCTATCTCAGCCTTCCCCTGACATTAAAGTTTTCTCAGTTATCCCTGAGAATGACCAAATGAATGGTATCCTTACCATTTCAACTTGACAGCTTTTCAGAAGAATTAAATTGGAAAGAACAGTGAGAACGGGGAAAAAATGAGCATGTTAGACATCCTGATCTGGGAGAGGGTTAGATGAGTATATACACATGACAAAATTCATCAAGCTATACACTAAGATTTGTGCATTTAATTGTATATACCTCAACATTAAAAAATTTTAAATGAAAGAAAGAACTGTGAAAAGAAAAACCTAGGACAGTCCTTCCCATGTTTCCAAGCCTCAAAACCCTCAATCTCCTTATTATTTTACTTTTTAGCCCTAGAACAAGCATTCAAAAGACTTTAGATGAAATTCTTTTTCTTGAGCTTCCAGGTGTCATAAGCCTACTGATGGTCACCTTCTTTGCTTTCTTTATTTATGCTATTTTTATTAATGAGAAGTTTTTTTTTTAACTTTACTTGCATATCTTTGTACACATCAATGATGATTTGAATAAACAACCCTAGAGGATCTGTTCCAGTTTAGCAAACTTCAGGGAACTGCTTTGGTAACTTTTGGTAACAAATTCTTTGGCTCCTCCCCTTCCTCAGTCTGAACAGTCTTGGATAAGATGAGAGCCTACAAGTCCCTGGAGCAAACAGAATCTCACCAGCTTGAATTAGGAAACAGCCACTAGTGAGGAGCAAGGGAGGGAGTGACCTGTGCCCTCACCCTGGACCTCCTAACAGTGCCCTTGAACACCAGTTGTGCCCACAGCATCTGCAGAGGCTGCACCTTTAGAATCTGGGAGAAGTGAAGTCAGCCAAGGAAAAGAGTAAACCTATGCTGCTGTGTCCTCCATCAGCCTAGAAAACACCAGCCCATTCCTCAACTGGCCGTCCTAGCTGAAAACCCCAGGGCACTGGAGCTGGGCCTTAAAAGAAACTTCATAAGCATTGTCAGGAAACATTGTTAAAGACTTGGAAATGGGACAAGAGATTCCTGGGTGTCTTTGCAGTGGAATTCTAAGTCTGAGGATTATCTAGTTCTAAAAGGATGTATACTACTTTGATTCTCTTTGAATGACTAGAGTTTAGGCTATTTTGCAACCCTGTAGATTGTAGATAATGTTAATAGAGCAAATATTTTCTTTCTGGCATTGCAAACGATTCCTGTTCATGGCAAATGCAGATTATTTTAGTCTGGTAGAGAAAAAGAATTTGTCAAATACTGGCCCCCTCAGAATATCCCATAAATGATTTGTCGCTAAAACAAAGTGATGTTTAATTTCAGCACAACAAGGGAGACGGTCTTCCAAGGGAGGAGGGTAAAGTTATTTGTGGGATATTTGTGAAAACTTGGAGCCTTGTGTAAGATGGGCCTTGCAATTTAGGGGCTTGATTATGACTGGGTAAGGATAACAGTTTAGGAGTGATGGAAAAAGCAAGGTAAAAATTTTGAGGTGAAGAAGCTTGAATTTTGAAGAGGCTTGAAGAATTTTGAGATAAGGGAGTAAACTATTGTTTGATACTATCGACCGATGTGTTAAACAAGTTGATACACATTTAAATGAATTTCCAGGTAGAATAGTAAAGTTATTTGAAACTTTTATCTTCCTAGGCAGGAACTTTCTAAAATAGCAAAACCACGCTGAAAAAGACAGTGCGATAGTAAAATTTTGTTAATGTAGACATTAAGCTGTGTGGAATGCAGAATATTTCTGAAGGGCCCCCACCCATAAGATGGCAAACTTCCTGCTTCTCTTCCGGGTCCTTGGTTCCCGCCGGCGCCACCTGAAGCCCAATCACCCCTCGCCCCCCTAATCCCAGCACCTAGCCAATAGCCACCAGCCCCACAGAAGTGACACCACAATCACCCCATGCCCCTTCCTATATAACCCAGCACCTTTCCCTAATAAAGCGGAATTCTCCGGTGAATTGCTGCTGTGTGTCGCTCCTTTCCTTTCATTGGTGCTGAAACCCGGGAGACGGGACACCCCAACTGGGCCCCGTCTTCCCCCGACACCAGCAGCAGCTTGCCCTCGTCCTCTTTTTCCGGCGCTGGCTCCTCACACTCACCACTCCTGTCTGGCCTTTGGGTAACTTTTCCCCCGGGGTGGGCCGCTCTTCCCTGAGCTATTGCAGCGCCATTGACCGTGATCGTCCGGCAAGGCCCTGACGCTCGGGGACGAGGAGGGAACTCTCCCCGCCTTAGGCCTTCACGGCTGCGGCGGACCCTCAGGCCCCCCTCCAACAGCCATAAGTGAGGCGACTCCTTTGCGGATGAGAACGCCCCCTCCCCCTCCCCTTCCGTTCCTTCTGCTGAAAACTCCTTCCGCTGAAAACTCCTAGTACTGGGTACCTCGGACCCCGGCACTCTGCCTTCTTAGAGAAGTCTGGGTGACGACCCACACTTCCTAAGAAACCGACTCGTATACGAGTTTCCGCAGACCACCAAGGGTCATCGGGGACGCCCTTTGTCTCCGTGCGGTCTGCTCCCAGTCCGAGGGTCTCCGTTCGTCTTCCCCTGTTTGTCTCCTCCTCTGTCCTTTAGCCATGGGAGCCTCCTCATCCCTCCCTGAAAGTTCACCTCTTGAATGCCTGCTCAAGCATCTAGCCACCCCCTCCCTGACACCTTATATAAAACCAAAACTTCTCCGTAAATACTGCTCCCAAGATTGGCCGACATACCCCCCAGACAATAACAACCAATGGCCCGCAGGGGGAGCTCTTGATCCTAACATCACTCGCGATCTCTTTAACTACTGCCAGCGCCTGAAAAAATGGAAGGAGATTCCCTGTACCGAAGCTTTCCACCTCCTCCCCCCGTCTCCCTCGCCGCCGCCGCCTCCTCCTCCCCCCGCCCACCCCCAAGTTCTCCTAGCCTGCAAGCCGTCTCCCCCGCAGAAGCCTCCCGCCCACTCCCTACCCCCTCCTCTCCTACAAAGCCCCTCCCCATTCCTCCACCACCATCTCCTCCCCCACCTCACCCCCCTGCAGATCAAGCCTGAGCCTTTCAGCCCCCCTCTAAGTCCCAGGAGCCTCCTCCATCTTTGCCCCCATCACCTGTTTCTCCCCCACAGACTGAGCCAGAACCCTTCAGTCCCCCACCGCCGTAAGTCTCCGCTCTCGAGATAACTTCGCCTGCTGCTTAATAGCAGGTCTAAAAAAGGCAGCTCGTAAAGTAGTCAATTTTCAAAAGCTCCAAGACATAATTCAAAGGAGGGAGGAAGCTCCCTCCGAGTTCTTAGACAGACTCACTCAAGCCCTATTACAGTATACCAGCCTGGACCCAGAAACGCCTGACGGGAGACATGTCCTTATGACATACTTCCTGGCTCAAAGCTACCCCGACATTAAAGCTAAACTCAAAAAGTTAGAACAGGGCCCCGCTACCCCACAGACTGAGATCCTAACAGTGGCCTTTAAAGTCTTCCATAACCGGGACGAGGAGAAAGAATGCCGTAAACAAAAGGCTGATCAGGCCAATTTCCAAATGTTGGCCCAGCTGATAAAACCGCAACCTGGGTGCCCTTCTACAAACAAGCCCCCCCCAGGAGCTTGTTTCAAGTACAGAAAAGAAGGACATTGGTCAAGGGCGTGCCCCTCCCCCAGATCTCCTACCACCCCATGCCTCAGATGCCACAAAAAGGGCCACTGGGGGTCTGATTGCCCAGCCACCCGAAGGGGAGGCTGGACGAACAACCCCCATCCTAAGCCTGCCTTAGTGGGGCTGGCAGAAGAAGATTGACGGGGCCCAGGGGCTTCTCACCCGACCATTTCCATCACCAAACAGGAGCCCAGGGTTACTTTAATAGTAAACAGTCGCCCCATCTCCTTCCTCCTAGATACAGGAGCCACCTTCTCAGTCTTGCGAGAATACCGGGGCCCTACCACGCCTGCCATTACTCCTATAGTCGGGGTAGGAGGTAAACAGATTTTCCCATTAAACCCTCCCCTTTTATGCACAATCCAAGACAATCCCATACCTTTCTCCCACTCCTTCCTGGTTATGCCCCAATGTCCCATCCCTTTAATAGGACGGGACATCCTTTCTCTCCTCCATGTTTCCATAACTATATCCACTCCCACAGCCCCCAGTACTCCCTTTCTGATGGCCCTCATAGCCGACGACACCCCTCTACCCAATGAAAGCTCCAGGTCCGCCCTCATACACCCTGTAAATCCCAAAGTTTGGGACATTACAAGCCCCTCCGTGGCTCTATGTCCTCCTGCCTCTATCAAATTACGTGACCCCTCTCAGTATATCTGTCAGGCCCAATACCCCCTAACCACTTCAGCCCTCGTAGGCCTTCAACCCATCATTCAAGATCTTTTAAACAAAAATTACCTCAGACCCACTCACTCCCCATTTAATAACCCCCATATTAGCTGTTAAAAAAACCAACGGATCTTTCCGCCTCGTCCAAGACCTTCGCCTCATCAACACGGCCATCATCCCTATCCATCCCGTAGTCGCAAATCCATACACCCTTTTATCACACATCCCTGCCTTGGCCTCCCACTTCTAAGTCCTAGATCTCAAGGACGCATTTTTTTCTTTCCCTCTGGACCCCTCCTCCCAAGATTTTTTCGCCTTCACCTGGATGGACCCATACACAGGACATTCTGAACAACCCACTTGGACAGTTTTGCCACAAGGCTTCCGAGATAGTCCCCATATTTTTGGACAGGTCCTAGCTCAGGACCTCAAACAGTTTCATCATGATCACTCGGAGTCCACCTTATTACAATACGTGGACGATCTTCTACTCTGCAGTCCCTCGTGGGAACAGTCTCAACTTGACACTGCCTCCCTACTTAACCTTCTAGCTTCCAGAGGTTACTGGGTATCCCTGTCAAAGCTCAAATCTCTTCCCCTCTGTCACTCACCTCGGATTCCTTCTATCTCAACAAAGAAAGTCCATTACCTTAGACAGAAAACGGCTCCTCTCTGACCTGCCCCTTCCCAAAACCAAGACAGAAATCCTTTCCTTTCTAGGCCTGGCTGGGTATTTTAGAGCGTGGATCCCTAACTTCTCCCTGTTGGCAAGACCCCTATACGACCTCAGCAAGGGCCCCCCTGAAGAACCATTATCCTCCTCACCCCAACACTCCTTCATTAAGCTCCGTCAAGCCCTTGTGGAAGCCCCAGCTCTCCATATTCCTGATTTGTCGAAGCCCTTCTCATTATACATTCATGAGAGGTCCAGTCAAGCTCTAGGAGACCTAGGCCAACATTATGGCCCATCCTTTGCCCCAGTAGCTTATCTTTCCAAGCAATTAGACCCCACAGTTTGGGGATGGGCCCCCTGCCTACGGGCATTAGCCACTGGACAGCTCTTGCAGAAGGAAGTTCATAAACTGACATTCAGGGCGCCCCTTACCATTCTGTCCCCACATCACCTAAAGGATCTCTTAACCTACAGAAGTTTACAGACTCTCCCTCCCTCCAGACTCCTGACCTTACTGTCCTCTTTCCTCCAAAATCCCGTTCACCCTCTTTGCCACCCATACCCGAATCATGACTTTTTCCTCCTTTACTGCTCCCTCGCTCTCTCTCGCTTTTTTTCCTCATTCCTATTGTCTTCCCCGCCACCCCAACCTCCTTTGTATGGCGATTCAAAGTCAGACAGACTTACACACAGCATCAAACAAAAATTACTGCCCTCATTGCCACATCAGACTGCCCTCTGAAAGGCTGCTCCGAGCCTTTATACCTCCACTTTCCTCCCTCCACCGAAGTGTTCACTAGCAGCTACCTTTATTCTCCCTACCTCTGCTTCCTCTACGACCAAAAACAAGCCTCATGCAGGCAGTGGCCAGACACCTACGGGGGATGTCCCTACTGGTCTTGCGCCATTCACTACATGGGTAACTCCCGGTACCCACAGTATTACTCCTCCAACCATTTCATAAAATATCCCAACAGCTCATTCTCCTTATCAATCCCAGATCCCTGGAACTCTTGATGGGCCACCAGAGTCACAGCCTCAGTTTACTATGGGGGGTCCTCGACCTCCCACGGTACCCTTCATATCTCTCGAGAGTATGTTCCCTCTCATTCCCAGATCTCTCAAGTTGCATCAGATATCGGACATTCCGAAAAAGTCATTGTCCAAACTCTTGACGGCGCCTCTTCATCTTCTTACCCCCGCTCCTACTCTTGGTTACAGCTCATTCAAGACACCATCTTTCTCAACCACACCCTCAACACTGCCAATTGTTTCTTGTGTGCATCACTACAGCGCCCACTGCTGGCCGCCGTGCCCCTTAATATTTCCAACTACTCCTTCCATGCAGAAGGACAACCTCTCCGCCCCCTGGCAGACATACCCTATTGGAACCAGAATACGCAAACAATCTCACCATCCACCACTGTGTAGGCCCAACTCCACCCCCTCCAGCGCACTTCACTGCCTCTCTATCTACACCCCTACCTCCGGCTCTAAGACTTTTACGCAACCGGAACACTTCTTTTGGTGTAATGGCAGTCTTTTCAACTCACTGCCTCCCAACTCCAGCACACCCTGCATTCTCATCACCCTAATCCCACAGCTTACACTTTACAGCATGGCAGAATTCCTTGAGCTCCAACCTCCCTTGCCCTTGCGCACAAGAAGGGTTGCTTTCCTTCCCATTATGGTCGGTATTTCCCTAGCCACCTCAGCCATTGGGGCAGGATTTTCAGGGGGAGCCTTGGGTCACTCTCTATAGGCAATTAGAGATCTCAACGCCAAACTTGAGGGAGCCCTGACACCCACTGATGATTCCCTGGCCTCTCTCCAAAGACAGGTCACTTCGCTAGCTAAGGTCACCCTTCAAAACCAGCGGGCCTTAGATCTGCTTACAGCAGAAAAGGGCGGCACCTGCGTCTTCCTTCGGGAAGAGTGCTGCTATTACATCAACAAATCCGGCATTGTAGAAACTGACATTACCAAACTCACCGACTTTGCCTCCAGCCTCCACTCTGCTTCCAATTCCAACCCATTCTCTTCAATACTAACAAACCCCTTCCTCACCTGGCTGTGGCCCATTGCAGGCCCTATAATAATCATTCTCCTCTCATGTCTCTTCTTGCCTTGCATAATAAAGTTTATCAAATCCCAAGTTGGTAAAATCTCTAATCAAACTTTCAATCAGCTTTTACTCAGGAACTACCAGCTTTTAGCCACAGAAGATCCCTCACCCTCACGTAACCTCCTCACCACACGCTGAGATGAACCCCTCTCTCCGCTGGAAACTGTTCCTGGAAACAATGGCCGCAGACGCCTGGCTTCTGGCACCCGTATCCTCTTGGCACCATTAGAATCAACAAGTCCTCGACCTATGGTTACAGGGAACCTTCACTGATTTCCAACCTGAAGAAGTCCACATCTACTCGTCCTTACTGTGGGGAGTCCTATCAACCCTTTCCTCCCAGTCCTCAAGCCCTCACTCCCTTCTCCACCCCCGTTCAGCAGGAAGCAGTCAGAGAGAAAGCAACGTCCACAACCCCATAGAGGAGAAAGGGGGGAATGAAGGGCCCCCACCCCTAAGATGGTGAACTTCCTGCTTCTCTTCAGGGTCCTCGGTTCCCGCCGGCGCCACCTGAAGCCCAATCACCCCTCGCCCCCCTAATCCCAGCACCTAGCCAATAGCCACCAGCCCCGTAGAAGTGACACCACAATCACCCCATGCCCCTTCCTATATAACCCAGCACCTTTCCCTAATAAAGTGGAATTCTCCGGTGAATTGCTGCTGTGTGTCGCTCCTTTCCTTTCAATTTCAGTCCTCATTTCTTAAGTCGTATTCTTATTTGAACTGATTTTAATGTCTTACTGGTTCTTTCCTTAATGAGTTAAATAAATCTTTGACATGTGTTTATTTTATATCTGTGAAAGTGTTGCGATTTTGGATCTGGTTTAAATCCTTTAATGAGAAAGGAGATGAAAAAGAACCTGGGAGAATGGGAGAAGGAATGGCATTTAAGACTCACTTGAAGTTAGTGATCATGAATTTCAAGTGAGAATTGTGTGTTTGTGCGTGTGTGTGTGTGTGTGTTTCCAACCAGGGTCAGCTGCCTGGATGAAGAAAGAAGCAGCAGAGTCAAGTAAAAGGGGTTGGTATTTTGCTAAGGAAGTGCAGTGAAGGTGGAGAATGGCAAAGTACCTGAATGAACATGTCGCAGAGTGATTATAATAGTGGAATTTTAATGGGGAAAATTGGAAACTAGTGTAGACATGAAGGGGGTGCTGTGGATGGGGACTAGGTTTGATTCCAGTGAGATAAAAAAAATTGGAGTGATGGTGTTACTGAGTCCAAGCTTGTGCCACTCACCGTATGACATGCCAATATGTTAGGAGACAAGGTGTTGTTGCTGTTGGGGGAAGGAAAGCAACTTTATTCAGAAAGTCAGAAGACTAAGATCACAGACTTATGTCCTAAAGAACCATCTTAACTCAGGGTTTATTTCGAGCTTCGTTTATGCTAGGGAAAGGGGGAGCAGGCTGGGGCTGACTGAAGGCTGCAGACATTGGGTGCCAGCAAGGGCCCGAGGAGAGCTGGGCAACTCTGTCCCTGGGTAGTTGACTCTTGTAGACATAGGTCTGGTCACGATGTTCCTATAAATATTTTACAAGGTAACCATTATTTTCACACATATTTCCCTATCTTCTTTGTGGAAGCAAGCTTTGGGTAAGGGGCTATTTGCAGAAATCTAAGTACAAAAATTACTTCTGATAATTAACAATCCTACATTTAGGGTTGCAGGGCTGAGAGAAGCTCTTTTCCCTTTTTTTTTTTTTTTAAATTTCTGCCCCAAAGGGTAGAGCAGCAAATTAGACAAATAGAGTATGGAGGCAGAGATGCCAAGCTTTTTCTGTTACAGTGGCACTAGAGAGAGAAAGTCAACATGACAGATGATGGCTGGAGAATGACATACTTGACATGGAGGCCATAGGAAGATGTAATTGTTGGTGATAACAGGGCATGCAGCTTGACTTTGGAGGGCGAGAGGCTAAGGATGAAGACATGCTTCCTTTGGAAGAGATTTGAATGGAGCTGCTGAAGGTCAGAGCAGGCAAGGATCATCTATGTCAGTATTGAAATCACCAAGAATTGTGACAAGAGAATTACAGAGACAGAAAGACCAAGAACCAGGAGCAGAAACCACTGCAGAGAGAAGAGGAGTAACCAGGGGTGAGCAGTTAACTGGGACATGGATGGTTAGTGAGAGATGTCGTTTAATTAAAGGAATTTTTATATTTGGGGGTTTTATATTTTGTTTTCAGAGAAAGGAGGGAAATGAACAATGACAACTAATACCAACATGGGTCCAAGGATATAAAAACCATGGGAGAGGATGAACAAGTTCTCCTTGAGATCCAGGCTTTTGTTGGACCAAGAAAGCAAGGAGAATATTCCAAGAAGTTGATAATATAGGGAATTGTGCTGATAGCTGACTATGCGCCCGATTGCCTAGTAAAGGACTTCAGAAGTTGGAGAGGAGGGTATATAGAATCAAATCTTGGATTTATAGAGCCCTGTGGAGTTGAGGGTCTGAGCAAGGATCTTGAACCCTGAGCTTATTACATGTGACATAATGGGTATAAAATGCATAATAGCATTGTCCCTACTGATCCTCAGTGAGTGATGGTGAGTACCATCAGAGGTCAATCCAGAAGAAGTCACTGTTGTCTGCTCTAGCAAATGGAGATGTGGAGGCTGGGGGAAGGCTGGTCTTCTCTGGAGCAGAGGTGAGTGGCACTCTCTTGATTCTGGGGGCATCACCCCAACATTCCTTTCCATTTTGGACAAGATGTACTTCACCTATTCTCTGCAAGCCAGTCAGGTTCTCCCAGTCTCTTTTTTGCCTTAAAATACACAATGTTAGACTCCAGGACTTTTTAAGAGCTTACAAAAAATATGTGGATACTAACAATGAAAGACTTGTATACTAAAAATAACGACTTATTGACTCCGTGGTATAGGTAGAGAGTAAGCTATAAAACCAAAATCAGTGCTTAACTAAATATCTATTAATCATACTGTTATGCTTCAATTCAACTTTCATAGTTTATTATTTTTAATAAGTGAGATGTGGGTGTGTTGTTCTTCTAAATCTTAGAGGAAAAGTAAACATCACTGAGGCTGAGACCTCAGTATCCTCCTCTACTGGCCGGTGGTAATATCAAAGCCCTTTGTACAGGCTGTTCAAGATCCCGACAAAGTCCTTCCTTGCTTGGGATACACATTCCTTTCTCTTCCCATTTTCTGATTGGAGCTGCAGTTCCCAGCCAAACCACAGACTGGGGCTGAATGGACGTATTTTGAATTTGGCCCTATAGCAGGCTTATCTGGCCCCTCCTGTCCCTTCAAGACATTTCCTCAACCCACTCTGTCCTGTTTTACCCTCATGCACCCCCAGATGCTTTCTTTACGTTCTGTCCTGATCTGCATATGCAGGTACAGGTACAGGTCTGTGAAACCTGGAGGCCTTTACACTCCCTGTGGAGGGTTTCACCTCCCCTCCCAGACTTCAGCAATTGTCTGGTGTTGGGTCGAGAAATGTAGAGAATTCTGCAGGTTTAAAGTGTAACTCAAGCTTGGGAAGAAAGCACAGAAAAGATCCTGGGCCATGACGTAGCTGTGTAAAGGCTATTGTCCAGCAGAGCCTAAAGCAGGGAGCTAAATGAGATGGGAGATACGTTCCCGCAGCCTTAGATAAAGGGACTGAACCATCAGATAAGCAGAGATTGAGAGGCCAGAGCCCACATTTCTAGTTCTCTTCTACTCCAGGAAATAAAGGCAGTTTCTCTTTCTCTTCCCTGCCCTTCCCTGCCCTTCCCTCCCCTCCCCTCCCCTCCCCTCTCCTCTCCTTTCCTTTCCTTTCTTTTGTCTTTCTGTCTTTCAAGTAAGAGCTTTGTGGAAATATAATTCACATGCCATACAATTCACTTATTTTAAGTGTATGATTCAATATTTTTAAATATATTTATAACCTGTGCCACTATCACCACAATCAATTTTAGAACATTACCATCACCACCACCACCCCCCCCAATGCACTTAACAAAAGCCAGTGTCCTTTTAGCAATCACTCTTCCTTTTCTTCATCCTCCTCCCCACCCCCTGCGCCTTAGGCCACCACAAAAATCATTTTGTCTATAGATTTGATGCTGGGGTTCTTGTTCAGGAAGCCAAAGAATGAGCTTCACAAACACTCAAGGTAGGAGAGCAAGGTACAGGCTTTTATTCAGAGAGAAAGTAAGAGGACAGAGCTCCCGGCTCATGTCAGGAGACAAGAGAGTTCGTGGTTGGCTCATTGTCTAGGGGTTTTATGCACAGTTGAGGATTTTCAGAAATGAGGGTAAAGGGTTAGGGGTGCAGACTTGTTGAGTGGTCCCAGAATGTTCATTTTTGATGAGTAATAGAAGAAATTTTCTGCTCTGATTCTTTCTCAAGATAGCAGTTTCCCTCTGGGAGCATGTCAATTAAGACCACCTACCCTGCCCCCAAGGTGGGCTGGGTTGCTGCCTGTTTGCTGAAGCAAGTTAAGAATCTTACTTCTTAACTTCTTGGGCTGTTTATAGTTGGGCTTGCTTAGTAATTTAGTCTTTTTCCTAGGTTGCAGATTACTTGGTTAGGATCAGAGAAGGAAATATAGCACATAGGTACAGTTAAAATAAGCTGGGCCTTTTAGCAGGCTAAGGTAAATTTTACAGTGTCATGATTTAAATTGATACGGTGAAGTCACGGGTTATGCTGAGACAATTTTCTTTATCTGTAGAACACTCAAACATTCCAGGCCAAGTTGCTGCTGGCCTTTTGAGTTTTAACTGATCTCACTGAAGATGTCTATATTCCTAGTGTGGTATCTTTACCCTAGAGAATTAGTGTGACTCTGACTTTGTGTAATGCTTATCACAGAGTTTCAATAGGGACTTCTTTGCACATTGCTACATTGTTCTGACTGTAATTATCTTGCTCTGGTTTTCTCTGGAGGCCCTCACCCTACTCTGACTACACCCACGGTCCCTGTCTCAGATTTAGCTATTTCAAAAAACTGACTCATAAGTCATCTTTTGTGATAGGTTTCTTTCACTTAGCATACTGTTTTCAAAGTTCATCGATGATGTTGCCTACATCAGTACTTCATTCCTTTTGATGGCTGAACAATATGCCATTGTATGTCTAAAAACTGAATAAACAAAATGTGGAAAATGCATACAAAGGAATATTATTCAGCCATCAAAAGAATAAAGTTCTAATACATGTTACACCATGATGAACTTTGAATATATTATGCTGACTGAAAGTAGCCACATTGCCCAGCCCTCTGTCCTGACTTTTATCTGGATACCTTCTTCCCTGTGGGACCCCTCCCCCAACTCACCTTCCCGGACATGGTCAGGCCCCTCTAGGCCTCCTTGGGTCAGGAATTCTGGCCTTCGTTTTCTTCTGAGTTGTTTTCTTCTGAGTCGTGCAACCGAGACCCTATAGTTACAATTTCCAATCTTCATAAGCTTTGCACATATTCAAAAGAACCTAAGAACATTTACGGACTCTTCGTTATATAAGTTATACAGTTTTTTAATCATATAGGTAAAAATTACACGATATAATTTCACATCTGCAATCTTAAATTATAAATGTTAGTCATCTTTTTACAAAACATGCCATTATGATGCTAAATAGTTATCGTTCCTTACTTGTATAGCTAGATATTTTAATTAATATATTACTGTGGAGTACAGGCGTACTAACAGTGTTATTGGAACCCTGACAGTTTGTGGGAAAGCTAAAGGAAACTGTAGGCTCCCTACAAGCGCTGTGCCTGGCCTTCGGGTGTTCGGCACGGCCCCCGCCTTCGCTGCGGGTCAGGTGCGGGGAACAGCCCTAGGGGCCTGCAGGCCAGGCCGACCCCACCCTCGGGGCGCTGGTCTCCCGGGCGGGCCCAGCCGCCTCCCTCCCTCGGCCCGCCCCTTGCGCCGGCCTTTCGGCGCAGGAGCCGCAGCCGCAGCCGCAATTCGTCGGCTCCCATCCAGGCCGCGGGTCCCAGGTTAGTGAGCGAACCCGTTTCCCGGACAGTCGTCCCGGGGGCGCCGAGAGTCGGGCCCACGCTGCGGCTGGGTGCGCGTTCGCGGGCGGAGGAAGAGGGAGGGAGACCTCGCAGTGTGAGCTGCCTTAAGTTTGGGGAGTTTGTGTAAAGCGCAGTGGAAGTGAAGCCGGGGCTCTGGAAGCGGAAGGAGGCAGGGGACCGGCCGCTCTGGAAGCGCTGAGCCGGGCGCCTCCGGCGTGCGCTCTGAGGCCAGCGCCCTCCCCGCTCTCCTGCCTGCGAGCCCCGCGTGTCCCGGAGGCGGCGGCGAGGTGGGGCTGTGCGGGGCCGGGGCCGGCCGAGAGCCCTGCGGTTCTGGGGAGGCGGCAGGGCCGGGCCGAGTCAGGCAGCCGCCCCGAGGAGGCGGCCCGCTCTCTGACTCACACTCCCGGGTTTGCCCCCAAGGGCCTTGGCTGCCAGGTGCTGCTCACATCTGGAGCTTCGATGGCTCCTCCTTGTCTCGATGTGCGGGTCACAGGGATTTGCCTGCAGTCCTGTGGCGCGGCCACTCGTCACTTCTGGCAGAGGTGACAGGGCAGTGAAACATGAGGCCCCCCGCCTTTTGGAGGTCATGATACAATTTTATCTCTTTTTCATTCTCTCTGCAAATGAGTTAAGTGAGATTAAGGACAAGGTTAATCAATCAAGACAGAAATGTGATTAAGAACCTGTGCTGCCTGCGTTCAAGTTCCGACTCTGACACTGATCTATCTCTTAGAGATTATTTCTCCATCTATAAAATAGAGTAATACGTTTGGTGAGGATTAAGAGAGGCAGAGGTTTAAACACATATGAGACTCTCTGACTAAATACTCAAATTATTGTCATTATTCTTGACAAACTCAATGCCAACTTTTAAAAAAAAGCACAGTTAAAAGTTTTTGAATGTAGTGGGGAATAAAATATGCTAAAATGCACTATGATAGAAGAGACTGACTTCTAACCGCTAAGCAAGTAAAAGTGCATCAGTTTTGAGAACTAGGAATTACAGATGCAAAAACAAAAACAAAAACTGTAAAAATCTTAGAATCCTAAAAAAAAAATCAGCTAATGGGTTATCTAAACCTCAGGGAGAAGTAAGTAACCTGTGCAAGACAGGATTTTAATAACTTGCAAAGTTACTTAATTATTACAAGTTTCTGAGATGCATGGAGTACAGATTCTTTTGAAGTGAATTAAAGGCATCTTTGAAGCTGCTGATGTTCCAATTCAAGTATTTGTCAAGTGCCATCTGATAATCGGTTCCAGATAATAGGTTAAAGGAGACTATAACCCTAAACAAAGGTAAAAATTAGTTACTACCTAAGCACAGGAAAACCCAATTCACTTATGAATGCAGCTTGCCACCTGTTGAGGTTTTCTGTCCACTTTCCCAGAGCTCCCCAGCTTTGGGAGGCAGCCCTGACCATCTTCCTGCTAATTCATTCTGAGCCCCCAGCATGGAACAGTATTCCTTGCTCAGTCACTGACTTATTCTGAAAGCCATTTTGATATGAAATTGTGAGCTTCCATTCTAAGAGGTGCTTCAGATCTAAGTATCAGTCTCTTTTTTGGCTCTTCCCCTTCCCACCCCCTCCTAGCTATTTTGCACCCTAAATTGCATTGATTTGAGAAAGAGGCTCCCTCACCTACGGCAGTACCTCTGAAGCTTTTATGTGCATAGGAATACCTGGAGATCCTTATTAAAGTGCAAATACTGAATTGATCAGGGTGAGCTGAGATTCTGCATAAAGATTCCCCTGGATGCCTGTGCTGCTAGATAGCGGACCACTTGACCTTTTCCAGGCATCTGCCTCTGATATAATGGCCCCACCTGGTCCTGAATTTGGCTTCTTTCATTTGCTAATTTTGTGCACTGGGCTCTTGCACCTCAGGCTCTGGGATCTGCCCACCAGACTCATCTCTCAGCCCAGCCACACTGCCCATGGAGCATGGCCTTAGTGGGAGACTCAGTTAGCCTCTCCTGTTTCCTCTGGGCTGTGCTCTGCTGCAGCAGGAAATGATCAAGGGCCTGCCAGTATGTGGCCAAGCATGCTGACTGAATTCCCCCCTCCACTTTCCCCAGCCTCAAATGTATATACCCTTTGACGAGACAGCAACTCTGTTTTTTTCTGTTGAAAAATCCTTCTCTGTCTTGAATATCAAAGTAGAGCATTAGATGGAAAAGAAATACAGAATATATAACAGAGGTACGTACGTTAGGAATGAAAGGACTTGGCTCAGTGTCGCAGGGAAATCAGATATAGTGAGACAAGAGACCAAAGTCAAGGAAGCAAAGTAAGTTTTAATACACCCTGCATAGAGTCACAGAGCGGGCCTGCCTAAGGTGAGACAGCCAGGCGTGGATGCTCATTCTGAGGCTGCTTTTATGTGGCTTTTGGCAGGGCAGAGAGGTTCTTGATTGACATCTGTCAGCTCTCTAGGCTTCTTCTGACTGGTGAAATGGGGACAGGGGCTGTGCTGTGACTGTGCCTCTGATGTTTCTTATCTCAGGGACCCTGGACATTTCCTGAGTCACTCTTGGACTCTGTGGCTTCATCTGATTAACTCTTTGAGTCATTTCTGGCTTTCTGGTTCTATTTGATCAACTCCCTGAGTCATCTTTGGGGTGCTCTTCTTTCCATCCCACTCATTTCTGTCTTCTGCCTAACACATATATAATTTTTAATTTCCTAGTGGCCTCATTAAAAAGTTAGAAGGCACAGGTGAAATTGATTTTAATGTACCTTATTTAACTCAATGTATCCAAAATAGGCTGTATAATGTACCTTATTTAATTCAATGTATCCAAAATTAGGCTGTATAATCAATATAAATATATATGATATCACACAATAACATATCTTTGGTGTCTAGCTTTCATTTTGCATAATGCTTTTGAGATTTATCTTGTGTCTGTAGCTCCATTTCATTGTTTGGTAATAAGCCATTGTACAGTTATCTAAATTTGTTCATTTGCCAGGCAATGGGTTTATAGGTTATTTCCAGTGTTTGGCTATTATTGCATTGCATTTATGAGGCAGAAACTCTCCCACAGGAGAATAGTTTATATCAATAAATGTATGGACTATTAGATGTTTTATTTTTTCTAACTAAATCTGAAATCCAGTGTGTATTTTTTAGTTAAGGTATCATTGATACACAATCTTATGAAGGTTTCACATGAGCAACACTGTGGTTATTACATTCACCCATATTAATTAAGTCCCCCATACACCCCACTGCAGTCACTGTCCATCAACATAGTAAGATGCTATAGAGTCACTACTTTCTCTGCTATACTGCCTTCGCCCTGACCCCCTACATTGTGTATGCCAATCATAATGCCCCTTAATCTCCTTTTCCCTCTCTCCCTACCCCCTTCCCTTTCGTAACTGCTTTTCCCTTCTTAGAGTCTGTGAATCTGCTGCTGTTTTGTTCCTTCAGTTTTGCTTCCTTGTCATACTCCACAAATGAGTGAAATCATTTGGTACTTATCTTTCTCCACCTGGCTTATTTCACTGAACATAATACCCTCTAGATCCATCCATGTTCTTGCAAATGGGAGGATTTGTTTTCTTCTTATGGTTGAATAGTATTCCATTGTGTATATGTACCACAACTTCTTTATCCATCATCTACTGATGGATACTTAGGTTGCTTCCGTATCTTGGCTGTTGTAAATAGTGCTGTGATAAACATACAGGTGCATATGTCTTTTTGAATCAGGAATCTTGTTTTCTTTGGGTAAATTCCTATGAATGGAATTCCTGGGTCAAATGATACTCCTATTTTTAGTTTTTTGAAGGACCTCCATACTGCTTTCCACAATGGTTGAACTAATTTACATTCCCATCAACAGTGTAGGAGGGTTCCCCTTTCTCCGCATCCTCTCCAGCATTTGTTGTTCCTACTCTTTTCTATGTCGGCCATTCTAACTGGTGTGAAGTGTTACTTCATTGTGGCTTTAATTTGCATATCCCTGATAATACCAATGTGGAGCATCTTTTCATGTGCCTGTTGGCCATCTGAATTTCTTCTTTGGAGAAGTATCTGTTGAGATCCTACACCCATTTTTTTTTTTAGATAATTATTTTTTTATTGAAGGGTAGTTGACACACAGTATTACATTACATTACATTAGTTTCAAGTGTACAACACAGTGATAAAACATTTTTATACATAATTCTAGGTTCCAGCTATCACCCTACCAAGCTGTTACAATATCTTGACTATATTCCTTATGCTATACATTACAGCATTACATTCCGGTTACTTCTTTATTTTACCATTGGAAGTCTGTCCTTTTTTTTTTTATTTTTTTTATTTTTTATTTTTTATTTTATTTTACTTTTTTTTGTGAGAGCATCTCTCATATTTATTGATCAAATGGTTGTTAACGACAATAAAATTCTGTATAGGGGAGTCAATGCTCAATGCACAATCATTAATCCACCCCAAGCCTAATTTTCGTCAGTCTCCAATCTTCTGAGGCATAACAAACAAGTTCTTACATGGAGAACAAATTCTTACATAATGAATAAGTTACATAGTGAACAGTACAAGGGCAGTCATCACAGAAACTTTCGGTTTTGCTCATGCATTATGAACTCTAAACAGTCAGTTCAAATATGAATACGCATTTGGTTTTTATACTTGATTTATATGTGGATACCACATTTCTCTCTTTATTATTATTATTTTTAATAAAATGCTGAAGTGGTAGGTAGATACAAGATAAAGGTAGAAAACATAGTTTAGTGTTGTAAGAGAGCAAATGTAGATGATCAGGTGTGTGCCTGTAGACTATGTGTTAATCCAAGCTAGACAAGGGCAATAAAACATCCACGGATGCAGAAGATTTCTCTCAGAACGGGGGGGTGAGGTTCTAAGCCTCACCTCTGTTGATCCCCAATTTCTCACCTGATGACCCCCCTGCGACTGTGCCTGTCTTAGGTTGTTCCTCCCTTGAGGAATCTTACCTGTCTCTGGCTAACCAGTCATCTTCCGGGGCCATACAGGGAAATGTAAAGTTGGTAAGAGAGAGAGAAGCCTTATTGTTTGAAATGGTTAGCTTTTTATTTCTTTGCATATTTGTGCCCTGTAGCTTCTATGCCCAGCATTTGCCTTGAGGTATCTTTACCACTTGGAAGAATTATGATACTCGGTAAATTTGATATGAGGCACGAATTCTATTTAAGGGTTGTAATTAGGAAGGAAGAAGAAAAGCTATAGAAGTAGCAGGCGGAAGAAAACATGGGAAGATTGATTATTTCTTTGACATATCTTCTTGTAGAGTAACTTCAGCATGTATAGGTTTTAAGCTACTACTTAAATTGCGCACACACATTAACATAATAGGAGTATAGTTACATAACCAAAGCATATCTGTAATTACCAGCCATCTCCAGTGAAACCAAGAGAACCAGTTAGGCACCTTAGGCATTTGTGAAAACTTATCTATGATATGGTGGATATTGTCCAACTGAACTTGAACAGTCTGAGAGAAATCAGACAAATTAAAACAACCCATTCCTGGGGAATGTTCACATCCCTTATGTTCTTTTAACAGTAAATAGTCTGTAGTTGTAAGATTTTGGAGCGCTACAATTTGCACTTCTCCTAATTCTTGGTTGAGTTCCAACAGTATAGATCCAGTCAAATTTGTTGTTTTACTGTATGCACAGGCCAGCTTAGATATCTCCTTCATTCCAATGGCAAGTCCAGGAGCTGGTGGGATGAGTGCATCTACAGCTGTAGCAGTGCGTGGATCTTTGTTGGGATTTTTTGATGATCATCTTCTGGCATGAGTCTTCCAGAGAGTGCTGATGTTGGAAGTTCTCTTTCATATCGTATCTTAGTTCATTTTCGGGGTAGCCCAATTAGGCTTTGATCTTCTGTATAAACACAAACAGACCCTTTGCCTACACTTTTATATGCCCTTTATACCCTTGTGTAGAACTCATTGGAGGTTACCACACAGGAACTGGCCTTTTTTTGTTTTGTTTTGTTTTGTTTTGTTTTTGGTATCACTAATCTACACTTACATGACGAATATTATGTTTACTAGGCTCTCCCCTATACCAGATCTCCCCTATAAACCCCTTTACAGTCACTGTCCATCAGCATAGCAAAATGTTGTAGAATCACTACTTGCCTTCTCTGTGTTGGACAGCCCTCCCTTTTCTCCTACCCCCCCATGCATGTTAATCTTAATACCCCCCTACTTCTCCCCCCCCTTATCCCTCCCTACCCACCCATCCTCCCCAGTCCCTTTCCCTTTGGTACCTGTTAGTCCATTCTTGAGTTCTGTGATTCTGGTGCTGTTTTGTTCTTTCAGTTTTTCCTTTGTTCTTATATTCCACAGATAAATGAAATCATTTCGTATTTCTCTTTCTCCACTTGGCTTGTTTCACTGAGCATAATACCCTCCAGCTCCATCCATGTTGCTGCAAATGATTGGATTTGCCCTTTTCTTATGGCTGAGTAGTATTTCATTGTGTATATGTACCACATCTTCTTTATCCATTCATCTATCGATGGACATTTAGGTTGCTTCCAATTCTTGGCTATTGTAAATAGTGCTGCGATAAACATAGGGGTGCACTGATCTTTCTCATACTTGATTGCTGCATTCTTAGGGTAAATTCCTAGGAGTGCAATTCCTGCGTCAAATGGTAAGTCTGTTTTGAGCATTTTGATGTACCTCCATACTGCTTTCCACAATGGTTGAACTAACTTACATTCCCACCAGCAGTGTAGGAGGGTTCCCCTTTCTCCACAGCCTCGCCAACATTTGTTGTTGTTTGTCTTTTGGATGGCAGCCATCATTACTGGCCTACACCCATTTTTTTAATCAGGTTTTTTGGTTTTTGGGTGTTAAGGCATGTGAGTTCTTTATATATTTTGGATGCTAACTGCTTATCAGATACGTCATTTATGAATATATACTCCCATACTATAGGATGCCTTTCTCTTCTACTGATCGTGTCCTTTACTGTAAAGAAACTATTTAGCTTCATGTAGTTCCATTTGTTCATTTTTGTTTTTGTTTCCCTTGCCCAAGAGATATGTTTAGGAAAAAAAAATTGCCCATGTTTATATTCAAGAGATTTTTGCCTATGTTTTCTTCCAAGAGTTTTATGGTTTCATGACTTACATTCAAGTCTTTGATCCATTTTGAGTTTATTTTTGTGTATGGAGTCAGACAATAATCCAGTTACATTCTCTTACATGTAGGTGTCCAGTTTGCCAACATCAGTTGTTGAAAAAGCTGTCATTTCCCCATTGTATATCCATGGCTTCTTTATTGTATGTTAGTTAACCATGAATGCTTGGGTTTATATCTGGGCTCTCAGTTCTGTTCCATTGATCTATGGATCTGTTCTTGTGCCAGTACCAATTTGTCTTGATTACTGTGGCTTTCTAGTAGAGTTTGAAGTTGGGGAGTGAAATCCCCCCAGCTTTATTCTTCCTTCTCAGGATTGCTTTGGCTATTAGGGGTCTTTTGTGGTTCCATATGAATTTTAGAACTATTCATTCTAGTTCTTTGAAGAATGCTGTTGGTATTTTTATAGGGATTGCATTGAATCTATAGATTGCTTTAGGCAGGGTGACCATTTTGACAATATTAATTCTTCCTATCCATGAGCACAGGATGTATTTCCATTTATTGAAGTCTTCTTTAATTTCTCTACTGAGTGTCTTGTAGTTTTCAGGGTATAGGTCTTTTACCTCCTTGGGTAGGTTTATTCCTAGGTATTTCATTCTTTTTGATGCATTTGTAAATGGAATTGTTTTCCTGATTTCTCTTTTCTGTTCATCAGTAGTATATAGGAATGCCACAGAATTCTGTGTATTAATTTTGTATCCTGAAACTTCGCTGAATTCAGTTATTCTAGTAGTTTTGGGGTGAATTCTTTTGGGTCTTTTTATGTACAATGTCATGTCATCTGCAAACAATGACAGTTTAACTTCTTCCTTACCAGTCTGGATGCCTTTTATTTCTTTGTGTTGTCTGATCGCTGTGGCTATTGCCTCCAGTACTATTTTGAATTAAAGTGGGCATCCTTATCTTGTTCCCGATTTTAGAGGAAAAGCTTTCAGCTTTTTGCTGTTAAGTATGATATTGGCTGTGGGTTTGTCATTTCTGGCCTTTATAATGTTGAGGTACTTGCCCTCTTTACCCATTTTGTTGAGAGTTTTTATCATGCATGGATGTTAAATTTTGTCAAATGCTTTTTCGGCATCTATTGAGATGATCATGTGATATTTGTCCCTCTTTTTGTTGATGTGGTGGCTGATGTTGATGGATTTCTGAGAAGTCTACCATCCTTGCATCCCTGGAATAAATCCTATTTGATTATGATGGATTATCTTTTTGATGTATTTTTGAATTTGGTCTGCTAATATTTTGTTGAGTATTTTTGCATCTATGTTCATCAGGGATATTTGTCCATGATTTTCTTTTTTTGTGGTGTTTTTGTCTGATTTTGGTATTAGGGTGATGCTGGCCTCATAGAATGAGTTTGGAAGTATTTGCTTCTATTCTACTTTTTGAAAAGCTTTAAGGAGGATGGACATTTGGTCTTCATAAAAGTTTGATAAAATAAGTGGTGAAACCATCTGGTCCAGGTGTTTTGTTCTAAGGTAATTTTTTGATTACCAGTTCAATTTTATTGCTGTTAATTGGTCCATTCAGATTTTCTCCTTCTTCCTGGGTCAGCCTTGGAAGGTTGTATTTTTCTAGAAAGTTGTCCATTTCTTCTAGGTTATCCAATTTGTTAGCATGTAATTTTTCATAGTATTCTCTAATAAATCTTCTATTTCTGTGTTGTCCATACTATTTTTTCCTGTCTCATTTCTGATTCTGTTTATGTATGTGCACTCTCTTTTTTCTTGATAAGTCTGGCAAGGAGTTTATCTATTTTGTTAATTTTCTTGAAGAACCAGCTACTGGTGTCATTGATTCTTTTTATTGTTTTATTCTCCTCGATTTTATTTATTTCTTCTCTGATCTTTATTATGTCCCTCCTTCTACTGACTTTGGGCCTCATATGTTCTTCTTTTTCTAGTTTCTTTAATTATGAGTTTAGACTGTTCCTTTGGGATTGTTCTTCTTTCTTGAGGTTAGCTTGTATTGCTATATACTTTCCTTTTAGAACTGCCTTTGCTGCATCCCACATATTCTGGGGTGTTGAGTTGTTTTCATTTGTCTCCATATATTGCTTGATCTCTTTATTTGGTCATTGATTCATTGATTATTTAGGAGCATGTTGTTAAGACTCTGTGTCTTTGTGGGCTTTTTGTTTTCTTTGCATAATTTATTTCTAGTTTCATACCTTTGTGGTCTGAGAAGCTGGTACAATTTCAATGTTTCTGAATTTACTGAGGCTCTTTTTGTGGCCTAGTATGTGATCTATTCTGGAAAATGTTCCATGTGTACTTGAGAAGAATGTTTCCTGGTGCTTTTGGGTGGAGCGTTCTGTAGATGTGTGTTAGGTCCATGTGTTTTACTGTGTTGTTCAGTGCCTCTGTCTCCTTATTTTCTGTATGGTTGACCTGTCCTTTGGAGTGAGTGGTATGTTGAAGTCTCCTGAAATGAATGCATTGCATTCTATTTCCCCCTTTAATTCTGTTAGCATTTCATTCACACATGTAGGTGCTCCTGTGTTGGGTGCATAGATATTTATAATGGTTATATTCTCTTGCTGGACTGACTCCTTTATCATTATGTAATTTCCTTCTTTGTTTTTTGTTACTTTGTTTTGAAGTCTATTTTGTCTGATACAAGTACTGCAACTTCTGCTTTTTTCTTCCTATTATTTGCATGAAATATCTTTTTCCATCCCTTCACTTTTAGTCTGTGCATGTCTTTGGGTTTGAAGTGAGTCTCTTGTAGGCAGCATATAGATGGATCTTGCTTTTTTTATCCATTCTGCAACTCTATGTATTTTCTTGGTACATTCAGTTCATTTACATTTAGGGTGATTATCAATAGATATGAGCTTATTGCCATTGCAGGCTTTAGATTCATGGTTACCAAAGGTGCAAGGGCAGCTTCTTTACTATCTAACAGTCTAACTTAATTCACTTATTATGCTATTTCAAGCATAATCTAAAGGTTCTTTTTTTCTCTCCCTTCTTTTTCTTCCTCCTCCACTCTTTATATATTAATTGTCATATTCTGTACTGTTTTTATGTCTGTTCACTGATTTTGTGAGTAATTGATTTAATTTTGCATTTGGTTAGTAATTAATTGGTCTACTTCCTTTACTGTGGTTTTATTTTCTCTAGTGACAGTTATTTAGCCTTAGGAGCACTCCCATCTATAGCAGTGCCTCCAAAAAACACTGTAGAGATGGTTTGTGGGAGGTATATTCCCTCAACTTTTGCTTATCTGGAAATTGTTTAATCCCTGCTTCAAATTTAAATCTTAATCTTGCCAGGTAGAATATTCTTGGTTGGAGGTCCTTCTGTTTCATTGTATTAATTATATCATGCCACTCCCTTCTGGCCTGTAAGGTCTCTGCTGAGAAATCTGTTGATAGCCTGATGGGTTTTTTTTTTTTTCCTTTTCTAAAAAACTTTTTTATTAAGGTATGATTGATATACACTCTTATGAAGGTTTCACATGAAAAACAATGTGGTTACTATATTTATCCATATTATCAAGTCCCCACCCATACCCCAATGCAGTCACTGTCCATCAGTGCAGCAAGATGCCACAGATCCACTATGTGCCTTCTCTGTGCTACTACACTGTTCTCCCTGTGATCCCCCACACCATGTGTACTAAGCATAATAGCCCTCAATCCCCTTCTCCCTCCCTCCCCACCCACCCTCCCACATCCCTCCCCTTTGGTAACCACTAGTTCCTTCTTGGAGTCTCTGAGTATGCTGCTATTTTGTTCCTTCAGTTTTGCTTCATTGTTATACTCCACAAATGAGGGAAGTCATTTGGCACTTGTCTTTCTCCACCTGGCATATTTCACTGAGCATAATGTCTTCCAGCTCCATCCATGTTGTTGCAAATGGTATGATTTCTTTCTTTCTTATGGCCGAATAGTATTCCATTGTGTGTATGTACCAGATCTTCTTTATCCATTCATCTACTGATGGACACTTAGGTTGCTTCCATATCTTGGCGATTATAACAAATGCTGTGATAAACACAGGAGTGCATATGTCTTTTTGAATCTGAGAAGTTGTATCTTTGGGTAAATTCCAAGGAGTGGAATTCCCGGGTCAAATGGTATTTCTATTTTTAGTTTTCTGAGGAACCTCATATTGCTTTGCATAATGGTTGAACTAGCTTACATTCCCACCAGCAGGGTAGGAGGGTTCCCCTTTCTCCACATCCTCGCCACCATTTGTTGTTCTTAGTCTTTTGGATGCTGGCCATCCTTACTGGTGTGAGGTGATATCTCATTGTGGTTTTAATTTGCATTTTCCTGATGATTAGCGATGTGGAGCATCTTTTCATGTGTCTGTTGACCATCTGAATTTCTTCTTTGGAGAAGTGTCTCTTCATATCCTCTGCCCATTCGTTAATTGGGTTATTTGTTTTTGGATGTTGAGTTGTGTAAGTTCTTTATGTATTTTGGATGTTAACCCCTTCTCGGATATGTCATTTACAAATATATTCTCCCATACTGTAAGATGCCTTTTATTCTGTTGAAGGTGTCCTTTGCTGTACAGAAACTTTTCCGTTTGATGTAGTCCCATGAGTTCATTTTTGCTTTTGTTTCCCTTGCTTGAGGAGATGCATTCAGGAAGAAGTTGCTCATGCTTATATTCAGGAGAAGTTTGTCTATCTTGTCTTCTAAGAGTTTTATGGTCTCATCACTTACATTAAGTCTTTGATCCATTTTGAGTTTACTTTTGTGCATGGGGTTAAACAGTAATCCAGTTTCATTCTCTTGCATGTAGCTGTCCAGTTTTGCCAATACCAGCTGTTGAAGAGGCTGTCATTTCCCCATTGTATGTTGATGGCTCCTTTATCATATATTAATTGACCATATATGGTTGGGTTTATATCAGGGATCTCTAGTCTATTTCATTGATCTATGAGTCTGTTCTTGTCCCAGTACCAAATTGTCTTCATTAATGTGGCTTTTTAGTAGAGCTTTAAGTTAGGGAGCATAATATCCCCCAGCTTTATTCTTCCTTCTCAGAAATGCTTTGGCTCTTCGAGGTCTTTTGTGGTTCCATATGAATTTTAGAATGATTTTCCCTAGTTTGTTGAAGAATGCTGTTGGTATTTTGATAGGAATTGCATTGAATTTATAGATTGCTTTAGGCAGGATGGCCATTTTGACAATATTAATTCTTCCTATCCATGAGCACGGGATGTGTTTCCATTTATTGTTATCATCTTTAATTTCTCTCATGAGTGGTAGTTTTCAGAGTATAGGTCCTTCACTTCCTTGGTTAGGTTTATTCCTAGGTATCTTATTCTTTTTTATGGAATTGTTTTCCTGATTTCTCTCTCTGCTGGTTCATTGTTAGTGTATAGGAATGCCACAGATTTCTGTGTATAAATTTTGTATCCTGCAATTTTCCTGAATTCAGATATTACATCTAGAAGTTTTGGAGTGGATTCTTTAGGTTTTTTTATATACAATATCATGTCATCTACAAACAGGGACAGTTTAACTTCTCCCTTGCCAATCTGAATGCCTTTTATTTTGTTGTGTTGTCTGATGGCTGTGGCTAGGACCTCCAGTACTGTGTTCAATAGAAGTGGGGAGAGTGGGCATCCTTGTTTGTTTCCTGATCTTAAAGGAAAAGCTTTCAGCTTCTCGCTGTTAAGTATGATGTTGGCTCTGAGTTTGTCATATATGGCCTTTATTATGTTGAGGTAATTCTCCTCCATGCACATTTTGCTGAGAGTTTTTATCATGAATGATGTTGAATTTTGTCAGATGCTTTTTCAGTGTCTATGGAGATGATCATGTGGTTTTTGTCCTTTTTTTTTTTTTTTTGTGAGGGCATCTCTCATATTTATTGATCAAATGATTGTTAACAACACTAAAATTCTGTATAAAGGAGTCAATGCTCAATGCACAATCATTAATCCACCCCCAGCCTAATTCTCGTCAGTCTCCAATCTTCTGAAGCATAACGAACAAGTTCTTACATGGTGAACAAATTCTTACATAGTGAATAAGTTCTTACATGGTGAACAGTACAAGGGCAGTCATCACAAAAACTTTCGGTTTTGATCACTCATTATGAACTATAAACAATCAGGTCAAATATGAATATTCGTTTGATTTTTATACTTGATTTATATGTGAATCCTACATTTCTCCCTTTATTGTTATTATTATTATTCTTTTTAAATAAAATACTGAAGTGGTAGGTAGATGCAAGATAAAGGTAGAAAACATAGTTTAGTGTTGTAAGAGAGCAAATGTAGATGATCAGGTGTGTGCCTGTAGACTAAGTGTTAATCCAAGCTAGACAAGGGCAATAATACATCCACGGATGCAGAAGATTTCTCGCAGAACAGGGGGGGTGAGGTTCTAAGCCTCACCTCTGTTGATCTCCAATTTCTCACCTGATGGCCCCCCTGCGACTGTGCCTGTCTTAGGTTGTTCCTCCCTTGAGGAATCTTACCCGTCTCTGGCTAACCAGTCATCTTCCGGGGCCATACAGGGAAATGTAAAGTTGGTAAGTGAGAGAGAAGCCATATTGTTTGAAATGGTTAGCTTTTTACTTCTTTGCGGATTTATGCCCTGTGGCTTCCATGCCCAGCATTTGTCTTGAGGTATCTTTACCACTTGGAGGAGTTATGATACTTGGTGAATTCGATATAAGGCACGAATTCTATTTAAGGGTTGTAATTAGGAAGCAAGAAGAAAAGCTATAGAGGTAGCAGATGGAAGAAAACATGGGAAGATTGATTATTTCTTTGACATATCTTCTTGTAGAGTAACTTAAGCATGTATAGGTTTTAAACTACTAATTAAATTGCACACACACATTAACATAATGGGGATACAGTTACATAACCGAAGCAGATCTATAATTACCAGCCATCTCCAGTGAAGCCAAGAAAACCAGTTAGGCACCCTAGGCATTTGTGAAATCTATGATATAATGGATATTGTCCAACTGTGCTTGAATAGTCTGAGAGAAATCAGACAAATTAAAACAACCCATTCCTGGGGACTGTTCACATCCCATATGTTCTTTTAACAGTAGATAGTCTGTAGTTGTAAGATTTTGGAGCGCTACAACTTGCACTTCTCCTAATTCTTGGTTGAGTTCCAACAGTATAGATCCAGTCAAATTTGTTGTTTTACTGTATGCACAGGCCAGCTTAGATATCTCCTTCTTCATTCCAGTGGCAAGTCCAGGAACCGGTGGGATGAATGCAGCTACAACTGCAGCATCGCCTGGATCTTTGTTGAGGTTTTTTGATGATCCAGAGAGTGCTGATGTTGGAAGTTCTTCTTCATATTGTATCTTAGTTCATTTTCGGGGTAGCCAAATTAGGCTTTGATCCTCTGTATAAACACAAACAGACCCTTTGCCCACACTTTGATATGCCCTTTATACCATTGTGTAGAACTCATTGGAGGTCACCACACAGGAACTGCTGTTTTTTTTTTTTTTTAAGAGAGAGGAATATTATCAGAAAAGTGTACATCCATAGCCGATCGTCTGATACCCTTTAAGTGATCAAAATTAAGGATATTTAAAGCATGCATTAATCGTTGATTTACAGTTAGTTTTATCCTACCTGATGGGTTTTTTTATGTGATCTTTTTTCTCTCTCTGGCTGCTTTTAATACTCTGTCCTTGTCCTTGGGTCCCTTGTGTTGGGAGATCTGTGTGCCTCCTTCTTTGTATTCCTGTTCTCTAATATCTATTTCATTTACCCTCTCCTCTGCCTCATCTAATCTTCTTTTAAATCCCTTCATTGTACATTTCATCTCAGATACTGTATTTTTCAAAGTTTCTGTCTCTTTCTTGAATTCCTCCCTGAGGTCATGAATATTTATCTATAGCTCCATGAGCATGTTTATGATTTTTATTTTTAAATCTTTATCAAGATTGGTGACTTCAGTTTTACTTAGCCCCCTTCCCGGTGTTTGTGAGATTTTTGTGTGGACTAAATTCCTTTGCCATTTCATTATTCTAATAATCACTATGGAATAAAAACTGTGTAAGCAGCACCCTCTAGTGCCCAGAAGCTCTACTATCTGGAGCATCCTAGCCCCTGGAATGATGGCATGTGTCTCAAGATAGCGGTACCAGTGCCTGCCAGGAGGAGAGAGCTCTTTCCTTCTTCCTGGCTGCAGTGCCTGCCTCTACTGCCAGGGCCAGTGGGCTGAGTGCACAGGGAGGAACCTCTGCATTATGCTCTTGTAGCCACCCTCCAGCTGGCCTGATGCAATGGCGGGAGCAGCAGACAAGTGGACCAGTGCTGGCTGGGCAGAAGGTGCAGCAGCTTGCATTTTGCCATTGTGGGGCCTGCTGCATTGCCAGGCAAGGGAATGGAGCATCTGAAGCTCCTGAATGTTCCCATCCTGCTTGGCTGAGTGTGCTGGGACAATTTTGTCCACCTTTCCTTTATCTTGAGCAGCAAGCTCTGTGCATTCCTTGCCCCTTTAGCATCCCTCTTGCTGTTGGGAAGTCTTTCAAAGTGCCTGTCTTTCTTTTGTCCCAGAGCGTCCTGTTGTGGGTACCTGTTCTCCACAAGCAGCTAGAATCTCAGTCTCTCCAAGTATTCCACTTGTGTTTGCTGTCCAACCTCTCCAATCTCCAGAGCACCATGTAATGTGGGTTTGCGCTCCTTGAGCAAATCTCCAGGGGTGGGTGTTTAGCAGTCCTGGACTTCTACTCCCTCCACACTCCATTTCTCTTCCTCCCACCAGTGAGCTGGGGTGGGGGTGGGCTTGGGTCCCTCCAGGTCACGGCTTTGCTGCTTTACCCTTTTCCATGAGGTCTTCTCTTCCCCAGATGTAGGCAGTCTGTTGTAGTCTTCTTTTGGATCACTCTTTCAGGAGTAGTTGTATTTGGTGTATTTTTGTGTTATATGTGGTTTTGGGAGGAGGTTTCTGCCTCATTTCTCATGCTACCATCTTGTTTAGTCCACCGTATGTATTTATACTTAAAATATATAATTTCAACTAGTGACATTTCAAGCGCTTGAATAGCTGCATGTGGCAACCATATTTGAGAACACAGTGTAATTTATGCTTAGAAGATCAGAAACCCAAGCCTCCAATTTTTCTCATTGCATTTCTTCTTTGTTTTGTTTTTATCAGATGGATAATAATTTATATCTAGTATGGCATCAATTTTAAGCACACAGTTCTGTCAGTTTTGACATATCAGCAGTTGTGTAACCACCAACAAAATCGTGGTATATAAAGGGCATTTCCATCACTCCAAAAGTCTCCTTGTGTCGCTTTGTAGTTCATCCCCTTTTCATAGCTGTGGGTACTGGCATCCACTGATATGCTTTCAATTAGTATAGCTTTCTCTTTTCTAGTATTTCATATACATGAAATCATATAGCAACTTATCTTTGGTGTCTAACTTCTTTCATTTTGCATAATGCTTTTGAGATTTATCTTGTATGTGTCTGTAGCTCCATTTCGTTGTTTGGTAATAAGCCATTATATAGATATACCACAGTTTGTTCATTTGCCAGGTAATGGGTTTATGGGTTATTTCCAGTGTTTGACTATTATTTCATTGCATTTATGGAGCGAAACTCTCCCCTGGGAGAATAGTTTATATCAAGTACACTTTTGTCTGAAATTAATAATGTTAGTGCTGCATGTGTTTTAGAGGGGAGATGGAGTGGCCCTTCAGTTAAAATACTAAGTATAATATCACTAAAAATTTTTTATTAGACATTTTTCAGAGCAGTTTTATTGTCCCAAAAAATAAAGGGGAAGGTACAGATATTTCCCACATACTCCCTATCCCACACATGCATAGCCTTCCTCATTATCCCCCACCAGAGTGGCACATTTGTTACAATTGATGCACCTGCATTGACACGTCATAGTCACCCAGAGTCCGTAGTTTACCTTGTGGTTCACTCTTGTTGTTGTGCCATCATGTGTTTGGACAAATGCATAAAGGCATATATCCATCATTGTAATCTCATACAGAGTATTGAAACTGCCCTAAAATCCCCCATGCACTACCTATTCTTGCCTTCACCCCAACCCTTGGCAACCACTGATCATTTTATTGACCCTGTAGTTTTGCCTTTTCCAGAATATCATAGACTGAAATCACAGTCTGAAGCATTTCAGATTGACTTCTTTTGCTTAATAATATATATTTACCATTCTTCCAAGTCTTATGCTTTAATAGTTCATTTCTTTTTAACACTAAACATTCCCTTGTTTGTACCACACAGTTTATTTGGCCACTCACCTATGAAGGAGATCTTGGTTGCTTCCAGTTTTGAAGTTGCTAGAAACATCTTCATACACATTAAGTTTTCGTCTCCTTTGGGTAAAAACCAAGGAGGTAGTTGATAGATCATTTTTTAAGAGTATATTTGGTTTTGTACGAAGCCACCAAACTGTCTTTGTAAGGGCTCTCTGATTTTTGCCCCACTAGCAATGAATGAGGGTTCCTGTGGCTCCACATCATTGCCAGCATTTGGTGTTGTGTGTGTTCCAGATTTTGGTCATTCTAATAAGCGTATAATGAGATTGCTGTTTTACTTTGCATTTCTCTCATGACATGATGTGGAGCATCTTTTCCTATGTTTATTTTCCATCTGTATATCTTTGGTGAGATGTCTGTTAAGGTTTTGACTTGTTTTTTAATCACGTTTTGGGGTTTTTTGTTGTTGAGTTTTAAGAGTTCTGTACTAAGTGTTTACGATAACCGTCCTTTATCAGATGTGTCTTTTGCAAATATTTTTCTCACTCTGTGGCTTGTCCTTTCATTTCTTGTGACATTATCTTTGCAAAGCAGTTTTTAATTTTAATGAATTCCAACTTGCTATTATTTATTTCATGGATTGTGTCTTTTGTGTTATAATGTTAGATGTAAAAATACATTACCTTTATGCTCAGTGAAATAAGCCAGGCAGAGAAGGAAAATACCATCTGATTTCACATATTTGTGGAATATAAAAGCAAAGCAAAACAGAAGGAACAAAAACAGCAGTAGATTCATATAGACACTGAGAAGTGACTGGTGGTTACCATGGGAGAGTGGTTGGGGTGAGTGAGTAGGGAGAGTGAAGGGAATAAAGGGCACAGAAATTCTCAATCCCCAGGTTGGTCCTGGGGATAGTATAGCATGGAGAATACAGCCAGTGATTCTGTAACTTCTTCCTATGTGACAGATAGTAGCTGTACTACTGGGGGTGAGGATTTAATAATATGGGTAACTGTTGAACCACTGTGTTGTATACCTGAAACTAAAATAAGACTTAAAAAATCAACAAAAATATCAATTAAGAAAAGATATTCCCATACCCAAGGTCATGTAGGTTTTCTCCTCTGTTATCTTCTAGGAGTTTCTCCTATCAGCTTCATGTTTTACATTTAGGTTTTGATCCACTCCAAGTTAATTTTGATGAAGGATATAAGGTACTGGTCTAGATTAGTTTTACTGCATGTGGATGTCCTGTTGTCCTAGCACCATTATTGAAGAAACTAAACTTCACTCCATGGTATCACCTTTGATCCTTTATGGAATCACACATGCTCTCAGCACTATGGGTGAAGATTACAACAGGGACCAGGGCTAGTGTGACTTAAGCTAGGCAGTGTGTTTGTGAGTGGCTCCAAATAAGACTCCAGGTGGGCAGGCAGAGCAAATGGCCTCCAGTGAAAGTGATTCAATGCTAGAATAATAAATAAATTAGATTAAATGTCTCCAAAAAAATTATCAGTGTGATATAAGACAACAGTAATATAATTTAACAACTGAAAACCTTGCAAAATGAGAAAAAAATAGTGTTTTTCAATAAGGACATCTATCTTAATTCAGCCAAGACAGAAAAATAAAGTTATAGTAAGTTCTAGCATCTCTAGTTGTCTAGTTAAAGGTACTTCTAGCTTTCTTACCTGATCTTGTCCCAGGCACACAGAGACAAACTGGGTCAGGTCCAGCTTTCTCACATGGTCCTTAAATGCTGTCTCATTAAATCTTGTTTTGAATTAAGATAGCTGATTTTTCTCCTAGGCCCAAAAGAAGTAAGAAAATCTGAAAGCAGGAGAGAAAGTGATTCATTCATTCATATAACAGATATTATTAGAGTTGCCAATCTGCCATAACTGCTCTGTCTCTTGTAAAAATACTGAAGAGGCCCTTTTCCTCAAGGTAAGAGGTAAGGGCCCTGAAGGATTGGAGAGCTGTGGCCCCCATAGGTGTTTTTATTCGTTTTTATTGAGACTCCTCTACACATTGACTCAGGTAATTGTCATAGCTACACTCTTAGGGAGGGATTGATTTTGGCAATGCACAAAAGATTAAGCCACGTCAGATCAGGAATTGCCTTGTGTGGCAGAACTAGGACCATATATTCAGTATTCAGACCTGGGTCTGTGTTACTGTATTGCCAGTGCTTTCTCTTCTGCTCCCTGGTGCCAGCCTAAGGGAAGCAGCCCACGTCCCTGGGATGAAGTAGAGCTTGGCTGGAGAAGGAGCCTACAGATAATTTAGGAAGAGCTATAGAATGCTTTCAAATGCCAGTAGGAAGGGACTGCTATGCTGAATCAGTGCAGCCAAAACTAGAAAACGAGCACCAGTCAGGACATGGATAGAAACAAGCCAAGGCACATCACGACCTGCATGGCCTTCCAGGTGGTGTGGGTGGGATGAAGAAATGTTTCCCATAAGAACTAGACAGGCCAATGAGATGGGCTTGTTAGCAGCTTGACATTTGGAGCTACATAAAACCAGGTTATAATTTTCACTCTGTCACTTACTCCCTCTGAGGCTTTTGGTGATTAAATATCTTAAGAAATTCACTTTTCACATTCGTAAAATAGGTGTCATTAAACTTATAACCTGATAGAATTAGCATAGGATTTGGTCAGACGATGTCTGTAAAGCATTCGACCTTTGCCTAGCACATAAAAAGTAATTAGAAAATGGTATTGGTGATTATTTCCTGCCTCTCACTATTCCATGAAACAAATACCTTTATGCGTATATACTTCCCTGCATGAATGATGATTTTCTTTGGCTATGTCTTCAAAAATGGATTTGTTCCCTGCTGGAAGTCTAAACGTTACACCTATCGGAGAGTATTTATTACATGCATCATTATCTCCCCACCAAATACAGCAGCACTATGCCGGACTCTGAGACCTCCCATAGCATGCCTTGTGTCAGAGCTGTGGGTTGGAGAGCTCTGAAATGAAGCCGCCAGGTAATCTCCTACTCTCCTATCATCCTCTCATACAATTTTTTTTTAACTGAGCTATAGTTCACATAATATAAAATTCACCCTTTAAAGGTGTAAATTCAATGGGGTTTTTTGGCAGAATCACACAGCTATTCAACCAGCACCACTCTCTCATTACAGAATATTTTCATCACCTGCAAAAGAAATCCTAAATCCACTAGCAGCCACTCCCCATTCCCTCTCCCGGCAACCACTAACCTACTTTCTGGGTCTATATACTTGTCTACTCTGGACGTTTCATATAAATAGATATAATAAGTGGTATTTTATGTCTGGCTCCATTCACTTAAAACAGTGTTTTCAAGGTTAATCCATAATGAGCAGGTATCAGTATTTCTTACCTCCCTCCCCCCCATTTTTACATGTTTATCCAGTTAGTGATTCCAAAACTCTTTCCTGAAATGCTCTAAGTCCCCCCTTTGTCCCATCCAGCCCCCACATACCTCACGTCCTCCTCTGAAGACTGTCCTGTCACTAGAACATGTGGCCTCGACCACTACCTGTCCCCTCTCCCGATACGTGGAGGCTCCTGTAGGAGTTTGTGACAGGCCCTGGGAAATGTCTCCGCCGCATGGGAACTCTCCTGTTCCCACACTCCTTAGGCACCGGGTCGGTGTCTGACTTTTCAGCACTGCTTCCACTGACTGACTGGTTAACGTTTTGAGGTTCAGGACAGAGCTTTGAACCAGGACTCTGGACATGTCAGGTTATGCCAATTCTAGGACTTAATAAGATATGTGATTTTATAGTCATTTAAGGTCTCTTTATTTCCTTACAAAGGGCCAAAACTACTCTTACTTATTCAGAGTTTTCCTGTGAGGGATAGAGAAAACAGAGGAATGTGATTTCCAAATCACAGCCAGTTATAAAAGTATTAGTTGTAGAAATATGGCCTCATGTTATTGTGGTCAGTGTTGTTTCTTTGGGTTTTTCTGGGAAGATGACTGTGAGAGACAAAAGGGCTGTATGTAGAACAGCAGAAGGTGGAAGCATCTTCACAAATAAATGATCCTTTGAACTTGGAAATTATATGCTGGAGAGCAATACCAGAGTAATGGCATAAAGAAACAAAAACGCTCGTGAGAAAAGTCTAATCATCTATGGAGGAATGGGGAGAAAGATCTAGAACCTGTGTAGCTAGATTTTTATTCACCTGAAGTTGAGAACCTCTGTGTCGAGCACTGCTAGGTCTGAGGATACAGCAGTGAACTGTTTAAATGTAGTGATAAGAAAAATCGAGCAGGTACGTGTATCGAGAGTGCTTTAGCTGAGCAGACCCTTTGATAAGGAACACGTAAGGAGAGAGCTGAATAAAGTCAGAGTCAGGCGGATGTCAGGGCAAAGCCTCTTGCTTGCAGCAGTACCGGCCCGTGCAAACATCCTGAGGCAGCAGTGTGGTTTGGTGCTTTTAACATTGAGGGCGTGTTTGTGGTGGGCTGAGAACAGGTGAGACACAGTGGAGCATACAGGGCAACTCCTTTCTGGGGCCTTAGTTTGTCCCTCCAAACAATAGGAGTGAAAGGGGAGTCATCAGTATTGCTCTAATGAGGGTGATAATTGATGTCTAATGTGAACTGGGGTAAAGAACGTGTTGGGAGTTACCCCAGGGGTCTGACCTCTTTATCAAGATAGTCAGCATCCCTTTTTCCTTCTCATCTCTTATGCTGACTCTTTTTTTTGTTTGCCCATCTAGCCACGATTCTGGAAGCAGGAAGTACCTTAGACTTGAGAGCTGGGCAGGCAGGAGCCAGGGGAGTGGCTATGATGACTTCAGCAGTGCTGGTGGACATACGAGATGAGGTGACCTGCCCCATCTGCCTGGAGCTCCTCACAGAACCCCTGAGCCTGGACTGTGGCCACAGCTTCTGCCAAGCCTGCATCACAAGGAGTAGCAAGGAACTGGTGATCGGCCAGGAAGGGGAGAGCAGCTGTCCTGTATGCCAGACCAGCTACCAGCCTGGGAACCTGCGGCCCAATCGGCACCTGGCCAACATAGTGGAGAGGCTCAGGGAGGTGGTGTTGGGCTCAGGCAGGCAGCTGAAGGTGATTCTCTGTGTGCACCATGGGGAGAAACTCCAGCTCTTCTGTAAGGAGGATGGGAAGCTGATTTGCTGGCTCTGTGAGCGGTCTCAGGAGCACCGCGGTCACCACACCTTCCTCATGGAGGAGGTTGCCCAGGAGTACCAGGTGGGAGCCCAGGAGTGCCAGGTGGTGGAAGGCAGGGAGGAACAGAGTCCTTGGCAGATTTTAACTTCATGCTCTAATCTAATTTCTCTGTAATCTTCCCATTTAACCAGAGGAATGAACCTGGAAAATGCCCCATGGCCAAGAGTAGATAGAGATTTTATATCTTGCTCCCGAGATCAGCTCTGCATGGCCTTTTGAGAAGAGGACGCTGCTGGGGGCAGAGTGGGGGCTTGGTGGATTGAGGGTGGGGGGTGTGCTGGCAGTGAGTTTTCCCTGGGAGGGAGGAGAGGCAGCTTGCTCCCATTGGTTTCCATTCCCTGTGTGTAAAAGATCCTTTGGCGTTCTCAGTTTTCCAACCCAGGGCAAGACAGGCTTCTTCTAAGGTCAGAATAATCTCTACCCCATTATTCCAGAATGTCCGGGCACTGAGACAATGCTTGACCCTGCTTGACTTGATATGTTTCTTCCAGGAGAAGTTCCAGGAGTCTCTGAAGAAGCTGAGGCAAGAGCAGCAGGAAGCTGAGAAGCTCAAAGCTGTTATCATGGAGAGGAGGGCATCCTGGAAGGTAAGGGATTATTCCAGAGGTGTCCTGGCACAAGAAGCAGGATGGGCCATAGGAACACAGGCACAGAAACTCGTCTTGTCTGTTCCCGACTGGATGGAGGAGCTTCCCACCACCTAGCCCACCACAGCAACACCCAAGGGTGTTCTTGGTGTATGGGGGGAGGGGGAGTTAGAAAATGAACAAATTAAAAGGGAATCTAGGTATTTTAAAGACAGTCCCATATGAGAGGAGCCATGGCCATTGACAGCCCCTAATTTCTGGATTAGACCTTGTTCTGCAGTTTCAAGCTCTGAAACCTCCTGGAAAGACAGGTTGGCACAGGCCAATCATACCTATGTCAGTATTCAGAACTAGAAGGGAGGCCAATGCCGAGGCTTAAGAGGCCAGGGAGGCTGCTTGGAATCTGACCCTAACCCGGGCATTGTGGTCTGTGTCTAGGAGGCCGAGGTAAGGCCGCCTGGGGCTACTGGTCTGGGAAGAGTTGAAGAGACAAGAGGGTAAGAACAGGCTCTGCGGAACTTACTGCCCTGTTTCCGCCGCCTCTCCCAGTGAGACCCGCCAGGAGGGCAGAGCTGAGCCTGACTCCCCCACCCTCCGTAGAGGAGACCCTTAGCTCAGCAGCCTAGCAGACTCTTTCTCTTCCATGTTCCTGAAGAATCAGATGGAACCTGAGAGACACAGGATCCAGACAGAGTTCAGTAAATTGAGAATCATCCTGGACAAAGAGGAGCAGCAGCAACTGAAAAATCTGGAGGAGGAAGAGAGGAAGGGACTGAGTATTTTAGAAGAGGCTGAGAATGAGCTGTTCCAGCAGAACCAGTCGCTGAGAGAACTCATCTCACATCTGGAGTGGCGGTGTCAAGGGTCGGCAGTGGAGCTGCTGCAGGTAAGACTCGTGAGGGCGCCTCCAGCCTGAGAGTCGGGGCCTGAAGGTGCCCCCAGCCTGGGAGTCGGGGCAAAGAGAGTCTGATTTCCATTCCTTATGATATGGGGCTGATAGCCCAGTAGGGGCGAAAAAACTTTCCTTTGACCCTCCCATGCCTCTTTCTTAATAAACTGTGCAGAAGTCATGTATAACACATAGGGTAATTAAAAGTACACATGCTAAGGGAATGTCTCATTTTTATTTATTATATATAAAAAGTTCATTAGATACTGTGGAGAAGATGTATTGTATCCTGTGAGGTTCTATGGCAGCATTTCTGAATCTCATCATTATTGACATTTTGGCCTGGACAATTCTTGGCTCTGGGGGTGCCCTGTACATTGTAAGATGCTCAGCAGCATCCCTGGCCTCCTTCCACTAGATGCTAGTAGAACCGCTCCAGCTGTGACAGCCGAAAGCCCTCTACAAACTGCCATATGCCCCTGCTTAGGGGTGCATATCCCCTCTCCCCTGTCCCCTTGTTGAGAATCACTGGCCACTGGGAACTGGTTTTCTCTGGTGCTGTTTGGGGATTTGTCAGGTATTTCTCTTCCAAGTTACTCATAAGGAAACATATACCAAGCTTATCAAGCTTACCAAGCTCAAGTACTGAGAGATTCTTTATGTAGTCTCTAGCCTTTCTGTGCTTTCACTATCTTCTCTGGGGCAAAATCATTTAACGTGTTGTAATAGGAGTTTGCACACATCTTTTAGGGCATGAAGAAAACTGGGCTCTGGTCGGTGTGTTGGGGGGGTTGTTGGGAGTGTGCAAGGTGGCACATCTAGAGATATTTGATGGAGCTTGAGCTGAGGTTGAAATTTGAGCAGGTACTTTCTGTGTAGCATGAATATAGTGTGACTGAAGTGGAGGCCAGATGTACCTTGTGACATTCTAGAACCTTCAGACTGTTCCTTATTTTCTGTTTGCCCTCTTGCCTCCCTCTTGCTCTCCTTTTGCTGGTAGAGTCATTATTTCCTTACTTGTTCTGCGCCCTATTTTTGGGGTCATAGGTAATTGCTTTCCACCTGTTGGAGCTTTTCCTCAATCACCGCTTCCGGCTTCACATCTTCATTGCATTCTTCCTGGCCTTTTATCTTCATCTTTGGTGTTGGGTTACCCTAATATTCTCCCCTCACCTTGTTCTAGCCCCTCCATGGGCTCCTCAAGCTGTAAAAATTCCTCTGTAAGTGCAAAGGGATCATGAATTTATATCCTCATCCAAGCACCTGTGAAGGCTCTCAGCCCAATTAGTATGACTGCCCGATGGGCATTTTAACTTGAGTGCTACGCCACAGTCAATTTTTCCAGAACTTGTCCGTCACAGCCACATTCCTCCTTCTCTTTTCCCTGTCTGTGAGACATTGCTTCCCATTAAGACTGATAGCCAGATGCAAGCCTGCAGCTTTCAAGTTTCAAATTATGAACCCTGAGACTACAGCTAACATAAGAGAAATAGCCAAGAAAGGACACTGATCCAATTGTGGAGTTGCTCAGTACAACCCTTACAATTGATAGGACCCTGGAAGCTGCGTGTAAGCTGACACACCTACCACCCCTACTACTTCCTATATTCAAGCCAGTTTGATTCCTCCTGTGTTACACTGATCAAACCGTGGACCTTTTCTCCAGCATCATTGAGGTGGATAGAGCAAAAGTTAGGGAGACCAAACAGGAGGCCAGGAAGTAGCTCTGCACAAACGATGCAGGCAGTACCAGTGACCAGGTGAAGAGCAGGTGGCTAAGAGATTAAGGATGTGAAATGGGCAGCTTGGTTTAATATGGGACGTCATGGTGAATATAAAGTCGTTTTTAGGAGAGTTTTTTGTCTAAATTTGTTGACTGAATGGATGTTCGTATCACTGAAGAAGATGGAAGATAACAGAGACCTCATGGTTGCAAGAAAAGTAAGTTTTCTTTTAAACATCTTGAGTTTGTGGTACCGTGGCTCATTGGCTGGGTGTGTAAGAAAAATCTGAGCAGAAGTACAGATTTTGGAATTATAACACATGTGTGCGTTAAAATCAGGAAAAATAGATGACATCAGCAAAGGTAGCATAGAAGGTTAATGGAGGTGAGGTTTGAGAGACAATCACAGGTAAGGCCCTTGTATCCTCAGCAACCAGAATGTAAGCATCTTAAGGGCAAAAATTATAACTTAATCATGTGAGATTCTCTAGTGCCAGTCACAATGCAAATAATAGATGATATATATATATATATATAACATTATACATACATGCACACACATACCCACACACTGTTGTAACAACAAAGGTGCTAATGAATGAATGAATTTCCTGACATGGCTATGTAGGGCCTTGGGGACAGTCTACCCTGAGTTCTTATCCACTTTGTGGCCTGCATATATCAGGGCCATCTTTATTCCCATCATATCACAAGGTGGTGGGTATGGGATGAGGAACATGGACGAGGCTATATTAGAGGATAAGGCCTATTACTCCTTGACTTAACATGTCTCTTTCCTCCCTAGGATGTGAGTGATGTCACAAAAAGGTAGGAGAACATGAGGTAGTTCCCTTGGATTAACAAAAGATCCCTATATCCATAGAGTTAACTTGTGTTCAGTGGGAAAGGGAAAAAAGTCACAAGGCAGGGGAGATCTAGGACTATAGTGTCTTGAACTGCTCATCATGAGAATTTTGGGGTCCCTAAAGATAAAGGGATGGCCTAGTTTCTGTGGTAGGAGAATTTGGGTGATAGGGAGGTCACAAACTGGGGACGGTAGTGTCTTTAAGCATAAAGGGTTGCAGTACCATTGACCCCCGTAGTCCCCCACAGTGGGACTTTTTCCCAAACCTCTGTACCTGCTTCCAGCCCTAATTCCAGTAGTTTACAGCTCCTTCAAACTATATAAGTTTTTGTTTGTTTGGTTTTGGTTTTTTTGCCATGTATATTATCAGAGGGAAATTTCCCATCTGCATTACTTTGCAAGGTCCAAGAATCAGCACTTAGAACATCTGCCTTAAATTTCCCTTTCTCCCTTGGCTTTGGAACAGTCCATGCCTTGCTCAACCTAGTTCCCCTCGGACGCCCATCTTTCTCAGTTACACTAAAAGCATACCTGAGGTCTTGAGAAGAGTGGTTTTAACCCTGGAACAGAGCTTGTTCTCTTCTCTTTCACATACTGTAGAATCCCATTCATCAGGGTGACTTCTAAAGTTGCCCACATACCTGGTACCTTTCAGCTCCTCCCAGACACATGGAATATGGAGCCTGCTGTCCCTTCTCAAGTCTTCACTCTCCATCTGGAGGTGAGGATGTCTCCTTTCTCCAACTGGCATAACATTGAGAGAGTGAATCTTAAGATGCCATTCTGAAGGCCCTTATTCCTTGGCCTCTGGGAGACCCTGAGGCCTAAGCTCACAGACTCTTCAGAAGGGAGCTCTTCACTTGATGGTCTCAAAGCTCCAGCCAGCTGCAGGTTCCTGGGGTTCTGCCTGTCGACACGCAGATATCTCCAGCCCCCGTGGTAGACCCTCTATGATGACACTGACGTGTAAAGTGTTTTGTATTGTTTTACAGGTAGCAAAGGATTTCCCAGCCATTATTTGATTTTATTTTATGCAATCTCTAGGATATAGAGAGAAAGAAGGGAAATTTACTGTACCTTACAAAAATAACAAAACAAACAAAAATGAAGCTTTGACAGGTTAAATCTTACCAAAGTTGACACGTATTGTGGGAAACTAGTTTCTAGTCCAGGTCTTCTGGATCCCCTGCCAGGGTTCTTTACAGAACAATGCTAATTTTCTTCAAGAAGAGCATTGAAGCTCTCCAGGGAGCCTGGGAGTTGAGGGAGACACAGGTGCTGGAGGGACCCAAGGTCAGCCGTGTAGGAGGTTCATGAGGTCTCGTCTCTCCAGGAGTGAGTTCTGCACTTTGAAGAAGCCAGAAGCTCTCCCCACCAAGCTGAAGAGTGTGTTTCGAGCCCCAGATCTGAAAAAGATGCTGCGAGTATTTAGAGGTGAGCAGATTGAGCAGACAGAGTTTGGAAGTGGGATTACTGTGGTAGCAAAAATAAATGAATAGAGGGCATAGTTGGTATTTGGGAATAGTGGCAAAGAGAGAGGTCAGAGAGGGAGGGGCATAATGGGCTGAAGAAGATGCGGTTCATATTTAAGGGGGGATGAAGTGTCTGGCTCACATCCTTAAGAATTCCCTGCCTCACCCCTCACTCAGGTAGGGGGAGAGACATCACACCTGAGACTCTCGGTTCTGTACAATATGACTGACTTTTTTTCATCATTACAGAACTGACTGATGTCCAGAGCTACTGGGGTAAGCAGAAACCATGCCTTTTTGAGCTGCATGTTATTACGCTCTTTCACATGCTTTTCCCCGGACAGACCCGCACATGCTCTCAAGTTTGAGGTGTAGTTACCTCCCCCAGCCCCCACCATGCAGTTCCAGTTCTGCGACCCTCTTCCTGTGTCCCCTGTCAGTGCCATAAGCCCCACACACCCATTCTCACCTGCTCACGTTGTGCCTTTTCCCACAGTGGATGTGACTCTGAATCCACACACAGCTAACTTAAATCTCGTCATGTCTAAAAACCGGAGACGGGTGAGATTCGTGGGTGCGAAGCTGTCTGGGTCTTACCTGGAGGAGCATTTTGACTGCGGTGTCCTGGGCTCTCAGCACTTCTCCTCAGGAAAACATTACTGGGAGGTAGATGTGGCCAAGAAGACCGACTGGATCCTGGGGGTGTGCAGTAATCCAGCGGGGCCTACGTTCTCTTTCCACCAGTTCACAAACAACCGGAGTGTTTACTCCCGATACCAGCCTCAAAGCGGATACTGGGTGATTGGGTTACACCACAAACACGAGTATAGAGCCTACGAGGAATCCTCCACTTCCCTGCTCCTCTCCATGATGGTGCCCCCTCGCCGTGTTGGGATTTTCTTAGACTATGAGGCTGGTACTGTCTCCTTTTATAATGTGACAAACCATGGCTTCCCCATCTACACCTTTTCGAAATATTACTTTCCCACCACCCTTTGTCCATATTTTAATCCTTGCAACTGTGCAGTCCCGATGACCCTGCGTCGCCCGAGCTCCTGAACGTTCTGCTGCCCCGCCCTCTTCTGGGCGGGTCCCTCTGAGGTTCAGCGGCGCTTCTCTTAAGTTTGTGTTTTTCTGCATTTCACCTCTTTCTCTTGAACATTTACTAAATGCTAGACCAACACCCAGTGGTGATAGCTAACATCCTTGACTAATTATTTATAGATTTTGACATGGGCTGGCGGTAAGTTTCACCATTTTACCGGAAAGCACAGTATTTGATGATTTGTTTTGTTGAGTCATGGAATCAAACTGAGGAAGTTATTTTTCTCTTCATTTGCTATTAAGTTTTTGTACCGAATGAAAAATTGGATTTCAGCAGATATTGTCTCTGTAATTGTTGTGATAACCATGTGTCTTTTTATTCTGTTACTTGAATACATTGATTTGTTTCAGTTGTTAAATCTAACACAAATTCCTGAAATAAACTTATATTCTTCACATGAAATACTGTATTTGCTTTTTGGTAATACACGGTTTAGGTTTTGTTTTCACCTATTTATAAAAGAAGTTGACCTGTAATTGTATATTCTTGCAACATCCTTGTCAGAAATTATAAAATGCAATAAATGAGCAAAGGAATTGCCATATATTTGTATAAGTATATATAGGATTCAGTGCTAAAAGTCCTTATAATATTAATTTTGGTGGCTTTAAATTCAACTTAAAGAGAGAAATTCTAACTTCAATTTTCACTACAACCTTCATGGATCTTAAATATTTTAGGGTAGTAATTGAAAAATTTAAACAAATCTTCCAAATGCAGTGAAGTTTAAAAAGGGGGGAGAAGAGGAAAATGATCAATCCAGTATATATTTTTCTCCCAGAATTGGAGGAAAATATAAAGAGAAAATAACGAATATAAAGCACTTCTAGGAAGAGAGGATTTCTACCTTCACAACCCCCTTTGGTTTATGCTCAAATGTGAACAGCTAGTGGGTGAGCTGCTATGACTTTGGTAGGGAGGTGCTACATGCCTTTTGGGCCAACTGTAAAATAAATTATGCAGTAGATGTGAGGGTGGAAACAAATAAGGAGCAGACGGGAGCTGGCTCTCCATCACAGAATAGCCAGGAGCCACCAGTAGCTTTTGAGCACTTCAAATGTGATTAGTCTGAATTGGGATGTGCTCTATGTGTAAAATGTACACCAGATTTTGAAGTCTTAGTTCAAAAAATGATGTAAAATATCTTATAATAACTTTCTTTGATGTTGTGGATTGCAATGATTTTTGGTGTATATTGGGTTAATAAAATATATATTAACTTTTTAAATTTTATGTTTTGATGGAGATTTAAAAATGTTTTAGACTATATGTGTGGCTCACATTACATTTCTACTGGATAGCTCTTACTGTAATGCAGTTTCTATCCCAAAGGGGGTCCTAGAGTAAGGTATATAGGTTCACCTCTACATAGACCCATTACCCTGCTGAGTCATTTTTGTAGTAGGTAATGGCAGAGAGAAGAGGATCTCAGCATATCTAGAAATTTACATTTTGGAAGATCATAGGAAGGGATCACGGCCAGAGAATAGGGCTCTGCCTCATCTGGTCCCTGTATTTAGCCCTTAGTGTGTCAGACGCTTGGAGTTCCTTCATGGTTCGAGGAAGTACTTGTCCATCCTCAGAGCCCCACTCGTATCTGCGGTGAGGTGAACTACAGGTTACGGTAAGCACCCGGTACTGGTTTGCTCTAGGGTAGGGTTTTTATTTAGGAGGTCAAATTTGTGTGAGGTCAGAGGCCATACACACACTCCTCATCCTGACCTGCACTATGGTAGAAATAAATAGGAAATGAGAGAGAAGGCAAACCAGTGCCGTGGAGCTGGTGGGGGTCGGAGGAAAAGAGGTGATGGCAGAAGAGAATGTCTGAATAATTGCTTTCTTCCCACTTACTTGCCGTGTAGTACATCGCAGACAAAGGGGGTACCCCAGCTGTTCTCTGCCTGCGGAGTACCCAGGGAGTGACCTGCGATGATAAGGAAGCCAAAGTACTTGCTGGGACTCTAGATGAGATGTGGGGAAGGTTGCCCAGTCTGAGGTTTAGAGAGAATTACCAGGGTCCTTGGAATGTAGGTGCAGCTCCGACTTTCTCCTGGGGGTCTGAGGAGGGCCTGCTGGCCTTGACTTTTTTTTATGTGATTGAGGCTTACCTGCTTTGAGAATCCAGTAATACAATGGATCAGAAACTGAAGATGTTTATTTCTCATGAGTGTACCCAGTGGGTGAGTGGCACTGTTCATGTGGGATTTGTGGTGTAAGCTTTCTTTCATCTGTGGTTCTACCGTCACCTATGACAGTATTGTCAGCATCAAGCCAGCAGAAGGGTAAAGAAAATGGGAAACAATTTGCACCCTAAGTCCTAGGTGTCTAGATAAGATTCACAATTTCTGCCCACTTTGTATTGCTGAGAATAGTTATGTGGCCACACTTTACTGCAAAGAAAATTGTGAGAATATCATATGCATATGCAATTATGTACAATCAAATTTCAAGGGAAGGAAAATGGAGCTTTTGGTGGAGACCTTGTGTCTGTAACACAGGACATTAAAATAAGTGCTTGGAACCTAAAGCAACTTCATCACAGGAGACCAGGATCTCAGCTTTTTCTCTGGGGCTGTTTACTCCCTCCTGTAGTCCAATGTTCATAAGAAAAGCAGGGAAGAGGTGAGATGTTTTCCTGTCATACACATGGGCATGGACTAAGTAACAGAATCCCTTTTCTTGATTGAAGGCCAAGCTAAAATAAAATGGCCATGCAATTTTAGGTTAAAGGAGATAAAACAAGATGAATGTAGCTTGGAGAACATTCAGGACAACCAAGTCGGGAGTGGCTGGCCTCTGATCTGATGAGGCTGACTCCCACAACAGAGCCAGTGCTCTGGTTCTTACCCTGCCACTGCCAGGACAGACCTCTGCAAGTACTGACGAGAGTGCAGCAAAGGGGGCTGGAGCTCCGGAGCTCAAAAAGGACCAGAAAGGAAGAAGCATGGATAGGTGACAAAGTAATTTGCTTAAATAACTAGATGTGCATGTGGTTAATGAAGTTAAAGGGGGTATAAATAGGTGTCAAGGAACTGAATATCAATAAAGTGGTTAGGAAAAGAAAAGAAGAGACAAACCAAACTTCCTCTGCCTTCTCTTAAGTTATTGGTATGATAATTTCATATCACAAAAAGGGATGCAGAGGCTTTATTCACCAGTAACTTAAAAATGGTTGATGAGGAGGACAAACAACTTGAGCAAAACTATCACAATAGGTAATATCAAGAGAGTTCTTTATATAAAAATGTGGTAATGTTTTGTTGATAAACCCAAGGAGAAGCCATACCTACATGATTTAAATATTTATTATGGCCATTAGTGTTCTTCCCTTAGTCTTGGATTGATAAACTGCTCTGACAAAATTAATGTCAGTTTCAAATGACCTACTCATTATCAAAACCAAAATGAGTTCAATAGAAAATGCAGATTGCCACAATGTATTAGAAAAAAACTACACAATATTTCATTTTCTGTATGGCATTGGATGGGCTGGACTTAGGCAAAACAAAACAAACCAGCTTTTCACTGTGGTTGTGACACTAAATGTGGGCAATTGGAGAAAAGATGGCAACCAAAATACATTTAACGAGAATACAAACTAAGTAGCTTGGATTTTATCCACAAGTGAATGGTCAGCCATAATGAGTTAAGAAATAGGAAAACATATTAATAATAATCTGGTGGCTGAGTTGAGAATAAATTAAAAGGGAGAAAGGTAGAAAAGACTGGAAAATTAGGACACTCCCAGGTTCACCTTAGTAACACAATCTGATGGATTGAGGAATTAACTATCACAGTGAAATAGAATCAGGAAAGTAGTTCTTATCTAAATGATAGGCACTGAAATAAAAATGCTGCTCATGGCACCCCACTAGCTTCTAAAAACATGGGCCATAAGTGTTGTCATCACCAATTTTCCACCATGGGACTTTGAGGCTCAAGAATCTTGTCACAGTGCTAAGGCATATAGTTGGGATTTGAAGATTTAAAAAAAGTTACTACACACATTGTGGGGTATCAGGATTAGTGCATATGGTGTGGGGGGATCATGGGGAAGACAGTGTAGGAGAGAAGACAAGTAGGGACTCTGTGGCATCTTACTACACTGATGGACAGTGACTGCAATGGGGTATCGGGGGAGGGGCTCGATAATAAGGGTGACTGTAGTAACCACATTGTTTTTCTTGTGAGACCTTCATAAGAGTTTATATCAATGATACCTTAATAAAAAAGAAAATAAATACCCTCCCCAAAAGTAAAAAATTAATTTAAAAAATGTTACTACACATATTTTCATCTTCTGTGAATGGATTAAGGGGCAAGAGATCTTTCTGAACTGAATGAAATGGGAAAGGACTTGTGACTATGGGTAGGGGAGCCAGAGAAGCAGAACAAAGACATCTCCTGAGCAGGCGGCTACAGAAGGAAGAGTGGAGGTGATATAGTATGGGTCTTGAGATAACTGATGTTTGAGACCCTCCCAATATTTGATGAGTTTCCTTGTCAATGTCTCTCCAGGCAACCGTGAAAATTCTGATAAAGACCTAAGGCATTTGTGACCATGGATCCCGGCTGGCTGAAGACTGAGAGTTCACAAATCGTTCTGTTATCCATCGTACTACAGAAGCGGAGGGGCTGAGCACTAACACGAAGGGCAAGGCGGGCAGGTAGGCACAAACTCATACGTATGGGCGTGGACTAAGTAACAGAATAGCAGTGGAGAGGGCAGGAATAAAGAGGCAAAGTCATTCAGATTCTAGAAGGAATACAGAAGATTCAGTAGCCAGCATGCTCATTATTCCTCTGAAGCAGCTAGTACCATTATTGGTGGAAGGAATAATTTTATCCTCTTAAAACCAAACTCGAGGGTAAGCTTACCTGCTTCCAAGACCTCTCAGACCATATGCTGTGCTTGATGTCCCCATCTCTGTTCTCAGGAGAGGAGCTTGGTGCAGATCTCAAGTAGGTGAGAAGGTCAGAGATCCAAGATATGGTGAAGAACATAGACAACTGCCAGCATCTCTACATTTATTGAGTTTCTGACTCAGAATGTAGCACAGAGTGAGTGTATGTAAACATTGCCGCCCCCTCTAGGTTCTGTTCTCCTCACCTTCACATTTTATTTCTGGAGGAGGAAAATCCACTCCTACTTTTGTTCCTGTATTGCTCTCTAAGTGATGGTGAAACAACTGAAAATAAATCACGTGAAAGAAGTGTCAGCAGAGGCGTGTGAGGACCCGCCTGCCGAGGACCGCTACCACCAGGTCAGTCCTCGGCCACAGCCACCTGGAGTCCACATCCTGCCCTCTGGAAAGGCGCCCCCTGGAGGAGATGGAAGAAATAAAAACAGACCGTAATACTATTGAGGTTCCATGGCCAGCTGTTCATCACTGATGATGGAAATCTAGCTGGAAAAAGGAGATTAATATGAAGCAAAATTAGAGCCCAAAGAGAACAAGCTTACAGATGGTGGTGCTCACTGGACTTTGGAAGGGGCAAAGAGAGCTTTTCTACTATGAAGCAGAAAATGCACACTAAGAGGCTGAGGAGTTGGGGTCTGGTGTACAGTGAAGTGGAGTGCTTGGTTGTCTAGCCGAGGGTCACCCTAAAGTAATTTCTCAAATGCCTCATGAAGGCTTCAGGAGCCTGGTTCAGGTGCTTTCACAATCCTGAACAAGCCACCTCTACCTCCCTGCTTTGTGCTGCTGAGAAAACTACCCTTATTCAGGGTATTTATCTGCCCAATATATCAGGAATGTGCTTACTGACCCACCTCCCCATAAAGCACTCCTTTCCCCCCATTTTCACAAGCAGTTCAATCTTCAGAGGACCTTTCTCAGATAGGAGCATATCTGATTACCTGGCAGTGTTCCTCCAATTAATAGTAAAATATCCAAGGTCTGAGTATATTTTCTTTGTGTACTTCCAGAATCTAGCATGCTGAAACACATTGTAAATCCTCAAAATGTTTAACTAAACAACAAGAGGGTAAATATTGAATGGGTGCAATTAGTGCAAGGCACCTATAAGTCCCTCTGGAATGCCCTGGATGTTTACAGTAGTCAGGATCAGGAACCAGTAACAGTACTTTATCTGGCGGGATTCAGGAAAACTTGCACACTGAAAGCTAGAAAGGGTTTTCACACCCAGAAAATCCTCACTGTGCCTCCTACATGATACTTCCCACTCTAGGTAGACAGCCCTTATCTGTGAATCTGGAATGGTGCTGTGCTGGCAAACAAGCTTACCAATAAATAAATAAATAGACATACATACATACACACATAAATTAATAAATAATAAATAGAAAAATAAGTATAGACAAATTAATAAATAAATAGACAAGGCTCTGATTTGTAGTATTTGCCAATTTTCATGGTTTACATTCTCCTGTTATAGCCCATTTCAACATAAGGACTCTGAATGTTGCATTGATTGTCTGATAGACCATGAAAGTGGATCCAGCATCCAACTGCTCTAGTCTCTCCAGTTCTGTCTATGTCACTCTTGACGACAGTCCTAATATTTTAACCACCTGTCTTTGCTCTAATAATATCTAGTCTAGATAGAGAATTCCAGCCTGAAATTATACCCCATAGCCATAAAATACTTCTTATCTGCTTCAAATAGAGTCCTTGTGGGCTAGAATAGCATGAGTCACAACAGGAATCTCAGTATGATGAGCACCAAAAACAGAGTTTATATATTTGCTTGAAGATTTCAGGGGCAGCTATTACCCCAGGTAACCCAGACCCAGCACTACGTTTATAACATCTTTATGGCTCTCCAAGCCTGAACAGCCTCTCCTCTGCAACACCATACCTGAATTAAGTGTGCACCTGTGTTATTTTACATAAATGGATTGGTAGCATTATTGAACCAAATATTCCAGGGTCCATTTTCATGGGAATTAGTAAATATTAAATGCAATTTTAAATCAGTACAAATAATTTGAAAGCCAATATACGTTTAAAGACTGACTATAAAAAATATATTCCTTCACCATTTAGAAAAATTGAACTTAAATATACACCATACTAATGAAGTCATTTAAACTTGGTCATTTATAATACTAATGTTTTAATATTTACATGAGAATACTTACATTTTTTTCTTTTCTACTTACACTACATAGAAGCCAAGATGGCGGCATGAGTAGGGCAGGGGAAATCTCCTCCCAAAACCATATATATTTTTGAAAATACAACAAATACAACTACACCTAAAAGAGAGACCAGAGGATACAGTACAACAGTCAGGCTACATCTACATCTGTGAGAACTCAGCACCTCATGAAGGGGGTAAGATACAAGCCGTGGCCCGGCAGGACTCCAGCGCCCCTCACTCCAGCTCTCAGCGGGAGGAAAGGAGTTGGAGCGGGGAGGGAGAGGGAGCCCAGGACTAATACCCAGCCCTAGACATCCACACCAGGAGCGCGGACACACATTGCATGGTGGGCTGGATATTAGGGAAACAGAAAAGTAAAATCTGTGAGCGGGTCCCCACAGCCGGCTCCCCTGGGACAAAAGAAAAGCGAGTGCTTTTCAAAAGTCTTAAAGGGACAGGGGCCTCACAGCTGGATGGAATCATCCCAGCACACTCAGCCCAGCAGGCTGGGAATTCTGAGGAGCTTCTGGTGCCCCAGCCCCCTGGGAGGCAGCGCAGCTCTGAAGTCTCTCACGGCGATAAACAGCCTGCTGTTCATTCCCCAGCCAGCATGGTCCCGCCAGAGCAGCTGAGCAGCTCTGCCCACAGCAGCTGCCCAGAGTCTCCTCCCAGCGCACAGCCACCTGGGCCACACCCAGGAGCCGCCGGTGCATGGCTACCCAGCACAGGCAGAGGAAGCCAGGACAGGATTCGAAGGGGCGCCATTCTCGCAGGAGAGCACACCTGGTGCACCTGCCTTTCCCTGCAGGGCTCTGGGCTGCCCCAATGGCAACCCCACCCAAGGCAATTCAGGAGATTAATCCGGAGGCTGCTCCAGGTGTGTGGGTAACCGACACAGGCAGCAGAGAAGGGCAGGGAAACCAGCAAGCAGGAAGGGACTTTGTTCTCCCAGCTGACACACATGCCACCTGCCTACGACTATATTGACATGAAAAGGCAGAAGAATTTGGTCCAGTCGAGAATCACCCAGACAACCCCTGAGAGAGGGCTTGGGGAAACACATATAACCAATCTTCCTGAAAAATAATTCAAAATAAAGGTCATAACCATGCTGATGGACCTGCAGAGAAATATGCAAGAGCTAAAGGATCAAGTCAGGAGGGAGATAACAGAAATACAACAATCTCTGGAAGGACTTAACAGCAGACTGGATGAGGTGCAAGAGACCATTAATGGAATAGAAATCAGAGAAGAGGAATACAGAGAAGCTGAGGCAGAGAGAGATAAAAGGATCTCCAGGAATGAAAGAATATTAAGAGAACTGTGTGACCAATCCAAACAGAACAATATTCACATTATAGGGGTACCAGAAGAAGAAGAAGAGAGAAAAAGGGATAGAAAGTGTCTTTGAAGAAATAATTGCCAAAAACTTCCCCAAACTGGGGGAGGAAATAGTCTCTCAGACCATGGAAGCCCACAGATCTCACAACACAAGGGTCCCAAGGAGGACAAGACCAAGACATCTAATAATTAAAATGGCAAAGATCAAAGACAAGGACAAAGTATTAAAGGCAGCCAGAGAGAGAAAAAAGGTCACCTACAAAGGGAAACCCATCAGGCTATCATCAGACTTCTCAACAGAAACCTTACAGGCCAGAAGAGAATGGCATGCTATATTTAATGCAATGAAACAGAAGGGCCTTGAACCAAGGATACTGTATCTGGCACAATTATCATTTAAATACGAAGGATGGATTAAACAATTTTCAGACAAGCAAAAGTTGAGGGAATTTGCCTCCCACAAACCACCTCTACAGGATATTTTAAAGGGACTGCTCTAGATGGAAGCACTCCTAAGGCTAAATAGATGTCACCAGAGAAAATAAAATCACACCAAGGAAAGCAGACCAACCAAATACTAACTAAAGGCAAAAAATGAAATTAGCTATTCACAAAAGCAGTCAAAGGAAACTCAAAAGAGTACAGAATAAAACACCTAACATATAAAGAAAGGAGGAGGAAGAATAAGAAGGGAGAGAAATAAAGAATCATCAGACTGTGTTTATAATAGCTTAATAAGTGAGTTACCCTTGAACCTTTGGTAACCATGAATCTAAAGCCTGCAATGGCAAAAGTACATATCTTTCAATAATCACCCTAAGTGTAAATGAACTGAATGCACCAATCAAAAGACACAGAGTAATAGAATGGATAAAAAAGCAAGAGCCATCTTTATGCTGCTTACAAGAGACTCACCTTAAACCCAAAGACATACACAGACTAAAAGTGCAAGGATGGAAAAAGATATCTCATGCAAACAATAGGTAGAAAAAAGCAGGTGTGACAGTACTTGTATCAGACAAAATAGACTTCAAAACAAAGAAAGTAACAAGAGACAAAGAAGGACATTACATAATGATAAAGGGGTCAGTCTACTTACACTACCTATGTGAGTTAAGATTACTAGGATGGCTGTTATCAAACAAGCAAACAAGAAGTAACAAGTATTGAAGAGGATGTGGAGAAAATAAAAACCTGTGCACTGCTGGTAGGAATGGAAAATGGTACCGGCGCTGTGTAAAACAGTATGATGGTTCTTTAAAAAATAAAAAATAGAATTACCATGTGCCCCAGCAAATCCTCTTCTCGGTGGATATACAAAAGAATTTAAAGCAGGCTCTCAAAGAGATATTAGTACACCCATGTTCAGAGGAGTATTATTCATAATAACCAAAAGGTAGAAGCAACCCAAGTGTCCATCAGTGGATGACTGGATAAACATAATGTGGAATATACATACAATAGAATATTATTTAACTTTAAAAGGAAAGAAATTCTGACACATTCTACAACATAAATGAGCCTTGAGGACATATGGTAAATAAAATAAGGCAGTTGCGAGACAAATACTGTACAGTTCCATGTAGAGAAGTCAAATTCATAGAGACAGAAAGGGGAATGGTGGCTGCCACCAGCTAACAGGAGATGGGGAATGGGAAGTTGTTTAATGGATATCTTTTCAGTTTTGCAAGATGAAAAGTTCTAGGTATTGGTTGCACAACAATGGGAATATGCTTAACACTACTGAACAGTGCACTTAAAAATGCTCAAGATGGTAAACTTGATATTATATGTATTTTACCACAAAAATTATTTAAAATTTTTTAAACTAGTAATAATGAAATGAATGAGTAAATTATGATTCTTCCACAAATTGCAGCCAAAAACCATTATGTTTGAAATACAATAAAATTATAAAACTCTGTAAATATTAGTTTGTTTATACATGTAAAAACATACATAAAAAACAAAGAAAAGATAAACTACACTAACAACTTTTCTAACAAGTTTTCCTTTTCATGTATTTCATTATTTCCAATTATTTTACTGTGAAATTTCCCTATTTTACAATTTAAAAAGAAAATATAAACATCTAAATGTAGTGCTTACTCTGTCAGATGATAGGATAGACTCCAGTGAAGCAATATATATGGAATTCTGAGTCTGCTATCCAGTAGACATGATAGTGAATAAGTAATTACAATGATGTGACATATACTTCTTTTTTTTTTTTTTTTTTTTTTTTTTTTATTGAAGGGTAGTTGACAACAGTATTGCATTACATTAGTTTCAGGTGTACAACACAGTGATTCAACATTTATATACATGATAGTTCTAGGTACCAGGTATCACCATACCAAGTTGTTACAATATTTTGACTATATTCCTTATGCTATACATTACATCCTGGTTACTTACTTATTTTACAATTGGAAGTGTGTTTATATATATATATATATATATTGTGAGGACATCTCTCATATTTATTGATCAAATAGTTGTTAACCACAATAAATTTCTGTATAGGGGGGTCAATACTCAATGCATAATCATTAATCCACCCCAAGCCTAATTTTCGTCAGTCTCCAATCTTCTGATGCATAATGAACAAATTCTTACATGGAGTACAAATTCTTACATAGTGAATAAGTTACATGGTGAACAGTGCAAGGGCAGTCATCACAGAAGCTTTCGGTTTTGTTCATGCATTATGAACTATACACAGTTCAAATATGAATATTCATTTGATTTTTAAACTTGATTTATATGTGGATACCACATTTCTCTATTATTATTATTTTTAATAAAATGCTGAAGTGATAGGTAGATACGAGATAAAGGTAGAAAACATAGTTTAGTGTTGTAAGAGAGCAAATGTAGATGATCAGGTGTGTGCCTGTAGACTATGTGTTAATCCGAGCTAGACGAGGGCAATAAACATCCATGTATGCAGAAGATTTCTCTCAGAACATGAGGGGGGAGGTTCTAAGCCTCACCTCTGCTGCTCCCCATTTTCTCAACAGATGGCCCCCTGTGACTGTGCCTGTCTTAGGTTGTTCCTCCCTTGAGGAATCTTACCCGTCTCTGGCTAACCAGTCATCTTCCGGGGCCATACAGGGAAATGTTAAGTTGGTAAGTGAGAGAGAAGCCTTATTGTTTGAAAAGGTTAGCTTTTTACTTCTTTGCATATTTATGTCCTGTGGCTTCTATGCCCAGCATTTGTCTTGAGGTGTCTTTACCACTTGGAAGAATTATGATACTCGGTAAATTCGACATGTGGCACGAGTTCTATTTAAAGGTTGTGATTAGGTAGGAAGAAGAAAAGCTATAGAAGTAGCAGGCAGAAGAAAACCTGGGAAGATTGATTATTTCTTTGACATATCTTCTTGTAGAGTAACTTCAGCATGGATAGGTTTTAAAGTACTAATTAAATTGTGCACACACATTAACATAATAGGAAAATAGTTACCTAACCAAAGCATACCTGTAATTACCAGCCATCTCCAGTGAAACCAAGAAAACCAGTTAGGCACCTTAGGCATTTGTGAAAACTTATCTATGATATGGTGGATATTGTCCGACTGAACTTAAACAGTCTGAGAGAATTCAGATAAACTAGAACAACCGTTCCTGGGGACTGTTCATATCCCATATGTTCTTTTAACGATAAATAGTCTGTGGTTGTAAGATTTTGGAGCGCTACAATTTGCACTTCTCCTAATTCTTGGTTGAGTTCCAACAGTATAGATCCAGTCCAATTTTTGTTTTACTGTATGCACAGGCCAGCTTAGATATCTCCTTCCTCATTCCCATGGCAAGTCCAGAAACTGGTGGGATGAGTGCATCTACACCTGTGAGAGTGCGTGGATCTTTGTTGGAGTTTTTTTTTTTTTGCTGATCATCTTCTGTCATGAGTCTTCCCGAGAGTGCTGATGTTGGAAGTTCTTTTTCATATCGTATCTTAGTTCATTTTCGGGGTAGCCAAATTAGGCTTTGATCCCCTGTATACACACATACAGACCCTTTGCCTACACTTTTATATGCCCTTTATATCATTATGTAGAACTCATTAGAGGTCACCACATAGGAACTGCTTTTTTTTTTTTTAATCATTAATCTACACTTACATGACGAATACTTTGTTTACTAGGCTCTCCCCTATACCAGGTCCCCCCATATACTCCTTTACAGTCACTGTCCATCAGCGTAGCAAACTGTTGTAGAATCACTACTTGTCTTCTCTGTGTTGTACAGCCCTCCCCTTTCTCCCACCCCGCTATGGATGCTAATCTTAATACCCCCCTACTTCTCCCCCCCTTATCCCTCCCTACCCACCCATCCTCCCCAGTCCCTTTCCCTTTGGTACCTGTTAGTCCATTCTTGAGTTCTGTGATTCTGGTGCTGTTTTGTTCCTTCAGCTTTTCCTTTGTTCTTATATTCCACAGATTAGTGAAATCATTTGGTATTTCTCTTTCTCTGCTTGGCTTGTTTCACTGAGCATAATACCCTCCAGCTCCATCCATGTTGCTGCAAATGGTTGGATTTGCCCTTTTCTTATGGCTGAGTAGTATTCCATTGTGTATATGTACCACATCTTCTTTATCCATTCATCTATAGATGGACATTTAGGTTGCTTCCAATTCTTGGCTATTGTAAATAGTGCTGCGATAAACATAGAGGTGCACTGATCTTTCTCATACTTGATTGCTGCATTCTTAGGGTAAATTCCTAGGAGTGCAATTCCTGGGTCAAATGGTATGTCTGTTTTGAGCATTTTGATGTACCTCCATACTGCTTTCCACAATGGTTGAACAAGTTTACATTGCCACCAGCAGTGTAGGAGGGTTCCCCTTTCTCCACAGCCTCGCCAACATTTGTTGTTGTTTGTCTTTTGGATGGCAGCCATCCTTACTGGTGTGAGGTGATACCTCATTGTAGTTTTAATTTGCATTTCTCTGATAATTAGCGATGTGGAGCATCTTTTCATGTGTCTGTTGGCCATCTGTATTTCTTTTTTGGAGAACCGTCTGTTCAGTTCCTTTGCCCATTTTTTAATTGGGTTATTTGTTTTTTGTTTGTTGAGGCGTGTGAGCTCTTTATATATTCTGGACGTCAAGCCTTTATCGGATGTGTCATTTTCAAAGATATTCTCCCATACTGTAGGGTTCCTTTTTGTTCTATTGATGGTGTCTTTTGCTGTACAGAAGCTTTTCAGCTTAATATAGTCCCACTTGTTCATTTTTGCTGTTGTTTTCCTTGCCCGGGGAGATATGTTCAAGAAGAGGTCACTCATGTTTATGTCTAAGAGGTTTGTGCCTATGTTTTCTTCCAAGAGTTTAATGGTTTCGTGACTTACATTCAGGTCTTTGATCCATTTTGAGTTTACTTTTGTATATGGGGTTAGACAATGGTCCAGTTTCATTCTTCTACATGTAGCTGTCCCGTTTTGCCAGCACCATCAGTTGAAGAGACTGTCATTTCACCATTGTATGTCCATGGCTCCTTTATCAAATATTAATTGACCATATATGTCTGGGTTAATGTCTGGATTGTCTAGTCTGTTCCATTGGTCTGTGGCTCTGTTCTTGTGCCAGTACCAAATTGTCTTGATTACTATGGCTTTATAATAGAGCTTGAATTTGGGGAGTGAGATCCCCCCTACTTTATTCTTCTTTCTCAGGATTGCTTTGGCTGTTCGGGGTCTTTGCTGGTTCCATATGAATTTTTGAATTATTTGTTCCAGTTCATTGAAGAATGTTGCTGGTAGTTTCATAGGGATTGCATCAAATCTGTATATTGCTTTAGGCAGGATGGCCATTTTGACGATATTAATTCTTCCTAGCCATGAGCATGGGAAGCGTTTCCATCTGTTATTGTCCCCTTTAATTTCTTTTAAGAGTGACTTGTAGTTTTTAGAATATAAGTCTTTCACTTCTTTGGTTAGGTTTATTCCTAGGTATTTTTTTTTTTTTTGATGCAATTGTGAATGGAGTTGTTTTCCTGATTTCTCTTTCTGTTAGTTCATTGTTGGTATATAGGAAAGCCACAGATTTCTGTGTGTTGATTTTGTATCCTTCAACTTTGCTGTATTCCGATATCAGTTCTAGTAGTTCTGGGGTGGAGTCTTTAGGGTTTTTCATGTACAGTATCATGTTATCTGCAAATAGTGACAGTTTGACTTCTTCTTTGCCAATCTGGATTCCTTGTATTTTTTTGTTTTGTCTGATTGCCGTGGCTAGGACCTCCAGTACTATGTTAAATAACAGTGGGGAGAGTGGGCATCCCTGTCTAGTTCCCGATCTCAGCGGAAATGCTTTCAGCTTCTCGCTACTCAATATAATGTTGGCTGTGGGTTTTTCATAGATGGCCTTTATTATGTTGAGGTACTTGCCCTCTATTGCCATTTTGCTGAGAGTTTTTATCATGAATGGATGTTGAACTTTGTCAAATGCTTTTTCAGCATCTATGGAGATGATCATGTGGTTTTTGTCTTTCTTTTTGTTGATGTGGTGGATGATATTGATGGACTTTTGAATGTTGTACCATCCTTGCATCCCTGGGATGAATCCCACTTTGTCATGGTGTACGATGGTTTTGATGTATTTTTGAATTCGGTTTGCTAAAATTTTGTTGAGTATTTTTGCGTCTACGTTCATCAGGGATATTGGTCTGTAGTTTTCTTTTTTGGTGGTGTCTTTGCCTGGTTTTGGTATTAGGGTGATGTTAGCTTCATAGAATGAGTTTGGGAGTATCCCCTCCTCTTCTATTTCTTGGAAAACTTTAAGGAGAATGGGTATTATGTCTTCCCTGTATGTCTGATAAAATTCCGAGGTAAATCCATCTGGCCCGGGGGTTTTGTTCTTTGGTAGTTTTTTGATTACCGCTTCAATATTGTTGCTGGTAATTGGTCTGTTTAGATTTTCTGTTTCTTTCTGGGTCAGTCTTGAAAGGTTGTATTTTTCTAGGAAGTTGTCCATTTCTCCTAGGTTTCCCAGCTTGTTAGCATATAGGTTTTCATAGTAGTCTCTAATAATTCTTTGTATTTCTGCGGGGTCCGTCGTGATTTTTCCTTTCTCGTTTCTGATACTGTTGATTTGTGTTGACTCTCTTTTCCTCTTAATAAGTCTGGCTAGAGGCTAATCTATTTTGTTTATTTTCTCGAAGAACCAGCTCTTGGTTTCATTGATTTTTGCTATTGTTTTATTCTTCTCAATTTTATTTATTTCTTCTCTGATCTTTATTATGTCCCTCCTTCTGCTGGCCTTAGGCCTCATTTGTTCTTCTTTTTCCAATTTCGATAGTTGTGACATTAGACTGTTAATTTGGGATTGCTCTTCCTTTTTGAAATATGCTTGGATTGCTATATACTTTCCTCTTAAGACTGCTTTTGCTGTGTCCCACAGAAGTTGGGACTTAGTGTTGTTGTTGTCATTTGTTTCCATATATTGCTGGATCTCCATTTTGATTTGGTCATTGATCCATTGATTAGGAGTGTGTTGTTTAGCCTCCATGTGTTTGTGAGCCTTTTTGCTTTCTTTGAACAGTTTATTTCTAGTTTAATGCCTTTGTGGTCTGAAAAGTTGGTTGGTAGGGTTTCAATCTTTTGGAATTTACTGAGGCTCTTTTTGTGTCCTAGTATGTGGTCTATTCTGGAGAATGTTCCATGTGCACTTGAGAAGAATGTGTATCCTGTTGTTTTTGGATGTAGAGTTCTGTAGATGTCTATTAGGTCCATCTGTTCTAGTGTGTTGTTCAGTGCCTCTGTGTCCTTACTTATTTTCTGTCTGGTGGATCTGTCCTTTGGAGTGAGTCGTGTGTTGAAGTCTCCTAGAATGAATGCATTGCATTCTATTTCCTCCTTTAGTTCTATTAATATTTGTTTCAGGTATGTTGGTGCTCCTGTATTGGGTGCATATATATTTATAATGGTTATATCCTCTTGATGGACTGAGCCCTTTATCATTATGTAATGTCCTTCTTTGTCTTTTGTTACTTTCTTTATTTTGAAGTCTGTTTTGTCTGATACCAGAATTGCAACACCTGCTTTCTTCTCTCTGTTGTTTGCTTGAAATATCTTTTTCCGTCCCTTGACTTTAAGTCTGTGCACGTCTTTGGGTTTGAGGTGAGTCTCTTGTAAGCAGCATATGGATGGATCTTGCTTTTTTATCCATTCTATTACTCTGTGTCTTTTGATTGGTGCATTCAGTCCATTTACATTTAGGGTGATTATTTAAAGGTGTGAATTTATTGCCATTGCAGGCTTTAAGTTTGTGGTTACCAAAGGTTTAGGGTTAGCTTCTTTACTATCTTACTGTCTAACTTAACTCACTTGTTGAGCTATTATAAACACAGTCTGATGATTCTTTATTTCTCTCCCTTCTTATTCCTCCTCCTCCCTTCTTCATATGTTGGGTGTTTTGTTGTGTGCTCTTTTTAGGAGTGCTCCCATCTAGAGCAGTCCCTGTAGGATGCCCTGTAGAGGTGGTTTGTGGGAGGCAAATTCCCTCAACTTTTGCTTGTCTGGGAATTGTTTAATCCCTCCTTCATATTTAAATGATATTCGTGCTGGATACAGTAGTCTTGGTTCTAGGCCCTTCTGTTTCATTGCATTAAGTATATCATGCCATTCTCTTCTGGCCTGTAGGGTTTCTGTTGAGAAGTCTGATGATAGCCTGATGGGTTTTCCTTTGTAGGTAACCTTTTTTTTCTCTCTGGCTGCCTGTAATACTTTTTCCTTGTCTTTGATCTTTGCCATTTTAATTATTATGTGTCTTGGTGTTGCCCTCCTTGGATCCCTTGTCATGGGAGTTCTGTGTACCTCTGTGGTCTGAGAGGCCATTTCTTCCCCTAGTTTGGGGAAGTTTTCAGCAATTATTTCTTCAAAGACATTTTCTATCCCCTTTTCTCTCTCTACTTCTTCTGAAATACCTATGATTCTTATATTGTTCCTTTTCATTTGGTCACTCAGCTCTCTTAAAATTCTTTCGTTCCTGGAGATCCTTTTATCTCTCTCTGCATCAGCTTCTCTGCGTTCCTGTTCTCTGTTTTCTAGTCCATTAATGGTCTCTTGCATCTCGTCCATTCTGTTTTGAAGTCCTTCCAGAGCTTGTTTTATTTCTGAATTCTCCTTCCTTAGTTCTTGCATATTTCTCTGCAAGTCCATCAGCACGGTTATGACTTTTGTTTTGAATTCTTTTTCCAGAAGACTGGCTAAATCTATCTCCCCAGATTCCTTCTCAGGGGAAGAAGTAGCAGATGCCGAAGCTGTCTGGGTTAGTCTTGTCTGGATCATATTTTTTTGCCTTTTCATGTTGACAGGTGCTATTGACTGTCAGCTGGGATGGCCAAAATTTTCACTTGCTACTGGCCTTTCTTTACTGTGACAACTGCGACCCCTAGTGGCTTGTGTTGGGTAATTGCGTGTAGAGTGGGTCTTTGTGTCTTGCCTGGCCGGAAGGGAGAAATTTCCCTTTCTGTGGGCGGAATTTGTCTCAGGCTGCTTCTCTGCTTTCGCAGCGCCCGGTGGGGTAATGGATGGGGGTGCTGCTTGACTGTTTGCCTCCGTGAGGGGTCTCAGAGCTGTTGCACCCGTTTTTCCCTGTAATTTCCAGCTGCTGTACTGTGACCTGGGTTGTTTCCGTCAAGCTGTTAAGTCCCTGTCCCTTTAAGACTTTCAAAAAGCCCCCGCTTTTCTTTGTCACAGGGGCATCAGCTTCGGCACCCGCTCAGAGGTCTTACTCCCTGTTCCCCCAGTATCCAGGGCCCCCTGGGCATGTACTGTGTCTGCGCTCTGGCCAGGATGGCTGGGGCTGGGTGTTCGGCAGTCCTGGGCTCCGTCTCCCTCCCGCTCTGCCTATTCTTCTCCCGCCAGGAGCTGGGGGGAGGGGCGCTCGGGTCCCGCCGGGCCGGGGCTTGTATCTTACTCCTTTCACCAGTCGCTGGGTTCTCGCTGGTGTAGCTGCAGTCTGGCCACTGTCCTGCGTCTTCTGGTCTCTCTTTTAGGGCTAGTTGTGTTTGTTGTATTTTCAAAAGTATATATGTTTTTGGGAGGAGATTCCCACTGTCCTACTCATGCAGCCATGTTGGCTCCGCCTCCAACATATACTTCTATATGGCTAAATTATAAATGTCTGCAAAAGTCTATATTTTTGGAATGGCAATATGCCCACTTTGCTTTGCTAAGTTAGGAAAATGTGTTCCAGAACAGTGAGCAGAATATGATGCATTTTTAAAGCAAATGTTTACCTGCAGACAGCATGTAAGTTATAGAAAATATTTAGCAGCAGTTTCCAAAATGATAGCAATGTGTATTTCTACATTTAAAAATAGATGGTTTTTGTAAGTATTTTATTTTTATAAACTGTCAAATTTTTCTACATACATCTGCTTTCCTAAAAAGTGTGTAGAATTTTTTTATAAAGAGGAATGTGAGCAGACTCAGAGACTCCAAGAAGAAACTAGTGGTTACCAAAGGGGAGGGGTGTGGGAGGGCGGGTGGGGAGGGAGAGAGAAAGGGATTGAGGGGTATTATGGTTGGCACATGTGATGTAGGGGGGATCACAGGGAAAACAGTGTAGCACAGAGAAGGCAAATAGTGACTCTGCAGCATCTTACTACACTGACGGATAGTGACTGCATTGGGGTATGGGTGGGGACTTGATAATATGGGTAAATGTAGTAATCACATTGTTTTTTCATGTGAAACCTTCATAAGAGTGTATATCAATAATACCTTAATAAAAAATTCAAAAAAAAAGAGAAATATAAGCATGATATTTTCTCACGAAAGTATTACTTAAAACTACTTAGTGTAGAAAGGTGGTTATAACATGCTTGGTGAAAGAGCTAAGGTTTCAGACGGTTCCCAAGATCTGAGTGCAAGTTTACCAATCAGTAAAGGAAGAGGATATCGTTGGTGAAAAAATCAACAAAGATGAGGACTCAGAAGTAGTAGAAGAACGTAGGATGCCAAAGGAGGGGTGAAGGATGAATTATGTACTATTTCTTTTTTTTTTTAGATAATTATTTTTCATTGAAGGGTAGTTGACGCACAGTATTACATTACATTAGTTTCAAGTGTACAACACAGTGATAAAACATTTATATACATAATTCTAGGTTCCAGCTATCACCCTACCAAGCTGTTACAATATCTTGACTATATTCCTTATGCTATACATTACATACCGGTTACTTATTTATTTTACCATTGGAAGTCTGTCCTATTTTTTTTTTTTTATGTGAGGGCATCTCTCATATTTATTGATCAAATGGTTGTTAACGACAATAAAATTCTGTATAGGGGAGTCAATGCTCAATGCACAATCATTAATCCACCCCAAGCCTAATTTTCGTCAGTCTCCAATCTTCTGAGGCATAACAAACAAGTTCTTACATGGAGAACAAATTCTTACATAATGAATAAGTTACATAGTGAACAGTACAAGAGCAGTCATCACAGAAACTTTCAGTTTTGCTCATGCATTATGAACTATAAACAGTCAGTTCAAATATGAATACTCATTTGGTTTATATACTTGATTAATATGTGGATACCACATTTCTCTCTTTATTATTATTATTTTTAATAAAATGCTGAAGTGGTAGGTAGATACAAGATAAAGGTAGAAAACATAGTTTAGTGTTGTAAGAGAGCAAATGTAGATGATCAGGTATGTGACTGTAGACTATGTGTTAATCCAAGCTAGACAAGGGCAATAAAACATCCACGTATGCAGAAGATTTCTCTCAGAACGGGGGGCGGTGAGGTTCTAAGCTTCACCTCTGTTGATCCCCAATTTCTCACCTGATGACCCCCCTGCGACTGTGCCTGTCTTAGGTTGTTCCTCCCTTGAGGAATCTTACCCATCTCTGGCTAACCAGTCATCTTCCGGGGCCATACAGGGAAATGTAACGTTGGTAAGTGAGAGAGAAGCCTTATTGTTTGAAATGGTTAGCTTTTTATTTCTTTGCATATTTATGCCCTGTAGCTTCTATGCCCAGCATTTGTCTTGAGGTATCTTTACCACTTTGAAGAATTATGACACTCGGTAAATTTTATATGAGGCACGAATTCTATTTAAGGGTTGTAATTAGGAAGGAAGAAGAAAAGCTATAGAAGTAGCAGGCGGAAGAAAACATGGGAAGATTGATTATTTCTTTGACATATCTTCTTGTAGAGTAACTTCAGCATGTATAGGTTTTAAGCTACTACTTAAATTGCGCACACACATTAACATAATAGGAGTATAGTTACATAACCAAAGCATATCTGTAATTACCAGCCATCTCCAGTGAAACCAAGAGAACCGGTTAGGCACCTTAGGCATTTGTGAAAACTTATCTATGATATGGTGGATATTGTCCAACTGAACTTGAACAGTCTGTGAGAAATCAGACAAATTAAAACAACCCATTCCTGGGGAATGTTCACATCCCTTATGTTCTTTTAACAGTAAATAGTCTGTAGTTGTAAGATTTTGGAGCGCTACAATTTGCACTTCTCCTAATTCTTGGTTGAGTTCCAACAGTATAGATCCAGTCAAATTTTTGTTTTACTGTATGCACAGGCCAGCTTAGATATCTCCTTCATTCCCATGGCAAGTCCAGGAGCTGGTGGGATGAGTGCATCTACAGCTGTAGCAGTGCGTGGATCGTTGTTGGGGTTTTTTGATGATCATCTTCTGGCATGAGTCTTCCAGAGAGTGCTGATGTTGGAAGTTCTCTTTCATATCGTATCTTAGTTCATTTTTGGGGTAGCCCAATTAGGCTTTGATCTTCTGTATAAACGTAAACAGACCCTTTGCCTACACTTTTATATGCCCTTTATACCATTGTGTAGAACTCATTGGAGGTTACCACACAGGAACTGCCCTTTTTCTTTTTTTTTTTTTTTTCTTTTGGTATCACTAATCTACACTTACATGATGAATAATATGTTTACTAGGCTCTCCCCTATACCAGGTCTCCCCTATAAACCCCTTTACAGTCACTGTCCATCAGCATAGCAAAATGTTGTAGAATCACTATTTGCCTTCTCTGTGTTGTACAGCCCTCCGTTTTCTCCTACCCCCCCATGCATGTTAATCTTAATACCCCCCTACTTCTCCCCCCCCTTATCCCTCCCTACCCACCCATCCTCCCCAGTCCCTTTCCCTTTGGTACCTGTTAGTCCATTCTTGAGTTCTGTGATTCTGCTGCTGTTTTGTTCCTTCAGTTTTTCCTTTGTTCTTATATTCCACAGATAAGTGAAGTCATTTGGTATTTCTCTTTCTCCACTTGGCTTGTTTCACTGAGCATAATACCCTCCAGCTCCATCCATGTTGCTGCAAATGATTGGATTTGCCCTTTTCTTATGGCTGAGTAGTATTTCATTGTGTATATGTACCACATCTTCTTTATCCATTCATCTATAGATGGACATTTAGGTTGCTTCCAATTCTTGGCTATTGTAAATAGTGCTGCGATAAACATAGAGGTGCACTGATCTTTCTCATACTTGATTGCTGCATTCTTAGGGTAAATTCCTAGGAGTGCAATTCCTGGGTCAAATGGTAGGTCTGTTTTGAGCATTTTGATGTACCTCCATACTGCTTTCCACAATGGTTGAACAAGTTTACATTGCCACCAGCAGTGTAGGAGGGTTCCCCTTTCTCCACAGCCTCGCCAACATTTGTTGTTGTTTGTCTTTTGGGTGGCAGCCATCCTTACTGGTGTGAGGTGATACCTCATTGTAGTTTTAATTTGCATTTCTCTAATAATTAGCGATGTGGAGCATCTTTTCATGTGTCTGTTGGCCATCTGTATTTCTTTTTTTGGAGAACTGTCTGTTCAGTTCCTCTGCCCATTTTTTAATTGGGTTATTTGTTTTTTGTTTGTTGAGGTGTGTGAGCTCTTTATATATTCTGGACGTCAAGCCTTTATCGGATGTGTCATTTTCAAATATATTCTCCCATGCTGTAGGGATCCTTTTTGTTCTATTGATGGTGTCTTTTGCTGTACAGAAGCTTTTCAGCTTAATATAGTCCCACTTGTTCATTTTTGCTGTTGTTTTCCTTGCCCGGGGAGCTATGTTCAAGAAGAGGTCACTCATGTTTATGTCTAAGAGGTTTGTGCCTATGTTTTCTTCCAAGAGTTTAATGGTTTCATGGCTTACATTCAGGTCTTTGATCCATTTTGAGTTTACTTTTGTATATGGGGTTAGACAATGGTCCAGTTTCATTCTTCTACATGTAGCTGTCCAGTTTTGCCAGCACCACCTGTTGAAGAGACTGTCATTTCGCCATTGTATGTCCATGGCTCCTTTATCAAATATTAATTGACCATATATGTCTGGGTTAATGTCTGGATTCTCTAGTCTGTTCCACTGGTCTGTGGCTCTGCTCTTGTGCCAGTACCAAATTGTCTTGATTACTATGGCTTTATAGTAGAGCTTGAAGTTGGGGAGTGAGATCCCCCCTACTTTACTCTTCTTTCTCAGGATTGCTTTGGCTATTCGGGGTCTTTGGTGTTTCCATATGAATTTTTGAATTATTTGTTCCAGTTCATTGAAGAATGTTGCTGGTAGTTTCATAGGGATTGCATCAAATCTGTATATTGCTTTGGGCAGGATGGCCATTTTGACGATATTAATTCTTCCTAGCCATGAGCATGGGATGAGTTTCCATCTGTTAGTGTCCCCTTTAATTTCTCTTAAGAGTGACTTGTAGTTTTCAGAGTATAAGTCTTTCACTTCTTTGGTTAGGTTTATTCCTAGGTATTTTATTTTTTTTGATGCAATTGTAAATGGAGTTGTTTTCCTGATTTCTCTTTCTGTTGGTTCATAGTTAGTATATAGGAAAGCCACAGATTTCTGTGTGTTGATTTTGTATCCTTCAACTTTGCTGTATTCCGATATCAGTTCTAGTAGTTTTGGGGTGGAGTCTTTAGGGTTTTTTATGTACAGTATCATGTCATCTGCAAATAGTGACAGTTTAACTTCTTCTTTACCAATCTGGATTCCTTGTATTTCTTTGTTTTGTCTGATTGCCGTGGCTAGGACCTCCAGTACTATGTTAAATAACAGTGGGGAGAGTGGGCATCCCTGTCTAGTTCCCGATCTCAGCGGAAATGCTTTCAGCTTCTCGCTATTCAATATAATGTTGGCTGTGGGTTTTTCATAGATGGCCTTTATTATGTTGAGGTACTTGCCCTCTATTCCCATTTTGCTGAGAGTTTTTATCATGAATGGATGTTGAACTTTGTCAAATGCTTTTTCAGCATCTATGGAGATGATCATGTGGTTTTTGTCTTTCTTTTTGTTGATGTGGTGGATGATATTGATGGACTTTCGAATGTTGTACCATCCTTGCATCCCTGGGATGAATCCCACTTGGTCATGGTGTATGATCCTTTTGATGTATTTTTGAATTCAGTTTGCTAATATTTTGTTGAGTATTTTTGCATCCACGTTCGAATTATGTACTATTTCTGAGAAACAGTTATGAAATATGAAATGGGAAATATTGCTGGGAAGGTGGCCTACAACAAAATGTCTACCTGCCTCCATTACCATGCTCAGGTGGGAATTCTTGAGAAACTCCTCCTTGAAATTGAATAGTGAGAGGCTCCCAGATCCCACTCTCTGGCATCATCCAAATTCTACACAAACATCCTTGAACTCCATCAGGCTTCCCCTGATGGGCACTCACCTGGCGTCAGGGTACCCAAGCACCTTCGAAGTTACTCCCAGAACTGAAGCCACACATTTCTAGCTTTCAAATATTAGTTTATTCATTCAATCATATTTTATACAACAGATATTTATCATGTGCCTCCAGTAATTCAAGAACAGCTCAGGTCCAGGCTTTAAGGAAGTGAGTAAAGCAAAGCCATTGCCTCTATGGTGTCACCCGCGATGCTGGTTGCCCTCAGCATGTTCCCTCTCCACATGGTCCCATTCATTATCTATCCTATGCTTGTTAATGGCTACTGACCTTTGATAGGGCAAAATAGAAGTGGCAAGGTTCATATGCCCTGGAATTCACACAACGTGGCTTCAGCCCTGTTCCATTGGTTAAAGAAAGTCATGAGGTCATCCTAAATTGAAGGGGTTGGAGAATAGACTTCATCTCATGATGCGGAAAATGGCACGTGTGTGGAGCAGAGGGAGGGATAATTGGCAGCCATTTTTGCAGATGGTCAACCACATTTGATAAATTATCAGATTGACAAATGTTCAAAAGCCTGACAACATACTCTGCTGGTGAGATTATAAGGAAAAAAACACTCTCAGATATCGCTAGTAGTAATGAAATATGGTACAACCACTATGGAGGGAATCCTTAGTATCTAACAAAACTAAAAAGGTATTTACTCTTTGACTAAGGTAACTGTACTAATTAACCATAAGAATTAGCAATAGAATTGTCCAATTTGAGAAGTAAGAAAGAAAAACAATGAAGACACCTTCAGGTACTGGTGGAACAATGTTGAGAAGTCTTAACGTATGTGTAGTTGGGGTCTCAAAATGAAATAATAAATTTACAGATTCAAAAAAGCTCAGTGAACCTCAGAGAAGATAAAAACAAATAAAGCTATGCCTCATGCATCATGATCAAACTGAAAATTAAGAGAAAAAAAAATCCCAAAAGCAGCCAAAGGAGGCAGGGAAGTAAAATACAAACAGGTAATCAAGACTCATACCTCTTCTTCTAACTGTTAAGTATGTAATGTTATCTATGTGTATACATACCCTTGGACAGTAGTTAAATATGATTTAAAACCCTGAAATTATAGACTTATGAAAACCTGGGGATGCATATAGTTTTAACATAATCCTTTTCATAAAAAACAAAGCTTTATAAATCATAGGTACATTATTAATTATGAGTATGTTCCCGTTGAACATGGGTTTAACATTCATTAAAAGGCTAAATTAGGTGGGAAAAGCTTGTGTATCAGAGCATGTGGAATAAAGCAGGAGAGAAGAGGAGCAGGAGGAAGGGTGGGAGATGGGATATGGTTTAGGGACCCAGCCCATTTGGGAGGAGGGTGGGGCTGGCGGAGACAGCTCTGTCCCTGGAGCCCTAGTGTGCTTCCCTCAAGGGTTCCATGAAAGAGGATAAAACGTCCAGCTCCTGAGCCACAACAGCTAAATTTTATTACAGATCTCAGATTTCATGCCTACATCTTTCTGAAGTCTCAGGCTAAGTCTGGTAAGTGGATTAGACATCTGGGGTGGGGTGGGTCCAGGATCAAGGTAAAGACTGGCTAGTGCTGTGTCCCAGACAGGCCAGAGGCCACAGGACCCTTGGAGACTATGGATGTGTGAGCACACAGAATGGTAAAGACCAGCAGTCTGGGTGGGTATGGCAGAAGTGGAGGGCGAGGTCTAGGGATGGAGGGGGAGAGCAGTGGAAGTTACTGATGTGTGGCAAATAGCTGAGTCTTTCAGTAATCGGCAAGTGCTCTACAGACTAGAAAAGGGAAAACAGAAAACACATTTACTTAAGACTGTGGACCACTCTTGGAAACACATGGAAAAACCCTGAGAACTGGCAGGGAATTGTGGTCACCTCTGCTGAGCCAGACATTGGAGGGGGCTCTTGGGAGGCAGCCAGGACATCTGAGAAGGTGTGAGAACTAGGAACCCTTTTCCTCCTCAGAAAGAAAAATCAAGGCCACCAAGAGAGGGAACTGGAGTGGAAGAAATGTTAAAGAGCATAGATTTATCTTAGCCACTGAGCTAGATGTTTTAAGATACTCCTTCATTTAATATCCTCAGAAACCTCATGAAGAGGGTGTTTTATTATTTGCCACCATTTCTTCATTCTGATGAAAATGGGATTGGACATGGCTGTCTTCTCAGAAGGTGCCTTCTGAGCCCATTACACTGGAATACTTTACTAACCTATCTGCTTACATATCCACCATTCTCTCAAGCCATAAACCCAGTTAGGACTTGAGAACATGCCTGAAAGAGTCACTGCTCAAAATATACTTGCTGAATGATGAGGCTCATGAGTAAAATATACTAGGAAGTAAATGATGAAAGTACCTGTTAGTTTCTATCAACAGAAGAATCTTCCAAATATCAAGTTCTGACCGCCTCCCCACTAATAATGCCTATTTTTTCCAATTTCAGCCCTTTCTCAGCTTAGCTCCCTGAGATGTGTGCAGCAGAAAGATCTCAGGCACACAAGCCCCGTCTGCTACCTCTGAAAGCTATCTTAGTGCTCTTCGCAGGTAAGCAAGGTATATGTGGCAAAATCAGAGAGATTTCAAACTCATTCCTATCAATTACTAGTTATGAAATTTGGTGAGTCTTTCACATTCTCTGAGTCTCACTTTCTTTAGATGTAAAGTGGAGATAGCACACACCTCCCAGAGTGCACATCTGCACCCTATAGGGAGAATATATAAAGTGACATGTGCAATGTGCATACTATAATCCTTGGCATAAAATGATGCTTAATAGATATTAGTTTAATTTCTTGTGACTGTATTACATTCAGATCTATTCTATTCCTGGCACACAGCTGGCCTTTTAACATTCAGTCTTTTCAGTCCATGACTGTTCCAATAAACCTTCAAAGGTGATCGTTCTAAACTAATAGCTTCAAGACAACTAATAGCTCCCCCTGTGTAAAGGTTGGAATTCTAAGTGTGAAGTTGGGATCAAGGCCCTTCACCATCAGGAAAATGCCTGTCTGACCCTCACCTGCCCTCTTCAGCACCCCCTGTGCACCTGTCACCCTGAGCTGGAAACATATCACATACATCCTGTGCGTTGATCTGTATATTCACCTTTTCATATGCTGCCTCCCTTCTCTTCATTCTTCACTTTATGATAAGCTAGTCTATTCAAGGTCAAGTTCAAGTACCACCTTGTCGTAGTCTCTGCAGGTATGCATAATGGTTTCCTCTGTATATACATAATCCTGTTGGAAAGTGAAATACATACAATAGTATCTTATTTTGATTAGCTGGAGATAAGTGTAATTGGCTGTCACTCACATGAGCCCAGATCTTATCCTTTCATCTCTGCATATTTTCTGTTATTTGCATGTTTAAAGGAGTGGAGTGTATGAGATATGCAAAAGCTTTGGTGAGTTCACAAAGATATTAACATCTTTTTTTTTTTGGTATCATTAATATACAATTACATGAGCAACAAGGTATTAATATCTTAATATAATTCTTCACAAGAGTATATTTGAAAGAATATGTATTTTCCTCCCTCTATGTACAGGAAGTGAGGTCCCAGATCATCTGCGGCAGGCATGACTTCCTTAAACCACACTGGGGTTAGCCACACAGTCTTCCGCTTGCTGGGCATCCCTGGCCTTGAGGACCAGCACATGTGGATTTCCATCCCCTTCCTCATTTCCTATGTCATCGCCCTGCTTGGGAACAGCCTGCTCATCTGCATCATCCTCACAAAGCGCAGCCTCCATGAGCCCATGTACCTCTTCCTCTGCATGCTGGCTGGAGCAGACATTGTCCTCTCCACATGCACAGTGCCTCAGGCCTTGGCCATCTTCTGGTTCCATGCTGGGGAGATCTCCCTGGGTCGCTGCATCACTCAGCTCTTCTTCATACACTCCACCTTCATCTCTGAGTCAGGGATCTTGCTGGTGATGGCATTTGACCGCTACATTGCCATATGCTACCCACTGAGATACACCACTATTCTTACACATGCACTGATTGGGAAAATTAGTGTGACCATCTTTCTGAGAAGTTTTTGTACACTTTTTCCCATCATATTTCTCGTGAAAAGACTGACTTTCTGCCAAAATAATGTTATTCCACACACCTTTTGTGAACATATTGGCTTGGCCAAATACGCTTGTGATGACATTCGGGTGAACATCTGGTATGGGTTTTCCATCCTAATGTTAACAGTGGTTTTAGATGTTGTGCTAATATTTGTTTCCTATGTGCTGATTCTCCATACTGTCTTCAATATCCCTTCCCGAGAAGCTCGACACAAAGCTCTCAACACATGTGGCTCCCATGTCTGTGTCATCATCTTCTTTTATGGGCCTGGGATCTTCACAATCCTTACTCAGCGGTTTGGACGCCACATTCCACCTCATACCCACATCTTGTTGGCTAATGTCTGCATGCTTGCTCCACCTATGCTGAATCCCATCATTTATGGGGTCAAGGCCAAGCAGATCCGGGAGCAGGTGGTTCACATGTTGTTTACAAAGCAGAAATCACTTTGGTCTAAGAACTGAGCTTCGGGATCTCTAGCTATCTGTGAAATGGTCCGTGGAAGTGGTGGGTGGGTGGGGTCAGCTAAAACACTAGAAAGAGTTCAGGGAGTTCTGTTTCTGAGGCAAGTTCACCAGGGATGTTGCAGGACTTAACTCCTACTACAATATCCCATTGTCAGAACAACCTGAGAGGGCAGCGCCTCATCTGACTGAGCAAGCCACCTCGCCAGGACCCGGGGGCAGGATGGACTGGTTTTCAGAAGTCATTTATCCTAATGACCCCAGCATGAGCTTTAGAAGTAGATGAAGTGAGAACAGGGCTCTGGCCTCCTCTCCTCACTGAGCTTCTCCAGCTCTGACATCTTGTGACATCTCTAGACAATCACAGACAAGCCTCTAGTCCTTCTGTCCTCCATTCTAGCTAAATGACAGTCTTAGAATCAGTGGCTCCTAGGCTTGACAGATATTAAACTTTCTCCTTGTTGTAAGGATGGAAGTAGTGATCTTCAAGTTCTAAAACTGCACTTATTTGATATTCTTTTCTAAATCTGCCGTAATTCTCTTTCACTGGAAACTCTTTTCTTTCTTTGGCCAGCTAGTTCTCCATTTTTCAGAGTGCTTGTCCTCATTAGCACTTTTGAGTGACAGAGGACTACTCAGCGGTACTGAGATGGGCTCCCCAGTCAGGAAGGAAGTAGGGCCTGTCCTGTGCCTCCAGTGAGGCACAAGGTCAAATGGTGTTGCAACACTTCCCTGGGTCTTCTGGCATTTTTCATTGCCAGCTATCCCTTGTGTACTTCTGAACTGAGGCAAATAGAATTAATGGACTACTTGATGATGCAGTTTCTGCACTCATCCCTTCTCTGGCAGCAATTTTTCAGTCCCCCATCTCCTGTGACGTTTGGTGAGGGAAGCGATTCCAAATCGGGCACCTCCAGTCTCTCTCCGTGTTGACACAGCACTTTCTCCAGCTCTCATCGCTGGGAAGAAGGAAATGGGTTTCTGTCTGTTTACCTTTGACCCCAGCATGCAGGTCATCCCATGGCTTCAGGGCCTGACGTTCTGGCTTAGGAGAAACAGCCTGCATTCTTTTGAATTATTATCAAGTAACTCTCAGAGACATTCAGGCCTTCCATTCTTGGAAATTCTCTGGTTCCCAGTTCAAGATGAGAAGCTGGTTACAGAGGATATAGGACAAAATGCCAAAAACATAAAAAGATGTGCACATAAGGGTCATCACCTTTTTAGCAGAGCCTCCTGGACATAGCAATGGCACCCTCTGCTGTCCAGACTTATGTTTTCAGGAAAAGACCAGAGAAGGGATCTGAATTTGAAATGAAAAAACCAGTAGGTACCAAGTGTGGATTTTCATCCCCTAGGAATCAGTTCTAGGGCTTTCTCCTTCCCGTGATCTCTGGAAGTATATGTGGCCATCGTGCCATCTTGTACTTCTGGGGCCTTAGGACTGTGCTGGGTCATAATTAGGGATGTGGTGTCCACAGTAGAAAGTTTGGATGGGCTCAGGCATGAGGTACCTTCAATCTGCAGGACTGTTCTTGGATGATGAGAAAACAGCAGTATCCAGAGCCATCACCAGATGGAGATCAGAAATTTCTCAACCCCGAAACCCAAGATCCTCCCTGGAATAGACACAGAATCTGCACCCATTTGTATGAGACTCTGGTGGCCTTCTGTTTTGCCTGCAGATGATGTGGGCACACACCTGACCCTGACTCCAACCCCACATCTGGTTTTTTCTTGTTGTTTTAATAGCACCCACAACTGTTTTCCCTCCATAGTGGCCCGAGCCATGCCCCTGCCAGCTCAGATGACTCTCCTCTAGTCTCCCCTAGGTGGGAGGAAAAGGATGGTTTTTCTCCCAGACACCTTGCCTGCGGGTTTTGCCCCGGGAAAGTTCACTATGGATTAGGAGAGACTGAGAAATGACAACAGAATGTTCTTGGGATAAAAGGGCTTATACCCGGCTTTATTCTCACGGCGGTAGGTGGATCACCCCATGGCTACTAGGTTCACATCTGTATCCAGCAGTCTGCAGGTCCGTAATCCACCTCCGTCTCTGCCTCCACCCAGAGTAGAGCTCTTTATATAGTGTCTCAGTCAGTAATAGCTCATTGCCTAGGGTGTGGGTGCATTATCCTAGAAGTAGGCTAATTACATCATCTAGTAGCTTATTCAGGTGAGGACCCTGGCCGTAGGCGCTTCCATTTTCCCTGCACCTGGGTTACTTTCCCTCTGAGACCATACAGGTAAGGTCTGTGTCCTAAGTGTTTCAGTTATTTCTGAGAAAATCAGTCTTAACAAAAAAGTGTGTGTGGTGGGGGGAAATACTTATAGCAAATAAATACATTCTTTTTCTACCAAACATGCTGTTATGCCAAGTGGTCACCTTTAACAAACTCATGCAAGTTTAGAATTTAATTGAACATGGGCTATGAGTGCATTATAGTTGTTGAATATGTGATAGGAAAGCCAAAGTAAACAGGGTGCTTTATAGGTGACATCTGTGGCCCTCATGTGCTCTCAGAGGCCTCAGGTTTCCCCCTTCAGTCAGTAAATGTGCCACTTGGCACTGCTGAGTATGAAAGGTCCGGCAGGTCTCCTTCACTCACTGACGGGCTGGAGCAGCATGTGTGGGGCCTGAGGTCTGAACGTCTGCACAGTGCTGTGCTAGCTGGCCCTATCAGCAGTGTCGCTCACCCCTTCTCTTCTGAGTCATTCACTCCTTAACTGCCACCAGCTAGTGCCATGTGTGGAGGCACCTGCGGCAGTGTGCACTCTTCCACAAAGCTGCGCCATGGATTTCAGGTTTGGGAGGCCATCCAAGCGCCTTCTTGTCTTCAGTTGCTGTCTTCCCTCATATAGAGAGATTTGCCTTTTGAAAGAATGCAGTAGCATATAAAATATATGAATATAAACTTCAGTAGAAGGAGCAAGTGATCATTTTACAAGAGGCAAAAGGGAGCACAGTGAATGAAATTGTGAATGAAAAGTAGCTCATTAATTTAATAATTGAAATATTTAACAATATTACACAGTTCTGTGCTAATAAGCCTTAGAAGCTTTGTGAAGTAATCCTGTTACCAAAAAAAAGTGCTGAATATTCAAAAAACAGCAAGACAGTTTCACAACAAAATAAAATTAAAGGAAGTACAAAATTATCTTCCATGTGCATTGGGCCTTAGGTGCGCTGATCCTTGGGGAGACACGGGCTTCTGAATTAGTTCTGCAAGTAGAGGCTGGCAGAGAAAGGAGCCCTGTGGCTTTGCTCTGGGGAAGTGTGGGAACTACGGGGATTCGATGGGAGTAAAGCCAGAGGGATCTGGGAAAGCTGGCACTTCACCCCTGTGCTGGTGTCTCTGTAGCTGGTGTCCTTATCATCCAGATAATTCCCCAGCTCTCTGCCTGTATAAGCCTTGCTGATGTGATCCTCACCTATCTCTTGTGGCCTGTCTTCTGTTCACCTAGAGCTCCACACCCAGTCCCAGGGAACTATTTGCAGGTTCCTGAATATACCAACCTTGCTTATCCTTCCACCCAGGCCATACCTGCCTCCCAGAAGCACAGCTCAGGTGAGAGTGATGCAACAGAGGAATTCTGTGTTTTTTTTTTAAATTTTGGTATCATTAGTCTACAATTACATGAGGAACATTATGGTTACTAGACTCCCCCCATCATCAAGTCCCCCCCCACATACCCCATTAGTCACTGTCCATCAGCGTAGTAAGATGCTGTAGAATCACTATGTCTTCTCTGGGTTGTGCAGCCCTCCCCATGCCCCCCACCCCCTACATTATGTGTGCTAATTGTAATGCCCCTTTTACCCCTTGTCCCTCTCTTCGCACCCATCCTCCCCAGTCCCTTTCCCTTTGGTAACTGTTAGTTCATTCTTGGGTTCTGTGATTCTGCTGCTGTTCTGTTCCTTCAGTTTTTTCCTTTGCTCTTATACTCCACATATGAGTGAAATCATTTGGTACTTGTCTTTTTCCACCTGGCTTATTTCACTGAGCATAATACCCTCTAGCTCCATCTATGTTGTTGCAAATTGTAGGATTTGTTTTATGGCTGAATAATATTCCATTGTGTATATATACCACATCTTCTTTATCCATTCATCTATCGATGGACACTTAGGTTGCTTCCATTTCTTGGCTATCATAAGCAGTGCTGCGATAAACATAGGGTTGCTTATGTCTTTTTCAAACTGGGCTGCTGCATTCTTAGGGTAAATTCCTAGGAGTGGAATTCCTGGGTCAAATGGTATTTCTATTTTCAGCATTCTGAGGAACCTCCATATCGCTTTCCACAATGGTTGAACTAATTTACATTCCCACCAGCAGTGTAGGAGGGTTTCCCTTTCTCCACATCCTCAGCAACATTTGTTGTTGTTTGTCTTTCGGATGGTGGCCATTCTTACTGGTGTGAGGTGGTATGTCATTGTGGTTTTAATTTGCATTTCTCTGATGATTAGTGATGTGGAGCATCTTTTCCTGTGCCTGTTGGCCATCTCAATCTCTTCTTTGGAGAAGTGTCTGTTCAGCTCCTCTGCCCATTTTTTAATTGGTTTATTTGCTTTTTGTTTTTTGAGGTGCATGAGCTCTTTATATATTTTGGATGTCAATCCTTTATTGGATATGTCATTTATGAATATATTCTCCCATACTGTAGGATATCTTTTTGTTCTATTGATGATCTCCTTTGCTGTACAGAAGCTTTTCAGCTTGATATAGTCCTACTTGTTCATCTTTGCTTTTGTTTCCCTTGCCCGGGGTGATATGTTCCTGAAGAAGTTGCTCATGTTTATGTGCAAAAGATTTTTGCCTATATTTTTTTCTAAGAGTTTTATGGTTTCATGACTTACATTCAGGTTTTTGATCCATTTTGAGTTTGCTTTTGTGTATGGGGTTAGACAATGATCCAGTTTCATTCTCTTACATGTAGTCATCCAGTTTTGCCAACACCAGCTGTTGAAGAGGCTGTCATTTCCCCACTGTATGTCCATGGCTCCTTTATCATATATTAGTTGACTGTATATGTTAGGGTTAATATCTGGACTCTCTATTCTGTTCCACTGGTCAGTGGCTCTGTTCTTGTGCCAGTACCAAATTGTCTTGATTACTGTGGCTTTGTAGTGAGCTTGAAGTTGGGAAGCGAGATCCCCCCTGCTTTATTCTTCCTTCTCAGGATTGCCTTGGCTATTTGGGGACTTTGGTGGTTCCATATCAATTTTAGAACTATTTGTTCCAGTTCATTGAAGAATGCTCTTGGTATTTTGATAGAGATTGCATTGAATCTATATATTACTTTAGACAGGATGGCCATTTTGACAATATTAATTCTTCCTAGCCAAGAGCATGGGGTGAATTTCCATTTGTTAGTGTCTTCTTTAATTTCTCTTAGGAGTTTTCAGGGTATAGGTCTTTCACTTCCTTGGTTAAGTTTATTCCTTGGTATTTTATTCTTTTTGATGCGATTGTGAATGGAATTGTTTTCCTGATTTCTCTTTCTGCTAGCTCATCATTAGTGTATAGGAAAGCAATAGATTTCTGTGTATTAATTTTGTATCCTACAACTTTGTGAATTCAGATATTCTACTAGTTTTGGAGTGGAGTCTTTAGGGTTCTTTATGTACAATATCATGTCATCCGCAAACAGTGACAGTTTGACTTCTTCTTTACCAGTCTGGATGCTGGAGGAATTCTTGATACCCTAGAAAAGTTTTGAAAAGTGGCAATTTTTTTCTACTTTTCATATATTATAGGTTCGTAGGGGGTTGTTAAAAAAATAAGCACAGCCCATTGAATTCAGAGAGACATGATGTAAAAGAAAAGCAGAGGGAAAAAATCCAAGTGAACAAAATTAGTGATAAAAATTGGATGTCACACACACAGAACTGATGGGCAATGCTCAAGTAATATACACAGCTAAATGAATGATTTCACAAATCTGTCTAATGATTTACTGTGTGCATGATATAAATGACCAATATTGAATTAAGGAAAAGCAAACATAAGTGGGAAAGTAATAACTAACACCTTCAAAGTAGTTGAAGCATATGTCTAAAGGTAATGGATACAGATATTTTTATGGGAAAGTTGTTAAAATTTTCAACATTCTTTTAATCTTCTTTCTGCTTGGGACTTGTCCTTGGTCCCCAGGCATGGGTCAGACTTATGTGCCGTGCTCTACAGGAACATGGATTTCCTGAATGGTTATAGCATGGAAAATGAATCCATCAATTTGTTTTCCTCCTGAAAACATAGGGTGCCCTTCCCTCTCTGTCCTCACTGCTGATGAGGTACATGTTATGAGCCATACCATGTGCCCTCTTATCAAGTGTGCAGTTTGAAGTTTTGACAAAGTTAGACACTTGTGTAACTACCAATCAAGATTTAGAATATTTCCAGCTTTCGAAAACCTTCCCCAGGTCCTTTGTAGCCAACTCTTCTCAGTCTCCTCCATGCCTCCACCCAGCCGCCACCTCCTAGGAGGTGGCGCTCTTTCATTGGACCTGAGGAATAACTCAAATTGGTTGACTGAGGATCTGTGCACAACCACGGGGAGTAGGATGCTCAGTGCCTCACTGGCCAAGGAAGCCGAGTTAAAGCCAGGTCACTCAACCTTTGCATTATTGCCATTTGAACTGCGTAACTGCTGTGGAGCGGAGCTGTGCCCGGCAGAAAGGCTAGCCGCATCTCCGGCCTCCACCCACTAGATGGCAGTAACGTCCCCCAGTTGCGGCAACCACTCTGCCGTTGGACTTCGCCAAATGCCCCCGGGGTCAACGTCCCCTTTCCCCTCCGCCCCCGCTGAGAACCTCTAGGTCAAAGCGTTTCTCTCCCCTGTGGCTCCAAGAGGACTGCTGCCCGTTCGGCCCAGATGCTGCTTCCCCGTTGGTCTCCCCGCCCGCTCACGAATTTCACTTTCACTTCTCAGCCAGCAGCTCAGGAGGCGCCCCTGCACGCAGACTCAGGCCGTGTTCGGTGAGAAAACTGACCACGCCGGTCCCGGGCTTTCCTTCCCCACTTTAGCCGGGAGTAAGGCTCCTCTCTGGAGCCTGACGGTGTGCGGGCGGCCTGTGTGGGCAGCAGGAAGGCAGTGGCTGCAGTTGGCCTGGGGCCCGGGCTGCTCCGAAGGCGGGACGGACGGCCGCAGGCCGCCTCCTCCGAGTGCCGCCAGATGGCAGCCTTGAGTCGCGAGCGGGGTCCTCGAAAGACAGGAGTGGTGAAGAGGCCGAGGGCCAAAGGGGCCTGACTCCAGGTGGAGTGCGTTCCCATCTCCTTCCCTTTCTACGGTTTTAACCGCCTGCCTTGCTGAAGGGAATGGAGCCTTCCCTCTCAAAGAGATGGACTGTTCCCTTCTGTCCCCCTCCGTCCCCGCAGAAGAACGCCGGCGGAGATCCCTGTCCCCGGCGCCTCGTGTGAGGCACCAGAGAGCATGAAGTCTGGGGGCCCGGCAGGGTGCTTTCACGCGGGTTGGTTCACTCCCCTCCCGACAGCCCCCAGGGGCTGTGGTGGCCTTCCTGACATCCTCAGCTGCTGGCCCGCCAGACAGCAGGCTGCTGCTTGCCACTTGTGGCCCTTTATCCTGTATCTTCCTGGGAGCACCTGCGCTTCTTTGAGTAGACCCGCTTCCTCTTCCTTCAGAGCACCATTGACACTGTGTCCTCATCTGCTCTTTTCTTCATTCTTCTTCCCCTTAGAAACACCTTTCCATTCATGTGACCTCAGTTCCTCATTTTACTTTGTTTAGAGCTCATTAACAAGAGCTGATCATTGCTCAGAGAAAGCCTAGAGGGTCAGTCGGCTAAGACGTTTGTTCCATCAGTTGACACTGACCATGTCCCACCTTGAGCTCATTTGTGAGCAGTGACCACAGTGATTGATGCGTTCTGTGCTGACACGTGCCTGCTCCATCCTATACTCCGGCTTGTCAGAAGTCACTGTTACTGTCTCCCTGTGAGGCTGTGCCTCACTCCTGGAGAGAGTCCATTTCTGCCCAGGTATTCATTGTCTCCCCAGGGTCAAAAACAATAGAGCCAACACGAATGAGGAAAAGGCTTTGTTAATTAATATATTTTTAAATTTTAATCCATAGGAACTAAAGCCAGCTGCTAGTATGAAAAGGTGCAGTAAATATCCATCAACATATAATAAATGTTAAATACGTATAAGAGTTTACATTCTAGCCGGGGAGAGATTATAAACAAACAATAGATAGTTGATATAGAATGCAAGAAGATGACTCATATCATGGGGTAACATTTTTAAAAAATATTTAATTAGGGTGAGGGAATCTGTAGTGACCTGATACAGGCCTTGCAATTTTAAGTAGTTTTCACAGAGAGCCTCATTGTGAGAAGGAAATATTTGAATAGAATCCTAAGAATGTGAGGGGTTTAAAGGCTTTGGGATGGGCTTTTCCCTGAGATGAGAGGAGTTGTTGAAAGTTGGGTTGGGGAGTGTGCAGGAAGAAGTGTAGCAGATGAGCTCAGGAGGATGCAATAGGAGGGGATGTATAATGCGGACCTAACTAACATGGTAATGACTGCCTCACACTGGATGACGTGAGTCTGAGGTGAGGAGTGTCTTTAAGAGGATCACTCTAGTCAATGATGGAAGAACAGTGGTGACAGCAGAGTGAAGAAGGTCAGTGATCGATAGTATCAGGGAGAACGATTTCCTAGAATCCAGGCAGGAGGTACAGGTGGCTCCTACCAGGATGGTACAGAGGAGGCAGTTGGAACTAAATTGAAGAAAGCGCTCTTAGCATCTTCTAGTGAACTAATGAGACTAGGCGTAGCATGATGAAAGTCTTCCTATGTTAAAAAATGAGTTCTTTAAAATATACCTACCACATTGCGAGAGCTTTTGGGGAGAGAATCATTATGTGGGGCTGATTTAGCCCTGCACTCTAAGGGGATGCTGAAGCAGGGACTCTGAGCAGAGAGGAATGAGGAGGGGGAATGCAATGTTTCTGAGCTCCCCAGGTCTCACCTTTCCCATTGGCAGTTTCAGACCTAGGAAACCAAGAGAAGTGTCAAGGATGCTGTTTGAAAACTTCCCTGTCCTCTGTGTGGAGATACTTGTATCATATTCTGTAACCTGCAGAAACACATGGAGTTTGCATTCTGCTGAGCCCAGATGTTAGGCAAACACTCAAGCACAGGATACAATTACCTGACACTTTGGCAGCCATCCGACCTGGGAATACTTCCAGGCAGATGCTGCTTATGTTCCTTCCCTTCATTTCCTGCCTGACTGCTGCTTGGACTTGGGGTCACTGCCCACGTGTGAGGGCGCTGGCTCCTCTGTGTCTCCTCCTTCAGAGGTCATGCAGCTGCTTCAGCATCAGCTGCTTGCCATCCCGCTGTGAGCAGGAGGCCCAGAGCCTGAGGCATGTTCCACCCCTCCTTCCTTTTTGGGCTCCGGTGTTTCTCAGCACTGGCTGGACACCGAGCGGAGTGAATGATAACAGAGAACCCCATGTCTGTGGTTGGCTCATAGCTTCATGGTATGGCATCTCCTGCTCTTGCCAGCCCCAGAGCCTGATCCGACCCATAGTCTCTGCAGCCAGGAGCTAATAGCATATGACCTTTGGACAATTTTCAGAGTCTGCACCATTGGCTAGATTATACCTGCCAGCCTACATTCAGCCTCATTTCTCACCAGGTTCTCTTCATGGGTGACTGGAGAAGGGGGCAGATTTCTAGACCTATTTTATCTCCACACAACTTTCAACATGTTCCCGCCCTTCCTGTTTAGAGCAAGGGGAAGATTTATAACATACCTCAGATCTTTCTTTCACTATCAAACCCTTTCAACTGTATTATTTTCGTAGAGTTGTAAAAAATAGCCACACGTTGGATGGTGTAAAACAACAGGAATGTATTCTCTCACGGCTCAGGAGGCCAGAGGTCCCAAATCAAAGTGGTGGCGGAGTCTCCCCTGTGTTCTTGCCTTGTTGTGTCCTTGCTTCAGTCTCTGCCACCACACACCACTGCCACACACCTTTCTCCCCGACTGTCTGTGCTCTCTTCCCACAGAGCACCTGGTCACTGGTTTAGAGCCCACCTTATTCCAGTATAACTTCATCTTAACTTGATTACATCTGAAAGGTCTCATTTCCCAATAAGGTCACATTCATGCAGGTGAACATTCCTGGTGGTAGGGGGGACATAATTCATTAGAGAAAATATCAAGACATTAGTATCTACCAAGATCTTCCTTTTTTCTTCTTTCGTCACGGTTTCTTGTCCATAATGAATCCAGGTTCTTAGGTCAGCAACACAGTGCTACCATCCTGTGATTTGCCCTCTGACTGACCCTCAGCAATGGTTTCAGGTTTGGTTTGTCATTCCCACTCACGTGACTTAACAGGACATAAACCAGCAGGTTTACTTAGCTTAGGAAAGACATGCAGGACAGGAGACAGCATGTTGGCATGGGTGCCTCAGGTGAGCTCTCAGTGAGGGTCCGCAGAGTGGTATAGGTGGTACTTCCTGCCCCTCATTCACTGGATGGTCATAGGAAGCTGACGCAGTGTAGGTAAGTCTTGCTGCCATAGACTGATCACCTTGTAAAAGCCAAGAGCAATAGCTTCTGGGCCCCTACAGGTGAATATTTCATTATAAGAGTCACAACCCCCATGTGGGAGCTGTAGTTTGTACTTACCAAAAATAATCAAAATAAAGTAATAGAGGAAGGTAATGCCAGTGTCCTTCTTCCAGGAAGACAAGACAGACTTAGGCCTGACGATGACCCTTTGTTCCCACATGTCCAGTCCAGCTCCCAACCCTGTCACATTTGTCTCCCCTAATCTCTCACTCTCATCTGCTTTTCTCCATTTCCTCCATCAACTCGTCCTGCAACCTCCCATCACTGACTCCTGCTGTTTGGGAAGAGACTGGAGACTGTCACTTTTACATTATTTAGGAAGTGTCACATTTCTGGTCCCTGCAGGCTAACGCAATGCCAGAGGCCAAGCAGCCATCTGCACAAAAGTCACACTGAAGTTTAAATACTTGTAGAAGATGCTGTGTCTTCCATCATCAGGGCATTGCTATATGTGATTCCTTAAATATTTTTCCTCTTTGTAATTCCATAAGATCTTATCAGTCAGCTTTCAACTCAACCCTTACTTATTCAAGGGGACTGTCTTTGATATTCTCCTCTTGGGCAAAGTGATTTCCCAAAAACATATACCTCTGAATAGTAGTGTTTATCACACCTGCCAGATCTCTGAAAGAGGACCCCGAGGATATTATATTCACCATAGTTGAAATTTATTGAAGTGAATAATCTCTGTAAGTCATTTCATTCTATTTAAACAACTGAATAAAAGAAGTACTCTTATTTCTCAAGGATTTTTCTATGAGGAATAAATAGTCCAAAGTGATTTATAAATTACAACTGATTATACAACTGTTAACGATAAAGTTACCTCCCCGTTGTGGTCCTTGCTATTTCTGTGAGTGTCTCTGGGGAGCGAATAGGAGGATATAGGGGGACTCTGAGTAGGGCAGATGTATTAGGAGGTAAATACATACTGGAAGCCATATCTGTGGTCCCAAAGTTTACCAATTGGAGAAGAGATAATTATTGGAAAAGAAAAGATGAAACCCTGATTTAAAAACCATCTAATCACCTGTGGATAAATTAGGAGTTTATATATTCATCAAAGGTTGTGTTTCTGAGAGTCCTGGTCTGGTCACTAGGAATAAAGCAGTAAATAAAAACAAAGTGTTTGATCTGGATTGCATTTTAGGGGTAAGATATTTTAAAAAAGGTATCATAATTTATTCAGCGATAATAAAAAAAGATGGCAAATGTGCACTGAATGATGTATTGGTGGTTGTGCTGTAGGTAAATTGGTCACGTTAGGCCCTCTGATGAGAAGATATTTAAGGAGACAGTTCAGTGGAAGGGTAAGAGGAAGGCATGCAGTGTCAAAGGGAGAATCATTCCAGGCTGAAAGAAGTGCAAATATAAAAGCCTGAGGCATTCGTGGATTACCAAGACCCCTGAATTCCACTCCTGGTTTCTCTCCCACTTCTTTTTCGTCCTTCAGTATTTCAGTCTTGGCCAGTCCTCAATGCTCGCACAAAATTAGATTCCTTTTTATTTGTGCCATTCTTACACCGTCCCATTTCAATCTGCCCAACTGTCCAGGAATCTTTAAGCAAGAAAAGCCTCAGGCGTCAAGACAGGAAGACGCCAGGAGAGACGGGCAATGGCTTTAAAACTCCCAATGAACATACAGAAGGAAGTGACCTGCCCCATCTGCCTGGAGTTTTTGACAAAATCCCTGAGTCTAGGCTGTGGCCATAGCTTCTGCCAAGCCTGCATCATGGCCCACAGTGAGGAGGCGGAGAGCAGCCCAGATGGGGAGGGCAGCTGTCCTGTGTGTGGTGTCAGATACTCACTTGGCAACGTGTGGACTAATCAGCATCTGGACAACATAGCGGAGACACTCAGAGAGGTCAAGTGGATCCCAAAGGAAAAGCAAAAGAGAGATCTCTGTGTGCACCATGCAGAGAAGCTCCTCCTCTTCTGTGCGGAGGACAGGAAGGTCATCTGCTGGCTGTGTGAGCGGTCACAGGAGCACCGCGGTCACCACACCTTCCTCATGGAGGAGGTTGTCCAGGAATGTCAGGTAGGGCCCCGGATGAGGGCAGACACGGTAGGAGACAGCACTTGGTGGGAAATCTGACCTTTCCATCCTTCTTTACTTACCTTGGCACCACAGTATGGAGCCCTTTAATCTCCTCCCCATGTATATCTGTTACTCTATGCTCAACTTACAGTGCCTCAAGGACATTTCTGGGTATTCCTTCCATTTACATTAAGGATGAGCCTAGAGTCTAGAGCCTTGACTCTTGGCCAAGAGTGAGAGGTTTTCCTGTTCCTTCCCTTGTGTTGTACGGATGGGGAATTCCTCTCACAGGGTTAGCTCTGATTATTCCTTTCAGGAGGATGGTTGCTGTTCAACATTGTGGATTGAATGTGGAAAGAGTGTCAATAAATGGAGTATAGGACTTTCTTTGCTGCAGCAGATACTTACTCTAAGAAAAGAGAGACTCTGGCTGCTTTGATAGGTGGATGATGATTTATTCCATCACCCAGGAATAAAGTAGATTCAGCTCCTCAGGTTTTCTCCCATGGCATAGATTCTAGTCACCAGGTTCTAATCACAGTTTCTGTAAACAGGTCTCTTCTGAGATCAGCCTGATTTCTTCCTCACTTATTCTCTATCCAGGTGGGAAGAGAGCCCATAGCTTGACTGGTGTGATTCCTCTCCCATAGGAGAAGCTCCAGGCATCTCTGGAGAGGCTGAGGAAGGAGCAGCAGGAAGCTGAGAAGTTGGAGGCTGACATCAGAGAAGAGAGAATTTCCTGGAAGGTAGGAGGACACTTCCTGAGGGATTTCTAAGACAGAAATCTTGGCAGGATTTTCCGTCCAAATCACAAGAAAGCCCCTTCTTTGTTTCCTGACATTGAATGAGGTCAGAAGCCATTTGATTCTCTTCTTTGTCCTGTCTCTGCTGGAGAGTGGCTATGTTACAAGTACACACAGGTATCTGGAGCTGAGCTTAAAGATAGGCTCTATGGTGAGCAAGGCTGGAAGATTCTGTCTTCCAGGGAGGCTCTGATACCTCTAGAAAGACACTGGGCAAAGGACCAAGATTTTCCTCAGGTTCAAACTTGGGCGTATGGACTTCCCAACTCATGTGGGGAGGCATGAGCGTCCGGGACAGCTGTCTAAAACCGTTGGAGTTTTATATTTTGTTCCAGGGTTGGCCCGGATAAGCGTGTGGAGCTTATTTTTGTATGTACTGAAGGGAAAACAGTAGGAAAAAAAAATCAGCTTCCAGAATTGCCCCCCACCTCTTCTCCCCTGCTGGTTAAAATTGTATGAAAAAATATTTATTTTCCTGGCTCCTAATTCCTTGTACAGTAAGAATTACCTATTCTATCTAGTACTCTACGTGGTAATCACTACCTCTCTTATCCAACCTTGCAGTATCAAATACAGACTGAGAGACAAAGAATACAAACAGAATTTAATCAGCTTCGAAGCATTCTGGACAGTGAGGAACAAAGAGAACTGCAAAGATTGGAGGACGAGGAGAAGAAGACACTGGATAACTTGGCTGAGGCTGAGGCAGACCTGGTTCAGCAGAACCAGTTGGTGAAAGAGCTCATCTCAGATCTGGAGCGTCGCAGTGAATGGTCAACAGTGAAGCTGCTGCAGGTAAGGATCACCCAACCTGAGATGCCTGAGACACAGTCTGAGTTACCTTCTCCCCTGCGTCCTTGAGCTCTAATCCTGGTGTTGACGCTAAGAGGTTCCTTTGACCTTGAAGAGTGCTCTTTGCCATCTGTTCCCGATGTCATGGCATAATTGAATGTAAGCTTTCCAGGGGAGTGTCACATTGTTATTATTTTATAAAGCAAGGGGATACATTTGACCTTGGAGAGAAGATTCATGTTATCCAGTGATATTCTTTAGACCCTTGTTATCTGTAACGTAGTGTTGGACATTTGTCAAGCTTCTTTTCATTCATCTTAGCCACAGACAAATACATGCATTTTCAGGTTTAAGAAATGTATTTTTTAATTAAGAATGCATATTAATTATTGCAAACTTCCCTTGTTAGATTTTTGTAAAGCATGGAGTGATAGAACATTGAGCCTTTCCTTAGGAGGGATGGGCAAATACATGGATAGATGGTGTCATACTTGAGTGGTGTAAGTACATGTGTGTGAGTGTGTGGATGCCAGGAAAGGATGCTGGTGCAAATCTGTAGAGATTCTTTTTTTTTTCATGGTATGTTAGCTAAAGGTTTGTGAATTTGGTTGATGTTTTCAAATAGTTCACTTTTGATTTCTGATTTTGCTTATTATTTGTCTATTCTTTCTTGCATTAATCCTGCTCTAATCTTTACACTCCTTGACTCATGTTTTCTTTCTTCTTCCTAGGACATGAGTGGAGTCATGAAATGGTGCGTATGGGTGACCAGGAGTGGTGCCTTTGTATTATGAACAAAGGTTTGTAACCATGAGAGTTATCTGATGGTCAATCAGAATGAAAAAATCTCTCAAATTAGCAACATTAGGACATAGCATTATTTTAAATTGCTGATCATAGATGAGGATTTGAGTGTTCCAAATCTACTGAAAATAGACTAGACTCTATGGTAGTGAATTCATTGGTTGGAGTTTATAGACTTAGGGAAGTAAAGATAATATGGACCAGGATCTCACCACCAGGCTCCAGTGATTTGATTTGCCGTCTGTCCTTGCTCTGGTTCTTGTATTTCACAGGTACATGTCTTATCACAAGGATGCCAAGCCCTAAAATAAGTTACAGAGACCTCTTTATATTTGCTCTGCTGACATGGGAATAGAAGAGACCAGGTCATTCTACAAGATTCTCTCTAGCTTTCCAAACACACACCCGAGCCTTGGCGTTAGTGGCTTTGACCCTGGTGCCAATAATTAATCTCTTATTGTTCACATACTTTAGAAGCTTACATGGGTAAGTGTACTTATTGTGTCTAAAGTTGCCAACCCACCTGACAGCATCAAATTCATTACAAACACACAAAATTCTAACCATTTTTAGTTTGGTTTTCTTGACTTCTCCTTTGCCAATGGTTTTTAACATTTTTACAGACACCTGACATTTCAAATGTTACTTGTGGGCCACACCCCAACATTTTTACAGACACCTGATATTTCAAATGTTACTTGTGGGCCACACCACTGGGGTTCAGGCTTTGGACTAGGGCACCAGCTCACAGGCTCTCCAGAATGAGACCCACACCACAGCCAGGACCTGCAGCCTCACTGCTGCTCTGCCAGGGAACACGCGTCTAATGGCCCCTCCCTGGGAGGCCCCCTGGATGACTTTTTCACACATTACATCTCTTTTAGAGGTAACAAAGGCTTGGCCTATATCTTATTTCACCTTATATTATTTCCATAAGGAATCAAGGGAAGGGTTAATCCATTTTTAGAAAAAGAAACTGTGTCTTTGAGGTGAAGACCTTCCCAAGGCCACACAGAGGGAAGTGGGAAGGTAGAATTGAGCACACATCTGGCTCCGGCATCAGCCTCACCCTTCTCCTCTCCTCGGGCTTCTCAGGGAAGTGGGTTCAGTGTAGCAGTGACCTGGAAGGAATTGAGTCAGTGGCATTGGAGAGACACAAGGTAAGAGATGTAGGGTCAACATTTTTTGTCATGCTTAGGGGTGAGATCTGGACCTTGAAGAAGCCAAAAACTGTTTCCACAAAACTGAAGAATGTATTCCGTGCTCCAGATCTGAGTGGAATGCTGCACATGTTTAGAGGTGAGGAGAACCAGGTCAGGAGAGTGGGTGTGGGATTCATGTGGTGTCAGGGACAAATTGGGGAGCTGGTACAGTTTCAGAGAGAGGACAGAAAGGAGCAGAGTGTTCAGAGAAGAAGGGACATTGCTGAAGAAGATGTGATCACATGTAGGAGAGAATGGGCGGTTCACCAATCCCAGCCTCATGGTGCTGCCTCTCCTGCCCTACCCCTGCTGTGGAGAAAAGATCGGTATCAGTAATCATTTGCTTTTAATCAACATCATTGACTCTTTTATCATTTCAGAACTAACATGTGTCCGGTGCTACTGGGGTAAGAAGTTACTGCGTCTTCAAATGCTTGGGTCCTGAGTCCCTTCCGGAAGTTTGGGGTTTCCGTTACACCTCATGATTTCAGTCCCGGGTGTTCTCCTCACTCTGTGGAGATACGTAGTACATTTCTCCAGTGTTTTACCCCCTTCCCCAGCCCATCAGTACAAGTTCTTCCTAGCCACTTCCCAGATTCCCTCTTCACCATGTCACCGGAGAAACCTACCCCATATTTGTCACCTGATCTTATGATTTCTTTTTCTGCAGTGGACATCACACTGAATCCAGTCAACCTGAGTTTGAATCTTGTCCTTTCAGAAGATCAGAGACAAGTGACGTCTGTACCAATTTGGCCTGTTAAATGTTACAATTATGGTATCTTGGGCTCCCAATATTTCTCCTCAGGGAAACATTACTGGGAAATAGATGTGTCCAAGAAGACAGCCTGGATCTTGGGGGTGTACTGTAGAACATGGTCCCGTAATATAAAGTTTGATGTTGCACAGGGCAGAAAGCATCAAAATGCTTACTCCAGATACAGACCACAATTCGGCTACTGGGTTCTTGGGTTACAGAATGAACTTGAGTATAAGGCATTTGAGGATTCTCCTTCTTCTGACCCCAAGGTCTTGACTCTTTCCATGGCCATTCCTCCCCATCGTGTGGGGGTTTTCCTAAACTATGAAGCAAGAACTATCTCATTTTTCAATGTCACAAACCATGGGTCACTCATCTACAAGTTCTCCAAATGTCACTTTTCTCAGCCTGCTTACCCATATTTCAATCCTTGGGCCTGCACAGCACCCATGACTCTGTGCCCGCCCAGCTCCTGAACCCTCTTTTCCCCCACCCACTTCCTGTAGTGCTGTCTGTCCTGGTTTCATCTCATGCACCTGAGCTCACCTGCACATTCACATGGTCTCTTCCTTCCTGTCTCCCTTCTTTAGTTTAGAACTTTTACTTATCCTTGGGATGTACAGAGTATCCAGGCTGAATTATAAGACATGCTTATTTACCCATTTATCTTTTTTTGTATTCTCAAAGTCAGATATCTAATCCCTCCTAAAGGCGGGGCAGTACTGGGATAACATCTTTGTTCTCCCATTTCTCCATATTTTATTTTATTACTGACCTGGAGAGAGGTGGTGAATCCTGTTTGCCACCACCTGTGTTACTGAGAACAGTCCACAATTACCTCCCAGCACCACCACCAATGAAAGCGTCTTTGAGTGTATGTTCGTTTGTTGCTTAAGAAATACCACATTCGTCAGAGGTCAAGGAAAGGAAATGGAAAATGTAAATGATATGTACCTACAGTGAAGATTCTATGTGCAGAGTGTTTGAGTTCAAATTCTGTCTTCTTTTACTTGTATAACAATGAATAAATTTTGGGTTTCTTTTTCCTAAAATACGAATTGGGATTTAAAACTTCACATAACTCCTAAGATTATTACATAAGCTAAACGTCACTAAATGTAAAGCAACTACGTAAGTGTCCTGCACCATATAATAAATGTTTGCTCTCATGATTACTGAGAAGTATAAGCTGTGTCAATATCCTGTACAACAGATTTGTGCCCTTGAGAACAATAATTGATTCTACTTAAGGCTCATTTTTCTAGTTCCTAGACCCTGCTCTCAAGACCCCTCCAGTTCCAGTCTTGTTTTATAGAACTTTTTGTACTAAGACTGGGACTATTTTTAAGGCCCTTAATGGGACTGGATCAGAAAACTGAAAAAATATGAATTTCCAAAATCTGTCCAGCAGAGAGAGCCATTTCTAGGGACAGCTATAAGAGATGGCCTTTTGGTGTTCAGGCCTTTTATTTGTGGTAAAACACTTGAGTACATACCATCTCATGTACTTTTCTTTCTTTTCAATAACCAGTTTCAAACTCAGGATGAGGAATAATAGCCTTATCAAGGGTAGTAAAACTGCAAACTTTTCTTAGAGAAGTATACATTATAAATTAGGGGAGACTTACTGCACAGAGCCCACATTAAGATAGAGAAGGATAGTAGTAACTGCCAGAGTCCAGCTCCAGCTGGTGACGGGGAGGCGGTGTGAAGCCCAAAAGGATGAGACGGAGTCGGTGCACGGAGAGACAGGACACAGAGTCAGATGGAGGTGGTCTCTCGACAAAGTGCTGATAACAGCTTTATTTATACCATTTTGCACAAGGATATGATTGTTTTTTACTTGTTCTTTTGATTAACAAGCATAGGCAAACTTTTTTCTTTCTGTTTCCTTCTAATCTATACATGGTTAGCCAAGTGTTAGGTGATTTTTTTTTTCTGTTCCTTGACCTAAACTTTTCTTAGCAACATGGACTCCATTGTGTTTCTTGTTTCTATGCAAAGCGGTTTCTAAGTAATGCATGTGACCACAGAAACGTGCAGCATGTAGCAGTGACTATGGAGTCTATCAGCTCAGGGTGAAATACAGGTCACTCACTACTACAGTTAGCTAGGCAGGTATCATCATCTATATTTCTAATGCAATGGGTACATTTTATCTCCTCATAATATTTATTCTATCATAGGTAGATGCAAGATAAAGATAGAAAGCATGATTTAGTGCTGTAAGAGGGCAAGTGTAGATGATCAGGTCTGTGCCTATAGACTAGGTATTAATCCAAGTTAGACAAGGGCAACAAAACATCCATGGGTGTAGACAATTTCTCTCAACACTGGGGTGGTGAGGTTCTAAGCCTCACCTCTGTTGGCCCCCATTTTCTCACCTGATGGCCCCACTGCGGCTGTGCCTGTCTTAGGTTGTTCCTCCCTTGAGGAATCTTACCTGTCTCTGGCTAACCAGTCATCTTCCGGGGCCATACAGGGAAATGTAAAGTTGGTAAGTGAGAGAGAAGTAATGTTCTTTGAAAAGGTTAGTTTTTCACTTCTTTGCAGATTTATGCTCCGTGGCTTCTATGCCCAGCACTTGTTTTGAGGTATCTTTACCACTTGGAAGAATTATGGTACTTGGTAATTTCACAATTGAGGCACAAATTCTAGTAAAGGGCTGTAATTAGGAAGGAAGAAGAAAAACTATAGAAGTAGTAGATGGAAGAAACATGAGATTGATTAAGTGTCAGACAGGGTTATTCCATTCAGTATTCCCCTATAACTCTATTTCTCTAATTTTCCTATAAAACTCTTCATCACTAATTTCACTAGCATTACAAAAAAGGGGGGCATTCCCACTTAGGTGGAGATGGGGTAGTCAATGTTTGACTAACTGACTGCAGGTTTTGGTATTCTATGCCAAGATCGTCATCTGGTCCCTGCGTGTTCTATTCTTCAGGAGCACTGTCCTGAAAAGCTTCTGAGAAGTTTATGTTCTCCTCCTTTCTGTGCTGCTTATCAAAGGTTAGCTTAGTCTTTGGCAAAAATGCAAGCAAAAGCAAAGCCAATAGTATAATGGAGAATAACAAAATCAAGGCGGGTAATAGGGAGAGCCACCTGCAAAGGCCCTTGATTTGTGGGGGTCTTCCTCTAGCCTGAGCTTTGCTACACAGCTTGAGTAGCATGGCTCCCAGCAAGTAACTTGTCCCAGAGAATGGGAGAAAGCAGTTGGCCTGGCGATGGTATGAACATACACCCTTGTATGTGTATATATATGTGTATATATAATCAAAATTATGAAGAAATAATTTTTATTAGGTAGTTAAAAGAATATATTAACTTATGAGGCATTCTCCAATGTCCCATGGCTAATGTGTGGAGGAGGCAGGATTAGAACTGTGTGTGTGTTTCTCCAGCACAGGTATTGTTTCTGAAGTACATTCCCCAAGAAAAGGTAGAAGCCAGATGCCTGGGGTGTGGGACAGGAGGGAGAACCCAGTTGTTGCTGATCTGCAGAAGGAGCCAGGAGCATCATGGGAAAATCATAGATACCAAGGAGATACAGATTGATGTTCTCAATCCACAGCCATTAATGAAATAAGGGTAGGTTATGGTAATAGCTAAAACCAAGCTGAGCTACTTCCTGGCCAAGAGGCTCTTGCAGATGACATGTTGTAGAAGGTAAACGCTAAGGACTGTTAAGAGCTTAGACTTTGAAATCAGAATTTTGTCATCATATGGATGGTGCTGTTTACTGGCCCTTACTAAATTAAATTTAACTGGATTTAGTTTCTTACCAAAAATAAAAATACTAAGACTTAGCTGATGTGGTGGGAATTAAATGATGGAATGTTTATAGTAACTTCCTCATTTCCTAGCACATTAACACTGATCCAATTTGGTGTCTATTAATTTTCTCTGTGATTTGAAATAATTAATGTTCAGAATGAGTCAATCTATTTTAAATATCAGCACTTTTGTTTTGCAGAATAACTTGATTAAGGTGTGAGTAAAATTGTAATATTCTAGAATATCTCACCTGGCTTTAGTGCATCTCCACATGAACAGGTTCTAAGGAGTGAAGAGAAGTAGTTCATCTCCATATCAGTGGGTAATTACTTGGGCTAGTGAGGGCTTATCTGAACCTGAGAGGTTGGGGGAAGGTCTTGCTTCTGCTGGAGCAGGGGAGAAACGTTCCCAAACCGCAGTTTGTAAGCAATAAACGGGTTTTAAACTTTATTTCTCCCTTTGACTATTTTCAGTTTTAGATGTATTTTGTCCTGGGATTTCTTCTCCCTGGAGTTACATAAGGAATCACAGATCATTTTTAAATTTCATCTTGCATGATAACTCTTAATTTTAAAGTCTTCAAATATCTTTATTTCTCCTTATTGTTTTCTATGTACACGATTCTAAGTTATTTGTTTGCTTTAAACATTCTTTTTGACTTGCTATTTCTAATAGTCTGCTCTCAGTCAAATTGTCTTTGGTATGAACACAACATGAGATCTAACCTCTTAATCAAATTTTAAGGAGTCACTGCTCAACAGGTATGAAGTTTCAGTTATACAAAATGAATGAGTGCTAGAAACCTACTGTAAAACATTTTGCCTATAGATAACAAAACTGTAGTATGCACCTAAATACTTCTTCATTATAAAAAGTTTTACCTTCTTCATCCCTAGTCTTTTTCTTTTAATTACTTTTTAGTCTAAAGGACTATTTGAGGTGTCAGCTGATTTGACGATTTTTCCTGTTTCTGCAGTAATTCTCTTTCAGTGGAAAATCTTCTCTGTTTGCCCAAATAAATCTCCATTTTTCAGCCTGTTGGTTCACATGACTTACAATGCTAGAGGAAGGGTCAGGAGTTCTGTCATGTGCCCCCTCAGCAAAAAGGCTTCAGGAGTCCTCAGGAATGAAGCAAAGCCTGTTCTTCCCCAGAGAGCAGGGCAAATGCTGACACAGCGAGTGCTCAAGCGGCACATCGTGATGTCCCTGGGTCTTTTGGCATTTCATTTCCAACTCTTACCCAACCTACTTATGAACTGAGAGTAACAGAAATAAGGGGAGGCTTGGCCAAACGGTGTCTTCTCTGGGCCCTGTTTTGTAAGATATTCTTCAGTTTTCCATTTCTGGTCACCATGTAGTGGATAAGGGGGTTTCAAATCAGATACCACTGGTCTCTCTGCACACCCACAAGCACACCTCAGACTCTCACCCTAGGTACTGGGGGAATCGATTCGTATCCATAATCACAGCTTTCCTGTCACCCTGTTGCTACAATGGCTGAGGCCATAACTCATGAAGAACAACCTGTACTCTGTTGAATTATACAACAGGTGAATTTCTCCTTCCTTTTGCTTTTCTGGTCTATTCAGGCCTTCAACAGATTGGCTGATGCCAAACAACGCTGGGGAGGTCTGTCTACTGGCTCCACAGATTCAAATGCTAATTGCATCTATGAAACAACAACTTCACAGACACACCCAGAAATAATGTTAACTGGACACCCTGTGGCCAGCCAAGCTGATACATAAAATTAACGATCACGATTATTTTTCTGCTTCATTTTTATTATGCTTAGATTGTTAGGCAGAGAATAGATATGAGCGGGGTGGAAAGAGAAAATGGCCAGGAAAGCCCTCTAAAAAGACCCAGAGTTAATCAGTTAAAGCGCAAAATGCCAGGAGCAACTTAGCCTGGAATGTTTCAATATTCCCCAGATGAAGGAGGGTACCTCAGCATCGCCCATGTCTTTATTGTGTTAATCATGCAGGCCCAACTTATTTTTCACCTTTACCTACATGCTGTTTTTTTTTCGTCCTCCTCCAGACCCTAATCAAGTAACCTGGAACCTGGGCAGGAGACAAGTATCATGATTAATTTAGCAAACAAGGCCAGATCTAAACAGTATAGTAAAAACAGGAAAGATTCCACCTTAAAACTAAAATTGCTGGTTAAAACCCAGGAAGTTAAGAAGTAAGATTCTTAACATATTCTTTAGTAAACAAACAATAACTCAGCCCACCCTGGGGGCAGGGCAAGTGGTCTTGATTGATGTGTGCCCAGAGGGAAGCTGCTATCCTGGGAAGGAATCAGAGCAGTACATTTCTTGTGTTAGTTTTGCAGACTTACCTGGAGGACTGATAAGAAACTTAATGTCTCTCATCAAAGATAAACATCTTGGGACCACTTGACAAGTCCACACCGCCTAGCCATTTGTCACATTCCTAAAAAATCCTAAAAAGGGGGAACTTCCAATCTTTCAGTGCACCTCTCTCTCTGAGGTCACCCGGACATTCTCTCTCTTTAAATAAAAAACCTTTCCAGGGCGTCGCTTCTCCCTAAGGTCACCTGCATTTTTTCTCCAAGTACGTAACTTTAAATGAAACTTTTACTCTGCTTCACTGCTGTGTCTCTGCCCTTCAGTTCTTTGTTGTGGTGGGGACAAGAACCGAGGAAAATAACATCCCCCTAACATGACCACCTGAGAATTTCAGATTCGAATAGCATTCCCTCTCATACGACCTACTGGGACGCGAATTGGCTAGATCCGCTCAGCTCGCCTTGGATACGGGGCAGAGCCTTCAGTTTGGGTCCTCAGTGTGGGAAAGGGGGTTCTTTATTCCCGTCCGCCAATGGCTCATTTGAAAGGAAAAAAGATGAGGCGTGTGTGTGTGAACTTACATTGCATGGGTAAGCCTCGTGCTCTAATGGACGAATTACCTAGAGGAGCCAGGTGAACAGCTTCCAGGTGCAGAAGTGAGGTGGGAATACAAAGCAGCCCCTGGCCTGCCAGACCCCCGCACAAAAGCTTTGTCATTTCCTATATGGAGGCCTCCAACTGGCCCCTCCCTTTTCCTGCCCTACCCCCAGGAACTTAACTTTCATTTTCACTCTGCTGCTCCTGATCCTGTGTGTGGCTCTGAGCCCTGACCACTCTTCTTCAAGGAATCGCAGCTGACTTCTTCATCGGTGTCTGAAGGTATGCTGGGTGGTTTGTGGAGGGCAGAGGTTGGGAGACTTCAGACCAAAACCCACCAAATTTGCTTGGGAAAAAAGGCTCTGTTCTCAGGCTTCCTGCTGAGCTTGCTGGCTGGGGCCGGCTGGCGGAAGGGCAGGCTTTCTGGAAGGGAGGGTTGAAAGATAGGAAAGGCTTTGCTTGTTGCCTGGAGGAACCATTATTTCACCAGGCTGAATCTACCCCCTTCTCCTTCCCATTCAGTAATTTTTGAATTGCACATTGCTGAGAACAGCCAGAATCCTTGATTTTTCAGAGATGGAATGTCCCTTCCCCCAAAATAGAAGCAAAGGCAGAGGAATCTTTGAATCCCAATAGTTTGTCCTAATGTAAAAGTGTATTATTTCTGTGTGACTCTAGATAAATTCTCCTTACCTTGTCCTGTTTGTGCTTAGGAGTTTCATGGTGTAACAGCTAGCAAGCTCAGCAGCCTTTTATCTGTTTACTCATCCAGACACAGGGAATTGCTGTAATTCCTTAAAAATCACCAACAGTCTCATCCTTCTTCTTGGGCCACACTACCACCCAAAAACTGAGCTCACCTTAAAGATTAGGAGCAAGAGGATCATGTAGGAAGAATTTTCTGACTTTTTAAATAAACAGAATGAGTCAATTGATTGGTGTTAATGATATAAAAAGATGTCAGAAGAAATAGTCTTGATACCGGGGGTTTCTTGTTTAGAGAGTCGAAGAGAAGGAACTTTGCAAACACTCAGGATAGGAAAGCAAGGGAGAGGCTTTTATTTAGAGATAAAGTGAAAGGAAAGAGCTCCTGGCTCACGCTGGGAGGAGACAAGAGAGCTCATGGTGGTGCGTTGTCTAGGGGATTTATAGGCAGTTGAGGATGAATGTGACAAAGGTTTAGGGATGCAGACCTGCCAAATGGTCCCAGAATGTTTATCTTTGATGAGACACTAACACTGTTATCCTCATATCAGTTCTTCAGGTAACAGAAGAAATTTATTGCTCTGATTCCTTCCCAGGACAGCAGCTTCTTGGTCTGGAAGCGTGTCAATCGATACTACCTACCCTGCCCCCAAGGTGGGTTGAGGTACTTACTATCTGTTTGCTAAAAGAGAAAGTTAAGAATCTTACTTCTTAACTTCCTGGTTTTTAAAATGCAATCTTAGCTTTAAGATGGAATACCTCTTGCTTTTACTATATTGTTTAAGGCTGGGCTTGCTCGCTAAATTAATTGCCCAGGTTGTAAATTACTTGATTAGGGGCTAGAGGAGGAAAAGCAGCATATGGGTAAAGTTAAAAAAATAAGCTGGGCCTTTTAGCAGGCTAAAGTAAATCTTACAGTGGCATGATTTAATTGATACAATGAAGACATGGGCTATGCTGACAAATTTTCTTATCTGGGGAGTAGTCAAACATTCCAGGCCAAATTACTTCTGGCTTTTGAGCTTTAACTGATTAGCTCATTAATTTTGAGTCTTTTCTGGCTTTCTAGTTTTAACTAATCTAACTGAAGAATGCCTATATTCCTAGTTTGATATTTTTACTCCAGAGAATTAATGTGACTCTGACTTTGCTTAATGTTTAACATGGAGTTTCAGTAACAGGTTTCTTTGCACCTTGTTACATTGCTCTGACTGTAATTATCCTGCTTTACTTTTTCCAGAGGCCTTCACCACGGTCCCTGTCTCAGTATGAAGATAAGACCCTGAGATCCCTGAGGGAGGGAACTTAGAGCAGGGGAGCCCCTGGGTTGGATTCTTTGACTCCCGACCAACGGAAGGGAGGGAGACGCGATGAGTTGTCAAAGACCTGAAAGGACTAGCCAGGGGACTCAAGGCGTAACAGCGCAAGAGTGGTGCTGAAAAGGCACTTCTCATATTTATTGATCACAAAATTACACTTGAAAGCAGTCAGTATTACACATCATACAATTATTAACCTTTATCCGAACTTAATGTTTAACTGCCCCTAAACGACTGGGGTGCAATGCTCCTGATCACAGAACAAATAAGGCATACTTAAACTGTGAGAGTTGAGTCAAGTAGTGATGTATCGCTCTAATACATGCTTCACTAACAACGAAGAAAACAAATCAATTAACAGAAAAGGCCAGTTTGAACCCATACCCCGTGCCCACTCCCCTGCTTCCTACAGAAGGTACAGCTTTACCCACCTTCCTCGGAGCACGTGGGAGATACCAGTCACACCTCTGTTGTCAGCCTGACTTCTCCTCTGACCAAATCTTACTTTATGAAAGTTGGCTTTGGAGAATACCACCTCTGCTACATGTTCCTTCCACCCCCACCCTACTGCCCCCAGCCATAAGTCAGTGTTAACACCTGTTTTCTGAACTCAGACAGTACACCTCTGTCATGCCAGTTATCACACTGTTTTAGAATTTGTTACTTTTCAGCATTAGTTTTTATTTTGCTAGTATTATAAGGGGTTTGTATTAAATACTATTAGATAAGTGTCTCACAAATGAAATATAGCACAATTTCATTTTTCCACTCTATTGAGGAAAAGAGTTCTCATAAAATAGTAATTTGTGGCTTCATCATGCTTAAACAGTTTTACTCTAGCCACCAAAGCAGCTCTGTTGGTATCTTTATTGTTTGGTCTTTAACGTAGTTATCGTCTTTGAATATCTTTTTTGCTTATGTTTATCTGTCAGCTCTGGGAGATTTTGAGTTTGTGTTCTCCCGGGCTCAGATCTTGTGAGAAGAGCCAGGAGCAGGGGCAGTCATCTGATGCCTGACCTGGGAGTTCCAGCAGGCAGAGACCACTCATGTTCCCGTATCTCCCAGACTGCTTTGGAGCCCTTGGGTCACTGCTTAGGTAGCAGTGGGGTCATCTGCATGTGTGGGAACTCAGCTCCTCTGCACGTTCCTCCTTCTGTGTCCATTGTGGCAGCAGCTGCTTTAACATTAGCTCTTTGTAGTCCCACTGTGAAGATAATTTCTTTGTCAGAAATGCACACCTGTGTAGGCTTTTGATGCTTCTCAGCATCAGATGGGATGAGAAATAATTGGAGGCTACAATCCATGTTTGGATCACAGCTTAAGTCATAAATAAGGTAGACATTATCATACAACATCTACCCTTGATACAATATCCACCTTTGGTCTTGCTCTTCACCAGAGCCCGATCTGGGGCATAGTCTCAGCAACCATGCATATGGTCTTTGAGTTGTTTTTAGTATCTGTGCCGTTATCTAGATTAGACTTCCAGTTCACCTTCACCTCGTTCTTTATCTGTTTCCCTTCATGGGTGCTGAACATGGCAGGAGTGGCCAGTTTTAGGTGGTTTAAATTTATCTCCATGCAACTTTTACAGCTTTCCTCTCCCTTGTACTGAACAAAAGGAAAACTTTTTGGTTATCTCATATTGGAGAGCTTTCCTTTACTATCAAACCATCAAGACATTTGTAACTCCCAAGATCGTCCCCTTCTTTGTTTTTTGCTGTACAGCCCCATTTGCCTGGAGCTCCTAACAGAGCCCCTGAGCCTAGACTGTGGCCACAGGGCCATACTGAGTCCAGGTCAGAGAATGAGCATCCCTGTGCTACCACCCTGTGATTTCCCCTTCTGACTGACCAGCAGTAGTTTCCAACTGGGATTGTCATTCCCATCTGGGAGGCCCAATAAGACATGAACTGCCAGGTTCACTTAGCGTAGGTGGGGTATACAGTCAGGAGACACAGCGTGCTGGCATGGTGTCCCAGGTGAGCTCTCTTGGTGGTGATGGCCCTTACACTGGTACAGGAGGTACTTTATCTCAGCTTTTTAAGAAATAAGAGTAGAGGGATACATGTGGAACTACCATAGGCTAGATAAGCCTAATGCTACACAGGACTGATTACTTTGTGAAATCCCTGAGCGTAGCTTCTGGAGGCCTAAAAGACATATCTGATTATAAATCTCAATCCCCTTGTAAAAAATGAGGTCTCTGCTTACCAACTGGCACGTCTTCCTAGTCCAAATGCACTTTATGCATCAGGCCATTTTTGCTATCCATTAATGTGGCCTTGCAAGGCAGTTGACCTTCCACTTTATTGTAACCCAGCAGGTTTCCCAGAAAAACAAATGAATGCTAACTACTAGGGGAAGAGTAAGTCAATATTATCTTTATAAGAAGAAAGCCAGGCCTGATGTTAACTCCGTTCCCACATGTCTAACCCAACCCTGGCCCTACCCTTTGACCTCGTCCCTCCATCTGACCCACTGCTCTCCATACCCTCATTGCCTGTCCCTCTGGCTCTCATCATGAAACCGATTTGCCCGATCTCGCTCTGGGTCCATTTCACATTTCATAGCCCGAGTGCAGAGGGAATTATGTCCTCACTCTTCTCTGATGGGAAAACACTGATAATTTCTCCTTGCTCTTGGAGAAGAGTCCCTAAATGTTATGTAATTTGGAAAGTATCATATTTTATGGACATCAGAGGCTCATGTTATACCAAAGGCCTGGCAGTTTTGTGCACACCAGCCACATTTGCCTTTTAAAACTCATAGAAGATGATGTCTCCCATGAACAGGTCGTCTGCTCCACCTAATCTTTCTTCACTCTCTCATTCCATACTTCTTCATCTTCTTCAGCATTCAGTTCAGTACCCTTTTCTTCCGAGTTGGAATTCTTGGAAAACCAAGAATTTGCCCCGTTATTTGATTCCCAGAAACATGTACATCTTCCTAATAGTGTTTTTCAGATCTGCTCCTTTGTATATGTGTGGCTGGTTATTTATCTTATGTGTGGCTGGTTATTTATCTTATGATTACTTTCCAGATGAATTGGCAAGTTCGTAGTGGTTTAAACCCTCTCTTTAGACTCATGTTTGTGTTTTATGGAGATTAGTCCAGTTGCTAGCATATAATTCATCATCAACAATAATTAGTTTAATGATCTTGCCACTTAATTTTGAGACTTCTTTCTCAAGACTGACATTCATTACATCCATGTTTTTTTTTCAGGTATTGGCTTGTGTGATCCTGCGAGTGTGTATTACATCTCCCTCCACACTGTCCACATACAGACACTCCTGTCGACTCCTGTCTACATCCTTGGCATATTTCTAAGCCAAGGTGAAATCTCACCACTTAAAAACACAAAACTGTCCAGAGTCTCCCAGATGATCTGGATCACTTCACTTCCATATCTCCCATTGCTCTCTTTATTAATTGGATCATAAAATTATCTCTGTTGGTCTCTGATTAACTTGCTGGGATAGGAGACAGACTTCTGAAGGATGATCCTGAGTACATTAGGGTCATCCCAACTCTGTATTGAAGGTAAATGATTTTTGTAAGTCGTTTACTGTCTCTGTTTATACATCTGGTAGAGAGCTTGCCCTGGCCCATGTACACAAACACATTGTCATATATTCTGTCATGCTAATAAGAGAAATCATTGCAAACTTATAGCAAGTGATGGCAGTGGTTATGCTGTAAATAAGGTAGAGCATGTCCTTCTGATAAGAGAGCTTGTAAGGAGAGTTAATACTGAACTGTAAGAGTGAGTCATGCTGATATCCGGGGCAGCATTCCATGCTGAGAGAAGAGCAAGTGTGAAGGCTCATAGGCTTAAGTTGTTTGGTGCTTCTGACATTGAGGATGTGTTTTTTGTATGGGTAAGAAAAAGCAAGATCAGTAGTGAGTCACATAGGATCTTGGTAGAAAAGGCCACAGGTCATCCTTTTTGTTTAGTGAAAGTAAAGGAAAATCACCATCATTGCAGAGATAAGGATAGAATTTGTCATGTCTCATGAACCAAAACTAAAGTGCTTGAAATTAATATGAAAAGTCCTTTTTATTAGGTCACCAAGCTCCTTTCCTTGTTTCTCTACCTTTTAATTTTTTTCCTTCAGTAGTTTGGTCTTGGCCTCTCCTTGATTTCTACACAATATTATCATTTTGCTCCTGCCTTTCTTACTCTGCTCCCTTTTAACCTTCCCAGTCATACAGGGATCTGTGAACAAGAAAGGCCTCAGAAGTAAGAGCAGGTCGGAGAAGGGGCGCAGTTGCGATGGCTTTAGAACTCTTGGCGAATATAAAGGAGGAATTGACCTGCCCCATCTGCCTGGACCTCCTGGTAGAACCTGTGAGCCCAAAATGTGGCCACACCTTCTGCCAAGCCTGCATCTCTGCACAGAACACAGAGTTAGAGTACCAAAAAAGGAAGATCATCTGCCCTGTATGCCAAAGGGTTTATTATGCTGAGAAACTGCACCCTAATCGGAGCGTGGCTAACATAGTGGAGAAGCTCAGGCAAGTCAAGTCGAGTACAGAGGAGGAGCAGAAGAAAGATCTCTGTGTGCGCCATGGAGAGAAACTCCTACTTTTCTGTAAGATGGATGGGAAAGTCATCTGCTGGCTCTGTGAGCGGTCTCAGGAGCACCGTGGTCACCACACCTTCCTCATGGAGGAGGTTGCCCAGGAGTACCAGGTAAGAGATCTGGATGAGGAAATAAAGGGCAGAAAATGGTACTAGATGGGAAATCTCCACTTTACATTGGACCTTAATTACCTTGTCACTATAGGCCCGAAACCTGTGATCTCTTTTCTTTCCAAGCTCACCTTTGGAAGACTGGAGGATTCCATCTGTGCATTCCATACAGTTACAAAAGGATCAGCCTAGTGCACAGGCTCTTATCCAAGAGTAGATATTTTTGTACCTTGTGCTAGATGGGTAGAGATTGGATGCCCAAGAAAAACTCTAAATATCCCTTTCAACAGGAAGGGTAATGGGGAACTGGGTAAACTGAAATACAAGCTCTTTCCCTGCTGCAGAATCAGGCTTCTTTTGATAAAGGGATGGTGACTTCTATCACCTGAGTCTCAAAGAAAACATTCACCACCTCAGGTTTTCTTCCAAGTCGCAGATTCTAATTGCTGTTCTCACAGTTTCTATGAATTCTAGTCTCTTCAGAGACCAGCCTGATTTCTTTCCCATTCATCTCTATGCTGGTAGTGAGAAAGCCCATAGCTGACCGTGATCACTACGATTCCTCTTAGGAGAAGCTCCAGTCAGTTCTGGAGAGGCTGAGAGAGGAAGAACAGGAAGCTAAGAAGTTGGAGGCTGACTTCAGAGAAGAGAAAGCTTCCTGGAAGGTAAGAGGAGACGCTTCTGATGGAGTAGATGGAAATGTGGGCAGGACCGTGGATGTCCGTCACAAGGAGCTCCCTTCCTCTTTGTTCTCTGGCAGTTGAAATGTCCAAAGTCATTTGATCCTCTTCCTGATTGGGGTAGGGGCCGAAAAGTGAACATGTCACAAACGAACACACATATTTAGAGGGAGGTATTCACCGAGAGGGACTCTCTTGTGTGGAGAGCTGGTAAATTCTGTATTTTATTCCCATTGTGTTTTTGAGACTGACTACCCTGGGAGAAGACTCCTGAGAGAAGGAGAGGGTGACCAGGAGTGATGCAGGGGGCACAGACTGTCTTGGACAGCTGTGTGAATGCTGGGCCACACCCATGTACCCCATTTTGGCTCAGGGTTGGCCTCAATAATGCAGGCTTGAGGCCATTATTTTAGAATGTAATAAAGGGAAATAATAGGAAGTCAGGTTTCCTCCAAAATTGCTTGCCTGTTCTATGTCACCTCCCTGTGAGAACTTCCCAAATAAAAAGTCCTTTTTCTGGCTGCTAGTCTGTGCCTGATAGCCTGCATACTTTTCTCTTCCATGAAGATTCAAATACAAAATGAAAAACAAAGTGTCCAGGAAGAGTTTAAACAACTGAGAGACATCCTGGACTCTGAGGAGAAGAAGGAGCTGGAGAAGCTGGTGAATGAGGAGGAAGATATTCTCGATGACCTGGCAGAGGCTGAGAATAGGGTGACCCAGTACAGTGGGTCCCTGAGAGAGCTCATCTCAGACCTGGAGAGGCGGCTGAAGGGGTCCACAATGGAGCTGCTGCAAGTAAGACTCAGAAAGAAGCTCTAAGAACTGAGATTGGAGAAGGGTGAAGACTAAGGCTCCTTCTCACCAGTATTCCTGGGCTGCTTCTGGTGGTGACACTCAGGCTCCTGTAGCCTTGCAGTACCCCTTTCCCTGCATCTATTTTGGGGGGTATAACAATAATTGAATGCATGAGTAACAAGGGAGCACCTCATATTTATTCATTTATCAAGTGCAGTGTATAAGTTTGACCGTGGAGAGAAGACACGTGGTGTCCAGTGGTAGTCTGTAGGCCCTGGTCATCTGTGACCTAGTGTGAAGTGTTTATCGGGTACCTCATGAACAAATGAACTACAGATTCCAAGATTTCTCTCACAATAATGAATTGCAATTTTTCTCCCATTTTCTACTTTCTGAAAAAGAAAGGGAAAAATTGGGATTATTTATTCTTTAACAATTCAGTAAAATACACTAGTGAAGCCATTTCTGGGCTTCTCTTTTTGGAAAAGTTTAATATTTTTTTTGTAGTAGGTTTATTTTAACTTGTTTTATAACATGTACATTAATACATTTGTGTGTACCCTCAGCAAAAGCCATATATACTTCTTGAAGTGTACTATGATTATTTACTCAACTTTGATTCTCTAAAGCCTGGCATGATCTCTGACAAATAATAATACATCACTTTATATTTCTATTGAATAAATGAAAGTACCATGAATTGGTGAAACTATCTCATGAGGAACCTAATGCATTTGGGGGAAAAATTCCAGAACTTTTGTTTTCTTCATAAATCTGTTTCATCTCCAGATCTGCAAAGTTCATTCTATACTTCCACAAGGGTCAAAACTGTTTTTACCTTTTAGGAAAATAGACACCCTCACTTGAGTCTTACGGAATGACTGACTGGCCTGGGTCTTAACATTTACTTCTTTGGCTCTCACACTAGGACTCTCTTTATTCCCACCACAGGGGGCAGTGGGGATGTGGGGAAGCTTTGTAAGTGCAGATAGCCTATTGTTTCTTGACTCCTGTTTTCTCTTTCCTCCCTAGGATGTGAATCACATCATAAAAAGGTATGTGTGGGAGACCAGAGATGATCTTTTGTGCTGTGAAAAGAGGTTTAAAGTTATTAGTGTCATCTGGTGGTCAATTAGAATAAAATACCTCACAGGTTAAGAAAATTTGAGTGTAGTTTTATGTGAAATTTCTGTTCACAAGTCATTGTTTCAATGTTCTGGGACTAGAGAGAATTCTATAGAGGCCATTTATTTGGCTTGTGGGAACAAGGACAACATTCTATGAGGGGCATTTATTTGGCTTGTGGGAAGCCGCAGAGTTTGGTGATCAGCAGTAAACGGTATTGTAGTATCAGACCTCTGTGACTTCATACATTTTATTTACCCTGTGTGCTCGTATATAACTCAGGTTCTCTTATTTTATAGGTACTTGACTTATTGTGGGAAGGTCATGTGTTTTTTATCTGCCAAGCAGCCAGTTGGAGACAACTCCTTTATGTTTAAATTCTGCCCAGGGTATAGAAGAGATCAGGTCTTTCTGTACAGTTCTGTTTGTATTTCTCAAAACAGACTTGAATCTCAAGGAATATTTGGCCTTGGTGCAAACACTTGATCCATCTTGATCACACACTTCAGAAGCCAAGTGCAAAGGCAGTGTCCTTGTGTCTAAATTTGCACACCTACCTGGCAGCATCAAGTTCTTTGCAGAACATGAAATTCAGTCTACTACTGTTAGTCTGGTGTTCATAATGTCTTTTTTTCCAAATGTTTGTAATTTTTCCAGAGAACCTGAAATATCAAATGTTATTCTGAGGAACTCCCTACTGGGGAGCAGACTTTGAAATGTCCTCTCCATACAGTGTTCCTACACTTGATATATCTCAAACACCAATGAGCCAGGTTAGGCAACCTCCCTCTCTGATTTCCACACTTTAATTTTTTTTTTTTTTTTTTTAATAATTATTTTTTTATTGAAGGGTAGTTGACGCACAGTATTACATTACATTAGTTTCAAGTGTACAACACAGTGGTAGAACATTTATATACATAATTCTAGGTTCCAGCTATCACCCTACCAGGCTGTTACAATATCTTGACTATATTCCTTATGTTATACCTTACATCCCGGTTACTAATTTATTTTACCATTGGAAGTCTGTCTTTTTTTTTTTTTTTTTTTTTTTTGTGAGGGCATCTCTCATATTTATTGATCAAATGGTTGTTAACGACAATAAAATTCTGTATAGGGGAGTCAATGCTCAATGCACAATCATTATTCCACCCTAAGCCTAATTTTTGTCAGTCTCCAATCTTCTGAGGCATAACAAACAAGTTCTTACATGGAGAACAAATTCTTACATAATGAATAAGTTACATAGTGAACAGTACAAGGGCAGTCATCACAGAAACTTTCGGTTTTGCTCATGCATTATGAACTATAAACAGTCAGTTCAAATATGAATACTCATTTGGTTTTTATACTTGATTTATATGTGGATACCACATTTCTCTCTTTATTATTATTATTTTTAATAAAATGCTGAAGTGGTAGGTAGATACAAGATAAAGGTAGAAAACATAGTTTAGTGTTGTAAGAGAGCACATGTAGATGATCAGGTGTGTGCCTGTAGACTATGTGTTAATCCAAGCTAGACCAGGGCAATAAAACATCCACGTATGCAGAAGATTTCTCTCAGAACAGGGGGGGTGAGGTTCTAAGCCTCACCTCTGTTGATCCCCAATTTCTCACCTGATGGCCCCCCTGCGACTGTGCCTGTCTTAGGTTGTTCCTCCCTTGAGGAATCTTACCCGTCTCTGGCTAACCAGTCATCTTCCGGGGCCATACAGGGAAATGTGAAGTTGGTAAGTGAGAGAGAAGCCTTATTGTTTGAAAAGGTTAGCTTTTTACATCTTTGCATATTTATGCCCTGTCCACACTTTAATTTTTTATAAAGGTACTAAAGTTTTGATTTGTTGAACCCATCATTTCATATTTTTTCTAGGAGGTAGAGAGGGAGAGGTTAATGATTTCATTTTGGAAGGAAGAAACTTTGCTTTGGAGAGGTCAGGACCTTCCAGGATCACACAGAGGGTAATTGGGAAGGTGGACATGAGCTCATTTCTTCTGGCTCCAAGGTTAGGAGTCTACTGTCTCCTTTCTCAAGGTCTCTGGGGAGAATGGTTCAAGTGCATCAGTAGGGTGAAAAGATACGTCAGTGGTTGGAGAGACAAAAGGTCAGAAGTGTGGGGGTCAATTTTGTCATCTCCAGGAGTGAAACCTTGACTCTGAAGAAGCCAAAAGCCATTCCCAAGAAACAAGGGAGAGTGTTCCAAATGCCTGATATGAGAAGGATACTGCAAATGTTTGATGGTAAGGAGCGCTAGCAAGTGTGTGGCTGTGAGTTTCTTCTGATGACAGGGGCTAAATGGGGAAGAGGGTGTGGACAGAGGAAGCACAGGAGGATAGATACTGTGAGGCTGGGTGATAAGCTCTTATTCAATGGGGGGCGGCCAGGGGTCTGATTAGCCCCTCATTCACCAGTTCACTACCTCACCATAGTCCCCAGTCCTCCTCCTCATCTAGAGAGGAAACAGATTTCAGGGCTAACTCCTTTGCTTATCTTGAATATTATGCATTTTTATCATTTCAGAGCTGTTAAATGGGCAGAGGTAAGAAGTCACAGTTACCACCAAGCCATCATCTTCCAGAACTGTTCGTTTTCTAGAAATGTTGTAAGACTTGTGTTTCCCCTTCCAACACATACTCATAGTACGTTTCTGTGATTTGTATACCTCTTCTCAACAACGGAGCAAAGTTCTTGCCAGAACCCACTCAAGTTATCCTCAAGATGCCTCTCACAATGTCACAAATAAAGCTACATCATATCCCTCACCCAACTCTATAATTTTTCTGCAGTTCATGTGACTCTGAATGGCCCCAACAATAAATCATATGTTGCAGTTTCTTCGAATTGGAGATAAGTGAGAGATGTGTGCAGTTGGAAACCAAATGTATATCTGAATGGTGTTTAGGATCATTATGGTGTCCTAGGCCCCCCAGTTATCAGATCAGGGAAACATTGGGGTATAGATGTGTCGAAAAGCATACCTGGATCCTGGGAGGGGCGGGGCTATAATGGAAAATAATCTGAATCCAGTATGAAATTTCTTGTTAGATGAGGTGAAAATCAACATGTTCAAGTATCCACCTAAATATGGCTGCCGGCTGTAGGGTTACACAATCAACTTGAATATAATGCCTTGGAGGAGTCCTCTAATCCCTTGATCTTAACCATCTCCCTCACTGTGCCCCCCACCGTGTTGGGGTTTTCCAGGACTATAAGGCTGCCACTGTCTCATTTTTCAGTGCCACCAACCATGAGTTTCTCATCTATAAATTCTCTTTATGTTCTTTTTCTCAGACAAATTTTCCACATTTCAGTCCTATGAAATACAGTATCTCCATGACTGATTGCCAAGCTCTTGAACCTTCTCACACTCTCACTCACTTGTCTGCAGTTCGTCTTGCTTCGGGTGCATCTAATGCACTGAGCTTATCTGCACCATTCTGGCCATATTTTTGTTGCTGCCTCCCTTTTTTCCATTTAAATATCCTTTATTCATCAGTAAGATGTACCATTTGCCTCATGTCATATATTCCCCAATATCATGTTTGCATTAGGAGAGAATCTTAATTCATTTTCCATGCTGCCAAGAAAAAATTGACTAATGTCTCGTAAAGGAAGACCAATATTGAGATAATACCTCTGCCACATGTTTACAATCTCATTTCCTCCGCCAATGCCTGAGAAGATGAAGGTAAGCTTTTTAATAACTTTTATGTACTATCAAAGACCTTGTATAGGAATCATTTACTAAAGAATGAGTTCTTAGCACTGTGTCAGTTTACCCATGATGCCTCTTACTCATCAAGGAGTTAAGGAGAAAGTATCACAAAATGTACTAAGAGTGGAAGTTTGTGTCCAGAGTGTCTTGTGTTCAAGTCCAGTCTCCATATACTAGTATATAACCTTGAACAACATACTTAAGTGCTGTGTTTTTCTTAAAATCATCTTGGTACTGAAAACTGCACTATACTTAGGATCATTGCAAGAAGGTTAATGTCATTAAGTGTAAAACGTCTAAGTGTCTCAGCTTAATAATAAATGTTTACGGTACTAATTATAGAAAAATAAGGCTGTGTCAGTGTCTCATGAAACAGGTTTGTGCTTTCAAGAGCACTAGAGCTACTTTTACTGAAGTCTCATTTGTCAGATACCAGGTGCTGCTTTGTTACTATCAAGGCTACTCCAGCTTTGCCAGTAATAGATGAAGAGTGTGTATGTATGTCTTATCACAGAATATTTTAATTCTGGTGTTGCTACATACTGGTCCTTACCAAGTCAACTAAATTATTTGGGATTCAGTTTGGTTTCTCATTTGTAAAAGAAAAAATTATATATATATATATGTGTGTGTATATATATATATATATGTGTGTGTAATTTGCCTGATGTGGTATTCTTAAAAATTAAGCAACAGACTGCTTTCAAATCTTCTGTCATTTCTAAGATACAGGCAGGCAGTGGTCCAGTATGTTGTCTGTTCATTTCTTGGCTCCCTCACCCTGTGACTGAGATAAGTGATAAGAATACCCCCTTGCTTTGCTTTAAGAAGTAAATAACTGATTAAAGAATTAGAATTTTCTTTAAAATTTAACTAATAATAAAATAAATTTCTGTATATAGGCCTAATCTTGTTTTATGTTTTTGTTTTTTCATTTTCTGCAGTGTTTCTGTTTCATTGAAACTGAATTTGTTTGGAATCTGTTGGCCCAGCCTTAAAAAGTTAATCATTCAGTGCTACAGTAAAAGTCAGATGTGCACTGTGACATTTCTGGGTCATGGCATAAGAATGTGTTTTGCTTTCACTGGCCAGTCTTACCTTTGCAGGGAGGTGAAAGCTCCCAGGAACTAAAAGAAAGACCTGTCCTTTTCCCTCAGTGAGATAGAAGGGTTATTACTTCTTCAGTGAATTACTTCTTACTAATTCAGGGTTTGCAGGGATCCCGTGTCTTTTAGAATTTTTATTACCAACTCTTCCTCCACCGAGTTCAGAACTAGAAAAAGAAAGTGGGCTACTGGTCCGGCAGTAAGTCTCTTCCTGGCTAGTCCCTAGGAATTCCTAAGTCCCTGCCCTTTGGATGACCTTTGATGACACAGGGATTCCAAGGTGAATATCTGTAGTGTCTGTGTCGGCCTCCTCCCTGTCTCCGACCCACAGAGAAAGGAGGCGACGCGATCAGATATCAAAGACTTGAATAGGCCAGCCGGCAGACTCAAGGCATACCAGCTCAAGAGTGGTGCTGGAAAGGCACCTCTCATATTTATTGATCTGGTATCACATTCTTGAGTGGGTTAACAAGTTTCTAGACACAATGATTAACATGCTTTACTCCAGGAATGTAATTGCCTCCAGGTCGCTGGGGCAAGTCGTCCCTGGTGCCAGACAATGAGGGGGTAAGGATAACAAGAAACAGATCTCGGTTTAGATTTAGTGAGCTGCGCATGCACCACAGATTCCAAGGAAGGCAATCAATTCCCATAGAAATAGAATGATCTATGGATGGCAACCTACATTTCCCCCGTTTTTAAATCAAAAAGGAAGAGAAGTCCATTATTTCACCGCAGCTTGGTAAAGAAAGGGGCGACAAGAAATGCCTCATTAGGGTGAGTGAGGTGCTAAGCCACGCCTCAGTTGACCCCCTCATCTCTCGACCTGTTGGCCCCTGCGACTGTGCCTGTCTTAGGTTGTTCCTCCCATGAGGAATCTTACCCATCTCTGGCTAGCCAGCCATTTCTTGGGGCCGTGCAGGGAGTTAAATACGATACAGCAAAGAGGCATACAAAAGATTTATGCAAACACTTCGTCATCTCCTTAATTGCTGTGGAATTTTAAAATATACAGTGATCTGTCACACGGTCTCTCAAGAAAATAACATGCAATTATTTTTTTGCCATGACTTGAAATATAGCATATGCATGAATTGGCTTTATTAAGTCAGCAATCAGATGGCGCACCTATGCTACCAAAACAGGAAGGCAAATGCATAAAAGAAGTCGGCCTACAAGTATTGGCCATAGCCAGTGAAACCAAGAGAACCAATCAGGTAATCTAGGTAATTGTGAAAACTTATCAATAATATGGTGAATATCAGCCAACTGGTTTTGAATTGTTTGTGAAAAATCAGATATATTGAAACAACACATTCCAGGAAATTGTTCACAGCCCAAATGTTCTTTCAGCAACAAATAGTCTATGGTAGCATGATTCTGAAGCACTGCCACTTGAACTTCTCCAAGTTCCTTATTAAGTTCTGACAGTATGGAAGCAGTCAGATTTGTAGTCTTGCTGTAAGCACATGCTAGCTTAGATATTTCCTTCTGCATTCTTACAATGAGTCCTGGTACAGGCAATACAAACACAGCTGTGGCTGCAACGGCAATGGGGTCTAACAATTTCAAGTTGTCATTACAATCTGGAGGCAGGACTCGGGTCACTCTTCAGTGTTTAAATCCAGGATGATCTATAAGGGCTGGGAGAATACGTCCTATACCACAAACACCATGATAATGTGAGGAAAAGGCTTGACAGGTTTTGTTATCACACAAAAACACCCAGCCATTTGGGAGTCTATATCCATCTGGCCATTTTACATGAATAGTAGAATTACAGTAAGAAGGTATATTAGCACAATTGATACGTATGCAACTAGAAACTATAGTGGTGCTAACTGGTAAATTCAATTGAATTTCTTGAGCAAGAATCTTGGGGGTTAAAGTAATATTTATTCCAGAAATATTAGTAAGCACTGAAAAAGGGAGTCCAAATCAAAACCGCTTATCAAATTCTTTAAGATTCCACTAATAGAGGAATCACCTGCTATACAAAAAGATGTCTTGTTAAGCCTTTGATTAGCCAATTGCAACCACATATTGGGTGAAGAATACTTTTTCTCTGGGGTTATGAAATATCCAAATAAACATATCTACTTTTATATATTTGATCAGGGCTTCTGGAATTTTTCAGAATAATTGCCAATATCATTCTGGGTTAAAACTTCTATAAATATCATACTGGGTATTGTCTCTTTTAGACTGATCAGTAGCATTATCCCAACCAAGTTTTCCTCCATCTTTCTGTCTATATATTTCATTACTATCCTTTTTCCAAATCACCAGGCCTACAGGAGTTGAACAAGTGGAGATACAATGAAGTACTACTCCCCAGCCGAAGTAGGAGGACTGCTAATACTAGCAGTAATAGTACAGGCCTGGGTTATGTGTATGTGTATAGAGATTAGAATCAAAGACTTCATTATCATGTAGGGATCCTCCAGTGACAGAACAGGTTGAGGGACATCGCCTAGGACAGCGGTCTCAGATGGCGATGTTGCTGGGAGTTCCTCTTTATAGCATATCTTGATCTGCTTTCTAGGCAGCCAGTTCAGGCGTTGGTCATCTGTAAACACAGACACAAACAAACCCTTTGCCCCACACCTTAATATGACCTTTATACCATTATGAAGAACCTATTGGAGACCACCATACAGGAACTGCTGTTGTTTTAGAAAAAGAAATATTGTCAGAAAAATGCACTTCCATAGCTGATTGTCTGTCACCCTTTAAAAGACCAAAATTAAGGATATGTAAAGCATGTATTAATCGTTAGTTTGCAGTTAATTTTATCATATTGGGCAGTAATACCCCTTTTTATTTTAATAAATAATGCTTAAGAGTAAGATGGCGATGTTTAATTAGAGCTTGGCCTGTAGAATTGTATGAAATACCTGTTTTATGAGTGATTTTATATAGCTGAAAAAAATTTTTTAGAGTAGAGGAGAGGTAAACTGGAGCATTGTCAGTCAGCTTAAGAGAAAAAGCTTAAAACATTTTGTCAGCAACATTTGAAACAAAAAGCCACAAAATCGTCTTCTTTAGTTTACTTAATCCTAGGTAACTAATACTTGTTTTGCTGAAATCTAGTTCTTTACTAGTTTAGGAGTAATAAAACAGTGACTTTAAATGACAAAAGACTTACAAATGACAATGGTTAAAGACTTGATGAGAGCTTACATAAGATAGCTGACATAAGAAAATTTGGATATTTCTGTAACACAAAACATTTAGTAACAAAGTTTAGCATCTTTCCTTTTGACAGTGCTTTCTAGGTAAATATATATCAGATAAATAAGCCAAATTAGCCAAATATTTTTCCCAATGAGGAGAAAAGTTCTTCTGACATATTCTAGGGGCCCTCTGGAAAATATCAGTTAACTAGAGGTAAAAGCACCTTTTTGAATTTGATTTTGGAAAGTTGTCAAAAGAAAGTTTCTTTGGCATTTGCTTAAATAAAATTACAGGTTGCCATGAAGCAATACTTATCTATTTAACTAGAATGAGAACAAAATACTTCAAAGGCAGATACAGAAGTTTACACAGTTGTTAGCAAAGTTTAACTTTTAGTCCTTTGATATTAGAATCTCATTTTCTTAAATACTCAGACAAATCACTGAGACTTTAAGCATAAGAAACTATTTTGATAAAACAACTAGAAAGCCTTTTGCAATCTTTCAACATTAAGAGCAGACTAACAGTTTAAGAACACTGTCTTTTTAACTGAAAACAAAATTCTAATTTTGCTGTGTACTTGATATCAAGACTCACTTGTTTTAATTTTACATTTAATGACTATATCAATTTTTCCACAAGCTTTCTAGAACTTTCTTTTTACATTCAGTGTTCTCCTCCTTTAAATAAATAGCTGTACTTTAGAACAATTACCTTCTTCTACCCTCAACAAAATGAATTTCCATTCTTTATACTTTCTCTTATTAAAACACACATCTTTAGCATACAGAAATATTTTCCTTATTATATTAAGTAGTTTTCATTAGAACTTAAAACCATTTGATACTTTAACTTTCAGTGAACACTGAAAAATAGGCCACTGTAAACTGTTACACTAGCATTCTTCGATTGATACATCTATGAATGTATATTATCATTTTTGGAAATGTGCTTTACAGCACAATTTCTCATTAGGCACAAATATGTCCATATAACTTAGCAAACTTTAAGAATTTTGGTTACCACAAAAATTCTCAGGCTGTTTGCATATATATATATGTGTATATATATAGTTATACATTAATACAGTATTAAGATGTTTATTTGCTACATTTGTTTACTTATTTTTAGCAACTATGCTAGATTACTTACAAAATTTTTACCAAACATTAGACAAAGTCAAGCTTTTCTTTAAGCATCTTCTTGAAATGTTTAACAGGTAACATCAACTTAAATGACTTTAAGTAAACTTTGGCAGCTGATAACTATAAGGACATGTCTGTTTCAGTTAAACTTAAATTAGCTTTAATGCTTAATATTTTTTATTAGATTTTCTGGAAGTTTTAGAATGCTCAATTTTCACAAGTGCTTGTTTTTAAATCAGTTTTTATTAATGCCATCTGGAGGTAGGAAAATATTTTTCATTTACACACTTAGACACACAAACATACAAATTGAGACGTAATGACTACAGTTAGCAACACTTTTCATATAAAAACATACACAGACAGACAAACTGATATAAAGATTTGAGTTAATGATATTTAATTGCTTTCTTTCTTTTTAGCTTACTTGATTAAAAGTACTTCAGTTTTCAAAAATACACTCTAAGGGCGAGCAGTTTACATAGCTGGGTTAAGGTTTAGATGGCCCCAGACTAACAGGGCCGATGAAGGCTCTGAACTAATAGGGACTGTGTGTGTCCAGGGGGCTGGAAATGAAATGCAAGTACAATTCTAGCTCCAGTCATTTAAAGCCAGGCTGTATTGTAGAAGATAAATTTCTTCTATCTCAGGGAGTCTAGTTTAAGACTTCTCAATTTTCAAAGATAATGATGAACTTAATAAGTAGAATAGATTTTCACTAAAAGAATTTAGAAAACTAGTTCCATATTGTAGTAGTTCACGGGACTTTTGACTATTTTCCTTCTTTGTGGCAAAATATATTTAGCTGCATAACATTATATTGCATACTTCTTTCAGGGGCCAAGTTTGTGTGCAGAAGATAAGACACTTCTTTTTTAGAATTTAGGGATTGAATTGCTCTCAGATGGTTTTCTTAGTTTTTTCTGCACAAACTCTAGTCATTCTTTGAGAGGCCCCTGCCTGTCTGATAAGTGCAGCTGAGACAGGGACCATAGATGTAGTCAAGAGTAGAGTGAGGGCCTCCGGAGGGGGCAGGGTGGGATATCTGCAGTCAGAGCAATGTAACTACATGCAAGGAAACCCCCCTGCTAAAACTCTGTTAAACATTGAGCTCTAGATCATTCTTCAGTGAAATCAGTTAATGTTCCCCAGATAAAGAGTAGCATGTTTTATTATGCTAATCACTTGTAACCATGTGTAAGATTCACTTTAGCATGCTAAAAGGCCCAGGCCTATGTGCTGTCTTTCCTCCTTCAGATCTGATGAAGTAATTCTGCAAACTGAGCAACTAACTTAGCATGCAGACCCAGCTGTAGACGACATAGTAAAAGGTAGGAAGAATTCCATCTTGAAGGTAAGATTGCATTTTAACACCCAGGAAATTCGAGAGGCAAGATTCTTTGGCAAGTAGACAATACCTCGGCCCACCTTGGGGGATGAGCAGGCAGTCTTTTGATATGCTCCCAGACCAAGGCGCCGGTGTCCCAGAGAGAAATCAAGGCAGGAAATTCCTTAGTTAATCTTTAATATTCAAGGACCACTTAAGTCCCCACCCCTAAGTATTTTCATGTTCTCGAAAAATCCTCAACTGCCTATAAAACCCCCTAGACAACGCGCCATTATGGACTCTCTTATCCCCTCCTGGTGTGAGCCGGGAGCTCTGTCCTTTCACTTTATCTCTAAATAAAAGCCTGTACCTTGCTCTCCTACCTTGACTGCTTGTGAAGCTCATTCTTTGGCTCTGCAAACAAGAACCGCAGCAACACAGGGACTGTGTGACTTTTTGCTGCTAGATTCTTGATCTGAGTCACAGGCTTGTTTGGCTTCCCTGGGGCTGCAGACAAGGAAAAGTGTAGCTCCAGGATGACTGCCTCTAAAGAAAGGAGTCAATAGAATAGGGCTATTTACATGTTGGTCTGAGGGTTCAGCTTGATTACTTTACAGGCTCTATATTACACAGGAGAAAGTAGCACAGGCCTAAGAGGACTGCTTTGAAGGGGGAGCAGGGTAAATTAACAAGAGTAAAGGTTTGTGTAAGGCAATTTTTGATAATTGAGCCTTTCGAGTGTGTTGTTCTACCTACTTGAGTCCTTCTTCAGCTTTTAAGGTTAAGTCTCTAGGACTATTAAGATCTGAGGGTCTTCTCAAAGTATAGAAGAGACGTTGCAATTTATAAGTAGGAATACTTAGTAAAAGCTGGATTCAATTATCTCTTAATAATTTTTGAAAATCATGTAAAGTTTTAAGATGATCTCTCCTTATCTGAATTTCCTGAGGGATTATTGAATTTTGTTGAATTTGATTCTCCAAGTAATTCATTGGGTATTATATTTGTATTTTATCAGGAGCTATTTATAAGTCCCATTGTTTTAATTCAACTTCAATCTCATTGAGAATAGTAGTAAGAGATAGATGTTTATGTAGTTATGCGAATATCATCCATATTATGAATGACGTAAGCTGAGGGCCATTTCTCTTGTATAGGCTGAAGGGCTCTGTGCACATAATTTGGCAAATTGTGGGGTTCTTTAGCATTCCTTGAGGAAGCACTTTCTATTGAAATCTTTCTGAAGGGGCCCTGTAAGTTTAAAGAAGGGACAGTAAAAGCAAATTTTCCCCTATGTGTTATGGCCAAAGTGTGAGAAACACACTCACTGGTCCAAATTCAGTAAGTGGACATGGAGACAAAGAGAACAGCGGAGCAAGGCTTTAATGACGGTCTTTCAAGATCAGGTGTCTGGTGGGCAGGCACACGTGAGGAGTTTGGCGCCAGTAATTTATTTCCTAGTGCGCGAGTCCCTCCCCTGGTTCCTCATTGGCTGGGTACTACAGGGTTCAGTCTTCCCCGGACGTTGCCTAAGCCCGTTATATCTTTCCTTTACATTTGTCTTATTCTTATTGGTAGGTTAAAAAAACTCAACAGGTATAGCCAGGCCCTTATCAATTCCCCCACCCCCACTCTCAGCCCAGCAGCTTCCACCATGTGGCCCTTTGTTAATACCTTACTGTTAAAATGTTTAAACATCCTAGTGGGAATAAATCACATTTAGGTTTTATACTCTTTCCTAACAGTTCCCCCCTCTTTTTAATAATTTCTGATTTTATTCCCAGTGATGTATTTTAATTTACGCTTGCTCCTTTCTCAAATTTCTGTAATAGCTTTTTACTCTTCCTCGTAGTTCAAATTTTCTCCTAAGATTATTTTGGGTGTAGGTCATAGGTATTTTGCTTGTTTATGGCTGCCTTTATAAGCTTGAGTCAAGCCTCTCACACAAGGGATGATACAGCATCCTACAGCAGTTAGAAGTCTTGCAACTATAACAAGGGATGTTAAAACAGAGGTAACTACACCTTTCTATTTTCCAAACCATCTTTCCAACCAGTCTATAAAAAAGTCACTGGTGCCAGTTTTCAGCTAATTCATTAGCTGAAGTGGTGCCTTGTAATGATCTACAACTTCTATGAAAAGTTTTTTCATTGGGTGTGGAGAGAAATGCCAGGGTAAATGGAATGGCCAATTGGACTAAAGCACAAGTCCTAGTCCAGGTGGGTGGCAACAAGTAGCGCAAGCTTCCCTTTCCCCAGTACCACCAAACATACACTCAGGGGATGTGTAATTTCGAGAAGTTGCCCTCTTTAGAGACATTTAGGACATGGATACAAGTCAGTATGTTCCCCACAGGAGTTGTGAAACCTTCCCCTTGCCTAGAGAGGCTTGAGGAGTGATTCATCTTCTCTATGGAAAAAGAGGGGATTGCCCTCGGGTCTGACTTCTTTAGGGCATGAAAGAGTAAAGACAAGCCCTTGCAAGTCTCATTTCCCGTCCTTGTCCTGGTACAGGGCCAACATGCAGTTCATCCCAGTGGGGTCTGTGTCCCAGCGGAGAGGGAACAGGACCACTTGCGCCTGTGGCTGTCCAGCAGCACATAGGTAACAATCGCTTTTATTCAAAGCGAGTACTGAAAATTTAACCCATTCTAGCCAGGCATTGGTGCATCCATAACCTGTCTGTTTCAGATATTTTATCTCTGTTACAGTAACTAGTCTAGGGTCATTATGGGGAAGCTCTGGCTTGTTATTTCTCTCAGGATTGGGGGTGGTCACTATGGGTGAAGTCTTGCCTTTGATTAAATTAAGACCAAACCTTCCCATGGGATCTACTCCAATGACATCTGCACTGAGTCCGTAAACATGAAGGGCAATTACAGGCTCTGAGTCTAAGTCTTGAGGTTTATGTATACTTAATAAAAGGGGGTTATACTATCTGTCCTGGCAATTGTCAGGAGGAATTCCTTTAGCTAAGTGGAGCTTTCTTTTTAAAGATTTTTCTGCTGTATGGGGGCCGTCCACCCTTGAAACTGGGTAGTCCACCAAACACTGTTCCACCTTGGACATGGGGGCCTACTTGCCTTTTTATTCTATTAAGATTTGTCCATTCAGAACAGAGATACTTATTATCTCCAGAAAGCTGTTTTTGGTCATTTAGGTCACCACAAGAGAGAACCTGACAAGCATCAAACCTAATGGTTTGGGGGCTTGATGTTTTAGTAATATTGATTACCAGTTTGACAGCATAACCAGGAATTCCTTCCCATCTTAGGGCTCTCTGTGATTTGCCTGTGAAATACAGAGTTAGGATAAAAGTCAACATTTTAGGTTCTTTTTAGTTTCAGCCTTAAGGGTTGGTTAGCCACCTGGGACACCTGCCAATTCTGTTTCGTCCCCAGATCCCCCAGTCAGTTTCTTTACTCTGATGTAATGAGTCCAACCCTTTTCAGCCATCCTCACTGCAGTCGCCGTGATCAGGAGCACTTGGTAGGGGCCTTCCCAGCTGGCTGGAGTCCATCTTCTTTTCAGGATTTTATTAACACCAGGTCTCTAGGCTGGAAGCAGTGAGCGAAGAACTCAAGTGGGGGAGTCTGGGTCAGGAGTCCTTTCAGCTTGAGAGAAGATAAGTTAGAAGACATGGCCAGCACATATTCTCTTAAAAATTGATCTTTTGTTTCTATAGTGGGCAAGTCTGTTGCCCTTCCCAGATATGGTAGCTCATATAATAATCATTATTCCCTGTAGTACTTTTGAAGTAAAATGACTCCCGTTATCTGAATCAACATTTTCTATTAATTCAAACTTAGGAATAACTTGCTCTAAAAGTACCTATATCACTGATCCTGCCATTGCAGTTGTTAATGGGTGGGCCTCCGCCCATCCAGTGAGATGGTCAACAATCACTACTAAATATTTAAGCTTTCCCACTTTCGGCATCTCAGTAAAGTCAATCTGAATACTTTGGAATGGTCTTATTCCTGGGAGTCTCTCTCCAGATACTGGCTTTCTCATACACTTCTTACTAATTCTTTGGCATATTATGCAGCTCCTACAAACTTGTTTAGCAATGGTGTAAATGCTAATACATCCAGAAACCTTTAGCAAAGCATCACCTGAGGACCCCAATGACTCCCTCTATGTAACATGTTCATCAGCTCTCTCATAATAGGCTGGCGGATCATCTCTCCCATCTGGTAAAGTCCCTTTCTCATCTCGAGATGCCCTCACCTCCTGTAGCTTCTTAATCTCCTTCTTGGAAAACTTTGGGATCAGTGAGATTTTAGGGATATTTGGGGTGAGGTTCAAAAATCTAATTTCATCCTCAGATGCAGCCTCTTTAGCAGCTACATCAACAATTCTATTACCCGTAGCTTCATAAGAACTTCCTTTCTGGTGACTGTTTACATGCGTTATTGAAATCTCAGCTGGAAGTACAAGATTTTCTAGAACCTCTTTAATTTCCCATGAATCATTCTTGTCCTTTACTATTTATAAGACCTCTTTCTCTTCAAATTTTTCCAAAGGTATGGACTACTCTGAAGGCATGTTTGTATAAATGGTGCCTTCCTTATCTGAAAGTAGTTTTAAGGCCTTATCAAGAGCAAACAATTTACAGGTCTGAGCTGACCAATGATTGGGTAATCTCCCCTTTTTGCAGATGGATAACTGGTCTCTATCAATGATGGCATAGCCATTATGTCCTTTGCCCTCTATCATCTGGGAGGACCCATCTATAAACAGTTTCACACCCCCGCCTAGAGGAGTTTTCCTTAAATCAGGCCTGACCCCAGTCTGATACTCTATGAGGTCCATGCAACTATGGCTCAGTTCTGATTGACTTTCAGCCTCCCCTGCCCATAGGAAGCTGGTCGGATTGAGACAGGTGTCTGTGGTTAAGATCAGGTCATCTTTTTCAAGTAAACTTGCTTCATATTTAAAAATTTGAGAAACTATTAGCCAGTGCCCAGCCCACTGATTAAGTAAGCATGACCCGAGCCTGGTGAGGAGTACTGACTGTGAGGGTTCCTCCAAGTTAATTTCCTGCTCTCTTCTACCAGTAAGGTCATGGCTGCAATGGCCTGAATGCATTCAGTCCATCCTCAAGAGACAGGGTCCAATAGTTTAGACATAAAGGCTACTGGTTGTTTCTTTTCTCCCCAGGCTTGGGTCAAAACCCCTACAGGGAACCTTGTTCAATAGTAATAAACCAGTGAAATGGCTTCTCTAAAGATGGGAGTGCCAGGACTGGGGCGGTGACTGAGGATTGCTTTCATTTCCTCTAGAATTTGCAGTTCCCCTGGGGTCCATTGGAGAGGGTTTGCCTCTCCCTCTAACAATTTGAAATACAAGCTTCTAGCCTCTCTTCTAACACTTTTTGAGCTTCTCTCAGTAATTCTTCTCTAGGTTTTTCATTCCATACATCTAAATTTTGTAATTTCTTAGATATATCTGGCCAATTTTTGGTTACAAAATTGATTTTTAAAAGATCCTGTCCTACCTGAGCTTCTGCGTTAAGTCCTGAATATTTTCACATCTGGTCCCTGAGTCTCTATGAAAATGCAGTTGGGGTCCCTTCCTTTTCCCATTGGACTTCAATCACCTTAGAAACATTTTGAGATCTTGGGGCCAATTCCCTAATTCCCTCTATAATTAGCCCTCAAAGATCCTGCATTTTAATTCTGTCCCCTAGATTATTATCCCATCTAGGATCTACATTTGGGAACTTTTGTTCCACTGACTGGACACCCTGGCCTGGTAGGTGTTTTTGTTCCCAAATGGACACAGCAGCTCTCCTGATCACCCCCCCTCACCACCAGGGAATAGGATATTCATGATGGACATCAGTTCAACCTAAGTATATATATTAGGTCCCAGGAATTGATCTAGTGGGTCCGCTAGGCCAAGGGGATCTTCTAGCAATGCTTAAAACTTCTCACCTCAGTACCCGTGAGGGGAGCATTAACAAATTTCCCCTTGTCCTAGTGGGACCTCTCTCAATGGAACCGTCTTGGGATTCCTGGTGGATTCCCCAGAAGGCAAGGGGAAACTCTAAGTTCTTCTTACATTGTTAAGTCTGGGGAGAGGAAATCCTGGGGCAAACTACCTCTAAAAACTGAAATTGAAGGGAGAAATAAAGTTTAAAATCTACTTACTACTCACAAGCTGCAGTCTGGGGCTGTTTCTCTCTTTCACGCTCCAGCATCAGCCAAAAACCGGCCCTTCCCCTCCCCTCTCAGGTACAGGTAAGCCCCCTCCGTTGTCCAGGTAATCACCCATTGATATGGAGATGAATTTCTCTCCACCCCTGAGGAAAGATGCAAATGAACTAAAGCCATACTTCTTTCCACCTCTGAATGCCTGTTGATATATGAGTGGAGTGGAAAGAGAAAAAGGCCAAGAAAGTCCACTAAAAAGACCCAGAGTTAATTAATTAAAGCTCAAAAAGACAGGAGCAACTTGGCCTGGAATGTTTGAATATTCCTCAGATAAAAGAGAAGGGTACCCCAGCACAGGCTGCCTTTATTATGTTAATCATACAGGCCCAGCCTCTTCTTCTTTTTTTTCTTTCTGACCCCAAATAGTCTGCAACCCAGGAAATCAATTTAGCATGCAGCCACAGCCATAAACAACATAGCAAAAGGCAGGAAGGATTTCATCCCAAAGATTACATTTTAATACCCAGGAGGTCAAGAAGCAAGATTCTCAATTTACTCATTAGCAAACAGACAATAACTCTGCCCACCCCCTTGGAAGAAGGGCAGCCAGTCCTGATATGCTCCCAAACCAGGAAGCTGCCATCCTGGGAGGGGACTAAAAGCAGTAAATTTCTTGTGTTAAGCTAATTTTGCAGAATTACCCAGAGGACTGATAAGAAATACAATGTCTCATCAAAGATATTTGAGACCACCTAACAAGTCTACACCCCAGGTGCCGGCCACACTCCTAAAGAATCCTTAAAAAGAGGACCCCAACCCCTGGGGCGCTCCTCTCTCTGAGGCCACCAGCACCCTCAAAGTGTGCAACCTTTTAATGTAAAACTCTCTCTCCAACCTCCCATGGTGCCCCTCCCTCCTGAGGCCGCTTCACTTCTCTCTTCCCCAGTAACTCCAAACAAAACTTTCACTCCACCGTGTCCCCGCCTCTCAACTCTCCGCTGCGGCTACAGCAGGTAAAGGGACTGAGGAAAACACACAATGCTCTCCCAATACCAGGGCTTGTCCTGGGCAGTCTCTTGTAGTTCCTCCTCTCTAGCTTTCCCTTCCCTGGTGTTGAGGGGAAATAGGGGAAGCGCCCTTGGTAACCAACAGATTCCTCAGGTGAACTGGAGGCTTTATTACCATCAAAAAACAACTCAAACCTGGCAAAGCCAGTTTTCATCTGATCTAACTTTAATCCAGACAAAACAGCAAAATTTGATCATCTTCTGTTTGTCCTTAGCCCAGTACCGTCCCCCCAGTACCGTAACCTTCACCCCAGCAGGCTATCTGGGGGTAATTCCAAGGGAGCGCAAGTGGTTCCCTTTCCCTGCTTCCCTAGACCTAGAATTTGTATTTCCCATCCTTCAAGAGGTCCCTGTGTCTGAGTTCCCTGTGTACTCTCCCCCCATAATGGAAGTTTCTTGCACACACCCTGAGATTACACATCTCAGCCACACACTCGACCTCTGAAAAATTCCCAACCACCAAGGCAATACTTATAGCCCAATTTTTCTACCTTGGCTCGTGCACGAGGTTGCCTGGTTGCCATGGTGCCTGCGTTTTCTCCCTTGTGTCGGTCATGCTGTCTCCGCACAACAGTCTGGGGTCTCCCCTCGGCTTCCGTGCAAAGGTGAGATGCCCAGACACAGCGGGCCACCCAAAGCCGGGCGGGATGTGTCTTCCCACTCCGCTTGGGCCCCCACCTCGCACAGGCAAGAGAATCCCGGATAATCCCCCAAATTGTGAGAGACACACTCACTGGTCCAAATTCAATAAGTGGACACGGAGTCAGAGAACAACGGAGCAAGGCTTTAATAACGGTCTTGCAAGATCAGGCGTCTGGTGGGCAGGCACACCTGGGGAGTTTGGCGCCAATAATTTATCTCCTAGTGTGCGAGTCCCTCCCCTGGTTCCTCATTGGCTGAGTACTACAGGGTTCACAGTCTTCCCCGGACGTCACCTAAGCCCGTTATATCTTTCTTTTACATTTGTCTTATTCTTATTGGTAGGTTAAAAAAACTCAAACAGCTATAGCCAGGCCCTTATCAATTCCCGCACCCCCACTCTCAGCCGGAGCAGCTTCCACCGCGTGGCCCTTTGTTAATACCTTACTGTTAAAATGTTTAAACATCCTAGTGGGAATAAATCACATTTAGGTTTTATACTCTTTCCTAACAAAAGGAATTGTAAAGAAGCAATCTTTAAGGTCAATGATAGCCATATTCCAGTCTTTTGGAATCATAGCTGGTAAAGGGAGGCCTTGTTGTAAAGGTCCCATAGGTTTAAGAACTCCATTAATTTGCCCTAAGTCATGTAAGAGTCTCTAATTTCTTGACTTTTTTATAACAAATACAGGGGAATTCCACAGGCTAATGGAAAATTCTAATCTATCTAGCTGAAGCTGTTCTTTAACTTGTGTAAGGATGCCACTTTTTCTTTATTAATGGGGTATTGATCCAACTAAACTGGCACAGGGATAATGTTTCCCTGTCTGTGAGCCTCTTTGAAACCTCTTAATGCATTACTCCCATCAGCTTGTCTGAGGGTTCCCTGTGGAGGCAACTGATAACAATACTTTTTAATATATTTATGAGGTTGAGCAAAGTTCTTTTTAGAAGTTTTCACTCCTGGTGTTTTCAGGAGGGCATGGAGTAATTTTAAGTAATCCTCCAGTTTATCTGCTTTAGTTTCATGTTGGCCCATTATAGTGTCCCTGACGTCTCGATCTTGTCCCTATGTATGCTTTCCCGGGAGTCTTACATGATCGACGATCTTCAGAGCTTCCCGGCTCTGAATTTCAGTGGGTCGTCTGGAGTGGAGGTTCCCCACTCTGAGTTTTGACCATCTTTCAGGTCCCTGTTCAGGCACCACTTGTTGGCCTCCTCCCCATCTCTGACCCACAGATAAAGGAGGCAACGCGATCAGATATTGAAGACCTGAATAGGCCAGCCAGGGGACTCAAGGCATACCAGCTCAAGAGTGGTGCTGGAAAGGCACCTCTCATATTTATTGATCAGATATCACATTCTTGGGTGGGTTACCAAGTTTCTAGACACAATGATTAACATGCTTTACTCCAGGAATGTAATTGCCTCCAGGTCGCTGGGGCAAGTCATCCCTCGTGCCAGACAACGAGGGGGTAAGGATAACAAGAAACAGATCTCAGTTTAGATTTAGCTGCAGCATGCACCACAGATTTTCCAGAGAAGGCAATCAATTCCCATAGAAACAGAATGATCTATGGATGGCAACCTAGTGTGTGAGTGTGTGTGTGTGTGTGTGTGTGTATGCACACATATGCATGTGCATGCACACATCCAAGTACTCATCCAAGGAAACTGGGGAAAATTGATCTTTTAAATTTTCCCATTGACTTCTGCCTCCCTGTCACCCCTCCGCTGTGATGAGTGATTTGACTCAGGTGGAACAATCTCCCGAGTTAGTAACAGATGACTGTCCATGTTATAACATTCGTGTCTTTTCATTTACTGGAATGTGTAGTCCTCCAATTCAGGATGAAGTACCTAGTTATAAGGAAATAAGGGCCTGAAATTTTTCACACAATAGAAAAGATCTGCACACCGAGCATCTACTTTTTCACAGAGGCTCGTGGCCCTGGAAATGAAGCCCTCTACGGAAAAGAATATGAAACTTTAAAGTTGCTCTGTTACGCTTTTTTAGTAAAAGGCCAAATAAGGTGTTCCTAGGCTCAAAAAGTCATGAGTATCAAGTGTGTATTTGCTCTCTGCAGTCAGTCTAGGGCTTTCCTCTCCCCAGCACCTCTGAACCTCTGAATGGCAGTCATGCCATCTGGTATCTCTGGGTCTCAGGACTGTGCCCTGCCATTAGTGAGGTAGCTGTGTATTCACAATAGAAAGTATGGGGGCTCGGGAGAGTCTCAGGGCAGAAGGAAACTACCCTGGTGGGAGTAGCCATGGGCGGCGTGTCAACAGCAGGATCTAGAGCTGTCACCAGGTGGGGATCAGAAGTTGTTTGGGGACCTCTGCTCTTCACTGGAGTAAACACAGCATGCAGCATGTACTCTTAAATAGGACTCCACAGTGACCTTCCATTTTACATGCTAGTTACGCTGTGCGATCTCATCATCCTCACTGCTAATCTCTCCAGGTTGTCTGAACCCAGGTCTCTTCTTAATTTCAGCCCCTACAACCTGTCCTCCCCTCTGCTGTGGTCTGTACCCTCCAGCTCAGCAACTCTCATCCATCTCCCTGGGGTGGGAAATTGTTTTCTTGGTGGTGTTTTGCCACAAAGACTGAATGACTGCATTGGTAGACTGTGTACTAGGTTGTCTAGAGAAAGAAACAGTAGTGTGTGTGTGTGTGTGTGTGTGTGTAGAGAGGCAGACACTAAGGAATTTATTCACACAGCTGTGGAGGTTGACAGGGCAGGTTGGAAGACTAGGGATCCAGGGAAGAGCTGACATTACAGCCCAAGTCCAAACGCAGGCTGGAGGCAACCCCTCTTTTTCAGGGGTCTTCGGCCTTTTTTCACTTATAAGTCCTTCCATTAATCGATGAGACCTGCCCACATGATGGAGGGTAAACGTGGCTATTTTCAGTCTAGGGGTTTAAATATTAATCTCATCTAGAAAATAACTTTATACATTTAGACTAGGAAAAAGGTTACCTAAGTATTGTGGCCTAGCCAATTAGCCACATAAAATTAATCATCACAGACACTAAATATTTTCAGTTGATCCTGAGAATATTGGAGACTTAATAACAAAACTCATACTATTTTCATTTTGTGGGATAAAAAACTCCTCATAGATAAATGGTAATTATAGTTCTCCTAAACATGCTATTATGCCAAGAGGTCATCTTTAATGAAATCATATTTTAGAATATTTGTATTTAATGTGAGTCATGAGTCCATTTTTTATGTTAATATAGAAAAACTAAAGTAAATTGATTAAAAAGCATCTGTGCCCTCCCAAGTATAGTCAAAAGCCACAGCCCTTCCTGTTCATTAAGCAACTCATGCCACTTTGCCCTGATGAGAACAAAAACATCTTTGTCCCCTCCCCTGTCTGACAGGTGGTTGTGTGGCTGTGGGGCTTGGAATTTGAAATTTTCAAAGTTTTGTTGGATTCGTTGGCTTGCTTTGCAGTTTCCTCCTGCCCTAAGCCCATCCACATCCCCTCAGAGTCATTTACTCTCTAACTGCCTAGCAGTTGGTGTCAGAGTGGAGGCAACTGCAACAGCATGTTTTCGGTAAAGCCAAGACAAGGATTTCAGATGTGGGGAGCTGTCCCAGCCCCTTTCTGCCTCCAAATTGCTGCCTCCTCTTTACAGGGAAGACTCGATCTTTGAAATAATTTAAGAGCAAATAAAATACACTCCAAGAAATGACAGTAGAAGAAAGTGATCATTTTACCCAAATCTAAACAAAGCAAAGGTCAGCGAAACCACCTAATGAAATTGTGAGTGAAAAGTGATCCATTACTGATAACTTAAAAACTTAAAAATTGTTACACAATTCTGTGTTAATATTTGGTAGACCCTCCATTAAATGAATAATTTGGGGAGTATAAAAGTGTCTCACATGAAGCAGCAGAAAATGTCACAGGACCATAATAATGAGAGGATTTACAAATGTATGAAATTATAAGTATACGAAATATATAAAGCAATACTCCCTTTGACAGCCCAGCATTGGGACTCCTCTGTAATCACGGCCAGTGGAGGACCTCTCTGCCTGCTCTGCTGTAAGAGAGAGAAGAAAAGGAGGGGACTTTATGGTCTTAAAGCCAGAGAGATTGAGGAACGTTGATACATTTGTTTCTTGTAAATACACAGTGGCTGTGATCCTCTAGAGAAATCACCAGTTCTGTCTTTATCTACATGCAAGAGTCTTGATATGCAGGGACTCCCACCTGACTCTGCAGTCTCTTCTTTGCACTCCTCTTCCCTGAACCCCATGACCAGTGTTCCAGGAACACCAACAGCTCTCTGAAGGCACCAAATTCATCCACGCTGCGCCTGCATCATGTCTGCCACCTGGAAGGAAGGCACAGCTGATGATGCAAAACCAAAGGGACACTTGTCCCTAAAGAAGGGTTTCTAAAATTGGCAACTGTTCTTTTTAAAATCTGAGGGAATTGGAGCTTCACTTACTAAGAAAAAAATACAGAGACCTGCCTTGTACTCTCTTCCCAATTTCTCCCAGTTTTCAGGTCCTTGATACTACTGGCAAAACTACTCCGTTTATATATGTATATACACACAAACTTCTGTTTTTAGTTTTTTTTTTTAGCAGCTTTGAGATGTTCTTGACATAGGAAAATCGTAAATATTTAAGGTATATGACTTGATGTTTGAATGTATGGATACACTGTGAACTGATCACCATAATCAAGCTGGTTAACAGTCTCATTTATAGTTAACCACTGTGTGTGTGTGTGTGTGTGTGTGTGTGTGCAAGGGTGTGTGCTGAGATTTAATTTAAACTCTATTCTCTTATCAAATTGAAAGTATACAGCACAGTACAGTGTTGTGAACTTTAACAAATACCACAGAATGGGTGGCTTCCAAACAATAGAAAGTGATTTCTCACAGTTCTGGAGGCTGGGAAGTCCAAGGTCATGGTGCCAGTCTGGTGAAGGCCCTCTTCCATGTTGCAGACTCCTGACTTCTGTCTGTGTGCTCACATGGTGGAGGGAGTGGGGGATCTCTCTGGGGTCTCTTATTAAGGTTCTAATTCCATTCATGCATGAGGGCTCTGCCCTCAGGACCTAATCACCTCCCCAAAGCCCCACGCCTGATACCATGACATTGGGCACTAGGATTTCAACATGAATGGGGGATGAGGTGGCCACAAACATCTAGACCGTGGCACCATGCTGTACGTAAGGTCTCCAGAATGCATTCGCCTTGCATCACTACAACTTTGTACCCTTTGACCACATCTCCCCATTTCCTTCTCCCACAAGTCCCTGGTAACCACCATTTCACTCTCTACTTCTATGTGTTTGACAATTTTAGATTCCACATATAAATGTCTCTGTGAAATGAATCATACAGTATTCCTCTTTTTGTATCACAGGTAGACTTTAATTATAATTCTGGTGTTGCCATATACTGGTCCTTATCAAGTAAAATGAATTCTAGGAGATACACTTCGTTGTTTTAAACAAAAAATAAAGTAATGAAAATTACCTGATGAGTTACTGTGAAAATTAAACAGCAGAATATTTTTTAATAACTGCTTGTGTAGCCTAACTCATAAGCAGTGATCTAGAATGGTGTCTATTATTTTCCTAGCTCCCTGCACCTGTGACTTGAAATAAATTACTTAAAAGTATTTACTTTCAAATCTGTTGCCTTTAAGTAGTAGAATAACTTGCCTAAGTAATCAAAGATATTTTAAAGAATTTTATGTAATTGTAAAATAAATATTTCATCAAAGATATTTTAAAGAATTTTATGTAATTGTAAAATAAATACTTCACCATCATAAAACATTCTTATCTTCCTGGCTGCTAATCTTATATGGCAATACACAGGGAGAGTCAAGAGTACTTTGTGAGACTTTCAACAGTTTTGTAGGCCAAACTGCTGTTTTACCTGGTCCACCTCACTCTTGCTGGTGAGCAGGGAGACTTAACCGTTATCAAGGAAAGCCCAGTGGGAAGGGAAGGAACTTGTCTGTATGACTCAAGCAGAGCTTGCTGGGACGCCTGGGGACAGTCTCTAAGGGTGCAAACAGATCGTTCCTCTTGAGTGAATACTATGAAGTGATTTGCTGGTTTCACATTTTAAAAATAAATATTTTATGTTATAACAAACTGCCAGATTTTTTTCAAAGTGGTTGTCCCATATTGTAGTTCAGAAAGAAGAAAAGGATGGTATGGAGTGTTGTGGTTAATGCCGTGATATACAGTAGATGAGACCTTTGTTTGGTTGTATCTGTTTTTGAGCTGTAAATCCTGCTGACAGTCAGAGGGCAGTGGGGGTGCTCAGTGTGGGTGTGTGAGTGTGGTGTGTGCAGGGGAGGACCGGCTGTGAGGGCCAGAGGAGATGAGCTCCTTCTCCCTAATACTTCTTTCACATGCCACCCACAAACCCGCATCTCTCCTTTGACTCCACTTTCCCAGTTAATCTCTTATCTGACCCTACATCCTGGGCCCTGGGGAGTTAATGGGTTCCTTTCAGACTCTATGAGATGTTTGTCTAAGGTGTTAAGTGTTTCTCGGATGTGAAAAAAGATCCACTTGGCGATTGGGGTGCAAAAGATGGCTCTTTATCACGTTCCTTCTTTTTAGTCCCCAAGAGCTCGCTTTCTTCCAAACTCAAACCTTAGTGCATGTCATGTATTTCTGAATAAGATGAGACATGGCAGCTTTGGAATATAAAGCAGTGGATCAGTCTGTACTTCGAAAACTGTGGCTGTATTCGAGGACGTGACGTTTTTGAGCTTGTCTGGGAAGAGGTTATGGAAACTTCATCTGGAAAATGTCGGAGGGAATCGAGGCCCCGGAGTGGGTGGGAGCACAGGGAGCACCCCTGCCGTGGGAACCTCCTCAGAGACAGCGGACTGGGAGGAGATCACAGCTCGTCGGGTGTAAGAAAACGGGCCGGCAGGACGCCTGAACGAACTGCGCTCCCTCCGCCACGCCGCGCCGCCTCCACGCGGCCACAGTGCCGCGGGCCACGGTCCAGCTGGGCAGGCCCCACGGGAGCAGCGAATGATAAGGCCTCCTGCGGCTGTGCTTCCCTCTAGCCCCTGTATCTCCCACTGTGGAGGAATCTAATGGAAGATCTCCCACTTTAGGCCCACAAATTTTAACAGTTTCTAGTCTGAAGAAAACACAAGTCACAGGAAATAATGTGGTTCGAGCGTGCTGGGGTAGGTAAACCGAAGGCGCTGAGGTGAGTCTGAGTAAACCCTAGGGACTGAACAGAGAAGATGGGAACATCTGTAGGTCCATATAATGCTAATCATACCAGCCTTTCATTGTGTGCCGCAGCAGTGAGGTCGACTGCAGCAACATAGAAGAGAGCCATGATTTCCTTCAGCATGTTCGTGCCATTAAAATGATATGTAGGGCTATATAACTGCATGTCTTTCAGTTTAAATGTCACTCTCTATATACAACATTTTGCAATAGATCTGAGACACTAGGGAACAACACGGACCCTCTGCTGTCCTCTTCTGCTTTAGAACTTGTCATTGAAATCTTAGACACACCTTTTCATTGCTTATTACCTCAGCTCCTTACTCAATTTCCCTAGCATGGAGCTGAGGAAACGAGTTGATAATTTCCCCGAAAAGAACTCCGTCTTAATCCCACTTCTCAGCACCTTGTACCTTGACCTCTGTTACATGTGTCTCGATGTGATCTTTCCTTTCCCACCACTTTCCAGAGCCGTGCATCTGTGCCTTCCATCTGGATGAGGTCCATATCTGGTGTGTATTAATTGTCTATTCAGGGGCCTAGTACAGGGTGCAATAAGCAGGAGGAAATGGATTTTTTTATTTTAAAATATTTTTTAGGTAATTCACAAGAACAAAGGCAGGCAGCTGTGGTATAAAATTATATTAACATCTATTGAACACAATAAATATTAGGTATCTGTACGAGGTCATATTCTGGGCAGAGGAGATAAAGTAAATACACAATAAGAGGGTAATGTAGTATGCAAAAAGATGGAAATTACTACGGTATAAATGTCAAACACAGAAACATCAATACAAAGAAGTGAAAAAAGCTGCAGTAGACCTGGGTGCATATAGTCCCTAATAAAGTGCTTTGTGATTTTAAATAGATGTCAGGCCAGGTCTCAGTGTGGGAAAGTGATTTTGAACAGTCTTCAAGGAAGTGATGGATTTAAAACAGATTTCTGTCCAGAGAGAATAGGGAACATAAAGGCAGCTCGTGGGCTGGGGAGGAGTTGAAGGCGGCTCAGAGGGAGGAGGTGATGGGAGGAGATGTGTAATGTGGACCTCACTAGATGGTGATAAGGACCGACTCAAGCTGAATGATGTGTATTTGAGCAGAGGAATGGCAAGACTGAGGATTGACAAAATGTCCCCCTGGTTGATGGTATGCGCAGCGGTGACAGCAGACTGCAGGAGACAGTGACAATACCAGGGGGACTAGTGGGGAACTATTCCTGGATTCCAGGTAAAAAGTGAAGCTGGAAGGGACCTAATTTGAAGAGAGTGCCTGTAGGACCTGGTGACCTGAGAGAGAAAGGAAGGAAGAGACAAGGGGCAGCTTTGTGCAGGTGGCCTCCTCTGACAGGAGGAGTGCTTTTCAAGACAAGGACCTGAGAGCTAGAGCCCTTGAGGGGAGGGTCCCTAATGTGGGGGCAGACCAACCCCTTGACTCAGAGGCGAGGCGTGGTAGAAGAGGGAGCTCCAACAGAGGAACGGGGAGGTGCTGCAGTGCTTCTGAGGGCCCCAGGCCTCTGGATGCCAAGAGCAGGCCCTACTTTCCCACTGGCTGTTCTCACCCAGGGAGCAGGATGTAGCCTAAACCATAACAGAGCTTTTTCTCCCCACTGTGGAGACACTTTCATTGTTTGTGTCCAAACAGTGCAGATACAGAAAGCCTGTGTGTGACAACAGGATATCTAGGTGAGGAAGCACAGGACCTCATTGGCCATTACCCTACTGTAAAAACGTGCACTGTCTGCAAGGGGAGCATACATTTTGTCTCTGTGTCTGTCTGTCTTAGTGGGGAGAGTTGCAATGGCATAATGCTTCTTCAGTGATAGAATAAAAGAATGAATGAATAAAGACAAAGGAGCACTTGTATTAATTTTCTAGGGCTGCTATAAAAAGTGTACTTACAAACAGGTGGCTTAAATGGAATGTATTCTCTCACAATTCTGGAGGATAGAAATACAGGATCAAGGTGTTGGCAGGGTTGGTTTCTCCTGAGGGCTGAGAGGGATGCTGTCCATGTCTCTCTGCTAGCTTCTATTTGCTGGAAATCTCTGGTGTTCCTTCATTTGTAGACACACCACCATGATCTCTGCTTTTGTCTTCACGTGGTGTTCTCCATGTGTGCATGTCTGTCTGTCTCCAAATTTCCCCTTTTTATAAGGACACAGTCATTTGTATTACAGCTCATCTTAATGACTCATTTTTACTCAATCATTGGGAAAGACACAATTTCCAAATACAGTTACATTTAAACATACTGTGGATTACAACTTCAATGCCTTTTTTGGAGAATAGAATTCAACCTGTAACAACAATCAATGTACTTGAAACAGGACAGACTTTATTTTTACCCTATATGTCCTCCATTATATATGGAGATTCTCTTCCATGACCAACAGGTGCCTCACTGCACCTGAAGTTCCTTGGGTCTCTGTCACATGTGTGAGGATGTGAGTATGTGAACCCATTCTTTTCTGCCCTTGAAACACACACCATTAGGTGCCTATCAACACCCATGCCTTATGTCCAGGCCAAGGTAAAATACCCACATCTACAGATGCAAGACTCCCCAGAACCATCCATCTGGCCTTGATCTCTCCATTCTGTGAACTCTAGTCTCTTCTGAGATGAGCCTGATTTCTTTCCTGTTTATCCTCTATCCAGGTTGTGCGAAAGCTCATACCTAGACTCTGGTGATTCCTCTCTCAGAGGAGAAGCTCCAGGCAGCTCTGAAGGAGCAGCAGGAAGCTGAGGAGTTGGAAGTTGATAGCAAGAGTGTTAGTTGGAAGGTAGGAAGAGATTTTTCCTGAGGGAATTCTGAAACAGGGAACGGGGCTGCACCTTGGCCCAGTCATAAGGAGGCCCCTTTCTCTTGGTCACGTCTGAATCAATGAGCCCAGAAGACATCTGATTTGTTCTCATTCCATTTCTTCTCTGATGGGGGTTGGGAGCTGAGAGCAGACATATCAGAGTGAAACATGTGGAGGCAGGGCATAGAGGACAGTGGTGACCCATGACCTCCGAGTCTCATATCTGTCATCCAGTTGGAGGCTCTGATACTACCAGAAAACACATAAAGAACGGCCCAGGGTTCCCTGGGTAGGAGATATGGGTATAAGGGTTCGAAACCCACTGTGGCAGGATTATCCAGGACAGCTGTTGGCAATCCAAGCCCCATCCAGATATCTCAGCGTGGGCCGTGATGAAATAGACTTGAATATATTGCTTTGAGAGGAGACCAAGGGAAAATAGTAGGAAAATGGCTTTCCCAGGAATTGCTCACTGCCTTTCACCTCCTATCCTTTAGAGGACTCCCTGAGCAAAAGCATTGATGCCATGATTCCCAGGCCCATGCCAAGTAGGCCATCAGCCAGCCAGACTAACTGTCTCTCTCTCTTCTCACCTCCAAAGAGTCATATACAGACTGAGAGACAGAGGGTTCTGAAAGCATTCTATGAAATGAGAGGCGTCCTGGCAGTGGGGAGCAGAGGGAGCTGCAAAAGCTGGAGGAAGGTGAACTGGATGTGCTGGGTAGCATCTAAAGACCAGCTGGTGCAGCAGAGACAGAACATGAGAGAGCCCATCTCAGATCTCGAGCAGCAGATACAGGGATCATTGATAGACACACTGCAGGTAAGCTTGGGATGTAGCTCCAACACAGGAGTTTCAGGGGAAAACAGAGAGATTAAGTTTCCTTCCCTTCTGGGCTCCTGCCCTCTCTTCCTCATGGTGACATTAAAAGGTTCCTGTTGCCCCTCAGTGCCCCCTCTCTGTGATTCACTGCAAGGGTCATAGGAATGATTCAGTGTGTGAATGGTAAGGGAAATTCCTATTATATTAACAATTTATAAAGAATGACAGTGCAAAAATTTGGAAAGAAGATTCTTTATAGGCTCCTATTATCTGTGATCTAGTGTTTGACTAAGCTTAGTCAAATGTGAGTCTTTGTTTAATGTTTCATTTTTGTTGTTGAGTATGGCAAATGTAGTGCGAGACTGTAATATCTGGGTGAGGGATATGCATCTATGAATATGTGTGTGCTTCTGTGTGTGTGTATTTGTGTGTTTGTGTTGGCTGGGGTAGGATGTAGAGGAAAACCTATAGAGACTTGCCTAAGGAATGGTACCTAGTATGAATGTTAAAAAATGTTTTCATGGGGTTAACTGTATGACTGTGGTCTGAAACTATGAAGAATATTGGGACATTCAGGAAATTTGAGATTTTCTCTTCTGGAGTGCTTGCCATTCTCTTTGCTAACAGAACAAGAATTTCTATACTTTGGTTCCAATACTGCGGTAATCAGTTTCCATTTGCTGGTTCTTTACCTTTAAAAGAAAACATATTTCTTGAAGTTAAGTTGAAACTTGTTGAAAAGACCATTGAGTTTTTTTTGCGCCTTTATCAAAAATCAGTTTGCTCTAAATGTAAGGATTTAGTTATGGATTATCAATCTGTTACATGGATCTATACGTCTATTCTTGCACTAAATCTCTAACCTTTTGATTCCCATGGCTTCATAGAGAATTTTGAAATTGGTTTGGGTAAGTCCTCCAACTTTGTTCTTCTTTTCAAAATTGTTTGAAAAAATTTGAAACGGTTCTATTACATTGTTTCAAAACAGTTCTATTCTAAGTCAGATGTCCTACAATTTTAAGCACCTCACCCCAGGGAACATTTGGAGAATGCTACTGGCATCTTGTGGGTAAAGGCCAGAGAAGCTGCTAATCCCCCTATAAGGCACAGGGCAGACCCATTACAAAGAATTATCTGGGCCAGTATGTTAGGAGTGCCAACACTGAGAACCTCTATGTCGGGTCCTTTAAATATTTCATGAAAATTTGGAATTATTTTGTTGATTTTTATTAAAACACTTGTTGGGATTTTGATAGGCATTGAATGGAATTTAAGGAACAATGTGAGGAGTATTGCCATGCTCACAGTATAAGTATCTCCATTTTACTAGGTCTTCTTTAAACTGTGTCAAACTAAAGTTAGCGCCAGCAAAGTCAGAGTGGTTTCACTGGGTTCTTGTTCTGTACAGTAACAAAACAACCTAATACGGAGATTTCCTGAGATTGTGGAGCCATCTGGTGGCCAAGTCCTTGTAGATGTAAAAGAGGTGGTCTGAAGTGGGGACCCCAAAAGATATTGGTGCATTTCTGTTTACAAAACTAAAGCAAGTAATGATACTGACAGGGAAAAGAATACGGCTAAAAGAAGTTGAGGTTGTGGATGGGCTGGCGTAATACAATATTGGAATGTAAACGGTTGGGAAATAGTAAATTATGTTTTGGACTTTTTCAGATACTGCTTCCTGGGGCTTATTTCATATTTAAAAATCAATGAGATCACCTGTGGGTAGTATATAGGAGGTGGATAGAAAGAGTGGAGGAAGGCCAGAGAGACATTTACTTGATGCGATTGGTCGCTTATACCTGCATTAAAGAAAGTACACTTCTTGAGGACTGTTAATTATTCATCTTTGGTTCCCCAGAGCCTGGAATGATGTCTGGTATACAGTAGATTTCACCTTTGCCTCTAGAATAAATAAATGCATAATGAATTAATAGGTCTTCTCATAATGGATTTTTTTTTAAGTAGTAGGCCTCTTTTCTTCCTTTTAAATATATCCCATCTCCAGGTACTTGAAGCGTCTCTTTCTCATATCCTCACCTGAGTCCTTTGGAATGGCTGGTCTGGGTCTTATATCTATATTTTGTCATTCAGGCTCTGGCCCTCTATTTAATCACACTATATCTAGGGGTGTCCGGGGTGTGAGGAGGAAGGTGGGGAAAATTTTGTAAGGTAGGACAGCTTACCAGTCCTTTGAGGGTTGCCACACAAAATACGGGATGCTTACTTAAATTCAAATTTCAAATAAATGCCATACCATCTTTTAGTACAAGGGTATTGGAAATATTACAGGGGTCATGCTTATGCTCAAACATATTTGTTTTTTTATCCAAAGTTAGAATTTAACTAACCATTCTTATTTTCTATTTCTGGAAATTCTATACTTGACTCATGTTTTCTCTTTATCCCCTAGGATTTGATTAATGTCATAAAAAGGTATGTGCAGGAACCCAGGTATGCTCTTTTGGACATGCAGACAGAATTGCTGCTGTGAGACTGCTGCTGTGAGACTTATCTTGGGATCAATCTGAATTTTTAAAGAATCACAGAGCTAGGAAATTTGGGTATTACATAGCTTCACATTGCTGATCACAGATAAAAGTAGTCAATGGTAGGGAATTTGGATCATGGGGTTTAGGGCCAACTGAAGCATTACAATAAGGGGTTGCAGTATCAAAACTCCATGACTTCACTCATTTTAGTCAAACTTGGGACTCTGCCTCAGTTCTTGTTCCTGGGCTTCATAGGTGTCTGTCTTTTGGCAGAGAAGGGTCCTGTCCTCTTTATTGGCCAGGCCCCCAAATATTCCATGAGGACAGCTCCTTACTGTGTACTTTTCTTCCTGAGGATAAAAGAAACAAGGTCTTTCTAGGTTGTTTTCTTTGGATTCACACAAAAAACAGTCTGAAGTCTCAGGAGATAGAGGTTTTGGTCCTGGTGCCAATAATTAATTAATTTCTTCTTGTTTACACATTTTAGCTTCTGGTATGAAAAATGTTTTTCTTATGTCTGAAGTTGCCTGCCTACCTAGAGCACCAAAGTCTTCCTAAACACATGAAATTCAGACCACCGTTAATTTGATCATTGTGACTTCTCCTTTTTCAAATGTCATAATGTTTCCCCAGAGAATGCAACTGATATGCTATTGTCTAGGCATCCGCACTGGGATAACAGGCTTTGGAGACCCTCAGACTTTCAGTGTAAGGGACTCACACTTGGTAACCCTAAACCCTAAAGCCACCTTCTGCAGCTTCCTACCGACCACCAGCCTCAGAATCCACATCTCTGGCCTCTCCCTGCTGAAACCACTGAGACAGCAGTGACTTCTCCATATATCAAATACTTTTTCTAGAAACATCAAATACCTCTTAAAGGCACCATTATTTAATCTACTTGTATATTATTTTTCAGAAGTAGGGAGAATGGCATTAATTGTTGCCTCTGAGAAGGGAGAACATGAGCTCCTGTAAGCTGAAGAGCTTCCACGGTCACGCAGTGTGAATGGGAAGGTGGTGTGAGCACATTCTGGGGGCAGGAGCAGGTCACTCTCCTCCCGCCCCCTCCAGTTCTTCAGTGAAGAAGGTTAAAGTGCATCGCTGGAGTGAAAGGTGGGGAAAACAGTGGTCTTGGAGAGACTTGAGGTCAGAAATGTGGGGACGTCAATTTTTGTCTTCTCTGGGGGTGAGATGGAGCTGGAAGAAGCCAAAATCATTTCCCTGAAACAGAAGGGTACATCCCAAGTTCCAGGGCTGAGCAAGACACTGCAAGTACTTACACGTGAGGAGAGCCACAGTAGATGTGTGTGCCAGTGTTACTCTTGTGGTGTCAGGGCAAAGTGGAGGAGTAGATGCTGTTTCTAGATGACGGTTAAAGAGAGGATATGGGGCTGACAAGGAGAGGTGGAGGTCCTGTGCTGACGGTGGGACTATATCTATGGGGAAATGGCCGGGTGGCTGGTGTGTCCTCACTCACCAGTTATCAGCCTCGCTGGGCTCTCCATCCCTGTGTCGCCCTAGAGGGGACATAGGTAGCAGGGTTCACTCCTTTGCTGCTAACATCAGAGTTGTCATTTCAGAGCTGACAGAGGTCCAGCGCTGCTGGGCTAAGAAGCTATATGGTCTTAAGTCACTAGGTGCTGATCCTTTTTCAGAAGTTGTGGTTACTATTAGGTCCCATGATCTTAGCTTCATGTGTGCGCCCCCCCAAAACATGCTTTCATATTACAGTTCTTAAGTGTTCTACTCATGTCCAGTGCATCAACACCAGGTCCTCCCAGTCAATTCCCAATATTCCTCCTTACAGGACACACCCACTCTATATCCCTCACCTGACCCTGTAATTTTTCCGACAGTGGACATGATACTAAATTCCGTCAATGGTAGTTTGAATATTGTCATTTCTCTGGATCAGAGAAAAGTGACATTGTGTACCCTTTTACATTCAAGCATGCATATCCATGTGATTTTTCTGCTTTCGATATCTCAGACTGCCAATATTTCTCTTCAGGGAAATATTACTGAGAAGCAGATGTACCTGGAAAGATTGGATCCTGGGGGTGTGCAGTACAAGTAACCTCAAAGAGAAAAGAGTTCTGGGCTTGTTTTTGACCCAAATGTAAACCATTCAAATGTCTACTCTGGATACAGACCTCAGTATGGCTCCCGGGTTAAGGGCCGCAGAGTGAATCAGGACAGTGTCTCCAAGGACTCTCCCACCTGGGATCCCAAGGTCTTGACTCTGTCCATGGCTGTTTCTCCTTGTCTTGTTGGTTTCACAGACTGAGGAAGGCACTGTCTAATTTTTCAATACCACAAACCAGGTGTCACTTGTCTACAGGTTTTCTAAGTGTCACTTTTCTCAGACTGCTGATCCCTATTTCAGACCTTGGAACTGTCCAGATCCGATTACCCTGTGCCCGCGAAGCTTCTGAGTGTCCCCAATCCCCCACCCACTTCTGTGTGATGCCCCTCATCCTGGACTCACCTCCTGCCCCTGAGCTCATCTTCACCTTCTCACCACAGCTTCCTTTCTTTTATTTAGAATGCTTTGCATTTGTCTGCTGGAGCTGCCCTAACAAAGTACCACAGACCGGGGAACTCAACAACAGAAACATATACCCTTACGTTTCTGAAGGTCAGAAGTCCAAAACCAAAGTGCAGGCAGGGCTGGTTCCGTCTGAGGCTGTGAGGGAAGTGTCTGTTCCTGGCCTCTCTCCTTGGCTGGAGGATGGCTGTCTTCTCGTGTCTCTTCCCATCATCTGCCCACTATGCATGTCTCTGTAATTAAATCTCCCCTTTTTATTAGGACACCATTCATACTGGAACAGGGCCCACCCTCATGACATCATTTTACCTTCATTACCTCTGTAAAGACCTATCACCATGTAAGGCCATGTTCCCAGGTACGGGGATCATGGCTGCAGTATATGAGTTTTGCAAGAACACAATTCAACCATGATGGTCTTTTACACTTCCCTACAATACAGTGAGAGCTTGCACCTTTTTCTTCCAAATATCTTGTTTTCATTAGGGGTGAATGCTTATTTTTTTGTATTAGCCTGGAAAACATGTCTACTCCTTCTTATAGAAAGAACAGTATTGCTCTAACTCCTCTGCCATCTCGTTTCTGCCTCATTCCTTTGCTGCTGGACAGGAGTAACGAAGGAAAGCTTGCCACCCCCATCCATGTTATCTAGGACAGTGCAAAGGAATCTGTCACTAAGTAGTGAAGCCTTCTGAGTGTGTGGCTTTACCAATGGCACCCCACATTTATCATAGAGTTAAAGTGGAAAATGCATGAATAAAAAAATTTACCAAGAGTAGATTTTTGGTGCTCAGAGTTTCTGAGGCCAAATCTTATCCCTTCACTTAGAAGCTAGGTAACATTGAATAATTAACTCACCATCTCCTTTTCCTAAAATAAAAATTGATGTTAAGGATTGTACATCATTCCTAGGATCCCTTTGAGAAACTGAGTTTTATTAAAAGTAGAGCACTTACCTAAGACTCTTACATGTAAGAATAAATGTTTGTTATTATTGCTGAAAAAAATGTAAGCTGTGTCAACGTCCTGAGGAGCAGTTTTTGTTTGGTTTAGTTTTGCTTCAATGAAATGATAATTGGCTCTACTGAGATCTCATTTTTTTCAGATCCCAAACCCCACTGGTGACAGTCTGAGCTTTCATGATGTGTCCTGTAAAGAATCATGTCTAGGTTAACTGTCCTCCTGAGACACAGCTTTTTTGGTGTTCAGTCCTTTTCTTTGTGGTGAAACACTTTTGTATGTCACTGTATTTACTAACCTATGCTCTTTTCTTTTCTAAAAATAATTTTCACACTTAGAATGAACACTGGAACTAACTAGGACTGCAAAGGCATGAATTGCTCTTAGAGAAGTTGCTTTATAAATTAGGGCAGGCTATGCCACTTACAAAATTTGAACCAATATTTGCAGGACTTCCCAGAAGGATGAGTATTGTGGCCATGATGGATGAAAATGAATGTTATCTGGTTTAGGATCAGTGTATATGTCTGCACACACACACTTACATGTACACATATAGGTATGTGTACCTGTAATCATCTGAATGCATATATGTATGTACATTAACACTATCCTGGTTAGTCTTTACCAATATCATATACCAATATCATAAGAGGGAGAAATTTATATTGGGAGGTTAAAAGAGTTTATTAACTGTTAGAATTTTTTCCTATGGTCCCAAGGCTACTGAGTTGGAGAGGCAGGATTAGTCCTGTTAGGGGGGCATTGTTTATTTTCCTCAGTTCTTGTTCCCAGAGCAACAAAGAATTGAAGGGTGGGGACACAGTAGTGAAGCAGAGTAAGTTTTATTTAAAGTTATGCACTTAAAGAGAGAAAAAGTGCGGGCTACCTTAAGGAGGAGAGGCACTCTGAAAGGTTTAAGTTTTATTTAAAGAGAGAGGACATGTGAGTGATCTCAGAGAGAGGTGTGCCCTGAAAGACTGAGAAAAAAGTTTTATTTAAGGCAAAAAGGTGCACACTCAGAGAAAGGGGAGTGTGGACTACCTCAGAGAAGAAGAGTGCTGAAAGGTTAAGGAAAAGTTTTATGTAAGGCTGTGCACTTAGAAAGTGAGGGCAACCTCAGAGAGAGATGCACCCTGTAAGGTTGGGGGTTCCCCCTTTTAAGGATTTTTTTCAGGAATGTGGCAAAGGGCTAGGGGTGTGGACTTGTCAAGTGGTCCCAAGATGTTTATCTTTGATGACACACATTGTCTCTTCTCTTATCAGTCCTCCAGGTAATTGTGCAAAATTCACTTAAAACAAGAAGTTTACTGATCCGGTTCCTCTCCAGGATAGCAGCTTCCCTCTGGGAACATATTAGTCAAGACCACCTTCCCTGCCCCTAAGGTGGGCAGAGTTATTGTCTGTTTGCTAAAGAATATGTTAAGAATCTTACTTCTTAATTTCCTGGGTTTTAAAATGCAATCTTACCTTAAAGATGGAATCTTTCCTGTTTTTACTATGCTGCTTATAGCTGGGCTTGTTTGTTAAATTAATCATGGTGCTTGTCTCCTGCCCAGGTTGCAAATTAGTTGATTAGGGGCTGGAAGAGTTAAAAACAGCATATAGGTTAAGTTAAAGAATAAACTGGGCCTTTGACCATGCTAAAGTAAATCCTAGAATGTCATGATTTAACTGACACATTGAAGCAATGAGCTGTGCTCAGATACTTGTCTTTATCTGGGGAATATCTGGATATTCCAACTTACTCCTGGCCTTTGGACCTTCAACTGATTAACTCATTAACTCTGTGAGTCTTTTCTGGCTCTCTGGTTTTATCTGGTTAATTCTTTGAGTCCCTTTTAGTGGACTTTACTGGCCTTATTCTCTCTCCACCCCACTCATATCTATTTTCCTGCCTAGCAGTACCAGGTGTGTGTTACTCCAGCACCTGTGTGCTTTCTGCACCTCACCACAGAGAGCGCAGCAACCTGACTCCCAAGTATATGGGAAGAAGGGAGAGCCAGGAGATGCTGACCTGCAGGAGAAGCCTGATGCATCTTCAGGAAAAACTTAGGTGCCATGAAATGTAATTTGATGTGCTCAATCCATGTAGCCATTAAGGAGACAGGATAGACCATGATCATGGACAATAGGCTGAGCTGCTTCATGACTGGCACACTAGTGCATATGATGTAACTCCCTAATTGTAGAGGGGAAACATTGTAATTGGATGGTTAAAAGGCTGGACCCTAAAAACAGATAAAATATTGTATAAAGATGATTAACCACTTAGAGGCCTTCATCAAATTAACTGATTTCTATGGGATTTAATTTTTCATTTGTAAAATAAATAAAAATAACAAAACTTAACCTGATTGGAATACTGTTAAGGGAATTAAATACTAGAATATTTGTAATAATTCCTGCTACTTTCTAGCACATAAGCTCTGACTCAGAGTGGTGCCTGTTAATGGTTTTCTTTTTGGCTTCTTTTTTGACTTGAAATAAATACTTTCCTCTTGAATTAAAACTTCCAGTGCTGCCTTTCCAAGCTTCTGTGAGCACTTTGGATTCAGACTGACTGCTGGGTGGGCCATCAACAGAATACTTGCTAGTGTCGTCCACACCATAAGGATGATAAACTGTCACAGACAAACACAACTGAAACTGCCTGTCTACAGTGGTTCTGAAACCAGGGACTAAACTGTATTTTTCAGTCTGAACTAGGAACTCCAGCAAGGAGGCCCCGCAGTGGGAGGCCACACTGGGGCTCTCAGTTTCCCTGCTGCCCTGCTGCCTGATTAGCATGTCTTGCTTGGACTGCCCTCACACTGTAAACCCTATTTCCAGGGGGATCACATGAACCTTGTATTTGTACCCTGACTATGCTGACATTGCCCCAGCCCCTTTGAAAGCTTCAGGTGAGCTTCAGCTGTGTCATGGCCCAAGCTGTGCTCTGCCTGAGTTAATGCCTTGGACCAGACAAAAAGGATTTGTATAGATACTCAGGGAGAAAACTTTCTGGCTTTCTAAAGTAGACCTTAACAGCTATGGGGCATCTTTTCCTGACTTGATACCTGTTGAGATTCATGGTTATGTTCAGCTTTTCAGACAGGTCTCATCCTACTTGGAGTGATCTCTGTCATGGCCTTGGTCCTCTGTTCTCTTAGACTAATTCCCAGTCCCTGACATGACCCCTTAAAGTCTTGCCCATCAGGGCTCATGATGGTGTAGCCTACGTTTCCAGCTCTGGGATTGAGGAGTTCAGCTCCAGGTTGAAATCCTATTGATGCTGGGGCTCTTGTTCATGAAGCTGAAGAATGAGCTCCACAAACACTAAAGGTAGGAGAGCAAGGTACAGGCTTTTATTTAGAGATAAAGTGAATGGACAGAGCTCCTGGCTCACACCAGGAGGGGACAAGAGAGTCCGTAGTGGTGCGTTTTATAGGTGGTTGAGGATTTTTGAGAACATGAAAAAAATGTCAGGGGTGTGGACTTATTAAGTGGTCCCAGAATATTTAGAATTAACTTAACACAAGCAAATCCCTGCTCTGAGGATTTCTCCCTGAGATACCAGCATCTTGGTCTGGGTGCATATGAAACAAGGTCACTTGCTCAGCCCCCAAGGTGGGCCGAGGTATTGTTTGCTAAAGATTAAGTTAAGAATTTCTAAAGTCTTTACTTCTTGGGTATTAAAATGCAATCTTATCTTTAAGGTGGAATCCTTCTTGCCTTTTACTGTGTTGTTTATGGTGGGGCCTGCATGCTAAATTAGTTTGCCCAGTTTGCAAAATCTAAACTTCATCAGATCTGAAGGAGGAAAGACAGCACATAGGCCTGGGCCTTTTTGCATGTTAAAGTGAATCTTACACATGATTATAAATGATTAGCATAATATAAACATGTGCTACTCTTCTTTATCTGGGGAATATTAACTGATCTCACTAAACAATCACTCTAGAGTTTAATGTTTAACATAGAGTTTTGGTAGGGGGTTTCCTTGCATGTAGTTACATTGCTCTGACTGAAAATATCCTGCCTTGGTTTTTCTGGAGGCCCTCACCCTACTCTGACTACACCCAAGGTCCCTGTCTCACTATGTGTAATAATTTAGGCCCTACCATTTGGCAATTCCAAAAGCTTTACCTTCACAGGTCAAAGCTCCCCTGCTACGCTAGACTTGATACACAGCCAGTGTATTATTTTACTCTCAGAAGAGAGTTGCACACAATTTTAAATTCTTGTGATAAGAACTTTTAAGATCTATTACCTTAGCAATTTTGAAATATGCAATACACTATTATTAACTAGAGTCACCATGTTGTACATGACATCCCATGACTTATTTATTCATAACTGGGAGTACCTTTTGACCCCCTTTACCCATTTTGCCCACCCTGCCTCGGGCTTCCACCAAACTGTTCTCTGTATCTATAAGCTTATTTTTTGTTGTAATTATTTTGATTCCACCTGTAAGTGCGATCACATGGCATTCATTCTTCTCTGTCTGACTTATTTCACTTAGCATAATGCCTTCAAGTTCCACCCATGTTTCTGCAAATGGTAGGATTTCCTCATTTTTTATGGCTGAATAATATTCATAAATGTATACATATATATATATATATACACACACACATATATATATATATATACTACATTTTTTTATCTACTCATCTATTGATAGTCTCAGGTTGTTTCCATATCTTGGAAATTATAAATAATGCTGCAGTTAATATAGGGATGCATATATCCTTTCAAGTTAATGTTTTAACACATTTTTGAGGAAATTAAGGTTACATTAATGGGGGATATATCAGCTTTACAATATTTATAATATGAACCTACACTATTATAAACATATCAATATTACCATGTTAAAATATGGATTCAGTGCAATCAAAATAAAACCTCAGAGTGTGTCTGTGTGTATTTGTAAACTGAGAATTTGCTTATAAAACTTCCATGGCAATGCAAAATTCCAAGAATGGCTAAAACATTTTTGAAGAAAAAGTTGAAGATATTATATACCAGTATCAAAACTAGGAAATTTTAATTGTCTTTCACAATATTCATGCAAGTTTATACAAATCAACTAATCAAAGAATACTCCAAGTACAGGAATATTCTTAGACTTCTGAGAATTCTATCAAGTGACCACATCTGAACTGTCTAAACAATCTCCTAAGGATCCTCTATTCACAGCCTACTAAATCCACCAAGCTGTGTTCCATCTCCAGGGAAAGGAGTTAATATGGTTGATTTCATCCCTTGTCTCGGATTGGGAAAATGGAGGGGCCCATATACCTTGAGTTTTCTCTCTTGGGAGTGTAAGGAAATGCATAAATGTCTTCATTTCCTTCACCTCTGTGGAACTACTCTCAGCCTCAAAGTTTTACTTGTTTTCTTCTACATAAATACTTCCCACTATTCCTGTAAATAGAGAGACAGAAGACAGTTTGGTGAGTTGAAAACTGCAGTCCCTTAGGCAAGAGAAAACCCTCCCTGGCTCTGTGATTCTGTCAGATGACAGAGCCTCACATTTACTCAGTGTTTCAGTAGGGTCTGTGCCTGGGAGGACACAACTCTGGGAGGAAGGAGTCCACCTGACACCCGTGATTCCATAATAAGGAGACAGATCCTGGCAGAAAACGACTGATTCCAAGTGCAGACTGACTACTGTGACCAGTGATACGGGAGGGAATTCCAGAGGAAAGAGGAGCTCTGTGGGTACAAGAACTGAGGTCAGCATAGATTTTTGCCTGAAGCAGCAGCGCTTGGATGGGATGTTTCCTTTTGACAACCCCTTTGTAGTTTTAGTGACTAGTGGTTTATTTTTCTCCCCTTCTTCAGATTTGTTCCCTGTGACCCTGAGGAAATATGCTTCAGGAGGCAGTGAGTCAGCTCCAAGAGACTGGTAGCTGGAATTATGGAGACATTTGGGGGCTTTCTCAGTCACACTCTTCATGCCACAGGGCATGATGGGGCCATTGTTTTAAGGAGGGTTTCATGAACACTCTGTTGTGAATTTATTCTACTAAGCTCAGCACCTGTAGGAGTTTAGTCTGCATCAGACCTGGAGATGTAACTTAGATATGCATTCCTTAGAACATTAATGTTCCTTAAATGTTTCTTAGAACATCCCCTTCCTTTCCTTAAAGGTTTTTTGAATGACTGTAAGTTGCCTGGGGGTTTGGCGGGTAAGAACCGAGCCTCTTCAAAACTGGTCTAAGGATGCTCAAGTTGTGCTTGGCCCTCCACAGCTGCACTCCCTGGCATCACTGTTACTGATTCCCTTTCCAAAAGTACTTTATGAAATCAATCACACAATGGAGTTGTTAGGGGGCAGTTGTTTGTCCTCGGTTCTTGTCCCTGCTGCAACAAAGAATTGATGGGCAGAGACACAGTAGTGAAGCGGAGTAAAAGTTTTATTTGAAGTTTTGCACTTAAAGACAGAGACAGTGGGGGCAACTGTAGAGGGGAGGTGCACTGAAAGATTGGGCGTTCTCCCTTTTAAGGATTTTTCAGGAATGTGACAAAGGGCTAGAGGTTGTAGACTTGTTAAGTGGTCTCAAGATGTTTATCTTTGATGAGAGACATTACATCTGGTCTCTTCTATTATCAGTCCTCTAGGTAATTCAGCAAAATTAACACAGGAAATTTACTCATCCAGTTCCCCTCCAGAATAGCGGCTTCCCTCTGGGAACATGTCAGTCAAGACCACCTGCCCTGCCCCCAAGGTGGGCTGAGTAATTATCTGTTTGCTAAAGATTATGTTAAGAATCTTACTTCTTAACTTCCTGGGTTTTAAAATGCAGTTGTAGCTTTAAGATGGAATCTTTCCTGTTTTTACTATGCTGCTTATAGCTGTGCTTGTTTCCTAAATTAATCATGATGCTTGTCTCCTGCCCAGGTTGCAAATTACTTGATTAGGGGCTAGAGGAGGGGGAAAAATACAGCATATAGGTTAAGTTAAAGAATAAGGTGGGCCTTTTACCATGCTAAAGTAAATCTTACAATGGCATGATCTAACTGACAAAATGAAGACATGGGCTGTGCTCAGATACTCCTCTTTATCTGGGGAATATCTGGACATTCCAAGTTACTCCCCACCTTTGGAGCTGCAACTGATTAACTCATTAACTCTGTGAGTCTTTCCTTTCTCTCTAGTTTTATCTGGTTAACTCTTTGAGTCCCTTTTAGTGGGCTTTACTGGCCTTATTCTCTCTCCATCCTGCTCGTAACTGATGCCGAGGTTCTTGTTTGCAGAGTCGAAGAATGGACGTAGCAAACAGGCAATGTAGGAGAGCCAGGGTGAGGCTTTTCTTTAGAGATACAGTGAGAGAACAGAGCTCCTGGCTCACCAGGAGGGGACAAGGGAGTCCGTAGTGGTTTGTTGTCTAGGGGCTTTATAGGCGGTTAGAGACAAAGAGCTAGGGATGCAGATCCACCAAATGGTCTCTAAATGTTTATTTCTAAAGAGATACCAAGTTTCTTATCAGTTTTCTGGACTATTTTACAAAGTTAACATAAGAAATTTACTGCTTTGATTCTTTCTCAGAATAGCATTTTCTTGGTTTGGGAGCATATTAATCAAGGCTGCTTGTCGTGCTTTCAAATAGTCTGTTTGTTATACAGTAAGTTAAGAATCTTACTTAACTTCTTGGGTGTAAAATTGCAGTCTTATCCTTAAGATGGAATCCTTCCTGCCCTTCACTCTGTTGTCTACGGCTGGGCTTGCCTGTTATATTAATTGCCCAGGTTATATATTACTTGATCAGGGGCTGGAGGAGGAAAAGCAGCATCTGGGTAAAGTTAAAGGTAAACTGGGACTTTAAGCAGGCTAAAGTAAAATTTACAATAGTCTTATTTAATTGACACAAAGAAGACATGGGCTATGTTGAGGTATTTTCTTATCTGGGAGATGTTCAAACATTCCAGGCTAAGTTACTCCTGGCTTTTTAGTTTTAACTAATCTTCACTGAAGAGTGCTTATATTCCTAGTTTGATATTTTATTTTAGAGAATTAATGTGACTCTGTCTTTGCTTAATTGTTTATTATGGAGTTTTGGTAGGGGTCTTTTTCCAGAGGCCCTCACCCTACTCTGCCTATACCCATGGTTCCTGTCTCATATCTATTCTTCTGCCTAACAGAGTTAAAACTCAAAGGATGTTTTCAATGCAAAGGCATCTCCAAAGTCAGGCTCTCTTTAGTGCAGAGCTAGAATATCCCCAAGTGGGGTCCAAGTTCTGGAAGATGAGAAATGAAAACACTAGGACAAAACCTCTTTATTATACTTTATTTCATCTCTAGGAGATGAGCATCTACTCTGTTTGACTTTGCCTAGGCCAAATGACTCTGGCTGATATGTTACAGAGGCATTGTCAGACTCACTGATGGGTAGGGCTGTCTCTCCTATTAATGTTAGGGAATAGAGATCCTCCAAGGTTTAGGGCATTGCCCCTGAAGCCATAATTCATCTTCTGAGCTCATTGCTGTCTGCCCTAGTCAGCAGAATGCTACTCACTTGTCCCTGTGCATTTTCTGATAGATGCATTCTCTTACATTCACATCCCAGTAAGAAGACATCCTAATCTGAACCACATCCTAATCTGTGTAACAAAATCTCCATGCCACCCATGGCACTGGAATCTATCCTTTCTAACCCTTCAGTTTATTTTATCAAACCTGTTGTCTGAAGCATGCTATTTTACTCAATTACTCCCCTTTCCTCACAGCTCATTCTTTTAATTGTTTTAATATCTCTCTCTCCCTCTCCCTCCCTCTCTCCTCTCCCTTTCTCTCATACACACACACTTCCTTCTCCTTATACATATTTTCTTTTTCCATTCAAACCTGGGTCTATTCTAAATAATCCCGATTGAGAAAGGGACATAGTTACTTAAGTTTAATCATGTAAAATTGCTGTCCTACAAAAATGGCCATTTCCTATGGTTTACTAATAAACAAAAAAAAATGAGGTGGGGATAATGGCAAAGGAAAGGGGTGAAAAGAAGACAAATCTATCGGTGCCAGCACACACAGCGGACAGGAGGTATATCTCGCCTGAATGTGCCACTTGCAGTTCCCATGCCTGTCCAGCCCGAGTGCAACTGTCCTCTCTCCCAGCCCATTCTGACAGCTGATTTGTCCTCAGGGCTTAAAAAACTGGTGGACCCCAGACTGAAGAGACCATGTATAACCTAAGCTGTTACAACCCCAGTTCTTTTATCCTTGCTGGAATACCTGGCCTGGAGAAGTTCTGCGTCTGGATTGGGATTCCCTTTTGTGTCATCTACATTGTGGCTGTTGTGGGCAACTGCATCCTCCTCCACCTTATTGCAGTTGAGCCCAGCCTGCACGAGCCCATGTTTTTCTTCCTTTCTATGTTAGCTACCACAGACCTCATCTTGTCCACTGCCACAGTGCCCAAATTGCTCAGTAACCTCTGGTGTGGCTCCCAGGAAATAACCTTCTCTGGCTGTGTCACCCAGATGTTCTTCCTCCACTTCAGCTTTGTAGTGGACTCCGCCATCCTGTTGGCCATGGCATTTGATCGCTATGTGGCTATTTGCTTCCCCTTGAGATACACCAGCATCCTGACTCCACAGATGATCATCAGGCTCGTGGTGAGCATCGTTGTGAGGAGCTTCTGTGTCATCTTGCCAGATGTTTTTCTGCTGAAACGGTTACCCTTCTGTGGGACACGTGTCATCCCACACACATACTGTGAGCATATAGGCGTTGCTCGGCTTTCCTCTGCTGATATCTCCATCAACATCTGGTATGGACTTGCTGTGCCTCTCATGACTGTCATCTCAGATGTGATCTTTATTGCTGTTTCTTACACCTTCATCCTCCATGCCGTCTTTCAACTCTCATGCCAGGGTGCCCGCCACAAGGCCCTCAGCACCTGTGGCTCCCATGTCTGTGTCATCCTCATGTTTTACACACCAGCTTTCTTCTCTATCCTTGCTCACCGCTTTGGGCACAGTGTCCCTCGTAATGTGCTCATCCTATTTGCCAACCTGTATGTGGCCATCCCTCCAGCTCTAAATCCTGTTGTTTATGGAGTGAAGACCAAGCAGATCCAGGACAAATTTATGCTCCTCTGCTCTTTGAAGAAGACACCGTGAGTGGGGAGGGCCACCGAAGGAGAAATTCAGGCAACATTGATTAGGCTAAGTTTTATATAACAGAAGAAGACATACAATAAAGCTATAACTCCAATTCACTTGCAATTTTAGAGTTCTGCACATGCTCAAAGTGCAGGAAGGAAAGGGGAGAAAGAAAATCTGGATTTCCAGAAAATCAAGGGTTTTCATGGTTTTGTGTTTTACTTAAAGAAGGTGATGATGGGTACAGAAGAGTGCTAATACTGCGGTTTCTCTCTTACCTCTAGCTAATTCTGTGATATTTGAAGGCTAGATATTTCCTAACATGCAGCTCACTCCTGTATTTCTCAGTTCATGAACTAAAGGCAAAACCCCCTTCCTTTAATTCTTCAGACGTCACTCCTGCTTTACACTCCAGTCCTGATTCTATATATTATTAATCCCTCCTTCTGTGCTCTCTATTGCTTTAATTTTTTCCCTACCCATCTCAGATTACATAGAGTTGATTTTCATTTGTATTTATTTTGTTCAATTGCATGCTCCAAGCAAGTGTTCACTGTCCTTGGTCCATATTTTATAGTTTTAATTAAAGATAATTATGAGAGGGTAATATTACTTAATTCATTTCACAGATGAGGAAACAGAGACTTTACAGATTACAGAAAGACAGGCAGTATATTTAGGACCCAAGCACAGGTCTGTCTGATTTTGAATTCTTTATCCAATTGCTTCCTGGCATTTATTTACTTGAATGGCTCACAAACTCCTCAAACTTAATACCACTACCTTCCTCCATAAAGAGTGCCCATCTTTTCTGTCTTCCTTTATGGTAAGTGGCATCTCCACAAACATGAATTCCAAAGCCAGAAACCTATGGTTTGTCTTTACACACACTCAACCACTCGAACACAACCACACACAAATCACAATCACACACGCAAAGCACACACAACACTCACAAATCCATAGGCAAAACACACATAACCAACAAAGAAGACAAATAGCACACATTTCACACATTACACGCTACACACACAACCACACACAGACACACCACACATACATCCTTACACAGGAGCACAATGCAGAACACACACACACAACACAGAAACACGCAAAACAAGACTCACAAGACACACACCACACACCTCAAGGCACATAACTGCTCACAAAACACACGGAAAACATTGCACAGACTACGTACTGCACACACCATGAGACATACTAAACAAGCACAACCACACACAGTCAACACATCTCACATCACGTGCATAACTCAAACTGCCAAGCACACACACAACCTCTCTAACACAACCGCACACAAGTCACAATCACACACACAAAACAGACACAACACATACAAATCCACACACAAACAACAAAAACACACACAACACACCTATAATGCACTACACACACAGCTACAAGCATGCAATATGGAGCACACACAGACCCACACGCAGACAGCACGAAACAAAACACACAAACACACACACAAAATACACACTCACAGAACACATCAGACACAACGCAAAACTAACATCACACAGAATGCTCAAAACACACAGACCACCCAACATCAACCCTGTATGTAACACACAGAAAGCATATAGACAGCACTCACACAACCCAGAACACAGTACATAGCAAAACAGACAGCAGAAAGACCAGACACATTACACACAGAACAAGACACCGGAAGCCACACAACAAACACACAACATATACGAACACCATGGATAACTCATCAAAAATGACAAAACGTACAACACACAAAGAACCACTCAATGCACACAACACACAACTCACAACCACACACATGACACATTGCATGCCACACAGAGAAAAGTACACAGAACAGTGTACTCAACAAGCAGTAAAGAACCCATACCACACATAGTACATACACAACACACACACAACATGGACAACACACAACACACAGAAAATGAATAAGACCCGCAGATCACAGACAACATGACCCAAAACACACAAGAACACACAGCACACACAGCATAGCAAAACAGAATACACACAGAATCACAAAACAAACACCACAAATCATTCAGTACCATATACCAACAACACAAACAGCACACTACACACACACAACAAGCCCAAGAAGCACAACACAGATCAAACAGACACAATACACAGTAAAAAACACATAACACACAACCCACACAGTAAGACAAAAAACAAGGAAACAAACCGACACACAGCACACACAACAGAATGCACACAAAAATGTATATCACAACTGTTAGCACAAACAACATACCCTACATACAACACAAACAATACAGCACACATAAAACAACACAAAGAACATACAACACACACAGCCACACACAACACACACGGAAAGTGCCAATGCAACACATACAACACACATGCAAAACACCCACAACATGCAAAACCAGAGTTTACATACAACCTCTCAACACACAAACAGCACATCACACTAAACAACCAACCCCACACACACCGAGCACACATAACTGCACACAGTACACATGAACAACAGTTCTCAGAGTAAACACAACACACACAGTGAGGCACACTAATGAAGCATGACCACACACAGTACACACATCACAAATTACACTCATTACTCAAACAGCCAACCACCCACACAACCTGTACAACACAAACACACACAAATCATAATCACACACGCAAAACACACACCACACACAACACATGCAAAATGACATGCAAAAAATACACAAACTACAACTCACATTTCACACACTACACACATCACACAAAACACACATAAAACATACAGCACACAGGGCCTCACAGAACACACAATGCAAAGCACACAACATATATACAAAGCATATAAGACACAGCACACAATTAATATCCCACACAACATGTAAAACACACAGATGACACAACAAATGCACAATACCCAAAACAGATAAGAATACACACACCACACATGCAACTGAGAACACAATATGTTGCACATCACGCAACACATGTGCGGTCACACCACAAACTAAACATGAAACAGAAAACCATTCACAGACCACATAACATTCCCAACCATGAACACAACATGCTACACAAAAGGCGCCAAACATACAACACACAAAGACACACTCCAAACACAAGCAAAACCTGCCCCATACTCCCCTCCACACACGAGGCAAACTGATACTACAGGTAATGACTTAAGACAGGACATTACCATACTTGCCTACTTTCAACTTCTCAAATGTATTACATTTCTCCTTGTCTCTTCTCCCTGTGCCTTCTCTTTATTCTTTGCTTGGCAGTTCCTATTTAGGCTTTAATTAAAAATCCTTCCTCAGTCATTCCTTCTTTAATTCTGCTTAGCAGATTATTATCTCTTGTTTACATACTCATTGCACAACATAGGTTTTATGTCAGGACTTACGACAACTTTAATGCAGTGACTATTTGTACACTTTGCTGTTTCAGCCCATCCCTCCACATGTCACCCAGGACCAGGGTAGTTGCCACCTTGTTTACCATTACAGTCCTATCACTTGCAAAACTCCTAGTTCATAACAGGCATGCAATAAATACTTGCTGAATAAAAAAATGAAAACAAATGAGTTTTAAGTAATGAGTGAATTCTCTGCTTTTCTGTCACTCAACCTAACCAGAGAGAAAATTACAGAGAGTCACAGAGAAAGACTTATTTTTTCCAGATAAGGCAATACATTACCTCAATAGTAAAGTAATCATTGTTTTCCCTACTGGCTCCTCAGAGTTCTTCTTTAAATTAAGCATTTCCAAGTTATTCTCTTTTCATAGACATGGAAACTCATTTCCAGACAGCTGAAGTGTTTTGTTAGAGCAGAAGAGAAGAGATGAGGAGAGTAAGGGATAAATTCCAGATTTTTGACCACTAGACATTGAAAGTAGACTTCCTTGTTGGACTGATGGGAGGTCATATGGAAGATTTTCCCGTTGGAGGGATGAAACTGTACCCAGTCTGGCTATCTATGTTTTTCAGACACACATGTACTTTGTGTTAGACATTTGCCCCATGCAAATAGATTACTAGCTTGTACTCTACATAATGGACTGAACCGAAAGTTAGTGATGATTCTCCACTGAGCCAAGCAAGACTGAATGTTGAAGTCAATATCTAAAAAAGAGTGTCCTCTTCATACCTGGGGAGATGGCAGCCACAGTGAGAAATGGCTCCAGTTTTTTTATCTAAGTCTAGAAGCAGATTCATTTCCATTCAACAGATATGTATTGATTGCCTTTTATACAATAAGCTGTGTCAGGGACTCAGAAGAAAATGAAACAGTCCCTGCACAGGATGTTTTAGGAGTTCTAGACGGGGCCTAGAGACATGGTAGATCTGACTCTTACCAGAGTACCAAATTACTGATCAAGCTAGATCAAGACCTTGCTAAGACAGGTGTGTTACCACCCTGGATTCCAAACTTCCCAAGCCAGAGGTGTAAATTCCTAAACTGGGGAGGGGTTAGTTTGTTTGAATCCTTACTCATGTCCTAGACAGGCTTAGAGCCTTGGACCTGAGGCCCGTAGGTCCACTGGTTCAGAGGCCCTCTCTTCTAAATTGTCTCTAATCCTTGGAGAAGACAAGAGAAGTGCATTCATACTCCACTTCTCCAGGCTCAGTGTTTGCTCACCCCTACTGTGGGCATGATCCTCTGTTTATCCCCTTTTTCCTGTGGCTGTCTTTACTGACCCTGGGACTGCTTCTTTTGAACTTTGGTCTGTTTTTGCCAGCTGTGTATCTGCACTCCCTTGTTCTTACCCTGACTTTACAAAATAATTCCAGGACCAGGACCTCCAAGGTATAAGCTGGTGTTGAGCAATGTAGGACTATTAGGGAATAGAGTTGGTAAGGAGCAGACCTGATGAGAAACGGAGTTAGTAGAAAGGAGAGAAGGAGGTTAAAAAGACGTGGGCTTCAGGAAAGAGGAGAGGCTAAGATCAGAACTTGGGACACAGCTGCAGAGCCGGCACTCACGCTACGAGAATGCCGTGAGAGAGAAATGTCATTTCTCTTAGCTGTATTCTGAGCCCCTCCCATTGCTCTTGCCAAAGATGTGCCAAGGTTTTTCTGAAGGTAAAAGTTTATAAGGATGTATAAAAAAATAAAGAGAATTAAGTGGTTGTGATAGATACAGGGCTGGTCATACCAGACTGGGGCCAGACATCTGGAGACTGAAATTTGGTGTGCCACCTCAGACTTTTAGGTTATTTTTATGTGTAAGCATGGGTTTGTATTTGTGAGTGACTGTTCTGCTGTTTCTTTGGGATGATGGGGGAAGCCTAAGACATTCACCTAAACCCCTTGGAGGAGCACAGATACGTAATGCAGTAGGACAGCTGATTTCTGGAGTGGGTCTCACAACAGTCCGTCTGTGACCTGTGGACCAGCCATAGCAATTCCTTTCCCTAAAAGGGGAAGGGGGAGATCTTCACACAGACACACTGGTCTAAAAGGAAACAAGGACAAAGTATGGATTACAATAACTCATGATACAGATATTACTGAAAGGCTTGTCCTGTGTTAGTTTAGTGCTGGAGGAGATGGAGCATTAGAGATATAGGACCTGCCACTGAATATTCTTAGCCTTTGGAAACAGGAAAAAATGCTCAGCAGTCAATCAGAGACCAGTAAATAAGGTGGGAATATAATGCTTCCTAAAGATCCTAGTCAGGATTCTGTGATCAAAGGGACTGATCAGAGATAGTACTAGTAGATTAAAGATTATGTGTGGCTAATGACAACTGGGAAGTTTCAACAAAGAATGGAGATTCACTGTATCTAGAGCTTTGAAGGTGGGTGAGGAAGGTGCTACTGATTTCCCACAGTTAGCTGTGTCCTTCCTTCCAGGCTCCCTACCTGTAGTGTGAATCATCTGTGGATTCCCCCAGGTCTGCTTGGTGGGAGGGTGGGAGTCTTCATCTAGTTTGGAAATATTTAAATATGGGGAGCAAGTGCTTTCCCAGACTAGTGATTTCCTGTCTGCCTAATATTATTTTGTGCACATATTTTCTTAGAAAACTTCCTGGGTTGCTGGTAGCTAGACAGGATTAGAATTACATGACTGGAGTTATAGGACTTGTGTCTCTGGGAAAAAATTATTTTGATACCACTTGTATTATGATTTAATTGTGACTAAAGTGTAGCAGACACTTAGTGAAGAGAAGAGGGATAACTTATCACTTTCCAGAGCTAAAAGTGAGGAGATAATATTGGAGAAGGCTCAGAGGTGGGCTCTGTAGCTCATTGTAACAATCATCCCTGAAAGTTTTATTTTCAGTCAATGAGACACATCCAATCCAAGACCACGATGGCCACATTCTTCTTGAGCAGCTTCTATCCTGGCCCATTCATCCTACTGTGATCCCAGGGGTAGAGCAGCTCCACATCCTGATTGGGATTGCCTTCTTTATTATCTACCTGGGGGCCTTGAAGGCAACAGTGACCTTCTTTACCTAATTTCCACAGGGGGACTTCATGATCACATGTTTTTTTTTTCTTTTCCATGCTGGCTGCTATAGATCTCATCCTATCTAATACATGTGTACTCAAAACATTCAGCATCTTCTGGCCAGGTCCTAAGGAAATCACCTTTCCTGGACACCTTACTCAGATGCCACACATGGTAAGGTACAGATAAAGATATAAGTGAAAATGAAATTACTCAGTGTTTAAGTATAAGGTAAAGTAAATGCAAAGGAGTCATGGCTGGCTGGATTCAAATGAAAAGATGGTGCCCCTGCCCCACCAGTTTCTCCAAATGACAAAAGATTCTGAAAGAAAAATGACTCAAGGTATAATATCATTTCTAGGATGAAACTGCAAGAACCCAGAGAAATATTTAAGGGTATGCATAATAAATCTTTTCAATTAGACAAAGAAGCTTCTAAGAATCTTAAGGGTATTTTCCCAGAGAACCATAACTTTGTGGCAAAATCAGAAAAGGGGTAGCCTGGAAGATATTTGTGGGTGTGACTTTTATCTAATAGAGTAAGCCCTACACAATTCATACAAAAACAATTTTTTTTGATGTTCAAATTTTTATTTATTTATGAATTTACATACAGCACATTCACTCTTTCTGGTGTACAGTCCTAAATTATTTATTTATTTATTTATTTGTTTTCTTTATTAAGGTATTATTGATATATACTCTTATGAATGTTTCATGTGAAAAAACAATGTGGTTACTACATTTACCCATATTATCAAGTCCCCACCCATACCCCAATGCAGTCACTGTCCATCAGTGTAGTAAGATGCCACAGATTCAGTATTTGCCTTCTCTGTGCTACACTGTCTTCCCTGTGACCCCCCCACACCATGTGTACTAAACATAATACCCCTTAATCCCCTTCTCCCTCCCTCCCCAGTGATCATCAGTGATCTTCATACGTCTGTCCTTGCCCCTCATGCACAATTTATTCCCATCACAGTACCCAGAATCCTCCCATTAAATTGTGTATGTACACTGTACAGTAAGGTTTTGGAACTACAGACTTAAAGTATAATTAATAGCTCTATTTTATGGACGAGGAAACTGAGGGCCTGAAAAAATTTAAATAATTTATTTGAAAGTCCTCATCTGGTAAATGTCAGAGCTGGGATGCAAATCTGTATCTGTCTCACTCACATTTGCTCCTTTTCCTGTATAAAATAGATTCCTCTGTGTGGTAGCACTAGAGTAAAGGAAATCACCTTTCCCCAACTTGCATGAAAGTCACAGACAAATTGTAAATATTATTTTGCCCTAAATATGTATTTATAGTTCAGTACCAATGAGTCAGATGTTTTGGTCTGGAGTGAGAGACAGAGAAGAGAAGTAACAAGATAAATTATGTGAGAACTTCCTGGTGAGGACACTTTAAATGAATGAGTCCACCTTGTCCACATGTCTGCCTTGAAAGCTATCTTCCTAAGACTCAGATCTCAGATACATCCTCATCTTGGATAGTTCCAGATGATGAGCCAGTTCTGGAAGGAAATGCCAGCATTCCCTTGCACATCTTTCCCATGTATACATTTTCCATGTTGCCTTAATTTATAGGAGTCTCTCCTGATCCAATCCATTCAACATATAAGTTTGCATCTTCATTGTGGGATACTTAGATACTTGTCCTGAGTGAGTCTGATGGAGAATACTGAAGAATATTTCAAAAGACTACATGTCATTTCTTTAGTGCATTATAGGAGAAGTATGTACCTTACATGGGAGTATAACTAGCAGTATCTTGGAGTCACTAGCTTATCATCTGGTATAATTAGATGAAGGAGAAAAGACAAAGACTTACCCTAATGAAGACACAAACTGTTAAAGGGAATAAAGACTCAAACTCAAGGGGTCAACCTGGAGTAATTCAGATTAGATACAGGGATTATTTTCTTGAAAACAGATGATGTGTGGCACTGGATTAGGCGACCAAATGCAACTTCAAATTCCAATTTGAGGTGTATTTCTTCTCACTCTATCCTCCCTCATTGTCACCTCCTTTCTCCCTGAATTTCCCTCCCTAACAGCTTGACACAATGTGGCTACATTGTCCAAGAGCCAGGCAGGTTTAACCTCTGCAGGACAGTGCTGACCCTTCTCCTGACTTAAAAAATATCCAGCCTCCAAGAAAAGACCCTGACATGACTGGTGTGTCTCCCCTGAGATCTTATTTGCAAATTCACTTCTAAGTTTAGCATCTGGGACCACTGGTGCTCTGAGCCACACCACAGCCTTGCTGGGTCAAAAAAGCTTTCAGAAGTTGGAGATAAATGGGACCAGATCTCAGATCCAAGAACTATGTTACTTCTTTGGATGGAGATATCTCCAGTGCAGCTGACCACTGACACTGGCATGGGTGCTGAATGGATGAGATGAACCAAAAATACGGTTGAGGACAATTCTGTAAAGCCAGGAGCAGAGGTAGGGGAAGATACAGAAACATGACATACAAAGATATTGATACCCTTGGCTACTCCAGAGGTTATCCCAGATTATTCCCTGACGCTGTTATAGGAAGCACAGTTCCTTAAGCCCCTCAGGTATCTGCATAGTGGTATTGCATACCAAAATGTATCGCTCGTAAGTCATTACTATCTTTGCACCTCAATCCTTTCTATTGCAGTTAGAGATTTTGGCCCATATTCCTTATGGGCTCAAGACAAGCCAGACAGATAGATCTCTAGGAGCAGCTGTTCTTAAAGCAATGATAAAGTCAGAATTTCTTGATAATGGCTGTTTCTTATTCTCACTCATATTGGTCAGGCCAGCCAGGCAAGAGTGAAGCTGAGGGAATATTTGCTAGGGAGTAATCTTCTTGAGTACCTAGCACCTTCACAGTGCCTCAGAAAGCCTATGGGATCAGCAAAGTTAACTAATTTCCAACCTCCCTAGTGTCTGAGTACAGCTGGTACTCCTTCCCAAATCTAATCTAATTCTGCTTGTAATTTCACATGCAGAAAACTTAGAAGCCCATCAGGTTAAGAATCCCTGCTGCAGTATCCCCAGGTTCCGTTTGTCTTTTCCAGGGTGAAATCAGATGACTGTCACATTGAACAGCCTAAAAGGTGTTCCTTCAACAGAAAGAACATACATGTTCCTGTACCTTCACTTTCTCTTAGTGGAGGCACAGAACATGCTCACTTTGAAGGACCCCAAATACCATACCTGTTTCTTGGTCCTAAAAGGGAGATCAATAAGGGGCCCTCAATGACACTGGCATATTGATGGGACTGGAATCATTGGAGGAGCCTGCCCATCTTGTATCTTACGAAAGTTCACCTAGCCCATCTAACTGAAGACCAGTCTTAGATATTGCTGAAGACAGTTTTTGATTTAAAAGAAGGTGAAACCACAGTACCTTAACCATTGTATTCAGATTAGAGAAGGGCCAACATGTCTTTCAATTTGAAGAATTAAGAGAAGTTTCATTTTTTGACAGGTAAGTACATATTTAGATCAACGGGCTCAGAGATTTTCAAGAGTGAGAAATGTCAGTGAGTCTTACAGTGAATGCTTATTAAATTATAGAGACTGCACTATATGCTTTATATATTTTTTCTAAATTAATTCTCCAAAAATCCCTATAAAGTATTATTACCTGAATTTTATATTAGGAGACTGAGGACTGAGGGGAATAAGACAATTGTTAAAGATAATATGGTTAGCAAGGAACTGCAGTCAGGACAGATTTTGAACGCAGGCAGTCTGAGTCTTGTCTGTGACCCCTTATTTTCCAGACTGGACCACAGGAAGAGGAAGTCTTAGACTTGGAGACTCGGTTTCATTTCCCAGGGAAGCCTTCTCTGAATAGGAATTAACTTCATATCTTTTCTTCATAGCATACATCAATGTAGCATTTCACACATATATTAGAGATGATTTGATTAATGTTTTCTCATTAGACAAGCTTAACATATCATGTAACATGCATATTCTTACTCTTTAGTATATATACGCCATGTAGAATAATTCCTGGTACAGTATAATAGACTGTCAAAAAATTTCTTTGCAAAGTAAATGAAATAAAATATAACCTTAAAAAGGATATTAAGGTTCATAAAATTGAAACCTAAGACATCAAAGTGGAAAAATGCTTGTTTGATGTAGACTGTGTTTACAGACATTACCTTGAAGAAAAGAGAAATATTCTTTAACTCAGAGGGTCTAACATTGAAATGGCTACCTCAAGAAAGCACATGTTTTCTGTTGCTAGAATTTTACAAGCAACTGCCAGCACCACTTTTCAGGATACCAAAAAATATCACATTTGGGAGTCAAACATCATGTGATTAATGAACTATATATACCTTGCAACTTATTTCCTAATCAGATAGCAAGATAATATTCCACTAATTTATTGTTTAAAAATCACAGGTATTTACATGACAGAAGTAAAAATTATTTAGAGTTTCCAAGATGGGCATTGAAATGTTTACAGTTACTTGATGTTATAACTTGAATTTTGGATTTTTAAGGATATAAAAATGAACAGTAGAATTGGCAGCAAATTCTATTTTTTTTACTTTAAAATTCAAACAAAATAATAATTCCTAGTAATTTGAAACTTGTAATAACATTATTACCTATCTAATGTATAGCTACAGTGACTGACAGCATAGAGTGATAGATTTGCAGTAGTATATGAGACTTGCATACTGCAGTTACTAAAACAAACAATTGGTCTCTTAATAATGCAGTTAGATGTGAATAAGGGATAGAAGAAAGGGTGTCCCTTTAAATTATTATTATTATTTTTTATTTTGGTATCATTAATGTACAATTATATGAGCAACATTATGGTTACTAGACTCCCCCCATTATCAAGTCCCCACTGCATACCCCATTATAGTCATTGTCCATCAGTGAAGTAAGATGCTACAGAATCACTACTTGTCTTCTCTGTGTTGTACTGCCTTTCCCATGCCCCCCTCTACATTATGTGTGCTAATCGTAACGCCCCTTTTTCTCTCTTATCTCTTCCTTCCCACCCATCTTCCCCAGTCCCTTTCCCTTTGGTAACTGTTAGTCCATTCTGCTGCTGTTTTGTTCCTTCAGTTTTTTTCTTTGTTCTTATACTCCACATATGAGTGAAATCATTTGATACTTGTCTTTCTCCACCTGGCTTATTTCACTGAGCATAATACCCTCTAGCTCCATCCATGTTGTTGCAAATGGTAGGATTTGTTTTCTTCTTATGGCCGAATAGTATTCCATTGTATATATGTACCACATCTTCTTTATCCATTCATCTACTGATGGACACTTAGGTTGCTTCCAATTCTTGGCTATTGTAAATAGTGCAGTGATAAACATAGGGGTGCATATGTCTTTTTCAAACTGGGCTGCTGCATTCTTAGGGTAAATTCCTAGGAGTGGAATTCCTGGGTCAAATGGTACTTCTATTTTTAGTTTTTGAGGAACCTTCATACTGCTTTCCACAACGGTTGAACTAATTTACATTCCCATCAGCAGTGTAGGAGGGTTCCCCTTTCTCCATATCCTTACCAACATTTGTTGTTGTCTGTCTTTTGGGTGGTGGTTATCCTAACTGGTGTGAGGTGATATGTCATTGTGGTTTTAATTTGCATTTCTCTGATGATTAGCAATGTGGAGCATCTTTTCATGTGCCTATTGGCCATCTGAATTTCTTCTTTGGAGAAGTGTCTGTTCAGCCTCTCTGTCCATTTTTTATTTGGCTTATTTGCTTTTTGTTTGTTGAGGTGCGTGAGCTCTTTATATATTTTGGATGTCTACCCTTATCGGATATGTTTCTTTTAAATTATTATGGAACTTTTTGATTTTTCCACATTCTAAAATTCTTTTTAGGTGAGAATAATTGGATAACCTTAATGTTAACATCCCTTCTAAACACAAGGGTCTTGAGTTCCAAAGAGTGAACTCTGATAAGGTAAGAATGATGATTCTGACTTCACCTACAGGGATGTGTCTGGGTAAGATGGCACCAAAGACAGACCCCCTTTTCTCTCTTCTCTCCTCTCCTTTGGGCATTGTCTCAGTCCTTGGCCCAGTCACTCCAGGAAACCTCCCTGATTTAACTCACCTGCAAACTCCTGGACTCTGCCCTTCCTCCTCTCTTGCTCTCCCATGGCTGCTTCACTTGGAGATTTCCTGAAACACACACCTGCGTGGCCTGACTGGTCATACCTGGGCTCATACTTTAAAGTGGATGAAAAAAGACTGAAGCAGATATGTTTTATATTCAAAGCAATGCATGGTGCCAATCAAGAAAGCAGACAGAAATCTATATATAGATAGATTAGATTATGTTGACAATATATTGAAGGGCTAATTAGGGACACCTTTTGGAATATACAGAGTGAAAATAGTAAGAGGGGGTTTGAACATATGGAAGGAGGGAAGATTTTGTCTGAAGGAAGATTTTGAAGAAGAAATACCATTTCCAAGCACAGTCACTTACCCAAGTGTTAAAAAATTCAGTGGCTGCCTTTGATCCTTTTCCATTCACTAGTCAAATGTTATTTATTGGCCTAGTATAAGTAAGGCATTGATACTAGATACAGGGAAGCAACTCAGAAATTTCATAAAGGGGACAGGAGATATACATGTAAATATAAAGCAAGTTTATATTTCTTAAAGGAGGTTATGCTGAAGATGTGTTATTCTCTCACCATACCAGAAGGGATCATAGAAGGTCTTCATAGACGGGGACATATTCCTATGGGTTTTGAATGACTATTAGCAGCTTGCCAGGTGACCAAACAGAAATAGTCTGTGCAAAAAAAAAAAAAGCACCATATGAAAAGGCAGGCCAGCACTGTTCTAACCCTTGGAGTGAAGGGACAAGAGGAGGATATGTTTACAAGAGGAAACCAGAGCCAGAGAAGCCAGTTTGCAGAGGGAGGAAGCCTGCTGGCAGCCCCTCTGCTGGGCAAGAGCTGAAGGAATCTTGACCTGCCTCCAGTCTCCCCTTGGTGTTTCCTATTGCCAAATTCATCCAGAAGTGAGAAGGCAGGAGAGTCTCTTGATGCAGCCCAGTGTCCCATTGCCCAGAACATGATGGAAAGTGGTGGAGGGTAGGCCAGAGGAAGATAATGCAAGACATCCTACCCAGTATACACTAAGAAAGGTTATATTTGTTTTATAGTTGCTGATTTTCTCATGTTAGAATATTAAACAGCAGTGTAGCGTCTTCACTGGAAGATGAAAATTCTGGAAGTGGGCATATTAGTTACAAAGGTATTTTAATAACCCAGGCAAGAAATGACATGAAATGGAGTAGAATTGGTGGGAATGAAAGAAAGGAAGGAAATTGAATGGATATGTAGGAGGAATAAATGACATCTAGGATGATTTCATTTCATTTTCTAACCACTTTTAGAAAGGTAAAACCTTCTGTTCTCTTCATCATTATGCTGTCTGCACCCATCCCCAACGATACTGCCTTCCATCCTTCTGCATTTATTCTACTTGGAATCCCTGGGATGCAAGAGCAGCACGTTTGGGCAGCCATCCCCTTCTGCTTCTTGTACATCCTTGCTCTGGTTGACAACGGCACCATCCTCTACATCATCATGACAGATAGGACTCTGCGTGAGCCCATGTACCTCTTCCTGGGCCTGCTGTCTGCCACTGACCTGGTGCTCTGTTCGACCACATTGCCCAAAATGCTAACCATCTTCTGGCTTCAGTCCCACGTAATTTCCTATCATGGCTGCCTCACGCAGATGTTTTTTGTTCATACAGTCTTTGCCACAGAGTCAGCTGTCCTTCTGGCCATGGCTTTCGACCGCTACGTGGCTATCTGCCATCCGCTTCACTATACATCCATCCTCAATGCCATGGTGATTGGGAGGATCGGTCTGGCATGTGTGGTCCGTGGCCTTCTCTTTGTTTTCCCTTTTGTCATCCTCATTGAGCGCTTACCCTTCTGTGGACACCACATCATCCCCCACACCTACTGTGAGCACATGGTCATCGCCAAGCTGGCCTGTGCCAACATCAAGCCCAACACCATCTATGGCCTCACCGTGGCGCTTTCAGTCACTGGCACAGATGTGATCCTTATCGCCACCTCCTACTGCCTGATCCTGCGGGCCGTGCTGCACCTGCCCTCCAAAGACACCCAACTCCGAGCATTTAGCACTTGTGGAGCCCACATTTGTGTGATTCTTGTCTTCTATGTACCTGCCTTTTTTTCCTTTTTCACCCACCGTTTTGGCCACCAGGTGCCTCCTCATGTCCACATTGTACTAGCAAATCTCTATCTCCTTGTACCTCCAGTTCTCAACCCCCTGGTGTATGGAATTAATGCCAGACAGATCCGCCTGAGAATATTTGGCTTTTTAATGGGGAGGAGGTAGCTATACTCTCTATATATCCAATGAGAAATGTTATAATTAATCTCCCACCTCTATAGTACCTCTTATCCTCGGACTAGAGGTTGCTGGTTTCTGCTAATCCTAGCCAGCCAGTATCATGTATTAACTGAGAATTGAATTATTTAGGACAACTTATCTATGCCAGCTAAATCTACAAAATACAATTTTCCTATGAAGTTATTATGTGGCCTGTTAATGGAGGTCTTGAATCTTCCGAGGGAAGGTCAGGAGACATTGGAGTACTTTTGACAGTAAGAGCAAAGAGGAGTTACTCTATGTACAGAAAACCCATGCGCTGGAAGTAGAGGGAAAGTAGTAAAAAAATAGCTATTTACTTAGAGTTTCAAGACATTGAGAACAGCACCCCCCCACACACACATACACACACATATTGACCGACTGATTGCCAGCATCCAACCCTGACCCCCCCGGCCACCCTCCCACCTCCCCCCTCCATACACTGACTGACTGATTGCCTGCACTTTCTTAGACCAGGAGGGTCTGCAGTAAAAACCTCAGGCCTTGGTCAGAGATGACTGCAAGAGCCCAGGTTCCTCCGGATATGGGGTGAGATTTGAAATAAATGGAGCTGATCACTTGGTGACTTACTGTGAGAAGTCTGGAAAGATATATGTCAATGGGAAAGCCGTAGGACAACTTTCTCATGGAATTACTTTGAAAGATGACAATTTGTAATGAATGCATTCCCTCTGTGACTGATTACCTTTGCATTTTTCCTGGTATCTTCAGATTGATGAGCTCTTTAAAATCATTTACATATAAATTATCTTGTGGACCATTTGTTCACCTCATTCAGCCAACACAACTTCGGGTATATAAGAATTCCCAGGATGCAGATGCTCACCAGGGTAACCCAGGATAGTCAGGTTGTTCAAGTACTTCCTGTTTTAGCCCAGTCTTACCTTCCATAAGAGGTAGGGTGACTGCTTGAACATTTGTTTGGATACAATGGAAGAAATAAAAGCAAGTAACCAGTGTGCTCTCCCACACAATATGTCAATCTTCTCCAGAGTCTAATTTTCATCATACATTGTCTTTGACAAGAAACTCTCCATTGTCGAAGGCATTCATGCCACTTTGCAACTTCAGTAGCCATATTTATTTCTTTTTCTAAGGTCTGAGATCCAGCCTACGCAGATTTGACTTAGTTTGTCATGTGGTATTTGAAGAATAAGGCACATATAAACTGATCAAGAAAATTACTTATTGTGCTATTGTAAAATACATTACATAATTTTTGCCACTTCAACCCATCACACTGTGCAACCTTTACCACTGTTTCTAAAACTTTCATCATCACAAATAGAAACTCTATAACCATAAACAGTAACTCCCCATTCCTACCTCAGCCCAGTCCTTGAAGATCTCTGATCTGCTTTCTGAAAAGGGCAAGCTTTTTGCAAGAACTTAGAAATACTATTCATTTATTTATTCTTGTAGTTGGAGATCCATTCAAAAGTATGTACTGGTATAATAGCATTAAATTTCACAAGTGAATAAGGAACAGTGCCCAACTTCAGGAAACTCACACTCCAGGGAGATTACAGCAGAGATATGGCATTGGCAGTGACAAGGTATAAAAATACTACAACAAGAGCAAAGAGGAAATATGTGCATGCTAAAATAATTCTATTTTTAATCTTAACAGTGATACAATCATTAATTCTACTTTTTTCTTACAGTAAAGTAATTGTGAATTTATGATCTATCCTGATTCCAGGACCTCTTTTCATTGGCTGAGGCAAAAGGGACAATCTCTTCATAACTTGAGAATATATTTTTAGTCTTTTCAGATTTGCATGTCAGATAAGTAAGCCATTTCCGAAGAAAAATTAATTATAATAAGGTACTTCCTATATACTAAGGAAAGGACAATTTAAAAAGTGTGATGACTATCCCCTCTTTTGGATAATGTAAAACTCACCAACCTGAGACCATGAGACACATGTCTCTGTTCAAACAGTTATGTTTACTCATCCTGCTGCAGAAAGTGAGGGAGCACCACAGAAGAATGTGAGACTCACAACAGGGAGTTAGGAGGGGATTTTTGTAGAATGTGAGCTTGATTTGATGATTTTAAACCAGATCTTGGAGGTTTGGGGAATGGGGATTCTAGATGTACTGTGGGCAAGAAACGTATGTAATTTGGTTATCATACCTTAATATTTTTTTGATCTAAGAAATAAGAGGATAAGTAAAATCTGACAAATGCAACACTATTACCAGGAGCTAAATGATTATCAGTTCATATAATGGACAGTAGATCCGGGAACCTGCAACACTAGCAGGCCACAGAAGCCATTCTAGTGTGTTCTAGAGATGGGGGGATCTGTTTCTTGAGCCTAGTGACAATCTGTTTCACCTAAAAGCTGTGTTCACATTGGTGCAACCGGCAGTCTTAGATATGGCAAAAACATCCCCCAAGCTAACAGGAAAATGGTTTAGGGCAGTTTTCCTATTGAAAGGGCAGCCTGACACACTGCATAGCAAGAGGTAGTCAGTTGCCTCTCCTGGGAGCTTCCTGAGTGATCCATACTCATTTTGGAAATCCCTAGGTATTCTTCTCAGGAAAATATGCCCACTGGAAGGTTATAGGTTTTAAATACCTGTAAGTCTTTTGGAATTACCCCTGATATATAAAATAGATTTGTGTGTTTCAGGCAGGTAAAAGGCTCCCTGGGAAACACAACTGCATTGTAATTTTAAGTATCATGTATCTCAACAGGAGTGAGTCAAATTTTATTTTTCAGAGGGAGCAAATTAGCTAGCTGTGGAATGAAGTATTACCTTTAAACAAAGCTAGAGACCATATGAAGCCACTCACTGCTGTAATAAAAATTGCCCCAATATCTGTGCCACTTTTACTAAGCTTGGAATCACAGACATCGAACAGTAATGAATTCAGCTAATTATTGTGTTGATTCTCGGTTGGGAACTAATCTTTAAAATTCAGAAGGATGAGGTTATGATGTAAGGAAAATGCACATGCCAGGAGGCACTTGTGGAAGAAAATCTGCCTTCTTAAATGTTTGAAGTAACAGTTGATAAGTTGATAAATGTATTAGGTGGGATTGCATGGGGAATGATATATCCAGCAAGTGGTTAGATTAAGAGGAATAGCTATGATCTGAAATGCACATGCGTGAGCCTGCATATGCACACAAACACACACACACACACACACACACACACACACACACACAGGAGTTTTGTCTGACATTAGATAGTGGAGAAATACTATATGAAATTAGATTGCAATTATAATGAAAATATGTTTATATGCATTGAAAAGCCCTAAGTCTCCACTAAAATGTACCAAATTATGATTAATATGGAAGATTAGTAATAAAACAAGGAAAAAGAGAGAACAGTGATATCAAAAATTAATCTTAATTTCTTTTCTTGGCCAGAAACTCTACATTTTGTGTCATCATCTGCTAATGAGAAAATTTGGAGTCAGCAATTGCCCTCTAAGGATTATCTGTTTCTGGAGGATTCCTAAGAATCCTCAGTTTAAGGTTCCAATATGTGGATTCCCAAATAATTTTCACTGGAAAAGGTGCAATGTTATTAGCTGGATTCAAGATCCATTCCTTGGGGCTTTATGGCTGTGCTGCTTATTAACTGTACCTGAGACATCTTCTCTAGTGAGGACCAGGGTAATCTTTTTCTGATGATGTTTCTAAAACATCCTATTTCCCCTTTTAAGATTATGTGGTAAATGATAAATAGGTGGCTGGTAAGGGAAGGTGGTCCTTACCAACTGATGTTAACCTTGAACAGCTCCAGCCAGTTTTTCACATTAACCAGCATTTTCAGAATGAAGGAGAACGGAATTCTCAAGTTATATATAGCACACAATTAACTTACAGGGTATTATTAATACAGTTTTTGTCTTTGAAGGTAAAACTAAATGTATTTAATCTGAAAAATAAACAATATTAAAATATGTTTACATGGATAATGAAAATCTCTCAGGATAGAATTAATTGAAATTTGGAAAATACAAACAAACGCAATTATTTCTATTATCGTTTTTTAAAAAGTACATGAGCAAATCTTTATGACTAGTAATGGTCATTTAGAGAACTCAAAGGAATCTTAAATGTAAAGACATCTTACCTTTTCCATATATATGTGTTATACATGTGTGTATTATATTTATCATGTATATGTACACATCACATACATATTGACACACAATTATTACACCTCTTCAAATTGACACTCCCTGTGCAATGATGATGAATGGTGCATCGTCCTCTTGATCGCCAGTTGTGACTACAGAGGGTACTGCCAACCAGGATGCTCACTTGGACCTTTGGTATCCAGCGTTGTTGTTGGGGCCCCATCACATACTGCTCATAAGGCAAGCTTTATTCTCCTGCCGCTCAAAGAGGTCAGATTATACCTGTACTCTCCAGCTCTTTTCGTGGTTATAGTTGATATGATGTGACCAAAAACCCCCCATCATAAATCACAATGATAGACCGTCCAGTGGCCAAAAACCCCCAGGCTAAATAAAGACACTCCTGTCAGGCAGGACATTCTAGAGGCCCAGAGATCACCTCCCAGGAGCTGAGGGCAAAGGGCAGACCTTTCTTGATGTATAGTTAAGTTCTTGTTACCCCATAGCACTTCTGGAATTTTTTGTTTGGTTTGTTGTTTACATTTTCCACTTATTTCTGTTGTAAAGAATGAAAGAAAGAAATTTATTTAAAATGGAGGACGATATAAGTATACCTCCTGTAACTACTTCTATTCAATAACGTACTGAAAGTCCAAATTTCTGTAATAGGGTGATAAAAAGAAACAGAGATTTAAGATCACTGATGAAGAAAGAAAAATACCATTATTAACAAATGACATGATTTTTGTACAGAGAAAACCCATAAGACTCTAAAGATAGATTTAAAAAATTAATATTTCAAGATATTTATGAATTTTGAATAAACAAAACCCAAGACTACTTACATGTTATATAAAGAGTCCATTAGAAATATAACTAAGAAGTTAAAATTGATAATATAACCACAAAATCTAACGTACTTATAATAAATATAACAAATATGCAAGGCCTCTATGTTAGGACAATTAAGTAAGTATAGATATTTTTAAAATATCAAAATAAATGAAGATATGTATTACAAAACTCATGGATATGCAAATGGATAGAAAAAAAGGAAAAATGGAAATAGTGAAAGATAAGGACAAAGGCACTTCTCAGAAAAAATACAGATAACCAATGAATTTATGAAACAATCCTCAACCATTTGAGTAACAAGGAAAATGCGATAAAAACTTTTTGCACCCCTCAGACTGGCAAAATTAGACCAAAAATAAGATAATGCTAATGATTAGTAAAACAGTATAGAACTGGGAACACTTATCAACTACTAGTGGGATACTAAATATAATCAAATTCTCTCAAGATTAATTTATTAATATTTAGCAAACTTAGAGATTTGCATATCCTACAACCCCAAAATTTCGTGCCTAAATATAAACCCTGAGGTGCACTGCCCAAGTTAACAAGATGGCCTTATGTAAGAATATTAATAATATTATAGATGATTGTATACTGCCTAAATGTTCATCAAAGAAGAATAAGTGAATTAAATATCATATCTTCAATGAAATATATGAATGAAATTAATGTGGTATATTCACTCAATATAATATAGTAATTCCGTATAGTACTTTTATAATTTGTAACAAAAACACTTTATAGAAGTAATAAATGCTTCACCAGACCAACATGCATCAACATGAATGTATCACACAAAGTGCTCAGCAAATGTCAAGATGCAGAAAAATGGCATGGCGTAATAGCACTTAAACAAAGCATAAAAATATGCATTACAATAGTATGCATTAATTTAGATTTCCTATTTATCTAGTAAAAGTACAAAAATGTATAAAGTGTTATGGGATTATAATGATACCAAGCATTCCTTCAGAGAATTTAATTGTTTCCATATAATTGTATTATGTATAATCTATCTTTTCTCTGTTGCTTTGAGATACTGTCTATATTATGTATTGCATATAAGCATGGGATATTTTTATGGATGCCGTTTTCTGCTCAAATAATCTGTCTATTCCTGCACCACAACCTCATCTCAAGTACATTAGTCTATAGTACAATTTTATTTCTAGTAGGATAAGCACGCCTCTATTATATCATTATTACCTTTAGATGTTCATACTTCTACTTGAGTTTCAGAATTCTACTGTCAAATTCCAAGCAAATAAATCAATGAAGTTTGTTTGGTTTGTTCTGAATTTATATATTCATTGAAGGAGAAGGTATGGCTTTCATTGCTGATTTTTACACATACAAGAAAACAAAACAATGTAAAGTCTTATGAACTAGGCTACATATTTAGTTTATATTTAAATGAACTTACTTATCTACTTGTTCATTCATTTGGCACTTCTATATGCAATGTTCCAAACATGAGGTGAGTGGTGGGAATACAGGATTTGAGGAATTATCCAGGGGTAGTGTGATTATTTAAAAGGCAAGATTAAAAGATGTCACTGAGAGGGGACAGTTCTCTGAGTAATATAAGACATTTAATAGAACTTTGGGGGATATTCTTCAGGAAAAATGTCTTTAGAAGCATTCAGGTATTTGACAGGATCAGGAATGTAGGAATGGGGGGATAGGGCTGGGAAGAAAGGATTCTTTTTAGTAATTACTTGTCATTATCATCTATCAGGGCCTCCTTGGGACAGAGAGGGAAGATATGACTGAGGCCAAGCTTTTTGCATGTTATTAGACCACAGCTCTCTGCAGGGGAAGTATGTGTCTACACAGCAGGTGTCCTGTGCTGGCCGATTCAGGTTGATGCACTTTCTGCTGATGTATTGATTGCACAAGGCCTTTTATTCTGCCACTCACTTCCCTCTGTCACTGCTTCCCTCTTATTGACCCCTGACTCAACAAAGTCTCCTGTCTGTAGGCAAAACTTGCACCGCATCAGGATTTAGAATCTGGCTCTCTGGGCCCCACTTCTGTTTTGTATTTGTAAGATTTTGTGACTTTTTTTTTTGGTCATTCTGTCTTCTGCACTTTGCAGCTGACTTAGAAAAGCTCGGCTTTTTGACAAACTTTAATAACTTGCTTCCTCTGAAATAAAGAGAAAAGAAAACTGGTCAGATCTGGACCCAGATTGAGGTGATGCTGGGACACAAGAGGCTGTGGGCCTGGGGGAGGGGGATGCAGAACATGCTCTGGGGAATGTCTGAGGCAAAGCCATTGGCCTGGGGAAAAGGTTGGAGAGTTAAAATCTGAAAGTCTAGGGAGAGAGAGAACTTGAGGCTGCTACCTGTCTTGTGTAGGCTATCCATCAGCGAGGCTGTACCTGGGATGCCTTCACGAGCATGTCTGCTCCAGTGGTGGGGTAAGGCTCTCCCCAGCTCTCACACCTACTTAGGCTTGGAAGTGTGGGCCTTTGGGCTACCGAAACTGTCAGGCCCTGTTCTAGGTCCAGATTCAGCCTTAACTTCACCCTCTTCTCCTCAGGCACCTCCAGGACTGGAACAGTCCCAGAATTCCTGAAGTCAGCCAGCCCCCTCTCCTGAGAGCTCAGGGAAACCTCCAGGGCCAATTTTCCACATAATAGTAGTGGTGCCTTGTGTGCCTGTTTGGGGAAGGAGCAAGTAGCAGAGAGCTACTCTGGGCACCCTGGGGGCCTCCACTTAGGTGACTTAAAGGGCCACACAGGGCTTTGGAGTGCCCGACCATAAGCAGTGGAGATGCCGGGCCGTGAGCATGCTTGCCAAGAGCCATATGAACCTATGCTAAGATATAGCTGCACACACGTGTGCACACACACACTCCCATTTGAAGAAGGTGTCTGGGAGCAGCTTCCCTTGTCACATTGCCTCACATTCAGGTAAGAGGTTCTGAGTGAAGGTGGGCTTGTTGCCACACCCTGCTGGCCTATTCCCAGGTGCCCAGGATCCCCGCTGCACTCCTGTTCATCTCTGCACAGTTCTCATCAAAATGTCCTACAAGCCCCGAAGCTGCAGGAAATCTATATTCTTTAATTATTTGAGGAGTAATTCTATTATAAGCTCTTAAGTTATCTTATTTTTAAAAAAATCATTTGTTGACCTATTTACCTTTTGGTTGTTGAGAGGTGTAGGCAATATTTTGTCAGTCTTTCTTTGGATTTCTATCCATTTTTATTTCACATACTTCAAGGTGTATTTTTTAAATGGATGCACATTCAAAATACGCATAATATATTCTTGTAAATTATATGACATGTTTTGTTAATGAATAAGTGTGTCCTTAAGAAACCATTTATCATAAAATATATTCTCTCAGATTAATGATCTTTGACATATTATGACTTCTGTAATGCTACACCATACTACCAGGCAACAAGATATATTATCCTGATTTTAGAATCGTTTTTGTGTATCTTAATATCGCACATTTCATTTCTATTGTGAATGTCTTGATTGGTTATAAAGTAAGGCTCATGCTCTTCCTTCCTTGCTTTTCTCATGCTCTCCACCAGGGCACCCCCATGACTGCCTGCAATGTCTCCCAGGGCCATCCTTCCTTCTTCATTCTCCAAGGCATTCCTGGGATGGAGGACAAGCACAGATGGATCTCCATTCCCTTCTCCTCCATGTACTTCCTCACCATCCTGGGGAACTGCACCATCCTGCTCACCATCTGCATGGAGCGGTCCCTGCATAAGCCCATGTTCCTGCTCCTCTGCATGTTGGCCCTCACGGACCTGGGCATGTCCACAACCACCATCCCCAAGGTGCTGTGCCTCTTCTGGTTTGGCCAGAGTGAGATCAGCTATGAGGGCTGCCTGGTGCAGCTCTTCTTCATCCACTCCATCTCTGCCTTGCAGTCTGCCGTTCTAATGTCCATGGCCTTTGACCGCTATGTGGCCATCTGCGAACCCCTGCATTATGCCATCATCCTTTCCAATAGTCGCATTGGGCTCATTGGTCTAGTGAGCTTAGTGAGAGCCATCCTGTTCATCCTTCCCATGCCCATTCTCCTCCAGAAGATGCCCTTTCGTGCCAAACCTGTTATCCCCACCACCTACTGTGAGCACATGGCAGTGGTAAAAATGGTGTGTGTGGACACCACAGTTAACAGGATGTATGGTTTGGTGGTGGCCTTGTTGGTTGTTGGGCTAGACATCTCAGCTATTGCCTCATCGTATGTGTTGATCATCCGGGCTGTAATGCGGCTCAGTTCTAAGGAAGCTCACCACAAAGCCGTCAACACCTGCACCGCACACATCTGTGTCATGCTCATCTCCTACACCCCCTCGCTGTTCTCTTTTCTCACCCATCGCTTTGGCCAGGGGATTCCACCCCATGTCCACACCATTCTTGGTAATCTATATTTCCTTGTACCTCCAATGCTCAATCCTATTATTTATGCAGTGAAAACCAAGGAGTTTCGGGAAAAATTGAACAAATATGGGTGCTGGAAAAAGGAGGCCATAACCATTGCCCATGGTCACAAACCTGTCTGATCATCCAAATGGTAGTCTGGAAAATTAAATGTGATCACGTATGTAACAACACTTTGAACAACATACATGGAACACATGTAAAATGAAGTAGAATTTTTTTACATGGAAGGAACATAGAGCAAACAGTAACTTGCCCAACAGACTGCCAAAGCAAGGCCGAGGTGTGTGAATGTGGGCATGTATTTGCAGCTGCATGTTTAAAGGGAAGTGGGAAGAGGAGATCATTTGGGAGAAGTGAGAAAGGGCAGGGAAAATACAAAATTGTGTTAGTCAGTAGTTAATATCCCTGCTGCGGAAGCCTTACAGTTGGGCCACAGGACTTGCTGCTTCCTTGTACCAGGAGGGAATATGGACTTGCGACAACTCACAATTTTCCTTCTTGTGTCTACCAATTCCCATGTCTGACAGAATCTCCTGCAAAGAAACAATTGTGAGAATGATCTGTTAATGATTTTAGTTATAAAAGTCAGTTTTACTGGAAACCTTTATTGATAAATCTCTGTAAGTCACTTTCTCTGGGAGCCCAGGAAGTCTTGAAAGGTGGTGGGGCAACTTTGGAGTTCAGACCTGTGCTCAGATAGGGGAATTCATTATGTTCAGAGGAATATTGTTAATCACTTTTAGACAGTGACTTGGGATATAATGGCAAATATCTTAAGATGCATGAAGTTTGAATACAGAAAGATTCCCTGTTTTTTCCTTATACTGTAGAACTATTATATGAAGGCATAGCTCAGAGAGAAAGATACCCACCCTGAAAGCTTCATGGCCACTGTTTAAAGGAGATTCTTGCAATACTTAAATTACAGGGAAATAAATGAGCATTTTTCAGAGTGTGGACCAGCTGTCACAAATGATAATAAAGGCTCCCAGTGAACTAAACAATTCAATGAAAAAGGCTGAGAAAGGCGGGGTGTCAGAGATTGAAATAAATGGCTCAAATTTGAGGAAAAAACAAAATTGAGGATTACAGAGGAAGTGCCTTTCCGATAAACGGAGGACACTTGCAGGAGCAGTAACAGCGGAGGAACCGAGCGCTGCCCATCTGCCATTAACGCGAACAAATAGCCCTCCACAAACATTTAGACCAAATACAGAAAAACCTTTAGCAAAATATTTTGTGATGAATAATTTAATTGACAAACAAGTAGCGGATTGTGAAAGGGCTTGAAGCACTCATTCGCCTGAGAACCTGTGATAGCAGGACTTAATTTTGGCTGAGATTGGAGAGTGAGTGTGTTTTGTTGTGTTTTCTCATCTGATTTGCATGGGATTCAGGTACAGGGGCAGAGTCCACATGCTATAAAGCATTATCCAACTCTCAATTTATTTTATATATTTTCCTCCTGTTTTTGGTGATTTATTCTGTTAACATGGGAAGTCTATTTTTACTGAAATTATGGGCAGAAGGTTCGTTAACACCAGACCGTAGTGTGCACTGGGGAAATTGTTTCAGGGTAACTGGTACAGCAGCTGATTTTGGGGAAACTGAGGAACCTGAGAAAATCAGATAACCACAAGAAGGAAGCTTGACTGTCTTTCTTTTCACCCTTGGGCTTTTTAATAAAAATGTTATTAATCTACGGTTGTTCTTACTTCAGAATGAGCTCCATTTCTCTCTTGTAGGCTTGCTGAAAATGAAATAGATGACCCTAATATTAACTGACTATTTCTTCTCATGGACACAGTATTGTTCCTTACCATGTAAAAATTAGAAAATGTTCCTATGTTTGATATTTTGGTCAAGTTAAATCACTTTCTGCACATCTGTTAGGTATTTGGAGGTTGAATTCATCCAGGGTCAACTTCACATTCACTATCTCTGCTACATTTGGAGAACTTCTGCCTTGAAAAGGTTATAAACCACTTAAATAAATTATTATTAATTACACAAATAATTATATAACAGTAGTTGTAGAAATATATAACTTCTTATACATTACCAGGGAGTTAACACTTCTGACTAGAGTCTCTTATTGGGGCAGAAGATTTTTCAGCATAGAAGAGTCTAAACCAGGGTTTCCCAGGAAACGAGGCCTCAGACAAATGCTTGCATTTTGGCAGTTGATTTAGACATTCCAAATTAACTTCCCCAGGGCAGGAAAGGATTTTGGCCAATGGCTCATGTGGGGCTCATGGACTGCCCTTGCAGGCATTAACACCCCCATACTTCCAGGTGGTGACTGCGTGAAGACATAGCTGTTTGTTGCGGGCCCCCTGCCGTGGAGGTAGGGAAGCCCCATAGCATGAAGTTCCAGGGACCAGGTGTGACCTGAGGTGGACTGTCTGAGCACACCTGCAGGGAATTGATCCCAGCAGCAGTGGCTAAGTAAGAGGGGTGACCACAGGGATTTTGAAGTGACATGCAAGGATGGTTTAGTGAACTGAAGCCCCACTGTAGTTTGTGAACTTTCTTTATGATGAGTAGGGAGCTCACACCTTAAGCCCATCCAACAGATTTATTATTTTAATTTTCCAACTTTTAGTAACAAAATCACCTATCTTTATTAAGATAATTCGATTTCCACAATTACAACTAACTCAGGTAACCTTAGAAGATTCCTTTTACACACATTTAAAAGGGCTCCTAGAAAGAAAAGAGCTTCTATAGATGTGCATAGTTATTACTTCCCTCTGACTCCTATTTTTTACACAGCTCTAAATGAGAATGCTTTTTGTTTTTGCTATTTTTTGTTCTTGTTAAAATAATGCATGTACTTGGTAAAGCAATCAAATGTGGGAGGTTACACAATGGAATGTAAAAGTCGTCCCTCTTCTACATGGTCAGCATCCTGAGACATAAACCCTTTAGACAGTTTTATGTGTACCATGATAATTACCTAATACAGTTAAAATATAAATGCATATATACAACCACACTTCCCCTTTTCTCATGTATATGGCTATACCACCCATATTCTCAGACATTTAATTAACTTTGATCTTTTACATGCACCAGAGTTGTAATTTTCTTTTGCTCTTGGTCCTTTTCCTGCCACTTAACATTGCTGGAGGACATTTTTCTTTTTTTTTCTTAGCTCATCCAGTCCTGGACTTCGCTACTTTGATTCTTTGGTGAGTGACACTTGCCTATCCATAATGTGTTCTGCTCCACTACACGGGAGGCAAAGCAGACCCGTGTGAAGTGAGACCTAAAGACAAATGAAGCCACTATGTCCCTCCTTTGATCATGATGTCCTTCTGGCCCTGAGAAAGAAAGACACTGTCTTCACTCCCACAGTACGGCTCCTTTTCCTAAAGTGCTTTGTGCATTTCTCTTCCATTGTGAACTCTGCCCCACTGTGAGCTCATGTTCCATTTTGATAGATATAAGAGCCCCACTCTACACCCTCTGCTGAGTCTTCCATGTGTGCAGAGAGCTGACATCTTCATGAGAACCATGCTGATCTTCTCTTCTTCATGTCCTGGAGTGTCAGATGTAGCTTTCTGGGTTTACTTTAGTGTATTTTTAAGTAATAGTTTATTTTTGCGTATGTGATGTAAAATTAATATTATGCGATTGAATATGCCTATCCCAAACCTACCTACCATCAGTTTAAAATGGGTTTTTAGGCGAGTTTTTCTGCCTCTCCTGAAATACTTGGAAGTCTCTTCCTTAAACTGTAGACACTGTGGCTGTTTTCATAGACATATATGCCTGAGACTACGCTAGCATACTCACAAGTTCTTAGCTGACATTAGAAAAAAACAAAAACTATTTATCTACCTAATCTGTTGTATTTTAATGCATTTAAAATGCTACATTTTACCTTTATATTTTAAAAATATCATGTTCTTGGGTCTTGGAGTCTTACATGCTGCCACCAAGTATATTAAAATGTGTCAATACTGCAATGACGTCTGCAGACAGACCTATATGTTTACATCAAGTCTCAGAGGCTGATACTTTGACTATGTGCAGTCAACTAAGGGCCTGTTGTTCAGGTGGTCAGTACTTCAGCTATTGACACACCTTGCTTTACTTTTCTTTCTTTGTTTAAAATGATAAAGTTCAGTGCAAAAAGATGTCCTGTTATTCTTCTGGGGATTATCAGGCAGTTCTTAGATTTTATATATTACAGTTCAATGGAAGAAATTACAAATCTGATTCTTCGTCAAATAGGAGCAGGACAGAGGACAAAAATTGAGTTAACATTATTAAATGAATGTATTAATATTGTTAAGTGACTATTAACTTTAAATATGAATTCAAATAGTTAATAATACAGAATGGAAGTATAGTCAACAGGTCATGCAAAACACTATTGATTGAAATGGAAGAAAACTCTACCAAAGTTAGTAGATTTTGATATGAACTGTGGGCTGTTGAGATGAGTCATTATAGACAGCTATCTCAGAGGTCGTCTGACTTTAGGGAAGTTCCTCATTGGATTACTGAGCTAGGTATCTAAAATTTGATGAGAGAATTTAAACAATGATCGAAACAGGTGAAAAACAAAAACAATTTCAATTTGTATCAAGTATCCTCCAATCCCATTTTATTGAAATGTTCTGTCATATGCTTAAATATGATATTAATGGCAAAACAAATTAATTCTTTATACAAATGTTCTAAAAGTGCATTTTTTAATTAACATAAAATCATGACACTCTTGCCTATTCTAATGTAACCAGACCTCGATGTTTAGATAGCCTGGAATCCTGAAAACTAGAACTGTGGTATGCCATCTACAGGGGGTACTTGGGGAGTCCTATAAATTTGGTGTTGGGATATTCTAATTTTTTGTTAAGTTCTAAGTGAACCTAAGAAAAATGCATCTTTCATATAAGACAGCTATCTTTATTTGTCATCTGTAGAAAAAGATATGTAGAGAAAATTAAAGAAGAAATAAATTGAGCAAAATTGATTCATAATTTACAGTTTATACAAATGAGGACACTTTATACATTGTTCAATTTGTTAATTTATTGTATGGTATCTCTTAGCAACTCTCTAATATCAGCACAAATAGATCTATTTTATTTTTTATGACTCCTCAGCATTCCTTTGTATGTTTGTAAATATTTATTTCAGCAGTCACCTACTGATGGACGGATGTTTTTTTCCATGTCTTCAGGAGCCATTTAGAAGCAACTTCCTGAGCCCAGAAGAAGATCTGTGCTGTACGAAGGGCAAATTTTGGCAGCCAGGGGAAGGTGGCTTACACACTTGAAATGACAGGGAGCATAACTGATTGGGGACCAGTTGCAAGTTGTCAGGGTCACACCTACCAGAGGTTGTTTTGTACACAATGACTGAGAGGTGCCTTAGAGATATTAAGGGCAGACCCATGCCTAGGAGGTGTAAAAGAGATCTGCTGACTTTAGATCCAAGAATCCCCAGTGGTTTTGCTGCACAGAAATCTAGATTACCTGCACCCAACCTTCTCTCCTTCCTTTACTCAGAGTCAAATTGGATTGTAGTCTGATGGTTCTCCCAGCCTACCTTGTTTCCCCAGTTTCTTTCACACAGCTATTTCCACAAATAAAATTCTTAAATGTTTAATCTTGTCTTGGAGTCACCTTTGAGAAGCCAGAGTAACACAGCTCTGTTGGGCAAACCCAGTAAGAGGTAGATGTCAATGGAGACTGAGTGGTTCACCGCATCAAAACCAACTTCTGGGGGCACATTTATCTGAGAAGAGTGAGACTGGTGGGGGGGGCATTAAAAATAGAGAATTTACTAGAATAGGATTTTTCAGTTCTCTAAATAGTGATTACTGTTTATATCAGAACTTACATACACCTTTAATGATTGGTATTTGGAATGAGGTAGGCACACAATAGTTGCCATGTTTTGATGATTAAAGCCAATTTTGCTAAGTGTTCCACTTGTTCTTGCTGGACAACTTCTTCATTCTTGGTTGTCTTTAAACAGACAACATAGGCATTAATAGAGTGGGAAGATATTTTATGATAAGAAAGATTATGATTTGACTTCATACTTAACCACTTACTACCTGTGTGACTATGGGAAAGTTACAAAGCAACTGAGCTTCTGTAACATTATCTAGATGGATATTATTATGTAACTTGAGTTAAAGTTGAAATGATTCCATGATTTATTATAAGTAAAAATACCCAGGACAACAAGCACAGAGTCACTCCCACAGATAGTATTCCTGCTGGGATTAACAGAATGTGAGGAACATAAGACAGGACTTTGCCATTCACTCATATTCTAAGACAGAACTACCTCACACTTAGCTCTTGCCCTGAGTTTCTCTTATGGTTTCTATTACCCAGTATCCTCACCTGTTTATCCAAGGTGTGAAGGCTATAATTCTTGTCCATCAGGGAGATTATACATTGGTGACTCTATTTTCTTAGTTTCTTTCTAAACCCTGACGTGCTGATCATGAAGGTAGCCAAAAAACAATGTTAGGCATAAATCTTCATTCCATTCTCTAATCTCCAGTGGGAAATCTGGCTTATGAAGTACAAAAAGGCACTGAAAAGTCACCATAAATTATCTGACTCTACCTCTTGTCCTTCTCCTGGGCCAACCTTCCCCCAACACACCCTCCATTAAAACATTTTCATATTTAAGAATGAATTAGGACATTTCTTTACTAAGTGAGAGAACAACAGAACAAACTTCAGAGAATGATTTCTTTCCTCTCTGTAAGAATAATAGGAATTCTTTTTTTTTCTGCATTGTAGGCATCTTCCTACTCTGAAGGCTAGGCAAGAACAGATGAAACCCAGGGAAAGGAATGTTTAGTACAGAAGGCTCACTCTGCCCTAGATCACATGAATTAAAAATGTTCCTATGATTTATAGGTTGCTCAGCTCACTAGAGTGAAGGATCACTCACTGGAGTGATCAGGATTGGTCACAAGTCCTGGCTGGGGATAAAAAGTACATACCTACTCTGATCTTCAGTGTCATTATCCTTTTAAGAATCTCAAGAACAGTTATAGAGATTCAAGAAGGATTTAGAAATGTAAGATTCTTTTTCCTGACTTTCAAGTCAATAATCCCCCTTGTTTAATTTTAGAACTGTGCTAAAGTTGACTATCCTATTTTTCAATAGCTTTTATACTCCATGGACTCATTTCAATTTTTATTAGAAATGGGGTCATTTCTGACTAACCACCCAATCTTGTATTTGTTTTTTTATATGGTGCAAATGATCCTCTAACTATACATTTAAATGATTAGATAAAAGTTTCCTTTACTACAGTGATTTAAAGTATTTCAACATGGCAAAGCCTCATCATGTAAGTTGGTCTTTGTGCACAATTTGGGTCATCCTGGAATATCCCTTCAGGAACAGGTAGCTTCCTGCTAACATGTGCTTTTTTAAGGTGAAGTTCCTGGTCACACAAGTCTTTTGAATTAGTCATCTGGACACATGTTTTCCCTTGCAATGAGACCTTCTGTGATCTGAGTGCTGAGTCTACATATGAAAATATTCAAGTTCCTTCATTTTTGTCATGAGCATCCACAGGACCACAATCACCCACTTGGTATTGTGAACATGCCATTGATTAAAAATGTTCTTGGTGAAATTACCAATATCCTGAAGAATTTTTACATTTTAATGTGGTATCTGAAGATAACGTGTATGTCAGGTAACCTTGAAACAATAAGACAGAAAAGTAGAGAAACAGAAGATAGAAAACCAAAACCAACACAAACGTTCCACCAAGACAAGGAAAGATGGTCTTGGATCCTTTATGGAGAAATTCTGTGTGTAGCTGACAAACGTGAACATAGATGTGAAAGTTACCAGGAGATCCACGCCACAAGAGTGCTTCTGTTAAACAGACTAAAGGAGTTTCCTTAGTCTCCCCGTTTTGTAGTTCATACCTCAATCAACATCTAAATGTGTTGGTTCTTCATGTAAGCAAACCAAACAAACAAAAACCACACACCCTGGCCCTCTTTCCTAGTCTCTTCTTTCCACAGCTCATCTGGACATACAGCAGTCTGGGAAGGCTGGGCACAGGCACTGCCAGTTGTCCTCACTGTTCATTTACCCACAGGTGTATTGTGTGGACCCCAACCTGTGGAGGTCATCTGCACAGGCATTTGGCCATCTTGTCCCGTATTTCCTTCATCTTTATGCCATAGATGATGGGGTTGAGCACTGAGGGTAGAAGAAGGTAGAGATTGGCAAGAAGAATGTGGGCATGAGGTGGGATATTGTGACCAAAGCGGTAGGTAAGAGAGGAGAAGAGTAGAGGCACATAAGTGACAAGGATGACAAAGAAGTGAGCTGAGCAGGTGTTGAGGGCTTTGTAGGTAGCATCTCTAGAGTTGAGATGTACCACAGTCTGCAGTATGAGGCCGTAAGAGAAGCTAATGAACAGCAAATCAAGTCCCACCACAAACAGAATCACAAAGAGCCCGTAGATTCGGTTAGGTCTGGTGTGGTCACAGGCCATTTTCACCACAGCCATGTGGTCACAGTAGGTGTGAGGAATGACCACACGACAGAACGTCAACCTGTGAAGCAGAATAGGCATGGGAAGGATAAGAATCACACCCTTGGCCAGGGCCACCAGTCCCAGGCGGCCGACTAAGGAATGGCTCAGAATTGTGTTGTAGCGTAATGGCTCACACACAGCCACAAAGCGGTCAAAGGCCATTGCAACAAGTAGGGCTGACCGTACCACGGATGCTCCATGGATGAAAAACAACTGGGTGAAACAGGCATTGGCAGTGATGTTCCCATCATTGAACCAGAAGAGGCAGAGGACCTTGGGCAACAGAGCCAGAGCAGATATGAGGTCAGTCACCATCAGCAGTGCCAGGAGCAGGTACATTGGGGTATGAAGTGTGGGCTCTGTGGTGACCAGGAAGAGGACAGCACCATTGCCAATGAGGATAGCCAAAAACATGGAGGAAAAAGGAAGAGATAGCCACAAGTGTTGTGACTGTAAGCCTGGTATGCCCATCAAAGTGAAGGTCAGGAAGCTGGAATGGTTGAAGATCAGCATAGTAGAAACTGTGGGTTGTTAAAGAAAGTTGACACCTCCCGAAGAGACACGGGTAGGAGCGTGCTGTTTTTACCAGTTTGGCTTTTAATGACTTGCTGAGAGGGGGCTCAGAGAAAGTTGGAAGAATACACTTTTGGATTCATGGAGTCTGCAGTCTGGCTCTCAGCACCTGTATTGTTTTCACACTCATTTCTTTATGATCCTTGGGCTTCTTTTCTGTATAAAGGATGTTATAGTGGATCTTTATCATCCCTCCCAGTTCAGCAAGTCTATACTTCAAACATTTTTTCTGGAGTTCTGAGTAAGAATGGGAGAAAATTTTTTTATACTTGATTAAAAGAAGGACGAACTTGATAGAAGAGCCATAATCTTCTCTGTGGGAAGCTTCCCACAAGAAGAAAAATGTTCACTCACCCTTGTTGCAGAAGTGTGGAGCTGAAGGCAGGTATCTCCTTTGAGTTTCTCTGCTTTTATATGTTGTCCATCTTTCAGGGGTCCACTCTTTGGTCATGACACTGTTGTTCCCTCAGGGCCTTTTCTTCTTGGACAACATAGGAAAGATACAGTGTCCAACATCATCAGGTAGTTGCCTCCCACTATCTCTCAAACTAAGCATTTATGCCCCTGATGGACAGTCCTTTGACCTTGACATTTTTTTTTACATGACTTGTGCATGTTTCTTTCATTACAACTGGTCCCCATGTGTAGTTTGAACTGCCTTTATCATGAGGCATTTACTTCAAACTAGTGCACTGGACCACTCTTTAAATCTTCAGTTCCTATCCCAGAATTTCTCTTTCCTTCCAAAGACCTGTAGACACTCTCAGCAGTAGTTAAATCAGCACCCTTTCCACTAATACCTGCATGTATTGTACCTATTTTCTTCTCTCTCCCACATGTTGTCTATTTCATCTATTTTTTAGATCATGTACATTCCATATATGCCTATACTCTCTACTCCTGGTCCCTATATGCCTATAACTCTACTCATATGTTAGGAACTTAACATTATGATATAAAATGATATTTGGAAAGTCCTCTGAACTATTGCAGTCATAGGGATGATGAATGACTCCTATAGGAAGTAGGTATGCATATGTCAGCATCTGTATTAAACTTAGACTTCTAATAGGAAGCTAACCTTTGTACTAGAGTTTGGGTGTGTATGTGTGCATTGGGGGTGCACAACCAGGACTAATGACACAGAGAGAAGAATCTTTCCCTGAATAAATAAGGCTAACACTGTCACTAGCATTCTGTAGATCACAGGAGAGGGAATAATTCTCCTTGGAAAAGAGTGATAGAGGGTGCACTGAGGGGCTTTGCACACATGCTTTAGTATATAGCCAAGCAATCATAACACATGTCTATTTACACATTGTCTTGTTCGACATTTGATGATCTTTCTTAATCTCCCAACAAGGCTACCTCCCCACTCAAAATCAGATGATCTTTCTTTTTCATAAGAAACCAGAAAAAAACCCAAATGATGCATTTTTCATTTCCCCATCACCAAAACAGAACCCATTGCATTGGTACCCATGTACTGTACCTTCCTATTAGAATGGATGGCCATATTTAAAATTAACTCATCTGTTTAGGAACTGAACCACATTTCCTTTCTGTCATACACACATTTGTTCCTGCAATTATGCCACTGTTTCCTGGCTAAGTGACTCTGTCTTCCAATGAGACTTCCCACTGTTCTCATTTATGCCATCACCATTCCAGCCAACATGTTTTATTTTCCACTGGGATTACAGGAATGACCTCCTCATTGCTCTTCCTGCTTCTCTTTTACCTACATACTGCTTACTGCCCAGAGGGTGGTCCTCTTATACTTACAAACAACATGATATTACAATCCTCAATAGCTTCCTATTATGTAAGGAATCAAAATCAAAAGTCTTTATCACTATGTGCAGGCACTATAAGCATGAATACTCATGACACTCATGCACAATCAGCTTCAACTCACCTGCTCCACTTCATCTTCCCGTCAATCTCCCCCTTGCTCATTCCACTCTTGGCCATTTTGCTCTTCTTTGATTGTGGTAAGTTTTTTCCTACCTCAGGGTCCTTAACTTGCTTCTTCATCTCCCCACACACATCCACATAACCCACTCCCTACCTTAATTCAGCTCTGTGAAAATATAATTGCTTCCTAAACCTCTATCTTTATCACTTTATTAAATTATGTATCTTCTGAAACAGGCATTTCTCTCCACCCCATCCTTCATAAAGAAGTATGATGTCTTTATACTTCATAGGACCAAAAGAGTGGCTCACAGTCCTGGCTGCATAGTAGACACATCTGAGGAGTTAAAAAATCTCTGATACTTAGAAAATGAGTGTATTTAAAGAACAGTGAGCAATTCAGTGTGACCTTGCTGTCAGTCACATGATGCTCTGGAGACAAGGTCAAAAGAGGACTGGTGACCACTAGTTCCTTTTGTTTAAAAGGCTTTCCACATTCCTTGGAAAACTCACTCGTATCCTCACTTCTCTGCTTTTGCCCACATCATGGCCCTGCCCGTGTCTGTGTTCTAGTGCAGAGCAGTTAATCTCAGTTTCCTTTCTTTAGGCAAGTCCTCTCTAACTAGTATTTATTAGGTGCTCACTATGAGCTAGGATTTGTAAATGCGCTCCACTTTGTCATATCTGACAATGCTTCTTGTGTTATGTCAAAGCCATCGGGTTCTTGAATCTTTTACTTCCTCACACGCTACACCCTCTGTAAACTTGCTCAGCTTTCAGAAGTGAGGCAGTACCTTCAGGTATGGGGTAGATGTTGCTGGGTGACTAACAAGTAAATGCCAGTTAAATAGAATTATGGGGGCTACAGGTAGAAATCACTTAGGGAAAACAATTAGACTGAAAGAAGAGGGGGTAGGGGTAGTTCTAAGGATTTAAATCAGAACTTACCTGGAAATGTTCTACCTTCTTCCTTATGGGCCTCATCATTTCTTCTGATCGTCAGATCCTTGTCCTTCAGAAGCTACAACCTGAATCTGCCTGTCTCATGTGCTGTGGAGCACTGTTTTCCTTTTCTGTCGAGCTGATCTTAGTCCCAAGGAAGGGGCTTCCTGACCACCTTGGCGTGACTGTGTGTATTTTCAAGGGTACAACATATAAGTTTTCTCTCTTACAGTTGACCAAGGCTTTCACATTACATAAGGGAAATTTTGAGCTCTATGATTTCATTACCCAAGAGCTCTGGGCTCCTCCTTGACCCTCCAGAGGACAGGGAAAGAGGGAGGATGAAAGAAGTAGTTCATTAGAGGGTCCCACTGGGCCTCTTATTCAAAGAGCAACATTACCTGAAAAGCAGTTCTCAGAGGTAAAGGATCATTTTAATGATTCCCAGTTTTCATGTAATGATGGTGTTCTGTGGCTTGCCTCTATTTGGTTGCTGTCTAGAGATGTAGTTTTAACACGTTCATAGGGACGTTTGGATAGGGTCATGCTTCCATAGGTGATGGGCTATAGTGTTCATCAAAAACAATAATGTTTGGAGAATACAGTTAATGATTCTGTAACATCTTACGATGTTGATAGATAGTAACCATGCTAGAGGGGGTGAGGATTTAATAATATGGGTAACTGTTGAACGACTGTGTTGTATATTTGAAACCAACATAAGATTGCATATCAATGATCCACTAATAAAAAAAAGAAAAAGAAAAACAAGTGATGTTGCTTGTGAGAAAACTCAGGTATCTGTGCCAGGGCAGATTCAGCAAGTGTTAATTTCCTACAAAAAACCCCCCAATTCTCTAAATCGACACTAATTTTGGAAGACACAAAGACAATAATTTTGCATGCAAATGCCTCCATAATGAATTTCTCTGTATATCCAGCACTGAAAAGAATAAAGCAGCTCTTCTCAAACTTTAGTAGGGCTTTAAAATATATATGTATATATTGTTAATATACAATCTTATGTTGGTTTCAAATGTACATCACAGTGGCTTAACAGTCCCTGTGATCAACTTATATTGTGATTGTGAATTATTGTGCCCCTTTATTCCCCTCCCACTGCCCCCCTGCACCTGTCCCAGCACCTTCCCCTTGGCAACCACTAGTCACTCCTCAGTGTCTATGAGTCTCCTGCTGTTTTGTTCCTTCTGTTTTGGTTTATTTTTATATTACACAAATAAGTGAAATCATTTGGTATTTGCCTTTCTCCACCTGGCTTATTTCACTGAGTAGCATACCCTCTAGATCCATCCATGTTGTTGCAAATGGCAGGATTTCTTTCATTTTTATTGCTGAATAGTATTGCATTGTGTATATGTACCACTTCTTCTGTATCCATTCATCTACCGATTTATACTTAGGTTAGTTCCATATCTTCGCTATTGCAAATAGTGTGGTAATAAACATAGGGGTTCATATATCATTTTGAATCAGGGCTTTTGTCTTCTTTGGGTGAATTGGGAGGGCTTTTTAAAACACTGATTGCTGAGCTCCATCCCCAGGGTTTCTGATTCAGTGGATTGGGGTGGGATACAATAATTTTCATGTTTAACAAGTCCTGGTGATGTTGATAGCACTGTTCTAGAACTCCACCTTGAGAAACACAGGGTTAATGCATGGCCAGTTGTGTTCCAAGCACTGCAAGTAGGGATTATTTACAAGTTTTATTTGATAACGCATCCTAGTTAGTTGCAGCTGATCAGAGATGCTGATGCAAGCTCTCAAGATTCCACATTTAAAAGATGTAAGACTTTTCACATTTGTGTAATTGAGTTTCTTCCTACTCAATTAAAAAAATGGGAAGAGCTTTTTGGTGATGTTTTTGCCTTGCAAAGGAAGAGATACCTTAGAGAATTCTAGGTTTTGCAACTAAATTCTCTTTCTTTTTCATAAAGAGTCTAATTTTGTTCTTGATTTTGAGAGGGTAGGGACATGGTCTCATTCTTAGTGGGAATCTGGATAGTATTGAGGAAAGGCTGCTCTTTTGTGTTAATGTGTGCTTTAGGGCAGTGGTTCTAGCCCTCTCAAGCCCAGAATTACCTACCTTAAGTAATTCTTAATTATGAAATTAGATGCATAATCTACTTAATAGACATAAAATCTCTGTAATACCCTAATTACAATACAGAGAATAAAAATATTTTGCAGTAGATGTGTTAGGAAGGAAGGAAGAAGGAACTCAGCTGGGTGTTGCAGGGAAGTCAGATATAGTGAGACAGGAAAGCAAAGTCAGTTTTAGTGCACTCTGCAGAGAGTGACAGAGTGGGCCTGCTTAATGTTAGACCAGCCCAGCTGCTCATTCTGAGGCTTCTCTTACGCCATTCTGGCAGGGCAGGGAAGTCCTTGATTGACAGCTCTTAGCCCTCTAGGCTGGTTCTGATTGGTGAAATGAGCACATGGGCTGTGCCTGCTGATGTTTCCTAGAGGGGGAAGACCCTGGACATATCCTGAGTCACATGTGGACGCTGTGGCTTCATCCGATTAACTCTCTAAGTCATTTCTGCCTCTCTGGCTCTATCTGATCAACACCCCTCAGTTGTTTTTGGGGGGCGCCTCTTCCTTTTCATCCTGCTCATTTCTGTCTTTCTGCCTAACAGATGTAGTACATGGAATTGTATAATATTTCTAGACACAATGGTAGGTAGAAAGATAGACATAAGCAGCTGGAAAAAGGGAAGATAAGGTTCAAAGAAAAGCTGCCCAAACTGTCCAGGTAGAGGGTCCCATGTGAAGAAGACAAAGGCTTTGTGGGAGAAAACTTCTTCCCAGCCCTCACAAAGGACAGAACCAAGAACTGCCAGAATCACACCTCAGCCTGAGGAAATCACATGCTCACTGACAGGGGTGACTATACCGAAAGACCTGTAAATCAATGACCACTCTGTCAGTCAGAGGTACCTCCTAACCAGAATGCAATAGATAAGCCTCCCACCTAACAGACTGAGGCATTTGTCTACCTAGACTCTGGCCTGCTCTTCCGTTGGAGTGAATTCAAATAACACTTTCCCTCTGCTTTGCTATTGTATCTCTGCCTTTCAGTTCTCTGTTGCAGTGGGAAAAGGACTGAGCAGAATGAATTCAACCTGTACTAATAAGACTGTGTTTTGAAGCTCCATTTTCTTTTCTAACTAATTAACTCAAACCGGGCCAGAATCAGTATTTGTTTTGCAAGGAGTGTCTCATAAAATCCTACAGAAAACTGGTATTCAGACCATAAAATTGTTGATATGAACTTTATGATGACAGAATAGTTAACTAATGCATACCAACAGTTTCCTTGAATATTACCAAATAGAATAGTCTTTTCTAAATCATATAATTACCTCCCTTCTTTCTCATAAAAAGCTCTTGCTTTTCCCTTAATGTGCTGCTTTTCCCATTATGTATTTTTCCCCATGTTGGTAAAATTGTAATATTTCCAGAATATCTCACCTGGCTTTAGTGCATCTGCATATCAACAGGTGTTCCTCAGGGGTGGATAGTAGTAGTCAATCTCCATATCAATAGGTAATTACCTTGGTGACCAGGGCTTATCTGAACCTGAGAGGTTGGGAGTGGGGGCTGCTGGTTTGCATCTGTCAGAGAAGGAAAGAGAGAGGGCTGGGACTGCAGTCTGTAAGCAGTAAACAGGTTTTAAACTTTATTTCTCCCTTTGACTGATTCCAGTTTTAGAGATATTTTGTCCCAGGATTTCCTCTCCCTGGATTTACACCCCACATAAGTGGGATACTTTTCTGATTACTCTGGAATTTGTGCTCCCCAAATTGCAATTCTGAGACCCCAAATAATAGGTCTTTGTTCTTTTTCAGTTTCACCCCCTTTTCTCAGCTGACAAATAATTGTATATATAATATATGTGTGTTATATACATATATGTTGATTATATGCACAGTATACACATGTATAATACAAATATGTAATAAAGACAAATAATATGCTTTCAGTGTGCAATATTCAGGTATGACAAGTGTTTGAGGAGAAAGAAATTGCCTCTGCCCTTCAAGGTTATTCTAAATGGTTTTCAAATCAAATTGATATAAGATTAACAGGAGAAAAAAAATGAAGTAATTACGCATGTACAGGGAAGCTATGGACATGGGTTCCAAAGACTTGTCAGGGAGAATGAGGTATAAATATCATCCTGCACCAAGGAGAAGAGGTGAGGGGCCTGAGAATTCAAAGATAGCCACATCCTTCCCAATCCACCCTAGTTTATGTTATAAGTAGCTATCTAAGGTGATAGCTCTCTTCCTGGAGCAGGCCCTCTATCTAAATTCTTTTTATGCAGTTGGTGGGGTGGGAGGTCAAAGTTTCTGTCAGTCTTTTGGGCCTTGATTGTTACATGTTACAATGGCACATCTTGGAGCAGCCTGCCCTTGGCCTCTACATGAGAAATAGGTGAGGTTAGAAGTTAGATTGTAAATAGGACTGTGTGTGGGGGAGGAAAAATAATTTTCCTTTTATTCTTCTAGATTCTTAGTTGAGACACTCCTTATAATACAAGGATTAACAGGGGGCAAAAAACACCAGAAGTTTAATAACATGTGTATTTCCTATATTGTGGGTAAAATTGCAGTATTTTCGGAATGTCCTGCCTGGCCTTAGTGCATCTCCATATCAATAGGTGAACAAGGGTGGAGGGAGCGAGGGTATATCTAAACCAGGGAGGTTTGGTGGGGTCCCTTTTTTGCAGCCAGGTAGTGAGAGACATGGGCGAGCAGAAGTGGACTACTGCTTGTGAGTCATAAACAGGTTTCTCCCACTTCATTTCTCCCACTGACTGATTTTGGTTTCAAAGGTAATGATGCCGGGGTTCTTGTTCATGAAGCCGAAGAAATGAGCTTCACAAACACTCAAGGTAGGAGAGCGAGGTACAGGCTTTTATTTAGAGATAAAGTGAAAGGACAGAGCTCCAGGCTCACGCCAGGAGGGGACAAGAGAGTCCGTCGTTGGTGCGTTGTCTAGGGGGTTTTATAGGCAGTTGAGGATTTTTCGAGAACGTGAAAAAACTTAGGGGTGGGGACTTGTAAGTGGTCCCTGAATATTAAAAATTAACTTAACTGTAAGGAATTTCCTGCCTTGATTTCTCTCTGGGACACCAGCACCTTGGTCTGGGAGCATATCAAAAGGCTGCCTGCCCAGCCCCCAAGGTGGGCCGAGGTATTGTCTACTTGCTAAAGAATCTTGCCTCTTGAACTTCCTGGGTGTTAAAATGCAATCTTATCTTTGAGATGGAATTCTTCCTGCCTTTTACCATGCCGTCTACAGCTGGGTCTGCATGCTAAGTTAGTTGCTCAGTTTGCAGAATTACCTCGTCAGATCTGAAGGAGGAAAGACAGCACATAGGCCTGGGCCTTTTAGCAGGCTAAGGTAAATTTTACAGTGTCATAATTTAAATTGATACAGTGAAGTCACGGGTTATGCTGAGACACTTTTCTTTATCTGTAGAACACTCAAACATTCCAGGCCAAGTTGCTGCTGGCCTTTTGAGTTTTAACTTATCTCACTGAAGATGTCTATATTCCTAGTGTGGTATCTTTACCCTAGAGAATTAGTGTGACTCTGACTTTGCGTAATGCTTATCACAGAGTTTCAATAGGGACTTTTTTGCACATTGCTACATTGTTCTGACTGTAATTATCTTGCTCTGCTTCTTCTCCAGAGGCCCTCACCCTACTCTGACTACACCCACGGTCCCTGTCTCAGTAATTTACCTTTGCCCCTGTCTAGGAAAAAGATTCCCCCACCCTCCTCCAGAGTTACTTAATGTATATATATATATATTGAGAGAGAGAGTTTTACTCAACGTAGTATCACCTTTACTACATATTGTTAAATTTCTTTCCAAAATATTTGTCTCACTTACACACCCATGCACAGTTATATGAGAGTCTCTGTTTTGCCATACTCTTACTAGCTCTTGATGTGGTTTATTTTTGCTAATCTGATGCACATGAAATGGCATCTAATTGTTACTTACAATTGTATTTTTCTGCTAAATTTATTAATTAGCCAAGTGAACTTCTTTTCCATATATTTTTGCCTATTTTCTTAGTTGGAGCCTAGTCTTTTTTTTTTTTTTTTAATTGATTTGGAGTTGTTTCTATTTTGTTATAAATACATTGTCACATATATGTATTTCAGTAATTTTCTCTAACCTATTTACTTTGAATGTTATTATTCCATGTCACACTAACATAAATTATGAAAAAGAGAAATGTGTAAATGGTTTTTTTAAGATTATACATTTTTGAGTTATTTTTATGTTTTCAGTGTCATCAGGATACAGACCTGTAATATTTTAAGGCTTTATCTTTAATTCACCTACAATTTTTATTGTCAGTGTGTAATGAAATGATCACATTCATTATGTTTTACAATATTTTAATAACCAACTCCAACCATTGATTAGAACATTCTATTATTTCTGATTATTAATAGCACATATGTCAAATGTGTGGGTCTGTTTCTGGCTTTTAATTATTTAATAATTATTATTTAATAATTCTTAAGGTCTAGTAGAACAAGTTTCCCCACCTTACTATTACAAATATTTCATATAAATGTCATTGATAAGTTCTACAGAATTCCTCTTGGAAGTTTAATTGGGTTTACATCTAATTCATAGATTCATTTGAGGAGGTTAGTTATCTTTGGGGTATTGATGTTTCATTCAAGATCATTGTGTGCTGTTTTCTTTAATCACATATTTTATATTTATAAAAATCTTACATTGCTCCATAATTTTTCATATATTTTGCCCATCTACTTATGTTGATTTTCTCAGTCTTATCAAACTCTTTTAAAAGTCTAACAAGTTCTCTATAAATTTTCTTATACTCTCTACATAAACCCTAATAATATCATTCACATTTCTTATTCCTTTTACTATTTACTTTATTTATTCATTTTATTGCATGGCTATGACCTTTAAAAGGAAAAGAAGGGATGTGAACTCAACAGTCCAAGCAGGTTTATTGCTAAACCTGAGAGGGACCCCTCTGTTCTGGCAAGCAGAACAAGGAGACCTCTCTTATAGGCTGAGGCTTTTTATGCTGGGTTTTTTTGGTGGGCTTTTGAGGGATGATGGGTTGGGGAAAGGGTGGGCTTGTGGCTTGCTGATGTATCCCCTGAAAAATGTTTGTGGCATAAGTAAAATGAAACCTAGGTCTCTCTGAGATGGCAGGTGGGCTTATAAATGGCGGTATTCTTGTCTGGGCTCTATCAACCCTAAGTGTGGTGTTCAGTATGGAAAGGGTGGGGATGATAGTAGATTCTCTTGTGTTTTACTGTGGAAGCACTATGAATACTTCCCAATTTTCATGATTTTTTATACATTTCTAATATTTTGACTTGCCATTTGCTTTCTATTATATTTTCTTGAAAAGTATATAGTTGGTCTAAGATTTCATACTTAACTTCATTAGGTTTTTGTAATAACAGTATATAATACTTTCATTTTCATGATGTCTGATTTGTGTCTTGTTTTCCATTTCTAATACTCATGGGTCCTTTTTCTTTTTCTTCTCCCAAACACCCTAATTCCTGGTAGACGTATGTCAGCGATACAATGAAATAAAAAACGTTGGTTTCCATATCAGCCAAGCTTCAATCAGAGATACATAGCCAGTAAGATATATAGATGAATGGATGATGATGCTAGATGATAGATAGATAATAGACTCAGGAGATTGGCTTATACCATGGTTGGGCTGGCTTGGCAAGTCCAAAGTTCACATACCAGGCAGTCAGGCAGTCAGGCAAAGAAAGGCCACAAGCAGGCTAGACCTCTCTAGATGTGCACTGAAGCTATTTTCCACAGTGCAAGTCTCTTTCTGCAAGGAGGGCCTAAGCCCCTTTGAAGGCCTTCTAAGGGGTTAAGTGAGGCTCATTTAGGATAGTCTTCCTGATTTAAAGTCAGCTGACTAGAGAATGTGGTGTGCCTGTGGAATCCCTTTTCAGCAGCACCCGTACTAGTGGGAGGAGCAGGTATGCCGCTCCACGACTGCTGCTTCCCTTCCCTCTGCTGACCCTCGCCTAGAGACCATCTCTAGCAACCTCCTCTATCTGGAAACATACTAAAAAGGGAACTCGGGGGGCTTAGTTAGCCTACCCAAGTAGGCACACCAGAGAGCTATTAGAGCCTCCATAGAATGTGTCATCCAGAACTTTTCCCAGAACTTGCTGAGAGGTAGACTTGTTTTGGGGGGGTGAACAAAGACATTAAAAATGTTTATTTCTTCCTTATTTTATTTTTATTTCTCCTTTTATAGTAGGAGTGAGATAGACTGAAGGCTTCTTGGAGGCACCTTTACCTGTAGACAGATAAGATGTTTCAGGACAGGTTTCTAGGAAAAGAATGTGGCTGCAAGCCAGCTCTGCCCTTGGTTTTTACAGATGTTGTGGGAGCTACATTGTCCAATAGAACTCACCAGGGGTTTCAGACCAGACAGCAACTTGGGGATGAAAACCTAATTGAGATTTAAAAAAAATACTTATTTTTTTACAGCAGTGGTTCTTAAAGTATGACTCCCTAACCAGCAGTGTCAGCATTAATTTGGAAGCCATTAGGAAGGTGAATCTGGGGACCCTGCTCCATATTCATTGAATTAGAAATTCTGGGGGTGTAGATTAGCACCTTGTGTTTTAAAAAGAGCTACATATAATTTTGAAGTAGACTAAAGTTTGAAAAAACTGCTGGCTTAGAGAGTATCAGGAGCTAGGATCAAGAGCATACAGCTGACCACAGTTTAGATCTGGTCTAGTTGTGGGGAATCGCCACAGTGAGGATAGAGCTCTTTAAATATGGTGTGATTAGAGGAGAAAACAACCAGAGGACAATTTAGAAAGAGACCATAATTCTAAATGGGCAATTTTTTTTTTTTTAAATTATTGAAGGGTAGTTGACAACAGTATTACATTACATTAGTTTCAGGTGTACAACACAGTGATTCAACATTTATATACATGATAATTCTAGGTACCAGCTATCACCATACCAAGTTGTTACAATATTTTGACTATATTCCTTATGCTATACATTACATCCCGGTTACTTATTTATTTTACAATTGGAAGTGTGTTTATATATATATATATATATATATATTTTGTGAGGGCATCTGTCATATTTATTGATCAAATAGTTGTTAACCACAATAAAATTCTGTATAGGGGGGTCAATACTCAATGCACAATCATTAATCCACCCCAAGCCTAATTTTCGTCAGTCTCCAATCTTCTGATGCATAACGAACAAATTCTTACATGGAGTACAAATTCTTACATAGTGAATAAGTTACATAGTGAACAGTACAAGGGCAGTCATCACAGAAGCTTTCGGTTTTGTTCATGCATTATGAACTATACACTGTCAGTTCAAATATGAATATTCATTTGATTTTTAAACTTGATTTATATGTGGATACCACATTTCTCTATTATTATTATTTTTAATAAAATGCTGAAGTGGTAGGTAGATACGAGATAAAGGTAGAAAACAGAGTTTAGTGTTGTAAGAGAGCAAATGTAGATGATCAGGTGTGTGCCTGTAGACTATGTGTTAATCCGAGCTAGACGAGGGCAATAAACATCCACGTATGCAGAAGATTTCTCTCAGAACATGAGGGGGGAGGTTCTAAGCCTCCCCTCTGCTGCTCCCCTAAATGGGCAATTTTTGACAGTCTTTCTGTATAATGTGGGGTCCTAGATGATGGCTGGGGCTGATTCTCTGGGAATAGGACTAGCATCTGATCTGAAAGACACTCAGTGTGCATGTATAGATTACTGAGTAGACTATATGAGTGGTGATGTTACACCAAATAAACTATGTATGGGAATTTTGATACCAGGAGTGAATTAGTCTCAGAGAAAACTGGGTTGTGGATTTAATGCAAAGGAGCTCTCTGACAATACAGCTTACTGAGATAAGCACAGTGGATAGGTTCTCAGCAAAGGACATCAGGAAATACCAGTTTGGTAGTGTTTGATGTATAAGTCTTTTCAATACATTACCTGTTATGGCGAAAAACTGCCTTTAGCAACTCACATCTCCTAGATACAGGTGTAATTTCCTGCTGAGTTCTATGACCAGCTTGATACATCTTGTACAAGAAATTTGAAACAAAATTAATAAGTCATCTCAGAAAGCCAGTTATGCTATAGCGAGTCTGGGGACATGTGCAGTAAACTCTCTATCACAGTAGTAGTCCCAGGAAGGAGTAAATAAAGCAGAACATGCCAGGGATAATCAGAGGAGAATGGAAAGGAAAGCATCCCTTGGGATCCTTGGAAAATGGAGCTACATTAGAAACAGAGTGGAATCTAGATAAGATACCCACAGCACCAGTAGTCTCAGCACCTCAGAATTTTAGGTGACTTTTGATAAATAGTGCCAACAGTGAGCTGTGGAGAATTAAAGCCAAAACAAAACAAAAACAGAGGAAGAGTTCCAAGGGAGCAGAGTACAAACACTCCTTCCTTGCCTTTTTAACAGAAGCCTCTACCTTCACCTGTACATTCTCATCTGGTCAGCCAACAGAGAAGAACTTGGCTGCTCAGTGTCCTGGGGAACACCGGAGCTCCCTAGATGGCTTCCTCCATAAACCCAGCACAGCCCACTGAAGTCCCAGGGGGTGCGCTGGGCAAGGTTTCATCAGTATAACAATGTCTTGGCCCAGTATTCAGACAGTTGAGGGTGGTGGTCTTCTGAGGATGCTTACCAACTGCTGTGCCTTCTCATTCTGCTGTCCTGGAGTCCTGTGAGTTTGGGCTAGGGAAGGAGTCTGAAAAAGACATTTCTTAGCCCACAAGGTAAGTCTGTGCAACTTTTGATGGGCAATTTACTTCAAAGCAGGGAGAATGATAGAGGGCAGGAAAGGGGATTTTGCTGAAGAACACCTTTGTGTAGTCTGATTTAGAGTTTTAGTAAGCAGGCTCCTATAATAGAAGGTTTAGTTTGGCACCAGGCCAAGTGGAGCTGAGTGGGGAGCTGCCAGCAAAAGAGGAAGCCAGTGGTATGCTAGCCAGACCAGGAAAACAGGAGGTGTTGTGAAGACACTGACTGTGGTATTCCTGAAGTCGCTAACAAAAAATAATTACCAAGCATTCGAGAGAATGTATGTGACTAGTGAGATAAACAGACACTGTAGAGATCTACAGCTAGAAACTGAGCAGGGGGAATGAGCAGAACCTCACTGACCACCCTGAGCTTTTTCTTGGTGCAGTGTTCTCACAAGGGGCAGAGAAGCTCACATTTAGCTGTGCTCTGTGCAGACGCACTGGTGACTTTAGGTCTGGGCTGAAGTTTCAGGCACGGCATATCTCCTTCCTCCCAATTTCCCCCCCAAATTGTGATACCATTTCTCTCTTACAGAGGGCATTGGCTTCATGTCCTAAAAAGAACTGGATTGGAGTCAGAGGGACAGGTTCAAACTGGGGTGGAAGAATGGTCTTATATATTTATTAATATCATAAACTATTTTGTACAAGAGACAGTGTGAAACTATGGACCCATTACAGTGCATTGGATGGGATGCTGATGGCAGTGAGGGAAATAAGACTCCATAGCCCTACAAAAGGGTTGGTGTGTGTAAAGACTGAGATTCCTTAGAAAGAAATTATAGGAACTGCAAGTAAGGTTCACTTATGTTAATCAATTAGGAGACAGTCTAGTCAAGTGATACATGATAAATCTGCACTAAGTCCAGCTTTTATTAGAGGTAAGTGGGGAACCATGGAGTCAGAGTCCCATAGAGCAGGAAGGAACCTCCGTGGAGAATCAAGTTAAGGCAGAGGCGTGAGAAAGGTGGGCTATGGATGAATACATCTGTGAAGTGACTGAAGACTATAAGAATATCTGGCCTTAACTAGGTGGTTGGAGTGCTGTAGTCAGCAAGGCTTCTCTGCTTCTGCCTCTGTCTCCAGCTGCCTTATTTAAGTTTAGTCACTCAGTTGAGGAGAGATCCACATTAGTTCAGTGAGAAAATCCATCATAAAAACCAAAGCTGACTACATCTAATTTAGCTGACAGCAGCCAGGGAAGCTATTTCCCAATCCCTAATTAAGTGTCATGTAACCCTAGAGGGTATATGGAAAAAAATTGTAAAGAACATTTATTATATCAGCAAGTTTGCCCTACAGTGGAATGTTTCTTACTATATAAATGTTCAGACTCAGACTAGATTCTAGTTGGTTAAGAAACTGCATGAGGCTTCTGTATTGGATATGAAACCATTTCCCTATGAAAATTCAATTGATAGTAATAGTAAATGATATTAATTGAGCATCTCCTATGTGCCACAAGCTGTACTAGGTATTTAAATTTCAGCCAACCTTATGAAGTATTATTATTGTCATATTACAGATCAGAAACTGTATGATCTTCAAGGAAAATTGACTTGTCCAAGGCAACACTACCAGTAAGAAGTAAATGCAGATTTGCTCCCACTTTCATGAATTCCAATGCCTACACTCTTTTTTACTACCATACCTTCTTGCTTTAAAAACTCCCAGATTCTAAGCCTCCAAAATATCCTACTTCATAAGAGAATATGTGAACACAAGCATGAGATCTGAGTACACTCTTGCCTGAATTTTAGGTGGAAGTTCAGACAGCTCCAATCACATCAATAGCAGTCACATGTTTGGATAAGTCCATACTTTCACCTTAATGTGTTTCTCCTTAGAGAAGAAAAGACCTCTGGTCAAATTGATCAGAAATGTAGATCTTTGCTATTTCTGCCCTTACAGAATGTCCAACAAGACTCTTCATATGGTACAAACTACATTTATTCTTCTTCTGTGGAGTTCATCTGTTTATTCACCCTGAACTCTAATTAGAATAACACTCTCACCAGCCTCCTCTCCTGTTAGTCCCTATGTCTGTGAGAACAAATGCAATATTTGATCTTGCATACTAACACGTTTAGGCTACCTGGTGCTGTTTTGGCTTTTATATCCACCTACATGGTAAGGAAGGATCTTTTGTGCAGTCCAAAGATGGAGAAGCTCCTCTAAATTTTTTCCCAGTGACTATGCACATGCATCTGGTCCATGTAGGAGCCGGAGAGCCTATTTCTTCTTCTCATCTGATTTATACATGCCAGGGCAAAAAAGTTGTGGCAGAGTTGATTCCCCATTGATAGCTATTTTCTAACTCCTCAAGTCTCCTAGAACCAGTGGCTTTTTTGTACTGATTACTGCAGTACCGGCTACCCAGCTTCTGGCATAGGGCTAGTTATACAGGAGGTTCATACTAAATATTTGTGGTTGAATAAGTGAATGTGAATATCTGGGCAGTAAAGCTCTCATTCCCATCATGAAAACTTCCAGTTAAAGTGACTTCTCAGCTTTTATCTTAATGACTAGACCCTTGTTCCTCTCTCATTGCCAGCATGATTTCACGTGTTCTGCATAATTCCTTTCAGCTTAAGTACCCCCTGCTGTGGATTGTGACCTCACTGGGACCGAAGGTGTGGGATAGGCGTGATAAAGGAGAGAGTAGTGGAAGGTTTTTCCAAAAGGAGAAATGAGTCATCACAGTTCAGGCATGAGTCAAGGACATCTTATAAAATCACTTGCTGACATTGTGGAAGGGTAAAATTGAGAATTTGACTACATTCTTTCTTTGAAATCACCAAGAACCACAGAAAGAATGTGAATGAAGGATTTACCAAGTGGTGGACTATAAAGGTTTGGAAGTTTCTGTTTCAGAAATAGAATGAAGTCCAAAAGGGTTAACTTCAACATCTTGGGAAATGGAAACTGAGCGTGTGAGGGTATAGATGAAGCATCTTACAGACTTTGCAGTGAAGGCTGATCAGGGATGTGAAAATACCTCTTGGTCAGTGACAGGTGTACAAGTAGCTATGGTGATATTGAGGTCAGAAATAATTACCAACGACTACATCTCAAACCAAAAATGATGTCCAATTTCACCCAGTGAACCATGTGGGCAGTTTGTCTGGATTGATATCTAAATTGATAGTCCCACTTTATCTCCAGTGTGTGTGCTGTGTGTGTGTGTGTGTGTGTGTGTGTGTGTGTGTATTCTATTCCTAAGAAGAATGAATGGGGTCTATCCCTTTCTTTGAGAACAATGGGACTTAGCTAAACAGCAATTACAATTTATTTATATGCTTTCTGAACCCTTTCTCACATTCATTTCATTTAACAAGTATTATGCAGCAGGCACTATTCAAAGCTCTTTACAAATATTAGCCTGCACAATTCTCTTAGGGGATAGTACTATTATTATGCTGCTTTATAGATGCTAAAATTTGTCTAACATTATGTAGCTAGCAACAATACTCCAGTCCCATTCAAATCTCTGTTTTGTTTGTCTCTTTAGGTAATGTGATACTCCAGGGATTTCTGATCAGAGGAGATGTCCAGAACTCTTTGGCAGGTCATGGAGTCCCCTAATCACACTAACCTGGACCCTTCTGTGTTCTTCCTCCTGGGCATCCCAGGTCTGGAACACTTCCACCTGTGGCTCTCTCTCCCTGTGTGTTGCCTGGGCACAGCCACAATTGTGGGCAACCTAAGCATCCTGGTTGCCGTTGTCATGGAACCCGCCCTGCACAAGCCTGTGTACCTGTTCCTGTGCATGCTGTCCACCATTGACTTGGCTGCCTCCTTCTCCACAGTTCCCAAGCTACTGGCCATCCTGTGGTGTGGAGCTGGACGCATCTCTGCCTTTGCTTGCCTGGCACAGATGTTCTTCATTCATGCCTTCTGCATGATGGAGTCCACCGTGCTGCTGGCCATGGCCTTCGATCGCTACGTGGCCATTTGCCACCCGCTCCGCTATGCCACTATCCTCACAGACACCATCATTGCCCGCATTGGAGTGGCAGCTATGGTGCGGGGCTCCGTGCTCATGCTCCCATGTCCCTTCCTCATTGGGCGTTTAAACTTCTGCCGAAGCCACGTGATTCCACACACGTACTCTGAGCACATGGCGGTAGTGAAGCTAGCCTGTGGAGACACCAGGCCTAACCGGGTGTACGGGCTGACAGCGGCATTGTTGGTCATCGGCGTTGACTTGTTCTGCATCGGTCTCTCCTATGTCCTCATTGCACGAGCCGTCCTTCGCCTCTCGTCCCGTGAAGCTCGGTCCAAGGCCCTAGGGACCTGTGGTTCCCACGTCTGTGTCATCCTAATCTCTTATACACCAGCCCTTTTCTCCTTTTTCACCCATCGTTTTGGACGACACATTCCTCCCCATATTCACATTCTCTTGGCCAATGTTTACCTGCTCTTTCCACCTGCTCTTAACCCTATGGTTTACGGAGTTAAGACCAGAGAAATTCGAGAAAGGGTTGTCAAGGTGTTTCAAAAAGGACAGGGAAGTGCTATGAAGGTATCTGAGTGATCCAGGTGTATAAATTGGACTTAGACCCCCCGAAAAGAAGTTTTTCAAGAATAAATAATCCTCAGTATTTGAGACTAGGAAGAGGTCTTAATAGGGTGGTGATGTCTAGACCAATTCTAAGAATAACAAATCATAGAGGAGGTCAAATTGGTTTAGCATTCTTAACTTCTATCCAGGGAAGTGTAACAGGGGGAGATTCTTCCAACTTAGGTTTGAAGAGCCTCTGCATAGTCAGTCATAGAACTTTGCTCACTTTCTGGCTCTTTCCCAATACAGTAGGCATGAATTTCTGACCTCATATTTCAGCTGCTGTGTTACCATCTGCAAGGATCAGAAGATAGAACCATTCTGCCACAGTTAAAGAAATAAAAGCTGCAAGGGACTGACACTCTTTTGCATAAATCCTTTAGTTCTCCATTAGGACTTGAAGCCAAGAAAAGGAAAGGGACCCACCAACACCCACAATAATAGCAAATGGCAGAGCAAGGGCTTAAAACCAAGCATTCTTTGGTACAGAAATTTAAGACTTCTATGAATGAGGACACAGGATGCGTCAGCAAGAGCTCCTCATTTCTAAACTGGGAATATTCATCCCACAGATCACAGATAAATTTCTGTCTCCAGCCTCTAAGGAGCCAGCCTAAGTCCAAGTGTCCCTGACAAGTAATGTCCATATATTCTTCCACATTCATACAATTGGGGGGACCTTCCAGAAGTTGTTGACCCCTATCTCTGAACCTACAAAGATAGCCCTTACTCAAACAAATCAGAGTAGGAAGTCTTGCCATTCATTCATCAATATATTTAGGAGTAAAAAAGAGGGTCAAATTGATCTTAGCTTCTCAATCCCAGCTAACACCTTGCAGTACAAGTTCTTAATTGTATGTGAAACTGGGATTGAAAATTGGTTACCATACCTCTGAGTCTTCTGTTTTCCAAAAAGAATAGCTTCAGACAATTACCTAACACATTTCATTAACAAATCAGTACTTTTAATTTTGAATGTATTGATGGAACCATTGTCTACTTGTCATCCTCTCGGTATGCCATCCTACATTGTTAGGGTGAGAAGACACCAACCCCCTGCTGGAAATTGACTAAACCTCCCACCCTTGGGGAGTATCAGTCCTGAGGGCAGAAAACTAAGGACCAGCTTTTTAAAGTTTCTGTTCTCAGGGGTATGAATATTTTGATTGTGATACTTCACATAGGTGGCGATAAACAGTTTGCAAACATCTGAATTTAATAAATATGCTAAAACACTCTTTTCCAAGGGAAAGACAATCTTTACCTTGTTCTATAGGATGATTGCCAGTGCATGGGGTGGCACTGGTCTTAATTACTTTCATTCTAATCTTCAAATTGTGATATTCCTAACAGATTTTAAATAATTTTATATAATTCTAAACACCATGGTTCACCAGCTAAATTTCTATTTTATGCTTCAAATTGACCATCTTCCTAGCATACAACCCTGTAACCATAATGATGGAACAATTCTGTACTCTGTGTCACATGTTCCTATAGTCAGTGTGGAGCACTTTCAAAGAAAGTATAGAAATACAGATTATGAGCACTGTTTGCTCACAGTTTCAGATTTTAACTGTGATCCCATTACCACATGGCTATACTTTTATCTGCTGCATAGTTTGCAATAATAAGCTTTTAACATACTCAGCCTTCTTATACACCTCCTGCCCCTCATGGTTCTATATTCTATTAATTTCTATTCCAGAAATAAAAATGAAACTGAAGCAAACTAAAATTGTAATCCTCACAAGAACTTTTGTCATCAAAGCCATTATTTCTTCCTTTATTACTATATTCATTTATTATTAAATCCTTTTCCTAATCAAACAAGTGTCTCAAAATATGCTTTTGGGAGCTTAGATTATGGCTCAGTTCTTGTGTTCACAACCTGTTTGAATTGATGGCACTTTTACCTAAAAGCAAAATTTCCCTTGACCTTAGTAACCTTCCTTTTTATGTAAGTTTCTGGAAAATATTTTATTTATTTATTTATTTGTTTGTTTGTTTATTATTTTGTTATCATTAATCTATAATTACATAAAGAACATTATGTTTACTAGGGTCCCCCCTTCACCAAGTCCCCCCACAAACCCCATCAGTCACTGTCCATTAGCATAGTAAGATGTTGCAGAATCACTACTTGTCTTCTCTGTGTTGCACATCCCTCCCCATGCCCCCTCTACATTATACATGCTAATCGTAATACCCCCTTTCTTTTTCCCCGCCCTTATCCCTCCCTACCCTCCCATTCTCCCCAGTCCCTTTCCCTTTGGTAACTGTTAGTCCATTCTTGGGTTCTGTGATTGTGCTGCTGTTTTATTCCTTCAGTTTTTCTTTGTTCATATACTCCACATATGAGGGAAATCATTTGGTATTTGTCTTTCTCCACTTGGCTTATTTCACTGAGCATAATACCCTCTAGCTCCATCCATGTTGTTGCAAATGGTTGGATGTGTTTTCTTCTTATGGCTGAATAATATTCCATTGTGTATATGTACCACATCTTCTTTATCCATTCATCTACTGATGGACACTTAGGTTGCTTCCATTTCTTGGCTATTGTAAATAGTGCTGTGATAAACATAGGGGTGCTGCATCTGTCTTTTTCAAACTGGAGTGCTGCATTCTTAGGGCAAATTCCTAGAAGTGGAATTCCTGGGTCAAATTTCTATTTTGAGCTTTTTGAGGAACCTTCATACTGCTTTCCATAGTGGTTGAACTAATTTACATTCCCATCAGCAGTGTAGGAGGGTTCCCCTTTCTCCACAGCCTGGCCAACATTTGTTGTTTGTCTTTTGGATGGTAGCCATCCTTACTGGTGTGAGATGATATCTCATTGTGGTTTTAATTTGCATTTCTCTGATGACAAGCGATGTGGAGCATCTTTTCATGTGTCTGTTGACCATCTGAATATCTTCTTTAGAGAACTGTCTGTTCAGCTCCTCTGCTCATTTTTTAATTGGATTATTTGCTTTTTGTTTGTTGAGGTATGTGAGCTCTTTATATATTTTGGATGTCAAGCCTTTATTGGAAGTTATTTTTGAAACTACGTATTTCTGCTTTCTTGACCCCTATTCCGTCCCTGTATTGTCATCTGGCTTCAACCAAAAGTTAAACTTTCCAGTGAAACATCTGTCATCAAAGCCAACAGTATTCTTTTCTAATTGGACTATTTCATAACATGTTGTATTATTGGCCATATCTACTTCTCCAAAAGCTATCTGCTGTGACTTCTGTGAAACACACAATCTTACCTCCTCTCCTATGTCTTTTCACTCTCAAAGAAGTTATATTAGATTGAAAAGAACCTTTAGTGAGATTCATAAGTAAAAAGTAATTTTAAAAATCTCAAAACTGAGTGTAATAAGATTAGAATTAAAAAGTCAGTATGTTTAGTTATTAAGCAAAATTAAATTTAAATGTTGATATATGTTTCTCCAATAAAATTGGTATAGACTTTCTAAAGAGAAATTTGTTCTTGGCATGATAGAATGAAAAATCTTATACACTACTAGGAATATATTTTCAATAAAGATTCAGTCTAGAGTGTCACATATGATTCATGAACAAGTATATTTATTGCAGCATTTTTATTAAATAAAAACCAAAGCATAAGAGAAAAATATTTAAATGAATTTTACTCATCTATTTGCAGACATTTGTACAGTCTTAAAAATTCTGTTTTAGAGAAACATTTAAAGTACTGTTTGTGTACTCTAACGATACATTATCCCATTTCTATTAAAGCTTCTATCTGGGCATACACTCATATTAATATATTTCAAAATATAAATGTTCAAAGTTTCTTCAATGGAAAGACAAATAAATATATTTTAAAAGGTAATCTTAAGAGAGTAATTGAATAAACAACTCTGTGAATAAATCACATAATTTAAATGTATTCAACTTGGTTCTCCCAAGGCTTTTGCAAAATTTCATAGGGAAAGGAACCAAGCCCTGAAGTAGTGAATCATTAGTTTCTATTAAAATATCTCATTTCTGATTCATATCCAGCTATTTATCCACATGCACACACACACATTCATATCAATATATACATGTGCACATGCATTCATACACACATGCATACCTACATACTTGTTTAGATATTCGCCAGTCACTCTGGAAATTAGTCTGATTTCAATACCAGCATTGTGTCACTGCTGATTTTAAATGCTCCCTTGGGATATTTGGATTATATAACACTCACTTTCCTTCAGGCTTAGGTCAACAGTCAGAATCAAGGGAATCCAGAATTAAGAACTTGTCCAGAGATTGTGATGTTTAGACAACCAAGTTCCTGCTAAACTGGGCCAGATGTATTTCATATCATTGTTTTGGTCTCCAAACACTAAGGTATTTCGGTATGACAACATAGGGGTCTGTGACCGGATAATTTCCATTTTGGCCATAGAGGTAAAGAGGAAAAAGGATTTAAGGTAGATACTAGCTGCTTTTACCATGCCACCCCTGCCCCACAGATATTAATGTTTTCTTCCATGATGCAGGTTCAGTTCACAAGACGATGCAAGGTGATGATGTGGGGGCTGCTGGAAATATTATTTCCCTAATATGACATTAAAATCAATTCAGATGATCATAATGACCATGCCCCTATATAAACCCCTCTTCTAAACATAAAGGGTGCATGCTTTGGGAGTGGTGGGAGTCAGGATTGGGCCACTGCCATGTCAGGAAATAAAGGGAAACACAGAACAATTCTAGGTCATGCGAATCATGTCCAAATTTCTCTTTCAGCCCACCTGCCTTCCCCTTTTCCCTTCGGGTGCCTGACTGCACTTGAGTTAGGGTCTCTCTGGAAATGCTTTCTTGTGCCAAAATATATTTTAGGCCACTATATATCTTGTAGCGATACATATCCAGAGAGACCTATTTTCAAGTCATACAAATTAAGAATCATCTAGTGGGTGGATGTAGTATAAGCCCTAACAAATTTCCTTCTATTTTGTAATAGTGCTTGGTTTAAGATTTGATTTCAAATAGCCATCCACTTGCTTCAAGGAGGCGTCCACTTCAAAATGGCTCTGTCAAATAAAGAAATTGTCAGCTACTTCCAGACCCACCTCCCTCCCCAACGTTGTTTAGAGGTCTCTGTTGATTTTGATAACGATTTGGGCTTATTTAATCTCTTCCTGCACTTTAAATTCCCACTCTTACGCTTTAAATTCATCAATAAAGAGTGATCCCTGATGGAGGGGCCAAAACCCTAGGCCCCCATCCTGGCCCCCAGTAAAAGCAGAACATCATATCTGTACCACCCTGCCAGCCTCACTGTGTGGCTCCAGGTTTGCCAAGTAATTTTCAGGACTTGTAAGTAATCAACCTTGTCTCTTTCAAAGTTTTCTATGGTTATTGCTGAGGGCAGCTTGCAATTATACTAAGAATCACAAGAGCTGGTGCAGGTGCAATATTGGTTATGATAGGCTCAGACTGGTACACAGCAGGAGAACACACTGTTGCCTATACATTTTGGAAATGAAGATCAACAGTGGTTGGTATATAAAGTTGTACTTTATAAATGGTAAGAGAAGTGTAGTAATGTCCAGAAACCCTGCCTATACACCATGGCAGAATATCAAGAATTTTTCTGGTAAGAGATATTGATTTAGATTATTGGGAAAAAACAACGGATTAAATTTCTTATGTATACTGTAATTTTAGGTTTAAACTTGTATCACTGACTGGGCATTTGACAAATGTATTGAAGCTGTATAGGAACTAGAACTTATTGTAAGAATAAAGCCATTTATGAATTAATAAAGTTATCCTTATGAAAAAAGAGCATATTGACATTATTGTTTAGTAGGTATTACAGGGAAAAAATTAAGATGTAGAATTAAGCATTGTCTGTAATTGCCACGATTGGCTTAAATTAAAAACAAGGCTGCAAAAGTGGGTAACTAGAGACACAGAGATAGAGACTGGGGCTTATAGGTGATCATAATGGGTAAAAGTTTATGGAATAAATTTTTTTTTAAAGAGAATAATCGTGAATACAAAATTGTCAGAAATTGCTTTAAAACATTACCTGTAAGGTTTATCTTCCCAATATTGCAAACAATTGTGCTTTGTATATTTAAATCTACATTGGTAAATGATATATGACAATTCTTTGAAATGTTGTAAACCTATTTGTAAACACATTTGTAATTGTATTTAAAACACTAATGAATTCAGGATTGCCATTTTGGTCCTAGAGGAAACATTGTGCATAGAATTGAGACTAACTACTGTAATTGACTATTTTTTCTAAATGAAGATTAATAACAAATCAGAAATGTTAGCTTAAAGCCAAACAGTGAAATTAAATTGAAAATTAGAACTCTTGTAAAATTTAAGTATTAATTTGGAAAGTCCTCATATTAATACCTACTGCATGTTAATAATTTATGTAAGAAGTTTTCCCTGCTTCCCATGATTTGGATTGTGAAATTTAAAAAAATAGAGTAGAATCATCATAGTTAACAATCAACTATAATCACATCCTGTAATTTTAACCTAGAATTTCAAAAAAAGAAAAAAATCTTGCCCCAGCTTTCTTTAATTTCTACTTCATCTGATATTAATATAGCTGCTCCAAATTTTGTGGATTTTCTCTGACAATTGTACATTATTTTACTTTGTTGGTTTTCTTTATCATGTGGCTGTTTGTACTACCTACATACATTTTCATACAGTTGACAGATTTATGTTCACTTGTATAGGGGAATAGGGGAGTTTAAGTAATTTACCTTAATAGTCCAAACCAATACATTTAATCTGATTTTGTCACCTTAATATTTTATGGAGTTCTTTAGGAATCCTTTGTTTTCTCTATTTTATGATGGGGATGTTTTGCTTGGTTAATTTTTTTTTTACAGTGATTTATGCATTTATGTTCTGGTTTTATTTTTAGAGGTTCCTTTTGTGTTTTCCAAATCATAGTTACTATATTTCAGTACTATATTTCATGAAACTATATTTCAGTATTTCTTAAAACATTTTGACACCTGCTCTTTTCAATGGTATCTGAGAAACAGGTAGCTACACTGGGACCCTCAGGCTGACCATTTTCTTAGAATCCTGCTAATCAGAGATTGATAAGGTATTTTATGATCTTGCCCTCACCAATATCTAGCCTGAAAATGAGCCTTCTATGCCCACACTCAAGAAACATCACTATATCTTTTCTTCTCAAAAATAGAATCTAAAGTTTCATGAATTTTCACCTAGATTTTTCTGCCTAGAATATGCACAATTATTAATATTTAAAATATCTTAACAAAAGTAGGTTCAGAAAATAATAACCAAAACTTTACCTTTTATAAGTTGATATTATTTGTCTGTAGGGAACAAGGCAAGTATTAGTCACTAAAACTTATTTGTTGTCTACATTGATGAATGAGTAAATGAATGAATGAGAAATTATTATTTGGCTTAAACAGAGTTTATGCTCATATTCCCTGGAGATCAGGAAAAAAAACACTGCTTGTTTAGCCATTAAAATGTACTTTGGGGAGAAAAGACAAAAGAAATAAAGACAGTGACTATGACCAAGATGTATTTTTCTCTTATCTCTAGGAGGATCCACAAACATTATAAGATGATTAAAGATTGTAACAGCCTGGTCACGCTAATGCTGAACCAGACAGACCTGACCCCAGCCTCATTCATCCTTAATGGGATTCCAGGACTGGAGGACATGCACCTGTGGATTTCCTTCCCGTTCTGCTCCATGTATGTTGTGGCCATGGTAGGAAATTGTGGACTCCTCTACCTCATCCACTATGAGGATGCCCTGCACAGGCCAATGTACTACTTCTTGGCCATGCTTTCCTTTACTGACCTTGTCATGTGCTCTAGTACAATCCCTAAAGCCCTCTGCATCTTCTGGTTCCATTTCAAGGAAATCAGCTTTGATGGCTGTCTGGTCCAGATGTTCCTGGTCCATACCTTCACAGGGATGGAGTCTGGGGTGCTCATGCTTATGGCCCTGGACCGCTACATGGCCATCTGCTACCCTCTGCGCTACTCAACTATCCTCACCAATCCTGTCATTGCAAAGGCTGGGCTCTCCACCTTTCTCAGAGGGATGTTGCTCATCATTCCATTTACTTTCCTCACCAAGCGCCTTCCCTTTTGCAGAGGGCATATAATTCCCCACACCTACTGTGACCACATGTCTATAGCTAAGTTATCCTGTGGAAATATCAAGGCCAATGTTGTGTATGGCCTGATGGTTGCCCTCCTCATCGGGGGCTTTGACATCCTGTGCATCACAGTCTCCTACACCATGATCCTCCGGGCGGTGGTCAGCCTGTCCTCAGCAGACGCTCGGCAGAAGGCCTTCAGCACCTGCACTGCCCACATCTGTGCCATTGTTTTCTCCTACAGCCCAGCTTTCTTCTCCTTCTTTTCCCACCGCTTTGGGGGCCACACGATCTCTCCATCTTGCCATATCATTGTGGCCAATATTTATCTGCTCTTGCCTCCCACTATGAACCCTGTTGTCTATGGGGTGAAAACCAAGCAGATACGAGACTGTGTTATCAGAATCTTTCCAGGTTCTAAGGGTACCAAATCTCATAACATATAAAAGGAACATTTGTTTAGGGTGGGATGAGCAAGCAAAGAATACTTATTTCTGTCTGTTTAGTGAGGAGACTTGCCAAGAATAGGTATCTGGCCTTGCCAGGAAATCATGATGGGCAGTCTATCCCCAGTAAAATTACTGCAGTATAGCAAAATAAATTTCATGCCACATCACCCTCCACATGGGTTTTTTGCCTCCAGTTTCCCAGTAAAACTCAGGTCTCAATAATAATCAGATTCAAGGAAGGATAAAAACTAATGTGAAGCAGGGATAATTAGCCAGAAAACAGAGCCAGGTGAAATTAATGATCTGGGGTCAGATGACCCAAATTGCTCTGTTTTTAAACTGTGAATGTTATTTCCAGTTTGGTAACTGCAATTTAACTCTGGAAAAAATGCACTGTATATTCTTATTATTTATAAAACTTGTCTTTTCTCAATAACTTCTTAAAGATGAAACTAGAAAGTGTACCACGAGGTCATTAGTATAATGAGGTATAAGCCTTTGGGTATCTAATGAGAAAGTATCTGGTCAGGTTTCTCCTAACATGAGCCATTCACATAATTGTCTCCTTCCCAACCAGTGGGTTGTCTGTTTGACTCAAGATAACTTTCAAAGAAGGCACAGTTTGGAGATAGAAGCAGAACTCTTGATGACATTTATGAAATTTTATAATAAGTATATTTCTATAATTATAGGGTTATGGGAAACAATGGTTTCTTTTTTTATTTTGAGCTAAGAATAAAAGGAGAATTGATTAATATTTCTTTATAATATTAAAACATTTGTAAATTAATATGAAGGTGAGAGACTATGAATAATAGTTTTATATCATTGCCATAGATCCCTTAAAGGAGACTGCAGTTGGTTCTTCCTGAACAACTTCTAAAAATCCACATTACTTTTCTCAGATGCTGTTAGTTTATGCTCATTACTTTTATTTTTGATTCATCCTCTAGTGTTTTTCATTTCATAAAGGCACAAAACAAATAAACTCCCTTTACAAAGTCATCCTGTTTTGTTTCTCTATTTATCTGGATAGCAAAATTCTCTAAAGATTGCCAGTGTTCATTCTCTTCACTTACTCATCCTGAAATAATTCTTGCCCCCTTATGGCTTCCAGAATATCTTCCATCTCATCACTTCACTGAAGTAGCTTTTGTCAATTTTAAAATTACTTTCATGTCACTAAATCTAGTAGATCTTTCTCTATGCCCATCTTGTCCTACCTGTCAACAATATTGACTACAGTTGATTAATCCCTTTGTCTAGAAACCCTCAGTCTCCTTGACTTCTGGAATACATCACACAGAGAATACTTCCTATATAGTCCCATTTGTTTTTCCTTTTCCTCTGCATTTCTTTAGGCTAGCCTATCCCTGAGTTCAGCTCTCATTGAACCCAAATGCCTTTGTATGCTAATGACTCCCAAACTGATTAACTCATTAATGGATTCATGGACACTCAGGTGCAAGTTCAAGATGGAACTTCATGGTACCTTTTTATTAATGGCATGCTAACTCTGTCATTTCTAGCTCCCTTTCTTGTTTGGCTGTTTGTTTTTATTTTCATTTCCTTACCTCACTCCCAATCCTCAGGCCTGTCGTCCTTTGGCATTCTGTTCATACAGAATATATTTTTAAATATGTGAATATGAAGTCATTTATTAAATGTTTATTTTAGAAACTTACACCTGTTTATTTTGCTAAAATTTTATTATGTTGCTTACTTTCAACTCTTATTATTTTTAAATGTATTTATGTTTTCATGTATACTTCACTTCTTGCTCATGATTATTTTATAGACTTCCCGAGCATGCAAGCAACACTATTTTCTTAATCATTCCCTGATTATGGATATCTTTTTTTCAGTGTCTCTCTGTCATCACAAATAATACTACAATGAACAGCTTTGCTCACATACACACATATACACATGCATGTGTGCCCTTATGAAACTGGGGACTTTATTCAGAATACAAAGGAGTGGGTTAGTGGAGTCATAGTCTCTGAACCTTACCTTTAATGAAGCAGTCTTTAGACTGACTGGTGATGAACTTTCCAATAGAGACAGGGAGAGCCAGAAGACAATGAAATGATATTTTTGAAGTGCTGGAAAAATACTTCCAACTTGGAAATATAATTGAATAGAAAATTCTTGGAGAAAAATGACAAAATAAGTATTTACTTACATAAAGGCTGAGAGGAAATGCTATAAAGTATGTTATTCAGAATATAGAATAATGATTACTCAATGAAGCACAGAACTGCAGATATAAATGAAACCATCAGGAAGAAGAAAAGTTAGTTGGAGGTAATTATGAAAAAACATTTACTCTTTAAAATAGGGAGAATAACATAATGGAAAAAAAAGAAACTTATGTAAAGGTAAAATACACAGCAGTAAAACACAACAGGTGGGAAGAGAGTGAATAGAGTCAAAATCTTGTATTTACATTAATAAAAGTAACATACAATGAAATCAAGAACTGGTTCTTTGAGAATATAAACAAAATAGATAAGCCTCTATCCAGACTTAATTAACAGAAAAAGAGAATCAACACACATCAACCGAATCAGAAACGAGAATGGAAAAATCATGACAGACTCCACAGAAATAAAAAGAATTATTAAAGACTACTATGAAAACCTATACACTAACAAGCTGGAAAACTTAGAAGAAATGGACAACTTCCAAGAAAAATGCAACCTTCCAAGACTGACCAAGGAAGAAACGAAAGTTAAACAAACCAATTATGAGCAAAGAAATTAAAATGATAATCAAAAAACTACCCAAGAACAAAATCCCCGGGCCAGACGGATTTACCTGGGAATTTTATCAGACATACAGAGAAGACATAATACCCATTCTCCTTAAAGTTTTCCAAAAAATAGAAGAGGAGGGAATACTCCCAAACTCGTTCTATGAAGCCAACATCACCCTAATACCAAAACCAGGTAAAGACCCCACCAAAAAAGAAAATTACAGACCAATATCCCTGATGAAAGTAGATGCAAAAATAGTCAATAAAATATTAGCAAACCGAATTCAAAAATATATCAGAAGGATCATACACCATGACCAAGTGGGATTCATCCAAGGGATGCAAGGATGGTACAACATTCAAAAATCCATCAACATCATCAACCACATAAACAAAAAGAAGGTCAAAAACCACATGATCATCTCCATAAATGCTGAAAAAGCATTTGACAAAATTCAACATCCATTCATGATAAAAACTCTCAGCAAAATGGGTATAGAGGGCAAGTACCTCAACATATAAAGGCCATATATGATAAAACCCACAGCTAACATCATACTGAACAGTGAGAAGCTGAAAGCTTTTCCTCTGAGATCTGGAACAAGACAAGGATGCCCACTCTCCCCACTGTTATTTTCCATAGTACTGGAGGTCCTAGCCACAGCAATTAGACAAAGCAAAGAAATACAAGGTATCCAGATTGGTAAAGAAGAAGTTAAACTGTCACTATTTGCAGATGACATGATATTGTACATAAAAAACCCTAAAGACTCCACTCCAAAACTACTAGAACTGATATTGGAATACAGCAAAGTTGCAGGATACAAAATTAACACACAGAAATCTGTGACTTTCCTATACACTAACAATGAACTAATAGAAAGAGAAATCAGAAAGACAATTCCATTCACAATTGCATCAAAAAGATTAAAATACTTAGGAATAAACCTAACCAAAGAAGTGAAAGACCTATACCCTGAAAACTGTAAGACACTCTTAAGAGAAATTAAAGAGGACAGTAACAAACGGAAACTCATCCCATGCTCTTGGCTAGGAAGAATTAATATCGTCAAAATGGCCATCCTGCCCAAAGCAATATCCAGATTTGATGCAATCCCTATCAAATTACCAACAGCATTCTTCAACGAACTGGAACAAATAGTTCAAAAATTCATATGGAAACACCAAAGACCCCGAATAGCCAAAGCAATCCTGAGAAAGAAGAATAAAGTAGGGGGTATCTCACTCCCCAACTTCAAGCTCTACTACAAAGCCATAGTAATCAAGACAATTTGATACTGGCACAAGAACAGAGCCACAGACCAGTGGAACAGACTAGAGAATCCAGACATTAACCCAGACATATGTGGTCAATCAATACACCATAAAAGAGCCATGGACATACAAAGGGGAAATGACAGTCTCTTCAACAGATGGTGCTGGCAAAACTGGAAAGCTACATGTAAGAGAATGAACCTGGACCAATGTCTAACCCCATGCACAAAAGTAAATTCAAAATGGATCAAAGACCTGAATGTAAGTCATGAAACCATAAAACTCTTAGAAAAAAACATAGGCAAAAATGTCTTGGACATAAACATTAGCTACTTCTTCATGAACATATCTCCCTGAGCAAAGAAAACAAAAGCAAAAATGAACAAGTGGGACTATATCAAGCTGAAAATATTCTGTGCAGCAAAGGACACCATCAATAGAACAAATAGGTACCCTACAGTGTGGGAGAATATATTTGTAAATGACAGATCCGATAAAGGCTTGACATCCAAAAGATATAAAGAGCTCACACTCCTCAACAAACAAAAAGTAAATAATCTAATTAAAAAATGGGCAGAGGAACTGAACAGACAGTTTTCCAAAAAAGAAATTCAGATGGCCAACAGACACATGAAAAGATGCTCCACATTGCTAGTTATCAGAGAAATGCAAATTAAAACCACAATGAGATATCACCTCACACCAGTAAGAATGGCTACCATTCAAAGGACAAACGACAACAAATGTTGACAAGGTTGTGGAGAAAGGGGAACCCTCCTACACTGCTGGTGGGAATGTAAATTCGTTCAGCCATTGTGGAAAGCAGTATGGAGGTTCCTCAAAATGCTCAAAATAGACTTACCATTTGACCTAGGAATTCCACTTCTAGGAATTTACCCTAAAAATGCAGCACTCCAGTTTGAAAAAGACAGATGCACCCCTATGTTTATCGCAGCACTATTTACAATAGCCAAGAAATGGAAGCAACCTAAGTGTCCATCAGTAGATGAATGGATAAAGAAGATGTGGTACATATACACAATGGAATATTATTCAGCCATAAGAAGAAAACAAATACTACCATTTGCAACAACATGGATGGAGCTAGAGGGTATTATGCTCAGTGAAATAAGCCAAGTGGAGAAAGACAAATACCAAATGATTTCACTCATCTGTGGAGTATGAGAACAAAGAAAAACTGAAGGAACAAAACAGCAGCAGAATCACAGAACCCAAGAATGGACTAACAGTTACCAAAGGGAAAGAGACTGGGGAGAATGGGAGGGTAGGGAGGGATAAGGGTGGGGAAAAAGAAAGGGGGTATTATGCTGAGCATGTATAATGTGGGCGGTGGGGGAAATGGGAGGGCTGTGCAAAACAGAGAAGACAAGTGGTGATTCTACAACATTTTGCTATGCTGATGGACAGTGACTGTAATGGGGTTTGTGGGGAGGAGACTTGGTGTAGGGGAGAGCCTAATAAACATAATATTCTTCATGTAATTGTAGATTAATGATAACAAAAAAGGGGGGATTACTCCCTGATAGGATAAAATTAACTTCAAATCAACGATTAATGCATGCTTTACATATCCTTAATTTTGATCTTTTTAAGGGTGTCGGATGATCAGCTATGGAAGTACATTTTTCTGATAATATTTCTTTCTCTTAAAAAAAAAGCAGTTCCTGTGTGGTGGTCTCCAGTAGGTTCTTCACAATGGTATAAAGGTCGTATCAAAGTGTGGGCAAATGGTTTATGTTTATACAGAGGATCAAAGCCTTATTTGGCTACCCATAAAATGAATAAAGATACGATATGAAGAAGAACTTCCAACATCAACATCCTCTGGAAGAGTCATTCCAGAAGATGACCATCAAAAAAACTTCAACAAAGATTCTGGCGCTGTTGCAGTTGTAGCTGTATTCATCTCGTCAGTTCCTGGACTTGCCATTGGAGTGCAGAAGGAGATATCTAAGCTGGCATGTGCATACAGTAAAACAACAAATTTGACTGGATCTATATTGTCAGAACTCCACCAAGAATTAGGAGAAGTGCAAGTTGCAGTGCTCCAAAATCATGCGACTATAGACTATCTACTGTTAAGAGAACATATGGGATGTGAACAGTTCCCAGGAATGTGTTGTTTTAATTTGTCTGATTTTTCTCAAACTATTTAAATTCAGTTAGACAATATCCATCATTATTGATAAGTTTTCACAAATGCCTAGGGTACCTAACTGGTTTTCTTGGTTTCACTGGATATGGCTGGTAATTGTAGGTCTGGTTTTGTTATGTATCTGTATTCCTATTCTGTTAATGTGTGTATGCAATTTAATTAGTAGTTTGTTAAAACCTATACATGCTTATGTTACTCTACAAGAAGTTATGTCAAAGAAATAATCAATCTTCCCATGTTTTCTTCCGTCTGCTACTTCTATAGCTTTTCTTCTTCCTTCCTAATTACAGCCCTTTAGTAGAATTCGTGCCTCATATCGAAAATTACCGAGTATCATAATTCTTCCAAGTGGTAAAGATGCCTCAAGACAAATGCTGGGCATAGAAGCCACAGAGCATAAATCTGCAAAGAAGTAAAAAGCTAACCTTTTCAAACAATATTGCTTCTCTCTCACTTACCAACTTTATATTTCCCTGTATGGCCCCAGAAGATGGCTGGTTAGCCAGAGACGGGTAAGATTCCTCAAGGGAGGAACAACCTAAGGCAGGCACAGTCGCTGGGGGGCCATCAGGTGAGAAATTGGGGATCAACAGAGGGGAGGCTTAGAACCTCACCCCCCCTGTTTTGAGAGAAATCTTCTGCATCCGTGGATGTTGTCTTGCCCTTGTCTAGCTTGGATTAATACTTAGTCTACAGGCACAGACCTGATCATCTACATTTGCCCTCTTACAGCACTAAATTATGTTTTCTACCTTTATCTTGCATCTACCTACCACTTCAGCATTTTATTTAAAAAAAAATAGGGGAGAAATGTGGGATTCACATATAAATCAAGTATAAAAATCAAATGAATAATCATATCTGACTTGATTGTTTATAGTTCATGATGCGTGATCAAAACCGAAAGTTTCTGTGATGACTGCCCTTGCACTGTTCACCACGTAAGAACTTATTCACTATGTAAGAACTTGTTTACCATGTAAGAACTTGTTTGTTATGCTTCAGAAGATTGGAGACTGTTGAGAATTAGGCTTGGGGTTAATTAATGATTGTGCATTGAGTCCCCTATACAGAATTTTATTGTTGTTAACAACCATTTGATCAATAAATATGAGAGATGCCCTCTCAAAAAAAAAAGTCAGTATGAACAAGAAAACTATTAATGACAAAGACTTGAAATGGGAGAATGGATACTATAACTGGTTCATATTAACCTCCCCATGCAATTTATATCTGTATCTTGAATAGTGAAAAAATCTGATTTACAAAGCTCAATAAAGATTTGGGAGTATGTTTCTAACACCCTAAAAAAAAAGTAACATACACTATTTTAATAGACATTAATAAGTAAATAATGTATATTATAATATATATGTTAACCTCTGCAATAAAATAAAGGAATGAGTAGCAAAACTAACATTGAAGATACCAGAATAATATTAACTATTTAGTCCAGAAATGGCAAGTGGAACAAAGAAAAAAAGAACAGATGGGACTAAATTAAAACAATGGGAACATAGTAAACTTGAAAAAAATTATGCCAGTAATTACGTTAGCATAAGCTGACTAAGCAATAAAATTGGGAGACAATGAGTGAAGATAAGAAAATATCCTCAATTAAAAAAAACCAACTATATGATTTTTGAAGATATATATTGTATACTATACAAGAAAAATCTTGTGTGGCTATAGTAGACCAAACTGATTTTAACACAATAAGTTTTAGGAGTGATAAAATATAACATTTCATAGTGATTGCAGTAACAATTTATGGGAAAATATAAAATCCTTAATTTTGAATGGGCTTAATATCCTTATAGATATATACACATATATACATATACACAGAAGAAACTGATAGGACTAGAAGAGGAAATCAATAAAGCCACAATGAAATAGTTGGATATTTTAACACATCTGGTCAGTAATTGGAGAGCAAGGAGTTAGAAAAAGCAAACTGGTTATAGAAGATTTGAACAAGATAAGCAAATTGACCTATTTGGTCTATACAGAAAACAATAAACAACAGCTTTGAAGGACAGTTTTGATTTCTCAAAAGAACATAAAATATATACCAACATAAGCAATAATAGGATATTAAGAACAACCTTATCCCAATACATTTGAAAATGTAGATGAAATGTACATTGAAAACACTACAAGTGATCTAGGAAGAAATTGAAGGTCATAGTAGTCATAAATCTAAAAAGAAATTGAAAGTTACCTAAAAATCTCCATGAGCATGTGCATGTGTGTGTGTGTGTGTGTGTGTTTGGGATTATATAATAATACGTTATAACCAAGTGAGACTTATTGTTGGAATTCAAAGTTGATTGAATACACAAAAGATTATCAAATTAAAATGCCACAAAAAGATTTGAAAAGGAAAGTAATTATTTTGATAGATTAAGAAAAAATTCTGTTTTAAATGAACATCCATTCACGACAAAAACACTTGGCTAAATTTAGAAGTAATTTCCTTAACTTGATAAAAGGTATGGACCAAAACCTCTAGAGCTAATGTCCTAATTAACAGTGAAATATTAAAATCTCACTGAGAACTATAAGACAAGGATGTCAATTCTTCCCATTTCTATTCAACATTGTACTAGAGGTCCAAAGAGAAGAATAAAATAAGAAAAGGAGGAAAAAAGACATTAATAATGGAAAGACTAGAAACAAATGAAAATGGAAACACAACACACCAAAAAATTGGGAATGTTACAAAAGCAGTTCTTAGAGGGAAGTGTATAGCAATAAATGCATACATTAAGAAAAATAAATGTGGCCAAACCGTATTTGCTTCAGGTCATTTTTTACCAGATCCCTTACACTCCACTGGGATAGCCATTTGGCTGTCCAAGCTTCCTATTAGTCTTGGGTGTTTCCCAGAGTCCACACCCTCTCCCCAGATTTGTCAGTTTCCACAGATCAGCAATGGATTGCCCAACATTAATATATTGTCCCACAATTGGGGTCCACATGGGTATCAGCATCCCATACCAGGTTCTGGGGTGGACTGGTCTAACTTGACTTTTATTCCTACAGTGAATGTGGCTTGATCAAGATTTTCAAAGTTGGTTAGCCCAAATTTCCAAAGGAGTGTGGTTATCCCAATTCCTTAAGAATTTGTTGCACTTCCTCTATGGATTTCTAAGGTCCCACCTTCCCAGGGAGATCCCCCTCACTGGGCCAGACTTCCCTGCTGGCTAGAATAGGCCGGTTTATTAGGGAGTGAGCTTCTTAAGGCCCTGAGCCCTGTGATGGCACAGCTGCAGGGGGTGTGCTGGGTGATGCGCATTTTCTCTGTTTCTGCCCAGAGAACTTCTCTACCGCCATACCGCATAGCTGCACCATCCATGACTGGTTGCTTCCCTGGCTGGGCTTTGGCAGCTCTGTCAACACGCTCAGCTGGGGTGTATTCTCTCGTGAACGTTTCCTGAACTAAGGGCTGGCAGGCAGGCTGCGGTCGCTATTACTATTGCTGTGCTTACGCTTTCCTTTGCATTAGAGGTTGGAATGAACAAACTGTCAATCACCACAACATACCCCCAACCCTGCCCGCATTCTCCTCCCTTTCTAGGGATTTTCTTTGCTGTGGTGCACTGTGCACAGTTTTTCAGACAAGTCCATGAAAGCAGCCTGTGTTTTGGGGGCACCCCTGTGCTCACATGGCAGTCCACAAGCCTGTGACATATGAGCCACCCTCTCCCCAGAGAGGCCACCTCAGGATTCCCTGTGGATGCCTCTTTCCCAAGGCCCACTTCTCTGAGCTCCTGGTGGCTCAACAGTTGTTGCCTTGCAACCTCCTTGGAGCTTCCCAGATAAAATCTGCAACAGGCCTCTGTATGTGGAGTGAGGGAGAGACCCAAGAAAGAGGCAGGCCACTCCATGTGGATAGGTGACAGGTTTAAGAAGCAGAGAACTTACATATGAGGCTTATCTTGGGTGGCTGCAAGATAAGTAGATCTCAGTACCCACTTGCAGAATCTTAAGTTTACACAGAGGCCCTAACTGAGTTCAGTTGTCAGTACTGTCCAGATGGTCAAAACAACATGGCTCTGTCCTTGGGGCAGCTTCTGGGAGCAGGGAATGGAAGTAGAACCCGCTTCGCAAGGACAGCGGAAGGACTGATGAGCTTCCCATTGCCAGGATCCAGCCCATGGGCCAACCTGTGAACCAGTGGTCTGGTTCTCTTGATGACCTCTCCCAACAAATATATATATTTTGAGATTTATGAATACCTTCTCCTTTAATGATATTTTTTTTAAAGCACAATCTCCTAACTACATATTTAGAATCCCCTTAAATTTTGTGCTCAAGATCAATTTAAATACTAGCAAAATCATACACCATTTTTAGACTCTCTTTGGTTTCATAAATTAAGGTATTTTTCTGTTTATGTAATTTCTCAAGTTACATTAATAAGAAGCATTTCTCTAAGTTAATCTCCTTCCTGCCCTTTTGGGATTTCACATCCTAAGAATTCAGCTTTCCTTATTAAGGGCTGTTCTCTCCTGTCTCCAAAGGAGGTCTATTATCCTTACATCACTGAGTGCCTGCTACTCCCCATAAATTACAGAGCTCATTCATATGTGCCTTGTGTCAGCTGAGAACACATCCTCATCTCCTGTGAAAGCTCTTTCGTCAGAATTGTGTGTCTTTGCCAAGTAGGAAACCCCTGCCATAGGCAGGAAGTCAGACCGTGGATCTCTGCTCATGACCACAGTGAGTACTAAACCTTGGCATCGTCACGTTCTGCAGAATCCCAGAGCTTCCGGCAGCTCAGCCTTAACCGTTTCCTGTGTTGTTTTGGCACCATTGAGCCCTTCCTCTGCCCTGGCAGGATATAGAGGCTTGGAAAGCCTTTCTTAGGGGTTAACAGATAGCATTAGAAAATATGAAGTTTGTATGGTGCTCCAGAAGTTATCTAGTCTGTAAAACAACTACCAGGTTATCTTTGGGGCTAATATATGAACTGTTTTGCATAGTAGAATCACATTCCACGTCCTGCTGACTTCTAATTGTTTAAAATATATTAAAAACAATTACTTCTTTTCTGTGAGCTCCAACATGCTCTTTCTCTTAACTGTATCGCACAAGTATCAGGTAAAATATTCAAAAGATAATGGGACAACGTAAAAAATACAGGATGTGGGTTTGATACAAGGATGTATAATAATAAATGGAAATTTGGCAAAAATACCAGGCCTTGTACAGTCAAATGGATTAAATGTTTCCAAGCTTTCAAGATTACATGTTTCCATTGGGCTGAAATCCTTCATAACTCTCATCTGAAAGTCCAATGCCAAACTAGCTTCACCTCCAAGCCAGTTATTTGTTAAAATTTTCTAAGAATACTTTGGATGATGTTAGTGTTTATCAAATTATATCCTTAAAAAAGGATAATTTACTCATGATTTGGCATTACTGTTTTAAGCAAACAGAGCCAGCAAGAAATATCTGGGAACAAAATGTATCTGGCATTCATATGTATCTTCTCTTGTTAGTGACAACAGTAGAGAATGTTCATTTATTTCAGATTTTTTTTCTGCATTTAGAAGTAGTAATATCAAGAATAAACCCATAACTAATAAAATTAAATTGCTGATAATTCTAAACATTTCATTTGAAAATTTCAGTACACAATTTTCCAGTCTCTCTCTCCTTGTTTTCTTTTGCTGATAAGCCTACAAAAGCTTCCACCACGACAAAATACTGGTAAAAAAGTGTCTTGTAAAATCAACAATTTTAGTAAATGGCAAATATTCTGTGTTTCTGAAGGTCAGGATATAAACTGAGGAAACTGGGATGACACTTAATGGATTATTCACGTCGGAGATGCCTTATGCACTATAAAAGAATTAGAAGTCATTTGAAAGAAAGTGTGAGGGTATGAATTAGGCTAGGGAATACTTATATTAGAATTATCAGATTGCTCACAAAAAGAATGAAGCACGGGGAGAGGCAAGTATGACCAGGTAAGCTTATGGAGGCAGTGCTAGTGAAGAAAAGGGTTTCATGAGGACAATACAAATAGAAATCAGCAGGATAAGGAAGCGATTGTTTGTGGAAAGGGGAGGCTGGTTTGTGAGTTTCGGCTTTGGCTGGTTGGGTCCCTGAACAGGATTAAAAAGTATAAGAAAAACAACAGGATCTGAGGGCAAATAGTGGGTCCAGTTTTGAACATGGTTCTGATTACTTGATGGCTAGTTCTCCAATATGATAGACAGTAATTCTTGTTCATTAAGTAAAATCAAAAGCATCGTGTTATCTTTAGCTAAATCCTGTATTTATTGTCTCTTTATGTTCTCAAAGATTCAACCAGAAAGAAATAATAATTTTCCATGCTTTGTCTCATTATATGACTTTTTAAATTGACAAATTCAGTCATAATCACTTAACTAGCTTTCAGGCTATTTTTTTGCGACTGCCTCAGAAGTACCCACAAAGTAGGGTACCAGAGAAAAGCTGTTCCCCTTCCAATCTGTAACATGCTTTATGTTTACAAATCTTTACAGTCCAAGATACCAGATTTTTGGAATGCTATATCAAACATGAATGGGCATCTATAACCACATGAAATTGTGCAGCTACAAAGTTTAATCTCTCATAGTTCTGCATTTAAAAAAATCTACTTATTGTTAGTTTATTAAAACCCTGAATCAAGCATGACTGTGACAGATATGAAGAAAACAAACCTGAAGAAAAATTCACCTGATTCTGCAGAATTTCTGTAGAGACAAAGAAAGGTTAAAAAAAAAAACCCAAAAAACTAGAATTCCATTTATGTAGTGGTTCCAACCTGTAGGAACTGAGGACAATACATATAGAGATTTGAGACTCATGCAGAATTTTCCCTGAGTAATCAACAGGGGTAGTTGCTACTTTTAAATTTCCCTTGTACAGCTGAAGCCCTGGAACTTCATTGTAACTTACCTTAATTTACTATAAGACATGGGCTACAGAATTCATTTTGTTGTAGCACCAAACTACACTATGTGGAAATATTTTTAAAACAACGTTTAATGATGATTATGCTCACAGAAAACAACTTTGAAAAACATTTCTCTTTCTCTTAGGAAAATATGTCTGCATCTCTGAAAGGCTCGAATAGCTCCAAATTCCAGGTCTCCGAGTTTATCCTGATGGGATTCCCAAGCATTCACAGCTGGCAGCACTGGCTCTCCCTGCCCCTGGCTCTGCTCTACATGTCCACTCTTGGTGCTAATATCCTCATCCTCATCCTCATATGCCAGGACCGTGCTCTTCAGCAGCCTATGTTCCATTTCCTAGGCGTCCTCTCTGTTGTGGACATGGGCCTGGCCACCACCATTATGCCCAAGATCCTGGCCATCTTCTGGTTTGATGCCAAGATCATTAGCCTCCCCCAGTGTTTCGCTCAAATTTACGCCATTCACTGCTTCGTGGGCATGGAGTCTGGTATCTTCCTCTGCATGGCTTTTGATAGATATGTAGCTATTTGTCACCCTCTTCGCTATCCATCGATTGTCACCAATGCCTTAATCTTAAAAGTTACCCTGTTCATGGTGCTTAGAAATGGCTTGTTTGTCATCCCAGTGCCTGTGCTGGCTGCCCAGCGACACTACTGCTCCAGGAATGAGATTGACCACTGCCTGTGCTCTAACCTTGGGGTCACGAGTCTGGCCTGTGATGACAGGAGGCCAAACAGCATTTGCCAGCTGGTTCTGGCATGGCTTGGGATGGGGAGTGACCTAGGTCTTATCTTGTTGTCCTATACTTTGATTCTGCGCTCTGTACTTCAGCTGAATTCACCAGAAGCTGCATCCAAGGCTCTTAGCACTTGCAGCTCCCATCTCATCCTGATCCTCTTCTTCTACACAGTCATCGTAGTGATTTCAGTAACTCATCTGGCAGACACTCAGGCTGCTTTGATTCCAGTTCTGCTCAACGTGCTGCACAATATCATCCCGCCTGCCCTCAACCCAATAGTCTATGCACTTAGGACTAAAGAACTTAGGGCAGGCTTCCAAAAGGTGTTTTCTTTGAATTTAGGAAAGAAATAAGGCAGGCACTGGAGACATTCTCCATGACATACATGAACTCAGTTTCTTTGAGAGTGAGTAGCAGAATTTCAGAGTTGATGGGGAAAGTGAATGTCTTTGAGATGTCTTTTTCACATTTTAATATAAACAATTGTGAAACCATCTGAAAAATGACTTCACAGTAGCTCCAAAATATTGGCAAGAGCTAAATATATGTGAGAAAAGGTAGGACAATCAGATAGGTTACAAAACCAGAATTAATGACTTCTTTCTCACCCCTGAAATAAAAATGAATATAAGAACAAACATAAACACACACATACACATGTATAATCAATGAAATAAGTGCTTGGTACATGATTACAGATCATGCTTCTTCACTGATAGCTGTGACGTGGAAGCCACGTGCATCTTGCCTGAACGAGTGTCATTCCAGTAATATGAATGCAGAGACAGTTGAAAACACTTCAGATGAGCAAAGCTCGACTGGACTGTGACGGGGCTCTAGAGTGAATACAGCAAGATGACCAGACTTGGACAAACAGAACCCAAAAGATATAAATAGGTTGATAGATAGATGAGAGAGAGAGAGAGAGAAATAAAGAAATACCAAAGGACCCATTGCTTGCTCCATTTGCCTCTGCAAGTCTGTTCACTGCCTGCACTGTTGTGCACCCTGGAGGTCTGAAGCTCATGCTGTACAACCCAGGCTCCTTTGCCTTCCAGCATTCTGTTGGGTTGAGCCAATGGGAGTCATTGGCAGGAGATCAGCAGGCAAAAGGAGAGAGCTCTGGGAGATTTATTCTACTTCCAGCCTGCTTTGACATGAGCGTTCTGACCGGATGTGTCCCTTAAGTACTTGCAGGAAGCCTATGTATGTGCTGTGTGCTGCAGCAACAGCTCTGACAATTCTACCCAGGAACAATTTTTTCTTTTCTTTCCTCTTCAGGGCAAGAAAGTGATCAAGTCTTTACGATATTGGTGTCCGGGTCCCTAATGTCCATTATTTTTTTTTGACAGTAATTTTTGTTCTCTTAATCCCACCTACAACTCAGTTCAGAGCAACTTCATTAAATTCTCTTCAGACTCCCATCTGTGTTTCTTGCCAGGACTCTGAATTACAAACCAGCATTCCCCACACAGGTACCACCTCTACTACAACTGCTCATCGGCGGCTGTGACCACAGCCACACAGGGACACAGGCAGCTGCAGTGGATGAGGAGATCTCCACATGAACAGAAATAAAGAAATCTAGAAAGCAGATGCAAGATTTTTATCCCAGCAAGAAAAATCTCACCCAGAGAAAATTGTCTTCTCTTTTTCATGATCTTAAAACCAAAGCATAGCAGAAATAAGTCTTAGCCTATTAGTGTCATGTATGTCATTATGATCTGGGCTTGTTCTCACTGAGCCCATGCCGAGAGTGTTTCATTAACTAGCTGGAATATTTTATGTATTATCTCCTGAGAAATGAGGATTACTTTGGGTTGTAGAACCACCAGATGCTAGTAACTCTATTACACATTGTATACTGTCACTCATCTTCCAGAGATATCACCTTCCTTAGATATAAAAGGTATATTCTATCTGTTTGCAGGTATAATGAAAATGATGTGAAAGATATTCCTTATTAACCTGGCTTTCTACACAAACTGGAACTTATTTATGTCCATTTAAAGGTTAAAGAAGAGAAAGGATATAATGTCCTATGGACTCATAAAATTACTTTCCTTAATGATACACTTCAGGATAAGATAATTTAATAAAATAACTGTTTGATATTTTCTATAAAGATACAAGAGGATGGTATTTTTTAAAATAAGAATGACCATGATAAGGGAGAAATTCAATGTAACAAAAGAGAAATGACATGCTATTCCAGCAAAGATAACTTACCTGTTATGATCTAACAGAACTGAAAAGTCAGGAATCTGTGCAAGCATACTGTACCTTAGACCAACACCAGCCAAAAGTATGTGATTTAGTACAAGGACAGAGAGGCTTACCATAGAAGAAAGGGGGAAAGTGAGAGTGGTTTCCTAATTCAGAAATTTGAATTCCATGATTCCATGGGAACCAACTATTTCTTATTCCTTTGAGCTACATGGTCTTTATCTCCTTTGTGTGTGTGTGTGTGTGTGAAAGAGAGAGAGAGAGAGAGAGAAAGACGGAGATGGGTAGAGAGAGAAAACTGATATAATTTTTTCTCTTCATGTAGTTCAGATTTCTCTACCCATCTATTAATGTGGCCAGCTGTGCATTCAGATTTCCTGGAGTCTGAAGCCCATATAAATTTCACTTTTTAAAAATAACAAAAATACAAATAAACATTAAGGTTGAATGAGTAAAGAGTTAATGCAATTTTGAAAGCGGACATAGGTCACAAAATCCTGAAAAAAATAACATCTTAACTAATTTACTGCCTGGTAAATATCTATAACAGAATTTAAACAGAAGTTTTTGTTCTGATATAATTTCAAGCTTATATAATAGTTGTAAATCTAGAACAAGAAATTCTGTATACTTTTTACACAGATTCACCAATAGTTTACATTTTGCCCACTTACTTCATCATTTTTCTCTTTCCATTTGTACTTATGTATATTTATAAACTGCTTTTTTTTCTGAGCAATTTGAAAGCAAGTTGGTTGTTTACTCTGAAATATTTCAGTGCATATTTTCTAAGAATAAAGACACTGATTTATATAAGCACAAAATAGACAACAAAATCAGGAAAATGGCATTGATACTTTATTATAATCTAATGCACAGTCCATATTTAAATTTTGTCAAGGGTCTTTGGAATGTCCTTTATAGCAATTCTTTCCAGGTTTGGGATCCAGTCCAAGATCAAACACTTCATTTGATTGCCAAATGTTTTCATTTTAATATGGCACATTTACTCATTCTTCTTTGATCTTTGTATTTTTTAAGAGTTCAGGGCAGGTATTTTACAAAATGTCCTTCAATTTGGGATCATCTGGTATTTCCCCATAATCAGTAAGTTGGCCTTAATCAGGATGTGCACCTCTCACATAACCCTTCAGGAGAAACTAACATGGGTAGCTCCATCAGTTATGTTTTTAAAAAACTATTGGTATCATCATGATCATCATTTCAGGTTTATAGCTGATCTAATTTTCCCTAGCTTAATATGTAAGTGTAATAAGTCTAAACTTTTGATGATATTTTATTTTATCCCATCATCATATTCCTTTCTTGCCTTATCCATAATATTATTTTCCTGCTTGACAGCAAGTTTTTTAGACCAGAGGCCATGTTTACATATTTCCTAGCCTAGCTTGGAGAGTAGAAAGATGTTAATAAACAGGAATTAAGTGGAGAGATAAAACAATACATAAATAAAAGAAGAAATTAAAAAATGAAGCAGTGTGTGAATGAAATTCTCTACTTAAATGCTTCTATTTTTCCACAGGGCAGTGGGAAAAAAGGAAATAGAAGTCTGTGATAGATACTAAATCTTAGTTTACATTAAAAATAACTCATATTCAGTTTCATTCTCTACCTTCCCATTTATACATGCTAACACACACACATATGAGATTAGTCACATATATATGTATATCTATATCTATCTATCTATCTATCTATCTATCTATCTATCTATCTATCTATCTATCTATCTATCTATCTATCATCTATCTATCTATCATTATTTGGGCACAAGTTCTTGCTCTTTTTCCTCCTCCCACAGAGGTTAGCTTGATCCCCATACCAGCACCTGTGTCTCTGAAACATTCCCCTGGGCACATCACATATATTTTCCTTTAAAGGCTCAGTTCAATAGTACAGATATCAAGAAATTAGAGGTTATTGGCAGCACATGCACATTTATTCTAGAATTGTATTTTTTTTCCAAGACCCTGAACAGCTGGACCAGTTGCATTCACTTCACTGTTTTGCTTTCCAGAAACTAAGGTATTTTAGACATACAAAGAGGGGATAGTGACAGGATTTATTTATTTATTTGTAAGCTGTAAGATAAAGTGGGGAAGGGTTTTGGGTGTATATGAATTGCTTATTATTTTTCCAGACATAAATCTTTGATTTCATCCACACAATTTGAAGCCAGAAGTGTGTGGGATAGGACGTTCCTAGAAAATGTGTTTCCCAAATACAGCATTACAATTCAGTATAATATCATTATGATTGTGAATATCTGTGTTATTTCTCTTTCCAAATAGGAATCCTTACTTTAGCAGTGGTGGAAGTCTGGTGAATTACTCCCATGACAAAGAGAACTGGGAGACTAGTTAAAAGATAGTGGTCGATCATTAGACCAACGGTCAGATTACTTGTGCTTCTTATCTGTCCTCTTATTCCTTAAAATTATAGTCTAAGTCTCCTGGATTGTATTTGGAGAGATTGGGTAATGACATTGTTCCATTGATTTTGGGTAGCAAAAACTGCATGGAACAAACAATCCTCATATGAAAAGAAGAACAAGAGTCTAAAGGATTGAAGATGGTCAAATAAAAAACTTTTTTTTTTTAACATACAGGGTTTAAGAATGAGGCTAGACAGCAGATGATAATAAAGTTACATTTCATAAGTGATGATAGTCATGAATTGATATTACTGTTTAGTAACCCTGTCTATACACTAGCATAGTATAAGTTAAATATCCTTGCAGAAGAAATTAAGTTCTGATGTATCAAATTATTTTAAATTGGTTTTAAAAAAGAAAATTGCTTAAATTTGTAGTTAATACTTCAATCTTTAACTTAGATCTTGCAGAGCTTTGTAAATGCATTTAAGATGAGACCTAAATTATTAACATCAAATCGATTTTAGTAAAGATACAACCATAAAAAGAAAATTGATGAGTATAAATAAAATTATTGTGTAAGCATAAAGGCAGTTTTAGTGACTAAAGCTATACCTATTGATGAATATTGATGAATATAAATAAAATGTTTTTCTAAGTATTTAAAAAGTACATATTTCAGAAAGCATATTTTCAGTTTTCCATTTAGCAATACTTATGCTTTTCCTAATTTCTCTACCTGCTTCTTACAGATACATAGTTAAAATGTAATAGAGCTAAGGAAACACACTTGGATTAAAAACATAGTGTCTTTTTCTCCAACTCAGGTAATTCTTTGCCTTCAGACATCGTTAAGACACTAACTAATACTGTCCACTTTTGTTAGGAGGTTCTTTTCACTCCAAAAGCTGGGATATCGCATGGCACCCTGCTATTTACAGTGCATACAGAGGTCAGAGCAGATACTAAACATCATAGTTAAGAGATGGTTCAATATGTTAAAGTGGGATAGAGGAAGAACAGAATAATGATCCTAATTGTGCTCTTAAAATGTGGTAGTAAGGTTTAACATCAATTCATTTAATAAAATTATTAAATTTGTTTTTAATAAATTAAAATATACATATGCAATATTCACAACTATATCTTGGCTAATTCTTACAACCTGAAAGCCATATACCTTATGACTTACCGTCAAGGAAGAGAATGTTCCCCGCACTTCACAAGACTCCTACCTCATGCTACCTTCCAGTTTTCATTCTCTCTCATGGAGGGAAAACATGATCCTGTTTCTAGTAGCAAAGATTAGTTGTATTTTATATAAATGGCATCAGACATTGCATACTATTTTGTGTCTAGTTTTTAAAATTAACACTGTGAGATTTATCCATATTATGCATGTAGTTGAATGTTTATTCTTGTGGTTATCTAGAATTTCACTGTGGTAAGGTACCAAAATTTATTTATCCATTCTGATATTAATGGACATTTAGGTATTTTCCAGTCTTAGATTGCTAATATACTGCTAATGTTGAGTTTCTGCTATAAATATGTACAAATTTTTCTTGGGAATTGTTGGTCATATGTTCATCATTACAAGATATGCCAAAAAGAAGTTCCAATCTACACTCCTACCAGGAGTGTATGAGAATTCCAGTTGTTCCATATCCTCACCAATACTTGGGTGTATTTAGCCTTTTCTATTGTAGCTATCTAGTAGGTATTGCTATGTCACGAGAGGTTCAATTTGCATTTATTTTCCTAATGGCTATAATGGCTACTTACATGTTTATTGGTACTTTTTTGCTCCCCTTTGTCAAATTTATAGGTAATCTGTCCTTTCCTACCTGTTTTTCTTATTAATATTGTAGGAGTACTTCAATATATTTTAGATATGAACTTTTCTGTTGGATATGTGCCTTGCAAATAGCTTAGTCTGTGGCTTATTTTCTCATACTTTTAGTAGTGTTTTCAATTAAAAATTTTAATTTTAACTTAACACAAGCTGCCCTTTTTTTTATGGGCAGCATTTTTTGTGTCCTGTTTTCAAATATTTCCCTACTCTAAATATCAAAGAGAATGTGTATTTTTCATTTCACATTTAGCTATAATATTTTCTAAAATTGTTTTTGTGTATGATGTGTTTTAGGGAACAAAGTGTGTTTCTATTTTCCCCACATATTTCCACTGACCCAGTAATATTTATTGAAAATACCATTCTTCTTCACAATCTGCAGTGTTTCCTTTATCTGAAATTAAGTGGCTTAATGTGTGTTTCAGCATTTGATTTCTGGACTCTGTATTTCTTATAATAGTATTTTTATCCATATTGAAAAGGAGGGGTAATTTGCTTTTTAAAGAAGTTGTGTAAATTGCCCACGTGGATACCTTCAGGATTTGGAAAGGTGGGGTTAAGATCTTAATGATATATTTTGTTAAGATTTTTGTTGTATTGACCTGATCTCAGAGGAATTGAAAGGCCAAAAAAACCTCAAATAGAGAACATGAATTACAAAAATCAGTTCTAGAATCCAGGTGTTCTAACAAACTGGTGGAATTTCTACCACATAAGTTGACAGTGTTTCTATGAATGATCAGATATACCATTTCCTATATTTGGTACTAATAGGGTTCTTGAGAAGGTGGTTAATGGAAGCCAGTTTGATTGTTTGGGAAACTCTGTCACAGAGTTCCTTTGATTCTAGTATGTAGAAAGCTTACATCAATTTCTTTTTGCTTTGGAGTCTGTAAGCTAAATGATTATCTGTTGTTCTAACCAGCCTGAATTCCCCATTAATTCTTATTTTGCTTACCTGTGAAACAGAAACTATAATATCTCAAAGGTAATCCCTTCCTTCTTTTGCCCTCCCTTCATAAGAGTAGGTAGAGGAAAGTATCCCTTGAAGGAGGGCTAGGAAGACTATTGGGACTTCTTTACTGCCTAATGTTTTCCAAGCATGAATTAATTCATGACCCTCTGTATTCTTATGAATTTTTTATTATTTATTCCCCATTATCAAAGAATTCCCTATTACTTGATAATTACAAAATCTGTTATGATCTAGCTCCTGGTCAAATTAGCTAGCTTATCACTTGTCCCCTTCACACCAGGGAATTCTTGCAGACTAGATTGTTTGAATTTCTATACTTTTACATGTTGATGCCTCTCTCTGGAATTCTTTTTACAAATGTGTCTCCCTTACAACTATCTTATTGCAGAATACATCTCAAACACCTTCTCTTCAACATAGTCCTTCTTGACAATCATCAACCTCTCCTCCAAACACCCCTCACCACCAACGCACACCCACATTAGGAGTCCAGTGCTCATTTAGCATCTTCCACATACTTCTACTTTAGTTCTTGTTACATTTACTGTGATTATTTGTGTGGATCTTGGTCTCTCCATTGAACTCTGAGTTCCTTAAAGGATGCACTTGTGTCTTGATTCCTATCTATCACATTGTACATGTTCAATAAATATTTATGAGAAATAAAGAGATTACAGAAAAAATGAGATGCCATTTTTCCACCCCAAATACTTAACTTGAAAATGATGTTTACATATAAGTACAGAATTTGAGGTTAGTTCATTTAGCTCTTGGATAAGAAATAAATTTGATGTGTGGTTAGAACTATTAAAAATAAAATTGCATTGTTTTTGTATCCACTAGAACCCAACTAAAATGAATTCCATTGTTAAAGTTATTAAAAATGTAAACCCAAAAGTTCAGAAAGAATAGGTGAAAAAACAATAAAAATTGGAGATGCCAACATATTATTAGATGATAAATATTACTGGAGAAACTAGCATAATTGAGGAAAAATATGTCACTGCCTTTATAAGATAAACTAGTACCAGATAAGCTCAGAGGGTAATACCTGAAGGTAAAACAGGGACACTGATAGAAAGACAGAATGAAAGAAATGACTTATTATTATTGATAGCTTCACCATCCTAAGCAACATGAGTTGCTCACCAGTTATTACTGAAAGTTTATTTTGAGTAGAAGTTTAAAAGCATTCCAATAAATGCATATATACCAGGTGTAGGACAAAAATGAGGTGTACTAAAAGTGAGAAGAGTGAATCAAAAATTTTACTGAATTGTGAGATCCCAGGTTCCATTGAATAACAAATGATCTAATATTTCCAAATGTTTAGCCATCAAAGGTAATAATCAGCCATTAACTAATAATAATAATAATAAAAAGAATCATATATGTTGGGTCATTAATGAGGTGATCAAAGAACTCTAAGATCACATCAATAGGGAAATGTATATAGTTATTAATAAGTAAGTAAGGTGTCCTAACAAAAATCCCTTTAGAGAAGTCACTTGACTATAAATCTGTGAGGATGGGTATCTGTCTTTTTAAAAAATCAGTGTAGAATCAGTGTCTGTCATGAGAACTTGGACTGCTCAATAAGAATTTGTTGAAAGAACAAATGAACAAATCAATCAATACAAAAAAAATAAACCTACTCCCTGGCATTCAGAAAATTTGGTTGCTTGATCATTAAAATGCACTACTTAAAATGTTTAAATGTGAGAGGGAGAGGGAGATAATAACCATAGTCTTTTCTTTTTCTTTTTCTTACTCTAGGAAACTTGACATAAATTTTTCCCACATAAATGTTAAGCCTAACTGGTAATGCTCAATAAATCAGACCTGACCCCAGCCTCATTTATTCTTAATGGGGTCCCAGGACTGGAAGACATGCACATCTGGATATCCTTCCCGTTCTGCTCCATGTATGTTGTGGCCATGGTAGGGAATTGTGGACTCCTCTACCTCATCCACTATGAGGACGCCCTGCACAGGCCAATGTACTACTTCTTGGCCATGCTTTCCTTTACTGACCTTGTCATGTGCTCTAGTACAATACCTAAGACCCTCTGCATCTTCTGGTTTCATCTCAAGGAAATCAGCTTTGATGGCTGTCTGGTCCAGATGTTCCTGGTCCATACCTTCACAGGGATGGAGTCTGGGGTGCTCATGCTTATGGCCCTGGACCGCTACATGGCCATCTGCTACCCTCTGCGCTACTCAACTATCCTCACCAATCCTGTCATTGCAAAGGCTGGGCTCTCCACCTTTCTCAGAGGGATGTTGCTCATCATTCCATTTACTTTCCTCACCAAGTGCCTTCCCTTTTGCAGAGGGCATATAATTCCCCACACCTACTGTGACCACATGTCTGTAGCTAAGTTATCCTGTGGAAATATCAAGGCCAATGTTGTGTATGGCCTGATGGTTGCCCTCCTCATCGGGGGCTTTGACATCCTGTGCATCACAGTCTCCTACACCATGATCCTCCGGGTGGTGGTCAGCCTGTCCTCAGCAGACGCTCGGCAGAAGGCCTTCAGCACCTGCACTGCCCACATCTGTGCCATTGTTTTCTCCTACAGCCCAGCTTTCTTCTCCTTCTTTTCCCACCGCTTTGGGGGCCACACGATCTCTCCATCTTGCCATATCATTGTGGCCAATATTTATCTGCTCTTGCCTCCCACTATGAACCCTGTTGTCTATGGGGTGAAAACCAAGCAGATACGAGACTGTGTCATAAGGATCTTTTCAGGCTCTAAGGGTACCAAATCCCATGGAACATGAGAGGACATTTCTAATGAGAGAGAAGAGCTGTGCTTACACATGAGCTGATAAAGTCTTTTGGGAAGCACTATTCTGGCCACTGAAATGACCTTGCTGAATGGTGCATTTCTAAATCCATGTCTTGAGAACCTCAATTGACCTGCTAACCAACCTTTCTATGATTTTTTTTCCTTCTCATTCCTCGGAAGGATTAGTCTAACAGTCCACATTTCCTAGAAGAAAACCTAATTAGTCCATTTTTCAGTAAAAAATGAATTAAGTGAAAGGAGGTGATTTTATTTCCAAATAGTGATTATAATTTTCAGACTGAGAGCCAGTTGTTACTACACCCCGGAAAGTATGTGCTATATTTTTTAACCACTACTGAAATATCTTTTTTCAGTTTGACTTCTTCCTGAAAAAGAAGCTAGGAAGTATCATATGAAGTTGTTAATGAAGTGAATTTTAAGTCTCTGGGCATCTTAGAAAATATTATTAGGCTGAAAGGTCTCTCCCAGTCAGGCCACAAACATTTCACTGCAAGTTACAGCCGGGCCTTTGACAGTGGGCCTTTGGAAGCAGACAATCAAGAGAGTGAGGTAGATAAATCTCTTAGCCGAATGTAAGAAACAGTAAAACTCTGTTTAAGAACAGCATGAAAAGGGGTCAAAATCAACTTGTTTCCTTTTATGTGAATCAAATAAAATTAAATATCTTTTTCTAATACTTTAGATTCTTCTAAGTCAAACAACTGAGAGATTCAAGGAAATACTACTTTTATGTTAAGGCATTATCTAAGCCAACTATATAAAGAACATAGAATAAACTGAATTATCCTTCTCTCTGTCCAACTTAAAAGAACACATACTATCTCTCCCCAGTGCAGTTCATAATACCCATCGAATCACATTTAATTAGTCCTTCTTCACTACTTCATGTTTTAAAATCCTACAAAACATCTCTACCCCCTAAGATATAATTATATTCCATGTATTATTTCTCTGTCCCACCTCAAAACTTCTAGAAGTGTTGGTCTGTAAACTGGCTTCTATCTACAGTAGGCAGGGAGAGACTGAGGAAAGAGGCAGGCCAGTCAAGTGGGTAGGTAGCAGGTTTAATAAGCAGGGAACTTATATATGAGCCTTGTCTTGGGTGGCTGCATTTCAAGGAGTTTTCTGTACCCACCTGTCAGGATCTTAAAAGTTGTTATAGAGGCCTTAACTGGGTTCAGTCCCACATACTTGTCCAGAAGGTCTCAACAATGCATTACTATCTCAAAGTTGTGTCCTTGAGGCAGCTTGCAGTGTGGGGGAGGCTTTTGGAACATATTCCAAGGACAGGGAAAGGGGTGAGGAGACTGCAGTTGCCTGGGTCCAGCTCAGGGTCAACCAGTGGTCACGTGCTCTCAATTGACTTCCTCCAGCAATAACTTGTCAACGTTCTTTGTCTTTACTGTCTCAACTTGAAATCACTTTTGTCTTTCTGTGATCTTATTCATAACCTGAAATAAGACAATTTCACCAGTGACCTAACAGATGCTCCTCATCCCTAAGAATCAGAGGAATGCAAATCAAAACCACAATGAGATATCACTTCACATCCCATTGGGAAAACAATTATAAAATCAAACAGTTATTGGTGAGGATGTGGAGAAATGAGACCCATGTGCATATCAATGGTAAAATTGTGTGGCTACTATGGAAAACAGTATGGAGATTCCTCAAAAAATTAAAAATAGAAATACTATATGATCCAACAATCCCATTTCTGAGATTTTACCCAAAAGAACTGAAAAGAGGATCTTAATAGGTACAGATACTCCCATGTTTATTGCAGCATTATTCATAATATCTAAGATGCAGATGCAGCATAAATGACAATGGATGGATGAATGGGTAAAGAAATGTGGTATATACATATAATGGGATATTATTCAGGCATGTGCATAAAGACATTGTCATATGGCACAGCATGGATGGACCCTGAAGATCATATGCTGTTTAACCTGAAGATAAATAAACTGGTCACAGAAGGACAAATGCTGTATGATTTCACCTATATGAGGGGCTTACTGTAGTCTAATAGAAGCAGAAAGTAGAATGACAGTTACCTTTATATATTATCATAATATAATGCAATAATATGTATACTATTATATATTATAAAACTATGCATTGCTGATGAAAAAAATTACTCCAATTAAATGGACAGACATAAAATGCTAATGATTGTGAAGATATCCGTTCTCCCCAAACTGATACACAAGTATAATGCAAATCTTATACAAAATTTCAGCAAGACTTTATGTTGATATAAACAAGATTATTCTGAAATTTTTGAGAACATCAAAGGAACTAGAATAGCCAAAACAATTGACAAGATCATACAATGAAGAGAGAGTCTTCATGATTTCAATACTTATAACTACAGGTATTGGCAGAAAATAGGCACACAGATCAATAGAACAGAATAGGGAATCCAGAAATAGACCCCACAAATATGTCCAGATAATTTTTGCAAATATGTTAAAGCAATTTATTTAGGGAAACAGACTTTCAAAATGTCTGCTGGAATAGGTGAGCATCCATAAGCAAACAAAAACAAAACAATCTCTTGACTTAAATCTCCTGATTGTACCTTATACAAAAATCTCACTGATAAAGACATACAAATGGCTGATACATTAAAAATGTTCAACAACATCAGCCATATGAAAAAACAAATTAAAATCAGAATAGAATATTACCATACAGTCATGACAATGGATAAAAGAAAACCCAGTGACATGAAATTCTGATAAGGATATGGAGAAACTGAATCATTAGTAAACAGTTGGTGTGAATGTAAAATTGCACAGCTACTCTGGTAAATATTTTGGCAGTTTCTTAAAAACACAGACCTATCATACAGCTTAGCAGTTACACTCCTGGGCATTCGTCCCAGAATAATGAATATTTGTGTTCCACAAAAACCAGTGAGTGACATGAATGAAAATGGAGAAGTGAAGATATTAAAAAGTTTGTCCATACTAAAAGAAATGGATAAGCTGGAAAAAAAAACTCAGAATCAACTTTCTTCTAACTCCTGGTTCTAATCAAAACCTTGCAGCTATTAGTGGGATCCTTAACCAAGAAAAAAATAGCTTATTCTCAGTAAGAAAGCTTTATGGCATTTTGTAAAACATTGATAAGTCAAATAACATAATTTACGACTTTGATCATTTTATCTATATTTCAGTGGCTTTTAGTACATTTACAATGGTGTGCCACTATCACCACTATCGAATTTCAGAACATCTTAATCATTCCCCCAAAAGCTTATACATTTTTAAATTCATTTTGTTATCATTAATCTACAATTACATGAAGAACATTATGGTTACTAGACTCCCCCTTCACCAAGTCCCCCCCACAAACCCCATTACAGTCACTGTCCATCAGTGTAGTAAGATGCTGTAGAATCATTACTTGTCTTCTCTGTGTTGCACATCCCTCCCTATGTCCCCTTTCTTTTTCCCCGCTCTTATCCCTCCCTTCCCACCCATCCTCCCCAGTCCCTTTCCTTTGGTAACTGTTAGTCCATTCTTAGGTTCTGTGAGTCTGCTGCTGTTTTGTTCCTTCAGTTTTTTATTTATTTATTTAATTTTATTTTTAAAAATTTTGTTATCATTAATCTACAATTACATGAAGAACATTATGGTTACTAGACTCCCCCCTTCACCGAGTCCCCCCAACAAACCCCATTACAGTCACTGTCCATCAGCATAGTAAGATGTTGTAGAATCACTACTTGTCTTCTCTGTGTTGCACAGCCCTCCCATTTCCCCCACTGCCCACATTATACATGCTAATCATAATACCCCCTTTCTTCTTCCCTGCCCTTATCCCTCCCTACCCTCCCATTCTCCCCAGTCTCTTTCCCTTTGGTAACTGTTAGTCCATTCTTGGGTTCTGTGATTCTGCTGCTGTTTTGTTCCTTCAGTTTTTCTTTGTTCTCATACTCCACAGATGAGTGAAATCATTTGGTATTTGTCTTTCTCCACTTGGCTTATTTCACTGAGGATAATACCCTCTAGCTCCATCCATGTTGTTGCAAATGGTAGGATTCATTTTCTTCTTATGGCTGAGTAATATTCCATTGTGTATATGTACCACATCTTCTTTATCCATTCATTTACTGATGGACGCTTTGGTTGCTTCCATTTCTTGGCTATTGTAAATAGTGCTGTGATAAACATAGGGGTGCATCTGTCTTTTTCAAACTGGAGTGCTGCATTCTTAGGGTAAATTCCTAGAAGTGTAATTCCTGGGTCAAATGGTATTTCTATTTTGAGCTTTCTGAGGACCCTCCATACTGTTTCCACAATGGCTGAACTAATTTACATTCCCACCAGCAGTGTAGGAGGGTTCCCTTTTCTCAACAACCTTGCCAATATTTGTTGTTGTTTGTCTTTTGGATGGTGGCCATCCTTACTGGTGTGAGGTGATATCTCATTGTGGTTTTAATTTGCATTTCTCTGATGACCAGCAATGTGGAGCATCTTTTCATGTGTCTGTTGACCAACTAAATTTCTTCTTTGGAGAACTGTTCAGCTTCTCTGCTCATTTTTTAATTGGATTATTTGCTTTTTGTTTGTTGAGGAGTGTGAGCTCTTTATATATTTTGGATGTCACCACTTTATCGGATCTGTCATTTACGAATATATTCTCCCATACTGTAGGGTACCTATTTGTTCTATTGATGGTGTCCTTTGCTGTACAGAAGCTTTTCAGCTTGATATAGTCCCACTTGTTCATTTTTGCTTTTGTTTCCCTTGCCTGGGGAGATATGTTCATGAAGAAGTTGCTTATGTTTATGTCCAAGAGATTTTCACCTATGTTTTTTTCTAAGAGTTTTATGGTTTCATGACTTACATTCAGATCTTTGATCCATTTTGAATTTACTTTGTATAGGGGGTTAGACTGTGATCCAGTTTCATTCTCTTACATGTAGCTGTCCAGTTTTGCCAGCACCATCTGTTGAAGAGACTGTCATTTCCCCATTGTATGTCCATGGCTCCTTTATCATATATTAATTGACCATATATGTTTGGGTTAATGTCTGGAGTCTCTGTTCTGTTCCACTGGTCTGTGGCTCTGTTCTTGTGTCAGTACCAAACTGTCTTGATTACTGTGGCTTTGTAGTAGAGCTCGAAGTTGGGGAGTGACATCCCCCCACTTTATTTCTCCTTCTCAGGATTGCTTTGGCTCTTCAGGGTCTTTGGTGTTTCCATATGAATTTTTGAACTGTTTGTTCCAGTTCATTGAAGAATGCTGTTGTTAATTTGATAGGGATTGCATCAAATCTGTATATTGCTTTGGGCAGGATGGCCATTTTGACGATATTAATTCTTCCTAGCCAAGAGCATAGGATGAGTTTCCATTTGTTAGTGTTCTCTTTAATTTCTCTTAAGAGTGTCTTATAGTTTTCAGGGTATAGGTCTTTCACTTCTTTGGTTAGGTTTATTCCTAGGTATTTTATTCTTTTTGATGCTATTGTGAATGGAATTGTTTTCCTGATTTCTCTCTCTGCTAGCTCATTGTTAGTGTATATGAAAGCCACAGATTTCTGTATATGAATTTTGTATCCTGCAACTTTGCTGTATTCCGATATTAGTTCTAGTAGTTTTGGAGTGGAGTCTTTAGGGTTTTTTATGTACAGTATCATGTCATTTGCAAATAGTGACAGCTTAACCTCTTTTTAACTAATTTGGAGTCCTTGTATTTCTTTGTTTTGTGTGATTGCCATGGCTAGGACCTCCAGTACTATGTTGAAAAACAGTGGGGAGAGTGGGCATCCCTGTCTTGTTCCCCATCTCAGAGGAAAACCTTTCAGCTCCTCACTGTTCAGTATGATGTTGGCTGTGGGTTTATGATATGTGGCCTTTATTATGTTGAGGTACTTGCCCTCTATTCCCATTTTGCTGAGAGTTTTTATCATGAATGGATGTTGAATTTTGTCAAATGCTTTTTCAGCATCTATGGAGATTATCATGTGGTTTTTGTCCTTCTTTTTGTTTATGTGGTGGATGATGTTGATGGATTTTCGAATGTTGTACCATCCTTGCATCCCTGGGATGAATCCCACTTGGTCATGGTGTATGATCCTTGTGACGTATTTTTGAGTTTGGTTTGCTAATATTTTGTTGAGTGTTTTTGCATCTATGTTCATCAGTGATATTGGTCTGTAATTTTATTTTTTGGTGAGGTCCTTGCTTGGTTTTGGTATTAGGGTGATGTTGGCTTCATAGAATGAGTTTGGGAGTATTCCCTCCTCTTCTATTTTTTGGAAAACTTTAAGGAGAGTGGGTATTATGTCTTCTCTGTATGTCTGATAAAATTCTGAGGTAAATCCATCTGGCCCAGGGTTTTGTTCTTGGGTAGTTTTTTGATTACTGCTTCAATTTCTCTGCTGGTCATTGGTTTGTTTAGATTTTGTGTTTGTTCCTTGATCAGTCTTAGAAGGTTGTATTTTTCTAGGAAGTTGTCCATTTCTTCAAGGTTTTCCAGCTTGTTAGCATATAGGTTTTCATAGTAGTCTCTAATAATTCTTTGTATTTCTATGAGGTCCATCGTGATTGTTTCCTTCCTCGTTTCTGATTCGGTTGATGTGTGTTGATTCTCTTTTTCTCTTAATAAGTCTGGCTAGAGGCTTATCTATTTTGTTTATTTTCTCAAAGAACCAGCTCTTGGTTTCATTGATTTTTGCTATTGTTTTATTCTTCTCAATTTTATTTATTTCTTCTCTGATCTTTATTATGTCCCTCCTTCTGCTGACTTTAGGCCTCATTTGTTCTTCTTTTTCCAATTTCTATAATTGTGATGTTAGACTATTCATTTGGGTTTGTTTTTCCTTCTTTAAATACGCCTGGTTTGCTTTTTACTTTCCTCTTAAGACTGCTTTCACTGCGTCCCACAGAAGTTGGGGCTTTGTTTTGTTTTGTTGTCATTTGTTTCCATACAGTGCTTGATCTCTATTTTAATTTGGTCATTGATCCATTGATTATTTAGGAGCGTGTTGTTAAGCCTCCATGTGTTTGTGGGCCTTTTTGTTTTCTTTGTACAATTTATTTCTAGTTTTATACCTTTGTGGTCTGAAAAGTTGGTTGGTAGAATTTAAATCTTTTTGAATTTACTGAGGCTCTTTTTGTGGCCTAGTATGTGGTCTATTCTGGAGAATGTTCCATGTGCACTTGAGAAGAATGTGTATGCTGTTGCTTTTGAATGTAGAGTTCTATAGATTTCTATTAGGTCCATCTGTTCTATTGTGTTATTCAGTGCCTCTGTGTCCTTACTTATTTTCTGTCTGGTGGATCTGTCCTTTGGAGTGAATGGTGTGTTGAAGTCTCCTAAAATGAATATATTGCATTCTATTTCCTCCTTTAGTTCTGTTAATATTTGTTTCACATATGCTGGTGCTCCTGTGTTGGGTGCATATATATTTTATAATGGTTATATCCTCTTGTTGGACCAAGCCCATTATCATTATGTAATGTCCTTCTTTATCTCTTGTTACTTTCTTTGTTTTGAAGTCTCTTTTGTCTGATACTAGTACTGCAACACCTGCTTTTCTCTCCCTGTTGTTTGCATGAAATATCTTTTTCCATCCCTTGAGTTTTATTCTGTGCATGTCTTTGGGTTTGAGGTGAATCTCTTGTAAGCAGCATATAGATGGCTCTTGTTTTTTTATCCATTCAGTGACTGTATGTCTTTTGATTGGTGCATTCAGTGCATTTACATTTAGGGTGATTATCAATAGGTATGTTCTTATTGCCATTGCAGGCTGTAGATTCTTGGTTACCAAGGGTTCAAGGTTAATTTCCTTACTATCTGGGAGTCTAACTTAACTCACTTAGTATGCTGTTACAAACACAATCTAAAGCTTCTTTTCTGTTTCTCCTCCTTTTTCTTCCTCCTCCATTCTTCATATATTAGGTATCATATTCTGTACTTTTTGTCTATCCCTTGATTGATTTTGGGGATAGTTTATTTAATTTTACATTTGCTTGGTAATTAGCTGTTCTACTTTCTTTACTGTGGTTTTATTACCTCTGGTGACAGCTATTTAATCTTAGGAACACTTCCATCTATAGCATTTCCTCCAAAATAGACTGTAGAGATGGTTTGTGGGAGGTAAATTCTCTCAGCTTTTACTTATCTGGAAATTGTTTAAGCCCTCCTTCAAATTTAAATGATAATCTTGCTGGATAAAGTAATCTTGGTTCCAGGCCCATCTGCTTCATGGTATTTAATACATCATGCCACTCCTTTCTGGCCTGTAAGGTTTCTGTTGAGAAGTCTGATGTTAGCCTGATGGGCTTTCCTTTGTATGTGACCTTATTTGTATCTCTGGCTGCTTTTAACAGTCTGTCCTTATCCTTCATCTTTCCCATTTTAATTACTATGTGTCTTGGTGTTGTCTTCCTTGGGTCCCTTGTGTTGGGAGATCTGTGGATCCCCATGGCCTGAGAGACTTTCTCCTTCCCCAGATTGGGGAAGTTTTCAGCAACTACCTCCTCCAAGACACTTTCTATCCCTCTCTCTCTCTCTTCTTCTGGTATCCCTATAATGTGAACATTGTTCCATTTGGATTGGTCACACAGTTCTCTCAATATCCTTTCATTCTTGGAGATGCTTTTTTCTCCCTGTGCCTCAGCTTCTTTGTATTCTTCTTCTCTAGTTTCTATTTCATTTATCTTCTCCTCCACCGTATCCAACCTGCTTTTAATACCCTCCATCGTGCTCTTCAATGATTGGATCTCCGACCTGTGTTCATTCCTGAGTTCTTGGATATCTTTCTGTACCTCCATTAGCATGTTGATGATTTTTATTTATTTTGAACTCCCTTTCAGGAAGAGTCGTAAGGTCCATGTTATTTAAATCTCTCTCTGGGGTTATATTAATTTTACTCTGGACCAGGTTCCTTTGGCGTTTTATATTTGTGTATGGCGCCCTCTAGTGTCCAGAAGCTGTATTCTGGAGCTGCTCAGCCCCTGAAGCAATGTTGGGGGTCGCAGGGAGTAGTATTCGTGCCTGGGGGGAGAAAAGAGCTGTTCCCCATCTCCCTGCTGCTGTGCCTGTCTCCACTGCCTGAGCCAGTGGGCCGAGCACACAGGTATAAACTTTTGTCCCAGAGTAGCTGGATATGGATCCCTGCTTTCCACAAATGGCCAGAATCCCAGTCTCTCCAGGAACTCCACCTGTCCCAGCTTTCCAACCCTGTAATCAGAAGAGTATGATGAAAGCACCATGAAATAAATGTAGGTTTGTGCTCCCAGTGCAGATCTCCGGAGCTAGGTATTCAGCAGTCCCAAGCCTTCCACTCCCTCCCTGCTCAGTTTCTCTTCCTCTCGCAGTGAGCTGGGGTGGGGGAGGGGCTCGGGTCCCGTGGAGCCACAGCTCTGGTACGTTACCCCGTTCGCTGAGGTCTGCTCTTTTCTCCAGGTGTGTTCAGTCTGGCGCCATCCTCTTTCCTGTTGCTCTCTCAGGACTAGTTTCACCAACTGTATTTTCCAATTGTATCCAGTTTTAAGAGGAAGCCTCTGTCTCTCCTCTCACACCGCCATCTTTTAAGGAGATCAAAAGCTTATACATTTTAAGCAGCTCCTTCCTCTAACTCCTTCTAGCTTTCTGTTCTATGGATCTGCTTATTTTTAATATTTTATACAAATGGAATAATACATCACATGTCTATTTGTCTCTGGATCCTTTGACCTAGCATAAAGTTTTCAGTTTCATCTAATTTGATCCTATTCTCATAGTTCCTACTTTGACTTTGGGAGTAGTAAGTACTTAATACAGTATTTAATTAGAAGTATTTAATGAAAAAGAAACGAATAATAGAAGAAATGGATGAATGTGTGAATGTCTAAAATACTCTGTACTTAAGTGCTTTCACCATGTGTCCTACAAGCCTTACCTAGAAAGAAACAATACTCTGCAATAAATATAAAAATCACTTCCTTTCATTAAAATTAATTTGTGGTCATTTTAACTCTTCTCCATTAATACATGCTCACACACAATCACACACATATAGATACATGCATATGAAATAATTCACTAAGTATCATCATACAGCAGTGAGAATGGAAAGCTTCCATTTTTTCCATCTCTCACTGGTTTAACTTAATTCTACCCAAGTGCTTGTAGTCTCTAATGTTTCAAAGCATCCCCTTGGGATATATACATTTTTCTTAAACACCCAGTTCAATAGTCCAGATATCTCAGGATTTAGAAATTGAGGGCTGTGCATGTACATATATTGTAGAATTGTGATGTTTTTCGACCAAGATCCTGAACACCTGCATCATGTTGCATTGAGCTCGCTGTTTTGCTATCCAGTAACTAAGTTATTAAAGGACACACCAATGTGAGACTACTGGCAGGATTTTTCTTAAAGCAGAATGATAAAGTAGAGAGCTGTTTTAAATGCATAGGAATTACAATATTCTCAAAAACAGAGATCAGATTCTATTTACCATGTTTGAAGGCAAAAGTGTTGTGGGAGGTTAGAAACTGTTTAATTCTCCAATTCTCAGAGTACAATTCAGTGCAACTTTCCATTATGATAATGAACATCTATGTTGTTTTTCTACTGAGTAGGAATGCTTGGTTCTGTTGTAGTGGAGGTCGGCTAGGAATCAGCCTCACAACGAGAAGAACTGGAACAGCTAGAGCAGGGCTCCTGGTCTTGGTCGAATACTCTAGCTTCTTACCTGCCCTCACATTTTTCCTCTGAATGAGTCTAATGTACTTGGATCATTTCTAGGGAGACTTAGTCAAGACTGTATTTCATTCATTTTAGATAATGCTTGCCTGGAGGGACACATTGTCATATGAAGAGAAGACCATGGGTTTTAAAAACTGAGGACAGTCTAGTGAGAAAACAAAACACTTACTGTCTATGGGGTTTTGGAATGACAATAGATAACATATGATATCAAAATTGCACTTTATAAATGTTCACATTCATTTGCTAATGTTACTATTCCAAGACAACTGCCCACACCCACAACATAGTATTAGTTAACTTTCTTTGTGAGAAAAATTAAATTATAATGTATTAGAATAATTTTAAATTTGTTCTGGAAAATTCGTATTTATTTTGTGCTTAATACTGTATTACCTTCTTAGAAGTATGGATCACTGAATATTTTGCAGATGTACTGAAAATGGGACCTAAGATTATTTTGTAACAAGAAAGTCTGTATTAAAACTAAAGATATAACTATAAAAGAAAACTCAAAGGATATAAACAAGTTCTTTATCTCATGTATAGGAAAACAGTCTTCAGAATATAGCACAAGTATACCAGAAATGTATTGCGTATTTCAAAACATGGATACCTATACTTCCCTAATTGATCTACTTGCTTCTGTTACATGGATACAGAGTTAAGAGTTGGCTATTTGAATGTATTAAGAAGGAGAAATGAGTAGTGATTAATTTTATTCAACACTTTATGACAATTTGTTATACACTAGCCAAATATTTATCAAAAATAAACTTCAATGTCTATTTTATTTTAATGGTAATCATATATATGGATAAACATACATGCACATATATACATATATATGATTGTATAACTTTTTTCTTTCTTATAATGATATCTGTGAAAGAAATCTAAAAAAATATTATGTGTATTCAAAGATAAAGTACATATTTATAAACCTGACCAATAGAAACCTGATGGAAATTTTGGTATTCATGCAAACAAAATTCTTATACTGTAAACCCATAATGTTCTTTTTTACCAAAACGCAATTTGTAAGGCTTTTGTTAGCTTTCCATTATTAGTTGAAGGCCCCACCAATGACGCTAAAATAAGAAATTGAGTATCTGCTAATAAGCGGAGATATAATTTGAGTGATTGCCCCATTTTTAAAACTTCTACTCTGCACTAATGCAGTCCAAAAGTATTATCTCACTATTCTCTAAAGTTTTGGTTGTGGAGAAATGTTGCTGAACCTACAGATGAAACAGTTTGGTTTATCAACATTAATTACACTGTGTCAAGTCTTCCTTTTATTTTTCCCAAAAGTGATGGTGATCCAACATTTTCTTTGTTTTGTTTCTATGTTGTCTGAAATTAATATTTTCTCACAAATTTTTAGTATGTTTTCTGTTTATAAAAAAATTGTGTGCATACTTCGAGTGTGGTCTTTTTTCTTCAGACATACCTCTTTTTAAAAATATGGATGCTTTTAAAAAGTCATTCTGAATTAAGACCAATTTGTTGTGTAGTTTGAGTAACTGATCCTTATTTTTCAAACCAATATATTTATTTTGCTTAGTACATTATTTTTTCTGCTTTCTTGGGATTTCCTTTGTTTTCTCTATTTTATAATTTCTTTATGAAATTTGTGAATTCCGGTGATTTATGTAGATGTTATGTTTTTTTCTTCTGGTTGTTCCCCTGTGCTTTCCAAGTAATAATATTTAGACTACAGCATTTAATTTAATAATGCTTAAAGTCAAGTAAAAACTATGCTTTACTATTTCATTTAATCGGTTCTCCATTCAAAAATATTTATTGATACCTTGCTATACGCTGTAGGTAAAAATACAATCTGTCTTAATATAAGGGTTTTTTTTTTTTTTTTTTAGATAATTATTTTTTATTGAAGGGTAGTTGACACACAGTATTACATTACATTAGTTTCAGGTGTACAACACAGTGATTCAACATTTATATACATGATAATTCTAAGTACCAGCTATCACCATACCAAGTTGTTACAATATTTTGACTATATTCCTTATGCTATACATTACATCCCGGTTGCTTATTTATTTTACAATTGGAAGTGTGTACTTTTTCTTGGTTGTTGTTGTTAGGGCATCTCTCATATTTATTGATCAAATGGTTGTTAACAACAATAAAATTCCGTATAGGGGAGTCAATGCTCAATGCACAATCATTAATCCACCCCAAGCCTAATTTTCGTCAGTCTCCAATCTTCTGAAGCATAACGAACAAGTTCTTACGTGGAGAACAAATTCTTACATAGTGAATAAGTTACATGGTGAACAGTACAAGGGCAGTCATCACAGAAACTTTTGGTTTTGCTCATGCATTATGAACTATAAACAGTTCAAATATGAATACACATTTGATTTTTATACTTGATTTATATGTGGATACCACATTCCTCTCTTTATTATTTTTAATAAGATGCTGAAGTGGTAGGTAGATACAAGATAAAGGTAGAAAACATAGTTTAGTGTTGTAAGAGAGCAAATGTAGATGATCAGGTGTGTGCCTGTAGACTATGTGTTAATCCAAGCTAGACAAGGGCAATAAAACATGCACATATGCAGAAGATTTCTCTCAGAACAGGGGGGGTGAGGTTCTAAGCCTCACCTCTGTTGATCCCCAATTTCTCACCTGATGACCCCCCTGCGACTGTGCCTGTCTTAGGTTGTTCCTCCCTTGAGGAATCTTACCCGTCTCTGGCTAACCAGTCATCTTCCGGGGCCATACAGGGAAATGTTAAGTTGGTAAGTGAGAGAGAAGCCTTATTGTTTGAAATGGTTAGCTTTTTATTTCTTTGCATATTTATGCCCTGTGGCTTCTATGCCCAGCATTTGTCTTGAGGTATCTTTACCACTTGGAGGAGTTATGATACTCGGTAAATTTGATATGAGGCACGAATTCTATTTAAGAATTCGTTGTAATTAGGAAGGAAGAAGAAAAGCTATAGAAGTAGCAGGCGGGAGAAAACATGGGAAGATTGATTATTTCTTTGACATATCTTCTTGTAGAGTAACTTCAGCATGTATATATTTTAAGCTACTACTTAAATTGGGCACACACATTAACATAATAGGAGTATAGTTACATAACCAAAGCATACCTGTAATTACCAGCCATCTCCAGTGAAACCAAGAAAACCAGTTAGGCACCCTAGGCATTTGTGAAAACTTATCAATGATATGATGGTTACTATCTAACTGAATTTGAATAGTTTGAGAAAAATCAGACAAATTAAAACAACCCATTCCTGGGCACTGTTCACATCCCATATGTTATTTTAACAGTAAATAGTCTGTAGTTGTAAGATTTTGGAGCGCTACAATTTGCACTTCTCCTAATTCTTGGTTGAGTTCCAACAGTATAGATCCAGTCAAATTTGTTGTTTTACTGTATGCACAGGCCAGCTTAGATATCTCCTTCATTCCCATGGCAAGTCCAGGAGCTGGTGGGATGAGTGCATCTACAGCTGTAGCAGTGCGTGGATCTTTGTTGGGGTATTTTGATGATCATCTTCTGGCATGAGTCTTCCCGAGAGTGCTGATGTTGGAAGTTCTCTTTCATATCGTTTCTTAGTTCATTTTCGGGGCAGCCAAATTAGGCTTTGATCCTCTGTATAAACACAAACAGACCCTTTGCCTACACTTTTATATGTCCTTTATATCATTGTGTAGAACTCATTAGAGGTCACCACATAGGAACTGCATTTTTTTTTTTTAATCATTAATCTACACTTACATGACGAATACTTACGAATGCTTTGTTTACTAGGCTCTCCCCTATACCAGGTCCCCCCTATATACTCCTTTACAGTCACTGTCCATCAGCGTAGCAACCTGTTGTAGAATCACTACTTGTCTTCTCTGTGTTGTACAGCCCTCCCCTTTCTCCCACCCCGCTATGGATGCTAATCTTAATACCCCCCTACTTCTCCCCCCCTTATCCCTCCCTACCCACCCATCCTCCCCAGTCCCTTTCCCTTTGGTACCTGTTAGTCCATTCTTGAGTTCTGTGATTCTGCTGCTGTTTTGTTCCTTCAGTTTTTCCTTTGTTCTTATATTCCACAGATGAGTGAAATCATTTGGTATTTCTCTTTCTCTGCTTGGCTTGTTTCACTGAGCAAAATACCCTCCAGCTCCATCCATGTTGCTGCAAATGGTTGGATTTGCCCTTTTCTTATGGCTGAGTAGTATTCCATTGTGTATATGTACCACATCTTCTTTATCCATTCATCTATCGATGGACATTTAGGTTGCTTCCGATTCTTGGCTATTGTAAATAGTGCTGCGATAAACATAGGGGTGCACTGATCTTTCTCATACTTGATTGCTGCATTCTTAGGGTAAATTCCTAGGAGTGCAATTCCTGGGTCAAATGGTAAGTCTGTTTTGAGCATTTTGATGTACCTCCATACTGCTTTCCACAATGGTTGAACAAGTTTATATTCCCACCAGCAGTGTAGGAGGGTTCCCCTTTCTCCACAGCCTCGCCAACATTTGTTGTTGTTTGTCTTTTGGATGGCAGCCATCCTTACTGGTGTGAGGTGATACCTCATTGTAGTTTTAATTTGCATTTCTCTGATAATTAGCGATGTGGAGCATCTTTTCATGTGTCTGTTGGCCATCTGTATTTCTTTTTTGGAGAACCGTCTGTTCAGTTCCTTTGCCCATTTTTTAATTGGGTTATTTGTTTTTTGTTTGTTGAGGCGTGTGAGCTCTTTATATATTCTGGACGTCAAGCCTTTATCGGATGTGTCATTTTCAAAGATATTCTCCCATACTGTAGGGTTTCTTTTTGTTCTATTGATGGTGTCTTTTGCGGTACAGAAGCTTTTCAGCTTAATATAGTCCCACTTGTTCATTTTTGCTGTTGTTTTCCTTGCCCGGGGAGATATGTTCAAGAAGAGGTCACTCATGTTTATGTCTAAGAGGTTTGTGCCTATGTTTTCTTCCAAGAGTTTAATGGTTTCATGACTTACATTCAGGTCTTTGATCCATTTTGAGTTTACTTTTGTATATGGGGTTAGACGATGGTCCAGTTTCATTCTCCTACATGTAGCTGTCCAGTTTTGCCAGCACCATCTGTTGAAGAGACTGTCATTTCGCCATTGTATGTCCATGGCTCCTTTATCAAATATTAATTGACCATATATGTCTGAGTTAATGTCTGGATTCTCTAGTCTGTTCCATTGGTCTGTGGCTCTGTTCTTGTGCCAGTACCAAATTGTCTTGATTACTATGGCTTTATAATAGAGCTTGAAGTTGGGGAGTGAGATCCCCCCTACTTTATTCTTCTTTCTCAGGATTGCTTTGGCTATTCGGGGTCTTTGGTGGTTCCATATGAATTTTTGAATTATTTGATCCAGTTCATTGAAGAATGTTGCTGGTAGTTTCATAGGGATTGCATCAAATCTGTATATTGCTTTGGGCAGGATGGCCATTTTGACGATATTAATTCTTCCTAGCCATGAGCATGGGATGCGTTTCCATCTGTTAGTGTCCCCTTTAATTTCTTTTAAGAGTGACTTGTAGTTTTCAGAATATAAGTCTTTCACTTCTTTGGTTAGGTTTATTCCTAGGTATTTTATTTTTTTTGATGCAATTGTGAATGGAGTTGTTTTCCTGATTTCTCTTTCTGTTGGTTCATTGTTGGTATATAGGAAAGCCACAGATTTCTGTGTGTTGATTTTGTATCCTGCAACTTTGCTGTATTCCGATATCAGTTCTAGTAGTTCTGGGGTGGAGTCTTTAGGGTTTTTTATGTACAGTATCATGTCATCTGCAAATAGTGACAGTTTGACTTCTTCTTTGCCAATCTGGATTCCTTGTATTTTTTTGTTTTGTCTGATTGCCGTGGCTAGGACCTCTAGTACAATGTTAAATAACAGTGGGGAGAGTGGGCATCCCTGTCTAGTTCCCGATCTCAGCGGAAATGCTTTCAGCTTCTCGCTGTTCAATATAATGTTGGCTGTGGGTTTTTCATAGATGGCCTTTATTATGTTGAGGTACTTGCCCTCTATTCCCATTTTGCTGAGAGTTTTTATCATGAATGGATGTTGAACTTTGTCAAATGCTTTTTCAGCATCTATGGAGATGACCATGTGGTTTTTGTCTTTCTTTTTGTTGATGTGGTGGATGATATTGATGGACTTTCGAATGTTGTGCCATCCTTGCATCCCTGGGATGAATCCCACTTGGTCATGGTGTACGATGGTTTTGATGTATTTTTGAATTCGGTTTGCTAAAATTTTGTTGAGTATTTTTGCGTCTACGTTCATCAGGGATATTGGTCTATAGTTTTCTTTTTTGGTGGTGTCTTTGCCTGGTTTTGGTATTAGGGTGATGTTAGCTTCATAGAATGAGTTTGGGAGTATCCCCTCCTCTTCTATTTCTTGGAAAACTTTAAGGAGAATGGGTATTATGTCTTCCCTGTATGTCTGATAAAATTCCGAGGTAAATCCATCTGTCCCGGGGGTTTTGTTCTTTGGTAGTTTTTTGATTACCGCTTCAATTTCGTTGCTGGTAATTGGTCTGTTTAGATTTTCTGTTTCTTTTTGGGTCAGTCTTGGAAGGTTGTATTTTTCTAGGAAGTTGTCCATTTCTCCTAGGATTCCCAGCTTGTTAGCATATAGGTTTTCATAGTAGTCTCTAATAATTCTTTGTATTTCTGCGGGATCTGTTGTGATTTTTCCTTTCTCATTTCTGATACTGTTGATTTGTGTTGACTCTCTTTTCCTCTTAATAAGTCTGGCTAGAGGCTTATCTATTTTGTTTATTTTCTCGAAGAACCAGCTCTTGGTTTCATTGATTTTTGCTATTGTTTTATTCTTCTCAATTTTATTTATTTCTTCTCTGATCTTTATTATGTCCCTCCTTCTGCTGACCTTAGGCCTCATTTGTTCTTCTTTTTCCAATTTTGATAGTTGTGACATTAGACCGTTCATTTGGGATTGCTCTTCCTTTTTTAAATATGCTTGGAGTGCTATATACTTTCCTCTTAAGACTGCTTTTGCTGCGTCCCACAGAAGTTGGGGCTTAGTGTTGTTGTTGTCATTTGTTTCCATATAATGCTGGATCTCCATTTTGATTTGGTCATTGATCCATTGATTATTTAGGAGCGTGTTGTTTAGCCTCCATGTGTTTGTGAGCCTTTTTGCTTTCTTTGAACAGTTTATTTCTAGTTTAATGCCTTTGTGGTCTGAAAAGTTGGTTGGTAGGATTCCAATCTTTTGGAATTTACTGAGGCTCTTTTTGTGTCCTAGTATGTGGTCTATTCTGGAGAATGTTCCATGTGCACTTGAGAAGAACGTGTATCCTTTTGCTTTTGGATGTAGAGTTCTGTAGATGTCTATTAGGTCCATCTGTTCTAGTGTGTTGTTCAGTGCCTCTGTGTCCTTACTTATTTTCTGTCTGGTGGATCTGTCCTTTGGAGTGAGTGGTGTGTTGAAGTCTCCTAGAATGAATGCATTGCATTCTATTTCCTCCTTTAGTTCTGTTAATATTTGTTTCAGGTATGTTGGTGCTCCTGTATTGTGTGCATATATATTTATAATGGTTATATCCTCTTGATGGACTGAGCCCTTTATCATTATGTAATGTCCTTCTTTGTCTTTTGTTACTTTCTTTATTTTGAAGTCTGTTTTGTCTGATACCAGAATTGCAACACCTGCTTTCTTCTCTCTGTTGTTTGCTTGAAATATCTTTTTCCATCCCTTGACTTTAAGTCTGTGCGCGTCTTTGGGTTTGAGGTGAGTCTCTTGTAAGCAGCATATGGATGGATCTTGCTTTTTTATCCATTCTATTACTCTGTGTCTTTTGATTGGTGCATTCAGTCCATTTACATTTAGGGTGATTATTGAAAGGTATGAATTTATTGCCATTGCAGGCTTTAAGTTTGTGGTTACCAAAGGTTTAGGGTTAGCTTCTTTACTGTCTTACTGTCTAACTTAACTCGCTTGTTGAGCTATTATAAACACAATCTGATGATTCTTTACTTCTCTCCCTTCTTATTCCTCCTCCTCCCTTCTTCATATGTTGGGTGTTTTGTTGTGTGCTCTTTTTAGGAGTGCTCCCATCTAGAGCAGTCCCTGTAGGATGCCCTGTAGAGGTGGTTTGTGGGAGGCAAATTCCCTCAACTTTTGCTTGTCTGGGAGTTGTTTAATCCTTCCTTCATATTTAAATGATATTCGTGCTGGATACAGTAGTCTTGGTTCGAGGCCCTTCTGTTTCATTGCATTAAGTATATCATGCCATTCTCTTCTGGCCTGTAGGGTTTCTGTTGAGAAGTCTGATGATAGCCTGATGGGTTTTCCTTTGTAGGTAACCTTTTTTTTCTCTCTGGCTGCTTGTAATACTTTGTCCTTGTCTTTGATCTTTGCCATTTTAATTATTATGTGTCTTGGTGTTGCCCTCCTTGGATCCCTTGTCATGGGAGTTCTGTGTACCTCTGTGGTCTGAGAGGCCATTTCTTCCCCTAGTTTGGGGAAATTTTCAGCAATTATTTCTTCAAAGACATTTTCTATCCCCTTTTCTCTCTCTACTTCTTCTGGAATGCCTATGATTCTTATATTATTTCTTTTATATTGATCACTCAGCTCTCTTAAAATTCTTTCATTCCTGGAGATCCTTTTATCTCTCTCTGCATCAGCTTCTCTGCGTTCCTGTTCTCTGTTTTCTAGTCCATTAATGGTCTCTTGCATCTCGTCCATTCTGTTTTGAAGTCCTTCCAGAGCTTGTTTTATTTCTGAATTCTCCTTCCTTAGTTCTTGCATATTTCTCTGCAAGTCCATCAGCATGGTTATGACTTTTGTTTTGAATTCTTTTTCAGGTAGACTGGCTAAATCTATCTCCCCAGATTCCTTCTCAGGGGAAGATGTAGCAGATGCCGAAGCTGTCTGGGTTAGTCTTGTCTGGATCATATTTTTTTGCCTTTTCATGTTGACAGGTGCTATTGACTGTCAGCTGGGAGGGCCAAAATTTTCACTTACTACTGGCCTTTCTTTACTGGGGCAACTGCGACCCCTAGTGGCTTGTGTTGGGTAATTGCGTGTAGAGTGGGTCTTTGTGTCTTGCCTGGCTGGGAGGGAGAAATTTCCCTTTCTGTGGGCGGAATTTGTATCAGGCTGCTTCTCTGCTTTCGCAGCGCCCGGTGGGGTGATGGATGGGGGGGCTGCTTGACTGTTTGCCTCCGTGAGGGGTCTCAGAGCTGTTCCCCAGGGGGTTAGTGCACCCGGTTTTCCCTGTAATTTCCAGCTGCTGTACTGTGACCTGGGTTGTTTCCGTCAAGCTGTTAAGTCCCTGTCCCTTTAAGACTTTCAAAAAGCCCCCGCTTTTCTTTGTCACAGGGGCATCAGCTTCAGCACCCGCTCTGAGGTCTTACCCCCTGTTCTCCCAGTATCCAGGGCCCCCTGGGCATATACTGTGTCTGCGCTCTGGCCCGGATGGCTGGGGCTGGGTGTTCGGCAGTCCTGGGCTCCGTCTCCCTCCCGCTCTGCCTATTGTTCTCCCGCCGGGAGCTGGGGGGAGGGGCGCTCGGTTCCCGCAGGGCCGGGGCCTTTACCTTACCCCTTTCACCAGTCGCTGGGTTCTCGCTGGTGTAGTTGCAGTCTGGCCACTGTCCTGCGTCTTCTGGTCTCTCTTTTAGGGCTAGTTGTGTTTGTTGTATTTTCAAAAGTATATATGTTTTTGGGAGGAGATTCCCACTGTCCTACTCACGCCGCCATGTTGGCTCCGCCCCCCTGCACTCAATATAAGGGTTTTTTACAATCTGTCTTAATATAAGGGTTTTATTAAATTGCTGATGATGTTAAGAGTATAATAATACCATAATTTATAATGCCATGATGTTAAAATAGAAAAAGAAGTTGATTCTACCAAAAAATCTATTCCTTAACTATAAGCTTGATACTTGACTAATTAACAATATATTAAGAGGCTTTAGAGGTTGGCTATCTAATCTGTCTAAGAGAGAACTGAATTTTCCTGAAATGTTATACTAGAGGCTATTTTGTGGGGATGCAAAAAGGAAAGAAAATTGCAAAATTATGAGGCCTAATAATATCAGTATGATTTAAGTAGGAAACAGTAATCAGCAACAAGAGAGAACACAGCCCTGCCCATTTTGGCCTGTCAGTAACCTAAGTGCTCCAGGTTTAAGAACAATTGTCCACTCAAAAAGAAAAAAAGAACAATTGCCCATTCAAAAAAAAGAACAATTGTCCATTTCTTTTAGAAACTTTTCCTGATCAAAATTTAATTAGTTGTCATTTCTATCTGCTTCTATATGACTTTAAGATTTTTGTAATGGTGTTAAGAAGAGATCTTTGAAGACCACTGTTATGAACATGTTCAACCTATGCTGCCTTTACTATTTCCAAAAATGTTGTCTTTTGCAGAATTTAATCTGTCTTCCTTTGGTGCAAATACATAAAGATGAAACAGGCTTGTAGGTAGAAAAACTGGATAAGTAACAACTTGCTCTGATTCAACCACTGTTCTAAACAATGTGAACTGTCCTCTTATGATGACTGGTGGTGTATTCCAGGAATCCACTTTCATAATATGAATGCATATGTATCAGGTGTGATGAAGGCCAAGGGTGAAGATTCATAAAAAACAGGAGGATTGAATCCAATATTTTTATTTAAGTATAAGATCCTCTGTACTTTTCCACTACCTAACTCCAAGAACACTGGCAGCCCATATATAACCCGCCAGTATACAGATGAATGAGTACTTTTCTGGAAAAACTGAAAATCCCTGAGGGAGAAAAGCTTATCAATGCTGTTAACTAAAAATGTCTCCAATGAAGTTGAGGTCCCTACTTGAACACTTTGAGAAATTCTACCAATGGATAAGATTCATTCATCACGTAGAGTTTTGAATCAGCTTTCTGTAGCTGATTCTGTAACTCTTTCTTAGGTGCGAATAATAGTACAGGATTACTGGATATTTGAGAAACTATTTCAAAGTAAAAGAAAAAAGAAAGATATAAAAAATAAATAATTGAAACTTAGATGCTATAGAAATATAAGAAACATATGTATAGCATATGTACATATATTATTGCCAGATTCACAAGATTCAGAGAAAAATGTGATCTTGGAAATTTTAATATTAGACAACAACAAAAAAAAGCCATGATATTTGGGAGGTAGAGTTCAGGAGTTTTTCTATAAAGTGGATCAAAAAATAGAGATGCAATATAATTTTTAAAATGAAAAGAGTAAGCCCCAGAGATCCAATAGCTGACTAAAAGTAACTGGAGTAAAATAACAGTTGGGAAGAAATTACTAAAAGTTCATACAAGAAAATTCCCAACATTGAATGACATTGTGTCATGGATTTCCAGACACAAAAGCCCAATAAATGCCTATCCAATAAAAGACATACATGTACACATATACCTCTACCATCATATCATTACCATTAAATTTGAAAGTATAGAAGTTTAAAAATGTTCTTAAATCCAGAGCCATAAAGACAAATACATGAAAAAAAGCAGAAGGAAGAGTTCATCTGAGAAGGATTAAAAAAATAGGGTCTTAATATCTATCTGCAGCTAGGGGATTGACAATTCCTTTGAAATTCATACATAAGGAAGCCTCATCTACATATGGCCTCCATTTATTCACTTATAAAATGCAGGCTAATAAAAATACTTATTGGCTTGTAGTGAGGATTAAATGAGTTAATATTTATAAAATTCTTAGAACTGTACCTGGTACATAGTAAGCATAAATATGAACTACTATGAAGAGTAAGTACAATAATAAAGAGGTCCTAATCATGTCAGTTGAGATTTACTTTAAGAAAACACCCAAAGGGAAACCTGTATGATAATGAACATTTAGATAAGATATAAATATATAAATATCAATCAGAAAGATCATAATATAATTACACCTGATTATAAATTTATGAATATTGTATCTATGGCCTTTTGTCTTAAAATAATGTAGATAGTATTTATCAGAGAACCTGGCACATAGTGAGTACTAAATATATGTTTGTTGAATGGATTAATAAACCAATAAATTAACAAACACTGTGTATTTGGTTTAAACCACACTTAAACAAACATCTCCCAGCATTTTCGTTCTTAAAATTTGGATATTAAAATACAGTATTTAACAGGGAGAAGAGACTGAGAAAAAAAGAAATTACAGCTGAGTTTTTTTTTTTCTTCTATTTTTCCAAACCTAGGAGGGTCAAAAAACTAAAGAAAATAAAAATAAAAATAAAATGCTACAAGCTTCTTATTGATCATACATACTTAATCATGATAATTCTGAACCAAACAGATGTGACACCAGCCTTATTCATGTTTGTTGAATGAATTATTTTTTGGCTATGCTCTCCTTTACTTACCTTGTCATGTGCTCTAGTACAATCCCTAAATCTCTCTGCATCTTGTGTTTTCATCTCAAAGAAATCAAATTTGAAGAATGCCTAATCCAGATGTTCCTGGTTCATACCTCCACAGAGATGGAGTCTGGGGTGCTCATGCTTATGGCCCTGGACTGCTACATGGCCATATGTTATCCTCTGCACTACTCAGCTATCCTCCCCCGCCCTGTCATTGCAAAGGCTGGGCTTGCAACTTTCCTGAGAGCAGTGTTGCTCATCATACCCTTGATTTTCCTTACTAAGCACCTGCTCTACTGCAGAGGAAATATAATTCCCCACACCTACTGTGACCAGCTATCTGTAGCCAAATTATCCTGTGGAAATATCAAGGCCAATGTTATCTATGGTCTGACGGCTGTCTTCCTGATCGGGGGCTTTGACATCCTGTGCATCACAGTCTCCTACACCATGATACTCCGGGCGGTGGTCAACTTATCCTCAGCAGGCACTCGGCAGAAGGCCTTCAGCACCTGCACTGCCCACCTGTACTGTCCATCTGTGCTATTGTTTTCTCCTACAGTCCTGCCTTATTTTGTTTCTTTTTAAATCACTTTGGGAGCCATACAATTCCTCCATCTTGCCACATCATCGTAGCCAATATCTACCTGCTCTTGCCTCCTATTATGAACCCTGTTGTCTATGGGGTGAAAACTAAGCAGATATGAGACTGCATCGTAAGGATCCTTTCCAGGCTCTATGGGTACCAAATCCCACGGAGCACGGATGGGATATTTTAGTGGAAGAGATGGAAGAAGGAAAGAAGGAAATCATTGACTCTTTAATCAGAGTCTAATGATACATTTTAAGAGTACAATTTTGGTCATGGAAAGGGAAGAAGCTGAGTGGGACATTAAATGTCTTTGGAATTCCCAAATCACTGGAACGGCCCCTCACACCCTATGAGCTTTCACATCTTCATCCCTGTGGAGGATTAGTCTCATCATTAACTCAAATTTCCATGGACAAAAGATAATGATAAGTTGAGTAAATTATCAAAAGAAATGAATAAATCAGAAAGAGATAAATTTGCTGCCAGATTCCAGTGTGTCTTTTTTTCAAATGGTGATTTGAATATCTAATTGAAAGACAGTTGATAGTTCCTTCAGGAAAATATATGCTGTATTTTTCTCATCATTACCAAAATTTCTTTATTTTCTCAATATCATTTTGCTGATGGAAAATTTAGCAAATACCCTATGAGGTCAATAGTATAATGAGATTTCAGCCTCTGGATTGTAGTTTGATAGTAAGTTAGTCATCTGATTTTTCTCTCCTCTAGAAAACAACTGAATGTCCAAAGAAAATTATCCAAATAGTAATTATATAACTGAAGAAACCTTGGAATATGGAAAGAAGAATAGAGTAAGCAAAAAAGAAATGGATAAAAACAATAAATTTTTTTCATCTTTAGTTTTATAAAATATGTTTTGGCTATTGAAGAAAAATTTATAACTCTACTGTGGTTCTAAGCTTATGTTGAAGAAATATTAAGGTCAACTATGAATGAAATAAAGGTAAGCTGCATAGGAAATCACAAGGATATAGAAAAATTCAACTATATCACCAATCAACAGAATCTCATGGACAATGATTGAATAATCTACCCACCAATATCAAAACACATATTTTTCAAGTGCCCAGGGAATATATACCAAGAAAGACCTATTCTGAGCCAAAAAACATTTAAAAAGAATTGAATGCATATACTATGTATTTTCCAACTACACAGGATCAAACAATAAAGCAATAACAAAAGATAACAAGAAAATCTGCAAACACCTGAAAACTAAGCAAGACACTTCAAATAATCCATAAGTCAAAGAGAAAGCCTCAAGGGTAATTTAAAAAATACATTGATTGAATAAAAGTAAATTCATTATCAAAATTTCTGGAACACACTAAAGTATTGTTGAAAGAATATGTTAGAGTAGTAACTACATAAGTTAGGAAAAAGGAAAAGTTCTCCAAGCAATAATCTATGCTCCCACCTCAAGAATCTATAAAAAAGACTAAGAATATTTTCCAAAGCAGGTAGAAGGAATGAAATAATAAAGATGAGAAAAGAAATCATGAAATTGAAAACAGAAAAATAAAGAGAAAACCAACAAAGCATCCAGCTTGGTACTTGAAAAGAAAATTGACAAATCTCTAGCAATTTTGACAAGGAAAAGAGAAGAAACAGTTAATACCAAGAGTGAAATGGGATATCATGTTGGACTGTGGAGACATTAAAGAATAAGGAAAAACTATGAACAACTCTAAACAAATAAATTAAACAACTAAGATAAAATGAACCAATTCCTCAGAAAATAAGTGACTACAACTTACTTAATATTAAAGATGTAATTTGAATAACTTTGGAACTATTAGGGAAAATGAATTTCTACTAAAAAAAAGTAATCTGCAGGGCCTGGCAGTTTCATTAGAGAACTCTATCAAATATTTAAAGAAGAATTGACACCAATTCTGTGCAATATCTGACAAGAAATAAGACAAGGGAATATTTCACAATCATTTTTATAAACCTAGTGTTACTCCAATACACAAACTAGAGAAAGACAGAACAACAAATTCTACAAAACAATATCATTTATGAATATAGACATAAAAATGCTTTAAAAATGACAAATAAAATTATACAATAAATGTTAAAAATTACACACCATGGTCAAGTGAGGTTAATTCTTAAGGTGCAAGGCTGCTTCAGTACTCAATGATCAACCAGTGTAAATACCAGACTGACAGGTTAAAGAAAAAGAATTATGTTACCCTACCAATTTATGACAAAAAGCAACACCCATTCTTATTTTATTATTATGGTTAAAAACACATAATAACCACTTTAACCATTTTTAAGTGTACAGTCCATTAGTGTTAAATATATACACATTGTTGTGTAACATATCTCTAGAACTTTTTCATCTTGCAATACTAGCACTCTATATCCATTGAACAACTGCCCTTTCCATTCTCTTCCCCATCACTGGTAACCACTATTGTATTTTCTAAGAGTTTGACCACTTTTTAAAATTGTTTTAATTGTGGTAGAAATACACAATGTAAACTTTACCATATTAATGATTTTTAAGCGTACAGTTCAGCAGAGCTTAATGTATTCACATTGTTGTGCAGTAGATCTCTAGAACATTTTCATTTTACAAAGTTGAAACTATACCTACTGATCAACAGTTCGTCACTTCCCTTTCCTCTTATCACCTTGAATCATTACACTTTTTACTCCTGTGAGTTCAACTACTTTAGATACTTCATATAAGCAGAACCATGCAGTGTGACTGACTGTTACTGGTTAATTTCACAGCACAATTTCCTCAAGATTCATCTATGTTGTAGTATATGACATGATTTCTTTCTTTTCTGAGGCTGAATAACATTCTATTGTATGTATATGCCTTGTATTTTTTATCCATTCAACTGTCTATGGAGATTTATGCTGCTTCTACTTACTGGCTATTATGAATAATGCTGCAGTGAACATGGGTGTGCAAATATCTCTTCCAGAATATGTTTTCCTTTCTTTTGGATACATATACCAAGAAGTGTGATTGCTGAGTTATACGGTAATTCTGTTGTTAATTTTTTGAGGAAATTATAGTCTTTTGTGTAGAAGTTGTACCATTTTACATTCTTACTAAGAAAGCATAAATGTTCCAGTTTTCCACATCTTCACCAACATTGGTTCTTTTTTCTTTCTTTCCTTTTTTTTTTTTTTTTTGATAGTGGCCATCATAACATGTGTGAGGTGATATTCATTGTGGTTTTGATTTGCATTTTCCTGATGACTAGTAAGCTTGACCATCTTTTCATGTGCTTGTTGGCTATTTACATAACTTCTTAGGGGAAATGTCTATCCAAGTCCTTTACCTATTTGTAATTAGATTATTTTTTTTCTGTTGAGTCGAAAGACTTCTTTATATATTCTGGATATTGTTCCTTATCAGATATATGATTTGCTGTCACATTTCACAGATTTCCTTTTCCCTCTGCTGTTTGTTTCCTTGCTGCACAGAAGTTCTTAAGTTTAATGTAGTTTCATTTGTCTGTTTTTTTTTTTTTTTTGCTTTTTTGCCTGTGTTACTGGTGTTATATCCAAGAAATCATTTACAAATGAAATTAATGAGGATTTTCCTTATGTTTTTTTCTAGGATTTAAAAATTTTCAGGTCTTATGTTTAGATCTTTAATCCACTTTGAGTAAGTTTTTGTATAAAGTATAATGTAAGAGTCCAACTTCATTCTCTTTCATAATGTGTCCAGTTTTCCCATCACCATTTGTTAAAGAGAATATTTAACAAATCGTGTTGCATAGTGTCGACATATGTCAAACATCATTTGACAATATACATGAAGGTTTATTTATGGAGTCTCTATTCAGTTACATTGTTCTGTATGTCTCTTTATGTCAGTACCATACTGTATGGATACTGTTGTAACCTGACTCCATAATAGCAAATGAACTTTCTTCAGGTTTATTGTTTCTTTCTTCTGCTTGATCAAATCTGTTGTTTATTCTTTCTAGTGAGTTTTTTATTCTTCAGCCAGAATTTTTATTTTTTTCTAAACAGTTTCTATCTGTTGATATTTTCATGTTGTTCATGAACCTTTTTCCTGATTTTGTTTGATTATCTGTATTGTCTTGTAGTGCTTTGAACTTCTTTAAGATGACTATTTTGAATACTTTGTCAGGTAATTCACAGATCTCCATTTCTTTAGGGTCAGTGTTTGAATATTTATTTTAGTTTTTCTTATGCTGCAGTTATTATTATTCTTGTGATGTGTGCACTTGAAAAAACAACTACCTCTCTCAGTCTTTATGAACTGTCTTTGAATAGGGAAAGACCTTCACATATCAGCCTGGCTAAAAATGCTGGGGATCTCTCAAACCTTTTATGGGGATGCATCTTCTTGGGCTTCAGCGGTACTCTCCTAATTAGAGAGGTTCACTGGTTTCTTTTTCAAGAGATTTTAATATCTTGCCTTCCAATGTTAGTCTACTTATGAGAAGTACTCAGGCACTACAATAAACCGCTAAGCATTCTTTTATTTTCAGCAGCCTCCAAACACCCAAAGTGCACTAGGTCTGTCATTGTTCCAAGTCAGGAAAGAAAAAACAGTCCCTGGGCAGCCCCCTAGAAAACCAGAACAGTGGACGTAAATATGCTGGTTCTGTCAGGTCTCTGAGTCAGGGGAGGCAGAAACCAGTCTCTCTGACAGACCCTTGAGAAACTGGAACATTGGATGCACATTTCATTGTTGTCTTTCGCTACCAAAGAAAAAAGCTGCCAGTTGGACTTTTCTTCCCAGTTGCAGTAAGGTGTGCGAGCTTGGGGAGGGGGCTGATGTAAGTGAAATAAGACAACTTTCCTTACCTCATTTCAGTGCAGCTATTCTTGGCTTTGGGCTTGCCTGGTATACTCAAACTCCTTAAATGGTTTCTGTAGTTATTCTAAAGGTTTTTTTTTGGTGGGGGTGTCATATATTATATATATTCTGCATTATAGACTATTTTCAGATATATGATTTGTGAATGTTTTCAGCTATTTTCTGAATTATCTTTTCTCTTTCTTGAAAGTGCCCAGGAGTCTATAATAGTTGTCTTTTTAAAAAATATTTTGATGAAGTCTAATTTATTTCTCTGTTCCTTTGGTGTTCAAGCAATTGGCTTAATATCTCAGAAACCACTGCCAAATCTAGGGTCATGAACATTTACCCCCATGTTTTTCTGTGTTTTATAGTTTTAGCTCTTATATATATATATTTAGGTGTATATTTATATTAATTATAATATATATTATTATATACATATATAACTCATATATATATCAGTATATTATATAGTAGCATAATTATTATATAATATACTAATAATACTATGTATAATACATAGCATATTATTTTATATTTAGGGTTTTGATCCATTATTAACTTTTATATGTGGTATAAGGTAAGAGTCCAAATTCATTCTTATTTTGTAAAAGAAATGGGATGTGTGGTGAAGCATGATGGATTAGGACAGCAAGGTAAAAACCTCCTCCCACATACACACTGAGGAAACAACAGCAAAGGCACCTAATCCTGTAAATGACGTGAAGCCTGCAGAACAGATCACCACAGCTGGTGACAAACAGGAGCAGACTGAGGAGGGCGAAGGGGAACAGCCAAGATCTGTCAGGAGCCAAGCCCTTCAGCCATTCCAGCCCACAAGTGGGGAGGGAGAAAAGTGGGGAGAGGATGAGCACTCAGGAATCCAGTACACTTGGTCCTGAAAATCTGCATGTGGAATATGAGTCCACATTGCACTGGGCTTCGGTGGTTAATGGGGCTGAACGCCAGGTAGAATTGGAGCACTTTGAGGGGGCTGAGAGCCCTGTTGCTTGTGGAGGACAGTCATGTTCTGTTGGTCCTGCTGAGACCAAACACAAAATTGGCAGTTTGAAAGATTTATCAGCAGCAGGAATTCAGCCAGATGGGTAGAGGTCAGAGGGAGCTCTCTCTGGAGGAGAAAGGAAAGGCAGTCAGCCCTTTCCCAGCCCTCCCTCAGCCCAGCTTGTCAGGGGCTTGCAGGAGCTAACTCTGAACACTCCGCCTGCCCCACTGGCTCACTCCCAGTAATCCATGGTGTGTCTGCCCTGCCAAGCCCAGTCAGTACAGCAGCCATCTGCCATTACTAACCGGCAGGCATAAGACAGCCCCACCCACAATGAATCCCAGCAAAAGTGCCTCACATCACACAGAGTGCGCATACAAAGATAAACTATGGGGATAAGCAATTGCCTGCAGACAGGCAGAAAGACAGGCCCTGCCCACAGTCCATCAACTACAACTGTGGCTCAGCTGCAAAAGAGAGCTAGGCACTGGTGACCCAAGAGCATTGAGCTTCTGGGCACCACAGGATGTCCAATTCGTAAGCCATTACTTTCAAGACCAGGAGGCATAGCTGATCTAATGCAAAGTAAGAAACACAGAAACTCAGAGAAAATGAGGAGGCAGAGGAATATGTTCAAAACAAAAGAATGAGATAACACACCAGAAAAAGGGCTGAATGAAACAGAGATCAACAATCTTAATGATGAAAAATCCAAAGTAACAGTCATAAAGATATTCACTAAACTTGGGAAAAGAATTGATGACCTCAGTGAGAAATTCAACAAAGAGATAGACCATATGACAAAGAGCCACTCAGAATGGAAAAATACATTAACTGAAATAACTACAATAGAAGGAATGAATACCAGATGGCTGGAAGCAGAGGATGAATGGGAAATAGCTCATGAATTCCAAGTTCAGTTTCACCACATATTAAATGTGAAGTTAGACAAGTTTCTTAACATTTATATGTATCAGCTTCCTCATTTATAAATAGAAAATAATGGTACCTAACTCCATAGAGGTTATTATAAAGATTAATTTTTAATATATAACAGAATAATTTATGGTATATAAGAAGTATTATATAACTGTTTTCAATTTTTTTAATGAAATAAGTAGTCCTGAATGCAACTTGCATAAAGGAAAATTCTCAATTGTGGGAAATAACTTGGAAGGCATGTTGTGTACACTCTGTGATATTAAAATATGCATATGTATCAATATGGAATATTATAAAATCATGTATTTTTCTGATGTGTGTATGTCTGTGTGAGGTAGGTCAGGGAGAGTAGAACTGAGCTGGTTCATTGAAATCTTCTTGAAGACTATGCCTAAGAGAATCAAGCTACTCTGCAACCTCTCAGAGAGCTGAGAGTACAGTTTTTCCTCCCTTGATGTAATAGAGCTCAGACTACCTAAGCTAAATACAACACAATGCAAGAACTCCAAGTCTCTATTTTTCTGGTGGTTTATCAGTCAGTATTATTTGATATCTAGAGCTCAGCAACCCAGTTATTTTCAGAGGGTCCTCTCTTACAACTGGACAAGTCCTAGAGACACAAATTGAGAGAAAAATCCCCCTGCAATTTCTGTATATGCAAAACTTAAAAAAAATAGGGGGGAAAGATTTTATATTCTGCTTTTCCTTAAAAACTTCCAAAAGGCTTTCTTTAAAAAGAAAGCTATCTTGAAACTTAGACACTTAAGAACCTTTATACCTGTAAATAATAAAAGCTAGCTCCATCAAACCCAAATCAGGATGTTAGCTAAATGACGTGATTTCAGTACTGACACCCACCCTCTGGGTTTGATTGACTTCACGTTGATTTGGGATTTACAGCTCTAGGTAATTGGTTTTCTTTTCACAAAGCAGGTCCCTGAGTTTTTCTCCACTGGCCACAAAATGCTGGAGTCTGCCTGCAATAGCTATAAACCAGCTCTAGGTATACTGAAGTTCATCACCTAATACAAGTTGAGTATAGCACCCCCACAGTAAACATATAGTTGGGGCCTGAGCCAGTCTTTTAATATTTTGCAGAGATTTGGGGATGCCTTATAGAAGACAAGGACTCATTTGTGACAGAAGCATCTCCATCTTGACTCCCAATGACTCCAGAGAAATCATGAAATATACTGTGTGTCAAAATAATCTAACATTGGGAAATCTTACAAAATATTTTGATATTACAAAAGAATATAATTTCCATAACCACTATGCCCTAATATGTAAAAAAAAAACCTAGTAAAGTAAATTAACACCAATGTTCTGTAGAATCATATTCATTGTTTTGTCAATTTTCTTTTATTAGATACTTTGTGTCTTTATAATTCTTCACAAAATTTTCCAAGCCCAAGATTTAGCTGGCTGTATTGGATGTGATTGTTCTCCTGCCCCTTTGACTTTCTGTACATATTCATACATTTTTCTTAGCTTTCTGAGTCCTAGTAAGCAGTTTTATGGTATCAGGCCTTGATGGCCACTGTCAGAGTAAGGAAACAGCCATTGAGGACCTCACTTAAATTGATCACATAAATATTAATTCTTCTCCTATACTGCAAGGATTCTAATAGAACTTAATTCTTAACCCAACCACAGGAGCTAGAAATAAAAATTGTCTTATTTTATAGATTAGAATAGAGAATCCTAGAGGCATATATAATTTTTTAAGTTCATAGGACCACATAGAGCTATATTTGAATATTTGAATTTTTGCTGAACTATAAAAATGATACATTCATATGGTGGCTTTCAATAGAAAACCATAATTGAAAGGACACTTAGTTTCTTTCAAACATCTGGCAAGATATGTTTATATTTAGCACAAATAAGTGGATAAATAAATATAGTCTACTGCAAAAACATATAACACAGCTTTCTTCCAAATAACTTTCATGTTTTATAGGTTTGTCTTAAGTTTCCTAATTTCTTACTTTAAATGGTTTTATTTTCTGCAACGTGAGCCACATATTGTTCCTTCCTAATCTGTTAGCCTTTGGATCCTCAGAACACTGTTGAATAGAAATTGAGAGAATGGGCACCCCTGTCTTCTTCACTAAATCAACAATCTTTAAATTTGTTACATAAAAATTTACCATATTACAAAAGTTCCTTTTTTTGGCCTGGTTTAAATTAATTTTTTAAAAATCATAAATAGATAAAATCAAATATTTCTCTGACCTATCTGACCTATATTGATTTTCCTTTAGTTTAAAAAATGTTTTAATAAATGTTATTTTTTAGAGCAATTAGGTTCAACACAAAATTAAGCATAAGGTGCTTCCTTAAAAAATAAAAATACAGAATTATCATATGATCCAGCAATTCCATGTCTGGGTGTATAATCCCCAAAAGTGAAAACAGGATCTCAAAGGCATACTTGTACATCCACATTTATAGCAGCATTACTCACACTAATAAAACCTGAAAGTAACCCAAGTGGCCATCAACCAATGAGTGGATAAGCAAAATGTGGGGTAGATGTATATAAGCATATGGGTAGTGGAATATTATTCAGCCTTAAAAAGGGAGGAAATTCTGCCATATGCAGCAGCATGGATGGACCTTGAGTATCTTATGCTAAGTGAAGTAGGCCAGCCACAAAAAGACAAATCTTATATTATATGAGAAACCTAGTAGTCAAAATCATAAAGAGATACAGTGCAATGATGGTTACCTGGGGGTGGGGGGAGGAGAGAATGGAGAGTTATTGCTTAATAGTTACAGAGTTTCAGTTTTATAAGATTAAAAGAGTTATGGGGATGGATAGTAGTGATAGTTGCACAACACTGTGAATGTATTTAATGTCACTGAGCTACACACTCAAAAATGGTTAAGATAATACATTTTATGCTATACTGGTTTTGCCTCAAGAAAAAAAAATGTGCAGAAGATACAGAGATATCTTGTATATTCCTGCCCCCATACATGTATATTTTTACTTAACATTTTAACACAGTGAATTACAATCAATATATTTTTAATGCTAAATTATACTTGGTCATTCATGATAAATCTATTTTTATAGGCTGCATAATTAGATTTCCTAATAGTTGAAATTTATAATCAAAATAGTCTTAAACATTTCTTCTTGAAATGCATTTTCCACTTTAAAATAATTTAGCAGTTGGAAAGTTTTCCTTTTTATAAATCTTTGAATAATACATGTAAGGTAGTAATTGTATCTTTTAAGAAGTAAACTGTATTTTAAGATGTAATTTAAGACTTATATCTTAAATTCTCTGGCAAATTTTTCAGTTTTTAATACATTTCCAACTTCTGTTTCAGTTTATTTACCTGTTTAGTTAGTTATGAAAAGTTACATACTCTTCAAAACATTGTTAGTTTCCTAAATGTTCAATTTTGAGTCCTAAGTAATTTACCATATTCTTTAATATTTCAAAATAATGTTTCCAAATGCCGTGTCTCAATTTTTTATTTTTGTTTCCCACTGAATACTTTCTTAGGTTGTGCGTATTTTATGAGTTTCTTTAAAAGATGTCTTTTATTTTGGGGGGATTTCTTATTACCTTTTGCCAATTCCATTACTTCATTTCCTTATGTTTTATTCTGTTTTCTTTGTTTACTCTGAAGTCAGTTATTATAATGCTTTATATTAATTGATTAGTCTACTACTTCATTAACACTTTTTTGTTTGTAATACATGCCTCCAAAGTTATAGATATATTAAATATTTTAACCATATTCTAAAGTTTTAATTTTCTTATTGTTTCTTTGTTCTTTCTGTGATTTCAATTATTTCATATTTTATTTATTGCTTCCTACAATTGCTATCTATGCATTTCTCTTGTCTTTTTGTCTCTTTGGCCTCTGTGACATTAATTCTTTGTTATTTCTCACTTATGACCTGGAACATAGCTGATACACATACCTGTGTGTGTAAAATGGTCTACTTTTTGCATGTAGGTTTATATTTAATCCTTTGGGTACAAATTGTTAATAGTGCTGTCAAATCTATATCATTACCAATTTTTGTTTCATATTCATTTAAAGAAAAATATCTTGAAATTTCTTACCATAACCTTGAATTTGTCATTTTCTAGTTGAATTTCTCTCAGGTTAAGTTTACAAGTTTGGATTTAGGCAAGTCACAAACATATCTTCCTGGTAATTTTTCCTTATATCACTGTATAATTTGTTTTTAACTTCAGTAATCCTTTAAAAATATCTAATATTGATATTGTCAAATTGTTTTATGTAAGAATATCTGACTCATTATATACATTTGTTTTCCAGCTTTGTATTTTGTGTCTTAGAAATAGTACAGAGTTTTAAAAATTGTGATCTGAGAACTCTTTTTCAATTGGCAAGTATACACTATAATAATTATTGCAGTTACAGATATATGCACTCTTTGTTTTCTGTTTTCCAATACCATGATTATATTTTATACTTTATTTTGGCTTTGGTAAAATATCCATTATTCTCTTCTAACCCTTTATTGTTTTGACATGACTCTCTCTCCAGCCCCATTCCTTTACATTTGTTACATGCTTATCTATCAGTAGTTCTCACCTCCTCATAAATAATACAAGAACCATGGACACATAAACTGTTTAATCCTCGCAATTGGAAAAATACTTGATGAATATTAACATTGAATATTTTTCCTCTTAGAGGAAGGTGTTCCAGGATCTCAGACATTCCAATGGATCTAAGGTCCAGGTCTTCCAGTTCCTCCTGGTGGGGTTCCCAGGCATAAATGGTGAATCCCAGCTCTTGGTGCCAACATCCTAATCCTGCTCACCATCAAACAAGAGGCAGCACCGCACCAGCTTATGTACTATTTCCTGGGGGTCCTGGCTGTGGTAGACATGGGCCTGGCCACCACCATTATGCCCAAGATTCTGGCCATTTTATGGTTCAATGCTAAGGCTATCTCTCTCCCAGAGTGCTTTGCTCAGATGTATGTCATACATTGTATGGGCATGGAGTCAGGTATCTTCGTCTGCATGGTTATAGATAGATATGTAGTCATTTGTCAACCTCATCAGTAATTACTGAATCTTTTGTGGTCAAAGCAACTGTGTTCATGGCACTCAGAAATACCCTAACTACTGTCCCAGTGCCCGTGTTGGCTGCTCAGAGACACTACTGCTCACAGAACCAAATTGAGCACTGTCTGTGCACTACTCTTGGAGTCACCAGCCTATCCTGTGATGACAGGAAAACCAACAGCATCTACCAGCTAATTCTGGGCTGGACCCTCATGGGAAGTGACCTTGGCATGATTATTATATCATATTCCTTGATACTTTACTCTGTGCTGAAGCTGAGCTCAGCAGAAGCTGCATCCAGTTCCTAAATACCTGAACTCCGTACCTCATCCTAATCCTATTCTTCTACATAATCATCGTCATTTCCAACACCCATAGTGCAACAATGATAGTTCCCCTCTTCCCAGTTATACTCAAAATACTGCACAATGTCATTCCTCCTGCCCTGAACCCCATGGTGTGTGCTCTCAAGAACAAGGAACTCAGGCAGGGCTTACATAAGGTTCTTAAACTGGACATCAAAAGCAAATAATGTGCAGAAAGGGCTCACTTGTGTAACTGCCCACCTATTTATCCAGTATATTCTCCAATCATTGTAAATAGCAGAAGAACTAAAGAACATGAACACTGTGGCAACTTTTTAGTTAGTAAAAGAAATCTGTGGCAAAAAAATGAAACTTCAAAAAGAAGCAATGAAAATGGTATTTGAAATCTTAACTATTAAGTAAACTTTTCATCATAACACAATGAGACTGATTGTTTCAAGGAACCCAAGGGAAGACAAGTAGAATATGCATTTCATTCTCTTACCTAGTTGCCCTGGCTAGAACATTTATTTACCAAGCTTTTCTTCTTCATCGTAGAGTCTAATCCAAGTATATTGATGTAGTTATGATAACATAGGACTTACTCCTGCCATTTGTTTATTTGCTTTCTAATGTATTTCATATCTTTTAAATGGACTTGAATAGATATTTCTATAAAGAAGGGATGCATGGCCAACAGGTACATAAAGACATGCTCAACCTCATTAGTCATTCAACAAATTCAAATCAAAGCTGTAAGATACCACCATATTCCCCAAACTGCCTATATATATATTTAAAGTAACTAGTTTTGGAGATTTTGTGGAAACATTAGAATCCTCATGCATTGCTGGTAGGAATGTAAAATCATACATAGATGTGGAAACAGAATGACAGTTACTCAGAGCATTGAACAAAATTTCCAAGTGACTTGGCAATTCAGCTCCTAAGTATATACCCAAAACTCTTAGAAGCAGATGTTACAACAAAAACTTGTACACAAGTGTTCATAGTAGAATTTTTTGACAAAAAAATGGAAAAAAACCAAATTTTCATTAGCTGTTGAATGCATAAACAGACTGAGGCATATTAATATAAGGGATTATTATTCATCCATAGGAAGGATGAAGTGCTGATATACACTATTATACAGATGAACTTTGAAAATACATGCTACACAAAAAAAGCCAGACACAAAAGCTACATGTTTCATGATTCTATTTATATGGAATGTCCAAAATAAGTAAATCTACTGAATCAGAAAGCAAATTAGTTGCTGCCAGGGGCAGGAGGAACACATCAATATGGAGTGACTACCAATTGTGGAGTTTCCTATTGAGGTAATGGAAATAAATATTCAGGGATTATATAATACTCATGGTTGGAAAGCATTGTGAATGTACAAAAAGCCACTGAACTGTACATTTTTAAAATGGCTTAAGTGGTTAATTATATGGTATGCTAATTTCACCTATGAAAAAAGATAAAGTGGAAAAAACAGTGCTAAAGTGTTCTCCACTATGTATTTATTATACCATTTCCTGTAAAACAAGAGAATCCATGTCTAAAAACAAAAAATGGTTAAAGAAATTGTGTAAATACATAGATAATTTTTATTTAATGATAATATTACTGAATAATCTTATTTTAAATGTGATTATTATATAATGTCAAATGAAAATGGCAGAATTTATGTTTTAATATAGTATTATCTGAACTTTTAAAAAAAACACATGTAGCAAGTGACTATTAAGAAATGTATCACATTACCTCTATATTGTAGAATATGAGTTCTATTTATCTACTTCTAAACTCCTTTTTATTTTTCAAGTCAATAAAAACATAAAGGCACTGATTTTTATTATTAATGAAAATCTTATAAAAGTAGAAAGTTATTGTTTTATATTTTTGCTACCATCACCATGATTATTATCTCAAAATTTGGGTACAAAATATTCCTGATGTAATATGTATACATAATAAGCATACATGTATGATGTACATAATATGTATGATGTACATAATACATAAAAAATACATAATGAGTTTTTTATGGATTTCTATAATGCCATAATATTCATCAACATCACTTGAAAGAAAAAATACAAATAGATGAACACACGAATGTTTATGAGAGTGATTGAAACTTTCTGAAACATTGTAAGTGTTTTTACCTCGTGTCTTCAAGGGCCTTTACAGGGAAAGAAACAAAAATCTTCAATAAATAATAAAATTTCTGATTTTCATTAAAATTGCCTGTGTCATTCTCATTCTCCTATATGCATTACTTCACACACAAGCACACCAATATAGATACATGCACGTGAAATTATTGTCTTATTTGTGCATTATAAAGGCATTAAGAATGTAAAGTTTCCCTGTTTTCCTTCTAGGACAGAATTTGTTGATCCCCACACCAGTACCTATGTCTCTGATGTTGTATAATATCCCCTTGGGATATACAGCACACATCATTTTTTCTTTAAATATTCAGTTCATTAGTGCAGATATCAAGGGATTTATGGTTGACTGGTGTGCATGTACATATATAAGTAGAATCATGATGTGTTTGGCCAATATCCTGAACACCTGGACACAGCTGCATTTGGCTTACTGTTTTGCTCTCCAAAAACTAAGTAAGATCTTCAAAAACAATGGGAAGGAGGTTTTTAGTGTATATGGATCAATTATTATATTCTCAGAAACACAGGATTGATTCCATCCACCCAGTTGAAGGCATAAGTGTGGTAAAAGATTGGGTTTTTTTGAAAATGTTTATTTCCTTAATTCTCAGATTATAATTCAATACAACTTTCTATCTTGATCATGAATATCTATGTTATTTGCCTACCAAAGAGGAACCATTGGTTCTGTTGTAGTGGAGGCTGGCTATGAACCACTCTCATGACAAGTAGAATAGCTAGAGGAGAATTATCAGTCCTGGTCACAACACTCCTGCTTCCTACCTGCCCTCCCAGTGTTCTCAGATATGTGCTTAATGTACTTGCTTCATTTCTAGAGAGGCTTATTTGTTACTGTGTTTCTTCCATTTATGTAGTAAAACTTGCTGGAAGGAACCCATTGTCATTGAGAGAAGACCATGGGACATAAAATTGATAACCATCTAGTGAGGAAATGCATTTATTGTCTGTGGGGTGTGGGAATGAGGTTCAAGAACAGATGATATACATTTTATACGGCATAAGTGCTGCTATTCATGTGTTCATGTTGCTACTTCATTATACCTGCTGACCCACAGTAACATGAGCCTATTTCCTTGCAGAAAAACTAAGTTGTAATGTATCAAAACCATGTTAAATCTGTTTTGTAAAACATCTAATATAATTTGTAGTTAGTACTATATTACGTGATATAAGCTTGGATCTTTAACAGGGTTTTGCAAATGAATTAAAAATGGACCTAAATTTCACATGTAACAATAAAACCATTTTTAGTAATAACAGTAGAATTACCAAGTGGAAACAAGAGGTTCATAGTAGGGTATTTATCTCATATATGGTAAATAAATTCTTAAGAATAGAACACAAGTAATCTCAGAGATATATTTCCTGTTCTCAGTTTATGGATATCTATGTTTTCCCTATTTTTCTACTTTTTCCCATTACATGGACACTAGAATTAAGAGTTGACTTTTCACAAGTATTGGGATGGAGAAATGGGGAATGATCTTATTTTTCAACATCTCTTACTGTTTCTATACACTCGTCATAATTTTTCAATAACATACTTCAAACCCTATCATATTACCACAGCAAATCATATATGTGTGTGTGTGTGCATGTATATGTAAACATACATATATATGAGTTGTTACCTTTTTCTTTCTTGATGATAATTTTAAAAAGAAATGTGGGAAATGTAATGTATATGAACATTAAACATAAATTAATAAGCCTGACAGAAATAAACTTAATTACAGTTTCACTATGTAAGGAACAGATTCTATATTGTAATCTCTTGGTATCCTTCCTCCTGTAGTGCAAATTAAAAGACTTTTGTTAGTCTTGCAATTATTAGCTTAAGTCCATACCAATATTGCTAAACAGAAAATTAAGGATTAGCTACTAAGTTGTGATATAAATGAATTCCCCACTTTAAAATTCTCTACCATGGACTCATTAAGTGAAAAATATAATTTTAGAGTTTTATTATTTTGCTTGTGGAAAACCATATTAAAGTTGGAGATGAAATAGTTTGGTATAATCAGCCTTAATTGAACTGTGTTGATCATATCATGTATTATTTCTCAGTAGTGCTCTTGATACAACTTTTACTGGGTTTGCTCCTATTTTGTCTGACATTAATATTTTCTAATCTAATCTAGTTTTGGGGTATGTGCTTGGTGTGTTAATATGATTTTTTATAATGAAAAAAAGCTTTGTGATACTTGTGTATGGTTTCCTTTGCACAATGAAAAATATTGGAATATAAATTTAATTGATATGCATGCATGCGTTTTCATGGTGTAATTTTGTATATAAAATCATTATGAAATATGACCTATATATTTTCATTGACTTTATTACCCAAACCACAATAATTGTTTTGCCTGTTGTCTTATTTTTCTGTTTTTCTTTTGATTTCTTTTGTTTAATTTATTTCATTAAAGGAACATTTAGAATTTTAGTTTTTCTCTTTCTTTATGATACAGACCCTGTAGTTCTGTTACTTCTGGTGGTCACTTGTGGTTTCCAAAAAAAAAGTCAGTGGATACTGACTTTTGGTAGTCCATAAATACTAACTATAATATTTAAACTATAATATAATAATTCTTACAGTCTATTATGAAATTTGATCCATTTGCACATTAACCTGTTTGTTTACTCAAAATAAACCATTGACATCTAATATGTGAACAATATCTGGCTAGACCCTGCTAATAGAAACAAATACAAGAGGTCCAAATGCTAATGGTTTATTAAAATTATAATTGACTTAGGAATATAAATAGGCTTTTATAATACCATGATGGCAAAATTAAAAGAGATTGACCCATCAGCAAATGAATTCCTTCTCTACAAAGCCTGCCACTTTTCCAATTATATCACACTAAGAAGATTTAAGAGGTGGCTCTCTATCCTCACATAGAAAGTTGAGTTTTCCCAAAGAAGGTGATAATTGAAGCTGAATGTAGTGCTGGGAAAGGCACATAATGTAATAGAGATTGCCAAATCAGAAAGCTAAAAATGCCAGTGTAGGAAACACCAAACAGCAACAGAAGAGAACACTGATCTGGCAGAATCCTAATCTTGCTTCAGGTCTAACATATTTGTCTTTTTCTCTTTGAAACATTTCTGCATCTCCTCCATTTCCCTCAGTTGCCATTTCTATCTACTTCTTTAGGAACCTTTTTGTATGACACCAGAATAGTTTTTGAAGATAATCTAATTAACCAGTTTGCCTTGTGTTGCTTTGTTATTCCCAAACAAGTTGCTTTTTGTAGTCCCTAATCTGTCATCTGGAGAGGATACATAAAGACGAAACACGGATGTAGGTGAAAAAACTGAATAGGCAATAATTTGATATTTTTCATTCATCTGTTCTAAACAATGTTAACTGTACTCTTATGATGACTGGAACTTTACTGTGGGAAGAAATTTTAATAGGTCTATGAGTTCAGGCATCATAAAATATGTGAGGGTTAAGTTCAATATTTATACATAAGTGTAAGATGCCCTGTGTCCTACAACTACTCAACACTAAGAACAGTAGAAGCCAGGCATATTATCTTCCAGGATGCACCTTGACAGATTCTTTCCTGAAAGATTTAAGTCCCTGAGAAAAAAACTTGTAAACACTGAAACTAAGAATGTTAACAATGAAGCAAAGAGGTCTCTATATAGCACACAGAGTAAATACTAAAAATTGATGAACTCATTCACCACCTGAAATTTCAAACTGGCTTTCTAAAAATGTTTCATTAAGTATGAAATAGTAGGTAAGGATTGCAATATATTTGAGAATAAACCTGAATTAAAGGAAAAATAAGGAAAATTATAAAAATACACAACTGAAATTGATGTATTATGAATATAAAGTAATGAAGCAGAATAGACATATTTAAATAAATATATGTATATTGATTTACCTTCACAATTTACATATATGATGAAATGACATTACTTGTGTTAAGATGAGTATATCTATTAAGTCTATATCCATGTATCTCTTCTGTAGACTATTTTGTTTATATTTTCAATTAAAGTATAGTTAAATTACAATATTATATTGGTTCCAAGTATGCAACATAGTGATTTGACAGTTATAATGCTCACCCCAACTAGTGCAGTTATGACACAGGATATTACAGTGCCATTGACTATTCTCTATGCTGTACTTTCATCCCTGTGACCAATTCATATTATGATTGAGAAATTGAGATTTTGTGCCTATTTATCCTCTTCAACTATTTCACCCACCCACACCAATCCCTCCCCCGTGGTAAACACCAGTCACTTCTCAGGGTCTATGAGTCTATTGCTGTTGAGTTTTTTTATATTGCTTTTAGATTCCATATATAAGTGAAATCATATGGTATTTGTCTTTCATTGCCTGGCTTACTTCACTTAGCATAATCCCCTCTAGGTCCATCCATGTTGTCACAAATGGCAGGATCTCTTTATTTTTTATGGCTGAATAGTATTCCATTGTGTATATGTACCACATTTTCTTTATCCACTCATCTGTTGATGGACAGTTTGGTTGCTTCTGTATCTTGCCTGCTGTAAATAATGTGGCCATAAATACAGGGGTGCATATATCTTTTTGAATCAGAGATTTTGTTTTCTTCAGGTAAATTGCTTGATGTGGAATTACTGAGTCATATGGTATTTCTATTTTAGTTTTTTAAATAATCTCTATACTCTTTTCCTTAGTGACTGCACCAGTTGACATGCCTACCAACAGTGTAAGAGGGTTCCCATTTCTCCACATCTTTGCCAATACTTATTACTGTCTTTTGGATAGTGGCCATTCTGACTGGTATGAGGTGATATTTCATTGTGGTTTTGATTTGCATTTCCCTGATGATTAATAATGTGGAGCATCTTTTCATGTGCCTGTTGGCCATTTGTCTGTCTTCATGGAAACATGTCTACTCAGGTCCTCTGCCCATTTATTTTTAATTGGGTTATTTGTTTTTTTTTGGTGTTGAGTTGTATGAGTTCTTTATACATTTTGGATGTTAGTCTTCTATAAGATACGTCATTTCTGAATATATTCTCCCATACTATATAGGTTGGCCTTTTGTGTTGTTAGTGTCCTTTGCTGTGCAGAAGTTCTTTTGTTTGATGTAGTCCCACTTATTTATTTTTGCTTTTATTTCCCTTTCCTGGGGAGATGTGTCCAGAAAAAAATTACTTACGCTTATGCTCAAGAGATTTTTGCATGTTTTCTTCTAATAGTTTCATGGTTTCATGTCTTATACTTAGATCTTTAATCTATTTCAAGTGACTGTAATTTTGAACCACAATATTTTTCAAATAATCTCTGTCTTTATATTAAGTACTTACTATTTGAAATATTGACAAAGAAACAAATAAAAAATTGACACACTTGATAAAATAGAACATGAAAATATTATCTCCATTTTTACATTAAACATGATTAAATCAACTAATTTGCTTAGATATAGAGTCATTTGATAATTGGTAATTCAATTTCAAAACATTTACTTAAACTCATTTTCTATCAGGTCTGATTTATTCATTATAGTGTGAGTATCTGCACAGCTCCATGAAGAAAAGGTAAGTCCAAGTAGGGGAAAGTTACTCAAAGCCAGAATCAAGTGGATTTAAAAAATACTGGGATTCCAAAAACAGTTTTCTGTGTTATATTATTTGATTTTGGTCAGCTCATTAACAATTCTTGACATCATTTTCCTCATTAAAATATGGGTATGCTCAATTACATCATATATTTTAATTAAAATTAAGTGATATTCATGGAGACTTAAAAAATTCTCATGTACAAGAAGAGAGTATTCTTTCAATATTCTACAGTCCTATCTGTTACTTAGATGTCTCCCCATGAATGAATACTCTCAGCCTATCCACTAAGCCTCTGAGAGAGTAACTAGTTACCAAAACCAAACCTAAGAGGCCAGCCTATGATATTAGATCACTTTTCTCTTTTCCAGCTTCAATGATTTATGTTGGAAGATAAAGATGAAAGTCCTGATAACTCTTATTTTCTATTCATCAATTATGAGAAGGTGGACATAATGTGATATACTCTATGTAGTTTTTCTGATGATTAATTGCTATAAAACATAGAGCATGCTACTACATGTCCTCTTTCACTACAAATGTCCAATAAATGTCAGTGGCAGGGTGAGGGTAAGGATGATGAAGGATACCCCTCTTCAAAAACATGAAAATTGTTTTCAACTTTTTACAACAGGGTGACTTCACAGAGATTACTAAGAATAGTAACATTGAATATTTTTCCTCATAGTGAAAGATGTTCCAGGATCTCAGACATTCCAACGGATCTAACGTCCAGGTCTCCGAGTTCCTCCTGATGGGGTTCCCAGGCATTCATGAGTGGCAGCACTGGCTCTCCCTGCCCCTGGCTCTGCTCTACCTCTTAGCTCTTGCTGCCAACATCCTAATCCTGCTCACCATCAAACAAGAGGCAGCACTGCACCAGCCTATGTACTATTTCCTGGGGGTCCTGGCTGTGGTAGACATGGGCCTGTCCACCACCATCACACCCAAGATTCTGGCCATCCTCTGGTTCAATGCTAAAGTCATCAGCCTCCCTGAGTGCTTTGCTCAGATGTATGTCATACATTGTTTTATGTGCATGGAGTCAGGTATCTTCGTCTGCATGGCTATAGACAGATATGTAGCCATTTGTCAACCACTACGCTATCCGTCAGTAATTACTGAATCTTTTGTGGTCAAAGCAACTGTGTTCATCGCACTCAGAAATACCCTAACTACCATCCCAGTGCCCGTGCTGGCTGCTCAGAGACACTACTGCTCACAGAACCAAATTGAGCACTGTTTGTGCTCTAATCTTGGAGTCACCAGCCTATCCTGTGATGACAGGACAATTAACAAGCTCTACCAGCTGATTCTGGCCTGGACCCTAACGGGAAGCGACCTGGGTGTGATTATTTTATCATATGCTCTGGTACTTCACTCTGTATTGAAGCTGAAATCAGCAGAAGCTGCATCCAAGGCCCTAAGTACCTGCACTTCCCACCTCATCCTAATCCTATTGTTCTACACAGTTGTCATTGTTATTTCCATCACCTATTTTGCACCAAAGACAGCTCTCCTTATCCCAGTTCTACTCAATGTATTAGAAAACATCATCCCTCCTGCCCTCAACCCCATGGTGTATGCACTCAAAAACAAGGAGCTCAGACAGAGCTTACATGAGGTTCTCAGGCTAAACAACAAAGGCAACTAACACAGACAAGGGGCTCACTTTTGTAACTTCTAACATATTTATTCATTATATTCCAATCATGACTACTGTTAGAAAAACTAAAGAAAATTTTGACACTGTGGCAGCTTTTCAGTTAGTATATAAAGAATCTGTCATGAAAATGAAAACTCAAGAAAAAAGTGATGAAATTAATAGTTGTTATCTTGCTTGTTAAGAAAGATCCTCATAAAAAAACAATACACAATGGTGTGTGTTGTCTCAAGAAATCCAAAGACAGGATGAATGTGGAAAACACTCCAAAAGTTACACAAAAGCTGAACACAGTAACCATATAACCCAGCAATTCAATGTCTAATCACAGCCCCCGATAATTAAAAATAGATGTTACAACAAAACCTTGTATATGAATGTTTGTAGTAGCATTCTTAGTCAAAATATGGGGAAAAAAACCCTCGAATGTACATCAGCTGCTGAATATGTAGACAGATTGAGGCATATGCATAGAAGGGATTATTATGCATCCATTAAAAGGGATTAGATAATGATCTATGCTGTGACATGGATAAACTTGCAAAAAAATCTACTGAGTGTAAAAAGCCAGAATAAAAGCTTACCTGTTCTCTGATTTCACACATATGTAATGTCCAGAATAAGTAAGTCTACTGGATCAGAAAAGCAAATTAGATGTAGTCAGGAGCTAGAAAGGACAGGTGTTTTTGGAGTAACTGATTAATGTTTATGGAGTTTCTTTGAGGAATGGAGATTTCTGGAATTATATAATGCTGTTGGTTGCACAGTATTTAAATGTACTATAAGCCACTCACCTGTACATTTTTGAATGACTTAAATGGGTAATAATACAGTATGAATTTCATATTAATAAAAACATTATAAAATAAAAAAGTGCATCAAATATTCTCTACATATGTATTTGTTGCATCATATCCTGTAATATACAAACACATATATATACAAAAACAGGACAATTCCTTAAAAAGTTATGATATTAAGGAAAATAAACTATATTATAATCCTTTTTGTGAATATTATATAATGTCACCTAAAAATGGGAATATTTATGTTCTAATGTATTTTCCAAACTGTTTCCAAAGTGTCCTGCAAATGTTTATTAAGAAATGTATCAGAAGTAACCTCTAATAATGGAAATTAAGGGTTCTGTTTATCTACTTCCAAACTCATTTTTATTGTTATAATAATTTAAAATATACAGGCATGACTCTTAATATTTTATTTAAGTAATCTATAATTAGAATCAGTGTGCTTTCTTATTGCAATCACTACCATCATCATATTATGTCAAAATTTGGGTGTCTGAATATTCTTAATGTATGCATAATAAGAGTACACTTTTCATGAATTTCTATAATTTCAAAATATTTATAATCAATCTTACTTGGAAGAAAAAAAATACAAGGAGGGGCGGAAGATGGCGGCGTGAGTAGAGCAGCGGAAATCTCCTCCCAAAACAACATATATCTATGAAAATATAACAAAGACAACCCTTCCTAGAATAAAGACCAGAGGACACAGGACAATATCCAGACCACATCCGCACCTGAGAGAACCCAGCAACTCACGAAGCGGGTAAGATACAAGCCCCGGCCCGGCGGGAGCCGAGCGCCCCTCCCCCCAGCTCCAGGCGGGAGAAGAATAGGCAGAGCGGGAGGGAGACGGAGCCCAGGACTGCCGAACACCCAGCCCCAGCCATCCGGGCCAGAGTGCAGGGCCCTCGATACTAGGAAAACAGGGCAGCAAGAACAGTGAGCGGGCACTGGAGGCTGGGCGCTGGAGGACATAAGAAAAGCGCGGGACCATTTACTTTTCTTTTTTTTTTTTTTTTTGCTTTTTTGCTGTTTTGTTTTGGCGAGCGCTTTTTGGAAGTCTTAAAGGGATAGGGACCCCAATACTATGGAAACAGGGCAGCAAGACCGGTGAGCAGAGGCACGAGTCTGGCACCGGAGAATAAAGACAAACGAGTGAGCACCTTTTTTTTTTAATTAAAAAATTTTTTTTTTTTTTGGTGGTCGTTGTTTTGTTTTGGTGGGTGCTTTTTGGAAGTCTTAAAGGGGCAGGGCGGGACACTTAATCTAGAGGTAAGGAATCCGGGGATCTCTGGGCACCCTAACCCCTGGGCTGCAGGGAGCAGGGAGGCCCCTTACAGAGATAAATAGCCTCCCAGCTGCAACTGATCCAACGCGACTCCACCACTTTGGAGTAGCTGCCCGAGCCAGGCCACGCCCACAGCAACAGCGGAGATTAACTCCATAGCAGCCCGGCAGGAAGCAGAAACCCTGTCTGCACGCAGCTGCGCAGCACAAGCCACTAGAGGTCGCTGTTCTCCCAGGAGAGGAGGGCCACAAACCAACAAGAAAGGAAGTCCTTCCAGCCGTCACTCGTCCCAGCTCTGCAGACTATTCCTATCACCATGAAAAGGCAAAGCTACAGGCAGACAAAGATCACAGAGACAACACCAGAGAAGGAGACAGACCTAACCAGTCTTCCTGACAAAGAATTCAAAATAAGAATCATAAACATGCTAAAGGAGATGCAGAGAAATACGCAAGAGAAACGGGATGAAGTCCGGAGGGAGATCACAGATGCCAGAAAGGAGATCGCAGAAATGAAACAAACTCTGGAAGGGTTTATAAGCAGAACGGATAGAATGCAAGAGGCCATTGATGGAATTGAAATCAGAGAACAGGAATGCATAGAAGCTGACATAGAGAGAGACAAAAGGATCTCCAGGAATGAAACAATATTAAGAGAACTGTGTGACCAATCCAAAAGGAACAATATCTGTATTATAGGGGTCCCAGAAGAAGAAGACAGAGGAAAAGAGATGGAAAGTATCTTAGAAGAAATAATTGCTGAAAACTTCCCCAAACTGGGGGAGGAAATAATCGAACAGACCACGGAAATACACAGAACCCCCAACAGAAAGGATCCAAGAAGGACAACACCAAGACACATAATAATTAAAATGGCAAAGATCAAGGACAAGGAAAGAGTGTTAAAGGCAGCTAGAGAGAAAAAGGTCACCTATAAAGGAAAACCCATCAGGCTAACATCAGATTTCTCAACAGAAACCCTACAGGCCAGAAGAGAATGGCATGATATATTTAATACAATGAAACAGAAGGGCCTTGAACCAAGGATACTGTATCCAGCACGACTATCATTCAAATATGACGGTGGGATTAAACAATTCCCAGAAAACAAAAGCTGAGGGAATTTGCTTTCCACAAACCACCTCTACAGAACATCTTACAGAGACTGCTCTAGATGGGAGCACTCCTAGAAAGAACACAGCACAAAACACCCAACATATGAAGAATCGAGGAGGAGGAACAAGAAGGGAGAGAAGAAAAGAATCTCCAGACAGTATATATAACAGCTCAAAAAGTGAGCTAAGTTAGGCAGTAAGATACTAAAGAGGCTAACCTTGAACCTTTGGTAACCACGAATTTAAAGCCTGCAATGGCAATAAGTACATATCTTTCAATAGTCACCCTAAATGTTAATGGGTTGAATGCACCAATCAAAAGACACAGAGTTACAGAATGGATAAAAAAGCAAGACCCATCTATATGCTGCTTACAAGAAACTCACCTCAAACCCAAAGACATGTACAGACTAAAAGTCAAGGGTTGGAAAAACATATTTCAAGCAAAGAACAGTGAGAAGAAAGCAGGGATTGCAGTACTAATATCAGACAAAATAGACTTCAAAACAAAGAAAGTAACAAGAGATAGAGAAGGACACTACATAATGATAAAGGGCTCAGTCAAACAAGAGGATATAACCATTCTAAATATATATACACCCAACACAGGAGCACCAGCATATGTGAAACAAATACTAACAGAACTAAAGGGGGATATAGACTGCAATGCATTCATTCTAGGAGACTTCAACACACCACTCACCCCAAAGGATAGATCCACTGGGCAGAAAATAAGTAAGGACACGGAAGCACTGAACAACACAGTAGAGCAGATGGACCTAATAGACATCTATAGAACTCTACATCCAAAAGCAACAGGATATACAATCTTCTCAAGTGCACATGGAACATTCTCCAGAATAGACCACATACTAGGCCACAAAAAGAGCCTCAGAAAATTCCAAAAGATTGAAATCCTACCAACCAACTTTTCAGACCACAAAGGCATAAAACTAGAAATAAACTGTACAAAGAAAGCAAAGAGGCTCACAAACACATGGAGGCTTAACAACACGCTCCTAAATAATCAATGGATCAATGACCAAATCAAAATGGAGATCCAACAAAATATGGAAACAAATGATAACAACAACACTAAGCCCCAGCTTCTGTGGGACACAGCAAAAGCAGTCTTAAGAGGAAAGTATATAGCAATCCAAGCATATTTTAAAAAGGAAGAGCAATCCCAAATGAATGGTCTAATGTCAGTCACAAATATCGAAATTGGAAAAAGAAGAACAGATGAGGCCTAAGGTCAGCAGAAGGAGGGACATAATAAAGATCAGAGAAGAAATAAATAAAATTGAGAAGAATAAAACAATAGCAAAAATCAATGAAACCAAGAGCTGGTTCTTCGAGAAAATAAACAAAATAGATAAGCCTCTAGCCAGACTTATTAAGAAGAAAAGAGAGTCAACACAAATCAACAGTATCAGAAAAGAGAAAGGAAAAATTACGACGGACCCCACAGAAATACAAAGAATTATTGGAGAATACTATGAAAACCTGTATGCTAACAAGCTGGGAAACCTAGGAGAAATGGACAACTTCCTAGAAAAATACAACATTCCAAGATTGACCCAGGAAGAAACAGAAAATCTAAACAGACCAATTACCAGCAACGAAATTGAAGCGGTAATCAAAAAACTCCCAAAGAACAAAACCCCCGGGCCAGATGGATTTACCTCGGAATTTTATCAGACATACAGGGAAGACATAATACCCATTCTCCTTAAAGTTTTCCAAAAAATAGAGGAGGAGGGGATACTCCCAAACTCATTCTATGAAGCTAACATCACCCTAATACCAAAACCAGGCAAAGACCCCACCAAAAAAGAAAACTACAGACCAATATCCCTGATGAACATAGATGCAAAAATACTCAACAAAATATTAGCAAACAGAATTCAAAAACACATCAAAAGGATCATATACCATGACCAAGTGGGATTCATCCCAGGGATGCAAGGATGGTACAACATTCGAAAGTCCATCAACATCATCCACCACATCAACAAAAAGAAAGACAAAAACCACATGATCATCTCCATAGATGCTGAAAAAGCATTTGATAAAGTTCAACATCCATTCATGATAAAAACTCTCAGCAAAATGGGAATAGAGGGCAAGTACCTCAACATAATAAAGGCCATCTATGATAAACCCACAGCCAACTTTATATTGAACAGTGAGAAGCTGAAAGCATTTCTTCTGTGATCGGGAACTAGACAGGGATGCCCACTCTCTCCACTGTTATTTAACATAGTACTGGAGGTCCTAGCCACGGCAATCAGACAAAACAAAGAAATACAAGGAATCCAGATTGGTAAAGAAGAAGTTAAACTGTCACAATTTGCAGATGACATGATACTGTACATAAAAAACCCTAAAGACTCCACCCCAAAACTACTAGAACTGATATCGGAATACAGCAAAGTTGCAGGATACAAAATCAACACACAGAAATCTGTGGCTTTCCTATATACTAACAATGAACCAACAGAAAGAGAAATCAGGAAAACAACTCCATTCACAATTGCATCAAAAAAAATTAAATACCTAGGAATAAACCTAACCAAAGAAGTGAAAGACTTATACTCTGAAAACTACAAGTCACTCTTAAGAGAAATTAAAGGGGACACTAACAGATGGAAACTCATCCCGTGCTCGTGGCTAGGAAGAATTAATATCATCAAAATGGCCAACCTGCCCAAAGCAATATACAGATTTGATGCAATCCCTATGAAACTACCAGCAACATTCTTCAATGAACTGGAACAAATAATTCAAAAATTCATATGGAAACACCAAAGACCCCAAATAGCCAAAGCAATCCTGAGAAAGAAGAATAAAGTAGGGGGCATCTCACTCCCCAACTTCAAGCTCTACTATAAAGCCATAGTAATCAAGACAATTTGGTACTGGCACAAGAGCAGAGCCACAGACCAATGGAACAGACTAGAGAATCCAGACATTAACCCAGACATATATGGTCAATTAATATTTGATAAAGGAGCCATGGACATACAATGGCGAAATGACAGTCTCTTCTACAGGTGGTGCTGGCAAAACTGGACAGTTACATGTATGAGAATGAAACTGGACCATTGTCTAACCCCATATACAAAAGTAAACTCGAAATGGATCAAAGACCTGAATGTAAGTCATGAAACCATTAAACTCTTGGAAGAAAACATAGGCAAAAACCTCTTAGACATAAACATGAGTGACCTCTTCTTGAACATATCTCCCCAGGCAAGGAAAACAACAGCAAAAATGAGTAAGTGGGACTATATTAAGCTGAAAAGCTTCTGTACAGCAAAAGACACCATCAATAGAACAATAAGGATCCCTACAGTATGGGAGAATATATTTGAAAATGACATATCCGATAAAGGCTTGACGTCCAGAATATATAAAGAGCTCACATGCCTCAACAAACAAAAAACAAATAACCCAATTAAAAAATAGGCAGAGGAACTGAACAGACAGTTCTCCAAAAAAGAAATACAGATGGCCAACAGACACATGAAAAGATGCTCCACATTGCTAATTATCAGAGAAATGCAATTTAAAACTACAATGAGGTATCACCTCACACCAGTAAGGATGGCTGCCATCCAAAAGACAAACAACAACAAATGTTGGCGAGGCTGTGGAGAAAGGGGAACCCTCCTACACTGCTGGTGGGAATGTAAGTTAGTTCAACCATTGTGGAAAGCAGTATGGAGGTACATCAAAATGCTCAAAACAGACTTACCATTTGACCCAGGAATTCCACTCCTAGGAATTTACCCTAAGAATGCAGCAATCAAGTATGAGAAAGATCAGTGCACCCCTATGTTTATCGCAGCACTATTTACAATAGCCAAGAATTGGAAGCAACCTAAATGTCCATCGATAGATGAATGGATAAAGAAGATGTGGTACATATACACAATGGAATACTACTCAGCCATAAGAAAAGGGCAAATCCAACCAGTTGCAGCAACATGGATGGAGCTGGAGGGTATTATGCTCAGTGAAACAAGCCAAGCGGAGAAAGAGAAATACCAAATGATTTCACTTATCTGTGGAATATAAGAACAAAGGAAAAACTGAAGGAACAAAACAGCAGCAGAATCACAGACCTCAAGAATGGACTAACAGGTACCAAAGGGAAAGGGACTGGGGAGGATGGGGGGGTAGGGAGGGATAAGGGGAGGAGAAGTAGGGGGGTATTAAGATTAGCATGCATGGGGGGGTAGGAGAAAAGGGTGGGCTGTACATCACAGAGAAGGCAAGTAGTGATTCTACAACATTTTGCTATGCTGATGGACAGTGACTGTAAAGGGGTTTATAGGGGAGACCTGATATAGGGGAGAGCCTAGTAAACATAATATTCGTCATGTAAGTGTAGATTAGTGATACCAAAAACAAAACAAAACAAAACAAACAAACAAAAAAGGACTGTTCCTGTGTGGTAACCTCCAATGAGTTCTACACAAGGGTATAAAGGGCATATACAAGTGTAGGCAAAGGGTCTGTTTGTGTTTATACAGAAATCAAAGCCTAATTGGGCTACCCTGAAAAATGAACTAACATACGATATGAAAGAGAACTTCCAACATCAGCACTCTCTGGAAGACTCATGCGAGAAGATGGTCATCAAGAAATCCCAACAAAGATCAACGCACTGCTACAGCTGTAGATGCACTCATCCCACCAGCTCCTGGACTTGCCATGGGAATGAGGAAGGAGATATCTAAGCTGGCCTGTGCATACAGTGAAACAACAAATTTGACTGGATCTATACTGTTGGAACTCAACCAAGAATTAGGAGAAGTGCAAATTGTAGCGCTCCAAAATCTTACAACTACAGACTATTTACTGTTAAAAGAACATAAGGTATGTGAACATTCCCCAGGAATGGGTTGTTTTAATTTGTCTGATTTCTCTCAGACTGTTCAAGTTCAGTTGGACAATATCCACCATATCATAGATAAGTTTTCACAAATGCCTAAGGTACCTAACTGGTTTTCTTGGTTTCACTGGAGATGGCTGGTAATTACAGATATGCTTTGGTTATGTAACTATACTCCTATTATGTTAATGTGTGTGCGCAATTTAAGTAGTAGCTTAAAACCTATACATGCGGAAGTTACTCTACAAGAAGATATGTCAAGGAAATAATCAAATCTTCCCATGTTTTCTTCCGCCTGCTACTTCTATAGCTTTTCTTCTTCCTTCCTAATTACAACCCTTAAATAGAATTCGTGCCTCATATCAAATTTACAGAGTATCATAATTCTTCCAAGTGGTAAAGATACCTCAAGACAAATGCTGGGCATAGAAGCTACAGGGCATAAATATGCAAAGAAATAAAAAGCTAAACATTTCAAACAATAAGGCTTCCCTCTCACTTAACCAACTTCACATTTCCCTGTATGGCCCCGGAAGATGACTGGTTAGCCAGAGACCGGTAAGATTCCTCAAGGGAGGAACAACCTAAGACAGGCACAGTCGCAGAGGGGCCATCAGGTGAGAAAATGGGGATCAGCAGAGGTGAGGCTTAGAACCTCACCCCCCCGTTCTGAGAGAAATCTTCTGCATACGTGGATGTTTTATTGCCCTTGTCTAGCTTGGATTAACACATAGTCTACAGGCACACACCTGATCATCTACATTTGCTCTCTTACAACACTAAACTATGTTTTCTACCTTTATCTTTTATCTACCTACCACTTCAGCATTTTATTAAAAATAATAGAGAAATGTTGTATCCACATATAAATCAAGTATAAAAACCAAATGAGTATTCATATTTGAACTGACTGTTTATAGTTCATAATGCATGAGCAAAGCCGAAAGTTTCTGTGATGACTGCCCTTGTACTGTTCACTATGTAACTTATTCATTATGTAAGAATTTGTTCTCCATGTAAGAACTTGTTTGTTATGCCTCAGAAGATTGGAGACTGATGAAGATTAGGCTTGGGGTGGATTGATGATTGTGCATTGAGCATTGACTCCCCTATACAGAATTTTATTGTCGTTAACAACCATTTGATCAATAAATATGAGAGATGCCCTCACAAAAAAAAAAAAAAAAAAAAAGGACAGACTTCCAAAGGTAAAATAAATAAGTAACCAGGATGTAATGTATAGCATAAGGAATATAGTCAAGATATTGTAACAGCTTGGTAGGGTGATAGCTGGAACCTAGAATTATGTATATAAATGTTTTATCACTGTGTTGTACACTTGAAACTAATGTAATGTATTACTGTGCGTCAACTACCCTTCAATAAAAAATAATTATCAAAAAAAAAAAAGAAAAAAAATAAACCGATTTAAGAACATATGAATGTGTGAGAGTGTCTGAAATTCCATGAGACATTTTCCTCTCAACTTGTCGCAAGGCTCTTGTAGTGAAACAAAACTCTTCAATAAATATTAAAATAGCTAACATTAGTTAAAATTAGCTTGTGTGATTCCAACCCTCCCCATATGTACTTTTCCACACACAAATACACATATATGTCAATATATGCTTATGAAATTCTATTATTTATTTATCATCTGACAGGAGGTAACACTGTAAAGCTAGGAGGCATCAGAATCATGGCAGCCTGAGTAATTAATTTTTTTCTCTTTCCTTTGATTTACAACTAATTGAATATCTATAACCAAACTTGGATGCTTCAGCATTACACACCTTCATACCCACCCGTGCATCAGAGTACAGGCAGATAGGACATTGGAGGGGACTATAGATTCAAGGGATTTGGGGAGCCTGACATACCCAATTAACTATGCTGGGAAAAAAGGAACTTGGAAGTACAAACTGGGTGGATACCCATGGGAGAAAGAAAATTTGTGATGTCTCAGACTGATACTAGAATCCAGCCTGCCACTGGAGGCAGGCAAGGAGGAATTTGGAGGCAGAGGAGAGGAAGCAATTCGACATGGTGGCAACACTGTAATTTGCTAGATTTTGGCAGATTCAGAGGCCTCCCTGACCCAGTGCAACTGTCCGACAGCTCCTGGGTTTCTGAGGGAGGATCTCCATGACTAGAGGAGGGGAGAGAAAGGGACGGAGACAGATGAGAATGTAATTCCTGCTGTTCCCTTTGGGATTTCAGCAGGATGCCTGATCATGGACCTTGTTTTGAGAAACCCACTTAAGGTTGCCACTACCAGGCCATGGGTGCTGAGCCCACGCCTCCCACACTCTGTCATCAGCTCCTTGTGCACACACCCAAGCGCATCCAAGAGAGGCAGTTCCAGCAGGAGAATCTTTACTGCCACAAAATCCATCTACAGTGCCACCTTCTGGAATACAAAAGTAAGCTCTCTTACTGCCAGACGTAAAATTGTAACACCAAAATAAACACAAATCCTTAACAAGGGGGGTGTCTGTTACTTCAAATGCAAAAGGAGATGTGTATATTCTGGAAATTTGGAATCACAAAAAGAAAATGATTATCCTTCAGCAACTGATCTTAAAGGTACAGGATATTGTTATCTAACAATGAGTTTAAAATAGCTGTTAATGAAGAAATAAAATGGATACAAGAAAACACAGAGAGGCAATTCAATGGACACAGGAACAAATTTGATGAACATCAAGTTTTTCACCAAAGAGAATGGAGTTATAAAAAGGACACAAATAGAAATTCTGAACATAGAGAATATAAACAATAATAAGAAGAATGCAATAAGGAGCATCAGTAAATAAGCAGACCTGAAGAAGTGAGAGTAAGTAACTGGAGGATACAAGTATAGAGATGACTCAGAAAAGAGGGAGAAATAAATTTTGAAAAAGTGAAGAAAACTTACCAGAGTTACTGGATTTGATTAGTAAAATAAACATAATAAAGTTGGTGTACCAGAAGGACATGTGAAGGATTAAAAAGAGAAGAATGTATATTTCAAGAAATATTAGTGAACTTTCCAAGGCTGTAGAAGGAATTGGACTTAGAAATCCATGAAACTAACAGAACATTGCATTGTATGAATGTAAGAAGACCTCCAAGACACACTGAAATCAGATGGTTCCACTTCTGGTTATATGCAAAGGAAATGAAAACAGGATCTCAAAGAGATATATGCACCCCGATATTCACAGAAGCATTATTCACTATAGCCAATATATGGAAACAATCTAAGTGCCAATCAACAGCTGAATGGAAAAAGGTGATGATATATATATATATATATATATATATATATATATATATATATACACTTATTCAGTCAGCAGCCATGAAATAAAGAGTCATCCTGTTAGTTGCAATAATATGACAAGAACTTGAGCACTATCTTACCTCAGATGAGTCAGAGAAAGACAATTACTGTGTGATACTAATTATATGTAGAACCTAAAAATGCAAGACAAAAGGAAAAAAAAACAGAAATATCACGGTTACAGGATATGTGGGTTGGGGGAAGGCACAGACATTAAGAGTACAAACTTGGCAACGAGTAGTAAATCATCTCTAGAGAGCTAATGCACAGTCTATGGCAACAATATTGGGTTATCAAGATAAAATTTGCTAAGAGACTATAACATGACTACTTCATCCACTAAAACAAAGGAAATTATTTAATATGATAGAGGTGCTTATTATTACTTCAGTGACCATATTACAATATATGAATGCATAAAATTATTATATTGTATACCTTAATTTAGACAATGTTATATGTCAAGATTTTTCAATAAAAATATAAAGATTTTATTTTATTTTAAAAATGTAAAGCTTGAACTCCTTTCCTCCTAGGAATTCGGTTAGCTGATTCCCATACTAGCACCTGTTTCTTTAATATTGAGTAATATACCCTTGAGATATACAACACACTGTTTTCTCTAAAGATTCAATTCAATAGTACAGATATCAAGGGATTTAGAGATTTAAGGTTGTGTGTGTACATATATGGGAGAATCACAACATTTTTGACCAAAACCCTGAGTACCTGGACCAGGTTGGACTCAGCTCCCTGTTTTGCTCTCCAGAAACTGAGGTATTAAAAGACAAACAAACTGGGGACTGTCACAGGATTGTAAGTGTTGTCAGCACTAAGATAAACTGGAGAGAGACTCTGTATAGGAATTGATTATGATATTCTCAGAGACACAGATTTGATTCCATCCACTCAGTAAAAGGCATAAGTGTGAAAAAAGACTGGCTTTTATTGAAAATGTTTATTTCCCCAATCCTCAGATTACAATTCAGTGCCACCTGCCATCATGAAATCTATGTTGCTTACTTACCAGAGAGGAACCTTTGGTTCTGCTGTAGTGGAGCCGGGCTATGACTCACCCTCAGGACCAGAAGTGGAGTAGCTAGAGGACAGTTCTCAGTCCTGGTCAGACACTCCTGCTTCCTACCTGCCCTCCCAGTGACCTCACGTATGAGCCCAATGCACTGGCTTCATTTAGGGAGATCTATTTGTGACTGTGTTCCTTCCATTTTAGATAGCAAAGTCTACTTGGAGGATCCCTGAGTCATACTAAGAGAAGTCCACCATGGGATGTAAACTTCAGACCCATCTAGAGAGGAAACACACTTATCTTTGGGCTCTGGGAGTGAGAATAGACAGCAAAGGATATGTATTTTGTACTTTATAAGTGGTGATATACATGCTTCAATGTTCCTATTTCAATATACATTCCCCACTGACAAGCCGATTTCCCTTGTATAAACTGAGTTTGATGAACCGAAATCCTTTTAAATTTCTTTTAGAAACAGTCTAATACATAATATATTATGTGGTATAAGCTTGGCTCTTTAACTGAGAGTTTGGCAAATGTATTGAAGATGGACCTGAACTTCACATGCAACAATAAAACCAGTTTTAGTATTAACATTACAAGTACCACATAGAAATTGGAGGGATAAAGTAAGATAGATGTCTCGTAGGAAAAATATTCTAAGAATAGAGCACAAGGAATCTCAGAGCTATATTTCTTATTCTCAATATATGAGAATCTATGATTTTTGTAATTTCTCTACCTTCTTCTGTTGTATGGACACATAGAGTGAACAGCTGACTGCTCCAAAGCACTAAGAAGGAATGGGGAATGATTCTTTTTCAAAATCTCTGATAATGTGTGTACACTAGTCAAATATGCATCAAAAATACTTTCCAATGTTGATCTTATGTTCAGGGTAATCCATTATGTTTCAGTAAATCTGTCTCTCTCTCTCTAGATTACATATGAGTTATTACATATTTTTCTTAATGATTATTTTCAAAAGAAATGGAAAAATATAACATATACAAACATCAAAGATAAATTTACTCATAAACAGAAAGAAACTTGACTACAATTATGTTATGTACGGAAATAGATTCTAGTATTGTACGCTCTTAGTACCCACGTGTCTATAGTGCCCATTGAAATGCTTTTGGTTCTCCTGCAATTAATTATGCTTATTTATACCAGTATTGCTAAACAGGAAACTGAGGATTAGCTAATGAGTTTTGATTAATTTAAATGATTTCTTTCTTTTCTGCCATGGGCCGAATTTAAATGATAATTTTAGGACTTTTCTTACATTGCTTATGGAAAACCGTATCAAACCTGGACAAACAATTTGGTACAATCAGCATTAATTGCCCTGTGTCAAGGATGTCATCTATTGTTTCTCAGTAGAGCTCCTGATCCAACATTTGGTGTAGTTTTTATTTTGTCTGACATTAATACTGTCTAAACAGTTTTGGTGTATGTGTTTGGTTTGTTAGTATGGTTTGGCCAATCTAAAAATTTTTGTGCATACCTGTGTATGGTTTGCTTTGCATATATTCCAGTATTCAAAATACATGTTTAACTTATATACATACATATTTTATAGCATAATTTTCATATTAATCACCATGAAATGTAATCCAATGTAGTATATTTTAAATACTTGAACTTTATTGTCCAATCTACAATACCTGTTATGTTTGCTGCCTTGTACTCTATTTTCTTGGGATTTCTTTTGTTTCATTTATTTTATTAAGGGAAAATGTTTTTTAGAGATTTAGGTTCTTTGTTGATTTATGATATGCACATTGTGGTTCTATTTCATTTGGTATCCCCTTTATGTTTCCCAAAAGATAATAATTAGACTACAGTATAATAACTCTTAAAGGCTATTGTGAAATTTGATTCATTTGTACATTAATCTGCTTAATCACTCAAAAACATCTATTAACATCTGTAATGTTCATGAGGTCTTTGTAGACATGCAACTGCAAATATAAAAACAAAATATCCAAATATAAGGGTGTGGTAAAATTGTGGTAGATACAATAATATTAACAGGATTTTATACTACCATGGTGTTAAAGTTTAAAAAAAGAGACTCATCCATCAACAAATGTATTCCTTTCTTAAAAGCCTGCCACTTTCCCAATGACATCATATTAAGATTTGAAGGGTGGATCTCTATGCTCTCAGAGGGAGTTGAGTCTTCCAGAAGAAGGTGATGATTGAAGCTGGATTTGGCAGTGGGGAGACACAAAATAGAACAGTGATTGCTGGATAACAAGGCAAAAAAAATACCAGTGTGGTGTGAGTGGGACTCAGCAAACCACAACAGAAGAGAACCCTGATCTGGCAGAATCCCAATCATGCCACATGTCTGAAAGCATTTGTCTGTTACTCTTTTAAGAGTTTCTGTATTTCCTTCAAAATTTTGCTTAGTTGCCATTTCTATCTGTTCCTCTAAGAGACTTAATAGTTTCTGATGATGCCAGAGGGGTCTTTGAAGAGTGCTTTTATTAACTAGTTTGCCTTGTGTTGCTTTACTATTTCAAGTGTCTGATCTCTTATTCTTCATTACAAGTAAAGATACAACAGGGCTGAAGGTAGAAAAATGGAATAAGGAGCAACATGATCTCTGATTCATCCAGTTTCCTAAACATTAACTACCCTCTTATGATGACTGGAAGTTTGCTCTGGGAAGACACATTCATATGTAGTATAGATGCAAACGTGTCAAGCATGATGATGAACAACAATGAGGAATCATAAAAAATAAGAAACTTGAAAGCAATATTCACATTTAAGTGTGAGAGGCACAGAGCCCTACTACTCAACTCCAAGAACACTGGCACCCATCACATATTCCTCCCGGATGTAGATTGGTGGATTCTTTCTGGAAAGATTAGCATCCCAGTAAGGATGCAAACAATGAAGGCAGTAGGTCCCTACACATCACTCAGAGTGAATGCTACCGATTGGTGAGACTCACTCACCGCTGGAATTTCAAATCAGCTTTTAAAGACTTTCTCTTAAGAAAGAAATAAAAGTCAAAGGTAGCAAAACGTTTGAGAAATAGATTAAAATTAAGGAAAATGAGAAAGGAAGCTATAAAAATAAATAACTGAAGTTGACATGTTATGCAAACAATACATGAAGCAGAATAGTTTACATAAATATATATTATTTTGAATTTACCCTTCCTTCATTGTGGTAAGTATAACAGAATAACATTACTTGGGTTAGGATGAATGTATCTATACATTCTATATTCACACATGTCTTCTCTAAGTACTATAATTTTGAGCCAAAACACTTTTTAATACTATGTATCTTTATATTAAGCCTTTAATATTTCTAGTACTGGAAGGAAGCAAATAATAAATAGCACACATTTGGTAGAAACAAAACATGAAAATCTGTTTCAGTTTTCACATTCAAAAATGAATAAATAATTGAACCATCAAAACTGTTTGGACAGTCATTTGATTTTAGTAACTTAATTTGAAAACATTTATCTCAAATTCATTTCTTTAAAGTCCACTTTATTATACTCGCATTGTATAATCTGAGTATCCACATGGCTCCAAGAAGAAAAGGTACATCCAAATAGGGGAAAGTTACTCAAACCAGAATCAATTAGATTTAAGGAATACTGAGATTCCCAAAATATACTTCTCTTTCTTATAGAGTTACTTGGCTTCCTATATCTTATTCATAATTCTGAATATCGGTTTCTTCACTAAAAACTGGCTGCACTAACTTACCACATACATTTTAATTAAAATTAAATAATATTCATGATTATTTAAAAATTCTCATGTGTTTAACAGAAATAGGTTTCTTTTTTTTTCTATAATCTAATCTGTTATATAAATTTCCCCACAAATAAAATCTCTAGTCTCATTTTACGCAGTAACTCTACAAGTAATTAGAAAAAGAGAGGCCACTCAGGGATATCAGATTGTTAACTCTTGTCCATGTTCCATGACTCATGTAGGAAGATAAAGACCAAAGTTCTTATAACTCTAATCCTTTATTCATCAAGTGTGAGAGGATGGAAATAATGTGATATGCTTTATGAAGTTTTTCTAATGATTAACTGAGACAAAACATAGAAAGTACTTCCACAGGTCATGTTTCACTAGAAATGTGCAATAACTGTTGGTGGCAGGCTGAGAAAAAAGATGAAGAACATCCTACGTTAGAACATGAACCTTGCTGACTCCTTTTCAACTTTTACAATAGGGTAATTTCAGAGAGATTATTATAAAAAATAAACATTAGTGTTTTTTCTTAGTGAAAGATGTTCCAGGATCCCAGACATTCCAACGGATCTAACGTCCAGGTCTCCGAGTTCCTCCTGATGGGGTTCCCAGGCATTCATGAGTGGCAGCACTGGCTCTCCCTGCCCCTGGCTCTGCTCTACCTCTTAGCTCTTGCTGCCAACATCCTAATCCTGCTCACCATCAAACAAGAGGCAGCACTGCACCAGCCTATGTACTATTTCCTGGGGGTCTTGGCTGTGGTAGACATGGGCCTGGCCACCAACATCACACCCAAGATTCTGGCCATCCTCTGGTTCAATGCTAAAGTCATCAGCCTCCCAGAGTGCTTTGCTCAGATGTATGTCATACATTGCTTTATGTGCATGGAGTCAGGTATCTTCATCTGCATGGCTATAGACAGATATGTAGCCATTTGTCAACCACTACGCTATCCATCAGTAATTACTGAATCTTTTGTGGTCAAAGCAACTGTGTTCATGGCACTCAGAAATACCCTCACTACCATCCCAGTACCCGTGTTGGCTGCTCAGAGACACTACTGCTCACAGAACCAAATTGAGCACTGTCTGTGCTCTACTTTTGCAGTCACTAGCCTATCCTGTGATGACAGGACAATCAACAAACTCTACCAGGTAATTCTGGTCTGGACCCTCCTGGGAAGTGACCTGGGTGGGATTATTTTATCCTATGTTTCGATACTCCAATCTGTGCTGAAGCTGAACTCAGCAGAAGCTGCATCCAAGGCCCTAAGTACCTGCACTTCCCACCTCATCCTAATCCTATTGTTCTACACAGTCGTCGTTGTTATTTCCATCACCCATTTTGTACCAAAAACTGTTCTTCTTATCACAGTTCTACTCAATGTATTAGAAAACATCATCCCTCCTGCCCTCAACCCCATGGTGTATGCACTCAAAAACAAGGAGCTCAGACAGAGCTTACATAAGGCTCTCAAGCTAAACAGCAAAGGCAACTAACACGGACAAAGGGCTCACTTTTGTAACTTTCAACATATTTATTCATCATATTTCCAATCATGACTACTGTCAGAAGAACTAAAGAAAATGGACACTGTGGCAGCTTTTCAGTTAGTATATAAAGAATCTGTTATGAAAACAAAAATTCAAGAAAAAGTGGTGAAATTAATAGTTGTTATCTTGCTTGTCAAGAAAGATCCTCATAAAAAAACAATACACAATGGTGTGTGTTGTCTCAAGAAATCCAAAGACAGGACAAATGTGGAAAACACTCTGACAGTTACACAAAAAGCTGAGCACAGTAACCATATAACCCAGCAATTCAAATGCCTAATCACAGCCCCCGATAATTAAAAATAGATGTTACAACAAAACCTTGTATATGAATGTTTGTAGTAGCATTCTTAGTCAAAAAAATGGGAAAAAAACCCTCAAATGTCCATCAGCTGCTGACTATGTAAACAGATTGAGGCATATGCACAAAAGGGATTATTATGCATCCATTAAAGGGATTAGATACTGATCTATGCTGTGACATGGATAATCTTGCAAAAAAAAATCTACTGAGTGTAAAAAGCCAGAATAAAAGCTTACCTGTTCTCTGATTTCACTCAAATGTAATGTCCAGAATAAGTAAGTCTACTGGATCAGAAAGCAAATTAGTTGTTGTCAGGAGCTAGAAAGGACAGGTGTTTTTGGAGTAACTAATTAATGTTTATGGAGTTTCTTTGAGAAACGGAGATTTCTGGAATTACATAATGCTGTTGGTTGCACAGCATTTAAATGTACTACAAGCCACTCAACTGTATGTTTTTAAATGACTTAAATGGGTAATTATTTGGTATGAATTTCATGTTAATAAAAACAGTATAAAATAAAAAAGTGCATGAAATATTCTCTACATATGTATTCGTTGCATCATATCCTGTAATATAAAAACACATATATATTAAAAAACAGGACAATTCCTAAAAAAGATGTGTAATTGCATATTGTATACTTTGAATCATAATATTAAGGATAGTAAACTACATAATAATTCTTTTTGTGAATATTATATAATATCACCTGAAAACGGAAAAATTCACATTCTAATGTATTTTTCTAACTTTGTTTCCAAAGGGTCCTGCGAATGTTTATTAAGAAATGTATCAGAAGTAACATTTAATAATGGAAATTTAGAGTTCTCTTTTACTTCCAAACTCATTTTTAATGTTTTAGTAATTAAAAACATACAGGCATGACTCTTAATATTTAATTAAAGTAATTTATTGTTAGAATCAGTTGTGCTTTCTTATTATTGCAATCACTACCATCATCATATTATGTCAAAATTTGGGTATCTGAATATTCTGAATGTATGCACAATAAGACCACACTTTTCATGAATTTTCATAATTTCAAAATATTTAAAATCAATCTTACTTAGAAGAAAAAATAAATAAACCAATTGAAGAACATATGAATGTGTGAGAGTGACTGAATCTCCACGAGACATTGTGAGCGCTTTCCACTTGTGTCTCAAGAGAAACAAAACTCTTCAATAAATATTAAAATAGCTAACATTAGTTAAAATTAGCTTGTGTCATTCCAACCCTCCCCATATGCACTTTTCCACACACAAATACACACATATATAGTTATATGCTCCCGAAATTCTATTATTTATCATCTTACAGGGGGTAACACTGTAAAGCTAGGTGGCATCGGAATCAAGGCAGCCTGAGTAATTGCTTTTTTCTCTTTCCTTTCATATACAACTAATTGAATATCTATAACCAAAACTTGGATGCTTCAGCATTATACACCTTCACACCTGGGAGGTTTCTACCCACCCATGTATCAGAGTACAGGCAGATAGGACATTGGCGGGGGCTATAGATTCAAGGGATTCAGGGAGCCTGACATACCCACTCACCATGCTGGGAAAAAAGGAACTTGGAAGTACAAACTGGGTGGATACCCAGGGGAGAAAGAAAAACTGTGGTGATTCAGACTAATAGTAGAATCCAGCCTGCCACTGGAGGTGGACAAAGAGGAATTTGGAGGCAGAGGAGAGGAAGCAATTCGCCAAGGTGAGCTTCATCCCCAGGGCAACACTGTAAGTTGCTAGATTTTGGCAGATTCAGAGGCCTCCCCGACGCTCCCGACGCAATGTAACTGCCCAACAGCTCCTGGGTTTCTGAGAGAGGATCTCCATGACTAGAGCAGGGGAGAGAAAGGGAAGGAGGCAGAAGAGAACGTCATTCCTGCTGTTCCCTTTGGGATTTCAGCAGGATGCCTGATCATGGACCTTGTTTCGAGAAACCCACTTAAGGTTGCCTCTACCAGGCCATGGGTGCTGAGCCCACGCCTCCCCCACTCTGTTGTCAGCTCCTTGTGCACACACCCGACTGCATCCAAGAGAGGCAGTTCCAGCAGGAGAATCTTTACTGCCACAAAATCCATCTACAGTGCCACCTTCTGGAATACAAAAGAAAGCTCTCTTACTGCCAGATTTAAAATTGTAACACCAAAGTAAACATAAATCCTTAACTAAGAAGGGTGTTTGCTACTTCAAATGCAAAAGGAGATGTGTATATCCTGGAAATTTGGTATCACAAAAAGAAAATGATTTTCCTCCAGCAAGTGATCTCAAAGGTACAGGATATTGTCATCTAACAATGAGTTTAAAATAGCTGTTAATGAAGAAATAAAAGAGGTACAAGAAAACTTAGAGAGGCAATTCACTGGACACGGGAACAAATTTAATGAACATCAGGTTTTTCACCAAAGAGAATGGAGTTATAAAAAGGACACAAATAGAAATTCTGAACATAGAGAATATAAACGATAATAATAAGAAGGCAATAAAGAGCATCAGTAAAGAAGCAGACCTGAGGAAGTGAGAGTAAGTAACAGGAGGATACAAGTATAGAGATGACTCAGAAAAGAGGGAGAAATAAATTTTGAAAAAGTGAAGAAAACCTACCAGAGTTACTGGATTTGATTAGTAAAATAAATATAATAAAGTTGGTGTACGAGAAGGACATGTGAAGCATAAAACGAGAAGAATGTTTATTTAAAGAAATATTAGTGAACTTTCCAAAGCTGTGGAAGGAACTGGACTTAGAAATCCATGAAACTAACAGAACATTGCATTGTATGAATGTAAGAAAACCTCCAAGACACATTGTAATCAGACGGTTTCACTTCTGGTTATATGCAAAGGAAATGAAAACAGGATCTAAAAGAGATACAAACACCCCGATATTTACTGCAGCATTATTCACTATAGCCAATATATGGAAACAATCTAAGTGCCAATCAACAGATGAATGGAAAAAGGTATATATTTATATATATATATATATATGATATATACTTTTTCTGCCAGCAGCCATGAAGTAGAGTCATCCTTTTAGTTGCAATAATATGACAAGAACCTGAGCACTATCTTACCTTAGATGAGTCAGAGAGAGAAAGACAATTTGTGATACTAATTATATGTGGAAACTAACAATGCCAGACTCAAGGAAAAAAAACAGAAATATCACGGTTACAGGATATGTGGGTTGGGGGAAGGCACAGACATTAAGAGTACAAACTTGGCAACAAGTAGTAAATGATCTCTAGAGAGCTAATGCACAGTCTATGTATAGTCAACAATATTGGGTTATCAAGATGAAATTTGCTAAGAGAATATATCATGGCTAGTTCATCCACTAAAACAAAGGAAATTATTTAATATGATAGAGGTGCTTATTATTACTTCAGTCACCACATTTCAATATACAAATGCATAAAATTATTATATTGTATACCTTAATTTAGACAATGTTATATGTCAAGATTTTTCAATAAAAATACAAAAATTTTATTTTATTTAAAAAAATGTAAAGCTTGCACTCCTTTCCTCCTAGGAATTCGGTTAGCTGATTCCCATACTAGCACCTGTTTCTTTAATATTGAGTAATATACCCTTGAGATATACAACACACTGTTTTCTCTAAAGATTCAATTCAATAGTACAGATATCAAGGGATTTAGAGATTTAAGGTTGTGTGTGTACATATATGGGAGAATCACAACATTTTTGACCAAAACCCTGAGTACCTGGACCAGGTTGGACTCAGCTCCCTGTTTTGCTCTCCAGAAACTGAGGTATTAAAAGACAAACAAACTGGGGACTGTCACAGGATTGTAAGTGTTGTCAGCACTAAGATAAACTGGAGAGAGACTCTGTATAGGAATTGATTATGATATTCTCAGAGACACAGATTTGATTCCATCCACTCAGTAAAAGGCATAAGTGTGAAAAAAGACTGGCTTTTATTGAAAATGTTTATTTCCCCAATCCTCAGATTACAATTCAGTGCCACCTGCCATCATGAAATCTATGTTGCTTACTTACCAGAGAGGAACCTTTGGTTCTGCTGTAGTGGAGCCGGGCTATGACTCACCCTCAGGACCAGAAGTGGAGTAGCTAGAGGACAGTTCTCAGTCCTGGTCAGACACTCCTGCTTCCTACCTGCCCTCCCAGTGACCTCACGTATGAGCCCAATGCACTGGCTTCATTTAGGGAGATCTTTTGTGACTGTGTTCCTTCCATTTTAGATGTAAAGCCTACTTGGGGAACCCTGAGTCTTACTAAGAGAAGATCATAGGTCATAAAATTGAGGACCATCCAGTGAGGAAACCACTTATCTGTGGGCTCTGGGAATGCGAATAGAGAGCAGAGGATATAAAATTTATACTCTATAAGGGGATATACACATGCATTAATGTTAGTACTTCGATATACACGCCCACCACAGCATTATACAAGTCTATTTTCCTTTCATAAATTAAGTTTTAATGAACCAAAATCATTTTAAGTTTGTTTTGGAAACAGTCTAATATTATATGTTGTTAATATTATATTATGTGGTATAAGTTTGGCTCTTTGACTGAGAGTTTGGCAAATGTATTGAAGATGGACCTAAACTTTACATGCAACAGTAAAACCAGTTTTAGTATTAATTAACATTAGAAGTGCCACATAGAAACTCAAGGGATAAAGTAAGATAGATATCTCATAGGAAAATACTCATAAGAATAGAACATAAGTAATCTCAGAGATATATTTCCTATTCTCAATATATGAGAATCTATGATTTCTGTAATTTTTCTACCTTCTTCTGTTCCATGGACACATAAAGCAATTGACTGTTCCACAACAATGAGAAGGAATGGGAAATGATTCCTTTTTCAGCATTTTTGATAATTTGTGTACACTAAATATAAATCAGTAAAACTTTATAATTTCTGTCTTATTTTTAGGATAATCAATTATGTTTCAGTATATATACATGGTTACATATGAGTTATTACCCGTTTATTTCTAAATGATAATGTCACATGATGTGAAGAATTTAACACATATGAACATTAAATATAAATTTACAAGTCAAAAGAAACTTGATTATGATTTTGCTATGTAAGGAAACAGATTCTATCATTGCCTTCTTCTAGTATTCTCCTGCCTACAATGCCAACTGCAAGACTTTTGTTACTCTTGCAATTATTTACGCTAATTTGCACCAGTATTGCTAAACAGGAAATTGAGGATTAACTGATGAGTTTTGATTGATTAATATGATTTCCCCATTTAAAATTTTCTACCACAGACTAAGTGAAAAAGGTAATTGTAGAACTTTCTCTTATATTGCTTATGGAAAACCATATCCAATGTGGACATGAAAAATTTGGCACAATCAGCATTAATTCACTTTGTCAAGAATGTCGTGTATTGTTCCTAGGTAGTGATCCAGATCCAGCATTTGCTGGTTTAGTTTTTATTTTGTCTGACATTAATACTGTCTAACTACTTTTGGTGTATATGTTTAGTGTGTTAGTATGGTTTTGACTAACCAAAAAATCTTTGTGCATACTTTGTGTATGGTTTGCTTTGCATATATTTTAATATTCTAAGTACATATTTAATTTATACATACATATATATATTTACAGCATAATTTTTATACAAATCACCATAAAACATGATCCTATGTAGTATATTTTAATTACTTGAACTTGATTGCCCAATCTACAATACTTGCTTTGCCTGCTGCCCTCTTTTCTGTTTTCTTGGGGTTTCTTTTCTTTCATTTCTTTTATTAGGGGAAAATATTTTTTATTACTTGAATTTGATTGCCCAATTTATAATACTTGTTTTGCCTGCTGCACTCTTTTCTGTTTTCTTGGGGTTTCTTTTGTTTCATTTCTTTTATTAGGGGAAGATATTTTTTAGAGATTTTGGCTCTTTGTTAATTTATGATATGCACATTGTGGGTCTATTTCATCTAATAATCCCTTTATGTTTTCCAAAAAATAATAATTAGACTATAGTGTAATAATTCTTGAAGTCAATTATGAAATTTGATTCATTTATACATTAATCTGCATATTCACTTCAAAACATCTATTGACATCTGATATGTGCACGAGTTCTTCGTAAACATGCAACTACAAATATAAACACAGAATGTCCAAATACAAGTGTATGGTTAAATTGTGGTTGATACAAGAGTATTAACAGGATTTTATACTACCATGGCATTAAAATTTTTAAAAAGAGACTCATCCATCAACAAATGTATTCCTTACCTAAAAGACTGCCACTTTCCCAATGACATCATATTAAGATTTGAAGGGTGGCTCTCTATCCTCTCAGAGGGAGTTGAGTCTTCCAGAAGAAGGTGATGATTGAAGCTGGATTTGGCAGTGGGAGGGCACAAAATAGATCAGCGATTGCTGAATCACTAGGCAAAAAATACCAGTGTGGTGTGAGTAGCACAAAGCAAACCACAACAAAAGAGAACGCTGATCTGGCATAATGCCAATCATGCCACATGTCTGAAAGCATTTGTCTCTTCCTCTTTTAAGAGTTTCTGGATTTCCTTCAAAATTTTGCTTAGTTGCCATTTCTATCTGTTCCTCTAAGAGACTTAATAGTTTCTGATGACGCCAGAGGGGTCTTTGAAGAGTGCTCTTATTAACTAGTTTGCCTTGTGTTGCTTTACTGTTTCAAGTGTCTATTTCATTCTTCATTGCAAGTAAAGATACAACAGGATGGAGGTAGAAAAACTGAATAAGGAGCAACATGGTCTGTGATTCATCCAGTTTCCGAAAAAACATTAACTACCCTCTTATGATGACTGGAAGTTTGTTCTGGGAAGACACATTCACATGTAGTATAAATGCAAATGCATCAGGTATGATGAAGACCAAGGATGAGGAATTACAAAAAATGAGAAACTTGAAAGCAATATTCACATTTAAGTGTGAGAGGCACAGAGCCCTACTACTCAACTCCAAGAACACTGGTACCCATCACATCTTCCTCCAGGATGTAGACTGATGGATTCTTTCTGGAAAAATTGGCGACCGTGAGAAAAACCTATGAACACTGATAAGTAAGGATGCAAACAATGAAGGCAATAGGCCCCTACACATCACTCAGAGTGAATGCTACTGATTGGTGGAACCCACCGCTGGAATTTCAAACCAGCTTTTAAAGACTTTTTCTTAAGTAAGAAATAATAGTCAAAGGCAGCAAGACATTTGAGAAATAGATTCAAATTAAAGAAAATGAGAAGAAATGTTATAAAAATAAATGAGTGAAATTTATATGTTATAACATAGTGTATATAAAGTGGAATATATATATTTATACATATCTTCTTTAATTTACCTTCCTCCATTATGTCACAAGGAAATGGAATAATGTATCAGGTTTTATGATCATATCTATGAAGACTTAAGTCTACGCTGCTCCTCTATAGATACAATAATTTTGAACCACAATATTTTTCAAATAATCTGTCTGTATGTTAAGTCCTTCCTGTTTCAAGTATTGAAGGAAATATAATAAATAGCATATGTCTGGTAGAAATAGATCATGAAAGCAAGTTTCAGTTTTTATATTAAAGATCACTAAATGATTAAAATAAGGAATTTACTTGAATATAGAATAGTGTAATTTCAAAAGAATAATCTCAAATTATTGTTTTTTTTTACTGTCTGCTTTATTTAGTATAGTGTTAGCATTTGCATGGTTCTAAAGAAAAGAAGTATATCCACGTAGAGGAAATTATTCAAAACCATAGTCAATTGGGTTTAAAGAATACTGAGATTCCTAAAACATATTTCTCTCTCATATAGTTACTTGGCTTTGGACACCTTATTGCCAATTTTAGACATCAATTACCTCACAAAAAATTGTCTACAGTAGCTTGCCTCATACATTTTAATTAAAATTAAACATGAACACTTCAAAAATTCTCTTGAACTTGAATAAAAAGTTGTTTTTAATTTCCTATAATATAATCTGTTATCTGAGTGTCTCCACACAGAAAGACCTGCTTTCATTTTATATATTAAGGCTTTCCAGAAACTGAGCCTTTAGCAAAACCAAACTTAAGAGGCCAGACTTGATAACAGATTTCTTTTCTTTTGTCAGTGGACATGACTTACAAAATGTAAGATAATGACTAGGATTCTAAAATTTTAGTTTTATATTCCTCAATTATAAGACAGTAAAAATAATGTGACCTTCCTAATGGTGTTTCTGTGATGATTAACTGAAGTAACACATGAAATATGCTAGCACAGTTTCCATTTAGTTAAGAATGTCCAACAATGATAGTGGATAAATGAGAATATGAAGATGAAGAAACTCCAATTTCAAAATGTGAACTTGGACGATTTCTCTAATAAACTAAAGGAGATAATTAAGAACAGTAAACTTGAGTATTTTTCCTCTTAGAGGAAGATGTTCCGGGATCTCAGATATTCCAACAGATCGAAAGTCCAGGTCTCCGAGTTCCTCCTGCTGGGGTTCCAGGCATTCACGAGTGGCAGCACTGGCTCTCCCTGCCCCTGGCTCTGCTCTACCTCCTAGCTCTTGTTGCCAACATCATTATACTGATGACCATCAATCAAGAAGCAGCACTGCACCAGCCTATGTACTATTCCCTGGGGGTCCTGGCTGTGGTAGACATGGGCCTGGCCACCACCATTATGCCCAAGATTCTGGCCATCTTATGGTTCAATGCTAAGGCCATCTCTCTCCCAGAGTGCTTTGCTCAGATGTATGTCATACACTTTTTTGTGTGCATGGAGTCAAGTATCTTTGTCTGCATGGCTATAGATAGATATGCAGCCATTTGTCGACCACTACGCTATCCATCAATAATTACTGAATCTTTTGTGGTCAAAGCAACTGTGTTCATGGCACTCAGAAATACCCTCACTACCATCGCAGTGCCCGTGTTGGCTGCTCAGAGACACTACTGCTCACAGAACCAAATTGAACCCTGTCTGTGCTCTAATCTTGGAGTCACCAGCCTATCCTGTGATGACAGGACAATCAATAGCCTCTACCAGCTAATTCTGGCCTGGACCCTCTTGGAAAGTGCCCTGGGTGTAATTATTTTATCCTATGCTTTGATAATTCAATCTGTTCTGAAGCTGAACTCAGCAGAAGCTGCATCCAAGGCCCTAAGTACCTGCACTTCCCACCTCATCCTAATCCTATTCTTTTACACAACTATTGTCGTTATTTTGATCACCAGTCGTTCAGCAAAGACAGTTTCCCTCATCCCAGTTTTGTTCAATGTACTGCACAATGTCATTCCTCCTGCCCTTAACCCCATGGTGTAAGCTCTCAAGGACAAGGAGCTCAGGCAGGGCTATAAAGGTTCTTAAACTCAACACAAAGGGCAACTAACTTGGACAAAGTTTTCACCTTTATAATTCCCCTGTATATTTCTCTATTATATTTTCCAATCATTGTAAATGGCAGAGAACTAAGGAACATTGATGCCATGGCAGCTGTTCTGTTAGTATATCCTTCAAAAAAAAATAAAAACTCGAGAGAAATAAGTGATAAAACTTTTATCTTGCTTGTTGCAATATAATGACTCATAAGAAATACACTGGACAGCTACATGTAAGAGAATGAAATTGGATCATTGTCTAACCTCATACACAAAAGTAAATTCGAAATGAATCAAAGATCTGAATGTAAGCCATGAAACCATAAAACTCTTAGAAAAAAAACATAGGCAAAAATCTCTTGGACATAAACATGAGTGACTTCTTCATGAACATATGAAGTTCCCTTCCAGGCAAGGGAAACAAAAGCAAAAATGAACAAGTGGGACTACATCAAACTGAAAAGCTTCTGTACAGCAAAGGCCACACCAATAAAAAAAAAAACACATCCTAGAGTATGGAAGAATATATTCATAAATGAAAGATCTGATAAAGGGCTGACATCCAAAATATATAAAGAGCTCATATACCTCAACAAACAAAAAGCAAATAATCCAATCAAAAAATGTTCAGAGGAACTGAACAGACAGTTCTCCAAAGAAGAAATACAGATGGCCAACAGGCACATGAAAAGATGCTCCACATCACTAGTCATCAGAGAAATGCAAATTAAAACCACAATGACATATCACCTCATACCATTAAGGATCGCCACCATCCAAAAGACAAACAATAACAAATGTTGGTAAGGTTGTGGAGAAAAAGGAACCCTTCTATACTGCTGGTGGGAATGTAAATTAGTTCAACCACTGTGGAAAGCAGTATGGAGATTCTTCAGAAAACTCAAAATAGAAATATCATTTGACCCAGGAATTCCACTTCTAGGAATTTACCCTAAGAATGCAGGAGCCCAACTTGAAAAAGACATATGCACCCCTATGTTTATCACAGTACTATTTGCAATAGCCAAGAAGTGGAAGCAACCCAAGTGTCCTTCAGTAGATGAATGGATAAAGAAGATGTGGTACATATACACAATGGAATATTATTCAGCCACAAGAAGAACACAAATCCTACCATTTGCAACAACATGGATGGAGCTAGAGGGTATTATGCTCAGTGAAATAAGCCAGGTGGAGAAAGACAAGTACCAAATGATTTCACTCATCTGTGGAGTATAAGAACAAAACAAAAACTGAAGGAGCAAAACAGCAGCAGAATCACAGAACCCAAGAATGGACTAACAGTTACCAAAGGTAAAGAGACCGGGGAGGATGGGTGGGAAGGGAGGGATAAGAGGGGGGAGAAATAAAGAGGGCATTATGATTAACATGCATAATGGGGGGGCATGGGGAGGGCTGTACAGCATGGAGAGGACAGGTAGTGATTCTACAGCATCTTACTATGCTGATGGACAGTGACTGCAATGGGGTATGTGGGGGGAACTTGGTGAAGGGAGGAGTCTAGTAAACATAATGTTCCTCATGTAATTATTGATTAATGATACCAAAATAAAAATAAATAAATAAATAAATAAATAAATAAATAAATAAATAAATAAATAAATAAAAGAAATACATATTTGGTCACTTATATGACCAAGTACATATTTCTCCAGTATATTTTGTCTTCATCCACGTTTCCTGAAAACGCTGCAGAGTTTTAAAGGTGAAATGGGTGTTTGTTCATGTTAATGAGAGACTTTTGGACCCCCACCCAAGGGCAGGGGCTGGAGGTTGGATCAGCCAGTGGCCAATAATTTCATCAATCATGACTATGCAGTGAAGCCCTCAAAACCCTCTGACAAGAGCTTATCACTCTCTGCTCTTTTAGATCCTGCTTCTCAGTCGGGGAGAGCTTCTGTGCTTGGGGAACCAGACACCTCCACGTGCCTATGATCCAGGCCCCAAGCTCCAGGAGGATAGAACCGCCTTTATTTGGGTCTTGCTCCATGTATCTCTTTATCTGGCTGTTAACTTGTAGCCTTTGCTGTATCCTTTATTAAACTGGTAAATATTTAAGTGTTTTCCTGAGTTCTTTGAGCCACTCTAGCAAGCTAACTGAACTCAAGGGGGAGGCCGTTGGAATCTCCAATCTGTAGCTATAATCTCCAGTCAGAAGCACAGGTCAACTGCCTGAGACTTGTGACCAGCATGGGGGTTAGTGGGGGCATGGAGGGCAGTCTTGTAGGATGGAGCCCTTAACCAGGGAATCTGCTGCTGTCTCCAGGCAGACAGTATCAGAATTTATTTGAGTTCTTGGACACCCTACTGGTGTTTGAGTATTTCTTGGTGTTATGTGTGGGAAGACCCCCTTCCACATACTTACACACACTGGAACTGGGTCCAGGAATCCAAACGGAGTTATATTACTATTTACTGCTGTGTAGAACACTATTATTGTTGTTGTATATATATATGTAGGAAAACACGTTATTGTACTTGTCAAGAAAGATCATCAAAAAGAATAACATGGTGCATATTATCTCAAAGAATCAAAGCAATGGACAAGAGGCATGTGCATTACATTTCCTTACCTAGGTGCCCTGGCTAGAACTTTCATACTATACTGAAAGAGGTGATTAAGACATATATCTGCCAATTTCTTCTATCAAACACTATGAAAAAATCTTGGAAATCTGGTATCACAAAAAAGAAAATGACATCCCTCCAGCAAAGTTTTCAATATAGCTGTTATGAAAAAATAAAATGGATACAAGAAAACTCAAAGAAGACATCAAATGTGAAATAAAGAGAAATCAAAGAGATTGAAAAAAATTTTTTAATCCTAAGAGAAATTCTGGTGCTAAAGAATTTAATAAATGAAGTGAATAATGCAATAGAGTATTGGCAACAGGGAAGATAAGATCACATGGAAGAAAGAATAACTGACTTGGAGCACAGAATTATAGAAACAATTTAATTAGAACAGGAGAGAGATTGAAGATCTTGAAAAAGTGAAACAAACCTGCGAGATTCAGAATTAATCAGTAAGACAAATATTAGAATAACTGGTATATCTGGTGAAGAAGAAGGGACTAGGAAAGAAGACTGTTAATTAAAAAAAATAATAGTGGTGAACATACAAAACCTGGTGAAGGAACTGAAAATATAAGAACATGAAACTAATAGAATATCCTGTTAGCTCAATGCAAAAAGACCTTTCAAGACATATGAAACTGTCAAAAAGCAATGTTAAAAGAATATTAAAGACAGCCAGGGAAAATACAAAGGTAAACTATAAAGGAATCCTCATTAGATAATAAGCAGATTTTGCAGCAGAAACATTATAGCCAGCAGAGAGTAAAATGACATATTCAAAGTGCTGAAAGATAAAAATTGTCAGCCAAGATTACTGTATCTGGCAAAGTTATCCTTCAGTATGAGGGAAAATTAACGGCTTTCCCAGAAAAACCAAAACTGAGGGAGTTCACTGCTACTCAATTTCCTTGCAAAAAATGCTGAAAGAGGTTCTTCAAATTGAAATGGAAATGCGCTAATCAGAGACACAAAATATATGAAAATATACAATACACTGGCAAAGGTAAAATATAGAATTAGGAAACTGTAACTTTGTATGAGAATAGTGTGTTAACTACTTAATTATAGTATAGAGGTTAAAGTAAAAGAACAATAAAAATAACTGAAGATACCGTAAATTATTAATGAATTTACAGCAGAAACAAGATAAATTGTGATATTAAAAATATGAAAGGAAAGGAGTAAAAGGGTGGGACCTTTATAGGCAAACAAAGATTAGTTGCTATCAACATAAAACAGAATGTTTTGTCTCTGGGATGTTTTCTGTAAATCTCACAGAAGACAAAGAAAAAATTTTGGTGTATTTATGAAACACTAAAAAAGGTGAGACTGAGCATATCACTATGGAAAACAACTGATTTACAAAGCTAGACAAAAAAAAGATTAAAAAGTGAAGATAAAAAGCAACCAGAAGGCAAGCAATAACACGGCAGTATTAAGTACTTACATATCAATCACTATAAATGTCAGCGGGTTGAATTCTCCAATCAAAGTCACAGAGGGGCTGGATGAATTAAAAAAACAAGACCTCACAATATGCTGCTTAAAGGAGACACATTTTATCTCTGAAGACACATATAGGCTCAAAGTGAAAGGATGAAACAAAATATTTCATGCAAGTGAAAACAAAAACAAAGCAGAAGTAGCCAAATTTAGAGTTCAAGCCAAAAATGCTAACAAGAAACAAAGAAGGCTATTACACATTGGTAAAGGGTCACTTCATTAAGAAGATATAATAATTATGAATATATGCACCCAACATCAAAGTACCTAAATTTCTTAAAGAAATGTTAATAAATCTGGAGGAAAAATAGACAATACAATAATAGTAGGGATCTTTAATACCCTACTGTCAGCAATGGACAGATCATAAGACAGGAAAACAACAGAAACACTGGAATTGAACTGTACTTTAAACCAATTGTACTTTAGACATATATAGAACATTCCATGCAAGAGCAGCATAACGCACATTCTTCTCAAGGGCACATAGGACATTATGTGATAGATCATATAATAGGACACAAAACCAAAATCCTAACAAATTTAAGATCAAAATCATACCAACAATGGTATGAAACAACCAAGAACGAGAAGAAAGCTTGGAAATCAATGAATAAATATGTGGAAGGTAAACAATACACTTCTGAAAATGGGTCAAAGAAGACATTGAATGTGAAATAAAGATATCACAAAACAAAAATGGAAATATAACATGCCAAATCTTATGGAATGAAACAAAAGCAGTTTTGAGAGTAAAGTTTATAGTGAAAATGTGTATATTAATAAATGAGAAAGATCTCAACATAAACTTGCATTCAAACATCTAGAAAAAGAATGAATTGAGTCAAAAGTTAGCAGAAGGAAGGAAATGGTAAAGTTCAGAAGAGAAATAAATGATATAGAGACCAGAAAAACAATACAAAGGATCAACAAAACCAAGAGCTGTTTTTTTTGAAAAGGTAAACAAAACTGCAAACCTTTTACTAGACTAAGAAAAAAGAGATAAGACTTAAATAAATGAAATTAGAAATGAAAAGGAGATGTCACAATTGGTACTACAGAAATATGTAAGATTATAAGAGACTACGATGAAAATTTATGTTAACAAATTAGATAACCTAGAAGATATGGATACATTTCTAGAAACACACAACCTACCAAATCTGAATTGGGGGAAGTAGAAAATCTGAACAGACCAATTACAACTAAAAAGACTGTATCATAATCGAAAACTCCCAACCCAGAAAACCCCAGGACCAAACGGTTTGACTGGAAAATTCTATCAAACATTTAAGGAATTAATGCCAATCTTTCTCAAATTCTTCCATAAAACTGAAGAGAAGGTAATACTTCCAAACTCACTCTATAAGGACAGCATTACTCAGATACCAAAGCCAGATAAGGATAATTCAAGAAAAGAAAACTACAGATCAGTATTCCTGCTTACAGGAGACACAGAATAACACATGCAAAAAATTGTCAACAAAATATTAGCAAACTAGTTTCATAATAAAAGGATTATATGCCATGACCACGTGGGACCTATCCCTGGAATACAAGGATGGTTCAATATGTGAAATCAATAAATGTAATATATCACATTAATAGAGTGAAAGACAAAAATATTATCATCTGAAAAGATGCAGAAAAAAGCATTTGACAAATAAAACATTCTTTCATGATAAAGCCATCAACAGATTATCAGATTAAAGACGGCTAAATAGGAAGGCAAGATTGCTATTCTCAAAAACATATAAAAGAGGAAAATACAGCAAATGCAACTAGACCTGAAAATGACTGAAGACTGAAGAACAAACCCTCTTCACCTAAGGAAGAAGAGAGAACCACACAGAAAATGGTGATGTGGCAAAGCTTAGATTCAGCAGGACCCTAGCACTCCTCCTACACCAGCCTACAAACAGGAGAAAGAAGAATGGAGCAGGGAGAGGATAGGAGCCAAGGAGTGCTGCACATCTGGCCCTGGAGATCTGCTCTTGGAGCACAAGCCCACATTACATTGGGCTCTGATGATTATCAGGGCTGGATACCAAGGGCAGGTGGAAGCAGGAGACTCCAGCTTTTGTGGAGGACAGGCACGCTCCACCAGTCCTGAGACCCAAAGCAGAGGCAGCAGTTTGAAAGATTTTCCAGCAGTAGAAGGGGTACCAGAGGGGATGAGGGATGTATGGAACTCTCTTCTCAGGAGACAGGGCAGGTGGAGGATACCTCCCCTTCCTTGGCCCAAAAGATTGGGAACTCTTGGGAGCTCCAGATGTTCCATCTCCCTTGCTGGCAATGCAGCCCCAAGGCACCTCCCTGCAAGCACTGCTGAGAGACAACCTACTTGGCCCAGTGGCAACATCAGACTTTGCTTCCTGTCAGGCAGAGAGAGACTCTCCCAGCTTGCTTGGCTCCATTTCAGACCAACCAGAGAGGAGCCTGGATGAGCCAGTCCAAAGTAGTTCCTTCCAGTGGGTGTCCAAACCCAGTGCTGTGCATCCAGCTGGGGCACATCGGTCCACCCACTGCATTAACCCTGCAGCCCCCTCATTCCCCCAGGCCAGGCAGAGGTGGCCCCACCCACAGAGAGCTCAACAGAAACTCAAGAGCTGATCACAAAGGCAGCAGCTCAAGCAAACAGCCCACCCAGACTTAGACCACTTACAGAAGCCAGAGTGAAAGGCACCCCACCAGTGGCATGAAAACAACTGGGGTCCCTGAAAAATAGAACCAGGCACTAGAGAGTAAAGAATCTTGAGCTTCTGGGCACCATTGCACACCTTCTTCATAAAGCTATTACTCTTTAGACCAGAAAGCACAGCAGAGATGCCTATTAAAAAGGAAGAAACACAGAATCCCTGACAAAATGAGCAGGCAGCAGAATTTGATCCAATCAAAACTGCAAGACAGAACCCTGGAAAGAGGGCTAAATGAAACAGAGATCACTAATCTTCTGGATAAATATTTCAAAATAAAAGTCATAAACATGCTCATGGACTTACAGAAAAGTGTTCAAGATATTTGGGAGGACTTCAACAAGAAGTCCTGAAAAAGAAAACCTGAAAACCTGAAAAAGAGCTACTCAGAGCTGAAGAATACAGTATCTCAAATGAAACATACAATGGAGGATTTAAAAGTAGGTAAGATCATGTAGAGGAGATGATAAATGAAATCAAAATTAGAGAACAGGAAAACAAAGAAGCTGAAGCACAGATAGAGGAAGAATCTCTAGGAATGAATGAATGATAGAGAGCGATGTAGCCAATCCAAATGAAACAATATTCACATAGTAGGGGTACCAGAAAGATAAGAGAAAGACAAAGCAATAGAAAGTCTCTTTAAGGAAATAATTGCTGAAAACTTCTCCAATCTTGGAAAGGAAATAGACACTCAGGTAATGGGAGCAAAGAGATCCCCTAACAAAAGTAACCCCAGGAAGACAACACCAAGAACAATGATTATATATTAATATAATAATTAAAATGACAAAGATCAAGCATAAGGAAAGAGTGTTGAAAGTAGACAGAGAGAGATAAGGGATTACTTATAAAGGAAATCCCATCAGGGTATCAGCAGACATCTCAACAGAAACTCTTCAAGACAGATGGAAGTGGCAGATTATATTTAATGTGCTGAAGCAGAAGGACCTCCAACTGAGACTCTTCTACCCACAAGATTATCATTTAAATTTAAAGCAGGTATTAATCAATTTCCAGATAAATAGAAGTTGAAGGAATTCATCACCACTAAGCCAGTCTTACACAATATGTTAAAAGGATTGCTACAGATGGAAATGACTCTGAGGCTAAATAGCTTTCACAATGAAAATAAACCAACAGTAAAGATAACAGACCAATTAATAAACAAGCAAGTATGAAATTAAAACAAAAGAAACAAAATAAACTATACACAAAATGAGTCAAAGTGCAGATTATGACATCTAATATGAAAAATATGGAGGAGGAAGAAGGGGAAAATAAGTATCTTTAGATTGTGTTTGAATCAGAGTAATTTAAGATAGAGTATTATATAATAAAAAGCTATCTTTGAACATTTGGTAACCACAAAAACTAAAGGCTACAATAAATACACACACCCAAAAAAAATTTTTTTAAGAGAAATCCAATTACAACACTAAAGAAAAACATCAATAGCAAGAGGAGAATATAAGAGGAAGAAAGGAACAGAGAGGAGATATAAAAATCAGCAGAAAACAATTAATAAAATGGCAATAAGTACATATCTATCAAAATCACCTTAAATGTAAATGTACTGAATGCACCAGTCAAAAGGAACAGAGTGGCAGAATGGGTATGGAAACAAGACCCATCTATGTGCTGCCTGCAGGAGACTCATTCTGACCAAAAGACACACACAGACTGAAAGAGAAGGGATGGGAAAAGTTATTTCATGCAAATAATAGGGAGAAAAACACCCGGATTAGCAGTACTTAAATTAGACAATATTGATTTTCAAACAAAAAAAGTAACAAGAGACAAAGAAGGACATTCCATTAGGATAAAGGGATCAGACCAACAGAGGATATAACCATTATACATTTCTATATACCCAATATAGGAGCACCTAAATATGTAAAACAAATATTACTGAAATTAAAGGAGGAAATAGATGGCAACACACTCATTTTAGGAGATTTTAACACACCACTCATGCTAACAGACAGATCAACCAGACAGAAAATAAATAAAGACAGAGAGGCACTGAACAAGACATTACATCAAATGGACTTAACAGGCATCTACAGAACTTTCCACCCAAAAGCAGCAGGATGCACATTTTTCTCAAGTGTACAAAGAACATTTTTCAGAATAGATCACATACTAGGCCACAAGAAGTGCCTGCCTCAATAAATTAAAAAAGATTGAAATTGTGCCAACCAGCTTCTCAGACCATGATGGTATGAAACTAGAATTACACAAAGAAAACAAAAAGACTTACAAACACATGGAGGCTAAACAATATGCTTCTAACTAATCAGTGGATCAATGAACAAATTAAAACAGAAATCAAGCAATACATGGAGACAAATGAAAACAAAAACACAACAGCCCAATATCTGTGGGGCCTGGCAAAGGCAGTTCTAAGATGAAAGTATATAGCAATACAGGCTTACCACAAGAAACAAGAACAATCCAAAATACACAGTCTAAAACCACAATTAAAGAAACTAGAAAAAGAAGAACAAATGAAACCCCAAGTCTGTAGGAAGGATGTATTAAAGACCACAGCAAAAATAAATGAAATAGAGAAAACTATAACAATAGAATGAAATCAATGAAACCAGGAGCTGGTTCTTTGAGAAAATAAAATAGATAAACCCCTAGCCAGACTTATCAAGGAAAAAAGAGTGTACACTCATAAAAAAATCAGAAATAAAAATGGAATAATCACAATGGGTGCCACAGAAATAAGAACAATTATTAGAGAATTCTATAAAAAAATTATATATCAACAAATTAGACAAGATAGAAGAAATGGACAACTTCGTAGAAAATTACAACATTCCAAGACTGACACAGGGAGAGAAAATCTGAACAGACCAATTACCAGCAATGAAATTGAAGTGATAATCAAAAACTACCTAGGAACAAAATCCCTGGACAAGATGGTTTCAACACTAAATTTTATCAAACATTTAGAGAAGACCTAATGCCTGTCCTCCTTAAAGTATTCCAAAAAGTAAAAGAAAGGAATACTTCCAAACTCATTCTAAGAGGCCAGCATCACTCTAATATCAAAACCAGACAAAGACACCAAAAGAAAAAGAACATTACAGACCAATATCCATGATGAACATAGATGAAAAAATGCTCAACAAAATATTAGCATACTGAAACCAAAAATACATCAAAAAGATTATCCATCACTACCAAGCAGGATTTATTCCAGGGATGCAAGAAGGGTACAACACTTGTAAATCAATCAATATAATACACCACATTAACAAAAAGAAGGGAAAACATAATCATCTCAATAGATGCTGAAAGAGCATCTGACAAAATTCAACATCCATTCATGATTAAAAACTCAACAAAATGAGTATACAGGGTACATACCTCAACATAATAATGGCCATATATGACAAACCCACAGCCAGTAACAAATTTAATAGCAAAAAGCTGAGAGCTTTTCCTCTAAGACCAGGAACAAGACAAGAATGCTTACTTTGACCAGTTTTATTCAACATAGTAATGGAAGTCCTAGCCACGGAAAACAGAGAACACAAATAGATAAAAGGCACATAAATTAGTAAGGAAGAAGGTAAATTCTCACTATTTGTAGATTACATGATATTATACATAGAAAACCATAAAGGATACATCAAAAATGATTAGAACTAATTACTGAATTCAGCAAAGTTGTAGGATACAAAATTAATACACAGGAATCTATTGCATTTCTATATACTAACAACAAAGTAGCAGAAAGAGAAATCAGGAAAATAACTCCATTTACAAGTGTATCGAAAAGAAAAAAATATCTAGGAATAAACCTAACCAAGGAGGTGAAAGACCTATGCCCTGAAAAGTACAAGACATTCTTGAGAGAAATTAAAGAAGACACCAGTAGATGGAAATACATCCCGTGCTCATGGATGGGAAGAATTAATATTGTCAAAATGGCCATCCTGCCTAAAGCAATCTACAGATTCAATGCAATCCCTATCAAAACACCAACATTCTTCAATGAACTAGAACAAATAGTCCTAAAATTCATATGGAACCACAAAAGACTCTGAACAGACAAAGCAATACTGAGAAGGAAGAATAAAGCTGGGGGGATTATGCTCCCCAACTTCAAGCTCTAATACAACACCACAGTAATAAAAAAAATTTGGTACTGGCACAAGAACAGACCCACAGATCAGTTGAACAGACTATAGAGCCCAGATATAAACCTACGCATATATGGTCAGTTAATATATGATAAAGGAGCCTTGAATATACAATGGGGAAAATGACAGTCTCTTCAAGAACTGGTGTAGGCAAAACTGGACAGCTACATGTAAGAGAATGAAATGGATTATTGTTTCACTCCATACACTAAAGTAAACATGAAATGGATCAAAGATCTGAATGTAAGTCATAAAACCATAAAACTCTTATAAGAAAACATAGACAAAAATCTTTTGGATTGTAAATAGGAGCAATTTTTTCTGAACAAGGGTAACTTTTTCCTCCTTGGTCAAAGGAAACAAATTAAAAAATGAACAAGTGAGACTGAGTCAAACTAAAAAGCTTCTGTACAGCAATGGGTACCATCAGTAGAACAAAAAGGCACCCTGTGTTATGGGAGAATATGGTTGTAAATGACTCATCTGATAAGGGTTTGCATCCAAAATATATAAAGAACTCATATGCCTCAACACCCAATTAAACAATAACCAGATCAGAAAGTGGCAAAGGGCCTGAGTAGACATGTCTCCAAAGAAAAAATACAAATGGCCAACAGACACATGAAAAGATGCTCCACATTGCTGATCATCAGGGAAATGTAAATTAAAACCGCAATGATATCACCTCACACCATTTAGAGTGGCCACTATCCAAAAGACAAGAAATAACAAATGCTGGTGAGGGTACAGAGAAATGGGAACCCTCGTACACTGTTGGTGCACTACAGACTGGTGCAACTCCTGTGGAAAGCAGTATGGAGGGTCCTCAAGAAATTAAATATAGAAATACCTTTTGACCCAGTCATTCCATTGCTAGGAATTTAACCAAAGAAAACAAAATCCCTGATTCAAAAAGACATGTGTACCCTTATGTTTATTGCTGCACTGTTTGCAATAGCCAAGATATGAAAGCAACCTAAGTGCCCATCAATAGATGAATGGATAAAGAAGACATGATACATATACACAATGGAATATTATTCAGCCATAAAAAGAAAAGAAATCCTGCCATTTGCAACAACATGAATGAATCTAGTGGGTGTTATGCTCAGTGAAATAAGCCTGGTGGAGAAAAACAAATACTGTATGATTTCACTTATTTGTGGAATATAAAAACAAAGCAAAACAGGAGGAACAAAACAGCATTAGACTCATAGACACTGAGAAGTCACTAGCGATTTTCAAGGGATGGGGAGAGGTGGAGGGAGAATGCTGAAGCATTGTGATGTACATTTGATTTAAAAAACCCTTAACAAATTGGATATACAAGGAACATACCTCAAAATAATAAAGGATATATATGAAAAATCCACACATAGCATTATAATAAATGAAGAAAACTGAAAGCTTTTCCTCTAAGATCAGGAAGAAGAGAAAGATGGCCACTCTCTGAATTCTTATTAAATATGGTACTGGAAGTCCTACCTAGAGGAACTATGCCAGAAAAAGAAACAGAAAGCATTCAAATTGGAAAGCAAGAAGTAAAATAGTCACTATTTGCAGATGATAAGATATTGGACATAGAAAATCCAGAGGCTCAACTCAATAAAACTGTTGGAATTAATCCATAATATCAATAAAGTTACAGGATACAAAATGAACATAAAGAAATAAGTTTTATATCTACATTAAAATAATGGGATGTCTGAAAAATAATTAAAGAAAACTACCCCAATCACAACAGTATCAAAAACAATAAAATCCCCAGGAATAAATTTAAGCAAGGGAGTGAAAGATCTGTGCAATAAAAACGACAAGACTTTTTTGAAAGAAATTGAGTAAGTCAAAAAATGGAAAGACACCCCACGTTCATGGTCAGAGAATTAATACTGTTAAAATGTTCATACAACCTAAAGCCATCTGTATGTAGCTTCAATGCAATCCCCATCCTAATGCCAATGGCACACTTCAGGGAAACAGAAAAACAATTTTAAAATTAGTATGGAATAACAAAAGACCCTGAATAGCCAAAACAATTCTGATGAAAAAGAACATGAAGGATTGACCACAATTTTTATTTTAACCTATACTACAAAGCTATAGAAATAAAAACAGTACTGCCCTGATACTTAAAAAAAAACCCCACATAGACTAATGGAACACATTAGAAAGCCCAAACTTAAACAACTGCATACATTACAACTAATATTCCACAAAAGATTCAAGACCAACCCATGGGGAATAGGATACTCTCTTCAACAAATGATGTTAGGAAACTGGATAAACACAAGCAGGACAACAAAATTTAACCCTTACTTTACACCACTCACAAATTTACTCAAAATGTATCAAAGACTTAAACATAAGACCTGATACCATAAAACTGCCGTAAGAAAATATAGGGAAAAATTCCTCAGCATTGGTCTTGGCAATGGATTTTGGCTATGACACCAAAAGAACAAACAAAGCCCACATCAACAAATGGGACTATAACAAACTTAAAAGCTTCTTCACATACAAAGAAACAATAAACAAAGCGAAAACACAGACTACAGAATGGCAGTAAATTTTTATAAACTACATGCCAAATAAGGAGTTAATCCAAGATATATAAATAATTTATACAACTCAATAACAAAAAAACCCACACCCCAGTTAAAAACTGGCAGTGGAACTAAAGAATTATTTTCCCAAAGAAGACATCCATTTACCTGAAAGGTACATGAAAAAATGTTCAACTTCACTAATCATCAGGCAAATGCAAATCAAAACCGCACTGTACAGGGTGAGGATTTAATAATATGGGTAACTGTTGACCCACTGTGTTGGATGTTTGAAACCAATATAAGATTGTATATCCACAATACTTCAATAAACAAACAAACAAAACCATGCCCAAACAAGGTATCACCTTATACCTGTTAGAAGAGGTATCATCAAGAGGACAAGAGATAACGGTGTTTTGTGTTATGTGGAGTCAAGGGAACCTTTGTTCACTGTTGGTTGGAATGTAAATTTGTTCAAACATTATGGACAACACTCTTACGGTTCCTAAAAAATAAAAATAAATCTACCTTATAATTCAGCAATTCCATTTCTGGGTATATGTCCAAAGGTAATGAAAACAGGGTATCAAAGAGATATAAGCTTACTGCAGCATTAATCACAACGGACAGTATAAGTGTACATCAAAAGATGAATGGATAAAAATGATATGGTGTATTATAATTCCATGATATATATAATATTTTACTGTATATAATTAAGCCATGAAATAGAATGATATCCTGCTCATTGGTGATTTGGATGGAACTTAAGCATATTATATCATTAGATTAGTCAGACAAAGAAAAATACTGCATGGCATCACTTACATATGGAATCTACAAAGAACAAATAAAAAAAGAATTCATGGTTACTAGGAAATGGGGGTTGGAGGGATAGCACAGATGTTCTTTAAGTGTCAAAAATTGCAATGAGTAGTAAATAACACTTAGAGATCTAGAGTACAGTATAGTAAATATAGACAAAAAGATTGTATTTTAATTATCAAAATTGCTAATTAATCAAAACACTAAAAGAAATGGATAATTATATCACATGATAGAGATACTTATTGTTGCTACTGTGACTATCATATTACAATACATAAATGTACAAAATTATCATGTTGTATACCTTAATTCACACAAACTTATATGTCAGGATTTTTCAATAAAACTTTAAAGAAAATTCTATTTTATTTAGAAAAAATGTAAAGCTTGCCCTCTTTTTCTCTTAGGATTTGGGTTATTTGATTCCCATACCAGAATTTGTTTCCCTAAAGTTGCACAATATACATACCATTGGGATATACAACACACAGTCTTTTTCCTTTAAGGATTCAATTAAATAGTACGCATATCAAGGGATTTACAGCTTTAGAGCTATGCATGTACATATATGAGAGAATTGTATTTTTTGATCAAGACTCTGAAAACCTGTACCAGACTGGATTTACCTCACAGTTTTGCTATCCAGAGACTAAGGTATTAAAGGACACACAAAAGGGGGACTGTCAGAGGATTGTTATTGTTGTCAGCACTAAGAGAAACTGGAGACTCTCTGTATTTAAAGTGATTATTATATTCTGAGAAACACAGGTCTGATGCCATCCACCCAGTTGAAGGCATAAGTGTTGTAAAAGATTGGGTTTTCTTGAAAATGTTTATTTCCCCAATTCTTAGCTTACAGTTCAGTGCCACTTTCCATCACAATCATGAATGCCTATGTTTTTTCCCTACCAAAAGAAAACCTTTTGCTCCATTGTAGTGGAGGCTGGCTATGAATCACCCTCATGACAAGAAGTGGACCAACAAGAGGCCAGTTCTTGGTCATGGTCACAGCACTCTGGCTTCTTACCTGCCCTCCCAGGGTTCTCAGATCTGAGTCTAATGTACTTGCTTTGTTCCTGGAGAGACCTCTTTATGACTGTGTTTCTTCCATTTTAGATAGTAAAGCCTACCTGGGGAACCCACTGCCATATTGACAGAAGACCATGGGTTGTAAAATTGAGGCCCATTTAGTGAGGAAGTAAATTATTTTCTGTAGGGCCTCATATAGTTTAATGAAAATTAAATCATTTTCATGAGTATTTTAAATTCTAAAGTAATTGAATTAAAAAATGAGGCTTCACTATATTCTATCTTATACTCTGTTACCTAAATGTTTCTGTGCATAAAAACCTCTACTGTAAGACTGTATATTTGTCTCTAAAGAAACCAGTGTTTCACAGAACCAATCTCAAAAGGTCAGGCTGTGATACACATTGCTTTCTTCTTGTCCAGTTCCCATCCTCATTGGTTCTAATGTTTTATTTCTTATTTAGAGACTATGGAAATAATGTGAACTGCCTTATGGAGATTTTTAGATGATTAATTTAAAAAATAGAATGTACTACCAAAGTTCCTATTATATTTGAAATGTCCAATAATGTTAGTGGTGAAGTGAGAATAAGGAAGTAAAGACTACCCAATACTTAAAAATCATGAATAGGGTAGCTCTTGTGCAAATACTGTCCGAGACATTAAAAATATTAATTAGCCTTATGTTTTTCCTTTTAATGAAAGATGTTACAGGATCTCAGACATTCCAACAGCACTAAGGTCCAGTTGTCTGAGTTCCTCCTGCTGGGGTTCCCAGGCATTCACGAGTGGCAGCACTGGCTCTCCCTGCCCCTGGCTCTGCTCTACCTCTCAGTTCTTGGTGCCAACATCCTTACACTGGTGATCATCAATCAAGAAGAAGCACTGCATCAGCCTATGTACTATTTCCTGGGGATCTGGCTGTGGTAGACATGGGCCTGGCCACCACCATCATGCCCAAGATTCTGGCCGTCTTATTACTTCGTGCTAAAGCCTTTGGTGTCCCTGAATGCTTTTCTCAGATGTACATCATACATTGTTTTGTGGGTATGGAGTAAGGTATCTTCATCTATATGGCTAGAGATAGCTATGTAGTCATTTCTTGACCACTACACTCTCCATGAGTAATAATTGAATCTTTTCTGGTCAAAACAACTGTGTTCATGGCACTCACAAACAACATATCTCCCACCCCAGGGCCTGTGTGCACTGCTCAGAGACACTACTCCTCACAGACCAAATTAAGAACTGTCTACACACTGCTCTTGGAGTTACCAGTTAATCCTATGATGACTGGAAAATCAACAGCACCTACCAGCTAATTTTGGTCTGGAACCTCATGGGAAGTGACCTGGGTATAATTATTATATCATTGGTACTTCACTCTGTGCTGAAGCTGAACTCAACAAAAGCTGCATCCAAGGCCCTAAGCACCTGCACTTCCCACCTCATCCTCAGTCTATTCTACACAATCCTCTCTGTCATGGCATCACCCACAGTACAGCAATGACAGTTCCCCTTGTACCAGTTCTACTCAGTGTACCATACAGTGTCATTCCCCCTGCCCTCAACCCCATGGTGTGTGCTCTCAAGAACAAGGAGCTCAGGCAGGGCTTATGTAAGGTTCTTAAGCTGGACACTGAGGGCAACTAATGTGTAGATGGGGCTCACCTTTGTAATTCCTCCATATATTTATACATTGTATTATCCAGCCATGGCAGAAGAACAAAGGAACATGGGTAGTGTTGAAGATTTTGAGTTAGTATAAGGAATCCTTCACAAAAAAAATTGAAGAAAAACAATTGCTGAAACTAATATTTGTTATTTTGCTTGTCAAAAAAAATCATCAAGGAGAATAATGTAATGATGCCGATTGCCTCAAGTAATCAAAGGGAAGGACAAGTGGGATGTGCATTTCATTTTCTTATCTAGGTGCCCTCATTAACTTTCAGACTATGTTGAATAGAAGTGGTTGAAGAAGATACCTGACAATTTCTCCTTTTGAATTGGAGTGGTTAATCCATGCACATTGTAGTAATTATTGATAAAATAGGACTTATTCCTTCCCTTTGTCTATTTGCCTTCTAATGTGGTTTATATATTTTTAAATGGACAGAGAAATTGAAAAGACATTTCTCTAAAAATGTGTAATGGCCAAAAAGTACATGAAAAGATATTTGACCTCATTAGTCATTAGACAAATTCAAATCAAACCACAATAGTAAATTACTCTGTCCCCTAAATGGCTGTAATTTTGTCATAAACAGAAATTAAGAAATGTTGGTGATTTTGTGAATACATTGAAGTCCTTGTATATTACTAGTGGAAATGTAAAATCAATACAGGAGCTATAGAAAACAGTTCTGCAATTAGGCAAAAAGTTAATTACAGTTACCATATGATTTATGATTTATGATTTCAACTCCTAAGTATATATTCAAAATAACTGGAAACTGGTGTTACAAATAAAAACATCTACATGAATATTCATAGTAACATTACTTGCCAAACAAATAGAAAGATCCCAAATATCCATTAGCTGTTGAATGGAATAACAAAATCAAATGTATTCATACAAGGAATTATTAGTCATCCACATAAAGGATGAAGTACTGAAATATGCTGCTTAGAGATGAAATTTGAAAACATTATGCTAAGTGAAAAAAGCCAGGCATAAAGCTGTATGTTGTATGATTCTGTTTATATGGAATAGCCAGAACAGGTGAGTCTGTTGGATCAGAAGGCAAATTAGTTGTAGCCAGAGGAAAGAGAGACAGTGCAGTAAGGAATAACTGATGAATGTTTATAAAGTTTGCTTTTGAGGAAATAAAAATATTCAGGAATTAGTGCTGATTGTTGCACAGTCACTCAATTTATATTTCAAATGGTAAAATGGTTAATTTTGTGTTATGTGAATTTCACCTCAATAAAAGAAAAATAAACTGAAAAGACACTGCTAAATGCACTCTCTACCTATACCACTAACTGTATGATTTCCTGCAGTATTACAATGTATATATATCTAAGAATAGGAAAATGGATAAGGAAATTGGGTAAATACAAACAATGCAATTTTACTTAATGATAATATTACTGAATACAATTAAAAAATTGGCACAGGATATGAGCAGACACTTCTCCAAAGAAGAAATTCAGATGGCCAACAGACACATGAAAATATGCTCCACATCGCTAATCATCAGAGAAATGCAAATTAAAACCACAATGATATATCATCTAACACCAGTAAGGATTGCCACCATCAAAAAGACAAACAACAACAAATGTTGGTGAGGTTGTGGAGAAAGGGGAACCCTTCTACACTGCTGGTGGGAATGTAAGCTAGTTCAACCATTGTGGAAAAAGTATGGAGGTTCCTCAAAAAACTCAAAATAGAAATACCATTTGACCCAGGAATTCCACTCTTAGGAATTTACCCTAAGAATTCAGGAGCCCAGTTTGTAAAAGATGTATGCACCCCTATGATTATCACAGCACTATTTACAATAGCCAAGAAATGGAAGCAACCTAAGTGTCCCTCAGTAGATGAATGGATAAAGAGCATGTGGAACATATACACAATGGAATATTATTCAGCCATAAGAAGAAAACAAATCCTACCATTTGCAACAACATGAATGGAGCTAGAGGGTATTATGCTCAGTGAAATAAGCCAGGAGGAGAAAGACAAATATCAAATGATTTCACTTATCTGTGGAGTATAAGAACAAAGAAAAACTGAAGGAACAAAACAGCAGCAGACTCACAGAGCCCAAGAATGGATTAACAGTTATGAAAGAGAAAGGGATTGGGGAGGATGGGTGGGAAGGGAGGGATAAGGGAGAAAAAAAGGGGGCATTAGACATAATGTAGGGGGGTGGGGCACTGGGAGGGCTGTACAACACAGAAAAGACAAGTAGTGATTCTATAGCATCTTACAACGCTGATGGACAATGACTGCAATGGGGTATGTGGGGGGGCCTGGTGATTGTGGCAGTCTAGAAAACATAATTTTCCTCATGTAATTGTACATAAATGATAACAAAAAAACATATTACTGAATAATTCTGTTTTGAATTTGCTTATTACATCATATCAATTTAAAATTTTACTACATGTGCTTTATTTCTATTTATTTATTTATTTTATTAAGGTATGATTGATATACACTCTTACCAAGGTTTCACATTAAAAAACAATGTGGTTACTACATTTACCCATTTTCTCAAGTCCCCACCCATACCCCAATGCAGTCACTGTCCATCAGTGCAGCAAGTTGCCAGAGATCCACTATGTGCCTTCTCTGTGATGCACTGTTCTCTCCATGATCCCCCACACCATGTGTACTAAACATAATACCCCTCAGTCCCCTTCTCCCTCCCTCCCCACATGCCCTCCCAAACCCCTCCCCTTTGGTAACCACTACTTCATTCATGGAGTCTCTGAGTCTACTGCCATTTTGTTCCTTCAGTTTGCTTCACCGTTACACTCCACAAATGAGGGAAATCTTTTGGCATTTGTCTTTCTCCACCTGGCTTATTTCACTGAGCATAATGTCCTCCAGCTCCATCCATGTTGTTGCAAATGGTATGATTTGTTTCTTTTTTATGGCTGAATAGTATTTCATTGTATATATGTACCAGTTCTTCTTTATCCATTCATCTACAGATGGACAATTAGGTTGCTTCCACATCTTGGCTATTGTAAAAAGTGCTGTGATAAAAATAGGGGTGCATATGTCTTTTTGAATCTGAGAAGTTGTATTCTTTGGGTAAATTCCAAGGAGTGGGATTATGTGGTCAAATGGTATTTCTATTTTTAGTTTTTTGAGGAACCTCCATATTGCTTTCCACAATGGTTGAACTAGCTTACATTCCCACCAGCAGTGTAGGAGGGTTCCCCTTTCTCTGCATTCTTTCCAGCATTTGTTGTTCTTAGTCTTTTCTATGCTGGCCATCCTAACTGGTGTGAAGTGATATCTCATTGTGGTTTTAATTTGGATTTCCCTGATGATTAGTGATGTGGAGCATCTTCTCATGTGTCTGTTTGCCATCTGAATTTCTTCTTTGGAGAACTGTCTCTTTATATCCTCTGCCCATTTGTTAATCGGTTTATTTGTTTTTTGGGTGTTGAGGTGTGTAAGTTCTTTATGTATTTTGGATGTTAACCCCTTGTCAGATATGTCATTTACAAATATATTATCCCATACTGTAGGATGCCTTTTTGTTTTGTTGATGATATCCTTCCCTGTACAAAAACTTTTTAGTTTGATGTAGTCCCATTAGTTCATTTTTGATTTTGTTTCACTTTCTCGAGGAGATGGGTTTGGGAAGAAGTTGCTCATGCTTATATTCAGAAGATGTTTGCCTATGTTGTCTTCTAAGAGTTTTATGGTTTCATGACTTACATTCAAGTCTTTAATCCATTTCTAGTTTACTTTTGTGTATGGAATTAGGCAGTAATCCAGTTTCATTCTCTTGCATGTAGCTGTCCAGTTTTGCCAAAACAAGCTGTTGAAGAGGTTGTCATTTCCCCATTGTATGTCCATGGCTCCTTTCTGGTATATTAATTGACCATATATGTTTGGGTTAATATCTGGACTCTCTAGTCTGTTCCGCTGATCTGTGGGTCTGTTCTTGTGCCAGTACCAAATTGTCTTGATTACTGTGGATTTGTAGTAGAGCTTGAAGTTAGGGGGCGTAATTCCCCCTGCTTTATTCTTCCTTCTCAGGATTGCTTTGGCTTTTTGGGGTCTTTTGTGGTTCTATATGAATTTTAGGATGATTTTCTCTAGTTTGTTGAAGAATGCTGTTGGTATTTTGATAGGAATTGCATTGAATCTGTAGATTGCTTTAGGCAGGATGGCCATTTTCACAATATTAATTCTTCCTATCCATGAGCACGGGATGTGTTTCCATTTATTGGTATCTTCTTTAATTTCTCTCAGAAGTGTCTTGTAGTTTTCAGAGTAGAGGTCTTTCACTTCCTTGGTTAGGTTTATTCCTAGGTATTTTATTCTTTTTGATGCAACTTTGAATGAAATTGTTTTCCTGATTTCTCTCTCTGCTAGTTCATTGTTTGCATATAGGAATGCCACAGATTTCTGTGTATTAATTTTGTATCCTGCAACTTTGCTGAATTCAGATATTAGATCTAGCAGTTTTGGAGTGGGTTGTTTAGGGATTTTTCTGTACAATATCATGTCGTCTGCAAACAGGGACAGTTTAACTTCTTCCTTGCCAATTTGGATGCCTTTTATTTCTTTGTGTTGTCAGGTTGCCATGGCTAGGACCTCCAATACTATGTTGAATACAAGTGGGGAGAGTGGGCATCCTTGTCTTGTTCCTGATCTTAAAGGAAGAGTTTTCAGCTTCTAGCTGTTAAGTATAATGTTGTCTGTGGGTTAGTCATATTTGGCCTTTATTATGTTGAGGTACTTGTCCTCTATACCCACTTCATTGAAAGTTTTTATCATGAATGGATGTTGAATTTTGTCAAATGCTTTTTCAGAATCTATGGTGATGATCATGTGGTTTTTGTCCTTCTGTTTATTGATGTGTGCTGGATGATGTTGATGGATTTTCTAATGTTGTACCATCCTTGCATCCCTGGAATAAATCCTACTTGAGCATGATGGATGATCTTTTTGATGTATTTTTGAATTCGGCTTGCTAATATTTTGTTGAGTATTTTTGCATCTATGTTCATCAGGGATATTGGTCTGTGATTTTCTTTGTGGTGTCTTTGCCTGGTTATGGTAGTAGAGTAATGCTAGCCTCATAGAATGAGTTTGGAAGTATTCCCTCCACTTCTATTTTTTGGAAAACTTTAAGGGAATGGGTATTAGTGCTTCACTAAATGTTAGATAAAATTCAGCAGTGAAGCCATCTGGTCCAGGGGTTTTGTTCTTAGATAGGTTTTTGATTACCAGTTCAATTTCATTGGTGGTATTGGTCTGTTCAGATTTTTTGTTTCTTCCTTGGTCAGCCTTGGAAGGTTGTATTTTTCTAGGAAGTTGTCCATTTCTTCTAGGTTATCCAGTTTGTTAGCATATAATTTTTCATAGTATTCTCTAATAATTCTTTGTATTACTATGGTGTCCATAGTGATTTTTCCTTTCTCATTTCTGATTCTGCTTATGTGTGTAGACACTCTTTTTTTCTTGATATGTTTGGCTAGGGGTTTATCTATTTTGTTTATTTTCTAGAAGAACTATCTCTTTCTTTCATTCATTCTTTCTACTGTTTTATTTTTCTCAATTTTATTTACTTCTCCTCTAATCTTTATTATGTCCCTCTGTCTACTGACTTTGGGCCTCATTTGTTGTTCTTTTCCTAGTTTCATTAATTGTGAGTGTAGACTGTTTATATGGGATTTTTCTTCTTTCTTGATGTAGGCCTGTATTGCAATATACTTTCCTCTTAGCACAGCCTTCACTGCATCCCACAGATTTTACAGTGTTGAATTATTGTTGTCATTTGTCTCCATATATTGCTTGATTTCTGTTTTTATTTGGTCATTGATCCATTGGTTATTTAGGAGCATGCTGTGACTCCTCCATGTGTTTGTGGAATTTTTCATTTTCTTTGTGTAATTTATTTCTAGTTTCATAGCTTTGTGATTTGAGAAACTGGTTGGTACAATTTCAATCTTCTTGAATTTACTGAGGCTCTTTTTGTGGCCTAGTATATGATCTATTCTTGAAAATGTTCCATGTGCACTTGAGAAGAATGTGCATTCTGTTACTTTTGGGTGTAGAGTTCTGTACATGTCTGTTAGGTCCATCTGTTCTAGTATGTTGTTCAATTCCTCTGTGTCCTTATTTATTTTCTGTCTGGTTGATCTGCCCTTCAGAGTGAGTGGAGTGTTGAAGTCTCCTAGAATGAATGCATTGCATTCTATTTCCCCTTTTAATTCTGTTAGTATTTGTTTCACATATGTATGTGCTCCTGTGTTGGGAGCATAGATATTTATAATGGTTATATCTTCTTTTTGGATTGACCCCTTTATCATTATGTAATGTCCTTCTTTGTCTCCTGTTACTTTCTTTGTTTTGTAGTCTATTTTGCCTGATATAAGTACTGCAACTCCTGTTTTTTTTCTCTCTGTTAGTTGCATGAAATATCTTTCTCCATCCCTTCACTTTTAGTCTGTGTATGTGTTTGGGTTTAAAGTGAGTCTCCTGTAGGCCACATATAGATGGGTCTTTTTTTTTATCCATTCAGTGACTCTATGTCTTTTGATTGGTGCATTCAGTCCATTTACATTTAGGGTGATTATCGAAAGGTATGCAGTTATTGCCATTGCAGGCTTAAGATTCGTGGTTACCAAAGGTTCAAGGTTAATATCCTTACTATTTAAGAGTCTAACTTAACTCACTTAATATGCTATTACAAAAACAATCTAAAGGTTCTTTTCTTTTTCTCTTCCTTTTTCTTCCTCCTCCATTCTTTATATATTAGGTATCATATTCTGTATTCTTTGTCTATCCCTTGATTGACTTTGGGGATAGTTAATTTAATTTTGCATTTGCTTAGTAATTAGCTGTTCTACTTTCTTTACTGTGGTTTTATTTCCTCTGGTGACAGCTATTAAACCTTAGGAACACTTTCACCTATAGCAGTCCCTCCAAAATAGACTGTAGAGATGGTTTGTGGAAGGTAAATTCTCTCCGCTTTTGCTTATCTGGAAATTGTTTAACCCTTCCTTCACATTTAAATGATAATTTTGCCAGAGAAAGTAATCTTGGTTCCAGGCCCTTCTGCATCATGGCATTAAATATATCATGCCACTCCCTTCTGGCCTATAAGGTTTCTGCTGAGAAGTCTGATGGTAGCCTGATGGGCTTCCTTTGTATGTGATCTTATTTCTTACTCTGGCTGCTTTTAATAGTCTGTCCTTTTCCTTGATCTTTGCTAATTTTATTATTATATGTCTTGGTGTTGTCTTCCTTGGGTCCCCTGTTTTGGGAGATCTGTGGATCTCCATGGCCTGAGAGACTATCTCTTTCCCCAGATTAGGGAAGTTTTCAACAATAACCTCGTAAATGACACTTTCTATCCCTTTCTCTCTCTCTTCTTCTTCTTCTGGTATCCCTACAATGCAAATATTGTTCAGTTTGGATTGGTCACACAGTTCTGTCAATATTCTTTCATTTTTAGAGATCCTTTTTTCTCTCTGTGCCTCAGCTTCTTTGTATTCTTCTTCTCTAATTTCTATTTAATTTATCATCTCCTCCACTATATACAGCCTGCTTTTAATACCCTCCATCGTGCTCTTCAATTATTGGATCTCTGACCTGAATTCATTCCTGAGTTCTTGGATGTCTTTCCGTACCTCCATTAACATGTTGATGATTTTTATTTTGAACTCCCTTTCAGGAAGAGTCACTAGGTCCATGTAATTTAAATCTTTCTCGGGGGTTGTATTAATAATTTCACTCTGGACCAGGTTTCTTCGGCATTTCATATTTGTATATGGCGCCCTCTCATGTCCAGAAGCTCTACTCTCTGGAGCTGCTCAGCCCCTGAAGCAATGTTGGGGGTTGCAGGGGAGCAGTATTGGTGCCTGGGGGGAGCAAAGAGCTGTTTCCTGCTTCCCAGATGCTATGCCTGTCTCCACTGCCTGAACCAATGGGCCAAGCGCAGAGGTGTAAGCTTTTGTCCCAGAGCAGCCGGGTATGGATCCCTGCTTTCCACAAGCAGCTGGAATCTCAGTCTCTCCAGGAATTCTGCCTGTATTGGCTTTCCAACCCTGTAATCACATGAGTATCATGAAAGCACCATGAAATGTAGATTTGTGCTCCCAGAGAAGATCTCTGGAGCTAGCTATTCAGTAGTCCCAGGCTTTCCACTCCCTCCCTGTTCCATTTTTCTTACTCCTGCCAGTGAGCTAGGGTGGGGTAAGGGCTTGGGTCCCACCAGACCATGGCTCTGGTACATTAGCCTTTTCAGTGAGGTCTGCTCTTTTCTCCAGGTGTTTGCAGTCTGGCACAGTCCTCTTTCCTGTTGCTTTCTCAGGATTAGTTGCACCAACTATATTTTCTAATTGTATCCAGTTTTAGGAGGAAGCCTCTGTCTCTCCTCTCATGCTGCAATCTTTAATCTACTATGTATATTTTAATATATTGTTCAAACTTTTTCAAAAACATACATAGCATATGTATATTAAAAAGTGTATCAGAAGTTATCTGCAATTCTTATTTAAGTGTTCACATTATCTCTTTAAAACTCATTTTCATTTTTCCAATAAAAAAAGTCACAGCTTTTATTATCTAATTAAAAGAACATAAAACTGAAATAATGTATTGTGTTTTGTTATTACTACTATCACTATCATCATTATTAGCTCAAAATTTGCACACCTAAAGATTAATCTGTCAGCTTAAGTAATGTGAACTTTTAATGGAGTTATGAAATGCTGTAAAATTCATCAACTCATTTGAAAGAAAAAATACTCAAATATATAAGCATATGAATGAACGTGTGTGAGTGAATGCAATATTCTGAAACGTTGTTAATTTTCAGTAACTTTTGATCCAGGTCATTAAGGGCCTGACACAGAAGGAAACAAAACTTTGCAATAAATACTAAAATTGCTAATATTCATTACACATTGTTATGTTCATTCTCATCCCCCCTATATATAATCCTCACACACAGGCAAACAGATATAGATAATATGCATATAAAATTTTTCTCTTATTTATGTTTCCATCTTAAAGGTTAAAATACAAATCTTCCACTAATTTTCCTCTGGGCTTAGCTTAATTCCCATAACAGTGTCTATCTCTCTAATGTTGTACAATATCCCTGAGGGATAGACAACACACATCTTTCTTTAAAGATTCAGTTCAATAGGTCCAATATCAAGGGATTTAGAGGCTCAGGGCTGTGCATATACATATATGATAGAATCATGATGTTTTTGAACACCTGGACCAGACTAGATTCAGCTCACTGTTTTGCTATCCAGAAACTAAGGTAATAAAGAACACACAAAAATGGTACTAGTCACAGGATTGTAGTCATCATTTCAGCACTAAGATAAACTGGACAGAGGCTTTGAGTATATATGAAGTAATGTATTATTATATATTAGTATTATAATACTGCTATCTTAGAAACACACAAATCGGTTTCATTTCATCACTCAAAAGCACAAGTGCTGTAAAATAATTGGGTTTTCTTGAAAATGTCAACTTCCCCAATTCTCAGATTGCATTCAGTGCAACTTTTCATCATGATCATGAATATCTATGTTATTTGCCTACCAAAGAGGAACCTTTGTTTCTGTTATAGTGGAGCCTGGCTATGAATCACCTTCATGACAAGAAATGGAACAGCTAGAGGAGAGTTCTCAGTCCTGGTCACAGTGTTCTTGCCTCTTGCCTGCCCTCCCAGTGTTCTCAGATATGAGTCTGTAATTGCTTTGTTTCTAGAGAGACTTATCTGGGACTGTTTCTTCCATTTTAGATAGCAAAGCCTACTTGGGGAACCCACTGCCATACTGAGAGATGACCATGGGTTGTAAAATTAAGAAACATCTAGAGAGGAAACATTTACGTGTGGAGTTTGGGTGTGAGAATAGAAACAGAAGATAGAAATTTGTACTCTATAAGTAGTAGTGTTTGTGTGTAAATGTTACTATTTCAATATTCTTTTTTTTTTGAGAGGGCATCTCTCATATTTATTCATCAAATGGTTGTTAACAACAATAAAATTCTGTATAGGGGAGTCATAGCTCAATGCACAATCATTAATCCACCCCAAGCCTAATTCTCGTCAGTCTCCAAACTTCTGAAGCATAATGAAAAAGTTCTTACATGGTGAAAAAATTCTTACATATGGAATAAGTTCTTACATGGTGAACAGTACAAGGGCAGTCATCACAAAAACTGTGTTAATTGTGATATAAATTATAAGACAATAGCTAAAATATAAGGTGAAGAATATCTACTTGCTAATTCAAAAGAATTCATTTAGAACTTACAGTATTTATCTGGCATTATGCTAAAATGTTATTGGTAGAGAGATGAGTAAGTCAACTGTTTCATGGGATATTTGGTCAAGAGGTCCATACACATGTACAGCAGGCACATATGCTATAATAGGAACGGCTGTGTCCTGAGTATTAGGAAGGTTCTTTGATCACGCATTATGAACTATAAACAATCAGGACAAAGATGAATATTCGTTTGATTTTTATACTTGATTTATATGTGGATCTGACATTTCTCCCTTTATTATTATTATTATTTCTTAATAAAATGCTGAAGTGGTAGGTAGATGCAAGATAAAGGTAGAAAACATAGTTTAGTGTTGTAAGAGAGCAAATGTAGATGATCAGGTGTGTGCCTGTAGACTATGTGTTAATCCAAGCTAGACAAGTGCAATAAAACATCCACGGATGCAGATTTCTCTCAAAACAGGGGGAGTGAGGTTCTAAGCCTCACCTCTGTTGATCCGAAATTTCTCACCTGATGGCCCAACTGCAACTGTGCCTGTCTTAGGTTGTTCCTCCCTTGAGGAATCTTACCCGTCTCTGACTAACCAGTCATCTTCCGGGGCCATACAGGGAAATGTAAAGTTGGTAAGTGAGAGAGAAGCCATATTGTTTGAAAACGTTAGCTTTTTACTTCCTTGCAGATTTATGCCCTGTGGCTTCTATGCCCAGCATTTGTCTTGAGGTATCTTTACCACTTGGAGGAATTATGATACTCGGTAAATTTGATATGAGGCACGAATTCTATTTAAGGGTTGTAATTAGGAAGGAAGAAGAAAAGCTATAGAGGTAGCAGATGGAAGAAAACATGGGAAGATAGATTATTTCTTTGACATATCTTCTTGTAGAGTAACTTCAGCATGTATAGGTTTTAAGCTACTACTTAAATTGCGCACAAACATTAACATAATAGGAATACAGTAACATAACCAAAGCAGATCTATAATTACCAGCCATCTCCAGTGAAGCCAAGAAAAAGAGTTAGGCACCCTAGGCATTTGTGAAAATTTGTCTATGATATGATGGATATTGTAAAACTGTACTTGAACAGTCTGAGAGAAATCAGACAAATTAAAACAACCCATTCCTGGGAACTGTTCACATCCCATATGTTTTTATTTTTTTTAATAATTATTTTTTATTGAAGGGTACTTGACGCACAGTATTACATTACATTAGTTTCAAGTGTACAACACAGTGATAAAACATTTATGAACATAATTCTAGGTTCCAGCTATCACCCTACCAAGCTGTTACAATATCTTGACTATATTCCTTATGCTATACATTACATCCCGGTTACTTGTTTATTTTACCATTGGAAGTCTGTCCTCTTTTTTTTTTTTTTTTGTGAGGGCATCTCTCATATTTATTTATCAAATGGTTGTTAACGACAATAAAATTCTGTATAGGGGAGTCAATGCTCAATGCACAATCATTAATCCACCCCAAGCCTAATTTCCGTCAATCTCCAATCTTCTGAGGCATAACAAACAAGTTCTTACATGGAGAACAAATTCTTACATAATGAATAAGTTACATAGTGAACAGTACAAGGGCAGTCATCACAGAAACTTTCGGTTTTGCTCATGCATTATGAACTATAAACAGTCAGTACAAATATGAATACTCATTTGGTTTTTATACTTGATTTATATGTGGATACCACATTTCTCTCTTTATTATTATTATTTTTAATAAAATGCTGAAGTGGTAGGTAGATACAAGATAAAGGTAGAAAACATAGTTTAATGTTGTAAGAGAGCAAATGTAGATGATCAGGTGTGTGCCTGTAGACTATGTGTTAATCCAAGCTAGACAAGGGCAATAAAACACCCATGTATGCAGAAGATTTCTCTCAGAACAGGGGGGGTGAGGTTCTAAGCCTCACCTCTGTTGATCCCCAATTTCTCACCTGATGGCCCCCCTGTGACTGTGCCTGTCTTAGGTTGTTCCTCCCTTGAGGAATCTTACCCGTCTCTGGCTAACCAGTCATCTTCCGGGGCCATACAGGGAAATGTGAAGTTGGTAAGTGAGAGGGAAGCCTTATTGTTTGAAAAGGTTAGCTTTTTACTTCTTTGCAGATTTATGCCCTGTGGCTTCTATGCCCCGCATTTGTCTTGAGGTATCTTTACCACTTGGAAGAATTATGATACTCGGTAAATTTGATATGAGGCACGAATTCTATTTAAGGGTTGTAATTAGGAAGGAAGAAGAAAAACTATAGAAGTAGCAGGCGGAAGAAAACATGGGAAGATTGATTATTTCTTTGACATATCTTCTTGTAGAGTAACTTCAGCATGTATAGGTTTTAAGCTACTACTTAAATTGTGCACACACATTAACATAATAGGAGTATAGTTACATAACCAAAGCATATCTGTAATTACCAGCCATCTCCAGTGAAACCAAGCAAACCAGTTAGGCACCTTAGGTATTTGTGAAAACTTATCTATGATATGGTGGATATTGTACAACTGAAGTTGAACAGTCTGAGAGAAATCAGACAAATTAAAACAACCCATTCCTGGGGAATATTCACATCCCTTATGTTCTTTTAACAGTAAATAGTCTGTAGTTGTAAGATTTTGGAGCGCTACAATTTGCACTTCTCCAAATTCTTGGTTGAGTTCCAACAGTATAGATCCAGTCAAATTTGTTGTTTTACTGTATGCACAGGCCAGCTTAGATATCTCCTTCCTCATTCCCATGGCAAGTCCAGGAACTGGTGGAATGAGTGCATCTACAGCTGTAGCAGTGCGTGGATCTTTGTTGGGGTTTTTTGATGATCATCTTCTGGCATGAGTCTTCCACAGAGTGCTGATGGAAGTTCTCTTTCATATCTTATCTTAGTTCATTTTCAGGGTAGCCCAATTAGGCTTTGATCTTCTGTATAGACACAAACAGACCATTTGCCTACACTTTTATATGCCCTTCATACCCTTGTGTAGATCTCATTGGAGGTTACCACACAGGAACTACCCTTTTTTATTTTTTGCATTGTTTTTGGTATCATTAATCTACACTTACATGATGAATATTTTGTTTACTAGGCTCTCCCCTATACCAGGTCTCCCCTATAAACCCCTTTACAGTCACTGTCCATCAGCATAGCAAAATGTTGTAGAATCACTACTTGCCTTCTCTGTGTTGTACAGCCCTCCCTTTTCTCCTACCCCCCCATGCATGTTAGTCTTAATAACCTCCTAGTTCTCCCCCCCTTATCCCTCCCTACCCACCCATCCTCCCCAGTCCCTTTCCCTTTGGTACCTGTTAATCCATTCTTGAGGTCTGTGATTCTGCTGCTGTTTTGTTCCTTCAGTTTTTCCTTTGTTCTTATATTCCACAGATAAGTGAAATCATTTGGTATTTCTCTTTCTCCGCTTGGCTTGTTTCACTGAGCATAATACCCTCCAGCTCCATCCATGTTGCTGCAAATGATTGGATTTGCCCTTTTCTTATGTCTGAGTAGTATTCCATTGTGTATATGTATCACATCTTCTTTATCCTTTCATCTATTAATGGACATTTAGGTTGCTTCCAATTCTTGGCTATTGTAAATAGTGCTGCGATAAACATAGGGGTGCATCTGTCTTTCACAAACTTGATTGCTGCGTTCTTAGGGTAAATTCCTAGGAGTGGAATTCCTGGGTCAAATGGTATGTCTGTTTTGAGCATTTTGATGTACCTCCATACTGCTTTCCACAATGGTTGAACTAACTTACATTCCCACCAGCAGTGTAGGAGGGTTCCCCTTTCTCCACAGCCTTGCCAACATTTGTTGTTGTTTGTCTTTTGGATGGGAGCCATCCTTACTGGTGTGAGGTGATACCTCATTGTAGTTTTAATTTGCATTTCTCTGATCATTAGCGATGTGGAGCATCTTTTCATGTGTCTGTTGGCATCTGTATTTCTTTTTTGGAGAACTTTCTGTTCAGTTCCTCTGCCCATTTTTTAATTGGGTTATTTGTTTTTTGTTTGTTGAGGCTTGTGAGCTCTTTATATATTCTGGATGTCAAGCCTTTATCGGATGTGTCATTTTCAAATATATTCTCCCATACTGTAGGGATCCTTTTTGTTCTATTGATGGTGTCTTTTGCTGTACAGAAGCTTTTCAGCTTAATATAGTCCCACTTACTCATTTTTGCTGTTGTTTTCCTTGCCCGGGGAGATATGTTCAAGAAGAGGTCACTCATGTTTATGTCTAAGAGGTTTTTGCCTATGATTTCTTCCAAGAGTTTAATGGTTTCATGGCTTACATTCAGGTCTTTGATCCATTTTGAATTTACTTTTGTATATGGGGTTAGACAATGGTCCAGTTTCATTCTCCTACATGTAGCTGTCCAGTTTTGCCAGCACCACCTGTTGAAGAGACTGTCATTTCGCCATTGTATGTCCATGGCTCCTTTATCAAATATTAATTGACCATATATGTCTGGGTTAATGTCTGGATTGTCTAGTCTGTTCCATTGGTCTGTGGCTCTGTTCTTGTGCCAGTACCAAATTGTCTTGATTACTAGGGCTTTATAGTAGAGCTTGAAGTTGGGGAGTGAGATCCCCCCTACTTTATTCTTCTTTCTCAGAATTGCTTTGGCTATTTGGGGTCTTTGGTGTTTCCATATGAATTTTTGAATTATTTATTCCAGTTCATTGAAGAATGTTGCTGGTAGTTTCATAGGGATTGCATCAAATCTGTATATTGCTTTGGGCAGGATGGCCATTTTGACGATATTAATTCTTCCTAGTTACGAGCATGGGATAAGTTTCCATCTGTTGATGTCCCCTTTAATTTCTCTTAAGAGTGACTTGTAGTTTTCGAGTATAAGCCTTTCACTTCTTTGATTAGGTTTATTCCTAGGTATTTTATTTTTTTTCATGCAATTGTGAATGGAGTTGTTTTCCTGATTTCTCTTTCTGTTGGTTCATTGTTAGTGTATAGGAAAGCCACAGATTTCTGTGTGTTGATTTTGTATCCTGCAACTTTGCTGTATTCCGATATCAGTTCTAGTAGTTTTGGGGTGGAGTCTTTAGGGTTGTTTATATACAGTATCATGTCATCTGCAAATAGTGACAGTTTAACTTCTTCTTTACCAATCTGGATTCCTTGTATTTCTTTATTTTTTCTAATTGCCATGGCTAGGACCTCCAGTACTATGTTAAATAGCAGTGGAGAGAGTGGGCATACCTGTCTAGATCCCGATCTCAGAGGAAATGCTTTCAGCTTCTCGCTGTTCAATATAATGATGGCTGTCGTATTATCATAGATGGCCTTTATTATGTTGAGGTACTTGCCCTCTATTCCCATTTTGCTGAGAGTTTTTAACATGAATGGATGTTGAACTTTGTCAAATGCTTTTTCAGCAGCTATGGAGATGATCATGTGGTTTTTGTCTTTCTTTTTGTTGATGTGGTGGATGATGTTGATGGACTTTCGAATGTTGTACCATCCTTGCATCCCTGGGATGAATCCCACTTGGTCATGGTGTATGGTCCTTTTGATGTATTTTTGAATTCGGTTTGCTGATATTTTGTTGAGTATTTTTGCATCTACGTTCATCAGGGATATTGGTCTGTAGTTTTCTTTTTTGGTGGGGTCTTTGCCTGGTTTTGCTATTAGGGTGATGTTAGCTTCATAGAGTGAGTTTGGGAGTATCCCCTCCTCCTCTATTTTTTGGAAAACTTTAAGGAGAATGTGTATTATGTCTTCCCTGTATGTCTGATAAAATTCCGAGGTAAATCCATCTGGCCCGGGGGTTTTGTTCTTTGGTAGTTTTTTGATTACCGCTTCAATTTCGTTGCTGGTAATTGGTCTGTTTAGATTTTCTGTTTCTTCCTGGGTCAGTCTTGGAAGGTTGTATTTTTCTAGGAAGTTGTCCATTTCTCCTAGGTTTCCCAGCTTGTTAGCATATAGGTTTTCATAGTATTCTCCAATAATTCTTTGCCTTTCCGTGGGGTCCGTCGTGATTTTTCCTTTCTCATTTCTGTTACTGTTGATTTGTGTTGACTCTCTTTTCTTCTTAATAAGTATGGCTAGAGGCTTATCTATTTTGTTTATTTTCTCGAAGAACCAGCTCTTTTTTCATTGATTTTTGCTATTGTTTTATTTTTCTCAATTTTATTTATTTCTTCTCTGATCTTTATTATGTCCCTCCTTCTTCTGACCTTAGGCCTCATCTGTTCTTCTTTTTCCAATTTCGATAATTGTGACATTAGACCATTCATTTGGGATTGCTCTTCCTTTTTTAAATATGCTTGGATTGCTATATACTTTCCTCTTCAGACTGCTTTTGCTGTGTCCCACAGAAGTTGGGGCTTAGTGTTGTTGTTGTCATTTGTTTCCATATATTGCTGGATCTCCATTTTGATTTGGTCATTGATCCATTGATCATTTAGGAACGTGTTGTTAAGCCTCCATGTGTTTGTGAGCCTCTTTGCTTTCTTTGTACAGTTTATTTCTAGTTTTATGCCTTTGTGGTCTGAAAAGTTGGTTGGTAGGATTTCAATCTTTTGGAATTTTCTGAGGCTCTTTTTGTGGCCTAGTATGTGGTCTATTCTGGAGAATGTTCCATGTCCACTCGAGAAGAATGTTTATCCTGCTGCTTTTGGATGTAGAGTTCTATAGATGTCTATTCGGTCCATCTGCTCTACTGTGTTGTTCAGTGCTTCTGTGTCCTTACTTATTTTCTGCCCAGTGGATCTATCCTTTGGGGTGAGTGGTGTGTTGAAGTCTCCTAGAATGAATGCATTGCAGTCTATATCCCCCTTTAGTTCTGTTAGTATTTGTTTCACATATGCTGCTGCTCCTGTGTTGGGTGCATATATATTTAGAATTGTTATATCCTCTTGTTGGACTGAGCCCTTTATCATTATGTAGTGTCCTTCTTTATCTCTTGTTACTTTCTTTGTTTTGAAGTCTATTTTATCTGATATTAGTACTGCAACCCCTGCTTTCTTCTCACTGTTGTTTGCTTGAAATATGTTTTTCCATCCCTTGACTTTTAGTCTGTACATGTCTTTGGGTTTGAGGTGAGTTTCTTGTAAGCAGCATATAGATGGGTCTTGCTTTTTTATCCATTCTGTTACTCTGTGTCTTTTGATTGGTGCATTCAACCCTTTAACATTTAAGGTGACTATTGAAAGATATGTACTTATTGCCATTGCAGGCTTTAAATTCGTGGTTACCAAAGGTTCAAGGTTAGCCTCTTTAGTATCTTACTGCCTAACTCAGCTCGCTTATTGAGCTGTTATATACCCTGTCTGGAGATTCTTTTCTTCTCTCCCTTCTTGTTCCTCCTCCTCGATTCTTCATATGTTGGGTGTTTTGTGCTGTGTTCCTTCTAGGAGTGCTCCCATCTAGAGCAGTCCCTGTAAGATGTTCTGTAGAGGTGGTTTGTGGAAAGAAAATTCCCTCAGCTTTTTTTTGTCTGGGAATTGTTTAATCCCACCGTCGTACTTGAATGATAGTCGTGCTGGATACAGTATCCTTGGTTCAAGGCCCTTCTGTTTCATTGTATTAAATATATCATGCCATTCTCTTCTGGCCTGTAGGGTTTCTGTTGAGAAATCTGACGTTAGCCTGATGGGTTTCCCTTTATAGGTGACCTTTTTCTCTCTAGCTGCCTTTAACACTCTTTCCTTGTTCTTGATCTTTGCCATTTTAATTATTATGTGTCTTGGTGTTGCCCTTCTTGGATCCTTTCTGTTGGGGGTTCCGTGTATTTCCGTGGTCTGTTCGATTACTTCCTCCCCCAGTGTGGGGAAGTTTTCAGCAATTATTTCTTCTAAGATACTTTCCATCGCTTTTCCTCTCTCTTCTTCTTCTGGGACCCCTATAATATGGATATTGTTCCTTTTAGATTGGTCACACAGTTCTCTTAATATTGTTTCATTCCTGGAGATCCTTTTGTCTCTCTCTATGTCAGCTTCTATGCGTTCCTGTTCTCTGATTTCAATTCCATCAATGGCCTCTTGTATTCTATCCATTCTGCTTATAAACCCTTCCAGAGTTTGTTTCATTTCTGAGTTCTCCTTTCTGGCATCTGTGATCTCCTTCCGGACTTCATCCCACTTCTCTTGCATATTTCTCTGCATCTCTGTCAGCATGTTTATGATTCTTATTTTGAATTCTTTTTCAGGAAGACTGGTTAGGTCTCTCTCCTTCTCTGGTGTTGTCTCTGTGATCTTTGTCTGCCTGTAACTTTGCCTTTTCATGATAATAGGAATAGTCTGCAGAGCTGGGATGAGTGATGGCTGGAAGGACTTCCTTTCTTGTTGGTTTGTGGCCCTCCTCTCCTGGGATAACAGCTACCTCTAGTGGCTTGTGATGCGCAGCTGCGTGCAGACAGGGTTTCTGCTTCCTGCCCCGCTGCTATGGAGTTAATCTCCGCTGTTGCTGTGGGCGTGGCCTGGCTACGGCAGCTACTCCAAAATGGTGGAGTCGTGTTGGAGCAGGAGCTGCTGGGAGGCTATTTATCTCCATAAGGGGCCTCCCTGCTCCCTGCAGCCCAGGGGTTAGGGTGCCCAGAGATCGCCGGATTCCCTACCTCTGGTTTAAGTGACCCGCCCTGCCCCTTTAAGACTTCCAAAAAGCATCCGAAAAAACAAAACAACGACCACCAAAAAAAAAAAAAAGAAAAAATTTTTAAATTAAAAAAAAAAAAAGTTTTTAATTAAAAAAAAAAAGATGATCGCTCGTTTTTCTTTATTCACCAGTGCCAGCCTCAGGCCTCTGCTCACCGGTCTTTCTGCCCTGTTTCCCTAGTATTGGGGTCCCTATCCCTTTAAGACTTCCAAAAAGCGCTTGCCAAAACAAAACAGCAAAAAAGCAAAAAAAAAAAAATGGTCGCGCGCTTTTCTTATGTCCTCCGGCTCCCAGCCTCCAGTGCCTGCTCACTGTTCTTGCTGCCCTGTTTTCCTAGTATCGAGGGCCCTGCACTCTGGCCCGGATGGCTGGGGCTGTGTGTTCGGCAGTCCTGGGCTCCCTCTTCCTCCCGCTCTGTCTATTCTCCCACCATTAGCTGGGGGGGAGGGGCACTCGGCTCCCGCGGGGCCGGGGCTTGTATCTTACCCACTTTGCGAGGCGCTGGGTTCTCTCAGGTGCGGATGTGGTCTGGATATTGTCCTGTGTCCTCTCGTCTTTATTCAAGGAAGGGTTGTCTTTGTTATATTTTCATAGATATATGTTGTTTTGGGAGGAGATTTCCGCTGCTCTACTCATGCCGCCATCTTTCGCCCCTCTCTTGCTTTTTTTTTTTAAGAGAAAGGAATATTATCAGAAAAGTCTACTCCATAGCTGATCATTTGACACCCTTTAAGTGATCAAAATTAAGGATATGTAAAGCATGCATTAATCGTTGATTTACACTTAGTTTTATCCTATCAGGGAGTAATCCCCCTTTTCTTTCTTTCTTTCTTTTTTTTTTGTTATCTTTAACCTACACTTACATGAAGAATATTATGTTTATTAAGCTCTCTCCCCTATACCAGGTCCGCCCTATAAACTCCTTTACAGTCACTGTCCATCAGCATAGGAAATGTTGTAGAATCACTACTTGTCTTCTCTGTGTTGTACAGCCCTCCCGTTTCTCTCACACCCCGTATGCATACAAATCTTAATACCCCCCTTCTTCTTCATCCCCACTTATCCCTCCTTACCCCCCCATCCTCCCCAGGCCCTTTCCCTTTGGTACCTGTTAGTCCATTCTTGGGTTCTGTGATTCCGCTGCTGTTTTGTTCCTTCAGTTTTTCCTTTGTTCTTATATTCCACAGATGAGTGAAATCATTTGTTATTTCTCTTTCTTCACTTGGCTTGTTTCACTGAGCATAATACCCTCCAGCTCCATCCATGTTGCTGCAAATGGTAGGATTTTCCCTCTTCTTATGACTGAGTAATATTCCATTGTGTATATGTACCACATCTTCTTTATCCATTCATCTACCGATGGACATTTAGGTTGCTTCCAATTCCTGGCTATTGTAAATAGTGCTGCGATAAACATAGGGGTGCATCTGTCTTTCTCAAACTTGATTGCTGCGTTCTTAGGGTAAATTCCTAGGAGTGGAATTCCTGGGTCAAATGGTAAGTCTGTTTTGAGCATTTTGATGAACCTCCATACTGCTTTCCACAATGGTTGAACTAACTTACATTCCCACCAGCAGTGTAGGAGGGTTCCCCTTTCTCCACAGCCTCACCAACACTTGCTGTCTTTTGTCTTTTGGAAGGCATCCATCCTTATTGGTGTGAGGTGATACCTCATTGTAGTTTTAATTTGCATTTCTCTGATAATTAGTGATGTGGACCATCTTTTCATGTGTCTGTTGGCCATCTGTATTTCTTTTTTGGAAAACTGTCTGTTCAGTTCCTCTGCCCATTTTTTAATTGGATTATTTGATTTTTGTTTCTTGAGGCATATGAGCTCTTTATATGTTTTGGACGTCCAGCCTTTATCGGATCTGTCATTTACAAATATATTCTCCCATACTGAAGGGTTCCTTTTTGTTCTATTGATGGTGTCTTTTGCTGTACAGAAGCTTTTCAGCTTAATATAGTCCCACTTGTTCCTTTTTGCTGTTGTTTTCCTTGCCCAGGGAGATATGTTCAAGAAGAGGTCACTCATGTTTATGTCTAAGAGGTTTTTGCCTATGTTTTTTTCCACAAGTTTAATGGTTTCATGACTTACATTCAGGTCTTTGATCCATTTTGAATTTACTTTTGTATATGGGGTTAGACAATGGTCCAGTTTCATTCTCCTATATGTAGCTGTCTAGTTTTGCCAGCACCCTCTGTTGAAGAGACTGTCATTTTGCCATTGTATGTCCATGGCTCCTTTATCAAATATTAGTTGACCATATATGTTTGGGTTCATGTCTGGAGTCTCTAATCTGTTCCACTGGTCTGTGGCTCTGTTTTTGTGCCTGTACTAAATTGTCTTGATTACTGTGGCTTTATAATAGAGCCTGAAGTTGGGGATTGAGATCTCCCCTACTTTATTCTTCTTTCTCAGGATTGCTTTGGCTATTTGGGGTCTTTGGTGTTTCCATATGAATTTTTGAATTATTTATTCCAGTTCATTGAAGAATGTTGCTGGTAGTTTCATAGGGATTGCATCAAATCTGTATATTGCTTTGGGCTGGATGGCCATTTTGACGATATTAATTCTTCCTAGCCACAAGCATGGGATGAGTTTCCATCTGTTAGTGTCCCCTTTAATTTCTCTTAAGAGTGACTTGTAGTTTTCAGAGTATAAGTCTTTCACTTCTTTGGTTAGGTTTATTCCTAGGTATTTTATTCTTTTTGATGCAATTGTGAATGGAGTTCTTTTCCTGATTTCTCTTTCTGTTGATTCACTGTTAGTGTATAGGAAAGGTATGGATTTCTGTGTGTTGATTTTGTATCCTGCAACTTTGCTGTATTCCGATATCAGTTCTAGTCGTTTTGGGGTGGAGTCTTTAGGGTTGTTTATGTACAGTATTATGTCATCTGCAAATAGTGACAGTTTAACTTCTTCTTTACCAATCTGGATTCCTTGTATTTCTTTATTTTGTCTGACTGCCATGGCTAGGACCTCCAGTACTATGTTAAATAGCAGTGGGGAGAGTGGGCATCCCTGTCTAGTTCCTGATCTCAGAGGAAAAGCTTTTAACTTCTCACTGTTCAGTATAATGTTGGCTGTGGGTTTGTGATATCTGGCCTTTATTATGTTGAGGTACTTGCCCTCTATTCCCATTTTGCTGAGAGTTTTTATCATGAATGGATGTTCAATTTTGTCAAATGCTTTTTCAGCATCTATGGAGATGATCATGTGGTTTTTGTCTTTCTTTTTGTTGATGTGGTGGATGATGTTGATGGATTTTCGAATGTTGTACCATCCTTGCATCCCTGGGATGAATACCACTTGGTTATGTTGTATGATCTTTTTGATATACTTTTGAATTCAGTTTGCTAATATTTTATTAGGTATTTTTGCATATACATTCATCAGGGATATTGGTCTGTAATTTTCTTTTTTGGTGAGGTCTTTGCCTAAGTTTGGTATTGGGGTGATGGTGACTTCTTAGAATGAGTTTGGGAGTATTTCCTCCTCTTCTATTTTTTGGAAAACTTTAATATGAATGGGTATTATGTCTTCCCTGTGTGTCTGATAAAATTCTGAGGTAAATACATCAGGCCCGGGTGTTTTGTTCTTGGTTAGGTTTTTGATTACTGTTTGAATTTCTTTGCTCGTAATTGGTTTATTTAACTTTTTTGTTCTTCCTTGGTCAGTCTTGGAAGGTTGTATCTTTCTAGGAAGTTGTCCATTTCTTCCAGGTTTTATAGCTTGTTGGCATATAGGTTTTCATAGTTGTCTTTAATAATTCTTTGTATTTCTGTGGAGTCTGTCGTGATTTTTCTGTTTTCATTTCTGATTCTGTTGATTTGTTTTCATTCTCTTTTTCTCTTAATAAGTTTGGCTAGAGGCTTATCTATTTTGTTTATTTTCTCAGAGAACCAGCTCTTGGTTTCATTGATTTTTGCTATTGTTTTATTCTTCTCAATTTTGTTTATTTCTTCTCTGATCTTTATTATGTCCCTCCCTCTACTGACTTTTGGCTTCATTTGTTCTTCTTTTTCCAATTTTGATAATTGTTAGAGTATTGATTTGGGATTGTTCTTCCTTCTTCAAGTGTGCCTGGATCGCTATATACTTTCCTTTTAAGACTGCTTTTGGTGCGTCCCACAGAAGTTGGGGCTTTGTGTTGTTGTTGTCATTTGTTTCTATATATTCCTTGACCTCTATTTTAATTTGTTAATTGATCCGTTGATTATTTAGGAGCATGTTGTTAAGCCTCCATGTGTTTGTGAGCCTTTTTGTTTTCTTTGTAGAATTTATTTCTAGTTTTATAACTTTGTGGTCTGAAAAATTGGTTGGTAGAATTTCAATATTTTGGATCTTGCTGAGGCTCCTTTTGTGGGCTATTATGTGGTCTATTCTGGAGAATGTTCCATGTGCACTTGAGAAGAATGTATATCCTGTTGCTTTTGGATGTTGAGTTCTATAGATGTCTATTAGGTCCATCTGCTCTACTGTGTTGTTCAGTGCTTCCGTGTCCTTACTTATTTTCTGCCCAGTGGATCTATCCTTTGGGGTGAGTGGTGTGTTGAAGTCTCCTAGAATGAATGCATTGCAGTCTATATCCCCCTTTAGTTCTGTTAGTATTTGTTTCACATATGCTGGTGCTCCTGTGTTGGGTGCATATATATTTAGAATTGTTATATCCTCTTGTTGGACTGAGCCCTTTATCATTATGTAGTGTCCTTCTTTATCTCTTGTCACTTTCTTTGTTTTGAAGTCTATTTTGTCTGATATTAGTACTGCAACCCCTGCTTTCTTCTCACTGTTGTTTGCCTGAAATATGTTTTTCAACCCCTTGACTTTTAGTCTGTACATATCTTTGGGTTTGAGGTGAGTTTCTTGTATGCAGCATATAGATGGGTCCTGCTTTTTTGTCCATTCTATTACTCTGTGTCGTTTGATTGGTGCATTCAGTCCATTTACATTTAGAGTGACTATTGAAAGATATGTACTTATTGCCATTGCAGGCTTTAAATTCGTGGTTACCAAAGGTTCAAGGTTAGCCTCTTTAGTATCTTACTGCCTAACTCAGCTCGCTTATTGAGCTGTTATATTCACTGTCTGGAGATTCTTTTCTTCTTTTCTTCTCTCCCTTCTTATTCCTCCTCCTCCATTCTTCATATGTTGGGTGTTTTATTCTGTGCTCTGTCTAGGAGTGCTTCCATCTAGAGCTGTCCCTGTAAGATGCCCTGTAGAGGTGGTTTGTGGGAAGCAAATTCCCTCAGCTTTTGATAGTCTGGGAATTGTTTAATCCCGCCATCATATTTAAATGATAGTTGTGCTGGATACAGTATCCTTGGTTCAAGGCCCTTCTGTTTCATTGTATTAAATATATCATGCCATTCTCTTCTGATCTGTAGGGTTTCTGTCGAGAAGTCTGATGTTAGCCTGATGGGTTTTCCTTTATAGGTGACCTTTTTCTCTCTAGCTGCCTGTAACACTCTTTCCTTGTCCTTGATTTTGGCACTTTAATTATTATGTGTCTTGGTTTTGTCCTCCTTGGATCCTTTCTGTTGGGGGTTCTGTGTATTTCCATGGTCTGTTCGATTATTTCCTCCCCCAGTGTGGGGAAGTTTTCAGCAATTATTTCTTCTAAGATACTTTCCATCCCTTTTCCTCTCTCTTCTTCTTCTGGGACCCCTATAATACGGATTTTGTTCCTTTTGGATTGGTCACACAGTTCTCTTAATATTGTTTCATTCCTACAGATCCTTTCATCTCTCTCTATGTCAGCTTCTATGCATTCCTGTTCTCTGGTTTCAATTCCGTCAATGGCCTCTTGCATCTTATCCATTCTGCTTATAAATCCTTCCAGAGTTTGTTTCATTTCTGTAATCTCCTTTCTGGCATCTGTGATCTCCCTCCGGACTTCATCCCATTTCTCTTGCATATTTCTCTGCATCTCTGTCAGCATGTTTATGACTTTTATTTTGAATTCTTTGCCAGGAAGACTGGTTAGGTCTGTCTCCTTCGCTAGTGTCTCTGTGATCTTGGTTTGCCTGTAATTTTGTCTTTTCATGGTGATAGGAATAGTTTACAGAGCTGGGATGAGTGACGGCTGGAAGAACTTCTCTTCTTGTTGATTTGTGGCCTTCCTCTCCTGGGAGAATAGCGACTTCTTGTGGCTTGTTCTGGGTAGCTGCACGCAGACAGGGCTTCTGCTTCCTTCCTGGCTGCTATGGAGTTTATCTCTTCTGTTGCTGTGTGTGTGGCCTGGCTCGGGCTGCTGCTCCAAAGTGGTGGAGTTGAGTTGGAGGGAGAGCAGCTGGGAGGCTATTTATCTCCATAAGGGGCCTCCGTGCTCCCTGCAGCCCAGGGGATTAGAGTGCCCAGAGATCCCCTGATTTCCTACTTCTGGACTAAGTGTCCCGCGCTGCTCCTTTAAGACTTCCAAAAAGCACCCGCCAAAATGAAATGAGCTCGTTTATCTTTATTCTCTGGTGCCAGCCTCAGGCACCAGCTCACCGGTCTTGCTGCCTTGTTTCCCTAGTATTGGGGTCCCTATCCCTTTAAGACTTCCAAAAAACGCTCACCAGAACAAAACAACAACAACAAGAAAAAGAAAATGGCCGCTCACTTTTCTTTTGTTCTCCAGCGCCGGCCTCCGATACCTGCTCACCAGTCTTGCTGCCTCCTTTCCTTAGTATCCAGGGCCCTGCTCATGCCCTGTGTCTGCGCTCTGGTCCAGATGGCTTGGGCTGTGTGTTCAGCAGTCCTTGGCTCCCTCTCCCTCCTGCTTTGACTCCTCTCCTCCCGCCAGGATCTGGGGGGAGTGTCGCTCAGGACCCGCCGGTCTGGTCCTTGTATCTTACCCCCTTTGCGAGGTGCTGGGTTCTTGCAGGTGTGGATGTTGTCTGGATGCTGTCCTGTATCCTCTGGTCTTTATTCTAGGAAGAGTTGTCTTTGTTATATTTTCATAGATATATGTGGTTTTGGGAGGAGATTTCCACTGCTCTATTCATGCTGCCATCTTGGCTCCACCCCTAGAACAGCTCTATTTCAATATTCTTGCCCACACACATCATAATGTGATTCCACTTTTCTTGCAAAAATTTGTTATAGTGTATCAAAATCATTTTAAATTAGTTTTGGAAATAGTCTAATATAATTTGTGGTTAATATTGTACTACCTCTCATTTCTTCCTCTCAATACATTTGAACAGTCAACTCTTGGCTCTTTTACTAGGTGTTTTGCAAATGTATTGAAGATGGATCTAAGCTTCACATTTTATATTAAAACCAGTTTTAGTAAAGCACTAAGACAACAAAGGGATACATGTGAGACATAAGTAGGATATTCATGTCATATAGGAAAAATATTCTTAAGAATAGAGCACAAGTAATCTCAGAGATCTATTTCCTATTATCAATATGGGCATCTTTGCTTTCCCTAATTTTTATACTTTTTTCTGTTGCATGAACAAATGCAGTTAAGAGTTGACTGTTCAAATGTATTGAGAGGAAGAAATTAGAAATAATCCGATTTTTCAACTTTAACAATTTGTGTACACTAAATATATATCAGTATTTTAAATGTCTCTTATTTTCACAGAAATCGTTCATATTTATGTGTAAATATGTACATGCATGTTTACATATATATGAATTCTTACAGTTTTGTGGCCTAATAATTTTCAAGACAAATGTCAAAAATATAATGCACTTACTATGTTCAAGAGATTTTTGCCTGTTTTCTTCTAACAACTTTATGGTTACATGTCTTACAATCAGGTTTCTGGTCCATTTCAAATTTACTTTTGTGTATGAAGTTAGACAATAACCCAATTTCATTTAGTTGCAGACAGCTGTCTAGTTTTCCCGAAAGAAGTTATTGAAGAGTCTGTCTTTTTCTCATTGTATATTCATGGCTCCTTTACCATATAATAATTAACCATATGCACATAGGTTTATATCTGGGCTCTCTATTCTACTCTATTTGATCAATGGGTCTCTTCTTGTGCCAGTACCAAATTGTTTTGATTACTGGAGGTTTATAGTAGAGCTTGAAGTCAAGGAGCATAATAATCCCAGCTTCGTTCTTCCTTCTTAGCTTTGCCTATTCAGGGTATTCTGTGGTTCCATATGAATTTTAGAACTATTAGTCATAGTTTGTTGAAAAATGCTGTTGGTATTTTGATAGGGACTGCACGGAATCTGTATATTGCTTTAGACAGGATGACCATTTTGAAAATATAATTCTTCCTATCTGTGAGCACAGGATGTATTTCTATTTATTGGTGTCTTCTTTAATTTCTCTCATGAGTGTCTTGTAGTTTTCAGGGCATAGGTTAAGTTTCACCTCCTTGGTTAGGTTTATTCCTAGATGTTTTATTCTTTTTTTCCCTATATTAGGTTCTTTTCATTTATTTATTTGTTTGTTTGTTTATTTATTTATATTAAGGTATGATTGATATATACTCTTATGAAGGTTTTACATGAAAAAGCAATGTGGTTACTACATTTACCCATATTATCAAGTCCCCACTCATACCCCAATGCAGTCACTGTCCATCAGTGCAGCAAGTTGCCAGAGATCCACTATGTCCCTTCTCTGTGAAACACTGTTCTCCCTGTGATCCCCCACACCATGTGTACTAAACATAATACTCCTCAGTCCCCTTCTCCCTCCCTCCCCACCCGCTCTCCCACACCTCTCCCCTTTGGTAACCACTAGTTCATTCTTGGAGTCTCTGAGTCTACTGCCATTTTGTTCCTTCAGTTTGCTTCATTGTTATACTCCACAAATGAGGGAAATCACTTGGTACTTGTCTTTCTCCACCTGGCTTATTTCACTGAGCATAATGTCCTCCAGCTCCATCCATGTTGTTGCAAATGGTAGAATTTGTTTCTTTCTTATGGATGAATAGCATTTCATTGTATATATGTACCACATCTTCTTTACCCATTCATCTACTGATAGACACATCCATATCTTGGCTATTGTAAAAAGTGCTGTGATAAATATATGGGTGCATATATCTTTTTGAATCTGATATTTTATTCTTTTTGATGCAATTGTAAATGGAGTTGTTTTCCTGATTTCTCTTTCTGCTAGTTCATCCTTAGTATATAGAAATGTAACAGATTTTTGTGTATTAATTTTGTATCCTGCAACTTTCTTGAATCCAGTTATTAGTTCTAATAGTTTTATGGTGGAGTCTTTAGGGTTTTCTATGTATAATATCATGTCATCTGCAAATAGTGACAATTTAACTTCTTATTTTCCAATTTGGATGTCTTTTACCTCCTGTTTTATTGATTTCCATGGCTAGGTCCACCAATATTATGTTGAATAAAACTGGTGAAAGTGGACTTGCTTGTCCTATTGCTGATCTTAGAGGAAAACTTTCAGCTTTTTGCCATTAATTATGATGTCAGATTTTGGGTTTTTGCATATGTGGCCTTAATTATGTTGAGGTATGTACCCTCTATACCCATTTTGTTGAGAGTTTTTATCATGACTGAATTATTTACAGTAGCCAAGTGTGAAAGCAACCTAAGTGTCCATCAATAGATAAATGCATAACAAAGGTGTGGTACATATGCACAATGGAATATTGTTCAGCTGTAAAGAAGAACTGCTGCAATTTGTAACCATGTGGATGGACCTAGAGGGTATCATGCTCAGTGAAATAAACCAGGTAGAAAAAGACAAATACCATATGAATTCACTTATTTGTGGAATATAAAAACAAGGCAAAACCAACTAAAGAGCAGTAGACTCATAGACACTGAGAAGTCCCTGGTGGTCATCATGGCGGAAGGGTTGAGGAGGGTGGGTGGGGAGAGTGAGGGGCATAAAGGGGCACAAAAATTCTTAATCATAATATAAGTTGGTCACAGGTATAGTACTATAGCATAGAGAACATAGTCAATGACTCTGTAACATATCTCTATGTTGACAGTAACTGTTCTAGTTGGGGTGAGGATTTAATCATGGGTAACTGTTAAACAATTGTGTTGTATATTTGAAACCAACATAAGATTGTATACCAATGATAATTCAATTAAAAAAAAGAAAAATATAATGTTGTATACAAACATTAAGGAGAAATTTATAAGTTTGAGAGAAACTTGATAACAATCTTGTTACGTAAAGAAACAGATTCTTGTATTGTAAATGGATACTATTCTTTCACTAGTTTTGTAATTATCATCTTTAGTCCAACATCAGTGTTGCTAAACAGGAAACAGAATATCCTACTAACTGGGATTGAATTAAGTGACTTTGCCATTGTTAAATTTTCTACGGTGTTCAAGCTAAATGAAAATGATAATTTCAGTATTTTCTGTTAATTTCACTTGTGTAAAAGTATATTAAACCTGGTGAGGAAATTTGGTATAATCAGCTTTAATTGTACTGTACAAATATATCATCTATTGTTTTTCAGGTGATCTTTATCCAACCTTTACTTATTTAGTTTCTTTTTTGTCTGGCATGAATACATCCTACCTATAAGCATATATATAATTATATATGTATATATTTCATTACATATGTTTATATAAAAATCACTGTGAAACATGGCCAATTAATAGTATAGTTTATTTAATTGACCTTTTTTGTCCAAGCCAAAATATTTGTTTTGCCAGCCACCTGATCTTCTCTGCTTTTCAGAGATTTCCTTTTTTTCTCTATTTTGTGATGTTCTTTCTATTTTAATTTGAGTCTCCTGTTGACTTATGAAGTAGACATAACAATTCTGTTTCATCTGGTGCTTTCCTTTATGCTTTCCAAAAATGATATTTATACTACATTGTAACAATTTTTAACATCTATTATGAAATTTAATTCATTATACATTAATCTACTTATTCACTCAAAAAAATCTATTACAATCTAATATGTGCACAATGTCTTGATAGACAATGCAAATACAAATACATACACAGTATGCCCAAATATTAAGGGTTTGATTAAATTGTGGTTGATATAGGAATATGAATGTACATATATATGATGAGATGAAGCCCAAGGATGAGGCATCATAAAACATGTAAGGGTCAAATCCAATATTCACTTTAAAAGTGAGATCCCAGGGTCCTTCTACTACTCAATGTCAAGATCACTGGTAGCCAGTCGTATATTTCTGTAGAAAGTAGGTTGGTGGATTCTTCACTGGAAAAACTGAGAGTCCCTGAAAAAAGACCTATAAACAGTGATAACAAAGGATGTTTATAATGAAGCAAAGGAGTCCCTACAAGACTCTCAAATTAAATGATACCAATTGATGAGATCACTCATCACCTGGAGTTTCAAATCAGCTTTCTGAAGGATCTTTATTAAGTAGGAATTGATAGTCAAAGATTGAATGACATTTGAGAAAGTTTCAAAGTTAAAGTTAAAACAAAGTAAGCTAACAAAAAAAAATTATTGAACTTAGGATTTGTGAAACAACATATATGAAGCAAAATATATTTATGTAAATATGTAACTTCTTTATCTTTCTTCATTATGTGAATATACGGAATTTCATAAAATAAGATTAATATATCTGCCATGTCTCCATCAACACTGCCCCTCTGTAAATATATTTTAGCCCCAATAATTTTAAACACTGTGTTATATTATGTCCTTAGTATTTGACATATTGAAAAGGAGAGAAGAAACAGCATGCACTTGGTAAAACATATCATGAATATTAACAATGAATATTTTTCCTCTTAGTGAGAGATGTTCCAGGATCCCAGACATTCCAACGGATCTAAGGTCCAGGTCTCCGAGTTCCTCCTGATGGGGTTCCCTGGCATTCACGAGTGGCAGCACTGGCTCTCCCTGCCCCTGGCTCTGCTCTACCTCCTAGCTCTCGCTGCCAACATCATTATACTGATTACCATCAATCAAGAGGCAGCACTGCACCAGCCTATGTACTATTTCCTGGGGGTCCTGGCTGTGGTAGACATGGGCCTGGCCACCACCATCATGCCCAAGATTCTGGCCATCTTATGGTTCAATGCTAAGGCCATGTCTCTCCCAGAGTGCTTTGTTCAGATGTATGTCATACATTGTTTTGTGGGCATGGAGTCAGGTATCTTTGTCTGCATGGCTATAGATAGATATGTAGCCATTTGCCAACCATTACGCTATCCATCAGTAATTACTGAATCTTTTGTAGTCAAAACATCTGTGTTCATGGCACTCAGAAATTCCCTCACTACCATCCCAGTGCCCGTGTTGGCTGCTCAGAGACACTACTGCTCACAGAACCAAATTGAGCACAGTATGTGCACTACTCTTGGAGTCACCAGCCTAGCCTGTGATCACACAGCAATCAATAGCCTCTACCAGCTAGTTCTGGCCTGGACTCTCATGGGAAGTGACCTGGGTGTGGTTATTTTATCTTATGCTCTGATACTTCAATCTGTGCTGAAGCTGAACTCAGCAGAAGCTGCCTCCAAGGCCCTAAGTACCTGTACTTCCCACCTCATCCTAATCCTATTCTTTTACACAGTCATCATTGTCCTTTCCATCACCCATAGTTCACCAATGAAAGTTCCCCTCATCCCAGTTCTACTCAATGTACTGCACAATGTCATTCCTCCTGCCCTCAACCCCATGGTGTATGCTCTCAAGAACAAGGAGCTCAGGCAGGGTTTATATAAGGTTCTTAAGCTGGACACCATGGGTAACCAATGATTGCATCAATTTCTCACCTTTTTAATTTGTCCAGGTGTCTGCTAAATACTATGCAACAAGTACTTAATGACAGAAGAACTAAGGAAAAGTGGCAATGCAGCAGCTTTTCAGTTATTATATGAATCAGTGACAACAACTGAACTAAGAAAAAACAGGTGACACATATTTGAAATATTTGGGTTTCAAGCAAAAATCATAATAAAAAAGAGCAACATTATGAAAATTATTGTCTCACGGGATCCAAGAGAAATCCCAGTGGACTGTGCTTCCTAACTTCCTCGGACCTCTCTTGCTGCTTCATACATCTCTTCCCTACATGCCTCTTCTGCACTCTTTCCCTGCTTCAAAATATCTTTCCTCATTTCTCAGTTCATAAGGAAGAAATACTTGTTTTGTGTGCCCGGAGTCAGGTATCTTCATCTGCATGGCTGTAGATAAATATGAAGCCATTCCTTCATCACTGTGCTATCCATCAATCATTACTGAATCTTTTGTGGTCAGAGCAACTGTGTTCATATTGCCAAATCTGATTATGTTCATTAGCCAAAACAGTTCAGTATCAGTTAGAATATTTTTTCTATCATGAGTGCACAGTGAAGCATTCTCACTGCCCATGTTTGGTTTGGAAAATCTTTTCTGGAAGAATTAACCATTGCCCAAGAGCTGTATTCCTCATGCCACACTCAATAAAGAGAATATATAAAGCCATTGGACACCAGAAATACAAGAACTAAAAATCATGGGAATAGTACAGTTTTAATGGACCACTAAAATATTGACATGAAGATGTAGTAAAAATCTCCATGAACATCAATTTAAATAGATACCTTTATAATTTGGTAAACTTTTAAAAATTATAGAATATTGAGCACCTTCATATTTTCATATTTTGAACTCAGGGCTCTTAGAATTATGAAGCTACTTTGAGCCTTGTGTACTTGTAAGGTGGCTTCCACATGTTCCATGTTGATAAATTGGGAAAGGATGGAAGGGAATTTCCTCAAAAAGGGAGGAATGCTACTGGGGACAGTGGGCACTAAGGAAGCAAAATGAACAAAACATACAATGCAATTTATATGAAGTGGGGACACACTCACACAATTTTATGGGTATAAAACATACAGCAAACATTATGAATGAAAAAGTATTAGGACTGTTTGTCATATGACCAAAGTCAAGGTTACATTATCCTTAACAAAAATTTTCAGTGATTGTAACAAAAGACCTGGGTCATGTTCAGGATAATTTTTTTTTGTCTTTTTTTAATGCTATTCTTCTTCTATCACAGACAGTTCATTTTTTTTTCAAGGGGCTTTATTTACTCAAAGCCATCTTCCTTATTCAGTCCAACCTTATTTGGGGCCCTTGGTCATTTCACAGCCAGTCCAAATCTGTTTTTTATATACTGTTTATTATTTATTTACTCTGCAAAACATTTAACTGTTGAATTGACATCAACTGCAAAAGTGCTGGTGATAAAATAGGGAAAAAAATAGAGAGTAGCAGAAATAAGCCCTAAGCAAAATGAACCAGAAAATATAATTACAAAACTCACAAAGAGAAACTCTTAACATGCTTCCTAAAAATTGCTACAATGAGGATTCAAATTTCATTCAACCATTTTGTCTATAAAAAGAAGGAATTCGAATTAAAAGTTGCATAGAGCTTAATGAAATCAAGTGGTTCTGGGCAGGTTCAACTGATATTCAGAGGGGAGAGGCATTCTTTTTCTCATCAATATAATATATTGTTATAATTTATGGCATTCCTAATAGCATCATCATTATCATCATAATAGTTTTTTCTTGTTATTTCATGTAGTGTACCTCATAAAACAAAAATAACAAAAAAAGAATATTTAGATAAAGCAATTTTATGAGGGTACAATATCATCATCTTTATCAACTAGTATAAAGTTCTGTATTATTCTACTTTGTTTCAGAATAAAGTTGCAAATATATAGATGAATGCAAGGCTTGGATCTCCTTTGGTCAACCCTTTATTAACATCAAATCCATCTGGACTATTTATTTATTTATTTATTTATTTTTATTTTGGTATCATTAATCTATAATTACATGAAAGACATTATGTTTACTAGGCTCCCCCCTTCACCAACTCCCCCCCACATACCCCTTCACAGTCACTGTCCATCAGCGTAGTAAGATGCTGTAAAATCACTACTTGTCTTCTCTGTGTTGCACAGACCTCCCCGTGCACCCCACACACTATACATGCTAATCATAATGCCCCCTTTCTTTTTCCCCACCCTTATCCCTCCCCAGTCCCTCTCCCTTTGGTAACTGTTAGTCCAGTCTTGGGTTCTGTGATTCTAATGCACTTTTGTTCCTTCAGTTTTCCTTTTTCCTTATACTCCACATATGAGTGAAATCATTTGGTACTTGTCTTTCTCTGCCTGGCTTATTTCACTAAGCATAATACCCTCTAGCTCCATCCATCTTGTTGGTGAATGGTAGGATCTGTTTTTTTGTTATGGCTGAGTAATACTCCATTGTGTATATGTACCACATCTTCTTTACACATTCATCTACTGATCTACTGATGGACATTTAGGTTGCTTCCATATCTTGGCCATTGTAAATAGTGCAGAGATAAACATAGTGGTGCATCTGTCTTTTTCAAACTGGAGTGCTGCATTCTTAGGGTAAATTCCTAGAAGTGGAATTCCTAGGTCAAATGGTAAGTCTATTTTGAGCATTTTGAGGAACCTCCATACTGCTTTCCATAATGGTTGAACTAATTTACATTCTCACCAGCAATGTAGGAGGGTTCCCCTTTCTTCACAACCTCGCCAACATTTGTTTTTGTTTGTCTTTTGGATGGTAGCGATCCTGACTGGTGTGAGGTGATACATTGTGGTTTTAATTTGCATTACTCTGATGACAAGAGATGTGGAGCATCTTTTCATGTGTCTGTTGGCCATCTGAATTTCTTCTTTAGAGAACTGTCTATTCAGCTCCTCTGTCCATTTTTTAATTGGATTATTGGCTTTTTGTTTGTTGAGATGTGTGAGCTCTTTATATATTTTGGATGTCAACCCTTTGTCGGATCTGTCATTTTCAAATATAATCTCCCATACTGTAGTATACCTTTTTATTCTATTGATGGTGTCCTTTGCTGTACAGAAGCTTTTCAGGTTGATATAGTCCCATTTGTTCATTTTTGCATTTGTTTCCCTTTCCCGGGGAGATATGTTCAAGAAGAGGTCACTCATGTTTATGTCTAAGAGATTTTTGCCTATGTTTTTTTCTAAGAGTTTTATGGTTTCTTGACTTACATTTAAGTCTTTGATCCATTTCGAATTTACTTTTGTGTATTGGGTTAGACAGTGATCCAGTTTCATTCTCTTACATGTAGCTGTCCAGTTTTGCCAGCACCATCTGTTGAAGAGACTGTCATTTCCCCATTGTATGTCCATGGCCCCTTTATCGAATATTAGTTGACCATATATGTTTGGGTTAATGTTTGGAGTCTCTATTCTGATCCATTGATCTGTGGCTCTATTCTTGTGCCAGTACCAAATTGTCTTGATTACTGTGGCTTTGTAGTAGAGCTTGAAGTTGGGGAGTGAGATCCCTACTTTATTCTTCTTTCTCAGGATTGCTTTGGCTATTCGGGGTCTTTGGTGTTTCCATATGAATTTTTGAATTATTTGTTCCAGTTCATTGAAGAATGCTGTTGGTAATTTGATAGGGATTGCATCAAATCTGTGTATTGCTTTGGGCAGGATGGCCATTTTGACGATATTAATTCTTCCTAGCCAAGAGCATGGGATGAGTTTCCATTTGTTCGTGACCTCTTTAATTTCTCTTAAGAGTGTCTTATAGTTTTCAGGGTATAGACCTTCCACTTCCTTGGTTAGGTTTATTCCTAGGTATTTTATTCTTTTTGATGCTATTTTGAATGGAATTGTCTTCCTAATTTCTCTTTCTATTACTTTATTGTTAGTGTATAGGTAAGCCATATATTTCTGTGTGTTAATTTTTTATCCTGCAGCTTTGCTGAATTCTGATATTAGCTCTAGTAGTTTTGGAGTGGAGTCTTTAGGGTTTTTTATGTACAATATCATGTCATCTGCAAATAGTGACAGTTTAACTTCTTTGCCAATCTGAATTCCTTGTATTTCTTTGTTTTGTCTAATTGCCATGGCTACGACCTCCAGTACTATGTTGAATAACAGTGGGGAGAGTGGGCATCCCTGTCTTGTTCCCGATCTCAGACGAAAAGCTTTCAGCTTTTCGCTGTTCAGTATGATGTTGGCTGTGGGTTTATGATATATGGCCTTTATTATGTTGAGGTACTTGCCCTCTATACCCATTTTGTTGAGAGTTTTTATCATGAATGGATGTTGAATTTTATCGAATGCTTTATCAGCATCTATGGAGATGATCATGTGGTTTTTGTCTTTCTTTTTGTTGATGTGGTGGATGATGTTGATGCATTTTCGAGTGTTGTACCATCCTTGCATCCCTGGGATGAATCCCACTTGGTCATGGTGTACGATCCTTTTGATGTATTTTTGAATTTGGTTTGCTAATATTTTGTTGAGTATTTTTGCATCTACATTCATCAGGGATATTCGTCTGTAGTTTTCTTTTTTGGTGGGGTCTTTGCCTGGTTTAGGTATTAGGGTGATGTTGGCTTCATAGAATGAGTTTGAGAGTATTCCCTCCTCTTCTATTTTTTGGAAAACTTTAAGGACAATAGGTATTATGTCTTCCCTGTATGTCTGATATAATTCTGAGGTAAATGCATCTGGCCTGGGGTTTTGTTCTTGGGTAGTTTTTTTATTACTGCTTCAATTTCGTTGCTGGTAATTGGTCTGTTTAGATTTTCTGTTTCTTTCTGGGTCAGTCTTGGAAGGTTGTATTTTTCTAGGAAGTAGTCCATTTCTCCTAGGTTTCCCAGCTTGTTAACATATAAGTTTTCATAGTAATCTCTAATAATTCTTTGTATTTCTGTGGGGTCCGTCGTGATTTTTCCTTTCTCGTTTCTGATTCTGTTGATTTGTGTTGACTCTCTTTTCCTCTTAATAAGTCTGGCTAGGGGTTTATCTATTTTGTTTATTTTCTTGAAGAACCAGCTCTTGGTTTCATTGATTTTTGCTATTGTTTTATCTTCTCAATTTTATTTATTTCTTCTCTGATCTTTATTATGTCCCTCCTTCTGCTGACCTTAGGCCTCATTTGTTCTTCTTTTTCCAATTTTGATAATTGTGACATTAAACCATTCATTTGGGATTGTTCTTCCTTCTTTAAATATGCCTGGATTGCTATATACTTTCCTCTTAAGACTGCTTTTGCTGTATCTCACAGTAGTTGGGGCTTTGTGTTGATGTTGTCGTTTCTTTCCATATATTGCTGGATCTCCATTTTGATTTGGTCATTGATCCACTGATTATTTAGGAGCGTGTTGTTAAGCCTCCATGTGTTTGTGAGCCTCTTTGCTTTCTTTGTACAGTTTATTTCTAGTTTTATGCCTTTGTGGTCTGAAAAGTTGGTTGGTATGATTTCAATCTTTTGGAATTTTCTGAGGCTCTTTTTGTGGCCTAGTATGTGGTCTATTCTGGAGAATGTTCCATGTGCACTTGAGAAGAATTTGTATCCTGTTGCTTTTGGATGTGGAGTTCTATAGATGTCTATTAGGTCCATCTGTTCTAGTGTGTTGTTCAGTGCCTCTGTGTCCTTACTTATTTTCTGTCTGGTGGATCTGTCCTTTGGAGTGAGTGGTGTGTTGAAGTCTCCTAGAATGAATGCATTGCATTCTATTTCCTCCTTTAGTTCTGTTAGTATTTGTTTCACATATGTTGTTGCACCTGTATTGGGTGCATATATATTTATAATGGTTATATCCTCTTGTTGGACTGAGCCCTTAATCATTATGTAATGTACCTCTTTATATTTTGTTACTTTCTTTATTTTGACGTCTGTTTTGTCTAATACTAGTATTGCAACACCTGCTTTTTTCTCTGTTGTTTGCATGGAATATATTTTTCCATCCCTTGACTTTAAGTTTGTGCATGTCTTTGGGTTTTAGGTGAGTCTCTTGTAAGCAGCATATGGATGGATCTTGCTTTTTTTTCCATTCTATTACTCTGTGTCTTTTGATTGGTGCATTCAGTCCATTTATATTTAAGGTGATTATTGAAAGGTATGTACTTATTGCCAGTGCAGGTTTTAAGTTTGTGGTTACCAAAGGTTCAGGGTTAGCTTCTTTACTATCTTACTGTCTATCTTAACTCACTTATTGAGCTATTAGCAACACTATCTGATGATTCTTTATTTCTCTCCCTTCTTATTCCTCCTCCTCCATTCTTCATATGTTGGGTGTTTTGTTCTGTGCTCTTTTTAGGAGTGCTCCCATCTAGAGCAGTCCCTGTAAGATGCCCTGTAGAGGTGGTTTGTGGGCGTCAAATTCCCTCAACTCTTGCTTGTCTGGGAATTGCTTGATCCCTCCTTCATATTTAAATGATAATCATGCTGGATACAGTAGTCTTTGTTCAATGTCCTTCTGTTTCATTGCATTACATATATCATGCCATTCTCTTCTGGCCTGAAGGGTTTCTGTTGAGAAGTCTGATGATAGCCTGATGGGTTTTCCTTTGTAGGTGATCTTTTTTTTCTCTCTGGCTGCCTTTAATACTTTGTCCTTGTCTTTGATCTTTGCCATTTTAATTATTATATGTCTTGGTGTTGCCCTCTTTGGATCCCTTGTCATGGGAGTTCTGTGTACCTCTGTGGTCTGAGAGGCCATTTCCTCCCCTAGTTTGGGGAAGTCTTCAGCAATTATTTCTTCAAAGATACTTTCTATCCCTTTTTCTCTCTCTTCTTCTTCTGGTACTCCTATAATGCGGATATTGTTCCATTTTGATTGGTCACTCAGCTCTCTTAGAATTCTTTCATTCCTGGAGATCCTTTTATCTCTCTCTGCATCAGCTTCTCTGCATTCCTGTTCTCTGTTTTCTAGTCCATTAATGGTCTCTTGCATCTCGTCCATTCTGTTTTGAAGTCCTTCCAGAGCTTGTTTTATTTCTGTATTCTCCTTCCTTAGTTCTTGCATATTTCTCTGCAAGTCCATCAACATGGTTATGACTTTTGTTTTGAATTCTTTTTCAGGAAGACTGGTTAAATCTATCTCCCCAGGTTCCTTCTCAGGGGAAGTTGTAGCAGATGCCGAAGCTGTCTGGGTTAGTCTTGTCTGGATCAAATTTTTTTGCCTTTTCATTTGATAAGTGCAGTGGTATGCTATTGACGCATCTATCAGCTTTCCACTTGGCTCCTGGCCTTTCTTTACTGGGACCACTGCTACCCCTAGTGGCTTGTGTTGGGCAATTGCGTGTAGACTGGGTCTCTGTATCTTGCCATGCCAGTATGTAGGAAGCTTCCTTGCTGAGGGCGTGGCCTGCCTCAGGCTGCTTCTCTGCTTTGGCAGGGCCCTGGAGGGGTAATGGACGGGGGGCTGTTTGGCTGTTTACCTCTGTGAGGGGTCTCAGAGCTGCTGCCCAGGGGGTTAGTGCACCCATATTTCCCTGGAATTTCCAGCTGCTGGACTGTGACCTGGGATTTTTCCTTCCAGCTGTGGTGTCTCTGTCCCTTTAAGACTTTTAAAAAGCACTCGCTTTCCTTTGTCACAGGGGCATCGGCTTTGGGACCCGCTCAGAGGTCTTGCTGTCTTGTTTCCCTAGTTTCCAGCCCTCCACGCATGCGCTGTGTCTGCGCTCTGGTGTGGATGGGTGGGGCTGGGTGTTTAGCAGTCCTGGGCTCCCTCTCCCTCCCCGCACCAAATCCTCTCCTCCCGCCGCGAGCTGTGGTGAGGGGCGCTCGGGTCCCGCTGGGCCGGGGCTTGTATCTTACCCCTTTCACCAGGCGCTGGGCTCTTGCAGGTGTGGATGTAGTCTGGCTGTTATCTTGTGTCTTCTGGTCTCTCTTTTAGGATTAGTTGTATTTGTTGTATTTTCAAAAATACATATGTTTTTGGGAGGAGATTCCCACTGTCCTACTCATGCCACCATCTTGGCTCTGCCCTCTCTAGCAATTATTTCTTCAAAGACACTTTCTATCCCTTTTTCTCTCTCTTCTTCTTCTCGTACTCCTATGATGCAAATATTGTTCCTTTTGAATTGGTCACACAGTTCTCTTAATATTCTTTCATTCCTGGAGATCCTTTTATCTCTCTCTTCATCAGCTTCTCTGCATTCCTGTTCTATGTTTTCCAGTCCATTAATGGTCTCTTCCATCTCATCCATTCTGTTTTGAAGTCTTTCCAGAGATTGTTTTATTTCTGTATTTTCCCTCCTTAGTTCTTGCATATTTCTCTGCAAGTCCATCAGCATGGTTATGACTTTTGTTTTGAATTCTTTTTCTGGAAGATTAGTTAAATCTACCTCCCCAGATTCCTTCTCAGGAGAGGATGTCGAAGGTGTCTGGGTTAGCCTGGTCTGGATCAAATTTTTTTGCCTTTTCATGCTGATAGATGCAGTGGTATGCTATTGACTCATCTGTCAGCTGCGAGAGCCAAGACCCTTTCCACTTGCTCCTGGCCTTTCTTTACTGGGACAACGGTGACTACTAGCTGCTTGTGTTGGGCAATTGCGTGTAGACTGGGTCTGTTTTTTGCCTAGCCACTATGGAGGAAGCACCCTTGATGTGGGCGTGGCCAGCCTCAGGCTGCTGCTTTGCTATGGTGGGACACCAGACTGGGAACAGACGGGGGGCTCTTTATTGCCATGAGGGGTCTCAGAGCTGCTGCCCAGGGGGTTAGGGTGCCCAGAGTTCCCTAGGATTTCCAGCTGCTGGGCTAAGTGTCCTGGGATGCTTCCATCCAGCTGTGGGGTCCCTGTCCCTTTAAGACTTTAAAAAGCACTTGCTTTTCTTTGTCCCAGGGGTGCTGGCTGCAGGGACCCACTCACAGGTCTTACTGCCCTGTTTCCCTAGTTTCCAGCAACCCACGCATGCACTGTGTCTGTGCTCTGGTGCGGATGGCTGGGGCTGGGTGTTTAGCAGTCCTGGGCTCCCTCTCCCTCCCTGCACCAACTCCTCTCCTCCCGCCAGGACCTGGGGTGAGGGGCGCTTGGGTCCTGCCAGGCCGGGGCTTGTATCTTACCCCCTTCGCGAGGCGCTGGGTCCTCACAGGTGTGGATGTGGTCTGGCTGTTGTCCTGTGTCTTCTGGTCTCTCTTTTAGGGATAGTTGTATTTGTTGTATTTTCAAAAATATATATGTTTTTGGGAGGAGATTCCCACTGTCTTACTCACGCTGCCATCTTGGCTCCACCCTTCCCATCTGGACTTTTAAAAATATATTCAAGGTTATCAATACAAGTCAGAATTGGGGTACAGCTGTGTGTTGTGTTATTCTTTAAGGGATAATTCATATTTTTTGTTAAGTAACTAATACAATGGTAAGTACAGGCTTGCCCTAAAGCAAGTCAAAAGATCGCTAATTTGCATTATCAAAGAACCTTCCTAATACTCAGGACACAGCAGTTCCTATTCTAGCATATGTGCCTGCTGTACATGTGTATGGACCTCTTGACCAAATATCCCATGAAACAGTTGACTTACTCATCTCTCTACCAATAACATTTTAGCATAATGCCAGATAAATACTGTAAGTTCTAAATGAATTCTTTTGAATTAGCAAGTAGATATTCTTCACCTTATATTTTAGCTATTGTCTTATATTGAATTTTGAGACTTGAAGGACTGACTATATCTAATAGATCCATTGAGCCTCATGGAAAAACCTTGAGGAGTTTCAAGTCTACCTCTGAGCCCTGTCTGATTCACATAGAGCTGTAGAATTGTGTCCAACTTCAGTGAGAGAGATGGACTACAATGAACAAGGGTCAATATCATGTAAATCAAGTCTATGGGTTATTATTAGCAATGTATGTGTTTGAACCTTTTAGAGATCTCAGAGTAGTATATACCACCTCTCCCTCCAAAAAACTGTTTCTTAACTGGATCCCTCAATACACGACCAGGGAATACTTTAAAATGTAACTCAGGAAAATCAATTTCTGAAGCTTAAATAAAGTATATGTCTCATATGACATGACTCATCTTTCTAATCCAAGTGTAAAATAAAGCATACCTTACTATCTTTAGGCAACATTTGTTTATACCTTTAATTTGAGCTTATGCTAAAGATTTGTGTTCTGTTCATTAGCAATGAGCTAGGGACCAGCAAGTCTTTCCTTTCGAAATTGATTCATATTTCTGCCTATAAGGCTGAATTATAGGCCTTACTTGCACTAGATGGAGACAGAAGTCTCATCTGTATTAATGTAAAAACTGAGATTAAAAAAAACCTAAGCTTCTTTACATAACTGTTCTTCTATAGATTTTGAAAAACTATAAAATTTAATGGATGTAAAGTTAACATATTATATAATGCCAACCACCTTCCCACTATGTATTTTTGATTAATGGAAGAAGTTTTCATTATAAATTTATGCAACAATCACTGCCAAGCCTGTTGTTGTCCATCAGCTAAAATTTTTTAGATATAAATATTAAGTGAACTTTTAAACATCAAACATTATTACTTTATTTTCTAATATTTTTATTGAGGTATAAAGAGCACACAGAGGAGAACATGAGTCATAACTACAAGCTTGATGAATTTCCTCAAAGAGAAAAATGCCAAAGCCTGGGCAAGAAATGTATTTTACCAGCATCTGAATTGCTCCAGTCATGCCCTGTCTTAGTCAAGAATCGAAAACTAACCACTTTCTTGATTTCTACCCGCACTGATTAGTTTTGTCTGTTTTGAACTATATATATATATAAGTACCACCTTGTTATTAACTAAGCAATCTATAATTTTGTTAATTCTTACCTTGCAATGAATGCTATGATCCATAATTCTTAAAATTGCTATATATGACTCTTTCATGCTTCATATTTCCATGTTTTCTACTCTTTCCTTTGCAGCAATTTAGAGAAAAGTAAATGATTGAATCAATAGCTTTCAACTACTATTTGAGTAGTTTAAATTCTCTTCTCTTCTTTTTCTCCCTCACAGCTACTGCTGCTCAAGACAAAGAAATAGAATGCACCAGTTTAAACTCTTTTTCTCTGTGCTAAGACAGACCAGGTTGCAAACTCTAATGTGGCCTCTTATTATCCATATGGCCCTAAAACAATTAGTTTCTCTGAAGCTCATCATTAAAATGTGAATAATAATGCTTCCTTTTATCCAATCTGTTAGTACTAGTACATATTGAAAATAAATTAAATACTGAGCATGCTTCTTTGGGTTTGTGGTTTCTCAAGATATCCTTTTATTTAAAAGAGATATGATGCTATGTTAGGTTTTCCCAGAGGCAGCCCTGCGATGATAGTTTGACCCGACTTGAATGTTTTCTTTGGTAGATGACACTGGGAAACACTGATGAGAGGAATGTAAAATGGAAGAAAAGGAAGTAAATACAGAGGTGTAAATAAGCCGATAACTGAGTCTAGGTTCATGTGCTCCGTACAATGGGAGTGTTTCTGGAAGCTATGGAATAGGTATCCTTTTCCCACCATGAGGTGAGTAAATGAGTATTTGCCTTCCAACTCCCACTCATGGGACTTAGGTGACTTAATTCGTGGTCACTTCAAGACTTCCTTGCCTGCCAGCTGAAGAAAGCTCTCAAGTAGGGTCAGAGCTTGCAGGAACTGTGAGTGCCAAGGGGATGTGGGAGGAGTACCAACAGCCTCAGTTGTATTCTACCATATGCAAGATCCAGGCCCAATTGTGTCTCACAGTATATTATCCCTAGCTTTTCATGGCTTTTTAAAATTAGAAGCCAGTCACATTTTCTTAAAAGAGAGAGAGAGAGAGAGAGAGAGAGAGAGAGAGAGAGAGAGAGAGAGAGAGAGAGAGAGAGAGAGGAGAGAGAGAGAGAGAGAGAGAGAGAACTTGTAAATGGAAGGTTAATGGGTCAAAATACAAACCCACTGTAGCTGATTCTGAAGCCATAACTGATAACCTTTATCTCCCTGTTCTACTTCTATTAGAGTTCCCCTCTCATGGCTGGAACTTCACTAGTTAAGGATTTCTCACAAGCAAATATCCTACACCTTTACCCCAGAGGTCCAAGCCTGTGGGTCCGTGCACACATTTCAGTGCTCCTAAGGTGCATTGACCATGGATAATCACTAGACACCGGAAGCACCACGAGGCCTCTCACTGACCTCCTTGGCTCCAGACGTGGACCTCCCATCGCCACTGTGTAGCAGCAGCCATGTCTCCTCATGACAATCTGGATTAAGCATTTCTGCCAGTAGAGTCACTCTTTTCTCCATTTCCTAGTCTATAGGCACGGTGAGCCACCATAATCAAGTAGACGTCATATTTGTAGACACCGTGTCCCCTAAGAAGAGGAAATTTGGAACTATGACCGGTGGAGACTAACTTGAGATAAAATTAAACGTGGATCACTAGGAGTGATAACAATAAAGGTCACTCCTATGTCCACCCACTGGCTTCTGAAAACGGTGGTTTAGTTACCAAAGACACAAGGCCATGTGATCGCTGCACTCAGGTATCTGCCACGGACTGAAGAGCAGTCCTGTGCTCCACAGACTTTCGTCACCGAGTTGGTGCCCTCGCTGCATGTTTAAAGACATGCAAAAAGCCCTTTCACTGAGATGCTTCAGAGTTTCACATGGCTTGCAGGCTTTGTTACATCACAGGATGTAATCCAGTTTAGTGGAGCTGCAAGTGTGGTTCTAGTGTGCGCGGCTGGAAGACGCTGACAGCGTCCTCCAAGTAGCAATGTTAATGTCCCCAATAAAGAAGTAAGCTGATGTATGCTTGCAGCGTGACACACCTAGGACAAAGTGTATTATATATATTCCAAAATGCATAATTTGAACCTAATCATGGGGAATCTTCAGACAAATCTGTCATTCTATAAACAAAACAAACTTCAAAAATGTCAATTTAATAAAATCCAAAGAACTTCAGGAACACTATTTCAATTTTAATAAGATTAAAGATGATAGCCAAGTATGATTTTTTATCTTGGATTGGACCTTGCCTTGGGGAGCAAAAACTTACTGTATAGAACATTTTTGAGAAAATTGAAAAATTTTTTATTTTTAAAATAATATGCCAATTTTACATTCTGTACATTTGACATTACTTTCAACAAGAGAGATAGACAGAGAAAGAGAGAGATGGAGAGGCGATTTGCAATGAATGCATTTAACAAAAGAAATACAAATACCCACACATTAGAAAATTCAATAGAAAAATTTGTAGAAGACTTAGATAAAAGAGAATATCTAAATGGGAAACATTCATATGAACTGTTGTATGGCATCAGTTAATAGGGAAAGGCAAATTAAGACCACTATGAGACACCACTAAATACACAGAATTTTTGCAATGAAAAGAACTGGCAATATCAGTTTTGGGCAGGATGTGAAGCAACTAAAACTTTCATATGTTGCCGGTGAGAGTATAAATTCACAGTTTGGAAAACTGTTTAGCAGTATCTATCAAAGTAAGTATATTCTATGATCCCCAAATTATACTCCTGGATAATACATTATATATATACAGTATAGCGAAGATAATAGCAAACATATACTTGTGTATGTGTGGTTTTATGTGAGTTCATGTATAAACTATATATATATAAAACATTGTAATACTACAGAGCAATGAAAACCAATGAGATACTGCTATGTAAAAGCAGTACAGATGAATTTCAAAAACCCAGTGTTGAGTGAGAAAAGCTAGACACATAAGAGTATATCCTGTGTTATTTCTATTAAGCAAGTTTTAAAAAGACACAAGGAAAGCTAAGACGCTGAGGGAAAAACGGTGGTTATCTTTGGGGGCCAGTGAAAGCCCGTGGGGCGCTGAAATGTTCTGTGCTTGGGTCTGGCTGTTGGTAAAATAGACGTACCTAAGATTTACGCATTGTACTCCAATAAATTATATGTCAAATTAAGGAAAAGGTATAAAAGAAATATCACAAGGAAACAGTTGAAATTATAGCGGAATTGAGTCTCAATATATTAAATCAATTCCCAATATATTAAATTATTGAACATATAATTATACATTATTTATTGAATTTAATATCCCAACATATTAAATATATGAAAGTCTCAAAATTGTCAGTCTTACTATCCAATTTACCTCATCAAACTTTACTAAAACACTGAAGAGCATTTGTTTATGAGTTTTATCCATAAATATTAAATGTTCAATATGAAACCATAAATTTAAAAAGAATTTCCTTATAATTTTAAAGTAGAAATAATAAAGCTTTGACACTACCATAAAATATATTTCTATGAAAAATATGTATATAAATCAGTAAGAGCCTTATTTTACATTTTTGCAAATACTTTAATGTCTAATTTAAAGACAAAAGCTAGACTGGCCTATCTGCTTCTGCACACGACCTTTTGAAATAGGTTGTTTTGTTTACTATTGTTGATGAAAATATGACCTTCATATAGTTGGAAGAGGGTGGAGTTGATTTTTTAATTCCTTTTTCAGCTATTTGCAATGATACCATATCAGTGAACTTTTGGTAGTCTGTTGCATTAAAATCCATTGGTCTATCTTGCACTGGAATTACGCTTCACACATGCATCATTTTGTAACACCAAACATTTGTCACTTGGAAACAGTGGCTCACTGAGTTATACAGATCTTCCAAATGTTGACATCGTTTGTTTTACTAAAATAATCATGTATCGTGTGTATTTTGGAAAACTGGTTTATATATTAGTAAGAAAATTAAGTTGAAAAAGGCAAAAAGTGCCTTACTAAAAATACAAAAATGGTTGTGACCATACAGCTGATATCATAGTTTCCCCCAAATGGTCATGAGGTCCTCAGGGGTCCGTGGACAACATCTCAACAAATGCTGCATTAGACCATCCAGAAGTAAAAGTGGAAGAACCTGGAGATAGATCCTTGATAAAATGTGAGCCAGGGAAGAGGTAGTACTGAGATGAGAGATTATAGTGGGCAGACTATATCCAGGATGTTTTCATATATATATATGAGAACTGAGAGCATTATTCCTGTAGTGTTCATGGGTATTAAAAAGTAAGTTTATTCAACAGAAAAAAATCCTGATATCAGTAAATAACTGCAAAAAATAAATCAATATACAGAAAACAGTATAGATGTTTTGACTTATATGTTGTATTTAATTTTGAGGCCTAGACAATGTATTATTTGTATTCTTTATTTCTCAAATAAGTTGGTCTGCACAGCTTTTACAATATGAGGTTTACTAATGCCATCCTATCAAAAGCCATGATTGCCATTTTTACCTGTATTTTATCAGCATAATTCATGAACTGAATTTCAGTTTCAAAGGCTGTTCCATCTTCAAAATGTCCTGAGAAGCCATTTCATTCCTTATCTAAAGGGAGGATTACAGATATAGACAGGACAATTAAGGACACTCACAGAAATTAAGAAAATTTCTTAATGTGGATACATTAGACAAAGTTGTAGTGAGCCCCTATCAATGATCTGGTTAAAACTGGGAATGGACAAAAAATTTAAAAAAGGCACTGGACTATAAACTGAGAATCAGGTCTAAATTTACAGTTGCAGAAAACATATTCAGATATGTCATGGAATATCTACAATACCACACATGAATGAATGAATGATGTCACACATGAGTTTATTCCTTGTTTTTCATTCATCTTTGTTCTCATTTCAGTTGTCCTGAATACTTATATCTTTCTCACCCTGAAAAATCTTTATGACACTGTATCGGATCTGTTTTGTCTTCACCCCATAGACAACAGGGTTTAGAGTTGGGGGAAGAAGTAGATAAATATTAGCCACAATGATGTGAAGAGAAGGGGGAATGGTGTGTCCCCCAAAACGGTGGGTAAAGAAAGTGAAGAAGGCTGGACCATAGGTGATGATGATAGCAGATATGTGGGCAGTGCAGGTGCTGAAGGCCTTCTGCTGAGCTTCTGCTGATGAGAGGCTGACCACTGCTCGGAGGATCATGGTATAAGATACTGATATACAGCAAATATCAAATACTCCTATCAGGAGGGCAACCATCAGACCGTAGATGACATTGACCTTGGTGCTGGCACAGGACAACTTCACCACTGACATGTGGTCACAGTATGTATGGGAGATAACATTACTCTGGCAGAAGGGCAAACGTTTGACCAAGAATGGGAAAGGAATCATCAGCAACACGCCCCTGAGGAAGGTGGCAAGTCCAGCTTTGGCAATGACAGGGTTAGTGAGTATGGTGGCGTAACGCAATGGGTAGCAGATAGCCACATAGCGGTCCAGAGCCATGAGCATGAGCACCCCAGACTCCACACCTGTGAGCCCATGGACAAAGAACATCTGGACTAAACAAGCATTGAAGTTGATTTTTTTGAGGTTGAACCAGAAGATGCACAGTGTATTGGGTAAAGTAGTGGTGCAGGTAAAGAGGTCAATGAGGGACAGCATGGCCAGAAAGAAATACATTGGACGATGCAAGGACTCCTCGTGATGAATGAGGTACACAAGGCCAAGGTTTCCCAAAAGGGAGATGATATACATTGCACAAAATGGGATGGAGATCCATACATGTACTCTTTCGAGACCAGGAATACCATTAAGAATAAAAGATTTGGGGGCATCATATGAATTGTTGGAAAATAGCATAACTAATTCAGAACTCTATTTTTCCAGAAGTCTCTATCCTGAGGAGAAGGAATGAAGAAATAGAAATTTAATTCAGATCATCCTTGAGGTTGTAAATGTAAACTCCGAACAAAATTACATTTACAATAGTATTAACAATTTAGAATAACAGGGACTATGAAGATACACAATTTATTAAATAACACTATATCTAAGGTAATACATTTTAAGTTTTATAAGCTCTCTAGATGTAATTTTAAAGCCATAATTACAAAGTTGTAATTGTATTTTTTAATCAAATGGAAGGAGATTTTAAGGGATTGAATATTGAATGCCATAAAACTAGATTCAGGGACATAAATAGTATTCATGCATCACCTTAATATTTATGCAATCTCTTTATTCTGTAACCCGGTTTGATAGAATACTTAGCTTATGATAGCAAGTTATAATTCCATGAGGGATGGCCTAGACTTTATTACATTAACTTTATGTGGCAATGTGTAATAGGAAAATTATTTATACCAAGTAAGATTTCAAATCTCAACCTCTTTCTTTAGCAATTGTATGATTTGGTGAGAATTATTTCATTCTTGAAACCCCAGTTGCTCATCTATTATGGGAGGCTACCTAAAGAGTTCTGAAAAATAATCAGAAGTTTATTTTACTCTGGGGTTAGGATCCTGAAGGATTAGATACACTGATTTGCAATGCAAGTGTAGATACTATATAAATATAAGACTTAAGGATAGTGGCCATGAGAATCAATCTAACTTGATTGTGTCATGAAAGAGAAAAATGAGAAATCTTCCTATAAACCCTTCTAACAAGCAGGGGCTCAATGATATATTTTTCCACTCATCTATTTCTTTTCCATGGGGTCTGTTTTTACATAATTCATGAGAAGTATATTCTCTGGACTCTGCCTTTATTCTGTCTTTTGAAAATATATCCACTCTCATGTTCTCAAGTACAGCCAACATGAAGATCATTTTCAGATAATTAGTAATGTAAGAAAGCTGTGTCACAATTGTTGAATCTTGCTTCTAAATGCATATTGGATATTTCCATCTTAAATGTCCATGGACAGTTTAAATTCACCATGCCCACAAATAAACATATCCCTTCAACCTCACCTGTTCCCAAAATAGACTCATTCCTGAGTTCTGCCTATTGGATAATTCTATCATCATCTTCTAACTGATCTACCAGCACCTTTGTGATCACAGGTATGCCTCTACTTCATCTGTGCATAATTTCCATACAGTTCAAAGTGTCTGGGTTCTTACTCAGTCCAGGTCACCTCAGCATGTATATTATTCTTCCTCAGTCCTCAGGCAAGAAAGGATTTGTATTTTTACCACAGAAACATTTCCAGTATCAGCCCTTCCTATCTCCACTCAGTTTCTTAAATACCAACTTCCGGCATCCACCTATTTTCTGCTTTTTCTCTTGTAATTTTAGAATCAAACTCATCCTATAGCATACTGTTGAAGACATTTAACCCACTGCTTAATATCCTTCCATGTCTTCCCATTAATTTGAGGGTAGGGCTCAAATTTCTTGGCATGCATTCAATAAGTTATAATTTAGGTGTCATTTTCTCTTTCCTATTTTATTTCTTTCCTAACCACCCAAAATTGTCCTGGTTTGGAAGATAACATATAGCATATGGTCTCTGTATCCTAGCATTTCATATTTAAACTTTGCTGGACTACTTGCTAGTCCAAAAATACTACATATGTTACGAACCTATGCTGACTTGGCTGAATTTCCTTCCCTTACTTGAACATCTCTCTGCCACACATTTACCTGGATAAGTCTTTGAACACTGAGATAGAAAGTCACTTCTTTTTAAGAGACTGTGCATCCAGAAAGTCCAGGATAACCTATTGTCACTAAATTCCTTGACCTAATACAGTATGTTTAATGTGCTTGCCCACAGCTACGAGTGGTTATTTCAGAGTGAAATCAGTTTTTCCTAGTTCAGATGTCATATCTGCTCCACCACACAAAATCCTTCATAAATTCTAACAAGCAGGGGCTCAATGATATATTTTTCCACTCATTTGTTTTTGAATTTATTTGTTTGCTTGTTTATTGTCTTGGAAAATATGAGGCTTCATGTTTCTGTCTTTGGACTGCTACATTTCCTGCTTCTCATAATTTCTCCTTGACAAGTACTCCAGCCATATTATAGGGAAAGAACAAGAGGAGTATGTGGGATGATTCACACATTCTCTTTCAAAGGGGAAGGCAGTTTGTTACGAGGACCATGCAGACTACCCTGAACCCTCCCCACTGCCTTGCTTAAAGCTTGTGGTCCAGGAGAAGTGATTGAAGACAGAATATAGGGAAGAACTGGAAGTACAGTAATGCCAGGAAGAGAAGCCCACCTCAGCTGCTTCCTTCAGTCTTGCATGGAGCCTGTTCAATGAAAGAGACAAAGCAATTCACTGTACTACAAAAAAGCATACACACCTACAAAAAGGGACACACATCTACATGTAGTACAAAAAGATTTGCTGCACCATACCACCTCACATCAGTCACAATGTCTCTCCCCTCCTTCGTGACAGTCAAGTACATACCTGGTCCAGGTGTCTAAGCCTCCAGGGTCTGACGGCAAGCACAGTGATTACTGCTTCACTGCTGCTTCCGCTGTGTCCTCATCCCACACTGGGCAACCATTTGACACAAAGCACGTGCAGTACCCATTGTGGCCCTGGGCTGTTTAAAACACAAAACCGGCTCCTTAGATTCACCTGATCCCACCCGCAGAAATATCAGGATGAATCATTGCTTAGGGCCTAGGACAGCCCAGGAGGCTTGCTTTTCCACTTCTTTCTCATTTACATGCTATGCTTCTCTAGAAATGGCCACGAACAGCATTTTAAAGGAATGTAGGGTCTGGGACACAGAATAAAATTCTCTCAGGCATCTTAAGAATCACTCCCTTACTCCCTGGACAGGAATGTCAGGGAAAAGCTGGATCTACAAAAGACAGATCCAGATTCTCTGAGACTGTTTCACCTTTTTTTTTGTTGCTACTGTTCTGAAGTATTTTTCCTGAGATGCCTAGTTCAGTTTTTCAGTGGCACACTGTGTCAACATCGAGTCTGAATATTTCAAGTGTATGGACTCAGCGTTGTTAAACAATTACATTTGTCAGATTTTAAAAAATTCTATCAGGCATCTACCATGTCCAGGCAAAGAACCCTTTGGAACTCAACATAAGACCTTTCTGTACCTCTACTCTGTGTTTTTTTAGATTAACGTATGCATAAATTGTCAACTTGCACAATGATTCAAATATTTATTCACATGCCTGCAGAAAAAAATAGTTTAAAGTTATTTGGCTATGTTTACCTATTTAAATATATTGACTTATTTATTCTTTAAACTCAAATTTAAATTCAATTACATTCTTAAAATGAATCTACCAATTCAATATTACTATAGTCCTTTTATCTGTAAAAATATAGTATATTCAACAGCTTGCTCAAAGATACAGAATTTTGTGTTCACTATGCTAAATGCTGGTGAAACACAACCCTTTCTCCCATCAACCAAACAAGTTTCTCTACTTGAAAGTCACCTTTCTTCTTCTCTGGCACCGTATTTTCCCCATTTATCATGGTGATGATGGTAACCTGGGGCCTGTGTTAGAACTATTTATAGATTGATCATATCCCTTTACTCTCCTGTGGGCTGTTTTAATAAATGGGAAAATCTGCAACCTATATTACTACATGATAAAGGACAATGCCTGGACTAAAAAAGAAGTAAATTGCAGTTAGATTTTCTGACTGCAAACTGTGACTCAATGGATGGAAAGAAAGGTGGTGGGGAAGGGTGAACCAGAGACTTGGAGGGAAAAGGAGGTTCCTATTTATCTTTCCCTGATCTAAGGCATCTTTGGGTGATTATTGCCTAATTCTCTGTCCCTATCTTTATACCACATATTTGTGGAAATGAATAAATACAAAAAGAAAAATTTTGTATCGTCTAAAGGAGATTTAGGAGCATCTAGTTTCTCCCTTGCCCACAACAGAGCAAACATCCCTTGAGAGTACTCTCTCTGCTTTCAGTGTGGCATGAACAAGTGCCTCTTAATTTTATCCAGGTAATACATCATCAACAACATCTTCTCTAGGGCAAGGTCCTTGATCTGTGTGATAGCACAGGCCAACGGCAAAAAGACTAGGCTTTGTCACACAGTAAACCTAGGATCAAAATGTGCGGAAGGCATTACCTTACCTACACTGTAGCTCCAGACAATAAGGAATGTGAAGGGTGCTCATGCCAGGGAGAGGGCCCAGGAATGAGTATGATGGCAGCACCCTGGTTTCACCTTATTAGGCCTTAGATCAGAAGGGCTTGGTCTACCTGGCTTCCCACAGGAACAGGCATAATCTCATATCCTCAGGATTTCCAAGTCTCAAGGTGAAACAGAGCTTTCAAGACTCCAGAGACCACAGAGCCATAGAAGAAAGCATGATACCAAGCTTCATATATTTGGACAAAATGTTGATCCCCAAATGAGGGCATTCCAGAAAGTAATTCCCATGGTACCTATATCTCACCATTATGATTAGAAGTTGGAAATTCTTGTCTAAGGCAATTAAAAATTAAAGTTTATATGTGTGTGTGATTTTATAAGTATTTGTTACTCTATTTCTGAAATACTAAACTCATTAAGTAAAAAAAGAAAAATGTAACAATAAAATCATGTAAAAACATCACTAACCTCTGAGAGCAGAAACATGTACTATTAGAATTTTGTGTGTCTTTACTTCCATTAATTTGCAATATTACTGGAAACTCAGGATCATTATTCACAGACTAATTACTGAATGCTAGTATTTATATACTCATACAAGTAATATTTCCATGATAAAAGGAAATCTGGATGGATCTTGAGAATATTATGCTAAGTGAGGTAAATAAGGTAGAGAAAGGCAAATACTGTATGAGATATATATATCAATATAAAAATATATATCTATATGTATTTCATATATATCCATATGTGTATATATATGCATATATGGAATCTAAAATAGTCAAACTCATAAAAACAGAGAGCAAGATGGAAGTTACCAGAGACTGTGGGGGATTTGGATTTACATTGTGTAAGGGTTCAAACTAGAAACTGACAGATAAATAAGTCCTGGAGATCTATTGCACAGTATAGTGATTATAGACAACAATAATGTATTATGAACTTCAAAGTTGCTGTAGTTCTTACCACAGAAAACAAATGATAATTATGTGACCTGATGGAGGTGTTAGCTAAAGCTATGGTGGTAATCTTTTGCAGTATGCACATGTATCAAAACAACACATGCATTCCTTAAACTTCTACAATGTTGTATGTAAATTAAAGCATTTAAAAATATTTTTTAAAAGGACAAATACATTCTCAACAACTTACACATTAATTTATATGTGTTTTTTTTCAAATCACTCTTTAAGTATTTATACAAGATAATCCCTGTCAACTAAACAGTAGTAGTGGTGTGATTATGAGCTAAAACAGAGGAGAGTACTATATTCCTCCAGGCATTAAAAGTAACAAAGTGCAAAGAGATACATAATAGCAAAGAATATTTAAGAAAAGTAATCAAGCAAACTGATAAGCAATGAATGGAGATTTCAATAAAAATTCTGGGAAGAAACAAAATGGGATGGTGTTAATGAAAAAAAGGAGGCAAACAACAGAGTAAAAAGGCAACCTGTGGACTAGGAGAAGATATTTGCAAAACATAACCTAATAAATGGTTAATACCTATAATATATTAGGATCCCTTAAAACTCAATAGCAAAGAAATTAATAATCTGATTAAAAATTGGGCAAAGTTCTTGAACAGAGATTTCTCCAAAGAGAACATACAACTGGCTAACAGGTGTATGAAAAGATGCTAAGTATCATAAATCAACAGGGAAATGCAAATCAAACCAAAATAGGACATCATTTGACATCTATCAGGATAGCTATTATATAATATTTAATATACATGTATGTTTTGTGTAAATATGTGCATGTGCAGTGTATAGTACATATGATTACATGTCTGTATATGTATAGATTATATACACACACATATACCAATCACACAGAGGTGACAGATATGGCAATTTAGTTAAAATCTTCATTGTATATAGAGAGTAGTTGGTAATTCAATTAAAGTTCAAACATGGCTCAGAGTGGAAAAGGTAGTCAACAATAACTGTATATCAATGATACTTCAAATTAAAAATATAAACATACACTTAATATTCTTAAGAGGCTATCTTTGCAAAGGAACTATATGGAAGAGATTTTCAAGATGGAGATTTTGTTTTTTTTCTAAATGATTATCTTCTCTGTGTTATTCGGTTATAATTTGTACAAATATACATATTACATGAAATTAGCATAATTCTAAAAGTAAAGAAAGTGCATATACTTTGAAAGCCATAGATAGATAGATAGCACAAGAGGCAAGGAAGAAAATATTTCACAGAGAGGTCAGAGAGTATGCTGAGGCATATTATTTTAAATGAATGCTTTATTGAAATATATTATGCACTCAAAAAAAGGCACCCATCAAGGGGACGGCTTCATGAAATATTACCACGTAGACCCACCCTGTAGTTAGCCTGCAGGGCAGGAACTAAATCATTGGCAGCACTTTAGAAGTATCTCCTCTTACCTGTGTGATCATAACCTGGACTTTCATTCTCAAAGTCAACATCATCCTAATTTCTAACACCATGAATTACCTTTGCCTGCCTGTGAACTTTAAAAGTGAAATCATTGCAATATGTATTAATTTGTCTTGTTCATGTGATATTTTATTTGAGTAGAGCACAGTTAGTTATTCAGTTTCATTTTGATAAACATAGCTTTGGGTAGTATGAATGTGTTGCAACTTACATCCTTTAGAAGTTTCTGGTTAGCATATGCATGCATTGCTGGATCATACAGCTGACAAACTTGGGAAGGAAAGCAGGAAATAAGAACTCAGGAAATAACAATGAACTCCAGTTGATTTTGGCAGGGTAATGCTGAGATACATAAACTAGCACAGACATTGATGTATACAGCTCATGTTTTGCCGGATTTTTAAATTTAAAAAATTCAACTCCAGTCTTAGAGATCCAACCATTATGCCACAAAGTTGTGCACGCAGTCATTCAGGAGAGAGATGCCTGTTGAAGATTAAATGAACTGAACTTTGTAGTCCCCTATATGTAAAGAGGCTTTGAGGAAAATGGAATTGCAGAAAGTGGGTCTATGCCTACAGGAGCATAGTGGTACTCCTTCAAAATGGGATAGAAGAATAAAAGTCATACGCAAGTATTTCCTATGCCAGATATTTGCTTTCATTTGGAGTGTTCCCTATTAACTTGGTGAATGCAGCCTGGTTAAGAGGACTCTATTTAACTGCTATGAGAATTTCCCTTTCCTTTCAACAAGAACCTAATGACACTTTCTCTTATCTGCTTGGTTTTCACTCCATACACGATAGGGTTCATTGTGGGAGGCATGAGAAGATAGAGGTTAGCCATGATAATGTGTATGTGTGGAGGAATGGTGCGTCCCCCAAAACGGTGTGTAAAGAAGGTGAAGAAGGCTGGCACGTAGGTGATGACGATGGCACAGATGTGGGCAGTGCATGTGCTAAAGGCTTTCTGTCGAGCATCTGCTGATGACAGACTCACAACTGCTTGAAGGATCATGGTGTAGGAGATTGTGATGCACAGTATATCAAAGCCCCCAATCAGGAGGGCAACCATCAAACCATAGATGGCATTGATCTTAACACTGCCACAGGATATCTTGGCCACAGACATGTGGTCGCAGTAGGTGTGGGGTATGACATTGCCCCTGCAGTATGGAAGGCGCTTGGTGAGGAAAGTGAAAGGGATAACAAGTATTATGCCTCTAAGAAAAGTGAGGAGCCCAGCCTTCGAAATGACTGAATTAGTGAGGATAGTAGCATAGCGCAGGGGGTAGCAGATGGCCACATAGCGGTCCAAGGCCATGAGCATGAGCACCCCAGACTCCATCCCTGTGAAGGTGTGTACGAAGAACATCTGAGCCAGGCAGGCCTTAAAATCAATCTCCTTGAGGTTGAACCACAATATGCAGAGGGTGTTGGGCAGAGTGCTGGTGCACATGAGCACATCTGTGAAGGAGAGAAGGGCTAGGAAGATGTACATAGGTCTGTGTAAAGCCTCTTCAGTATGGATGAGGTACATGAGGCCAAAGTTCCCTGTGATGGCAATGCTATACATGGTGCACAGGGGAAAGGAGATCCACAAATGCACCCCTTCCAGCCCAGGGATGCCATTTAGGATGAATGAAGATGGAGTTAGGCTGGTGCTATTTAGAAATGACATAACAACTGTTGGAATTTCATGGTACACCTGTTACACAATTGCTCTGTAAGCAGAAAAAGAAAGTGAAGTCAGAGAGTAACTGTAAAGCAGGATTTTCTTCTCCATAATGGTTAATTTGTCCTTCCTGTAGATCAGTCACCACATATGGTCTCTTAAGTTGAAAAGTGACATCAGCACTGTTTGGATCCATGCCTTAAGCATTCAGCATTGACAAGATGAGCTGACAGACTCTATCTAGTCCATGTGCTGGGTCTGCATGGGTTGGGGGTTGTATGTTCACACAGTCGATTCTTTAGGCTGAAGTTGGCCACTAACTGACCAACTGCATTGAATAACCAAGGTTTGATTTAATATTTACTGTGTTCTAGGTGCTCATCATCTTAGTCAGAGATGCTTATTCCATTCTTAAATGTTAACTGCGGTCAATGGTCCTTACGGCCCCACCTTTCGACGTTAATCAGTATCACCTGGTGGACATACTGACAATGATTTCAACCTAGTTCAGCCCAAATCTCACCTTTTTGGTATGCAACAAAACAAAACAAAACAAAACCCTAAATTCAAAAAAGTATAAATCATAGAATGATCTTAAATGTAAAAAAGTAATAATCCCCCTCCTAATAACACAATAAATAGATGGCGAAGTCATGGGAAACGCAGTAACTTATGAGAAGTTAATGTTTTTCTAAGGTTTAAGTCTCTTCTGATGCACTCTAGAGTCTAATCCAATGCCAGTGGAGATACTCATCATCTTAAAATAAAACAACTGGCATTTCCTTTAAAACTTAGTACTTTACTTTCTATATATATCACAACTTCAGAAAGCCATAAAATCAAATATTTTTCAGGCTACATAATCTCCAAAGCTGGTTTTTCTAACATAAAGATGCTTGATACATTTTTTAAAACTCCATAACAAAACAAGCTGTGAGAGAATGACTAAAAAAAAACCCTCATGAGTAGTGAGAAGAATGTTTGAGTGTTTATTGTGGGGAAATAAGAACAAAGACTACAGGAAGAATGCAGGTAAGATGCACCAGCCTGAAAAAGTGGGCTGTGTTTTAAAAAGTGCACAAGTATTCTGAGGAGGTGGATAATCCTATACTGGGGCTATGGGAAGAAAAGTAGACTATTTGAAGCAAAAATATCACTGCTGAAGTTTATAGTACCCACTGAAGATGTGAGATGTGACCTGATTACCACTTCAGAGGTGTGTCATGGAAATTTAAGATTGTACAAAAGTATTCTCTGTTCTTTATATGTGTCTTTTATAAAATTTCATATCCATATTTTTTAAAAGATGAAGTCTGAATAGATCAAAGCTAGGGGCCCTTTGAACTGTGACATGATTCAAATATCATAACTATGATGTGAAATGAAAGCTACTCCTGATAAGGAAAAGTAGATAAAAAAACAGAAAATTATAGAATAAGGTTTTTAGCATTTTTCTGTTTTCTCCCACCATGGTATAAATTATTTTCTCTCAAAAAAGCTATTTTTAGCTTCCACAGCCAGTGGGACTGATAACCTCTCTTTAGAATATTCCCACAATTATGTTTGAGTAGTTGCAACATGAATGTTTTATCCCAAATGAAATGGAACAGACAACCGAAGGTAAAAGCAGCCTATGGTAGGTACAATGTGCCTTTTCAAAAGTTAGAACTACCCTATCTGACATCTCTCTTATGCCTCCTCCCCCTCAACCATTATAATACACACCCACACTTTTATAGAAGAATGTACCCCCAATTCAGAAATCTGCTCACCCTTAAAGCTACTGCACTTCTTTAAGAAACTGAAGGTGTATCCAGGGTTAAGTCATAGTCTTGTCTATGTGATGCTCTGCTAGGATCTATACTGAGATCCTGAGGAAGCAGGTAGAGGAGGGAGCATTTTCTTCTGTGTGTGTGTGGGTGTGAACATGTGTATGTGTATTGTGAGTGTGATATATTCCAAAGTTGAGGAGCTGGGAAAGCTTAATGGCTACTATCTTCTACTATAGTCTCAGAGGAGGACTGATTTCCCAAATGGTGTTCATAATTAAGAAAAATGATATTTAGGCATCTGATATATCTGGGTCGTAAGGATCCTGGCTCAGCAACTAGAAATTTTCTTGAGATTTATTTTGTCCCAAATCATCATTGTCTAAGGCTTAGGAAGGCATTTTTTTTCTAGGTACAACAGAGCATATATAGTCTGAAACTTTTTGGACTCTCAGAATTAAATCCTTTTGACAGATAGACCTATCTTCTACCATTTTCATTCTTTAGCACAATGCCATGCAGAATTGGGTACTGAAAAAAATATTTTTGGAGAAAGGATTAAATAATGTTGGTATGAAAATAACTGAGTTTTATATGTGAACTTGTATTTAGTATCCTTGATACATTCATTTATTAATTTTAATAATATTTGTACATATGATATTGGATTATCTAGATGTGTACCATCTCATTGTGAATTGAGAACATTTTTGTTCTCTTTTCCCCTTTAAAAAAATTTTTTGGCCTTATTTCACTGGCTGGATATCCCTCCTGAGCAAAGTTTAACAGGAGAAATGCCATGGACATTTTTGTTTACAGATGACTGGGAATTGCAAAGCCTACAAGGAGTACATTGAAATCTGGTTCCAAACAGCCACATGAAGATGTGGACTTCTGCTACAATGCAAAAGCACATAAACATTATCATAAAACAAAAAGAGGTCCAGAATAAGTAATAGTTAGCTAATTGCTTATAGTGACATACAGTAATTTATAATAATGTGCCCATGCCTGCTGATTGATAAAACTCACTCAGACTTTTAAGTATGCTCTCGTACACACCCTGAAGTGACTGGGAGTCCATGAAAGTATAATTCATTACTGAGAAGATAATCCTGGATTAACATCAAATAAATCACCATTGTATGTGATATTTGTTATATATTATTATAGATACTTGTTTTTCCACCTCTACTGAGATATAACTAAACTATAACATTGGGTAAGTGTAAAATGTTTACCATAATAGATTAGTTAACACATCCTTCACCTCACATAAGTATCACTCTATTGTTGTCATTATGATGAGAACCTTAAAGCTCTCTTCTCATAGCAACTTTCAAGCATATGACACTGTATTTTGAACTATGGTCACCATTCTATACTCTAGATCAGCAGAACTTTTTCATATCTGAAATGAAACATACAATAGAGGGATTTAAATATAGATTAGATCACATAGAAAAGACAGTAAATGAAACAGAAATTAGAGAACAGGAATACAAAGAAGCTGAGGCACAGAGAGAAAAAAGGATCTCTAGGAATGAAAGAATAATTAAGACAACTGTGTGACCAATCCTAACAAGACAATATTTGCATTATAGGGGTACCAGAAAAAGAAGAGAGCAAAAAGAGATAGAATGTCTCTTTGAGGAATAATTGCTGAAAACTTCTCCAGTCTGTGGAAGGAAATAGTCTCTCAGGTCATGGAAGTGCAGAGATTTCCCAAAACAAGGGACCTTAGGAAGACATAACCAAGACATATAATAGTTAAAATGGCAAATTTCAAGGACAAGGAGACAGTATTAAAAGCAGCCAGAGATAGAAGAAAAGATCACTTATAAGGGAAAGCCTATCAGGCTATCATCACATTTCTCATCAGAAACCTTACAGGCCAGAAGGGAGTGGCATGATATATTGAATGAAATGAAATAGAAGGGCGTCCCACCAAGAGTTCTCTACTGGGAAGATTATCATTTAAATTTGGAGCAGGGATTAAACAATTTCTGATAAGAAAATGTTTAGGGAATCTATTTCCCAAAAACCATTTTTACAGTTTATATTAAAGGGGACTGCTCTAGATGGAAGTGTTCCTAAGGCTAAATAGCTGTCACCAGAGAAAATAAAACCACAGTAAAGGAATTAGACCAATTAATTACTAAGTGAATGCAAAATTAAATCAACTACCCACAAAGTCAGTCAAGTGATACACAAAGAGTACAGAATATGACATCTAATATATATTAATTAATTACTAAGTGAATGCAAAATTAAATCAAGTACCCACAAAGTCAATCAAAGGATACATAAAGAGTACAGCATATAACATCTAATATATAAAGAGAAAGAGGAAGAAAAAAAAAGGGAGAAAAAATAAAATGAACCTTTAGATTGTGTTTGAAATAGTGTAATAAATAAGTTAAGTTAGACTGTTAGATAGTAAAGAAGTTGCCCTTGAAACTTTGTTAACATTACTCTAAAGCTTGTAATGGCAAAAAGTACATATCCATCCATAATCAACCTAAATGTAAATGAACTGAAGGCACCAATCAAAAGACACAGAGTTACAGAATGGATTAAAAAAAAACAAGACTCATCTATATGCTGCCTACAAGAGACTCACTTCAAACCCAAAGACATACACAGACTAAAAGTGAGGGGATGGAAAAAGATATTTCTTGCAAATAACAGGGAGAAAAAAGCAGGAGTTGTAGTACTTATATCAGACAAAACAGACTTCAAAATAAAGAAAGTAACAAGGGACAAAGAAGGGCATTACATAATGATAAAGGGTTCAATCCAACAAGAAGATATAACCATTATAAATATCTATGCACACACAGGAGCACCTACACATGTGAAACAAATACTAACAGAATTAAAGGGGGAAATAGAATGCAATGCATTCATTTTAGGAGACTTCAACATACCACTCACTCGAAAGGACAGATCAACCAGACAGAAAATAAATAAGGATAAAGAGGAACTGAACAAAACATTAGAACAGTTGGACCTAACAGACATATACAGAACACTACACCCAAAAGCAGCAGGATACACATTCTTTTCAAGTGCCCATGGAACATTTTCCAGAACAGATCACATACTAGGCCACAAAAAGAGCCTCAGTAAATTCAGAAGAATTGAATTGTGCTAACCAGTATGAATTCAGAAGAATTGAATTGTGCTAACCAGTATGAAACTGGAAATAATGCTCCACATCGCTATTTATTAGAGAAATGCAACTTAAAACCACAATGAGATATCACCTCACACCAGTTAGGAAGGCAAACATCCAAAAGACAAGGAACAAAAATGGTGGCACAGATGAGGAGAATGGGGGACCTTCCTACACTGTTGGTGGGAATGTAAATTACTTCAACCTTTCTGGAAAGTCATACGGATGTTCCTCAAGAAACTAGAAATAGAAATGCATTTGACCCAGGAATTGCACTCCTAGGAGTTTACCTGAAGAAAACAAGATCCATGATTCAAAAGGACATATGCACCCATATGGTTATTGCTGCACTATGTACAATAGCCAAGATATGGAAGCAACCCAAGTGTCCATCAGATGAATGGATAAAGAAGAGGTGGTACATAAACACAATGGAATATTATTCAGCCATAAGAAGAAAATAAATCTTACCATTTGCAACAACATGGATGGAGCTAGAGGGTATTATATTCAGTGAAATAAGCCAGGCGGCGAAAGACAAGTACCAAATGATTTCCCTCATTTGTAGAGTATAACAACAAAGCAAAACTGAAGAAAAAAAACAGCAGCAGACTCAGAGACCTCAAGAAGGGACTATTGGTTACCAAAAGGAAGGAGTTGGGAAGGATGGGTGGGGAAGGAGGGAGAAGGGTTTTTAGGGGCATTATGATTAGCACACATAATGAAGATGGGTTGCAGGGAAGGTAGTACCGCAGGGAGAAGAGAACCAGTGACTCTATAGCATCTTACTGTGCTGATGGACGGTGACGGCAATGGGCGGGCAGACTTGATAATACGGGTGAATGTTGTAACCACAATGTTGCTCATGTGAAACCTTCATAAGATTGTATTGTATATCAATGATACCTTAATTTTAAAAAATCCCCACATGCAGTGACATTAATGGTAAATTCTTCCAAATATTTAAATAAGAAAGAAACTCTTAAGGAGAAGAGGGAAAGATGTAACACTTCCAAATTTGTTTATTAAATCCACATAACCTCAACACCAAATCTTACAAAGACATTGTAAGAAAGAAAACTTACAGACCAATGTATCTTATAAATGCAGGAGTAAAAATATCTCCAAGAAAATATTAATTTTGAAAATTAAGTCTATTAATTTGCATAAAACGAGTAGTAACTCATAACCGCCTGGAGTTTATCCCAGAAATATAAGGTAGAATTAATATTTACATAGCAATTTTTATATTAATGGAATAAAAGAAAAAAGACATATGATCATTATTAGATTAATTATCTCATTTAAATCTTGCAACCGCACTTTGAAATGGATACTATTACCACAACCTCAGATACATTAAAATGATTTAGTGCCAATAGAAATCTGGATAACAAACTTAACATAGTTCATACAGCTGTTAAGTGAAAAAGAAGGATTCGGTTCATGTTTATCATTTCCCAAAGACTGCTATTCACAGCTTCATTGTACTGACTGTTACATGCCAGCTTCCCTCCTGCTGTTATGTTGTAACTGGTCCTGAACCCTGCTATCAATCCTACAAGCTACAACCTTAAGAGTCTTATCTATATGAGGGAACTTTTAGCTAACAGAATCTTAGGAGGATCTCTTGGTAATTTGACATGTCTCAGGCAGTAGTTTAGGCCAAGTTTGTTTCAGGGAGGATTTCTCAATGAAAGCAATAACATAAATGTCTAATCCCTTTCACACCCACTGTATCTCATTTACCTAAAGCTAAGCCTCTTTTCAGTTATAGGATAGGGAAAAACAAAAAATTATCTAATTTCCTCTCACCATTTGGAACTTTTCTATGTATTTTTCCTTTCAAACACCCCTAAACATACAGGAATCATCTTTACTAGACATCTTGGCATGTATTATCATATCCTCCCTACTAATCAATATATCATAAAACATATGTGGAAAACCAGAATGCATTTAACATTTCACACTCATGCATTAGTTTTATAAGTATGTTATAATAAAAACATGTTATGACATATTATAATATATGCTTAATATTCATAATGATGTATACTTAATACAGTTTTTTCATTAGAAAAATAGGCAAAGAACAAAAAGACTTGAAGCAAATATATTTTCATTCAAAGATTTTCTATGCTGAGGATCTTTTTAACAGAGTGTATGGTGTGGAGTAGAGCTACCATCTACTAGTATGCTATTTATTTTATTTAAGTATTATTTTACTTAATGCTATTAATATTGTCACACAGCATATTTCAAGGAGAAGGCTTATCTCTAGGCTCTTCATTTATTATAACTGCCTTCTCTCTGGAATGAAGCTGTACCTCACCAGATATCTAACAGCTAAGGACTCACTCTGGCCAAACAATGTGGTATATAGCTTGTTCTATTTTGTTTTAGGTGCTTACATGAATGGGTTTGTTCATTGCAAAAGAAAAATCTAGATTGGCTAGTTTCCACTCATTGTTCTAGAAGAAAGATGTACCAGATTCCTTCTTACCATTTTCACCTGCCAATAGCCAGCACTTCCTTCTACAAACCCATGAAATGATATGAAAGTGTGGTCATGATCTCCACTTCCTTTCCCCAAATCCCTTCACTATTGGGAGAATTTCAATCCAGTCTTCTTTATTTACTTAGATTTGATTGAGGTATACTAAATGGAATCACAGTTTAAAGAAATGCTCTATTTCTACTGAGGTAAAGGGGAATGGGAAGGGAGAAAAAAATGCATTTAATAGTGTAATTTTTTCACATGAACATGCAACCTGGCTTCACTGCATAAGATACATTTTAGTGTCTCCAGGACAGAAGAGTCTGAAATTGTTTAGTCAGTCTTTTTGAAGAAGATTTGAGACCTATACACTCCATGTTGGTAACAGCTTTGACAAAAGTTAGGAAGCTAGAACAGAAGCCCTCTGGAAGTCAGATGTCATTTGAGGTTTGTCATTGCAATAGATACAAGACACAATTAATGTGCCATTACTAAGTTGTTCAAATTTGAGTGTAATGATTGCAGCTTTAATCACCTACCCAAATGTATTCTAAGTACAGGGGTCCCCTGCTTTTCAAAGGTTTACATTATGCCACTTAGATTTTACAAAAGACCTATATTAGTACCTGTCTTTGCTAACTGAAAGAACTCCAAAGTGTATTTTCACTTTTACAGGAAAAGGCAAAAGGTGAAAATAACCTTCAACATTTGTGTTGCAGCAAGCCATTACCGAGGCGGGGTGAACCCTGACAGAGTGGGTCTGGCAAGCACTCTCCCTGGGATCCCCACTCATCATCAAACCTCCAGAGCTTTGAACTATGTCTGTGCACATCTGTGCTTTTTCTCCATTATTTTGTGCATATCTTTGCAAGATGTGTCCTAGGGATCAGAAAAGCCTACAGGCTTTTCTATTTGGGAAAGCTCAACATTTTTTCCATAACAATTAATGGTAATTGCTTGTTCACTTTATACCACTTTGGTTAATGAAATTTTTCATAGGAAAGTTTTACTTTCATATAGTCAGGGAAACCTGTATTGATTTAGCTTCAGCAAAGATAAATTTACCTCCCTTCCATCAAAGACCTCTGGGACATCTATCAGTGAAGCCCAAACAAATTTTCTACTTTGGCTTGGAAAATCCCCAGAGAAGCCACTGAGTGTTGTTAAATAGGGTTCCTAACCAATGCTGCGCAATTTTTCTGAGCAATATCGGTCATGAATCAAGATTTTAAAACATCTGGCGTCAGGGTGAGTTTGGGTGATTTAGGAGAAAGAAACAGATAAGGTGCACAGAAAATCTGCAACTAAATAGGAGGGATTTGAGCCAGAGGACGGTTGAAAATGCAGGACTGAATTTTCTAGTTCTTTAGGCTTCTGAAACCAAAGGGATTTGCAAACTGCTACCTTGAGGAGGGAGCAGGAGAAGTGAGAAAAGATTACATGAGGTTAAGGCACTGGAGGAAAGTGACTCCATGTGCTGATATAATAAGGACCAAGAAATGATGCTATGGATAAGCAATAGAAAAACTTCTCTGTTCTCCATAATGAAGAACTCTTCCTCAGGAAGCAGGAAGACCTCCATCACTGAAAATTAGTAAGTGCAGAAATTGGAAGGAATTTCAGTGACCATGTAGCCCAACACTTCCAGAAAACAACGTAAATGAAACATGTCACTCTTCCTTTGTTAGAATATATGTAATAACAGTAATCTTCTTATATTGTTAGAGATTGTTTTTCACATGAATGAACATTACTTTGCCAAATCTACTTTCCCATAACTTTTCCTGTGCACCATATGTGTGACCTTGAGGTGTACAAAGTAATATAAAAGGCAGTTACTTGCATCTGCTCCATGTACTCACACCCATTCTAAATATCGTCAACTTCCTTTGCCTATGTTTGCAATTCCAGACATCTTGAAACCAGATGCACTCTTACTTTTCAATATGCATACTAATTTGTTAAAGTATTTATGTACAAGCAAAAAGACTAACCAAAAAAAAATGATGTTCTGAAATTCATTTATCTACAACTCTTTTCTTGTGTCCATTACTATTTTAAGTGCCAGAGATAGAGCAGTGAACCAAATAGACAGAAATCCCTGTGCATATACACTTTTTATTCCAGTGAAGTATCAAGGGCAATACTAATTGCTATAGAATAAGGAAAAGCAGGAAAGGAAGGCATTATACCAAGATTGCCAGAGGCCTGGTGGTTGAAATTTTAAATTGGGAGCTATGATAAAAGACGTACTTTGGGATTGACATGAGTAGAGACCTGGAACCAAAAAGGTACATGCCACATCTGATCTGGGGAATAACAAAGCAAGCACTGAAAAGGGGCAAGGAGGAATACCCTGAATTATGCAGATTTGCCAAGTTTGAGAAACCTCCAGTTGGCATGGATACACGGACAGGGACAGAGTTAGAGTACTTGGGAAACACATTCAGAGATTTAAAAGGGTCCTAATTGTAAAGGATGCCATAAGAAAATATGTGGATGTTGGCTTTTGTTCTGAGGGGGATGGAAGGATATTGAGATTTAGGTGAGTGAGATTTAGGGGATGGCTACACAAGATTTTATTTACATATATTTTATAAGGTAAAATAATGGTAATAACACTACTAAATAATTATCATAGTACTATATATTTTACATGTTATGCTCCATGTCTTGGTGGCAATCTCCATAGTCTACTCAAGTTAATGTTAAAGGCATTTACAGTTGAACCAATTGCTTTGAAAAGTCATCAGTTCTAATCTTTTCCTGTTTTCTAGAAAAATCTGCTTTTTGTCTTTTTATGTATAGATATTGTTTATATAGCATCATTTATGAAGTACAGCTTTGGAAAAGTTGTCTTTTGTGGGAAACTAAAATGTAATAACAATATGTAAAATACTGTTTGAAAAGGCTATACCATATACAATTTAATGCTATGGGAAACAAGTAATTCAAGTTGGGAATTTAAAGCAAACAATGACTATGGAAGAAATTTAAAAAATATAAGATGAAAAAAATTTTTCAGAAAAAAAGAGATTCTGGATTCTTATGATTTTACTCAAAAAGCATTTATGCTAGATCCATGTCTCAGAACATAAAATGTAGAAAGCTGATGGTTTTCAAAAAGCAAATTATTTAATCCTATTAATCATACAATCCAATATAATTTTACATATTATTTGAGGGGCTAAAAATAACATACCAAGATCATAAAAATTATTATTATTATACATATATACTAAGCTTATATACACAGAATCAAGAGAATCAATAGAAACTATGAGAACCAATTAGAGCTTAATAATGTCATTAGTTAGAAGTATATGCTGAAATCTTTCATGTATCAGAAAGAAACATTTAGAGATATTATACAAAATGCACATGGCCATGATTTCTAAGTTGTAACTTATCTATGTAACTTTTTCGCCTGTCAAATCCTCTGTCTTTTATTATTCTGAACAGAAAATACAGACTTGCCAGGGTTAGATTTGTAGACAGATAGTGCTCAGTCTCATAGCACTCGTGTGCAATTAGTAGGGGCTCACATAATGTAATTGGCCATAACCCAGATGACACAACTGAAAGGAGTCGTTAGGACACTGTTATTTAATTATACCCACTACAGAATCTCTGTGATTAAGCAGGCACTATGTTTGCATACTCAGGATTCAGTAAGAGAGTCAGGACTACTCAGAAGGTTCAAAAACACAGTCTGGATACCAAAAAATTATTTTACCCTTAATTTAGCATTTATATTGTGAAAAAAGCTTACTCATCTTTTGTCTCTGACTGAAACTAATCCTATTATTTTCTTACATAGGAAATCTTTGCTGATAACAGAAAGAAACATGCTTCTCAACTGACCATCATGCATGGAACCAACAGCTCCAGCCTAACCCCACAATTCTTCATCCTCAGTGGGATTCCTGGGCTGGAAGCAGCACACATCTGGATCTCCCTACCATTTTGCTGCATGTACATCACTGCTGTCATGGGGAACTGCGGGCTCATCTACCTCATCAGCTGTGAGAAGGCCCTACAACGGCCCATGTACTACTTCCTAGCCTTGCTTTCCCTTACAGATGTTAGTGGGTGCACTTCATTTGTCCCCAATATGTTATGCATCTTTTGGCTCAATCTCAAGGAGATTGACTTTAATGCCTGCCTTGTACAGATGTTTTTCATCCACATGCTGACGGGCATGGAGTCTGGCGTGCTCATGCTTATGGCTCTAGATCGCTATGTGGCTATTTGCTACCCACTACGCTATTCTACCATCCTCACCAACACCAGAGTTACCAAGCTTGGCCTTGCCACCCTAACTCGCAGTGTGTCGCTCATGATACCCTTCACCTTCCTGATCAAACGTCTTCCCTACTGCAGGGGCAACCTTCTCCTCCACACCTACTGTGAGCATATGTCTTTGGCCAAATTATCCTGTGGTAACATCAAGATTAATGCTATCTATGGTCTCATAGCTGCCACACTGATTGGAGTGTTTGATATGTTCTGCATCTCCATGTCTTACACCATGATCATCCGTGCTGTATTGAATCTGCCATCTGCAAATGCTCGCCACAAAGCCTTCAGCACCTGCACATCCCACCTATGTGCCATTGTCATCACCTATGTCCCAGCCTTCTTCAACTTCTTCACTCACCGCTTTGGGGGACATACTGTACCTCACCATGTCCACATTTTTATAGCCAACCTCTACCTGGTGTTGCCTCCCACCTTCAATCCAATTATCTATGGAGTAAAGACCAAACAGATCCGTGAAGGGGTGGTCAAATTATTTTTTAGGGTAAGAGATACTTTGAGTGTGTGATAAAGTATGTGCTGAATTCCAAGGGTCCTGCCATCCTTTTCATCCCATGTTTATGTGAAACATTAATAACTTTGAAAAATGAATCTTGTCTGATCATTTATTTCTCACATTCTGCTGCCTAGGTAATTATTTGTATTTCTATGAATGTACCCACGTACGTACCAATGAAGGTGGAGCAGATATGATTACTGGAGTTCATCATAATCTGGGAAGTACTCCTTGGAGATGATGTCAAGCAGAACTTGGAAAGACACAGTGGACACTATGTGACAGTTACTGGAGGAAAGGTTTTATAAGTAGATGAAAGGAGACTTGAAGGAAGTCCCTATTCTTTGCCAGTTAAGCATGTCTGGGCTGTGCTGCTTACTGGACTTTAATATAGAGGGAGAAACAGTTGAGAAAACAGGGACAATGGAGAAAAAATTACCTTAGTTTGATTCCTGGAAGTAAAAGAGAAAAGGAAATGAAAGCAGAAAGATAAATGTGGTTTTCAGAAATTGCAGATTCAATAAAAAGTGAAAAAGAATAAGATCATACTCCAATTAGTACCTGGAGTAAGAGAATATGACCAGGAAATGAGTACAAATAAATGAATATGAAAAAACATTAGTTGTATTAAGATGATATTCTATTACCTGCTAACATAAAGACGATATTTTCATATCATGTTATACATAGTCAAATTATCATGAAATCTATTAATCACAATGTGTATTTTTGTAACATAATTTTACAAGTTTGGAAGTAAAGCCTTTTTTTTTAAACACAAATATGATAAATGTGTCTCTGTGTAAAGTAAATTATGAACTTCTGATCAGCAAAGTTACTGTCTCCTAGAATCATGCTTTTGGAATTGGTAAATTTGCTTACCAAGTAATCAAACCAAAACATTAGCGGAAAGTCAAAAAATTACTTTTCCTAAACAGCAATTTTTAAATATAAATTTTTGTCAGTTGTTACAAGAATGCTTAGTATATAACATTTCACTGACTTTTACTGCAAAACTATGGGGCAGCTATAATTATTCTTATTTTATAGGAGAGGAATATGAGCTACACAAACAGCAAAACTGGATGAATCTCAAAACATGAAGATTAAAATTTAAATACAACAGTGTTATGCTGTGGAGAGGGGCTGTGGGGGCCATAACAGCAGCGATAAGGTAAAGCCAGAAATTTAAACTCTGGAGAAATAAAATGCAATAAATAAATTTCTTGAGGTCATTGAGTAAGAATCTCCAGTTAATTTTATGTCATCTTCATCACAAACTCAAAAATGGTTTTCATGGAAACAACAAGATAACCCCGAAAAGCAAGACTCATCACTGAACTAGAGCAGGAGGCGAGCATCTGAGCCCAAACACACTCTGAACCCCAGATACCAAGAGGACAAACAGTTTGTAGGCCACTGTGCATGCGGTTGAAGGTGCAAAGTGCTGCTGGAAATGCGGCAGGGGAAGAGTATGTATGTGCAGTGGGCCATTTTGCTAAGAAAACTCCTCAGGGTAAAGTACTGCAACCTGGAGCAGGGAGAGGAACTCTGGCTACAGAGAAAGCAGGGAGTTTGGGATATAAAAGAGGAAAACCAAGTAGTAAGAAGAGAAGAAGAAAGAAGGGTAGGAAGAAAGGAGAAGGAGATGGGGAAGGAGAAGGAAAATTTAGGCGAACCTATCACAATCAGGTGATTGTACAAGTACGATGTGATAACATAAAACAAATAGCGATTTTAAGGAAAGGAAGAGAGATTTAGAGGAGCAATATAATTATTCTCCACTTCCTATCACTGCAAGTATAGAGACTTCATTTAGACTAGAAGTTTTCACTTTTCACCCTAACATCCCTCAGAATAGGAAAAACTTCAGTTTTGGGTATGTGGTGTGGGTGGGTTACTTACGGAGTCCTGGCCCCTCCACTAGTCAATGTCTCTGTCTGAACAGACTAGCCATGGTATTCTGATCTGTCCACACTGGCAGTAGGTGGCCAGTCCTAGGCTTGTATTTGTGCTGGACACTGGGTGAGCAAGCCCACTTAAGTCAGGAGTGAAATATAAACAAGCCCTTTTGAAGATCAAAAGCCTTAATCTCCAAGGTGTACATTGTAAAGGTGTTGACATTTTCATGTCGACTTCCTGGTTCCTATGCATCTCAATGCTTAACTTGGGATGGAAGAACATAGTTGTTATGAATAGGCTGCTGACAAGCCCAAATTTGATGATGAAATTAGAACATGATGGAAAGATAAATGAATAAGAGAAAGGAACAATCAAATCCAGCAGAAACACAATCACACAATTATTATAGATACAATGAAATGTGTCAACACATAATAAAAATAGAAAAGATTCCAGAAGAAATCAGTATTTAAGCTACTACTGAAGGATGAACTAGTTTAATTCGGTGGTGGAATGAGGATAGGAGATAACAATTGTTCCAGGAGGAGGTAATGGCCTGCATGGAGGTCAGAGGAAGGCACCAACCACACTCAAGGGACTGAAAACAAGATCAAGGGGCTCAAATCAGGGGCTGGTGCCTTCTGAGTTTATAGTGTATAAGTATTTGAAAATACATAGAATGTATTACTTTCCTGTTCTCTTGTTACTGTTGCTGTTTTGTTTCATACAAAACAAAGTCATACATCTATGAAAGGCAACTGACTTCATGGAGTCATTTTTGGACTCTGCGGTAAGAACAAGAGAGAGCATAGAAAGTTTTAAACACATGAGTGCTAGACACTTCCCATTTTTGAATAGCAATTTTTTCTATAGTGCAGAGGTTGAGAAATTTTTTCAAAATAAACTAGTTGCAAAAGTGTCTAAACATGTGAAAGATACATTTAAAATATTTATAATTCATATATAGCATAATGTATGTTAAATCTTGGCCTCATAACTCATACTTCTGATATATATAATTAAATGTAAAAATGAAATTCACAAAAACTGGAAATGAAAAAAATAATTGTATTAAGATGGTTAGTTCTGTCAATGCCTAAAGTTAATACAAATATTTATGAGCAAAAGTGATAGATTATAGGGCCGCCAATAGTCTCTCTTTCAAAACGCTCCCCAGAATCTTGATGCAGTTGAGTATAACCAGTTTGGGGACCATTGTCTCCATGTCAAGAACTCCTGCTCTATATTTAGCCAAAGTTTTGTACTAATTCTTATTTCCATAAATTTTTAATCCAAAAGGACAGGATTTCTATTGAGACCTATATGTAATTTGGGAATATAGTTGCATTGATTAAAATTTATCAAAATACATTTGGGTGTATTCTATTGCTTTCTAACAAAACCAAATTAATTTTTTTAAAATACAGTTGTCTTAGTCAACCTGGAAGTCACTAACGCTAGTGCCCTCTTACCCGCAGGGGATATGTTCCATGATCCCAACAATGCCTGAAACTGCAGATAGGTCTGAACCTTATATCGACTATGCTTTTTCCTATACACACTTACCTACAATCTAGTTTAATTTATAAATTAGGCCCAGTAAGAGATTAACAATAAGAGCTAACAATAAAAAGAGCAGTTATGATATACTGCACTTTAAGGTATGTGACTGTCTTTCTCTCAAAATACCTCAATGTACTCTACTCACCCTTCTTGTGATGTTGTGAGATGATAAAATGCCTACATGATAAGAAGGGAGGGCGATGACGCAGTGTTGGGCTACTATTGACCTTCCGAGGACTCATGAGATGGAGGATCATCTGCTTCCCAAATGCAGATGGGTAGGTAACTCCAACTGTGGAAAGAGAAACTGAGGAGAATGGGGGACAACTATAGCCTTTGCTAGTAATACTGCAACGTGAAAATCTAAACACGCCAACTGCCACAAAGTTAATGTGTTAATAGTTTATTAAATGCTTATTTAAGAAACTTCTGGAAATATATACACCAGAATTTAGGCTTTAATAGCATTTCCTTTTGAGAATTTAGGTGAGAGGTGAGTTTGTGGGTATACTACAACTTTATTTCCTACATTATGTCATTTCCCGCAAGAGGGATGATATATAAAATGATTTTTTTTTGTCACAAAGAGAGAGGAAATGTAGAACAATTACATCTCTGTTCACAACTAAATAGAACTTAAGGCCAAACACTACTTTGGAAAAATGTTTGCGAACTATGACAAAAGTAATGGGTTCATATTTTAGTACTGAGAGTGATGAGCAAGCATGAAAATGCAAATTAACATTTCCACTAAAGATAGATGAGGTGAATGAATAATCAAAATATGAGAAAAAAAATGACCAAAACCACCTGAAAAAAATGTTCGTAATCACTACAAGTGAAGTTCATTTTAATTCAGTCTGAAACACCAAAGAGATAGTGTTTTTGCCAGTCCAGCTGCAGAAAAGAGAGCATGTAATGGTCAAAATTTATATAGGGAAGGTCTGCTAACTGTGTATGAAAATGAAAATCAACAGTTTTACGGAGATGATTTTCCAACATTTACCCACAAAATTAAAATTGCCCATGCCCTTGATCCCATAAACTTCAATCCTCTTTTCAATTATCTTAGGAGAGGAAGAATTAGTAATTGAAAGAGAGTGGAGTAGGATATCTATAGAATAATTATTTTTGATAGAAAACATGAGAAATAATTTAAATACTCAGGAGTAAGGAAATGCTTATTAAATTTGGTACAGCTATTTGATGGAAAGAAGGTTTAACTACTGAAAATGTCTATTTGAGGCATGCAGGATGACATGTGAAAATATTATAATGTTATAAAACAAAATTATATCAAGTAGAGGAACAAACAGCATACAAAACTCAATATAGTCTGAAATTTATACAAAAATGTCATGCACAATAATTATAAAACTATTGAATGAAGTACAGTAAGTTTTTTAGAGTGATTATTCCTCTGTGTTAGGATTATAAGTTATTTCCCAACATTTTTACGTTTTTCTATAGTTTTCTGATTTCCTACACTTAAGGGTGTATTTCTGACATGGTAGTGACATTTCCCACTTGGGAAAAGGCATTAAGCTCTAATGTGTTTTTTAATTTTTTGTTTTTTTCTACTCAGATCTTTTAAATACTGATCTATTACTCCCATGTCCAAAGTTAATTTTCTTTCAATGAGAAATCTAATTATAGAGATTCAATCAGCCTGGGACATCTTGCTGGAGAGTCTCCAGGGAAACTGAAAAACCTATGTAAGAAAATGCCATTCCAGATTTCCAAGAACTCCTAGTTATTATCAGCAATGAATAGGGATTTGACCGTGCTTAACACTGAGGTGAGCATGCAATTTTCAAAAATACCTGTTTTGGGATAAGTAAGACATCACTGCCTAAGAATACAATAGCCTGGAATACAAGGACAGCTAGAAGAAGGCAATATTAGAAATAGACAATGTATTTGTCTTTCCCTTTCTCTTTTTAAGAGGTAATGGCTCTTTTTCTATCTGGGTGATATCCACTGGACTTAGACTCATTTTCCATTATCCTATTCATGTCATCATGGTGCACATATAAAAGATGGCAGACACTGCAGAGATTAATCTTCCAATATCTCTGGTCTAAGACTATGAAATAATGGTTTCTCCATGTGGTGACATTTCTGGAGAAGTTTGGGAGAACTTTCTTACAGAAAGGGATTGTTTACATGAGATGCAGTCAGTTTAGAAACTGGAGATCATGATGCTCTGAAATTGGATTCCTTCTTACATGGTGGCTTCTGTGTATTCCAGTCAGAAGGAATGGACACAACAGTGATCTCCAGATTATTGGGCTATGATTCATGGCTTTATAGCCATGAAATACATGCCGTCACACTGCAAGTTTCTATATAGTTCTGCTGGACAGTGGGGGTGTTTGGCATTGACTTTGCTTATGGTGAGACTTACGTCTACTTCAGAGCCTAGATCACTTCATTTTTTTCAGTGAAAGGAAGTATTTTAACCATTTGGAAACTTCATTTTCTCAAACATCTCGAACTCTAAAAATTCCTTCAATTATCAGTCAATCCTTTCTATTGCTTCTACAAAAAATAGCAATCCAAAGATAAGGTATTTTCTTCTGTACTGTTATAACAAAAGAAATATTATTTAATTAAAGCAGTACAGAGAGTCAGTAACTATTAGAATTTAAAGGCTTTCCTTACAGCAAATTTTTTATTAAGAATGGTTAGGAAACTAATAAAATAACATAGCAGAAACAGAAGCCAAAAGGAAAGGATGCCATATCTGATGGAATTCAAATTTTTAATAAGATTTTTACTAAAATTCCATAAAAATTGCCTATGATGTAGAAATATAAGTAATTTTTTTTCTTACTCAAGAACTACCTTCGAAATTTCAGTATGGAAAAGCATGAAATTGGCATTATGTGAGCTTGAATACCAGATGTACCAAATCCTTACTAATTCAACATTCCTTCACTCACACACATTTTATTGACTATCTACGATGGATTATGTTAAGCAAGTTAGGTGGAACATTATTGCAAATTTTACATGGTGAATCAGCTTTCTTCATAATCTTCAAGGCAGGACAAAGGTCCTGCTGAGAAGGGCTGGTTCATTTAGGGTGACCCTCTAAATATACTCACATGATTTCAGTGACAAGACTCAAGTACAGCTAGCAAAAGAAGAATGAGAGGAGAGGAGAGAATAGAAGTATCTTATTGGAAGGAAGAAGACACTTGTAGTACAGTTCACAGCTTTTTATAGGAATGTGGTGGAGTGTAAGAGGTATGCTGGGGAGTGCTGGAGAATGTGAGAATAGTTACTTAGACAAAGTGTACAATGAGACATTGAATAGGGTAATTATTTTATGAGACTTGACGCGCTACCTACTGTGCTAACGAGGCACCTATGGGTAATTATTTTAGACACCATAGTTCAGACTCTCTTGCTAGAGCTATGAGAAAAGAAAATCCTAGTAATTACAACAAGGTGAATGTTCGTGGCATTTGGAAGTATCATTGTCCATACCACTGCCTCTTAGGTGGTCCCAAACTCTCTCTCTCTCTCTTCTATGCAGAAAGTAATTGCTGATAAAGAATGTAAAATGCCCCCCTCCCATCAGCTGCTATGCCTGGGGCCAACAGCTCCAGCCTGACCCCAGGGGTCTTCATCCTGAATGGTGTTCCCGGGTTGGAAGACACACACATCTGGATCTCCCTGCCCTTCTGCCTCATGTACATCATTGCTGTCGTGGGCAACTGTGGGCTCATCTACCTCATCAGCCATGAGGAGGCCCTGCACCGGCCCATGTACTACCTCCTGGCCCTGCTCTCCTTCACAGATGTCACCTTGTGCACCACCACTGTACCCAATATGCTGTGCATATTCTGGTTCAACCTCAAGGAGATTGACTTCAGTGCTTGCCTGGCTCAGATGTTTTTTGTCCACATGCTGACTGGGATGGAGTCTGGGGTGCTCATGCTCATGGCCCTGGACCGCTATGTGGCCATCTGCTACCCCTTACGTTATGCCACCATCCTCACCAACCCTGTCATCACCAAGGCTGGTCTTGCCACCTTCCTGAGGGGTGTGGTGCTTATCGCCCCATTCACTTTCCTCACCAAGCGCCTGCCCTATTGCCGGGGCAACCACATCCCCCACACCTACTGCGACCACATGTCTGTGGCCAAGGTGTCCTGTGGCAATTTCAGGGTGAATGCTATCTATGGACTGATGGTTGCTCTCCTTATTGGTGTGTTTGACATCTGCTGTATTTCTGTGTCTTATGCTATGATCTTGCGGGCTGTGATAAGTTTGTCATCCGCAGATGCTCGTCACAAAGCCTTCAGCACCTGTACATCCCATATCTGTGCTATTGTCATTACATATGTTCCAGCCCTATTCACGATTTTTACTCACCGTTTTGGGGGACAAAACATTCCCCACAACATCCATATCATCATTGCTAATCTCTATTTGATGTCACCTCCTACCCTGAACCCCATTGTTTATGGGGTCAAAACCAAGCAGATACGAGAAGGGGTGATCAAATTACTTTTTAAGGAGAAAGATGTATTAACAATGAAATAGATTCATGAATTCATATCCAAAATTAAGTAAAGACAAATAATATTTCAGAGGAGATTCTTGAGTGTAAATTTAAGACCACCTGGTCTCATTAAAGAAAAAGAATATTCATTGAATATCTTCTATAATATTAACTGAATTATTTTTTTGGAGGGCGCATCAATGGTAGGAATTAATAAATAGGAAATTTCCTTCTAAACATAAGCATTACTTTTTCTTAAAAGGAATTTCACTTCAGTACAACCTCGATGCTGTTGAGAAATAATTGCTTTGCTTATTTCCTACTGTGTTTTGCATGTTGAACAAATCTCAAGTGGAGTGCACACAAGAAGTAATATAAAAGATTTCCTCATCTTCTTCTGGAGATTCACCTGTTCCTGGAGGATATCCATAAAAAAAAGAATTCTCAGAGTCTGTTTCATAAAGCCATTCACACACATTTTAGTGACTTCATTTACTCCCACTATTCCTTTCACTGAATCATTTTGTATAGTGTAGTTCTATAAACTCATGTATACCTAAGCTGTATTGAATTTCCACTATCAAGGGGAATGATATTCATATATTTGTATCAGTAAGATCTAAATAAAAGATTGAATAATAAGCAAGGAACAAAGCCACAAAAACTTAGAACAAACAAATTTTTAAGGACAATTCCAGGAAATTTTTGAAGCACACATAGAATTGTGATTGTGAAGTGGTAGTAGGAAAAGAAATAGATTTACCAGAAAAATCTACAAACATTTGGGTTTGACTGATTAATAGAATTGTTTTTCTCCTGGCTCAACTACCACAGCTGAAAATCCTCTACCGTAGTTTGATAACAAAGTGAAGTTGATTGCTCAAAGAAAGTTTACATAATGACCAAGTTATTCACAAACATTGAACTTGTCTCCTATAATCAGGTCCTTTGTCCATGCAGCAAATAAGAAGCTACACTTGGGTCACTGCTGGTCGCTTAACAAGCTGAAGACATTTTATATACTGATTTCCATTCCCTATATTCTATGTGTAAGATTTGACAAAGCATGAAGTCTAGAATCTGGAATCACAGTCTTTGAATGGGAACTAAAATGTCTATGTCTGCCAGCCAAAAGATACAGAAAAAATGTTATTATCATAATAATTTGAGGAAACACCAATGCAACAAATATTATCACTATAAATGGATCCAGAAAGATAAAAATATACAAAGACATTTTCTGGCAATAGTCTTTCTCTGTACATCCACTTATTTTATCTGCTTAGTAATAAGAGCACTCAATGCACATCCTGATACTTAATGCGTCTCTTGTAACTCCCTGCAACCACACAAACATGCACATTCACTTTCTTTGATATACTGGGGAAAACTGAAAATATAGAAAATAATTAGATAGGAATTAGGTATTGAAAGGGAGGGATAAGGGTATATACCAACACATTTAGTCTGCAAGTCTTTCCTAATAATTACCCTAGAGAGGGATATGGGTAGGATGGACCTTGATTGTACATTGACCACTAGCAGCCACGGTAACAACGCTCCCTCAGGAGGAGAGAGACACTGGTCAACTTTGCTAGAAACTGACAAGTGGTTTAGGAATCCATATATTAATCTGCCCTCCATATCTGTGTATGAGAAGGATGACAAAAAAAATTAAAAAAGACATTTATATTCCATATTTGTTTAAAAACTAACTCTGGTTAAAGATAAAGAGGGAAAGCAACACCACCACAGACAATAAGAATTATATTGCATCTATAACAATGTCCTGAGAAAGAGAAAGGAAATACCATACAGGAAAATGAAAAGATTATGACAGGCATATAAAATGTTTACTGGTAGATTGCAAAAATGACTTAAAAAATGTTTTGAAAATAGGCATAACTTCATATAACCTATGAAAAAGGAGAAAAAAAGAATAAGGACAGAAATACCTTGGATTCCCAGAGTAGAGAATGAGATGATAAGGTAACAGGACAGGCTTAAACAATGACGAATGGGTAAAAGAGAGTTTAATTAGGCAAGTAAAAACATAAAATATTAAAATCTATTATTAAAGAGTAAAGAAAATGTTACGCTTTTAAGTTGGGAATTATTATAAATTTGTAATTAAATATGCAGTGGATAAAGACTATAAAGGAAAAACGTTGAGAGAAGATAAAGTACAGATAATGAAGACACAACATAAATATTCTTGGTGTTAATAAAACAGAGCTCAGGATGACTGGACTAGAAATAATATCCAAAGCCATATAAAGAGTAATGGATCTAAAGTTAATATTGATGCATGCATGTAAGTTTTAAGAGTGTACTACATACAAAGAAAGAGACACTTCAAGAGACTCATCACAGGCAATTCATCACAGAGACACAACTCAGTTCAGTTGATTCAACACCATTTATTGCAGTAACTGTTCTCTCTCCATTTAGAAGTGCTCCATTTGAATGTATTTGATGTTCGTAGACAGTTAATACTTGAACTACAATGATAAAAAAAGAGAAATTCACATGTACCCAGGAAATTGCAGGCTACATGTAAAGAAAATAAAAGAGAAGATAAGAATGGTAAAAGAGAAACAAAAGAGGGGAGGAGGGCAGAGGGAAAAGAAGGAAAGGGGAGAAGAAAGAATAAATAAATACAGATTCATAGGCTGTAACACCAAATTTCAGAAGAGAGATTTGTTCTCAACTTTAAAAATGGCAATGATTATATTTATAGCTGACCATGCTGTGTGAAGTATTAGTTTGATTACTTTCATTCCTAAATAATATTCTAATCGATGAATATGTTCATTTATTATTGTATTCCTGAAGGACTTTTTTTGGTGAGCACCTATGAGTAATGCCACCATAAACATTCTTGTATATGTCTTTGGAGCAAATGTTTGCATGTTTCTTTGGTTTAATACCCAAGAGTGATATTTCTGGATCATACAGTATTTCTGGGTTCCCTTTTGGTACATACTATCAACTGTGTTCCAAGTTGTACCAATTTAAACTCTCACCAAGTATAAGAATTCTAGTTATAGCCTTCCCAACACTTGTTTTTGTCAGTGTTGTGGCATCTCATTACGTTTTAGTTTGCATTTTCCTGATGGCAAAGAATATGAAATACATTTTCACAAATTCTTGGCCATTTGAATGCCTTTGCAGCTGGGGCAGGGCTGGTGGCTGCTAAGGATTTTGCCCACTTCTTTTTAGAATTTCCTTTTCATTATTGATGTATAGGATTTCTTCATAAACAAAATAAGATCCCTTTGTCAATCACATATGTTGTCATGTATTTTCTTCTAAACTGTGGCTTCCATTTTTACTATCTTAAAATGTTTTTTTAATGACCAAAACTCCTCTTAGGAGTTTCATCATTATTTCAGATGAACTTAATTAAATAGTATTCCTCTATGGCATAGAGCCAAAAGAATTGGTGGAAAAAATGACATGTGTATGCTCAGGTTCATAAGAATTTTTCAAGTATTTGTACCAATCTATTAATGTAAAAACAAAGAAACAATTAAAAAATTAGAAATCCTCAGCTTTTGTATCACTTTTAGGAAAAGTTTTAGGGTGTAAAAGTCTTGAATATAATGCTATATGTTATCTAAAAATATTGTCATATTCTAATTGAAAGATACACTACACTTTTTCTGGTTGTGCACTAATAATAGCTTTGATATTAGTCAAGGGTAAAGATTGATATCTTGCACATGAATATCCAGTTATTCAACACCACTTATTGCAGTGACTGTTCTCTCTCCATTAAGAAGTGCCCCATTTGAATGTACTTGATGTTCATTCCTGTGTGGATCTGTTCTTAGACACTGCTTCTTATTCAATTGGTTTATTTTGTTCTGGGTTTATAGTATCTTTATTATTATAATTTTATAGTATAACATGATATTCAGTAAATAAAGTAATCAAATTGTGTTCCTCTTCAAAAAACAATGTGAAAATTTGAAGGAAAAAAGCCTGTAAGAACAGGAGATACACCATATTTACCAACAAAAGAATGACAAAATTGTGGTATTTTCCTATAATTGGGTTTTCTCCAGCCATTATTTGGGTTTTTTGTTTGTTTGTTTTTATTTTTCTAAAATTATTGCGCAGGTTGTTGGTGCTCTGCTGCATTGCAAAGTAAATGATATCAGCTTCTTGCTTTAACTTTTATTTTTCCCAGCTTTATTGAGGTACAATTGACAAATTAAATTATATATGTTTATGTGTACAAGGTGATGATGTGTACAATGCGAAAAGTGCTTTTGGTGTCATATCCAAAATAGCATTTCCAAGGCCAATGTAAAGGAGCATTTTCCTTATATTTACTTCTAGGAGATTTATGGTTTCAGGTATTACATTTAAGTGTTTAATTTATTTTGAGTTTATTTTTGGGAGTAGTAAAATAAGGTCTAGTTTCATTCTTTTGTATGTGAATATACAGTTTTATCAAGGCCATTCATTCAAGAGAATATCATTTTCCCATTATTGTTTTTGGCACCCCTGTCAAAGATTACTTGGTCATACATGTATGAGTTTATTTCTGTGCTTTCTATTCTGTTCGTTTGGTCTATGTTTTTGTTTTTATGACAATACCATACTATTTTGATTGCTATAGCTTGCCAATGTAGTTCAAAGTCAGGAATTGTGGTGCCTCCAGCTTGTCCTGGGTTTTTTTTCCTTTGGAATATTTTTAATTATGGACTCATCTCCTTCTGTTATTATATGTTTAGAATTTCTGTTTCTTCATGACTTAGTCTTGAAGGTTGTATGTTTCTAGGAATTTCTCCATTTCTTCTAGGTTATCCAAATTGTTCCCATATAATTGTTCAGTGTAGTCTCTAAACATCCTTTGTATTTCTGAAGTATCAGTTGTAATGTCTCCTCTTTCATTTCTTTTTAAAAAATTTTTTATTAAGGTATTATTGATATACACACTTAAGGTTTCACATGAAAAAACAATGTGGTTACTACATTCACCCATATTATCATGTCCCCCTCATACCCCTTGCAGTCACTGTCCATCAGTGTAGTGAGATGCCACAGAGTCACTGCTTGTCTTCTCTGTGCTACACTGTGTTCCCCATGATCTCCCCCACATCATGTGTGCCAATCATAATAGCCCTCAATCCCCTTCTCCCTCCCTCCCCATTGGCCCTCCTCAACCCCTCCCCTTTGGTAAATACTAGTCCCTTCTTGTAGTCTGTGAGTCTGCTGCTGTTTTGGTCCTTCAGTTTTGTTTCACTGTTATACTCCACAAATGAGTGAAATCATTTGATACTTGTCTTTTTCCACCTGGCTTATTTCACTGAGCACAGTATCTTCCAGCTCCATCCATTTTATTGCAAATGGGAGGATTTGTTTCTTTCTTATGGATGAATAATATTCCATTGTGTATATATACCACATCTTCTTTATCCATTCATCAACTGATGAACACTCAGGTTGTTTCCATTTCTTGGCTATTGTAAATAGTGCTGCAATAAACATCAGGGTGCACATGTCCTTTTGAATCTGAGAAATTATATTCTCTGGGTAAATTCCTAGGAGTTGAATTCCCAGTTCAAATGATGATATTTTTATTTTTTTGAGGAACCTCTATATTGCTTTCCACAATGACTGAACTAGCTTACATTCCCACCAGCAGTGTAGGAGGGTTCCCTTTCTCCACATCCTCACCAGCATTTGTTGCTCTTAGTCTTTTGAATACTGGCCATCCTAACCGGTGTGAGGTGATATCTCATTGTGGTTTTTATTTGCATTTCCATGATGATTAGTGATGTAGAGCATCTTTTCATGTGCCTGTTGGTCATCTAAATTTCTTTTTTGGAGAAGTGTCTGTTCATATCCTCTGCCCATTTTTATTAGGGTTATTTGCTTTTTTGGTGTTGAGGCATGTGAGTTCTTTATGTATTTTGGATGTTAGCCCCTTGTCAGATATGCCATTTACAAATAAATTCTCCCATACTATAGGATGCCTTTTGTTCTGTTGATGGTGTCTTTTGCTGTACAGAAGCTGTTTAGTTTTATATAATCCCATGTGTTCATTTTTACTTTTGTTTCCCTTGCTTGAGGACATGCATTCAGGAATAAGTAGCTTATGTTTATATTCAGGAGATTTTTGTGTATGTTGTCTTGTAAGAGTTTTATGATTTTGTGACTTACATTCAGGTCTTTGATCCATTATGAGTTTACTTTTGTGTATGGGGTTAGACAATAATTGAGTTTCATTCTCTTGCATGTACCTTTCCAGTCTTGCCAACACCAGTTGTTAAAAAGGAAGTCATTTCCCCATTGTATGTCCATGGCTCCTTTATAGTATATTAATTGACCAGATATGCTTGGGTTTATATCAATGCTCTCTAGTCTGTTCTGTTTCACTATTGTTCTGTTCTTGTGCCAGTACCAAATTGTCTGGATTACTGTGGCTTTGAGGTTGAAGTTGGAGAGCGTAATCCCTCCAGCTTTATTCTTCCTTCTCAGGATTGCTTTGGCCATTTGGGGTCTTTTTTGGTGTCATTTGAATTTTAGAACTATTTGTTCCAGTTTGTTGAAGAATGCTGTTGGTATTTGGTAGGGATTGCATTGAATATGTAGATTGCTTTAGGCCAGATGGCCATATTGACAATATTAATTCTTCCTATCCATGAGCATGGGATGTGTTTCCATTTATTGGTATCTTCTTTAATTTCCCTCATGAATATCTTGTAGTTTTCAGAGTATAGGTATTCACTTCCTTGGTTAGGTTTATTCCTAGATATTTTCTTCTTCTTGATGCAATTGTGAATGGAATTGTTTTCCTGATTTCTCTTTCTGCTAGTTCATGGTTAGTGTATAAGAATGCAACAAATTTCAGTGTATTAATTTTGTATCCTGCAACTTTGCTGAATTCAGATATTAGATCAAGCAGCTTTGGAGTGGATTCCTTAGGGTTTTTTATGTACAATATCATGTCATCTGCAAACAGTGTCAGTTTAACTTCTTCTTTACCAAGCTGTATGTCTTTTATTTCTTTGTTTTGTCTGACTGCTGTGGCGAGGACCTCCAGAACTATGTTGAATAAAAGTGGAGAGAGTGGGCATCCCTGTCTTGTTCCTGATCTTAAAGGAAAGACTTTCAGCTGCTCGCTGTTAAGTATGATGTTGGCTGTGGGTTTGTCAGATATGGCCTTTATTATGTTGAGGTACTTTCCCTCTGTACCTATTTTGTTGAGAGTTTTTATTCTGAATGGAAGTTGAATTTTGTCATATGCTTTTTCAGCATCCATGGAGATGATCATGTGGTTTTTGTCCTTCTTTTTGTTGATGTGGTGGATGATGTTGATGGAATTTCGAATGTTGTACCATCCTTGCATCCCTGAAATAAATCCTACTTGATCATGATAAGTGATGTTTTTGATGTATTTTTGAATTCAGTTTGCTAATATTTTGTTGAGTATTTTGCATCTATGTTCATCAGGGATATGGGTGTGTAATTTCCTTTCTTTGTGGTGTCTTTGCCTCGTTTTGGAATTAGAGGTGATTCTGGTTTCATACAATGAGTTTGGAAGTATTCCCTCTTCTTCTACATTTTGGAAAACTTTAAGGAGGACAGGTTTTAGGTCTTTACTAAATGTTTGATAAAATTCAGCAGTGAAGCCATCTGGACCAGGAGTTTTGTTCTTAGGTAGTTTTTGATTACCAATTAAATTTCATTGCTGGTAATTGGTCTTTCAGATTTTCTGTTTATTTATGGGTCAGCCTTGGAAGGTTGTATTTTCCTAGAAAGTTGTCCATTTCTTTTAGGTTATCCAGTTTGTTAGCATATAATTTTTCAGAGTAGTCTCTACTAACTCTTTGTATTTCGGTGGTGTCCATAGTGATTTTTCCTTTCTCATTTCTGATTCTTTTTATGTGGGTAGTCTCTCTTTTTTTCTTGATATGTCTGGGTAGAGGTTTATCTACTTTGTTTATTTTCTCAAAGAACTAGCTCCTGCTTTCATTGATTCTTTCTACTGTTTTTTTCTTCTCCATTTTATTTATTTCTACTCTAATATTTATTATGTTCCTCCTTCTACTGACTTTGGGCCTCATTTGTTGTTCTTTTTCTAGTTTCATTAATTGTGAGTTTAGACTATTTACATGGATTTGTTATTCTTTCCTGAGGTAGGTCTCTATTGTAATATACTTCCCTCTTAGCATGGCCTTCACTGTGTCCCACAGATTTTGCAGTGTTGAATTATTTTTGTCATTTGTCTTCATATATTGCTTGACCTCTGGTTTTATTTGGTCATTGATCCATTGGTTATTTAGGAGCATATTGTTAATCCTCCATGTGTTTGTGGGATTTTTTGTTTTCTTTGCATAATTTATTTCTAGTTTAATACATTTGTGGTATGAGAAGCTGGTTGATACAATTTCAATCTTTTTTAATTTACTGAGCCTCTTTTTGTGGCCTAATGTATGATCTATTCTTGAAAATGTTACATGTGCACTTGAGAAGAATGTGTATTCTGCAGCTTTTGGGTGTAGAGTTCTGTAGATGTCTATTAGGACCATCTGTTCTAGTGTGTTGTTCAGTGCCTCTGTGTCCTTACTTATTTTCTGTCTGATTTATCTGTCCTTTGGAGTGAGTGGAGTGTTGAAGTCTCCTAGAATGAATGCATTGCATTCTATTTCTCCTTTTAATTCTGTCAATGTTTGTTTCACATATGTAGGTGCTCCTGTGTTGAGTGAATAGAAATTTATAATGGTTATAACATCTTGTTGGACTGACCCCTTTATCATTATCTAATGTGCTCCTTTGTCTCTCGTGATTATCTTTGTTTTGAAGTCTATTTTGTCTGATACAAGTATTGCAACTCCAGCTTTTTTCTCCCTATTAGTTGTATGAAATATCTTTTCTATCCCTTCACTTTTAGTCTCTGTATGTCTTTGGGTTTGAAGTGAGTCTCTTATAGGCAGCATATAGATGGGTCTTGTTTTTTTATCCTTTCAATGACTCTTTGTCTTTTGATTGGTGCATTCAGACCATTTACATTTAGGGTGATTATCAATAGGTATGGACTTATTGCCATTGCAGGATTTAGACTCGTGGTTACCAAAGGTTCAAGGGAAATTTCCTTACTGTCTAAGGGTCTAACTTAACTCACATAATATTCTATTACAAACACAAGCTAAAGTTTCTTTTTTTTCCTTCTCTTCCATTCTTTATATATTAGGTATCATATTCTGTACTCTTTGTCTATCTCTTCACTGACTTTTAGGGTAGTTGATTTAATTTGCATTTGCTTAGTAATTAACTGTTCTACTTTCCTTACTGTGGTTTTATTACCTCTGGTGACAACTATTTAGCCTTAGAAACACTTTCATCTATAGCAGTCCTTCTCCCTCCAAAATACACTGTACAAAGAGTTTGAGGGAGGCAAATTCTCTCAGCTTTTGCCTATCTGGAAATTGTTTAATCCCTCCTTCAAATTTAAATAATAGTCTTTCCAGATAGAGTATTCTTGGTTTGAGGCCTTTCTGCATCATTCCATTAAATATATCATGCCACTCCATTCTGGCCTGTAAGGTTTCTGTTGAGAAGTCTGATGATATCATGATGGGTTTTCCTTTGTAGGTGATCTTTTTTCCTCTCTCTGGATGCTTTTCATAGTCTGTCCTTATCCTTGACCTTTGCCATTTTTATTATTATATGTCTTGTTGTTATCTTCCTTGGGTCCCTTGTGTTGGGAGATCTGTGCAACTCCATGGCCTGAGAGACTATCTCTTTCCCCAGATTAGAGAAGTTTTCAACAATAACCTCCTAAATGATACTTTCTTTCCCTTTTTCTCTCTTCTTCTTCTTCTACTACCCCTCTAATATGAATATTGTTCCATTTGGATTGGTCACACAGTTCTCTCAATATTCTTTCATTCCTAGAGATCTTTTTTTCTCTCTTTCCCTCAGTTTCTTTGTATGCATTCCTCTTCTCTAATTTCTGTTTCATTTACCGTCTCCTCCACTATATCTAATCTACTTTTAAAACCTTCCATTGCATCCTGTAATGATTGGATTTCTGACTGGAACGTTCCTGATTTCTTGAGTATATTTCTGTACCTCCATGGTCATGTTTATGACTTTTTCTGTGAAATATTTTTCAGGAAGATTGACAAGGTCAGGTTCACTTGATGCTTTTTAAGGTGCTTGAGGGATTTTTTGTTTGAATCAGGTTCCTTTGATGTTTCATATTTTTATGTGGTGCCCACGAACTCTACTCTCTGGAGCTGCTTGGCCCCTGGATGTTGGGGGTCACAGGATAGTGATGCTGGTGCCTGGGGGGAGGAAAGAGCTGTTTCCTGTTTCCTGGCTTTTATGCCTGTTTCCAGTGCCAGAACCAGTGGGCCAAAGACATAGGTGTTAGTCTGTGCTTTGCGTTTGTATGTGCCTTAGGTGGGACCTCCCTCTGGCTGGCCTGATGCAAGGGCAGGGGCTGCGGGTTTGCAAGCCAGGTACAGGCTGGCCCAGAGGAAGGCCCAGAAGGCTGAGTATCACAGTGGGGGGCCTTGGAGCTGAATATCCAGCCAGGGGATGGAGCACCTGTAGCTCCTGAAAGGTCTCAACCTGCTGGGCAGAGTGAGCCCAGACAATTTTTTCTACCTGCCCTTTTTCCTGGGCAGTAAGCTCGGTGTAATCCTTGCCCCTTTAGCAGCCCTCTCACTGTTAGGAAGTCTCTCAGACCCACCTTTTTTTTGTCCCAGAACAGCTGGATGTGGATCCCTGTTTTTCACAAGTGGCTGGAATCTCAGTCTCTCCAGGTATTCTGCTTGTCTTAGCTTTCCAACCCCACCAATTATCAGAGAACCATGCAATGTAGGTTAGTGCTCCCAGAGCAGATATCCAGGCCTCCACTCCCTTGCTGCTCCATTTCTCTTCCTCTCTTTGGTGAGCTGGGGTGAGGGAAGGGCTTGGGTCCCACTGGTTCATGGCTTTGGTATATTACCCTGTTCCATGAGGTCTGTTCTTTTCTCCAGGTGTATGCAGTCTGGTGCAGCCTTCTTTCCTGTTGCTCTTTCAGGATTAGTTGTATTAGTTATATTTTCATATTATATGTGGTTTTAGGAGGAAGCCTGTCTCACCTCTCATGCTACCAACTTTAAACCACACATAGCCCTCTTTCATTTCTGATTTGAATATTTTTTATCTTAGTTCTGCTAAAAGATTGTCAACTTTATCTTTTAAGAAAATTACTTCTTAGTTTCATTTATGTTTTCTGTTTTTCTAGTCTCAATTGATTTACTTCTCTGATTTCTGTTATCTCCTTCTAAGTCTGGGCTTAATTTATTCTTTATTCTATTTCCTTTAAGGGTGAATTTAGGTTGTTTATTTAAGATCTTTCTCTGTTCTTAATGTAGGCATTTTCCTGTATTCCATAAGTTATACCAATTTGTGTTTCCATTTATCCTTATTTCCAGATATGTTTCCATTTCTTCTTGGCCCATTGATTTACTTATTTCCACTCATTTGTAAATATTCCAGCATTCCTCCTGTTACTTAAATCTAACTCTATACCACAGTGGTTGGAAAAGATACTTAATATGATTTAATCTTTCTTAAATTTGTTAAGACTTGTTTTGTGGCTTAATATATAATCTATTGGAGAGAATGTTCCATGTGTGCTTGAGGAGAATATGTATTCTGCTACTATTGCATAGAATATTATGTATTTGTCTAAGTCCACTTGGTTCCAAATGTAGTTCAAGTCTAATATTTTCTGATCGATTTTTCTATCTGGAGGGTCTATCAGTTGTTGAAAGTGGGGTACTGGAGTTCCATACTTTAATTACATTGCTATCTGTTTCTCCTTTCATATTTGTTCATCTTTGCTTAGTATATATATAGGTGCTGTTATGTTGGGTGACTGTATACTTAAAACTGTTAAAGCTGGATTAAAGATGGTGGCATGAGAGGAGAGACAGAGGATTCCTCCTAAAACTGGATACAATTAGAATATTTAATTGGCTCAACTAATCCTGGGAGAGCAACAGGAAAGAGGATGGTGCCAGACTGCACACACCTGGAGAAAAGAGCAGACCTCACCAAATGGAGTAACATACCAGAGCTGTGGCTCTGCAGGACCCAAATCTCTCCCACACCCCACCTCACCAACAGAAGGAAGAGAAACACAGCAGGGAGGGAGTGGAAGGCTTGGGACTGCTGAATACCTAGCTCCGGAAATCTGCTCTGGGAGCACAAACCTACATTTCATGGTGCTTTCATGAGACTTGCATGACTACTGGGTTGGAAAGTTAATACAGGCAGAGTTTCTGGGGAGACTGGGATTCCAGCTGCTTGTGGAAAGCAGGGATCCATATCTGGCTGCTATGGGACAAAAACATACCTGTGTGACTGGCCCACTGGTTCAGGCAGTGGAGACATGCACAGCAGCCGGGAAGCGGGGAACAGTGCTTTCCTACGCCCAGGCACCAGTACCGCTCCCCTGCGACCCACGACATTGCTTCAGGGGCTGAGCAGCTCCAGAATAGAGCTTCTGGACACTAGAGGGCGCCATAATCAAACATGAAATGTCAAAGGAACCTTGTCCAGAGTAAAATTGTTAATACAACTCCTCGAGAAAGATTTAAATGATATGGACCTCGTGACTCTTCCTGAAAGGGAGTTCAAAATAAAAATCATCAACATTCTAATGGAGGTACGAAAAGACATCCAAGAACTCAGGAATGAATTCAGGTCAGAGATTCAATCATTGAAGAGCATGATGGAGGGTATTAAAAGCAGGTTGGGTATGGTGGAGGAGACAATAAATAAAATAGAAACTAGAGAAGAGGAATAAAAAGAAGCTGAGGCACAGAGAGAAAAAAAGAATCTCTAAAAATGAAAGAATATTGAGAGAATTGTGTGACCAATCCAAGCAGAATAATATTCGCATTATAAGGATACCAGAAGAAGGAGAGAGAGAGAAAGGGATAGAAAGTGTCTTTGAGGAGGTAGTTGCTGAAAACATCCCTAATCTGGGGAAGGAGATAGTCTCTCAGGCCATGGAGATCCACAGATCTCCCAACACAAGGGACCCAAGGAAGACAACACCAAGGCACATAGTAATTAACATGGAAAAGATCAAGGATAAGGACAGACTGGTAAAAGCAGCCAGAGATAGAAATAAGGTCACATACAAAGGAAAGCCCATCAGGCTAACATCAGACTTCTCAGGAGAAACCTTACAGGCCAGAAGGGAGTGGCATGATGTATTTAATGCCATGAAGCAGAAGGGTCTGGAACCAAGATTACTTTATCCAGCAAGACTGTCATTTAAATTTGAAGGAGGGATTAAACAATTTTCAGATAAGCAAAAGCTGATAGAGTTTACCTCCCAAAAACCATCTCTGCAGTCTATTTTGGAGGGACTGCTATAGATGGAAATGTTCCTAGGGTTGGATAGCTGTCACCAGAGGTAGTAAAACCATGGTAGGGAGGGTGGAGCAGCTGATTGCAAGGTAAATGCAAAATTAAATAGACTATTCCCGAAGTCAATCAAGGGATAGAGAAAAAGTACAGAATGTGATACCTAATATAAAAAGAATGAAGGAGGAAGAAAAAGGAGGGGAAAAAGAAAAGAACCTTTATATTGTGTTCGTAAGAGCATACTAAGTGAGTTAAGTTAGACTCTTAGATAGTAAGGAAAGTAACCTGGAACCTTTGGTAACCAAGAATCTAAAGCCTGAAATGGCAATAAGTACATACCTATCTATAATCACCCTAAATGTAAATAGACTGAATGCACCAATCAAAAGACATAGAGTCACTGAATGGATAAAAAAACAAGACCCATCTGTATTTTGCTTACAAGAGACTCAACTCAAACACAAAGATACGCACAGATTAAAAGTCAAGGGATGGAAAAATATATTTCATGCAAACAATAGGGAGAAAAAAGCAGGTGTTGCAGTACTAGTATCAGACAAAATAGACTTCAAAACAAAGAAAGTAACAAGAGATAAAGAAGGACATTAAATAATGATAAAGGGCTCAGTCCAACAAGAGGATATAACCATAATAAATATATATGCACCCAACACAGGAGCACCAGCATATGTGAAACAAATATTAACAAAGTTAAAGGAGGAAATAGAAAGCAATGCTCTCATTTTAGGAGACTTCAACACACCATTAACTCCAAAGGACAGATTCACCAGACAGAAAATAAGGACACAGAGGCACTGAACAACACACTAGAACAGATGGACCTAATAGACATCGTTAGAGCTCTACACCCAAAAGCAACAGGATACACATTCTTCTCAAGTGCACATGGAACATTCTCCAGAATAGACCACATACTAGGCCACAAAAAGAGCTTCAGTAAATTCAAAAAGATTGAAATTCTACCAACCAACTTTTCAAATCACAAAGATATAAAACTAGAAATAAATTGTACAAAGAAAGCAAAAAGGCTCACAAACACATGCAGGCTTAACAACACGCTTCTAAATAGTCAATGGTTCAACAACCAAATTCAAATGGAGATCCAGCAATATATGGAAATAAATGACAACAACAACACAAAGCCCCAACTACTGTTGGACACAGCAAAATCAGTCTTAAGAGGAAAGTATACAGCAATCCAGGCATATTTAAAGAAGGGAGAACGAACCCAAATGAATAGTATAACATCACAATTATCAAAATTGAAAAAAGAAGAACAAATGAGGCCTAAAGTCATCAGTAGGAGGGACATAATAAAGATCAGAGAAAAAATAAACAAAATTGAGAAGAATTAAACTATAGAAAAAATCAATGACACCAAGAGCTGATTATTCGAGAAAATAAACAAAATAGGTAAGTCTCTAGCGAGACTTATTAAGAGACAAAGAGAATCAACACACATCAACAATATCAGAAATGAGAAAGGAAACATCACGACACACCCAACAAAAATACAAAGAATTATTAGAGACTCCTATGAAAACCTATATGCTAAGTAGCTGGAAAATCTAGAAGAAATGGACAACTTCCTATAGGAATACAACCTTCCTAGACTGACCAAGGAAGAAACACAAAATCTAAACAAACCAATCACCAGCAAAGAAATTGAATCGGTAATCAAAAAACTACCCAAGAAAAGAACCCCTGGGCCAGATGGATTTACCTTGGAATTTTATCAGACATACAGAGAAGACATAATACCCATTCTCCTTAAAGTTTTCCAAAAAATAGAAGAGGAGGGACTGCTATATCTCAATCCCCAACTTCAAGCTCTACTATGAAGCCATAGTAATCAAGACAATTTGGTACTGGCCCAAACTCATTCTATGGAGCCAACATCACCCTAATACCAAAACCAGGCAGAGATCCCACCAAAAAGAAAAATTACAGACCAATATCCCTGATGAACGTAGATGCAAAAATACTCAATAAAATATTAGCAAACCAAATTCAAAAATATATCAAAAGGATCATACACCATGACCAAGTGGGATTCATCCCAGGTATGCAAGGATGGTACAACATTTGAAAATCCATCAACATCATCCACCACATGAACAAAAGAAAGACAAAAACAACATGATCATCTCCATAGATGCTGAAAAAGCATTTGACAAAATTCAACATCCATTCATGATAAAAACTCTCAGCAAAATGGGAATAGAGGGCAAGTGCCTCAACATAATAAAGCCCATATATGTTAAGCCCACAGCCAACATCATACTGAACAGCGAGAAGCTGAAAGCTTTTCCTCGGAGATCGGGAACAAGACAGGGATGCCCACTCTCCCTACTGTTATTTAACATAGTGCTGGAGGTCCTAGCCATGGCAATCAGAGAAAACAAAGAAATACAAGGAATCCAGATTGGTAAAGAAGAAGTTAAACTGTTACTATTTGCAGATGACATGATATTGTACATAAAAAACCCTAAAGACTCCACTCCAAAACTACTAGAACTGATATCAGAATACAGCAAAGTTGCAGGATACAAAATTAACACACAGAAATCTGTGGCTTTCCTATACACTAATAATGAACCAATAGAAGAGAAATCAGGAAAAGAATTCCATTCACAATTGCATCAAAAAGAATAAAATACCTAGGAATAAACCTAACCAAAGAAGTGAAAGACCTATACCCTGAAAACTACAAGACACTCTTAAGAGAAATTAAAGGGGTCACTAACAAATGGAAACTCATCCCATGCTCCTGGCTAGGAAGAATTAATATTGTCAAAATGGCCATCCCGCCCAAAGCAATATACAGATTTGATGCAATCCCTATCAAATTACCAACAACATTCTTCAATGAACTGGAACAAATAGTTCAAAAATTCATGTGGAAACATCAAAGACCCTGAATAGCCAAAGCAATCCTGAGAAGAAAGAATAAAGTGGGGGGGGATCTCAATCCCCAACTTCAAGCTCTACTACAAAGCCACAGTAATCAAGACAATTTGGTACTGGCCGAAACATATTTGCTCAATTAATATTCGATAAAGGAGCCATGGACATACAATGGGGAAATGACAGTCTCTTCAACAGATGGTACTGGCAAAACTGGACAGCTACATATAAGAGAATGAAATTGGATCACTGTCTAACTGCATACACAAAAGTAAATTCAAAATGGATCAAAGAGCTGAATGTAAGTCATGAAACCATAAAACTCTTAGAAAAAAACATAGGCAAAAATCTCTTGGACATAAACATTAGTGACTTCTTCATGAACAAATCTCCCAGGGCAAGGGAAACAAAAGCAAAAATGAACAAGTGGGACTATATCAAGCTGAAAAGCTTCTGTACAGCAAAGAACACCATCAATAGAATAAAAAGGTACCCTACAGTATGGGAGAATATATTCGTAAATGACAGATCTGATAAAGGCTTAACATCCAAAATATATAAAGGGCTCACGCACCTCAACAAACAAAAAGCAAATAATCCAATTAAAAAATGGGCAGAGGAGCTGAACAGGCAGTTCTCCAAAGAAGAAATTCAGATGGCCAACAGACACGTGAAAAGATGCTCCACATCACTAATTATCAGAGAAATGCAAATTAAAACCACAATGAGATATCACCTCACACCAGTAAGGGTGGCTACCATCCAAAAGACAAACAACAACCAATGTTGTCAAGGTTGTGGAGAAAGGGGAACCCTCCTACACTGTTAGTGGGGATGTAAATTAGTTCAACCATTGTGGAGAGCAGTATGGAGGTTCCTCAAAATGCTCAAAATAGACTTACCATTTGACCCAGGAATTCCACTTCTAGGAATTTACCCTAAGAATGCTGCACTCCAGTTTGAAAAAGACATATGTTTATCTTACCACTATTTACAATAGCCAAGAAATAGAAGCAACCTAAGTGTCCATCAGTAGATGAATGGTTAAAGATGTGGTACATATACACAATGGAATACTACTCAGCCATAAGAAATAAACAAATCCTACAATTTGCAACAACGTGGGTGGAGCTAGAGGGTATTATGCTCAGTGAAAATAAGCCAAGCGGAGAAAGACAAATACCAAATGATTTCACTCATCTGTGGAGTATAAGAACAAAGGAAAAACTGAAGGAACAAAACAGTAGCAGAATCACAGAATCCAAGAATGGACTAGTAGTTACCAAAGGGAAAGAGACTGGTTAGAATGGGAGGGTAGGGAGGGATAAGGGTGGGGAAGAAGAAAGGGGGTATTATGATTAGCATGTATAATATGGGGGATGGGGGAAAGGGGAGGGCTGTGCAACACAGAGAAGACAAGTAGTGATTCTACAACATTTTACTATGCTGATGGACAGTGACTGTAATAGGGTTTGTGGGGGGTACTTGGGTTAGAGGAGAGCCTAGTAAACATAAAGTTCTTCATGTAATTGTAGATTAATGATAAGAAAATGTTTAAAAAGTATTAAAAAAATAAAACAAACAAAAAACTGTTAAAGCCCCTTCATGAATTGAATCCTTTATCATTATATAATGACTTTGTCTTTTGTAACAGTTTTTGACTGAAGTATGTTTAAATTATAGCTACCCTGCTTTCTTTTGATTTCCATAGAATAATTCTTCCATCTCTTCAATTTCAGCCTACATGCATCTTTGAAACTGAAGCGAGTGTTTTGAAGGCAGCATATATTTAGATTTAGTTTTTATTTTTTAAATCCATAGTTACTCTATGTCTTTTGATTGGAGAATTTAATCCATTTACATTTGAAGCAATTATTGACAGATAAGGACTTATCATTGCCAACTTAATTATTTTCTTGAAATCCACAAGTTTGTGAGCCTTTTCCCATTCCTACAGAATTTGGCATGCTTTCTGTGCATGCTTCTAGCCCTCTGCAAAGGCTCAGATTCACATCTGCTGTAGCGTGAACCAGGAGCCGACCACTGGAAGGTTGAGGAGTGAGTTGCATGAAATATTGGGAATACCTATGGCCAGTTAACAGAATCTTCAGGCAAGGCTTCTCAGGTGGCTTATGGCTGGGCTTCTTTATGGAGTCCATGAAGCCATTAGCAGGATAAACCATGAAGTGATCAGCAGGATGAATCTTGAAGTGATTAGTAGAGTCTCTGATACATTGTGAGCCCTGTTGGCAGTGCTCCCAACCTCTCCCCAGATCCCTCAGCCAGGCAAACCACTTCAGTATTCTGGATAGGGAGAGAATGAGGTAGTCATCCTAGGCAGGTCCTAAAAATCTGGGAAGCTGTGTGCTCACTTACATTTCTCACTTAACCCCATAGAAGAAATTGCAGGCTAATGAGAGCTCACTTAGCACTACACTGTGCTATCCTGGAAAAGAATGACATGGGAAAATGAAACTGTTATTATTTCTCAACACATCTAGTCTTGGATTTTTTGCTCTGATCGTGTGCTGGAACTTCACCATAGCTCTGGATTTCCACAAATGTACTCTTATTCATGGGTGATTGTTGTTCTGTGTGTGGAGGATGGTGGAAAGCTTGTATTCTACCATCATGCTGAAGTTACTTTCTTCACCTTATTTAAAAAAAACAGAAATGAGTAATTAAACTGTTGGCATTTCTTTAAATTGATAAATGACTGAGATTATATTGCCTCTGTACCACAATTAATCTTCCAATTTCTGAGCATAACTTTTTATTATTTTTTAAATCACATATAAGTCCTTTTGTGGTCATAGATTTTTTTATTTAAAAACCTAAGAATGGAATTGCTGGCGCAAAAGTTGGTACATGTATAACTTAATAAGAAACTGCTGAACTGTTCTGCAGAGTAGTCATTCAATTTTATACTTGCCCCATTATTGTGTTAGAGTTCTGGGATAGTACTTTCAAAGGCTAATTAAAGAGAATTTTAATATTACTCCCAGTTTAACAGGAATCTTTATACATTCACTATCCAGAATGAAAAATCATTTCAATTTATTTTTTAATCCTTTCAAGGTCAGTGTCCTTTACAATAAAATCTTAAATGGGAAAGTCAAGTAATAAAATACATGTAATATATACAAAATGGTTTGGCCACAATCTCTAAAAAGCATGTATACATGTAAGTGTTTGTGTTTTCATTAAATTATTCAATAAACTCAGAACAAACCATAAACTAGACACAGAGCTATTTTTCTTATATAATATATATGATTCTCTCTCTGTTAATCTCCCTCTAAATCTGTCACTTTCACTCTCTATATATACAACACATACATATATATAAAAGAAATCTATGTAAACATTTTATAATTCCATGAAATTATATATAGATGTATATGCATATTACATACATAAATCTGAAAATATGTGAAAATTGTGTGTGTGTATATATATATATATATATATGAATATATGTATATATTCAAGGTAGTAAGATTGATATTGTAGGTGTTTTAGTACATCTTTGGAACTGTATGACTACATGCTTAGACCATAACTATATAAATCAAGGCAAATGAAAGACAGTTCTCACGACTATCAGATCTCTTGGTCAGAATCCACACATGGGGGAACATATTAAACTTTAACACTCATGTTTTGTAGTTTCACTCCTGCTTAAAAATAATGGAAATAACTCAAAAGTCCAAAAGGATCTTTAACTAGAGCCCTCTGAGACATCAACTGTGGAGATCCAATCAAGCATAGATGCTCAAGTCTAGAAAATCCTCAAGGGTACAGAGCTGCTATGTAGAGGTGGGAATGGGTTGGTGTAGAACCCTGATGCTCAGGAGTCCCAGTCATGCCCATGAGGTTGGTCTCTGCCAGCACTGTGGTAAGTTTGGGTGATTCCCTAAGATGTGACTTCCCCAAATGCAAAGCTCAGAGTATAAAAAAATACAAGTGTTTGAGATGTAGTTGACTGGAAACTCAGTATTTCTTCTTGACTACAACCAGAATAGATGACCATTTGGGGACTAAGAAGAGAAACAGCATTCCCTTACTTTTTAAATAAATTTAAAACTACATCACAACTCACTGAATACAAAGAAGTCCAGAAAACAGTGGGCTCCCCCTGGAAGGAAAACTAAGGTTTTTTCTGTAATTAATGGATATCGATACTCAGAACTGCTTCCAGTGGGAAAGGTCTTTGTGGGCAAATAGAAAGTAATGGAAGGCTAGACTTGATTTCTAACAGGTATTGAGAGAAATTCCCAGAAGGAGCTTCCTTATAGAAATCTTCCTGTACAACTGCCCTAGGAGGTGCCACACAGTGTCTATGTGAGGAGTCCAGCAACAAGAATCCAGCTATCTCACAGATAAGTTTTCTCTCTTTAGAGACCTCCTTTAGCTAAAGGCTGACTTTCTGTCTTTACATGTTTATTCATCTCTTCCCTCAGATACTATTAAGAATAAGTTTTCTCTCTCTTCCTATGTCATTATGAATTGTTTAAGCTAGTTATGCCCAGTTTATGTACTATTCCTCAGATTAGGATCAGTAAATTAGAACAGATAGAGATTGATTAAACATGTGGATTCATAATCAAATAAACTTGGATTTGAATCTTGACTCTGCCAGTTTTTAACTTTTATTGACAGACTTTTTGAGTCACCTTGCACTTACCTTTCTCCTACAAAATGAGGATAACGTATTTCCATGGCATTGATATGTCTGAATACAGGAATCAACCCTCACTGAAATATTAGATCCACGAGAGAAGAAGATTTTGTTTGGTTCACTAAAGTATGCCTAAAAACTAGAATGATATCTGCTACGTGGAAGACAATCAATAAATATCTGTTAAATTAATAATATGTATGCTAGCATATAATCTGAGTTAATATTTATTATTATAACAGATAATATACATTGATTACTTACTAAATGCCAGCAACATTTGGAGGATTAACTCTTATTTAACCGTTCTAACACCTCTATAATGTACTATTATCATCTGCCCTTTAAAAGTCGTGAAAATTACTCAAAGAAAGGTTTGAGATATGCTGAAGTCCATCCCATTAGTTTGTGTTGGAAACTCATGGAGTCTGAGTGTGTATGTCTCCATAAGGAAGCATGTAATAAAACTCTACTCTCATATTTTTGGAGAGCAGACACATATCCTTCTAGTTTTCTTTCTTTTGAATATATTCTGACTTTATAAATAGACAACCCAGTAGCAGAATTCATGTGCATCTTTGAAAATCACCCGGAAGAGTGGATGTGGAGAGAAATCTTTTACTGAGGAGAGGAAAGAAAGAACTAGCTCTGAGTTTCTATCTTTGTCTTTTCACTTGCTTGTGATGAATGAATGTTGAACAATTGCTTAGTCATACCATATTGATGCTTGGAAGAGCCTGAGAGTTTTCCAAAACACTCTTTAGTTTACAAGTCAGTTGTGCAGAGCCAAAAATTATTCTTCCTCTGTTATCCTAATATCCTGGTCTTTTCAGTCTTGGGGCTGTAATGTTCTATGGCTCCCTTAGAAGGAAGCAGATATCAGAGGTGGTATCCCATGCATACCAGTTCTCTGCAGAAGTTCCCATGGCCACATGCTTAGTTACCTAGAGTAGCAGAAGCCTTGCAGGGATCACACTAGATAAGATGTCCCAGAGTTAAAAGACATTTACAAAATTTTTTCTGCCTAAAATATGAGAATATATTGTAATCTCTTGTAGGTCCTAGTAACTAGCATTTGCTTTCTGATGGTCACTTCTCAATAACCCAATCTCATACTACCTCTTTCACCCTAAATTGAGCAAGGACCCTTGAATAACAGCAGGGCTTGGAAGCTCCATTTGAATTTACACATATTAATCAAGGTAAGCTTGATCACATGGGATGCTTTATACTGAGGTAGGAAATGATAATATGTAATATAATAATAAAATGGGAATTATTGCTAATATTTATTGAGCACTCACCATGTAGTATATGCACAGTTTTAGCACATTACATAAATTATACTATTAAATAATTCTGGAAACTTTCAAGTTTGGCACAATCATTATCCTCATTTTAGATTTAGAAAACAGGGGTATAAAATAAGTAAACAAGCTGACAAGATCACATACAAGGTAAAACCCAGGTATGGAATCTGATAATAGATAATGTGACTCCAGGGGAACTTCATTACTGCTTCATATTCCAAAAATCTTTTTTTTTCTTTTGCATTTGATTTCCAAGCCGTCTACTCACCTGAGCTGTTTTCTTGTCCAGGAAACTATCACTTTTAAAGAATGTAAAATGCCCCCCTCCCATCAGCTGCTATGCCTGGGGCCAACAGCTCCAGCCTGACCCCAGGGGTCTTCATCCTGAATGGTGTTCCCGGGTTGGAAGACACACACATCTGGATCTCCCTGCCCTTCTGCCTCATGTACATCATTGCTGTCGTGGGCAACTGTGGGCTCATCTACCTCATCAGCCATGAGGAGGCCCTGCACCGGCCCATGTACTACCTCCTGGCCCTGCTCTCCTTCACAGATGTCACCTTGTGCACCACCACTGTACCCAATATGCTGTGCATATTCTGGTTCAACCTCAAGGAGATTGACTTCAGTGCTTGCCTGGCTCAGATGTTTTTTGTCCACATGCTGACTGGGATGGAGTCTGGGGTGCTCATGCTCATGGCCCTGGACCGCTATGTGGCCATCTGCTACCCCTTACGTTATGCCACCATCCTCACCAACCCTGTCATCACCAAGGCTGGTCTTGCCACCTTCCTGAGGGGTGTGGTGCTTATCGCCCCATTCACTTTCCTCACCAAGCGCCTGCCCTATTGCCGGGGCAACCACATCCCCCACACCTACTGCGACCACATGTCTGTGGCCAAGGTGTCCTGTGGCAATTTCAGGGTGAATGCTATCTATGGACTGATGGTTGCTCTCCTTATTGGTGTGTTTGACATCTGCTGTATTTCTGTGTCTTATGCTATGATCTTGCGGGCTGTGATAAGTTTGTCATCCGCAGATGCTCGTCACAAAGCCTTCAGCACCTGTACATCTCATATCTGTGCCATTGTGATCACCTATGTCCCAGCTTTTTTCACTTTTTTCACACACCGTTTTGGAGCACATAATATCCCCCACCACATACACATCATTGTGGCCAACCTTTATCTGCTACTGCCCCCTACGATGAACCCCATCGTTTATGGAGTCAAGACTAAACAGATTCGGGAAGGCGTGGTCAAGGTTTTACTTGGAAACAAAGTTGTCTTTACCCAAGACAAATAAATTATAAGATAGATATATTGCTTGGGAGAAGGGTTTAATAAAAGAGTGGAGAAGATAATTTTAAATGCTGTCAGTAAAATGGTATTAAAAATATGAGTCCCTCTAAAATGTAGATTTTTTGAAGCCTTTGCAAGTATATGTTATGAAATGTTTCATCTGTGTAAAGAATCTGTCAAAAAAGTGAATGGAGAATAAAGAAGTAGCTTACCCATTTCTTACAGATTTTATCTTACAAGGGGTTTATAGACTCATATCTGGAGAGGATAGACAGTTAATAGAATGAGAGATGCACATCTGGTGGCAGTGTCTGCCTTGTGTGTAGAAAGAAGCAGCTGTGGGGCTGTGGAGTGAGCATGTTCTCTCCATAAAGGACAAATTCTACACAAACCACATTATTGCCAAGGGTTAATGTGGAGCCAGTACTGCAATACTTCCCAGTGTTTTCTAAAACATGCTACATTAGCTTATCTTTTTAAATTATTGGCTAAATAGTTTTAAAAATATATATTTCATTCAGGACATGTCCAAAAATTCTGTTTTTCCCATTTCATCACTTTGGAACCTCTATTTAAAATGCAGCTAAAAATATATAATTGTAATGTCATGAGTCAAAAAGGCAAAGCATTGATTAAGTTACTTAGTATGGTTAACAATTCATTCACTCATTCACTCATGCATTCATTTCTGAGATACTTATTTAAGTCATATTATTGGTGATATCTTGGAGTTAATGAGAGAGAAGCTAAGTTGGGTACGATAATGGTCCCTGGCCTTGGGATACTTGTAATCTAGACTCTAGCCAGGGATATACAAGAGGAAATGTAAATGAAAGAAAGGGAAAAGATGATAAAAATGGATGCAGTATGGAGGAAAGACACATAATAGGAAACAGGTGGGGAGAAACATGAGTTTTGATTTAGATAGTCCCATAGTTTAAATCCTCTGTCTTAATTTCTGGCCACTGGACTTTGACTACTTAATCTCTCTAAATTTCAGCTTTCATAGTTTCTTTCAAATGTGGGAAAAACTTACCACAAAGACTTATTTGGTTGATTAAGTGACAAAGGCAAAAATAATAAAAATAAAATGTACTTGGTATAATTTCTGATGTATCCTAACCACTTAATAAATTGTAGCTGATATTATTGTCGTGACCAAGAATTTCCACCTCTGATTCATTCTTAACATCATATTTTGTTCTGAACAAATTTTTCAAGTTGTACAGGCAGTAGAAAACTAGTTTTATGTGGCAAGCTTCCATTGAGTTCTAGTAAACATGTCATAAGTATCAGCCGAAAACTTTTTCTGGATACCTTCTATGTGACTGACTCTGAATTATGCACTAAAAAATAAAAGTGAATATAAAAAGCACTAATGAACTTCTAGTCTAGTAGAGGATATAAAATGCATTGAATCATTATGACAAAATGATAATTACACAAAAAAGATCGTTAAAAAAATTCATGAAAACTGATCATCAGTAGTTATCAGAGATGTTAAATATTTTACAGAAAAGGTAGCTTATGACATGAACTTGATATGTTTATCAGTATTTTAAGAGAAAGAGCAGATGGGAATTGTTATTTTTTAAAAAATGAAACAACATATGCAAAATATTGATTCTTATAAAAGAATTGCAAGTTTGGGCCTATAAACGTTTCAGGATGATCGGAGGTAAAGGAAAAAGGAGGAACACAAGACATGGCCAGAAAGCTGGGTGAGGCCCTATCTGGAAGTGCCCTGTCTGGGAGTTTCAGAGGGACCGCCAGGCATGCCAGCAGCTGCTCATCAGCTTTGAGAGATACCCAGAGTCTCGGGATTACCCTTGACCTTCAAGTAGCCGCAGCCCCACTTGTAACCTTCTAGTCTGCTCAGAACTTCAGTTTAAGTTCTGCCTAAATCCTTTCTCTCTTTCCTTTTTCTCCCTCCGATTTTCTTTTCTTATGCATAGAAACTCCATTTTTTCAGTTTGTACTCACTTCCTAAGTGCCCACCCAGGACTCAAATCATTCCTGTAGAGTGGAGATTCCTTATGCCTCCCCTACAGTTACTGTCTCTTTGAGAGTTGACTGTTCTCATAGAAAATAAGTTTCAAGAAAACAATAACAGTTACAACAAATGAAAATAGCATTTATTTTCCAGGTACTTTTCCAAGAATTGTATATTCATTTTTATCCTAAAGACAACTTTCAGGATGATACTCTGTGATGCCTAGTTCAAGATTAGCGAACTGAGGCTCAGAGAGGTTAATCATTAAACGGAAGTCACATATTCAGTTACTGATAGAGCATGGATCTAAACCCAGGCCACCTGATTCCAAAGTCCTTGATTTTAATGTCTCTAAAATCGCATTAATACCACATGATTTCTCCAAGCAATTAAAAATGTAAGGCTTTATAACACACTCTTTATGACTGGGTTGGTGTAAAGGTCCCAGATGACACTGCAGTGCCTTAAGTAATGTTTGTTTTTGAGAAAATGGCTTGTTAAATTCCAGAGGTATCATAACAGATGTGTAAAGGTGCCACTCTGCATTTCAGCAATGCACTTAGTCACATAACCAACCCTACAACTGCTTTCTGATAACCATAACAGATGACTTCTGCAGAGAGCCTGAACACAAATTTGAGCAATTAGATATATTGTAACATCTGGATTTGCTCCCACTATGAATGGGGCATTACAAGGGCTAAAGGCAGGCTACCTCAAAACGTGCCACTTTGGCAAAATTGATTACTTTGAATTGAAAGTTATTTAAGGAACAGCCAATGTAAAAAAATAAATAAATAAAACTCTGACTCCCCACACATCTCCACAAAGTAGGAAACAAATCTCCTATGTGAAAGATCCTTTCCCTGTGTGATGAGATAAAGAGACATCCTTGTCACCAGGGAGGGAATTCAGGGCCAAGAAGGCCATGTAAACCAGCCTTGTTACTTTTCCTAGGTTACTACACCAGTCCAAAATCTGTTTAGAATTCCTTACTAATCGAAATTCCTGAACATAAGTGTTCTTTGTCCTGTCAGTTCCTCACAGATTTATTGTCTCTTTGTCTAAGAGACATAAAAACTGCCCACCTAATGAAAACTGGGCTTCAATTTCATTATTTCATTATTGGGCTTCTGCATGCATACAGTTTGGTTTTTTCCTCCTTTTGATCTGTGTTGTGTCAATTTAACACTTAGATAAGCTAAAAGAACCTTCAAGGGTAGAAGAATATTTTCCCTCCCCAACAGTATCAATGCTTTGTTCAAATGTGACCGCATCAAAGGTGCCCACTTTAATGCCGCATTTCGAAGTGCTGTCTAGTTCTAATGTTCTTTAGCCAGCTCTCATGTTTTTTTCATAGTGCATATTCCTTTCTATTTTATAATACCTCTTACATATTTATTATACTGTCACTCATTGGGTGGGCTCCCCAGCTCTGCTCTTTAGAATTTTAGCAGCATGAATATAGATCTTTCTGACGTGTCTCCAATTCCAAGGTGATTGCCTGTCACATGGCAGGTGCAATGGAAGGAAGCATTTTGCCACTTAACCTAGACAAGATGGGTAGGAAACTCATTGCTGAGAAAGGGACAGTTAAATTGCCAGGTATAGAAAGTGCCAACTAAGCACCAAGAAAGAGAAGAGATCTGTATCTGACATCTCTTATAATGTGGTTGTACTACAAATTTTTATAGCTCTCATTTTATTTCACAACGTACTATGAACATACAATGCTCCTCTCTGGAAGCAACTACTAACATCAAGTCTTACATGTTCTTCCAGGTTCTTCCATGTACACAGACTTTAAAAAATCTAAATAGTAGCATACCTAATGCTTCATTCTTTTTCATTTAAAAATATATTTTGTTATTCCTATATCCCATTTCTCTCTATGTAGAACTCTTTCATTGTAATATGATAATTTCCCTCTTTCACATCTCAAGTGTAACTAAGGAATGTTTGGGTTCATAAACTTTACAAATCTCATTTTGTCCATTTGGAAGATTAAAAATTATTTCTGGAAAGAATTGCTGGGTCACAGAGCACCTTTCTTCAGAGAGATGACACTAATTTGTACCCCAAGGAGTAAAGAACAAGATCAACTTTGCACCCATTAAATAATGTTTTAATGAGCTTTCAAACATTTGCCACATGGAGAGGTAAAACAATATAGCATTATGATTTACATGTTTTCTCATTTTGAATGAAACCAAGCAACTTCCATATGCTTATGGTTTATTTATTTTTATTTTTATGCGAATTTTATTTCCTTGCATCATATTTTATAAGGCATTTAGAAATTTTTTTTTTAGAGTTTATTTACTTAGGTATTTATTCCTTTGCCTGTGATATGAGTCACATCTGTCTATGCCCTTGGATCTCATTACCATTACCATCTCAAACCTTTTCCAGTTGTTATTTCATGCCTTATGCAACAGAACACAGGGAAGGCTGACACAAAGACAAACTGACACAAAGACAAACTATGTGCGCCCAGTGCCTGCTTCCCCTGAATAATTAAATGAATCACTGGCTTCATGATATAAACACCCTAAATAAAGCCTTTCCTTATAATGCATCTTGGCAATATTCATGAGTACATTCTTCGCCATCCACCAGTGTTATCAATGTCAGTGAGCCGACCTTCAGCCTTTTGGGTTTCTGATGGAATTGGATATGACAAACAGAAGCCACTCCTTGGAGCAAGTGGTTAGACTGATAAGTAAGGACTAGTCTTTCAGATCCCCTGTAGGTTGGAAACTCAGAAAGGCAGTTGATATACACAATACCTTGAAAACTGGCTACTGGTGAGTCATAAATGCAATGCTGGAAGAATGTTGAGAGAGTGGACCATATTAGCAGTTCACCATGTCACATATGATGGTAAATTATTTAATTCTCTGTGATTCCTCCCCGTGTCTTACTTTCCCATTTCTCATTGACTTCATGTTATTTCCACACTGCATTTTTGCTAACCTGTATCCACTCACATAGGAGAGGATTCCTAGCCTCTTTACACCAATTACTCTGTTGCCCTGCCTGCATTAACCTGCTCATCTGAGGTGTAGGCTAGATCCTGGGAACCTAATATATCTTGTCTAAACAAAAAGGACATGGAGCTTAGACAGCATGAGAAGGAATGTATGAGCTCTGAGTTTTGATGTGGCAGAACAGGGCTGTTACTTCCAAGCCACAGTCAGGAAGGGGGATGTGAATCCCACAACCAGGGGCTGCTGAACCTCTGTGTGTGAGTTCAGAATGCAATAGGCAATGGAGGACCTAAAAACCTGCTACTGCTCCAATTTCCATGAAATTCCAATTTAGAGGAATCAGCATGTGCACCGTCCAGCCATTTTCCCCTTAGTTAACCTGGAGTGGGAATATTTCAGAAGGCCTTGGAGCACTCCTGCTCACTGCTATTCAGCACTGTTTTTACTCCACGGCATTATACCCCTTATTTCTCTAGGCTCTATCATACATTTCCAATCATATGATCTTGCTTCTGTTATGGTATATCAAAGCCAACATCTTTTAAGAATTGAATGTTGCTAGGCCAACGGTGAAGCTCAGCAATAGAGTCTGTGGTCAGAGCGGGAGCCACAGATCCCCTGGTTCAGAAATACAGTCACGGTAGGATTAACTATAATCTTTCAGGAAGAGGAAACTGCCAGACCCTGGGGATTAATGGGCCTGTGGGAGACGGGCTGGTTGTTGGAAGCCTGCAGCAGCATAAGTATAAACTGTCCTTTGTAGGCATGACAAATAAAATGAAGTCAGAAGGGGAGATACCATTGTAGTCTGATCCTAAAGGGGTCATGGCCACCACTAAGACAGGTGGTGCTGCTCAAGGCTGGGCTCTGGGAGTGGGGTGCTGGAAAAGAGGGGCAGGAGGTCTGAGAAATAGCGACAAACAAGAAAGCCCTCAAACAGGGTCGAACTTGTGAGGAACAGGGGAGCATAAGGTGGGTGTTGTTTGAGTATTCTTGGTAGGGGTAAGGGCTTCTACTCTGATACTTCTTAATTTCAGTTTTCTTAAAAGGATAGATTATACCAGATGTTTTAAAGTAAAAAGTATAGCATAGAGAAAACAGTCAGTAATATTGTGATATCTTTCCATGTCAACAGTAACTGCACTTACTGGGTTGAGCAGTTAATAATGTAGATAACTTTGAATCAGTATACTGTATACTTGAAACCAAGGTAATATTGTATATCAACTATGCTTCAATAAACAAAAATAAGATAAAATAAGGTACATTCAATTTTTTTTTTCTATCCAGAATTTTTTAAAGTAAATGTCAATAGAAAGCTTGAGAAATCCCTTGGTAGTAAGTACATCCTTGGTCTCCCCATCTTTCTTGAGTCTCACTTAGCTAAGGGGCTCAGGGAACCTGCCCCTCACTCCGACTCCCCACACCAGCTATGTACCATGGAAGAAGAAGAAAATAAAATACAGAGGAATAGCTCCGTTTACTTCTTTCCTCCTCCTCACAAACCTGCTTCCTGTTCCCCCAGAGAGAGTGTTATGACTTTCCTAAGCCCTTGTTTCAGAGCCTTAGTACAGAAAAACAGTTGTCACACTGTCAGTTCATGCCTCACAGGGTTAAAAGATTATTCCAATCAACATGTCATCCCATGGCTCAGATGGGGTTCTTTGTTAACTTTCAGCTAAATCATCCCCGTACTGCATTCATGCATCTGCTTAAATATTACTTTGTTAGAGAGGACTTCACTTGAGTTTAAAATGGCACCAGCTTCATCATTATCCAATTTGTTTTTTGTTTTTCTTTAAAGCTGGTATCTTTTATATCTACCTGACATATGTGTGTGAATATATGCATACATGACTTATATCTATATACATACTTATGTTTTTTGTTTATTTGGTTACTGTCTGACTCATTCCTGAAATAATAATAGTATGAAATCAGAGATTGTGTCTGATTTGTTCACTACCCTTAGCTTAATTTTTATTGAATAACTGAACCCATACTTTAAAGGTTGATACAGAATCCCTTTCACAACTTCCTGCTGATTATCACCCCTAGAGTTATTGTATTCTTTTACTTGATGTGGTTTGGCTTTTTTAATTGTTTGATCATTTGTTTTCTCTGTGACTCTAAAAGAACAGAAGGAAGATGTACTTCTCAAATGACACCAAGTTCCACCCCTCTTCTTTCTTCCTGCTGGGAGTTCCGGGCCTTGAAGAGATGCACATTTGGATAGGGCTTCCTTTCTGTTTTGTATATTTGACTGCCCTTGTTGGAAACTTCACTATTCTGTTTGTGATCAAGATTGAACACAGCCTTCATCAGCCCATGTTTTACTTCTTGGCTATGTTAGCCTCCATTGATCTGGGCCTGTCCACATCCACTATCCCCAAGATGTTGGGCATATTCTGGTTTAATTTAAAGGAGATTAGCTTTGGGGGTTGTGTCACCCAGATGTTCTTCATTCATATGTTCACTGCTATGGAGACCGTGGTGTTGGTGGCCATGGCCTTTGATCGCTATACTGCCATCTGCAACCCTCTGCGGTACAGACTGATTCTCACTAAAAGAACTATTGGTTTCATCCTTGTGGTGGTGTTTGGCATCAATTTCATTTTGGTTAGCCCTCTGGTGCTTCTTATCTTGAGGCTTCCCTTCTGTGGACACCATATAATACCCCACACATACTGTGAGCACATGGGAATTGCTCGGCTGGCCTGTGCCAATATAAAGGTAAACACGGTATTTGGACTAATCCTTGTATCAATGGTGTTTGTTGATGTGGTTCTGATTGTCATCTCCTATGTGAGAATCCTCCAAGCTGTCTTTTGCCTTCCTTCTCAGGAGGCCAGACTCAAAGCACTTAATACGTGTGGCTCCCATATTTGTGTTATCTTAGCCTTCTTCACTCCAGCTTCTTTCTCCTTCATGACCCACCGGTTTGGCAGAAATGTTCCTGTATATGTTCACATTCTCCTGGCCAACCTATATGTTGTTGTTCCACCTGCCCTTAACCCTGTCATCTACGGTGTGCGAACTAAGCAGATTCGGGAGAGGGTTTCAGTCATCTTTTTTAAAAAAGGCTGACATAAACTGTCTCAGATATATTCATTTTAATCCAGGAAAAAGAGATTGTGTTTCAACTGCAGAACCTTGCAACAGAAAAAAAGACTCTGACTTTAGTATTATTTCATTCATAATTTCCCTTGATAGCCCATCTAGAATATATAATATGTAATACTAAAAATTTATAGAATACCTAAAAAGTTTTGGACAACTTAGTTATGAGATTTCATTAATATTACATTCCTGTATAACCTTTACAAAGCACGTGTTGTACACAGTATTATATGGAATTAAAATGCTTTCTTTATTTCCAGAGGGTTGATCACATTATAAAATTTATACGTATCTCTACATCAAGGACTACAGGTTTTTAACACTTGTAATAGATTTTTGATTACATTCTTAATTAACTGTTTTTATCCATAATTTTTTAAAAATATAAAAAATAGACATGGTAGTTTACAGGTTTTATAGCAGGAAGAATTTGGAGAAGCTCTCCCCATGACTATAACTCTGTGTGGAATCTTCCTAGATTAATGCAAATCTTCTCCTAAGTGACTTATTGTTCAAAATGAACCAGTCTATTTGTAGATGTGTACATGCAACACTAAAAACATACATAAATATAGATAGATTCATATTTCTATCTATCTATCTAGAGAGAGAAAGAGTGAAGGAAAACTTCAGAGAAACATCAATATGTTAGGGAATCTAAGATGCTTAGGAATGAACATCCCTAAATGGATCAATTCCTAAACATGTCGATTACATTTTCAAAGGTCAAATATAATGCTAGCTATAATAATTACTATCTATTGTGATATCCACAAACTTTAGTTATTCATTCATTCATCATTTATTAAGCACGTTGGAATGTTTAGTCCTTTTTAACCAGTACATCTTTGTGGCTTGTCAGATGAGTCTCAGTGTCCTACCCATGTTACAGTTTTGACCAATGAAATGTATATGGTTAATGTTTACCTCATGATATTTTGCTACTCACACACACTAGGTGCTTAATGATTGATTTTTTTTTTTACTTAAAAAAAGTCTTCCAAAGAAGACACTACAGGTGGCAAACAGGTACATGAAGAGGTGCTTAACATCACTAATCATTAGGAAATGCAAATCAAAACCACAGTGAGATATCACTTCACATCTGTTAGAAAGACCATTCTCAAAAAGACAAGTAACAGCAAGTATTGGCAAGGATATGGAGAAAAGGGAACCCTTCTGAACTGTTAGTGGGAATGTAAATTGATGCAGCCAGCAGAGAAAACGCTATGAAGCTTCCTCAAAAAATTAAAAATGGAACTATCATATAATCCAGCAATTACACTTCTGGGTATTTATCCAAACAAAATGAAAAAACTAACTTGAAAAGATATGCGCACCCCTATGTTCATTGCAGCATTATTCACAATAGCCAAGACAGGGAATAACCTAAGTGGCCACCACTGGATGAATGGATAAATAAAATATGATTTTATACATATACATATATCATGGAATATTACTGAAATATTATTCAGCCATAAAATTGAAGGAGATCTTGCATTTGTGACAACACAGATGGAACTTGAGGGCATTAGGCTAAGTGAAATAAGTCAGACAAAGAAAAACACTGCATGATTTCCCTTATTTGTGAAATCTAAAAAACAAAACAAAGGAGCAAACAAAAAAATGAACACATAAATACAGAAAACAGACTGTTGGATACCAGAAGCGGGGGTGGGGGGTGGGCAGGCAAATACTTGAAGGAGGTAAAAAGTACACATTTCCACGAGTTATAAATAAATAAATTCTGGAACAGTAATGTACAGCATGGATTTTATAGTTAATAGTATGGTACATTTGAAATTTGCTAAAAGAGTAGATCTTAAAAGTTCTCATTGTAAGAAAAAAAATTATAACTGTGTGGTGATAGATGTTAGCTAGACTTATTATGGGTGATCATTTCACAATATATACACATACTGGATCATTATGCTGCACACCTGAAACTAATATAATTTATGTCACTCATCTCAATTTTAAAAAAGTATAAATATATTAACCAAAATTATTTATTAAGTATAACATATGTATAGTAAAATGAAAGAATCTTATACACACCACTTGATGGCTTTTTATGAATGTACAAACTACATAGGGTCCTGTACTTTGGAACACCATTCTTGAAGGTTTCTAAGTCCCTTTCCAGTGGCTAAGACTAGTCCACTCTTTCCCAAGCTCAAGTTATCCCTTTGGGGCTCTGTCCTTGTTTCTTCACTTTAGGATGCTCCCCTTTGAGACACTCCCTAACCCAATACCCTGCATTCATGGTGTTGAGCAGATGCCTAAAGAGGTCCAGGATAATGCCTATAGAGTTGACTAAGGCTTTTTGAATGGTTCCAATTCTAGGGTGGTGGCTGGGGAACACACTGCTCCCCACTGCTCCACACATGAATATTGTGGGTCACACAATATTTATTTCATGGGATTGCTGGAGGTTGATCTCCCAGAATGGTGCTGGAATACTGATTTGGGGTGGTTCAGTTGTTTATGCAGTCAGAGGCCTCACAGAAAATATTTACCTGAGTACCTGAACACCTTATGCTACCCCAGAACCTATGTAACTGCTGATCAAGTCAAATATGCAGCTGCTAACAACCCAGAAGCCTTCATACCCCCACCAGTCAATAACTCAAGAGTTTGTCATTTTTTCTATCTCATACTATATAGTTTATGACTTTAATATTTATTAAATTATTTGATATGCATCTTCTGTGATAGTTTATTTCACTCAAACATTGTGCCCATCAGATCCATTCATGTGATTGCATACGGCTATAGTGTGTTACTTTCCATTGTTGTATAGTATTCCATTTTACGAATGTACTAAATTTAATTATTTGTTCTGGATGGTCATTGGGTTTTATCCCACTTGATACTATTTTGAGTAAAGTTGCTACGAATATTTCTCTACATGTTGTTTGGGAGACATTTGCAATTAATCATAACTTCTAAGTGTATGATTGCTGGGTGATTGGGGGGGGTATGTTTATTGCTTTAGTAGAAAGTTCCAGTTTTACAAAGTATATTATTCTATACTTTCCCAGTTATGTATAAGCCAATTGTTGCCCATCCTCACTAGCACTATTAATTTTGCATTAATTAAATATAATTTATATGTCACTATATTTATTTATATCATTGAAATTATATAAATATAATTTATATGTGTTTGTGTGGGGTTGGGTATGTGTATTTATCTGTGGTCATTATGCAAGACATTTAATACTATCATGCTGTGGCTTTAACACATATTCTCCTTATCATTAATGTAAAAACTATAGCTCTTGACCATCTGGATGTCCCCTTTGGCAGAACATCATTTTAAAATCTGTGTCCACTTCCATAGAATTGGATTTTTTCTTAGGAAATTATTAAAGTTTTTTATAGTCTGTGTATGAGTCCTTTCTCAGGTACGTGTCCACAAATATCTTCTTGTACTATATGAACTGACTTTTCATTCTTGGTGTTTTTGAGGAATTCAAATTTTCACGTTCAATGAAGTCCAGTTTATTATTTCCCATCAAAGTTATTGCTTTTTGTGTCCTGTTGAAGGAATCTTTGTCAAACTCAATAACATGAAGATAATCTCCTACACTATCCTCAATATTTTTTATTATTTAACCTTCGCATTTAGGTCTATGATCCATCTATAATTGATGTTTGTGTCTGATGTGAAATAAGTATCAAGTTTTCTATATGAATATCCCAGTTGATCCAGAATAATTTATTGAAAAGTCCATCTTTTCCATACTGTATTTCATTACACTTTTGTTGTAAATTAGGTATTAGTACATAGGTGGGTCTGTATCTTGACACACTTACCTACTTTTCTCCATGTGCAATACTATACTATTCAAATTGCTATAATTTCATAGTAGTAAATATTGGTATCTGATAGTGTCTACACATCATATCCAGGAGTTCAGACCAAAACAGGTGGAAATTCCAGATCCTGGGCCACATCACAGATAAGTAGGCCCATCAAAGCGACATAACAAAGGGATCAATGGAAACAAGTTGGAACTCTTACTGGATTTTTATTGACATGGATTATCAGATACACTGAAGGTGCCAGAAAAGGAATGAGAAAGAAAAGACTAGGAGAAAGAAAGACTAGACAGAGGTTTAAATTCCTTACTGCCCAATCTAGGGCCGAATTCTTATTTCCTAGAAGTTCTGCATAGCAGAAACTTGGTCCTCAGTTCTGCTTTATCACCTCAGCGTTCAAAGTTGAAGGAACCTCATCTGGTCCCCCACTGAGGTCCAAACACTTTGCTTATAATTCATAGGACATGACAGGTACATCAGTGGCTTAGTCCACCACTCTATTACTTTACCAAACCAACTGCCTTCAACATTCACCTATGCCCAATTTTTATGGAACTGTGCAGGAAGCCAGCTTCATCACCAGGCATACAGCTTGCAGGGTATCTGTCAAATTAACCCTGTCCTCCTACCCATAATATATTTCCCAAGCTTCTCTTAGGAATTTATTTTAAAATTCATAATTCAAGCCAATTTTCCTTTATCTCCTTTATAATTTTCAATCTGTACCACATATTTTTTACACTAACACTAAGCCATCTATCCACCCACCCATCCACTTAAATTCCATTGTTAAATGTGTCAAGCCGTGTCCAGGAACAGAGTTACTGATTTCCCTACCCTTGTGGACTGCTTATTATAGAGTAGGTTCCATGCTAGGTGTTGAAACCACTACCCAATAATTCCCAAATGTCCACTTAATGACATGAAATTACCTCTTTGAAACTGAAAGACTTCTTATTTTATCATTTTTATTAGCAGAGGCTAAACATAACTTAGAAGACTGTACATTGGAAAAAAATGTAACAATAGATCATGTCAATAAAATGTAATGATAAATAACTGTGGAAAAATGAAGAAACGTGCTTAAGTGGCTCCAGATAAAATAAATAAACTGGTGTCAGAGCTGGTCTCTGAGGAGAGGAACAAGGAAGTCTGTGAGGTGAGGGAGTTTTTTTACTATATACTCTCTGGTTAGCATTTATAACAATGGTGCTTGACATCCAAATCATCATCAAGATCTAGGCACAGACCTTATACACCTCACAAAAAAATAATTCAAAGTGGATCACAGACCTAAATGTAAAAAACAAAACTATAAAACTCTTAGAAGATAATATAGAAGAAAATCTAGAAGACCTTGGGTATGGTAATGACTTTTTAGCATTAACTTTAAAGCATAATCTATGACAGAAAGAATCTATAAGCTGAACTTCATTAAAATTAAAAATTTCTGTTCACAAAAGACAATGTGAAGAGAATAGGAAGGCAAGCAATAGACTGGAACAAACTATTTCCAAAAGACATATATGATAAAGGACAGTTACCCAAAATAGAGAACTATTAACACTCAACAATAAGAAAACAACCCAATTTAAAAATGGGCAAGAGACCTAAACACACACCTGACCAAAGAAGACATAAAAATGGCTAATAAGTTGAAGAAAACATGTTCCACATCATATGCCACCAGGGAACTACAAATTAAAACAACAATGAGATACCACTACCCACCTATTAGAATGGCCAAAATCTAGAACACTGACAACACTAAACGCTGACAACAGGAACTCTGCTACATCGTTGGTGAGAATACAAAATCACACAGCCACTTTGGAAGAAATGTGGTAGCTTCATGCATAACTAAACTCTCACCATATGATCCAGCAATTGTGTTCTTTTTTATTTACTTACCCAGAGGGGTTGAAAACTTATGTGTACACATAAACCTGAACACAGATGTCTAAAGCACCTTTATTCATAATCATCAAAACTTGGAAGCAAACAAGATGTCCTTCAGTAGATGAATGAGTAAATAAACTGTGGCACATCCAGACAATAGAATACTATTCAGTATTAAAAAGAAATGAGCTATTAGGCCATGAAAAGACAAGGAGGAAACTTAAATGCATGTAACTTAAATGAAAGAAGCCAATCTGGAAAGGCTACATATGGTATGATTCCAGCTATACGACACACTCGAAAAGAAAAAACTATGGAAACAGTAAAAAGATCTGTGGTTGCCAGAAGTTGAGGGGTGGGAGAAGGATGAATAAGACAGGAGCACAGATTTTTAGGGTCATGAAACAACTTTGTATGATCCTGCAATGGTAGGTATTATGTTATTATACATTTGCCCAAACTCACAAAAAGTACAACACTGAGAGTGAATCCTAATGTAAACTTGGACTCTGAATAATAACAGTATCTCAATGGTAATAAATGTATCACCCTGATGAGTGTTTTTGTTAATGGGCGGGGACAGAGGTTATATGGGAAATCTCTGTACCTTCAACTCAGTTTTTCCATCAATGTAAAACTTCTGTAAAATATAGTCTACTAAAAATATGGTGCTTCTATTATTATTTAATAATTGTTAAAATATTAAAACTATTTGAAATAAATTAATAGCTATTTCTGTTTTTTCCGAGTAGGAAAAGTTCTGTTTCTGTTTATTGTGGATTGTTTTATTTTTGTTTCTTTTGTTTTAGATAATACTGCCAAAAGGAAACAACAAGCAAATGTTCATGCAGTCTCCAGGCACAAGAACTAAGGATGTAAAGATCATCTTAATGACCTAGGAGAGGGCACTGTAGTAAAGCTCTCCAAAATACCTACAAAGGTACATATTCATGCATTAAATATAAACCCTCTAAGCAGGTTCAGTGGATAAGTTTATATTTAAATATTTTAGATTATAACATTCAACATGCATATATAAAATATTTTAGGAATTGCATCCAATGGTCTAGTAATATTTATGATGTCTCTCTTCATTTAAATGGGATTATACAATTTGTTTTAGTGCTCACTAATTTTGCACTATCTTCTGTTCTCATTTTTAACTCATTTTTGATAATTGCAATATGTTTAATTAGTTGACTCAGGATACATATAATGAATGAAGTGTTATTTATCAAAAGAATTTTTTTCTGAGGTATGATTGTGTTAAAAATTAAGATTTCATAGGTTCATTAGGTTATTTCCAGTTCAGAGCTATTACAAATAAAGATGCTATGAACATCTATATGTGTCTTTGTATGAACAAAGTGTTTTTTTTTTATTTCTATTAGTTAAATAACTAGGAATATATTGGTTGGGTCATTTGAGAGGAGTATGTTAAAAGCTATTTTTAAAACTACAAAGCTGTTTTCCAAAGTCTTTCTTCCATTTTGTGTCCAACCAGCAGTGTATGAGAGTTCCAAAAAAGTTGCCCCACATCTTTGCTAGCATTTGGCATGGTGAGTCTTTTTATTTGTAGTGGTATCTGATGTGGTTTCAATTTGTATTTCCCGAATGGCCAATGATGGTGAACATCTTTTCATGAATTTATTGACCATTCACATATCTTTCTGTGAATACCCATTAAAATTTTACCTTTGGTTTTTTTAATTGGCACTTTTGTCTTTTTATTATTGACCTGTAAAAGTTCTTCATATAGTCTGGAAATAAATCAATTGTCTGTCATATGTGTTGCAAGTATTTTCTCTCACTCTGGGGGCCTTAGATTTTTCTTGGGCATGTATTTTGAAAGGAAATATTTCTTATTTTGATGAAGTCCATACAGTCAGAGTAGGGTCTTTGGGAGGTCAGGTGATCAACAGGTTTCTGAAACCTCTGTGGTTATTTGCCTAGATCAGAATGATTGGATGTAACAACTCAGCAACTGGCAGAATTCCCTTATACTCTAAGAAGGTCAGTCCTTTGTTCTATTCAGGCCTTCAATTGATTGGATGAGGCCCATCCATATTATGGAGGTCCCAGATTTTGCTGTGCAACCAGGAAAGTTTAAAGGACACTCAGTGAACTTGTGCCTTAGCTTGGGTTAAAAACAAAAAATATATCTTTGCATATTTTTTGGTGGCACATAACAAAGATGAAGCTAATCTTGTGCAACTGAGAAAAGGTCCTAGAGATGTGCCTGAAGTTATATGGCTCTCTCTATGCTTACCTGCTGTATCTGTTTCTTTCTCCTACTGTATTTTATCTTGACCTCATTTGAAGTCTGAAATGAATATATCCTGTGAATTCTCAGGAGTCCTTGGAGATGTTTGATTCTATGTAATAGCTGTAGTTGTTGTTTCAAAATATATAAAAATGGAGTACAAAATGATGCCTATGGCGTTTTATTGATTATTTTCTCTTTTGTAGTTAAGTGATTAAGGAGGCCAACTCTGCCATGGAAGAAATAAGATCTGTATTTTATTTCTTTGATCAGTGCTTTGGAACCCACACCCCACAGCACTGTCTAGTCAGTCCCATTACAGCTATGATAGTTCTCGGCAGCTTAGCCAAGATAATCAGTGAATTATCAGTGAATATGATATCTCTATATACAAAGAGACTATTTAATAGTACTTGAGTCACATTAAGACTTTATCCTTGAATCCTGATTTTAATATTCATTTGTAGAAATAAATAACACCTACTCAACAATAACATTTACATTTAGTTTAAGGACAAAAATGTGTTATGTAATTTTATCTCCAATTTGACACTGTGCATAAGTGAGAAAACATTGAGCTCAACATCATATTCTGTAATGCATTTACTCTATAAAAACCTAAGAACACTTCTTCCCCTCTTTAGGCTGAAAAAGCAAAAGATTTGAAGGCTATATTCAAATCAACTGTTCATAGTCAAACTTCCTTCAAAACAAAGATTGTCACCACCCAATCTCGGATCTGCTTGGTTCTTACCCCATAATAATGGGGTTAAGAGCAGGGGGAATGATCACATATAAATTAGCCAGGAGGATGTGGATATAACGTGGAATATTGTGGCCAAATCGATGAGTCATAAAATAAAAAAAGGCTGGAGTAAAGAAAGCTAAGATGACACACACATGGGAACCACATGTGTTAAGAGCTTTGAGTCTGGCCTCCCGAGATGGGAGTCTGAAGACAGCATGGAGGATCTTCACATAGGAGATAGCAATCAAAATAACTTCCAGAAGTATCACAGACATAAGGATTAATCCAAATAAAATGTTGACTTTTATGTTAACACAGGCCAGACGGGCAATGCCCATGTGCTCGCAGTAAGTATGAGGTATGATGTTATGTCCACAGAATGAAAGCCTTAGAAGGAGAAACACAAGTGGGAAAACCAAAACAAAGTTTTTCAATGTTCCTATGCCAGCAATAATACAAATAGTTCTGTTGGTGAGGATTGTGTTGTATTGAAGAGGATGGCAAATGGCAACATAGCGATCAAAAGCCATGGCTACAAGCATAAATGTTTCAAAGTCTGTAAACAGATGTATAAAGAACATTTGAGCTAAGCATCCCCCAAAGTCAGTCTCACTGAGGCCAAACCAGAATATGCTCAGCATTTTGGGGATGGTGGCGGTGGACAAACCCAGGTCAGTGAGAGCCAGCATGGCCAGTAAGTAGAACATGGGCTGGTGAAGGCTATGCTCAGTCTGGATCACAAAGAGGATGATGACATTCCCCAGGAGAGCAGTCAGATACGCTGTACCAAATGGGAAGCCAAGCCAGAACTGCATATTTTCCAGTCCTGGGATTCCCAAAAGCAGAAAGGATGAAGGGTGAATACATGAGGTATTGGTTGGAGACATACTGGCAAGGGCTTCTGGTAGTCACACTCCAGTCATTTGAAGGAATTTTTAGTTCTGTATAAAGTTTTCCAATGCCTTATCAATACTGCTAATACTGAATAAGAGCAAAAAAGATGTAATTAGTAGATTTTCTCTAGGAATGCAGAAGAACATGTTGACCCTCATACATCTCTTCCTTTTACTTTCATTAATGTATATAAGCAAATGAAGAGTATTCCTTAAGAAATGAATGACTATTTGAATACTGGATGAGATAATAAAAAATAATTTTAGTGGGAATGTAGACCAAGTGGTTGATATAAAATTCTTTATTAGGCTTTAACTTTTTCAAACATTTAGTTATAAATTGGGAGAAGATACACACTGCTATCCCACTGATAACTGATTACAGTCTGTGAGCACTGACAATATTATAGATTTCAGAAGGATCCTTTAACCATTTGTGTAACTAGAAATATGAGTCTTCTGAGCATTTCTACTTACAACCAATGTTCCTGTATCCCTGCTACTTAATATGGCCTGTCTTTGTTACTCAACATGCTTATAAATAACTTTCATCAAAATCTAAGTGTATTATTTTTGCTTTTTCTAAATTTGTGTTACTTGTTACTTTTGTCATCAATGGATTTAGAAATTTATTTTGTTTTTTGAAACAAGGACCTTCCCTTATGAAGCCACAGAATTCACAAAATTCAATGTTAGATATGGAACCACCATTTTTTAGAGAGATTGACTTAGGCTTAAACACTCACTGAATCATTCAGTCTCCCCATTTATTTCCCCTATCCTCACAGCAGACAAGTTGGACTCAACTTTATTTCTAATTAGCACATATTATTTCCAACTTTGTCTTAAATGGAGAATCATGGATATTATTCTTACATTATTATTATTGCTATTGGAAGAGCATAAATATAAAACTAAGTGTTAAATACACATTTTATATTACTTATTTCAATTTCACAAAGAAATATTAGGTGAATTATGTTACTTGGATACTCACACAGGCCACATGAGGCAAACAGGACAGATTCTGGTTCCTGAATAATTGGATTCCTTTTATGTCTAGATTACAGGCGCAAGTCTCCATCCTCAAAATGAAGCTGCTTTGTTAAAGTCACCCAGCATTCTGACCTCCTGGTATTCCTAGAATTCTGACCAAATGTATTTTTTCACTGGACTTTTGTTTAGTCTAAAGCATTTAGTCCTTTACTCAGTTTCTTGAGGTATGTTGCCCTTGTGATTAATGCCCCTAGGTTACCTTCCAGTTTATTCTTCCTCATTCTCTATTACCTCTTGCATATTTACTAATATAATTGGTCTAAATACACATTTCTAAAGAAGAAGAACCAAAGATGAATTATAATTGGCAAAGAACAGCCCTTTGAAGAGGGTGTGTGATTAGCATTAATAATGAGAGACATGACCTTTTTCTAGAAGCCAAAGAAGTTAGGACATTGCACAACACACAATGCACTTGAGATTTCAGGAAATCAAAGCAGAAGATTTAAAAAATCTGAGGCATGACCCTGTGGGAGAAAAGAGAAGATTAAATCTCTAAAAACGGAAATGTACCTGTTAGAGGGATCCCATGCTGGATATTAGGAAAAGGTAAAAGGAACCAGCATCATCCTTATACTAATCCTCCAGGTCTGCACCTTAGTTACCCATTCTCTGCAAGGCCTTCACTGAACTCAGTGCTGGACTGTAATATTCTTTCCCAGGACCCTCTTACTCTACTGCACATCTCTCTGTGTGTCTATTTAATCAATGTCTGGACCCATTTAATTGCAAGCTTCATGCAGAGATGCAGGGGGACAGGGAGTGGTTTGGGTCATCATTACTTCTCTAGTACATCTGGTGGAGAGCTACCACTTAAAACATTTGCTAATGAAAGACTGGATAAGTAGGTAATTATTAATTTTACCTCCTGGTCAAAAGTTCTCATGTTAGAAGGATGGGAATAGATATAACAGTTAAGGATAAAGAACTGAGAAGCAAAACCATAATCCTCATAAGGTGATGCTCTGAGTGTATGAAAAAGAAAACTCTTTGATTAGAGGCTTTCCTGACAAGGGGAGGCTACCAATGGGCCTGTGATGTAATAGAGAGAGACTATCAAGCAGACACTGTAGCAAGAGTTTAGTAAAAACAGGTGACCATGTCAAATAGATAGACAATGGATAATGAATGAATAAAGATATGTTCATGACGTGGGACAGGGAAAGAGGATCATCTTACTTTTTCCAAACTAGGCCCTAGTATTTGTAAAAGAGTAAGATAGACTGGAAGAGTCAGTAAGTAATGAGTTCTTATGAAAGGAAAGGAAAAGTGATGTCATTATAAAAAACTCATTTTTCAACTGTCACATGTTTTTATCTACAACTTATAGGTTCAATGCTAAAGTTGTTTGATGATATGGAAGACTAAGCAAGAATGAATATGAATGTAAACATGTAGCAATTTATGCATAAATCAGAATGGAAAAAAATCATTGTATGCTTTTAAGAAACTACACACATATTACTTGGAATCTGAAGGCATTGTTGGGGAGGAAGAAATTTCCTCCACTTCTTGAGGTCCTTCCAGCTGGTTTAAGAATCAGATTGGCATGAGACAGATTAACAGAAGGGAAAAAACAAACTCTAATTACGTCTGTACAAGGAATCCATAGACATGAGTTTCCAAAGACAGTCAGGAAAAATGAGGTATGTATGTCATCCTGAGCTGAGGAGAGGTGGATAGAGGTCTGAGACTTCAAAGGAAAAGGGAAGCAATTCACAGGAATATGAAAAATCACGTGTTTGGTAAACAAATGTTTGCTAGGCCACTCAGAAACAAGGAGACACAGAGAGGAATTACAACAGACTTTGCCATATTCTTCCTGGTCTACCACCCTGACGGTCCTTACAGCGTAATCTCTGGAGATAGCTCTCTTCCTGGAAAGGTCTTCTATCTAAATTCTCCTTATGCAGTTGGGAGTGGGGGAGATCAAAGTTTCTTTCTGAGCCTTCTGAACCTTAATTGTTTTCAACTTTGAAATGATCTGCATGTCACAATGGCACACCTTGAGGAGGCCTGCTCTTCTTCTTTCCAGTATTAAACTATCACTGCTCTTCACCATTAGCGAGAACAAAATAAAACTAGAAAATGTATTGATTTGATTTGGGAAATTTCTGAGAATGCCATATTTTGGATATTAAATTCAAAAGAAATTTAGAAATAACCAGTAACATGATAAAGTTCAGTAGAATTAGGCCAGAAAAAAAGAATTAGAAATGGGATAAAGGAGAGCGAAGAGAGAATCCAGGCAGAGAGAGAAGACAGAAGAGGAGGGGAGAAAAATGCAATTAATACTTCAACAAAATAAGCTGCTTGTTTTAACTGTTTCATTTTTTAAAATTTTCCTTAACATTAAAAGTAGGTATAACTTATGAAAACAATGATAAAACATTAAAATATGCAGAATCACCTGAAATTGTACCAATTAGAAATAAGCATGTAAAATATTTTGGTTTATCTCCTCCAAATTAATGTTTGTGTTATATATAAGGTTAATGAGATTAAACAATAGATCCAAGCCCAAACCTTCCAATACTACACGTTCAAATACAAATAACAGCCAAACATGTTTCCAACTCACCAGCCTCGGGTATAACCAACATCAAAAGAATCTACAATCCTAATAACTGCTCCAAGTATGTGCCAGTCTCATCACTGTGGTCAAGGAGAAAAGTTTATACTGGGATTGAAAATCCTCTCCCTGATAGGGAGTAGCTGCTCTTCTGGGACTTTGTAGGAGGACAGCATGAAGGTCAATGAATTTGAAATTTCTCATCACAGGTTTATGGGCAGAAAAAAGCACATGGGCAAGGGAATCCTTTGGGGCTCTCAAGTTTCTCCCCTTGGGTTCCCAATTTGCAAGAACATCTCATTCTCTTAACACTGTTTCTAATTGCTCTCTTGCCATCAGTCCCATAAGAATAATATTTGTGCCAATCTGATTTCTCCCATCTTGTTACCCAGAGCTATTATATTCTCTAATGATTGTGTCACTTTTTCCAGCAAATATCATTTGCTTGATCTAGAAGCCAGGTAAGCCATGAGCACTTATTTAAGTTTAAGCATGTGCTCAGATACGTTTTGTCTCTGTGAATCTTTCCCACAGGAAGCTTATGTTCTGGTTGAGCAGATAACCAGATAACTAACTACTTACAAATATGCAAATAATTACATTTTAACATTGCAGGGGTTCAGAAAAAATCACCCCAAGAAGTGCCACTTTGGGATGCCTGTTATTTCAAACTAAAAACAATCAAGCCAAAAGACCCAGGAAGAAATTTTGACCTTTCCCCTAACTGCCTAGAAGAATTTAGACAGAGGACCTCATCCAGAAAGGAACCATCCATAGATAACTTCATTATAATATGAACTAAGTATGGGAGACAGGCAGGAACATAGCGAGGCCTGTTTGTTAAAATTCCTCTCCATGTCCAGTTGTTTTTGGGCGGCCCAGCAACCATTGTCCCCTTTTCATCTTCCTGTGAATTGATTTCCTTCCCTTTGAAGTCCCAGGTCTCCACCCCCTTCTCCTTGGTTCAGGATGACATATAGACCTCATTATGCCTGACCATCCTTGGACTCCCTCATGTTTATGTAGATTCCCTACATGTCCACAATTAAATTAGATTTTCTCCTAATAATCTGTCTTATGTCAATTTATTTCTTAGACTAGGCAGAAGAACCTTGAAGTGTTCAGGAGAATTTTTCCTCTCCAACAACATATATGGTGCCAACTACAGAGCTACAGAAATTCAGAGAACCAGTAAGCCTTCTAAGCTATGTAACTCAGAAAGGAATTAGAAGGTGGCACAATAAAAACTGCAAAGTAAAATAGCAATGTATATTATTTGAGGACATCACAGAAATATTATATACTGTGCCTATCTGGGATAAGTATAGAATTATGGGAGAACGCTTTTCTTCTGAGCCAGAAAAAAACAGCTATAGTAGCTGTTGGCTGATAGCTGGCAGGGCACCAACATCTTTACCATGTTGATGCCCACTTAACATAAACAACTTCACGAAATACGAGTATCAGAAAAAGTCACGTTGTGTTCATGATGTTGGAGTGAATTAAAAACAAGACCTTTCCATAATCATGTCTGAGCAGAGACAAAAAGAAAAATACTATCCTCCCCAGCCACCCCCCGCCTGCTGAAAAAAGGGTATTCATCTGCTAGTTGATAGAGTGACTATGGCTATTTTATCAAATATAGCTTGAGCCCCCTCCCAACTTTCTATATACAAATTAAGATACACAATAATAGAACTAGTCCGTTTTCTTAAAACCACCTGCTTATGACAAATATCACCCAAATAAGTCCAAAACCCAATACCAAACCCTTTCCTAAACTGAGACCCCTAGCATTTATTTCATCACTCTGTGGTGTCCCTTGTCATAGCAAGTAACAAACCAGACTTTTTTTTTCTTTACTATAACTGTCTTCCTGGTGGTTGTTGACTAAGGGCATTGATATTTCGTGTGTATGAGGATGTCAGCTGGTCCACATGCTCCCCAGTAGATGGCATCTCAGGAATGTTTTTAAACCATTCTAACAGCTTGTAATGCTGTCTCCTTGTTTTCAGTTTGCATTTCCTGGAAATCAAATAATGCTGAGCATCTTTTCATGTTTTTATTTGCCATCTATATAATTTTCTTTCATGAAGTGGCTGTTCAAATAATTTGCCCATTTTTTAAATTAGGTTGTTTTCTTAATATTGAGTTTTGAGAATTCTTTTTATATTCTGGATATAAGTCTTTCATTATATCCGTGTTCTGCAAATGCTTTCTCCCAGTCTGTGGTTTGTATTTTCCTACCCTAAACATTGTCTTTTGAAGAGCAAAAATCTTTTTTTTTCATGAAGTCCAATTAATCTTTTTATTTAAAAAATAGTGCCTTTTATGTCATATATAAGCAAACTTTGCATTAAACAAAGTCACAAAGATTTTTTTATGTGGTCTTCTAAAAGATTTGTGCCTTTAGGTGTTACCTTTAAATTTATATTAATTATTTCTTGAGATGTATTTTGATATACTTTATATTAAAGTGTAACAGACTCCTAGGAAAATGCATAAAACCTTAAGCTTAGGGTTAAATAATTTTCAGAAACTGTCAACATGAAACAGATCAACAAACAGAAGCCACCTCATAAGAGCTCACAGTTATTACTACCTGTAAAAGGTAACCACAATCCTAACTTCTAACACCATGGACTATGTTTGTCTACATGGAAGCAAAAGATTAGCAGCAGACCTGAAACCACTTTTTCTCTTCCTCCCTGGGTAGCCCAGGAAAACAATTACTCTAGTTAATTCCCCTATAAACATCCTAATAACTAGACACCCTGACAAGGATAAATCACTGATATGGGTCTATGTAACTCTTGATTTGACAATTCAGTCATTGTGTTTCACTTCTGTTCATTAACTTAAAATATATATATACAGGTATACATATATTTTATTATAAAAATGTATATATACATACATACATGTATATAGAGAGAGAGTAGGGAAAGGTGTATATACATGTATATATGTAATATATAAATACAAACTTTTTCCTTCAGGCTCATTTATTGTTTATATTTATAGTTTGTTCATTCTCATTGCTGCATAGTGTTTCATTGTTTAAATATATCACACTTTCTTCATACATTCTACTATTAATGTACATTTGAGCTATATCAATTAATTGATTGTTACATATAGGCTATCTGTGATCATTGATGTACATATTTTCAGATGAATTTATATAATGATTCATTGTGTATATTTCTAGCAGCAGAATTTTTGGTTCATAGGACATGCACATGACTAGTTATCTGTGATACTGCCAGTTTTCTAAAATGATTTTACCAATTTACTATCTCACCAGCAATGTGTGAGGGTTCTGGTTGCTCCACACACTTGCTGCTACTTAACATTTGCATTTTCTACATTCTGGTCAATACACAGCAGAATTGCTTAGTGATTTTAAATGTATTTCCCTTAGGACTAAGGAAGTAGAGCATCTTACTAGAAATTTGTATATCTTTCTTTGTGAAATACCCAAGTCCTTTGACAATTTTTCTATGTGGTAGTGTTCTTTTTTCTTATCACTTTAAAGGAATCCTCTATATTCCTTGTAATACAAGTTATTTAGTTTGCCTATTCTCTCTATTAATGGTATATTTGATTAATTTTAATATACACTGGATAATCAATGTTTCCAGTATTGTTGGCATGTATATGTGCATGTACTCATGCTTTATTTTAGGATTATTTACTTATTCTAAGGTTATGAAAATATTTTCTTTTTTTCCAGAAGCTTTATTGTTTTTCCTTTTAAGTTCATATCTATAATTCATTTGGGAAGGATTTTTTTTTGTATGAGATGAGTTAAACATCAAGATTCATTACTTTTTCATATGACTGCCCAACTGATTCAGAGTCTTTTATTGAAAATATTATCTTCTGTCACTGTGTTACAATGTTATCTTGGCAATAATTCAGGCAAACCTGTATCTGTGGTTCTGTTTCTGGACTTTCTCTTCAGTTTCATTGGACAGGTTTTCTATACTTGCACCAAAAACACACTCTCCTAAAGACTACAGCTTTCTTATAGGTCAATACTATAGCATTAGAACAGGTCTTGGTTTTTTTGGCAGTTTTAAGTCTTCCAACTTTGTACTTCAGGGAAAAAACTGGCTATTTTTGGTTAAATATATATATCAGGACAGTATTCTGCTTATGAGTATATCATTCAAGATAGTCTAGATTTTGCTGAGGTATTAACACCCACCCTCTCCCAAACCTCAGTGTGTTAAAGAATCAAAGGTTTAATTCTTATTCATACTACATAACAAATGCCAGATTTGGGGTGGGGAAGGACTTTATTTTTATTTATTTTTATTTTAATACTATTTATTTTTCTACCTTCCCTACTAACCTTAAGTTTTTTTTTTCTTTTTCTTTTTTTTTTTTTGGTATCATTAATACACAATTACATGAGCAACACTGTGGTTACTAGATTCCCCCCATTATCAAGTCCCCACCACATACCCCATTACAGTCACTGTCCAGGAAGGACTTTATTGTAGTCACTTAGGGATCTATTCTGATGAAGAACCAGAATTTCATGACATGGCATTTTAACAAGTCTGCAAGAGCAGGGAAGAGAGAATGGAGAGGCACGTAGTCACTCTTAAATGTCTCTCCTTTCAGAGTTGACCCAGGTCAGGTCACTTCTACAAAGATTTTATCTGCCACAGCAAGTTCCTTGAGCAAGTCTAGCTGCAAGAGGTTGGGCACACACAATCCTCCCATGTTCTTGGAAGGAAAAGAAAAGTGTATGTGTGAGTGAACACCAGTGATGTTTAACTTCAGTGTGTCAAGCAGATATTTCTAACTTTCAACCTCTGATAACTAAGACAACAATTTGCAAGCTGTATATTCTTCCTTAAAATTTTCAGGTTTTTGTTTTCTCCACTGATTATTTTATCCAAAGGCCCAATTTAATTTTGATAATGATATTAATTTTTATATTTCCTTATATGTGAATATGAAGATGTTATTTTTGTTTGTTAATGGACCAATAGATACGCTCCTCTGTTGTCTATTTGGGTGATAAAGCTTTTTTACCTTATCTAGAGTCAAAAGGCTTTAAATATACAGGCTAGCTTGACAGTTAATTTTTCTGACGTCTGTTCATTCAATTGCCTTTATCTATTCCCTTGATCTACTGGATTTTCTAAAAACAAAAAATTTAAATGTGTTCTATAGATTCGTTTAGCAAGTATGATATATGATTATGCTGTCCTATTTACAAAACTTTTGCTAGAATTAACTACAATATTGAGAAGGCAATAGCTAAACTTCTTTATTTCTTTATGACATTTTCTGGGCACACAGAATTTCCATCCTAGTACACTGATGAAGAATCAGAAATTTTAACCAAGGTAAAAGAGATAACATAACTCTGGCAGACTCTCTTGAATGTAGTTTTAAATAATGCCTCCTTTATGGACTCAGTCAATATTTTTCCATACAATAATTTTAGAAAGTGAAAAGGTCAAATATATTTCTAGTTTTGTGTTTCTATCTTCATATATAGACCCAGTATTGGGGGTATTTGTTGAATATAATTACAAAATTTCTAAAAAACCCCTCCCAAATACAAATTACCATGTGATTTTATAGGCATGTTCTTAGCTTTATTAACCTAGCTCTCTCACCAGGGATTTCTCAGGTCCTAGGATTCTGTCTTTCCGTCTATCTATCACCAAACAGCTAAATACAACTTAGCATATGTAAAAGTTAGTGAATATTCATTTAATGAATGTATCTTTCATAACTATGGACCATTATTTCCTGCTCTCTTTATTTCATTTCTAAATATATGGTTTCTTCTGTTTCTTTAGATACTGGAGCCAAAATCTCAATCATAATTTATTAGGACAGTTTGTTGATCCACAGTTTATTTACTTGAAAATGAAAAAATTATGAGTAACTGTATCATAGAATTGACTTAGGAAATAAATGTGTTAATAAAAGTAAATTATTTAGAACAGAAAATGCTGAGTTAGATAATGTCACTGTTATTTCAAAAATCTTGTCCCTAAAATTATCTATAAACCCTGAATAAATTTCATTCTGTTGTTTTCATGTATTCTCTGAATTCAACTTGTATAGTTTTAAAACAACGTGACTTAATAATCTACTTTCCACTAACAGCTAGATTTTCAGATGAGTCATTTAATAATCCTAAGTATTAAACTTCAGTCTGAAAACTTGCAAATGTACTAACTACTTTACAGGGTTACCATGATTTTCAAACAATATAAATATGACCACTTTGTAAAAGAGGCAATTATAATATTATCATCAATAAATTTATTATTATCCTTAAACTCAAAGGTTTTTGGAGAAAAGAATGTCATTACTGTTCATATTCACCTTTACTCCCCCCATTCTTTTTTATTATAACTCCTTCTAATCATCATATGAATAAAATAGAAACCATGATTGTAAGACTACTGATGATTAATCATCTTTCAAAAAGAAAATCCTCAAAACAATCTCCCTAATCTGCCTGGTCCTGACCCCATAGATTACAGGATTGAGGGCTGGTGGAACAACCACATATAGGTTGGCTAAGAGGATGTGGATATATTGGGGGACACTATGGCCAAAACGATGTGTCAAGAAAGAGAAAAATGCTGGTGTGAAAAAGGCTAAAATAACTCCAATATGTGAGCCACAGGTGTTGAGGGCTTTGAACCGAGCTTCCCAGGAGGGCAGGCAGAAGACAGCATACAGGATCCTGACATAGGAAAGACTAATAAGAAGCACATCAAATAATAAAATAGACATGTCCCCAAGACCAAATATTATGTTCACTTTGATGCTGGCACAGGACAAGTGGGCAATGCCCATGTGCTCACAGTAGGTGTGAGGGATGACACGGTGCCCACAGAAGGGCAGCCTCAGGAGGAGGAACACCAGGGGGGCCACCATGCACAGGCTCCGCAGGACACCAGCACCTGCAATGATGCTGATGGTTTTGCTGCTGAGGATGACGGTGTAGTGAAGGGGTTTACAAATGGCAATGTAGCGGTCAAAGGCCATGGTGACCAGCACGATGCTCTCCATGGCAGTGAAGAAGTGGATGAAGAACATCTGGGAAAGGCAGCTTTCAAAAGATATATCCTTGAGGTGGAACCAGAAGATGCACAGCATTTTGGGGATGGTGGCTGTGGACAAGCCCAGGTCGATGGAGTCCAGCATGGCCAGGAAGTAGTACATGGGCTCATGGAGGCTGTGCTCAGTCCAGATGACAAACAGCACAGCAGCGTTGCCCAGGACGGCAACAAGGTACACAAAGAGGAAGGGGAACCCGACCCAGACGTGCACATCTTCTATTCCTGGGATGCCCAGCAGAAGGAACGAAGAAGGGTGGAATTGGGTTTCATTAGGCACAGACATTCTCTCTGCCATTGTTGGTAATTGCACAGGTCAGTGTTAGATGTAGCCTTCCCATTAGTGATTCTTGCTCCACTTCCTTTTTTTTCCAGACTCCTGATGAAATGCAAAATAATTTGCTAATATTCCTTTTCACTCATTCAACTACTTGATTCTGAAATCAGAGACCACAAATTTACTTTTGTTTAATCTTGTACCTAAAGCTACTTGACACATAAATTCTCAGGAAAAAAATGTTTTTTAAATGAATAGATCAGGGGAAAGTCATACCAATACCAAGCATGCCCAAGATGATAAGTAATGTAATTTCCATTTTATCTAGATCTTCCAAATGCCATCTTCATCCAAAATATCTGGGATCATGCATAAAGACAAGAAAATGGGGACATTTTGCACAGGAACTTTGAAAGTTAGGGTGATTTATGAAATATTTTAATTGAAATAGTTTCATTATATATTTCAAATTAATTTAAGAACCTGTTTTGTAAACTTTAATAAGGGATACCTAAAGAGTTTCTAATTTTTTGGGCTCCGCTCTATTCAAAAGCTGTCTATTCATGCTTTTACATGGAAAAAGGAGTATTACCCTTGAAATTAAAGTCCAATAAAACTGTTGGACTTTGGATCATGATGTTTTTCTGGATATCTCCTTTCAAGTATTAAATAAAAAGGAATTTATTAGGGATTAGCTATATAGTAACTAGCATGAACAACAAAATGTTGGGTTTATTAATCCTGAATTAATATTTAAAGGCAATCCAGGAAAGAGAAGTTTTTTATTGAATAATGCTCTGAGATAAAACAATTTTGAAAACAGTGTGGAAATGATAGACTGTGGGGTAGCATTGCCTGGAAATTGGAGTAGTTGAGTGATACTCATCAGAAATACAGGAAAAGCATCCTAGCCTCCTTTAATCTAGCATAGGACAAGCCTCTAGCAAATAATGTAGTCCTTCTGCGGTCTATTAGAAATAGCAGACAGAAGGGATAATTTGGGACATTAGATAGAAATTTAGATAGAAAATGTGAATAAGATGACCAATGCTCTCACAAAGTAGTGAGAGAAATATAAATGAAAATGTGAAATTTGAATAAAATGTTGCATTACAGTAGAAAGTAGAGCAAATGCTGTGAGTTTGGATTAGGACAAAGAAATACTATGGAGGAGGTAAAATGAATCAGAACAACTATATTTTTATAGACAAGAAGCATAGGAAGTTTATGCCAGGTGGAGAGACAAGCATGTTTGTTTGAGAACAGGAGTCAAAATTATCACAGGTTCACGGGTTTGGTATCTAAGACTTAGACTCCATAACCCTCTGGGTGGCCTTCTCCAGATGATGGAGATTCACAGCTCTGTCTTTAAGTGAAAAGAGTCTGGGTCACTCAACTAACCTAGAGCATGAAGTTGGATAATTATTTCATTTTTATCCAAAGAAAGAAGCCCACCCTATCCTCACCCCTGATTTTCCAGGAGCGTTACTCAAAATTGGTACCCTCCTTCGTGCATAATCAGCCGTATTCCCAAATCAATTAATAATGAGCAAACCAACCACTATTTATTCATTTTGTAAGTATAAACTGATCTATTGTATCAACATCTATTCAGGTACAGTGATGAGACTGGACCCCAATCTCTCTTCTTTGAGACCATGATGTCTAATGACCTGAAGTGAACTTAGTCATTTTCTCACTTCTGAATCATGATACTCATTACTTTGCCATCCAAGGCCTCCACCCACCCACTCACCTTGCTACACATACATAAACACCATTTCATGGCCTCTAACTGATAAAGATGAGGAGGAGAGATTCTTTATGCCAGTGGTTTGCAAACAGGAATGATTTCTTCCCTGGGGCATATGTGGCCAAGACTAGAAACATGTTTGATTGTAGCAACTTTCAGTAAGCGCTACTGTTGTCTAGGGTATGGACACCAGGGATGCCACAAAACATCCTGCAGTGCACAGGGCAGCCAGCAGAACAAAGCAAGATCTGGCCCAAAATGTCAGTTTTGACAAGGTTGAAAAACTCTGCTCTACACTTTTGCATCTTATGTCTGTCTAACTCCCGGTCCCATGGCACTTGCCACCATGAAATGACCTGAACTATCCACATGTTACCCCACTTCCCAGCTAGCTTCTCACCTTGGCTTTGGGTCTTTTAAAAATACAACAAAGCAAAATGAAACAAAATTTATGAGCATTCGCAGTTATGCTCCATGACTGATTCATTTCTTTGTTCCAAAACATACCTATTTATCTCATTTACTAGGCTTGGCAGTGGGCTAGATACCAGGAAGACATAGTCCTTGATCTCTTGACGGTCACATTTGGTCTCTAGTATATAGGTGAGAAAAAGTATCTGAGCTGACACAGAATCTTCTTCTGCATCTCACCTGTGATTACATGTGTGGGACTACGAATGCAAAGAGAAATATATGTGAATGCAGGAAGGAATGCAGCCATGATAGATTATGGGTATAAAATTTGTAATGTCAAAGCTTGCCTGGGTGATCTCATCATCCTTTGTCCAACTCTGCATTGTACACTGACTTTCCTTCCCTCTCTCTATCCTAGTTTAGCATGAGCTCATTCCCCATTTCCCATGTTGCTTCCCACAGCCCTAACCAAAGATAACATAGCCTTACCTTGTTTTCCAAATATCTCTGAGAGGACTTTGAAAACATCATCTGACATCTCTCCAGGTCCACACATTCCTAGCAAGGACTAGGTATTTATTTTGGTGCAGTGGCCCTGATTCCAGTGGGATGGGGACTATAAGATCCCTGGGTTCTTGGCATAGACCGGTATATTCATTGGAGAGTTCTTCTGAGAAACCTCCCTCCCTACAATAGAACTACGGGGCAAGAGTCATTTACCCTTTCCTTTCCAATAAGACTCTAACTTTTCTGCTTTCTAAATTAAACTCCTGAGCTCTTTATCAACACCTGAGCTGTTAAAAGGATTATCTGCCATCTTCTCAATGACACGTTCCATCAGTCTTCCCTTGCTTATTTTGTTCTATATCATCTCTATTATAGCTTAAATCTGATAGGCAAATTCCTTTGCCTCCTCCTCCTCCTATTTAAGGTGAAAGACTGGATAAAGCAGCAAAGATGTGAGGAGCCAAGACCCTGAAAAGAAGGAAACTCAGTAAAGTGGGTTTAACTTCTTACTCATCACGGCCCCATCAGTTGTTTCATGACTATAGGAACAGGGAAAGGAGCTGATGACCGGTCGAGGGAAGCCACTCAGATGCAAGGAAGCTGCAGAGCTGAGCACCAGACAGGTGTCTTACGCACCTGTGCATCCACCTGCCTAGCCTGGGCCCCATATGCATAAGTGTACAGACTGGCTTCGGATCACCTGCCCCACCGATTGCAGTCTCCCAGGTTTTTTTTTTTTTAATCTATCCATTTGAGCTACCCCATCTGAGATGCTAGGTTTGTAGAGGTATTAAGAGTCTTCCCAGGGATGCTTTTGCTGAATTCCTGACCTGTAGAATCTGTGAACATACAAAATATTTGCTGTGTTGTTTTATACTATTAGGTTTTGGGGTACTTTACACACAAGAATAGAAAATCAAGAGAAAAATTACTACCTTAAATTAGGCTCCATCTTCATAAAACCCAAAACACATATGATTGACTAGGGAGCCATATACAGAGAGGGAGATTGATGAGCCTTAAGGAGACTGAAGATGGGGGCAGAGGAACGTGAGAAGAGAAGCAAGGGAGGAAGAACTGAAGATTAAGTAAAAGGGATCTTTTTTGTAATCTAGGAAGTTTGGCCAAGCTTTGCCTCCAGTAACATGGAAAATATGAAATATTTATAATGAACTGGTGGATTTGGCTAATGGGATTGCAGGCAGAATATCAAGAAGGCCAAAAACATTTTTTTTAGCTGTGCATGATAAAATTGTACTATTGAGTTGCAATGGTTGCTTATATAATTTGGGAATTAAACCCTTACCAGATATATGGTTTATAAACATTTTCTACCATTCCGAAGATTTTCTTTTCACTGTTTTGATACTGTCATTCAATGCACAAACATGTTTAATTTTGATGAAGACTGTTTATCCATTTTTCTCTTGTTTCTTGTATTTTTGGTATTACATATAAAATAATTTGAAAAATTCAAGGTCATAAAAATATACACCCTCACATTCTTCTAAAATTTTCATAGTTAAGGTTCTTATATTAGGTCTTTGACTCATTTTTGTGTGTATGCATGATGAGGAGAATGTCCAACTTCATTCTTTTGCATGAGGATACATGATTGCTCCAACACCATTTTCTAAAGACACTATCTGTTTCTCTCTCAATTTTCATGGCCATGGGTATTTCACTATAAATACTTCAATTTATTTCTTGAATCTCAACACTGTTCCATTCACTTAGCTCTTTAATTTTGTTCAGCAATGTATTGCAATTTTTATTGTGCAAAATTTGTACACCTTTATTTAAATGTGCTACAGAGTATGTTATTCTTTTTATTATTATTATTAAGGTGTCATTGATATACACTCTTATGTAGGTTTCACATAAAAAATAATGTAGTTATAACATTCACCCATATCATCGAGCCCCCCCATACCTCACTGCAGTCACTGTCCATCAGTGTATAAGATGTCACAGAGTCGCTACTTGTCCTCTCTGTGTTACACTGTCTTCCCCATGATCCCCCCCACACCATGTGTGCCAGTCATGATACCCCTCAATCCCCTTCTCCCTTCCCCCCCCCCCCACCCTCCCCCACTCCACTTCTTTGGTAACCACTAGTCCCTTCTTGGAGTCTGTGATTCTGCCACTGTTTTGCTCCTTCAGTTTTGCTTTGTTGTTATACTCCACAAATGACAGAAATCATTTACTATTTGTCTTTCTGCATCTTGCTTATTTCACTGAACATAATACCCTCTAGCTCCATCCATGTTGTTGCAAATGGTAGGATTTGTTTCTTTCTTATGGCTGAATAGTATTCCATTGTGTATATGAACTACATCTTTTTTATCCATTCATCTACTGATGGACACTTAGGTTGCTTCCATATCTTTGCTATTGTAAATAGTGCTGCGATAAACATAGGGGTGCATATGTCTTTTTGAATGATAACTTCTTTTTCTGGGGAGGTAAACTCCTAGGAGTGGAATTACCATGTCAAATTGTATTTCTATTTTGAGTTTTCTGAGGAACCTCTATATCACTCTCCATAATGGTTGAACTAGTCTACATTCCCAAGAGCAGCGTAGGAGGATTCCCCTTACTCCGCATCCTCACCGGCATTTGTTGTTCATAGTCTTTTCAATGTTGGCCATCCTAATTGATGTGAGAGGATGTCTCATTGTGGTTTTAATTTGCTTTTCCCTGATAATTAGTAATGTGGAGCACCTTTCCATGTGCTGGTTAGCCATCTGAATTTCTTCTTTGGAGAAGTGTCTGTTCATATCCTCCACCCATTTTTTAATTGGGTTATTTGTTTTTTGGGTGTTGAGGTGTACCAGTTCTTTATATATTTTGGATGTTAATCCCTTGTAAGAAATGTCATTTACAAATATATCCTCCTGTAAGGTAGAATGCCTTTTTGTTCTGCTCATGGTGTCCTTTGCTGTACAGAAGGATTTTAGCTTAATGTAGACCCATTTGTTCACTTTTGCTTTTGTTTCCCTTGCCCAAGGAGATGCGTTCAGAAAGAAGTTGTTTATGTTTATATTCAAGAGATTTTTGCCTATGTTTTCTTCTAAGAGTTTTACAGTACAAGACTTATATTCAGGTCTTTGATCCATTTAGAGTTTACTTTTGTATATGACATTAGACAATAATCCAGTTTCATTCTCTTGCATGTAGCTGTCCAGTTTTGCCAACAACAGTTGTTGAAGAGGCTGTCATTTCCCCATTGTATATCCATGGATGCTTTATCATAAATATTAATTGACCATATATGCTTAGGTTAATATATAGGTTCTCTAGTCTGTTCCAGTGGACTATGGATCTGTTCTTGTTCCAGTACCAAATTGTCTTGATTACTGTGGCTTTGTAGTACAGCTTGAAGTCGGGGAGAGTAATCCCTCAAGCTTTATTTTTCCTTCTCAGGATTGCTTGGCCTATTTGGGGTCTTTTGTGGTTCTTTAGAACTATTTTCTCTACTTCTTTGAAGAATGCTGTAGATACTTTGATAGGGATTGCATTGAATCTGTAGATTGCTTTAGGAAGGTTGGCCATTTTGTCAATATTAATTCTTTCTGCCCATGAGCATGGGATATATTTCCATTTATTAATACCTTTAATTTCTCTCATGAGTGTCTGGTAGTTTTCAGGGTATAGGTCTTTCACTTGCTTGCTTAGGTTTATTCCTATGTATTTTATTCTTTTTGATGCAATTGTGAATGGAAGTGTTTTCCTGATTTTTCTTTCTGCTAGTTCAACATTACTGTATAGGAATGCTACAGATTTCTGTGTATTAATTTTGTATCCTGCAACTTTGCTGAATTCAGATATTAGATCTAGTAGTTTGGGAATGGATTCTTTAGGGTTTTTAATGTACAATAATATGTCATCTGCAAACAGTGAGAGTTTAACTTCTTCCTTACTAATATGGATGCCTTTTATTTCTTTGTGTTGTCTGATTACCATGGCTAGGACCTCCAGAACTATGTCGAATAAAAGTGGGGAGAGTGGGTATCCTTGTCTTATTCCAGTTTATAAAGGAAAAGCTTTCAGCTTCTCACCGTTAAGTATGCCGTTGGCTGTGGGTTTGTCATATATGGCCTTTATTACGTTGAGGTACTTACCCTCTATACACATTTTGTTGAGAGATTTTATCATGCATGGATGTTGAATTTTTTTGAATGATTTTTCAGCTTGTATGGAGATGGCCATGTGGTTTTTGTCCTTCTTTTGTTGATGTGGTGGATGATGTTGGTGGATTTTCTAATACTGTACCATCCTGGCATCCCTGGAATAAATCCTTGTTGATTGTGGTGTTGATCTTTCTGATATATTTTTTTAATTCGGTTTGCTAATATTTCATTGAGGATTTTTGCAACTATGGTTGTCAGGGATATTCTGTAATTTTTTTTTGTGTGTGTGTGGTATCTTTGCCTGGTTTTGGTATTAGAGTGATGCTGGCCTCATGGAATGAATTTGGAAGTATTCCCTCCTCCTTTACGTTTTGCAAACCTTTAAGAAGAATGGGTATTAGGTCTTCACTAAATATTTAAGAAAATTCATCAGTGAAGCCATCTGGTCCTAGGATTGTTTTTAGGTAGTTTTAAAATTACCAATTCAATTTCCTAACTGGTAATTGGTCTGTTCAGATTTTCCATTTCTTCCTGGGTCATCCTTGGAAGGTTGTCCATTTCTTCTATGTAATCCAGTATGTTAGCATGTAATTTTCATAGTATTCTCTAAAAATTCTTCGTATTTAGTTTGTTTCCATAGTGATTTTTCCTTTGTCATTTCTGATTCTGTTTATGTGTGTAAATTCTCTTTTTTTCTTAATAAGTCTAGCTAGGGGTTTGTCTATTTGGTTTATTTTCTCAAAGAAACAAACCCTGTTTTTATTGATTCTATTGTTTTATTCTTTCTGATTTTATTTATTTCTTCTCTGATCTTTATTATGTCCCTCCTTCTACAGACTTTGGGCCTCATTTCTTCTTCTTTTTCTAGTTTTGTTAATTGTGAGTTTATACTGTTCATGTGGGACTGTTTTTCTTTCCTGTGGTATGCCTGTATTGCAATATACTTCCCTCTTAACATGGCCTTTGCTGCGTCACACAGATTTTGGATATTGGATTGTTGTTATTATTTCTTTCCACACAAAGGTTGATCTCTGTTTTTATTTCATCAATTATATAGGAGCATGTTGTTAAGCCTCCATGTGTTTGTGAGCTTTTTCATTTTCTGTGCATAATGTATTTCTAGTTTAATACCTTTGTGGTCTGAGAAGCTGGACAGTACAATTTCAATCCTTGTGAATTTACTGAGGCTCTTTTTGTGGCCTAATATATGATCTATTCTTGAAAATGTTCCATGTGCACTTGGACAGAATGTGTATCCTGCTGCTTTTGGGTGGAGTGTTCTGTAGATGTGTGTTAGGCCCATCTGTTCTAATGTGCTGTTCAGTGCCTCTGTCTCCTTACTTACTTTCTATCTGGTTGACCTCTCTTGAAGTAAGTGGTGTGTTGAAGTCTCCTAAAATGAATGCATTGCATTCCAATTCCCCCCTTTAAGTCTGTGAGTATTGATTTCACATATGTAGATTCTCCTGTATTGGGTGCATATATATTTATAATGGTTGTATCCTCTTGTTGAACTGACTCCTTTATCATAATGCAATGTACTTCTTTGTCTCTTGTGACTTTCTTTGTTTTGAAGTCTATTTTGTCTGATACAAGCACTGCAACTGCTCCTTTTTTCTCCCTATTAGTTGCATGAAATATCTTTTTCCATCCCTTCATTTTTAGTATGTGTAGGCAGCATAGAGATGGGTCCTTTTTTTTTTTCATCAATTCAGTGACTCTATGTCTTTTGATTAGTTCATTCAGACAATTTACATTTAGGGTGATTATCAATAGGTATGTACTTATTGCCACTGCAGGGTTTAGATTCGTGGTTATCAAGGGTTCAAGGGTAACTTCCATACTATCTAACAGCCTAATTTAACTCAATATGTTGTTAGAATCACAACCTGATGTTTCTTTTTTTCCCTCCTTTTTCTTCCTCCTCCATTCTTTATATATTAGGTATTACATTTTGTACTCATTTTCTATCCCTTGACTGACTTTGGGGGCAGTTGATTTGATTTTGCATATGCATAGTAATTAATTGTTCTACTTTCTTTAGTGTGGTTTTATTTCCTTTGGTGACAGGTATTTATCCTTAGGAACACTTCCATCTATAGCAGTCCCTCCAAAATACACTGTAGAGATGGTTTGTGGGAGATCAATTCTCTCAGCTTTTGCTTATCTGAAAATTGTTTAATCCCTCTTTCAAATTTAAATGATAATTTTACCAGGTAGAGTATTCTTGGTTTGAGTCTCTTCTGCTTCCCTGCATTAAATATATCATGCTACTCCCTTATGGCCTGTAAGGTTTCCTTTGTATGTGATGTTTTTTCTCTCTCTTGATGCTTTCAGAAGTCTTTCCTTATCCTTGATCTTTGCCATTTTAGTTATTATATGTCTTGATGTTGTCTTCCTTGGGTCCCTTGTGTTGGGAGATCTGTGCACCTCCACAGCCTGAAAGACTATCTCCTTCCCCAGTTGGGGAAGTTTTTGCAATTACCTCCTCAAAGACACTTTATATCTCCTTTTCTCTCTCTTCTTAAACTGTTACCCCTATAATGCAAATATTGTTCCATTTGGATAGGTCACACAGTTCTCTCAATATTCTTTTATTCCTAGAGATCCTTTTTTCTCTCTGTGCCTCAGCTTCTTTGTATTCCTCTTCTCTAATTTCTATTCCATTTACAATCTCCTCTACTTCATCTAATCTGCTTTTAAATCCCTCCATTTTATGTTTCATTTCAGTTATTGTATTCTTAATGACTGAATCTCATTCCAAAATTTGTTCCTGAGTTCTTAAATATTTTTCTGTACCTCCATGAGAATGTTTATGATTTTTATTTTGAAAATTCTTTCAGGAAGATTGATGAGTTCAGTTTCACTCAGTGAAACTGGTTTCTAGTGTTTGTGGGATTTTGGTTTGAACCAGGTTCATTTGACATTTTATATTTGTATGTGGCACCCTCTAGTGCCCAGAATCTCTATTCTCTAGGCTGCTGAGCCCTTGGAGCAATGTCGGGGGTCACAGAGGAGTGGTGCTAGTGCCTGGGGGGAGGAAAGTGTTGTTTCCAGATTCCCTGCTGCTGTGCCTGTCTCCATCACCAGAACCACTAGGCCAAGTGCAGAGGTGTAAGCCTCTATGCTTTGCGCTTATAGTTGCCATAGGTGGGGCCTCTTTATGGCTGGCCTGACACCAGTGTAGGGCTGCTGGTTTGTGAGCTGGTGGTGCACAGCAGGGAAGAAGGTGCAACAGGCTGTGTATCATGGTAGTGGGTCTCGGAGCTGCATAGCCAACCAGGGGGATGGATTGCATTAAGTTCCTGAAAGTTCACAATCTGCTGGGTAGAGTGTGCCTGGACAATTTTGTCCACCAGTCCTTTCACCTGAGCAGAAAATTCTGTGCAATCTTTGCCCCTTAAGCAGCCCTCTCGCTGTCAGGAAGTCTCTCAGACTGCCTGCCTTTCTTTTGTCCCAGAGCAGCCAGATGTGGATCCCTGTTTTCCACAAGCAGCTGGAATCTCAGTCTCTCCAAGTATTCCACCTGTCTTAACTCTCCAACACCACTAATCTGCAGAGCACCATGCAATATAGGTTCGTGCTCCCAGAGCAGATCTTCAGGGCTGGGTGTTCAGCAGTCCTAGGCCTTCACCCTCTCCCCTCTCCATTTCTACTCCTCCAGCCAGTGAGCTGGGTCGGGGAAAGGGCTTGGGTCACACTGGATTATGGCTTTGGTACCTTGCCCTGTTCCATGAGGTCTGTTCTTTTCTCCAGGTGTATGCAGTCTGGAACAGACTATTTTCCTGTTGCTCTTTCATGATTACTTGTATTAACTATATTTTTGTACTACATGTGGTTTTGGGAGGAGGGTTCTGTCTCACCTCTCATACTACCATCTTTAATCCATCTCCTGGGTATGTTTTTCTCTAGTTACTATTATGTAGGGGATTGTTCCTTAATTTACTTTTTGTATTTTTCATTGCTGGTGTTTAGAAACATATTGAGTTTTGTGTTTCTCTCATCTTCCACAACTTTGCTGAATATTTTTATTACATATAAATATGAATGTGAATCACCATGAATATGTCTATATATACTGTCTTTAGTGACAGGAATGAAAGCAGGCATTCTTGTCCTGTTCCTGATTTAAAGGGAAGACCATCGGCCTTTCATCATTGAATATACTGTTAGCTGTAGATTTTTATAAATACCCTTTATGTTGAGAAGTTCTCTCCAATTCTTAGTTTTCTCAGTGCTTTATTGTGAAAGGGTGGTCAATGTCTTTAAAAAAATTCACTCTACCCATCAAGAAATATGAGTCTAATTCATCTCTCTTTGTATTTGTGGGGAGTGGGGCATATGGATGCTTGAATCAATAGAGTATGGTGAAGGCAGTGATATATAACTTCGCAGATTTGGTTTTAATAGACAATACCACTTCCATCTGGTACTGCTGGGAGGCCTAGTTCTTCTTTGTAAGAAGGTTAACGCTAAGATCACCATACTGGAGAAACCATATGCAGCTTCTCTGGACAGGAGTCCCAAGTGAGCCTGTTTTTCTATTATTCTGGCCTATAAATCAGGCATGACAATAAAGAAACCATCACAGAACTTAGTCATATACACCACTAGTTCCAGCCAACAATCATTTGGATCATCCTCAGAAATTTAAGCAATTACATCTGAGGTCTTTAACATTATGAAGCAGAAAAAACAACACCTGTTTATCTTTCTAAATTCCTAGTCAATGAGATCAATGAGATGAACTAATTTGCTATGTTTACTGCCTTTATGCCTCTAAACTCAGGAAGTTTACTAAACAGTAATAGATAGCAAACCATTCAGGTTTAAATGAAATCACATGAGGCAAGGAGAGAGCCAATGACATAGAAGCAATATTTGAAAGGAAATGGGCTACATGTTTTACAAAACTAATGAAACACATACAACTTCATTCAAAAAGTGTATAAATTTCAATAATAACAATTTTTTTTTAAAAAAAGAATACATATCAAGTAAAATGTTGAATACCAAAATAAAAACTATTGAAAGGTCAAGCCAAATAATACACATTTTGAAAAATCTCATAACAAAAATAAAGCATAACAGAAAATTGTTCAAAATAACCCTTAAGAGGAACAACCTAAGACAGGCACAGTCGCAGGGGAGCCATCAGGTGAGAAATTGGGGACCAACAGAGGGGAGGCTTAGAACCTGACCCCCCTGTTTTGAGAGAAATCTTCTGCATCCGTGGATGTTTTGTTGCCCTTGTCTAGCTTGGATTAACACTTAGTCTATAGGCACACACCTGATCATCTACACTTGCCCTCCTACAGCACTAAACTATGTTTTCTACCTTTATCTTGCATCTACCTACCACTATAGCATTTTATTAAAAATAATAATAATAATAATAAGGGAGAAATGTGGGATCCACATATAAATCAAGTATAAAAATCAAACGAATATTCATATTTGACCTGATTGTTTATAGTTCATGATGCGTGATCAGAACCGAAAGTTTCTGTGATGACTGCCCTTGTACTGTTCACCATGTAAGAACTTATTCACTGTGTAAGAACTTGTTCACCATGTAAGAACTTGTTCGTTATGCTTCAGAAGACTGGAGACTGTTGAGAATTAGGCTTGGGGTTGATTAATGATTGTGCATTGAGTACCCTATACAGAATTTTATTGTTGTTAACAACCATTTGATCAATAAATATGAGAGATGCCCTCTCAAAAAAAAAATAACCCTTAAATAAGAATCCAATCTTCAATGGGTTCCCTCGAAATAGACACAGAGATGGAGAGGAAATAGAATATCTATGGAGAAGTACTCACAGAGAGCTCATTTTTAAGGAGTTTGGATTAGACAGTGTGAGGGGCTGGCAGTTAACATAGTGGTTTTAATATGCATACCCTCAGTGAGAAATTATAAAGGGCATTTTATGTACTTATTATCTATGCTTTAATAACTCTATATACAATATTTTGTCTACTTTTAATTGGGTAATTGGTAATTTGACTCTATATTTGAGTTATGAGAGTTCTAGATATAATTTTAATTCAAGTCCTTTACCATACATATCATGTACAAATATATTCCCCCAGAGTATGATTTTCTTTTTCAGTTTATTACTAGTATCTTTTGAAGAAAATAATTTTTCATTTTTAATGAAGCCCAATTAATCACTTAAATATATTTCTTACTATTAAATATATAAATGCCAAAGCTTTATTTTTTGTGAACGATATTACAAATAAATTTACTTTGTTTTTTATACTTTAGTCTTTTGTTTACAGGTCTCTTATACATTATAAGTTAATTTTCCTACAGTGTAAACTAAGGGTCTAAATTCCTTTTTTCAATGTGGATGTCCAATTGTCTCAATCCAATATCATCATCAAAATGCATATTACTAACTTTAAATTTAAAACCTACAACTCAAAGATAATTAATGTTATTGGCTCAATATTCCCCTTCATCTTCCAACTTTTTATTGGATTACATGTAAGATAACCACTTCTTACAATGCAGGAACATGAATTCTAACAAAAACCTACCATGACCTCTAACTGGTTAGCTGTCTGGGTTAAGGAAAATCCTTACGACTCGCTGCCGAATCTGCTTGATCCTGACCCCATAGATGACAGGATTGAGGGCTGGTGGAACAACCACATATAGGTTGGCCAAGAAAATGTGGATATATTGAGGAATATTGTGGCCAAAACGGTGTGTCAAGAAAGAGAAAAATGCTGGTGTGAAAAAAGTTAAGATGACACCAACGTGGGAACCACAGGTGTGGAGGGCTTTGAGTCGAGCCTCCCAAAAAGGCAGGCAAAAGACTGCATGGAGGATCCTGACATAGGAGAGAACAATAAGGACCACATCCAGTAATAAGACGGAAATATTGCCAAGGCCAAACATAATGTTCACTTTGATGCTGGCACAGGACAAGTGGGCGATGCCCATGTGCTCACAGTAGGTGTGAGGGATGACACGGTGCCCACAGAAGGGCAGCCTCAGGAGGAGGAACACCAGGGGGGCCACCATGCACAGGCTCCGCAGGACACCAGCACCTGCAATGATGCTGATGGTTTTGCTGCTGAGGATGACGGTGTAGTGAAGGGGTTTACAAATGGCAATGTAGCGGTCAAAGGCCATGGCGACCAGCACGATGCTCTCCATGGCAGTGAAGAAGTGGATGAAGAACATCTGGGAAAGGCAGCTTTCAAAAGATATATCCTTGAGGTGGAACCAGAAGATGCACAGCATTTTGGGGATGGTGGCTGTGGACAAGCCCAGGTCGATGGAGTCCAGCATGGCCAAGAAGTAGTACATGGGCTCATGGAGGCTGTGCTCAGTCCAGATGACAAACAGCACAGCAGCGTTCCCCAGGAGAGCAACAAGGTACACAAAGAGGAAGGGGAACCTGACCCAGACATGCACATCTTGCATTCCTGGGATGCCCAGCAGAAGGAAAGAAGAAGGGTGGAACTGGGTGTCATTAGGCACAGACATTCTCTCTGCCACAATTAGCTGTTGCACAAATCAGACACAGCGGTCTATTCCCCAATAGGGAATCCTGCTGCACTTCGCTCTTTGTCCACATCCCTGTAACACACAAAGGAACTTTTTATTCTGCACCTTTGTTTCTATTCAGAAAGAGGTTAAATGGTTTTAGTCAATGTTACTGTAGTATATACTTCAGAATGACTAAGAACCTAATCTTAAATACTCTTATGACAAAAAAGAAATGATAATCATGTGCTGTGATACGGTGATAGCTCTTGAGGCAATCATATCGTAATATTACAAATAAATCAACAGGTTACACACCTTGACTTTATACAATGTTATATGACAGTTATTTATCAGGTTTTTTTAAAAAAGGAAAGGAGATTAAATGCCTTCCTCAATTCCTGCTAGCCTTTCCTGAGCAATATATGGCACCAGGAATAGAGCCTGCCTCACTCTCTGCCCCAGCGCCTAATATAAAGGATGATATAAAAAAGAAAGGATGGAAGAATGTCCTCTGCAAACAGGAAATTCAACCTCTGGAGTGTTGGAAAATTAAATGGCAAGAGTAAAATTCCAATCTTTGTATCTGATAGTGTTCAATATAGTTTTACTTAAAGCTCATGGTGATTTCTTTCAGATTTATACCCTTAATCATTCCCCTATTAAAGAATCTAAACACCCCAAAATGTAGTCAGCATAATTCTCTGTGTGTGTATTTATACATTTTAATGGGTGTTTATGAATAGTAGACAGTCTGGTTCTTATGAACAGAAGGAACAATGTATCACTGTTTCTTTAAATGCATAAAAAATTCTGCCACATAAAGTTCACGAATTGATCAATCAAATAAGAAACAGGACAAGTCATTTCCGAGGCATATTTTAGAATATAAACAACTCAGTTCCCATCGCAGTTTATTTTTGGAAAACATTACCCATCATTTGGAAAATTTGAAAATAACCCCAGATTTGGAAAATGGATAAAGACAAGGAGATAGAGTTACCTGACAAAATATTCTGCAGCTATGATGAGACATGAATTGAGAAATTATTTTAAACTACATAGACTTATCATTTGGAGAGTGCATGGGAAAACACTTTCAGTATAGAAACTTTTTCGATGTAAGCTAGCTCAGGATGGGGAGACTAAGTATTCTGGGATAGGCAACTTTCAAATACACCTCTGTCCTGTATCCACGGGGAGAGGGCAGAAGCATTCCAGGTATCCTAAAATTTAGTTCTGTCCAAAATTACTTTGTAGCTCTCATGTCTTTATGGCTGTCTCCCTTACAGTAACATAGAAAGAGGAATTATCAAATGATTTTGTTTTATGCCATTCATCCAGAATATGTGGGAATTCTGAATGAACTTAGAGTAAATTAAAAACTTGAATCAAACAAGGGAGGAGATCATTATTGCACAACATATTGGTAAAAACTGGTCATTCAAAGAATGAGGAAGTGATTGAATGTGTGTATGTACAACTGTGCATGAAGCTTTGATTCAGATTTAGGAATACCTAGATGCTGGAGGAAATCAGAGTTGAGAGGCATCCATCAGAGATAAATGTCTAAGAAAGTTAAGTACATCCTAGTTTAAACTCATTTTAAGACAAATGCATTGGTAACCACGCCCATTTGAAACCCTCGAAGAGCAGAAAAAATGGGAAACAACTTGATAATTTGGGAAATTCTTTCAAGAAATATCTGTACATTCCAGTGTGTGTGTGTGTGTGTGTGTGTGTGTGTGCGCGTGCGCGCTAACTTGGTCAGCCAGGGCTAGGAGGACAGAGTTGAAGTTCTCAATTTGGTAATACGAAACTATGAGAGATGGTTTTGTCTATCATTAGTGGAGAATACACAAGGTAAATGGCGAGGTGCTCTTCACAACTTATTCCATCAAATATTTAAGAGGTCGTCCATGTACCAGCACTGATCAGGCAATCTGAACACACGTTTGAATAAAACTGGATACCCTCAAGGAAACCACTGAGTAGTGAGGGAGATCAAATTCCAAAGATGAAAATTGTGAGGCAAGTGCAGTGCTATAAGGATGTGCAGAATGTTGCAGGTGTAGAGGCAGGTCAAGAAAGTTCCATGAAGGAGGGTAGGCTTACACTAAGAGTGACAGAGCATTCTTCAGCCAAAGAAGGAAATAAATTTATTCCAGACGGAGTAAAGAGTAAGGACGAAGTGAAAAATAAAAGCACAGTGGTCAGTGTGCTTCAAACACAGAAACTTAGAAAATAAAATATAGCTACATCCTAACAAAATCAACTTCTCCCATCTGTACCTGAGTATTTTCTAGACAGGTTTAAAAATTTGTACTCTCCACCTCTCTGGGAAAACTTCATTTCCAGTCTGTAAATACTGATCAAAGCAACTAATCACTAAATCGTTCTATAAAAATATTACCTTACTATTTCAACATAATTCATTTTCTTCTCATCTCTGCTGGTTTCACATACAAACCTGGATCCCAGCCCCTCATTTGACCTCCTAACGCTAAGGTATTACATGGGGTATATCCACCTGTCCAGCAGCCATTTCCTCAGCGTGCCATTTCTACTTTACCTCTTCCACCAACATCTACCACACCCCCAAATATCCACATTTCTATTTCCTGGAACTGAGAGGCAGGAGGAGAAGAGCTCATCCACCATCTTGCTCTTCCTTGCCTCGCCTTGCCGTCCCACGGCCATCCTGCTATCGGGCAACCTTATCCCTTTCAGATGCTCCATCAAACCAGCCCTAGGTCTTATTTTCACAAACGTCTATCCCTCAGGGCCATGCTTTATGGTTCATTTATTCAGAAATTTCAATACCATTTACTGATGACCTTTACTATACTGGACACAATTCCACCAAATAGAGAAAGCCAGTCCTTGTCCTCTTGGCATTCACATTTGTGCCCCTGCATACTGCTTCAGAAACACCAGGCAAATTGATCCAGAACATATCGGTGCATCCCCTTCCACATCAGCTCTCACCCTTTATCCTTGCACGTTAGGTTTTGCATGGACATAGGTATAAGTACCTGTAGGAAAAGTGTAGCCTCAAGAGACTGTGAGTCCGAGTGTGCGTGCTCTCTTCATCTTGTTTTCATTACTTTCACTTTCCCTCCATAGCTCCACAGTATTGTGCTACAAGCTCCTTCCCCATTCCTTTTGCTATTTTTCACAAACTAACCATGAAATGACTTACCTTGGTCCCTAAATCTCTAAGAAACTTCCCTTGGCATCTTCTGGGTGCATGTCATTTATTATACTGAGTAGAGGGTATTTATATTTTTCTTACCATTCCACTTCCCCTGGGATGGAGACTAACAGTCTTGGAGATACACTCTCAGAGAATTGTGATTATTTGTCCTGTCTGCCAGCTGCCAGGGAATTCCCCTTCACATGATTCATCTTTATTTGAAGTGAATCAAAGCTCATTCACTGTGAATAAGTGTTCCCTGAGTTATTAATAATGTAAAAAATCCAAAGAAATTGCTTAACATTGCTGAGGCTAATAAGAAACTGACCAAAAACTTGAAAGAAAAATTGGGGAATAAACAGACTACACAGAACTTTTCAAAGCTCTAAAATATTCCTAAGATAGAAAGCCACACACAAGTACATGGCTATGCACATGGCCAGAAAAAGACCTGAGAAATCTCTAATCTGTCACTTTGGGCTGTCCTTGAGGAAATAATCTTGAAATACAAAATGTGGTTCATACAAAATATCTGGTGTTTTCAGGAAGTCGTTTCACACACACACACACACACACACACAAAGGGGGATTTTGTTCCTATGTTGCAGATTATATACATTTTTTTCATGAGAAAAATATATATAAAAATATCCTTATGAATATAGATGGAAAATCCTCAGTAAAACACTACTAAATCAAATCCAACAGTACATTAAAAGGATTATATACCATGAACAAATGTGATTTACCCAGGAATGCAAGGGTGGTTCAATATAAGAGAATCAGTAAATGCATTATACATTAATGAAATGAAGAGAAAAAACACATAATCCTCTCAACTGATGCAGAAAGAATACTTGACAAAATCTCACACCCTTTCATGATAAAAACACTCAACAAACTAGGAATATAAGGAAACTTCCTCAACATAATAAAAGGGCATCTTTGGAAAAAACTACACCTCATATCATACTCAGTGTGCAATATGTGATCTCCCTAAGGTCACAGACAAAAATGCCTCCTTTCACCACTGCTATTAACATTGTCCTTGAAGTTGAAGCTAGAGAAATTAGGCAATAAAAAGTCACTCAAATTAGAAAGGAAGTTGTAAACTATCTCTGTTTGTAGATGACACAGTCTTACGAGAAAATTATAAAGAATCCGTAAAACTTGTATTAGAGTTAATAAACAAATTTAGCGAAGTTACAAATTCAAGATCAACACAGAAATCAGTTGTATTTCTACATACTATCAATGAACAATCTGAAAAGGAAATTGAAAAAGCAATTACATTTACAACAGCAGCAAGAATAATTTTAGCCAAGGACAATATTTGTATACTAAAAGCTATAAGACTCTGCTGAAAGAGATTAAAGAAGGCTTACATTAATGGGAAGACATCCTGTGTTCACAGATTAGAAAACTTAACGCTCTTAAGATGGCAACTCTTCCCAAAGTGGTCTATATATTCAGTGCAATCCCTGTCAAAATCTCAATGTCCTTTTGATAGAAAAGGAAAAGCTGATCCTAAAATTCACATGGAACAGCAAGGGGCTCTATAACCAAAACAATCTTGAAAATAAAAAAGCAAAGTTGGAAAATGAACACTTCCTCATTTCAAAACTTATTACAAAGCTACAGTGTTCAAAAAAGTGAAGACATATAGATCCAATACAAATCAATGGAATAAGACTGAATTGAGAAATAAACCTGTTTATGGTCAGCTGATTTTTCAGAAGGGTACCACAGCAATTCAGTAAGGGAAGAATAATATACTTAAAATGGTGCTGGGACAACTGGATATCCACATAAAAAGAATGTGTTTATACCTTTAAGTTATACCATAGTGAAAAAATAATTCAAAAATAACAAATGGATAAAGAAATAGACTCCAGACACTGAGAAGGGACTGGTGGTTACCATGGGGAGGCGTGGGTATGGGTGGGTGAAACAGGTGAAGGGGATAAAAATGCACAAAATCCCAATCATAATTTTAATTAGTGGGGAGGAAAGTAAAGCATAAAGAATACAGTCAATAAATCTATAATATCATTACATGTTGCCAGGAACTACATTAATTGGCGTGAACATTTCATAATGAAGCTAACTGCTGAATCACAACATTGTATATTTGAAACCATTATAATACTGTATATCAATTATACTTCAATAATAATAGTAATCAAAAATCAGATCAAATAGGAAACTATTTCTGAAAAAAAGTGGACCAAATACCTAAATAAAATAACTGAAAGAAAATTTTTAAATAAATAATAAAAGTTAATCTTTATGTCCTTAAATGTGGCAATGATTTCTTATATTGGGCAACAAATGCAAAGCAACAAAAGAAAAAATAGGTAAATTGAACTTCATCAGAATTTAAAACTTTTGTATCACACCACACTATCAAAAAAATATAATCACAATCCATAGAAGAGGAGATATAATTTGAAAACAATATATCTGAAGAGGGTCTAGTATCCAGAATATATAATGAAATCTCACAACTCAACAGTATAAAGACAAACAACTAATCAAAAAAATGGGTAAAAAACTCAAATACATTTCCTTAATGATATATAAAAGCCAAGGTGCCCATAAAAAAAATGCTCAACATCATTAGTCATTTGATAAATGAAAATAAAAAATTTGATTAACTACCCCTTGGCACCTGCTAGATGGCTATAATTGAAAAAAAAGAGAAAATGACAAGTATTGTGATGAATGGGAGCCATCATCTATCACTGGTCATTCTGTAAATTGATACAGCCACTGAGGAAAACATTTTGGTACTTCTCCAAAAAGTTGAGCATAAAATTACAAGATGGCTCAAAAATTCCACTCCTTGGTATATATACCTAAAATAATTAGAATTAGGCGTTCAAACAAGAATGTTCACAGCAGCACTAGTGACAATAGCCAAAGTATGGAAACAACCCAAATGTGCACCAACTGAAGAATATATAAATAATAAAAGTGGATCCATACAATGTAATATTCTTTAGCCATAAAAAGAAATTAAATGCTTATAATATGCTACAACAGGGATGCAATATAAAAACATGTTAAGTTAAAGAAGGTAGGCACAAAGGAATACAAATATATGATTCCATTTATATGTATTATCCAGAATAAATTCATAGAGAAAATTCACTGAGGCAGACACAGGTTAGTGGTTTCCGGATGCTGCAGAGGGGGGAGAAAGGGGAGTGACTGCTCCATGGGCACATGATTTCCTTTTGGAGTGATGGAAATTTTATAGAAATAGACAGTGATGAGAGTTGCACAATACTGTGAATATCCTCAGTGTTGCTGAATTGTAAACTTTAAAATGGTTAAAATGGTAAATTTCATGTTATATATCTTTTATTGCACACATACACATGCACACAAAAGAGTTCCTGGTTACACAGATGCCCAGCAATACCCAAAGGACTGGTCCAAGCAATTTATAGATGATAAGAGAAAAAGGATAAGGAAGAAGAAAGGAGAGAATAAGATACAATGTGACCTGTCATAAATACTATATGGAATAACAAGAACTGGCAATTGACCAAGTAGGAGACAGCAGTGTTCACTGAGATTTCCCTAGAGCTTCTCTTCAGTGGTGCAGTGACCAAAGGGAACCCCTATTCATTTTAACTTCAAAACCTCCACCTCTTTGGTACCCAGGAGACGAGTACAAATTCTCCCAACACACTCCCCCCAACACACACATTTTGTTTATACCTCTGGTAGTATATTGAAGTCCTGTCCTAAACCACTCGTGTGTGTGTGTGTGTATTTGTGTGTGTGTTGTGTGTGTGTAAAAATTTCAGTAACCTAATTCACAGTTGCTACATGACTCCTTAAGATGGAAGACAGGGAACTTGGTAAGTGCTTCTAATCTGTGAGGCTGTGCAATGTGTGCATGGGCCATGCAGCATCAGTCAGCCTGGAGACTGAGTTCAATCATGTGTGCAACCTATCAGTCAATCAGTCATGTATATGTAATAAGCCCCAATAAAATCTCTGAACATCAAAGCTCAGAAGAGCTTCCCTGGATGACAGGACTGCTCCGTACCTGCGGTCACACACTAACGTCAGGAAAGTCACTCACCCTGACGCAATGGGAGAGGACAATGGATTCCTCAGATTTGGAAACCTTACATGGCCCTAACCATTTCTTCCTTTCTCTGATTTTAATCTTTCCCTACAATAAACTAGTAAAAGAGCTTTCAGTGAGTTCTGTGAGTCTGTCTTATAAGTGACTGAAACCGGGGGTAGTTTGGGAAACTCCCTGAACTTGCACTTGACGTCAGAAGTGAGGAGAGTCTCTGAACTGAGCCCTCCAACTGTGGTTCAGCTCCAGGCAGCAGATCGCATCTGATGGCACATTTCTGTCAGTGATCTTAGAAGTCAACACGTTCTCGAAAAAGAACTTCATAGGGGAAAGAAACTTCACAGATTAGCATTCCCCATGACAACTTTTCTTAAATTTCTACTTGGGGTCACTTAATTTTAGATATCTAATACTAAGAATTGCATGGGGCTACTTCTAGACCCTCAATTCTGTTACAGTGACTCTTTTTCTAGTTTCTTTTCCTTTTTTGCCAGTGACACTGTCATAATCATCTTGGTTTACCGAACGTCTCAACATCTGAGCATGTAAATTTTCCTAATTTATTCTTCTTTGAGTTAATTTTAGCTATTCTAGATCTTTTCATTTTTCTCCATTCCTTCATTTTCTTCCTTGGTCCTTTCACTACTTCCATGAACAAGTTTGCAAAGACAGGCCCAGATCACTGTCACAAAACTTAATTTCCATCTAATTTCAAGTCTTGGTTCTATTCTTATTAGCTTGCAAGCAATAGGAAGTTAACCTACAAAAACCTTTCTCTTCCATAAAGCAGACACCAGCACAACCTGTGCCACAGATTCAGGTGAGGCAATACATGAAAATAATGGTAAGAATGATGTCTGAAAATTGTAGGTACTGAATTAATGATCGCTATTACTTTTGTTGTGGTATTATCATTATCAACTTTAGTATCTTCTAGTTGCATTTATTTACTGAAGAAGAGGAGAACTGGGGTGTTTAATTGCACCAAACCCATAACTTTAAAAGAGACACAATGTTAGTCTCTGTTTGGTATCTCACTCTCTCAAATAGATGACGCAGGTGAGGCTTGGTGCTGGGATTATTTATAGAGAGCTGAAAAAGGAGAAAGAATCAAATGTCTTTAGAGAAATGTATTCCTAATATCAATTCTTTGGGGATATTTTTTATTTTTAGTATTTGTAGATCTCAGTTAACTGTGGATGAATTGTGCATTGGGAACCACAAAACTTGTCATCATCCGCCTGCAGCAGAATGTCTTCTTCCAGTGTCACTGAGTCCCGTCTTTATTTCTCTTGCTGGGGATTCCAGGGTTGGACGTTGCACAAATCTGGTTTAGCTTTCCCTTCTGTGCCATGTACCTGATTGCCCTTGTTGGAAATGTTCTCATTCTGATTGTAACCTGGTCTGATCATAGTCTCCACCAGCCCACATCCTACTTTCTGGCCATGCTGTCACTGATTGCCCTGAGTCTCCCTACCTCTACCATCCCCTAAATCATGGGTATTTTCTGGTTCAACTTTGTAGAGCTGTGCTTTGATTGCTGCGTTGCTCAAGTATTTTTTATTCACTCTTTAACAGTCATGTAGCGCACTGTAGTTCTTACCACGGGTTTTCATCGCTATGTGGCTATTTGCAACCCCCTCAGTTACAGCGTGATCTTCACCAACAGAGTCACTGTTGTAATTGCTATGCTGGTGGTTCCAAGAAGCTTATGCACGACTGTTCCCATCATTTTCCTCCTCCCGAGGCTTCCTTACTGTGGACACACAGTCATCCCTCATACCTATTGTGAGCATATGGCAGTGGGTTTTGTGCCAGCATCAGTGCCAATGTGTAATATGGTCTTGGGAATATTTTTGTCTTGTTTCTGGATATGCTTCTTATCATTATCTCTTATGCTAGGATTTTATACATTGTCTTCCAATTCCCGTCAATGATGCCCATCTGAAGGTTCTAAATACTTGTACTTCACACATATGTGTCATCTTAGCCTTCTTTGGCCCAGCTCACCTCTCCCTCCTCACTCACAGCATCCCCCAGTATATCCACATCCTACTGGATAATCTTCACGTAGTCATCCCCCATGTCCTTAACCCAATCATACATGGCATCAAGACCAAGAAGAACCAGGAGTGAGTACAGAATTTTTTTGTTTAAAAAACATTGAATGAGAGGTAATTCATTTGGTTATGAAGGTACAGAGCCTGAGAGCTCTCCTTAGAGCTGTTTTCCATGAACCTTTGTTTCTTAAGGCATTCTGAAGCAGAAAGAAAACTTGCCATTTGCGACAATGTGGGTAGACCTAGAGGGTATTGTACTAAGTGAAATAAGCTAGACAGAGAAAGAGAAACACCACAAGACTTCATTTATATGGGCAATCTAACACCTCAAACCTCCTGCGACCCCTGAAGCTATCCCAGGACTGGATTCCAGTCCTGCTCTACTATGGACCAGGCAGTTCTGCCAGATCAGAGCCCAGCCCAGTGACACAACCAGGAGCACGTTCAGGACGCAGGGAAGCCATGGCCTGCTGCAGTCTTGCTCACAGGCCTGCAGTCCACACCAGAGTCAGGGGAATGGTTTCCAGCTCTACTCAACCCTGATCTCAAAGGTACTCCCGTCATGTCAGCGAACCCCAGGACAAGGACTTCACCTGCCAAACCAGTCTGAAAATAGGAAGCGGGGTCTGCTCTTTCAGTACACACCCCAACTCAAGGCTACACGGGTCACAAAGAATCAGACAAACATGGCACAACAATAGTAACTAATAAAGCTCCAATAACTGACCCTAATGAACTGGAGATCTGTGAAATGTTTGACAAAGAGTTCAAAATAATCTTAAAGAAGCTCAATTCCCTACAAGAGAAAACAGACAACCCAGAAATCAGGAAAACAATGCATGTACAAAAATGAGAGTCTATAAAGGAATAGATACCATAAAAATGCACCATATAGAAATCCTGGAGGTGAAGAATAATGATACAATAATGATAAAAAATACATGGTCTGCATATAGAGTGAAATATTATTCAGCCTAAAAAATAAGGAAGCCCTGCCATTGAAACAATATAGAAGAAACTGAGGACCTATATGAAGATCTAAGTGAAAAGAGCTAGTCACATTAAAAAAATAATAATGCACGAATGTGGTTTTATTTGGACTATTTAAAAAGTGCTGAATTCATAGTAACATAGAGTTCAGTGGTGGCTACTAGAGGCTGGGGCCTGGGAAAAGAGGGGAGATTAAAAAATGAAAGTAGAATGGTAGTTGCCAGGGGATGGAAAGAGGTGGGTAGGGGGACTTCTTATTCAATGTGTACCGTTTCAGATTTTACAAAATGAAAAATACTGAGGACAGGAAGTGATTATAGTTGTTGCATAACAATATAAATATAAGTAAGGGTGAACTGTACATTGGGAATAGAGGTTGTAAATTTTATGCTATGGGTGCTCCTCCAAAATAAAAAATTGGAAAAAAAGTGAAAAAGGAGACACTAAACCAAAGAAAAAATGTGCGTGTTACACTAGGAGTACAAGGTGATCTGAACACACAAGAGACCTGCAGGTCATGCTTGGATACTTCATTCTGAAGACCATTGGGGTGGTCACGGTAACTGAGGAAGAGCTGAAGGAAAGGGGAAGTGAGTGGTGGCTATTTGAAGACTAGAACTTATGATCTCCAAAGACTGTAATGTTTTGGAGAGTCATGAAGCAGAAAACGTTCATTGGGTATTTCCGAAAGACTCTGACCACAATCATGTTTTTGGTTAGTCACCATTTTTCATATAAAGCCATAGCAAACAAGGGAAGAATTTTAAGAAGAGACTGGATAGAGCCAACCTTGGATTGGGAAGATAGATGTAGATACAGTGGGCAGGATGGGTGCATGAGGCAGTAGCCTAGAACCAGGGAGCAAGCTTCTCACTAATCAAAAAAAGCTGTGTTGGGGCGGAGCCAACATGGCGGCATGAGTAGGACAGTGGGAATCTCCTCCCAAAAACATATATACTTTTGAAAATATAACAAACACAACTAGCCCTAAAAGAGAGACCAGAAGACGCAGGACAGTGGCCAGACTGCAGCTACACCAGCGAGAACCCAGCGACTGGTGAAAGGGGTAAGATACAAGCCCCGGCCCGGCGGGACCCGAGCGCCCCTCCCCCCAGCTCCCGGCGGGAGAACAATAGGCAGAGCTGGAGGGAGACGGAGCCCAGGACTGCCGAACACCCAACCCCAGCCATCTGGGCCAGAGCGCAGGCACAGTACGTGCCCAGGGAGCCCTGGATACTGGGGGAACAGGGAGTAAGACCTCTGAGCGGGTGCCGAAGCTGATGCCCCTGTGACAAAGAAAAGCGGGGGCTTTTTGAAAGTCTTAAAGGGACAGGGACTTAACAGCTTGACGGAAACAACCCAGGTCACAGTACAGCAGCTGGAAATTACAGGGAAAACCGGGTGCATTAACTCCCTGGGCAACAGCTCTGAGACCCCTCACAAAGGCAAACAGTCAAGCAGCCCCCCCATCCATTACCCCACCGGGCGCTGCGAAAGCAGAGAAGCAGCCTGAGACAAATTCCGCCCACAGAAAGGGAAATTTCTCCCTTCCGGCCAGGCAAGACACAAAGACCCACTCTACACGCAATTACCCAACACAAGCCACTAGGGGTCGCAGTTGTCCCAGTAAAGAAAGGCCAGTAGCAAGTGAAAATTTTGGCCCTCCCAGCTGACAGTCAATAGCACCTATCAACATGAAAAGGCAAAAAAATATGATCCAGACAAGACTAACCCAGACAGCTTCGGCATCAGCTACATCTTCCCCTGAGAAGGAATCTGGGGAGATAGATTTAGCCAGTCTACCTGAAAAAGAATTCAAAACAAAAGTCATAACCATGCTGATGGACTTGCAGAGAAATATGCAAGAACTAAGGAAGGAGAATTCAGAAATAAAACAAGCTCTGGAAGGACTTCAAAACAGAATGGACGAGATGCAAGGGACCATTAATGGACTAGAAAACAGAGAACAGGAACGCAGAGAAGCTGATGCAGAGAGAGATAAAAGGATCTCCAGGAATGAAAGAATTTTAAGAGAGCTGAGTGACCAAATGAAAAGGAACAATATAAGAATCATAGGTATCCCAGAAGAAGTAGAGAGAGAAAAGGGGATAGAACATGTCTTTGAAGAAATAATTGCTGAAAATTTCCCCAAACTAGGTGAAGAAATGGCCTCTCAGACCACAGAGGTACACAGAACTCCCATGACAAGGGATCCAAGGAGGGCAACACCAAGACACATAATAATTAAAATGACAAAGATCAAAGACAAGGACAAAGTATTACAGGCAGCCAGAGAGAAAAAAAAGGTCACCTACAAAGGAAAACCCATCAGGCTATCATCAGACTTCTCAACAGAAACCCTACAGGCCAGAAGAGAATGGCATGATATACTTAATGCAATGAAACAGAATGGCCTCGAACCAAGACTACTGTATCCAGCACGAATATCATTTAAATATGAAGGAGGGATTAAACAATTCCCAGAGAAGCAAAAGTTGAGGGAATTTGCCTCCCACAAACCACCTCTACAGGGCATCCTACAGGGACTGCTCTAGATGGGAGCACTCCTAAAAAGAGCACACAACAAAACACCCAACATATGAAGAAGGGAGGAGGAGGAATAAGAAGGGAGAGAAATAAAGAATCATCAGACTGTGTTTATAATAGCTCAACAAGCGAGTTAAGTTAGACAGTAAGATAGTAAAGAAGCTAACCCTAAACCTTTGGTAACCACAAACTTAAAGCCTGCAATGGCAATAAATTCATACCTTTCAATAATCACCCTAAATGTAAATGGAATGAATGCACCAATCAAAAGACACAGAGTAATAGAATGGATAAAAAAGCAAGATCCATCCATATGCTGCTTACAAGAGACTCACCTCAAACCCAAAGATGCGCACAGACTTAAAGTCAAGGGATGGAAAAAGATATTTCAAGCAAACAACAGAGAGAAGAAAGCAGGTGTTGCAATTCTGGTATCAGACAAAACAGACTTCAAAATAAAGAAAGTAACAAAAGACAAAGAAGGACATTACATAATGATAAAGGGCTCAGTCCATCAAGAGGATATAACCAATATAAATATATATGCACCCAATACAGGAGCACCAACATACCTGAAACAAATATTAATAGAACTAAAGGAGGAAATAGAATGCAATGCATTCATTCTAGGAGACTTCAACACACCACTCACTCCAAAGGACAGATCCACCAGACAGAAAATAAATAAGGACACAGAGGCACTGAACAACACATTAGAACAGATGGACCTAATAGACATCTACAGAACTCTACATCCAAAAGCAACAGGATACACATACTTCTCAAGTGCACATGGAATATTCTCCAGAATAGACCACATACTAGGACACAAAAAGAACCTCAGTAAATTCCAAAAGATTGAAATCCTACCAACCAACTTTTCAGACCACACAGGCATTAACTAGAAATAAACTCTTCAAAGAAAGCAAAAAAGGCTCTCAAACACATGGAGGCTAAACAACACGCTCCTAAATAATCAATGGATCAATGACCAAATCAAAATGGAGATCCAGCAATATATGGAAACAAATGACAACAACAACACTAAGCCCCAACGTCTGTGGGACACAGCAAAAGCAGTCTTAAGAGGAAAGTATATAGCAATCCAAGCATATTTAAAAAAGGAAGAGCAATCCCAAATGAACGGTCTAATGTCACAACTATCGAAATTGGAAAAAGAAGAACAAATGAGGCCTAAGGTCAGCAGAAGGAGGTACATAATAAAGATCAGAGAAGAAATAAATAAAATTGAGAAGAATAAAACAATAGCAAAAATCAATGAAACCAAGAGCTTGTTCTTCGAGAAAATAAACAAAATAGATAAGCCTCTAGCCAGACTTATTAAGAGGAAAAGAGAGTCAACACAAATCAACAGTATCAGAAATGAGAAAAGAAAAATCACGACGGACCCCGCAGAAATACAAAGAATTATTAGAGACTACTATGAAAACCTATATGCTAACAAGCTGGGAAACCTAGGAGAAATGTACAACTTCCTAGAAAAATACAACCTTCCAAGACTGACCCAAAAAGAAACAGAAAATCTAAACAGACCAATTACCAGCAACGAAATTGAAGCGGTAAACAAAAAACTACCAAAGAACAAAACCCCCGGGCCAGATGGATTTACCTCGGAATTTTATCAGACATACAGGGAAGACATAATACCCATTCTCCTTAAAGTTTTCCAAGAAATAGAAGAGGAGGGGATACTCCCAAACTCATTCTATGAAGCTAACATCACCCTAATACCAAAACCAGGCAAAGACACCACCAAAAAAGAAAACGACAGACCAATATCCCTGATGAACGTAGACGCAAAAACACTCAACAAAATTTTAGCAAACCGAATTCAAAAATACATCAAAACCATCGTACACCATGACCAAGTGGGATTCATCCCAGGGATGCAAGGATGGCACAACATTCGAAAGTCCATCAATATCATCCACCACATCAACAAAAAGAAAGACAAAAACCACATGATCATCTCCATAGATGCTGAAAAAGCATTTGACAAAGTTCAACATCCATTCATGATAAAAACTCTCAGCAAAATGGGAATAGAGGGCAAGTACCTCAACATAATAAAGGCCATCTATGAAAAACCCACAGCCAACATTATATTGAACAGCGAGAAGCTGAAAGCATTTCCGCTGAGATCGGGAACTAGACAGGGATGCCCACTCTCCCCACTGTTATTTAACATAGTACTGGAGGTACTAGCCACGGCAATCAGACAAAATAAAGAAATACAAGGAATCCAGATTGGTAAAGAAGAAGTTAAACTGTCACTATTTGCAGATGACATGATACTGTACATAAAAAACCCTACAGACTCCACCCCAGAACTACTAGAACTGATATCGGAATACAGCAAAGTTGCAGGATACAAAATCAACACACAGAAATCTGTGGCTTTCCTATATACCAACAATGAACCAACAGAAAGAGAAATCAGGAAAACAACTCCATTCACAATTGCATCAAAAAATAAAATACCTAGGAATAAACCTAACCAAAGAAGTGAAAGACTTATATTCTGAAAACTACAAGTCACTCTTAAAAGAAATTAAAGGGGACACTAACAGATGGAAACGCATCCCATGCTCATGGCTAGGAAGAATTAATATCGTCAAAATGGCCATCCTGCCCAAAGCAATATACAGATTTGATGTGATCCCTATGAAACTACCAGCAACATTCTTCAATGAACTGGAACAAATAATTCAAAAATTCATATGGAACCACCAAAGACCCCGAATAGCCAATGCAATCCTGAGAAAGAAGAATAAAGTAGGGGGGATCTCACTCCCCAACTTCAAGCTCTATTATAAAGCCATAGTAATCAAGACAATTTGGTACTGTCACAAGAACAGAGCCACAGACCAATGGAACAGACTAGACAATCCAGACATTAACCCAGACATATATGGTCATTTAATATTTGATAAAGGAGCCATGGACATACAATGGCGAAATGACAGTCTCTTCAACAGATGGTGTTGGCAAAACTGGACAGCTACATGTAGGAGAATGAAACTGGGCCATTGTCTAACCCCATATACAAAAGTAAACTCAAAATGGATCAAAGACCTGAATGTAAGTCACGAAACCATTAAACTCTTGGAAGAAAACATAGGCACAAACCTCTTAGACATAAACATGTGTGACCTCTTCTTGAACATATCTCCCCGGGCAAGGAAAACAACAGCAAAAATGAACAATTGGGACTATATTAAGCTGAAAAGCTTCTGTACAGCAAAAGACACCATCAATAGAACAAAAAGGAACCCTACAGTATGGGAGAATGTCTTTGAAAATGACACATCCGATAAAGGCATGGAGTCCAGAATATATAAAGAGCTCACACGCATCAACAAACAAAAAACAAATAACCCAATTAAAAAATGGGCAAAGGAACTGAACAGACGGTTCTCCAAAAAAGAAATACAGATGGCCAACAGACACATGAAAAGATGCTCCACATCGCTAATTATCAGAGAAATGCAAATTAAAACTACAATGAGGTATCACCTCACACCAGTAAGGATGGCTGCATTCAAAAGACAAACAACAACAAATGTTGGCGAGGCTGTGGAGAAAGGGGAACCCTCCTAAACTGCTGGTGGGAATGTAAACTTGTTCAACCATTGTGGAAAGCAGTATGGAGGTACATCAAAATGCTCAAAACAGACATACCATTTGACCCAGGAATTGCACTCCTAGGAATTTACCCTAAGAACGCAGGAATCAAGTATGAGAAAGACCAATGTACCCCTATGTTTATCGCAGCACTATTTACAATAGCCAAGAATTGGAAGCAACCTAAATGTCCATCGATAGATGAATGGATAAAGAAGATGTGGTACATATACACAATGGAATACTACTCAGCCATAAGAAAAGGGCAAATCCAACCATTTGCAGCAACATGGATGGAGCTGGAGGGTATTATGCTCAGTGAAACAAGCCAAGCAGAGAAAGAGAAATACCAAATGATTTCACTTATCTGTGGAATATAAGAACAAAGGAAAAACTGAAGGAACAAAACAGCAACAGAATCACAGAACTCAAGAATGGACTAACAGGTACCAAAGGGAAAGGGACTGGGGAGGATGGGTGGGTAGGGAGGGATAAGGGGGGGCAGAAAAAGAGGGGTATTAAGATTAGCATCCATAGCGGGGTGGGAGAAAGGGGAGGGCTGTACAACACAGAGAAGACAAGTAGTGATTCTACAACAGCTTGCTACGCTGATGGACAGTGACTGTAAAGGAGTATATAGGGGGGACCTGGTATAGGGGAGAGCCTAGTAAACAAAGTATTCGTCATGTAAGTGTAGATTAATGATTTAAAAAAAAAAAAAAGCAGTTCCTATGTGGTGACCTCTAATGAGTTCTACACAATGATATAAAGGGCATATAAAAGTGTAGGCAAAGGGTCTGTTTGTGTTTATACAGTGGATCAAAGCCTAATTTGCCTACCCCGAAAATGAACTAAGATACGATATGAAAAAGAACTTCCAACATCAGCACTCTCGGGAAGACTCATGACAGAAGATGATCAGCAAAAAAAAACCAAAAAACTCCATCAAAGATCCACGCACTGTCACAGGTGTAGATGCACTCATCCCACAAGTTCCTGGACTTGCCATGGGAATGAGGAAGGAGATATCTAAGCTGGCCTGTGCATACACTAAAACAAAAATTGGACTGGATCTATACTGTTGGAACTCAAACAAAAATTAGGAGAAGTGCAAATTGTAGCACTCCAAAATCTTACAACCACAGACTATTTATCGTTAAAAGAACAAATGGGATATGAACAGTCCCTAGTAATGGGTTGTTCTAGTTTATCTGAATTCTCTCTGACTGTTTAAGTTCAGTCGGACAATATCCACTATATCATAGATAAGTTTTCACAAATGCCTAAGGTGCCTAACTGGTTTCCTTGGTTTCACTGGAGATGGCTGGTAATTACAGGTATGCTGTGGTTAGGTAACTATATTCCTATTATGTTAATGTGTGGGCACAATTTAATTAGTAGTTTAAAACCTATCCATGCTTAAGTTACTCTACAAGAAGATATGTCAAAGAAATAATCAATCTTCCCAGATTTTCTTCTGCCTGCTACTTCTATAGCTTTTCTTCTTCCTACCTAATCACAACCTTTAAATAGAACTCGTGCCACATGTCGAATTTACCGAGTATCATAATTCTTCCAAGTGGTAAAGACACCTCAAGACAAATGCTGGGCATAGAAGCCACAGGGCATAAATATGCAAAGAAGTAAAAAGCTAACCTTTTCAAACAATAAGGCTTCTCTCTCACTTACCAACGTTACATTTCCCTGTATGGCCCCGGAAGATGACTGGTTAGCCAGAGACGGGTAAGATTCCTCAAGGGAGGAACAACCTAAGACAGGCACAGTCGCAGGGGGCCATCTGGTGAGAAAATGGGGAGCAGCAGAGGTGAGGTTTAGAACCTCCCCCCTCATGTTCTGAGAGAAATCTTCTGCATATGTGGATGTTTACTGCCCTTGTCCAGCTTGGATTAACACATAGTCTACAGGCACACACCTGATCATCTACATTTGCTCTCTTACAACACTAAACTCTGTTTTCTACCTTTATCTCGTATCTACCTACCACTTCAGCATTTTACTAAAAATAATAATAATAGAGAAATGTGGTATCCACATATAAATCAAGTTTAAAAATCAAATGAATAGTCATATTTGAACTGACTGTGTATAGTTCATAATGCATGAACAAAACCGAAAGCTTCTGTGATGACTGCCCTTGTACTGTTCACTATGTAACTTATTCACTATGTAAGAATTTGTACTCCATGTAAGAATTTGTTCGTTATGCATCAGAAGATTGGAGACTGACGAAAATTAGGCTTGGGGTGGATTAATGATTGTGCATTGAGTATTGACCCCCCTATACAGAAATTTAATGTGGTTAACAACTATTTGATCAATAAATATGAGAGATACCCTCACAATATATATATATAAACACACTTCCAATTGTAAAATAAATAAGTAACCGGGATGTAATGTATAGCATAAGGAATATAGTCAAAATATTGTAACAACTTGGTATGGTGATACCTGGTACCTAGAATTATCATGTATATAAATGTTGAATCACTGTGTTGTACACCTGAAACTAATGTAATGCAATTCTGTTGTCAACTACCCTTCAATAAAAAAAAATAAAAAAATAAAAAAAAAAAAGCTGTGTTGAAAATGAGTCTCTATTAAATCTAACCAGAATCTCCTTTGCACCACAGGCATTAGCTTCCATCACTCAACAATTCAAAAGTGTCTGAAGATAGAAGATTAAAAATAAAACCAGGTTGTCTAATATATTCAATTGTCCTTCCTTCTTGCTCTATCTGCCCTCAGGAAACCATGAGCTACAGCACGTCCTCGTGACTATGAGGACCTCATCATCATCATCCTGGAAGGGAGATGCTAAGAGAATGAGGGACCTTCAGCTCTGGCTAAATTCTCACTTCTCAGGAGAATGTGGGGTTTTCTCCCCTGTCTGTGACAAGGACTACCACATCAAGGCCCCTCGACAAAAACTTAGGTGCTCACTATTAGTTATGTATTGGCAAGGAGAACTTTGCAGGGCTGGAAGTTGACACTATTAACTACAGGCATAAGCACTGCCAAAACACAGAGTCTAACATGTCTATTTCTTCCTTTTTTTATTATTAAGGTATCATTGATATACACTCTTAATGAAGGTTTCACATGAAAAACATTGTGGTTACTATATTCACATCTATTTCTTCTTCATTTTCTGAACCACAGTTTTAACAAAGCCAAACTGCACCTGGATTCACACATTTCTATTAAACAAAGCAGAAGAGTTATTACTAAGGACAGTAACCTAAGTCACACTTTGAAGATTTAATGGAAGGAACTTGGCACTTCCATGCCTTCTGAAGAGGGCAGGATCAGTACCATCCCTCACAGAGACTCCTCTCCCTTTAGGATGTTTCTTTCCTTCACAGCTCATGAAATCCCCCTCCCCTGAGCTCAGGAGTTCTGTCCAGTCCAGTGAGGTGCCCCTGCAGGTGCACTAGGGAGGAAGAAGGAGGTAGACAGACTAATGACCCAGAGCCCAGAGGACTCTGAACGCTAAGCTCTGGGACTCTGGGACATGATGAGGCTGAGGGACGTCCTTACTCACTATAAAGGTTTCCTCCATGTGACAGGATGGATGTGGGGTATGGAGGCTTGATGGGGCTCCTGAGGAAAGGGATGCAGGGGAGATGAGATACTAGAGAGGAAAAGAAGGGCACAAGGAGAAGGTAAAGAAGGAGAGAACGGGACAGTAGCCTCCCCTTGGCTGAGAAGTGACCCAAAGCACCGCTCTCCATTCTCTTCACAAAGAAGGCACCAGAGCCCACAGACTGGAGCAGAAGTCAGCAGGTGAGCCGATGACACACCAGCAAGTACTATGCAGCATCATCTCACTCACTCACACACACACACACGGTCACACACACACAGTCACACACTACACACCTCACACCCAGATCCCACAAACATGTAGCAGTGTACCCACATCTGAGAGCACCAAAGAATGAGTGTTGTTCTGGCAGAAAACTAGTGACGGGGAAGCAGAGCCAGCACCTAGGCTGCTGTGGTGCGTGAGGCTGAAGGGGGACACTGCAGGTCACGGTCATAGGTCTGAGGTTGGAGATGGAGGTGTGGCAAGGTCATAACCAAATCAAATGATGAGGGTTTTAAGCTTTTGCTCTGCACAATTACCTTAGTTTTTCTCCTACATAGGCCTGGGAAATTCAGAGGTCATCAATTCCTACTTCGGCTCCTGTGTACCCTCTCCATGGGTACATGTATCCAAGGCTCCTTAATGGCACCCAACACACCTGCTAGATCAGCCTTACCCAGTGCTCCCTCCTGCCTTCTGCTTCATGGCCCCGTCATGTCAGAGCCTGACAGAAGGTCCCCTCCCATCAACAGTGTGAGAAATCTGTAAGGAGAGGAGAACACGGTCTATGTTCCATCTGAGCTGCGCTGGATTATGTGGGCATCCACAGAGGCCTAGAAATGAGTCACAGTGTGAGGCCCGGTGCCTCCCATTCACCTTGGAATGTTCTGTGTCATCCCTCCCTCCTACCTCCTCCACCTCACCTTACAGCCACCATGAGTTCTTCCTCATAATGGATGCTTTACAATCTAGGAAGTTATTTGTGTTACAGGGGATTTTTAGAAGTTTACAGTTAAAAGGAAAACAAATTTTAGGGGAGTACTAATAATGTAAATAACTACCATTTACTGAATATACCCTATGGGCCAACACTGTATATGCATTGGTCTTATTTCTCCTTAAAATAAGTCACAGTGGATAGAATTCATTAACCCAATTTCACAGAACTAACTGCCTTGAAAAGTAAAGGTGTTGTCACTGGTTCTTCAGCTAAAAGATGGCATGGCCAAACGTATTGAGTGATTTCAAAGTTGATATAAATCATCTGTAATATTGTGTAATTAGCATCCCATTAATGGGGAAAAGAGCCAATAGAGTAAAAGAAAATTTATAACTGCAATAAACAGAGTGTGGGTGGGCACTAAAGAGGAAAGATCTTTAATTAACATACCTGAGCTTCAAAATGGATTCTGGGTCTGGGATCCTTGTCAGTGTGCACATCTAGGAAAAGATGGAATTTTTGCCTTCCTCCATGAATAATCCTTGAGCATATCGGCCCCACACTGTCTGCCTCTGCATGTGGCCCACAGCTGCTGCAGAAACAGGCAATCATTATGAACAAAACTGGGAGATGGTGGATTCCCCTTGATTTTGCCATCTACTGTCAGAGAAGAGTCCCTTCTCACACTCACCTGGAAACTTGTCCCCCAGCTGGTGAAAACCAGCCCCCTGGAGATGCGGCCAGCTCTGAACTGTGACTCTCATGCTGTATCATCCTAGCTATTCCCAGAGACCCTCCCAAATGAAGTTCCATAACCGCTGTCGTCTTTACTCTGAGCTTGACATCTGCCCCCCGACATTGCCAACACTGTGTTCTTCCTGCACATAGTAGTTTTCACTCCAGCTGCTGTGGGGGAAGAGAAACACCTTTTCTCCTATGAAACAGGGGATTACTTATTCCCTTGTTGGATATTACTTCTGGGCAATAACTACCTGGCAGTTATAAGTAAATAAATTCTTAATAAAACTTTTTATTTTTCTCTGTCTCACACAGAAAGTCATGTATATAATTCCACATACAAATATACAACATAAACAACATCAGGGATTTCTCAGAATCAACAGAAGTCTAGAGGTATGGGACTGGAAACAAGCCATTCCATAAGGTTACGAAGCACTAACTATAGTGATGGTCTCACAGTAGAAAGACCATGTGACAAGTTGAAAGACAGACATTATGACTAACATCCCAAATGTCATGCTACTGTCTCAGGTCCATGAGGCAAATCTTAACATTTTTATTATATTGAAACACAGACAATGGTATGAGTCAGCTGTTCTCATTTGGACTTTAGATTATTTAATAGTTTGAGAACCACTGGATACACTAATTGCCCTGAAGAAAACAAGGGGCTACTTGAAAATGTAATGGAAGGCCATAAAATGTACATACATGTTATTTTCTGAAATACCAGCAGTTCATTCAAAGATCTCACTATTAAAAAAATAATGCCAAAGACAACACTGTCTATGATGAATTTCAGAAAAATGATGTGTTTTAGAAAATTGCTCAGTTGCCCTCTGAAAGAAGAGAACCCCTAATGACTGTAAAGTACCTACTCCTTCCATTACCCCCAGTGCATTCACAAGAGGTCTTTCCATCTTTCCAGGATCTTGATAAGAAAAGATTTTGAATTGAGTGGCATCCCACCTCCTTAATGAAATTCAGCAAGCCTTGTTAGGAGAATGTCTCCTATCAATGACACCCAGTTCCATCCCCTCTTCTTTCACCTGCTAGGGATACCGGGATTGGAAGCTGCACATTTCTGGATTGCTTTCCCATTCTGTGCTGTGTACCTGATTGCCCTCGTGGGGAACATCACCATTCTCTTTGTCATCAAGACGGAACACAGTCTCCACCAGCCCATGTTCTACTTCCTCGCCATGTTGGCTGTGATTGATCTGGGTCTGTCCACGTCCACCATCCCCAAAATGCTGGGTATCTTCTGGTTCAGCCTCCATGAGATCAGCTTTGAGGGCTGCCTTACTCAGATGTTCTTTGTTCACGTGTTTGCAGGCATGGAGTCTGTTTTACTGGTGGCCATGGCATATGACCGCTTTGTTGCCATCTGCAACCCTCTCCAGTACACCATGATCCTCACCAATAAAACCATTGGCCTCCTAGCCTCTCTTGTTGTGGGAAGACACTTGATTATTTCAACTCCATTTGTGTTTCTCATTCTGAGGCTGCCCTTCTGTGGGCATGACATCATCCCTCACACATACTGTGAGCACATGGGTCTTGCCAGGTTGGCCTGTGCACCCATCAAGGTCAATGTTATCTACGGGCTCGTGGCGATTTCTAACGCCTTTGTGGATGTGATCCTCATTGCCTCCTCCTACGTGCTCATCCTTCAAGCTGTTTTCCGCCTACCCTCTCAGGATGCCCGACTAAAGGCTCTCAATACCTGTGGCTCTCATGTCTGTGTCATGCTCTGCTTTTACACACCAGCATTTTTCTCTTTTATGACACACCGCTTTGGACACAACATTCCCCGCTATATCCACATTCTTTTGGCTAATCTATACGTGGTTGTCCCACCAGCCCTTAATCCAGTCATCTACGGGGTCAGGACCAAGCAGATCAGAGAGCGCGTGGTAAAGGTATTTGCACAGAAACAATAGTTCTGTGTGAAGACTCAGGAAATAGAGCCACCTATTACCCACATTTTAATATGCTGAGGTCTCTTTCGAATTTCTACTATATTAGATAGTAGTAGCCAGGGTTTTCAGTTTTATCAGAAGTGGTTTTGGTTTGACAGATAAAGTAAAGTGGCCTTTGCTGCCCTCTCTGCTCATCACCCCCAAGTAATTGGACAATGGGCAAGGACTAATGGAAAACGGGAAAATGTCCTGGTGGCAGCTAAGATTTTGGAGTAGAACAACTGATGGAAAAGAATTAGAACTCTCCCCATTTCTCCATATTTCTACTCTTTAAGAAAGTTAAGACTCTGAAGGAACACTGACCTAATAATATCATTTTTTAGATGCAGAGATAACATGAAGCCCGAGCTACTGGCAATTATACGCATTATAGCATCTCTTCTATAGATTTATATTTTTATATTAAACCTCAAATTTTGTGCCCTCTGGAATCATGACTCATATTTATTGTAATGCTCCCTCAGTCTTGTTACTGTCAGTCTTGCTCTCGTTCTCTTTCTGACCTGATCCTGCAATATTTATTTCACTCCCTCCCCGACTTTACCTCTCTCTCCACCATGAACACTGTATCTCCATCTACTATTATAAATCTCTTCCTCACTCTTTACCCAATAAACGATGTATTTGGCAATTGAGGAATATGAGAGTGTACAGCATGGGTATTAAGGACACATAGTATTACTTTCTCACTGAAGCAAAGTGATATTACATGTGAATAAATGTTTGTGCTCTGTGTCTAGTTCCAACTAAATTCTATCTACAGTTTCTCTTGTTACACCATTTACTTTCAGATACATACAGTTTCAGAAACTTTGTAAATGGAAATCAGAATCTATGCTTTCAACACAAAGCGACACTTAACATCAAGCTCTGTATGATGTCAGTACAATTTATTATGCCTATAGATATCCAATAGAAAGTCCCGTTTCCAAACTCCAAATGCAGAGGGAGAATTTGGTTTGATTTAAACTAGAACAGAGAAGCCCTGAACTGAAATTTGTGTCTGAGCAAGGCACCTTTGCTTACAAATCACACGTCTCCACTGTATTCTTTTTAGACCCACACACCAGGTTCACTAAAAACAGGCAAAGTGCACAGAAGCACACCAGCAGGGGGCATCATGAAATGGCGTGGATCTAGAGGAGAAGACAAGGGGAGAAATGATACCTGTTGCCATTTTGTATATCTGTGCAATTTTTGTGAATTTGGGCAGATCTAGGTCTGAATTTTCATACTACCAGAGCAAAATTCTTACTTTTACCACCTTGAGGAATTTATTTAGCCCTGTTTACATGGGTTATAATTTATTTATTTTTTTTAGCCCTTGCCTCATGGCACTGAAAACTTGATAAGAATGTGGAATTTTAAATATTGAAAGACATAAAAATTCACTTGACCTATTCATTTTATTTTGTTCCAAAGCAGTAAGTTCTGTACATAAAATACCGGTCCTGACCATCATCTGATGTAGCAAGAAATGGAAGACCACTCAGAAAATCCTTTTGAACACAAAGTCCTAATCTTGTAAACATTGGGTAGGAAATATTTTACATATATATGTGAGACTCCATTGTTGGTCTCGGTGGATATATCTAGGACAGTAGGAGATGGAGCCAGGAGCCTAGGATGGGTGTCAATAATGAGAGAGGACTCTGAGAGAGGGGTGGACAAAAGATAGTAAAAAGGAGTGACTGAAATTGATGCAGTTCATCCTACGGTCCATCGGTGCTGAGTGGTGAGGCATGACCATCCCCCAGGCCATCCCCATCTGTGCCACATAGAGACATACTCCACGCACACAAGGTATTTTCTTTTTTTACTTTTTTTTTTTTTGTAGATAATTATTTTTTATTGAAGGGTAGTTGACACAGTTTTACATTAGTTTCAGGTGTACAACACAGTGATTCAACATTTATATACATGATAATTCTAGGTACCAGGTATCACCATACCAAGTTGTTACAATATTTTGACTATATATTCCTTATGCTATACATTACATCCCGGTTACTTATTCATTTTACAATTGGAAGTGTGTACTTTTTTTTTTTTGAGGGCATCTCTCATATTTATTGATCAAATGGTTGTTAACAACAATAAAATTCTGTATAGGGGAGTCAATGTTCAATGCACAATCATTAATCCACCCAAAGCCTAATTTTCATCAGTCTCCAATCTTCTGAAGCATAACAAATAAGTTCTTACATGGAGAACAAATTTTTTTTTTTTTAATTGAAGGGTAGTTGACAACAGTATTGCATTACATTAGTTTCAGGTGTACAACACAGTGATTCAACATTTATATACATGATAATTCTAGGTACCAGGTATCACCATACCAAGTTGTTACAATATTTTGACTATATTCCTTATGCTATACATTACATCCCGGTTACTTATTTATTTTACAATTGGAAGTGTGTTTAAATATATATATATATATATATATATATATATATATATATATATATATTTTTTTTTTTGTGAGGGCATCTCTCATATTTATTGATCAAATAGTTGTTAACCACAATAAATTTCTGTATAGGGGGGTCAATACTCAATGCACAATCATTAATCCACCCCAAGCCTAATTTTCGTCAGTCTCCAATCTTCTGATGCATAATGAACAAATTCTTACATGGAGTACAAATTCTTACATAGTGAATAAGTTACATGGTGAACAGTGCAAGGGCAGTCATCACAGAAGCTTTCGGTTTTGTTCATGCATTATGAACTATACACAGTCAGTTCAAATATGACTATTCATTTGATTTTTAAACTTGATTTATATGTGGATACCACATTTCTCTATTATTATTATTTTTAATAAAATGCTGAAGTGGTAGGTAGATATGAGATAAAGGTAGAAAACAGAGTTTAGTGTTGTAAGAGAGCAAATATAGATGATCAGGTGTGTGCCTGTAGACTATGTGTTAATCCGAGCTAGACGAGAGCAATAAATATCCATGCATGCAGAAGATTTCTCTCAGAACATGAGGGGGGGGGTTCTAAGCCTCACCTCTGCTGCTCCCCATTTTCTCACCAGATGGCCCCCTGCGACTGTGCCTGTCTTAGGTTGTTCCTCCCTTGAGGAATCTTACCCGTCTCTGGCTAACCAGTCATCTTCCGGGGCCATACAGGGAAATGTAACGTTGGTAAGTGAGAGAGAAGCCTTATTGTTTGAAAAGGTTAGCTTTTTACTTCTTTGCATATTTATGCCCTGTGGCTTCTATGCCCAGCATTTGTCTTGAGGTGTCTTTACCACTTGGAAGAATTATGATACTCAGTAAATTCGACATGTGGCACGAGTTCTATTTAAAGGTTGTGATTAGGTAGGAAGAAGAAAAGCTATAGAAGTAGCAGGCAGAAGAAAATCTGGGAAGATTAATTATTTCTTTGACATATCTTCTTGTAGAGTAACTTCAGCATGGATAGGTTTTAAACTACTAATTAAATTGTGCACACACATTAACATAATAGGAATATAGTTACCTAACCAAAGCATACCTGTAATTACCAGCCATCTCCAGTGAAACCAAGAAAACCAGTTAGGCACCCTAGGCATTTGTGAAAAACCATCTATGATATGGTGGATATTGTCCGACTGAACTTAAACAGTCAGAGAGAATTCAGATAAACTAGAACAACCCATTCCCGGGGACTGTTCATATCCCGTATGTTCTTTTAACGATAAATAGTCTGTGGTTGTAAGATTTTGGAGTGCCACAATTTGCACTTCTCCCAATTCTTGGTTGAGTTCCAACAGTATAGATCCAGTCCAATTTTTGTTTTACTGTATGCACAGGCCAGCTTAGATATCTCCTTCTTCATTCCCATGGCAAGTCCACGAACTTGTGGGATGAGTGCATCTACACCTGTGACAGTGCGTGGATCTTTGATGGAGTTTTTTGGTTTTTTTGCTGATCATCTTCTGTCATGAGTCTTCCCGAGAGTGCTGATGTTGGAAGTTCTTTTTCATATCGTATCTTAGTTCATTTTCGGGGTAGGCAAATTAGGCTTTGATCCACTGTATAAACACAAACAGACCCTTTGCCTACACTTTTATATGCCCTTTATATCATTGTGTAGAACTCATTAGAGGTCACCACATAGGAACTGCTTTTTTTTTTTTTTAAATCATTAATCTACACTTACATGACGAATACTTTGTTTACTAGGCTCTCCCCTATACCAGGTCCCCCCTATATACTCCTTTACAGTCACTGTCCATCAGCGTAGCAAGCTGTTGTAGAATCACTACTTGTCTTCTCTGTGTTGTACAGCCCTCCCCTTTCTCCCACCCCGCTATGGATGCTAATCTTAATACCCCTCTTTTTCTGCCCCCCCTTATCCCTCCCTACCCACCCATCCTCCCCAGTCCCTTTCCCTTTGGTACCTGTTAGTCCATTCTTGAGTTCTGTGATTCTGTTGCTGTTTTGTTCCTTCAGTTTTTCCTTTGTTCTTATATTCCACAGATAAGTGAAATCATTTGGTATTTCTCTTTCTCTGCTTGGCTTGTTTCACTGAGCATAATACCCTCCAGCTCCATCCATGTTGCTGCAAATGGTTGGATTTGCCCTTTTCTTATGGCTGAGTAGTATTCCATTGTGTATATGTACCACATCTTCTTTATCCATTCATCTATCGATGGACATTTAGGTTGCTTCCAATTCTTGGCTATTGTAAATAGTGCTGCGATAAACATAGGGGTACATTGGTCTTTCTCATACTTGATTCCTGCGTTCTTAGGGTAAATTCCTAGGAGTGCAATTCCTGGGTCAAATGGTATGTCTGTTTTGAGCATTTTGATGTACCTCCATACTGCTTTCCACAATGGTTGAACAAGTTTTCATTCCCACCAGCAGTGTAGGAGGGTTCCCCTTTCTCCACAGCCTCGCCAACATTTGTTGTTTTTTGTCTTTTGGATGGCAGCCATCCTTACTGGTGTGAGGTGATACCTCATTGTAGTTTTAATTTGCGTTTCTCTGATAATTAGTGATGTGGAGCATCTTTTCATGTGTCTGTTGGCCATCTGTATTTCTTTTTTGGAGAACCGTCTGTTCAGTTCCTTTGCCCATTTTTAATTGGGTTATTTGTTTTTTGTTTGTTGATGCGTGTGAGCTCTTTATATATTCTGGACTCCATGCCTTTATCGGATGTGTCATTTTCAAAGATATTCTCCCATACTGTAGGGTTCCTTTTTGTTCTATTGATGGTGTCTTTTGCTGTACAGAAGTTTTTCAGCTTAATATAGTCCCAATTGTTTATTTTTGGTGTTGTTTTCCTTCCCCGGGGAGATATGTTCAATAAGAGGTCACTCATGTTTATGTCTAAGAGGTTTGTGCCTATGTTTTCTTCCAAGAATTTAATGGTTTCGTGCCTTACATTCAGGTCTTTGATCCATTTTGAGTTTACTTTTGTATATGGGGTTAGACAATGGTCCAGTTTCATTCTCCTACATGTAGCTGTCCAGTTTTGCCAGCACCATCTGTTGAAGAGACTGTCATTTTGCCATTGTATGTCCATGGCTCCTTTATCAAATATTAATTGACCATATATGTCTGGGTTAATGTCTGGATTGTCTAGTCTGTTCCATTGGTCTGTGGCTCTGTTCTTGTGCCAGTACCAAATTGTCTTGATTACTATGGCTTTATAATAGAGCTTGAAGTTGGGGAGTGAGATCCCCCTACTTTATTCTTCTTTCTCACGATTTCTTTGGCTATTCGGGGTCTTTGGTGTTTCCATATGAATTTTTGAATTATTTGTTCCAGTTCATTGAAGAATGTTGCTGGTAGTTTCATAGGGATTGCATCAAATCTGTATATTGCTTTGGGCAGGATGGCCATTTTGACGATATTAATTCTTCCTAGCCAAGAGCATGGAATGCGTTTCCATCTGTTAGTGTCCCCTTTAATTTCTTTTAAGAGTGACTTGTAGTTTTCAGAATATAAGTCTTTCACTTCTTTGGTTAGGTTTATTCCTAGGTATTTTATTTTTTTGATGCAATTGTGAATGGAGTTGTTTTCCGGATTTCTCTTTCTGTTGGTTCATTGTTGGTATATAGGAAAGCCACAGATTTCTGTGTGTTGATTTTGTATCCTGCAACTTTGCTGTATTCCGATATCAGTTCTAGTAGTTCTGGGGTGGAGACTTTAGGGTTTTTTATGTATGGTATCATGTCATCTGCAAATAGTGACAGTTTGAATTCTTCTTTGCCAATCTGGATTAATTGTATTTTTTTGTTTTGTCTGATTGCCGTGGCTAGTACCTCCATTACTATGTTAAATAACAGTGGGGAGAGTGGGCATCCCAGTCTAGTTCCTGATCTCAGCCGAAATGCTTTCAGCTTCTCGCTATTCAATATAATGTTGGCTGTGGGTTTTTCATAGATGGCCTTTATTATGTTGAGGTACTTGCCCTCTATTCCCATTTTGCTGAGAGTTTTTATCATGAATGGATGTTGAAGTTTGTCAAATGCTTTTTCAGCATCTATGGAGATGATCATGTGGTTTTTGTCTTTCTTTTTGTTGATGTGGTGGATGATATTGATGGACTTTCGAATGTTGTGCCATCCTTGCATCCCTGGGATGAATCCCACTTGGTCATGGTGTACGATGGTTTGATGTATTTTTGAATTCGGTTTGCTAAAATTTTGTTGAGTGTTTTTGCGTCTACGTTCATCAGGGATATTGGTCTGTAGTTTTCTTTTTTGGTGGTGTCTTTGCCTGGTTTTGGTATTAGAGTGATGTTAGCTTCATAGAATGAGTTTGGGAGTATCCCCTCCTCTTCTATTTCTTGGAAAACTTTAAGGAGAATGGGTATTATGTCTTCCCTGTATGTCTGATAAAATTCCGAGGTAAATCCATCTGGCCCGGGGGTTTTGTTCCTTGGTAGTTTTTTGATTACCGCTTCAATTTCGTTGCTGGTAATTGGTCTGTTTAGATTTTCTGTTTCTTTTTGGGTCAGTCTTGAAAGGTTGTATTTTTCTAGGAAGTTGTACATTTCTCCTAGGTTTCCCAGCTTGTTAGCATATAGGTTTTCATAGTAGTCTCTAATAATTCTTTGTATTTCTGCGGGGTCCGTCGTGATTTTTCTTTTCTCATTTCTGATACTGTTGATTTGTGTTGACTCTCTTTTCCTCTTAATAAGTCTGGCTAGAGGCTTATCTATTTTGTTTATTTTCTCGAAGAACCAGCTCTTGGTTTCATTGATTTTTGCTATTGTTTTATTCTTCTCAATTTTATTTATTTCTTCTCTGATCTTTATTATGTCCCTCCTTCTGCTGACCTTAGGCCTCATTTGTTCTTCTTTTTCCAATTTCGATAGTTGTGACATTAGACCATTCATTTGGGATTGCTCTTCCTTTTTTAAATATGCTTGGATTGCTATATACTTTCCTCTTAAGACTGCTTTTGCTGTGTCCCACAGAAGTTGGGGCTTAGTGTTGTTGTTGTCATTTGTTTCCATATATTGCTGGATCTCCATTTTGATTTGGTCATTGATCCATTGATTATTTAGGAGTGTGTTGTTTAGCCTCCATGTGTTTGTGAGCCTTTTTGCTTTCTTTGAACAGTTTATTTCTAGTTTAATGCCTTTGTGGTCTGAAAAGTTGGTTGGTAGGGTTTCAATCTTTTGGAATTTACTGAGGCTCTTTTTGTGTCCTAGTATGTGGTCTATTCTGGAGAATGTTCCATGTGCACTTGAGAAGAATGTGTATCCTGTTGCTTTTGGATGTAGAGTTCTGTAGATGTCTATTAGGTCCATCTGTTCTAGTGTGTTGTTCAGTGCCTCTGTGTCCTTACTTATTTTCTATCTTGTGGATCTGTCCTTTGGAGTGAGTGGTGTGTTGACGTCTCCTAGAATGAATGCATTGCATTCTATTTCCTCCTTTAGTTTTATTAATATTTGTTTCAGGTATGTTGGTGCTCCTGTATTGAGTGCATATATATTTATAATGGTTATATCCTCTTGATGGACTGAGCCCTTTATCATTATGTAATGTCCTTCTTTGTCTTTTGTTACTTTCTTTATTTTGAAGTCTGTTTTGTCTGTTACCAGAATTGCAACACCTGCTTTCTTCTCTCTGTTGTTTGCTTGAAATATCTTTTTCCATCCCTTGACTTTAAGTCTGTGCGCATCTTTGGGTTTGAGGTGAGTCTCTTGTAAGCAGCATATGGATGGATCTTGCTTTTTTATCCTTTCTATTACTCTGTGTCTTTTGTTTGATGCATTCATTCCATTTACATTTAGGGTGATTATTGAAATTTATGAATTTATTGCCATTGCAGGCTTTAAGTTTGTGGTTACCAAAGGTTTAGGGTTAGCTTCTTTACTATCTTACTGTCTAACTTAACTCGCTTGTTGAGCTATTATAAACACAGTCTGATGATTCTTTATTTCTCTCCCTTCTTATTCCTCCTCCTCCCTTCTTCATATGTTGGGTGTTTTGTTGTGTGCTCTTTTTAGGAGTGCTCCCATCTAGAGCAGTCCCTGTAAGCTGCCCTGTAGAGGTGGTTTGTGGGAGGCAAATTCCCTCACCTTTTGCTTCTCTGGGAATTGTTTAATCTCTCCTTCATATTTAAATGATATTCGTGCCGGATACAGTAGTCTTGGTTCGAGGCCCTTCTGTTTCATTGCATTAAGTATATCATGCCATTCTCTTCTGGACTGCAGGTTTCTGTTGAGAAGTCTGATGATAGCCTGATGGGTTTTCCTTTGTAGGTGACCTTTTTTTTCTCTCTGGCTGCCTGTAATACTTTGTCCTTGTCTTTGATCTTTGCCATTTTAATTATTATGTGTCTTGGTGTTGCCCTCCTTGGATCCCTTGTCATGGGAGTTCTGTGTACCTCTGTGGTCTGAGAGGCCATTTCTTCACCTAGTTTGGGGAAATTTTCAGCAATTATTTCTTCAAAGACATGTTCTATCCCCTTTTCTCTCTCTACTTCTTCTGGGATACCTATGATTCTTATATTGTTCCTTTTCATTTGGTCACTCAGCTCTCTTAAAATTCTTTCATTCCTGGAGATCCTTTTATCTCTCTCTGCATCAGCTTCTCTGCGTTCCTGTTCTCTGTTTTCTAGTCCATTAATGGTCTCTTGCATCTCGTCCATTCTGTTTTGAAGTCCTTCCAGAGCTTGTTTTATTTCTGAATTCTCCTTCCTTAGTTCTTGCATATTTCTCTGCAAGTCCATCAGCATGGTTATGACTTTTGTTTTGAATTCTTTTTCAGGTAGACTGGCTAAATCTATCTCCCCAGATTCCTTCTCAGGGGAAGATGTAGCTGATGCCGAAGCTGTCTGGGTTAGTATTGTCTGGATCATATTTTTTTGCCTTTTCATGTTGACAGGTACTATTGACTGTCAGCTGGGAGGGCCAAAATTTTCACTTGCTACTGGCCTTTCTTTACTGGGACAACTGCGACCCCTAGTGGCTTGTGTTGGGTAATTGCGTGTAGAGTGGGTCTTTGTGTCTTGCCTGGCCGGAAGGGAGAAATTTCCCTTTCTGTGGGCGGAATTTGTCTCAGGCTGCTTCTCTGCTTTTGCAGAGCCCGGTGGGGTAATGGATGGGGGGGCTGCTTGACTGTTTGCCTCCATGAGGGGTCTGAGAGCTGTTTCCCAGGGAGTTAGTGCACCCTGTTTTCCCTGTAATTTCCAGCTGCTGTACTGTGACCTGTGTTGTTTCCGTCAAGCTGTTAAGTACCTGTCCCTTTAAGACTTTCAAAAAGCCCCCGCTTTTCTTTGTCACGCGGGCATCAGCTTCGGCACCTGCTCAGAGGTCTTTATCCCTGTTCCCCCAGTATCCCGGGCCCCCTGGGCACGTACTGTGTCTGCGCTCTGGCCCGGATGGCTGGGGCTGTGTGTTCAGCAGTCCTGGGCTCCGTCTCCCTCCCGCTCTGCTTATTGTACTCCCGCCGGGAGCTGGGGGAGGGGCGCTCGTGTCCCACCGGGCCAGGGCTTGTATCTTACCCCTTTCACCAGGCGCTGGGTTCTCGCTGTTGTAGCTGTAGTCTGGCCACTGTCCTGCGTCTTCTGGTCTCTCTTTTAGGGCTAGTTGTGTTTGTTGTATTTTCAAAAGTATATATGTTTTTGGGAGGAGATTCCCACTGTCCTACACACGCCGCCATGTTGGCTTCGCCCCTGGAGAACAATTTCTTACATAGTGAATAAGTTACATGGTGAACAGTACAAGGGCAGTCATCACAGAATCTTTCGGTTTTGCTCGTGCATTATGAACTATAAACAGTCAGTTCAAATATGAATACTCATTTGATTTTTATACTTGATTTATATGCGGATACCACATTTCTCTCTTTATTATTATTATTTTTAATAAAATGCTGAAGTGGTAGGTAAATACAAGATAAAGGTAGAAAACATAGTTTAGTGTTGTAAGAGAGCAAATGTAGATGATCAGGTGTGTGCCTGTAGACTATGTGTTAATCCAAGCTAGACAAGGGCAATAAAACATCCACGGATGCAGAATATTTCTCTCAGAACAGGGGGGGTGAGGTTCTAAGCCTCACCTCTGTTGATCCCCAATTTCTCACCTGATGGCCCCCCTGCGACTGTGCCTGTTGTAGGTTGTTCCTCCCTTGAGGAATCTTACCCGTCTCTGGCTAACCAGTCATCTTCCGGGGCCATACAGGGAAATGTAGAGTTGGTAAGTGAGAGAGAAGCCTTATTGTTTGAGAAGGTTAGCTTTTACTTCTTTGCATATTAATACCCTGTGGCTTCTATGCCCAGCATTTGTCTTGAGATATCTTTACCACTTGGAAGAATTATGATACTCGGTAAATTTGATATGAGGCACGAATTCTATTTAAGGTTTGTAATTAGGAAGGAAGAAGAAAAGCTATAGAAGAAGCAGGCAGAAGAAAACATGGGAAGATTGATTATTTCTTTGACATATCTTCTTGTAGAGTAACTTCAGCATGTATAGGTTTTAAACTACTAATTAAATTGCACACACACATTAACATAATAGGAGTATAGTTACATAACCAAAGCATACCTGTAATTACCAGCCATCTCCAGTGAAACCAAGAAAACCAGTTAGGCACCTTGGGCATTTGTGAAAACTTATCTATGATATGGTGGATATTGTCCAACTGAGCTTGAACAGTCCGAGAGAAATCAGACAAATTAAAACAACCCATTCCTGGGGACTGTTCACATCCCATATGATCTTTTAACAGTAAATAGTCTGTAGTTGTAAGATTTTGGAGCACTACAATTTGCACTTCTCCTAATTCTTGGTTGAGTTCCAACAGTGTAGATCCAGTCTAATTCGTTGTTTGACTGTATGCACAGGCCAGCTTAGATATCTCCTTCTTCATTCCCATGGTAAGTCCAGGAACTTGTGGGATGAGTGCATCTACACCTGTAGCAGTGCATGGATCTTTGTTGGGGTTTTTTGATGATCATCTTCTGGCATGAGTCTTCCAGAGAGTGCTGATGTTGGAAGTTTTTTTCATATCGTATCTCAGTTGATTTTCGGAGTAGCCAATTTAGGCTTTGATCCTCTGTATAAACACACAGACTCTTTGACTAAACTTTTATATGCCCTTTATACCCTTGTGTAGATCTCATTGGAGGTCACCACACAGGAAGTGCCGTTCTTTTTTTGGTATCATTAATCTACACTTACATGACGAATATTATGTTTACTAGGCTCTCTCCTATACCAGGTCCCCTCTATAAACTCCTTTACAGTCACTGTCCATCAGCATAGCAAAATGTTGTAGTCGCACTAGTCTTCTCTGTGTTGTACAGCCCTCCCCTTTCTCCCACCCCCCCATGCATGCTAATCTTAATACCCTCCTTCTTCTCCCCCCCCTTGTCCATCCCTACCCAACCATCCTCCCCAGTCCCTTTCCCTTTGGTACCTGTTAGTCCATTCTTGAGCTCTGTGATTCTGCTGCTGTTTTGTTCCTTCAGTTTTTCCTTTGTTCTTATACTCCACAGATGAGTGAAATCATTTGGTATTTCTCTTTCTCCTCTTGGCTTGTTTCACTAAGCATAATAACCTACAGCTCCATCCATGTTGCTGCAAATGGTAGGATTTGCCCTCTTCTTATGGCTGAGTAATATTCCATTGTGTATATGTACCACATCTTCTTTATCCATTCATCTATCGATGGACATTTAGGTTGCTTCCAATTCTTGGCTATTGTAAATAGTGCTGCGATAAACATAGTGGTGCATTGGTCTTTCTCATACTTGATTGCTGTGTTCTTAGGGAAAATTCCTAGGAGTGCAATTCCTGGGTCAAATGGTAAGTCTGTTTTGAGCATTTTGATGTACCTCCATACTGCTTTCCACAATGGTTGAACTAATCTACATCCCCACCAGCAGTGTAGGAGGGTTCCCCTTTCTCCACAGCCTAGCCAACATTGTTGTTGATTGTCTTTTGGATGGCAGCCATCCTTACTGGTGTGAGGTGATACCTCATTGTAGTTTTAATTTGCGTTTCTCTGATAATTAGCGAAGTGGAGCATCTTTTCATGTGTCTGTTGGCCATCTGTATTTCTGTTTTGGAGAACTGTCTGTTCAGTTCCTCTGACCATTTTTTAATTGGGTTATATGTTTTTTGTTTGTTGAGGTGTGTGAACTCTTTATATATTCTGGACTTCTAGCCTTTATCGGATGTGTCATTTTCAAATATATTCTCCCATACTGTAGGGATCCTTATTGTTCTATTGATGGTGTCTTTTGCTGTACAGAAGCTTTTCAGCTTAATATAGTCCCACTTGTTCATTTTTGCTGTTGTTTTCCTTGCCTGGGGAGATATGATCAAGAGGAGGTCACTCATGTTTATGTCTAAGAGGTTTTTGCCTATGTTTTCTTCCAAGAGTTTAATGGTTTCGTGACTTACATTCAGGTCTTTGCTCCATTTTGAGTTTACTTTTGTATATGGGGTTAGACAATGGTCCAGTTTCATTCTCCTACATGTAGCTGTCCAGTTTTGCCAGCACCATCTGTTGAAGAGACTGTCATTTCGCCATTGTGTGTCCATGGCTCCTTTATCAAATATTAATTGACCATATATGTCTGGGTTAATGTCTGGATTGTCTAGTCTGTTCCATTGGTCTGTGGCTCTGTTCTTGTGCCAGTACCAAATTGTCTTGATTACTATGGCTTTATAGTAGAGCTTGAAGTTGGGGAGTGAGATCCCCTACTTTATTCTACTTTCTCAGGATTTCTTTAGCTATTCGGGGTCTTTGGTGTTTCCATATGAATTTTTGAATTATTTGTTCCAGTTCATTGAAGACTGTTGCTGGTAGTTTCATAGGGATCACATCAAATCTGTATATTGCTTTGGGCAGGATGGCCATTTTGACGATATTAATTCTTCCTAGCCATGAGCATGGGATGAGTTTCCATCTGTTAGTGTCCCCTTTAGTTTCTCTTAAGAGTGACTTGTAGTTTTCAGAGTATAAGTCTTTCAGTTCTTTGGTTAGGTTTATTCCTAGGTATTTTTTTTTTTGATGCAATTGTGAATGGAGTTGTTTTCCTGATTTCTCTTTCTGTTGGTTCATTGTTAGTGTATAGGAAAGCCACAGATTTCTGTGTGTTGATTTTGTATCCTGCAACTTTGCTCTATTCCGATATCAGTTCTAGTAGTTTTGGGGTGGAGTCTTTAGGGTTCTTTATGTACAGTATCATGTCATCTGCAAATAGTGACAGTTTAACTTCTTCCTTACCAATCTTGATTCCTTGTATTTTTTTGTTTTGTCTGATTGCCGTGGCTAGGACCTCCAGTACTATGTTAAAAATCAGTGGGGAGAGTGGGCATTCCTGTCTAATTTACGATCTCAGAGGAAATGCTTTCAGCTTCTTGCTGTTCAATATAATGTTGGCTGTGTGTTTATCATAAATGACCTTTATTGTGTTGAGGTACTTGCCCTCTATTCACATTTTGATGAGAGTTTTTATCATGAATGGATGTTGAAGTTTGTCAAATGCTTTTTCAGCATCTATGGAGATGATCATGTGGTTTTTGTCTTTCTTTTGTCGATGTGGTGGATGATATTGATCGACTTTCGAATGTTGTACCATCCTTGCATCCCTGGGATGAATCCCACTTGGTCATGGTGTATGATCCTTTTGATGTATTTTTGAATTCGGTTTGCTAATATTTTGTTGAGTATTTTTGCATCTACTTTCATCAGGGATATTGGTCTGTAGTTTTCTTTTTTGGTGGTGTCTTTGCCTGGTTTTGGTATTAGGGTGATGGTAGCTTCATAGAATGAGTTTGGGAGTATCCCTTCCTCGTCTATTTGTGGAAAACTTTAAGGAGAATTGGTATTATGTCTTCCCTGTATGTCTGATAAAATTCCGAGGTAAATCCATCTGGCCCCGGGGGTTTTGTTCTTAGGTAGTTTTTTTGATTACCGCTTCAATTTCGTTGCTGGTGATTGGTCTGTTTAGATTTTCTGTTTCTTTCTAGGTCAGTCTTGGAAGGTTGTATTTTTCTAGGAAGTTGTCCATTTCTTCTAGATTTCCCATTTTGTTAGCATATCAGTTTTCATAGTATTCTCTAATAATTCTTGTATTTCTGTGGAGTCCATCATGATTTTTTACTTTCTCGTTTCTGATACTGTTGATTTGTGTTGACTCTCTTTTCCTCTTAATAAGTCTGGCTAGAGGTTTATCTGTTTTGTTTATTTTCTCAAAGAACCAGCTCTTTATTTCATTGATTTTTGCTATTGTTTTATTCTTCTCAATTTTATTTATTTCTTCTCTGATCTTTATTATGTCCCTCCTTCTGCTGACCTTAGGCCTCATTTGTTCTTCTTTTTCCAATTTCGATAATTGTGACATTAGTCCATTCATTTGGGATTGTTCTTCCTTTCTTAAATATGCCTGGATTGCTATATACTTTTCTCTTAAGACTGCTTTTGCTGTGTCCCACAGAAGTTGGGGCTTAGTGTTGTTGTTGTCATTTGTTTCATATATTGCTGGATCTCCATTTTGATTTGGTCTTTGATCCATTGATTATTTAGGAGCGTGTTGTTAAGCCTCCATGTGTTTGTGAGCTTTTTTGCTTTCTTTGTACAGTTTATTTCTATTTTTATGCCTTTGTGGTCTGAAAAGTTGGTTTTTAGGATTTCAATCTTTTGGAATTTACTGAGGCTCTTTTTGTGGCCTAGTATGTGGTCTATTCTGGAGAATGTTCCATGTGCACTTGAGAACAATGTGTATCCTGTTGCTTTTGGATTTAGAGTTCTGTAGATGTCTATTAGGTCCATCTGCTCTACTGTGTTGTTCAGTGCTTCCGTGTCCTTACTTATTTTCTGCCCAGTGGATCTATCCTTTGGGGTGAGTGGTGTGTTGAATTCTCCTAGAGTGAATGAATTGCAGTCTATTTCCCCCTTTAGTTCTGTTAGTATTTGTTTCACATATGCTGCTGCTCCTGTGTTGGGTGCATATATATTTAGAATGGTTATATCCTCTTGTTGGACTGAGTCCTTTTACATTATGTAGTGTCCTTCTTTATCTCTTGTTACTTTCTTTGTTTTGAAGTCTATTTTGTCTGATATTAGTACTGCAACCCCTGCTTTCTTCTCACTGTTGTTTGCCTGAAATATGTTTTTCCATCCCTTGACTTTTAGTCTGTACATGTCTATGGGTTTGAGGTGAGTCTCTTGTAAGCAGCATATAGATGGGTCTTGCTTTTTTATCCATTCTATTACTCTGTGTCTTTTGACTGGTGCATTCAGTCCATTTACATTTAGGGTGACTATTGAAAGATATGTACTTATTGCCATTGCAGGCTTTAAATTCGTGGTTACCAAAGGTTCAAGGTTAGCCTCTTCAGTATCTTACTGCCTAACTTAGCTCACTTATTGAGCTGTTATATACACTGTCTGGAGATTCTTTTCTTCTCTCCCTTCTTATTCCTCCTTCTCCATTCTTCATATGTTTGGTGTTTTGTTCTGTGCGCTTTCTAGGAGTGCTCCCACATAGAGCAGTCCCTGTAAGATGTCCTGTAGAGGTGGTTTGTGGAGAGCAAATTCCCTCAGATTTGTTTGTCTGGGAATTGTTTAATCCCACCATCATATTTGAATGATAGTCGTGCTGGATACAGTATCCTTGGTTCAAGGCCCTTCTGTTTCATTGCATTAAATATATCATGCCTTCTCTTCTGGTCTGTAGGTTTTCTGTTGAGAAGTCTGATGTTAGCCTGATGGGTTTTCCTTTATATATCACCTTTTTCCCTCTAGCTGCCTTTAAAACTCTTTCCTTGTTCTTGATCTTTGCCATTTTAATTATTATGTGTCTTCGTGTTGTCCTCCTTGGATCCTTTCTGTTGGGAGTTCTGTGTATTTCCATGGTCTGTTCGATTATTTCCTCCCCCAGTTTGGGGAAGTTTTCAGCAATTGTTTCTTCCAAGATACTTCTCATCCCTTTTCCTCTCTCTTCTTCTTCTGGTACCCCTATAATACGGATATTGTTCCTTTTGGATTGGTCACACAGTTCTCTTAATATTGTTTCATTCCTGTAGATCCTTTTATCTCTCTCTATGTCAGCTTCTCTGCGTTGCTGTTCTCTGTTTTCAGTTCCATCAATGGCCTCTTGCATCCTATCCATTCTGCTTATAAACCCTTCCAGAGTTTGTTTCATTTCTGTAATCTCCTTTCTGGCATCTGTGATCTCCCTCCGGACTTCATCCCATATCTCTTGCGTATTTCTCTGCATCTCTGTCAGCATGTTTATGATTTTATGATTTTTATTTTGAATTCTTTGTCAGGAAGACTGGTTAGTTCTGTCTCCTTCTCTGGTGTTGCCTCTGTGATCTTTGTCTGCCTGTAGTTTTGCCTTTTCATGGTAATAGGAATAGTTTGCAGATCTGGAATGAGTGACGGCTGGAAGAACTTCCCTTCTTGTTGGTTTATGGCCCTCCTCTCCTGGGAGAACAGTGATCTCTAGTGGCTTGTGCTGGGTAGCGGCATGCAAACAGGGCTTCTGCTTCCTGCCCTGCTGCTATGGAGTTTATCTCCGCTGTTGCTGTGTGCGTGGCCTGGCTCAGGCTGCTTATCCAAAGTGGTGGAGTCGCGTTGGAGGGGAGCGGCCAAGAGGCTATTTATCTCCCTAAGGGGCCTCCGTGCTCCCTGCAGCCCAGGGGATTAGTGTGCCCAGAGATCCCCGTATTCACTACCTCTGGATTGTGTCCCGCCCAGCCCCTTTAAGACTTCCAAAAAGCACCCGCCAAAACAAAACAATGACCACACATACAAAAAAAAAATTTAAAAATTAAAAAAAAATAAATTAATAAATAAAAAATGGTCGCTTGTTTTTCTTTATACTCCGGCACCAGCCTCAGGCATCTGCTCACCGTTCTTGCTGCCCTTTTTCCCTAGTATTGGGGTCCCTATCCCTTTAAGACTTCCAAAAAGCGCTCGCCAAAACAAAACAGCAAAAAAAAAAAAAAAAAAATGGCCGCTCACTTTTCTTATGTCCTCCTGCGCCAGGCCTTTGGTATCCTCTCACCATTCTTGCTGCCTTGTTTCCCTAGTATCCAGGGCCCCGTGCATACAGTGTCTCTGCGCTCTGGCCCAGATGGCTGGGGCTGGGTGTTCGGCAGTCCTGGGCTCCATCTCCCTCCCGCTTTGCCTATTCTTCTCCCACTGGGAGCTGGGGGGAGGGGTGCTCGGGTCCCGCCGGCCTGGGGCTTGTATCTTACCTCCTTTACAAGGCACTGGGTTCTCGTAGGTGTGGATGTGGTCTGGATGTTGTCCAGTGTCCTCTGGTCTCTATTCTAGGAAGAGTTGTATTTGTTATATTTTCATAGATATATGTGGTTTGGGGAGGAGATTTCCGCTGCTCTACTCACGCCGCCATCTTGGCTCCACCTCCAAGGTATTTTCTGCTGTCAGTTTTATGAAGGGGTGTGTGGCACGCACAGAACAACTTCCTTGTTATATCTATTCATGGTATTGGCAGAAATTCAATGCCAAAGTAACAGTATACACAGTATGGACTGGAGTACACAGTTATGCTGACCCTGAAACGTTTCACAGCCAAACTTCTTTGCGATACCTAGACTTGGCTAAGCAAAGTCCTTCCTTAGCCTCCCTTCTCACTGGGCCTCGGTGCTTCACTGTGGATTCCTCAAAAATGTCCAAGTCTACTTCTGGTGATAGGGACTAGCCGGGGACAGCAGTGCTGTCTGGATGGTGCGCTAAGGTCTGGGCCAAACACATGTGGGCCCAGTCCTCAATTCTCCTCTTCCAAGAACTCCATGAGATTCTTATTTCAATACCCACCACCTTGTGGACTCAGCCATTTGCCCTAAGGTGCTCTGTGACCCACATCTACGGGGCTTTCCTGAGATGTCCGGCTGAGATTAGGCCTCAGGAGAATAAATCACTGAGAAGTCTTTCTGGACAGCATATTCTTTCTTTCATGAAATCACATGAGATGGAGACACCAGCAGAGTGCTGACATGCAGATAAGAGGTGACTGTCATTAATCACTCACGTCAGGCATAGGATGCATCCAGGGCTCTGGTCTACCAACAGCCCCCTCTGAACCTTGAGCTTGAACTGTGCCTTAGAGCTGTTCACTCACTCTCCCCAATCTGTTTTCTGGCTCTCATGCTGCCTCCCAGCTACAGCACGCTTGGGAGGCGTTGGGTATGGCACACATACCTTACCTTACCTGCCCACCTCTCAGTGCTGCTACCTGGAGTGATCAGCCTGCCCCCTCCACAGGCTCCATGTGACCTGTCAGAAGTGGCTGCACCTGTCTGCTCTGGACTCTCTGAGACTATTGCTCTGCAAGGCCACCAAGCACTTTTAGTCTGTGTCCTGTTTTACCTCCAACTGCTATGATGACATGCTCTCTAAGTCAATATTGCATAATGCCAGTTAAGGAAGGGGAATTTCTTGTGTGAATGGGAACATTCTATCATTCCAACCACAGGTGCCTCACTATACTACATGGCTAGAGACACTGTGGAAGGAAAGTCTGAGTTGAAAGAGATTATCTTCTAGAAATGCAGTGATTAGGGTGTAAGCCTTTCAGAACCCAAGAACCTGACAGACTCCAGTACATTACAGATGACATAGCAAAGTACTGTTATATCCCTAATGCAAACACAAGGCACAACACACAGATTCCACTGCTACAGTAAACAAGCCTGCTGCCAACGTACACATGTTATCACTGTCGCTCTAGCAGGGACACGAGCTCTGGCACTAAAACACCCTACCTGCCCTCGTTGAGGCAAGTATCTGGCCTTGGTGTTGCTCTAGCTCATGAAAAGATACACACATTGTCACTGCCACTGCCAGGTGGCATGAAGGCATCACTCTGTAATATAATGCACATGAAGAAGGTGGAAAAAGATCATAACACACAACAGGATCTTCAAAATATTTGGGAGCATCCAGTGTTAATCTGTTTGGAAAAGGGAACATAAACTTGTGATAGATAAGGCTTTATAGTTCAAAGAAAGAGAATTATTTTGCTGGAATTATGTAATAGTTCCTCAATGTGTCTAGATTTCTTATTCCATTCCGTAACTCAGATCCAAACACCATCTCTGCAGTCTTCCTCCTTTACTGGGTTCCTCCCACAACTATCTTCTGAATTTTTCAGCTCTGCTTCACAACAATGTACCACCCACCTTAGCCACCCTCCTCAATCCCAGTCTTGTGATACTTTACACACACACACCTCATCTTGTTCATGCATTACATCCTTATTCAGAGGTATAATTGACAGTAAATACTGGCTAACTTAATGCCATATGCATGTTCTCTCTTGGAGACTGAAGGGAGGAAGCCACGAGAAGGGCAGGATTGTTGTATTTGATCAATTTCTATATAGTTTTCTCTGTGCGTAAGGCAAATACTTAGAAGCAAGAGTGTGATTTTAACTGTGCCTCATGTTACCTCTCAAGACTACCTCTGCCATGTTATGGAATTAAAGAAAGGATTTTCTCTTGGTCCAGAAAAGAGGCAACATGCTATGGAAGAGGTGAGGGTCTCTGACTGGTAACCAGAAAACTCTTTCATGAAAGGGGTCTGTACCCAATTCCCACCAACATGCTGCATCCCAACAGAACACAGTTTCACCCTTCTTCCTTCTGTGTGTTGGGGATCCCAGGGCTGGAAGATGTGTACATCTGGATTGGCTTCCCCTTCTTTGGAGAGTCCCTAGTAGACCTCCTGGGGAACATCACTATCCTGTTTGTAATCCACACTGAACGCAGCCTCCACCAGCCCATGTTTTCCTTCCTGGCCATGAGAGCCGGCCATGACCTTGGCCTGTGCACAGCCACCACCGTCCAGATACTGAGGATTTTCTCGTTCAGTCTCAGGGAGATTGTGTTTTGTGCTTGCATCACACAGATGTACATTATCCCTCTATGCACTGGCCTGGAGTCTGCACTGCTCACACTCACAGCCATAAAGCAATATATTGTCAACTGCAGTACAAGCAGGATACAGTGGAGAGAGAAATTATTATTTAGGAGTCTCATATTCCAGGTGTAAATTCATGCTCTGGCTTTGACTGCAAGATTTACCTTAGGATTTACTTGCATCTCTTTGATTTTCAGTATCATTGCCAAAAAATGTTATGAAGCAGTATTCATTTGGGCAATAAAACTCTATAAAGCAAAATTAATTAACATTGAAAGAACAGTTGGGAAAATCTTTGCAGCTTGTAAAATATTAAAAGATGTAGAATAAATAAGCACATGTATTTCTTTGTTACTTTTTACTTCTGGCGTATGTAGGACAAGCTTCCAGAGCCTGAGTCTAGTGTTCAGTCACTGTATGAAGTGAAGTCTCCAGCTCCAGATCCCCAGTTCTCGGGGCTCTTTGGGGATACTAAGCCGTCACCATGGTCAGGAGACCACAAAACCAAGGAGGTAACAGGGCTCTATCTGGGCTGAAGGATGCACAGACTCCAGCCCCCACCGGGTTTGTTGGGGCTGAGCCTTAGGGCAGACTTTAATAGAGTGGCTGCTGACAGAATTAACATAAAGTGTTTCTCATTAGAGTATAGAAGCAACATGAGTCAGGTGATTTCTTTGGCTATCCTAAGAGCTTCAAAGACATGAAGTTAGCTTCTAATTTGAGACAGAGCCCTCTTGAAACTCAAGGGCAGGTGAGCAAGGAATATGCAGAGCCTAGCGTAAGGGGACTGTAATGTAAACTGAGAGGGGCAGTGAACTGAATAAAAGACGCTTTGTGTGAATATATAAAGAAAAGGTGACCGACTAATCATTTTCTCTATAGATATTATGAAAATGACACAAACAAGATTTAGAAAAACTAAACACATCAGAACAATGAATGAAGATGACAAAAGTAATCTTCTTTTTCTAAAAAGGAAATATGACTCAGAAGATGGAACCAAGCACCTGGGGGACACAAGAAGAGCCACAGGGATCATTTCCAGAGCTTAATCCATAAACATTTCCTCCGACGTCATGAACCAGTGGTGGCTGTGTTCCTCCCATTTTCCCTTTATTAATTTGCAGTGTGTAGTGTGCTTCTCTTGTACCTTTTCCACTATAGCATGTTGGATGTGTGTAGGGCCGGATATTTTCCACATAAGTTCACAGGTGCCATACAAAGATAAATCATACCCAATGCACCAATGGATTCTCATCTGCACCTGGAACAGGTAGTGATATAAACTTAGATGCATATTCAGAAGCAGTGTAATAGGTGTCCAAACGAACACTTCTACACTAATGTCTATAATGGCACTAGTCTTAGGTAGTGAGAGAATGTACCTTCACACTAAGCGTGATATATAATGGGATAGGAATTTCTGTCCATTTGTTTGTTTTGCATGGAGTAGGAATGTACGTAATTGTGGCCAAAAGGTGTACTGTGATCTTACATTTAAAAAAATTTTTTAACTATGGAAAAATACATGTAACATAAAATTTACTATTAGTGACATTCCGAACTTAAATGTCTTGCAACCATCATCTCATTATCTAGTTCCAAAGCATTTTCATCCCATTGAAATGAAGCGTTTTGAAACATGGGTTTGAAGTCCATGAAGCCGCCACTGGTCATTTCCTCCTTCCTCAGACCCTGGAAACCATCAGTTTTCTTTCTGCCACAGTGGATTTTTCTATTCTGGGTATCATACAATATGTGGCCTTTTGTATCTGGCTTCTTTTACTTTCCTATAATGTTTTATGGTCCATAGAGTGGTAGCATCTGTTAACACTTCATTGTTTTTTATACCTGGATATTACTCCACTGTATAGCTATACTACACATATTTATACATCCTTCAATTGATAAACATTTGAGTTGCCTCCACCTTTCAAGTCTTATAAATAGTGTCATCATAGACATTAGTGTAGAAGTGTTTGTTTGGAAAACTATTACACTGCTTCTGAGTATGCATCTAGGAGTAGAATTGCTGGGTCATATGAAATCTAAGTTTAAATTTTAGAGGAACCACAAAATTGTCCATCACATGCACCATTTCACATTCTAACCAAAAATCATAAGGAATCCCATTTTTCAACATCCTTATCAAGTCTTGTTTGTCTTCTTAACAATTTCATTTTTACACCTATCTTTGTGTGTCCAGCGACATGTTGGCATTCGATTTGCATTTAACTAAGATTAATGATAGAGCACCTTTTCATGCACGTTGGCCAATTTTGTATCTTCTTTGGAGAAATGTTTACCCAAGTTCTTTGCCCACTTTTTTGATTGAGATGTTTGTGTTTTTATTGTTGAGTTGCAAGTTTTACTTATATAATTTGGGTATTAGGCCCTTATCAGATACAAAGTTTGTAAATATTTTCTCCCATTCTAGAGGTCTTCTTTCACTGTTTCGATACTGTCATTCAATGCACAAACATGTTTAATTTTGATGAAGTACAATTTATCCATTTTTCTCTTGTTTCTTGCATTTTTGGTATCACATATAAAAGCAATTGAAAAATTCAAGGTCATATAAATTTACACGCTCATATTCTTCTAATATTTTCATATTTAATATTCTTATATTTAGTTCTTTGATTCAATTTTGTGTGTGTGTGATGAGGTAAAGGTCCAACTTCATTCTTTTGCATGAGGATATATGTTTGCTCCAACACCATTCTTTAAACAGACTGTTTCCCTTCAAATTGTCATGGCCATGGGTATTTGCCCATAAGTACTTGATTTTATTTCTTGCATCTCAACTCTGTTCCATTCATTTATATATCTGTCCTATATCAATTATGACAGATCTAACTGCCATAGTTTTGTAGAAAGAGTGAGCCTTCCAAATGTGTTCTTTTTTAGATTATTTTGACTATTAGTACTCCTTGAAACTCAATATAAATTTTAATTGAGTTTCGTTTACAAAAAAATAAAGGTTCTTGGGATTTGGATAGCAATGGCACTGAATCCACAGATGACCTTAGAGAGTGCTGCCATCCTAACAACATTGAGTACGCAATGCATGGGAAAAGGAGGTCTTTCCATTTACTTAGTTCTTTAATTTTGTTCAGCAATGTATTACAATTTTTATTGTGTAAAATTTCTACATTCTTATTTAAATGTGTTCCTGCATATGTTATTCTTTTGATGCTATTATATAGGGGATTGTTTCTTATTTTACTTTTCATATTTTTCATTGATGGTGTTCAGCAATATATTGGGTTTTGTGTTTTGTTTTCCACAACTTTGCTAAATATTTTATTATCTATAGATATGAATGTGAATGACTATGAATATGACCATATATATTGTGTTTATTAGTACAAATTAAAGCAGGCATTCTTTTCCTGTTCCTGATCTTAGGGAAAAACCATTCAGCATTTTATCACCAAATATAGTGTTAGCTGTGCATGTTACGTAAATGTCCTTTACGTTGAGAAGTTCTCTCCAATTCCTGCTTTTCTCAGTGCTTTATTGTAAAAGTGTGGTCAGGGTTCTTTAAAAAAATTGGCACTCTACCTATCAAGAAATATGAGTCTAATTCATCTCTCTTTGAATTTGGCATGGGGGTGGCATATGGTTGCTTAAACCAATAGAGTATGGTGAAGGCAGTGATATATAACTTCTTAGGTTTGGTTTAATAGACAATACCACTTTCATCTGGTACTGCTGGGAAAACTACTTCTTTTTAAGAAGGTTAACCCTAAGGTCACCATACTGGAGAAACCATATGCAGCTTCTCTGAACAAGAGTCCCAGGTGAGCCTGTCTTTCTATTATTCTGGACTAGAAGTCAGGCATGACGATAAAGAAACCATCATAGAAATTAGTCATACAGACCACTACTTCCAGCCAATAATCATTTGGATCATCTTCAGAAATTTAAGCAATTACATCTGAGGTCATTAAGATTATGAAGCAGGAAAGAATAGCCCTTGCTTACCTTTCTAAATTCCTACTCAGTAAGATCTACAAGATGAGCTAATGTGTTTTGTTTCCTGACTTTATGCCTCTAAACCTAGGAAGTTTACTAAACAGTAATAGATGGCAAACCATTCAGGTTTAATTGGAATCATATGAGGCAAGAAGAGAGCCAATGACACGGAAGCAATATTTGAAAGGATATGGGCTACTTTTTTATTAATTAAAGTATGATTGATATAACTCTTTTGAAGGTTTCACATGAAAAAACAATGTGGTTACTACATTTACCCATATTATCAAGTCCCCACCCATACCCCAATGAAGTCTCTGTCCATCAGTGTAGCAAGTTGCCAGAGATCCACTATGTGACTTCTCTGTCATACACTGTTCTCTCCGTGATCCCCCACACCATGTGTACTAAACATAATACCCCTCAATCCTCTTATCCCTCCAACCCCACCCACCCTCCCACACCCCTTCCCTTTCGTAACCAATAGTTCATTCTTGGAGTCTCTGAGTCTGCTGTCATTTTGTTCCTACAGTTTTGCTTCATTGTTATACTCCACAAATGAGGAAAATCATTTGGCATCTGTCTTTCTCCACCTGGCTTATTTTACTGAGCACAATGTCCTCCAGCTCAATCCATGTTGTTGCAAATGGTAGGATTTTTTTCTTTCTTATGGCTGAATAGTATTCCATTGTATATATGTACCACATCTCCTTTATCCGTTCATCTACAGATGGACACTTAGATTGCTTCCATATTTTGGCTATTGTAAAAAGTGCTGCGATGAACAGAGGGGTGCATATGTCTTTTTGAATCTGAGAGGTCGTATTCTTTGGGTATGTTCCAAAACGTGGGATTCTGGGGACAAATGGTATTTCTATTTTTATTTTTTTGAGGGACATCCATATTGCTTTCCACTATGGTTGAACTAGCTTACATTCCCACCAGCAGTGTAGGAGGGTACCCCTTTCTCTGCATCCTCGCCAACATTTGTTTGTTCTTAGTCTTTTCAATGCTGGCCATCCTTACTTGTGTGAGGTGATATCTCACTGTGGTTTTAATTTGCATTTCCCTGATGATTAGTGATGTGGAGCATCTTCTCATGTGTCTGTTGGCCATCTGAATTTCTTTTTTGGAGAACTGTCTCTTCATATCCTCTGCCCATTTGTTAATCAGGTTATTTGTTTTTTGGGTGTTGAGGGGTGTAAGTTCTTTATATATTTTGAATGTTAACCCCTTGTCAGATATGTCATTTACAAATATATTCTCCCATACTGTAGGATGACTTTTTGGTTTGTTCATGATGTCCTTTGCTGTACAAAAACTTTTTAGTTTGATGTAGCTCCATGAGTTTATTTTCGCTTTTGTTTCCCTTTCTCAAGGAGATGGGTTCAGGAAGAAGTTGCTCATGCTTACATTCAGGAGATGTTTGCCTATGTTGTCTTCTAAGAGTTTTATGGTTTCATGACTTACATTCAAGTTTTTAATCCATTTCGAATTTTCTGTTGTGTATGGGGTTAAACAAAAATCCAGTTTCATTCACTTGCATGTAGCTGTCCAGTTTTGCCAACACCAGCTGTTGAAGAGGCTGTCATTTCCCCATTGTATGTCCATGGCTCCTTAATCAAATATTAATTGACCATGTATGGTTGGGTTTATGTCAGGGCTCTCTAGTCTGTTCCATTGGTCTATGGGTCTGCTCTTGTGACAGTACCAAATTGTCTTGATTACTGTGGCTTTGTAGTAGAGTTTGAAGTTGGGGAACGTAATTTCCCCTGCTTTATTCTTCCTTCTAAGGATTGCTTTGGCTATTCAAGGTCTTCTCTGGTTCCATGTGAATTTCAGAAGGATTTTCTCTAGTTCATTGAAGAATGCTGTTGGTATTTTGATAAGAATTGCACTGAATCTATAGATTGCTTTAGACAGGATGGCCATTTTAACAATATTAATTCTTCCTATCCATGAGCATGGGATGTGTTTCCACTCATTGGTATCTTCTTTAATTTCTCTCATGAGTGTCTTGTCGTTTTCAGAGTATAGGTCTTTCACTTCCTTGGTTAGGTTTATTCCTAGGTATTTTATTCTTTTTGATGCAATTGTGAATGGAATCGTTTTACTGATTTCTCTCTCTGCTAGTTCATTGTTAGTGTATAGGAATGCCACAGATTTCTGTGTATTAATTTTGTATCCTGCAAATTTGCTCAATTCAGATATTAGATCTAGTAGTTTTGGAGTGGGTTGTTTAGGGTTTTTTATGTACAACATCATGTCATCTGCATACAGGGACAGTTTAACCTCTTCCTTGCCAATCTGTATGCCTTTTATTTCTTTATGTTGTCTAATTGCTGTGACTAGGACCTCCAATATTATGTTGAATAGAAGTGGGGAGAGTGGGCATCCTTGTCTTGTTCCCAATCTTAAAGGAAAAGCTTTCAGCTTCTTGCTGTTAAGTATAATGTTGGCTGTGGCTTTGTCATATATGGCCTTTATTATGTTGAGGTACTTGCCCTCTATACCCATTTTGTTGAGAGTTTTTATATGAATGGGTGTTGAATTTTGTTGAATGCTTTTCAGAATCTATGGAGATGATCATGTGGTGTTTGTCCTTTGTGTTGATGTGGTGGATGATGTTGATGGATTTTTTTATGTTGTACCATCCTTGCATCCCTGGCATAAATCCAACTTGATCATAATGGATGATCTTTTTTATGTATTTTTGAATTCAGTTTGCTAGTATTATGTTCAGTATTTTTGCATCTATGTTCATCACAGATTTTGGTCTGTAATTTTCTTTGTTTGTGGTCTCTTTGCCTGGTCTTGGTATTAGAGTGATGCTGGCTGGCCTCATAGAAGGAGTTTGGAAGTATTCCCTCCTCTTCTATTTTTTGGAAAACTTTAAGGAGAATCAAAACTAAATGTTTGATAAAATTCAGCAGTGAAGCCATCTGGCCCAGGATTTTGTTCTTAGATAGGTTTTTGATTACCAGTTCAATTTTGTTGCTGGTAATTGGATTGTTCAGGTTTTCTGTTTCTTCCTTGTTCAGCCGTGGAAGATTGTATTTTTCTAGAAAGTTATCCATTTCTTCTAGGTTATCCAGTTTGTTATCATATAATTTTTTAGAGTAGTCTCTAATAATTCTTTGTATTTCTGTGATGTCCATAGTGATTTTTCCTTTCTCATTTGATTCTGTTTATGTGTGTAGATTCTCTTTTTTTCATGATAAGCCTGGCTAGGGGTTTATCGATTTTGTTTATTTTCTCGAAGAACCAGGTCTTGCTTTCATTGATTCTTTCTATTGTTTTATTCTTCTCAATTTTATTTATTTCTGCTGTACTCTTTATTATGTCCCTCCTTCTACTGACTTTGTTCCTCATTTGTTCTTCTTTTTCTAGTTTCATAATTTTGAGTTTAGACTGCTTATATGGGATTGTTCTTCTTTCTTGAGGTAGGCCTGTATTGCAATATACTTTCCTCTTAGCACAGCCTTGGCTGCGTCCCACAGATTTTGCAGTGTTGAGCTATTGTTGTCATTTGTCTCCATATATTGCTTGATTTGTTTTTATTTTGACATTGTTCCATTGGTTATGTAGGAGCATGTTGTGAAGCCTCCATGTGTTTGTGGGATTTTTCATTTTCTTTTCATAATTTATTTCTAGTTTCATAGCTTTGTGATCTGAGACACTGGTTGGTACAATTTCAATTTTCTTGAATTTACTGAGGCTCTTTTTGTGGCCTAGTATGTGGTCTATTCTAGAGAATGTTCCATGTGCACTTGAGAAGAATGTGTATTCTGTTGCTTATGGGTGTAGAGTTCTATAGATGTCTATTAGGTCCATCTGTTCTAGTGTGTTGTTCAGTGCCTCTGTGTCCTTACTTATTTTCTGTCTGGTGGATCTGTCCTTAGGAGAGAATGGTGTGTTGAAGTCTCCTAAAATGAATGCATTGCATTCAATTTCCCCTTTTAATTCAGTTAGTGTTTGTTTCACATATGCTCCTGCTCCTGTGTTGGGTGCATATATATTTACAATGGTTTTGTCCTCTTGTTGGACTGAGCCCTTTATCATTATGTAATGCTCTTCTTTATCTCTTGTTACTTTCTTCGTTTTGAAGTCTATTTTGTCTGATACTAGTACTGCAACTCCTGCTTTTTTATCCCTATTGTTTGCATGAAATATCTTTTTCCATCTCTTGACTTTTAGTCTGCCCATGTTTTTGGGTTTGAGGTGAGTCTTTTGTAAGCAGCATATAGATGGGTCTTGTCTTTTTATCCATTCAGTGACTCTATGTCTTTTGATTGGTGCATTCAGTCCATATACATTTAGGGTGATTATCGATAGGTATGTACTTATTGCCATTTCAGGCTTTAGATTCATGGTTACCAAAGGTTCCAGTTTACTTTCCTTACTATGTAAGAGTCTAACTTAACTCACTTAGTATGCTGTTACAAACACAATCTAAAGGTTCTTTTCTTTGTCTCCTCCTTTTTCTTCCTCCTTCATTCTTTATATTTAAGGTATCAGATTCTATACTTTTAATCTATCCCTTGATTGGCTTTGGGGATAGTCAATTTAATTTTGCATTTGCCTCGCAATCAGCTGCTCAGCCCTCCCTACCATGATTTTACTACCTCTGGTGACAGCTATCCAACCCTCGGAACACTTCCATCTATAGCAGTCCCTCCAAAATAGACTGCAGAGATGGTTTGTGGGAGGTAAACTCTCTCAGCTTTTGCTTATCTGGAAATTGTTTAATCCTTCCTTTAAATTTAAATGATAATCTTGCCGGATAAAGTAATCTTGGTTCCAGGCCCTTCTGCTTCATGGCATTAAATACATCATGCCACTCCCTTCTGGCCTGTAAGGTTTCTGCTGAGAAGTCTGATGTTAGTCTGATGGGCTTTCCTTTGTATGTAATCTTATTTATGCCTCTGGCTTCTTTTAACAGTCTGTCCTTATCCTTGATCTTTCCCATTTTAATTACTATGTGTCTTGGTGTTGTCTTCCTTGGGTCACTTGTGTAGGGGGAATCTGTGGATCTCCATGGCCTGAGAGACTATCTCCTTCCCCAGATTGGGGAAGTTTTCAGCAACTACCTCCTCAAAGACACTTTCTATCCCTTTCTCTCTCTCTTCTTCTTCTGGTATCCCTATAATGTGAATATTGTTCCATTTGGATTGGTCACACAGTTCTCTCAATATTCTTTCATTTTAGAAATCCTTTTTTCTTTCTGTGCCTGAGCTTCTTTGTATTCTTCTTCTCTAGTTTCTATTTCATTTATCATCTCCTCCACTTTATCCAACCTGCTTTTAATACCCTCCATCATGGTCTTCAGCGATTAGATCTCCAACCTGAATTCATTCCTGAGTTCTTGGATATCTTTCCGTACCTCCATTAGCATATTGATGATTTTTATTTTGAACTCCCTTTCTGGAAGAGTCGTAAGGTCCATGTCATTTAAATCTCTCTCTGGGGTTATATTAATTTTACTCTGGACCAGGTTCCTTTGGCGTTTTATATTTGTGTATGGCGCCCTCTAGTGTCCAGAAGCTGTAGTCTCTGGAGCTGCTCAGCCCCTGAAGCAATGTCAGGGGTTGCATGGGAGCTGTATTGGTGCCTGGGGGAAGGAAAGAGCTGTTACCCGCTTTCTGGCTGCTGTGCCTGTCTCCAATGCCTGAGCCAGTGGGCTGAGCACACAGGTATAAGCTTTTGTCCCAGAGCAGCCGGATATGGATCCCTGCTTTCCACAGTGGCTGGAATCTCAGTTCTCCAGGAATTCTGCCTGTATTAATGTTCCAACCTGGTAGTCATGCGAGTATCATGAAAGCACCATGAAATGTAGGTTTGTGCTCCCAGAGCAGATCTCAGGAGCTAGGTATTCAGCAGTCCCAGGCCTTCCACTCCCTCCCTGCTCCATTTCACTTCCTCCCGTGGGTGAGCTAAGGTGTGGGAAGGGCTTGGGTCCCACCTGGCCACAGCTTTGGTACGTTACCCTGTTTGGTGAGGCCTGCTCTTTTTTCCAGGTGTATGCAGTCTGGCGATGTCCTCTTTCTTTTTTTTAGATAATTATTTTTTATTGAAGGGTAGTTGCCACAAGGTATTACATTAGTTTCAGGTGTACAACACAGTGATTCATCATTTGTATACATGATAATTCTAGGTACCAGCTATCACCATACCAAGTTGTTACAATATTTTGATTATATTCCTTATGCTATACATTACATCATGGTTACTTATTTATTTTACAATTGGAAGTGTGTACTTTTTTTTTCTTGTTGTTGTGAGGGCATCTCTCATATTTATTGTTCAAATGGTTGTTAACAACAGTAAAATTCTGTATAGGGGAGTCAGTGCTCAATGCACAATCATTAATCCACCCCAAGCCTAATTTCTGTCAGTCTCCAATCTTCTGAAGCATAACGGACAAGTTCTTACATGGAGAACAAATTCTTACATAGTGGATAAGTTACATGGTGAACAGTACAAGGGCAGTCATCACAGAAACTTTTGGTTTTGCTCATGCATTATGAACTATAAACAGTCAGTTCAAATATGAATACTCATTTGATTTTTATACTTGATTTACATGTGGATACCACATTTCTCTCTTTATTATTATTATTTTTAATAACATGCTGAAGTGGTAGGTAGATACAAGATAAAGGTAGAAAACATAATTTAGTGTTGTAAGAGAGCAAATGTAAATTATCAGGTGTGTGCCTGTAGACTGACTATGTGTTAATCCAAGCTAGACAAGGGCAATAAAACATCCACATATGCAGATGATTTCTCTCAGAACGGGGGGGTGAGGTTCTAAGCCTCACCTCTGTTGATCCCCAATTTCTCACCTGATGGCATACCTGCGACTGTGCCTGTCTTAGGTTGTTCCTCCCTTGAGGAGCGATGTCCTCTTTGTTGTTGCTCTCACAGGATTAGTTGAGCCAACTGTATTTTCTAATTGTATCCAGTTTTAGGAGGAAGCCTCTGTCTCTCCTCTCACACTGCCATCTTTAATCCAATGGGGCTACATTTTTTACAAAACTAATGAAAGACATACAATTTCATTCAAAAAGAGTACAAATTTCTGTAATAATTGCATTAAAAAATAGCATATCAAGTAAAATATTGAACAAAAAGACACTAATTATTGAAAGCTTCAAGACAAATAAAACACATTATGGAAAATATCATAACACAGAATTGTTGAAAATACCCCTTAAAAAACAATTCCATCTTCAACTGAGTTCCATCGAAACAGACTCTGACATAGGAGATCTACAGAGAAGTGCTCTCAGAAAGCTCACTATTAAGGATTTTGGATTAATGTGCAGGATGGCAGTCAACACTGTGGTTTTAATACATATATATACTTAGTGGAGAATTATTAAAATCATTTTATATAATTATTATTTATGTTTTAATAACTATGTATACAATAATTTGTTATTTTAATTGGGCAATTTGACCCTATAATTGAGTTATAAGAGTTCTTGATATAATTTTAATTCAAGTCCTTTATCATACATATCATGTGTAAATATACTCCCCAAAACTATGATTTGCCTCTTCATTTAATTACGAGTATCTTTTGAAGAAAATAATTTTTGATTTTTAATGAAGCCCAATTAATCATTTAAATCGATTTCTTACAATTGATGCCATATGTTTATGTTTTGTGAATGATATTACAAATAAGTTATACTGTGTTTTTTATACTTTAGCTTTTTGTCTTTACCTCTCTTATACATTATATGTTAATTGTTCTACAGTGTAAAGTAAGGGTCTAAATTCACCTTTTCTTGCATGCGGATATCTGATTGTCTCATTCCAATATCATCATCAGTATGCATATTACTAACTTTAAATTTAAAACCTACAACTCAAAGATAATTAATGTTATTGGCTCAATATTCCCCTACATCTTCCAACTTTTTATTGGATTAGATGTAGAACAACCACTTCTTACAATGCAGGAAACATGAATTCTAACAAAAATCCACCATGACCTCTTACTGGTTAGCTATCTGTCTTGAGAAAAATCCTCAGGATTTGCTGCCTTATCTGCTTGGTCCTGACCCCATAGATGACAGGATTGAGGGCTGGTGGAAAAACCACATACAGGTTGGCCAAGAAAATGTGGATATATTGAGGAATATTGTGGCCAAAACAGTGTGTCAAGAAAGAGAAAAATGCTGGAGTGAAAAAAGTTAATATGACACCAATGTGGGAACCACAGGTGTGGAGGGCTTTGAGTCGAGCGTCCCAAGAAGGCAGGCAAAAGACTGCATGGAGGATCCTGACATAGGAGAGAACAATAAGGACCACATCCAATAATAAGAGAGAAATGTTGCCAAGGCCAAACATAATGTTCACTTTGATGCTGGCACAGGACAAGTGGGCGATGCCCACGTGCTCACAGTAGGTGTGAGGGATGACACGGTGCCCACAGAAGGGCAGCCTCAGGAGGAGGAACACCAGGGGGGCCACCATGCACAGGCTCCGCAGGACACCAGCGCCTGCAATGATGCTGATGGTTTCGCTGCAGAGGACGACGGTGTAGTGAAGGGGTTTACAAATGGCAGTGTAGCGGTCAAAGGCCATGGCGACCAGCATGATGCTCTCCATGGCAGTGAAGAAGTGGATGAAGAACATCTGGGAAAGGTAGCTTTCAAAAGATATATCCTTGAGGTGGAACCAGAAGATGCACAGCATTTTGGGGATGGTGGCTGTGGACAAGCCCAGGTCGGTGGAGTCCATCATGGCCAGGAAGTAGTACATAGGCTCATGGAGACTGTGCTCAGTCCAGATGACAAACAGCACAGCAGCGTTCCCCAGGACGGCAACAAGGTACACAAAGAGCAAGGGGAACCCGACCCAGACGTGCACATCTTGCATTCCTGGTATGCCCAGCAGAAGGAAAGAAGAAGGGTGGAACTGGGTGTCATTAGGCACAGACATTCTCTCTGCCACAATTAGCTGTTGCACAAATCAGGCACAGCTGTCTATTCCCCAGTAGGCAAACCTGCTGCACTTCGCTCTTTGTCCACATCCCTGTAACACACAAAACAATGTTTTATTCTGGGCCTTTCCTTCTATTTAGAAAGATGTTAAATGATTTTAGTCAATGTTACTGCAGTATATACTTCAGAATGGCTAAGAGACTTAATCTTAAATACTGTTATAATCATGTGTTGTGATATGGTGATAGCTCTTGGAGCAATTTTATCATAATATTACAAATATATCAAATCAACAGGTTGAACAACTTGAATTTAGACAATGTTACATGACAGTTTTATACCAGAGTTTTCAAAACAGGAAATGAGATGAAATGCCTTCCTCAATTCCTGCTGGCTTTTCCTGAGCAATATATGGCACCAGGAATAGAGCCTGCCTCACTCTCTGCCACAGTTCCTAATAAACAGGATGATATAAAAAAGAAAGGATGTAAGAATGTCCTCTTCAGAATGGAAATTCAACCTCTGGAGTATAGGAAAAATAAAAGGGAAGAGTAAAATTCCAGTCTATTTATCTGAAAGTGTTCTATATACTTTTGCATAAGGCTCATGGTGATTTCTTTCACATTTGTAACCTTAATCTATGCACATTAGGTTTTGCATGGACACAGGTATAAGTACCTGTAGGAAAAGTGTAGCCTCAAGAGACTGTGAGCCCGAGTGTGCGTGCTCTCTTCATCTTGTTTTCATTACTTTCACTTCCCCCCATAGCTCCACAGTATTGTGCTGCAAGCTCCTTCCCCATTCCTTTTGCTATTGTTCACGACCTAAACATGAAATGACTTACCTTGGTCTCTATGAATTTCTAAGAAACATCCCTTGGCATATTCTGGATGCATGCCATTTATCATACTGTGTAGAAGGCATTTATACTTTTCTTACCACTCCACTTCCCCTGGGATGGAGACTAACAGTATCTTGGAGATTCACTCCCAGAGAACTGTCATTAATTGTCTGGTACATCAGCTGCCAGGAAATTCCCCTTCATGGAGTGCATCTTTCACTTGACTCAAAGCTCACTCACTGTGAATAACTGTTCCCCAGACTATTAATAAAAAAAATCCAAAGAAATTGTTTAACATTGCAACTTTGTAGAGCAGGAATAACAGCTGAGGCTAATAAGAGACTGACCAAAAATCTTGAAAGGAAAAATTGGGTAATAAACGGACTACACAGAGTTTTTCAAAGCTCTAAAGTATTCCTAAGATAGAAAGCCACACACAGGTACATGACTATGCACATGGCCAAAAAAGACCAGACAAATCCCTAGTCTGTCACTTCTTGGTGACCTTGAGGAAATAATATTGAACTATAATATGTGGGTCATTCTGCTACAAAATATCTGGTACTTTCAGAAACTCATTTCACATCACACACACACACCCACACACACACAGAGTGGGGTTTTGTTCTTATGTTGCAGATTGTATTTATTTTTTTCATGAGAAAAATATATAAAATTGTCCTTATGAATATAGATGAAAAATCCTCAGTAAAACGCTACTAAACCAAATCCAACAGTGTATTAAAAGGATTATATACCATGACCAAGTGTAATTTATCCCAGGAATGCAAGGGTGGTTCTAGATGAGAGAATCAATCAGTACCTTATACAACATTAATGAAATGAAGAGAAAAAACACATAATCCTATCAATTGATGCATAAAGAATACTTGACAAAAATCTCACTCCCTTTCATGATAAAAACACTCAACAAACTAGGAATATAAGAAAACTCCCTCAACATAATAAAAGGGCATTTATGGAAAAAACGACACCTCATATCATACTCAGTGTACAATATATGATCTCCCTTAGGTTACAGACAAAAATGCCTGCTTTCACCACTGGCATTTATTAACATGGTCCTTGAAATTTGAAACTAGAGAAATTAGGTAAGAAAAAGTCACTCAAATTAGAAAGGAAGTTGTAAACTATCTCTGTTTGTAGATGACATAGTCTTAAGAGAAAATTATAAAGAATCCGTAAAACTTGTATTAGAGTTAATAAACAAATTTAGCGAAGTTACACAAGAACAACACAAAAATCAGCTGTATTTTTACGTACTAGCAATGAACAATCTGAAAAGGAAATTGAAAAAACAATTCCATTTCCAACAGCACCAAGAATAAGTTTAGCCAAGGACAATATTTGTGTACTAAAAGCTATAAAACACTGCTGAAAGAGATTGAAGAAGGTTTAAATAAATGGAAAGACTTCCTGTGCTTATGGATTAGAAAAGTTAATGCTCTTAAGAGGACAACTCTTCCCAAAGTGGTCTATATATTCAGTGCAATCTCAGTCAAAATCTCAATGTCCTCTTTTGCAGAAAAGGAAAAGCTGACCCTAAAATTCACATGGAACAGCAAGTTGTTCTGAATAACGAAAACAATCTTGAAAATAAAAAACAAAGTTGGAAAATTAACACTTCCTTATTTCAAAACTTACTACAAACGTAAATGTTCAAAAAAGTGTAGACATACAGATCAATACAAATCCATGGAATATGACTGTGAGTTGAGAAATAAACCTGTTTACGGTCAGCTGATTTTTCAGAAGGGTACCATGGCAATTCAATGGGAAAAAATAGTATACTCAAAATGGTGCTGGGACAGCTGTATATCTACATAAAAACAATGTGTTTGGACCTTTAACTCATACCATATAAGAAAAGATAATTCAAAATAAAAACAAATAGACAAAGCAGAAATAGACTCCAGACACTGAGAAGGGACTGGTGTTTACCATGGGGAGGTGTGGGTATGGGTGGGCAAAATAGGTGAAGGGGATAAAGAGACTCAAAATCCCAGTCATAATATAAATTAGTCATGGGAATGAAAATAGAGCATAAAGAATATAGTCAATATTTCTGTAATATCATTCCATGTTGCCAGGAACTACATTAGTCATGGTGAACATTCAATAATGAAGTTAACTGTTGCATCACTACATTGTATACTTGAAACCAATATAATACTGTATATCAACTATACTTCAATAATAATAGTAATGAAAAAATCATATAAAATAGAAGCTGCTGCTAAAAAAGGTGGACCAAATACCTAAGTATAATAAATGAAAAACTTTTAAACTAAATAAAAAAGGTTAATCTTCATGACCTTAAATGTGGCAATGATTTCTTATATTGGCCAACCAACACAAAGCAACAGAAGAAAAAATAGGTAAATTGAACTTCATCAGAATTTAAAACTTGTGTATCACACCACACTAACAAGAAAATATAATGATAATCCATTGAAGGGGAGATATAATTTGAAAATAATATATCTGATGAGGGTCATGTACCCAGAATATATAAAGAAATCTCACAACTCAACAGTATAAAGACAAACGACTAATCAAAAAATGGGCAAAAATTTCATACATTTCCTTAATGATATATAAAGGCTAAGGTGCCCATAAAAAAAAAGCTCAACATCATTAATCATTAGATAAATGAAAATAGAAAATTCAATTAAATATCCCTTGGCACCCACTAGATGGCTATAATTGGAAAGGACAAGTATTGGAAAGGATATGATGAATGGGAGTCATTATCTATTACTGGTGGGTATATAAATTGATGCAGCCATTGAGGAAAGCAGTTTGGTATTTCTCCAAAAAGTTAAGCATAGAATTATAAGATGGCTCCAAAATTCCATTCCTTGGTATATATATCTAAAATAATAAGAAATAGGTGTTCAGACAGACTGCTTATAGCAGCACTATTGACAATAGCCAAAGTATGGAAACAACACAAAGTTGTACCAACTGAAGAATTCATAAACAAAAAAAGTGGATCCATAATGTAATATTGTTTAGCCATAAAAAGAAATGAAATACTGATGTATGCTACAACACGGATGCAATGTAAAAACATGTTAAGTTAAAGAAGGTAGGCACAAAAGAATACAAATATATGATCCCAAATATATGATCCATTTATATGTGTTATCTAGAATCAATTCATAGAGAAAATTCACTGAGGGAAACAGTAGGTTAGTGGTTCACTGATATTTCCCTAGAGTTTCTCTTCAGTGGTGCAATGACCAAAGGGAACCCCTATTAATTTTAACTTCAATACCTCAACCTCTCTGATACCCAGGAGACAATTGAAAATTCCCCTAACACATGCACACACACACACACACACACACACACACACACACACGCACACAGAGGAATTGTTTAGGACAGAACTTCAGTATACCCTCAGAGGTATTAACAAAATGTGTGTGTGTATGTGTGTGTGTATAAAAATTTCGGTAACTGAATTCACGGTTGCTACATGACTCTTTAAAATGGAAGACAGTGAACTTGCTAAGGGCTTCTAATCTGTGAGTCTGTGTAACGTGTGCATGGGCCATGCCACATCAGTCAAGGATGAATACTTTAAAAAATTTTTTTTAACTGGATAACATTGGTTGAGCACTGAAATATATAGAAGAGAAAACAATATTAATCATGAGCTTTGACATGCAAATATAGGAAAAGGAGTGGGAATAGAAACTGGATTGTAAAGAACCTTAGAATATGAAAACGTGAATTTAACAGGAAATAAATATGAAATGGACAAACTAGGTATCAACAATCCATTCATGGTTTTCAAAATTGGCAGTAAAAACAAAAGAATGGTAATTGAAAGTATAGGAACTTGAAGAGGAGTTAACTGACCTAAGTAGAAAATTCTTCAAACAAAGATAAGGTCAAATATGACTTTGGAAATTACCATAGGAATCAATTCACTCAATTCCATGGCATTCTTAGTGATTTTTATTAATTTAATATGCCAAACAAATATTTTTAAAATGTATTACTATTGATATCATTCAGTCTCAGTGACGAGACTTAATATTGAGGTAACAGAAGAGAAACAGTAAGAACAGAAGTATTCACAAGTTTTTATAGCCATCAACTTAGAGTCACAGATACTATCCAGTTTGCTATTCCTTACCCCTTAAAGTAATGAGGCGCAAAATACCCACTTGATTTAGCTATTTAACGATTAGATATTTGTCATAATATTCTGCCTAAATTTCTATGTCAAGATACTTCTTTGAGCACAAGTATTTATTTCTGATCTTTCAAAAGCACATTAAAATTAATGATAAGCAAGAAATAAACTAATAAATATATAACATTATTATGGATACAGCATATGTCATGAACAGACCTGATTTTTTACATATACTTTATTAAAATATACTTGATATACAATATATTATTGGATTCAAGTGTACAACACAGTGACTCAACCATAATACACACTATTAAATCCTCACCCAAATGAGTAGTTTCTGTCAACATAGAAAGATCTTACAGAACCATTGGCTATATTCTCCCTGCTATATTTCCATTCCTGTGACCAATTCGTTTTAGGACTGAGATTTTTGTGTCTTTTTATCCTCCTCAACCCTACCCATTAAACCCAATGCCTCTCCCATAGTGACCATCAGTTGCTTCTAAGTGTCTTTGAATCTGCTGCTATTTTTTAAATTTTGTTTTGTTTTGTCTTTACACATATAAGTAAAATCATATGATATTTGTCTTTCTCCTCTTGGCTTATTTCATTTAGCATAATGCCATCTAGGTCCATCCATGTTGTCACAAATGCCAGGATTTCTTTCTTTTTATGCCTGCAAAATATTCCATTGTGTGTATGTACCACCTCTCCTTTATCCATTCATCTAGTGATGGACACTTTGGTTGCATCCATATATTGGCTATTGTAAGTGATGTGACAATAAACATAGGGGTGCATACATCTTTTTAGAGATTTTGTTTTCTTCAGGCAAATTCCTACCAGTGGAGTTACTGGGTCATTATGGCATTTCTATTGAAGTTTTATGAGGAACCTCTATACTGCCTTCGATAGTAACTGCACCAATTAACATTCCCACCAATAGTGTAGGAGGGTTCCATTTTCTCCACATCCTCATCAACACTTATTATTTCCTGTCTTTTGGATACTGACCATTCTAACCAGTGTGAAGTGATCTCATTGTGGTTTTGATTCGCACTTCCCTAATGATTAGTGATGTGGAGCATCTTTTCATATGCCTGTTGGCCATCTGCATTGCTTCTTTGGAAAAATGTGTGTTCAAATCCTCTGACTATTTTTTAATCAAGTTATTTGGTTTTTTGGTGTTAAGGTGTATGAGTTCTTCATATATTTTTATGTTAAACCCTTATGAGATAAATCATTTGTGAATATATTCTCCCATACTGTAGGTTGCCTTCTTGTTTTGTTGATGGTGTCCTTTGCTCTAAGGAAGCTTTTGAGTTTGATGTAGTCCCAGTTCTTTGTTTTTGCTTTTGTTCCCCTTGCCTGGGAAGACGTGTCCAGAAAGAATTTGTTCATGGTTATATTCAAGAGATTTCTGCCTGTGTTTTCTTCCAAGAGTTTTGTAGATCATTAATCCAGTTTACTTGAAATCAAGTTTACTTTTGTATATGGAGTTAGTAATCCAGTTTCATTCTCTTGCATGTAGCTGTCCAGTTTTCCCAACAACAAATATTAAAGAGACCGTCTTTTCCCCCATTGTATATTCATGGCTCCTTTAAAATATATTAATTGATCATTTATCCATGGGTTTCTCTCTGGGCCCTCTATTATGTTCCACTGATCTATGGATCTGTTCTTGTGTCAGTACCAGACTGTTTTGATTACTGTAGCTTTATAGTATATCTTGAAGTCAAGGAGCATAATACCCCCAGCTTTGTTCTTCATTCTCAAGATTGCTTTTTGGGGCTATTTGAGGTCTTTTATGGTTGCATGAATTTTAGAATTATTTGCCCTAGTTCATTTTAAAATGCCATTGGTATTTTGGTAGGCATCGCATTGAATCTTTATTTTAAGCAAGATGGCCATTTTGACAATATTAGTTCTTCCTAAACATGAGCATGGGTAGATTTACATTCATTTGTTCCTCCTTCAATTTCTTTCATCAGTGTCTTACAATTTTCAGATTACATGTCTTTTACTTCCTTGGTTAGGTTTTTACCTAGGTATTTTATTCTTTTTGATGTAATTATTTTCCTATTTCTCTTTCAGCTAGTTAATTGTTAATATACAGGAATTCAACAGACATTTTAAAAATTCAAGAAAAGGGAAGGAATGTGGATGGAAAAAGTAGATAATGTAATCAACAGCCTAAAACAAATGAAATATAGGCTTTCCAGAGAATGAAGGCCACTTTTTTCTAAACAAGCTCAGTAATTTCCAGTTCAGGGCCATCAGTACAGAGACCAGAGCATACCATGAGACAATCACCAGGATACTAAAAGTATGCTTACATTCATGGATTACATGTCCAAAATCCTTCCCACATTTTATACAGAGATGTATAAAATGGATTGCCAGTTACTTCTATCCTCCAGAAAAGCATAATCTGACTGAGATCAGAATTCTCATACACAAATGTGGATGCTAAAAAAAAGTCTTCATGATCTGAGGAAAGATGATTTAGAAGTCAATGCATCATTCATATTCAGTTCATCATTCATATTCAAGAATAATATGAAGACATTTTCAGAATTAAGACTAAAATTTTACTGAATATTTTTGCAAAGGACTAAACAAACTCTAAATATATTCTACCCAAAAAAGGAATCATTTGAAAATCAATTTATGGTATTAAAACATTGAGCAAAAGAAATCAACAAAAGTATAGTTAAATTAAAACAACTGTTGATAAATTGATTATAATGTAATATTTTTACGTGAGAATGTTTGGTGGATTTCTACTTCTAGTAATGATAAAATAGCTATTTCAGAGCAATGCTTCTTCAAAGGGGGAAAAATATTTGAAATAATGAACAGAGTATTTGAAACATGTTTTAAAACACTGGATACCTAATGAAGAACCAAAGATAATTAGACCAAGATCCCAGAAAAAATCAGAAAACTAAGAAAGATGAAGCCTGCCTTTCATACTGCTTTTCCTCAATATGGACTTCACATTTTTTAAAATTAGAAGATCTCTCTCAGAGAGGCTGTTAATACAGAAGAGTTTTAACAGTATTATGGCTTTGGGGGGAAATTTGCATTGGACTTCAGAGCTTGACAAAGAACAGAGGTAATACCACCAAACAAGTACCGAAGGAGTACAGACAAATCAGAGGAAAACCATCATCACAGTGTGTAGCCCATCAGAATTAGATCAATTCCTAATGAGAATGAAAAAGATGCTCTCACCCTAACCCCTTATAAGAACTAATGTAATATTGATAGCCTAAAAGTATCCTGACAAGTTATCTTTTATACAGCCTGGTACTCAATAAAAAAAAAAGCACATGTAAAAAAGAAAAATTAACATAAGGAACTAGCACACACAAAAAAAGGACAAACTTCAAAAGAGATCAACTAACTGGATTACAAAATAAATATGATTATTGTACAAAGTAAATTAGATGAAAAGATGAAGAACTTCAACCATAAACTAGGAATTAATAAAAATCGATTGGATAGGAGTGAAATTGGAAAAAAAATACTAGTTCTCCAGCCCATTTACTCCTCCAGAACCAAAGATTTGGCAGCCACCCATAAAAATTGCCTTTCTGACATGAAATGTTCAACATCACTAATCATCAACAAAATGCCAATCAAAATCAAAATGAGACATCACCTCACATCACTCAGAATAGCTAGTCCCAAAATGACAAGAAATAACAAGTGTTGGCAAGGATGTGGAGAAAAGGGAACCCTCCTCTACTGTTGGTGGGAAGGTCGGTTGTGCAACCACTATGCAAAGCAGTATGGAGGTTCCTCAAAAGATTAAAAAGAGAAATACCATTTGACCCAGGAATTCCACTTCTGAGAATCTGCCTAAAGAAAACAAAATAATTAATTCAAAAAGATACATATTTACTACAGCATTATTTACAATAGCTAAGATATGGAAGCAACCTAAGGGTATATCAATGAACGAATGGATAAAAACAATGTGGTGTATATAGAGAATAGAATATTATTCAGCTATAAATAAGAAAGAAATTGAGTCATATGTATCAATATAGATGGACTAAGAGCTTATTAGGCTAAGTCACAGAAATGCATGATTTCACTTCTGTGTGGAATCTAAAGAATAAAAACAAATGAACAAAAGAACAAAAGTAGTCTCATAAGCAAGGAGAACAAACTGGTAGTTGATACGGAATAGAAGATAAAGGAAGGATAAAGTAGATTAACAATTCGAAAGTGATTGTAGAAAATGAAAAACAAAAGCAGGTTGTGTAACGTATTCAATAGTCCTTCCTTCTTGTTCTATCTGCCCTCAGGAAATCCGTGACCTACAGCACCTCCTTGTTACTACACGGACCACACCATCATCATCCAGGAAGGGAGATCCTAAGGGAAATTGGGACCTTCAGCTCAGCCTGCATTCTGTTTTCTTAGAAGAATGTGAAGTTCCCTCAACCTCTGACACAGAGGCTATCACCTCAAGGCCACTCTACAAAAACTGCAGTGCTCACTATTGTTTATGTACTGGGAAGGAGAGCCAGGCAGGGCTGGAGGTTGACGTTATTATCTACAGGCACGAACACTGTCAAAAAACAGAGTCTAACATATCTACTTCTTCTTCATATTCTGAACCACAGTTATAACAATGCCAAATTGCACCAGGATTCACACATTTCCATTTAACAGAAAAGAAGAGCTAAGGAAAGTCACCGAAGTCACACTTTGAAGATTTAATAGCAGGAACTTAGTATATCCATAACATTGAAGAGGCCAGGATCAGTACCATCGCTCACAGAGACTCCTCTCCCTTTAGGATGTTTCTTTCCTTCACAGCTCATGAACTCCCCCTCCCCTGAGCTCAGGAGTTCTGTCCAGTCCGGTGAGGTTCCCCTGCAGGCGCACTAGGGAGGAAGAAGGAGGTAGACGGACTAATGACCCAGAGCCCAGAGGACTCTGAACGCTAAGCTCTGGGACTCTGGGACATGATGAGGATGAGGGATGTCCTCACTCACTATAAAGTTTTCCTCCATGTGACAGGATGGATGTGGGGTGTGGAGGCTTGATGGGGCTCCTGAGGAAAGGGATGCAGGGGAGATGAGATACTAGAGAGGAAAAGAAGGGCACAAGGAGAAGGTAAAGGAGGAGAGAAGGGTACAGTAGCCTCCCCTTGGCTGAGAAGTGACCCAAAGCACCGCTCTCCATTCTCTTCACAAAGAAGGCACCAGAGCCCACAGACTGGAGCAGACGTCAGCAGGTGAGCTGATGACACACCAGCAAGTACTATGCAGCATTATCACACTCACTCATACACACACACACACACGGTCACACACACACAGTCACGCACTACACACCTCACACCCAGATCCCACAAACATGTAGCAGTGTACCCACATCTGAGAGCACCAAATAATGAGCGTTGTTCTGGCAGAAAACCAGTGACGGGGAAGCAGAGCCAGCACCTAGGCTGCTGTGGTGCATGAGGCTGAAGGGGGACACTGCAGGTCACGGTCATAGGTCTGAGGTTGGAGATGGAGGTGTGGCAAGGTCATAACCAAATAAAATGTTGAGGGTATTCGGCTTCTCCTCTGCAGTAATATATTAGTTTTTCTCCTACATAGGCCTGGGGAATTCAGAGGTCATCAATTCTACCTTGCCCCCCTGTGCACCCTCTCCATGGAAATGTATCCAAGACTCCTTAATGGTGCCGAATACACCTGCTAGATCCCTCCTGCCTTCTGCTTCGTGGCCCAGTCATGACAGAGCCTGAGAAAAGTTCCCCCACCCATCAACAGTGTGAGAAATCTGTAAGGAGAGGAGAACATGGTCTACATTCCATCTGAGCTGCTCTGGTTTATGTGGGCATCCACAGAGGCCTAGAAATGAGTCACAGTGTGAGGCCCGGTGCCTCTCATTCACCTTGGAATGTTCTGTGTCATCCCTCCCTCCTACCTCCTCCACCTCACCTTACAGCCACCATGAGTTCTTCATAAATAATGGGCACATTACAATCAAGTGGGTTATTTTTGTGACAGGGATTTTTTGCTCTTTAGGGTTAAAATGAAAGATAAAACTTGGGGAAGGAATAATAATTTAAATAACTACCATTTAGTAACTATACCCAATGAGCCTGCACTCTACACGCATTGGTCTTAATTCTCCTTAAAACAAATCACATTCAATGGAATTCACGAAACCAATTTCACAGAACAAACTGACTTGAAAAATAAAGGAGTTTGTGCAAGATCTCCATCTAGCAGATGGAATGGCAGGATTTCAAGCCATGTTTGAATGATTTCAAAGTCCATTTAAATCATCTCTAATATTGTGTTATTAGCAATGTGCTAATGGGGAAAAGAGCCAGCAGGGTAAAAGTAAATTCACAATTTCAGTAAATGGAGAGATGGTGGGCAGTAAGGGGAAAGGTCTCTAATATACCTGAGCTTTCAATGAACTTTGGTGCTGGGATCCTTGTCAGTGTGCACATCTAGGAAAAGATCGAATTTTTGCCTTCCTCCACGAATAATCCTAGAGCATATCGGCCCCACACTCTCTGCCACTGTGTGTTGCCCACAGCTGCTGCAGAAAGAGGCAAGCATTCTGACCAAAATTGGGAGATTGTGGATGTACCCTCAACTTTGCACTCTACTGTCGGAAAAGAGTCCCCTCTGACACTCGCCTGGAAACTAGTCTCTCAGCTGCCAAAACACAGCCTCCCTGAAGGTGGGGCCAGCTCTGAACTGTGACTCTCATGCTGTGTCATCCTAGCTACTTCCAAAGACTCTCCCCAGTGAAGTTCCATAATCTCTGTCATCCTTGTTCTCTGCCTTGCATGGCCCCCTAATGCTGGCAAACACTGTGTTCTTCCTGTACAGAGAAGTTTTCACTCGAGATGCTGTGGGGGCAGAGAAACTCCTTACCTCCTATGGAACAGGGGATTACTAACGCCCTGTTGGATATCATTAGGGTACAATAACTACCTGACAGAGTTATATGCAACCACATTCTTGATAAAGCATTTTCTTTTTGTCTGTCTCACACACAAAGTCATGCACATACTCCACATATACATAAACAACATAAACAAACAACAACAGGGAATTTCAGAATCAACAGAAGTCTGGAGGAGGTATGAGGCTGGAAAAGAGAACATTTCATAAGATTAGGAATCATTAAAAATAGCAATGGCCTCAGTAGAAATAGCATGTGACAAAGTCAAAGACAGACATTGTGAGTATGCTCCCAAGTGTAATGTTACGGTCTTAGTTCCATGAGAAAACTCTGTACATTCTTATTAAGTCAAAACACAGGCAACAGTACACACCAGCCATAATCATTTGGACTTCTTCTTCAACAGTTGAGAACCACTGGGTATGTAATTTCTAAGAAGGAAATTATAGTCTACTTAAAAATGTAATGGAAAAGAATGCCATAAAATGTAAGTACACAACAATTGCTGAAACATTGTCATTTCTTTCAAAGATCTCACTATAACAAAAAAGAGCCAAGAAAATATTACCTATGATTTCAGAATAGTAATGTATTATCAGAGAATCAGGCAACTGCCTTCTGGAAAGAAGAGAATCCCTAAAGTCTGTAAATTAGCTTACTTCTGCCATTACCTGTAGTGTAATGATAAGAGGTATTTCTATATTTCCAGGACCTCGATAAGAAAAGATCTTAAACTGAGTGGCATCCCACCTCCTTCACAGAAATTCAGCAAGCCTTATTAGGAGAATGTCTCCTATCAATGATACCCAGTTCCATCCCCTCTTCTTTCGCCTGCTAGGGATACCGGGATTGGAAGCTGCACATTTCTGGATTGCTTTCCCATTCTGTGCTGTGTACCTGATTGCCCTCGTGGGGAACATCACCATTCTCTTTGTCATCAAGTCGGAACACAGTCTCCAACAGCCCATGTTCTACTTCCTCGCCATGTTGGCTGTGATTGATCTGGGTCTTTCCACGTCCACCATCCCCAAAATGCTGGGTATCTTCTGGTTCAAGCTTCAAGAGATCAGCTTTGGGGGCTGCCTTGCTCAGATGTTCTTTGTCCACATGTTTGCAGGCATGGAGACTGTTCTACTCGTGGCCATGGCATATGACCGCTTTGTTGCCATCCGCAACCCTCTCCAGTACACCATGATCCTCACCAATAAAACCATTGGCCTCCTAGCCTCTCTTGTTGTGGGAAGAAATTTCATTCTTATGACTCCAATGGTGTTTCTCATTCTGAGGCTGCCCTTCTGTGGGCATGACATCATCCCTCACACATACTGTGAGCACATGGGTCTTGCCCGGTTGGCCTGTGCATCCATCAAGGTCAATGTTATCTACGGGCTCGTGGCGATTTCTAACGCCTTTGTGGATGTGATCCTCATTGCCTCCTCCTACGTGCTCATCCTTCAAGCTGTTTTCCGCCTCCCCTCTCAGGATGCCCGACTAAAGGCTCTCAATACCTGTGGCTCTCATGTCTGTGTCATGCTCTGTTTCTACACACCAGCATTTTTCTCTTTTATGACACACCGCTTTGGACACAACATTCCCCGCTATATCCACATTCTTTTGGCTAATCTATACGTGGCTGTCCCACCAGCCCTTAATCCAGTCATTTACGGGGTCAGGACCAAGCAGATCCGAGAGCTGGTGATAAAGATATTTGTACAGAAACGGTAGTTCTCAGTGAAGACTCAGGTAATAGATCACCATATTACCCACATTTTAATATGCTGAGGTCTCTTTTGAATTTCTATTATGTTAGATCATAGTAGCCAGGGTTTTCAGTTTTATCAGAAGTGGTTTAGGTTTGACAGATAAAGTAAAGTGGCCTTTGCTGCCCTCTCTGCTCACAACCCCCAAGTAACTGGACAATGGGTAAGGGCTAATGGAAAGAGCAAAAATGTCCTGGTGAGAGCAATGACTTTGGAGTAAAATGATGGGTAGAAAAGGATGAGAACTCTCCCCATTTATCCATACATCTTCTTTTTAGGGAGGTTTAGAACCTGAAGGAGCACTGATCTACTAATCTCATTTTGTAGATGGTGAAAATAAAGTTGAAGCCCTGAATTAATGGTAATTAAAGGCAATTATGGAATTTGTTACATACTTATATTTCTTATATTAAACCTCAAATTTTGTGCCCTCTGGAATCATGACTCATTTTTATTGTAATGCTTCCTCAGTCTTGTTACTGTCAGTCTTGCTCCCGTTCTCCTTTTGACCTGATCCTCCAATCTTTATTTCACTCACACCCCCTCAATACCTCTCTCTCCACTATGAACACTGTATCTCCATCCACTGTTATCAATCTGTTCTTCATTCTTTATCCAATAAACTAGGTATTTGGCAATTGAGGAATATGAGAGTGTACAGCATGGGTGTTAAGGACACATGGTATTATTTTCTCACCTGAAGAAAAGTCATATTACATGTGAATAATTGTTTGTGCTCCGTGTGTAGTTCCAACTGAATTCTATTTACAATTTCTCTTGTTACATCTTTTACTTTCAGATACACACAGTTTCAGAAACCTTGTAAATGAAAATCAGAATCTATGCTTTCAACACAAAGCCAGACTTAACATCAAGCTCCGTATAATCTCAGTACAATTTATTATGCCTATAGATATCCAATAGAAAGTCCTGCTTCCAAACTTCAAATGCAGATGGAGGATGTGGTTTGATTTAAACTAGATCAGAGAAGCCCTGAACTGAAATTTGTGTCTGAGCAAAGCATTCTTGCTTATAAATCACACGTCCCCACTGTACTGTTTTTAGACCCACACACCAGGTTCACTGAAAACAGGCAAAGTGCTCAGAAGCACACCAGTGGGGGACATCATGAAATGGGGCAGACTGGGTGAGAAGACAGGGGGAGAAATGATACCTGTTGCCATTTTGTACATCTGTGCAACTTTTGTGAATTTGTGCAGTTCTAGGTCTTAATATTGGTCCTAGCAGAGCAAAATTTTTACTTTTAGCACCTTGTGGAATTTCTTAAGGCATGTGTGCATGGTCTATAATTGAGGATTTTTTTTTAGCATTTGCCTCCTGGACCTAAAATTTGATGGGAATGTGGAATTTTAAAGATGAAAAAACATGATATTCACCTGACATATTCCTTTTATTTAGGAAGTAATAAAGCTGAGGTCCAAAGCAGTAACTTCTGTACATAAAATACCTGTCCTTACCACCATCTGATGTAGCAAGAAATGGAGGACCACTCAGAAAATCCTTTTGAACACCAAGTACTAATCTTGTAAACATTGGGTAGCAAATATTTTACATATGTATGTGAGACTCCATTGTTGGTCTTGGTGGATATATCTAGGACAGTAGGAGATGGAGCCAGGAGACTAGGATTGGTGTCAATAATGAGAGAGGAGCATACAGAGACTCTGAGAGCAGGTGGACAAAAGAGAGTAAAAAAGAATGACTGAAATTGAGGCAGTTCATCCTATGGTCCATCGGTGCTGAGTGGTGAGGCATGACCAGCCCCCCAGGCCATCCCCATCTGTGCCACATAGAGCATACGCCACACACACAAGGTATTTTCTGCTGTCAGTTTTATGAAGGGGTCTGTGGCATGTACAGAACAACTTCCTTGTTAAATCTATTCATGGTATTGGCAGAAATTCAATGTCAAAGTAACAGTATACACAGTGTGGACTGGAGTACACAGTTATGCTGGCCCTGAAATGCTTCACAGCCAAACTTCTTTGCAATACCTAGACTTGGCTTCCCCTCTCAATGGGCCTCGGTGCTTCACTGTGGATTCCTCAAACATTTCCAAGTCTACTTCTGGTGATAGGGACTAACCGGGGACAGCAGTGCTGTCTGGGTGGTGTTCTAAGGTCTTGGCCAAACACATGTGGGCCCAGTCCTCAATTCTCCTCTTCCAGGAACTCCATGAGATTCTTATTTCAATACCCACCACCTTGTGGACTCAGCCATTTGCCCTAAGGTGCTCTGTGACCTGCATCTATGGGGCTTTCCTGAGATGTCCCGCTGAGATTAGGCCTCAGGAGAATAAATAACTGAGAAGTCTTTCTGGACAGCATATTCTTTCTTTCATGAAATCACATGAGATGGAGACACCAGCAGAGTGCTGACATGCAGATAAGAGGTGACTGTCATTCATCACTCACGTCAGGCATATTATGCATCCAGGGCTCTGGTCTACCAACGGCCCCCACTGAACCTTGAGCTTGAACTGTGCCTTAGAGCTGTTCACTGACTCTCCCCAATCTGTTTTCTGGCTCTCTTGCTGCCTCCCAGCTACAGCACGCCGGGGAGGCGATGGGTGCAGTACACATATCTTACCTTACCTGCCCACCTCTCAGTGCTGCTACCTGATCAGCCTGCCCCCTCCACAGGCTCCATGTGACCTATCAGAAGTGGCTGCACCTGTCTGCTCTGGACTCTCTGAGACTATTGCTCTGCAAGGCCACCAAGCACTTTTAGTCTGTGTCCTGTTTTACCTCCAACTACTATGATGACATGCTCTCTAAGTCAATATTGCATAATTCCAGTTAAGAGAGGGGAATTTCTTGTATGAATGGGAACATTCTATCATTCCAACCACAGGTGCCTCACTATTCTACATGGCTAGAGACACCGTGGAAGGAAAGTCTGAGGTGAAAGAGATTATCTTCTAGAAATCCAGTGATTAAGGTGTAAGCCGTTCAGAACCCAAGAACCTGACAGACTCTGGTACATTATAGATGACATCCATGGCAAAGGACTGTTACAGCCCTAAGGCAAACACGAGGCACACCACACAGATTCCACTGCTACAGTAAACAAGCCTGCTGCCAACGTACACATGTTATCACTGTCGCTCTAGCAGGGACAGAAGCTCTGGCACTGAAACATCCTACCTGCCCTCATTGAGGCAAGTATCTGGCCTTGATGTTGCTCTAGCTCATAAAAAGATACACACATTGTCACTGCCAGTGCCAGGTGGCATGAAGGCATCACTCTGTAATATAATGCACATAAAGAAGGTGGAAAAAGATCATAACACACAACAGGATCTTCAAAATATTTGGGAGCATCCAGTGTTAATCTGTTTGGAAAAGGGAACATAACCTTGTGATAGATAAGGCTTTATAGTTCAAAGAAAGAGAATTATTTTGCTGGAATTATATAATATTTCCTCAATGTGTCTAGATTTCTCATTTCATTCCTTAACTCAGATCCAAACACCATCTCTGCAATCTTCCTCCTTTACTGGGTTCCTCCCACAACTACCTTCTGAATTTTTCAGCTCTGCTTTGCAAGAATGTACCACCCACCTAAACCACCCTCCTCAATCCCAGTCTTGTGATACTTTACACAAACACCCCATCTCGTTTATGCATTACATCCTGATTCACAGGCATAATTAATGGTAAATACTGGCTCACTTAATGCCATATGCAGGTTATTCCATGGAGAGTGAAGGGAAGAAGCCAAGAGAAGGGCACAATTGCTGGATTTGGACACTTTCTAAATGATTTTTCTCTGTGGGTAAGGCAAATACTTAGAAGCAAGAGTATGTTTTTAACTGTGCCTCATGTTGCCTCTCAAGACTACCTCTGCTATGTTATGGAATTATAGAAAGGATTTTCTCTTTCTCCAAAAAATAAGGAACACACTATGGAAGAGACAAGGGCCTCTGATTGGAAGCCAGAAAACTCTTTTGTGAAAGGTTTCTGTAGCCAATTACCACTGACGTGCTGCATCCCGACAGGACAGAGGTCCGCCCAGCTTCATTCCTTCTGATGGGGACTCCAAGGTTGGAAGATGTGCACATCTGGACCAGCTTCCCTTTCTTTGCAGAGTCCCTACTAGCCCTCCTGGGGAACATCACTATCCTGTTTGTAATCCACACTGAATGCAGCCTCCACCAGCCCATGTTTTCCTTCCTGGCCAAGTGGGCCTGCACTGACCTTGGCCTGTGCACAGCCACCACATGGCAGAAGCTGAGCATTTTCTGGTTCAGTTTCAGAGAGATTGTGTTTGGTGCTTGCATCACACGCATATACACTATCCATCTATGCAGTGGCCTGGAGTCTTTGGTGCTCACACTATGGCCATAGAGCGATATATTGCCAACAACAATACAAGCAGGATACAGTGGCGAGAGAAATGATTTGGGAGTCACATGTTCCAGGTGTAAAATCATGATCTGGCCTTGACTGCAAGATTTACCTGAGAATTCACTTGAATCTCTTTGATTTTCAGTATCATTGCCAAAAAATGCTATAAAACAGTATTCATTTGGGTAATAAAATACTATAAAGCAAAATTAACCAACACCAAAAGAACAGTTTGGAAAATCATTGTGCTTGTAAAATATTAAGATTTAGAATAAATAAACACATGAAGTAATGAGAAGTACTTGTTATTTCTGGTTTATGTAGGCCAAGCTTCCGGAGCCTGAGTCTAGTGTTCAGTCACTGCATGAAGGGGGGTCCCCAGCTCCAGATCTCCAGCACAGGTGGCTCTTTGGGGACACTAAGCCCTCACCATGGTCAGGAGACCACAAAACCAAGGAGGTAACAGGGCTCTATCTGGGCTGGAGGATGTACGGACTCCAGCCCACACCGGGTTTGTTGGGGCTGAGCCTTAGGGCAGACTCTAATAGAGTGGCTGCTGACAGAATTAACATAAAGTCTTTCTCATTAGAGTATAGAAGCAACATGAGTCAGGTGATTTCTTTGGCTATCCTAAGAGCTTCAAAGACATGAAGTTAGCTTCTAATTTGAGACAGAGCCCTCTTGAAACTCAAGGGCAGGTGAGCAAGGAATATACAGAGCACAGGGTAAGGGGACTGTAATGTAAACTGAGAGGGGCAGTGAACTGAAGAAATGACACTTTGTGTGAATATATAAAGAAAAAGTGACCGACTAATCATTTTCTCTATAGAAATTATGAAAATGACACAAGCAAGATTTAGAAAAACTAAACACATCAGAACAATGAATGAAGATGACAAAAGTAATCTTCTTTTTATAAAAAGGAAATACAACTCAGAAGATGGAACCAAGCACCTGGGGGACACAAGAAGAGCCACAGGGATCATTTCCAGAGCTTAATCCATAAACATTTCCTCTGACGTCATGAACCAGTGATGGCTGTGTTCCTCCCATTTTCCCTTTATTAAGTTGCAGTGTGTAGTGTGCTTCTCTTGTACCTTTTCCATTATAGCATGTTGGATGTGTGTAGGGCCGGATATTTTCCACATAAGTTCACAGGTGCCATGCAAAGATAAATCATACCCAATGCACCAATGGATTCTCATCTGCACCTGGAACAGGTAGTGATATAAACTTAGATGCACATTCAGAAGCAGTGTAATAGGTGTCCAAACAAACACTTCAACACTAATGTCTATAATGGCACTAGTCTTAGGTAGTGAGAGAATGTACCTTCACACTAAGCATGATATGATAATGGGATAGGAATTTCTGTTCTATTGTTTATTTTGCATGAAGAAGGAATGTAAATAATTGTGGCCATAATGTGGACTGTGATTTACGTTAAAAAAAATTTTTTTAACTGTGGGAAAATACACGCAACATAAAATTTACCATTAGTGACATTCAGGACTCAAATGTCTTGCAACCATCACCCCATTATCTAGTTCCAAAGCATTTTCATCCCATTGAAATGAAGCATTTTGAAACATGGGTTTGAGGCCCATGAAGCAGCCACTGCTCATGTCCTCCTTTCCTCAGACCCTGGAAACCATCAGTTTTCTTTCTGCCACAGTGGATTTTTCTATTCTGGGTATCATACAATGTGTGGCCTTTTGTATCTGGCTTCTCTTACTTTCTATAATGTTTTAAGGTCCATAGAGTGGTAGCATCTGTTAACACTTATTTTTTATGCCTTCATATTGTTCAATTGTATAGCTATACTATACATATTGATACATTATTCAATTGATAAACATTTGAGTTGCCTCCACCTCTCAACTCTTACAACTAGTGTCATCATAGACATTAGTGTAGAAGTGTTTGTTTGGACATGTATTACACTGCTTCTGAGAATGCATCTAAGAGTAGAATTGCTGGGTCATGTGAAATTCTAAGTTTGAATTTTAGAGGAACCACGAAACTGTTCTTCACATGCACCATTTTACATTCTAACCAAAAATTATAAGGAATCCCATTTTTCAACATCCTTATCAATTTTTGTCTTTTTAACAATCTCATTGTTACACCTATCTTTGTGTATCCAGTGACATACTGTGCATTCGATTTGCATTTAAATAATGACTAATGATATTGAGCACATATCCACACACATGTTGGCCATTTATGTATCTTCTTTAGAGAAATGTCTACCCAAGTTCTTTGCCCACTTTTTTGATTGAGTTGTTTGTGTTTTTATTGTTGAGTTGCAAGGTTTACTTATATAACTTGGGTATTAGGCCCTTATCAGATCTACAATTTGTAAATATTTTCTCCCATTCTAGAGGTCTTCTTTTCACTGTTTTGATACTGTCATTCAATGCACAAACATGTTTAATTTTGATGAAGTTCATTCATCCTTTTTTTTTCTTGTTTCTTGCATTTTTGGTATCACATATAAGAGCAATTGAAAAATTCAAGGTCATATAAATTTACATGCTCATATTTTTCTAATATTTTCATATTTCATATTCTTATGTTTAGGTCTTTGACCCATTTTTGTGTGTGTGTGATGAGGTAAAGGTCCAACTTCATTCTTTTGCATGAGGATATACGGTTGCTCCAACACCATTTTTTAAACATAAATACTTGAACTTATTTTTTGCATCGGAACTTTGTTCCATTTATTTACATAACTGTCCTATATCAATTATGCAAGATATAATATCCATAGTTTTTTAGGAAGTGTGGGCCTTCCAAATTTGTTATTTTTTATGATTCTTTTGAGTATTGGGACTCCTTAAAACTCAGTATAAATTTTAAGTGAGTTTGCTTTTCTACAAAAAAACAACATTTCGGGATTTGGATACCAATGGACCTGAATCTACAGATCGCTTTGGAGAGTACTGCGATCTTAACAACATTGAGCATCCAATGCATGGAAAAAGGAGGTCTTTCCATTTACTTAGTTCTTTAATTTTGTTCAGCAATGTACTGTAATTTTTATTGTGCAAAATTAGTACATCTTTATTAAAATGTGCTCCTGGGAATGTTATTCTTTTGATGCTATTATATTTGGAATTGTTTCTTACTTTACTTCTTGTATTTTTCATTGCTGGCATTTAGAAATGTACTGGGTTTTGTATTTCATCTTCCACAACTTCACTGAATATTTTTATTATATATAAATATGAATGTGAATGACTATGAATATGTCCATGTACATAGTGTTTAGTAGCATGAATGAAAGCAGGCATTCTTTTCCTGTTCCTGCTCTTAGAGGGAAACCATTCAGCATTTTAACACTGAATATAGTGTTAGCTGTGGATGTTACATAAATGTCCTTTACGTTGAGAAGTTCTCATTAATTCGTAGTTTCGTCAGTGCTTTATTGTGAAAGGGTGGCCAGTGGTCTTTTAAAAAACTAGCACTCTACTTATCAAGAAATACGAGTCCAATTGATCTATCTTTGAATTTTGGTGGGGGGTGGGTGGGTGGCATATTGACTGCTTAAATCAATAGAGTATGGTGAAGGCACTGATATATAACTTATCAGGTTTGGTTTAATAGACAATACCATTTCCATCTGGTACTGCTGTGAAGACTACTTCTTCTTTGTAAAGTTTACCCTAAGATCACCATACTGGAGAAACCACATACAGTTTCTCTGGACAAGTCCGAGGTGAGCCTGAATTTCTATTATTCTGGGCTAGAAGTCAGGCATGACAATAAAAAAACCATCATACAAATTAGTCATACAGACCACTAGGTCCAGCCACCAATCATTTGGATCATCCTCAGAAATCTAAGCAATTACATCTGAGGTCCTTCACATTATGAAGCAGAAAAGAACAGCCCCTGTTTACCTTCTAAACTCCTAGTCAATGAGATCTACAAGGTGAACTAATTTGTTATGTTTCCTGCCTTTATGCCTCTAAACGTAGGAAGTTTACTAAACAGCAATAGATGGCAAACCATTCAGGTTTAATTGGAATCACAAGAGGCAAGGAGAGAGCCAATGACATAGACACATTACTTGAAAGGATATGGGCTATATTTTTTACAAAACTAATGAAAGACATAGAACTTCATTCAGAAAGAGTACAAATTTCAGTAATAATAGTATATATATATATACATATATATATATATACATTGCTTTATTTTTTTACTTTTTATTTTTTTTATTTTGTTATCATTAATCTACAATTACATGAAGACCGTTATGTTTACTAGATTCCCCTCTTCACCAAGTCCCTCCCCACAAACCCCATTATAGTCACTGTCCATCAGCATAGTAAGATGCTGTAGAATCACTACTTGTCTTCTCTGGGTTGTACAAGCCTCCCCATGCTCCACCAACAAATTATACGTGCTAATCGCAATGCCCCCTTTCTTTTTCCCAGCCCTTATACCTCTCTTCCCACCCATCATCATCAGTCCCTTTCCCTTTGGTAACTGTTAGTCCATTTGTGGGTTCTGTGATTCTGCTGTTGTTTTGTTCCTTCAGTTTTTCTGTGTTCTTATACTCCACATATGAGTGAAATCATTTGGTAGTTGTCTTTCTCCACCTGGCTTATTTCACTGAGCATAATACCCTCTAGCTCCATCCATGTTGTTGCAAGTGGTAGGATTTGTTTTCTTCTTATGGCTGAATAATATTCCATTGTGTATATGTACCACATTTTCTTTATCCATTCATCTACTGATGGACACTTAGGTTGCTTCCATTTCTTGGCTATTGTAAATAGTGCTACAATAAACATAGGGGTGCATCTGTCTTTTTCAAACTGGGATCATGCATTCTTAGGGTATATTCCTAGAAGTGGAATTATTGGGTCAAATGGTATTTCTATTTTGTGCTTTTTGAGGAAACTCCATACTGCTTTCCACAATGGTTGAACTAATTCACATTCCCACCAGCAGTGTAGGAGGGTTCCCCTTTCTCCACAACCTTGCCAACATTTGTTGTTGTTTGTTGTTTGGATTGTGGTGATCCTTACTGGTGTGAGGTAATATCTCACTGTGGTTTTAATTTGCATTTCTCTGATGACTAGCGATGTGAAGCATCTTTTCTTGTGTCTGTTGGCCATCTGAATTTCTTCTTTAGAGAACTGTCTGTTCAGCTCTTCTGCCCATTTTTTAATTGGATTATTTGCTTTTTGTTTATTGAAGTGCATGAGCTCTTTATATATTTTGGATGTTAACCCTTCATCGGATCTGTTATTTATGAATATATTCTCCCAGACTGTAGGGTACCTTTTTGTTCCATTGATGGTATCCTTTGCTGTACAGAAGCTTTTTAGCTTAATATAGTCCCACTTGTTCATTTTTGCTTTTGTTTCTCTTGCCTGGGGAGATATGTTCATGAAGAAGTCACTCATGTTTATGTCCAAGAGATTTTTGCCTATGTTTTTTTTCTAAGAGTTTTATGGTTTCAAGACTTACATTCAGGTCTTTGATCCATTTTGAATTTACTTTTGTGTATGGGATTAGACAGTGATCCAGTTTCATTCTCTTACATGTAGCTGTCCAATTTTTCCAGCACCATCTGTTGAAGAGACTATCATTTCCCCATTGTATATCCATGGCTCCTTCATTGTATTTGACCATATATGTTTGGGTTAATGTCTGGAGTCTCTATTCTGTTCCATTGGTCTGTGCCTCTGTTCTTGTGCCAGTACCAAATTGTCTTGATTACTGTGCCTTTGTGTTAGAGCTTGAAGTTGGGGAGCGAGATCCCCCTCACTTTATTCTTCCTTCTCAGGATTGCTTTAGCTATTTGGGGTCTTTGGTGTTTCCATATGAATTTTTGAACTATTTGTTCCAGTTCATTGAAGAATGCTGTTGGTAATTTGTTGGGATTGCCTCAAATCTGTATATTGCTTTGGGTAGGATGGCCATTTTGATGATATTAATTCTTCTTAGCCAAAAGCATGGGGTGAGTTTCCTTTGTTAGTGTCCTCTTTAATTTCTCTTAAAAGTGTCTTATACTTTTCAGGGTGTAGGTCTTTCACTTCCTTGGTTAGGTTTATTCCTAGGTAGTTTATTCTTTTTGATGCAATTGTGAATGGAATTGTTTTCCTGATTTCTCTTTCTATTAGCTCATTGTTATTGTATAGGAAAGCCACAGATTTCTGTGTGTTAATTTTGTATTCTGCAAATTTGCTGAATTCTGATATTAGTTCTAATAGTTTTGGAGTGGAGTCTTTAGGGATTTTTATGTACAATATCATGTCATCTGCAAATAGTGAATATTTTTTAAAATAGTGTGTCAAGTAAAATGTTGAACACCAAAGACAAAAATTATTGAAAGTTTCAAACCGAATAACACACATTATGTAAAATCTCAAAAAAAAAATTATAGCACAAAATAGTTGAAAATACCCCTTAAAAAATAATCCCATCTTCAACTGGATTCCCTCAAAACAGACTCAGAGATGGAGAGTTTTCATATAGGAAATCTATGGAGAAGTGCTCTAAGAAGGCTCACTTTCAGGACTTTGTATTAGTGTGAGAGGCTGGCAGTCAACATTGTGGTTTTAATATGCACATCCTTAGTGAGGAATTATTAAGGACATTTTATGTACTTACTATTTATGTTTTGATAGCTCTATATATAATATTTTGTCTTTTTAACTGGGTAATTTGATACAGTCATTGAGTTATAAGAGTTCTTGATATAATATTAATTCAAGTCCTTTAGCATATATATATCATGTGCAAATATATTCCCTCAGAATATGATTTACTTTTTCATTTTACTACCATTATCTTTTGAAGAAAATAATTTTTGATTTTTAATGAAACCCAGTTAAACATTTAAATATATTTCTTACTATTGATGCCATATCTTTCTCTTTTCTGACAAATATTACAAATAAGTCATAATTTGTTATTTATCCTTTTGTCTTTTGTTCTTAGGACTCTTATACATAATAGGTTAATTTTTCTACAGTGTAAAGTAAGGGTCTAAATTCACCTTTTTTGCATGTGAATATCCAGTTGTCTCAATCAAATATCATCATCTGTATGCATATTATGAGCTTTAAATGTAAAACCTGCAACTCAAAGATAATTAATATTATTGGCTTAATAGTCCCCTTCATCTTCCTACCTTCTATTGGATTAGATGTAAGATAACCACTTCTTACAATGCAGGAACATGAATTCTAACAGAAACCTACCATGACCTCTAACCGGTTAGCTGTCTGGGTTAAGGAAAATCCTCACGACTCGCTGCCGAATCTGCTTGGTCCTGACCCCATAGATGACAGGATTGAGGGCTGGTGGAACAACCACATACAGGTTGGCCAAGAAAATGTGGACATATTGAGGAATATTGTGGCCAAAACGGTGTGTCAAGAAAGAGAAAAGTGCTGGCATGAAAAAAGTTAATATGACACCAATGTGGGAACCACAGGTGTTGAGGGCTTTGAGTCGAGCCTCCCAAGAAGGCAGGCAAAAGACTGCATGGAGGATCCTGACATAGGAGAGAACAATAAGGACCACATCCAGTAATAAGACGGAAATGTTTCCAAGGCCAAACATAATGTTCACTTTGATGCTGGCACAGGCCAAGCGGGCAATGCCCATGTGCTCACAGCAGGTGTGAGGGAAGACACGGTGCCCACAGAAGGGCAGCCTCAGGAGGAGGAACACCAGGGGGGCCACCACGCACAGGCTCCGCGGGACACCAGCGCCTGCAATGATGCTGATGGTTTTGCTGCTGAGGATGACGGTGTAGTGAAGGGGTTTACAAATGGCAGTGTAGCGGTCAAAGGCCATGACCAGCATGATGCTCTCCATGCCAGTGAAGAAGTAGATGAAGAACATCTGGGAAAGGCAGCTTTCAAAAGATATATCCTTGAGGTGGAACCAGAAGATGCCCAGCACTTTGGGGATGGTGGCTGTGGACAAGCCCAGGTCGGTGGAGTCCAACATGGCCAGGAAGTAGTACATGGGCTCATGTAGATTGTGCTCAGTCCAGATGACAAACAGCACAGCAACGTTCCCCAGGACAGCAACAAGGTACACAAAGAGGAAGGGGAACCCGACCCAGACGTGTACATCTTGCATTCCTGGGATGTCCAGCAGAAGGAAAGAAGGGTGGAATTTTGTGTCATTAGGCACAGACATTCTTTCTGTTACAATTAGCTGCTGCACAAATCAGGCACAGCTGTCTATTCCCCAGTAGGGAATCCTGCTGCACTTCGCTCTTTGTCCACATCCCTGTAACACACAAAAGTACTTTTTATTCTGTGCCTTTGTTTCTATTCAGAAAGAGGTTAAACAGTTTCAGTCAATAATACTGTAGTACATACTTCAGAAGGCTAAGAGACTAAACCTTAAATACTCTTATCACAAAAAAGAAATGATAATCATGTGCTGTGATTGGGTGATAGGTCTTGGTGGCAACCACATCATAATAGAATAAATGTATCAAATCACCAGATTATACAATTTGAATTTAGACAATGTTATATGTCAATTATATATCAGCCTTTTTTTAAAACAGGAAAGGATATTAAAGGCCTTATTCCTCACTTTCTGCTAGACTCTCCTAAGCAATATATGGCACCAGGAATAGAACCAGCCTCACTCTCTGCCACAGTCCCTAATAAAAAGGCTGATATAAAAAAGAGAGGACAGAAGAATGGCCTCTAAAAAATGGAAATTCAACCTCTGGTGTGCAGGCAAAATAGACAGGGTGAGTAAATTTCCAGTCTATGTAGCTGATAGTGTTCTATATAGTTTTGCTTAATGCTCATGGTGATTTCCTTCGTATCTTAACTATTCCCTTATTAAGGAATCTAAAAACCCCAAAATGTAGTGTGCATAATTCTGTGTGTGTGTTTATGTGTGTATTTATACATTTTAATGGGTATTTATGAATGGGAGATGGTCTAGTTCTTAAGAGCATAAGGAACAATGTATCATTGTTCATTTAAATGCATTAAAAAATTCTGCCACAAAAAAGTTCTTAATTTTAAAAGTCCACAAATCAATCACTCAAATAAGAAATTGGACAGCAAGTAATTTCAGAGGCATGTCCTTGAATATAAACAACTCAGCTCCCATCAAACTTTGTGTTTGGTAAACACTACCCATCATTTGGAAAATTGGAAAATTACTCTAGATTTGGAAAACCAAGAATGAAAGTAGATCGAGTTACTTGACAAAGTATTATGCAACTATGATGAAACATGAATTGAGAAATTATTTTAATCTAGACTTATCATTTGGAAAGTACATAAGAAAACACTTTAAGTATAGAAACTATTTCCATGTAGGCCAGCTTGGGATGGGGAGACTAACTATTCTGGGATAGGCAACTTTCAAATATATCTCTGCCTTGTATCCATGGGAGAGGGCAGAAGCATTTTAGATATCCTAAACTTTAGTTCCGTCCAAGATTACTTTGTAGCTCTTATGTCTTTATGGATGTCTCCCTTATATTAACATATAAAGAGGAGTTATCAAATGATTTTATTTTAAAGCACTAATCCAGAATGTGTGGGATTTCTAAATGAAGTTACAATAAATTAAAAATTTGAATCAAACAAGGGAGGAGATCATTAGTGTACAACTTGTTGGGAAAAACTGGTCATTTCAAAAATGTGATGTGATTGAATGTGTGTGTAAAAATATGCAGAAAGCTTTGATTCAAATTCAGGAATACCTGGATGTTGGGGGAAATCAGAGTTGAGAGGAATCCATCAGAGATAAATGTTTACAAAAGTAAGTACATCCGACTTCAAACCCACTGTAAGACAAATGGCTTGCTATCCATGCCCATTTGAAACGTTTCAAGAGCTGCAAAAATGGGAAACTATTTGTAATTGGGTAAATTCTTTCAAGAAGATTATATGCATATTTGAAACGTTTCAAGAGCTGCAAAAATGGGAAACTATTTGTAATTGGGTAAATTCTTTCAAGAAGATTATATGCATATGCTTGTTTGTGTAGGTGTGTGGGTGTAAATTTGGTCTGGCAGGGTTCAGGAAGAGACACTTGAAGTTCTTTCATTAGTGGGGAATATATAAGATAAGTGGCGAAGTACTCGACATAAGTTATTCTATTAAATATTTAAGAGGTTGTCCATGTACCAGCACTGATCAGGCAATCTGAACACACGTTTGAATAAAACTGGATACCCTCAAGGAAACCACTGAGTAGTGAGGGAGATCAAATTCCAAAGATGAAAATTGTGAGGCAAGTGCAGTGCTGTAAGGATGTGCCGAATGTTGCAGGTGTAGAGGCAGGTCAAGAAAGTTCCATGAAGGAGGGTAGGCTTACACTAAGAGTGACAGAGCATTCTTCAGCCAAAGAAGGAAATAAATTTATTCCAGACGGAGTAAAGAGTAAGGACTAAGTGAAAAATAAAAGCACAGTGGCCAGTGAGGACCTAACAAAGGAATCTGTCATCCTCTCAGTGACTTTATTCAGAAATCCAGGAGACTGATGAGCAAACCCTTAATTGTCTGGTATCTTGGTCATTCTTGGGGCTTCAAACAGCAGAAACTTAGAAAATAAAACATAGCTACATCCTGACAAAATCAACTTCTCCCACCTGTACCTGTGGATTTTCCAGGAGGGTTTAAAAACTGGTACTTGCCTCCTCTCTGGGAAAACCTCATTTCCAGTCTGTAAACACTGATCAAAGCAACTAATCACTGAAAAATTCTACAATGTATATGGACTTATTATTTCAATGTAATTCATATTTCTTCAGATCTCTGCTGGCTTCTCATACAAAGGGTCCCACCCCCTCATTTGACCTCCTAACACTAAGGTGATACATGGGGTTATATCCACCCGTCCAGCAGCCTTTTCCTCAGCATGGCATTTCTACTCTACCCTTTTCTGCCAACTTCCATCACACCCCATTGATCCCCATTTCCAATTGCTGGAACTGCGAGGCTGGAGGAGAAGAGCTCATTCACCATCTTGCTCTTCCTTACCTCACCTTGCCGTCCACAGCCATCCTGCTATAGGGTAACCTTACCCCTTTTCAGATGCTCCCTCAAACCAGCCCTAGGTATTATTTTCACAAAAGTCTATCCCTCAGGGCCATGCTTTATGGTTCATTTATTCACAAATTCATTAATTCAGTACAACTTATTGATGACCTTTCTTATACCGGACACAGTTCCATCAAATAGAAAAAGCTAGTGCTTGCCCTCTTGGCATTCATATTTGTGCCCTTGCATACTGCTTCAGAAACACCAGGCAAATTGATCCAGGGCATATGGGTGCATCTCCTTCCACATCAGCTTGTACCCTTTATCCTTGCACGTTAGGTTTTGCATGGACATTGGTATAAGTACCTGTAGGAAAAGTGTAGCCTCAAGAGACAGTGAGTCCGAGTGTGCGTGCTCTCTTCATCTTGTTTTCATTACTTTCACTTCCCCTTCATAGCTCCACAGTATTGTGCTGCAAGCTCCTTCCCCATTTCTTTTGCTATTTTTCACAAACAAACCACGAAATGACTAACCTTGATCTCTAAATCTCTAAGAAACATCCCTTGGCATCTTCTGGGTGCATGCCATTTATTATACTAAGTAGAGGGTATTTATATTTTTCTTACCACTCCATGTCCCCTGGGATGCAGACTAACAGCACACAATACAAGATCAACACAGAATTCAGTTGTATTTCTATAGAGTAGCAGTGAAAAATCTGAAAAGGAGATTAACAAAACAATTCCATTTACAACAGCACCAACAATGGTAAATTTAACACTGCTGAAAGAGATTAAAGAAGGCTTAAACACGTGGAAAGATATCGTCTGAGCACGGATTAGAAAAGTTAATGCTCTTAAGATGACAACTTTTCCCAAAATGTTCTATATATTCAGTGCAATCTCAATCAAAATCTCAATTTCCTTTTTTGCAGAAAAGGAAAAGCTGATCCTGATATTCACATGGAATATCAAGGGGCTCTGAATAACCAAAACAATCTTGAAAATAAAAAACAAAGTTGGAAACTTAACACTTCCTTATTTCAAAACTTACTACAAACCTAAATGTTCAAAAAAGTGTGGACATACAGATCAATACAAATCAATGGAATAAGACTGTGAGTTGAGAAATAAACCCGTTTATGGTCAGCTGATTTTTCAGAAGGGTACCATGGCAATTCAATAGGGGAAGAATAGTATACTCAAAATGGTGCTGGGACAGCTGTATATCCACATTAAAAGAATGTGTTTGGACCTTTAACTCATACCATATACAAAGAATAACTCAAAATAAAACAAATGGACAAAGCAGAAATGTACACCAGACACTGAGAAGGGACTGGTAGTTACCATGGGGAGGCGTGGGTATGGGTGGGTGAAATAGGTGAAGGGGATAAAGAGGCATGATATCCCAATGATAATTTAAATTAGTGGGGAGGAAGGTAAAGCATAAAGAATATAGTGAATAAATCTATAATATCATTCCATGTTGCCAGCAACTACATTAATCATGATGAACATTCAGTAATGAAGTTAACTGTTGAATTACTACATTGTATACTTGAATCTAATATAATACTGTATTTCAACTATACTTCAATAATAATAGTAATCAAAAATAAGATAAAATATGAAGCTTTTCCTGAAAAAGTGGACCTAATACCTAAATATAATAACTGAAAAAAACTTTTAAAATAAATAATAAAGGGAGGAGGGGCGGAAGATGGCGGCGTGAGTAGAGCAGCGGAAATCTCCTCCCAAAACAACATATATCTATGAAAATATAACAAAGACAACCCTTCCTAGAATAAAGACCAGAGGACACAGGACAATATCCAGACCACATCCGCACCTGAGAGAACCCAGCGCCTCGCGAAGGGGGTAAGATACAAGCCCCGGCCCCGCGGGAGCCGAGCGCCCCTCCCCCCAGCTCCCGGCGGGAGAAGAGCAGGCAGAGCGGGAGGGAGACGGAGCCCAGGACTGCCGAACACCCAGCCCCAGCCATCCGGGCCAGAGTGCAGGGCGCTCGATACTAGGAAAACAGGGCAGCAAGAACAGTGAGCAGGCACTGGAGGCTGGGCGACAGAGGGCATAAAAAAAGCGCGCGACCATTTTTTTTTTTTGCTTTTTTGCTGTTTTGTTTTGGCGAGCGCTTTTTGGAAGTCTTAAAGGGATAGGGACCCCAATACTAGGGAAACAGGGCAGCAAGAACAGTGAGCAGGCACTGGAGGCTGGGCGACAGAGGACATAAGAAAAGCGCGCGACCATTTTTTTTTTGCTTTTTTGCTGTTTTGTTTTGGCGAGCGCCTTTTGGAAGTCTTAAAGGGATAGGGACCCCAATACTAGGGAAACAGGGCAGCAAGAACAGTGAGTAGGCACTGGAGGCTGGGCGACAGAGGACATAAGAAAAGCGCGCGACCATTTTTTTTTTGCTTTTTTGCTGTTTTGTTTTGGCGAGCGCTTTTTGGAAGTCTTAAAGGGATAGGGACCCCAATACTAGGGAAACAGGGCAGCAAGAACAGTGAGCAGGCACTGGAGGCTGGGCGACAGAGGACATAAGAAAAGCGCGTGACGATTTTTTTTTTTTTTGCTTTTTTGCTGTTTTGTTTTGGCGAGCGCTTTTTGGAAGTCTTAAAGGGATAGGGACCCCAATACTAGGGAAACAGGGCAGAAAGACCGGTGAGCAGAGGCCTGAGGCTGGCACCGGAGAATAAAGAAAAATGAACGACCACCACCCTTTTTTTTTTTTTTTTTTTTTTATTAAAAACTTTTTTTTTTTTTAATTAAAAAAAAAATTTTTTTTTCTTATTTTATTTTATTTTTTTTTTTGTGGTCGTTGTTTTGTTTTGGCGGGTGCTTTTTGGAAGTCTTAAAGGGGCAGGGCGGGTCACTTAATCCAGAGGTAGGGAATCTGGGATCTCTGGGCACCCTAACCCCTGGGCTGCAGGGAGCAGGGAGGCCCCTTACGGAGATAAATAGCCTCCCAGCAGCTCCTGCTCCAACGTGACTCCACCATTTTGGAGTAGCTGCCCGAGCCAGGCCACGCCCACAGCAACAGCGGAGATTAACTCCATAGCAACCGGGAAGGAAGCAGAAGCCCTGTCTGCACGCAGCTGCCCAGCACAAGCCACTAGAGGTCGCTGTTCTCCCAGGAGAGGAGGGCCACAAACCAACAAGAAGGGAAGTCCTTCCAGCCGTCACTCGTCCCAGCTCTGCAGACTATTCCTATCACCATGAAAAGGCAAAGCTACAGGCAAAGATCACAGAGACAACACCAGAGAAGGAGACAGACCTAACCAGTCTTCCTGACAAAGAATTCAAAATAAGAATCATAAACATGCTGACAGAGATGCAGAGAAATACGCAAGAGAAATGAGATGAAGTCGGGAAGGAGATCACAGATGCCAGAAAGGAGATCGCAGAAATGAAACAAACTCTGGAAGGGTTTATAAGCAGAATGGATAGAATGCAAGAGGCCATTGATGGAATTGAAATCAGAGAACAGGAACGCATAGAAGCTGACATAGAGAGAGACAAAAGGATCTCCAGGAATGAAACAATGTTAAGAGCACTGTGTGACCAATCCAAAAGGAACAATATCCGTATTATAGGGGTCCCAGAAGAAGAAGAGAGAGGAAAAGAGATGGAAAGTATCTTAGAAGAAATAATTGCTGAAAACTTCCCCACACTGGGGGAGGAAGTAATCGAACAGACCACGGAAATACACAGAACCCCCAACAGAAAGGATCCACGAAGGACAACACCAAGACACATAATAATTAAAATGGCAAAGATCAAGGACAAGGAAAGAGTGTTAAAGGCAGCTAGAGAGAAAAAGGTCACCTATAAAGGGAAACCCATCAGGCTAATGTCAGATTTCTCAACAGAAACCCTACAGGCCAGAAGAGAATGGCATGATATATTTAATACAATGAAACAGAAGGGCCTTGAACCAAGGATACTGTATCCAGCACGACTATCATTCAAATATGACGGTGGGATTAAACAATTCCCAGACAAACAAAAGCTGAGGGAATTTGCTTTCCACAAACCACCACTACAGAACATCTTACAGGGACTGCTCTAGATGGGAGCACTCCTAGAAAGAGCACAGCACAAAACACCCAACATATGAAGAATCGAGGAGGAGGAACAAGAAGGGAGAGAAGAAAAGAATCTCCAGACAGTGTATATAACAGCTCAATAAGCGAGCTAAGTTAGGCAGTAAGATACTAAAGAGGCTAACCTTGAACCTTTGGTAACCACGAATTTAAAGCCTGCAATGGCAATAAGTACATATCTTTCAATAGTCACCCTAAATGTTAATGGGTTGAATGCACCAATCAAAAGACACAGAGTAACAGAATGGATAAAAAAGCAAGACCCATCTATATGCTGCTTACAAGAAACTCACCTCAAACCCAAAGACATGTACAGACTAAAAGTCAAGGGATGGAAAAACATATTTCAGGCAAACAACAGCGAGAAGAAAGCAGGGGTTGCAGTACTAACATCAGACAAAATAGACTTCAAAACAAAGAAAGTAACAAGAGATAAAGAAGGACACTACATAATGATAAAGGGTTCAGTCAAACAAGAGGATATAACCATTCTAAATATATATGCACCCAACACAGGAGCAGCAGCATATGTGAAACAAATACTAACAGAACTAAAGGGGGATATAGACTGCAATGCATTCATTCTAGGAGACTTCAACACACCACTCACCCCAAAGGATAGATCCACTGGGCAGAAAATAAGTAAGGACACAGAGGCACTGAACAACACACTAGAACAGATGGACCTAATAGACATCTACAGAACTCTACATCCAAAAGCAACAGGATACACATTCTTCTCAAATGCACATGGAACATTCTCCAGAATAGACCACATACTAGGCCACAAAAAGAGCCTCAGAAAATGCCAAAAGATTGAAATCCTACCAACCAACTTTTCAGACCACAAAGGCATAAATCTAGAAATAAACTGTACAAAGAAAGCAAAGAGGCTCACAAACACATGGAGGCTTAACAACACGCTCCTAAATAATCAATGGATCAATGACCAAATCAAAATGGAGATCCAGCAATATATGGAAACAAATCACAACAACAACACTAAGCCCCAACTTCTGTGGGACGCAGCAAAAGCAGTCTTAAGAGGAAAGTATATAGCAATCCAAGCATATTTAAAAAAGGAAGAGCAATCCCAAATGAATGGTCTAATGTCACAATTATCGAAATTGGAAAAAGAAGAACAGATGAGGCCTAAGGTCAGCAGAAGGAGGGACATAATAAAGATCAGAGAAGAAATAAATAAAATTGAGAAGAATAAAACAATAGCAAAAATCAATGAAACCAAGAGCTGGTTCGTTGAGAAAATAAACAAAATAGATAAGCCTCTAGCCAGACTTATTAAGAAGAAAAGAGAGTCAAAACAAATCAACAGTATCAGAAATGAGAAAGGAAAAATCACGACGGACCCCACAGAAATGCAAAGAATTATTGTAGAATACTATGAAAACCTATATGCTAACAAGCTGGGAAACCTAGGAGAAATGGAAAACTTCCTCGAAAAATATAACCTTCCAAGATTGACCCAGGAAGAAACAGAAAATCTAAACAGACCAATTACCAGCAACGAAATTGAAGCGGTAATCAAAAAACTACCAAAGAACAAAACTCCCGGGCCAGATGGATTTACCTCGGAATTTTATCAGACATACAGGGAAGACATAATACCCATTCTCCTTAGAGTTTTCCAAAAAATAGAGGAGGAGGGGATACTCCCAAACTCATTCTATGAAGCTAACATCACCCTAATACCAAAACCAGGCAAAGACCCCACCAAAAAAGAAAACTACAGACCAATATCCCTGATGAACGTAGATGCAGAAATACTCAACAAAATATTAGCAAACCGAATTCAAAAATACATCAAAAGGATCATACACCATGACCAAGTGGGATTCATCCCAGGGATGCAAGGATGATACAACATTCGAAAGTCCATCAACATCATCAACCACATCAACAAAAAGAAAGACAAAAACCACATGATCATCTCCATAGATGCTGAAAAAGCATTTGACAAAGTTCAACATCCATTCATGTTAAAAACTCTCAGCAAAATGGGAATAGAGGGCAAGTACCTCAACATAATAAAGGCCATCTATGATAAACCCACAGCCAACATTATATTGAACAGTGAGAAGCTGAAAGCATTTCCGCTGAGATCAGGAACTAGACAGGGATGCCCACTCTCTCCACTGTTATTTAACATAGTACTGGAGGTCCTAGCCACGGCAATCAGACAAAATAAAGAAATACAAGGAATCCAGATTGGTAAAGAAGAAGTTAAACTGTCACTATTTGCAGATGACATGATACTGTACATAAAAAACCCTAAAGACTCCACCCAAAAACTACTAGAACTGATATCGGAATACAGCAAAGTTGCAGGATACAGAATCAACACACAGAAATCTGTGGCTTTCCTGTATACTAACAATGAACCAACAGAAAGAGAAATCAGGAAAACAAATCCATTCACAATTGCTTCAAAAAAAATAAAATACCTAGGAATAAACCTAACCAAAGAAGTGAAAGACTTATACTCTGAAAACTACAAGTCACTCTTAAGAGAAATTAAAGGGGACACTAACAGATGGAAACTCATCTCATGCTCGTGGCTAGGAAGAATTAATATCGTCAAAATGGCCATCCTGCCCGAAGCAATATACAGATTTGATGCAATCCCTATGAAACTACCAGCAACATTCTTCAATGAACTGGAACAAATAATTCAAAAATTCATATGGAAACACCAAAGACCCCGAATAGCCAAAGCAATCCTGAGAAAGAAGAATAAAGTAGGGGGGATCTCACTCCCCAACTTCAAGCTCTACTATAAAGCCATAGTAATCAAGACAATTTGGTACTGGCACAAGAACAGAGCCACAGACCAATGGAACAGACTAGAGAATCCAGACATTAACCCAGACATATATGGTCAGTTAATATTTGATAAAGGAGCCATGGACATACAATGGCGAAATGACAGTCTCTTCAACAGGTGGTGCTGGCAAAACTGGACAGCTACATGTAGGAGAATGAAACTGGACCATTGTCTAACCCCATATACAAAAGTAAACTCAAAATGGATCAAAGACCTGAATGTAAGCCATGAAACCATTAAACTCTTGGAAGAAAACATAGGCAAAAACCTCTTAGACATAAACATGAGTGACCTCTTCTTGAACATATCTCCCCGGGCAAGGAAAACAACAGCAAAAATGAGTAAGTGGGACTATATTAAGCTGAAAAGCTTCTGTACAGCAAAAGACACCATCAATAGAACAAGAAGGATCCCTACAGTATGGGAGAATATATTTGAAAATGACACATCTGATAAAGGCTTGACGTCCAGAATATATAAGGAGCTCACACGCCTCAACAAACAAAAAACAAATAACCCAATTAAAAAATGGGCAGAGGAACTGAACACACAGTTCTCCAAAAAAGAAATACAGATGGCCAACAGACACATGAAAAGATGCTCCACATCACTAATTATCAGAGAAATGCAAATTAAAACTACAATGAGGTATCACCTCACACCAGTAAGGATGGCTGCCATCCAAAAGACAAACAACAACAAATGTTGGCGAGGCTGTGGAGAAAGGGGAACCCTCCTACACTGCTGGTGGGAATGTAAGTTAGTTCAACCATTGTGGAAAGCAGTATGGAGGTACATCAAAATGCTCAAAACAGACTTACCATTTGACCCAGGAATTGCACTCCTAGGAATTTACCCTAAGAACGCAGCAATCAAGTTTGAGAAAGACAGATGCACCCCTATGTTTATTGCAGCACTATTTACAATAGCCAAGAATTGGAAGCAACCTAAATGTCCATCAATAGATGAATGGATAAAGAAGATGTGGTACATATACACAATGGAATACTACTCAGCCATAAGAAAAGGGCAAATCCAATCATTTGCAGCAACATGGATGGAGCTGGAGGGTATTATGCTCAGTGAAACAAGCCAAGCGGAGAAAGAGAAATACCAAATGATTTCACTTATCTGTGGAATATAAGAACAAAGGAAAAACTGAAGGAACAAAACAGCACCAGAATCACAGAACTCAAGAATGGACTAACAGGTACCAAAGGGAAAGGGACTGGGGAGGATGGGTGGGTAGGGAGGGATAAGGGGGGGAGAAGTAGGGGGGTATTAAGATTAACATGCAAGGGGGGGTAGGAGAAAAGGGAGGGCTGTACAACACAGAGAAGGCAAGTAGTGATTCTACAACATTTTGCTATGCTGATGGACAATGACTGTAAAGGGGTTTATAGGGGAGACCTGGTATAGGGGAGAGCCTAGTAAGCACAATATTCGTCATGTAAGTGTAGATTAGTGATACCAAAAAAAAAAAAAAAAAAAAAAAAGGGCAGTTCCTGTGTGGTAACCTCCAACGAGTTCTACACAAGGGTATAAAGGGCATATAAAAGTGTAGGCAAAGGGTCTGTTTGTGTTTATACAGAGGATCAAAGCCTAATTTGCCTACCCCGAAAATGAACTAAGATACGATATGAAAAAGAACTTCCAACATCAGCACTCTCGGGAAGACTCATGCCAGAAGATGATCATCAAAAAACCCCAACAAAGATCCACGCACTGCTACAGCTGTAGATGCACTCATCCCACCCGTTCCTGGACTTGCCATGGGAATGAGGAAGGAGATATCTAAACTGGCCTGTGCATACAGTAAAACAACAAATTTGACTGGATCTATAGTGTTGGAACTCAACCATGAATTTGGAGAAGTGCAAATTGTAGCGCTCCAAAGTCTTACAACTACAGACTATTTACTGTTAAAAGAACATATGGCATGTGAACAGTCCCCAGGAATGGGTTGTTTTAATTTGTCTGATTTCTCTCAGACTGTTCAAGTTCAGTTGGACAATATCCACCATGTCATAGATAAGTTTTCACAAATGCCTAAGGTGCCTAACTGGTTTTCTTGGTTTCACTGGAGATGGCTGGTAATTACAGATATGCTTTGGTTATGTAACTATACTCCTATTATGTTAATGTGTGTGCGCAATTTAAGTAGTAGCTTAAAACCTATTCATGCTGAAGTTACTCTACAAGAAGATATGCCAAAGAAATAATCAATCTTCCCATGTTTTCTTCCGCCTGCTACTTCTACAGCTTTTCTTCTTCCTTCCTAATTACAACCCTTAAATAGAATTCGTGCCTCGTATCAAATTTATCGAGTATCATAATTCTTCCAAGTGGTAAAGATACCTCAAGACAAATGCTGGGCATAGAAGCCACAGGGCATAAATATGCAAAGATGTAAAAAGCTAACCTTTTCAAACAATAAGGCTTCTCTCTCACTTACCAACTTCACATTTCCCTGTATGGCCCCGGAAGATGACTGGTTAGCCAGAGACGGGTAAGATTCCTCAAGGGAGGAACATCCTATGACAGGCACAGTCGCAGGGGGGCCATCAGGTGAGAAATTGGGGATCAACAGAGGTGAGGCTTTGAACCTCACCCCCCCTGTTCTGAGAGAAATCTTCTGCATACGTGGATGTTTTATTGCCCTGGTCTAGCTTGGATTAACACATAGTCTACAGGCACACACCTGATCATCTACATTTGCTCTCTTACAACACTAAACTATGTTTTCTACCTTTATCTTGTATCTACCTACCACTTCAGCATTTTATTAAAAATAATAATAATAAAGAGAGAAATGTAGTATCCACACATAAATCAAGTATAAAAACCAAATGAGTATTCATATTTGAACTGACTGTTTAGAGTTCATAATGCATGAGCAAAACTGAAAGTTTCTGTGATGACTGCCCTTGTACTATTCACTATGTAACTTATTCATTATGTAAGAATTTGTTCTCCATGTAAGAACTTGTTTGTTATGCCTCAGAAGATTGGAGACTGACGAAAATTAGGCTTGGGGTGGATTAATGATTGTGCATTGAGCATTGACTCCCCTATACAGAATTTTATTGTCGTTAACAATCATTTGATCAATAAATATGAGAGATGCCCTCACAAAAAAAAAAAAAAAAAAAAAAAGGACAGACTTCCAATGGTAAAATAAATAAGTAACCGGGATGTAATGTATAGCATAAGGAATATAGTCAAGATAATGTAACAGCTTGGTAGGGTGATAGCTGGAACCTTGAATTATGTATATAAATGTTCTACCACTGTGTTGTACACTTGAAACTAATGTAATGTAATACTGTGCGTCAACTACCCTTCAATAAAAAAATAATTATTTAAAAAAATAAAATAAAATAAATAAATAAATAAATAATAAAGGTTAATTTTCATGACCTTAAATGTGGTAATGATTCCTTATATTGGCCAACCAATGCAAAGCAAAAAAAGAAAAAATAGATAAATTGAACTTCATCAGAATTTAAAACTTATGAATCACACCACACTCAAGAAAATATATGACAATCCATAGAAGGGGAAATATTATTTGAAAATAATATATCTGATGAGGGACTAGTATCCAGAATATATAAAGAAATCTAACAACTCAAGAATATAAAGACAAACAACTAATCAAAAAATGGGCAAAAAGTCAAACACATTTCCTTAAAGATATACAAAGGCTAAGGTGCCCATAAAAAATATGCTCAACATCATTAGTCATTTGATAAACAAAAATTAAAAATTCAGTTAAATACCCCTGGACATCTGCTCCATGGCTATAACTGAAAAAAAATTGAAAATGACAAGTACTAGAAAGGATGTGATGAATAGGAGCTGTCATCTATTACTGGTAGGTCTGTAAATTGATGCAGCCACTGAGGAAAACAGTTTGGTACTTATCCAAAAAGTTAAACATAGAATTACAAGATGGCTCCAAAATTCTACTCCTTGATATATATACCTAAAATAATTAGAATTAAGTCTTCAAACATGAATGTTCACAGCAGCACTACTGACAATAGCCAAAGTATGGAAACAACCCAAATGTGCACCAACTGAATAATATATAAACAATAAAAGTGGATCCATACAATGTAATATTCTTTAGCCATAAAACGAAATGAAATACTGATATATGCTACAACAGGGATGCAATGTAAAAACATGTTAAGTTAAAGAAGGTAGGCACAAAGGAATACAAATATATGATTCCATTTATATGTATTATCCAGAATAAATTCATAGAGAAAATTCACTGAGGCAGACACAGGTTAGTGGTTTCTGGAGGCTGCAGAGGGGAGAGAATGGGGAGTGACTGCTCCATGCACACACAGTTTCCTTTTGGAGTGATGGAAATTTTATAGAAATAGTGGTGAGAGTTGCACAATACTGTGAATATTCTAAGTGTTGCTGAATTGTAAACTTTAAAATGATTAAAATGGTAAATTTCATGTTATATATCTTTTATTGCACACAGAAGAGTTACTGGTTACACAGATGCCCAGCAATACCCAAAGGATTAGTCCAAGCAATTTATAGATGATAAGAGAAAAAGGATAAGGAAGAAGAAAGGAGAGAATAAGATTCAACGTGACCTGTCATAAATACTATGTGAAATAACAAGAACTGGCAATTGATCAAGTAGGAGGCAGCAGTGTTCACTGAGATTTCTCTAGAGCCTCTCTTCAGTGGTGCAATGACCAAAGGGAACCCCTATTCATTTTAACTTCAATACCTCAACCTCTCTGGTACCCAGGAGACAACTATAAATTCTCCCAACACACTCTCCCCACCCCCCCCCCCACATTTTGTTAATATCTCTCATGGTATATTGAAGTTCTGTCCTAAACTATTCCTCTGTGTGTGCGTGAGTGCATGCATGTGGGTGCGTGTGTGAAAATTTCAATAACTGAGTTCACAAGGGCTGCATGACTCTTTAAGATGGACGACAGGGAACTTGGTAAGTGCTTCTAATCTGTGAGTCTGTGCAATGTGTGCATGGGCCATGCAGCATCAGTCAACCTGGAGACTGAGTTCAATCATGTGTGCGACCTATCAGTCAATCAGTCATGAATATCTAATAAACCCCAATAAAAACTCTGAACATCAAAGCTCAGAAGAGCTTCCCTGGATGACAGGACTGCTCCGTACCCGTGGTCACACACTAACATCAGGGAAGTCACTCACTCTGATGCCATGGGAGAGGACAATGGATTCCTCAGATTTGGAAACCTTACATGGCCCTAAGCATTTCTTCCTTTGCCTGATTTCAATCTTTCTCTACAATGAACTAGTAAAAGAGCTTTCAGTGAGTTCTCTGAGTCTGTCTTATAAGTGACTGAAACTGGGGGTAGTTTGGGAAACTCCCTGAACTTGCACTTGACTTCAGAAGTGAGGAGAGTCTCAGGAACTGAGCCCTCCAACTGCGGTTCAGCTCCTGGCAGCAGACCGCATCTGATGGCACATTTCTGTCAATGATCTTAGAAGTCAACAGGTTCTTGAAAAAGAACTTCTTACGGGGTAGAAACTTCACAGATTAACATTACCCATGACAATTTTTCTTAAATTTCTACTTGGGGGTCACTTAATTTTAGAAATCTAACACTAAGAATTGTGTGGGTCTGCTTCTAGACCCTCAATTCTATTCCACTGACTCTTTTTCTACTTTCTTTTCCTTTATTGCCAGTGACACTGTCATAATCATAATAGGTTTACAGAACATCTCAATATCTGAGCGTGTAAATTTCCCTAACTTATACTTCTTTGGGTTAATTTTAGCTATCCTAGATCCTTTCATTTTTCTCCATTCCTTAATTTTCTTCCTTGGTCCTTTCACTACTTCCATGAACAAGTTTGCAAAGACAGTCCCAGATCACTGTCACAAAACCTAATTTCCATCTAATTTCAAGTCTTGGTTCTATTCTTATTAGCTTGTAAGCAATAGGAAGTTAACTTACCAAAAGCTTTCTCTTCCGTAAACTGACACCAGCACAACTTGTGCCACAGAACCAGGTAAGGTAATACATGAAAATAATGGTAAGAATAATGTCTGAAAATAGTAGGTACTGAATTAATGATGCTATTACTTTTGTTGTGGTTATTATCATCATCAATTTTATTACTTCCTAATTGCATTTATTTACTGAGGAAGAGGAGAACCAGTGCCTTTACTTGCTCCAAACCTATAACTTTAAAAGAGACACATGTTAGCCTCTGATTGGCACCTCACTTATGATGCCAGACGTATGATGCAGGTGAGGTGTGGTGCTGGGATTATTTATAGAGAGCTGAAAAAGGAGAAAGAATCACAAATTTTACAGAAATGTATTCCTAGTATCAATCCTTTGGGGGTATTTTTTATTTTTAGTACTTGTAGATCTCGGTTAACTGTGAATGAATTGTGCATTGGCAACCACAAAACTTGTCATCAACAGCCTGCAGCAGAATGTCTTCTTCCAGTGTCACTGAGTCCCATCTTTATTTCTCTTGCTGGGGATTCCAGGGTTGGACGTTGCACAAATCTGGTTTAGCTTTCCCTTCTGTGCCATGTACCTGATTGCCCTTGTTGGAAATGTTCTCATTCTGATTGTTACCTGGTCTGATCATAGTCTCCACCAACCCACATCTGACTTTCTGGCCATGCTGTCACTGATTGCCCCGAGTCTCCCTACCTCTACCATCCCCCAAATTATGGGTATTTTCTGGTTCAACTTTGTAGAGCTGTGCTTTGATTGTTGTGTTGCTCTAGTCTTTTTTAATCCACTCTTTTACAGTCATGCAGAGCACTGTAGTTCTTGCCATTGGTTTTCATCGCTATGTGGCTATTTGCAACCCCCTCAGTTATAGCACGACCTTCACCAACAGAGTCACCGGTGTAACTGTTATGCTGGTGGTTCCAAGAAGCTTATGCATGATTGTCCCCATCATTTTCCTCCTTCTGAGGGTTCCTTACTGTGGACACACAATCATCCCTCATACCTACTGTGAGCACATAGCAGTGGCATGTCTCACTTGTGCCAGCATTAATGCCAAGATGTACTATGGTCTTCGGAATATTTCTATCTTGTTTCTGGATATGCTTCTTATCATTATCTCCTATGCTAGGATTTTATACACTGTCTTCCACTTCCCTTGTTAAGATACCCAAGCAGATCCAGGAGTGAGTACAGAATATTTTTGTTTAAAAAACATAGAATCAAAACCAAAAGCAAATAATCCAATTAAAAAATGGGCAGAGGAGCTGAATAGACAGTTCTCCAAAGAAGAAATTCAGATGGCCAACAGACACATGAAAAGATGCTCCACATCACTGCTTATCAGAGAAATGCAAATTAAAACCACAATGAGATATTACCTCACACCAGTAAGGATGGCTACCATCCAAAATACAAACAAAAACAAATGTTGGCGAGGTTGTGGAGAAAGGGGAACCCCCCTACACTGCTGGTGGGAATGTAAATTAGTTCAACCATTGTGGAAAGCAGTATGGAGGTTCCTCAAAATGCTCAAAATAGACTTACTATTTGACCCAGGAATTCCACTTCTAGGAATTTACCCTAACAATGCAGCACTCTAGTTTGAAAAAGACAGATGCACCCCTATGTTTATTGCAGCACTATTTACAATAGCCAAGAAATGGAAGCAACCTAAGTGTCCATCAGTAGATGAATGGATAAAGAAGATGTGGTACATATACACAATGGAATATTATTCAGCCATAAGAAGAAAACAAATCCTACCATTTGCAACAACATGGATGGAGCTAGAGGGTATTATGCTCAGTGAAATAAGTGAAGCGGAGAAAGACAAGTACCAAATGATTTTATTCGTCTGTGGAGTATAAGAACAAAGGAAAAACTGAAGGAACAAAACAGCAGCAGAATCACAGAACCCACGAATGCACTAACAGTTACCAAAGGGAAAGAGATTGGGGAGAATGGGAGGGTAGGGGGAGATAAGGGCGGGGAAGAAGAAAGGGGGTATTTGACTAGCATGTATAATGTGGGAGGTGGGGGAAAGGGGAGGGCTGTGCAACACAGAGAAGACAAGTAGTGATTCTACAACATCTTACTATGCTGATGGAGAGTGACTGTAATGGGGTTTGTGGGGGGGACTTGAGGTAGGGGAGAGCCTAGTAAACTTAATGTTCTTCATGTAATTGTAGATTCATGATAACAAAATTTTAAAAAAAACATAGAATCAGAGGTAATTCATTCAGGTTATGAAGGTACAGAGCCTGAGAGCCCTCCTCACAGCTGGTTTCCACAGATATTTGTTCCTTAAAAGCATTCTGAAGCAGCAAGAAAACTTGCCATTTGTGACAATGTGGATAGACTAAGAGGGTATCATACTAAGTGAAATAAGCCAGGCAGAGAAATAGAAACACCACAAGACTTCATTTATATGGGCAATCTAACATCTCAGACCTGACTGCGACCCATGAAGCAGTCCCAGTCCGGATTCCAGTCCTGCTCTACCACGGGCCTGGCAGTTTTGCCAGATCAGAGCCCAGCCCAGTGATGCAACAGGAGCACATTCAGGATGCAAGGAAGCCACAGCCTGCTGCAGCCTTCTTCACATGCCTGCCCCCTGAGGTCCTGCCTGCAGGCCGCACCACAGCCAAGGGACCTGCTTAGAGTTCCACTCAACACTGATCTCAGAGATAGTCTGGTTGGGCCAGCGACAACCTGGGACAAGGACTTCACCTGCCAAACCGGTATGAAAACAGGAAGGGGGGTGTGCTCCTTCAGTACACACCCCAACTCAAGGCTATATGGGTCACTAAGAATCAGACAAACATAACACAACAACAGTAACTAATAAAGCTCCAATAACTGACCCTAAATAAATGGAGATCAGTGAACTGTTTGACTGAGATTTCAAAATAATCATCTTAAAGAAGATGGATGCCCTATGAAAGAAAACAGACAATACTGTAAAGAGGAAAACAATGCACAAACAAAATGGGAAGTCTGAAAAGGAATAGATACCATAAAAGCACACTGTGTAGAAATCCTAAAGCTGAAGAATAATGATAAATAATATATGGTCTGCATATAGAGTGAAATATTATTCAGCCTAACAAATAAGGAAGCCTGTCATTGAAACAACATGGAAGAACTTGAGGACCTATATGAAGATCTAAGTGAAATGAGCCAGTCACATAAAAAAATAAATAATGCATGAATGTAGTTTTATTTGAAATATTTAAAAAGTACTGAATTCATAGTAACAGAGAGTACAATGGTGGTTACTAGAGGTTGGGGCCTGGGAAAAGAAGGAAGATTAAAAAATGAAAGTAGAATGGTAGTTGCCAAGGGTGGAAAGAGGTGGGTAGGGGGACTTCTTATTTAATGTCTACAGTATCAGATTTTGCAAAATGAAAAATACTGAAGATGGGAAGTGGTTATAGCTGTTGCATAACAATATAAATATAAGTAAGAGTGAACTGTACATTGGGAATAGAGATTGTAAATTTTATGTTATGGGTGCTCCTCCAAAATAAAAAATCAGAAAAACGTGAAAAAGGAGACACTAAACCAAAGAAAAAATGTGCATGTTACACTTGAGCACAAACTGATCTGAACACACAAGAGACCTGCAGGTCGTGCTTGGATGCTTCATTCTGAAGACCATCAGGGTGGTCACAGTAACTGAGGAAGAGTTGAAGGAAAGGGGAAGCGAGTGGTGGCTATTTAAAAGTGGAACTTATTATCTCCAAAGGCTGTAATGTTTAGGGGAATCATGAAGTAAAGTGAGTTGAAATGGTTGATTGAGTATTTCCAAAAGGACTTTGACCAAAATCATGTCTTCGGTCACCGTTTTTCATATAAACCTGTAGCATACAAGGGAGGAATACCAGGAAGAGACTGGATACGGCACATTTGGTTTGGTATGATTGGTGTTGATACAATGGGGAGGAGGATGAATGAGGCAGTGGCCTGGAACCGGGGAGTAAGTTCTCATTAATCAAAGAAAGGAGTGATGAAATGAGAACATATCAGATCTAATGAGAATCTCCTTTGGACCACAGGCATTAGCTTCCATCTCTTAACAATTCAAAAGTGTCAGATTGTAGAATATATAAAACAAAAGCAGGTTGTCTAACGTATTCAATAGTCCTTCCTTCTTGTTCTATCTGCCCTCAGGAAAACCGTGACCTACAGCACCTCCTTGTTACTACACGGACCACACCATCATCATCCAGGAAGGGAGACCCTTAGAGAACTCGGGACCTTCAGCTCAGCCTGCATTCTGTTTTCTCAGAAGAATGTAGAGTTCCCTCACCCTCTGACACAGAGGCGGCTCTACAAAAACTGCACTGCTCACTATTGTTTATGTACTGGGAAGGAGAACCATGCAGGGCTGGAGGTTGACACTATTATCTACAAGCATGAACACTGTCAAAAAACAGAGTCTAACATATCTACTTCTTCATCTTCTGAACCAGTTATAACAATGCCCAACTGCACCAGGATTCACACATTTCTATTAAACAAAGCAGGAGATTTCATAAGGAAAGTTGCCTAAGTCACACTTTGAGGATTTAGTAGTATAAACTTAGTACTTCCATGCCTTCTGAAGAGGGCAGTATCAGTATCAACCCTCACACAGACTATTCCTTTAGGATGTTTCTTTCCTTCACAGCTCATGAACTTCCCCTCCCCTGAGCTCAGGAGTTCTGTCCAATCAGGTGAGGTTTCTCTGCAGGTGCACTAGGGAGGAACAAAGACTTATTAATGATGCATGAGACCATCCTTATGCCCAGAGGACTCTGAAAGCTAAGCTCAGGGGTTCAGGGACATGCCTAGGCTGAGAGACATCCTCACTCATTATAAAGGTTTCCTCCATGTGACATGATAGACTTGGAGTATGGAGACTTGATGGGGCTCCTGAGGAAATGGATGCAGGGGAAATGAGATACTAGAGAGGAAAAGAAGGGCACAAGGAGAAGGTAAAGGAGGAGAGAAGGGGACAGTAGCCTCCCCTTGGCCGAGAAGTGACCCAAAGCACCGCTCTCCATTCTCTTCACAAAGAAGGCACCAGAGCACATGGACTGGAGCAGACGTCAGCAGGTGAGCCGATGACACACCAGCAAGTACTATGCAGCATCACACACACACACACACACACACACACACACACATACACACACACATATCCACACACACACACTCACGTAGTACACACCTCACACCCAGATCCCACAAACATGTAGCAGTGTACCCACATCTGAGGGCACCAAAGAATGAGAGTTGCTCTGGCAGGAAACTACTGAAGGGGATGCAGAGCAAGTACCTAGGCTGCTGTGGTGCGTGAGGCTGAAGGGGGACACTGTAGGTCACACTCATAGGTCTGAGGTTGGAGATGGAGGTGTGACAAGGTCATAACCAAATAAAATGATGAGGGTATTAAGCTTTGCTCTGCACAATTACCTTAGTTTTTCTCCTACATAGGCCTGGGGAATTCAGAGGTCATGAATTCTACCTTGGCCCCTCTGCACCCTCTCCATGGAAATGTATCCAAGGCTCCTTAATGGCACCCAATATACCTGCTAGATCAGCCTTACCCAGTGCTCCCTCCTGCCTTCTGCTTCATGGCCCCATCATGACAGCACCTGAGAGAAGGTCTCCCTCCCATCAACAGTGTGAGAAATCTGTAAGGACAGGAGAACATGGTCTACGTCCCTTCTGAGCTGCTCTGGTTTATGTGGGCATCCACAGAGGCCTAGAAATGAGTCACAGTGCGAGGCCCGGTGCCTCTCATTCACCTTGGAATGTTCTGTGTCATCCCTCCCTCCTACCTCCTCCACCTCACCTTATACCCACCATGAGTTCTTCATAAATAATGGGTGCATTACAATCAAGTAAGTTATTTGTGTTACAGGGGGATTTCTGGCTCTTTTGGGTTAAAAGGAAAATAAAATTTGGAGAAAGACTAATAATGTAAATAACTACCATTTACTGATTATACCCTATGAGTCAGCACTCTACATGTATCGGTCTTCTCTTTAAAATAAGAATCATTAGATACAATTGATTAATCAAATTCCACAGAGCAAAGTGACTTGAAAAGTAAAGAAGTTTGTCTAAGATCTCCAGCTAGTAGATGGCATGGCTAGATTTCAAGACATTTTTGAGTGATTTCAAAGTTCATTTAAATCATCTGTAATATTGTGTTATTAGCAATGCACTAATGGGGAAAAGAGCCAGCAGGGGTAAAAGTAAATTCACAACTTCAGTAAATGGAGTATTGGTGGGCAGTAAGGGGAAAGGTCTCTAATATACCTGAGCTTTCAATGCAGTCTGGGGATGGGCTCCTTGTCACTGTGCACATCTAGGAAAAGATGGATATATTGCCCACAGCTGTAGCAGAAAGAGGCAAGCATTCTGACCAAAACTGGGAGACAGTGGATAGCCCCTTGATTTTGCTATCTACTGTCAGAGAAGAGTCCCCTCTGACACTCGCCTGGAAACTTGTCCCCCACCTGGTGAAAACCAGGCACCCTGGAGATGGTGGCAGCTCAGAACTGAGACTCCCATGCTGTGTCATCCTAGCTACTTCCAAAGACTCTCCCCAGTGAAGTTCCATAACCGCTGTCGTCTTTATTCACAGCCTGGCATCCCCCCTAGCCCGCCCCCACTGATGCTGCCAAACACAGTGTTCTCTCTGCACCTGAGCAGTTTCACTCCAGCTGCTGTGGGGACAATATAAGCTCCATTTCTCTGAAGGAACAAGGGATTGTTAACTCTGGATATTACTACTGTGTGATAACTACCTTGCAGAGTTATATGCAACCACATTTTTATAAAACATTCTCTTTTTCTCTGTCTCACACCCAAATACGAAGTCGTGCACATACTACGCATACACATAAACAACACAGACAAGCAACAACAGGGAATTTCAGAATCAATAGGAGTCTGGAGGCATGGGGCTGAGAAAGAAGCCATACCAAAAGATTAGGAAGCATTAAAAATAGCAATGGTCTCATAGTAGAAATAGCATGTGACAAATTCAAAGACAGACATTGTGAGTATGCTCCTGAAAGTTATGTTACTGTCTCAGGTCCATATGGAAAATCTTCAGGTACGTATTAAGTCAAAACACAGACAACAGTATACATAAGCCATACTCATTTGGACTTATGATTCTTTAACAGTTGAAAACCACTGGGTGTGGTAATTTCCCAAAAGTAAACTAGGGGCTACTTAAAAATGTAATGGAAAAGAATGTCATAAAATGTAGGTACACACCAATTTCTGAAATACTGTCATTTCCTTGAAAGATCTTATTTTAACAAAAAAAAAAGGCCAAGAAAATATTACCTATGATTTCAGAACAATAATGTACTATAAGAGAGTTGCTCAACTGCCTTCTGGAAAGAAGAGAACACCTAAAGTTTGTAAATTAGCTTACTCCTGCCATTATTTCCAGTGTAATGATAAGAAGTCTTTCTATCTTCCCAGGATCTTGGTAAGAAAATACCTTAAACTGAGTGCCATCCCACCTACTAAAAGAAATTCAGCAAGTCTTGTTAGGAAAATGTCTCCTATCAATGACACCCAGTTCCATCCCCTCTTCTTTCACCTGCTAGGGATACCGGGATTGGAAGCTGCTCATTTCTGGATTGCTTTCCCATTCTGTGCTGTGTACCTGATTGCCCTCGTGGGGAACATCACCATTCTCTTTGTCATCAAGACAAAACACAGTCTCCACCAGCCCATGTTCTACTTTCTCGCCCTGTTGGCTGTGATTGATCTGGGTCTGTCCACCACCACTATACCCAAAATGCTTGGCATCTTCTGGTTCAAGCTTCAAGAGATCAGCTTTGGGGGTTGCCTTGCTCAGATGTTCTTTGTCCACATGTTTGCAGGCATGGAGAGTGCTGTACTGGTGGCCATGGCATATGACCGCTTTGTTGCCATCCGCAACCCTCTCCAGTACACCATGATCCTCACCAATAAAACCATTGGCCTCCTAGCCTCTCTTGTTGTGGGAAGAAATTTCATTCTGGTGACGCCATTTGTGTTTCTCATTCTGAGGCTGCCCTTCTGTGGGCATGACATCATCCCTCACACATACTGTGAGCACATGGGTCTTGCCAGGTTGGCCTGTGCACCCATCAAGGTCAACGTTATCTATGGGCTAGTGGCGATTTCTAACACCTTTGTGGATGTGATCCTCATTGCCTCCTCCTACGTGCTTATCCTTCAAGCTATTTTCCACCTCCCCTCTCAGGATGCCCGACTAAAGGCTCTCAATACCTGTGGCTCTCATGTCTGTGTCATGCTCTGCTTTTACACACCAGCATTTTTCTCTTTTATGACACACCGCTTTGGACACAACATTCCCCGCTATATCCACATTCTTTTGGCTAATCTATACGTGGTTTTCCCACCAGCCCTTAATCCAGTCATCTATGGGGTCAGGACCAAGCAGATCCGAGAGTGGGTTGTAAAGGTTTTTGTACAGAAATAATAGCTCTGTGTAAAGACTCAGGAAATAGATCCACCTATTACCCACATTTTAATATGCTGAGGACTCTTTTACATTTCTATTGTATTAGGTAGCAATAGCCAGGTTTTTCAGTTTTATCAGAAGTGGTTTAGGTTTGACAGATAAAGTAAAGTGGCCTTTGCTGCCCTCTCTGCTCATCACCCCCAAGTACCTGGACAATGGGTAAGGGCTAATGGAAAAAGGAAAAATGTCCTGGTGGAAGTTATGATTTTGGAGTGAACAACTGGTGGAAAAGGGTGAGAACTCCCCCCATTTGTCTCACGTCTTCTCTTTAGGGGGGTTTACACCCTGAAGGAGCGCTGATCTACTGATCTGATTTTGTAGATGAAGAGAAAACAGGAAGCCTTGGGCTGCTGACAGTTACAGGCATTAGAGCATCTCTTCTATAGGTCTATATTTTTTACATTAAGCCTCAAATTTTGTGCCCTCTAGAATCATGACTCATTTTTTTTGTAATGTCCCTCAGTCTAGTTACTATCAGTCTTGCTCCCTTACTTCTTTCTGATCTGATCATCCAGTAGTTATCTCTCTCTCTCTCCCTCTGTGTATCTTTCTCTACCTCTACCTCTATCTCTCTATCTATTGTTACCAATCTTCTCTTCACTCTTTCTCCAATAAATTAAGTATTTGACAATTAAGGAATATGAGAGACTCTACAGTGTATGCATTGAGGTTACATGATATTATTTTCTCACTGGAAGCAAAGTCATATGACATGTGAATTATTGTTTGTGTCCCATGTCCAATTCCAACTCAATTCTATTTAACATTTCTCTTGATGTTATACAATTTACTTTCAGATATAACCAGGTTTCAGAAACTTTGGAAATGAAAATCAGAATCTATACTTTCAACACAAAGCCAGACTTGACATTAAGCTCTGTATCATATCACTACAAGTTATTATACCTGTAGATTTCCAGAATAATATCGCACTCCCAAACTCCAAAGTTAGAGAATGTGGTTTGTTTTTATCTACATTACAGGATCACTGAACTGAAATTTGTGTCTGAGAAAGGTACTCTCGCTTACAAATTAGAAGGACCCGTTGTATTCTGTTTTAGAACCCTCTCCAGGTTCATCTGACAAGAGGCAAACTGCTCAGAAGCACACAGAGGGGCATCAGGAAATGGGGCGGATCTGGGTGAGAAGACAAGGGAAATAACGATACCTGTTGCCATTTCTGTAAATCTGTGTAGTGTTTTTAAATTAGGGCACTTGTTGAGCTGAACTTTGACCATGGCAGAGCAAAATTCTAACTTGTTACAATACCCACCAACATGTGGACTCAGCCATTTGCCCTAAGGTGCTCTGTGACCCACATCTATGGGGCTTTCCTGAGATGTCATGGCTGAGACCAGGCCTTAGGAAAATAAGCTACTGAGAAGTCTTTCTGGACAGTATATTCTTTCTTTCATGAAATCACATGAGATGGAGACACCAGCAGAGTGCTGACATGCAGATTGGAGATGACTGTCATTCGTCACTCACGTCAGGCATAGGATGCATCCAGGGCTCTGGTCTACCAACGGCCCCCACTGAACCTTGAGCTTGAGCTATGCCTTGGAGCTGTTCACTGACTCTCCCCAATCTGTTTTCTGACTCTCATGCTGCCTGCCAGCTACAGCACCCCTGGGAGGCAATGGGTGCAGTACACATACCTTACCTTACTGCCTACCTCTCAATGCTGCTACCTGGAGTGATCAGCCTGCCCCCTCCACAGGCTCCATGTGACCTGTCAGAAGTGGCTGCACCTGTCTGCTCTGGATTCTCTGAGACCATTGCTCTGCAAGGCCACCAAGCACTTTTAGTCTGTGTCCTGTTTACCTCCAACTACTATGATGACATGCTCTCTAAGTCAATATTGCATAATGCCAGTTAAGGGAGGGGAATTTTTTGTGTGAATGGGAACATTCTATCATTCCAACCACAGGTGCCTCACTATACAACATGGCTAGAGACACCATGGAAGGAAAGTCTGAGTTGAAAGAGATTATCTTCTAGAAATCCAGTGATTACGGTGTAAGCCTTTCAGAACCCAAGAACCTGACAGGCTCCAGTACATTACAGATGACTTCCATGGCAAAGGACTGTTACAGCCCTAATGCAAACACGAGGCACCCCACACAGATTCCACTGCTACAGTAAACAAGCCTGCTGCCAACGTACACATGTTATCACTGTCGCTCTAGCAGGGACACGAGCTCCAGCACTAAGACACCCTACCTGCCCTATTTGAGGCAAGAATATGACCTTGGTGTTGCTCTAGCTCATAAAAAGATAGACACATTGTCACTGCTACTACCAGGTGGCATGAAGGGATTATCCTTTAATATAATACACATGAAAAAGGCAGAAAAAGATCATAAATCACAACAGGCTCTTTAAAATATCTGGTAGCATCCAGTGTTAATCTCTACAAAAAAGGAACATCACAAAACTTAGTAAGAGATAAGGCTATATAGTTCAAATAAAGAGAATTTTTTTGTAGGATTTATACAATGGCATCTGAATACATCTAGATTTCTTAATTCCATTCCTTAAGTCAGATCCAAACACAATCTCTCCAGTCTTCCTCCTTTACTGGGTTCCGTCCATGAACTATCATCTGAATTTTTCAGCTCTGCTTCACAAGAATGTACCACCCACCTAAGCCACCCTCCTCAATCCCAGTCTTGTGATACTTTACACACACACACCCCATCTCGTTCATGCATTACATTCTTATTCACAGGCATAATGAACAGTAAATACTGGCTATTTTAATGCCATAAGCCATGAGAAGGGCAGGATTGCTGGATTTGGACACTTTCTGCATGGTTTTCTCTGTGGATAAGACACATACTTAGGAGTGAGTGACTTTCTAACTGTGCCTCATGTTCCCTCTATAAGCCACCTCTGCTGTGTTACAGTATTAAAGAAAGGTTTTACTCTTTCTCCAGAAAATAGGCAACACACTATGGAAGAGATAAGGGCCTCTAACTGGAAGCCAGAAAACTCTTTCATGAAAAGGTGTCTGTACCCAATTCCCACCCACATGCTGCATCCCAACAGGACACAGGTCCGCCCTTCTTCCTTCCTTCTGATGGGGATCCCAGGGCTGGAAGATGTGCACATCTGGATCGGCTTCCCTTTCTTTGCAGAGTCCCTAGTAGCCCAGCTGGGGAACATCACTATCCTGTTTGTAATCCACACTGAACGTGCAGCCTCCACCAGCCCATGTTTTCCTTCCTGCACTGACCTTGGACTGTCCACAGCCACCACCCGCCAGACACCGAGCATTTCCTGGTTCAGTCTCAGGGAGATTGTGTTTAGTGCTTGCATCACACAGATGTACACTATCCATCTATGCACCAGCCTGGAGTCTGCGCTGCTCACACTAGTGGCCATAGAACTATATATTGACAACTGCAATACAAGCAGGACATACTGGAGAGAGAAATTATTAGGGAGTCACATGTTCCAGGTATAAAATCATGCTCTGAATTTGACTGCAAGATTTACCTCAGAATTCACTTTTATCTCTTTGATTTTCAGTATCATTGCCAAAAATTCTGTGAAGCAGCATTCATTTGGGCAATAAAACACTATAAAGCAAAATTAATTACCATCAAAAGAACAATTGAGAAAATCTTTGCAGCTTGTAAAATATTAGAAGATGTAGACTAAATAAGCACATGTTTTTCTTTGTTACTTGTTACTTCTGGTGTATGTAGGCCAAGCTTCCAGAGCCTGAGTCTAGTGTTCAGTCACTGCATGAAGCGGGGGTCCCCAGCTCCAGATTCCCAGTACTGGTGGCTCTTTGAGGACACTAAGCCCTCAACATGGTCAGGAGACCACAAAACCAATGAGGTAACAGGGCTCTATCTGGGCTGGAGGATGCATGGGCTAAGCCTCCACCGGGTTTGTTGGGGCTGAGCCTTAGGGCAGACTCTAATAGAGTGGCTGCTGACAGAATTAACATAAAGTCTTTCTCATTAGAGTATAGAAGCAACATGAGTCAGGTGATTTCTTTAGCTATCCTAAGAGCTTCAAAGACATGAAGTTAGCTTCTAATTAGAGACAGAGCCCTGCTTGAAATTCAAGGGCAGGTGAGCAAGGAATTGCAGAGCACAGGGTAAGGGGACTGTTATGTAAATTGAGAGGGGCAGTGAACTGAAGAAATGACACTTTGTATGAATATATAAAGAAAAAGAGACCAACTAATCATGTTCTAAATAGAAATCATGAAAATGACACAAACAAGATTTAGAAAAACTAAACACAACAGAACAATTAATGTAAACGACAGACAAATTTCACTGAAGACTTTCTTCCAAGTAAAATGCTAGACCACAAGATCTTTTAACATTTTTTATGCTACATGAACTGTTATCAAATACCAAAATTCACAAAGCTGTCAAAATTATTTTCTAAAACCAACAGTATCCTGAGTCCAAATCAAGAAATAGAGAAAAAAATACAGAAGAAAAAATGCAAAAGAAACAAAAATCCCAATCAACCACACATATGAATGCATTACAATGTTATAATATGAAAAATCAATTTGGTTATATATTATTAAAATAAAATACTGGAAATAACCAAAATAGTACTTTTGGAGTGTCAAGTGGTTCCTTCACATTACCTCATTTAATTTTGAAAATACCCCTAAAAGATAGATACTAGTATGAATCACAGAAAACAATAGTAAAAACAGGACTTCAAATAATAAATTTCTGCATTAAAATATATTGAAAAATCCACAATATCAATGAATTTATGCATAAATATTACAGAGTCACCTGAATAAATTTTGAGGCTATTGAAAAAGTACAAAATGTAAAATTACATTTTAAATGCATACAAAAATATTAAAAGGCAGTTTATTAATAGGAATAAACATTTTTCTCTTTTGAGTATATAATTCCCATTAAAATCAGATAAGATTTTTCCAGTCACTTCTTGGAAATTATTTGTAAAACATTTCTTACATATCAACCTGATACAATGGAATTCAAATGGTAAATGGAGGAAACATGTTTATTAAAATACAAGTTCACCATTATTTCAAGGAAGTACATTTTCTTTCCTAAATGGACACAATAATCTTAAAAAAATGTTAATAGCTAAGTCTTCATGTTGCAAAATAAAAAGTATGTAAAAACCCAGATACACCCTGTGTGACAATGAAAATCACTTAAGATGTGACACCCAAGGTCACAGAGTGACACCCACAAGTATTATACACACTGTGGACACAGGCCACTGAAAGGACGTGGCCCAGGCTGAGTCAATAGCTGGACTTTGGTAATCAGACAACCCTCACCCACTCCTATGTCCTTGGAAGGTATGTCCTGCCCACCATTCCCACAGTAACAGCTATTTGAAGGACATGCCTTCAGAGAATAAGCTGGTGTTAAGACATCTGGACACATATAGGACTGAGCCCAGGTAAGACATCTAAAGAAACTTGTAAGATTCTAGCAGTGGGTACAGAGATCTACCCAAGACTCAGCTCATAAAAAAGTTCTCTTGCTTATTAAACTTGATACCCTTCATCTAGAGTGGCCTGCCTCTCTTTGGTCCCTCACTGCCCTCTGCGGATAGAGACCAGTTTCAGATTCCACCAGGGAACTCCCAAGGTTGTGAACCAACACACACACACACACAGGTAGATGCAGATGTGTGCACATATATTCTCACTGACCCCACGATGATGGCTCCATGATTCTGAATCTTACCATACACCCTCCCAAAGAAACCATAACATCAGAAGGAGAGTAAATAAAATCACATTAGCACACTCCTTCAACATTACTGAAAGGCAGAATGGCGTGATTTCAGATTACTTTAAGAGGGAAAGAGTTACTGGCAAAGCTCCCACAGTTGTTACTGTCTTTAGGCTAAGGGTGTGGGTAGAGGGAAGCTAAAAGGGCTCTGTGGGAAAGGGGAGATGGGTGTGGGAGACATATACACAACGCAGAAAAAAATCTCCGAACATTAAAAAATCTAGCCAAAATCTAAAAAAACCACGGACAGGTCAGGGTTGTCATGAAAAACCACACAGGCTACAGGAATGTAGCTTGAAAGTGAGTGGGGCCAGAGGTGACAACTGCAGAAACGCATTGCTTCTGGGGAAGGAAAAAGTAACTGGAGGAAAAGGTGCCTCCATAGTGATAGGACAATAAAGAAGAGGAAATGAGAGGGGAAAATCAAGATCCTCAAGCAATAAAACAAAACCACAAGACAGGGCAACATCTCCTTGCTCTCTCAGCTATGTTATTACCCTTGAAATAAACTGATCTTTACAATAACAATAGAAGAAGGTGCTTTTGAATGAGAAACTCTATTAGATAAATCATCAGAAATAGAAAAATAGTTCAAATATGTAAAGATATAATGAAGTAAGATTTAATGAAATCATACCATTTAAAAAAATTAATTTAAGATGTATCAAACAACTAAATGTAAAAGTTACAGTATAAAACTCTTCAAGAGAATATGTAGAGGATAATCTTCATGACCATTGATTTGGCAATAGTGTTTTAATCATAATACCAAAAGAGCAAACAATTATAGGAAAAAGAAAAACAATAGAGTCTGATTCTCAAGATTATATGAAAATCATGATGATATCAAAATTGTCAAAATTAGAATCTTTATTCCTCAATGGACAGCATCGGGATTGAAAAGATAGCCTCAGAATTGTGAAGTATTTGTAAATCTTTTAACTGATAAGCTTTCAGGATATAGAACAGAAAAACAACTCTCATAATTCAACAATAAAAACCTGTAACTCAACTAAAAATTGGCAAATACATGGTGGGATATCCATACAATAGAATTTTATTCAGCAATAACAATGTAATGATATGTTACAAAATGGATGAACCTTGAAAATATTAAGCTATATGAAAAAGAAGCCAGACACAAATGGTCACATGCATATAATTTCAATTATATTAAATGTCTACAATATGCAAATCTATAGTAACAGAAAATAGGTTGGTGATTACCAGGGACTTAAGCAGTGGAAGAATGGGAATTTATACTTATTTGGGAATGGTTTATTTCACAGAAGCCATCACTTCTCATGTGATGTTTTCAAACGCTATTATTGTGCAGTTTTGGAGCCTCTCGGTAAATAGCCATCTTGATTCACCTTTGTGCTTCGGGATATATTCTAGGCATATGGTCAGTCACAATGACAGCTGTGACCACAGAGGCCTATAGAGGGACATCAAAACAGTGCTGAAAGGGGGTCTAAATAGTATAGCATTACTACCAGAAGTAAACAAAAGCTTCACAGAACTCAAGCAACACTTCTGTCTTGTGGTTGTCTGTGGGAATAGCAATAGAGGGTGAATTCAGTTATTAAACATTGCTTGGACTTTGAAAAGGGACTGACAACACTGAACAGAAAAAAATCCCAGGATCAGCTGGGGATTCAAGATGGTGGCGTGAGAGGTGAGACAGAGAATTCCCCTCAAAACCACATATAAGATGAAAATATAGTTAATACAACTAATCCTAAAAGAGCAACATGAAAGAAGGCTGCACCAGACTGTATACACCTGGAGAACAGAGCAGACCTCACGAAAAAGTAATGTACCGGAGCCTAGATCAGGCAGGACCCAAGCCCTTCCCCCACTCCAGCTCACCAACGGGAGGAAGAGAAACAGAGCAGGGAAGGAGTGGAAGCCTGGGACTGCTGAACACCCAGCGCTCGAGATCTGCTTTGGGAGCACAAACCTATTGCATAGTGCTCTGGAGATTAGTGAGGTTGGAAAGCTATGACAGGCAAAATACTTGGAGAGACTGAGATCTAAGTCATTTGTGGAAGAAAGAGATCCACATCCTGCTGCTCTGGGACAAATGAAAGGCAGGAGGCCTGAGAGGCTTCCTAGCAGGGAGAGGGCTGTTGAAGGGGCGAGGTTTGCATGGATCTTGCTGCCCAGAAAAAGGGTTAGGTGGGCAAGGCTGTCCAGGTGTGCTCTGTCCAGCAGGTTAGGAACTTTCAGGAGCTTTGGGCTTTCCATACCCTGGCTGGCTACACAGCTTTGAGGATCCCCAATGTGACATGCAACCATGGCGTCTTCTTCCTGCCTTGCTGCATCGGCTCGCAAACTGGAAGTCCCTACCCTGGTACCAGTTCAGCCAGAGGGAGGCCCCACCTACTGCAGGTACAGATGCAAAGCGCCGAGGCTTCCACCTGTGTACTCACCCTACTGCTTCTGACAGTGGAGACAGGAACTGCAGCTGGACAGCAGGAAACAACTCTTTCCTCCCCCCAGGCACCAGCACTGCTCCCCTGCGACACCAAAATCATGTGAGGGGCTGAGCAGCTCCAGAAATTCGAGCTTCTGGGCACTAGAAAGCACCACATACAAACATGAAACATCAAAAGAACCTGGTTCAAAGACAAATGTCATAAACACTAAAAAAAGGCCAAATGAAACTGAACTAACCAATTTTCCTAATAGAGTTCAAAATAAAAACCATGAACATGCTCATAAAGGTACACAAAAATGTGCAAGAACTCAGGAAAAAATTTAGGACAAAGATTCAATCTTTAAGAAATTACATATGTGAAATGAAACATACAACAGAGGAATATAGAAGCAGATTAGAAAAAAAATGATTAAAGACAGTGGTGTGACAGGAGAGACGGAGGCTTCCTCCTAAAACTGCATACAATTAGAAAATATAGTTGGTGCAACTAATCCTGAGAGAGCAACAGGAAAGAGGATGGCACCAGACTGCACACACCTGGAGAAAAGAGCAGACCTCACCGAACAGGGTAACATACCAAAGCTGTGGCTCTGTGGGACCAGAGCGCTTCCCCCACACCAGCTCACAGCAGGAGGAAGAGAAACTGAGCAGTGAGGGAGTGGAAGGCTTGGGACTGCTGAATACCTAGCTCTGCAGATCTGCGCTGGGAGCACAAACCTACATTTCATGGTGCTTTCATCATACTCTTCTGATTACGAGGTTGGAATGCAGGGACAGGTGGAGCTCCTGGGGAGACTGGGATTTTGGCCACTTGTGGAAAGCACGGATCCACATTCGGCTGCTCTGGGACAAAAGCTTAAATCTGTGTGCTCACCACACTAGTTCAGAGAGTGGAGACAGGCACAGCAGCTGGGAAGTGGGGAACAGCTCTTTCCTCCCCGCAGGCACCAAGACCACTCCCCTGCAACCCCCGACTTTGCTACAGGGGCTGAGAAGTTCCAGAACAGAGCTTCTGGACACTAGAGGGTGCCATATACAAACATGAAATGCCACAGAAACCTGGTCCAGAATAAAATTATTAATACAACTCCCAAGAAAGATTTAAATGATATGGACCTCGTGACTCTTCCTGAAAGGGAGTTCAAAATAAAAATTATCAACATGCTAATGGAGGTACAGAAAGACATCCAAGAACTCAGGAATGAATTCAGGTCAGAGATCCAATCATTGAAGAGCAGGATGGAGGGTATTAAAAGCAGGTTGGATAGAGTGGAGGAGATGATAAATGAAATAGAAACTAGAGAAGAGGAATACAAAGATGCTGAGGCACAGAGAGAAAAAAGGATCTATAAGAAAGAAAGAATATTGAGAGACCTGTGTGACCAATCCAAATGGAATGATATTCGCATTAAGGGATACCAGAAGAAGAAGAGAAAGAGAAAGGGATAGAAAATGTCTTTGAGGGGGTAGTTGCTGAAAACTTCCCCAGTCTGGGGAAGGAGACAGTGTCTCAGGCCATGGGGATCCACAGATCTCCCAACACAAGGGACCTGAGGAAGACAACACCAAGAAACAAAGTAATTAAAATGGAAAAGATCAAGGATAAGGACAGACTATTAAAAGCAGCCAGAGACAGAAATAAGATCACATACAAAGGAAAGCCTATCAGGCTAACATCAAATTTCTCAGCAGAAACCTTACAGGCCAGAAGGGAGTGGCATCGTGTATTTAATGCCATGAAGCAGAAGGGACTGGAACCAAGATTACTTTATCCAGGAAGATTATCATTTAAATTTGAATGAGGGATTAAACAATGTCCAGATAAGCAAAAGCTGAGAGAATTTACCTCCCACAAACCACCTCTACAGTCTATTTTGGAGGGACTGCTATAGACAGAAGTGCTCCAAAGGTAAAATAGCTGTCAGCACAGGTAATAAAAACATCAGTAAAGAAAACAGAACACCTAATTACTAAGCAAAAGCAAAAATAAATTAACTATCCCCAAAGTCACTCAAGGGATAGACAAAAAGTACAGAATATGATACCTAATATATAAAGAATGGAAGAGGAAGAAAAAAGAGGAGAAACAGAAAAGAACCCTTAGATTGTGTTTGTAAGAGCATACTAAGTGAGTTAAGTTAGACTCTTAGATAGGAAATTAACCTTGAACCTTTGGTAACCACGAATGTAAAGCCTGCAATGACAATAAGTACACATCTTTCGATAATCACCCCAAATGTAAATGGACTGAATGCACCAATTAAAAGACATAGTGTCACAAAATGGATAAAACAACAAGACCCATCTACATGCAGCTTACAAGAGACTCACCTCAAAACCAAAGATATGCACAGACTAAAAGTCAAGGGATGGAAAAGATATATTATGCAAACATCAGGGAGAGAAAAGCAGGTGTTGCAGTACTAGTATCAGACAAAATAGACTTCAAAACAAAGAAAGTAACAAGAGATAAAGAAGGACATTACAGAATGATAACGGGGTCAGTCCAACAAGAGGATGTAACCACCATAAATATATATGCACCGAACACAGGAGCACCACCATAACTAAAACAAATACTAACAGAACTAAAGGAGGAAATAGAATGCAATACATTCATTTTTGGAGATGTCAACACACCATTCACTCCAAAGGACAGATCCACCAGACAGAAAATAAGTAAGGACACAGAGGCACTGAACAACACACTAGAACAGATGGACCTAATAGACATCTATAGAACTCTACATCCAAAAGCAACAGGATGCACATTCTTCTCAAGTGCACATGGAACATTCTCCAGAATAGACCACATACTAGGCCACAAAAAGAGCCTCAGTAAATTCAAAAAGATTGAAATTCTACCAACCAACTTTACAGACTACAAAGGTATAAAATTAGAACTAAATTGTACAAAGAAAGCAAAAAGGCTCACAAACACATGGAGACTTAAGAAGATGCTCCTAAATAATCAATGAATCAACGAACAACTTAAAATAGAGATCAAGCACTACATGGAAACAAAAGACAACAACAACACAAAGCCCCAACTTCTGTGGAATACAGCGAAAGCAGTCTTAAGAGGAAAGTATATAGCAATCCAGGCATATTTAAAGAAGGAAGAACAATTCCAAATGAATAGTCTATCGTAGCAATTATCAAAATTGGAAAAAAGAAGAACAAGTAAGGCCTAAAGTCAGCAGGAGGGACATAATAAAGATCAGAGAAGAAATAAATGAAATTGAGAAGAATAAAACAATATAAAAAAATCAATGAAATCAAAAACTGGTTCCTAGAGAAAATAAACAAAATAGATAAGCCTCTAGCCAGACCTATTAAGAGAAAAAGGGAATCAACACACATCAACAGAATCAGAAACAAGAAAGGAAAAATTATGACAGACCTCACAGAAATACAAATAATTATTAGAGACTACTTTGAAAATGCATATGCAAACAAGCTGGAAAACCTAGAAGAAATGGACAACTTCCTAGAAAAATACAACCTTCCAAGACTGACCAACGAAAAAACACAAAATCAAAACAAAACAATTACCAGCAAAGAAATTGAAGCAGTAATCAAAAAACTACCCAAGAACAAAACCCCCGGGCCACATGGATTTACCTCAGAATTTTATCAGACATACAGGGAAGACATAATACCCATTCTCCTTAAAGTTTTCCAAAAAATAGAAGAGGAGGGAATACTCCCAAACTCATTCTATGAAGCCAACATCACCCTAATACCAAAACCAGGCAAAGACAACACCAAAAACGAAAACTACAGACCAATAACCCTGATGAACGTAGATGCAAAAATACTCAATAAAATACTAGCAAACCGAATTCAAAAATACCGAATCAAAAGGATCATACACCATGATCAAGTGGGATTCATCCCAGGGATGCAAGGATGGTACAACATTTGAAAATCCATCAACATCATCCACCACATCAACAAAAAGAAGGACAAAAACCACATGATCATCTCTGTAGATGCTGAAAAAGCATTCGACAAAATTCAACATCTGTTCATGATAAAAACTCTCAACAAAATAGGTATAGAGGGCAAGTACCTCAACATAATAAAGGCCATATATGATAAACCCACAGCGAACATCATACTGAACAGCAAGAAGCTGACAGCTTTTCCTCAGAGATTGTGAACAAGACAGGGATGCCCACTCTCCCCACTGTTATTCAACGTAGTACTGGAGGTCCTGGCCATGGCAATTGGACAAAACAAAGAAATAAAAGGAATCCAAATTGGTAAAGAAGAAGTTAAACTGTTACTATTTGCAGATGACATGATACTGTATATAAAAAAAACCCTAAAAACTCCACTCCCAAAATACTAGAACTGATATTGGAATACAGCAAAGTTGCAGGATGCAAAATTAATGCACAGAAATCTGTGGCTTTCCTATACAGTAACAATGAACCAATAGAAAGAGAAATCAAGAAAACAATTCCATTCAAAATTGCATCAAGAAGAATAAAATACCTAGGAATAAACCTAACCAAGGAAGTGAAAGACTTATACCCTGAAAACTACAAGACACTCTCAAGAGAAATTAAAGAGGACACTAACAAATAGAAACTCATCCCTTGCTCTTGGCTAGGAAGAAATAATATCATCAAAATGGCCATCCTGCCCAAAGTAATACACAGATTTGATGCAATCCCTATCAAATTACCAACAGCATTCTTCAACAAACTGCAACAAATAGTTCAAAAATTCATATGGAAACACCAAAGACCCTGAATAGCCAAAGCAATCCTGAGAAGGAAGAATAAAGTGGGGGGGGGGATCTCGCTCCCCAACTTCAAGCTCTACTACAAAGTAATCAAGACAATTTGGTACTGGCACAAGAACATATCCATAGACAGGTGGAACAGAATAGAGATGCCAGACATTAACCCAAACATTTATGGTCAATTAATATATGATAAAGGAGCCATGGACATACAATGGGGAAATGACATCTCTTCAACAGTTGGTGCTGGCAAAACTGGACAGCTACATATAAGAGAATGAAACTGGATCACTGTCTAACCCCATACACAAAAGTAAATTCAAAATGGATCAAATACCTGAATGTAAGTTATGAAACCATAAAACTCTTAGGAAAAAAACATACGCAAAAATCTCTTGGACATAAACATGAGTGACTTCTTCATGAACATATCTCTCCAGGCAAGGGAAACAAAAGCAAAAATGAACAAGTGGGACTATATCAAGCTGAAAAGCTTCTGTACAGCAAATGACACCATCAATAGAACAAAAAGTTACACTACAGTATGGGAGAATATATTCATAAATGATAGATCCAATAAAGGGTTGACATCCAAAATATATAAAGAGCTCACACGCCTCAACAAACCAAAAGCAAATAATCCAATTAAAAAATGGGCAGAGGAGCTGAACAGTTCTCCAAAGAAGCAATTCAGATTGCCAACAGACACATGAAAAATGCTCCACATCGCTAGTTATCAGAGAAATGCAAATTAAAATCACAATGAAATATCACCTCACACCAGTTAGGATGGCCAACATATAAAAGACTAGGAACAACAAATACTGGCAAGGATGTGGAGAAAGGCAAACCTTCCTACACTGCTGGTGGGAATATAAACTAGTTCACTATTTCAACCATTGTGGAAAGCAATATGGAGGTTCCTAAAAAAACTCAAAATAGAAATACCTTTTGACCTAGGAATTCCACTTCTAGGAGTTTACCCTAAGAATGCAGCAGCCCAGTTTGAAAAAGACAGATGCACCCCTATGTTTATTGCAGCACTATTTATAATAGCCAAGAAATGGAAGCAACCTAAGTGTCCATCAATAGCTGAATGGATAAAGAAGATGTGGTACATATACACAATGGAATTATTCAGCCATAAGAAGAAAACAAATCCTACCATTTGCAACAACATGGATGGAGCTAGAGGGTATTATGCTCAGTGAAATAAGCTAGGTGGAGAAAGACAAGTATCAAACAATTTCACACGTTTTTGAAGTATAAGAACACAGAAAAACTGAAGGAACAAAACAGCAGTAGACTCACAGAACCCAAGAATGGACTAACAGTTATCAAAGGGAAAGGGACTGGGGATGATGAGTGGGAAGGGAGGGATAAGGGTGGGGAAAAGGAAGGGGGCCATACAATTAGTATGTATAATTTGGGGGGGGCATGGGGAGGGCTGTGCAACACAGTGAAGACAAGAAGTGATTCTACAGCATCTTATTATGCTGATGGACAGTGACTGTAATGGGGTTTGTTGGGGGGACTTGGTGAAGGGGGTATCTAGTAAACATAATGTTCTTCATGTAATTGTAGATTAATGACAACAAAATGAATTTTTTAAAAAGCAGATTAGATATAGTAGAACAGAAGGTAAATGGAATGGAAGTTAGAATAGAGGAATAAAAAGAAGCTGAGGCATAGAGAGAAAAGAGGATCTTTAAGAATGAAAGAATATTGACAGAACTGTGTGACCAATCCAAATGGAACAATATTCGCATTATAGGGGTACCAGAAGAAGAAGAAGAGAGAGAAAAAGGGATAGAAAGTATCTTTGAGGAAGTAATTGCTGAAAAATTCCCCAATCTGGGGAAGGAGATAGTCTCTCAGGCCATGGAGTTGCACAGATCTCCCAACACAAGGGACCCAAGGAAGACAACATCAAGACATATAATAATTAAAATGGCAAAGATCAAGGATAAGGACAGACTTGTAAAAGCAGCTGAGAAAGAAAAAAGAACATTATAAAGAAAAACCCATCAGCCTATCATCAGGCTTCTCGACAGAAACCTTAGAGTACAGAAAGGAGTGGCATGATATAGTTAATGCAATGAAGCAGAAGGGCTTTGAACCAAGAATACTCTACTCAGAACGATTTCATTTAAATTTGAAGGAGAGATTATACAATTTTCAGATAAGCAAAAGCTGAGAGAATTTACCTTCCACAAACCATCTCTACAGTGCATTTTGGAGGGACTGCTATAGATGGAAGTATTCCTAAGGCAAATACCAGTCACCAGGGGAAATAAAACCACAGCAAAGAAAGTAGAACAATTAATTACTAAGCAGATGCAAAATCAAACCAACTACCCTCAAAGTCGATTAAGGGATAGACAAACTCTACAGAATATGAAAACTAATATATAATAGATGGAGGAGGAAGAAAAGGGAGGGAAAAGAAAGAACCTTTAGGTTGTGTTTGTAATAGCATACTAAGTAAGTTAAATTAGACTTTTCAATAATAAGGAAATTACCCTGGAACCTTTGGTAATCACGAATCTAAAGCCTGCAATGGTAATAAGTACATAAATATAGATAATCACTCTGAATATAAATGATCTGAATGCACCAATCAAAAAGACATAGAGTCAGTGAGTGGACGAAAAAACAAGACCCATCTATGTGCTGCATACAAGAGACTCACTTCAAACCCAAAGACATACAGAGACTGAAAGTAAAGGGATAGAAAAATATGTTTCATGAAAATAATAGGGAGAAAAAAACCAGGAGTTGCAGTACTTGTATCAGACAAAATAGACTTCAAAACAAATAAAGACACAAGAGACAAAGAAGGACATTACATAATGATAAAGGGGTCAGTCCAACAAGAGGATATAACTATTATAAATATTTATGCACCCAACACAGGAACACCTACATATGTGAAACAATTCTGACAGAACTGAAGGGGGACATAGAATGCAATGCATTCATTTTAGTAGACTTCAACACACCACTCACTCTAAAGGAGAGATTAACCAAGCATAAAATAAATAAGGAAACAGAGGCACTGAACAACATATTAGAACAGATGGACCTAACAGACATCTACAGAACTCTCCACCCACAAACAGCAGGAAACACATTCTTCTCAAGTACACATGGAACATTTTCAAGAATAGATCATTAATTAGTCCACAAAAAGAGCCTCAGTAAATTCAAAAAGATTGAAAGTGTACAACCAGCTTCTCAGACCACAAAGGTATGAAACTAGAAATAAATTATGCAAAGAAAATGAAAAAGCCCACAAACACATGGGGGCATAATAACATGCACCTAAAAAATCAATGGATCAATGACCAAATAAAAACAGAGATCAAGAAATATATGGAGACAAATAACAAAAATAATTCAACACCACAAAAATCTGTGGGACGCAGTGAAGGCTGTGCTAAGAAGAAAGTATATTGTAATACAGGCTTATCTCAGGAAAGAAGAACAATCCCAAATGAACAGCCTAAACTCACAACTAATGAAACCAGAAAAAGAAGAACAAATGAGGCACAAAGTCAGTAGAAGGAGGGACATAATAAAGAATACAGCAGATATAAATAAAATTGAGAAGAATAAAACAATAGAAAGAATCAATTAAAGCAAGACCTGGTTCTTCGAGAAAATAAACAAAATAGATAAACCCCTAGCCAGACTTATCAAGAGAAAAAGAGAGTCTACACACATAAACAGAATCAGAAATGAGAAAGGAAAAATCACTACTGACACCACAGAAATACAAAGAATTATTAGAGAATACTATGAAAAATTATAAGCTAATAAACTAGAAAAACTGGAAGAAATGGACAACTTTCTAGAAAAATACAACCTTACAAGACTGACCAAGGAAGAAACAGAAAATCTGAATAGACCAAGTACCAGCAATGAAATTGAATTGGTAATCAAAAAACTACCTAAGAACAAACCAAGGACCAGATAGTTTCACTGCTGAATTTTATCAAACATTTAGTGACAACCTAATACCCATCCACCTTAAAGTTTTCCAAAAAGTAGAAGAGGAGAGAGTACTCCCAAACTCATTCCATGAGCCAGCATCACTCTAATACCAAAACCAGGCAAAGACACCACAAAAAAGAAAATTACAGACCAATATCCCTGATGAACACAGATGCAAAAATATCAACAGAATATTCGCAAACCAAATTCAAAAATACATCAAAAAGATTATCCATCATGATCAACTAGGATTTATTCCAGGAATGCAAAGATGGCACAACATTTGAAAATCCATCAACATCATCCACCACATCAACAATAAGAAGGAAAAAAGCCACATGACCATCTCCATAGATGCTGAAAAAGCATTCAACAAAATTCAACATGCATTCACGATAAAAACTCTCAACAAAATGGGTATAGAGGGCAAGTAACTCAACATAATAAAGGCCATAAATGACAAACCCACCGCCAACATCACACTTAACAGTGAGAAGCTGAAAGCTTTTCCTTTAAGATTGGGAGCAAGACAAGGATGCCCACTCTCCCCACTTTTATTCAACATAGTTCTGGAGCTCCTCACCATGGCAATCAGACATCACAAAGAAATAAAAGGCATCCAGATTGGCAAGGAAGAGGTTAAACTCTCCCTGTTTGCAGATAACATGATATTGTACATAAATAAAAACCCTAAAGAATCCACTCCAAGACTATTAGATCTAATATCTGAATTGAGCAAAGTTGCAGTATATGAAATTAATACACAGATATCTGTTGCATTCCTATGCACTAAGGATGAACTAGCGAAAGAGAAATCAGGAAAACAATTCCATTCACAATTGCATCAAAAGAATAAAATACCTAGGTATAAACCTAACCGAGGAAGTGAAAGACCTATACCCTGAAAACTACAAGACACTCTCATGAGAGAAATTAAAGATACCAACAAATGGAAACACATCCCGTGCTCATGGATAGGAAGAATTAATATTGTCAAAATAGCCATCCTGCCTAAAGCAATCTACAGATTTAATGCAATCCTTACTAAAATACCAACAGCATTCTTCAACAAACTAGAGAAAATAGTTCTAAAATTCACATGGAACACTAAAGGCCGCAAATAGCCAAAGCAATCCGGAGAAAGAAGATTAAAGCTGGGGTGGGGTGGCGGATTATGCTCCCCGACTTCAAGCTCTTCTACAAAGTCACAGTAATCAAGACAATTTGATACTGGCACAAGAACAGACCCATAGTCCACTGCAACAGACTAGAGAGTCCAGGTATTAACCCAAGCATATTTGGTCAATTAATAGACGATAAAGGAGCCATGGATATGCAATGAGGAAATGACAGCCTCTTCAACAACTGGTGTTGGCAAAACTGGACAGCTACATGCAAGAGAATGAAACTGGATTATTGTCTAACCCCATACACAAAAGTAAACTCTAAATGGATCAAAGACCTGAATGTAATACATGAAACCATAAAACTCTAAGAAGAAAACATAGGCAAAAGTCTCTTGAATATAAACATGAGCAATTTTTCCTGAATGCATCTCCTCAGGCAAGGGAAACAAAAGCAAAAATCAACAAATGGGACTACATCATGCTAAAAAGCTTCTGTACAGCAAAGGATACCATCAGCAGAACAAAAAGGCATCCTACACTATGGGAGAATATATTTGTAAATGACAAATCCGACAAGGGGTTAACATCCAAAATATATAAAGAACTCACATACCTCAACACCCAAAAAGCAAATAACTCTATTAAAAAATGGGCAGAGTATATGAACAGACAATTCTCCAAAGAAGAAATTCAGATGGCCAACAGACACATGAAAAGTTGCTCCACATCGATAATTATCAGGGAAATGCAAGTTAAAACGACAATGAGATATCACTTCACACCAGTTAGGATGGCCAACACATAAAAGACTAGGAGCAACAAATACAGGCAAGGATGTGGAGAAAGGTAAACCTTCCTACACTGCTGGTGGGAATATAAACTAGTTCAACCATTGTGGAAAGCAATATGGAGGTTCCTAAAAAACTCAAAATAGACATATCATTTCACCCAGGAATTCCACTCCTAGGAATTCACCCTAAGAATGCAGGAGCCCAGTTTGAAAAAGACACGCACCCCTATGTTTATCACAGCACTATTTACAATAGCCAAGAAATGGAAGCAACCTAAGTGTCCATCAATAGATGAATGGATAAAGAAGATGTGGTACATATACACAATGTAGTATTATTCAGCCATAAGATGAAAAGAAATCCTACCATTTGCAACAACATGGATGGAGCTAGAAGGTATTATGCTCAGTGAAATAAGCCAGGCGGAGAAAGACAAGTACCAATGATTTCACTCCTCTGTGGAGCATAAGAACAAATCAAAAACTGAAGGAACAAAACAGCAGCAGACTCACAGAACCTAAGAATGGACTTACAGTTACCAAAGGGAAAGGGACTGGGGAGGATGGGTGATAAGGGAGGGAGAAGGGGAATAAGGGGCATTACAATTAGCACACATAACATAGGGGGCGGATACGGAGAAGGCAGTATAGCACAGAAAAGACAAGTAGTGACTCTATACCATCTTACTATCCTGATGGACAGTGACTGTATTGGGCAATGTGGTGGAGACTTGATAATGGGGGAAATCTACTAACCACAATGCTGCTCATGTGATTGGATATTAATTATACCAAAAATAAATAAATAAATAAATATTATTTGTAAATCTCTGGAAAAAAAAAATCTCAGCATCTCCAGCACTTAGCAGGTAGAGTAGTGGGTAGCTTCAAGAAGAAAATTCTGAAATTCATGCTCACAATGCACATGGCATTTGAGTTATTAATTTAAAAACAAAATATATATAACAATTTATACTGATTTTCTTTTTTCTATGACACTCAAGAGTCAATATCAAATCAATGGCATTAATCAGTTACTCATAAGGCTAGAATGTATCTCAGTATTTAATAACATGTTACATTAGTAGTCTTCCACTAAGAACTATATGCAACAACTGATTCATTTCTGCATCTACTAAGAGTGGCTGTGCTTTATGTGTAATTTACACATCAATGATTAGAATACAGTTACCATGAGGTAAAACACTCTTAGAGACATCATGGTCAAAATAGCACACGATTTATCATTGTTTCAAATTTTGCAGAACAGGCAACTTGGCAGAAAGACAAACTACAAATGGTCATTCAACTAATACAAACCAGAGTAATAACTGAGAAATTAGGCATGTTTGTTACCTAAATTCACTTTCCCATTATATTGTCCAGGGAAGGAGCTACATTTTTACACTTTAAGTGTACAGCTTTTTAGCTTTCTGAAGTTTTCATTCATCCCTCATACAGACTCCGCTCCCCTCAGGATATTTCATTCCTTCACAATCATGCACATCCCCTCCCCTGAGCTCAGGAGTTCTGACTGGTAGGGGGAGGTTTCCCTGCAGGCACAATAGGGAGGAACAAAGAGTTAGATGGACTTAATGACCCATGAGCCCACGTTTATGCCCAGAGGACTCTGAAGGCTAAGATGAGGGATTATGGGACATGCTGAGGCTGAGGGACATCCTCACTCACTATAAAGATTTCGTCCATATGACATGACAGACGTGGGGTGTGGAGGTCTGATGGGGCTGCAGGAGTAGAAAGGGATGCAGGGGAGATGAGATACTACAGAGAGGAAAAGAGGGGGACAAGGAAAAGGTAAAGGAGGATAGAAGGGGAGAGTAGCCTGCACGTGGTTGAGGAGTGACCCAAAGCACCGCTCTCCATTGTCTTCACAAAGAAGGCACCAGAGCCCACAGACTGGAGCAGACGTAGGCAGGTGAGCCGATGACACAACAGCAAATACTATGCAGCAGCATCTCACATGCACACACACACACACACACACACATATCCACACACACACACACTCATGTAGTACATGCCTCACACCCAGATCCCACAAACATGTAGCAGTGTACCCACATCTGAGGACACCAAAGAATGAGCATTGTTCTGTCAGGAAACTACTGACGGGGAAGCAGAGCCAGCACCTAGGCTGCTGTGGTGCGTGAGGCTGAATGGGGACACTGCAGGTCACGGTCATAGGTCTGAGGTTGGAGATGGAAGTGTGGCAAGGTCATAACCAAATAAAATGATGAGGGTATTAAGCTTTAGCTCGGCACAATTATGTTATGGTCTTAGTTTCATGAGAAAACTCTGTACATTCTTATTAAGTCAAAACACAGGCAACAGTACACACCAGCCATAATCATTTGGACTTCTTCTTCAACAGTTGAGAGCCACTGGGTATGTAATTTCTAAAAAGGAAATTATAGTCTACTTAAAAATGTAATGGAAAAGAATGCCATAAAATGTAAGTACACACCAATTGCTGAAACATTGTCATTTCTTTCAAAGATCTCACTATAACAAAAAAGAGCCAAGAAAATATTACCTATGATTTCAGAATAGTAATGTATTATCAGAGAATCAGGCAACTGCCTTCTGGAAAGAAGAGAATCCCTAAACTCTGTAAATTAGCTTACTCCTGCCATTACCTGTAGTGTAATGATAAGAGGTATTTCTATATTTCCAGGACCTCGATAAGAAAAAATCTTAAACTGAGTGGCATCCCACCTCCTTCACAGAAATTCAGCAAGCCTTATTAGGAGAATGTCTCCTATCAATGATACCCAGTTCCATCCCCTCTTCTTTCGCCTGCTAGGGATACCGGGATTGGAAGCTGCACATTTCTGGATTGCTTTCCCATTCTGTGCTGTGTACCTGATTGCCCTCGTGGGGAACATCACCATTCTCTTTGTCATCAAGTCGGAACACAGTCTCCAACAGCCCATGTTCTACTTCCTCGCCATGTTGGCTATGATTGATCTGGGTCTGTCCACGTCCACCATCCCCAAAATGCTGGGCATCTTCTGGTTCAAGCTTCAAGAGATCAGCTTTGGGGGCTGCCTTGCTCAGATGTTCTTTGTCCACATGTTTACAGGCATGGAGACTGTTCTACTGGTGGCCATGGCATATGACCGCTTTGTTGCCATCCGCAATCCTCTCCAGTACACCATGATCCTCACCAATAAAACCATTGGCCTCCTAGCCTCTCTTGTTGTGGGAAGAAATTTCATTCTGGTGACGCCATTTGTGTTTCTCATTCTGAGGCTGCCCTTCTGCGGGCATGACATCATCCCTCACACATACTGTGAGCACATGGGTCTTGCCCGGTTGGCCTGTGCACCCATCAAGGTCAACATTATCTATGGGCTTGTGGTGATTTCTAATATCATTGTGGATGTGATCCTCATTGCCTCCTCCTACGTGCTTATCCTTCAAGCTGTTTTCCGCCTCCCCTCTCAGGATGCCCAACTAAAGGCTCTCAATACCTGTGGCTCTCATGTCTGTGTCATGCTCTGCTTTTACACACCAGCATTTTTCTCTTTTATGACACACCGCTTTGGACACAACATTCCCCGCTATATCCACATTCTTTTGGCTAATCTATACGTGGTTTTCCCACCAGCCCTTAATCCAGTCATCTACGGGGTCAGGAGCAAGCAGATCCGAGAACGAGTGGTAAAGGTATTTGTACAGAAATAATAGTTCTGTGTGAAGACTCAGGAAATAGATCCACCTATTACCCACATTTTAATATGCTGAGGTCTCTTTTAAATTTTATTTTATTAGATAGTAGAAGAAGTGGTTTAGGATTGACAAATAAAACAATGGGACATTTGTACCTTTTCTATTCACCACCACGAAGTAACTGGACAAAGGGCAAGGGCTAAAGGAAAAAGGGAAATTGTCCTGGTGGCAGCAAATATTTAGAACTAGAGTGTCTTTTGAACTGTGCTTCAAGTTCCCTTTCTAGGCCACCACTGCTGCATTATGGAATTAAAGAATGGATTTTCTCTTTCTCCAAAAAATAAGCAACAAATTGTGGAAGAGATGTGGGCCTCTGACTGGAAACCAGAAAACTCTTTCATGAAAGATGTCTTCACCCAGTTCCCACCGATGTGCTGCATCCCAACAGGACACAAGTTTCACCCTTCCTCCTTCCTTCTGATGGGGATTCCAGGGCTGGAAGATGTGCACATCTGGATCGGCTTCCCCTTCTTTGCGGTGTCCCTAGTAGCCCTCCTGGGGAGCATCACTACCTTGTTTGTAATCCACACTGAATGCAGCCTCCACCAACCCACGTTTTCCTTCCTGGCCATGTGGGCCTCCACTGTCCTTGGCTTCCATCTGGGCTAGAAGATGCAGGGAACTCCAGCCTCAATGGGCTTGTTGGGTGAGCCTTAAGGCAGACTCTAATAGAGTGGCTGTTGACAGAATGAAGATCAAGTCATTCCCATTAGAGTATAAGTCAAGTCATTTGTCTGGCAATTCCAGGAGTTTCAAAGACATCAAGTTAGCTTCTAATTCAAGATGGGACCCTTGTTGAAATTCAAGGTAGGTTGTGCGAGGAATATGCAGAGCACAGGGCTAAGGGGACTGTAATGTAAACTAAGAGAGGCAGTAAACTGATGAAATGACACTTTTTATATGTATATAAAGAAAAAGTGATCATTTTCTAAATAGAAATTATGCAAATGACACAAACAATATTTAGAAAAACTAAACGCATCAGAATAATGAATGAAGAAGACAAATGTCATTGAAGATATTCTTCCAAGTAAGATGCTAGGCCACATAGCCTTTCACACTTCTTATGCTATACTGTTTTCAACTACTAAAATTTCACAAAGCTTTCAAAATTATTTCATAAAATTAACATATCCTGAGTCAAAAATCACAAAACAGAGGAGAAAATACAGAAGAAACATTCAAAAGAAACAAAAATACCAGTCAATCACACACACAAATGAAAATACAAAGTTATAAATAAATATGACAAATCAATTTGGTTACATATTATTAAAATTAAATAATGGATATACTTTATTAAAAGAGTACTTTTGGAGTGTCAAGTGGTTTCTTGCATTAACTCATTTAATTTTGAAAATAACTCTAAAAGATAGATACTAGTATTAATCTCAGCTTACATAAGTGAAAATTAGGGGTTCAAAATGATAAATTTCTTCACTAAAATATATAAGTAAAATCTACTATATCAATGAATTAATGCATACATATTATACAGCAAACTGCATTAAGTTTCAGGCTACTGAAAAATTATAAAATGAAGAATTATTCTTAAATGCATACAAAAATATATTAAAAGGCACTTTATTAACAGGAATAAACATTGTTCTCTTTTAAGTATATAATACCTATTAACATCAGAAATAAGATTTTCCCAATCAGTCCTTTGAAATTATTTGTTAAAACATTTCTTACATATCAACTTGATAAAATTAAATTCAATGGGCAAATGAAAGAAACATGCTTATTAAAATACAAGTTCACCATTATTTCAACAAAGTACATTTTCTTTCCTAAAAGCTGGACAGAATAATCTAAAAAAATGCTAATAGCCAAGTCTTCATGTTGCAAAATAAAAAGTATGTAAAAACCCAGATATACCCTGTGTGACAATGAAAACTACTTAAGATGTGACACCCAAGGGCACAGAGTGACAACCGCAAGTATCATACACATTGTGGGTGCAGGTCACTGAGGGGACATGGCCCAGGCTGACTCAATAGGTGGATTTGGGCAATCAGATGCCCCTCACCCACACTTATGTCCTTGGAAGGTATGTCCCACCCACCATTCCCAAGCTAACAGATATTTAAAGGATATGCCTTAAGAGAATAAGCTGGTGTTGAGACATCTAGACACATACAGGACTGAACCCAGGTAAGGCATCTATAGAAACTTGTAAGATTCTAGCAGTGGGTACAGATATCTACCCAAGACTCAGCTCCTATATAAGTTTCCCTGCTTATTAAACCTGCCACCTATCATCGGGTATGGCCTGCCTCTGTCTTTGGTCCCTCACTGCCCTCTGTGGACAGGGGCCAGTTTCAGATTCCACCAGGGAACTCCCAAGGTGGTGACCCAACACACACACACACATGCATAGAGATGTAGCTGTGTATGCATATATCCTCGCTGGCCCAAGGAAAAGGATGGCTCCATGATTCTGAATCTTACCATACCTCATTCCAAAAAAACCATAACATCAGGAGAATAAATAAAAATGCATTAGCACACTCCTTCAACATTACTAGAAGACAGAAGGGCATGATTTCAGATTACTTTAAGAAGAGAAAGCATTCTTGATGAAACTCCCACAGTTGTCACTGTCTTTAGGCTCAGAGTGTGGGTAGAGGGAAGCTTAAAAGGCTATGTGGGAAAGAGGAGCGGGGTGTGGGAGACATATACTTAGCACAGATAAAATCTCCAGAAATAAGAGTCTCCTCTAAATCTATAAAATCACACACAGGTCAGGGTTGTCATGGAAAACTGCACTGGCTACAGGAATGTGGCTTGAAAGTAAACATCAGAGGAGGCAACAAGAGAAATGATTTCCTTCTGGGGAAGAAAAAAATAACTGGAGGAAAGAGGTTTCTGCTTAGAAATGTGATAATAAAATGACGACATGAGAGGGGAAAATCAGCATCCTAAAGAAATAAAAACAAACCACACAACATAGCAACACCTCCTTGCTCTCTCAGCAACATTATTATTCTTGAAATAAACTCATCTTTCTGGTAATGATAGAAGGGGGTATGCTTGAATTAGAAATTCTACCAGAAAAATCATCAGGAATAGGAAAAATCAGTTCAAATCCACAAAATGCTACAGTAAGATATAATGAAGTAAAACCACATATAAAAATTAATTCAAGATGTATCAAAAACCTACATGTAAAAGCAAAACTCTAACACTCTAAAGAGAAATATAGGAGTTAATCTTCATGACCATGGATTTGGCAATAGTTTTTTTAGTTTAATACCAAAAGAACAAACAACTATGGGAAAAAAAAGGAAAAAGTCTGATTCTCAGAAATATATAAAAATTAAAATCACATCAAAATGATAAAAATTAGGATCTTTATTCCTCAATGGAGAGCATCAAGAGAGTGAAAACATAACCCAGAATTGTGAAGTATTTGTAAATCTTACAGCTGATAAGCTTCTTCTATCTAGAATAGAAAAACAACTCTCATGATTCAACAATAAAAACCAGTAACCCAATTAAAAATAGGCAGACATATGGTGGTATATCTATACCATAGAATATTATTCAGCTATAACAAAGTGCTGATATATGCTATAGAATGGATGAACCTTGAAAATATTATGCTACATGAAAAAGAAACCAGACACAAATGGCCACATACTGTATAATTCCAATTAAATTTAATGTCTAAAATGTGCAAATCAATACTTACGGAAAATAGGTTATTGATTACCAGGGACTGGAGCTAAATTAGAATAGGGATCGCGCACTGGGAAGAGGAGGAGTCATTAGAGCCCAGGAGGGGGAGTGGGCCCAAGGCACGGGTCTCAGATACCCAAGGAGAGGTGCTGCCTCCAGCAATGCTGGTGTCACAGGGGCTCAGAGGAGGTGCCCTCAGTGCTGGCGCTGAGATCCCTGAGGATGGGACTCTATCCTGGCGCTGCAGGCACATTGAGGGACCAGTGAGGCCTGGGAGTTCCAAACCCAAACCCAAACCTGAACCAACTCAAATCCAACTGACCAACCACCACCACGAAGTCCTGGAGCCTCCAATCAACTGCAGTGCCAGGCTGGAGAGTCCTTGCTGAGGGACCCTGACAAGACAGGAACAGGCAGGAAGAGCAGCCCCCAACCCCGCTGCCACCTTCCAGGCTTGCCTGCTGCTCTGGAGGTGGACACTGAGAGGGAGCCCGGGTCCCAGCCCTCGCATGGCAAAGAGCGCTCAGAGGGGTGGGCTTGGGGCTGAGAGCAGAGTAAGTGACCGCACAGCCACTGCTCGTTCTGAGTCTGAGAGTTGTGACCCAGGAGGCAGCTGTAAGAGCGCCCCACGGTGCACAGGGCTCCCAGGGGAGGCAGAAGACAAGACGTGATGCAGTGTCACAGGGCAGCTTCACAGCTGGCACGGAGCTGGGCATTCGGCCGGCAGCAGGAACAGGGACTGACTGCTCACCCTGGGGACGGAGGCAGTAGCAGCAGCCCAAAGCCGGTGTGGGCTCCTGGGGCAGATTCCTCCAAAGCCACGCTCAGCGACAGCAGGAAGGAAAAGGACATCCATCTGCCTCCAGAAGGGCTCTCCTGCTCTCAGGCTTGGCTCCCATTTCCTCAAGCCAGAGCCCCAGGTGAGACTCAGTATTTGTCATTGTTTAGGAAGGGAGCTCTCTAGTAGGACTGCTCTCCGTCACCTCTGGTCGAACAGTTTATCACCACCAGCTTCCACTGACCCTCAGAGAGCAGACCAGCCACGTTCAACTCAGATTGTGTAAAATGACACTAATAATCTAGGCATCCTTATATACTGAGAATAATGACAGTATTTATGGTGAAATTAACTGTTGAAGTGTTTTAAACATTTGCAACAAACTGACATATGTGCATGATGTAATATTCATATAACCCATCTATGAATCATCATTAAAATGTGTTTCTATAAAAATGCTATCAGAAACAATACAAATCAAAGGAAATGATACAATTGTCATGTTATGTTTTCAATCATTTGGTCCACTCGGAGGTCTCACCAGAAGTGCCTCCCCTTCCCCTACTGAGCCTTCACCCAGGTGCAAACCCAGAAGGGACTAGAAAGGAGGCTGTTAGTTGGTCATATTCACATTGTAATTCCTGAATCATCCTCCCCTGGGTCAATGCAAACAGCCACCAAAATTAGGGAGAGCTTGACTCAAACTGGGTGTACCCCAGGATACCAGCCACCAAAGTGTAGGGACCTACCACACCAGTTGTCCTTCCTCATGTAGCTGGCACAGCCTTGGCCCATGAAGGGCTCACTGATTCCCTTACTTATGCTATTGGGGTGGCTGAGTGTGGAGATAACCCATAGTGTCTTCAGTGAACCTCTAGCTCTGTAACAGTGGAGCCCTAAGATAAGTTACAGACAAGCCACAAACTTGTGGTTGGTTCTCCACTCAGACTCTAAGGGCAGAGGTTAAGAGGACCCAGTTTCTCATAGATTTGTCAAGCCCAGTGCAGCTGGTTGTGGAAACTAGACATAATGATCCTAAGACAGACGTTGGAGTGAGTCCACATGCAGGTGAAGGGGATGGGGAAGAACAACCCAAAAGTCGCATCTTGAAGGGCACACGCAACTCTGCCATGACGTCCCCATGCACTATAGAAATGGGTTAGTAGAAATCTTAGAACACTGTCTTGTGTGGATAGAGTGAAACAGCATAAACTAAATGCAGTTAAAAGGGTGGGATATAAAGGGGCAAACTTCCATTTATACAATAAATAAGAAATAATTACTGGGAATGCACAGTGCACAAGCACTATGGCTACTGCTGCTGCTATGGTACATTTGCAAGTTGCTAAGAGAGTAAATCCAAAAAGTGCTCATCAAAGGTAAAAAACACTTTCTTCCTTTTTTGTATCTATATGAGTTGTTGGGTATTAACTAAACTTATTTTGGTAATCATTTCACTATATATATATAAGTCAAGTCATTATGCTGCACACCTTAAACTTATACAGTGCTGTATATCAACTTATCTCAATAAAACTGAAAGAAAAAAGAAAAGGGTGGGTACGGGTGTTTCGTCAGTTTAACTGAGAAAATCTGTGAGGACTGACTTTGCTAACGCAATTAATAACACTGGTCCTGCTGTACTGCAGGGGGTGATAAAAGCCGAGGCGGAGGAGGAGAGTGCCGGACAGCAGCCCCCTCACCTCACCTTCTGCTGGCAGGTTAGTCACATTTGCATAGGTAATTTGCATCAGAATACAGAGCCTTTGGGAGAAAGGATTTGTGAAACCGCTCAACACTGCTAGTGGAAACCAGAATAGATTTACATCAAGACCCAGTCCCAAGAGAGCAAAAAGCCGCCTGGGATTAAATTATCTGCAGAAAATGGGACTCTCTGCTGGTGACCAATGCTCAGCGCAAAGCCTTAAATACTGTCCAGGGAACAAAACTTAGTTCTCCACATGCTATCATGGATTTTGGGAGCCTCTTAGTACACAGCCGTCTTGATAAGCCATTGTGCTTCTAAACATCTGGACATTCACAAGTACAGCTGTGACCTCCGAAGACCACTGTGGGACATCAAGACTGTGCAGCCACGGAGTCTAAACTGTATGGCATTACTGCCAGAGTAAACAAAAGCTGCCCAAAAGGCAACTCAACAGTGCCCTCTTGTGGCTATACATCGAGTTAGAAATACAGAGTGAATACAGTGATCAACCTCAGCATGGTCTGTGAAAGGGGACTGACACCCCTGTATTCTGAAAACGCCCAGGATCTCCAGCACTTAGTGGGAGGAGTAGTGGGTAGCTTCAAGAAGAGTCTGAAGTTCCTGTTCATAATGCACATGGCATTTGAATGATTAATTTGAAAAAAAAATGTATATAACAATTTATACTCCAATTTTCTTCTGTTCAGTGACATTCAAGAGTCAATATAAAGTTAGCAACATGGGTCAATTATTCCTAAAGACAGGCTGTATCTCCATATTTAATAACATGCTATTTTAGCAATATTTGGATAAGGACTATATGTAATAACATTTATTCATTTCTGCATCTACTCACATAATACTTAGATTTTGAGTGTGTTGGATTCTCCCAGAGGAGGACGCTGCCCCAAATCACTCACGGAAGGCATCTCTTGATGCAACAAGCAAGAGGAATTTATTCAGAGGCCAGCTAGCTGGGGTCCATGCGTTAGCCCGACGCAGCGGGTCTCAACGAGGACCCCGAACTCACAAAGCCAGAAGTTTTTATAGCATTTTCAAAGGGGCAGTATTTTCTACAGTCACAATACAGTGTTTTTTTTTTCATAGACACATACATTTTCGGCTGACGCCTCATCCTGGGGGTCTAGTTAGATAAAATCACTTTCAGAATGTTTAGGGTGGTTCTAGCAAGATAAGCTTAACTGATTGAGGTTGGCTAACTAAAGGTCACTACAATTAACACTGGCTGACTAACTTGTTTTTCAAAGTTCTAGTAATTTTTCTCCTTCTAGGTTAGAAAATGGTGTTTGAGCCTTTAAGATGGCTGTGCTTATGCTAACTTTTGATTCTTCAGGTTCTACATTTCCCCACTTCTCTTTAAGGGCATTCCAATCATGGAATGTTTGTTATCTTCTTGTTGGGTGAGTGAATAATATTGTTGCTTCAACATTAGTACATGAACGGCACTCACTCTTTCTCTAACAAAAGTTATCAGCCGATTCAATATGCAGGGTCCTAAAGTGAGAAGCAACACAAGGATGAGTAAGGGCCCAGCCAGAGTGGATATCAAGGTCGTAAACCACAGGGACCTAGTGAACCAAGATTCAAATAGCCCTTGGCCGGCTTCTCGTTCTCTCTTTCTCTGGTCTAGCCTCTCCCTAAGCTTTGACATTGAATCTCTTACTATTCCGGAATGGTCTGCATAAAAACAGCATTCTTCCTTTAAAGCTGCACACAATCCTCCTTCTTTTATAAACAGCAGATCCAGCCCTCGTCTGTTCTGCAAGACTACTTCAGAGAGGGAAGTCAGAGATTCTTCAAGTTTAGTAATGGATTGCTCTATGGTTTTTAGGTCTTCATCAATAGCTGTCCTTAGTCCCTCATAATGTTGGTTCCCTTGGATAATAGCAGCTGTCCCTGTTCCTACTCCGGCTGCGACTCCTATCCCTAACAACACAGCTAAGGTCAGCGAGACCGGCTCCCTCCTATATCTATGCCTAGGTTCAAATTCAGCTACGAATGAGAGGTCATCATGATACATCAACCTGGGCACCAGCTGAACCATGATACAGAAATCGCGGGAGGAGTTGAAGGCAGAAGTAGAGACACATGGGGTCACTCCAGTGTTACAAGCCCACCACCCTTCGGGAGGAGGGACTAGATACTCATTTTCACCTGAGGAGGTCACAGCTATGGTTTCATTACACAAAGCTTTATGGGTTGGGGGGACTGAACCTAAACATTTTCCTCTTCCAGTTACTTCAGTCAGAGTTAGCTTCTTGTGGCTTCCCCAGCTACAGATCTTGTGACGGGTTGTCCTGTTAAAACTGCCTAACAATCCCAATCCTTCATAATAAGGCGGCCCAGAAGAGAAACACAACCAACAGAATTCAGTAGTGTTAGGGTTGGTGGTATTTAAGACCTGAAAAGCCCCTTCAAGGAGGTTGAGAAGACGTTGTCCGGTGCCAGGAAAGGAGGTGACTCGGCCAAGAGTGGAGGCGGAGGGAGTGGTGGCAGAGTCCATAGGTGGGGCTAGGGCCTGTTTTGGGGCTGGGGCTGGGAGATGCGGTTGATCCCGCAAGACAGCGTTGGGTCCTACTGGGACAGCTGGAAGAGTCTCTACCTTAAGCCTGAGCATAAACAAGACTCCATTATCATAGCCTCTCTGGTAGAGTCTTAGTCCCCACATAAGCCCTTTTTCCCAGTTTGTTGCCCTTTTTCCTGCATCTGTGAAAGAGATGTCAATAGGGTTGCAGGTGGGATTAGTCATGCATTGGGCACGAGCGGTATTCCACTGGATTTTAATGAGGCCTAGAGGAGATCTCCCTGCGCTTCCTGTCAGCCAATGGCATGTCCCTGTTTGTTCACAACCCCAATTTTTGCAGAAAAAATCTGTCTTCCCACCACACTGTGAGGCCTTGGCACTATCGGCTGAGGGGGCTGGGCATACATAGAAGCAGGTATTCTGGAGCTCTTTCATGGTCCCAGAGCCCCAATGCACTGTATAATCTTGAGTACCACATCCGGGTACCCCAACTTTATCTTCATACCATGGGTCTTGTTTGAAGAGAGTGCACAAATCTACAGTGAGGGTAGGCCACCAAGTTCCCCTAGGGTGTTGTCCTGTTAACTGGACTACTACTTGTTGGGAAGCCGGGGTAATGATTTGCCATGTGAGTAACCTGGGTTCATGGGGGTTAGGGTTCTGGAAGGTGGGAAGTAACTGGGTCATTAGAATTAGAATTGTTAGTGACACAATCATTTTTACACAAGTGAAATTTAAGAGGGTTATCAGTTCGAATTACTTGCCAGTACGGGTCTGGTTGAGACGCTTTCTTCAGATGTGAAGCATGTATCCAGGAAGAGATGCCATCTACTTTCACAGCTGTAGGTGTGGTCAAAAGGACGATGAAGGGTCCTTTCCACCGAGGCTCAAGATTGTCCGTTCGATGTCGCCTTATGTAGACAGAGTCTCCCACTTGGAACAGGTGAGGTACTGAAATGTCCTCTGGCCGATAGGCTTCTCAGATAGAGGCCCACACTTCTTCCTGCACAACTTCCAGAGCCCGTAACCTTTCAAGCAGAAACTTATTAGTCACAGATTCAGGGGATACGTGGAGGTGAGCTGCATTTAGTGGAGCCGGGGCTCCAAACATTATTTCAAAGGGTGTTAGTCTAAAACGGCTGGGGGTGTTTCTAACTCTGAATAAGGCGAAGGGAAGGAGGACCAACCAATCATATAAACCAGTCTCTATGGATAATTTAGTCAGGGTCTCTTTTAGAGTTCTATTCATCCTTTCTACCTGTCCTGAGCTCTGGGGCCTGTATGCACAATGCAATTTCCAATCCGTCCCCAAAATCTTGGCCAATCCCTGACTTACCTGGGCAACAAAGGCAGGGCCGTTGTCGGAGCCGATTACCTTTGGGATTCCAAACCTGGGAAATATTTCTTCAAGGATCTTTTTAGACACTGTCTGAGCTGTCTCAGTTTTGGTGGGGAACGCCTCCGTCCATCCTGAAAATGTGTCTAGGAAAACTAGAAGGTACTTATATCCATACTTAACAGGCTTGATCTCAGTGAAGTCAACTTCCCAGTAAGCTCCTGGGCGATCCCCTCGAAGTCTTTTCCCGGATGTTACTGGATTTTTACTCACATTTACTAATTGGCAGGGAACACAATTTCTTACAACCTCGTCAGCCAGTTTTCCTAATCCAATAACATGATAAGGGGAGTCTTGAACCAAGGTCTTTAGGTTTTTTGCTCCCAAATGTGTCAATTGATGCAATTGCCTTAAGTATTCTTCTGCCTCTCTCTTAGGCAGGACAACTCTCCCTTTTTCAGACTTGTATATCTCGTGGGGTGAGGAATTTTTAAACCCTAATTTGTTTATACAAGCGAGGTCTTCGGGTGTATACTGGAAGCTCTTAATACAAGTGGCCTCCGGGTACACTTGGAGGGGTAAGATATTCATTCCCTGGGCTGCTTGTTTTGCAGCTTGGTCCGCCTTTCTGTTTCCTTGAGCTATTAGAGAGTCACTTTTTTGATGCCCAGGGCAATGTATTATTGCCACTTCTCTAGGTCTATGGATGGCTTCTAACAAATTTAAAATTTCTTGTTTGTTTTTAACATCTCTCCCGGCAGAAGTCAATAACCCTCTCTGTCTATAAATAGCCCCGTGTATGTGAGCGGTGGCAAAAGCGTATCGGCTGTCAGTATTGACGTTAAGTCTCTTACCTTCTGCCATCTTTAGAGCCTGAGTCAGAGCGACGAGCTCTGCTCGCTGTGCAGAAGTGCCCGTTGGAAGTCCACTGGCCCACACGATTCGGTTATCATCCACTACTGCAGCTCCCGCCATTCTCTTACCATCCATAATGTAACTGCTCCCGTCTGTGTACCAAGTCAGGAGTCCTGGTCCTTCTAAAGGCTGATCTTGTAAGTCCTGGCGGGTCCCCGTCTCCTCAGCTAGGATTTCCTGGCAGGTATGAAGTACTTCTTTTTCCAAATCGGAGAGCAGAATAGCTGGGTTTAGGATGGCGGGTGGGGCAAATTCCACACGATCACGATTCAGGAGTAAGGTCTGGTAGTGAGTCATTCTGGCATTTGACATCCATCTTTCGGGTGTTTGCCGGATTATGCTCTCCAACGCATGTGAAGCAACCACAGTGAGTTTTTGTCCCAGTGTTAGTTTGTCAGAATCTTTAACTAGGAGGGCCACAGCTGCTACTACTCTCAGGCAGGCAGGCCACCCACTACTCACGGGGTCTAATTTTTTTGACAGATAGGCGACAGGTCTCTTCCAAGGTCCCCATTGTTGGGTCAACACTCCTCGAGCTACTCCGCTCCGTTCGTCCACGAAAAGGACAAATGGCTTAGTTACGTCTGGCAATGCTAGAGCGGGTGCTGAGAGGAGGGCTTTCTTGATATCATCAAAGGCCTGTTGTTGCTCAGATCCCCAAACAAACGGGGCTGTCCCCTTGGTAAGGGGGTACAGAGGGGCGGCCAAGGAAGCATATCCGGGTATCCACAATCTACAAAACCCCGCTGTCCCCAGAAACTCGCGGACCTGGCGTGCTGTAGTGGGGACCGGAATCTGCGTCACAGTCTGCTTCCGGGCTTCAGTAAGCCACCTTTTCCCTTTTCTCAGGGAATATCCCAAACAAATCACTTGTTGTTGGCAGATCTGTGCCTTCTTAGCAGATGCTCTATACCCTAATTTGGCAAGTTCAGTCAAAAGGGCTTCAGTGGCCTCTTGGCAGGTCTCCTGGGTGGGAGCGGCTATCAAAAAGTCATCAACATATTGCAGCAAAGTTACCTGTGGGTTTGAAGCTCGGTAGAAAGCCAAGTCCTGATGTAAAGCCTCATCGAAGAGGGTGGGCGAGTTCTTGAATCCTTGTGGCAAACGAGTTCAGGTCAATTGCCCAGTAGTTCCTGTGGTGGGATCTTTCCACTCAAAGGCAAACAGCGGTTGGCTGTTCTGGTGCAAGCGCAGACAAAAGAAAGCATCCTTTAGATCTAAAACTGAATACCAGATGTTTTTTGGGGCCAGGGAGCTTAGTAGGTTATAGGGATTTGGCATGGTGGGGTGAATGTCCTGTGTCCTTTTGTTAACTTCTCTTAAATCTTGTACTGGTCGGTAATCTCCCGTTCCTGCCTTTTTTACAGGCAGCAAGGGGGTGTTCCATGGGGATTGACATTTTACTAATATTCCCTGTTCCATAAGCTTCTGGATATGTGGCCTAATTCCATCCCTGGCTTCTTTACTTATTGGATATTGCCTCACAGTCACTGGCAAGGCTGAAGCTTTTAGTTCTATGATTACAGGGGGCTGGTTCTTGGCGAGCCCCATGCCCGCCGTCTCCGCCCAGGCTCCTGGGAATCGGTCGAGCCACTCCTGACTAATTCGGGAGGGCTCTGGTTCCATAAAAAGACAGTATTCGTCTTCCAATCTTATGGTCAGAATACTCAAGTTCAAAGGCTTATTTTCCTGATTAGTCACCAGAGGTTTCTCAGCTTGAAAAGATATTTGGGCTCCTACTTTGGTCAAGATGTCCCTTCCTAACAGGGGCGTAGGGCATTCCGGTATAATGAGGAACGAGTGACTTACTCGTCCTACTCCTAAGTCTACTGCTCTTCGGGTGGTCCATGCATATTGTTTCTGGCCTGTAGCTCCAATCACCCAAGACTTTTTGCCAGAGAGAGGGCTCTTGTCTTTAGTTAATACAGAATGTTGAGCACCTGTGTCTACTAGGAACTCAACGGGTTGCCCCTCCACTTTCAGAGTTACCCTGGGCTCGGGGAGGGGTTCCGAGCCCCGTCCTCCCTAATCTTCGTCTTCCAGCAGAGACAACACCTTTTCTGGAGGCTTCTGCAGTGGCTTTTTAGGGCATTCTTTCACCCAATGTCCTTTCTCTTTGCAGTATGCACATTGATCTTTATCCAAAGGAGGCCGGTTGCCCAGGTGCCCTGCCTTACTAGTTCTACCACTAGAGGGCGGGCGTCCCTTACCTTCTACTACTGCGGCCAAGATTTTTGTTAAATTTCTCTCATGCTTCCTATCCCTCTTTTCCTCTTTACTTTCTTTTTCCTTTTCCTTCCTTAATTCCTTCTCTTCCTCAGTCTCTCTCTTATGATAAACTTTCTCAGCTTCTTTCACCAAATCTCTCAACGACAAATCCTGTAAGCCTTCTAGTCTCTGAAGCTTCTTTCTAATATCAGGTGCTGATTGCCCAATAAAGGCAAGAGCCACTGAAGCACTGTGTTCCTCAGAAGTGAGGTCAAAAGGAGTATACCGCCTGAAGGCTTCCATCAGGCATTCTAAGAACACTGCGGGTGCCTCAGCGGCTCCCTGACAAACCTCTCTTACCTTGGCCAAATTGGTGGGGCGCCTTGCAGCTCCGTGAAGACCTGCCACCAGAGCCTGGCGATAGATGGTTAGTCGCTCCCTACCTTCTGGAGAATTAAAGTCCCAGTTGGGTCTGGTCAGTGGGAACCCCCTTTCTATATCATGAGGGAGTTGCGACGGTCGTCCATCAGCTCCAGGCACGTTCTTTCGCGCTTCCAAGAGGATCCTTTCTCTTTCTTCCGTGGTGAAGAGTACCTGTAAGAGCTGCTGACAATCATCCCAAGTGGGCTGTGAGAGAACATCAGGGACTCTATCAGTCCCATTAGTCTCTGCGGTTCCTCTGAAAAAGGAAGGTGGTTAGCTTTCCAATTATATAAATCGGCAGAGGAGAATGGCCAGTATTGCAGAGGTTGGAAAGGCGGGTCTCCTTCCTCCCCGAGAATGGGGGCCCCATAAGACCTGAAGGGAAAAATACCTGATGGGTCCAATGCGGCCCCTCGGCGCCGCCGAGTTCCCTGGGCTGGTCCCGGAGCTGGCCCCGATGCCTCGGTACCAGAGGCTAGAGGCATCAGAGGTGCCGGGGCCGGAGGCGCCGGGGCCTCGGGCGCCGGGGCAGAGGCAGGAGGGTAAGGAGGGGGATCATCAACCATGAGCAAGTCTTGAGTGTCAGGGTGTATTTTGGTGGTCTCTTTCCCTTTTCCCCGAGGTTGAGCCTGAGCCAATAAGACTCGAGAGTTCGCTTTCTTTTGCACCCAGGGCTTTACCCAGGGCGGTGGATTTTCCACCAATTCTTGCCAGACCACAATGTAGGGCTGCTGATCCGGATGTCCCCGAGTTGAATTCTGGAAAACAACAGCTTTTACTGCAAGCAGAGTGGAGAGGTCAAAAGTCCCCTCCGGGGGCCATCCAACATTAAAAGTGGGCCACTCGGAGGTACAGAAAGTCTGCCACAGCCCTTTTTTAACTTCTACTGACAAGTCATGCGCCCTTGCTCTCACTTCTGTCCAATGACCTAACGTCAGGCTAAGGGGGGTCGTCACGGTCTGTCCCATTGCCAGTATAACAATTATTAGACACGTAAAGGACACATAAAACAGAGACACACAGAGATTAGACACACAGCGGCCGCTTTTTGTCTTCCTCAGATTTCTGACCAAGAACCGGAAGGAATCAGTGGGCTGATACTCTCGGCGCCCAAAAACCAACCCTATCTCATCCGGTTCACTTTTGCGGAAAAACAGGTGGGAGGCCACCAGGCATCCCTGGCCCTCCAAACTCCCCGGGGCGTCCCCCAGGGTTGCAGCCTTCGGTGCTCCAAGTACGTCTACCGACCGCAGTTGCGTCCCCTTAAGGGACCAGGACGGCTGCCAGACAGAGGGTACCCTTTTCAGAACTCTGACCAGTCTCACTGAAAAGCAGAACACAGAACACAGACAACTCAAGGCGCCACTAATCTTACCTCTTCCTCCAAGAACAGCTTTGGGAGTGAAACGGGGTGAGCGCACGATCCCAGACAAGCCCCCAAATGTTGGATTCTCCCAGAGGAGGACGCCGCCCCAAATCACTCATGGAAGGCATCTCTTGATGCAACAAGCAAGAGGAATTTATTCAGAGGCCAGCTAGCTGGGGTCCATGCGTTAGCCCGACGCAGCGGGTCTCAACGAGGACCCCGAACTCACAAAGCCAGAAGTTTTTATAGCATTTTCAAAGGGGCAGTATTTTCTACAGTCACAATACAGTGTTTTTTTTTTCATAGACACATACATTTTCGGCTGACGCCTCATCCTGGGGGTCTGGTTAGATAAAATCACTTTCGGAATGTTTAGGGTGGTTCTAGCAAGATAAGCTTAACTGATTGAGGTTGGCTAACTAAAGGTCACTACAATTAACACTGGCTGACTAACTTGTTTTTCAAAGTTCTAGTAATTTTTCTCCTTCTAGGTTAGAAAATGGTGTTTGAGCCTTTAAGATGGCTGTGCTTATGCTAACTTTTGATTCTTCAGGTTCTACAAGTGCTTTGTGTGTAATTTAAACATTAGGGATTAGAATAGACAGTTACCATGAAGTAAACTACATTCAGAGAGATCATGGTCAAAAGAGTCCATGAATTATCATTGTCCCCAATTTTGCAGAACAAGCAACTGAGCAGAAAGATAAACTGCAAATGATCATTCAACTAATAGAAACCAGAGTCACTAGAGAGAAATCAGCCACGTTTGCTACCAAATTCCATTTCCCATCATATTGTCTAGGGACTGGTCTATGTGTTTAGACTTCAAGTGGAGCACTTTGTAGCTTTCTGAGGTTTTTCATGTTCCACATTATAGAAGACAAAGCAGTGCTCAGCAACCCCCATCACATATTGCATTAGTCAGCGCAAACACAGTCAGCTACCACACCAAAAATGTCACAGTAACTTAACACAATGAAATTCCCTCCTCGGCCACATCCCATTCAGTGCATGGGGGCCCAGGTGAATGCCCCTGGGCATTTCCAGCTCACAGTGTCCCTATCCGCAGCCTGAGGCCCATACAGAACACACACTCAGAGAATTCCCATAAGCATGATTTAGATTTTTTCTTTCTCTTCTTCGCGGTCTTCCCCATCCCCCATCCTCAGATAAGCGGTGTATCCATCCATCCAAGGCCATCGGTCTGGGGCAGGACAGCCACACACAGCCTAGTCTCTCCTCAGAGCAGGTTTCCACAGGTCTTTGATCCTTAAAGGCATTCTAAAGCAGAAGGAAAACTTGCCATTTACAACAACGTCGGTAGATTTGGAGGGTATCGTACTAAGCGAAATTAGCCAGACAGAGAAAGAGAATGCCATGTGACTTCATTTATATGGGCAATCTAACACCTCAGACCTCCCGTGACCCCTGAAGCAGTCACAGGACCAAATTCCAGTCCTGCTTTACTACGGACCAGGCTTTACTGCCAGAACAGAGCCCAGCCCAGTGACGCACAGGAGCACTTTCAGGACGCAGGGAAGCCATGGCCTCCTGCAGCCTTGCTCACAGGGCTGCCCACTGAGGTCCTGCCTGCCGGCCACACCACAGCCGGAGGACCTGCTTCCTGCTCTACTCAACCCTTATCTCGGAGGTAGTCCTGTCAGGTCAGGCCAGCAACCTACCAGGACAAGGATACTTCACCTGCCAAACCAGTCTGAAAACAGTAAGGGGGGTCTGCTCCTTCGTTACACATCCCAACTCAAGGCTACATGGATCACAAAGAATCACACAAATAGGACACAACAACAGTAACTAATAAAGGCCCAATAACTGACCCTAATGAAATGGAGATCCATGAACTGTTTGACAAAAAATTCAAAATAATCATCTTAAAGAAGATCGATGCCCTACGAGAGAAAACAGACAACACTGCAATCAGGAAAACAATGCGTGAACAAAATGAGAAGTCTAAAAAGGAATACATACCATAAAAATGCACTGCATAGAAATCCTGGAGCTGAAGAGTATTATGACTGATGTATGTAACAATGGATTATTACTCATCCTTAAAAAAGGAGGAATTCTGCCATGAAACAACACGGATGAAGTTGAGGACCTGAGGACATTATGCTCAGTGAAATAAGACAGTCATGTAAAGAAATATGATGGTGCTTTAAATGGAATCTTTTTAAAAAGTGCTAAGCTCATATTAACAGAGAGTAGAATGGTGGTTATAGGGGACTGGGGCATGGAAATAAAGGGGAGATTAAAATTAAAATATAATTTAGTTTCCAGGGAATCAGGATAAGTGGGCAGGTGGACTTCCTGTTTAATGTGTACAGTTACAGATTTTGCAAGCTGAAAAATTCAGAGGAAGGTTGGTGGTTATGGTTGTTGCACATTATGAATGTATATAATACTGCTGAACTATACACTTGGAAACAGTTAAGATTGTAAATTTTATGTTACATGTGCTTCTCCAAAATAAAAAATTGGAAAAAAATGAAAAAGACTGGAAACACTAAACCAAAGACAAAATATGCATGTTACACTATCAGTACAAACATACGAACATACAAGAGACCTGGACATCATACTTGAATGGTTCATTCTTAAGATCATCATGCAGGGCATGGTAATTGAGGAAGAGCTGAAGGAAAGGGGAAGCAAGTAGTAGCTCTTTCATAAGTAGGGCTTATGATCTCCAAAGACTGTGATGTTCTGACTAAACAGACTTTGACCACAATCATCGTGTTTGTGGTCACCATTTATCATATAGCCTATACCATACAATGGAGGATTTTTAAGAAGAGACTGGATAGAGTCAGACTCAGTTTGGGAAGATAAATGTTGATGCAATGGAGAGGATGGATGCATGAGGCAATGGCCAGGGACCAGGCAGCAAGCTTCTCATTAATCAAAAACAGAAGTGATGAAAAGAACTCAGACTAACCAGAATCCTCTAGGACCACAGGCATTATCTTCCACTTGTTAACAATTCAAAAGTGTCTGAACATATAAGATAAAAAGTAAAACCGGGTTGTCTAATGTATTCACTTGTCCTCCCTTCTTGCTCTATCTGCCCTCAGGAAACCATGAGCTACAGCACGTCCTCGTGACTATGAGGACCTCATCATCATCATCCAGGAAGGGAGACCCTAAGAGAATGAGGGGCCTTCAGCTCTGGCTGGATTCTCACTTCTCAGGAGAATGTGGAATTTTCCTCCCCATCTGCCAAAGGGATAACACATGAAGTCCCCTTAACAAAAACTGAGGTCTTCACTATGAGATATAGAATCGGAAGGAGAACAGTGCTGGCCTAGAGGTTGACACTATTGTTTTCTTCAGGTAAGCTCCTGGAAGTGGAATGACTGGGTCATATGGTATTTCTATTGTTAGTTTTTTGAGGAACTTCCTTACTTGGTTTGTTTTTTTGGCAGCTTTTTTTATGAAAGTATCATTGATATACAATCTTGTGATGGTTTCACATACACAACACAGTGGTTCAACATTCAACCATATTATCAAGACCTCACCCCCTCCATTGCAGTCACCATCTGTCAATGTAGAAAGATGTTGTAGAGTCATTAATTAGATTATTCTCCATGCTGTACTACCGTTCCAGTGACCTACCTATAGTCATACGGCTTTTCACAGTGGCTGTACCAATTACAAACCCACCTACAGTGTAGGAGAGTTCCCTTTTCTCCAAATCCTCGCTAACACTTGTTATTTCTTATCATTTGGATGTTGGCCATCCTAAGTGGTGTGAGGTGATAGCTCACTGTGGTTTTGATTTGCATTTCCGTGATGATCAGTGATATAGATCATCTTTTCATATGTCTGTTGGCAACCTGTATTTCTTCATTGGGAAAATGTCTGTTCAGGTCCTCTGACCATAGGGTTATTTGTTTTTTTGGTGTTGAAGTGTATGAATCTTTATATATTTTGGATGTTAACCCCTTATAGGATTAACCATTTATGAATATATTCTCCCATACTGCAGGATGCCTTTTTGTTCTGCTGATGGTGTCCTTTGCTGTACAGAAGTTTTTTGGTTTGATGCAGTCTCACTTGTACATTTTGATTTTGTTTCCCTTGCCAGAGGAGATCTGTCCAGGATAAATATTGCTCATGCTTATGTTCAAGAGATTTTTGCCTATTATTTATTCTAAGAGTTTTATGGTTTCATGTGTTACATTTAGGTCTTTAATCCATTTAAAGCTTACTTTGTGTTTGGAGTTTGATAGTAATCCAGTTCATTCTCTTGCATGTAGCTGTACAGTTTTCCCAACACCAGTTATTGAAGAGGCTATCTTCTCTGCACTGCATATTCATGGCTGTATTATTGTGTATTAATAGACCATATATATGTGGGTTTATATCTAAGGCCCAGCTTATTCTTTAACTTAATCTATATGTTGTTCTTCCTCTTCCAGCCCCTTAATCAAGTAACACGGTAACCAGGATAAGAGACAGAACTCCAGAGTATAAATGAACCTAGAACCTACGTGGATAAAGAATGATGAGATCCAGATCAACACAGGCTATTCATAAACAACCCTATTCATAAGACAAAAGTTCAAAGAAATTATGAATCTCCTGTACACATCATGACTTATGCCAACCCTTACCCAAAAGGCCCTATAAAACCCTGAACCCTAAACCTTTAACCATGCCTCCTCTTTGAGGTTGCCCACACTCTCGTCTGAGTTTACTATCTTTTCAAATAAATTTTCTTGCTGCATAAGCTTACTACATCTAATCTCTGAACTCTTATGCGTGGCAAAGACAGGAACTTGCCCACCTCCACCTCTGGTGGGAAGTGTCTTTGTCACTTCGTTACTTCTTTCAGCTTTCTAGTCTTAACACAATCTTTTCTCTCTCCCTGTTTTATTTCAGACCAGTAGGGAAGTGGAAGTTCTCAGAACATAAACTCACTCCATCCAATTCTCCATGACTCCCCAAAATTCTGGGGTGGTAGAGACATAATTTCCATGTGATGCAGATCAAGCATACACTGGACACCTGCTGGCCCTGGTCTGAGGAGTTGGCCTATGTTATAGCCTATGTAGGGCAGGAGCTCATTGGACTTCCCTTTTCTCCCTCTGTTCTTCCTTGCTCTCTACTGCCTGCATGGCTGCTACCATTCGCTACTACTCTCACTCTGATGATTTCTTTTCTTCCCGGTGCTTGTTTGAACTGATTGGGAATTCTTTCCCTACCAGAGTCAACAGCCCTCCCTGTCTTGGTTGGGGTTTCACTTAGTGCACAGGGAGAGACCTCCCAGGAAGTGGCAGCTGGGCAACAGCACCAGAAAGTACTTAATGAAATACAGAAACCGGTCTAGCTCACTGAATGTTAGTGTACTTTATCTCTAACTTGATGTCATCCACCAGCACTTTATGAACAGACACAACTCAGTCTAACTTAAAGAAGTAAACCTTGATGAAATATAATCCAGATATAACATCTTAAATCTGTTCCAGTGTTGATCTACTCAATTGGGTGGGTTTGGAAACTTATGTTAGAATCCTGAATCTGCCATTTACTAAATGGACACCTATTTCTGACTATGAGGTAATGCAGGTTTTTCCCTAGAGTCTTTTCCTACAGCTCTTTCCCTATCTTCACTGAATGGCTTTAAAACTTACTCTTCACCTGGTACTATCATATGGGTGGGAGGCCATTATGCCCCTAACTGACTAGACTCTTAAGCTTTGTTTGTGGAGGGAACTTGCTAGGGGATGCAAATTGCAGATTGTCTGTAACCAGAAGGTACCTCTGACCCAAACACACACAGATTTATCCTCAGAGACAGGAAAATTTTCTGTCCCACACTCTAGGTCCAGGGACACAAACCACTGTGAAAGGACCTTCCCAAGGGACGAGATCTCTTGTATAACTCCTGGGCCCTGGTTATTGAGAGCTCAGTTGCATGCAAGTCACAGTCTGTGGCGTCCAGTTCTTCCCAAGAGATTTCTCAGATGCTGGGCACAGGTAGGTGAGTCAGCTTCTAGTCATGCTGGAAGGGGGTTCACAGTGACAGTAACTAAAGTGATTCTTGAGATGATGGAGCCCCAGTGACTCAGCCAGAGTCTCTGTAGAAACGGCCACCTCCAAGTGATGTGGCAAGAGACACAAATAGGTGTTGCATTGAGAATAACCTGGATTCATATCTGCATACCAGTCACTAGTACCCGAGCTCACAGCAAAATAAATCCAGGAACATATATGTAGGTACAAACGAATAAACACAGAATGTTATGTGCCAACAGGAGGGAAATTACAGATGGTAACTCTCATTAGCCCACACAAATGAAGTCTTTCCTTCCCTACATTCTTCCATTTTGTCATCTTGGAAAAGAACCTCTTCTCTGGAGCACAGTCATCGGTATGGGAGAAGATTACAGCGTATCTGAAAACGGGGCTTAAAGGGGATGAGAGATATAAAGTCTGGGAACATGGTCCAAGAGTTGGTCCAGTGCTGAAAAGTATGCACTGCATTCCCTGGGAGAAGCTCTCTGAGGTTTACCCAGGGAGCTGAGTGTCTGAAAGGGGAGAAAGATGTTCAGACAGGCAGAGGAAGAGAGAGCCTCAGAGGGTTATGGTGAAGCTAAAACTGATCAAATGCACCTGGAAATACTTATAAAACAGAAAAAAGGAGTATTAAGTACATAAAACATGAAGATGACTTCATCAACAGTGCTCACAGAAATAACAGTGGCTGCAACAGAGGCAGTGACCTAGATAGACAACCATTTCTGCCAGTGAAAATAAACTTATTGACCAGGAGCATTCTGTGTCCATAATATATTTATAATACCAAGGCACCTTTTGGAAAGTTTCCCTACAAAGACAGTTTAAAGTTGGAAAGATAACTAAAGCAGCAGAAACCTTTTGTCAGAAAAAGAATCAAAATACTGGCTTTCCCAGCATTTCAGCTCCACAAAACTGAGGACTCAGGCTCAATCTCTCTCTGCTCATGGCCTCATTTAGAGCAGCGCTTGGCAGATAGTAAGCACTCTAAAAATACTTGCCAAATAAATTAATGGATGAATAACTGGGAATTTTTATAATGTAACAGATGAGGGCAAAGGGCAGAAGTAGTGATAGCTGCAGGTGATACTAAATAGAGAAGGTAGGAAACTTGAAAGTATTGGGAAAAGTTATTCGAACATGTAACAATCTATAAGATTTTAGACACATGAGCATAAGCTTTTTTTTTTCAAAAATAATATAACAAATCCAACCAGGTGAAATGACCACCAAGGCCCGCCCACCCTAAGGGCCACCACGAGCAGTGAACAGAGGACTTCTCACACTCGGTGTAAGTCCTCAATCCCTCTCCCCTAGACCTGCATGGAGCCACTGCTCCCTTCTCTAAGGCTGTGAATCACTGCTTCTCAGTCAAACTTTATTAATGGGATTGTATTGATCAATCACATGTTTTTCAAAAGGAAAAATGTTGGAGACCAATTGGTGAAGAGGGATGATTTTTTTAAAAGTTAAGATAAGAGATTATAGAAATCTTAATTTACTCAGTTGCTGTAAAGGGGAGGAAAAATAGATTTGATAGCTATACCTGAACTCTAACCCTATTAAACTCTAAACCTGCTCCAAACAAGCTCCATCATGAACAGCCTAGCACAAGTTAACATCTTCAACTTACACATCTGTGATAACCTTCTAACTGATCTGACTACAAATGCATTTGATGCCTTTAATATATTTCTGACAATGCAACTAGACAGATATTTTTGAAATGCAAGTTGGATGTTACACTGCAGCTTTTACCCTCCTACAGATTCTTCCCATTGTTTCTAGGTTAAAGATAATATTAATGGAAATTAACCATGAGAGCCTACCATGATTGTAACAGGAACAGCCTTTGCACCTCTTGTTCCCATTAACTAGAAATATTTTTCTCCACTCATTCCCCTCTTCCACTTATTGGTGGGTTCTTTTCCTTCAGCTATCAATTCAGTGAAAACATTCCCCTTGAACCCTGACCAGGTTAAATAAACCCATATGTACAGGAACTCTTCTCAGCAGCCCACTTTTTATTTGATATTTATTTAAGTAATTTGATGAAATTTGGTCTCCCACTAGATTATTGATCCATGAGGGCAGGGCCTGGATTTGATTTTGCTCACCCAGTACCTTAAAACACTAGCATTAGTGCTACTCATAACCCAACTATATTTCACTGTGTTCAAATGGAAAAATGACAGGAATTGATGACTGGATCTGAAGCACGATGGAATGTAGAAAAGAGAAAAGTACTGAGGATGTCTCCAAGGTGTCTATCCAAGGACAGAGTATGTATAACACCATTAATTAGGTGACCAACTTACTAAGATGTGCCTCAGTTATATCTGGGGAGACATCCTATAAGTCATGGGAGATATAGAGAGAATTGGGGAAGAAATACGCTAGAAACAGAGTTTTGAGGATTACCAGAAAAAAGTGTGGTACCTGCAGTCAGGGCAGTTACTGGAATCACTGCGAGGCACATTGGTTGTGTAGAGACTGAGAACAGAAAAGAATTCTTCCTAAGGGAATGATGAAGGAAGACAAGGAGAAAGCAAATTTCAAAGAGTATTCTGAGAGTTAGAGGGAAAACAGAAGGAAGGGGTGTTTTAAAAGCTGTGTGAGAAGAGCACCTCATGAAGAGAGGACGTTAGTAAAAGAAAGATTTATCATTCCCTGGTTGTAGCCATGCCACATGAAGTCAGTAGTGATTTCTGATCTCCAGGCCACAGGAAAGCTGGTGTTATGAGGCCTGCATGAGATTCAGTTTAAGTCCAGTCCAGAGAAGGCAAAACTAGAGCATGTGTTCTCAGGCAACAGTTACTTGGAATGAACTGAAATTCACAAGTCTTTCTGCAGTATCCCAAAGTGTGTGTGTGCATGGGTGCACATGCCTTCACTGCATGTGCAGATATCTGATAGATCCTTGAAAAACTTTTTGTTGAACTAGGAATAAATATGAACTTCATTCCGAACCACAGCCAGTAGCCACTAAAAGTTTTGCCCCAACACAGATATTCAGAGAATATTTGCAGGTGGGGGAAGAAGACAAAGTGAGGTGTGAGATTCAAAAGCAGAGAAACAACTAAAGAGAGAGTAAGTTTCCTAAGATTGAAGGATAAGATAAGGCCAAGAGGGACAGAAGCACAGGCCATCTGTAGCTTAAACTGCGTGTGCCTCCCACATCTGTTTTCAGGACCCATGTACCTATCTCCCAGTTGCTGATGATACCAGATACTGAGCGCTCACATCTGCACCCCTCCCTGGAACTGCCCTCAGACCCAAGGAACTGTGGGTTCCTTGCTGGTTACACATCCAAAGCTGTGTCTCATCACACAGGGTGGCTCATGGCCAGTGACTGGATACCATGGCAATATACATACCTGGCTTCCAGCTCATTGTGGGATAACTTAAGAAGGCTGTTCCTCCAAAGCTTTCCCTAGTATCACCACAGGCATCAGGGGAAGCCTCATGGTGCGTCAGCTTCTCCTTTGACCTAACCCTACCTTACTGATGTTTTTTACTGTTACATTTCCCCATATTACTCCTTAAAACTCCTTCTAGCATTCCATATCCTAGGTCTGTTTATACAAAATTAAAAGACACTATATATAACAGTAATAAAAATTGTTATTTCCACTCAATTTACAATGTTCATTTGCTAATTAATGCTGATCACTGCCTGTCACTGTAGAAAGTATTATGATATCATAGAGATAAATCTGACAGTAGGTTTTGATCTCAAGGGTATTATATCCTAGTGGGAGATATCTACAAGCATTTTTCTAGCTGTAGTTAGCATCAGGTTTACCTGGATGGTTTATTAGCAGATTAGTGGGCCCCACCCCCAGATTTAGTCAATCTGGGCTTGTGCCCAAGAATTTGCATTTATAACAAATTACCAGGCGATGCTGATACTCCTGGCCAAGGAATATACTTTGAGAACCACTAATAACTATTGATAATGAACATAATATATATAGAGAGAAATCTGTGGAAAATAACAAAAAGGACAGATAATCCTGAAATAAACCAACAGGGAGAGGCTCTGTGGATGGTATGTCATTAAATCTGAGCTAAGAACTATTTTGGTAATCAGAACTTGTAGGGAAGGTTTCTTTATAGGAAAAACTAAAAAGAGCGCCACGGAAGAGAAAGAGCATGGGAATTTTGAAATTCAGTTTAAGCATAGTGTGCAGGTAGGATTGCACATCAGAATAAGCTTAATGTTTAAGAGTCTTCTGTGCCATTCTGTGAAACACTGGCTTTGTTGGCTAGGATAGAAACTCTACTGCAGGTCTCATTCTCATAAATAAAGGTTGGCAAACTCTGTCTACAGAGAGGAAATATTTTTAGCTTTGCTGGCACTAAGGTCTTGATCACAGTCACTCAACTCTGCCACTGTCAAGTGAAAGCAACCATAGAAAATATGTAAATGAATGGGGGTGATTGTGTTCCAAGGAAACATGATTTACAAAAGCAGGCAGTGGACCAGATTTGGCCCACAGATCACAGTTTGTCACCCAGAAGACAGAGACTTAGCTTGCTTATGATGACTGGCAAAAATAACATTTTTATTCACACATTCAATAAAGAGGAAAAGTTAGCTTCAACTTTGGGTCTAGAACTATTTTTCTTCACTTGCAAGAAAATCTACACAATTTTTCCATTCCTGAGCTCAACTATGATGAGAACGTTTAGGTCACTGTGAGTGAACTGGTTAATCATGACAGTGTTAATAAGTAAATTCAAATTCCTAATCAAAATTAGTTTAAAACTTTCAATTAGCAATACAATTCTCTAGAGCTAACATTTTAGCATATTTCTGGTAACTGTGCTTGTTAAAATTAGCACCCTGTGGCTTGTCAATGTATGTCACAAAAGAGGGCCTCTGTTATAGTCATAGGAAGCAGTGAATATATACAAGTAAACTGAAATCAACCTTTGCTCCTTTGCTGGTGATTCCCCATTGCATTCTTAATCCTGCCAAATTTAGGTACTCCTTATGCTTATTTCATTCACAGATTGAATAATTTAGCACTGTAGTTTATGTTCTGTGCCAACAAAATTTTCTCCATAGTGTCCTAACAAGTACAATTAATACTACTGAGATATATAACCTGTTATTTATTTAATATTTCAAAATAGCCATGGGGAAATTAAACATTTTAAGACAGTAATAAATGTATGCCACAATTAAGAGAGGGATTATCATGTTAGCATTTATGGTTGATCCCTATAGAAGCATTAGATTGTAAGAAACACAAAAACTGGGAAACCTAGTAGGCCAATTTGGTACTAGGCCAGTTTAATGATGTTGGTCAGTCAAAGTGTATCAGTGAAAAGAAAAAGAAAAAGATAGGAATAAAAATATAGAGGGAAATATAAATCTGTAAAAATTTCAAAAACAGAACCAACAGAGCTTAACAGTTAATTAGAAGAAATAATTGGAGTGAATGAAAAGTTATTCAAAGTTTTCAAATCTTTGTAACCAGAAAGATATTACACATTAATAGAGATGGGAAATACACTGCATGAGAAAGAATATAAATTTAAAGGCAGAAGAGGCAGGTGGATGAAAAGAGGTAGTCTCAGGAAATATTTCTCCTTCTGCTTATTATCACTAACAATAATGATGCTTACATTTATTTGGAATCTATATGCAGGACACTGTAGGCACATTATATTTCTATAAATCTAAATTCTCAGATTGACCCCTACATGTTCAGTATGATTACTTCAAGTTTACATATTTGAAAAGTTGCTAATTAATAGTAGCAACTATTAAGTCTGATAGTTTTTAATTCCTTGGCCAGAGCCTCATTGCCCCCTCTGTAAATGGGAACAGAGGCAGTACCAACCTCTGACTTATTTTAACCTTTATATAAATAATACTTGCACTGAGCACGTACCTGGCACACATTATCAGACTTGTTTCTTTTCTCAAAATACAACCTGAGTTTTATTCTTTTTAATAGAAAGTGAAATGGAAGAATTGTGACAGATTGATGCTCGGGCAGAGAGATGAACAGAAAGGTGAATCTAATTAAGCTTTATCAGAGGGTGAAATGTGCTGATACTGACTTTCAAGTGATCATACCACATTGGAGGGAAAAGACAGGACAAATATAACTTATAGAGAGAGAAAATCACAATGAAGCCTCCCTCCTCCAGCAGGATCACAGCACATCTTTGGAAGCAGCTCCACAATCTGTTATTTTTTTTTTCCTGTGTTAATTTTATTTTTATTTATTTATTTATTTATTTTTATACATGATTTATATGTGAATCCCACATTTCTCCCTTATTATTATTATTATTTTTTTAATAAAATGCTGAAGTGGTAGGTAGATGCAAGATAAAGGTAGAAAACATAGTTTAGTGCTATAAGAGAGCAAATGTAGATGATCAGGTGTGTGCCTGTAGACTAAGTGTTAATCCAAGCTAGACAAGGGCAATAAAACATCCACAGATGCAGAAGATTTCTCTCAAAACAGTGGGGGTGAGGTTCTAAGCCTCACCTCTGTTGATCCCCAATTTCTCACCTAATGGCCCCCCTGCGACTGTGCCTGTCTTAGGTTGTTCCTCCCTTGAGGAATCTTACCCGTCTCTGGTTAACCAGTCATCTTCCGGGGCCATACAGGGAGATGTAAAGTTGGTAAGTGAGAGAGAAGCAATATTGTTTGAAAAGGTTAGCTTTTTACTTCTTTGCAGATTTATGCCCTGTGGCTTTTATGCCCAGTATTTGTCTTGAGGTATCTTTACCACTTGGAAGAATTATGATACTCGGTAAATTCGATATGAGGCACGAATTCTATTTAAGGGTTGTAATTAGGAAGGAAGAAGAAAGCTATAGGAGTAGCAGACAGAAGAAAACATGGGAAGATTGATTATTTCTTTGACATAACTTCTTGTAGAATAACTTAAGCATGTATAGGTTTTAAACTACTAGTTAAATTGCATACACACATTAACATAATAGGAACACAGTTACATAACCAAAGCAGACCTATAATTACCATCCATCTCCAGTGAAACCAAGAAAACCAGTTTGGGACCCTAGGCATTTGTGAAAACTTATCTATGATATGGTGGATATTGTCCAACTGAACTTGAACAGTCTGAGAGAAATCAGACAAATTAAAACAACCCATTCCTGGGGACTGTTCACATCCCATATGTTCTTTTAACAGTAAATAGTCTGTAGTCATAAGATTTTGGAGTGCTACAACTTGCACTTCTCCTAATTCTTGGTTGAGTTCCAACAGTATAGATCCAGTCAAATTTGTTGTTTTACTGTATGCACAGGCCAGCTTAGATATCTTCTTCTTCATTCCAATGGCAAGTCCAGGAACCGGTGGGATGAATGCAGCTACAACTGCAGCATCACCTGGATCTTTGTTGAGGTTTTTTGATGATCATCTTCTGGTATGACTCTTCCAGAGAATGCTGATGTTGGAAGTTCTTCTTCATATCATATCTTAGTTCATTTTCTGGGAAGCCAAATTAGGCTTTGATCCTCTGTATAAACACAAACAGACCCTTTGCCCACACTTTGATCTGCCCTTTATACCATTGTGTAGAACTTATTGGAGGTCACCACACAGGAACTGCTTTTTTTTTTTAAGAGAAAGGAATATTATCAGAAAAATGTACCTTCATAGCCGATCATCTGACACCCTTTAAGTGATCAAAATGAAGGATATTTAAAGCATGCATTAATCATTGATTTACAGTTAGTTTTATCCTATCAGGGAGTAATCCCCCTTTTCTTTCTTTCTCTCTTTTTTTTTTTTTGTTATCATTAATCTACACTTACATGAAGAATGCTATGGTTACTAGGGTCTCCCCTATACCAGGTCCACCCTATAAACCCCTTTACAGTCACTGTCCATCAGCATAGCAAAATGTTGTAGAATCACTACTTGTCTTCTCTGTGTTGTACAGCCCTCCCATTTCTCCCACAGCCCCCATGCATGCTAATCTTAATATTCCCCTTCTTCTTCCCCCCTCCTTATCCCTCCCTATCCACCCATCCTCCCCAGTCCCTTTCCCTTTGGTACCTGTTAGTCCAGTCTTGGGTTCTGTGATTCTGCTGCTGTTTTGTTCCTTCAGTTTTTCCTTTTTTCTTATACTCCACAGATGAGTGAAATCATTTGGTATTTCTCTTTCTCCTCTTGGCTTGTTTCACTAAGCATAATAACCTACAGCTCCATCCATGTTGCTGCAAATGGTAGGATTTTCCCTCTTCTTATGGCGGAGTAATATTCCATTGTGTATATGTACCACATCTTCTTTATCCATTCATCGATCGATGGACATTTAGGTTGCTTCCAATTCTTGGCTATTGTAAATAGTGCTGCGATAAACACAGGGGTGCATTGGTCTTTCTCAAACTGGATTGCTGCGTTCTTAGGGTAAATTCCTAGGAGTGCAATTCCTGGGTCGAATGGTAAGGCTGTTTTGAGCATTTTGATGTACCTCCATACTGCTTTCCACAATGGTTGAACTAATTTACATTCCCACCAGCAGTGTAGGAGGGTTTCCCTTTCTCCACAGCCTCGTCAACATTTGTTGTTGTTTGTCTTTTGGATGGCAGCCATCCTTACTGGTGTGAGGTGATACCTCATTGTAGTTTTAATTTGCATTTCTCTGATAATTAGCGATGTGGAGCATCTTTTCATGTACCTGTTGGCCATCTTTATTTCTTTTTTGGAGAACTGTCTGTTCAGATCCTCTGCCCATTTTTTAATTGGATTATTTGTTTTTTGTTTGTTGAGGTGTGTGAGTTCTTTATATATTTTGGACGTCAAGCCTTTATCGGATCTGTCATTTACAAATATATTCTCCCATACTGTACATTTCCTTTTTGTACTATTGATGGTGTCTTTTGCTGTACAGAAGCTTTTCAGCTTAATATAGTCCCACTTGTTCAGTTTTGCTGTTGTTTTCCTTGCCTGGGGAGATATGTTCAAGAAGAGGTCACTCATGTTTATGTCTAGGAGGTTTTTGCCTATGTTTTTTTCCAAGAGTTTAATGGTTTCATGACTTACATTCAGGTATTTGATCCATTTTGAATTTACTTTTGTATATGGGGTTAGACAATGGTTCAGTTTCATTCTCCTACATGTAGCTGTCCAGTTTTGCCAGCACCATCTGTTGAAGAGACTGTCATTTCCCCATTGTATGTCCATGGCTCCTTTATCAAATATTAATTGACCATATATGTTTGGGTTAATGTCTGGAGTCTCTAGTCTGTTCCACTGGTCTGTGGCTCTGTTCTTGTGCCAGTACCAAATTGTCTTGATTACTATGGCTTTATAATTGAGCTTGAAGTTGGGGAGTGAGATCCCCCCTACTTTATTCTTCCTTCTGAGGATTGCTTTGGCTATTCGGGGTCTTTGGTGTTTCCATATGAATTTTTGAATTATTTGTTCCAGTTCATTGAAGAATGTTGCTGGTAATTTGATAGGTATTACATCAAATCTGTATATTGCTTTGGGTTGGATGGCCATTTTGACGATATTAATTCTTCCTAGCCATGAGCATGGGATGAGTTTCCATTTGTTAGGGTCCCCTTTAATTTCTCTTAAGAGTGACTTGTAGTTTTCAGAGTATAGGTCTTTCACTTCTTTGGTTAGGTTTATTCCTAGGTATTTTATTCTTTTTGATGCAATTGTGAATGGAGTTGTTTTCCTGGTTTCTCTTTCTATTGGTTCATTGTTAGTGTATAGGAAAGCTACAGATTTCTGTGTGTTAATTTTGTATCCTGCAACTTAGCTGTATTCCGAGATCAGTTCTAGTTTTTTTGGGGTGGAGTCTTTAGGGTTTTTTATGTACAATATGATGCCATCTGCAAATAGTGACAGTTTAACTTCTTCTTTACCAATCTGGATTCCTTGTATTTCTCTGTTTAGTCTGATTGCCGTGGCTAGGACCTCCAGTACTATGTTAAATAACAGTGGGGAGAGTGGGCATCCCTGTCTAGTTCCCGATCTCACAGGAAAAGCTTTCACCTTTTCGCTGTTCAGTATAATGTTGGCTGTGGGTTTATCGTAAATGGCCTTTTTTATGCTGAGGTACTTGCACTCTATTCCCATTATGCTGAGAGTTTTTATCATGAATGGATGTTGAATTTTGTCAAATGCTTTTTCAGCATCTATGGAGATGATCATGTGCTTTTTGTCTTTCTTTTTGTTGATGTGGTGGATGATATTGATGGACTTTCGAATGTTGTACCATCCTTGCATCCCTGAGATGAATACCACTTGGTCATGGTGTATGATCCTTTTGATGTATTTTTGAATTCGGTTTGCTAATATTTTGTTGAGTATTTTTGCATCTACGTTCATCAGGGATATTGGTCTGTAGTTTTCTTTTTTGGTGGTGTCTTTGCCTGGTTTTGGTATTAGGGTGATGTTGGCTTCATAGAATGAGTTTGGGAGTATTCCCTCCTCTTCTATTTTTTGGAAAACTTTAAGGAGAATGGGTATTATGTCTTCCCTGTATGTCTGATAAAATTCCGAGGCAAATTCATCTGGCCCGGGGGTTTTGTTCTTTGGTAGTTTTTTGATTACCGCTTCAATTTTGTTGCTGGTAATTGGTCTGTTTAGATTTTCTATTTCTTTCTGGGTCAGTCTTGGAAGGTTGTATTTTTCTAGGAAGTTGTCCATGTCTCCTAGGTTTCCCAGCTTGTTACATTATAGGTTTTCATAGTATTCTCTAATAATTCTTTGTATTTCTTTGGGGTCCGTCATGATTTTTCCTTTCTCATTTCTGATTCTCTTGATTTGTGTTGACTCTCTTATCCTCTTAATAAGTCTGGCTAGAGGCTTATCTATTTTGTTTATTTTCTTGAAGAACCAGCTCTTGGGTTCATTGATTTTTACTATTGTTTTATTCTTCTCAATTTTATTTATTTCTTCTCTGATCTTTATTATGTCCCTCCTTCTGCAGACCTTAAGCCCCACTTGTTCTTCTTTTTTCCAATTTTGATAATTGTGACATTATACCATTCATTTTGGATTGTCCTTCCTTCCTTAAATATGCCTGGACTGCTATGTACTTTCCTCTAAAGACTGCTTTTGCTGTATCCCACCATAGTTGCAGCTTTGTGTTGTTGTTGTCGTTTGTTTCCATATATTGCTGGATCTCCATTTTGATTTGGTCATTGATCCATTGATTATTTAGGAGCATGTTGTTAAGCCTCCATGTGTTTTTGAGAATTTTTGCTTTCTTTGTACAGTTTATTTCTAGTTTTATGCCTTTGTGGTCTGAAAATTTGGTTGGTAGGATTTCAATCTTTTGGAATTTACTGAGGCTCTTTTTGTGGCCTAGTATGTGGTCTATTCTGGAGAATGTTCCATGTGCACTTGAGAAGAATGTGTATCCTGTTGCTTTTCAATGTAGAGTTCTGTAGATGTTTATTAGGTCCATCTGTTCTAGTGTGTTGTTCAGTGCCTCTGTGTCCTTACTTATTTTCTGTCTGGTGGATCTGTCCTTTGGAGTGAGTGGTATGTTGAAGTCTCCCAGAATGAATGCATTGCATTGTATTTCCTCCTTTAATTCTGTTAGTATTTGTTTCACATATGTTGGTGCTCCTGTATTGGGTGCATATATATTTATAATGGTTATGTCCTCTTGTTGGCCTGAGCCCTTTATCATTATGTAATGTCCTTCTTTATCTTTTGTTACTTTCTTTGTTTTGAAGTCTGTTTTGTCTGATACTAGTATTGCAACACCTGCTTTTTTCTCTCTGTTGTCTGCATGAAATATCTTTTTCCATCCCTTGACTTTAAGTCTGTGCATGTCTTTGGCTTTGAGGTGAGTCTCTTGTAAGCAGCATATGGATGGGTCTTGCTTTTTTATCCATTCTACTACTCTGTGTCTTTTGATTGATGCATTCAGGCCATTTACATTTAGTGTGATTATTGAAAGTATTGTACTTATTGCCATTGCAGGCTTTAAGTTTGTGGTTACCAAAGGTTCAGAGTTAGCTTCTTTACTATCTTACTGTCTAACTTAACTCGCTTGTTGAGCTATTATAAACATGATCTGATGATTCTTTATTTCTCTCCCTTCTTATTCCTCCTCCTCCCTTCTTCATATGTTCGGTGTTTTGTTCTGTGCTCTTTTTAGGAGTGCTCCCATCTAGAGCAGTCCCTGTAGGATGCCCTGTAGATGTGGTTTGTGGGCGTCAAATTCCCTCAAGTTTTGCTTGTCTGGGAATTGTTTAATCCCTCCTTCATATTTAAATGATAATCGTGCTGGATACAGTATTCTTGGTTCGAGGTCCTTCTGTTTCATTGCATTAAGTATATCATGCCATTCTCTTCTGGCCTGTAAGGTTTCTGTTGAGAAGTCTGATGATAGCCTGATGGGTTTTCCTTTGTAGGTGACCTTTTTTTTCTCTCTGGCTGCCTTTAATACTTTGTCCTTGTCTTTGATCTTTGTCATTTTAATTATTATGTGTCTTGGTGTTGCCCTCCTTGGATCCCTTGTCATGGGAGTTCTGTGTACCTCTGTGGTCTGAGAGGCCATTTCCTCCCCTAGTTTGGGGAAGTTTTCAGCAATTATTTCTTCAAAGGCACTTTCTATCCCTTTTTCTCTCTCTTCTTCTTCTGGTACCCCTATAATGCGGATAATGTTCCATTTCGACGGGTCACTCAGCTCTCTTAGAATTCTTTCATTCCTGGAGATCCTTTTATCTCTCTCTACATCAGCTTCTCTGCGTTCCTGTTCTCTGTTTTGTAGTCCATTAATGGTCTCTTGCAACTCGTCCATTCTGTTTTGAAGTCCTTCCAGAGCTTGTTTTATTTCTGTATTCTCCTTCCTTAGTTCTTGCATATTTCTCTGCAAGTCCATCAGCATGGTTATGACTTTTGTTTTGAATTCTTTTTCAGGAAGACTGGTTAAATCTATCTCCCCAGGTTCCTTCTCAGGGGAAGATGTAGCAGATGCTGAAGCTGTCTGGGTTAGTCTTGTCTGGATCAAATTTTTTTGCCTTTTCATGTTGATAGGTGTTATTGACTGTCAGCTGGGAGAGCCAAACTTTTCGCTTGCTACTGGCCTTTCTTTACTGGGACAACTGCGAACCCTAGTGGCATGTGTTGGGCAATTGCATGTAGACTGGGTCATTGTGTCTTGCCCGCCCGGTATGGAGGAAGCTCCCTTGCTGTGGGCGTGGCCAACCTCAGGCTACTGCTCTGCTATGGTGGGACCCTGGAGGGGTAATGGACAGGCAGCTGTTTGGCTGTTTACCTCCGTGAGGGGTCTCAGAGCTGTTGCTCAGGGGGTTAGTGTGCCCGGGTTTCCCTGGAATTTCCAGCTGCTGGACTGTGACCTGGGTTGTTTCCATCCAGCTGTTGAATACCTGTCACTTTAAGACTTTCAAAAAGCACTTGCTTTTCTTTGTCACAGGGGCATCAGCTTCAGGACCTGCTCAGAGGCTTGCTGCCCTGTTTTCCTAGTTTCCAGCCCTCCACGCATGCACTGTGTCTGCACTCTGGTGTGGATGGCTGGGGCTGGGTGTTTAGCAGTCCTGGGATCCCTCTCCCTCCCGCTCTGACTCCTCTCCTCCTGCTTTGAGCTGGGGTGAGAGGCGCTTGGTTCCCGCCGGGCCGTGGCTTGTATCTTACCCCTTTCACCAGCCGCTGGGTTCTCGCAGGTGTGGATGTAGTCTGGCTGTTGTCCTGTGTCTTCTGGTCTCTCTTTTAGGATTAGTTGTATTTGTTGTATTTTCAAAAATATATATGTTTTTGGGAGGAGATTACCACTGTCCTACTCATGCCGCCATCTTGGCTCTGCCCCCCCACAAGCTGTTATTTTTAAAAATTACACAAACTGTGCGCATATGCCAATCCAAATGTCCCATCACTATACTTCCAAAGCCATTCTTGGGGCCTCTTTTAAGTCCATGTCCCTGGGATTTTTTTCTCTTTGAAAAATTGGTACCACCACATTAACTCAATGAACTCAAAGGAGAATGAAGGTGAAACAGCACCTAAGGGCCTTGCCTTAGACATGGCATGTCCTACATCCAACAGGCCCAGTCATGATAGGTGTCCCCTTGTGGCCCAGAAAACCACTTCAACTCCCCACAGGCTCCCTCACATTACAGAGAACATCCATGGAACAGGACAGTTATAACCCAGACTCAACCCCAAGGCACATCAGACAGATTCCACTGCTACAGTAAACAACCCTGCTGCCAGCGTAAACATGTTATTGCTGCTGCTCTAGCCAGGAACACGAGCTACAGCACTAATACACCCTACATTCCCCTTGTTGAGATTTCTTATTCCATTCCTAAACTCAGTATCTGACCCTGGTGTTGCTCTAACTCATAAAAAGATAGACACATTGTCACTGCCACTACCAGGTGGCATGAAGGGACTATCCTTTAATATAATTCTCATGAAGAAGGCAGAAAAAGATCATAAATCACAACAGGCTCTTCAAAATATCTGGGAGCATGCAGTTAATCTCAGAAAAGGGAACATAATTAACCTAGTGAGTGATAAGACTTCAGAGTTCTTTGGAAGAAAATTATTTTGCTGGAATTATATAATAGCCTCTCAATGTGTCTAGATTTCTTATTCCATTCTTTAACTCAGATCTAAACAGCAGCTCTGCAATCTTCCTCCTTTACTGGTTTCCTCCCACAACTATTCGGAATTTTTCAGCTTTGCTTCACAAGAATGTACCACCCACCTAAACGACCCTCCTCAATCCGAGTCCTGTGATATTTTACACAAATGCCCCATCTGGCTCATGCATTACATCCTTATTCACAGGTATAATTAACAGTAAATACTGGCTATTTAATGCCATATGCAGGTTCTTGCTTGGAGACTGAAGGGAAGAAGCCACGAGAAGGGCAAGATTGCTGGATTTGGACACTTTCTGCATGGTTTTCTCTGTGGGTAAGGCACATACTTAGAGGTTGAGAGTGACTTTTTAACTGTGCCTCATGTTGCCTCTCTAGGGCACCCCTGCTGTATTATGGAATTAAAGAAAGGATTTTCTCTTTCTCCAGAAAATAAGCAACACACTATGGAAGAGATGAGGGTCTCTGACTGGAAGCCAGAAAACTCTTTCATGAAAGGTGCCTATAACCAATTCCCACCCACATGTTGCATCTCAACAGGACACAATTTCACCCTTCTTCCTTCCTTCTGATGGGGATCCCAGGGCTGGAAGATGTGCACATCTGGATCGGCTTCCCCTTTTTTGCAGTGTACCTAGTAGCCCTTCTGGGGAACATCACTATCCTGTTTGTAATCCACACTGAACACAGCCTCCACCAGCCCATGTTTTTCTTCCTGGCCATGTTGGCCTGTACTGAACTTGGCCTGTCTACAGCTACCATCCCCAAGATGCTGGGCATTCTCTGGTTCAATCTCAGGGAGATTGTGTTTGGTGCTTGCATCACACAGATGTACACTATCCATCTATGCACTGGCCTGGAGTCTGTGGTGCTGACAGTCATGGCCATAGATCGATACATTGCCATCTGCAACCCCCTGAGATATAGCATGATCCTTACAAATAAGGTAATAGCCATTCTGGGCATAGTCATCATAGTTAGGACTTTGGTGTTTGTGACTCCATTCATATTTCTCATTCTGAGATTGCCCTTTTGTGGTGTACGGATTATCCCCCACACCTACTGTGAACATATGGGCTTGGCAAAGTTGGCTTGTGCCAGTATTCGTGTCAATGTTATCTATGGCTTGATTGCTTTTTCAGTGGGATACATTGACCTTTCTGTGATTGGGTTTTCATATGTCCAAATCCTCCAAGCAGTCTTCCGCCTCCCATCCTGGGATGCCCGGCTCAAGACACTCAGCACATGTGGCTCCCATGTATGTGTCATGTTAGCTTTCTACCTGCCAGCCCTCTTCTCCTTCATGACACACCGCTTTGGCCACAACATCCCTCACTACATCCACATACTTCTCGCCAATCTGTATGTGGTTGTTCCCCCTGCTCTTAATCCTGTTATCTATGGGGTCAGGACAAAACAGATAAGAGAGCATGTACTAAGGATGCTGAACCCAAAAAACAATTGACATTTAGCCCCAGGAGGATCTTCCAAGAAAGCTCAGTGTAACAATAGGAAAATCACAGCAGAAGTAAACACCGGAAATCTTTTTGTTGAACTCCTCTCCCACTTCCACAAATCCACTATATTTCCCCCATTTCTAAAGGTTTGTACACCACATTGGAAGGCATAGCTCAAAGATTCCAAACAATTTTTCCACTTTGCCATGAGAAAAGTATCCCCCAAATTCTCACATTTAAACCCACCTGAGACCACAAAATTCCTAAAGTGAGGAAAAGGTTTGCAAAAAACTGTGGCCTCCGTCATTATTACTGCCTTGAGTAATGTTCAACCACAAGAGATTCTCTTCACTCATACAGCAGAAGCTGAAGTTCATGCCTTAAAAATATAGGGGTTTCTGTGAAAACTAGGCTAGGTAGGATATAGTGGCAAGAGAAATCAACTAGACATCATAAATTCCAGGTTTAAATCCAGGTTCTGGCCTTAACTAGAAAATTTACCTGAGAATTTCCCTTAGACATCTTTGATTTTCAGTATCCTTACCAATAAAAGCCTACAAAGCAATATTAATTTGGCCAATAAAATACTATAAAGAAAAATTAATTACTATCAAAAGAACTGTTGTGAAAATCTTTGCTGCTTGTAAAACATTAAAAGATTTGGAATAAACAAACACATGTATTTCTGGTGTGATTACTTCTGGCATATGTAGGGCTAGCTTATTGAGTCCAAGTCTAGTGTACAGCCTCTTACATGAAGTGAGATCTCTAGCTCCAGGTTACCCCAGTACTGGGGGCTATTCGGAGACACTATACCCTCACCATAGTCAGGAGACCATAAAACCCAGGAGGTAACAGGACTCTATCTGGGCTGGAGGATGCAGGGACTCCAGCCACCACCGGGCTTGTTGGGGGTGAGGCTTAGGGCAGACTCTAGTACAGTGGCTGCCTCAGAATGGATATAAAGTCATTCTCATTAAAGTATAGAAGCAAGGAAAGTCAAGTGATTTCTTTGACTATTCTAAGATATGAAGTTAGCTTCTAATTGGAGATGGAACCCTGCTTGAAACTCAAGGGCAGGTGAGCAAGGAACATGCAGAGCACAGGGTAAGGGGACTGTAATGTAAACTGAGGGGGGCAGTGAACTGAAGAAATGACACTTAGTATGAATATATAAAGAAAAAGTGATCGACTAATCATTTTCTCTATAGAAATTATGAAAATGACACAAACAAGATTTAGAAAAATTAAACACATCAGAACAATGAAAGAAGATGAAAAAAGTCATTAAAGGTTTTCTTCCAAGTAAGATGCTAGATCACAATAGTTTCCACATTTCTTATGTTATACGAACTGTTTCATAATACTAAAAGAATTGCAAAGCTTTCAAAATCACTTGATAAAGTTAACATTATCCTGATGGCAAAATTGGAAAACACAGAAGAAATAATTCAAGAGAAACTAAAATACAGGTCAACCATACATACAAATGCAGACAGTTATAAATAAATTGGATAAATCAGTTTGGTTATATGTTATTAAAATCATAGCTATTATTAGAAGAATACTTTTATAGTGTCAGATGGTTTCTTTCCATTACCTCATTTAGATTTGAAAATAGTCCTAAGAGATAGTTACTAGTATTAAATCTCAGTTTACATGAGTGAAAATTAAGACTTCAAAATGATGAATTTCTTTGTGAATATCATGTAATACTAAAAGACTATTACATATATCTCTGATTTTGCATTCCAAGTTCTAAGTCTTAATCATACACTGCCTATATGGAGTAATTACAGAGAAAAATGATGGTTCAATAATAGAAAACATATCAATTAAATCTACTATACCAGTAAGTTAATGCATATATTATGTAACAAATTCCATAAATTTTGAGGCTACTAAAGAAGTTCAAATGTTGAATTAGTTTTTCAAATGCAGAGAACAAATATTAAAAGACAGTTGATTAACACAGAAGAAATCATATTTCCTATTAACATCAGAAATAAGGTTTGTCCAATCAGTTATTTGAAATTACTAACTAAACACTTTTTATATATGAACTGCATACAATAAAATTCAGCTAGCAAGTGAAGGAAACATGTTTATTAAAATTAAAATGCATCATTATTTGTAGGTAGTACAATTTCTTTCCTGAAATCAAGACAGAATGATTGTTTTTAAAAATATTAATAATTAAGTCTTCATGTTGCAAAATAAAAAGTAAATAAAAACCCAGATATATCCTATATGACAATGAAAGTCAGTTAAAAATGTAACACCCAAACGCACAGAGTAACAAATAAAAACATTTGTATACACATACAGCTGACAGAGGTCATAGGGAACATGTGACCATGAGTTGAACCTCCAGCTGGACTTGGGCAATCAGAGAGCCCTCACCCACTCTTAAGTCCTTGGAAGGTATGTTCTGCCCACCATTCCCACACTAACAGCTATGTAAAGGACATTGCTTTAAGAGAATAAGCTGGTGTTAAGACATGTAGGTGCATACAGGACTGAACCCAAGTAAGGTATCTATATAAACTTGTAAGATTCTGGCAGTGGGTACAAAGATCTACCCAAAACTCAGCTCATACATAAGTCCCCTTGTTTATTAAACCTGCCACCTACCCATCTGGAGTGGCCTTCCTCTGTCTTTGATCCCTTCCTGTCCTCTGTGGACAAGGGTCAGTTTTGGGTTTCACTGAAGGTGGTGACCAACACACACACACACACACAGACACACACACACACAGAGGTACATGCAGATGTGTGCATGTATATCATTGCTGATCCTAGGAAAATGATGGATTCATGATTCTGAATCTTAACATACACCCTCCCAAAGAAAACATAACATCAGAAGGAGAGTAAATAAAAACACATTAGCACATTCCTTCAACATTCCCAGAAAAAGGAATGGCAGGATTTCAAATTACTTAAAGAAGAGAAAAAGCATTTCTGATGAAGCTCCCACAGTTGTCCCTGTCTTTAGGCCCAGAGTGTGGGTAGAAGGAAGCTTAAAAGGCTCTGTGGGAAAGAGGAGAGGGGTGTGGAGGCACAGATTAACTCTCCAGAAAAAAAAATCTACACTAAATCTGAAAAGCCACAGACAGGTCAGGGCTGTCATGGAAAACTGCACTGGCTACAGGAACATGGCTTGAAAGTGAGTGGCGCCAGAGGAGACAACATCAGAAACGCATTGCTCCTGGGGAAGGAAAAGATAACTGGAGGAAAGAGGCACCTCCACAGAGATGTGGCAATAAAGAGAGAGGGGGAAAAGAGGGGAAAATCAACGTCCTAAAGAAATAAAACAAAATCACAAGACATGACAATCTCTCCTTGCTGTCTCAGCAATGTTATTATACTTTAAATAAACCGATCTTCCTGATAGATAGAAGAGGGTGCCCTTCACTTGGAAACTCTATCAGAAAACTGCTCAGAAGTAGGAAAAATCAGTTCAAGTCCATAAAAATAATAAGTAATTAACATATAATGAAGTAACACCACATTATGATAATTAATTCAAGATGTATCAAACACCTATATGTAAGAGTTAAAACTGTAATACTCTCAGGAGAAAAGATAGGAAGGAGTAAATCTTTACGACTTTGGATTAGGCAATGGTTGCTTAATTATAATACCAAAAGGCAAACAACTGAAGGAAAAAGAAATAAACTGGATTTTATCAAAGTTAAAAACTTTATTCCTCAAAGAACAGCATCTAAAAGTAAAAGGAAACCCAAAGAATTGGAAAAACATTTGTAGATCATACACCTGGTAAGGTTCTAATATCTAGAACAGACAAAGAATTCTTACAACTCAACAAAAAAACAACCCAATTAAAAATAGGCTACTCTTCATTAAAGATGGCGGCATGAGAGGAGAGACAGAGGCTTCCTCCGAAAACTGGATACAAATAGAAAATATAGTTGGCGCAACTAATCCTGAGAGAGGAAAAGGGAAGAGGGCAGTGCCAGACTGCACACACCTGGAGAAAAGAGCAGACCTCACCGAACGTGGTAATATACCAGAGCTGTGGCTCAATGGGACCCAAGCCCTTCCCCGACCCCAGCTCACCAGCGGGAGGAAGAGAAACTGATCAGGGAGGGAGTGGAAGGCTTGGGATTGCTGAAGACAGAGCTCTGGAGATCTGCTCTGGGAGTACAAACCTACATTTCATGGTGCTTTCATCATACTCATCTGATTAAGGGGTTGGAAAGCTGGGACAGGCAGAGTTCCTTGGGAGACTGGGATTCCGAACACTTGTGGAAAGCAGGGATCCATATCTGGCTGCTCTGGGACAAAAGCTTATATCTGTGTGCTTGGCCCACTGGTTCAGGCAGTGGAGACAGTCACAGCAGCTGGGAAGTAGAGAACAGCTCTTTTCTCCCCACAGGCACAAATACCGCTCCCCTGCAAACCCCGACATTGCTTCAGGGGCTGAGCAGCTCCAGAATACAGCTTCTGGACATTAGAGGGCACCATATACAAATATGAAATGCCAAAGAAACCTGGTCCAGAGTAAAATTGTCAATACAACTCCAGAGAAAGATTTAAATGATATGGACATCGTGACTCTTCTGGAAAGGGAGTTCAAAATGTAAATCATTAACATGCTTATGGAGTTACAGAAAGACATCCAAGAACTCAGGAATGAATTCAGGTCAGAGATCCAATCATTGAGAGCATGATGGAGGGTATTAAAAGCAGGTTGGATACAGTACAGGAGATGATAAATGAAATAGAAACTAGAGAAGACGAATACAAAGAACCTGAGGCACAGAGAGAAAAAAGTATCTCTAAGAATGAAACAATATTGAGAGAACTGTGTGACCAATCCAAATGGAACAATACTTGCATTATAGGAATACCAGAAGAAGAAGAGAGAGAGAAAGGGATAGAAAGAGTCTTTGAGGAAGTAGTTGCTGAAAACTTCCCCAGCCTGGGGAAGGAGATAGTCTCTCAGGCCATGGAGATCCACAGATCTCCCAACACAAGGGACCCAAGGAAGACAACACCAAGACACATAGTAATGAAAATGGAAAAGATCAAGGATAAGGACAAACTGTTAAAAGCAGCCAGAGAGAGAAATAAGATCACATACAAAGGAAAGCCCATCAGGTTAACATCAGACTTCTCAGCAGAAACCTTACAGGCCAGAAGGGAGTGGCATGATGTATTTAATGCCATGAAGCAGAAGGGCCTGGAACCAAGATTTCTTTATCCAGCAAGATTATCCTTTAAATTGAAGGAGGGATTAAACAATGTCCAGATAAGCAAAAGCTGAGAGAATTTTCCTCCCACAAACACTCTATTTTGGAGGGACTGCTATAGATGGAAGTGTTCCTCAGGTTGAATAGCTGTCACCAGAGGTAATAAAACCACAGTAAAGAAAGTAGAACAGCTAATTACTAAGCAAATGCAAAATTAAATTAATTATCCCCAAAGTCAATCAAGGGATAGAAAAAAGTACAGAATATGATATATAGAATGGAGAAGGAAGAAAAAGGAGGAGAAACAGAAAAGAACGTTTGGATTGTGTTTGTAACTTAGTAAGTGAGTTAACTTAGACTCTTATATAGTAAGGAAATTAACCTTGAACCTTTGGTAACCACGAATCTAACTCTTGCAATGGCAATAAGTACATACCTATAGATAATCACCCTAAATGTAAATGGACTGAATGCACCAATCAGAAGACATAGAGTCACTGAATGGATAAAAAAACAAGACCCATCTATATGCTGCTTACAAGAAACTCACCTCAAACCCAAAGACATGCACAGGCTAAAATTCAAGGGATGGAAAAAGATATTTCATGCAAACAACAGGGAGAAGAAAGCAGGTGTTACAGTACTAGTATCAGACAAAACAGACTTCAAAACAAAGAAAGTAACAAGAGATAAAGAAGGACATTACATAATGATAAAGGGCTCAGTCCAACAAGAGGATATAACCATTATAAATATCTATGCACCCAACACAGGAGAACGAGCATATGTGAAACAAATACTAACAGAACTAAAGGAGGAAATAGAATGCAATGCATTCATTTTAGGAGACTTCAACATACCATTCACTGCAAAGGATAGATCCACTAGACAGAAAATAAGTAAACGCACAGAGGCACTTAAAAACACACTAGAACAGATCGACCTAATAGACATCTATAGGACTCTACATCCAAAAGCAACAGGATACACATTCTTCTCAAGTGCACATGGAACATTCCCCAGAATAGACGACATACTAGGCTACAAAAAAAAGCCTCAGTAAATTCCAAAAGATTGAAATTTCACCAACCAACTTTTCAGACCACAAAGGAATAAAACTAGAACTAAATTGTACAAAGAAAGCAAAAAGGCCCACAAACACATGGAGGCTTAACAACACGCTCCTAAATAATCAATGGATCAATGACCAAATTAAAATACAGATCAAGCAATATATGGAAACGAATGACAACAACAACACAAAGCCCCAAACTCTGTGGGACACAGCGAAAGCAGTCTTAAGAAGAAAGTATATAGCAATCCAGGCATATTTAAAGAAGGAAGAACAAACCCAAATGAATAGTCTATCGTCACAATTATCCAAATTGGAAAAAGAAGAACAAATGAGGCCTAAGGTCAGCAGAAGGAGGGACATAGTAAAGATCAGAGAAGAAATAAATAAAATTGAGAAGAATAAAACAATAGAAAAAATCAATGAAACCAAGAGCTGGTTCTTTGATAAAATAAACAAAATAGATAAGCCTCTAGCCAGACTATTAAGAGAAAAAGAGAATCAACACGCATCAACAGAATCAGAAACAAGAAAGGAAACATCACAACGGACCCCACAGAAATACAAAGAATTCTTAGAGACTACTATGAAAACCTACACACTAACAAGCTGAAAAACCTAGAAGAAATGGACAACTTCCTATAAAAATACAACCTTCCAAGACTGACCAAGGAAGAAACACAAAATCTAAACAAAACAATTACCAGCAAAGAAATTGAAGCAGTAATAAAAAAACTACCCAAGAAAAAAACCACCGGGCCAGATGGATTTACCTCAGAATTTCATCAGACATACAGAGAAGATATAACACCCATTCTCCTTAAAGTTGTCCAAAAAATAGAAGAGGAGGGAATACCCCCAAATTCATTCTTTTTTTTAATTTTATTTTGGTATCATTAATCTACAATTACATGTAGGACACTATGTTTACTAGGATCCCCCCTTCACCAAGTCCTCCCCACATCCCCGTTCACAGTCACTGTCCATCAACATAGTAAGATGATGTAAAATCACTACTTGTCTTCTCTGTGTTGCATAGCCCTCCCCGTGCCCCTGCACACACTATACATGCTAATCATAATGCCCCCTTTCTTTTTTCCCCGCCCTTATCCCTCCCTTCCCACCCGGCCTCCCCAGTCCCTTTCCCTTTGGTAACTATTAGTCGATTCTTGGGTTCTGTGCTTCTGCTGCTGTTTGGTTCCTTCAGTTTTCTTTTGTTCTTATACTCCACATATGAGTGAAATCATTTGGTACTTGTCTTTCTCCGCCTGGATTATTTCACTGAGCATAATACCCTCTAGCTCCATCCATGTTGTTCCAAATGGTAGGATTTGTTTTCTTCTTATGGCTGAATAATATCCCACTGTGTATACATGTACCACTTCTTCTTTATCCATTCATCTACTGATGGGCATTTAGGTTGCTTCCATATCTTGGCTATTGTAAATAGTGCAGCGATAAACATAGGGATGCATCTGTCTTTTTCAAACTGGAGTGCTGCATTCTTGGAGTAAATTCCTAGAAGTGGAATTCCTGGGTCAAATAGTATTTCTATTTTGAGCTTTTTCAGGAACCTACATACTGCTTTCCACAATGGTTGAACTAATTTACATTCCCACCAGCAGTGTAGGAGGGTTCCCCTTTCTCCACAACCTCGCCAACATTTGTTGTTGTTTGTCTTTTGGATGGTAGCCATCCTTACATGTGTGAGATGATATCTCATTGTGGTTTTAATTTGCATTTCTCTGATGACTAGTGATGTGGGGCATCTTTTCATGTGTCTGTTGGCCATCTGAATTTCTTCTTTAGAGAACTGTCTATTAAGCTCCTCTGCCCATTTTTTAATTGGATTATTTGCTTTTAGTTTGTTGAGGTGTGTGAGCTCTTTATATATTTTGGATGTCAACCCTTTATCGGATCTGTCATTTACGAATATATTCTCCCACAGTGTAGGATACCTTTTTGTTGTATTGATGGTGTCCTTTGCTGTACAGAAGCTTTTCAGCTTGATATACTCCCATTTGTTCATTTTTGCATTTGTTTCCCTTGACTGGGGAGATATGTTTAACAAGAGGTCACTCACGTTTAGGTCTAAGAGATTTTTCCCTATGTTTTTTTTAAGAGTTTTATGATTTCATGACTTACATTCAAGTCTTTGATCCATTTCGAATTTACTTTTGTGTATGGGGTTAGACAGTGATCCAGTTTCATTCTCTTACATGTAGCTGTCCAGTTTTGCCAGCACCATCTGTTGAAGAGACTGTCATTTCCCCATTTTATATCCATGGCCTCTTTATCGAATATTAGTTGACCATATATGTTTGGGTTAATGTTTGGAGTCTCTATTCTGTTCCATTGGTCTGTGGCTCTGTTCTTGTGCCAGTAGCAAATTATCTTGATTACTATGGCTTTATTCTTCCTTCTCAGGATTGCTTTAGCTATTCGGGGTCTTTGGTGTTTCCATATGAATTTTTGAACTATTTGTTCCAGTTCATTGAAGAATGCTGTTGGTAGTTTGATAGGGATTGCATCGAATCTGTATATTGCTTTGGGCAGGATGGCCATTTTGATGATATTAATTTTTCCTAGCCAGGAGCATGGGATGAGTTTCCATTTGTTAGTGACCTCTTTAATTTCTCTTAAGAGTGTCTTATAGTTTTCAGGTATAGGTCTTTCACTTCCTTGGTTAGGTTTATTCCTAAGTATTTTATTATTTTTGATGCTATTGTGAATGGAATTGTCTTCCTGATTTCTCTTTCTATTAGTTTATTGTTAGTGTATAGGAAAGTCAAAGATTTCTGTGTGTTAATTTTGTATCCTGCCACTTTGCTGAATTCCTATATTACTTCTAGTAGCTTTGGAGTGGAGTCTATAGGGTTTTTTATGTACAATATCATGTCATCTGCAAATAGTGACAGTTTAACTTCTTCTTTACCAATCTGGATTCCTTGTATTTCTTTGTATTGTCTAATTGCCATGGCTAGGAACTCCAGTACTATGTTGAATAACAGTGGGGTAGTGGGCATCCCTGTCTTGTTCCCGAACGCAGAGGAAAAGTTTTCACCTTCTCGCTGTTCAGTATGATGTTCGCTGTGGGTTTATCATATATGGCCTTTATTATGTTGAGGTACTTGCCCTCTATACACATTTTGTTGAGAGTTTTTATCATGAATGGATGTTGAATTTTATTGAATGCTTTTTCAGCATCTATGCAGATGATCATGTGGTTTTTGTCTTTCTTTTTATTGATGTGGTGGATGATGTTGATGGATTTTTGAATGTTGTACCATCCTTGCATCCCTGGGATGAATCCCACTTGGTCATGGTGTATGATCCCTTTGATGTATTTTTGAATTCAGTTTGCTCATATTTTGTTGAGTATTTTTGCATCTACGTTCATCAGGGATATTGGTCTGTAGTTTTCATTTTTGGTGGTGTCTTTGCCTGGTTTTGGTATTAGGGTGATGTTGGCTTCATAGAATGAGTTTGGGAGTATTCCCTCCTCTTCTATTTTTTGGAAAACTTTAAGGAGAATGGGTATTATGTCTTCTCTGTACGTCTGATAAAATTCCAAGGTAAATTCATCTGGCCCGGGGGTTTTGTTCTTTGGTAGTTCTTTTTTATTACCACTTCAATTTCATTGCTGGTATTTGGTCTGTTTAGATTTTCTCTTTCTTTCTGTGTCAGTATTGGAAGGTTGTATTTTTCTAGGAAGTTATCCATGTCTCCTAGGTTTCCCAGCTTGTTAGCATATAAGTTTTCATAGTACTCTCTAATAATTCTTTGTATTTCTGTGGGGTCCGTCATGATTTTTCCGTTCTCGTTTCTGATTCTGATTCTGTTGATTTGTGTTGACTCTCTTTTCCTGGTAATAAGTCTGGCTAGAGACTTATCTACTTTGTTTATTTTCTCAAAGAACCAGCTCTTGGGTTCATTGATTTTTGCTATTGTTTTATTCTTCTCATTTTATTTATTTCTTCTCTGATCTTTACTATGTCCCTCCTTCTGCTGACCTTAGGCCTCATTTGTTCTTCCTTTTCCAATTTCGAGAATTGTGACATTAGACCATTCATTTGTGATTGTTCTTCCTTCTTTAAATATGCCTGGATTGATATATACTTTCCTCCTAAGACTGCTTTTGCTATATCCCACCATAGTTGCAGCTTTGTGTTGTTGTTGTCATTTGTTTCCATATATTGCTGGATCTCCATTTTGATTTGGTCATTGATCCATTTATTATTTAGGAGTGTATTTTTAAGCCTCCATGTGTTTGTGAGCCTTTTTGCTTTCTTTGTAAAGTTTATTTCTAGTTTTATGCCTTTGTGGTCTGAAAAGTTGTTTGGTAGGATTTCACTCTTTTGGAATTTACTGAGGCTCTTTTTGTGGCCTAGTATGTGGTCTATTCTGGAGAATGTTCCATGTGTACTTGAGAAGAATGTGTATCCTGTTGCTTTTGGATGTAGATTTCTATAGATGTCTATTAGGTCCATCTGTTCTAGTGTATTGTTCAGTGCCTCTGTGTCCTTACTTATTTTCTTTCCGGTGGATCTGTCCTTTGGAGTGAGTGGTGTGTTGAAGTCGCCCAGAATGAATGCATTGCATTGTATTTCCTCCTTTAATTCTGTTAGTATTTGTTTCACATATGTTGGTGTTCCTGTATTGGGTGCATATATATTTATAATGGTTATGTCCTCTTGTTGGCCTGAGCCCTTTATCATTATGTAATGTCCTTCTTTATCTCTTGTTACTTTCTTTATTTTGAAGTCTATTTTGTCTGATACTAGTATTGCAACACCTGCTTTTTTCTCTCTGTTGTATGCATGAAATATCTTTTTCCATCCCTTAAAGTCTGTGCATGTCTTTGGGTTTGAGGTGAGTCTCTTGTAAGCAGCATATAGATGGGTCTTGCTTTTTTATCCACTCTATTACTCTGTGTCTTTTGATTGATGCATTCAGTCCATTTACATTTAGGGTGATTATTGAAAGGTATGTACTTATTGCCATTGCAGGCTGTAAGTGCGTGGTTACCAAAGGTTCAAGGTTTGCTTCTTTACTATCTTACTGTCCAACTTAACTCATTTATTGAGCTATTATAAACATGGTCTGATGATTCTTTATTTCTCTCCCTTCTTATTCCTTCTCCTCCCTTCTTCACATGTTGGGTGTTTTGTTCTGTGCTCTTTTTAGGAGTGCTCCCATCTAGAGCAGTCCCTGCAAGATGCCCTATAGAGGTGGTTTGTGGGAGGCAAATTCCCTCAACTTTTGCTTGTCTGGGAATTGTTTAATCCCTCCTTCATATTTAAATGATATTCGTGCTGGATACAGTATTCTTGGTTCGAGGCCCTTATGTTTCATTGTATTAAATATATCATGCCATTCTCTTCTGGCCTGGAGGGTTTCTGTTGAGAAGTCTGATGATAGCCTGATGGGTTTTCCTTTGTAGGTGACCTTTTTTATCTCTCTGGCTGCCTTTAATACTTTGTCCTTGTCTTTGATCTTTGTCATTTTAATTATTATGTGTCTTGGTGTTGCCCTCCTTGGATCCCTTGTCATGGGAGTTCTGTGTACCTCTGTGGTCTGAGAGGCCATTTCCTCCCCTAGTTTGGGGAAGTTTTCAGCAATTATTTCTTCAAAGGCACTTTCTATCCCTTTTTCTCTCTCTTCTTCTTCTGGTACCCCTATAATGCGGATAATGTTCCATTTCGACGGGTCACTCAGCTCTCTTAGAATTCTTTCATTCCTGGAGATCCTTTTATCTCTCTCTACATCAGCTTCTCTGCGTTCCTGTTCTCTGTTTTGTAGTCCATTAATGGTCTCTTGCAACTCGTCCATTCTGTTTTGAAGTCCTTCCAGAGCTTGTTTTATTTCTGTATTCTCCTTCCTTAGTTCTTGCATATTTCTCTGCAAGTCCATCAGCATGGTTATGACTTTTGTTTTGAATTCTTTTTCAGGAAGACTGGTTAAATCTATCTCCCCAGGTTCCTTCTCAGGGGAAGATGTAGCAGATGCTGAAGCTGTCTGGGTTAGTCTTGTCTGGATCAAATTTTTTTGCCTTTTCATGTTGATAGGTGCAGTGTAGTGCTATTGACGCATCTATCAGCTGGGAGAGTCAAGACTCTTTCCACTTGGCTCCTGGCCTTTCTTTACTGGGACAACTGCGACCCCTAGTGGCTTGTGTTAGGCAATTGCATGTAGATTGGGTCTCTGTATCTTGCCCGGCCGGTATGGAGGAAGTTCCATTGCTGTGGGCGCTGTCAGCCTCAGGAGGCTGCTCTGCTATGGTGGCGTCCCGGAGGGGTAATGGACGGGGGGCTGTTTGGCTGTTTACCTCTGTGAGGGGTCTCAGAGCTGTTTCCCAGGGGGTTAGTGCTCCCAGAGTTCCCTGGAATTTCCAGCTGCTGGACTGTGACCCGGGATGCTTCTGTCCAGTGGTAGGGTCCCTGTCCCTTTAAGGCTTTCAAAAAGCACTCACTTTTCTTTGTCCCTGGGGTGCCGTCTTCGGGACCCACTCAAAGGTCTTACTGTCCTGTTTCCCAAGTATCCAGCACCCCACCTATGCACTGTGTCTGTGCTCTGTTGCGGATGGCTAGGGCTGGGTGTTTAGCAGTCCTGGGCTCCCTCACCCTCCCTTCGCCGACTCCTCTCCTCCCAACAGGAGCTGGGGTGAGGTGCACTTGGTTCCTCCCAGGCCGTGGCTTGTATCTTACCCCTTTCACCAGGCACTGGGTTCTCACAGGTGTGGATGTAGTCTGGCTGTTGTCCTGTGTCTTCTGGTCTCTCTTTTAGGATTAGTTGTATTTGTTGTATTTTCAAAAATATATATGTTTTTGGGAGGTGATTCCTACTGTCCTACTCACGCCACCATCTTGGCTCCTGTTTCACTCCCAAATTCATTCTATGAAGCCAACATCACCCTAATGCCAAAACCAGGCAAAGACGCCACCAAAAAAGAAAATTACAGACCAATATCCCTGATGAACATAGATGCAAAAATACTCAACAAACTACCCAAAGCAATATACAGAATTTATGTAATCCCTATCAAATTACCAATAGCATTCTTCAACGAACTAGAACAAATAGTTCAAAAATTCATATGGAAACACCAAAGACCCTGAATAGCCAAACCAATCCTGAGAAGGAAGAATAAAGTGGGGGAATCTCACTCTCCAACTTCAAGCTCTACTACAAAGCCATAGTAATCAAGATAATTTGGTACTGGCACAAGAACAGAGACACAGACCAGTGGAACAGAATGGGGATTCCAGACATTAACCCAAACATATATGGTCAATTAATATTTGATAAAGGATCCACGGACATACAATGGGGAAATGACAGTCTCTTCAACAGATGGTGCTGGCAAAACTGGACAGCTACATGTAAGAGAATGAAACTGGATCACTGTCTAACCCCATACACAAAAGTAAATTTGAAATGCATCGAAGACCTGAATGTAAGTCATGAAACCATAAAACTCTTAGAAAGAAATATAGGCAAAAATCTCTTGGACATAAACATGAGTGACTTCTTCATGAACATATTTCCCCAGGGAAGGGAAACAAAAGCAAAAGTAAACAAGTGGGACTATATCAAGCTGAAAAGCTTCTGTACAGCAAAGGACACCATCAATACAACAAAAGGGTACCCTACAGTATGGGAGAATATATTCATAAATGACAGATCCGATAAAGGGTTGATATCCAAAATATATAAAGAGCTCATGCACCTCAACAAACAAAAAGCAAATAATCCAATCAAAAAATGGCAGAGGAGCTGAACAGATAGTTCTCCAAAGAAGAAATTCAGATGGCCAACAGACACATGAAAAGATGCTCCACATCGCTAGTCATCAGAGAAATACAAATTAAAACCACAATGAGAAATCACCTCACACCAGTAAGGATCACCACCATCCAAAAGGCAAACAACAACAAATGTTGGCAAGGTTGTGGATAAAGGGGAACCCTCCTACACTGCTGGTGGGAATGTAAATTAGTTCAACCATTGTGGAAAGCAGTATGTAGGTTCCTGAAAAAGCTCAAAATAGAAATATTATTTGACCCAGGAATTCCACTTCTAGGAATTTACCCAAAGAATGCGGCAGCCCAGTTTGAAAAAGACAGATGCACCACTATGTTTATTGCAGCAGTATTTACAATAGCCAAGAAATGGAAGCAACCTATGTGTCCATTAGTAGATGAATGGATAAAGAAGATGTGGTACATATACACAATGGAATATTATTCAGCCATAAGAAAAAAACAAATCCTACCATTTGCAACAACATGGGTGGAGCTAGAGGGTATTATGCTCAGTAAAATAAGCCAGGCAGAGAAAAACAACTACCAAATGATTTCACTCATCTGTGGAACATAAGAACAAAGAAAAACTGAAAGAACAAAACAGCAGCAGAATCACAGAACCCGAGAATGGACTAACAGTTACCAAAGGGAAAGGGACTGGGGAGGATGGGTGGGAATGGAGGGATAAGGGTGGGGAGAAAGAAAGGGGGCCTTATGATTAGCATGCATAATGTGTGGGGGGGCATAGGGAGGGATGTGCAACACAGAGAAGACAAGTAGTGATTCTACAGCATCTTACTACGCTGATGTACAGTGACTGTAATGGGGTTTGTGGGGGGACTTGGTGATGGGGGGAGTCTAGTAAACGTAATGTTCTTCATGTAATTGTAGATTAATGATAACAAAAAGAATTTCTAAAATTATTTTTTAAAAATTTCTTACAGGTTATGGTATAGCCACACAATGGAATATTTTTCAGCCACAGTGAAATACTCACATATGCTACAAAATGTATGAAACTTGAAAATATTATGCTACATGGAAAAGAAGCCTGAAACTAAAGGCCACATATTGCATAATTCCAATTACATTAAAGTCCACATTCTGCAAATCTGTAGTCACAGAAATTAGGTTAGTAATTACCAAGGAGCTAAAGAAGAATAGGGATTGCACACTGGGAAGAGGAGGAGTCATTAGAGCCCAGGAGGGGGAGTGGGCCCATGGCATGGATCTCAGATACCCGAGGAGAGGTGCTGCCTCCAGCAATGCTGGTGACACAGGGGCTCAGAGGAGGAGCCCTCAGTGCTGGCGCTAAGATCCTAGAGGATGGGACTCTATCCTGGCGCTGCAGGCACATTGAGGGGCTAGTGAGGCTGATTGGACCCTGGGAGTTCCAAACCCAAACCCAAACCTGAACCAACTCAGTCCAACTGACCAACCACCACCACGAAGTCCTGGAGCCTCCAATCAACTGCAGTGCCAGGCTGGAGAGTCCTTGCTGAGGGACCCTGACAAGACAGGAACAGGCAGGAAGAGCAGCCCCCAACCCCGCTGCCACCTTCCAGGCTTGCCTGCTGCTCTGGAGGTGGACACTGAGAGGGAGCCCGGGTCCCAGCCCTCGCATGGCAAAGAGCACTCAGAGGGGTGGGCTTGGGGCTGAGAGCAGAGTAAGTGACCGCACAGCCGCTGCTCATTCTGAGTCTGAGAGTTGTGACCCAGGAGGCAGCTGTAAGAGCGCCCCACGGTGCACAGGGCTCCCAGGGGAGGCAGAAGACAAGACGTGATGCAGTGTCACAGGGCAGCTTCACAGCTGGCACGGAGCTGGGCATTCGGCCGGCAGCAGGAACAGGGACTGACTGCTCACCCTGGGGACGGAGGCAGTAGCAGCAGCCCAAAGCCGGTGTGGGCTCCTGGGGCAGATTCCTCCAAAGCCACGCTCAGCGACAGCAGGAAGGAAAAGGACATCCATCTGCCTCCAGAAGGGCTCTCCTGCTCTCAGGCTTGGCTCCCATTTCCTCAAGCCAGAGCCCCAGGTGAGACTCAGTATTTGTCATTGTTTAGGAAGGGAGCTCTCTAGTAGGACTGCTCTCCGTCACCTCTGGTCGAACAGTTTATCACCACCAGCTTCCACTGACCCTCAGAGAGCAGACCAGCCACGTTCAACTCAGATTGTGTAAAATGACACTAATAATCTAGGCATCCTTATATACTGAGAATAATGACAGTATTTATGGTGAAATTAACTGTTGAAGTGTTTTAAACATTTGCAACAAACTGACATATGTGCATGATGTAATATTCATATAACCCATCTATGAATCATCATTAAAATGTGTTTCTATAAAAATGTTATCAGAAACAATACAAATTAAAGGAAATGATACAATTGTCATGTTGTGTTTTCAATCATTTGGTCCACTCGGATGTCTCACCAGAAGTGCCTCCCCTTCCCCTACTGAACCTTCACCCAGGTGCAAACCCAGAAGGGACTAGAAAGGAGGCTGTTAGTTGGTCATATTCACATTATAATTCCTGAATCATCCTCCCCTGGGTCAATGCAAACTGGGTGTATCCCAGGATACAAGCCACCAAAGTGTAGGGACCTACACACACCGGTTGTCCTTCCTTATGTAGCTGGCACAGCCTTGGTCCGTGAAGGGCTCACTGATTCCCTTACTTATGCTATTGGGGTGGCTGAGTGTAGAGATGACCCATAATGTCTTGAGAGAACCTCTAGCTCTGTAATAGTGGAGCCCTAAGATAAGTTACAGACAAGCCACAGACTTGCGGTTGGTTCTCCACTCTGACTCTAAGGGGAGAGCTTAAGGAGACCACAATTTCTCATAGATTTGTCAAGCCCAGAGCAGCTGGTTGTGGAAACTCGACAAAATGGTCCTAAGACAGACTTAGGGGTGAGTCCACATGCAGGTGAAGGGGATGGGGAAGCAGAACAATGCAAAAGTCGCATCTTGAAGGGCACACATAGCTCTTCCATGAAGTCCCTGGTGCAGTAAAGAAATGGGTTAGTAGAAATCTTAGAACACTGTCTTGTGTGGATAGTGTGAAGTAGCATGAACTAAATGCAGTTATAAGGGTGGAATATAAAGGGGCAAACTTCCATTTATGCAATAAATTAGAAATAATTACTGGTGATGCACAGTGCACAAGCACTGTGGCTACCGCTGCTGTTATGGTACATTTGCAAGTTGCTAAGACAGTAAATCCAGAAAGTTCTCATCAAAGGAAAAAACAACTTTGTTTTCCTTTTTTGTATCTGTATGAGTTGTTCGATATTAATTAACTTATACTGGTAATAATTTCACTATATATATAATTCAAGTCATTATGCTGCACACCATAAACTTGTACAGTGCTGTATATCAATTTATTTCAATAAAACTGAAAGAAAAGGGTGAGGTACAGAATTTTCATCAGTTTAACTGAGAAAATCTGTGAGGGGTGACTTTGCTAACACAGATAATAACACTGGTCCTACAGTACTGGAGGGGTTGATAAGAACCAGGGAGGAGGAGGAGAGTGCCCGACAGCAGCCACTCACCTCTGGGGGAAAGGATATCTGAAACCACTCAACACTGATGGTCGGGACCAGAATAGATTTACATCAAGACCCAGTCCCAAGAGAGCAAAAAGCCTCCTGGGATTAAATTATCTGGAGAAAACGGGACTCTCTGCTGGTGACCAATGCTCAGTACAAAGCCCTAAATACTGTCCAGGCAACAAAACTTCTTTCTCCACATGTTATCATAGTGGAGTTTGGGAGCCTCTCAGCACATAGCCATCTCGATACGCCATTGTGTTTCGGGGAATATTCTAAGCATAAAGACATTCACAATGACAGCTGTGACCTCAGAGGCTCAGAGTGGGACATCAAGACTGTGCAGCCAGGGGCTCTGAACAGCATGCATTACTGCCACGAGTAAGTAAAAGCCTCACGGCAGGCAAATCAACACTGTCTCTTGTGGCTGTCCATGGGAATAGCAATAAAGGGTGAAATTCAGTTATCAAACTGCCTCCACATTGGAAGGGCATGGACAACACTCCTCAGAAAATGCCCAGGATCTCCAAAATGTAGCAGGAGGAGTAGTGGGTAGCTTCAAGTAGATACCAGACTTCCTACTCAAGGGGATTTGTATCATTAATGATAAAAATAGTAAAGGGATATAACAATTTATACTGATTTTCTTTTTTCTGTAACACTGAAGAGTCAATTTCAAATCAATGACATTAATCAGTTACTCCTAAAAATAGAATGTATCTCAGTATTTAATAACACGCTACATTAGCACTCTTTGGCTAAGGACTATTTACCATAACATTTATTCATTTCTGTATCTACTCACACAATAATTAGTTTTGAGTGCTTTATGTGTGTCTAACACATTAGTGATTAGAATAAACAGTTACCATGAAATAAACTACTTTCAGAGAGATCATGGTCAAAATAGCCCATGAATTATCATTGTTCCCAATTTTGCAGATTAGGCAACTGAGCAAAAAGATAAACTACTAACGGTCATTCAACTAATAGGGACCAGAGTAATGAGAGAGAAAATAGGCACGTTTGCTACCTAAATCCATTTTCCCATCATGTTGTCTAGGGACTGGCCTACATGCTTAGACTTCAAGTGGACAGCTTTGCAGATTCCTGTAGCTTTCATGCTCCAGATTACAGAGGACAAAGCAGTGCACAGCAACCCCATCACACACTGCATTAGTCAGCACAAACACAGTGGGTTACCACACCAAAGATGTCGCTGTAACAGCACAATGAAGTTCCCTACTCAGCCACATCCCACCCCAGGGCAAGGGGGCTTTGCCTCATGTCAACATTTTGGGACCCATGCTCCTTCCATACTGGATCCTCCATGTCCTCAAACCTTAGGGATTCCCACTGGTGCTTCTGAATCTGCCTGCCCTACAAGGAAGGGAGAGAATGTGCAGATCTTGTAGGAGGTCTTCAGGGGCTGACCTGGAAGAGATTTACATCATTTGTCTATAATCCCATTGGCCAGGCTCCTCACATAGATCCAGCTGCCCACAGGAGAGGCTGCATCCCTGAATATTCATTTCTTAAGAGAAATGATACGAGAGACTCGTGCGTGTAAATATACTTAACTGCTTCCAAAGGCAAACACCCAAACTTTCATTCAGTCACTGTATGCAGCATAGGAAATGTAAATTTATCTGTGTGTCTAGGAGGAAAAAGGACCTTGTTTGGTAAGCTTAGCCTTGTCTCTTTTTACACTTGACTATCAGCTGAACTCCAGGTTGGAGTGGGAAGGTCAAGATGTGGCAGGAGGGCGTCTGGAGAGGTGGCTCTCCTGGTCTCTAAGACACTGTCAGCCCCAGAGCCTGGCCCACTGCCTGCTGGCCTCCTCCATGTGCCTTGATGAGTAGGTCTTCAGGTTTTCTTTTAGGCTCAGAAGAGAGTGACCCCTTCCATCTTTCCCAGCCATTCCCACACCCTAAGGGGAGAAGGGAGGAGTGGGACATGGGTGAGCTGCACATCAGGACAGAAGTTCAGTGGATGGACTATAGAGATTTGAATCCCCCAGATCCAGGCCCTAGCCCAGGACTGTCCAAACATATTCCTGAAACCTGCCTTGACATTTGCTATAATGCCACCAGGATCCTAGTATGGGATTCAAACAAGCAATGCATTTTCTGCTCAGCCTTCACATTTATGCAGTTTGTGGTCATCTGGAGATCCTGATCCTGTTGTTAGGACTTAGCTGGGAAGGGGGGCCATGTGAGCTGGTATTCCAGTCAACAAAAACATTGAATTTATTGCCTTTCCTTGGAACTTTATAATAGAATTAAAAATGGTGTCCTGTACTCTTAGCCCATGTCCTTGTCATTGGCACAGCCTCCAGGCCTGGCTCAACTTCCTGCCTTGGCTAGTAAGGTATTTATCCTGCCTTCTAAGTTTTAAACCATGTTCCTCTTTTGGACCCTCCTCAAAGACCTGTTTTTTTTTTTAAGAACAGCCTTAGCACCCTCAATTTGTTCATGTCCTCCTGGTGCACAGACTAGCTCTGTCCCCCGAATGGGCAATTCAGTCTTTTCCAAAGGACCCAAACCAAAGTAAACACTATCGAGCCTTCACAAAGAGAAACAACAGCAAATAATCTAGTAAGAGAATGATAAACATTATGCTTTTAAAGTATAATCCTCTCTGGATCAGGAAGAAATGACTGCCCTTGAGTGCTGTAAAGGGCTGCTCTACCGCTAATCAATCCAATTATTTCCTGAAGGATGAAAACAAGGAATCCTGAAGTCAGACCCTGTCCAGTCCTATAGAGTAGAGGGCTCGGCTTTTCCAGGATGTCCATGGAGTCAGCTAAATAGAGCTTTCCATATAGCTATTCCTTCTAAACTGAAGGAAGACAGGGCTTAGTTCAGTGCCCATCTAGGCTAAATCATGTGCAGCAGTTGAAAACAGAGACTCTGGAGTCAGACTCCCATGTTCACAGTCCTGGCCTCACCGCTTATTGGTGCTCTCACTTTGATCAAACTACTCTGCTCCCCTTTACCTGTACCCCTTCATTATCTGTGAAATCAGTATTACTTTTAAGTGTTTTCAAAACAATGGAATGAGATAATGACTACAAGCTTTCAGTGTGGTGTCATTCAGTTATTTGTCGGTGATGACTGATTATGATGGTAATTTTAAAACCTCACTTGCACAGGGTAAGGGCCCCAATGGAAACCTGGGTATTTCCTACTACTCTGTCCTACATTTTAAAGGACTCTAGATTACCAGTGTGATCAAGACATTTTACATGACATAACCAGGCAACTACTCCACTGCTCCCACCTCTGAATTCCTCCTCTTCTGCTTCCCTAACTACCAGACCTGGAAGCTCGAGCTGTCCCTTCCCCTCAGCCTCCTCTTCCTCCTGGCCATGGGGGCCACCACCACCCTCCTCATCATCATCCGGATGGAGGCCTCTCTGCACCAGCCCATGCACTACCTGCTCAGCCTCCTCTCCATGCTGGACATGGTGCTCTGCCTCACCATCATCCCCAAGGACCTGGCCATCTTCTGGTTTGACCTCAGGTCCATCAGCTTCCCTGCCTGCTTCCTGCAGATGTACATCATGAACAGTTTCTTGACCATGGAGTCCCCACACCTTCATGGTCATGGCCTATAACTGCTATGTGGCCATCTCCGCCCACTACAATACCCATCCCTCATCACTGACCAATTTGTGACCATGGCTGCCATCTTTGTTGTGGCCTGGAATGCCCTTTTTTCTTCCTGTTCCAATTCTTTCTGCCAGACTCAGATGCTGTGCAGAGAACATTACCAAGAACTGCATCTGTATGAACGTGTCTGTGTTCAAACTCTCCTGTGATGACATCACCTCCAACCCCAGCCTTATTGTTCTCTCCTCCTCCTTTATCCTTGAGCTGTACTGAGGATCAAGGCAGAGGGAGCTGCGGCCAAGGCCCTGAGCACCTGTGGCTCCCAGTTCCTCCTCATCCTCTTCTTCAGCACCGTCCTGCTCGTCCTGGTCATCACTACCTGCCAGGAAGAGGATTCCCCTGATGTCCCCATCCTGCTCAACATCCTGCGCCACATCATCCCCCCAGCTCTGAACCCCATTGTTTATGGTGCAATAACCAAGGGGATCAAGCAGGGAACCCAGAAGCTGCTGAGGAGGTTTTAAGAGGTAAAAAGGATCAGATCTACCTTAGAATTGTTAACAAAAGTCAGGAATTACTTCATGTTGGAAACATGAATTACTTCATGTTATATGTTCTGATTCTCCTTTTTCTTAATATCTGAGACTATGGTGAGAATATTCTTCTGTGAATCTTTGCTCTTGTTGCCTCAATTCTGTGGTCCTTTGCGAATTTTCCTGGATTCTGTGGTCCTTTGTGAATTTTCCTTGACTAGCTCCTTAGTCAAGGGTCTTGCCTTTGCCAAATGGAGCTGGTTGGAGTGGGAAGGTTTGACCACTAAAGAAACAAGCTTTGTATGATACCCTGAGGAAGGGTATCTGCCTGTCTCTAATTTGCAAAAGACGCAGATGCTCTCCTGTCTCCTGATTGAGCCTGGCAGAGCCCCACAAGACTTTTGTGTTGTGAGGCATTGATTGGGCAGAAGCACAGATGTTTACCCCAGAACTTTGGGCTCTCATTGAGTGCTTTACCCTGAACATCCCTGACACTGTTCTTCAGATCCTGTGTCATATATACCATCTTTGGGCTCCTCAGACCCTCCCAGATCTTGTGAAAGCTTTCTGGGTGAAGTTTTCCTATTCTTCCTTTCTGCTAAGATTCTTCAATATTTTTTTTGTAAAGGAGATTGGCAACTTTTCAGGGGATTTTTGGGGAGGGGCAGTTGCATTGTTTGAAGTGTTATATGTTTTTTCCTTCATTATCTTCACCTTCATGACTTTATAATCTTAACTGTATCCCATCTTAGCTCCTACAAGGAACTTGGTACTTTCAATCAAATCTCAGGTTCCACCCCTATTCTGCTGTGACCTGCCCATCATGGACAGGACCAGTCTGCTGTCCTGTTCATTCCCTCCACTGCCCTGTTTGCTGCAGCCTCCAGCCTGAGCATGGAAACTAGGATTTGATTTTCACAGATAAGTGTGTTCCACTACTTTAGAATCCCACCTTAATGGTGCCACACATTAGTCTAATGTTTCCAAAGAATGTTTTACAGCAAGAAGGATGATCTATCCTTCTTTCTTTTGTATTGAAGATTGTCTTTGCAGAACCACTTGTATTGAAATATAGTACTTCTACAGCATTTTTCCTTTGTTTTATTTTATTTTTTATTCCTTCCAATTTTATTGAGATACAACTGATGACATAGCATTATATTAGTTGAAGATGGAGGACATGATTTGATGTATGTGTATACTGGAAAATAATTACAATATGTTTAGTTAACACCCATCAACACATGGTTAAAATTTGTTTCTTGCAATAAGAACTTTTTTTAGGGATATCCTTCTTTGCCACTAGACACTTGACCTTTCTCTACATTTTGAGAGGTAAATGTCACTGCTAGCATGAATTTTTGAGGTGTTGAGTTTTGAAAGAACCTTCTTTAGGGTCTAATATATATCCATTGCATAACATTGATCTCATTAAAGTTTTCAAGAGATTGAGTCAGGTGAGCTCTTTGTCTCATCCCCACCAACCTTTTAACAGTTAGTATTAATTGAAGGCCTACCATGTGCCAGACACTTCAACTGCATTCTTATTTTGCCTGTACATTTGCTCTGAGAGATTTTTTTGTTGGACTTAGATGAAGAAACTAAAGCTGAATGAAGTAAATGATACCAAAAGCCACAGCAATTGAGTCAGGAAAAATCTATGTCACTTGGGTTCCTGAAGCCTGCCTGTTTCCACATTGTGAGTCCCAACTTTGCTGCACAATAGCATAAGTTACAAAAAGCCGTTGAGTAATATCCCAAGCTACTCATATCCCTACCCCAAGCTTGGTGTCTGGCACTTAGTAAGCATATTAAATATGCTAATTTAATGCATAGGAGTCAATGGCAGGCAGGAAGCAATCCATAACATTTGAGTCATAGAATGACCACACACTTACAAACAAGTCGCCATATGTTGTTGAGAGGAGATATGTCCCAGCTCCATCTAGTACCAACTCATTTTTTTAAATCACTTTTACTAATTTTACATGTATTTATCTTATTTGAAATTTTTTCCAGTTTTACTGAGATATAATTATAAGTGTACAGCATGATTCAACATACATATGTATACTGTTTAGTAATTACCCTCACCTCATAAAGAATTTTTTCTTGTGATGACAGCTTTGAAGATATATTCTTTTAGCAATGTGCAGACACACAATATAGTACTGCTAACTATAATCACCATGCCCTACATGTTTGTGACCTTCACCTCTTTCTGCCACCCCATCCCGAGTTCTGTCAATGAACGACCTATTTTCTGTTACTATGAGTTCATTTGTTTAAATTCTACAGTATTTGTCTTTCTCTGATATAGACATATACATTGACATAGCCACAGATGAAACTAGAATCCTAGCCAAGAAACTGATTGCAAACTAGGAGTCCCTGAAGCAGAAAAACAAACTAAGCCTTGCCTGGATTTCTTTTGTATGGAGCTAAACTTCCAATTAAAAAAACTAAAAAACAAAATAAACAATAACAAATCAGAAATTAAATCTAAAGAATGTAAAAGACAAGAATACAATACAAGCACAGAATAATAAAACAGAAAGAATAGAAAATAACAAAGCCAAAAGTTATGTTTTGAAAAATAATAAAAGAGATAAACTTTTAGTAAAAATGAAAGAAAACACAAATTGGAATTATCTAGAATCTTAAAAATATTACTGAAGTTAGAAATATTTTTAAATATAATAAAACTACACTATGAACCACTAGGACAACTAATTTGACAATGATATAATATAAAAATTCCTTTACAGGAGGGGTGCAGCCAAGATGGTGGCATGAGTAGAGCAGCGGAAATCTCCTCCCAAAACCACATACATTTTTGAAAATGCAACAAATACAACTCTTCCTAAAAGAGAGACCAGAAGGCACAGGACAACAGCCAGACTACATCCACACCTGCGAGAACCCAGCAGCTCGCGAAGGGGGTAAGATACAAGCTGCAGCCCAGCAAGACCCGAGCGCCCCTCACCCCAGCTCCCGGCAGGATGAGAGGAGTCAGAGTGGGGAGGGAGAGGAAGCCCAGGACTGCTAAATAACCAGCCCTAGCCATCTGCACCAGAGTGCAGACACAGTGCGTGCATGGGGTGCTGGGAACTAGGGAAACAGGACAGTAATACCTGGGAGTGGGTCCCCACAGCTGGTGCGCCCCAGGGACAAAGAAAAGCATGTGCTTTTTGAAAGTCTTAAAGGAACAGGGACCCCACAGCTGGACAGAAGCGTCCTGGGACACGTAGCCTAGCAGCTGGGAATCCCGGGGAACTCCGGGCACTCTAACCCCCTGGGCAGCAGCACACCACAGAGGCCCTTCACGGAGATAAACAGCTTCCCAGCCGTTTCCCCTCCGACGTGGCTCTGCCATAGTGGAGCAGCAGCCTGAGGAAGGCCATGACCACAGCAACCGCAGAGCTAAACTCAACAGTGGCCAGGCAAGAATCAGAAGCCCCATCTGTGCACAGCTGCCCAGCACAAGCTGCTAGAGGTCACTGTTCTCCCAGGAGGGGAAGGCCACAAACCAACAAGAAGGGACGTTCTCCCAGCTGTCACTCGCGCCAGCTCCACAAACTATCTCTATCGCCATGAAAAGGCAGAATTTGAGGCAGACAAAAGTCACAGACTCAACCCCTGAGAAAGAGATAGACCTAACCAGTCTTCCTGAAAAAGAATTCAAAATAAATCTCATAAACATGCTGACGGAGCTGAAGAGAAATATACAAGAGCTAAGGGACGATGTCCAGAGGGAGATTACAGAAATGAAACAATCTCTGGAAGGGTTTATAAGCAGAATGGATAAGACGCAAGAGGCCATTGATGGAATAGAAACCAGAGAACAGGAATGCATAGAAGCTTACTCAGAGAGAGATAAAAGGATCTCCAGAAATGAAACAATATTAAGAGAACTGTGTGACCAATCCAAAAGGAACAATATCTGCATTATAGGGGTGCCAGAAGAAGAAGAGAGAGAAAAAGGGATAGAAAGTGTCTTTGAAGAAATAATTGCTGAAAACTTCCCCAAACTGGGGGAGGAAATAATCGAACAGACCACGGAAATACACAGAACCCCCAACAGAAAGGATCCAAGGAGGACAACACCAAGACACATAATAATTAAAATGGCAAAGATCAAGGACAAGGAAAGAGTTTTAAAGGAAGCTAGAGAGAAAAAGGTGACATATAAAGGAAAACCCATCAAGCTATCATTAGACTTCTCAACAGAAACCTAACAGGCCAGAAGAGAATGGCATGATATATTTAATGCAATGAAACAGAAGGGCCTTGAACCAAGGATACTGTATCCAGCACAATTATCATTTAAACATGAAGGAGGGATTAAACAATTCCCAGACAAGCAAAAGTTGAGGGAATTTGCCTCCCACATACCACCTCTACAGGGTGTTTTAGAGGGACTTTTCTAGATGGGAGCACTCCTAATACTAAACAGATGTCACCAGAGAAATTAAAATCACAGCAAAGAAAGCAGACCAACCAAATACTAACTAAAGGCAAAAAATAAAATCAACTACCCACAAAAGTAGTTAAAGGAAACAAAAAAGAGCACAGAATAAAACAACCAACATAGAAAGAATGGAGGAGGAGGAATAAGAAGGGAGAGAAGTAAAGAATCACCAGACAGTGTTTATGACAGCTCAATAAGTGAGTTAAGTTAGGCAGTAAGATACTAAAAAAGCTAACCTTGACCCTTTGGTAACCATGAATCTAAAGCCTACAATGGCAATAAGTACATATCTTTCAATAGTCATCCTAAATGTAAATGGCCTGAATGCACCAATCAAAAGACACAGAGTAGTAGAATGGATAAAAAAGCAAGACCCATCTATATGATGCTTACAAGAAACTCACCTCAAACCCAAAGACATGCACAGACTAAAATTCAAGGGATGGAGAAAGATATTTCATGCAAACAACAGGGAGAAGAAAGTAGGAGCTGCAGTACTAGTATCAGACAAAACAGACTTCAAAACAAAGAAAGTAACAAGAGATAAAGAAGGACATTACATAATGATAAAGGGCTCAATCCAACAAGAGGATATAACCATTATAAATATATATGCACCCAACACAGGAGCACCAGCATATGTGAAACAAATACTAACAGAATTAAACAAGAAAATAGAATGCAATTCACTCACTTTAGGAGACTTCAACATGCCACTCACCCCAAAGGATAGATCCACTGGACAGAAAATAAGTAAGGACACAGAGGCACTGAACAACACAATAGAACAAATGAACTTAATAGACATCTATAGAACTCTATATCCAAAAGCAACAGGATACACATTCTTCTCAAGTGCACATGGAACATTCTCCAGAATAGACCACATACTAGGCCACAAAAAGAGCCTCAGTAAATTCAAAAAGATTGAAATTCTACCAACCAACTTTTCAGACCACAAAGGTATAAAACTAGAAATAAACTCTACCAAGAAAGCAAAAAGGCTCACAAACCCATGGAGGCTTAACAACACGCTTCTAAATAGTCAATGGATCAATGACCAAATTAAAATGGAGATCCAGCAATATATGGAAATAAATGACAACAACACCACAAAGCCCCAACTTCTGTGGGACACAGCAAAAGCAGTCTTAAGAGGAAAGTATATAGCAATCCAGGCATATTTAAAGAAGGAATAACAATCCCAAATGAATAGTCTAACATCACAATTATCGAACTGGAAAAAAAAGAACAACTGAGGCCTAAAGTCAGCAGAAGGAGGGACATAGTTAAGATCAGAGAAGAAATAAAATTGAGAAGTATAAAACAATAGAAAAAATCAATGAAACCAAGAGCTGGTTCTTTGAAAAAATAAACAAAATAGTAAGTCTCTAGCCAAACTTATTAAGACAAAAAGAAAATCAACACACATCAACAGAATCAGAAATGAGAATGGAAAAATCACGACAGACCCCACAGAAATACAAAGAGTTATTAGAGACTACTATGAAAACCTATATGCTAACAAGCTGGAAGACCTAGAAGAAATGGACAACTTCCTGGAAAAATACAACCTTCCAAGACTGACCAAGGAAGAAACACGAAAGTTAAACAATTTTTGAGAAAAGAAATTGAAGCGGTAATCAAAAAACTACCCAAGAACAAAATCCCCATGGCCAGACGAATTTACCTTGGAATTTTATCATACATACAGAGAAGACATAATACCCATTCTCCTTAAAGTTTTCCAAAAAATAGAAGACGAGGGAATACTCCCAAACTCATTCTATGAAGCCAACATCACCCTAATACCAAAACCAGGTAAAGACCCCACCAAAAAAGAAAATGACAGACCAATATTCCTGATGAACGTAGATGCAAAAATACTCAATAAAATATTAGGAAACCGAATTCAAAAATATATCAAAAGGATCATACACCATGACCAAGTGGGATTCATCCCAGGGATGCAAGGATGGTACAACATTCGAAAATCCATCAACATCATCCACCACATAAACAAAAAGAAGGACAAAAACCACACAATCATCTCCATAGATGCTGAAAAAGCATTTGACAAAATTCAACATCCATTCACGATAAAAACTCTCAGCAAAATGGGTGCAGAGGGCAAGTACCTCAACATAATAAAGGCCATATATGATAAACCCACAGCTTACATCATACTGAACAGCAAGAAGCTGAAAGCTTTTCCTCTGAGATCGGGAACAAGAAGCGATGCCCACTCCCCCCACTGTTATTCAACATAGTACTGGAGGTCCTAGCCACAGCAATCAGACAAAACAAAGAAATACAAGGAATCCAGATTGGTAAAGAAGAAGTTAAACTGTTATTATTTGCAGATGACATGATATTGTACATAAAAAACCCTAAAGACTCTACTCCAAAACTACTAGAACTGATATCAGAATACAGCAAAGTTGCAGGATACAAAATTAACACACAGAAATCTGTGGCTTTCCTATACACTAACAATGAATCAATAGAAAGAGAAATCAGGAAAAAATTCCATTCACACTTGCATCAAAAAGAATAAAATACTTAGAAATAAACCTTACCAAGGAAATGAAAGACCTATACCTTGAAAACTATAAGACACTCTTCAGAGAAATTAAAGAGGACACTTACAAATGGAAACTCATCCCATGCTCTTGGCTAGGAAGAATTAATACGGTCAAAATGGCCATCCTGCCCATAGCTATATACGGATTTGATGCAATCCCTATCAAATTATCAACAACATTCTTCAAAGAACTGGAACAAATAGTTCAAAAATTCATATGGAAACACCAAAGAGCCCAAATAGCTAAAGTAATCCTGAGAAAGAAGAATAAAGTGGGGGGATCTCACTCCCCAACTTCAAGCTCTACTACAAAGCCATAGTAATCAAGACAATTTGGTACTGACACAAGAACAGAGCCACAGACCAGTGGAACAGATTGGAGACTCCAGACATTAACCCAAACATATATTGTCAATTAATATTCGATAAAGCAGCCATGGACATACAATGGGGAAATGACAGTCTCTTCAACAGATGGTGCTGGCAAAACTGGACAGCTACATGTAAGAGAATGAAACTGGACTATTGTCTAACCCCATACACAAAAGTAAATTCAAAATGGATCAAAGACCTGAATGTAAGTCATGAAGCCATAAAACTCTTAGAAAAAAACATAGGCAAAAATCTCTTGGACATAAATATTAGCGACTTCTTCATGAGCATATCTCCCCAGGCAAGGGAAACCAAAGCAAAAATGAACAAGTGGGACTATATCAAGCTGAAAAGCTTCTGTACAGCAAAGGATACCATCAATAGAACAAAAGGGTACCCTACAGTATGGGAGAATATATTCGTAAATGACAGATCCGATAAAGGGTTGACATCCAAAATATATAAAGAGCTCACACACCTCAACAAACAAAAAGCAAATAATCCAATTAAAAAATGGGCAGAGGAACTGAACAGACAGTTCTCCAAAGAAGAAATTCATATGGAAAACAGACACATGAAAAGATGCTCCACATCGCTAGTCATTAGAGAAATGCAAACTAAAACCACAATGAGATATCACCTAACACCAGTAAGGATGGCTATCATCCAAAAGACAAACAATAACAAATGTTGGCGAGGCTGTGGAGAAAGGGGAACCCTCCTACACTGCTGGTGGGAATGTAAATTAGTTCAACCATTGTGGAAAGCAGTATGGAGGTTCCTCAAAATGCTCAAAAGAGACTTACCATTTGACCCAGGAATTCCACTTCTAGGAATTTACTCCAAGAATGCAGCACTCCAGTTTGAAAAAGACAGCTGTACCCCTATGTTTATCGCAGCACTACTTACAGTAGCCAAGAAATGGAAGCAACCTAAGTGTCCATCAGTAGATGAATGTATAAAGAAGATGTGGTACATATACACAATTTACTGTTATTCAGCCATAAGAAGAAAACAAATCCTAGAATTTGCAACAACATGGATGGAGCTAGAGGGTATTATGCTCAGTGAAATAAGCCAAGTGGAGAAGGACAAGTACCAAATGATTTCACTCATATGTGGAATATAAGAACAAAGGAAAACTGAAGGAACAAAAGAGCAGCAGAATCACAGAACCCAAGAATGGACTAACAGTTACCAAAGGAAAGGGCGTGGGGAGGATGAGTGGGAAGGGAGGGACAATGGTGGGGAAAAAGAAAGGGGGCATTATGATTAGCATGTATAGTGTGGGGGGGTATGGGGTGGGCTGTGCGACACAGAGAAGACAAATAGTGATTTTACAGCATCTTACTACGCTGATGGACAGTGACTGTGAAGGGGTATGTGGGGGGGACTTGGTGAAGGGGGGAGCCTAGTAAACATAATGTTCTTCATGTAATTGTAGATTAATGATATCAAAATAGTAAATAATAAATACGTTCATACATACATACATAAATAAATGGATAAAAAGTAGGATGGAGCATCCCTGATTTTTAGGGTATGTGCATCTGTGATTCTGTTATACCTCATATGTTATATCCCAATGACCAGTGATAGTATAATTCTTATTTTCTCCATTCTCAATCTCTCCGTCTCTCCCTTCTTCTCCCCTCCCCATGCCCCACACACCAAAGTTGAATTGCCAACAATATTCCTATGTGTTTTTAATTATCATATAGTGAATCACAAAATATTTTTCCATCACTGCCAGAACAATTAGAATACTTACTGCTAATTGTCATTTTTATAGTTTTTCCTTTTCATTCATGTGTCTATGTACACAGTGTAGATGGCACATATCAAACAAATCATATACTGATGACTCCCAAATATATGTAATCAACCATGCCCTTGTCCTGAGGTTCAGGCGTATATATCTAATTATCTACCTGACATATCCACTGGATATTAATTTCCTTTGGTATATATCTAGGAGTGCAGTTGCTGAACAATAGTGAAGATGTATTGTTTAAGTTCATAAGAAATATGCCAAACAGTTTCCAAAGTAGTTGTACATTTCACATACCTATTATCAATGAATGAGAATTTTGATTCTTCCACATCCTCTTCAAAATACAATAATGTGAATCGTTTTCACTTTAGCCATTCCAGCAGTGCAAAATGGAATCACTTTGGGTATTAATTTTTATTTCTCTGGTGATTAATAATGTCAAATATTTTTTCATTTGCTATTGAAAATTTGTTTAGCTTCTATTAGAAGAGTCTGTTCCATCTCTTTCCATTTTTTAATTGTTTCTTTCTATTCTTAGTGTTGACTTTTAATTCTATTTAATTATATTTCCATTACATTTGTTATTATATGGAGTAATTTAATTATTTTTGCATGCTTATTGTTTTTCTTACTAATTTAGAATTAAGCATTATGAAAACAGACTGTTTCTTTATCACCACCATATACCTCAACCATTCCCTAAGAACACCAGCTACAAAGTAAATAACAAATACTGAATAAATACTTGAAATAATAATGTTTCAGAAGAATTTAGAAGACCCAAGACATCTAGTCTTTCCATTAGAATAACACTGTATTCTGCTAAGAATTAAATTTAGCCATTTAAATTTCTTTTCATTATAACTTAATGACATACTGCAAACTCACTTTAGTGATTTTAATATTTAATTCTGGTTTAATTTCTTAATTGATATTTGAATTATAAAAGTATTATGTTCTAATTGTCTCTTAAAGCCTGGATAATATATTTATACATTTAAAGGATATAACAGACTGACAGAAACAAAAAATCTTTTCAGTTTTGTTCACTCTACTCTTTCCAAATATGTTTAACCTCAGAACACTCAATTTTGGTATCATCCATTAACAATTTCTACTGTTTGGAAGCTTTCTTGTTGCACTATAGTTTTCATTTCTGAAGCTTTCCTAAATGTCACTTAGTCTGTAAAGTCGGTAATCCAAATAGAAATGAGCAGCAGAGTGATGTCAGTAAGACTGTAATTTCTAAGTAGCATAGAAGAAAATACATGCAAAAACCCCATTCATCACCAAGTGCATGTTTTAAAGGCTGTAACACGGGAGGCATGCTTGGAAACAGCGGGGTATGCTGACAGATTTCCCAAGAAGGCAAAATTGCTTAAGGATGTCATGAAACTCTACAGTGTTTTACAAAATGGATTTGCACAAAACCATCAACACTGCAAGGCTCAGACAGAGCAGCTGCACCTCCCTGTGCCAAAGGCTGCATTGATCATCTTAGCTGAGGTCCCTGTCCGTGAAGCATTAGCATGCTCCAAACCAATTTAAAAGGGCTTGTTTGGCTATCCCTACAAACTTCTGGGGCTACAGAGAGCTGGGTCTTTGTGCATAGTCACCATTATTGCTAGCTGAATATTTCCATCAGGGGCAACTCTGATGTCCACTAAGCATTTGTATGGGATTAATATTCTCAACAATTTCATCTCAGAACACAGCTAAACCAGAAGAATCCACATCAGCACACCTGCATTAAATGGAATGCTTCCACAACACAAAACTGAAAGTATACTCTCAATATCCAGGTAGGGGCTAATGTACCTTCTGTCGCTCTTTCCTGTGTATATGTTATTTCACAACCTTTCCCTAACTGTGTCACTTCCTTCTGTTATTTTTGTAGCTGCCTGAAATTAAATAGCACTGAAGTCCTGCTCCCCTGACTGTTCTTATACCCATTCAGGTGTCCTTGGGTATCTCTGTCCTAACCATAGCATTCATTGGGTTATTTAACTCTCAGGTGGCAACATTATTTCCCCTCTTCAAGTCTGTGCTTTGGATAAAGGTAGCACATGTAAAAAAAGATTATACTTAAGGCTAATTTTGGATTCCTTTCATACCAAAAGTGAGAAAAAGTCATTATTTATAGATAGCACATAAACTCTGAAAAAAATCATTTGGAAATAAGATGAACAAATTTTCCCCTTGAACAATCATTCACAATTGCCTAAATGTTTTAAATTTCCATGTGATCAGATTTTGCTTTAATATACAAAGCAAAGCATTTAAACCCATAAGAATTAGATCACACTTGAAATAAATTGATTTTAGGGGTATGTATGTCAGTGAGAAATAAACTCCTGCTTCTGACGTAGAAACCTTGGGAGAGATGAACTACATGAGAAGCCAATTCCTGTCTCTGGGGGCAGGAGAGGAGGAAAAACACTGTAAGAAGTTTGACACTATTGTTTTCTTTTGTCCTGCTTATGTACATGACACTTTGGGACTGAGTTTGACTTCCTGCTTATGTAGAAGACAGTTGGGGACTGAGTTTGACTTCCTGCTACATGGGACTGAGTACAGAAGACACTTTGGGACTGAGTTTGACTTCCTGCTTCTGCAGAAGACACTTTGGGACTGTGTTTGACTTCCTGTTTCTGTAGATGACACTTTGGGACTGAGTTTGACTTCCTGCTTCTGCAGATGGCACTTTGGGACTGAGTTTGACTTCCTGCTTATTTAGAAGACACATTGGGACTGAGTTTGAGTTCTTGCTTATGTAGAAGACACTTTGGGCCTGAGTTTGATTTCCTGCATATGTAGATGAAACTTTGGGACTGAGTTTGACTTACTGCTTCTGTAGAAGACACTTTGGGACTGAGTTGGACTTCCTGCTTATGTAGATGACACTTTGGGACTGAGATTGACTTCCTGCTTATGTAGATGACACTTTGGGACTGAGATTGACTTCCTACTTATGTAGATGACACTTTGGGACTGAGTTGGACTTCTCAGATTTTCCATTAAACAGACAACTAAACTTCTGGGGATAATGAGTATCCCCAACCAAGGCAAGATCTGAGAGGAAACATGACCATCATTTCCATGTAATGGCATCCATCCGTAAGGGATACATCCAGACAGTGAGATCAAGGGTAAGAATTAGAGGATATGAGTGATATGGTAGTTGGCATCACTACACGCTTCTTTGTACTGTGCAGACCCAATGAAATCTGGCTCTTTTAAAATCCCAATGTTCAGTGTGTATTTAGGGCTCAGCTTATAATGGTAGCTTAGAAAGGAAAGGAATATAACAGGTGTGCTAGACAGAATAATGCCCATCCTAAAATATGTCCATGCTTAATTATTTTGTTTGAACTACTCAATATTTTACAATAAGTCATAATACAGTCAGATACGCAGGAGCATAAACAGAGAGGGAATTCATGAATCGCTGTATAACACACTTAGGAGATTTTTTCCCCTAAAGACATTGACTTCTCATCTCTGGGCTAGGTTCTTTCTCTACCTCTTCATTCTGTAGTTATCTGAGGAGTGTTTGAGGACACAGGGATTCATTCACTGTTGTGATATTCATCCCAGTATAGCCCTCCAGAGATTATAAATATTTTGAACATGAAAAAGAACAAAATACAATACTGTTTTAATCACAGCGGGGATCCTGTGGTTCCTAGAGTCATGAGCATGGGATTTTTGGTGCTTTATAAATTCACTGATGTCCAAAACTGGGTGGGTTTCAACAACAATGGAAGTTGAACTAATAGTCTGCCTGCTGAGAATCTCTCCTTGGTTCAATATAACTTCCTATCTAGATATTTCAGAACAGATGTCAACACCTACGCTCATCAGCTACAATAAATAAAGCTCACCTCTATTATATCTGAAATCTCATTGAATGTCACTAGTATTCACCTCTTTGCCCAAGACAGAATCCTAGAAGTTCAGCATGGCTTATTACTCCCTTTCATCACCCAAGTCACATCAAACACTGTGCTCTGCCAATTCATTCTTTATGCCATTACCTCTTCATCTCTATTACTATTTATTTAGATCAGGCTAACATCCTCTGTCACTCATCTTACTTCAACTCACCTGCCTCTCCAATCCATTCTCCATTGTGACATTACAGAAGTCCCTCTAAAATATAAGTACATTTTACATCACTCCTAGGACTCTAGCAGAACCTCAAGTTTGGGATGTATCTTGGACATAAGAACAAGATGTCCAGACTTTGGTGAGTTCTGTATTGGGAGCATTTTTAATTTTTTATCACTTTCCACTCTAGGGTCTTCTGCTAAGTATTAAGGCAGAGAATTAATTCCATGTCTCTCTGTGACCTGAAAGAACAACATGAATCAGATTGGAGTCTTAATACAATGTGGAAAAGCTGGCCAGCACCCATAAAGATGGCCTATCACAATACCACCCAGTTTTACCCATCCTCCTACATCCTTTTAGGGATTCCAGGCCTGGAAATTTTTCATATCTGGATTGCTTTCCCCTTTTGCGCTATATGTATCTGATTGCCCTCCTGGGGAACATGATTCTGTTTATAATTCAGACTGAGCATAGTCTCCGTCAGCCCACGTTTTACTTCTTGACCATGTTGGCCTTCACTGACCTAAGCCTGTCTACTGCCACCATCTGCAAGATGCTGGGCATTTTCTGGTTCAATTTCAGGGAAATACTTTTTAGTGCCTGCCTTGCACAGATGTTTATGATTTATCTTTACACTGGCCTGGAGTCTGGGGTACTGATAGTCATGGCCATAGACTGCTATGTTGCCATCCACATTCCTCTGAGATTGACCATGATCCTAACAAACAAGGTGGTGGCCATTCTGGTGTAGTCATGACAGTGATATTTTTAACCTCTTGTTATCCCTTTTTTGTTTCTCATCTTGCCATTGTCATTCTGTGGTGCCCGTATGGTCCCACATACCTACTGTGAGCACATGGGTGTCACCCGCCTTTCCTGTACCAGCACCAGAGCCAATAACTTGTTTAGCATGGTTGCCCTTTCCATGGGATTCACTGACCTTATTGTAATTGGTTTCTCCTGTGTGAGGATACTCTGCAGTGTTCCGTTTGCCATCACGGAATGCCCGGGTCAAGGATCTCAGCACCCGTGGCTCCCATGTCTGTGACGTGCTCAGCATCTATGTCCCTGCACTTTCCCCTTTTCTGACCCACCACTTTGGTCATGGCATCCCTGGCTGTACTCATATATTTCTGGCCAATCTTTATATGGTTGTTCCCCCTGCACTCAACGCTGTCATCTATGAGTTCAGAACAAAGCAAATATATACACACACACAGATATGTATAAAGGTACATAAGTAGATATATATACTTATATTTTCAGCTAGAAGGATAAATCAAGGCCCAGTGCAGAGTTTACATCTAAACACTCTTAGGTACCATTGAATTATACCTGTTCTTTAGTCCCACTGACTTTCTGAACCAACTTCAAAGCAGCTTTACCAGAGACACCACTCATTATCTTCCTGCCTTCGCCACATGGCCACACTCACTGCTGCACTACATGGCTGTGTTGTGTGAGTGTAATTCAACCTTGAGTGGTAAAGAGTTATATATTTTAGAAAGAGTACTTTGCAGATATGCATATTATGAATATTTTCTCAGAACATACAGCTTGCCTTTTCATTTTCCTAATTGTTTTTTGAAAAGCAGTTATTTTCTATTTTGATGAAATACAATTTATCATTAAAACATTTTTGATAAATGCTTTTGTCCCATTTAAGAAATATTGGCCTATCTTAAATTTATCCAGTTTTCTCCTACAATGTCTATAAGATTTTTTTGGTTTTAGCTTTTAGGTATAAATCTGTAGCTTAATGTTTGTATATGGTATAAGATCATGGCTGAGGTTCATTTTTTTTGGTTTCCCAAATGGAAATGCAGCTGTTCCAGCACATTTGTTGAAAAGACTATCATTCTCCCATTGAATTACTCCGGCACTCTGTCAAAACTCAATATTCTGTAAATGTATGGGTCTATTTCTGGAACCTCCATTCTCTTCCATTACAACAATCTACCTATCCTTATACTAGCAACACACTGACCTCATGACTTTTCACTATGTTATGTAATGAAATCAGGTAACGTTAAGTCCCCCAGCACTGTTGCTTTTTAAAATTGACTTTACTCTTCTAGGTCCTTTGCATTTCTATTTAAATTTTAGAATCATCTTGGCAATTTCCACTAGATGGCTGCCAAGATTTTAATTAAGATTACACTGAATCTATAGGTTAATTTGAGGGTAATCTCTAAGAGATAGGTAGTAATCCACAAGAGGTGAACCTGAGTTACATTAGAGATGCATGTGACTGCCAGTGTGTGATGCAACCAAATTTATCAAGCTGCTATGAGCAAAGAAAATTATAAAAAGTAAGAATGAAACCAACAATTGTAAGTGAAGATGCTCTAAGTAGTAGGCACTAATTTGAGATCAAACTGCTTCTGACATGGGCAGTTCTGTGTAAAAGTCTCCAAGGTGAGTAGTAGCAGGTATTTGTTTATTACTGACTAGCGATTTTCAAAAAAACCTGGGAAGCCAAATTTTCTAGTAACAGTAACAATAATAACATTGTAACAAGGGCTTTCCTAACATAATCACATTTATTCCTCACAACAAATATACAAATAGGGATATGAGATATATAATTCAAATGACTTGACAAGTGGCAGATCTGGGAGCTCAGACCTTTGGCACCAGGGATGGAAAATATTTACCTGCTCTTTACCATATCTTAGACCTGCTAGGCACTAATGGACTATATTGTAAAGTAAGCAGTTAGATATAAAGAATCATCTTGAATTTTTGTATTAAGTGTTACAGGAATAGGGCTTCTTGAAAAAATTTCCCTCAAGTAGAACCCTTAGTCATAGATACTAAAAAATTAGGGAGCTGGTCTGAGTGCTTTATAGCTACCACAAACTATCAGCATAGAAGATACACATGGCTGGTTTTTTGTACACTATGTATATTTATTTAAGAAAATATTTCTGGAAAATCACACCTTGGTACCAATGGCATTTTGCCTTGAGCCTTCTTGCCCTAAGATGTTGCTTTTGTATAATTAAGCATACTTTTGTTTCCTAAGTATCACATCCTACCCAGTCAACTCCTGCAGGGAGATTAACTCTGAGACTCTTTTTATGCCTTCAGAGGCAGTATTGACTCTGCACAGAGATCACAGAATGTGAAGAGCTGAGAGGAAAGCTCTCTCCCTGAGGGATAAGAAAATGTGGGGCTCTTGACTCCCTGGCCCCTACCTAGCCAGCAAGGAAGTCTTTCCTGCGGGAAGCAGAGGAAGTTGCAGCTCAAGGATAAGCTCTCCTTTTTGAAAGCCAGAATATAGAAGATTCAGACAGACAAAGCCAGAAATCTCCCTCCCTGGCAGAGAGCACTGTCTCCATCCAGTAAGTCTGGCTCCTCCAGAAACTGAAGGCACCAAGCCACCACCATGATATTGACACAGCCAGAACAGGGACTGTGGTGGGCTTCAAGCTAGGCTTGCAACTGGAAAATCTGCAGGGGTGAAGTGTGAGGATAAAGGTTGAAGGGAAGCGGGGGAGAGAAATGGCACAGGGCCAAATGGAGGTGACTGCCAAAGTGGAGCCCACACTTCTGTGTGCTCTGGGAAGAGGTTTGGTCCAGGTGGGAGTTCAAGGATTTGCGGCTGAGTATCGTGAGGGAGATATCCTGAACAGCTTTCTCTGAACATTCATGGGTGCATGAGGGGGAATGCAGATTTGGAAGGGAAAGAAGGTTCCCAGTCACACTCCCTTGATCATCAATACTCAGAAATCATCATCCATCTGCCTTTCCCTGCCTTTCTCATTCCTAAAAGTACCTGCTCCTCTTGTTTCTCCTTCCTTTTACTTCTTTTGTTTCCTTTGTCCCCTCAATTTCAAATCCAATCTCTTCTGTTTTAATTTCACTTTTCTCTTTTCCTGTCTTCTCTGTATCATCTATGTTCTGCACATGCATTCTTCTGTCCTCCCCACTCTTTCCACTCTTTCCCAGTCTAGCTTCCCCCTAGTAGGCCTAGATTCATTCTTTGTGCACACTTCCTCCAGATGGACAGAGATGCCCAGCAGAAGCAAGCCGAGAGCACCGTGGTCCACGCAAAGACATTCTCTCTTCCCCTTACTCCTCTCTCTTGCCTCCAGACCCTATTGACGGGTTTGATAACAGACTTAATAATTTTTTTCAAGATTAATACAAATTCTCATTCACTTTCTATATATGCTAATTTAATACTGAAAAAGATTACTGAGAAAAACCTCTGCACAGATCTGGCTCCTCCAGACACCAAGAACAGCAATCTTCCATGCTGGGTTGCTGAGGAGGGTCCCTTGTACAATAGTCCCTTAGAGATCATTGCTGCCCCAAGAAGGCTGTCTGTAGGCTACTTGGAACAACAAAATGGGTATGGAGATCTTATTAGCCTGGGCAAAGAAATCTTACAATCAGGAAAAAGAGGGCAGAATGATATAAATACAGGGGGTTAGGAGGAAAATGAGGAGGTGCAGTGAGAGTAAAATTACTCTTCGAAAAAGAGGCCAAGAATATCTTGGTTAATGCAACCTGCCTCACACGAGTTCTGATTTTAACAGTCATTTTTCAGATCTCCCTTGTCTTTTGGTATCTGAAGTTAGACCATGAAATCCAGGTATATACATTTAGATATATCTCAATATACCTAGGTGCACATTTATTTTTATTTACCCCACTTGAGGTTGGTTGCAATTCTTGAATCTGCTTATTGGTGTATTTTCTATCTTCTAAAAATTGAAAAGCCTCCACTTCATTCTCCTCTTCAATCTGGAGCTCTGATTACATGTGTTAGACATTTGTACTCTATCCTATAATTTCTCTTATGCTTTATTCTGTGTGTTGTCCATCTGTGTTTATTTTCTCTCCATCTTTATTCTTGGTAGATTTTTCCAACCTCTCTTCTAACAGTTAACTTTCTCTCTAGCTAGCTCCAGTCTACTGTTGAATTCATGAGTTGAGTTTTTTTGTTTGATATTGTATTTTTCAAAATTTCTGGCTCATTTTCAAATCTGCTTTGTTACTTTTTATAGTTTCCAGTACCCTGAGAAAAATATTAATTCTAGACTTTTTCTTAATCCCAGTAAGGTAAAAAAGACAGAGTGACGATGTCCATCAGATTCCCTTGTCCTTGCTCTTAACTACACGTTTGCATTTTCTATATGTCTACTGAGCTTCAGTCTAAAAACTCCCTCAAGTTCTATCTTCAGTTCACTAATTATCTTTTCAACTGTGGCCAATCTACTCTTAAAGCTAGGTTTTAAAATACTTGTTTTATTTATTATATATTTGCATTACTAGGAGCTATGATTTATTCTTTTAAGTGTGCTTTTTTATTATAGTTTTAAACTTATATTTCATTACTTAAAACCCAGTAAGGAAATTTTTCAACATTCTTACCAAACCGATCCAATATCTTAAGGTTTTATTCATGATTTTTTTAAATGAATCTCATCTTTTATTATATACAACTCCATCTCTTCAGAATTTTTTGTGTTGAAGTTCTTAGAGGACTGAGATTAAAAAATTTAAGAATTTGGGCTTGTTTCTGTTATTTTATGGAGCCACTACCAATCCAGGATAACTTTTTTGAGCCAAACAGTTGGCTTGAACTCAGGCAACAAAGTCACATGAGGACTAACCTGTGTTTCAGAATCTACAGGGACGATTTCTCCCATATAACAAGCTTTGAGGTAGGTAGTTTCATTTGCAATTCCAGGTGGGAGTGAGAGATAGAGATGAAGGATTGTTTCTAATGCACACCTTTGTTCAGTATGTAGTGCTATAAAGCCCTATCTTAATGGGATATCACCTATTAGATTCCCCAGCTGCTTGAGCCTGAATTTTATCTTCTGTCACTGGATTTTAGGTACTGAAAAATGGTGCGTAAGTTCATGTAATGCTGCAAATGCCCTCAGATTGAAAGCCAATATTAGTATTCAATTTTATGACTAGATTTTACTCAATCCCTACTCTGATAGTTCTTTCTTTCTTACCTACTCATGGATGTATTCAAGGTATTCAAATTTAGATCTAGTCATTGATATAGCTATAAATATAGGAATGGGGATGGGTATTTATGCAGACAGATTAGATATGGACACAACATAGATTATTTTTATTCATTTTTATCAGGTTTGCTCTGTGTACCTTGTCTATCCTCCCTCCAGAAAGTCTCACCTTTTACTGCCTTAAAAACTTGAGAGTGGCTGCCCTCTAGCCTTTAGAACCCATTTCTATGTATTTTAATATTTGCACTGAAATGTTTTCTCAGCCTTTGATTTTAAATAACACTTGATACCTAAGTAACTTGATTCACTGAATATTAGCCAAGAAAATAAATTGAAAAGATACATTCACACAAGAGAAAATGTAAGATGAAACACAGCTGAAAAAACAAAGATGGGGAAACATTATTTTATCTATTCAACAAATGTCTAGTAGCCACCTGTGTGTCCAAAAGATGGACCAGGCACAAGGGATGTGGAGTGGATGAGGTGGACTGTGTCCTTACCTTCAAGGATTGCACAAGCTAAGTGCATAGTCATCAGAGCCTAGGGAAGAATTAACTCTTTCTCTCTTCTTCAGCTACTCAAGGATACCTACCTTGCTAAAGTCACGGCCAATGCTGCCCTATAGTAACGGTTCCCTCGCAATTGAAGTCTCTGAGTTCCTCCTAAATTGTTTTGTCAGGTCCCCCAGCTGGCAGCTCTGGCTGTCCCTGCCCCTCAGCCTCCTCTTTCTCCTGGCCATGGGGGCCAACGCCATCCTCCTCATCACCATTTGGCTGGAGGCTTCTCTGCACCAGCCCATGTACTATCTGCTCAGCCTCCTCTCCCTGCTGGACATGGTGCTCTGCCTCACTGTCATCCCCAAGGTTCTGGCCATCTTCTGGTTTGACCTCAGGTCCATCAGCTTCTTTGCCTGCTTCCTGCAGATGTTCATTATGAATAACTTCCTGCCCATGGAGTCCTGTACCTTCATGGTCATGGCCTATGACCGCTATGTGGCCATCTGCAAGCCTCTGCACTACCCATCCATCATCACTGACCAATTTGTAGCAAAGGCTGTTATCTTCATCTTGGTCCGGAATACATTTTTTACTGCACCTATTCCCATCCTCTCTGCCCAGCTCCTTTATTGTGGAGAAAATATCATTGAAAACTGTATCTGTGCCAACCTTTCTGTGTCCAAGCTCTCCTGTGATAATGTTGCCCTTAACAAAATCTACCAGTTAATTGTGGCCTGGACTCTTCTGGGATCTGATCTCATCCTTATTTTCCTCTCCTACACCTTCATCCTCCAAGCTGTTCTTCGACTCAAGGCCAAAGGGGCAGCTGCCAAAGCCCTGAGCACATGTGGCTCTCACTTCATTCTCATCCTCTTCTTCAGCACCATCCTGCTGGTTTTTGTTTTTACCCATATGGCCAAGAAAAAGGTTTCCCCTGATATCCCTGTCTTACTTAATGTCCTGCACCATGTAATTCCTGCCGCTCTCAACCCTATTGTCTATGGGGTACGAACCCAGGAAATTAAACAGGGAATTTGGAAATTTTTGAGGCGGGGTGGATGACAGCAGAAAGTAATCGTGTTCTTGCTTTGCTTTTCTCAATCAAGAATATTCAAATCACAATCGGAAGGTAGGGATTGAGAGAGAAAAATACAGTCCTAATCTTCTCCCTGGATATGCCTGATAATATGAACTCTATGGTTACCCACAGTCACATCCGGTTTCTTACCACTGCATGGTTTCCTGGCATAGACTAAGGATATAGATATAACCTTCCACTATGCTACCTAGACCAGGTGCTAAGAATTTTTATGAGTCAAGCATCAAACCTAATTGTCTACCCTGATTCAATTCCAAGTAGAGCTAATGGAGATGGAAAATCAATACTCGCTTAAAGGTATGTGGCCATTGGGAAATATTAGTACTCAGAAACAGTACGTTGACTTTGGAAGAGCAAATATAAATTTAAAAGCCAACTGTTAATCTTAATGCCCCCTTTCTTTTTCCCCGCCCTTGTCCCTCCCTTCCCACCCATCCTCCCCAGTCTCTTTCCCTTTGGTAACTATTAATCCATTCTTGGGTTCTGTGATTCTGCTGCTGTTTTGTTCCTTCAGTTTCCTTTGTTCTTATACTCCACATATGAGTGAAATCATTTGGTACTTGTCTTTCTCCACCTGGCTGTGTGGGGGGCACGAGGAGGGCTGTACAATCCAGAGAAGACAAGTAGTGATTTTACAGCATCTTACTATGCTGATGAACAATGATGGTGAAGGGGTATGTGGGGGGGACTTGGTGAAGGGGGGAGCCTAGTAAACATAATGTTCTTCATGTAATTGTAGATTAATGATACCAAAAAAAAAAGCCAACTGTTAAAAAATGTTTAAAATAACCATCATGCTTTAATATTTTCTTTCAGGCATCTAAAAATATTTATTGAAAGTTATTTTATGTCCACCATAGTACAGAAAATGGAACTCTAACATAAATAAACCTTGATCCCATTACTCAAAAAGTACATGCCCTAGGAGAAAAGGCAAAACATGTAAAATCAATGACACTGCAATGGAATAAGAGTAAGATTAAAACACATAAATAAAGCACTTTTGGAAGCCCACAAGAGATAGGGATTTATTTCTCTGGGTGAAACTCATTTACCTATCTTCTCTCCTCCTTTGGTCTATTCAGTCTAAACTGCCTCTCTAGCAGTTTCTCAAAAACATGAACCATATTCCTGCTTTCTGGGTCTTTTTATTTGTTTCTCTGTTCACATAATTCTCTCCCTCAGGTCCACTGGATCTCCCTGACCACTGTATTTACAATAGTACCAAACGATATTCCCCCAAAACACAAATGATATCCTAATGCCTTCTCTGTTTTACTGTTCTGCATAGCATTTATCACTATCTAATGACGATAAATTTTACTCATTTATTTGTTTAGTAAGTCTACAGTCACTAAAATTTAAGCAGCACAAGGGCAAGAATTTTTTCTGTGTGTTCACTGTATATCCAGGGCCTGAACAGTGGTTGATACATGATACAGACCCATAAATATTTGTTAAATAAATGACTGAAAAATGTCAAATAAATGATTGAATGTATGCTAGATACTAGGAATATAATTCATACAAGGTCCTTGTCCTTTGGATTTTTAACTTTAAATACCAAGCCTTGTCCTTTGGATTTTTAACTTTAAATACCAAGAAGGAGGAAGAAAGCATATTTCATTAAAGATTCCATGATCCAAGCAACTGTGTGGACCATTGCCATAGGACAGGTAGGGCCTTCAGATAGGATCAAAAGTATATTTTTAGATACTTTGAGTTTGAAAACATATGAAACATACAAGTGGAAGAGTATGGTAAGACTTACAGGGGTTGGCACTCAAGTAAAATACAAACTTGTGAATTGACTACAGACTGTAACTGAAGCAATAGAAGTAGATGGGATCGCTTAAGGAAAGAATATAGAAGAAAAGAAGAAAATCTATCAAGAACTCCTCGGGAGCCCCCTTACCACCCTGACCTTCTGGTTTGATGAGATTAGCACTGTGGAAACAGAAAGTAGAGGTCAGGGGAGGAGAAGAAAAAATTAAAAAGTAACAGAAGAAAGCACCTCAGAAGGGACTGTGATCAGTTCAGGAGGTATGGTGACTTTATTCAAGGCCCCTGTAGAATGTGCAAAGGCCCTGTCTATATAAATTTAATGTTTAAAGTGCATTACAAAATTTGTGGGCCCATTATAAAATGTATGAGTTTACCAATGAAAATTTAGAATAATGGGTTGAGAAGAAATTCTTACACATGTATTAATTGTCCAATCAGTTGCAAATAAAGACTCTTTGTAGTGTCAAGTCACCAACTCTTGACAGAAGAGAGGACATAAATATATTTGAAAAAAATAATGACTGATATTTTCCAAGTCTGATAAAAATTATAAATCCACAGTTCAAGGAGGTCAGTGAAACCCAAGAACAAGAAACACAAAGAAAACTACACTAAGGCACATCATAATCAAATTGCTCAGAAGTAATGATAAAGAAAAAATCTTAAAAGCCAGAAAAAAGACCCATTAAAAAGGAACAAAATTAAGGATGACAGCAGATTTCTTATCAGAAACAATGCAAGAAAAAGACAGTAGAGCAAATATTTAAATTACTGAAAGAACAAAAATTGTTAAACTAGAATTCTATGCCCCATAAAATATGCTTCAAAAACAGACAAAATGCCTTTTTAAACATACAGAAACTGAAAGAATTCATTAGCAGCAGGCTAACATGACACAAATGTTTAAAAATTTCCCAGACAGAAGGATAATGATAACAGACATAAATATGAATCACACAAAGGAATGAAGAACATCAGAATTTGTTACTACATGGGTAAATTAAGAAGAGTCTTCTACTATTTAAATGCATTTTTAAAGTAATTGTTTAAATAAAAATACTAAAATGCAGTATGTGGCTTACAAGATAAGAAAATTTAGTAAAACATATGATAATAATAGTATAAGCCAGGAAGGAAAAAATAGAACTATGTTATTTTAGTTCTTACATTTAATATGATATATTATTACTTGAAGGTAGACAATGATTAGAGATTTGTACTATAATCTGTAAAGTGATCCCCAAAATAAAATAGTTAAAATTCATAAGAAGTAAGACTAAATGGAATTTTTAAAAAAATACTCAATCCAAAAGAAACATAGAACAAATGCCAAAATGATAGGTTTAAACCCAACCATATCTATAACTCACATTAAGTATAAATGGACTAATCACACAATTAAAAGTTTATCAGATTGCATAAAAAATAATCAAATAAATGCTGCCTACATAAAATGCACTTCAAATATAACGCAATTAGGTTACAAGTAAAGGGATGAAAAAATAGATCATATCAACACTAATCAAAAGAAAAATGGAATAGCTCTGTTAATACCAGAAAAAATTTCAAACACAAGATGAACAACAGGATACATGTTATCAAATGTACACTGAATATTTACCAAAATGGACCATATTCTGGGCCATAAAATGAATCCCAATACACTTAAAAAGATTCATTCAGGCCATGGAAGGTATATTTTCTGACCACAGTGGAATTAAATTAGGAATCAATAATGAAGTGATCTCTGGAAAATATCCCAAACATTTGAAAACTAAACAATACACTTCTAAACAATTTATGAGATAAAGAAGGAGCCAAAATGGAAAACAGGAAGTATTCTTAACTGAGAAAAAATTAAAATGCAACATATCATAGTGAGTCTATAGCATCTTACTACACTGATGGACAGTGACTGTAATGGGGTTTGTACGGGGGGACCTGGTGAAGGGGGGAGTCTAGTAACCATAATGTTCTTCATGTAATTGTAGATTAATAATAATAAAATGAATTTTTAAAAAATGCAACATATCAACATTTTTGAGACAATGCTAAAGCAATATGTACACGGAGACATATGGCATTAAATGCTTATGTTAGAGTTACAAGATCTCAGATCAATGACCAACCTCTATCATTATAAAGAAAAAAATGGAAAAAGAAGAATAAATTAAACCCAAACTAAGGATAAGAATAAATATTAGAACAGAAACCAGAGAAATAGAAAAAAGAATACAATAGAGAAAATCATTAAAACCGAAATATTTTACATTGAGAAAACTGATAAAATGTATAAGACTCTAGCCAGACAGATCAGGGAAGGAGAGAGAGAGACAGGGTTAGAAAGAATGAGAGAGATGGAGAGAGACTGAGAGAGAGAGAGGATGGGAGAGAAGAAACAAATTCTCAAAATCAGGAATGAGATATGTGACAGGACTAGAGGCCCTGTATGTATTAAAAAGACAATGATATACAATGAATCATAAGAAATATATATTTGGTCATTTATATGATGAAATATGTATTTCCCAGGTATATTTGGTCTTCATTCACAGTTCCTGAAAACACTGAAGAGTCTTAAAGATGAAATGGGTGTTTTTTCATGTTAGTGAGAGACTTTGGACCCGCACTCAAAGGTGGCGGGGCTGGAGGTTGGATCAGCCAATGGCCAATAATTTAGTCAATTATGACTATGCAATGAAGCCCTCACAAAACCCCAGAGAAGAGCTTATCACTCTCTGCTGCTGTTGGATCCTGCTTCTCAGTCAGGGAGAGCTTCTATGCTCAGGGAACCAGAACACCTCCACGTGCCACCGAGCAGGCCCCAAGCTCCAGGAGCACAGGAGCTCATTTATTTGGGACGCTGCCCTGTGTATCTCTTCCTCTGACTGTTAATTTGTATCTTTTATGGTATCCTTTATTAAACTAGTAAAGGTAAGTGCTTTCCTGAGTTCTGTGAGCTGCTCTAGCAAATGAATTGAACCTAAGCGGGAGTCATGGGAACCTCCGATCTAGTCAGACTGTCAGAAGCACAGGGAACTGCCTGGAACTTGCAACTGGTGTCTGGAGTCAGGGGGTGGAGGGCAATCTTTTAGGATGGAGCCCTTAACCTGGGAATCTGGTGCTGTCTCTGGGCAGATAGCAACAGAATTGAGCTGAGTTCTCCAACACCCTGCTGGTGTTCGAGAATTGCTTGGTATTATGTGCAGGAAGACCCCCTTCCACATATTTATACACATTGGAATAGTATCTGGGAACCTGAATGGAGTTATACTACTATTACTGCTGTGTGTACCATTGTTACATATGTGTATATATGTATATATCTATGAAACATACCCAAGCAGACAGTAATGGAATATTATGAACAATTTTATGCCAATAAAATTTTTCAACTTAGGTGTAATAAACACATTCCTTAATGCACAAAAATTACCAATGCTTACTTGAGAAGAAATAGATTACCTGAATAGAATGAATTCAACTTGTAGTTAAAAACCTTGCACAAGGGAAACAAACACCAGGCCTAGATGACTTCACTGGGAACTCTAGTAAATATTCTATTAAATATTTAAGAAAGAAAAAATACCAATTCTACAGACTTCCAGAAAAGTAAAGGGAAGGAAATGTTTCCCTGGTCATACTATGAGAACACCATTATACTTATACCAAAACCAGACAAACACATTATATGAACAGATGATGAATAGATATCCTTCATAGACATAGATCCAAAAAACTAAACAAAATTTTAGCAATTAAACTGAAAAAATATACAAAAAGTTTGTATATCAAACTGGATAAGATCCAGTTTGGTTTATCCCAGGAATATAAGGTTGGATGAACATTCAAATATTAGTTACTGAAATTCACTATACTAACAAACAAACAAAAGCCCATGAGAGCACCTCAATATACACAGAAAAACATCTGACAAAATGAAGCCTGCCCCTTGCCCCAAACCCTGAGCATGCTAACAATGTCAGAGAAGTTTTGGGATCCCAGAATATAACACAAAATCTCTATGAACCATTGGAAGTCAGAATTGGTTTGGTCTCTACCAACCTAGGCCAGGAGAGGATTGGCAATACAGGAAACTAAATGAAGAGGACAGATTTAGTTGGGCCTTCATTTCTCCCATGCTTTTCCTGGAGAACACCATTATCATATCTGAAGCTACCAAGTGGGAAGGAATAAAGCCGCCGAGCACTTGCCAAGGCTGAGTGATTTGTAAAAGCTAAGTAGGCCTTCTGTAGTCCCAACCGGGGTCTATGTGATTTGATTTAATAGCAGTTCCTGGAAAATAGCAATGCTGACACAGTGCTAGTGGAAGGCTACTTGAAGGGCTGTTTCACCCAGATTGTAGGAAACAAGAAATATGAAAGTCCAGACAGCTATTAAGCTTCTTCTCTGAAGTGTGACAATCACAAAACTTACCTGGAGGATTCACAGCCTAGACTTGCTCTTCCTCTCTTCCCCTACCCCTTGGCATTTGTTACTCTCCAAGGTACTTTTGCCCTAGGGAAATATGAGGATAGGACAAAAATTAAGAAAATAATAAACACTGTGAAATAACAAAAATGAACTGAGCAACCTATATCCTAAGAATCAGAATTAATGGGCTAGAGAGATTAACAATGATAAACTAACAATGCTTGACATGTAAGTACAAAATAGATTTTATCAGATAAATGCAAGGCTTACTGTCCTCAGAGACTTAAGGATGATACTGGAAATATGAAGTTGGACCATTCAGTTCTAATAAAGTACTAGTTCTTTTAAAAAGTAAAATAGTTGATATAAAGCATCAGTGTATGAGTTGAATAGCTAATAAATGCAACTGAATATCATATTAATGAGCTGGATCAGGCCCAGGAAAATTCTAGTCATGTTAGATAATTGTCAGAAGATATGGAGAGGAGGAGGAAGAAATGGCTAAAAGATAACATGCAAAATGTCAAAATGTAAACTTGGTCTAATCAGAGTTGCTTAGGAAATAAGTAAATGGAAAGGGAATGTACTTGAGGAAATAGAAATGAAGAGCTACTCATTAAATTTTAAAATGTAAGACTGCAGATTGAAAGATATTAAAGCAAGACAAATTAGATGTTAAAAAATAAAAGCATTTAGATACATTTTAGTGATATCAGAGGAAAAGAGTCAATACTAAAGGCTGCATGCACATCATGTACTGATGTGGATTCCTGAACAGACTCTGAGATTCTGACATATGCTGGTGTTACTTTGGGGACTTAAAGTTGAAAATAAAAGGATGGAAATATAAACAAAAGTCAGTCAGAGTACCAATTTTAGTAATGAACAAAAAATTCATGAAAGAGAAAAACTAACATTACATACAGAAGTATTAAAGATGGTCACAAATTCTTTTACATTCCGCCTAGAAAGAAGTCAGGTTCAGTTTCCCTCTTTGTATAATGTGGCAGAAGTGATGCTAATTATAATATGTGTAAAAAACTAAAATCTACAAAAAGAAACTAAAAATATTTGACAGAATTGAAATGGGGAGTCATCCTGCCATGTAATAGTATATACTATAATGCAATAGTAATAAAAATAATGCAGCATTGCTGTAAATAAAGTCAAATACACTAGTGATAGAATAGGAACAGAGCTATGGCTGTAGGACAGCTGGTATGTAATAAAGCTGACATCCCAGGTCAGTGGAAGAAAGAAAGGTTAATGATCTCTGTAAGGAGAAAAATTAAGTTAGATCCATCTTTAACACTATAAATGGGAATGGTGTTTGAAAATACTTAGTAACTGGTACAGCTCTTCATCAACAAACCAGGAGTGTTCAGACCATGCACTGTACCTGGGCACCAGTGGGCCCTACACTGCAGAATTACCCCACTTCTTAGTGGATAATGGAGAGGCCTAGGAGACACCATGAGAACAGCCAGGGAAGTGTTGAGCACATGTGGCAAGTCTAACTAGGGAATATTTTTTTAAATAGCCTGACAGTATTTCCTATGCTCACAATTATCGCAATAGCAGTACAAACTACTTTAACATCACTTCTTACTTTTGAAAAATAAAAACAGGTTTAAACACATCACATGACACATAAGAAACTAAGTTAAAAAAAAATTAAAGCAAACAGAAACAAAACGCCTTTGTGATCTTGTAGAATGGTCCCTAAATAAGATCCCCAGAGATAATCCATTAATAGAACAATCATTTGACTTGATCAAATTGAAAGATTTCCATTTGATAATGGACAGCACACAGTAAATTTGGCAAACACATGTCAGACTACAGGAGACTTTATCAAAATCAAGCCAACAAGGGACTCTAGTGTTTAAACTTTGCAAGGAGATTTTGTAAATATGCAAGAAAAAATAAAAATGAATAGGAAAAGAAAGCAAAGGATGTGAACATGTAATTCATAGCATGGAAACCATAAATGGTTAAACAGTATATGAAGAGTTCTCACTGGTCAGAAGAAATTCAAATTAAAATAATGAGATACTATTTTACACCCATCAAGTTTTCAAAAAAAAGCATCAAATGGTGTAAAGAATGTAAAAAATAAAGAAACTTTAGAAATTTCCAGTGGGGTTTTATAAATCTTTGGGTGAAAATTTCCAAGTAAAATTAAATATTTTTATATACCACAACTAAAAAAACTATATATCTTCTTTAGGCCCATAAGTAGAGGTGGACCAGGATATTGACAGTAACATTATTTCTGGTAACAAGTCATCTTAGATCAAATGCTATTGGCTAATTACATAGAAAGGGAAAATGCACATTATGGAAACTGCACAGCAGTCAATAATAAAGATGACTTACACAAAGCAACATGTACAGACTTTTAAGATTTAGTCTTGACTGAAAATATAGAACAGTATCACATACAGAACCCAAAGACAGTTCTATAAATTAATACCAAAACCATTCTTCCATAAGTGAACATAGAGCTGAATAGGCACAGTTTTCACTTAGCTGAAGGGAAGAGAAATAGGAGCAATGTTGGGATATGCAGAAGAAAAAGATATAAAAAAAAAAGCAAAAGATTGGAGGGCCTTAAAGAAACAGATGGTGTTCATTCCCATAACTGGAGGAGCATGAATAATTCACATGAGGCACAAGGTGAAAATAAAAAAAGGGAATAAATCATGTTTCCTAATATCTACTTGTACATAAATATTTAAAAATCTTTCACTGTAGCAGAAATTACTACAGGATTTTCTCAGTAATTTACACTGAATTTTCTCAGTGATATTCTCTTGCTTATTTATCATTGTAACTCCATAACAGAAGTCAGTGTAAATTAACATCTCTCCATCTAATAGCATGATTTGGGATGTTATCTAACAAGCACATACAGGAAACCCACACATGGAAGATTCTGAGTGTGGGTGTGCAAATGAGCATGAACATGTGTAAACGGATATAGACCCCAAACCTAGGAGACTGACACCCTACAGGACACATAGCCAACAAAGGGCTGGATTACCAGGGCTCCTTTCTTTTAGAAACAAGGGAAATCACTTTCTTTTCCCATCTGCCTGACTGTCTGTCCCAGGAGGGTCTTTTGAGTTCAAGGAAGGAAGGATGGAGAAGTTCCTAGAGGGCGAAGTCCCTTAGGCTCCAGAGTAATAAATACCCCAGGTACGTTAGGACCTAACCAAAACTCCAGCATCAGTGAAGCCAGACCCCTCTGCTTCACACCCTCCGAAAGTGAGCCTGGGTAGAGGGTGCCTGAGACGCAGCTATACCAACATTAGCCAGAAGACGGGAGAGAGCTTGCTCTTCAGTCAGGAGCTGCGTTCCTGTCCATTCCGGAGTTGGCACCACGAAAGCAGGCTGAAAACAGAGCCGTGCAGCCTGCAGCCTCCGTCAGGTCAGGAGGCAGCATGAGAACCTCTGCCATCCTCTTGCCTTCTCTGATCTTTGCTTGGCACTGCCAGAGATGCAGAGAAGTGGGACTTTGTCCTTAGGAAAGGAGAATAACGCGGGCGGGGAGAGCCCTGGAAAGTGTGTCATCTGGACCCCAGGGAGAACATCGGGGTTTTCAACTCTGAGTGTAGGAATTTAGGAGACTTCAGGCAAAGACTCTGCCTACAAATGTTTCACTCCTGGGGTTGGAATTAAATTTACTCTAGTTCTCTTCAGAGGTTGAGGGTAGAGGCTGCAGGTGGGGATCAGTGGGGCTCAGAAAGTAGTTCCTCAGCTTGCAGCTCAATCTAAGGAATTTCTAAACACCGCTGCTGCCAAAAGCAGAAAATTATGTCCATAGGATCCACGAGGTTTCAGTCACTGGGGGCACGCAGTGATGTCCAACACAACACTGGGAGACAGGTCTGCAGGTCGCTCTTCTGGAACTCTGTAGAGCTGGAGGGGACCCGGACACAGGAATACCACAGTGCTGTGCTGTGGACCTTCCCTGCAACCCGGGGAAAAGCCTGGGAGGCTTTAGGGTCTCTGCTTTATTCTTGACCTTCAGCATCTCTGGCTTCTTCATGGTGTCCCTGTCTGCAACCAGCCAGTCATTAGCTCTAGGTCCTCAGCCCATACGGTGCCGTGGCAAGCTCTGATTGCAGACTGACACTGGAAAAGGACAAAGGAAGAAAGACATATGTGTTCTCACATGCTCTGCTGCTAGGGCTCAGTGGGTAGCTCAGTGTTTGTTGAGTGAAATGTGGATTGAAGAACATGGAGGGGCATTCCAGAGAACAGAGAAGGAAGTTAGAGTTGGTAGGGGAAACATACAAAATAATCCTGTTATGTTGTCCTCAGAAATTTCATCCTAGTGCTAGAAGTAATTACCACAAAGCTCTTTAGCTGACATCCCCCATCCACCCGAGAAAAAGCAGGCATCTTCCTCTCAGCTAGAGGTGGCGATGGAGGAGCTGTACTCATATAATCACTAGCTTTAGAGCTGACTTTCATTTTTTCTATGTTCAAATCCTACTAGTTAAACTGTGGAAAAGACCTGTAATACCACTGCATCTCAATTTGCCTGTCTGAAAAAGGTACATTGTTAAAACAGTCAACATATCATACCTACTTCAGACTATTATGAGTCACAAATGAAGTATTTTTAAAATTCTTCCCCAAATTGCCGAAGTCTCTATCAGTGCATTCTATCATTAGCAAGAGAAACAGAATTGTAAGATAGTCTAAATATCTTCCACACACCAGGTGGGAAAGCCTTGCCTAGCAGACACCAGCTGTACAGAACTGCTGTCTGGAGAGGCAGAGGGTGAACAGGAGGGAAGAGAGGAGCCCCAGTTACTGAGGGGGTCTCTCTGAGGAGGAAGATCTCAGAGGAGTTGGCAGAAGAGCACTGGAATTGTATTTGGGAAATGAAAAAATTTCACTGGAAACAAAAATACTATTTCAAATGATACCAAAAATAGTATGTTTCTAATGGTACCAAAATAATGGTCTGCTCTTCAAACACCATTTTATTCAAACTTCCTTCCTTACCACACAAACCCCACTCAAAATCTATTTCTCCACTATCAGATTCCATATCAAGACTCTTAATTGTATCCAAGGAGAAGTTTGCTTCCTTTTTTATAGAATTGATGGGACAAGTAAATTTTCACAGAATTATTTATCAAGTCCAAAGAAATCCTAGAAATTACTCCAATCCATCCCACAGTATTAGGCAAGATTAGCATCAGTGTAAAATAGTTTGTGCGGTAAAGATATTGAGATATAATTTCCGTTGTTTGTAATGTGGCAATAATATAACATATCTCATAGGATGTTGAATGATCAAATGGGATAAAGCCCTAGAGTATTTGGGGATAGTTCCCAGCAAGTAGTAAGACTTCCAAACCTAACATAATTTTATGTTACATTAGTGAGCCTAATGAGTAATAAGCAGCGTAGTTCTAATACTCCTGATGAAAAATAATTTCTGAACCACAAAATAACTCTTTAACAGAGACTCTGTCCATATGCACAGATTTAGGTACAATGGACTCCATGACTTGAAGGATCCCAGAAAGACCTGACCTATATACTAGTTGCCAAGCTACAACCTTCCTTGGACAATTTCACAATCAGGGGAAGAACCTTAGGATCCTTCACCTTTAATGTAAATGAGGGTACCACATCACTCTATGTACAATCTTTCTTGTCCAACCTACGCCCATGTCAAAGTTAGTCAGTCCTCCCCATCATGTCCTAATGGTTTGCGCAAGACCCTGTCATTTGTTCTTATGATTCCCCATTGTTCCCAAGAAGGTTTTTGCTTTACCTCCTCGAGAGTAAGAACAGCTCCCTGTTCAGTTCTGTGGCTCTGCTACCTCCCACAGTGCCAGGTTAAAAGGCTGAGTGATAGAAAGCAATGCCAACATTAAAGCAGTGCCTGGAAGCAGGGGACTGCCCACCTGGTCCATTACATCGATGCTTGAAAAGGGAAACAGAAGAGGGCAGGAGTATAAAGATAAACGTCGCCAGCCTCCCACAGCTGCCAGCAGAATGACTGCCTTCCCGTCTGGTTTAACGGCAGGTATGGCCCTTCCAAAACACGGCAAAATTGGCCATCATCCTTTTAAAGGTACTTCCAGAAATTAGGAATCCTACAAATGTGAAGAGCTGATAAACAGAGGGGAAAACAAGTATTATGGGGTTTCCGTACCTATCCACTTGAAATACTTTTCAGACGAAACGTCAAATAACTAATTTCAGTTCCATAATTATCTTAAATCTCTAATTAAAGCAAAGTAAATACAGCTGAAAAGTCAGAATGAAGGTGACAAAACGACTGGGGATAATCTTCTGAGCGCCACTTCGTGCTGACTCTGATACTTATTGGTATATACTGTTAGAGTTAAGTTGCAGGGGTGGTAGCCTATGTGTGCATTAAAAAACAAAAAGAAAGAAACTCACAAGTACAAATTTAGACTCACCTATCACAAAAAGTAGTTTCTACATTTTTATGCAAGAATATAATTACATTGACACTGAGCCTTGAACAGATCAGACATGTATAAACAAATGCTATTACCTCACGCCTCTATGCTGCTTAGAATAAGAGAAATACCCCAGTAGCATAGCACAACAAATAAACAGATGCATTTGCTTACTTTGGATAAACTGCTAGGACCCACACAGTTTACATAGGAAAGGCATATTGTTGGAAATTGATGTTTGTGTAGTCATTAGCCAATTATTATCCTAATTACAGATTCCTAGAAGAAGGATGTAGGAATACATGACAAAATATGACCACACAACACAATGTCACGACCTCCACTGAGATTTCACACTTCCTCCTGAATTGTTTTGTCAGGTCCCCCACCTGGCAGCTCTGGCTGTCCCTGCCCCTCAGCCTCCTCTTCCTCCTGGCCATGGGGGCCAATGCTACCCTCCTCGTCACCATCCGGATGGAGGCCTCTCTGCACCAGCCCATGTACTACCTGCTCAGCCTCCTCTCCGTGCTGGACATGGTGCTCTGCCTCACCGTCAGCCCCAAGGTCCTGGCCATCTTCTGGTTTGACCTCAGGTCCATTAGCTTCTCTGCCTGCTTCCTGCAGATGTACATCATGAACAGTTTCCTCGCCATGGAGTCCTGCACCTTCATGGTCATGGCCTATGACCGCTATGTGGCCATCTGCCACCCACTGAGGTACCTGTCCATCATCAATGAGCAATTTGTGGCCAAGGCTGTCATTTTTGTTTTGGCCAGGAATGTCCTTCTCACAATGCCTATTCCCATTCTCTCAGCACGGCTCCATTATTGCAGGAGAAACGTCATTGAGAACTGCATCTGCGCCAATATGTCTGTGTCCAGGCTCTCCTGTGATGATGTCACCATCAATCGCATCTACCAGTTTGCTACAGGCTGGGCTATGCTAGGATTTGACCTCATCCTCATCTTCCTCTCCTACACCCTCATCCTGAGAGCTGTGCTGAGACTCAAGGCAGAGGGAGCTGTGGCCAAGGCCCTGAGCACGTGTGGCTCCCACTTCATCCTCATCCTCTTCTTCAGCACAATCCTGCTGGTCTTCGTCCTCACGCATGTGGCCAAGAAGAAGGTCTGCGCTGAGGTGCCAGTCCTGCTCAATGTCCTCCACCACGTCATCCCTGCAGCCCTCAACCCCATTGTTTATGGAGTACGCACCCAGGAGATCAAGCAAGGAATCCAGAGGTTACTGAGGAAAGGTTGGTAGGGACACTGGATCTCTGCATTCCTAATGGAAGGTGACTCTGAAGCAATAAAAGGTGAATAATGAAATTTACATTGATGAGTTATTTTCTAAACTCAGAAAATTAAGTATCACATTTTCTTTAATAAAACTTCAGTTTCGTTTTAAGTTTCTCTTTCTCTCACCTCTCCATTGGGAATCTCCTTGTCCCTTTCACCTGTCTTTCCATACACATTGTCTTATTTTGTCCAAAGCATAGACATTCCTGGGGGTAGGTTCTAAAGTGAGAAATTTATTTTCCTATAAGTACAGCTGTTATTGTATCATGACTTTGTATTCTTGAATATACATCTGTGGATATTTGGTGGGTTGTGTTGTGTAATGTGTTCTTATTCCATTTCCACAGAAGGGAGTATATCGGAGACAAGGACATAGGAGTGAATTTCTTTCGTGAATGAAGGGAAGATGCTTCTAGTCATTAATTGGCTCTTTCCCTGTGAGCCTTTGACCACATCAGTGTCTTTTTTTGTCTCTCCATCTCTGCCTCTCTCTCTCTCCTTCTCTAGGAGACGAGGTGACCTTTTGTATTGTGTCCTGTGTACATTGCAAAAGGACAAGATTTCTACCTGGGTTGCTCATGTGTGTAACAATTAGCCATGAGCTTTATTAGATTCTCCTTCCAATGGCTGTGTGCTGTGGACATGCATCTTTTGGATCCAAGGTGTTGTAGTTCATGGTGTGCACACACAGCTGTGCTAATGTGGTAAAGGTTTCTAAAGACTGTAACATATGATCCAGTAATCATATTGAAATATAAATCATGCTGTTCAAACGTTGCTTGCTTATTAATTGGACAGGTAGGAAGCACAATATGTCCTAGGATTTCTGTGTACTATTAAGACACAAAAACACATAGAACATTTTTGTTGCTTTCAGGAGCTTAAAGGTTGGTTAGGCACAACACAATAAGAGTTCTTGGAATACAGTCCTCTCAACAGGTGAGAATGAGGAATGGAATAAGGTATGATGGGCAGTAAGGTACCAGGCAACATAAGAAATCACTGGATAGAGAGTCAAAGGTTCTAATTGTAAGTCTTACACAACTAAAACAATCAGTACTTAGGCCCAAAAGAACTGGTCTCATAGTATTTCACATTACTCCTCTATGAACAATTTGTTTTAGCAGATCCTTCCTAAACGTAAGCTTTTGTGACTCAGTAATAACTTAGAAGGGTATTACCCTGTTTTGACCATGGAAGCAAAATCTCTCCATAGTCTACTACCAATACTGTACCCAAAGTCTGGGTCTTTTGGTCTTAACATAAAGCACCTCACATACATCCTCAACCAACTTAAGCTTTCATTCCACAAAGCTCTGCCCATTTCTTTCCTCCTCCCTCTCACAGCGAAGAAAAATAAATTGGTATTTCATTTCTCTGCTCTTGGATACCACTATGAGCTACTCTTTGAAAAATAAACATATACTCACATAATAAAAAGCAATACCTGAAAAGCATATATTCTAGATTAACATTGAATTACATTTCTGAAAATAAAAAGCAGTCTATCAAGATCCAACTTGGTTAACACCTAGATAAACTTTTACTTTCTCATTTGAAAAAGAACTCCTCAAAATTTCATTCTCTCAAATATTTCAAAATAATTTAAATGGCTTGGTTTCAAGTGTGCATGACTGAACACCAAGAGGAACATCTTACGTGTATAAAGGTACTAAGGTACTAAGTAGCTTCTAAGGTAAATTTGGACTACTACCTCTTAGGAAATACTAAATATCAACCACTTTTAACAATATTACATATGAACATCCAATCATCAAGCGCATACAGAGAATGATAATGGCCCTTGAGGCCAACATCTAACATATTGTCTAACAAGTGTGCATTTACAGCAAATATAGACAAAGTTTTGTTATGGTTCTGGGGTTGCAGCAATGAGGAACATACTCAAGGTCCATGCTTACAACTGCAAAGGCTCTAAACCTCTAAGAAAGAGGAGTCCAAGAAGCAGTGGAAAGTGTCAATAGATTTCATAACAGTTCTCCCAACACAGCAGCAGAATATGCCAACAGGAAGGACATAGCCAAGGAGCACCTAAGGCAGAGGTCCAATACTATGGCCATTAGGCAGAAGGCTGGGGTGCAAATCTACAAGAGAATTTGAAGGACTAAGCAGAATATGATAACAGGAACTTGAGTTTGAACCAAAGCAGGAACACGATCCTGTGAACTGAAGACATACGGAAGAAAATGGGATTGAAGAAGGGAGGCACTTCATCAGACCAGCACAACCCACAGAAAACGTGTCTGCTTTCTAAAATATTAATCAAAAATAAGTACATAATTACGCCAGAATTTCTAGATGAAATACCAAGCTGTTATTTCTTATCTTGTTGATACTAGCCATTCTGGCTAATGTGAGGTGATATCTCATTGTGTTTTAATTTGCATTTCCCTGATGATTGATGATGTTGAGCATCTTCCCATGTGTCTGTTGGCCACCTGCATGTCTTCTTTGAAAAAAATGTCTGTTCAGGTCCTTGGACCATTTTTAAATAAGGTTATTTCAGGTTTGCTGTTGAGCTTATGAGTTCTTTATACATTTTAGATACTAGCCCCTTATCAGATATATCACTTGTAAATATATCCTCCCATACAATAAATTATCTTTTCATTTTGCTGATGGTTTCCACTGCTGTGCAGAAACATTTTGGCTTGATATAGACCCATTTGTTCATATCGCTTTCATTTCCCATGCCTCAGATAAATATCCAGAAAATGTGAGTCTAGGAATCACAGGAAAAACCACAAAGCTAGTTCAGCCTCAACACCGGCTCAGGTTGGAGAAATGTCTGTAAGGCTGTTGCAAGGAGTATGGGCCCAGGTGAGTGACACTAGGCGTTTCTATTAACAGCATCAGTATCCAAGACAGGCTGAAACCCACACAAAACACAGATGCAAAGAATTTTCTTAGGTGTAATTTATAATTTTTCTTTCTTTTCTTTATTGTCTTTCCCCTTTCCCCACGTCACCCCATTCTACCTCACTAGGTTGTTATGAGGACTAAAGGAAATATCAGGTAACAATCAGAATAATATGACACGGTAAGAAGATGTATGATGATTGCTTCTAGTGTGGTCCTTGATGTAGCTGTAAGTGTGGTCGCCTTCTCCTAAGGAGGCAGAAAATATTCTTTGATGTGCTGTATTTCTAACACATAGTATAATGCTTTCTACACAGTACGATCAAAATATTCATTCAGTAAAAAAGTAAAAGTAATTTTACCCTTGCAATAATCCTGTGTCAGAAAATTTATTATTAAAATATTATCAAACAAACATTAACAAAACAGAAACACCTTGGTGATCTTGTGGAATCCCGAAATAAGATCTCCAGGGATAATCCATTAATAGAACAATAATTTGACTTGATCAAATTGAAAGATTTCCATTGAATAATGGACAGCACACAGTAAATTTGGCAAATACATGTCAGACTACAGGAGACCTTAGCAAAATCAAGCCAACAGGGGACTCTAGTGTTTAAACTTTGAAAGGAGATTTTGTAAATATGCAAGAAAAAACAAAAATAAATAGGAAAAGATGGAAAGGGATGTGAACATGTATGTGAACACTCATGGTTTCACAGCTTCAAAACCAAAAGTGGCTAAACAGAATATGAAGGATGCTCCCTGGTCAGAAGAAATTAAAATTAAAATAATGAGATGCTACTTTACATCCATCAGTTTTCAAAAGACAAGCATCAAATGGTATAAAGAATGTAAAAAATAAAGAAACTTCAGAAATTTCCAGTGGAGTTATATATATTTGGGAAAGAAATTAAAAGTGAAGTTAAATTTTTTTATATGCCACAACTAAAAAAAGTTCCTGCACATGTACCTTCTTGAGGTCCATAAGTAAAGGTGGACCAGAGTATTGACAGTAACATTATTTCTGGTAACAATTCATCTTAGGTCACATGCTGTTAGCTACTTACACAGAAAGGGAAAATGCACAGAATGGAAACTGCACAGCAGTCAATAATGAAGATGACTTACACACTGCAACATGGCAGACTTTCCGATTTAGTCTTAACTGAAAATATAGAACAGTATCAGATACAGAACCTGATGACAGTTCTATAAATTTAATACCAAAACCACAAATAAGTGAACATATACCTAAACAGGCACATTGCAGATTAATTAGAAAGAAATATGGAAGGGATCCTACAGTTTCCATTTAGCTCAAGGGACGATAAATAGCAGCAATGTTGGAATATGCAGAAGAAAAAGATATAAACAATAGAGCAAAATATGGGAGGACCTTAAAGAAACAGATGGTGCTTATTTGATAACTTGAGGAGCACGAATGATTCACATGAGGCTCAAGGTGAAAATAAAAAATAAGGAACAAATCATGTTTCCTAATTTCCACATGTATATAAATATGATTTTAACATCTTTCACTGTAGCAGAAATTACTACAGGATTTTCTCTCTGAAAATTACAGTGCATTTTCTCAGTAATTCTCTCTTGCTTATTTATCATTGCAATGCCATAACAGAAGTCATGATAAGTTAACATCGCTCCATCCAATAGGATGATTTGGGAGGCTATCTAACAAGCACATAGAGGAAGCCCACACATGGAAGATTCTGAGTGTGGGTGTGCAAATGAGTATGAACATGTGTGAATGGATATAAGACCCCAAACCTAGGAGAGTCACTAACTCCCTACAGGACACATAGCCAACAAAGGGCTAAATTAAAAGGGCTTTTTTCTTTTAGAGAAAAAGGAAATCGTTTTCTTTTCCAATGTGCCTGACTGTCTGTCCCAGGAGGATCCTTTGAGTTCAAGGAAGGAAGGATGGAGAAGTTCCTAGAGGGCGACATCCCTTAGGCTCCAGAGTAATAAATACCCCAGGTACGTTGGGACCTAACCAAAACTCCAGGATCAGTGGAGCCAGAGCCTGTGCTTCACACCCTCCGAAAGTACACCTGGGTAGAAGGTACCTGAGATCCAGCTATACCATCATTAGCAAGAAGACAGGAGAGAGCTTGCTCTTCAGTCAGGAGCTGCGTTCCTGTCCATTCCGGAGTTGGCACCGCAAAAGCAGGCTGAAAACAGGGCCGTGCAGCCTGCAGCCTCCCTCAGGTCAGAAGGCACCATGAGAACATCTGACATCCTCTTGCCTTCTCTGAACTTTGCTTGGCACTGCCAGAGATGCAGAGAAGTGGGACTTTGTCCCTAGGAAAGGAGAATAATGCGGGGTGGGGGGGGAGAGCTCTGGAAAGTGTATCATCTGGACCCCAGTGAGAGCATTGGGGTTCTCGATTGTGAGTGTGGGAATTTAGGAGACTTCAGGCAAAGACTCTGCCTACAAATGTTTCACTCCTGGAGTTGGAATTAAATTTACTCTAGTTCACTTCAGAGGTTGAGGGTAGAGGCTGCAGGTGGGGATCAGTGGGGCTCAGAAAGTAGTTCCTCAGCTTGCAGCTCTATCTAAGGAATTTCTAAATGCCACTGCTGCCAAAAGCAGAAAATTATGTCCATAGGATCCACGAGGTTTCAGTCACTGGGGGCACGCAGTGATGTCCAACACAACACTGGGAGACAGGTCTGCAGGTCGCTCTTCTGGAACTCTGTGGAGCTGGGGGGACCCCTGGACACAGGAATACCACAGTGCTGCGCTGTGGACCTTCCCTGCAACCCGGGGAAAAGCCTGGGAGGCTATAGGGTCTCTGCTTTATTCTTGACCTTCAGCATCTCTGGCTTCTTCAAGGTGTCCCTCTCTACAACCAGCCAGTCATTAGCTCTAGGTCCTCAGCCCAGACGGTGCCGTGGCAAGCTCTGATTGCAGACTGACACTGGAAAAGGACAGAGGAAGAAAGACTTATGTGTTCTCACATGCTCTGCTGCTAGGGCTCAGTGGGTAGCTCAGTGTTTGTTGAGTGAAACATACCAACAATAGTATGTTTCTAACGGTATGAAAATATTGGTCCACTCTCCATATACCATTTTATGCAAACTTCCTTACCACACTGACCCCACTCCAAAATTATTTCTCCTCCATCAGAGTCCCTGTCAAGACTCTTAATCGTGTCCAGGGGGAAGTTTGCTTCCTTTTTAATAGAATTGATGCGGAAAGTACACTTTCATAGAATTATTTATCAAGTCCAAAGGAATCCTAGAAATTACTCCAATCCATCCCATGGTATTAGGCAAGATTAGCATCAGGGTAAAATAGTTTGGACGGTTAAGATGTTGAGATATAATTTCCATTGTTTGTAATGTGCCAATAATATAATATATCTCATAGGATGTTGAATGATCAAATGGGATAAAGTCTTAGAATATTTGGGCATAGTTCCCAGCAAGTAGTAAGACTTCCAAACCTAACATAATTTTATGTTACATTAGTGAGCCTAATGAGTAATAAGCAGCGTAGTTCTAATACTCCTGATGAAAAATAATTTCTAACCCACAAAATAACCCTTTAACAGAGACTCTGTCCATATACACAGATTTAGGTACAATGGACTCCATGACTTGAAGGATCCCAGAAAGACCTGACCTATATACTATTTGCAAAGCTACAGCCTTCCTTGGACCCTTTCACAATCAGGGGAAGAACCTTAGGATCCTTCACCTTTAATGTAAATGAGGGTACCACATCACTCTATGTACAATCTTTCTTGTCCAACCTACGCCCATGTCAAAGTTAGTCAGTCCTCCCCATCTTGTCCTAATGGGTTGCGCAAGACCCTGTCATTTGTTCTTATGATTCCCCATTGTTCCCAAGAAGGTTTTTGCTTTACCTCCTCGAGAGTAAGAACAGCTCCCTGTTCAGTTCTGTGGCTCTGCTACCTCCCACAGTGCCAGGTTAAAAGGCTGAGTGATAGAAAGCAATGCCAACATTAAAGCAGTGCCTGGAAGCAGGGGACTGCCCACCTGGTCCATTACATCGATGCTTGAAAAGGGAAACAGAAGAGGGCAGGAGTATAAAGATAAACGTCGCCAGCCTCCCACAGCTGCCAGCAGAATGACTGCCTTCCCATCTGGTTTAACGGCAGGTGTGGCCCTTCCAAAACTCGGCAAAATTGGCCATCATCCTTTAAAAGGTACTTCCAGAAATTAGGAATCCTACAAAGGTGAAGAGCTGATAAACAGAGGGGAAAACATGTATTAGGGGGATTCCATACCTATCCACTTGAAATACTTTTCAGACGAAACGTCAAATAACTAATTTCAGTTCCATAATTATCTTAAATCTCTAATTAAAGCAAAGTAAATACAGCTGAAAAGTCAGAATGAAGGTGACAAAACGACTGGGGATACTCTTCTGAGCGCCACTTCGTGCTGGCTCTGAAACTTATTGGTATATACTGTTAGAGTTAAGTTGCAGGGGTGGTCGCCTATGTGTGCATTAAAAAACAGAATGAAAGAAACTCACAAGTACAAATTTAGACTCACCTGTCACAAAAAGTAGTTTCTACATTTATATGCAAGGATATAATTACATTGAAACTGAGCCTTGAACAGATCAAACATGTATGAACAAATGCTATTACCTCACGCCTCTATGCTGCTTAGAATGAGAGAAATACCCCAGTAGCATAGCACAACAAATAAACAGATGCATTTGCTTACTTTGGATAAACTGCTAGGACCCACACAGTTTACAGAGGAAAGGCATATTATTGGAAATTCATGTTTGTGTAGTCAATAGCCAATTTTTATCCTAATTACAGATTCCTAGAAGAAGGCTGTAGGAATACATGACAAAATATGACCACACAACACAATGTCACCACCTCCACTGAGATTTCAGACTTCCTCCTGAATTGTTTTGTCAGGTCCCCCAGCTGGCAGCTCTGGCTGTCCCTGCCCCTCAGCCTCCTCTTCCTCCTGGCCATGGGGGCCAATGCTACCCTCCTCGTCACCATCCGGATGGAGGCCTCTCTGCACCAGCCCATGTACTACCTGCTCAGCCTCCTCTCCGTGCTGGACATGGTGCTCTGCCTCACCGTCAGCCCCAAGGTCCTGGCCATCTTCTGGTTTGACCTCAGGTCCATAAGCTTCTCTGCCTGCTTCCTGCAGATGTACATCATGAACAGTTTCCTCGCCATGGAGTCCTGCACCTTCATGGTCATGGCCTATGACCGCTATGTGGCCATCTGCCACCCACTGAGGTACCTGTCCATCATCAATGAGCAATTTGTGGCCAAGGCTGTCATTTTTATTTTGGCCAGGAATGTCCTTCTCACAATGCCTATTCCCATTCTCTCAGCACGGCTCCATTATTGCAGGAGAAACGTCATTGAGAACTGCATCTGCGCCAATATGTCTGTGTCCAGGCTCTCCTGTGATAATGTCACCATCAATCGCATGTACCAGTTTGCTGGAGGCTGGACTCTGCTAGGATGCGACCTCATCCTCATCTTCCTCTCCTACACCCTCATCCTGAGAGCTGTGCTGAGACTCAAGGCAGAGGGAGCTGTGGCCAAGGCCCTGAGCACGTGTGGCTCCCACTTCATCCTCATCCTCTTCTTCAGCACCGTCCTGCTGGTCTTCGTCCTCACACATGTGGCCAAGAAGAAGGTCTGCGCTGAGGTGCCAGTCCTGCTCAATGTCCTCCACCACGTCATCCCTGCAGCCCTCAACCCTATTGTTTATGGAGTGCGCACCCAGGAGATCAAGCAAGGAATCCAGAGGTTACTGAGGAAAGGTTGGTAGGGACACTGGATCTCTGCATTCCTAATGGAAGGTCACTCTGAAGCAATAAAAGGTGAATAGCCTGAAACTTACATTGATGAGTTATTTTCTAAACTCAGAAAATTAGGTATCACACTTTCTTTAATAAAACTTCAGTTTCGTTTTAAGTTTCTCTTTCTCTCACCTCTCCATTGGGAATCTCCTTGTCCCTTTCACCTGTCTTTCCATACACATTGTCTTATTTTGTCCAAAGTATAGACATTCCTGGGGGTAGGTTCTAAAGTGAGAAATTTATGTTCCTATAAGTACAGCTGTTATTGTATCATGACTTTGTATTCTTGAATATACATCTGTGGATATTTGGTGGGTTGTGTTGTGTAATGTGTTCTTATTCCATTTCCACAGAAGGGAGTATATCGGAGACAAGGACATAGGAGTGAATTTCTTTCGTGAATGAAGGGAAGATGCTTCTAGTCATTAATTGGCTCTTTCCCTGTTAGCCTTTGACCATATCAGTGTCTTTTTTTGTCTCTCCATCTCTGTGTCTCCATCTCCATCTCTGCCTCTCTCTCTCTCCTTCTCTAGGAGACGAGGTGACCTTTTGTATTGTGTCCTGTGTACATTGCAAAAGGACAAGATTTCTACCTGGGTTGCTCACGTGTGTAACAATTAGCCTTGAGCTTTATTAGATTCTCCTTCCAATGGCTGTGTGCTGTGGACATGCATCTTTTGGATCCAGGGTGTTGTAGTTCATGGCGTGCACACACAGCTGTGCTAATGTGGTAAAGGGTTCTAAAGACTGTAACATATAATCCAGTAATCATATTGAAATATAAATCATGCTGTTCAAACATTGCTTGCTTATTAATTGGACAGGTAGGAAGCACAATATGTCCTAGGATTTCTGTGTACTATTAAGACACAAAAACACATAGAACATTTTTGTTGCTTTCAGGAGCTCAAAGGTTGGTTAGGCGCAACACAATAAGAGTTCTAGGAATACAGTCCTCTCAACAGGTGAGAATGAGGAATGGAATAAGGTATGATGGGCAGTAAGGTACCAGGCAACATAAGAAATCACTGGATAGAGAGTCAAAGGTTCTAATTGTTAGTCTTACACAACTAAAACAATCAGTACTTAGGCCCAAAAGAGCTGGTCTCATAGTATTTCACATTACTCCTCTATGAACAATTTGTTTTAGCAGATCCTTCCTAAACGTAAGCTTTTGTGACTCAGTAATAACTTAGAAGGGTATTACCCTGTTTTGACCATGGAAGCAAAATCTCTCCATAGTCTACTACCAATACTGTACCCAAAGTCTGGGTCTTTTGGTCTTAACATAAAGCACCTCACATACATCCTCAACCAACTTAAGCTTTCATTCCACAAAGCTCTGCCCATTTCTTTCCTCCTCCCTCTCACAGCGAAGAAAAATAAATTGGTATTTCATTTCTCTGCTCTTGGATACCACTATGAGCTACTCTTTGAAAAATAAACATATACTCATAATAAAAAGCAATACCTGAAAAGCATATATTCTAGATTAACATTGAATTACATTTCTGAAAATAAAAAGCAGTCTATCAAGATCCAACTTGGTTAACACCTAGATAAACTTTTACTTTCTCCTTTGAAAAAGAACTCCTCAAAATTTCATTCTCTCAAATATTTCAAAATAATTTAAATGGCTTGGTTTCAAGTGTGCATGACTGAACACCAAGAGGAACATCTTACGTGTATAAAGGTACTAAGGTACTAAGTAGCTTCTAAGGTAAATTTGGACTACTACCTCTTAGGAAATACTAAATATCAACCACTTTTAACAATATTACATATGGACATCCAATCATCAATCGCATACAGAGAATGATAATGGCCCTTGAGGCCAACATCTAACATATTGTCTAACAAGTGTGCATTTACAGCAAATATAGACAAAGTTTTGTTATGGTTCTGGGGTTGCAGCAATGAGGAACATACTCAAGGTCCATGCTTATAACTGCAAAGGCTCTAAACCTCTAAGAAAGAGGAGTCCAAGAAGCAGTGGAAAGTGTCAATAGATTTCATAACAGTTCTCCCAACACAGCAGCAGAATATGCCAATAGGAAGGACATAGCCAAGGAGCACCTAAGGCAGAGGTCCAATACTATGGCCATTAGGCAGAAGGCTGGGGTGCAAATCTACAAGAGAATTTGAAGGACTAAGCAGAATATGATAACAGGAACTTGAGTTTGAACCAAAGCAGGAACACGATCCTGTGAACTGAAGACATACGGAAGAAAATGGGATTGAAGAAGGGAGGCACTTCATCAGACCAGCACAACCCACAGAAAACGTGTCTGCTTTCTAAAATATTAATCAAAAATAAGTACATAATTACGCCAGAATTTCTAGATGAAATACCAAGCTGTTATTTCTTATCTTGTTGATACTAGCCATTCTGGCTAATGTGAGGTGATATCTCATTGTGTTTTAATTTGCATTTCCCTGATGATTGATGATGTTGAGCATCTTCCCATGTGTCTGTTGGCCACCTGCATGTCTTCTTTGAAAAAAATGTCTGTTCAGGTCCTTGGACCATTTTTAAATAAGGTTATTTCAGGTTTGCTGTTGAGCTTATGAGTTCTTTATACATTTTAGATACTAGCCCCTTATCAGATATATCACTTGTAAATATATCCTCCCATACAATAAATTGTCTTTTCATTTTGCTGATGGTTTCCACTGCTGTGCAGAAACATTTTGGCTTGATATAGACCCATTTGTTCATATCGCTTTCATTTCCCATGCCTCAGATAAATATCCAGAAAATGTGAGTCTAGGAATCACAGGAAAAACCACAAAGCTAGTTCAGCCTCAACACTGGCTCAGGTTGGAGAAATGTCTGTAAGGCTGTTGCAAGGAGTATGGGCCCAGGTGAGTGACACTAGGCGTTTCTATTAACAGCATCAGTATCCAAGACAGGCTGAAACCCACACAAAACACAGATGCAAAGAATTTTCTTAGGTGTAATTTATAATTTTTCTTTCTTTTCTTTATTGACTTTCCCCTTTCCCCACGTCACCCCATTCTACCTCACTAGGTTGTTATGAGGACTAAAGGAAATATCAGGTAACAATCAGAATAATATGACACGGTAAGAAGATGTATGATAATTGCTTCTAGTGTGGTTCTTGAAGTAGCTGTAAGTGTGGTCTCCTTCTCCTAAGGAGGCAGAAAATATTCTTTGATGTGCTGTATTTCTAACACATAGTATAATGCTTTCTACACAGTACGATCAAAATATTCATTCAGTAAAAAAGTAAAAGTAATTTTACCCATGCAATAATCCTGTGTCAGAAAATTTATTATTAAAATATTATCAAACAAACATTAACAAAACAGAAACACCTTGGTGATCTTGTGGAATCCCGAAATAAGATCTCCAGGGATAATCCATTAATAGAACAATAATTTGACTTGATCAAATTGAAAGATTTCCATTGAATAATGGACAGCACACAGTAAATTTGGCAAATACATGTCAGACTACAGGAGACCTTAGCAAAATCAAGCCAACAAGGGACTCTAGTGTTTAAACTTTGCAAGGAGATTTTGTAAATATGCAAGAAAAAACAAAAATAAATAGGAAAAGATGGAAAGGGATGTGAACATGTATGTGAACACTTATGGTTTCACAGCTTCAAAACCAAAAGTGGCTAAACAGAATATGAAGGATGCTCCCTGGTCAGAAGAAATTAAAATTAAAATAATGAGATGCTACTTTACATCCATCAGTTTTCAAAAGACAAGCATCAAATGGTATAAAGAATGTAAAAAATAAAGAAACTTCAGAAATTTCCAGTGGGGTTATATATATTTGGGAGAGAAATTCCAAGTGAAGTTAAATTTTTTTATATGCCACAACTAAAAAAAGTTCCTGCACATGTACCTTCTTGAGGTCCATAAGTAAAGGTGGACCAGAGTATTGACAGTAACATTATTTCTGGTAACAATTCATCTTAGATCACATGCTGTTAGCTACTTACACAGAAAGGGAAAATGCACAGAATGGAAACTGCACAGCAGTCAATAATGAAGATGACTTACACACTGCAACATGGCAGACTTTTAAGATTTAGTCTTAACTGAAAATATAGAACAGTATCAGATACAGAACCTGATGACAGTTCTATAAATTTAATGCCAAAACCACAAATAAGTGAATATATACCTAAACAGGCACATTGCAGATTAATTAGAAAGAAATATGGAAGGGATCCTACAGTTTCCATTTAGCTCAAGGGAAGATAAATAGCAGCAATGTTGGAACATGCAGAAGAAAAAGATATAAACAATAGAGCAAAATATGGGAGGACCTTAAAGAAACAGATGGTGCGTTTTCGATAACTTGAGGAGCATGAATGATTCACATGAAGCTCAAGGTGAAAATAAAAAATAAGGAACAAATCATGTTTCCTAATTTCCACATGTATATAAATATGATTTTAAAATCTTTCACTGTAGCAGAAATTACTACAGGATTTTCTCTCTGAAAATTACAGTGCATTTTCTCAGTAATTCTCTCTTGCTTATTTATCATTGCAATGCCATAACAGAAGTCATGATAAGTTAACATCGCTCCATCCAATAGCATGATTTGGGAGGCTATCTAACAAGCACATAGAGGAAGCCCACACATGGAAGTTTCTGAGTGTGGGTGTGCAAATGAGTATGAACATGTGTGAATGGATATAAGACCCCAAACCTAGGAGAGTCACTAAGTCCCTACAGGACACATAGCCAACAAAGGGCTAAATTAAAAGGGCTTTTTTCTTTTAGAGACAAAGGAAATCATTTTCTTTTCCAATGTGCCTGACTGTCTGTCCCAGGAGGATCCTTTGAGTTCAAGGAAGGAAGGATGGAGAAGTTCCTAGAGGGAGACATCCCTTAGGCTCCAGAGTAATAAATACCCCAGATACGTTGGGACCTAACCAAAACTCCAGGATCAGTGGAGCCAGAGCCTGTGCTTCACACCCTCCGAAAGTACACCTGGGTAGAAGGTACCTGAGATCCAGCTATACCATCATTAGCAAGAAGACAGGAGAGAGCTTGCTCTTCAGTCAGGAGCTGCGTTCCTGTCCATTCCGGAGTTGGCACCGCGAAAGCAGGCTGAAAACAGGGCCGTGCAGCCTGCAGCCTCCCTCAGGTCAGAAGGCACCATGAGAACATCTGACATTCTCTTGCCTTCTCTGAACTTTGCTTGGCACTGCCAGAGATGCAGAGAAGTGGGACTTTGTCCCTAGGAAAGGAGAATAATGCGGGGTGGGGGGGGAGAGCTCTGGAAAGTGTATCATCTGGACCCCAGTGAGAGCATTGGGGTTCTCGATTGTGAGTGTGGGAATTTAGGAGACTTCAGGCAAAGACTCTGCCTACAAATATTTCACTCCTGGAGTTGGAATTAAATTTACTCTAGTTCACTTCAGAGGTTGAGGGTAGAGGATGCAGGTGGGGATCAGAGGGGCTCAGAAAGTAGTTCCTCAGCTTGCAGCTCTATCTAAGGAATTTCTAAATGCCACTGCTGCCAAAAGCAGAAAATTATGTCCATAGGATCCACGAGGTTTCAGTCACTGGGGGCACGCAGTGATGTCCAACACAACACTGGGAGACAGGTCTGCAGGTCACTCTTCTGGAACTCTGTGGAGCTGGGGGGACCCCTGGACACAGGAATACCACAGTGCTGCGCTGTGGACCTTCCCTGCAACCCGGGGAAAAGCCTGGGAGGCTATAGGGTCTCTGCTTTATTCTTGACCTTCAGCATCTCTGGCTTCTTCAAGGTGTCCCTCTCTACAACCAGCCAGTCATTAGCTCTAGGTCCTCAGCCCAGACGGTGCCGTGGCAAGCTCTGATTGCAGACTGACACTGGAAAAGGACAGAGGAAGAAAGACTTATGTGTTCTCACATGCTCTGCTGCTAGGGCTCAGTGGGTAGCTCAGTGTTTGTTGAGTGAAACATACCAACAATAGTATGTTTCTAACGGTATGAAAATATTGGTCCACTCTCCATATACCATTTTATGCAAACTTCCTTACCACACTGACCCCACTCCAAAATTATTTCTCCTCCATCAGAGTCCCTGTCAAGACTCTTAATCGTGTCCAGGGGGAAGTTTGCTTCCTTTTTAATAGAATTGATGGGGAAAGTACACTTTTCATAGAATTACTTATCAAGTCCAAAGGAATCCTAGAAATTACTCCAATCCATCCCACGGTATTAGGCAAGATTAGCATCAGGGTAAAATAGTTTGGACGGTTAAGATGTTGAGATATAATTTCCGTTGTTTGTAATGTGCCAATAGTATAATATATCTCATAGGATGTTAAATGATCAAATGGGATAAAGTCTTAGAATATTTGGGCATAGTTCCCAGCAAGTAGTAAGACTTCCAAACCTAACATAATTTTATGTTACATTAGTGAGACTAATGAGTAATAAGCAGCGTAGTTCTAATACTCCTGATGAAAAATAATTTCTAACCCACAAAATAAATCTTTAACAGAGACTCTGTCCATATACACAGATTTAGGTACAATGGACTCCATGACTTGAAGGATCCCAGAAAGACCTGACCTATATACTATTTGCAAAGCTACAGCCTTCCTTGGACCCTTTCACAATCAGGGGAAGAACCTTAGGATCCTTCACCTTTAATGTAAATGAGGGTACCACATCACTCTATGTACAATCTTTCTTGTCCAACCTACGCCCATGTCAAAGTTAGTCAGTCCTCCCCATCCTGTCCTAATGGTTTGCGCAAGACCCTGTCATTTGTTCTTATGATTCCCCATTGTTCCCAAGAAGGTTTTTGCTTTACCTCCTCGAGAGTAAGAACAGCTCCCTGTTCAGTTCTGTGGCTCTGCTACCTCCCACAGTGCCAGGGGAAAAGGCTGAGTGATAGAAAGCAATGCCAACATTAAAGCAGTGCCTGGAAGCAGGGGACTGCCCACCTGGTCCATGACATTGATGCTTGAAAAGGGAAACAGAAGAGGGCAGGAGTATAAAGATAAACGTCGCCAGCCTCCCACAGCTGCCAGCAGAAAGACTGCCTTCCCGTCTGGTTTAACGGCAGGTATGGTCCTTCCAAAACTCGGCAAAATTGGCCATCATCCTTTTAAAGGTACTTCCAGAAATTAGGAATCCTACAAAAGTGAAGAGCTGATAAACAGAGGGGAAAACAAGTATTAGGGGGATTCCATACCTATCCACTTGAAATACTTTTCAGACGAAACGTCAAATAACTAATTTCAGTTCCATAATTATTTTAAATCTCTAATTAAGGCAAAGTAAATACAGCTGAAAAGACAGAATGAAGGTGACAAAACGAGTGGGGGATACTCTTCTGAGCGCCACTTTGTGCTGGCTCTGATACTTATAGTATATACTGTTAGAGTTAAGTTGCAGGTGTGGTAGCCTATGTGTGCATTAAAAAACAAAAAGAAAGAAACTCAGAAGTACAAATTTAGACTCACCTGTCACAAAAAGTAGTTTCTACATTTATATGCAAGGATATAATTACATTGAAACTGAGCCTTGAACAGATCAAGCATGTATAAACAAATGCTATTACCTCACGCCTCTATGCTGCTTAGAATGAGAGAAATACCCCAGTAGCATGGCACAACAAATAAACAGATGCATTTGCTTACTTTGGATAAACTGCTAGGACGCACACAGTTTACAGAGGAAAGGCATATTATTGGAAATTCATGTTTGTGTAGTCAATAGCCAATTTTTATCCTAATTACAGATTCCCAGAAGAAGGATGTAGGAATACATGACAAAGTATGACCACACAACACAATGTCACCACCTCCACTGAGATTTCAGACTTCCTCCTGAATTGTTTTGTCAGGTCCCCCAGCTGGCAGCTCTGGCTGTCCCTGCCCCTCAGCCTCCTCTTCCTCCTGGCCATGGGGGCCAATGCCACCCTCCTCGTCACCATCCGGATGGAGGCCTCTCTGCACCAGCCCATGTACTACTACCTGCTCAGCCTCCTCTCCGTGCTGGACATGGTGCTCTGCCTCACCGTCATCCCCAAGGTCCTGGCCATCTTCTGGTTTGACCTCAGGTCCATAAGCTTCTCTGCCTGCTTCCTGCAGATGTACATCATGAACAGTTTCCTCGCCATGGAGTCCTGCACCTTCATGGTCATGGCCTATGACCGCTATGTGGCCATCTGCCACCCACTGAGGTACCTGTCCATCATCAATGAGCAATTTGTGGCCAAGGCTGTCATTTTTATTTTGGCCAGGAATGTCCTTCTCACAATGCCTATTCCCATTCTCTCAGCACGGCTCCATTATTGCAGGAGAAACGTCATTGAGAACTGCATCTGCGCCAATATGTCTGTGTCCAGGCTCTCCTGTGATAATGTCACCATCAATCGCATGTACCAGTTTGCTGGAGGCTGGACTCTGCTAGGATGCGACCTCATCCTCATCTTCCTCTCCTACACCCTCATCCTGAGAGCTGTGCTGAGACTCAAGGCAGAGGGAGCTGTGGCCAAGGCCCTGAGCACGTGTGGCTCCCACTTCATCCTCATCCTCTTCTTCAGCACCGTCCTGCTGGTCTTCGTCCTCACACATGTGGCCAAGAAGAAGGTCTGCGCTGAGGTGCCAGTCCTGCTCAATGTCCTCCACCACGTCATCCCTGCAGCCCTCAACCCCATTGTTTATGGAGTGCGCACCCAGGAGATCAAGCAAGGAATCCAGAGGTTACTGAGGAAAGGGTGGTAGGGACACTGGATCTCTGCATTCCTAATGGAAGTTCACTCTGAAGCAATAAAAGGTGAATAGCCTGAAACTTACATTGATGAGTTATTTTCTAAACTCAGAAAATTAGGTATCACACTTTCTTTAATAAAACTTCAGTTTCGTTTTAAGTTTCTCTTTCTCTCACCTCTCCATTGGGAATCTCCTTGTCCCTTTCACCTGTCTTTCCATACACATTGTCTTATTTTGTCCAAAGTATAGACATTCCTGGGGGTAGGTTCTAAAGTGAGAAATTTATGTTCCTATAAGTACAGCTGTTATTGTATCATGACTTTGTATTCTTGAATATACATCTGTGGATATTTGGTGGGTTGTGTTGTGTAATGTGTTCTTATTCCATTTCCACAGAAGGGAGTATATCGGAGACAAGGACATAGGAGTGCATTTCTTTCGTGAATGAAGGGAAGATGCTTCTAGTCATTAATTGGCTCTTTCCCTGTGAGCCTTTGACCACATCAGTGTCTTTTTTTGTCTCTCCATCTCTGTGTCTCCAACTCCATCTCTGCCTCTCTCTCTCTCCTTCTCTAGATGAGGTGACCTTTTGTATTGTGTCCTGTGTACATTTCAAAAGGACAAGATTTCTACCTGGGTTGCTCATGTGTGTAACAATTAGCCATGAGCTTTATTAGATTCTCCTTCCAATGGCTGTGTGCTGTGGACATGCATCTTTTGGATCCAGGGTGTTGTAGTTCATGGTGTGCACACACGGCTGTGCTAATGTGGTAAAGGGTTCTAAAGACTGTAACATATGATCCAGTAATCATATTGAAATATAAATCATGCTGTTCAAACATTGCTTGCTTATTAATTGGACAGGTAGGAAGCACAATATGTCCTAGGATTTCTGTGTACTATTAAGACACAAAAACACATAGAACATTTTTGTTGCTTTCAGGAGCTCAAAGGTTGGTTAGGCGCAACACAATAAGAGTTCTTGGAATACAGTCCTCTCAACAGGTGAGAATGAGGAATGGAATAAGGTATGATGGGCAGTAAGGTACCAGGCAACATAAGAAATCACTGGATAGAGAGTCAAAGGTTCTAATTGTTAGTCTTACACAACTAAAACAATCAGTACTTAGGCCCAAAAGAGCTGGTCTCATAGTATTTCACATTACTCCTCTATGAACAATTTGTTTTAGCAGATCCTTCCTAAACGTAAGCTTTTGTGACTCAGTAATAACTTAGAAGGGTATTACCCTGTTTTGACCATGGAAGCAAAATCTCTCCATAGTCTACTACCAATACTGTACCCAAAGTCTGGGTCTTTTGGTCTTAACATAAAGCACCTCACATACATCCTCAACCAACTTAAGCTTTCATTCCACAAAGCTCTGCCCATTTCTTTCCTCCTCCCTCTCACAGCGAAGAAAAATAAATTGGTATTTCATTTCTCTGCTCTTGGATACCACTATGAGCTACTCTTTGAAAAATAAACATATACTCATAATAAAAAGCAATACCTGAAAAGCATATATTCTAGATTAACATTGAATTACATTTCTGAAAATAAAAAGCAGTCTATCAAGATCCAACTTGGTTAACACCTAGATAAACTTTTACTTTCTCCTTTGAAAAAGAACTCCTCAAAATTTCATTCTCTCAAATATTTCAAAATAATTTAAATGGCTTGGTTTCAAGTGTGCATGACTGAACACCAAGAGGAACATCTTACGTGTATAAAGGTACTAAGGTACTAAGTAGCTTCTAAGGTAAATTTGGACTACTACCTCTTAGGAAATACTAAATATCAACCACTTTTAACAATATTACATATGGACATCCAATCATCAATCGCATACAGAGAATGATAATGGCCCTTGAGGCCAACATCTAACATATTGTCTAACAAGTGTGCATTTACAGCAAATATAGACAAAGTTTTGTTATGGTTCTGGGGTTGCAGCAATGAGGAACATACTCAAGGTCCATGCTTATAACTGCAAAGGCTCTAAACCTCTAAGAAAGAGGAGTCCAAGAAGCAGTGGAAAGTGTCAATAGATTTCATAACAGTTCTCCCAACACAGCAGCAGAATATGCCAATAGGAAGGACATAGCCAAGGAGCACCTAAGGCAGAGGTCCAATACTATGGCCATTAGGCAGAAGGCTGGGGTGCAAATCTACAAGAGAATTTGAAGGACTAAGCAGAATATGATAACAGGAACTTGAGTTTGAACCAAAGCAGGAACACGATCCTGTGAACTGAAGACATACGGAAGAAAATGGGATTGAAGAAGGGAGGCACTTCATCAGACCAGCACAACCCACAGAAAACGTGTCTGCTTTCTAAAATATTAATCAAAAATAAGTACATAATTACGCCAGAATTTCTAGATGAAATACCAAGCTGTTATTTCTTATCTTGTTGATACTAGCCATTCTGGCTAATGTGAGGTGATATCTCATTGTGTTTTAATTTGCATTTCCCTGATGATTGATGATGTTGAGCATCTTCCCATGTGTCTGTTGGCCACCTGCATGTCTTCTTTGAAAAAAATGTCTGTTCAGGTCCTTGGACCATTTTTAAATAAGGTTATTTCAGGTTTGCTGTTGAGCTTATGAGTTCTTTATACATTTTAGATACTAGCCCCTTATCAGATATATCACTTGTAAATATATCCTCCCATACAATAAATTGTCTTTTCATTTTGCTGATGGTTTCCACTGCTGTGCAGAAACATTTTGGCTTGATATAGACCCATTTGTTCATATCGCTTTCATTTCCCATGCCTCAGATAAATATCCAGAAAATGTGAGTCTAGGAATCACAGGAAAAACCACAAAGCTAGTTCAGCCTCAACACTGGCTCAGGTTGGAGAAATGTCTGTAAGGCTGTTGCAAGGAGTATGGGCCCAGGTGAGTGACACTAGGCGTTTCTATTAACAGCATCAGTATCCAAGACAGGCTGAAACCCACACAAAACACAGATGCAAAGAATTTTCTTAGGTGTAATTTATAATTTTTCTTTCTTTTCTTTATTGACTTTCCCCTTTCCCCACGTCACCCCATTCTACCTCACTAGGTTGTTATGAGGACTAAAGGAAATATCAGGTAACAATCAGAATAATATGACACGGTAAGAAGATGTATGATAATTGCTTCTAGTGTGGTTCTTGAAGTAGCTGTAAGTGTGGTCTCCTTCTCCTAAGGAGGCAGAAAATATTCTTTGATGTGCTGTATTTCTAACACATAGTATAATGCTTTCTACACAGTACGATCAAAATATTCATTCAGTAAAAAAGTAAAAGTAATTTTACCCATGCAATAATCCTGTGTCAGAAAATTTATTATTAAAATATTATCAAACAAACATTAACAAAACAGAAACACCTTGGTGATCTTGTGGAATCCCGAAATAAGATCTCCAGGGATAATCCATTAATAGAACAATAATTTGACTTGATCAAATTGAAAGATTTCCATTGAATAATGGACAGCACACAGTAAATTTGGCAAATACATGTCAGACTACAGGAGACCTTAGCAAAATCAAGCCAACAAGGGACTCTAGTGTTTAAACTTTGCAAGGAGATTTTGTAAATATGCAAGAAAAAACAAAAATAAATAGGAAAAGATGGAAAGGGATGTGAACATGTATGTGAACACTTATGGTTTCACAGCTTCAAAACCAAAAGTGGCTAAACAGAATATGAAGGATGCTCCCTGGTCAGAAGAAATTAAAATTAAAATAATGAGATGCTACTTTACATCCATCAGTTTTCAAAAGACAAGCATCAAATGGTATAAAGAATGTAAAAAATAAAGAAACTTCAGAAATTTCCAGTGGGGTTATATATATTTGGGAGAGAAATTCCAAGTGAAGTTAAATTTTTTTATATGCCACAACTAAAAAAAGTTCCTGCACATGTACCTTCTTGAGGTCCATAAGTAAAGGTGGACCAGAGTATTGACAGTAACATTATTTCTGGTAACAATTCATCTTAGATCACATGCTGTTAGCTACTTACACAGAAAGGGAAAATGCACAGAATGGAAACTGCACAGCAGTCAATAATGAAGATGACTTACACACTGCAACATGGCAGACTTTTAAGATTTAGTCTTAACTGAAAATATAGAACAGTATCAGATACAGAACCTGATGACAGTTCTATAAATTTAATGCCAAAACCACAAATAAGTGAATATATACCTAAACAGGCACATTGCAGATTAATTAGAAAGAAATATGGAAGGGATCCTACAGTTTCCATTTAGCTCAAGGGAAGATAAATAGCAGCAATGTTGGAACATGCAGAAGAAAAAGATATAAACAATAGAGCAAAATATGGGAGGACCTTAAAGAAACAGATGGTGCGTTTTCGATAACTTGAGGAGCATGAATGATTCACATGAAGCTCAAGGTGAAAATAAAAAATAAGGAACAAATCATGTTTCCTAATTTCCACATGTATATAAATATGATTTTAAAATCTTTCACTGTAGCAGAAATTACTACAGGATTTTCTCTCTGAAAATTACAGTGCATTTTCTCAGTAATTCTCTCTTGCTTATTTATCATTGCAATGCCATAACAGAAGTCATGATAAGTTAACATCGCTCCATCCAATAGCATGATTTGGGAGGCTATCTAACAAGCACATAGAGGAAGCCCACACATGGAAGTTTCTGAGTGTGGGTGTGCAAATGAGTATGAACATGTGTGAATGGATATAAGACCCCAAACCTAGGAGAGTCACTAAGTCCCTACAGGACACATAGCCAACAAAGGGCTAAATTAAAAGGGCTTTTTTCTTTTAGAGACAAAGGAAATCATTTTCTTTTCCAATGTGCCTGACTGTCTGTCCCAGGAGGATCCTTTGAGTTCAAGGAAGGAAGGATGGAGAAGTTCCTAGAGGGAGACATCCCTTAGGCTCCAGAGTAATAAATACCCCAGATACGTTGGGACCTAACCAAAACTCCAGGATCAGTGGAGCCAGAGCCTGTGCTTCACACCCTCCGAAAGTACACCTGGGTAGAAGGTACCTGAGATCCAGCTATACCATCATTAGCAAGAAGACAGGAGAGAGCTTGCTCTTCAGTCAGGAGCTGCGTTCCTGTCCATTCCGGAGTTGGCACCGCGAAAGCAGGCTGAAAACAGGGCCGTGCAGCCTGCAGCCTCCCTCAGGTCAGAAGGCACCATGAGAACATCTGACATTCTCTTGCCTTCTCTGAACTTTGCTTGGCACTGCCAGAGATGCAGAGAAGTGGGACTTTGTCCCTAGGAAAGGAGAATAATGCGGGGTGGGGGGGGAGAGCTCTGGAAAGTGTATCATCTGGACCCCAGTGAGAGCATTGGGGTTCTCGATTGTGAGTGTGGGAATTTAGGAGACTTCAGGCAAAGACTCTGCCTACAAATATTTCACTCCTGGAGTTGGAATTAAATTTACTCTAGTTCACTTCAGAGGTTGAGGGTAGAGGATGCAGGTGGGGATCAGAGGGGCTCAGAAAGTAGTTCCTCAGCTTGCAGCTCTATCTAAGGAATTTCTAAATGCCACTGCTGCCAAAAGCAGAAAATTATGTCCATAGGATCCACGAGGTTTCAGTCACTGGGGGCACGCAGTGATGTCCAACACAACACTGGGAGACAGGTCTGCAGGTCACTCTTCTGGAACTCTGTGGAGCTGGGGGGACCCCTGGACACAGGAATACCACAGTGCTGCGCTGTGGACCTTCCCTGCAACCCGGGGAAAAGCCTGGGAGGCTATAGGGTCTCTGCTTTATTCTTGACCTTCAGCATCTCTGGCTTCTTCAAGGTGTCCCTCTCTACAACCAGCCAGTCATTAGCTCTAGGTCCTCAGCCCAGACGGTGCCGTGGAAAGCTCTGATTGCAGACTGACACTGGAAAAGGACAGAGGAAGAAAGACTTATGTGTTCTCACATGCTCTGCTGCTAGGGCTCAGTGGGTAGCTCAGTGTTTGTTGAGTGAAACATACCAACAATAGTATGTTTCTAACGGTATGAAAATATTGGTCCACTCTCCATATACCATTTTATGCAAACTTCCTTACCACACTGACCCCACTCCAAAATTATTTCTCCTCCATCAGAGTCCCTGTCAAGACTCTTAATCGTGTCCAGGGGGAAGTTTGCTTCCTTTTTAATAGAATTGATGGGGAAAGTACACTTTTCATAGAATTACTTATCAAGTCCAAAGGAATCCTAGAAATTACTCCAATCCATCCCACGGTATTAGGCAAGATTAGCATCAGGGTAAAATAGTTTGGACGGTTAAGATGTTGAGATATAATTTCCGTTGTTTGTAATGTGCCAATAGTATAATATATCTCATAGGATGTTAAATGATCAAATGGGATAAAGTCTTAGAATATTTGGGCATAGTTCCCAGCAAGTAGTAAGACTTCCAAACCTAACATAATTTTATGTTACATTAGTGAGACTAATGAGTAATAAGCAGCGTAGTTCTAATACTCCTGATGAAAAATAATTTCTAACCCACAAAATAAATCTTTAACAGAGACTCTGTCCATATACACAGATTTAGGTACAATGGACTCCATGACTTGAAGGATCCCAGAAAGACCTGACCTATATACTATTTGCCAAGCTACAGCCTTCCTTGGACCCTTTCACAATCAGGGGAAGAACCTTAGGATCCTTCACCTTTAATGTAAATGAGGGTACCACATCACTCTATGTACAATCTTTCTTGTCCAACCTACGCCCATGTCAAAGTTAGTCAGTCCTCCCCATCCTGTCCTAATGGTTTGCGCAAGACCCTGTCATTTGTTCTTATGATTCCCCATTGTTCCCAAGAAGGTTTTTGCTTTACCTCCTCGAGAGTAAGAACAGCTCCCTGTTCAGTTCTGTGGCTCTGCTACGTCCCACAGTGCCAGGGGAAAAGGCTGAGTGATAGAAAGCAATGCCAACATTAAAGCAGTGCCTGGAAGCAGGGGACTGCCCACCTGGTCCATGACATTGATGCTTGAAAAGGGAAACAGAAGAGGGCAGGAGTATAAAGATAAACGTCGCCAGCCTCCCACAGCTGCCAGCAGAATGACTGCCTTCCCGTCTGGTTTAACGGCAGGTATGGTCCTTCCAAAACTCGGCAAAATTGGCCATCATCCTTTTAAAGGTACTTCCAGAAATTAGGAATCCTACAAAAGTGAAGAGCTGATAAACAGAGGGGAAAACAAGTATTAGGGGGATTCCATACCTATCCACTTGAAATACTTTTCAGATGAAACGTCAAATAACTAATTTCAGTTCCATAATTATTTTAAATCTCTAATTAAGGCAAAGTAAATACAGCTGAAAAGACAGAATGAAGGTGACAAAACGAGTGGGGGATACTCTTCTGAGCGCCACTTTGTGCTGGCTCTGATACTTATAGTATATACTGTTAGAGTTAAGTTGCAGGTGTGGTAGCCTATGTGTGCATTAAAAAACAAAAAGAAAGAAACTCAGAAGTACAAATTTAGACTCACCTGTCACAAAAAGTAGTTTCTACATTTATATGCAAGGATATAATTACATTGAAACTGAGCCTTGAACAGATCAAGCATGTATAAACAAATGCTATTACCTCACGCCTCTATGCTGCTTAGAATGAGAGAAATACCCCAGTAGCATGGCACAACAAATAAACAGATGCATTTGCTTACTTTGGATAAACTGCTAGGACGCACACAGTTTACAGAGGAAAGGCATATTATTGGAAATTCATGTTTGTGTAGTCAATAGCCAATTTTTATCCTAATTACAGATTCCCAGAAGAAGGATGTAGGAATACATGACAAAGTATGACCACACAACACAATGTCACCACCTCCACTGAGATTTCAGACTTCCTCCTGAATTGTTTTGTCAGGTCCCCCAGCTGGCAGCTCTGGCTGTCCCTGCCCCTCAGCCTCCTCTTCCTCCTGGCCATGGGGGCCAATGCCACCCTCCTCGTCACCATCCGGATGGAGGCCTCTCTGCACCAGCCCATGTACTACTACCTGCTCAGCCTCCTCTCCGTGCTGGACATGGTGCTCTGCCTCACCGTCATCCCCAAGGTCCTGGCCATCTTCTGGTTTGACCTCAGGTCCATAAGCTTCTCTGCCTGCTTCCTGCAGATGTACATCATGAACAGTTTCCTCGCCATGGAGTCCTGCACCTTCATGGTCATGGCCTATGACCGCTATGTGGCCATCTGCCACCCACTGAGGTACCTGTCCATCATCAATGAGCAATTTGTGGCCAAGGCTGTCATTTTTATTTTGGCCAGGAATGTCCTTCTCACAATGCCTATTCCCATTCTCTCAGCACGGCTCCATTATTGCAGGAGAAACGTCATTGAGAACTGCATCTGCGCCAATATGTCTGTGTCCAGGCTCTCGTGTGATAATGTCACCATCAATCGCATGTACCAGTTTGCTGGAGGCTGGACTCTGCTAGGATGCGACCTCATCCTCATCTTCCTCTCCTACACCCTCATCCTGAGAGCTGTGCTGAGACTCAAGGCAGAGGGAGCTGTGGCCAAGGCCCTGAGCACGTGTGGCTCCCACTTCATCCTCATCCTCTTCTTCAGCACCGTCCTGCTGGTCTTCGTCCTCACACATGTGGCCAAGAAGAAGGTCTGCGCTGAGGTGCCAGTCCTGCTCAATGTCCTCCACCACGTCATCCCTGCAGCCCTCAACCCCATTGTTTATGGAGTGCGCACCCAGGAGATCAAGCAAGGAATCCAGAGGTTACTGAGGAAAGGGTGGTAGGGACACTGGATCTCTGCATTCCTAATGGAAGTTCACTCTGAAGCAATAAAAGGTGAATAGCCTGAAACTTACATTGATGAGTTATTTTCTAAACTCAGAAAATTAGGTATCACACTTTCTTTAATAAAACTTCAGTTTCGTTTTAAGTTTCTCTTTCTCTCACCTCTCCATTGGGAATCTCCTTGTCCCTTTCACCTGTCTTTCCATACACATTGTCTTATTTTGTCCAAAGTATAGACATTCCTGGGGGTAGGTTCTAAAGTGAGAAATTTATGTTCCTATAAGTACAGCTGTTATTGTATCATGACTTTGTATTCTTGAATATACATCTGTGGATATTTGGTGGGTTGTGTTGTGTAATGTGTTCTTATTCCATTTCCACAGAAGGGAGTATATCGGAGACAAGGACATAGGAGTGCATTTCTTTCGTGAATGAAGGGAAGATGCTTCTAGTCATTAATTGGCTCTTTCCCTGTGAGCCTTTGACCACATCAGTGTCTTTTTTTGTCTCTCCATCTCTGTGTCTCCAACTCCATCTCTGCCTCTCTCTCTCTCCTTCTCTAGATGAGGTGACCTTTTGTATTGTGTCCTGTGTACATTTCAAAAGGACAAGATTTCTACCTGGGTTGCTCATGTGTGTAACAATTAGCCATGAGCTTTATTAGATTCTCCTTCCAATGGCTGTGTGCTGTGGACATGCATCTTTTGGATCCAGGGTGTTGTAGTTCATGGTGTGCACACACGGCTGTGCTAATGTGGTAAAGGGTTCTAAAGACTGTAACATATGATCCAGTAATCATATTGAAATATAAATCATGCTGTTCAAACATTGCTTGCTTATTAATTGGACAGGTAGGAAGCACAATATGTCCTAGGATTTCTGTGTACTATTAAGACACAAAAACACATAGAACATTTTTGTTGCTTTCAGGAGCTCAAAGGTTGGTTAGGCGCAACACAATAAGAGTTCTTGGAATACAGTCCTCTCAACAGGTGAGAATGAGGAATGGAATAAGGTATGATGGGCAGTAAGGTACCAGGCAACATAAGAAATCACTGGATAGAGAGTTAAAGGTTCTAATTGTAAGTCTTACACAACTAAAACAATCAGTACTTAGGCCCAAAAGAGCTGGTCTCATAGTATGTCACATTACTCCTCTATGAACAATTTGTTTTAGCAGATCCTTCCTAAACGTAAGCTTTTGTGACTCAGTAATAACTTAGAAGGGTATTACCCTGTTTTGACCATGGAAGCAAAATCTCTCCATAGTCTACTACCAATACTGTACCCAAAGTCTGGGTCTTTTGGTCTTAACATAAAGCACCTCACATACATCCTCAACCAACTTAAGCTTTCATTCCACAAAGCTCTGCCCATTTCTTTCCTCCTCCCTCTCACAGCGAAGAAAAATAAATTGGTATTTCATTTCTCTGCTCTTGGATACCACTATGAGCTACTCTTTGAAAAATAAACATATACTCATAATAAAAAGCAATACCTGAAAAGCATATATTCTAGATTAACATTGAATTACATTTCTGAAAATAAAAAGCAGTCTATCAAGATCCAACTTGGTTAACACCTAGATAAACTTTTACTTTCTCCTTTGAAAAAGAACTCCTCAAAATTTCATTCTCTCAAATATTTCAAAATAATTTAAATGGCTTGGTTTCAAGTGTGCATGACTGAACACCAAGAGGAACATCTTACGTGTATAAAGGTACTAAGGTACTAAGTAGCTTCTAAGGTAAATTTGGACTACTACCTCTTAGGAAATACTAAATATCAACCACTTTTAACAATATTACATATGGACATCCAATCATCAATCGCATACAGAGAATGATAATGGCCCTTGAGGCCAACATCTAACATATTGTCTAACAAGTGTGCATTTACAGCAAATATAGACAAAGTTTTGTTATGGTTCTGGGGTTGCAGCAATGAGGAACATACTCAAGGTCCATGCTTATAACTGCAAAGGCTCTAAACCTCTAAGAAAGAGGAGTCCAAGAAGCAGTGGAAAGTGTCAATAGATTTCATAACAGTTCTCCCAACACAGCAGCAGAATATGCCAATAGGAAGGACATAGCCAAGGAGCACCTAAGGCAGAGGTCCAATACTATGGCCATTAGGCAGAAGGCTGGGGTGCAAATCTACAAGAGAATTTGAAGGACTAAGCAGAATATGATAACAGGAACTTGAGTTTGAACCAAAGCAGGAACACGATCCTGTGAACTGAAGACATACGGAAGAAAATGGGATTGAAGAAGGGAGGCACTTCATCAGACCAGCACAACCCACAGAAAACGTGTCTGCTTTCTAAAATATTAATCAAAAATAAGTACATAATTACGCCAGAATTTCTAGATGAAATACCAAGCTGTTATTTCTTATCTTGTTGATACTAGCCATTCTGGCTAATGTGAGGTGATATCTCATTGTGTTTTAATTTGCATTTCCCTGATGATTGATGATGTTGAGCATCTTCCCATGTGTCTGTTGGCCACCTGCATGTCTTCTTTGAAAAAAATGTCTGTTCAGGTCCTTGGACCATTTTTAAATAAGGTTATTTCAGGTTTGCTGTTGAGCTTATGAGTTCTTTATACATTTTAGATACTAGCCCCTTATCAGATATATCACTTGTAAATATATCCTCCCATACAATAAATTGTCTTTTCATTTTGCTGATGGTTTCCACTGCTGTGCAGAAACATTTTGGCTTGATATAGACCCATTTGTTCATATCGCTTTCATTTCCCATGCCTCAGATAAATATCCAGAAAATGTGAGTCTAGGAATCACAGGAAAAACCACAAAGCTAGTTCAGCCTCAACACTGGCTCAGGTTGGAGAAATGTCTGTAAGGCTGTTGCAAGGAGTATGGGCCCAGGTGAGTGACACTAGGCGTTTCTATTAACAGCATCAGTATCCAAGACAGGCTGAAACCCACACAAAACACAGATGCAAAGAATTTTCTTAGGTGTAATTTATAATTTTTCTTTCTTTTCTTTATTGACTTTCCCCTTTCCCCACGTCACCCCATTCTACCTCACTAGGTTGTTATGAGGACTAAAGGAAATATCAGGTAACAATCAGAATAATATGACACGGTAAGAAGATGTATGATAATTGCTTCTAGTGTGGTTCTTGAAGTAGCTGTAAGTGTGGTCTCCTTCTCCTAAGGAGGCAGAAAATATTCTTTGATGTGCTGTATTTCTAACACATAGTATAATGCTTTCTACACAGTACGATCAAAATATTCATTCAGTAAAAAAGTAAAAGTAATTTTACCCATGCAATAATCCTGTGTCAGAAAATTTATTATTAAAATATTATCAAACAAACATTAACAAAACAGAAACACCTTGGTGATCTTGTGGAATCCCGAAATAAGATCTCCAGGGATAATCCATTAATAGAACAATAATTTGACTTGATCAAATTGAAAGATTTCCATTGAATAATGGACAGCACACAGTAAATTTGGCAAATACATGTCAGACTACAGGAGACCTTAGCAAAATCAAGCCAACAAGGGACTCTAGTGTTTAAACTTTGCAAGGAGATTTTGTAAATATGCAAGAAAAAACAAAAATAAATAGGAAAAGATGGAAAGGGATGTGAACATGTATGTGAACACTTATGGTTTCACAGCTTCAAAACCAAAAGTGGCTAAACAGAATATGAAGGATGCTCCCTGGTCAGAAGAAATTAAAATTAAAATAATGAGATGCTACTTTACATCCATCAGTTTTCAAAAGACAAGCATCAAATGGTATAAAGAATGTAAAAAATAAAGAAACTTCAGAAATTTCCAGTGGGGTTATATATATTTGGGAGAGAAATTCCAAGTGAAGTTAAATTTTTTTATATGCCACAACTAAAAAAAGTTCCTGCACATGTACCTTCTTGAGGTCCATAAGTAAAGGTGGACCAGAGTATTGACAGTAACATTATTTCTGGTAACAATTCATCTTAGATCACATGCTGTTAGCTACTTACACAGAAAGGGAAAATGCACAGAATGGAAACTGCACAGCAGTCAATAATGAAGATGACTTACACACTGCAACATGGCAGACTTTTAAGATTTAGTCTTAACTGAAAATATAGAACAGTATCAGATACAGAACCTGATGACAGTTCTATAAATTTAATGCCAAAACCACAAATAAGTGAATATATACCTAAACAGTCACATTGCAGATTAATTAGAAAGAAATATGGAAGGGATCCTACAGTTTCCATTTAGCTCAAGGGAAGATAAATAGCAGCAATGTTGGAACATGCAGAAGAAAAAGATATAAACAATAGAGCAAAATATGGGAGGACCTTAAAGAAACAGATGGTGCGTTTTCGATAACTTGAGGAGCATGAATGATTCACATGAAGCTCAAGGTGAAAATAAAAAATAAGGAACAAATCATGTTTCCTAATTTCCACATGTATATAAATATGATTTTAAAATCTTTCACTGTAGCAGAAATTACTACAGGATTTTCTCTCTGAAAATTACAGTGCATTTTCTCAGTAATTCTCTCTTGCTTATTTATCATTGCAATGCCATAACAGAAGTCATGATAAGTTAACATCGCTCCATCCAATAGCATGATTTGGGAGGCTATCTAACAAGCACATAGAGGAAGCCCACACATGGAAGTTTCTGAGTGTGGGTGTGCAAATGAGTATGAACATGTGTGAATGGATATAAGACCCCAAACCTAGGAGAGTCACTAAGTCCCTACAGGACACATAGCCAACAAAGGGCTAAATTAAAAGGGCTTTTTTCTTTTAGAGACAAAGGAAATCATTTTCTTTTCCAATGTGCCTGACTGTCTGTCCCAGGAGGATCCTTTGAGTTCAAGGAAGGAAGGATGGAGAAGTTCCTAGAGGGAGACATCCCTTAGGCTCCAGAGTAATAAATACCCCAGATACGTTGGGACCTAACCAAAACTCCAGGATCAGTGGAGCCAGAGCCTGTGCTTCACACCCTCCGAAAGTACACCTGGGTAGAAGGTACCTGAGATCCAGCTATACCATCATTAGCAAGAAGACAGGAGAGAGCTTGCTCTTCAGTCAGGAGCTGCGTTCCTGTCCATTCCGGAGTTGGCACCGCGAAAGCAGGCTGAAAACAGGGCCGTGCAGCCTGCAGCCTCCCTCAGGTCAGAAGGCACCATGAGAACATCTGACATTCTCTTGCCTTCTCTGAACTTTGCTTGGCACTGCCAGAGATGCAGAGAAGTGGGACTTTGTCCCTAGGAAAGGAGAATAATGCGGGGTGGGGGGGGAGAGCTCTGGAAAGTGTATCATCTGGACCCCAGTGAGAGCATTGGGGTTCTCGATTGTGAGTGTGGGAATTTAGGAGACTTCAGGCAAAGACTCTGCCTACAAATATTTCACTCCTGGGGTTGGAATTAAATTTACTCTAGTTCACTTCAGAGGTTGAGGGTAGAGGATGCAGGTGGGGATCAGAGGGGCTCAGAAAGTAGTTCCTCAGCTTGCAGCTCTATCTAAGGAATTTCTAAATGCCACTGCTGCCAAAAGCAGAAAATTATGTCCATAGGATCCACGAGGTTTCAGTCACTGGGGGCACGCAGTGATGTCCAACACAACACTGGGAGACAGGTCTGCAGGTCACTCTTCTGGAACTCTGTGGAGCTGGGGGGACCCCTGGACACAGGAATACCACAGTGCTGCGCTGTGGACCTTCCCTGCAACCCGGGGAAAAGCCTGGGAGGCTATAGGGTCTCTGCTTTATTCTTGACCTTCAGCATCTCTGGCTTCTTCAAGGTGTCCCTCTCTACAACCAGCCAGTCATTAGCTCTAGGTCCTCAGCCCAGACGGTGCCGTGGAAAGCTCTGATTGCAGACTGACACTGGAAAAGGACAGAGGAAGAAAGACTTATGTGTTCTCACATGCTCTGCTGCTAGGGCTCAGTGGGTAGCTCAGTGTTTGTTGAGTGAAACATACCAACAATAGTATGTTTCTAACGGTATGAAAATATTGGTCCACTCTCCATATACCATTTTATGCAATCTTCCTTACCACACTGACCCCACTCCAAAATTATTTCTCCTCCATCAGAGTCCCTGTCAAGACTCTTAATCGTGTCCAGGGGGAAGTTTGCTTCCTTTTTAATAGAATTGATGGGGAAAGTACACTTTTCATAGAATTACTTATCAAGTCCAAAGGAATCCTAGAAATTACTCCAATCCATCCCACGGTATTAGGCAAGATTAGCATCAGGGTAAAATAGTTTGGACGGTTAAGATGTTGAGATATAATTTCCGTTGTTTGTAATGTGCCAATAGTATAATATATCTCATAGGATGTTAAATGATCAAATGGGATAAAGTCTTAGAATATTTGGGCATAGTTCCCAGCAAGTAGTAAGACTTCCAAACCTAACATAATTTTATGTTACATTAGTGAGACTAATGAGTAATAAGCAGCGTAGTTCTAATACTCCTGATGAAAAATAATTTCTAACCCACAAAATAAATCTTTAACAGAGACTCTGTCCATATACACAGATTTAGGTACAATGGACTCCATGACTTGAAGGATCCCAGAAAGACCTGACCTATATACTATTTGCAAAGCTACAGCCTTCCTTGGACCCTTTCACAATCAGGGGAAGAACCTTAGGATCCTTCACCTTTAATGTAAATGAGGGTACCACATCACTCTATGTACAATCTTTCTTGTCCAACCTACGCCCATGTCAAAGTTAGTCAGTCCTCCCCATCCTGTCCTAATGGTTTGCGCAAGACCCTGTCATTTGTTCTTATGATTCCCCATTGTTCCCAAGAAGGTTTTTGCTTTACCTCCTCGAGAGTAAGAACAGCTCCCTGTTCAGTTCTGTGGCTCTGCTACCTCCCACAGTGCCAGGGGAAAAGGCTGAGTGATAGAAAGCAATGCCAACATTAAAGCAGTGCCTGGAAGCAGGGGACTGCCCACCTGGTCCATGACATTGATGCTTGAAAAGGGAAACAGAAGAGGGCAGGAGTATAAAGATAAACGTCGCCAGCCTCCCACAGCTGCCAGCAGAAAGACTGCCTTCCCGTCTGGTTTAACGGCAGGTATGGTCCTTCCAAAACTCGGCAAAATTGGCCATCATCCTTTTAAAGGTACTTCCAGAAATTAGGAATCCTACAAAAGTGAAGAGCTGATAAACAGAGGGGAAAACAAGTATTAGGGGGATTCCATACCTATCCACTTGAAATACTTTTCAGACGAAACGTCAAATAACTAATTTCAGTTCCATAATTATTTTAAATCTCTAATTAAGGCAAAGTAAATACAGCTGAAAAGACAGAATGAAGGTGACAAAACGAGTGGGGGATACTCTTCTGAGCGCCACTTTGTGCTGGCTCTGATACTTATAGTATATACTGTTAGAGTTAAGTTGCAGGTGTGGTAGCCTATGTGTGCATTAAAAAACAAAAAGAAAGAAACTCAGAAGTACAAATTTAGACTCACCTGTCACAAAAAGTAGTTTCTACATTTATATGCAAGGATATAATTACATTGAAACTGAGCCTTGAACAGATCAAGCATGTATAAACAAATGCTATTACCTCACGCCTCTATGCTGCTTAGAATGAGAGAAATACCCCAGTAGCATGGCACAACAAATAAACAGATGCATTTGCTTACTTTGGATAAACTGCTAGGACGCACACAGTTTACAGAGGAAAGGCATATTATTGGAAATTCATGTTTGTGTAGTCAATAGCCAATTTTTATCCTAATTACAGATTCCCAGAAGAAGGATGTAGGAATACATGACAAAGTATGACCACACAACACAATGTCACCACCTCCACTGAGATTTCAGACTTCCTCCTGAATTGTTTTGTCAGGTCCCCCAGCTGGCAGCTCTGGCTGTCCCTGCCCCTCAGCCTCCTCTTCCTCCTGGCCATGGGGGCCAATGCCACCCTCCTCGTCACCATCCGGATGGAGGCCTCTCTGCACCAGCCCATGTACTACTACCTGCTCAGCCTCCTCTCCGTGCTGGACATGGTGCTCTGCCTCACCGTCATCCCCAAGGTCCTGGCCATCTTCTGGTTTGACCTCAGGTCCATAAGCTTCTCTGCCTGCTTCCTGCAGATGTACATCATGAACAGTTTCCTCGCCATGGAGTCCTGCACCTTCATGGTCATGGCCTATGACCGCTATGTGGCCATCTGCCACCCACTGAGGTACCTGTCCATCATCAATGAGCAATTTGTGGCCAAGGCTGTCATTTTTATTTTGGCCAGGAATGTCCTTCTCACAATGCCTATTCCCATTCTCTCAGCACGGCTCCATTATTGCAGGAGAAACGTCATTGAGAACTGCATCTGCGCCAATATGTCTGTGTCCAGGCTCTCGTGTGATAATGTCACCATCAATCGCATGTACCAGTTTGCTGGAGGCTGGACTCTGCTAGGATGCGACCTCATCCTCATCTTCCTCTCCTACACCCTCATCCTGAGAGCTGTGCTGAGACTCAAGGCAGAGGGAGCTGTGGCCAAGGCCCTGAGCACGTGTGGCTCCCACTTCATCCTCATCCTCTTCTTCAGCACCGTCCTGCTGGTCTTCGTCCTCACACATGTGGCCAAGAAGAAGGTCTGCGCTGAGGTGCCAGTCCTGCTCAATGTCCTCCACCACGTCATCCCTGCAGCCCTCAACCCCATTGTTTATGGAGTGCGCACCCAGGAGATCAAGCAAGGAATCCAGAGGTTACTGAGGAAAGGGTGGTAGGGACACTGGATCTCTGCATTCCTAATGGAAGTTCACTCTGAAGCAATAAAAGGTGAATAGCCTGAAACTTACATTGATGAGTTATTTTCTAAACTCAGAAAATTAGGTATCACACTTTCTTTAATAAAACTTCAGTTTCGTTTTAAGTTTCTCTTTCTCTCACCTCTCCATTGGGAATCTCCTTGTCCCTTTCACCTGTCTTTCCATACACATTGTCTTATTTTGTCCAAAGTATAGACATTCCTGGGGGTAGGTTCTAAAGTGAGAAATTTATGTTCCTATAAGTACAGCTGTTATTGTATCATGACTTTGTATTCTTGAATATACATCTGTGGATATTTGGTGGGTTGTGTTGTGTAATGTGTTCTTATTCCATTTCCACAGAAGGGAGTATATCGGAGACAAGGACATAGGAGTGCATTTCTTTCGTGAATGAAGGGAAGATGCTTCTAGTCATTAATTGGCTCTTTCCCTGTGAGCCTTTGACCACATCAGTGTCTTTTTTTGTCTCTCCATCTCTGTGTCTCCAACTCCATCTCTGCCTCTCTCTCTCTCCTTCTCTAGATGAGGTGACCTTTTGTATTGTGTCCTGTGTACATTTCAAAAGGACAAGATTTCTACCTGGGTTGCTCATGTGTGTAACAATTAGCCATGAGCTTTATTAGATTCTCCTTCCAATGGCTGTGTGCTGTGGACATGCATCTTTTGGATCCAGGGTGTTGTAGTTCATGGTGTGCACACACGGCTGTGCTAATGTGGTAAAGGGTTCTAAAGACTGTAACATATGATCCAGTAATCATATTGAAATATAAATCATGCTGTTCAAACATTGCTTGCTTATTAATTGGACAGGTAGGAAGCACAATATGTCCTAGGATTTCTGTGTACTATTAAGACACAAAAACACATAGAACATTTTTGTTGCTTTCAGGAGCTCAAAGGTTGGTTAGGCGCAACACAATAAGAGTTCTTGGAATACAGTCCTCTCAACAGGTGAGAATGAGGAATGGAATAAGGTATGATGGGCAGTAAGGTACCAGGCAACATAAGAAATCACTGGATAGAGAGTTAAAGGTTCTAACTGTAAGTCTTACACAACTAAAACAATCAGTACTTAGGCCCAAAAGAGCTGGTCTCATAGTATGTCACATTACTCCTCTATGAACAATTTGTTTTAGCAGATCCTTCCTAAACGTAAGCTTTTGTGACTCAGTAATAACTTAGAAGGGTATTACCCTGTTTTGACCATGGAAGCAAAATCTCTCCATAGTCTACTACCAATACTGTACCCAAAGTCTGGGTCTTTTGGTCTTAACATAAAGCACCTCACATACATCCTCAACCAACTTAAGCTTTCATTCCACAAAGCTCTGCCCATTTCTTTCCTCCTCCCTCTCACAGCGAAGAAAAATAAATTGGTATTTCATTTCTCTGCTCTTGGATACCACTATGAGCTACTCTTTGAAAAATAAACATATACTCATAATAAAAAGCAATACCTGAAAAGCATATATTCTAGATTAACATTGAATTACATTTCTGAAAATAAAAAGCAGTCTATCAAGATCCAACTTGGTTAACACCTAGATAAACTTTTACTTTCTCCTTTGAAAAAGAACTCCTCAAAATTTCATTCTCTCAAATATTTCAAAATAATTTAAATGGCTTGGTTTCAAGTGTGCATGACTGAACACCAAGAGGAACATCTTACGTGTATAAAGGTACTAAGGTACTAAGTAGCTTCTAAGGTAAATTTGGACTACTACCTCTTAGGAAATACTAAATATCAACCACTTTTAACAATATTACATATGGACATCCAATCATCAATCGCATACAGAGAATGATAATGGCCCTTGAGGCCAACATCTAACATATTGTCTAACAAGTGTGCATTTACAGCAAATATAGACAAAGTTTTGTTATGGTTCTGGGGTTGCAGCAATGAGGAACATACTCAAGGTCCATGCTTATAACTGCAAAGGCTCTAAACCTCTAAGAAAGAGGAGTCCAAGAAGCAGTGGAAAGTGTCAATAGATTTCATAACAGTTCTCCCAACACAGCAGCAGAATATGCCAATAGGAAGGACATAGCCAAGGAGCACCTAAGGCAGAGGTCCAATACTATGGCCATTAGGCAGAAGGCTGGGGTGCAAATCTACAAGAGAATTTGAAGGACTAAGCAGAATATGATAACAGGAACTTGAGTTTGAACCAAAGCAGGAACACGATCCTGTGAACTGAAGACATACGGAAGAAAATGGGATTGAAGAAGGGAGGCACTTCATCAGACCAGCACAACCCACAGAAAACGTGTCTGCTTTCTAAAATATTAATCAAAAATAAGTACATAATTACGCCAGAATTTCTAGATGAAATACCAAGCTGTTATTTCTTATCTTGTTGATACTAGCCATTCTGGCTAATGTGAGGTGATATCTCATTGTGTTTTAATTTGCATTTCCCTGATGATTGATGATGTTGAGCATCTTCCCATGTGTCTGTTGGCCACCTGCATGTCTTCTTTGAAAAAAATGTCTGTTCAGGTCCTTGGACCATTTTTAAATAAGGTTATTTCAGGTTTGCTGTTGAGCTTATGAGTTCTTTATACATTTTAGATACTAGCCCCTTATCAGATATATCACTTGTAAATATATCCTCCCATACAATAAATTGTCTTTTCATTTTGCTGATGGTTTCCACTGCTGTGCAGAAACATTTTGGCTTGATATAGACCCATTTGTTCATATCGCTTTCATTTCCCATGCCTCAGATAAATATCCAGAAAATGTGAGTCTAGGAATCACAGGAAAAACCACAAAGCTAGTTCAGCCTCAACACTGGCTCAGGTTGGAGAAATGTCTGTAAGGCTGTTGCAAGGAGTATGGGCCCAGGTGAGTGACACTAGGCGTTTCTATTAACAGCATCAGTATCCAAGACAGGCTGAAACCCACACAAAACACAGATGCAAAGAATTTTCTTAGGTGTAATTTATAATTTTTCTTTCTTTTCTTTATTGACTTTCCCCTTTCCCCACGTCACCCCATTCTACCTCACTAGGTTGTTATGAGGACTAAAGGAAATATCAGGTAACAATCAGAATAATATGACACGGTAAGAAGATGTATGATAATTGCTTCTAGTGTGGTTCTTGAAGTAGCTGTAAGTGTGGTCTCCTTCTCCTAAGGAGGCAGAAAATATTCTTTGATGTGCTGTATTTCTAACACATAGTATAATGCTTTCTACACAGTACGATCAAAATATTCATTCAGTAAAAAAGTAAAAGTAATTTTACCCATGCAATAATCCTGTGTCAGAAAATTTATTATTAAAATATTATCAAACAAACATTAACAAAACAGAAACACCTTGGTGATCTTGTGGAATCCCGAAATAAGATCTCCAGGGATAATCCATTAATAGAACAATAATTTGACTTGATCAAATTGAAAGATTTCCATTGAATAATGGACAGCACACAGTAAATTTGGCAAATACATGTCAGACTACAGGAGACCTTAGCAAAATCAAGCCAACAAGGGACTCTAGTGTTTAAACTTTGCAAGGAGATTTTGTAAATATGCAAGAAAAAACAAAAATAAATAGGAAAAGATGGAAAGGGATGTGAACATGTATGTGAACACTTATGGTTTCACAGCTTCAAAACCAAAAGTGGCTAAACAGAATATGAAGGATGCTCCCTGGTCAGAAGAAATTAAAATTAAAATAATGAGATGCTACTTTACATCCATCAGTTTTCAAAAGACAAGCATCAAATGGTATAAAGAATGTAAAAAATAAAGAAACTTCAGAAATTTCCAGTGGGGTTATATATATTTGGGAGAGAAATTCCAAGTGAAGTTAAATTTTTTTATATGCCACAACTAAAAAAAGTTCCTGCACATGTACCTTCTTGAGGTCCATAAGTAAAGGTGGACCAGAGTATTGACAGTAACATTATTTCTGGTAACAATTCATCTTAGATCACATGCTGTTAGCTACTTACACAGAAAGGGAAAATGCACAGAATGGAAACTGCACAGCAGTCAATAATGAAGATGACTTACACACTGCAACATGGCAGACTTTTAAGATTTAGTCTTAACTGAAAATATAGAACAGTATCAGATACAGAACCTGATGACAGTTCTATAAATTTAATGCCAAAACCACAAATAAGTGAATATATACCTAAACAGGCACATTGCAGATTAATTAGAAAGAAATATGGAAGGGATCCTACAGTTTCCATTTAGCTCAAGGGAAGATAAATAGCAGCAATGTTGGAACATGCAGAAGAAAAAGATATAAACAATAGAGCAAAATATGGGAGGACCTTAAAGAAACAGATGGTGCGTTTTCGATAACTTGAGGAGCATGAATGATTCACATGAAGCTCAAGGTGAAAATAAAAAATAAGGAACAAAACATGTTTCCTAATTTCCACATGTATATAAATATGATTTTAAAATCTTTCACTGTAGCAGAAATTACTACAGGATTTTCTCTCTGAAAATTACAGTGCATTTTCTCAGTAATTCTCTCTTGCTTATTTATCATTGCAATGCCATAACAGAAGTCATGATAAGTTAACATCGCTCCATCCAATAGCATGATTTGGGAGGCTATCTAACAAGCACATAGAGGAAGCCCACACATGGAAGTTTCTGAGTGTGGGTGTGCAAATGAGTATGAACATGTGTGAATGGATATAAGACCCCAAACCTAGGAGAGTCACTAACTCCCTACAGGACACATAGCCAACAAAGGGCTAAATTAAAAGGGCTTTTTTCTTTTAGAGAAAAAGGAAATCGTTTTCTTTTCCAATGTGCCTGACTGTCTGTCCCAGGAGGATCCTTTGAGTTCAAGGAAGGAAGGATGGAGAAGTTCCTAGAGGGCGACATCCCTTAGGCTCCAGAGTAATAAATACCCCAGGTACGTTGGGACCTAACCAAAACTCCAGGATCAGTGGAGCCAGAGCCTGTGCTTCACACCCTCCGAAAGTACACCTGGGTAGAAGGTACCTGAGATCCAGCTATACCATCATTAGCAAGAAGACAGGAGAGAGCTTGCTCTTCAGTCAGGAGCTGCGTTCCTGTCCATTCCAGAGTTGGCACCGCGAAAGCAGGCTGAAAACAGGGCCGTGCAGCCTGCAGCCTCCCTCAGGTCAGAAGGCACCATGAGAACATCTGACATCCTCTTGCCTTCTCTGAACTTTGCTTGGCACTGCCAGAGATGCAGAGAAGTGGGACTTTGTCCCTAGGAAAGGAGAATAATGCGGGGTGGGGGGGGAGAGCTCTGGAAAGTGTATCATCTGGACCCCAGTGAGAGCATTGGGGTTCTCGATTGTGAGTGTGGGAATTTAGGAGACTTCAGGCAAAGACTCTGCCTACAAATGTTTCACTCCTGGAGTTGGAATTAAATTTACTCTAGTTCACTTCAGAGGTTGAGGTTAGAGGATGCAGGTGGGGATCAGTGGGGCTCAGAAAGTAGTTCCTCAGCTTGCAGCTCTATCTAAGGAATTTCTAAATGCCACTGCTGCCAAAAGCAGAAAATTATGTCCATAGGATCCACGAGGTTTCAGTCACTGGGGGCACGCAGTGATGTCCAACACAACACTGGGAGACAGGTCTGCAGGTCGCTCTTCTGGAACTCTGTGGAGCTGGGGGGACCCCTGGACACAGGAATACCACAGTGCTGCGCTGTGGACCTTCCCTGCAACCCAGGGAAAAGCCTGGGAGGCTATAGGGTCTCTGCTTTATACTTGACCTTCAGCATCTCTGGCTTCTTCAAGGTGTCCCTCTCTGCAACCAGCCAGTCATTAGCTCTAGGTCCTCAGCCCAGACGGTGCCGTGGCATGCTCTGATTGCAGACTGACACTGGAAAAGGACAGAGGAAGAAAGACTTATGTGTTCTCACATGCTCTGCTGCTAGGGCTCAGTGGGTAGCTCAGTGTTTGTTGAGTGAAACATACCAACAAAAGTATGTTTCTAACGGTATGAAAATATTGGTCCACTCTCCATATACCATTTTATGCAAACTTCCTTACCACACTGACCCCACTCCAAAATTATTTCTCCTCCATCAGAGTCCCTGTCAAGACTCTTAATCGTGTCCAGGGGGAAGTTTGCTTCCTTTTTAATAGAATTGATGCGGAAAGTACACTTTCATAGAATTATTTATCAAGTCCAAAGGAATCCTAGAAATTACTCCAATCCATCCCATGGTATTAGGCAAGATTAGCATCAGGGTAAAATAGTTTGGACGGTTAAGATGTTGAGATATAATTTCCGTTGTTTGTAATGTGCCAATAATATAATATATCTCATAGGATGTTGAATGATCAAATGGGATAAAGTCTTAGAATATTTGGGCATAGTTCCCAGCAAGTAGTAAGACTTCCAAACCTAACATAATTTTATGTTACATTAGTGAGCCTAATGAGTAATAAGCAGCGTAGTTCTAATACTCCTGATGAAAAATAATTTCTAACCCACAAAATAACCCTTTAACAGAGACTCTGTCCATATACACAGATTTAGGTACAATGGACTCCATGACTTGAAGGATCCCAGAAAGACCTGACCTATATACTATTTGCAAAGCTACAGCCTTCCTTGGACCCTTTCACAATCAGGGGAAGAACCTTAGGATCCTTCACCTTTAATGTAAATGAGGGTACCACATCACTCTATGTACAATCTTTCTTGTCCAACCTACGCCCATGTCAAAGTTAGTCAGTCCTCCCCATCCTGTCCTAATGGTTTGCGCAAGACCCTGTCATTTGTTCTTATGATTCCCCATTGTTCCCAAGAAGGTTTTTGCTTTACCTCCTCGAGAGTAAGAACAGCTCCCTGTTCAGTTCTGTGGCTCTGCTACCTCCCACAGTGCCAGGGGAAAAGGCTGAGTGATAGAAAGCAATGCCAACATTAAAGCAGTGCCTGGAAGCAGGGGACTGCCCACCTGGTCCATGACATTGATGCTTGAAAAGGGAAACAGAAGAGGGCAGGAGTATAAAGATAAACGTCGCCAGCCTCCCACAGCTGCCCGCAGAATGACTGCCTTCCCGTCTGGTTTAACGGCAGGTATGGTCCTTCCAAAACTCGGCAAAATTGGCCATCATCCTTTTAAAGGTACTTCCAGAAATTAGGAATCCTACAAAGGTGAAGAGCTGATAAACAGAGGGGAAAACATGTATTAGGGGGATTCCATACCTATCCACTTGAAATACTTTTCAGACGAAACGTCAAATAACTAATTTCAGTTCCATAATTATTTTAAATCTCTAATTAAGGCAAAGTAAATACAGCTGAAAAGACAGAATGACGGTGACAAAACGAGTGGGGGATACTCTTCTGAGCGCCACTTTGTGCTGGCTCTGATACTTATAGTATATACTGTTAGAGTTAAGTTGCAGGTGTGGTAGCCTATGTGTGCATTAAAAAACAAAAAGAAAGAAACTCAGAAGTACAAATTTAGACTCACCTGTCACAAAAAGTAGTTTCTACATTTATATGCAAGGATATAATTACATTGAAACTGAGCCTTGAACAGATCAAGCATGTATAAACAAATGCTATTACCTCACGCCTCTATGCTGCTTAGAATGAGAGAAATACCCCAGTAGCATGGCACAACAAATAAACAGATGCATTTGCTTACTTTGGATAAACTGCTAGGACGCACACAGTTTACAGAGGAAAGGCATATTATTGGAAATTCATGTTTGTGTAGTCAATAGCCAATTTTTATCCTAATTACAGATTCCCAGAAGAAGGATGTAGGAATACATGACAAAGTATGACCACACAACACAATGTCACCACCTCCACTGAGATTTCAGACTTCCTCCTGAATTGTTTTGTCAGGTCCCCCAGCTGGCAGCTCTGGCTGTCCCTGCCCCTCAGCCTCCTCTTCCTCCTGGCCATGGGGGCCAATGCCACCCTCCTCGTCACCATCCGGATGAAGGCCTCTCTGCACCAGCCCATGTACTACTACCTGCTCAGCCTCCTCTCCGTGCTGGACATGGTGCTCTGCCTCACCGTCATCCCCAAGGTCCTGGCCATCTTCTGGTTTGACCTCAGGTCCATAAGCTTCTTTGCCTGCTTCCTGCAGATGTACATCATGAACAGTTTCCTCGCCATGGAGTCCTGCACCTTCATGGTCATGGCCTATGACCGCTATGTGGCCATCTGCCACCCACTGAGGTACCTGTCCATCATCAATGAGCAATTTGTGGCCAAGGCTGTCATTTTTATTTTGGCCAGGAATGTCCTTCTCACAATGCCTATTCCCATTCTCTCAGCACGGCTCCATTATTGCAGGAGAAACGTCATTGAGAACTGCATCTGCGCCAATATGTCTGTGTCCAGGCTCTCCTGTGATGATGTCACCATCAATCGCATGTACCAGTTTGCTGGAGGCTGGACTCTGCTAGGATGCGACCTCATCCTCATCTTCCTCTCCTACACCCTCATCCTGAGAGCTGTGCTGAGACTCAAGGCAGAGGGAGCTGTGGCCAAGGCCCTGAGCACGTGTGGCTCCCACTTCATCCTCATCCTCTTCTTCAGCACCGTCCTGCTGGTCTTCGTCCTCACGCATGTGGCCAAGAAGAAGGTCTGCGCTGAGGTGCCAGTCCTGCTCAATGTCCTCCACCACGTCATCCCTGCAGCCCTCAACCCCATTGTTTATGGAGTGCGCACCCAGGAGATCAAGCAAGGAATCCAGAGGTTACTGAGGAAAGGGTGGTAGGGACACTGGATCTCTGCATTCCTAATGGAAGTTCACTCTGAAGCAATAAAAGGTGAATAGCCTGAAACTTACATTGATGAGTTATTTTCTAAACTCAGAAAATTAGGTATCACACTTTCTTTAATAAAACTTCAGTTTCGTTTTAAGTTTCTCTTTCTCTCACCTCTCCATTGGGAATCTCCTTGTCCCTTTCACCTGTCTTTCCATACACATTGTCTTATTTTGTCCAAAGTATAGACATACCTGGGGGTAGGTTCTAAAGTGAGAAATTTATGTTCCTATAAGTACAGCTGTTATTGTATCATGACTTTGTATTCTTGAATATACATCTGTGGATATTTGGTGGGTTGTGTTGTGTAATGTGTTCTTATTCCATTTCCACAGAAGGGAGTATATCGGAGACAAGGACATAGGAGTGAATTTCTTTCGTGAATGAAGGGAAGATGCTTCTAGTCATTAATTGGCTCTTTCCCTGTGAGCCTTTGACCACATCAGTGTCTTTTTTTGTCTCTCCATCTCTGTGTCTCCAACTCCATCTCTGCCTCTCTCTCTCTCCTTCTCTAGATGAGGTGACCTTTTGTATTGTGTCCTGTGTACATTTCAAAAGGACAAGATTTCTACCTGGGTTGCTCATGTGTGTAACAATTAGCCATGAGCTTTATTAGATTCTCCTTCCAATGGCTGTGTGCTGTGGACATGCATCTTTTGGATCCAGGGTGTTGTAATTCATGGCGTGCACACACAGCTGTGCTAATGTGGTAAAGGGTTCTAAAGACTGTAACATATGATCCAGTAATCATATTGAAATATAAATCATGCTGTTCAAACATTGCTTGCTTATTAATTGGACAGGTAGGAAGCACAATATGTCCTAGGATTTCTGTGTACTATTAAGACACAAAAACACATAGAACATTTTTGTTGCTTTCAGGAGCTCAAAGGTTGGTTAGGCGCAACACAATAAGAGTTCTTGGAATACAGTCCTCTCAACAGGTGAGAATGAGGAATGGAATAAGGTATGATGGGCAGTAAGGTACCAGGCAACATAAGAAATCACTGGATAGAGAGTTAAAGGTTCTAATTGTAAGTCTTACACAACTAAAACAATCAGTACTTAGGCCCAAAAGAGCTGGTCTCATAGTATTTCACATTACTCCTCTATGAACAATTTGTTTTAGCAGATCCTTCCTAAACGTAAGCTTTTGTGACTCAGTAATAACTTAGAAGGGTATTACCCTGTTTTGACCATGGAAGCAAAATCTCTCCATAGTCTACTACCAATACTGTACCCAAAGTCTGGGTCTTTTGGTCTTAACATAAAGCACCTCACATACATCCTCAACCAACTTAAGCTTTCATTCCACAAAGCTCTGCCCATTTCTTTCCTCCTCCCTCTCACAGCGAAGAAAAATAAATTGGTATTTCATTTCTCTGCTCTTGGATACCACTATGAGCTACTCTTTGAAAAATAAACATATACTCACATAATAAAAAGCAATACCTGAAAAGCATATATTCTAGATTAACATTGAATTACATTTCTGAAAATAAAAAGCAGTCTATCAAGATCCAACTTGGTTAACACCTAGATAAACTTTTACTTTCTCATTTGAAAAAGAACTCCTCAAAATTTCATTCTCTCAAATATTTCAAAATAATTTAAATGGCTTGGTTTCAAGTGTGCATGACTGAACACCAAGAGGAACATCTTACGTGTATAAAGGTACTAAGGTACTAAGTAGCTTCTAAGGTAAATTTGGACTACTACCTCTTAGGAAATACTAAATATCAACCACTTTTAACAATATTACATATGAACATCCAATCATCAAGCGCATACAGAGAATGATAATGGCCCTTGAGGCCAACATCTAACATATTGTCTAACAAGTGTGCATTTACAGCAAATATAGACAAAGTTTTGTTATGGTTCTGGGGTTGCAGCAATGAGGAACATACTCAAGGTCCATGCTTACAACTGCAAAGGCTCTAAACCTCTAAGAAAGAGGAGTCCAAGAAGCAGTGGAAAGTGTCAATAGATTTCATAACAGTTCTCCCAACACAGCAGCAGAATATGCCAACAGGAAGGACATAGCCAAGGAGCACCTAAGGCAGAGGTCCAATACTATGGCCATTAGGCAGAAGGCTGGGGTGCAAATCTACAAGAGAATTTGAAGGACTAAGCAGAATATGATAACAGGAACTTGAGTTTGAACCAAAGCAGGAACACGATCCTGTGAACTGAAGACATACGGAAGAAAATGGGATTGAAGAAGGGAGGCACTTCATCAGACCAGCACAACCCACAGAAAACGTGTCTGCTTTCTAAAATATTAATCAAAAATAAGTACATAATTACGCCAGAATTTCTAGATGAAATACCAAGCTGTTATTTCTTATCTTGTTGATACTAGCCATTCTGGCTAATGTGAGGTGATATCTCATTGTGTTTTAATTTGCATTTCCCTGATGATTGATGATGTTGAGCATCTTCCCATGTGTCTGTTGGCCACCTGCATGTCTTCTTTGAAAAAAATGTCTGTTCAGGTCCTTGGACCATTTTTAAATAAGGTTATTTCAGGTTTTCTGTTGAGTTTATGAGTTCTTTATACATTTTAGATACTAGCCCCTTATCAGATATATCACTTGTAAATATATCCTTCCATACAATAAATTGCCTTTTCATTTTGCTGATGGTTTCCTCTGCTGTGCAGAAGCATTTTGGCTTGATATAGTTCATTTGTTTATTTTTGCTTTCATTTCCCTTGCCTGGGGATAAAATCCAGAAAATGTGAGTCTAGGAATCACAGGAAAAACCACAAAGCTAGTTCAGCCTCAACACCGGCTCAGGTTGGAGAAATGTCTGTAAGGCTGTTGCAAGGAGTATGGGCCCAGGTGAGTGACACTAGGCGTTTCTTTTAACAGCATCAGTATCCAAGACAGGCTGAAACCCACACAAAACACAGATGCAAAGAATTTTCTTAGGTGTAATTTATAATTTTTCTTTCTTTTCTTTATTGTCTTTCCCCTTTCCCCACGTCACCCCATTCTACCTCACTAGGTTGTTATGAGGACTAAAGGAAATATCAGGTAACAATCAGAATAATATGACACGGTAAGAAGATGTATGATGATTGCTTCTAGTGTGGTCCTTGATGTAGCTGTAAGTGTGGTCTCCTTCTCCTAAGGAGGCAGAAAATGTTCTTTGATGTGCTCTATTTCTAACACATAGTATAATGCTTTCTACACAGTACGATCAAAATATTCATTCAGTAAAAAAGTAAAAGTAATTTTACCCTTGCAATAATCCTGTGTCAGAAAATTTATTATTAAAATATTATCAAACAAACATTAACAAAACAGAAACACCTTGGTGATCTTGTGGAATCCCGAAATAAGATCTCCAGGGATAATCCATTAATAGAACAATAATTTGACTTGATCAAATTGAAAGATTTCCATTGAATAATGGACAGCACACAGTAAATTTGGCAATTACATGTCAGACTACAGGAGACCTTAGCAAAATCAAGCCAACAGGGGACTCTAGTGTTTAAACTTTGAAAGGAGATTTTGTAAATATGCAAGAAAAAACAAAAATAAATAGGAAAAGATGGAAAGGGATGTGAACATGTAGGTGAACACTTATGGTTTCACAGCTTCAAAACCAAAAGTGGCTAAACAGAATATGAAGGATGCTCCCTGGTCAGAAGAAATTAAAATTAAAATAATGAGATGCTACTTTACATCCATCAGTTTTCAAAAGACAAGCATCAAATGGTATAAAGAATGTAAAAAATAAAGAAACTTCAGAAATTTCCAGTGGGGTTATATATATTTGGGAGAGAAATTCCAAGTGAAGTTAAATTTTTTTATACGCCACAACTATAAAAAGTTCCTGCACATGTACCTTCTTGAGGTCCATAAGTAAAGGTGGACCAGAGTATTGACAGTAACATTATTTCTGGTAACAATTCATCTTAGGTCACATGCTGTTAGCTACTTACACAGAAAGGGAAAATGCACAGAATGGAAACTGCACAGCAGTCAATAATGAAGATGACTTACACACTGCAACATGGCAGACTTTTAAGATTTAGTCTTAACTGAAAATATAGAACAGTATCAGATGCAGAACCTGATGACAGTTCTATAAATTTAATACCAAAACCACAAATAAGTGAACATATACCTAAACAGGCACATTGCAGATTAATTAGAAAGAAATATGGAAGGGATCCTACAGTTTCCATTTAGCTCAAGGGAAGATAAATAGCAGCAATGTAGGTATATGCAGAAGAAAAAGATATAAACAATAGAGCAAAATATGGGAGGACCTTAAAGAAACAGATGGTGCTTATTCGACAACTTGAGGAGCATGAATGATTCACATGAGGCTCAAGGTGAAAATAAAAAATAAGGAACAAATCATGTTTCCTAATTTCCACATGTATATAAATATGATTTTAAAATCTTTCACTGTAGCAGAAATTACTGCAGGATTTTCTCTCTGAAAATTACAGTGCATTTTCTCAGTAATTCTCTCTTGCTTATTTATCATTGCAATGCCATAACAGAAGTCATGATAAGTTAACATCGCTCCATCCAATAGCATGATTTGGGAGGCTATCTAACAAGCACATAGAGGAAGCCCACACATGGAAGATTGTGAGTGTGGGTGTGCAAATGAGTATGAACATGTGTGAATGGATATAAGACCCCAAACCTAGGAGAGTCACTAAGTCCCTACAGGACACATAGCCAACAAACGGCTAAATTAAAAGGGCTTTTTTCTTTTAGAGAAAAAGGAAATCATTTTCTTTTCCAATGTGCCTGACTGTCTGTCCCAGGAGGATCCTTTGAGTTCAAGGAAGGAAGGATGGAGAAGTTCCTAGAGGGCGACATCCCTTAGGCTCCAGAGTAATAAATACCCCAGGTATGTTGGGACCTAACCAAAACTCCAGGATCAGTGGAGCCAGAGCCTGTGCTTCACACCCTCCGAAAGTACACCTGGGTAGAAGGTACCTGAGATCCAGCTATACCATCATTAGCAAGAAGACAGGAGAGAGCTTGCTCTTCAGTCAGGAGCTGCGTTCCTGTCCATTCCGGAGTTGGCACCGCGAAAGCAGGCTGAAAACAGGGCCGTGCAGCCTGCAGCCTCCCTCAGGTCAGAAGGCACCATGAGAACATCTGACATCCTCTTGCCTTCTCTGAACTTTGCTTGGCACTGCCAGAGATGCAGAGAAGTGGGACTTTGTCCCTAGGAAAGGAGAATAATGCGGGGGGGAGAGGGGAGAGCTCTGGAAAGTGTATCATCTGGACCCCAGTGAGAGCATCGGGGTTCTCGATTCTGAGTGTGGGAATTTAGGAGACTTCAGGCAAAGAATCTGCCTACAAATGTTTCACTCCTGGGGTTGGAATTAAATTTACTCAAGTTCACTTCAGAGGTTGAGGGTAGAGGCTACAAGTGGGGATCAGTGGGGCTCAGAAAGTAGTTCCTCAGCTTGCAGCTCTATCTAAGGAATTTCTAAATGCCACTGCTGCCAAAAGCAGAAAATTATGTCCATAGGATCCACGAGGTTTCAGTCACTGGGGGCACACAGTGATGTCCAACACAACACTGGGAGACAGGTCTGCAGGTCGCTCTTCTGGAACTCTGTGGAGCTGGGGGGACCCCTGGACACAGGAATACCACAGTGCTGTGCTGTGGACCTTCCCTGCAACCCGGGGAAAAGCCTGGGAGGCTATAGGGTCTCTGCTTTATTCTTGACCTTCAGCATCTCTGGCTTCTTCAAGGTGTCCCTCTCTGCAACCAGCCAGTCATTAGCTCTAGGTCCTCAGCCCAGACGGTGCCGTGGCAAGCTCTGATTGCAGACTGACACTGGAAAAGGACAGAGGAAGAAAGACTTATGTGTTCTCACATGCTCTGCTGCTAGGGCTCAGTGGGTAGCTCAGTGTTTGTTGAGTGAAACATACCAACAATAGTATGTTTCTAATGGTATGAAAATATTGGTCCACTCTCCATATACCATTTTATGCAAACTTCCTTACCACACTGACCCCACTCCAAAATTATTTCTCCTCCATCAGAGTCCCTGTCAAGACTCTTAATCGTGTCCAGGGGGAAGTTTGCTTCCTTTTTAATAGAATTGATGCGGAAAGTACACTTTCATAGAATTATTTATCAAGTCCAAAGGAATCCTATAAATTACTCCAATCCATCCCACGGTATTAGGCAAGATTAGCATCAGGGTAAAATAGTTTGGACAGTTAAGATGTTGAGATATAATTTCCGTTGTTTGTAATGTGCCAATAATATAATATATCTCATAGGATGTTGAATGATCAAATGGGATAAAGTCTTAGAATATTTGGGCATAGTTCCCAGCAAGTAGTATGACTTCCAAACCTAACATAATTTTATGTTACATTAGTGAGACTAATGAGTAATAAGCAGCGTAGTTCTAATACTCCTGATGAAAAATAATTTCTAACCCACAAAATAACTCTTTAACAGAGACTCTGTCCATATACACAGATTTAGGTACAATGGACTCCATGACTTGAAGGATCCCAGAAAGACCTGACCTATATACTATTTGCCAACCTACAGCCTTCTTTGGACCCTTTCACAATCAGGGGAAGAACCTTAGGATCCTTCACCTTTAATGTAAATGAGGGTACCACATCACTCTATGTACAATCTTTTTTGTCCTACCTACGCCCATGTCAAAGTTAGTCAGTCCTCCCCATCATGTCCCAATGGTTTGCGCAAGACCCTGTCATTTGTTCTTATGATTCCCCATTGTTCCCAAGAAGGTTTTTGCTTTACCTCCTCGAGAGTAAGAACAGCTCCCTGTTCAGTTCTGTGGCTCTGCTACTTCCCACAATGCCAGGGGAAAAGGCTGAGTGATAGAAAGCAATGTCAACATTAAAGCAGTGCCTGGAAGCAGGGGACTGCCCACCTGGTCCATTACATCGATGCTTGAAAAGGGAAACAGAAGAGGGCAGGAGTATAAAGATAAACGTCGCCAGCCTCCCACAGCTGCCAGCAGAATGACTGCCTTCCCGTCTGGTTTAACGGCAGGTATGGTCCTTCCAAAACTCGGCAAAATTGGCCATCATCCTTTTAAAGGTACTTCCAGAAATTAGGAATCCTACAAAAGTGAAGAGCTGATAAACAGAGGGGAAAACAAGTATTAGGGGGATTCCATACCTATCCACTTGAAATACTTTTCAGACGAAACGTCAAATAACTAATTTCAGTTCCATAATTATTTTAAATCTCTAATTAAGGCAAAGTAAATACAGCTGAAAAGACAGAATGAAGGTGACAAAACGAGTGGGGGATACTCTTCTGAGCGCCACTTTGTGCTGGCTCTGATACTTGTAGTATATACTGTTAGAGTTAAGTTGCAGGTGTGGTAGCCTATGTGTGCATTAAAAAACAAAAAGAAAGAAACTCACAAGTACAAATTTAGACTCACCTGTCACAAAAAGTAGTTTCTACATTTATATGCAAGGATATAATTACATTGAAACTGAGCCTTGAACAGATCAAGCATGTATAAACAAATGCTATTACCTCACGCCTCTATGCTGCTTAGAATGAGAGAAATACCCCAGTAGCATGGCACAACAAATAAACAGATGCATTTGCCTACTTTGGATAAACTGCTAGGACGCACACAGTTTACAGAGGAAAGGCATATTATTGGAAATTCATGTTTGTGTAGTCAATAGCCAATTTTTATCCTAATTACAGATTCCCAGAAGAAGGATGTAGGAATACATGACAAAGTATGACCACACAACACAATGTCACCACCTCCACTGAGATTTCAGACTTCCTCCTGAATTGTTTTGTCAGGTCCCCCAGCTGGCAGCTCTGGCTGTCCCTGCCCCTCAGCCTCCTCTTCCTCCTGGCCATGGGGGCCAATGCCACCCTCCTCGTCACCATCCGGATGGAGGCCTCTCTGCACCAGCCCATGTACTACTACCTGCTCAGCCTCCTCTCCGTGCTGGACATGGTGCTCTGCCTCACCGTCATCCCCAAGGTCCTGGCCATCTTCTGGTTTGACCTCAGGTCCATAAGCTTCTTTGCCTGCTTCCTGCAGATGTACATCATGAACAGTTTCCTCGCCATGGAGTCCTGCACCTTCATGGTCATGGCCTATGACCGCTATGTGGCCATCTGCCACCCACTGAGGTACCTGTCCATCATCAATGAGCAATTTGTGGCCAAGGCTGTCATTTTTATTTTGGCCAGGAATGTCCTTCTCACAATGCCTATTCCCATTCTCTCAGCACGGCTCCATTATTGCAGGAGAAACGTCATTGAGAACTGCATCTGCGCCAATATGTCTGTGTCCAGGCTCTCCTGTGATAATGTCACCATCAATCGCATGTACCAGTTTGCTGGAGGCTGGACTCTGCTAGGATGCGACCTCATCCTCATCTTCCTCTCCTACACCCTCATCCTGAGAGCTGTGCTGAGACTCAAGGCAGAGGGAGCTGTGGCCAAGGCCCTGAGCACGTGTGGCTCCCACTTCATCCTCATCCTCTTCTTCAGCACCGTCCTGCTGGTCTTCGTCCTCACACATGTGGCCAAGAAGAAGGTCTGCGCTGAGGTGCCAGTCCTGCTCAATGTCCTCCACCACGTCATCCCTGCAGCCCTCAACCCCATTGTTTATGGAGTGCGCACCCAGGAGATCAAGCAAGGAATCCAGAGGTTACTGAGGAAAGGGTGGTAGGGACACTGGATCTCTGCATTCCTAATGGAAGGTCACTCTGAAGCAATAAAAGGTGAATAGCCTGAAACTTACATTGATGAGTTATTTTCTAAACTCAGAAAATTAGGTATCACACTTTCTTTAATAAAACTTCAGTTTCGTTTTAATTTTCTCTTTCTCTCACCTCTCCATTGGGAATCTCCTTGTCCCTTTCACCTGTCTTTCCATACACATTGTCTTATTTTGTCCAAAGTATAGACATACCTGGGGGTAGGTTCTAAAGTGAGAAATTTATGTTCCTATAAGTACAGCTGTTATTGTATCATGACTTTGTATTCTTGAATATACATCTGTGGATATTTGGTGGGTTGTGTTGTGTAATGTGTTCTTATTCCATTTCCACAGAAGGGAGTATATCGGAGACAAGGACATAGGAGTGAATTTCTTTCGTGAATGAAGGGAAGATGCTTCTAGTCATTAATTGGCTCTTTCCCTGTGAGCCTTTGACCACATCAGTGTCTTTTTTTGTCTCTCCATCTCTGTGTCTCCAACTCCATCTCTGCCTCTCTCTCTCTCCTTCTCTAGATGAGGTGACCTTTTGTATTGTGTCCTGTGTACATTTCAAAAGGACAAGATTTCTACCTGGGTTGCTCATGTGTGTAACAATTAGCCATGAGCTTTATTAGATTCTCCTTCCAATGGCTGTGTGCTGTGGACATGCATCTTTTGGATCCAGGGTGTTGTAGTTCATGGTGTGCACACACAGCTGTGCTAATGTGGTAAAGGGTTCTAAAGACTGTAACATATGATCCAGTAATCATATTGAAATATAAATCATGCTGTTCAAACATTGCTTGCTTATTAATTGGACAGGTAGGAAGCACAATATGTCCTAGGATTTCTGTGTACTATTAAGACACAAAAACACATAGAACATTTTTGTTGCTTTCAGGAGCTCAAAGGTTGGTTAGGCGCAACACAATAAGAGTTCTTGGAATACAGTCCTCTCAACAGGTGAGAATGAGGAATGGAATAAGGTATGATGGGCAGTAAGGTACCAGGCAACATAAGAAATCACTGGATAGAGAGTTAAAGGTTCTAATTGTAAGTCTTACACAACTAAAACAATCAGTACTTAGGCCCAAAAGAGCTGGTCTCATAGTATGTCACATTACTCCTCTATGAACAATTTGTTTTAGCAGATCCTTCCTAAACGTAAGCTTTTGTGACTCAGTAATAACTTAGAAGGGTATTACCCTGTTTTGACCATGGAAGCAAAATCTCTTCATAGTCTACTACCAATACTGTACCCAAAGTCTGGGTCTTTTGGTCTTAACATAAAGCACCTCACATACATCCTCAACCAACTTAAGCTTTCATTCCACAAAGCTCTGCCCATTTCTTTCCTCCTCCCTCTCACAGCGAAGAAAAATAAATTGGTATTTCATTTCTCTGCTCTTGGATACCACTATGAGCTACTCTTTGAAAAATAAACATATACTCACATAATAAAAAGCAATACCTGAAAAGCATATATTCTAGATTAACATTGAATTACATTTCTGAAAATAAAAAGCAGTCTATCAAGATCCAACTTGGTTAACACCTAGATAAACTTTTACTTTCTCATTTGAAAAAGAACTCCTCAAAATTTCATTCTCTCAAATATTTCAAAATAATTTAAATGGCTTGGTTTCAAGTGTGCATGACTGAACACCAAGAGGAACATCTTACGTGTATAAAGGTACTAAGGTACTAAGTAGCTTCTAAGGTAAATTTGGACTACTACCTCTTAGGAAATACTAAATATCAACCACTTTTAACAATATTACATATGGACATCCAATCATCAAGCGCATACAGAGAATGATAATGGCCCTTGAGGCCAACATCTAACATATTGTCTAACAAGTGTGCATTTACAGCAAATATAGACAAAGTTTTGTTATGGTTCTGGGGTTGCAGCAATGAGGAACATACTCAAGGTCCATGCTTACAACTGCAAAGGCTCTAAACCTCTAAGAAAGAGGAGTCCAAGAAGCAGTGGAAAGTGTCAATAGATTTCATAACAGTTCTCCCAACACAGCAGCAGAATATGCCAACAGGAAGGACATAGCCAAGGAGCACCTAAGGCAGAGGTCCAATACTATGGCCATTAGGCGGAAGGCTGGGTGCAAATCTACAAGAGAATTTGAAGGACTAAGCAGAATATGATAACAGGAACTTGAGTTTGAACCAAAGCAGGAACACGATCCTGTGAACTGAAGACATACGGAAGAAAATGGGATTGAAGAAGGGAGGCACTTCATCAGACCAGCACAACCCACAGAAAACGTGTCTGCTTTCTAAAATATTAATCAAAAATAAGTACATAATTACGCCAGAATTTCTAGATGAAATACCAAGCTGTTATTTCTTATCTTGTTGATACTAGCCATTCTGGCTAATGTGAGGTGATATCTCATTGTGTTTTAATTTGCATTTCCCTGATGATTGATGATGTTGAGCATCTTCCCATGTGTCTGTTGGCCACCTGCATGTCTTCTTTGAAAAAAATGTCTGTTCAGGTCCTTGGACCATTTTTAAATAAGGTTATTTCAGGTTTTCTGTTGAGTTTATGAGTTCTTTATACATTTTAGATACTAGCCCCTTATCAGATATATCACTTGTAAATATATCCTTCCATACAATAAATTGCCTTTTCATTTTGCTGATGGTTTCCTCTGCTGTGCAGAAGCATTTTGGCTTGATATAGTTCATTTGTTTATTTTTGCTTTCATTTCCCTTGCCTGGGGATAAAATCCAGAAAATGTGAGTCTAGGAATCACAGGAAAAACCACAAAGCTAGTTCAGCCTCAACACCGGCTCAGGTTGGAGAAATATCTGTAAGGCTGTTGCAAGGAGTATGGGCCCAGGTGAGTGACACTAGGCGTTTCTTTTAACAGCATCAGTATCCAAGACAGGCTGAAACCCACACAAAACACAGATGCAAAGAATTTTCTTAGGTGTAATTTATAATTTTTCTTTCTTTTCTTTATTGTCTTTCCCCTTTCCCCACGTCACCCCATTCTACCTCACTAGGTTGTTATGAGGACTAAAGGAAATATCAGGTAACAATCAGAATAATATGACACGGTAAGAAGATGTATGATGATTGCTTCTAGTGTGGTCCTTGATGTAGCTGTAAGTGTGGTCTCCTTCTCCTAAGGAGGCAGAAAATATTCTTTGATGTGCTCTATTTCTAACACATAGTATAATGCTTTCTACACAGTACGATCAAAATATTCATTCAGTAAAAAAGTAAAAGTAATTTTACCCATGCAATAATCCTGTGTCAGAAAATTTATTATTAAAATATTATCAAACAAACATTAACAAAACAGAAACACCTTGGTGATCTTGTGGAATCCCGAAATAAGATCTCCAGGGATAATCCATTAATAGAACAATAATTTGACTTGATCAAATTGAAAGATTTCCATTGAATAATGGACAGCACACAGTAAATTTGGCAAATACATGTCAGACTACAGGAGACCTTAGCAAAATCAAGCCAACAGGGGACTCTAGTGTTTAAACTTTGAAAGGAGATTTTGTAAATATGCAAGAAAAAACAAAAATAAATAGGAAAAAATGGAAAGGGATGTGAACATGTAGGTGAACACTTATGGTTTCACAGCTTCAAAACCAAAAGTGGCTAAACAGAATATGAAGGATGCTCCCTGGTCAGAAGAAATTAAAATTAAAATAATGAGATGCTACTTTACATCCATCAGTTTTCAAAAGACAAGCATCAAATGGTATAAAGAATGTAAAAAATAAAGAAACTTCAGAAATTTCCAGTGGGGTTATATATATTTGGGAGAGAAATTCCAAGTGAAGTTAAATTTTTTTATACGCCACAACTATAAAAAGTTCCTGCACATGTACCTTCTTGAGGTCCATGAGTAAAGGTGGACCAGAGTATTGACAGTAACATTATTTCTGGTAACAATTCATCTTAGGTCACATGCTGTTAGCTACTTACACAGAAAGGGAAAATGCACAGAATGGAAACTGCACAGCAGTCAATAATGAAGATGACTTACACACTGCAACATGGCAGACTTTCCGATTTAGTCTTAACTGAAAATATAGAACAGTATCAGATACAGAACCTGATGACAGTTCTATAAATTTAATACCAAAACCACAAATAAGTGAACATATACCTAAACAGGAACATTGCAGATTAATTAGAAAGAAATATGGAAGGGATCCTACAGTTTCCATTTAGCTCAAGGGAAGATAAATAGCAGCAATGTTGGAACATGCAGAAGAAAAAGATATAAAAAATAGAGCAAAATATGGGAGGACCTTAAAGAAACAGATGGTGCTTATTCGACAACTTGAGGAGCATGAATGATTCACATGAGGCTCAAGGTGAAAATAAAAAATAAGGAACAAATCATGTTTCCTAATTTCCACATGTATATAAATATGATTTTAAAATCTTTCACTGTAGCAGAAATTACTACAGGATTTTCTCTCTGAAAATTACAGTGCATTTTCTCAGTAATTCTCTCTTGCTTATTTATCATTGCAATGCCATAACAGAAGTCATGATAAGTTAACATCGCTCCATCCAATAGGATGATTTGGGAGGCTATCTAACAAGCACATAGAGGAAGCCCACACATGGAAGTTTCTGAGTGTGGGTGTGCAAATGAGTATGAACATGTGTGAATGGATATAAGACCCCAAACCTAGGAGAGTCACTAAGTCCCTACAGGACACATAGCCAACAAAGGGCTAAATTAAAAGGGCTTTTTTCTTTTAGAGACAAAGGAAATCATTTTCTTTTCCAATGTGCCTGACTGTCTGTCCCAGGAGGATCCTTTGAGTTCAAGGAAGGAAGGATGGAGAAGTTCCTAGAGGGCGACATCCCTTAGGCTCCAGAGTAATAAATACCCCAGGTATGTTGGGACCTAACCAAAACTCCAGGATCAGTGGAGCCAGAGCCTGTGCTTCACACCCTCCGAAAGTACACCTGGGTAGAAGGTACCTGAGATCCAGCTATACCATCATTAGCAAGAAGACAGGAGAGAGCTTGCTCTTCAGTCAGGAGCTGCGTTCCTGTCCATTCCGGAGTTGGCACCGCGAAAGCAGGCTGAAAACAGGGCCGTGCAGCCTGCAGCCTCCCTCAGGTCAGAAGGCACCATGAGAACATCTGACATCCTCTTGCCTTCTCTGAACTTTGCTTGGCACTGCCAGAGATGCAGAGAAGTGTGACTTTGTCCCTAGGAAAGGAGAATAATGCGGGGGGGAGGGAGGAGAGCTCTGGAAAGTGTATCATCTGGACCCCAGTGAGAGCATCGGGGTTCTCGATTCTGAGTGTGGGAATTTAGGAGACTTCAGGCAAAGACTCTGCCTACAAATGTTTCACTCCTGGGGTTGGAATTAAATTTACTCTAGTTCACTTCAGAGGTTGAGGGTAGAGGCTGCAGGTGGGGATCAGTGGGGCTCAGAAAGTAGTTCCTCAGCTTGCAGCTCTATCTAAGGAATTTCTAAATGCCACTGCTGCCAAAAGCAGAAAATTATGTCCGTAGGATCCACGAGGTTTCAGTCACTGGGGGCACGCAGTGATGTCCAACACAACACTGGGAGACAGGTCTGCAGGTCGCTCTTCTGGAACTCTGTGGAGCTGGGGGGACCCCTGGACACAGGAATACCACAGTGCTGCGCTGTGGACCTTCCCTGCAACCCGGGGAAAAGCCTGGGAGGCTATAGGGTCTCTGCTTTATTCTTGACCTTCAGCATCTCTGGCTTCTTCAAGGTGTCCCTCTCTGCAACCAGCCAGTCATTAGCTCTAGGTCCTCAGCCCAGACGGTGCCGTGGCAAGCTCTGATTGCAGACTGACACTGGAAAAGGACAGAGGAAGAAAGACTTATGTGTTCTCACATGCTCTGCTGCTAGGGCTCAGTGGGTAGCTCAGTGTTTGTTGAGTGAAACATACCAACAATAGAATGTTTCTAACGGTATGAAAATATTGGTCCACTCTCCATATACCATTTTATGCAAACTTCCTTACCACACTGACCCCACTCCAAAATTATTTCTCCTCCATCAGAGTCCCTGTCAAGACTCTTAATCGTGTCCAGGGGGAAGTTTGCTTCCTTTTTAATAGAATTGATGGGGAAAGTACACTTTCATAGAATTATTTATCAAGTCCAAAGGAATCCTAGAAATTACTCCAATCCATCCCACGGTATTAGGCAAGATCAGCATCAGGGTAAAATAGTTTGGACGGTTAAGATGTTGAGATATAATTTCCGTTGTTTGTAATGTGCCAATAATATAATATATCTCATAGGATGTTGAATGATCAAATGGGATAAAGTCTTAGAATATTTGGGCATAGTTCCCCACAAGTAGTAAGACTTCCAAACCTAACATAATTTTATGTTACATTAGTGAGCCTAATGAGTAATAAGCAGCGTAGTTCTAATACTCCTGATGAAAAATAATTTCTAACCCACAAAATAACTCTTTAACAGAGACTCTGTCTATATACACAGATTTAGGTACAATGGACTCCATGACTTGAAGGATCCCAGAAAGACCTGACCTATATACTATTTGCCAAGCTACAGCCTTCCTTGGACCCTTTCACAATCAGGGGAAGAACCTTAGGATCCTTCACCTTTAATGTAAATGAGGGTACCACATCACTCTATGTACAATCTTTCTTGTCCAACCTACGCCCATGTCAAAGTTAGTCAGTCCTCCCCATCCTGTCCTAATGGTTTGCGCAAGACCCTGTCATTTGTTCTTATGATTCCCCATTGTTCCCAAGAAGGTTTTTGCTTTACCTCCTCGAGAGTAAGAACAGCTCCCTGTTCAGTTCTGTGGCTCTGCTACGTCCCACAGTGCCAGGGGAAAAGGCTGAGTGATAGAAAGCAATGCCAACATTAAAGCAGTGCCTGGAAGCAGGGGACTGCCCACCTGGTCCATGACATCGATGCTTGAAAAGGGAAACAGAAGAGGGCAGGAGTATAAAGATAAACGTCGCCAGCCTCCCACAGCTGCCCGCAGAATGACTGCCTTCCCGTCTGGTTTAACGGCAGGTATGGCCCTTCCAAAACTCGGCAAAATTGGCCATCATCCTTTAAAAGGTACTTCCAGAAATTAGGAATCCTACAAAGGTGAAGAGCTGATAAACAGAGGGGAAAACAAGTATTAGGGGGATTCCATACCTATCCACTTGAAATACTTTTCAGACGAAACGTCAAATAACTAATTTCTGTTCCATAATTATCTTAAATCTCTAATTAAAGCAAAGTAAATACAGCTGAAAAGACAGAATGACGGTGACAAAACGACTGATCATATTCTTCTGAGCGCCACTTCGTGCTGGCTCTGATACTTATAGTATATACTGTTAGAGTTAAGTTGCAGGTGTGGTAGCCTATGTGTGCATTAAAAAACAAAAAGAAAGAAACTCACAAGTACAAATTTAGACTCACCTGTCACAAAAAGTAGTTTCTACATTCATATGCAAGGATATAATTACATTGAAACTGAGCCTTGAACAGATCAAGCATGTATAAACAAATGCTATTACCTCACGCCTCTATGCTGCTTAGAATGAGAGAAATACCCCAGTAGCATGGCACAACAAATAAACAGATGCATTTGCCTACTTTGGATAAACTGCTAGGACGCACACAGTTTACAGAGGAAAGGCATATTATTGGAAATTCATGTTTGTGTAGTCAATAGCCAATTTTTATCCTAATTACAGATTCCCAGAAGAAGGATGTAGGAATACACGACAAAATATGACCACACAACACAATGTCACCACCTCCACTGAGATTTCAGACTTCCTCCTGAATTGTTTTGTCAGGTCCCCCAGCTGGCAGCTCTGGCTGTCCCTGCCCCTCAGCCTCCTCTTCCTCCTGGCCATGGGGGCCAGTGCCACCCTCCTCGTCACCATCCGGATGGAGGCCTCTCTGCACCAGCCCATGTACTACCTGCTCAGCCTCCTCTCCATGCTGGACATGGTGCTCTGCCTCACCGTCATCCCCAAGGTCCTGGCCATCTTCTGGTTTGACCTCAGGTCCATAAGCTTCTTTGCCTGCTTCCTGCAGATGTACATCATGAACAGTTTCCTCGCCATGGAGTCCTGCACCTTCATGGTCATGGCCTATGACCGCTATGTGGCCATCTGCCACCCACTGAGGTACCTGTCCATCATCAATGAGCAATTTGTGGCCAAGGCTGTCATTTTTATTTTGGCCAGGAATGTCCTTCTCACAATGCCTATTCCCATTCTCTCAGCACGGCTCCATTATTGCAGGAGAAACGTCATTGAGAACTGCATCTGCGCCAATATGTCTGTGTCCAGGCTCTCCTGTGATAATGTCACCATCAATCGCATGTACCAGTTTGCTGGAGGCTGGACTCTGCTAGGATGCGACCTCATCCTCATCTTCCTCTCCTACACCCTCATCCTGAGAGCTGTGCTGAGACTCAAGGCAGAGGGAGCTGTGGCCAAGGCCCTGAGCACGTGTGGCTCCCACTTCATCCTCATCCTCTTCTTCAGCACCGTCCTGCTGGTCTTCGTCCTCACACATGTGGCCAAGAAGAAGGTCTGCGCTGAGGTGCCAGTCCTGCTCAATGTCCTCCACCACGTCATCCCTGCAGCCCTCAACCCCATTGTTTATGGAGTGCGCACCCAGGAGATCAAGCAAGGAATCCAGAGGTTACTGAGGAAAGGGTGGTAGGGACACTGGATCTCTGCATTCCTAATGGAAGGTGACTCTGAAGCAATAAAAGGTGAATAGCCTGAAACTTACATTGATGAGTTATTTTCTAAACTCAGAAAATTAGGTATCACACTTTCTTTAATAAAACTTCAGTTTCGTTTTAAGTTTCTCTTTCTCTCACCTCTCCATTGGGAATCTCCTTGTCCCTTTCACCTGTCTTTCCATACACATTGTCTTATTTTGTCCAAAGTATAGACATACCTGGGGGTAGGTTCTAAAGTGAGAAATTTATGTTAATATAAGTACAGCTGTTATTGTATCATGACTTTGTATTCTTGAATATACATCTGTGGATATTTGGTGGGTTGTGTTGTGTAATGTGTTCTTATTCCATTTCCACAGAAGGGAGTATATCGGAGACAAGGACATAGGAGTGCATTTCTTTCGTGAATGAAGGGAAGATGCTTCTAGTCATTAATTGGCTCTTTCCCTGTGAGCCTTTGACCACATCAGTGTCTTTTTTTGTCTCTCCATCTCTGTGTCTCCAACTCCATCTCTGCCTCTCTCTCTCTCCTTCTCTAGGAGATGAGGTGACCTTTTGTATTGTGTCCTGTGTACATTGCAAAAGGACAAGATTTCTATCTGGGTTGCTCATGTGTGTAACAATTAGCCATGAGCTTTATTAGATTCTCCTTCCAGTGGCTGTGTGCTGTGGACATGCATCTTTTGGATCCAGGGTGTTGTAGTTCATGGTGTGCACACACAGCTGTGCTAATGTAGTAAAGGGTTCTAAAGACTGTAACATATGATCCAGTAATCATATTGAAATATAAATCATGCTGTTCAAACATTGCTTGCTTATTAATTGGACAGGTAGGAAGCACAATATGTCCTAGGATTTCTGTGTACTATTAAGACACAAAAACACATAGAACATTTTTGTTGCTTTCAGGAGCTCAAAGGTTGGTTAGGCGCAACACAATAAGAGTTCTTGGAATACAGTCCTCTCAACAGGTGAGAATGTGGAATGGAATAAGGTATGATGGGCAGTAAGGTACCAGGCAACATAAGAAATCACTGGATAGAGAGTTAAAGGTTCTAATTGTAAGTCTTACACAACTAAAACAATCAGTACTTAGGCCCAAAAGAGCTGGTCTCATAGTATGTCACATTACTCCTCTATGAACAATTTGTTTTAGCAGATCCTTCCTAAACGTAAGCTTTTGTGACTCAGTAATAACTTAGAAGGGTATTACCCTGTTTTGACCATGGAAGCAAAATCTCTTCATAGTCTACTACCAATACTGTACCCAAAGTCTGGGTCTTTTGGTCTTAACATAAAGCACCTCACATACATCCTCAACCAACTTAAGCTTTCATTCCACAAAGCTCTGCCCATTTCTTTCCTCCTCCCTCTCACAGCGAAGAAAAATAAATTGGTATTTCATTTCTCTGCTCTTGGATACCACTATGAGCTACTCTTTGAAAAATAAACATATACTCACATAATAAAAAGCAATACCTGAAAAGCATATATTCTAGATTAACATTGAATTACATTTCTGAAAATAAAAAGCAGTCTATCAAGATCCAACTTGGTTAACACCTAGATAAACTTTTACTTTCTCATTTGAAAAAGAACTCCTCAAAATTTCATTCTCTCAAATATTTCAAAATAATTTAAATGGCTTGGTTTCAAGTGTGCATGACTGAAAACCAAGAGGAACATCTTACGTGTATAAAGGTACTAAGGTACTAAGTAGCTTCTAAGGTAAATTTGGACTACTACCTCTTAGGAAATACTAAATATCAACCACTTTTAACAATATTACATATGGACATCCAATCATCAAGCGCATACAGAGAATGATAATGGCCCTTGAGGCCAACATCTAACATATTGTCTAACAAGTGTGCATTTACAGCAAATATAGACAAAGTTTTGTTATGGTTCTGGGGTTGCAGCAATGAGGAACATACTCAAGGTCCATGCTTACAACTGCAAAGGCTCTAAACCTCTAAGAAAGAGGAGTCCAAGAAGCAGTGGAAAGTGTCAATAGATTTCATAACAGTTCTCCCAACACAGCAGCAGAATATGCCAACAGGAAGGACATAGCCAAGGAGCACCTAAGGCAGAGGTCCAATACTATGGCCATTAGGCGGAAGGCTGGGGTGCAAATCTACAAGAGAATTTGAAGGACTAAGCAGAATATGATAACAGGAACTTGAGTTTGAACCAAAGCAGGAACACGATCCTGTGAACTGAAGACATACGGAAGAAAATGGGATTGAAGAAGGGAGGCACTTCATCAGACCAGCACAACCCACAGAAAACGTGTCTGCTTTCTAAAATATTAATCAAAAATAAGTACATAATTACGCCAGAATTTCTAGATGAAATACCAAGCTGTTATTTCTTATCTTGTTGATACTAGCCATTCTGGCTAATGTGAGGTGATATCTCATTGTGTTTTAATTTGCATTTCCCTGATGATTGATGATGTTGAGCATCTTCCCATGTGTCTGTTGGCCACCTGCATGTCTTCTTTGAAAAAAATGTCTGTTCAGGTCCTTGGACCATTTTTAAATAAGGTTATTTCAGGTTTTCTGTTGAGTTTATGAGTTCTTTATACATTTTAGATACTAGCCCCTTATCAGATATATCACTTGTAAATATATCCTTCCATACAATAAATTGCCTTTTCATTTTGCTGATGGTTTCCTCTGCTGTGCAGAAGCATTTTGGCTTGATATAGTTCATTTGTTTATTTTTGCTTTCATTTCCCTTGCCTGGGGATAAAATCCAGAAAATGTGAGTCTAGGAATCACAGGAAAAACCACAAAGCTAGTTCAGCCTCAACACCGGCTCAGGTTGGAGAAATATCTGTAAGGCTGTTGCAAGGAGTATGGGCCCAGGTGAGTGACACTAGGCGTTTCTTTTAACAGCATCAGTATCCAAGACAGGCTGAAACCCACACAAAACACAGATGCAAAGAATTTTCTTAGGTGTAATTTATAATTTTTCTTTCTTTTCTTTATTGTCTTTCCCCTTTCCCCACGTCACCCCATTCTACCTCACTAGGTTGTTATGAGGACTAAAGGAAATATCAGGTAACAATCAGAATAATATGACACGGTAAGAAGATGTATGATGATTGCTTCTAGTGTGGTCCTTGATGTAGCTGTAAGTGTGGTCTCCTTCTCCTAAGGAGGCAGAAAATATTCTTTGATGTGCTCTATTTCTAACACATAGTATAATGCTTTCTACACAGTACGATCAAAATATTCATTCAGTAAAAAAGTAAAAGTAATTTTACCCATGCAATAATCCTGTGTCAGAAAATTTATTATTAAAATATTATCAAACTAACATTAACAAAACAGAAACACCTTGGTGATCTTGTGGAATCCCGAAATAAGATCTCCAGGGATAATCCATTAATAGAACAATAATTTGACTTGATCAAATTGAAAGATTTCCATTGAATAATGGACAGCACACAGTAAATTTGGCAAATACATGTCAGACTACAGGAGACCTTAGCAAAATCAAGCCAACAGGGGACTCTAGTGTTTAAACTTTGAAAGGAGATTTTGTAAATATGCAAGAAAAAACAAAAATAAATAGGAAAAGATGGAAAGGGATGTGAACATGTATGTGAACACTTATGGTTTCACAGCTTCAAAACCAAAAGTGGCTAAACAGAATATGAAGGATGCTCCCTGGTCAGAAGAAATTAAAATTAAAATAATGAGATGCTACTTTACATCCATCAGTTTTCAAAAGACAAGCATCAAATGGTATAAAGAATGTAAAAAATAAAGAAACTTCAGAAATTTCCAGTGGGGTTATATATATTTGGGAGAGAAATTCCAAGTGAAGTTAAATTTTTTTATATGCCACAACTAAAAAAAGTTCCTGCACATGTACCTTCTTGAGGTCCATGAGTAAAGGTGGACCAGAGTATTGACAGTAACATTATTTCTGGTAACAATTCATCTTAGGTCACATGCTGTTAGCTACTTACACAGAAAGGGAAAATGCACAGAATGGAAACTGCACAGCAGTCAATAATGAAGATGACTTACACACTGCAACATGGCAGACTTTCCGATTTAGTCTTAACTGAAAATATAGAACAGTATCAGATACAGAACCTGATGACAGTTCTATAAATTTAATACCAAAACCACAAATAAGTGAACATATACCTAAACAGGAACATTGCAGATTAATTAGAAAGAAATGTGGAAGGGATCCTACAGTTTCCATTTACCTCAAGGGAAGATAAATAGCAGCAATGTTGGAACATGCAGAAGAAAAAGATATAAAAAATAGAGCAAAATATGGGAGGACCTTAAAGAAACAGATGTTGCTTATTCGATAACTTGAGGAGCATGAATGATTCACATGAGGCTCAAGGTGAAAATAAAAAATAAGGAACAAATCATGTTTCCTAATTTCCACATGTATATAAATATGATTTTAAAATCTTTCACTGTAGCAGAAATTACTACAGGATTTTCTCTCTGAAAATTACAGTGCATTTTCTCAGTAATTCTCTCTTGCTTATTTATCATTGCAATGCCATAACAGAAGTCATGATAAGTTAACATCGCTCCATCCAATAGCATGATTTAGGAGGCTATCTAACAAGCACATAGAGGAAGCCCACACATGGAAGATTCTGAGAGTGGGTGTGCAAATGAGTACGAACATGTGTGAATGGATATAAGACCCCAAACCTAGGAGAGTCACTAAGTCCCTACAGGACACATAGCCAACAAACGGCTAAATTAAAAGGGCTTTTTTCTTTTAGAGACAAAGGAAATCATTTTCTTTTCCAATGTGCCTGACTGTCTGTCCCAGGAGGATCCTTTGAGTTCAAGGAAGGAAGGATGGAGAAGTTCCTAGAGGGCGACATCCCTTAGGCTCCAGAGTAATAAATACCCCAGGTATGTTGGGACCTAACCAAAACTCCAGGATCAGTGGAGCCAGAGCCTGTGCTTCACACCCTCCGAAAGTACACCTGGGTAGAAGGTACCTGAGATCCAGCTATACCATCATTAGCAAGAAGACAGGAGAGAGCTTGCTCTTCAGTCAGGAGCTGCGTTCCTGTCCATTCCGGAGTTGGCACCGCGAAAGCAGGCTGAAAACAGGGCCGTGCAGCCTGCAGCCTCCCTCAGGTCAGAAGGCACCATGAGAACATCTGACATCCTCTTGCCTTCTCTGAACTTTGCTTGGCACTGCCAGAGATGCAGAGAAGTGTGACTTTGTCCCTAGGAAAGGAGAATAATGCGGGGGGGAGGGAGGAGAGCTCTGGAAAGTGTATCATCTGGACCCCAGTGAGAGCATCGGGGTTCTCGATTCTGAGTGTGGGAATTTAGGAGACTTCAGGCAAAGACTCTGCCTACAAATGTTTCACTCCTGGGGTTGGAATTAAATTTACTCTAGTTCACTTCAGAGGTTGAGGGTAGAGGCTGCAGGTGGGGATCAGTGGGGCTCAGAAAGTAGTTCCTCAGCTTGCAGCTCTATCTAAGGAATTTCTAAATGCCACTGCTGCCAAAAGCAGAAAATTATGTCCGTAGGATCCACGAGGTTTCAGTCACTGGGGGCACGCAGTGATGTCCAACACAACACTGGGAGACAGGTCTGCAGGTCGCTCTTCTGGAACTCTGTGGAGCTGGGGGGACCCCTGGACACAGGAATACCACAGTGCTGCGCTGTGGACCTTCCCTGCAACCCGGGGAAAAGCCTGGGAGGCTATAGGGTCTCTGCTTTATTCTTGACCTTCAGCATCTCTGGCTTCTTCAAGGTGTCCCTCTCTGCAACCAGCCAGTCATTAGCTCTAGGTCCTCAGCCCAGACGGTGCCGTGGCAAGCTCTGATTGCAGACTGACACTGGAAAAGGACAGAGGAAGAAAGACTTATGTGTTCTCACATGCTCTGCTGCTAGGGCTCAGTGGGTAGCTCAGTGTTTGTTGAGTGAAACATACCAACAATAGAATGTTTCTAACGGTATGAAAATATTGGTCCACTCTCCATATACCATTTTATGCAAACTTCCTTACCACACTGACCCCACTCCAAAATTATTTCTCCTCCATCAGAGTCCCTGTCAAGACTCTTAATCGTGTCCAGGGGGAAGTTTGCTTCCTTTTTAATAGAATTGATGGGGAAAGTACACTTTCATAGAATTATTTATCAAGTCCAAAGGAATCCTAGAAATTACTCCAATCCATCCCACGGTATTAGGCAAGATTAGCATCAGGGTAAAATAGTTTGGACGGTTAAGATGTTGAGATATAATTTCCGTTGTTTGTAATGTGCCAATAATATAATATATCTCATAGGATGTTGAATGATCAAATGGGATAAAGTCTTAGAATATTTGGGCATAGTTCCCCACAAGTAGTAAGACTTCCAAACCTAACATAATTTTATGTTACATTAGTGAGCCTAATGAGTAATAAGCAGCGTAGTTCTAATACTCCTGATGAAAAATAATTTCTAACCCACAAAATAACTCTTTAACAGAGACTCTGTCTATATACACAGATTTAGGTACAATGGACTCCATGACTTGAAGGATCCCAGAAAGACCTGACCTATATACTATTTGCCAAGCTACAGCCTTCCTTGGACCCTTTCACAATCAGGGGAAGAACCTTAGGATCCTTCACCTTTAATGTAAATGAGGGTACCACATCACTCTATGTACAATCTTTCTTGTCCAACCTACGCCCATGTCAAAGTTAGTCAGTCCTCCCCATCCTGTCCTAATGGTTTGCGCAAGACCCTGTCATTTGTTCTTATGATTCCCCATTGTTCCCAAGAAGGTTTTTGCTTTACCTCCTCGAGAGTAAGAACAGCTCCCTGTTCAGTTCTGTGGCTCTGCTACCTCCCACAGTGCCAGGGGAAAAGGCTGAGTGATAGAAAGCAATGCCAACATTAAAGCAGTGCCTGGAAGCAGGGGACTGCCCACCTGGTCCATGACATCGATGCTTGAAAAGGGAAACAGAAGAGGGCAGGAGTATAAAGATAAACGTCGCCAGCCTCCCACAGCTGCCCGCAGAATGACTGCCTTCCCGTCTGGTTTAACGGCAGGTATGGCCCTTCCAAAACTCGGCAAAATTGGCCATCATCCTTTAAAAGGTACTTCCAGAAATTAGGAATCCTACAAAGGTGAAGAGCTGATAAACAGAGGGGAAAACAAGTATTAGGGGGATTCCATACCTATCCACTTGAAATACTTTTCAGACGAAACGTCAAATAACTAATTTCAGTTCCATAATTATCTTAAATCTCTAATTAAAGCAAAGTAAATACAGCTGAAAAGACAGAATGACGGTGACAAAACGACTGATCATATTCTTCTGAGCGCCACTTCGTGCTGGCTCTGATACTTATAGTATATACTGTTAGAGTTAAGATGCAGGTGTGGTAGCCTATGTGTGCATTAAAAAACAAAAAGAAAGAAACTCACAAGTACAAATTTAGACTCACCTGTCACAAAAAGTAGTTTCTACATTCATATGCAAGGATATAATTACATTGAAACTGAGCCTTGAACAGATCAAGCATGTATAAACAAATGCTATTACCTCACGCCTCTATGCTGCTTAGAATGAGAGAAATACCCCAGTAGCATGGCACAACAAATAAACAGATGCATTTGCTTACTTTGGATAAACTGCTAGGACGCACACAGTTTACAGAGGAAAGGCATATTATTGGAAATTCATGTTTGTGTAGTCAATAGCCAATTTTTATCCTAATTACAGATTCCCAGAAGAAGGATGTAGGAATACACGACAAAATATGACCACACAACACAATGTCACCACCTCCACTGAGATTTCAGACTTCCTCCTGAATTGTTTTGTCAGGTCCCCCAGCTGGCAGCTCTGGCTGTCCCTGCCCCTCAGCCTCCTCTTCCTCCTGGCCATGGGGGCCAGTGCCACCCTCCTCGTCACCATCCGGATGGAGGCCTCTCTGCACCAGCCCATGTACTACCTGCTCAGCCTCCTCTCCATGCTGGACATGGTGCTCTGCCTCACCGTCATCCCCAAGGTCCTGGCCATCTTCTGGTTTGACCTCAGGTCCATAAGCTTCTTTGCCTGCTTCCTGCAGATGTACATCATGAACAGTTTCCTCGCCATGGAGTCCTGCACCTTCATGGTCATGGCCTATGACCGCTATGTGGCCATCTGCCACCCACTGAGGTACCTGTCCATCATCAATGAGCAATTTGTGGCCAAGGCTGTCATTTTTATTTTGGCCAGGAATGTCCTTCTCACAATGCCTATTCCCATTCTCTCAGCACGGCTCCATTATTGCAGGAGAAACGTCATTGAGAACTGCATCTGCGCCAATATGTCTGTGTCCAGGCTCTCCTGTGATAATGTCACCATCAATCGCATGTACCAGTTTGCTGGAGGCTGGACTCTGCTAGGATGCGACCTCATCCTCATCTTCCTCTCCTACACCCTCATCCTGAGAGCTGTGCTGAGACTCAAGGCAGAGGGAGCTGTGGCCAAGGCCCTGAGCACGTGTGGCTCCCACTTCATCCTCATCCTCTTCTTCAGCACCGTCCTGCTGGTCTTCGTCCTCACACATGTGGCCAAGAAGAAGGTCTGCGCTGAGGTGCCAGTCCTGCTCAATGTCCTCCACCACGTCATCCCTGCAGCCCTCAACCCCATTGTTTATGGAGTGCGCACCCAGGAGATCAAGCAAGGAATCCAGAGGTTACTGAGGAAAGGGTGGTAGGGACACTGGATCTCTGCATTCCTAATGGAAGGTGACTCTGAAGCAATAAAAGGTGAATAGCCTGAAACTTACATTGATGAGTTATTTTCTAAACTCAGAAAATTAGGTATCACACTTTCTTTAATAAAACTTCAGTTTCGTTTTAAGTTTCTCTTTCTCTCACCTCTCCATTGGGAATCTCCTTGTCCCTTTCACCTGTCTTTCCATACACATTGTCTTATTTTGTCCAAAGTATAGACATACCTGGGGGTAGGTTCTAAAGTGAGAAATTTATGTTCCTATAAGTACAGCTGTTATTGTATCATGACTTTGTATTCTTGAATATACATCTGTGGATATTTGGTGGGTTGTGTTGTGTAATGTGTTCTTATTCCATTTCCACAGAAGGGAGTATATCGGAGACAAGGACATAGGAGTGCATTTCTTTCGTGAATGAAGGGAAGATGCTTCTAGTCATTAATTGGCTCTTTCCCTGTGAGCCTTTGACCACATCAGTGTCTTTTTTTGTCTCTCCATCTCTGTGTCTCCAACTCCATCTCTGCCTCTCTCTCTCTCCTTCTCTAGGAGATGAGGTGACCTTTTGTATTGTGTCCTGTGTACATTGCAAAAGGACAAGATTTCTATCTGGGTTGCTCATGTGTGTAACAATTAGCCATGAGCTTTATTAGATTCTCCTTCCAGTGGCTGTGTGCTGTGGACATGCATCTTTTGGATCCAGGGTGTTGTAGTTCATGGTGTGCACACACAGCTGTGCTAATGTGGTAAAGGGTTCTAAAGACTGTAACATATGATCCAGTAATCATATTGAAATATAAATCATGCTGTTCAAACATTGCTTGCTTATTAATTGGACAGGTAGGAAGCACAATATGTCCTAGGATTTCTGTGTACTATTAAGACACAAAAACACATAGAACATTTTTGTTGCTTTCAGGAGCTCAAAGGTTGGTTAGGCGCAACACAATAAGAGTTCTTGGAATACAGTCCTCTCAACAGGTGAGAATGTGGAATGGAATAAGGTATGATGGGCAGTAAGGTACCAGGCAACATAAGAAATCACTGGATAGAGAGTTAAAGGTTCTAATTGTAAGTCTTACACAACTAAAACAATCAGTACTTAGGCCCAAAAGAGCTGGTCTCATAGTATGTCACATTACTCCTCTATGAACAATTTGTTTTAGCAGATCCTTCCTAAACGTAAGCTTTTGTGACTCAGTAATAACTTAGAAGGGTATTACCCTGTTTTGACCATGGAAGCAAAATCTCTTCATAGTCTACTACCAATACTGTACCCAAAGTCTGGGTCTTTTGGTCTTAACATAAAGCACCTCACATACATCCTCAACCAACTTAAGCTTTCATTCCACAAAGCTCTGCCCATTTCTTTCCTCCTCCCTCTCACAGCGAAGAAAAATAAATTGGTATTTCATTTCTCTGCTCTTGGATACCACTATGAGCTACTCTTTGAAAAATAAACATATACTCACATAATAAAAAGCAATACCTGAAAAGCATATATTCTAGATTAACATTGAATTACATTTCTGAAAATAAAAAGCAGTCTATCAAGATCCAACTTGGTTAACACCTAGATAAACTTTTACTTTCTCATTTGAAAAAGAACTCCTCAAAATTTCATTCTCTCAAATATTTCAAAATAATTTAAATGGCTTGGTTTCAAGTGTGCATGACTGAACACCAAGAGGAACATCTTACGTGTATAAAGGTACTAAGGTACTAAGTAGCTTCTAAGGTAAATTTGGACTACTACCTCTTAGGAAATACTAAATATCAACCACTTTTAACAATATTACATATGGACATCCAATCATCAAGCGCATACAGAGAATGATAATGGCCCTTGAGGCCAACATCTAACATATTGTCTAACAAGTGTGCATTTACAGCAAATATAGACAAAGTTTTGTTATGGTTCTGGGGTTGCAGCAATGAGGAACATACTCAAGGTCCATGCTTACAACTGCAAAGGCTCTAAACCTCTAAGAAAGAGGAGTCCAAGAAGCAGTGGAAAGTGTCAATAGATTTCATAACAGTTCTCCCAACACAGCAGCAGAATATGCCAACAGGAAGGACATAGCCAAGGAGCACCTAAGGCAGAGGTCCAATACTATGGCCATTAGGCGGAAGGCTGGGGTGCAAATCTACAAGAGAATTTGAAGGACTAAGCAGAATATGATAACAGGAACTTGAGTTTGAACCAAAGCAGGAACACGATCCTGTGAACTGAAGACATACGGAAGAAAATGGGATTGAAGAAGGGAGGCACTTCATCAGACCAGCACAACCCACAGAAAACGTGTCTGCTTTCTAAAATATTAATCAAAAATAAGTACATAATTACGCCAGAATTTCTAGATGAAATACCAAGCTGTTATTTCTTATCTTGTTGATACTAGCCATTCTGGCTAATGTGAGGTGATATCTCATTGTGTTTTAATTTGCATTTCCCTGATGATTGATGATGTTGAGCATCTTCCCATGTGTCTGTTGGCCACCTGCATGTCTTCTTTGAAAAAAATGTCTGTTCAGGTCCTTGGACCATTTTTAAATAAGGTTATTTCAGGTTTTCTGTTGAGTTTATGAGTTCTTTATACATTTTAGATACTAGCCCCTTATCAGATATATCACTTGTAAATATATCCTTCCATACAATAAATTGCCTTTTCATTTTGCTGATGGTTTCCTCTGCTGTGCAGAAGCATTTTGGCTTGATATAGTTCATTTGTTTATTTTTGCTTTCATTTCCCTTGCCTGGGGATAAAATCCAGAAAATGTGAGTCTAGGAATCACAGGAAAAACCACAAAGCTAGTTCAGCCTCAACACCGGCTCAGGTTGGAGAAATATCTGTAAGGCTGTTGCAAGGAGTATGGGCCCAGGTGAGTGACACTAGGCGTTTCTTTTAACAGCATCAGTATCCAAGACAGGCTGAAACCCACACAAAACACAGATGCAAAGAATTTTCTTAGGTGTAATTTATAATTTTTCTTTCTTTTCTTTATTGTCTTTCCCCTTTCCCCACGTCACCCCATTCTACCTCACTAGGTTGTTATGAGGACTAAAGGAAATATCAGGTAACAATCAGAATAATATGACACGGTAAGAAGATGTATGATGATTGCTTCTAGTGTGGTCCTTGATGTAGCTGTAAGTGTGGTCTCCTTCTCCTAAGGAGGCAGAAAATATTCTTTGATGTGCTCTATTTCTAACACATAGTATAATGCTTTCTACACAGTACGATCAAAATATTCATTCAGTAAAAAAGTAAAAGTAATTTTACCCATGCAATAATCCTGTGTCAGAAAATTTATTATTAAAATATTATCAAACTAACATTAACAAAACAGAAACACCTTGGTGATCTTGTGGAATCCCGAAATAAGATCTCCAGGGATAATCCATTAATAGAACAATAATTTGACTTGATCAAATTGAAAGATTTCCATTGAATAATGGACAGCACACAGTAAATTTGGCAAATACATGTCAGACTACAGGAGACCTTAGCAAAATCAAGCCAACAGGGGACTCTAGTGTTTAAACTTTGAAAGGAGATTTTGTAAATATGCAAGAAAAAACAAAAATAAATAGGAAAAGATGGAAAGGGATGTGAACATGTATGTGAACACTTATGGTTTCACAGCTTCAAAACCAAAAGTGGCTAAACAGAATATGAAGGATGCTCCCTGGTCAGAAGAAATTAAAATTAAAATAATGAGATGCTACTTTACATCCATCAGTTTTCAAAAGACAAGCATCAAATGGTATAAAGAATGTAAAAAATAAAGAAACTTCAGAAATTTCCAGTGGGGTTATATATATTTGGGAGAGAAATTCCAAGTGAAGTTAAATTTTTTTATATGCCACAACTAAAAAAAGTTCCTGCACATGTACCTTCTTGAGGTCCATGAGTAAAGGTGGACCAGAGTATTGACAGTAACATTATTTCTGGTAACAATTCATCTTAGGTCACATGCTGTTAGCTACTTACACAGAAAGGGAAAATGCACAGAATGGAAACTGCACAGCAGTCAATAATGAAGATGACTTACACACTGCAACATGGCAGACTTTCCGATTTAGTCTTAACTGAAAATATAGAACAGTATCAGATACAGAACCTGATGACAGTTCTATAAATTTAATACCAAAACCACAAATAAGTGAACATATACCTAAACAGGAACATTGCAGATTAATTAGAAAGAAATGTGGAAGGGATCCTACAGTTTCCATTTACCTCAAGGGAAGATAAATAGCAGCAATGTTGGAACATGCAGAAGAAAAAGATATAAAAAATAGAGCAAAATATGGGAGGACCTTAAAGAAACAGATGGTGCTTATTCGATAACTTGAGGAGCATGAATGATTCACATGAGGCTCAAGGTGAAAATAAAAAATAAGGAACAAATCATGTTTCCTAATTTCCACATGTATATAAATATGATTTTAAAATCTTTCACTGTAGCAGAAATTACTACAGGATTTTCTCTCTGAAAATTACAGTGCATTTTCTCAGTAATTCTCTCTTGCTTATTTATCATTGCAATGCCATAACAGAAGTCATGATAAGTTAACATCGCTCCATCCAATAGCATGATTTAGGAGGCTATCTAACAAGCACATAGAGGAAGCCCACACATGGAAGATTCTGAGAGTGGGTGTGCAAATGAGTACGAACATGTGTGAATGGATATAAGACCCCAAACCTAGGAGAGTCACTAAGTCCCTACAGGACACATAGCCAACAAACGGCTAAATTAAAAGGGCTTTTTTCTTTTAGAGACAAAGGAAATCATTTTCTTTTCCAATGTGCCTGACTGTCTGTCCCAGGAGGATCCTTTGAGTTCAAGGAAGGAAGGATGGAGAAGTTCCTAGAGGGCGACATCCCTTAGGCTCCAGAGTAATAAATACCCCAGGTATGTTGGGACCTAACCAAAACTCCAGGATCAGTGGAGCCAGAGCCTGTGCTTCACACCCTCCGAAAGTACACCTGGGTAGAAGGTACCTGAGATCCAGCTATACCATCATTAGCAAGAAGACAGGAGAGAGCTTGCTCTTCAGTCAGGAGCTGCGTTCCTGTCCATTCCGGAGTTGGCACCGCGAAAGCAGGCTGAAAACAGGGCCGTGCAGCCTGCAGCCTCCCTCAGGTCAGAAGGCACCATGAGAACATCTGACATCCTCTTGCCTTCTCTGAACTTTGCTTGGCACTGCCAGAGATGCAGAGAAGTGTGACTTTGTCCCTAGGAAAGGAGAATAATGCGGGGGGGAGGGAGGAGAGCTCTGGAAAGTGTATCATCTGGACCCCAGTGAGAGCATCGGGGTTCTCGATTCTGAGTGTGGGAATTTAGGAGACTTCAGGCAAAGACTCTGCCTACAAATGTTTCACTCCTGGAGTTGGAATTAAATTTACTCTAGTTCACTTCAGAGGTTGAGGGTAGAGGCTGCAGGTGGGGATCAGTGGGGCTCAGAAAGTAGTTCCTCAGCTTGCAGCTCTATCTAAGGAATTTCTAAATGCCACTGCTGCCAAAAGCAGAAAATTATGTCCGTAGGATCCACGAGGTTTCAGTCACTGGGGGCACGCAGTGATGTCCAACACAACACTGGGAGACAGGTCTGCAGGTCGCTCTTCTGGAACTCTGTGGAGCTGGGGGGACCCCTGGACACAGGAATACCACAGTGCTGCGCTGTGGACCTTCCCTGCAACCCGGGGAAAAGCCTGGGAGGCTATAGGGTCTCTGCTTTATTCTTGACCTTCAGCATCTCTGGCTTCTTCAAGGTGTCCCTCTCTGCAACCAGCCAGTCATTAGCTCTAGGTCCTCAGCCCAGACGGTGCCGTGGCAAGCTCTGATTGCAGACTGACACTGGAAAAGGACAGAGGAAGAAAGACTTATGTGTTCTCACATGCTCTGCTGCTAGGGCTCAGTGGGTAGCTCAGTGTTTGTTGAGTGAAACATACCAACAATAGAATGTTTCTAACGGTATGAAAATATTGGTCCACTCTCCATATACCATTTTATGCAAACTTCCTTACCACACTGACCCCACTCCAAAATTATTTCTCCTCCATCAGAGTCCCTGTCAATACTCTTAATCATGTCCAGGGGGAAGTTTGCTTCCTTTTTAATAGAATTGATGGGGAAAGTACACTTTCATAGAATTATTTATCAAGTCCAAAGGAATCCTAGAAATTACTCCAATCCATCCCACGGTATTAGGCAAGATTAGCATCAGGGTAAAATAGTTTGGACGGTTAAGATGTTGAGATATAATTTCCGTTGTTTGTAATGTGCCAATAATATAATATATCTCATAGGATGTTGAATGATCAAATGGGATAAAGTCTTAGAATATTTGGGCATAGTTCCCCACAAGTAGTAAGACTTCCAAACCTAACATAATTTTATGTTACATTAGTGAGCCTAATGAGTAATAAGCAGCGTAGTTCTAATACTCCTGATGAAAAATAATTTCTAACCCACAAAATAACTCTTTAACAGAGACTCTGTCTATATACACAGATTTAGGTACAATGGACTCCATGACTTGAAGGATCCCAGAAAGACCTGACCTATATACTATTTGCCAAGCTACAGCCTTCCTTGGACCCTTTCACAATCAGGGGAAGAACCTTAGGATCCTTCACCTTTAATGTAAATGAGGGTACCACATCACTCTATGTACAATCTTTCTTGTCCAACCTACGCCCATGTCAAAGTTAGTCAGTCCTCCCCATCCTGTCCTAATGGTTTGCGCAAGACCCTGTCATTTGTTCTTATGATTCCCCATTGTTCCCAAGAAGGTTTTTGCTTTACCTCCTCGAGAGTAAGAACAGCTCCCTGTTCAGTTCTGTGGCTCTGCTACCTCCCACAGTGCCAGGGGAAAAGGCTGAGTGATAGAAAGCAATGCCAACATTAAAGCAGTGCCTGGAAGCAGGGGACTGCCCACCTGGTCCATGACATCGATGCTTGAAAAGGGAAACAGAAGAGGGCAGGAGTATAAAGATAAACGTCGCCAGCCTCCCACAGCTGCCCGCAGAATGACTGCCTTCCCGTCTGGTTTAACGGCAGGTATGGCCCTTCCAAAACTCGGCAAAATTGGCCATCATCCTTTAAAAGGTACTTCCAGAAATTAGGAATCCTACAAAGGTGAAGAGCTGATAAACAGAGGGGAAAACAAGTATTAGGGGGATTCCATACCTATCCACTTGAAATACTTTTCAGACGAAACGTCAAATAACTAATTTCAGTTCCATAATTATCTTAAATCTCTAATTAAAGCAAAGTAAATACAGCTGAAAAGACAGAATGACGGTGACAAAACGACTGATCATATTCTTCTGAGCGCCACTTCGTGCTGGCTCTGATACTTATAGTATATACTGTTAGAGTTAAGATGCAGGTGTGGTAGCCTATGTGTGCATTAAAAAACAAAAAGAAAGAAACTCACAAGTACAAATTTAGACTCACCTGTCACAAAAAGTAGTTTCTACATTCATATGCAAGGATATAATTACATTGAAACTGAGCCTTGAACAGATCAAGCATGTATAAACAAATGCTATTACCTCACGCCTCTATGCTGCTTAGAATGAGAGAAATACCCCAGTAGCATGGCACAACAAATAAACAGATGCATTTGCTTACTTTGGATAAACTGCTAGGACGCACACAGTTTACAGAGGAAAGGCATATTATTGGAAATTCATGTTTGTGTAGTCAATAGCCAATTTTTATCCTAATTACAGATTCCCAGAAGAAGGATGTAGGAATACACGACAAAATATGACCACACAACACAATGTCACCAACTCCACTGAGATTTCAGACTTCCTCCTGAATTGTTTTGTCAGGTCCCCCAGCTGGCAGCTCTGGCTGTCCCTGCCCCTCAGCCTCCTCTTCCTCCTGGCCATGGGGGCCAATGCCACCCTCCTCGTCACCATCCGGATGAAGGCCTCTCTGCACCAGCCCATGTACTACTACCTGCTCAGCCTCCTCTCCGTGCTGGACATGGTGCTCTGCCTCACCGTCATCCCCAAGGTCCTGGCCATCTTCTGGTTTGACCTCAGGTCCATAAGCTTCTTTGCCTGCTTCCTGCAGATGTACATCATGAACAGTTTCCTCGCCATGGAGTCCTGCACCTTCATGGTCATGGCCTATGACCGCTATGTGGCCATCTGCCACCCACTGAGGTACCTGTCCATCATCAATGAGCAATTTGTGGCCAAGGCTGTCATTTTTATTTTGGCCAGGAATGTCCTTCTCACAATGCCTATTCCCATTCTCTCAGCACGGCTCCATTATTGCAGGAGAAACGTCATTGAGAACTGCATCTGCGCCAATATGTCTGTGTCCAGGCTCTCCTGTGATAATGTCACCATCAATCGCATGTACCAGTTTGCTGGAGGCTGGACTCTGCTAGGATGCGACCTCATCCTCATCTTCCTCTCCTACACCCTCATCCTGAGAGCTGTGCTGAGACTCAAGGCAGAGGGAGCTGTGGCCAAGGCCCTGAGCACGTGTGGCTCCCACTTCATCCTCATCCTCTTCTTCAGCACCGTCCTGCTGGTCTTCGTCCTCACACATGTGGCCAAGAAGAAGGTCTGCGCTGAGGTGCCAGTCCTGCTCAATGTCCTCCACCACGTCATCCCTGCAGCCCTCAACCCCATTGTTTATGGAGTGCGCACCCAGGAGATCAAGCAAGGAATCCAGAGGTTACTGAGGAAAGGGTGGTAGGGACACTGGATCTCTGCATTCCTAATGGAAGGTGACTCTGAAGCAATAAAAGGTGAATAGCCTGAAACTTACATTGATGAGTTATTTTCTAAACTCAGAAAATTAGGTATCACACTTTCTTTAATAAAACTTCAGTTTCGTTTTAATTTTCTCTTTCTCTCACCTCTCCATTGGGAATCTCCTTGTCCCTTTCACCTGTCTTTCCATACACATTGTCTTATTTTGTCCAAAGTATAGACATACCTGGGGGTAGGTTCTAAAGTGAGAAATTTATGTTCCTATAAGTACAGCTGTTATTGTATCATGACTTTGTATTCTTGAATATACATCTGTGGATATTTGGTGGGTTGTGTTGTGTAATGTGTTCTTACTCCATTTCCACAGAAGGGAGTATATCGGAGACAAGGACATAGGAGTGAATTTCTTTCGTGAATGAAGGGAAGATGCTTCTAATCATTAATTGGCTCTTTCCCTGTGAGCCTTTGACCACATCAGTGTCTTTTTTTGTCTCTCCATCTCTGTGTCTCCAACTCCATCTCTGCCTCTCTCTCTCTCCTTCTCTAGATGAGGTGACCTTTTGTATTGTGTCCTGTGTACATTGCAAAAGGACAAGATTTCTACCTGGGTTGCTCATGTGTGTAACAATTAGCCATGAGCTTTATTAGATTCTCCTTCCAGTGGCTATGTGCTGTGGACATGCATCTTTTGGATCCAGGGTGTTGTAGTTCATGGTGTGCACACACAGCTGTGCTAATGTGGTAAAGGGTTCTAAAGACTGTAACATATGATCCAGTAATCATATTGAAATATAAATCATGCTGTTCAAACATTGCTTGCTTATTAATTGGACAGGTAGGAAGCACAATATGTCCTAGGATTTCTGTGTACTATTAAGACACAAAAACACATAGAACATTTTTGTTGCTTTCAGGAGCTCAAAGGTTGGTTAGGCGCAACACAATAAGAGTTCTTGGAATACAGTCCTCTCAACAGGTGAGAATGAGGAATGGAATAAGGTATGATGGGCAGTAAGGTACCAGGCAACATAAGAAATCACTGGATAGAGAGTTAAAGGTTCTAATTGTAAGTCTTACACAACTAAAACAATCAGTACTTAGGCCCAAAAGAGCTGGTCTCATAGTATGTCACATTACTCCTCTATGAACAATTTGTTTTAGCAGATCCTTCCTAAACGTAAGCTTTTGTGACTCAGTAATAACTTAGAAGGGTATTACCCTGTTTTGACCATGGAAGCAAAATCTCTTCATAGTCTACTACCAATACTGTACCCAAAGTCTGGGTCTTTTGGTCTTAACATAAAGCACCTCACATACATCCTCAACCAACTTAAGCTTTCATTCCACAAAGCTCTGCCCATTTCTTTCCTCCTCCCTCTCACAGCGAAGAAAAATAAATTGGTATTTCATTTCTCTGCTCTTGGATACCACTATGAGCTACTCTTTGAAAAATAAACATATACTCACATAATAAAAAGCAATACCTGAAAAGCATATATTCTAGATTAACATTGAATTACATTTCTGAAAATAAAAAGCAGTCTATCAAGATCCAACTTGGTTAACACCTAGATAAACTTTTACTTTCTCATTTGAAAAAGAACTCCTCAAAATTTCATTCTCTCAAATATTTCAAAATAATTTAAATGGCTTGGTTTCAAGTGTGCATGACTGAACACCAAGAGGAACATCTTACGTGTATAAAGGTACTAAGGTACTAAGTAGCTTCTAAGGTAAATTTGGACTACTACCTCTTAGGAAATACTAAATATCAACCACTTTTAACAATATTACATAAGAACATCCAATCATCAAGCACATACAGAGAATGATAATGGCCCTTGAGGCCAACATCTAACATATTGTCTAACAAGTGTGCATTTACAGCAAATATAGACAAAGTTTTGTTATGGTTCTGGGGTTGCAGCAATGAGGAACATACTCAAGGTCCATGCTTATAACTGCAAAGGCTCTAAACCTCTAAGAAAGAGGAGTCCAAGAAGCAGTGGAAAGTGTCAATAGATTTCATAACAGTTCTCCCAACACAGCAGCAGAATATGCCAACAGGAAGGACATAGCCAAGGAGCACCTAAGGCAGAGGTCCAATACTATGGCCATTAGGCAGAAGGCTGGGGTGCAAATCTACAAGAGAATTTGAAGGACTAAGCAGAATATGATAACAGGAACTTGAGTTTGAACCAAAGCAGGAACACGATCCTGTGAACTGAAGACATACGGAAGAAAATGGGATTGAAGAAAGGAGGCACTTCATCAGACCAGCACAACCCACAGAAAACGTGTCTGCTTTCTAAAATATTAATCAAAAATAAGTACATAATTACGCCAGAATTTCTAGATGAAATACCAAGCTGTTATTTCTTATCTTGTTGATACTAGCCATTCTGGCTAATGTGAGGTGATATCTCATTGTGTTTTAATTTGCATTTCCCTGATGATTGATGATGTTGAGCATCTTCCCATGTGTCTGTTGGCCACCTGCATGTCTTCTTTGAAAAAAATGTCTGTTCAGGTCCTTGGACCATTTTTAAATAAGGTTATTTCAGGTTTTCTGTTGAGTTTATGAGTTCTTTATACATTTTAGATACTAGCCCCTTATCAGATATATCACTTGTAAATATATCCTTCCATACAATAAATTGCCTTTTCATTTTGCTGATGGTTTCCTCTGCTGTGCAGAAGCATTTTGGCTTGATATAGTTCATTTGTTTATTTTTGCTTTCATTTCCCTTGCCTGGGGATAAAATCCAGAAAATGTGAGTCTAGGAATCACAGGAAAAACCACAAAGCTAGTTCAGCCTCAACACCGGCTCAGGTTGGAGAAATATCTGTAAGGCTGTTGCAAGGAGTATGGGCCCAGGTGAGTGACACTAGGCGTTTCTTTTAACAGCATCAGTATCCAAGACAGGCTGAAACCCACACAAAACACAGATGCAAAGAATTTTCTTAGGTGTAATTTATAATTTTTCTTTCTTTTCTTTATTGTCTTTCCCCTTTCCCCACGTCACCCCATTCTACCTCACTAGGTTGTTATGAGGACTAAAGGAAATATCAGGTAACAATCAGAATAATATGACACGGTAAGAAGATGTATGATGATTGCTTCTAGTGTGGTCCTTGATGTAGCTGTAAGTGTGGTCTCCTTCTCCTAAGGAGGCAGAAAATATTCTTTGATGTGCTCTATTTCTAACACATAGTATAATGCTTTCTACACAGTACGATCAAAATATTCATTCAGTAAAAAAGTAAAAGTAATTTTACCCTTGCAATAATCCTGTGTCAGAAAATTTATTATTAAAATATTATCAAACAAACATTAACAAAACAGAAACACCTTGGTGATCTTGTGGAATCCCGAAATAAGATCTCCAGGGATAATCCATTAATAGAACAATAATTTGACTTGATCAAATTGAAAGATTTCCATTGAATAATGGACAGCACACAGTAAATTTGGCAAATACATGTCAGACTACAGGAGACCTTAGCAAAATCAAGCCAACAGGGGACTCTAGTGTTTAAACTTTGAAAGGAGATTTTGTAAATATGCAAGAAAAAACAAAAATAAATAGGAAAAGATGGAAGGGGATGTGAACATGTATGTGAACACTTATGGTTTCACAGCTTCAAAACCAAAAGTGGCTAAACAGAAAATGAAGGATGCTCCCTGGTCAGAAGAAATTAAAATTAAAATAATGAGATGCTACTTTACATCCATCAGTTTTCAAAAGACAAGCATCAAATGGTATAAAGAATGTAAAAAATAAAGAAACTTCAGAAATTTCCAGTGGGGTTATATATATTTGGGAGAGAAATTCCAACTGAAGTTAAATTTTTTTGTACGCCACAACTATAAAAAGTTCCTGCACATGTACCTTCTTGAGGTCCATAAGTAAAGGTGGACCAGAGTATTGACAGTAACATTATTTCTGGTAACAATTCATCTTAGGTCACATGCTGTTAGCTACTTACACAGAAAGGGAAAATGCACAGAATGGAAACTGCACAGCAGTCAATAATGAAGATGACTTACACACTGCAACATGGCAGACTTTTAAGATTTAGTCTTAACTGAAAATATAGAACAGTATCAGATGCAGAACCTGATGACAGTTCTATAAATTTAATACCAAAACCACAAATAAGTGAACATATACCTAAACAGGCACATTGCAGATTAATTAGAAAGAAATATTGAAGGGATCCTACAGTTTCCATTTAGCTCAAGGGAAGATAAATAGCAGCAATGTAGGTATATGCAGAAGAAAAAGATATAAAAAATAGAGCAAAATATGGGAGGACCTTAAAGAAACAGATGGTGCTTATTCGACAACTTGAGGAGCATGAATGATTCACATGAGGCTCAAGGTGAAAATAAAAAATAAGGAACAAATCATGTTTCCTAATTTCCACATGTATATAAATATGATTTTAAAATCTTTCACTGTAGCAGAAATTACTGCAGGATTTTCTCTCTGAAAATTACAGTGCATTTTCTCAGTAATTCTCTCTTGCTTATTTATCATTGCAATGCCATAACAGAAGTCATGATAAGTTAACATCGCTCCATCCAATAGGATGATTTGGGAGGCTATCTAACAAGCACATAGAGGAAGCCCACACATGGAAGATTCTGAGTGTGGGTGTGCAAATGAGTATGAACATGTGTGAATGGATATAAGACCCCAAACCTAGGAGAGTCACTAACTCCCTACAGGACACATAGCCAACAAAGGGCTAAATTGAAAGGGCTTTTTTCTTTTAGAGACAAAGGAAATCATTTTCTTTTCCAATGTGCCTGACTGTCTGTCCCAGGAGGATCCTTTGAGTTCAAGGAAGGAAGGATGGAGAAGTTCCTAGAGGGCGACATCCCTTAGGCTCCAGAGTAATAAATACCCCAGGTATGTTGGGACCTAACCAAAACTCCAGGATCAGTGGAGCCAGAGCCTGTGCTTCACACCCTCCGAAAGTACACCTGGGTAGAAGGTACCTGAGATCCAGCTATACCATCATTAGCAAGAAGACAGGAGAGAGCTTGCTCTTCAGTCAGGAGCTGCGTTCCTGTCCATTCCGGAGTTGGCACCGCGAAAGCAGGCTGAAAACAGGGCCGTGCAGCCTGCAGCCTCCCTCAGGTCAGAAGGCACCATGAGAACATCTGACATCCTCTTGCCTTCTCTGAACTTTGCTTGGCACTGCCAGAGATGCAGAGAAGTGGGACTTTGTCCCTAGGAAAGGAGAATAATGCGGGGGGGAGGGAGGAGAGCTCTGGAAAGTGTATCATCTGGACCCCAGTGAGAGCATCGGGGTTCTCGATTCTGAGTGTGGGAATTTAGGAGACTTCAGGCAAAGACTCTGCCTACAAATGTTTCACTCCTGGGGTTGGAATTAAATTTACTCTAGTTCACTTCAGAGGTTGAGGGTAGAGGCTGCAGGTGGGGATCAGTGGGGCTCAGAAAGTAGTTCCTCAGCTTGCAGCTCTATCTAAGGAATTTCTAAATGCCACTGCTGCCAAAAGCAGAAAATTATGTCCGTAGGATCCACGAGGTTTCAGTCACTGGGGGCACGCAGTGATGTCCAACACAACACTGGGAGACAGGTCTGCAGGTCGCTCTTCTGGAACTCTGTGGAGCTGGGGGGACCCCTGGACACAGGAATACCACAGTGCTGCGCTGTGGACCTTCCCTGCAACCTGGGGAAAAGCCTGGGAGGCTATAGGGTCTCTGCTTTATTCTTGACCTTCAGCATCTCTGGCTTCTTCAAGGTGTCCCTCTCTGCAACCAGCCAGTCATTAGCTCTAGGTCCTCAGCCCAGACGGTGCCGTGGCAAGCTCTGATTGCAGACTGACACTGGAAAAGGACAGAGGAAGAAAGACTTATGTGTTCTCACATGCTCTGCTGCTAGGGCTCAGTGGGTAGCTCAGTGTTTGTTGAGTGAAACATACCAACAATAGAATGTTTCTAACGGTATGAAAATATTGGTCCACTCTCCATATATCATTTTATGCAAACTTCCTTACCACACTGACCCCACTCCAAAATTATTTCTCCTCCATCAGAGTCCCTGTCAAGACTCTTAATCGTGTCCAGGGGGAAGTTTGCTTCCTTTTTAATAGAATTGATGGGGAAAGTACACTTTCATAGAATTATTTATCAAGTCCAAAGGAATCCTAGAAATTACTCCAATCCATCCCACGGTATTAGGCAAGATTAGCATCAGGGTAAAATAGTTTGGACGGTTAAGATGTTGAGATATAATTTCCGTTGTTTGTAATGTGCCAATAATATAATATATCTCATAGGATGTTGAATGATCAAAAGGGATAAAGTCTTAGAATATTTGGGCATAGTTCCCAGCAAGTAGTAAGACTTCCAAACCTAACATAATTTTATGTTACATTAGTGAGACTAATGAGTAATAAGCAGCGTAGTTCTAATATTCCTGATGAAAAATAATTTCTAACCCACAAAATAACTCTTTAACAGAGACTCTGTCCATATACACAGATTTAGGTACAATGGACTCCATGACGTGAAGGATCCCAGAAAGACCTGACCTATATACTATTTGCCAACCTACAGCCTTCTTTGGACCCTTTCACAATCAGGGGAAGAACCTTAGGATCCTTCACCTTTAATGTAAATGAGGGTACCACATCACTCTATGTACAATCTTTTTTGTCCAACCTACGCCCATGTCAAAGTTAGTCAGTCCTCCCCATCATGTCCTAATGGTTTGCGCAAGACCCTGTCATTTGTTCTTATGATTCCCCATTGTTCCCAAAAAGGTTTTTGCTTTACCTCCTCGAGAGTAAGAACAGCTCCCTGTTCAGTTCTGTGGCTCTGCTACGTCCCACAATGCCAGGGGAAAAGGCTGAGTGATAGAAAGCAATGCCAACATTAAAGCAGTGCCTGGAAGCAGGGGACTGCCCACCTGGTCCATTACATCGATGGTTGAAAAGGGAAACAGAAGAGGGCAGGAGTATAAAGATTAACGTCGCCAGCCTCCCACAGCTGCCCGCAGAATGACTGCCTTCCCGTCTGGTTTAACGGCAGGTATGGTCCTTCCAAAACTCGGCAAAATTGGCCATCATCCTTTAAAAGGTACTTCCAGAAATTAGGAATCCTACAAAGGTGAAGAGCTGATAAACAGAGGGGAAAACAATATTAGGGGGATTCCATACCTAACCACTTGAAATACTTTTCAGACGAAACATCAAATAACTAATTTCAGTTCCATAATTATTTTAAATCTCTAATGAAGGCAAAGTAAATACAGCTGAAAAGACAGAATGAAGGTGACAAAACGAGTGGGGGATACTCTTCTGAGCGCCACTTTGTGCTGGCTCTGATACTTGTAGTATATACTGTTAGAGTTAAGTTGCAGGTGTGGTAGCCTATGTGTGCATTAAAAAACAAAAAGAAAGAAACTCACAAGTACAAATTTAGACTCACCTGTCACAAAAAGTAGTTTCTACATTCATATGCAAGGATATAATTACATTGAAACTGAGCCTTGAACAGATCAAGCATGTATAAACAAATGCTATTACCTCACGCCTCTATGCTGCTTAGAATGAGAGAAATACCCCAGTAGCATGGCACAACAAATAAACAGATGCATTTGCTTACTTTGGATAAACTGCTAGGACGCACACAGTTTACAGAGGAAAGGCATATTATTGGAAATTCATGTTTGTGTAGTCAATAGCCAATTTTTATCCTAATTACAGATTCCCAGAAGAAGGATGTAGGAATACACGACAAAATATGACCACACAACACAATGTCACCACCTCCACTGAGATTTCAGACTTCCTCCTGAATTGTTTTGTCAGGTCCCCCAGCTGGCAGCTCTGGCTGTCCCTGCCCCTCAGCCTCCTCTTCCTCCTGGCCATGGGGGCCAATGCCACCCTCCTCGTCACCATCCGGATGGAGGCCTCTCTGCACCAGCCCATGTACTACCTGCTCAGCCTCCTCTCCATGCTGGACATGGTGCTCTGCCTCACCGTCATCCCCAAGGTCCTGGCCATCTTCTGGTTTGACCTCAGGTCCATAAGCTTCTTTGCCTGCTTCCTGCAGATGTACATCATGAACAGTTTCCTCGCCATGGAGTCCTGCACCTTCATGGTCATGGCCTATGACCGCTATGTGGCCATCTGCCACCCACTGAGGTACCTGTCCATCATCAATGAGCAATTTGTGGCCAAGGCTGTCATTTTTATTTTGGCCAGGAATGTCCTTCTCACAATGCCTATTCCCATTCTCTCAGCACGGCTCCATTATTGCAGGAGAAACGTCATTGAGAACTGCATCTGCGCCAATATGTCTGTGTCCAGGCTCTCCTGTGATGATGTCACCATCAATCGCATCTACCAGTTTGCTGGAGGCTGGACTCTGCTAGGATGCGACCTCATCCTCATCTTCCTCTCCTACACCCTCATCCTGAGAGCTGTGCTGAGACTCAAGGCAGAGGGAGCTGTGGCCAAGGCCCTGAGCACGTGTGGCTCCCACTTCATCCTCATCCTCTTCTTCAGCACCGTCCTGCTGGTCTTCGTCCTCACACATGTGGCCAAGAAGAAGGTCTGCGCTGAGGTGCCAGTCCTGCTCAATGTCCTCCACCACGTCATCCCTGCAGCCCTCAACCCCATTGTTTATGGAGTGCGCACCCAGGAGATCAAGCAAGGAATCCAGAGGTTACTGAGGAAAGGGTGGTAGGGACACTGGATCTCTGCATTCCTAATGGAAGGTGACTCTGAAGCAATAAAAGGTGAATAGCCTGAAACTTACATTGATGAGTTATTTTCTAAACTCAGAAAATTAGGTATCACACTTTCTTTAATAAAACTTCAGTTTCGTTTTAATTTTCTCTTTCTCTCACCTCTCCATTGGGAATCTCCTTGTCCCTTTCACCTGTCTTTCCATACACATTGTCTTATTTTGTCCAAAGTATAGACATACCTGGGGGTAGGTTCTAAAGTGAGAAATTTATGTTCCTATAAGTACAGCTGTTATTGTATCATGACTTTGTATTCTTGAATATACATCTGTGGATATTTGGTGGGTTGTGTTGTGTAATGTGTTCTTATTCCATTTCCACAGAAGGGAGTATATCGGAGACAAGGACATAGGAGTGCATTTCTTTCGTGAATGAAGGGAAGATGCTTCTAGTCATTAATTGGCTCTTTCCCTGTGAGCCTTTGACCACATCAGTGTCTTTTTTTGTCTCTCCATCTCTGTGTCTCCAACTCCATCTCTGCCTCTCTCTCTCTCCTTCTCTAGGAGACGAGGTGACCTTTTGTATTGTGTCCTGTGTACATTGCAAAAGGACAAGATTTCTACCTGGGTTGCTCATGTGTGTAACAATTAGCCATGAGCTTTATTAGATTCTCCTTCCAGTGGCTGTGTGCTGTGGACATGCATCTTTTGGATCCAGGGTGTTGTAGTTCATGGTGTGCACACACAGTTGTGCTAATGTGGTAAAGGGTTCTAAAGACTGTAACATATGATCCAGTAATCATATTGAAATATAAATCATGCTGTTCAAACATTGCTTGCTTATTAATTGGACAGGTAGGAAGCACAATATGTCCTAGGATTTCTGTGTACTATTAAGACACAAAAACACATAGAACATTTTTGTTGCTTTCAGGAGCTCAAAGGTTGGTTAGGCGCAACACAATAAGAGTTCTTGGAATACAGTCCTCTCAACAGGTGAGAATGTGGAATGGAATAAGTTATGGTGGGCAGTAAGGTACCAGGCAACATAAGAAATCACTGGATAGAGAGTTAAAGGTTCTAATTGTAAGTCTTACACAACTAAAACAATCAGTACTTAGGCCCAAAAGAGCTGGTCTCATAGTATGTCACATTACTCCTCTATGAACAATTTGTTTTAGCAGATCCTTCCTAAACGTAAGCTTTTGTGACTCAGTAATAACTTAGAAGGGTATTACCCTGTTTTGACCATGGAAGCAAAATCTCTTCATAGTCTACTACCAATACTGTACCCAAAGTCTGGGTCTTTTGGTCTTAACATAAAGCACCTCACATACATCCTCAACCAACTTAAGCTTTCATTCCACAAAGCTCTGCCCATTTCTTTCCTCCTCCCTCTCACAGCGAAGAAAAATAAATTGGTATTTCATTTCTCTGCTCTTGGATACCACTATGAGCTACTCTTTGAAAAATAAACATATACTCACATAATAAAAAGCAATACCTGAAAAGCATATATTCTAGATTAACATTGAATTACATTTCTGAAAATAAAAAGCAGTCTATCAAGATCCAACTTGGTTAACACCTAGATAAACTTTTACTTTCTCATTTGAAAAAGAACTCCTCAAAATTTCATTCTCTCAAATATTTCAAAATAATTTAAATGGCTTGGTTTCAAGTGTGCATGACTGAACACCAAGAGGAACATCTTACGTGTATAAAGGTACTAAGGTACTAAGTAGCTTCTAAGGTAAATTTGGACTACTACCTCTTAGGAAATACTAAATATCAACCACTTTTAACAATATTACATATGGACATCCAATCATCAAGCGCATACAGAGAATGATAATGGCCCTTGAGGCCAACATCTAACATATTGTCTAACAAGTGTGCATTTACAGCAAATATAGACAAAGTTTTGTTATGGTTCTGGGGTTGCAGCAATGAGGAACATACTCAAGGTCCATGCTTACAACTGCAAAGGCTCTAAACCTCTAAGAAAGAGGAGTCCAAGAAGCAGTGGAAAGTGTCAATAGATTTCATAACAGTTCTCCCAACACAGCAGCAGAATATGCCAACAGGAAGGACATAGCCAAGGAGCACCTAAGGCAGAGGTCCAATACTATGGCCATTAGGCGGAAGGCTGGGGTGCAAATCTACAAGAGAATTTGAAGGACTAAGCAGAATATGATAACAGGAACTTGAGTTTGAACCAAAGCAGGAACACGATCCTGTGAACTGAAGACATACGGAAGAAAATGGGATTGAAGAAGGGAGGCACTTCATCAGACCAGCACAACCCACAGAAAACGTGTCTGCTTTCTAAAATATTAATCAAAAATAAGTACATAATTACGCCAGAATTTCTAGATGAAATACCAAGCTGTTATTTCTTATCTTGTTGATACTAGCCATTCTGGCTAATGTGAGGTGATATCTCATTGTGTTTTAATTTGCATTTCCCTGATGATTGATGATGTTGAGCATCTTCCCATGTGTCTGTTGGCCACCTGCATGTCTTCTTTGAAAAAAATGTCTGTTCAGGTCCTTGGACCATTTTTAAATAAGGTTATTTCAGGTTTTCTGTTGAGTTTATGAGTTCTTTATACATTTTAGATACTAGCCCCTTATCAGATATATCACTTGTAAATATATCCTTCCATACAATAAATTGCCTTTTCATTTTGCTGATGGTTTCCTCTGCTGTGCAGAAGCATTTTGGCTTGATATAGTTCATTTGTTTATTTTTGCTTTCATTTCCCTTGCCTGGGGATAAAATCCAGAAAATGTGAGTCTAGGAATCACAGGAAAAACCACAAAGCTAGTTCAGCCTCAACACTGGCTCAGGTTGGAGAAATGTCTGTAAAGGCTGTTGCAAGGAGTATGGGCCCAGGTGAGTGACACTAGGCGTTTCTTTTAACAGCATCAGTATCCAAGACAGGCTGAAACCCACACAAAACACAGATGCAAAGAATTTTCTTAGGTGTAATTTATAATTTTTCTTTCTTTTCTTTATTGTCTTTCCCCTTTCCCCACGTCACCCCATTCTACCTCACTAGGTTGTTATGAGGACTAAAGGAAATATCAGGTAACAATCAGAATAATATGACACGGTAAGAAGATGTATGATAATTGCTGCTAGTGTGGTCCTTGATGTAGCTGTAAGTGTGGTCTCCTTCTCCTAAGGAGGCAGAAAATATTCTTTGATGTGCTCTATTTCTAACACATAGTATAATGCTTTCTACACAGTACGATCAAAATATTCATTCAGTAAAAAAGTAAAAGTAATTTTACCCTTGCAATAATCCTGTGTCAGAAAATTTATTATTAAAATATTATCAAACAAACATTAACAAAACAGAAACACCTTGGTGATCTTGTGGAATCCCGAAATAAGATCTCCAGGGATAATCCATTAATAGAACAATAATTTGACTTGATCAAATTGAAAGATTTCCATTGAATAATGGACAGCACACAGTAAATTTGGCAAATACATGTCAGACTACAGGAGACCTTAGCAAAATCAAGCCAACAGGGGACTCTAGTGTTTAAACTTTGAAAGGAGATTTTGTAAATATGCAAGAAAAAACAAAAATAAATAGGAAAAGATGGAAAGGGATGTGAACATGTATGTGAACACTTATGGTTTCACAGCTTCAAAACCAAAAGTGGCTAAACAGAATATGAAGGATGCTCCCTGGTCAGAAGAAATTAAAATTAAAATAATGAGATGCTACTTTACATCCATCAGTTTTCAAAAGACAAGCATCAAATGGTATAAAGAATGTAAAAAATAAAGAAACTTCAGAAATTTCCAGTGGGGTTATATATATTTGGGAGAGAAATTCCAACTGAAGTTAAATTTTTTTGTACGCCACAACTATAAAAAGTTCCTGCACATGTACCTTCTTGAGGTCCATAAGTAAAGGTGGACCAGAGTATTGACAGTAACATTATTTCTGGTAACAATTCATCTTAGGTCACATGCTGTTAGCTACTTACACAGAAAGGGAAAATGCACAGAATGGAAACTGCACAGCAGTCAATAATGAAGATGACTTACACACTGCAACATGGCAGACTTTTAAGATTTAGTCTTAACTGAAAATATAGAACAGTATCAGATGCAGAACCTGATGACAGTTCTATAAATTTAATACCAAAACCACAAATAAGTGAACATATACCTAAACAGGCACATTGCAGATTAATTAGAAAGAAATATGGAAGGGATCCTACAGTTTCCATTTAGCTCAAGGGAAGATAAATAGCAGCAATGTAGGTATATGCAGAAGAAAAAGATATAAAAAATAGAGCAAAATATGGGAGGACCTTAAAGAAACAGATGGTGCTTATTCGACAACTTGAGGAGCATGAATGATTCACATGAGGCTCAAGGTGAAAATAAAAAATAAGGAACAAATCATGTTTCCTAATTTCCACATGTATATAAATATGATTTTAAAATCTTTCACTGTAGCAGAAATTACTGCAGGATTTTCTCTCTGAAAATTACAGTGCATTTTCTCAGTAATTCTCTCTTGCTTATTTATCATTGCAATGCCATAACAGAAGTCATGATAAGTTAACATCGCTCCATCCAATAGGATGATTTGGGAGGCTATCTAACAAGCACATAGAGGAAGCCCACACATGGAAGATTCTGAGTGTGGGTGTGCAAATGAGTATGAACATGTGTGAATGGATATAAGACCCCAAACCTAGGAGAGTCACTAACTCCCTACAGGACACATAGCCAACAAACGGCTAAATTAAAAGGGCTTTTTTCTTTTAGAGACAAAGGAAATCATTTTCTTTTCCAATGTGCCTGACTGTCTGTCCCAGGAGGATCCTTTGAGTTCAAGGAAGGAAGGATGGAGAAGTTCCTAGAGGGCGACATCCCTTAGGCTCCAGAGTAATAAATACCCCAGGTATGTTGGGACCTAACCAAAACTCCAGGATCAGTGGAGCCAGAGCCTGTGCTTCACACCCTCCGAAAGTACACCTGGGTAGAAGGTACCTGAGATCCAGCTATACCATCATTAGCAAGAAGACAGGAGAGAGCTTGCTCTTCAGTCAGGAGCTGCGTTCCTGTCCATTCCGGAGTTGGCACCGCGAAAGCAGGCTGAAAACAGGGCCGTGCAGCCTGCAGCCTCCCTCAGGTCAGAAGGCACCATGAGAACATCTGACATCCTCTTGCCTTCTCTGAACTTTGCTTGGCACTGCCAGAGATGCAGAGAAGTGGGACTTTGTCCCTAGGAAAGGAGAATAATGCGGGGTGGGGGGGGACAGCTCTGGAAAGTGTATCATCTGGACCCCAGTGAGAGCATCGGGGTTCTCGATTCTGAGTGTGGGAATTTAGGAGACTTCAGGCAAAGACTCTGCCTACAAATGTTTCACTCCTGGAGTTGGAATTAAATTTACTCTAGTTCACTTCAGAGGTTGAGGGTAGAGGCTGCAGGTGGGGATCAGTGGGGCTCAGAAAGTAGTTCCTCAGCTTGCAGCTCTATCTAAGGAATTTCTAAATGCCACTGCTGCCAAAAGCAGAAAATTATGTCCGTAGGATCCACGAGGTTTCAGTCACTGGGGGCACGCAGTGATGTCCAACACAACACTGGGAGACAGGTCTGCAGGTCGCTCTTCTGGAACTCTGTGGAGCTGGGGGGACCCCTGGACACAGGAATACCACAGTGCTGCGCTGTGGACCTTCCCTGCAACCCGGGGAAAAGCCTGGGAGGCTATAGGGTCTCTGCTTTATTCTTGACCTTCAGCATCTCTGGCTTCTTCAAGGTGTCCCTCTCTGCAACCAGCCAGTCATTAGCTCTAGGTCCTCAGCCCAGACGGTGCCGTGGCAAGCTCTGATTGCAGACTGACACTGGAAAAGGACAGAGGAAGAAAGACTTATGTGTTCTCACATGCTCTGCTGCTAGGGCTCAGTGGGTAGCTCAGTGTTTGTTGAGTGAAACATACCAACAATAGAATGTTTCTAACGGTATGAAAATATTGGTCCACTCTCCATATACCATTTTATGCAAACTTCCTTACCACACTGACCCCACTCCAAAATTATTTCTCCTCCATCAGAGTCCCTGTCAAGACTCTTAATCATGTCCAGGGGGAAGTTTGCTTCCTTTTTAATAGAATTGATGGGGAAAGTACACTTTCATAGAATTATTTATCAAGTCCAAAGGAATCCTAGAAATTACTCCAATCCATCCCACGGTATTAGGCAAGATTAGCATCAGGGTAAAATAGTTTGGACGGTTAAGATGTTGAGATATAATTTCCGTTGTTTGTAATGTGTCAATAATATAATATATCTCATAGGATGTTGAATGATCAAATGGGATAAAGTCTTAGAATATTTGGGCATAGTTCCCCACAAGTAGTAAGACTTCCAAACCTAACATAATTTTATGTTACATTAGTGAGCCTAATGAGTAATAAGCAGCGTAGTTCTAATACTCCTGATGAAAAATAATTTCTAACCCACAAAATAACTCTTTAACAGAGACTCTGTCTATATACACAGATTTAGGTACAATGGACTCCATGACTTGAAGGATCCCAGAAAGACCTGACCTATATACTATTTGCCAAGCTACAGCCTTCCTTGGACCCTTTCACAATCAGGGGAAGAACCTTAGGATCCTTCACCTTTAATGTAAATGAGGGTACCACATCACTCTATGTACAATCTTTCTTGTCCAACCTACGCCCATGTCAAAGTTAGTCAGTCCTCCCCATCCTGTCCTAATGGTTTGCGCAAGACCCTGTCATTTGTTCTTATGATTCCCCATTGTTCCCAAGAAGGTTTTTGCTTTACCTCCTCGAGAGTAAGAACAGCTCCCTGTTCAGTTCTGTGGCTCTGCTACCTCCCACAGTGCCAGGGGAAAAGGCTGAGTGATAGAAAGCAATGCCAACATTAAAGCAGTGCCTGGAAGCAGGGGACTGCCCACCTGGTCCATGACATCGATGCTTGAAAAGGGAAACAGAAGAGGGCAGGAGTATAAAGATAAACGTCGCCAGCCTCCCACAGCTGCCCGCAGAATGACTGCCTTCCCGTCTGGTTTAACGGCAGGTATGGCCCTTCCAAAACTCGGCAAAATTGGCCATCATCCTTTAAAAGGTACTTCCAGAAATTAGGAATCCTACAAAGGTGAAGAGCTGATAAACAGAGGGGAAAACAAGTATTAGGGGGATTCCATACCTATCCACTTGAAATACTTTTCAGACGAAACGTCAAATAACTAATTTCAGTTCCATAATTATCTTAAATCTCTAATTAAAGCAAAGTAAATACAGCTGAAAAGACAGAATGACGGTGACAAAACGACTGATCATATTCTTCTGAGCGCCACTTCGTGCTGGCTCTGATACTTATAGTATATACTGTTAGAGTTAAGTTGCAGGTGTGGTAGCCTATGTGTGCATTAAAAAACAAAAAGAAAGAAACTCACAAGTACAAATTTAGACTCACCTGTCACAAAAAGTAGTTTCTACATTCATATGCAAGGATATAATTACATTGAAACTGAGCCTTGAACAGATCAAGCATGTATAAACAAATGCTATTACCTCATGCCTCTATGCTGCTTAGAATGAGAGAAATACCCCAGTAGCATGGCACAACAAATAAACAGATGCATTTGCTTACTTTGGATAAACTGCTAGGACGCACACAGTTTACAGAGGAAAGGCATATTATTGGAAATTCATGTTTGTGTAGTCAATAGCCAATTTTTATCCTAATTACAGATTCCCAGAAGAAGGATGTAGGAATACACGACAAAATATGACCACACAACACAATGTCACCACCTCCACTGAGATTTCAGACTTCCTCCTGAATTGTTTTGTCAGGTCCCCCAGCTGGCAGCTCTGGCTGTCCCTGCCCCTCAGCCTCCTCTTCCTCCTGGCCATGGGGGCCAGTGCCACCCTCCTCGTCACCATCCGGATGGAGGCCTCTCTGCACCAGCCCATGTACTACCTGCTCAGCCTCCTCTCCATGCTGGACATGGTGCTCTGCCTCACCGTCATCCCCAAGGTCCTGGCCATCTTCTGGTTTGACCTCAGGTCCATAAGCTTCTTTGCCTGCTTCCTGCAGATGTACATCATGAACAGTTTCCTCGCCATGGAGTCCTGCACCTTCATGGTCATGGCCTATGACCGCTATGTGGCCATCTGCCACCCACTGAGGTACCTGTCCATCATCAATGAGCAATTTGTGGCCAAGGCTGTCATTTTTATTTTGGCCAGGAATGTCCTTCTCACAATGCCTATTCCCATTCTCTCAGCACGGCTCCATTATTGCAGGAGAAACGTCATTGAGAACTGCATCTGCGCCAATATGTCTGTGTCCAGGCTCTCCTGTGATGATGTCACCATCAATCGCATGTACCAGTTTGCTGGAGGCTGGACTCTGCTAGGATGCGACCTCATCCTCATCTTCCTCTCCTACACCCTCATCCTGAGAGCTGTGCTGAGACTCAAGGCAGAGGGAGCTGTGGCCAAGGCCCTGAGCACGTGTGGCTCCCACTTCATCCTCATCCTCTTCTTCAGCACCGTCCTGCTGGTCTTCGTCCTCACACATGTGGCCAAGAAGAAGGTCTGCGCTGAGGTGCCAGTCCTGCTCAATGTCCTCCACCACGTCATCCCTGCAGCCCTCAACCCCATTGTTTATGGAGTGCGCACCCAGGAGATCAAGCAAGGAATCCAGAGGTTACTGAGGAAAGGGTGGTAGGGACACTGGATCTCTGCATTCCTAATGGAAGGTGACTCTGAAGCAATAAAAGGTGAATAGCCTGAAACTTACATTGATGAGTTATTTTCTAAACTCAGAAAATTAGGTATCACACTTTCTTTAATAAAACTTCAGTTTCGTTTTAATTTTCTCTTTCTCTCACCTCTCCATTGGGAATCTCCTTGTCCCTTTCACCTGTCTTTCCATACACATTGTCTTATTTTGTCCAAAGTATAGACATACCTGGGGGTAGGTTCTAAAGTGAGAAATTTATGTTCCTATAAGTACAGCTGTTATTGTATCATGACTTTGTATTCTTGAATATACATCTGTGGATATTTGGTGGGTTGTGTTGTGTAATGTGTTCTTATTCCATTTCCACAGAAGGGAGTATATCGGAGACAAGGACATAGGAGTGCATTTCTTTCGTGAATGAAGGGAAGATGCTTCTAGTCATTAATTGGCTCTTTCCCTGTGAGCCTTTGACCACATCAGTGTCTTTTTTTGTCTCTCCATCTCTGTGTCTCCAACTCCATCTCTGCCTCTCTCTCTCTCCTTCTCTAGGAGACGAGGTGACCTTTTGTATTGTGTCCTGTGTACATTGCAAAAGGACAAGATTTCTACCTGGGTTGCTCATGTGTGTAACAATTAGCCATGAGCTTTATTAGATTCTCCTTCCAGTGGCTGTGTGCTGTGGACATGCATCTTTTGGATCCAGGGTGTTGTAGTTCATGGTGTGCACACACAGCTGTGCTAATGTGGTAAAGGGTTCTAAAGACTGTAACATATGATCCAGTAATCATATTGAAATATAAATCATGCTGTTCAAACATTGCTTGCTTATTAATTGGACAGGTAGGAAGCACAATATGTCCTAGGATTTCTGTGTACTATTAAGACACAAAAACACATAGAACATTTTTGTTGCTTTCAGGAGCTCAAAGGTTGGTTAGGCGCAACACAATAAGAGTTCTTGGAATACAGTCCTCTCAACAGGTGAGAATGTGGAATGGAATAAGGTATGATGGGCAGTAAGGTACCAGGCAACATAAGAAATCACTGGATAGAGAGTTAAAGGTTCTAATTGTAAGTCTTACACAACTAAAACAATCAGTACTTAGGCCCAAAAGAGCTGGTCTCATAGTATGTCACATTACTCCTCTATGAACAATTTGTTTTAGCAGATCCTTCCTAAACGTAAGCTTTTGTGACTCAGTAATAACTTAGAAGGGTATTACCCTGTTTTGACCATGGAAGCAAAATCTCTTCATAGTCTACTACCAATACTGTACCCAAAGTCTGGGTCTTTTGGTCTTAACATAAAGCACCTCACATACATCCTCAACCAACTTAAGCTTTCATTCCACAAAGCTCTGCCCATTTCTTTCCTCCTCCCTCTCACAGCGAAGAAAAATAAATTGGTATTTCATTTCTCTGCTCTTGGATACCACTATGAGCTACTCTTTGAAAAATAAACATATACTCACATAATAAAAAGCAATACCTGAAAAGCATATATTCTAGATTAACATTGAATTACATTTCTGAAAATAAAAAGCAGTCTATCAAGATCCAACTTGGTTAACACCTAGATAAACTTTTACTTTCTCATTTGAAAAAGAACTCCTCAAAATTTCATTCTCTCAAATATTTCAAAATAATTTAAATGGCTTGGTTTCAAGTGTGCATGACTGAACACCAAGAGGAACATCTTACGTGTATAAAGGTACTAAGGTACTAAGTAGCTTCTAAGGTAAATTTGGACTACTACCTCTTAGGAAATACTAAATATCAACCACTTTTAACAATATTACATATGGACATCCAATCATCAAGCGCATACAGAGAATGATAATGGCCCTTGAGGCCAACATCTAACATATTGTCTAACAAGTGTGCATTTACAGCAAATATAGACAAAGTTTTGTTATGGTTCTGGGGTTGCAGCAATGAGGAACATACTCAAGGTCCATGCTTACAACTGCAAAGGCTCTAAACCTCTAAGAAAGAGGAGTCCAAGAAGCAGTGGAAAGTGTCAATAGATTTCATAACAGTTCTCCCAACACAGCAGCAGAATATGCCAACAGGAAGGACATAGCCAAGGAGCACCTAAGGCAGAGGTCCAATACTATGGCCATTAGGCGGAAGGCTGGGGTGCAAATCTACAAGAGAATTTGAAGGACTAAGCAGAATATGATAACAGGAACTTGAGTTTGAACCAAAGCAGGAACACGATCCTGTGAACTGAAGACATACGGAAGAAAATGGGATTGAAGAAGGGAGGCACTTCATCAGACCAGCACAACCCACAGAAAACGTGTCTGCTTTCTAAAATATTAATCAAAAATAAGTACATAATTACGCCAGAATTTCTAGATGAAATACCAAGCTGTTATTTCTTATCTTGTTGATACTAGCCATTCTGGCTAATGTGAGGTGATATCTCATTGTGTTTTAATTTGCATTTCCCTGATGATTGATGATGTTGAGCATCTTCCCATGTGTCTGTTGGCCACCTGCATGTCTTCTTTGAAAAAAATGTCTGTTCAGGTCCTTGGACCATTTTTAAATAAGGTTATTTCAGGTTTTCTGTTGAGTTTATGAGTTCTTTATACATTTTAGATACTAGCCCCTTATCAGATATATCACTTGTAAATATATCCTTCCATACAATAAATTGCCTTTTCATTTTGCTGATGGTTTCCTCTGCTGTGCAGAAGCATTTTGGCTTGATATAGTTCATTTGTTTATTTTTGCTTTCATTTCCCTTGCCTGGGGATAAAATCCAGAAAATGTGAGTCTAGGAATCACAGGAAAAACCACAAAGCTAGTTCAGCCTCAACACCGGCTCAGGTTGGAGAAATGTCTGTAAAGGCTGTTGCAAGGAGTATGGGCCCAGGTGAGTGACACTAGGCGTTTCTTTTAACAGCATCAGTATCCAAGACAGGCTGAAACCCACACAAAACACAGATGCAAAGAATTTTCTTAGGTGTAATTTATAATTTTTCTTTCTTTTCTTTATTGTCTTTCCCCTTTCCCCACGTCACCCCATTCTACCTCACTAGGTTGTTATGAGGACTAAAGGAAATATCAGGTAACAATCAGAATAATATGACACGGTAAGAAGATGTATGATAATTGCTGCTAGTGTGGTCCTTGATGTAGCTGTAAGTGTGGTCTCCTTCTCCTAAGGAGGCAGAAAATATTCTTTGATGTGCTCTATTTCTAACACATAGTATAATGCTTTCTACACAGTACGATCAAAATATTCATTCAGTAAAAAAGTAAAAGTAATTTTACCCTTGCAATAATCCTGTGTCAGAAAATTTATTATTAAAATATTATCAAACAAACATTAACAAAACAGAAACACCTTGGTGATCTTGTGGAATCCCGAAATAAGATCTCCAGGGATAATCCATTAATAGAACAATAATTTGACTTGATCAAATTGAAAGATTTCCATTGAATAATGGACAGCACACAGTAAATTTGGCAAATACATGTCAGACTACAGGAGACCTTAGCAAAATCAAGCCAACAGGGGACTCTAGTGTTTAAACTTTGAAAGGAGATTTTGTAAATATGCAAGAAAAAACAAAAATAAATAGGAAAAGATGGAAGGGGATGTGAACATGTATGTGAACACTTATGGTTTCACAGCTTCAAAACCAAAAGTGGCTAAACAGAATATGAAGGATGCTCCCTGGTCAGAAGAAATTAAAATTAAAATAATGAGATGCTACTTTACATCCATCAGTTTTCAAAAGACAAGCATCAAATGGTATAAAGAATGTAAAAAATAAAGAAACTTCAGAAATTTCCAGTGGGGTTATATATATTTGGGAGAGAAATTCCAACTGAAGTTAAATTTTTTTGTACGCCACAACTATAAAAAGTTCCTGCACATGTACCTTCTTGAGGTCCATAAGTAAAGGTGGACCAGAGTATTGACAGTAACATTATTTCTGGTAACAATTCATCTTAGGTCACATGCTGTTAGCTACTTACACAGAAAGGGAAAATGCACAGAATGGAAACTGCACAGCAGTCAATAATGAAGATGACTTACACACTGCAACATGGCAGACTTTTAAGATTTAGTCTTAACTGAAAATATAGAACAGTATCAGATGCAGAATCTGATGACAGTTCTATAAATTTAATACCAAAACCACAAATAAGTGAACATATACCTAAACAGGCACATTGCAGATTAATTAGAAAGAAATATGGAAGGGATCCTACAGTTTCCATTTAGCTCAAGGGAAGATAAATAGCAGCAATGTAGGTATATGCAGAAGAAAAAGATATAAAAAATAGAGCAAAATATGGGAGGACCTTAAAGAAACAGATGGTGCTTATTCGACAACTTGAGGAGCATGAATGATTCACATGAGGCTCAAGGTGAAAATAAAAAATAAGGAACAAATCATGTTTCCTAATTTCCACATGTATATAAATATGATTTTAAAATCTTTCACTGTAGCAGAAATTACTGCAGGATTTTCTCTCTGAAAATTACAGTGCATTTTCTCAGTAATTCTCTCTTGCTTATTTATCATTGCAATGCCATAACAGAAGTCATGATAAGTTAACATCGCTCCATCCAATAGCATGATTTGGGAGGCTATCTAACAAGCACATAGAGGAAGCCCACACATGGAAGATTCTGAGTGTGGGTGTGCAAATGAGTATGAACATGTGTGAATGGATATAAGACCCCAAACCTAGGAGAGTCACTAACTCCCTACAGGACACATAGCCAACAAACGGCTAAATTAAAAGGGCTTTTTTCTTTTAGAGACAAAGGAAATCATTTTCTTTTCCAATGTGCCTGACTGTCTGTCCCAGGAGGATCCTTTGAGTTCAAGGAAGGAAGGATGGAGAAGTTCCTAGAGGGCGACATCCCTTAGGCTCCAGAGTAATAAATACCCCAGGTATGTTGGGACCTAACCAAAACTCCAGGATCAGTGGAGCCAGAGCCTGTGCTTCACACCCTCCGAAAGTACACCTGGGTAGAAGGTACCTGAGATCCAGCTATACCATCATTAGCAAGAAGACAGGAGAGAGCTTGCTCTTCAGTCAGGAGCTGCGTTCCTGTCCATTCCGGAGTTGGCACCGCGAAAGCAGGCTGAAAACAGGGCCGTGCAGCCTGCAGCCTCCCTCAGGTCAGAAGGCACCATGAGAACATCTGACATCCTCTTGCCTTCTCTGAACTTTGCTTGGCACTGCCAGAGATGCAGAGAAGTGGGACTTTGTCCCTAGGAAAGGAGAATAATGCGGGGTGGGGGGGGACAGCTCTGGAAAGTGTATCATCTGGACCCCAGTGAGAGCATCGGGGTTCTCGATTCTGAGTGTGGGAATTTAGGAGACTTCAGGCAAAGACTCTGCCTACAAATGTTTCACTCCTGGGGTTGGAATTAAATTTACTCTAGTTCACTTCAGAGGTTGAGGGTAGAGGCTGCAGGTGGGGATCAGTGGGGCTCAGAAAGTAGTTCCTCAGCTTGCAGCTCTATCTAAGGAATTTCTAAATGCCACTGCTGCCAAAAGCAGAAAATTATGTCCGTAGGATCCACGAGGTTTCAGTCACTGGGGGCACGCAGTGATGTCCAACACAACACTGGGAGACAGGTCTGCAGGTCGCTCTTCTGGAACTCTGTGGAGCTGGGGGGACGCCTGGACACAGGAATACCACAGTGCTGCACTGTGGACCTTCCCTGCAACCCGGGGAAAAGCCTGGGAGGCTATAGGGTCTCTGCTTTATTCTTGACCTTCAGCATCTCTGGCTTCTTCAAGGTGTCCCTCTCTGCAACCAGCCAGTCATTAGCTCTAGGTCCTCAGCCCAGACGGTGCCGTGGCAAGCTCTGATTGCAGACTGACACTGGAAAAGGACAGAGGAAGAAAGACTTATGTGTTCTCACATGCTCTGCTGCTAGGGCTCAGTGGGTAGCTCAGTGTTTGTTGAGTGAAACATACCAACAATAGAATGTTTCTAACGGTATGAAAATATTGGTCCACTCTCCATATACCATTTTATGCAAACTTCCTTACCACACTGACCCCACTCCAAAATTATTTCTCCTCCATCAGAGTCCCTGTCAAGACTCTTAATCATGTCCAGGGGGAAGTTTGCTTCCTTTTTAATAGAATTGATGGGGAAAGTACACTTTCATAGAATTATTTATCAAGTCCAAAGGAATCCTAGAAATTACTCCAATCCATCCCACGGTATTAGGCAAGATTAGCATCAGGGTAAAATAGTTTGGACGGTTAAGATGTTGAGATATAATTTCCGTTGTTTGTAATGTGTCAATAATATAATATATCTCATAGGATGTTGAATGATCAAATGGGATAAAGTCTTAGAATATTTGGGCATAGTTCCCCACAAGTAGTAAGACTTCCAAACCTAACATAATTTTATGTTACATTAGTGAGCCTAATGAGTAATAAGCAGCGTAGTTCTAATACTCCTGATGAAAAATAATTTCTAACCCACAAAATAACTCTTTAACAGAGACTCTGTCTATATACACAGATTTAGGTACAATGGACTCCATGACTTGAAGGATCCCAGAAAGACCTGACCTATATACTATTTGCCAAGCTACAGCCTTCCTTGGACCCTTTCACAATCAGGGGAAGAACCTTAGGATCCTTCACCTTTAATGTAAATGAGGGTACCACATCACTCTATGTACAATCTTTCTTGTCCAACCTACGCCCATGTCAAAGTTAGTCAGTCCTCCCCATCCTGTCCTAATGGTTTGCGCAAGACCCTGTCATTTGTTCTTATGATTCCCCATTGTTCCCAAGAAGGTTTTTGCTTTACCTCCTCGAGAGTAAGAACAGCTCCCTGTTCAGTTCTGTGGCTCTGCTACCTCCCACAGTGCCAGGGGAAAAGGCTGAGTGATAGAAAGCAATGCCAACATTAAAGCAGTGCCTGGAAGCAGGGGACTGCCCACCTGGTCCATGACATCGATGCTTGAAAAGGGAAACAGAAGAGGGCAGGAGTATAAAGATAAACGTCGCCAGCCTCCCACAGCTGCCCGCAGAATGACTGCCTTCCCGTCTGGTTTAACGGCAGGTATGGCCCTTCCAAAACTCGGCAAAATTGGCCATCATCCTTTAAAAGGTACTTCCAGAAATTAGGAATCCTACAAAGGTGAAGAGCTGATAAACAGAGGGGAAAACAAGTATTAGGGGGATTCCATACCTATCCACTTGAAATACTTTTCAGACGAAACGTCAAATAACTAATTTCAGTTCCATAATTATCTTAAATCTCTAATTAAAGCAAAGTAAATACAGCTGAAAAGACAGAATGACGGTGACAAAACGACTGATCATATTCTTCTGAGCGCCACTTCGTGCTGGCTCTGATACTTATAGTATATACTGTTAGAGTTAAGTTGCAGGTGTGGTAGCCTATGTGTGCATTAAAAAACAAAAAGAAAGAAACTCACAAGTACAAATTTAGACTCACCTGTCACAAAAAGTAGTTTCTACATTCATATGCAAGGATATAATTACATTGAAACTGAGCCTTGAACAGATCAAGCATGTATAAACAAATGCTATTACCTCATGCCTCTATGCTGCTTAGAATGAGAGAAATACCCCAGTAGCATGGCACAACAAATAAACAGATGCATTTGCTTACTTTGGATAAACTGCTAGGACGCACACAGTTTACAGAGGAAAGGCATATTATTGGAAATTCATGTTTGTGTAGTCAATAGCCAATTTTTATCCTAATTACAGATTCCCAGAAGAAGGATGTAGGAATACACGACAAAATATGACCACACAACACAATGTCACCACCTCCACTGAGATTTCAGACTTCCTCCTGAATTGTTTTGTCAGGTCCCCCAGCTGGCAGCTCTGGCTGTCCCTGCCCCTCAGCCTCCTCTTCCTCCTGGCCATGGGGGCCAGTGCCACCCTCCTCGTCACCATCCGGATGGAGGCCTCTCTGCACCAGCCCATGTACTACCTGCTCAGCCTCCTCTCCATGCTGGACATGGTGCTCTGCCTCACCGTCATCCCCAAGGTCCTGGCCATCTTCTGGTTTGACCTCAGGTCCATAAGCTTCTTTGCCTGCTTCCTGCAGATGTACATCATGAACAGTTTCCTCGCCATGGAGTCCTGCACCTTCATGGTCATGGCCTATGACCGCTATGTGGCCATCTGCCACCCACTGAGGTACCTGTCCATCATCAATGAGCAATTTGTGGCCAAGGCTGTCATTTTTATTTTGGCCAGGAATGTCCTTCTCACAATGCCTATTCCCATTCTCTCAGCACGGCTCCATTATTGCAGGAGAAACGTCATTGAGAACTGCATCTGCGCCAATATGTCTGTGTCCAGGCTCTCCTGTGATGATGTCACCATCAATCGCATCTACCAGTTTGCTGGAGGCTGGACTCTGCTAGGATGCGACCTCATCCTCATCTTCCTCTCCTACACCCTCATCCTGAGAGCTGTGCTGAGACTCAAGGCAGAGGGAGCTGTGGCCAAGGCCCTGAGCACGTGTGGCTCCCACTTCATCCTCATCCTCTTCTTCAGCACCGTCCTGCTGGTCTTCGTCCTCACACATGTGGCCAAGAAGAAGGTCTGCGCTGAGGTGCCAGTCCTGCTCAATGTCCTCCACCACGTCATCCCTGCAGCCCTCAACCCCATTGTTTATGGAGTGCGCACCCAGGAGATCAAGCAAGGAATCCAGAGGTTACTGAGGAAAGGGTGGTAGGGACACTGGATCTCTGCATTCCTAATGGAAGGTGACTCTGAAGCAATAAAAGGTGAATAGCCTGAAACTTACATTGATGAGTTATTTTCTAAACCCAGAAAATTAGGTATCACACTTTCTTTAATAAAACTTCAGTTTCGTTTTAATTTTCTCTTTCTCTCACCTCTCCATTGGGAATCTCCTTGTCCCTTTCACCTGTCTTTCCATACACATTGTCTTATTTTGTCCAAAGTATAGACATACCTGGGGGTAGGTTCTAAAGTGAGAAATTTATGTTCCTATAAGTACAGCTGTTATTGTATCATGACTTTGTATTCTTGAATATACATCTGTGGATATTTGGTGGGTTGTGTTGTGTAATGTGTTCTTATTCCATTTCCACAGAAGGGAGTATATCGGAGACAAGGACATAGGAGTGCATTTCTTTCGTGAATGAAGGGAAGATGCTTCTAGTCATTAATTGGCTCTTTCCCTGTGAGCCTTTGACCACATCAGTGTCTTTTTTTGTCTCTCCATCTCTGTGTCTCCAACTCCATCTCTGCCTCTCTCTCTCTCCTTCTCTAGGAGACGAGGTGACCTTTTGTATTGTGTCCTGTGTACATTGCAAAAGGACAAGATTTCTACCTGGGTTGCTCATGTGTGTAACAATTAGCCATGAGCTTTATTAGATTCTCCTTCCAGTGGCTGTGTGCTGTGGACATGCATCTTTTGGATCCAGGGTGTTGTAGTTCATGGTGTGCACACACAGCTGTGCTAATGTGGTAAAGGGTTCTAAAGACTGTAACATATGATCCAGTAATCATATTGAAATATAAATCATGCTGTTCAAACATTGCTTGCTTATTAATTGGACAGGTAGGAAGCACAATATGTCCTAGGATTTCTGTGTACTATTAAGACACAAAAACACATAGAACATTTTTGTTGCTTTCAGGAGCTCAAAGGTTGGTTAGGCGCAACACAATAAGAGTTCTTGGAATACAGTCCTCTCAACAGGTGAGAATGTGGAATGGAATAAGGTATGATGGGCAGTAAGGTACCAGGCAACATAAGAAATCACTGGATAGAGAGTTAAAGGTTCTAATTGTAAGTCTTACACAACTAAAACAATCAGTACTTAGGCCCAAAAGAGCTGGTCTCATAGTATGTCACATTACTCCTCTATGAACAATTTGTTTTAGCAGATCCTTCCTAAACGTAAGCTTTTGTGACTCAGTAATAACTTAGAAGGGTATTACCCTGTTTTGACCATGGAAGCAAAATCTCTTCATAGTCTACTACCAATACTGTACCCAAAGTCTGGGTCTTTTGGTCTTAACATAAAGCACCTCACATACATCCTCAACCAACTTAAGCTTTCATTCCACAAAGCTCTGCCCATTTCTTTCCTCCTCCCTCTCACAGCGAAGAAAAATAAATTGGTATTTCATTTCTCTGCTCTTGGATACCACTATGAGCTACTCTTTGAAAAATAAACATATACTCACATAATAAAAAGCAATACCTGAAAAGCATATATTCTAGATTAACATTGAATTACATTTCTGAAAATAAAAAGCAGTCTATCAAGATCCAACTTGGTTAACACCTAGATAAACTTTTACTTTCTCATTTGAAAAAGAACTCCTCAAAATTTCATTCTCTCAAATATTTCAAAATAATTTAAATGGCTTGGTTTCAAGTGTGCATGACTGAACACCAAGAGGAACATCTTACGTGTATAAAGGTACTAAGGTACTAAGTAGCTTCTAAGGTAAATTTGGACTACTACCTCTTAGGAAATACTAAATATCAACCACTTTTAACAATATTACATATGGACATCCAATCATCAAGCGCATACAGAGAATGATAATGGCCCTTGAGGCCAACATCTAACATATTGTCTAACAAGTGTGCATTTACAGCAAATATAGACAAAGTTTTGTTATGGTTCTGGGGTTGCAGCAATGAGGAACATACTCAAGGTCCATGCTTACAACTGCAAAGGCTCTAAACCTCTAAGAAAGAGGAGTCCAAGAAGCAGTGGAAAGTGTCAATAGATTTCATAACAGTTCTCCCAACACAGCAGCAGAATATGCCAACAGGAAGGACATAGCCAAGGAGCACCTAAGGCAGAGGTCCAATACTATGGCCATTAGGCGGAAGGCTGGGGTGCAAATCTACAAGAGAATTTGAAGGACTAAGCAGAATATGATAACAGGAACTTGAGTTTGAACCAAAGCAGGAACACGATCCTGTGAACTGAAGACATACGGAAGAAAATGGGATTGAAGAAGGGAGGCACTTCATCAGACCAGCACAACCCACAGAAAACGTGTCTGCTTTCTAAAATATTAATCAAAAATAAGTACATAATTACGCCAGAATTTCTAGATGAAATACCAAGCTGTTATTTCTTATCTTGTTGATACTAGCCATTCTGGCTAATGTGAGGTGATATCTCATTGTGTTTTAATTTGCATTTCCCTGATGATTGATGATGTTGAGCATCTTCCCATGTGTCTGTTGGCCACCTGCATGTCTTCTTTGAAAAAAATGTCTGTTCAGGTCCTTGGACCATTTTTAAATAAGGTTATTTCAGGTTTTCTGTTGAGTTTATGAGTTCTTTATACATTTTAGATACTAGCCCCTTATCAGATATATCACTTGTAAATATATCCTTCCATACAATAAATTGCCTTTTCATTTTGCTGATGGTTTCCTCTGCTGTGCAGAAGCATTTTGGCTTGATATAGTTCATTTGTTTATTTTTGCTTTCATTTCCCTTGCCTGGGGATAAAATCCAGAAAATGTGAGTCTAGGAATCACAGGAAAAACCACAAAGCTAGTTCAGCCTCAACACCGGCTCAGGTTGGAGAAATGTCTGTAAAGGCTGTTGCAAGGAGTATGGGCCCAGGTGAGTGACACTAGGCGTTTCTTTTAACAGCATCAGTATCCAAGACAGGCTGAAACCCACACAAAACACAGATGCAAAGAATTTTCTTAGGTGTAATTTATAATTTTTCTTTCTTTTCTTTATTGTCTTTCCCCTTTCCCCACGTCACCCCATTCTACCTCACTAGGTTGTTATGAGGACTAAAGGAAATATCAGGTAACAATCAGAATAATATGACACGGTAAGAAGATGTATGATAATTGCTGCTAGTGTGGTCCTTGATGTAGCTGTAAGTGTGGTCTCCTTCTCCTAAGGAGGCAGAAAATATTCTTTGATGTGCTCTATTTCTAACACATAGTATAATGCTTTCTACACAGTACGATCAAAATATTCATTCAGTAAAAAAGTAAAAGTAATTTTACCCTTGCAATAATCCTGTGTCAGAAAATTTATTATTAAAATATTATCAAACAAACATTAACAAAACAGAAACACCTTGGTGATCTTGTGGAATCCCGAAATAAGATCTCCAGGGATAATCCATTAATAGAACAATAATTTGACTTGATCAAATTGAAAGATTTCCATTGAATAATGGACAGCACACAGTAAATTTGGCAAATACATGTCAGACTACAGGAGACCTTAGCAAAATCAAGCCAACAGGGGACTCTAGTGTTTAAACTTTGAAAGGAGATTTTGTAAATATGCAAGAAAAAACAAAAATAAATAGGAAAAGATGGAAGGGGATGTGAACATGTATGTGAACACTTATGGTTTCACAGCTTCAAAACCAAAAGTGGCTAAACAGAAAATGAAGGATGCTCCCTGGTCAGAAGAAATTAAAATTAAAATAATGAGATGCTACTTTACATCCATCAGTTTTCAAAAGACAAGCATCAAATGGTATAAAGAATGTAAAAAATAAAGAAACTTCAGAAATTTCCAGTGGGGTTATATATATTTGGGAGAGAAATTCCAACTGAAGTTAAATTTTTTTGTACGCCACAACTATAAAAAGTTCCTGCACATGTACCTTCTTGAGGTCCATAAGTAAAGGTGGACCAGAGTATTGACAGTAACATTATTTCTGGTAACAATTCATCTTAGGTCACATGCTGTTAGCTACTTACACAGAAAGGGAAAATGCACAGAATGGAAACTGCACAGCAGTCAATAATGAAGATGACTTACACACTGCAACATGGCAGACTTTTAAGATTTAGTCTTAACTGAAAATATAGAACAGTATCAGATGCAGAACCTGATGACAGTTCTATAAATTTAATACCAAAACCACAAATAAGTGAACATATACCTAAACAGGCACATTGCAGATTAATTAGAAAGAAATATGGAAGGGATCCTACAGTTTCCATTTAGCTCAAGGGAAGATAAATAGCAGCAATGTAGGTATATGCAGAAGAAAAAGATATAAAAAATAGAGCAAAATATGGGAGGACCTTAAAGAAACAGATGGTGCTTATTCGACAACTTGAGGAGCATGAATGATTCACATGAGGCTCAAGGTGAAAATAAAAAATAAGGAACAAATCATGTTTCCTAATTTCCACATGTATATAAATATGATTTTAAAATCTTTCACTGTAGCAGAAATTACTGCAGGATTTTCTCTCTGAAAATTACAGTGCATTTTCTCAGTAATTCTCTCTTGCTTATTTATCATTGCAATGCCATAACAGAAGTCATGATAAGTTAACATCGCTCCATCCAATAGGATGATTTGGGAGGCTATCTAACAAGCACATAGAGGAAGCCCACACATGGAAGATTCTGAGTGTGGGTGTGCAAATGAGTATGAACATGTGTGAATGGATATAAGACCCCAAACCTAGGAGAGTCACTAACTCCCTACAGGACACATAGCCAACAAACGGCTAAATTAAAAGGGCTTTTTTCTTTTAGAGACAAAGGAAATCATTTTCTTTTCCAATGTGCCTGACTGTCTGTCCCAGGAGGATCCTTTGAGTTCAAGGAAGGAAGGATGGAGAAGTTCCTAGAGGGCGACATCCCTTAGGCTCCAGAGTAATAAATACCCCAGGTATGTTGGGACCTAACCAAAACTCCAGGATCAGTGGAGCCAGAGCCTGTGCTTCACACCCTCCGAAAGTACACCTGGGTAGAAGGTACCTGAGATCCAGCTATACCATCATTAGCAAGAAGACAGGAGAGAGCTTGCTCTTCAGTCAGGAGCTGCGTTCCTGTCCATTCCGGAGTTGGCACCGCGAAAGCAGGCTGAAAACAGGGCCGTGCAGCCTGCAGCCTCCCTCAGGTCAGAAGGCACCATGAGAACATCTGACATCCTCTTGCCTTCTCTGAACTTTGCTTGGCACTGCCAGAGATGCAGAGAAGTGTGACTTTGTCCCTAGGAAAGGAGAATAATGCGGGGGGGAGGGAGGAGAGCTCTGGAAAGTGTATCATCTGGACCCCAGTGAGAGCATCGGGGTTCTCGATTCTGAGTGTGGGAATTTAGGAGACTTCAGGCAAAGACTCTGCCTACAAATGTTTCACTCCTGGGGTTGGAATTAAATTTACTCTAGTTCACTTCAGAGGTTGAGGGTAGAGGCTGCAGGTGGGGATCAGTGGGGCTCAGAAAGTAGTTCCTCAGCTTGCAGCTCTATCTAAGGAATTTCTAAATGCCACTGCTGCCAAAAGCAGAAAATTATGTCCGTAGGATCCACGAGGTTTCAGTCACTGGGGGCACGCAGTGATGTCCAACACAACACTGGGAGACAGGTCTGCAGGTCGCTCTACTGGAACTCTGTGGAGCTGGGGGGACCCCTGGACACAGGAATACCACAGTGCTGCGCTGTGGACCTTCCCTGCAACCCGGGGAAAAGCCTGGGAGGCTATAGGGTCTCTGCTTTATTCTTGACCTTCAGCATCTCTGGCTTCTTCAAGGTGTCCCTCTCTGCAACCAGCCAGTCATTAGCTCTAGGTCCTCAGCCCAGACGGTGCCGTGGCAAGCTCTGATTGCAGACTGACACTGGAAAAGGACAGAGGAAGAAAGACTTATGTGTTCTCACATGCTCTGCTGCTAGGGCTCAGTGGGTAGCTCAGTGTTTGTTGAGTGAAACATACCAACAATAGAATGTTTCTAACGGTATGAAAATATTGGTCCACTCTCCATATACCATTTTATGCAAACTTCCTTACCACACTGACCCCACTCCAAAATTATTTCTCCTCCATCAGAGTCCCTGTCAAGACTCTTAATCATGTCCAGGGGGAAGTTTGCTTCCTTTTTAATAGAATTGATGGGGAAAGTACACTTTCATAGAATTATTTATCAAGTCCAAAGGAATCCTAGAAATTACTCCAATCCATCCCACGGTATTAGGCAAGATTAGCATCAGGGTAAAATAGTTTGGACGGTTAAGATGTTGAGATATAATTTCCGTTGTTTGTAATGTGCCAATAATATAATATATCTCATAGGATGTTGAATGATCAAATGGGATAAAGTCTTAGAATATTTGGGCATAGTTCCCCACAAGTAGTAAGACTTCCAAACCTAACATAATTTTATGTTACATTAGTGAGCCTAATGAGTAATAAGCAGCGTAGTTCTAATACTCCTGATGAAAAATAATTTCTAACCCACAAAATAACTCTTTAACAGAGACTCTGTCTATATACACAGATTTAGGTACAATGGACTCCATGACTTGAAGGATCCCAGAAAGACCTGACCTATATACTATTTGCCAAGCTACAGCCTTCCTTGGACCCTTTCACAATCAGGGGAAGAACCTTAGGATCCTTCACCTTTAATGTAAATGAGGGTACCACATCACTCTATGTACAATCTTTCTTGTCCAACCTACGCCCATGTCAAAGTTAGTCAGTCCTCCCCATCCTGTCCTAATGGTTTGCGCAAGACCCTGTCATTTGTTCTTATGATTCCCCATTGTTCCCAAGAAGGTTTTTGCTTTACCTCCTCGAGAGTAAGAACAGCTCCCTGTTCAGTTCTGTGGCTCTGCTACCTCCCACAGTGCCAGGGGAAAAGGCTGAGTGATAGAAAGCAATGCCAACATTAAAGCAGTGCCTGGAAGCAGGGGACTGCCCACCTGGTCCATGACATCGATGCTTGAAAAGGGAAACAGAAGAGGGCAGGAGTATAAAGATAAACGTCGCCAGCCTCCCACAGCTGCCCGCAGAATGACTGCCTTCCCGTCTGGTTTAACGGCAGGTATGGCCCTTCCAAAACTCGGCAAAATTGGCCATCATCCTTTAAAAGGTACTTCCAGAAATTAGGAATCCTACAAAGGTGAAGAGCTGATAAACAGAGGGGAAAACAAGTATTAGGGGGATTCCATACCTATCCACTTGAAATACTTTTCAGACGAAACGTCAAATAACTAATTTCAGTTCCATAATTATCTTAAATCTCTAATTAAAGCAAAGTAAATACAGCTGAAAAGACAGAATGACGGTGACAAAACGACTGATCATATTCTTCTGAGCGCCACTTCGTGCTGGCTCTGATACTTATAGTATATACTGTTAGAGTTAAGTTGCAGGTGTGGTAGCCTATGTGTGCATTAAAAAACAAAAAGAAAGAAACTCACAAGTACAAATTTAGACTCACCTGTCACAAAAAGTAGTTTCTACATTCATATGCAAGGATATAATTACATTGAAACTGAGCCTTGAACAGATCAAGCATGTATAAACAAATGCTATTACCTCATGCCTCTATGCTGCTTAGAATGAGAGAAATACCCCAGTAGCATGGCACAACAAATAAACAGATGCATTTGCTTACTTTGGATAAACTGCTAGGACGCACACAGTTTACAGAGGAAAGGCATATTATTGGAAATTCATGTTTGTGTAGTCAATAGCCAATTTTTATCCTAATTACAGATTCCCAGAAGAAGGATGTAGGAATACACGACAAAATATGACCACACAACACAATGTCACCACCTCCACTGAGATTTCAGACTTCCTCCTGAATTGTTTTGTCAGGTCCCCCAGCTGGCAGCTCTGGCTGTCCCTGCCCCTCAGCCTCCTCTTCCTCCTGGCCATGGGGGCCAGTGCCACCCTCCTCGTCACCATCCGGATGGAGGCCTCTCTGCACCAGCCCATGTACTACCTGCTCAGCCTCCTCTCCATGCTGGACATGGTGCTCTGCCTCACCGTCATCCCCAAGGTCCTGGCCATCTTCTGGTTTGACCTCAGGTCCATAAGCTTCTTTGCCTGCTTCCTGCAGATGTACATCATGAACAGTTTCCTCGCCATGGAGTCCTGCACCTTCATGGTCATGGCCTATGACCGCTATGTGGCCATCTGCCACCCACTGAGGTACCTGTCCATCATCAATGAGCAATTTGTGGCCAAGGCTGTCATTTTTATTTTGGCCAGGAATGTCCTTCTCACAATGCCTATTCCCATTCTCTCAGCACGGCTCCATTATTGCAGGAGAAACGTCATTGAGAACTGCATCTGCGCCAATATGTCTGTGTCCAGGCTCTCCTGTGATGATGTCACCATCAATCGCATGTACCAGTTTGCTGGAGGCTGGACTCTGCTAGGATGCGACCTCATCCTCATCTTCCTCTCCTACACCCTCATCCTGAGAGCTGTGCTGAGACTCAAGGCAGAGGGAGCTGTGGCCAAGGCCCTGAGCACGTGTGGCTCCCACTTCATCCTCATCCTCTTCTTCAGCACCGTCCTGCTGGTCTTCGTCCTCACACATGTGGCCAAGAAGAAGGTCTGCGCTGAGGTGCCAGTCCTGCTCAATGTCCTCCACCACGTCATCCCTGCAGCCCTCAACCCCATTGTTTATGGAGTGCGCACCCAGGAGATCAAGCAAGGAATCCAGAGGTTACTGAGGAAAGGGTGGTAGGGACACTGGATCTCTGCATTCCTAATGGAAGGTGACTCTGAAGCAATAAAAGGTGAATAGCCTGAAACTTACATTGATGAGTTATTTTCTAAACCCAGAAAATTAGGTATCACACTTTCTTTAATAAAACTTCAGTTTCGTTTTAATTTTCTCTTTCTCTCACCTCTCCATTGGGAATCTCCTTGTCCCTTTCACCTGTCTTTCCATACACATTGTCTTATTTTGTCCAAAGTATAGACATACCTGGGGGTAGGTTCTAAAGTGAGAAATTTATGTTCCTATAAGTACAGCTGTTATTGTATCATGACTTTGTATTCTTGAATATACATCTGTGGATATTTGGTGGGTTGTGTTGTGTAATGTGTTCTTATTCCATTTCCACAGAAGGGAGTATATCGGAGACAAGGACATAGGAGTGCATTTCTTTCGTGAATGAAGGGAAGATGCTTCTAGTCATTAATTGGCTCTTTCCCTGTGAGCCTTTGACCACATCAGTGTCTTTTTTTGTCTCTCCATCTCTGTGTCTCCAACTCCATCTCTGCCTCTCTCTCTCTCCTTCTCTAGGAGACGAGGTGACCTTTTGTATTGTGTCCTGTGTACATTGCAAAAGGACAAGATTTCTACCTGGGTTGCTCATGTGTGTAACAATTAGCCATGAGCTTTATTAGATTCTCCTTCCAGTGGCTGTGTGCTGTGGACATGCATCTTTTGGATCCAGGGTGTTGTAGTTCATGGTGTGCACACACAGCTGTGCTAATGTGGTAAAGGGTTCTAAAGACTGTAACATATGATCCAGTAATCATATTGAAATATAAATCATGCTGTTCAAACATTGCTTGCTTATTAATTGGACAGGTAGGAAGCACAATATGTCCTAGGATTTCTGTGTACTATTAAGACACAAAAACACATAGAACATTTTTGTTGCTTTCAGGAGCTCAAAGGTTGGTTAGGCGCAACACAATAAGAGTTCTTGGAATACAGTCCTCTCAACAGGTGAGAATGTGGAATGGAATAAGGTATGATGGGCAGTAAGGTACCAGGCAACATAAGAAATCACTGGATAGAGAGTTAAAGGTTCTAATTGTAAGTCTTACACAACTAAAACAATCAGTACTTAGGCCCAAAAGAGCTGGTCTCATAGTATGTCACATTACTCCTCTATGAACAATTTGTTTTAGCAGATCCTTCCTAAACGTAAGCTTTTGTGACTCAGTAATAACTTAGAAGGGTATTACCCTGTTTTGACCATGGAAGCAAAATCTCTTCATAGTCTACTACCAATACTGTACCCAAAGTCTGGGTCTTTTGGTCTTAACATAAAGCACCTCACATACATCCTCAACCAACTTAAGCTTTCATTCCACAAAGCTCTGCCCATTTCTTTCCTCCTCCCTCTCACAGCGAAGAAAAATAAATTGGTATTTCATTTCTCTGCTCTTGGATACCACTATGAGCTACTCTTTGAAAAATAAACATATACTCACATAATAAAAAGCAATACCTGAAAAGCATATATTCTAGATTAACATTGAATTACATTTCTGAAAATAAAAAGCAGTCTATCAAGATCCAACTTGGTTAACACCTAGATAAACTTTTACTTTCTCATTTGAAAAAGAACTCCTCAAAATTTCATTCTCTCAAATATTTCAAAATAATTTAAATGGCTTGGTTTCAAGTGTGCATGACTGAACACCAAGAGGAACATCTTACGTGTATAAAGGTACTAAGGTACTAAGTAGCTTCTAAGGTAAATTTGGACTACTACCTCTTAGGAAATACTAAATATCAACCACTTTTAACAATATTACATATGGACATCCAATCATCAAGCGCATACAGAGAATGATAATGGCCCTTGAGGCCAACATCTAACATATTGTCTAACAAGTGTGCATTTACAGCAAATATAGACAAAGTTTTGTTATGGTTCTGGGGTTGCAGCAATGAGGAACATACTCAAGGTCCATGCTTACAACTGCAAAGGCTCTAAACCTCTAAGAAAGAGGAGTCCAAGAAGCAGTGGAAAGTGTCAATAGATTTCATAACAGTTCTCCCAACACAGCAGCAGAATATGCCAACAGGAAGGACATAGCCAAGGAGCACCTAAGGCAGAGGTCCAATACTATGGCCATTAGGCGGAAGGCTGGGGTGCAAATCTACAAGAGAATTTGAAGGACTAAGCAGAATATGATAACAGGAACTTGAGTTTGAACCAAAGCAGGAACACGATCCTGTGAACTGAAGACATACGGAAGAAAATGGGATTGAAGAAGGGAGGCACTTCATCAGACCAGCACAACCCACAGAAAACGTGTCTGCTTTCTAAAATATTAATCAAAAATAAGTACATAATTACGCCAGAATTTCTAGATGAAATACCAAGCTGTTATTTCTTATCTTGTTGATACTAGCCATTCTGGCTAATGTGAGGTGATATCTCATTGTGTTTTAATTTGCATTTCCCTGATGATTGATGATGTTGAGCATCTTCCCATGTGTCTGTTGGCCACCTGCATGTCTTCTTTGAAAAAAATGTCTGTTCAGGTCCTTGGACCATTTTTAAATAAGGTTATTTCAGGTTTTCTGTTGAGTTTATGAGTTCTTTATACATTTTAGATACTAGCCCCTTATCAGATATATCACTTGTAAATATATCCTTCCATACAATAAATTGCCTTTTCATTTTGCTGATGGTTTCCTCTGCTGTGCAGAAGCATTTTGGCTTGATATAGTTCATTTGTTTATTTTTGCTTTCATTTACCTTGCCTGGGGATAAAATCCAGAAAATGTGAGTCTAGGAATCACAGGAAAAACCACAAAGCTAGTTCAGCCTCAACACTGGCTCAGGTTGGAGAAATGTCTGTAAAGGCTGTTGCAAGGAGTATGGGCCCAGGTGAGTGACACTAGGCGTTTCTTTTAACAGCATCAGTATCCAAGACAGGCTGAAACCCACACAAAACACAGATGCAAAGAATTTTCTTAGGTGTAATTTATAATTTTTCTTTCTTTTCTTTATTGTCTTTCCCCTTTCCCCACGTCACCCCATTCTACCTCACTAGGTTGTTATGAGGACTAAAGGAAATATCAGGTAACAATCAGAATAATATGACACGGTAAGAAGATGTATGATAATTGCTGCTAGTGTGGTCCTTGATGTAGCTGTAAGTGTGGTCTCCTTCTCCTAAGGAGGCAGAAAATATTCTTTGATGTGCTCTATTTCTAACACATAGTATAATGCTTTCTACACAGTACGATCAAAATATTCATTCAGTAAAAAAGTAAAAGTAATTTTACCCTTGCAATAATCCTGTGTCAGAAAATTTATTATTAAAATATTATCAAACAAACATTAACAAAACAGAAACACCTTGGTGATCTTGTGGAATCCCGAAATAAGATCTCCAGGGATAATCCATTAATAGAACAATAATTTGACTTGATCAAATTGAAAGATTTCCATTGAATAATGGACAGCACACAGTAAATTTGGCAAATACATGTCAGACTACAGGAGACCTTAGCAAAATCAAGCCAACAGGGGACTCTAGTGTTTAAACTTTGAAAGGAGATTTTGTAAATATGCAAGAAAAAACAAAAATAAATAGGAAAAGATGGAAAGGGATGTGAACATGTATGTGAACACTTATGGTTTCACAGCTTCAAAACCAAAAGTGGCTAAACAGAATATGAAGGATGCTCCCTGGTCAGAAGAAATTAAAATTAAAATAATGAGATGCTACTTTACATCCATCAGTTTTCAAAAGACAAGCATCAAATGGTATAAAGAATGTAAAAAATAAAGAAACTTCAGAAATTTCCAGTGGGGTTATATATATTTGGGAGAGAAATTCCAACTGAAGTTAAATTTTTTTGTACGCCACAACTATAAAAAGTTCCTGCACATGTACCTTCTTGAGGTCCATAAGTAAAGGTGGACCAGAGTATTGACAGTAACATTATTTCTGGTAACAATTCATCTTAGGTCACATGCTGTTAGCTACTTACACAGAAAGGGAAAATGCACAGAATGGAAACTGCACAGCAGTCAATAATGAAGATGACTTACACACTGCAACATGGCAGACTTTTAAGATTTAGTCTTAACTGAAAATATAGAACAGTATCAGATGCAGAACCTGATGACAGTTCTATAAATTTAATACCAAAACCACAAATAAGTGAACATATACCTAAACAGGCACATTGCAGATTAATTAGAAAGAAATATGGAAGGGATCCTACAGTTTCCATTTAGCTCAAGGGAAGATAAATAGCAGCAATGTAGGTATATGCAGAAGAAAAAGATATAAAAAATAGAGCAAAATATGGGAGGACCTTAAAGAAACAGATGGTGCTTATTCGACAACTTGAGGAGCATGAATGATTCACATGAGGCTCAAGGTGAAAATAAAAAATAAGGAACAAATCATGTTTCCTAATTTCCACATGTATATAAATATGATTTTAAAATCTTTCACTGTAGCAGAAATTACTGCAGGATTTTCTCTCTGAAAATTACAGTGCATTTTCTCAGTAATTCTCTCTTGCTTATTTATCATTGCAATGCCATAACAGAAGTCATGATAAGTTAACATCGCTCCATCCAATAGGATGATTTGGGAGGCTATCTAACAAGCACATAGAGGAAGCCCACACATGGAAGATTCTGAGTGTGGGTGTGCAAATGAGTATGAACATGTGTGAATGGATATAAGACCCCAAACCTAGGAGAGTCACTAACTCCCTACAGGACACATAGCCAACAAAGGGCTAAATTAAAAGGGCTTTTTTCTTTTAGAGACAAAGGAAATCATTTTCTTTTCCAATGTGCCTGACTGTCTGTCCCAGGAGGATCCTTTGAGTTCAAGGAAGGAAGGATGGAGAAGTTCCTAGAGGGCGACATCCCTTAGGCTCCAGAGTAATAAATACTCCAGGTATGTTGGGACCTAACCAAAACTCCAGGATCAGTGGAGCCAGAGTCTGTGCTTCACACCCTCCGAAAGTACACCTGGGTAGAAGGTACCTGAGATCCAGCTATACCATCATTAGCAAGAAGACAGGAGAGAGCTTGCTCTTCAGTCAGGAGCTGCGTTCCTGTCCATTCCGGAGTTGGCACCGCGAAAGCAGGCTGAAAACAGGGCCGTGCAGCCTGCAGCCTCCCTCAGGTCAGAAGGCACCATGAGAACATCTGACATCCTCTTGCCTTCTCTGAACTTTGCTTGGCACTGCCAGAGATGCAGAGAAGTGGGACTTTGTCCCTAGGAAAGGAGAATAATGCGGGGTGGGGGGGGACAGCTCTGGAAAGTGTATCATCTGGACCCCAGTGAGAGCATCGGGGTTCTCGATTCTGAGTGTGGGAATTTAGGAGACTTCAGGCAAAGACTCTGCCTACAAATGTTTCACTCCTGGGGTTGGAATTAAATTTACTCTAGTTCACTTCAGAGGTTGAGGGTAGAGGCTGCAGGTGGGGATCAGTGGGGCTCAGAAAGTAGTTCCTCAGCTTGCAGCTCTATCTAAGGAATTTCTAAATGCCACTGCTGCCAAAAGCAGAAAATTATGTCCGTAGGATCCACGAGGTTTCAGTCACTGGGGGCACACAGTGATGTCCAACACAACACTGGGAGACAGGTCTGCAGGTCGCTCTTCTGGAACTCTGTGGAGCTGGGGGGACGCCTGGACACAGGAATACCACAGTGCTGCACTGTGGACCTTCCCTGCAACCCGGGGAAAAGCCTGGGAGGCTATAGGGTCTCTGCTTTATTCTTGACCTTCAGCATCTCTGGCTTCTTCAAGGTGTCCCTCTCTGCAACCAGCCAGTCATTAGCTCTAGGTCCTCAGCCCAGACGGTGCCGTGGCAAGCTCTGATTGCAGACTGACACTGGAAAAGGACAGAGGAAGAAAGACTTATGTGTTCTCACATGCTCTGCTGCTAGGGCTCAGTGGGTAGCTCAGTGTTTGTTGAGTGAAACATACCAACAATAGTATGTTTCTAATGGTATGAAAATATTGGTCCACTCTTCATATACCATTTTATGCAAACTTCCTTACCACACTGACCCCACTCCAAAATTATTTCTCCTCTATCAGACTCCCTGTCAAGACTCTTAATCGTGTCCAGGGGGAAGTTTGCTTCCTTTTTAATAGAATTGATTGGGAAAGTACACTATCATCGAACTATTTATCAAGTCCAAAGGAATCCTAGAAATTACTCCAATCCATCTCACGGTATTAGGCAAGATTAGCATCAGGGTAAAATAGTTTGGACGGTTAAGATGTTGAAATATAATTTCCGTTGTTTGTAATGTGGCAATAATATAATATATCTCATAGGATGTTGAATGATCAAAGGGATAAAGTCTTAGAATATTTGGGCATAGTTCCCAGCAAGTAGTAAGACTTCCAAACCTAACATAATTTTATGTTACATTAGTGAGACTAATGAGTAATAAGCAGCGTAGTTCTAATACTCCTGATGAAAAATAATTTCTAACCCACAAAATAACTCTTTAACAGAGACTCTGTCCATATACACAGATTTAGGTACAATGGACTCCATGACTTGAAGGATCCCAGAAAGACCTGACCTATATACTATTTGCCAAGCTACAGCCTTCCTTGGACCCTTTCACAATCAGGGGAAGAACCTTAGGATCCTTCACCTTTAATGTAAATGAGGGTACCACATCACTCTATGTACAATCTTTCTTGTCCAACCTACGCCCATGTCAAAGTTAGTCAGTCCTCCCCATCCTGTCCTAATGGTTTGCGCAAGACCCTGTCATTTGTTCTTATGATTCCCCATTGTTCCCAAGAAGGTTTTTGCTTTACCTCCTCGAGAGTAAGAACAGCTCCCTGTTCAGTTCTGTGGCTCTGCTACGTCCCACAATGCCAGGGGAAAAGGCTGAGTGATAGAAAGCAATGCCAACATTAAAGCAGTGCCTGGAAGCAGGGGACTGCCCACCTGGTCCATGACATCGATGCTTGAAAAGGGAAACAGAAGAGGGCAGGAGTATAAAGATAAACGTCGCCAGCCTCCCACAGCTGCCCGCAGAATGACTGCCTTCCCGTCTGGTTTAACGGCAGGTATGGCCCTTCCAAAACTCGGCAAAATTGGCCATCATCCTTTAAAAGGTACTTCCAGAAATTAGGAATCCTACAAAGGTGAAGAGCTGATAAACAGAGGGGAAAACAAGTATTAGGGGGATTCCATACCTATCCACTTGAAATACTTTTCAGACGAAATGTCAAATACTAATTTCAGTTCCATAATTATCTTAAATCTCTAATTAAAGCAAAGTAAATACAGCTGAAAAGTCAGAATGAAGGTGACAAAACGACTGGGGATACTCTTCTGAGCGCCACTTCGTGCTGGCTCTGATACTTATTGGTATGTACTGCTAGAGTTAAGTTGCACTGGTGGTCGCCTATGTGTACATTAAAAAATACAAAAAGAAAGAAACTCACAAGTACAAATTTAGACTCACCTGTCACAAAAAGTAGTTTCTACATTTATATGCAAGGATATAATTACATTGAAACTGAGCCTTGAACAGATCAAACATGTATAAACAAATGCTATTACCTCACGCCTCTATGCTGCTTAGAATGAGAGAAATACCCCAGTAGCATGGCACAACAAATAAACAGACGCATTTGCTTACTTTGGATAAACTGCTAGGACGCACACAGTTTACATAGGAAAGGCATATTATTGGAAATTCATGTTTGTGTAGTCAATAGCCAATTTTTATCCTAATTACAGATTCCCAGAAGAAGGCTGTAGGAATACATGACAAAGTATGACCACACAACACAATGTCACCACCTCCACTGAGATTTCAGACTTCCTCCTGAATTGTTTTGTCAGGTCCCCCAGCTGGCAGCTCTGGCTGTCCCTGCCCCTCAGCCTCCTCTTCCTCCTGGCCATGGGGGCCAATGCCACCCTCCTCGTCACCATCCGGATGGAGGCCTCTCTGCACCAGCCCATGTACTACCTGCTCAGCCTCCTCTCCATGCTGGACATGGTGCTCTGCCTCACCGTCATCCCCAAGGTCCTGGCCATCTTCTGGTTTGACCTCAGGTCCATTAGCTTCTCTGCCTGCTTCCTGCAGATGTACATCATGAACAGTTTCCTCGCCATGGAGTCCTGCACCTTCATGGTCATGGCCTATGACCGCTATGTGGCCATCTGCCACCCACTGAGGTACCCGTCGATCATCAATGACCAGTTTGTGGGTAAGGCTGCCATTTTTATTTTGGCCAGGAATGTCCTTCTCACAATGCCCATCCCAATTCTCGCAGCATGGCTCCATTACTGTAGGAGAAACGTCATTGAGAACTGCATCTGCGCCAATATGTCTGTGTCCACGCTCTCCTGTGATGATGTCACCATCAATCGCATCTACCAGTTTGCTGGAGGCTGGACTCTGCTAGGATCCGACCTCATCCTCATCTTCCTCTCCTACACCCTCATCCTGAGAGCTGTGCTGAGACTCAAGGCAGAGGGAGCTGTGGCCAAGGCCCTGAGCACGTGTGGCTCCCACTTCATCCTCATCCTCTTCTTCAGCACAATCCTGCTGGTCTTCGTCCTCACGCATGTGGCCAAGAAGAAGGTTTTCCCTGAGGTGCCGGCCCTGCTCAATGTCCTCCACCACGTCATCCCTGCAGCCCTCAACCCTATTGTTTATGGAGTGCGCACCCAGGAGATCAAGCAAGGAATCCAGAGGTTACTGAGGAAAGCGTGGTAGGGACACTGGATCTCTGCATTCCTAATGGAAGGTCACTCTGAAGCAATAAAAGGTGAATAGCCTGAAATTTACATTGATGAGTTATTTTCTAAACTCAGAAAATTAGATATCACACCTTCTTTAATAAAACTTCAGTTTCGTTTTAAGTTTCTCTTTCTCTCACCTCTCCATTGGGAATCTCCTTGTCCCTTTCACCTGTCTTTCCTTACACATTGTTTTATTTTGTCCAAAGTATAGACATTCCTGGGAGTAGGTTCTAAAGTAAGAAGTTTATGTTCCTATAAATACAGCTGTTAATGTATCATGACTTTGTATTCTTGAATATACATCTGTGGATATTTGGTAGGTTGTGTTGTGTAATGTGTTCTTATTGCATTTCCACAGAAGGGAGTATATTGGAGACAAGGACATAGGAGTGAAGTTTCTGTCCTGAATGAAGGGAAGATGCTTCTAGTCATTAATTGGCTCTTACTCTGTCAGCCTTTGACCACATCAGTGTCTTTTTTTGTCTCTCCATCTCTGTGTCTCCAACTCCATCTCTGCCTCTCTCTCTCTCCTTCTCTAGGAGACGAGGTGACCTTTTGTATTGTGTCCTGTGTACTTGGCAAAAGGACAAGATTTCTACCTGCGTTACTCATGTGTGTAACAATTAGCCATGATCTTTATTAGATTCTCCTTCCAGTGGGTGTGTGCTGTTGACATGCATCTTTTAATCCAGGGTGTCATAGTTCATGGGGTGCACACACACCTGTGCTAATGTGGTAAAGGGTTGTAAGGATTGTAACATATGATCAAGTAATCATACTTAAACATAAAGTATGCTGTTCAAACATTGTATGCTTATTAATTGGACAGGTAGTAAGCACAATATGTCCTAGGATTTCTGTGAACTCTTAAGACACAAAAATACATAGAACATTGTTGTTGCTTTCAGGGGCTCAAAGGTTGGTTAGGAGGGACACAATAGGAGTTCTTGGAATACAGTCCTCTCAACAGGTGAGAATGAGGAATGGAATAAATACCTGATGGGCAGTAAGGTACCAGGCAACAAAAGAAACCACTTTATAGAGAGTTAAAAGTTTAAGCCTTACACAACTACAAAAAATGTGTTCTTAGGCCCGAAAGAGCTGGGCTCACAGTATTTCACATTACTCCTCTATTACCTGAGAATAGTGAACAATTTGTTTAAGCAGATCCTTTCTAAATGGAAGCCTTTGTGACTCAGTAATAATTTGTAAGGGTATTACCCTGTTTTGATCATGGAAGCAAAATCTCTCCATAGTCTAATACCAATACTGTCCCCAAAGTCTGGGTCTTTTGGTCTTAACCAAAATCACCTGACATACATCCTTGACCAACTTAAGCTTTCATTCCACAAAGCTCTGCCCATTTCTTTCCTCCTCCCTCTCACAGTGAAGAACAATAAATTGGTATTTCATTCCTCTGCTCCTGGATACCATTATGAGCTACCCTTTGAAAATTAAACATGCATTCACATAAGGAAAAACAATACCTGAAAGCATATAATCAAGCATTAACACTGAATTACATTTCCGAAAAGTAAAAAAAATCTCTCAGGATCCATCTTGGTTAAAACCTAGATAAACTTTTACTTTGTTATTTGAAGGAGAACTCCCCAAAATTTCATTCTCTCAAACATTTCAAAATAATTCAAATGGCTTGGTTTCAAGTGTGCATGACCGAATACCAACAGGAAGGCGTTATGTGTATAAAAGGTATGAATGTACTAAACAGCTTCTAAGGTAAATTTGGACCACTGTCTCTTACAAAATATTAAATACCTACCACTTTTCACAATATTACATATTGACATCTTATCATCAAGCACATACACAGAGTGATAATGGCCCTTGAGACCAACATCTAACATATTGTCTATCAAGTGTGCATTTACAGAGAATATAGACAAAGTTTTGTTATGGTTCTGGGGTTGCAGCAATGAGGAACATACTCAAGGTCCATGCTTACAACTGCAAAGGCTCTAAACCTCTAAGAAAGAGGAGTCCAAGAAGCAGTGGAAAGTGTCAATAGATTTCATAACAGTTCTCCCAACACAGCAGCAGAATATGCCAACAGGAAGGACATAGCCAAGGAGCACCTAAGGCAGAGGTCCAATACTATGGCCATTAGGCGGAAGGCTGGGGTGCAAATCTACAAGAGAATTTGAAGGACTAAGCAGAATATGATAACAGGAACTTGAGTTTGAACCAAAGCAGGAACACGATCCTGTGAACTGAAGACATACGGAAGAAAATGGGATTGAAGAAGGGAGGCACTTCATCAGACCAGCACAACCCACAGAAAACGTGTCTGCTTTCTAAAATATTAATCAAAAATAAGTACATAATTACGCCAGAATTTCTAGATGAAATACCAAGCTGTTATTTCTTATCTTGTTGATACTAGCCATTCTGGCTAATGTGAGGTGATATCTCATTGTGTTTTAATTTGCATTTCCCTGATGATTGATGATGTTGAGCATCTTCCCATGTGTCTGTTGGCCACCTGCATGTCTTCTTTGAAAAAAATGTCTGTTCAGGTCCTTGGACCATTTTTAAATAAGATTATTTCAGGTTTTCTGTTGAGTTTATGAGTTCTTTATACATTTTAGATACTAGCCCCTTATCAGATATATCACTTGTAAATATATCCTTCCATACAATAAATTGCCTTTTCATTTTGCTGATGGTTTCCTCTGCTGTGCAGAAGCATTTTGGCTTGATATAGTTCATTTGTTTATTTTTGCTTTCATTTCCCTTGCCTGGGGATAAAATCCAGAAAATGTGAGTCTAGGAATCACAGGAAAAACCACAAAGCTAGTTCAGCCTCAACACTGGCTCAGGTTGGAGAAATGTCTGTAAAGGCTGTTGCAAGGAGTATGGGCCCAGGTGAGTGACACTAGGCGTTTCTTTTAACAGCATCAGTATCCAAGACAGGCTGAAACCCACACAAAACACAGATGCAAAGAATTTTCTTAGGTGTAATTTATAATTTTTCTTTCTTTTCTTTATTGTCTTTCCCCTTTCCCCACGTCACCCCATTCTACCTCACTAGGTTGTTATGAGGACTAAAGGAAATATCAGGTAACAATCAGAATAATATGACACGGTAAGAAGATGTATGATAATTGCTGCTAGTGTGGTCCTTGATGTAGCTGTAAGTGTGGTCTCCTTCTCCTAAGGAGGCAGAAAATATTCTTTGATGTGCTCTATTTCTAACACATAGTATAATGCTTTCTACACAGTACGATCAAAATATTCATTCAGTAAAAAAGTAAAAGTAATTTTACCCTTGCAATAATCCTGTGTCAGAAAATTTATTATTAAAATATTATCAAACAAACATTAACAAAACAGAAACACCTTGGTGATCTTGTGGAATCCCGAAATAAGATCTCCAGGGATAATCCATTAATAGAACAATAATTTGACTTGATCAAATTGAAAGATTTCCATTGAATAATGGACAGCACACAGTAAATTTGGCAAATACATGTCAGACTACAGGAGACCTTAGCAAAATCAAGCCAACAGGGGACTCTAGTGTTTAAACTTTGAAAGGAGATTTTGTAAATATGCAAGAAAAAACAAAAATAAATAGGAAAAGATGGAAAGGAATGTGAACATGTATGTGAACACTTATGGTTTCACAGCTTCAAAACCAAAAGTGGCTAAACAGAATATGAAGGATGCTCCCTGGTCAGAAGAAATTAAAATTAAAATAATGAGATGCTACTTTACATCCATCAGTTTTCAAAAGACAAGCATCAAATGGTATAAAGAATGTAAAAAATAAAGAAACTTCAGAAATTTCCAGTGGGGTTATATATATTTGGGAGAGAAATTCCAACTGAAGTTAAATTTTTTTATACGCCACAACTATAAAAATTTCTGCACATGTACCTTCTTGAGGTCCATAAGTAAAGGTGGACCAGAGTATTGACAGTAACATTATTTCTGGTAACAATTCATCTTAGGTCACATGCTGTTAGCTACTTACACAGAAAGGGAAAATGCACAGAATGGAAACTGCACAGCAGTCAATAATGAAGATGACTTACACACTGCAACATGGCAGACTTTTAAGATTTAGTCTTAACTGAAAATATAGAACAGTATCAGATGCAGAACCTGATGACAGTTCTATAAATTTAATACCAAAACCACAAATAAGTGAACATATACCTAAACAGGCACATTGCAGATTAATTAGAAAGAAATATGGAAGGGATCCTACAGTTTCCATTTAGCTCAAGGGAAGATAAATAGCAGCAATGTAGGTATATGCAGAAGAAAAAGATATAAAAAATAGAGCAAAATATGGGAGGACCTTAAAGAAACAGATGGTGCTTATTCGACAACTTGAGGAGCATGAATGATTCACATGAGGCTCAAGGTGAAAATAAAAAATAAGGAACAAATCATGTTTCCTAATTTCCACATGTATATAAATATGATTTTAAAATCTTTCACTGTAGCAGAAATTACTGCAGGATTTTCTCTCTGAAAATTACAGTGCATTTTCTCAGTAATTCTCTCTTGCTTATTTATCATTGCAATGCCATAACAGAAGTCATGATAAGTTAACATCGCTCCATCCAATAGGATGATTTGGGAGGCTATCTAACAAGCACATAGAGGAAGCCCACACATGGAAGATTCTGAGTGTGGGTGTGCAAATGAGTATGAACATGTGTGAATGGATATAAGACCCCAAACCTAGGAGAGTCACTAACTCCCTACAGGACACATAGCCAACAAAGGGCTAAATTAAAAGGGCTTTTTTCTTTTAGAGACAAAGGAAATCATTTTCTTTTCCAATGTGCCTGACTGTCTGTCCCAGGAGGATCCTTTGAGTTCAAGGAAGGAAGGATGGAGAAGTTCCTAGAGGGCGACATCCCTTAGGCTCCAGAGTAATAAATACTCCAGGTATGTTGGGACCTAACCAAAACTCCAGGATCAGTGGAGCCAGAGTCTGTGCTTCACACCCTCCGAAAGTACACCTGGGTAGAAGGTACCTGAGATCCAGCTATACCATCATTAGCAAGAAGACAGGAGAGAGCTTGCTCTTCAGTCAGGAGCTGCGTTCCTGTCCATTCCGGAGTTGGCACCGCGAAAGCAGGCTGAAAACAGGGCCGTGCAGCCTGCAGCCTCCCTCAGGTCAGAAGGCACCATGAGAACATCTGACATCCTCTTGCCTTCTCTGAACTTTGCTTGGCACTGCCAGAGATGCAGAGAAGTGGGACTTTGTCCCTAGGAAAGGAGAATAATGCGGGGTGGGGGGGGACAGCTCTGGAAAGTGTATCATCTGGACCCCAGTGAGAGCATCGGGGTTCTCGATTCTGAGTGTGGGAATTTAGGAGACTTCAGGCAAAGACTCTGCCTACAAATGTTTCACTCCTGGGGTTGGAATTAAATTTACTCTAGTTCACTTCAGAGGTTGAGGGTAGAGGCTGCAGGTGGGGATCAGTGGGGCTCAGAAAGTAGTTCCTCAGCTTGCAGCTCTATCTAAGGAATTTCTAAATGCCACTGCTGCCAAAAGCAGAAAATTATGTCCGTAGGATCCACGAGGTTTCAGTCACTGGGGGCACACAGTGATGTCCAACACAACACTGGGAGACAGGTCTGCAGGTCGCTCTTCTGGAACTCTGTGGAGCTGGGGGGACGCCTGGACACAGGAATACCACAGTGCTGCACTGTGGACCTTCCCTGCAACCCGGGGAAAAGCCTGGGAGGCTATAGGGTCTCTGCTTTATTCTTGACCTTCAGCATCTCTGGCTTCTTCAAGGTGTCCCTCTCTGCAACCAGCCAGTCATTAGCTCTAGGTCCTCAGCCCAGACGGTGCCGTGGCAAGCTCTGATTGCAGACTGACACTGGAAAAGGACAGAGGAAGAAAGACTTATGTGTTCTCACATGCTCTGCTGCTAGGGCTCAGTGGGTAGCTCAGTGTTTGTTGAGTGAAACATACCAACAATAGTATGTTTCTAATGGTATGAAAATATTGGTCCACTCTTCATATACCATTTTATGCAAACTTCCTTACCACACTGACCCCACTCCAAAATTATTTCTCCTCTATCAGACTCCCTGTCAAGACTCTTAATCGTGTCCAGGGGGAAGTTTGCTTCCTTTTTAATAGAATTGATTGGGAAAGTACACTATCATCGAACTATTTATCAAGTCCAAAGGAATCCTAGAAATTACTCCAATCCATCTCACGGTATTAGGCAAGATTAGCATCAGGGTAAAATAGTTTGGACGGTTAAGATGTTGAAATATAATTTCCGTTGTTTGTAATGTGGCAATAATATAATATATCTCATAGGATGTTGAATGATCAAAGGGATAAAGTCTTAGAATATTTGGGCATAGTTCCCAGCAAGTAGTAAGACTTCCAAACCTAACATAATTTTATGTTACATTAGTGAGACTAATGAGTAATAAGCAGCGTAGTTCTAATACTCCTGATGAAAAATAATTTCTAACCCACAAAATAACTCTTTAACAGAGACTCTGTCCATATACACAGATTTAGGTACAATGGACTCCATGACTTGAAGGATCCCAGAAAGACCTGACCTATATACTATTTGCCAAGCTACAGCCTTCCTTGGACCCTTTCACAATCAGGGGAAGAACCTTAGGATCCTTCACCTTTAATGTAAATGAGGGTACCACATCACTCTATGTACAATCTTTCTTGTCCAACCTACGCCCATGTCAAAGTTAGTCAGTCCTCCCCATTCTGTCCTAATGGTTTGCGCAAGACCCTGTCATTTGTTCTTATGATTCCCCATTGTTCCCAAGAAGGTTTTTGCTTTACCTCCTCGAGAGTAAGAACAGCTCCCTGTTCAGTTCTGTGGCTCTGCTACGTCCCACAATGCCAGGGGAAAAGGCTGAGTGATAGAAAGCAATGCCAACATTAAAGCAGTGCCTGGAAGCAGGGGACTGCCCACCTGGTCCATGACATCGATGCTTGAAAAGGGAAACAGAAGAGGGCAGGAGTATAAAGATAAACGTCGCCAGCCTCCCACAGCTGCCCGCAGAATGACTGCCTTCCCGTCTGGTTTAACGGCAGGTATGGCCCTTCCAAAACTCGGCAAAATTGGCCATCATCCTTTAAAAGGTACTTCCAGAAATTAGGAATCCTACAAAGGTGAAGAGCTGATAAACAGAGGGGAAAACAAGTATTAGGGGGATTCCATACCTATCCACTTGAAATACTTTTCAGACGAAATGTCAAATACTAATTTCAGTTCCATAATTATCTTAAATCTCTAATTAAAGCAAAGTAAATACAGCTGAAAAGTCAGAATGAAGGTGACAAAACGACTGGGGATACTCTTCTGAGCGCCACTTCGTGCTGGCTCTGATACTTATTGGTATGTACTGCTAGAGTTAAGTTGCACTGGTGGTCGCCTATGTGTACATTAAAAAATACAAAAAGAAAGAAACTCACAAGTACAAATTTAGACTCACCTGTCACAAAAAGTAGTTTCTACATTTATATGCAAGGATATAATTACATTGAAACTGAGCCTTGAACAGATCAAACATGTATAAACAAATGCTATTACCTCACGCCTCTATGCTGCTTAGAATGAGAGAAATACCCCAGTAGCATGGCACAACAAATAAACAGACGCATTTGCTTACTTTGGATAAACTGCTAGGACGCACACAGTTTACATAGGAAAGGCATATTATTGGAAATTCATGTTTGTGTAGTCAATAGCCAATTTTTATCCTAATTACAGATTCCCAGAAGAAGGCTGTAGGAATACATGACAAAGTATGACCACACAACACAATGTCACCACCTCCACTGAGATTTCAGACTTCCTCCTGAATTGTTTTGTCAGGTCCCCCAGCTGGCAGCTCTGGCTGTCCCTGCCCCTCAGCCTCCTCTTCCTCCTGGCCATGGGGGCCAATGCCACCCTCCTCGTCACCATCCGGATGGAGGCCTCTCTGCACCAGCCCATGTACTACCTGCTCAGCCTCCTCTCCATGCTGGACATGGTGCTCTGCCTCACCGTCATCCCCAAGGTCCTGGCCATCTTCTGGTTTGACCTCAGGTCCATTAGCTTCTCTGCCTGCTTCCTGCAGATGTACATCATGAACAGTTTCCTCGCCATGGAGTCCTGCACCTTCATGGTCATGGCCTATGACCGCTATGTGGCCATCTGCCACCCACTGAGGTACCCGTCGATCATCAATGACCAGTTTGTGGGTAAGGCTGCCATTTTTATTTTGGCCAGGAATGTCCTTCTCACAATGCCCATCCCAATTCTCGCAGCATGGCTCCATTACTGTAGGAGAAACGTCATTGAGAACTGCATCTGCGCCAATATGTCTGTGTCCACGCTCTCCTGTGATGATGTCACCATCAATCGCATCTACCAGTTTGCTGGAGGCTGGACTCTGCTAGGATCCGACCTCATCCTCATCTTCCTCTCCTACACCCTCATCCTGAGAGCTGTGCTGAGACTCAAGGCAGAGGGAGCTGTGGCCAAGGCCCTGAGCACGTGTGGCTCCCACTTCATCCTCATCCTCTTCTTCAGCACAATCCTGCTGGTCTTCGTCCTCACGCATGTGGCCAAGAAGAAGGTTTTCCCTGAGGTGCCGGCCCTGCTCAATGTCCTCCACCACGTCATCCCTGCAGCCCTCAACCCTATTGTTTATGGAGTGCGCACCCAGGAGATCAAGCAAGGAATCCAGAGGTTACTGAGGAAAGCGTGGTAGGGACACTGGATCTCTGCATTCCTAATGGAAGGTCACTCTGAAGCAATAAAAGGTGAATAGCCTGAAACTTACATTGATGAGTTATTTTCTAAACTCAGAAAATTAGATATCACACCTTCTTTAATAAAACTTCAGTTTCGTTTTAAGTTTCTCTTTCTCTCACCTCTCCATTGGGAATCTCCTTGTCCCTTTCACCTGTCTTTCCTTACACATTGTTTTATTTTGTCCAAAGTATAGACATTCCTGGGAGTAGGTTCTAAAGTAAGAAGTTTATGTTCCTATAAATACAGCTGTTAATGTATCATGACTTTGTATTCTTGAATATACATCTGTGGATATTTGGTAGGTTGTGTTGTGTAATGTGTTCTTATTGCATTTCCACAGAAGGGAGTATATTGGAGACAAGGACATAGGAGTGAAGTTTCTGTCCTGAATGAAGGGAAGATGCTTCTAGTCATTAATTGGCTCTTACTCTGTCAGCCTTTGACCACATCAGTGTCTTTTTTTGTCTCTCCATCTCTGTGTCTCCAACTCCATCTCTGCCTCTCTCTCTCTCCTTCTCTAGGAGACGAGGTGACCTTTTGTATTGTGTCCTGTGTACTTGGCAAAAGGACAAGATTTCTACCTGCGTTACTCATGTGTGTAACAATTAGCCATGATCTTTATTAGATTCTCCTTCCAGTGGGTGTGTGCTGTTGACATGCATCTTTTAATCCAGGGTGTCATAGTTCATGGGGTGCACACACACCTGTGCTAATGTGGTAAAGGGTTGTAAGGATTGTAACATATGATCAAGTAATCATACTTAAACATAAAGTATGCTGTTCAAACATTGTATGCTTATTAATTGGACAGGTAGTAAGCACAATATGTCCTAGGATTTCTGTGAACTCTTAAGACACAAAAATACATAGAACATTGTTGTTGCTTTCAGGGGCTCAAAGGTTGGTTAGGAGGGACACAATAGGAGTTCTTGGAATACAGTCCTCTCAACAGGTGAGAATGAGGAATGGAATAAATACCTGATGGGCAGTAAGGTACCAGGCAACAAAAGAAACCACTTTATAGAGAGTTAAAAGTTTAAGCCTTACACAACTACAAAAAATGTGTTCTTAGGCCCGAAAGAGCTGGGCTCACAGTATTTCACATTACTCCTCTATTACCTGAGAATAGTGAACAATTTGTTTAAGCAGATCCTTTCTAAATGGAAGCCTTTGTGACTCAGTAATAATTTGTAAGGGTATTACCCTGTTTTGATCATGGAAGCAAAATCTCTCCATAGTCTAATACCAATACTGTCCCCAAAGTCTGGGTCTTTTGGTCTTAACCAAAATCACCTGACATACATCCTTGACCAACTTAAGCTTTCATTCCACAAAGCTCTGCCCATTTCTTTCCTCCTCCCTCTCACAGTGAAGAACAATAAATTGGTATTTCATTCCTCTGCTCCTGGATACCATTATGAGCTACCCTTTGAAAATTAAACATGCATTCACATAAGGAAAAACAATACCTGAAAGCATATAATCAAGCATTAACACTGATTTACATTTCCGAAAAGTAAAAAAAATCTCTCAGGATCCATCTTGGTTAAAACCTAGATAAACTTTTACTTTGTTATTTGAAGGAGAACTCCCCAAAATTTCATTCTCTCAAACATTTCAAAATAATTCAAATGGCTTGGTTTCAAGTGTGCATGACCGAATACCAACAGGAAGGCGTTATGTGTATAAAAGGTATGAATGTACTAAACAGCTTCTAAGGTAAATTTGGACCACTGTCTCTTACAAAATATTAAATACCTACCACTTTTCACAATATTACATATTGACATCTTATCATCAAGCACATACACAGAGTGATAATGGCCCTTGAGACCAACATCTAACATATTGTCTATCAAGTGTGCATTTACAGAGAATATAGACAAAGTTTTGTTATGGTTCTGGGGTTGCAGCAATGAGGAACATACTCAAGGTCCATGCTTACAACTGCAAAGGCTCTAAACCTCTAAGAAAGAGGAGTCCAAGAAGCAGTGGAAAGTGTCAATAGATTTCATAACAGTTCTCCCAACACAGCAGCAGAATATGCCAACAGGAAGGACATAGCCAAGGAGCACCTAAGGCAGAGGTCCAATACTATGGCCATTAGGCGGAAGGCTGGGGTGCAAATCTACAAGAGAATTTGAAGGACTAAGCAGAATATGATAACAGGAACTTGAGTTTGAACCAAAGCAGGAACACGATCCTGTGAACTGAAGACATACGGAAGAAAATGGGATTGAAGAAGGGAGGCACTTCATCAGACCAGCACAACCCACAGAAAACGTGTCTGCTTTCTAAAATATTAATCAAAAATAAGTACATAATTACGCCAGAATTTCTAGATGAAATACCAAGCTGTTATTTCTTATCTTGTTGATACTAGCCATTCTGGCTAATGTGAGGTGATATCTCATTGTGTTTTAATTTGCATTTCCCTGATGATTGATGATGTTGAGCATCTTCCCATGTGTCTGTTGGCCACCTGCATGTCTTCTTTGAAAAAAATGTCTGTTCAGGTCCTTGGACCATTTTTAAATAAGATTATTTCAGGTTTTCTGTTGAGTTTATGAGTTCTTTATACATTTTAGATACTAGCCCCTTATCAGATATATCACTTGTAAATATATCCTTCCATACAATAAATTGCCTTTTCATTTTGCTGATGGTTTCCTCTGCTGTGCAGAAGCATTTTGGCTTGATATAGTTCATTTGTTTATTTTTGCTTTCATTTCCCTTGCCTGGGGATAAAATCCAGAAAATGTGAGTCTAGGAATCACAGGAAAAACCACAAAGCTAGTTCAGCCTCAACACTGGCTCAGGTTGGAGAAATGTCTGTAAAGGCTGTTGCAAGGAGTATGGGCCCAGGTGAGTGACACTAGGCGTTTCTTTTAACAGCATCAGTATCCAAGACAGGCTGAAACCCACACAAAACACAGATGCAAAGAATTTTCTTAGGTGTAATTTATAATTTTTCTTTCTTTTCTTTATTGTCTTTCCCCTTTCCCCACGTCACCCCATTCTACCTCACTAGGTTGTTATGAGGACTAAAGGAAATATCAGGTAACAATCAGAATAATATGACACGGTAAGAAGATGTATGATAATTGCTGCTAGTGTGGTCCTTGATGTAGCTGTAAGTGTGGTCTCCTTCTCCTAAGGAGGCAGAAAATATTCTTTGATGTGCTCTATTTCTAACACATAGTATAATGCTTTCTACACAGTACGATCAAAATATTCATTCAGTAAAAAAGTAAAAGTAATTTTACCCTTGCAATAATCCTGTGTCAGAAAATTTATTATTAAAATATTATCAAACAAACATTAACAAAACAGAAACACCTTGGTGATCTTGTGGAATCCCGAAATAAGATCTCCAGGGATAATCCATTAATAGAACAATAATTTGACTTGATCAAATTGAAAGATTTCCATTGAATAATGGACAGCACACAGTAAATTTGGCAAATACATGTCAGACTACAGGAGACCTTAGCAAAATCAAGCCAACAGGGGACTCTAGTGTTTAAACTTTGAAAGGAGATTTTGTAAATATGCAAGAAAAAACAAAAATAAATAGGAAAAGATGGAAAGGGATGTGAACATGTATGTGAACACTTATGGTTTCACAGCTTCAAAACCAAAAGTGGCTAAACAGAATATGAAGGATGCTCCCTGGTCAGAAGAAATTAAAATTAAAATAATGAGATGCTACTTTACATCCATCAGTTTTCAAAAGACAAGCATCAAATGGTATAAAGAATGTAAAAAATAAAGAAACTTCAGAAATTTCCAGTGGGGTTATATATATTTGGGAGAGAAATTCCAACTGAAGTTAAATTTTTTTATACGCCACAACTATAAAAAGTTCCTGCACATGTACCTTCTTGAGGTCCATAAGTAAAGGTGGACCAGAGTATTGACAGTAACATTATTTCTGGTAACAATTCATCTTAGGTCACATGCTGTTAGCTACTTACACAGAAAGGGAAAATGCACAGAATGGAAACTGCACAGCAGTCAATAATGAAGATGACTTACACACTGCAACATGGCAGACTTTTAAGATTTAGTCTTAACTGAAAATATAGAACAGTATCAGATGCAGAACCTGATGACAGTTCTATAAATTTAATACCAAAACCACAAATAAGTGAACATATACCTAAACAGGCACATTGCAGATTAATTAGAAAGAAATATGGAAGGGATCCTACAGTTTCCATTTAGCTCAAGGGAAGATAAATAGCAGCAATGTAGGTATATGCAGAAGAAAAAGATATAAAAAATAGAGCAAAATATGGGAGGACCTTAAAGAAACAGATGGTGCTTATTCGACAACTTGAGGAGCATGAATGATTCACATGAGGCTCAAGGTGAAAATAAAAAATAAGGAACAAATCATGTTTCCTAATTTCCACATGTATATAAATATGATTTTAAAATCTTTCACTGTAGCAGAAATTACTGCAGGATTTTCTCTCTGAAAATTACAGTGCATTTTCTCAGTAATTCTCTCTTGCTTATTTATCATTGCAATGCCATAACAGAAGTCATGATAAGTTAACATCGCTCCATCCAATAGGATGATTTGGGAGGCTATCTAACAAGCACATAGAGGAAGCCCACACATGGAAGATTCTGAGTGTGGGTGTGCAAATGAGTATGAACATGTGTGAATGGATATAAGACCCCAAACCTAGGAGAGTCACTAACTCCCTACAGGACACATAGCCAACAAACGGCTAAATTAAAAGGGCTTTTTTCTTTTAGAGACAAAGGAAATCATTTTCTTTTCCAATGTGCCTGACTGTCTGTCCCAGGAGGATCCTTTGAGTTCAAGGAAGGAAGGATGGAGAAGTTCCTAGAGGGCGACATCCCTTAGGCTCCAGAGTAATAAATACCCCAGGTATGTTGGGACCTAACCAAAACTCCAGGATCAGTGGAGCCAGAGTCTGTGCTTCACACCCTCCGAAAGTACACCTGGGTAGAAGGTACCTGAGATCCAGCTATACCATCATTAGCAAGAAGACAGGAGAGAGCTTGCTCTTCAGTCAGGAGCTGCGTTCCTGTCCATTCCGGAGTTGGCACCGCGAAAGCAGGCTGAAAACAGGGCCGTGCAGCCTGCAGCCTCCCTCAGGTCAGAAGGCACCATGAGAACATCTGACATCCTCTTGCCTTCTCTGAACTTTGCTTGGCACTGCCAGAGATGCAGAGAAGTGGGACTTTGTCCCTAGGAAAGGAGAATAATGCGGGGTGGGGGGGGACAGCTCTGGAAAGTGTATCATCTGGACCCCAGTGAGAGCATCGGGGTTCTCGATTCTGAGTGTGGGAATTTAGGAGACTTCAGGCAAAGACTCTGCCTACAAATGTTTCACTCCTGGGGTTGGAATTAAATTTACTCTAGTTCACTTCAGAGGTTGAGGGTAGAGGCTGCAGGTGGGGATCAGTGGGGCTCAGAAAGTAGTTCCTCAGCTTGCAGCTCTATCTAAGGAATTTCTAAATGCCACTGCTGCCAAAAGCAGAAAATTATGTCCGTAGGATCCACGAGGTTTCAGTCACTGGGGGCACACAGTGATGTCCAACACAACACTGGGAGACAGGTCTGCAGGTCGCTCTTCTGGAACTCTGTGGAGCTGGGGGGACGCCTGGACACAGGAATACCACAGTGCTGCACTGTGGACCTTCCCTGCAACCCGGGGAAAAGCCTGGGAGGCTATAGGGTCTCTGCTTTATTCTTGACCTTCAGCATCTCTGGCTTCTTCAAGGTGTCCCTCTCTGCAACCAGCCAGTCATTAGCTCTAGGTCCTCAGCCCAGACGGTGCCGTGGCAAGCTCTGATTGCAGACTGACACTGGAAAAGGACAGAGGAAGAAAGACTTATGTGTTCTCACATGCTCTGCTGCTAGGGCTCAGTGGGTAGCTCAGTGTTTGTTGAGTGAAACATACCAACAATAGTATGTTTCTAATGGTATGAAAATATTGGTCCACTCTTCATATACCATTTTATGCAAACTTCCTTACCACACTGACCCCACTCCAAAATTATTTCTCCTCTATCAGACTCCCTGTCAAGACTCTTAATCGTGTCCAGGGGGAAGTTTGCTTCCTTTTTAATAGAATTGATTGGGAAAGTACACTATCATCGAACTATTTATCAAGTCCAAAGGAATCCTAGAAATTACTCCAATCCATCTCACGGTATTAGGCAAGATTAGCATCAGGGTAAAATAGTTTGGACGGTTAAGATGTTGAAATATAATTTCCGTTGTTTGTAATGTGGCAATAATATAATATATCTCATAGGATGTTGAATGATCAAAGGGATAAAGTCTTAGAATATTTGGGCATAGTTCCCAGCAAGTAGTAAGACTTCCAAACCTAACATAATTTTATGTTACATTAGTGAGACTAATGAGTAATAAGCAGCGTAGTTCTAATACTCCTGATGAAAAATAATTTCTAACCCACAAAATAACTCTTTAACAGAGACTCTGTCCATATACACAGATTTAGGTACAATGGACTCCATGACTTGAAGGATCCCAGAAAGACCTGACCTATATACTATTTGCCAAGCTACAGCCTTCCTTGGACCCTTTCACAATCAGGGGAAGAACCTTAGGATCCTTCACCTTTAATGTAAATGAGGGTACCACATCACTCTATGTACAATCTTTCTTGTCCAACCTACGCCCATGTCAAAGTTAGTCAGTCCTCCCCATCCTGTCCTAATGGTTTGCGCAAGACCCTGTCATTTGTTCTTATGATTCCCCATTGTTCCCAAGAAGGTTTTTGCTTTACCTCCTCGAGAGTAAGAACAGCTCCCTGTTCAGTTCTGTGGCTCTGCTACGTCCCACAATGCCAGGGGAAAAGGCTGAGTGATAGAAAGCAATGCCAACATTAAAGCAGTGCCTGGAAGCAGGGGACTGCCCACCTGGTCCATGACATCGATGCTTGAAAAGGGAAACAGAAGAGGGCAGGAGTATAAAGATAAACGTCGCCAGCCTCCCACAGCTGCCCGCAGAATGACTGCCTTCCCGTCTGGTTTAACGGCAGGTATGGCCCTTCCAAAACTCGGCAAAATTGGCCATCATCCTTTAAAAGGTACTTCCAGAAATTAGGAATCCTACAAAGGTGAAGAGCTGATAAACAGAGGGGAAAACAAGTATTAGGGGGATTCCATACCTATCCACTTGAAATACTTTTCAGACGAAATGTCAAATACTAATTTCAGTTCCATAATTATCTTAAATCTCTAATTAAAGCAAAGTAAATACAGCTGAAAAGTCAGAATGAAGGTGACAAAACGACTGGGGATACTCTTCTGAGCGCCACTTCATGCTGGCTCTGATACTTATTGGTATGTACTGCTAGAGTTAAGTTGCACTGGTGGTCGCCTATGTGTACATTAAAAAATACAAAAAGAAAGAAACTCACAAGTACAAATTTAGACTCACCTGTCACAAAAAGTAGTTTCTACATTTATATGCAAGGATATAATTACATTGAAACTGAGCCTTGAACAGATCAAACATGTATAAACAAATGCTATTACCTCACGCCTCTATGCTGCTTAGAATGAGAGAAATACCCCAGTAGCATGGCACAACAAATAAACAGACGCATTTGCTTACTTTGGATAAACTGCTAGGACGCACACAGTTTACATAGGAAAGGCATATTATTGGAAATTCATGTTTGTGTAGTCAATAGCCAATTTTTATCCTAATTACAGATTCCCAGAAGAAGGCTGTAGGAATACATGACAAAGTATGACCACACAACACAATGTCACCACCTCCACTGAGATTTCAGACTTCCTCCTGAATTGTTTTGTCAGGTCCCCCAGCTGGCAGCTCTGGCTGTCCCTGCCCCTCAGCCTCCTCTTCCTCCTGGCCATGGGGGCCAATGCCACCCTCCTCGTCACCATCCGGATGGAGGCCTCTCTGCACCAGCCCATGTACTACCTGCTCAGCCTCCTCTCCATGCTGGACATGGTGCTCTGCCTCACCGTCATCCCCAAGGTCCTGGCCATCTTCTGGTTTGACCTCAGGTCCATTAGCTTCTCTGCCTGCTTCCTGCAGATGTACATCATGAACAGTTTCCTCGCCATGGAGTCCTGCACCTTCATGGTCATGGCCTATGACCGCTATGTGGCCATCTGCCACCCACTGAGGTACCCGTCGATCATCAATGACCAGTTTGTGGGTAAGGCTGCCATTTTTATTTTGGCCAGGAATATCCTTCTCACAATGCCCATCCCAATTCTCGCAGCATGGCTCCATTACTGTAGGAGAAACGTCATTGAGAACTGCATCTGCGCCAATATGTCTGTGTCCACGCTCTCCTGTGATGATGTCACCATCAATCGCATCTACCAGTTTGCTGGAGGCTGGACTCTGCTAGGATCCGACCTCATCCTCATCTTCCTCTCCTACACCCTCATCCTGAGAGCTGTGCTGAGACTCAAGGCAGAGGGAGCTGTGGCCAAGGCCCTGAGCACGTGTGGCTCCCACTTCATCCTCATCCTCTTCTTCAGCACAATCCTGCTGGTCTTCGTCCTCACGCATGTGGCCAAGAAGAAGGTTTTCCCTGAGGTGCCGGCCCTGCTCAATGTCCTCCACCACGTCATCCCTGCAGCCCTCAACCCTATTGTTTATGGAGTGCGCACCCAGGAGATCAAGCAAGGAATCCAGAGGTTACTGAGGAAAGCGTGGTAGGGACACTGGATCTCTGCATTCCTAATGGAAGGTCACTCTGAAGCAATAAAAGGTGAATAGCCTGAAATTTACATTGATGAGTTATTTTCTAAACTCAGAAAATTAGATATCACACCTTCTTTAATAAAACTTCAGTTTCGTTTTAAGTTTCTCTTTCTCTCACCTCTCCATTGGGAATCTCCTTGTCCCTTTCACCTGTCTTTCCTTACACATTGTTTTATTTTGTCCAAAGTATAGACATTCCTGGGAGTAGGTTCTAAAGTAAGAAGTTTATGTTCCTATAAATACAGCTGTTAATGTATCATGACTTTGTATTCTTGAATATACATCTGTGGATATTTGGTAGGTTGTGTTGTGTAATGTGTTCTTATTGCATTTCCACAGAAGGGAGTATATTGGAGACAAGGACATAGGAGTGAAGTTTCTGTCCTGAATGAAGGGAAGATGCTTCTAGTCATTAATTGGCTCTTACTCTGTCAGCCTTTGACCACATCAGTGTCTTTTTTTGTCTCTCCATCTCTGTGTCTCCAACTCCATCTCTGCCTCTCTCTCTCTCCTTCTCTAGGAGACGAGGTGACCTTTTGTATTGTGTCCTGTGTACTTGGCAAAAGGACAAGATTTCTACCTGCGTTACTCATGTGTGTAACAATTAGCCATGATCTTTATTAGATTCTCCTTCCAGTGGGTGTGTGCTGTTGACATGCATCTTTTAATCCAGGGTGTCATAGTTCATGGGGTGCACACACACCTGTGCTAATGTGGTAAAGGGTTGTAAGGATTGTAACATATGATCAAGTAATCATACTTAAACATAAAGTATGCTGTTCAAACATTGTATGCTTATTAATTGGACAGGTAGTAAGCACAATATGTCCTAGGATTTCTGTGAACTCTTAAGACACAAAAATACATAGAACATTGTTGTTGCTTTCAGGGGCTCAAAGGTTGGTTAGGAGGGACACAATAGGAGTTCTTGGAATACAGTCCTCTCAACAGGTGAGAATGAGGAATGGAATAAATACCTGATGGGCAGTAAGGTACCAGGCAACAAAAGAAACCACTTTATAGAGAGTTAAAAGTTTAAGCCTTACACAACTACAAAAAATGTGTTCTTAGGCCCGAAAGAGCTGGGCTCACAGTATTTCACATTACTCCTCTATTACCTGAGAATAGTGAACAATTTGTTTAAGCAGATCCTTTCTAAATGGAAGCCTTTGTGACTCAGTAATAATTTGTAAGGGTATTACCCTGTTTTGATCATGGAAGCAAAATCTCTCCATAGTCTAATACCAATACTGTCCCCAAAGTCTGGGTCTTTTGGTCTTAACCAAAATCACCTGACATACATCCTTGACCAACTTAAGCTTTCATTCCACAAAGCTCTGCCCATTTCTTTCCTCCTCCCTCTCACAGTGAAGAACAATAAATTGGTATTTCATTCCTCTGCTCCTGGATACCATTATGAGCTACCCTTTGAAAATTAAACATGCATTCACATAAGGAAAAACAATACCTGAAAGCATATAATCAAGCATTAACACTGAATTACATTTCCGAAAAGTAAAAAAAATCTCTCAGGATCCATCTTGGTTAAAACCTAGATAAACTTTTACTTTGTTATTTGAAGGAGAACTCCCCAAAATTTCATTCTCTCAAACATTTCAAAATAATTCAAATGGCTTGGTTTCAAGTGTGCATGACCGAATACCAACAGGAAGGCGTTATGTGTATAAAAGGTATGAATGTACTAAACAGCTTCTAAGGTAAATTTGGACCACTGTCTCTTACAAAATATTAAATACCTACCACTTTTCACAATATTACATATTGACATCTTATCATCAAGCACATACACAGAGTGATAATGGCCCTTGAGACCAACATCTAACATATTGTCTATCAAGTGTGCATTTACAGAGAATATAGACAAAGTTTTGTTATGGTTCTGGGGTTGCAGCAATGAGGAACATACTCAAGGTCCATGCTTACAACTGCAAAGGCTCTAAACCTCTAAGAAAGAGGAGTCCAAGAAGCAGTGGAAAGTGTCAATAGATTTCATAACAGTTCTCCCAACACAGCAGCAGAATATGCCAACAGGAAGGACATAGCCAAGGAGCACCTAAGGCAGAGGTCCAATACTATGGCCATTAGGCGGAAGGCTGGGGTGCAAATCTACAAGAGAATTTGAAGGACTAAGCAGAATATGATAACAGGAACTTGAGTTTGAACCAAAGCAGGAACACGATCCTGTGAACTGAAGACATACGGAAGAAAATGGGATTGAAGAAGGGAGGCACTTCATCAGACCAGCACAACCCACAGAAAACGTGTCTGCTTTCTAAAATATTAATCAAAAATAAGTACATAATTACGCCAGAATTTCTAGATGAAATACCAAGCTGTTATTTCTTATCTTGTTGATACTAGCCATTCTGGCTAATGTGAGGTGATATCTCATTGTGTTTTAATTTGCATTTCCCTGATGATTGATGATGTTGAGCATCTTCCCATGTGTCTGTTGGCCACCTGCATGTCTTCTTTGAAAAAAATGTCTGTTCAGGTCCTTGGACCATTTTTAAATAAGATTATTTCAGGTTTTCTGTTGAGTTTATGAGTTCTTTATACATTTTAGATACTAGCCCCTTATCAGATATATCACTTGTAAATATATCCTTCCATACAATAAATTGCCTTTTCATTTTGCTGATGGTTTCCTCTGCTGTGCAGAAGCATTTTGGCTTGATATAGTTCATTTGTTTATTTTTGCTTTCATTTCCCTTGCCTGGGGATAAAATCCAGAAAATGTGAGTCTAGGAATCACAGGAAAAACCACAAAGCTAGTTCAGCCTCAACACTGGCTCAGGTTGGAGAAATGTCTGTAAAGGCTGTTGCAAGGAGTATGGGCCCAGGTGAGTGACACTAGGCGTTTCTTTTAACAGCATCAGTATCCAAGACAGGCTGAAACCCACACAAAACACAGATGCAAAGAATTTTCTTAGGTGTAATTTATAATTTTTCTTTCTTTTCTTTATTGTCTTTCCCCTTTCCCCACGTCACCCCATTCTACCTCACTAGGTTGTTATGAGGACTAAAGGAAATATCAGGTAACAATCAGAATAATATGACACGGTAAGAAGATGTATGATAATTGCTGCTAGTGTGGTCCTTGATGTAGCTGTAAGTGTGGTCTCCTTCTCCTAAGGAGGCAGAAAATATTCTTTGATGTGCTCTATTTCTAACACATAGTATAATGCTTTCTACACAGTACGATCAAAATATTCATTCAGTAAAAAAGTAAAAGTAATTTTACCCTTGCAATAATCCTGTGTCAGAAAATTTATTATTAAAATATTATCAAACAAACATTAACAAAACAGAAACACCTTGGTGATCTTGTGGAATCCCGAAATAAGATCTCCAGGGATAATCCATTAATAGAACAATAATTTGACTTGATCAAATTGAAAGATTTCCATTGAATAATGGACAGCACACAGTAAATTTGGCAAATACATGTCAGACTACAGGAGACCTTAGCAAAATCAAGCCAACAGGGGACTCTAGTGTTTAAACTTTGAAAGGAGATTTTGTAAATATGCAAGAAAAAACAAAAATAAATAGGAAAAGATGGAAAGGGATGTGAACATGTATGTGAACACTTATGGTTTCACAGCTTCAAAACCAAAAGTGGCTAAACAGAATATGAAGGATGCTCCCTGGTCAGAAGAAATTAAAATTAAAATAATGAGATGCTACTTTACATCCATCAGTTTTCAAAAGACAAGCATCAAATGGTATAAAGAATGTAAAAAATAAAGAAACTTCAGAAATTTCCAGTGGGGTTATATATATTTGGGAGAGAAATTCCAACTGAAGTTAAATTTTTTTGTACGCCACAACTATAAAAAGTTCCTGCACATGTACCTTCTTGAGGTCCATAAGTAAAGGTGGACCAGAGTATTGACAGTAACATTATTTCTGGTAACAATTCATCTTAGGTCACATGCTGTTAGCTACTTACACAGAAAGGGAAAATGCACAGAATGGAAACTGCACAGCAGTCAATAATGAAGATGACTTACACACTGCAACATGGCAGACTTTTAAGATTTAGTCTTAACTGAAAATATAGAACAGTATCAGATGCAGAACCTGATGACAGTTCTATAAATTTAATACCAAAACCACAAATAAGTGAACATATACCTAAACAGGCACATTGCAGATTAATTAGAAAGAAATATGGAAGGGATCCTACAGTTTCCATTTAGCTCAAGGGAAGATAAATAGCAGCAATGTAGGTATATGCAGAAGAAAAAGATATAAAAAATAGAGCAAAATATGGGAGGACCTTAAAGAAACAGATGGTGCTTATTCGACAACTTGAGGAGCATGAATGATTCACATGAGGCTCAAGGTGAAAATAAAAAATAAGGAACAAATCATGTTTCCTAATTTCCACATGTATATAAATATGATTTTAAAATCTTTCACTGTAGCAGAAATTACTGCAGGATTTTCTCTCTGAAAATTACAGTGCATTTTCTCAGTAATTCTCTCTTGCTTATTTATCATTGCAATGCCATAACAGAAGTCATGATAAGTTAACATCGCTCCATCCAATAGGATGATTTGGGAGGCTATCTAACAAGCACATAGAGGAAGCCCACACATGGAAGATTCTGAGTGTGGGTGTGCAAATGAGTATGAACATGTGTGAATGGATATAAGACCCCAAACCTAGGAGAGTCACTAACTCCCTACAGGACACATAGCCAACAAACGGCTAAATTAAAAGGGCTTTTTTCTTTTAGAGACAAAGGAAATCATTTTCTTTTCCAATGTGCCTGACTGTCTGTCCCAGGAGGATCCTTTGAGTTCAAGGAAGGAAGGATGGAGAAGTTCCTAGAGGGCGACATCCCTTAGGCTCCAGAGTAATAAATACTCCAGGTATGTTGGGACCTAACCAAAACTCCAGGATCAGTGGAGCCAGAGTCTGTGCTTCACACCCTCCGAAAGTACACCTGGGTAGAAGGTACCTGAGATCCAGCTATACCATCATTAGCAAGAAGACAGGAGAGAGCTTGCTCTTCAGTCAGGAGCTGCGTTCCTGTCCATTCCGGAGTTGGCACCGCGAAAGCAGGCTGAAAACAGGGCCGTGCAGCCTGCAGCCTCCCTCAGGTCAGAAGGCACCATGAGAACATCTGACATCCTCTTGCCTTCTCTGAACTTTGCTTGGCACTGCCAGAGATGCAGAGAAGTGGGACTTTGTCCCTAGGAAAGGAGAATAATGCGGGGTGGGGGGGGACAGCTCTGGAAAGTGTATCATCTGGACCCCAGTGAGAGCATCGGGGTTCTCGATTCTGAGTGTGGGAATTTAGGAGACTTCAGGCAAAGACTCTGCCTACAAATGTTTCACTCCTGGGGTTGGAATTAAATTTACTCTAGTTCACTTCAGAGGTTGAGGGTAGAGGCTGCAGGTGGGGATCAGTGGGGCTCAGAAAGTAGTTCCTCAGCTTGCAGCTCTATCTAAGGAATTTCTAAATGCCACTGCTGCCAAAAGCAGAAAATTATGTCCGTAGGATCCACGAGGTTTCAGTCACTGGGGGCACACAGTGATGTCCAACACAACACTGGGAGACAGGTCTGCAGGTCGCTCTTCTGGAACTCTGTGGAGCTGGGGGGACGCCTGGACACAGGAATACCACAGTGCTGCACTGTGGACCTTCCCTGCAACCCGGGGAAAAGCCTGGGAGGCTATAGGGTCTCTGCTTTATTCTTGACCTTCAGCATCTCTGGCTTCTTCAAGGTGTCCCTCTCTGCAACCAGCCAGTCATTAGCTCTAGGTCCTCAGCCCAGACGGTGCCGTGGCAAGCTCTGATTGCAGACTGACACTGGAAAAGGACAGAGGAAGAAAGACTTATGTGTTCTCACATGCTCTGCTGCTAGGGCTCAGTGGGTAGCTCAGTGTTTGTTGAGTGAAACATACCAACAATAGTATGTTTCTAATGGTATGAAAATATTGGTCCACTCTTCATATACCATTTTATGCAAACTTCCTTACCACACTGACCCCACTCCAAAATTATTTCTCCTCTATCAGACTCCCTGTCAAGACTCTTAATCGTGTCCAGGGGGAAGTTTGCTTCCTTTTTAATAGAATTGATTGGGAAAGTACACTATCATCGAACTATTTATCAAGTCCAAAGGAATCCTAGAAATTACTCCAATCCATCTCACGGTATTAGGCAAGATTAGCATCAGGGTAAAATAGTTTGGACGGTTAAGATGTTGAAATATAATTTCCGTTGTTTGTAATGTGGCAATAATATAATATATCTCATAGGATGTTGAATGATCAAAGGGATAAAGTCTTAGAATATTTGGGCATAGTTCCCAGCAAGTAGTAAGACTTCCAAACCTAACATAATTTTATGTTACATTAGTGAGACTAATGAGTAATAAGCAGCGTAGTTCTAATACTCCTGATGAAAAATAATTTCTAACCCACAAAATAACTCTTTAACAGAGACTCTGTCCATATACACAGATTTAGGTACAATGGACTCCATGACTTGAAGGATCCCAGAAAGACCTGACCTATATACTATTTGCCAAGCTACAGCCTTCCTTGGACCCTTTCACAATCAGGGGAAGAACCTTAGGATCCTTCACCTTTAATGTAAATGAGGGTACCACATCACTCTATGTACAATCTTTCTTGTCCAACCTACGCCCATGTCAAAGTTAGTCAGTCCTCCCCATCCTGTCCTAATGGTTTGCGCAAGACCCTGTCATTTGTTCTTATGATTCCCCATTGTTCCCAAGAAGGTTTTTGCTTTACCTCCTCGAGAGTAAGAACAGCTCCCTGTTCAGTTCTGTGGCTCTGCTACGTCCCACAATGCCAGGGGAAAAGGCTGAGTGATAGAAAGCAATGCCAACATTAAAGCAGTGCCTGGAAGCAGGGGACTGCCCACCTGGTCCATGACATCGATGCTTGAAAAGGGAAACAGAAGAGGGCAGGAGTATAAAGATAAACGTCGCCAGCCTCCCACAGCTGCCCGCAGAATGACTGCCTTCCCGTCTGGTTTAACGGCAGGTATGGCCCTTCCAAAACTCGGCAAAATTGGCCATCATCCTTTAAAAGGTACTTCCAGAAATTAGGAATCCTACAAAGGTGAAGAGCTGATAAACAGAGGGGAAAACAAGTATTAGGGGGATTCCATACCTATCCACTTGAAATACTTTTCAGACGAAATGTCAAATACTAATTTCAGTTCCATAATTATCTTAAATCTCTAATTAAAGCAAAGTAAATACAGCTGAAAAGTCAGAATGAAGGTGACAAAACGACTGGGGATACTCTTCTGAGCGCCACTTCATGCTGGCTCTGATACTTATTGGTATGTACTGCTAGAGTTAAGTTGCACTGGTGGTCGCCTATGTGTACATTAAAAAATACAAAAAGAAAGAAACTCACAAGTACAAATTTAGACTCACCTGTCACAAAAAGTAGTTTCTACATTTATATGCAAGGATATAATTACATTGAAACTGAGCCTTGAACAGATCAAACATGTATAAACAAATGCTATTACCTCACGCCTCTATGCTGCTTAGAATGAGAGAAATACCCCAGTAGCATGGCACAACAAATAAACAGACGCATTTGCTTACTTTGGATAAACTGCTAGGACGCACACAGTTTACATAGGAAAGGCATATTATTGGAAATTCATGTTTGTGTAGTCAATAGCCAATTTTTATCCTAATTACAGATTCCCAGAAGAAGGCTGTAGGAATACATGACAAAGTATGACCACACAACACAATGTCACCACCTCCACTGAGATTTCAGACTTCCTCCTGAATTGTTTTGTCAGGTCCCCCAGCTGGCAGCTCTGGCTGTCCCTGCCCCTCAGCCTCCTCTTCCTCCTGGCCATGGGGGCCAATGCCACCCTCCTCGTCACCATCCGGATGGAGGCCTCTCTGCACCAGCCCATGTACTACCTGCTCAGCCTCCTCTCCATGCTGGACATGGTGCTCTGCCTCACCGTCATCCCCAAGGTCCTGGCCATCTTCTGGTTTGACCTCAGGTCCATTAGCTTCTCTGCCTGCTTCCTGCAGATGTACATCATGAACAGTTTCCTCGCCATGGAGTCCTGCACCTTCATGGTCATGGCCTATGACCGCTATGTGGCCATCTGCCACCCACTGAGGTACCCGTCGATCATCAATGACCAGTTTGTGGGTAAGGCTGCCATTTTTATTTTGGCCAGGAATATCCTTCTCACAATGCCCATCCCAATTCTCGCAGCATGGCTCCATTACTGTAGGAGAAACGTCATTGAGAACTGCATCTGCGCCAATATGTCTGTGTCCACGCTCTCCTGTGATGATGTCACCATCAATCGCATCTACCAGTTTGCTGGAGGCTGGACTCTGCTAGGATCCGACCTCATCCTCATCTTCCTCTCCTACACCCTCATCCTGAGAGCTGTGCTGAGACTCAAGGCAGAGGGAGCTGTGGCCAAGGCCCTGAGCACGTGTGGCTCCCACTTCATCCTCATCCTCTTCTTCAGCACAATCCTGCTGGTCTTCGTCCTCACGCATGTGGCCAAGAAGAAGGTTTTCCCTGAGGTGCCGGCCCTGCTCAATGTCCTCCACCACGTCATCCCTGCAGCCCTCAACCCTATTGTTTATGGAGTGCGCACCCAGGAGATCAAGCAAGGAATCCAGAGGTTACTGAGGAAAGCGTGGTAGGGACACTGGATCTCTGCATTCCTAATGGAAGGTCACTCTGAAGCAATAAAAGGTGAATAGCCTGAAATTTACATTGATGAGTTATTTTCTAAACTCAGAAAATTAGATATCACACCTTCTTTAATAAAACTTCAGTTTCGTTTTAAGTTTCTCTTTCTCTCACCTCTCCATTGGGAATCTCCTTGTCCCTTTCACCTGTCTTTCCTTACACATTGTTTTATTTTGTCCAAAGTATAGACATTCCTGGGAGTAGGTTCTAAAGTAAGAAGTTTATGTTCCTATAAATACAGCTGTTAATGTATCATGACTTTGTATTCTTGAATATACATCTGTGGATATTTGGTAGGTTGTGTTGTGTAATGTGTTCTTATTGCATTTCCACAGAAGGGAGTATATTGGAGACAAGGACATAGGAGTGAAGTTTCTGTCCTGAATGAAGGGAAGATGCTTCTAGTCATTAATTGGCTCTTACTCTGTCAGCCTTTGACCACATCAGTGTCTTTTTTTGTCTCTCCATCTCTGTGTCTCCAACTCCATCTCTGCCTCTCTCTCTCTCCTTCTCTAGGAGACGAGGTGACCTTTTGTATTGTGTCCTGTGTACTTGGCAAAAGGACAAGATTTCTACCTGCGTTACTCATGTGTGTAACAATTAGCCATGATCTTTATTAGATTCTCCTTCCAGTGGGTGTGTGCTGTTGACATGCATCTTTTAATCCAGGGTGTCATAGTTCATGGGGTGCACACACACCTGTGCTAATGTGGTAAAGGGTTGTAAGGATTGTAACATATGATCAAGTAATCATACTTAAACATAAAGTATGCTGTTCAAACATTGTATGCTTATTAATTGGACAGGTAGTAAGCACAATATGTCCTAGGATTTCTGTGAACTCTTAAGACACAAAAATACATAGAACATTGTTGTTGCTTTCAGGGGCTCAAAGGTTGGTTAGGAGGGACACAATAGGAGTTCTTGGAATACAGTCCTCTCAACAGGTGAGAATGAGGAATGGAATAAATACCTGATGGGCAGTAAGGTACCAGGCAACAAAAGAAACCACTTTATAGAGAGTTAAAAGTTTAAGCCTTACACAACTACAAAAAATGTGTTCTTAGGCCCGAAAGAGCTGGGCTCACAGTATTTCACATTACTCCTCTATTACCTGAGAATAGTGAACAATTTGTTTAAGCAGATCCTTTCTAAATGGAAGCCTTTGTGACTCAGTAATAATTTGTAAGGGTATTACCCTGTTTTGATCATGGAAGCAAAATCTCTCCATAGTCTAATACCAATACTGTCCCCAAAGTCTGGGTCTTTTGGTCTTAACCAAAATCACCTGACATACATCCTTGACCAACTTAAGCTTTCATTCCACAAAGCTCTGCCCATTTCTTTCCTCCTCCCTCTCACAGTGAAGAACAATAAATTGGTATTTCATTCCTCTGCTCCTGGATACCATTATGAGCTACCCTTTGAAAATTAAACATGCATTCACATAAGGAAAAACAATACCTGAAAGCATATAATCAAGCATTAACACTGAATTACATTTCCGAAAAGTAAAAAAAATCTCTCAGGATCCATCTTGGTTAAAACCTAGATAAACTTTTACTTTGTTATTTGAAGGAGAACTCCCCAAAATTTCATTCTCTCAAACATTTCAAAATAATTCAAATGGCTTGGTTTCAAGTGTGCATGACCGAATACCAACAGGAAGGCGTTATGTGTATAAAAGGTATGAATGTACTAAACAGCTTCTAAGGTAAATTTGGACCACTGTCTCTTACAAAATATTAAATACCTACCACTTTTCACAATATTACATATTGACATCTTATCATCAAGCACATACACAGAGTGATAATGGCCCTTGAGACCAACATCTAACATATTGTCTATCAAGTGTGCATTTACAGAGAATATAGACAAAGTTTTGTTATGGTTCTGGGGTTGCAGCAATGAGGAACATACTCAAGGTCCATGCTTACAACTGCAAAGGCTCTAAACCTCTAAGAAAGAGGAGTCCAAGAAGCAGTGGAAAGTGTCAATAGATTTCATAACAGTTCTCCCAACACAGCAGCAGAATATGCCAACAGGAAGGACATAGCCAAGGAGCACCTAAGGCAGAGGTCCAATACTATGGCCATTAGGCGGAAGGCTGGGGTGCAAATCTACAAGAGAATTTGAAGGACTAAGCAGAATATGATAACAGGAACTTGAGTTTGAACCAAAGCAGGAACACGATCCTGTGAACTGAAGACATACGGAAGAAAATGGGATTGAAGAAGGGAGGCACTTCATCAGACCAGCACAACCCACAGAAAACGTGTCTGCTTTCTAAAATATTAATCAAAAATAAGTACATAATTACGCCAGAATTTCTAGATGAAATACCAAGCTGTTATTTCTTATCTTGTTGATACTAGCCATTCTGGCTAATGTGAGGTGATATCTCATTGTGTTTTAATTTGCATTTCCCTGATGATTGATGATGTTGAGCATCTTCCCATGTGTCTGTTGGCCACCTGCATGTCTTCTTTGAAAAAAATGTCTGTTCAGGTCCTTGGACCATTTTTAAATAAGATTATTTCAGGTTTTCTGTTGAGTTTATGAGTTCTTTATACATTTTAGATACTAGCCCCTTATCAGATATATCACTTGTAAATATATCCTTCCATACAATAAATTGCCTTTTCATTTTGCTGATGGTTTCCTCTGCTGTGCAGAAGCATTTTGGCTTGATATAGTTCATTTGTTTATTTTTGCTTTCATTTCCCTTGCCTGGGGATAAAATCCAGAAAATGTGAGTCTAGGAATCACAGGAAAAACCACAAAGCTAGTTCAGCCTCAACACTGGCTCAGGTTGGAGAAATGTCTGTAAAGGCTGTTGCAAGGAGTATGGGCCCAGGTGAGTGACACTAGGCGTTTCTTTTAACAGCATCAGTATCCAAGACAGGCTGAAACCCACACAAAACACAGATGCAAAGAATTTTCTTAGGTGTAATTTATAATTTTTCTTTCTTTTCTTTATTGTCTTTCCCCTTTCCCCACGTCACCCCATTCTACCTCACTAGGTTGTTATGAGGACTAAAGGAAATATCAGGTAACAATCAGAATAATATGACACGGTAAGAAGATGTATGATAATTGCTGCTAGTGTGGTCCTTGATGTAGCTGTAAGTGTGGTCTCCTTCTCCTAAGGAGGCAGAAAATATTCTTTGATGTGCTCTATTTCTAACACATAGTATAATGCTTTCTACACAGTACGATCAAAATATTCATTCAGTAAAAAAGTAAAAGTAATTTTACCCTTGCAATAATCCTGTGTCAGAAAATTTATTATTAAAATATTATCAAACAAACATTAACAAAACAGAAACACCTTGGTGATCTTGTGGAATCCCGAAATAAGATCTCCAGGGATAATCCATTAATAGAACAATAATTTGACTTGATCAAATTGAAAGATTTCCATTGAATAATGGACAGCACACAGTAAATTTGGCAAATACATGTCAGACTACAGGAGACCTTAGCAAAATCAAGCCAACAGGGGACTCTAGTGTTTAAACTTTGAAAGGAGATTTTGTAAATATGCAAGAAAAAACAAAAATAAATAGGAAAAGATGGAAAGGGATGTGAACATGTATGTGAACACTTATGGTTTCACAGCTTCAAAACCAAAAGTGGCTAAACAGAATATGAAGGATGCTCCCTGGTCAGAAGAAATTAAAATTAAAATAATGAGATGCTACTTTACATCCATCAGTTTTCAAAAGACAAGCATCAAATGGTATAAAGAATGTAAAAAATAAAGAAACTTCAGAAATTTCCAGTGGGGTTATATATATTTGGGAGAGAAATTCCAACTGAAGTTAAATTTTTTTATACGCCACAACTATAAAAAGTTCCTGCACATGTACCTTCTTGAGGTCCATAAGTAAAGGTGGACCAGAGTATTGACAGTAACATTATTTCTGGTAACAATTCATCTTAGGTCACATGCTGTTAGCTACTTACACAGAAAGGGAAAATGCACAGAATGGAAACTGCACAGCAGTCAATAATGAAGATGACTTACACACTGCAACATGGCAGACTTTTAAGATTTAGTCTTAACTGAAAATATAGAACAGTATCAGATGCAGAACCTGATGACAGTTCTATAAATTTAATACCAAAACCACAAATAAGTGAACATATACCTAAACAGGCACATTGCAGATTAATTAGAAAGAAATATGGAAGGGATCCTACAGTTTCCATTTAGCTCAAGGGAAGATAAATAGCAGCAATGTAGGTATATGCAGAAGAAAAAGATATAAAAAATAGAGCAAAATATGGGAGGACCTTAAAGAAACAGATGGTGCTTATTCGACAACTTGAGGAGCATGAATGATTCACATGAGGCTCAAGGTGAAAATAAAAAATAAGGAACAAATCATGTTTCCTAATTTCCACATGTATATAAATATGATTTTAAAATCTTTCACTGTAGCAGAAATTACTGCAGGATTTTCTCTCTGAAAATTACAGTGCATTTTCTCAGTAATTCTCTCTTGCTTATTTATCATTGCAATGCCATAACAGAAGTCATGATAAGTTAACATCGCTCCATCCAATAGGATGATTTGGGAGGCTATCTAACAAGCACATAGAGGAAGCCCACACATGGAAGATTCTGAGTGTGGGTGTGCAAATGAGTATGAACATGTGTGAATGGATATAAGACCCCAAACCTAGGAGAGTCACTAACTCCCTACAGGACACATAGCCAACAAACGGCTAAATTAAAAGGGCTTTTTTCTTTTAGAGACAAAGGAAATCATTTTCTTTTCCAATGTGCCTGACTGTCTGTCCCAGGAGGATCCTTTGAGTTCAAGGAAGGAAGGATGGAGAAGTTCCTAGAGGGCGACATCCCTTAGGCTCCAGAGTAATAAATACTCCAGGTATGTTGGGACCTAACCAAAACTCCAGGATCAGTGGAGCCAGAGTCTGTGCTTCACACCCTCCGAAAGTACACCTGGGTAGAAGGTACCTGAGATCCAGCTATACCATCATTAGCAAGAAGACAGGAGAGAGCTTGCTCTTCAGTCAGGAGCTGCGTTCCTGTCCATTCCGGAGTTGGCACCGCGAAAGCAGGCTGAAAACAGGGCCGTGCAGCCTGCAGCCTCCCTCAGGTCAGAAGGCACCATGAGAACATCTGACATCCTCTTGCCTTCTCTGAACTTTGCTTGGCACTGCCAGAGATGCAGAGAAGTGGGACTTTGTCCCTAGGAAAGGAGAATAATGCGGGGTGGGGGGGGACAGCTCTGGAAAGTGTATCATCTGGACCCCAGTGAGAGCATCGGGGTTCTCGATTCTGAGTGTGGGAATTTAGGAGACTTCAGGCAAAGACTCTGCCTACAAATGTTTCACTCCTGGGGTTGGAATTAAATTTACTCTAGTTCACTTCAGAGGTTGAGGGTAGAGGCTGCAGGTGGGGATCAGTGGGGCTCAGAAAGTAGTTCCTCAGCTTGCAGCTCTATCTAAGGAATTTCTAAATGCCACTGCTGCCAAAAGCAGAAAATTATGTCCGTAGGATCCACGAGGTTTCAGTCACTGGGGGCACACAGTGATGTCCAACACAACACTGGGAGACAGGTCTGCAGGTCGCTCTTCTGGAACTCTGTGGAGCTGGGGGGACGCCTGGACACAGGAATACCACAGTGCTGCACTGTGGACCTTCCCTGCAACCCGGGGAAAAGCCTGGGAGGCTATAGGGTCTCTGCTTTATTCTTGACCTTCAGCATCTCTGGCTTCTTCAAGGTGTCCCTCTCTGCAACCAGCCAGTCATTAGCTCTAGGTCCTCAGCCCAGACGGTGCCGTGGCAAGCTCTGATTGCAGACTGACACTGGAAAAGGACAGAGGAAGAAAGACTTATGTGTTCTCACATGCTCTGCTGCTAGGGCTCAGTGGGTAGCTCAGTGTTTGTTGAGTGAAACATACCAACAATAGTATGTTTCTAATGGTATGAAAATATTGGTCCACTCTTCATATACCATTTTATGCAAACTTCCTTACCACACTGACCCCACTCCAAAATTATTTCTCCTCTATCAGACTCCCTGTCAAGACTCTTAATCGTGTCCAGGGGGAAGTTTGCTTCCTTTTTAATAGAATTGATTGGGAAAGTACACTATCATCGAACTATTTATCAAGTCCAAAGGAATCCTAGAAATTACTCCAATCCATCTCACGGTATTAGGCAAGATTAGCATCAGGGTAAAATAGTTTGGACGGTTAAGATGTTGAAATATAATTTCCGTTGTTTGTAATGTGGCAATAATATAATATATCTCATAGGATGTTGAATGATCAAAGGGATAAAGTCTTAGAATATTTGGGCATAGTTCCCAGCAAGTAGTAAGACTTCCAAACCTAACATAATTTTATGTTACATTAGTGAGACTAATGAGTAATAAGCAGCGTAGTTCTAATACTCCTGATGAAAAATAATTTCTAACCCACAAAATAACTCTTTAACAGAGACTCTGTCCATATACACAGATTTAGGTACAATGGACTCCATGACTTGAAGGATCCCAGAAAGACCTGACCTATATACTATTTGCCAAGCTACAGCCTTCCTTGGACCCTTTCACAATCAGGGGAAGAACCTTAGGATCCTTCACCTTTAATGTAAATGAGGGTACCACATCACTCTATGTACAATCTTTCTTGTCCAACCTACGCCCATGTCAAAGTTAGTCAGTCCTCCCCATCCTGTCCTAATGGTTTGCGCAAGACCCTGTCATTTGTTCTTATGATTCCCCATTGTTCCCAAGAAGGTTTTTGCTTTACCTCCTCGAGAGTAAGAACAGCTCCCTGTTCAGTTCTGTGGCTCTGCTACGTCCCACAATGCCAGGGGAAAAGGCTGAGTGATAGAAAGCAATGCCAACATTAAAGCAGTGCCTGGAAGCAGGGGACTGCCCACCTGGTCCATGACATCGATGCTTGAAAAGGGAAACAGAAGAGGGCAGGAGTATAAAGATAAACGTCGCCAGCCTCCCACAGCTGCCCGCAGAATGACTGCCTTCCCGTCTGGTTTAACGGCAGGTATGGCCCTTCCAAAACTCGGCAAAATTGGCCATCATCCTTTAAAAGGTACTTCCAGAAATTAGGAATCCTACAAAGGTGAAGAGCTGATAAACAGAGGGGAAAACAAGTATTAGGGGGATTCCATACCTATCCACTTGAAATACTTTTCAGACGAAATGTCAAATACTAATTTCAGTTCCATAATTATCTTAAATCTCTAATTAAAGCAAAGTAAATACAGCTGAAAAGTCAGAATGAAGGTGACAAAACGACTGGGGATACTCTTCTGAGCGCCACTTCGTGCTGGCTCTGATACTTATTGGTATGTACTGCTAGAGTTAAGTTGCACTGGTGGTCGCCTATGTGTACATTAAAAAATACAAAAAGAAAGAAACTCACAAGTACAAATTTAGACTCACCTGTCACAAAAAGTAGTTTCTACATTTATATGCAAGGATATAATTACATTGAAACTGAGCCTTGAACAGATCAAACATGTATAAACAAATGCTATTACCTCACGCCTCTATGCTGCTTAGAATGAGAGAAATACCCCAGTAGCATGGCACAACAAATAAACAGACGCATTTGCTTACTTTGGATAAACTGCTAGGACGCACACAGTTTACATAGGAAAGGCATATTATTGGAAATTCATGTTTGTGTAGTCAATAGCCAATTTTTATCCTAATTACAGATTCCCAGAAGAAGGCTGTAGGAATACATGACAAAGTATGACCACACAACACAATGTCACCACCTCCACTGAGATTTCAGACTTCCTCCTGAATTGTTTTGTCAGGTCCCCCAGCTGGCAGCTCTGGCTGTCCCTGCCCCTCAGCCTCCTCTTCCTCCTGGCCATGGGGGCCAATGCCACCCTCCTCGTCACCATCCGGATGGAGGCCTCTCTGCACCAGCCCATGTACTACCTGCTCAGCCTCCTCTCCATGCTGGACATGGTGCTCTGCCTCACCGTCATCCCCAAGGTCCTGGCCATCTTCTGGTTTGACCTCAGGTCCATTAGCTTCTCTGCCTGCTTCCTGCAGATGTACATCATGAACAGTTTCCTCGCCATGGAGTCCTGCACCTTCATGGTCATGGCCTATGACCGCTATGTGGCCATCTGCCACCCACTGAGGTACCCGTCGATCATCAATGACCAGTTTGTGGGTAAGGCTGCCATTTTTATTTTGGCCAGGAATGTCCTTCTCACAATGCCCATCCCAATTCTCGCAGCATGGCTCCATTACTGTAGGAGAAACGTCATTGAGAACTGCATCTGCGCCAATATGTCTGTGTCCACGCTCTCCTGTGATGATGTCACCATCAATCGCATCTACCAGTTTGCTGGAGGCTGGACTCTGCTAGGATCCGACCTCATCCTCATCTTCCTCTCCTACACCCTCATCCTGAGAGCTGTGCTGAGACTCAAGGCAGAGGGAGCTGTGGCCAAGGCCCTGAGCACGTGTGGCTCCCACTTCATCCTCATCCTCTTCTTCAGCACAATCCTGCTGGTCTTCGTCCTCACGCATGTGGCCAAGAAGAAGGTTTTCCCTGAGGTGCCGGCCCTGCTCAATGTCCTCCACCACGTCATCCCTGCAGCCCTCAACCCTATTGTTTATGGAGTGCGCACCCAGGAGATCAAGCAAGGAATCCAGAGGTTACTGAGGAAAGCGTGGTAGGGACACTGGATCTCTGCATTCCTAATGGAAGGTCACTCTGAAGCAATAAAAGGTGAATAGCCTGAAATTTACATTGATGAGTTATTTTCTAAACTCAGAAAATTAGATATCACACCTTCTTTAATAAAACTTCAGTTTCGTTTTAAGTTTCTCTTTCTCTCACCTCTCCATTGGGAATCTCCTTGTCCCTTTCACCTGTCTTTCCTTACACATTGTTTTATTTTGTCCAAAGTATAGACATTCCTGGGAGTAGGTTCTAAAGTAAGAAGTTTATGTTCCTATAAATACAGCTGTTAATGTATCATGACTTTGTATTCTTGAATATACATCTGTGGATATTTGGTAGGTTGTGTTGTGTAATGTGTTCTTATTGCATTTCCACAGAAGGGAGTATATTGGAGACAAGGACATAGGAGTGAAGTTTCTGTCCTGAATGAAGGGAAGATGCTTCTAGTCATTAATTGGCTCTTACTCTGTCAGCCTTTGACCACATCAGTGTCTTTTTTTGTCTCTCCATCTCTGTGTCTCCAACTCCATCTCTGCCTCTCTCTCTCTCCTTCTCTAGGAGACGAGGTGACCTTTTGTATTGTGTCCTGTGTACTTGGCAAAAGGACAAGATTTCTACCTGCGTTACTCATGTGTGTAACAATTAGCCATGATCTTTATTAGATTCTCCTTCCAGTGGGTGTGTGCTGTTGACATGCATCTTTTAATCCAGGGTGTCATAGTTCATGGGGTGCACACACACCTGTGCTAATGTGGTAAAGGGTTGTAAGGATTGTAACATATGATCAAGTAATCATACTTAAACATAAAGTATGCTGTTCAAACATTGTATGCTTATTAATTGGACAGGTAGTAAGCACAATATGTCCTAGGATTTCTGTGAACTCTTAAGACACAAAAATACATAGAACATTGTTGTTGCTTTCAGGGGCTCAAAGGTTGGTTAGGAGGGACACAATAGGAGTTCTTGGAATACAGTCCTCTCAACAGGTGAGAATGAGGAATGGAATAAATACCTGATGGGCAGTAAGGTACCAGGCAACAAAAGAAACCACTTTATAGAGAGTTAAAAGTTTAAGCCTTACACAACTACAAAAAATGTGTTCTTAGGCCCGAAAGAGCTGGGCTCACAGTATTTCACATTACTCCTCTATTACCTGAGAATAGTGAACAATTTGTTTAAGCAGATCCTTTCTAAATGGAAGCCTTTGTGACTCAGTAATAATTTGTAAGGGTATTACCCTGTTTTGATCATGGAAGCAAAATCTCTCCATAGTCTAATACCAATACTGTCCCCAAAGTCTGGGTCTTTTGGTCTTAACCAAAATCACCTGACATACATCCTTGACCAACTTAAGCTTTCATTCCACAAAGCTCTGCCCATTTCTTTCCTCCTCCCTCTCACAGTGAAGAACAATAAATTGGTATTTCATTCCTCTGCTCCTGGATACCATTATGAGCTACCCTTTGAAAATTAAACATGCATTCACATAAGGAAAAACAATACCTGAAAGCATATAATCAAGCATTAACACTGAATTACATTTCCGAAAAGTAAAAAAAATCTCTCAGGATCCATCTTGGTTAAAACCTAGATAAACTTTTACTTTGTTATTTGAAGGAGAACTCCCCAAAATTTCATTCTCTCAAACATTTCAAAATAATTCAAATGGCTTGGTTTCAAGTGTGCATGACCGAATACCAACAGGAAGGCGTTATGTGTATAAAAGGTATGAATGTACTAAACAGCTTCTAAGGTAAATTTGGACCACTGTCTCTTACAAAATATTAAATACCTACCACTTTTCACAATATTACATATTGACATCTTATCATCAAGCACATACACAGAGTGATAATGGCCCTTGAGACCAACATCTAACATATTGTCTATCAAGTGTGCATTTACAGAGAATATAGACAAAGTTTTGTTATGGTTCTGGGGTTGCAGCAATGAGGAACATACTCAAGGTCCATGCTTACAACTGCAAAGGCTCTAAACCTCTAAGAAAGAGGAGTCCAAGAAGCAGTGGAAAGTGTCAATAGATTTCATAACAGTTCTCCCAACACAGCAGCAGAATATGCCAACAGGAAGGACATAGCCAAGGAGCACCTAAGGCAGAGGTCCAATACTATGGCCATTAGGCGGAAGGCTGGGGTGCAAATCTACAAGAGAATTTGAAGGACTAAGCAGAATATGATAACAGGAACTTGAGTTTGAACCAAAGCAGGAACACGATCCTGTGAACTGAAGACATACGGAAGAAAATGGGATTGAAGAAGGGAGGCACTTCATCAGACCAGCACAACCCACAGAAAACGTGTCTGCTTTCTAAAATATTAATCAAAAATAAGTACATAATTACGCCAGAATTTCTAGATGAAATACCAAGCTGTTATTTCTTATCTTGTTGATACTAGCCATTCTGGCTAATGTGAGGTGATATCTCATTGTGTTTTAATTTGCATTTCCCTGATGATTGATGATGTTGAGCATCTTCCCATGTGTCTGTTGGCCACCTGCATGTCTTCTTTGAAAAAAATGTCTGTTCAGGTCCTTGGACCATTTTTAAATAAGATTATTTCAGGTTTTCTGTTGAGTTTATGAGTTCTTTATACATTTTAGATACTAGCCCCTTATCAGATATATCACTTGTAAATATATCCTTCCATACAATAAATTGCCTTTTCATTTTGCTGATGGTTTCCTCTGCTGTGCAGAAGCATTTTGGCTTGATATAGTTCATTTGTTTATTTTTGCTTTCATTTCCCTTGCCTGGGGATAAAATCCAGAAAATGTGAGTCTAGGAATCACAGGAAAAACCACAAAGCTAGTTCAGCCTCAACACTGGCTCAGGTTGGAGAAATGTCTGTAAAGGCTGTTGCAAGGAGTATGGGCCCAGGTGAGTGACACTAGGCGTTTCTTTTAACAGCATCAGTATCCAAGACAGGCTGAAACCCACACAAAACACAGATGCAAAGAATTTTCTTAGGTGTAATTTATAATTTTTCTTTCTTTTCTTTATTGTCTTTCCCCTTTCCCCACGTCACCCCATTCTACCTCACTAGGTTGTTATGAGGACTAAAGGAAATATCAGGTAACAATCAGAATAATATGACACGGTAAGAAGATGTATGATAATTGCTGCTAGTGTGGTCCTTGATGTAGCTGTAAGTGTGGTCTCCTTCTCCTAAGGAGGCAGAAAATATTCTTTGATGTGCTCTATTTCTAACACATAGTATAATGCTTTCTACACAGTACGATCAAAATATTCATTCAGTAAAAAAGTAAAAGTAATTTTACCCTTGCAATAATCCTGTGTCAGAAAATTTATTATTAAAATATTATCAAACAAACATTAACAAAACAGAAACACCTTGGTGATCTTGTGGAATCCCGAAATAAGATCTCCAGGGATAATCCATTAATAGAACAATAATTTGACTTGATCAAATTGAAAGATTTCCATTGAATAATGGACAGCACACAGTAAATTTGGCAAATACATGTCAGACTACAGGAGACCTTAGCAAAATCAAGCCAACAGGGGACTCTAGTGTTTAAACTTTGAAAGGAGATTTTGTAAATATGCAAGAAAAAACAAAAATAAATAGGAAAAGATGGAAAGGGATGTGAACATGTATGTGAACACTTATGGTTTCACAGCTTCAAAACCAAAAGTGGCTAAACAGAATATGAAGGATGCTCCCTGGTCAGAAGAAATTAAAATTAAAATAATGAGATGCTACTTTACATCCATCAGTTTTCAAAAGACAAGCATCAAATGGTATAAAGAATGTAAAAAATAAAGAAACTTCAGAAATTTCCAGTGGGGTTATATATATTTGGGAGAGAAATTCCAACTGAAGTTAAATTTTTTTGTACGCCACAACTATAAAAAGTTCCTGCACATGTACCTTCTTGAGGTCCATAAGTAAAGGTGGACCAGAGTATTGACAGTAACATTATTTCTGGTAACAATTCATCTTAGGTCACATGCTGTTAGCTACTTACACAGAAAGGGAAAATGCACAGAATGGAAACTGCACAGCAGTCAATAATGAAGATGACTTACACACTGCAACATGGCAGACTTTTAAGATTTAGTCTTAACTGAAAATATAGAACAGTATCAGATGCAGAACCTGATGACAGTTCTATAAATTTAATACCAAAACCACAAATAAGTGAACATATACCTAAACAGGCACATTGCAGATTAATTAGAAAGAAATATGGAAGGGATCCTACAGTTTCCATTTAGCTCAAGGGAAGATAAATAGCAGCAATGTAGGTATATGCAGAAGAAAAAGATATAAAAAATAGAGCAAAATATGGGAGGACCTTAAAGAAACAGATGGTGCTTATTCGACAACTTGAGGAGCATGAATGATTCACATGAGGCTCAAGGTGAAAATAAAAAATAAGGAACAAATCATGTTTCCTAATTTCCACATGTATATAAATATGATTTTAAAATCTTTCACTGTAGCAGAAATTACTGCAGGATTTTCTCTCTGAAAATTACAGTGCATTTTCTCAGTAATTCTCTCTTGCTTATTTATCATTGCAATGCCATAACAGAAGTCATGATAAGTTAACATCGCTCCATCCAATAGGATGATTTGGGAGGCTATCTAACAAGCACATAGAGGAAGCCCACACATGGAAGATTCTGAGTGTGGGTGTGCAAATGAGTATGAACATGTGTGAATGGATATAAGACCCCAAACCTAGGAGAGTCACTAACTCCCTACAGGACACATAGCCAACAAACGGCTAAATTAAAAGGGCTTTTTTCTTTTAGAGACAAAGGAAATCATTTTCTTTTCCAATGTGCCTGACTGTCTGTCCCAGGAGGATCCTTTGAGTTCAAGGAAGGAAGGATGGAGAAGTTCCTAGAGGGCGACATCCCTTAGGCTCCAGAGTAATAAATACCCCAGGTATGTTGGGACCTAACCAAAACTCCAGGATCAGTGGAGCCAGAGTCTGTGCTTCACACCCTCCGAAAGTACACCTGGGTAGAAGGTACCTGAGATCCAGCTATACCATCATTAGCAAGAAGACAGGAGAGAGCTTGCTCTTCAGTCAGGAGCTGCGTTCCTGTCCATTCCGGAGTTGGCACCGCGAAAGCAGGCTGAAAACAGGGCCGTGCAGCCTGCAGCCTCCCTCAGGTCAGAAGGCACCATGAGAACATCTGACATCCTCTTGCCTTCTCTGAACTTTGCTTGGCACTGCCAGAGATGCAGAGAAGTGGGACTTTGTCCCTAGGAAAGGAGAATAATGCGGGGTGGGGGGGGACAGCTCTGGAAAGTGTATCATCTGGACCCCAGTGAGAGCATCGGGGTTCTCGATTCTGAGTGTGGGAATTTAGGAGACTTCAGGCAAAGACTCTGCCTACAAATGTTTCACTCCTGGGGTTGGAATTAAATTTACTCTAGTTCACTTCAGAGGTTGAGGGTAGAGGCTGCAGGTGGGGATCAGTGGGGCTCAGAAAGTAGTTCCTCAGCTTGCAGCTCTATCTAAGGAATTTCTAAATGCCACTGCTGCCAAAAGCAGAAAATTATGTCCGTAGGATCCACGAGGTTTCAGTCACTGGGGGCACACAGTGATGTCCAACACAACACTGGGAGACAGGTCTGCAGGTCGCTCTTCTGGAACTCTGTGGAGCTGGGGGGACGCCTGGACACAGGAATACCACAGTGCTGCACTGTGGACCTTCCCTGCAACCCGGGGAAAAGCCTGGGAGGCTATAGGGTCTCTGCTTTATTCTTGACCTTCAGCATCTCTGGCTTCTTCAAGGTGTCCCTCTCTGCAACCAGCCAGTCATTAGCTCTAGGTCCTCAGCCCAGACGGTGCCGTGGCAAGCTCTGATTGCAGACTGACACTGGAAAAGGACAGAGGAAGAAAGACTTATGTGTTCTCACATGCTCTGCTGCTAGGGCTCAGTGGGTAGCTCAGTGTTTGTTGAGTGAAACATACCAACAATAGTATGTTTCTAATGGTATGAAAATATTGGTCCACTCTTCATATACCATTTTATGCAAACTTCCTTACCACACTGACCCCACTCCAAAATTATTTCTCCTCTATCAGACTCCCTGTCAAGACTCTTAATCGTGTCCAGGGGGAAGTTTGCTTCCTTTTTAATAGAATTGATTGGGAAAGTACACTATCATCGAACTATTTATCAAGTCCAAAGGAATCCTAGAAATTACTCCAATCCATCTCACGGTATTAGGCAAGATTAGCATCAGGGTAAAATAGTTTGGACGGTTAAGATGTTGAAATATAATTTCCGTTGTTTGTAATGTGGCAATAATATAATATATCTCATAGGATGTTGAATGATCAAAGGGATAAAGTCTTAGAATATTTGGGCATAGTTCCCAGCAAGTAGTAAGACTTCCAAACCTAACATAATTTTATGTTACATTAGTGAGACTAATGAGTAATAAGCAGCGTAGTTCTAATACTCCTGATGAAAAATAATTTCTAACCCACAAAATAACTCTTTAACAGAGACTCTGTCCATATACACAGATTTAGGTACAATGGACTCCATGACTTGAAGGATCCCAGAAAGACCTGACCTATATACTATTTGCCAAGCTACAGCCTTCCTTGGACCCTTTCACAATCAGGGGAAGAACCTTAGGATCCTTCACCTTTAATGTAAATGAGGGTACCACATCACTCTATGTACAATCTTTCTTGTCCAACCTACGCCCATGTCAAAGTTAGTCAGTCCTCCCCATCCTGTCCTAATGGTTTGCGCAAGACCCTGTCATTTGTTCTTATGATTCCCCATTGTTCCCAAGAAGGTTTTTGCTTTACCTCCTCGAGAGTAAGAACAGCTCCCTGTTCAGTTCTGTGGCTCTGCTACGTCCCACAATGCCAGGGGAAAAGGCTGAGTGATAGAAAGCAATGCCAACATTAAAGCAGTGCCTGGAAGCAGGGGACTGCCCACCTGGTCCATGACATCGATGCTTGAAAAGGGAAACAGAAGAGGGCAGGAGTATAAAGATAAACGTCGCCAGCCTCCCACAGCTGCCCGCAGAATGACTGCCTTCCCGTCTGGTTTAACGGCAGGTATGGCCCTTCCAAAACTCGGCAAAATTGGCCATCATCCTTTAAAAGGTACTTCCAGAAATTAGGAATCCTACAAAGGTGAAGAGCTGATAAACAGAGGGGAAAACAAGTATTAGGGGGATTCCATACCTATCCACTTGAAATACTTTTCAGACGAAATGTCAAATACTAATTTCAGTTCCATAATTATCTTAAATCTCTAATTAAAGCAAAGTAAATACAGCTGAAAAGTCAGAATGAAGGTGACAAAACGACTGGGGATACTCTTCTGAGCGCCACTTCGTGCTGGCTCTGATACTTATTGGTATGTACTGCTAGAGTTAAGTTGCACTGGTGGTCGCCTATGTGTACATTAAAAAATACAAAAAGAAAGAAACTCACAAGTACAAATTTAGACTCACCTGTCACAAAAAGTAGTTTCTACATTTATATGCAAGGATATAATTACATTGAAACTGAGCCTTGAACAGATCAAACATGTATAAACAAATGCTATTACCTCACGCCTCTATGCTGCTTAGAATGAGAGAAATACCCCAGTAGCATGGCACAACAAATAAACAGACGCATTTGCTTACTTTGGATAAACTGCTAGGACGCACACAGTTTACATAGGAAAGGCATATTATTGGAAATTCATGTTTGTGTAGTCAATAGCCAATTTTTATCCTAATTACAGATTCCCAGAAGAAGGCTGTAGGAATACATGACAAAGTATGACCACACAACACAATGTCACCACCTCCACTGAGATTTCAGACTTCCTCCTGAATTGTTTTGTCAGGTCCCCCAGCTGGCAGCTCTGGCTGTCCCTGCCCCTCAGCCTCCTCTTCCTCCTGGCCATGGGGGCCAATGCCACCCTCCTCGTCACCATCCGGATGGAGGCCTCTCTGCACCAGCCCATGTACTACCTGCTCAGCCTCCTCTCCATGCTGGACATGGTGCTCTGCCTCACCGTCATCCCCAAGGTCCTGGCCATCTTCTGGTTTGACCTCAGGTCCATTAGCTTCTCTGCCTGCTTCCTGCAGATGTACATCATGAACAGTTTCCTCGCCATGGAGTCCTGCACCTTCATGGTCATGGCCTATGACCGCTATGTGGCCATCTGCCACCCACTGAGGTACCCGTCGATCATCAATGACCAGTTTGTGGGTAAGGCTGCCATTTTTATTTTGGCCAGGAATGTCCTTCTCACAATGCCCATCCCAATTCTCGCAGCATGGCTCCATTACTGTAGGAGAAACGTCATTGAGAACTGCATCTGCGCCAATATGTCTGTGTCCACGCTCTCCTGTGATGATGTCACCATCAATCGCATCTACCAGTTTGCTGGAGGCTGGACTCTGCTAGGATCCGACCTCATCCTCATCTTCCTCTCCTACACCCTCATCCTGAGAGCTGTGCTGAGACTCAAGGCAGAGGGAGCTGTGGCCAAGGCCCTGAGCACGTGTGGCTCCCACTTCATCCTCATCCTCTTCTTCAGCACAATCCTGCTGGTCTTCGTCCTCACGCATGTGGCCAAGAAGAAGGTTTTCCCTGAGGTGCCGGCCCTGCTCAATGTCCTCCACCACGTCATCCCTGCAGCCCTCAACCCTATTGTTTATGGAGTGCGCACCCAGGAGATCAAGCAAGGAATCCAGAGGTTACTGAGGAAAGCGTGGTAGGGACACTGGATCTCTGCATTCCTAATGGAAGGTCACTCTGAAGCAATAAAAGGTGAATAGCCTGAAATTTACATTGATGAGTTATTTTCTAAACTCAGAAAATTAGATATCACACCTTCTTTAATAAAACTTCAGTTTCGTTTTAAGTTTCTCTTTCTCTCACCTCTCCATTGGGAATCTCCTTGTCCCTTTCACCTGTCTTTCCTTACACATTGTTTTATTTTGTCCAAAGTATAGACATTCCTGGGAGTAGGTTCTAAAGTAAGAAGTTTATGTTCCTATAAATACAGCTGTTAATGTATCATGACTTTGTATTCTTGAATATACATCTGTGGATATTTGGTAGGTTGTGTTGTGTAATGTGTTCTTATTGCATTTCCACAGAAGGGAGTATATTGGAGACAAGGACATAGGAGTGAAGTTTCTGTCCTGAATGAAGGGAAGATGCTTCTAGTCATTAATTGGCTCTTACTCTGTCAGCCTTTGACCACATCAGTGTCTTTTTTTGTCTCTCCATCTCTGTGTCTCCAACTCCATCTCTGCCTCTCTCTCTCTCCTTCTCTAGGAGACGAGGTGACCTTTTGTATTGTGTCCTGTGTACTTGGCAAAAGGACAAGATTTCTACCTGCGTTACTCATGTGTGTAACAATTAGCCATGATCTTTATTAGATTCTCCTTCCAGTGGGTGTGTGCTGTTGACATGCATCTTTTAATCCAGGGTGTCATAGTTCATGGGGTGCACACACACCTGTGCTAATGTGGTAAAGGGTTGTAAGGATTGTAACATATGATCAAGTAATCATACTTAAACATAAAGTATGCTGTTCAAACATTGTATGCTTATTAATTGGACAGGTAGTAAGCACAATATGTCCTAGGATTTCTGTGAACTCTTAAGACACAAAAATACATAGAACATTGTTGTTGCTTTCAGGGGCTCAAAGGTTGGTTAGGAGGGACACAATAGGAGTTCTTGGAATACAGTCCTCTCAACAGGTGAGAATGAGGAATGGAATAAATACCTGATGGGCAGTAAGGTACCAGGCAACAAAAGAAACCACTTTATAGAGAGTTAAAAGTTTAAGCCTTACACAACTACAAAAAATGTGTTCTTAGGCCCGAAAGAGCTGGGCTCACAGTATTTCACATTACTCCTCTATTACCTGAGAATAGTGAACAATTTGTTTAAGCAGATCCTTTCTAAATGGAAGCCTTTGTGACTCAGTAATAATTTGTAAGGGTATTACCCTGTTTTGATCATGGAAGCAAAATCTCTCCATAGTCTAATACCAATACTGTCCCCAAAGTCTGGGTCTTTTGGTCTTAACCAAAATCACCTGACATACATCCTTGACCAACTTAAGCTTTCATTCCACAAAGCTCTGCCCATTTCTTTCCTCCTCCCTCTCACAGTGAAGAACAATAAATTGGTATTTCATTCCTCTGCTCCTGGATACCATTATGAGCTACCCTTTGAAAATTAAACATGCATTCACATAAGGAAAAACAATACCTGAAAGCATATAATCAAGCATTAACACTGAATTACATTTCCGAAAAGTAAAAAAAATCTCTCAGGATCCATCTTGGTTAAAACCTAGATAAACTTTTACTTTGTTATTTGAAGGAGAACTCCCCAAAATTTCATTCTCTCAAACATTTCAAAATAATTCAAATGGCTTGGTTTCAAGTGTGCATGACCGAATACCAACAGGAAGGCGTTATGTGTATAAAAGGTATGAATGTACTAAACAGCTTCTAAGGTAAATTTGGACCACTGTCTCTTACAAAATATTAAATACCTACCACTTTTCACAATATTACATATTGACATCTTATCATCAAGCACATACACAGAGTGATAATGGCCCTTGAGACCAACATCTAACATATTGTCTATCAAGTGTGCATTTACAGAGAATATAGACAAAGTTTTGTTATGGTTCTGGGGTTGCAGCAATGAGGAACATACTCAAGGTCCATGCTTACAACTGCAAAGGCTCTAAACCTCTAAGAAAGAGGAGTCCAAGAAGCAGTGGAAAGTGTCAATAGATTTCATAACAGTTCTCCCAACACAGCAGCAGAATATGCCAACAGGAAGGACATAGCCAAGGAGCACCTAAGGCAGAGGTCCAATACTATGGCCATTAGGCGGAAGGCTGGGGTGCAAATCTACAAGAGAATTTGAAGGACTAAGCAGAATATGATAACAGGAACTTGAGTTTGAACCAAAGCAGGAACACGATCCTGTGAACTGAAGACATACGGAAGAAAATGGGATTGAAGAAGGGAGGCACTTCATCAGACCAGCACAACCCACAGAAAACGTGTCTGCTTTCTAAAATATTAATCAAAAATAAGTACATAATTACGCCAGAATTTCTAGATGAAATACCAAGCTGTTATTTCTTATCTTGTTGATACTAGCCATTCTGGCTAATGTGAGGTGATATCTCATTGTGTTTTAATTTGCATTTCCCTGATGATTGATGATGTTGAGCATCTTCCCATGTGTCTGTTGGCCACCTGCATGTCTTCTTTGAAAAAAATGTCTGTTCAGGTCCTTGGACCATTTTTAAATAAGGTTATTTCAGGTTTTCTGTTGAGTTTATGAGTTCTTTATACATTTTAGATACTAGCCCCTTATCAGATATATCACTTGTAAATATATCCTTCCATACAATAAATTGCCTTTTCATTTTGCTGATGGTTTCCTCTGCTGTGCAGAAGCATTTTGGCTTGATATAGTTCATTTGTTTATTTTTGCTTTCATTTCCCTTGCCTGGGGATAAAATCCAGAAAATGTGAGTCTAGGAATCACAGGAAAAACCACAAAGCTAGTTCAGCCTCAACACTGGCTCAGGTTGGAGAAATGTCTGTAAAGGCTGTTGCAAGGAGTATGGGCCCAGGTGAGTGACACTAGGCGTTTCTTTTAACAGCATCAGTATCCAAGACAGGCTGAAACCCACACAAAACACAGATGCAAAGAATTTTCTTAGGTGTAATTTATAATTTTTCTTTCTTTTCTTTATTGTCTTTCCCCTTTCCCCACGTCACCCCATTCTACCTCACTAGGTTGTTATGAGGACTAAAGGAAATATCAGGTAACAATCAGAATAATATGACACGGTAAGAAGATGTATGATAATTGCTGCTAGTGTGGTCCTTGATGTAGCTGTAAGTGTGGTCTCCTTCTCCTAAGGAGGCAGAAAATATTCTTTGATGTGCTCTATTTCTAACACATAGTATAATGCTTTCTACACAGTACGATCAAAATATTCATTCAGTAAAAAAGTAAAAGTAATTTTACCCTTGCAATAATCCTGTGTCAGAAAATTTATTATTAAAATATTATCAAACAAACATTAACAAAACAGAAACACCTTGGTGATCTTGTGGAATCCCGAAATAAGATCTCCAGGGATAATCCATTAATAGAACAATAATTTGACTTGATCAAATTGAAAGATTTCCATTGAATAATGGACAGCACACAGTAAATTTGGCAAATACATGTCAGACTACAGGAGACCTTAGCAAAATCAAGCCAACAGGGGACTCTAGTGTTTAAACTTTGAAAGGAGATTTTGTAAATATGCAAGAAAAAACAAAAATAAATAGGAAAAGATGGAAAGGGATGTGAACATGTATGTGAACACTTATGGTTTCACAGCTTCAAAACCAAAAGTGGCTAAACAGAATATGAAGGATGCTCCCTGGTCAGAAGAAATTAAAATTAAAATAATGAGATGCTACTTTACATCCATCAGTTTTCAAAAGACAAGCATCAAATGGTATAAAGAATGTAAAAAATAAAGAAACTTCAGAAATTTCCAGTGGGGTTATATATATTTGGGAGAGAAATTCCAACTGAAGTTAAATTTTTTTGTACGCCACAACTATAAAAAGTTCCTGCACATGTACCTTCTTGAGGTCCATAAGTAAAGGTGGACCAGAGTATTGACAGTAACATTATTTCTGGTAACAATTCATCTTAGGTCACATGCTGTTAGCTACTTACACAGAAAGGGAAAATGCACAGAATGGAAACTGCACAGCAGTCAATAATGAAGATGACTTACACACTGCAACATGGCAGACTTTTAAGATTTAGTCTTAACTGAAAATATAGAACAGTATCAGATGCAGAACCTGATGACAGTTCTATAAATTTAATACCAAAACCACAAATAAGTGAACATATACCTAAACAGGCACATTGCAGATTAATTAGAAAGAAATATGGAAGGGATCCTACAGTTTCCATTTAGCTCAAGGGAAGATAAATAGCAGCAATGTAGGTATATGCAGAAGAAAAAGATATAAAAAATAGAGCAAAATATGGGAGGACCTTAAAGAAACAGATGGTGCTTATTCGACAACTTGAGGAGCATGAATGATTCACATGAGGCTCAAGGTGAAAATAAAAAATAAGGAACAAATCATGTTTCCTAATTTCCACATGTATATAAATATGATTTTAAAATCTTTCACTGTAGCAGAAATTACTGCAGGATTTTCTCTCTGAAAATTACAGTGCATTTTCTCAGTAATTCTCTCTTGCTTATTTATCATTGCAATGCCATAACAGAAGTCATGATAAGTTAACATCGCTCCATCCAATAGGATGATTTGGGAGGCTATCTAACAAGCACATAGAGGAAGCCCACACATGGAAGATTCTGAGTGTGGGTGTGCAAATGAGTATGAACATGTGTGAATGGATATAAGACCCCAAACCTAGGAGAGTCACTAACTCCCTACAGGACACATAGCCAACAAACGGCTAAATTAAAAGGGCTTTTTTCTTTTAGAGACAAAGGAAATCATTTTCTTTTCCAATGTGCCTGACTGTCTGTCCCAGGAGGATCCTTTGAGTTCAAGGAAGGAAGGATGGAGAAGTTCCTAGAGGGCGACATCCCTTAGGCTCCAGAGTAATAAATACCCCAGGTATGTTGGGACCTAACCAAAACTCCAGGATCAGTGGAGCCAGAGTCTGTGCTTCACACCCTCCGAAAGTACACCTGGGTAGAAGGTACCTGAGATCCAGCTATACCATCATTAGCAAGAAGACAGGAGAGAGCTTGCTCTTCAGTCAGGAGCTGCGTTCCTGTCCATTCCGGAGTTGGCACCGCGAAAGCAGGCTGAAAACAGGGCCGTGCAGCCTGCAGCCTCCCTCAGGTCAGAAGGCACCATGAGAACATCTGACATCCTCTTGCCTTCTCTGAACTTTGCTTGGCACTGCCAGAGATGCAGAGAAGTGGGACTTTGTCCCTAGGAAAGGAGAATAATGCGGGGTGGGGGGGGACAGCTCTGGAAAGTGTATCATCTGGACCCCAGTGAGAGCATCGGGGTTCTCGATTCTGAGTGTGGGAATTTAGGAGACTTCAGGCAAAGACTCTGCCTACAAATGTTTCACTCCTGGGGTTGGAATTAAATTTACTCTAGTTCACTTCAGAGGTTGAGGGTAGAGGCTGCAGGTGGGGATCAGTGGGGCTCAGAAAGTAGTTCCTCAGCTTGCAGCTCTATCTAAGGAATTTCTAAATGCCACTGCTGCCAAAAGCAGAAAATTATGTCCGTAGGATCCACGAGGTTTCAGTCACTGGGGGCACACAGTGATGTCCAACACAACACTGGGAGACAGGTCTGCAGGTCGCTCTTCTGGAACTCTGTGGAGCTGGGGGGACGCCTGGACACAGGAATACCACAGTGCTGCACTGTGGACCTTCCCTGCAACCCGGGGAAAAGCCTGGGAGGCTATAGGGTCTCTGCTTTATTCTTGACCTTCAGCATCTCTGGCTTCTTCAAGGTGTCCCTCTCTGCAACCAGCCAGTCATTAGCTCTAGGTCCTCAGCCCAGACGGTGCCGTGGCAAGCTCTGATTGCAGACTGACACTGGAAAAGGACAGAGGAAGAAAGACTTATGTGTTCTCACATGCTCTGCTGCTAGGGCTCAGTGGGTAGCTCAGTGTTTGTTGAGTGAAACATACCAACAATAGTATGTTTCTAATGGTATGAAAATATTGGTCCACTCTTCATATACCATTTTATGCAAACTTCCTTACCACACTGACCCCACTCCAAAATTATTTCTCCTCTATCAGACTCCCTGTCAAGACTCTTAATCGTGTCCAGGGGGAAGTTTGCTTCCTTTTTAATAGAATTGATTGGGAAAGTACACTATCATCGAACTATTTATCAAGTCCAAAGGAATCCTAGAAATTACTCCAATCCATCTCACGGTATTAGGCAAGATTAGCATCAGGGTAAAATAGTTTGGACGGTTAAGATGTTGAAATATAATTTCCGTTGTTTGTAATGTGGCAATAATATAATATATCTCATAGGATGTTGAATGATCAAAGGGATAAAGTCTTAGAATATTTGGGCATAGTTCCCAGCAAGTAGTAAGACTTCCAAACCTAACATAATTTTATGTTACATTAGTGAGACTAATGAGTAATAAGCAGCGTAGTTCTAATACTCCTGATGAAAAATAATTTCTAACCCACAAAATAACTCTTTAACAGAGACTCTGTCCATATACACAGATTTAGGTACAATGGACTCCATGACTTGAAGGATCCCAGAAAGACCTGACCTATATACTATTTGCCAAGCTACAGCCTTCCTTGGACCCTTTCACAATCAGGGGAAGAACCTTAGGATCCTTCACCTTTAATGTAAATGAGGGTACCACATCACTCTATGTACAATCTTTCTTGTCCAACCTACGCCCATGTCAAAGTTAGTCAGTCCTCCCCATCCTGTCCTAATGGTTTGCGCAAGACCCTGTCATTTGTTCTTATGATTCCCCATTGTTCCCAAGAAGGTTTTTGCTTTACCTCCTCGAGAGTAAGAACAGCTCCCTGTTCAGTTCTGTGGCTCTGCTACGTCCCACAATGCCAGGGGAAAAGGCTGAGTGATAGAAAGCAATGCCAACATTAAAGCAGTGCCTGGAAGCAGGGGACTGCCCACCTGGTCCATGACATCGATGCTTGAAAAGGGAAACAGAAGAGGGCAGGAGTATAAAGATAAACGTCGCCAGCCTCCCACAGCTGCCCGCAGAATGACTGCCTTCCCGTCTGGTTTAACGGCAGGTATGGCCCTTCCAAAACTCGGCAAAATTGGCCATCATCCTTTAAAAGGTACTTCCAGAAATTAGGAATCCTACAAAGGTGAAGAGCTGATAAACAGAGGGGAAAACAAGTATTAGGGGGATTCCATACCTATCCACTTGAAATACTTTTCAGACGAAATGTCAAATACTAATTTCAGTTCCATAATTATCTTAAATCTCTAATTAAAGCAAAGTAAATACAGCTGAAAAGTCAGAATGAAGGTGACAAAACGACTGGGGATACTCTTCTGAGCGCCACTTCGTGCTGGCTCTGATACTTATTGGTATGTACTGCTAGAGTTAAGTTGCACTGGTGGTCGCCTATGTGTACATTAAAAAATACAAAAAGAAAGAAACTCACAAGTACAAATTTAGACTCACCTGTCACAAAAAGTAGTTTCTACATTTATATGCAAGGATATAATTACATTGAAACTGAGCCTTGAACAGATCAAACATGTATAAACAAATGCTATTACCTCACGCCTCTATGCTGCTTAGAATGAGAGAAATACCCCAGTAGCATGGCACAACAAATAAACAGACGCATTTGCTTACTTTGGATAAACTGCTAGGACGCACACAGTTTACATAGGAAAGGCATATTATTGGAAATTCATGTTTGTGTAGTCAATAGCCAATTTTTATCCTAATTACAGATTCCCAGAAGAAGGCTGTAGGAATACATGACAAAGTATGACCACACAACACAATGTCACCACCTCCACTGAGATTTCAGACTTCCTCCTGAATTGTTTTGTCAGGTCCCCCAGCTGGCAGCTCTGGCTGTCCCTGCCCCTCAGCCTCCTCTTCCTCCTGGCCATGGGGGCCAATGCCACCCTCCTCGTCACCATCCGGATGGAGGCCTCTCTGCACCAGCCCATGTACTACCTGCTCAGCCTCCTCTCCATGCTGGACATGGTGCTCTGCCTCACCGTCATCCCCAAGGTCCTGGCCATCTTCTGGTTTGACCTCAGGTCCATTAGCTTCTCTGCCTGCTTCCTGCAGATGTACATCATGAACAGTTTCCTCGCCATGGAGTCCTGCACCTTCATGGTCATGGCCTATGACCGCTATGTGGCCATCTGCCACCCACTGAGGTACCCGTCGATCATCAATGACCAGTTTGTGGGTAAGGCTGCCATTTTTATTTTGGCCAGGAATGTCCTTCTCACAATGCCCATCCCAATTCTCGCAGCATGGCTCCATTACTGTAGGAGAAACGTCATTGAGAACTGCATCTGCGCCAATATGTCTGTGTCCACGCTCTCCTGTGATGATGTCACCATCAATCGCATCTACCAGTTTGCTGGAGGCTGGACTCTGCTAGGATCCGACCTCATCCTCATCTTCCTCTCCTACACCCTCATCCTGAGAGCTGTGCTGAGACTCAAGGCAGAGGGAGCTGTGGCCAAGGCCCTGAGCACGTGTGGCTCCCACTTCATCCTCATCCTCTTCTTCAGCACAATCCTGCTGGTCTTCGTCCTCACGCATGTGGCCAAGAAGAAGGTTTTCCCTGAGGTGCCGGCCCTGCTCAATGTCCTCCACCACGTCATCCCTGCAGCCCTCAACCCTATTGTTTATGGAGTGCGCACCCAGGAGATCAAGCAAGGAATCCAGAGGTTACTGAGGAAAGCGTGGTAGGGACACTGGATCTCTGCATTCCTAATGGAAGGTCACTCTGAAGCAATAAAAGGTGAATAGCCTGAAATTTACATTGATGAGTTATTTTCTAAACTCAGAAAATTAGATATCACACCTTCTTTAATAAAACTTCAGTTTCGTTTTAAGTTTCTCTTTCTCTCACCTCTCCATTGGGAATCTCCTTGTCCCTTTCACCTGTCTTTCCTTACACATTGTTTTATTTTGTCCAAAGTATAGACATTCCTGGGAGTAGGTTCTAAAGTAAGAAGTTTATGTTCCTATAAATACAGCTGTTAATGTATCATGACTTTGTATTCTTGAATATACATCTGTGGATATTTGGTAGGTTGTGTTGTGTAATGTGTTCTTATTGCATTTCCACAGAAGGGAGTATATTGGAGACAAGGACATAGGAGTGAAGTTTCTGTCCTGAATGAAGGGAAGATGCTTCTAGTCATTAATTGGCTCTTACTCTGTCAGCCTTTGACCACATCAGTGTCTTTTTTTGTCTCTCCATCTCTGTGTCTCCAACTCCATCTCTGCCTCTCTCTCTCTCCTTCTCTAGGAGACGAGGTGACCTTTTGTATTGTGTCCTGTGTACTTGGCAAAAGGACAAGATTTCTACCTGCGTTACTCATGTGTGTAACAATTAGCCATGATCTTTATTAGATTCTCCTTCCAGTGGGTGTGTGCTGTTGACATGCATCTTTTAATCCAGGGTGTCATAGTTCATGGGGTGCACACACACCTGTGCTAATGTGGTAAAGGGTTGTAAGGATTGTAACATATGATCAAGTAATCATACTTAAACATAAAGTATGCTGTTCAAACATTGTATGCTTATTAATTGGACAGGTAGTAAGCACAATATGTCCTAGGATTTCTGTGAACTCTTAAGACACAAAAATACATAGAACATTGTTGTTGCTTTCAGGGGCTCAAAGGTTGGTTAGGAGGGACACAATAGGAGTTCTTGGAATACAGTCCTCTCAACAGGTGAGAATGAGGAATGGAATAAATACCTGATGGGCAGTAAGGTACCAGGCAACAAAAGAAACCACTTTATAGAGAGTTAAAAGTTTAAGCCTTACACAACTACAAAAAATGTGTTCTTAGGCCCGAAAGAGCTGGGCTCACAGTATTTCACATTACTCCTCTATTACCTGAGAATAGTGAACAATTTGTTTAAGCAGATCCTTTCTAAATGGAAGCCTTTGTGACTCAGTAATAATTTGTAAGGGTATTACCCTGTTTTGATCATGGAAGCAAAATCTCTCCATAGTCTAATACCAATACTGTCCCCAAAGTCTGGGTCTTTTGGTCTTAACCAAAATCACCTGACATACATCCTTGACCAACTTAAGCTTTCATTCCACAAAGCTCTGCCCATTTCTTTCCTCCTCCCTCTCACAGTGAAGAACAATAAATTGGTATTTCATTCCTCTGCTCCTGGATACCATTATGAGCTACCCTTTGAAAATTAAACATGCATTCACATAAGGAAAAACAATACCTGAAAGCATATAATCAAGCATTAACACTGAATTACATTTCCGAAAAGTAAAAAAAATCTCTCAGGATCCATCTTGGTTAAAACCTAGATAAACTTTTACTTTGTTATTTGAAGGAGAACTCCCCAAAATTTCATTCTCTCAAACATTTCAAAATAATTCAAATGGCTTGGTTTCAAGTGTGCATGACCGAATACCAACAGGAAGGCGTTATGTGTATAAAAGGTATGAATGTACTAAACAGCTTCTAAGGTAAATTTGGACCACTGTCTCTTACAAAATATTAAATACCTACCACTTTTCACAATATTACATATTGACATCTTATCATCAAGCACATACACAGAGTGATAATGGCCCTTGAGACCAACATCTAACATATTGTCTATCAAGTGTGCATTTACAGAGAATATAGACAAAGTTTTGTTATGGTTCTGGGGTTGCAGCAATGAGGAACATACTCAAGGTCCATGCTTACAACTGCAAAGGCTCTAAACCTCTAAGAAAGAGGAGTCCAAGAAGCAGTGGAAAGTGTCAATAGATTTCATAACAGTTCTCCCAACACAGCAGCAGAATATGCCAACAGGAAGGACATAGCCAAGGAGCACCTAAGGCAGAGGTCCAATACTATGGCCATTAGGCGGAAGGCTGGGGTGCAAATCTACAAGAGAATTTGAAGGACTAAGCAGAATATGATAACAGGAACTTGAGTTTGAACCAAAGCAGGAACACGATCCTGTGAACTGAAGACATACGGAAGAAAATGGGATTGAAGAAGGGAGGCACTTCATCAGACCAGCACAACCCACAGAAAACGTGTCTGCTTTCTAAAATATTAATCAAAAATAAGTACATAATTACGCCAGAATTTCTAGATGAAATACCAAGCTGTTATTTCTTATCTTGTTGATACTAGCCATTCTGGCTAATGTGAGGTGATATCTCATTGTGTTTTAATTTGCATTTCCCTGATGATTGATGATGTTGAGCATCTTCCCATGTGTCTGTTGGCCACCTGCATGTCTTCTTTGAAAAAAATGTCTGTTCAGGTCCTTGGACCATTTTTAAATAAGATTATTTCAGGTTTTCTGTTGAGTTTATGAGTTCTTTATACATTTTAGATACTAGCCCCTTATCAGATATATCACTTGTAAATATATCCTTCCATACAATAAATTGCCTTTTCATTTTGCTGATGGTTTCCTCTGCTGTGCAGAAGCATTTTGGCTTGATATAGTTCATTTGTTTATTTTTGCTTTCATTTCCCTTGCCTGGGGATAAAATCCAGAAAATGTGAGTCTAGGAATCACAGGAAAAACCACAAAGCTAGTTCAGCCTCAACACTGGCTCAGGTTGGAGAAATGTCTGTAAAGGCTGTTGCAAGGAGTATGGGCCCAGGTGAGTGACACTAGGCGTTTCTTTTAACAGCATCAGTATCCAAGACAGGCTGAAACCCACACAAAACACAGATGCAAAGAATTTTCTTAGGTGTAATTTATAATTTTTCTTTCTTTTCTTTATTGTCTTTCCCCTTTCCCCACGTCACCCCATTCTACCTCACTAGGTTGTTATGAGGACTAAAGGAAATATCAGGTAACAATCAGAATAATATGACACGGTAAGAAGATGTATGATAATTGCTGCTAGTGTGGTCCTTGATGTAGCTGTAAGTGTGGTCTCCTTCTCCTAAGGAGGCAGAAAATATTCTTTGATGTGCTCTATTTCTAACACATAGTATAATGCTTTCTACACAGTACGATCAAAATATTCATTCAGTAAAAAAGTAAAAGTAATTTTACCCTTGCAATAATCCTGTGTCAGAAAATTTATTATTAAAATATTATCAAACAAACATTAACAAAACAGAAACACCTTGGTGATCTTGTGGAATCCCGAAATAAGATCTCCAGGGATAATCCATTAATAGAACAATAATTTGACTTGATCAAATTGAAAGATTTCCATTGAATAATGGACAGCACACAGTAAATTTGGCAAATACATGTCAGACTACAGGAGACCTTAGCAAAATCAAGCCAACAGGGGACTCTAGTGTTTAAACTTTGAAAGGAGATTTTGTAAATATGCAAGAAAAAACAAAAATAAATAGGAAAAGATGGAAAGGGATGTGAACATGTATGTGAACACTTATGGTTTCACAGCTTCAAAACCAAAAGTGGCTAAACAGAATATGAAGGATGCTCCCTGGTCAGAAGAAATTAAAATTAAAATAATGAGATGCTACTTTACATCCATCAGTTTTCAAAAGACAAGCATCAAATGGTATAAAGAATGTAAAAAATAAAGAAACTTCAGAAATTTCCAGTGGGGTTATATATATTTGGGAGAGAAATTCCAACTGAAGTTAAATTTTTTTGTACGCCACAACTATAAAAAGTTCCTGCACATGTACCTTCTTGAGGTCCATAAGTAAAGGTGGACCAGAGTATTGACAGTAACATTATTTCTGGTAACAATTCATCTTAGGTCACATGCTGTTAGCTACTTACACAGAAAGGGAAAATGCACAGAATGGAAACTGCACAGCAGTCAATAATGAAGATGACTTACACACTGCAACATGGCAGACTTTTAAGATTTAGTCTTAACTGAAAATATAGAACAGTATCAGATGCAGAACCTGATGACAGTTCTATAAATTTAATACCAAAACCACAAATAAGTGAACATATACCTAAACAGGCACATTGCAGATTAATTAGAAAGAAATATGGAAGGGATCCTACAGTTTCCATTTAGCTCAAGGGAAGATAAATAGCAGCAATGTAGGTATATGCAGAAGAAAAAGATATAAAAAATAGAGCAAAATATGGGAGGACCTTAAAGAAACAGATGGTGCTTATTCGACAACTTGAGGAGCATGAATGATTCACATGAGGCTCAAGGTGAAAATAAAAAATAAGGAACAAATCATGTTTCCTAATTTCCACATGTATATAAATATGATTTTAAAATCTTTCACTGTAGCAGAAATTACTGCAGGATTTTCTCTCTGAAAATTACAGTGCATTTTCTCAGTAATTCTCTCTTGCTTATTTATCATTGCAATGCCATAACAGAAGTCATGATAAGTTAACATCGCTCCATCCAATAGGATGATTTGGGAGGCTATCTAACAAGCACATAGAGGAAGCCCACACATGGAAGATTCTGAGTGTGGGTGTGCAAATGAGTATGAACATGTGTGAATGGATATAAGACCCCAAACCTAGGAGAGTCACTAACTCCCTACAGGACACATAGCCAACAAACGGCTAAATTAAAAGGGCTTTTTTCTTTTAGAGACAAAGGAAATCATTTTCTTTTCCAATGTGCCTGACTGTCTGTCCCAGGAGGATCCTTTGAGTTCAAGGAAGGAAGGATGGAGAAGTTCCTAGAGGGCGACATCCCTTAGGCTCCAGAGTAATAAATACCCCAGGTATGTTGGGACCTAACCAAAACTCCAGGATCAGTGGAGCCAGAGTCTGTGCTTCACACCCTCCGAAAGTACACCTGGGTAGAAGGTACCTGAGATCCAGCTATACCATCATTAGCAAGAAGACAGGAGAGAGCTTGCTCTTCAGTCAGGAGCTGCGTTCCTGTCCATTCCGGAGTTGGCACCGCGAAAGCAGGCTGAAAACAGGGCCGTGCAGCCTGCAGCCTCCCTCAGGTCAGAAGGCACCATGAGAACATCTGACATCCTCTTGCCTTCTCTGAACTTTGCTTGGCACTGCCAGAGATGCAGAGAAGTGGGACTTTGTCCCTAGGAAAGGAGAATAATGCGGGGTGGGGGGGGACAGCTCTGGAAAGTGTATCATCTGGACCCCAGTGAGAGCATCGGGGTTCTCGATTCTGAGTGTGGGAATTTAGGAGACTTCAGGCAAAGACTCTGCCTACAAATGTTTCACTCCTGGGGTTGGAATTAAATTTACTCTAGTTCACTTCAGAGGTTGAGGGTAGAGGCTGCAGGTGGGGATCAGTGGGGCTCAGAAAGTAGTTCCTCAGCTTGCAGCTCTATCTAAGGAATTTCTAAATGCCACTGCTGCCAAAAGCAGAAAATTATGTCCGTAGGATCCACGAGGTTTCAGTCACTGGGGGCACACAGTGATGTCCAACACAACACTGGGAGACAGGTCTGCAGGTCGCTCTTCTGGAACTCTGTGGAGCTGGGGGGACGCCTGGACACAGGAATACCACAGTGCTGCACTGTGGACCTTCCCTGCAACCCGGGGAAAAGCCTGGGAGGCTATAGGGTCTCTGCTTTATTCTTGACCTTCAGCATCTCTGGCTTCTTCAAGGTGTCCCTCTCTGCAACCAGCCAGTCATTAGCTCTAGGTCCTCAGCCCAGACGGTGCCGTGGCAAGCTCTGATTGCAGACTGACACTGGAAAAGGACAGAGGAAGAAAGACTTATGTGTTCTCACATGCTCTGCTGCTAGGGCTCAGTGGGTAGCTCAGTGTTTGTTGAGTGAAACATACCAACAATAGTATGTTTCTAATGGTATGAAAATATTGGTCCACTCTTCATATACCATTTTATGCAAACTTCCTTACCACACTGACCCCACTCCAAAATTATTTCTCCTCTATCAGACTCCCTGTCAAGACTCTTAATCGTGTCCAGGGGGAAGTTTGCTTCCTTTTTAATAGAATTGATTGGGAAAGTACACTATCATCGAACTATTTATCAAGTCCAAAGGAATCCTAGAAATTACTCCAATCCATCTCACGGTATTAGGCAAGATTAGCATCAGGGTAAAATAGTTTGGACGGTTAAGATGTTGAAATATAATTTCCGTTGTTTGTAATGTGGCAATAATATAATATATCTCATAGGATGTTGAATGATCAAAGGGATAAAGTCTTAGAATATTTGGGCATAGTTCCCAGCAAGTAGTAAGACTTCCAAACCTAACATAATTTTATGTTACATTAGTGAGACTAATGAGTAATAAGCAGCGTAGTTCTAATACTCCTGATGAAAAATAATTTCTAACCCACAAAATAACTCTTTAACAGAGACTCTGTCCATATACACAGATTTAGGTACAATGGACTCCATGACTTGAAGGATCCCAGAAAGACCTGACCTATATACTATTTGCCAAGCTACAGCCTTCCTTGGACCCTTTCACAATCAGGGGAAGAACCTTAGGATCCTTCACCTTTAATGTAAATGAGGGTACCACATCACTCTATGTACAATCTTTCTTGTCCAACCTACGCCCATGTCAAAGTTAGTCAGTCCTCCCCATCCTGTCCTAATGGTTTGCGCAAGACCCTGTCATTTGTTCTTATGATTCCCCATTGTTCCCAAGAAGGTTTTTGCTTTACCTCCTCGAGAGTAAGAACAGCTCCCTGTTCAGTTCTGTGGCTCTGCTACGTCCCACAATGCCAGGGGAAAAGGCTGAGTGATAGAAAGCAATGCCAACATTAAAGCAGTGCCTGGAAGCAGGGGACTGCCCACCTGGTCCATGACATCGATGCTTGAAAAGGGAAACAGAAGAGGGCAGGAGTATAAAGATAAACGTCGCCAGCCTCCCACAGCTGCCCGCAGAATGACTGCCTTCCCGTCTGGTTTAACGGCAGGTATGGCCCTTCCAAAACTCGGCAAAATTGGCCATCATCCTTTAAAAGGTACTTCCAGAAATTAGGAATCCTACAAAGGTGAAGAGCTGATAAACAGAGGGGAAAACAAGTATTAGGGGGATTCCATACCTATCCACTTGAAATACTTTTCAGACGAAATGTCAAATACTAATTTCAGTTCCATAATTATCTTAAATCTCTAATTAAAGCAAAGTAAATACAGCTGAAAAGTCAGAATGAAGGTGACAAAACGACTGGGGATACTCTTCTGAGCGCCACTTCATGCTGGCTCTGATACTTATTGGTATGTACTGCTAGAGTTAAGTTGCACTGGTGGTCGCCTATGTGTACATTAAAAAATACAAAAAGAAAGAAACTCACAAGTACAAATTTAGACTCACCTGTCACAAAAAGTAGTTTCTACATTTATATGCAAGGATATAATTACATTGAAACTGAGCCTTGAACAGATCAAACATGTATAAACAAATGCTATTACCTCACGCCTCTATGCTGCTTAGAATGAGAGAAATACCCCAGTAGCATGGCACAACAAATAAACAGACGCATTTGCTTACTTTGGATAAACTGCTAGGACGCACACAGTTTACATAGGAAAGGCATATTATTGGAAATTCATGTTTGTGTAGTCAATAGCCAATTTTTATCCTAATTACAGATTCCCAGAAGAAGGCTGTAGGAATACATGACAAAGTATGACCACACAACACAATGTCACCACCTCCACTGAGATTTCAGACTTCCTCCTGAATTGTTTTGTCAGGTCCCCCAGCTGGCAGCTCTGGCTGTCCCTGCCCCTCAGCCTCCTCTTCCTCCTGGCCATGGGGGCCAATGCCACCCTCCTCGTCACCATCCGGATGGAGGCCTCTCTGCACCAGCCCATGTACTACCTGCTCAGCCTCCTCTCCATGCTGGACATGGTGCTCTGCCTCACCGTCATCCCCAAGGTCCTGGCCATCTTCTGGTTTGACCTCAGGTCCATTAGCTTCTCTGCCTGCTTCCTGCAGATGTACATCATGAACAGTTTCCTCGCCATGGAGTCCTGCACCTTCATGGTCATGGCCTATGACCGCTATGTGGCCATCTGCCACCCACTGAGGTACCCGTCCATCATCAATGACCAGTTTGTGGGTAAGGCTGCCATTTTTATTTTGGCCAGGAATGTCCTTCTCACAATGCCCATCCCAATTCTCGCAGCATGGCTCCATTACTGTAGGAGAAACGTCATTGAGAACTGCATCTGCGCCAATATGTCTGTGTCCACGCTCTCCTGTGATGATGTCACCATCAATCGCATCTACCAGTTTGCTGGAGGCTGGACTCTGCTAGGATCCGACCTCATCCTCATCTTCCTCTCCTACACCCTCATCCTGAGAGCTGTGCTGAGACTCAAGGCAGAGGGAGCTGTGGCCAAGGCCCTGAGCACGTGTGGCTCCCACTTCATCCTCATCCTCTTCTTCAGCACAATCCTGCTGGTCTTCGTCCTCACGCATGTGGCCAAGAAGAAGGTTTTCCCTGAGGTGCCGGCCCTGCTCAATGTCCTCCACCACGTCATCCCTGCAGCCCTCAACCCTATTGTTTATGGAGTGCGCACCCAGGAGATCAAGCAAGGAATCCAGAGGTTACTGAGGAAAGCGTGGTAGGGACACTGGATCTCTGCATTCCTAATGGAAGGTCACTCTGAAGCAATAAAAGGTGAATAGCCTGAAATTTACATTGATGAGTTATTTTCTAAACTCAGAAAATTAGATATCACACCTTCTTTAATAAAACTTCAGTTTCGTTTTAAGTTTCTCTTTCTCTCACCTCTCCATTGGGAATCTCCTTGTCCCTTTCACCTGTCTTTCCTTACACATTGTTTTATTTTGTCCAAAGTATAGACATTCCTGGGAGTAGGTTCTAAAGTAAGAAGTTTATGTTCCTATAAATACAGCTGTTAATGTATCATGACTTTGTATTCTTGAATATACATCTGTGGATATTTGGTAGGTTGTGTTGTGTAATGTGTTCTTATTGCATTTCCACAGAAGGGAGTATATTGGAGACAAGGACATAGGAGTGAAGTTTCTGTCCTGAATGAAGGGAAGATGCTTCTAGTCATTAATTGGCTCTTACTCTGTCAGCCTTTGACCACATCAGTGTCTTTTTTTGTCTCTCCATCTCTGTGTCTCCAACTCCATCTCTGCCTCTCTCTCTCTCCTTCTCTAGGAGACGAGGTGACCTTTTGTATTGTGTCCTGTGTACTTGGCAAAAGGACAAGATTTCTACCTGCGTTACTCATGTGTGTAACAATTAGCCATGATCTTTATTAGATTCTCCTTCCAGTGGGTGTGTGCTGTTGACATGCATCTTTTAATCCAGGGTGTCATAGTTCATGGGGTGCACACACACCTGTGCTAATGTGGTAAAGGGTTGTAAGGATTGTAACATATGATCAAGTAATCATACTTAAACATAAAGTATGCTGTTCAAACATTGTATGCTTATTAATTGGACAGGTAGTAAGCACAATATGTCCTAGGATTTCTGTGAACTCTTAAGACACAAAAATACATAGAACATTGTTGTTGCTTTCAGGGGCTCAAAGGTTGGTTAGGAGGGACACAATAGGAGTTCTTGGAATACAGTCCTCTCAACAGGTGAGAATGAGGAATGGAATAAATACCTGATGGGCAGTAAGGTACCAGGCAACAAAAGAAACCACTTTATAGAGAGTTAAAAGTTTAAGCCTTACACAACTACAAAAAATGTGTTCTTAGGCCCGAAAGAGCTGGGCTCACAGTATTTCACATTACTCCTCTATTACCTGAGAATAGTGAACAATTTGTTTAAGCAGATCCTTTCTAAATGGAAGCCTTTGTGACTCAGTAATAATTTGTAAGGGTATTACCCTGTTTTGATCATGGAAGCAAAATCTCTCCATAGTCTAATACCAATACTGTCCCCAAAGTCTGGGTCTTTTGGTCTTAACCAAAATCACCTGACATACATCCTTGACCAACTTAAGCTTTCATTCCACAAAGCTCTGCCCATTTCTTTCCTCCTCCCTCTCACAGTGAAGAACAATAAATTGGTATTTCATTCCTCTGCTCCTGGATACCATTATGAGCTACCCTTTGAAAATTAAACATGCATTCACATAAGGAAAAACAATACCTGAAAGCATATAATCAAGCATTAACACTGAATTACATTTCCGAAAAGTAAAAAAAATCTCTCAGGATCCATCTTGGTTAAAACCTAGATAAACTTTTACTTTGTTATTTGAAGGAGAACTCCCCAAAATTTCATTCTCTCAAACATTTCAAAATAATTCAAATGGCTTGGTTTCAAGTGTGCATGACCGAATACCAACAGGAAGGCGTTATGTGTATAAAAGGTATGAATGTACTAAACAGCTTCTAAGGTAAATTTGGACCACTGTCTCTTACAAAATATTAAATACCTACCACTTTTCACAATATTACATATTGACATCTTATCATCAAGCACATACACAGAGTGATAATGGCCCTTGAGACCAACATCTAACATATTGTCTATCAAGTGTGCATTTACAGAGAATATAGACAAAGTTTTGTTATGGTTCTGGGGTTGCAGCAATGAGGAACATACTCAAGGTCCATGCTTACAACTGCAAAGGCTCTAAACCTCTAAGAAAGAGGAGTCCAAGAAGCAGTGGAAAGTGTCAATAGATTTCATAACAGTTCTCCCAACACAGCAGCAGAATATGCCAACAGGAAGGACATAGCCAAGGAGCACCTAAGGCAGAGGTCCAATACTATGGCCATTAGGCGGAAGGCTGGGGTGCAAATCTACAAGAGAATTTGAAGGACTAAGCAGAATATGATAACAGGAACTTGAGTTTGAACCAAAGCAGGAACACGATCCTGTGAACTGAAGACATACGGAAGAAAATGGGATTGAAGAAGGGAGGCACTTCATCAGACCAGCACAACCCACAGAAAACGTGTCTGCTTTCTAAAATATTAATCAAAAATAAGTACATAATTACGCCAGAATTTCTAGATGAAATACCAAGCTGTTATTTCTTATCTTGTTGATACTAGCCATTCTGGCTAATGTGAGGTGATATCTCATTGTGTTTTAATTTGCATTTCCCTGATGATTGATGATGTTGAGCATCTTCCCATGTGTCTGTTGGCCACCTGCATGTCTTCTTTGAAAAAAATGTCTGTTCAGGTCCTTGGACCATTTTTAAATAAGATTATTTCAGGTTTTCTGTTGAGTTTATGAGTTCTTTATACATTTTAGATACTAGCCCCTTATCAGATATATCACTTGTAAATATATCCTTCCATACAATAAATTGCCTTTTCATTTTGCTGATGGTTTCCTCTGCTGTGCAGAAGCATTTTGGCTTGATATAGTTCATTTGTTTATTTTTGCTTTCATTTCCCTTGCCTGGGGATAAAATCCAGAAAATGTGAGTCTAGGAATCACAGGAAAAACCACAAAGCTAGTTCAGCCTCAACACTGGCTCAGGTTGGAGAAATGTCTGTAAAGGCTGTTGCAAGGAGTATGGGCCCAGGTGAGTGACACTAGGCGTTTCTTTTAACAGCATCAGTATCCAAGACAGGCTGAAACCCACACAAAACACAGATGCAAAGAATTTTCTTAGGTGTAATTTATAATTTTTCTTTCTTTTCTTTATTGTCTTTCCCCTTTCCCCACGTCACCCCATTCTACCTCACTAGGTTGTTATGAGGACTAAAGGAAATATCAGGTAACAATCAGAATAATATGACACGGTAAGAAGATGTATGATAATTGCTGCTAGTGTGGTCCTTGATGTAGCTGTAAGTGTGGTCTCCTTCTCCTAAGGAGGCAGAAAATATTCTTTGATGTGCTCTATTTCTAACACATAGTATAATGCTTTCTACACAGTACGATCAAAATATTCATTCAGTAAAAAAGTAAAAGTAATTTTACCCTTGCAATAATCCTGTGTCAGAAAATTTATTATTAAAATATTATCAAACAAACATTAACAAAACAGAAACACCTTGGTGATCTTGTGGAATCCCGAAATAAGATCTCCAGGGATAATCCATTAATAGAACAATAATTTGACTTGATCAAATTGAAAGATTTCCATTGAATAATGGACAGCACACAGTAAATTTGGCAAATACATGTCAGACTACAGGAGACCTTAGCAAAATCAAGCCAACAGGGGACTCTAGTGTTTAAACTTTGAAAGGAGATTTTGTAAATATGCAAGAAAAAACAAAAATAAATAGGAAAAGATGGAAAGGGATGTGAACATGTATGTGAACACTTATGGTTTCACAGCTTCAAAACCAAAAGTGGCTAAACAGAATATGAAGGATGCTCCCTGGTCAGAAGAAATTAAAATTAAAATAATGAGATGCTACTTTACATCCATCAGTTTTCAAAAGACAAGCATCAAATGGTATAAAGAATGTAAAAAATAAAGAAACTTCAGAAATTTCCAGTGGGGTTATATATATTTGGGAGAGAAATTCCAAGTGAAGTTAAATTTTTTTGTACGCCACAACTATAAAAAGTTCCTGCACATGTACCTTCTTGAGGTCCATAAGTAAAGGTGGACCAGAGTATTGACAGTAACATTATTTCTGGTAACAATTCATCTTAGGTCACATGCTGTTAGCTACTTACACAGAAAGGGAAAATGCACAGAATGGAAACTGCACAGCAGTCAATAATGAAGATGACTTACACACTGCAACATGGCAGACTTTTAAGATTTAGTCTTAACTGAAAATATAGAACAGTATCAGATGCAGAACCTGATGACAGTTCTATAAATTTAATACCAAAACCACAAATAAGTGAACATATACCTAAACAGGCACATTGCAGATTAATTAGAAAGAAATATGGAAGGGATCCTACAGTTTCCATTTAGCTCAAGGGAAGATAAATAGCAGCAATGTAGGTATATGCAGAAGAAAAAGATATAAAAAATAGAGCAAAATATGGGAGGACCTTAAAGAAACAGATGGTGCTTATTCGACAACTTGAGGAGCATGAATGATTCACATGAGGCTCAAGGTGAAAATAAAAAATAAGGAACAAATCATGTTTCCTAATTTCCACATGTATATAAATATGATTTTAAAATCTTTCACTGTAGCAGAAATTACTGCAGGATTTTCTCTCTGAAAATTACAGTGCATTTTCTCAGTAATTCTCTCTTGCTTATTTATCATTGCAATGCCATAACAGAAGTCATGATAAGTTAACATCGCTCCATCCAATAGGATGATTTGGGAGGCTATCTAACAAGCACATAGAGGAAGCCCACACATGGAAGATTCTGAGTGTGGGTGTGCAAATGAGTATGAACATGTGTGAATGGATATAAGACCCCAAACCTAGGAGAGTCACTAACTCCCTACAGGACACATAGCCAACAAACGGCTAAATTAAAAGGGCTTTTTTCTTTTAGAGACAAAGGAAATCATTTTCTTTTCCAATGTGCCTGACTGTCTGTCCCAGGAGGATCCTTTGAGTTCAAGGAAGGAAGGATGGAGAAGTTCCTAGAGGGCGACATCCCTTAGGCTCCAGAGTAATAAATACCCCAGGTATGTTGGGACCTAACCAAAACTCCAGGATCAGTGGAGCCAGAGTCTGTGCTTCACACCCTCCGAAAGTACACCTGGGTAGAAGGTACCTGAGATCCAGCTATACCATCATTAGCAAGAAGACAGGAGAGAGCTTGCTCTTCAGTCAGGAGCTGCGTTCCTGTCCATTCCGGAGTTGGCACCGCGAAAGCAGGCTGAAAACAGGGCCGTGCAGCCTGCAGCCTCCCTCAGGTCAGAAGGCACCATGAGAACATCTGACATCCTCTTGCCTTCTCTGAACTTTGCTTGGCACTGCCAGAGATGCAGAGAAGTGGGACTTTGTCCCTAGGAAAGGAGAATAATGCGGGGTGGGGGGGGACAGCTCTGGAAAGTGTATCATCTGGACCCCAGTGAGAGCATCGGGGTTCTCGATTCTGAGTGTGGGAATTTAGGAGACTTCAGGCAAAGACTCTGCCTACAAATGTTTCACTCCTGGGGTTGGAATTAAATTTACTCTAGTTCACTTCAGAGGTTGAGGGTAGAGGCTGCAGGTGGGGATCAGTGGGGCTCAGAAAGTAGTTCCTCAGCTTGCAGCTCTATCTAAGGAATTTCTAAATGCCACTGCTGCCAAAAGCAGAAAATTATGTCCGTAGGATCCACGAGGTTTCAGTCACTGGGGGCACACAGTGATGTCCAACACAACACTGGGAGACAGGTCTGCAGGTCGCTCTTCTGGAACTCTGTGGAGCTGGGGGGACGCCTGGACACAGGAATACCACAGTGCTGCACTGTGGACCTTCCCTGCAACCCGGGGAAAAGCCTGGGAGGCTATAGGGTCTCTGCTTTATTCTTGACCTTCAGCATCTCTGGCTTCTTCAAGGTGTCCCTCTCTGCAACCAGCCAGTCATTAGCTCTAGGTCCTCAGCCCAGACGGTGCCGTGGCAAGCTCTGATTGCAGACTGACACTGGAAAAGGACAGAGGAAGAAAGACTTATGTGTTCTCACATGCTCTGCTGCTAGGGCTCAGTGGGTAGCTCAGTGTTTGTTGAGTGAAACATACCAACAATAGTATGTTTCTAATGGTATGAAAATATTGGTCCACTCTTCATATACCATTTTATGCAAACTTCCTTACCACACTGACCCCACTCCAAAATTATTTCTCCTCTATCAGACTCCCTGTCAAGACTCTTAATCGTGTCCAGGGGGAAGTTTGCTTCCTTTTTAATAGAATTGATTGGGAAAGTACACTATCATCGAACTATTTATCAAGTCCAAAGGAATCCTAGAAATTACTCCAATCCATCTCACGGTATTAGGCAAGATTAGCATCAGGGTAAAATAGTTTGGACGGTTAAGATGTTGAAATATAATTTCCGTTGTTTGTAATGTGGCAATAATATAATATATCTCATAGGATGTTGAATGATCAAAGGGATAAAGTCTTAGAATATTTGGGCATAGTTCCCAGCAAGTAGTAAGACTTCCAAACCTAACATAATTTTATGTTACATTAGTGAGACTAATGAGTAATAAGCAGCGTAGTTCTAATACTCCTGATGAAAAATAATTTCTAACCCACAAAATAACTCTTTAACAGAGACTCTGTCCATATACACAGATTTAGGTACAATGGACTCCATGACTTGAAGGATCCCAGAAAGACCTGACCTATATACTATTTGCCAAGCTACAGCCTTCCTTGGACCCTTTCACAATCAGGGGAAGAACCTTAGGATCCTTCACCTTTAATGTAAATGAGGGTACCACATCACTCTATGTACAATCTTTCTTGTCCAACCTACGCCCATGTCAAAGTTAGTCAGTCCTCCCCATCCTGTCCTAATGGTTTGCGCAAGACCCTGTCATTTGTTCTTATGATTCCCCATTGTTCCCAAGAAGGTTTTTGCTTTACCTCCTCGAGAGTAAGAACAGCTCCCTGTTCAGTTCTGTGGCTCTGCTACGTCCCACAATGCCAGGGGAAAAGGCTGAGTGATAGAAAGCAATGCCAACATTAAAGCAGTGCCTGGAAGCAGGGGACTGCCCACCTGGTCCATGACATCGATGCTTGAAAAGGGAAACAGAAGAGGGCAGGAGTATAAAGATAAACGTCGCCAGCCTCCCACAGCTGCCCGCAGAATGACTGCCTTCCCGTCTGGTTTAACGGCAGGTATGGCCCTTCCAAAACTCGGCAAAATTGGCCATCATCCTTTAAAAGGTACTTCCAGAAATTAGGAATCCTACAAAGGTGAAGAGCTGATAAACAGAGGGGAAAACAAGTATTAGGGGGATTCCATACCTATCCACTTGAAATACTTTTCAGACGAAATGTCAAATACTAATTTCAGTTCCATAATTATCTTAAATCTCTAATTAAAGCAAAGTAAATACAGCTGAAAAGTCAGAATGAAGGTGACAAAACGACTGGGGATACTCTTCTGAGCGCCACTTCGTGCTGGCTCTGATACTTATTGGTATGTACTGCTAGAGTTAAGTTGCACTGGTGGTCGCCTATGTGTACATTAAAAAATACAAAAAGAAAGAAACTCACAAGTACAAATTTAGACTCACCTGTCACAAAAAGTAGTTTCTACATTTATATGCAAGGATATAATTACATTGAAACTGAGCCTTGAACAGATCAAACATGTATAAACAAATGCTATTACCTCACGCCTCTATGCTGCTTAGAATGAGAGAAATACCCCAGTAGCATGGCACAACAAATAAACAGACGCATTTGCTTACTTTGGATAAACTGCTAGGACGCACACAGTTTACATAGGAAAGGCATATTATTGGAAATTCATGTTTGTGTAGTCAATAGCCAATTTTTATCCTAATTACAGATTCCCAGAAGAAGGCTGTAGGAATACATGACAAAGTATGACCACACAACACAATGTCACCACCTCCACTGAGATTTCAGACTTCCTCCTGAATTGTTTTGTCAGGTCCCCCAGCTGGCAGCTCTGGCTGTCCCTGCCCCTCAGCCTCCTCTTCCTCCTGGCCATGGGGGCCAATGCCACCCTCCTCGTCACCATCCGGATGGAGGCCTCTCTGCACCAGCCCATGTACTACCTGCTCAGCCTCCTCTCCATGCTGGACATGGTGCTCTGCCTCACCGTCATCCCCAAGGTCCTGGCCATCTTCTGGTTTGACCTCAGGTCCATTAGCTTCTCTGCCTGCTTCCTGCAGATGTACATCATGAACAGTTTCCTCGCCATGGAGTCCTGCACCTTCATGGTCATGGCCTATGACCGCTATGTGGCCATCTGCCACCCACTGAGGTACCCGTCGATCATCAATGACCAGTTTGTGGGTAAGGCTGCCATTTTTATTTTGGCCAGGAATGTCCTTCTCACAATGCCCATCCCAATTCTCGCAGCATGGCTCCATTACTGTAGGAGAAACGTCATTGAGAACTGCATCTGCGCCAATATGTCTGTGTCCACGCTCTCCTGTGATGATGTCACCATCAATCGCATCTACCAGTTTGCTGGAGGCTGGACTCTGCTAGGATCCGACCTCATCCTCATCTTCCTCTCCTACACCCTCATCCTGAGAGCTGTGCTGAGACTCAAGGCAGAGGGAGCTGTGGCCAAGGCCCTGAGCACGTGTGGCTCCCACTTCATCCTCATCCTCTTCTTCAGCACAATCCTGCTGGTCTTCGTCCTCACGCATGTGGCCAAGAAGAAGGTTTTCCCTGAGGTGCCGGCCCTGCTCAATGTCCTCCACCACGTCATCCCTGCAGCCCTCAACCCTATTGTTTATGGAGTGCGCACCCAGGAGATCAAGCAAGGAATCCAGAGGTTACTGAGGAAAGCGTGGTAGGGACACTGGATCTCTGCATTCCTAATGGAAGGTCACTCTGAAGCAATAAAAGGTGAATAGCCTGAAATTTACATTGATGAGTTATTTTCTAAACTCAGAAAATTAGATATCACACCTTCTTTAATAAAACTTCAGTTTCGTTTTAAGTTTCTCTTTCTCTCACCTCTCCATTGGGAATCTCCTTGTCCCTTTCACCTGTCTTTCCTTACACATTGTTTTATTTTGTCCAAAGTATAGACATTCCTGGGAGTAGGTTCTAAAGTAAGAAGTTTATGTTCCTATAAATACAGCTGTTAATGTATCATGACTTTGTATTCTTGAATATACATCTGTGGATATTTGGTAGGTTGTGTTGTGTAATGTGTTCTTATTGCATTTCCACAGAAGGGAGTATATTGGAGACAAGGACATAGGAGTGAAGTTTCTGTCCTGAATGAAGGGAAGATGCTTCTAGTCATTAATTGGCTCTTACTCTGTCAGCCTTTGACCACATCAGTGTCTTTTTTTGTCTCTCCATCTCTGTGTCTCCAACTCCATCTCTGCCTCTCTCTCTCTCCTTCTCTAGGAGACGAGGTGACCTTTTGTATTGTGTCCTGTGTACTTGGCAAAAGGACAAGATTTCTACCTGCGTTACTCATGTGTGTAACAATTAGCCATGATCTTTATTAGATTCTCCTTCCAGTGGGTGTGTGCTGTTGACATGCATCTTTTAATCCAGGGTGTCATAGTTCATGGGGTGCACACACACCTGTGCTAATGTGGTAAAGGGTTGTAAGGATTGTAACATATGATCAAGTAATCATACTTAAACATAAAGTATGCTGTTCAAACATTGTATGCTTATTAATTGGACAGGTAGTAAGCACAATATGTCCTAGGATTTCTGTGAACTCTTAAGACACAAAAATACATAGAACATTGTTGTTGCTTTCAGGGGCTCAAAGGTTGGTTAGGAGGGACACAATAGGAGTTCTTGGAATACAGTCCTCTCAACAGGTGAGAATGAGGAATGGAATAAATACCTGATGGGCAGTAAGGTACCAGGCAACAAAAGAAACCACTTTATAGAGAGTTAAAAGTTTAAGCCTTACACAACTACAAAAAATGTGTTCTTAGGCCCGAAAGAGCTGGGCTCACAGTATTTCACATTACTCCTCTATTACCTGAGAATAGTGAACAATTTGTTTAAGCAGATCCTTTCTAAATGGAAGCCTTTGTGACTCAGTAATAATTTGTAAGGGTATTACCCTGTTTTGATCATGGAAGCAAAATCTCTCCATAGTCTAATACCAATACTGTCCCCAAAGTCTGGGTCTTTTGGTCTTAACCAAAATCACCTGACATACATCCTTGACCAACTTAAGCTTTCATTCCACAAAGCTCTGCCCATTTCTTTCCTCCTCCCTCTCACAGTGAAGAACAATAAATTGGTATTTCATTCCTCTGCTCCTGGATACCATTATGAGCTACCCTTTGAAAATTAAACATGCATTCACATAAGGAAAAACAATACCTGAAAGCATATAATCAAGCATTAACACTGAATTACATTTCCGAAAAGTAAAAAAAATCTCTCAGGATCCATCTTGGTTAAAACCTAGATAAACTTTTACTTTGTTATTTGAAGGAGAACTCCCCAAAATTTCATTCTCTCAAACATTTCAAAATAATTCAAATGGCTTGGTTTCAAGTGTGCATGACCGAATACCAACAGGAAGGCGTTATGTGTATAAAAGGTATGAATGTACTAAACAGCTTCTAAGGTAAATTTGGACCACTGTCTCTTACAAAATATTAAATACCTACCACTTTTCACAATATTACATATTGACATCTTATCATCAAGCACATACACAGAGTGATAATGGCCCTTGAGACCAACATCTAACATATTGTCTATCAAGTGTGCATTTACAGAGAATATAGACAAAGTTTTGTTATGGTTCTGGGGTTGCAGCAATGAGGAACATACTCAAGGTCCATGCTTACAACTGCAAAGGCTCTAAACCTCTAAGAAAGAGGAGTCCAAGAAGCAGTGGAAAGTGTCAATAGATTTCATAACAGTTCTCCCAACACAGCAGCAGAATATGCCAACAGGAAGGACATAGCCAAGGAGCACCTAAGGCAGAGGTCCAATACTATGGCCATTAGGCGGAAGGCTGGGGTGCAAATCTACAAGAGAATTTGAAGGACTAAGCAGAATATGATAACAGGAACTTGAGTTTGAACCAAAGCAGGAACACGATCCTGTGAACTGAAGACATACGGAAGAAAATGGGATTGAAGAAGGGAGGCACTTCATCAGACCAGCACAACCCACAGAAAACGTGTCTGCTTTCTAAAATATTAATCAAAAATAAGTACATAATTACGCCAGAATTTCTAGATGAAATACCAAGCTGTTATTTCTTATCTTGTTGATACTAGCCATTCTGGCTAATGTGAGGTGATATCTCATTGTGTTTTAATTTGCATTTCCCTGATGATTGATGATGTTGAGCATCTTCCCATGTGTCTGTTGGCCACCTGCATGTCTTCTTTGAAAAAAATGTCTGTTCAGGTCCTTGGACCATTTTTAAATAAGGTTATTTCAGGTTTTCTGTTGAGTTTATGAGTTCTTTATACATTTTAGATACTAGCCCCTTATCAGATATATCACTTGTAAATATATCCTTCCATACAATAAATTGCCTTTTCATTTTGCTGATGGTTTCCTCTGCTGTGCAGAAGCATTTTGGCTTGATATAGTTCATTTGTTTATTTTTGCTTTCATTTCCCTTGCCTGGGGATAAAATCCAGAAAATGTGAGTCTAGGAATCACAGGAAAAACCACAAAGCTAGTTCAGCCTCAACACTGGCTCAGGTTGGAGAAATGTCTGTAAAGGCTGTTGCAAGGAGTATGGGCCCAGGTGAGTGACACTAGGCGTTTCTTTTAACAGCATCAGTATCCAAGACAGGCTGAAACCCACACAAAACACAGATGCAAAGAATTTTCTTAGGTGTAATTTATAATTTTTCTTTCTTTTCTTTATTGTCTTTCCCCTTTCCCCACGTCACCCCATTCTACCTCACTAGGTTGTTATGAGGACTAAAGGAAATATCAGGTAACAATCAGAATAATATGACACGGTAAGAAGATGTATGATAATTGCTGCTAGTGTGGTCCTTGATGTAGCTGTAAGTGTGGTCTCCTTCTCCTAAGGAGGCAGAAAATATTCTTTGATGTGCTCTATTTCTAACACATAGTATAATGCTTTCTACACAGTACGATCAAAATATTCATTCAGTAAAAAAGTAAAAGTAATTTTACCCTTGCAATAATCCTGTGTCAGAAAATTTATTATTAAAATATTATCAAACAAACATTAACAAAACAGAAACACCTTGGTGATCTTGTGGAATCCCGAAATAAGATCTCCAGGGATAATCCATTAATAGAACAATAATTTGACTTGATCAAATTGAAAGATTTCCATTGAATAATGGACAGCACACAGTAAATTTGGCAAATACATGTCAGACTACAGGAGACCTTAGCAAAATCAAGCCAACAGGGGACTCTAGTGTTTAAACTTTGAAAGGAGATTTTGTAAATATGCAAGAAAAAACAAAAATAAATAGGAAAAGATGGAAAGGGATGTGAACATGTATGTGAACACTTATGGTTTCACAGCTTCAAAACCAAAAGTGGCTAAACAGAATATGAAGGATGCTCCCTGGTCAGAAGAAATTAAAATTAAAATAATGAGATGCTACTTTACATCCATCAGTTTTCAAAAGACAAGCATCAAATGGTATAAAGAATGTAAAAAATAAAGAAACTTCAGAAATTTCCAGTGGGGTTATATATATTTGGGAGAGAAATTCCAACTGAAGTTAAATTTTTTTATACGCCACAACTATAAAAAGTTCCTGCACATGTACCTTCTTGAGGTCCATAAGTAAAGGTGGACCAGAGTATTGACAGTAACATTATTTCTGGTAACAATTCATCTTAGGTCACATGCTGTTAGCTACTTACACAGAAAGGGAAAATGCACAGAATGGAAACTGCACAGCAGTCAATAATGAAGATGACTTACACACTGCAACATGGCAGACTTTTAAGATTTAGTCTTAACTGAAAATATAGAACAGTATCAGATGCAGAACCTGATGACAGTTCTATAAATTTAATACCAAAACCACAAATAAGTGAAAATGGAAACTGCACAGCAGTCAATAATGAAGATGACTTACACACTGCAACATGGCAGACTTTTAAGATTTAGTCTTAACTGAAAATATAGAACAGTATCAGATGCAGAACCTGATGACAGTTCTATAAATTTAATACCAAAACCACAAATAAGTGAACATATACCTAAACAGGCACATTGCAGATTAATTAGAAAGAAATATGGAAGGGATCCTACAGTTTCCATTTAGCTCAAGGGAAGATAAATAGCAGCAATGTAGGTATATGCAGAAGAAAAAGATATAAAAAATAGAGCAAAATATGGGAGGACCTTAAAGAAACAGATGGTGCTTATTCGACAACTTGAGGAGCATGAATGATTCACATGAGGCTCAAGGTGAAAATAAAAAATAAGGAACAAATCATGTTTCCTAATTTCCACATGTATATAAATATGATTTTAAAATCTTTCACTGTAGCAGAAATTACTGCAGGATTTTCTCTCTGAAAATTACAGTGCATTTTCTCAGTAATTCTCTCTTGCTTATTTATCATTGCAATGCCATAACAGAAGTCATGATAAGTTAACATCGCTCCATCCAATAGGATGATTTGGGAGGCTATCTAACAAGCACATAGAGGAAGCCCACACATGGAAGATTCTGAGTGTGGGTGTGCAAATGAGTATGAACATGTGTGAATGGATATAAGACCCCAAACCTAGGAGAGTCACTAACTCCCTACAGGACACATAGCCAACAAACGGCTAAATTAAAAGGGCTTTTTTCTTTTAGAGACAAAGGAAATCATTTTCTTTTCCAATGTGCCTGACTGTCTGTCCCAGGAGGATCCTTTGAGTTCAAGGAAGGAAGGATGGAGAAGTTCCTAGAGGGCGACATCCCTTAGGCTCCAGAGTAATAAATACCCCAGGTATGTTGGGACCTAACCAAAACTCCAGGATCAGTGGAGCCAGAGTCTGTGCTTCACACCCTCCGAAAGTACACCTGGGTAGAAGGTACCTGAGATCCAGCTATACCATCATTAGCAAGAAGACAGGAGAGAGCTTGCTCTTCAGTCAGGAGCTGCGTTCCTGTCCATTCCGGAGTTGGCACCGCGAAAGCAGGCTGAAAACAGGGCCGTGCAGCCTGCAGCCTCCCTCAGGTCAGAAGGCACCATGAGAACATCTGACATCCTCTTGCCTTCTCTGAACTTTGCTTGGCACTGCCAGAGATGCAGAGAAGTGGGACTTTGTCCCTAGGAAAGGAGAATAATGCGGGGTGGGGGGGGACAGCTCTGGAAAGTGTATCATCTGGACCCCAGTGAGAGCATCGGGGTTCTCGATTCTGAGTGTGGGAATTTAGGAGACTTCAGGCAAAGACTCTGCCTACAAATGTTTCACTCCTGGGGTTGGAATTAAATTTACTCTAGTTCACTTCAGAGGTTGAGGGTAGAGGCTGCAGGTGGGGATCAGTGGGGCTCAGAAAGTAGTTCCTCAGCTTGCAGCTCTATCTAAGGAATTTCTAAATGCCACTGCTGCCAAAAGCAGAAAATTATGTCCGTAGGATCCACGAGGTTTCAGTCACTGGGGGCACACAGTGATGTCCAACACAACACTGGGAGACAGGTCTGCAGGTCGCTCTTCTGGAACTCTGTGGAGCTGGGGGGACGCCTGGACACAGGAATACCACAGTGCTGCACTGTGGACCTTCCCTGCAACCCGGGGAAAAGCCTGGGAGGCTATAGGGTCTCTGCTTTATTCTTGACCTTCAGCATCTCTGGCTTCTTCAAGGTGTCCCTCTCTGCAACCAGCCAGTCATTAGCTCTAGGTCCTCAGCCCAGACGGTGCCGTGGCAAGCTCTGATTGCAGACTGACACTGGAAAAGGACAGAGGAAGAAAGACTTATGTGTTCTCACATGCTCTGCTGCTAGGGCTCAGTGGGTAGCTCAGTGTTTGTTGAGTGAAACATACCAACAATAGTATGTTTCTAATGGTATGAAAATATTGGTCCACTCTTCATATACCATTTTATGCAAACTTCCTTACCACACTGACCCCACTCCAAAATTATTTCTCCTCTATCAGACTCCCTGTCAAGACTTTTAATCGTGTCCAGGGGGAAGTTTGCTTCCTTTTTAATAGAATTGATTGGGAAAGTACACTATCATCGAACTATTTATCAAGTCCAAAGGAATCCTAGAAATTACTCCAATCCATCTCACGGTATTAGGCAAGATTAGCATCAGGGTAAAATAGTTTGGACGGTTAAGATGTTGAAATATAATTTCCGTTGTTTGTAATGTGGCAATAATATAATATATCTCATAGGATGTTGAATGATCAAAGGGATAAAGTCTTAGAATATTTGGGCATAGTTCCCAGCAAGTAGTAAGACTTCCAAACCTAACATAATTTTATGTTACATTAGTGAGACTAATGAGTAATAAGCAGCGTAGTTCTAATACTCCTGATGAAAAATAATTTCTAACCCACAAAATAACTCTTTAACAGAGACTCTGTCCATATACACAGATTTAGGTACAATGGACTCCATGACTTGAAGGATCCCAGAAAGACCTGACCTATATACTATTTGCCAAGCTACAGCCTTCCTTGGACCCTTTCACAATCAGGGGAAGAACCTTAGGATCCTTCACCTTTAATGTAAATGAGGGTACCACATCACTCTATGTACAATCTTTCTTGTCCAACCTACGCCCATGTCAAAGTTAGTCAGTCCTCCCCATCCTGTCCTAATGGTTTGCGCAAGACCCTGTCATTTGTTCTTATGATTCCCCATTGTTCCCAAGAAGGTTTTTGCTTTACCTCCTCGAGAGTAAGAACAGCTCCCTGTTCAGTTCTGTGGCTCTGCTACGTCCCACAATGCCAGGGGAAAAGGCTGAGTGATAGAAAGCAATGCCAACATTAAAGCAGTGCCTGGAAGCAGGGGACTGCCCACCTGGTCCATGACATCGATGCTTGAAAAGGGAAACAGAAGAGGGCAGGAGTATAAAGATAAACGTCGCCAGCCTCCCACAGCTGCCCGCAGAATGACTGCCTTCCCGTCTGGTTTAACGGCAGGTATGGCCCTTCCAAAACTCGGCAAAATTGGCCATCATCCTTTAAAAGGTACTTCCAGAAATTAGGAATCCTACAAAGGTGAAGAGCTGATAAACAGAGGGGAAAACAAGTATTAGGGGGATTCCATACCTATCCACTTGAAATACTTTTCAGACGAAATGTCAAATACTAATTTCAGTTCCATAATTATCTTAAATCTCTAATTAAAGCAAAGTAAATACAGCTGAAAAGTCAGAATGAAGGTGACAAAACGACTGGGGATACTCTTCTGAGCGCCACTTCGTGCTGGCTCTGATACTTATTGGTATGTACTGCTAGAGTTAAGTTGCACTGGTGGTCGCCTATGTGTACATTAAAAAATACAAAAAGAAAAAAACTCACAAGTACAAATTTAGACTCACCTGTCACAAAAAGTAGTTTCTACATTTATATGCAAGGATATAATTACATTGAAACTGAGCCTTGAACAGATCAAACATGTATAAACAAATGCTATTACCTCACGCCTCTATGCTGCTTAGAATGAGAGAAATACCCCAGTAGCATGGCACAACAAATAAACAGACGCATTTGCTTACTTTGGATAAACTGCTAGGACGCACACAGTTTACATAGGAAAGGCATATTATTGGAAATTCATGTTTGTGTAGTCAATAGCCAATTTTTATCCTAATTACAGATTCCCAGAAGAAGGCTGTAGGAATACATGACAAAGTATGACCACACAACACAATGTCACCACCTCCACTGAGATTTCAGACTTCCTCCTGAATTGTTTTGTCAGGTCCCCCAGCTGGCAGCTCTGGCTGTCCCTGCCCCTCAGCCTCCTCTTCCTCCTGGCCATGGGGGCCAATGCTACCCTCCTCGTCACCATCCGGATGGAGGCCTCTCTGCACCAGCCCATGTACTACCTGCTCAGCCTCCTCTCCATGCTGGACATGGTGCTCTGCCTCACCGTCATCCCCAAGGTCCTGGCCATCTTCTGGTTTGACCTCAGGTCCATTAGCTTCTCTGCCTGCTTCCTGCAGATGTACATCATGAACAGTTTCCTCGCCATGGAGTCCTGCACCTTCATGGTCATGGCCTATGACCGCTATGTGGCCATCTGCCACCCACTGAGGTACCCGTCGATCATCAATGACCAGTTTGTGGGTAAGGCTGCCATTTTTATTTTGGCCAGGAATGTCCTTCTCACAATGCCCATCCCAATTCTCGCAGCATGGCTCCATTACTGTAGGAGAAACGTCATTGAGAACTGCATCTGCGCCAATATGTCTGTGTCCACGCTCTCCTGTGATGATGTCACCATCAATCGCATCTACCAGTTTGCTGGAGGCTGGACTCTGCTAGGATCCGACCTCATCCTCATCTTCCTCTCCTACACCCTCATCCTGAGAGCTGTGCTGAGACTCAAGGCAGAGGGAGCTGTGGCCAAGGCCCTGAGCACGTGTGGCTCCCACTTCATCCTCATCCTCTTCTTCAGCACAATCCTGCTGGTCTTCGTCCTCACGCATGTGGCCAAGAAGAAGGTTTTCCCTGAGGTGCCGGCCCTGCTCAATGTCCTCCACCACGTCATCCCTGCAGCCCTCAACCCCATTGTTTATGGAGTGCGCACTCAGGAGATCAAGCAAGGAATCCAGAGGTTACTGAGGAAAGCGTGGTAGGGACACTGGATCTCTGCATTCCTAATGGAAGGTCACTCTGAAGCAATAAAAGGTGAATAGCCTGAAATTTACATTGATGAGTTATTTTCTAAACTCAGAAAATTAGATATCACACCTTCTTTAATAAAACTTCAGTTTCGTTTTAAGTTTCTCTTTCTCTCACCTCTCCATTGGGAATCTCCTTGTCCCTTTCACCTGTCTTTCCTTACACATTGTTTTATTTTGTCCAAAGTATAGACATTCCTGGGAGTAGGTTCTAAAGTAAGAAGTTTATGTTCCTATAAATACAGCTGTTAATGTATCATGACTTTGTATTCTTGAATATACATCTGTGGATATTTGGTAGGTTGTGTTGTGTAATGTGTTCTTATTGCATTTCCACAGAAGGGAGTATATTGGAGACAAGGACATAGGAGTGAAGTTTCTGTCCTGAATGAAGGGAAGATGCTTCTAGTCATTAATTGGCTCTTACTCTGTCAGCCTTTGACCACATCAGTGTCTTTTTTTGTCTCTCCATCTCTGTGTCTCCAACTCCATCTCTGCCTCTCTCTCTCTCCTTCTCTAGGAGACGAGGTGACCTTTTGTATTGTGTCCTGTGTACTTGGCAAAAGGACAAGATTTCTACCTGCGTTACTCATGTGTGTAACAATTAGCCATGATCTTTATTAGATTCTCCTTCCAGTGGGTGTGTGCTGTTGACATGCATCTTTTAATCCAGGGTGTCATAGTTCATGGGGTGCACACACACCTGTGCTAATGTGGTAAAGGGTTGTAAGGATTGTAACATATGATCAAGTAATCATACTTAAACATAAAGTATGCTGTTCAAACATTGTATGCTTATTAATTGGACAGGTAGTAAGCACAATATGTCCTAGGATTTCTGTGAACTCTTAAGACACAAAAATACATAGAACATTGTTGTTGCTTTCAGGGGCTCAAAGGTTGGTTAGGAGGGACACAATAGGAGTTCTTGGAATACAGTCCTCTCAACAGGTGAGAATGAGGAATGGAATAAATACCTGATGGGCAGTAAGGTACCAGGCAACAAAAGAAACCACTTTATAGAGAGTTAAAAGTTTAAGCCTTACACAACTACAAAAAATGTGTTCTTAGGCCCGAAAGAGCTGGGCTCACAGTATTTCACATTACTCCTCTATTACCTGAGAATAGTGAACAATTTGTTTAAGCAGATCCTTTCTAAATGGAAGCCTTTGTGACTCAGTAATAATTTGTAAGGGTATTACCCTGTTTTGATCATGGAAGCAAAATCTCTCCATAGTCTAATACCAATACTGTCCCCAAAGTCTGGGTCTTTTGGTCTTAACCAAAATCACCTGACATACATCCTTGACCAACTTAAGCTTTCATTCCACAAAGCTCTGCCCATTTCTTTCCTCCTCCCTCTCACAGTGAAGAACAATAAATTGGTATTTCATTCCTCTGCTCCTGGATACCATTATGAGCTACCCTTTGAAAATTAAACATGCATTCACATAAGGAAAAACAATACCTGAAAGCATATAATCAAGCATTAACACTGAATTACATTTCCGAAAAGTAAAAAAAATCTCTCAGGATCCATCTTGGTTAAAACCTAGATAAACTTTTACTTTGTTATTTGAAGGAGAACTCCCCAAAATTTCATTCTCTCAAACATTTCAAAATAATTCAAATGGCTTGGTTTCAAGTGTGCATGACCGAATACCAACAGGAAGGCGTTATGTGTATAAAAGGTATGAATGTACTAAACAGCTTCTAAGGTAAATTTGGACCACTGTCTCTTACAAAATATTAAATACCTACCACTTTTCACAATATTACATATTGACATCTTATCATCAAGCACATACACAGAGTGATAATGGCCCTTGAGACCAACATCTAACATATTGTCTATCAAGTGTGCATTTACAGAGAATATAGACAAAGTTTTGTTATGGTTCTGGGGTTGCAGCAATGAGGAACATACTCAAGGTCCATGCTTATAACTGCAAAGGCTCTAAACCTCTAAGAAAGAGGAGTCCAAGAAGCAGTGGAAAGTGTCAATAGATTTCATAACAGTTCTCCCAACACAGCAGCAGAATATGCCAACAGGAAGGACATAGCCAAGGAGCACCTAAGGCAGAGGTCCAATACTATGGCCATTAGGCGGAAGGCTGGGGTGCAAATCTACAAGAGAATTTGAAGGACTAAGCAGAATATGATAACAGGAACTTGAGTTTGAACCAAAGCAGGAACACGATCCTGTGAACTGAAGACATACGGAAGAAAATGGGATTGAAGAAGGGAGGCACTTCATCAGACCAGCACAACCCACAGAAAACGTGTCTGCTTTCTAAAATATTAATCAAAAATAAGTACATAATTACGCCAGAATTTCTAGATGAAATACCAAGCTGTTATTTCTTATCTTGTTGATACTAGCCATTCTGGCTAATGTGAGGTGATATCTCATTGTGTTTTAATTTGCATTTCCCTGATGATTGATGATGTTGAGCATCTTCCCATGTGTCTGTTGGCCACCTGCATGTCTTCTTTGAAAAAAATGTCTGTTCAGGTCCTTGGACCATTTTTAAATAAGGTTATTTCAGGTTTTCTGTTGAGTTTATGAGTTCTTTATACATTTTAGATACTAGCCCCTTATCAGATATATCACTTGTAAATATATCCTTCCATACAATAAATTGCCTTTTCATTTTGCTGATGGTTTCCTCTGCTGTGCAGAAGCATTTTGGCTTGATATAGTTCATTTGTTTATTTTTGCTTTCATTTCCCTTGCCTGGGGATAAAATCCAGAAAATGTGAGTCTAGGAATCACAGGAAAAACCACAAAACTAGTTCAGCCTCAACACTGGCTCAGGTTGGAGAAATGTCTGTAAAGGCTGTTGCAAGGAGTATGGGACCAGGTGAGTGACACTAGGCATTTCTATTAACAGCATCACTATCCAAGACAGGCTGAAACCCACACAAAACACAGATGCAAAGAATTTTCTTAGGTGTAATTTATAATTTTTCTTTCTTTTCTTTATTGTCTTTCCCCTTTCCCCACGTCACCCCATTCTACCTCACTAGGTTGTTATGAGGACTAAAGGAAATATCAGGTAACAATCAGAATAATATGACACGGTAAGAAGATGTATGATGATTGCTGCTAGTGTGGTCCTTGATGTAGCTGTAAGTGTGGTCTCCTTCTCCTAAGGAGGCAGAAAATATTCTTTGATGTCCTGTATTTCTAACCCGTAGTATAATGCTTTCTACACAGTACGATCAAAATATTCCTTCAGTCAAAAAGTAAAAGTAATTTTACCCTTGCAATAATCCTGTGCCAGAAGACTTACTATCAAAATATTACCAAAAAAACATTAACAAAACAGAAACACCTTGGTGATCTTGTGGAATCCCGAAATAAGATCTCCAGGGATAATCCATTAATAGAACAATAATTTGACTTGATCAAATTGAAAGATTTCCATTGAATAATGGACAGCTCACAGTAAATTTGGCAAATACATGTCAGACTACAGGAGACCTTAGCAAAATCAAGCCAACAGGGGACTCTAGTGTTTAAACTTTGAAAGGAGATTTTGTAAATATGCAAGAAAAAACAAAAATAAATAGGAAAAGATGGAAGGGGATGTGAACATGTATGTGAACACTTATGGTTTCACAGCTTCAAAACCAAAAGTGGCTAAACAGAATATGAAGGATGCTCCCTGGTCAGAAGAAATTAAAATTAAAATAATGAGATGCTACTTTACATCCATCAGTTTTCAAAAGACAAGCATCAAATGGTATAAAGAATGTAAAAAATAAAGAAACTTCAGAAATTTCCAGTGGGGTTATATATATTTGGGAGAGAAATTCCAACTGAAGTTAAATTTTTTTATATGCCACAACTATAAAAAGTTCCTGCACATGTACCTTCTTGAGGTCCATAAGTAAAGGTGGACCAGAATATTGACAGTAACATTACTTCTGGTAACAATTCATCTTAGGTCACATGCTGTTAGCTACTTACACAGAAAGGGAAAATGCACACAATGGAAACTGCACAGCAGTCAATAATGAAGATGACTTACACACTGCAATATGGCAGATTTTTAAGATTTAGTCTTAACTGAAAATATAGAACAGTATCAGATACAGAACCCGATGACAGTTCTATAAATTTAATACCAATGCCATAAATAAGTGAACATATAGCTAACCAGGCACACTGGAGACTAATTAGAAAGACATATGTAAGGGATCCTACAGTTTCCATTTAGCTCAAGGGAAGATAAATAGCAGCAATGTTGGAATATGCAGAAGAAAAAGATATAAAAAATAGAGCAAAATATGGGAGGACCTTAAAGAAACAGATGGTGCTTATTCGATAACTTGAGGAGCATGAATGATTCACATGAGGCTCAAGGTGAAAATAAAAAATAAGGAACAAATCATGTTTCCTAATTTCCACATGTATATAAATATGATTTTAAAATCTTTCACTGTAGCAGAAATTACTGCAGGATTTTCTCTCTGAAAATTACAGTGCATTTTCTCAGTAATTCTCTCTTGCTTATTTATCATTGCAATGCCATAACAGAAGTCATGATAAGTTAACATCGCTCCATCCAATAGGATGATTTGGGAGGCTATCTAACAAGCACATAGAGGAAGCCCACACATGGAAGGTTTTGAGTGTGGGTGTGCAAATGAGTATGAACATGTGTGAATGGATATAAGACCCCAAACCTAGGAGAGTCACTAACACCCTGCAGGACACATAGACAACAAAGGGCTGGGTTACCAGGGCTCCTTTCTTTTAGAGACAAAGGAAATCATTTTCTTTTCCCATGTCCCTGACTGTCTGTCCCAGGAGGGTCCTTTGAGTTCAAGGAAGGATAGAGAAGTTCCTAGAGGATGAAGTCCTTTAGGCTCCAGAATAATAAATACCCCAGGTATGTTGGGACCTAACCAAAACTCCAGGATAAGTGGAGCCAGAGACTGTGCTTCACACCCTCCGAAAATGAGCCTGGGTAGAGGGTGCCTGAGATGCAGCTACACCATCATTAGCAAGAATACGGGAGAGAGCTTGCTCTTCAGTCAGGAGCTGCGTTCCTGTCCATTCCAGAGTTGGCACCACGAAAGCAGGCTGAAAACAGGGCCGTGCAGCCTGCAGCCTCCGTCAGGTCAGGAGGCAGCATGAGAACCTCTGCCATCCTCTTGCCTTCTCTGAACTTTGCTTGGCACTGCCAGAGATGCAGAGTAGTGGGACTTTGTCCTTAGGAAAGGAGAATAACGGGGGCGGGGAGAGCCCTGGAAAATGCGTCACCCCAGTGAGAACATCAGGGTTTTCAACTCTGAGTGTGGGAATTTAGGAGACTTCAGGCAAAGACTCTGCCTACAAATGTTTCACTCCTGGGTTTGGAATTAAATTTACTCTAGTTCACTTCAGAGGTTGAGGGTAGAGGCTGCAAGTGGGGATCAGTGGGGCTCAGAAAGTAGTTCCTCAGCTTGCAGCTCTATCTAAGGAATTTCTAAATGCCACTGCTGCCAAAAGCAGAAAATTATGTCCATAGGATCCACGAGGTTTCAGTCACTGGGGGCACGCAGTGATGTCCAACACAACACTGGGAGACAGGTCTGCAGGTCGCTCTTCTGGAACTCTGTGGAGCTGGGGGGACCCCTGGACACAGGAATACCACAGTGCTGTACTGTGGACCTTCCCTGCAACCCGGGGAAAAGCCTGGGAGGCTATAGGGTCTCTGCTTTATTCTTGACATTCAGCATCTCTGGCTTCTTCAAGGTGTCCCTCTCTGCAACCAGCCAGTCATTAGCTCTAGGTCCTCAGCCCAGACGGTGCTGTGGCAAGCTCTGATTGCAGACTGACACTGGAAAAGGACAGAGGAAGAAAGACATACGTGTTCTCACATGCTCTGCTGCTAGGGCTCAGTGGGTAGCTCAGTGTTTATTGAATGAAATGTGGATTGAAGAACATGGAGGGGCATTCCAGAAAACAGAGAAGGAAGTTACAGTCTATGGGTGGGGGAAACATACAAAATAATCCTGAGAAATTTCATCCTAGAGCTAGAAATAATTATTCCCAAGCTCTTCAGTAGACTAAACAGAAACAAACTAACATGCTTCTTCATCTAAGCTTCCCCGTGGTTATGCAGTCTGAATCTTCCATTTCACTGAACCTCTAAATATCTTTTCAGGATTTTCCCTGCTTCCATGCAGGGAATCCTTAATTCTTTTAAGGAGTATGTTGAACCTCTGGAGAAGAAAAGCTTCCTGGAGATGGTAAGATTTCGGGCTGTGACTTGTAATGGTTAAATGTAAATATTCTGCAGAGAGTAGGATCATGGGATGGAGAAGCAAAGGTCAAATGAGTAAACCTGAATTATGAAAGTGGTGTTTGGAGGGGACATTCTGAATGTGGTGGCCTGAAGTCATACAGGCTGTGGATACAAGTGTTGAGTCATTGTGGCAAATTCTGGGCTTAGCAGTAGTATATGAGTTTATTCCTCTGCTTTACAAGTGAATGTATCACAGAGAAACAGAGGGATAGTCACAGTAGAATGAACATAGTGCCCAGGGCACGGAAGGGGTCCTTTGCTCATCAATTCAAAGCTGGAGGTTATTTTACTGTGGGTTTTATCTTAATGGCATCCTGCACTGCCAGCATCTCTCACTCTGTGGGCCATTCCACCAAACCAAAGCAGAGAACTCCCAGACAGGAGAAACTTAGCTGGACAGTGCAGAGCACGGAATTATGAAATTGAAAAATAAGTCAGAGAATACAGCTATGGAATTTGTTTCAGAATGTTTATCAAATACTTAGTGGGGTGCCACTAGAATGCAAACTCAGGGAAACAATAATTAGAGACACAATGCAAAAGTGGACTAAGACAGGAAAAGCAATAGGCGCAGTGGGAAGCAAGAATCAGAGTTGCAAGTGGAAGGAAAAGTAAGATTGCAGACTTCTGGAAAACTTCCCTAAGGACTGTATGTGTAAGGGGGCAGGTAAGGAGGACAAAAGGCTAAGAACATATCAAACTGCTAAATGAGATATGCATTTCTACACCACTGTGGTGACAAAGGACACAGGTGTACTCATATATTCACTTTGAACCTGACTCTGATTTCCTCTGCATTAAAACCCTAGTAATTAAAGTGTGTGAAGGACATGTAATATCATATCTCAACGTGCCCATCTGAAAGATACATTTAAAATAGTCAACATATTATACCTACTTTGGAGTATTATGAGTCACAATAAAATAATATATTTAAAATTCATCCCAGATTTGCCCGTCACTCTCAGTGCACTCTGTTATTAGGAAGAAAAAAAGAACTGGAAGATTGTCTAAACTCTTCTACATATCAGGTAGCAAGGCCTTTCCTGGCTTACCTGGCTTACCAGGTTGACAGAACCACTGCCGGGGGAAGTGGAGAGCGAGAGGAATGAAGAGAGGAGGTGGTGGGAACGCCCCTCCACCCTCTCTGGGGACAAACCCAGTCACTGAGGGGGTCTCTCCGATGAGGAGGATCTCAGAGGAGCCAGCTGAGCAGGACTGAACTTCACTCAGCAATTATTTGGCAGAATCCATACCTACCCAAATAAATGACTTTTCAGACAAAATGCATGTCACTAATGGTATTTTCAGGGTATCATTTTTTTAAATCTCTAAGTAAAGCCAAATAAATACAACAGAAAGGTCAGAATAGCTGTGGTATTAAGACTAGAGAAACTTCTCTGAGTCCAAACATTGTGCTGGCCCAACTACTTATTTCAGTATATTATTATAGTTAAACTGTAGGTGTGGCGGTCAATTAAGAAACAAAAAATAAAAAGGAAGAAACTTACACACAAGTACAAATTTAGACTCACCTGTCACAAACAAAAGTTTCTCAGGAACTTGTTCCTACTCCTTAGTTTGTGCAAAGATTGAACAACTATATTAAAAATAAACCTTGAATAAAACATGTATAAACAAATCCTACTACCACAGTCCTCTAAGCTGCTTAGAGTGAAATACCTGGTAGTATGACACAGCAAATAAACGATGCATTCACTTCCTCTGGACAACCATCAAGGACTTAAAAGCTTCATACAGGTAAAGCATATTGCCTTAAATTCAAATTTCTAGAGACAATAGCTAATTTTGATCCTAATTTTACAGATTCCTAAAAGAAGACTGTAGGAATATACTACAAAATATGACCACACAACACAATGTCACCACCTCCGAGATTTCAGAATTCCTCCTGAATTGTTTTGTCAGGTCCCCCAGCTGGCAGCTCTGGCTGTCCCTGCCCCTCAGCCTCCTCTTCCTCCTCACCATGGGGCCAACACTATTCTCCTCATCACCGTTCAGATGGAGGCCTCTCTGCATGAGCCCATGTACTACCTGCTCAGCCTCCTCTCCCTGCTGGATATGGTGCTCTGCCTCACCATCATCCCAAAGGACCTGACCATCTTCTGGTTCGACCTCAGGTCCATCAGCTTCTCTGCCTGCTTTGGGCAGATGTAAATCATGAATTCTTCTTTGCCATGTAGTCCTGTACATTCATGGTCATGGCCTATGACCACTATGTGGCCATCTGCAACCCTCTGAGGAACCTGCCCATCACCAATGAGCAATTTGTGGCCAAGGCTGTCATTTTTATTTTGGCCAGGAATGTCCTTCTTACAATGCCCATCCCCATTCTCTTGGCATGGCTCCATTATTGCAGGAGAAACGTCATTGAGAACTGCATCTGCGCCAATATGTCTGTGTCCAGACTCTCCTGTGATGATGTCACCATCAATCGCATCTACCTGTTTGCAGGAAGCTGGACTCTGCTAGGATCTGACCTCATCCTCATCTTCCTCTCCTACACCCTCATCCTGAGAGCTGTGCTAAGACTCAAGGCAGAGGGAGCTGTGGCCAAGGCCCTGAGCACGTGTGGCTACCACTTCATCCTCATCCTCTTCTTCAGCACCATCCTGCTGGTCTTCATCCTCACGCATGTGGCCAAGAAGAAGGTTTTCCCTGAGGTGCCAGCCCTGCTCAATGTCCTCCACCACGTCATCCCTGCAACCCTCAACCCCATTGTTTATGGAGTGCGCACCCAGGAGATCAAGCAAGGAATCCAGAGGTTACTGAGGAAAGGGTGGTAGGGACACTGGATCTCTGCATTCCTAATGGAGGATGACTCTGAAGCAATAAAAGGTGAATGGCCTGAAATTTACATTGATGAGTTATTATCTAAACTCAGAAAATTAGATATCACACCTTCCCTAATAATTCAGTTTCATTTTAAGTTTCTGTTTCTCTCACCTCTCCATTGGGAATCTCCTTGTCCCTTTCTCCTATCTTTTCCATACTATTGTCATATTTTGCCCAAAGTGCTGACATTCCTGGGGGTAGGTTCTAAAGTGAGAAATTTATGTTCCTGAAAATACAGCTGTTAATAGGTCATGACTGAGATAGGATTAAAGATGGCAGCATGAGAGGTGAGAGAGAGACCCCCTCCTGAAACCACAAATAATACAATAATATAATTAATACAACTAATCCTGAAAGAGCAACAGGAAAGAAGGCTGCACCAGACTGCATAAACCTGGAGAAAATAGCAGACATCACGTAGTAGGGTAATGTACAAAAGCTATCACTCTGCGGGACCTAAGCCCTTCCCCCAACCCAGCTCACCAGTGGTAGGAAAAGAAACAGGGAGGGGAGGGAGTGGAGGCCTGGGACTGCTGATCACCCAGCCCTGGAGATCTGCTCTGGGAGCACAAACCTACATTGCATGGTGCTTTGGTAATTAGTGGGGTTGGGAAGCTAAGACACGTGATACCTGGAGAGATGGAGATTCCAGCCACTTGTGGAAAACAGGGATTCATGTGTGGCTGATATGGATGGGCAGTCTGAGAGTATTCCTAACCGTGAGAGGGCAGCTAAAGGGGCAAAGATTGCATAGAGCTTACTGTTCAGGAGAAAGGACATGTAGACAAAATTGTCCATGTGCACTCTGCCCAGCAGGTTGGGAGCTTAAACAACCTTCTGGCGCTCCATCCCCCTGGCTGGCTACACAGCTCCAAGGACTCTCATGGTGAAACACAGCCTGCTGTGTCTTCCTCCCAGCTAGCCCGCACCTGGCTCGCAGACCGGCAGCTCCTGCCCTGGCATCAGGCAAGCCAGAAGGAAGCCCTGCCTAAGGCAGCTACAAACACAAAGCATAGAGGATTACACCTGTGTGTTCGGCCCACTGGTTCTGGCAGTGGAGACAGGCATAACAGCCAGGAAGCAGGAAACATCTCTTTCCTCCCCCCAGGCACCAACACCATTCCCCTGTGACCCCCGACATTGCTCCAGGGTATGAGCAGCTCCAGAGAGTAGAGCATCTGGGCACTGGAGGGTGCCACAGACAAATATGAAATGTCAAAGGAACCTGGGTCAAAGCAATATTATGAATACACCAGAGAAAGATTCAAATGAAATTGATCTCATAAATCTCCCTGAAAGACATTTCAAAATAAAAATCATTAACATGCTCATGGAGGTATGGAAAAATATTCAAGAACTCAGGAATTAATTTAGGATGGAGATCCAATTGTTGAAGAACACAATGGAGGGAATTAAAAGCAGATTAGATACAGTGGAGGAGATGATAAATGAAATAGAAATCAGGGAAGAGGAATACAAAAAGCTGAGGCACACAGAGAAAAAGGGATCTCTAGGAATAAAACAATATTGAGAGAACTGTGTGACCAATCCAAAAAGAACAATATTCATATTATAGGGGTACCAGAATAAGAAGAGAGAGAAAAAGACATAGAAAGTGTCTTGAGAAAGTAATTGCTGAAAAATTCCCCAATCTTGGGAAGTAGGTAGTCTCTCAGGCCATGGAGGTGCACAGATCTCCCAACACAAGGGAACCAAGGAGGACAACACCAAGGCATATAATAATTAAAATGGCAAAGATCAAGAATAGGGACAGACTATTAAAAGTAGCCAGAGAAACAAATAAGGTCACATACAAAGGAAAACCCATCAGGCTATCATCAGACTTTTCAGCAGAAACCTTACAGACCAGAAGGGAGTGGCATGATGTATTTAATGCAATGAAGCAGAAGGGCCTTGAACCAAGAATACTTTATCTAGCAAAATTACCATTTAAATCTGAAGGAGGGATTAAATAATTTCCAGATAAGCAAAAGCTGAGGGAATTTACCTCATACAAACCACTTCTACAGTGTATTTTGGAGGGACTTCTATAGATGGAAGTGTTCCCAAGGTTCAATAGCTGTCACCAGAGGTAATAAAAAGGGATAGACAAAGAGTACAGTATATTATACCTAATATATAAAGAATGGAGGAGGAAGAAAAAGACTGTGGGAAAAAAAAGAACCTTTAGATTGAGTTTGTAATAGCATACTAAGTGAGTTAAGTTAGACTCTTAGATAGTAAGGAAGTTCCCCTTGTACCTTTGGTAACCATGAATCTAAAGCCTGCAGTGACAATAAGTACATACCTATTGATAATCACCCTAAATGTAAATGGTCTGAATGCACCAATCAAATGACACAGAGTCACTGAATGGATATAAGAACAAGGCCCAACTATATGCTGCCTACAAGACACTTCAAACCCAAAGACATACAAAGACTAAAAGAGAAGGAATGGAAACAGGTATTTCATGCAAACAATAGGGAGAAAAAAGCAGGTGTTGCAGTACTTGGATCAGACAAAATAGACTTTAAAACAAAGAGCGCCACAAGAGACAAAGAAGGCCATTACATAATGATAAAGGGGCCAATCCAACAAGAGGATATAACCATTACAAATATCTATGCACCCACCATAGGAGTACCGACATAAGTGAAACAAATACTAACAGAATTAAAGGGGGAAATAGAATGTAATGTATTCACTTTAGGAGACTTCAACACACCACTAACTCCAAAGGACAGATCAACCAGACAGAAAATAAGTAAGGACACAAAGGCACTGAACAACACACTAGAACAGATGGACCTAACAGACATCTACAGAACTCTACACCCAAAAGCAGCAGGATACATATTCTTCTCAAGTGCACACAGAACATTTTCCAGAATAGACCACATATGAGGCCACAAAATGAGCCTCAGGAATTCAAAAAGATAGAAATTGTACCAACCAACTACAGAGATCACAAAGGTGTAAAATCAGAAATAAATTATACAAAGAAAACAAAAAGGCTCACAAACACATGGAGACTTAACAACATACTCCTAGATAATCAATGGATCAAAGACCAAACTAAAGCAGAGATCAAGCAATCTATGGAGACAAAAAAAGCAAGAGCAAAATGCCCCAACTTCTGTGGGATGCCACAAAGGCATTTCAAAGAGGAAAGTATATAGCAATCCAGGCCTATTTAAAGAAGGAAGAACAATCCCAAATGAATAGTCTAAATTCATAATTATTGAAACTACAAAAAGAACAACAAATGAGACACAAAGTCAGTAGAAGGAAGGACATAATAAAAATTAGAGAAGAATTAAATAAAATTGAGAAGAATAAAACAATAGAAAAAAATCAATGAAAGCAGGAGCTGGTTCTTCAAGAAAATAAACAAAATAGATAAAACCCTACCTAGACTTATCAAGAAAAAAGAGAGTCTACACACATAAACAGAATCAGAAATAAGGAAGGAAAAATCATTATGGACACCACAGAAATACAAAGAATTATGAGAGAATACTAGAAAAATTATATGCTAACAAACAGGAAAACTTAGAAAAAATGAAAAACTTTCTAGAAAAATACAAACTTTCAATATTGACTCATGAAGAAACAGAAAATCTAAACAGACCAATTACCAGCAATGAAATTGAATTGGTAATCAAAAAACTACCAGAGAACAAAACTCCTAGACCATATGGATTCACCACTGAATTTTATCAAACATTTAGAGAAGACATAATACCCATTCTCCTTAAAGTTTTCCAAAAAATAGAAGAGGAGGGAATACTTCCAAACTGATTCTATGAAGCCAGCATCACTCTAATACCAAAACCAGTCAAAGAGGCCACAAAAAAAGAAAATTACAGACCAATGTCCCTGATGAACATAGATATAAAAATACTCAACAAAATACTAGCAAACCGAATTCAAAAATACATCAAGAGGATCATATACCATTATCAAGTGGGACTCATCTCAGGGATGCAATGATGGTACATTATAAATCCGTCAACATATCCACCACATCAAAAAAATTAAGGACAAAAACTACATGTTCATCTCCATAGATGCTGAAAAAGCATTTGACAAAATTGAACATCCATTCATGATAAAAACTATCAATAAAATGGGTATAGAGGGCAAGTACCTCACCATAATAAAGGCCACCTATGACAAACTCACAGCCATCATTATACTTAAGAGTGAGAAGTGAAAAGCTGTTCCTTAAAGACTGGGGAAATGACAAGGATGCCCACTCTCCCCACTTTTAGTCAACACAGCTTTGGAGGTCCTAGCCATGGCATTCAGACAACACAAAGAAATAAAAGGTAGCCAGATTGGTAAGGAAAAAGTCATACTGTCACTATTTGCAGATGACATGATATTGTACATAAAAAACCCTAAAGAATCCACTCCCAAACTACTAGATCTAATATATGAATTCAGCAAAGTTGCAGGATGCAAAATTAATACACAGAAATATGTTTGCATTCCTATGCACTAATGATGAACTAGAGAAAGAAAAATCAGGAAAACATTTCCATTCACAATTGCTTCAAAAAGAATAAAATACCTAGGAAGAAACCTAACCAAGGAAGTGAAAGACCTATGCCCTGAAAACTACAAAGTACTCTTAAGAGAAATTAAAGAGAACACTAATAAATGGAAATTCATCCCATGATCTTTGCTAGGAATAATGAATATTGTCAAAATGGCCAACCTGCCTAAAGCAATCTACAGATTCAATGCAATCCCTAGCAAAATACCTACAGCATTCTTCAACGAACTGGAACAAATAGTTCTAAAATTCATATGGAACCACAAAAGACCCCAAATAGCCAAAGCAATCCTGAGGAGGAAGAATAAAGCAGGGGGAATTATGCTCCATGAATTCAAGTTTTACTACAAAGCCACAGTAATTAATACAATTTGGTACTGGTACAAAAACCCATAGACCAGTGAAACAGAACAGAGACTCCAGATATTAACCCAAGCATACATGGTCAGTTAACATATGATAAAGGAGCTATGGATATACAATGGGGAAATGACAGCCTCTTAAACAGCTGGTGGTGGCAAAACTGGACAGCTACATGTAAGAGAATGAAATTGGATTACTGTCTAATTCCATATGCAAAAGTAAACTCAAAGTGGATCAAAGACCAGTATGTAAGTCATAAAACCATTAAACTCTTAGAAGAAAATATAGGCAAAACTCCCTTGAATATTAACATGAGCAACTTCTTCATGAACGTATCTCCATGGGCAAGGGAAACAAAAGCAAAAATAAACAAGTGGGACTATATCAAACTATAAAGCTTCTGTACAGCAAAGGACACCATCAGCAGAACAAAAAGGCATCACTCAGTATGGGAGAATATATTCATAAATGACATATGTAATAGGGGTTGACATCCAAAATATACAAAGAGCTCATGCACCTCAACAAACAAAAAACAAATAAGCAAATTTAAAAATAGGCAGAGGAGCTGAACAGACACTTCTCCAAAGAAGAAATTCAGATGGTCAACAGGCACATGAAAAGATGCTCCACATCGCTAATCATCAGAGAAATACAAATTAAAACCACAATGAGATATCACCTCACACCAGTTTGGATGGCCAACATCCAAAAGACAAACAACAACAAATGTTGGTGAGGATGTGGAGAAAGAGGAACCCTCCTACACTGCTAGTGGGAATGTAAATTAGTTCAACCATTGTGGAAAGTAGTATGGAGGTCCCTCAAAAAACTAAAAATAGAAATACCATTTTACCCAGGAATTCCACTCCTAGGAATTTACCCTAAGAATGCAGGAACCCAGTTTGAAAAAGACAGATGCACCCCTATGTTTATTGCCGCACTATTGATGATAGCCAAGAATTGGAAGCAACCTAAGTGTCCATTAGTAGATGAATGGATAAAGAAGATGTGGTACATATACACAATGGAATATCATTCAGCCATAAGAAGAAAACAAATCCTACCATTTGCAACAACATGGATGGAGCTAGAGGGTATTATGCTCAATGAAATAATCCAAGCAGAGAAAGACAAGTATCAAATGGTTTCACTCATATGTAGAGTATAAGAACAAAGCAACAACTGAAGGAACAAAACAGTGGCAGAATCACAGAACCCAAGAATGGACTAACAGTTACCAAAGGGAAAGGGACTGGGGAGGATGGGTGGGAAGGGAGGGATAAGGGGAAAAAGGGGCATTACGATTAGCACTCATAATGTAGGTGGGGTGGGACATGGAAAAGGCAGTATATACAGAGAAGAGAAGTAGTGACTCTATAGCACCTTACTACGCTGATGAGCAGTGACTGTAATGGGGTATGTGGAGGGGCTTGATAATAGGGGGAGTCTAGTAACCACAATGTTGTTCAAGTAATTGTACATTAACAATATCAAAATTTTAAAAAATAAAAAATGAACAGTTGGAATCTTAAAAAAAAATGGGTCAGAGACTAGTTGAAGAGGGAAAAAAGTATCCTGCTTAAAAAGGGTTAAAGCTCGGTTATGTAACTATACTCCTATTATGTTAATGTGTGTGCACAATTTAAGTAGTAGCTTAAAACCTATACATGCTGAAGTTACTCTACAAGAAGATATGTCAAAGATATAATCAATCTTCCCATGTTTTCTTCCGCCTGCTACTTCTATAGCTTTTCTTCTTCCTTCCTAATTACAACCCTTAAATAGAATTTGTGCCTCATATCAAATTTACCGAGTATCATAATTCTTCCAAGTGGTAAAGATACCTCAAGACAAATGCTGGGCATAGAAGCCACAGGGCATAAATATGCAAAGAAGTAAAAAGCTAACCTTTTCAAACAATAAGGCTTCCCTCTCACTTACCAACTTCACATTTCCCTGTATGGCCCCGGAAGATGACTGGTTAGCCAGAGACGGGTAAGATTCCTCAAGGGAGGAACAACCTAAGACAGGCACAGTCGCAGGGGGGCCATCAGGTGAGAAACTGGGGATCAACAGAGGTGAGGCTTAGAACCTCACCCCCCGTTCTGAGAGAAATCTTCTGCATACGTGGATGTTTTATTGCCCTGGTCTAGCTTGGATTAACACATAGTCTACAGGCACACACCTGATCATCTACATTTGCTCTCTTACAACACTAAACTATGTTTTCTACCTTTATCTTGTATCTACCTACCACTTCAGCATTTTATTAAAAATAATAATAATAAAGAGAGAAATGTGGTATCCACATATAAATCAAGTATAAAAACCAAATGAGTATTCATATTTGAACTGACTGTTTATAGTTCATAATGCACGAGCAAAACCGAAAGTTTCTGTGATGACTGCCTTTGTACTGTTCACTATGTAACTTATTCATTATGTAAGAATTTGTTCTACATGTAAGAACTTGTTTGTTATGCCTCAGAAGATTGGAGACTGACGAAAATTAGGCTTGGGGTGGATTAATGATTGTGCATTGAGCATTGACTCCCCTATACAGAATTTTATTGTCGTTAACAACCATTTGATCAATAAATATGAGAGATGCCCTCACAAAAAAAAAAAAAAGGACAGACTTCCAATGGTAAAATAAATAAGTAACCGGGATGTAATGTATAGCATAAGGAATATAGTCAAGATATTGTAACAGCTTGGTAGGGTGATAGCTGGAACCTAGAATTATGTATATAAATGTTCTACCACTGTGTTGTACACTTGAAACTAATGTAATGTAATACTGTGCGTCAACTACCCTTCAATAAAAAATAATTATTTAAAAAAAAAAAAAAAGGGTTAAAGCTATCTGATTTCTTCTTGGCTGAGATTTTTATCTCTCTCTTTTTTTTTTTTTTTTGCCACCTTGAGAAAAGGAAACTGGGGTTTTGGAAGATGAATCATGACTTCTCTACCCTAAAATGTTTGCATGACATGTCCTAGACTCAAATGTGAGAATATTAAATAAGAGAAGGCTCGTTTATTGGCTTTTTACAAAATGAAGTCCTCAAATCCTGCAGTGACAGAGTTGAGAGAGAGTCCTGTATGAGCACTGGAAGTTACAGACCCTAAAAGTTTGTAAATAGAAACCTTACTCATGATAAGTAAAGAACATTAGTGTTAGAGGAAGCAATAGAGGCCAATGTCAAAAGGTTATCAAAAAGTACATAATATTTAATAAACATAACACACTTTCTTAAATTTCAATAACACTACTTATACATGCATATGTATGAGTATTTTAAATTATTTATTTTATGGGTTATTTTTATGAAATATATTTTATAAGAAATGTTTAATAGTAAGAGTATTATAACTTATTATTTAATAAAATATATGAGTAGGAAACCAGTTTCTTCAAAATAAGATAGCCATTATCCACAGAATGGTAAAGCTCAGATTTTCTTGGCAAGACTTTACAGTTCGCATACACATTACCCATCATTAGGCGCTTGCTCCTGTACCCGGACAGTGTGAGACACCTACCTGAGGACAGACCCAGCTGACACGGGACATTGGGCCAGGAGAACAATGCAGAGAACACTCTGAGAATGGATGGTCATGGTCCTTCAGGCCAGCATCTAACATCATATTAGCTATCAAATATGCACTAACAGCTAATGTAGACAAATGTTTATCATTATGCTGGGGTTGCAGTAGGAAGACAGGCAAGGGCCATGTTTATAATCTCAAAGGCTCTGATCCCAAAAGCAGCAGAAGGATACTATGGGTGTCTTTAGGTAAGAGGAGGGTATCCATCTGTGGGAGCATGGGGTATATCAGAAATCTCTGCTCTTCCCACTGTTTTGCTGTAAACTAAAATCTGCTCTTCAAAAGTAGTCTTTAAGAAAACAGAGAGGTAAAAACTAAAAGAATGGGAAAACATAAACAAAGCAAACAATTGTAAGAAAGCTGGAAGTGTCATATTAGTATCACACAGATTTCCATTCCAAGGATGGTGAAGGAAACTCATAGCAGACCTGATAGCCTGGCAAATAAGGTATATAAACCTTAAGAGGAGAGGGGCTAAGGGTACTCCAGGGTGAAGAAAAGCATGAGGATACCATAGAGGAGCTGAAGGTTGGAAGAAGGAAATACTGTGGGGGTGATTCTGCATTTCTGTTGATTTTAGCCTGAATGAATAAAAAGGTCAATACAAAATACAGGGCGGTTAAAACTGCCAGTGAAATCTGCATTTTTATCTGTCCTGAAATACTGAAGGGAAGTTTTGGTCAACAACAGCTGTGGCAATGAGACAAGAATCTAGGAAAGGTGAGAGCCGATGTATGGAAACCTAAATTCTGTATATAAACTCCTCCAACTCTACCTAATTCCTAAAACAAGCATGCACAGTGTTGATAGAGAGCACATCAGATAAAAATAAAAGATCTGAAGTCATTTTTAAACTGCCTTCCAAGAAAAGTTTCTATTTTGGGGTCAGACTAAATTAATTGTCTGCTTAAATAAAAATAAACACTATTTGGAAGACTGAAACAGAATCCGGAGCATCCACAGCATAACACCCACAATATACAGCATTATAGAGATAAGACTGAAAATCAACAAAATGTAACAAACACTAGAGAAAAATCCATGAAACTAAAAACTAACAATAAGATAAATTAACTTCATATATGTCTAATGAAAAAAAGGGAAAACCACAAATTTCCAATATTGGATTGAAAGGAAAACATCTCTATAGGGAATACAGACTTTAAACGATACTAAGAGAAAATTATGAATAACACTGTGCCAATAAATTTGACAACCATACAAAATACAGAGATGCTTGAGTGACATAGATTCGCAAAACTGATTCTGATGGTTAATACTGTCAGCGTGGCTCCTCCATGAGATGCCCAGATATTGGTTAAATATTATTCTGGGTGTTTCTGTGAGGGTGTTTTTGAATGAGATTAACATTTAAATCACCTAAATTTCAGTAAAGTGGACAGATGTCTATAATGTGGGTGGGCCTTAGCCAATCAGTTGAAGGCCTGAATGAAACAAAAAGACCCATATTCCCTTAGCACACTTCTCCAGCACTCTGCCTCCATATTTCATCTGCAATGTTGGCTTTTTCTGGTTCTATAGCAGGTGGCCTTCACACTCACACTGGAACATCACATCTTCTGGGTCTCTAGCCTGCCTACACACCTTGCCAGTATTGGACTTGCCAGCCTCTCCATACTCGTGCAAGCCAATTCCTTTAACTAACTATCAGACTAAATAAATAAATATGCGATTGGCTTTATTTCTCTGGAAAAACCTGATTAATACACTCACACAAGGAGAAATAGAGAATATTAATAGAACTACATCTAGTAAAGGAATTTCATTTTGTAACATTTCCACAAAGAAAATTTTAGTTGCAATTGGTGAATTCTAGTAAACAATTGAGGAACAAATAATACTAATCTTTCACAAATTCAGAAAAATAGAAGGAAGAAAATCGCTAAGTCATTTTATATGACCAGAAGTACCCTGATAACAAATCCAGAAAATGATATTACAAGAACATTTCACACCAACTTCATTCATGAATGGACATAAAAAATATTAGCAAATCAAACAACTAATATATTTAAAGGGCAATATAGTATACCAGACGTGGCTTATCCCAGAAATGAGATTGGTTTAGCATTCAACACTAATTCTTTGCAATTCTTCACATTAAATGAAACAATTTGAGGAAACAGAATGAAGTCTAATTTGCATGGCCATTTAGTAATATATTTCACAAAGTAATTGTAACAAAAACACTGTATCAAAAATGGTCAAATACACCAACTAGATGAGGATGTGGACAATAGATTCTTGTACCTCATAATGTAGCAAATGCCATAGATGACCACAAAAATCCATAGCATAAATATCTATTATTTTGTAAACTGTATTGATAAAATTGGTTCCCTGTTGCAGAAAGCAACACTGGTTACATACCTTAGAATATCCACAGAAATAATACTCTGTGAACTTTCTATTTAACATCATATTCAAAACATGGACAAAAATAGACACATTAGGAAAGGTTATTGGCAAGAACTGAAAGTAAAATCAAATGTTCTACAGCTTGGAGTTTTAAATATGTAAACAACTACTCTAAGTTCTCAAGGAATAAGAAGAGCAAGAATGTGTAGAGTGTAAGTGTCTTTTATATTGAAGTATGGTTGACATACAATATTAGATTGGTTTCAAGTATACAACAGAGTGATTCAACAGTTACCCACATTATTATATCCTCACCCCAACTAGTACAGTTACTATCTGTCAACATAGGAAGATGTTACAGGACCATTGGCTGTGTTCTCCATGGTGCACTACCATCCCCATGACCAACTTATATTATGATTGAGAATTTTTGTGCCCCTTTGTCCCCCTCACCCTAATCACTCCCCACCAACCCATCCACCATGGTAACCACCAGTCACTTCTCAGTATCTTTACTTCTCAAATCAAAAAAAAAAAAAAAAAGAGTACTTAACTTAGAGTAACATATCTGGAAATGTGTAAATTTAATGGATGACTATAAAGGTATCCCATTAAATAAGGAATCATCAGTCATGAAATGATGAGAATTTTGCTTAGCTATGGGGAAAAAATTATCTTGAAAAGACAAGAATGTGTAGAGTATATGTGTATAATTCACAGAAAGGGAAAACAGAAAGACTAAGAAGTTTATTTAAAAAACACTCAGCAATCAGAAAAATTAAAACAATGAGGACTATATTCAATCACCACACCCAGAAAAAAAGAAAGTTAGATAATATCGAATGCTGCTGTAGATATAAGAAATCGGGACACTTAATCCAGTTTGGGTAGGAGGGCATGGGTATCCTACAGAGAAATCTAGTGTAGTCAGCAAAAAGCATGTTTGTGCTCTGTCATGCATTAATTCTACCCCTATGTGTATACCATAGGGAAACTCCACAAGTCCACTTAAATGATAAATGACAGTATCCTTGCTAATATATTAACAGCAAGGTACAAACCTAAATGTTGCCATTTGAATAAAAAATTATATACATACAATAGTATATTGCTGACAGTTACTAGATTTGCATGTGGTACATTAGATTTTTTTGAAAGTGATAAGTGAAATATTGAGGAAAAAGAAGAAATTTATAATACAGTGCAATAGATAAGAGGTAAATACTAATCAATACTGAGAAAAATTCTTTCTGCAGGATAACCTATAGATAAAAAAACATAGGAGGTGAATTAGGAAGGATCTGTATTAATTAAATAAGGTTTGTGCTTTTGGAGGGAAAAAGATTGCAAAGGAAGTTGAATGATGAAATAAAAATAATACTTCATTTTGATATAAATAAATAAAAATACTAGCATAAATTAAATGAAAAATCACGATATGAGTGTACCATGTAAACAATGTGGATACCTCAATTCAGGGAAAAAATTCAGGTCCCACAGAAACTAAATAAAGGAAAACTCCATGCTCATAACAACTATCAAGTTAAAATCAAAGTACATCTTGTAATTACACATTGTAGCAAAAATGTCTTCCCACAGGTATTTCATTTCTCAGTAAGATTTTATAATTCACATTTATCATTACAATGTTAGAGCAAAAGTCCTGCTATATGGTCATCTCCTCATTCAGCAACCAATACCCATTCTCCATGGAGCATGCACCAGAAGCCCATAAGAACTTATTACACTCTTGGAGAGGAATGAGAATTTAACTATATGTAAATACATGAACACACTGGTGTATATATATAAGTCCCTGAAGTTCAGATAAATGACCCACTACAGGTGAGGGGCTGGGCTCCCAAAGGCACTTTTTCTCAGCCTGACACAAAAGCCTTCTCCCTTACTACATGCCTCTGTACTGAAAGGGCCTTATGAGCTTGCTATTCTTGGTTCCCAACTCCCCACCAAGAAAACAGGGATGTACAGGTTCCCTGAGGGCAGGATCCCCAGGGCCACTGAAATTGTAACACTCTCAGCTATATTGGTCAGGCTCCACATCAGCCAGGGCAGAACCCAGGCTACTACATCGTCGGAAGGTGAGTCTGAGAGGGAGAACCTGGCCAGGATGTGAGGGCCAAGAACACCAACATCGGTCAGATGGTAGGGGGCCTGATCTCTTCAGGCCCAATGTGCATCCCAGTCCTTTCCTGAGCCCAGGGAGCCACATGTCACAATACAGGACATAGAGACTGCACCCTGGGTGGCAGAGGACACCTCCCAACTGCCCTCAACACTTCTGGGGTTTTCAGGTACCACCAATGTGCCTAAGATGGCACGTGCCCATCAAAACTTAGTAATGTCTTGGGAGAGCTGATAGAGAGGGCTCAGTAGATTGAATTGGGTGGTTTTGGTCTGAAGTCTGCAAATCAAGAAATCCTAAGAGAAAATCTACATATAAGTATTTGATTCATGAAGAGAGAAATTAAGTCACTCCACATAGTGACAGAGATCAGCAAACAAAGAATTGCATGATGTGAGGAGAGGCAGAATAATGTTTCAATTCCATCTAAAGTAATTGTAAAGGCTGAAATACTCATACTAGGAAGATGTATAAGAAAAAGCAATAGCTTTTCTGTCGCTGGATCCAGTTCATAAGTTTGAAGAATAGACTGGACTGCTGGGAATATTTCACAGGCTTATCCAAATACCACACGGCTGGAGGATCCTTTACATGTCCTCCAAATTTCAAAGTCTGATCTTCCAGCGTGCTGTGACAGCTCCATCCTGGAGCCCAGGACCGGAGCCAGAGGTAGTTCCCTGCCTGGGTCCCCAGCTTCTGCTCGCTTCCTCAGCCTGTCCCTGATGGGCACAAGAAGTAATTAGATTTGGGCCTCTATCTTCTTCCTGTCATGGACTGTCTCTAGTAACAGAGGAAGAATGAAATTAAAAGGAAAGAAAAGAGATATGTATGTCCAAGTACCTTAGCCATAGCATTGCATATATACTCAAAGCTTGTTGAATAAATTTTTGGTGAGTGAAAAAAGAAAGAACAATAAGATGGAAAATTCTTCCCTGTGCTCTTCAGAAAGTCTATCCTAATGCTAGAAATAATCTTTCCAAGACTACCAAAGAAACAAAAATATATTCTGCTTCCTCTAGGTTTCCTTATGGAGCCTCTCCCTGCAGGCGAGTTTCCATGTGGCCACATCCTCCAGATCTCAAGCAGGGTCCTTAATCCAGCTTCACTACAGTGAGATTTGATGCTGTGCAAAGAATAAATATGCTATAATGTGCCGACTTAAGGTGTGAGCAGAGGAGGAGGACCTGAAATGCAAAATGACGTGCAGACTCACAAGTCCTGACACAGGGAAGCAGTGTCACTGCAATTTGCACATGCCGGAAAAAGGTACCTGGCCGAACAGCAGCTCTGCCTTGTCTACTGGGTCTCATTGGCACAAATGCGACAAACTTTAAAGCCACTTGGCAGTTCACCGAGGCATTGTTAACATCTGCAAACCTTCATAACAAGGAGAGAACAGGGAGGTAATGTAAACTCCTGACATTCTTGAAATGATTTTTGCCCCAGAAAGAGGGAGGGTTTCTAGCAGACATGCTTAGAACTCTCTTGATGTTAAAGCTCATCACCAAAGGGTATGAAGAGAAGAATTGGGGACAGGAGAGGAAATGCCCACTATCTTTCACTGACCCAGCAACTCTCAAGTCAAGGGGAAGAAGGCTGAGATCTAAGAAAAAACCCAATGAATGAGTTGGAAGTGTGGGATCAAGGACAACATAGATGGAAATGAATGTGTCACTTTATCAGTTACACGGAACTAGATTGTGATGCTTATAAAATATTTTCAGTTCTGGGTTCATACTTCTGTGAAAAATCCTTTCCTGTCTACTCAGCCCTGACTCCAAAACACCTCTGTACTACTGTATTCAACTTTTAAAAGTTGTTAACCTAGAGGGATGGACTTCCCTTCTCAGAGATGAGGAAACAGAGGTGTCCTGAGACTCAGCCATCACTCCTTAGCTAATTATAGACATGGATGGTTAGGCAATTAGGAATTGGTTTAAAATCAAACAAAATTTTGCATCCATATTCAAAGTTTTACTGTCTATGATCTTGACTTTTCTCAACCTCTCCTCATTTCGTTTTCTTCAATTGTAAACTAAAATAAGAAATTCCTCCCATGGTTTTAATAGTAAAGTGAGATAATGCTCCTGGAATATTTGAGCTCAGCACCTGGTAAGTATGGAAAGTCTGTTTGCTATACTGCAGTTTTTATTTGACCAACTAATGAAACAGAGGCAAAACAGTGAAGTTTAAATACTAATGACACAGAGTAATTTACACTCACCAAAAGACACCTGAGCAGAAATTCTGTACAAGGTAGGCAGATCCTTGTACAGGGACCATACACAGCATGATTTTAAAGAATTCAGAAATGCTGATCTCAAGCATTTTGCAAGCATTTTGCAAGCATTTTGCATTGAACTCTCACTGCAACAGGCATTCACTTTATGCACCCTTTTTTGGACTTGTCTTCAAAATTCACTGAAGGGAGTTCTGACATTATTTTCATGGGAATGAATTTAATCTTCCCCTACACTCTCAAAATCTTCTTCACATTGCCCTGTCACTATTGATATCATTTGGTCTCTTGTCTATCTTATCCCCACTGCAAAGGATTATTACTTCCTTAACAACGATAATACTTTGTGTCTGCTGCATATAAAGGGTAGACAAAAGGTCAATAAGAAGAAAGGACCGACAGCACTGAATGGAACCTGCCCTAGATGATGGGGCCATTCTCTGGGCAACTGGGTAAGGGATTCAGAGAGGAATGACTGAAGACTAACTTTGCCACCTCCACACTGCTGAAAGCAAAGGGTCTACCTTATCATAATCCTCAACTGAGGGACACTGCCTCATAGCCAATAAAATGCTTAATACTATTTTATAAAAATGTTTCATTGACAAATTTAGAGTATTTCAGAAATGAGGAGAAAAAAAATTTACCAAAGATTTAAATTTAGCTTCAATTTACATATGTGAAAAACTCTCCAGTTAAAACAAAATTACCTGCTAGAACCATAAGTTACATACCACTAAGCTGACCTTTTCTCCCACTGTGAGTATAATCAGAAGCTAATTTTGATCCTAACTTTGTAGATCATCAAAGGAAATCTGCAGAAACAAAATCCACAAGATGACACAGAGCAATGTCTCCAGTGCGGTTTCAGACTTCCTACTGAATTGTTTTGTCAGGTACCCCAGCTGGCAGCTCGGGCTGTCCCTGCCCCGCAGCTTCCTTTTCCTACTGGCCATGGGGGCCAACACTGTTCTCCTCATCACCATCTGGCGGGAGGCCCTTCTGCACGAGCCCATGTACTACCTGCTCAGACTCCTCTCCCTGCTGGACGTGGTGCTCTGCCTCACCGTCATCCCCAAGGTCCTGGCCATCTTCTGGTTTGACCTCAGGTCCATAAGCTTCTTTGCCTGCTTCCTGCAGATGTACATCATGAACAGTTTCCTCGCCATGGAGTCCTGCACCTTCATGGTCATGGCCTATGACCGCTATGTGGCCATCTGCCACCCACTGAGGTACCCGTCCATCATCAACGACCAGTTTGTGGCCAAGGCTGCCATTTTTATTTTGGCCAGAAATACACTATTTACTGTGTCCCTTCCCATCCTCTCTGCCTGACTCCATTATTGCAGGAGAAACGTCATTGAGAACTGCATCTGCACCAATATGTCTGTGTCCAGGCTCTCCTGTGATGATGTCACCATCAATCGCATGTACCAGTTTGCTGGAGGCTGGACTCTGCTAGGATCCGACCTCATCCTCATCTTCCTCTCCTACACCCTCATCCTGAGAGCTCTGCTGAGACTCAAGGCAGAGGGAGCTGTGGCCAAGGCCCTGAGCACGTGTGGCTCCCACTTCATCCTCATCCTCTTCTTCAGCTCCGTCCTGCTGGTCTTCGTCCTCACGCATGTGGCCAAGAAGAAGGTCTCCACTGAGGTGCCGGCCCTGCTCAATGTCCTCCACCACGTCATCCCTGCTGCCCTCAACCCCATTGTTTATGGAGTGCGCACCCAGGAGATCAAGCAAGGAATCCAGAGGTTACTGAGGAAAGCATGGTAGGGACACTGGATCTCTGCATTCCTAATGGAGGATGACTCTGAAGCAATAAAAGGTGAATGGCCTAAAATTTACATCAATCAGTTATCACCTAAACTGGGAAAACTGGGTATTGCACCTTCTTTAATAAAACTTTGGTTTCATTTAAAGTTTCCTTTTCTCTCACTGTCCATTGGGAATCTCCTTGTCCCTTGCTCCTATCTTTCCATACAGATGGTCTTATTTTGTCCAAAGTACTGAGATTCCTGTGGGCAGGTTCTAAACTGAGAAATTTATGTTCCTGAAAACACAGCTGTTAATAGGTCATGAGTATTTTTTTTTGAGAGGGCATCTCTCATATTTATTAAACAAATGGTTGTTAACAACAATAAAAATCTGTATAAGGGACTCAATGCACAATCATTAATCAACCCCAAGCCTAATTCTCAAGTCTCCAATCTTCTGAAGCATAACGAACAAGTTCTTACATGGTGAACAAGTTCTTACATAGTGAATAAGTTCTTACATGGTGAACAGTGCAAGGGCAGTCATATCACAGAAACTTTCAGTTTTGATCACGTATCATGAACTATAAACAATCAAGTCAGATATGATTATTCATTTGATTTTTATACTTGATTTACATGTGTATCTCCCATTTCTCCCTTATTATTATTATTTTTCTTTTAATAAAATGCCAAAGTGGTAGGTAGGTAGATGCAAGATAAAGGTAGAAAACATAGTTTAGTGCTGTAAGAGGGCAAATGTAGATGATCAGGTCTGTGCCTATAGACTAAGTATTAAACCAAGCTTTGCAAGGCAACAAAACATCCATGGATGCAGAAGATTTCTCTCAAAACAGGGGGGGGTGAGGTTCTAAGCTTCACCTCTGTTGATCCCCAATTTCTCACCTGATGGCCCCCCTGCGACTGTGCCTGTCTTAGGTTGTTCCTCCCTTGAGGAATCTTACCCATCTCTGGCTAACCAGCCATCTTCCGGGGCCATACAGGGAAATGTAAAGTGGGTAAGTGAGAGAAAAGCAATATTGTTTGAAAAGGTTAGCTTTTTACTTCTTTGCAGATTTATGCCCTGTGACTTCTATGCCCAGCATTTCTTGAGGTATCTTTACCACTTGGAAGAATTATGATACTTGGTAAATTCGATATGAGGCACGAATTCTATTTAAGGGTTGTAATTAGGAAGGAAGAAGAAAAGCTATAGAAGTAGCAGGTGGAAGAAAACATGGGAAGATTGATTATTTCTTTGACATATCTTCTTGTAGAGTAACTTCAGCATGTATAGGTTTTAGACTACTAATTAAATTGCGCACACACATTAACATAATAGGAGTATATTACATAACCAAAGCAGACCTACAATTAACAGCCATCTCCAGTGAAACCAAGAAAACCAGTTAGGCACCTTAGGCATTTGTGAAAACTTATCTATGATATTGTGGATATTGTCCAACTGAACTTGAACAGTCTGAGAGAAATCAGACAAATTAAAACACCCATTCCTGGGGACTGTTCACATCCCATATGTTCTTTTAACAGTAGATAGTCTGTGGTTGTGAACAGTCTGAGAGAAATCAGACAAATTAAAACAACCCATTCCTGGGGAATGTTCACATCCCATATGTTCTTTTAACAGTAAATAGTCTGCAGTTGTAAGATTTTGGAGCACAACAACTTGCACTTCTCCTAATTCTTGGTTGAGTTCCAACAGTATAGATCCAGTCAAATTTGTTGTTTTACTGTATGCACAGGCCAGTTTAGATATCTCCTTCCTCATTCCCATGGCAAGTCCAGGAACTGGTGGGATGGATGCAGCTACAGCTGTAGCAGCGCCTGGATCTTTGTTGAGGTTTTTTGATGATCATCTTCTGGTATGAGTCTTCCAGAGAGTGCTGATGTTTGAAGTTCATCTTCATATTGTATTTTAGTTCATTTTCTGGGTAGCCCAATTAGGCTTTGATCCTCTGTATCAACACAAACAGACCCTTTGCCTACACTTTTATATGCCCTTTATACCATTGTGTAGAACTCACTGGAGGTCACCACACAGGAACTGCCTTTTTTTTTTTAAGAGAAAGGAATATTATCAGAAAAGTGTACTTCCATAGCTGATCATCTGACATCCTTTAAAAGATCAAAATTAAGGATATGTAAAGCATGCATTAATCATTGATTTGCAGTTAGTTTTATCCTATCAGGGAGTAATCCCCCTTTTCTCTCTTTTTTTTTTGTTAACATTAATCTACAATTACATGAAGAATATTATGTTTATTAGGCTCTCCCCTACACCAAGTCCCCCCCACAAACCCCATTACAGTCACTGTCCATCAGCATAGCAAAATGTTGTAGAATCACTACTTGTCTTCTCTGTGTTGCACAGCCCTCCCCTTTTGCCACCCCCCACATTATGCATGCTAACCATAATACCCCCTTTCTTCTACACCCCCCTTATCCCTCCCTACTCATCCATCCTCCCCAGTCCCTTTCCCTTTGGTAACTGTTAGTCCATTCGTGGGTTCTGTGATTCTGCTGCTGTTTTGTTCCTTCAGTTTTTCCTTTGCTCTTATACTCCACATATGAGTGAAATCATTTGGTATTTGTCTTTCTCCACTTGGCTTATTTCACTGAGCATAATACCCTCTAGCTCCATCCATGTTGTTGCAAATTGTAGGATTTGTTTTCTTCTTATGGCTGAATAATATTCCATTGTGTATATGTACCACATCTTCTTTATCCATTCATCTACTGATGGACACTTAGGTTGCTTCCAATTCTTGGTTATTGTAAATAGTGCTGCGATATACATAGAGGTGCATCTGTCTTTTTCAAACTGGAGTGCTGCATTCTTAGGGTAAATTCCTAGGTGTAGAGTTTCTGGGTCAAAAAGTAAGTCTATTTTGAGCATTTTGAGGAACCTCAATACTGCTTTCCACAATGGTTGAACTAATTTACATTCCCACCAGGAGTGTAGGAGGGTTACCCTTTCTCCACAACCTCACCAACACTTGTTGTTTGTCTTTTGGATGGTAGACATCCTTACTGGTGTGAGGTGATATATCATTGTGGTTTTAATTTGCGTTTATCTGATAACTAGCAATGCGAAGCATCTTTTCATGTGTCTGTTGGCTATCTGAATTTCTTCTTTGGAGAACTGTTCTGTTTCTCTGCCCATTTTTTAATTGTATTACTTGTTATTTGTTTGTTGAGGTGGGTGAGCTCTTTATATGTTTTGGATGTCAAGCCTTTATCGGATCTGTCATTTACAAATATATTCTCCCATACTGTAGGGTACCTTTTTGTTCTATTGATGGTGTCTTTTGCTGTGCAGAAGGTTTTCAGCTTGATATAGTCCCACTTGTTCATTTTTGCTTTTGTTTTCCTTACCCGGGAGATATGTTCAAGAAGAGGTCGCTCATGTTTATTCCAAACAGATTTTTGCCTATGTTTTTTTCTAATAGTTTTATGCTTTCATGACTTACATTCAGGTCTTTGATCCATTTCGAATTTACTTTTGTGAATGAGGTTAGACAATAGTCCAGTTTCATTCTCTTACATGTAGCTGTCCAGTTTTGCCAGCAACATCTGTTGAAGAGACTGTCATTTCCCCATTGTATGTCCATGGCTCCTTCATCAAATATTAATTGACCATATATGTTTGGGTTAATGTCTGGAGTCTCTAATCTGTTCCACTGGTCTGTGCCTATGTTCTCGTGTCAGTACCAAATTGTTTTGATTACTATGGCTTTGTAGTAGAGCTTGAAGTTGGGGAGTGAGATCCCCCCACTTTATTCTTCTTTCTCAGGAATGCTTTGGCTATTCAGGGTCTTTGGTGTTTCCATATGAATTTTTGAATTATTTGTTCCAGTTCGTTAAAGAATGTTGCTGGTAATTTGATAGGGATTGCATCAAATCTGTATATTGCTTTGGGCAGGATGGCCATCTTGACTATATTAATTCTTCCTAGCCAAGAGCATGGGATGAGTTTCCATTTGTTAGTGTACCCATTAATTTCTCTTCAGTGTCCTGTAGTTTTCAGGGTATAGGTCTTTCACTTCTTTGGTTAGGTTTATTCCTAGGTATTTTATTCTTTGTGATGCAATTGTGAATGGAGTTGTTTCCTAATTTCTCTTTCTATTGGTTCATTGTTAGTGTATAGGAAAGCCACAGATTTCTGTGTGTTGATTTTGTATCCTGCAACTTTGCTGTATTCCAATATCAGTTCTAGTAGTTTTGGAGTGGAGTCTTTAGGGTTTTTTATGTACAATATCATGTCATTTGCAAATAGTGACAGTTTAACTTCTTCTTTACCAATCTGGATTCCTTGTATGTCTTTGTTTTGTCTAATTGCCATGACTAGGACCTCCAGTACTATGTTAAATAACAGTTTGGAGAGTGGGTATCCCTGTCTTGTTTCCAATCTCAGAGGAAAAGGTTTCAGCTTCTCACTGTTCAATATGATGTTGGCTATGGGTTTATCAAATATGGCCTTTATTATGTTGAGGTACTTGCCCTCTATTCCCATTTTGCTGAGAGTTTTTACCATGAATGGATGTTGAATATTGTCAAATGCTTTTTCAGCATCTATGGAGATGATCGTGTGGTTTTTGTCCTTCTTTGTGTTGATGTGGTGGATGATGTTGATGGATTTTCGAATGTTGTACCATCCTTGCATCCCTGGGATGAATCCCACTTGGTCATGGTGTATGATCCTTTTGATATATTTTTGAATTCATTTTGCTAATATTTTATTGAGTATTTTTCATCTACATTCATCAGGGATATTGGTCTATAATTTTCTTTTTTGTTGGGGTCTTTGCCTGGTTTTGTTATTAGGGTGATGTTGGCTTCATAGAATGAGTTTGGGCATATTTCCTCCTCTTCAATTTTTTGGAAAACTTTAAGGAGAATGGGTATTATGTCTTCACTGTACGTCTGATAAAATTCCAAGGTAAATCCATCTGGCCCGGGGGTTTTGTTCTTGGGTAGTTTTTTATTACAGTTTCAATTTCTTTGCTTGTAATTGGTTTGCTTAACTTTTGTGTTTCTTCCTTTGTCAGTCTTGGAAGGTTGTATTTTTCTAGGAAGTTGTCCATTTCATCTAGGTTTTCCACCTTGTTAGCATATAGGTTTTCATAGTATTCTTTAATAATTCTTTGTATTTCTGTGGAGTGTGTCGTGATTTTTCCATTCTCATTTCTGAATCTGTTGATGTGTGTTGATTCTCTTTTTCTCTTAATAAGTCTGGATAGAGTTTATCTGTTTTGTTTATTTTCTCAAAGAACCAGCTCTTGGTTTCATTGATTTTTTTCCTATGGTTTTATTCTTCTCAACTTTGTTTATTTTTTCTCTGATCTTTATTATGTCCCTCCTTCTGCTGACTTTAGGCCTCATTTGTTCTTCTTTTTCCAGTTTTGGTAATTGTGATGTTAGACTATTGATTTGGGATTGTTCTTCCTTCTTTAAGTGTGCCTGGATCGCTATATACTTTCCTCTTAAGACTGCTTTCGCTGCATCCCACAGAAGTTGGGGCTTTGTGTTGTTGTTGTCATTTGTTTCCATATATTCCTTGATCTCTATTTTAATTTGTTTGTTGATCCATTGATTATTTAGGAGCATGTTGTTAAGCCTCCATGTGTTTGTAAGCCTTTTTGTTTTCTTTGTAGAATTTATTTCTAGTTTTATAGGTTTGTGGTCTGAAAAGTTGGTTGGTAGAATTTCAATCTTTTGGAATTTACTGAGGCTCTTTTTGTGACCTAGTATGTGGTCTATTCTGGAGAATGTTCTATGTGCACTTTAGAAGAATGTGTATCCTCTTGCTTTTGGATGTAGAGTTCTTTAGATGTCTATTAGGTCCATCTGTTCTAGTGTGTTGTTCAGTGCCTCCGTGTCCTTCCTTATTTTCTGTCCAGTGGATCTATCCCTTGGGGCGAGTGGTGTGTTGAAGTCTCCTAAAATGAATGTATTGCATTCTATTTCCCCCTTTAGTTCTGTTAGTATTTGTTTCACATATGCTGGTGCTCCTCTGTTGGGTGCATATATATTTATTATGGTTATATCCTCTAGTTACACTGAGCCCTTTATCATTATTAATGTCCTTCTTTATCTCGTGTTACTTTCTTTGTTTTGAAGTCTATTTTGTCTGATACTAGTACTGCAACCCTTGCTTTCTTCTCTCTGTTGTTTGCATGAAATATGTTTTTCCATCCCTTGACTTTTAGTCTGTGCATGTCTTTGGGTTTCAGGTGAGTTTCTTGTAAGCAGCATATAGATAGGTCTTGCTTTTTATCCATTCTATTACTCTGTGTCTTTTGATTGGTGCATTCACTCCATTTACATTTAGGGTGACTATTGAAAGATATGTACTTATTGCCATTGCAGGCTTTAGATTCGTTAGTATTAGTATCTTTCTTAGCTTCTTTAGTATCTTTCTGCCTAACTTAGCTCGATTATTTAGCTGTTATATACACTGTCTGTAGATTCTTTTCTTCTCTCCCTTCTTATTCCTCCTCCTCCACTCTTTATATGTTGGTTGTTTTATGCTGTGCTCTTTCGTGTTTCCTTTAACTGCTTTTAGTGGGTTGTTGATTTTATTTTTTTGCCTTTAGTTTGTATTTGGTTGGTCTGCTTTCTTTGCTGTGATTTTGTTTTCTCTGGTGACATCTGTTTAGTCTTAGGAGTGCTCCCGTCTAGAATAGTTCCTCTAGAATAACCTGTAGAGGTGGTTTGTGGGAGGCAAATTCCCTCAACTTTTGCTTGTCTGAGAATTGTTTAATCCCTCCTTCATATTTAAATGATAATCGTGCTGGATACAGTATCCTTCGTTCAAGGCCCTTCTGTTTCATTGCATTAAATATATCATGCCATTCTCTTCTGGCCTGTAAGGTTTCTGTTGAAAAGTCTGATGATAGCCTGATGGGTTTTCCTTTATAGGTGACCTTTTTCTCTCTAGCTGCCTTTAAAACTCTGTCCTTGTCCTTGATCTTTGACATTTTAATTATTATGTGTCTTGGTGTTGTCCTCCTTGGGTCCTTTCTGTTGGGAGTTCTGTGTATTTCCATGGTCTGTTCGATTATTTCCTCCCCCAGTTTGGGGAAGTTTCCAACAATTATTTCTTCAAAGACGCTTTCTATCCCTTTTTCTCTCTCTTCTTTTTCTGGTACCCCTATAATGCGGATATTGTTCCTTTAGGATTGGTCACACAGTTCTCTTAATATTGTTTCATTCCTGGAGATCCTTTTATCTCTCTCTATGTCAGCTTCTATGCGTTCCTGTTCTCTGGTTTCTATTCCATCAATGGCCTCTTGCATCTTATCCATTCTGCTTATAAATCCTTCCAGAGTTTGTTTCACTTCTGTAATCTCCTTCCAGACGTCTGTAATCTCCCTCTGGATGTCTGTAATCCGGACTTCATCCCTTAGCTCTTGTATATTTCTCTGCATCTCTGTCAGCATGCTTATGATTTTTATTTTGAATTCTTTTTCAGGAAGACTGGTTAGGTCTGTCTCTTTCTCAGGTGCTGTCTCTGTGATCTTTGCCTCAAATTTTGCCTTTTCATGGTGATAGAGATAGTTTGCAGAGCTGGCACAAGTGACTGCTGGAAGAACTTCCCTTCTTGTTGGTTTGTGGCCTACTTCTCCTGGTAGAACAGTGACCTCTAGTGGCTTGTGCTGGGCAGCTGCGTGCAGACGGGAATTCTGATTCTTGCCTAGCCACTATGGAGTTTATCTCGGCTGTTGCTGTGAGTGTGGCCTGCCTCGGGCTGCTGCTCTGATATGGTGGAGCCATGTCAGAGGGGGAGCCACAGGGAGGCTGTTTATCTCCGTGAGGGGCCTCTCAGCTGACCTGCTATGAAGAGGTTTAGGGTGCCCGGAGTTTCCTGCTCCTGGACTAAGTGTCCCAGGACACTTCCGTCCAGCTGTGGGGTCCCTGTCCCTTTAAGACTTCCAAAAAGCACTTGCTTTTCTTTGTCACTGGGCCACCAGCTGTAGATAACCACTCACAGGTCTTACTGTCCTGTTTTCCAAGTATCCAGCACCCCATGCATCCACTGTGTCTGTGCTCTGGTGTGGATGGCTAGGGCTGGGTGTTTAGCAGTCCTGGGCTCCCTCTCCCTCCCCACTCTGAGTACTCTCCTCCCGCCAGGAGCTGGGGTGAAGGGCACTTGGGTCCTGCCAGGCCGCGACTTGTATCTTACCCCCCTCGCGAGGCGCTGGGTTCTCACAGGTGTAGATGTAGTTGGGTTATTGTCCTGTGTCTTCTGGTCTCTCTTTTAGGAAGAGTTGTCTTTGTTGTGTTTGCATAAATATATGTGCTTTTGGGAGGAGATTTCCGCTGTTCTACTCACGCCGCCATCTTGGCTCCAACTCTTAGGCCATGACTTTTATTCTTGAAAATACAACTGTGGATATTTTGTGCATTGTGTTATGTGATGTGTTCTTATTCCTATTTCCACAGAAGGGACCATCTTGGAGACAAGGACACAGGAGTGAAGCTCCTAGTCAGTAATCAGCTACTTTCCACTCTGGCTTCAACTGCATCATTGTCTTTCTTTCTATGTCTCCGTCTCTGTTTCCTTCTCTTGTAAATGAGGTATTTTTTGTAATGTGCTTTGCAAATGGTCAGGGTTTGTGTCTGGATTGCTCATGTGTGTAAAAATTAGCAATGAGCTTCAGTAGATATGACAGAGCCCTAAATTCTCCTCCCAGTGGGTGTGTGCTGTGGAAATGCATCTTTCGGATCCCGGGTGTCATAGTCAATGGTGTGCACACACAGCTGTATTCATGTGATAAAAGGTTTTAAGGTTTGCATAACAGGATCTAGTAATGATACTGAATCATAAAATATGCTGTTCAACAGTTAGTAAGCACATTGTGTGTCCTGGGATTCCTCTGAGCAAATAAGACACACACAAAAATAAAACATTGTTCCTTTCAGAAGTTCAACGTTTGGTGTGGAGGAACAGAAACAAGTGGTGTAGGAATATATTCATCTTGACAGGACAATGAGGAATGGAATAATGTATCTGTGTGGGCAGTAGGTATCTGGCAACATAAGAAACCACTGGATGCCGAGTTAGAAGTTCCAATTGTAAGCCTTCCACAACTACAAAATATGGGTTCTGGGGCCCAAATGAGGTGATCTCACTGTACTTCACATGACTGCTCTACTACCTGAGAAAAGGGAATAACTTGTTTTAGAAACTTTTCTAATATAAGCCTTTATGCCTCGGCAAAAACTTAGAATGCTGTTAGCCTGTTTTGACCATGGAAGCAAAATAGTCTACTACCAATACTGTCGCCAAAGTCTGAGTCTTTGGTCTTAAGCAAAAACACCTGGGATACACCTTTGGCCTACTTAAGCTTTCATTCTGCAAAGCTCTGCCCATTTCTCTTCTTCTTCCTATCACAGCAAAGAACAATAAATTGATAATTCATTCCTCTGCTTGGATATCTCTATGCACTACTCTTTGAAAAATAAACGTGCACTTACATAATAAGAAGCAATACCTGAAGGCATATAATCAACACTTTAATTTGAATTATATATTTCCCAAAAGTAAAAAATTATCTGTCAGGATTCAATGACTTACACCATAGATAGTCTCTTATTTTGAAGGAGAACTCCCAAAACTCTCATACCCTCAAACATACCAACATAACTAGAATTCCTGGGTGTCCATGTGCATCACTAAATATTAACAGGAGAGCTCACCAATTAGCTATTAGAAACCTGGAGCTATGAATACAGGAAAAGCGTAACACTGAGGGATTCAGAACACATACCAAGAATGAGAAAATTTTACATATGCCTCATCTTCCAAAACTGAAGTGTATGATCTCTATATGGATTAAAATGTGTATTTGAAAGCTTTGCTTTATTTTGTTGATATGCAACTTTCACATGTTTCTGTCTCATTCAAAACAGCACTGACAGACTCATTTCATAAAGAAGGTGAAAAGATAACAATGGCTTAATCCCACTAAAATAGTTAATATTACTGAGGATCTCCTCTAGACAATGCTGCCAAGGTGAAGCACACATTTAAGGTTTAAATGTTTAGTTGCCATTTTAAATTATAAAAACTAGTAGAATTCATTTTAAAATGAATTTTTTAATCTAATATAACTGAAATATTTCATCGGAAGACATGAGAAATATGAGATTATTTAACAAGAAAATATTGCACATTCTTTTTGTGTGTGGTGCTGTGGAATTCTTTGGATTCCAGGGCATATTTTACAGTCACAGCACATGTCAGTTGGGACTACCTGCACTTCAGGTGCACAAGAGCCACAGCTGCTAGTGGCCACTTTACTGATCAGTGCAACACTCACCACTTGGCTTTAAATGGCACAGGAAAAGTGGTTTGGAGACCAACTGAACAGCAAAAAGTCTCCTGCCTGAAGATGAGTTAAAGCTACATGATTTTTTTCTTGGCTGTGATTTTTGTCTCTTTTTGTTTTTTCTTTTCTGCCACCTGAGAAAAGGAAGCCAGGGCTTTAGAGGATAAATGATGACTTCTTTGTCCTAAAATGCTGTATGACATGAGTGTCCACTCCTAGACATCAATGCAACAAGACTAAAATGAGAGAAGACTCAAGTATTGGCTTCTTACAACACGTCCTCAAATGCTGGAGTGACAGAGTTGACATAGAGACAAAATACATAAACTTTTGAAGTTACAGAGCCTAAAGCAATGTAAAGAGAAACGTTACTCATAATAACTAAAGAACCTTAGTGCTAGAATAAGCTAGAGAGGCAAATGTCAAAAGGTTATCAAATGGAAGATGATAATCAAAACTTACAATGTTTTTAATTTCTCTAACACTACACATGCATGTGTTTCAAATTACTTTCTGCTACATTATTTATATAAAATATATTTCATAAGAAGAATGTAATAGTAAGATTGTTATAACTTATTATTCAATGAAGTATATGAGTAGGAAACCAGTATCTTCAAAACAGGTAGTCATCATCCACAAAATAGTAAAGCTCACATGTTGTTGGCAAGACTTCACAGTTTACACACAGACAAAAAAGGACAAGAATGTGTAAACAGTAATCATGAGATAATTCAGAGAATGGAAAAACAGAAGGAATATACAGTTTATTGGAAAACCTCTCAGTAATCAGAAAAATTAAATAAAAACACTGAAGACTGTTTCCAACCATCACATCTGTCAAAAAAGTAAGTTGCATAATCTCTAGGGCTGCTGGAGATATAAGAAATCAACATGGATGGATCCAGAGGGTACTATGCACAATGAAATAAGCCCGGCACAGAAAGAAAAATACCATATGATTTCACTTAACTGTGGAATATAAATATCAAGAAAAACTGAATGAACTAAGACACTGAGAAGGGGAAGGTGGTTACCATGGGGGAGGGGTACAGTTGGTGGGTTTGAAGGGTGAGGGGGATGAAGAAGCACAAAACTTCTCAATCATGATGGAGGTTGGTCACGGATGGTAATACAGCTTGGAGAAAACAGCCAGTGATTTTGTAACTTCTTCCTATGCTGACAGCTTATAGTAGCCGCACTAGGGAGAGGAAACATTTCCAAATATGGGTAACTGTTGACCCACTCTGCTGTACACTTAAAACTAATATAAGAGTGTATATCAATTTAAAAAATGAAAAGAAATCAACACACATAAATAAATTTGGAAAGGAGTACATGGGTATCCTAGAGAAAAATCTGGGCCAGTTTGCAAAAGTGTGTTCCTATCTGTGATGGAGTATTCCTAAGCCTAGGCATGTACCGTAGGAAAACATTCACATGTCTCCTGTAAAAAAATGGTCATGACAATATTCTTTCTAATGAACTAATATGAATGTCCCAACATAAAGTCTGCCTATGTTAATAAAAAATCATATACATACATACAAGAGAATCTCTTCATAGTTACTAGATCAGCAGTACACTGGGTAGATACTTTTAGAGAGAGTTGAGTGAAAATTAAGACCAAGATGAGATTTGTACTGCAATCTGTAAAAATTCACACTCATCCACACTAAGAAAAACTCTTACGGATAAATAAACATAGTGAAGGTGAATTTGGGAAGATACATATTAATTAAATGAGGTTTGGGCATTTTGTGGGGTGCAGAGATTGACACTGAAGTTGAGTGATGAAAGGAAAATTAAGTAAGATTATATTATTAGTATCAAGAAATAAAAACGATAGCATAAAGCAAATTCAAGGTCATGATATCAGCAGGCCATAATGGGAAGACTGTGTACTTCAATTCAGGGAAACAGAGGCGCAAAGGGAAAATAAAAACAGGAAAACTCCATTTCAAAGCGCTATCTTAAAATCAAATTACATTTTGAAACTTCATTGTGTCAAAAGTCACTTCACACAGGTGTCCTCTCTCGAAAATCCATTCCATTTCTCAGAAAGTACAGTATTCACTTCCATTTCACTTTCATCATTAAAATGTCATGGTGAAGGTCATGATAAGTGATCAACTCCTCATTCATCACCACGGATGGACAACACTTTCCTCCACTGACCATGCGCCACACCCCACAAAAACTTACTGCATGTTTGGAGGGGGATGACAGTAAGCCTGTACATAATGAGTGAACGCACAGTTGTATACTGATGTACAGAGAAATGACCCATTGCACGTCATGTAGATAATGTAGCACCTCAAGGCACTGAGCTTGAAAAGGTTCTTTTTATCAGCCTGACACACAGCTTTCTCCCTCACCACATGCCTCTCTGTCCCAAGGGCTTTATAAACATGCTATTCTTGGTTCCTACCTCCCTCCCAAGGAAACAGGTTCCCTGAGGGCAGGATCCCCAGGGCCACTGAAATTGCAACGCTCTCAGCTATATTGGTCAGGCTCCACATCAGCCAGGGCAGAACCCAGCCTACTACATCATCGGAAGGTGAGTCTGAGAGGGAGAACCTGGCCAGGATGTGAGGGCCAAGGACACCAATGTTGGTCATAAGGCAGGGGGCCTGAACTCCTCAGGAGCAATGTGCATCCCAGTCCTTTCCTGAGCCCAGGGAGCCACATGTCGCAATGCAGGGTGTAGAGACTGTGCCCTGGGTGGTAGAGGACACTTCCCCACTGCGCTCAATACATCTGGGGTTGTCAGGTACCACCGACGTGCCTAAGATGGCACGTGCCCTTCAAAACTTAGTAATATCTTGGGAGACCTGATAGAGAGGCCCAGTAGCATGAATTGGGTGGTTTTGGTCTAATGTCTCCAAATCAAGAAACCCTAAATAAGAATATCTGCACATATATGTTTGATTCATGGAGAGAAGTAAACTTACTCCACATAGGGACAGACATCAGAAACAAAAATGTGCATGATGTGAGGAGAGGCAGAATAATATGTTTCAATTCCATCTAAAGTAATTCTAAAACCTGACATGCTCATACTAGGAAAACATTTAAGAAAAACCAATGGCCTTTCTGTTGCTGGATCCAGTTCCTAAGTTTGAAGGATAGACTGGACTACTGGGAATATATCACAGGTTTAGCCAAATACCACACGGCTGGAGGATCCTTTACATCACCTCCGTACTTCAAAATCTGATCGTACAGCGTGCTGTCACAGCTCCATCCTGGAGCCTAGGACCCATCTGGCGTATCAGCCTGTCCCTGTTGGGGGCAAAAAATACTTAGATTTGGGCCTCTATCTCACCCATGCGATACATAGGTATTTGCAAACTGGTTACAAAGGAAGACTGAATTCATACAAAAAGAAAAGGGTTACTTACATCTAAGTACTTTAGCCCTAACATTGTGTAGATTGTTTGTTGAATAAATTTTTCGTTGGAGCTAAAAAGAGGGAAAAAGAGAGAAAAGAAAGAAAGGGAATTGATAAAGAAAAATTTTCCCAGTGCTCTTTACGAAGTCTATCCTAATGCTGGAAAAAATCTTTCCAAGACTACCAAAAACAATAAAAATATTCTGCTTCTTTCAGCTTTCCTTATGCAGTCTCTCCCTGCAGGGGAGCTTCCATGTGGACACATCCTCCAGATATCAAGCAGGGTCCTTAATACAGCTTCACTACAGGGAGATTTGACGCTGTGCAAAGAATAAATGTGCTATGATGTGCCGACTTAAGGTGTGAGCAGAAGAGGAGCTGAAATGCAAAATGAAGTGCAGACTCACAAGCCCTGACAGAGGGAGGCAGTGTCACTGCAATTTGCACGTGCCGGGCAAAGGCACCTGGCCAAACGGCAGCTCTGCCTTGTCTACTGGGTCTCATAGGCACAAATGGGACAAACTTTAAAGCCACTTGGCAGTTCACCGAGGCAATGTTAACATCTCCAAACCTTCATAGCAAGGAGACAACAGGAAGGTAATGTAAACTCCTGACATGTTTTAAATGATTTTTACTCCAGAGAGACTGATGGTTTCTGGTGGACATACTTAGACTCCCTCGTAGTTAAAGGAGAACAGCAAAAGGTAGGAAGAGAAGGCTTCCGGGTGGGGGAGGGTAATGCCCACTCTCTTTACCCAACCCAGCAATTCTCAGGCCATGTGGAGGAAGGTTGAGGTCTAAGAAAAAACCTAGTGAATGGGACTGGAAGTGTGGGAGCAGGGACATAATAGATGGAAGCGAATATGTCACTTATCAGTTACACCAAACTGCATTCTGATGCTTGGAAAACACTGTTGAGTTCTGAGTTCATACTCCTGTGAAAAATCCTTTCCTATCTATTCAGCCCCCACTCCAACATACCACAGTACTGTCGTATTCAACTTGCAAAAGTTGTTACTCTACCAGGACGGACTTCTTTTCTTAGATGAGGAACCAAATACAGCATCGTGGCACTGTGGGGCTCAGAGGGGTCCTGAGACTGTGTAGCCATCGCTCCTTAGCTGATTAGACATGGACACTGACGCAACTAGAGATGCATTTAAAATCAAAAAGGATTTTGCCTCCAGACAGAAAATTTCACTGTGTGTGGTCTTGGCCTTTTCTCACAGTTTTTATGTCATTTCCTTATTTTTAAATGCATAAAACAACACCTCCAGTGATTTTAACGACTTAGATAAATACACAGAAAAGAGTAAGGTTAAAATACTGATGAAAAACTCCAATATACACTCATGGAATGACACCTGAGCAGAACATCTTTACAAAGCAGGCAGATCCAAAGCGCATACACGGCATGATTTTAAAGAGTGGAAATGCTGGCCTCAAACATTTTGCAGGTACCTCTCACTGCAGGAGGTCCATGGATTTTCAAAGCCTTCCTTGGTCTTCCCTTTAAAATTCAGCAGCAGGGGAGCCCTGGGAACACTTCATGTTCATGTAAAGGAACTTCATCCTGCCCTACACTCTGTGCAAATGCCGTCTCTGTTCTTATCGTTCAGTCTCATAATTATCTAGCTCATTCCCACCTGCCAAGAATTATCACTTCCTTGAGAAAAATGACATTCCTTAGTCTTGGGACCACAGCATATAAAGGGTAAATAAAAGGTCAATAAAAAGGAAGGACTGACAACACAGATGGTACCTGCCACAGGTGTTGGGGCCATTCTGTGGGCAACTGGGCAAGGGATTCACAGAGGAATCACTGAAGACTAACTTCTCCACCTCCAGCTGCTCAAAAAGGAGGATCACAATGTTCAAAGGAAAGGACTTTGCCTGGTAGCTTATTGAAATGACTAATTCTACAATATAAGAACATTAAAATCAGGAATTTACATAATTTGAGAAATGAAGAAAAATAATATTTGCAAAATATTTAAAGTAATTGATCTTCAGTTTATTAGTGCACAAAATCACCAGTGAAAACAAAATCACCTGCTAGAGCCATAAGTTACACACCATCACAATGACTTTTTCTCCTACTGTAAGTACAGCAGAGGCTCATTTTGATCCTAACTTTGTAGATCATCAAAGGAAACCTGCAGAAACAACATCTCCAAGATGACACCACACAGAAATGGCTCCAGTGCGGTTTCAGAATTCCTCCTGAATTGTTTTGTCAGGTACCCCAGTTGGCAGCTTGGGCTGTCAGTGCCCCTCACCCTCCTCTACATCCTGGCCATGGGAGCCAACACTATTCTTCTCATCACCATCCGGAGGGAGGCCTCTCTGCACCAGCCCATGTACTACCTGCTCAGCCTCCTCTCCCTGCTGGACATGGTGCTCTGCCTCACTGTCATCCCCAAGGTCCTGGCCATCTTCTGGTTTGACCTCAGGTCCATCAGCTTCTCTGCCTGCTTCCTGCAGATGTACATCATGAACTGCTTCTTTGCCATGGAGTCCTGCACCTTCATGGTCATGGCCTATGACCGCTATGTGGCCATCTGCAACCCACTGAGGTACCTGTCCATCATAAACGACCAGTTTGTGGGTAAGGCTGCCATTTTTATTGTGGCCAGGAATGTCCTTCTCACAATGCCCATCCCCATCCTCTCTGCCCGTCTCCATTATTGTGGGAGAAACATCATTGAGAACTGCATCTGCGCCAATATGTCTGTGTCCAGGCTCTCCTGTGATGACGTCACACTGAACCGCCTCCTCCAGTTTGCTGGAGGCTGGACTCTGCTAGGATCCGACCTCATCCTCATCTTCCTCTCCTACACCCTCATCCTGAGAGCTCTGCTGAGACTCAAGGCAGAGGGTGCTGTGGCCAAGGCTCTGAGCACGTGTGGCTCCCACTTCATCCTCATCCTCTTCTTCAGCACCGTCCTGTTGGTCTTCATCCTCACGCATGTGGCCAAGAAAAAGGTCTCCGCTGAGGTGCCGGTCCTGCTCAATGTCCTCCACCATGTCATCCCTGCTGCCCTCAACCCCATTGTTTATGGAGTGCGCACCCAGGAGATCAAGCAAGGAATCCAGAGGTTACTGAGGAAAGGGTGGTAGGGACACTGGATCTCTGCATTCCTAATGGAAGGTGACTCTGAAGCCATAAAAGGTGAATGGCCTGAAGTTTACTTCAATTAGTTATCATCTAAACTGGGAAAACTAGATATCGTGCCTTCTTTAATAAAATTTCAGTTTCATTTGAAGTTTCTTTTTCTCTCACTGTCCATTGGGAATCTCCTTGTCCCTTAGTCCTATCTTTCCATACAGACGGTCTTTTGTCCAAAGTACTAAGACTCCTGGGGGTAGGTTCTAAGGGAATAAATTTATGTTCCTGAAAATACAACTGTTAATACGTCATGGTTTTTATTCTTGAAAATACAACTGTGGATATTTTGTGCATTGTGTTACGTGATTTGTTCTTAGTCCTATTTCCACAGAAGGGAGCATATTGGAGACAAGGACACAGGAGTGAAGCTTCTGTCCTGAATGATGGGAGGATGCTCCTAGATAGTAATCAGCTCTTTTCCTCTCAGGCTTCAACTGCATTATTGTCTTTCTCTCTATGTCTCTGTCTCTCTCTCCTTCTCTTGTAAATGAGGTACCTTTTGTAATGTGCCTTGGAAAAGGTCAGGGTTTGTGCCTGGATTGTTCATGTGTGTAAAAATTAGCAATGAGCTTCAGTAGATTTGACAGAGCCCTCAACTCTCCTCCCAATGGGTGTGTGCTGTTGACAGGCATCTTTCAGATTCCAGGTGTCATAGTCAATGGTATGTACATGCAGCTGTATTCTCGTGATAAAAGGTTTTAAGGTTTGCATGACAGGATCCAGTAAAGATACTGAAACATAAAATAAACTGTTCAAACATTTTTTTAAATTAATTGGACAGTTAGTAAGCACATTCTGTGTCCTGGAATTCCTATGAGCATCTAAGACACAAAAATATTAAGTATTGTTGTTTTCAGATGCTTAACGTTTGGCGAGGAGGAACAGAAACAGGAGCTGTAGGAATATATTCATCTTAACAGGACAATGAGAAATGGAATAATGTAGCTGTGTGAGCAGTACGGTATCTGGCAACTTGAGAAACCATCTGATAGGAGAACGGCTCAAGATGGTGGCGTGAGTAGGGTGGATCGCCATGAAAACTTAGAAAAATCTGACAGGGGTGGCAGAAATCTCCTCCCAAAACCATATATATTTTTGAAAACACAACAAATAAAACTATGCCTAAAAGAAATACCAGAAGACACAGTTTAACATCCTGGCTACATCTACATCTGTGAGAACTCAGCGTCTCACGAAAAGGCTAAGATACAAAGCCAAGACCCGGTGGGAACTGAGCACTCCCCCAAACCCAGCTCACCGATGGGAGGAAAAGAATCAGAGTGGGGAGGGAATGGAAGCACAGGACTACTAAATAACCAGTCCTAGAAATCTGCATTGGGAGCATAGAACCACATTCCATGGTGTACTGGATATAAGAGAAACAGAAAAGTAAAAACCGATAGGGAGACTGCCAGCGGGTCCCCACAGCTGGCTCACCTGAGACAAAACAAAAGCAGGTACTTTAAAAGTCTTAAAGGGACGAGGGCTTAACAGCTGGACAAAATCGTACCGCACACTCAGCCCAGCAGGGAGGTAATCTTAAGGAACTTCAGATGCTCTAACCCGCTGTGGGGTAATGCAACCCCAAAGCCCCTCAAAGGGATAAGCATCCTGCCATTCACTCCGCTCAGCCAGCGCTGCAAGAAAACCAGCTGACCCACCACACTTGCAGTACAGCCAGAGAACAGCCCCACCCACAGCAAACACACAGAGTCTTCTCCCACCGCAGCTAACTGGGACAGACTCAGAGGCTGCTGCTGGCACACAGCTGCCCGGCACAGACAGAGGAAGGCAGGGAAAAGTCTGGAAGGCATGAAGGGGTGCCATTCCAACAAGAGGACACATCCAGAGCATCTGTGACCCCCTGCAGTGCCCTAGGCTTTACTGAGGGACACCCCATCCACAGCAGCTCAGGAGATAATCCAAGAGACTGCACCCACTGTGTGGATACCGACACAGGCAGAGGAGAAGTGTAAGGTGACCAGCAAGCAAGAAGGGACTTTGCTCTCCCAGCTGACACACACACAACCTGCCTACGACCACTTCAATTGCCATGAAAACAAAAAAAAATCTGGTCCACTTAAAAATCACTCAGACAACCCCAGACAGAGGGCTGGATGAGATAGATAAAACCAATCTTCCTGAAAGAATTGAAAATAAAACTCATAACCATGATGATGGACCTGCAGAGAAATATGCAAGAACTAAGGGATGAAGTCCAGAGGGAGATAACCGAAATGAAACAATCAGTAGAAGGTCTTAAGAGCAGACTGGATGAGGTGCAAGAGACTGTTAATGGAATAGAAAGCAGAGAACAGGAATACAGAGAAGATGAGGCAGAGAGATAAAAGGATCTCTAGGAAAGAAAGAATATTAAGAAAACTCTGTGAACAATCCAAATGGAACAATGTTCACGTTATAGGGGTACCAGAAGAGGAGGAGATAGAAAAAGGGATAGAATGTGTTTTTGAAGAAATAATTGCTGAAAACTTCCCCAAGCTTGGGAAGGAAATAGACTCTCAGACCATGGAAGCCCACAGATCTCGCAACACAAGGGACCCAAGGAAGGCAACAACAAGACATATAATAATTAAAATGGCAAAGATCAAAGACTAGGAGAGAGTATTAAAGGCAGTCAGAGAGAGAGACAAAACACTACCTACAAAGGAAAACCCATCAGGCTATCATCAGACTTCTCAATAGAAACCTTACAGGCCAGAAGAGAATGGCATGATATATTTAATGCAATGAAACAAAAGGGCCTGGAACCAAGAATACGGTATCCAGCACAATTATCATTTAAATTTGAAAAACAGATTAAAGAATTTCCAGACAAGCAAAAGTTGAGGGAATTGCCTCCCACAAACCACCTCTGCATGATATTTTAAAGGGACTGCTCTAGATGGAAGCAGTCCTAAGGCTAAATAGATGTCATCAGAGAAAATAAAATCACAGGAAAGAAAGCAGACCAACCAAATACTAACTAAAGGCAAAAAATAAAATCAATTATCCACAGAAGAAGTCAAAGAAAACACAAAACTGTTCAGAATAAAACACCTAACACATAAAGAATGGAGGAGGAGGAATAAGAACGAAGAGAAATAAGAATCATCAGACTGTGTTTATAACAGCTTAATAAGAGAGTTAAGTTAGAGGATTAGATAGGAAAGAAGCTACCCTTGAACCTTCGGTAACGACTAATCCAAAGCCTGTAATGGCAGTAAGTACATATCTTTTGATAATCACCCTAAATGTAAATGGACAGAATTCACCAGATACAGAGTAACAGAATGGATAAAAAAGCAAGGCCCATCTATACACTGCTTATAAAAGACTCCCCTCAAACCCAAAGACATACAAAGACTAAAAGTGAAGGGATGAAAAAGAAACTTCATGTAAACAATAGGGAGAAAAAGGCAGGTGTTACAGAACTTGTATCAGAAAAAATAGACTTCAAAACAAAGAGAGGAACAAGAGATAAAGAAAGACATTACATAATGATAAAAGGGGCTGTCCAACAGGAGGATATAACCATCACAAATATATATGCACCCAACACAGGACCACCGACATAGGTGAGACAAATACTAACAAAAATAAAGGAGGAAATAGAATGCAATGCATTCATTTTAGGAGACTTTAACACACCACTCACGCCAAAGGACAGGTCAACCAGACAGAAAATATGTAAGGACACAGAGGCACAGAACAACACACTAGAACAGATGGACATAACAGACATCTACAGAACTCTACACAAAAAAGCAGCAGGATACACATTCTTCTCAAGTGCACATGGAACATTCTCCAGAATAGACCAATACTAGACCACAAAAATAGCCTCAGTAAATTCAAAAACATTGAAATTCTACCAACCAACTTCTAAGATCACAAAGCTATAACACTAGAACTAAATTATACAAAGAAAACAAAAATTCTCAGAAACACATGGAGGCTTAAAAACATACTCCTAAATAACCAACAGATCTATGACCAAATTAAAACAGACATCAAGCAATATATGGAGACAAATGACAACAGCACAAAGTCCCTACTTCTGTGGGATGCAGCAAAGGCATTTCTAAGAGGAAAGTATATAGCAATCCAGGCCTATTTAAAGAAGGAAGAACAATCCCAAATGAAAAGTTTAAACTCATAATTATTGAAACATGAAAAATAAGAACAAATGAGGCCCAAAGTCAGCAGAAGGAGAGACATAATAAAGATCAGAGAAGAAATAAAATTGAGAAGAATAAAACAATAGAAAAAAATCAATGAAACCTAGAGCTGGTTCTTTGAGAAAATTAACAAAATAGATAAGCCCATAGCCAGACTTATTAAGAGAAAAAGAGAATCTACACACATCAACAGAATCAGAAATGAGAAAGGAAAAATCACAACAGACCACATATAATTACAAAGAATTATTAGAGAGTACAATGAAAACCTATATGCTAACAAACTGGACAACCAAGAAGAAATGGACAACTTCCTAGACAAATACAACCTTCCAAGACAGACCAAGTAAGAAACAAAAAATCTAACCAACCAATTACCAGGAATGAAATTGAATTGGTAATCAAAAACCTACCCAAGAACAAAAACTCCAAGCCAGATGGATTCACTGCTGAATTTTATCAGACATACAGAGAAGGCATAATACCCATTCTCCTTAAAGTTTTCCAAAACTTAGAAGAGGAGGGAATACTTCAAAACTCATTCTATGAAGCCAGCATCACTCTAATACCAAAACCAGGCAAAGACACACAGAATTATAGACCAATATACCTGATGAACATAGACGCAAAAATATTCAACAGAATATTACCAAACTGAATTCAAAAATACATTAAGAGGATCATACACCATGATCAAGTGGGATTCATCCCAGGGATGCAAGGATGGTACAACATTCAAGAATCCACTACATCAAAAGAAAAGAAGGACAAAAACCACATGATCATCTCTATAAATGCTGAAAAAGCATTCAACAAAATTCAACATCCATTCATGATAAAAATTCTCAACAAAATGGGTATAGAGGGCAAGTACCTCAACATAATAAAGGCCATATATGACAAACCCACAGCCAACATCATACTTAACAGTGAGAAGCTGAAAGATTTTCCTCTAAGATCAGGAAGAAGACAGGGATGGCCACTCTCCCGACTGTTATTCAACATAGTACTTGAGGTCCTAGCTGTGGCAATCAGACAAAACAAAGAAACACAAGGCATCCAGATTGCTAAAGAAGCAGTCAAACTGTCACTATTTGCAGATGACATGATATTGTACAAAAAAACCCTAAAGAGAAAGATGGCAGTGTAAGAGGTGAGACAGAGGCTTCCTCCTAAAACCGCATATAATACAAAAATATAATTAATACAACGAAACCTGACAGAGGAACAGAAAATAGGGCTGCGCCAGACTGCATGCACCTGGAGAAAAGATCAGACCTCAGGGAACAAGGTAATGAACCAAAGCTGTGGCCCAGCGGGTCCCAAGCCATTCCCCCAACCCTGCTCACTGGTGGGAGGAAGAGAAACTGAGTGGGGGAGTGGGTGGAACCTGGGACTGCTGAATACCTAGCTCTGGAAATCTGCTCTGGGAGCACAGACCTACATTTCATGGTGCTTTCATCATCCTCTTATGATTAAGGGGTTGAGAAGCTGAGACAGGTGGAGTTCCTGGGGAGACTGGGATTCTAGCTGCTTGTGGAAAGCAGGGATGCATATCCGGCTGCTCTGAGACAAAACCATATACCTGTGTGATCAGCCCACTGGTGCAGTGGAGGCAGGCATAGCAGCCGGCAAGCAGGAAACAGCTCTATCCGCAGGCACCAGTACCGCTCCCCTGCCACCCCCAACATTGCTTCAGGGGCTGAGCAGCTCCAGAGAGTAGAGCTTCTGGACACTAGAGGGCGCCATATACAAATATGAAATGCCAAAGGAACTTGGTCCAGAGTAAAATTATTAAAATAACTCCAGAGAAATATTTAAATGACATGGACCTCATGATGCTTTCTGAAAGGGAGTTCAAAATAAAAATCATTGACATGCTCATGGAGGTATGGAAAGATATTCAAGAACTCAGGAAGAAGACAGGGATGTACACTCTCCCGACTGTTATTCAACATAGTACTTGAGGTCCTAGCTGTGGCAATCAGACAAAACAAAGAAATACAAGACATCCAGATTGGTAAAGAAGCAGTCAAACTGTCACTATTTGCAGATGACAAGATACTGTACAAAAAACCCTAAAGAGAAAGATGGCAGTGTAAGAGGTGAGACAGAGGCTTCCTCCTAAAACCACATATAATACAAAAATATAATTAATACAACTAAACCTGACAGGAACAGGAAAGAGGACTGCACCAGACTGCATACACCTGGAGAAAAGAGCCGACGTCACAGAACAGGGTAACGAACCAAAGCTGTGGCTCAGTGGGACCCAAGTCCTTCCCCCAACCCTGCTCACTGGTGGAAGGAAGAGAAACTGAGTGGGGGAGAGGGTGGAAGCCGGGGACTGCTGAATACCTAGCTCTGGAGATCTGCTCTGGGAGCACAAACCTACATTTCAAGGTGCTTTCATCATGTTCTCATGATTACGGGGTTGGGAAGCTGGGAGAGGTGGAGTTCCTGGGGAGACTGGGATTCTGGCTGCTTGTGGAAAGCAGGGATCCATATCCGGCTGCTCTAGGACAAAACCTTATACCTGTGTGCTCAGCCCACTGGTTCAGTGGAGACAGGCATAGCAGCCGGGAAGCAGGAAACAGCTCTTTCCTCCCCCTAGGCACCAATACCACTCCCCTGCCACCCCCAACATTGCTTCAGGGACTGAGCAGCTCCAGGGAGTAGAGCTTTTGGACACTAGAGGGTGCCATATACAAATATGAAATGCCAAAGGAACCTGGTCCCGAGTAAAATTATTAAAACAACCCCAGAGAAAGATTTAAATGACATGGACCTCGTGACTCTTCCTGAAAGGGAGTTCAAAATAAAAATCATTGACATGCTCATGGAGGTACGGAAAGATATTCAAGAACTCAGGAATTAATTCCAGTCAGAGATCCAATCGCTGTAGAGCACAATGGAGGGTATTAAAAGCAGATTCGATATGGTGGAGGAAATGATAGATGAAATAGAAATCAGAGAAGAGGACTGCAAAGAAGCTGAGACACAGAGAGAAAAAAGGATCTCTAAGAATGAAAGAATATTGAGAGAACTGTGTGACCAATCCAAAAGGAACAACATTTGCATTATAAGGATAACAGAAGAAGAAGAGAGAGAAAGAGATAGAAAGCATCTTTGATAAGGTAATTGCTGAAAACTTTCCGAATCTGGGGAAGGAGATAGTCTCTCAGGCCATGGAGGTGCACAGATCTCCCAACACAAGGACCCAAGGGAGAAAACATCAAGACATGCAGTAATTAAAATGACAAAGATCAAGGATAAGGACAGACTATAAAAAGCTGCCAGAGAGAAAAATAAGATCACATACAAAGGAAAGCCCATCAGGCTACCATCAGACTTCTCAGCAGAAACCTTACAGGCCAGAAGGGAGTGGCATGATGTATTTAATGCACTGAAGTAGAAGGGCTTGGAACCAAAATTAGTTTATCCGGCAAGATTATCATTTAGATTTGAAGGAGGGATTAAACAATTTCCAGATAAGCAAAAGCTGAGAGAATTTACCTCCCACAAACCATCTCTACAGTCTATTTTGGAGGGACTGCTATAGATGGAAGTGTTCCTAAGGTTTAATAGCTGTCACCAGAGGAAATAAATCCACAGTAAAGAATTAGAACAGCTAATTACTAAGCAAATGCAAAATTAAATTAACTATCCCCAAAGTCAATCAACACATAGACAAAGAGTACAGAATATGATACCAAATATATAAAGAATGGAGGAGGAAGAAAAAGGAGGAGAAAAAGAAAAGAACCTTTAGATTGTGTTTGTAATAGCATATTAAGTGAGTTAAGTTAGACCCTTAGATAGTAAGGAAGGTAAAATTGAACATTTGGTAATCCCAGACCTAAAGTCTGCGATGGCAGTAAGTACATACTTACTGATAATCACCCTAAATGTAAATGGACTGAATGCACCAATCAAAAGACATAGAGTCACTGAATGGATAAAAACACAAGATCCATCTATACACTGCTGACAGGAGACTCACTTTAAACCCAAAGACATACACAGACTAAAAGTGAAGGGAAGGAAAAAGATATTTCATGCAACTAATAGAAAAAAAGCAGGGGTTGCAGTACTTGTATCAGACAAAATAGACTTCAAAACAAAGAAATTCACAAGAGACAAAGAAGGACAATACATAATGATAAAGAGGTCAATTCAACAAGAATATATAACCATTATAAATATCTATGCTTGTAACACAGGAGCACCTACATACGTGAAACAAATACTAACTGAATTAAAAGGGGAAATAGAATGCAATGCATTCATTCTAGGAGACTTCAACACTCCACTCACTCTGAAGGACAGATCAACCAGATAGAAAATAAGTAAGGAGACAGAGGCACTGAACAACACATTAGAACAGATGGACCTCACAGACATCTACAGAACTCTACACCCAAATGCAGTAGAATACACATTCTTCTCAAGTGCACATGGAACACTTTCTAGAATAGATCACATACTACGCCACAAAAAGAGCCTCAGTAATTTCAAAAATATTGAAATTGTACCAACCAGTTTCTCAGACCACAAAGGTATGAAACTAGATATAAAGTACCCAAAGAAAATGAAAAATGCCACAAACACATGGAGGCTTCACAACATGTTCCTAAAGAACCAATGGATCAATGACCAAACAAAAACAGAGATCAAGCAATATATGGAGACAAATCACAACAATAATTCAACACCACAAAATCTGTGGGATGCAGCCAGGCCGTGATAAGAGGAAAGTATATTGCAATACAGGCATAACTCAAGAAAGAAGAACAATCCCATTTAAGCAGTCTAAACTCACAATTAATGAACCTAGAAAAAGAAGAACAAATGAAGCCCAAAGTCAGTAGAAGGAGGGACATAATAAAGATTAGAGCAAAAATAAACAAAATCAACAAGAATAAAACAATAGAAAGAATCAATGAAAGCAAGAGCTGGTTCCACGAGAAAATAAACAAAATAGATAAGTCAATAGCCAGACTTACCAAGAAAAAAAGAGAGTCTACACATATAAACAGAATCAGAAATGAAAAAGGAAAAATCACTATGGACACCACAGAAATACAAAGAATTATTAGAGAATACGATGAAAAATTATATGCTAACAAACTGGATAACCTAGAAGAAATGGACAACTTTCTAGAAAAATAAAACCCTCCAAGGCTGACCAAGGAAGAAACAGAAATTCTGAACAGATCAATTACCAACAACGAAATTGAACTGGTAATCAAAAACCTACCTAATGGAACAGATGGCTTCACCACTGAATTTTATCAAACATTTAGTGAAGACTTAATACCTATCCTCCTTAAAGTTTCCCAAAGAGTAGAAGAAGAGGCAATACTTCCGAACTCATTCTATGAGACCAGCATCACTCTAATACCAAAACCAGGCAAAGACGCCACAAGAAAATAAAATTACAGACCAATATCCCTGATGAACATAGATGAACAAAAATACTCAACAAAATATTAGCAAACTGAATTCAAAAATACATCAAAAAGATCATCCATCATGACCAAGTAGGATTTATTCCAGGGATGCAAGGCTGTTACAACATTCGAAAATCTATCAACATTATCCACTACATCAACAAAAAGAAGAACAAAAACCACATGATCATCTCCACAGATGCTGAAAAAGCATTCAACAAAATTCAACATCCATTCATGATAAAAACTCTCGACAAAATGGGTACAGAGGGCATGTACCTCAACATAATACAGGCCATATATGACAAACCCACAGCCAACATCATACTTAACAGCGAGAAGCTGAAAGCTTTTCCTTTAAGATCGGGAACAAGACAAGGCTGCTCACTTTCCCCTCTCCTATTCAACATAGTACTGGAGGTCAGACAACACAAAGAAATAAAAGGCATCCAGATTTTCAAGGAAGCAGTTAAACTGTCCCTGTTTGCAGATGACATGATATTGTACATTAAAAACCCTAAAGACTCCACTCCAAAACTACCAGAACTAATATCTGAGTTCAGCAAAGTTGCAGGATACAAAATTAATACACAGAAATTTGTTGCTTTCCTATACACTAAAGATGAACTAGCAGAAAGAGAAATCAGTAAAACAATTCCATTCACAATTGCATCAAAAAAGAATAAAATACCTAGGAATAACCATAACCAAGGAAGTGAAAGACCTATACTCTGAAAACCACAAGAAACTCCTAAGAGAAATTAAAGAGGACACTAACAAATGGAAAATCATCCCATGCTCTTGGCTAGGAAGAATTAATATTGTCAAAATGGCCATCCTGCCTAAAGCAATATATAGATTCAGTGCAATCCCAATCAAAATACCAACAGCATTCTTCAACAAACTGGAACAAAGAGTTCTAAAATTCATATGGAACCACAAAAGACCCCGAATAGCCAAAGAAATCCTGAGAAGGAAGAATAAAGCAGGAGGAATTACACTCCCTGACTTCAAGCTCTAATACAAAGCCACAGTAATCAAGACAATTTGGTACTGGCACAAGAACAGAGCTACGGACCAGTGGAACAGAATAGAGACTCCAAACATTAACCCAAACATATAAGGTCAATTAATGTATGATAAAGGAGCCATGGATATACAATGGGGAAATGACAGCCTCTTCAACAGCTGGTGTTTACAAAACTGGACAGCTGCATGTTAGAGAATGAAACTGGATCACTGTCTAACCACATACACAAAAGTAAATTCAAAACAGATCAATGACCTGAATGTAAGTCATTAAACCATAAAACTCTTAGAAAAAAACATAGGCAAAAATCGCTTGGACATAAACATGAGTAACTTCTTTATGAACATATCTCCTGAGTCAAGGGAAACACAAGCAAAAATGAACAAGTGGGACTATATGAAGCTGAAAAGCTTTTGTACAGCAGAGGACACCATCAATAGAACAAAAAGCATCCTAAAAAATGGGAGAATTATTCATAAATGACATACCCAATAAATGGTTGACATCCAAAATATATAAAGAGCTCACACACACCTGAACAAAAAGCAAATAATCCAATTAAAAAATGGGCAAAGGATATGAACAGACATTTCCCCAAAGAAGAAATTCAGATGGCCAACAGGCACATGAAAAGATGCTCCATATCACTAATCATCAGATAAATACAGATTAAAATAACAATGAGATATCACCTCACACCAACTAGGATAGCAAACATTCAAAAGACAAACAACAGCAAATGTTGGCGAGGCTGTGGAGAAAGGGGTGCCTTCCTACACTGCTGGTGGAAATGTAAATTAATTTAACCATTGTGGAAAGCAGTATGGAGGTTCCTCAAAAAACTCAAAATAGAAATACCATTTGACCCAGGAATTCCACTCCTACGAATTTACCCTAAGAATGCAGGACCTCAGTTTGAAAAAGACATATGTGCCCCTATGCTTATTGCAGCACTATTTACAATAGACAAGAAATGGAAGCAACCTTAGTGTCCCTCAGGAGATGAATGGATAAAGAAGGTGTGGTACACATACACAATGGAATATTATTCAGCCATAAGAAGAAAACAAATCCTACAATTTGCAACAACATGGATGTAGCTAGAGGGTATTATGCTCAGAGAAATAAGCCAGGTGGAAAAATACAAGTACCAAATGATTTCACTCATCTGTGGAGTATAAGAACAAAGAAAAAAACAGAAGGAACAAAACAGCAGCAGACTCACAGAACCCAAGAATGGACTAACAGTTACCAAAGGCAAAGGGACTGGGGAGGATGGGTGGGAAGGCGGGGATGACAGGGAAAAAGGGGCATTGTGATTAGCACGTATAATGTGGGAAGGGGCACGGAGAGGGCTGTACAACCCAGAGAAGACAAGTAATGATTCTATAGCATCTTACTATGCTCATGGACAGTGACTGTAACAGGGTATGTGGGGGGGACTTGATAATAGGGGGAGTCTAGTAACCATAATGTTGGTCATGTAATTATAGATTAATGATACCAAAATAAAAAATAATAAAAAGAAAGAAGAAAAATAAAAATAAACCATTTGATAGAGAGTTAGAAGTTCTTATTGTAAGCCTTGCACAACTACAAAATACGAGTTCTTGGGCCCAAATGAGGTGATCTCGCTGTACTTCACATGACTGCTCTACTACCTGAGAAAAGGGAATAACTTGTTTTAGAAACTTTTCTAATATAAGCCTTTGTGCCTCGGCAAAAACTTAGAATGCTGTTAGCCTGTTTTGACCATGGAAGCAAAATAGTCTACTACCAATACTGTCGCCAAAGTCTGAGTCTTTGGTCTTAAGCAAAAACACCTGGGATACACCTTTGGCCTACTTAAGCTTTCATTCTGCAAAGCTCTGCCCATTTCTCTTCTTCTTCCTATCACAGCAAAGAACAATAAATTGATAATTCATTCCTCTGCTTGGATATCTCTATGCACTACTCTTTGAAAAATAAACGTGCACTTACATAATAAGAAGCAATACCTGAAGGCATATAATCAACACTTTAATTTGAATTATATATTTCCCAAAAGTAAAAAATTATCTGTCAGGATTCAATGACTTTCACACCATAGATATTCTCTTATTTTGAAGAACTCCCAAAACTCTCATTCTCTCAAACATACCAACATAAATAGAATTCCTGGGTGTCCGTGTGCATCACTGAATATCAACAGGAGGGCTCACCAATTAGCTGTTAGAAACCTGGAGCTATGAGTGCATGAAAAGGGTAACACTGAGGGATTCAGAACACATACCAAAATGAGAAAATTTTACATATGCCTCATCTTCCAAAACTGAAGTGTATGATCTCTATATGGATTAAAATGTGTATTTGAAAGCTTTGCTTTATTTTGTTGATATGCAACTTTCACATGTTTCTGTCTCATTCAAAACAGCACTGACAGACTCATTTCATAAAGAAGGTGAAAAGATAACAATGGCTTAATCCCACTAAAATAGTTAATATTACTGAGGATCTCCTCTAGACAATGCTGCCAAGGTGAAGCACACATTTAAGGTTTAAATGTTTAGTTGCCATTTTAAATTATAAAAACTAGTAGAATTCATTTTAAAATGAATTTTTTAATCTAATATAACTGAAATATTTCATCGGAAGACATGAGAAATATGAGATTATTTAACAAGAAAATATTGCACATTGTTTTTGTGTGTGGTGCTATGGGATTCTTTGGATTCCAGGGCATATTTTACAGTCACAGCACATGTCAGTTGGGACTACCTGCACTTCAGGTGCACAAGAGCCACAGCTGCTAGTGGCCACTTTACTGATCAGTGCAACACTCACCACTTGGCTTTAAATGGCACAGGAAAAGTGGTTTGGAGACCAACTGAACAGCAAAAAGTTCTCCTGCCTGAAGAAGAGTTAAAGTTATATGATTTCTTCTTGGCTGTGATTTTTGTCTCTTTTCATTTTATCTATTTTGCCACCTGAGAAATGGAAGCCAGGGCTTTAGAGGATAAATAATGACTTCTTTGTCCTAAAATGCTGCATGACCTGAGGACACATATTGGCTTTTTACAAATGTAGTCCTCAAAACCTGGAGTGAAAGAGTTGACATAGAGCCCAAATATATAAAGTTTTGAAGTTACAGAGCCTAAAACAATGTAAAGAGAAACTTTACTCATGGTAACTAAAGAACCTTAGTGCTAGAGTAAGCAAGAGAGGCTAATGTTAAAAGGTTATCAGATGGAAGATGATAATAAACAAAACTTACAATGTTTTTAATTTCTCCAACACTACTTACACATGCATGTATTCCAAATTACTTTCTGCTACATTATTTATATAAAATATATTTAATAAGAAGTATGTAATGGTAAGATTGTTATAACTTATTATTCAATGAAGTATATGAGTAGGAAACCAGTTTCTTCAAAACACATAGTCATCATCCACAAAATGGTAAAGCTCACATGTTGTTGGCAAAACTTCACAGTTTACACACCCAGAAAAAAGAGCAAAAATGAGTAAAGAGTAATAACGAGATAATTCAGAGAAAGGAAAAACAGAAGGAATATAGTTTATTGTAAAACCAGTCAGTAATCAGAAAAATTAAATAAAAACACTGAAGACTGTTTCCAATCATCACATCTTTCAAAAAGAAAGTTGCATAATCTCTAGGGTTGCTCTGGATATAAGAAATCAACATGGCTGGATCCAGAGGGTACAATGCACAATGAAATAAGGCCGGTGGAGAAAAACAAACACCACATGATTTCACTTACTTGTAGAATATAAATACAAAGCAAAACTGAATGAACTAAAAAGCTGTAGACTCCTAGACACTGAGAATGTTATGATGGTTACCATGGGGGAGGGGTGCAGGTTGGTGGGTTTGAAGGGTGAGGGGGATGAAGGGGCACAAAACTTCTCAATCATGATGGAGGTTGGTCACAGGGATGGTAATACAGCTTGGAAAAAACAGCCAGTGATTTTGTAACATCTTCCTATGCTGACAGATAGTAGTGGCACTAGGGAGAAGAAACATTTGCAAATATGGGTAACTGTTGACCCACTCTGCTGTACACTTGAAACTAACATAAGACAGTGTATCAATAAAAAAAGTAAAAAGAAATCAACACACTTAAATGAATTTGGATAGGAGTACATGGGTATCCTAGAGAAAAATCTGGGCCAGTTTGCAAAAAGTGTGTTTCTATCTGTGATGGAGTATTCCTAATACTAGGCATGTACCATAGGAAAAGTTTCACATGACTGCTGTAAAAAAAATGGTAATGACAATATTCTTTCTAATGTATGAATATGGAGGTCCTAACCAAAGGTTGCCTATGTTAATAAAAAATTATATACATACATACAAAGAGAATATTTTTCATAGTTACTAGATAAGCAGTACCCTGGATATTTTTAGAGAGTGATGAGTGAAAAATTAAGACCAAGGTGAGATTTCTACTACAATCTGTAAAAATTAACATTCATACACCCTAAGAATAACTCTTATGGATAACATACGGTAAATAAACATAGTGAATGTGAATTAGGAAATTATACGTATTAATTAAATGACGTTTGTGCCTTTTGGGGTGGCTCAAAGATTGGCACTGAAGTTGAGTGATGAAAGTAAAATTAAGTAAGGTTACATTATTAGTATCAAGGAATAAAAACATTAGCAAAAAGTGAATTCAAGGTCATGATATCAGCATACCATAATCAGAAGAGTGGGGGTACTTCAACTCAGGCAAATAGAGGCCACAGGGATAATAAATACAGGAAAACTCCATTTTATAATGTTATCATATTAAAATCAAATTACATTTTGAAATAAAGGGTATGAAGAGAGGAGTTTGGGACAGGGGAGGGTAATGCCCACTATCTTTCACTGACCCAGCAACTCTCAAGTCAAGTGGAAGAAGGCTGAGGTCTAAGAAAAAATCCAGTGAATGGTACTGGAAATTTGGGAGCAAGAACAACATAGATGGAAAGGACTGTGTCACTTTATCAGTTACACAGAACTACATTCTGATGCTTGAAAAATATCATAGAAGTTCATAGTTCTATGAAAAATCCTTTCTCGTCTACTCAGCCCCCACTCCAAAGTCACATCTGTACCAGTGTATTCAACTTTCACAAGCCCCCACCACCACCCTAGGAGGATGGACTTCTTTTCTCAGAGGTGAGGAACTAAATACTGCATCATGGCACCGGGGGTCTCCAAGGGGCCCTGTACAGCAACTGTACAAGCCAATGCTCCTTAGCTAACTAGACTTGAACGATTAGGCAACTAGGAATTGGTTTAAAATCAAATAGAATTTTGTATCCAGATTCAAAGTTTTACTGTCTGTGATCTTGACTTTTCTCAACCTCTGCTCATTTCATTTCCTTTAATTGTAAACTAAAATAAGAAATACCTCCAATGGTGGTTTTAACAGTAAAGTGAGATAATGCCCCCAGGATATTTGAGCTCAGCACCTGTTAAGTATGGAAAGTCCGTTTGCTATACTGCAGTTTTTATTTCACCAACTAACTAAACAGAGGCAAAACAGTAAAGTTTAAATACTAATGAAACAGAGTAATTTACACTCACCAAAAGACACCTGAGCAGAAATTCTGTACAAGGTAGGCAGATCCTTGTACAGGGACCATATGCAGCATGATTTTAAAGACTTCAGAAATGCTGATCTCAAGCATTTTGCATTGAACTCTCACTGCAAGAGACACTCGCTTTACACAGCCTTTTTTGGACTTGTCTTCAAAATTCACCAAAGGGAGTCCTGGAAACATTATTTTCATGGGAATGAACTTAATCTTCCCCTACACTCTCAAAATATCCTTCACATTGCCCTGTCACTATTCATATCATTTGGTCTCATAATTGTCTACCTTATCCCCACCCACAAAGGATTATCACTTACCTGACAACAATGATAATACTTTGTGTCTGCTGCATATAAAGGGTAGACAAAAGGTCAATAAGAAGAAAGGACTGACAACATTGAATGGAACCTGCCCTAGATGTTGAGGCCTTCTCTGGGCACTGGGTTAAGGGATTCAGAGAGAATCACTGAAAGGCCAACTTCCCCACCTCCACATTGCTGAAAGCAGAAGGTTTATTTAATCACAATCCTCAACTGAAGGACACTGCCTCACAGCCAGTGAAATGCCTAATTCTACTTTACAAGAAAAAAAGATGTATTAAAGTGATCAAATCAGGAGATGGAGGCCACTTTGGATGTAGTTATCAAGGAGGTACTCTCTGTGGAGGTGATTGTTGACGTGAGATTATGAATCTTGTCAAATGAAACATTTGAACATAAAAGATAAACTGTACTAGCCAGATGTAAGTACAGAGGCCTAAGTCAAGAACAAGCAGAAGTCCAAGAAGTAGTGGGCATCCTTGCAGGTGGGTGGGATACAGCCATGGGGAAGCTAAGGCAGAAGACCAGGGTGTGGCCACTGGGGAGATATGCAAGTGGCAGGTCCTCTGGTTCAAAACAGACAAATAAGAACCAGCTATTAGAAGGAGATTATCAGTCAAGACCTGGCAGAAGACTGGAGGTCAACACAGAATGATAAATGGGAATTCACATCAGAACCAAAGCAAGGACCCAGCCCTACAAACCAGAGACATACAAGAGAAGCTGCTGGAGTTTAAAGGCTAGAGCCTATTATCATAACGGTACTGGAGATGGAATGCTAAAGCACAGAGACCTTATATCTTGGTCAAGTTTACTTGGAAAGGTGTTGGACACTATATCCTGCTTCAAATACTGCGTAACTTCATCCATATGACTCCTAGACTGGATGCTACTGGAGGCAGATCTGAACCAAATGGTAGAAGATTATTGCATCTGACTGGAGTAGCTGTAAATAAAAGAGACCTAAAGCAATCACCTTTCCCCAAACACTTTACCAGAGATTCCAGGATCTGGGTTGGGATGTCGGGGTACACATTCAGCCTGGTCAATGACAGTTTTTAAGTTTTCTTTTTATTGAATAAGTATTTAATAACATCTTGTTGTTTGAATATCTTTATTTTATATATTTTTATTGAGGCATAATTGTCATGTAAACTTATATTAGATCCAGGTGCCCAACATAATGATTTGGTATTTCTATATATTGTCAGATGATCACCACAATAAGTCTAGTTAACATCTGTCACCACACAGTTACAAAATTTTGTTTCTTGTAACAAGAACTTTTACTATCTACTCTCCTAGCAACTTTCAAATATGTAAAACAGTATTAGTAACTGTAGTCATCATGGTGCACATTACATACCTGTGACTTTTTCTTTTTAGTGAAGTATACTTGACATGCAATCTTATATTGGTTTCAAGTAAACAACATAGTGATTCATCAGTTACACCCATTATTAAATCCTCACCCCAACTAAAGTAGTTGCTATCTGAAAAACATAGAAAGATGTTACAGAACCACTGACTATATTCTCCATGCTGCACCTCCATTGCCATGACCAACTTATGATTGAAACTTTATGCCTCTTTATCCCCCTCACCCATCCCACCCACCCACTCCAATCCCTCCCTCATGGTCACCAGTCACTGTTCAGTGTCTATCAGTCTACTCCTATTTTGTTCATTTTGTTTTGTTTTTAGATTCCACAAATAAATGAAATCATATGGTATTCATCTTTCTCTGCCTCTCACTTAGCATAATACCCTCTAGATCCACCTATGTTGTCACAAATGGCAGGGTTTCTTTCTTTTTGATAGCTGAATAATATTCTGTTTTGTGTAGGTACCACATCTTCTTTATCCATTCACCTACTTATGGGCACTTTGGTTGCTTCCATATCTTGGCTATTGTAAATAACATGGCAATAAACATAGGGGTCCATATATCTTTTTGAATCAGGGATTTTGTTTTCTTTGGATAAATTCCTAAAGTGGAGTCACTGGGTTGTATGGTATTTCTATTTTTAGCTTTTTGAGGAACCTCCACACTGCTTTCCACAATGGTTGTACCAATTTACATTACCACCAACAGTGTAGGAAGGTTCCATTTTCTCCACATCCTCGCCAACACTTGTTATTTCCTATCTTTTGGATAGTGGCCATTCTAACTGGTGTGAGGTGATATCTCATTGTGATTTTGATTTGCATTTTCCTGATGATTAGCAATATGGAGCATCTCTTCCTGTGTCTGTTAGCCATCTGTATTTCTTCTTTGGAAAAATACCTGTTCAGGTCCTCCACCCATGTTTTAATCGGGTTATTTGTTTTTTGGTATTGAGTCACATGAGTTCTTTACATACTTTGGATGTTAACCCTTTATAAGATAAATCATTTTTTAATATATTCTCCCATGCTGTAGGCTGCCTCTTTGTTCTGTTGATGGTGTCCTTTGCTGTACAGAAGCTTTTTATTTGATGTAGTCTCAATTCTTCATTTTTGCTTTTGTTTCCCTTTCCTAGAGAGACGTCCAGAAAAAAACTGCTCATACTTATGTTCAAGAGACCTTTGTCTATGTTTTCTTCTCAGAGTTTTATGGTCTCATCTTATATTTAGGTCTTTAATCCATTTCAAGTTTACTTTTGTGTATGGAGTTAATCAGTAATCCAGTTTCATTCTCTTGCATGTAGCTATCCAGTTTTCCTGACACCATTTATTCAGGAGGTGTCTTTTCCCATTGTATATTCATGGCTCCTTTATCATATATTAATTGACCATAAATGCATAGGTTTATTTCTGGGCTCTCTATTCTGTTCCATTGATTTATTTTATAACTAGAAGTTTGTATTTTCTGCTTACTTCATTTTTCCCACTCACCAACCCTCACCTCTGGCAACTATCAATTTGTTCTCTGTATCTATGAGTTTGGTGTTTATTTGTTTGTTTGCCTTATTTTGTTTTGTTTAAAATCCACATGTAAGTGAAATTGTACAATATTTGTCTTTTTCTGCCTTATTTCACTATGCATAATGCCCTAAAAGTCCTCCCATGTTGACACAAATGTCAAGATTTCTTTTTTGGCTGAATAATATTCCATCATTCATACACAAACACACACACACACACACACACGCACATATATTTTCATTATCCTTTCATCCATCAATAAACAGATTGTTCTCATACCTTGGGTATTGTCAATGATGCTGCAATGAACATGAGGGTACATATAGCTGTTTGAGTTTGTGTTTTCTTGTTCTTTGGATAAATACCCAGAAGTAGAATTAATGGATCATATGGTAGTTCTGTGTTTTATTTGTTTTGTTTTTGAGGAATCTCCAAAGTGTTTTCCATTGTGTCTGCGCCAATTTACATTCCCTCCAACAGTGCACAAGCACTCCCTTTTCTTCATAACCTTGCCAACACTTGTTATTTCTTGTCTTTTTGATACATGTCATTCTGACTGGTGTGAGGTGATATCTCACTTTTGATTTATAGTTCTCCAATGTTTAGTAATGTTGAACATGTTTTCATGTGCCTATTGGCCACCTGTATGTCTTCTTTGGAAAAATGTCTATTAGATCCCCTGCCTATTCTTTAATCAGATTTTTTTTTTGCTTTTAATTTGTACTAGTTCTTCCTAAATTGAGAAAATTAACTCCTTATCAAATATAAGATCTGCAAATATTTTCTCCCATTCAATAGGTTGACTTTTCATTTTGTTGACAGTTTCCTTTGCTTTGCAAAAGCTTTTTAATTTAATGAAGTCCCACTTGTTTATTTTTTATTTTATTGCCTTTCTTTTGGGGTCAGATTCAAAAAGTCATTGCCAAGGCCAAGGTCAAGGAGCTTACTACTAACTACATTTTTACATCTTTTTAAATATTAACATTGTATCCTCTATTTTGAATATAAGAAGTTTATAACTCAGCTACATTATGTTAGTGAATGCTTTTATTCTTATAAAAGTGGCATAACTTTTAATATTTGCTAAAACCAGCATAAGAAATTTCATCAACAAACAGTATTGTGGGGTTAGGACTCCATAATCCAGATGCCATGTAGCGGAAAAGTTTTGAGAGTCAGAAATATTTATTAATTAATTGAAAAAGCATCTATGTGCCTGACGTAATGTTAGATGTTGCAGATAACAAAGGCAAGTTAAACAGTTTCTGACCTTAATGAGACCACAGTCTAGTGAGAATGGCAAACAATTATGGATTTGGCATACCCAACATCTGAGTAAGTTTCTTGAAGAAAGAGATTGAAATGTCCAGGCTTCCCTCATCCCTGATCTTTACTCACTTCTCTCAGCATTGGTACTTGAGTAGCTTAATAATCCCAAGCTTTATTTCCTGGGTTCGTACTCCATAGACAATGGGGTTCAGGGCTGGCGGGATGAGGTGGTGGAGGACATTGAGAAGAATGGGTACCTCTGAGGGCACTTTCTTTCCTGCCTTGTTTGTGAAGATGAAGACCAACAGCAATGTATAGAAGAAAAGGATAAGAATGAGATGGGAACCGCAAGTACTCAAGGCCTTGCTGGCTGCACCCCCTGACTGCAGACGCATAACAGCTCGCAGGATGAAACAATAGGAAAGCAAGATTAGCACCAGGTCAGAACCCAGTAGGCACCAAACACTCACAAACTGGTAGAGCTTATTTAGGTAAATATTCCCACAGGAGAGCTTTGCTACAGAAATGTTGGCACAGATACAGTTCTCCACCACATTGCCGGCACAGTAGTGGAGCCTGGCAGCAAGAACTGGTGTGGGTAGTGTGGCCAACAAATTGCGGAAGACAATGAAAATGGCTGCAAAAATGACAAACTGTTCAGTGATGATAGATGGGTAGCGCAGAGGATGACAGATGGCCACATAGCGATCATAGGCCATGACCAGAAAGGTGGAGGACTCCATGGGAAGTAATGTATTCATGATGAACATCTGTAGGAAGCAGCCCTCAAAGCTGATGGACTTCATGTTGAACCAAAAGATGAGCAGGACCTGCCAGAATTATTATTCTCAAAAACTGTGCATCCATTCCCAGCCTAGGGTACCTAAACTTGGGGAAACCCTCAGATGCCTTCAACCATCCATATCCCCAAATTACAGTACCATAATACCAGCTGGGACAGTATCCTAATTTCAGATGCCTTCTACATGCATCCCAGTTAGAGCCTAATTTATACCCTTTTCTCTCCATTTACAGATCACGCCTTTTGGATAAAAATGTTTCTTTTCAGCCTGTTTTCTGTAGACTCCAGAGTTCTTACCCAAATTCCAGATGAACACATCTACCTTTCTAAACATATCACGAGAACATCAAACTCAGCAAATCCAGTACTTATATTTGGACATCCCCAACCTCTCCATACACATATGAAATCTCTTCCAATTATGCTTCCTACCTCAATCTATAACATGAACATACAACCAACTACATTTTAGAAAGTATATTCTAGAGCTCTTGGGTTTAAGGGTGGGGTCATTCAGAGTCAGAGAGAATCTTCCCAGAAGTAAAAAAGGTCAAAACTTGGAATATCCCTGACTCAGACACTGAGAGAGAGCCTGCCAGGTGGGAAAGAATGAAACCTTAAATAAGCACAGGCAGAATGGGAGGGGAGGAGTCTGGCAGCTCTGATGGACTGAGAATGACAGTGAGGGCAACTCACAGAGGATATTTGTTCAAGGGAAGGAGGATTTATAGCAGCAAAATAAGGTAGTGTTTAAAGAAGGATGACAGAGCCCCTGAGAATAAATCCAGGGAAGATCTGACCTTGGGGATGACTGTGAGGCAGAGGATGACATCCAGCATGGAGAGGATGGCAAGCAGGTAGTACATGGGCTCATGCAGAGACGCCTCCTGCCAGATGGCGAGTAATAACACAAAGTTGGCCCCCAGAGCCAAAACCAGGAGAGGAGCCAGGACTATAGACAGCCAGTGTTGTGTGTCCTGCATTCCTGGGAAGCAGAGCATCAGGAATTCAGTCACCTGGATCCCTGTGTTGTTGAGAGATAATACCATGATTGACAGGCCGGCCTGGAACTGGCTGGAAAAAGGGGACATGAATTCAGTTTGGCTGTTGCATTAATAACCTCCTAACTGATCTCTTTGCCTCCATTCTAGGCTGCCAAGTTTCTCCACAAATCTACTGACACAAAATCTGTCTAAAATTTAAGTTGGAATCCATGTTAAAATGATTTCCTTAACATTCTTAACTTTATGAATAAAGAATAATTCCTTCACCTGAGGATGTTCCAACTGCACATGCATAGATCCAGCCAGCCCACAGAATGTGCTTGGCTTTGTCCCGCCTGTTTTCATGTGTCACATTCTTCCTGTGAGGTCAGCTCTCTTGTGCTCAAACAACTATCTTCTGCTTGCCCCTTTCTATCTGTACCAAGTCACACCTCTCAGAAATGCTTTCTCTTTTTACTCCTTTTACATACATAGATGTCTTCCATTTCCATTCTTGATGATCCTGAAATTCCTTGAGCACATTGCTGTTTAAAGCATTAATAAAACTTTCCTGTAGTCATGCATGTTTCCTCTTGGTCTTCCAAAAAGTCTGTGCTCCATCTGTGGGCAACGGGATCTTACCTTTATGTTGTAGCACAGAGAAAAACACCATGCCTCTGGTGCCTAACAGGTGCTCGAGAAGTACACTTCAGATGTATGAGATTGAGGGATTGTTGAAAGCATCATAATGCTCTTGACTATTTAATTTGGCATCTCCATACCTTGCTGTACTATAAACCACTGACCCTCTTGCTTAACATTCAGTAAAAAAGCTAAACAAAGTAGAATGGGGAAAAAAATTCAGTGGTGAAGAAAAAAAAAGACATCAACCTAGTGGCAAGAGCAGTAATATAAAGGATACCTGTGCAGTGTCTTATTTGCTTGTTTATTTGGTAAGTAATTGCTTTAAAAATTTAGTTAAATAAAAAGCACTCTACATTTCCTGGGCAAAGGGGGAAAAATAAGGAAATGAGGCTTCTAAGACAAGGGGAAAACTGAAGGAATCTTAGACATGACCCAGGATTTGATGTTACGCAGTCTGGAGCTTCAGTTCTCTTTGAGTATCTTCTTAACCATCCTGGACCCTGATGGTGGAGAAGTGGCTGGGTTCAACTGTGTCCTCCTCTGAGGCACAGGCATCTTACAGATAGATTTTTGGGTATAACTGAGCATTAAAAAAAATCTCCCAATCAAGGTTTAGCACTGTTTGATTTTTTTCTTAAATATATAGTGTGAGCTCTTCCTGGAGATTTTCTTTTATCTAGACCAGTGCTTCTCAAATGTGGGAATGCATCAGAATTACCTGGAGAGCTTGCTGAAATGCACATTGCGAAGCCCAAACCCCCGAGTTACCAGTTCTGTAGGTCTGGGGGAAGCCCAAGAATTTCCCTTTCTAATGGATTCCCAGGTAATGCTAAGGCCACTTTTGCAGGGACAATACTTTGAGAATGGCAGAGTTACACCCAGTCATGGTAACGGACCAAGCCCCTGACTTAGTCTAACCCTAATCCGAGACCACAGCCTCCGTTCGACCAGCTCTAGCTCTGTTCAGCTTCAAACATCAAATTGGCCGCTTCTCCCAGTATCTTTAGTTATTTCAGCACAATTTTGGCCAATCTCTTGTCTCCTAATTTGAAAGTTATCTTCTGGGAATTGTATAGGTTCCTTTTGCATGGTTTTATCTCTCTGCCTGGATATATAGTTCTTAGCCAACTCTCCCAGGAGGACCAAACCTCATTAAGGTCAAGAACAAGGGATCCTTCATTTTTCTCTAGGGCAATTGGCACAAATCCAGACCTTTAAAATATGCCTCCCAGGTTCAAAGAAGGAATCCTCCTTTCCAGTCAGAGACAGATCTGAGCTCATCTTCTGTGAGCTCAGCTGACCTACAGTCTACTGTGTCGTGCTGTCCTGACATCAGTGACCTTCAGGGTCTTGACATACTAACATCTGAGGGTGCAATAACATCCTCTGAAATAAACAACAAATTAAGCCCAACACCAAACTCAGTGTCACTTGAGCTCCACCTTCCAATATACTGTTCACAGAACTACTTACTGAAAAAGTCTGCTCCAAACAACAGCTTAGACCATCCAGCTGCTTTCAGCCAATGTGTGATGCCTCAGCTCCTCACCAGCCCTGTGCTTGTGGCACTGGGCCCTGGATGACTTTATGCAGATGCTGCTTCTATAACAATCACTCTCCTGTGGCTGGAAACATGAAGTGCTGGTATGGGAATCCTGCTCCCACGGCTCCTGTCTCCCTGCAGATACACATACATTCCCACTGTAAAAAGAGAGATACCTGCATTTCAACTCAGAAAATGCAAAAGAGCAGTGATTAGCATATAGTTTCTCTTGAGGTGTCTGAGAGTTGTATAAGCTGAGATGTCATCTTTGTGATGGAAAGGATTATCATTCAGGGACTGGGAAGATGTGTCTAAGAGATCCTTTAACAGGACGAATGTCATCAGACTTCTGAAATGACTTCATCTCTCATATTAACTGCCTTCTAGGAAAATTGTTTTTAAAATGGGTTCTTTATGATGATTTGTTTTATCATTAATTTTCATTACATTTTAGAAATATCTTCACACAGTGAAAATAGGTCACTTAAAGAAAAACAATTATGGAATCCTGAAAGCCAATGACGCAAATTTTTGTGCTAGGATTATCAACAAAATAATAGCAAAAAAAAAGACTGCATAAAATTTTTATTAATCCAAAGTATGACAAGAAAACAGACAAAGGAACATAAAATATGTGAGGTCAATATACAAATAATAAGATGGTAGCCGTAAAGTGATCAGTAGTTAAGTAAATAGACCAAAAGTCCAGTAAACAATCCAGTAAAAGACTAAAACTACCAGACTGAACATATCCATGCTGCTTGCAAAAGACACACTTTAAATATAGGGACCCAGAATGGTTGGAAAGAAAAGAATGGAGAAAAATGTATCATGAAAACACTTCCCAGGAGAATATCAGATGGTGATCCTGCAATCTGATCAATGAAAACATTAAGGCAAGAATCATTACCAGAGATAAAGAGGGACATTTTATAATGATAAAGTAGTCATAATTAAGAATTAGGAAATATAGCAACATCATAGACTCCAGTAAAATAATGTAAAATTGATGAAAACAAAAGGAGAACTAAATCCACAATCATAGTGAGAGATTTTAGCATGCTTCTAAGAGATGATAAAACAGCTGATAAAAAGAAAATCCATACAGATATAAAAGCCCAGAACAGTATAATTAACAAAATTAACATAAATGACATGTGCAGAACATCATACCCAACAATAGAATTAGCATTATTTTCAAGTTGATATAAAACATTTACCAAAACCAATTAAATGCCAAAATATTTTTTAAAAAATCAACAAATTTCAAACTGGGGAAATAATTTAAAATACATGATCTGATTTCAGTGAAATTAAGCTATGAAGCAATAATAATAATAATAATGTATCTAGAAAACCCACAATTGATAAAAATTAAATAGTATACATATAAATAACTTGTGGGTCAAGGAAAAAATTCAAAACAGAAACTGGAAAATATTTTGAACTGGTAATAGTGAATGTAAAACATAAGCAACCTCATACAGGAAATTAAATACTTCTCCCTTTTCAAGAATGTCTACCACTTCTCCAAAGAAGAAATTCAGATGGCCAACAGGCACATGAAAAGATGCTCCACATCGCTAATCATCAGAGAAATGCAAATTAAAACCACAATGAGATATCACCTCACACCAGTTAGGATAGCCAACATCCAAAAGACAAACAACAACAAATGTTGGCGAGGATGTGGAGAAAGGGGAACCCACCTACACTGCTGGTGGGAAAGTAAACTAGTTCAACCATTGTGGAAAGCAGTATGGAGGTTCCTAAAAAAACTCAAATTGGAAATACCATTTGACCCAGGAATTCCACTCCTAGGAATTTACCCTAAGAATGCAGAAGCCCAGTTTGAAAAAGACATATGCACTCCTATGTTTATCGCAGCACTGTTTACAATAACCAAGAAATGGAAGCAACCTAAGTGTCCATCAGTAGATGAATGGAAAAAGAAGATGTGGTATATATACACAATGGAATATTATTCAGCCATAAGAAGAAAACAAATCCTACCATTTGCAACATGGATGGAGCTAGAGGGTATTATGCTCAGTAAAATAAGCCAGGCAGAGAAAGACAAGTACCAAATGATTTCACTTATCTGTGAATTATAAGAACAAAGAAGAAACTGAAAGAACAAAACAGCAGCAGACTCACAGAACCCAAGAATGGACTAACAGTTACCAAGGTGAAAGGGACTGGGGAGGGTGGGTGGGAAGGGAGAGATAAGGGGGAAAAGGGGGCATTATGATTAGCACACATAATGGAGGGGGGGGAACATGGGAAAGGCAGTATATACAGAGAAGACAAGTAATGATTCTATAGCTTCTTACTACACTGATGGACAGTGACTGTAATGGGGTATGTGGGGGAGACTTGATAATGGGGAGAGTCTAGTAACCATAATGTTGTTCAAGTAATTGTACATTAATGGTATCAAAAAAAAAAGAACAGGAGGAATTCCTTGATGGAAATGTTTTATGTCCTGACTGTCGTGGCAGATACACAAACCTAAACATGTAATAAGACTTTGCAGATCCAAACATGTGCACACACACACATACATACATACACAAATACGAACAAATAAAACTGAGGAAATCTGAACATATTGGTGAATCATTTTGATATGAATATCCTGATGGTGGTAAGTACCATAGCTTTGCAAAATGTTACCACTGAGGAAATTATAAGGAATCTCTGTATTACTTCTTACTACTGCATGTGAATCTGAAATTATTTCAATAAAAATTTAAGTCCAAGAAAAAAAAAAAGAATGTCTACATGTGGGCTCTGACTTCAGATGAATTCTAACCACACTCCTGCCTCAGCTAGCCCAGCTCCAGACACAGCTCTACTCAGTGTCAGACATCTGACTGGCTGCTGCTCTTGTTACATGAGCCCTGGCCTCTCTCTGTCTCTCTTACCCCCAAGTCAGACAAATTCTTTCTCCAGTGGATGCTTACTGCTCTACAGCTATCCCTCTCTCAATTTTATCTTTCTACCTGGAGTTGTCATTCTTAATGTAAGAACTACAACTTTCTCAGTAATATCAGGGTTCATGAAGGAAAATGACCAAGTCTTACACATTTTTGATCCCCTCATCATCTAGCACAAAAAAAAACAATTTTTGATACTTGGTGTCTCAGAGTTTAATAATTTGCCTCTCCCAGGCTCTCCAATCAGTCTCCCTTCTAGATGCAGACCTGAGCTGTACTTAATATGTTTTGGGCTGACCCATAGATATTCTACCAAAATTATGTCCTTCTGTCCTCTCTATCTTTGGGTCCTTAAAGACCAGTATCTACAGGGTGCATTTTTATTCTCTTATATACTTGGTGGAAGGCAAACCCTAACACAAAGTATTACTTCTACTAAAGCTTTTTTTATTTATGTTTCTATGAATCCATTTAACATGTAACATTGTGTAAATTTAAGTTGTACAGCAAGTACTACTTTGCTACACTTATATATGTTTGCTGTTGTAGCATATCTATCACATTACATCATTATAATACACTTTCATTGTATATATTCATTAGACTGTACATTGGATCTCTATAGCTTATTTATGGCTCATTACAAGTTCATACCCTTAAACACTATCAATCTGATCTCTCCACCCCCAACCCTTGGTAACCACCATTCTACTCTGTTTTTTGTAGGTTTCACTTTCTTAGATTTCACATGTTATATACAGTACTTGTCTTTCTCTGTCTGACTTAATCTCACACTAAGTCTTTAAATGGGTGTTTCAAAGGTACCTATGTAAAATTTCCTCCAGGCAAATGTCTTACTCAGTTAGTAGTCTGTAGCCATGACTCTTCAAATTCTCAACACCTTACACTCATGGCTGGGATCCACGACATTGCTAACATCCTAATGCTGCCTCTTTTGTAGGTCAAAAGATACAGAGACACTTTGGTTACCTGTCCTCATGCTTGGCACCCCCTGAAGTATCATATCATGCACATTCATACCTACCTGCCTAAGCCTACACCCACACCTAAACCTACCTACAGAATTCCAAAGGGGAGGGAGAGATGTGTGCATTTACATACAAAGAGAAAGAGAAACTACAGCCTTACAGCACTTCCCCCAGAGCATCTTAAAATTCCATCCATTGGAGTATTTGTTTTAACAAATATCAGATATTTAGGACCAAATTCCATTAGAACATATGCTCCTCCCACATTCCATTTTACTATATACTTTATTCCACATACCATTTCATTCTCTCATTTTACTACATTCCACATTTTATTAATCTATCTCATAGGCATTTGCTAAACATATTTTATGTATTTGTTATTCTGCTTGACTTAGTAGGAAATGTAAAATGAGTAAACAAATACTGACCTAATAGAACTTATCCGATAAGGGAGAAAGCACACTATAGGTAAATGGGAAACTGGAAGGGTAATGAGTAATACACCTCTTTTAGAGCTATCAAGCCTTCCTAAATGGAACACTGTTGAAATTACTGAAGCTAGTACTGAAAATTTAATTCACCACAATGTGTTTCTACATGGGCCCAAGAGAAAATTGCAGATGAATGAGAGAAACTCTTTTAAAAATCCCAAACAGAAACAGGTTTCTCTCCTAAGTACTAGAAGGTTGTTTCTTGTCACTAGAGGAATTTAAGGAAATCTTGGATGTCTATTTTCAAATAACCTTTTGTGGGAATTCCAAGAGGACTGTAGATCTGATGACTTTAGAATCTCTGTAGATATAAAATTCCAGATATCCAAAAATAAGAAAAACAATGGCCAAAGTACACAATCTAACAAAAATTTTTTGTGCTTCAAGAGGTAAACTGTGGAGAATTTGAAACTTTCTAATTTCAAAAAAAAAATGAAATAGCAATAGTAGTCTGAAAAGCTGTAGAAATATGTAGCAAATCTTTAGGCATACATCCCTCACTGGCTGACCAGAGATCCTATTTCTTTTGCTATTCTCTGTTCATGGAGAGCCTACAACCTTTTTCACAGTGAAAAGAAGTGCTTTTGGTCTGAATCCATTCCAGTCAAACTGTTAGCCAACTGCCAACATCTGAGATGAGGCAGCAAGATCAAGAGTCTAAAAGATGATTCAGAACAAGGAGTGACTGTGAGTGCCACAGCATAGTACCATGAGCTTCCGATAAGGTAAGATTTCATCACAGAGCAATGCACAATAATCAAAAATTGCTCTAGGGACTGAGAATGGCACATAACTCAGGGCAGAGCATCTCTGGGGTGTATAGTGTATGAAATAATGAAGAACATCTTCTTTTAAAGACAGAGAAAGCAGTATCCATAGAAAAATAAAATGAGGGGGGCGGAGCCAACATGGCAGCGTGAGTAGGACAGTGGGAATCTCCTCCCAGAAACATATATATTTTTGAAAACACAACAAATACAACTAATCCTAAAAGAGAGACCAGAAGACACAGGACAGCAGCCAGACTACAACTACACCAGCGAGAACCCAGCGCCTGGTGAAAGGGGTAAGATACAAGCCCCGGGCCAATGGGACCCGAGCGCCACTCCCCCCAGCTCCAGGAGGTAGGGAGAGGGAGCCCACAACTGCTAAACAGCCAGCCCCAGCCACCCGCACCAGAGCGTAGGCACAGTGCATGCGTGGAGGGCTGGAAACTAGGGAAATAGGGCAGCAAGACCTCTGAGCGGGTGCCGAAGCTGATGCCCCTGTGACAAAGAAAAGCGGGGGCTTTTCGAAAGTCTTAAAGGGACAGGGATTTAACAGCTGGATGGAAAGAGCATAGGTCACAGCCCAGTGGCTGGAAATTACAGGGAAAACCGGCGCACCAACCCCCTGGGCAACAGCTCCGAGACCCCTCACGGAGGTAAACAGTCAAAGAGCCCCCTGGTCCATTACCTCTCCGGGCGCTGTGAAAGCAGAGAAACAGCCTAAGGCAAAACACACCCACAGAAAGGCAGAAAGGAAAATTCTTACACTTCGGCCGGGAAAGACACAAAGACCCAGCCTACACACAATTACCCAACACAAGCCACTAGGGGTCGCAGTTGTCCCAGTAAAGAAAGGCCAGTAGCAAGTGAAAGGTTTGGCCCTCCCAGCTGACAGTCAATAGCACCTGTCAACAAGAAAAGGCAAAAAAATATGATCCAGACAAGACTAACCCAGACAGCTTTGGCATCTACTACATCTTCCCCTGAGAAGGAACCTGGGGAGATAGATTTAGCCAGTCTTCCAGAAAAAAAAATTCAAAACAAAAGTCATAACCATGCTGATGGACTTGCAGAGAAATATGCAAGAACTAAGGAAGGAGAATACAGAAATAAAACAAGCTCTGGAAGGACTTCAAAACAGAATGGACGAGATGCAAGAGACCATTAATGGACTAGAAAACAGAGAACAGGAACGCAGAGAAGCTGATGCAGAGAGAGATAAAAGGATCTCCAGGAATGAAAGAATTTTAAGAGAGCTGAGTGACCAATCAAAAAGGAATAATATATGCATTATAGGGATACCAGAAAAAGAGAGAGAAAAAGGGATAAAAAGTGTCTTTGAAGAAATAATTGCCAAAAACTTCCCCAAACTAGGGGAAGAAATGGCCTCTCAGACCACACAGGTACACAGAACTCCCATGACAAGGGATCCAAGGAGGGCAACACCAAGACACATAATAATTAAAATGGCAAAGATCAAAGACAAGGACAAAGTATTAAAGGCAGCCAGAGAGTACAAAAGGTTACCTATAAAGGAAAACCCATCAGGCTATCATCAGACTTCTCAACAGAAATCCTACAGGCCAGAAGAGAATGGCATGATATACTTAATGCAATGAAACAGAAGGGCCTCGAACCAAGACTACTGTATCCAGCACGAATATCATTTAAATATGAAGGAGGGATTAAACAATTCCCAGATAAGCAAAAGTTGAGGGAATTTGCCTCCCACAAACCACCTCTTCAGGGCATCCTACAGGGACTGCTCTAAATGGGAGCACTCCTAAAAAGAGCACAGAACAAAACACCCAACATATGAAGAAGGGAGGAGGAGGAATAAGAAGGGAGAGAAATAAAGAATCATCAGACCGCATTTATAATAGCTCAACAAGTGAGTTAAGTTAGACAGTAAGATAGTAAAGAAGCTAACGCTGAACCTTTGGTAACCACAAACTTAAAGCCTGCAATGGCAATAAATTCATACCTTTCAATAATCACCCTAAATGTAAATGGACTGAATGCACCAATCAAAAGACACAGAGTAATAGAATGGATAAAAAAGCAAGATCCATCCATATGCTGCTTACAAGAGACTGACCTCAAACCCAAAGACATGCACAGACTTAAAGTCAAGGGATGGAAAAAGATATTTCATGCAAACAACAAAGAGAAGAAAGCAGGTGTTGCAATTCTGGTATCAGACAAAACAGACCTCAAAATAAAGAAAGTAACAAAAGACAAAGAAGGACATTACATAATGATAAAGGGCTCAGTCCATCAAGAGGATATAACTATTATAAATATATATGCACCCAATACAGGAGCACCAACATACCTGAAACAAATATTAACAGAACTAAAGGAGGAAATAGAATGCAATGCATTCATTCTAGGAGACTTCAACACACCACTCCCTCCAAAGGACAGATCCACCAGACAGAAAATAAGTAAGGACACAGAGGCACTGAACAACACACTAGAACAGATGGACCTAATAGACATCTAAAGAACTCTACATCCAAAAGCAACAGGATACACATTCTTCTCAAATGCACATGGAACATTCTCCAGAATAGACCATATACTAGGCCACAAAAAGAGCCTCAGTAAATTCCAAAAGATTGAAATCCTACCAACCAACTTCTCAGACCACAAAGGCATAAAACTAGAAATAAACTGTACAAAGAAAGCAAAAAGGCTCACAAACACATGGAGGCTTAACAACACGCTCCTAAATAATCAATGGATCAATGACCAAATCAAAATGGAGATCCAGCAATATATGGAAACAAGCGACAACAACAACACTAAGCCCCAACTTCTGTGAGACACAGCAAAAGCAGTCTTAAGAAGAAAGTATACAGCAATCCAAGCATTTATAAAAAAAAGGAAGAACAAGCCCAAATGAATGGTCTAATGTCACAATTATTGAAATTGGAAAAAGAAGAACAAATGAGGCCTAAGGTCAGCAGAAGGGGGGACATAATAAAGATCAGAGAAGAAATAAATAAAATTGAAAGAATAAAACAATAGCAAAAAGCAATGAAACCAAGAGCTGGTTCTTCGAGAAAATAAACAAAATAGATAAGCCTCTAGCCAGACTTATTAAGAGGAAAAGAGAGTCAACACAAATCAACAGTATCAGAAACAAGAAAGGAAAAACCACGACGGAAACCCCCCACAGAAATTCAAAGAATTATTAGAGAATACTATGAAAACCTATATGCTAACAAGCTGGGAAACCTAGGAGAAATGGACAACTTCCTAGAAAAATACAACCTTCCAAGACTGACCCAGAAAGAAACAGAAAATCTAAACAGACCAATTACCAGCAACGAAATTAAAGCGGTAATCAAAAAACTACCAAAGAACAAAACCCCTGGGCCAGATGGATTTACCTCGGAATTTTATCAGACATACAGGGAAGACATAATACCCATTCTCCTTAAAGTTTTCCAAAAAATGGAAGACAAGGGGATACTCCCAAACTCATTCTATGAAGCTAACATCACCCTAATACCAAAACCAGGCAAAGACCCCACCAAAAAAGAAAACTACAGACCAATATCCCTGATGAACATAGATGCAAAAATACTCAACAAAATATTAGCAAACCGAATTCAAAAATACATCAAAAGGATCGTACACCATGACCAAGTGGGATTCATACCAGGGATGCAAGGATGGCACAACATTCGAAAGTCCATCAACATCATCCACCACATCAACAAAAAGAAAGACAAAAACCACATGATCATCTCCATAGATGCTGAAAAAGCATTTGACAAAGTTCAACATCCAATTATGATAAAAACTCTCAGCAAAATGGGAATAGACGGCAAGTACCTCAACATAATAAAGGCCATCTATGAAAAACCCACAGCCAACATTATATTGAACAGCAAGAAGCTGAAAGCTTTTCCTCTGAGATCAGAAACTAGACAGGGATGCCAACTCTCCCCACTGTTATTTAACATAGTACTGGAGGTCCTAGCCACGGCAATCAGACAAAACAAAAACATACAAGGAATCCAGATTGGTAAAGAAGAAGTTAAACTGCCACTATTTGCAGATGACATGATACTGTACATAAAAAGCCCTAAAGACTCTACCCCAAAACTACTAGAACTGATATTGGAATACAGCAAAGTTGCAGGATACAAAATCAACACACAGAAATCTGGGGCTTTCCTACACACTAACAATGAACCAACAGAAAGAGAAATCAGGAAAACAACTCCATTCACAATTGCATCAAAAAAAATAAAATACCTAGGAATAAACCTAACCAAAGAAGTGAAAGACTTATACTCTGAAAACTACAAGTCACTCTTAAGAGAAATTAAAGGGGACACTAACAGATGGAAACACATCCCATGCTCGTGCCTAGGAAGAATTAATATCATTAAAATGGCCATCCTGCCCAAAGCAATATACAGATTTGATGCAATCCCTATGAAACTACCAGCAACAATCTTCAATGAACTCTAACGAATAATTCAAAAATTCATATGGAACCACCAAAGACCCCGAATAGCCAAAGCAATCCTGAGAAAGAAGAATAAAGTAGGGGGGATCTCACTCCCCAACTTCAAGCTCTATTATAAAGCCATAGTAATCAAGACAATTTGGTACTGGCACAAGAACAGAGCCACAGACCAATGGAACAGACTAGACAATCCAGACATTAACCCAGACATATATGGTCAATTAATATTTGATAAAGGAGCCATGGACATACAATGGCGAAATGACAGTCTCTTCAACAGATGGTGCTGGCAAAACTGGACAGCTACATGTAGGAGAATGAAACTGGACCATTGTCTAACCCCATATACAAAAGTAAACTCAAAATGGATCAAAGACCTGAATGTAAGTCACGAAACCATTAAACTCTTGGAAAAAAACATAGGCAAAAACCTCTTAGACATAAACATGAGTGACCTCTTCTTGAACATATCTCCCTGGGCAAGGAAAACAACAGCAAAAATGAACAAGTGGGACTATATTAAGCTGAAAAGCTTCTGTACAGCAAAAGACACCATCAATAGAACAAAAAGGAACCCTACAGTATGGGAGAATATATTTCAAAATGACACATCCGATAAAGGCTTGACGTCCAGAATATATAAAGAGCTCACACGCCTCAACAAACAAAAAACAAATAACCCAATTAAAAAATGGGCAGAGGAACTGAACAGACGGTTCTCCAAAAAAGAAATACAGATGGCCAACAGACACATGAAAAGATGCTCCACATCGATAATTATCAGAGAAATGCAAATATAACTACAATGAGGTATCACCTCACACCAGTAAGGATGGCTGCCATCCAAAAGACAAACAACAACAAATGTTGGCGAGGCTGTGGAGAAAGGGGAACCCTCCTACACTGCTGGTGGGAATGTAAATTAGTTCAACCATTGTGGAAAGCAGTATGGAGGTACATCAAAATGCTCAAAACAGACTTACCATTTGACCCAGGAATTGCACTCCTAGGAATTGACCCTAAGAATGCAGCAATCAAGTATGAGAAAGACCAATGCATCCCTATGTTTATCGCAGCACTATTTACAATAGCCAAGAATTGGAATCAACCTAAATGTCCATCTATAGATGAATGGATAAAGAAGATGTGGTACATATAAACAATGGAATACTACTCAGCCATAAGAAAAGGGCAAATCCTACCATTTGCAGCAACATGGATGGAGCTGGAGGGTATTATGCTCAGTGAAACAAGCCAAGCGGAGAAAGAGAAATACCAAATGATTTCACTCATCTGTGGAGTATAAGAACAAAGGAAAAACTGAAGGAACAAAACAGCAGCAGAATCACAGAACTCAAGAATGGACTAACAGGTACCAAAGGGAAAGGGACTGGGGAGGATGGGTGGGTAGGAAGGGATAAGGCGGGGGAGAAAAAGGGGGGTATTAAGATTAGCATCCATAGGGGTGTGGGAGAAAGGGGAGGGCTGTACAACACAGAGAAGACAAGTAGTGATTCTACAACATTTTGCTATGCTGATGGACAGTGACTGTAAAGGGGTATATAAGGGGGACCAGGTATAGGGGAGAGCCTAGTAAACAAAGTATTCATCATGTAAGTGTCGATTAATGATAAAAAAAAAAGCAGTTCCTGTGTGGTGACCTCCAATGAGTTCTACACAATGATATAAAGAGCATATAAAAGTGTAGGCAAAGGGTCTGTTTGTGTTTATACAGAGGATCAAAGCCTAATTTGGCTACCCTGAAAATGAACTAAGATACGATACAAAAAAGAACTTCCAACATCAGCACTCTTGGGAAGACTCAGGCCAGAGGATGATCATCAAAAAAAACCCCAAGAAAGATCCATGCACTGCCACAGGTGTAGATGCACTCATCCCACCAATTCCTGGACTTGCCATGGGAATGATGAAGGAGATATCCAAGCTGGCCTGTGCATACAGTAAAACAACAAATTTGACTGGATCTATACTGTTGGAACTCAACCAAGAATTAGGGGAAGTGCAAATTGTAGCACTCCAAAATCTTACAACCACAGACTATTTACTGTTAAAAGAACATATGGGATGTGAATAGTCCCCAGGAATGGGTTGTTTTAATCTATCTGAATTCTCTCAGACTGTTCAAGTTCAGTTGGACAATATCCACCATATCATAGATAAGTTTTCACAAATGCCTAAGGTGCCTAACTGGTTTTCTTGGTTTCACTGGAGATGGCTGGTAATTACAGGTATGCTTTGGTTATGTAACTATACTCCTATTATGTTAATGTGTGTGCGCAATTTAATTAGTAGTTTAAAACCTATCCATGCTGAAGTTACTCTACAAGAAGATATGTCAAAGAAATAATCAATCTTCCCAGGTTTTCTTCTGCCTGCTACTTCTATAGCTTTTCTTCTTCCTTCCTAATTACAACCCTTAAATAGAATTTGTGCCACATATCGAATTTACCGAGTATCATAATTCTTCCAAGTGGTAAAGACACCTCAAGACAAATGCTGGGCATAGAAGCCACGGGGCATAAATATGCAAAGAAGTAAAAAGCTAACCTTTTCAAACAATAAGGCTTCTCTCTCACCTACCAACTTAACATTTCCCTGTATGGCCCCGGAAGATGACTGGTTAGCCAGAGACGGGTAAGATTCCTCAAGGGAGGAACAACCTAAGACAGGCACAGTCGCAGGGGGGCCATCAGGTGAGAAACTGAGGATCAACAGAGGTGAGGCTTAGAACCTCACCCCCCCTGTTTTGAGAGAAATCTTCTGCATACGTGGATGTTGTATTGCCCTTGTCTAGCTTGGATTAACACATAGTCTACAGGCACACACCTGATCATCTACATTTGCTCTCTTACAACACTAAACTATGTTTTCTACCTTTATCTTGTATCTACCTACCACTTCAGCATTTTATTAAAAATAATAATAATAAATAGAGAAATGTGGTATCCACATATAAATCAAGTATAAAAATCAAATGAGTATTCATATTTGAACTGACTGTTTATAGTTCATAATGCATGAGCAAAACCGAAAGCTTCTGTGATGACTGCTCTTGTACTGTTCACCATGTAACTTATTCACTATGTAAGAATTTGTACTCCATGTAAGAACTTGTTCATTATGCTTATGCTTCAGAAGATTGGAGACTGATGAAAATTAGGCTTGGGGTGGATTAATGATTGTGCATTGAGCATTGACCCCCTATACAGAATTTTATTGTTGTTAACAACCATTTGATCAATAAATATGAGAGAGGCCCTCACAAAATATATATATATATATACACACTTCCAATTGTAAAATGAATAAGTAACTGGGATGTAATGTATAGCATAAGGAATATAGTCAAAATATTGTAACAACTTGTTATGGTGATAGCTGGTACCTAGAATTATCATGTATACAAATGTTGAATCACTGTGTTGTACACCTGAAACTAATGTAATACTGTGTGTCAACTACCCTTCAATAAAAAATAATTATCTAAAAAAAAAGAAAAGAAAAAAGAAAAAGAAAACGAGTTCCCATTTACAAGTTATTAGCATGTGTTAGTTTCTGGTTCAAAAGCTTTCCATAAATTAGGTCATCCAATAATGAGATAAATTACATAATACTAGGGCAATTTTCACTTTTTTAAGTGAAAAAACTAGAGCTCAGATCAGGGGGTTAAAAGTTGCACATCTGATCAATAGACAAATTGGTGTACCTGGGATTTAAGTGAAGGTCATTCTTATCTCATTCCAAGATAATCAGTCTTAGGTTGTATGATATATAAAATCACATTGAACCATGAGTTACATAAGGCTTTTCGTAAGGTGCTTTGCAAAATACATTATATTAACAACTTGATCCTTTCCCCAAGACGTTTTCAGAGGAAATAATAAATATGTGCACCTATGAATTATTCATTTTTATTCAACAAAAATACACTACAATATGTAAAGAATTGTATTAGAAACTCTGAAGTATATAAAGTTAAGAAAACTAAACTCTTCACCAGACTTGAGGGAATTTACAATCTAGTGTCAGAGGGAGATACACACTTGACTCAAGGTAGAATAATTCTATTGGGGTGAATAAAGGGAAGGATTGTAGAGTAGGTGGAGCTTAAATTGAGATTTCCAGAATGGGCACAGCTTGCCAAATGAAGACATGATGTTGGTTTTCTATATGGAAGAAGATACTGGAGGATAGGCTTTAAGAAAAAATATGTGGGGACATAATCTGAAAATAATGAACTAGGAGCAACAGGAATGATGGACGAATAGGAGTGTGTTTAAGAAGCTTTCATTTTGGTCAGGATGAGTCTTTGAAGTGTGAAATAGAAAAAAGACAGTAGATCAAAGTTATTACTTTGATGAAAGACAATACTGTAGAAATGATAAATTATTTTGTAAGTCCCAGAATAGCTAGCTTCATCACAGATCAGTTATATTAGAGGACGTTCTCAAATGGCTTATATGAAGTTCTCCGTATCCAAAGAGGGCTTGGTTACCACTGTACATTAATCGCAGGAAATACTAGCCAGTATCTGAGTCTCTATCATTTTCAGGCAATGGATCAGGAAGGGAACTACAAAGAGTAAAACGCACATATCCTTGACCACATAACCCCTTAATTCAAGTGCCTGGAGTCTATGGGATGCTATGTTGGCACCAGCACAATATGAGAATTAACACAACAGGGCTAAAGGTAGGATGAGAACGTCAACTTAACTGTATATCTAAGATGACCAGAAGAAAGTGGCTGAAAGCTGATGGAAAAGTCAGGTAAGATAGGATGAATGAGAAGTTGGTAAAACACTGAAAATAAAAACACACACTTTCACTTAAAACAAAGCACACATACACAAATGAGTTAAGATTTTTTAAAGTTCATTTTTAAAAACAGAAAGAACTACAGGAAATTCATATTCCAGAGAAGTGGCATTGGATAAATATATTAACAAGATCTGTCAGGGCTTAGAGGGAGCAGTGGATGGCACCTGTTATTCACTCAACTATTAGACACTTTTGTATCTCCAAAGAGACCCCTTCACAGCATAAAACCGATTTGAAGTGTGTCATATAGAACCAAGATATCTAATACAAATCTGAATATTAAGCAATTAAGGAAACTGAGAGGCTTTGAAACTGATTAGAATGGCATTTATTCTTAATTTGAAAAATATTATCACTCTAATTAGGCTCTGATAATTATAGCTTGACAACACCCTGTCACATAGATGAGGCCAGGGGAATCTTCCAGGTAACTCCAGAATGCAAAAATTTAAGATTCCAGTCAGTGCAATAGAAACAGAAGCCTTGATATGGATATCCCCATTATCAATGAACACTAGAGAATGCAAAGTCCAAACTTATTCTGTAGTAACTATTCGCATTTCCTATGCATCATGAAAATTAATTCCCATGATCAATTCTATTCCTAAGGTTGGGTTTCACCTATTTTACCTCTTACAACCTCCTCAGCAGCTTCTGGGTTCCCTGCTTGATCCCCTTGGTTCTCGCACCATAAACAATGGGGTTCAGAGCTGGGGGGATGAAATGGCGCAGCATGTTGAGCAGGATGGGGACATCGGGGGAATCCTCTTCCTGGCAGGTAGTGATGACCATGACGAGCAGGACGGTGCTGAAGAAGAGGATGAGGAGGAAGTGGGAGCCGCACGTGCTCAGGGCCTTGGCCGCAGCTCCCTCTGCCTTGATCCTCAGCACAGCTCAAGGATAAAGGAGGAGGAGAGAACAATAAGGCTGGGATCAGAGCCCAGCAGGGTCCAGCCTGCTGCAAACTGGCAGAGCCAGTTGGAGGTGATGCCATCACAAGAGAGTTTGGACAAAGACACGTTCATATAAATGCAGTTCTTGGTAATGTTCTCTGCACAGCATCTGAGTCTGGCAGAAAGGATTGGAACAGAAAGAGAAAAGGGCATTCCAGGCCACAACAAAGATGGCAGCCATGGTCACAAATTGGTCAGTGATGATGAGCGGGTACCTCAGTGGGTGATGGATGGTGACAAAGCGGTGCAGGACACCACAGGGAGGAAACTATTCATGATGAACATCTACAGGAAGCAGACAGAAGCTGATGGACCTGAGGTCAAACCAGAAGATGGCCAGGACCTTGGGGATGATGGTGAGGCAGATCACCATGTCCAGCAGGGAGAGGAGGCTGAGCAGGTAGTACATGGGCTCGTGCAGAGAGGCCTCCCTCCAGATGGTGAGGAGGAGGGTGGTGGTGGCCCCCATGGCCAGGAGGAAGAAGAGGCTGAGGGGCAGGGACAGCCAGTGTTGCCAGGTCTAGTCATTAGGGAAGCAGATGAGGAGGAATTCAAAGACCGGAGCAGTGGAATCATTGCTGGGAGATGTCATGTAAAGTATCCTGTAGAAGCTAGAAACCCAGAGTCCTTTAAAATGTAGGACAGAATATACTAACCCTGAGAGCATGTGTTCTATATGTCTTAGAATTTAGGTTTCCACTGGGGATCTTAATCCATCCCTATGAAGTTTTCAAATCATCATCATTGTAAGTCATCCCTGACATTTAACTGAACACTTGCCATGTGCTAAGCATGACAGAAAGTTCATATTCACTGTATCATTTCACCACTTTAAAAACACTTAAGAGGAAACAACACTGTTACCCTAATTTTATGAAAGGGTAGGGGCAAGTGGGAGCAGAGTAGTTTGATCAAAATGAGAGCACCAGTAAGCAGTGAAACCAGGACAGTAAACATGGGGGTCTGATTCTAGAGATTCTGTTTTCACCCACTATACAAGATTTAACCTAGACAAGCACTTAACTAAGCTCCACCTTTCTTCAGTGAAGAAGGAATAGCTACATGGAGAGCTCTGTTTAGCTGACTCCATGGATGTCTTAGAAGAGGCCAGCCCTCTACTCCACAGAATTGGACAAGGACTGACATACTTATTTGAGAATAAGCATAGATGAGATTCCTCATTTTCATTCTTCAGGATATATTGGATTAGAGGTATAACAGCCCTTGACCCCACCCAAGGGCAGTAATTTCTTCCTGCCCCAAAGAGGACTTCACTTTAAAGGCAAACTGTTTATCATTCTCTTGCTGTATTATTAGCTGTTGTTTCTCTTTGTGAAGGTTCAGAGTTTTCTTTGGTTTGAGTCCTTCAGAAAGGACTGTGAGTTTCCTACTCACATGACAGACACAGTCAGAGGAATACACTAGGAGGCTCACAAAGGTAGAATGGAAACTAGCTGGTAAGGAGGTTTTAGGCATATAAACCTTACCACTTTGAAATTATGCCTCTTTAATATTCATTAAAAACTGTATCCCTGACCCCAACTTAAGACTATTAAGTCTAGTGCAGAAAGGAAGACTTGACCCAGCTTGACCCAGCAAGCCACAGCTGTTGGTCACACAGTCATGATACTCGTGGGGGGTCTGTGAGTCTACAGAACTTTTCACCCATAAACCTTGCATGTCCCCAGAATGCCTCCACCTCAGCTCTGAATGAAATAACAGTCTCAGGTTAGTTCCTGCCATTCACCCTATACCAGATCTAAGCATCCTGGCAGGGTGGGCATCTACACCAGGCCCTTCTGAAAGAGTGCCATCTCCTTTCCCTACCAGGCTCCTGGACTCCCCTCTGTTCCTCATTGTATCCTTATAATTTTCCTGGCCCCAACTTGAGATTTACCAGCTTCAGAAGGTTGCACTGCTGACTCTGGCTGTTGGAAAAGCACCTCAATGGCTCTTGAGGCTGGTTTTATGGACTCTGACTCCCTATGCCCCTGCCCTCTGCTCTTCCACAGGGGGTGGTGCCCTGGTACAGCACTTGGGCCCTGAGGCCTGTGGTCCATTTCCCAAGGGTGTGTTAGGAAAGGCATGATTCAGCATCATGAGTTGAGTGAGTAGGGGATCTAAAGAAAGAAAAAAAAACCTACGAGAAGAGGGGTAAGGAAACTGAGTGAGGAGAACCTTCTCAGAAAGAGTTTCTACAGATGCCCCTGAGAGAAGACCAATGGTAACTGTGGCGGAAGTGACAGAGGAACGTCCCCAGCAGTCAGAGGAGCAGGGACCACAGGCTACTGAGGGGCAGGACGTGCCTCCCTGGAGGCCCTTCCCATGAGGCAGGAGCATTGTGGCAGTACCCACGCATACCCCTGCGAGTGGCCCTGATTACACACGTGGTCTCATATCCAAGATTTACCTTCAGGACTGTTCTGGGCCTAAATTGTTTCCTCTATGTGGATGTAGAAAATGCTACTATTAACAATACTCATCTTATACAGAGCAACACTTAGCTCTGCTTCCTTGGGAATCAAGTGTGGTTATCACCTGTAGCCGCCACTCTGAAGTACAAGAGGACCTGAAAACAGTCTCTCCAATGCTTCTTAGGATAGGGATATGAGGCGAAATGTAGGACAGTCTAGGCTTTGGAATTTTGGAGTAGAGCAAGTGAATTCTGGTTCTAGGTCTCCCACCTCCCTACCCCCAACTTCTGGAGAAGGCGGCACCAGGGAAGACTTGCAGATGCAATGTAATTCTGTTCCCTGCATGCTCTACCTACCTCCTGCCCCTGCCTCCACCTTGCTACCTAGGGGTCCTGGGTGAGGCGCCAAGGACCTTGGCAACATCAAGTATGGTTGACAGACATGCTAAAGGAAGAAAACAATTTCATGAGTGAATCGTCACTCAGTGAAAGCACGTTGCTGGAGCACGCAGTTCTCCCTGGGCAGAACATCTTGGTCCTCAGTTTCTTGTAAGTGGCTAATCCCTCTACACTGTCACATCATGGTGAGGCTGGGGAGAGACAGCTGGAGGCTTAACCCTGAGCCCTTGTTCTACCACTTCCCGTTTGCTTCTACTTAGACAATTTCCATAAGCTCTCAGAACCACAATTTCTTCATCTGATATATGGGGATGATTAACCTTCAAAGAGAGTTGCTGAAAGGGTATAATTCCTTTTACATTTTTATTGGATGATCATTTTGAAACTACTATGTGGAAAGCAGTATACCATATGCTAGAAACACAGTACAGCAGAGAATGGTTTCTGCCACCTTAGAGAGACTGCAGCTTAACACAGTCACGCCAAGGTCCACGCTAGTGATAATCATCATAAATCTTCAAAGTTCTTAATATGTCATGTCATTCTGATCATTACCTGAAATTTCTTTGAATTCTCATAACCTGATGATATATATATTATAGTCAACTATACAATTTCTCATGAGGAATAAAAAAAATACATTATGGGTTGAAATGTCTGTCCCTCACAAAAGTTATGAGAAAGTTCTAACCTCCAGGTACCTGTGAATGTGATCTTACTTAGAAACGGAGTATTTGTAGGTATAATCAAGTTAAGAGTTAAAATTTTACACAAAGACTGATGAACTTCAGTTTAACCACATCCAGAGAGTATATCCCAATATTCTCATTTAAGATGGGGGGGAGATAATTATCAGTTTCTATTCTTGGTGTGTTCTGAGCTTTGATTTTTGTCTCCTCATGCCAGGAAATTGACAAATTTTTGCTCCTTTTCATAATTACTTCAGGATTGGCAAAAGTCCTCAGAGCAGAGGATCTTTAGTTTCCAGGTTTCTCTCTCAATTTTACCTTTTCATATATGTCAACCTTTCCTTCTTAACCTTTTAGTGGTTTAATTAACTTTAACAATTTACCTTGGTACAAATTTGAATGTTGATAAGTATTTTATACATATATTAAGTGAATATATATACACATATGATTTATATATGTTAGACATATTACACATATATTTCCACAACTTTCTGACATCTACTGCTGTTGAGAAGTATGCCATCAGACAAACTGCTGCTCATTTATAGTGCTGTATCATCTCTCTGGCTCCATTGAGAGCTTTTTATCTGTAGGGCTTTGGAATGTTAGAAAATGTGTGTATATTTTTTTTAACTTATTCTCTTTATGATTAATTACTCCCATTGAATCTATAGATGTTTCAGCCATTATTCACTTGAATACTTCTCCTTCACCCTATTTTCTGTTTTCTTTCATGCAAATGCAGTTTGGTGTATATTGGACCTTCTTACTCAGTTTTCTATCTTCTCACCACTATTTCACATTTCATTTTCTTTCAATTTCTACTCCTTTAAGATTAAATCAACATTAGCTCCATTTTACCTTCTTAACTCAGCAGTAACAATCTTTCATAATCTGTCATTCTTTCCTATCTTAGATTTTCTTGAAATTTTTTCTTAAATTCTTCTTACATTTACTTCTTAGATTTTCCAGAATAAGTCTTCTTTTTTCAAATATATTTAGCTTTCTGATAGGTTCATTCTCCTTCTCATGTTTTTTTTTAGCTCTATCTTTTTTTTAACAATTTTAAACACAGTTCTAATCACATTTTTCAAAATTCTTATATCTAACTCTACCTGATCTTGCTCATGTTTTCTCATTCTGGATTGTGAGCTCCTGATCAACAGAGCTATTTCTGTGAGATCTCTTAAGATCATCCTAAAGATGCCTTATATTAATTTCTCTACTTGGGATATCCCAGGCCACATAATATAAATTCCAAATCAAACTTACCTAAGGGAAACTTATTTTATTCTCTCTAAAGCCTACTTCAAACAAAATGCATGTGTATGTGTGTGTGTGTGCGTGTGTGTGTGTGTGTTTCTTATTTAATCCTTCACTAAGGTTATGGCCTTTGAATATTCCTGGGGATCTGTGTGTCTTAATTCTACTTCCTTCCATTGTAAGCATCCAAATTCAACTGTTCCCTATTTGTATGCTGATTTAAAATGCAAACTCCTTTTATGTAAAAACTGATAAATATTCCCATGACAACCATAGATTCAATGTCTACTTATCAGTCTTTTCTCTTTTTTCAGCCCATTCCTTTTTGACCACAAGAAAATTTCCTTGCTTCTTTTAAACATAACACACTTGGGAGGAGGTTTAGTTTATTATAATTCACTTTGCTGTTTAGCACCAGGAGGTTATTTCAGGTGACATGGTCTGCCATTGAATGGAAGTCACAGCGTCCTTTACAGGGAGGACAGGACTCATTTACTCATGCAGTGTATGGAATGAACCTTCAGGGTGGAATGTGAGAAAATGTCCAAGTCATACATGTCTGCACTCTATAACCTTGTTAGCTCTGTTCATGTAATCATTATTTCTTCCTTCGGATAAAGCAGGGCAGGTAATCAGGCTGGTTACCTGTACATGATCTGCCTGAGTTCAAAACATGTACTGAGATTATCCAGAGCAACGAACTGATCCTCAGTTATGTGATACCAGTGACCCAGTTTGGAGGAAGAAATTAAAAAACAGAAGGAAAAGACCTGAGATCACAGTCTAGAGACAAATAACTTACCTGAGCTTCGTGTAAAAAGAATGGAAGGTAGAAGAGAACGTATACAGGTGGAATAGAGAAAAAAGGAGCAGAGGAAAACAGGAGAGAAGGGAGGAAGGAATGAAGGAGCAAAGTAAGAAGGGGGAAAAAAGGGAAGGGAGGGAAAAAAGAGGAAGACGGTGGATAAGGAAGTAAAAACAAAGACAATGAGTGACTGCAGTTAATGGTTTCATGTATGTTACTGGATTTTAAAAAGTATATAATTAAGTCATCACTCTTATCTTTGTGAGACAATGAAACTGAAATATGGAGATTTTAAATTATTTGCCCAATCACACGGCAGATAATAGCCTAGCCAGGACACTAACCCTGACCTCCAAACTTAATAGCCAAGTCTCTTTAGGCTACAAGTGAGTGTCAGAGGCTCTTTCTCAACGGCATTTAGGCACGATGATCCGGCTCTCACTCTGTGGAGAGGAGCATGAATGAGGCATGGTGATCACTGCCACATGTCTATTATTTGGGTGAACTATGCAAGCCATTTGATTAAAGTGAAAGGCTCTGATGTTAAAGCAAAGTGAAGTTGACAGGAATACAGCAAGTCAGTACTAACCTGACAACCCCTTTGATGTCTTGTACGCTATCTCTCTTCACCTGCCCCCAGCCAGATGTAGATAATCCACTGAAGACATGAAGCCCTAGAAATGGTGGGAGCACATAAAGAAGGAGAGCCCCTCACTCCCACATGCATTGCACTGGATGTTGTCAAAGAATAAAATTCCATGTGCGAAACTGACACATTGAAATTGTTTCAAAAGCCATGATGTTATCATTACTAAGGCTGCAGACAGAAGAAAAGTAATCTTACAGTCTCAGAAATATAGTCTTCTGATCTTAGTAACTCTAGAAAAATGGCTGGAACAATTCACAATAACTGGGTATGCTTGCAATTGTTGATTCTACTTGACAAGTCAGTATAAGACATAGATGAACTCGGTAGAAAGTCGGATAGTTTCCAAGCAGGAATTAATGATAATAGAGAAAGCCTATAAATACAGAACCTTGAAGAACTCTCCGACTGCTAGGTATATTAAAGGTTAAGAGAACGATATTCAGAATGCCTTTGAGTAACAATGACCTGCAAACACTAGCTCTGAGAAGAGACTAGATTAGGGGTATAGGTCCTACTCAAGGCTGATAGCCATCGATACACATTATCATGTAGAAAAAGAGTAGATAGGGAAAGAGGGGAAACAATAAAGAAAGAACAATTTTACATTATACCTAAGAAAATTCTTGGGGGAGGAGGTGTGTTTTGTGTAGGTCTCAGTCCATCCTCGTGCTGCTGTTACCTGGAAATGCCCAAGGTCATTCACCTGGGCCCATGCTACTGGCAGCAGCCCCTAGAGATGGTTCCCCAACTGGAGCCGAAGCTGAGGCGGGACCAGGTGATTACATGATGCACATCAGTGACGACCAGCAGGGAACTCTGAAGGAACAAGGCTTATTCCCTACAAGTCTCACGGGGAACACAACATGCCTGGGCCATACTGTAGGGCCCAGGGCTGGGAGGAGCTGACCTGGGGGTCTGCCTTTATTGGGGTCGAAGGTCGGGAGCTATCACTTTATAGTTTCACCCTTTTCTGGTGAATTTTAAATACTAGAGTGGGAATTACAGCATGGGAAGAGAAAAGCAGGACAACTCAAAAGTCAGTTATTGAGGTTAACCAGAGTATTCTAAAAAAAAGCAAATTTGATAGGCATGGTAGCCTGGCTCTTCATGCAGCTGTGAAGCTGACAATGTGTTTCATTGAGATGGATGTTTTGAATTGGATGCCTCAGCAATCAAAAACTCACTGTCAGGCACTTACATTAAAATCGAAAATGCTGATTATCAGGCTCTTACACTACAATGGGATTCCTAGCACAGGGAATGGCCCTGACACAAACAGGCCAGACACCTGTTAGGTTTCTGAGGGGGTTTGCTGCCAAAGAAACATAAGCTTGGTTTTTAAAGAAAGTGTTTGATTAAGAATTACAACAACTATTGACCGTAATACTTTATAACTATTAAAATATTAGGAGGAAGTAGGCTCCAAATGCAGTATCTGTAAAAAGAAGTCTCATGTCCCACTACTTGCTTCATTAACACCATGGGGGACACTGAAAAAGATATAACCCCTCCTGTCCCCAACGGCACAACAAGGGGACATAGAAACACTAGCCAGGAGAGCTTCTCGCAGAGAACACAGCCAGGGGCAGGTCAGCGAACCTCCACCCCTGTCAGGGGTAAAAGTGTTCCAGTGCCTGCCCCAAGAGAGTTCCAGAATTATCTCTGACGTGTGACTGCTGCATGGATCCCGTGCTATACTTCCTGCTGGGAAGCTCCGTGGCTGGTACCAGTTTCTGCTCACCATCAAACATGTGGTGGGAGGAGGAAGATGACTGCTCCTCAAGGAATCACACCAGGGCCTGATGGCCAGGACCACATTCCTGGATATCGTGGACATTACACTGCAAACAGTGACTGAATGAGAATTTGGGTCATCCCTCTTTGGGAAGTGGTTAAGTATGTTTTAAATGCAAGAGGCTTTCTTGTATTATTTCTCTTAAGAAATGAATATTAGTGATGCAGCCTCTCCTGTGGGCAGCTGGATCTATGTGAGGAGTCTGGCCAATGGAATTACAGATAAAATGATGTAAATCTCTCCCAGGTCAGCCCCTGAAGACTTCCTACAAGATCTGCACATTCTCTCTCTCCCCTTGTAGGGCAGGCAGATTCAGAAGCACCAGCGGGAATCCCTAAGGGTTGAGGACATGGAGGATCCAGTATGGAAGGAGCACGGGTCCCGAAATGTTGACATGAGGCAAAGCCCCTTGCCACGGGGTGGGATGTGGCTGAGTAGGGAACTTCATTGTGCTAAGATACTGTGACACCTCTGGTGTGGTAACTCACTGTGTTTGCGCTGACTAATGCAGTGTGTGATGGGGGTTGCTGTGCACTGCTTTGCCCTCTGTAATCTGGAGCATGAAAACCTCAGAAAGCTACAAAGTTGTCCACTTGAAGTCTAAAATTGTAGCTCAGTCCCTAGGCAATATGATGGGAAAATGGATTTAGGTAGCAAACATGCCTAATTTCTCTCTCATGACTCTGGTCCCTATTAGTTGAATGACCGTTAGTAGTTTATCTTTTTGCTCAGTTACCTAATCTGAACAATTGGGAACAGTGATAATTCATAGACTATTTTGACCATGATCTCTCTGAAAGTAATTTACGTCATGGTAACTGTCTATTCTAATCACTAGTGTCTTAATCACACATAAAGCACTCAAAAACTAATTCTTCAGTGAGTAGATGAAGAAATTAATAAATGTTATTATTACATGTAGTCCTTAGCAAATACTGCTAATATGGTATTAAATACTGAGATGCATTCTACCCTTAGGAATACCTGACTCATGTCATTAATTTGATATTTATTCTTATATGTCACTGAAGAAAAGAAAATCAGTATAAATTGTGAAAGCCGTTTTGTTTTTTAACTTAATCACTCAAATCCCCAAGTGCCTTATAAGCACAAGTTCAATATCGTCTTCTTAAAGGTACCCGCTACTCCTCCCCCTAAGTGCTGGCGATCCTGGGAGCTTTCTGAATACAGTGTTGTAAATCGCTTTCCAAGAGCCAGCAGTTTGATAACGGAATTCACCCCAGTATTGCTATTCCCACAGACAGCCATTAGAGGGCACTGTTGACTTGCCTGCCACGAAGCTTTTATTTACTCCTGGCAGTAATGCATACTGTTTAGACCCCCTGGCTGCATGGCTTTGATGTCCCACACTGGGCCTCTGAGGTCACAGTTGTCACGGTTAACATCCATATGTTCAGAACACATCCGGATGCACAATAGCATATCAAGACAAGTACATGCTAAGAGGCTCCCAAACTCCATTTTATGATGGTATGTGGAGAATATAATTTTGTTTCCTCCACAATATTAAGTCTGTGTTTTGAGCACTGTACACAAGCAAAAAACCCCTTTTTCTTCCAGATGACTTAAATCCAGCAGACCTCTTGTTCTCTCCCGCCATTAGGCCTTGATTTATTCTACTCTGGTCCTGAATAGCAGTGTTCAGTGGTTTCAGATACGCTCTCTCCGAAAGATTGCGTGTTCCTCTTGCAAATACTCCTACAAACGTGACTAACCTACAGCCAGGGGGCGAGGTGAGTGGCTGCTGTGGGCCACTCCCCTCCCCCTTCTCATGTTAATATGCCCCTTTCGGTACAATTGGACCATAGCCTGTCTATGTAAACAAAATCACTTTTCACAGATTTTCTCAGTTAAACTAACAAAAAATCTATACCCCACCCTTTTTAAAATTTTTTCTTCAGTTTTATTGAGAAACACTTGACATAACAGCACAGTATTACTTTAAAGTGTACAGCTAATGACTGGACTTATATTGCAAAAATGATTACCAAAGTAAGTTTAGTTAATATCCAACATTTCATATATATATATATATATATATATATACACAAAAAAAAAGAAAAATTTTTTTCTTATGATGAGAACTTTTAGAATTTACTCTCAGCAACTTTCAAACATAACATACAACAATGTCAACTAAGCACATTTCTTTAATGCACTGGCAACTTCAGGACAGAGTTGTCTGCCCTTCTACGTCTGGCTCTTTGAGTTACCCTGAATGCCCATCACCTTCACCTGTAGGTGAACTCACCCCAAAACCTGTCTTAGGATCATTGTGTCCAGTTTCTACAACCAACAACACTGGACTTGACAATTGTGTAAGAAACTGGAGTCCTCTTAAGCTCTGTCCTTAGAGCCGGAGTGGAGAGTTAAAATTGAGTTAGTAGCTTATCCGTTCCTTATCTTAAGCTCCACTAGGGAACTGGAGATTCACTGCAGACACTAGCTGTCAACTCTTCACTCAGCTACTACAATGCCACAAGTAGGGGGATGTTCAACAAGCCCATCAAAGTGCCACAGTTAGGTGACCATTGGGAGGAATGACAGTGGGTGTGTAGGTCCCTACATCCCTACAAGTCTCTAGAAGATGGTGGTCTTTATCCCAGTATATACCTTGTTTGAGTAAAGCTTTTCATAATTATGTTGGCCATTAACATTTATCCAGGGAAGCTTGGTTCAGGAATTATGATGTGAATGTGACCAGCTAACAGCCTCTTCTCCAAGTCCCTTCTGGGTTTGCACCTGGGTGAAGGCCCAGTAGGAGAAGGGGAGGCACTCCTGCAGAGACCTCGCAGTGGAACAACTGTTTGGAAACATCATATGACAATTGTGTGATTTCCTTTGACATATATTGTTTCTGATAAACCTTAATAAAAGCACATTTTTATGATGATTCATAGTAGGGTTTTATGGAAATTATATTATGCATGGATATCAGTATGTTGCAAATGCTTAAAATACTCGAACATTTAATTTCATTATTATTACCATCATTCTTATCAGTATCAAAGGACACTGAGATTATTACTATCACTTTAGACAATCTGAGTTGAAGTTGGCCCTTCTTCCAATAGTTGGCCTTGAGGGACAGTGAAAGCTGGTGGAAAATTCTTTAACCAGCCAGGAGATAGAGAGCAGTCCTACTAGAGAGCTCCCTTCCTAAACAATGACAAATACTGAGTCTCACCTGGGGCTCTGGCTTGAGGAAATGGGAGCCAAGCCTGAGAGTAGGAGAGCCCTTCTGGAGGCAGATGGATGTCCTTTTCCTTCCTGCTGTCGCTGAGCGTGGCTTTGGAGGAATCTGCCCCAGGAGCCCACACCGGCTTTGGGCTGCTGCTACTGCCTCTGTCCCCAGGTCGAGCAGTCAGTCTCTGTTCCTGCTGCCGGCCGAATGCCCAGCTCCGTGCCCGCTGTGAAACTGCCTGTGACACTGCATCACGTCTTGTCGTCTGCCTGCCCTGGAGGACTTGGTGCTGCGTCCTGTCCCTGGGAGCCCTGTGCACCGTGGGGCGCTCTTACAGCTACTCTCAGACTCAGAATGAGCAGCGACTGTGCAGTCACTTACTCTGCTCTCAGCCCCAAGCCCACCCCTCCAAGCGCTCTTTGCCATGCGTGGGCTGGGACCCTGGGGCTCTGCTGTGTTGGCGGGCTCCCTCTCTGTGTCCACCTCCAGAGCAGCAGGCAAGCCTGGAAGGTGGCAGCAGGGTAGGGGGCTGCTCTTCCTGCCTGTTCCTGTCTTGTCAGGGTCCCTCAGCAAGGACTCTCCAGCCTGGCACTGAAGTTGATTGGATGCTCCAGGATTTGGTGGTGCTTGGTCGGCTGGATTTGAGTTGGTTTGGGTTCGGGTTTGGGTTTGGAACTCCCAGGGTCCAATCAGCCTCACTGATCCCTCCATGTACCTGCAGCACCAGGACAGAGTCTCATCCTCAGGGATCTTAACTCCAGGCACTGTCTCTGAGCTCCTGTGACACCAGTACTGTTAGAGGCAGCACTTCCTCAGAGTTGTGAGCCCAAGTTTTATGGGCTTGCCTGCAACTTCCTAAGTTCCAATAAGCCCACCTCTTTCCAAGTTCTCCCTGGAGGTGCAACATCCGTGTTACTCCAGCCCCCCTGTTTTGGTTCTCAAGCCTCCAATACACATTAACCAACTGCTTACATTAGTTTTCTAAAGATAACTACTGTGATTGCTTTTCTCCTGACTGGACCTCCTATTAACCAGAAGCATACACTATGCCATGTCTTCCTGCCTTTCATTAGAGCTCTTGAGCAGAGTCAACAGGTCAAACAAAACTTGACATTAGGCTCCCTGGATTTGTAGCTTAACATACAGGGAAGTAGCCAACCCACTGTCCTGGACAATTAGCACATTTCCTGGGAAATGGTGTTCCCTCTCCCCACCTCTCTTTTGGCCTGTATCCTTATTTTCAAACTCCCTGAAGGTAGTGAGACTGTGCAGAACTGAGGTATGGCTGGCCTTGCTGAATAGTACTACGAATGCTCTTTTCCTACATAGAGATGCTCTGTTGGACAGGACAACACCTGGTTCTCAAGGAAGTAAGTACAGGCAGGAAATACCTACAGACCTTAATAAAGAAGGACAAAAAACAGGCAAGAAGAGGAGGGTGGAGACCAGGTCTGTACCTTTAATTGTACTGGAAGAGACATTTCTGTAGAAAGAAATGTGGAGTCTGGATTATCATCTCTACTTTGTTGATTCCCAGATAGGTGATCTTTGGCAGTTTCCTCTTTTTTTCTAGTATGTAAAATAGTTGTAATAATACCTGTAGAAATGTCATGAAAATTAAACTCACGTAAATAAAATTGCCTAGGCTCATAGCAGTTACTCAAGAAATACAAGCTTCTTCTGCTTGCCTACCTTCCCTGAAGCAGGTGGGGAGAGTAAGGAAGGAACCTTCAGTGTGTGCAAAAAATATGCCCTCTCCAGGCTTTCTCTACCCCACTGCCTAGGCAAGATCACTCAGGAGAGAGGAGAAAGGAGAAAAGGAATCAGAAATCCATTTCACATATTCACACCCCTCTCTGAAGCAATTTCCAAATTCCATGTTTTATCTCCTTGGTCCGAACCCCGTACACTATAGGGTTCAAGGCAGGGGGTATGAGGTGATGAAGGACATTGAGCAGGATCAGGATATCAAAGGGGACCCTCTTTCTGGCAACATTTGTCAATACCACAACCAGCAGGATGGTGCTGAAGAACAGGATGAGGATGAAGTGGGAGCCACATGTGCTCAGGGCTTTCATTGCAGCCCCCTCAGCCTTCAACCTAAGCACAGCTCTCAGGATGAAGGCATAGGACAGGAAGATGAGGATGAAATCTGAGCCCAGCAAGGTCCAACCAGCCACAAATTGGTACATTCTGTTGAGGGTGAAATTGTCACACGAGAGCCTGGACACGGACAGGTTTGCACAGATGCAGTTCTCAATGACATTTCTCCCACAGTAGTGGAGCCGTGCAGTGAGAATAGGAATGGGTGCAGTGATAAGGGCATTTCGTGCAAGAATGAAGACACTGGCCTTGGCCACAAACTGGTCAGTGATGATGGATGGGTACCTCAGTGGGTGACAGATGGCCACATAGCGGTCATAGGCCATGACCATGAAGGTGCAGGACTCCATGGGAAGAAAACTGTTCATGATGAACATCTGCAGGAAGCAGGCAGAGAAGCTGATAGACCTGAGGTCAAACCAGAAGATGGCCAGGACCTTGGGGATGACGGTGAGGCAGAGCACCATGTCCAGCAGGGAGAGGAGGCTGAGCAGGTAGTACATGGGCTCGTGCAGAGAGGCCTCCCTCCAGATGGTGAGGAGGAGGGTGGTGTTGGCCCCCATGGCCAGGAGGAAGAGGAGGCTGAGGGGCAGGGACAGCCAGTGCTGCCAGGTCTGGTAGTTAGGGAAGCAGATGAGGAGGAATTCGAAGACCGCAGCAGTGGAGTAATTGCTGGGTGGTGCCATCAAATGAATAGTGAACTGAGAAGGATTCTTTCAACTATTTTAAATGGGCAAAACAAGAGGTAAATTATATACTGACTTCAAAAGTATCCCTCTATTTATTTACTCTTTAGGATGCTAATGATACATAGGAGATGCTTCCCAGACAAGGCAAATTCCAGTCCATACCATAAAGGTAGAAGTGTGACACTTGAAAAATAAGGCTATTGTCCTTTACAAACCCTCTTCATTCCATCCAAACCTGGAACTCTACTTCTGCTCTTTGAAGATGACATCAACTACTTACTCACAGAGAAAAAAGAAGTAATCTACTAAGATTTTCTTCAACTTTCCAAAACAAAATTTACAAATCTACTTGCACATGCTCCCATCCTTTCCTTGTTTCTTCCCATTTAAGTAGGATCTGTCTGTCGTCAAAATGTCAAACCTTCCACTTTACACTGAACCCTAGCCCTCATAGCCTGTATTTATACCATCACTTGTTCATTCTAGTTCCCTAATTTAGGGTCATTTTCCTTGTTTATTGGAAATATCTGTCTTTCAAACATTCTCCTGTAGGGCAAAGAAAAGATGGCAGCATGAGGAGAGGCAGAAAACTCCTAACAAAATTACATAAAACACAAAAATACAGAAAATACAAATAACCCTGAAAAAGTGACCTGAAGACTGCAGAACAGACTGTCTATATCTGGGGAAAAAGATAAGACTTCACAGAAAAGGGTAAAGTAGCAAAGCCATGATCCATTGGAACCCAAGCCTTCCCCCAACACCAGCCCACAGGCAGGAGGAAGAGAAACAGAGCAGGAAGGGAGTAAAAGCCCAGGGATGCTGAACACCCAGCCCTGGAGACCTGCTCCAGGAGCAGGAATGCACATTGCATGGTGCTCTGGAGATTAGTGGGGTTGGAAACAAAGACGGGCAGAATACTCAGAAAGACTGAGATTCCAGCCACTTGTGGAGAACAGGTACACACAACCAGCCCCACGGAACAAAAGACAGGTGGGAAGTTTGAAGGACTTCCATGTGGTGAGAGGACAGCTAAAGGGGCAAAGATGACACAGAGCTTATTGCTCAGGATAAAGGGCAGGTAGTCAAAACCTTCTGAGCACACTCAGCCCAGCAGGTTGAGAACTCTCAGGAGTTTCAGACTCTCCATCCCCCTGGCTGGCAATGGCAGCCCCAAGGTCCCCCACTGCAGTACGCAGCCTGCTGCTCCTTCCTAGGTCCTGCTCACCTGTGACCCCCACCACTGCTGCAGGTGCAAGGCAGCTCCAGAGAGTAGAGCTTCTGGGCACTAGAGGGTGTCACCTGTAAAAAGTTATTAATTGATAGGAAACACTAAAAAAATGAAGCAGCAAAAGAGTTTGGTCCACAAAAAATTACAAGAAAAAATCCCAGAAAGAGGGCTTTAGGGAAACTGCAATTACCAATCCTCTTGATAAATATTTCAAAATAAAAGTCATAAGCATGCTCATGGAACTATAGAAAAATATTCAAGATCTCAGGGAAGATTTCAACAAACAGATAGAAATTCTGAAAAATAAAGAATCTGAAACAAATCATACAATGGGGAGATTTAAAGGTAGATTAGAAGAGATGGCGGAGAGAGTAAATGGAAGATAAATTAGAGAACAGGAAAACAAAGAGGCTGAGGTACAGAGAAAAACAGGATCTCTAGGAATGAAAGAATAATAAGAGAACTGTGTGATCAATCCAAATGGAACAATATTTGCATTATATGGGTACCAGAAGAAGAAGAGAGAGAAAAAGGGATAGAAAGTGTCTTTGAGGAGGTAATTGCTGAAAACTTCCCCAATCTGAGGAAGGAAATAGTCTCTCAGGTCATGAAAGTGCAGAGATCTCCCAACACAAGGATCCCTAGGAAGACAACACCAAGACATATAATAATTAAAATAGCAAAGATCAAGGACAAGGACAGAGTATTAAAAGCAGTCAGAGACAGGAAAAATCACTTATAAAGGAAACCCATCAGGATATCAGCAGATTTCTCAGCAGAAACCTTATAGGCCAGAAGGGAGTGGCATGATGTATTTAATGTAATGAAACAGAAGGGCTTCCAACGAAGAACCCTCATCCAGGCAAGATTATCATTTAAATGTGAAGCAGGGATTAAACAATTTCCATATCAGCAAAAGTTAAGGGAATTCACCACCACCAAACCAGCTCTACAAGAAATTTTAAAGGACTGATCTATATGGAAATGCTCCTATGGCTACATAGCTGTCACCAGACAAAATAAACCCACAGTTGAGGTAGAAGACCAATTAATAACTAAGCAAACACAAAATTAAATCAACTACTCACAAAGTTCATCAAGGAATACACAGAGTACAGAATATGACACCTAACATATAAAGAGTGGAAGAGGAAGAAGAAGAGGAAGAGAAGGGGAAAAAACCTTTAGATTGTGTTGAAATAGAGTAAAAAATTACTTAAGATAGACTGTTAGATAGTAAGAAAGCTTTCCTTGAACGTTTGGTAACCACAAATCTACAACCTAAAATGGCAATGAGTACATGTCTATCGATAACCACCCTAAATGTAAATGGACTGAATGCACCAATTAAAAGACACAGAGTTGCACAATGGATAAAAAAGACAAGAACCATCTATACGTTGCCTACAAGAAACTCACATCAAACCCAAAGACATACACAGACTAAAAGCAAAGGGATGGAAAAAGATATTTCATGCAAATAATAGGGAGAAAAAAACAGGAGAAGCAGAATCTACATCAGACAAAGTAGATTTCAAAACAAAGAAAGTCACAAGAGACAAAGAAGGACATTACATAAACATAAAGGGGTCAATCCAACAAGAGGATATAACCATTATAAATATCAATGCACCCAACATAGGAGCACCTAAATATGTGAAACAAATACTAACAGAATTAAAGGGGGAAATAGAAAGCAATGCATTCATCTGAGGAGACTTCAACACACCACGCACACCAAAAGACAGATCAACCAAATAGAAAATAAGTAAGGACACAAAGACACTGAACAACACATTAGAACAGAGGACCCTGGAAACTACAAGACACCCATGAGAGAAATTTTAAAAGACACCAATAAATGGAAATACATCCCATGCTCATGGATAGGAACAATTAATATTGTCAAAATGGCCATTCTACCTAAAGCAATTTACAGATTTAATGCAATCCCTATCAAAATACTAAAAGAATTAATTAGCAACCACAATATAGGTAGATCACAGGGAAGGCAGTATAGCCCAGAGAAGAGAAGTAATGACTCTATAGCATCTTACTATACTGATGGACAGTGACTGTGGGGTCAATGGTGGGATGAGGACTTGATAATATGGATGAATGTTTAAACCACAATGTTGTTCATGTGAAATCTTCATAAGATTGTATATCAATGATTCCTTAATTTTAAAAAAACATTCTCCTGTATCTTTTACCTTAAAAAGTAAAAATAACAAAGCGTGTTTCTTGCCTTCCAGCTGTTTCTCTCCTTCCCTTCACACCCAAACTTCTCTTGAGCATGGCTGCACCAACCATCTCCATTTCCTCCCCTCATCTATTCCACACCTCACTTCAGTGTGGCTTCTGTCTCCATTAGTTCTACAAAATGGCCCTCAAAAAAATTACCTGTCAGTTGTGGGATCTTGTTAAAATGATTATCACATCCTCTTCCTTGAAATGGTCTCTATAGTTTAAATGCATGACAATCTCCTGGTTTCTCTTATACCTCCTGGCCACCTTCACATTTTCTCTTCACATCAGTTTCAAGGTTCAGTCCCATGTTCTCTTTGATTTTCTTCTCTCCTCTTTGCTATTCTCTTCTGCTCTTTTTTCCACTTCTTTTGTCTTTTGCATAACCTGAGACAATTACCATCTCTAGGTTGATGATCAGTAAATTTTATCTCTTACCTAGAACTATTTAAAAGCCTATTGTCATATCAACTTGGAAGTTCTCAAAGATTTCCAGAATTCACCACATCTAAAATTAACTTATGATTTTTCTGCCAACCCTGGTCTTGCTCTAGCATCTCCTATCCCAGTGAATGGCATGTATATCTGGACGGTTCCACAGCCAAAGCCTAGAAACTGTCTTGAACATGCCCTTTACCTATACCACCCACAGCAAGTGTCAAATTCCCCTTTCAATTAGCTCTTGAGTCCATCTACATATGTATCTCAAATCTTACCATCCAAGACTAAAGTACCATTATCTCCTGAGTGAAATAATTAAATTGCCTCCTAATACATTCTAGGTTTCATTATAAAACCATTTTCTATAGTGAAGTCAGAGAAATGTTTTAACATATAAATCTGATCTTGCCACTCATCACTCTCATGTTCCCTGAGCTCCAGCCACACTGTCTGTCTTTCAGTTCAAGTATGACTTCCTGCTCCCACTTCTCTAGGAAGACTGTGCTCTCTGTGTTTCTACAGTTTCATCCACTTCCTTTCAATTCATCCTTTACATCTCAGCTCACGTATTCCCTTAACTATGACGTTTCTGTAAAACAAGACCAGATCTCCTGTTGAATGTTCTCATAGTACTTTGTCCGACCCCCACAGTGTGTAGTTATATGTTTGTGTGATGAGTTGGTTACATACGCCTGCTCCCTAAGTCCAATTAGGCACTTCATGCAGTAAAAGTAGAGACCATGTTCACCAATTGGCACAGTCCTTGGCCTGAAGTGGTAACCAACACTATTTGTAAAATAAACCAGCATCTAGGTTTATGAGCAGAGTGATAGAGGGGCACAAAATAAAATGTCCTAAATCAGCCTGAGAGGAAAAGGGAAGTCTTCCTAAAGTTGCTAAACCCTTAGTTGAGCTTTAATGGATGTGGAAGATTTATATGCACACAAACACTGTGTGTAGTATATTTCAGGAAATGCAACTGATTATGTAAAATTATGGAAATGAGTTGGAAAAAAACTTCAGAGGGAAACTCTATGTAAAATTTAAACTCACTGGAGCCAAGATGATGGGAAGTTGAAATAAAGAGCAAAAGATGGAGTTGAAAAAAAGAGAAAGCCAGACCATGAAAGCCCTTTTCTATGGTAAGGATTTTAGAATTAATCTTAAAGATAAGGAAAAGACAAAGAATTATTTCCATTAGGCAAGAGATGTGACTAGATGTGGGCTATGGGAAGATCGTCTCGTACCCAATGCTGTGGGTGGATTTCAGTAAAGGAGAGACAGCAGGAGCAGAACGGAAGCTGCAGTAGCCCAGACGAGAAGGGGCGAGTGGACATGGAAGGGAGCTCTGCGGATGGGACGAAGGGGGATAGTCACGTGGTGCTGGAGACAGAACTCAGTGACATATCCGTTATGAAAGGGACAGTAGGTGAGAAGCCCCAAATGACACCATTTTCTTCCTTGAGTAATAAGTAGAAACAGCAAGATATGAAACACAGGTAAATAAGTATGTTTAGTAAATATGGGATTATGTCAAGGCTGAGGAGTTTATCCTCCACACAGAGATTCATCTTAGACTGTTGGAAATGAGGAATTTGAACAAATTAGGTGGATTCTGGTTTAAGATATAAACTCAGGAAGCATTAGCGTATAGCTGATGTAGTCAGGATAACATAAAGCTGAGGTTGAAACCCTGGGAAATAGCAACATGAAAATAGTGGGGAAAAAAGAGAGAGACATATATGGAGGGTCTGGAAAGGTATGAAGAAAATAGAAGAATATAGTGACCTAGGAAAGTTTGAAGGGAAATGTCAAGTGTATATGACCAGCTTGTCAGTTGAAGTTCAATAACATAAGAATATGAATAGCCATTGAATTTTATAATAAGCGTATCATTAGTGACCCAGCCAAGAGTAATTCACTGGACTGGTGGCCAGAGAGACCAGAATGAAGGGACTTGAGGAGTCAGCGAGGAAGAGCTAGGATGTTAACAGGGAGGGTTGGCTATGTAGCTGAAGAGCTTCATTTCAAGCCTATAAGTGAAGAAAAAAACAAGGCAGGAATGAAAAACACTGCAGCATGCTTATTTGTTTAAAGTTTAAAATATTCAGAAGGAAAATAAGATAACTGGATAGGTCATTCACTGAGAAAGCCATTTCTATTATTGTCTTTGATCTTTAACACGTAGATTTTTTACCTCTTGGCCACCCTCCACCCTAAACATCTGCAGACAGATGAAATGCACCTTTCCATTTATACACATCAACATTTGCTAACACCCCATATACTATATATATAAACACACTTCCAATTGTAAAATAAATAAGTAACCGGGATGTAATGTATAGCATAAGGAATATAGTCAAAATATTGTAACAACTTGGTATGGTGATAGCTGGTACCTAGAATTATCATGTATATAAATGTTGAATCACTGTGTTGTACACCTGAAACTAATGTAATACTGTGTGTCAACTACCCTTCAATAAAAAATAATTATCCAGGAAAAAAAAAAAGTCTACTGAGAAAGATTCTGAATTACTGGGCCTCCACATTGTACACAGATGGAAAATTGCAAGGAAGGAAACTGAGAGGGGAGAATTCAACAGACTTACTATGCTGAAGAGGACACTGAGAAAGAAAAGAGAAGCTTTGATTAATACCGTGAATGGTGGTCCCTGAGCAATTGTATGCTAGACTACAGGAAAATACATGTTGGAACCTGGAGACTTATTCATGCAACTGTTTGCAGGTAGTCCTCAAGAGCCTGCCCCTTGGTTAGTGGTAACAGCCTGGACTAGGACTCTGACTGAATAGGTCTTTTGCCCTGCCCCAGTACAAATACAAAACACTGTTGCTCTTAATATGATGGTAAGAATTTTTTTGAATTTCCTCCAGTCTAAATCATTACCCATTTATCCATGCAAACCCTCACCTCCTTGCACCACTCTTTTCTCTCCTCCTTGACCCTGTCCTCTCCATATCCTATTTGCTCATCCTACTGAGTACCCTTCTTACACTTTGACCTTTTCCAGAAATGTTTAACATAATCTTCATACCTGTTCATGATCCTCCTCAAAGGCCAGTCTCTGATCATTTCTCCTACCTAATTGCTTCTGTTCATCACTGTTGGACATTTACTTGTGGGAAGGCTCATTGCCCAAAACTCATTAAGCCCAGGACACTTGCCTGAGGTCACCCAGTGTTATCACTTAAACTCTAAGTCTATGGAAGTCCATTTCTTCACTACTGAACATTGGAGAAGGGGGAGGAGGAGTCATTACTGGCCTTGGTGTAAGAAAATCTGGATGAAAGAGAAGGAATAAGGAACAGATTCCTAGACATTCTGACATACATACATGATACTATATACATACGTCCATAATGTGGTACTTAGAGTAAAAATTAGGGACTCTAAACTGGATCGGCAGTATTATCTGATATATACCAAATGTCTGGCATGTACCAGGCATTATTTTAAGTGTTTTATATGCATTAATTTATTTCATAGAAGCACAAAGCAGATTACAAAGTAGTCGAGAATCTTTCTCCACTCTTTTCTAGGTTCACCTGAAGTGTCCTATCCAATTCAGGACACTGTGTATTAGGAAATCCCTTGTCAAACTGGGACACAGTCATATAAATTACAGGACTTAAATGGCATTTATTCCTTTTGGGGGGGCTCACTGTCACAAATTATAGATCTCTGGCCTATAAAAACAAGGACATCAGTGATGACTTCAAAATATATGCGTGGCTATATTGGGGAACAGAATGAAACTAGGACCATCAAAGGAAGTGATTCTGGTTAAATATGAAAGAGAGTTTTCTGTCAGTCTAAAGAAAATTATCTTTCCCCAGTTTAACTGCTCTTCTGGGACAGTTTGGGGGGAAGCTTCTTCATCAGTAATTTTTCTGAATCCACGTGCCAGGTATCCAGAGACATATAAAACCCAGCATTCCTACACGTGTACCCCATTTTCCTTTTTTACCTGCTCAGGCAAGATGAAGCCCAACTCTACTTGCACTAAGACCCTCTTTTAGGAAGGCAGAGGAAAGAAAGGGACACTAGGGGGCGCCATGCTCAGGTACTTATGATTTGCAGATCCCGGGGCATCCAGCCAGAGTCGCCTCACCTCCCACGCGCTCCTGGCCTGTGCTTCCTGTTCGCTGGAGGCTGCCTTGTGGAAAACGGTCCCTGCCTGCCTGTCACTCCTCTTATCTGTATACTGTACAGCCTGCCTTCCCTCCCTTGGCCCAGGAACTTACGAAAGACATAAAACCATAGTCCTCTAGGATGTATCTGCCATACTGGCAACCATGCTAGGGCTTTGCTGAATAAATCCTGAGAGTTTTATGAGCTCTTATTCCTGTCCTGCCTGCCACCCCCCTCGTTAGACTCTGATGGGAAAAAGAGGTTTGGGACCAGGAGTTTGGGGATGAGGAGCTGAGTCCTTTGGGAACCAGGTCTTATGCGGCAACTACAAGCAGGGAATTGGGATGTGAAGGATAGAGTGGTTGAGATAAGAACTTGCCCAGGAGCCAGAAGCCAAGGATCTGGTGCATAAGCCTGACACACAAATATGTTTGCAAATGTAGGAAGGGAGTCTGTGGGCAACCTCCTTTATTATAATAAGAGCTCCAATGTTTTCAGAGCTTTCTGAGTGACCTAAAGTACTGAAGTTCTTTATATATTTTTTCTCATTGAATCACCTCCCTTAGATACAGATGAGAAATTCTTTGGAGGAGAAACTATGATCCCCACCTTGTAGGGAACAGACAGAGGGATGAAGCCCAGCCCAAAACTACACGGTAGCCCCTGATACTGATGACTCGCCACTGTCTCCACACTGCTGAATGCGACTATAGTTATTGATACCCTAAGTAAAATCCCTGAAAATTGAGTTTGGCAAACTGTTAACTTTTTTTAACAAATATGTTTATCTCCTACAGCATACAGAGTTCAAAGTAAGGAAATTAGTCAGTGTAACTTGACACATCGAGGTTGTAGATAAGATCTTAGGAATAAAATCATTCACATCACAAGCAGATTTCAGTACTAGCTCTGCCATTTACTATTTGTGTGACCCACCCATTAAACAAATACTAACTTCCTGCTATGCTCCACAAACCATACTAGATACTATGTACAATGGTAAATAAGGCAAACGTGTTTCCTGCCATTGCCAAGAGTTCATTCTAGTTACATGGTTGTTAAAAGAAAATAGGCATCTCTAAATGTACTAATTTGAGTAATTTCTAAGAGATGTGTGGCAAAGAAAAGGTAAAACAGTGCACAAAATGTGACACAAATTTTGTAATGCTGTACAAACGATACATATAAATAAGCATATACAGCAAAACATACTTTGTTATATATATGCCTATATTATCAAATTGCCTCTAGGATACACAAGAAACCCATAAGAGCAGTTGCTTCTGGGAAAGACAGATGTGTGCTTGGCAGCCAGGAATAGGAGGGCATGTTACAGATTGCTACTGGTATACCCAATGCCCTTCTCCCATTTTTCCTTAATATACAAACCAAGGTTTTATTTGGATATCCATGTATAATGCCAAATCCTACCTCCAAGATTGCAAATGTTAGCTGATGTCATTTAGTGGGGTTTCCAAGAAGACTCTTTAATGTGAACTAACTCAGCTGAGAAAGGAAGGTCATTTGCCCTCACTCCCTCCTAGTGGAATGGGCACAGGATTGATGCCTGAATTTCTAGCAACCACCTTAAACCATCAGCAACTTTGGGAATGAAAGTCAAATTCTAGGCATGGTAAAGCAGAAAGAGAGAAACCAGGGAAACTGCACTTCCAGTCCTGGATGTCCACCTTCAAAACTTCTTTACATGAAAGGAAAAGATTTTTCTCATTTGTTTTAAGCCATCATTATTTGGATTTTTTCTATTATATGCAGTAATACTATATACAGAGAATGAATTACTTCTACTGAATACCTATTTTAACTTTAAAAATTTTGAACCATGTATATATACATTAGCTATCTTTAAATATTTAAACATTTTTATTCTTTGGATCATCTCAATAAAAATATAAAATGAATGCAGAAAGCTTTGGTAATTATACAATAGAAAATATATAAATCCTGTCATATGCCATCACAGAGCATTGTGATGGGAGCATTACATTAGATAAGGTGGATCAAAAAGGCCTCAGCCAAGAGAGGTATTAATAAGAGGAAAAATAAGAGTAGTAGATGCAGAAAAACTGGTCAGAAGACTATTCCCTGGTCCAGACAAGAGATGATGGTGGTCTGGACCAGAACGGTGGTAGAGGAAATGGATTTGAGTGGACAAATATGGAAGAAGAGTCATGCATGTATACTGCTGAATTAGAAATGAGATATTCAGTGTAGAAGTATGACTCAGTCTTGGACAACTTAGTGGATATGGACCCATTTACTGTAATAGCATAACAGTAAGATTTATGGGTACTACTAAGTTTACATTTGAAGTTTGTGATGATAAATTTAATGTGAAATCAGTAAGTTTATGTACATGAATTTGTTCTTAGCAAGTTTCAGTCTTTTGCAGAGGACACAAATACTTAGATTTATATGGAGCGTGGGCTTTGTTGAGCAACTACAATGAAAGAGAGAATAAAGCAGGTCAGATTATTTCAAAAAGAGTAACTACATGATGGGCCATCAAGCCTAACTAGATAAGGAATGAAGTCAAGACAAGAGAAGAATGAATAACTACATAAAAGGGATTCTGTCAATGGCTTGGTAGCCTTGATGTCCAACAATTTTAACTATACTGAGAATAGTTGAAAATTTGAGCCTGAAGTTAGAAGGTGACAGTCGGAAAGTAAGATATTTCGAACCTAAGTTTTAGAGGTGAATCGATCACAAAAATAAGGTAAGTCAAAAATTGGAAGTTTAAGCCAGAAAGGTTAAGTTTTGAGAACAGGTTAAACTAAATACTCAGCCATTTCCCATGTTCCAAGTAATGGGGCTCTACTATATGAAAACGTCATTCTGATGAAAAACGTATATAAATGAAGTAATTAATCATTATAGAAGGAGACACATACAGTATAATTACTTAAATTAAGGATAAATCTAAGGAGAATTTGGAGGAGGTTTAGACTTCAGGCAAAGAATATGTTCAAGAAAGAAATAATTTGAGATATGAATCTTTAGCCTGTAGTACAGCCCACTGATATTAGACAAATAACTTAATTAGGTAATAAATAATTTATTTAATTTCCTCTTTGTCTCATCTGATCTACCTCTAGACATAATTGCCTAGAAGCTACCTTATATTTGCACATGAGAAGAAACTCTCCTGGTGCCCTTTACAATTTTGTTTAGAATCGGTGTAACCGTAGCAGCCTGTTGCATAGATGTAGCTTCCTGTCACTTCATATTGCACAGGAGGATTGGTCCATCCATGATAGAGAGTAATAGCTTTATGAAAAGGTGTCCTGTGGTGCCCAGAAGTTCAAGACTCTTTGCTCAACTGTGCCTGATTCTCCTTTGAAGTACAGCCACAGTTTCTGTTGGTGGCTGTGGGCAGGGCTGCCTTTCTGTCTGTCAGTCTTTATCAGCAGAGGTTGACAGCTCACTTCAGTGGGCCCTTTCTGGGGGGCACTTCTGCTGGGATCATTATGGACAGGGTCACCCTCTGCCTCCTGGGTAGCAATGGAAGCTGCTGCTGGGCCAGTCAGGGTGGGGCAGGTGTGCAGGGGAGTGCATCGTGGGGCTGAGCTGCCAGTGAGGGAGATGGAGAGTTTAAAGCTGGCTCCAACCAGTGCCCCACCAGTTGGGATGAAGGAGGGCCAGGAAGCACTGGGAAAGCCTCCATCTACCAGCTAAGTTGGACCACTGGTGGGCTGAGAAGGTCGGGTGGGGAAGGTGTGCAGAGAAGTGCTGTGAGGCTGAGCTGCCAACAAGGGGAACAGAGCATTGGAGCTGGCTCCCATGGGCACCTGACCAGTTGGGCTGAGGGAGGGCTGGGAAAGCATCACCTATCTGCCTTTTCTCCTCCAGAGAGCTCCTGCCAACCCCCATCTAGCTGGCACACTTTCATTGCTGATAAATCTTTCAAAGTGTGGCCTCTGTCTCAGCAGGACCAATGGAGTATGCCTGTCCTCCACAGGTGACAGGAGTCTCAGCCTCCCAGAGTGCTTCAACTCTCCCTAGTGTCCAGCCCTGTTAAGCACCAAAGCCCAGGGCAATGTGGAGTCATGTTCCAAGAGAAGATATCCAGGGCCAGGTGTGCAGGGCTTCTGAGTATTTATCCCCTCCACAGCCATTCCTCTCCCTCCTGCTTGTGGGCTGGGACGGGGAAAGGGCTTGGATCCCTATCAGTTGCAGCTCTGCCACTTTACCATTTTCAATGTGTTCTTCTCTTCTTCACCAGGTGCAGATGGTCTTTCCTGCAATCTTCAGGTCATTTACAGGGCTAGTTGTATTTGCTGTGGTTGCTTCCTTGCTATGTATGTGGATGGAGGTTTTTACCTTGTCTTCCTCCTCCACCATCTTTCCCACTCTTTATATTCTGATCCTTAAGACTTCTTTCTTCCTTGACTTATTATGTAGGTCAGGACTCCCTGTTTTACACTGAACAGTAACAATGACATGGGCATTCAGCTGTGGCCTGGCATACTTGCTTTAATTTAGACAACTCTGAAACGCCATCCCAGAGCTCCCTATAAGCTTCTGTAAGTTCTTGTTTTTTCATTTCCTCAATTATTTTTGGATAGCTTGTGCACATGCAGCCATAGTACTCTGCTGAATGCTTAAGGGGACCCCTCTGCAGATCTTTGAAATTTTCTTTCTATGCAGTTCTCTCTTCAACAATTCCGTACCCTGTGAACTCTAGCTGCCTGACTCCCGTGACCTTCTCAGCACAGGAAGACTGTCAGGCTACCCTAAGTTCACCCTCCCTTTGACATGCTCTGGAATCTGTCTTCAATCAACTGCAACTATCCCTCTCCAGTAAACAGGCCTTGCCTCATTCATTTCCTACCTCTCCGGGATCACTGTGCTCCACTGTCTGATGTCCAATGTTTTCCTAACCATTGTTTCATACTTCGTAACCACTGTTTCATATATTTCAACTAGGTTTTTTGTTGTTGTTATTTCAAAACAACAAAGGATAAATCTAGTCTTTCTTGTTCCATCTTGCCCAGCTAAAGTCCTTCCTGAGAATGTCAAATCATGCTGGACAAGCAGATGGAAGCACCATCCACTCCTCCCTGACCTTAGGATTGGATTTGTGACTGCATAAGCCCCCTTCCTTCCCCCAGTCAGGAAATATCTGTTTTACAGCCAAAGCCTTAGTGTCTTAGGAGGACTTCTGTACCACAATAAAAGGGAAAACGCCCCTGGGGAAATCTGAGGTCACAGTGATTTGGGGATTCCAAAATATATCTAAAGAATTTGAAGAAAACAGATTTTAGGAATACAGGAAAAGCAGTGGTATACAGAAAAGGGAAATTAAGTGAGATGTGACTAATTCAGGACACATATTAAGAATGGCACTTAGATTTATCTTCACATGAAGAGTCTATCAAAATTTTTTCTTCCTTGTGTGTGGTGACAATAGGATATATACCAAGAATTAATGACCAGCTCATGGAAGACCATGTGACTGTGGATCATTTTTTTCATGAGATTAGGCAAGAACAGCTGCAGAGCCAGACCTCCAGGTTAACCATGTTTGGCTCTGAGAACCCAATCTCTGTCTTTGCCATAAGAGAATCTTTGCCAACGTCCCTTGAATAACCAAAGACTGGAGATGACAAAACCCCTAGACATGTCAGTGTGAAAATAAAGTCAGTTTTCTCTCCCTCTCACATATCCAACTGATAATCAAGTTCTGCTCATTCTATAAAGGAACTCCTTTAAAATACTTCCTAACCACTTCTTCATGTTATTTGCAGTTAAAGGAATCAAGCAGCTCCCCAGCTCTCCACCTTGCACCAAGTCCTTTTTATACTCTAGTGCCATATAATATATACCTTTCCAATAAATGTTTGCAACTTACCAGTCAAGAGACCTTTCAAAAACAAAGATCATATTTGTTGAAAACAAGGGATTAGTACCCTCCACATTTCAAATGCCTTTAAGAATTTTGGAATCTACTCACCAGAAACAGTGTTTAAGGACCTTTTAATAGAGTGGCCTTTGCTTTCACCCTATAGAACTTTGCAAATAAGAATTATGTATGAGCTCTGAGTCAGGTTATTAGATGACCTCTAAGTCACATCTGACCTTTGAGTCACAGGTTATTGAATGAGCCTGAATCCTAAGTTCCCTACTACCCATGTAGCTAATGACATCACTGCCTACCAACTACAATATTATGTTTCTTCACCCATTTTTATGAGATTGTGACATCCAGAAATTTAACCATATGAGTATTTATACTCCCTGTTTGAGGCTCTCGAGTGCAGCTACAGACCATATGGGAGTAAATAGGATGTCTCCTCTACCATCACAGTCAGTTTTACCACTTCCTACATTATTGATCTTCTCAATCCCCCCTACCTCCACTTGGGATCTCAGTATCCTGGCTTTCCATAAGGAGTTCTAAGGTGTGTGAAGATTCTTCTGGGAACAGGCTGGTACTATTATGACTATTATGAAAATTATGAATCAATATTCCTTTTCAACAAAAGCTTGGACAGTCATGATCAGAAAAAGAGAGTGATTTCACATATAGATGAAATCATATGGTATTTGACTTTCTCTGCCTGACTTATTTCACTTGGCATAATAACCTCTAAGTGCATCCGTGTTTCTGGGAATGGCAAGATTTTATTCTTTTAAACAAAAACAAAATGAACCAACAAAACAGAAACAAACTCATAAAACAGAGAGCCAACTGGTGGTTGCACGGCAGGAATGGGAGGTGAAACAGATGAAGAAGATTAAGAGGTACACACTTCCAGTTATAAAATAAGTATGTTATGGGGATGAACATACAGCATAGGAAATAGTCAATCATATTATAGTAACTCTGTATGGTGACAGATGGTAAGTACACTTTTGTGCTGAGCATTTTGTAACATATATAATTGCCAAATCACTATGTTGTAGACTTGAAACTAATACAATACTATATGTCAATTATACTTCAGTTGTAAAGGAAAAGGAAAAAAATATTGACCTTTCTGGGTTCTCTGCCTCTGCTTAGTACTTCCTGACTCTGAAGGGTGAGGGCCTAGAGAGAAGATGCGCACTGGAGCAGCAGGTTCACAGAGATCGTGGTACCCGGGGAAGGAGTGCTGTGTCCTGGGAAGGCACTGGAGTCACACAGACCTGAACCTGAATTGGTGCCCACCACTCACAAGATGTGCTCTTTCTCAACACTTCTCCAGAATTTTGCTTTCATATGTATAAAGAGGAACAATAATCCCTGACTTACAGAATTGTTATGAAGATGAGATTATTTAAATATATAAATCTCTAGATAACAAAGTTAGGTATCTAAGAATGTTAGTTACCCAAACAAAGCAAGTAAACTTCAGTCCAGTCCTCAGAAATCACAGTAATTTCTAATACCAAAGGGGCAGAAAATGGCTAGGAAATATTCACTATCCAAGCATTATCTCACTATGTGGAATCACAAAGCCTGCAACAGAAACAGAGGAAATATTAATAGGTTTTACATAGAGGGCACTTTCTGTAGATTTAAAGCCCCCTTTGCAACAACTTCTGACATCCCTGCTTTAACTCTTTGGTTCGAAACCCATATACGATAGGGTTCAAGGCAGGGGGTATGAGGTGATGAAGGACATTGAGCAGGATCAGGATATCAAAGGGGACCCTCTTTCTGGCCACATTTGTCAACACCACAACCAGCAGGACGGTGCTGAAGAACAGGATGAGGATGAAGTGGGAGCCACAGGTGCTCAGGGCTTTCATTGCAGCCCCCTCAGCCTTCAACCTAAGCACAGCTCTCAGGATGAAGGCATAGGACAGGAAGATGAGGATGAAATCTGAGCCCAGCAAGGTCCAACCAGCCACAAATTGGTACATTCTGTTGAGGGTGAAATTGTCACACGAGAGCCTGGACACAGACATGTTGGTGCAGATGCAGTTCTCAATGACATTTCTCCCACAGTAGTGGAGCCGTGCAGTGAGAATAGGAATGGGTGCAGTGATAAGGGCATTTCGTACGAGAATGAAGACACTGGCCTTGGCCACAAATCGGTCAGTGATGATGGACGGGTACCTCAGTGGGTGACAGATGGCCACATAGCGGTCATAGGCCATGACCATGAAGGTGCAGGACTCCATGGTGAGGAAACTGTTCATAATGAACATCTGCAGGAAGCAGGCAGAGAAGCTGATGGACCTGAGGTCAAACCAGAAGATGGCCAGGACCTTGGGGATGACGGTGAGGCAGAGCACCATGTCCAGCATGGAGAGGAGGCTAAGCAGGTAGTACATGGGCTGGTGCAGAGAGGCCTCCATCCAGATGGTGAGGAGGAGGGTGGCATTGGCCCCCATGGCCAGGAGGAAGAGGAGGCTGAGGGGCAGGGACAGCCAGTGTTGCCAGGCCTGGTAGTTAGGGAAGCAGATGAGGAGGAAATCAGAGACCAGAGCAGTGGAATCGTTGCTGGGAGATGTCATGAGATAAATTCTAAGCTGAGAAGAGTTCACCTGGGTTTACATATATAAGACACAGGAATTAGGCAAATAGAAAACAAAGCTGTGAAAACATTCACTAACCCTTACTCATTCAGAAAAATGATGATATATAGGAGAACAATCCCAAATAAAGGCAAAGTTTAGTGGAGACACATATGAATGGAAGAGGGGGCTTGGCAAATTATTTCTATAGTTGATTTGGAAAAATAAATGACTAGTTGCAATATTTAGAAGGAAAATAATGAAAAGAATTACCTCATTAAAACATACTGTAAAGCCACAAAATCTTTTCAGGTGATACTGATACATAATACTGACAAAGCAAATTGACTACTTATGGATCCCATAGGCCAGCAATGCTCACTAGCTTACAGAGTAATCCAGAATTAACAATGTCATAAAATCATATTTAACTGTAGGTCTTTTCAGTGAGTATTGTTGACATCATTTGTTAGATAGTGGTAAAAATTAGTTTATCCTAACTTTTAATCATATACCAAAATAAATTTGAGATTGAAAACTTTATGATAAACCCTCAATCCTATGATATGGTTGAAGACAAAATACTAATTAAATATAAAGAGTGTTCCCCAAACTCCCCTATCATTCTGACTTATTGTACCTCAAGCACAACCCATCCTGGACATACTTAATTTAAGACTGCACAAAAGAGTTCAATGTTCCCATAAATGTATACTGATGGGCAGTCTGTTTTCATTAACATTTATGATCACCAACCTCAAATGAGCACTTAATAAGCAAGTCTTTCATAATAACCTCTGGTTAATTCACTCCTTCACCCATTACAAGCAATTTCCAAATTTTCTAAATTCTTTTAAATGCTAAATCCTCTACTTCCTTAGAAGATGACCTCTCCAACTGCTTCACGAAGACAGCAGAAGCTCTCAAATGCGAATTCCTCAATTTCCCTTGATAGATTCATAAACCCATCAATACCTATATCCTCTCTCTTCCCCTTGTACCTAGTAGACTCAAGGATCTATCCCCCCTCCTAATTCCAATCTTTCCACTCTGATTTGCTGTCTATCCACCATGTTTTTCTTAGGAACTTTGACCAATTATCCATTCAATTTCTTACATCTTCAATCTCTCCCTCTATAGATCCTTCGCATGGATATTCAAAATGCTCAAGTCTCTCATATCTTAATAATTTCCATATCTACTTCATATCCCCATTTGGTATAAAGACCATGACTTCAGTTTTGGACAAAGATACCAAATCTCTCTCTTCTTTCTCTTTCTTTCACACCCATACTTAAAGAATCAGAAGAGGCAAAGGACATCTAAAAGGAGACAAGCAACTGTTGTCTTCAATAGTCCAGCTGAGAAGTGATCAAGTATGTAAATAAATGGCTCTGGAGTGGCTCTCAAGATGCAGAAATGGGGCATCTTTTAGAGGTATATATAAATATAAAGCCATAAAGGGGGATTAACTGAGTAGTTCTATAGAAGGTAGGAATTCTATAGAACTCTATAGAAGTTCTATAGAAGAGGGTAGGAATTCTGAAAATTTTTTGTCTCTTAGGGACTAAATGACTGCTTTGCTCCAGCTCAACTATACTTAGAATATTGTGTCCAGTTCAATACACCTTGATTTAAGGAACATATTTGAAATTTACCACCTAGAAGGTGTCCAGGATAAAGAGGACCTTAAGAAATCATAATGAGCAGCAATTTAGGAAAGTGGAGATATCTTCCCTAAGTGATGCCTTCCAAAAATAGGACCAGTAGGAGAAAAATCACAAAGAAATCTGTTTCTGTTTAATAGAATCCCATATAATCATCAGAGGAGACTTTATCTCTTTTAACACTACTCTGCTGGAACATTCTGGGGGAAGACAATAACCAAATTTTTTCACCAGTTTTGTTCCTGAGCCTCACGGGTGTCATATATTAAACTCTGAACATTGCCCCTGTTCCAGAACCATCCTTTCTTTCTCTCACATCCCTAGACTGCTTTTCTGGGCAGGCCAGATGGATTTCAATCATGTATTGTATGAAATTCCCAGCCATAGAAAATATGGGGTCCCTTGTATTCAATGATACAGAATTGCTAAGGCTACAGATATTCTCATCCAGGAAGAAACTAGAATTTCTCAATGTTCATTCATCCAGTACCACACTCGGAGCTTTTTTCTTCTTTTATCATGGGAGCCAATGTAAGAATGAGGAGAAGGTCTCCTGTTCTAAGTCCTCTGGCGAGACCAACAAGGCAATGCTTCTCTCCCTTAGCCCTGGAACTCACGAGTGGGTGATGCAACAGGTTGAGTCCTGCTTCAGGATTCAGCTGCCTGCATCCGGTAATCAAAGCTGGAACTCCTTCGTTGGCTCTGATGCAAAACTCCAGAGGGTTTTACAATCAGCAGTCAGTTCTTCACACTGTCCCACCCCATTCTTCAAGGCACCTGGGAACAGCAGTTGTTTAGAAAACTGTGACTGATGAGCTGGATCTCATAGGAACTTTCATCTCATCTCATGTGAAGGTGTTACTGGGTGTCAGCAGCTAAGATGTGCAGGACCGGATTTGAAACTGACTTAAAATTCAAATCTGTATCTATCTGCCTAACTCCACAGACCATCCTCTTAAACATGACCTTATACCATTTCAGCATCCTGAAATGTTATTTTGAAACTTTCCAAATTTCTTAACAAAAGTATATTATTTTCTGCTTTTTATGTTATCCTGAGTTCAACTGTGCTATTTGGTATCTACATAAATTTGAGCAGCTGATTTTCCCTATGTAAACTTCAGTCATTCAACAAGTACTTATTTATTATTATCAACCATTATTATCAACCATATGCCCAGCATAGATTAGTCACAGGGATAAAAAGATAAAGTAGTTAAGGTTCCTACCTGCATCAAGATTCTATTACAATAATTAATTAAATTATAGTATCAGTAGCTTCCCATTGTTCATTAAATAAAATTAGCTTTCACAATATTGACTACTCAAGGCTACACATGACCTAGACTGTTAGCTTCACAAGCAAAATCCTTGTCAATTTTGTTCCTCATTTATGTGGTATCTCACACAGCATCTAGAATGTAGTAAGATCAACACATTTTTACCTAAATAATTCAGGTTCATACATAATCTGAATCCTTCCTACTTTGCCAGTGTAGTAAGAACCATTTTCCTAAGTGTGATTATTTCAACCTAAGACATTGCTGAATGTCTTTAGGGAGTTTGTGATGTATTGAATAAAGTAAAACTAGTCAGCTTCATTGTGTGGGTTTTTTTTCTTCCTTTATAAACAGAAGAAGAAGAAGGAAAGGGAAGGGAAGGGAAGATTTATGTTTAGGTTTTCTTTTTTTATCATTTCTATTTGTTTATTAAGAATCTCATTTTATTGATACACTGTTAATCTAATTGCATTTGGTTGTGTGTTCTTACAGTTCACTGAACTTCTTTAAAAAGACTATTCTGAATTCTTTGTCAAACAATTCGAAGTTTTTTAAGGTCAGTTATTGGAGCTTTATTAGATTCCTTCGGTAGTGGTGTGTTTACCTGATTCTTTGGGATCCTTGTATCTTTGCATTAGTATCTGCACACTAGAGTAAGGAGTCTCTCTTTGGCACTTTACAAGTTTACTTTGGCAGGGAAAGACTTCCACCAGTCAGCTCAGTTGGAGTAACAGATGGGTCGGCTGGTAGGGTCTGTGGCCAGGTGGGGCTTACTATCATGGTACCGACTTGGGCGAGGCCACAAACCATGCTGGGAAGTTGGGAAGAGAGGGAGGTCATGGTGGCAGGGTTCTGCAATTGGTGGCCCTGCCGACTGGCCTCTGCATTCAAACAGAACCACTGGCTGTGTTCAACACTCAGCTGAGCCCACTGGCTGGGTTCTGCAATCAGCTTTGGATGGGCAAGGTTGCAAGCTGTGTTCCCTGGCAAGCTGATGCTAAGGCTGGACACTGCAACTGGGTAGGGCACCAGGCTGGACTGCATGATTACCTCTTGTAAAATGGGACCTCAGGGATGAGCCTCAACCAAATGGACCTACTGGTTAGACTCTGTGTTCAGGTAAGACCATGACCAGGACTTCAGAGGGGACTCTGCCTTGGGCTCTACTCTATAATCAGGAACAGCCACTGGCTGTTCCCTGAATTTGGGCAAAGCCATTGGCTGTGCTCTGCTATTGGATAACATCATTGACCAGGCTTTCTGGTCAGCTGAAGCCTTCAGCTGTATCCTCCAGTTGCATGAGGCTTGAGACTGTGCTCCATGGTTCAGTGTGACTATTGTCCACGCTTCCTGGTTGGGTGAGCCCACAGGTTATCCTCCCCAGTTGCACAGAGTGACTGGCTGGGCTCCCAGACTGGCGAGGTCACAGGCTGTACTCCCAATCAGGTGGAGCCATGGGCTGAATGGAATTATAGACTGGACTCCAAGGCTGCCCAGCATCACTTTTAGGAAACAAGTTATGTGGGAAGTATACAAGGCTCAGTTCAAATAATTTGACAAATTTCTGGGATTCATTAAGTCAGATTGGAGTGGATTTATAGAAACACCAGAATGAAGAAATATGTAAATGAATATAGGTATACATGTGTAGACAGTAGAAGTGTAAGTTAATGAAAGAGGACAGGAAAAGTTAAAGCATGATGCTGAGATGGGAAACTGTCTTATTTACAGACCCAGGGAATACTCCAAGCTTTGAATCAAGAGAAATGATAATGGGAATAGAAAGCTATCCTTTCAAGAACTGGTGATTTGTTCCTGTATAGCCAGAGCAGGCAGGTCAGTTTAGGTTTCTGTGCACGTGAAATGACAAGGAAATGAGCTCCCTGTAAGGACGAAGGAGATGCCTCTGCATCTCCAGACCTGCCATTGCAGAGGAGCCAGACAGAGAGAATCACAGTCAATCCACAGGCAGGGCCACATTAGAAGCAGACAAAACTTATAAAAAGACACCTAACGGAAAAGCCAATTATACTGTAGCATCTCTGGTTCCAGGCATAAAAGCTTCTCTATTTTAGCAAAAGAAAGGAAACTCAGCACACATTTTCATTTTCCTCTTGACAGCCTGAAGGGAATTCTGCATCTTAGCAAATGCCTACACAGTGGCCTGCAGAGTCCTACAATCAGGGTACAGGAGTGTGACCTTCACAGCCTCTGAGGAAATCCCACACCTCCTACCCAAGCCAATGAGTTCTTATCTCTTAACAGACAGCTAAGATAAAAAGCTGCACACATTTGGGGAAAAATGGCAAGAAAAGGAAGTACCAAGATTAGCAAGCAGTAAAAAAAAAAAAAAAAAACAGTGAAGGGAGGAAAAAAGATACTTTTAAGATATGTAATAATATTTTTAAATGCCCTTTTTAATGCATCTTTGCATTAAAGATGGGTGGTAGAAAACTAGAAAAGCAAAATAATCAGCAGAAAAGAGAAACTAAATTGAAAAGGCCAGTGCTAACTAACAACTAGCTAAATGTCTTTGGAGTTTATACATTTAAGTATTTTGATAATATTGATAGATGTTTAGAATGAGTGAGCAATGAAAACAGAGAAGGCACAAATAAACTGCTAGGTATGACATAGGAACATATGGCAGACACAGCAGAAAATAATTTTCTGATAGCAAATTTGAATGAAAATGAATATAAGCAAACAAAGAATGCAAATATTTTCAAAGGAAATTCTAAAACACATAGATGAGGAATATTCCATTTATCCCACATGTCAAAATCTGAAATGAAATGAAGTATGTATACTTCTTTAGGCTATAGGTTAGTCAGAGTCAGCTGCAACAGACTCCCAAAATAGTGGCTTGAAACACATACACAGGTCGATTTCTGTCTCAGGGTTAAGCCAGGGTTGGTGGCCCACAGCGCATCAGGAACACAGGCTTGTGGGGAGGGCTGCTCTGCCATCTACAGCACACGGGTCTGTCTTGTGACTGAAGGAAACCACTTCAGATCCCACCATCATACCCACTTTCCAAGCATCAACAAGTGGTGTACATGGAAGGTGAGAGCAAACCACTTCCTTTTATAACCAACCAAAACTAGGTACCTCTAGGGTCAAGAGAGAACTGTTTTCCAGTGGAAGTGATACAACATTAGCTGGGCTCCCACAGGACAGAGCTGAAGTCTGAGGCCTAGAATCAAGGTGATGACAGTGTGGAATTCCTCCTGTGCTAAGGATAACTCACACCAGTCCTCCCTACTTCACCAACCTGGGCAACCAAATTAATGACTTAACATTCTGTCTGTAACAGAACACTATTTCTTAGGAGTAAGAATGACAAAGAAAGGAGAAATTAGAATCACTAAACATCCACTCCAGACCTTCTACTGCTATGGAAACACAAGTAGCATCTCTCATCACTTGAGCACCCTACCTCTGGTAGCCCTCACTTGACTTTTTCCAGGACTGAACAAATGTGTTACTTTTTAGGAATATAAAAGAGTTAAACCAGATCTCAGGCAACACCCAACAAGTGGGATGCAACATATCAATTGTGACAATCCTCCTAAATTTTACACAGACACCATTAGAAGAAAAGGGGGTCTAATTAACATAACTCCCTACCCCCATATCAGAAAAGGAATTCTTCCAAGTGGCATAGCTACTTCTACATGTATTAATACCTATTTATAAACACCAGACTTTCACATATATTATGGTTATTAGATACTGATATAGACATGGTTATTTCTTCTTTGTTAAATTAATACTTATAAATATACATATATTCAATACTTGGTCTTATTCCCTCTTTATAAGCAAAAATATAAATAAATTAAAATACAGTAATTAAAAATACAAAAGGTTCTTTTTTAAAAAAAGATGCTGTACACATCTATATTTCTCCTTTGAAAATAGAGATCATAACATATTATAACCAGCACCTAATATACTCGTGCCCCACTTAATTTATTTTAAATAAATGAGTACTGGAGATAGAGGGGATTAAAGGTGACAGAGTGAGAGGTGAGGCAGAAACCTCCTAAACCACATATAATATGAAAATATAATTAATACAACTAATCCTGAAAGAGCAACAGGAAAGACAGCTGTGATAGACTGCATACACCTGAAGAAAAGAAGAAACCTCACAGGACAGGGCAATGTACCAAAGCCATGATCTGGCAGAACCAAAGCCCTTCCTCTACCCCAGTTCACCAACAAGAAGAAGAGAAATGGAGCGGGGAGAGAGTGGAGGTCTGGGTCTGCTGAACACCTAGGCCTGTGATCTGTTCTGGGAGGATTAACCTACACTGCATGGTGCTCTGGTGATTAGTGGGGTTGGAAAGCTAAGACAGGTGGAATACCTGGAGAGAATGAGATTCCAGCTGTTTGTGGAAAACAGGGATCCATATCCAGCTGATCTGGGTGGGTAGTCTGAAAGACTTCCTAAAAACAAAAGTGTTACTAAAGGGGCAAGGATTGCACAGAGCTTACTGCTCAGAAGAAAGGACAGGTAGACAAAATTGGCCAGGTGCACTCTACCAAGCAGGTTGGAAACATTTGTGATCTTCAGGCGCTCCATCGCCCTCAAGGTGCTCCTGCCCCTTAAGGATACACAATGATTAAGCCCCAAATGATACACAGCCTGTTGCACCTTCTTCCTGGCCAGCCCACACCTGACTCACAAACCAGCAAACCCTTCCCTGGAGTCAGGCTAGCCAGACAGAAGCCCTTCCTACAGCAGCTACAAAAGCAAACCATAGAGGCTTACACCTGTGTGTTTGGACCACAGATTCTGGCAGTGAAGACAGGCATAGCAACCAGGAGGCAGGAAACAGCTCTTTCCTTCCCCAGGCATCAGCGCCGCTCCCATGCACAGCCCGACATCACTCCAGGGGTGGAACATCTCCAGAGGGTAGAGCTCCTGGGCACTAGAGGGTGCCACATACAAATATGAAACATCAACACAACCAGGTTCAAAGCAAAATCTCAACACCACCAGAAAACAGTTGAGTGAGACTGAACTAATCAATCTTATTGGAAGAGATTTCAAAATAAAAATCATAAACATGCACCTGGAGTGACAGAAAAATATTCAAGAATTCAGGAACGAATTTAGGACAGAGATCCAATTATTGAGAAACACAATGGAGAGTATTAAAAGCAGATTAGATATGGTGCAGGAGATGATAAATGAAATAGAAATCAAAGAAAAGGAATATAAAGAAGCTGAGGAACAGAGAGAAAAAAGAATCCCTAGTAATGAAAAAATACTGAGAGAACTGTGTGACCAATCCAAATGGAACAATATTCATATTATAGGGGTACCAGAAGAAGGAGAGAAAAAAGGATAGAAAGTGTCTTTGAGGAAGTAATTGCTGAAAACTTACCCAATCTGGGGAAGGAGATAGTCTCTCAGGCCAAGGAGGTGTACAGATCTCCCAACACAAGGGACCCAAGGAGGAAAACAGCAAGACATATAATTAAAATGGCAAGATCAAGGATACAGACAAACTATTAAAAGCAGACAGACCAAGGAAAAATATCATATACAAAGGAAAACCTATCAAGCTATCATCAGACTTCTCAGCAGAAACGTTACAGGCCAGAAGGGAGTGGCACGATATAGTTAATGCAATGAAACAGAAGGGCCTTGAACAAAGAATACTCTACCCAGAAAGATTATGATTTCAATTTGCAGGAGGGATTAAACAATCTCCAGATAAGCAAAAGCTGAGAAAATTTACCTCCCACAAAACACCTCTACAGTGTGTTTTGGAGGGACTGTTAGAGATGGAACTGATGCTAAGGTTAAATAGCTGTCACCAGAGGTTAAAAAAAAAAACAGGGTGGGAGACAAAGAGTACAGTATATGATACCTAATATATAAAGAATGGAGAAGAAAAAAAAGGTGGTAAAAAAAAAGAACCTTTAGATGCTGTTTGTAATACGATACTAACTGAGTTAAACTAGACTCTTAGATAGTAAAGAACTTACCCTTGAACCTTTGGTAACCATGACTCTAAAGTCTGCAATGGCAATAAGTATATATTCTCAATAATCACCCTAAATATAAATGGTCTGAATGCACCAATCAAAAGACACTGAGTCACTGAATAGACAAAAAAAAAAACAAGAGCCAACTATATGCTGCCTACAAGAGACTCACTTCAAACTCAAAGACATACACAGACTAAAAGTGAAGGGACGGAAAAAATATTTCATGCAACTAATAAGGAGAAAAAATCAGGTGTTGCAGTACTTGTATCAGACAAAATTGACTTTAAAACAAAGAAAGTCACAAGAGACAAAGAATGACATTACATTATAATGATAAAGGGTTCAAACCAACAAGACAATGTAACCATTATAAATACTTATGCACCCAACACAGGAGCACCAACATATGTGAAACAAATACTAACAGAATTAAAAGAGGAAACAGAATGCAATGCATTCATTCTAAAAGACTCCCACACTCTACTCACTCCAAAGGACAGATCAACAAAACAGAAAATAAGTAAGGAGAAAGTGGCATTGAACAACACATTAGAACAGATGGACCTAGCAGACATCAACAAAACTCTCCAACCAAAAGCATGATACACATTCTTCGCAAGTGCACATGGAACATTTTCAAGAATAGATCATACACTAGTCAGCAAAAATAGCCTCAGTAAATTCAAAAAGATTGAAATTATACCAGTCAGCTTCTCAGACCACAAAGGTATGAAACTAGAAATAAACAATGCAAAGAAAATGAAAAACCCCACAAACACATGGAGGCTTGACAAGATACTCCTAAATAACCAATTGATCAATGACCAAATAAAAACAGAGATCAAGCAATATATGGAGAAAAATTACAACAATAATTCAACATTGCAAAATCTGTGGGACACAGCAAAGGCCGTGCTAAGAGGAAACTATACTGCAATACAGGCATACCTCAGAAAAGAAGAGCAGTCACATATGAGGAGTCTAAACTCACAGTTAATGAAACTAGAAAAAGAAGAACAAATGAGGCTCAAAGTCAGTAGAAGGAGGGACATAATAAAGATTAGAGCAGAAATAAATAAAATCGAGATGAATAAAACTATAGAAAAAAATCAATGAAACCAAGAGCTGGTTCTTTGAGAAAGTAAACAAAATAGATAAACCCCTAGCCAGACTTATCAACAAGAAAAAAGAGTCTACACACATGAACAGAATCAGAAATGAGAAAGGAAAAATCACTACGGACACCACAGAAATACAAAGAATTATTAGAGAATACTATGAAAAATCATATGCTAACAAACTAGATAGCCTAGTAGAAATGGACAAATTCCTAGAAAAAATACAACCATCCAAGACTAACCCAGAAAGAAACAAAAAATCTGAACAAATTACTAGCAACAAAATCAAATTTGTAATAAAAAAACTACCTAATAACAAAACTCCTGAACCAGATGGCTTCACTGCTGAATTTTATCAAACATTTAGTGAAGATGTAATACCCATTCTCCTTAAAGTTTTCCAAAAAATAAAAGAGGAGGGAATACTTCCAAACTCATTCTATGAGGCCAGCATCACCCGAAGACCAAAACCAGGCAAAGACAACACAAGAAAAGAAAAGTACAGACCAATATCCCTGATGAACATAGATGCAAAAATATGACATAAAATATTAGCAAACTGAATTCAAAAATACATCAAAAAGATCATCCATCATGATCAAGTAGGATTTATTCCAGGGATGCAAGGATGGTACAACATTCAAAAATCCATCAGCATCATCCACCACATCAACAAAAAGGACAAAAACCACATGATCATCTCCATAGATGCTGAAATAGCATTTGAAAAAATTCAATACCTATTCACAATAAAAACTCTCAACAAAATGGGTATAAAGGGCAAGTACCTAACATAATAAAGGCCATATATGTCAAACCCAAGTATGACAACATTATACTTAACAGCGAAAAGCTAAAAGCTTTTCCTTTAAGATCAGGAACAAGACAAGGATGACCACTCTCCCCACTTCTATTCAACATAGTACTGGAGGTTCTAGTAATGGCAATCAGACCACACAAAGGAATAAAAGGCATCCAGATTGGCAAAGAAGAAGTCCAAATGTCCCTGTTTGCAGATGACATAAAACACCCTAAAGAATCCACTCCAAAACTACTAGATCTAATATATGAATTCAGCAAAGTTGCAGAATACAAAATTAATACACAGAAATCTGTGGCATTCCTATACACTAACAATCAGCTAGCAGAAAGAGAAATCAGGAAAGCAACTCCATTCACAATTGCATCAAAAAGAATAAAATGCCTAGGAATAAACCTAACCAAGGAAGTGAAAGACCTATACTCTGAAAACTACAAGACACTCATGATAGAATTTAAAGAAGACACCAATAAATGGAAACACATCTCATGCTCATGGCTAGGAAGAATTAATATTGTCAAATTGGCCATCCTGTCTAAAGCAATCTATAGATTGAGTGCAATTTCCATCAAAATAGCAATGGCATTCTTCAACAAACTAGAGAAAATCACTGTAAAATTTATATGGAACCAAAAAAGACCTCGAATAGCCAAAGCAATCCTGAGAAGGAAGAATATAGCTAGGGGGATTATGTTCCCCAACTTCAAGCTCTACTACAAAGCCACAGTAATCAAGACAATTTGGTACTGGCACTAGAACAGAACCATACACCAATGGAACAGACTAGAGAGCCCTGATATAAACCCAACCATATATGGTCAATTAATATATGATAAAGGAGCCATGGGCATACAATGGGGAAATAACAGCCTCTTCAACAGCTGGTATTGGCAAAACTGGACAGCTACATGCAAGAGAATGAAAGTGGATTATTGTTTAACCCCATACACAAAAGTAAACTCAAAATGGATTAAAGACTTGAATGTAAGTCATGAAACCATAAAACTCTTAAAAACATTGACAAAATCTCCTGAATATAAACATTAGCAACTTTTTTCTGAACGTATCTCCTCGAGCAAGGGAAACAAAAGCAAAAATGAACACATAGGACTACATCAAGCTAAAAAGCTCCTGTACAGCAAAGGACACCATCAACAGAACAAAAAGGCATCCTACAGTATGGGAGGATATATTTGTAAATGACATATCTGACAAGGGGTTAACATCTAAAATACATAAAGAACTCACATGCCTCAATACCCAAAAAGCAAATAACCCAATTAAAAAATGGGCAGACGATATGAACAGACAATTCTCCAAAGAAGAAAGTCAGATGGCCAACAGGCACATGAAAAGATGCTCATCATCACTAATTATCAGGGAAACGCAAATAAAAACCACAAGGAGATATCACCTCACACTAGTTAGGACGGTCAGTATCGAAAATACTAAGAACAACAAATGCTGGCAAGGATGCGGAGAAGGGGCAACCCTCCTACACTGCTGGTGGGAATGTAAGCTAGTTCAACCATTGTGGAAAGCAGTATGGAGGTTGCTCAAAAAACTAAGTATAGAAATACCATTTGACCCGGGAATTCCACTCTTAGGAATTTGCCCAAAGAAAACAAGTTCTCAGATTCAGAAAGACATATGCACACCTATGTTTATTGCAGCACTATTTACAATAGCCAAGATATGGAAGCAACCTAAGTGTCCAACAGTAGATGAATGAGTAAAGAAGATGGGGTACATATACACAATGGAATACTATTCAGCCATAAGAAAGAAACAAGTCCTACCATTTGCAACAAAATGGATGGAGCTGGAGGATATTATGCTCAGTGAAATAAGCCAGGTGGAGAAAGACAAGTATCAAATGAGTTCTCTTATTTTTGGAGTGTAACAACAAAGCAAAACTGAAGGAACAAAAGAGCAACAGACTCATACTCCAAGAAGGGACTAACGGTTACCAAAGCAGAGGGGTGGGGAATGGCGTGTGGGGAGGGAGGGAGGGAGAATGGGACCGAGGGGTATTATGATTGGCATACATGGTGTGGGTGGATCATGGGGAAGACAGAATAGCACAGAGAAAGCAAACAGTAACTCTGTGGCATCTTACTATACTGCTGGGCAGTGACTGTAATGGGGTATGGGGGGGACACAATAACATGGGTGAATGTAGTAACCACATTATTTCTTCATGTGAAGCCTTCATAATAGTGTATATCAATAATAGATAGATAGATAGATAGATAGATAGATAGATAGATAGATAGATAGATAGATAGATAGATAGATAGATAAATGAGTACTACCCAGGTTACAATGACAGGTACTTTCATACACTCTGGACATCTCAAATGCTTTGAGAGAGATCCTGCTGCTACACGGGAGCCTGTGACGTAGTGCTCTCAGTGCTTACTTAAAAAGTTTAAAAACACTCTAAATCTAAAACCAGGCAGAGGCTTGGCCTTCCCATTCCCATTGCAGATGATGTTAGAGGGTCAGTGGATAAACAACAACAAAGATGACATACCTAGAGCTATCATCTTTTTGCCCTACACCCAAATCCCTCCATCACAAGGAGGACAGAAATGTTGGGCTCATGAGCAAAAAGCTGGGGAAAATATTCACAAACTGTCCCGTCCAGGTACAACCCAATCGCTGTGGAGCCACGTGCCCGTGAGTATCCTCTGCCATGATGAGGAAGACTTCTCTCTGCAAAATGGCCTCTACCAGACAGCTCGACCACCCTTGAGCTCCTGGTAGTGTCTCCGGCAGGAGCCTCTGAAGAAGATATTCGGGATGTGCTCAGATCTACCCTTGTACGTAGAACACCCTGAGTACTCGCTGGCGGATCTGCCTAGTCTTCACGCCGTAGATGAGAGGATTGAGAGCTGGTGGCACAAGGAGGTAGAGTGTCGCCAGAAGAACATGGATGTGAGGGGGAACATGGTGGCCAAAGCGGTGAGTGAGGAAAGAAAACATTCCAGGAACATAGAAGACCAGGATGACACAAATATGAGACCCACACGTGCTAAAGGCCTTGAGTCGGGCCTCACCCCCTGGTAGCCTCAGCACTGCCTGGAGGATGAGGGCATAGGACACGCCAATGGCCAGGACATCCAGCCCAACCACCAGCAGGGCCACTACTAACCCATAGGCTCGGTTCACTGTGGTTGCAGAGCAGGCAAGTTTCACAACAGCCATGTGCTCACAATAGGCATGGCCTATGACGGTGGTTCTACAGAAGGTAAGTCTCCGCAACAGGACAGGGAAGGGGAGAAGGAGCAGGAAGCCCCGTACCAGCACTGCTGCTCCAGTGTGCCCTATGATCCCTGCGTGCAGGATGGTGGAATGGCGCAGAGGGTGACAGATGGCCACGTAGCGATCCAGAGCCATGGCCACAAGAACACCTGACTCCATGGAGGAGAATGCATGGATAAAGAACATCTGGATCAGGCAGACAGTGTACCCCATCTCGTGGGCATGAACCAGGAGCACTGCCAGTGTTTTGGGTGCAGTGGAGGAGGCCAGGACCAGGTCAATGCCAGAGAGCATGGCCAGGAATAGGTACATAGGCTGGTGCAAGGATCGGTCAGTCCAGATGACCAACAGGATGGTGACATTGCCCCCGAGGGCAAGGAGGTAAAGGACACACAGCGGCAATGCTATCCAGTGCTGGCTTTCCTCTAAACCTGGGATGCCGACTAAGAAAAAAGAGGGCTGGTGTAGCAGCCAGCTGCGATTATTAAAGGCAATCATCAGTGGCTTACACAAGGAAGAGAGAAAAGAAACCTAAATTGTATTTCTCCATTCCTGATGCATCATCACATTGTCCAGATCTGGCTACAGTCTTCACAAGAAGGAAAAGGTTTAAACTGCAAAGGAAGGAAAGAAAATTAGATACAGGCAAGAAAATCTCCTTTTCTTGAAATAATTCCTTTAAAGATGAGACATTCTTATATCTGTATTACTAGGTCTGGTTTCATTTAGAGAGAAGAGTAAGCATATGCTGCTTTTAGAGAGATGTTTAAACTCTACCATTCAATTACTTCTAATTTGGAACGTCAACCCGAAAGGATTCTCCGTGTCACACCTTAGCCTTAGTGAGTGCTGACATCACTCTGTTCTCAGATCAGCCTCCTTCAGGTTCCATAACTGGCACTCTAGAGCTGTCCCTCTCGTTCCCTCCTCTGACCTGTCTGCAGCTACTTACCATTATGTGCTATTGAATCCCGAGTTCCATCCTCTCCTCTCTGTCCTGTTCCGTACATTGTCTATGGTTGAGCTCATTCATTTACATGGCTTTAACCACTTATAAACTTTAATTTCTTCCAGATCTATGTTTATAAGTAAAACAGCTTTCTGAACACAAATCCATTTTTCCATTTGCTACATGAATTTGTATACCAAACACTCAACACATCCAAGATTGTATTAACTCACCTATTCTTCCCCAATCACCTCTACCTCTTTTTTGTCTATACTCTTGTGAATTACATCCTTATGTGCCCTCCCAAACCAATATAGAACCTTGGAAACAGTCCTCACTCATTCTTCTCTCTCATCCCTTTTACCTTTTCACCAGTGTCTGCTGAATGTGATTTTAACCCATCTTATTTCCACTCTTTTTTCTCAACTTGCAACATTGCTGTGTACTGCACACTCCCAGCTTCTCTCACTTGACTCTTTCCTTAGATCTCTAGCTTTGATATTATACCCTTCAAACCACTCTCCACTCTCAAGTCAGATGGTTTTTCCTAAAATACAGATGTAATCTTGTCACTTCTGAGGTTAAAATCCTTTTGTTCATTTAATCCATGACATATAATCATACATTATAACCAGCATGCAAGGTTTTCTAAGTAATCTTACATAAATTATCTGAAATAAATTGTTATTATTTATACTAAAATAAAAGATCACAGAAGATGAGATCAATGGCCACTTTCTTTTTCTCTTTGTCTCCATGACTACTTTTCTGTTTCAAACATTTGTTATTTCTCTCCTCGAGATATGATGATTCAGGGTTTCTGATGCTCCCATGTTAACAAGAAGTACCAGTTAAACACGTGTTGTGTTTGACCTTCTCCATGTTATTCACCTCTCAAGCACTAGAATGAAAAACCTGAAATGATATGGTTTCATGTATGGACTTGTCTTAACAGACACAGTCTGAAATAATTGCATTTTCCTATATAAGGGTGGGGGGTGCCCATGTATGTGTGTATATAAAAAGAATCAGAATGGCTCAGTGCTTGTGGACTGTGCATTTATAGATCACTCCGATGTCTTATTTATATATCAGTGATGATTATAGTATTGCCCCAAAACTCTGAACATGGTAGCTACAAAATGCAGAATGCCTGATGGGCACATATCTTCCAGCCTTGTTTCCCTTCTAGATTCAAATCCATGTACAGCTTCAAGTAACACTGATATATTTTTATTGAAACCTCTAGGAAAAACTCATAATTATGAGAATTCACATTTCAGGGTTTCATATTCTACATAGTGAGAAAGTTGACTCTCTTTCCTAACTATTTCCCTTCTGCTGCAAGTTTCAACCCATTTCCCATTTTTCAACTGAGAACAACTGTGCATTTGTGGAAGGCCACCCTTCACTCTGATAGGAGCAGTGTCAGTAGAGCAGCAGAGGATGAAGCCAAAGTGGGTGAAGGAGAGAACCAGAGATGCACATGCCTGAGTATAACCTGCCTCTTCTTTGTGCTACATTGTTTGTGAGTCTAGAGGAAAAGCCTAGAGCTGCTTTTTAAGCATTAAGTACTAAAGTAAACAAGAGGTCCCTCAGTGATTTTCAGAGGAGAAGCAGAATTTCAAGAACCAAAAAGTGAAGGTATATTTTGCTGTCTGACCAGGAAGCACAGGACGATTCTCAAGAAGTGGTACATTCCCTATTGACTCATATAATAATTCAGTCCAAGAGTCCTGTCTTCTAGGAAGCTGTCCCCAAATTCTGTAAGGCTGCATGCCATGTCACCTTTCCTTTCCTATCAAAGCACTTTACAGCCATGCCACTGCAGTGCTCACCTTGCACTGTGAAACCCACCAGTGATGGTCCTGAAGGGCAGGGACTGAGCCTTCTTATGGCAGCAGTCCCAGGAAGTTCCACAAGTGCCAGAATCTAACTGGTACTTGGTAATGTTTGCTGAATAAGTAAATAAATATCTATACAATTACATTTAAAAATAAACAGATCATTGTGTAACACACGAGGAATCATGGTAACTTGACAAGGGACAGTTCCTGAATTTCAGGGCCAGGGTGACCTACCAGACAGAGGTATCTGTGAGGATGGGTGGCTGACCTCAGGGCTCCTCCCCTGAAGCGATACTCTAAATGCTTCATGGCAGGAGGAACCCTGCTGAATCTCTCTGGCGCAAGAGCCCACGATGAGATCCTGGCTGCATGTCAGAAATGAGGGACTCCTGTGGTCACTACTAGTCACTTCTGCCACTGCTTCTGTCACTGCAGGGAGAGAGGCTCATCTCTGGGCTGTGGCATATCCCTGTGCCCTTAATCTCCTTCTTAGATGTGGCAAGGACTTTATGATAGGAGCAGAAGGAAGATGTAGGGACCCAGCAAGAAAGATCAGGGGAGGGCACATAAATAGTAAGTTTATGATGATGACTCACTAGGAGAGGGAGAAATAGAAATCAAACACTCAGAGGCAGAGTTCAGGTATCAAATCTGAGACACATGATCAGTAAAATTTGCCTGGTAGAGGGGCACTGTTCTCATGAGAGCTGGGCTATCTTTGAGGATGCATGCTTTACAGTCTTGATTCAGGGTCAGGGGAGACTCAGCAGCATGAAGAGAACTCAGAAAAAGGAGAAAATTCTCAGACCCAAGAAGCTTCCCTATGGCCCTCTCTGCTTACCTGGGGAAGCACCCTGAGTCCCAGCTCAGTCTCCATGAGGACCTTCTGCACTACCTGGGCAGCAGAGTGATGCAGAGGACTTTATATTCAGAAGGGCTACCCAGGAATCTGAATACCAAAGAGGAAATCAAACACATCACTCAGGTCTCTGTGGTGAATTTTTCAAGGATGTGAGATATGAGTGCCACTCTGGAAAGACCTGGGTAAAGTAGGTAAAGCACCTGTAACCCAATGTGCCATCTGTGCTGATGAGGATGCCAACTTAAGAGTATGCTAAAGGTCCCTGTGAATGTCTCAGCAGACTGTGAAGATTTAATGGCATCAGTATGTATCCACAAGTTCGAAGATGCTCTTGCAGCAATGTGTGATCTGAAGGGCAGAAACTGAGGGGAATGGTACAAAGAAGGTTAGGTTTGAGGAGTCAGGCTTGGGGAGAACAGCTATTCTGTGGTGAGGGGAAATAAGACTACTAAAAGTTGTACTACTAAGACTACTACACAGCCAAGGGAAAACTCGGGGCCATAGCTGCCAACCAAGAGCATCTTCCTATTACAAGAGCTAGGGGCAGGGCAGAAGTCAGCTGTTAACAGTGTTCCCCAAAACCATAAACCCCCAAACGGACCTCATTTTCCACACCTGAAATCTTGTGCGTGAACTTTTATCTGGCTCTGTCATCTTCTCTCTGAGGGCAAGTTCATTTCTGATACTTCCTCAAGGCAGGGCTGGTGACTTAACAAAGCTCTGGGAAGGCGAGGTGTTATTAGCAACTGGCAGGTCCCTGAGGACACACAGATGCACCTGGACAGAGCCAAACTTAGCCTCCAGATCAGCGGGAGGCACACAGAGCTAAGTCTACTGCCCCTGAGACAGTTGGTGGGGTAGAGAGGCCAAGGAGCGAGTGGCATCTGCACCTGCCCAGATGGCCCACATAGTCCAGTGCTGGACACCATTGCCCCTAAGCCTGTCCACCCTGAATGCTGTACTAGGAAACCTCATGCTCAGTGAACTAGGAACCTCTCATTTCTCTGTAAGCCCAGACTTCTCATTTTCACAGGTCAAACTCAGCCCCAATAAATTATTTAGTGGACTCTGTGGTTAAATGTGCTCATACCTCCATCTGCTAGGAGGACTGGCTGCTTAAAGCTCGTAACTGAGGCACTCTCCCTTGGACAAAGAGAGCTGACACACCCAAGATTATTTCCTTCCTGAAAGCAGCTCCACAAATGACTGGTGCAAGAACAAAAGAACTGACCCTCTTTCTTCAACCTGAAACAGTGCTGAAGGAGCATGCTCCTTAAGAGCTCCCCATGGAATCAGCTCAGACCTCTGAGGTAACTGGAACAGAACTTAACTTCTCCTCTGCTCCATCCTGCTCCCCTCACTCCCTGACAGTTGTCACCCCCAAGTATACTTCACAACAAGCTTCCTGCAGGCAAATCTCTGCCACAGTGTCTGTTACTGGAGAACCCAACCTAGACAAATTCCAACTCAGGTGAATTGAGTGCTGATTCTTTTCTGGGGTGCAGGGGCAGGCCCATAGACATCAACTCCAGCACATTATTTAGCCAGTATGGGGTAAATTATCAATCCTCAGGTAGTCCATTCCAGCAAGTTCCCAGTGAGATGAGCCAAGAGCTCCTCTGTCATATTTCCCCATCACCAAGCAAACTCTTTCCTTGGTCGCATCTGTGATAAAGCAGCTACCCATCCACCCAAAAGCGGCATTTTCCTTTGGAATAGTGTTCCAATTGCACAGTTTTTGCATATAAATCTCATTCCTGTGGTTACGTATTTATTACTAAGAAACTTCTAAAACGAAAACACTAAGAGAAATCATCACCTTTCACAGCAGTGAATATTACCCTATCTTTGCAAGATTTGTTAATACTTTTTTACATGATTTTAAACTAGGACACAGTACATCCACAGAAAGCAAAAACAACAATTCTGTCTTTGTAGAAGGCTCTGTTTGTGAAAGGGCTGTACAGTGGTAGTTTGACATTTTTGTTCTGAGTATCTAAGTCTGAAGAATAAATATGAGGGAGACCAAAATCTGTTTTAAATAAAGATCATTTGAGAACCACAGTGGAAACTAACTCTATAACAGCTGTTAAAGGCCTTGTAGCAGATCTGGCTGCAATAAGAAAGATTCATTTGGACAAGCTGGTCTTTTCCACACCAGCTGATGGATGATTATAAACTGAGATGGCTAGAGATGTGCTCATCCTTTAAGATTTGAAAGTACAAAGACCTTTTTTGGTAAGGATCACAAGCTTTGAGACAACAGGAAATTGAAAGTGATCTGGACAGTGGCTGGATGCTGATGAAGTTCCCAGATATGTGTTAAAGCCACATTGCAACCAAAAAAGGTTCTAGCAACAGTATGGCGGACTGCAGAAAGGGCACTTTATTACTTCTTTTTAACCCAGGTAAAATTAACAGTAATATCTTATCGTGAAGAAGTTGAAATTACATATCAATAATTGATCTTAAGTCAATCTGCATTAGTTAGCAGACACGAGTCCAATTTTTCTATGACAACATTTGACTGACTACAAACTTCATAAAACACCCTAGTAAAGTACCTGCATTGGGCTAAAAAATACTACCACATCCATCATACTCACCCGGCTTTTTTTGACAGGTTATCATGTTTTTGGGTATTTGGAACTCTTTATAAGAAACAGAACATCCTCAAATTCAGAAATAGTAATTGGAGTGTTTGAATAAATTTTAACAATACTTAATTTTATAACTTTCATACATATCACTTAATATTTGGGGAAATTTATCATTTAGCATAAGTGATTAATGCTAACTGTGCATTTTTGTTTGAATAAAACTTTTCTTTTTTGATAGAAAGAGAAGGAAGGAAGGAGGAAGGGAGGAAAAACACTAATAAAGGTTACAACATAGATAAATGTAAACGATGGTATTAATATATTTTTATTAGTAACAGCCATTATTTTTATATGATTTAAAGGGCTACATGAAAATTATTAACTTATGTTAACAGATACACAGATATAAAGATGTAGTTTGTGACAATAACAAGATAAATGGGGATGGAGCTTTATAGTAGCAAAGTATTTGAATACTATTAAAACTAAATTTTATTAATCCAACAAGATTATTATAAATTAAGGTGTTAATTGTAATTCTCAGGGCAAGGCTAAAAGAAAAATAACCAATAAATACAGAGTAAAAGAAAGAAGGAAATCCAGATGGAATACTACAAAATATTTATATAACACAAAGAATTGAGGAATTCAGAAAAACAAGACATAAGACATGTAATGGCAATGAACAAAATTATACAAGTTCTTCCTTATTAATATTTAAGTTTAACTAGACTAAACTCTCCAGTTAGCAGTCAAAAATTGGAAGATTGGATTAAACAAAACACAATCAACTACAGTTGTCCTTTGAACAACAGGAATGTGAATAACAGGTCCACCATCATGCAGACTTTTTTCAGTAAATATTTTAGTAATTTTATGGTGGTGTGCAACAATTTGGACAAAACATTTTGTTTTTTTCTAGCTCACTTTATTGTAAGGTACAATTATTATACATATAACATGCAAAATACATGTTAATTGTTCATGTTATCAGTAAGGCTTCTGGTCAACAGCAGGCTCTTAATAGTTATGTTTTAGGGGAGTGAGAAGTTACACACATATTTTCTACTATGCAGGGGGTTGACACCCCTAACCTTCACCTTGTTCAAGGGTTGACTGTATGTGCTGTCTATAAGAAACTTATTTTAAAATCAAAAACACAAACAAATTCAAAATTTTTAAATGGAAAAAGATATTTACCCAAATAGTAACCAAAAGAAAGATACAATATATGATATTAGTATATGAATATATACTAATGTAAGATTAGGTTTTAGATAATTATTACATGAGATACAGAAGGACATTACATAACGATAAAAGGTAAATCCATAAGGGATTTGCAATGATAATACACATATGTGCACCAAACAACAGAGCCTCATAATATATGAAGCAAAAGCTGACATAGTTAAAGAGAGAAGTAAAAAGCTCAACAATATTGTTGACATCAATAACCACTTGCAATAATGGATAGAACAGCTAAACATAAGATTGTTAATCAATAAGGAAATAGAAAATTTGAACAATGCTACAAACCAACCAGACCTGATGAGTACATATACATAATTCCATCCAACAGCAGCAAAATGCACATTCTTCTCAAGGACACATGGAACATTCTCCTGGTTAAATCGTATGTTAGGCCAAAAAACAAGAGTTGACAAATTTTTAAAGATTGAATTCATGCAAAGTATCTTCTCTGGTCATTACGGAATGAAATTAGAAGTCAATAATAAAAGAAACACTGGAAACTGAGAAAGATGTGAAAATTAAACAACACACTCATTAAAATATTTGGGTCAAAGAAGAAATCAAAAGGGAAATTTGAAAATACTTTGAAAAGAATGAGCATGAACACACATTACCAAAATTTATGGGATACACCAAAAGCATTCCTCATTGGGAAATTTATACCTATAATACCTTCATTATAAAAGAAAATAGACCTCATAAAAATCTAACCTTCCACCGTAAGGAACTAAGAAAAAATCTAACTAAACCTGAAGAAACAAAAAAGATAGAAAAACTAAAGACTACAGTGGCGATTAAAGAAATAGAGAAGAGAGAAAGTCCAGTGAAAATCAACAAAACCAAGAGTTGGTTCTTTGCAAAGATCAACAAAATTGACAAAACTTTAGCTAGACTGATCAGGGCAATTAGGCAATAAACATGAATAAAGTATATCCAAATAAAAAAGGAATGCCTCTCTATTATTCACAGATACTGTGATCTTACAGAGAAAATCCTAAAGAATACACCAAAAAAATCACTAGAGCTAACAAACAAATTCAGTGAATTGTGGATATAACATTTACATAAAAATCAGATGTAATTGTACACATTAGCAAAGGACAATTAAAAAGAGGAGTAAAGAAATAATTCCATTTATAATACCATCAAAAAGCGTAAAACTTAGGCACAAATTTAACCAATGAGGTACAAGACTTGTACAATGAAAATCACAAAACATTTTTAAAGAAATGGAAAGACATCTGTGTTCATGATGGAATACTTAATGTAGTTCAGATGGCAATACTCCCCAAACTGATCTACAAATTCAGTTCAACCCCTAGCAAAACACAACTGCTTTTATTTCTTGCAGAAATGGAGGAACTGATCCTAAAATTCATATGGAATTGCAAGGGACTGTGAATCAAAACTATCTTGAAAAGTACAAAGTTGGAGGACTCATACTTCCCAGTTTCAAACCTGACTACAATGCAAAGTAACCAAAACAATGTTGTTCTGTCATAAAGATAGACAAGTACTGGATGGAATAGACCTAAAGGTCCAGAAATAAATTTATACATGAATGGACAACTGATTTTCAAGAGGAATAGAATAGTCTTTTCAACAAATAGTTCTAGGAGCACTGAATATCCATCCATGTGTTTTAAAAAAAAGAAGTTAAGACACTTCTTCACACCTAACTTATAAAACTAACTTAAGATGAGACACAGACCTAAATATTAAAGGTAAAACTACAAAACCCCCAGAAGAAAATAAAAATTTTCTTGGCCTTGGCATAGGCAAAGCCTTTTTAGCTGTGATACCAAAAGCACAGAACAAAGGGAAAAAATAATCCAACTGGACTTCATCAAAACTAAAAATATTTGTGCTTCAAAGGATACCATTAAGGAAGAAGACAAACTATAGAATTGAGGAATAATTTTATAAATCAAAATAACAAATAACTTTATAATACGGTATTCATTAAAAGGCACCCTGGAGATAAAGCAGAAAACAATACAGTTGGAGACTACTAATTTAGATAGAATTATCAGCAAACATCTCACTCAGTACGAAGCATTTTACCTGAACACAAAGTTAATTCATTAATTTATTCCAGTGTAACACTAAAAATATGAGGTCATGTGGAGGGGGATAAAAGATGGTAGAGTAGAAAGGCAAGGCAGAAACCTCATCCACACACACACCGAGAACACAAAACATGCAGATTATGACATTTAATACATAAAGTGTGGATGACAAAGATTAAGAAAAAAAAAAGTACTACTAGATTGTTTTTGAAATAGAGCAATCATCAATTTAATACAGACTGTTACATAGTTAAGGAGCTATCCTTGATGTTAATGGTAACTGCAAACCTAAAGCCTACAACAGATAAACAAAAAATTAAAGAAGAGAAATCTAATCACAACACTAAAGAAAACCATCAAAATAACAAAAGAAGAGTATAAGAGAGGAAGAAAGGAACAGAGAGGAATGATGAAAACAATAAAATGGCAATAAGAACATACTTATTAATAACTACCTTAAATGTAAATGGACTGAAAGCACCAATCAAAAGACAAAGAGTGGCCGAATGGATAAGGAAACAAGACCCATTTATATGCTGCCTACAAAGACTCATTTCAGACCCAAAGACACACACAGACTAAAAGTGAGGAATGGAAAAAGATATTTCATGAATAACAGGGAGAAAAAAGCAGGAGAAGCAGTACTTCTATCAGATAAAATAGACTTCAAATCAAAGAAACTAAGAGACAAAGAAGAACATTCCATAACGATAAAGGGGTCACTCCAACAAGAGGTAGAACCATTACAAATATCTATGCACCCAACACAGGAGCACCTACATATGTAAATCAAATACTAACAGAATTAAAGGGGGAAACAGAATGCAATTCATTAATTTTAGGAGACATTAACACACACTTACATCAATAGACAGATCAACTGACAGAAAATAAACAAGGAAACAGAGGCACTGAACAACATATTAGATCTCATGGACTTAACAGATATCTACAGAACATTCCACCTGAAAGACAAGAAATAACAAGTGTTGGCGAGGATGTGGAGAAAAGGGAAACCACCTACACTGTTGGTGAGAATGTAAATTAGTGTAGCCACTGTGGAAAGCAGTATGGAGGCTTCTCACAAAACTAAAAATAGAAATACCAAATGGCCCAGTAATTCCACTTCTAGGAATTTATCCAAAGAAAACAAAATCCCTGATTTGAAAAGATATATGCACCCCTATGTTTATCACCACATTATTTACAATAGCCAAGTTACAGAAGCAACCAAAGTGCCCATCAATAGATGAATAGATAAAGAAGAGGTGATGCATATACACAATGGGATATTGTTCAGCCATAAAAAAAGAAATCCTGTCATTTTCAACAACATGGATGGACCTAGACAGTATTATGCTCAGTGAAATTAGCCAGGAGGAGAAAGACAAATACCATATGATTACATTTATTTGTGGATATAAGAACAAAACATTGGTGGACTCATAGACTGAGAAGTGACTGGTGGTTACCATGGGGGAGGGTTTGGGGTGGGAGGATGGGGAGCGTGTGGGGGATAAAGGGGCATGAAAACTCTCAATCATAATACAAGTTGGTCATGGGGATGGTAGTACAGCATGGAGAATATAGTGAATGCTTCTGTAACATCTTCCTATATTCACAGATAGTAACTACACTAGCTGGGGTGAGGATTTAATAATATGGGCAACTGCTGAACCGCTATGATGTATATACCTAAAACCAACATAAAATTGTGTGTCAATGATACCTCATTTTAAAAAAAATGAGAACATGAAAAACAAGAGAGGTAAGTCATCCTAGAAGGAACTGATCAACACACACTAACACTAGAGAGTATTCAGGTAAGAATAAGTTCTAAAAAATATCCATTATTTTTGGCCATTTGAGAGCATTAGAGCAAGAGTAATTTCTGTAGTGTTGAAACAAAACAAATTATAGTGAAAGAAGTATGCAGACAATGAGGATGAGGAAACAAAGAGGTAGCTCACAAGCTTGTGAAAGGGGAAGTCCTTGGGAAAGATACAAAATAAAGATATATTTTGAGATGGAATACTTCAGAACTGACCTACAGTGAGGGGCATTATTCATCAGAGGAGTGGTGAATTAAGCTCTGGGGAATCTGGAGTGGAAATCTTATGGGCTGCCCCTGGGATAGGGATGAATGGGTATATTCCCAGAAATTATTTGTCTTAACAGCTGAGAGCACTGTAGGCCTCTTCCATGTCAATGTAAAAAAACACTAGACCCTGGAGGATGCTTGGAATGGAGTGGGGAGGGCTTATAGAGCAGCACACCAAGCCAGGGCATCTCAGGGATCCAAATCCAAAGCCCCAAACTGCCAGGACATCAAGCAAAGTCCCAGATCTGCTCTGAACAGAAGGCTGAACACAGGGACTTGCAGCCAGGAGAGCAGAAGCAGCTACAGAAGGCATTGCAGCCTGAGAGGCTTTCCAGAGCCCCTCCTGAAGAAGTTAAGTAAACCAGCCGATGATCTGCATCCTGACAGGTGAGAGGAGAGATGTGTTCCATGTTCCCGTAATTCTGTCCTGATCTCTGAATTTGATTGTATGGTTTATGGTTGGCCTCCATGGTTGGCTTTCCTTGTTTAATTCTTCACTGTCTTCACCTTTAACATCTCGCTAAGCTCAGATGCTTCACTTTTTTTAGGGGCTAAGATCTGTGATCAGAAAATAGGAGAGAAATGAGACTTAGTTCTAAGGATGAGACTTTCCAGTCGGAAGATCATACAACCAAAACGTCATAAAATGACATATTCAAAAGGCAGAAACAAAAACATGCATTTCTTAGTGTTACATAAGAGATTCAGTAAAAGTGTACTAAAAAAAGGATAAACAAAGAGATTTAGGATTTGCTTTTGTAAATGACAAATTCCAAATCCAAGATTCCCAGAATCTCAAACTGAATTTCCATTAAATTCAGCCCCCCCAAAATTTGAAGATATTTGCCATCACAATTACCTTATATTAATCATGAATTTCCAAACGTTTCAGTAAGATATAAAACAAAAATTAAGATAGGTTAATATTTGTAAAGGTTAACATCATGGTTTTAAAACAGCTCTTTGGTCTACCTATGACACCAAGAAAGCATATCAATGGGAAAATTGCAAGAACTGAAAATAATTTGCCAAAGTGGATGATATACAAGATAAAATAACAAAAACACATACAGATGCAATATAGAAAATAATACAAAATATTTACTTTACTAAGAATAAATTACTGGCTGTTACAACAATACAGGGGGGGAATCACAAAACTTTTAAAAGTGGTAAGAGTTTATCAGAGTGGATGAAAGCAAGATACAATAACGAAACCCAATGTAATAACACTAAGAAGATAAATCTAATGGGTTCCCATATGCTTAAAACATACAATGTAATACATAATGCAGAAAAATCATTTTCACTAAATATATCTCAAAATACTAAAAATTATCATAAGAAGAGTGAAGCACAAAGGTTTGATAAGAGATTTTTTAATATTTAAATAAAAAGAACGTCCCAATTATTAAATGAAAAGACTTGATAGTATAAAGATGTCATCTTTTTTTTTCAAACTACTCTACAGATTTAACAAAATGCCAACCAAAACTGCTATTTAGGACTCAGCACAGGAATTTTAAGGTTAATCTGGAAGAATAAACGCATGTAAAGGGCCTTAAAATTGAAACTAATGAGAGCAGGACAAGCCTGCTGTGCATTAAATTTTTTGTGAAACTAGAATTTTAATTCAGTATGACACTGGCATAAAAATAACCAGAAAGAAATACGAAAACAACAGATTGCCCAGAAATGGAATCTTATACATATAAATGTTATATATGCAAAAAAGGAATAAAATAATTAGTTGGAGAAAACGTAGAAAACCATTGCTTAATTATCTAAAATCAAATCCTTTACATACTTTCCATTAATAGCAAAATTAGTTCTATATATATATAAGTTATGCCAAACGGTCAACCATTAAAAATGTGAGAGCTCAGGGATGTGAATATTGGCCAAAATTTTGAGTAAAGAATGACTCTCTGTGTTTCTTATTTGGGAAATGAAATGTTTTGGTAATTTTTTCAAAACTAAATAGATCTTCTCCCCAGAATAACAATAACAACAGGATTTTTTTTTGGTATCATTAATCTACAATTACATGAGGAGCATATCATTACTAGACTCCCCCATCATCAAGTCCCCTCCACATACCCCATTACAGTCACTATCAGGGTAGTAAGATGCTATAGAATCACTACTTGTCTTCTCTGTGTTGTACAGCCCTCCCCGTGCTCCCCACTCCCTACATTATGTCTGCTAATCGTAATGCCCCTTTTCCCCCCTTGTCCCTCCCTTCCCACCCATCCTCCCCAGTCCCTTTCCCTTTAGTAACTGTTAGTCCCTTCTTGGGTTCTGTGAGTCTGCTGCTGTTTTGTTCTTTCAGTTTTTTTCTTTGTTCATATACTCCACATAGGAATGAAATCATTTGATACTTGTCTTTTTCCACCTGGCTTATTTCACTGAGCATAATACCCTCTAGCTACACCCATGTTGTTGCAAATGGTAGGATTTGTTTTCTTATGGCTGAATAATATTCCATTGTGTATATGTACCACATCTTCTTTATCCAGTCATCTACTGATGGACACTTAGGTTGCTTCCATTTCTTGGCTATTGTAAATACTGCTGTGATAAACATAGGGGTGCATATGTCTTTTTCAAACTGGGCTTCTGCATTCTTAGGATAAATTCCTAGGAGTGGAATTCCTGGGTCAAATGGTATTTCCAATTTCAGTTTTTTGCGGAACCTCCATACTGCTTTCCACAATGGTTGAACTAATTTACATTCCCACCAGCAGTGTAAGAGAATTCCCCTTTCTCCATATCCTTGCCAACATTTGTTGTTGTTTGTCTTTTGGATGGTGGCCATCCTTAATGGTGTGACATGATATTTTTTCCAAATAAATTTAGAAAGTTCACAGACTATCATGGAAATCATCCATAAAAGTACTTAGTTAAAGATTCCACTTTAAGCCTAAAAGGTATAGAAAAAAACATAAAAGGACAATAGTATAAATCTGATTTTTAAAGATAAAAAATAGCCATATCCAAAAATATATGAATCAATGTATAAAACCAAGCAAAAATTAGGGAAAATGTTATAAAACCACATTACAAAATCTAGGATAGCCATTGAAAATAATGTTGATAGAATTAGGATTATAGTTTCACAATGAATTGGGAATATACATTTATCATGATAAGAAAAAGCACAGAATGAATAATTCTACTTACATAAAACTTCATCTGTGTAAAAAGACTGCCAAGTAAAATACTGAAAATTAGACATTCTAAAGTGTTAACTGCCAATATCTTTGGCTGTTGGGATCTTGATTTAGTTACTTTTTATATTTCTGTTTCCTGAAATCTCTATTGTTTTGTTTTTCCTATTTTTCTATATCAATTTCATGTGTGATACATGCTTATTGTAATTATTAAGTGGCGTGGTGACTCATTCTGGTCAGAAGTGATGGGGAATGGAGCCTCGATTGCATACATAATGCCATTAAATCATCCAAAGCAGGAGATTTGGGAAAGGAAATACTGATACCTAGATATTTGGCAAAGCAAGGTATCATTCACAGACAAAAGTACCAAAAATTCCTAGATAGGTGATAAAAGTATATTGCTCAAATACATATATTTTGTATTTATTTGTGACAAAATAGATATACCATAAAAATGCACCATCTTAATCATTTTTAAGTGTACAGTTCAATGGCAGTAAGTATATTTATATTGTTGTACTACTATTACCACCATCCACCCACAGAATACCTTCATTTCAAAGGCTGAAACTCTGTATAGATTAAACAATAACTCCCACTTCTCCTTCCCCAACCCCTGGCAACCACCATTCTACTTTTGGTCTCTATGACTTTGACTGATTTAGGTACTTCATATAGATGGAGTCATGTAGCATTTACTTTTTTGTGACTGGCTTATTTCACTCAGCATAATATCCTAGTTCATAGGGTAATGTGTTAAAATTTCCTTCTGTTTTAAAGCTAAGTAATACTCCATATATGTATATACCACATTTTATTTAACCATTCATCTATGAACATGAGTGTACAAATACTTCTTTGAGTCCTTGCTTTCAATTCTTTTGGGTATATACCCAGAACTGCAATTGCTAGATCATATGGTAATTCTATTTGTAATATTTTGAGGAATTGTCATATTGTTTTCTATAGCAGCTGCACCATTTCACATTTTCACCAAGGGGACCCAAGGCTCTAATTTCTCCACATCCTTGCCAACATTTGTTCTTTTCTAGGTTTTTATTTTTTGGTAATTGTCATTCTATTGAGTGTGAAGCAGTATCCCCTTATGGTTTTGATTTTTACTTCTCTAATGATTAGTATTGTTAAGTATCTTTTCATGTGCTTATTGGCCATTTGTGTATCTTGTTTGGAAGAATCTCTATTCTAGTCATTTGCCAATTTTTTAATTGAGTTGTTTGGTCTTTTTGTGGTTGCATTGTAAGCATTATTTATATATTCTCAATTAACCCCTTATCAGATACATGATTTGCAAATAGTACCTTCCATATCAAAAGTTGCCTTTCACTGTGTTGCGTCCTTTGATGCACAAAAGTTTTTAATTTTGATGTAGTACAATTTGTCTAGTTTTCTTGTTAGTGCTTGAGTACTTGGTGTCATATCCAAGAAATCATTGCCAAATCCAAGGTCATAAACTTTTCCCCTATGTTTTTCCTTCTAGGAGTTTTAGTTTCAGTATGAACTCTTACAGTTAGACTTTTTATCCATTTTGAGTTATTTGTATACGGTGTAACAAAAGTGTCCAATTTTATTCTTTTGGAGATGACTATACAGTTCTTCCAGTACCATTTACTGAAAAGACAATCTGTTCCACATTTCAGTTTTTACATACTTGTCAAAAACCATTTGACCACATGGGTAAGGGTTTATTCCTAGGCTATTTTATTCCATTGTCTATATGTCTGTCTTTATGTTAGGTCCACACTGTTTTAATTACTAGGTCTTTATGAGTTTTGCAACTATGAGATCTACAATTTTGTTCTTTATCAAGAATCTTTGGCTACTCTGAGTCCCTTGAGGTTCCATATGTATTTTAGAAAGGGATAGTCTATTTCTGCAAAAACACCATTGTGGTATTACTGAGATTGCAATAAATCTGTGGACTGCTTTTGGGTACTACTGACATCTTACTCTTCTAGAACATGAACATGGGATATATTTGCATTTATTTGTGTTATCAATTTCCTACCTCAACATTTTGTAATTTTCAACATACAAGTCTTTCAGCTTCTTGTCTGAGTTTGTTACTAAGTATTTTGTTTTTGATGCTATAGTAAATTGTTTTCTTACTTTTTCAGATTCTTCAAGATTATGGTATAGAATACAACTTATTTTTGTGTGTTGATTTTTTTAATCTGAAAATTTTCTGACCTTAGAAGTTCTAACAGTTTTTTGGGGCAATCCTTGTATGATATCCTACATACAATATCAAGTCATCTCTGAAGAGAACATTTTCTTCTGTGGGAGAACAAGGACCTAGAGATTCCTAGTCTGCCATTTTGCTACCACCAGTCTCTCAAGCATACTTTTTGAAACAAAATATTTGAAAAATTCTCCAAATATGAAGAATTAACATACCAAGAATGTGAAAATGAGGGCGATAGGTGTGAAAGGGCCAAGAGTAAATAAACTACTGAATTACTTCAAAGAACTTTTCTAAATGTGTACAATAAATGCTATATTTCTAACTTACACCATACAGAAATACAGAGGGGTTAAAAGTTGGTTGCCACTTGTCCCTCCTTGTATCTTCTATTAAAACACTGATGATTTTTAAATATAGCTATAGGCCTGTCTTTAACATCACTCTCATAATCAGAAGAGGAAACAAATATGTTCTATAGAATACTGACCTAATGGCTAAGATTTTACAGAAAGAGTGCTGGAATTAAATGCAGAATATTAAATTGTTGCTGTAGCTTTGTCACTTATTAGTGATTTCAATACGATTCTTATCTAGACAAATCTTTCAACCTCTGCTTCCTCATATGAATAGCAACACCTATACTGTGAAGATTAAATGAAGTGGTTCATGTCACGAACTATTTCCCAACAAGGCATTCAAAAGAGAAGCCTGGTAAGTGTTCTCATTGTGGCTTCTTATTCCCTTCCTGAAGATCCCCAAGAAAGGATCAATACCTCTGACCTTTAAGTTTACTTCCCTCCTACAGCTCAATGGTATTCCTCAAAATTCACATGTTGACATCCTAACTTCTAGTACTTCAGAATTAACCATCTTTGCAGATAAGGTCTTAAAAGGAATAATTAAGTTAAAATAAGATCTTTATGGAAGGCCTTAATCCAATATAACCAGTGTTCTTAAGAAAAGGAAATTTGAATACAGACATGTGTATGCCCAACAAGGACGCCAGAAAAAACATTAGAAGAAGAGAGCCATCGCAAGATAAGGAGAGAGGCCTTAGAAGAAACCAAGTATGCTGACACCTGGATTTTGGACTTTTAACCTACAAAACTGTGAGAGCAAATTTCCATTGGTTAATTCACCCTGTATGTGGTATTTTGCTTTTGCAACCCTTGAACATGAGCACACTCCAGATATGATGGTTTCTTCATAGTGTATGTGTCTCCTGAATTATGTCCACATTCCCACTCAGGGATTTCATCTAGAACTTGATAAAACCCTACTCAGAATTTCAGGCACATAAAGTCATTAAATCTTTCCTTTTATTATATTAAAATCTTAATTTAGGATCTATCTTGGACTGGCCTTTATTTTTAGATAAACATTTTCCCAGAGTCTCACAGAAATAGAGGATGTATTATATCAACAAGGACTGAGTAAACTGTCAATAAATCTTATACCTCAACACAAATTTTGACCTTCAGCTAAGCTAACCAGAGTCTATTCTTGCTTCCCTTTCATTTATAGGCACATGCTGAGAACAGATATCCCATGATATGGATACTGCAGTGAGTATATTCAATAGCTCAGGACCTCAAGTGTCTGAGTTCCTCCTGATGGGGCTCCCAGGGATTCACGAGTGGCAGCACTGGCTCTCCCTGCCCCTGGCTCTGCTCTACCTCTTAGCACTTGGTGCCAATCTCCTCATCTTGATCACCATCCAACATGAGCTTACACTGCACCAGCCCATGTATCAACTCCTTGGCATCTTGGCTCTAGTGGACATTGGACTGGCCACGACCATCATGCCCAAGACCCTGGCCATTCTCTGCTTTAATAACAAAACCATCAGCCTCCCTGAGTGCTTTGCTCAGATGTATGCCATCCACTCTTTTATGTGCATGGAGTCGTGCATTTTCCTCTGCATGGCTGTGGACAGATATGTAGCCATTTGCTATCCCCTTCAGTACCCCTCCATAGTCACAGAGGCTTTTGTGGTTAAAGTCACATTGTCTATGCTGCTCAGGAATGGCCTGCTGACTATCCCAGTGCCTGTCCTGGCTGCCCAACGACACTACTGCTCCAGGAATGAGATTGACCTATGCTCTAACTTGAGGTCACTAGTCTGGCCTGTGATGACATCACCATTAACAGATTTTATCAGTTGGTCTTGATCTGGGTTATGGTTAGAAGTGACATGTGTCTGGTCTTTGTTTCCTATGCTTTGATTATTCGTTCAGTACTGAAGCTGAACTCTGCTGAAGCAACATCTAAGGCCCTGAGTACCTGCAGCTCCCATCTCATCCTTATTCTCTTTTTCTACACAGCCATTATTGTAGTATCTGTCACCCATCTGGCAGAAAGGAGGTTTCCCTTCATCCCTGTTCTCCTCAATGTGCTGCACATTGTAATACCCCCAGCCCTTAACCCCATGGTATATGCACTTAGGACCCAGGAGCTGAGAGTGGGCTTCCAGAGGGTGCTCGGTTTGGGTGAGAATGTGTCCAGGAAGTGAGCTAAATGACAGGATTTTATAAGTGATAGTGCAGAAAAACAACATGTTTTGGAGCCCAACAGTCATGGGTTAAAAGTCCACATCTCCCAACTGCTAGGAACATCAACTCAAATTCACCTATTTTATACATACTATGTACAATACACTGGCCTAAATGTTTTAACAAACACTAACTCATTTAATTGCCCTAACAACCCTATGAAGCAAGTAAAATTGTTATTTCTACATTTTTTCAGATGAGGCAAGAAAGTTGAGAAATTTGCCCAAGGTCAAATGGGAAGGAAGTTGCAGAGCGCGATTAGACCCCAGGCAGCCAGGCTCCAGAGCCCTTCCTCTTAACCTGTTCTCTCTATTCAACCTCTAATTTTAAAAATGTAAACTAAGATGACAATAGATAGGAATGATATGTAACAAAGTAAAGTTATATATCACTTGTCTTATTAAGAAAATTCCACTTAAAAGTTGGCAGCAATTTTTCTGTCTAACAAGAAATACAGAATATTTTTATTTTAATTCCTCTACAGTCACTCTAGAGTCACTCTTAGTTATATAAGTCAAGAATTTAAAAGGAATTAGTCACTCTATAAACACTTTACCAAGTCATGAATTCATTTTCATTAGCCCAAAGAGGAATATTCCAATCACTTTTTTTGATTTGAAAGTACTTGAACTTCATTCTAATGAATTTTGAAAATCCTAATGAGATCCAATAGTTCACTGGAAGTACAAAGGACAATAAAGGGTAACTTTTACCATAACAGATATGATATATGTTTGGGGACAAGGAGCAGGGAAAGTTGGTCAATTTTTTTTTATTTATTTCCACACCAGAGTATAGATCAGCCTGTATGAAATGCTGGTTGCATGATGACTCACAGATGTGGTTAGAAAACTCTTCTGACCCAAACACATTGCATTAAGGAAATTTTGAGAAGTAAAAACTAACTGGTGCCAATAAATGTAGAAGCCCATGTGTAAGAAATTTAGACCACTAAAACTCAAGGAATTGGATCACCTTTCCTTTGACAGAGTCAGTTAGATAGTAAATGCTTTATTATATCAGCAAGGCAGAATTGGACCATGTGCTTTCACCTGATTTTAACACAGATCCCATATACAAAGAACAGGTATTTTATTGTGGTTTTGATTTGTACTTTCTGATAGCTACTGATGTTGAGCATCTTTTTGTGAACTTACTGGCTATTTGTACTCTCTCTGGAGAATAGTTTATTCAGATCCTTAGTCCATTTTTAAATTGGATTTTTAGTTGGGTTATTTGTCCTTTTATTATTGAGTTGTAAGAGTTCTTTGAATATTCTAGATACAAGTTACTTATCAGATATGACTTGCAAGTACTTTCTCCCATTCTGTGGCTTGCCTTTTTATTGTCTTGATGGTACGATCTGAAGGACAAACAGTTTAATTTTGATGCAGTCCATGTATGTTTTCATTGTTGCTTATGATTTTGATGTCATATATAAGGATTTGCCTAGCAAAAGGTTATAAAGATTATTCCAATATTATCTTCTAAGGGTTTTATAGTTTTAATTCTTCCTTTAGGCCTATGATCCATTTTGAGTTAATTCTAATGCATGATGTAAGACGAGAGGGTCCAACTTCATCCTTTTGTGTGTAGATATCGAATTATCCCAGCACCATTTATTTAAAACACTATTCCTTCCATTGAATTCACTTGATAATCTTGTCAAAAACCAGTTAATCAGTGAAGAACCAAGATGGCGGCATGAGTAGAGCAGCGGAAATCCCCACCCAAAACCATATATATTTTTGAAAATACAACAAATACAACTATCCCTAAAAGAGAGACCAGAAGACACAGGACAACAGCCAGACTACATCCACACCTGCGAGAATCCAGCACCTCGTGAAGGAGGTAAGATAGAAGCCGCGGCCCAGCGGGACCCGAGCGCCCCTCACCCCAGCTCCTGGCGGGAGGAGAGGAGTCGGAGCAGGGAGGGAGAGGGAGCCCAGGACTAACACCCAGCCCCAGCCATCTGCACCAGAGTGCAGACACAGTGCATGCATGGTGTGCAGGATACTAGGGGAACAGGACAGTAAGACCTGTGAGTGGGTCCCCGCAGCCAGTGCTGCTGGGACAAAGAAAAGCAAGTGCTTTTTGAAAGTCTTAAAGGGACAGGGACCCCACCGCTGGATGGAAGCATCCCGGGACACTTAGCCCAGCAGCTGGGAATCCCAGGGAACTCCAGGAACCCTAATCCCCTGGGCATCAGCACAGCTCAGAGGCCCCTCACGGAGATAAACAGCCTCCCGGCTGTTTCTCCTCTAACACGGCTCCGCCATATTGGAGCAGCAGCCTGAGGCAGGCCACACCCATACCAACCGCAGAGCTTAACTCCACAGCGGCTGGGCAAGAATTAGAAACCCCACCTGCATGCAGCTGCCCAGCACAAGCCGCTAGGGGTCACTGTTCTCCCAGGAGAGGAAGGCCACAAACCAGCAAGAAGGGATGTTCTCCCAGCCAACACACATGCCAGCTCCCCATAAATACCTCTATCGCCATGAAAAGGCAGAAGAATTTGATACAGACCAAGATCACAGAGGCAAACCCTGATAAGGAGATAGACCTAACTAATCTCCCTGAAAAAGAATTCAAAATAAAGCTCATAACCATGCTGATGGAGCTGCAGAGAAATAAGCAAGAGCTAAGGGATGATGTCCGGAGGGACATTACAGAAATGAAACAATCTCTGGAAGGATTTATAAGCAGAATGGATAAGATGCAAGAGGCCATTGATGGAATAGAAACCAGAGAACAGGAACACAAAGAAGCTGACATAGAGAGAGATAAAAGGATCTCCAGGAGCTTCGGGGCAGAAGATGGCGGCGTGAGTAGAGCAGCGGAAATCTCCTCCCAAAACAACATATATCTATGAAAATATAACAAAGACAACCCTTCCTAGAATAAAGACCAGAGGACACAGGACAACATCCAGACCACATCCGCACCTGAGAGAACCCAGCGCCTCGTGAAGGGGGTAAGATACAAGCCCCGGCCCCGCGGGAGCCAAGCGCCCCTCCCCCCAGCTCCCGGCGGGAGAGGAGCAGGCAGAGCGGGAGGGAGACGGAGCCCAGGACTGCCGAACACCCAGCCCCAGCCATCCGGGCCAGAGTGTAGGGCCCTCGATACTGGGAAAACAGGGCAGCAAGAACAGTGAGCAGGCACTGGAGGCTGGGCGACAGAGGACATAAGAAAAGCGCGCGACCATTTTTTTTTTTTTGCTTTTTTGCTGCTTTGTTTTGGCGAGCGCTGTTTGGAAGTCTTAAAGGGACAGGGACCCCAATATTAGGGAAACAGGGCAGAAAGACCGGTGAGCAGAGGCCTGAGGCTGGCACCGGAGAATAAAGAAAAACGAACGACCACCTTTTTTTTTTTAAATAAAAATTTTTTTTTTTTTTTAATTAAAAAAATTTTTTTTCTTGTTTTTTTTGTGGTCGTTGTTTTGTTTTGGCGGGTGCTTTTTGGAAGTCTTAAAGGGGCAGGGCGGGACACTTAATCCAGAGGTAGGGAATCCGGGACCTCTGGGCACCCTAACCCCTGGGCTGCAGGGAGCAGGGAGGCCCCTTACGGAGATAAATAGCCTCCCAGCAGCTCCTGCTCCAACGCGACTCCACCATTTTGGAGCAGCTGCCCGAGCCAGGCCACGCCCACAGCAACAGCGGATATTAACTCCATAGCAGCCGGGCAGGAAGCAGAAGCCCTGTCTGCGCGCAGCTGCGCAGCACAAGCCACTAGAGGCCGCTGTTCTCCCAGGAGAGGACGGCCACAAACCAACAAGAAGGGAAGTCCTTCCAGCCGTCACTTGTCCCAGTTCTGCAGACTATTCCTATCACCATGAAAAGGCAAAGCTACAGGCAGACAAAGATCACAGAGACAACACCAGAGAAGGAGACAGACCTAACCAGTCTTCCTGACAAAGAATTCAAAATAAGAATCATAAACATGCTGACAGAGATGCAGAGAAATACGCAAGAAAAATGGGATGAAGTCCGGAAAGAGATCACAGATGCCAGAAAGGAGATCGCAGAAATGAAACAAACTCTGGAAGGGTTTATAAGCAGAATGGATAGAATGCAAGAGGCCATTGATGGAATTGAAATCAGAGAACAGGAACGCATGGAAGCTGACATAGAGAGAGACAAAAGGATCTCCAGGAATGAAACAATATTAAGAGAACTGTGTGACCAATCTAAAAGGAGCAATATCCGTATTATAGGGGTCCCAGAAGAAGAAGAGAGAGGCAAAGAGATGGAAAGTATCTTAGAAGAAATAATTGCTGAAAACTTCCCCACACTGGGGGAGGAAGTAATCAAACAGACCACGGAAATACACAGAACCCCCAACAGAAAGGATCCAAGAAGGGCAACACCAAGACACATAATAATTAAAATGGCAAAGATCAAGGACAAGGAAAGAGTGTTAAAGGCAGCTAGAGAGAAAAAGGTCACCTATAAAGGGAAACCCATCAGGCTAACGTCAGATTTCTCAACAGAAACCCTACAGGCCAGAAGAGAATGGCATGATATATTTAATACAATGAAACAGAAGGGCCTTGAACCAAGGATACTGTATCCAGCACGACTATCATTCAAATATGACGGTGGGATTAAACAATTCCCAGACAAACAAAAGCTGAGGGAATTTGCTTTCCACAAACCACCTCTACAGAACATCTTACAGGGACTGCTCTAGATGGGAGCACTCCTAGAAAGAGCACAGCACAAAACACCCAACATATGAAGAATCGAGGAGGAGGAACAAGAAGGGAGAGAAGAAAAGAATCTCCAGACAGTGTATATAACAGCTCAATAAGCAAGCTAAGTTAGGCAGTAAGATACTAAAGAGGCTAACCTTGAACCTTTGGTAACCACGAATTTAAAGCCTGCAATGGCAATAAGTACATATCTTTCAATAGTCACCCTAAATGTTAATGGGTTGAATGCACCAATCAAAAGACACAGAGTAACAGAATGGATAAAAAAGCAAGACCCATCTATATGCTGCTTACAAGAAACTCACCTCAAACCCAAAGACATGTACAGACTAAAAGTCAAGGGATGGAAAAACATATTTCAAGCAAACAACAGTGAGAAGAAAGCAGGGGTTGCAGTACTAATATCAGACAAAATAGACTTCAAAACAAAGAAAGTAACAAGAGATAAAGAAGGACACTACATAATGATAAAGGGCTCAGTCAAACAAGAGGATATAACCATTCTAAATATATATGCACCCAACACAGGAGCACCAGCATATGTGAAACAAATACTAACAGAACTAAAGGGGGATATAGACTGCAATGCATTCATTCTAGGAGACTTCAACACACCACTCACCCCAAAGGATAGATCCACTGGGCAGAAAATAAGTAAGGACACGGAAGCACTGAACAACACAGTAGAGCAGATGGACCTAATAGACATCTATAGAACTCTACATCCAAAAGCAGCGGGATATACATTCTTCTCAAGTGCACATGGAACATTCTCCAGAATAGACCACATACTAGGCCACAAAAAGAGCCTCAGAAAATTCCAAAAGATTGAAATCCTACCAACCAACTTTTCAGACCACAAAGGCATAAAACTAGAAATAAACTGTACAAAGAAAGCAAAGAGGCTCACGAACACATGGAGGCTTAACAACACGCTCCTAAATAATCAATGGATCAATGACCAAATCAAAATGGAGATCCAGCAATATATGGAAACAAATGACAACAACAACACTAAGCCCCAACTTCTGTGGGACACAGCAAAAGCAGTCTTAAGAGGAAAGTATATAGCAATCCAAGCATATTTAAAAAAGGAAGAGCAATCCCAAATGAATGGTCTAATGTCACAATTATCGAAATTGGAAAAAGAAGAACAGATGAGGCCTAAGGTCAGCAGAAGGAGGGACATAATAAAGATCAGAGAAGAAATAAATAAAATTGAGAAGAATAAAACAATTGCAAAAATCAATGAAACCAAGAGCTGGTTCTTCGAGAAAATAAACAAAATAGATAAGCCTCTAGCCAGACTTATTAAGAAGAAAAGAGAGTCAACACAAATCAACAGTATCAGAAACGAGAAAGGAAAAATCACGACGGACCCCACGGAAATGCAAAGAATTATTGGAGAATACTATGAAAACCTATATGCTAACAAGCTGGGAAACCTAGGAGAAATGGACAACTTCCTAGAAAAATATAACCTTCCAAGATTGACCCAGGAAGAAACAGAAAATCTAAACAGACCAATTACCAGCAATGAAATTGAAGAGGTAATCAAAAAACTACCAAAGAACAAAACCCCTGGGCCAGATGGATTTACCTCGGAATTTTATCAGACATACAGGGAAGACATAATACCCATTCTCCTTAAAGTCTTCCAAAAAATAGAGGAGGAGGGGATACTCCCAAACTCATTCTATGAAGCTAACATCACCCTAATACCAAAACCAGGCAAAGACCCCACCAAAAAAGAAAACTACAGACCAATATCCCTGATGAACGTAGATGCAAAAATACTGAACAAAATATTAGCAAACCGAATTCAAAAATACATCAAAAGGATCATACACCATGACCAAGTGGGATTCATCCCAGGGATGCAAGGATCGTACAACATTCAAAAGTCCATCAACATCATCCACCACATCAACAAAAAGAAAGACAAAAACCACATGATCATCTCAATAGATGCTGAAAAAGCATTTGACAAAGTTCAACATCCATTCATGTTAAAAACTCTCAGCAAAATGGGAATAGAGGGCAAGTACCTCAACATAATAAAGGCCATCTATGCTAAACCCACAGCCAACATTATATTGAACAGCGAGAAGCTGAAAGCATTTCCTCTGAGATCGGGAACTAGACAGGGATGCCCACTCTCTCCACTGTTATTTAACATAGTACTGGAGGTCCTAGCCACGGCAATCAGACAAAATAAAGAAATACAAGGAATCCAGATTGGTAAAGAAGAAGTTAAACTGTCACTATTTGCAGATGACATGATACTGTACATAAAAAACCCTAAAGACTCCACCCCAAAACTACTAGAACTGATATCGGAATACAGCAAAGTTGCAGGATACAAAATCAACACACAGAAATCTGTGGCTTTCCTATATACTAACAATGAACCAACAGAGAGAGAAATCAGGAAAACAACTCCATTCACAATTGCATCAAAAAAAATAAAATACCTAGGAATAAACCTAACCAAAGAAGTGAAAGACTTATACTCTGAAAACTACAAGTCACTCTTAAGAGAAATTAAAGGGGACACTAACAGATGGAAACTCATCCCATGCTCGTGGCTAGGAAGAATTAATATCGTTAAAATGGCCATCCTGCCCAAAGCAATATACAGATTTGATGCAATCCCTATGAAACTACCAGCAACATTCTTCAATGAACTGGAACAAATAATTCAAAAATTCATATGGAAACACCAAAGACCCCGAATAGCCAAAGCAATCCTGAGAAAGAAGAATAAAGTAGGGGGGATCTCACTCCCCAACTTCAAGCTCTACTATAAAGCCATAGTAATCAAGACAATTTGGTACTGGCACAAGAGCAGAGCCACAGACCAATGGAACAGACTAGAGAATCCAGACATTAACTCAGACATATATGGTCAATTAATATTTGATAAAGGAGCCATGGACATACAATGGCGAAATGACAGTCTCTTCAACAGGTGGTGCTGGCAAAACTGGACAGCTACATGTAGGAGAATGAAACTGGACCATTGTCTAACCCCATATACAAAAGTAAACTCAAAATGGATCAAAGACCTGAATGTAAGCCATGAAACCATTAAACTCCTGGAAGAAAACATAGGCGAAAACCTCTTAGACATAAACATGAGTGACCTCTTCTTGAACATATCTCCCCGGGCAAGGAAAACAACAGCAAAAATGAGTAAGTGGGACTATATTAAGCTGAAAAGCTTCTGTACAGCAAAAGACACCATCAATAGAACAAGAAGGATCCCTACAGTATGGGAGAATATATTTGAAAATGACACATCCGATAAAGGCTTGACGTCCAGAATATATAAGGAGCTCTCACGCCTCAACAAACAAAAAACAAATAACCCAATTAAAAAATGGGCAGAGGAACTGAACAGACAGTTCTCCAAAAAAGAAATACAGATGGCCAACAAACACATGAAAAGATGCTCCACATCGCTAATTATCAGAGAAATGCAAATTAAAACTACAATGAGGTATCACCTCACACCAGTAAGGATGGCTGCCATCCAAAAGACAAACAACAACAAATGTTGGCGAGGCTGTGGAGAAAGGGGAACCCTCCTACACTGCTGGTGGGAATGTAAGTTAGTTCAACCATTGTGGAAAGCAGTATGGAGGTACATCAAAATGCTCAAAACAGACTTACCATTTGACCCAGGAATTGCACTCCTAGGAATTTACCCTAAGAATGCAGCAATCAAGTTTGAGAAAGACAGATGCACCCCTATGTTTATTGCAGTACTATTTACAATAGCCAAGAATTGGAAGCAACCTAAATGTCCATCAATAGATGAATGGATAAAGAAGATGTGGTACATATACACAATGGAATACTACTCAGCTATAAGAAAAGGGCAAATCCAATCATTTGCAGCAACATGGATGGAGCTGGAGGGTATTATGCTCAGTGAAACAAGCCAAGCGGAAAAAGAGAAATACCAAATGATTTCACTTATCTGTGGAATATAAGAACAAAGGAAAAACTGAAGGAACAAAACAGCAGCAGAATCACAGAACTCAAGAATGGACTAACAGGTACCAAAGGGAAAGGGACTGGGGAGGATGGGTGGGTAGGGAGGGATAAGGGGGGGAGAAGTAGGGGGGTATTAAGATTAACATGCATGGGGGGGTAGGAGAAAAGGGAGGGCTGTACAACACAGAGAAGGCAAGTAGTGATTCTACAACATTTTGCTATGCTGATGGACAGTGACTGTAAAGGGGTTTATAGGGGAGACCTGGTATAGGGGAGAGCCTAGTAAACATAATATTCGTCATGTAAGTGTAGATTAGTGATAGCAAAAAAAAAAAAAAAAAAAAAAAAAAAAAGGGCAGTTCCTGTGTGGTAACCTCCAACGAGTTCTACACAAGGGTATAAAGGGCATATAAAAGTGTAGGCAAAGGGTCTGTTTGTGTTTATACAGAGGATCAAAGCCTAATTGGGCTACCCCGAAAATGAACTAAGATACGATATGAAAAAGAACTTCCAACATCTGCACCCTCTGGAAGACTCATGCCAGAAGATGATCATCAAAAAACCCCAACAAAGATCCACGCACTGCTACAGCTGTAGATGCACTCATCCCACCAGTTCCTGGACCTGCCATGGGAATGAGGAAGGAGATATCTAAGCTGGCCTGTGCATACAGTAAAACAACAAAATTGGACTGGATCTATACTGTTGGAACTCAACCAAGAATTTGGAGAAGTGCAAATTGTAGCGCTCCAAAGTCTTACAACTACAAACTATTTATTGTTAAAAGAACATATGGCATGTGAACAGTCCCCAGGAATGGGTTGTTTTAATTTGTCTGATTTCTCTCAGACTGTTCAAATTCAGTTGGACAATATCCACCATATCATAGATAAGTTTTCACAAATGCCTAAGGTGCCTAACTGGTTTTCTTGGTTTCACTGCAGATGGCTGGTAATTACAGATATGCTTTGGTTATGTAACTATACTCCTATTATGTTAATGTGTGTGTGCAATTTAAGTAGTAGCTTAAAACCTATACATGCTGAAGTTACTCTACAAGAAGATATATCAAAGAAATAATCAATCTTCCCATGTTTTCTTCCGCCTGCTACTTCTATAGCTTTTCTTCTTCCTTCCTAATTACAACCCTTAAATAGAATTCGTGCCTCATATCAAATTTACCGAGTATCATAATTCTTCCAAGTGGTAAAGATACCTCAAGACAAATGCTGGGCATAGAAGCCACAGGGCATAAATATGCAAAGAAGTAAAAAGCTAACTTTTTCAAACAATAAGGCTTCTCTCTCACTTACCAACTTCACATTTCCCTGTATGGCCCCGGAAGATGACTGGTTAGCCAGAGACGGGTAAGATTCCTCAAGGGAGGAACAACCTAAGACAGGCACAGTCGCAGGGGGGCCATCAGGTGAGAAATTGGGGATCAACAGAGGTGAGGCTTAGAACCTCACCCCCCCGTTCTGAGAGAAATCTTCTGCATACGTGGATGTTTTATTGCCCTGGTCTAGCTTGGATTAACACATAGTCTACAGGCACACACCTGATCATCTACATGTGCTCTCTTACAACACTAAACTATGTTTTCTACCTTTATCTTATATCTACCTACCACTTCAGCATTTTATTAAAAATAATAATAATAAAGAGAGAAATGTGGTATCCACATATAAATCAAGTATAAAAACCAAATGAGTATTCATATTTGAACTGACTGTTTATAGTTCATAATGCATGAGCAAAACCGAAAGTTTCTGTGATGACTGCCCTTGTACTGTTCACTATGTAACTTATTCATTATGTAAGAATTTGTTCTACATGTAAAAACTTGTTTGTTATGCCTCAGAAGATTGGAGACTGACAAAAATTAGGCTTGGGGTGGAATAATGATTGTGCATTGAACATTGACTCCCCTATACAGAATTTTATTGTCGTTAACAACCATTTGATCAATAAATATGAGAGATGCCCTCACAAAAAAAAAAAAAAAAAAAAAAAGGACAGACTTCCAATGGTAAAATAAATTAGTAACCGGGATGTAATGTATAGCATAAGGAATATAGTCAAGATATTGTAACAGCCTGGTAGGGTGATAGCTGGAACCTAGAATTATGTATATAAATGTTCTACCACTGTGTTGTACACTTGAAACTCATGTAATGTAATACTGTGTGTCAACTACCCTTCAATAAAAAATAATTATTAAAAAAAAAAAAAAAAAAAAAAAAAGGATCTCCAGGAATGAAACAATATTAAGAGAACTGTGTGACCAATCCAAAAGGAACAATATCTGCATTATAGGGGTACCAGAAGAAGAGAGAGAAAAAGGGATAGAAAGTGTCTTTGAAGAAATAATTGCTGAAAACTTCCCCAATCTGGGGAAGGAAATAGTTTCTTGGACCATAGAAGCCCACAGATCTCCCAACACAAGGGACCCAAGGAGGACAACACCAAGACATATAATAATTAAAATGGCAAAGATCAAAGACAAGCACAGAGTGTTAAAGGCAGCCAGAGAGAGAAAACAGATTACCTACAAATGAAAACCCATCAGGCTATCATCAGACTTCTCAACAGAAACCTTACAGGCCAGATGAGAATGGCATGATATATTTAATGCGATGAAACAGAAGGGCCTTGAACCAAGAATACTGTATCCATCACGATTATCATTTAAATATGAAGGAGGGATTAAACAATTCCCAGACAAGCACAAGTTGAGGGAATTTGCCTCCCACAAACCACCTCTACAGGGTATTTTAGAGGGACTGCTCTAGATGGGAGCCCTCCTAAGACTAAATAGATGTCACCAGAGAAAATAAAATCACAGCAAAGAAAGCAGACCAACCAAATACTAAGTAAAGGCAAAAATAAAAATCAACTACCCACAAAAGCAGTTAAAGGAAACACAAAAGAGCACAGAATAAAACAACCAACATATAAAGAATGGAGGAGCAGGAATAAGAAGGGAGAAAAATAATCACCAGACAGTGTTTAAAATAGCTCAATAAGCTAGTTAAGTTAGACAGTAAGATACTAAAGAAGATAACCTTGAACCTTTGGTAACCACGAATCTAAAGCCTACAGTGGAAATAAGTACATATCTTTCAATAATCACCCTAAATGTAAATGGACTGAATGCACCAATCAAAATACACAGAGTACTAGAATGGATAAAAAAGCAAGACCCATCTATATGCTGCTTATAAGAGACTTACCTCAGACCCAAAGACATGCACAGACTAAAAGCCAAGGGATGGAAAAAGATATTTCATGCAAACAACAGGGAGAAAAAAGCAGGTGTTGCAGTAGTATCAGACAAAATAGACCTCAAAACAAAGAAAGTAATAAAAGATAAAGAAGGACATTACATAATGATAAATGGCTCAGTCCAACAAGAGGATATAACCATTATAAATATATATGCACCCAACACAGGAGCACCAACATATGCGAAACAAATACTAACAGAACAAAAGGAGGAAAGAGAATGCAATGCATTCATTTTAGGAGACTTCAACATGCCACTCACTCCAAAGGATAGATCCACTGGACAGAAAATAAGTAAGGACACAGAGGCACTGAACAACACACTAGAACAGATGGACCTAATAGACATCTATAGAACTCTACATCCAAAAGCCACTATTTACAATAGCCAAGAAATGGAAGCAACCTAAGTGTCCATTAGTAGATGAATGGTTAAAGAAGATGTGGTACATATACAAAATGGAATATTATTCAGCCATAAGAAGAAAACCAGTCTTACCATTTGCAACAACATGGATGGAGCTAGAGGGCATTACGCTCAGTGAAATAAGCCAGGCGGAGAAAGACAAACACCAAACGATTTCACTCATATGTGGAGTATAGGAACACAGAAAGACTGAAGGAACAAAACAGCAGCAGAATCACAGAACCTAAGAATGGACTAACAGTTACCAAAGGGAGAATGGGAGGGAAGGGAGGGATAAGGGTGGGGAAAAAAGGAAGGGGGCATTACGATTAGCATGTATAATGTGGGGGGGGCATGGGAAGGGCTGTGCAACACAGAGAAGACAAGTAGTGGTTCTACAGCATCTTACTACACTGATGGACAGTGACTGTAATGGGGCTTGTGAGGGGGACTTGGTGAAGGGGGGACCTTAGTAAACATAATGTTCTTCATGTAATTGTAGATTAATGCCAACGAAATAAAAAAATTAAAAAAAACAGTTAATCATAACTGTGTGTTTATCTCTGGGCTCTCAATTCTGTTCCACTGACATATTTGTGTATATCCTTATATTACTATCATGCTGTTTTTATTACTATAGCTGTGTAGTAAGTTTGGAAGTGTGCATCCTCCAAACTTATTCTTCTTTTTCAAAATTGTTTTAGGTCTTCTGGGTCTCATGAATTTCCATCTAAATTTTAGAATAAGCTTGTTCATGTCTGCCAAAAAGGCAGTCAGAATTTAGATAGGGATTTCACTGAATCTGTGGATCAGTTTAGGGGTATTGCCATCTCAACGATAGTAAATCTAATCCATGAACACAAGATATCTTCCCCTTTATTTACTCCATCTTTTATTTCCTCAGCAATGTTTTGTCATTTTCAGAGTTACATTTTACACTCCTCTTATTAAATTTACTCCTAAATATTTTACTTTTGTGGTGCTATTGTAAATGGAATTGTTTTCTTAATTTCATTACTGAATTGTTCATTGTTAGTGTAAAAATATGACTTTTGTATAAATGAGCTGGTACTCTGCAACCTTGCTGAACTTGTTTATTAGTTTTAATGGTTTTTTAGTGGTTTCCTCAGGATCTTCTACATACAGGCTCATATTGTCTACACATACAGATAGTTCTACCCCTTCCTTTACATTTGGATGTGTTTCTTTCAGTTTCTTGCCATTGCCCCTCCTAGAAACTCACTGTGATGCTGAACAGAGGTGGTGAGAACAGATACCTCTACCTTATTCGTGATCTTACAGGGAAAACTTTCAGGCTCTTGTCAATGAAGATGTTAGCTGTGGGTATTTTAATCTCATCCAAAAATTTTGTCTGGTTGGGGGAATTCCCTTTCCCTAGTGTGTAAGTGTTTTCATCTTTAAGGATTGTTGGATTTTGTCAAATGCTTTTTCTACATCTTGAGGTGATCATGTGGCTTCTGTTTTGTAGTCTATTGCTATGATGAGTTACATTGATTTTTAGGTATTAAACCAATCTTAAATTTGTGAGATAACTACACTTGATTATGTGTATATTCATTTTTCTGTATCATTGAATTCCATTTGCTAGTGTTTTATTAAGGATTTCTGTGTCTGAACACATATTTTGAATGCCCAAATTATAATTTTTACATCTTTTTCAACATACGCTATCAATTAACCAAATGCAAACAATCTCTTGAATCAAACTGACTTTCCAAAACTGCAGAGACATAGGATCCTGCACACATAGGACCTTTACAATTGGAAGTCACCACATAGCTGACAGCCACAGAGACACATACTCCAGAGACAAGAAGAAAGGTGCTGAGCTCTACATGCCCATTTTGTTCCCTTTATATTAACTACGCATATTAAGACATTCTTTCTACTCTGAAAGTGAGTCAAAGATTAACAGAAGTCAGGAGTGTTATGATGGTGGACTGGCCAGTACATGGTACAATATACCAAGAAGGGGGAAATGTGCCTCCCTAACATTAGTAAACAATGAATTGTGTCTAGCTATTTGTAAGAGATACTAATTTATACTAGATTGATCAAATTGGAGTTTATCCCATCTCTCTCTCTCTCTCTCTCTCTCTCTCTCTCTCTCTCTCTCTCTCTCTCTCTCTCTCTCTCTCTCTCTCTCTCTCTCTCTCTCATCCAAAGCTATTAATACCATCCTTCACTCAGCTTCATGTTTCAGACAAAAAGGAAGAAATGGAAAAGAAGTCTTGAGAGGTTTTTACATCTCACTGGTCAGAAATGAGTCTGATGTTCATCTCTAGTTACAAAGAAGACTCAAAAGTGTAGTATTTTAGTTTCCCAATCTCTTATGATAGAGGAAAGCTATGGAGAGATGGGTCTGAATGGATGCTGAATAGCTAACCCTCAGTAAGACAAGAGAATACACATTATGTTTTTTCATGCATTATTTTCAGAAATTGACAAAATAATGGGCCATGAAGAAATTCTCAAAAATTCCAAAGAGTAACTAAGTTCCAATGATCTCTGAATCAACATGACAAACTCAGAACTCACTGCAGCTTCCTCCTTCCAATCCAAACTAGTAATAACTAACAACATGTTAAATAATAAATCAATTTATCACATGATACAAAACAAATGGAGATCCACTGATGAAACAGAATAAATGGGGAAACTCAAAGATGAAGGGCAACCATGATGGAATTATGGAAGAATGGAACCCCCCCAAAGGTGAAGGTGCGAGGGAAAGCCCTGCTACAAAAACAACATTGATTCAGACTGAGAAATGTCTAATACTAAGAGAAAGGGGGGCATGAGAAAACCAACCTGGTGCTTAATGGGTAGCACAGTAGGTGTAGCCAGGCAGGTCTATCTTTCTACACACACACTCTTGAACCAACATGTGGTTCAAAAGTCAAGCAACAGGTGTGGCTGTTCCAGAATATTGGAGATTGGGGTCAGAATGCAGGGCAGTGACCCACATGGCTATAAACAGCCATACCCCATGAGGCATGGGGAACAAGTTCAACCCTAAATCACGATGTTATCATGCCCCACACACACCCCGCACACACACAACATGTTGCATCAAACAAATATAGCAGCAATCTGAAATTTCCTACCAGAAGAGAAAAACCATCAACCAATGACCAAGATGGCTTGGCCTAAATTCTGGACAAGTTTCCTCCTGACTATGTGCCTCTGGCCTCCTTTCTCTTAAGGCAATGAGTTTCTTAAGAAATGAGTCAGGCAGAGAAAGACTTTAGGAAACTTCTCATTATAAATTCCTTCTTTGCCCTTTGCAGTGTATATAAATCTTCTATCCTATTGCCAGTTTCACAGTGTAGGAAATGTCTTTCTCATGGATCTGGGAACTATCTCTTGAAATGTAAGCATTGAAGGAGAAAGCACCCCATCTCCCAGTCTCCATGCAGGGCAGGAGCCCAACCCTCTAAGGGCGCCAATTAGCAAACACAGATGGCCTAATCAGACAACAACATTGCCAATCTCAGGAATAACTCAATGTGTTTGACACATCACATCAATCAACCTACCACTGAAGTCCTCCACACCTGTTCCACTAAGCTCACCTCAGGGCTTAAAAGCCTTCTACCTGACACCTTACCCAGCCCAACCCCACCTTACATTTTAGCAGAACAGGGTATCCAGTCTTGGTCACCTTACATTTTAGCTGAACAGGGTATCCAGGCTTGGTATGTGCTCTCTTCCCCACTGCAGCAACAGTATTGGAATAAAATCAACTTCCATTTGCTCATCCTGCCCAGCACAATTTTTCATTAACACCAAGTACAACCAGCTATTTGAGCAAAGTCAACATGAAAGAGTGGCATTACACTATAAGCCCAACACACTCCCAAAGAGACAGAATAAATTCAACAAAACTAACCAAGAAACTCCTCTCATGGGAACTTTGTGCTAACTCTTGACTTCAGGATTCCAGTGACTCATCCTTTCATTCATGAGGAGGCAACACCGCTGTTACTACCTCTAGGCAATGCGCTTTGTTTCTTACTGACTACAACCGTATAAGTAGTACCTTTTATGAAATCGTTTCTCATATTATTCAAATTAGAGTAAAATATGTTGGGGAGGATGTGGAGAAAAAAGAACCGTCAGGCACTGTTAGTGGGAATGTAACGTGGTGCAGCCACTGTGGAAAACAGTATGAGGGCTCCCCAAAATATTAAAAATAAAATAACTTCTTAATCTAGCAATTCCACTTCTGGGTATTGATCCAAAAAAAGAAAAAAAAACACTAATTCCAAAAGGTAATATGCATCATCACATTCACTGCAACATTATTTACAATATCCAGAATATGGAAACAACTGAAGTGTCTGTGAATGTATGAATGGATAAAGAAGATGTGGTGGAAAAATACAAGAAAATATTACTCAGCCATAAAAAAAGAATGAAATCATGTCATTAGGGAAAACATGGATGGGCCTAGAGGATATTATGTTAGGTGAAATGAGTCAGGCAGAGAAAGACAAATGCCATATGACCTTATTTACATGTGGAATTTAAAAAAACAAACAAAACAAAAAGCTCATTGATAGAGAACAGATTGTCAGCTGCTAGAGGTGCAGAAGAGGAGAGCATGAAATGGGTGAAGGGGGCCAAAAGGTACAAACTTCCATTTATAAAATAAGTCACGAATGTAATGTACAGCATGGTGACTATAATTAATAATACTGTATGGCACATTTGAAAGTTTGGACAAAGATTAACTCATAAAAGTCCGTATCACAACAAAAAAAAACATTTTGTAAAATGTATGGTGATGGATGTTACCTAGATTTATTGTGGTCATCATTTCACATTACATACAGATGTCAAATCATTTTGTTATATATCAGAAAATTATATAATATAATATGTCAACTATACATCAATTAAAAAAATTTTTTAAGTTATTCTAATTTGAATGGGCCATCTGTTGCCTCTTGGAACTCTTGTCTACTACAGTGCTCATTCAATTAGGCAGCACGGAAGTCATTAGCAAGAGCAGTTTCACCGTAGTGACAGGACAGAGTTTAAATGGTCATAGAGGAGAAAGTGAGAAAGTGAAGGTAATATACAAAATGACTCTTACAACACACTGGGTCAGTGAGAGGCGGACCCTGAGGACACAGGGGAGCCAAGGGGAAGTGCCACGGAAAGATCTGGGTAGAAGTTTGTGCAGTGGAGATGCTATCTGAAGTTGGCAGTCCTTGGACGCTGCATACATTGAGGTGCATGATACAGGACAGAGGAAGACTGTTACAGACACGGGAAGGGGCTACACTCGGTTCTGCTCTATGACCAGAGATATATTACAAAACAACTGAGCACAACTGAATTTCACATTTGCCTCTGTGCAATGTCGTCCACTAGAAGCACTGCGTGAATGCAGAAAACTGCATCAAACAGAAAAGGAGCTGCACAGGAATATACAAAACACACAGTCCAAATTTCTACCAGCTACCCTCTTCTACTTCACAGCCTTCTGGTTGATTTCAAATAAATATCCTTCTCCCACTTCACAAGCTCTCACAAGCAGCCCTTCTGCCACCTTCCACAAGCAAATTCCATGCATTTTACAAAGTGTTACACTCATAGTAGCATTTGTGTTTCTCTTAACCACTTAACAATGTAAAACTGCTCCTATTTATCATACTTTACTTTTTTATGTGTCACTACCACAGTTGAGTACTGTGTTCCTAAGTCCATTTGTCATAAATCCTGTGGTTTTTCACATGGTATATTGCCTAGCACAGTGATTTAAGAACTCATGCGTCCCGTTATAAAAGACCTGATTCACTTGCCTCAGGGAGCAGGGAGGAAACCAAGCCCAGAAAGAGGGGAGGACATGCCTCCTTCCAAGAGTTACTTCCCCGGAAGGGCTGTCCGTCAGATGGGCTTCACCGGGACTAGGTTTGAGCAGGACTGCTCCCGGAGGGGCCGACACAAGCCTCCAAACTCACTGGGGCCCTGCCTGCTGTAGGGAGACAACCACCGGCCCTGAGGGGGAGCTGGATGAGACACAGGGGTCATGGAATGGGCCCCGGGTGGGTCAGACCAGGACCCGGTTATTTCATGGCTGTGATATATAACCAAAACCCCCAGAGTGGTAGGGACAGGGATAGAAGTGCTGTGAGCAACAGAGGGCAAAGCACAGGCAGCCCCAGCCTGACAAGGGGATACAGCCAAGCAGGAAGCCCCAGCCTGAGGGCACCTCATGGCCGCTCTGCATGAGTAAATACACAGCCATGTCAGGGACACTGGCGGGGGAGGCGGAGGCAGCCCACCTGCACAGGAGTCCATCCTGGTCTGTGATTCAGGCTCACAGCCCTTGCATTTCTCAACTTGCCCACCTTTCCTTCCATCAGGCTCTTCCCTGAGCAGGGGTTAGAGCTGAGTAGAGGCGAGACCAGGGAGGTGAGGCTGGAATCTGGTGTGGCTGCATTGGAGATGATGGGGTTCTCCAGCCAGAGGACTATTCACAGGAGACCTCTGGGCTCTCACAGCGTCAGGCACACAGGAGGCTCGCAGGAAAGATGTGGTAAGTTTTAAGATCTGTGGTGACTCCTTGCATTGTCCCTGTGACTTTCCAAACCTCCTGGAATCTGAGGTTACTGGGGATACTGGGGCCAGTGCTACCAAGCTGGATCACAGGGAACCCAACATCAGATCTCATGTTAAGGTGTTACTGGGTGTAACTGAAAGGTGGAGGACAGGATTTGAAAGTGACCTGAAATTCAAATCTGTATCTATCTCCTTGATCTAGATATTTGCCCTGTTCTGTGCTCTGGGAGGTTGATCTCTAGGACCCACTTCAGTTGGGTTCCCTGACCAGACCCTTCAGACTGGGACTTATGCCACCTGCTACCCTGGTTCTCAAGCCTTGGGACTAAGACTGAATTATACCACCACCTTGCCTGGTTCTCTAGCTTGCAGACAGCAGATTGTGGGACTCACCAGCCTCTGTAACTGCATGGGGCAATTCCCACGGTACATCTCTCTCTGTCTCTAGCTCTGTATTCACCTGTCTACATCCTACTGGTTCTCTTTCTCTGGAGAACTTAGCCTATTACAATATAGTCCCCCTAAGGGGAAAACTTGAGAAAGGAGACATTCTTAGTTGGTAATTAACAGGAAAACACAGAAGAGGAAGGAAGGAGACAGGGCAGGAAGTGGAGGAGGCAGAGGACGAGGAGGGGGACTGGGAGGGGAAGAGGACAGGAAGGGAAGGGGGGAAGGGAAGACTTTCTTTGAGAATGGGAAGATTCTCTTGAGAATTTCTAATCACAAGTCCACACTTAGGATGTCTGCAGGCTGGTACTCTTACAACTTGCGCCCTAAAATCTCATAGGTAAATCGTTGGTGTTATTGTCTTCAAACTGTAACATTCCTTTCTTATCATTTTAGTATCTATTAGGGTCTGCATGGTAACATCTTCAATCATACTGATCCTTGGGTTTCTCTTTCTATGATAGTCTTACTAGGGCTGTACTGATTTTATTATTCTTTCTAAACAACCAATTGTGTCCTTTTGTTGATGTTTTCTATAACTTCTGTTTTCAATTTTATCAGTTCCATTATTGTTTATTAATTCTTACTCTTCTTTACCTGGACTTAATTTTTTCTTCTTTTTCTAAATTCCTATATTGTCAACTTAGATACTTAATTTAAAATCTTTTTTTCTAATTTAAACAATAAAAAGTATAAATTGCTCTCTAATTTCTCATTAGCTCTATCCCACAACTTCTGCTATGTCGTTAACATCAATTCGAAATATTTTCGAACTTTCTCTGTGATGCTTATTAAGCCATAGATTATTTAGATGTGCACTATTTATTTCTAAGACTTTTGAGTTTTTCATGCTATCTTATAGATATTGTTTCCCAGTTCAATTTTGTTCGCTAAGAAAATGTATGTCAGGTTTTCTTCTTTTGAAATTTATCGAGACATAATTTATGATGCAACACACACAAAAATGCGCTGCCCTCCTTCCCCCGTGCCATTTTCCAGCCCCGTCTAGTACTATCAGCCTTACTCAAAAGAATATGAAACAAGCCTGCGTGCTGCTTATTAGGGAAGAACCTTAATTCCACCTCCTCTGCTTCTACATAGGGAGGATTTTTTTTCCCCTCACAAGGAAGGAATAGTGAGAGTGAACAATTCTGCTCTCTTCTTTCCACTTCTCTGCTCCATTGCCTGCTTTTCCATTCGGGAAGAAGGATCACTAATACACTTGGACAGAGATCACTGGGAGCAGTGGATGGGGTTAATGCACCCCAATGTAGGAAATAAGTTCTAAGCTGCTCATTTCACTGCCTGCCCCAAGGGTCTGTAAGAACAGCACTGGACTCTTGCGCATTGTGTTCGAGTATCATATACTCACCGGTGTGAGAACCTCATGATCGGCTTCCCAGGGAGAAACCTGGAGGCCAGCCACTCTCTTTTGCATTTCATATTCTGCTGGGGCTCTGTTTATGGGGATTCTGCAATGTCCCTTGCAGGTAGTAGGGTGATTATACCCAGAGCCTAATTTTCATGTCAAATCTCCCCATATGAAGGTGGGAAGAAGGAGTAGAAAGGAGATGTAAGGCCTAAAATCAAGGGAATAAAATGGAGGAACTCCTCTCTGTCTGCTGGTCCCCGCTCTCTCGTGTGGCCATGACCCAGCACGTGGCCCCTGCACACAGGAGTGTGTGGTTCTGACCCTCCTCACTTGGATCACTCTTCACTTCCTTGTGAACCATCTCAACTACTAAGAGCACGAAGGGAATAAAGAGTGAAGAATCTGATTTTTTTATCTCAACAGCACTTCTGAGCTTCTTTCTCTCAAAAAGGTGCCCTGTCCCTGTCTCCTGATGAGCATCTGATTCTAGGATGGGAGATCTGTCCTCCGAGTCTAAACAGAACATCACACTGCAAATTACTAAGCGGGACCTAGGGGCACTCACTGCAAAGCATCAGGTTTGTGCATTCATCCGGTATCGCAAATAGTTCCTGAGGATGATACCTATGCTGGGGAGTAAGTTGGTCAGCAGCTACCGAGAAGAAAACAGAACACAGACACCTGTCTGCCTGGAGCCTCTGGTCAAGCATGGCAGATATAACCAACACAAGTCATATCACGAAATCACGTGCAGGAGGAATTCCACACTGTCATCACCTTGATTCTAGGCCTCAGACTTCAGCTGTGGAGCCACGTGCCCCTGAGTGTCCTCTGCCATGACACTGCTAAGACAAGGAAGACTTCTCTCTGGAGAATGGCCCCCACCAGACAGCCCGACCACCCTTGAGCTCCCGGCAGTGTCTCCAGCAGGAGCCTCTGAAGAAGATAATCAGGATGTGCTGAGAGCTACCCTTGTACATAGAACACCCTGAGTACTCGCTGGCGGATCTGCCGAGTCTTCACGCCATAGATGAGAGGATTGGGTGCTGGTGGCACAAGGAGGTAGGGTGTTGCCAGAAGAACATGGATGTGAGGGGAACATGGTGGCCAAAGTGGTGAGTGAGGAAAGAAAACATTCCAAGAACATAGAAGAACAGGATGACACAAATATGAGACCCACACGACACGTGCTAAAGGCCTTGAGTCAGGCCTCATGCCCTGGTAGCCTCAGCACTGCCTGGAGGATGAGGGCATAGGACACGCCAATGGCCAGGACATCCAGCCCAACCACCAGCAGGGCCACTACCAACCCATAGGCTCGGTTCACTGTGGTTGCAGAGCAGGCAAGTTTCACAACAGCCATGTGCTCACAGTAGGCATGGCCTATGATGGTGGTTCTGCAGAAGGTAAGTCTCTGCAACAGGACAGGGAAGGGGAGGAGCAGGAAGCCCCGTACCAGCACTGCTGCTCCAGTGTGCCCTATGATCTCTGCATGCGGGATGGTGGAATGGCGCAGAGGGTGACAGATGGCCATGTAGCGATCCAGAGCCATGGCCACAAGAACACCTGACTCCATGGAGGAGAACGCATGGATAAAGAACATCTGGATCAGTTAGACAGTGTACCCCATGGTCGTGGGCACGAACCAGGAGCACTGCCAGTGTTCTAGGTGCAGTGGAGGAGGCCAGGACCAGGTCAATGCCAGAGAGCATGGCCAGGAATACGTACAAATGCTGGTACAAGGATGGGTCAGTCCAGATGACCAACAGGATGGTGACATTGCCCCAGAGGGCAAGGAGGTAAAGGACACACAGCGGCAATGCTATCCAGTGCTGGCTTTCCTCTAAACCTGGGATGTTGACCAGGAAAAAGAGGACTGGAGTAGCAGCCAGCTGCAATTACTAAAGGCAATCATCAGTGGCTTACACAAGGAAGAGAGAAAAGAAACCTAAACTGAAATTCTCCATTCCTGACGCATCATCACATTGTCCAGGTCTGGCTACAGTCTTCATAAGAAGTAAGAGGCTTAAACTGCAACCGAAGGAAAGAAAATTAAACACAAGGAAGAAAATTTCCTTTTATTGAGATAATTTTTTTTAACATGAGCCATTCTTATGTCTGTATTCTGATAGGTCCAGTTCCATTTACAGAAGGGTAATCATACACTGCTTTTAGAGAGATGTTTAAACTCTACCATTCAATTACTTCTAATTTGGAATGTCAACCCGAAAGGATTCTCCGTGTCCCCCCTTGGCCTTACTGAATGCTGACATCACTCTGTTCTCAGATCAGCCTCCCAGAGGTTCGGTAACTAGCACTTACAGCTGTTCCTCCTGTTCCCTCTTCTGACCCATCTCCAGCTAAGTATCCATTATGTGCTATGGAGCTCTGGGTTCCATCTCTCCTCTGTTTCCTGTTCCTGTTGTATGGTTGAGCTCATTCTTACATGGCTTTAACCATTTATAAACTTTAATTTCTTCCACAGCTACATAAACATTACTTACTTTATAAGTAAAATAACTTTCTGAACACAAATCCATTTTTCCATTTGCTACATGTTTGGAATTCATATACCAAACACTCAACACATTCAAGATTGAATTAACTCACCTATTCTTCCCATATCAGCTCTTTCTGTCTATATTTTGTAATTACATCACTTTCTACCAATCTAAGCCAAAGTTGAAACTTGAAACTATCCTTATTCATGATTATCTCTCATAAAATTTACCTGTTCAGCATTTCCTGTGTTCTGTATTTTTAACCCCTCCTATATCCACTCCTTTTTACAGCCCCCAATGGCACCGCCTAGTTCACACTCCCAGCTTCTATCTACTGGATTGTTTCCTTACATCTGCTTTTGCCCTTAGCCCTTTCCAACCACTCTCTGCTCTGAGGTCAGAGGGTTTTCAAATACATCTAAAATGCAGATGTCATCATGTCACTTCTATGGTTAAAATCCGGTAGTTCCTTTAATTCATGGAATAAAATCATACATTTTAGACTGGCACACAAGGTTTTCAAAGGTTATCTTTATGGATTTCTTTGGCTTAAACTTAACACATTCCCACATGTATGTTTTGCTTTAACCATCCCAGTGTGCTTGGGATTACATGAGCACATCAACCTAGTTTATATGTGCTTTTTCTGTATTCTTTCTTCGTCCTCTTTCATCAGAAGGTCTTTGCATCATTCAAAACTCACAGTCCACTGTCTACTGCCTCTTAGAAGGACTCCCTGACTGTATGAGGACTGTGTTAGGAGCAGTTTATGATCCTCTTTTATTCATCCACAATTTTCTCCTTCATCTAACTATAGATATCCTTTCAGTGTCTTAACGGTTTGTTTCAAGCAAAGAACCATATCTCATTACTCTTTATAATGACAAGCTGGTTGGTAGAGTCTTCACAGTATAGCAGGTTACACAAACTTTGCAGACAGTCAGACTAGGTTTAAATTCTGTCCCTTTCATATTCTACAAATGAAACCTTTCCAGGATGCTTAAACTCTCTGTGTAGAGATGCCTCAAATCACAGTGAGCACATAACATAAATTCACTGGTTTATTTTAAATATTAACTAAATGATAAATGTAAAGTCCTAATATATAGGATATACTATAAATTATACAGGAACTTGTACCTGGTTCTGTAATCTTACTGTGAAAAGCTAGTCCATTTTTGATATTTCCCCAAAGCAGAGCTGGTGACTGCGAACAAGGCTCTGGGAAGGTGAGATGTTATTAGAAATTGGCAGGTCCCTGAGGACACGCAGACACACCTGGACAGAGCCAAACTTAGCCTCCAGATCATCAGGAGGCACAAAGAGCTAAGTCTACTGCCCCTGGAACAGCTGGTGTGGCAGAGAGGCAGAGCAGGGACTGGTACCTGCACCTGCCCATGTGGCCCACACTGTCCGCTGCTGGACACCATCACCCTGAGGCCCGTCCATCCTGATGGCTGTATTAGGAAACCTCACATTTCTCTCTAAGCCCAGACTTCTCCTTTTCACAGGTCAAACTCAGCCCTAGTACATTCTTTAGTGGACTGTGTGGTTCGATATGCTCTAGCCTCTATCTTCTATGAGTGTTGGCTGCTAAAAGCTCATAACTGAGTCACTCTCCCTTGGACAAAAAGCTCATTCACCCAAGACTACTTTTCCTTTCCAAGTGCTACTGTTGCTCAATGACCGGTCTATGTTTGAATACAAAGACCTGATCCTCTTTCTTCAATCTGAGGAACCATCTCAGCTCAAGAGCAGCCCCAGGGAATCAGCTCAGGCATCTAAATCATAATTTAACTTCTTTCTCCTGTCCATCCTGCTCCCCTCACTCTATGACAGGTGTCACTCCAAGTATACTTCACAGTACACTTCCTACATGCAAATCTCTGCCTCAGTGTCTGTTTCCAGAGAACCCAATGTAAGACAAGTGTCACCGACCTCAGGTGAACTGGTTGTTCTCATTCTTTTCTGAGGTGCAGTGGCAGGCCCACAGACATCAACTCCAGCACCATAGCAAGTTCCCAGTGAGATAAGCTTGGCCCTCCTCTATCATATCTGCCCATCACCAAGAAAACCCTCCTACAAGTCTGCCAGGAGCCACATTCTCCATGGCAACAGTACATCAAGTGCATGATATTTTCATTCATCCAGTCAGCAAATATTTCATACATAGCTGATGGGAAGCCTCATTTGTTCATTCATTCATTCAACAGATATTAAATCAAATGCATTTATTCTGCTACATATTGGAAATAACAATTAGTATGATAAAAGGACCCTTCTCATGATGGGTCATGGCATGATATATGTTAAATACATAATCACAGAAAGAACTAATAACAGTGACAAGTGGTATAAGTTAAAACTACAGAGTGTTAAAGCATATACTAAGAGAACCTTTTCAGTCTGAGGTGTTCAAGAAAGCCTCCCCCGGAGGCGGAGCCAACATGGCGGCGTGAGTAGGACAGTGGGAATCTCCTCCCAAAAACATACATACTTTTGAAAATACAACAAACACAACTAGTCCTAAAAGAGAGACCAGAAGACGCAGGACAGTGGCCAGACTGCAGCTACACCAGCGAGAACCCAGCGACTGGTGAAAGGGGTAAGATACAAACCCCGGCCCGGCAGGACCCAAGCGCCCCTCCCCCCAGCTCCCGGTGGGAGAAGAATAGGCAGAGCAGGAGGGAGACGGAGCCCAGGACTGCCGAACACCCAGCCCCAGCCACCCGCACCAGAGCGCAGACACAGTACGTGCCCAGGGGGCCCTGGATACTGGGGAAACAGGGCAGCAAGACCTCTGAGCGGGTGCTGAAGCTGATGCCCCTGTGACAAAGAAAAGCGGGGGCTTTTTGAAAGTCTTAAAGGGACAGGGACTTAACAGCTAGACGGAAACAACACAGGTCATAGTCCAGCAGCTGCAAATTACAGGGAAAACCGGGCGCACTAACCCCCTGGGCAACAGCTCTGAGACCCCTCATGGAGGTAAACAGCCAAAAAGCCCCCCCAGTCCATCACCCCTCCAGGTGCTGCGAAAGCAGAGAAACAGCCTGAGAAAAACTCCGCCCACAGAAAGGGAAATTCCTCCATTCCGGCCAGGCAAGACACAAAGACCCAGTCTACACGCAATTACCAAACACAAGCCACTAGGGGTCACAGTTGCCCCAGTAAAGAAAGGCCAGTAGCAAGTGAAAATTTTGGCCCTCCCAGCTGACAGTCAATAGCACCTGTCAACATGAAAAGGCAAAAAAATATGATCCAGACAAGACTAACCCAGACAGCTTCGGCATCTGCTACATCTTCCCCTGAGAAGGAACCTGGGGAGATAGATTTAGCCAGTCTTCCTGAAAAAGAATTCAAAACAAAAGTCATAACCATGCTGATGGACTTGCAGAGAAATATGCAAGAACTAAGGAAGGAGAATTCAGAAATAAAACAAGCTCTGGAAGGACTTCAAAACAGAATGGACGAGATGCAAGAGACCGTTAATGGACTAGAAAACAGAGAACAGGAACGCAGAGAAGCTGATGCAGAGAGAGATAAAAGGATCTCCAGGAATGAAAGAATTTTAAGAGAGCTGAGTGACCAAACAAAAAGGAATAATATACGCATTATAGGAATTCCAGAAGGAGAAGAGACAGAAAAAGGGATAGAAAGTGTCTTCGAAGAAATAATTGCCAAAAACTTACCCAAACTAGGGGAAGAAATGGCCTCTCAGACCACAGAGGTACACAGAACTCCCATGACTAGGGATCCAAGGAGGGCAACACCAAGACACATAATAATTAAAATGGCAAAGATGAAAGACAAGGACAAAGTATTAAAGGCAGCCAGAGAGAAAAAAAAGGTTACCTACAAAGGAAAACCCATCAGGCTATCATCAGACTTCTCAACAGAAACCCTACAGGCCAGAAGAGAATGTCATGATATACTTAATGCAATGAAACAGAAGGGCCTCGAACCAAGACTACTGTATCCAGCACGAATATCATTTAAATATGAAGGAGGGATTAAACAATTCCCAGACAAGCAAAAGTTGAGGGAATTTGCCTCCCACAAACCACCTCTACAGGGCATCCTACAGGGACTGCTCTAGATGGGAGCACTCCTAAAAAGAGCACAGAACAAAACACCCAACTTATGAAGAAGGGAGGAGGAGGAATAAGAAGGGAGAGAAATAAAGAATCATCAGACCGCATTTATAATAGCTCAACAAGTGAGTTAAGTTAGACAGTAAGATAGTAAAGAAGCTAACCCTAAACCTTTGGTAACCACAAACTTAAAGCCTGCAATGGCAATAAATTCATACCTTTCAATAATCACCCTAAATGTAAATGGACCTAATGCACCAATCAAAAGACACAGAGTAATAGAATGGATAAAAAAGCAAGATCCATCCATATGCTGCTTACAAGAGACTGACCTCAAACCCAAAGACATGCACAGACTTAAAGTCAAGGGATGGAAAAAGATATTTCATGCAAACAACAGAGAGAAGAAAGCAGGTGTTGCAATTCTGGTATCAGACAAAACAGACTTCAAAATAAAGAAAGTAACAAAAGACAAAGAAGGACATTGCATAATGATAAAGGGCTCAGTCCATCAAGAGGATATAACCATTATAAATATATATGCACCCAATACAGGAGCACCAACATACCTGAAACAAATATTAACAAAACTAAAGGAAGAAATAGAATGCAATGCATTCATTCTAAGAGACTTCAACACACCACTCCCTCCAAAGGACAGATCCACCAGACAGAAAATAAGTAAGGACACAGAGGCACTGAACAACACACTAGAACAGATGGACATAATAGACATCTACAGAACTCTACATCCAAAAGCAACAGGATACACATTCTTCTCAAGTGCACATGGAACATTCTCCAGAATAGACCATATACTAGGCCACAAAAAGAGCCTCAGTAAATTCCAAAAGATTGAAATCCTACCAACCAACTTTTCAGACCACAAAGGCATTAAACTAGAAATAAACTATTGAAAGAAAGCAAAAAGGCTCACAAACACATGGAGGCTAAACAACACGCTCCTAAATAATCAATGGATCAATGACCAAATCAAAATGGAGATCCAGCAATATATGGAAACAAACGACAACAACAACACTTAAGCCCCAACTTCTGTGGGACACAGCAAAAGCAGTCTGAAGAGGAAAGTATATAGCAATCCAAGCATATTTTAAAAAGGAAAAACAAGCCCAAATGAACGGTCTAATGTCACAATTATCGAAATTGGAAAAAGAAGAACAAATGAGGCCTAAGGTCAACAGAAGGAGGGACATAATAAAGATCAGAGAAGAAATAAATAAAATTGAGAAGAATAAAACAATAGCAGAAAGCAATGAAACAAAGAGCTGGTTCTTCGAGAAAATAAACAAAATAGATAAGCCTCTAGCCAGACTTATTAAGAGGAAAAGAGAGTCAACACAAATCAACAGTATCAGAAACGAGAAAGGAAAAATCACGACGGACCCCGCAGAAATACAAAGAATTATTAGAGAATACTATGAAAACCTATATGCTAACAAGCTGGGAAACCTAGGAGAAATGGACAACTTCCTAGAAAAATACAACCTTCCAAGACTGACCAAGGAAGAAACAGAAAATCTAAACAGACCAATTACCAGCAACGAAATTGAAGCGGTAATCAAAAAACTACCAAAGAACAAAACTCCCGGGCCAGATGGATATACCTCGGAATTTTATCAGACATACAGGGAAGACATAATACCCATTCTCCTTAAAGTTTTCCAAAAAATAGAAGAGGAGGGAATACTCCCAAACTCATTCTATGAAGCTAACATCACCCTAATACCAAAACCAGGCAAAGACACCACCAAAAAAGAAAACTACAGACCAATATCCCTGATAAATGTAGATGCAAAAATACTCAACAAAATATTAGCAAACCGAATTCAAAAATACATCAAAAGGATCATACAACATGACCAAGTGGGATTCATCCCAGGGATGCAAGGATGGCACAACATTCGAAAGTTCATCAACATCATCCACCACACCAACAAAAAGAAAGACAAAAACTACATGATCATCTCCATAGATGCTGAAAAAGCATTTGACAAAGTTCAATATCCATTCATGATAAAAACTCTCAGCAAAATGGGTATAGAGGGCAAGTACCTCAACATAATAAAGGCCATCTATGAAAAACCCACAGCCAACATTATATTGAATAGCAAGTAGCTGAAAGCTTTTCCTCTGAGATCAGGAACTAGACAGGGATGCCCACTCTCCCCACTGTTATTTAACATAGTACTGGAGGTCCTAGCCATGGCAATCAGACAAAACAAAGAAATACAAGGAATCCAGATTTGTAAAGAAGAAGTTAAACTGTCACTATTTGCAGATGACATGATACTGTACATAAAAAACCCTGAAGACTCCACCCCAAAACTACTAGAACTGATATCGGAATACAGCAAAGTTGCAGGATACAAAATCAACACACAGAAATCTGTGGCTTTCCTATACACTAACAATGAACCAACAGAAAGAGAAATCAGGAAAACAACTCCATTCACAATTGCATCAAAAAAAAATAAAATACCTAGGAATAAACCTAACCAAAGAAGTGAAAGACTTATACTCTGAAAATTACAAGTCACTCTTAAGAGAAATTAAAGGGGACACTAACAGATGGAAACGCATCCCATGCACATGGCTAGAAAGAATTAATATCGTCAAAATGGCCATCCTGCCCAAAGCAATATACAGATTTGATGCAATCCCTATGAAACTACCAGCAACATTCTTCAATGAACTGGAACAAATAATTCAAAAATTCATATGGAACCACCAAAGACCCCAAATAGCCAAAGCAATCCTGAGAAAGAAGAATAAAGTAGGGGGGATCTCACTCCCCAACTTCAAGCTCTATTATAAAGCCATAGGAATCAAGACAATTTGGTACTGGCACAAGAACAGAGCCACAGACCAATGGAACAGACTAGACAATCCAGACATTAACCCAGACATATATGGTCAATTAATATTTGATAAAGGAGCCATGGACACACAATGGCAAAATGACAGTCTCTTCAACAGATGGTGCTGGCAAAACTGGACAGCTACATGTAGGAGAATGAAACTGGACCATTGTCTAACCCCATATACAAAAGTAAACTCAAAATGGAGCAAAGACCTGAATGTAAGTCACGAAACCATTAAACTCTTGGAAAAAAACATAGGCAAAAATCTCTTAGACATAAACATGAGTGACCTCTTCTTGAACATATCTCCCCGGGCAAGGAAAACAACAGCAAAAATAAACAAGTGGGACAATATTAAGCTGAAAAGCTTCTGTACAGCAAAAGACACCATCAATAGAACAAAAAGGAACCCTACAGTATGGGAGAATATATTTGAAAATGACACATCTGATAAAGGCTTAACGTCCAGAATATATAAAGAGCTCACACACCTCAACAAACAAAAAACAAATAACCCAATTAAAAAATAGGCAGAGGAACTGAACAGACGGTTCTCCAAAAAAGAAATACAGATGGCCAACAGACACATGAAAAGATGCTCCACATCACTAATTATCAGAGAAATGCAAATTAAAACTACAATGAGGTATCACCTCACACCAGTAAGGATGGCTGCCATCCAAAAGACAAACAACAACAAATGTTGGTGAGGCTGTGGAGAAAGGGGAACCCTCCTACACTGCTGGTGGGAATGTAAATTAGTTCAACCATTGTGGAAAACAGTATGGAGGTACATCAAAATGCTCAAAACAGACTTACCATTCGACCCAGGAATTCCACTTCTAGGAATTTACCCTAAGAACGCAGCAATCCAGTTTGAGAAAGACCAATGCACCCCTATGTTTATCGCAGCACTATTTACAATAGCCAAGAATTAAAAGCAACCTAAATGTCCATCTATAGATGAATGGATAAAGAAGATGTGGTACATATACACAATGGAATACTACTCAGCCATAAGAAAAGGGTAAATCCTACCATTTGCAGCAACATGGATGGAGCTGGAGGGTATTATGCTCAGTGAAACAAGCCAAGCAGAGAAAGAGAAATACCAAATGATTTCACTCATCTGTGGAGTATAAGAACAAAGGAAAAACTGAAGGAACAAAACAGCAGCAGAATCACAGAACTCAAGAATGGACTAACAGGTACCAAAGGGAAAGGGACTGGGGAGGATGGGTGGGTAGGGAGGGATAAGGGGGGGGAGAAAAAGGGGGGTATTAAGATTAGCATCCATAGGGGGGTGGGAGAAATGGGAGGGCTGTACAACACAGAGAAGACAAGTAGTGATTCTACAACATTTTGCTACGCTGATGGACAGTGACTGTAAAGGGGTATATGGGGGGACCTGGTATAGGGTAGAGCCTAGTAAATGAAGTATTCATCATGTAAGTGTCGATTAATGATAAAAAAAAAGCAGATCCTGTGTGGTGACCTCCAATGAGTTCTACACAATGATATAAAGGGCATATAAAAGTGTAGGCAAAGGGTCTGTTTGTGTTTATACATAGGATCAAAGCCTAATTTGGCTACCCCAAAAATGAACTAACATACGATATGAAAAAGAACTTCCAACATCAGCACTCTTGGGAAGACTCATGCCAGAAGATGATCAGCAAAAAAAACCCTAACAAAGATCCACGCACTGCCACAGGTGTAGATGCACTCATCCCACCAATTCCTGGACTTGCCACGGGAATGATGAAGGAGATATCCAAGCTGGCCTGTGCATACAGTAAAACAAAAAATTTGACTGGATCTACACTGTTGGAACTCAACCAAGAATTAGGAGAAGTGCAAATTGTAGCACTCCAAAATCTTACAACCACAGACTATTTACTGTTAAAAGAACATATGGGATATGAACAGTCCCCAGGAATGGGTTGTTTTAATCTATCTGAATTCTCTCAGACTGTTCAAGTTCAGTTGGACAATATCCACCATATCATAGATAAGTTTTCACAAATGCCTAAGGTGCCTAACTGGTTTTCTTGGTTTCACTGGAGATGGCTGGTAATTACAGGTATGCTTTGGTTACATAACTGTACTCTTTTACGTTAATGTGTGTGCACAATTTAATTAGTAGTTTAAAACCTATACATGCTGAAGTTACTCTACAAGAAGATATGTCAAAGAAATAATCAATCTTCCCAGGTTTTCTTCCGCCTGCTACTTCTATAGCTTTTCTTCTTCCTACCTAATTACAACCCTTAAATAGAATTTGTGCCACATATCGAATTTACCGAGTATCATAATTCTTCCAAGTGGTAAAGACACCTCAAGACAAATGCTGGGCATAGAAGCCACAGGGCATAAATATGCAAAGAAGTAAAAAGCTAACCTTTTCAAACAATAAGGCTTCCCTCTCACTTACCAACTTAACATTTCCCTGTATGGCCCCGGAAGATGACTGGTTAGCCAGAGACGGGTAAGATTCCTCAAGGGAGGAACAACCTAAGACAGGCACAGTCGCAGGGGGGCCATCAGGTGAGAAAATGGGGATCAACAGAGGTGAGGCTTAGAACCTCCCCCCCATTCTGAGAGAAATCTTCTGCATACATGGATGTTTTATTGCCCTTGTCTAGCTTGGATTAACACATAGTCTACAGGCACACACCTGATCATCTACATTTGCTCTCTTACAACACTAAACTATGTTTTCTACCTTTATCTTGTATCTACCTACCACTTCAGCATTTTATTAAAAATAATAATAATAAAGAGAGAAATGTGGTATCCACATATAAATCAAGTATAAAAATCAAATGAATATTCATATTTGAACTGTTTATGGTTCATAATGCATGAGCAAAACCAAAAGCTTCTGTGATGACTGCCCTTGTAATGTTCACCATGTAAATTATTCACTATGTAAGAATTTGTACTCCATGTAAGAACTTGTTCGTTATGCATCAGAAGATTGGAGACTGTTGAGAATTAGGCTTGTGGTGGATTAATGATTGTGCATTGAGCATTGACCCCCCATACAGAATTTTATTGTTGTTAACAACCATTTGATCAATAAATATGAGAGATGCCCTCACAAAAAATATATATATATATATATAAACACACTTCCAATTGTAAAATAAATAAGTAACCAGGATGTAATGTATAGCATAAGGAATATAGTCAAAATATTGTAACAACTTGGTATAGTGATAGCTGGTACCTAGAATTTTCATGTATATAAATATTGAATCACTGTGTTGTACACCTGAAACTAATGTAATACTGTGTGTCAACTACCTTTCAAGAAAAAATAATTATCCAGGAAAAAAAAAAAAGAAAGCCTCCCCCAATTCAGGTTAGTGACCAGAAACTGCGTTAAAAGTGAAGGGAGGTATGGAGGTAGGCTGAGGATACAAAATCCCTGCGGCTGGAGAGGAGAGAGCTTGGCATTGTGGAAGGCCTGAATGATCATAAACTTGAGGGTGTGGGACTCCGGAACTGAGCCTGGGGTGTGAGCAGGAACTACAGCAGCGTGGTTTAGGTCCTGGAAAGGGCAGTGGAAAGTCATGAAGATTCTAAGCGGAACATTGAGACACAATCAGAATCTCATTACCAAATATCATACTGGGAGAATGCACATGAAAGGGTAAAGCACAGAGGCAGGGAACCTGTCGGGAACAAGCGCAGTGATCCCTAGACAGGTTCAAGGATGTGTCATGGGAATGGGTTAATGAGGTAGTGGTGTTTGGGGGAAAGAAACCAAGGATATGAAAACCCAGATTATCAATGTGCCATTCCCGTGGATACTAAAATCTCCCACCAGGATTATGGGTGACCAAATAACAGAGGCGATATTAACCAAGTCATTATTTAATGAAAGAGAACAACCAGGAGAGATAGCAGTAACTGGGGTGATAGGGATGCTATGCCTGGATGACATAAACCTCAAAAATACCTGTCTGTACTTGCTTGCCAGACTGTTTTACAAGAGCTGGAAGTTGCATTTGGGAACAAGGATGGTGAACTCACTGCCAAAACAGAGGCAGAAGTGTGTAAGAAAATTAGTGGTCCCCACTTAGTAGGAAGTATAACACTTTTGCCAGAATAAAAATGGGAATCATGAGAGCATGAGCTTCATATGCATTTTGTAGACATTATATGAGAGAGTTTATGTGCAGTTTTTTCTCAGACGCTCAAGGTACCATTGAGTTAAGAGGTGATCACACAGGACCTACTCATATTATTAAGATTTCTATTAATACAAAACATTCAGACAAAGATTGTTCACAACTGTTTTGCCCAAAGCATCATCCTGTACCCTCTGTGGAATCTTCCTCTGCAATCCTGCAGCTGCTCTTCCTCACCTGCAGATCCTGTTCCCCTCCCACCCATGGAGCAGGGATGAGAGAAAGGTTGGGGGCTAGGTGGGAGGGGCATCTCCACTTTCTGTCCTTTCTTTTAAGAGCTATCTTCTAAGAATATTCAAGATTAATATTTGGCAGAGGAAACATGGAATCATCAAGTATGACATAGAGCAGAAGCCACTTAGGAGAAACATTAAGGTGGACTCCCCCCAGGGACCATAAGTTTAACCCTAAGCCTCCACCTACCCACCCAACAACACAGGCCCATAGTCTTCTAAACCCTGGTCATTCACAGCATCTCTTAAAGCTGACCCAACACCTGGTCCCAGTCCTGCCCATGGCCTCCCACTGAGAATTAGTACTCTATAACTTAGATCCAACCTCAACCGCAGCACTCTCACGTTTTATCATATCTGTATTTCAAATTCATTTCATCATCACACTAAGAGCCTGGTAAATACTCAGGATGAGGAAGAAAATAATGAAGAAAAGGAAGACAAATGCGATTTTTGTTTGTTCTATGCTTATTCACAGCAGTAGTCCACCCTATAAGAGTAACTATGCTTTCCAGAGCATCTGCACAGGGTTCATAATATCACCAGCTGAAATTACAACATTAAAAAGCCTAAATTAGGTAATATTAGCCATGATGACAGCAGCAAAAACAGCAGAGTTAATAGTGATTGTGATTGTGATGGTAGTTTTGTGATGTTTCATTTCTTCGGTAGTTATTATTGAATGCCTGTGTTACATTCTGGAGATTTATGTATTCAGTTAATCAAAACACACATATGTCAATGTGACTAATGAGAAAATATGTTAATTTGACACAGTCCATTAAAATCATGAGATTTATTTATTAAGCAAACATTTACTGACAGCCAATCACATGCAAGCACAATTCTAAAAATACAATACAATTCACCATTTATAGGGATGGGTGACAGAGATCGTTCAACCAATCATTACTGATATAATTACGAAGTGTGGTAGATAATGAAAAATATACACAGAGTTCTGAGTTCATTAAACAAGTGACCTGATCCAGTTAGAAAAGTCTTCTTTAGGGAGGTGAGGTTTGAACTGAGGTTCAAGATGAACAGGAATGGCAAGGATAAGACGAGGGAGGTGCATTCCCATTAGGATGAACCCAACTGCCTATGGCTAGAGGAAACATGGACACTTAAGGAACTGAAGAAGGGCATTTATGTATATTATGAATACGGAACACTCAACACTACATGTATAGCAAGTGCCAACAGTAGGAACGGGAAGAGAACAACCAAGAGGGTTAGGAAGGAAAACAGAAAATGACACAAGAATTAGAACAATAATTATTAGAAGTCTCCATACCTGAAGACTAAAATTGAAGAAATAAAACAATTATCATTACTCTCAGAGGTCAAAAATACATAAAACTGTAGAAGCTATAGAGGGTCATCCATCTCAAAAACAGGCTGAAAAAGCACATGAAATAAAGAAACCAGCTTCATTTGCATTGCTGGAGTCAGATGGAAAATGAACATTTTAAAGAGTTTCTCTCATGAACTTGAAATTCTAAAGTATCTCCTTAGTTTGCCACCGCTGTTTCTGTGATGCCAAAGTTGTGGTGCTAGAGAGGGCCCACCCAGCACAACAGACTGGCTATGTGTCAGTGTGGTGGTGGTTACAGGTAGCCCATGTTTTCTTATGTTCAAAATAGCCACAGTTCATCTCTTGCTGATCTCCTAAACCGCCTGATCCAGGTCCATCAAGGTCCTCATTGCTTCTCCTTTATCTGATGCATTTATCTTATCAATGTAAGTAAATCATAAACTTTTAGAAGAAAAAGGTATCAAAAGAATTTCTGGCTAATTAATCACCTGAGATACCCCAGCCCTTCTCAGTTTTCCAACCCAACATGTAAATATTATGCCAGAGAAGAGGTTTCCCAACTCCCAAACACTCAGGATAACTTCATGTGCTTTCTCTTCTTCGGTGGTCCCACCAGATAAATGACCTGGGTGGTGGGGCTTCCGTACCAAGGAGAAGGTCACCCTGGCCCCTAAGCTCAAGCTGATGAGAACCATACTCAAGTGGGATCAATCCTCTTGGGTCTTAGAATTTTAAACACTTGCTCCCGGATCTGCTTGGTCTTGACCCCATAGACAATGGGGTCCAGTGCAGGGGGAAAGAGCAAGTAGAGACTGGCAAGGATGACCTTGGCAGCAGAGGCCACCGGTGGGCCGAAGCGCTGCATGACCACGGAAAGAAAGCCTGGTCCATAGAAGAAAAAGATGACACAGATGTGAGCCATACATGTGCTGCCTGCTTTGGCACGTGCCTTGGGTGAAGGAAAATGAATCACAGTCCTCACGATCTGCCAGTAGGAGTAGAGGATAAAGGCCACATCTCCCACACCAACAAAGATTGCCACAGCAAAGGCATAGAGGTTATCCACAGCGGTGGCCCCACAAGCCAGCTTTACCACTGCCATATGCTCACAGTAGGTATAGGCAATTGTGTGGGAGCCACAGTAGGGCAGCCGATGAGCCAGGCTTGGAAAGGAGATGGTCAACCCCACACCTCGAAGCACTACCATGCCTCCAATCTTGACAACAACAACTGGGGTAAGAATGGTGGGGTAACGCAATGGGTCACAGATGGCCACAAGGCGATCCAAGGCCATGGCCACCAGCACTCCCGACTCCATGGCAGAGAATGCATGGACGAAGAACATCTGCAAAAAACAGGAGTGGGAGCTGATGGCTGTAGCATCAAACCAGAAGATGGCGAGCATCTTGGGCAGAGTGGACAGGGAGAGGACCAGGTCAACAAAGGAGAGCATGGCAAGAAAGAAAAACATGGGCTGGTGAAGGCTACATTCTGTCCAGGTGAGAAAAAGCAGGATGCCATTCCCAGTCACTGCCAGGAAGAACATGAAGCAAAAGGGAAGTGAGATCCAAATGTGGGCAGCAGTCAGTCCTGGGATGCCAGCCAAGAAGAAAGTACGTGGGAAAAGATGAGAATTATTGGAAAGAACTGTGATAATCATTTCACCTAGAAGCACGAAGGGCCACTGCAAAGAAAGGCAGGAAGGTTAAATTCACTGATGTAGGGATTGCGAGCTCAAGATACATGGTCTCACTACCGTATATCATCACCCATTCCTTCACAGTTCTCAGAAAATAGTCAAAAATAATTTTTATTCATATGAAAGCTAAAGAATTTTCTATCATAGCCACATTATTGAGAACAGAAGAGAAAATAGGCAAATTCTCCCTGCAATCCCATTATCCATGTAATTACAAAAAGGGTACAAAATTAGTCAGATCCACCACAGGTATTGTGCCCAATGCCCTTATTTTCTAGGTTAGAATACTGAGGTCTAGAAAGACGTAAATGGCCAAGGGTCACATATCTACTTATTGACAGAATTGGACAAGAGCTCACATCCTCTGATGGCTGAGCAGGGAAGTCACCGTCCTGTCTCCGCGTTGGCAGTGACCGCTGCAGGGCCGAGGGAGAACACCCAGGGCCCTGGGACCATGGGCGGGCAGCAGAGGAATCAAACAGCAGGGCAGAGCAAGAATGATTTGGGGATTACATGTCTCGCCAGCATCCCCCGCAGTACCTCCAGGACCACAATCCTCTCATGTGAAAACAACAACACAAGGACACACAGAGATCTGAGCTCAGGGTCTGAGAGGGCATTGGAGGATAACTGCTCATATTCCCAGCAGAAAAGATGCTGCAGGGTTGATCTCACAGTTTCAGTGAGAGCAAAAGGAGCTCTCTGAGCATGAGGGAAAGGAGAAGTCAGCCCAGGAGCATTCTCCAAGAAAGACCATCACATCTTTAAAATGGCCAAGAACATTTGGGTTTTCTCTCCAAGAGAAACCTCATAATTGTTTCCCATACTTTCAACCACAGCTGCTCAGGGGACTATGTGATGACAGCAGAAACTATAAGAGCTGGAAAGACGGGAGATTGGAGCGGACCTATTGTTCCTGTGTCAGGGAATAAACTCAGGACCAGAGGTCAGGATCCTGATTCAAGATGCTATTTCCGTGACATGTCAGCTGTGTGACTTTAAGCAAAGCATAACCATCTTCAGGCCTTTGTTTATTCACACGTAAAATGAGTGTCCTCTAAAATATACCTCAGGATCATTCTGAGAATTCAATGATATATGTGAGAATTCTTTGTCAAATGATCAAAAATAGTAATACTATTTTCACTGAATTATAAGAAATGAGGGATGCATTAGGAAGACTCTGGTTAAGAATGACAGAAACTTCAGAGATTCAGAGACAATGCATGTGACTTGACAAGAGATCCATCCCATGGCAGATGTTCTGCAGTAGTGACATGGAGCCAACCAGCCAAAAATACTACACCCTCCCCAGCATTGCTCCCTTCTTCCTCCCAAAAGCATACAGTACCCCCTGATCCCACAAGCTATGGTGTGGAGTGGGCAGGCATTGAAGCATGTCCAGGAGTGTGGCTCTAACCACATGAGCATCTGCTTCAAATTATCCTCCAAGCTGCCCACCCCTTAAGCCTTAGCCCACACTATGGAACATAACAGCATCTCAGAACAGTGTAAGAAATAATGACACCTGACACCCCAACTATCCCCTCAGGTCCCAACAAATGTTCCTCATTAAAACGCTATGCCTCAAGGAAAAGGCTGACCCAGTAAGCTCAGCAACTCCCCCTCCATTGGGAAGTAGGTAAAGGGCGATAAGGGATCCTAGAACCAGAAGAATCCAGGTTCCCTATGACTCACCCTGTGGGCTTCAAAAAGGCACAGATTTATAAATAGCATCCTGTTGAGCCAAGAATAGAAGGATATTTTTGCCTGCTTGAGAAGAAGTAATTCTCCCACACCCAATCCCTCCCGTGCCTGTGTTTCTACACCACGAAAGGTCCACACAGACCTCTGATGGTGTATACATCACCAGCACTGGTGGTATTTCCAATTTGCCCTAACCATATCAGCACCACTCACTTCCACCCCAGACGGCCTATCAGATGATCCAGATCTGAGATGGTTGGGGGAAAGCTAATTCGTTGACAGAGCCTGTGCAATCTCTCTCCCATGGACCTACCATTAGCCATTACTCACCAAAGAGCTGCCCTGAATGGCCTACAGTGGGATGAGAAGTTTAGATACTAGTCAGGCCCCTAGGAACAGTGTTTTAATGAGCACCTGTCCAGGCACTGCCTGTAGGGATCCAAAGAGAAACTCCCACCACCCAGATACCAATTAGTACTTCTGCCTCCTCTTCAAACAAAGGTCTAACAAGCTCTCTTCTGTTTCCTGGGGCCCCAGGGAAGAGCCCCAGCAGGGAATGTTTTGAACAGCATACTCCAGAGTACCACATCAGGAGAGGGCCAGAGCCCTGCAGCTGGAAGCAAGGAGAGGCTTCCTGCCATGGGAGAATGGGACCATCTGAGTTGATGGCCAAGCAAGATCTGATCTAGGGAGGGGAAGAGGAGGGCATGGAGATGGGGAGGGGAACCACCAGGACTGGCATACATTACCTAGATGACCCCTGTGACATAAGTGGAACCGTGAGAGGAACAATTAATTACTAGGTGGAAGTCTTTATGAGACGAGAGAACCTGGCCGGGGAATAAGGCTGGAAAAGACGTCAAGTATCTCCTGTGCCTGAACTCAAAATGCCAAGTATAACAGGAGGCCAAGTCCTACAGTTATTGCCATGCATATATTATCACACCTTACTAGTGAAATTACCTACAACTCTTCTCTTCTTCACCAATCTCTGTACATTGGTCTCTCATCTCAGCCACCAAAATCACCCCTGAAAATGATGCCAAATTAATCTATAGTAGGATAGTGAAGAGTATGAAGGATCTGGACATTGCATTACTTTGAGAGGAACTGAAGAAATGCAGCATGCACAGCTTACACTGGAGAATGCTTGTGGTGGCATGCATGATCTTTGTGGATTCTTCAGATCCAGGAAGAAACTCCCCCTGGAGAAAAAGTGATTTGTTTTATGAAGCAAGGTTAAAATAAGAACAAACATATGCAAATTTATAGTTCAGGACTCAGGACGTGGAGTTCATGTCTTCAGAAGGATAATCCCTTATCAGAAAAACAAAGGTCAACACATATCTCTATTAGAGCACAAGGGTGGTTCGGAAAGGTAGGTACCCAGAATCAGTCATTGATTTAGGAAAGCCATGCTCTAAGGTACTGACCCAGCTCTGGAGAGAACACGACATAGCAGGTGTCATTTCTGGTAGAGTCAAGATTATGAACCCTAACATGAAGCACTAAGTCTTCTAACAGAGAAGTCAAGCTTGGTAACAGGAAGCTTAAGATAGATGATGCACATAAGACAGCTGACACCCCTGAAACTGCAGGAGACAGGTGTTATGTTAAAAACACCAGCCCAGAACTGCGTGCAGAAGGAAGCAGCAGGCAAGACAAGCAGCAAGAGCAATATAAAGGCCAGTCCAGGAGGAACTGAGGGGTGAACTGGTAATGGGAACAGGAACTCAGGCCCAGAAAATAAGGAAAAGTCTAGAACTGGCACGTTAGATCAGTGTGACTATGGACCACCACCCTGAAACTCTGAAACCCTTGCCTAAAGTCAGAAATTATATGAAAACATCAAGAGATTGGAACAAGACTGAAGATCCAAAAACAGTCAAGAGGTTTGGATCAATCATTTAGATCAAAAAAATATTTCCTGAGTCCCTCTTAAGGTTGTTGAAAGAAAAACAGAGATTTTAAACACCATCAAGTGGAAACTACACAGCACACTTAGAGTACCAAAGGCAAAGCAGAGGTATACACAAAGGTCTGTGGCTACACCCTGGGGAGGCAGAAACACCTTGGAGAGGGCATCTAATTATGCCTGTGGGGTCTCAGGGAAGACTTAACACATGAGGCAACACGGAAAAGTTGAAGAGTGGAAAAAGAATATTCTAGAATGACTCACTAGCATAAAAAAAGGACACCAAAACTCACAAATTACAGAATTCTTGATGAACAGTTAAGAGACCACTGATGAGGGAGCAGTGGAGAGGGATAAGATTTGAGAGGGAGACTGGACCCAGACTGCGACCAGTCTGAAGTGCTCTTCCAAAAAGCACTAAGTGTTAATAAGAGGTCAAGGAAGGCAACGTACAAGGAAATTGTTTGAGCAGGGCAGTGGTATCAGTAGGTGAGCGATTTAATCGACTTCTTTCACAGTGCTCTGGGCAGAGAAGGAGGGACATAATACAGAAGGGGTCCAACTTGGAGTAAACCTGGAAGAGAGCATGGCAATGTGGCAAAAAGCTGGAAATTGAACCCAGTCTTTAGTGGTGAATTCTGTCAAACATTTAAGAGAGCAACAGTAATAATCCTATGCAAACTTTTAGAAAATAGGAGAAGAGGGGCCACTTTCCAACCAACTTTGTGAGGTCAGTATTAACCTGAAAATAAAACAAGATAAAGGTACTGCAAGATAGGAAAATCCAGACCAATATTGCTCATGAACAGTGATATGAAAATCCTTAACAGATGATTAGCAAATAATACCAAATAATATATAAAAAGGATAATGAGAAGGCAGGGCTTTCCTGAGAATGCAAGATAATTTACCATTCAAAAATAGTTTTTCATCACATTAACAAAATAAAGGATGAAGAGAATACATATCACCTCAAAAGAGACAAAAATAAAAGCATTATGCAAAAATCAACATTCATTCATAATAATAGAAAAAACTCTCATACTATAAATAATAGGGAAGATCCCAAACATGAATTTTACAAAGAATATTTATGTAAAAGCAACAGCATGATTACACATAATGGTAAAAGACTAAAGGCTCTCTCCCCAAAATGAGAATTAGGTGAGGAAACCCACTCTCACCACTTGTATTCAGCATTGTGCTGGAGGACCTAACCACTGGAAGAAGACAAAAAAATACAGTAAAATCGTGTAGATTAGAAAAAAAGAAGTAAAAAGATGATCGCTGGCAGCCAAAATGACTGTCATGTAGAAAAGCCTAATATCTGTACTAAGTTAGCAGGTTCACAGGACACAAAGTCAGTACAATATTGAATTCCTGCATTTCTATGGTAGCCATGAAAAACTGGAAAATTAAGTTCATAGAACTATTATGTATAATGGCATCAAAACATATAAAATACTCAGGGATAAATTTGATAAAATAAGTCCCTACACGAAAAATTAGAAAACACTGCTGAGAGACATTACTAAAGACTTATATTAATGGAGAGAAATGTTATGTTTATGTATTGGAAAACTCAATATTATTGAGATATCTAGTCTCCCCAGACCGATCTATAAATATGATGCAAGTCCAGTCAAACTCCCAGTAGGCATTTTTGGTTGTAAAAATTGGAAGCTAATTCTCAAACTTATATGAAATGCAAAGACCCAAAAGAACAAAAACTATTTTGGAAATTATCAAAGTTGGAAGATTTATATTATTTTAATTCAAGACTTACCATAAATCTTCAAAATCAAGACAGTGTAATATTGGCATAAGGGCACATATATAGACAAATGGACCAGAAAAGAGGGTTCAGAATACCCCCACATACATAGTCGATTTATGTTTTTAACTCAAGTGTGACTGTAACGCAATGGGAAAGGGATAAAATTTTCAATAACGGAAATTAAACAACTGGATATCCATATATGAAAACATAAACTGAGACCCTTACCTTACATCTATAAAAATTAACTTGAAATCTCCAGCTGGGCCGGGGTCCCGCTGAACTGCCCACGGTAGAGGCCAGCCCGCTACAGCAGCCAGTTTTTCCCTCTTTGCCCCAGTGTGCTACGTGCAGTTCCTCAAAGAAGGGCACCAACACAGCTGGCGTTTCCAGCTAATGAGGCCCACATGCACCTGACACAACTGCCGCCCCTCCCCGCACGGCGGTCGACGGCGAGTGCGGGATGCTCCCCACAGATACCTCTTCCCAAGGCCCATTTCGTCCATCTCCTGGCTTGTTCGCCAATTGTTGATCAGAAAACCAGCCACCGTAAGAAAGGTAAGGAAAGACGGCGGGGAGAGGCAGGCGCTCCAGGTGAGCACGTGGCAGGTTTAATAAAAATGGGAACTTACTCACCAGGCTCGCGCCAGCTGCCGCAGAAACAGAAGCTCCGCACACACGCCACCAGAACGGCCCCAGGATGCACTGTGCTCTCAGGGCAGAGACCAGAAATGGCCGCGGCTGTGGGAATGGTGGGCGGGACAAACGTTTCAGGGCCGGGAAGCTGGTGAGGAGCCTCCGATGGCGCGGACCAAACTCGCCAGTCAGCCGGCGGTCACGTCTTCTCAGTGACCTCCTCCAACACTCCAGCCCATATGCTCTTTACAGTTGTGCATGCCCCCCGTCTTTTGCCATGTGCCCAAAGCAGTCAGTGATGGGTTTCACTAGAACAGAGGCAGCTTATTTGGTAGCTAGTGGGCTGCAACAGATATATATATTGCTCCACAGCAATAGTATAGGCACATGCAAGAGAAAATACAGAGTAACAGAATGATTTCCAAACAAATCATTTTTTTCTGCCAAGAGCCCCATGACCTGAACCACTGATTTATCAAGTCCCCAAGGCTGGGGGTTGGATCACTCAGGGTATTCACCTGTGTCTTCCTGAGACTTAATAAAGATGTTATATTAGCAGATTCAGCAGGTGTGAACACACAACATTTTGTGGGGATAATGGCCCAGGTGCCTCCTTGTGAGGCAGTAATAATGCCCAAGGCCATTCTATTTTGGAGAACGTTTCTCATTAGACACATTTCAGTGTTCAATAAAGAGGTTTTACTGGCTGTCATTTAATGCTTGATGGGTGAATTTAGTGAGGGCTTCTGTGTATGCTAGGATGTTCTCAAGGCCAATGGATGGAACAAAGATTGCAACCAAATGGTTGTACCAGCAGAGAACAGAATGTGTCCTCCTGGCCTTGAGGTTGGCAGCTTTAGGAACGTCACCTGGTCATGCATACCATACATGTTGGCTAGGGCAGGCAGCACTGTCAGGCATAATGAGGGTGGGATATGACAGACCAAGACCACCATCTTCTCCCCTCTCTCGGTGGGATACATACTTTACAGGTACAATGTGTTTCCATAGGTCCAGCATACAGCAGTACAACAGGATCCCAGTGCAGACTGCGAAGTTCCCCTTACCCAAGGGTGCAAAGTAACTCACCCATCCCGGTAGGGCATCCCATTGCAAAGTCCCATAGGTAATACCTTTCCCAGGCATGTTGGGGCTTGGTGTTCTCAGCATCACAGTACGTTGATCCATGGTGAAAAGTCAGGGCAATGGCCATTTCCTGTGATTTCCATACCCTTATGGTATTGACTGGTCTTGGCAGGGGTCCCCAGGCTGGCATATGGGGCAAGAGCACCTACTGCTTGATCATTCAAATATATTAAAGACTGAGATTGTACTTGAGTTCACATAGCCAAGGTGAATTTATCTACTAGTTATTTAATATGCTGTTTTGATAGTCCATTCCTCCTTCCTACCAATCCTGCTGCATGCAGGTTATAGGGTAGATGGAACCTCCATTCAATGTCATGTTCTTGTGCTCAGTCTTGCATATCATGACCTGTGAAATGAAATCAGCTACTCTAATCCCCTACTGGTGGGAGCCTGGTTTGCATGGCAGCAAGGGAAAGCTTGGGTTAAGCAAGATACAATGTCCACATGAACCAAGGCACATGAACCACAGAACCCATGTTCTGAGGGAGGGGGCCAAGGAATCAATTACCAAAGCCTCACTGATTGGAAACAGCACCGGCTGCTCTCAGACTCCTTTGGCAATAGCCTTGGATGTTATTTGGAACACATAGCACATGCTGTTACTGCATTAACCAGTCACCCTATTTCAAGGGCCGTCTGGCACCCTTGGCAATATACCATTCCACCCAAGCACTATGGTGGCTGCTCTTTCTATACACTCAATCTGCTTTATCTACTGAAGGGTCAGTTACTTGGGCTCACATCCAAACTAGGGTATCAACTTCCTCATTGCCACAGGATGTCAGCACCTTATGAGTAGTATGGGGAAGGCAGTGAGGACTGCCTCAGGGTCTTGCAAGCAATCCAAATGTCATTCCATGTATTCTGACCCCACAAGGGCTTATTCATGATCTTCCATCCTTTGGCTTCCCAGTATCCAAGCCATAGGGTGACTCCCTTTAGAACAGCCCAACACGCAGTGCAAAGGGTTAATGGCCAGGGCTCATGAGTGCTCACCAACCAAACTGCTCCAAGTTCAGCCCACTGGCTGCTGCAGTTTGTTCTTCCTTCATTCAGATGGTGTGAGTGATGGGCTGCATAGCAACTGCACTCCATGTGCATAGACTGCCCCAACTAGATCCATCTGTATACCAGGCACCAGGGGGAATTTCCCCCATTCCCTTTCTACGGGCTGCAGAAACAGAGGTGGAAGTATTTGAGGAATCTACAGGGCCTGGTGGCATCCACATTTCGAGGGACAGTGGACTGGCAGGCAGGGTATTGCTCTGCTGCAAACAGGCATGCCACTTAATGAATATGGGAGCCTGTGCTATGGCAGAGGTGGGTTAGTAGAACATTGTCTAAACCCACCCCTTGATAGAAAGGGAGGGTCTTACCATGTATATGCTCCTCTGGGTTTGGCTCCACCTGTGTAAAAACGAGCTCTGTATATACTACCAGGAGCTATCACTCTATGGGGACATACCAGATTTTTGCCCCCTTCCAAAACTGGGATCAAATCATAGAAGTACTCTGTCCCTCTGTTGTCACTGACACAGTGTCCAACACATACCTTCTGGAGTCACAGGCACATCAATTCAAATGGTACCCCTGCTTGGGAGATGCCCGGAGCTTTAATCCCCTTCACTAGTATTTTAAAGGGCAGCTTGTGGCTCCAATCCCCACTTCCACAGGTGCTCTCTCTTCACCAAGTCCTATAAGGGAAGGCGGCACTGTGACATGTGGGGAATAAAATCAGGCCACCAACCTCCATACTGTACCGTCAAATGTCATTAGGGTTTTTGAACCCGTGAATGAAATGCCTTGCAACAATCTCTTTCAATAGAACCAAATCAATGAGTATCTTGCTGATATGCAGGCACTGAGGTACAGAGGAGTCTCAAGAATCTGCCTGGTAACTATTTCACAAGCAGGGAGGCCCTGTTTTCTACTGACTATAGCTCTTTTGCTTATAAAATCTTGGATTAAGATAAAATTATAGCCACTTTATTGTCAAATTTTCATTGTACCCTATTGAGTCTGAATGATATGGAGAAAGAGGTGCCTTCTAATCTGTAGGGATTTTAATTTTTCTTTATGATAGGACATGTAGAATGTGAGCCCAACATATAAGACTATCAGAAAACTAGGAATAGAAGCTTCCTTTGAAGATACAGTTCTCTGTGTCCCTACTACTCAAACAGGAAGATAATAGGATAAGATCTTTTTTATAAAGTCACTGTCTACCACAGTACCCTATCATTACAATTTCCTCAAGACATTATTTTACTCACCTTCGCTACTATGTGTTCTAACCTTTCCCAATGGCCTAATCCTTCCTCTTTCAGGATTTGTTCAATGATATTAATCTTCACTTTTCAATCTGCATTTGTTCTTTCAGATGATCATAACGTCTATATGCATACAAGTTTCAGTGTCTGCGTTCCAGCCTCATGAGTCAGCTATGGACCTTACAAGGAACATCCACATAAACCCACCATTTGATAAGAAAAAGAGAGTGAAGAAAAAATCAATGCATAAATTTACCTTCAAAAAAATTTTAAATGATGATATTTCGTTGGTGTCCTTCGGCCAAAATTCAATAGTGGATATCAACCAAGAAAATAATGTGGCTGAGAGGAGGATGTATGAGGTTGAACAAAAACACTGGGCACAACAAGCACTAAACAGAAAGAAAAAACATTCAGGATCCTGAAAATGGTTACCACTGAAGTTGAATTAGTAAGAGTTGACTAAAGTACTTGGACTCAATACCAGTATTTTTACTATATATTAATATATGTAATGGAGTATGGAGAGCATGGTGTTAGAAAAGCAAAGAAGAAAAAGATTCCAATGTAATATTTATTCAACATCTATTGTCAGCCAACCACCCTGAGAGATACTAGAGTAAAATAATGAATAAAATAGGCACAGCCCCTGTTCTCTTTAAGCCATGGGCTTAAAGTAATGGGGAGAAGAGAAGCATAATGGCAGTTATAACTCCATCCAGTAATGGATAAAAAGGGAAGTACAAGGGGTTCTGGTAGTGCACAGGCATGGCATCTGAACACAAACTGGAAAATCAGGGAAGGCTTCTTAGGACAAGTGATACCTAGGTTGACATGAAAGAGAAGTTACCCAAATAAACATAAAGAAGATTTCATGAAAAAGTAAAACATCTCTGAAGGCCTAACGGCAAGAGTTTAAACAATATAGTTGCAGGACAAAGAGAAACACCTAAAACTTCCCGTTGGATACCAGAAAGGCTGGTGGACATGTGCATATACCACCCAGATCTTCCTTTAAGGAGGGACTTTGTCAGCAGGTAGGAGAGCAGGTGACCCCAGCTGTCACCTCTCAGGGACTCCCTCAGCTATAGTCGGCCCGAGGTCACACCTCCTATCCAGAGACAGTGTGAGCTGGGGATGTAACATCTGGGCCTTTGGGCCGCATGTGGACTGAACTCTGATGGGCACCATTCCCTCCAGAGCTCCGACGCGGTCGGCTGAGGTTTTTTCACACCTGCATCGCCATTTGACTTCCTCTTCTGCTCCATCTGTCCTCCTCCCTGCTTGTCCACAGGTTCTGATCCCTAGTTAACTGCTTGTACCCTAGACTGTCTCAGTGTCTTCTCCCACTGAATCTGACCTGCAGCATGAAAGTAACACATTTTGGTTTAGTAGGAGAATATAAGTATCAAAGTAGGATTAGAAGAGTATGAGAGGTAAGGAACTGGGAGCTCTATACTGAGAGAAATGCCTCAGCAAGTTTGCAAAAGAGAGTAAAGAGAGGGAGAAGATTCAGGAGTCGGGTGAGGGAGGGAGGGCGGTGAGACCAGGATGTATACGGGCCCAAGTCCTAGCAGGAAACAGCAGACGGCATGTGCAGAAGGGGACATTGAAGGGAGTATAATGAAGGCACTATTCCAAAGAGGTGGGAAGAGTTAGAAAAAAAATACTAAAAGACAGGTGGTGAATAACACCAAGGCAGGTAACATCAAAAGCCATTATCAGCCCACACTTGCAATGGGGGGAAACAGCGACCAGTATTCACAGAAGCCATAGGGAGAACCATGGGACAGGAGCAGTGGCCTTCAACAGGGGACACAGGCGCCGCCGAGCCACAGACCAGCAGGGGAGATTCAGGGGAATAAATCCTTCAACTTGTCTTCCCAGCTGCCCTCTGATCTCCTGCCAGAGCCTCCATTAGCCAAATGCACCCATATCCAGAGGCAACAGACATTAACCTCCATGGGGACAGAGTAGGGTGCAAACCAGATCTGGAGGGGTAAGCAAGAGGTATGCAGCAGAGGCGGCATCTGCATTTTATACATGTTTATGTACAGGGAAGATAACTCATGAAAGAAGCAGCAGTAAAAGATGAAGCACAGGGTACAGCTGCTCGAAAAAGGTCCCTGCAGAGGCTGAAGGGACCCGAAGGTGCTGGGGGAGGGGCAGGCCCTCACACGCACAGGAGGGTCACCTCTTCTGAAACCTTCATTGAGACAGAGGTGGCCAAGTAACAGTGCTTCCCAGGGGGCTGGGGGCTGAGTGTCTCTGTTCCCTGAGCTGAGCTTGACGTGCCTCTGAGATCACTGGGGGCCACTGGGTGCTGCAGTGAATAACCACCAAGCTTTGATGCACACAGAAAAACAGATCAAAGGGAGCCTCATGCTGGGCCCAGGGTCCAGCAGAGAAGGACCAGGGCATCTCCAGGCTCCAATATGCACAAGAGCCTTGGCCCCAGGGGAGAGAGGGGCATGTACTCTCAGCAACAAAGACATAAATAGGAGGTGTGGCCAAGAGAATAGAAGCAGCTACAGAAGGCAGTTCCATTTGGAGAAGAGCTCTTCAGAACCTCCTGGCAGGGAGCAGCCAGGGCGCAAAGGTGAGGGGAGGCGACCCTTCTCTCGCTCTGCTCCTGGCTCTCGGTTCTGGCTGCCCCGCCTCTCTTTCGCTGCCTCCTTGGCTTTCTCACTGGGCATTCTTAGCTTGATCCTCTGACTCTCGCCTTCTCTTCCCCTAAGATATTCTCCTGTACAAAGGCCTGGGGTCTGGAGGACAAGTAAGAAAAGTGCGACCAAGCTCTCCTCCGGACACGTCAGACAGTAGAAACCCCAACCTACTGGAGAGCAGAGCAGCCAAAAGCTGCCTCCTGCAGCCAGACACCCGGGAGGCAAGCTGTCAGAGCTTAGGGAATGGTGAGAGCCCAGATCCACCATTTAAATTATGGACCCAAGACCCTGACAAGACCTAGTGGCTGAATTCACCCGTTTCTCATCGCTGAGAAAAAAATCAAGAACTAGAAATCAGTATCACCAAAATTAATAAAGACCATTTAGCAGAAAACCTTTCACTCTTTGTATTGTTTAGAAACTTACAGGCATTTTAATAAGATGCAGACCCAAAATAACACTCAAAGTTAAACTAATGTAGAAAAATATTTTTCTCCCAAATATTATATGCAAGTACTGAAAAATTATTAGCTTTGGAAAGCAGTAGATAAAACAGTTGTATTTTGGGAAGTGTTTTTTAAAAAAGTAATAATCAGGAGGTTTCTTAGATAACAATAGCCAACTAGGAAATACACAGAGGCAAAAAGGTAGTAAGAATGGAAAAAATTCCAAAAATACCTATTACAAAGGAAAAATATATTCGATTTCTGAAAGGAGAGAATCAATGGGATGATGACCTCAATTCTTCCATAATTAACTTGTTTTTAACACAAAAATCCAAAAATAAAAACCATTTTTTTATTTTAAAAATTTGAGTTTTTACTAAGAATCTCCCATACCATGTGGTAAATACATGAATTCTACTGGAACTGGTGCTAAAGACAGAAACTACTGTCCTGGCAGGCAGTGATCTTTGAATATATGTTGGAATTTAACATGACCAAAAAGGGCATTTCAGAATAATGAGGAGGGTAGGGATTAAATACTGTATGGTGCTAGAAGAATGATTTGACATTCAGTGGGGAGAACTTATTTTAGATATTTTCTCAATCCATGTGAAATTTCAAACTTACTTAAAATGTATTTTTGTAAGGAAAATGTTAATAAAATATTTATTAAAATACTGGATTTCACATGAAAATCTTTAAAGTCATAAAATAATATACAAACTACAGTGGTTATGATTACATAAAAGTTTAACTTTATGTATGTGTGTAGGTTACTTTTCTTAAGGGATCAATAGAATTTAATGGAAAATGAATTGGAAGAATTATTTCCACAAAATTCAACAGACCAGTAATATCCTTAAGATATAATGAAATCCATACAAATTAATATGATGCTGCTGTCAGACCCCATGCTGAGGACTTGCAAAACATTACTTCACTTAATTCTATGAGATAGGTTGGACATAAAGACAAATGAGAAAATCAATGAGTAATCACATAAACGGAAAATAAATCTTTGAAAATGTCCAAGTCCACACAACAATGAAATGAAAACTGAACCAAAATTGAAGTGTCAATTTTTACTTATCCTAGTAACAAAATTTTTAAATTAAAATTCCTAATTTAGGCATGGATGTGATGAAATAAGCACTCATGAACCAACTCTGGGTGTGTAAAATACTACAATGTATCTAGGAAGCAATATTTCAGTATTATATCAAGGGTTAAAATGCCCATATTCTCATACAGGGCGAGAATAACTGCTTGGAAAGACAACTGGGCAGTATCAGTCAAAAATCTTTTTTTTTTTTTCATATCACCCAGCAATTCACTTCTTGGAAATTATCCTATGGATACACTTATACATATGCCTAAAGATATATATGAACAAGTACATTTAGTGCATCATTTTTTACAATAGCAAAATACTGGAAACAAATTGAGTATCTGTCAAAAGTTCTCATTAAATTATTGGATACCCATGTGGTAGAAAATCATCCACTTAGCAACCAGGCACATCTATTGAGTGCTCTGAAACAGTCTCCAAGAAAATCAACTTTAAAAAGAAAAGGAAAGGAAATAAAGGATAAGGGGTATGACTGATACGTTAATATTTGCTTCTGTCTTTTATGGGAAAAATACACATACATTTTTGTCCAAGCAAAAACTGTCTCTGGAAGGATTCCCATGAAAGTGGATCACTGGCTGCCTCTGGTGCAGTGAAGGGACTTGGGAGGCCCAAGCACAGGAGTCTTACCTTTTGTTGTTTATATTTTTCTTTTTTTTTGAATTTTTACCATGTGCATGTACAACCCTTGAAATGAAATACTACTAAAAATAAATTTTTAACATGCCTAGGTCCTTTGTATGTATCACTTTTGTGCCATTTTTTTAATTCTACTCAAAGGAAATAACCTGAGCAGTAAAATAACAGTGAACAAATTATGGAATAGCCAAATATAGAACTATAAAGCAGTTATTAAAATTAAGATTCCACATTGCTTTTAATGATAATGGAAAGTCATGGTTTTTTTATTCATCCATGTAATATTCACTGAGTGCCTATTTTATACCTTAGAATATGCAACTAAAGACAAAGACAAGATACAAAATTATCTCCATATGACGTAAACTGCTTAAATAGAAAACAGAACAATGCAAGTAAACTAAATAGTAATATTTGTTAGGGGTTATTGATAAGCATCTTGTTGACAGATTTAGACATGCTTATTAGACATACAAGTGGTGATGACAAATAGCTAGGGCAACTTTTCTGTCCAGAACTAATTTCAGCTTTTTTTATTGCTTCTCTGTGCAATATTTCCAGGAGACAACAAAAAGTTGAGGGTCCTTCATGAGAAAAAGAAACTGTATCATTGGCGGGAGTCTCCAATCAGGACCCTCAGGTGAACTTTTAAACACAACCTCCTTCCTAGTTCAGTTTGAGGGACAGACACTGAGAACAGGGTGCCTGTGCCATGGATTCCTCCACCAGTGTCAACAACAGTTCCAGCCTCCACATGTCCCAGTTCCTCCTGATGGGGCTCCCGGGCATTCACGAGTGGCAGCACTGGCTCTCCCTGCCCCTGGCCCTGCTCTACCTCTCAGCTCTTGGTGCCAATCTCCTCATCATGATCACCATCCAACATGAGGCCACACTGCATGTGCCTATGTACCATTTTCTGGGCATATTGGCAGTTGTGGACATTGGCCTGGCCACCACCATCATGCCCAAGATTCTGGCCATCTTCTGGCTCGATGCCAAGGCCATCAGCCTCCCTGAGTGTTTTGTTCAAATCTATGTCATCCACTTCTTTATTTGCATGGAGTCTGGTATCTTCCTCTGCATGGCAGTGGACAGATACATAGCCATCTGTCACGCACTTCAGTACCCCTCCATAGTCACTGAAGCTTTCGTGGTCAAGGCCACAGGATTCATGGTGCTCAGGAACGGCCTGCTTACTATCCCAGTGCCTGTACTTGCTGCCCAGCGACACTACTGCTCCAGGAACGAGATTGACCACTGCCTGTGCTCTAACTTGGGGGTTATCAGCCTGGCCTGTGATGACATCACTGTGAACAAATTTTACCAACTGATCTTAGCATGGATCCTGACTGGGAGTGATATGGCTCTGGTTTTTTCCTCCTATGCACTAATCCTTCACTCTGTGCTAAAGCTGAACTCACCAGAAGCAATCTCAAAGGCCCTGAGCACCTGTAGCTCCCACCTCATCCTCACCCTCTTCTTCTACACAGGTATCATCGTGCTGTCTGTTACACACCTTGCAGGGAAAAAGATTCCCCTAATCCCTGTGCTCCTCAATGTGCTGCACAATGTCATCCCCCCTGCCCTCAACCCCATGGTCTATGCGCTCAGGATGCACGAGCTCAGACTGGGCTTCCAGAGACTGCTTGGGCTCGGTGGAGATGTGCCCACCAAGTAACTCCAGCTTTACAACGCCATGAAGGCATTAGGTTAGTTCTCAGCAGACCTGGGCTGTAATCTGCCTTTATCCCTCACAAGGGAAGAAATGGCCAATAAAATCAGAAAATTGTCAGTCTCATTAATTAAAATATGCATATGAAAATGATGGTGAAATTTCCTATTACTATAAAATAAGTAGAAATAGACAACTGAAATGTTCCTGATCACTGAGGCCATCCCAAGATTGATAGTCTTATATACCTTTGGCAGGGTTGTAAATTGGCCCAAATATACCAAAGAGCAATGTCAAAAAATTCAACAAAATATTCACAAATGTTTAAACTTTTATTCAATAGTTATATTTTTAGAAAAACGTGCAAAAGAAATGGTCTAAATGTAACCAATTGTGTATTCATTAAAAAGTTCATTGTAATATTAATAGAAAATGAAGCCTTTAAAGGTAATCTTTATATGATTTCACTTTCACTTGTACATATTTATGTGTTCTTCATATGCAGTTTTCATAAGACAAATGTTTACTTAAAAGGGGTTGGAGAAAAGTTTCATTTTTGCACCAGAAAATCTCAACAAAAGTATTAATTAATTAATAGATAACAAATGATAAATACGTCCTGTAGGCCAGAAAACAGATTACATAGATAGATAGAGAGAGAGAGAGAGAGAGAGATGGATAGACTCACATACTGATATATATGTGTGTATGTGTGTGTGTGTACATATGTACTAACAAATACCCTGTGAGGCAGGTACAGTATTAATTCCCAATGTAAACTTAAGGGAACAAGAGTAATGAAGTTACAGAATTTGCTCCTGCCAGCACAGTGGTCAAGTGGGGAAGCAGATTCAACTCCTTGGAAGTCTGTTTGCATAACTTAGCACTATCTCTCTCTTAGTTTTGCTCTGTTAAAGAACTTCTGTATGATCTTGAGCAACTTATGAAACATCCCATGCTTCAATTCTTCAAGTTAAAAGTTCTAAGAATCATAACATTTTGCTGAGCTAAGTCACAGCATGCTGTGACAATCAAAAGAGATAATAAAGGAAACATGAAAAGAGAGATGATACACATGTGGAAAAAAGGCTCCAGTTATGTGGTGAAGTCTTCTAACTAGGACACAAAAAAAATGGTCCTATAAAAAGACCTAGAAAAGTAGTTCCAAATAACCTGTTAATTAAATCTGCGTGAAATCTTACCATTTGCACATCTAACAAAAATGCACACTTTTGAGTACAAGAATCCTGGTCCATGTTCATTTTGCACCTTCTCCTAGTCTAGTACAGAACTCTGAACATAATAGATGCTTAATAAATACTTTATTAATGATGCAGGCAGTCAGGGGCATAACAGGATATCCTGAATCCTACCAAAAATATCCAGGAATATGGTCTGAAGGATGACCTCAGGGAGTCTGCATATGAGTCCACCTTTAAGAACAGCCTCTTAGAAAACAGCACAGGGGCTGAAGCAACATCAGAAACCCTAAGCTCATCCCAGCAGGGAAGTGGATGCTGGACAGCACAGTAGACCTGCAGGAAGGTAGTCCATAATGACGGACAGGCCATCTTAAGAGCTAAGCTTGGAAATGTACCCAAGACCAGAGAATATAAACTTCCTCCAAATGAGCTACTTTTTCACCTTTCGAACCATGGCCACTGACTCAGATTGAAACAGTCCTCCAGGAACAGAGGCACTGGAGAGACAGTCACAAAAAAGGGCTTGAACTGAACCAACCTCCACTCTTTCTACCCTGAAGGAACTGGGAAGAGCAGTATCTACTACAGAGTTCTTCACGGTTTGAAAACACTTTCTCACAATGGATAAACTAATTTCATGCAATCTTCATAGGGGCCCTCTTCGTTAGGAAGCATACACTGTTAATCCTTTTTCACAAAGAAACAGGTACTCAGATTGAATGATTAAACAAGGCCATCCACTATAAATGGCAATGCTGAGCCACCCTCAAAGCTGCCTCCAAACTTTCATTCACACATATATTTACTTTTTTTATTCATTTGTTCAAAACATACAATGTGAGACTACATGTAGCAGCCCAGAAGGTAGACCATGCTCAACAACTGCTGTGCAGATGTGTGTCTCAGTTTGTCTGAAAATATGTGAACATGCAGCACCCAATCTCAGAAAAAATTCTGACACAACAGAGGGATTCGAGCAGTGAGTTATTCTCTCCACTCTACGTGGTGCCATGAGTACAAAAAGGAGTGTGTGTTCTGTTTCATCTTTATGAACAACTCCCCATTCTTATGTGTATATTAAACCATTTGCATTGTTTTATATGATTTTCTCACACATTATTTCCATATCCAGTTGATACCTTAATTTGGGCCTGTCATATCAAAATAGTATTAGTTGTATCTCTATTTAACATTAACTGAGGGGACTTATCCTTTAAGTAGGGGAATTAAATCCATCCACATTTATTGTAATTCCCATATTCACTTTCCTGTGTCAAGTTACAAATTTTTAATGAAATATTTTTTTTTCTACTTCTGACTTTTCCTGAATTGATCTCTTTCATAAGTATCCCCATACACCAATTTCTTTGAGTTGGAAGCTTTATTAAATATGTCTCTTTGGCAGGTTGTTGCATTAATAAGTTTATGAACACATTCGATCTTATATTTCTTTATTGTTAGTCCATAGTGTAATAGCTATTCGTCATTTTTTCCTCCTAATTCTAAGCTCAACATAACAACGTCAGCATTTTGGTGTCCCCATTACTCCCTATCAAACACCTCACAGGCTCTGGCCTATTACAAACATGACCACAACATGCTCATCCCTCAGGATCTTTGCAAGGTAACATTAAAAATTCCCCATCCAGAGGTTGGATAAAATTCCTCTCTCCCTTGAATCTGAGCTGAACTTTGAGATTCACTTACAATCAACAGAACGTGAAAGAAGCTCAGGCCAGGGGAACCCTGTTTCTCATGTAATGTTTCCCATGGATGCTCCCTCCAGGAGGCTCCCACCAAAAACCCAGCCACCATGGCAATAAGGAGTCCAAACCACATGAGGAGGCCATGGATGGCTCCTCTGGCCACCAGTCCCATCCAAACCCAGCTTTGAACTCATGCCATCACAGGAGCAGACATGTGAGCGAAGATGACCTCACTCAATTGATTCTAACCACTAGCTGTTTGATCATACCAGCTGTCTGCATCTTACAGCTGAGGCTCTGACAGTGTGAAGCAGACGTAAGCCATTGCCATGGCACCCTTCTTGAATTCCTGACCCACAGACTCTGTGAGAGTGATAACTTAGTTGATGTTTTATCCTCTGTTTTTAGGGTGGTTTGTATAAAGCACAGACAACTAGAGCATGGGATTTTGCCCTAGCATTTGGAATTTTGGTTCTGAGTCATTGGTGATTTTTTTTAAAACATGCCTTTTCTATTTCAAAAGTATTTAGAATTTTTAAACTCATGCTGAATTAGTTCCTACTAATATCCACTTACTTTTCTTTCTTTGTCATTCTAATGTGTACGTATCATATCTGTCATAATACCAACAAGTACTTCCCATACACTCAGGGAAGGATGTGCTTCAGGATTAAACATACATCTTTAATAAAAGTATTTAGAACTGTTAATATGCTCACAACCACATTATCAAAATACACTTCTACTTCTCCATGATGCTTTACCAAATTTACTGTTCACAGCAACTTCTTATGTATGCATTTCCCCCGTGTATCATTCTGTGCCCAATCAGGAGAGAGAAACCACACATAACTGAACACAAAAAGGTTAATATAAATAATTCTCAACTATAACAAGGAATTGGATACCAAGGGATTGGCTAGTCAGTAGAGAGCACTCTAGAGATCATAAGAGCAACAGGTACAAGGAGCAGCCCCTGCCACTAGAGATGACAGAGAGATGACACAGACCTGCCCCAGGAAGAGGCCCACACTGAGATGCCTCCTTGTTGGAGGCACAGGATGGTACACAGCACAGGAGAGAAGTTGCTGTGATACCAGAAGAAAGTGCTGGAAATCCAATTTCCAGTGTGCCAGGGAAAGCTGTTCACAAGGCCCATGTTCGCTCTTGGCTCTGCCACAGAACCAGGCCAGGGAGAGGCTGAGGGGAGCTGCCGCCTGCTGGGTGCTGCTGGTGGCCCACTGGGCGGGAGCTGGTACTGGAGAAGCTGCAGTGCTACAGCAAAGCCTGCAGGCAAGCACATCAGAACAACAAGAAAACCCTTTCCAGGCACTCCACTGAGTGCAGAGTAGGGAACTGCAAAGGCCTGTCCCCTCCACATAGTAGCAAACAAACTGGCACAAAATGTCAGAATAAACTGTATGAGAATTCCGGAAAAGAGTCACAAAGACTCCTGCAACCAGGGAAACACCTAATTAAGAAAAAGGCAACAATCTCAGTAGGAGAGCTTTGTGGCATTTCAATCAACCCAGGCTTCATTCCTCCCTCCCAGGCCTGGCAACATCCTTGAAACCAGCCACCTGTGTTCCCTGTGTGAGTTGGTGGTGCTGGAGGGAGCAGAGCAGACTTTGCTCTCAAAGAATGGTGGGTTTTTTTTTAACCTGTCTGGTGGCTCCGTGAAGGACAGGAACAGAGAGCTTGTCTTTATTTCACAGAACTGAGAACTCTCCCAGGACAGAGTAGAGGCTACCAAGGGAGATTTGCCAAAAATGTTTAAAGGAAAATGTGTGGGCCTCTGCTACCTCAGACAAGGAATGACATTTGTAACAAACAAAAGACACACAAAGAAGCTTGGGAGAAAGGCCGACAAGTGAGGTATCTTGGAGAAAAAGGGCTTTGAAATCCTCTCACAAACTCCTGGGAATCTAGAAGGCCACTAGCATGCCCAGGGCTGGGTGCATCATGAGGAAAGACCAAGAAAAAAGGTGGGATGATTCAAATTACTAAAATTAAGAATGAAAGTGGGAACATTACTACCAACCTCACAGATGAGAAAATTTCTAGAAACATGCCAACTAATAAAACTGAATCAAGGAAAAATAGAAAATCTACACAGACTTATAACAAGTAAAAAGATTAAATCAGTAAGCAAAAACTTCCACCAAAGAAAATCCCAGCCCCAAGTGACTTCACCAGTAAATGCTGTCACTATTTGTTTAAAGAATTAACGCTAGTCCTTGCCAAATTATTCCAAAAAATAGAGGAAGACAGAGTACTTTCTAACTCATTCTGCAGGAACAGAATTACCATGACACCAAAGCCAAAGACATCACAAGGAAAAAACTGCAGATAAACACCTGTATGAAAATATATGTCAAAATTCTCTGCAAAACACTAGCAAACGAAATGTAGCAAATTAAGAGGATTAAACACCATGACCAATTGGAATTTATCCCAGGAATTGCATGAGTGGTTCAACATACAAAAACAACCGATGTGATATATCATTGTGATCAATTAAAGAGAAAATTCATTCCTCATACTCATTTCAGTTAATGCACAAAGATTTGACAAAATCCCAAATCCTATCATGATTGAAACATGGAAAAAATAAGGAATAGAATTTCCTCAACCTGGTAAAGTATGTCTACAAAAAACCCACAGCTTACATCATACTTAATTGTGAAAGACTGAAAGATTTATCCCTATATCAGGAACAAGACAAGAAATGCCTGCTATGCCCGCTGTCACTTCTATTCAACACTGTACTGGAAGTTCTAGCACTTAGGCAATAAAAAGAAGTAAAAGGCATCCAGATTGTAAAGGAAGAAGTAAAACTCTATTTGCAAATGAGAAGACTGTATATGCAGAAAATGCTAAGGAATCCACAAAAGAACCGTTACAGCTAATAATCAAATTCACAAGGTTGCAGGATACAAGGTGAACATACAAAACTAAGTTGCATTTTTCTATACACTAGCAATGAATAATCCCAAATTGGAATTAAGAAGTGTTTTCATTTATCATAGTATCAAAAAGAATAAAATACTTATGGATAAATTTAAACATGGAGCTGCAAGACTTGTATACTGACCACCAAAAAAAAAAATTTTTTTTTGATAGAAATTAACAAAGACCTAAGTCAATAGGAAGACATCTGTGTGAAAAGTCCAGCTCCTGGCCCAAAACATGTGTGTGACTTTTTACCCTGAATCATAAGCAATTAAAAGGCTTTATCTGGCAGATCTTGTGGGGGAAAGCTGCCTCCTCACCCCAGATTTGGTGCACAGGCAGTGTGTACTGCAGCCTCTCGAGGGAGTTGCAGGCAGAGACTCAGGCCTCGGGGGCAGGCATGTTCTTACACACACCTGTGTCTCTAGCCAAGGCAGCTACATTCCAGAGCCTCTCTATCTGGGGTCTTTGGTAAAGGCCTTCCTCAGGAACCTTACTCAGTCCTTTTCCCCTCCTAGCCCCTTCTCTTCTCTCTTTCCCTTTTCTCAACAACCATAAACTACATAAAATAGGGGCCTTCTGTTCTGGGCTCCTGCAGCCCAGAATCTGTGCTGACCTACTTGAATCTGGATGGGTTTACTATTACATGGTGGTAAATGGACATGAGGGGATCAGCACCTTCTCCAGGTTTAGCCTCTTGCTTCTACAATGGAAGTCAGTGATTAAAGGCTTGACTATTATTTTCATGTTTGGCTTTTTAATTTATTCAACTACTACAACACCTGGAAGTTCAGCTCTCTCTCCACCTCATCTGAGCTCTTAACACTGTGCTCATGGATTGGAAGACTTAATATTTGTTCAGGTGACAGTATTTCCCAAACTGATCTACAGATTCAATGCAATCTCTATCAAAATAAAAATATCAACAGCCTGGTTTCCCCCCTAAATCTGCACCAAGTAAATCAGAAAACAGCTGCACACGCTTGTCGCGCAACACCATGCCCTGACGGTCTGTCTAACCCTTACAAGTCTTCCCTGAAGACCTTACATTTCTATTGCATTCTTCACGGCAGATAGGCTCAAATATGGACCGATTGTGCCTGCCTCTTGCCAGCCCTGCTCTAGGGGCCTGCACCCGACCTTCAGAGTGCTGTGAGCCCTCCCGCCCCCTGAAAGATCCATTGCAAGGGCCCCACAGCCCACCCACTGTGCTTAGGGCCATTGCCTAAGAATAAGCAAATAAATACATCTGAGCAAATAAAAAAATATATATATATCAACAGTCCCTTTTGCAGAAATAGACAAGCTGATCCTAAAATTCATAAGGAATTATAAAGGACCCTGAGTAGCCAAAACAATCGTAAAAAAGAAAAAAATGTTGGAGAACTTACACTTCCTTATTTAAAAATTTACTACAAAGCTACAGTAATAAAAATAGTGCAGTGCTGATGAAAATATAGATATAGAGATCTAAGGACTAGAATTGAGAGACCACAAATAAACCCATATGTCTATGATCAATTGATTTTTGACAAGGGTGCTAAGATCATTCAATGAGGATAGAATAGTTTTTTCAACAAGTGGCACAAAGACCACTGAATACTCCCTGAAAAAACAAAAAAGAATCAGGTAGTGGACGGTTGGGTGAAATAGGTGAAGGAGATAAAGAGCTATACTTCAAATTATGAAATAAATTAATCATAAGAATGGAAGTACAACATAGAGAATATAACCAATAATATTGCATTTTCTTGCAATGGTAACAGAAGGCAAATACACTTACAGTTAACAGCATTATGTAATGTATATAATTATCGAGTCACTGTGTTGTACACCTGAAACAAATATAACATTGTATATCAACTATATTCCAATTGAAAAATTGAAAAAAAAAGAGAAAAGTCAGGGTATGACAGGGAAATGTGTTCATAGTTCAGGTGCAAAAAATATATAAATTAAGTTAAAAGATTTGGATGCTCCATATGTTTCTATAACAGGATTTTGCCAAAAAACTGACTCTTTCATATGACAAAGAAAAAAAGAGAAAAAATGTAAGCATTGAAGGAGAAAGCACCCCATCTCCCAGTCTACATGCAAGGCAGGAGCCCAACTTCTAAGGGTGCCAATTAGCAAACACAGACGGCCTAATCAGACAACAACATATCCAATCTCAGGAATAACTCGATGTGTTTGACACATCACATTGATCAGCCTTCCACTAAAGTCCTCCAGTCCTGTTCCACTAAGCTCACCTCAGGGCTTAAATGCCTTCTACTGACACCTTACCCCAGCCCAGACTCATCTTATGTTTTAGCAGAATAGGGTATCCCGACTTGGTCTGTGCTCTCTTACCCCCTGCAGCAACAGTATTGGAATAAAATCAACTTCCATTTTCTCATCCTGCCCAGGGCAGTTTTTCTCTAACACCAGATACAACCAGCCGTTTGAGCAAAGACAACATGAAAGAGTTGCATTAAAGTCAGTAAGCCAACTCACATCTAAAAGGATAGAATAAACTCAATAAAATCAATCACAGAACTCCTCTCAAGGTAACCTTCTTTATGCCAGTTCTCTACTGCAGAATTCCAGTTCTTAGTCCCTTGCCTTGGAGGTGGTGACAGCCCGGTCACTAGCTCTAGGTAACTGCACTATCACTTAGGATCTCTTCCTGACTACAGCCTTATACATAGTTTCTTTGTAAGTAAACCTTTCTCATATTATGCTAATTTGAAAAATAAATGTTGGCAAGGATATGGAGAAAGGAGAACCCACATGCCTGGTAGCGGGACAAAAACGGTTCAGCCACAATGAAAAAGAGTACAATGGATCCTCAAAAAATTAAAAATAGAACAACCATATGATTCAGGAATCCACTTCTAGAAAATACCTGAAAGAACAAAAACACTAATTCAAAAAGATACATGCATTGCCGTGATCACTGCAGCACTATTTACAGTAGCCAAGACACAGAAATAACTTAAGTGGTCAATGATGGATGAGTGCATAAGGAAGATATGGTGTATATATAAGCAATGGAATATTACTCAGCCATAAAAAAAGAATTCAATCTTTCTGTTCGGGACAACAGGGATAGAACTTGAGCATTATCCAAAGGGAAATAAGTCTGACAGAGAAAGATAAATACCATATGATCTCACTTACATGCGGAATTAAAAAAAAACCCATCTCATTGATAACAGAACAAATTGATGGTTGTCCCAGGTGGGGTAGAAAATGAGCAAAATGGGTGAAGGGGTCAAAAAGGTCCACATTTACACTTACAAAAGAAGTCATGGAGATGTAATGTATAGCATGGTGACTATAATTAATAATACTATATTGCATACTTGAAAGTTGCTGAAAGTAACTCTTAAAAGTCCATATTACAGGAAAAAAATTTTTTTATAAACCGTATGGTGATGAATGTTACCTAGATTTGTTGTGGTCATCATTTCACATTATATACAGATGTCTAATCATTATGTTGTATGTTGGAAAATTATATAATGTTACATGTCAATTATACTTCAATTAAAAAATTATTTTAGTTATTCTAATTTGAATAGGCCGTCTGTTGCCTCTTGGAACTCTTGTCTACTACAGTGCTCATTCAATTAGATTTTAGATGGTCATAAAGGAAAAAGGTGAGGAAGTGAAGGTAATACACCAAATGACTCTTACAACATGCTGGGTCAGTCAGAGGCGGACCCTGAGGACACAGGGGAGCAAAGGGGAAGTGCCACGGAAAGATCTGGGTAGAAGTTTGTGCAGTGGAGATGCTATCTGAAGTTGGCAGTCCTTGGACGCTGCATACATTGAGGTGCATGATACAGGACAGAGGAAGACTGTTACAGACACGGGAAGGGGCTACACTCGGTTCTGCTCTATGACCAGAGATATATTACAAAACAATTGAGCACAACTGAATCTCACATTTCCCTTTGTGCAATTTTGTCCACTAGAAGCACTGCATGAATGCAGAAAACTGCGTCAAACAGAAAATGAGCTGCATAGGAATATACAAAACACACACACTCCAAATATCTACCAGCTACCCTCTTCCACTTCACAGCCTTCTGGCTGATTTCAGATAAATCTCCTTCTACCACTTCACAAGCTCTCACAAGCAGCCCTTCTGCCAACTTCCACAAGCAAATTCCATGCATTTTACAAAGTGTTACACTCATGGTAGTATTTGTCTTTCTCTTAAGCAAAACTGCTCCTGTTCATCGTAGTTTACTATCTTTTTTATGTGTCACTAGTGGAGTTGAGTACTGTGTTCCTAACTCCATTTGTCATAAATCCTGTGGTTTTTCACATGGCATATTGCCTAACACAGTGATTTAAGAACTCATGCGTCCCGTTATAAAAGACCTGATTCACTTGCCACAGTGAGCGGGGAGGAAACCAAGCCCAGACAGAAAGGAGGACACACCTCCTTCCAACAGTTACTTCCCCGGCAGAGCTGTCCATCGGGTGGGCTCCCCGGGGACTAGGTTTGAGCAGGACTGCTCCCGGAGGGGCCGACCCAAGCCTCCAAACTCACTGGAGCCCTTCCGGCTGCAGGGAGACAACCACCGGCCCCGGGGGAGCTGGATGAGACACAGGGGTCACGGGATGGGCCCCGGGTGGGTCACACCAGGACCCAGTTATTTCATGGCTGTGATTTATAACCAAAACCCCCAGAGTGGTAGGGACAGGGATAGAAGTGCTGTGAGCAACAGAGGGCCAAGCACAGGCAGTCCCAGCCCAATGAGGGGCAGCAGCCCAGGTGGAAGCCCCAGCTTGAGGGCACCTCATGGCCACTCTGCACGAGCAAGTACACAGCCATGTCAGCGACACTGGCAGGGGAGGCAGAGGCAGCCCACCTGCACAGGAGTCCATCCTGGTCTGTGAATCAGGCTCACAGCCCTTGCATTTCTCAACTTGCCTATCTTTTCTTCCTTCAGGCTCTTCCCTGAGCAGGGGATAGAGCTGAGTGGAGGTGAGGCCGGGGAGGTGAGGCTAGACACTGGTGTGGCCAGGTTGGAAGCGATGGGGTTCTCCAGCCAGAGGACCATTCACAGGAGACCTCTGGGCTCTCATAGCGTCAGGCACACAGGAGGCTCACAGGAAAAATGTGATGAGTTTTAAGATCTGTGGTGACTCCTCGTGTTGTCTCTGTGACTTTCCAAACCTCCTGGAATCTGAAATAACTTTGGGTACTGGGGTCAGTGGCTACAAAGCTGGATCACAGGGAAACCAGCATCAGATCTCATGTTAAGGTGTTACTGGGTGTAACTGAAAGGTGGAGGACAGGATTTGAAAGTGACCTGAAATTCAAATCTGTATCTATCTGCTTGATCTAGATATTTGCCCTGTTCTGTGCTCAGGGAGGTTGATCTCTAGGACCCACTTCAGTTGGGTTCCCTGACCAGACCCTTCAGACTGGGACTTATGCCACCTGCTACCCTGGTTCTCAAGCCTTGGGACTAAGACTGAATTATACCACCACCTTGCCTGGTTCTCTAGCTTGCAGACAGCAGATTGTGGGACTCACCAGCCTCCGTAACTGCATGGGGCAATTCCCACGGTACATCTCTCTCTGTCTCTAGCTCTGTATTCACCTGTCTACATCCTACTGGTTCTCTTTCTCTGGAGAACTTAGCCTATTACAATATAGTCCCCCTTAAGGGGAAAACTTGAGAAAGGAGACATTCTTAGTTGGTAATTAACAGGAAAACACAGAAGAGGAAGGAAGGAGACAGGGCAGGAAGTGGAGGAGGCAGAGGACGAGGAGGGGGACTGGGAGGGGAAGAGGACAGGAAGGGAAGGGGGGAAGGGAAGACTTTCTTTGAGAATGGGAAGATTCTCTTGAGAATTTCTAATCACAAGTCCACACTTAGGATGTCTGCAGGCTGGTACTCTTACAACTTGCGCCCTAAAATCTCATAGGTAAATCGTTGGTGTTATTGTCTTCAAACTGTAACATTCCTTTCTTATCATTTTAGTATCTATTAGGGTCTGCATGGTAACATCTTCAATCATACTGATCCTTGGGTTTCTCTTTCTATGATAGTCTTACTAGGGCTGTACTGATTTTATTATTCTTTCTAAACAACCAATTGTGTCCTTTTGTTGATGTTTTCTATAACTTCTGTTTTCAATTTTATCAGTTCCATTATTGTTTATTAATTCTTACTCTTCTTTACCTGGACTTAATTTTTTCTTCTTTTTCTAAATTCCTATATTGTCAACTTAGATACTTAATTTAAAATCTTTTTTTCTAATTTAAACAATAAAAAGTATAAATTGCTCTCTAATTTCTCATTAGCTCTATCCCACAACTTCTGCTATGTCGTTAACATCAATTCGAAATATTTTCGAACTTTCTCTGTGATGCTTATTAAGCCATAGATTATTTAGATGTGCACTATTTATTTCTAAGACTTTTGAGTTTTTCATGCTATCTTATAGATATTGTTTCCCAGTTCAATTTTGTTCGCTAAGAAAATGTATGTCAGGTTTTCTTCTTTTGAAATTTATCGAGACATAATTTATGATGCAACACACACAAAAATGCGCTGCCCTCCTTCCCCCGTGCCATTTTCCAGCCCCGTCTAGTACTATCAGCCTTACTCAAAAGAATATGAAACAAGCCTGCGTGCTGCTTATTAGGGAAGAACCTTAATTCCACCTCCTCTGCTTCTACATAGGGAGGATTTTTTTTCCCCTCACAAGGAAGGAATAGTGAGAGTGAACAATTCTGCTCTCTTCTTTCCACTTCTCTGCTCCATTGCCTGCTTTTCCATTCGGGAAGAAGGATCACTAATACACTTGGACAGAGATCACTGGGAGCAGTGGATGGGGTTAATGCACCCCAATGTAGGAAATAAGTTCTAAGCTGCTCATTTCACTGCCTGCCCCAAGGGTCTGTAAGAACAGCACTGGACTCTTGCGCATTGTGTTCGAGTATCATATACTCACCGGTGTGAGAACCTCATGATCGGCTTCCCAGGGAGAAACCTGGAGGCCAGCCACTCTCTTTTGCATTTCATATTCTGCTGGGGCTCTGTTTATGGGGATTCTGCAATGTCCCTTGCAGGTAGTAGGGTGATTATACCCAGAGCCTAATTTTCATGTCAAATCTCCCCATATGAAGGTGGGAAGAAGGAGTAGAAAGGAGATGTAAGGCCTAAAATCAAGGGAATAAAATGGAGGAACTCCTCTCTGTCTGCTGGTCCCCGCTCTCTCGTGTGGCCATGACCCAGCACGTGGCCCCTGCACACAGGAGTGTGTGGTTCTGACCCTCCTCACTTGGATCACTCTTCACTTCCTTGTGAACCATCTCAACTACTAAGAGCACGAAGGGAATAAAGAGTGAAGAATCTGATTTTTTTATCTCAACAGCACTTCTGAGCTTCTTTCTCTCAAAAAGGTGCCCTGTCCCTGTCTCCTGATGAGCATCTGATTCTAGGATGGGAGATCTGTCCTCCGAGTCTAAACAGAACATCACACTGCAAATTACTAAGCGGGACCTAGGGGCACTCACTGCAAAGCATCAGGTTTGTGCATTCATCCGGTATCGCAAATAGTTCCTGAGGATGATACCTATGCTGGGGAGTAAGTTGGTCAGCAGCTACCGAGAAGAAAACAGAACACAGACACCTGTCTGCCTGGAGCCTCTGGTCAAGCATGGCAGATATAACCAACACAAGTCATATCACGAAATCACGTGCAGGAGGAATTCCACACTGTCATCACCTTGATTCTAGGCCTCAGACTTCAGCTGTGGAGCCACGTGCCCCTGAGTGTCCTCTGCCATGACACTGCTAAGACAAGGAAGACTTCTCTCTGGAGAATGGCCCCCACCAGACAGCCCGACCACCCTTGAGCTCCCGGCAGTGTCTCCAGCAGGAGCCTCTGAAGAAGATAATCAGGATGTGCTGAGAGCTACCCTTGTACATAGAACACCCTGAGTACTCGCTGGCGGATCTGCCGAGTCTTCACGCCATAGATGAGAGGATTGGGTGCTGGTGGCACAAGGAGGTAGGGTGTTGCCAGAAGAACATGGATGTGAGGGGAACATGGTGGCCAAAGTGGTGAGTGAGGAAAGAAAACATTCCAGGAACATAGAAGAACAGGATGACACAAATATGAGACCCACACGACACGTGCTAAAGGCCTTGAGTCAGGCCTCATGCCCTGGTAGCCTCAGCACTGCCTGGAGGATGAGGGCATAGGACACGCCAATGGCCAGGACATCCAGCCCAACCACCAGCAGGGCCACTACCAACCCATAGGCTCGGTTCACTGTGGTTGCAGAGCAGGCAAGTTTCACAACAGCCATGTGCTCACAGTAGGCATGGCCTATGATGGTGGTTCTGCAGAAGGTAAGTCTCTGCAACAGGACAGGGAAGGGGAGGAGCAGGAAGCCCCGTACCAGCACTGCTGCTCCAGTGTGCCCTATGATCTCTGCATGCGGGATGGTGGAATGGCGCAGAGGGTGACAGATGGCCATGTAGCGATCCAGAGCCATGGCCACAAGAACACCTGACTCCATGGAGGAGAACGCATGGATAAAGAACATCTGGATCAGTTAGACAGTGTACCCCATGTCGTGGGCACGAACCAGGAGCACTGCCAGTGTTCTAGGTGCAGTGGAGGAGGCCAGGACCAGGTCAATGCCAGAGAGCATGGCCAGGAATACGTACAAATGCTGGTACAAGGATGGGTCAGTCCAGATGACCAACAGGATGGTGACATTGCCCCAGAGGGCAAGGAGGTAAAGGACACACAGCGGCAATGCTATCCAGTGCTGGCTTTCCTCTAAACCTGGGATGTTGACCAGGAAAAAGAGGACTGGAGTAGCAGCCAGCTGCAATTACTAAAGGCAATCATCAGTGGCTTACACAAGGAAGAGAGAAAAGAAACCTAAACTGAAATTCTCCATTCCTGACGCATCATCACATTGTCCAGGTCTGGCTACAGTCTTCATAAGAAGTAAGAGGCTTAAACTGCAACCGAAGGAAAGAAAATTAAACACAAGGAAGAAAATTTCCTTTTATTGAGATAATTTTTTTTAACATGAGCCATTCTTATGTCTGTATTCTGATAGGTCCAGTTCCATTTACAGAAGGGTAATCATACACTGCTTTTAGAGAGATGTTTAAACTCTACCATTCAATTACTTCTAATTTGGAATGTCAACCCGAAAGGATTCTCCGTGTCCCCCCTTGGCCTTACTGAATGCTGACATCACTCTGTTCTCAGATCAGCCTCCCAGAGGTTCGGTAACTAGCACTTACAGCTGTTCCTCCTGTTCCCTCTTCTGACCCGTCTCCAGCTAAGTATCCATTATGTGCTATGGAGCTCTGGGTTCCATCTCTCCTCTGTTTCCTGTTCCTGTTGTATGGTTGAGCTCATTCTTACATGGCTTTAACCATTTATAAACTTTAATTTCTTCCACAGCTACATAAACATTACTTACTTTATAAGTAAAATAACTTTCTGAACACAAATCCATTTTTCCATTTGCTACATGTTTGGAATTCATATACCAAACACTCAACACATTCAAGATTGAATTAACTCACCTATTCTTCCCATATCAGCTCTTTCTGTCTATATTTTGTAATTACATCACTTTCTACCAATCTAAGCCAAAGTTGAAACTTGAAACTATCCTTATTCATGATTATCTCTCATAAAATTTACCTGTTCAGCATTTCCTGTGTTCTGTATTTTTAACCCCTCCTATATCCACTCCTTTTTACAGCTCCCAATGGCACCGCCTAGTTCACACTCCCAGCTTCTATCTACTGGATTGTTTCCTTACATCTGCTTTTGCCCTTAGCCCTTTCCAACCACTCTCTGCTCTGAGGTCAGAGGGTTTTCAAATACATCTAAAATGCAGATGTCATCATGTCACTTCTATGGTTAAAATCCGGTAGTTCCTTTAATCCATGGAATAAAATCATACATTTTAGACTGGCACACAAGGTTTTCAAAGGTTATCTTTATGGATTTCTTTGGCTTAAACTTAACACATTCCCACATGTATGTTTTGCTTTAACCATCCCAGTGTGCTTGGGATTACATGAGCACATCAACCTAGTTTATATGTGCTTTTTCTGTATTCTTTCTTCGTCCTCTTTCATCAGAAGGTCTTTGCATCATTCAAAACTCACAGTCCACTGTCTACTGCCTCTTAGAAGGACTCCCTGACTGTATGAGGACTGTGTTAGGAGCAGTTTATGATCCTCTTTTATTCATCCACAATTTTCTCCTTCATCTAACTATAGATATCCTTTCAGTGTCTTAACGGTTTGTTTCAAGCAAAGAACCATATCTCATTACTCTTTATAATGACAAGCTGGTTGGTAGAGTCTTCACAGTATAGCAGGTTACACAAACTTTGCAGACAGTCAGACTAGGTTTAAATTCTGTCCCTTTCATATTCTACAAATGAAACCTTTCCAGGATGCTTAAACTCTCTGTGTAGAGATGCCTCAAATCACAGTGAGCACATAACATAAATTCACTGGTTTATTTTAAATATTAACTAAATGATAAATGTAAAGTCCTAATATATAGGATATACTATAAATTATACAGGAACTTGTACCTGGTTCTGTAATCTTACTGTGAAAAGCTAGTCCATTTTTGATATTTCCCCAAAGCAGAGCTGGTGACTGCGAACAAGGCTCTGGGAAGGTGAGATGTTATTAGAAATTGGCAGGTCCCTGAGGACACGCAGACACACCTGGACAGAGCCAAACTTAGCCTCCAGATCATCAGGAGGCACAAAGAGCTAAGTCTACTGCCCCTGGAACAGCTGGTGTGGCAGAGAGGCAGAGCAGGGACTGGTACCTGCACCTGCCCATGTGGCCCACACTGTCCGCTGCTGGACACCATCACCCTGAGGCCCGTCCATCCTGATGGCTGTATTAGGAAACCTCACATTTCTCTCTAAGCCCAGACTTCTCCTTTTCACAGGTCAAACTCAGCCCTAGTACATTCTTTAGTGGACTGTGTGGTTCGATATGCTCTAGCCTCTATCTTCTATGAGTGTTGGCTGCTAAAAGCTCATAACTGAGTCACTCTCCCTTGGACAAAAAGCTCATTCACCCAAGACTACTTTTCCTTTCCAAGTGCTACTGTTGCTCAATGACCGGTCTATGTTTGAATACAAAGACCTGATCCTCTTTCTTCAATCTGAGGAACCATCTCAGCTCAAGAGCAGCCCCAGGGAATCAGCTCAGGCATCTAAATCATAATTTAACTTCTTTCTCCTGTCCATCCTGCTCCCCTCACTCTATGACAGGTGTCACTCCAAGTATACTTCACAGTACACTTCCTACATGCAAATCTCTGCCTCAGTGTCTGTTTCCAGAGAACCCAATGTAAGACAAGTGTCACCGACCTCAGGTGAACTGGTTGTTCTCATTCTTTTCTGAGGTGCAGTGGCAGGCCCACAGACATCAACTCCAGCACCATAGCAAGTTCCCAGTGAGATAAGCTTGGCCCTCCTCTATCATATCTGCCCATCACCAAGAAAACCCTCCTACAAGTCTGCCAGGAGCCACATTCTCCATGGCAACAGTACATCAAGTGCATGATATTTTCATTCATCCAGTCAGCAAATATTTCATACATAGCTGATGGGAAGCCTCATTTGTTCATTCATTCATTCAACAGATATTAAATCAAATGCATTTATTCTGCTACATATTGGAAATAACAATTAGTATGATAAAAGGACCCTTCTCATGATGGGTCATGGCATGATATATGTTAAATACATAATCACAGAAAGAACTAATAACAGTGACAAGTGGTATAAGTTAAAACTACAGAGTGTTAAAGCATATACTAAGAGAACCTTTTCAGTCTGAGGTGTTCAAGAAAGCCTCCCCCGGAGGCGGAGCCAACATGGCGGCGTGAGTAGGACAGTGGGAATCTCCTCCCAAAAACATACATACTTTTGAAAATACAACAAACACAACTAGTCCTAAAAGAGAGACCAGAAGACGCAGGACAGTGGCCAGACTGCAGCTACACCAGCGAGAACCCAGCGACTGGTGAAAGGGGTAAGATACAAACCCCGGCCCGGCAGGACCCAAGCGCCCCTCCCCCCAGCTCCCGGTGGGAGAAGAATAGGCAGAGCGGGAGGGAGACGGAGCCCAGGACTGCCGAACACCCAGCCCCAGCCACCCGCACCAGAGCGCAGACACAGTACGTGCCCAGGGGGCCCTGGATACTGGGGAAACAGGGCAGCAAGACCTCTGAGCGGGTGCCGAAGCTGATGCCCCTGTGACAAAGAAAAGCGGGGGCTTTTTGAAAGTCTTAAAGGGACAGGGACTTAACAGCTAGACGGAAACAACACAGGTCATAGTCCAGCAGCTGCAAATTACAGGGAAAACCGGGCGCACTAACCCCCTGGGCAACAGCTCTGAGACCCCTCATGGAGGTAAACAGCCAAAAAGCCCCCCCAGTCCATCACCCCTCCAGGTGCTGCGAAAGCAGAGAAACAGCCTGAGAAAAACTCCGCCCACAGAAAGGGAAATTCCTCCATTCCGGCCAGGCAAGACACAAAGACCCAGTCTACACGCAATTACCAAACACAAGCCACTAGGGGTCACAGTTGCCCCAGTAAAGAAAGGCCAGTAGCAAGTGAAAATTTTGGCCCTCCCAGCTGACAGTCAATAGCACCTGTCAACATGAAAAGGCAAAAAAATATGATCCAGACAAGACTAACCCAGACAGCTTCGGCATCTGCTACATCTTCCCCTGAGAAGGAACCTGGGGAGATAGATTTAGCCAGTCTTCCTGAAAAAGAATTCAAAACAAAAGTCATAACCATGCTGATGGACTTGCAGAGAAATATGCAAGAACTAAGGAAGGAGAATTCAGAAATAAAACAAGCTCTGGAAGGACTTCAAAACAGAATGGACGAGATGCAAGAGACCGTTAATGGACTAGAAAACAGAGAACAGGAACGCAGAGAAGCTGATGCAGAGAGAGATAAAAGGATCTCCAGGAATGAAAGAATTTTAAGAGAGCTGAGTGACCAAACAAAAAGGAATAATATACGCATTATAGGAATTCCAGAAGGAGAAGAGACAGAAAAAGGGATAGAAAGTGTCTTCGAAGAAATAATTGCCAAAAACTTACCCAAACTAGGGGAAGAAATGGCCTCTCAGACCACAGAGGTACACAGAACTCCCATGACTAGGGATCCAAGGAGGGCAACACCAAGACACATAATAATTAAAATGGCAAAGATCAAAGACAAGGACAAAGTATTAAAGGCAGCCAGAAAGAAAAAAAAGGTTACCTACAAAGGAAAACCCACCAGGCTATCATCAGACTTCTCAACAGAAACCCTACAGGCCAGAAGAGAATGGCATGATATACTTAATGCAATGAAACAGAAGGGCCTCGAACCAAGACTACTGTATCCAGCACGAATATCATTTAAATATGAAGGAGGGATTAAACAATTCCCAGACAAGCAAAAGTTGAGGGAATTTGCCTCCCACAAACCACCTCTACAGGGCATCCTACAGGGACTGCTCTAGATGGGAGCACTCCTAAAAAGAGCACAGAACAACACACCCAACTTATGAAGAAGGGAGGAGGAGGAATAAGAAGGGAGAGAAATAAAGAATCATCAGACCGCATTTATAATAGCTCAACAAGTGAGTTAAGTTAGACAGTAAGATAGTAAAGAAGCTAACCCTAAACCTTTGGTAACCACAAACTTAAAGCCTGCAATGGCAATAAATTCATACCTTTCAATAATCACCCTAAATGTAAATGGACCTAATGCACCAATCAAAAGACACAGAGTAATAGAATGGATAAAAAAGCAAGATCCATCCATATGCTGCTTACAAGAGACTGACCTCAAACCCAAAGACATGCACAGACTTAAAGTCAAGGGATGGAAAAAGATATTTCATGCAAACAACAGAGAGAAGAAAGCAGGTGTTGCAATTCTGGTATCAGACAAAACAGACTTCAAAATAAAGAAAGTAACAAAAGACAAAGAAGGACATTGCATAATGATAAAGGGCTCAGTGCATCAAGAGGATATAACCATTATAAATATATATGCACCCAATACAGGAGCACCAACATACCTGAAACAAATATTAACAAAACTAAAGGAGGAAATAGAATGCAATGCATTCATTCTAAGAGACTTCAACACACCACTCACTCCAAAGGACAGATCCACCAGACAGAAAATAAGTAAGGACACAGAGGCACTGAACAACACACTAGAACAGATGGACCTAATAGACATCTACAGAACTCTACATCCAAAAGCAACAGGATACACATTCTTCTCAAGTGCACATGGAACATTCTCCAGAATAGACCATATACTAGGCCACAAAAAGAGCCTCAGTAAATTCCAAAAGATTGAAATCCTACCAACCAACTTTTCAGACCACAAACGCATTAAACTAGAAATAAACTATTGAAAGAAAGCAAAAAGGCTCACAAACACATGGAGGCTAAACAACACGCTCCTAAATAATCAATGGATCAATGACCAAATCAAAATGGAGATCCAGCAATATATGGAAACAAACGACAACAACAACACTTAAGCCCCAACTTCTGTGGGACACAGCAAAAGCAGTCTGAAGAGGAAAGTATATAGCAATCCAAGCATATTTTAAAAAGGAAAAACAAGCCCAAATGAACGGTCTAATGTCACAATTATCGAAATTGGAAAAAGAAGAACAAATGAGGCCTAAGGTCAACAGAAGGAGGGACATAATAAAGATCAGAGAAGAAATAAATAAAATTGAGAAGAATAAAACAATAGCAGAAAGCAATGAAACAAAGAGCTGGTTCTTCGAGAAAATAAACAAAATAGATAAGCCTCTAGCCAGACTTATTTAGAGGAAAACAGAGTCAACACAAATCAACAGTATCAGAAACGAGAAAGGAAAAATCACGACGGACCCCGCAGAAATACAAAGAATTATTAGAGAATACTATGAAAACCTATATGCTAACAAGCTGGGAAACCTAGGAGAAATGGACAACTTCCTAGAAAAATACAACCTTCCAAGACTGACCAAGGAAGAAACAGAAAATCTAAACAGACCAATTACCAGCAACGAAATTGAAGCGGTAATCAAAAAACTACCAAAGAACAAAACCCCCGGGCTAGATGGATATACCTCGGAATTTTATCAGACATACAGGGAAGACATAATACACATTCTCCTTAAAGTTTTCCAAAAAATAGAAGAGGAGGGAATACTCCCAAACTCATTCTATGAAGCTAACATCACCCTAATACCAAAACCAGGCAAAGACACCACCAAAAAAGAAAACTACAGACCAATATCCCTGATAAATGTAGATGCAAAAATACTCAACAAAATATTAGCAAACCGAATTCAAAAATACATCAAAAGGATCATACAACATGACCAAATGGGATTCATCCCAGGGATGCAAGGATGGCACAACATTCGAAAGTTCATCAACATCATCCACCACACCAACAAAAAGAAAGACAAAAACTACATGATCATCTCCATAGATGCTGAAAAAGCATTTGACAAAGTTCAACATCCATTCATGATAAAAACTCTCAGCAAAATGGGAATAGAGGGCAAGTACCTCAACATAATAAAGGCCATCTATGAAAAACCCACAGCCAACATTATATTGAATAGCAAGTAGCTGAAAGCTTTTCCTCTGAGATCAGGAACTAGACAGGGATGCCCACTCTCCCCACTGTTATTTAACATAGTACTGGAGGTCCTAGCCACGGCAATCAGACAAAACAAAGAAATACAAGGAATCCAGATTTGTAAAGAAGAAGTTAAACTGTCACTATTTGCAGATGACATGATACTGTACATAAAAAACCCTGAAGACTCCACCCCAAAACTACTAGAACTGATATCGGAATACAGCAAAGTTGCAGGATACAAAATCAACACACAGAAATCTGTGGCTTTCCTATACACTAACAATGAACCAACAAAAAGAGAAATCAGGAAAACAACTCCATTCACAATTGCATCAAAAAAAAATAAAATACCTAGGAATAAACCTAACCAAAGAAGTGAAAGACTTATACTCTGAATATTACAAGTCACTCTTAAGAGAAATTAAAGGGGACACTAACAGATGGAAACGCATCCCATGCACATGGCTAGAAAGAATTAATATCGTCAAAATGGCCATCCTGCCCAAAGCAATATACAGATTTGATGCAATCCCTATGAAACTACCAGCAACATTCTTCAATGAACTGGAACAAATAATTCAAAAATTCATATGGAACCACCAAAGACCCCAAATAGCCAAAGCAATCCTGAGAAAGAAGAATAAAGTAGGGGGGATCTCACTCCCCAACTTCAAGCTCTATTATAAAGCCATAGGAATCAAGACAATTTGGTACTGGCACAAGAACAGAGCCACAGACCAATGGAACAGACTAGACAATCCAGACATTAACCCAGACATATATGGTCAATTAATATTTGATAAAGGAGCCATGGACACACAATGGCAAAATGACAGTCTCTTCAACAGATGGTGCTGGCAAAACTGGACAGCTACATGTAGGAGAATGAAACTGGACCATTGTCTAACCCCATATACAAAAGTAAACTCAAAATGGAGCAAAGACCTGAATGTAAGTCACGAAACCATTAAACTCTTGGAAAAAAACATAGGCAAAAATCTCTTAGACATAAACATGAGTGACCTCTTCTTGAACATATCTCCCCGGGCAAGGAAAACAACAGCAAAAATAAACAAGTGGGACAATATTAAGCTGAAAAGCTTCTGTACAGCAAAAGACACCATCAATAGAACAAAAAGGATCCCTACAGTATGGGAGAATATATTTGAAAATGACACATCTGATAAAGGCTTAACGTCCAGAATATATAAAGAGCTCACACACCTCAACAAACAAAAAACAAATAACCCAATTAAAAAATAGGCAGAGGAACTGAACAGATGGTTCTCCAAAAAAGAAATACAGATGGCCAACAGACACATGAAAAGATGCTCCACATCACTAATTATCAGAGAAATGCAAATTAAAACTACAATGAGGTATCACCTCACACCAGTAAGGATGGCTGCCATCCAAAAGACAAACAACAACAAATGTTGGTGAGGCTGTGGAGAAAGGGGAACCCTCCTACACTGCTGGTGGGAATGTAAATTAGTTCAACCATTGTGGAAAACAGTATGGAGGTACATCAAAATGCTCAAAACAGACTTACCATTCGACCCAGGAATTCCACTTCTAGGAATTTACCCTAAGAACGCAGCAATCCAGTTTGAGAAAGACCAATGCACCCCTATGTTTATCGCAGCACTATTTACAATAGCCAAGAATTAAAAGCAACCTAAATGTCCATCTATAGATGAATGGATAAAGAAGATGTGGTACATATACACAATGGAATACTACTCAGCCATAAGAAAAGGGTAAATCCTACCATTTGCAGCAACATGGATGGAGCTGGAGGGTATTATGCTCAGTGAAACAAGCCAAGCAGAGAAAGAGAAATACCAAATGATTTCACTCATCTGTGGAGTATAAGAACAAAGGAAAAACTGAAGGAACAAAACAGCAGCAGAATCACAGAACTCAAGAATGGACTAACAGGTACCAAAGGGAAAGGGACTGGGGAGGATGGGTGGGTAGGGAGGGATAAGGGGGGGGAGAAAAAGGGGGGTATTAAGATTAGCATCCATAGGGGGGTGGGAGAAATGGGAGGGCTGTACAACACAGAGAAGACAAGTAGTGATTCTACAACATTTTGCTACGCTGATGGACAGTGACTGTAAAGGGGTATATGGGGGGACCTGGTATAGGGTAGAGCCTAGTAAATGAAGTATTCATCATGTAAGTGTCGATTAATGATAAAAAAAAAGCAGATCCTGTGTGGTGACCTCCAATGAGTTCTACACAATGATATAAAGGGCATATAAAAGTGTAGGCAAAGGGTCTGTTTGTGTTTATACATAGGATCAAAGCCTAATTTGGCTACCCCAAAAATGAACTAACATACGATATGAAAAAGAACTTCCAACATCAGCACTCTTGGGAAGACTCATGCCAGAAGATGATCAGCAAAAAAAACCCTAACAAAGATCCACGCACTGCCACAGGTGTAGATGCACTCATCCCACCAATTCCTGGACTTGCCACGGGAATGATGAAGGAGATATCCAAGCTGGCCTGTGCATACAGTAAAACAAAAAATTTGACTGGATCTACACTGTTGGAACTCAACCAAGAATTAGGAGAAGTGCAAATTGTAGCACTCCAAAATCTTACAACCACAGACTATTTACTGTTAAAAGAACATATGGGATATGAACAGTCCCCAGGAATGGGTTGTTTTAATCTATCTGAATTCTCTCAGACTGTTCAAGTTCAGTTGGACAATATCCACCATATCATAGATAAGTTTTCACAAATGCCTAAGGTGCCTAACTGGTTTTCTTGGTTTCACTGGAGATGGCTGGTAATTACAGGTATGCTTTGGTTACATAACTGTACTCTTTTACGTTAATGTGTGTGCACAATTTAATTAGTAGTTTAAAACCTATACATGCTGAAGTTACTCTACAAGAAGATATGTCAAAGAAATAATCAATCTTCCCAGGTTTTCTTCCGCCTGCTACTTCTATAGCTTTTCTTCTTCCTACCTAATTACAACCCTTAAATAGAATTTGTGCCACATATCGAATTTACCGAGTATCATAATTCTTCCAAGTGGTAAAGACACCTCAAGACAAATGCTGGGCATAGAAGCCACAGGGCATAAATATGCAAAGAAGTAAAAAGCTAACCTTTTCAAACAATAAGGCTTCCCTCTCACTTACCAACTTAACATTTCCCTGTATGGCCCCGGAAGATGACTGGTTAGCCAGAGACGGGTAAGATTCCTCAAGGGAGGAACAACCTAAGACAGGCACAGTCGCAGGGGGGCCATCAGGTGAGAAAATGGGGATCAACAGAGGTGAGGCTTAGAACCTCCCCCCCATTCTGAGAGAAATCTTCTGCATACATGGATGTTTTATTGCCCTTGTCTAGCTTGGATTAACACATAGTCTACAGGCACACACCTGATCATCTACATTTGCTCTCTTACAACACTAAACTATGTTTTCTACCTTTATCTTGTATCTACCTACCACTTCAGCATTTTATTAAAAATAATAATAATAAAGAGAGAAATGTGGTATCCACATATAAATCAAGTATAAAAATCAAATGAATATTCATATTTGAACTGTTTATGGTTCATAATGCATGAGCAAAACCAAAAGCTTCTGTGATGACTGCCCTTGTAATGTTCACCATGTAAATTATTCACTATGTAAGAATTTGTACTCCATGTAAGAACTTGTTCGTTATGCATCAGAAGATTGGAGACTGTTGAGAATTAGGCTTGTGGTGGATTAATGATTGTGCATTGAGCATTGACCCCCCATACAGAATTTTATTGTTGTTAACAACCATTTGATCAATAAATATGAGAGATGCCCTCACAAAAAAAAATATATATATATATAAACACACTTCCAATTGTAAAATAAATAAGTAACTGGGATGTAATGTATAGCATAAGGAATATAGTCAAAATATTGTAACAACTTGGTATAGTGATAGCTGGTACCTAGAATTTTCATGTATATAAATGTTGAATCCCTGTGTTGTACACCTGAAACTAATGTAATACTGTGTGTCAACTACCTTTCAAGAAAAAATAATTATCCAGGAAAAAAAAAAAAGAAAGCCTCCCCCAATTCAGGTTAGTGACCAGAAACTGCGTTAAAAGTGAAGGGAGGTATGGAGGTAGGCTGAGGATACAAAATCCCTGCGGCTGGAGAGGAGAGAGCTTGGCATTGTGGAAGGCCTGAATGATCATAAACTTGAGGGTGTGGGACTCCGGAACTGAGCCTGGGGTGTGAGCAGGAACTACAGCAGCGTGGTTTAGGTCCTGGAAAGGGCAGTGGAAAGTCATGAAGATTCTAAGCGGAACATTGAGACACAATCAGAATCTCATTACCAAATATCATACTGGGAGAATGCACATGAAAGGGTAAAGCACAGAGGCAGGGAACCTGTCGGGAACAAGCGCAGTGATCCCTAGACAGGTTCAAGGATGTGTCATGGGAATGGGTTAATGAGGTAGTGGTGTTTGGGGGAAAGAAACCAAGGATATGAAAACCCAGATTATCAATGTGCCATTCCCGTGGATACTAAAATCTCCCACCAGGATTATGGGTGACCAAATAACAGAGGCGATATTAACCAAGTCATTATTTAATGAAAGAGAACAACCAGGAGAGATAGCAGTAACTGGGGTGATAGGGATGCTATGCCTGGATGACATAAACCTCAAAAATACCTGTCTGTACTTGCTTGCCAGACTGTTTTACAAGAGCTGGAAGTTGCATTTGGGAACAAGGATGGTGAACTCACTGCCAAAACAGAGGCAGAAGTGTGTAAGAAAATTAGTGGTCCCCACTTAGTAGGAAGTATAACACTTTTGCCAGAATAAAAATGGGAATCATGAGAGCATGAGCTTCATATGCATTTTGTAGACATTATATGAGAGAGTTTATGTGCAGTTTTTTCTCAGACGCTCAAGGTACCATTGAGTTAAGAGGTGATCACACAGGACCTACTCATATTATTAAGATTTCTATTAATACAAAACATTCAGACAAAGATTGTTCACAACTGTTTTGCCCAAAGCATCATCCTGTACCCTCTGTGGAATCTTCCTCTGCAATCCTGCAGCTGCTCTTCCTCACCTGCAGATCCTGTTCCCCTCCCACCCATGGAGCAGGGATGAGAGAAAGGTTGGGGGCTAGGTGGGAGGGGCATCTCCACTTTCTGTCCTTTCTTTTAAGAGCTATCTTCTAAGAATATTCAAGATTAATATTTGGCAGAGGAAACATGGAATCATCAAGTATGACATAGAGCAGAAGCCACTTAGGAGAAACATTAAGGTGGACTCCCCCCAGGGACCATAAGTTTAACCCTAAGCCTCCACCTACCCACCCAACAACACAGGCCCATAGTCTTCTAAACCCTGGTCATTCACAGCATCTCTTAAAGCTGACCCAACACCTGGTCCCAGTCCTGCCCATGGCCTCCCACTGAGAATTAGTACTCTATAACTTAGATCCAACCTCAACCGCAGCACTCTCACGTTTTATCATATCTGTATTTCAAATTCATTTCATCATCACACTAAGAGCCTGGTAAATACTCAGGATGAGGAAGAAAATAATGAAGAAAAGGAAGACAAATGCGATTTTTGTTTGTTCTATGCTTATTCACAGCAGTAGTCCACCCTATAAGAGTAACTATGCTTTCCAGAGCATCTGCACAGGGTTCATAATATCACCAGCTGAAATTACAACATTAAAAAGCCTAAATTAGGTAATATTAGCCATGATGACAGCAGCAAAAACAGCAGAGTTAATAGTGATTGTGATTGTGATGGTAGTTTTGTGATGTTTCATTTCTTCGGTAGTTATTATTGAATGCCTGTGTTACATTCTGGAGATTTATGTATTCAGTTAATCAAAACACACATATGTCAATGTGACTAATGAGAAAATATGTTAATTTGACACAGTCCATTAAAATCATGAGATTTATTTATTAAGCAAACATTTACTGACAGCCAATCACATGCAAGCACAATTCTAAAAATACAATTCACCATTTATAGGGATGGGTGACAGAGATCGTTCAACCAATCATTACTGATATAATTACGAAGTGTGGTAGATAATGAAAAATATACACAGAGTTCTGAGTTCATTAAACAAGTGACCTGATCCAGTTAGAAAAGTCTTCTTTAGGGAGGTGAGGTTTGAACTGAGGTTCAAGATGAACAGGAATGGCAAGGATAAGACGAGGGAGGTGCATTCCCATTAGGATGAACCCAACTGCCTATGGCTAGAGGAAACATGGACACTTAAGGAACTGAAGAAGGGCATTTATGTATATTATGAATACGGAACACTCAACACTACATGTATAGCAAGTGCCAACAGTAGGAACGGGAAGAGAACAACCAAGAGGGTTAGGAAGGAAAACAGAAAATGACACAAGAATTAGAACAATAATTATTAGAAGTCTCCATACCTGAAGACTAAAATTGAAGAAATAAAACAATTATCATTACTCTCAGAGGTCAAAAATACATAAAACTGTAGAAGCTATAGAGGGTCATCCATCTCAAAAACAGGCTGAAAAAGCACATGAAATAAAGAAACCAGCTTCATTTGCATTGCTGGAGTCAGATGGAAAATGAACATTTTAAAGAGTTTCTCTCATGAACTTGAAATTCTAAAGTATCTCCTTAGTTTGCCACCGCTGTTTCTGTGATGCCAAAGTTGTGGTGCTAGAGAGGGCCCACCCAGCACAACAGACTGGCTATGTGTCAGTGTGGTGGTGGTTACAGGTAGCCCATGTTTTCTTATGTTCAAAATAGCCACAGTTCATCTCTTGCTGATCTCCTAAACCGCCTGATCCAGGTCCATCAAGGTCCTCATTGCTTCTCCTTTATCTGATGCATTTATCTTATCAATGTAAGTAAATCATAAACTTTTAGAAGAAAAAGGTATCAAAAGAATTTCTGGCTAATTAATCACCTGAGATACCCCAGCCCTTCTCAGTTTTCCAACCCAACATGTAAATATTATGCCAGAGAAGAGGTTTCCCAACTCCCAAACACTCAGGATAACTTCATGTGCTTTCTCTTCTTCGGTGGTCCCACCAGATAAATGACCTGGGTGGTGGGGCTTCCGTACCAAGGAGAAGGTCACCCTGGCCCCTAAGCTCAAGCTGATGAGAACCATACTCAAGTGGGATCAATCCTCTTGGGTCTTAGAATTTTAAACACTTGCTCCCGGATCTGCTTGGTCTTGACCCCATAGACAATGGGGTCCAGTGCAGGGGGAAAGAGCAAGTAGAGACTGGCAAGGATGACCTTGGCAGCAGAGGCCACCGGTGGGCCGAAGCGCTGCATGACCACGGAAAGAAAGCCTGGTCCATAGAAGAAAAAGATGACACAGATGTGAGCCATACATGTGCTGCCTGCTTTGGCACGTGCCTTGGGTGAAGGAAAATGAATCACAGTCCTCACGATCTGCCAGTAGGAGTAGAGGATAAAGGCCACATCTCCCACACCAACAAAGATTGCCACAGCAAAGGCATAGAGGTTATCCACAGCGGTGGCCCCACAAGCCAGCTTTACCACTGCCATATGCTCACAGTAGGTATAGGCAATTGTGTGGGAGCCACAGTAGGGCAGCCGATGAGCCAGGCTTGGAAAGGAGATGGTCAACCCCACACCTCGAAGCACTACCATGCCTCCAATCTTGACAACAACAACTGGGGTAAGAATGGTGGGGTAACGCAATGGGTCACAGATGGCCACAAGGCGATCCAAGGCCATGGCCACCAGCACTCCCGACTCCATGGCAGAGAATGCATGGACGAAGAACATCTGCAAAAAACAGGAGTGGGAGCTGATGGCTGTAGCATCAAACCAGAAGATGGCGAGCATCTTGGGCAGAGTGGACAGGGAGAGGACCAGGTCAACAAAGGAGAGCATGGCAAGAAAGAAAAACATGGGCTGGTGAAGGCTACATTCTGTCCAGGTGAGAAAAAGCAGGATGCCATTCCCAGTCACTGCCAGGAAGAACATGAAGCAAAAGGGAAGTGAGATCCAAATGTGGGCAGCAGTCAGTCCTGGGATGCCAGCCAAGAAGAAAGTACGTGGGAAAAGATGAGAATTATTGGAAAGAACTGTGATAATCATTTCACCTAGAAGCACGAAGGGCCACTGCAAAGAAAGGCAGGAAGGTTAAATTCACTGATGTAGGGATTGCGAGCTCAAGATACATGGTCTCACTACCGTATATCATCACCCATTCCTTCACAGTTCTCAGAAAATAGTCAAAAATAATTTTTATTCATATGAAAGCTAAAGAATTTTCTATCATAGCCACATTATTGAGAACAGAAGAGAAAATAGGCAAATTCTCCCTGCAATCCCATTATCCATGTAATTACAAAAAGGGTACAAAATTAGTCAGATCCACCACAGGTATTGTGCCCAATGCCCTTATTTTCTAGGTTAGAATACTGAGGTCTAGAAAGACGTAAATGGCCAAGGGTCACATATCTACTTATTGACAGAATTGGACAAGAGCTCACATCCTCTGATGGCTGAGCAGGGAAGTCACCGTCCTGTCTCCGCGTTGGCAGTGACCGCTGCAGGGCCGAGGGAGAACACCCAGGGCCCTGGGACCATGGGCGGGCAGCAGAGGAATCAAACAGCAGGGCAGAGCAAGAATGATTTGGGGATTACATGTCTCGCCAGCATCCCCCGCAGTACCTCCAGGACCACAATCCTCTCATGTGAAAACAACAACACAAGGACACACAGAGATCTGAGCTCAGGGTCTGAGAGGGCATTGGAGGATAACTGCTCATATTCCCAGCAGAAAAGATGCTGCAGGGTTGATCTCACAGTTTCAGTGAGAGCAAAAGGAGCTCTCTGAGCATGAGGGAAAGGAGAAGTCAGCCCAGGAGCATTCTCCAAGAAAGACCATCACATCTTTAAAATGGCCAAGAACATTTGGATTTTCTCTCCAAGAGAAACCTCATAATTGTTTCCCATACTTTCAACCACAGCTGCTCAGGGGACTATGTGATGACAGCAGAAACTATAAGAGCTGGAAAGACGGGAGATTGGAGCGGACCTATTGTTCCTGTGTCAGGGAATAAACTCAGGACCAGAGGTCAGGATCCTGATTCAAGATGCTATTTCCGTGACATGTCAGTTGTGTGACTTTAAGCAAAGCATAACCATCTTCAGGCCTTTGTTTATTCACACGTAAAATGAGTGTCCTCTAAAATATACCTCAGGATCATTCTGAGAATTCAATGATATATGTGAGAATTCTTTGTCAAATGATCAAAAATAGTAATACTATTTTCACTGAATTATAAGAAATGAGGGATGCATTAGGAAGACTCTGGTTAAGAATGACAGAAACTTCAGAGATTCAGAGACAATGCATGTGACTTGACAAGAGATCCATCCCATGGCAGATGTTCTGCAGTAGTGACATGGAGCCAACCAGCCAAAAATACTACACCCTCCCCAGCATTGCTCCCTTCTTCCTCCCAAAAGCATACAGTACCCCCTGATCCCACAAGCTATGGTGTGGAGTGGGCAGGCATTGAAGCATGTCCAGGAGTGTGGCTCTAACCACATGAGCATCTGCTTCAAATTATCCTCCAAGCTGCCCACCCCTTAAGCCTTAGCCCACACTATGGAACATAACAGCATCTCAGAACAGTGTAAGAAATAATGACACCTGACACCCCAACTATCCCCTCAGGTCCCAACAAATGTTCCTCATTAAAACGCTATGCCTCAAGGAAAAGGCTGACCCAGTAAGCTCAGCAACTCCCCCTCCATTGGGAAGTAGGTAAAGGGCGATAAGGGATCCTAGAACCAGAAGAATCCAGGTTCCCTATGACTCACCCTGTGGGCTTCAAAAAGGCACAGATTTATAAATAGCATCCTGTTGAGCCAAGAATAGAAGAATATTTTTGCCTGCTTGAGAAGAAGTAATTCTCCCACACCCAATCCCTCCCGTGCCTGTGTTTCTACACCACGAAAGGTCCACACAGACCTCTGATGGTGTATACATCACCAGCACTGGTGGTATTTCCAATTTGCCCTAACCATATCAGCACCACTCACTTCCACCCCAGACGGCCTATCAGATGATCCAGATCTGAGATGGTTGGGGGAAAGCTAATTCGTTGACAGAGCCTGTGCAATCTCTCTCCCATGGACCTACCATTAGCCATTACTCACCAAAGAGCTGCCCTGAATGGCCTACAGTGGGATGAGAAGTTTAGATACTAGTCAGGCCCCTAGGAACAGTGTTTTAATGAGCACCTGTCCAGGCACTGCCTGTAGGGATCCAAAGAGAAACTCCCACCACCCAGATACCAATTAGTACTTCTGCCTCCTCTTCAAACAAAGGTCTAACAAGCTCTCTTCTGTTTCCTGGGGCCCCAGGGAAGAGCCCCAGCAGGGAATGTTTTGAACAGCATACTCCAGAGTACCACATCAGGAGAGGGCCAGAGCCCTGCAGCTGGAAGCAAGGAGAGGCTTCCTGCCATGGGAGAATGGGACCATCTGAGTTGATGGCCAAGCAAGATCTGATCTAGGGAGGGGAAGAGGAGGGCATGGAGATGGGGAGGGGAACCACCAGGACTGGCATACATTACCTAGATGACCCCTGTGACATAAGTGGAACCGTGAGAGGAACAATTAATTACTAGGTGGAAGTCTTTATGAGACGAGAGAACCTGGCCGGGGAATAAGGCTGGAAAAGACGTCAAGTATCTCCTGTGCCTGAACTCAAAATGCCAAGTATAACAGGAGGCCAAGTCCTACAGTTATTGCCATGCATATATTATCACACCTTACTAGTGAAATTACCTACAACTCTTCTCTTCTTCACCAATCTCTGTACATTGGTCTCTCATCTCAGCCACCAAAATCACCCCTGAAAATGATGCCAAATTAATCTATAGTAGGATAGTGAAGAGTATGAAGGATCTGGACATTGCATTACTTTGAGAGGAACTGAAGAAATGCAGCATGCACAGCTTACACTGGAGAATGCTTGTGGTGGCATGCATGATCTTTGTGGATTCTTCAGATCCAGGAAGAAACTCCCCCTGGAGAAAAAGTGATTTGTTTTATGAAGCAAGGTTAAAATAAGAACAAACATATGCAAATTTATAGTTCAGGACTCAGGACGTGGAGTTCATGTCTTCAGAAGGATAATCCCTTATCAGAAAAACAAAGGTCAACACATATCTCTATTAGAGCACAAGGGTGGTTCGGAAAGGTAGGTACCCAGAATCAGTCATTGATTTAGGAAAGCCATGCTCTAAGGTACTGACCCAGCTCTGGAGAGAACACGACATAGCAGGTGTCATTTCTGGTAGAGTCAAGATTATGAACCCTAACATGAAGCACTAAGTCTTCTAACAGAGAAGTCAAGCTTGGTAACAGGAAGCTTAAGATAGATGATGCACATAAGACAGCTGACACCCCTGAAACTGCAGGAGACAGGTGTTATGTTAAAAACACCAGCCCAGAACTGCGTGCAGAAGGAAGCAGCAGGCAAGACAAGCAGCAAGAGCAATATAAAGGCCAGTCCAGGAGGAACTGAGGGGTGAACTGGTAATGGGAACAGGAACTCAGGCCCAGAAAATAAGGAAAAGTCTAGAACTGGCACGTTAGATCAGTGTGACTATGGACCACCACCCTGAAACTCTGAAACCCTTGCCTAAAGTCAGAAATTATATGAAAACATCAAGAGATTGGAACAAGACTGAAGATCCAAAAACAGTCAAGAGGTTTGGATCAATCATTTAGATCAAAAAAATATTTCCTGAGTCCCTCTTAAGGTTGTTGAAAGAAAAACAGAGATTTTAAACACCATCAAGTGGAAACTACACAGCACACTTAGAGTACCAAAGGCAAAGCAGAGGTATACACAAAGGTCTGTGGCTACACCCTGGGGAGGCAGAAACACCTTGGAGAGGGCATCTAATTATGCCTGTGGGGTCTCAGGGAAGACTTAACACATGAGGCAACACGGAAAAGTTGAAGAGTGGAAAAAGAATATTCTAGAATGACTCACTAGCATAAAAAAAGGACACCAAAACTCACAAATTACAGAATTCTTGATGAACAGTTAAGAGACCACTGATGAGGGAGCAGTGGAGAGGGATAAGATTTGAGAGGGAGACTGGACCCAGACTGCGACCAGTCTGAAGTGCTCTTCCAAAAAGCACTAAGTGTTAATAAGAGGTCAAGGAAGGCAACGTACAAGGAAATTGTTTGAGCAGGGCAGTGGTATCAGTAGGTGAGCGATTTAATCGACTTCTTTCACAGTGCTCTGGGCAGAGAAGGAGGGACATAATACAGAAGGGGTCCAACTTGGAGTAAACCTGGAAGAGAGCATGGCAATGTGGCAAAAAGCTGGAAATTGAACCCAGTCTTTAGTGGTGAATTCTGTCAAACATTTAAGAGAGCAACAGTAATAATCCTATGCAAACTTTTAGAAAATAGGAGAAGAGGGGCCACTTTCCAACCAACTTTGTGAGGTCAGTATTAACCTGAAAATAAAACAAGATAAAGGTACTGCAAGATAGGAAAATCCAGACCAATATTGCTCATGAACAGTGATATGAAAATCCTTAACAGATGATTAGCAAATAATACCAAATAATATATAAAAAGGATAATGAGAAGGCAGGGCTTTCCTGAGAATGCAAGATAATTTACCATTCAAAAATAGTTTTTCATCACATTAACAAAATAAAGGATGAAGAGAATACATATCACCTCAAAAGAGACAAAAATAAAAGCATTATGCAAAAATCAACATTCATTCATAATAATAGAAAAAACTCTCATACTATAAATAATAGGGAAGATCCCAAACATGAATTTTACAAAGAATATTTATGTAAAAGCAACAGCATGATTACACATAATGGTAAAAGACTAAAGGCTCTCTCCCCAAAATGAGAATTAGGTGAGGAAACCCACTCTCACCACTTGTATTCAGCATTGTGCTGGAGGACCTAACCACTGGAAGAAGACAAAAAAATACAGTAAAATCGTGTAGATTAGAAAAAAAGAAGTAAAAAGATGATCGCTGGCAGCCAAAATGACTGTCATGTAGAAAAGCCTAATATCTGTACTAAGTTAGCAGGTTCACAGGACACAAAGTCAGTACAATATTGAATTCCTGCATTTCTATGGTAGCCATGAAAAACTGGAAAATTAAGTTCATAGAACTATTATGTATAATGGCATCAAAACATATAAAATACTCAGGGATAAATTTGATAAAATAAGTCCCTACACGAAAAATTAGAAAACACTGCTGAGAGACATTACTAAAGACTTATATTAATGGAGAGAAATGTTATGTTTATGTATTGGAAAACTCAATATTATTGAGATATCTAGTCTCCCCAGACCGATCTATAAATATGATGCAAGTCCAGTCAAACTCCCAGTAGGCATTTTTGGTTGTAAAAATTGGAAGCTAATTCTCAAACTTATATGAAATGCAAAGACCCAAAAGAACAAAAACTATTTTGGAAATTATCAAAGTTGGAAGATTTATATTATTTTAATTCAAGACTTACCATAAATCTTCAAAATCAAGACAGTGTAATATTGGCATAAGGGCACATATATAGACAAATGGACCAGAAAAGAGGGTTCAGAATACCCCCACATACATAGTCGATTTATGTTTTTAACTCAAGTGTGACTGTAACGCAATGGGAAAGGGATAAAATTTTCAATAACGGAAATTAAACAACTGGATATCCATATATGAAAACATAAACTGAGACCCTTACCTTACATCTATAAAAATTAACTTGAAATCTCCAGCTGGGCCGGGGTCCCGCTGAACTGCCCACGGTAGAGGCCAGCCCGCTACAGCAGCCAGTTTTTCCCTCTTTGCCCCAGTGTGCTACGTGCAGTTCCTTAAAGAAGGGCACCAACACAGCTGGCGTTTCCAGCTAATGAGGCCCACATGCACCTGACACAACTGCCGCCCCTCCCCGCACGGCGGTCGACGGCGAGTGCGGGATGCTCCCCACAGATACCTCTTCCCAAGGCCCATTTCGTCCATCTCCTGGCTTGTTCGCCAATTGTTGATCAGAAAACCAGCCACCGTAAGAAAGGTAAGGAAAGACGGCGGGGAGAGGCAGGCGCTCCAGGTGAGCACGTGGCAGGTTTAATAAAAATGGGAACTTACTCACCAGGCTCGCGCCAGCTGCCGCAGAAACAGAAGCTCCGCACACACGCCACCAGAACGGCCCCAGGATGCACTGTGCTCTCAGCGCAGAGACCAGAAATGGCCGCGGCTGTGGGAATGGTGGGCGGGACAAACGTTTCAGGGCCTGGAAGCTGGTGAGGAGCCTCCGATGGCGCGGACCAAACTCGCCAGTCAGCCGGCGGTCACGTCTTCTCAGTGACCTCCTCCAACACTCCAGCCCATATGCTCTTTACAGTTGTACATGCCCCCCGTCTTTTGCCATGTGCCCAAAGCAGTCAGTGATGGGTTTCACTAGAACAGAGGCAGCTTATTTGGTAGCTAGTGGGCTGCAACAGATATATATATTGCTCCACAGCAATAGTATAGGCACATGCAAGAGAAAATACAGAGTAACAGAATGATTTCCAAACAAATCATTTTTTTCTGCAAAGAGCCCCATGACCTGAACCACTGATTTATCAAGTCCCCAAGGCTGGGGGTTGGATCACTCAGGGTATTCACCTGTGTCTTCCTGAGACTTAATAAAGATGTTATATTAGCAGATTCAGCAGGTGTAAACACACAACATTTTGTGGGGATAATGGCCCAGGTGCCTCCTTGTGAGGCAGTAATAATGCCCAAGGCCATTCTATTTTGGAGAACGTTTCTCATTAGACACATTTCAGTGTTCAATAAAGAGGTTTTACTGGCTGTCATTTAATGCTTGATGGGTGAATTTAGTGAGGGCTTCTGTGTATGCTAGGATGTTCTCAAGGCCAATGGATGGAACAAAGATTGCAACCAAATGGTTGTACCAGCAGAGAACAGAATGTGTCCTCCTGGCCTTGAGGTTGGCAGCTTTAGGAACGTCACCTGGTCATGCATACCATACATGTTGGCTAGGGCAGGCAGCACTGTCAGGCATAATGAGGGTGGGATATGACAGACCAAGACCACCATCTTCTCCCCTCTCTCGGTGGGATACATACTTTACAGGTACAATGTGTTTCCATAGGTCCAGCATACAGCAGTACAACAGGATCCCAGTGCAGACTGCGAAGTTCCCCTTACCCAAGGGTGCAAAGTAACTCACCCATCCCGGTAGGGCATCCCATTGCAAAGTCCCATAGGTAATACCTTTCCCAGGCATGTTGGGGCTTGGTGTTCTCAGCATCACAGTACGTTGATCCATGGTGAAAAGTCAGGGCAATGGCCATTTCCTGTGATTTCCATACCCTTATGGTATTGACTGGTCTTGGCAGGGGTCCCCAGGCTGGCATATGGGGCAAGAGCACCTACTGCTTGATCATTCAAATATATTAAAGACTGAGATTGTACTTGAGTTCACATAGCCAAGGTGAATTTATCTACTAGTTATTTAATATGCTGTTTTGATAGTCCATTCCTCCTTCCTACCAATCCTGCTGCATGCAGGTTATAGGGTAGATGGAACCTCCATTCAATGTCATGTTCTTGTGCTCAGTCTTGCATATCATGACCTGTGAAATGAAATCAGCTACTCTAATCCCCTACTGGTGGGAGCCTGGTTTGCATGGCAGCAAGGGAAAGCTTGGGTTAAGCAAGATACAATGTCCACATGAACCAAGGCACATGAACCACAGAACCCATGTTCTGAGGGAGGGGGCCAAGGAATCAATTACCAAAGCCTCACTGATTGGAAACAGCACCGGCTGCTCTCAGACTCCTTTGGCAATAGCCTTGGATGTTATTTGGAACACATAGCACATGCTGTTACTGCATTAACCAGTCACCCTATTTCAAGGGCCGTCTGGCACCCTTGGCAATATACCATTCCACCCAAGCACTATGGTGGCTGCTCTTTCTATACACTCAATCTGCTTTATCTACTGAAGGGTCAGTTACTTGGGCTCACATCCAAACTAGGGTATCAACTTCCTCATTGCCACAGGATGTCAGCACCTTATGAGTAGTATGGGGAAGGCAGTGAGGACTGCCTCAGGGTCTTGCAAGCAATCCAAATGTCATTCCATGTATTCTGACCCCACAAGGGCTTATTCATGATCTTCCATCCTTTGGCTTCCCAGTATCCAAGCCATAGGGTGACTCCCTTTAGAACAGCCCAACACGCAGTGCAAAGGGTTAATGGCCAGGGCTCATGAGTGCTCACCAACCAAACTGCTCCAAGTTCAGCCCACTGGCTGCTGCAGTTTGTTCTTCCTTCATTCAGATGGTGTGAGTGATGGGCTGCATAGCAACTGCACTCCATGTGCATAGACTGCCCCAACTAGATCCATCTGTATACCAGGCACCAGGGGGAATTTCCCCCATTCCCTTTCTACGGGCTGCAGAAACAGAGGTGGAAGTATTTGAGGAATCTACAGGGCCTGGTGGCATCCACATTTCGAGGGACAGTGGACTGGCAGGCAGGGTATTGCTCTGCTGCAAACAGGCATGCCACTTAATGAATATGGGAGCCTGTGCTATGGCAGAGGTGGGTTAGTAGAACATTGTCTAAACCCACCCCTTGATAGAAAGGGAGGGTCTTACCATGTATATGCTCCTCTGGGTTTGGCTCCACCTGTGTAAAAACGAGCTCTGTATATACTACCAGGAGCTATCACTCTATGGGGACATACCAGATTTTTGCCCCCTTCCAAAACTGGGATCAAATCATAGAAGTACTCTGTCCCTCTGTTGTCACTGACACAGTGTCCAACACATACCTTCTGGAGTCACAGGCACATCAATTCAAATGGTACCCCTGCTTGGGAGATGCCCGGAGCTTTAATCCCCTTCACTAGTATTTTAAAGGGCAGCTTGTGGCTCCAATCCCCACTTCCACAGGTGCTCTCTCTTCACCAAGTCCTATAAGGGAAGGCGGCACTGTGACATGTGGGGAATAAAATCAGGCCACCAACCTCCATACTGTACCGTCAAATGTCATTAGGGTTTTTGAACCCGTGAATGAAATGCCTTGCAACAATCTCTTTCAATAGAACCAAATCAATGAGTATCTTGCTGATATGCAGGCACTGAGGTACAGAGGAGTCTCAAGAATCTGCCTGGTAACTATTTCACAAGCAGGGAGGCCCTGTTTTCTACTGACTATAGCTCTTTTGCTTATAAAATCTTGGATTAAGATAAAATTATAGCCACTTTATTGTCAAATTTTCATTGTACCCTATTGAGTCTGAATGATATGGAGAAAGAGGTGCCTTCTAATCTGTAGGGATTTTAATTTTTCTTTATGATAGGACATGTAGAATGTGAGCCCAACATATAAGACTATCAGAAAACTAGGAATAGAAGCTTCCTTTGAAGATACAGTTCTCTGTGTCCCTACTACTCAAACAGGAAGATAATAGGATAAGATCTTTTTTATAAAGTCACTGTCTACCACAGTACCCTATCATTACAATTTCCTCAAGACATTATTTTACTCACCTTCGCTACTATGTGTTCTAACCTTTCCCAATGGCCTAATCCTTCCTCTTTCAGGATTTGTTCAATGATATTAATCTTCACTTTTCAATCTGCATTTGTTCTTTCAGATGATCATAACGTCTATATGCATACAAGTTTCAGTGTCTGCGTTCCAGCCTCATGAGTCAGCTATGGACCTTACAAGGAACATCCACATAAACCCACCATTTGATAAGAAAAAGAGAGTGAAGAAAAAATCAATGCATAAATTTACCTTCAAAAAAATTTTAAATGATGATATTTCGTTGGTGTCCTTCGGCCAAAATTCAATAGTGGATATCAACCAAGAAAATAATGTGGCTGAGAGGAGGATGTATGAGGTTGAACAAAAACACTGGGCACAACAAGCACTAAACAGAAAGAAAAAACATTCAGGATCCTGAAAATGGTTACCACTGAAGTTGAATTAGTAAGAGTTGACTAAAGTACTTGGACTCAATACCAGTATTTTTACTATATATTAATATATGTAATGGAGTATGGAGAGCATGGTGTTAGAAAAGCAAAGAAGAAAAAGATTCCAATGTAATATTTATTCAACATCTATTATCAGCCAACCACCCTGAGAGATACTAGAGTAAAATAATGAATAAAATAGGCACAGCCCCTGTTCTCTTTAAGCCATGGGCTTAAAGTAATGGGGAGAAGAGAAGCATAATGGCAGTTATAACTCCATCCAGTAATGGATAAAAAGGGAAGTACAAGGGGTTCTGGTAGTGCACAGGCATGGCATCTGAACACAAACTGGAAAATCAGGGAAGGCTTCTTAGGACAAGTGATACCTAGGTTGACATGAAAGAGAAGTTACCCAAATAAACATAAAGAAGATTTCATGAAAAAGTAAAACATCTCTGAAGGCCTAACGGCAAGAGTTTAAACAATATAGTTGCAGGACAAAGAGAAACACCTAAAACTTCCCGTTGGATACCAGAAAGGCTGGTGGACATGTGCATATACCACCCAGATCTTCCTTTAAGGAGGGACTTTGTCAGCAGGTAGGAGAGCAGGTGACCCCAGCTGTCACCTCTCAGGGACTCCCTCAGCTATAGTCGGCCCGAGGTCACACCTCCTATCCAGAGACAGTGTGAGCTGGGGATGTAACATCTGGGCCTTTGGGCCGCATGTGGACTGAACTCTGATGGGCACCATTCCCTCCAGAGCTCCGACGCGGTCGGCTGAGGTTTTTTCACACCTGCATCGCCATTTGACTTCCTCTTCTGCTCCATCTGTCCTCCTCCCTGCTTGTCCACAGGTTCTGATCCCTAGTTAACTGCTTGTACCCTAGACTGTCTCAGTGTCTTCTCCCACTGAATCTGACCTGCAGCATGAAAGTAACACATTTTGGTTTAGTAGGAGAATATAAGCATCAAAGTAGGATTAGAAGAGTATGAGAGGTAAGGAACTGGGAGCTCTATACTGACAGAAATGCCTCAGCAAGTTTTCAAAAGAGAGTAAAGAGAGGGAGAAGATTCAGGAGTCAGGTGAGGGAGGGAGGGCGGTGAGACCAGGATGTATACGGGCCCAAGTCCTAGCAGGAAACAGCAGACGGCATGTGCAGAAGGGGACATTGAAGGGAGTATAACGAAGGCACTATTCCAAAGAGGTGGGAAGAGTTAGAAAAAAAATACTAAAACAGGGGTGGTGAATAATGCCAAGGCTGGTAACATCAAAAGCCATTATCAGCCCACAGTCTGAGGCACAATGGGGGGAAACAGCATCCAGTATTCACAGAAGCCATAGGGAGAACCATGGGACAGGAGCAGTGGCCTTCAATAGGGGACACAGGCGCCGCCGAGCCACAGACCAGCAGGGGAGATTCAGGGGAATAAATCCTTCAACTTGTCTTCCCAGCTGCCCTCTGATCTCCTGCCAGAGCCTCCATTAGCCAAATGCACCCATATCCAGAGGCAACAGACATTAACCTCCATGGGGACAGAGTAGGGTGCAAACCAGATCTGGAGGGGTAAGCAAGAGGTATGCAGCAGAGGCGGCATCTGCATTTTATACATGTTTATGTACAGGGAAGATAACTCATGAAAGAAGCAGCAGTAAAAGATGAAGCACAGGGTACAGCTGCTCGAAAAAGGTCCCTGCAGAGGCTGAAGGGACCCGAAGGTGCTGGGGGAGGGGCAGGCCCTCACACGCACAGGAGGGTCACCTCTTCTGAAACCTTCATTGAGACAGAGGTGGCCAAGTAACAGTGCTTCCCAGGGGGCTGGGGGCTGAGTGTCTCTGTTCCCTGAGCTGAGCTTGACGTGCCTCTGAGATCACTGGGGGCCACTGGGTGCTGCAGTGAATAACCACCAAGCTTTGATGCACACAGAAAAACAGATCAAAGGGAGCCTCATGCTGGGCCCAGGGTCCAGCAGAGAAGGACCAGGGCATCTCCAGGCTCCAATATGCACAAGAGCCTTGGCCCCAGGGGAGAGAGGGGCATGTACTCTCAGCAACAAAGACATAAATAGGAGGTGTGGCCAAGAGAATAGAAGCAGCTACAGAAGGCAGTTCCATTTGGAGAAGAGCTCTTCAGAACCTCCTGGCAGGGAGCAGCCAGGGCGCAAAGGTGAGGGGAGGCGACCCTTCTCTCGCTCTGCTCCTGGCTCTCGGTTCTGGCTGCCCCGCCTCTCTTTCGCTGCCTCCTTGGCTTTCTCACTGGGCATTCTTAGCTTGATCCTCTGACTCTCGCCTTCTCTTCCCCTAAGATATTCTCCTGTACAAAGGCCTGGGGTCTGGAGGACAAGTAAGAAAAGTGCGACCAAGCTCTCCTCCGGACACGTCAGACAGTAGAAACCCCAACCTACTGGAGAGCAGAGCAGCCAAAAGCTGCCTCCTGCAGCCAGACACCCGGGAGGCAAGCTGTCAGAGCTTAGGGAATGGTGAGAGCCCAGATCCACCATTTAAATTATGGACCCAAGACCCTGACAAGACCTAGTGGCTGAATTCACCCGTTTCTCATCGCTGAGAAAAAAATCAAGAACTAGAAATCAGTATCACCAAAATTAATAAAGACCATTTAGCAGAAAACCTTTCACTCTTTGTATTGTTTAGAAACTTACAGGCATTTTAATAAGATGCAGACCCAAAATAACACTCAAAGTTAAACTAATGTAGAAAAATATTTTTCTCCCAAATATTATATGCAAGTACTGAAAAATTATTAGCTTTGGAAAGCAGTAGATAAAACAGTTGTATTTTGGGAAGTGTTTTTTAAAAAAGTAATAATCAGGAGGTTTCTTAGATAACAATAGCCAACTAGGAAATACACAGAGGCAAAAAGGTAGTAAGAATGGAAAAAATTCCAAAAATACCTATTACAAAGGAAAAATATATTCGATTTCTGAAAGGAGAGAATCAATGGGATGATGACCTCAATTCTTCCATAATTAACTTGTTTTTAACACAAAAATCCAAAAATAAAAACCATTTTTTTATTTTAAAAATTTGAGTTTTTACTAAGAATCTCCCATACCATGTGGTAAATACATGAATTCTACTGGAACTGGTGCTAAAGACAGAAACTACTGTCCTGGCAGGCAGTGATCTTTGAATATATGTTGGAATTTAACATGACCAAAAAGGGCATTTCAGAATAATGAGGAGGGTAGGGATTAAATACTGTATGGTGCTAGAAGAATGATTTGACATTCAGTGGGGAGAACTTATTTTAGATATTTTCTCAATCCATGTGAAATTTCAAACTTACTTAAAATGTATTTTTGTAAGGAAAATGTTAATAAAATATTTATTAAAATACTGGATTTCACATGAAAATCTTTAAAGTCATAAAATAATATACAAACTACAGTGGTTATGATTACATAAAAGTTTAACTTTATGTATGTGTGTAGGTTACTTTTCTTAAGGGATCAATAGAATTTAATGGAAAATGAATTGGAAGAATTATTTCCACAAAATTCAACAGACCAGTAATATCCTTAAGATATAATGAAATCCATACAAATTAATATGATGCTGCTGTCAGACCCCATGCTGAGGACTTGCAAAACATTACTTCACTTAATTCTATGAGATAGGTTGGACATAAAGACAAATGAGAAAATCAATGAGTAATCACATAAACGGAAAATAAATCTTTGAAAATGTCCAAGTCCACACAACAATGAAATGAAAACTGAACCAAAATTGAAGTGTCAATTTTTACTTATCCTAGTAACAAAATTTTTAAATTAAAATTCCTAATTTAGGCATGGATGTGATGAAATAAGCACTCATGAACCAACTCTGGATGTGTAAAATACTACAATGTATCTAGGAAGCAATATTTCAGTATCATATCAAGGGTTAAAATGCCCATATTCTCATACAGGGCGAGAATAACTGCTTGGAAAGACAACTGGGCAGTATCAGTCAAAAATCTTTTTTTTTTTTTCATATCACCCAGCAATTCACTTCTTGGAAATTATCCTATGGATACACTTATACATATGCCTAAAGATATATATGAACAAGTACATTTAGTGCATCATTTTTTACAATAGCAAAATACTGGAAACAAATTGAGTATCTGTCAAAAGTTCTCATTAAATTATTGGATACCCATGTGGTAGAAAATCATCCACTTAGCAACCAGGCACATCTATTGAGTGCTCTGAAACAGTCTCCAAGAAAATCAACTTTAAAAAGAAAAGGAAAGGAAATAAAGGATAAGGGGTATGACTGATACGTTAATATTTGCTTCTGTCTTTTATGGGAAAAATACACATACATTTTTGTCCAAGCAAAAACTGTCTCTGGAAGGATTCCCATGAAAGTGGATCACTGGCTGCCTCTGGTGCAGTGAAGGGACTTGGGAGGCCCAAGCACAGGAGTCTTACCTTTTGTTGTTTATATTTTTCTTTTTTTTTGAATTTTTACCATGTGCATGTACAACCCTTGAAATGAAATACTACTAAAAATAAATTTTTAACATGCCTAGGTCCTTTGTATGTATCACTTTTGTGCCATTTTTTTAATTCTACTCAAAGGAAATAACCTGAGCAGTAAAATAACAGTGAACAAATTATGGAATAGCCAAATATAGAACTATAAAGCAGTTATTAAAATTAAGATTCCACATTGCTTTTAATGATAATGGAAAGTCATGGTTTTTTTATTCATCCATGTAATATTCACTGAGTGCCTATTTTATACCTTAGAATATGCAACTAAAGACAAAGACAAGATACAAAATTATCTCCATATGACGTAAACTGCTTAAATAGAAAACAGAACAATGCAAGTAAACTAAATAGTAATATTTGTTAGGGGTTATTGATAAGCATCTTGTTGACAGATTTAGACATGCTTATTAGACATACAAGTGGTGATGACAAATAGCTAGGGCAACTTTTCTGTCCAGAACTAATTTCAGCTTTTTTTATTGCTTCTCTGTGCAATATTTCCAGGAGACAACAAAAAGTTGAGGGTCCTTCATGAGAAAAAGAAACTGTATCATTGGCGGGAGTCTCCAATCAGGACCCTCAGGTGAACTTTTAAACACAACCTCCTTCCTAGTTCAGTTTGAGGGACAGACACTGAGAACAGGGTGCCTGTGCCATGGATTCCTCCACCAGTGTCAACAACAGTTCCAGCCTCCACATGTCCCAGTTCCTCCTGATGGGGCTCCCGGGCATTCACGAGTGGCAGCACTGGCTCTCCCTGCCCCTGGCCCTGCTCTACCTCTCAGCTCTTGGTGCCAATCTCCTCATCATGATCACCATCCAACATGAGGCCACACTGCATGTGCCTATGTACCATTTTCTGGGCATATTGGCAGTTGTGGACATTGGCCTGGCCACCACCATCATGCCCAAGATTCTGGCCATCTTCTGGCTCGATGCCAAGGCCATCAGCCTCCCTGAGTGTTTTGTTCAAATCTATGTCATCCACTTCTTTATTTGCATGGAGTCTGGTATCTTCCTCTGCATGGCAGTGGACAGATACATAGCCATCTGTCACGCACTTCAGTACCCCTCCATAGTCACTGAAGCTTTCGTGGTCAAGGCCACAGGATTCATGGTGCTCAGGAACGGCCTGCTTACTATCCCAGTGCCTGTACTTGCTGCCCAGCGACACTACTGCTCAAGGAACGAGATTGACCACTGCCTGTGCTCTAACTTGGGGGTTATCAGCCTGGCCTGTGATGACATCACTGTGAACAAATTTTACCAACTGATCTTAGCATGGATCCTGACTGGGAGTGATATGGCTCTGGTTTTTTCCTCCTATGCACTAATCCTTCACTCTGTGCTAAAGCTGAACTCACCAGAAGCAATCTCAAAGGCCCTGAGCACCTGTAGCTCCCACCTCATCCTCACCCTCTTCTTCTACACAGGTATCATCGTGCTGTCTGTTACACACCTTGCAGGGAAAAAGATTCCCCTAATCCCTGTGCTCCTCAATGTGCTGCACAATGTCATCCCCCCTGCCCTCAACCCCATGGTCTATGCGCTCAGGATGCACGAGCTCAGACTGGGCTTCCAGAGACTGCTTGGGCTCGGTGGAGATGTGCCCACCAAGTAACTCCAGCTTTACAATGCCATGAAGGCATTAGGTTAGTTCTCAGGAGACCTGGGCTGTAATCTGCCTTTATCCCTCACAAGGGAAAAAATGGCCAATAAAATCAGAAAATTGTCAGTCTCATTAATTAAAATATGCATATGAAAATGATGGTGAAATTTCCTATTACTATAAAATAAGTAGAAATAGACAACTGAAATGTTCCTGATCACTGAGGCCATCCCAAGATTGATAGTCTTATATACCTTTGGCAGGGTTGTAAATTGGCCCAAATATACCAAAGAGCAATGTCAAAAAATTCAACAAAATATTCACAAATGTTTAAACTTTTATTCAATAGTTATATTTTTAGAAAAACGTGCAAAAGAAATGGTCTAAATGTAACCAATTGTGTATTCATTAAAAAGTTCATTGTAATATTAATAGAAAATGAAGCCTTTAAAGGTAATCTTTATATGATTTCACTTTCACTTGTACATATTTATGTGTTCTTCATATGCAGTTTTCATAAGACAAATGTTTACTTAAAAGGGGTTGGAGAAAAGTTTCATTTTTGCACCAGAAAATCTCAACAAAAGTATTAATTAATTAATAGATAACAAATGATAAATACGTCCTGTAGGCCAGAAAACAGATTACATAGATAGATAGAGAGAGAGAGAGAGAGAGAGAGAGATGGATAGACTCACATACTGATATATATGTGTGTATGTGTGTGTGTGTACATATGTACTAACAAATACCCTGTGAGGCAGGTACAGTATTAATTCCCAATGTAAACTTAAGGGAACAAGAGCAATGAAGTTACAGAATTTGCTCCTGCCAGCACAGTGGTCAAGTGGGGAAGCAGATTCAACTCCTTGGAAGTCTGTTTGCATAACTTAGCACTATCTCTCTCTTAGTTTTGCTCTGTTAAAGAACTTCTGTATGATCTTGAGCAACTTATGAAACATCCCATGCTTCAATTCTTCAAGTTAAAAGTTCTAAGAATCATAACATTTTGCTGAGCTAAGTCACAGCATGCTGTGACAATCAAAAGAGATAATAAAGGAAACATGAAAAGAGAGATGATACACATGTGGAAAAAAGGCTCCAGTTATGTGGTGAAGTCTTCTAACTAGGACACAAAAAAAATGGTCCTATAAAAAGACCTAGAAAAGTAGTTCCAAATAACCTGTTAATTAAATCTGCGTGAAATCTTACCATTTGCACATCTAACAAAAATGCACACTTTTGAGTACAAGAATCCTGGTCCATGTTCATTTTGCACCTTCTCCTAGTCTAGTACAGAACTCTGAACATAATAGATGCTTAATAAATACTTTATTAATGATGCAGGCAGTCAGGGGCATAACAGGATATCCTGAATCCTACCAAAAATATCCAGGAATATGGTCTGAAGGATGACCTCAGGGAGTCTGCATATGAGTCCACCTTTAAGAACAGCCTCTTAGAAAACAGCACAGGGGCTGAAGCAACATCAGAAACCCTAAGCTCATCCCAGCAGGGAAGTGGATGCTGGACAGCACAGTAGACCTGCAGGAAGGTAGTCCATAATGACGGACAGGCCATCTTAAGAGCTAAGCTTGGAAATGTACCCAAGACCAGAGAATATAAACTTCCTCCAAATGAGCTACTTTTTCACCTTTCGAACCATGGCCACTGACTCAGATTGAAACAGTCCTCCAGGAACAGAGGCACTGGAGAGACAGTCACAAAAAAGGGCTTGAACTGAACCAACCTCCACTCTTTCTACCCTGAAGGAACTGGGAAGAGCAGTATCTACTACAGAGTTCTTCACGGTTTGAAAACACTTTCTCACAATGGATAAACTAATTTCATGCAATCTTCATAGGGGCCCTCTTCGTTAGGAAGCATACACTGTTAATCCTTTTTCACAAAGAAACAGGTACTCAGATTGAATGATTAAACAAGGCCATCCACTATAAATGGCAATGCTGAGCCACCCTCAAAGCTGCCTCCAAACTTTCATTCACACATATATTTACTTTTTTTATTCATTTGTTCAAAACATACAATGTGAGACTACATGTAGCAGCCCAGAAGGTAGACCACGCTCAACAACTGCTGTGCAGATGTGTGTCTCAGTTTGTCTGAAAATATGTGAACATGCAGCACCCAATCTCAGAAAAAATTCTGACACAACAGAGGGATTCGAGCAGTGAGTTATTCTCTCCACTCTACGTGGTGCCATGAGTACAAAAAGGAGTGTGTGTTCTGTTTCATCTTTATGAACAACTCCCCATTCTTATGTGTATATTAAACCATTTGCATTGTTTTATATGATTTTCTCACACATTATTTCCATATCCAGTTGATACCTTAATTTGGGCCTGTCATATCAAAATAGTATTAGTTGTATCTCTATTTAACATTAACTGAGGGGACTTATCCTTTAAGTAGGGGAATTAAATCCATCCACATTTATTGTAATTCCCATATTCACTTTCCTGTGTCAAGTTACAAATTTTTAATGAAATATTTTTTTTTCTACTTCTGACTTTTCCTGAATTGATCTCGTTCATAAGTATCCCCATACACCAATTTCTTTGAGTTGGAAGCTTTATTAAATATGTCTCTTTGGCAGGTTGTTGCATTAATAAGTTTATGAACACATTCGATCTTATATTTCTTTATTGTTAGTCCATAGTGTAATAGCTATTCGTCATTTTTTCCTCCTAATTCTAAGCTCAACATAACAACGTCAGCATTTTGGTGTCCCCATTACTCCCTATCAAACACCTCACAGGCTCTGGCCTATTACAAACATGACCACAACATGCTCATCCCTCAGGATCTTTGCAAGGTAACATTAAAAATTCCCCATCCAGAGGTTGGATAAAATTCCTCTCTCCCTTGAATCTGAGCTGAACTTTGAGATTCACTTACAATCAACAGAACGTGAAAGAAGCTCAGGCCAGGGGAACCCTGTTTCTCATGTAATGTTTCCCATGGATGCTCCCTCCAGGAGGCTCCCACCAAAAACCCAGCCACCATGGCAATAAGGAGTCCAAACCACATGAGGAGGCCATGGATGGCTCCTCTGGCCACCAGTCCCATCCAAACCCAGCTTTGAACTCATGCCATCACAGGAGCAGACATGTGAGCGAAGATGACCTCACTCAATTGATTCTAACCACTAGCTGTTTGATCATACCAGCTGTCTGCATCTTACAGCTGAGGCTCTGACAGTGTGAAGCAGACGTAAGCCATTGCCATGGCACCCTTCTTGAATTCCTGACCCACAGACTCTGTGAGAGTGATAACTTAGTTGATGTTTTATCCTCTGTTTTTAGGGTGGTTTGTATAAAGCACAGACAACTAGAGCATGGGATTTTGCCCTAGCATTTGGAATTTTGGTTCTGAGTCATTGGTGATTTTTTTTAAAACATGCCTTTTCTATTTCAAAAGTATTTAGAATTTTTAAACTCATGCTGAATTAGTTCCTACTAATATCCACTTACTTTTCTTTCTTTGTCATTCTAATGTGTACGTATCATATCTGTCATAATACCAACAAGTACTTCCCATACACTCAGGGAAGGATGTGCTTCAGGATTAAACATACATCTTTAATAAAAGTATTTAGAACTGTTAATATGCTCACAACCACATTATCAAAATACACTTCTACTTCTCCATGATGCTTTACCAAATTTACTGTTCACAGCAACTTCTTATGTATGCATTTCCCCCGTGTATCATTCTGTGCCCAATCAGGAGAGAGAAACCACACATAACTGAACACAAAAAGGTTAATATAAATAATTCTCAACTATAACAAGGAATTGGATACCAAGGGATTGGCTAGTCAGTAGAGAGCACTCTAGAGATCATAAGAGCAACAGGTACAAGGAGCAGCCCCTGCCACTAGAGATGACAGAGAGATGACACAGACCTGCCCCAGGAAGAGGCCCACACTGAGATGCCTCCTTGTTGGAGGCACAGGATGGTACACAGCACAGGAGAGAAGTTGCTGTGATACCAGAAGAAAGTGCTGGAAATCCAATTTCCAGTGTGCCAGGGAAAGCTGTTCACAAGGCCCATGTTCGCTCTTGGCTCTGCCACAGAACCAGGCCAGGGAGAGGCTGAGGGGAGCTGCCGCCTGCTGGGTGCTGCTGGTGGCCCACTGGGCGGGAGCTGGTACTGGAGAAGCTGCAGTGCTACAGCAAAGCCTGCAGGCAAGCACATCAGAACAACAAGAAAACCGTTTCCAGGCACTCCACTGAGTGCAGAGTAGGGAACTGCAAAGGCCTGTCCCCTCCACATAGTAGCAAACAAACTGGCACAAAATGTCAGAATAAACTGTATGAGAATTCCGGAAAAGAGTCACAAAGACTCCTGCAACCAGGGAAACACCTAATTAAGAAAAAGGCAACAATCTCAGTAGGAGAGCTTTGTGGCATTTCAATCAACCCAGGCTTCATTCCTCCCTCCCAGGCCTGGCAACATCCTTGAAACCAGCCACCTGTGTTCCCTGTGTGAGTTGGTGGTGCTGGAGGGAGCAGAGCAGACTTTGCTCTCAAAGAATGGTGGGTTTTTTTTTTAACCTGTCTGGTGGCTCCGTGAAGGACAGGAACAGAGAGCTTGTCTTTATTTCACAGAACTGAGAACTCTCCCAGGACAGAGTAGAGGCTACCAAGGGAGATTTGCCAAAAATGTTTAAAGGAAAATGTGTGGGCCTCTGCTACCTCAGACAAGGAATGACATTTGTAACAAACAAAAGACACACAAAGAAGCTTGGGAGAAAGGCCGACAAGTGAGGTATCTTGGAGAAAAAGGGCTTTGAAATCCTCTCACAAACTCCTGGGAATCTAGAAGGCCACTAGCATGCCCAGGGCTGGGTGCATCATGAGGAAAGACCAAGAAAAAAGGTGGGATGATTCAAATTACTAAAATTAAGAATGAAAGTGGGAACATTACTACCAACCTCACAGATGAGAAAATTTCTAGAAACATGCCAACTAATAAAACTGAATCAAGGAAAAATAGAAAATCTACACAGACTTATAACAAGTAAAAAGATTAAATCAGTAAGCAAAAACTTCCACCAAAGAAAATCCCAGCCCCAAGTGACTTCACCAGTAAATGCTGTCACTATTTGTTTAAAGAATTAACGCTAGTCCTTGCCAAATTATTCCAAAAAATAGAGGAAGACAGAGTACTTTCTAACTCATTCTGCAGGAACAGAATTACCATGACACCAAAGCCAAAGACATCACAAGGAAAAAACTGCAGATAAACACCTGTATGAAAATATATGTCAAAATTCTCTGCAAAACACTAGCAAACGAAATGTAGCAAATTAAGAGGATTAAACACCATGACCAATTGGAATTTATCCCAGGAATTGCATGAGTGGTTCAACATACAAAAACAACCGATGTGATATATCATTGTGATCAATTAAAGAGAAAATTCATTCCTCATACTCATTTCAGTTAATGCACAAAGATTTGACAAAATCCCAAATCCTATCATGATTGAAACATGGAAAAAATAAGGAATAGAATTTCCTCAACCTGGTAAAGTATGTCTACAAAAAACCCACAGCTTACATCATACTTAATTGTGAAAGACTGAAAGATTTATCCCTATATCAGGAACAAGACAAGAAATGCCTGCTATGCCCGCTGTCACTTCTATTCAACACTGTACTGGAAGTTCTAGCACTTAGGCAATAAAAAGAAGTAAAAGGCATCCAGATTGTAAAGGAAGAAGTAAAACTCTATTTGCAAATGAGAAGACTGTATATGCAGAAAATGCTAAGGAATCCACAAAAGAACCATTACAGCTAATAATCAAATTCACAAGGTTGCAGGATACAAGGTGAACATACAAAACTAAGTTGCATTTTTCTATACACTAGCAATGAATAATCCCAAATTGGAATTAAGAAGTGTTTTCATTTATCATAGTATCAAAAAGAATAAAATACTTATGGATAAATTTAAACATGGAGCTGCAAGACTTGTATACTGACCACCAAAAAAAAAATTTTTTTTTGATAGAAATTAACAAAGACCTAAGTCAATAGGAAGACATCTGTGTGAAAAGTCCAGCTCCTGGCCCAAAACACGTGTGTGACTTTTTACCCTGAATCATAAGCAATTAAAAGGCTTTATCTGGCAGATCTTGTGGGGGAAAGCTGCCTCCTCACCCCAGATTTGGTGCACAGGCAGTGTGTACTGCAGCCTCTCGAGGGAGTTGCAGGCAGAGACTCAGGCCTCAGGGGCAGGCATGTTCTTACACACACCTGTGTCTCTAGCCAAGGCAGCTACATTCCAGAGCCTCTCTATCTGGGGTCTTTGGTAAAGGCCTTCCTCAGGAACCTTACTCAGTCCTTTTCCCCTCCTAGCCCCTTCTCTTCTCTCTTTCCCTTTTCTCAACAACCATAAACTACATAAAATAGGGGCCTTCTGTTCTGGGCTCCTGCAGCCCAGAATCTGTGCTGACCTACTTGAATCTGGATGGGTTTACTATTACATGGTGGTAAATGGACATGAGGGGATCAGCACCTTCTCCAGGTTTAGCCTCTTGCTTCTACAATGGAAGTCAGTGATTAAAGGCTTGACTATTATTTTCATGTTTGGCTTTTTAATTTATTCAACTACTACAACACCTGGAAGTTCAGCTCTCTCTCCACCTCATCTGAGCTCTTAACACTGTGCTCATGGATTGGAAGACTTAATATTTGTTCAGGTGACAGTATTTCCCAAACTGATCTACAGATTCAATGCAATCTCTATCAAAATAAAAATATCAACAGCCTGGTTTCCCCCCTAAATCTGCACCAAGTAAATCAGCAAACAGCTGCACACGCTTGTCGCGCAACACCATGCCCTGACGGTCTGTCTAACCCTTACAAGTCTTCCCTGAAGACCTTACATTTCTATTGCATTCTTCACGGCAGATAGGCTCAAATATGGACCGATTGTGCCTGCCTCTTGCCAGCCCTGCTCTAGGGGCCTGCACCCGACCTTCAGAGTGCTGTGAGCCCTCCCGCCCCCTGAAAGATCCATTGCAAGGGCCCCACAGCCCACCCACTGTGCTTAGGGCCATTGCCTAAGAATAAGCAAATAAATACATCTGAGCAAATAAAAAAATATATATATATCAACAGTCTCTTTTGCAGAAATAGACAAGCTGATCCTAAAATTCATAAGGAATTATAAAGGACCCTGAGTAGCCAAAACAATCGTAAAAAAGAAAAAAATGTTGGAGAACTTACACTTCCTTATTTAAAAATTTACTACAAAGCTACAGTAATAAAAATAGTGCAGTGCTGATGAAAATATAGATATAGAGATCTAAGGACTAGAATTGAGAGACCACAAATAAACCCATATGTCTATGATCAATTGATTTTTGACAAGGGTGCTAAGATCATTCAATGAGGATAGAATAGTTTTTTCAACAAGTGGCACAAAGACCACTGAATACTCCCTGAAAAAACAAAAAAGAATCAGGTAGTGGACGGTTGGGTGAAATAGGTGAAGGAGATAAAGAGCTATACTTCAAATTATGAAATAAATTAATCATAAGAATGGAAGTACAACATAGAGAATATAACCAATAATATTGCAATTTCTTGCAATGGTAACAGAAGGCAAATACACTTACAGTTAAAAGCATTATGTAATGTATATAATTATCGAGTCACTGTGTTGTACACCTGAAACAAATATAACATTGTATATCAACTATATTCCAATTGAAAAATTGAAAAAAAAAGAGAAAAGTCAGGGTATGACAGGGAAATGTGTTCATAGTTCAGGTGCAAAAAATATATAAATTAAGTTAAAAGATTTGGATGCTCCATATGTTTCTATAACAGGATTTTGCCAAAAAACTGACTCTTTCATATGACAAAGAAAAAAAGAGAAAAAATGTAAGCATTGAAGGAGAAAGCACCCCATCTCCCAGTCTACATGCAAGGCAGGAGCCCAACTTCTAAGGGTGCCAATTAGCAAACACAGACGGCCTAATCAGACAACAACATATCCAATCTCAGGAATAACTCGATGTGTTTGACACATCACATTGATCAGCCTTCCACTAAAGTCCTCCAGTCCTGTTCCACTAAGCTCACCTCAGGGCTTAAATGCCTTCTACTGACACCTTACCCCAGCCCAGACTCATCTTATGTTTTAGCAGAATAGGGTATCCCGACTTGGTCTGTGCTCTCTTACCCCCTGCAGCAACAGTATTGGAATAAAATCAACTTCCATTTTCTCATCCTGCCCAGGGCAGTTTTTCTCTAACACCAGATACAACCAGCCGTTTGAGCAAAGACAACATGAAAGAGTTGCATTAAAGTCAGTAAGCCAACTCACATCTAAAAGGATAGAATAAACTCAATAAAATCAATCACAGAACTCCTCTCAAGGTAACCTTCTTTATGCCAGTTCTCTACTGCAGAATTCCAGTTCTTAGTCCCTTGCCTTGGAGGTGGTGACAGCCCGGTCACTAGCTCTAGGTAACTGCACTATCACTTAGGATCTCTTCCTGACTACAGCCTTATACATAGTTTCTTTGTAAGTAAACCTTTCTCATATTATGCTAATTTGAAAAATAAATGTTGGCAAGGATATGGAGAAAGGAGAACCCACATGCCTGGTAGCGGGACAAAAACGGTTCAGCCACAATGAAAAAGAGTACAATGGATCCTCAAAAAATTAAAAATAGAACAACCATATGATTCAGGAATCCACTTCTAGAAAATACCTGAAAGAACAAAAACACTAATTCAAAAAGATACATGCATTGCCGTGATCACTGCAGCACTATTTACAGTAGCCAAGACACAGAAATAACTTAAGTGGTCAATGATGGATGAGTGCATAAGGAAGATATGGTGTATATATAAGCAATGGAATATTACTCAGCCATAAAAAAAGAATTCAATCTTTCTGTTCGGGACAACAGGGATAGAACTTGAGCATTATCCGAAGGGAAATAAGTCTGACAGAGAAAGATAAATACCATATGATCTCACTTACATGCGGAATTAAAAAAAAACCCATCTCATTGATAACAGAACAAATTGATGGTTGTCCCAGGTGGGGTAGAAAATGAGCAAAATGGGTGAAGGGGTCAAAAAGGTCCACATTTACACTTACAAAAGAAGTCATGGAGATGTAATGTATAGCATGGTGACTATAATTAATAATACTATATTGCATACTTGAAAGTTGCTGAAAGTAACTCTTAAAAGTCCATATTACAGGAAAAAAATTTTTTTATAAACCGTATGGTGATGAATGTTACCTAGATTTGTTGTGGTCATCATTTCACATTATATACAGATGTCTAATCATTATGTTGTATGTTGGAAAATTATATAATGTTACATGTCAATTATACTTCAATTAAAAAATTATTTTAGTTATTCTAATTTGAATAGGCCATCTGTTGCCTCTTGGAACTCTTGTCTACTACAGTGCTCATTCAATTAGATTTTAGATGGTCATAAAGGAAAAAGGTGAGGAAGTGAAGGTAATACACCAAATGACTCTTACAACATGCTGGGTCAGTCAGAGGCGGACCCTGAGGACACAGGGGAGCAAAGGGGAAGTGCCACGGAAAGATCTGGGTAGAAGTTTGTGCAGTGGAGATGCTATCTGAAGTTGGCAGTCCTTGGACGCTGCATACATTGAGGTGCATGATACAGGACAGAGGAAGACTGTTACAGACACGGGAAGGGGCTACACTCGGTTCTGCTCTATGACCAGAGATATATTACAAAACAATTGAGCACAACTGAATCTCACATTTCCCTTTGTGCAATTTTGTCCACTAGAAGCACTGCATGAATGCAGAAAACTGCGTCAAACAGAAAATGAGCTGCATAGGAATATACAAAACACACACACTCCAAATATCTACCAGCTACCCTCTTCCACTTCACAGCCTTCTGGCTGATTTCAGATAAATCTCCTTCTACCACTTCACAAGCTCTCACAAGCAGCCCTTCTGCCAACTTCCACAAGCAAATTCCATGCATTTTACAAAGTGTTACACTCATGGTAGTATTTGTCTTTCTCTTAAGCAAAACTGCTCCTGTTCATCGTAGTTTACTATCTTTTTTATGTGTCACTAGTGGAGTTGAGTACTGTGTTCCTAACTCCATTTGTCATAAATCCTGTGGTTTTTCACATGGCATATTGCCTAACACAGTGATTTAAGAACTCATGCGTCCCGTTATAAAAGACCTGATTCACTTGCCACAGTGAGCGGGGAGGAAACCAAGCCCAGACAGAAAGGAGGACACACCTCCTTCCAACAGTTACTTCCCCGGCAGAGCTGTCCATCGGGTGGGCTCCCCGGGGACTAGGTTTGAGCAGGACTGCTCCCGGAGGGGCCGACCCAAGCCTCCAAACTCACTGGAGCCCTTCCGGCTGCAGGGAGACAACCACCGGCCCCGGGGGAGCTGGATGAGACACAGGGGTCACGGGATGGGCCCCGGGTGGGTCACACCAGGACCCAGTTATTTCATGGCTGTGATTTATAACCAAAACCCCCAGAGTGGTAGGGACAGGGATAGAAGTGCTGTGAGCAACAGAGGGCCAAGCACAGGCAGTCCCAGCCCAATGAGGGGCAGCAGCCCAGGTGGAAGCCCCAGCTTGAGGGCACCTCATGGCCACTCTGCACGAGCAAGTACACAGCCATGTCAGCGACACTGGCAGGGGAGGCAGAGGCAGCCCACCTGCACAGGAGTCCATCCTGGTCTGTGAATCAGGCTCACAGCCCTTGCATTTCTCAACTTGCCTATCTTTTCTTCCTTCAGGCTCTTCCCTGAGCAGGGGATAGAGCTGAGTGGAGGTGAGGCCGGGGAGGTGAGGCTAGACACTGGTGTGGCCAGGTTGGAAGCGATGGGGTTCTCCAGCCAGAGGACCATTCACAGGAGACCTCTGGGCTCTCATAGCATCAGGCACACAGGAGGCTCACAGGAAAAATGTGATGAGTTTTAAGATCTGTGGTGACTCCTCGTGTTGTCTCTGTGACTTTCCAAACCTCCTGGAATCTGAAATAACTTTGGGTACTGGGGTCAGTGGCTACAAAGCTGGATCACAGGGAAACCAGCATCAGATCTCATGTTAAGGTGTTACTGGGTGTAACTGAAAGGTGGAGGACAGGATTTGAAAGTGACCTGAAATTCAAATCTGTATCTATCTGCTTGATCTAGATATTTGCCCTGTTCTGTGCTCAGGGAGGTTGATCTCTAGGACCCACTTCAGTTGGGTTCCCTGACCAGACCCTTCAGACTGGGACTTATGCCACCTGCTACCCTGGTTCTCAAGCCTTGGGACTAAGACTGAATTATACCACCACCTTGCCTGGTTCTCTAGCTTGCAGACAGCAGATTGTGGGACTCACCAGCCTCCGTAACTGCATGGGGCAATTCCCACGGTACATCTCTCTCTGTCTCTAGCTCTGTATTCACCTGTCTACATCCTACTGGTTCTCTTTCTCTGGAGAACTTAGCCTATTACAATATAGTCCCCCTAAGGGGAAAACTTGAGAAAGGAGACATTCTTAGTTGGTAATTAACAGGAAAACACAGAAGAGGAAGGAAGGAGACAGGGCAGGAAGTGGAGGAGGCAGAGGACGAGGAGGGGGACTGGGAGGGGAAGAGGACAGGAAGGGAAGGGGGGAAGGGAAGACTTTCTTTGAGAATGGGAAGATTCTCTTGAGAATTTCTAATCACAAGTCCACACTTAGGATGTCTGCAGGCTGGTACTCTTACAACTTGCGCCCTAAAATCTCATAGGTAAATCGTTGGTGTTATTGTCTTCAAACTGTAACATTCCTTTCTTATCATTTTAGTATCTATTAGGGTCTGCATGGTAACATCTTCAATCATACTGATCCTTGGGTTTCTCTTTCTATGATAGTCTTACTAGGGCTGTACTGATTTTATTATTCTTTCTAAACAACCAATTGTGTCCTTTTGTTGATGTTTTCTATAACTTCTGTTTTCAATTTTATCAGTTCCATTATTGTTTATTAATTCTTACTCTTCTTTACCTGGACTTAATTTTTTCTTCTTTTTCTAAATTCCTATATTGTCAACTTAGATACTTAATTTAAAATCTTTTTTTCTAATTTAAACAATAAAAAGTATAAATTGCTCTCTAATTTCTCATTAGCTCTATCCCACAACTTCTGCTATGTCGTTAACATCAATTCGAAATATTTTCGAACTTTCTCTGTGATGCTTATTAAGCCATAGATTATTTAGATATGCGCTATTTATTTCTAAGACTTTTGAGTTTTTCATGCTATCTTATAGATATTGTTTTCCAGTTCAATTTTGTTCGCTAAGAAAATGTATGTCAGGTTTTCTCCTTTTGAACTTTATCGAGACATAATTTATGATGCAACACACACAAAAATGCGCTGCCCTCCTTCCCCCGTGCCATTTTCCAGCCCCGTCTAGTACTATCAGCCTTACTCAAAAGAATATGAAACAAGCCTGCATGCTGCTTATTAGGAAAGAACCTTAATTCCACCTCCTCTGCTTCTACATAGGGAGGATTTTTTTTCCCCTCACCACAAGGAAGGAATAGTGAGAGTGAACAATTCTACTCTCTCCTTTTCCACTTCTCTGCTCCATTGCCTGCTTTTCCATTCGGGAAGAAGGATCACTAATACACTTGGACAGAGATCACTGGGAGCAGTGGATGGAGTTAATGCATCCCAATGTAGGAAATAAGTTCTAAGCTGCTCATTTCACTGCCTGCCCCAAGGGTCTGTAAGGACAGCACTGGACTCTTGCGCATTGTGTTCGAGTATCATATACTCACCGGTGTGAGAACCTTATTATCGGCTTCCCAGGGAGAAACCTGGAGGCCAGCCACTCTCTTTTGCATTTCATATTCTACTGGGGCTCTGTTTATGGGGATTCTGCAATGTCCCTTGCAGGTAGCAGGGTGATTATACCCAGAGCCTAATTTTCATGTCAAATCTCCCCATATTAAGGTGGGAAGAAGGAGTAGAAAGGAGATGTAAGGCCTAAAATCAAGGGAATAAAATGGAAGAACTCCTCTCTGTCTGCTGGTCCCCTTCTCTCGTGTGGCCATGACCCAGCACGTGGCCCTTGCACACGGGAGTGTGTGGTTCTGACCCTCCTCACTTGGATCACTCTTCACTTCCTTGTGAACCATCTCAACTACTAAGAGCACAAAGCAGATAAAGCGTGAAGAATCTGCTTTTCTTATCTCAACAGCACTTCTAAGATTCTTTCTCTCAAAGAGGCGCCCTGTCCCTGTCTCCTGACGAGCATCTGATTCTAGGATGGGAGATCTGTCCTCCAAATCCAAACAGAACATCACACTGCAAATTACTAAGCAGGACCAAGGGGCACTCACTGCAGAGCATCAGGTTTGTGCACTCATCCTGTATCACAAATAGTTCCTGAGGATGTCAGCTGTGCTGGGGAGTAAGTCAGACAGTGGCTACCGAGAAGAAAACAGAACACAGACACCTGTCCACCTGGAGCCTCTGGTCTTGCATGGAAGATATAACCAACACAAGTAATATCACAAAATTAAATTGAAATTGTAGTAATTCTGATAAAAGATGTTGGACTGAAAACATGATTTACTTCTTTTCTCTCCAAACGTTCCCCTTTAATGGCTAAAGAAATAGGAAGATAACTCAATAACAAAACTAGAATATGGGGAAGTTCACAGGGATTGGTTCATATATTGTGACAAATTTCTGGACTTCTTAAATTAAACTGGATTGGATTGACAGAAAAACAAGAATGAAGAAATGTGTAAATGAATGTAGGTAAGTATGTATAGAGGGTACAATTATCAGTCAGGGAAAGAGAAACTGGAGAAGCTAAAACTTGATGCCAAGAGGGGAAACTGTCTTATTTAGAGACCCAGGGAATACTCCAAGCTTCCTATCAATTGAAACGATAACGGAAATTCAAAGCTACCCTTCATGAACTGATGATTTGTTCCTGTATAGCCAGAGCAGGCAGGTCAGCTTAGCCTCCTGGACACACAAAGTAACAAGGAAATGAGCTCCCTGTAAGGATGAAGGGGAAGCCTCTGCATCTCCACACCCATCATCGCAGAGGGGCCAGATAGAGAGAATCAGTCAGTCCGCAGGTAGGGCCTATGTAGAAGTAGGCAAAACATATAGAAAGGCGGCTCACAGAAAAGCAAATTATACTGTAGCATCTCGGTTCCAGGCCTAAAAGCCTCTCTGTTTTAGCAAAAGAAGACGGAGCTTGGTGCACATTTTCATTTTCCTCTTGATAGGCTGAAGGGAATTCTGCTTCTTAGCAAATCCCTGCACAGTGGCCTGCAGAGTCCTACAATCAGGGTACAGGAGTGTGACCTTCACAGCCCCTGAGGAAATCCCACACCTCCTACCCAAACCGATGAGTTCTCATTCCTTAACAGACAGCTAAGAAGCAACACATATTTGGAGAAAAGTAGCAAGAAAAGGAAGTACCAAGATTAACAGGGAGAAAAACAAAGCCATTGCAGAAAAGATTGAAGAGAGGAAATAACATTTACAAATATGTAATAATATTTTTTAATGTTCTTTTTAATGCATCTTTGGGTGGTACAAAACTATAAAAAGACAAAAATAATCAGCAGAAAAGAGAACTTAAATCCAAAATGCCAGTGCTAACAATTAGCTGAATGGCTGTACAGTTTATAGATTTAAATATTTTGATAATATTGATAGATGTCTAGCGTGTACAAGCAAGATAAAACGAGAAGGCACAAATGAACTGCTGGTATGATATATGGATACACTACAGAAGCAGCAGAAAATAAGTACTTTCCTGATAGCTGAATGGCTAAATTTGAATGAAAATAATATAAGGAAATTTAAATTAAAGAAAGAATGGAAATATTTTCAAAGGAAATTCTAAAATTCATACCTTAGGCATGTTATATATCCAACATAGCAAAATTCCCTCCATTGGGAAGTAAGTAAAGGGCGATAAGAAATCCTAGAACCAGAAGAATCCAGGATACAGATTTAGGTGCCTCCATACGTGGTTCCCTATGACTCACCCTGTGGGCTTCAAAAAGGCACAGCTTTATAAATAACATCCTGTTGTACCAGGACTAAAAGGATATTTTTGCCTGCTTGAGAGGAAGTAATTCTCTCACACCCAATCCCTCCCGTGCCTGTGTTCCTACACCATGAAAGGTCCACATAGACCTCTGATGGTGTATACATCACCAGCACTGGTGGTATTTCCAATTTGCCCTAACCATATCAGCACCACTCACTTCCACCCCAGACGGCCTATCAGATGATCCAGATCTGCGATGGTTGGGGGAAAGCTAATTCAGTGACAGAGCCTGTGCGATCTCTCTTCCATGGACCTACCATTAGCCATTACTCACCAAAGAGCTGCCCTTGATGTCCTACAGTGGGATGAGAAGTTAAGCTACTAGTCAGGCCCCTAGGGACAGAGTTTTAATGAGCACCTTTTCAGGCACTGCCTGCAGGGATCAAAAGTCAGCCAGTGGTCATGTCCTCTAGGTGACCTCCTCCAACACTCCAGCCCATATGACTGGATCTTGACAGTCTTGCATGCCCCCCGTCTTTTGCAATGTGCCCAAAGCACTCAGTGATGGGTTTCACTAGCACAGAGGTGCCTCATTTGGTAGCTACCAAGCTCCAACAGATATATATTGCTCCACAGCAATAGTATAGGCATGTGCCTATACTATACTGTATTAAGAATATACAAATTAAGAGAATGATTCCCAAAACAAATAATATTTTTTTTCTGCCAAGACCCCCTTGATGTGAACCACTGATTTATCAAGTCCCCAAGGCTGGGGGTTGGATCACTCAGGGTGTTCACCTGTGTCTTCCTGAGACTTAATAAAGATGTTATATTAGCAGACTCAGCAGGTGTGAACACAAAACATTTTGTGGGGATAATGGCCCAGGTGCCTCCTTGTGAGGCAGTAATAATGCCCAAGGCCATTCTATGTTGGAGGACAACTTTTCTTATTAGACACATTTCAGTGTTCAATAAAGAGGATTTACTGGCTGTCATTTAATGCTTGATGGGTGAATTTAGTGAGGGCTTCTGTGTATGCTAGGATGTTCTCAAGGCCAATGGATGGAACAAAGATTGCAACCAAATGGTTGTACTAGCAGAGAACAGAATGTGTCCTCCTGGCCTTGAGGTTGGCAGCTTTAGGAACGTCACCTGGTCATGCATACCATACATGTTGGCTAGGGCAGGCAGCACTGTCAGGCATAATGAGGGTGGGATATGACAGACCAAGACCACCATCTTCTCCCCTCTCTCGGTGGGATACATACTTTACAGGTACAATGTGTTTCCATAGGTCCAGCATACAGCAGTACAACAGGATCCCAGTGCAGACTGCGAAGTTCCCCTTACCCAAGGGTGCAAAGTAACTCACCCATCCCGGTAGGGCATCCCATTGCAAAGTCCCATAGGTAATACCTTTCCCAGGCATGTTGGGGCTTGGTGTTCTCAGCATCACAGTACGTTGATCCATGGTGAAAAGTCAGGGCAATGGCCATTTCCTGTGATTTCCATACCCTTATGGTATTGACTGGTCTTGGCAGGGGTCCCCAGGCTGGCATATGGGGCAAGAGCACCTACTGCTTGATCATTCAAATATATTAAAGACTGAGATTGTACTTGAGTTCACATAGCCAAGGTGAATTTATCTACTAGTTATTTAATATGCTGTTTTGATAGTCCATTCCTCCTTCCTACCAATCCTGCTGCATGCAGGTTATAGGGTAGATGGAACCTCCATTCAATGTCATGTTCTTGTGCTCAGTCTTGCATATCATGACCTGTGAAATGAAATCAGCTACTCTAATCCCCTACTGGTGGGAGCCTGGTTTGCATGGCAGCAAGGGAAAGCTTGGGTTAAGCAAGATACAATGTCCACATGAACCAAGGCACATGAACCACAGAACCCACGTTCTGAGGGAGGGGGCCAAGGAATCAATTACCAAAGCCTCACTGATTGGAAACAGCACCGGCTGCTCTCAGACTCCTTTGGCAATAGCCTTGGATGTTATTTGGAACACATAGCACATGCTGTTACTGCATTAACCAGTCACCCTATTTCAAGGGCCGTCTGGCACCCTTGGCAATATACCATTCCACCCAAGCACTATGGTGGCTGCTCTTTCTATACACTCAATCTGCTTTATCTACTGAAGGGTCAGTTACTTGGGCTCATACCCAAACTAAGGTATCAGCTTCCTCATTGCCACAGGATGTCAGCACCTTATAAGCAGTATGGGGAAGGCAGTGAGGACTGCCTCAGGCTCCTGCAAAAAAATCCAAATGTCATTCCATGTATTCTGACCCCACAAGGGCTTATTCATGATCATCCATCCTTTGGCTTCCCAGGGCCCAAGTCATAGGGTGAATCCCTTTAGAACAGCCCAATACTCACTGTCCACCATAGTACCCTATCATTAAAATTTCCTCAAGGCATTATTTTACTCACCCTCTCTACTATGTGTTCTTAGCTTTCCCAAGTTAAAGGCCACGGCTCATGTGTACTCATCAAAAAATTGCTACAGGTTCAGCCCACTGGCTGCTGCAGTTTGTTCTTGCTTCCATCAGATGGTGTGAGTGATGGGCTGCCTAGCAACTGCACTCCACGTGGATAGACTGCCCCAACTAGATCCATCTGTATACCAGGCACCAGGAGGATTTTGCCCCATTCCCTTTCTACAGGCTGCAGAAACAGAGGTGGAAGTATTTGGGGAATCTACAGGGCATGGTGGCATCCACATTTCGAGAGACAGTGGACTGACAGGCAGGGTATTGCTCTGCTGCAAACAGGCAAGGCACTTAATGAAAATGGGAGCCTGCATCAAGGCAGAGGTGGTTCAGTAGAACACTGTCTAAACCCAACCCTTGATAGGAAGGGAGGGTCTTACCATGTATATGCTCTTCTGGGTTAGGCTCTATCTGTGTAGAGAGGAGCTCTGTATATACTGCCAGGAGCTATTACTCTATGGGGACATACCAGATTTTTGCCCCCTTCCAAAACTGGGACCAAAATCATAGAAGTACTCTGTCCCTCTGTTGTCACTGCCACAGTGTCCAACACATACCTACTGGTGTCACAGGCACATCAATTCAAATGGTACCCCTGCTTGGGAGACGCCCAGAGCTTTAATCCCCTTCACTAGTATTTTAAAGGACAACTTGTGGCTCCAATCCCCACTCCCACAGGTGCTCTCTCTTCACCAAGTCCTATAAGGGATGGAGGCACTGTGACACGTGGGGAATAAAATCCCGCCACCAAGTTAAATATTGTAGCATCAGAAGAAAGTCAGTAGGGTTTTTGAACCCGTGAATGAAATGCCTTGCAATAATCTCTTTCGATAGTACTAAATCAATGAGTATCTTGCTGATGTGCAGGCACTAGCATACAGAGGAGTCTCAAGAATCTGCCTGATAACTATTTCACAAGCAGGGAGGCCCTGTTTTCTACTGACTATAGCTCTTTTGCTAATAAGATCTTGGATCAAGACACATGGCCATAAAATTATAGCCAGTTTATTTTCAAATTTTCTTTGTACCCTATTGAGTCTGAATGATATAGAGAAAGAGGTGCCTTTTAATCTTAGGGATTTTAATTTTTCTTTATGATAGGACATGTAGAATGTGAGCCCAACATATAAGACTATCAGAAAACTAGGAATAGAAGATTCCTTTGAAGATATAGTTCTCTGTTTCCCTACTACTCAAACAGGAAGATAATAGGATAAGATCTTTTTTTTAAAGTCACTGTCCACCATAGTACCCTATCATTACAATTTCCTCAAGACACTATTTTACTCACCTTCACTACTATGTGTTCTTAGCTTTCACAATGGCCTAATCTTTCCTCTTTCAGGATTTGTTCTCTGATATTAATCTTCGCCTTTCAATCTGGATTTGTTGTTCAGATGATCTTAACATCTACATGCATACACGTTTTAATGCCTGTGTTCTAGCCTCATGAATCAACTGTGGGCCTTACAAGGAATACCCACATAAACCCACCATATGAAAAGAAAAAGAGAGTGAAGAACAAATCAATACATAAACTTACCTTCAAAAAATTTTTTAATGATGATATTTGGTTGCTGTCCTCTGGCCAAAATTCATTAGTGGATATCACCCAAGAAAATAATGTGGCTGAGAGGAGGTTGTACAAGGTCGAACAAAGGACACTGGGCAGAACAAGCATTAAACAGAGAGAAAAAACATTCAGGATCCTGAAAATGGGTAGCACTGAAGTTGAATTAGTAAGAGTTGACTAACATAGTTGGACTCAATACCAATATTTTTACTATATATTAATATATGTTATGGAGTATGGAGAGCATGGTGTTAGAACAGCAAAGAAGAAAAAGATTCCAATGTAATATTTATTCAACATCTATTATCAGCCAACCACCCTGAGAGATACTAGAGTAAAATAATGAATAAAATAGGCACAGCCCCTGTTCTCTTTAAGCCATGGGCTTAAAGTAATGGGGAGAAGAGAAGCATAATGGCAGTTATAACTCCATCCAGTAATGGATAAAAAGGGAAGTACAAGGGGTTCTGGTAGTGCACAGGCATGGCATCTGAACACAAACTGGAAAATCAGGGAAGGCTTCTTAGGACAAGTGATACCTAGGTTGACATGAAAGAGAAGTTACCCAAATAAACATAAAGAAGATTTCATGAAAAAGTAAAACATCTCTGAAGGCCTAAAGGCAAGAGTTAAAACAATATAGTTGCAGGATAAAGAGAAACACCTAAAACTTCCTGTTGGATAACAGAAAGGCTGGTGGACATGTGCATATACCACCCAGATCTTCCTTTGAGGAGGGACTTTGTCAGCAGGTAGGAGAGCAGGTGACCCCAGCTGTCACCTCTCAGGGACTCCCTCAGCTATAGTCGGCCCGAGGTCACACCTCCTATCCAGAGACAGTGTGAGCTGGGGATGTAACATCTGGGCCTTTGGGCCACGTGTGGACTGAACTCTGATGGGCACCATTCCCTCCAGAGCTCCGACGCGGTCGGCTGAGGTTTTCTCACACCCGCATCGCCATTTGACTTCCTCTTCTGCTCCATCTGTCCTCCTCCCTGCTTGTCCACAGGTTCTGATCCCTAGTTAACTGCTTGTACCCTAGACTGTCTCAGTGTCTTCTCCCACTGAATCTGACCTGCAGCATGAAAGTAACACATTTTGGTTTAGTAGGAGAATATAAGTCTCAAAGTAGGTTTAGAAGAGTATGAGAGGTAAGGAACTGGGAGCTCTATACTGAGAGAAATGCCTCAGCAAGTTTGCAAAAGAGAGTAAAGAGAGGGAGAAGATTCAGGAGTCGGGTGAGGGAGGGAGGGCGGTGAGACCAGGATGTATACGGGCCCAAGTCCTAGCAGGAAACAGCAGACGGCATGTGCAGAAGGGGACATTGAAGGGAGTATAATGAAGGCACTATTCCAAAGAGGTGGGAAGAGTTAGAAAAAAAATACTAAAAGACGGGTGGTGAATAACACCAAGGCAGGTAACATCAAAAGCCATTATCAGCCCACACTTGCAATGGGGGGAAACAGCGACCAGTATTCACAGAAGCCATAGGGAGAACCATGGGACAGGAGCAGTGGCCTTCAACAGGGGATACAGGCGCCACCAAGCCACAGACCAGCAGGGGAGATTCAGGGGAATAAATCCTTCAACTTGTCTTCCCAGCTGCCCTCTGATCTCCTGCCAGAGCCTCCATTAGCCAAATGCACCCATATCCAGAGGCAACAGACATTAACCTCCATGGGGACTGAGTAGGGTGCAAAGCAGATCTGGAGGGGTAAGCAGGAGGTACGCAGCAGAGACGGCGTCTGCATTTTATACATGTTTATGTACAGGGAAGATAACTCATGAAAGAAGCAGCAGTAAAAGATGAAACACAGGGTACAGCTGCTCGAAAAAGGTCCCTGCAGAGGCTGAAGGGACCCGAAGGTGCTGGGGGAGGGGCAGGCCCTCACACGCACAGGAGGGTCACCTCTTCTGAAACCTTCATTGAGACAGAGGTGACCAAGTAACAGTGCTTCCCAGGGGGCTGGGGGCTGAGTGTCTCTGTTCCCTGAGCTGAGCTTGACGTGCCTCTGAGATCACTGGGGGCCACTGGGTGCTGCAGTGAATAACCACCAAGCCTTGATGCACACAGAAAAACAGATCAAAGGGAGCCTCATGCTGGGCCCAGGGTCCAGCAGAGAAGGTCCAGGGCATCTCCAGGCTCCAATATGCACAAGAGCCTTGGCCCCAGGGGAGAGAGGGGCATGTACTCTCAGCAACAAAGACATAAATAGGCGGTGTGGCCAAGAGAATAGAAGCAGCTACAGAAGGCAGTTCCGTTTGGAGAAGAGCTCTTCAGAACCTCCTGGCAGGGAGCAGCCAGGGCGCAAAGGTGAGGGGAGGCGACCCTTCTCTCGCTCTGCTCCTGGCTCTCGGTTCTGGCTGCCCCGCCTCTCTTTCGCTGCCTCCTTGGCTTTCTCACTGGGCATTCTTAGCTTGATCCTCTGACTCTCGCCTTCTCTTCCCCTAAGATATTCTCCTGTACAAAGGCCTGGGGTCTGGAGGATAAGTAAGAAAAGTGCGACCAAGCTCTCCTCCGGACACGTCAGACAGTAGAAACCCCAACCTACTGGAGAGCAGAGCAGCCAAAAGCTGCCTCCTGCAGCCAGACACCCGGGAGGCAAGCTGTCAGAGCTTAGGGAATGGTGAGAGCCCAGATCCACCATTTAAATTATGGACCCAAGACCCTGACAAGACCTAGTGGCTGAATTCACCCGTTTCTCATCGCTGAGAAAAAAATCAAGAACTAGAAATCAGTATCACCAAAATTAATAAAGACCATTTAGCAGAAAACCTTTCACTCTTTGTATTGTTTAGAAACTTACAGGCATTTTAATAAGATGCAGACCCAAAATAACACTCAAAGTTAAACTAATGTAGAAAAATATTTTTCTCCCAAATATTATATGCAAGTACTGAAAAATTATTAGCTTTGGAAAGCAGTAGATAAAACAGTTGTATTTTGGGAAGTGTTTTTTAAAAAAGTAATAATCAGGAGGTTTCTTAGATAACAATAGCCAACTAGGAAATACACAGAGGCGAAAAGGTAGTAAGAATGGAAAAAATTCCAAAAATACCTATTACAAAGGAAAAATATATTCGATTTCTGAAAGGAAAGAATCAATGGGATAATGACCTCAATTCTTCCATAATTAACTTGTTTTTAACACAAAAATCCAAAAATAAAAACCATTTTTTTATTTTAAAAATTTGAGTTTTTACTAAGAATCTCCCATACAATGTGGTAAATACATGAATTCTACTGGAACTGGTGCTAAAGACAGAAACTACTGTCCTGGCAGGCAGTGATCTTTGAATATATGTTGGAATTTAACATGACCAAAAAGGGCATTTCAGAATAATGAGGAGGGTAGGGATTAAATACTGCATGGTGCTAGAAGAATGATTTGACATTCAGTGGGGAGAACTTATTTTAGATATTTTCTCAATCCATGTGAAATTTCAAACTTACTTAAAATAAATTTTTGTAAGGAAAATGTTAATAAAATATTTATTAAAATACAGAATTTCACATGAAAATCTTTGAAGTCATAAAATAATATACAAAGTACAACGGTTATGACTACATAAAAGTTTAAGTGTATGTATATGTGTAGATTACTTTTATTAAGGGATCAATAGAATTTAATGGAAAATGAATTGGAAGAATTATTTCCACAAAATTCAACAGACAGGTAACATCCTTAAGATATAATGAAATCCATACAAATTAATATGATGCTGCTGTCAGACTCTATGCTGCGGACTTGCAAAACATTACCTCATTTAATACTATGAGATACTTTGGACATAAAGACAAATGAGAAAATTAAAGCGTAAACACATAAATGGAAAATAAATCTTTGAAAATGTCTAAGTTCACTCAACAATGAAGTGAAAACTGAACCGAAACTGAAGTATCAATTTTTACTTCTTCTATTAACAAAAAATTGTAAATTAAAATTCCTAATTTAGGCATGGATGTGATGAAATAACTACTCATGAACCAACTCTGGGTGTGTAAAGTACTACAATGTATCTAGGAAGCAACATTTCAGTATCATATCAAGGGCATTTAAAATGCCCATATTCTCATACAGGGCGAGAATAACTGCTTGGAAAGACAACTGGGCAGTATCAGTCAAAAATCTTTTTTTTTTTTTCATATCACCCAGCAATTCACTTCTTGGAAATTATCCTACGGATACATTTAAACATATGCCTAAAGATATATATGAACAAGTACATTTAGTGCATCATTTTCTACAATAACAAAATACTGGAAGGAAATTGAGTATTTGTCAAAAGTTCTCATTAAATTGTCGGATATCCATGTGGTAGAAAATCACCCACTTAGTAACCAGGCACATCTATTGAGTGCTCTGGAACAGTCTCCAAGAAAATCAAGTTTAAAAAGAAAAGAAAAGGAAATAAAGGATAATAAATAAACTTTGATATTTGCTTCTGTCTTTATGGGGAAAATACACATACATTTTTGTCCAAGCAAAAACTGTCTCTGGAAGGATTCCCATGAAAGTGGATCACTGGCTGCCTCTGGTGAAACGAAGGGACTTCGGAGGCCCAAGCACAGGAGTCTTACTTTCCATTGTTTATATTTTTCTTTTTTTTTTTTGAATTTTTACCATGTGCATGTACAACCCTTGAAATGAAATACTACTAAAAATAAAATTTTAACATGGCTAAGTCCTTTGTATGTATCACTTTTGTGCCATTTTTTATTTCTACTCAAAGGAAATAAACTGAGCAGTAAAATAACAGTGAACAAATTATGGAATAGCCAAATATAGAACTATAAAGCAGTTATTAAAATTAAGATTCCACATTGCTTTTAATGATAATGGAAAGTCATGATTTTTTTATTCATCCATGTAATATTCACTGAGTGCCTATTTTATACCTTAGAACATGCTACTAAAGACAAAGACGAGATACAAAATTATCTCCATATAATGACGTAAACTGCTTAAATAGAAAACAGAACAATGCAAGTAAACTAAATAGTAATATTTGTTAGTGGTAAGATTCTTGTTGACAGACTTAGACATGCTTATTAGACATACAAGTGGTGATGACAAATAGCTAGGGCAACTTTTCTGTCCAGAACTAATTTCAGCTTTTTTTATTGCTTCTCTGTGCAATATTTCCAGGAGACAACAAAAAGTTGAGGGTCCTTCATGAGAAAAAGAAACTGTATCGTTGGCGGGAGTCTCCAATCAGGACCCTCAGGTGAACTTTTAAACACAACCTCCTTCCTAGTTCAGTTTGAGGGACAGACACTGAGAACAGGGTGCCTGTGCCATGGATTCCTCCACCAGTGTCAACAACAGTTCCAGCCTCCACATGTCCCAGTTCCTCCTGATGGGGCTCCCGGGCATTCACGAGTGGCAGCACTGGCTCTCCCTGCCCCTGGCTCTGCTCTACCTCTCAGCTCTTGGTGCCAATCTCCTCATCATGATCACCATCCAACATGAGGCCACACTGCATGTGCCTATGTACCATTTTCTGGGCATATTGGCAGTTGTGGACATTGGCCTGGCCACCACCATCATGCCCAAGATTCTGGCCATCTTCTGGCTTGATGCCAAGGCCATCAGCCTCCCTGAGTGTTTTGCTCAGATCTATGCCATCCACTTCTTCTTTTGCATGGAGTCTGGTATCTTCCTCTGCATGGCAGTGGACAGATACATAGCCATCTGTCACCCACTTCGGTATTCCTCCATAGTCACTGAAGCTTTCATGGTCAAGGCCACAGGATTCATGGTGCTCAGAAATGGCCTGCTTACTATCCCAGTGCCTGTACTTGCTGCCCAGCGACACTACTGCTCCAGGAACGAGATTGACCACTGCCTGTGCTCTAACTTGGGGGTTATCAGCCTGGCCTGTGATGACATCACTGTGAACAAATTTTACCAACTGATCTTAGCATGGACCATGACTGGGAGTGATATGGCTCTGGTTTTTTCCTCCTATGCACTAATCCTTCACTCTGTGCTGAAGCTGAACTCACCAGAAGCAATCTCAAAGGCCCTGAGCACCTGTAGCTCCCACCTCATCCTCACCCTCTTCTTCTACACAGGTATCATCGTGCTGTCTGTTACACACCTTGCAGGGAAAAAGATTCCCCTAATCCCTGTGCTCCTCAATGTGCTGCACAATGTCATCCCCCCTGCCCTCAACCCCATGGTCTATGCGCTCAGGATGCACGAGCTCAGACTGGGCTTCCAGAGACTGCTTGGGCTCGGTGGAGATGTGCCCACCAAGTAACTCCAGCTTTACAACGCCATGAAGGCATTAGGTTAGTTCTCAGGAGACCTGGGCTGTAATCTGCCTTTATTCCTCACAAGGGAAAAAATGGCCAATAAAATCATAAAATTGTCAGTCTCATTAACCAACATATGCATACAAAAATGTCAGTGAAATTTCCTATTACTATAAAATAAGTAGGAATAGACAAATGAAATGTTCCTGACCATTGATGCCATCCCAAGATTGATACTCTTATACAATGTTGGTCGGGTTGTAAATTGGCCCAAATATGCCAAAGAGCAATGTGACAAAATTCATCAAAATATTCACAGATGTTTAAACTTTTATCCAATAATTCTGTTTTTAGAAACATATACAAATAGTCTAAATGTAAGCAATTGTGTATTCATTAAAAAGTGCACTGTAATATTACTATTAATAGAAAATGAAGCCTTTAAAAATAATGTTTACTTTAATTCACTCTAACTTGTACATATTTATGTGTTCTTCACATGTAATTTTCATAAGAAAAAGAAAAAATAAATGTTTATTTAAAAGGGGCAGTGAAAAGTTTCATTTTGGCACCAGAAAATCTCAGTAATAGTATTAACTAATAGATAACAAATGTTAAATACTTTTTATAGGCCAGAAAACAGACAGATAGATAGAAAGAAAGAAAGATACATAGATAGATAGATAGATAGATAGATAGATAGATAGATAGATAGATAGATAGACAGATAGATAGACTCACCTACCGATATATATGTGTGTGTGTGTGTGTGTGTGGGTGTGGGTGTGTGTGTGTGTGTAAATAACCTGTGCAGCAGGTATAGTATTAATTCCCAATTTACACCTAAGAGATCGAGGGCACTGAAGTTACAGAATTTGCTCCTGCCAGCACAGTGGTCAAGTGGGGAAGCAGATTCAACTCCTTGGAAGTCTGTTTGCATAACTTAGCACTATCTCTCTCTTAGTCTTACTCTGTTAAAGAATTTCTGTATGATTTTGAGCAACTTATGAAACATACTATGCTTTAATTCTTCAAGTTAAACGTTGTAAGAATCACAACATTTTGCTGAGCTAAGTCACAGCACGCTGTGACAATCAAAAGAGATAATAAAGGAAACATGCTAAGAGAGATGATATACACATGGAAAAAAGGCTCTAGTTATGTGGTGTAGTCTTCTTCCTAGGACACGAAGAAAATGGTCCTAGAAAATGACCTAGAAAAGTAGTTACAAATGACCTATTTATTAAATCTGCATGAAATCTTACCATTTGCACATCTAACAAAAATGCACACTTTTGAGGACAAGAAGCCTGGTCCACATTCATTTTGCACCTTCTCTGAGTCTAGTACAGAACTCTGAACATAATAGATGCTTAATAAATACTTTATTCATGATGCAGGCAGTCAGGGGGCATAACAGGATATCCTGAATCCTAGCAAAAATATCCAGGAATATGGTCTGAAGGACGACCTCAGGGAGTCTGCATATGAGTCCACCTTTAAGAACAGCCTCTTAGAAAACAGCACAGGGGCTGAAGCAACATCAGAAACCCTAAGCTCATCCCAGCAGGGAAGTGGATGCTGGACAGCACAGTAGACCTGCAGGAAGGTAGTCCATAATGACGGACAGGCCATCTTAAGAGCTAAGCTTGGAAATGTACCCAAGACCAGAGAATATAAACTTCCTCCAAATGAGCTACTTTTTCACCTTTCGAACCATGGCCACTGACTCAGATTGAAACAGTCCTCCAGGAACAGAGGCACTGGGGAGACAGTCACAAAAAAGGGCTTGAACTGAACCAACCTCCACTCTTTCTACCCTGAAGGAACTGGGAAGAGCAGTATCTACTACAGAGTTCTTCACGGATTGCAAAACACTTTCTCACAATGGATAAACTAATTTCACACAATCTTCACAGGAGCCCTCTTCATTAGGAAGCACACACTGTTAATCCTTTTTCACAAAGAAAAAGGTACTCAGATTGAATGATTAGACAAGGCCATCCACTGTAAATGGCAATACTGAGCCACCCTCAAAGCTGCCTCCAAACTTTCATTCACACATGTATTTACTTTTTTTATTCATTTGTTCAAAACACACAATGTGAGACTACATGTAGCAGCCCAGAAGGTAGACCATGCTCAACAACTGCTGTGCAGATGTGCGTCTCAGTTTGTCTGAAAATATGTGAACATCTAGCACCCAATCTCAGAAAAAATTCTGACACAACAGAGGGATTCGAGCAGTGAGTTATTCTCTCCACTTTACGTGGTGCCATGAGTACAAAAAGGAGTGTGTGCTCTGTTTGATCTTTATGAACAACTTCCCATTCTCATGTGTATATTTACCCATTTGCTTTGTTTTATATGATTTTCTCTAGCATTATTTCCATATCCAGTTGATACCTTAATTTGGGCCTGTCTTATCAAAACAGTATTAGCTGTATCTCAATTTAACATAAACTGAGGGGACTTGTCCTTTAAGTAGGGGGATTCAATCCATCCACATTTATGGTAATGCCCATATTCACTTTCCCATGTCAAGTTATTAATTTATAATGAAATCTTTTTTTTCCTACTTCTGACTTTTCCTGAATTGATCTCTTTCATAAATGTCCCCATACACCCATTTCTTTGAGCTGGAAGCTTTATTAAATATGGCCCTTTGGCAGGTTGTTGCATTAATAAGTTTATGAACCCATTCAATCTTATATTTCTTTACTGTTAGTCCACAGTGTAATAGCTATTCATTATATACTCCTCCTAATTCTAAGCTCAAATTAAGAACGTCAGCAATTCAGTGTCCCCATTACTCCCTATCAAACACCTCACAGGCTCTGGCCTATTACAAACATGACCACAACATGCTCATCCCTCAGGATCTTTGCAAGGTAACATTAAAAATCCCCCATCCAGAGGTTAAAATTCCTCTCTCCCTTGAATCTGAGCTGACCTTTGAGATTCACTTACAACCAACAGAACGTGGCAGAAGCTCAGGCCAGGGGAACCCTGTTTCTCATGTAATGTTTCCCATGGATGCTCCCTCCAGGAGGCTCCCACCAAAAACCCAGCCACCATGGCAATAAGGAGCCCAAACCACATGAGGAGGCCACGGATGGCTGCTCTGGCCACCAGTCCCATCCAAACCCAGCTTTGAACTCATGCCATCACAGGAGCAGACATGTGAGCGAAGATGACCTCACTCAATTGATTCTAACCACTAGCTGTTTGATCACACCAGCTGTCTGCATCTTATAGCTGAGGCTCCAACAGTGTGAAGCAGACGTAAGCCATCGCCATGGCACCCTTCTTGAATTCCTGACCCACAGACTCTGTGAGAGTGAAAACATAGTTGATGTTTTATCCTCTGTTTTTAGGGTGGTTTGTATAAAGCACAGATAACTAGAACATTGGACTTTACTCTTATCATTTGGAATTTTGGTTCTGAGTCATTGGTGATTTTTTTTAAAGCATGCCTTTTCTATTTCAAAAGTATTTAGAATTTTTAAACTCATGCTGAATTAGTTCCTACTAATATCCACTTACTTTTCTTTCTTTGTCATTCTAATGTGTACGTATCATATCTGTCATAATACCAACAAGTATTTCCCATACAGTCAGGGAAGAATGTGTTTCAAGATTAAATATACATCTTTAAATAAAAATATTTGGAACTTTTAGTATTGCTCACAACCACATTATCAAAATACACTTCTACTTCTCCATGATGCTTTACCAAATTTACTGTTCACAGCAACGTCTTATGTACGCATTTCCCCTGTGTATCATTCTGTGCCCAATCAGGAGAGAGAAACCACACATAACTGAACACAAAAAGGTTAATATAAATAATTCTCAACTATAACAAGGAAACTGGATACCAAGGGATTGGCTAGTCAGTAGAGAGCACTCTAGAGATCATAAGAGCAACAGGTACAAGGAGCAGCCCCTGCCACTAGAGATGACAGAGAGATGACACAGACCTGCCCCAGGAAGAGGCCCACACTGAGATGCCTCCTTGTTGGAGGCACAGGATGGTACACAGCACAGGAGAGAAGTTGCTGTGATACCAGAAGAAAGTGCTGGAAATCCAATTTCCAGTGTGCCAGGGAAAGCTGTTCACAAGGCCCATGTTCGCTCTTGGCTCTGCCACAGAACCAGGCCAGGGAGAGGCTGAGGGGAGCTGCCGCCTGCTGGGTGCTGCTGGTGGCCCACTGGGCGGGAGCTGGTACTGGAGAAGCTGCAGTGCTACAGCAAAGCCTGCAGGCAAGCACATCAGAACAACAAGAAAACCGTTTCCAGGCACTCCACTGAAATGCAGAGTAGGGAACTGCAAAGGCCTGTCCCCTCCACATAGTAGCAAACAAACTGGCACAAAATGTCAGAATAAACTGTATGAGAATTCCGGAAAAGAGTCACAAAGACTCCTGCAACCAGGGAAACACCTAATTAAGAAAAAGGCAACAATCTCAGTAGGAGAGCTTTGTGGCACTTCAATCAACCCAGGCTTCATCCCTCCCTCCCAGGCCTGGCAACATCCTTGAAACCAGCCACCTGTGTTCCCTGTGTGAGTTGGTGGTGCTGGAGGGAGCAGAGCAGACTTTGCTCTCAAAGAATGGTGGGTTTTTTTTTTAACCTGTCTGGTGGCTCCGTGAAGGACAGGAACAGAGAGCTTGTCTTTATTTCATAGAACTGAGAACTCTCCCAGGACAGAGTAGAGGCTACCAAGGGGGATTTGCCAAAAATGTTTAAAGGAAAATGTGTGGGCCTCTGCTACCTCAGACAAGGAATGACATTTGTAACAAACAAAAGACACACAAAGAAGCTTGGGAGAAAGGCCGACAAGTGAGGTATCTTGGAGAAAAAGGGCTTTGAAATCCTCTCACAAACTCCTGGGAATCTAGAAGGCCACTAGCATGCCCAGGGCTGGGTGCATCATGAGGAAAGACCAAGAAAAAAGGTGGGATGATTCAAATTACTAAAATTAAGAATGAAAGTGGGAACATTACTACCAACCTCACAGATGAGAAAATTTCTAGAAACATGCCAACTAATAAAACTGAATCAAGGAAAAATAGAAAATCTACACAGACTTATAACAAGTAAAAAGATTAAATCAGTAAGCAAAAACTTCCACCAAAGAAAATCCCAGCCCCAAGTGACTTCACCAGTAAATGCTGTCACTATTCATTTAAAGAATTAACGCTAGTCCTTGCCAAATTATTCCAAAAAATAGAGGAAGACAGAGTACTTTCTAACTCATTCTGCAGGAACAGAATTACCATGACACCAAAGCCAAAGACATCACAAGGAAAAAACTGCAGATAAACACCTGTATGAAAATATATGTCAAAATTCTCTGCAAAACACTAGCAAACGAAATGTAGCAAATTAAGAGGATTAAACACCATGACCAATTGGAATTTATCCCAGGAATTGCATGAGTGGTTCAACATACAAAAACAACCGATGTGATATATCATTGTGATCAATTAAAGAGAAAATTCCTCATACTCATTTCAGTTAATGCACAAAAAGCATTTGACAAAATCCCAAATCCTATCATGATTGAAAGATGGAAAAAATAAGGAATAGAATTTCCTCAACCTGGTAAAGTATGTCTACAAAAATACCCACAGCTTACATCATACTTAATTGTGAAAGACTGAAAGATTTATCCCTATATCAGGAACAAGACAAGAAATGCCTGCTATGCCCGCTGTCACTTCTATTCAACACTGTACTGGAAGTTCTAGCACTTAGGCAATAAAAAGAAGTAAAAGGCATCCAGATTGTAAAGGAAGAAGTAAAACTCTATTTGCAAATGAGAAGACTGTATATGCAGAAAATGCTAAGGAATCCACAAAAGAACCATTACAGCTAATAATCAAATTCACAAGGTTGCAGGATACAAGGTGAACATACAAAACTAAGTTGCATTTTTCTATACACTAGCAATGAATAATCCCAAATTGGAATTAAGAAGTGTTTTCATTTATCATAGTATCAAAAAGAATAAAATACTTATGGATAAATTTAAACATGGAGCTGCAAGACTTGTATACTGACCACCAAAAAAAAAAATTTTTTTTTGATAGAAATTAACAAAGACCTAAGTCAATAGGAAGACATCTGTGTGAAAAGTCCAGCTCCTGGCCCAAAACACGTGTGTGACTTTTTACCCTGAATCATAAGCAATTAAAAGGCTTTATCTGGCAGATCTTGTGGGGGAAAGCTGCCTCCTCACCCCAGATTTGGTGCACAGGCAGTGTGTACTGCAGCCTCTCGAGGGAGTTGCAGGCAGAGACTCAGGCCTCGGGGGCAGGCATGTTCTTACACACACCTGTGTCTCTAGCCAAGGCAGCTACGTTCCAGAGCCTCTCTATCTGGGGTCTTTGGTAAAGGCCTTCCTCAGGAACCTTACTCAGTCCTTTTCCCCTCCTAGCCCCTTCTCTTCTCTCTTTCCCTTTTCTCAACAACCATAAACTACATAAAATAGGGGCCTTCTGTTCTGGGCTCCTGCAGCCCAGAATCTGTGCTGACCTACTTGAATCTGGATGGGTTTACTATTACATGGTGGTAAATGGACATGAGGGGATCAGCACCTTCTCCAGGTTTAGCCTCTTGCTTCTACAATGGAAGTTAGTGATTAAAGCCTTCACTGTTATTTTCATGTTTGGCTTTTTAATTTATTCAACTACTACAACACCTGGAAGTTCAGCTCTCTCTCTCCAGCTCATTTGAGCTCTTAATACTGTGCTCATGGATTGGAAGACTTAATATTTGTTCAGATGACAGTATCATTGATTGGAAGACTCAATATTTGTTCAGATGACAGTATTTCCCAAACTGATCTACAAATTCAGTGCAATCTCTGTCATAATAAAATATCAACAGCCTGTTTTGCAGAAATAGACAAGCTGATCTTAAAATTCCTAAGGAAGTATAAGGGACCCTAAGTAGCCAAAACAATCTTAAAAAAAAAAAAAACTGTTGGAGAACTTACACTTCCTTATTTCAAAATTTACTACAAAGCTACATAACAAAACAGTGCAGTGCTGACACGAGTATAGATACATAGATCAATGAACTAGAATTGAGAGTTCAAAAATAAACCCATATGTCTATGATCAGTTGATTTTTGACAAGGGTGCTAAGATCATTCAATTAGGATAGAATAATTTTTTCAACAAGTGGTGCCAGGACAACTGAATATTCACATGAAAAAAAATTAATGAAACTGGATCCCTTCCTCATACGATATATAGAATTTAAATCAAGAAGGGTTATAGACCTAAATATAATTACTAAAACTATAAACCTCTAAGGAGAAAGTACAGTAGTAAACCTTTGTGACCTTGGTTCATAAAGGCAAAGTCTTCTTAGATATGATACCAAAAGCATACAAGACAAAAGGAAAAAAGTTAAATTTGACTATGCCAAATTTAAAAATGTTTGCACTTCCAAAGATATTATCAAAAAAGAAAAAAGTCAACCCACAGAGTGGAAGAAAATCTCTTCATGTCATATGTATGATAAGCAATTTGATCTAGAATATATACAGAGAGTGCTTACTAGGCAATGTTACTAAAAAGACAACCCAATCAAATAAAAAAGCCAAACTTAAGAAAACTTCAGACATTTTTTCAAAAAAGACATGCATATGCTCAATAAGCACACTGAAAGATGCTCAGCGTAACTGGTCATCAGGACAATACAGATCAAAACCACAAAGGGATACCAGCTCACACCCACTATGCAGGCTATAATCAAAAACACAGTAAGTGTTAAAGATATGGAGAAAGTAAAATGTTCACACTCTGCTGGTGGGAATGTAAACTGGTACAGCTGTTTTATAAAACAGCGTGGCAGCTCCTCAGGTGATTAAGCAAGAATTACCATATAACCCAAGAATTCCACTCTTAATTACATACCCGGAGAACTGAAAACATATGTCCACACAAAAATTGATACATAAACGTCCATAACATCATTATTCATAATAGCCAAAAGATAAAAACAATCCATATATGCATCAACTGATGAGAAGACTCATACTGTATGATTCCATCTATAAAAACTGTTCAAAATAGGCAAATCCAAAAGGACAGAAAGCAAATAAGTGATTGCCATTGGCTAAAGGAACGGGAAGATGGGGAAGGACTGTTTAAGAGGTACAGAGTTGCTTTTGAGGACGATAAAAATTTATATAATGAGAAGTGATAGTTGCACAGCATCATGAATGGAATAGAAAACCACTAAATTAAACACTTTAAAGCAGTTAAAATGCTGACTTTTATGCTATTTGAACTTTTACCTCAACTTAAAAATAAACAAAACTTTCTTTTTGCAATGTCTCTCCAGTGCCCTCTACTGACAAAGTTTAGAATCATTCCAGCTGACATGGGCCCAGACTGATTTTCACAGAGCAAACAATAGTTTAAAACTTAGTCACAATAAATTGATTACCAGCATAGTTCATACCTTTGACTACACAGCCACCATATGCACCCTTTTACACACATTTGAACTCCCATAAAACAATAAAACTCGGTACCTCTATGTTAAAAGACAACCTCATACAAAGGAAAGAATTCTCACCATCTTCCCCAAAGTAACAAGATGAAAAGTCTCAAGAATCATTTTGTGCATTGCTAGATATATTACATACACCTCGAAATCAGTCAGTTTCATCAAATATTCTGTTACCTAAGACTAAATTCTAAAGTTAATTTCCAATAACTTGTATATAAAATTAAAATAAGAAAAAAAAAGGTTAGCATATAGAAATAAAACCTTGCATATAAAAAGTAAATAGAAAATATTCAAAGCTTCTACAGTTCCAATTTCTGTAATTGCTCACAAGGTCATAACTGATATGACCATATTTTCCCAACTCTGTCAAAACTTAGCAGACTAACCAAAACTTTCATTCCTAAAGGGTCTGAATTCTCAGTCATCCTGCCCTATTTTGGTTGGTATACATTTCCATTTCCCTTTCCTGTTGGACACAGAGGTACTAAGAGGCACCTCGGAGGATACCCTGGGTTCCCAACATAGTCTACTTGTCTCCATTGTATAGAAGCAACCTAATTTCCCCTGCATAATTGGGATTATAACTCCAGATAATAAATTAATCCCCTTTTAAAATTTGATTCGGTGACATAAGGCAATAAAATGGGTCCTTTACTATGAGGATACATAAACAGAGGGTCCAAGTTAAAATATTTTGTTTTAATCCCCTGATGATATTTGAAGCATTTGCTACCATTACCAGATATGCAAATCAAAATCCAGAATATGTTCCTGTCCCAGTCAGTAGCTAGCAATAACCTCCTGGGCCAATGCAATCCACTTGTTAGCTACATGTTAGACTGAACTGTACTGGACTTAAGTATCTGGTTGTCCCTGGTGACAAACAGAACAATTTTGAGCTTCACAGGGAGTCAATGGATTAGACTGATTGATTGATTGATTTGTCTATTGCCCATCACAGCATCTAGAATAATCTTGTGACCACTCATGTCTGGTACCCAAGAAGACTCCTCCAGGAAGCAGACTGGAGCATCCACTTGTTCATTCTAGTCCACTTCTGAATTCAGACAGTGGCATTTCTGGTGACCATCAATACGGCCCTCTTTAAATTCTCCTTTTCCGAGTTTACAATATTCCATTATGTGGTACACCATACTGAGATTCCTTTTATTATTCAATCATCTAAGGTCTATTTCAGACCATACCGCCAATTGATTGTCTGTGTTAAAAAAAAATAGATTAAATTCCATTCCATTTTATTGTCATTATCATTTAGTTCTTCTAATACTGAGAAACCCAGTGGCCAGATTTCCTATGGGGAAACTGATTGTGAAAACTATCACAGAGGACACTCTTCCCCAAAGCAGACTAAATTCTAGTAAGGAAGGTGATCTGAGGCATTTATAGATTATATGAGATACCTCATGATTTCAGCTGTAGAGAACAAGTCTGTGAAATGCTTGCCAGCATTCTTCCTTTGGAAATCCACACCATTTCTCTTTACAGAAAATTTCAGTATCTTGAACAACACTTCATTATTCCCAAATCCTTCTGGGTTGTGACTTCACATTTTTATCAATATATAAACTTGTTAACCAAAATTAAGACTGTAAATAATTACTGTTCAACCAGAACTGCCTACTTCCCTTACCATCTCTTTTAAAGTCAGGATGCAAATTTCCCTAATGTTCTGTCAGATCTGTGACTTTTCCTTTGGCTATAGCTTGACAATAATTTTTGATGCAATGCTATCTTAATTTCAGCAAGCAGCACTTCACTTTGCATCATATTACAAAACCCGAACAACTTAATATTCTGTATAACAAAACTGTTGAAACATTAGGTATCTTTGGTTGTGACAAAAAGTATGTGTCACATATTGATCAAAATATGTATTCTATCTCCATGTACTATTATTAACAGGACTTCAATTTTTTTTTTTTACTTCTGAAATCAGCTTTTTAAAAAACTCCCATTTACCTCTTTGTTACTTAAAGAGTGCTGCCAGGGATTCTAATAGTCAAAAATTACTAGAAACACAACAACATTGGGAAAAAAAGGGTAAAAAGTCACTGCATTCGGACACTACCATGACACTTTACCCTCTAAACTACTCTCCTACTAAATTTCCTCAATATTCATCTATTTGACAACTAGTCATCAAATACCTACCAAGTGTCAGGAACGAGTCCAGGGGCAGGGGACAGAGCAGTGAAGAAATGACAAAAAGCACAATTTCAGGGAGCTTACACTTCAGTGTGAGAGAAAGAAAAGAAAAAAAATTAATGACTTCATAATAGGGCATGTGGTGATTTAAAACACGGAGATAAATAAAGCAGAGTCAGGGAGAGTCACGTATCTAAAGTGATAGAGTCGGGGAGTGCTATTTTAGATAGCATCTCTCACTAAGGAGCATTGGGTCTGAATACAAGTTCAGTTCACTCTTTTATTCTACTTTGATTAATACAAAAAATACAGTATTGTGAAAGACAAGAGAGGCAAGTGGTCCTAGGAAAAGGAACTGATTAACACAGACAAATATTGGAGAGGGTTCAGATAATATTAAGTTCTAAAAAATACCCACTATTTTTGTCATTAGCAAAAGCAATTTCTACATGATGTTGAGATAGAAAGTAAACGGCAGGGAGATAAGAAGTATACAGGAGATGAGGACAGAGAAACGCCGTAAGGCGAAGCCCGGAATGTTCGTGAAGCAGGAAATAGACGGGGGCAATCTCTGGCAAGGATACGGAGTGAAGATGTATTTGGGGATAGGGAAACTTCAAAACCCTCCTGTAATGGGAGGCACTGTTCATCTGGCAAGGGTGAAATAATCCCTGAAGATCGTAGAGTGTGGAAAAGTTGTCCACCTGTTGGGCTGCCCTGGGACTAGGGTAGATCTACTCCCAGACATTAAGTGGTTTCCCCGAGAGCACTTGGGTTCTATTCCCACTGCAATGTGAAAAAGACCCTGAGGATGCTTGGAATAGAGTAGGCTGGGCCTAGAGAGCAGCATACCAAGATCAGGCATCTCAGGGATTTAATTTCCACAAAACTCCAGACTCCAGGGCTGGCAGGAAAAGTCACAGATCTACTGAGTGACACAAGGCTGAACACCGGCAGCTAAAGCCAGGAGCGTAGGAGCAGCTGCAGAAGGCACTGCCGCCTGAAAGCCTCTTCCAAGTCCCGCCTGCAGTAGTAAGTAAACCATCCAACGATCTGTACCCTGAGAGATGAGGAGGTAGATGTGTTCCATGTTCCCATAATTTTGTCTTGATCTCTGGATTTGATTATATGCCTTAACTTTGGCTTCCCTGGTTGACTTCTCTTGTTTGATTCTTCACCTTCAATGCCTCCCTCTTCCCAGCTCTTTACTTTCTTAGGGACTAACGCCTGTGATCAGAAAATAGGACAGAAATGAGGCTGACTTCTAAGATTGTCAGTGAATAAATGAGAAGCCAAGGGGTCTGGAATAATAAAGCATATCCAAGATTCCCAGAACCAAGCGCAACTTCAAACAAAAGACGACTGTATTACATCGGATAAAAAAAAAGACATACAACTTTTTTTTAAAGGCATCATAGTTCATGTAGAATCTATGAAAGCACAGGATGAAGAATTCTACTTCCATGAAACTTCATCTGCATAAAAATATTGCAAATAAAAATGCTGAAAATTATTCTGAAATGTTAAATTCCTTGGTTGCTGGGATTTCTGTCTATAGTTAGTTATTTTTCTTGACTGATTTTCCTTTCTAAAAGTGCTGTTGTTTTATTTTTCTTATTTGTATTTATCAATTGTATGAGTATTATATGTTTATAATAATGAATGGCATGGTCATTCATTCTTCAGAGAGATGAGGGATGGAGCCTTGCTCTTACACTTAATACTATCAAATGAAGCAAAGGCAGAGAATTGGAAAGGAAATACACCTAAATATTTGAAAAGACAGGATATTATTCACAGATAAAGGTAACAAAAATAATTCTCAGATATTGAAGGATTCCAAAAACATAATTCCTTTGTGTACTTTTTGATACAAAACTTTGAAAGTATTCTACAATTCAAGAATGAACAAAATTGAGAATGTAAAAACAAGGAGGACCAAGTGTTAAAGGACCAAGAATGAGTCGTGAATTTATTTAAATGAAAAAGTTTAAATGTGTGCAATAAAATGCCTGCTGTATTTCCAGGCTATCCATCCAAAAACCTGGAAGTGGTTGAAAGTTTATTTGTAGTTTTCTCTTCTTATATCTTCTATTAATAAAATTGATGATTTAAAAATACAGCTTTAAGTATTTATTTAACAGTACTTTCATGATGAGAGAAACAAATACTCCTCCGAAAGGTTACTGACTCTTTGGCTTTGATTTGATGGAAAGAATGCTGGCTTTAAAAGCAAAAGATTAAAATTATGCTAAACCTTTCTCACTTATGTGTTTTCACTATGTGATTCTTACCTAGACAATCATTTGACCTTTCTGTCCTCATGTGTGAATAACAACACCTGGTTGGTGAAGATTAAATGGTTTTTTCCAGAAAACTTGATCAACCATAGGCACTGTTTATAAGAGAAGCTTTGTGAGGGTTCTCCCTGTGACCACTTCATCTCTTTCTGAAGATTCCCAAGACAGAGAAAAATGTCTCTGCCCTCTAACTGTACCTCCTAAAAATTCGGGATCTTTATTATGTGCACGTCTTCTGTTTTGGGTCTGCATACCCCACATATAAAATATTTACCCAGATTTTCAAGAAAACAAATCCACTAAATCTTCACTATTATTTTGCTAAGATCTTTATCTTAGACTCTATTTTGGCTCTCCTGTTGTTCCTTGCTGGGTTTCAGATGGGTAGAGAATACATCATTTTAAAAGGACTGAATTATTATGAGTCAATCTTACACCTCTAACACAAATTTTGACCCTCAGCTGAGCTAATTACAGACTATTCTTCTTTCCTCTTGTATTGCAGGTAGATGCTGAGAAGATATCACATGCTATGGACACCTCCCTGAACATGACCAACAGCTCAAGGCTTCAAGTGTCTGAGTTCCTCCTGCTGGGATTCCCCAGCATTCATAAATGGCAGCACTGGCTCTCCCTGCCCCTGGCTCTGCTCTACCTCTCAGCACTTGGTGCCAATCTCCTCATCCTGATAACCATCCAACACAAGCCTACCTTACACCAGCCCATGTTTCAGCTCCTTGGCATCTTGGCTGTAGTAGACATTGGACTGGCCACCACTGTCATGCCCAAGATCCTGGCCATTCTCTGCTTTAAAGACAAAGCCATCAGCCTCCCTGAGTGCTTTGCTCAGATCTATGCCATCCACTCTTTTATGTGCATGGAGTCGGGCATTTTCCTCTGCATGGCTGTGGACAGATATGTAGCCATTTGCTATCCCCTTCAGTACCCCTCCATAGTCACGGAGGCTTTTGTGGTTAAAGTCACATTGTCTATGCTGCTCAGAAATGGCCTGCTGACAATCCCAGTGCCTGTCCTGGCTGCCCAGCGACACTACTGCTCCAGGAATGAGATTGACCACTGCCTGTGCTCTAACTTGGGGGTCACTAGTCTGGCCTGTGATGACATCACTGTTAACAGATTTTATCAGCTGGTCTTGGCTTGGTTTGTGTTTGGGAGTGACATGGGTCTGGTCTTTGCTTCCTATGCTTTGATTATTCGTTCCGTGCTGAGGCTGAACTCTGCTGAAGCAACATCTAAGGCCCTGAGTACCTGCAGCTCCCATCTCATCCTTATTCTCTTTTTCTACACAGCCATTATTGTAGTATCTGTCACCCATCTGGCAGGAAGGAGGTTTCCCTTCATCCCTGTTCTCCTCAATGTGCTCCACAGTGTCATCCCCCCAGCCCTTAACCCCATAGTGTATGCACTTAGGACCCAGGAGCTGAGAGTGGGCTTCCAGAGGGTGCTCAGTTTGGGTGAGAATGTGTCCAGGAATTGAGCTAACTTTAAATGACAGGACTTTATAAGTGATAGTGTAGAAAAACAACAGGCTTTGGAGCCCAACCGTCATGGGTTAAAAGTCCACATCTCCCAACAGCTAGGAATATCAATTCAAATTCACTTATTTTGTACATACTATGTGCAAGACACTGGCCTAAACGTTTAACAAATACTCATATAATTGCCCTAACAACCCTATGAAGCAAGTACTATTGTTATTTATACATTTTTTCAGATGAGGCAAGAAAGTTGAGAAACTTGCTCAAGGTCAAATGGGAAGGAAGTTGCAGAGCGCGATTAGACCCCAGGCAGCCAGGCTCCAGAGCTGCTGCTCTTCACTTTTTCCTCTATTCAACCTCATTACTAATTTTTGACAATGTAAACTACAATGACAGTAAGTAGGAATGATACCTAGCTAAGTGAGGTTATATGTATCACTCCTCTGTCAAGAAATTCCATTTAAAATCTGGCATGGTTTTCCTATCTAATGGTAAATACAGATTTTTATCCTCCGCCAGTCACTCTAGGACTTTCTTAGTTATATGTCAACAATCTGATGTGAATTATTTTGTTACTTTACAAACGCTTTGCTTATTCAAGTTAATTTGCATTAAACAGTATGAGGAATGTTTCAAACACTATTTTTTTAACATTCAACATTACTTGAACTTCTCTAATGAATTTTAAAGTTCCACTGAGGTCCTATGGTTCACTGTCAGTAAAAAGGACACCAAAGTTCTCTAGACTTTCACATAGATGAAATAATATAAATTTGGAAACAGGGAGAAAAGAAAGTTGGTATAAAAAAATTTTTTTATTTCAATGGCAGAGTATAGATCAGCAAGAGTGAACTGCTGGCTCCAGGATGGCATGCGGGTAAGTCTGGAGAACTCTCCTGACAAATCACATGGCATTATGGCAACTTTGGGAAGAAAAGCCTAAAGTGGGACCAGTAAACAAGGAAGCCCAAAATTAAGAACCATTAAAACTCAAAGAGTTGAATCATCTTTCCTTTGACAAAGCAAGAACTTTGTTGTATCTATCAAAAGGCAGAACTGGACCATGTGTTTTCAACTGTTTTTCACAGAGATCCCAAGTACACAGACAGATGCATTGACAGCTAACAAGCAGTAGTGCACGAACAGATGGGTCCAGTTGCCTGCTTCTCTTTCCACATGGTGCTTGGACTGAGTCCCCGAAATCCCTTCACACTGCAGGGAGAAAAAATAAGTCCCAAATGAAAGATACAGGGATTTCTCTAATCTGGCCATTGGAGAGACTGGATTTCCACTTCTACGAATGGCTGACAGGATAATTCGGACAAAGGCTCCCAGGGAGAACAAGTAGAAATGAAGGACAAACATCTTTAAGTGGGAATAGGGAAACTGGAAAGCCAACAAACTAATAAAAATTATGTGGCTAAGACCTGAGTGTAAAAGACTCACAGACACTTCCTTTTGACTCCAACATATATAGAGAGCTTAGAAATTGTCATTCCTATCCTTACATCAAGGAAAATTAACAACTTTTCTTGGACCTGTCAGAGAACTGAGGCCACAGGGCTGCCTTACACCCTGGAGTTAAAGAAATACCCACTTCCCCTCGGTGGGATGTGGCTCTAATAATGGATTTGCCCTGGAGAGGACACCTCCATTATGGAGAATGCTCTGGTCTTATATCACAATATTAACTATTCTCCTTCCCCTGTCAGACACAGTGCACTTTGGATCATGACTGCGAGAACCTACTAGATATTAAACGGGGGCCTCCCTGAAACTGACATCCCAAGTGTTTTTCATTCGCATGCTAGTCCACACTCATCCTCCAGGAAATGTCAAAATTACCTTTGAAGTCTTCTCACCAACTCGTGGCTCCAGCAGTTTCCGTTCCAAGTACCAGATTCTCTGGATTCACCTGTCTCCCCGTAATTTGGGGTGGCATATGCCCTGAAATGTCAATTTTCTGATGGGTCCAAGAGAAGTCATTAAGTTTCTTTTCTCCAGCTTTTTGTGTTGTAAGGACAGGAGTGATGATTCAAAGTGCTTTGCATGTCAGAAGTGCTAGAACCGGACTATAACTAATCAGACAACAACATATCCAATCTCAGGAATAACTCAATGTGTTTGACACATCACATTGATCAGCGTTCCACTAAAGTCCCCCAGTCCTGTTCCACTAAGCTCACCTCGGGGCTTAAATGCCTTCTACCTGACACCTTACCCCAGCCCATCCCCATCTTATGTTTTAGCAGAACAGGGTATCCAGGCTTGGTCTGTGCTCTCTTACCCCCTGCAGCAACAGTATTGGAATAAAATCAACTTCCATTTGCTTACCCTGCCCAGGGCAGTTTTTTTCTAACACCAGATACAACCAGCCGTTTGAGCAAAGTCAACATAAAAGAGTTGCATTAAAGTCAGTAAGCCAACTCACATCTAAAAGGATAGAATAAACTCAATAAAATCAATCACAAAACTCCTCTCAAGGTAACCTTCTTTATGCCAGTTCTCTACTGCAGAATTCCAGTGCTTAGTCCCTCACCTTGGAGGTGGTGACAGCCCGGTCACTAGCTCTAGGTAACTGCACTATCAGTTAGGATCTCTTCCTGACTACAGCCTTATACATAGTTTCTCTGTAAGTAAACCTTTCTCATATTATGCTAATTTGAAAAATAAATGTTGGCAAGGATATGGAGAAAGGAGAACCCTCATGCCTGGTAGTGGGAACAAAAATGGTTCAGCCACAATTAAAAAGAGTACAATGGTTCCTCAAAAAATTAAAAATAGAACAACCATATGGTTCAGGAATCCACTTCTAGAAAATTATCTGAAAGAACAAAAACACTAATTCACAAAAAAACATGGATTGCCATGATCATTGCAGCATTATTTATAGTAGCCAAGACACAGAAATAACATAAGCGGTCAATGATGGATGAGTGCATAAAGCAGATATGGTATATATAAGCAATGGAATATTACTCAGCCATAAAGAAAAAGAATTCAATCTTTCCATTTGGGACAACAGGGATGGAACTTGGGGGCATTATCCTAAGTGAAACAAATCTGACAGAGAAAGATAAATACCATATGATCTCACTTACATGCAGAATTTTTTAAAAAAACATAGCTCATTGATAACAGAACAAATTGATGGTTGTCCCAGGTGGGGTAGAGAATGAGCAAAATGGGTGAAAGGGTCAAAAAGGTCCACATTTCCAGTTATAAAATAAGTCATGGAGATATAATGTATAGCATGGTGACTATACTTAATAATACTGTGTTGCATATTTGAAAGTTGCTAAAAGTAACTCTTACAAGTCCATATTACATGAAAAAAGCTTTTTATAAAATGTACGGTGATGGATGTTACCTAGATTTGTTGTGGTCATCATTTCATGTTATATACAGATGTCAAATCATTATGTTGTTATCCTTAATTTTGATCATTTAGAGGGTGTCAGATGTTCAGCTATGGAAGTACATTTTTCTGATAATATTCCTTTCTCTTAAAAAAAAAAAAGCAGTTCCTGTGTGGTGATCTCCAATAAGTTCTTCACAATGGTATGAAGGTCATATCAAAGTGTGGGCAAAGGGTTTGTTTGTGTTTATACAGAGGATCAAAGCCTAATTTGGCTACCCAGAAAACGAATTAAGATATGATATGAAGAAGAACTTCCAACATCAACATCCTCTGGAAGAGTCATTCCAGAAGATGATCATCAAAAAACTTCAACAAAGATCCTGGCGCTATTGCAGTTGTAGCTGCATTCATCCCACTGGTTCCTGGACTTGCCATTGGAATGAAGAAGGAGATATCTAAGCTGGCCTGTGCATACAGTAAAACAACAAATTTGACTGGATCTATACTGTTGGAACTCAACCAAGAATTAGGAGAAGTGCAAGTTGCAGTGCTCCAAAATCGTGCAACTTTAGACTATCTACTGTTAAAAGAACATATGGGATGTGAACAGTTCCCAGGAATGTGTTGTTTTAATTTGTCTGATTTTTCTCAAACTATTCAAATTCAGTTAGACAATATCCATCATATCACTGATAAGTTTTCACAAATGCCTAGGGTGCCTAACTGGTTTTCTTGGTTTCACTGGATATGGCTGGTAATTAATTGTAGGTCTGCTTTTGTTATGTAGCTGTATTCCTATTATGTTAATGTGTATATGCAATTTAATTAGTAGTTTAAAATCTATACATGCTTATGTTACTCTACAAGAAGATATGTGAAAGAAATAATCAATCTTCCCATGTTTTCTTCCGTCTGCTACTTCTATAGCTTTTCTTCTTTCCTAATTACAACCCTGAAGTAGAATTCATGCCTCATATAGAAATTACCAAGTACCATAATTCTTCCAAGTGGTAAAGATACCTCAAGACAAATGCTGGGCAAAGAAGCCACAGGGCATAAATATGCAAAGAAGTAAAAAGCTAACCTTTTCAAAGAATATTTCTTCTCTCTCACTTACCAACTTTACATTTCCCTGTATGGCCCCGGAAGATGACTGGTTAGCCAGAGACGAGTAAGATTCCTCAAGGGAGGAACAACCTAAGACAGGCACAGTCGCAGGGGGGCCATCAGGTGAGAAATTGGGGATCAACAGAGGTGAGGCTTAGAACCTCACCCCCCCTGTTTTGAGAGAAATCTTCTGCATCCGTGGATGTTTTGTTGCCCTTGTCTAGCTTGGATTAATACTTAGTCTATAGGCACACACCGGATCATCTACATTTACCCTCTTACAACACTAAACTATGTTTTCTACCTTTATCTTGCATCTACCTACCACTTCAGCATTTTATTAAAAATAATAATAATAATAATAAGGGAGAAATGTGGGATTCATATACAAATCAAGTATAAAAATCAAACAAATAATCATATTTGACCTTATTGTTTATAGTTCATGATGCGTGATCAAAACTGAAAGTTTCTGTGATGACTGTCCTTGCACTGTTCACCATGTAAGAACTTATTCACTATGTAAGAACTTGTTCACCATGTAAGAACCTGTTCATTATGCTTCAGAAGATTGGAGACTGTTGAGAATTAGGCTTGGGGTTGATTAATGATTGTGCATTGAGTCCCCTATACAGAATTTTATTGTTGTTAACAACCATTTGATCAATAAATATGAGAGATGCCCTCTCAAAAAAAAAAATCAACTACATTTCTATATATTAATAATGAACAACAGAAATTAATATTTTAGTTACAATAATATTACAATAACATTAATCTATAAAATTCTTAGGAACAATTTAATAAAGTATGTACAAACCCTGTTCACTGAAAACTACAATTTGTTACTGAAAGAAATAAAAGACTTAAATAAGCTGAAAAAAAAATCATTATGTTGTACATCAGAATATTATATAATGTTACATGTCAATTATACTTCAATTAAAAATTTTTTTAGTTATTCTAATTTGAATGGGCCATCTGTTGCCTCTTGGAACTCTTGTCTACTACAGTGCTCATTCAATTAGGCAGCATGGAAGTCATAGCAAGAGCAGTTTCAGTGTAATGACAGGACAGATTTTAGATGGTCATAAAGGAGAAAGGTGAGGAAATGAAGGTAATACACCAAATGACTCTTACAACATGCTGAGTCAGTCAGAGGCGGACCCTGAGGACACAGGGGAGCCAAGGGGAAGTGCCACGGAAAGATCTGGGTAGAAGTTTGTGCAGTGGAGATGCTATCTGAAGTTGGCAGTCCTTGGACGCTGCATACATTGAGGTGCATGATACAGGACAGAGGAAGACTGTTACAGACACGGGAAGGGGCTACACTCGGTTCTGCTCTATGACCAGAGACATATTACAAAACAACTGAATTTCACATTTGCCTTTGTGCAATGTCGTCCACTAGAAGCACTGCATGAATGCAGAAAACTGCATCAAACAGAAAATGAGCTGCACAGGAATATACAAAACACACACACTCCAAATATCTACCAGCTACCCTCTTCCACTTCACAGCCTTCTGGCTGATTTCAGATAAATCTCCTTCTCCCACTTCACAAGCTCTCACAAGCAGCCCTTCTGCCACCTTCCACAAGCAAATTCCATGCCTTTTACAAAGTGTTACACTCATGGTAGTATTTGTCTTTCTCTTAAGTAAAACTGCTCCTGTTTATCTTAGTTTACTATCTTTTTTATGTGTCACTAGTGGAGTTGAGTACTGTGTTCCTAACTCCATTTGTCATAAATCCTGTGGTTTTTCACATGGCGTATTGCCTAGCACAGTGATTTAAGAACTCATGCGTCCCGTTATAAAAGACCTGATTCACTTGCCACAGTGAGCGGGGAGGAAACCAAGCCCAGAAAGAGGGGGACACACCTCCTTCCAACAGTTACTTCCCCGGCAGAGCTGTCCATCGGGTGGGCTCCCCGGGGACTAGGTTTGAGCAGGACTGCTCCCGGAGGGGCTGACCCAAGCCTCCAAACTCACTGGGGCCCTTCCTGCTGCAGGGAGACAACCACCGGCCCCGGGGGAGTTGGATGAGACACAGGGGTCATGGGATGGGCCCCGGGTAGGTCAGAACAGGACTCAGTTATTTCATGGCTGTGATTTATAACCAAAACCCCCAGAGTGGTAGGGACAGGGATAGAAGTGCTGTGAGCAACAGAGGGCCAAGCACAGGCAGTCCCAGCCCAATGAGGGGCAGCAGCCCAGGAGGAAGCCCCAGTTTGAGGGCACCTCATGGCCACTCTGCACGAGTAAGTACACAGCCATGTCAGCGACACTGGCGGGGGAGGCGGAGGCAGTCCACCTGCACAGGAGTCCATCCTGGTCTGTGAATCAGGCTCACAACCCTTGCATTTCTCAACTTGCCCGTCTTTACCTTCCATCAGGCTCTTCGCCTGACCAGGGGTTAGAGCTGAGTGGAGGCGAGGCCAGGGAGGTGAGGCTGGACTCTGGTGTGGCCGCATTAGAGATGATGGGGTTCTCCAGCCAGAGGACTGTTCACAGGAGACCTCTGGGCTCTCACAGCATCAGGCACACAGGAGGCTCTCAGTAAAGATGTGGTGAGTAAATGACCAAGTTAAGTGAATCCTGAATAAGTTATAAAGCAAAGATTCCTAAATTAAAAGGATTTTAGAATCATGAAGCTCAATTCTTTCATGATTTGGAACTGTTAGAGTATTTAAAATACATTGTTGATATGTCGTATTTGTAAAACACAAAAGCTAATACTATTCTCAATGTAAAATTGAATATAATTTTATTAAATCAACCAAAAGAGGAAAACAAGATTGGCTGTTATCACTATTGTTTTACATTTTCATTAAAATAAAATGAGGTACAGTATCTAGAAAAGAGAGCTCCAAAACTTATTTTTATAGCATTAATGAGGTCTTACTAGAAAAATCAAAAAGAAAAAAATCAACTATAAAATTTTTATAATTGGCAGTAGAACATAAAGTGAATCCAAATCAAGACAATAGAAACCAGGTGTCTATTGAGTAGCAACAATTAATTAGAACATATACTCTAGAAAAAAATCCACTAACAAAACTTCAAATTTACTAAGAAAGAAAAAAAAGGAATAAGAAATGTTGAGACCTAAAAATGCCCTTTAGTGACAGATGTAAAACAAAATTTAAGTAAGATATGCATCAAATTGCTCAGTAAGAAGAAATTTTTTAAGATGTTAATTTTTACAAGGTAATTTTCATGTTTCATAGGATCCCAATTAAATTTGCATGTTTTGGAAACCAACAAAAGAATTTAAGATGTCCCTGACAGTCTAAACATTGAAAAGAGCTTCAAAATTTTAATGTAAAATATTAAGTAGGAAAAAGAGCTATGTGTGTTAAATCTCATAGACCTAAAAATGTTTTACTCACTATTGTACTCTCTTCACAGTGCACAGATAGGAAAATGGAGCAGAATAAATTAGACCCAGAACACATAAGAACTTACTATATACCTCAACAGACAATGAGGGAAGAAAATAAAACTACTGTTTTACTATTTGAAGAAAAACAAAATAATATAAATATATTATTTAAACAACAGACCAAAATCTAAGATGAGTTATATTTTTGCAATGAACTATTAAAAATAGTAGAGAAAAAAAGTAATGCTAAATGAATAGTAATAAGTTCTGAATTGAAGCTGATTTTCTAATTTATTCAAGACATATTGCCCATTTTCCCTTTTCTGATAAAATAACTTGAAAATGTTTTATAGCTATGCAAGACTTGAATCAAAATAAAGATCTCACAAATGGGGAGGTACTATCATAAAAAGGTGTATGGTGAGCACTGATTTCACTTAAGTAGAAATATATAAATTTGTAAATGTTAAAATATCTACAGCAATTATAGTAATTAAATCTAGTACCTGTTAAAATTCTTTCAAGAAATAAGTAGGAAATCATGTATTTTTTAAATAATGCCGTTGGGAAAGTTCTTACCAAAATTTAGAAGTGCCAAGAAAGTTACTGCTAGTTTAATCATCTTACATGTTTCAGTATTAAAAATCAAATTGAAAATATTGGTTTTAATATGTTTTGAATTTAATTTTTGTAATCAGAAGGGGGGAAAGGTTATAACTCAACCATTTATATTAAGCCATCAGCAGTAGTTTAACAAAAAATAAAGAGCAACTAAATTAAAAATACTAAGATTTTAGCCCCATCTCATTTATCATTTAAAACTCTAATCTTGGACAAATCATTTAACTTCTATGAACCTCAATTTCCTCAAATTTGAAAAAGGCCTTTCAAAGGTGTTTTTGTGAAAACATCTAAAACCTATCCAAAACAAACCATCATGATAATTCTATTTTGACATCTTGTTCTTCCCCAGAAGACTTCCAAGGAGGAATATATCTATTCTGTCCTTGATATTTACCTCCTGAGAAATCACATTTTTGATCATGACTGTGTCTTCTGCTTTGTGTCCATGTCCTCTGGCTCCATTGAATGACATGAAACCAGTAACTGACTCCCGTCTGACCCTGTTTTTTCTGTAATCTTCCTTTTGGGACCTTTGGCCATCTCAGTTGTTCTTTGCTAAACATTTTCCAGAGACAAAGAAGACATGGGGAATATCACCATCAAAGAGACTATGAGTGACTCTTACATTTTTAAATTAAATCTGAATCTCACTGATTAACCAATCACAATGTAACCAAGCTTCTTTCTTGTTTCCCTTTACCTACAGACAGACACACTAAGGATTATGAAGCTCCAAGATATGGAAAGCTCCCAGAGTGCAACCAACAGCTCAAGACTTCAAGTGTCTAAGTTCCTCCTCCTGGGGCTCCCAGGCATTCATGAGTGGCAGCACTGGCTCTCCCTGCCCCTGGCTCTGCTCTACCTCTTAGCTCTTGGTGCCAATCTCCTCATCGTGATTACCATTCACCATGAGCTTAACCTGCACCAGCCCATGTATCAGTTTCTTAGTATCCTGGCTGGAGTGGACATTGGCTTGGCTACTACTATCATGCCCAAGATTCTGGCAATCTTCTGGTTTGACGCCAAAGCCATCAGCCTCCCTGAGTGCTTTGCCCAAATCTATGCTGTTCACTGTTTTATTAGCATGGAGTCGGGCATCTTCCTCTGCATGGCTGTGGATAGATATGTAGCCATCTGCCACCCACTTCAATACTCCTCCATAGTTACTGATGGTTTTGTGGTCAAATCCATAGTATTCATGGTGCTCAGGAATGTCCTGTTGACCATCCCAGTGCCTATACTGGCTTCCCAGAGACACTACTGCTCCAACAATGAAATTGAACACTGCATGTGCTCTAATCCAGGGGTCACCGGTCTGGCCTGTGATGACACCACCATTAATAGGTTTTATCAGCTGGCCTTGGCCTGGGTCATTGGCGGAAGTGACATGGCTCTAGTCTTTGTCTCCTATGTTCTGATCTTTCGCTCTGTGCTGAGACTGAACTCTGCTGAGGCAATAGTCAAGGCTCTGAGCACCTGCAGTTCCCATCTCATTCTCATCTTCTTTTTCTACACAACCATTATTGTAGTGTCTATCGCTCACTTGGCAGGAAAAGCAGTTCCAATCTTCCCTGTTCTTCTTAATGTGCTTAACATTGTCATCCCCCCAGCCCTTAACCCCATGGTGTATGCTCTCAGGGCCCAGGAACTCAGAATCGGCTTCCAGAGGGTGCTTGGGTTAGATGGGAACGTGTCTCAGAAGTGACACAACTTAAAGATTGAGATATGTGAGACTGCAAACGAGCACAGGTTTTGAGACCCAACAGACCCAAGTTGTAATCCAATTTCCTTCTGTCATTAGGAAATATAATTTGTTTGCTAACATGTGAAAAAAAATTCATGCTCTCTTGAAATAAAAATATTTCAAATTAAAACAAATATGAGAAGTAGTTCCTAAGAGTAATTGTTTTTAATGAGGGAAATTTACATTGAACAGTTGCAAAAGCCTGGGAATTACTCAAGTATCCATCAACAGATGATTGGATAAATAAATACAGTGTTTCTATATATCGGAATATAATTCATCAATAAAAAGGAATGAAGTACTGAAACATGCTACAACATAGACAGACCTTTAAAACATTATGCTAATTGAAAGAAACCAGACATAAAAGGTCATATATTGTACAATTCCATTTATTTGAAATATGCATGATAAATCCACACAGATAGAGGTACACTAGTGTTTGTCAGGGGCTGGGGATGCTGCGCAGGGGGAATAGCAATGATTGCCAATGGGTAACTGATTTCTTTCTGTGGTGATGAAAATGTTCTGGAATTAGAGAATGGTGATACTTTTATATATGAATATACTAAAAACCATTGAATTAAAACTTTAAAAGCATACATTTATAGTATGTGAATTGTTATTTTTTTTAATGTTGCCAGATGCTTGTCTAACAGTGAAGGCAGCCGATTTTCAGAACTATGAAGTGATCAGCAGAGTGGTCTAATACAAGGCAAGACACAGAGGCTGAAACCCCACAGTAGAGCCACAAGTGATATAGCCCTTAAACGGGGATGGATGAGCTTAAGAGCTGTGTGTAGAGACCTACATCAGGTTAGGCTAAGTCTCCCACCAGTGATCAGCAATTTCAGACTGCAAAGTGTAGGGGAAGGAGGAAGACAATCAGATTAACCCAGTAACTTCCATATTCCCATAAATTGCATAAGAACAATAGTAACACCCTATACAGAGTACTTAGCAGCTTAAAAGTTGCCCCCAACACAATCTCATTTAACCTTCACAAAACCCTGTTATTTAAATATGCTTCTTGGCATTCAGAAATCCTGAGAATCAGGCTAATTCAATGACTACATTAGTGAGAATACTTCAATTTTTCAGTTACTTAACACAATAAAATATTATTTGCTATTCACACAGAAAAAGTAAAAATGATGTTGCAGATTGAATGATTCTACTGATGGCTCTCCAAGTTTCTTTTCCCAGCTTTGTGAAGATATGGTTGACATGTAACATTGCATAAGTTTAAGGTGTACAACGGGTGGATCTGACATGCTTATATATTCCAAAATGACTACCACCATAACGTTACCTGACACCTCCATCATGTCACATAATTATTTCTTTTTTTGTGGTGGGAACATATAAGATCTACTTTCTTAGCAACTTTCAAGTATACAGTATAGCATTTCTAGCTATAACCTCCATGCTATGCTGTGGGTAAAATTGCAATATTTACAGAATCTCTTGCCTGGCTTTAGTTCATCTGCATATCAATAGGTGTTTCCAAAGGGTGGAGAGAATTAGGGCATCTACATATCAATAGGTAATTACAAGGGCTTACTAGGATGTATCTGGACTGGAGAGGTTGGGTGGAGCTCTCTTCTGCTGCAGCCCAGTCAAGAGAGAGAGATGGGACCACTGCTTGTAAGAAATAAAAGGGTTTCTTAACTTCATATCTCCCTTTGACTAATTTCAGTTTTAGAGGTATTTTGCACCAGGATTTTCCCCCTAGAGTTACATCTGGGGTAGTCGGCAGGATCTCTGAACCCAAATCTGTCTACATGGGTGCGACCCTTGGGCAGGCTGCCTCTAAGGATGGTGGAGAGGCCCCAGTGGCTGCAGTGGTAGAGAGTGCAGCTTCATTTGGGAACCCCCTATATGAGGGGCTTCCAATTTGGGAGTCCCTAGTGGAGAATTGATCTAGAGTAAAGCGTCTCCTAGAGGGGAGGGGTGTTCCCTAGAACTGGGGAAGAGTGGAGACACCGGAAGCTGCAGATTTAGTCCTCCGTCAGATAGAAAAGTGCTCAGAGGCCCTTGGCTGTGCAGCCGCTGGCATTGTAGTATCTTTTTTCGTGGAGATAGTGGAAAGTGTTATGGAGGAGAGAGAGAGGGTTACTGAGGAGAGAGAGAGACTTCAGCAGGAGAGAGACACACACTCAGCACCGCTTGGAGGAGCTGGGTGATGACCTATGGGATGCCCTTAAGGAAAAGAGACAGTTATTGAGAGGATGGGTCACCCTCCTGGAAAATTCCTTAGCAGCAGCAAGGGGGAGACAGCAGGAGAGTCTGCTTTGCAGAAAGTCGTGGGGGACGGGGAGGAAAGAGCAGTACCTTCAGCTGGAGAGATGGTAGACGAGGTGTCAGGAGAGGATGAGGGAGTGGGGCCGAGGGCCAATCAGCTGCCAAGGCCATCACCCGAGGCACCAGCCTCTCCCGTATTAAAGGCCCACCCAGTTGTAATGAAGAAGGTAAAAACACAACAACCGCGGGTTCCTGAGGGGAAGGAGCCACCCCCTCCCCAGGTTGTGAAGCACTCTGTGCTCCACCCCTATACCCAGGATGAGCTGGTGGACATGAGCATCCAGTATAGGCAGAAGCCATCAGAGCCTCTGCCTACATGGCTTTTACATCTCTGGGATATGGGGGTGAAAAACATTGTTATGTCAGGTTCTGAAATGAGTACACTGGCATCCCTGATGGCTCACCCTTCTCTCTGGCAGTGGTTGCAAAGTGCCTGTCACACCTAATGGAATCAAACCCTCCTAGAATGGCTGACAGCTGCCATCAGGGTAGTTTGGCCTAATCAGGGTGATTTACCACATTTACCCAGTAGTTGGAAAATGTATGCAGAGCTCCAACCGGTACTGCGAGAATTGGGTATGAAAAATATCATATATAATATGGACCCCCAGGGCCCCAATGAGGAGGTATTCATTGTAGGAATGAGAAATCTGCTGCTTCATACAGCTCCCCCATCTCCCTTTTGGTCCTTCGTGACTAATCCTGCCCCCCCGATAGGGCAGCCCATAAGAGAAGCTACTCGTACTTCAGCAGATCTGGAGGAGGTTGAAACAATAAGGGCACAGAAGGAAGTACAGGCTACAACTGAAAGGAGAGGTGCAAAAGGCCCCATGAAGGTCTCAAGGACCCAGATGTGGGTTGATTTGATAAAAACCGGGATAGTGAAAGAAAAACTTGATGGACAGCTCAAGAGGATCTTATTAGAACTGTGGCAACAACTAAAGCCAGAGCAGCAGTTCAAGCCACTGAGGTCCAGGACACAGAAGCTGGAGGCAAAGCCCCATGTCCAGCCTGTGTACCTGCAAGACTTCCTGGGGGACAGTACTCAGGCTCCACCTGGGTCCTCACCCCCACAAGACAACAACTGGGTATCACAGTTCGACTGAGGGAAGGGTCAAGGCCCCCACCTTGGGGGATGTGGTGGGGACCACAGGCCACATGTAGAATTAGCAATTTCTTGGTCTGCTGTGAATATACAACGTGTCCTGGTGCTGGTTGACACAGGAGCTGAGTGTTCTTTGATTCATGGCCACCCGGAATGTTTTCCCAGGACCCCTGCTGTGATAGATGGCTATGGGGGTAAGGCAATTAGAGTGAAGAAAGCCCAAAGAGATTTAGACATGGGGGATAGGACATTTACCCTCAAAGGAGTATACTGTGTACATTTCTCCTATCCCTGAATATATTTTGGGGGTAGATATCCTGCAGGGCCTGTGGTTACAGATCACTGCAGGTGAGTTCAGAATGAGGGTACGTATGGTAAAGGCACTTCTGAGGGGACATGCTAAGCACCTACCTGTAGCTCTACCTGTACCCTGGTGGGTGACAAATACTAAGCAGTATAAATTGCCAGGGGGGCATAGGGAACTGGAGAAACTCTACAGGAGTTGGAGAAGGTGGGAATCATAAAGCCCATTCATTGTCCTTTTAATTCCCCAGTGTGGCCAGTGAAAGAGCCAGACGGCTCCTGGCATATGACCGTGGACTACAGGGAATTGAATAAAGTCACACCCCTTGGTGTGCTGCTGTCCCCTCTATAGCAACCATTCTGGATACCCTCAGCCATGAGCTGGGCATGTACCATTATGTAGTAGACCTTGCTAATGCTTTCTTCTCTATTGACATAGCACAGGAAAGCCAGGAACAGTTTGCCTTCATGTGGGAAGACCAGCAGTGGACATTCACTGTCCTTCCACAGGGATATCTCCACATTGCCAACATTTGTCATGGACTTATAGCCCAGGACTTGGCCACATGGAAGAAACTGCAAACTGTGCAGTTGTATCACTCCTCAGATATTATGCTCATGTCTAATTCTCTTTCAGATTCAGAAGGGGCAGTTCCTAGACTGCTGCAATATCTACAGGAGAAAGGATGGGCTGTGAACAGCACCAAGGTTCAGGGAACTGGTTTGCCTGTAAAATTCTTGGGGGTTGTCTGGTCGGGTAAAACTTAAGTTATTCCTGAAGCAGTTACAGACAAGGTCCAGCCTTTCCCCACCCCTTCCACTGTGGCAATATTACAAGAGGTTTTGGGTCTTTGGGGCTACTGGAGAGTATTCATTCCGCACTTGGCACAAATTCTGAAGCCCTTCTACCAGTTGGTATGAAAGGGCATCAGGTGGGACTGGGATGAGACATGTGCATGTGCTTTTACTGCTGCAAAGTGAGCAGTCAAGGCCATACAGACCTTGAGTGTAATGGACTCATGAAGGTCCTGTGAGCTAGATGCTCATGTAAGCAAAGATGGTTATGGATGGGGTCTTTGGCAGTGGCTTGAATGGACACGCCAACCTATTAGATTCTGGTCACAACTATGGCAAGAAAAGGAGGTCTCATACACCTTGATAGAGAAGCAACTGGCTGCTGTGTACCTCACCTCACTGGCTACAAAGCCCATCACTGGAACAGCTCTGACCAAGGTAATAACCACCTATCCCATTGTGGAGTGGGTGCAAGACTGGACCCAAAGGCCATGCAGTGGTGTGGAACAGACACCTACACTGGCTAAATAGGTGCATATTTACAGCAGTGTATTGCCCTCTCTACTAGCCCCTTAAGTGGAGAATCCCAATGCTTACTGCGGCCAGTGACCTATACCAGTGGAAAGCAGGAAGAACTTTCTTTTGAGCCATTGGTAGCCGATAGTCCTTATCAGGAGGGAAAACCCAATATACCTGAAGATGCTTGGTATACAGAAGGCTCCTGTCGTGGGCAGCCCCCAAAGTGGAGGGCTATGGCTTTCTATCATAAGACTGAGACAATATGGATGGAGGGTGGAGAGGGGAAGAGCAGTCAATGGGCTGAGTTGTGGGCAGTATGGCTCGTGATCACCCAGGAGCCTTTTCCCCCATAGTTGTCTGCACTGACACCTGGGCCGTCTATTGGGGCTTGACCCTGTGGCTACTGACACGGCATCATGCCAACTGAATGGTTGGTCACCAGCCCCTTTTGGGGCAAGAGTTGTGGCAATACCTATGGGCCTCTGGTCAGACTAAGACTGTCACTGTATATCATGTCACTGGCCATTTGCCTTTGGCATCCCCAGGGAATGATGAAGCAGACACATTGGCCCAGGTGTGCTGGCTAGAAGGAAAGTCTGCCTCTGATGTAGCTCAATGATTATGTCAGCATTTGTTGCACATGGAGCAAAAGACAATGTGGGCCGTAGCCCATTGGTGAAGCTTGCCGTTGACCCTTGAAGAAGTCAGCAGAGTCTTGTGTGCTCTAAGGGGGACTTACAGCAGGTACCGCAGCAACATGGGACAACAGTAAAGGGGCCAATACCCCTTGCCAGGTGGCAGATAGACTATATTGGGCCTCTGCCCATATCAGAAGGACATCAGTATGCCATGACTTATGTGGATAAAGCTACTGGCCTATTGGTTGTTTTTCCTGCATGTTGCATAGATCAGCAAACCACCAAGAGGGGCCTAGAGCATCTCTTTGCAGCCTATGGCTGGCCGCAGGTGATTGAGAGTGATCAAGGCACCCACTTTATGGACATGAGTTATAAGGATGAATGCAGCAAATAGGAATAAAATGAAAGTTTCATGAACCATATAACCCTACTGGAGCAAGAATGATAGAGTAGTACAACGGTTTGTTGAAATCTGGCCTGAAGTTGGACACCAATAGTCTACAGGGCTGGTCAGTTTGCTTATGGACAGTGCTATGGCGTTTGAATGAGAAGCCCCAAAAAGGAGCCTTGAGCCCTGTGGATATGCTAACACACATTGCTGCCTCTCCTATACAACTATATGTGCAATCCAAAGAAGAGTTATTGAAGCCATAATATGGCCAGCAAGGCAACATTCTGCTGCCAGCTCCTACTGCATTAAACTCTGGAAACACTGTTGAGTGGACATGGCCCTGGACGTTTTGACACATGGACCAGCAATGGTTGGCCCTTCTGGCACCCTGGTGAAAAGGCCTGGAAGCTGGCTTCATGTATATTCCTGGAGTAACAGCAGAGTGGCCCCCAAAGATCACAGTAGTGTACCCAAAACATCCAGGAGGTAAGAGGATCTTACGGGGAAGTTTTGTTTTATCTTCATGGCCAGTGCATGTACCTCCTATAGACCTATATATTGACCCATCTGTAACTCTCACAGGGAGGAGGGTGAAAGTCTGGTCTACTAGACCAGGACAAGATCCCATTCCTGCCACTGTCCTATCACAGGACCACTCTCTAGCATGTATCCTACCTGATGGACAAGATTTGTGTATGCTGATGTCATTAAAACATATATCTTATCACCCTTAAGGTTATTTTCTTCTACAGTCCTCGTGGCCTGGATGCTCCCCCTGGCTGCAGCTGCCACATGATAATTGCTCTGAACTCCCTACCTGTTCAGCTACTGGCTGCCTGTGGAATGAGTGAGCTATGAACTTAATCTGCCTAGGACTTTGAACCCAGCTGAAGCCTCCAGTTTGAGGATTATTAGCTGTTACTAATTTTGTGTTATTAGCCTAGTTACAATGCTCCATTTTTCTCACACAGGGGCCATTGCAGAAGGTGGAGAATGTGTAGATTGTGAGGCGAGATTTCTAGAGGGGTGGGCTGTGGGTAAAATTGCAGTATTTCCAGAATCTCTTGCCTGGCTTTGGGGCACCTTTATATCAATAAGTGTTTCCAAGGGTTGGAGACAATTAGGCCATCTACATAACGATAGGTTACAAGGGCTTGCGAGGACCGGAGAGGTTGGCTGGAGCTCTCTTCTGCTGCAGTCGGGTCAAGAGAGAGACAGGATCACTGCTTGTAAGAAATAAAAGGCTTTCTTAACTTTATTTCTTCCTTCAACTAATTTTGGTTTTAGAGGTATTTTGCCCCAGGATTTTCCCCCTGTAGTTACATAAGCATTAGACCCCCCAGAACCTATTTGTCTTAAAACTGAAAGTTTGTACCTTTGACCAACATCTCTCCATTTCCCCCAACCCTCAGCCCCTGGTAATCACCACTCTACTCTCTGTTTCTAGGAGTTAAGCTTTCTTAGATTCCCCATGTAAGTGAAATCATTCAGTACTTGTCTTTCTCTCTCTGATAATATTATTTCTAACACTTCACCCTTCTGCCTCCCTCTTTCACTTATAAGGAGCCCTTGTGATTACATTGGCCCCACCTACATAATCCAGAATAATGTCTGCTAATTAGCAGCTTCAATTCCCCTTTGCCATGTATTTCTAACATACTCACAGACCCTAGGAATGAGGACATAGATGTCTCTGTGGAGATGGGAGCATGGCTCTATTTACCACAGAGGATTAAAAAAAAAAAACACAGAGCCTTGAAGAGATGAAAAGATAAGCTGCTTCTAAACTCCAAATAGTAATAAATGGCTTTTAAAACTTCAAGCTAAATCTCACTATAAAATTTCTCAGTTAATTAAAGTGCCTAAAGATAAAAATCATATTATGTGTGTGCTGCCCAGTAAACATCTCAGATAGATAAAGCAACTGAGGGCAAAGTTCAAAAAAAGGTGGTATACCTTCCCACTATAGCACCATAGGCCCAAATGAGACTCCATTCAGTTCAGAGAAATGTACATGAAAGTGATATAGAGAAAAATAAAGAAAATTTGGGATTCTGTCCTTAAAAGATTTGGAAGCATGTTTACTGGCAAATAACTGGGAACAAATAACTGAAAAGCATAGTAGGTTTTTAATCAACATATATTACCAAAGAAACCAAGAGTTCAGCTAAGGAAACCTTTGAGAATTCAAGAGTTAACATAGCTCTTAGGACCCAACCTTTCAACAGCAGGAAATAGACTGAGAAAACTGTACTGTCCCCAAGAAGGACATACTCCCCAATGTCCATTTTAGATATGGCCTGAGAAGTTAATGGGAAAGAAAGAAGCTTCCATGGGTCATAGAGAGAAATGGACCAGAGAGTTTCTGCTAGAGAGTCTAATCAAGAAACTTCTCTCAAACCCAGGGCATGGAGCTTCCCAGTGTCTGCCCAATGGGGATTTCAAAATTGTTGCAAATTCATGACTATCATGTATCTTACATGCATCCTCTTTCCTTTGGGAGAAGTTAATGTTGATTAATGTCCCTGTTACACTATTATATATTTAGTAAGTGGGGAGGAAGTGAGCAGATAAATTTCCTTTTAATTCATAGGTTAGACCAAGAAGACCCCCAACCAAATCTGATAGAGAAGTCCTTATATATAACCTGAAGATCCTACACTTTGACCCCAGTGAAGTGTCCAATGGGACATTGGAGTCTTTCCAGTGGAGAGGATTTGAGTGTGTTCTGTACATGAGAAGAAGAAAACAAAGAAACATTAGGTGACCAAAGCACAGACAATTAGTACTCATAGCAAGTCCATGAACTCTTCTACATTTCCCACCTTCCCTTGGGAAGTTGGGAAGCTGAGTTATGGCCTAAAGCAACATACTCATCATTGAAAATGTGAGCAAAAGTGATAAATCACTTCAAGACCAAGGCAATTGATCAATCAATAAGTGGGTACCACACCCTTCCCTCTCTTTCCCTGCTTTGGCAACACCAAAAAATATATGCTGATATGACAACTATCACAAGATGGAGGGATCCAGATTTCCTGAGTCACTAAATGGAAAAGAGAGCCTGTTGACTCACACTACACTATAAATGAGAGAGCAATTTTGTTTTGCTAATTCACTAATGCACTAATTCACTTTGCTAATGCAGACATGTTTATTTTGACATGCCTACCAAACGTAACTGGAGATGATAAGAAACAGTTGAATATATGAATACGGATCTCAAAGGAAAAGTCTAGGATGGAGATATCAATCTGGAAGTCATCCTAATTTAGAAATGGAATTTAAAGCCATACAACTATCTCTAATTTCGGGAAAGAAGTACAGATAGAGAAGAGGACATAGAATCATAGAATATTAGCTTAATTCATCTTTTTAACATCTGCATATTTGTATGATACATTTTCTATTATTAGTGTGACCCCCATAGCCTGTTCATGTGTCCAGCTCAATCAGCTGAGAGCAACGTCTGTGTCTGTGTTACTCAACCATGAGTAAAGAGATTTCTTCAATACAATAATGGTGAGAATTCCTTACATATAAAATATAATTAACTTTAGTATTTTTCAACAGCTTAATGTTTTTTTTAAAGCACTCCTTTATATTCATTACTTAATTAGACTTGTGCAGCAAACTTGTGGTTATGATGGTAATGGTGTTGGAGGTGCTAATGGTCATCATACAGTCTTGAGAGGAAAGCAGAAGGCAGAGGAGCCTCTGGAAATACTGGAAACCTAATACACATCAAATCTAAAATGTCTTCCTCAGACAAAAAAACTCAGAGTTAGAATCATAGCTAACACTGAGAACCCACTAAGTGCTGAACAATGTACCAGTTTACAGATTTAATTTAATCCTTACCAAACCCTTAGAGCACAGGTATTGAGCATTAGTTCCATTTTACAGTAAAGATAAATTTTCAAAAGGTGGGAAACTGCCCATGGCCAAAAATCAGAAAGTAAGGAGCCAAGATTTGAATCCAGATGCATTTTATTCCAAAGCCTATTTGCTTTCCGCTGCAACACACTGTAACTAAACTTGGGAACTTGGTTGGTATGTTCTTTTTTCTGCAGTTTGTAAGAAAATTATGAAGGAACCATGAGCTTTCTCAGGACTTCCCCACAATAGGTAGCATGTGAAACATACTGTCCCTGATTTGCTTGGTTTTTGCTCCATAGATGATGGGATTAAGCATGGGGGGAATTAACACATAGAGATTTGCCAGAAGGATGTGGACATGGTGGGGGATATTCTTGCCAAAGCGATGCGTCAGGAAAGTAAAAAAGGATGGGATGAAAAAGAGGAGAATGACTCCAATGTGGGAACCACAGGTATTGAGAGCTTTATGCCGGGCATCCTGGGAAGGTAGTCTAAACACAGCTTGGAGGATTAAAGTGTAGGAAACGCCAATAAGTACAACATCTACCAAAACTGACACCATTGGCACTGAGAAACCATACCAGATATTGACAGAGATGTCAGCACAGGCCAATCTGGCCACCCCAATGTGTTCACAAGATGGCTGGGTATCTCAAGGGAGTGCATATGGCCACAAAGCGGTCAAATGCCATGGCCAGCAGGATTCCTGACTCAGCCACAAAGGCAACATGGATGAAAAACATCTGAGTGATGCAGGCATCAAAAGCAATCTCCCCAGCATGGAACCAGAAGATGGCCAGGGCCTTGGGAACAGTGGTGGTGGACAGCAGGATGTCAGTGCCAGCCAGCATGGAGAGGAAGACATACATAGGTTCGTGGAGGGCGCGTTCACTGAGAACAACAAGGATGAGGGCTCCATTTCCCAAGACTGCAGTGATGTACATGAGGCAGAAGGGGATGGAAAGCCAGGTGTGGTAGTTCTCCAGTCCTGGGATGCCCAGCAGGATGAACACAGTAGGGTGGAAGGTAGTGAGGTTAGCACCAAACATGCCTGCTTTGGGAGTCTTTCTATGAAGACTACAGAAAGTGGGCAGAATCAACAAGTTTCACTAAAAGTGGAACATCAGATACATTAGATAATGGAATCAATCTCTTGCACTTTAACTTAGTGTTATGTTTTCACTTCCTACATTATCACTGCAAACATAAATATACATAAAGCTTCCTGATCACAATGCAGCAGTGTTTAGAATCCACACACAAATCCTGATTCTCACTTACATGCTCCTACTCAGACTTCGGTCATCCTTCCGTTCTGTTGCAAGAACATCCTAACTCATCTGGTCTCCTCATCTCTCTGCTTACCATCCTCAACCCCTCCAGATCCATCCGCTATGCTGCAGCCTTGGTGGTATGCTCAATACAAACAAAAATCTTCTTGTGTTTTCTCTTACAACCTTCATATAATGATTTATTGATTACAGGATTCAAGCTAAACTTCTCAGCATGCAAAGCCCTCCACAACCGTGCTGTCACTCTCCTCTCCAGCTTTAATCCCCTTTAGGCATTCCGACAAAGCTACACTGGACTACAATCCATCCTCCACAGAAAACCCAAGTTTTTCAACCTTCATAACTTTTCTCAAGGTTTTCTCTTAATCTGGACCATACTTCTCCATGTTTAGAGTTGGTTAAACCTACTGAACTTCCAAATTCAGAATCTAAATATTTATCTTCTGGGAAGCCTTCCCCAGGTTCAAATTCTGGGCATCCAACTTTCTGACAAAAAATTGACAAATATTGACAAAAGGCAAGTTTTTCACATCTCAGTTATTTAGCCTGATCTGTGAAAATGAACTATTCCTGCTTAACCATGCAAGGATTAAATTAAATACTTCCCTTAAACTACCTCATATAGTGCCTGGCATAAAAACACTGAATAAAGGCTACTTGTTATTCAGAGGATCAAGTTACTAGAAAGCCCAAAAATTAGTGTAAGTATATTTGGCACTTCAAATGTGATAAAGTAGCATTTCAGTGTAGTGGGAAAAGAAAGCCTATTCAACTAATGGCACTGGGATATTGGATGATGCTATTTTTTAAAAGAATAAAATTAATTCTCACCTCATTCAGTAAACAAATAGAAATTCCAGATAAATTAAAGATGTATATTAAAAAATAAAACCACAAAAATATTAAAAACTAAAGTGAAGATCTTAAGAGAAAATGTAGAAAAAAATGTTTTGGGGGTTGGAAAGATCTTCCTGAGTAAGGTAAGAATATTGTATTTTATAGACAGTAATAATTGAATAATGTAATTACACAGAAGCATAGACAAGAAAAAAAATGAAAATTCTAGGAGAAAAAAATACAGAACATATCATAGACAAAAGGTTAATACCCTTAAATACCAAAAACTGGTAAAAAGTTAATGAGAAAAATTGGAAATATGCAAAGAATCAAAATAGGCAATCCACACTACAAGAAAAATAAATGCCCAAAATATATATGAATAGATGCTCAAATTTTAAAGAAATGAAAATTAGTGTCATATTGAAATATCATACTTTTCCTACCAGTTGGAAAATAAGGAAAACAATTATCTCCCAGAGCTGGTGGCACAGCATGAGAACAGAGAGCTGTAACTGTAAGGATATTTATTCACTGCTATATTGTCTCTATAGTAAGGGAAATTATTACAACTTCCACATCCATCAATAGGGCAATAAATAAATTATGGTACATATATCACAATGGGACATTTTGTTTCCTTTTTTAAAAAAGGAATATCAGCCATATCCTAGAGTTAAGTGAAATAGCAAATTGAAGATTAAAATGTGTAATTCTTTTTTCTCTCTACGTATCAGTTAGGACACCTTACATTATAAGCAGCAGACGTCCAAACCCATTTTGGCTTGAGTACAAGGGGAAATGTCTTTGCTCCTGAAACTGCAAAGGATGTTTCTACCATCAAGTTTATGTAGACTCAAGACATCATCAGGGGCTGCCTTTCTTTGCAACCCTACTCTGCCCTCCAGGTATCGATATCCCAGGGCCTGGACTAAAGTGAAAGGGAGGAAGCATTCAACCTTGGGTGTAAAATGTAAGTGGGCACCAAAAACTCAGTAAACAAGACAAATAATATTTTAATAAATACTTTTAAAGTCAAAATTAATGCAAAGTATCCACAATGTACAAAGTATCAAAATTTTAAACAAAGATAGGCTTGACTGTGCTCTACTGAGCCATGTAGAAGCCTAAGACAGAAGGTAAAATGATATGTGTTTTTAATGGCAAATTTTTCCCTAATTTTGAAAATATTACTTATGAGTCTTTTTGCATAAATATTATGTTTAAACTTAAACAAATGTGAGTTTTAATACACCTTCATTTGAGTGTTTCAGTATTTCTTTAAGCCACTTTAATTCTGGGAAAAAATCAGCCCTACTCCCAGCCCTACACAGTAAAAATGTCTACAGCAGTTCAACTATCAGGATGTACACACTGGATAGTGGGTACTTACACTACATTATCCAGAGGAATCAAGAGCGCATCTGAATCAACAGTTTATTAAGTTTATTCCAGGAAACCCTAGAAGTCCCAGGATCCAAACACATATTCTTTTCCCAGAAACTTACCACAGTTCAAGAGAAAGTTCTTCCCCAACTTGTGATAGAAGCTGCCAGATGCAGACTCTGGAGTGAAATAGGACAGTATTTGTACCTCATCTCAAGGAATCCCTTGAGTGAGGGATGAGCTTCTACCCTAGTGGGTCTTTATGGAGCATCTGGCTTTATTATACAGAAGCAGAGCCCAGCAGTCCCAGTCTCCAGAGATCATTGACGTAGGAGCCAGAGGGTTGGTCATCTACCTATGTCCTACCTGCAGCAGTCTGTATGTACTACATCTGCTCATGACTCCATATCTCTGGTTAACATATGGACACAGGGTAGATTTGAGTTGCTGTTAGTTAATACATAGACTATTAAAACCCTGCCTATGTCTACTAGATTTCAATATACAGAGAAACCTGTGGAGATATACAATAGTAGATCAGAACGAGCTAACTGGAGTGTGTTGAGTGTCTAACCACATGATTTTCAGTCATAAAATTAAATATTTAACAGTGAAGGGTCCAGAGGTTAACCACCTCACCAACATTTCAAGTTAGTCAATCCATTAATATACATATTGGACTCTATGCTGGATGATGGAACTATAATGATGAATAAGACATAATCGATGCCCTCATGGAGAACCCAAGTTCTGAAGATTTCAGAGTAATTAATCCAGATGAAACCATAAATGTCATTGCTGTGGAGACCCAGAGCACAGGGTGACCACTTCTGACTTGGGGGGACCAGCAAAGGCTTTAAAGAAGAGCTGACATCAGTACCGTCCCACATGCCGGGTGTGTGGCCATCATTATTTACCCTCTCTGAGCCTCAGGTGCAAGTGTGTGAAAAACAGAGAGAGCAACAGAACTATTTCATGAGATTGTGTAAGGATTAAATAAACTAATGCAGCAGAGCGCTTAGCATGGTTCTTAGTAGAGAATAATCTCTTAATAAACATTAGCTATTGTTGCAATTATTACTATCATCAATACTATTTTATTTACATATTGATGTATTACTATATGGTGGTGTATTTTGAGACAGTGATGGAAAAGCACCTTAGGACCAGATTATTAAATGAACGCTTAGCTTAGAAATTACTCTGTAGTCCTGTGACTTCTAAACTGTGGCTAACAGAACACTATGCTATTTTGAAGATGTATATTGATGTGCTGTCAAAAAATTATATGGACATGGGCTCAAATATCTATGGTACATAAACATGGGAAATGCTGCAAACTCTAGCCTTCTCTTGAACAGCCATGTGTGTGTCTCACAGAGTATCAGTTTTTTCACATTTATTTGACCAGGGGACTTTTTTAAGAAAACACCCATTATGATATCTGGTATCTATTTGTACAGAATATTCTATGGAAAACACTTCCATAAGTAATGAAGAATGCTCAAAAGTATTTGACAGAAAGTAGTGTGATCGGCTCTGCCTTTTAGAATGCTTAACTTTGAGTCAATGTACAGTTAAGATTACAGTGAAAAAGACTGAAATCAATTAAGAAACTACTACAGTATCTCTGGAGAAAGATGATATGGGACATAAGAAATTGATAAAAACAATGTTTAAAAAGAAACCTAACACAGTGACTGTAATGGGGTATGTGGAGGGGACTTGGTGAAGGGGGGAGCCTAGTAAACATAATGTTCTTCATGTAATTGTAGATTAATGATAACAAAATTAAAAAAAAGAAACCTAACAGTACTATACCATTAATGAAATATTTCTCAGATATTTACTATGAGCTACGGAGTATGTTAAGTACTGTATGTATGGTTTATTTTATTTCATCTTCTCAACAACCCTCTGAGCTATTATTGTTATCTCCATTTTACAGATGAAAAAAATGAGGACCAAACACTTTACAAGTTCACGGGGCTGGAAAACCTTAATCCTGGTATGACTCCAAACACTATCCACATAACTATTTAGTGTTACAATCAATAACCATTGACTTCTTGAAAAGGAGGCCAGAGAGAAAAAAGTTGAGGCACTCCCCAGGTTTTCCAGCTCAGTGAAGTGAATGGGTTCATCATAATCTAGTTCCCAAGAAAAGGAATAGGAGCAAGAAGAAAAGCTAACATGAGTGGAGTTCTATATCCTGAAGGAGATACCCACTTGATAGTTGGATTTATGCATCTAAAACTCAAATGAGAATTCTAGGATGGAAAGAAAGATGTAGGACTCGGTCCTTAGGTGGTGGGTGAGGGAATGAGTGCACATGACCTTTCCTGAAAAATCATGAAAGCATAAGGTTGAGAGTGAACTCCAAAGGACTAGGCCAATCTTGCTAACCTGGCCAGAAACAATATGCTATCATTCCTAATACTGGGGGTGGTCAGAAGCCAGGTAGAAGATAAAAACAGTTATTCTGCTTCCCCCTGTTCTTGCCTGGTCTTCCCCCTGTCTACTGCCTGGTCTCTGAGTTACAGCAAAGGTATGAGAAGTAAGAAGCAGTGGCCTCAGCAGATTATTTGCCTCCGTGACACCAAACTGCCTTTCTGAAGAACTGGTTTACTGATCACTGGGTTTGTGGACTAACTGAGCTGATCATTTCAGTGCATAATAGAGATGCATGTTCTAACTCCAGGGAGGTAATTGCATTCTCATTCATTTTTCAAACATTTATTACATGCCAGGCATTTTGTAATGTGCTAAGAGTGCAAATATGAATGATGCACACTCTTCCAATTTCAAAGAATAGATAGTCAATTAGGGGTACAAATAAATAACCCATTATAATTCAGTACCTACATTTTGAGATTTGTACAAGACGCAATAGACATACAAAGATAGAAACCTCAGATTGCCTGGAAAAATCAGGAAAGACTTCTCAGGGAAGGCAATTCTTGAACTGAAATTTGAAGGATGAACAGGAGTTCTCCAGATGGCTGAAGGGCATGCATGGCTGTTTTTCAAAAGCACCTGCCATTGTAGAAGTGGGTGGAGAGACACTTGAGTCTGTACAAAGCATCAATGCACATTTTGGGATAAAAAACAGGAACCCCTTCAAGTGTTAAATATAAAGTTGTTTTTACCCATTTGTTCATGACATGTTGCATTTCTGGAGTACGTCTGGTCTACTGAGTTTACCAAATGCTCATATCAGAAGCATGTACACTTAGTTACTATTTCCAGGTCGTGGAGGAGGAATGTGAGAGGATAGAGAAAACAAAGAAACAGGAGAAGAAGGCAATAAGAAGAGAAAAGTTGAAGGATGAGGAGAAAGAAGAAAGAAGAGAGGAAAAGCCCTCTCAGCCTAGGAAAGCTCTGTATTTTGTATCTAGTTTCCACAGTGAAGCTGGGAGTGGGATTCATGGGGAGCCATTAGCCCAGATGGGAAGCACAGCACTAGGCCTTGAAGTCAAGGAACCGGTGGGCTACACCCTCCCGGATCTGCTTAGTCTTCACACCATAGACAATGGGGTTGAGCATTGGCGGCACCACCACATAAAGATTGGCTAGCAGGATGTGGACATGTCGAGGAATGTTATGCCCAAAGCGGTGGGTCAATAATGTAAAAAAGGATGGAACATAAAACATGAGGATGACACAGAGGTGGGAGCCACAGGTGTTCAGGGCCTTGTGCCGGGCATCCTGCGAGGCCAAACGAAACACCGCTCGGAGGATCAGAGAGTACGACACAGCGATGAGGGTCACATCCAAGATGACCATGACAATGGGCACTGAGAAACCATACCAGATGTTAATGGTGATGTCAGCACAGGCCAAGCGGGCCACGCCAATATGCTCACAGTAAGAATGGGGGATGATGTTGGTCCGGCAGAAGGGCAGCCGCTTCAGCAAGAAGATCACTGGGAAGATGATGCAGAAGCTTCTAGTGACAATGGCCAGAGCAATCCTTCCCACAGTGGACCATGTCAGCACTGTTGTATAATGCAGGGGAGCACAGATGGCCACAAAGCGGTCAAAGGACATGGCCAATAAGATGGCTGACTCCCCCACAAACATCACATGGACGAAGAAAACTTGGGTGACACAGGCCTCAAAGGCAATGTCATGAGCATGGAGCCAAAAGATGGCCAGGGCCTTGGGTACTGTAGTGGTGGACAGCAGGATGTCCGTGATGGCCAGCATGGAGAGGAAGAAGTACATGGGCTCGTGAAGGCTACGTTCTGTGATGATGACCACTATCAGGATGCTGTTCCCCAGGACTGCAGTGCTATACATGAGGCAGAAGGGTACCGACAGCCAAACGTGATAAGCCTCCAACCCAGGGATACCAAGGAGGATAAAAACTGCAGGGTGGAAGACGGTAAGGTTGGTGTGAGTCATGATGACCTTGGGAGTCCTCTCTACAGTGACTTAGAAGCTGATGGCCTGCTGAAAGCGACAGGAACAGAAAGCAACTCTGAGCGTGTGCAGAGATCACAAACGCGAGCATGGATTTCTAAATGGTGGGCCTCTCCAGGAGGGATGTTCTCCCAGAGAACATGGGCATGGGAATGACTTCTGACCCTCGGTGGGTGCCTCCTTTGCATGCAGGCTTCTGTGGCAATCATGCTTCCAGAACCAACAGAGGGTTCACTCAGCCTCCAATCATCCTGCTCCAAAGTCCAGCCCCATCCTACTTTTCTGGCCTCTTTCTACCACTTCCACTGAAGCAGCATCCTCACCCTTCCCTGTGTTGTGCCTTTCCCTCCCCTCAAGATTTCACTCCTGTGTTTACCTGAATTCCCAACACTTCCACTTTCGTTTACTCAAATTTTCACCTTAAAATACCTCCTTAAGACACAGCACTTTGTAATGGCCCATGTTCATAACAACATATCTTCTTCCTGAGACCTATTAGCTCAACTATATTTTAACTTGTCTATATTTAATCACATAAATTTACTTAGATATTACTTTGAACATTTCACATGACACTTGCCTAATATCTTGGCACGTGTGGCTTCTTGTGCATGTAAGTGGAGCAGCATGTGCAAATCTGGAAGGAGCTTAAGATGGATATTTCCCCACTCTGACCCAGACTCCAAACTTCCTGAAAGGCAGCAAGAAGTAGGTAGGACAGCCATATTCATCACCTGCTCTTCGTGAACTTCCATGCTTCTCCCCAAAAGGTTCTGGGAAGGTTGTGTCTAGATCTCATTAGCCTCAAGGGGCCCCCAGGAAACCTATTCTGAGTACAGGAAATCAATACACTGCCCTCTGGCTCCACTAATATCACCCTCCTTCCCACCACTTGTTTCTTAATCCTCAAAAAGATTCACGTTTCCTTTCTGCAAAGAAGGGTTAAGCATAGATCCCTTCTTGCCCTAGCTCTTCCCACCACCCAGGACAGATTTATTGTCTTCTGAAGCTCTGGATCTGTCCGCTATTAGGACCAGGGAGAGGATGAATGATTAAGAATCTGGAAGGGAACATGGAGAAAAAAGCCCATGGAGAGAATAAGGAGAAATCAGGAGGGAAAGGTACCAAATAAATACTACTGATAATGGTGATCAGAGGCCCCAGGGGGGAAAGCATCCACAGGAATGAAAGTCCCAGTCAAGGAGTCCATCACCCTGTCTCTGCAGCTGCTGCGCTGCTCAGCATGGCAGGCCATGGGGAGGAACAACGGGACTCATGGTCAGTCACTGACCAGGTCCCACAAGCAAGGATTCCAAGTGGGCTAATAATTTGACATCCTTCAAGCCAGTATTTTTTAAATATTCATTCAACTTCTATTTAGAGGATTGGCTAATTTTTGCTGGGATAAACACAGAGAAGGGCCACTGTAGCACTGCTCTGCCTCTATTCAAAAGCATTGGCCCCCAATTTTTTTTGATATCATTAATGTACAATCACGTGAACAACATATGGTTACTAGACTCCCCCTATTATCAAGTCCCCCCCACATACCCCATTACAGTCACTGTCCATTAGCATAGTAAGATGCTATAGAATCACTACTTCTCTTCTCTGTATATACTGCCTTTCCCATGTCCCAGCCCACTACATTATGTGCGCTAATCGTAATGCACCTTTTTCCCCCTTATCCCTCCCTTCCCACCCATCCTCCCCAGTCCCTTTCCCTTTGGTAACTGTTACTCCATTCTTGGGTTCTGTGAGTCTGCTGCTGTTTTGTTCCTTCAGTTTTTCCTTTGTTCTTATAGTCCACAGATGAGTAAAATCATTTAGTACTTGTCTTTCTCTGCCTGGCTTATTTCACTGAGCATAATACCCTCTAGCTCCATCCATGTTGTTGCAAATGGTAGGATTTGTTTTCTTCTTATGGCTGAATAATATTCCTTGTGTATATGTACCACATCTTCTTTATCCATTCATTTACTGATGGACACTTAGGTTGCTTCTATTTCTTGGCTATTGTAAATAGTGCTGCGATAAACATAGGGGTGCATACGTCTTTTTCAAACTGGGCTTCTACATTCTTAGGGTAAATTCCTAGGAGTGGAATTCCTGGGTCAAACGGTATTTCTATTTTTAGTTTTTTGAGGAACCTCCATACTGCTTTCCACCATGGTTAAACTAGCTTACATTCCCACCAGCAGTGTAGGAGGGTTCCCCTTTCTCTACATCCTCACCAACATTTGTTGTTGTTTGTCTTTTGGATGGTGTGAGGTGATATCTCATTGTGGTTTTAATTTGCATTTCTCTGATGATTAGCGATGTGGAGCATCTTTCTATGTGCCTGTTGGCCATCTGAATTTCTTCTTTGGAGAAGTGTCTGTTCAGCTCCTCTGCATTGGCCCCAAATTTATGTAAACAAAAGCCCCACCAGAAAACAATTTCTTTTCCATAGATGGAAATTTAATGAAAATATTTCCCACTTCTCCTAACCCCAGTAGTTAGAAACGTACATCCCTTCTCTATAAAAGATACCTGACATATGTCTTCATAAAACAACTCTGGCTCTCTGCTTACACTTCTAATGATGGTTTATAACCATAATAGTGAGACACCAAAGGCAGGGTGGGGATGGCAGTGAGAACTGGGTGGCTGTTAAAGAGACTGAAAAAGGAGGTTGCTGTCTGTGTGAGGAAGGATTTTCATTTGTCAGGAGCTTTTGAGGGCTTCCTCTCAGCCCTTCTGGGGATTCTCAGTAGGAGGGTTCCAGACTCTTTTAGGAAAAAGTCAGGGGTGAGAAGAGAGGAAGGTCAGAGGCACAAAAAGACACATCCAGGGTCTCACTGGACCAGAGGACCTTCTTCCCAGCGACCATGAGAGAGCGGAAAAAAGATCCAAAATGGTAGAGAAGGAGCCAGGAGCCATGCTGAGGGGAGAGAACATGGTACAAAAGTTGAGTACACTGAGCTCTGAAGCCAGACGTCCCAGTTAATTTCCCAGTTCTTCCCTGACTTGCCGGATGAGCCTGGGAAAGTTATTTGACTTTTGCATGCCTGTTTTTTCATTTGTAAGATGCAGATAACAATAAACTCCATGAGGTAATTAGAAAGATGGAATGAGTTAATGCAGATAACGTTCTCAGAAGAGTAGAGTATTATTATTATTGCCATTATTGTTATTTTTAAATGGCCATTGCCCTATTGTATTTTTTCCAATAGGCAAAACACTTAAATGGCTATTCAGCAACATTAAAGTCTTACTCTTCATCCAAATATATCCAAAGGAATTGCTTTCCCAGGAATAAATTAGAGAATGGCAAAGAGAAGTGCCCAAGAAGAGAAAAGTGGCCTGAGGACAGATCTCTCAGATGGACCTGGTGCCTCAGAACCCAGGGCTTGGGTAGTGCACTAGGCAGATCCTCCACTGATAGTCAGAACTACCTGGCAGGCTTCCCTCAAATGCTCTGGAAAACACCCATCTGTCTCAGCAGAAACAAAGAGAGATTATCTCCATCATTTTCAGAATCCCCAGGGACATGTCAGAGTGATGAGAGTCAGAGCTTCGACTCAAGAACCAAGGTCAGCAAGGAGTGGCAGTCACAGGGAAGATTCAGCCCAGGCCAAGGAGAAACGGAGCCATTTCTTCCCTGCAGCCCCTGACCAGACTCTGCTCTTTCTCTTCCTGTGAATCCTACAAACTCTATTTTTCTGCCCATTCCATCTTTAGGGGGTGATACAAAGGGCTTTTATGTCTTTATGCAACCTTAATTTTGGAAGGCTAAGATCTTACATCAGAACGATAGATTAAATGCACCTGCAAGCCATATCAGATAGAATTGTTAGATAACTATATAGGCGTCGAAGAGCTGAGTCAGTTACTATTTGCTTCGTAGTATTACCTAAACATTTATTTAAACAAATATTAATTTTATTTTGCCTTTCTCCTTATACAAGTGTTTCATATCTCAAGGTTTTTCACCATTCTTAGGTTCTTTATAATGCACAGGGTTTACACACAGAAACCTTGCCCCTAATGGATAAAACATACTGAAACCCCAGCCTATAAGGGTGGCCTCTGTTTGCAGCACAATATATTGGAAAGATTAGCTATGAGATGCAGCATAAGAAATTTCTAATATGTAAGGTACCAAAATTTGTAAATGGTTTATCCTTTTAATAAATCAGAGCAAACTCAGATTTGTATCTTTCATAACCTTTCTTTGGTTCACATGCACTTAAAGCCAGCATGTAAAATGTCTTCATAATCTAAAGCCAGTGTTATTTACATTGCAGAGAAACTAAGATACCCTTAATTCACTGACATACTCTCAATAGTGACTCACATGTTTTAATAAATAAACATATCGAGAAAAATTTCCACCTACCCATTTGTTTCACTTCCTATAAACATTTTGAGGATTTGGTCAAAATTTGAGTAAGCATATGGTGGTACACCACAAATTCTTATGATATTCTACCATATTCTTACGATTTAATGGCAAAAATGTGGAGAACCCCACTCGAGTTCACACCTTCTCCCAATCTCTATGCCTGGTCTACAAACCTCAGGGTGGGAGGAAAAGTGAGCAGGATGTTTCTGTATATGCATACCCGACACCCAGATGACCAAGGGAACATGTCTTTAGAGCCCTCCTCACTTTGGGACTGGGGAGCTCACGGCACTAAGCACAGAACTGTAGGTACTTGGAAAACATTTGAACAAATCAACGATGGAATTAGTGAATAAATCTTTCACCAGTAGCTTTGCCTGTTTCCCCAAGGTGGTGATCAAAATCTGAGCCATTCTCATGAACAGTCCCCATTGATAACCCCTGTCCTGGTACAGTCTGATTCTGACTACTTCATACACTGCCCTCAAACCTTTTAGCAAGAAGTCTCTCTTCCCCCACATTCTCCTGGTGCTTTTCCTGACCCCCTTCTGCAATCCCATTTCTAACCAGCACCACCTCCTAGTCCCACTGACATCCCCCCTCTAAGGCCCATACTTCCCACCCTGTGCCTTGTCATGCTTCAATCCCTCTCTCACCCTTTGTCTCATTGACCCCATGGCTTTCTCCCACATATCCATTTCCTCTCTCCCAGCTCTAGTCTTTGTCCTTTACAAATACTCCTAAATACACATACACTCATGCCAATCCCTCCCCCTGCCTCTGTCAATGCTCTTAAACTCACCTACTACGTTGCAGTACCAGCCAAAGGATTGAGAAAATGGCAGAGAAAAGCTAAAAAACTGCTTGTTCTTAGAGAACTAGAATGAGAAGAAAAGAGAATTCTGGAGACTGACCATGTCGACATGGGGCGGGTGTCAATATTCCTGCTGTGTACAGGGTCCTTATATTTAGAGTCTGAGAAGCCACATGCCTCCTTCTTTTGGAGGCAGGTGTCAGAGTCTCCCTGGGATCATTGAGCATGGGTTCAATGAACCAAAGGAGAAATGAAAGCCTTTCTCCTAATGCCAAGAGGGAACACTAACTCCAGGGATAATTAGTAGCTTTAGAAAAAATGCACCAAAGTTATTTGAAAACAGATTACACAAGCTCCGAGAGAAATCCCAGCAATAAAACAATGACAAAGCTAACATTTGTTGAGATTTACTACATTCCTGTCATTGTGCTAGGGTTTAACTTAAATGATCTCATTTAATTCTCAGAGCAGCCCAATGAGATAAACCATTATATTTATATCCATTTGGCAGATGAGAAAATGGAGGCTTAAAGATACTGATCAGAGAGAAGACAAAAGTCCCACGTGAACAGTGTCAAGGTATTCAGACTCAGTCCAGAAACACTGATTAAGGAGCTGAGAGGGATAGTTTTGAGGCAACCCTGCAGGCTCATCACTCAAGGTAAGTTCAAGAAAAAAAAGGGACAGAATAAATGAAAGGTTCATTAAGATATTTACACCATTAAAAGCAAGTTTAACTCTGTGTGAGCACTGAATTAAAATACTCTAATATTGTTATGAGGAGAATATTCTTCCAAACTCATCTAAACTTTAGGAGTAATAAAGTTCCTGGGAACCCAATAAGGGGGTAAAAACATCAACCCAGTAATTCCACTCTTAGATATTTTCTCAAAAGATATAAAAATATAAGTTCACAAAAGCCTTATACACCAATGTTCACAGCAGCTTTATTCATAGTAGCCAAAATCTGGAACCAACCCAACTGTCCGCCAACAGAAAAACAGACAAACAAGTTGCATATATTCATACAATGGAATACTAGTCAGCAATTAAAATGAACAAACTACTAAGTCACACAACATTACAGATTAAACAAGATCCTTATGTGGAGCAAAAGAAGCCAGAGACAAAAGGCTAGATATTGCATGATTCCATTTATATGAAGTTTTACAACAGACAAAACTAGTCTATGCTGACAGAAATCAGAATGACTGCCTCTGCAGGAGGAGGAAGCCCAAGGGAGTTTCACTGATAAAAATAGTCTATATATTGAGAGGAGTATAAGTTACATGGGTGTCAGTATTTGTCAAAAGAAGGATTTGTGGGAGCATCATGAAGAAATAAAGAGCAATAAAGGAGCAGAAATATGGCTAAATTCTTCTCAGGAGTTTTTTATTTCATATTCAATAATTAAAACAAAAATTATAACACCAACTGATACTCAAGATAAAGATATTTTCAAATGGGAAGAATAAAGGGACGTAAATGGAAGTAAGGTTTCCACACTTCACTAAAAGTAGTAAAATGTTGATACAAGTGGACTATGAGTCACATGTTTAACTAGAGCAACCCCAATACTAGAGCAACCCCAAAGAAAACTCTACAGTCATACACTCAGAAGCTCTACAAATAAATCAAGAAGGAATTCTAAAGATGTTCAAATAATCCACAATAAATCAAGAAAACTGAACAAAAGGAATAAGATACAGAAGAAAAAAGCAGAAACAAGTAATAAAATGGCAGACTTAAGCCCTAACGTATTAATAATTATCTTAACTGTAAATGGTCTAAATATACCAATCAAAATTAAAGATTGGATTTTTTAAAACACAACCCAATTATATGCTGTTTGCAAGAAATTCACTTCAAATGCAATGGTGTAGGTATGTTGAAAATAAAAGGATGGAAAACTATATGCCACTGCAAACATTCATCAAATAAAAGCAGAAGTGGCTCTATTAAATCAAAGTAGACTTTAATACAAAGAAAATTACAAGTAACAAAAAGACACATTACATTACAATAAAAGGATCAATTCATCAGGAAGATACAGTGATCCTAAGTATGTGCGCACCAAACAACAGTGCCTCGCAACATATGAAGCAAAAACTGAAAGAACAAAAAGGAAAAATTGACACATCACAATTATAATTTAGGACTTCAATAGCCCCTTCAGTGCTGAAGTTCTATCTCATCAACAGATAGAAGTACTGGACAGAATATCAATAAGGATACAGGAAAACTGGCCAACACAATCAACCTATAGGAGTTAGCTGACATATATACAGAAGACTCACCCAACAACAGCAGAATATATTTTTCTCTCAAGCACCCATGGACACTTACCAAGACAGATCTTACTGTGAGTCATAAAACAAACCTCAGCAAAATTTTTTTATGAGTTAGATGTTTACTATATATAATTTCAGCTATGTATACAATAATACACATATAGTAGGACTAATGTTCAAAAAAAAGAGCATAATTGGTCTTTTTTCTGTATAACTGACATATTGTAGTAACATGGAAATATGCATACCACAATATTAACAGTGAGTAGGCTCTTTAGGAGGTAATATCAGAAGTGTTGCTTATTTTTCCTTTTTGCTTATTAATACATTCTAATTTTATATAAAAGTACCTGACTTGTTTTATAGAAATATTGAAGTTTATGTTTTAGATTAGCATGTATATTCAACAGAACTTTATTTTTAGTCCAGGCTGTATTTTTAAAGTTCTCTTTAATGTGTATGGTGAACCATTTGTTAAGTCAAAAGACGTATGGGAGCATAGCAATATTGACTACTGATTTGTTCACATTATTTTAGTCACTTTCATTACTTTATAATATAATGCTATCGAAATGGGCAATTTTGCCACTTACTATTGCTATTTATCATGGACACTAGAAAATGTTCCCTGGGTCACAAACATGAAAAATATTAAGAACAAAAGTTTAAAAACATAAAACATTTTGGAGGAATCTTTATTTTTCAAGGAAAATGAAATTTGTTGCAATGTCATTAATATTTTATTTTAATTAATCACATGTAACAGCAAAATTATCATGCTTGAATGCCAAAAAGAAGCATTCTTACATCACTGGAATTTACTGGTTTACATAGGAAAAGTAGTGATCAATGCCTACATTTAAAAAAAAGGAAAGAACTTAAGTCAAAAATCTAACTTCCTACCTCAAGAAACTAGAGAGAAAAGAATAAGAAACCCAAAGCAAATTAAGGAAATAACAGTCTAGAACAGAAATTAATGAAATTTAAAGTGAGAAAAAGAGAAAAATCAATGAAATGAAAAGTTAGTTCTTCCAAAAAAAAATCAATAAAATTAACAAATCTCTAGCAAGACTGATAAAAAAATGAGAAGATATAAATCAACAATATCAGGAATGAAATGGGAGATATATCATAAATTCTATTATCACCATAGATAAGGAGGAAATACTATGAACGTTCTTCTCATAAATCTATTTAAGAGAAATTGACCAATTCCTGAGAAACCATAAACTACCAGAACTCAAGATGAAATAGATAATATGAACAGAACTATAGCCATTTCCAAAATTAAATTCTTAATTAAAAATTTTGAAAAAGAAATTTCCAGGCCTAGATGGCTTCACTAAAAAATTTTACCAACTTTAAAAAAGAGTTAACACCAATGTTTAGTCAATCCCTTCCAGAAAATAAAAAAGACTTCCCAAGTCATTTTATGAGACTAATATTTTTTGGGGGGTATTATTAATATACAATCACATGAGCAACATTATGAGACTAATATTACCCGAATCACAATCAGATGAAGTCATTACAACAACAACAAAAAAAGCAAACAAACTATGGGATATCTCTCAAAATTCCTCAGAAAAATTGATCCAATAATATATTTTAAAAATTATACACCATGACCAAGTAAAATTTTTCCAGATGTGCAAGGTTGGTTCAACATTCAACAATCAATCAGTGATTTCAACAGGCTAATCACCATATCAACAGCCTAAAGATGAAAATTCATATTATCATATCAACTGAAGCAGGAAAAGCTTTTGGCAAAATCCAGCTTTAGGAATAGAAGGAAACAGCCTCAACTTGATAAACAATACTTACAAAAATCTATTATTTCTATGTAGACAGAATATATATATATATATATATATATATATATATATATATGGATGTTTATAGGATGTAAGGTCAACACATAAAAATCAATCATCTTTCTACATGCTAACAGTAAACATGTGAAACCCAAAATTAAAAATACAGTAACACTGAGTAATCATAAAGATGGTGGAATAGTAGTTTTCAGTTCTCAAACCCCCAAAGAAAAAACAACTTTAACAATGACCCACAGACAAAAATTCCTTTATAGGATCCCAGGAGTCCAGCTGAAAGATTCCAGCACTGTACTGGAGCAAAATATATATATATAATTCTTACTTTTTTTTTTTTTTAAATAATTATTTTTTATTGAAGGGTAGTTGATGCACAGTATTACATTACATTAGTTTCAAGTGTACAACACAGTGATAAAACATTTATATACATAATTCTAGGTTCCAGCTATCACCCTACCAAGCTGTAACAATATCTTGACTATATTCCTTATGCTATACATTACATCCCGGTTACTTATTTATTTTACCATTGGAAGTCTGTCCTTTTTTATTTTTATTTTTTAATTTATTTATTTATTTATTTATTTATTTATTATTTATTTATTTATTTTTTGTGAGGGCATCTCTCATATTTATTGATCAAATGGTTGTTAACGACAATAAAATTCTGTATAGGGGAGTCAATGCTCAATGCACAATCATTAATACACCCCAAGCCTAATTTTCGTCAGTCTCCAATCTTCTGAGGCACAACAAACAAGTTCTTACATGTAGAACAAATTCTTACATAATGAATAAGTTACATAATGAACAGTACAAGGGCAGTCATCACAGAAACTTTCGGTTTTGCTCATGCATTATGAACTATAAACAGTCAGTTCAAATATGAATACTCATTTGGTTTTTATACTTGATTTATATGTGGATACCACATTTCTCTCTTTATTATTATTATTTGTAATAAAATGCTGAAGTGGTAGGTAGATAGAAGATAAAGGTAGAAAACATAGTTTAGTGTTGTAAGAGAGCAAATGTAGATGATCAGGTGTGTGCCTGTAGACTATGTGTTAATCCAAGCTAGACAAGGGCAATAAAACATCCACGTATGCAGAAGATTTCTCTCAGAACAGGGGGGGTGAGGTTCTAAGCCTCACCTCTGTTGATCCCCAGTTTCTCACCAGATGGCCCCCCTGCGACTGTGCCTGTCTTAGGTTGTTCCTCCCTTGAGGAATCTTACCCGTCTCTGGCTAACCAGTCATCTTCCGGGGCCATACAGGGAAATGTAAAGTTGGTAAGTGAGAGAGAAGCCTTATTGTTTGAAATGGTTAGCTTTTTACTTCTTTGCATATTTATACCCTGTAGCTTCTATGCCCAGCATTTGTTTTGAGGTATCTTTACCACTTGGAAGAATTAAGATACTTGGTAAATTCGATATGAGGCACGAATTCTACTTAAGGGATGTAATTAGGAAGGAAGAAGAAAAGCTATAGAAGCAGCAGGCGGAAGAAAACATGGGAAGATTGATTATTTCTTTGACATATCTTCCTGTAGAGTAACTTCAGCATGTATAGGTTTTAAGCTACTACTTAAATTGTGCACACACATTAACATAATAGGAGTATAGTTACATAATCAAAGCATACCTGTAATTACCAGCCATCTCCAGTGAAACCAAGAAAACCAGTTAGGCACCTTAGGCATTTGTGAAAACTTATCTATGATATGGTGGATATTGTCCAACTGAACTTGAACAGTCTGAGAGAAATCAGACAAATTAAAACAACCCATTCCTGGGGAATGTTCACATCCCTTATGTTCTTTTAACAGTAAATAATCTGTAGTTGTAAGATTTTGGAGCGCTACAATTTGCACTTCTCCTAATTCTTGGTTGAGTTCCAACAGTATAGATCCAGTCAAATTTGTTGTTTTACTGTATGCACAGGCCAGCTTAGATATCTCCTTCCTCATTCCCATGGCAAGTGCAGGAGCTGGTGGGATGAGTGCATCTACAGCTGTAGCAGTGCGTGGATCTTTGTTGGGGTATTTCGATGATCATCTTCTGGCATGAGTCTTCCAGAGAGTGCTGATGTTGGAAGTTCTCTTTCATATCGTATCTTAGTTCATTTTCGGGGTAGCCCAATTAGGCTTTGATCTTCTGTATAGACGCAAACAGACCCTTTGCCAACACTTTTATATGCCCTTTATACCTTTGTATAGAACTCATTGGATGTTACCACACAGGAACTGCCCCCTTTTTTTTTTTTTTTTTGGTATCACTAATCTACACTTACATGACGAATATTATGTTTACTAGGCTCTCCCCTATACCAGGTCTCCCCTATAAACCCCTTTACAGTCACTGTCCATCAGCATAGCAAAATGTTGTAGAATCACTACTTGCCTTCTCTGTGTTGTACAGCCCTCCCTTTTCTCCTACCCCCACATGCATGTTAATCTTAATACCCCCCTTCTTCTCCCCCCCATTATCCCTCCCTACCCACCCATCCTCCCCAGTCCCTTTCCCTTTGGTACCTGTTAGTCCATTCTTGAGTTCTGTGATTCTGCTGCTGTTTTGTTCCTTCAGTTTTTCCTTTGTTCTTATATTCCAAAGATGAGTGAAATCATTTGGTATTTCTCTTTCTCCGCTTGGCTTGTTTCACTGAGCATAATACCCTCCAGCTCCATCCATGTTGCTGCAAATGATTGGATTTGCCCTTTTCTTATGGCTGAGTAGTATTCCATTGTGTATATGTACCACATCTTCTTTATCCATTCATCTATCGATGGACATTTAGGTTGCTTCCAATTCTTGGCTATTGTAAATAGTGCTGTGATAAACATAGGGGTACATCTGTCTTTCTCAAACTTGATTGCTGTGTTTTTAGGGTAAATTCCTAGGAGTGGAATTCCTGGGTCAAATGGTAAGTCTGTTTTGAGCATTTTGATGTACCTCCATACTGCTTTCCACAATGGTTGAACTAACTTACATTCCCACCAGCAGTGTAGGAGGGTTCCCCTTTCTCCACAGCCTCGCCAACATTTGTTGTTGTTTGTCTTTTGGATGGCAGCCATCCTTACTGGTGTGAGGTGATACCTCATTGTAGTTTTAATTTGCATTTCTCTGATAATTAGCGATGTGGAGCATCTTTTCATGTGACTGTTGGCCATCTATATTTCTTTTTTGGAGAACTGTCTGTTCAGTTCCTCTGCCCATTTTTTAATTGGGTTATTTGTTTTTTGTTTGTTGAGGCGTGTGAGCGCTTTATATATTCTGGATGTCAAGCCTTTATCGGATGTGTCATTTTCAAATATATTCTCAAATACTGTAGGGATCCTTTTTGTTCTATTGATGGTGTCTTTTGCTGTACAGAAGCTTTTCAGCTTAATATAGTCCCACTTACTCATTTTTGCTGTTGTTTGCCTTGCCCGGGGAGATATGTTCAAGAAGAGGTCACTCATGTTTATGTCTAAGAGGTTTTTGCCTATGTTTTCTTCCAAGAGTTTAATGGTTTCATGGCTTACATTCAGGTCTTTGATCCATTTTGAGTTTACTTTTGTATATGGGGTTAGACAATGGTCCAGTTTCATTCTCCTACATGTAACTGTCCAGTTTTGCCAGCACCACCTGTTGAAGAGACTGTCATTTTGCCATTGTATGTCCATGGCTCCTTTATCAAATAATAATTCACCATATATGTCTGGGTTAATGTCTGGATTCTCTAGTCTGTTCCATTGGTCTGTGGCTCTGCTCTTGTGCCAGTACCAAATTGTCTTGATTACTATGGCTTTATAGTAGAGCTTGAAGTTGGGGAGTGAGATCCCCCCTACTTTATTCTTCTTTCTCAGGATTGCTTTGGATATTCGGGGTCTTTGGTGTTTCCATATGAATTTTTGAATTATTTGTTCCAGTTCATTGAAGAATGTTGCTGGTAGTTTCATAGGGATTGCATCAAATTTGTATATTGCTTTCGGCAGGATGGCCATTTTGACGATATTAATTCTTCCTAGCCATGAGCATGGGATGCGTTTCCATCTGTTAGTGTCCCCTTTAATTTCTCTTAAGAGTGACTTGTAGTTTTCAGAGTATAAGTCTTTCACTTCTTTGGTTAGGTTTATTCCTAGGTATTTTTTTTTTTTGGTGCAATTGTGAATGGAGTTGTTTTCCTGATTTCTCTTTTTGTTGGTTCATTGTTAGTATATAGGAAAGCCACAGATTTCTGTGTGTTGATTTTGTATCCTGAAACTTTGCTGTATTCCGATATCAGTTCTAGTAGTTTTGGGGTGGAGTCTTTAGGGTTTTTTATGTACAGTATCATGTCATGTGCAAATAGTGACAGTTTAACTTCTTCTTTACCAATCTGGATTCCTTGTATTTCTTTATTTTGTCTGATTGCTGTGGCTAGGACCTCCAGTACTATGTTAAATAACAGTGGAGAGAGTGGGCATCCCTGTCTAGTTCCCGATCTCAGAGGAAATGCTTTCAGCTTCTCGCTGGTCAATATAATGTTGGCTGTGGGTTTATCATAGATGGCCTTTATTATGTTGAGGTACTTGCCCTCTATTCCCATTTTGCTGAGAGTTTTTAACATGAATGGATGTTGAACTTTGTCAAATGCTTTTTCAGCATCTATGGAGATGATCATGTGTTTTTTGTCTTTCTTTTTGTTGATGTGGTGGATGATGTTGATGGATTTTCGAATGTTGTACCATCCTTGCATCCCTGGGATGAATCCCACTTGGTCATGGTGTATGATCCTTTTGATGTATTTTTGAATTCGGTTTGCTAATATTTTGTTGAGTATTTTTGCATCTACATTCATCAGGGATATTGGTCTGTAGTTTTCTTTTTTGGTGGGGTCTTTGCCTGGTTTTGGTATTAGGGTGATGTTAGCTTCATAGAATGAGTTTGGGAGTTTCCCGTCCTCCTCTATTTTTTGGAAAACTTTAAGGAGAATGGGTATTATGTCTTCCCTGTATGTCTGATAAAATTCCGAGGTAAATCCATCTGGCCCGGTGGTTTTGTTCTTTGGTAGTTTTTTGATTACCGCTTCAATTTCGTTGCTGGTAATTGGTCTGTTTAGATTTTCTGTTTCTTCCTGGGTCAATCTTGGAAGGTTGTATTTTTCTAGGAAGTTGTACATTTCTCCTAGGTTTCCCAGCTTGTTAGCATATAGGTTTTCATAGTAGTCTCCAACAATTCTTTGCATTTCCGTGGGGTCCGTCGTGATTTTTCCTTTCTCGTTTCTGATACTGTTGATTTGTGTTGACTCTCTTTTCTTCTTAATAAGTCTGGCTAGAGGCTTATCTACTTTGTTTATTTTCTCGAAGAACCAGCTCTTGGTTTCATTGATTTTTTCTATTGTTTTATTCTTCTCAATTTTATTTATTTCTTCTCTGATCTTTATTATGTCCCTCCTTCTGCTGACCTTAGGCCTCATCTGTTCTTCTTTTTCCAATTTCGATAATTGTGACATTAGACCATTCATTTGGGATTGCTCTTCCTTTTTTAAATATGCTTGGATTGCTATATACTTTCCTCTTAAGACTGCTTTTGCTGTGTCCCACAGAAGTTGGGGCTTAGTGTTGTTGTTGTCATTTGTTTCCATATATTGCTGGATCTCCATTTTGATTTGGTCATTGATCCATTGATTATTTAGGAGAGTGTTGTTAAGCCTCCATGTGTTTGTGAGCCTCTTTGCTTTCTTTGTACAGTTTATTTCTAGTTTATGCCTTTGTGGTCTGAAAAGTTGTTTGGTAGGATTTCAATCTTTTGGAATTTTCTGAGGCTCTTTTTGTGGCCTAGTATGTGGTCTATTCTGGAGAATGTTCCATGTGCACTTGAGAAGAATGTGTATCCTGTTGCTTTTGGATGTAGAGTTCTGTAGATGTCTATTAGGTCCATCTGTTCTAGTGTGTTGTTCAGTGCCTCTGTGTCCTTACTTATTTTCTGCCCAGTGGATCTATCCTTTGGGGTGAGTGGTGTGTTGAAGTCTCCTAGAATGAATGCGTTGCAGTCTATATCCCCCTTTAGTTCTGTTAGTATTTGTTTCACATATGCTGGTGCTCCTGTGTTGGGTGCATATATATTTATAATGGTTATATCCTCTTGTTTGACAGAGCCCTTTATCATTATGTAGTGTCCTTCTTTATCTCTTGTTACGTTCTTTGTTTTGAAGTTTATTTTGTCTGATATTAGTACTGCAACCCCTGCTTTCTTCTCACTGTTGTTTGCTTGAAATATGTTTTTCCATCCCTTGACTTTTAGTCTGTACATGTCTTTGGGTTTGAGGTGAGTTTCTTGTAAGCAGCATATAGATGGGTCTTGCTTTTTTATCCATTCTGTTACTCTGTGTCTTTTGATTGGTGCATTCAACCCATTAACATTTAGGGTGACTATTGAAAGATATGTACTTATTGCCATTGCAGGCTTTAAATTCGTGGTTACCAAGGGTTCAAGGTTAGCCTCTTTAGTATCTTACTGCCTAACTTAGCTCACTTATTGAGCTGTTATATACACTGTCTGGAGATTCTTTTCTTCTCTCCCTTCTTGTTCCTCCTCCTCCATTCTTCATATGTTGGGTGTTTTGTGCTGTGCTCTTTCTAGGAGTGCTCCCATCTAGAGCAGTCCCTGTAAGATGTTCTGTAGAGTTGGTTTGTGGAAAGCAAATTCCCTCAGCTTTTGTTTGTCTGGGAATTGTTTAATCCCACCATCATATTTGAATGATAGTCGTGCTGGATACAGTATCCTTGGTTCAAGTCCCTTCTGTTTCATTGTATTAAACATATCATGCCATTCTCTTCTGGCCTGTAGGGTTTCTGTTGAGAAATCTGACGTTAGCCTGATGGGTTTCCCTTTATAGGTGACCTTTTTCTCTCTAGCTGCCTTTAACACTCTTTCCTTGTCCTTGATCTTTGCCATTTTAATTATCATATGTCTTGGTGTTGTCCTTTTTGAATCCTTTCTGTTGGGGGTTCTGTGTACTTCCGTGGTCTGTTCGATTACTTCCTCCCCCAGTGTGGGGAAGTTTTCAGCAATTATTTCTTCTAAGATACTTTCCATCTCTTTTCCTCTCTCTTCTTCTTCTGGGACCCCTATAATACGGATATTGTTCCTTTTGGATTGGTCACACAGTTCTCTTAATATTGTTTCATTCCTGGAGATCCTTTTGTCTCTCTCTATGTCAGCTTCTATGCGTTCCTGTTCTCTGATTTCAATTCCATCAATGGCCTCTTGCATTCTATCCATTCTGCTTATAAACCCTTCCAGAGTTTGTTTCATTTCTGCGATCTCCTTTCTGGCATCTGTGATCTCCTTCCGGACTTCATCCCATTTCTCTTGCATATTTCTCTGCATCTCTGTCAGCATGTTTATGATTCTTATTTTGAATTCTTTGTCAGGAAGACTGGTTAGGTCTGTCTCCTTCTCTGGTGTTGTCTCTGTGATCTTTGTCTGCCTGTAGCGTTGCCTTTTCATGGTGATAGGAATAGTCTGCAGAACTGGGATGAGTGATGGCTGGAAGGACTTCCTTTCTTGTTGGTTTGTGGCCCTCCTCTCCTGGGAGAACAGCGACCTCTAGTGGCTTGTGCTGCGCAGCTGCGCGCAGACAGGGCTTCTGCTTCCTGCCCAGCTGCTATGGAGTTAATCTCCGCTGTTGCTGTGGGCGTGGCCTGGCTCGGGCAGCTACTCCAAAATGGTGGAGTCGCGTTGGAGCAGGAGCTGCTGGGAGGCTATTTATCTCCGCAAGGGGCCTCCCTGCTCCCTGCAGCCCAGGGGTTAGGGTGCCCAGAGATCCCCGGATTCCCTACCTCTGGATTAAGTGACCCGCCCTGCCCCTTTAAGTCTTCCAAAAAGCACCCGCCAAAACAAAACAACGACCACCAAAAAAAAAAAAGAAAAGAAAAAAAATTTTTAATTTAAAAAAAAAAAAAGTTTTTAATTAAAAAACAAAAAAAAGGTGGTCGTTCGTTTTTCTTTATTCTCCGGTGCCAGCCTCAGGCCTCTGCTCACCGGTCTTTCTGCCCTGTTTCCCTAGTATTGGGGTCCCTATCCCTTTAAGACTTCCAAAAAGCGCTTGCCAAAACAAAACAGCAAAAAAGCAAAAAAAAAAAATGGTCGCGCACTTTTCTTATGTCCTCCGACACCCGGCCTCCAGTGCCCGCTCACTGTTCTTGCTGCCCTGTTTTCCCAGTATCGAGCACCCTGCACTCCGGCCCGGATGGCTGGGGCTGGGTGTTCGGCAGTCCTGGGCTCCGTCTCCCTCCCGCTCTGCCTGCTCTTCTCCCGCTGGGAGCTGGGGGGAGGGGCGCTCGGCTCCCGCGGGGCCGGGGCTTGTATCTTACCCCCTTCGCGAGGTGCTGGGTTCTCTCAGGTGCGGATGTGGTCTGGATATTGTCCTGTGTCCTCTGGTCTTTATTCTAGGAAGGGTTGTCTTTGTTATATTTTCATAGATATATGTTGTTTTGGGCGGAGATTTCCGCTGCTCTACTCACGCCGCCATCATCCGCCCCTCTCTATAATTCTTACTTTTAAAGAGGGTAAGAATAGCTTCATTTTATCTACATCACTCCTCCAAAGCAGCACAGCTCAGTGCCAAGAGAGAACCCCTCAGCCTGCAATTTATCCCACAGGGAAAGCGAGAGGACAGTGTGTGTTCAATTTCCTCAACCTTCTAGGGTGCTGTACAGGAGGACCACTTCTGTCTTGCCCCACCCAGCACACTAAGGGATCAGCCAGGATGAACAGTCTGGGGACAGCTAGGAGCAGGGAAAAGGGAAAGGGGCTCTCAGCAACCAGCACAAGGATCTCAGCCACAAATCTTACTAACTAGTTCACAGTTGCCACCAAAAGCTTATCTATAAACCATATGGGATGCCTCAACTACAGGCATCCCCCAGGTAGCCAGTGTGCATCCCAGCACTTTATAAGCCCCACCATAGTCAGCATCCTTCACTCCCCTACAGATGGTGCATGTGAGTCTCCACAAATGGTGTGTGTGTGCCCCTACAGACAGCACAGAGATATCAGCAGTTGGCTTGAGTCTCCTGGTATGGCAGGAGGTGCACAGCACTTCAGGGTACCACCCTAAGGACAAGAAATGAAAGGCTCTTAGTCCCCAGCCTGGCTTTGCAGTATTGAGAGAAGGCACATAACCTGACGAGTTTCCCCTCAAGAAGGAATGAGGACTGGAGCCGACACATCCATAGAAAAGGTCATAGGGTCACCAGAATCTCTAACCAGAGTGACTAGTGAGGGTCTTTCTCTCCTGAAGCAAGTCAGAAAAGCCTGGAGGAGGTGACTACTTCTTCAAATATGAAGAAAGCAACTCAAGGTTTGAGACAAATAAAAATGGAAATACAACATACCAAAACATGGGATACAGCAAACGCAGTTCTAGAGAGAAAATTTAAAGCAATTAATACTTACATTAAGAAAAAACCTCAAATAAATGACCTAAATTTAGACCTCAATAAACTACGAAAAGAACTAAGCCCAAAGTTAACAGAAATAATAAAGATTGCAGCAAAAATCAATAAAATATAGAGACTAGAAAAACTATAGAAAAGATCAGTAAAATTAATAAGTTAATTTGAAAAGACAGACAAAATTGACAAACCCTTAGGTACACAAAGTAAAAAGAGAAGACTCAATTTAAAAAGATCAAGGGAAAGAGGAGCCATTACAACTAATTCAACAGAAATGCAAGGGATTATAAGAGACCAACTATAAATAATTATATGTCAACAAAATGGATAACCGGAAAAAAAAAACAGATAAATTCCCAGAAACATACAACCTATCAACACTAAATCATGGAAGAATAGAAAATTTGAAACAGACCAATCATGACTAAGGAGATCAAATTTCAAACTGGTAATCAGAAACCTCCCAACAAAGAAAATCTCTGGATCAGATGGCTTCACATGTGAATTCTACCAGACATTTATAGAATCAACACCACTATTTTTCAAATTCTTCCAAAAAATTGAAGAGAAGGAAACACTTACCAACTCATTTTACAAGGCTAGTATTACCCTGATATCAAAACTACAAAAAGACACTACAAGAAAAAAACTACAACCTAGTATTCCTGATGAACATAAATGCAAAAATCCTCAACAGAATACTAACAAAGCAAACTCAAGAGCATACTAAAAGGATCATACAGCATGATCAAGTGGAATTTATCCCTGGAATGCAAGGATATTTCAACACACACAAATCAATAAATGTGATACGCCACATGAACAGATTGAAAGGTAAAAGTCCTATGACCATCTCAACAGATACAGAAAAACCACTTGAGAAAATTCAACATCTGTTCATGATTAGAAAAAAAATCTCTCCACAAATTAGGTATAAAAAGAATGTAACACGGATTAAAGATTGTGGCATGAGAGGAGAGACAGAGGTTTCCTCCTAAAACCAGATACAATTAGAAAATATAGTTGGCACAACTAATCCTGAGAGAGCAACAGGAAAGAAGATGACTTCAGACTGCACACACCTGGAGAAAAGAGCAGACCTCACCAAACGGGGTAATGTACCAGAGCTGTGGATCCACGGGACCCGAGACCTTCCCCCACCCCAGCTCACCGGTGGGAGGAAAAGAAACAGAGCAGGGAGGAAGTGGAAGGCTTGGGACTACTGAATACATAGCTCTGCATATCTGCTCTGGGAGCACAAACCTACATTTCATGGTGCTTTCATGAGACTTGCATGACTACCGGGTTGGAAAGTTAATACAAGAAGAGTTCCTGAGGAGACTGGGATTCCGGCTGCTTGTGGAAAGCAGGGATCCATATTCAGCTGCTCTGGGACAAAAACTTATACCTGTGTGCCCGGTCCACTGGCTCAGGCAGTAGACACCGGCAGAGCAGCCAGGAGGGGAGTAACACCTCTTTCCTCCCCCCAGGCATGAAAACTGCTCCCCTGCGACCCCAGACATTGCTTCAGGGGCTGAGCAGCTCCAGAATAGAGCTTTTGGACAGTAGAGGGCACCATATACAAACATGAAACGCCAAAGGAACCTTGTCCAGAGTAAAATTATTAACACAACTCCCGAGAAAGATTTAAATGATATGGACCTCGTGACTCTTCCTGAAAGGGAGTTCAAAATAAAAATCATCAACATTCTAATGGAGGTACAGAAAGACATCCAAGAACTCAGGAATGAATTCAGGTCGGCGATCCAGTCGTTGAAGAGCACGATGGAGGGTATTAAAAGCAGGTTGGATACAGTACAGGAGATGATAAGTGAAATAGAAAATAGAGAAGAGGAATACAAAGAAGCTGACACACAGAGAGAAAAAAGGATCTCTAAAAAATGAAAGAATATTGAGAGAACTGTATGACCAATCCAAATGGAACAATATTCGCATTATAGGGATACCAGAAGAAGAAGAGAGAGAGAAAGGGATAGAAAGTGCCTTTGAGGAGGTAGATGCTGAAAACTTCTCCAGTCTGGGGAAGGAGATAGTTTCTCAGGCCATGGAGATCCACAGATCTCCCAACACAAGGGACCCAAGGAAGACAACACCAAGACACAGAGTAATTAAAATGGGAAAGATCAAGGATAAGGACAGACAGTTAAAAGCAGCCAGAGAGAGAAATAAGATCACATACAAAGGAAAGACCATAACGCTAACATCAGACTTCTCAGCAGAAACCTTACAAGCCAGAAGGGAGTGGCATGATGTATTTAATGGCATGAAGCAGAAGGGCCTGGAACCAAGATTACTTTATCTGGCAACACTGTCATTTAAATTTGAAGGAGGGATTAAACAATTTCCAGATAAGCAAAAGCTGAGAGAATTTACCTCCCACAAACCATCTCTACAATCTATTTTGGAGGGACTGTTATAGATGGAAGTGTTCCTAAGGTTGAATAGCTGTCACCAGAGGTAATAAAACCACAGTAAAGAAAGTAGAACAGCTAATTACTAAGCAAATAAAAAATAAATTAACTATCCCCAAAGTCAATCAAGGGATAGACAAAAAGTACAGAATTTGATACCTAATATGTAAAGAATGAAGGAGGAAGAAAAAGGAGGAGAAGTAGAAAACAACCTTTAGATTGTGTTTGTAACAGCATACAAAGTGAGTTGAGTTAGACTCTTAGATAGTAAGGAAAGTAACCTGGAACCTTTGGTAACCACGAATCTAAAGCCTGCAATGGCAATAAGTACATACCTATAGATAATCACCCTAAATGTAAATGGACTGAATGCACCAATCAAAAGACACAGAGTCACTGAATGGATAAAAAAAACAAGACCCATCTATATGCTGCTTATGAGAGACTCACCTCAAACCCAAAGACATGTACAGACTAAAAGTCAAGGGATGGAAAAAGATATTTCATGCAAACAATAGGGAGAAAAACGCAGGTGTTGCAGTACTAGTATCAGACAAAATAGACTTCAAAGCAAAGAAAGTAACAAGAGACAAAGAAGGACATTACATAATGATAAAGGGCTCAGTCCAACAAGAGGATATAACCATTATACATATATATGCACCCAACACAGGAGCACCAGCATATGTGAAACAAATACTAACAGAACTAAAGGAGGAAACAGAATGCAATGCATTCATTTTAGGAGACTTCAACATACCACTCACTCCAAAGGACAGATCCACCAGACAGAAAATAAGTAAGGACACCGAGGCACTGAACAACACACTAGATCAGATGGACCTAACAGACATCTATAGAACTCTACACCCAAAAGGAACAGGATACGCATTCTTCTCAAGTGTACATGGAACATTCTCCAGAATAGACCACATACTAGGCCACAAAAAGAGCCTCAGTAAAGTCAAAAAGATTGAAATTCTACCAACCAACTTTTCAGACCACAAAGGTATAAAACTAGAAATAAATTGTATAAAGAAAGCAAAAAGGCTTACAAACACATAGAGGCTTAACAACATGCTCCTAAATAGTTAATGGATCAATGATCATATTAAAATGGAGATCCAGCAATATATGGACATAAATGACAACAACAACACAAAGCCCCAACTTCTGTGGGACGCAGCAAAAGCAGTCTTAATAGGAAAGTATATAGCAATCCAGGCATATTTAAAGAAGGAAGAAAAAACCCAAATGAATAGTCTAACACCACAATTATCAAAATTGGAAAAAGAAGAAACAAATGAGGCCTAAAGTCAGCAGAAGGAGGGACATAATAAAGATCAGAGAAGAAATAAACAAAATTGAGAAGAATAAAATAGAAAAAAATCAATGAAACCAAGAGCAGGTTCTTCGAGAAAATAAACAAAATAGATAAGCCTCTAGCCAGACTTACTAAGAGAAAAAGATAATCAACACACATCAACAGAATCAGAAACGAGAAAGGAAACATCATGACGGACCCAACAGAAATACAAAGAATTATTAGAGAATACTATGAAAACCTATATGATAACAAGCTGGAAAACCTAGAAGAAATGGACAACTTCCTAGAAAAATACAACCTTCCAAGACTGACCAAGGAAGAAACACAAAATCTAAACAGACCAATTACCAGCAAAGAAGTTGAAGCGGTAATCAAAATCTACCCAAGAAAAAAAAACCCAGGCCAGATGGATTTAGCTCGGAATTTTATCAGACATACAGAGAAGACATAATACTCATTCTCCTTAAAGTTTTCCAAAAAATAGAAGAGGAGGGAATACTCCCAAACTCATTCTATGAAGCCAACATCACCCTAATACCAAAACCAGGCAAAGACCTCACCAAAAAAGGAAACTACAGACCAATATCCGTGATGAACGTAGATGCAAAAATACTTAACAAAATGTTAGCAAACCAAATTCAAAAATACATCAAAAGGATCATACACCATGACGAACTGGAATCCATCCCGGGGATGCAAGGATGGTACAACATCCGAAAATCCATCAACATCATGCATGACATAAACAAAAAGAAGGATAAAAACCACATGATCATCTCCATAGATGCTGAAAAAGCATTCGACAAAATTCAACATCCATTCATGATAAAAAACTCTCAACAAAATGGGTATAGAGGGCAGGTACCTCAACATAATAAAGGCCATATATGATAAACCCACAGCCAACATCTTACTGAACAGTGAAAAGCTGAAAGCTTTTCCTCTGATATCGGGAACAAGACAGGGATGCACACTCTCCCCACTGTTATTCAACATAGTACTGGAGGTCCTAGCCACAATTAGACAATTAGACAAAACAAAGAAATACAAGGAATCCAGATTGGTAAAGAAGAAGTTAAACTGTCACTATCTGCAGATGACATGATATTGTACATTAAAAACCCTAAAGACTCCATTCCGAAACTACTAGAGCTAATATCAGAATTCAGCAAAGTTGCAGGATACAAAATTAACACACAGAAATCTGTGACTTTCCTATACACTAACAATGAACTAACAGAAAGAGAAATCAGGAAAATAATTCCATTCACAATTGCATCAAAAAGAGTAAAATACTTAGGAATAAACCTTACCTAGGAAGTTAAAGACCTATACCCTGAAAACTATAAGACACTCTTAAAAGAAATTAAAGAGAACACTAACAAATGCAAACTCATCCCATGCTCTTGGCTAGGACTAGAAAAAATAGCTCAAAAATTCATATGGAGACACCAAAGACCCCGAATAGCCAAAACAATCCTGAGAAAGAAGAATAAAGTGGGGGGAATCTCGCTCCCCAACTTCAAGCTCTACTACAAAGCCACAGTTATCAAGACAATTTGGTACTGGCACAAGAACAGAGCCACAGACCAGTGGAACAGAATAGAGACCCCAGATATTAACACAAACATATATGGTCAACTAATATATGATAAAGGAGCCATGGACATACAATGGGGAAATGACAGTCTCTTCAACAGATGGTGCTGGCAAAACTGGACAGCTACATGTAAGAGAATGAAACTGGATCACTGTCTAATCCCATACACAAAAGTAAGTTCGAAATGGATCAAAGACCTGAATGTAAGTCATGAAACCATAAAACTCTTAGAAAAAAACACAGGCAAAAATCTCCTGGACATAAACATGAGCAACTTCTTCATGAACATACCTCCCCGGGCAAGGGAAACAAAAGCAAAAGTGAACAAGTGGGACTATATCAAGCTGAAAAGCTTCTGTACAGCAAAGGACACCATCAATAAAACAAAAAGGTATCCTGCAGTATGGGAGAATATATTCATAAATGACAGATCCGATAAAGGGTTGACATCCAAAATATATAAAGAGCTCACACACCTCAACAAACAAAAGCAAATAATCCAATTACAAAATGGGCAGAGGAGCTGAACAGACAGTTCTCCAAAGAAGAAATTCAGATGGCCAATAGACACATGAAAAGATGCTCCACATCGCTTGTCATCAGAGAGATGCAAATTAAAACCACAATGAGATATCACCTCACACCAGTAAGGATCGCCACTATCCAAAAGACAAACAACAACAAATGTTGGCGAGGTTGTGGAGAAAGGGGAACCCTCCTACACTGCTGGTGGGAATGCAAATTAGTTCAACCATTGTGGAAAGCAGTATGGAGGTTCCTCAAAAAGCTCAAAATAGACATACCATTTGACCCAGGAATTCCACTTCTAGGAATTTACCCTAAGAATGCAGCAGCCCAGTTTGAAAAAGACAGATGCACCCCTATGTTGATTGCAGCACTATTTACAATACCCAAGAAATGGAAGCAACCTAAGTGTCCATCAATAGACAAATGGATAAAGAAGATGTGGTACATATACACAATGGAATATTATTCAGCCATAAGAAGAAAACAAATCCTACCATTTGCAACAACATGGAGGGTTGCAACAACATGGAGCTAGAGGGTATTATGCTCAGTGAAATAAGCCAGGCAGAGAAAGACAAGTACCAAATGTTTTCACTCATATGTGGAGTATAAGAAGAAATAAAAACTGAAGGAACAAAACAGCAGCAGAATCACAGAACCCAAGAATGGACTAACAGTTACCAAAGGGAAAGGGACTGGGCAGGAGGGGTGGGAAGGGATGGATAAGGACAGGGAAAAAGAAAGAGGGCCTTACGATTAGTATGTATAATGTTGGGGGGGGGGCATAGGGAGGGATGTGTAACACAGAGAAGACAAGTAGTGTGTCTATAGCATCTTTCTAAGCTGATGGACCATTACTGTATTGAGGTTTGTTGGGGGGGACTTGGTGAAGGGGAAAGTCTAGTAACCATAATGTTCTTCATATAATTGTAGATTAATGATAATAAAATGAAAAAAAAAGAATGTAACTCAACCCAAGCCCATATATTTTTGCCATAGCTAACATACTGAACAGTGAAAAGCTGAATGTTTCTCCTTTAAAATCAGAAAAAAAAGACAAAGTGCTCACACTCACCACCTCTAATCAATATGTACTGAAGTCCTCTCCAGAGCAATCAGGCAAAAAAAAAAAAAGAAATAAAAGGCATGCAAATTGAAAAGTAAAAGTAAAATGGTCTCCGTTTGCAGACGGCATGATATATATAAAAAATCCTAAAGCTACACCAAAAAAATGTGTTAGAACTAATACATAAACTCAACAAAGTTTCAGGATACAAAACCAACATACAAAAACAGTTGCATTTCTAAACACTAATGATGAAATACCTAGAAAACAAATTAAGAAAACAATTGCATTTATAGTAGCATCAATAGAAGGAGCCACATAGTAATAAATCTAACCAAGGAGGTGAAAAATCTATAAACTGAAAACTATCAAACATAAGTAAAAGAAATTGAAGAAGACACAAATGAATGTAAAGATATCCCACACTGATGGACTGAAACAATTAATATTTTTAAAATGTCCATACTACCCAATGCAATCTATCAAAATTCCAGTGGCATTTGTCACAGAAATAGAAAAACAATCCTAAAATTCAAATGAAACCACAGAAGACTCCATACAGCCAAAGCCACCTTGAGTGGGAATAACAAACCTGGAAGCATTACAATTTGTTTCAAATTACACTACAAAGCTATAGTAAACAAACAGTATGGTATTGGCATAAAAATAAACACATATATACTAATGAAACAAAATAGAAAGCCTAGAAATAAACCCACACACCTACAGTCGGCTAATCTTTGACAGAGATGCCCAAGAATCTAAACTGAGAAAGGAAAACTTCTTCAATAAAGGATGTTGGGAAAACTGGATATCCACATGCAAAACAATGAACTTGGACCTTTATCTTACATAACACAAAATCAACTCAAAGTGGATTTAAGACTGAAATGTATGACTTGAAACAATAAATCCCTAGAAGGAAACATAGGTAAAAAGTTCCTTAACATTAGTCTTGGCAATGATTTTTTAGATATGACACCAAAAGTGCAGGCGACAAATGCAAAAATTAACAATATGTATTACATCAAACTAAAAAGCTTCTGCACAGCAAAGGAAACAGCAACACAATGAAAAAGCAAGCTGTGGAGAGGGAGAAAATATTTGCAAGCCATATATCTGATAAAGGGTTAATATCCAAAATACATAAGGAACTCATACAGCTCAATCGCAACAAAATAATCAACTTGATTTTAAAAATGTGCAAAGGACCTGAATAGACATTTCTCCAAAGAAGACATACGAATGGCCAACAAGCTATGAAAAGGTGTTCAACTTCACCAATCATCAGAGAAATGCAAATCAAAACTGCAATGAGTTATCATCTCACACCTGTTAAGATGGATATTATTTTAAAAACAAAAGATAAAAAGTGATGGCAATGATGTGAAGATAAGAGAATCCTGGCACACTGTTGGTGGCAATGTAAATTGGTACAGCTACTATGAAAACTGTATGGCAGTTCCTCATAAAATTAAAAATATAACTATAAGGAGACCCAGCAATCCCAATTCTGGGTATTTAGCCAAATAAACTGAAGCTAAGATCTCAAAGAGATATCTTCATTCCCATATTTATCACAGCATTTTTCACAATAGCTAATGGGGAAACAACCTAAATGTTTATCAATGGATAAAGAAAATATTAACCTTTAAAAAGAAGAAAATCCTGCCTTTGCAACATCATAGATGGACATTTTCCTAAGTGAAGTAAGCCACACACAGGAAGACAAACACTATATGATCTCACTTCTATGTAGAATTTAAATTAGTCATACTCAGAATCAGAGTGTAGAATGATGACTACCAATGGCTGGGGTAAAGGGAAATGGGGGAGTAATGGTCAAGTATGCAAAGTTTCAGTTATGCAAGATAAATAATTTATGTAGAAATTATTCAGCATAGTGCCTAACAATACTGTTTTGTATGCTTAAAATTTACGAAGAGTGTAGATCTTATGCTGTGTTCTTGCCACACATCATCATCATCACCATCATAATAGGGACAAGGGAAACTCTGGGAGGATATTGATGTGTTCACAGCCTTGATGGTGGTAATGATTTCACAGATGTATACTTATAGCCAAATTCTCTGAGTTCTATACATTAAATATGTACTTTTTACACGTCAATCATACCTCAATAAAGTGGTACTAAAAGATACAATTTATAATCAATCCAAAGAAAAATAAATACTCAGGTAAACTACATACTGAATATTATAAAATTCTGGTATGAGAAATCAAAGATAACCTAAATAAATGGAGAGACATACCATGTTCATAGATTAGAAGATACAACACATTAAAGGTGACAATTCTCTACAACTTGTATAAATTTAATGCAATTTCTATCAAAAATCCTATCAAGGATTTCTTTGTAGACATACATAATTCATTCTAAAATTTACATGGAAAAACACAGAATCTATAAAAGCTAAAAATCTTGAGAGGAAAAGGAAAATAAAATGGGAAAAATCACTCTGGTAATACTAAGTCCTTCTATATAGCTATAGTAATCAAAACAGTGTTGTATTGGCAAAGGGATAGACACATAGATCAACAGACCAGAATAGAGAACACTGAAACAGACCCACACAAATATTCTCAACTGAGTTTTTACAAAGGTGCAAAAGCAATTTGGTGGAAGATAGCTTTTTCAACAAATGAATTCAACAATTGGACATCCATATGCAAAAAATATATATATAACTTTACCTAAATCTCACACCTTGTACAAAATTTAACTCAAAACAGGTCACAGACAAGTGAAAACATAAAAACATAAGATTTCTTTGGAGAAAATCTTTGGTATCTAGGTCTAGGCAAAGAGTTCTTAGACATGATACCAAAAGCTCAGTCCATAAAAGGGGAAAAATTGATGTTAGACCTTGTCAAAATTTAAAACTTGTTCTGCATAAGACACTGTGAAACGGATGAAAAGACAAACTACAAAGTATTTGCAAACACATGTTCAACAAAAGGCTCGTATTTAAAACATATGAAGAAATCTCAAAACTCAACAGTAAAAATAACAATCCAATTAGAAACTGGCAAAAACAGGAAGACATTTCACTGAAAAGGATATACAGATGGCACATAAGTACATGAAAGATGTCCAACATCAGTAACCATGAAGGAAATACAAATTAAGACCATAATTAGATATCAATACCCACCACTTAGAACAGCAAAAAATTAAAAACAGTGACAACACTAAATGCTGACAAGAATTAGAGATGCTGAATCACTCTTATATTATTGGTAGAAATTTAAATGGCACATCATCCCTGGAAAACAGTTTGGCAGTTTCTTCTAAAATTAAACATGCCTCTATATGACCCAGCAATTGTACTTTTGGGCATTTATCCCAGAGAAATGAACTTATATTCCCACAATAACTCATACATGATTGTTCATATAATCCTTACTAGTAATGCAAAACACAGGAAACACCCCAGAAGGCCTTCAACAATTAATTGTTCAACAAACTGTAGTACATCCATACCATGAAACACCATCCTGCAATAAACAGGAATGAAGTACTGATCTACACAATTTGGATGAATCTTGAAGTTATTAGGCTGAGTCAAAAACAAATTTTTTTGACTGTATACTGTATGTTTCCATTTATACAACATTCTTGAGATGACAAAAGCATAGAAATGGAGAAGTCATTGTTTCCTAGGAGTTATGTACAAGGGTGTAGGAGGAAGAGAAGGAGACAGGTATGCCTATAAAAGGACAAAAAAGGGATCCTTGTAATGATGAAATTGTTCTGAAACTTTACGGTACTTATGTCAACTTTCTGATTGTGGTATTATACTATAGTTGAGCAATTTGTTAAATCTGAGGGAAATCGAATAGATATTAGTTTCTCAGAAAAATTTCTCATGCCTGTATATAAATATATAATAATCTCAAAGTCAAAAATGTGTGGTATCTGTTTGGGTAAAGACAACTATTTAAAAGGAATGTATTAGCACTGTGTCTATTGACTTTAAGAATACACAATATATTATGAACTGTTAAACACCTAAGTGTAGTACCTGATATTAAAGTAAGTGTTTCATTGAAAATTTGCCAAGTGAATAAAAGAAAACTGCATGAAATGTATGCTATTTGATCCCAAAATTATAAAAATAAACAACTAAAAAGCTATGTGTTTATGTAAGTGCATATGAGCATGGAGAAATACATGAAAGAATGCAGAATGTTAACAAAAATTACAAGTGGAGTGGGGGTTGGGCAAAGGATGAGATGAAGAGATTATTAAATTTTTTGTTTATGCATCTTTATAATTTTGGTAATAGTAAACACTTGTGAAATTTGTATTTTGGGAAGAAGCAATTAATAAAAGATTTTAAATATTTTTAAACGATTTGGAAAGGGCCAAACAACCCAATAAGATGAAAATTAAATAATATGAATGCTTTAATAATTCGATAAATCAATGCTCTGAGCACAGTGATATTCAAATGGTACAAAGTTTGCAAAATAAAGCAAACGCAGTTATTGTCTGGAAGGACGTTGTGGTGAGGATCCAAGGAGAGAATAAAGCTGAAAGATTCAGAGGCAACAAACTAAGCACAGGAAGCAAACATTAGAATGAGGATGACTCTGTGACGTGTTAGCCAGACCCAAGAGATAGGCCATGCCCAGGCTCCTTGGACTATCAAACAACTCAGTGGCATAGCTCCCTCCAGACAAAAAGGAAGAAGATGGGCTAAAAACACACACAGAGAAGTAATTGGCCAATACAGACAGTGGCTTTGGCACTGTTCATGTTGCTAACAATGCAAATTTGAGTGATATGAAAATTGAGGCAAGACTGACATTTGCAATGAATTGTCAGCCTGGGTCAGTGACACACTTACAGTGTATCAACTTCTATGAGATGTCTTACTTTGTTTTCAGTGCACAAGGGAAGAACAAGGAGAAAGGATGCTGGCCAAGGAATATGGACTATTGAGTATGTCTTTAGGGAAGCTGGAAGTCAGGAGTTGCTGGACTCTGGCGGAAGAGAGTCATGTGACATATAATTCACAATGGCAACTACAGAGTGAGGGCAGAAATTCCTAGATGTATCATGTACAGAAGATAAAGAAGATATTGACTTGAGTGGATGCAAGAATATTCAAGTAAATCTTGAGGTCAGGAGAAAAGCTACCTTATTTGCCTACAGATTCTAGACAAAGCAATGCGGCTGCTCCTTCAACCCTGAATTGAAACATTGGTCTAGGGAAGAAAGGTGAAGTGTAAGCTAAGAAGAAATGAAATTACCCATGATAGAATATGAAAACGAATCTGATTTAGTTTTATAAAGCCAACATAACCCTGACACTGTATAGTCACTAAGCTTAGCTATTTTGGACTCATACTGAACTGGATTCAAATCCAGACTCATTAGAACTTTTATGATCAGAAGTAAGCTACCCATGTTTCAGTTATTTCATCTCTAAAATAGAAATAATGGTAGTATCTACCTCATAAGGATAATATATAAAGAGTGCTTAGTCCAATGCCTGACTCAGAGTAAGCGTTCAATAAATCATAACTTGGTAGACAATACCAAGTGTTGTCAAAGAAGAGTAACTAGAAATTTCATACAATGCTGTTGGGAATGAAAAATGCTAAAATTAGTTTAGAAAAGCATGTGTTGGTTTTTTATAAATCTAAACACAAAATTAGTACACACAGTGTTGGGGGTGTCACAGGGAAGACAGTGTAGCACAGAGAAGACAAGTAGTGACTCTCTGGCATCTTACTACACTGATGGACAGTGACTGCAACGGGGTATGGGGCATACTTGATAACATGGGTGAATGTAGCAACCACAATGTTTTTCATGTAAAACCTTCATAAGACTGTATATCAATGATACTTTAATTTTAAAAATTGAACATACACTCACCATGTGATACAGCAGTCCCATTCCATGCATATACACAAGAGAAATGAAAACATATTTCTAGACAAAGATTTGTATGAAAATGTTCACTACAGCTTTATTTACAACAGTAAAAAAATGGAAACAAAAACAAATGTCTATCAAAAGGTCAATAGGTAGACAATTGTGGAATATTCATACAAATAGATACTATTCAACTATAAAAAAGAATGAACAACAATAAAAAAAAGAATGAACTAATACTACTTGCAACAAAATAGATGAATCTCAAAAACATGTTGAGAGAAGGGAACCACACACAAAATACTATATACTATATGATTATATCTATATAAAATTCTAGAAAAAGTAAAATTAAACTTTATGCACAGAAAGTAGATGATTGACTCCCTAAGGCTGGGGCAGGAGATGGGGCCAGGAATGCAGTAAATTAATTGCAAAGAGAAACAAGGAACGTTTTGGATGATAAAAATGTTTTCTTTTTTGACTGGGATGGTGCTTATACAAGTATATACATTTGTCTAAATTCATCAAATTATACACACTTAACAGAGGTGCTTTTACTTCAGTAAAGTTGATTTTTTAAAACTATAATAAACCTAGAATAAATTTCTAAGAAATGTGTATTATCATCATGGAGAAATCTTTAAACTTTACTGAATAAAATAAAAAGAGATTTGAATAAATGGTAAGATATAACATGCAATGAATGGAAAGATTCAATACTGGAAGGATATTAATGCTCCTCAATAAATCCATAAACTGAATTTATTTCCAATTAAAATCCCATAGGAAAACTGAACAGCCACATGTAAGACAATGAAACTGGATCACTGTCTAACCCCATACACAAAAATAAATTTGAAATGGATCAAAGACCTGAATGTAAGTTATGAAACCATAAAACTCTTAGAAAAAAACATAGGCAAAAATCTCTTGGACACAAACATGAGCAACTTCATCATGAACATATCTCCCCAGGCAAGGGAAGCAAAAGTAAAAATGAACAAGTGGGAATATATCAAGCTGAAAAGCTTCTGTACAGCAAAAGACACCATCAATAGAACAAAAAGGTACCATACAGTATGGGAGAATATATTTATAAATGACAGATCCGATAAAGGCTTGACATCCAAAATATATGAAGAGCTCATGCACCTCAAGAAACAAAAAGCAAATAATTCAATTTAAAAATGGGCAGAGGAGCTGAACAGACAGTTCTCCAAAGAAGAAATTTAGATGGCCAACAGACACATGAAAAGATGCTCCATATCGCTAGTCATCAGAGAAATGCAAATTAAAACCACAATGAGGTATCACCTCACACCACTAAGAATCGCCACCATTCAAAAGACAAACAACAACAAATGTTGGCGAGGTTGTGGAGAAAGGGGAACCCTCCTACACTGCTGGTAAATTAGTTCAACCACTATGGAAAGCAGTACGGAGGTTCCTCAAAAAGCTCAAAACAGAAATACCATTTGACCCAGGAATTCCACTCCTAGGAATTTACCCTAGGAATACAGCAGCCCAGTTTGAAAAAGACAGATGCACCCCTATGTTGATCGCAGCACTATTTACAATAGCCAAGAAATGGAAGCAACCTAAGTGTCCATCAGTAGATGAATGGATAAAGAAGATGTGTTACATATACACAATGGAATATTATTCAGCCATAAGAAAACAAATCCTACCATTTGCAACAACATGGATGGAGCTAGAGGGTATTATACTCAGTGAAATAAGCCAGGCGGAGAAAGACAAATACCAAACGATTTCGCTCATATGTGGAGTATAAGAACAAAGAAAAATGGAAGGAACAAAACAGCAGCAGAATCACAGAACCCAAGAATGGACTAACAGTTACCAAAGGGAAAGGGACTGAGGAGAATGGGAGGGAAGGGAGGGATAAGGGTGGGGAAAAAGAAAGGGGATATTATGATTAGCATGTATAATGTGGGGGGGCATGGGAAGGGCTGTGCAACACAGAGAAGACAAGTAGTGATTCTACAACATCTTACTACATTGATGGACAGGGACTGTAATGGGGTTTGTGGGGGACACTTGGTGAAGGGGGGACCCTAGTAAACATAATGTTCCTCATGTAATTGTAGATTAATGATAACAAAATTAAAAAACAAGAATATATATTACAGATCAATATCCCTTACAAATACTGAAAAAAAAATCTCTTGGACATAAACATGAGCAACTTCTTCATGAACATATCTCCCCAGGCAAGGGAAACAAAAGCAAAAATGAACAAGTGGTAATATATCAAGCTGAAAAGCTTCTGTACAGCAAAGGACACCATCAGTAGAACAAAAAAGTACCCTACAGTATGGGAGAATATATTCGTAAATGACAGATCCGATAAAGGCTTGACATCCAAAATATATAAAGAGCTCATGCACCTCAAGAAACAAAAAGCAAATAATTCAATTAAAAAATGGGCAGAGGAGCTGAACAGACAGTTCTCCAAAGAAGAAATTCAGATGGCCAGCAGACACATGAAAAGATGCTCCACATCGCTAATCATCAGAGAAATGCAAATTAAAACCACAATGAGATATCACCTCACACCAATAAGGATGGCCACCATCCAAAAGACAAACAACAACAAATGTTGGTGAGGACATGGAGAAAGGGGAACCCTTCTACAATGCTGGTGGGAATGTAAATTAGTTAAACCATTATGGAAAGCAATATGGAGGCTCCTCAAAAAAACCAAAATAGGGAGAGGGAAGATGGGAGCGTGAGTAGGGCAGCAGAAATCTCATCCCAAAACCATATATATTTTTGAAAATACAACAAATAAAACTACACCTAACAGAGAGACCAGAGGATACTGTACAACAGGCAGGCTACATCTACATCTGTGAGAACTCAGTATCTCACAAAGAGGGTAAGATATAAGCCACAGCCCGGTGGACCCAAGCATTCCCCCCACCCCAGCTCACAGGCGGGAGGAAAGAAGTCAAAGCAGGGAGGGAGTGGAAGCCCAGGACTGCTAAACACCCAGCCCTAGCAACCCGCACCCAGAGCACAGACACAAATTGCATGGTCTGCTGGATATTAGGGAAACGGAAAAGTAAAATCTGCGAGCGGGTCCCCGCAGAACGCGCCCCTGCGACAAAAGAAAAGTGAGTGCTTTCTGAAAGTCTTAAAGGGACAGGGGCTTCACAGCTGGACGGAATCATCCTGGCACACTCAGTCCAGCAGCTAGAAATCCCAGGGAACTTCAGTGGCCATAAACCCCTGGGTGGCAAGGCAGCTCTGAAGCCCCTCACAGCGATAAACAGCCTGCCGTTCATTCCCCCTCCTGTATGGCCCCGGCAAAGCAGCCGGGGAGTGGCTGCACCCACAGCAGCTTCCCAGAGCCTCCTCCCAGCACACAGCTGCCTGGGCCAGACCCAAAAGCTGCCACTGGCGTGAAGCTGCCCTGTGCAGGCAGAGGAAGCCGGGGCAGGGCACAAAGGGGTGCTGTTCTTGCAGGAGAACATACCCGGCATGCCAGCCACTCCCTGCAGGGCTCTGGGCTGCCCAGCCCACTGCACTCAGGAAATTAACCCGGAGCCTCCTCGTGGTGTGCAGGTAACTGGTACAGGCAGCGGAGAAGGGCAAGGTGACCAGCAAGCAGGAAGGGACTTTGTTCTCCTAGCTAACACATGCGCTACCTGCCTACAACTACCTCTATCACCATGAAAAGGCAGAATTTGGTCCAGTCCAGAATCACCTAGACAACCTCTGAGAGAGGGCCTGGGGATATAGATTTAACCAATCTTCCTGAAAAAGAATTCAAAATAAAGGTCATAACCATGCTGATAGACCTGCAGAGAAATATGCAAGAGCTAAAGGATCAAGTTGGGAGGCAGAATACAGAAATAAAACAATCTCTGGAAGGACGTAAGAGCAGACTGGATGAGGTGCAAGAGGCCATTAATGGAACAGAAATCACAGAACAGGAATATAGAGAAGCTGAGGCAGAGAGCGATAAAAGGATCTCCAGGAATGAAAGAATATTAAGAGAATGCTGTGACCAATCCAAACAGTAAAATATTCACATTATAGGGGTACCAGAAGAAGAAGAGAGAGAGAAAGGGATAGAAAGTGTCTCTGAAGAAATAACTGCTAAATCTTTCCCAAACTGGGGAAGGAAACAGTCTCTCAGAACATGGAAGCCCACAGATCTCTCAACACAAGGAACCCAAGGAGGACAACACCAAGACATATAATAATTTAAAATGCCAAATATCAAAGACAAAGAGTATTAAAGGCAGCTAGAGAGATAAAAAAAAAGGTCACCTACAAAGGAAAACCCATCAGGCTATCATCAGACTTCTCAGCAGAAACATTACAGGCCAGAAGAGAATGGCATGATGTATTTAATGCAATGAAACAGAAGGACCTTGAACCAAGAATACAGTATCCAGCACAATTATCACTTAAATATGTAGGAGGGATTAAACACTTCCCAGACAAGCAAAAGTTGAGGGAATTTGCCTCCCACAAACCACCTCTACAGGATATTTTAAAGGGACTGCTCTAGATGGAAGCACTCCTAAGGCTAAATAGATGTCACCAGAGAAAATAAAATCACACCAAAGAAAGCAGAAAAATCAAATACTACCTTTGGCAAAAAATTAAATCAACTATGCACAAAAACAGTCAAAGGAAATGCAAAAGAGTACAGATTAAAACACCTAACATATAAAGAATGGAGGAGGAAGAATAAGAAGGGAGAGAAATAAAGAATCGTCAGACTGTGTTTAAAATAGTTTAATAAGAGAGTTAAGTTAGATGGTTAAATAGTAAAGAAGCTACCCCTGAACCTTTGGTAACCACGAATCTAAAGCCTGAAATGGCAATAACTATGTATCTTTCGGTAATCACCCTAAATTTAAATGGACTGAATGCACCAATCAAAAGACACAGAGTAATAGAATGGATAAAAAAGCAAGACCCACCTATATGCTGCTTACAAGAGACACATTTCAAACCCAAAGACATACACAGACTAAAAGTCCAAGGATGGAAAAAGATATCTTATGCAAACAACAGGGAGGAAAAAGCAGGAGTTCCAGTACTTGTATCAGACCAAATAGACTTCAAAACAAAGAAAGTGAACAGAGATCAAGAAGGACATTATATAATGATAAAGGGGTCAGTCCAACAAGAGGATATAATCATTATAAATATTTATGCACCCAACACAGGAGCACCAACATATATGAAACAAATACTAACAGAATTAAAGGAGGAAATAGAATGCAATGCATTCATTTTGGGAGACTTCAACACACCACTCACTCCAAAGGACAGATCCACCAGACAGAAAATAAGTAAGGACACAGAGACAATGAACAACACACTAGAACAGATAGACTTAACAGATATCTAAAGAACACTACACCCAAAAGCAGCAGGACACACATTCTTCTCAAGTACACATGGAACATTTTCCACAATAGAGCACATACTAGGCCACAAAAAGAGCCTCAGTAAATTCAAAAAGATTGAAATTCTACCAGCCAACTTCTCAGACCACAAAGGCATAAGACTAAAAATAAACTGTACGAAGAAAACAAAAAGGCTCACAAACACATGGAAGTTTAACAACATGCTCCTAAATTATCAATGGATCAAAGACCAAATTAAAATAGAGATCAAGCAATATGGAGACAAATGACAACAACAGCACAAAGCCACAACTTCTGTGGGATGCAGCCAAGGCAATTCTAAGAGGAAAGTATATAGCAATCCAGGCTTATTTAAAGAAGGAAGAACAATCCCAAATGAATAGTATAAAGTCACAATTATTGAAACTGGAAAAAGAACAAAGGAGCCCAAAGTCAGCAGAAGGAGAGACATAATAAAGATCAGAGAAAAATAAATAAATAAAGTTGAGAAGAATAAAACAATAGGAAAAATCAGTGAAACCAAGAGCTGGTTCTTTGAGAAAATAAACAATATAGATAAGCCCCTAGCCAGACTTATTAAGAGAAAAACAGAATATACACATATAAACAGAATCAGAAATGAGAAAGGAAAAATTATGACAGACCCCACATAATTACAAAGAATTATTAGAGAATACTATGAAAATCTATATGCTAACAAACTGGATAACCTAGAAGAAATGGACATCCTAGAAAAATACAACCTTCCAAGACTGACCAAGGAACTAACAGAAAATCTGAACAGACCAATTATCAGTGATGAAATTGAATCAGGAATCAGAAAAACTACCAAAGAACAAAACACCCTGGCCAGATGGATTCGTGGTTGAATTGTATCAGACATACAGAGAAGACATAATACCCATTCTCCTTAAAGTTTTCCAAAAAAATAGAAGAGGAGGGAATACTTCCAAACTCATTCTATGAAGCCAGCATCATTCTAATACCAAAACCAGGCAAAGACCCCAACAAAAAAGAAAATTACAGACCAATATCCCTGATGAACATAGATGAAAAAATACTCAACAAAATATTAGCTAACCAAATTCAAAAATACATCAAGAGGATCATACCACCATGATCAAGTGGGATTTATTTCAGGTATGCAAGGGTAGTACAACATTCAAAAATCCATCATCATCATCCACCATATCAACAAAAAGAACAAACACCACACGATCATCTCCATACACGCTGTAAAAGCATTCAACAAAATTCAACTTCCATTCATGATAAAAACTCTCAACAAAATGGGTATAGAAGGCAAGTACCACAACATAATAAAGGCCATATATGACAAACCCACAGCCAACACCATACTTAACAGCAAGAAGCTGAAAGCTTTTCCTCTAAGATTGGGAACAAGACAGGGATGCCCACTCTACCCGTGGTTATTGAACATAGTACTAGAGGTCCTAGCCATGGCAATTAGACAAAACAAAGACATACAAGGCATCCAGATTGGTAAAGAAGAAGTTAAACTGTCACTATTTGCAGATGACATGATATTGTACATAAAAAACCCTAAAGACTCCACTCCAAAACTACTACAATAAATATCTGAATTCAGCGAAGTTGCAGGATACAAAATTAACACACAGAAATCTGTTGCTTTCCTATACGCTAATGATGAACTAGCAGAAAGAGAAATCAGGGGAAAAATTCCATTTACAATTGCATCAAAAAGAATAAAATACCCAGGAATAAACCTAGCCAAGGAAGTGAAAGACCTATACCCTGAAAACTACAAGACACTCTTAAGAGAAATTAAAGAGGACACTAACAAATGGAAACACATCTCATGCTCTTGACTAGGAAGAATTAATATTGTCAAAATAGCCATCCTGCCTAAAGCAATCTACAGATTCAATGCAATCCTTATCAAAATACCAACAGCATTCTTCAATGAACTGGAACAAATAGTTTTTAAGTTCATATGGAACCACAAAAGACCCCAAATAGCCAAAGCAATCCTGAGAAGGAAGAATAAAGTGGGGGTATCTCACTTCCAAACTTCAAACTCTACTACAAAGCCACAATAATCAAAACAATTTGGTACTGGTACAAGAACAGACCCACAGACGAGTGGAACAGGATAAAGAGCCCAGATATTAACCCACATATATATGGACAATTAATATATGATAAAGGAGCCATGGACATACAATGGGGAAATGACAGCCTCTTCAACAGCTGGTGTTGGCAAAAGTGGACAGCTACATGTAAGAGAATAAAACTGGATCAGTGTCTAACCCCATACACAAAAGTACATTCGAAATGGATCAAAGACCTGAATGTAAGTCATGAAACAATAAAACTTTTAGAAAAAACATAGGCAAAAATCTCTTGGACATAAACATGAGCAACTTCATCATGAACATATCTCCCTGGGCAAGGGAAACAAAAGCAAAAATGAACAAGTGGGACTATATCAAGCTGAAAAGCTTCTGTACAGCAAAGGACACCACCAATAGAACAAAAAGGCATCCTACAGTATGGGAGAATATATGCATAAATGACATATCTGATAAAGGGTTGACATCCAAAATATAAAAGAGCTCATGCACCTTGACAAACAAAAAGCAAATAACCCAATAAAAAAATGGGCAGAGGAGCTGAATAGACAGTTCTCTAAAGAAGAAATTCAGATGGCCAATAGACACATGAAAAGATGCTCCACATTGCTAGTCATCAGAGAAATGCAAATTAAAACTACAATGAGGTATCACCTCACACCAGTAAAAATCGCCACCACCCAAAAGACAAACAATAACAAATGTTGGTGAGGTTGTGGAGAAAGGGGAACCCTCCTACACTGCTGGTGGGAATGTAAACTAGTTCAGCCACTGTGGAAGGCAGTATGGATGTTCCTCAAAAAGCTCAAAATAGAAATACCATTTGACCCAGGAATTCTACTCCTAGGAATTTACCCTAAGAATGCAGGAGCCCAGTTTGAAAAAGACATATGCAGCCTTATGTTTATAGCGCACTATTTACAATAGCCAAGAATTGGAAGCAACCTAAGTGTCCATCAATAGATGAATGGATAAAGAAGATGTGGTACATATACACAATGGAATATTATTCAGCCATAAGAAGAAAACAAATCCTACCATTTGCAGCAACATGGATGGAGCTAGAGGGTATTATGCTCAGTGAAATAAGCCAGGCAGAGAAAGACAAGTATCAAATGATTTCACTCATCTGTGGAGTATAAGAACAAAGAAAAACAGAAGGAGCAAAACAGCAGCAGACTCACAGAACCCAAGAATGGACTAACAGTTACCAAAGAGAAAGGTACAGGAAAGGATGGGTGGGAAGGGAGGGATAAGGAGTGGGTGGGAGAAAGGGGACATTATGATTAGCATGTATAATGCAGAAGTCACGGGGAGGGCAGTGCAACACAGAAAAGACAAGTAGTGTCTCTATAGCATCTTTCTACGCTGATGGACAGAGACTGTAATGGGGTATGTCGGGTGGATTTGGTGATGGGGGGAATCTAGTAAACATAATGTTCTCATGTAATCGTAGATTAATGATACCAAAAAAAAAAATCCCATAGGATTTTTCATGGAATTTAACAATTTCTAATAATCATGTGGAAGAATAAAGGTACAAAAGGAGACAAGATGATTTGGTGGTGCAGGGGTGGTGGGAATACATATAGAGAGTAATGCATATAGAGAAAAAACAAGAAAGGATGACTTGCCTGCCAGATGTAAAGAAATTACAATGATTAATATTGGTGAGATATTAGCAAAGATATTAATGCAGTAAAGGACAGAGCCTGATCAAATCTATTATATATATATATATATATATATATAAGAACATAGTGTATAATAATTCATATCAGTGGTGAAAGGTACTAAGACAACTGAATTTCCTTTTAAGAAAAGTAAAATAAAATTATTTATAAAATAATAAAATAACGTGGTATCATGTTACACACAAAAAAATCCATCTCAAATGGATTAAAAGAATTAAATGTAAAAAAGTTTATACACTGTAAAATGTATATAGTATCTTTACAGTCTCAGGGTAGGGTAGGAAATGTCTTATTAAAAAATACAAAAGTATTGGAGCTAAGATGGCGGCGTGAGTAGAGCAGCGGAAATCTCTTCCCAAAACCACATATATCTATGAAAATATAACAAAGACAACTCTTCCTAGAATAAAGACCAGAGGACACAGGACAACATCCAGACCACATACACACCTGCGAGAACCCAGTGCCTGGTAAAGGAGGTAAGATACAAGCCCCAGCCCCGTGGGACCCGAGCTCCCCTCCACCCAGCTCCCGGTGGGAGAAGAGTAGGCAGAGCGGGAGGGAGAAGGAGCCCAGGAATGCTGAACACCCAGCCCCAGCCATCCGGGCCAGAGCGCAGACACAGTGCGTGCGCGGGAGGCCCTGGATACTAGGGAAACAGGCCAGCAAGAACGGTGAGCGGGTTCCGGAGGCCTGGCGCCAGAGGACATAAGAAAAGCGAGTGGCCATTTTTTTTTCCTGTTTTGTTTTGGCGAGCGCTTTTTGGAAGTCTTAAAGGGATAGGGACCCCAATACTAGGGAAACAGGGCAGCAAGACCAGTAAGCAGATGCCTGAGGCTGGCACCGGAGAATAAAGACAAACGAGCAGCCATTTTTTATTTTTATTTTCATTTTTCTTATTTTTTTAATTTAAAAAAATTTTTTTTTTTTTGTGGTCGTTGTTTTGTTTTGGCGGGTGCTTTTTGGAAGTCTTAAAGGGGCAGGGCGGGACACTTAATCCAGAGGTAGAGAATCCGGGGATCTCTGGGCACCCTAATCCCCTGGGCTGCAGGGAGCTCAGAGGCCCATTACGGAGATAAATAGCCTCCAGGCCGCTCCCCCTTCAACGCAACTCCAGCATTTTGGAGGAGCAGCCCGAGCCAGGCCACACCCACAGCAACAGCAGAGATAAACTCCATAGCAGCCGGGCAGGAAGCAGAAGCCCTGTCTGTGCACAGCTACCCAGCACAAGCCACTAGAGGTCGATGTTCTCCTAGGAGAGGAGGGCCACAAAACAACAAGAAGGGAAGTTCTTCCAGCCGTCACTTGTCCCAGCTCTGCAAACTATTCCTAATACCATGAAAAGACAAAACTACAGGCAGACAAAGATCACAGATACAACACCAGAGAAGGAGACAGACCTAACCAGTCTTCCTGACAAAGAATTCAAAATAAGAATCATAAACATGCTGACAGAGATGCAGAGAAATACACAAGAGATATGGAATGAAGTCCGGAGGGAGATCACAGATGCCAGAAAGGAGATTACAGAAATGAAACAAACTCTGGAAGGGTTTATAAGCAGAATGGATAGGATGCAAGAGGCCATTGATGGAATTGAAACCAGAAAACAGGAACGCATAGAAGCTGACATAGAGAGAGATAAAAGGATCTACAGGAATGAAACAATGATAAGAGAACAGTGTGACCAATCCAAAAAGAACAATATCCGTATTATAGAGGTATCAGAAGAAGAAGAGAGAGGAAAAGGGATGGAAAGTATGTTGGAAGAAATAATTGCTGAAAACTTCCCCAAACTGGGGGAGGAAATAATCGAACAGACCACGGAAATACACAGAACCCCCAACAGAAAGGATCCAAGGAGGACAACACCAAGACACATAATAATTAAAATGGCAAAGATCAAGGACAAGGAAAGAGTTTTAAAGGCAGCTAGAGAGAAAAAGGTCACCTATAAAGGAAAACCCATCAGGCTAACATCAGACATCTCGACAGAAACCCTACAGGCCAGAAGAGAATGGCATGATATATTAAATGCAATGAAACAGAAGGGCCTTGAACCAAGGATACTGTATCCAGCACGACTATCATTCAAATATGATGGTGGGATTAAACAATTCCCAGACAAACAAAAGCTGAGGGAATTTGCTTCCCACAAACCACCTCTACAGGACATCTTACAGGGACTGCTCCAGATGGGAGCACTCCTAGAAAGAGCACAGCACAAAACACCCAACATATGAAGAATCGAGGAGGAGGAATAAGAAGGGAGAGAAGAAAAGAATCTCCAGACAGTGTATATAACAGCTCAATAAGCGAGCTAAGTTAGGCAGTAAGATACTAAAGAGGCTAACCTTGAACCTTTGGTAACCACGAATTTAAAGCCTGCAATGGCAATAAGTACATATCTTTCAATAGTCACCCTAAATGTTAATGGACTGAATGCACCAGTCAAAAGACACAGAGTAATAGAATGGATAAAAAAGCAAGACCCATCTATATGCTGCTTACAAGAAACTCACCTCAAACCCAAAGACATGTACAGACTAAAAGTAAAGAGATGGTAAAACATATTTCAGGCAAACAACAGCGAGAAGAAAGCAGGGATTGCAGTACTAATACCAGATAAAATAGACTTCAAAACAAAGAAAGTAACAAGAGATAAAGAAGGACACTACATAATGATAAAGGGCTCAGTCCAAAAAGAGGATATAACCATTCTAAATATATATGCACCCAACACAGGAGCACCAGCATACTTGAAACGAATACTAACAGGACTAAAGGGGGAAATAGACTGCAATGCATTCATTCTAGGAGACTTCAACACACCACTCACCCCAAAGGATAGATCCACCAGGCAGAAAAAAAGTAAGGGCATGGAAGCACTGAACAACACAGTAGAGCAGATGACCCTAATAGACATCTATAGAACTCTACATCCAAAAGCAACAGAATATACATTCTTCTCAAGTGCACATGGAACATTCTCCAGAATAGACCACATACTAGGCCACAAAAAGAGCCTCAGTAAATTCCAAAAGATTGAAATCCTACCAACCAACTTTTCAGACCACAAAGGCATAAAACTAGAAATAAACTGTACAAAGAAAGCAAAAAGGCTCAGAAACACATGGAGGCTTAACAACACGCTCCTAAATAATCAATGGATCAACGACCAAATCAAAATGGAGATCCAGCAATATATGGAAACAAACGACAACAACAACACTAAGCCCCAACTTCTGTGGGACACAGCAAAAGCAGTCTTAAGAGGAAAGTATATACCAATCCAAGCACATTTAAAAAAGGAAGAACAATCCCAAATGACTGGTCTAATGTCACAATTATCGAAATTGGAAAAAGAAGAACAAATGAGGCCTAAGGTCAGCAGAAGGAGGGACATAATAAAGATCAGAGAAGAAATAAATAAAATTGAGAAGAATAAAACAATAGAAAAAATCAATGAAACCAAGAGCTGGAACCTCGAGAAAATAAACAAAATAGATAAGCCTCTAGCCAGACTTATTAAGAGGAAAAGAGAGTCAACACAAATCAACAGTATCAGAAACAAGAAAGGAAAAATCACGACAGACCCCACAGAAATACAAAGAATTATTAGAGAATACTATGAAAACCTATATGCTAACAAGCTGGGAAACCTAGGAGAAATGGACAACTTCCTAGAAAAATACAACCTTCCAAGACTGACCCAGAAAGAAACAGAAAATCTAAACAGACCAATTACCAGCAACGAAATTGAAGCGATAATCAAAAAACTACCAAAGAACAAAACCACCGGGCCAGATGGATTTACCTCGGAATTTTATCAGACATACAGGGAAGACATAATACCCATTCTCCTTAAAGTTTTCCAAAAAATAGAGGAGGAGGGGACACTCCCAAACTCATTCTATAAAGGTAACATCACCCTAATACCAAAACCAGGCAAAGACCCCACCAAAAAAGAAAACTACAGACCAATATCCCTGATGAACGTAGATGCAAAAATACTCAACAAAATATTAGCAAACCGAATTCAAAAATACATCAAAAGGATCATACACCATGACCAAGTGGGATTCATCCCAGGGATGCAAGGATGGTACAACATTCGGAAGTCCATCAACATCATCCACCACATCAACAAAAAGAAAGACAAAAACCACATGATCATCTCCATACATGCTGAAAAAGCATTTGACAAAGTTCAACATCCATTCATGATAAAAACTCTCAGCAAAATGGGTATAGAGGGCAAGTACCTCAACATAATAAAGGCCATCTATGATAAACCCACAGCCAACATTATATTGAACAGCAAGAAGCTGAAAGCATTTCCTCTGAGATCAGGAACTAGACAGGGATGCCCACTCTCCCCATTGTTATTTAACATAGTACTGGAGGTCCTAGCCACAGCAATCAGACAAAACAAAAACATACAAGGAATCCAGATTGGTAAAGAAGAAGTTAAACTCTCACTATTTGCAGATGACATGATACTGTACATAAAATACCCTAAAGACTCCACCCCAAAACTACTAGAACTGATATCGAAATACAGCAAAGTTGCAGGATACAAAATCAACACACAGAAATCAGTGGCTTTCCTATACACTAACAATGAACCAGTAGAAAGAGAAATCAGGAAAACAACTCCATTCACAATTGCATTAAAAAAAAATAAAATACCTAGGAATAAACCTAACCAAAGAAGTGAAAGACTTATACTCTGAAAACTACAAGTCACTCTTAAGAGAAATTAAAGGGGACACTAACAGATGGAAACGCATCCCATGCTCATGCCTAGGAAGAATTAATATCGTCAAAATGGCCATCCTGCCCAGAGCAATATACAGATTTGATGCAATCCCTATGAAACTACCAGGAACATTCTTCAATGAACTGGAACAAATAATTCAAAAATTCATATGGAACCACCAAAGACCCCAAATAGCCAAAGCAACCCTGAGAAAGAAGAATAAAGTAGGGGGGATCTCACTCCCCAACTTCAAGCTCTATTATAAAGCCATAGTAATCAAGACAATTTGGTACTGGCACAAGAACAGAGCCACAGACCAATGGAACAGACTAGACAATCCAGACATTAACCCAGACATATATGGTCAATTAATATTTGATAAAGGAGCCATGGAAATACAATGGTGAAATGACAATCTCTTCAACAGATGGTGCTGGCAAAACTGGACAGTTACATGTAGGAGAATGAAACTGGACCATTGTCTAACCCCATATACAAAAGTAAACTCAAAATGGATCAAAGACCTGAATGTAAGTCACGAAACCATTAAACTCTTGGAAAAAAACATAGGCAAAAACCTCTTAGACATAAACATGAGTGACCTCTTCTTGAACATATCTCCCCGGGCAAGGAAAACAACAGCAAAAATGAACAAGTGGGACTATATTAAGCTGAAAAGCTTCTGTACAGCAAAAGACACCATCAATAGAACAAAAAGGAACCCTACAGTATGGGAGAATATATTTCAAAATGACACATCCGATAAAGGCTTGACGTCCAAAATATATAAAGAGCTCACACGCCTCAACAAACAAAAAACAAATAACCCTATTAAAAAATGGGCAGAGGAACTGAACAGACGGTTCTCCAAAACAGAAATACAGATGGCCAACAGACACATGGAAAGATGCTCCACATCGCTAATTATCAGAGAAATGCAAATTAAAACTACAATGAGGTATCACCTCACACCAGTAAGGATGGCTGCCATCCAAAAGACAAACAACAACAAATGTTGGCGAGGCTGTGGAGAAAGGGGAACCCTCCTACACTGCTGGTGGGAATGTAAATTAGTTCAACCATTGTGGAAAGCAGTATGGAGGTACATCAAAATGCTCAAAACAGACTTACCATTTGACCCAGGAATTGCACTCCTAGGAATTTACCCTAAGAATGCAGCAATCAAGTATGAGAAACACCAATGCACCCCTATGTTTATCGCAGCACTATTTACAATAGCCAAGAATTGGAAGCAATCTAAATGTCCATCGATAGATGAATGGATAAAGAAGATGTGGTACATATACACAATGGAATACTACTCAGCCATAAGAAAAGGGCAAATCCTACCATTTGCAGCAACATGGATGGAGCTGGAGGGTATTATGCTCAGTGAAACAAGCCAAGCGGAGAAAGAGAAATACCAAATGATTTCACTCACCTGTGGAATATAAGAACAAAGGAAAAGCTGAAGGAACAAAACAGCAGCAGAATCACAGAACTCAAGAATGGACTAACAGGTACCAAAGAGAAAGGGACTGGGGAGGATGGGTGGGTAGGGAGGGATAAGGGGGGGGAGAAGAAGGGGGGTATTAAGATTAGCATGCATGGGGGGGTTGGAGAAAGGGGAGGGCTGTACAACACAGAGAAGGCAAGTAGTGATTCTACAACATTTGCTACGCTGATGGACAGTGACTGTAAAGGGGTATATAGGGGGGACCTGGTATAGGGGAGAGCCAAGTAAACATAATATTCGTCATGTAAGTGTAGATTAATGATAAAAAAAAAAAAGCATTCCTGTGTGGTGACCTCCAATGAGTTCTACACAGTGATATAAAGGGCATATAAAAGTGTAGGCAAAGGGTCTGTTTGTGTTTATACAGAGGATCAAAGCCTAATTGGGCTACCCCGAAAATGAACTAAGATACGATAGGAAAAAGAACTTCCAACATCAGCACTCTCTGGAAGACTCATGCCAGAAGATGATCATCAAAAAACCCCAACAAAGATCCACGCACTGCTACAAGCTGTAGATGCACTCATCCCACCAGTTCCTGGACTTGCCATGGGAATGAAGGAGATATCTAAACTGGCCTGTGCATACAGTAAAACAACAAATTTGACTGGATCTATACTGTTGGAACTCAAACAAGAATTAGGAGAAGTGCAAATTGTAGCGCTTCAAGATCTTACAACTACAGACTATTTACTGTTAAAAGAACATATGGGATGTGAACAGTCCCAGGAATGGGTTGTTTTAATTTGTCTGATTTCTCTCAGACTGTTCAAGCTCAGTTGGACAATATCCACCGTATCATAGATAAGTTTTCACAAATGCCTAAGATGCCTAACTGGTTTTCTTGGTTTCACTGGAGATGGCTGGTAATTACAGGTATGCTTTGGTTACATAACTGTACTCCTATTATGTTAATGTGTGTACGCAATTTAATTAGTAGTTTAAAACCTATACATGCTGAAGTTATCTACAAGAAGATATGTCAAAGAAATAATCAATCTTCCCATGTTTTCTTCCGCCTGCTACTTCTATAGCTTTTCTTCTTCCTTCCTAATTACAACCCTTAAATAGAATTCGTGCCTCATGTCAAATTTACCGAGTATCATAATTCTTCCAAGTGGTAAAGACACCTCAAGACTAATGCTGGGCATAGAAGCCCCAGGGCATAAATACGCAAAGAAGTAAAAAGCTAACCTTTTCAAACAATAAGGCTTCTCTCTCACTTACCAACTTTACATTTCCCTGTACGGCCCCAGAAGATGACTGGTTAGCCAGAGACGGGTAAGATTCCTCAAGGGAGGAACAACCTAAGACAGGCACAGTCGCAGGGGGGCCATTAGGTGAGAAATTGGGGATCAACAGAGGTGAGGCTTAGAACCTCACCCCCCCTGTTCTGAGAGAAATCTTCTGCATACATGGATGTTTTATTGCCCTCGTCTAGCTTGGATTAACACATAGTCTACAGGCACACATCTGATCATCTACATTTGCTCTCTTTCAACACTAAACTATGTTTTCTACCTTTATCTTTTTCTACCTACCACTTCAGCATTTTATTAAAAATAATAATAAAGAGAGAAATGTGGTATCCACATATAAATCAAGTATAAAAATCAAATGAGTATTCATATTTGAACTGTTTATAGTTCATAATGCATGAGCAAAACCAAAAGTTTCTGTGATGACTGCCCTTGTACTGTTCACCATGTAACTTATTCACTATGTAAGAATTTGTTCTCCATGTAAGAACTTGTTCATTATGCTTCAGAAGATTGGAGACTGATGAAAATTAGGCTTGGGGTGGATTAATGATTGTGCATTGAGCATTGACTCCCCTATACAGAATTTTATTGTTGTTAACAACCATTTGATCAATAAATATGAGAGATGCCCTCACAACAACAAAAAAAAAAGTACACACTTCCAACTGTAAAATAAATAAGTAACCGGGATGTAATGTATAGCATAAGGAATATAGTCAAAATATTGTAACAACTTGGTATGGTGATAGCTGGTACCTGGAATTATCATGTATATAAATGTTGAATCACTGTGTTGTACACCTGAAACTAATGTAATGTAATACTGTGTGTCAACTACCCTTCAATAAAAAATAATTATCTACAAAAAATAAAAATAAATACAAAAGTATGTGGCCTAAATGTGCTTTTTATTAAAATTCACGTTTTCTGTAAGACAAGTGACACCATAAAGAAAATTAAATTATAATTAACAGACTGGAAGGTTTTTTTTCCAACAAAAAACAAAGGATTAGTATCTAGAATATATAGAAAACGTCTACAAAATATACAAGGGTTAAAAAGGTAACTGAATAGAAAATGGCCAAAAGAAATGATCAGGCAATTTATAGGTGACAAAATCTAAATGACTAATAAATATATGAAAAATGAAAGTAAAATAATGAACTTATATTTCTGATTAATCAGATTCACAAAAGGCAAGATACTGATAATATAAAGTGATGTTAAAGATGTTAAAAAACATGATCTCCCATAAAGTGCTAGTGGGAATACAAATTGGAATTGCTCAATCTTTTGAAGAGCAATTTGACAATATCTGCTTAATGTGAAAATGTGCATATTTATGATCCACTAATTCTATTTCTAGGTGTATACTCTAGAGAAACCTTTATACATGTGTAAATAAGGATATGTATAAAAATGTTACATAGCAGTATACATGGCAAAATAACCAGAAACAATTCCATCAATAAATAAATTACATTTGACATTTTCATGCTGTAAAACTAATTGCCAATTTAAAATGATAATGATCTGTATATCTGCATAAAGAGAATTCAAGACATATTTCCTGTACACAGTAAGAAATAATTTATTTAAATATTTTAAAGCACCAGTCAGCAAAAGCATTAAGAACTGAACTAGGAAAATACACTAAATGAATGAGAGTTACTTTCTCTAAGGTGAGAATGGAACACTATTGGATATTTTTAAAAACTTTAATTTTACCTGTAATTTGTATTGCCTTTATTAAAATAGAACTGAAAGCAAATGGGACAAAATACTAACAACTGTCAATTCTGGATATTGATATATGGGCATCCATTTTTATTCTCTGTATTTTCATCTATATTAGCTACTTGTCAATAAAAAATGACAGAAAGGAAATAGAATGAATATTAGAACCAAGGGTATCGTTTATGAAGCTGCTAAAATATTCTAAGCCATGTCTGTGGTGTATACACTCCAGTGGAGACAGATACACAAGGTCTTAAGGAACTGGGCAGAGAAGCTGTTTTCCCATTCACTATACTGTGCTTGGCCAGTAATGAGCTCTTAATAATATTTGCCAAATTCTATGGATGATATTAGTGCTTTTCCTGGTTTAAGAGTAACCCATGCAACGTGAGCTTAGAGGAAGGGAGTTAACGATGTTAAAAGATAAAGGTGCTACTTATTATCTCAGAAAAGAACTTGAGGGAATTAATTTTTTGAATGGTAGCTGACTACCCCAACAAACGTAGTCAATTCAGAAGTTCCCTTCTAAATTCTAGAGAACATTTACAGGGCACTACTCATCTTGTGCAAGAGAAGTCTTTGAAAAACCATCCCACTGGTCTCCTTAGCCAATGTTGGTTAGAGAAGCTTAGTCAAAAAATGCCTCTTTCATGCCTCACCTTGAAAGAAAAGAATGATTGGGTAAATTAAGCAGGGTTTTAGAATCCTAACTTAATCTTACTGTCTTACAGTGTTGTCTGGGAGGCAAGGATGAGAACTGTGACCTCACCATGCAAGAGAATTTTAGAGTTGCTACTATATATGGTCAAAGACATAATCAGTCCAAAGGACTGACCCAATTGTAGAGGGGGGGGAAATAGATAAGGAAAGCAAATGATATTACAGGAGAATTTATAAAAACTAGATCTGACCTATTTCATACCCCTACCAGATCCTGACTTCTACTAGATCCTACTATAATATAGAGAGAAAACACATCTCCCAAATATAGAACCTCAGTGCCAGAACATCCACTATCCCAGTACATGCTGGAGCAATCCAGTGCTCCAGAACTTAGTGAATATTAAAGACCTTCTCATGGAGCCTCAAAAGGAAAGAAGTGAAGCTAGAAGACAGAGTAGTGTAGTGGTTCCATGACTTCCTCCATACTTCCATAGGATAGACCACCTGATCTTACCTTGGGGTTATAAAATCTCTCTGCCCCTCCAGAAACTGAGGGAAAGTGAAGCCTGGGCTATAGGGGTGCTACTGGTCATGGAGGTGTCTTATACCAACCTGGAAACTGAGACTTACCAATTAAGATCTGGCCTTGGGAGGGAGGTTTCTAGAAGAGAATTCAGTGTTGAATGGAGCACTAGGACCCAAAATTTTCTGATCTGTAATCTATTGTGTAAATGGATAATTCACTCTTACGTATCACTGCTCATTGGTCACTGTAAGGAGAAAACCATAGACACAAGGTCCACATGGACATAAGTTGACCTCTGGGAACACTGTTCTATAGCAGGTGTTGGTGGTAGCTGCATTAGTGAAAGAAGTGAGAAAATCAGGGTTGGTTCCCAAACCTCCTATCCTATTTCCCATGCCAGTCCAGAAGCAACTGAAAGATCCAGTGAGCTTCCCCTCCTCCTACCACTCCAACTCTTCTCCCCAAAGAGGGCTGGCATTCACCTCTGGGGAGCAAGTTCTGGTATACAGCCCCACAAGTCATAGGTGTATTGTCAGATCCCCTTCTCTAACAGACAATGTCACAGGGAAAGACCAGCCAGGTGGCCCCCTATGTGTTCAGAGAGCTCCTATAATGCTGGACTGAGGCCTGGTGGACCAACTATGGAACTTTATAGTGACACGTCAATGATTTCTCCCAGTACATGCTGGAGTACTGGAGAGTGGGAAACACAGAACACAGCAGATTTGCAGGAACTTAATGACTTCAGTTTTGTTGGGCTTAAGGGGTCTGTGATTTATCTTATGAACAATTTGTACACTTAGTGCCCAGAATAGACATATGTCAGCCAAAAGTCCCATTAGTGTTCTCTTCAGGCCATTTGAATGCAATGGTATTCATACCTCTCAACCCACTGCTCCCACCTCCCAAATGCTCCTCTCCTCCCTGAGTGGATGAGAGATCACCACCTACTGCCAAGCAATTGCAGCTCCTTCTACATCTCCCCAGTCAGCAATACTAGGACCGCCTGCCAATCCCAAAGTCTCCTGAATGCCTCCTTCCAGGAACAGATGCCTTTTGTCCCAGCTATCCTAGAAAACTACTACTCGTGTGCTAAATCTCAGCAGAAATGTTTGAAGTAGTGGCTAAGAGCAAGGATACTGGAGCCAGACCAAATTAGTATCCTAACTGCTATTTATTAGCTGTGTGACCTTGGGTAAGTTACTTATTTTCTTTGTGCCTTAGTACTTTGTAAAGTGGGAGAAAGAATTTTACCCACTGCAAACGCATGCTGTGAGGGTAGGGCTTTGAGCACTGCCTGCACATAGGAAACTCCACAGAACTGTAGCCATTACTATAATTCCAAGAAGACATCCCTGAATCCCCAGGAAGAGGGAGAGGCTCCTTTCTGTGCTCCCACCATATCTGGTACTGGCCTCGATTAATGGATTTACTTTAATAGCCCTCCAACAAATGCTTGCATCACTATGTCCACTAGATACTGAGCTCCTTGAGGGCATCAGGGTTAATGCCACTGTGTCCTCACCACATGGCACAGGGCCGGGCACAAAAGAGATTCAATCAATTCTGCCTTAAAGCTGGTTTTTAAATGCAAATTTGTACCAACCAATTAATACATTAGAGAACAGAGCATCATGTGAATTTCATGTTTGCTTTTGAGTCATTTCACCTGAGAAATTAGGTGAATGCAGAAAACCACACCCAGCTGAACCGAGCTGGGTAAGAAAACCCAACACACACGCTTGTGTGCACCTCAAACATCTATCATCATTTGTATTATGAACCACACCCCTCCACATCTGGTGTTACAACATTCCACCCAATTTCAGATTAGAGTAGTCCCCCCTTATCCACTGGGGATACATTCCAAGGCCCCCCATGGATGCCTGAAACTTCCGACAGTACCGAACCCTATATATACTACGATTTTTTTCCTATACATATACACCCATGATCAAGTTTATCAGCTAGGCACAGTAACAGATCAAGAACAATAAATTATAATAAAATAGAAGAATTATAATAATATACTATAATAGAAGTTACTTGAATGTGCTGTCTCAAAATACCTCACTGTACTGTACTCACCCAGGGGGGTGGCGTAAGCAGTGTGACGCAGCATTAGCTGCTAGTGACCTTCTGACGATCCTCAGGAGGAGGATCACCTGCTTCCTGCTGGGGTTGCGCAAGTACCTGAAACCGCGGGAGCGGGACAGCAGGTAAGCAGAGACTACTGTGGTCTCCCCGGCCACTTCCGGGTAATTCACAATCTGCATGTGAGGCTCACTTCCGCAAGCAAAACTGAAGCGTCTTATTGTATTCGTATACTTCCTAACCATTTAACACGTGTAAAACGGTACTACCATTTTTATTAGGTTCCTCACCTTTTTGAAATGTGGTCGCTGATGAAGTTTTTGAATGTCGTGCCCCTACTCCCATTTTTCCCATAAGCTCCGTGTTTTTTTATTGCTTTACTTTGCACAGTGTGGTGGTTTTTAGAATATGTCTCATTATAGCAGAAAGAATCGCACTCAGTAGACTCAGTTGATGGTAATTCTTTCTCATCTCCATGGATACCTAAGGCTCCTGAAAATGCAGGAGCCCCTGTTACTCAGCAAATCCTGTTTGAGCCAGCAGTTCTGTCCTACAATTACAAGAAATAACTTATTCATAGACAACTACATGCCAGGCATTATGATGAGCAATGGAGATACTGGGCTAATAATAAATACTGCTTGTAACTCAGTCTAGTGGGGAAAGAGAGAGGTGTAATTACAAAAGAGGGGTCCAAGGCTACTAAAGAATGAAGCAAGGTATTTTCTCCAGACTTTAGGGAGTCAGCAAAGACCTGCCAGAGGAAGTGCTCCTCCTCCTCACATTGTTCACTCCCATCAGTCAGTCTCTCTCCTGATACCTCCACTTCTACCTCCTTATTCCACTTCCTGAGTCATAGATCAGTAGGGAGCAAAGCCCGCAGGGAAGAGTTAATGCGGCACAGGTGGGTGGGGGAAGGCTGCTGAGGGAAGCAGGCAGAATGACCACAAAAGGGCCCGCCAGGCGGGCAAAGGGAAGAACATCTGCCAGCACGCGGTGCAGTGCGCAGAACCCTCCCTGGCCAGGCTTCTGTTCTTGCTTTCCTCCTCTGTCAGCACCCACGCAAGGCTGGTTAAGCTTCTGCCATGGGCTGGATTCCAGGAGGAACCAGTTCTACTCACTCTGCCTCCTCCAACATCAGAGATGCTTTTTCCTCGTGCGGCTGCTACTCTGGGTTGAGTACCATTTCCTCCTTCTCTGTCCCCTCCACTGCCTCTGGCACCCCAGGAATGAGACTCTAGTGGGACCCCTTCTGGATTGTGAAGGAGAGGAGACAAAGAAGTTCCTTTTTTTGCTACCGTCTTTTTCCGTCACTTCCCAGGCCCAGCTGCAACTGTCCAGCCCGTGTTCAAGTTCACTACTTCAGCACCAAGAATAATGTAAGCATCCCCAAAACCCACCAGGTGTTCTCCCATCACATAAGCTTCCAGCTTCACCCCAGTTCCCATCTGCCTTCTCCTCCTGTTGCTCCCTTTCTATTATCCCCCTTCCTGGAGGGCTAGTGCCCAGACTGTGAAAACTGGATGGCACTTAAGATCATTGTGCCCACCCCACACCACTGCATTGTAGAGCTGAGGAAGCTGAGGCCCTGGGTTCTGCCTAAGGACACACAGTCAGAGACAGGACCAGCCTAAGGCTGGATCCCCATCCAGCACAGACTTTCTCTCCTGGCTACAGAGACTGGACTGACTCTCCTCAGACCCCAAAGAAGAATATTCATCTCAATCTCACTCTCAAGTGACCTCCAACTGGAGAACTCCAGCTGTACCAGCCACTGCAGCAGTGAGCACCCCTTCCTCACTACCAGTCCCCCATTTTGCCCCTACAACACTCATGATCCTTCAGGCACAAAGGACTCTCCCATCCTAACTAGGGTTGTGATATTATCCATCCAAAACCCCAACCAAAGGTCATAACCTTGTGTTCCCCTAGCCCTGCAGTACCCCTACACATATCCCATGGATGGTTCTGTGACACTCTGACAGCCCCAAAACCTCTTCCTTTGTCCTTCCCTATCAGGAGACATGCCCCATAAGCCCTAGTTTTGCCACCTCTCCCAGGATGGCAGAAGCTTCACAGCTCAACGCCACCCTCCCACGCCCAGCCTTTTTCATACTGACTGGCATCCCAGGGCTAGGGGGCACCCAGGCCTGGCTGACACTGGTCTTTGGGCCCATGTATCTGCTGGCCCTGATGGGCAATGGAGCACTGCTGGCAGTGGTGCAGACAGATTCCACACTGCAACAGCCTGTATTTCTACTCCTGGCCACACTGGCAGCCACAGACCTGGCCTTAGCCACGTCCATAGGCCCAGGATTGCTGGCTGTGCTGTGGCTTGGGCCCCGGCCTGTGCCGTACGCTGCCTGCCTCATCCAGATGTTCTTTGTCCACACACTGACTGCCATGGAATCTGGTGTGCTCCTGGCCATGGCCTGTGATCATGCTGTGGCAGTAGGCCGCCCACTGCACTACCCGATCCTAGTCACCAAAGCTCATGTGGGCCATGCAGCCATGACACTGGCCCTGAGAGCTGTGGCTATTGTTGTGCCTTTCCCTCTGCTGGTGGCACAATTTGAGCACTTCCGAGCCAAGAGCATAGACCATGCCTACTGTGCACACATGGCAGTGGTGGAGCTGGTGGTGGGGGACACACGGGCCAACAACTTGTATGGGCTGGCTCTTTCGCTGGCTGTGTCAGGGATAGATATTCTAGGCATCTCTGGCTCTTATGGGCTCATTGCCCACACTGTGCTGAGGCTACCTACCTGGGAGGCCCGTGCCAAGGCCTTTGGTACATGTAGCTCCCACATCTGTGTCATTCTGGCCTTCTACGTACCTGGTCTCTTCTCCTACCTCACACACCGCTTTGGTCGTAACACTGTCCCAAAGCCGGTGCACATCCTTCTCTCTAACATCTATTTGCTGCTGCCACCTGCCCTCAACCCTCTCATCTATGGGATCCGCACCAAGCAGATCAGGGATCGGCTTCTGGAAACCTTCATGTTCAGAAAAAGCCAGTTCTAATGGGCAGTGGAAACAATGGAACTTGGGAATGGAGGTGGGGGACATTCAGAAGACGGACTGGGGCCTGGAGGTATGGATTGTCATTTTTGTCCCATTAGCTGCATGGGACTGTGATAATCTCTCAATAGATATTTGCTGTGAAACCCCTATGTGTACCACTAGCATCTGTAAATTTTGGCGTAGACATGTATCCTGCTTGGGAAGAGTCAGGGGGCTACATATTATCATGCGTGGGAAATTAAAAGGAGATCAGAAATTATCATAGGATCATAGCACACAAGATTTAACTTAAACAGAACTGCTCTCTTCCCCTGGGAAGAACAAGTCTGCCCAAGTTCTCAGACAAAAGCTCCTCTATAAATCCTGGATCTGAGGCTCTGGGAAGAGTGACACTGCCTCTGGAGACAAGTATTTATCTGGGATCACAGCCCTCTCTATTATTGGAGCCATGTTATTTTCAGCCTGTCCTTAGGAAAGGAGTTAGAGGTTTATCCCCCACCTTCTGAGAATCTGGATAATGTCCCTCGGGGTCCCAATGTTGTCCAGGACACCAATCTTTAAGATATTTCCAATTCATAGAATCTATTTGGTCTCATGTGGAATCATTATTCCCTCTACCCCTGCCAAAGTCTCAAGAACTAATGGCTAGAACTTCTCCTGGGCCTGCAGCTTCAGGGGTCAGGGGTCCAACTGAAGCAATTTTGATAGCCCAGAAAATCACTGTAACCACTTCACCTCTTTGCCTGAGGTCCAGCGTCACTGTGGTCTCCTACCAATCTGCCCTTTTGTGCATCCTCAGACAAAAACGTAGAATTCTCAAATGGAATCCTCCTCAGCACTCCCACCTGTCCTAGCCAACATCACTAGAAGCCTGTGATGTTGGTGTGGTAGGATGCAATAAGAGTATTTTACATTGCTGTGGCTGCCAGCACAGTTATTGCAAAGGCAGTATCATGGTGTTGCCCAACAGGGGGGTCGCTTTCAGCTGACTCCACACTGGAAAGGACATTGCACAAAAGCTCTTTCACAACAGCATGGAGTCCAGAACAAGTATAATTCTCACACAGAAGGCAGAGAGTGACTGTTATGAGGTCAGGAAAAAACTGCAGGCTGTGCAGGCAGACCTGAGCTCTCCAGGAACTGTCAGAACCTCAGGTCTAGAAGTTAGCTGTGAAGACCTGAAGCCAGGTGCCATGCTGACCACTTAGCACAGACAGCTGGGCCAAGCAATAGGGCTACTTCACAGAAGAGGCTGCCAATCTGGAAAAGCAGGTGATGCCCTCTCCAGGGTCACATGGGCTCTCACCAGGTTCTCATTGCAAAGAACTGAAGAAATGGCCCAGAAGCTCCGCATAATTTTCAGGTGTTGTCACACTGAAGCCAAGTGGACGAGAAGGAAATCTACAGTTTTCCTCAAATAGCATGTAGGTCCTCAGTCATTCTCAAGACTAATCTTTTTCATGAAGTTCTGAGTTAAAAAGCCCTTTCCAGGCAATGCCTTTGTGGAAAATTATGACAAAATCCTAATGCTAATGTATCACAAGTCTTTAAGATACTTCTCTTGGGCATTCCTCTTCAATAAATCTATCCTAACAAAATAGAGATGTGAACAAAGATGTATGCAGTAAGATATTTATTACAACTTTATTATAAAGAAAGGCATATGTGACAGTCCTGTCACACATTCACACCCATACACACCGTTTTTGTCCTTCCCCTCTGGTACACAAAAAGGGAAATCCTATGCTGCCAATGTTCATAAGCAATGAGTTGTCACCATCCTACCACCGGAAGCCTCTCTTCTAAGGCACCTTCGCTCCCTGTTGTGCACAACTCCCCAAGGCAGCTGATAGCAAAGCTGTACACTGTTCATCTAAGACATTTCTTTCTTCAAGCCAAAACCCACCCCCTTGGACATCTGTATTGTTTAGGATTGAGACTGTAGACATACTGAACATGTGATGTGTTCAGAAGGCTTTATCGGCTTTACTCCACACAACCTGAGAACAATTGTAAGCCCATAACCCCTTATCAACAATTCCAAAATAAAAACATCTCTGAAGAAACAAGTTTTTTCATCATTTTGGCCCAAAACCTGACCTGAAACATCACAATTATATTGATAGTATTTATTTATCTTGGTGTGAATATTCATACAATGCAGAAATACTGATGTGTATGACTGTAGGGCACTGAATCTCACTGGGGTATTCCTTTATACATGATAAAGGCACTATATTCCCTTCCTAAAATTGAAAAATTCTGAATTACAAAACACATCTGTCCCAAACAGTTCCAAATTAGGAACCTTGAATGATTATCCCCATAGCCTGAGAGAAACAGAGACTTGTTTGGACTTTATATCACTGAAGTCTTTGCTATCAACACTATTCTGTACTGATCTAGAGACCCTGCAGAGAACCTCATGTTCTCTGGGTCATCAGCCCCCACCTGGTTATTCCCTTCATGCTCTCCCCTCCAGTCACCCCTCACATGCTGCAGATAATCTAAGTCTTTTTTTTCCAGGGACACCCCGGAACATGCAACACTGGAGGTAAACCCCACGAGCAGGATATGGGCCCATCAGCCCAGCCCTGGGGCTCATCAGCTCCATCCAGAACTCAGTTGTCATCTGTTTTCCTTCAGCAACTTTCAGTCTCAGACTCTGTGACCCAAGGGAAAGACAGGCTTACCTAATGTCAGGATATGGCAGGGTGGAATTCAGGGAGCCTAGAGAATCATGATAATCAGACAGCAAAAGGGAGAAGACGGAAGGTAGGGGCTTCTGGCTAAAGAGCCCATCAGGACCCCATTTCCCATCTGAGTCCCCTTTACGAACAAAACCCAAACAAGATCATCACCCAGCTACACCAAAAGCCCATCAACCCTCACCCCCACCCCAACTCTGGAAGCCCCTCAGGATAGGATGTGCATCGTTCTCTGCCTGCTTGTCAGTAACTCTGCCTCTGCAGCTCTGTCTCCCTGTACTGCCAGTTTCGTCCCATGTCTGTGTCTCTTGTCCTTCCTTGTGCATGTCTCTCTTCTCTCCCTGTCATCTCAGAGTTCCTCTCTGGAGGGAAGAGAGGGGCCAACTATCACTATACCAGGTGACCTCTCCTTGTCAATCACCATAAAAAAATGTGATGAAGGGACATTAAGAGGAATAGACTTGGTTGCACTTGTCTTAGCAAGAAGGTTGGGGTTTCTGGTTTGCTCTCTTGCAGCACTCCCCTCCTCCTGCCTATTTCCTCCCCACACCACTCTGCACTTGCATCTAGCACACACCTCTCATATTACACACGCAGGCGAGCAGGATGTCCCCCCTTGCTAACCACAGTTTAGTGGTTCAAGCTGGAAACAGGCAGACCTGGCTTTGAATCCCAGATCCTCCACTGACTCACTGTAAGCCTTGCAACAATTTATTTAATCTCCCTGAGCCTGTTAATTCACTTGTAAAATGGGGAAATAATAGTACTTCAAGAGGTTACTAAAGGTAGTAAGATAATGCATTCAAAGTGTTTGTCACAGCCGCTAACACATAAGGGTTCAACATATATTTGATATTAATTCCCCTTCTAGAACATAGGCCCCTTTGCTCAAAGACCTGGCACCCATACCCTTAGCTCTGTCTAAGGAGATCTGCCCTCTGCTGAGGCCAGTTACATATCCTTTAGGAACTCTTCTTAGCAACACTCTCTTCCGTAGGACCCTTCCCTGTACCCCATACTTACGCTATCCCTCCCAGCTCAGACAATGGCCCTTTGTGAGATAGCTATACCTGCTGGGCTGGTTTAGGGAAGGCTGTTCCCCACCCCAAAAGAGGCTTCCTGGGCACATGGGAGATTCTCTAGAGGGACTCAATGAAAGACTATTATAGATCAGAGATGGAGTAGGAGAGCAGCTATTGGAAAAGCTCTCTAGAGTGGTTCTTCTCTGGGAAAAAAACGCTCTTCTTCTGCAAAACACCAGGTTGAGATCTCTGCACAGAGATTCAGGGGAAATCCTACAGACTAGTGCTACACTAGGAGAGTACCTACTAGATCACAGATCAGCCTAGGACAGAGAGTGAAGCATGAAGACAAATTTCCTCAAATTTACCTGGATATTCTGGCTTCCTGAAAGTGCTTTCTAGTTACTAGGCAGCACTATCCCAATTCTCATCCTTCATGTTGTCACCTCAGCAGGGCACCCTCCTACACACACACCTGGCTTTCACTCCAAGTGTAACCCACTCACTAACAATGGGTTTCAACCTAGGCTGCACCTTAGAATTGCCTGAGGAGCTTTTAGAAATCCTGATATCTAGACACACTCCTGACAGATTAAATCAGAACCTCTGGGGGCAGGATTTAGGCATCACTAAATTTTTAAAGCTCCCAGGTAATCCCTAAGTATACCCAAGGTTGAGAACACCTGCTTGGTTCTCAGTTTAAGTCCTGATCTATACTTCTCCTGTATGTCCTTCAGGATCCTGATCCAAGCTCACAAAGCCATCTGCAGCTTACAAGATAGCAGAGAAAATTGCTTCAAGAAGGCTGCTGAAGGGAGGAGAGGCCTAATCCTGTTTCTTTAAAGAACTCAGACCAAGAACTACACACACCCTCACACACTCATCCTGACGAATACCTGAGTTTTCCTCCCCTAAAGCAGAATGATAGGTGATGCAAGACCATGGACTGGAGTGAAGCTAAGGAAATGCCTGCCCTCTCCCCACCCAAGGACCCCTCAGCCAGCAGAACCTCTATGACCTCATGCTGTAGTAGGTCACAGCCTAAGGCCTGGGCTTTACCTCTATGGGCAGCTCAGGGTTCCTGCAGCAGCCACTGCCCTGCCTGACCCCTCTCACACCCCACCATGTTGGATGGTATCCCCCACCTGCTAACACTGGATAAAATTGATACCACCTGGATGCTCATCAAGCATAAGGTAGATAGTGTAAGAGAGCTAAGAAGGAAGTAACAGAAGTGTGACCTCGCTGGGTCTGCTCAGCTCAGGGGCAGAGGGGCAGAAGCCTGAAGGCAAGAATAACTAACTTTACTTAGAGCTCACCTGCAAGGCACTGCACTGACTGCTCTGCACACACTGTCCGACTTAGTCACAATCGCCAAGACATCAAGTTCCCTTGAAAAGCAACAGGGAGCTGTAAAAGTAAAGAGGTGTGCACAGTCAGAGGTAGGACTTAGGTCAGGAAGATTCCCTGGAGACACTGACCTCTAGCTAGACAAGTAGGAGTTATTCACACATAGAGGGTAGAGGAATACCTGATTCATAAATGGTGCATAATAAACACCTGAATGAGATCATGAGTGGTAGGTAGGTGGGTTGGGTGAATGAACAGTATACAAATTAAAGGTAGAACACACGCAAAATCCAGGAGGAGAAAAAGAAAGATACCTGTTTGTGAATAGTCCTCCAGAGCAGAGTTCCGAGAGCAGTGGTGAGAATGAGGTCAGAGATACAGGGGCTAATCATGAAAGACCTTTTAAACTTTCCAAAGAAGCTGGGCTTTATTTCGAACTCTTCTCAGACATTCCCTCTGCCTTAACTTCCACGAATGAGAAACTTCCCGAATGAGAAATTTGGGTTTTGAGCCAAAAAAATAGATTGCCAGGAGCAGGCAGATCTCAGCTGGATCTGAGTTCCAAGTATCCAACAAATCCCACCAAATCTCAATGGCCAGTAATTTCTGAGGTTGCAGAATTTAGGGATCAGTTTCTGGTTCTATGATCTGAAGGAGGGTGAACTTAAAGCATTCATAGAAGGCAGCCCACCAAGTTTCAAACAACCATCTTAAAGTACTGCCTACCAAACTCAAGGCAGCTTTAATAGCATGTAGATCCCATTCGAAATGGAGCAGCTGCTCAACCACAAAGGTCAGCTTCCCAGGGAAGCGGAAACAGGAGAGCCCGAGTACTAGAGGACCTGGGTTCGGCAGTGTAGAAGCTTGGTCTTAGATTGGATCAATAAAAATTTGGGTGAAATTAAATGGGGTCTTCCCCTGTTAGAAAGCTACTCCATCTCTGAGTATCAGAAAAACTCCCTGTCCTATTTAAATGAAAAACTGTGAGGAAACTCAGGGTAGAGACATGCAGGGTAAACCACTGGCAGTGTGTGGCAAATTCAAGGACACCATTGAGTGAGGACACCATTCCTCTCTAGAACTGCTGACAGTTCATTGGGCACTTTGTACACATCTGGCAAAACAGAATGTGGCTTAAGAGCTTTGAATTCAGAATTCAAACTAGCCAGGGAATATCCAGGAAGATAATCTTCCATACCATCAGTTTCCTGGGCTGCCCCTAAGAGATCAAAATTTGCAGGCCTGTAAGTTCCACAGAACTTCCACCCAGAAGTAAAAGTGAAGTGGGAACAGGTAGTGGTTTCAAATGGTGACTCTACCAGAACAGTCACCCTAGCATAGACCTGAGCGCCTTATTTTTCCTATTTTAGGATAATCACCAGGCTCTCAAGCATAAGAAAGAGGAGCTACCTAATAAACGCCCATGGCAAATTCATGCTATATTCTGGGCAAGAGTCTCTAGTTAAGTCAGAGATTCACATTTGGGCAGAAATTTGGACCCTAAGAACCAGGTATTTTAAATGTCACATTCCTATTAGAGGGACCTCTATGGGAGACATTCCCATTTGTCTTATTTTTATAGGACCCCAGGCACCAAAAAAGCAGCTAGAGTAGGATTCTGAAGTTAAGCTAGGTGACCATGCTTTCATTGTCATGGAGCAAAACATTCTATACAAAAATGCCTATCCACCAGTGCTCTGCTCTCACCCCTGCAACCCAACTGGCCCTTCTTAGAGCTCTGTTCTTCAGCCTGAGGCCCCACCCAAAAGAAAGTGTTCCATGTCTCAGTGAAGCAAAGGACAAGGAATGATGGAAAATTCTTCCATGCAGATCAAAAAGAACACCGGTTATTTCCCTGGCTAGGTGACAAAACGACAGTTGTCTTCAAGCTACCTCAGATTATCTGAAGTACAGACAGAACTCCATCAGTTAGCTACCCTCCTCTTATGCTAGGGGACAGTACTTCTCAAACAGCTTTGTGTAGCAAAAACAGATCAGCCTTAAGGGACCACTAGGGAATTCTATCAGAAAGCCTGCAGAGTGGGCAATGCCATCAGTAGGGACTCAGACATGTGGGGATTTGCGCCTGGGGAGGGGAGCAGAGCATACAGCATTTTAAGAACAGGTCTCAAAGATGAAAGGAACCCAAAGAGGTTATTTTGTGAGCTCCCTAACGGAAGTCTCACCCAATAATATCCTGGATGAGTCGAGATCATGCCTAACTACAATTACTAGAGAGGATTCTACAGGGTTTCCCAGTTGGTCACAATGTTTAACTTTCCAGAAGTGGTTACCAAGCCCAAAAGGCCAAGACAAGGACAAAACCAAGAGGAACTGGAATCCCTAAAAGCATACTGAACTAGCATTTGAGGCCTCTAATAGCTAAAAGAACTATGCCCTGCAGCTATAGCAGGAAGTGTATATACTAAGGAGTTATAGATAGTTTTAAGAATGGACATTCCAAACCTACTTTTGAATAACCACTCTTGGTTAATGACATCAACCACTAATCAATTACCTAAGAATAACCTTTCAGGATTCCTTTTCCCATACCCATTAAGTGACCAAGTTCTATTAATTTTACAACCTAAGTATCTTCCCCCACTATTTTAGTTCAAGGCCTCACCTCATCCTCCCTGAAGTATTACAATATTCTTAGCTGATCTCTCTCTCCTTTATGTCTTCCTATCAAAATTAGCTTTTAAAAATGCCTTTCTGATCCTGCCCCTCCTAGCCAGAGCCCTTCAAGGGGCTTCCCACTGCCTTCAGGACAAAATTCCCCATCATTTAGCTACCCTCAAGACCTTTTATAATCTAGTTCCTGTGTCCTTCTTCATACACTACATTTAAGCAATATGAAATTACATGCTCCTGAATGTACCCATCTTAGTTTGTAAATTCAGATTTTTTCCACTGACTCTTCCCTCTGCCTGCATTGACCATTCTCCTACCTAATTCCTTCAAAGCTCAAGTATTACCACCTAGAAACCTTCTTTGTTCCTTTCCTGTCAAAGACAAAGTCTGTTATATTACTTCTTGTCTCCTCCACACCTTACTCTCTTACTGAGCTGACGACTACTGTTTACATTTTTGTCTCTTCCATTAGACTGAGCTCTTTAGGACAACCTATTATTAGGACAAGGACAAACCTTCATTATTTTATGAGTCTTTTAACAGAGTCTGGAACATAGGAGACATTCAAGGTTTTGCTACAGGAGGGAACTGGGAGATAAGTAAGAGGCCTAACAGTCTGAGCAGTTGTAGAGATACTATCAACGAGTGAACAGTGGGAGGGTCAATATAGAGAAGGCTACCAGGTAACTCCTTCCCCTAACTCAGTCCCTGACCTATAAACTGGCCACCTGCAGGTTATCGAGGAGCACTTTGGGCCCAATATAGTGGCAGTGCCTTTCCTGTCGGATGCAGTCTGCTATGACCTACTGGGTGTGCTAGTTAAACAGTCCCACGCAGACCACACCCGCCTACCTTTACCAGTTCGGCAGGGCCGGTGGGTGCTACAACCAGTGGGGCTGCTACCAAACCTCCTGGAGCAGACTGGGTCTGACGGTACCTGTGCCCACTGCACTTGGGAATACTCACCAAATGGCCGAGCAGAGACAGCCTATGAAGAAATGCGACTGTTGGATGGGCAGCCCTGCCAGATCCGCCTGCACATGGGTGGCCTGCGCAAGAAGGTAACCTTCCTACTGCTGCCACCAGGGCAAGTGAGCCTACATCAGACTCTTCCCTGGCTCCGAAGCACCACAGCATCTATGTCATCTACCAGGTCTTCTCCTGTTCCTGGCTGCAGCGAGGGCTGCTACCTACAGCCCATGAGGCCCAGCAGCTCTGGTACAATGGTCACTGCCTATTGCCTTCTCCTGCCTCAAGTTTTCACTGCAGCCCAAAGGAGTGGTAGGACCACAGAAGCCCCTGACCAAGGACCCACTGCCCCACGGGGCCAAATGGGTTAGACCCAACTTCAACACCATGCCACCTCTGGCCCCAACTCAAGCCCCAGCCAATACCTCCAAAGTTGCTGATATACCCCCACCTGTCCTGGCCCCACCACCACCACCTCCCCAGGAAGAGCCAGAGAACAGACTCACCAGACTCTCCTACAAAGGCTGAAACCCCTTCTGAAGGGGGTCCCAGATGTTGTCAGGTACTGCTAAGGGTAATGAAGATGAGAGGGATAGGTAAGGCGGAGGGGGAGAGGGCATGGGGAGTATAGCCCAGGAATGTGTGGGGCACCTGCAACTCCACACTGGACCATCAGGTGGGGGTCAGAGTGAGAGAGCCAGGGAAGGTGAGATGGAAGCATGGTCCTGGTGATGGGTGGGCATAGCACAAGACCAGAGGGAGGGACCAGGAAAGCAGACAGACCAGGGCATGAGTCAAGCTGTGACTATTCCCAATCCTAGCAGAGAACTGGCTCTTCAACCCCCGCAGTTCCCCACCAGGAGCCCAGGGCGTGGGCCCTAGGGACCCTGACCGGCACTCCATGTCCCTGCCCCTGCTGCAGGGTCTGTCTTCAGAGTTCGACAGCGACGACTGAAGCTGAGGCAGAACATGCAGGGGTCAAAACCCCCAAATTCTGGCACAGGGATTGATCCCCAATAAACATCAGCTGCTGCTCCCCCAAACCATCCTGAGCCCATGCTGTTTCTTCCTTCTGGGGTCTAAAGAAGGAGAGTCCCTACTTTTTCCCTAGGCTTCATGACCCCTCACCCTCTAAGGGTTAAGAAGCACCTTGAAACCTAAGCATCAATGTCATCACCAGACAGAAAATACCCCAACCACCTCCCCACCTATGTACAACCTTCTTGGGGCCCCAGCCTCAAAGAAAAAGGGTTGGAAAGAAGAATGAGCACAGAATAGAGATTTCCCTTTTATACATATTGCAACAAGTTCTCCATAAAACATTCATTGGAAATAAATTATAAAGTCCTCTTGCCACCACCTCCAAACATAAAAAGGAGCCTGCACCCAGGCCCCAGCCAGGCCACTCAAGGCCATGATTGTCCATGGAACAAAGTTAAGGATTGAGGGGCCCGAAGCCTGAGATGGGAAGGCCAGAGCCCTCCTCTGAAGTATCCAACAGGAAAGGCGAGGTGACAGCATGGGCCTGGGAGATGGCAGCCAACTCCTTGAGAAACTCGGGGAAAATGACTGCACAGTAGACGGCATTCTTGACTCGCAGAGCCTCACCTTGATGTTCAGCGGCCCCACCCCGGGGGGGCAGAACTGGAGTTGAAGCCCCAGGGGAGCCCCCACCTAGGCCAAGGCCCGTGCTGTCTCTCCCAGGCTGAAGAACCAACTGTGCCACCTGCCGGGCCCTGGTTGGACTGTGTGCGTGTCGCAGGAGCAACTCCCCCAAGGATGGCCTCCGGCTCTTCACTGGGAATAAACAGGGGTATCATGAGGGTGCTGGGGTCAGGAGAACGCCCTTGGTCTGGGGGAGATTTCCCCACCCACTGGGTTCCTGGACTTCTCGATGCTAACACCAAAACGCTGCCTGCCCAGCTTCTTCCCCCTATCCAGCCTCACCACCCACCCAGCCATCATCCTCAGTCTTCTCAGTTAACACTCCAGCCACTTCCTTCCCCGCCAAGACCCCTTCCTTCTCTGTGGCCCCTCACCCTGCGGGATTCTCTTAGTACTCCTCCCCAGTCACTACCCTCCCAAGCTATTTCTCCCCAGTCCTTACTTCATGCTTTCCGTCACCCTCCTGAACTAGAGTTAGCCACTTCCACCTTCCCTCCGTCTATCTCTAACACCTGACCCACATCCTGTGCTCCTTCAGTACCTGCATGGACTATATATTCAATCATAGTTTAAGGACTTTATCACTTCTCTCCCACTCTGGTACTCCAAGGTCTACTCTCCTATGCCACCACTTCCCACTGGTCACCTTCCCACTGGTTGTGGCCAGACAACTTAATGTCAGCTTAAACTCAAGCGAATCATTTAAAATATTGCCCTTCCTCCTCTAATTTGCTGCCTGGATTCCTGGCTCTGGATCTGTGTCCAACATCTATAACCCAGACTCCAGGGATCTGGTCAGCAGCTCATATTATGCTTCCCATTCTCTACCTCTAAGTACTACTACAGAGAGGTGCTTGGCATCTATTTGGCACTCAGAACCCTTCACAACCAGGCTCACTATGCCTCCTCCAACCTCTTCTCAAAACTCTGTACACCCACCATCCTTTTGCATACATACCTCTCTGCTCTTCCTGAAACCCTCCAGGCTCTTCCATGCTTCTACAGTCCCCTCTGCCTTAATTCTGCTCACCCCACCATTTTTACCCTTGGCTTAATTTCACTAGCCCCCCCTCTCTGGCAAACCTTCTCTGATTTTCCCTCCAATGACTTCCCATGTTACTACCCTTATCACATCACATTGTAGTAACTTGTTCACAGGCCTTCTACCTCATACACTAGTCTGTGAGCTTAAGCCTCTATCTTAAGAGCATAGCCTCCATCTTATTTATATTTGGATTGCTGGGTCCTCCACAGTGAACACAGTAAGGGACTGTGGAAGCAAGAACAGTCATAGTACTGGACCCGAGGAAATCATGCTGAGGAACCTGAGCTGAGTCTTCAGAGCTGTATCGTAACTCTCCTGGTATGCTCATCCCAGTCCCTATACTTTTCTCCCTAAGCCCCCATAGTATTCCTGCCCACTTGTTCTCAGCATCTTATTTGCCTCCTACTTCGATTAGCAAATAAAGGATGACTTCAATTCCCTAACCTTCCTCTCCACACTGCATTGGTACTTATTTCCTCATCTGCCTCAAAGGGTTTTGGGGGAAAAACCCACCTTGTTCAAAGCTAATCCTTTCCTGGTGCTCTGGGTCGCATGACTTCCACCACTTTTGGGATCTTGTTCCCTCGGTTATGATATTCCTCTACTCTCTCTAGACTATCAGCTTTTTGAAAGCAGAGATCTTGTCTTGTACCTCCCTGAGTTCTCTATACCAAAGACAGTGCCTACCACATTGGCAAGTGCTCAGATACTTGCTGACAAAAGATCGAGATCTAGAACTGCATGGCCATATTTAATTCTTCCTTCTTCTTTTACCCTACAACCACTCGCCAAATCCTGCCAATACTTCCTTGCTATTTTCACCTTAACAGATCCTTCTGTTCTGTGTCTACTGTTCTAATTCAAGCTTTAAAGGTCAATCTGCATTACTACAGGAGCCTCCTGACTGTTTTCCTGACTCCATTTTCTCCTAGCTCCAACTCACCTAGTAAGTGAACTAACATACTTATCTCTCCACTCTCAAATCTAAGTTGTTCCAATGGTTTCTCACTGACTAAAAGATCACAACTTCTACCCAGCACAACGTATACTCTGAGAAACTTCTGCTCTGGCCAGCCTTACTACCAACTGTCTTACCACTTTCTAACTCTCCTGCTACAACTAAATAGTTCATGCTGTCCCCTGAACAAAAGGATAAAGCCATTCCACTCCTTTGACTATCTAATTCCTACCCATCTCTCAAGGCCCATGTCAAATGCCACATCTTTTACCAAGCTGTGACAATATCTCAACATAGAGTGTACTCTGTGCCCTTGCCTACCTCCAACTCCTAGAGCAGTTTTTGCTGGAACTGCTGATTTGGCTCTTAAGTGCACAAAAGTATGTTTTATCTTCTAACCAGAAGCTTAAAGACAAGCATCCAGACTCATTTTTCCCAGTTCCCAACACAAAGCCTCAACTTTAATAACAGCTCAATTAACCTGGGCTAATGAGCTGCCTGTGGAGGGTGGGAAAAGGGGTGGTGGAGTATACCTCACCTAGGGGATCAGAGCGGCGGGAGGTAGGTCCTGCCGCAGGGCCCTCAGCCCAGTCCAACTTGCTACGGGCGATGAGGTACTTCTTGGCTTTGGATAGCAGTGCTGGGAAGTCCTCCTGGGAGGCGGCAAAGCTCTCGATCTTATTCTTCACAGAGCCCAGCACCTATGAAGCACAACTTCATGACATGCCTGAGCGGCTCTAAACTGACAAAGTCCTTTCTAGTCCCACTGGGCCTGTTCCCAGCCCCCCTCAGGGCCACTCCAGCTGCGGGCCTGGCCCACCATGGAGCCTGGACGCACCCATGCATGCATGCATCGCACACCTGCAGCAGGGACTTGACACTGGGCTGGAAGACCATGTTGGTGTTGAGCAGGAAAGAGCGGAGCAGGGGCTGGGGGTGACAGGCCAGCTGGGCCACCAGCCCCGTCAGCAGGAAGTTGACATAGACGGAGTTCTGCAGCATATTCTCAAGTTTGGCAAAGAGCACAGCCATGAAGGGGCCTGAGGGGTGGGCACAAGGATACAAGACCTGAACACAATGCACATAGCACATATTCCTCCCAAGAACAAGAGATCCCCCCCACTAGATGAGAATCATTTCTATGTTAGTCTCTGGATATGTTTAAATATCCTGTGACCATCTATTCTGGAGGAGATAAAATGGCAAACACCACATGGGCCCACAAGGGTCCAGATGCCAGCTCTAAACTCGCTCGTGCTGAAGAGCCAGACAATAGGCTCTGGAGTCACACAGACCTGGCTTCAATTTTCAGCTTTACTAATTTATCAGATGGATTAAAACTCTCCAAGCATAGTTTCCTACTTGGTAAAATAAGAAAACATACCCACCTCAAAAGGTTATTAAGAGGATCCAGAGATACTCTTATAAAGCATTTAGCCCAAAATCTAGCAAATTCTAAGTATTCCATAATAACTGTAAGCTACATAGCTAAAATATTCCTCAGCTTTTTAAAAATCTTCGCTCAAAAGGCACAAGAGAAGAAAGAACAAGAAAGTTATTAGGACCAAAAGAAGAATCAGGCTACACACAAGAGAGAGGGAAACACTAGACCTGCATCAGAAAGACAGCAAGAAGGAAACACAGCAAAGGCAAAGGTGGCTACATGGGCCGCACTAAAGCTGGGGAGGAATCTGGGGAGGAATCTTGGGAGGACCAAAAAAGAAATCAGCTCTGTTCAGAAGCAGGGAACCAAGAAGGTGGAAGAGAATCTGTAGAACAAAGAGAAAACTGATTCAGGGCAGGCTCTCTGGTGGGAAAGAAGGTAACAGAAGTAATCAGAATGAGCTACTGGATAATCTGGCCTCACCTGAGCCAGATCAGCAGCATGAGGATGCTAGAACCACCACAGTATGTCTGATCAAGGACTGATGGGGGAAAGTAGTATACCTGAGAGCACACTATGCAATGAGAAGAACAACAAAGGGAAAGAGACAGTGAATCCTGAGAAAGATCCTAGAACATTCTCCACTTCAGATACACATGACTAGCCTGAGCTCCAAAACAACTCTAGCTTAACAGGGTCCTAAGTTCCCCACAACTTTGTCCTGTTCCTCTCATTTCCTGGGGCTTCCTTGCAAGAGAAAATTTTAAAAACTCCAATGAATTTACAGAGAAAAAGCACAGAGTTTCAATTAATGCAAAGAATGTGGTAACACCTGCATACCACCTTCTAGTGGTGCTGAGTTGGAAGGAGCAAAGCCTACATAAATGGAAAGACGCATTTTCTGTAGTCTGCAAGGAGTTGTTGTCATGATCAAAACAGAAGCCCTGAATGCTGTGCCAGCAGACTGGCAGCATATCCCAGGCTCAGTTAGGATAAGTACTAATCAAGGCATGATTCACCTGACTACAAACCACCAGAAGATGGGTGGTTGCCCTGGTCAACTTGTAACTGCTATGCACCCGAGATGATAATCCTGTTCAAAGTTACCATGTGTTGAGTTCTCCCAATGTACCAGCATCACAGTAAGTGATTTACATGCACCAATGACACAGATGGGACACTAACTCAAGGTAAGTCTCGTCCAAAGGACTACACTGCTTCCCAGAGGAGGGTTTTCTTTGTTTCTTTTTCTCCAGCACAGAATGTGGAGTAAAGGTGAGAGGCAGATGAGGGCTGGGCTGGGTAAAGCTTGCTCTCAAACAAAAACAAGTAGCCCAACGACTTAAGTCAGGTCTAGCTCCAGGGTCTTCCGGGGAGACCAGGCAGCTCAAGGCCATGCTTTGTCTTTGCTGTCAAATGGTGTATCTGCCTCACTCTGTCTGCCTCATCCCTTACTACTGACTGTAAATCTTTAAGAACATTTTACTAGGCTGTCATGGCACAAGGATGGGGAACAGGAGAAACTGAGTCCTTCTCTGAAGCAGCTGGAGAAAGGAAGCCAGGGCTGAGAAGGGGAAGAATACCAGAACTGACCCTGGGCCACACAAGAGCTGACAGGAGGCCCAGCACCCAGACGGACATACTGGTGGAAACAGCCTGGTTTACAGGTGCCTCATATGCAGGACATCACGTGTGTCTTCCACATGGTTCAGGTATACTGCTGCGATTCACCAGGCAACACCAAACACAGAATATCCTGATCACAAATCCCAAAATGCCCAGACTGGGTAAAAGGAACAACATGCATATAGGACAGACATATAAGGCTCAGACATAAGTCAATACTCAAACCAGCACAAGCATGGAAGACACAGAGACACAAGTATGACATGGTATGTATCTGGATGGGACCCAAGCAAAATGGTAAGGAGCGAGGCAAGTACACAGAAATGACATAGCCAAGAAGTCTCAGAAATCAGCACAAACATGTTGAGAACATGCAAAGACTACACAAAAGAGAAGGCCTAGGCTGAATAGCTTACCAGTGAAAGGCTGGCTTGGCAGCTGGTTGAGAGTCCTCAAAGGGCTGCTGAGGAAGGGGCCAGGAGGCTCAGGGGGACAAGTGAAACTCTCAAAGGCCTCCTCCTCCTCAAGAGGTAGCGGAGGCTCAAGTGGGGGCTCTGAGCTAGCCCCACCATTGCTCAATGCCACCTCCAGCTCACGGAGCTCCTGCCCAAAGCCCTCTAGTCCTGCCATGCCCTCAGAGACACCCTCTAGCAGTTCCCCAGCTCCCCCCTGTGGCACCCGACGAACCTTCTTGGCCCCTTCAGGCCACAGTCCTGGCACCCCATTGAGCTGAAGAGGGGGCAGGTGGCCGGGGCCCTCCCCTGCACCCCCAGGAAGCCCCCCACCCCCCAGCTCTTCCTCCTCCCCATCTCCCACATCGTCCCTGTCCTCCTCAGTTAACAGGCTGCGTTTCTTAGTCCGGGAGCCAACAGGACTGGGCTCAGGAAGGGGCCGCTCGCCATCATAGGGGGCAGACCAGGTACGGCAGGCTCGGACACAGCGGTCCACACCACGACGCGCCTCACGCAGATACTCCAGGTAATTGTCTTCCAGCTCACCAGGCTCCTCCACAGGGCTGGGCCGTCGGCCAGGGCTGGAGGCTGGGGATGCAGCAAGCCCTGGTGAGCGAGGGGCTGGGGTTGGAGACTCAGAGCCACCCAGGCTCTGCTGTCGCAGGAAGAGGGCCAGACGAGATGGCGTGGATGGCCGGGGCACTGTCACCACAGAAGAAGAATCAACACTGGGGCTTCCAGGGCCTGTAAAGTGGAAAAAACGTTGAGAGATCAAAGAGACAGAGGTCCAGGAAGAGGGATAAGACACCTGGGGAGACTGAGAGAGAAAGCAATGGAGCAGCTAAAACATGGGACCATTTCAGACAGCTGACTCCCCAGCCTCCAAATAAAGCTTTTTGTCATCCGCAATGCCCCCTCATCACCACCAACACCAAAGAAACAATGGAAACAGGAAAAGTACAGGACTGGAATGAAGAAGACAAGCAGCTTTACTCAGAAGCTACAATTCCTTTGATGGAGTAAAAAGCCAGCTTGCAAGACCCCTCATCAACCTCCCAAGAGATTGAGTGCCACTCATGGCCACCTCCCTCCTCCCACCCTAACCCCACCTTCTTGCTAGGCTCCCCCAGAACCCAGGCCATACCCGTGGTGTCCTCCCTTCTCCCTGCCTCTCTGGTAGGCCCACCTCGTGCCCACGAGGCATGCTCTGGACGGGGTGGGCTGGGGGCATGGTGCCGACAACAACGTGGGATTAGGGAGAGAAACTTGTCCGCTGCTCGTCCATATAGGTCCACATCGCGCACAGCTGGCTTCTGGCTCAGCATCACATGGTTACAAGGGACAAGATACCTGGACATGACAGCAGAAAAGGGACACAGAATAGATCAGGAAGGAAGGACAGGACTTGGGAAAACATCAGGCCAATGGAGCTACATGGCTAAGCCAGGCTCCAAGAGAAAACTCATTAACAACCCCAGCACTGCCCATGGCCCCAGCAATGCACAAGCCCTGAGGGCCCTGGGGAGTTCCAGACCAGCCATCCCTCAGCCCTGCCCCAACAGGTACCTGAGAACCAGCTGCAGCAGGACATCCTCACAGCTGAGGTTCAGGAGGGTCCTGAATAGACTCAGAGAGACCATGCAGAGCTGGGGGGGTGGGGGAAGAGGGAGGGAGTCACCGTAAGAGCTCACTACCCTCCATTTACCCAATGGGAACCACCCCACCCCACAGCCTCAGGCCCAACCAACCACTCCCAGAGAACAGTGCACAAGGTCTGGCACATAACAGTTATTCAAGTATTAAATAAATTATCACACAACCTTTGTAGGAAAGACTTTACTATTAACAGACAGGACTGAACCATGTGTCAGGTTCAGTGTATTTCTACAAACCATACAGATGTCAACAGACTGGCTATACGTACTCATTAGCAGAGATTCCAGCAATACTTAAATGGAATGAATACCATAAAAAGAGACCCTAGGAAATACTGAGATGAGTAAGTGACAGACTAAGTGAATGTCCTCTGCAGAGAGGGCAACAGCACAGGAAGGGTATAGGCCTACCAACAAAGAGCCAGAGGGGATCTGCTGCGTCCCAGCTGGGAAGTGGGTGGAGCTGTGAATGGGGCACTGTGTCACCTGCCAACATCAGTCTCTCTCAGGAGGTAGGATAAAGAAAAGCTGACAGGAAAAGGAAAAACTAGGTGTGTCCAGAATAAGGAAAACCTTTTGTTTTAGAAAAGTAAAAAGGGTGGTGGTCTCTGGCTGGGCAGAGAGAACACACATAGGTAGGCTCTCCCCACTCCTCTGCATCTCCACAAGCACCTTCTCTGTACTTCCCTTATGGCAAGTGCACCCTGGGCCCCCCGAAGGCAACTACCAGAGCTTAGTTTAGAATACTACCTGCACAGTATAGGTGCTCATCATTTGCTAATTGACTGTGGGAGAATCAAAAGCCAACCACAGTGGGGAATCCATGGACACCATTTTGGACGGCGTGGATGTTCAGGAGGTTTATTCTAAATGGCCATTTTAACTAGCAATGCAAACACTCAGACTTCCTCAAAAGTTGTGTGGCAGGTGGAAAAATAGCCCCCCAAAGATGTCCAGTTCCTAATCTCCCAAATCTGCAAATATTTTACCTTGTGGGGCAAAAGATACTTTGAAGGTACAATTAAGGTTAGGTTACAGAATTTGAGAGAGGGAGAGTATCCTGGATTATCCAGGTAAGCCCAATCAGATCACAAGTACTTAAAAGCAGAGAACTTTTTCCAGCTGGGTCAAAAACAAGAAGGAAGACTGATGTGAAGCATGAGAGGGACTCAATACACGATGTATGGCTTTGGAGATGGAAGGGACCATAAGCCAAGGAATCCGATTGGCCTCTAGGAGCTGGGAAGAATCCTCAACTTACGGCCAGCAAGAAAACGGCAATCTCAGTCCTATGAAACAACCCACCAACAATCCTAATGATCAAGGAAACACAGCCACTCCTAGGGCTTCCAGAAAGGAGCTCCACTGACATTTTGACTTCAGTCTGGTGGGATCCATGTCAGACATATGACATAAAGAACTGTAGTTAATAAATTTTTGTTTTAAGGTAGTACACTTGTAGTAATTTATTATGACAGCTATAGGAAACTAATACAGATTGTCAGGCACTGGTTAGCCAGCATGATTCACTTTAAGCAAAAAGCCAGGCAAAAGAAATTCAAAATTAAGCCTAAAACAGCCAAAGAATGGAAAGGAAAGTGACTACACGTCCAATACAGGCATCCTGAAATTAGAGATCTGGTACCTCCAAGAACCAGGAATCAGGAAGAAATAGCCCAAGAACATGGTGTGTGAGACCAAAGGACCAAATACAAGACTAACAGAAATAAATGCTAAAAAATAATGAGGGAGAATCAAAGAAGATTAAGACAAAAGCAAGATGGATAGCACACAACACAGGAAAAAAATCAACCTCAAGAAGGAAATCAACTGTCCCAAAACATGAACAGGACAGTCCATGAGGCAAAGAGATAAAAGACCATGGTCTTACCTGGGCATAGTGAGAAAAAAACTCCTTTGGTATCTTTTTTAAATTAAAGCCTTGACATCTATTCCCTACTTGTTTTTAGCAATAGTTCTTAATCCAAGGCATGTATCATAATTACTTTTTGGAACATTATAAAAATACACATGTTCTGGACCTACGCCCAAAGATTATAATACAAGAGATCTACAGCAGAGCCTAGAATCTGTCATAGTTGTCATCATTTTCAAATTCTGAAGTATACACCTGATTCAGAACACTGGTCTAATCAGAGTCAGCCTGTAATATCTCATCATACCCTAACTTAGTTATACAGAAACCTCTCCTATAGAAAACATAGCTATCCAACATAGTGGATCTCTGGCAGCTTGCTGCACTGATGGAGTGACTGCATTGAGGTATGGGTGGGGACATGATAATATGGGTAAATGTAGTAACATTGTTTTTTCATGTAAAACCTTCATAAGAGTGTATATCAATCATACCTTAATAAAAAAAAATTTTTTAATAAAATAATAAAATTAAAAATCTCAAAAAAAAAAAAAGAAAACAGCTATCCAGAAACCTTACCTACCTGGAAGCCAACTACCAAGTACCTCAATTACCTAGAAAGTTTTCTAGAACCCTTAGTGATCCAAGAAATTCGATTTTAAACACAAGGACCCAGGGACCTTCAATTATTTGTAATAGAAGGAGGAAACAAAAATGGTTCCAGAACCAAACTAAATGCCATAAAGTCCATGGATAAACTAATGCTTTAGTCCCCTAGAAAAACTTCAGATCTTTATTACTTGGAAACTATTTACTCCTATGGTATTTACATTTCTATTGGTTAAAGTCCAAACTTCTTACTATGGTATACAAGGCCATGCATGATCTGAACCCTGCCCATTCTCTACTCTGATTTCCCTCCTACCCGCTCCTTGCTCACTATGCCTCCAGCCACAGTGGTCCTTCTTTCCTCAACTACATTAAGTTAGGCCCCATTTGATGTCCTTGGCAGTTGCTCCCTCTCCCTACAATGTTCTTCCACTTGTTCTTCAATAGACTTAACTCCCTCATAATCTTTAGGTCTCGGCTCAATGTCACCACCTCAGTTTTTTTTTTGACCACCCAATTATTTTCTAAGCATGCTGTTTGGTTTTCTCATAGCAATGACCAAATTTTCAATTATTTTATTAACATGTTTGCTTGTTTACCTCCTCTCTAAAGGAAGCTCCATGAATTCAGCAACCATGTCTACCTCATTTACCATTAGGTTCTCAGTACCAGAGAACAGTACAGCACATAGTAAACACTGAGTAAAAATGTTCAGAACAAAGATATGTAAGTAGGTGGGTGGGTGGGTGGATGGATGGGTGCCCCAGGTCACAGCAGTTCAAATGCAGCAAATCCAAGAGGGAGAAAAGGCAAGCATACCAGCAGCCACTGGGTCACCTATCAAAGCAGACACGAAACTGCAACAAGTGATCTAGTGTCTCCCACACAGGCCACAGAGCAATACACAACTGCAGAGAACCTCAGGCCAATGTTACATTACCAGTAGAGCACAATGGCAAAACCTACAGTCATGAAGAACAGCCCAAGTCAGCCGGAGAAGGTAACTGTGCTCTAGATTCATATATTACAAAAGCAGAGGAGTAGATTAAAATACTAAAATCTGTAACCAAAATGGTTAGAAGTTTAATATTAGAAAGTAAATGCCACCTAAGTTTGAAATGACTGCTGAAGACAAAGACCAAAAAGGACAGGAAACCCTCCCAGAACAGAGGTCAGAGAGAGAAGACAGCTCACCCTGGTAAGCCAAGATAGAGGTAAGGGTCATACCCGGGAGTTGCTGCCAATACGGGCAACAAGGGTGTCAAGGATGGTGTGGGTGTCATGCCGGTGCAACAGCAGGAATCGCAGAAAAGTTCGGAGCAGGGCAGGCTCTGATATACTCCGTAGGAAAAGTTCCAGATAGGCAGTACTGGCAATCATCTCCTCCACAGAGGTCTAGAATAAAGGAAGGGGCAGTATTTAGGGCTTCCCTGCACATACGATGAGTCATTTTCTCTTAATTCCAAGGAGGAACCAGGAGCAGACAAGGAAAAAGGGAAGAGTACCCAGACCACCACTGGTCCTAGCAGTGAGGTTACCACCCCTCAGCCTGATCCCCTAATCTGCCTTGCCATCCATGACTCTCACCTTGTGCAGGGCAGGGCCCATGACAGGAACCAGAAATCCATTATGGATATAATCAACTAGTTGCTTCTGCACCAGAGGGTGAGCCACCTGTAGGGATGCAAGAGAGAGGAAGGAGGGTTCTGAGGGGGACCACTGTATGGAAGGGAGTAGAATGAATGGTACCATACCAGTAGGGCCCCCACCCCCAAAATGACAAAAGAGCAGAAGTCCAGGGAATGCACCCCCTTTGACCAGACCTCCTGCGAACCCCAGTCCCACCTGAATGACTGCATTGCAGAACTCAAGGGAACTCATGAAGAGTGCAAGGGCTGGCACTCCCAGCCAGTCCTCCCGTCGCAGGCAGTGCCAATCATCCCCTGGAACCTCAATCTTTCGAGGCAGCGAGGAGTACAGGGCACTCAACCCTGTGGCCAGCACCTGAGGGTCATCCCCAAGGATAGGTTACAAAGGCTCAGACAATACAGAAAAGGGGTACAGGGGAGCTATTAACCCAGAATTTTGATGGGAGTAGGGGAAAGAGGTATTACCAGAGCAGAAAGTTAGTTATTCAATGTGCCAGAACATCACCTGGGACACTGACCCATGAAAAGCCTTAGTACCTGCCGTACCCACCTGAGCCCATCTTTATCCCCACCCTAACTCCAGGCTTTCAAACCCAGGGGCCTACTTCCTGAAGGACAGGGTGCTGGTATACAGCCCATCCATATCTCCTTGATGGCAAGGTGCTACCCAGTATCTACACACCATACCCTACCCTACCCCCACCCCAGGAGGTGCTGACCGGACAGAAGTAAGAGTGATCTGCGATGTAGCGGCCCACAGTGGGGCTCCCAGCTGACAGAGCCATGAGCAAGAGTAGGGCATCACGGGCCTGCTGGCCCAGGGTGCCCTCTCGATGGACAAAGGGGACAAGGCGAGAAAAGAGGAGAAGACGGGGGGCAGCTCCAGGCTCAGGAGGTGGCTGCAGGAAGAGCTCGAGCAATGAAGGCTCCCGGGCCAGGCACACACACAGCTGGCTGAGAAGTAGCACCAGGCCTTCATCCAGTGCTGGGCTACTGGGCACAGGGCGGCCACAGGCATCCAGCAAGGTCAGCAGAGCCTCACGAACCGGACCATGCCTCAACAGCGGCTGGCGAGCTTCACTCACTAGCATCTCAAATAGTTTCAGTTGCTCAGCCCGCCGTTCCTCAACCCCATCCCCAAAGTCATCCCACTGAAGCTGCCATGCCAACAAACGGGTTAGCAGATCCTCGCGCAGTGCAAACTCCAGCAGGGGCCCAGGGGCTGTGGGGGCTGAGGGGACTGCACGATCCTCTGCCAGAAGTGTCAGCATCTGATAAGTGTGGTTGCACACAGCACTGAGATCATCTGCACCCCCAGGAGCTGCCCGAGGGCCTTGCCGCTCCAGGATTCGCACCACCTCGGGAGAAACGACAGAAGATAGAAGGAATCTAAGATGACAAGGTAACTAAATGGGATGGTGAGAGAACACAAAGGCAAGGAGCAGGCAATCAGTAGACTAGGCCCTTTGGCTTATAGACTCCTACCTGCGACCAGTGATTCTTGAAGACCATGAGGCAGGTCTCAGGATCAGCCATGACAGGGGTCTGCAGACTAGCCCCTTGAGGTACACGGTGCCCAGGGCCTCGGGAGGCCAGTCTGCTTAGCCAATTCATCCTCTCCATGAGGCAGGCTGGGCCCGGCCAGCAGCCAGAGGACTACACTCTGAGAACTTGCCAACTGGAGGCTTTCTCCACTTGTGTCTCTAGTCTGCTTCATCCAGTCTGTAGGAGCCAGTAGTTGGCCATGGAGCCAGAGGATATACACCAGGCTGGAGTGGCGAGCCCAGAGATCACTGCCCAGTCCAGACCTGCAAACCTAATTCAAAGAGTGAGAGTGGAAGAGATTAACAGAAGTTTGCCTCTCTCCACTCCCCAGCAGGAAGAACTCAGAACCACCACTCCACTGAAAACTCCACACACATGCACACACAGTCAGCATCTTAGACTTAACATGTCTAAAACAGCACTCATTTTTACCACCAAACCCATTATTCCCCCCAGCCTTCTCCATCTCAATGATACCAACATTCACCTACATGCTCAGGCCAAAAACCTGAACATTATCCTTCTTTCTTCTTGTTCTTACTTCCAATATTCAGTTCATCAGCAAACACTACCATCTATACCCTCAAGACATGCCTCACCATTGCAGTAGCTTCCAATCAGTCTCCGTGCTTCCAGTCTTGCCCCGAGAGTCTATTCTCCACACAGCAACTACAGTGATGTTTTTTAAACCTAAATTATATTACATCTCTCCTCTGCTGAACACCCTCCAGTGATTTCCTAGCACACTAGTAATAGCCCAAATCCCTTACCTTGGCCTCTAAGGCACTATATAATCTAATCGGTAGAACCTACTGGCAGCCTCCTCCTCACTCATTGTTTACTCAAGGCCTGCTTTCTTGACTACTTTCTGTTCCCTCTGCCTGCAGTACTTTCTCCGCATCTTCACATTGCTTGCATCACTCAGTTATTTTCAAATGCTATCTCCTCTAGAGGCCTGACTTAATTCTATCTAAACAGCACATCTTCCCACCTTCACTCACTAGCTTCCTGATCCTTTGTTCTTAGCAGTTTTCACTCTCCAAAAATATTTATTTGCTTTTCATTTGTCTATCTTCCCCACTAGAACATAAACTCATTAAGGGCAGAGTTTGTCTGTTTTGTTAACTGTTGTATCCTCAATACACAGAACAGTGCCTAGGGACTCAATAAATACTTGTTAAATGTACAAATGCTTAAGTGAATGAATGAATGAATGAACGAACGAATGAACGAACAAACAAACAAATAAACATACAATCAAGAAACCCAGTCTTGATCTGACTCCAGCCCTCTGTGATTGATGAGGAAGAAATTTTTTTCTATCTTTCACAGGTCCCTCCCTAGAAGCCCACTCAGTAGGATGGGCAAAGAGACCCCTAACTGGCTGAATACTTAGGTGGAAATCCAGAGCCAACCAAAAGGGCAGAACAATTTTCATTCCATCAAGGGACACATGGATACACTACCATACACACACTCCCACATATCCCACTCCTGTCAGATATACCCAGCACTCATTCCTGGGGAGAATGACATAACAGCCTCACTAGGAAGAGGGAATAAGTACGAAAATAGCCATTGGCCTAGGCTGCGGCTCAGTTCTTTCTCCATCACACCTCCCACCCTCTCAGCAGTATTGTCTCTCACTAGAGTAAAAACTTCAGAGGAAAGGTGTGGTTCAGTTGTCCTTCCTCTTCATATTCAACAAGGGTTGAGGGAACCCAGAAACCTGGCAACAGCTCCACGCTTTGCACTTGGGTTATATTAACCACCATCCTCTTCCACCCAGATACTCTTTCTCACCATTACCTGCTCAAAACAAAAGGAAGAAGGTAACAACCATGCTGAAGGAAACCTTCTGCAGAACAGGAGGCAGTCTTACAAAGGATGGGGCCAGTCCTTAACAGCAGGTTGGGCTCACTCGTTTCATTGCTCAATCCATACTGACAAAGTACTGGCCACTCTGCTAATTAAGCAGTGGAAATACAAAGATGGATAAAAGCAGTTGGGGAAAAGCAAAAACAAAAACTCCAATGAATACCATAAACAGAGGTATTTACAAAAGTGTCACAGGGACAAGGAAGGAAAGCAACTACTGCCTGGGAGACTGTAAGAGGGGACAGCTGACTTCAGTTTTTAACAATGAGATACTGGCCACTAAGAGAGCAGAGAGAAAACAGTATCAAAAACAGTACACACAAAGATACGGCACTATGAAAGAGCACAAGAAACTTGAAGCACAGACTATTGCTGTGGTTTAATGACAGCCTACTTAGAGAAGACAGATAGGATATTGAGTTGAAGGGTAAATGAGGGTGAAGTTTATAAATATCACTGAATATCATGCTAAGGAATTTGGGTTATATCTATTGACACCCTAGAGACAAAGGAGATTTTTAAACAAGGAAATAACAAGACAAAATCTTCCTTTAAAAATATGTCAGATAGCAGTATAAGGTGGAGCAGTGAGAGACAGATGGCAGTGGACAATTTATAAGAACAGGTTTCAATAGCCCATTAAAGAAAAAAAAGGATGGTATGAACTAATGTGCTAAGAGCAGGATTAAGAGAGATAAATCTAAGATTCATCTGTATCTTAGCATATCTTAATGTGATACTGAAAGTATTTACACCCATAATATCTCTGCCAATAATAGCAAGATCCTTGACAAAAAAAGAAATCATTCATTCTTCTTTGAAATCCCAGTGCCACTCAAAAATGCTTGTGGAGCTGAATGCTGAATTAAAAATAATCGTAATAGCTAACATATACTGAACACACTTACTATGAGCAGGCTTTGTTCTAAGCACATGTAGTGGCTCATTTAAACCTCACAAAAACCCAAGATGGACTATTATTTCCATTTGTTACATGAGAAAATCAAAGCCTAGAAAAGTTAAATAAATTGTCAAAGTGAGCCAGCTAGCAAGTGGCAAGACTGGGATGCAAATGCAGATAATCTGCCTCCAGATTTAACTTAACCATGAAAGAGAAGCAACAAGACCTGACAAATGAATGGAGGATAAGAGAAGACCCCAATTTGATGTATAGGAGACACAGAAAAAGATAATGCCACGAACAGACTAGGAACACATAACAAAGGGAACCATGTTTTAGAAGAGAAGAAGAGGATAGTTGTGAACATGTGAAGCTTTGCGATACCTACAGGATATCCATCATGTCCAGAAAGCAAGTATAGTTGACCCTTGAACGACACTGGCTTGAACTGTGTGGGTCCACTTAACATGTGAATTTTTTTTCAGTAACTACTTATTGGAAAATTTTTTGGATATCTGCAACAATTTGAAAAACCATTTTCTTTTCTCTAGCTTACTCTAAGAATACAGTATATAATGCATATAAGATATAAAATACGTTTCAATCAACTATTAATGTTATCAGTAAGGTTTCCAGTCAAGAGTAGGCTACTAGCAGTTAAGTCTTTGGAGAGTCAAAAGTTATTTTATATAGACTTCCAACTGCAAGGGGTTGGCATTCCTAATCCCCACATTATTCAAGGGTCAACTATAGGAATATTATAATTGAGCTCAAGAGTGAAATCAAGACTAGAGATATAAATCCAGGAGTCACCAGCTGATAGGTGGTAGGTGAGCCTATGGAAGGAGATGGAATCACCCAAAGATATCAGCAGACCATGAAAGGACAAAGAGTGACACCCTGGGGAACACCAGGATTCAGGAAAGCAGAGGACAAAGAGTCTGTGAAGACTGTGAAGGTATCCAGAAATAGAAGGAGAACTCCAAGAGATAATGATAATCTAGAAATCAAGGAAAGGAAGTTTCAAGAAACTGAAAGTTGCCTGTAATGTATAGTCTACAGAGAAATTAAGTAGGATAAGAATTGAAAATGGTCAATCGGTTTTAGCAAATTTTAGACAAACTTAGGAAAGTAAGTAGTTAAAGAATGACTAGGAGTCAGCGAAGTATAACTGCAAATTCAGGAAATTTAGTTACATGGAGGATGAAAATAGGATAATAGCTTAAAGAAGCTGGGATGGGAGTGGGGGATCAAGAGAGAGTTTTTATTGCTTGCTTTTGTTTTATTCAGGATGGGGAGCCTCAAGGTGTTTGTCAAGTGAGGAAAAGAAATAGCAAGGAAGTAACAGATTATGTATAAATAAGAGGGGGATGACAGAAAAATCAGGTACAGGATTAATCTGTGAAAAAATATACCACTTTCTCTGAGAAAGGAGGAAAACAGTAATAGATAAAGGATGGGTGCCACTTCAGGGAAATCTGAAATCTGAAACAGGGAAGCTAACATCTTCTCCCAGCATCAACCCACCCAACCCTCCCAACCCTCCATCACCAGAGAGTCATGGTGGGGAGAAGCAAAAGGGCGAGAAGGTAGTGAGAGCCACAGAATGGATGCCCAGTCTTTCCAACATGGTTTCCTAAAAGCCATCAAACACAGTCACTCAAACTAGTAGCTATTGGCAGAAGCAGTACACTGGAAAAGGTAAGTACCTAAGGTCTTACCAGGTACCTACGGTCCCAAACAGGCATGTGCCGGGGAAGGCAAAGCCAACAGCTGAGAATGCTGGAAGGCAGCCTCCCCTGTTACTAGCCCTCTCACTGTTATTAGCCCATGGGGTACTGAATTACCCCCTGTTAGTTACCTTAAATTCTACCCAAACCTTTGTAAATAAATATTCCCTTTATTAAATGCATTAAATTCTTCACACACCTGATTTGTACCATCTGCTACCTGCAAGGATCCTAAGTGAAACAACAGTATTACTGGTTACAGGTGGCTTTCTCAATCATCCCATTTGAGGACTGAAAACAAAGGGCCCAAAGTCACATAACAGCAGCACAAAGCAGTAGGTAAAGCATGAGCTCCTCAGTCCCTCAAACAAAGGTGGGAATCTCAGTCCACTATTTTCCAGCCATGTGACCTCAAAGAAATCACTTCACATATCAGAGCCTCAGGTTCTTCATCTATGAATTCCTAAGGAAATAAGTATTGCTACTGTTCCCAGAATTAAATAGGTTAACTTATGTAGCACTCCAGGCATAAAGCAGGTGCCCAGTAAATGATGTTTACCTTTCCACCTTCCCTCTCCAGGTCCTGTTTGATCAAGTTACCCTAATCTCTGACTGAGAAGAGAGAGCTAACCTGATCTCACACAACCCTCATTTCCACCTCACACTCATACCCTGCTAAGTTGAAGAAAGGCCAAGCATCCAGTCTCAGCAAAGTAAGGCCTTAATACGTCGAAAACATTTCAAAGATTAAAAAACAGCTCCCACCTTGCAACACAACTGGGGTGCCCACTTCTGCTCCACTGCTTGAACAACAAATGGTGCTGCTGCTCAGAGACCCCAAGGCAACTGGCCTCCAGGACCTTTCTTCACCTCCCCACTATTCATCTCTTTTCAAAAACCTCAAAGAGAAGGAACAGGCTGAATTCAATCGCAGAATGCAAAAAGCCAACACAACCTGGGCCCTCTTTGCATACCACGAAAACATAAAAAGAAGGACCTAGGTTGGTATTCCCATCCCCTACCTACCTAAGACTTCTCACTCTCTGTTAACCCTGCAAAGTTCAGAACAAGAAAAAGAAGAGAGTGGAATCACCATCCTATTACCATGCCCTTTCTTCCCACTGCATCTGGAAAAAAGCAGACAGCTCTTCCCAGATTTACCTTCAGACTCAGCCACAGGGTGAAAACAGGAAGCAGAAGCTGATCTTTCAGGCCCACAAGAGGACAACGTCAGGCACTCACCTTAAGGCCCAATACACAGCCCTACAAGCACACTCAGGAAGGGTGTCCCACCAACCTCAGAACAGCAGGCAGAGAGCAGGAAGTGGCTCAGACTCACTGTGAACCTTTGCCCTGGGAGAGGCAAAAAAGGGAGGGGGCTGGAAGCAGGGATACACCTGAAACACCTACAGCAGACAGAGAGAAATCAAAATGACCTTCCAAGAACAGGCCAGTAAAGTCCTGGGGTGTCTCTCTCTTCCTAGGGAAGATGATTGATTGCTGACATAAGCATGGATGGAATGAAATACTGAAAGAGGAAGATCTGATTAAAACCTCATAGGAAAACAAAAGGGGGGGGGAGGACCCACCTCATGGGAGCCTATCAATCTAGAGCTCTGCTTACACATATCCTCCTGCTTGACTATCCCTCAGCCTCTATGCATAAGACAAATGGGTTATCAGTGTATGGTCCCAACTCACTCCCTCCCCTCTCCCCAGGACCACCTCTACTTCTAGCAAGGACTCTCCTCCCCTGACGCCAGCAGAGCCCTTGTAATTCACAATATGAACTCCAATCACACAGTAACTTCCTTTTATAACAGCAAATTCCCATGTCATACGTGGTTATCTATACCCCTCCTGGGTGAAGATGACAAAGAAGATATCAAAGAGGAGGTAAACTGAACTAGATCCTAAAGGATAAGCAAAGTTCACTGGGCAGAGAAGAAAAGGCATTCCTGGTAAGAGCAGCAGCTATTAAAAAGATTCCAAGGCTCAAAAAAGTAACATATTTGTTTGGGAACTGTGAACAATTTATTCAAGCTAGAGCACAGACTGGGGAGTGGCAGGAGATGAGGCTGGAGAGGTGAGCTGAGGCCAAATGGTGCCATACTAAACCATTTGGATGTTGTCCTAACAACACAAAGAGCCAAAAGTTTTTAAGCAGAGGAGTTCAATGATCAAATTTGTATTTTTGGAATGATCATTCTAGGGATTGACTAGAAAAGAACAAGTTTAAAGGCAGGAGACTGTTGGTGGTGGCGGAAATCCAGATAAGACATGAGGAAGTAAACTAAAGCTTTAACAGTGAAGACATAGCAGTGGAGATGATGAGAAGAGAGATATTTTAGAAGGAAATGTATTAAGATTTTAGTGACTGATTAAATACCGAAGGTGAAGGGGCAGAAAGAATGTAAGATGACACTTAGGTCCTGCCTGGATGGCAATACAGCATATGGTACAAAAGCCAGCTTTCAGAGCAAAGACTACAAATTCCCTCTTGGGCATGTTAAGTTTTGTGCTCTCTGTGGAGATACACAGTAGATCACTGAATATACATGACTGGAGTACAGGGAGAGACTGAGACTAGATAGAGAAGCATCACCTCATTATGATGGATTTTTATAGTTCACATTCTCTAAATTGAAATTATCTTTTCATGTATCTGTTTCTCCCAACCAGACTGAGAATTCCTGAGACCTCAGAGGGCCATGTCTGATTTATCTTGGTATCTCACAAAACGTGAGCATCACAAGGGCAAACTATATGCTGAAGATGTATTTCCTGAATGAATAAGTAAATAAATATATGAATGAATGGATTTGTTCTCCCAGCACTTTAGCATAGTGCCTGGCACATAGCAGACATGGGATAAATGGTAGCACACAGCACCCCAAACATGTGTCTATCTCTACAGCATCATCCTCATATTTCATCTTTTCAGATATACCACTCAGCTGTATCTGTCCTAAGTCAAATTCCTTATACTTAATGCACTACTATTTCAACAAAGAGTTCAGTGCAGCAAACAATAAGCTTATCAAACCTAGTGCTTTCTCCAAAACAAGCAAGATTTTGGACAGTCCCTAAGAACCCTCTGATAACTTGACTTAATTGTATCACTGTCACAATGTGATCCAGCTATTATGTATACCTGTCCCTATGTCACCACCACAATATTAAACAGAGCTCTCATCCCTATGTCACCCTCAAAGTCTCTTTAATTCCTCCTGGAAATAAAATTATTACAAATCACAAAAAATGCTTTTTGCCAGTATGATGTCCTCTCTGTCACCACAACCCTTCCTACAGACCATGTGACATTTAGTCCACACCATCTTCACTCTTCATTACAAACCTTCTTTCCCCAAGTCACGCTCACTCTCAAGAGACCAAATTTGGGGTATAGCTTTGCCACTTTATAACTATGTGACCTCTGGTTTCTGAATTTGATTCCTCATCTATAAACCAACAATGCCTTCCCTTACCTAGTTCACAAAGTATCTACGTAAATCCAGTAAAATCTTGAGATTGCATGAATGCTGTTCAGGTGTCAGAAGTTATATAGAATTGCTGTATAAACACAGGCTTCCTCAAAATAATAGCCACACCATCATCACTCTAAATTTCACAAACCAATTTTTGTAGAAACAATTTTTAAAGAATTAAAAAACAGGTTTGTTACTTTTTATTTTGGCAAATAAGACCGTTTCTTAAAAACCCACTGCCAATTGTCACCATTATTTCATCAGCGAAAGAGCACTTTAACAGCAAAAGAATAGGAATGATAATCAGAATAAATTTATCTTTATAAAAAACTTATGTTTCATATGTTGTCTTTCTCTCCTTCCACAAGGGATGGATGAAAACTATCATGAACTGTTACCAACTTCAGCCTAGTGTTTAGAAATCACTGCTCTAAACCCTGTTGTAATACATGTAGGTTCTGTAGGGTTCTGACCTTCTGGGCAGGTTGCCAAGGGTCCCACCAGCATGAAAACCTGCTTGACCTCCAGAGAGAAGTAATGAAAACATACCATGGGACAGAATATGTGGTTCTGAGGCTGAGACTCTGGAACAGATGGGGACTTGGATTGCCCCGAATTCTCAGAGAATAGTCTGGAAGGGAAAGGCCTAATGCTTCCTGAGGTTGCAGGTCTCTAGGCTAGTGGAAGACTGTCAGTAGAGAGGAAAATTTAGTGGTGTGAAGGTGACCATTATCACTGAGTGCCAACACAGCTCTCTAGGACTTCCAAATTTTTCATGTGGCAGAGAGAAGGGGCCCTGTAAAATGCTCATAAAGTGAACCCAATAACATGTCATTGCAAAGAAATGAGTTGCAAGAGGACAAGAAAAAACTTTTGGGGCTGGTATAAATGTTCAGTTTCTTGAGAGTGGTGATGTTTCACAGGTGTTCACTTACAGCAAATCAAAACTCATCAAACATGTATGTTTTGAATGTGAGCAGTTATGCACATAAATTAACCTCCATAGTTTTGGGCTTTTTGTTTGTTCTTTTTAACTGTAAGAAAATGACAAAAACTATCCTCTTTGGGAGCCTAAATATAGTGTTTTATGTAAGGAACCACGTGACTTCCATGCAAGAAGAATTAGTAACTGAAATTAGTTAGTCCAATATGGATGCCAACCATCAGGGGCCCACAGCTCAGCATAGGTGAGGAGCAGCAGCGGTGGAAAGTTACCCAGAAGATGTAGAGAACACATACTAATAGTCAAAAATCCTCCATGCCCTCGGGACCATCTTCAAGTTGGCTGTCCCAGGGAGGAACTTGAGGGAACAGGGTTAAGGTGATCACTCTGTTGAAGACTAAGCCTCAAAACCGATCTTCATTATCACTGTTACTATCGCTCTGCGACGCCTTTTTGTCCTCCAAAATATGTAGAGCCAGGTGCACGACACTTCCCTCAAGCTCTCCTACTCAATCTAAAACTACTGCTCTCACTAGGCAGGACAGTCCATGGAAGGAGGCTCCAGAACCAACCTCTCGGCCTTATCCAAGCCTCACAACCACATTTCTTCCTCCCACCCCCCGTCCTCAGCTCCCTCACCACTTCCCCACCGGCCTGCACGCTCCCGCCTTCGCCCTTCCCCCTCCCCCTGGTCCCAGGGCTGTCCCTCACCCCTGCCCACAGGTGACCGAGCCCCTCAGTAAACCTTGTTCACAGGTGCCTTCCCTTTGGTCCCTCAGAAGGCACCCCGACCCCTCACACAGCCCAGCTGCTGGCTTACCCGTTCATCCCGAGGCTCTCACCCTGCTCCCCTACCTTGGACACTCACGCCCGGCCCCTCATCACATGCCAGCTCCTCACCTGTCCACTCAAAATCAGTTCAGTCACCAAACCCGGTGCCGTCACTCCCCAGCCCCTCAGCCCCAGCCCTCCGGCCCAAACTGACTGCTCACTCACAGAACCCGACCCTGACCAGGCCGATCGCAGCGGCGACGCTAGGTGAGTTCAGGCCTCCGCCATCACTCCTCAGGCGCACCAGCCGCGCCCCGCCCCGCGCCACACGCAACCCGCGCCCCCGCGCACCACACGTAACCGCCCAGCGACGCGCCGCTGGGCAGTAGCGTGCCAGCTCATTGGCTGAGCCAGGCCAAAGCCGGAGCGTCGTGCTTGTTTCCTGGCAACGGCCGAACGCAGGGGCGGGGTCGCCCACAGACTTCAGCGGGAGGAGTACCGCCTCTTTCCCCCCAGGTTCCGCCCCCTCGGTCTGTAAACCCCGCCCTTCTGGAGGACTCCGGCGCGTCATAGGGAAAGACCTCCAGGGAGGCGGAGGGGGAAGAAGGCGGAGCCTGAAGTGGAAAGGTCGAACTCGAACCAGGGGGCAGAAGGCGGGACCTACTGAGAAACTTTAAGAGGCAGAGAACGCTCAGAGGAAGGGGTTTAGGGGAGAGATGGGGTTGAGGAAATAGCCGTAGTGGGGCGGGGCCACGGGTCCTGGGCGGTGCTTAGAGTGGACGGGTGAGCGAGAAAACAGGCGGGGATAGCACGAAAGGATAGATCTGAAGGGAGGAGTGAGTAGGTGGGAGCCGCCTGCGGAAAAGCTGAGCGGGAGACGGCTGACTGAGAACCAGTTAGCTCAGTTTTGATCCACCTGCGCACTTGACTTGTATAGTACCGGCAATGACGGCTCCTCCTTTGCTCCCCCAACACTACTTCCCAGTAATCCCCCGGACACTTGCTTGTTCAGTCATTTAACGAACACGGAATAAGCACCTCCATGTCAGGCAGGATTCCAGATCTATTAGAACCGGTCTCTGCCCTCCAGAACCTCAGCCCTTTAGCCAGACAGTTCCAACATACCGTGATAAGTGCCATCAAGGAGGGGCAGTTAGCATGATTTGTGAGTACAGAAGATGAGGGGAAAGAAGGGCGAAGGAGCTTAGGGAAGTCTTCCATGTAGGAAATGTCTGAGCAGAGTCTTGAGAGACAAGCAAGAGTCAGATAAACTAAGAGAAATGGAAGTTTCAAATAAGGTCTGTAGTTTAACTGAAAACATTGCACTAATGTTAATTCCCTGGTTTTGATCATTGTACTCTGGTTATATAAGATGATAACAGGGGAACATGGGTAAGGACTTTCTGTACTGCTTTTGCAACTTTTCTGTAAGCCTAAAATTAGTTCAAAATAAAAAGTATTTAAAAAGAAAAAGAAATGGAAGTTTCAACCCAAAGGATCAGCACATACCAAGTCAAGGAAGAATGAACGTGCACAGGTGCTCTCGGAAACACAATCAACACAGCTTATCTGGAACCTAGAGGACATGCAAGGGAAACATTGTGAGATGAGGCTGAAGGCACAGACAGGTCAAGCACTAGTGAGCTGTGTAGGCAATGTTAAGGAGTTTAGATTTTATCCTTGGAATAATAGAGAACTATTAAGAATTTTATACATGGTCGGATTGATAAGGCCCAAGTAAGGATGCAGAGAGATAGGCATATGGGCATTAAAAGGCAGAGGACCAGGGCTTGATGATTAGATGAGTATAAATGGAAAATAAGGGAAAGGATGGAAAACTGGTGCTTAGTTTATATAAGTCTAAACCCAGGCAAAACTAAACTATGGTATTAGAAGTCAGGTTAGTGATTTCCTTTGGAAAAACATTGACTGGCAGGAGGCAGAAGGGACTTCTGAGGTGAATGCTGGTACATGGGTGTGTTCACTTCCTGAAAGGCATCAAGCTGTATGTGCACTTTTCTATATGTATGTTACTATGCTGTGCAACAAATCATGCCAAACTTAGTGGGATAAAACAACTGCCATTTTATTATGCTCACAGATTCTAGGATTTCAATCAAAACACAGTTGGAATGGCGTACCTCTGTTCTATGATGTCTAGGACCTCATCTAGGAAGCTTGCATGCCTTGGGGTGACTTGAAGCTGGTGGCTGGAATCATCTGGAGGCTTCTTCAGTCATATGTCTGATGACTGGACTGAGACAACTCAAAGGGTGAACTCAGCTTGGGCTGTCAAACAGAATACAGAGGCATGAATGCTACTTGTGGCTTGGGCGGGCTTCCCACAGGGCAGCTGCTAGGTTCCAAGAGGGAGTATCCTGAGAGGGACCTTCCAGACAGCAAGCATTTGAGAGAACCAGAAGGAAGCTGCGTGGCCTTACAATCTAGCCTCAGAAGTCACACAACTTCACTCTTGCTGTACTCTGTTGACTGAAATAGTCACAGAGGAAAGTGTCAAAGAATTTGTGACTTTTTTTAAACTGCAACAATGTCATACAGTGATAATGATGATAGTAATAATAGTAAAGACTAGTGCTAAATGTTCTGGCTGCTAGGCCAGGGATAGGGATTTTAAGAGAAAAAGCAAATGGGAGAAGATAATGAGCTCTGTTATAGAATCAATGGGATGAAGGTGACTGTGAGATATACAGATGCGGACATCACCCAGCGAGCAATTAGTGGTAGCTCAGAGAGAGTTCTTGGGAATTATTAAATGGGAAAGAAAATCCTGTGAGTGACCAAGACTGGTCAGAAAGAGTCAGGAGGATGGAAAGAGAAGACGGTCTATGAAAGAGTCCTAAAAACTCCAACACAGAAGGGAGGGATAGAGGGGCTTATGCAAGAATCTAAGAAGAAAGTTAAAAAAAGAGAGAGAAATGATGGTGTCACAGCAGCCATGGAAAAAGAGGACTCCAAAAAAATAAAATAAAATGTTGGGTACAATAGATGTTTTTTCCATGCAACTCTCCAAAACACATATCTGACCATATCACTTAATTGTGCAAAATGCTTCACAAGTTCTCCATTGCCTTAAGATAAAGCTGTCCTTTTTCTACCACTCAAGCCTCATCTTTACCACTAGCCCCTCAGATTCTCTACAAAAACCAATAAGTGTTCTCCTGGTCACCCATGCTATTTGAAGTCTCTTTGCCTTTGTTCACTCTATGCACTTTGCCTCTAGTGTTCTTCATCCACCCATCTCTGTATTTGACTAACTCCTATACATCCTACAGAACCCAGGATCAGTTGGGAGCCATCTTATGTTCTAGAATAGCCCTTTGTGTATCCACCTTATAGAGTACTCATCAGACTGATGTGTAATTTCCTATCTACTTATTTCCCCTACCAGACTGTGAGATTCTGGAAGTCGGGGAGTATATTTCATTCATCTTTTATCCCCAAAATTTAGCACAATATTGGCCTGGCACATAGCAGGTGTTCTGATTATGACTTGTTGACTGAGAAACATGACAGTAGTAAAAGGGACGTCAAGCCAAGGGAGAATTTTTCAGTCTTTTGTTTGTTTGGTATGGAAGAATTTAAGCATGTTCACAGAAATGGAAAATTGGAGGAAGTTGAGGATCTTCATGGACTAAGCTGGTGGGATCAGGTACTAGAGGGGACAGGAAGGGAATGGGGGCAAAACCCCCACAAGATGGCCCCCGTCGCACTCATCCAGCAGGAATGAGGTAAGAGGGTGCAATTTAGATAAAGGTGCAGATAGTGCAAACAGAGCTCACATCTGGTATGACAGGCATTCTTTGTCCCTGGAGATTAGTTCAGTAGCTGACACAAATGAGCCATTCAGTAAATAGTTGTTAAATGAATAAATAGTGAGGCTCAGGCCCAGAACTTGCACAAAGTAAAATATAATGAGCACCTGAGCCTACATTGGCACCCAGGTCTCCTGACTTAAAGGGTGCCTATGTAGTTCAGCTTAGGATGGGGGAGAGACAAGGCCCAGCCTCACCTCTGAGGTGTGCACCCCCATCTTCTCCAGGGACCTTATTAGAGATGTTTAGCCGGGTAGGTGTAAGCCCAGGCCCTGGGAGACAGGGCAGGGCACTGGAGCCACACTGCCTCCGCCCCTTCAGTAGCGGCTGGCCCTGGTTGTGTTGCTAAGAGCTTCAGGAACCAAAGACATAGGAGTTGCAGCCCGAGACCAAGGGCAGCTCTTCCAGCGGGCAGGTAGTAGCCCCCACCTCCTGAAGCCACCTACAGGCAGAGGCCCCAGATATCTCACACCCAGGCACCAGGCCACAGAACCATGAGCCAGGACAGCAAAGTAAAGACGACAGAGTCCAACCCCCCAGCCCCTGCCAAGGCCAGGTGAGAGAGCCGGTTTCCCTGCATCATCTGTCCACCTCACTGGATGGAGACTGATTTCTCTTGGTGCCCCCAATGATAAACTCAACATGGAATGTCTGGTGAATAAATGAAGCACGACTTCCCTCTTTCCCACAGGAAGTCGCTGCCCATACTGGACCCATCTGGGGATTACTACTACTGGTGGCTGAACACGATGGTCTTCCCAGTAATGTATAACCTCATCATCATTGTGTGCAGGTTTGTCAGGGCACTAAGGGAAGGGACTCAAGCAGAGAATAGGGCTAAAGAGTGAGGCCAGGGAGAGGGGCAGTTCCTATGTGAGGGACCAGGACAGAGTGCTGAGTGGCTTGGAGAGACCACCTCACACAGAGGGTGCCCCTAAGCCAATCCTTCTGTCCCCACCACGCAGAGCCTGCTTCCCTGACTTGCAGCACAGTTATCTGGTGGCCTGGTTAGTGCTGGACTACATGAGTGACCTACTGTACCTACTAGACATCGTGGTGCACTTTCACACAGGTCAGTGAGCCCAGGACTAACCCTTTGCTCCATGTGCCTTTCCTAAAGCCTCTTCTTAACAAGAAAGTGGTCCCCTCCCTGATAGCACCTTCACCTACCGTTTTGGTTTGACAACATCCCTATGCTCTCCCCAGAAACACTGAAGCAGGGTGATGCCCACCTCCACCCTGTCCCCATGACTGTCCCCCTGTCCTACCCTAGTTTGCCCACCACACCCTTATTACTGAAGCAGGAAGACGCCTTGCCAGTCCCAAACCTGTCATCCCACAGCTGACTCAGCCTGTCTGCCCCACCCTCTCCACAGGATTCTTGGAGCAGGGCATTCTGGTGGTGGACAAGGGTAGGATCTCAAGTCGTTATGTGAGCACCTGGAGCTTCTTCTTAGACTTGGCTTCCCTGATGCCCACCGACGTGGCCTACGTGCAGCTGGGCCTGCACACACCCACACTGAGGCTGAACCGCTTTCTGCGTGTGCCACGCCTCTTTGAGGCCTTTGACCGCACAGAGACCCGCACAGCTTATCCAAACGCCTTTCGCATTGCCAAGCTGATGCTTTACATTTTTGTCGTCATCCACTGGAACAGTTGCCTATACTTTGCCCTGTCCCAGTACCTGGGCTTCGGGCGTGACGCCTGGGTGTACCCGGACCCGGCGCAGCCTGGCTTTGAGCGCCTGCGGCGCCAGTACCTCTACAGCTTCTACTTCTCCACGCTGATCCTGACCACCGTGGGCGACACGCCACTGCCGGCGCAGGAGGAGGAGTACCTGTTCATGGTGGGCGACTTCCTGCTGGCCGTCATGGGCTTCGCCACCATCATGGGCAGCATGAGCTCCGTCATCTACAACATGAACACTGCAGACGCAGCCTTCTACCCGGACCACGCGCTGGTGAAGAGGTACATGAAGCTGCAGCACGTCAACCGTCGGCTGGAGCGGCGCGTTATTGACTGGTGAGGATGCTGGGGTCCCAGACCTGGGCAAGGAGAGCTATACTTGACACAGTCTGAGGAAGGTGGCTGGGTTCTTACTGCCCGGGAAGCCAGGCAGGGCAGTCAAGATGTGGCATTCGCTAGGGCGGGGCTGGAATTCACTGGGCGGGGCTTGGAAAAGGATGTCTTCCTCTAACTGGATCTGGACTTAGGCGAGGCGCTGGGTAGGAGACTGATAGGGAGGGGTGCTCCTGTATAAAGAAGGACAACCTGGAGGCCAAGAAATGGAAATTGTCATTGCCTGGTAGGGCTCAGAAGGCCCTGGAAGGGGTAAGTTGAAAAGATCAATTCCCTCAGGAAATGGCCAACAAGATGGTTGCCTATGTCATAGTCATCCATACTGTGGACTCCACCAAGCTGGGGAGCGAGAGGAGAGGGCCTTAGAGACAGGGCTTGGTGACTGAAGTAAACCTCAGTAGGATGGCACAAGACAGCACTGACTGGTGGCTAGGATAGAGTCTGACAGGAGGTAAGGAGTATCTTATTCATTGTCAACTGGTAGAGGCTTTTAGTCCTTAGCTAGGTAAGATAGAAGAGGTCGAAACATATCTGTCACCAGCAGATTATGGGCTGAGGATATTCATCAGCCAACTGTCAGGAATTCCCATGACTCCTGCTCTTGGCTGAAACCAAGCTGAGCCCTGATGGAAGGAATACATCTGCAGGCATGTAGGGGGGCTGATGAAGAACTGTGTCCCCTTTGCCCCCAGGTACCAGCACCTGCAGATCAACAAGAAGATGACCAATGAGGTAGCCATCCTACAGCACTTGCCTGAGCGGTTGCGGGCAGAAGTGGCTGTGTCTGTACACCTGTCTACTCTGAGCCAGGTGCAGATCTTCCAGAACTGTGAGGCCAGCCTGCTGGAGGAGCTGGTGCTGAAGCTGCAGCCCCAGACCTACTCACCAGGTGAATATGTCTGTCGCAAGGGCGACATTGGCCGAGAGATGTACATCATCCGTGAGGGTCAGCTGGCCGTGGTGGCCGATGATGGTGTCACACAGTATGCCGTGCTTGGGGCAGGGCTCTACTTTGGGGAGATCAGCATCATCAACATCAAAGGTGAGAACCCCAGCATTTGTTCCTGGGACAAATGGGTGGAGGGGATGGGGACAGCAGAACCCTGTACTGAGACCAGATGGTTCTTTGGGTCCTACAGACTCAGGCCTGAGTCCCTAGACAGCTCAGGAGAGAAGCAGGACCTGGAGGGTCTGTTCCCTGAGAAACTGAGCTAAGGTCAATGAGCAGGGCGGGCCCTTGGAAGAGAAAGTAGACCTCCTCTGTGGGTAGCAACCAGAGGCACCAGCAGACCAGTGGAAAGTGACAGAGACAACAATCATAATAGTTAATATTTATTGCATAGTTACAATTGTTTTAAGTGTTCTAAGTGTTTCACATGTACCAACTCATTAAAGTCTCACAGCAACTCTATGAAGTTAGTATTATTATCCACCTTTTAAACATAAGGAATTTGGAATACAGAGAAATTTGGGAAGCTGTCCAAGGTCACATGGGTAGTAAGTACACACACTTGGAGTCAGTACGAGAAATAATTTTCTCACAGCAAATGGAAAGGAAGAGAGAAGGAGGGAATTGCCATTGAGTCCATCAGCTCCAGGCCAGGCCAGGCACTGTACACTGCCTTTTTTCCTCTTACTGCCTGTGTAGTAGCAGTAATCTCAGGAAAAGATGCTGTGGCCACAAGAGATGAGAAAACCTGGAAGGGGGTGAGCAGTCACCACTGGCTGAGGCCAGATACACTCTCAGCCTGGGATCTCACTCTCTAGAGGCTCTAAAGGCCTCACATTTGACCTCCAAGGACCCCTCAGGCTTCACGTACTACATGCAGTGGACCACTGTCTACTTGCCTTCTTTAGGCCTCAGATTCCACACCTTCAATGAGGATGATATTAAAACTCAGTTATCTGTGAGGATTATATGAGCTACCTGGTAAGGCTTCCAGTGCAGGGCCTGGCACATAGCAAGTGTTCAACAAACGATAGCTCCCTTGCCTCTTCTAGCTCTGAGATTTTGTGGTATTTGGCCTAGTTTTTCCCCACCAATATCTTTCTAAAATGCAAATGATATCACATAGCTCCCTGCTGAAAATATTTCAGGAAATTCCCACTGCCCTCAGCATAAGGTCTGAACTCCCTGCCATGGCTTATGAGAGCCAGTGTGACCCAGCTCTCACCTCTTCCTAGTCTCCCCGCACCCCACTTTAGCCACTCTGGACTGCTTAGTGCTTTCTGCACCCACCTAACTCTCTCCTACATCCTTCTCTCTGCTCATGCTCCTTGCTCTTCTTAGATGCCCCTCGCCCTCACTTCCTTTCATTCAGGTGTCACTTCCCTAAACACTGCCTTACAGCTTGTTGCTGGCTCTTTGCCTGCCTTCCCACAGTACCGGATGCACACATCTACACTGCACCAGATACTCTGTTACATAACTATCTGATTAACTATCTCTCTCTACACTGACTGCTTGGAGGCACGCAACTGATCCCCACCAAGCACAAGGCCTATTCCCCAGTATATCAAGGAATGAAAGAATTAATGAGCCAGAAAGAAAGGTTCAGAAGCACAATTATGGAGGTGGGGTCCTGGTTCAATTGTGAAATGCCCCTCACACCCACCCTGACTGTCCTCCCATGTATCTGCTCACGGGCCACAGGAAACATGTCTGGGAACCGCCGCACAGCCAACATCAAGAGTCTAGGTTACTCAGACCTGTTTTGCCTGAGCAAGGAGGACCTGCGGGAAGTGCTGAGCGAGTACCCACAGGCCCAGACGGTCATGGAAGAAAAGGGCCGTGAGATCCTGCTCAAAATGAACAAGTTGGATGTAAATGCTGAGGCAGCTGAGATAGCCCTCCAGGAGGCCACTGAGTCCCGGCTGAAAGGTCTGGACAATCAACTCGATGATCTGCAGACCAAGTTCGCCCGCCTCTTGGCTGAGCTGGAGTCCAGCGCACTTAAGATCGCTTATCGCATCGAACGGCTAGAGTGGCAGACGCGAGAGTGGCCAATGCCTGAGGAAATGGCTGAGGCTGACGATGAGGACGAGCCTGGGGAGGGAACTTCCAAGGGTGGAGAAGGCAGGGCTGACCAGGAGGGACTGCCAGGCCCAGAGTGACCCCATTCCTATCTCTGGGACTCCCACCCCCAAGTGAATCCAGAGTTGTAGGAAATCCTGCCTGCAGAAACTCTGCCATCTTATCCACTAGATAGCAGAGATAGAGTGAATTGGGTCTATAGATGCCCACCTAGAAATGTAAAAGTACAGCACATATTCATCCCCATTCACCAGCACAGACACACACACAGTTGCATGTACACATACTGACCCCAAGACTGTGTGCTCTATATAAAATGCTCTGGAGTTCCCATTCTCAGATCACACATGCTTTCTCCCATAGGTATGTTCTATAGGCACATAATATACGCATTCAGTCATGTATCCGATAAACAAACACACACATACTGACAGTCACACACCAACAGACACACAGAGGTGAACACACGGAAACACACCCAGGGCCCTCTTGTTCTACGATGTCTTTTAAATGCCCCTTAAAAGGGAGGTTCGCAAGTGTACCCTGCAAGTTGCACTTCAATAAAGTATTTGCCTCCTCACTAAGCATTTATGGGGCTGATGGGAAAAGGCAAAGCCAATGGCAGGCCAGGGTGAATTCTGTCTAAATTCTGAGTCCACGGCAAGGGGCATGGGCTGCGTAGTAGCTGGTAGGTTGGACTCAAAGAGGCTGGGGTACTGACTGAGTTGAGAACCAATACTGAGCCAAGGTGAAGCAGGTTTATGCATTACACTGCTGTAAGTATGCACAATTCTTCACAGATTCATATACTCACATACACACACTGACCACTGCATCTCATACTAGCACATGTACCCTTGACTTTGTGATCTCTCAGGTGTCTGATCTTAATGGGCCAGGGAAGATACCTCTGCTCATTTTCCCTCCCTCTGGCCCAGCCCTGGAGCCTGGAGCAGGGCAATATTGTGTTCAGGACTGATTCCAAGGGGAGACTAGTTCCCAGGACCACTCACCTGGCTCTGTCCTACTATGCCAGTCATTGGTGCTGGCCTTGGTGCTGCCAGAAAGCCAGCCCCCCTTTCTCTGTACAGTATTCCAAAAGAAAGGGTAGAGAATAGAGACTAGGAGGTGTGCAATGTCATGGCTGAAGACAACTGGAGATGAGTGTTTGGAGAAACTTGGAGTAATTTAGCATACTTAGAAGGAAGTCTGCAGCTTTAGGACAGAGAAGGTGTTCTGGGGTCTATAGGGAGGAGTCTGATGTCATTTCTGAATCATACTCACCTTGGTCACAACTTTACCTCCTCCAGAGCCTGACCAGACTTTGGGCCTGAGCTGTGCCAGGTAGTGTTTTTAAATGTATCTCGGATTTAATTTGTCAGTATGACTGAGTGACAACACAGAGAGGTCAATGCCATTGAAAGAATTTATTACCTACAGTCCACAGAGGAGGGTGAACATTGCACCATGCAGGGCCACACAGGGAAGCACCAGGTTGGTCAGAAGACAGAAGGAACAAGGGGAAAACAGGGGCAACAAGCCTTTGTTACTATAGAGGTGGATAGTTTTTAGGTGGGGACATTCCCTACTGGGTACAAAGTGAAACAGAATTTGGAACTTGGTTAAAGGGTTTGTAATATGACTTTCAAGCACCTGTGAAAGCTGGACCACAGAAGAGATGTAAACAACTGTGGCTATTAGTTTGGTTCATGGTTTCAAGATGCCGAAGCATTAGTTAGAGAATATTAAGAATGATTATTACAAGTGCCACAAGACAGTATAGGGTAGGGTAGGGCCCTCAGTGCTGTGAGGGCAGGATATGTGAGAGGATCTGTGTAGTTATGGAGACATTCCCCCAGAACTGTTGGTGTCCTCAAAGCTGACCACCCTTTTAGATATGGTGGAGGCAGGTAACACAGATGCATTCAGACATGAAGGCCTTTCTTTTCATGAAAAGAAAGGCCTTTCTTTATTTCATGAAGAAATAAAACTTTCTTCAGTAGCCATAGGAACTGACACTGTGGCTGGAGTCAAGGTGTTAGTAGAGACTACAAGGATCATTGCATATTAAATCATTTTAAAATATGTGTTTATTTTGTGATCTCCTCCTCACAAAAATGAGAGATCTGTAGGGCTGGCACTGGGTCTGTCTTGTTCCTTCTGTATCCTTAAAGCCTAAATTTTAGTAGCCTGGCACATAGTAGGTACCCAAATATATATTTGGCAACCAAAGAAATGGAAGTTGAAGCAGACACAGGTCCAGTGCTGGAGGAAGATGTGTGTTAGTTTCTCATTCAGGAGGTTTTCCTACCATCTGTGCTCTCAAATCATATTGAGATCTAATGGGTAGGTATGTTATAAAGGCCATTTTGGTGGAACCTGATGGATTTAGGGAGCTGAAATAAGATTTACATTGACACACTACAATGTGTGCACCTGTCCCAAGAGAAGGCTCTCTTAGAACAGGTGGCCCCTGCCACCCCATAGAATCCTGGTCTTCAGCACAAGGTGGGTGGTAATTGGCCATCTTCCCTATCCTGGATGCAGAAACAAAATGCTTTTGGGGCCATATGAACAGCTTGCTCTGCTACTGCAGTTCCACAATAAGGAGATCAAATTCCTTATGGTAGAGCCACACCAGAAGACCCCCTGAATACCAGTAACTCCAGTTGTGGAGTGATTTCCATCATTGCATGAAAGACATGTTTTGACAATTTGGGATCAAGCTGGATAGAGTCTGGTCAAAATGGGCAGAAGGGAACACAATTTTAAGTTTCTGGAAAAAAAGAAAAGGTAATAATAATGTAATTTTTTGGTCTAAAGAATATTAGTTACTGTGTATTAAGTACTAGGCTTAATACTTACATAGGTGGCAGGAAAGTTCATTGAGAGACTCATTTGGGTTTTGTTCATTTTATCCTTCCTTCCTTCATAAGAAAGTAAATCTTTATATCCCTAGACTTAAAACTTTTTGAATTGCAGCATCAAAAATAGAAATTTTCAGAAACTCCCTGTCCTTGCTTTTGTTTGTGGGAAACCAAGGCTCCCAGTTGTCTGTAAAGGCTTACAGTTGACGAAGAAGAAGCTTCTAAACCTAAGGAGAGATTCCCCAGGACTAAGAAAAGGAATGGAATTCTTGAGCATTACATTACTTTTCTTTTGCTACTGTAATTACCACAGTAATTGCTATTTGTATTACCACAAATTTAACAGCTTAAAACAGCACCCATGTATCATCTCACAGTTCTGTACAAAATCCCCTCACAGTGTGGCTCAACTGGGCCCTCTGTCCAGGGCCTCCCAAAGCCAAAATCAAGGTGTCAGCTGGGCTGGGCTCTTTTCTGGAGGTGCTGCAGGATTCGGCTTCCAAGATCATACAGGTTATCGGAAGACTTCAATTCCTTTTGGTTATAGGACTGGGGTCCTTATTTCCTTTACACATGGTCCCTTCATCTTCAGACTAACAAAGGCATGTTAAATCTTTCTCATTCTTCAAATCCCTTATTCCCCCTTCTATTACAAGGCTGAGAAAGATCCCTGCCTTTTAGGGCTTATGTGATTAGGTAATCACATTCAGATAATCCAGGATCATATATTTTAAGGTTAGCTGATTATTAATCTTCATTATATCTGCAAAGTCCCTTTTACCATAATCAAGGGGAAAACACCAGAAGGCACATGTAATGGGAGACAAAATTCTACCTATCACATGGTTTCTGGGGAGGAAAGCAGGGAAGCCCACACACATTGAATCTCTGAAAACTGGAGAATGATCACTTACACGCAAACAGGCAGTGGAGTTTCAGCAGCACCCCTTAGGGGAAGCACAGGCTTTAACAATGTACAAACCGTACTTAGCACAGTTTGAAGGCCCAGGCCTCCCCCCATCCCCACCCTCCATACCAGATATTCTGTTCAATATTAAACACCCAGAAACTTTTGTAAGATGCTAAACTGGGGGAAAGAGAGGGGATAGAAAGCCACAAAACACAAGTGAGATTAAATCTTCCATAAGGTAGGTGGTTAAAAGTTTAGATGAGAATTGTCTGATTTAGAAAATCAAAGAAATACCCAATTTTTTACATACGTGTTATGTAATCATTCATAACTATCTTACACATTACCTCTTATGACAATGTTAAGAAATTTAAAATATTATCATGCTCACTTTTCCAGGTCAGGAAACTGAAGCCCACAGAGCAACTAAAAATATTAGATATGATGTATTGAGATGCTCTTTTATGCCACGTCCCGAGCTAAGTGCATTATCGCAATTAATCCTTACAAGTAAGTATATGAAAAAGATGCTATTATTATCCCATTTTGAAATGAGAGAAACAAGGCTCTGGGAGATTAAATAACTTACCCAATATCACTGAGTTCCTAAGTCACGTGAAAGGAAACCTAGGTCTGTCTTGCTGTTTCTTTTAGGGAGATAAGAAATGGAACTATCTTAGCTGAAGCTGAGGCCAGGCAAATTCCTTCCTTTCCTGAATATGACTGTTGCAAGCAGTAACAGTGGTAACCAGGGGGAAAGAAGCCAGTCATGAGAAGCAAATCTTGTGAATCACCAGTAAGCCTGCCCAGTGTGCTGGGCTTGGTTGATGTGTGATCTCTGCAGCCAAAGACCCGGGACCACCCAGTGCTCTAGGGGAGAGCTGCCTGCCAGTTCCAGCTCTCCCATCTGCACATGTGCAGCAGGGAAGGAGGGCACATCACTGCTACATCCCTAGAGGATGTCAAGAACTGTCCATGGGCCCTCCTGCTGAAAGCCCAGCGCTTCTGGCTGAGCTGTCTCCCTCCGACAGGACCTAGGGCCCACTTCTCTCCTTGGGTCACCAAACTCAGGCTGCCTCTGCCTGGCTAAGATTTGGGATGTACACTCCTCCTCACTGTTCCCAGTTAGCTACTCCCCTACAGAAGTTTCTTGGGCCCTCCCCCACTTTACCCTTTTCGTTCTGAGGTTTGGCTGCTAGCCCCAAAGACAGATGGAAATAAAGTATCAAGCTGCAGAGAAAATCAGATTCATCAGAAGGGCTATTCAACCCAGGGAAAGATCTAGTGCAAACACTAGGATCCAGGAGCAGACAGCAAGGTGGGTGGATGGATCATAACTTGAGGCTGAAGCTAGGGTTTGGCTTGAGGCTAGGATCAGAGATGGAGGGTCAGGCCAGGTTGGAGCTGGGTTCAGAGGCATAGGGAGTATTAGGCTGGCCTAAAAGCACAGTAACTGGGAAACATCTTGGAGCCAATCAGAGTCAAATGTTCATTCTGAAACATCACTTATTAGCTGGGGGACTCTCCGTCTCCTACAAAGTCTTTCTGGGTTGTTGAAAGAAATGCTTGGAGAATTAAAATGCAAGTTAGATAATGAATGTAAACTGCCTACCAGTGCCTGACAGGTAGCAATTGATTGATAATGAATAGTAGCTATAATCATAATCCTATTCCTCTAGCAGCTGGGGTGACTTTGAGGGCCCTGGGCCACAGGCTATCGGCCCTGCTTGGCCCTGCCCGTCTGCGCGGTACTCGCAATGCCAGGCCTGGCCAGCAGAGGGCATAGGGCTCTCCTGTCCCCTGCTCCCTTCCACAGGGCTCTCCTTCCAGCTCCCTCCCAAGCCTCAGGATTGCGTGGCCTTGCGGAGCTAGGAGAAAACCGAGAGAAATGGAATTTTGGGGATTGAATTATGGTCTTGACTGGTGTGTGAAAATCCTTGTTCAGATTTGTTAACAAAGACTGAACTGTAGCAGTGGTGATGCTGAGCGACATTGCAGAGGAAGTCCTGACAAGCCTGAGGCAGCCCTATGGGAATAAATAGCACCACTGAATGCCTGTGAGCATTCAGGACTACCGTCTTCTACAGCTTGAAAATCCCTTGTACTTCTCACCCAGAACACAGGCCCTCTCTGGCATTGCCTTGCAGTTCCAGCACCTCGGCCTGCTATCCTTGGCCTGCCATGTACCGGGAGTTCCCATAGGGTCTGGAGGCTAGTAACTCACATGTGCTCATAGGAGCTCTCTCTGGGTGGCTTCCTGCGTGAGCCTTCCTGTGGCTTCTTTAGCTCTCCAGTGACAGGGAGATCCTGGACCCTCTTGGCCTACCTGTGAGAGCCCATGTCTGAAACCATCCAGGGGGAACCAGCTGCTGGGTATGGGCTCTGCTTTACCCACTCTGGACCCAGGCTCTGGAAGACAAGGCCTTTCCCTGGTTTCTTTCCACTGCTCAATATCTCTGCCTGCTCTGGTTCTGGCACGTCTTCTTCTCAGCCTGCTCCCTCTTTGTTTAATGATCCCAAGTAAAGGGCCTCTATGTGGGCAGGGAGTATGTGGGCAGGAGCTCAGCAAAGAAGCATATCTACACATGACAGAAACACCAAGAGGAGGCCTTGAAATATGTGGGGAGAAGTCAACCTAATCAGCCACAGAGGGAGCGCTGAGCTGGCAGGTGAGCAGGCACCCCGAGGACTAACCTGTGCCGGGTCTCCCTCCCAACACCAGGGAGGGAGTGTGCCAGAGCCAGGGGCGCTGGAGGAGGAGCCTGTCCCATGGCCCCCACACCACTGTGTGTGTGAACACTGTGGATACCTAGAATGAGTAATACCTAATAGAGCAGGTTATCTGGCTGTGCAGTAGGCACTATATTCCCCTCTTACATTGTTTCCCCTGAACATTTACTGAAATGTTGTTTAAACGTTCCTCTTATCTCAGCTGTGATACAGAATATTGAAAGAAGGATCATGTGCCCACGTAAGGGCCAGTGGGGCAGTGGCTGGGTGATGAGACTTCCCCAAGGAAAAGATAAATTGTTCTATCTACAAGAGTTGAGCTAGGTGGGCCAGCACTCACCTGCAAAATACACACACACACACCAAAACACAAAAACCTGGCAACCTTGGTAAGTCCAACTGGAGTCAGAGAGGCAGCTTCACTCAGGACGGAGCTCATCCCTGTTTCAGGACATCTTGCATTTGCCTTCTGGGCCCCTTGGGTTTCTTGCTTGCTCTGGGACAAGGGTCCTGGTCTCCTTCCTCTGGCTTCCCACACTGACTTTGCAGTTCTCTCCTTGCTCTGATCTAGAGTCTGCCATTTTCCTGGTCCTGAGCAATCCCATTCTCTCCAAATGCTGGCTTAACCCCTGGCATAGATGGAATTTCCTGATTTTGAGGAATGAGCTTCAACCCTCTTAGCACCGCATTTTCATTCCCTCCTCTGCTCATGATGTGTCCCCCTTCCTCATGGTACCTTTTATTTGCTTTTTTTTCCTCTTTATAAGCCACCTTCTTGAAACAATCTATACCCACCATCTCCTGGCCCTCACCTCCCACTTCCCAACTACATTTAGTTAGAGGAGAGAACGTGAGCAAGATACAAGGGTGACAAGCTATATGGAATGAACCATGAAATTATAAGCAACTCAAGGTTCTTGAGCATACACAAAAGAGAAAATAAGTAATATGAGTAGTGCAGAGAGTGGTTTGAGAACCTGTTGGAGAAAAAGACAGGAGCCAGGCCCTTGGAATACAAACAAGCAAAAGGGCAATTATAGGACATGTACTTGTAAAAGTTACCATGGTTAAGGAAAGCTCAGAGGAGCTCTGTCCTCTCTAACTCCTTTTCCAACATCAGCCAACTCTTAAAGCCACAACTTCTTTGAACACTCTCCCAACTCCTGTGTTAGTTAAAACCAGCAGTCCTGTAAGGACAGTACACCCTCTGCAGAAAGGGGTGAGTTCTCATCCTCTCAGAATGCATGCATACAGACTTGGGGTCCCCTGCTCTCACCGATGCTGCTTCCTCACTCCCCACAGACCCCTTGCTCAATGGGCACTCATATATTCAGTGCACTAGCCCCTTCCCTTCTCATTGTGACAACCAACGATCTTCTGAAGCCTGCCTATGAGTCATGTTAGACTTTCGCACTACCTCACAGTTCTGTCTTCTCCATGTCCAGCTGAGATTTCATGGCCCATGAGATCACCCAAGTCCCTTTGTTTTTTCATCCCACCCAATCTGTAAAGTCTCAACTTTGGATGAACTGAACCATCAATATTCTCCATGCTTGTATCCAAATATCTGAGCTCTGCTGGAGAAACTGTTACCACTAGAAATTTAAGGTCACCAAACACTTAAGTGGGCCCTCAATACTTTCCTAATTATCTTACTCCATTCCTGCAGTGTCCACTTTCCCATTACATGGTTTTCTTAAACCATCTTAACTCCTAAAATGTCAATCCTGCCCACTCATACACACACACATACACATCCCACTCACTGATAACCTGATCTCCAACATCATAGAGACAACAGAAGCTATTAGCAGTTCCCACCAAATCTACACACCCACTTTCTTAATTAAGATACAGATCAAGTTGCTAGGACAAGAGAGAGAAAAAACTGTAGGGCCTTAAAATCATACTTTCCTTATTTTTCAAGCAGGAGAACATGGGGTGGTAAAATGGCCTGAAAGCATAGGGGACCCAGGTTCCTTTCATCTTGTCATCTGCCATGCCTAGTGTGTTACCCTCACTACATGACTGAAGATGGCTTACCCTCACATTCATGTTTAGCCTGCAGGAAAGGGCAATGAGGAAGAAAGAGTCCACTCCTCTCCTTTTAAGAACTTGATCTAGAAGCTGCACTTAACACTTCCAGCCACAACCACTGCTCAGAACATAATCATAAAGCCACAGTTAACTGCAAAAGAGTCTAGGAAATAATTATCTGGTTTGCCATGACCTATTTTCATCTATAATTATTCTCTTTTACTAACTCCCTCTTACAATTGCATCTCTACTCCTATTCTAAGCTAGAACCCTCTCTGCTTGTTCCAGATTCCATACCTCTCTGCCTTCTCAGGAATCTTGCATTCGTAAATAACCTTTCTTTCTCTCTCTCTCTTTATCTCTCTATCTTTAGTCTTTTCAATATATTGAAGTAATTCCATCTGCCCAAAAAAATTATTCTAGTTCCTGTATCTTAAAAAAAATTCATTCTGCATCTCCCTCTAGTTACTACCTCTTTCCTTTCTTTAATAAGTATTCTTCTAAAACACTTGCCTAAATTCACTCACTTCATTTCCTCCCACCACATTTAGTTTTCAGAATACTCAGTCTATCCTCTGCCTCCACAACCTCACCAAAGTCTCCTTCCAACGTGGCCTACAATCTCCAGGTCACTGAACTCCATACATTTCTCAGTCCTCATTTTTCTTGATGCAGAAGAAGCACTTGAACCTGTTTAACACTTTCTCCTTCAGCCTCCTCTGCCTTTCCTTTTAGGATACTTTGCTTCCCTTTTTTCCTCCCACCTCTGTCTGCTCCTCTTGGTCTCTTTTACAGGCTGGTCATTCTCTAGCCAGCCTTCAAATAATGGCCTGTTCTTGACTTCTGACTTGATTCCTCATTTCCTCTTACTCAACACTCTCATTAATTCTAGGGTTTATACTACTTCGCAACCAGTATACTCAGCTTCCTATTGGAATTCCTATTTAGATGTCTAACAGCATCCGAAATTTAACATGTCCAAAACGGAACAGATTCGCAGGTGGGAGTTGCTGTCTGAAGATGACTATTTTCTCTATGAAGTAGGAAGCTGGGTTATTTATTGCGAGTAAAGGATGGGGTGTGTGTGTATGTGTGTGTGTGTGTGTGTGTGTGTGTATCATGGGAAACGAAATTAGAGATTTTATGGGTCAAGAAAATTTGAAAAGAATATTGTTTAAGTGAGAAAAAAAAGGAGATCAGAGAAATTACTAAAACTTCCACTCATTCCGGGAAGCAGCATAGTATCAGCACTTGAATTCTGATTTGCAAAATCCCTGGCTTTGAACTGTGTCTTTTTGCCTAGAAACTTTGTGGCTTTGGGCAAGTTACTTAAACTCTTTCTGAGCCAGTTTTTTTTTTTAATCTAAAAACAGTGTTTGATAATATTGGACTTAAATGTACAGTTCTTTGTGAAGATTAAAAGTAACGTGATTGGAACATACTAAGTGATCATCAAACAGTTCCTATCCAGTTTCCAGAAACCTTATTCATTTTAATCTCATCCTTCTGCCTCACCTCCCATATGGGAATAGTCTCTATATTCTGTCTCTCTACTTCCTAAATCCTTCTTAGATCCCTCTTCTCCACTACCTCCATGACTTAGTTTAAGCTACTGTCATTAGTCACCTGAATTACTGTCATGGATTCTCACTCGGTCTCACCCCTTAAATCGTTCTCCACACCAGTTGCCACTGCCATCTCTCTAAATCTTTCTAAATCCTAACCAATTTCCAATGCTCCCACTTCTTCCTTGCTTGTCTTGCAAGGGTGTGCATTTGCTACCTCCTGAGATAAGAAGCATGTTAGTTTTCTACTGCTACTATAATAAATTACCATGAATTTGGTGGCTTAAAACAACATCCATTTATTACCTCACAGACTGTAAGCCAGAAGTCTGGTACAGTGCATCTGGGTTTTCCATCAAGGGTGTCACCAAACTGAAGTCAGATGTCTGCTAGGCTAAATTCCCCTCTGGACACTCTGGGAGGGAAATCTGCTTCCAAGTTCATTCTTGCCATTAGCAAAATCTAGTTCCTTGGATTTGTAGGACCAAAGCCCCTATTTTCTTGCAAGCTATCAGCCAGAGATTGCTCTCTGCTGGAAGCTACTCTCAGGTATTTGCTCTGTGTTCCCCTCCTTCCTCAAATCAGCCACCGCCAACCATATTCCTTGTGACATGGCCTTCTCCATCTTCAAGCTAGCAACAGTATGAAATCCTGTTTATTCTTCAGATCCCTCTGATTTCCTCTTCTGCTGCCAACCAGATTAAACTCATGTGATTGAGTTAGTACTAGTTGGATAATTTCTTTATCTTGAGATCAACTGATTAGTAATGATAATTCCATCTGCAAAATCCCGTCTGCTATATTATCATAGAAGTAGCACCTCATCTTATTTAGAGGTTCCACTGACCTTCAAGGAATGGTGATTATATAAGAGTGAGAATCATTGTGGATCATCAAATAATTCTGCCTACCACAGGAAGGGAAGCCAGAAAAAACATCCCTGAGAAATGTTGAGACCTTGAGCTAAGATCAGAAGGATGAGTAGGAGTGAATTAAATGAGCAAGGAAAGCTTCCAGCAAGCATGTGCAAAAGCCATGTAACTGGAAGATGTATATACAAAAAAATAGACTTAAAAAAAGGCCAGGGTGTCTACAGTGTAAAGAAGAAGAAGCATAGTAACTTGAAATAAGGTGGTTAGAGAGGTCAGTAAGTGCCAGTCCAGGCAGGCTTCATAGACCGTGCTGAAAGATTTTCTCCATATCAAAAGCAAAGGTCAGAACAGTGGCATAATCAGATTTATATTCTGAACATGTCACTCTGGCTATAAGGTAAAGGATGTATGTGAAGAGGCATCAGCAAAATGTGATGGACCACTTTGGAAACTAAGGAACAGTGGGGAATGTCAGTGGAGATACAAGGAAACTGATACAAAGAACATTCAATAGCTAAAATCAACAGGACTTCAGGATTAAAGTCTAGGAATTTGGGAATGAGGCAGTTCTGTTCCCCAGGAAGCAGACTCTAAAACAGAGTACTGTGGAGGATGTTTACTAAGGGGTGTTCCCAAAGTCAACACCTGTGCAAGACAGAGGATGAAGGGAGAAACCGAGCAGTGATTCAGTCCTGACAAAGACCTCAGTCGCCCCCATGACAAGCCGTGAATGTATTTCAGAGTTGGGATGAGAGGGCCGTACCTTTAGACCTCTGTGCTGAGCAGTCACTGACTGCAGGATGCCCCAGAAAAGGAACATGACCCGGATGAGCCAGCTTTCTTCAGCTCTGGTAACTCTGAAAGGGGCTGACAGTTGAGGCCTGTCTCCCAGCAGTGCTCTCAGCACCTGGCAGATAAATCCTTCATTTTTTAAAAAGTATCTGGGATTTTCATCACAGCCTCCACCACAGGAAAGAAGGAACATAAGGGAGTAAGGCATATAGCATGATTCCTAAATTTCTGGTTTGTGGATCTTGGTGGACGCACTTACAACCTTATGTTGTAATTATCAGCTTACCTGTCATTGCCCCCTGCTAGAGTAGGAGCTACTCAGGCGCAGACTGTATTGAATGCCACACAGCCCTATACCTGGCAAATACTTTGTTGAATAAGTGAATGCCTGTCTAGTTCTCCTATTTCCACTTACCTCTACCCTACATTTCCTTTGCTCCCTGGGCCCCCACTCTACCGTCATCCAGTGTGGGAAAAGTCCATCAGGTTATCCAAGGTGCCACCTGTGCTGGAGCTGAGCAAACAGCAAACCAGGCCCCTCTGGTCCAGGGCTGTCTGATGGGGAAGGCAGACAGTGCCAGGAGGAAGAGGACTGGGGGAGGTGGCTGACTCAGACTTAAACCATCCCTCAACACCCCAGCCCCTATAAACTCAGTGCTAGCTGGACTAGGTCCTGTCCAAATGACTGATTAGATAGTGCTCTCTGAATTCCCCATAACTCAGACCTCATCTTCACCCTAATCTGTTCTTTGACTGATGCTCCCATCTCTGGCAGCTGCAGCTGGGGACCAGAAAACGGAATTTCGGGTCATACTGGAGTTTCCTTGGAATGGATAACGAACAGGACTGAAATACTAGTAGTGGCTGAACGCACCTTAGTGTCCAGTGCATGGCCCCCTCGGCTTTATTCCCGCCGCATCCTAGTGATCCAGCCCCCTTCTGGCCCCCACCCGTGGGAACCTGACGCCCCACACAGGCTGCTCCACCTGCGCTGAGAGCAAACGGGAGGTTAGTGTATTAGGTGAGGGTGGGCGCTGCCTGGAGACCACGAGGAAAGCTCGCCGCCTGCTCCGCTCCTCTGCCTGCGCTGGGCGGGGATTGCAACCATACCCTACCCTCACCGCACCTTGGCCGCGTTTACCCTAGGCATTTCTCGCCGTTACCCCGGCCGCCCTCACACCCAAGTCTTACTCTTCCTCTCGGCAGCCTTTTTGCCTGCCAGGGCTCCCCGGAGACAATGCTGCCCGCCTCTCCCAGCTCGCTGCGGAGGGTTCCTTGGGAGCACTGGATGGAAAAGTGGGTGTTGGGCCTGCGGCAGGAGCTGGAGGGTGCGGAGACCGAGGCAGGGGCTGCCCCAGCCCCGCGGCGAGAGCTGCAGGGAACTACGGTAGCGGTAGTGTCGCGCGCACTGCGGCCGCTGCGGCACAGTACGGGAACCGCGCGCGGGCTAAGGCATCGGCGCTGCACCCAGTGACCCTGCAAGCGTCCCCCGTCTCGGTTGCCGCCTCCATGCCCCCTGACCCACCAGGGAAAGATGCTGGACCCCCGGCTGCCTCGCTGTACCCCACCCTCTTCCCCCCTCTCCCCACCCGCGCCAGCGAGCGCACACACGCGCGCACACTCGCAAGAAGTCCGCGGAACCCAGGACCGCGGTGGAGAGGAGGGGGCGGGAAGGAAATCTCTAAGAGGAGACGGAGACCGAGGGAGGGGCGAGCCTGGGCAGTCGGTCACGCGGGGGGCGAGTAAGTCCTGGGCGGGGGAGGGGGCGGAGAGTCACCTGGTGGGACGGAGGCGGCCCCCCGCTGGGGAGGGGCGCGAGCCGAGGCGGGGCGGGCGGGGAGCCGTGGAGGCGCCGGGGCCGTGGTCGTGGGCGGGGACCAGGCGGGGCGGGGGCCTCAGCCGGAATCGCGGCGTGAGCAGGTGGAGCCGCCGCGGGAGCCCGCCCGGCCGCGCAGAGGCACCGGCCGCTGGGTTGGGGCCATGGAGCTGCTCAAGCTGAACCGGAGCGAGCAGGGGTCCGGACCCGGGCCGGCGGCTTTCCTGTGCCGCCCGCAGGGGGCCCTTCTCAACAACAGCGGCACCGGGAACCTCAGCTGCGAGCCCCCTCGCATCCGCGGAGCCGGGACACGAGGTGGGTGCCTCCCTCAGCCCCCCTCCACAAGCTCCTTCAAACCGCACCCCACAACACTAATAGGGCCCCCACCGCGCCCACAAACGCCCACACCCTCCCCTCATAGTAGTCCCCCAGTCCCCACCCAGCTCCCCGACACATTTGTCCCCGCAGCCCGTAAAACTCCCTCACAGCCACACGATAGCTGGTCAGAGCCCCTTCGCTCCCCTGGCCCTGGGCCCCACCCAGAGCTCCTGGTCACCCCCCAGACACAGCACCCTCCCCAACCCACAGAAAGTGGGGAAGCAAGGACCTCCTCTGGCAGGCCTTCCAGGTCCCTCTTTTCCTTTGCCATCCAGTTCGCGGAGCCACAGCAGGGAAGGAAAGAGAGAAAAGAAGGCAAGATTGGGTAAAAGGGGCCTGGTTGGGAGATGAGCATCTAGAAGGCCTGAATGGGGAATCAGAGTTAAAATCCCCTGTGTCCCCCATCCCATCCCCCAGCCTCCCCAAACGAGATCCATGCAGATGTTGGGGGCCGCTCCCTAGAGTTGCCTGTCTCCACTTCCCTCCTAAATGCCCTGCCTTCCAAGTTGGCATTCTCCTCAAGGCTCTCTCCTCTCTCTGTGGCTCCAAATAAAGTATCCAAGTCTCTTCTGAGCCCCCTACAACCTGCCTCTCCTTAGGTTTCGTCCTCCTAGAGCCTGGCTGCCCCTTCATCACTCTCATGAAGCCTTGCCACCATGTCCTCCCCACCCCCACAGACTACTTCCATTCATCCAGTCCCCAAAATGACTTTCACTCCTCCCACCTGCCAACACCTGCATTTTCTTGATCAGCTCAAGATATATTTTGTCCCTTTCCTGCCCCTTTCTCTTCTTTAAATGCATACTGGACACCAGCTATTGTAGCATCTGGGAAGTACCTGAGGCATAGGGATGAAAGAAACCCAGCGTGGACCCTTATCAATCTATATTCAAGTGCAAAGGGGAAACCAACCAGTGGAAAAATCACAGTCAGCTTGGGAAGTCCCACAAGAAGTTCCCGGTCATGGGCACCCAAAGGAGATGGAGTCTGAGGACTTCACAGAGGAGGGAACCTGGGAGCTGGATCTTAAAGTTGGAGTTCAGTAAGCAGGAAAGGATGGCGTGGGATTCCAAGAGAGGAAACAGTGTTAAGCAGAAGAAAAATATTCCAAGTTCAAGAAGGGAAAATGGGAATAAATTGTAATTCAAATTTTATTTACCCCCCCAAGGTAAAGCAGGCTCTCTCAGACCACTCATTATATACTCTCACTTCGATTCTTTCATTCAAGAAAAATTTCTTGAACCAGAAATTGCGCCAGGCACCCAAACTGGCACAGTTCCTATTGCATGGAGCTCACAATTTAGTGGGGAAGACATACAAGCAGGGAATTGTAGAGCAAAGTGGGGAGTACCTTGAGAGCGCTGTGGGAACACAGAAAAGGAGCCTCTCTAGCCTAGCCTTGGGAATCAAAATGGGCCTCCCAAAAAGGTGAAGTATAAATTGAATAAAAATTGAAATGATGAGGTAGAGCCAGCCAAGGCAAAAAGCATTCCAAGCAGAGGAACAGTATGTGTAAGGGTCCAAAGTTTAAATCTGAGCGCCTGAATCATACACCATTAGAGAGGAAAATGAGCACGCAGGGTGATGTGCAGTTGAGGGGATTCATGAAGAGTGTTACAGACCTTGCTAAGGAGTGTGGATTTTATCCCGAGGGCAGTGGGAGCTACTGAGAGGATTCGTTCAGTAATATAGAAGATGGTTGGAGGACAAGACCTGGGGCTGGTGGGAAACTTTAGAAGGCTATTGTATTACACTGTTCTCAGTGAAAGATGATGCTGGCTTAGACCAAGGTACTGGCAATGGAGATGGAGAGAAGTGGATGGATTTGAGAGGCACTCCTGGAAATGAAATCAACGGAACTTGGCAATTTAATAAAAATGGAGAGAGAGAAAGAGGTCAAGGGATGACATCCAGGACTTTGGCCTGGATAATTAGATGGATGTTGGTGCTGTATAATGAGAAGATAACAAAGGAACTGAAACAGGTTTGAAACTGGAGATTATAAATTCAATTTGGAACCCACCGAGTTTAAATGCTGATGAGATAACCAGGAGAGGGCACCCAGTAAACTGCCGAATCCAGTGGTCTAGAATTTAGGGCAGAAGTCTGAACTGGAAATACAAACTTGGAAGGTCTTTGCTAGTGGAGGTAAGAGAAACCATGGGAATAGCTGAAATCATATAAAGACTGTGTAGGATGAAAGGAAAAGGGGTCCTGGGACAGGAAGCTGAAGAAGACCAATGTTTATGAGCCAGGCCGAGGAAGGAGAGCCATGAAGGAGACCCAGATGAGGCCATCAAAGAGACAAGAGGTGAGGGAAAGGTTTGTAGCAGAGTGAGAGAAGTGATGTCAAATGCTGCCAATGTAGGTCAGATAAGAACAGAACAGCATCCTTCGATTCAGTAACAAGGGAGTCCTCAGGAGGAGGTGTAGGTGTTAAGGCCTGACTACAATAGGTTGAAGTTTGGGCCTGTGGGGAAGAGGTTATGAAAAGTGAACCAGGGTGTGTAAACAAAACTTTCCAGAAGTTTGGTAAGGAGAGGAAGAGAAAATAGTTCTAGAGACAGCATGGGGTTAGGGAAGGGGGTGTGTGTGTGTGTGTGTGTGTGTGTGTGTGTGGTGGTTTTGCCTCTTGGGTGTACATGTAGTACAGACAAGTATTCATTCAATGTTGACGGGGAGTGGGCCAAGAGGGAGGAAAACTTAAAGCAAAGGTGACAGTGGGGACAGTAGTCAGTAGAGAAAGGATCCTGAGGAAGCAGAACATGGAATAATTCAGAGCACAGGCGTGCACAGTGACCTCACTCATCGGGATGTTGTTACCCACACACAGCTGGATGTTACCCGGCAGTTAGGAGTTACCCAGCAGTCAGGAGTTACCCACAAAGACTCTGATGACCGCATTCACTCAGATAGTAGCTGCACAGAAACATGCACAAGGCTCAGTCTAGTGTTACCGGTAGAAATTTGGATGTTACCCACATTATTCTGATATGATCCACACAGACACAAGTGCTACTCAGAAAAAAAGATGTCACTCACAGTCACCTTAATATTGCCCATAGTCATTGGATGTTACTCACCAAACACCCTCTTTCATTTTATTATCCATGAACAATCAGATATTACCCATCTCACTTAAGTACTCTTCTCCAGATATTACCCATAAAATAACAGATATTACTCTCACACATTCAGATATTACTCACAAAGACCCAAGCATTCCTTATGTTCACTCAGGTGCTCAGTTATTTTGTGCAGTCAGACTGACATTTTGCTTAACATTTTGTTAACATCTCACATCCATATTCGCCTAATTTACCCATACCACACATAGGGGTATTACTTCACTCAGTTACTACCATCATCATTTGGATATTCCCCCATTCACATTCAGGCCTCAGTGTAACCCCTCCTACAAAAGGAGATGTTAACTGCAGATACATCTACAAATACTGCCCTTGCTCATTCAAATGTTACAAGTGCCCAACTCCGCAGCACATATACTAAAATTGGAACAAATCTTACAACACTTCCTCCAATATTACCTAAAGTGACACATAAACCACCCTCGATCAGACATTACCTATACACACATAGCTGTTACCCTTCTCCAGATATTGCCCACAAAAGTGTTACTCTCACCCACCCAGGTATTATCTCAAAGACTAAAGTATTACCCAGTGTTCCCTCAGATGTTCCCTACCTATTACTTCTGCTCCCTCAGTTAGTACCTATTGACATGTCGGCGTCCCCATTCACCTTATCTACAATCAGCTGGATGCTACTTGACTCACCACAGAGACACGGCTACTGCTTTGATGTCTGTGTTCATAAGCAACCAGATCCAATCCACACTGGGAGGCAGGCTCAGAAGCATCAGCAGTGGCAGTGCTCTATGGAGCACTTAGGAAACCTTTTTGTTTCATGTCCATTTTCTGGATTCTTGTGCCCATACTTCTCTGCCATCTTCTGGACAGAACAAATGCAGATCTTCTAGAGTCTAAAAGCAAAAGTGAACTGTCCTGGTCTTCTGAGCCCCCTGGTCTTATTTCTGCTCTCCTGTCATCCTCAGCAGGTTGGTGCCCACAGATAGACTGTCAGGGTACCAGTGGCTGTGCCCGAGCAGGTGCCATCTCCATTCTTCCACCCCTGTCTTAGGTTCCTAGTCACTGAAGCCACTGGGGTGACTCATATTCCACCACAATAAACACACACACACACACACACACACACACACACACACACACACACACACACTCATGGATGCACACAAACACATGCCCACACACTCATGGATGCATGCAAACACACGCCCACACATACATCCACATACAAGTCTTCATTCTGAGAGGGCTTTTGGTGACTTGTTAAAATTAATTAATTGACTGTTTTTACAGCAGTTTTAGGTTTATAGGAAAATTGAACAGAAAGTACAGGGAATTCCCACATGCAAACTCACACACAGTTTCCCCTCTTCTCAATATCTTGTACTAGTGTGGTGCATTTGTTACAACTGATAAGCCAACAATGATACATTATCAACTAAATTCCACTGTCTACATTAGAGTTCACTCTTTGTGTTGTCTCTTCTATGGGTTTTGACAAATACATAATGTCATCTATCTACCATCAAAGTGCCATACAAAATAGTTTCACTGCCCTAAAAGTTCCCTGTGCTCCACCTATTCATTCCTCCCACCCTCTCCCCAGACCCCTAGCTCTAAGATTGCTTTTAATTAGTCTTTTTCAAACCTCCTAACTATTTGACAGCAGAGACAGAGAGAGAGTGGTGGCTGGAAATAAGATAATAGCTGGGAATGCCCAGTAAAACAGCAAAGTGTTGTACATTTGCTGGCCTTTTATACTGGAACTTTGCCCTCTGGTTTTCAGGAGCCCCCATGCAGACTGGGAACTTCATAAGGATAGGCATGGTTTACACCTTTGTGCTCCACCAAGTTCAAGGACATACACATGGGACATATCAGCTGGGTGAATGAATAAGAAATGTGCTTTCAACACTTCAGAGTGCTATACTAAGTTGAGGTGTGAGTACTGAATCAAGAACAAGTTGAAGAGAGACATACAGAGGAGGATCTGAGAGAGGTTGGGTGTGGGGGCCAGGCAGTGGATTGGGAGGAGGCACAGAGTGCAAGATAGACCACCAACTCTATTTTTCTGGGTCCAAGGACCTCTCTGACAGAGATCTCCCTCCCATAGTTTCTTGATTTTCCCCTCTATACACGCCCCTCAAATTTGCCACATATAAGCCTTCCTGCAGAGGGGCCCAGCTTCTAAATGAGACTCAGATGGGTTGTATATAATAGTAAAGTAACACACTCCAAATCACAGCCTGTCATTGAAATCCTTAAGGACTCTCCAACATGTATCTCCAAAGAGACAGAGGCAGAGAGGAGAGCACATGCTGTAGCTTCAGAGGCACAGAGGTGAAGGATGGAAGAGGAAGGACAAAGCGGGTGCATTTGTGTGGAGAGTGACATAGATTCATTCAAGATGCATTAGCAAGCATGTATTAACACCTCCCATGCAGGGACATTATGCCAAGCGATGAGGATATGCTGGAGAACATGATGGACATTGCCCCTGTCCTCAGGAAGCTCAGTCTGGTGGGAGAGATACAGAGTTAAACATAGTAATACAGAGAAAGGCCATGAGAGAGTAAGACAGAGGGAGGAAGAGGCACTGAGACTGAGATTTGATTGGGGGAAGGAGGCAGCCCTGTGACTGAGAGAGGGACAAGGGAGCTGGAGGAGGCAAAGCCTTTTACAGATGGGGAGACTTGGCTTCTATTCTGAACCAGCTCCTTACTGGCTTTGTGCTCTGCAAATAACGTCAGTGCTGGGTTTAGTTTGGGGATCTCTCTCCTAAATAGCACTTACTTACTGCCTTCCACAGCTTCTGATTAAATTGGTTATTGTTATGAGAAAACAGTTTAATTTGGGGAGGGGTGACAGGGAAGAGGGTAAGGCGAGAGTCAGAAAAGGTATGGGGCTGCGGAAGAGGGAGCTGCAGCCCTGGGCTCTTCCCTCCCCACCACCTTGAGGGCTCTGTCCCTGCCCTCTCCAGTCTCCCTCATACTGAGGCCATGGGTTTGGGTGACTAAATCTAGTTTAATTCAGTTAAATTTTGTCTGGTCCGCCTGTCTGTGATATGAAGGCCAAAAGAAGAATCCATCTCCCAATAAACAATGACACAAATGAGTAGGGTCAGCCTTTTGTCTAGCCTGACATTGCGAATGTCCCTCCAGCATTTTGTGTATTCCTCAGCTTCACTCCTTATCACACGGTGTGGCAATTATCTATTTATTTCCTCTAATTTTCCTCTAGGCTGTGAGCTCTCAGATGGCAGGGAATTTGTTGGTTCATCTCTTTGTCCCCAGTGCCTGACATAAAGGGAGTCCTCTGTAAATGTTTGTTGAGTGAGAGTGAATGTTTGGAGATAATTAAAATACAAGGCAGAAAGCAAAAAGCGTTCTAATAGATGTGAAAGGGACATACATGCATGGGTCAAAGCAAGAGGAGATTAACTCCAAATGAGTTGTCCAAAAAGGTCTTACAGAAAAGGGGGCAGTTGATCTGTGTCTCGAAGGACACTAGATACAGAAGACAAGTTTGGAACTTGAGGGGTGGGGGATGCTATCAGTGGGAGGTTGGTGAAAAACATTCAAGGCTAAGAAACTGACATGAGCAAGGGAGGGAGTCATGAGTGTGCAAGATGCCTTCAAGTCACTGAGTCATCCAGTGGCCTAAGTGGGTGCATTGCAGGGAGGAAGGGGAGGAGGAAGAGGGCAGTTCTCTGATAGTCTGGACAACATGCTAAAGGACTGCAAAGAGTAGGGAGTAGGTGAAGGGGGTTTCTTCAGACAATAAGGACATGATCTGACCTGTATTTCAAAAGGTAGTGGGTAGTTAGCAGTGTCAATGCTACCAGAAGGTCAACTAGGATAGGCTAAGAGACCTTTGGATTTGGCAGTTAAAGCTTAGGGACCTGGGAAACAAATGTCCAAACAGTGATGAGGCCCTGGATTGTAATGGATCGAGAAGTGAATGAAAAGACACAAATAATCCTTTCCATTTTGACTGCAAAGAGAAGGAAGGACTTAGAGCAAATCCTTGAGAAGAAACAGACTTTCTTAAGGAAAGGTAGAGTTAGGCCAATTATCTAAGCCTCAAGGGGTCAGAAGGGTAAAGGATTCAGGTTCACCATTTATTGAGTGGGTCCTGGCCAGGAGGCATTCTTGGGATGCAGAGGGGATCTGGTGGGTAGTGGGGGGTGGGGATAAATGGAATCGGAGGTTCTGGGTGAGTGGGGCCAGACTCCTTACTGTCCCCTCTCCTTTTCCCACCCAGAACTGGAGCTGGCCATTAGGGTCACACTTTACACAGTGATCTTTCTGATGAGTGTCGGAGGAAATGCGCTCATCATCGTGGTTCTGGGACTGAGCCGCCGCCTGAGGACCGTCACCAATGCCTTCCTGCTCTCATTGGCAGTCAGCGACCTCCTGCTGGCTGTGGCTTGCATGCCCTTCACCCTCCTGCCCAACCTCATGGGCACATTCATCTTTGGCACAGTGGTCTGTAAGGCAGTTTCCTACCTCATGGGTAGGTGAGATGACCATCTTCTCCCCCACCCAACCCCATACTCCTTTGCCCCTCCCTTCTCCTAAAGTCCTTGTGGATGTAAGGGTCTTTCTCAGTGGAGGTTGGGGAAGTCACACTGGTGAGTGCGGACTGCAAGTTCCCCAAGTGACCCCTTCCTCTTCCCTTGTTTAGGGGTGTCTGTGAGTGTGTCCACGCTAAGTCTTGTGGCCATCGCCCTCGAGCGGTACAGCGCCATCTGCCGACCACTGCAGGCACGTGTGTGGCAGACTCGTTCCCACGCGGCTCGTGTGATCGTAGCCACGTGGATGCTGTCTGGACTACTCATGGTGCCCTATCCAGTGTACACCACCGTGCAGCCAGCGGGGCCCCGTGTGCTGCAGTGCGTGCATCGCTGGCCCAGTGCACGGGTTCGCCAAACCTGGTGAGGGTGCCCATTAACTACTCCTGGGAATTCTTCTCCATCTCCGTCAGGTGCTTATGACCATTCCCCAGAATCTTCCTCCAGCTACTCCAAGTAATTAACTCTCCTATTTCCTTTCCGCACCCACCACCCTGGGATTCCCATGTAGTGCTCCAGGCCTCCAGCCCTTCCCAGCAGTACTCCAAAATCCTACCTCTAGGGCCTGGTCACCAGCCCTAGAAACATCAGCCCTTGGCTCTTCCCCGGTCTGTGATTTTAGAGGGACGGAGACCCACGTGACCAGTCTGTGCTCTGTCTCCAGGTCGCTCCTGCTGCTCCTGCTCTTGTTTTTCGTCCCAGGTGTGGTTATGGCCGTGGCTTACGGGCTCATCTCCCGAGAGCTCTACTTAGGGCTCCGCTTTGACAGTGACAGTGACAGCGAGAGCCAGAGCCGAGACCGAAGTCAACGAGGGCTGCCGGTTGGGGCTGGACCAGGTGGGTGACTTCCTAGGTCTGGGCCTGGGGACGGGAGGGGGCCTAGGGTGGGTGAGGCGGAAAGGAGTGTGAGTAGGCAGAGAGGATGGCAAAGCGGGTGCAAGAAGGGGTTGGGCTGGAAGAACAGAGGACTCAGCCTTCTGCTCTGTCGCCCACCCTCTGTGCTCAGGTCCTGCCCAACAGAATGGACATTGCGGGCCGGAGCCCCGGCTGGCTGGCGAGGATGGCGACGGCTGTTACGTGCAGCTTCCGCGCCCACGGCCTGCCCTGGAACTGTCCGCGCTGACTGCAACCACTCCTGGGCCAGCGTCGGGCCCCCGGCCCGCCCAGGCCAAGCTGCTGGCTAAGAAGCGGGTGGTGCGGATGTTGCTGGTGATCGTTGTGCTTTTTTTCCTGTGTTGGTTGCCACTGTATAGCGCCAACACGTGGCGTGCCTTCGATGGCCCAGGTGCACACCGCGCGCTCTCTGGCGCGCCCATCTCTTTCATCCACTTGCTGAGCTATGCCTCGGCTTGTGTCAACCCCCTGGTCTACTGCTTCATGCACCGTCGCTTTCGCCAGGCCTGCCTCGACACGTGCTCCCGCTGCTGCCCCCGACCACCGCGAGCTCGCCCCAGGCTTCTTCCAGACGAGGACCCTCCCACCCCCTCCATTGCTTCACTGTCCAGGCTGAGCTACACCACCATCAGCACGCTGGGGCCTGGCTGAGGGGCGGGGGGCTACCCCTCCAGAGACACAGACCGACTGATGCAACAGACTGACACCCAACAGCAGGGACTGACCCCAGTGCACAGGAAAAATGGCTTACCCCACACACAGAAAATAGTTTGGACCCCCACATAGGAAAGAAGACACACTCTTGATGTAGGACTGAGCCTGGCACACAGAAAGCTGGCACTGACCTTGGACATACACAGACAAAGCATCCTTAGCAGCAGAAGGTCTGAGAGGGGCTGAGCTGCCTCTCACACCCACCTACAGTAGCAGAACTGACTCATTTAGGGCTCTGGAGCTCCGCATGGGACTGACTCCTGAGATGCTCTAGGCTGTCCCCAGTTTGACCTCACAGTGCCCCTCCCCAGTCAGCACTAGAAACACCAACAGCCTGATCTCACACTTCCCTGACCAACAGGCTGTTTTGCACTGATAAGTCCCTTCATTCCTTTCCAGTTAAATATCTACCCACTTCTCCCTCACCTGATTTCTTCAAGAAATAATAAATATCTTGGCTTCCTCCTAAACTTCCTTTCTGAATTTTTTGGAGGAAGGAAGGAAGCACGGGGTTTTATGGAGTCCCCTGGTCACCACCTCCCCTGCCACAACTCACTCCTGTGCATGCCACCCTGTGAGAAAGCCCGTCTCTGAGGTTAGATGGGGTTGTGATATTCTCTAGGTTGTCATCCTGGACACACCAGTGTCATCCACAGTTGCTGGGAATGAGGTGGGAGTGAGAGGTGAGATATCCATGACCCATGATTCCTGACCACACTCTCCTACGGTGGTGCCATTATTAAGGTACTATATGAATAGATGCTTGTTGAAATGTTAATGAAACGATAAAAAGAGATGGCACTGTATAATAAGACTGTTTATTCAGTGTGTATTTGAAACACCAGGGGTCACATCATGACATGTATACATCAAAGAGTAGAGCCTTTTAAATGCACTCTTTTCTGGTGTCAGAATCTGGCCAAGCTTCTGCCCCATGTAATCACCCTTACTGGCCAGCAACAAGGGTAGGGTGTGCTGGACCTGAACAGAAGTCCCAGAGCCCAGCCTGCCTTTTGACTGTAAGATTGATTGAGCTCCAGAGAGAGACAGAAACAGCGACATCACCCCTCCACACACAGTGACAGATAAGGAAGAACAGATGACCTCACCAAAGGGACATGGATGAATAATCAGAGGTATAGTATGTTGGGAGAAGGCTTCCTTGACGCTTCATCTTGTAACAGATGAGAAAACTGAGACCCGGAACAGGAAAGAAAACTGTTCAAGGTCATACAATAAACTAGAGCAAGACAGAAATAATCCTATTGAAGTAAACACTGAGCTGGAGATGGGAAAGAAGCCATCAGGAGGCAGTTTTGTGGGACCTGGATCTTATAAAATTGGATGCCCTTCCTCAAGAAAAAGAATACAAAATTATAGATACAAAATTGTTAGGACTGTGCCTTGGATGGGGTCTTTGGAAATGGGGAGCCCTGAAAATTAAACCTCATTAGCCTCACAGCCAATAATACCTCTAAAATCAACCTACTAACTACACTGGATAATGGCTGGCTGGAGCAAAAGACAGTGAGAAAGGAGAGTGGTCTGTTTATCAGCACTGAGGCTGCTCCCATCCATCCTTTCCACAAGGTTCTGGGCTGTAAGAGGCAAGAGGAAGGAAGAAAAGGAGGGAGAAGGCGTTCCAAGCTGTCAATTACCACAGTACTGGTTAAAAATAGAATCCCAGATGGTCTGAGCTACTGAAGGCAATATATCGGGCCTTTCTCTTGCAGCCGACTTTTCCAGGGGGTGTAGGTAGCATGGCTCATGGGCTTCGCAGCACTATCCACCCTGATCCTCACTGTCCTTTCTGAAGGAGCTAGAGCAAGCCTAAAAGAGGTTGCCCCACAGTCGGCCCCTCCAGCTGGGCCCCTCCAGCTGGGCCCCACACCCACACACCCCTGGCTCCTGATGACCACCAGATGGCAGTGGGGAGCTCAGTGATAGGAGGTGAGGAGCCAGGGGGTTGGGATAAGGGAGCTCGCTCATCCACCCTTTCAGCCTGCAGTAAGTTTAAAGTGCTGTGGCCCAGGGCCTAAAACCTAGCGTTGAGAAGAATCTGAAGATGCCTGTTCACACACTGCAGCCCTTGAGTCTGTGGAATACTTAAAACATCCATCACGCCTCCCTATTCCCTATCTAGTTACCAGCTGTGGAATCTCCCATCTATTTTGCATCTCTTGAAATCTGACAAAACATTCAGGTCCAGATCTGCCATCGCTGTCTCCGTTAAGTCCTGCTTGGGCATCCTAGCAAAGCTTGTCTGCTTCTGCAGTACTTAACTGCTTCTTCTCTTCTGTCATATTTATTTGTGTTTCTGCCTTATTTCCCGTGCTGGGCTGGGAACAGCATGATGTACTGAGGAGATAACTGAATCTGGGCCCAAAGTGGGGTGATGGTGAGGGATAAATTGAGTACTTCTTGAATTTGTGACAGTTTTTATATAGCCATTGGTTTTGTTGCAGGTTGAGTTCGTTCTCCTCTGTTCTAGTCTCCGCCAAAACAAAGAACAGAAACAGAGACACAATAGCCAAGCAGAAAGTTTTATTTGAATGCATTCCAAGGGAGGAGTGGGCCAGAGTCAAGGTAGACAGAGGCCCAGAGCTTTAAGGGGAGGAGGGTCTATTTATGCCGTCCTAGCCAGGAGGTGCTTCTTTGATTGACAGGGTGAGGTCATTTGATTGACAGCTCTAGTAATACATCCATTCCTCCTGGCCCACTCTTTTCCCTGAATGCACACAGAAAAGTCCATGGGGGAGGGAGAGAGCAAAGCCACAATTTTATTTTAATGGGATTGTAATGAGGTATGTTGATTTGGGCAGTTCCTAGTTTTGTTCGATTGCACCCACGTTGAGATCTAGTTGGCAACTGTTTGGTCTGGTCCCAGTAAGCAAGTAAGTTATTATCTTCCAGCAAAGTCCTTGTTGTCCTCATGTGGGACTCCCTACCTGAGCAGAGTCTGGGCAGTTTTTCCCTTGAACCTTATCTTCCCCTTCTCCAGCTGTTCTTGTCTATCTTTCTACCTAACAGTTTTATTCTCATCACTCCAACAGAAACTTTCTCTTCCTTTGACAGAAAAGAAAAGTGAAGCTGAGAAAGTTTCGGGGAGTTATACAAGGTCCTGCATTGGGAATGGAGGCAAGACTGAGCTCATTTATTGTCTGCCCCCGAAGCTTTTCCTGCTTCCAGTATACTGTGTCACTTTCTTTCAAGCCTTGAAGACCTGGGTTCCTGTAGTTCTGCCTTTTAAAGGGTGTGTGATTTTGTGCAGTTTACCTCAGTGAGTCTCATGTGTCAGCTTTAAAATGGAAATAATCACATTGGCTATTGAGATTTACAGGAAGAAATATATATTTAGTCTTCATCCCCTCTCCTGGCACAGAGCTCCTAAAATCCTTAGAATATCCTAAATTTTGAGAGCCATAAAGTTGTCTCTTGTTATGTTAATGAGGTGAATATTTTTAAGCCCCCAGGTCACCTAAGGATGGGGGCTGGTTGCCATGGGAACCAAGGATGTGATGAGGGAGTTGGAACTCCACTGAACCCCTGCCTCCAGGTAGGGGTGAGCTGCTAGAGCTTGAGTTCAAAAAATCACAAACGGTTAATGGTTACATCAGTCATGTCTAGGTAATGAGGCCTCTATAAAAATCCCAAAGGAGAGGGTTCAGGGAGCTTCCATGTTGTTGAACACTTGGAGATGTGGGGAGAGTGGCTCTCTTGAAGAGGTCATGGAAGCTGTTTGAAAACACTGGTTAAATTACCAAGTCTTTAACTGGAATGTCATATTTGGGACACGTGCATAGACTCAGATATGAACAGACAGCTTTAAGGAACTAGGATTGACTTGATGGAGCCAGCAAAGTCCCTTGCAAGAATTGGCCTGGTGCTTTGCTTACAAGGTTCCCAGCAGCCTTATCAGGTGAGTAAGGAAGGTCACTTCCTGGCAGGTACAGGAACCTCAGAATATCTTGGGGACCTCGAGAAGAGAAAATCTACAGGTACTGTAGGCAAAACCTGATGGCAAGTCTGGCTTGGCTTTCTGGTCTTGAGAGGCCTTTAAAACATCAATCTGAAATTCCTTATAAAAAGTTCCAGCAAAGCACATCTAAAAGAGTCTGTTGCATCAATGGCTGTTCTTGGTGCACTTATGTAAATAATCAGGCCAGCTGTTTTAAAGCTAAACTTATTTTATATAACAAAAATGACGAAACTAGAATCCAGGATCTAGTCTGTTTTATAGTGAACAGTATTAGAATCTAATAGTGATAAGGCTGCACTATTGAAACACAATTCTTCTTTCTGTCTAAAATTACCCTCATTTTTATTAATATAAAATAAGTTTAGCTTTAGAACGGGTCCCTCACAGGTTTAGCAATAAACCTGCTTGGACTGTTGAGTTCACATCCCCTCTCCTTTCACTCTGTGCCCCTTTCCCATGCCTAGCTCCATTTATCTCTTCCATCTGGCTGTTCCTGAGTTATGTTCATAATGAACTGGTAATCTAGTTAGTAAAATGTTTCTCTGAGTTCTGTGAACCACTCTAGCAAATTAACTGAACCCAAGCAAGGGATTGTGTGAACCTCCAACCTCCAACCATCAGTTAGAAGCCCAGGTGACATCTTGTGCTCGAGGGGGTGGGCCTGAGCCTTAATCTGATGCTATCTGCAGGTAGTATTAGAATGGAGTTGAATTATTGAACAGCAACTGGTATCAGAGAATTGCTTGGTGGTGTGGAATAAAACAACACATTTAATTAGTGTCTGTCAGAATCGTAATTCACACTGCCATTTTGAGGACTATGGAAAACAGTGCTCAAAAGTGCTTATTATTCTGTCAGGCACGTCACATAAGAAGGGTTAAACTTGAGATTGCTTGAAGACCAGCGGAAAGGACCAGCACCAGGAAGCAAGGCCTCTGCAGGCCAAAGCCACACCTAACAGAGGGGCGGAACCCTGGGTCCAAGGGAGGCTCAGGACCTGGGAGGAGATGGCGTTAGAAAGCAGTGGAGTCAGGATTTGAACCAGGTCTGGCTGACCCCAAACCCATGCTCTTTTTACTATGCATCTTCACCCTGGTCTCCAGAGGGGTCACTTAAGGCTGGGGAGTTGGGAGCAACTTAGAACCACTCAGGGCTCTTCACTGGGTTCAAAGCAGAACAATAGATCAGTTTATACCTCTGCAGGTTACAGAGATACATCCTAGGTCTAGTTGGGAAGAAGAATTCAAGAACAGACAGAAAAGCTGTTGAGCATTCAGAGTTTATTTGGAGAAAAAATTTCAGAGAAAGACAAAAGTACACTTGCACTGAGGGCACACCCAGAGGGGTCACGTTGAAGGAACAATAGGGAGCTTTTTTTATATGAAGGAAGATGAATATTTGTGAAGTGAGATTAAGTTTCCAAGGGAACAGGTGGACTCTTCTGGAGTTGGGCTTGCTCCACCCTCACGTCAGGCAGAGGGATTTTTTACTATATATGGGTGCCCATTGTAACTATCCTGACAAGGGGAGGCATGAGTTTTACTATGCTAGTGACAGAGTGTGATTTTTATGAAGTTAATGGATTTGGGGGTGATGTTTGGGTCACTTCTCCTCCATGTTGGAACCAGCTGGTTTGGGCAGGTCTGTTATCTATAGTCTCACCACATCCCACCAGAACAACTTACATGGAATTTGTAGAATATAAGCAAGCATCCAGCAGAATGTAAACACTGGCTGAAGTCCCCATTCCTCTCCCTGTTTATGTCTGGCTATCTACTTCCTATAACATGCAGCCCTGGGTCCTTCAGCAGACCCGGTTCTAGCATCCTCATCCCTGGAGGGAAGCCCCTGAAGGGTCATAAAACAAGAAGGAGTTGGCTGTCCTGGAAATCTCACCCCCTCAAATCTTCTAGGGAAATGGGTTTTCTGGCTAAGTCTCAGATATGGGGACAAACCAAAGGGCAGTGTCACAATGAACAGGCACCAAGCAGGGCCTTAGGCCAGAGCTGGCCCCTCACAGACACCACGAGGCAGACCCTGGGATGACCATACACCCTGCTTAGACAGGTCTGACTTGTGGGAAGCAAGGGGTGTTTTATGGAAAGACTTTGTCCCTCAAGTTTTCTCTGGGAGAGGATGGGTGTGAGGGCAGAAAAGCAAGTTGAAAGAGTGGGGAAGAAAGCATGCCCTCGCTGGGGTCAAAGCTCCACTGCTGCAGTGTAATGCCTAGAGGTGGAGTCCGCCTGGAGATGGCAGCCCTCACTGCAAACCCTAGCAAAGGTCCTTTGGCTGCTTGCTCTTCTCTGAGCTTCATTCACTGTCCCTCAGCTGTTGGGGGGAGCACTGTATATTTTCCTCGGTTCTTGTCCCCACTGCAACAAAGAATTGAAGGGCAGAGACACAGTAGTGAAGCAGAGTAAAAGTTTTATTTAAAGTTACTTAAAGAGAGAAAAAGTGCAGCAGGTGACCTCAAGGAGGAGAGGCGCCTTGACAGGTTTGTTTTCTTGAAAGAGAGAAAGTCTATGCACTTAAAGTGTGGGTGGCCCCAGAGACAGGTGTGCACTGAAAGGTTGGGGGATCCCCCTTTTAAGGATTTTTCAGAAATGTGACAAAGGGCTGGGTGTGCGGACTTGTTAAGTGGTCCCCAAATGTTTATCTTTGATGAGACATTAAGTTTCTTATCAGTCCTCTGGGTAATTCTGCAAAGTTAGCTTAACACAAGAAATTTGCTGCTCTGATTTCTCCTTGAGATATGGCATCTTGGTCTGTGAGCTTTCAAACAAGACTGGCTGCCCTGTCCCCAAGGTGGGCTGAGTTATTGTCTGTTTGCTAAAGATTATGTTAAGAATCTTACCTTCTTAACTTCCTGGGTTTTAAAATGCAATCTTAGCTTTAAGATGGAATCTTTCTTGCTTTTACTATGTTGTTTACAGTTGGGCTTGCTTGCCATATTAATTGCCCAGGTTGTAAATTACTTGATTAGAGGCTGGAGGAGGAAAAAACAGCATATAGGTTAAGTTAAAGAATAATCTGGGCCTTTGAGCAAGCTAAAATAAGTCTTAAGAGTGGCATGATCTAATTGACACAATGAAGACACATGCTATGCTGAGATACTTTTCTTTATCTGGGGAATATTCAAACATTCCAGGTGAAGTTGCTCCTGGCCTTTTGAGCTTTTTGATTAACTCATTAACTCTGAGAGTCTTTTCTGGCTCTGTAGTTTTAACTGGTTAACTTTTTGAGTCCCTTGTAGTGGGCTTTACTGGCCTTAATTCCCTCCCCACCCTGCTCATATCTATTTTCCTGCCTAACATAACCAACAAAATATCAAAACTTCTAATAAAGGCAGCATCAACCCTGCACTTGCATGACTTGGCCTCTCACCTCCCCAGAATCCAAGCCCTTTTATGTCCTGTCTTTATTTAACATTTTGATGTTTTGTTCAACACGGCTTTTTGTCATTAATTTTTATTTTTTTAAATACTGCATTAAAATGTTTTTTAATCAATAGATACTTTAATGGCCCTTTAAATTTAGCAGCCAAGGTGAAAGAGCACCTCACTCACTTTACCTTAGTCCTGGCCTTAACATCCTAACAGCTTCTAGAGAAAGGATTCATGAAAGTTAAATTTTTGAAAACTTGCATATCTATACATGTCTAATTCTACCCTTATGCTGGATTTATACTTCGGCTGGGTGTAGAATTCCAAGCTGGGAATTTTTTTACTAATATTTTGATGATGTTCCTCTTTTGAAGTTCAAACCCATTTTCTTCTGACCCTTTGCTTTCTGTAGTGGCTGTTAATTTGAGGATTTTGTTATATATGCAGGTCAGTCCTATTACAGGAGGACAGGTTTTAGTTAAGCAGTGGAGGATTAAAGCTGACTAGAAGTTCTGAGCAGTGGATGGAGCTTAGTTTAAAGGGTCCACTAGTTCTACAACATTAAGACACACAGCAGTCCCCAACCCCCTGCCTTGTTCATCTTGGAGATCGTCAACTTGGCGCTTCTTTATGCGGTGACCTGACTAGGCTGTTGGGGAACTCCAGCTTTCAAGAACTTCAGGTCTTTCCTCTGGGGCTGGTCAGATCTCCTAGAGACAATGTCTCTAATTTCCTGTGGAGAGAATAAAGGCCTGGTTCCAAGATCTGGGAACCAAAGGGAAAACAGCCTGTGGGACAGGGTTGGGCTGACGAGGCATTCAGTGTGAGTACAGGCACTTCAGCTTCTGTTGTTTTACGATGTCCTCACCTTCAGCTGTGCCTGAAGGACCCCCAACCTTACCTTCCCAGACAGAACTCCTATCTTCTGCCTGATGAGAAGAGCAGTAGAGTTAGAGAAGGTATCCAGAAATAGATCTTCTCAATAGCTTTCAACCAGTTTTCTTTTGTTTCCCCCTCACCCTCACTCCAGAGACATCCTGAACCACCAATTCGAAGGGCTTTTGAGGGTCTGTCATTTAATTGCGGCAGTCCTTTGCTTCCCCTGTAGTGTTAGGTTTCTGCTTACTCTGATCTAGTAGGTCAGTAGCCATCTGTCCATCTATTTTTCAGTTTCCAAAATTTTGTCGTCTCCTCCTTTTCACACTATCTTGGAGGACTTGACGCCTTTAATAAAATCCCTGTAAACCCAGTTAAGGGATCAGGGCAACCCTCATTTGGGGTGGGGAGGAGGGATTAACAGATCATGGGAGATGGGGATAGTTTACACATCTCGGCCTAGGAAAGATGAGAGAATCCCATTTCCTACCTTTCTCTCTCTTTCATCCATATTGCAAATAATGCATCAGGAGAAAGAAAAAATCCATTTACCATAGTGTTAGTGGGGTTCAAAATTAGAACAAATTTTTTTGCCTGTATTTGAACCATAATCTTTCCTGAGAAGTGCCCTAGGCCTCTGTTTAGTTTTTCTGTGGAATTGTCCAGCTTGGATGAGCTGCTTTGGGAGGTAAATTTTGGCCTTTTAGGGAGCAAATACTGCTGTTGCTTGGGGAAAGGCAATTCTGTCAGCAATTTCAGTGCATTCCTCAAATGATCATTTTAATAACAATTATAATTTAACAATTATAAAAAAATTACAAAATCTGTTATTCTCTATAGAGAGCCTGGACAGGCAGGACACTCCCACGGGTGGATGGGCACTGGGTCCCACTTACCCGGTCTTCGCCTTGTCTGGTGGCCTCCCAATAAGTTGTATCAAGAGCAGGAAGTGAAGGAAAGACAGACTCAAGCCAGGTTAGGAGAGGAAAAGATGCGAGGTGTGCCCCAGGGAGGTGGTTCCACACGACGCGCGAACCTTTGGCTCCCTTTGGTACCGACCTGTCGGTCACCGCTCCTGGGCCAGCCCCAGGGAAATAGCATCCGTGCTGCGGCCCAGCCCTCACCTGGCCCGCCCCTGGCCCCCACCCTGGGGCGCCAGTGACGCCCGTGCACTCTTGAGAGCTTTGGACTTCCAGCGTCTCGGATGGTGAGAACCCGGACCACGCGCGGAAGCCGCTGAGGCCAGGAAGGCAGGGAGGCTGATGCACAGTGTGGCTGGCTGCAATGAGCTGTCCACGGGGAAGGGAAAGAGCACGCAGGTGGAAGTGCAAAGGAGAGTGGCCAGGCGGGAGGGTGAACAGCAGGGGAGATGCGGACACGAGGATGGGACAAAAGGGGGTTGAGGGGGGTGGTTGAGGAAGTCACCCATAGGGAAGGAGGCCCACTGGCAAAGAGGGGAAAGCAAAATAGAGGGTAAAAGAAATCCCTGGGGAAAGAAAGGACCTAAGAGGAGAGCTCACTCACTCCAGCAAGGAGGGACTGGGAAACGCAGGTTGCTGTGGCGTCCAGAAGTAGCTGCCTAGGTAAGGCTTCATTCTCACATGTTTTGCTGACCCCCTAGGGCTCTCACTGGGAAGGACGCGGAAGACACTGCTATAACTATTGGGTTGGGTTGTAACTGTTGTGATCCTGTGGCAAAATGCATAGAATGTAATAATCCTACCTCCTGATCACATAATGCCTAATTAACCCTTTCAAAATGGCTGTCCCATGTTCTAATCTGGTCCCTGCAATGACACGGGCAGTGTATTGAGATGGTTCTCTCATCCCCATTTTGTAGGCAAAGGAGTTGAAACTCAGGCAAAATGACTTGCGTGGAGTCATAGATCAAGTAAATGACTGAGTAGAAGCAACAAGTTGGTCATGACTTTATTGAAGCCTGTAAAGTCCAGTCTGGAATAAAGATGATCATAGCAGAATGGGACTCAGTGCCAAGAGGTAACATAGAGCTGATGACTTGGCAAGCCCACAGAAGAATGTCCCCAGAATCAAGATTCATTCCCTGCTCCCCACTGAAGTCCAGGAAGGCCAGTGCTCTGCACTCTGGGCCTCAGGTCTCCGGGTCCCTCTACCAGGCGTGCCTTTACCCAGAGTAGGCATCAGTTTAGGATGCTTGTGTCAGTCTGTTCCAACTGCTGTGATAGAATGCCATAGACTGGGTGGTTTATAACAACAGAAATTTATTTCTTCCAGTTCTGGAGGCCGGAAGTCAAAGACTAAGGTTTGGGGTCTGGTAAGGACCTGCTTCTCAGATGGCTGTCTTTCTGCCATAACCTCACATGGTGGAATAGGCAAAGGAGCTTGCCTGATCTTCTATAAAGGCAAATCCCATTCCTGAGGGCTCTGCCCAGATGTTCTAAGCACCTCCCAAAGGCCCCACCTCCTAACACCATGGCCTTGGGGTTAGGTTTCCGTATATGAACTTGGCAGGGGGCACAGACATTCAGACCACAGCAGAGCCATAATGGACTCCCCGTGTAGGTGGTGCTCCTTTGTTCTTCAGGAGGGAGGCAGTGCTGCAGCTTTCTGTCTTCTTAGACTGGCTTGCCTGCCCTCTCTTGCTGTTTTAGAATATGTTTAAGCTTTCTTCTGATTGGTATACAGGATCCATATAACTTAGGTGTTCATTTAATCTACTGACGTTGAACCCAAGGGAGGATTCTGGAACTGTGGAATGATAGGTGGGAGCCAGCTCTGAGAAGGTCTAGGGGAAGAGCTTTCCAGGCAGACGCAGCAGGGAGGGAAAGGCCCCAGGGCAGGAAGGACCTTGGTGAGTTCAGGAAACCAAAGCCCCGTGAGGCTAAAGCACTGTCACTAAGGGGAAAGGTGGCATGAAATGAAGTCAGAGAGGAAGGCAGGGGTACAATCACAGTTATAGGAGGAGTACCCCTCAGCCTGGGGTATGAAATCTGGGCAGGATGGGCTGCCAGACAGATAGAGATGTTTCCTTAGAGGCCCCAATTCAGTTCTGCAGAACAGCAGAGGACGCAGAACAAGGAAACCCCAGCCAACCTGGTGAATTTCCTAAAGGAACGGGATATGGGGTGGACAGGAGGAAGCACAAGGACCACTAGCTTGCGACAGAATGCAAAACGGAGCTGAAGAGCCTTCTTCAGGCCACAGGGCCAAGTCATGGCTGCACACTGTCTCAGCAGACTTCGCTGTGGAGGAGTCAGGTGTGTGCACCTCGGAGGATGGAGATGCCTCCCTGTCATCCTCTCTCTAGAAAAATGGGAAATCTCGTATTGTTGATGTCAGTACATGGAAGTTTATTCCACTAGCTAAGGGCTTGTCCTCTAAAAATGTATAGCTAGACTAATATATGTATATATATGGTTTTATTAATAAATAATAAATATATATATATGTATATATGGTTTTAACCAATTTTATGATAGTAAATGTGGTTGCAGTGGAGGATGAAGTCCTGAAGGGTAAAAAATATGTCAGAATGTTACACCCCTGGGGAGATTTTAGAGTCCTAATAAGCTTCTGTACAACCCTAACCTTCCCTATTTCACTTGAGAGAAAATAATGACTGTTATAAAAACTCTTAAATATTTGCTTTTAAAGGGCTATTTGCAAATCATTTACCCCTTCTGTCTGGGGTTTCTGTACTGTTGCCACCTTATACAAAGCCACCATCACCTCTCACCTGGATCACTGCATTAACTCATTTATCTTTCTGCTTCCATACTTGAATCCTTATAGGCTGTTCTTCAAACAGCCTGAGTGAATCTTCTAAACACTAAATCAGGACTTCTTTTTCCCAGTAGTGGTGGGCTAGGTTATTTGGATCAACCCTCTGGCTGAAAACAACTTGAGAGAGAAAAACTAGACAGAATATAAGAAACATTTTCTTAAGATCAATGAAGAGATGACAAAACAATAAGGACTTGTCATGACAAAAAGCAAAGGGAGGATTTCAGAGGGGTAAGAAGGCATGGGAGCCGCTTCTGCCCTAAAGGGCACTTACATATTCCTGAAACTAGAATGTTTAACAGCCTCACAGGTCCCAGTGTACAGAAATCAAAGCCAGGGGCTGGAAAGGAGAGAGTCTAATAGGCAACTGTGGTGAACAGACTCTAAGGTATCCCCTCCCCCAAGTATAGAGGCAGGAACCTATGGCTACTCTAACCAAGAGAATATGGCTAAGTGATGGGATGTCAGTCTCATGATTATGTTATAAAAGTCTCATCTTGCTGGTAGACACATGGCAAGGAGCTTAGTGCAGCTTCTAGCAAGAAATTAAAGCCACCGACTCAAGAAATCCTATGAAATCCCAGCCATACAAAGGAAATCAACATCTGAAATCATCATAACAGAACTGTAGGAAACCAAAGAAAAAAAGAACAGCTGAAAAGTTGCTAGAGAAAAGGATTAATTATGTTTAAGAAAGGTGCATGGTATATGGGAGACACTTAGACAATATTTGCTAAGTGAACTAACAACCACACCATATCTGAGAGCCTTTCTGTTCTATGACCTGTGTCACTTGACCTCTTTGAAACTTGGGCTCCTAATCTGCTAAATGTGGGTAACAAAATCTACTTAATAGGGTCAGTTATTAAGATTAAATTTGTATTGAGTCATCCATGGAAAACCTAACAGCTCCTAGTATAATTAGATGCTCCTGTTCTCTGCAGATTCTCTCCCAAATTTGGGTTTCTGGTCCGTTCTAAGCAAATTTACTGTTTAATCCAGCTCTCCAGTCCAGGCTTTCTTCCCAGTTACAAACATCCATCTTTAAATAATTATAAACCCAAAGCATACTTCCTTCCTTCCCTTTTAAAGGGCTGGAGGCTTCAGAAAAACAAATCCTGTTGCAGTAACACCTGTTCAGCCACAGGCGCGGGGTGGGGGAAAAGGTGAGTAAACAAAGATGGAGCTTCGGGTGCACCTGATAATTCCCTGACCTAAGTTATACTCAATAATATTTTACAAGTTTCTGTCATGATGAGGATTCCCTGGGGCAGTTGTTAGTAGCACGATTTATGGTTCTCTTCACCTGAACAATATGATTCTTTAGGTTTAGGGTAAAACCCAGGAATCTGACTTGTGAACAAGCACCAGTGTGACTCTCACCTTCATGGAATAATAGAAATATGGGCAGGAGGTGAGGATTACAAAACTGGGCAAGACACTGATTAATTTGAGTGAACAAATACTCCATGCAGTAAGGAAGGAGAGAAGAAATGACAAGAGGCTGTATCTGTGAAGGTGGATATAGCATGGCTCCTGTCTGAACAGGGTCACTAACTTTTGGAAGACAGGTGTACAAAAAATATTTTAAGGCAAACATACTATGTTCCTGTTGGATGGGCAATAATAGACAAAATAGGAGTTCTGACTGTGGGGACCTGCAAAAGCTTCGGGAAGGAAGTGAACTCTGAGCTAGGCTACTGTCCAGACTGCTAGAATTTTTTTCAAGTGAATATAAAAAGGAAATGGAATTCCAGGAAAGAAAAATAGTGTTAAGCAAAAGAAGAAAGGTAGAAAATGCCCAAGTTGGTTCTCATAAAAGCAAGAAATCTTAGTTATTCCTTCCATACCTACAGGGGAAATACCTGGGCTCAGAAGGTGGGGAGATAGAAAAGGGCCAGATGGAAACAAGTGAACAGTCTGAAGACCCAGTGCAGAAGACTCGACCAGATTCAGAGAGAGACAGGATGAGAAGAGGGAGCTGAAACCTGAAAAATCTGTGACTGGGAACTGCAGACTCAGAAAAACCCCAAGCCTAGTTTCTGCCTCAGGACCCCTGTCGCCCACACCTTCAGGGACCACCTTCTTACTCCATAACTGACTGCAAATCCTGACACTTGAGTCCCCAAAAGCCAACACTCTTACTAACCTCCCACGGTAACAGGTGGATACTGCAGTCTTCGGATTTGTTCCAACGTCCTCTTTGTTCCTGACACAGGAACACTTCCTGTTTTTCATCAGTAATTTCTTCTGCCCAAAATGTTTTCCCCCTCCTCTCTTTTTGATTAACTTACTACTTTCATTTGTCAGGTCTCTGTTTAAATATTTCTTTCTGAGAAAACCCACTCCTACTCTCTTGGTCTAAACTGTCCTCTGCCCGTTATCTCTTAGACACCCTTTGAATTTTTCTCCATGGCCCATACAAACATTTCAGATTACATACTTATTTGTGTTTGTGGCCCCTTTCCTTCACACAGCTAGCTCCATGACCCCGGTCTGTTTCCCTTACCACTTATTAGCAGTACCTAGCCAGGATGAATCTTTAATTATTCATGTATGTTTATAAACAAATAGGGGGAGGGGATTGTGACCATAATAACTATTAGCCTGAGGCCTTGGCACAACCCCCTTCTCCAAGACCCTCTGCCTTCTGAAGACCCTGGCTCCTTTCCTGTCTCCTCCTCCAGAGCTGATGCCTGGGTTCAAATCCTGATGTCGGTGTTCACTAGCTGGGGCACTGGGCAAATGGTCTACATTGCTTAAATCTCAGTTTCCTTTCCCTATGGAATTGAGATGATAACAGTTCCTACCTCATAGGGTTTTGAGGAGGATTACAAAAGAATCCATGTGCAACATCTAAGAGAGTACTTGGAAAATAGTGACTGAGAAAGTTTAGCTGCCATTATCATTGGTAGCAACTAATCACCTCCAAGATTTAAGTTATTGAGCCTTTTTCCACAAGGTTCTCATTTTATTAACATATATAAGGAGATCTTATAAAATAAATAAATTTGCTTTTTATTAACACACGAAGAGGTTTTATAAATCAATGAGAAAATATAAAAGAAAACTGAAGGTTATAAACATACAAATTCACAGAAAAAAAAGCATAGTTTAAAAATGTTTAATAGAATCAGAGCAGAGAGCAGGAGATAAGGGCACAGTCCAGCCCTCCGACACTCCGTCTCCCCTCTAGCCCTGGGGAGGAAGGCAAAGCAGGTTCCTCCTTCCTTGAGACAGTGGTGCTGTGCTCCCTGCTCTGGGGCAGGCTTCTGCTTCCCCGCCTGACACAGCCTGCCACGATCTGCCACCACGATCCCCAGCAGTGCTGGCTCTGGTTCTTTGGAAGTCACATATTTCTCTTCTCATGACCCTTAAAATCCCCCTCACCGGAAGTTTATTTCTTGAATCACCTGTGACGTCTCATGCACGCTCTCCAGGAGCTCCCGTGGGGCTGTCGCGATCGTTTCCTCTATTCGGCCCCTTGGAGTGCTCCCATTGTCCCAAGACACTGCTGTCACTGCGGCCAGGGTTTCACTACCCAGGAGCCACATTTTCCTTCATCTGTTGGACAGAAATAAGTAGGATGGTCCCCTTCTTTTTGGGGATTCTGCTCTGGGAACCTCTGAGGAGATGTCCTTGCTAAAGAATCTGAAGGACCTGAGAGGGATCACCAAGACCTGGAGAGAGTATTGGGCTCACAATCCTCCATTCCACCTTCATTCCACTTTTCCCTCTTTTCTATCTTTTCTTCAACTGCTTCCCTTCTCAAAGTGTGATTCAGCAGGGTCAGCATCCCCTGAGAGGTTGTTAGAAATGAAGAATCTCAGGCCCACCCCCAGAACTTCTACATCAGAACCTGCATTTTAACACGATCCCCAGGTAATTACTACACTCATTAAAGTGTGAGAAACACTGGTGTATAGGACAGAAGCTTTTAATTCTCCCACTCCAGTTATTTATACCCAACTTCACTTTTAGCCCCCAGAGCTCCATTCCCCCCTTTTTGCATATGCCGTTTATTGTACAGCATTCCTTGGCTGCTGAGCTAGTCAGCCCAGAGTATCTGCCATAGTCATTCTGTGGGGATTCAATGTAAGCAGCCTCCCATATGTTCATTGTAGACACCCTAATAATTTAAAAAAAAACTCAATCAACTATGATAGGACATCATATGCAGATAAATGGTAGATTTTGAAAGAATATTGAAATTATCTACACCTGTAAGATCTTCACATCTGCTTTTTAGATAGTTCAATATATTATAAGGGGGAAATGATTAAAACACAACTACTTTTTGGCAAATGCACACATTCACTGTGCTTAGAAATAAACAGCACAGCTTAACATTGAAATTGTACATGTACACAGCCCTTGAAGATAATTCCATCTTCAGCCTATAACTTGTATCAGAGATTGATTTGAGGACATTATTGGTCTCAGCAGAGAGGCTGAAAAGGGCTATAGCTGGTGTCCACCTGCCCCTCCAAGGTGCAGAGTCTCTAGAATTCACCCAAACATTCTTTGGCATGCTTCCTGGGATGTAAGTCTCACAAAACTACAAAGAACTGCCTCATGGAGGGGCGGAAGATGGCGGCGTGAGTAGAGCAGCGGAAATCTCCTCCCAAAACAACATATATCTATGAAAATATAACAAAGACAACCCTTCCCAGAATAAAGACCAGAGGACACAGGACAATATCCAGACCACATCCACACCTGAGAGAACCCAGCGCCTCGCGAAGGGGGTAAGATACAAGCCCCGGCCCCGTGGGAGCCGAGCGCCCCTCCCCCCAGCTCCTGGCGGGAGAAGAGCAGGCAGAGCGGGAGGGAGACGGAGCCCAGGGCTGCCGAACACCCAGCCCCAGCCATTCGGGCCAGAGTGCAGGGCCCTCGATACTGGGAAAACAGGGCAGCAAGAACAGTGAGCAGGCACTGGAGGCTGGGCGACAGAGGACATAAGAAAAGCGCGCGACCATTTTTTTTTTTTGCTTTTTTGCTGCTTTGTTTTGGCGAGTGCTTTTTGGAAGTCTTAAAGGGACAGGGACCCCAATACTAGGGAAACAGGGCAGAAAGACCGGTGAGCAGAGGCCTGAGGCTGGCACCGGAGAATAAAGAAAAACGAACGACCACCTTTTTTTTTTTTAAATTAAAAAATTTTTTTTTTTTAATTAAAAAAATTTTTTTTCTTGTTTTTTCTTTTTTTTTTTTTTTTTTGTGGTCGTTGTTTTGTTTTGGCGGGTGCTTTTTGGAAGTCTTAAAGGGGCAGGGCGGGTCACTTAATCCAGAGGTAGGGAATCCGGGATCTCTGGGCACTCTAACCCCTGGGCTGCAGGGAGCAGGGAGGCCCCTTACGGAGATAAATAGCCTCCCAGCAGCTCCTGCTCCAACGCGACTCCACCATTTTGGAGTAGCTACCCGAGCCAGGCCACGCCCACAGCAACAGCGGAGATTAACTCCATAGCAACAGGGCAGGAAGCAGAAACCCTGTCTGCGTGCAGCTGCGCAGCACAAGCCACTAGAGGCCGCTGTTCTCCCAGGAGAGGAGGGCCACAAACCAACAAGAAAGGAAGTCCTTCCAGCCGTCACTCGTCCCAGTTCTGCAGACAATTCCTATCACCATGAAAAGGCAAAGCTACAGGCAGACAAAGATCACAGAGACAACACCAGAGAAGGAGACAGACCTAACCAGTCTTCCTGACAAAGAATTCAAAATAAGAATCATAAACATGCTGACAGAGATGCAGAGAAATACGCAAGAAAAATGGGATGAAGTCCGGAAAGAGATCACAGATGCCAGAAAGGAGATCGCAGAAATGAAACAAACTCTGGAAGGGTTTATAAGCAGAATGGATAGAATGCAAGAGGCCATTGATGGAATTGAAATCAGAGAACAGGAACGCATAGAAGCTGACATAGAGAGAGACAAAAGGATCTCCAGGAATGAAACAATATTAAGAGAACTGTGTGACCAATCTAAAAGGAACAATATCCGTATTATAGGGGTCCCAGAAGAAGAAGAGAGAGGAAAAGAGATGGAAAGTATCTTAGAAGAAATAATTGCTGAAAACTTCCCCACACTGGGGGAGGAAGTAATCAAACAGACCACGGAAATACACAGAACCCCCAACAGAAAGGATCCAAGAAGGGCAACACCAAGACACATAATAATTAAAATGGCAAAGATCAAGGACAAGGAAAGAGTGTTAAAGGCAGCTAGAGAGAAAAAGGTCACCTATAAAGGGAAACCCATCAGGCTAACGTCAGATTTCTCAACAGAAACCCTACAGGCCAGAAGAGAATGGCATGATATATTTAATACAATGAAACAGAAGGGCCTTGAACCAAGGATACTGTATCCAGCACGACTATCATTCAAATATGACGGTGGGATTAAACAATTCCCAGACAAACAAAAGCTGAGGGAATTTGCTTTCCACAAACCACCTCTACAGAACATCTTACAGGGACTGCTCTAGATGGGAGCACTCCTAGAAGGAGCACAGCACAAAACACCCAACATATGAAGAATCGAGGAGGAGGAACAAGAAGGGAGAGAAGAAAAGAATCTCCAGACAGTGTATATAACAGCTCAATAAGCGAGCTAAGTTAGGCAGTAAGATACTAAAGAGGCTAACCTTGAACCTTTGGTAACCACGAATTTAAAGCCTGCAATGGCAATAAGTACATATCTTTCAATAGTCACCCTAAATGTTAATGGGTTGAATGCACCAATCAAAAGACACAGAGTAACAGAATGGATAAAAAAGCAAGACCCATCTATATGCTGCTTACAAGAAACTCACCTCAAACCCAAAGACATGTACAGACTAAAAGTCAAGGGATGGAAAAACATATTTCAAGCAAACAACAGTGAGAAGAAAGCAGGGGTTGCAGTACTAATATCAGACAAAATAGACTTCAAAACGAAAGTAACAAGAGATAAAGAAGGACACTACATAATGATAAAGGGCTCAGTCAAACAAGAGGATATAACCATTCTAAATATATATGCACCCAACACAGGAGGACCAGCATATGTGAAACAAATACTAACAGAGCTAAAGGGGGATATAGACTGCAATGCATTCATTCTAGGAGACTTCAACACACCACTCACCCCAAAGGATAGATCCACTGGGCAGAAAATAAGTAAGGACACGGAAGCACTGAACAACACAGTAGAGCAGATGGACCTAATAGACATCTATAGAACTCTACATCCAAAAGCAGCGGGATATACATTCTTCTCAAGTGCACATGGAACATTCTCCAGAATAGACCACATACTAGGCCACAAAAAGAGCCTCAGAAAATTCCAAAAAATTGAAATCCTACCAACCAACTTTTCAGATCACAAAGGCATAAAACTAGAAATAAACTGTACAAAGAAAGCAAAGAGGCTCACAAACACATGGAGGCTTAACAACACGCTCCTAAATAATCAATGGATCAATGACCAAATCAAAATGGAGATCCAGCAATATATGGAAACAAATGACAACAACAACACTAAGCCCCAACTTCTGTGGGACACAGCAAAAGCAGTCTTAAGAGGAAAGTATATAGCAATCCAAGCATATTTAAAAAAGGAAGAGCAATCCCAAATGAATGGTCTAATGTCACAATTATCGAAATTGGAAAAACAAGAACAGATGAGGCCTAAGGTCAGCAGAAGGAGGGACATAATAAAGATCAGAGAAGAAATAAATAAAATTGAGAAGAATAAAACAATAACAAAAATCAATGAAACCAAGAGCTGGTTCTTCGAGAAAATAAACAAAATAGATAAGCCTCTAGCCAGACTTATTAAGAAGAAAAGAGAGTCAACACAAATCAACAGTATCAGAAACGAGAAAGGAAAAATCACGACAGACCCCACGGAAATGCAAAGAATTATTGGAGAATACTATGAAAACCTATATGCTAACAAGCTGGGAAACCTAGGAGAAATGGACAACTTCCTAGAAAAATATAACCTTCCAAGATTGAACCAGGAAGAAACAGAAAATCTAAACAGACCAATTACCAGCAACGAAATTGAAGAGGTAATCAAAAAACTACCAAAGAACAAAACCCCTGGGCCAGATGGATTTACCTCGGAATTTTATCAGACATACAGAGAAGACATAATACCCATTCTCCTTAAAGTTTTCCAAAAAATAGAGGAGGAGGGGATACTCCCAAACTCATTCTATGAAGCTAACATCACTCTAATACCAAAACCAGGCAAAGACCCCACCAAAAAAGAAAACTACAGACCAATATCCCTGATGAACGTAGATGCAAAAATACTCAACAAAATATTAGCAAACCGAATTCAAAAATACATCAAAAGGATCATACACCATGACCAAGTGGGATTCATCCCAGGGATGCAAGGATGGTACAACATTCGAAAGTCCATCAACATCATCCACCACATCAACAAAAAGAAAGACAAAAACCACATGATCATCTCCATAGATGCTGAAAAAGCATTTGACAAAGTTCAACATCCATTCATGTTAAAAACTCTCAGCAAAATGGGAATAGAGGGCAAGTACCTCAACATAATAAAGGCCATCTATGATAAACCCACAGCCAACATTATATTGAACAGCGAGAAGCTGAAAGCATTTCCGCTGAGATCGGGAACTAGACAGGGATGCCCACTCTCTCCACTGTTATTTAACATAGTACTGGAGGTCCTAGCTACAGCAATCAGACAAAATAAAGAAATACAAGGAATCCAGATTGGTAAAGAAGAAGTTAAACTGTCACTATTTGCAAATGACATGATACTGTACATAAAAAACCCTAAAGACTCCACCCCAAAACTACTAGAACTGATATCGGAATACAGCAAAGTTGCAGGATACAAAATCAACACACAGAAATCTGTGGCTTTCCTATATACTAACAATGAACCAACAGAAAGAGAAATCAGGAAAACAACTCCATTCACAATTGCATCAAAAAAAATAAAATACCTAGGAATAAACCTAACCAAAGAAGTGAAAGACTTATACTCTGAAAACTACAAGTCACTCTTAAGAGAAATTAAAGGGGACACTAACAGATGGAAACTCATCCCATGCTCGTGGCTAGGAAGAATTAATATCGTTAAAATGGCCATCTTGCCCAAAGCAATATACAGATTTGATGCAATCCCTATGAAACTACCAGCAACATTCTTCAATGAACTGGAACAAATAATTCAAAAATTCATATGGAAACACAAAAGACCCCGAATAGCCAAAGCAATCCTGAGAAAGAAGAATAAAGTAGGGGGGATCTCACTCCCCAACTTCAAGCTCTACTATAAAGCCATAGTAATCAAGACAATTTGGTACTGGCACAAGAGCAGAGCCACAGACCAATGGAACAGACTAGAGAATCCAGACATTAACCCAGACATATATGGTCAATTAATATTTGATAAAGGAGCCATGGACATACAATGGCAAAATGACAGTCTCTTCAACAGGTGGTGCTGGCAAAACTGGACAGCTACATGTAGGAGAATGAAACTGGACCATTGTCTAACCCCATATACAAAAGTAAACTCAAAATGGAGCAAAGACCTGAATGTAAGCCATGAAACCATTAAACTCTTGGAAGAAAACATAGGCACAAACCTCTTAGACATAAACATGAGTGACCTCTTCTTGAACATATCTCCCCGGGCAAGGAAAACAACAGCAAAAATGAGTAAGTGGGACTATATTAAGCTGAAAAGCTTCTGTACAGCAAAAGACACCATCAATAGAACAAGAAGGAACCCTACAGTATGGGAGAATATATTTCAAAATGACACATCCGATAAAGGCTTGACGTCCAGAATATATAAGGAGCTCTCACGCCTCAACAAACAAAAAACAAATAACCCAATTAAAAAATGGGCTGAGGAACTGAAGAGACAGTTCTCCAAAAAAGAAATACAGATGGCCAACAGACACATGAAAAGATGCTCCACATCGCTAATTATCAGAGAAATGCAAATTAAAACTACAATGAGGTATCACCTCACACCAGTAAGGATGGCTGCCATCCAAAAGACAAACAACAACAAATGTTGGCGAGGCTGTGGAGAAAGGGGAACCCTCCTACACTGCTGGTGGGAATGTAAGTTAGTTCAACCATTGTGGAAAGCAGTATGGAGGTACATCAAAATGCTCAAAACAGATTTACCATTTGACCCAGGAATTCCACTCCTAGGAATTTACCCTAAGAACGCAGCAATCAAGTTTGAGAAAGACAGATGCACCCCTATGTTTATTGCAGCACTATTTACAATAGCCAAGAATTGGAAGCAACCTAAATGTCCATCAATAGATGAATGGATAAAGAAGATGTGGTACATATACACAATGGAATACTACTCAGCTATAAGAAAAGGGCAAATCCAATCATTTGCAGCAACATGGATGGAGCTGGAGGGTATTATGCTCAGTGAAACAAGCCAAGCGGAGAAAGAGAAATACCAAATGATTTCACTTATCTGTGGAATATAAGAACAAAGGAAAAACTGAAGGAACAAAACAGCAGCAGAATCACAGAACTCAAGAATGGACTAACAGGTACCAAAGGGAAAGGGACTGGGGAGTATGGGTGGGTAGGGAGGGATAAGGGGGGGAGAAGTAGGGGGGTATTAAGATTAACATGCATGGGGGGGTAGGAGAAAAGGGAGGGCTGTACAACACAGAGAAGGCAAGTAGTGATTCTACAACATTTTGCTATGCTGATGGACAGTGACTGTAAAGGGGTTTATAGGGGAGAGCCTAGTAAACATAATATTCGTCATGTAAGTGTAGATTAGTGATAGAAAAAAAAAAAGGGCAGTTTCTGTGTGGTAACCTCCAACGAGTTCTACACAAGGGTATAAAGGGCATATAAAAGTGTAGGCAAAGGGTCTGTTTGTGTTTATACAGAGGATCAAAGCCTAATTGGGCTACCCCGAAAATGAACTAAGATACGATATGAAAAAGAACTTCCAACATCTGCACTCTCTGGAAGACTCATGCCAGAAGATGATCATCAAAAAACCCCAACAAAGATCCACGCACTGCTACAGCTGTAGATGCACTCATCCCACCAGTTCCTGGACTTGCCATGGGAATGAGGAAGGAGATATCTAAGCTGGCCTGTGCATACAGTAAAACAACAAATTTGACTGGATCTATACTGTTGGAACTCAACCAAGAATTTGGAGAAGTGCAAATTGTAGTGCTCCAAAGTCTTACAACTACAAACTATTTACTGTTAAAAGAACATATGGCATGTGAACAGTCCCCAGGAATGGGTTGTTTTAATTTGTCTGATTTCTCTCAGACTGTTCAAGTTCAGTTGGACAATATCCACCATATCATAGATAAGTTTTCACAAATGCCTAAGGTGCCTAACTGGTTTTCTTGGTTTCACTGGAGATGGCTGGTAATTACAGGTATGCTTTGGTTATGTAACTATACTCCTATTATGTTAATGTGTGTGTGCAATCTAAGTAGTAGCTTAAAACCTGTACATGCTGAAGTTACTCTACAAGAAGATATATCAAAGAAATAATCAATCTTCCCATGTTTTCTTCCGCCTGCTACTTCTATAGCTTTTCTTCTTCCTTCCTAATTACAACCCTTAAATAGAATTCGTGCCTCATATCAAATTTACCGAGTATCATAATTCTTCCAAGTGGTAAAGATACCTCAAGACAAATGCTGGGCATAGAAGCCACAGGGCATAAATATGCAAAGAAGTAAAAAGCTAACTTTTTCAAACAATAAGGCTTCTCTCTCACTTACCAACTTCACATTTCCCTGTATGGCCCCGGAAGATGACTGGTTAGCCAGAGACGGGTAAGATTCCTCAAGGGAGGAACAACCTAAGACAGGCACAGTCGCAGGGGGGCCATCAGGTGAGAAATTGGGGATCAACAGAGGTGAGGCTTAGAACCTCACCCCCCCGTTCTGAGAGAAATCTTCTGCATACGTGGATGTTTTATTGCCCTTGTCTAGCTTGGATTAACACATAGTCTACAGGCACACACCTGATCATCTACATGTGCTCTCTTACAACACTAAACTATGTTTTCTACCTTTATCTTGTATCTACCTACCACTTCAGCATTTTATTAAAAATAATAATAATAAAGAGAGAAATGTGGTATCCACATATAAATCAAGTATAAAAACCAAATGAGTATTCATATTTGAACTGACTGTTTAGAGTTCATAATGCATGAGCAAAACCGAAAGTTTCTGTGATGACTGCCCTTGTACTGTTCACTATGTAACTTATTCATTATGTAAGAATTTGTTCTACATGTAAAAACTTGTTTGTTATGCCTCAGAAGATTGGAGACTGACAAAAATTAGGCTTGGGGTGGATTAATGATTGTGCATTGAGCATTGACTCCCCTATACAGAATTTTATTGTCGTTAACAACCATTTGATCAATAAATATGAGAGATGCCCTCACAAAAAAAAAAAAAAAAAAAAAAAAAAGGACAGACTTCCAATGGTAAAATAAATTAGTAATCGGGATGTAATGTATAGCATAAGGAATATAGTCAAGATATTGTAACAGCCTGGTAGGGTGATAGCTGGAACCTAGAATTATGTATATAAATGTTCTACCACTGTGTTGTACACTTGAAACTCATGTAATGTAATACTGTGTGTCAACTACCCTTCAATAAAAAATAATTATTAAAAAAAAAAAAAAAGAACTGCCTCATGTGTGAGTTTTTAAAATTCATTGCATTTTCTATATGGTTTGATATCTCCATAGTTTTGACCAACTAGAAAAGAAAGCACTGATTTTTTTTTCTCCTCTGATAAGCCCTTAATTCCAGAACTTTCTGTCTGTTGAATCCTGTGGAATATTTACAATAAGAAGCCAGTGCTAAAAGATCCACAAAAATGAGATCTTGCCCTTATTTTCCTACTTGGTTGCTCTGTCCTTTGTGGTTGACAAGTTTCTCAGAGCTTGCAGGGACTTTCTCTGGCTGAGATATCCTAGAGATGGAAATTTCTGAAGTTGTGGAGAACTATTTTAGAGAGAGAGTGGTTGGCTTACTAGAGTTTGGAAAGAGGCTGCCTTTGTTGGAGCAAACTTGTACAGCCATTGTTAAAAGGGTGGCATTTGATAGGCTGTGACCATAAAGTAACTTAAATTTTTTCCCTGCTTCCTGTGCTCAGGGCTAGTTTCTTCCTTGCCCCAAGATGAAAACTCAGGTAGGTCCCTGTGGCTTTTCCAGACACTCTCAGAAAAATTCAAAGGTCAGTTTTGTCATGAAATAGAATCATTTCAGTCGTTCAAACATTCAGTCCCATCTAATAGTTAAAGTTCTGAACTCAGCTGTTTCTCCTTTCTCTGCCTCTCCAGCCCAGGCCGATTCAGGCTTAGAAGCTGGAGTGAGAAGGAGGCAGGGCCAAAGGGGGTGTTAGTGGCCGGTGTGTGTGCAGGACTGGCTTTGTTTTCCCATCTAACGCTTCTATTCCTCCTCCTCCACTCCCTCTAGAGTGAGAAGAGGAAAGGCCTTCCTTTAGGGAACTGTAATGCTTGGGGGTGCATTCCAGGATCTTGGTGGACAGTCACTATGAACTCCACCTCTCACAGGACATGTGTGTGGGGCCTTTAGAGATGCCTCCACGGAAAACATTGGACTAGGCCATTTCTGCTGGCCACTTGTTCAGCTGGCTTCTGCATATGATGCCAAGCCCCTGTGGCCTAGCAGCCTCTAGCAGGGGCTCCTGAAAACCACCCTCCTGCCCACTTTCTCCCTTTCTGCCATCCGGTGCATGGAGGGCATGAGCTTTCCCATTCTGCGCTTAGTGGTGTGTGCTCTCCTCTTCATCCTCTCCTGCCTCCAGCCACAGGCCACAGCCTTTTGCCTTTAGCTTTGGCCAGCATGGGTCAAATGCCTGTCGCTTTGGCCCTCTCAGTTCCTAGGAACACCATTTTCCAACTGATCTTTCAAAGCCTTTCCTCAAGAGACCTGAGGTGAAGAGGGGCTCCACCTCCCCAGGCGGGAGGCCATGTGAGGAGGAGGGAGGGAAAGGCCACAGTGCTTCAATTATTTTTCCCCAAGTCCCTCTTTTCAAGTTCTTCAACCCCAAACCTTGAGAGGGTGAGGGGTGGGTGTTAATCTAAGGGTCACAGATCTGTTTCCAACTAGCTCCTTTGCCAGTCCTGGCAGGCGGTCTTGCAGTCCACCTTCAGGAAGGGGACTTACCACCCACATTTTTCTCTTTGCTTCTGGGCCTCAGCTGCATCTGAGACAGACAATCTGTTTTTAACATCATGCCATGCTTCTAGCTCCACTGTGCACCCAGGAAGTCTCATTTGAAAGCCCTCAGAGGACAAGGAAGCATCTCTACCTTTTTCAAGCACCATTCTAGACTTATGAGTGACAGGTGGCCCTCTTTTTTTTTTTTCTGTCCTTAGTAACAGTTTATTACAGTGTATTTTTCTGAGGATTCCTTTTTCTTTTTTTTTAAAACCATTTAGAAATGAGAGAGTCATTCACCATGACTCTGAATTTTTAAAAAATTTTACATAGGGGCTTTGGGTAAGTAGGGGAAGTCGGCTGTTTTTCTTATTGAAAACAGTTTAAGGCAAATGCTTTTAAATTCGTGGCTTTCTTTTTCTAATGGAAATTGAAGTTAGGGAGATTTTAAACAAGTTCAAGTTTGAAAATGTTTTGATTTTTAGCTTTTCACAGTGGGATTCAGAAGCATGGCAGAAAGGTTCAAACATGGGAAGAAGGTTGGTTTTTGTTTTTTTTTCCTGTGTTTGGCTGGCGATATTGTGGCTGCTAGGGAGGAGCGCCTGACCCAAATGACCAAAGCTGTGGCACGGGTCGGGCTTGGGGAAGGGTTGTAAACATAATGCCACAGCAATGGGATGGAATAGAGTAACTGAATTATGGGCAGGCCCAGTAGGACCGCATCTAGAGCACAGAGAGTAGCCTTCAGCATCTCAACTTTAATGATAATCTATGCAGGAGAAAAATCTGAGCTTCAATAACACTATGCATTAGGGTCCATAGGTATAATACACCCTTCCCATTATCTGATTCTGGTTCTATTGGAGCCATTTTACCACTCAAAGTTGTAGATAATAGCATTGAAAAACACCTGCCCCACCTTAAAAACAATCTGGAGTCCATTTGCACGTGCATTTCAATATTTCTAATCTATAAATGTATCTGTTCTCTGAGTTCTCATTTGAACTAGTTATAATACCTCATCAGTTTCCTCTTCAGTGATTTACATAAAATCTTTAATACATGTTCTATGAGCATGAGAATCATGCTTTTTTTCTTATTTTGAAATGACCTTTCTGCAGTTTTCGAGGTATTTCACCAGGATGCCCAGTGGGTTCATCTGACAGAGCAGGTAAGTTTCCCCATTAGCGAATTGTACCCCCTGTGGGCTGCTGAAGCCTGGGCACATCTCTTCTGGGCTCTCAGAGGTGAATCCAAAGTGACAAGGCATCTTTACTATGTTTTCTAATTTTAACTTTTCTCTCTATTAATTTCATGTTTTGGTTTCGGCTCATTTGTAGCCAATCCTCATTAGTGGCAGCAATGACCGAGATTCGGTTTTATGTCTGACCATTTGGCAATCTCTGTAAATGAGGTAATGGATCATAGAGCTCTAGTCTGTCTCGGGTGAGAGACAATAGAGAATCTGAATTGTTAGTTCTTTTTCTCTGTTAGTCTATTTTGAGCCCACATCAAGAGTCTTGTGCCCATTGGGAAGGAAAACAACTCTTATACCAGGACTGGCATGATTTGGGGTTTCTGTATTTACTCCTGACTCATAAGTGACATCTCAGAATTGAAGTTTTCTCTCTTTAAATGTCTATGTGTCTGTAATTTAGAAAAGCCTTTATCTCTTATTGTATGAATATGTAGTATTTTCCTACTTCCAGAGGATATTAATAAATTTCATTGCAAAGTCTCATGTTAAAGGAATTTTTTCCTGGTTGGCTGATAGAGGTAAATAAGTGCTCCTGTAAAGCAAGTATTTCTAAAATTCCCAGAAAATAGTGAAATTGAACTTCTAATACTTTAAATGTTCCAAATTAAAAAAATATTTTTGCAGAAGCCAACTAAATAACATTTTAAAAATTCAAGTTCATGAATTTAGATAAATCTTTGGAAAATAAGATGAATTTAATATTTGGGTTTAATAAAAATTTCTGTATTTTCTTCGATTTATTTGTATTGAAGTATAATTACTAACAGTATTCTCCTTGGATACATTTTCTTCTCAACTTACAAGCAATCAAATAACATTACTCATAATGTTTAAGATAATGGAAAATGTAAATCTGTGTTTAAATTGCATCATTATTCTGGAAACCTCTTTCTTTCAGTAGTAATTTTATTTTGTGGCATGTCATCTTGAAGATTATTTCTAAGAGCTTTAGGTAACTTAAAACTTTGGACTGATATTAAAATTGAGTCAATTAGTGTACAATAATTGGATACCAAGATCATTCCTAAGTAAGATAGAATACTGAAACATTGATTACTAAGCATAATTTTAAGTTTACATGCTTTTGCTTCTCTATATTCTACAGACTCTGATTTTTTAATCTTTGGGTCTCTTAAAGAATGTGTTCATTTTTGCCACTTTGATAAGGTGTACTCCAAGGGGTGGGTGTAGCTATGGGAAGTTGTGTTATATGTATTTATGAGCCCTGCTGGTCTGTTAAAAAGCTGAAAAGCTGGTTTGTAACAGAGTTCACAATTATCCATTACCTCCATCCTTGACCTCAGTTTTCTCTGTGAAGTAGAAGTTACTCTGGTTAAAACTTACAATCTGTTGGTGGTTGAGACCATATTGAGGAGCAATAGAGAAATGCAACTGTGTGCATTTTTCTGTTTTTCAAGAAAAAAGAGCAGTTTTGTCCTAAAGCAGTGATTATTGGTGATTTTGTGTGTTTGTTTTGTTTTGTTCTCCAAAGCCCCCTTTGCACTCTTAAAACATATAGAGAAATGTTTATGATTCTTATTTATTGAATCATTTAAAGACAGCAACAATGAATGCATTACATATGAGTAACATCTTAATACTATTATAAAATAAGTTCTGACCTTACAGATGCCCTGAGAAATGGGTCCTAAAATAAAGTATGAGTTTGTTTCAGGATATAAAAGAATGCAATGAAGGACAAAACTTGGAAATAATTTACCATTTTAACCACTTGTAAGTGTATGTTTCAGTAGCATTCAGTATATGCACATTGTTGTGCAACCATCACCACATCCATCCCCAGAAATTTTTCACCTTCCACAGCTGAAACTCCACACCCATAAACAATAAATCCCCATCCCCCGACCACCTGCACACACACCTTGGCAGCCAACATTCAACTTTCTGTCTAGTAATAAATTTTATTTGCCTTGGTTTTTAAAACTTGAGTCTAAAAGCTATAAAATTGGTTAAAATCAAAGCAAAGCTTGCTCAATTTGATGGACTTATCTCCTTGGTTTACTGTTTATTGTCATCACCTATGATAGGAAAAGTTCTTTCATGTATGTCATCTGCCTAGATTGCAAAAGATTCTGTTTTATCAGAATAATTTTCTAGACTTTGCATTAACTTTATTCTTGATTATTTTTAAAAGCAAAGATTCCTCATTTATGAAAGAACTAAAGTTCTTTACAATTGTATTACATTCTATCCTTTTTTAGATATTTTATTGTCACTTTCAAGTGGATCCAACTACTGTTTCTTAGGCACTCAAGATCCTATATTAAGCGTTCAAATCTCCTGACAACTTTTGCTTTTCCCTCCCTAAAATCCAAAGGTTTGCTTTTTACCTTATAGTGGAGATGTTAGAATAATTAAGTTTTACTTATTATGTTACTATTGATGAGTTTTATGGAAAGAATTGTCAAATCAGAAAAGATGCTCAGCCTTCCCTGGGTTAAATTTGTATAAGTAAAATATTATTAATATAGATGTTTTAGAACTTGAATGCTTCATGGGAAGTTCCTGGAGATTTGTCAGTGTTTCTGTTTATCAGCACCCTGATGGTGCTTTGTCTGATATTAGACAACAATAAGGTGTTACGAGTCATAATTTTAATTATTATTTAACATGTTTACTTGTTGGACTCTTCCTTAATTTGAATCTCACATCTTCTAACATCAGTAGTTTTCATGTGAACATAAACATCAGACTTATCTGTAGAGTTTTATTAAAATACAGACAATTAGGACTTACTCCAAATCTCTTTACTTGCTATTCTTGATACATCCTTGGTATATTCTTAGTATATTGCATATATATATATATATATATATATATATATATATATATATATATATACATATAAGTGGCTCAAGAATTTTGTGTATCTGAAGAATGTGTCCTCTGTAAAGAACATTTTCATCCAATATTATAAAGCAGGTGTAGTATTCCCTATCTTCTTTGAAAATGGTCTTATTCATTGTATGTATAGATATTTTATTTTGCATGACACAGAAACAACCAAATTCTTTTGTCAGTTGCATCATTCTTGTTATGAACCCTCTTCAATAATTACCACAATCATTTTAGGTCTCTGGCACCTACAGATGGTTTTAGTACCACTTGGATGCTCCCCGGAAGGCTCTGCATTCAGCTGCAGGCCAGAGTTCACATCTTCAGCAAGGCAGCATCATCCCAGAGCCCATGGAAGAGGACTGTACCAGGTACCTCAAACTATTGACACTTCAAAGAATAGATCTTGGGTGCACACTTCTGATGTCATCGTTTAAACAACTTAACACAGTATACCAGTGAGCTGGGTCAGGGGTTGCAGAACTCTGTGTAGTCGAGAAGCCCGTGTGTTCAGCAGAACAAGACTTGTCAACATAGGACTGCACAAACTAATGAGAGATGATTTCAGCTATTTGTTTGGAATATTGTTGATGTTCTTTTAATGTTTATTTTCTGACTATGCAAGCTTTCTCTTATTAAGGTATCTGTACCTCATAACAATTTAATAGATTCTGACTTCGTGAATGGAAATATAACATTCTTAAATGATATTCTCCCTGCCTGATTTCCCCTCCCAAACTCAGAAACTTTTATTGTATATTCTTACTTTTAATATAGTTATTTGCATAGGTTCAATAAGAATACACCCAACTTTTTACTGGGTATAATTGGGAAAGTTGGTTATGCAACCAAGGTCTTGTCTGAAATGTCATATTTGAGAATGATGCTTATTTAATTGATTATGACCAAAAAAAAAATTGAGTATTCCCAAAAAGCTATTTTGAAATATTGTATTTAATGGTTCACTCTATCCAAATTATGGAGTGTGAAGTAACCATTTACAGTTTTCCTTCATAAAATGGCCCTTCCTACAAAATTTTTTTAATAATACTGTTAGTAGGTTACTCATTTCCTTTGCTTCAGACACAGCATTCAAAATCAGTCATTTCCATCTCTTGGTTCTTCTGGATTTCTCCAACTTTACTGCATGCTTCTTACATAGAAAACAGAAAACTTATCAAAAATGCTTTTTTACACTTCTGTCAGTCTGTTAATCATGAAGATTAGCTCTTGAAAATGGTACTGTTATTCCCTGTCTCCTCGTTATAGACACAAAACCCAGTTCTAAACAAAAATTTCTCCCCATCTCTGAAAAAATGCATCCTAGACTGGACAGGCCAGTCTAGTAATTTTTGTTACAGTGTGAAGATCCAGTCTATCCAGTGTATGTATGGTGTAGGACCATAACTCTTGATGTGAAGAAAGAGTTCGGAGAAATTGTCCTCAAAGAATACCTCAAATGTTTCAAAATATTTCAGCATCTTGCAGCAACCCACACAGAAAAAGCCAACTGGCAATTAATAAGATTTCCAAATGCAATGTAGGCATCTACCCTTTCCAAATTGAGAATGAGCACTGCCGAAATAAAGGACATCCCGTGGACATAACATCAGGTCTGTAACATAATGTTATCCTAAGATAACTATCTAAAAGATCATGCTATGGGCTGTCCTTCTGAGAGATGTAGAGAGATGGACATGAGTAGGAGATACTCATCTTGATTCCAGGCCAGCTTCTGGATCACTAACAAATGCATCTTCTGTATCAGAGAGAATGATGTTTAGAAAGAACGTGTTTTGCTGAAGCTTTTCTACCCTTCCTTTCCTCTTAAGGGGAATATTTCATCAAGTTCTAGAGTGATATTTAGATTACTTCCTACAGCTAAACCCCAAACTTTGCCATGAACACGAGGAGGCAATCCCTGTGCCTCAATTCCCCAACTTCCCTCCTACCGTGCATTAATTGCCAACTGGGCAGCATTTCACTAGTGCAAATTACTACTGCATTTGCAATATTTTCTTCCTGCTTAAGTCAAGGTGCTTTTTTTTCCTTTATTTTAATGTACTGCTTTAATTTTACAATTCTGAGACCCAGCCTTAAAGTCTAATGTTCTTGTTGGTGAGGTAGAGCTTCTTCCACAGATTGGGCAGGAAGATTTCCTTGGAGTAGGCAAAGATTTCCTAAACAGGACACAAAAGCAATCATATGGTGGCCCATACAGACTCAAGAATTAGAATGGTGGTAGAAAGTGACTCAGATTCAAAATTCCTGTGTCTTGAAGACTGAAATCTTCAATGTTTACAGGCCTCCCTGTTCTTGCTTCATATTCCTGCAGAATGAGTTTTGGAAGTTTTCTGATGATTCTCTCCAGGAGGGACTTTACCAAATAATTTCCAAACAGGAGCATCATGGATAACTGATGTGAGCTCCTTTTATCCTTTTCGGAAAAGATTTTGTACAACCTAAGGCGGGTAGAGGGGTGCTCATCAGGGAGAGTGAAGATCAAGCCCTTCTTAGACCCCTGGGGCTGACTCCCAACTGCTCCAAGTGCATAAATTCCATGTCTGCAACTGCCAAGCAGCAGCTCTGTGATGAACAAGCTGCTCACACCGTCAATCACCTCATCGCCAGGCCCCTCCAGGGGGACATGGCTGCAAGGGTGAGGGAGGCGGCCGTTTGCTAACCTCCTGATCAGTCACTTTTCAGAACTAAGGTCGACTTTACGGAGACAGTGCTGACAAAGCCCTCCCAGTTAACAGGCTTACAGGGTCCAGCCTTAGAGCTGGTAAGGGAGGTCACTTTAATGGCAAACCAGGAGCCTATGAATGTTTTGAGGACTTTGAGGAGAGAGAAAGTCACCCAAATGTATAGGTATTGCAGATGAACTCTGGTGGATAGAATTTCTTGGACTTGGTTTCCTACCTTCAGGACAGCAAATAATAGAGGCATTTAGAGGTCCAACTGAGATTCCTTGTGGAAACACCCAGCAGAGCAGACATAAAGGTGGCCTTTTGGTGAACTTGCATTCCTGCTGCACCTATGTAAATAATCAGGCCAAATCTAATGAAACCAGATTCATTTTGTGATCAGGAATCTTTGAGATTCTTCTTGATCAAAAGCAGGGAAACTGTAGGGAGAAGTTTGTGCTCAAATGGAAAAGTATATGTTGTCATTCTTAAGCACAACTGGGTTTTCAGATTCTGATTCTGTAAACTGTAGATAAGTGACAGCAATGCTAAATAATTCTTGTCCACAGACATGCAAACTCTGTCCAGGTGAGAAACAATCAAAAGACCAGTCTTGGCTCTATTAGCACAGTCCTTTGATTACTCCTGACCTGTAACTGTTATCCTAGAAACAGACATGCTCCTTTGACTTGGTTGTAACACTTTATTAGTTTTGTCATGAATGAGTTAAATAAAATCTTCCACATGTATTTATATGTGTATGAATCATGATTTTACCTGTCTTTGAAAATTATCTTTTGACACCTACTTGGAACTAAAGTACCATGTAATGGCTGATCACATGTACCCTGAGCTTTTGCCTCAGCCACAGAAGGCCTAGAGACTTTCAGACAACAGAATGAAAGAGACTTTTGAGGTGGTCCAGTTTGGTGACCTTCTTAGTAACCTAGCAACAGGAACTTTCTAGAAGCCAAAGAGTGGCAGCAGCCCGGTCTAGAAATCACTGGTGTATTTTTTCTGTTCTACCAATTGAGGTGACCTGAGACTTCTTGACAGACATTGTCCTGGTCATTCAGCTCCTTTTATAAAGCTGCTTACACCCCAAAAGTACACTTAAGGGAAAAATAGAAATTCAAGATGCTCATAGTATTCCTCTCACAGATAAGAGTGAGATGCTGCTGAAGCACTGCCATGTGGTTTTTATAAGCTTATTTAAATTAAAGCCATGTAAAGCTTCATTCTTGTGTCCAGATGGCAAGTGGAAGGGTGGTCATGCTTTCCTCAAGAGGGCCAGCATTCCTCGATGCATTTTGATGCTGGCATACCTGGTACCACCTGGCTGCACCCTACATTGATTGGAGGCAGGTCAGAAGACTTGCGACCTGGGGTGAAGCAATACTCAGCAGGGCCCCCAAGAAACCCTCTCTCACTTAGCTGCCTCTTGATGGTAAGAGCAACTGTCTTATTTTCCATTTAATTTTTAATCAACTCTTGCTTTCTTTATAAAATGCTAGCCTGGTGTATCAAAAGAGAAATACCTCCCTTCAGCCAGTTGAGATTAAGACTCACAAAAAGTAACACATGGTAAGGATCTTGTTGTGGGGATGGATTTAAAAATAATCCTGGCAGGTCCAGGTTACTCCATGGTGGTGCTTGACAATGGGGTCCTGGAAGATTACATGCCTTCCTTCATGCTTCCTGAGTGTCTGAGATGTCCATCGCCTCATCTCAGAGGCATGTATATGATGGATTCTCAGGCAGTACTCAGGCAGAGGAATGTTTGAAGCCTTTCAAGAGGCTATACAAAACATATAGCCTCTTGGTATTATGCTTCCAGAAAGAAAGATGATAGAATGGGGGTACATCTGTTGAGCCAACATGGTTTATAATTAGTCATGGCAATTTTTAAAAAGAACTATGTGCTTAAAATTCACATTTATGATGTGGTTTCTCCTGCCCTGGCAGGATACATTTTAAATGTTTACAGAATCCTTTAGGATTCTGCACTTCAGGACATTGTGGACATGGAAAGCATTGTTCAATTACATTCTTGTCATAGGCTCTGTCCACTACACACCCACACTATGTTCATAGTTCATAGGAATTGGTTCTGCATGTGATTTCCACAGCTATTTTCTGATTTGGACACTAGGTAAGCTGCACTGCACTCCCTGAGCAATGACTGCAAGGAGCAAACACCCACAGGTACACTTTGAAATAAATATTGGGGTGTTACAAGACCCAAAAAATGACATCTCTTTTTTTTTTCTTAGTCTAATTTGCGAAGGAGTAAGGCAGATGGAGGTGAAAAAACGCTTTGATTAATAAAACTTGGTTGGAAGTATATGGCTTAGATGTGTGGCCACAGTAGATTCCTAATCCTGAACTCTGGCATGAGGCTGATACCTTACCGTCAATCCTGAAAACTCCCAGGGTTACAGATCAGCAGAGCTTCTACTGTCTGTAGACAGGCAGGCTCCCAGGGCGAAGTGGGTGGCAGGGCCAGTCGTACCTGCCCAGTTCCCTCTCCAGCTCAGTTAATCCACTTAAGAGGAGGAGTAGCACCTAGAGCTAGAGGTTTAGGTGGAAAATCCTTATCATGAAAATCAGAGGCGTGAAAAAGGAACCTTCCCCCACTAAGAGCATCTTTTCCCAACTTTCCAAAAGTTTTTTGTCCCCTCCATGAAATAGCTTTGTCCCAAATTAGAGGATCCAGAAACAAAGGACTCAGTCATGACAGGTTGTCCAGCAAACTAGTGTGGTAATGGCATGCTTGTGGTACAACTCCCTGATTTCTTTTTTTGCACTCATTTTCATTCACCTGTCATAGAAGCAAGCCTTGTGCTGAACCCAGATGCTTGTGGTGTTTCTTCCCCGAGAAATAATTAAATTCCAACTGTCAAAATCATGCCAGCATTCCCTTAGCCTAGCATGTGCAACAGCTGGCTTAAAGCTTTACATCTGGCAGCCTTGACTTGCTCCCAAGTCACATTCACTACTGGGTTTAGTTGTGTTACCCTAATACTTCAGGATATATTAGGAGGGTCTCCCAGAGAGTCTACCTCTCTGCTGTTAAGAATGCATGTTTTGGTAATGACAGTGGCCCTACACATGGTCAAGCAAGTCCTAAAGACCCAGGAGTGCACATCCTGCGGTGAAATCAGCGTGTGAAGAAGCAGGTGGTCTGAGCAGTGCAGGTGTCCTTTACATTCTTCCAGCAAGCCATTATCACATTGTCTATGAACTGACATAGGATGTATCAGCCATCTCTAAAGCTGGATGCACACATCTCAAGGGTGCCTCAGGACAGCCTTTTTCCATTTCTATTTTTGCATACACAAAAGTAGTACAGTGGTATATATATATGTAATTTGTAAATATACTTATATTGAGGCTGCATGTCCAACTTCTTATAAGAGTGGAATAAAGATTAGAAAATAGTAGGAATATCATTAAAAATATGAAAACATTTTGCTGTTGGGTTTCCAAGACATCCTCACCAAATCAGTATTGGGAAGATTTGACCATTATGAACATTTAGCCCACAATTCATTCAGAAGAGCATGCTCACCTGGTTCTGACTATATTTCTGAATATTTGTTCTCTGGAGGTTTATAAATAATGAACTTTATTCTGCTCATTTCTCTATTTGTAATACTTAGAAGGGTGCTTGGCATGTAAGTACTCAATATCTGTTGAATGCATCTCATAGTAGCTTAACTCAATAGCCTATTTTTTAATAATCATTCCTCACTATGTTGCCCTTCATAGTTTAGAAATTGGAAACCTCATTTTTACAGCACAGGATGAACATACTCACTAAGAGTTATGTGGAAGTTTCTTTAAAATGCCAGACCTCATAAATCTTGTCAGTTCCATACATTTTGACCAGAGCCATATTCAGTTCTATTGAGGGTGACCAACCATCCCGATTTGCCTGAGACTGAAGGGTTTCCTGGGATGAGAGACTTTTGGTGTTAAAATAGGGAGAGTCCTGGGCAGACCAGGATGAGCTGGACAGTCCAGTTCCACTGGGCACAGAACCCCTGTAGGGACTGTTCTTTTTCCTGTGCAATGGACAGTACATGAGCAGAAGCATGTGACATCAACTTTCTCTGCACCCTGGAATGTAGGGTAAGACAAAGCAGCCCCAGAATGGGGTACACTTATATTTTGCACAGTCCAAAATGGTATTGCTGAAAATCACCAACACTGTCGACTGATTTCCAGTCACCATAGTGCTTAGTCTTGTTCAAAAGAGGACGCAGACTGTGAGGACACGATGGCAGTCTGTGAGACAAGGAGTAGGTTAATTGTATGTTGATGACCCTCCAATAAAGGAGTGATTACACAAACAGAATATAGCAAATATGACAATGTTACTTTGGCTAAGAGGAAGAGGAGGTCATAAGTTGTTGAGAAAATCAAGAAGTGTGTTTCAACCAACTGAGTATATCAAATAGATTTGAATGGAAACATTGAAGAGATGATTTCAGGAGCCCCTGTGAGAGGGAATGAGATTCTAAATGATAGTGGCAATGAAACAGGAATGAGAGACTAGATTTGCAGAACGCTTCTTCGAGATTTCTTGACTAAAGGTATATGAGAGGAAACAAAAAGCACAGGGAATTGGGGCAATGGAGGTATGGTTGACAAAAATATTAAAAGACAAACTAAGGCATGTTAAAAATTTTAAGAGTTTATTTGAGCATTTATCCATTTCAGTCAGGCAGCACCAAATTGGACATGGCTGGGGGCATTCTGCCACAGGAGGCAGAGGAAGACTTATAGAGACAGTGTGGAAGCAAAAAAAGGAAATTATTGATCAGCTATAGCTTAAAGCCTAGTTGGCTGTTTGTGATTGCTTGTCCTTAGGTTCCAGTTTTATAACCTTGAGGCATTTATAGGCTTAGATTTTGATTTGCTTAAGTAGGCTACCATGGCATTAAAGCCACTTCAGTCTAATGGCCCCCTTGTTTAATTAATTTAACAGAAGTAAGAGAGAAATGGGGTGGAAGACAACACACTCACTTTTTGAGATCCTGCATTAAAATGCAGTACACAAGAAGTTGGCTATACATGGATGCCCATCTTGTCTTATTTTTCCCCAGGGAAGACTCCTGCCTTTGCATTCTGTCTATTCAGTTACATCCCTGGTTTACAGGTACTCTCTGCAGCCTAAATACTTATGCCTTGGAATCTAGTGCTTAGGATTCATGCCGTCACCACCCACCTCCACCCTGCCACCTCTTTATTTAGCTTTAGCTCCTGATGAGTAAGTAACTCAGATGCCTGCAGTTTTATTTTCTTCTATGTGCTGACAAGATGGAGACAAGCCTGCTCAGCTGGAATGTAGGAGTACTCCATTATGAAAGCTCTGACAAAGGAGGAATGACTGCCTGCAGAGACCAAAGATTATCTGTCTTCTGCATTCTTTTTTCCCTTGGCTTCTCAGCACAATCTGAAAGTTGCTAATTTGGATCCTGGAAAAATAAATCTAATCTCAAGACACCATTCTCCACAAATTAAATGAGACACTCCTACAGAATTGACTCTCTTCAGCTCTTTTCTGAAATCTCCGCATGTCAGCATAGAATTGCCTCAATCTTCTACTTTATACCCATAAATTTAATTCTTGTTTTTAACAACTTTTATTTACTTGAATCTCTATTTTGTTGTTTAACGTTTTTTTGATATTAACTTTTTCCTATTTACAAAGGTTAATATGTACTCGTTGAAAAAATAACATGATTTGGAAACTAAGAAGTATAAAGACAGAAATATGTGACCTGTCCTCATGTAACTGTTAACATTTTGGTCTGGTCTTTTTCCTCTTACGAACTTTTTAATTTTAAAACATACATGGGATTATATGATGTAAATGATTTGGTTTTCTGTTATTTTTAGCCATTTTGAAATTTTTCTCATATAATTAAAATTACCTTAAATCATCATTTTGATAGCATGAAATTTCATTATTGTGGATATTGGATTTTTCTTTGTGGTTTTATTTCCTATGCTGATTGCTTAACTCTTCACGACAAAATTTTCCTGGGCTATTGTAGCTCTGGGAGTAAGGCGGTTCCCCACCTGGAACAAATTCCCCTATGAATCCAGTGAAACCAAAGTAAGGCAAGGGGAAGGGCAAGTTGGGAGAAACCATTTTATTGCTCACAGGTTGCTCCGGTTCGCTAGCCAGGCCAGGTTCCATCCACCTCCTCCCACAGTGGCTTCAGGTCTCATTTCTCTTCCCCTTCCCCCCAACACCCGGAACTCCATGGGCGGGGCGTGGTGACTGACTGACACCAGACCAATTAGGTACCAGGAACAAAGGGGAGGAGGGAATGGCCGTTTTCTCTCCATCCCTTGCATAGGGTCCACTGGAGGCTCTGAAACATCCAGTGGTATGTAAATGGACTAAGGCCAGGCGGGAAATTCTGGAAATTCTGCCATTCACCCCACAGCTATGCATATTCCTATAGTCAAAAGAGAAAAAGGAAAGAATAAAAGCCAAAATTTACATAAAGGGAAAAATTACAGAATTCTTAATTCAAGATTTCTTATATGTAGGTTGTGAAAGACACATACGTTTGGTTAAGAAATAACAATACTGTTTTGACAATGACTGTGTGAAGTATTTATAAATATGTTTAAAAGTTAGAAAGAAATGAAGGGCTATAGCTTAAGGGATTCTGAGTTAGAGTTTTCTCTTGTTTATTACCAAAATTAATACATATTCCTGAGTGCCAATAATTGGAGAAGAACAGAAAATAAAAAACATAAGTATATCTTCCCTATCTCACTACCAAAAAGTTTTTTATGGCATATATATTGTACACACATATATTTTTAATGGAATCACATTATTCATATTATTCTACATTTGATCTCTAAGTTAACAACATTAGTGACATATTTTCACATGTTTTTTTTTTGTTTTATTACATTGGGTAGTACTCCTAGAATAATACTGCTGAACAATAATAATCATAGTGGACATCCTCACCTAGATTTATAGAGGACCCTTCCATTAGTATGCACTACAAGCAGGTCATCTCTTCGCTGTACTAACAGGAGGCTGCTTTGGTGATAGGAAACAGTTTTTAACCCTCATTCCTGACACCGTTTTCACATGGCCTATGTTGAGTCATACTATCATCTAGGGATCAGCAAATTCCCAACACCAAACCTTTTCTCATGTGAGATCACTAGGCTGTGACATGATTCATTTAAGGAATTCCTCTAATGGATACCACTTGGGTTTTTCCCTTTTGTGAATGCTGTCTATCCTCTGATCCCCTTGTGTATCCCTGATCACATCAACTATCTGAGATCTACATAATAGTTATAAGCAAATTCAATCAAATTAAAGGAGTAATCCTACTTTATGTTAAATGTCTCTCCACACATCAGCTTTAAAATAGAGAGGATGTGAAATAATGGAGAATCTTAACTTAGCAAAAGAAATTGAAGTCAAGGTTTTCAGTGTGAGTGGGGATAACAATGGAGATATGTATATTCTCCAAATTCATTTACCCTCTCTAAAGGAATGGCAAAGAAAACACTGGAAACATTGAAATTGTAAGTGCTTATGCCTGTGCTAATGTAAATTGATGCTTTTAACTCTGAATCATCCTGTTTGACATGTGCATATTTAATCTTTCTGTACGCAGAGAAAAGAAATGTCTTACAGGAGAGTAGAGCAGGAGAGGGTATTCTGAAATCACGTGATGACATCTCCAAAATACTTTTGTTTAAACAGATTCCTTCTAAGGAAATGTTTAAAAACAGTTAACGGGAACACGAAAGTTCAATTCATAAATATGAGAAGCTCCTTTTTGAAACTTATTTTTTGGAGAGTGTGTTATGACCAGAAGGAATGTGTGATTTATACATGTGAGAAGTTAAGAAATTGTAAATCTCATCAGTTCTGGTTAAATGTGTGATTTCTTGTGGAAACGTTTTTTAAAATGATTAGCTTTGTGTATTCCAGAATGACCTATGGTTTTCAAGTATACTGAAGAATATGAAGTAAGGTTGGACTCCATTCAAGGGAAGAAAAATGCCATCATTAGTTAAATCATGTCTAAAGTTGTAACTTTTTTTCAGAATGGTTTTTCATGAATTTTCTTTCAGGAATAAGTATGATCTTGATAAGCTGAATCAAGCAACATATCAGGGAGAAAAATAAAGATACTTGAAATGAAATATACCCAATCATCAAGACATTTCTGCTGTATATAGATTCTAGAGGGAAAAACAAGGGTAGAGGGAGACTTTTCAGCCAGTTAAAAGGTTTACCTTGAGACAGCTGCTTCAGAATAAAAAAGGCAGGGAATCTATTAGACTCCTATTTTAGTAAAATTCCTATGAGGTTTCTTAAAATAATTTGTACAATTCCAAGTTTGGTAACTGTTATTCTAAATAATTTGTTTTAAACCCAAAAATGCCATGGTAAAAATATATAATAGAACTGAAAGATGTATTATCTTTCAATTTGGGCATTTCCTTATTTGATATTAATTAAAGTAGAAAAATGTTTATCAGTGAAAAGAGTCATTTATGATATGCACCTTAATTCTTAAATATGGCCACATATTTTATCTCTGTCATATTCATGAAAATTATTACAGAAAATGCATTTAGGAAGTATGGAAAGTACATGTGTTAATCCATGCAGAGTTATTTATACTAATGCTGAAGGGACTGAAATTTTTTATGGCTTTCATTTTCTCAGTGTTCTCTGTTTTTACATTTAAAAAATTATACTATCTAGCTCAATAGTTGGGAAACTAAATGTAAATGATTTGATGAGATAAAAGCTGAAAAATATCTTTTTTGAACTGATTTTTGTGAAAATTAGCTGGGCTTACAGTTATTGTTATACAAAACTGCTAATTTAAGCTTTCAGAAATGTAATTTTATTTATTTTTGTAGTAACTTTTAGTATTGATTTGATTGTCCTTTAATATTACTTCAGTTGTAACTTGACATTCCTACCTGGTTTCAGGAAATTTATGAAATATAACAGGTAAGAAACACATGTGTGTTTGTGTATATATACATATATAATATGTAAGTGTGCGTATATGTGTGTGTTTATTAATACATACATACATGAGCATATATAAGTGTGGGTAGAGATGTAGATAGTGAGGTCTCCAAAGGTCTTCCAAGACATTGGAATTCAACTAACGTAAATATTGAAATGTTTTAAATCTCTGTGTGTGAGTGTGAATAAAAAAAGTAAGCAGGTTCAAGCTATGATACTAAGGAACAGTTAAGTCTATACTTTAATCCCCCAAAATTGTAAAAGCTAGAGAATTTTAGATAAAACTCTATGAGTAAGTGTTTGTATCATCTATTAATTACTATTCTCTGTTAATTGTACAGGAATGCTGTTTGAGAAACTAGGTGCTCAGGCTTCATATTCCCCAGTGTTCCCCTGGAAAAAGTTATCTTTTTTCTTTAATTTTCATAAGTATTTCTTTTTTTTTTTTTTAGGTTTTGTAAATGTGTGTCTATTTCATTTTAGTTTTTGATGTATTTTTAATTGAAAAGTGTTGATATACAACATAAGGATCAACAGTTATCTACATTATTAAATGCTCACTCCAACTGGTGTAATTATTATCAACATAGATATTACAGAACTATTGACTATACTCTCTATGCTGTGCTTTCATCTACATGACTAATTTATATGATTGAGATTTTGTACCTTTTTATGCCCATCACCTATTTTCTCCACCCACACCAACCCCTTCCCCATGGAAACCACCAGTCACTTCTCAGTGTCTATGAGCTTATTGCTGTTTTGTTCTCTTTGTTTTGTTTTGTTTTTAGATTCTATGTACAAGTGAAATCATATGATGTTTGTCTTTCTCCACTTGGCTTGTTTCACTTAGCATAATACCCTCTACATCCATCCATGTTGTTGCAAATGGCAGGATTTCTTTCTTTTTTATGGCTAAATAATATTCCATTGTGTATATGTGCCCCTTTTTCTTTATCCGTTCATCTATTGATAGACACTTTGGTGGCTTCCATATTTTGGCTATTGTAATTATGCAGCAATAAACATTGGGGCGTATATATGTTTTAAAATCAGGTTTTGTTTTCTTCAGATAAATTCTTAGGAGTAGAATTACTGGGTCGTATAATATTTCTATTTTTAGTTTTTTGATGAACCTCTGTACTGCTTTCCATAGTGTCTGCACCAATTTACATTCCCATCAATAGTGTAGGAGGGTTCCCTTTTCTCCACATCCTCACCAACATGTTATTTATAGTCTTTTTGATAGTGGCCATCCTGACTGATGTGAGGTGATATCTCGCTGTGGTTTTGATTGGCATTTCCCTGGTGATTAGTGATATGGATCATCTTTTCATATACCCTTTGGCCATCTGTATGTATTCTTTAGAAAAATGTCTATTTGGTTCCTCTGCCCATTTTTAATTGGGTTATTTACTTTTATTGGTGTTGAGTCATATGACTTCTTTATATATTTTGGATTTAACCCCTTATCAGATATATCATTTACAGATACATTCTCTCATACCATAGGCTTCCTTTTTGTTTTGTTGATGTGTCCTTTGGTCTACAGAAGCTTTTTAGTTTGATGTAGTCCAACCTGTTTATTTTTGCTTTTGTTTACCTGGGGAGATGGATCCAGACAAAAATTGCTTATGCTTATGTTCAACAGATTTTTATCTATGTTTCCTTCTAAGCATTTTATGGCTTTACATCTTACATTTAAGCCTTTGATCCATTTAGAGTTTACTTTTGTGCCCCAGTTCATTCACCACTTTCATTTTCTTGCATGTAGCTGTCCAGTTTTCCCAATACCATTTTTTGAAGAGGCTGTCTTTCCCCCAGTGTTTATTAATAGATTTTTTTTATCGTATTAATTGCCCATATATGCATGGGTTTATATTTAAGCTTCCTATTCTGTTTCATTGATCTATGGATCTGTTCTTGTGCCAGTACCATGCTGTATTGATTACTGTAGCTTTGTAGTATAGCTTGAAGTCAGGGAGTGTAATATCCCCAGCTTTGTTCTTTGTTCTTCCTTCTCAGGATTGCTTTGGCTCTTTGAGGTCTTTTGTGGTTCTCTATGAATTTTAGGATTACTTGTTCTAGTTCATTGAAAAATGCTGTTGGTATTTTGATAGGAATTGCACTGAATCTAAAAATTGCTTTGGGCAGAGTGACCATTTTGACAATGTTAATTCTTCCTATCCATGAGCATAGGATAAATTTCCATTGATTTGTGTCATCTTCATTTTCTTTTATCAGTGTCTTATAGTATTCATAAGACACTGATATAGAGTGCAGGTCTTTTATACCTCCTTGGTTAGGTTTATTTCTAGACATTTTATTCTGTTTGATGCAGTTGTAACTGGAATTTTCTTAATTTCTTTTTCTGCTAATTTGTTGTTAGTACATAGGAATACCAGAAGTGCTTCTTATGGTCACATGATTCCGACACCCTGTTTGATCTATATGCTATAAAATCAATTTTAAGTTTCCTAAACTGTAAGGGTAAGGGAAATGATACATAGTCATTACACTATGCCCATAACTGCTCTATTATGTATTTTTTTCTTATCACCTTATCATCTTGAAAAAGCTCTTACAGTAGGAAAAAGGGACATAAATGCAAACTCTACCCATCTTTGATGAAACTAGGAAACGTCAGAAAGCCCAAACCACAGATAGGAAGTGCTGCCAATAGCAGTGCAGATCAATGCAAGGACACACAACTGCAAATCACAAACGATGCACAGGCAGAGTCAGCAGAGCATCTTCTTCCCAGGTGAACGGCCACATCCCAAAGCATAGAAGAAACAAAATTTAGTTAGTAGCCATGAAAATAGAGTCTGTGGACTACTAGCCTGAGCTTCCTTAAAATTAGTTTGATTTTTCCAGGAGTAGAACTTGCAGAGTTGAACGAGGAATCAGACAGCCATCTTGCAGCAAGTTCATTTCAGGGAGAACAAGAGAAGCTCTTCATTGTTAATTGCTAAAGAAAAGGAAAAAAATCACACTAAAACCTGTGTCATCAGAGTTCCTGCTAGCCTAGGTCATTGCACCAGCTCGTTAACCATCCACAGAACCCCTCTGACTGTAGCCCAGAGGAAGCAGCCTCTTTCAATGATAAGTAATAGTTAAAAAAAACGTACAGAACTGAAATAAAGTTGCTCTAAGAAAAAAAGGAGGAAAGGAACTAGCAAAATAAATGGCAGCTGAAAAGCATTCATCAAAAAAAAATGTTGCAGCAGAAAAGATGAAAATTGTGGCCTAAAACTTCATGAACTAGATCACAGAGTCACGAAACATGGAAGCACCAATGTACTGTGGTATGCTGGGTCCTCCATTTGTTTGCAGGTTATCGATTATCAATGTTTAAAGATTTAGAGTTCCTAAAATTGGGAATTACCTAAATGAACAATCAAATCTACTGCTTGGTGACTTTAGGCCTGATTGTCTCCCTCTGTACAACTGAGATGTGAATGATCCCTGCTTCACAAAACTGACGTGAGGGTCAAAGGCACCAGCCTAGGACAGCGCTGGGCGTAGAGCGGGTCTTAACTAACACGACCTATTTGTGACCAGTTCTTGGGGAGTGCAGTCTCAGGAAGGCAAGAGTGAGGGAAAAGGGAGAAGTGAAGCCAAAAAAAAGGACGTATGTGAGGCAAAGGAGGAAGGAAAACAAGCACAAGATGGTGCGGTAATTGAGCTGGCTGTAGTTCCTCAGGAAAACACTGACCGATGGGCCATTGGGCAGCACGTCATCTGGGAACAGTCCCTTGGAACCGTTGGGCCTGAGTTAGTGGTGCTGAGGCAGCTCCTGTGGTGGCTGAGGCCATGGAGCTCAAGCTGAAGGCCGTCCCTTGTCCCCCGTGGTCAGGATGATGGGCAGTGTCAGGAGATGAGACAAATGTGGCAACTCTCCAGGCTTGGCCTCCTGAGCCAGGAAGCAGGGTAGTGGCAAGGGCCTGAGGGCAGCATGAATCAAGAAGGACATAAAGTGGGCTCAGGACATCTTTAATAAAAAAATACGTGAGGTTAATTCTAAACAATAGCTAAAGAACATTGAAATAATGTGTCAGACCAAGGGAAAAATTGGAATCAAATTAAGGGACCAAATATGTGAGGATGGGGGGTGAGGGGCAGGAATCACAAGAACTCCACAGAGAAAGAAGACAAAGGGGAGACAGAGGAAGCAGGTCTGCACGGCTTCACAGGCTCTGGGAGTCTCTGCCCTCATCGGCTCCTTCCTCCGTTAACAAAAGCCTATATTTTACAGTTGCATTGGTACCAAGATAAATATACTAATATTATATATTAAAACATCTACCTAAAAGTTCTTTTGTTTTTCTTCTGATTTAAAAAAAATTGACACATTATCATGGGCCCTGTTAGAAAACAAAATTCAAGGGGTAAATCTGAAGATCTAATTGGCCTTATAAAACCACCCACGTAGCAGCATCCTTCTGAGCAAACAGAGATATGCTCTGAGGAGGTGTACAAAATGGAAAGTTTTTATAGGAAGGAGGGTGGGCCAAGAAGTTATTAGCAAAAGAAAAGAAAGGATTGTTTCAGGCCAGGACATCTCCTTTTTGGAGGGGGAGGCAGGGTTTTTATCGTGCAGAGGCCTCAAGGGCTGATTGGCAAATTCCAGTGTGACCATTAAAAGGTCACATTCCTGGGACAGGTTAAAACGTAATCGTGGTTGCTGTCATGGGGGGCAAGTGACTCCATCTGGGGACTGTTTTTTCTTTTTTAACAGCCCAGAAAGTATTGTGTGCCCCAGGCACTGTCTCTGCTGTGCCTCAGGCAGCCCTGAGCTGGGGCAACGGAGCCCCTGTGAGGGGTCAGCCAGGAGACAGTCCTTTGGGCAGAGTCTTGATCATCCTTGTGTTCCTAGCACCTCACTGGAATAGATTAGATTATTTTGATTATTCTCCAAATATTCAATGAATAACTACTCGGTCCCAGGCGCTGTGCTAAGCGCTGGGGATACGCCCAGAAGAGGCCACCCTTGCCTTCCTCACCGGCTGCAGTGTCAGTGTGGTAAGTAGGGAGATAGCTAGACATGAGCAGGGCAGGGAGGGGACTTAGGTGGGATGCTTGCTTACATTCTACACCTGCTATACAAGCTGTTCGCACAGGATGGGGACTGAGGGTATAGATAATAGGCCAAAACTGGCTGGTTCCAGCATGGAGGAGTTGACCCTGACTTCACCTCCAAACACATTTTACACTCATTGACACAGTAAAACTCCCTCTCCCTCACTAATATAGTAAAAATCACACCTCTCAGCACCATGACAGTTCCAAGGAGAACCGAACATAGTCAAAAATCCCCCAAAGAAACCACCCACACACACCCATGTGAGGGTGGAGCAAGCCCAACCTCCAGGAAGACTCCACCTGTTTTCATTGAAACCTAACCCCACTTAGTGCATATTCATCTCCCTTCATATAAAAAAAGCTCCCTGTTGGTCTCTCCTGACAACTCCCTGGGTCTGCCCGCATGCCAGCTCTGGGTGTGTACTCTTGTCTTTATCTGAACTTTATGCTCCAAATAAACTCTTAATGCTCAACTGCTTTTATGTGGCCATTTATGAATACTTTCTTGCAACAAGACCAAGAACCCATCTCCAGTAACAAAGGGGGCTATGTCAATAAGAACCTTTCATTTGCAGGGGGATATCAAATGCATTAAAAAAAAAAAACTGGGATTAAACAAAAAGTATATTTATTAGCTCACATAAATGAAATTATCTGTGGTAAGAACTGCTTTCCTGCCTGACTGAATTCAGGGATTAAGTGTTCATAACAAAACAAAGTGAACATTAAGCTTTCACGTGTCTGGCCCAAATCTGAGCCTTTCACACATATCCACTCAAATACTTTAACTCACCATAAAACTATGCAGTAGGAAGTAGTGTTAGCTCTATTTCACCCACAAACAAGGTGGGATACTCGAGGTCTCCCCATTTCTCAGCTCCGCCTTGCAGTGCACATAGTTTCTTCTCCAGTCCTCATAGTGGCCCAAGTTTATTAGGGTAGTTTATGAGAGAAAAATTACATGAATTATTAGTAAAGAAAATGCAGGACTTGGGGACCCACAGGATGTAGGGATTGGGGTGGGGTGGGGGTGAAGCCTTGAGTCTTTGGTTGTAACCTTTTCTAAAGTGAATACAGAGAATCTTGATTTTTGATAAAAGATGAGTGTGCAGTTTTGGACATGTTGGATTTAGTATATCAGTGGGATACTCAGATGAAAGAATACTTATTATGTCTCAGGTCCTTCTAAAAAGTCACTTGAGAAACTTAACATAAAAAATAATACAACAGGATAAAAAACAGAAGGGGAAATCAGGTTGGAGGAAAGATTGCTTCTCCTCGGGAGACCTCCCTGTAATTATTCCACTCCTGCTGGGTTAGAGACCCCATTTATATGTCCCCATAGCACCTTATATTTTTCTCCTCATAGCATTTATTTACAACTTTATTACCATTGACAGTTAAATGTAAGTTCCATTAGGGCAACGTCCCTGTCTATGTAATACACCATCCATCTCCATCACTTAATGCAGCAAATAGCAAATGAAAGAATGAATAAATGAAACATCTTATTTAATCCTCATAACAGACTTGGAAATAGAGAATTATCATTACCAGCAGTGAAGCTCAGATGTCTTTGACTATGAAGGCCATCCTTTTTCCATGCACCTTGCCACTTCCCTATTTAAAATGGATATGGGGAAAATAGAACAATCACGAAAGAACCGACCATATATCACAAGGAATGGCTGAATAGACCAGAAGTTTGGCCTGAGGAAGAGACTGTGAAAAAATTATATATAGTCAGTCCTGTGTGTCTACTGGCATTGGGACTCCAAGGCCATGCGCATCATAGAAATAAAGGATTTTGTTGTAAAGGTGTTGCTGAAGGGCAGCCAACTGCCACATATTAGAAACCATAAAGACAGATTTTGATCTCAGTATAAGGAAAAGTTTCCTATCAGTCAAAGTTGTCCAAAAACAAGAGTTGCCTAAGAGGTACTGAGTAGGATCCTTATCTCTGGACGTTTTCAAGTGTAGACTAGCTAAGAATAGACAGCAAGATGGTAAGGGACATTGAAGTGTAGAAAGTGCAGGTGTATTCCATGGCTCTCGGGTTCCCTTCAATGCTGAGGTGATATGATTCAGTTCTCAATAAAGCAAAGTCAAAAGGATCTCCAGTCTTACTGTGGGAAGAAATTTCTTACCAGGAATATATATATATATATTTTTACCCACATGGGAGGAATATCACAGCAGAAAATGGACATACTAGGTTGAACGGTCCTGCCCATTATTTTCAACCCATTTCTACTAATCTATTTCCTGTTTCTACTATTCCATTTCCAGTTTCTACTACTCCATTTCCTTATACCTTAAGATCTCACTTTGGCTTTCCATGTTGCAGGATGGAAAATGTTTTGACTAGCTAACTAGTTCACTATTCTAGTTCACTTAGCAGTTAGACTTCTCAGGAAATGAATGGATCCAGCACCCAAGTTAATCTGTTTGCTGAGTTCGGTTATTAAAGATCAGTCCCTCTCAGCCTAAATCATGCTTGAATGCATAGTAAATTTGTGCTTTTGGTATGAAGAATGTAGACCCAAATGCTGAATTTTGGTACTCCCCCAGTGTGCGTCCCCCCTCCTTACAGCTGCCACCTGAATGCCATATACACTGGATGACAAGTTAGCACTCTGGGTATCTCCACCCCCTTAGGTTTATAGTAATATTAATAACAATAGTAATGCTGGTGGAGAATGTAACAAAAGAGAATTAGTAAGAAATTGGGTTACTTTTGTTTTAACTTGATTTTTATTATTTGCTGCTACAGAAGTATGAGGAAGAAAATAAACAAGTAACAACCCCCAACCAAAGTTAGCCAAGCCTTAATTCCTAGAGGTCAGGGTTCAGGCTCTCGAAGCTTTCATGTGCTTCCCAGTTAGCTAGCGAGACATTTTATGTGAGAAACCTTCATTTGGGCTCTAAATTTTGTGTGAGGATTGACAGGGGGACATTGGGTGGATTTCCAAGGATTTGAGAAGGGAAGAATTTATTGTTCCTTGGGGATAGAGAACTGAGGCTGCTCAGACCAGCAGCCCCTCTGTGATGACAGAACCTCAGGAAGAGTGGCTGTTGGGAAGCTGATACAGTCTGTGCACTAAGGCTTGGAGCCCTGCAGAAGGAGCCCTGAATTTCTCCAGAGGAGCTACTGCAGAGCTGCCCACCATGGAAGGACCCCTGGTTCAGAGCACAGAGCAGGACAGGTCGACCTGGCCCTGAGCAGAGGCATCCATCAGGAAACTAGTACCTCGATAGTGCCATCATGTGGTCATAAGGAGCAATAGCACCAGAGACATCCAAAGTCTGAAAGACTTTTTCACACCACACAGATGATGTGAACCCCCTGGTACAATTACATCTCAGAAGGGGGAGGAGCCCTAAAGTGACTGATAATCGACTTCCCACCAATCATGCCAGGTGGGGTTTGGCCTCTTCTAAATTCATGAAATTTTTTTTTTGAAGTTGCTGTTGAACTCTGGTCCCATTTTAAATCCCAACACCCTCTTCTAAATTACTTCCTTCCCAGCCGATCATTATCTGTATCCTTACTGTTTTCTTTTATACAGAGTTCATAACCAGAAGACCTTATAGTTCATATGTTCACTTGTTTTTATTTGGCTCGTGTATTAGGTATACTTGTTTATTGCCTGTCTCCACCTACTCAAGCCACAAAGGCAGGGAGCTTGTCTTTCTTACATGCCACAGTATCCCCAGCTCTTTAAACAGTGCCTGGCAGACACACAGAGCTCAGTAAATACTTGAATAACTGGATGAATGAATTATATACCTGAAACAAACTATGTTCCACGCACTGTGCTAGACACTTCTGTAACTCAATCCTCATAGCAGCCCAACAGCGGCTATCATTATCCCGTTTTATAGATGAGGAAAACAGAATTCTATTGACCATTAAGTTTTACTGACCTTCACCATTCCTGTTTTACATCTGTTTAGCTTTTCCAAGAACGTTTCCTTAAACACCCCACATTCTTGTTTTCCACCAATTTACCTTTTCTAAGAACACTTCCTTAAACGTCACCCCTGATTTCCTCCATCAGGGTACCTTGTGTTCCTTCCTCCTTTCCTCTCAAAATAATGTACGTGTAACTGTCACTGCACTTACATCATTCATTATGAATTGTTTCTATCTCCCTAAACTCTGAGGTCCTTGAAGGCCTCAGAAGGAACTGTCATCTTGGTGTTCCCAAGCACAGAGCCTGAAACACATTCGGTACTCAAAAATGTTTGTATGCGAGGATTTAAGGAATAGGCCAATGACCATGCTCCTATCCCCAGCCTATGCCCTCTAGCTTCACTTCTGTGATGCTCTTGCTTCATGAGGGCCTACTGTGCACCACAGTATTTGGTGTGGGGAAAACAAATGAAACAACCTCCTGCAAAGGAGCCCCTACCTAGTGGAGTGGGCTGGAGGAATTCACGGCAAACAATCAGAGTCAGTGCAGTCAGCACTGAGGTGTGCACATGGTGCTTTGGGAACAAGAAAGAGAAGCAGCTGGCCCCAAAATAGGAGTACCTTGCTGCATTTTGCAGGAGGGTAGAGAGGAGAATGAGAGCACACAGCTCAGTGTGATTAAGTAGTGGAGAAAAAGGAAGTGACGAGAGGTGACGCTACAAAAACAGGCAGGGACCAGATCATGAAGGGCCTTGCAGGTTAAACATGTTAAAGGAACATTCAAAAGCTTGGACTTTATTCTGAAGATGATGGGGAGCCACTGAAGGGCCTAATCGGAAGGGGATGGGATCAGATTGGCAGTTCAAATAACAGGTGAAAGGCCTGAAATAGAGCAGTGGCCACGGGTATTAAGAAAAGTGGACAGATTGCAGAGGCCAAAACAATAGGTAACTGTTTCCATGTGAGGGGAGTGAAAGGGAGAGAAGCCAGTGAAGACCCCCAGGTTTCTGTGTGCATGGTGGTACCATTCATCAATAAAGGAAACACAAGAGAAGCATTTTAATGATAGCAGTAAATGCTCAATAAGTAGCTACAGAATTGAAATTGAACTTAATGAAAAGGTAGGAGATAGACTGCTTCTTTCGGACACACTGAGTTTGAAGTACTTTTCAACTGCAGCTCATGACAGTGGCCTGAGGGGTGTGTGGCTGGTAGGAGGCCTAGGAGTGAATGTTAATGGAGGAGCACCAGAATGAGAAGAGGTTCAGAATGGCAACAGAATCCTGGAAAACCCAGCTTTTAAAAGGTGGTAGAGGAATAACAAAGAGGAGCCCCCAAATCACTGGAGTGGACCAGGTGCTTCCCCATGAGGGGAGTGCTTGAGGAGGAGTGGCCAGGTTATTTCTATGTGCCACTGAGCAGAGCCCACGATTCAGTGGAAACTGGAAAAATCAGTGACCTGTTTACAACTGAAGCCACATTCCAGGTTGCTTCCCCCCACCCCCTCACATGGAGTCTGGATCAAGTGACATCACTTTTATTGACAGTGCTTGCAGGCAGGTGTGAGTGGCCACCTTTTTAGATGACACAAGCTGGTCTGGATGAGCCGGGGGAGGGAAGGCGGGAGATGGGCTGTGCATGCAGGATTCACTCCTTATTTGGGTGTGAATGCTGCATTGACAGGAAGATTTATTTTGGGACTAGGCACAGGCACAAGGGAGGCAGGCAGCGCCAACCATTAGGCAGCACTCTCTATTTGGAGCACAGCCGCTTCGGCAGCCTCAGGTCTCCCGGGATTTTCCTCTTGCTCTGTGCCCTGTAGAGGTTCTGGCTCCTGCTCGGACTCCAGCGCAGGCTGGGCTTCAGGCTGGCCTTCGGTAATGCGGCTGGGCCCAAGGCGTGGTGGCTTGGCAGGCGTGGGCGAGGGTGTAGCAGGGCCTTTCCGGCTCGAAAGGGCCCTTCGCAGGCTCTGTACCTTCTGCAACCCGGTGCGTCGCAGCCGCCGCGCCCTGGACTCCACGGGCTCCTCGTCCGAGCTCTCCCCCACCTCGGCCTCCAGCTGCTCTGGGCCGGGCTCGGGCTGCTCCCCCGGTACTAAGGGTTCCGGCGCCTTCTGGAAAGCCCTGGCTGGGATTTCAGCCTCGTCCTGCATGAGATGGGCACAGCTCTGACCCTGGCTGCCCCCTACCCGGCACCAGCCCGGGCCTCACTCTTCAGTTACACCCGAGAGGGCCACCCCGCCCTTTGCCTACGCGGCCCGAGTGGTAAAGAAAAAGGCGTGCGTGGGAAAGTGGGACTGGAGTAGGGTTTAGTGGGGAGCGCCCGGCGAACTGCCCAAGTTTGCAAAGTAGGTGGGACCCGCCTAGGGGCACGAGACAGGACAGCGGCCACAGGGGCAGGAACAGCAGGACGCCGCGGACTGTCGCGAAAGGAGCTTCCACCAGGGTCTCTTCTATCCCAGCTGCGCTGGGACCAGGAGTGAATTCGGGGGACGAGGCCTGAGCTAGAGCTGCCGCTTTGATTGGCCGAGCGGGTTTCAGCGTGCGAGGGAGGGGCCGGGCTGGGTGCGGGAAGTGGGTGCGGCTCTGGAAGTCTGTTCACAGGGAAGAGGCAGGAATGTGGGTGTGGCGGGCAGATGGGAGGGGAGTCCCCCGACCGTGGCCCGGAGGCTGGAAAAGGCCCCGGACTGGGAGACGCCTAAGGTCACTGACCTTGAAAAGCAGAACGTGGAGCTTCCCGCGCGCCACCAGCAGCCCGTGGTTGGCCTCCAGCCGCTGCACCTGGGCGGCGCGGCGCACGGCGCGCTCCTGGGCGGCGTCGGCATGGGAGCCCACGCGCTCCGCCTTGGCTAGCAGCTGCGCCAGTGTGTTGCTCGTGGTGTCGTGGCTGCGACTCAGCGCGCCCAGGCCGCTCTGGATGCGGCGCACAGAGCCCGCCAGGCCGCCCTGCCGCCGAGCCAGGCCCCCCTGCCGCTCCCGCAGCGCCTCCAGCATGACCTCCAGCTTCTCCAGCAGGGTCACCACTGTGACTGCGTGCACCGGGCCCCCCACCGGTGCTCCTGGCAAGGGCCCCGGCTCGAGCGCACTCTCCCCCATGCTCCCCGACCGCCCTGCCTGTACTCTCGGCGGCCGCTGGCTGAGCTCTGGGCTAGGGCGCCTTTCCCAGCTCCTCCCCAGCTCCAGCCGTGACTCAGGCAGGCGGAGTTGGCCTGTCCGGGGGGCGGGATGTCTGCGGCGGGGTCCTTTGGAAGCGCTCCCCCTTCTGCTGCCCCGCCCCGGGGGCCGGTGGGGGAAGCAGGTTGGCCCAGAATCCTCCTCTCCCCACTCCCGAACTCTCTCACTCTGTTTGAGTTCCACTCCTCCCTCGCGGATTCCCTGGTGTGCCTCTTTCTGGAACATACTTTCCCCACTGCAAAGGGCAACAATCCATGGAAATTTTTGTTGTATGCATCGAGTGGGCAGAGAAACTATGCTAGTGCGGCAAAAGGATAAGTAGAGGGGGGCCTCCCTTGCCTCTGAGGATCGCGTTTGCGCCCCCAGTTTGGACGAGGTGGATGGGGAGGCTCCCAGAGGCTCCGCCAAAGGCCTAAGACTGTCCAGGCACCAGGCCTCCCTTTGTGACCCCGCAGGCTGTGCAGTCTGCCCTGCATGTGGCGCATCCTCTGCTATTTTCCAAATAGTCATTGCCAGGGTGTAGCCACAGGCCTCATTTCCTGCCTCTCTAGTTCTTACAGTCAGCTAGCATTACCCTGTTTTCTTTCTTCTACTTCTCTTCCCTCTTTTCTTTAGACTTCCCAGATAAAGCCCAGCAGCACCTTGCCCCTGCACCCTAAACTGGGTAGGCAACACCTCTTCCTTTGAAACCCTTAAAAGGGTTAGAGTACACGTGGTATCTTTGTTTTCTTGGAGGCTGTCTGTGGCTCCTGCCTAGTGATTTTTTTTTCTCTCTCTCTGAAAATAGCTGAGAATACCTGTGAGTGAAGAAGATTTGAAATTGCTGCTGTAGAGGGGGAGAGAGGGAGCATGGAAGTTCTAGTTAATGATGTGGATCATGAATTTGTAATGTCATCAGCTTGGAAAATCCCATGCCTTTCCTTTAACAATACTTGGTACACTGATTGTAGGCTCGGTTGTCCAAGCAATCCGTTGATCCTGCTGATCTCTCTCCCTCCTCATCTCACCCAATCTCTGAAGGCCACTGGGTAACAACTGTAGAAGAAATTGTCATTCAGGGATAGTTAGGAGCCCAAAATGTCTGCCATAGACAGAAATGCAGCAGACAATGGGCAACAGTTGCCAGAAATCTAGTGATGCTGAGTTGATGACTGACTTCTCCAAATGCAAGGTCATGGAGCCTCACCCCTCTGCTTAAGACAAGAGCAAATCAACTCCCTCAGGAGCCTGCTGGGAATCACCATCTCTTCCAGTGGATCTGTATTTGCTCAGAGAGACCTGTCAGGACGTGCCTGTTAAATAAATGCTTGCAAACTGAGGGAACAGAGAACCCAATTCAAAGTTCTTAGAAACAGGAAAGCCAGCACCAACATAACCAGAAAAGACCACTGTAGAGTGATGATTAAGTGTGGGTGAAAATCTGTTTCTCTATAGTTCTCTCAACTGTATCCCCTTACAAGGTTCAGCTTCATTCCCAGGCCAGGAGCAACATGGCTATAGCAGTTCCAGGCCTCTCAACTCTGCACAAGATAAAGAGAAAAGGGGGACATTTTAGGACATTTATTTCCTAAATGCACCTGAGACTTTTTCCATTTGCCTTCCACTAGGTTACATGGCTGTTCCAGAACCAAGATCTACGGCTAGGAAGGTGCCAAGCACTGGTGGCCTTCAGCCTGAGTTCCTTAACCCAGCCCTGCAAGAGAGTGATAATACCTTTTGACAATTAGTCCCACATCTTGCACAGGGTAGCTTCAGCTTCTCCAGGGGCATATGGGTGGTATGGGGTGGGGGGGGCGGGAATTGGATATCTGAGCACTACTAGGCATAGGTAGACAATCAGAATATCTATTATAAGAAGCCTATGAGAGGGTTGCCAACCTTGAGGAATGGTCCTAAAGGAATCCAATGCATTTAGGAGAAAAAAACCACATGGATAGATATATTTCAAAGTCCTGCTAACTCCCTCTCTGGACATGTAGAACAAGGAGGATCTTAAAACTTACTAAGAAAGCTTTGATGGTTCTGCTTGTCTCCCCCAACATCTCAAGTATAAAAGCCAGAGGAACTGGCTGATGTTGGAAAATACAGAGTCTTGAGGTGAGTAAAAATAATTTGAGGTAACCCAGAATAATGCCCTGAGTCAACAAAGCCCAGTGACAAAAATTAGAGCAGTAGGACCTTGATCATGGAGTATCCAAGAAAAAGCCATACTGTAGTTTCCAGTAAAGATGAGAAAGAAAACAGCAGCGCAGAATGATACCCTCTGAGGCAGTGGAACCTGATCTTACTTTAACTATTTCTATTCTCTAAATCAGGGGTGTGGCTGGGGATGCCCTCAAACTCTTTGTTATGAGCAAGACTAGTGGAAACCTCTGGGTTTATTGGTCCCCAGAAAAGATAAGTTCAAGTCCTAACCTTTGAAACATGTAATTATATTCTTATTTGGAAATCAGGTGTTTCCAGATGTAATCAAGTTAAGATGAGCCCATGAAGCATGGGCCCTTAGTCCAATATGAAGGGGGTCCTTATAAGATGAGGATGAGACACACACAGAGAGCACTTTAATGGCAGAGGCAGAGACTGGAGTTATGCTGCCAGAAGCCAAGATGTGCCGTGCCGGAAGCGAGGGAAGATTCTGCCCCAGAAGCCTTGGAGGGAGCAGGGCCCTACCAACACCTTGATCTCAGACTTGTAGCCTCCAGAACTGAGAGGATAAATGTCTGTTGTTTTAAGCCACAGTTTGTGGTGATTTATTTTGATAACCCTGGGAAATGAATATAGCCACTAATGAGTCACCACCAGTATCACAATAGCCCCCCACTCAGAATGCTCCACTGTATTCCCTCCCCATCCCATTGCCCCAAATGCCCTCCCAGTCAATTTTCTGGAATTATGAAATGCCCTGGAGGAAAAAAGAGAACCTAAAGACTCCTTGTAGACCATATACAATTTACAGTTGCCCAAATGTAATGGCTTTGGTAAAAATTAGTGGAATGCTATGGTGGTTGGGCTAACAAATGCCTAAAAAACTAAAACAAAGGTATTACCCACCCTACTTGTCAAGGGTTCCTCTTCCCAGAATATAACACACTATGAGGAAAGGTTGACTTTATCTAAAAAAAAAATCCACTACACCTTTCATCAAGACTGGACCTACCTGCCTGGAATCTATCTACCTATGAAGATCTGCTCAAGGGTGGCCCTCTGTCCCTGCCTGATCACAACAGCTGGACACTCCCTTTACTTAAGTGAGAGGAGGGTAAGGGAAACCTCTGGAAGAGACAGATGGGGTTGCGGGGCCTTAACTGGTAACAGTCTGCATCCTTGTTTTCCTTTTTTTCTCGGCAGGCATTCAGGTGCGCACTATATGCTGTTGCCAAGATCTCCTGAAACAAGTGGCAGAAGCCCTCCAGTTCTTCAAATCACACTGGAGGGAGGGAGAATGGGCCGGTGGGCCTGGGGATCAGCTGCGAGGGGTCCTCCAGACAGCGGTTCCCTGGAGTAGTAGGACTTAAGCCTGTGACAGGTAGCAAGGTACTTGTTACCACCTCCCACCGCAACAAAGAACAGCTGCTGATGGGGGTGTTTGAGTTTTAGAGTTGGCATATGCTCCACTGTGGAATTCTTACATGCTCTAATCTTGGGTCCTCCAAAAGGCCACATACTTTGAATAGGGTTCAGAGGAGCTTCAGTGATGGACTCTGGCCAAGTTACAAGCCACAGTCTTGTCAGCTCTATCCCTTGGGCCCTGTAAGTCAGAAAGATGAGACTTGAGGTCTCTGTGATTTCTGCCTCTCCCCCAGTGTCCTCTGTGGGAGAGGCGGAGGGAGAACAGATCCTAGAAGGAAAAATAAAGCGGAAGTATTTAAGGTCTGAACTAAGCTGTGCTTCCAGCAGCTGAGAATTATACTGCTTTTTAAAGACAATTGTTGGCTTACCACCAGCTGCCGGTGGCAGAGATTCACCAAGGCTGCTGGGTTGTTTGGTAAGTTGGAACCCTCTGTCGCACAGCAATACAGCGTAACAGTCTTTGATTATTCAATGGAAAAAAAAAATCTAAGAAAGGATGAGAGATGGCTATGTGAATTAATGGTACAAGAAACATCCCTGACCCTGAGCCTCACTTTCAGCTGCCCAAACTGGGGCATCTCCCAGGGACTTAACTTTTGAATCAAAAGCAACAATGTGCAGCATAGGCAGAGCCAGAGAATGAGCCTCAGTGGACAGGCAATACCTTCCACCCTTTGTCACAGGCATCCTGTGTACGGAAGGGGTAAGGCCACTGCACACAATGAGGAGCTCTGTGCCGTCAGCTATAAGTTTGGGGCAACAGGAAGTGAGAATCTGAACTGACTCCAGAAATCAAAATAACCAAATGGATGAAAGATCTTGGAATAGTGTAGTATGACCAAGAGGTTTGGTGGTGCCTTTTATGACAAGAATCAGGCATATTATTTACTCAAACCATTGTTTTTGTATCTCATATTTTCATAGGTTGAATAGTGTCCCAAATAAGATCTGTCCAAGTTCTAATCCCCAGTACCTATGAAGGGGACCTTATTTGGAAATAGAATCTGCAGATGTAATTAAGGATATTGAGATGAGATCAGCAAAGTTTTAGGATAGGTCCTAAATCCAATGACTGGTGCCCTTATAAGAGGAGGAAAAAAAACACTACAGAAAAAAAGTTGATGTGAAGGCCGAGACAGAGACTGGAGGACAGCCACAGCCCAGGAGTGCCAGTGATCACCAGCAGCCGCCAGAAGCTAAGAGAAAGGCGTAGAATGGACTGTCCCTCAGACCCTTCCAGGGTGCAAGGCCCTGCCAACATGGATTTTATGCTTCTGCCCTTCAGAACTGTGAGGGAATGGATTTCTGTTGTCTTAAGCTGTTAAATTGGTTACGGCAGCCACTGGAACTATTGCACATATACAAACCTACCAAGAGGATTAGGGGCAGAAAAAAACTATTTTAACCACCCAGTAAATCAATAGTATGCCAGGGGTGAATGTTTGGGCCCCAGCACATGCACTGGGTGCATCAGAGGTCAAGCCCCTGAGATGAAACTTGAGGTTGGTAGGAGCTCAGAATTTCGGAGTCTGTAATTGCCCTGGAGCCTAGTGTCAGGATGTGGGAATTGAGCTCCTCCTGTAAAAATCTCCTGGGACACTCCAAAAGGCAAAAAGCCTGGAAGCAGTGACTGAATAGACTCTTTTGAACCTGTTTCTGTAATTTGAGGAATTCAGTGGGCTCAGATAGCAAGGAGGCCTTGCCTAGATTTGGACCCCCTTTCTTAGGCAAATGACTGAGGAGCCACCACCTAAGCAACTGCAGCCTTCTACCTTGAACTATATGGCATTTCTCAACTGTAGCTTCTGATTCAGGAACATATTTTATCACCCACATAATAAACAACAAGGCAGACCATCAGGGAATGATGTTTCCCTACCTCTCTTAGGGAAGCCCCCCTAGACAGGGAATAGAATGGGGCCCTGAAGACAGGCTTAGCCAGGATGCCATGGACAGCAATTCCAGACTGGTGATAACTTACAGGAAATGGTATTTAGCTAGAGTCCTGCAACTACTTTTATCTTAGTATGAACATCCCCCTGCCTATCTGGGACTGGGCCCAAGGAAGGAGAAATCATTATGAGTCACCCAGTGTCCACCACAGTTGGGAGTAATTTGACTTGTAAAATTTAGCACTACATTAGTTGGACGATGTTTAGTTATAAGGTTTTGTTTGAAAAATAACTATCACTTGGTGTTTAAAAAAGAGATCATTGCTAATCAATTCAACTCAGGAAGGTGAGAAGTGAGCCTACCTTAGCCAAGGGCAGGGGTTAGCAATACTGCACACACAGTCCACAAGTGAATGTTTCTTCTCTTATTTGGATTCACTGGATTTTAGAAGCAGAACAGAAAGCCCCCAGAACCCGGCCATAGGTGTCATAATCCACTGACAAAGCCAGCCAGGTGTGGCAGTGGAGCAGCTTTGAAAGGGTAACCATGTTTTAATATGTCTGCAAGCTCACTCATTTCAGCCAAGGGTGAGAATGATCCCCAGGACTGGTAGGATGGTACTTGAAGCTCTACCTCAGCCTTTTGGTATCAAAACCTCTTCCAGTTAAGTGTGATGCTATCTCAGTTATCCACTCAGTCCCTAGGAGATACCATGCTATGAAAAATCGGCCTACTGCCAGCTGTTTGACTTGCTGGTTGTGGGAGCTGCAGGTTCACCAGGACTCCGCCTTATTGTGGGGCCTGGATGCAGGGTATATTGACTGACATAGGGCCTAGGGCCTAAGGTATCCTTCCTGTCTCCAAGGTATGTCTGAGCCACACAATGACTGGGCCAGAGAGCAGTGAGCAAGGCACTCCTGCCCCACAGGACTGCTTCAGGGCCTGCAGCAAGCAAGGGGGATGAGGCAGAAGAAGAGGAGCAGGTCTTGGGGTCAGGTCCCCAGAGAAGTCCACTCAGTCAAAGGTCAGTTTGCTTGGGAAGCTAATGTAGGAGGAGGGAATGTGGCAGGGGCCTGGAGCCCTGCTACTGTTGTTGGCTAACGATTTACAAAAAGAGAAGGGTACTGCGAGCGTGTGGAGAAAGAAGGAAGGAAAGAAAGATATTTACTCATCTGTACTTCCACAACGGAAAATTTGTATACTATATTGAGGAGACCACATACTTACATGGCTTCAACTAGAATGGAAAAATGAATGAGGCTAGAAAAATGTATCTCTAGATGCTGCAATATTTATGAAGGTTGTAAAATTACAATATGAATTCTCAAATGAAGAATGAAACTGCCCTTTGCATTTAAACCAGTTGAAGTATCCTCAGGAAAACAGACTAGAGTGCCACCTGGTAAAGCCTGATACAAGCAGTGTAAACCAAAACTCATTTTCCTCAAGTTGTCTAAGGATTTCTCTAGCCCTGAGATAGCCACAGCTACATGTGGCTGTTTAAATTTTATTTTAATTAACTAAAATTAAAAATTAAAACCCAGGCCTCAATCCCATAATCCACACATTAAGACTTAACAGCCCAAAGGGAAAGGGACTGGGGAAGATGGGTGGGAAGGGAGGGATAAGAGGGAAAAAAGGGCCTTACGATTAGCACACGTAATGTAGCGGGGGCACAGGGAAGGCAGTACAACACAGAGAAGACAAGTAGTGATTCTACAGCATCTTACTATGCTGATGGACAGTGACTGTAATGGGGTATGTGGGGGGAACTTGATAATAGGGGAGTCTAGTAACCATAATGTTGCTCATGTAATTGTACATTAATGATACCAAAATAAAAAAATTTTTTAATTAAAAAAAAAGACTTAACAGCCACCTGCGACAAGTGGCTACCATGTTGGACTTCATAGCTCTGGTTAATACCAGCTCATGGGGTGCATGAGCCACCCCAAACATCACTGATAACAATCTCACTAGGTTCTCTGAGAGATGAGATAAAGAAATCTTCCATTTCACCTGAAAGCCACATCTTGACAAGAAATAAGCAATATGAATGAAGGAAATGACAAAGCAATTAATGGGGAAGTGATTTTCTTTCCCCATCAGTGTTAGGAACCATTTAAAACTGTAGGTAAGGAAACAGGAGAGTAGTTTGTGAAATGGTTCCATGCTTTGGGACCCGGATCAGCCCTCAAATATATATACCTTCTGACATGGCTTACCGTGATTATGGGAATATTATTATTATTGATTTTATCCTTTCTGGGAAGGGGTATAAATATTGAATCTGCTTAAGTAACAAAATTCTCTCTGTGTGTATAGTGAAAACGATCAGGATATTTACTGTAAGTCTGCCTCACCTTGGGAAAGGGATGTGCGAATTTTAAGAAAGATAAGTATGTTTAGTGTGGAGCATGCAGTTTTGAGTACCAAAGAAAATGTCACCATGCGCATATCGGCAACTGGTACCACAGATATTTTAGTTCTTTAGTTTTAAGAAAAAGTGTCCAGTCCAGAAGAATCTAGAACATGAAAGGACCCAATACAAACTTGCTGATCAAAAAAAGTAAATAAAGTTCGCTTTGTCAAGCAAGGTACAGCACCAATAAGAAGTAGATCACATTTGCAATGACAGCCTTAGGAGTAAATGAGCTAATAAGACTTAAGCTTCTGCTTCTGACGTAGCAACCTTGGAGAGAGAGACCACAGAGGACCACTGGCCAGGGTCGGGAGAAACACGGTAAGTGTGTGAGCTTGGTCCGAGGCCAGCCCATGGGGTTGGCTGTGCTGAACCCTGCTCCTCGGCTTTCTCTGAAACGAGCCCAGCCTGTCCACGAGGAGTTGCCCTCCTGTCCACCACCAGGTGCAGCCGCCCTGGAGCGCAGCCTTCATTCAGCCCTTGGTGGTCTCCTGGCAACGAAGGCTGGGAAATGGGAGGAAAATATGCACTGCTTTGCTTTGTTCTGTTTCAGCCTCTATAAATAACCCTCTGTTAAGGCTTCTCAGGGGCCTTGGTTTTAATTACTTAAATGAGTGATGGGGAGGCAAAAATAAGCCATTTCTACAGCTGCACTATCTCAGGCTGCCCGTAAGCCCAGGCTGGATGTACAGTGTAAGCCTCTATAAGATGCCCCAAGAGGCTGAAGCCACAGTGTTTGGGTTGTAACCGAAAGCAGTTACCAAAGGGGCCCTGACATACCTGCTTGGTATGCAAACCTGGCGGGACCTGGATCCTGGCATGGAGGCATGCAGAAAGATCTCCTGACTGTCTCACATGCCCTGTCTCTCAGAAAGTGGGCTATGAGTCCTCTACTGAAGCTCTGGCCTCCTTCACTCATCCTATCAGTCAGCCTGGGACTATTGGAATGAGAGGGGAAATAAACAGGGAAGTTTCTAATGTCAGCTAATATAAGAAAGAGAGAAAGAGAAAGGGAGGTAGGTTAAGACTAGAATTAAAATCTCTGAGAACACATTGAGTTAAACATATACCAAAAAAACACAGAATTTAAAATTCAAATAAATTATGCCGACTGTGTTTTAGAAGGAAAGCTGGTCATTACTTTTTCTGAACTCTGTAATGCATATCATGTTGGCCAGGCACCTAACCTGTACCAACACTGATTAGTGTTTCTTTACTAGGTGAACTGACCCAAACCTTCATACCAGGAGAGTCTGAATCCTTGGTGAATTAGCCTAGAACTGTGCTATGTTTTAATTTACCCTTATTACTAGAGATAGCAGAATAAGAAGTCATGCCAGGGGCTGCTCACATTCCACCCATACTTCTGCGGGCCTCTGTTAGAGTGGATCCTTCTCAGGCATCTCTTTTGCAATGGCAGAAGCCCACTCAAGCCTGCTAGGCCTCGCCAACTGCTCCTCCCAGGATGAGACTATCTTCTCCTCTTGGCACCGCGTAGCGATGGCCGGGAGCCACCTGCTCCCATTTCTCTTCTAGACAAGGATCAGTTGGTTCCTAAGAACAGAAATTATCTTGGTTAACTTAAGTGAAGGTGGGTTTATTGTAAAAGAATTGGCAGCTACCCCAGCCCCCAAAGGAGACAGTTGAAACAATTTATTGCATCTGGATCCCTTCCTGAATTAACAAAAGGGAGGAGCCATTAAAGGATAATATAGCTTATTTATTATTTCAATAGCTTCCCAGGCAAAGCAGGAAAGAAATTAGACCTCTTTTATGCACAGTAATGGGGCCCACAACCTCTTGGAAAGAGGCAAGATGTCCTTCTAATTGAGGAAATATATCCTTTTTCAATATGGGCTTAGATTGTACTCTCTAAAAATTAATGTCTGTTCCTGGGAACAGCAGATGAGCTAATATAACAATTCTATTAATCAAATGAACTGATGTGATACCTACTCCCCACATGTAGGAATACTGCAAAGGAAATCCTGTGGGGAAGATCTAAATCCACAACAAACTACAGACCCAGAGCCCTTACTTCCTCTCCCACCCCCTCTTCTATCCCTGCCCTTTACACACAATTCTACAAAGCTTGGGTGACAACAGGTACCCTTTTTAACTGGCTGAAGTCCTGGGGGCCCACCTCCAATTGGCATTCTCAGGACTTAGGGATAGGGTAAGAGTGGTAAATTTGGAGAGAGAGATTTAAGAAGTGAGATTCCTTCCTGTGATCAGTGTGGAAGTTGGTGGAGTCTCAAATGGAGCAAATTTAAAAGGCCCACGGAGAAGAAAAGTTGCACAGCTAAAAGCCAGGGAGCTTCCGAAGGCTCTGGAGCCATAGGCAGAGTCTGTTTGAGAACTATAGTAAAGGTCTCAGGAGCACATTATCCTGCCTTCTTTGATGGTGACTCTCCTTGATTGCTTCTACTCTTCAGTGAAAAAACCTGCATATTACTGCTTGGGCTACTGGTAATTTGGTAGAAAGTAAAGGGAGAGAACTGTTAAGGGAAGACAGATCTGCCCCCACCACTTCCTCCTCTGATGTATCAGAGAGAGAGAGAGAGAGAGAGAGAGCACGTGGGCGGCAAGGTGGAGCTCCTGGGAGTGGGGGCCAGACCAAGAGCACAGCAAAATTAACCCTACTGAGAGGACAGCATGGCAGAGATGATACATTCACGGGGAGAGAAGACCAAAACCTTTGGGTCTTCATGCAGATACTGCCCGCTAAGGCAGGAAGTGAGGGAGGCTGGGCACTCAGAGGGCCCAGATATCATCTGGTTACAATTAGTTCCAAACATCAGTTTCAAGTCCAGAGTTCTGCACACTGTGATATACATGCAGCACATTTCTTGCTGCCTTGATTCCTCCGTATGAATCTGGGTGGCACACACAGCCCCTTCATCAATTTTCACTAAGAAAATTGAAAATTTCTTATTTCAAGAGGTAAGAACTCTGAAGTTTTGGAGTGTTGGCATGGGAAGCGCCGCATCACTGTCACAGACTCTCCCCCCAGCACACTCACTCTGCCTTCCCTCCCTCTGCCGAGCAATCGGCAAATGCTTTTCTTTCCTCCTGCAGACATTTTGCCCCCACTCAGACTCTTTGGCTTCTCAGCTCCTACCTCAAATGAGCCTGCATGAAAGTTCTTCCAGAAAATGACTTTCTTTTACAATAAACCCACCTTCACTTAAGTTAACCAAGATAATTTCTGTTCTTAGGAACCAACTGATCCTTGTCTAGAAGAGAAATGGGAGCAGGTGGCTCCCGGCCATCGCTACACGGTGCCAAGGGGAGAAGATAGTCTCATCCTGGGAGGAGCAGTTGGCGAGGCCTAGCAGGCTTGAGTGGGCTTCTGCCATTGCAAAAGAGATGCCTGAGAAGGATCCCCTCTAACAAGGAGAGCACTCTCTTCAGGGAGTCTGGTGAGCACAAATCCCCCCATTTCATAGGTAGGGTCAGGTGACCATCTCATAGACTCTAAGAACAGAAACAGCCTGAGGGACTAGATCCAGGCGGTCAGAGAGCCAGGCTTCTCTCTCCAGTGTGGGCCCACTCCGCACTGCTGCTCCTGAGGCTAACTCTCTGTGCCTACTTACCAGCAATGTACAGGACGGGAAAATGGCCATCCCAGTCCCACTCAAGGGCCTACTATCAAATGATTACAGTCATTGTATCTTGGCCGAATTTCTTGAGAGATAAAGAGAGTGACTGTCTAACTGGTGCCATGGGTTGGGTCCAATCAGCTGTTGCTCAAGGGTGAGAAAATGAGATGAACATGGTAAGCAGGGCCAATCCTTACAGGATCTATGGGCAAGGCAGGCACAGAAGCTGGTCTAATAAAAATTAACTAGTCTATTTATCTATAATGGTTGGATAGTTTACAAACTCCAATAAGTAATACCTCCCCATCCCCTGCCCACATTCTAAATCAAATGAGAAAAAATGCAAAAGAATAAGACAAATGAAAGATGAAAATAACATAATACTACCAATAAAGCTGATATTGGCAAATGTGGCTTTATCATTTAGCAAATGGACTCCTTGATCCTGAACCCCAGGATTAAGGAAACTAATCCACCCACTCACCCACTCTGTGAGACAACTTAGCTCTGTCCCTTCTCTACCATCTGCCCCAGCTCTGCCATCTGGGGAAGACCCCTTTACATTTTACTTCAAGGAGGAGGAGAGCAGAAGGTGCATGACCTGGGGGAGTCTGGCTAAAGAGAGTTAAAGACATTGTGTTGAGCATGCCAAATTCATTCTTCCCAAATGTACCAGGTAAGTGACCCCTTTATCCCAGAGGGATCAAATAAAAAATCAAATCTGAATATGATCAGATCTCCAGGTCTAACTACCAATTTCACCAGCAATATGTGAGACAAAGAAACACCTTCAGTAATATCAGAGCATTCATGCATCCTGGGAACATTCTACAGGACAAATGACCCAGGTTCCTAATTTCCTATGCTTTTTGTCTTTCTCTATCTGACTTATTTCATTTAGCATAATATCCTCTAGGTTCATACATGTTGTCAAAAATGGCAGGATGAAATCCAGACTTTGTTATCTTGTCAGATTCATGTAAGACGTAATCACTGTTTTCAGCTAATAATAACTCAGACATTTCACCCTGTTCTTATACCCTCTTTAAGAGCAATTAAATCACTTTTAATTTCCCTTTTTTATTCATCCCTTTGAGTTTTATCGATGTGTGGTAGGCAAGAGGAGGTCAGTCTCTCCATGGCTCCCTTTCTTGGGTGAAGTCATTTCAGAACATTATTTTGGATCCAGTTTGAAGCAGCCTATCTACACTGATGAACAACGCAACTGATAACTGTTATGCATTCCCATGTCTAAAAGATTCATAACAGAAGGATTCTCTTTTTTCCATGACTGAAGCGTTGCTTCAGCTGCCCCTATTTATTAAGGCATTGCCCCCCACCAGCATCTCTGTGGCCCCCACGTGGCTTATGTACAAATGCTAAATTAATACCTGTGAAGCTCAAGGATAAACTGCAGCACATTATACCCATGGCTCTCACATTTGAGAGGCTGTGCCTTTTCTGAGAGCATCGTGGCCAGCTCGTGCTTGCTAGGTCCTGTTAGCGGGCATGTGCTGAGGCCAGTGTCTGCTGAGCCCCGCCCCGCCCTGACCTGGCATGGTGTCTGGCTAAGCCCTGCCCTTACGAATGTTGAGGCCACCTATTTCGACAGAGGCAGTTTGGCTGAAAGCAGAAAAGATCCAGCCCTGTGCCGCAAAGGCCAGCCCACTGTCCTGCTTCCATAAAAACAGACCCTCACGTGGATGAAGTCCTAAGAGTTATGGAGGCTCACCAAGGAGAAAATCCCACATGTCTGGCACTGAAAACCTAAAGCTGCCTGCTCAGTTACAGCTGATCAAAAACCCATTCCTTCTGTAAAAAACCAGCCACATGGCTCATGTAAGCCTTCACCAACTGCTGTGGTCACAGACACCTGCTTACTAAAGTAACCTAAAGCTATGGACCCTGGTCTCACCAAGAGCCTCTTCACATGTTAGCTGGGTCCCCAAATTCTACTGCGTGTTTATTTCTTAGGGCCTCTGGTCCAGTGAATCAGATGTTGAAGTTCTGTGGATCCTCTGTAAATAGCCCCCTCTTTCCCTCTCCAGAGCTCAAAACCAATTTAAAGGTAGAAGTCAATGTATGACTTTTATTACTGATTAAGTTAATACGAGGAAGGTGATATTTTATTGGGTGAATGAACTGCCTAGTAGTATATTATGATATACTGATATGATAATCATATATTATGATATGATATATATGATAGGAACCCCAGAAACAGAGAGAGGCTAACCCACCCAGTCATAGGTCATGCTGGAAAACAGGCCTCCCCACTGGGCAAGTCCCCCTGCAACATTCACAGAATGCATGCTGCTCTGGTCAGCCTGACTCCCAGAGAGAGAAATGCAGGAGCCGAACCCATAGGCTCAGTTTGGTCTCTACCAGTTTGTCATTAGACTGGGTCATTGACTTCTGGGGGGAGAAGCCAGGAGTGTTCCTCTGGAGGAGCTCCCTGCCTATGAAACCAACCACTGAGAATGGAAGAAAAGCAGTTTTCTCCAATAGTAGTCAAGATGAGTCATCCTGGACAACATAGGGCACCTTTTTTGCCCTTTCTGCTGTGTGTCATGAGAAATGTAAAGTGACCAGTTTCCTGTTTCCAGTGTAATGCAATCATTACTACAGCCCCCTAGTGGACATGTCTCTAACTTAGGTAGTAAAAGAATCTCAGTGTCAGGAAGCCAACACTTTGAGAATGATTATTAAATGAGTAATGACATTCCTGTCTTCTAGGCAGTGTGAACGGTGGGTTTCCCTTCCTCGCACCACTTCTCCTGGTGGCTGTGTCCTGTGTGGAGCTTTCTGCAAATCAGGCTTCGGTTTCCCATCTTCTGTCCACAGGTCCTAGGTCAGATGCGAGGAGGGGGGGCAGCAGCTCGCATTCATTTTAGTGACTGTATAATTTTCATTATAAGAAATGTTTAATCACATTTTATTTAACCAATCCTCTATTTGTGGTATTTTTGTTGTTAGAAAAAAGGTGCAATGGATAACCGTAGATATCCTGTCAAGGAGCTGATAGTCTCCGGGAAGAGACTGACTGACATTAAGTCAATTGCCATGACAATCATTACTTAATTATAATTGCGATAAATGCTGTGAGAGAAATGTAATAGATGCTGTGACAGTATGTTATACAAAGACCTAACCCTTGGGTTGAGTGTGGGTCACAAAAGGCTATCCTAAGGAAGGGACGTCTATGCTGAGACTTGAAGGAGAAGCAGGGTTGGTCGGGCAGCTGGCGCGAGGCAGGAGCAGATGAGGCAGGCGCAGAAGGGCCCTGCGTGTGGCAGTCTCCAGTGGGGCAGGGTGTGCGTCACCAGCAGGCCACACAGGCAAGCGCAAGCAGGCAGGAAAGGTGGGCCCTTCAGGGTGTTGCCAGCAGCCCTGTCTATTTCATAGAATGGAGTGGGAAAAGTTGAGGGTGGTGGGGACTGGCTGGCCAACAACTTTGGGAGTGCCTGTGAAGTGCTTGGGCTTCATTTTGTGCCATACACAGTGAGGGCCACTGGAGGATTTTGAGGACAGATTTCCTGAAGCTCAGTCTGGTGGCAGTGTGGAGAGGAGTATGCCTGACGATAGGAAAGCCAGGTCCCAGACATAATCAGCTGTGTGGCCTATGGCAAGTTACATAGCCTCTCTGACTAACAGTTTCTTCATCTGAAAATGGACATCATATTCCTACCTTATAGAGTTCTGTTAAGATTAATGAGACAAATTATCACAAATGTTAAATGCTTAGTAAATGTTAACATGTATTACTTTCCTAGATTCTTCATTCTGCCATGCCTTTCACATTTACTTTAGCACAAAGTCCTATTCATTCTCGCTCCTAGATGCCTCTCAGATCTGCTTTCTCCTCCCTCCCTTCTTTACTTAACTCTCCTAAATTCTAACTTGGCTGCCTACCTGGGCACCTGCATGCTGTCTGTTCCTCCCCTAACCCACCCCACACCTTGGCTACCAGAGTAATTGAACAGAAAACTGAACAATTCATCTGCCTCATTGAAAACCCTCCTGACGCTCTATCCATTAGAAGACCATGGCCAGATCCCTGAATAGGGGTTGTAAGGTTCTTGATGACTTTCCCCAGGTGGATTTGTCACTCCTGCTCCCAGCCCACCCTGCCCTGCTTTCTCCACCCTAAACATGTGGGACCACACAACAACCCCTTTGCACCCAGGCTCTCTCTCTACCCACATCTTTACTCACACTTTTGCTTCTACGCCACAGACCTCCCCTCATCTGTGCCTCACAAACAAAATCCCTGTTCACCTCTTTCTTCTCTCATGTTCACAACCTCCCCAAACTCTCTGTGCATTCTTTCCCTGGCTTCCACTGTGTTGTGTACATCCTGTAGTACAGGCCTGATCACATTTCTTGTGATTATTTTGTTTATGCTAATGTTTCACCTCCAAGAGTATGGATTGCTCAACAATAGTGAGCTTGTTTAATCACCCTCCTATCCTCACAAATTCCATCAGGTAGTGGACATACACCTGGCTGAGCAAATGAATGTACAAGTGAATCAAGCATAAAAAATCACACTGCACTTAGAATTAGTTGGTCTGGTGATAACAGGACTCCGCCTCTAGGTGGCCTGTGTTTAGGGGATCTGCTTTGGCCATCATAGCCTGCTTCCTCCCTGCCTCCAGGGAGGCTGGTCAGGGGACCCACTAATTTGCTCTCTCTCCCATGTCTCACCTGCTTGCACCTGGACCCCACCTTGGGACCCAAGCCACTGGTTGTCTTCATGTGAGGCTGCAGTGCCATCTATTGGTGACTAGAAGACCTGCAGGTCAGGCTGAAGGAGGAAGGGGAAAGAAACTAAGGGCCACTGTGGTTTAATCTGGATGTGGAATCTCAGCTATTGGACCCCACCCCAGGCATTTTCCCCCACATGTGTGAGCCTGGATTTGATAGAGGGAACTTATATACATTTCCCATTCACCAAAGACCTGAAATCATGTCTCAGTGAGCAGAGCCCTTTCCTCGAACCCCTCAAAGCCAGAGCCACCACCTACAGCCCCCTCAGAAGTCAGTGACCCTAACTCCATGACCCAGATGGTCCTCTCAGGGAGTAGAGTCCCTCACGTAGGACCTGCTGACCACTGCAAGGATCTGCGGCAGGAGCCTCTCCTGCAGGCTTTGGTGCCCAGATGCCTCCCCCAAGGCCCTCAATGAGCAGAGCCACCCACTCAGCAGTCAGGAACCCCTCCTCGCGTCCTCACTGAGCAGCGCCCACCCTCAGCACTGTCAGTGGTTAGAACCCTACTCAGGCATCTTAGTGACAAGGTCCAGGTCACCCCCTCAGAGATCAGGGCCCCTCCCGCACCCCCCTCCTCGGGGATAGATTCCTCAACAGGCTGATAAGAAAAAGCTTATGGCATTACTAAAGCAGATCCTCCAAAACAAAACTGACAACAGGTTGTTGGCTTTTTTTTTAAAGAATTCAATGTTTTCAGAAAAGCATCAATGTGATCATGGGATAAACCTGAACTCTATTGACCTTTTTGCAATTATTTCGTGGTTTAACTGTTTTACTTTGATTGACATATGAAGACCAAACATAATCTTTAACATGTTTAGACCTTTAACAGTCTTTATCCAGTTCCATTCCCTCAGGGACCTAGTGCCCATCGCTCACGGCTCTGAGACCGAAGGCCCCTCATTAAGGTCTAGAGAGCATAACAAGAGCCAGGTGGGTCCCTTCAGGTTGCCCATCTACCTTCTGCTTCCCTCTGGTCCCCAGAGAAGCTGCCAAAGCCATTTGCCTTCAGGACTTCTCCCTCCTGCTTTGTCCCTGAGCCCTTTGTCCAAACAGGAGCCACAGCTGTGCCCAGGTGTTGTGTGAAGGTGTGGGCCTATTGGGATAACTGGTGAATCCCAGGGACTGTCCCCCTAAAGGCCAGCTTTGGCCACCCCTGCCCCAGCCCATGTGCATCAGGAGTAATTAGCAATAACTCTCTTTGAAACGTTGCTGCCACACGCTAACCCATATAAACAGTTTAACAGATCAACACATCCATTTCCACTTTTACCCCAAATCCTCTGGGAACATAGTACAGGGTCCAAAGTAAATATGATTTTGGGAAAAATTGGTGGGTCAGATGTAGGCAACTGTGACTCACCATCCCCACCCCTATTCCCAGCCCACCCAGAGCCATTTGTTCCCTCTATTTTGGCCCAAGTTCAGTTCCCCTGCACTTGATCTGACTGCCTGTGTGGCTTCTTTAGTATTAACCACTCCTCTTGGTGGCAACTGCCCCAAGGCCCGTTTTTCCCGTTCACTAAAAGAACCTTCAGCATTAGCCTTCTTTTCGGAAAAACAAAACCATCCCCTATTTATCAAAGTCACAATGGGTCAGTCATTCAGTCCCCTCATCTATTCATTCATTCATTCTTACCACACATCTTTATTGAGCTCTACTCTGTACTGGGTCCTGTGCTAGATATTAGGGATCCAGCCATGAATGAAACAGTCAGAAATCCCTCTTGAAGGAACTTACCTCCAAATGGGAGACCGAGATGGTAGACAAACTACATGGTTACTTATTTAATAAAAACCGAGATACATGCTGCCAAGGAGATGGGCCTAACATGTCTCTAGGCCTGTGCTACATGGTTAGGATGATTATAGACGTGGATCCACTGTCTCCACAATCTAGGTGGAGGAGGGCCAGCTTGGAACTCCTGCTAGGGGAAGGACAAGGTTGCAGAAATCTCACACTCCAGAGTTCTTGAGGATATCATCTCAAAGGCTCCTGATGACTGGGAAAACCAGACATGGGTAAAGAGCCCAGAAAACAGGGACACAGTGTCAGGGCTGGGATCTAGCAAGCACAAACGAGCCAAACAGGAAAACAAATGCAGTTAGGAAATGTAGTGGTGGAGGGCTGCCGGAAGCAGCAGCTACGTAGGAAGAGAGGAATGAAGGGAAGGCAGGATTTCTCAAAGAGGCCTTTTGGGGGACAGTCACTGGGATTTACACAAGCTTCACAGCAAACTGGGCTCATTTACTCATTCGTTCAATCACTGCCCTCTGATCATTGTCAGACACTGTGCTGGGCACTAGCGATAGAGCAACGAGCAAAAATGGTGAATTGGGAAAATAGAAAAATAGATAATGCTATAAAAATATATGTTTGAGGCTTCGTGGTGACCCACTACCAACGTTATCCCTATAACAACATCACCCTCACTGATTCGGGAGAGGAGGGGGTGACTTCATGGCCAGCACTCAGGAACTGCTTCTCCAAAGCCTCGTGCGGTGGCCAGGAGTGGGCAGATGGCAAGCGCACAAACGGCCGTGCCAATTTCAAATCCCCGTGTTGCATTGAGATGTAATCATTATTTTTACCATTGGCTTTCATTTCCTGCAAAAATCCTTCCTGGGTTTAGATAAATTTGGGTTTAACCTTTGAGAGTGTGTGTGTGAATATGGATGTCATCCATCATGCCTGGTGGGTGGAGAAAAGATTGAGCATGGCTGCTGCAGGCCGCTGAGGATGAGTCACATTCCTTCAACGGGGAAGAGAGCTGAGTGGGAGCCCCAGCCCAAGAGAGCTGCCAGTGTGAGTTGGGTTTTGTGGCCTGAAGGAAACAATGACATCAGGAGACTGTGGGAGGGATCGAGATGCCGAGATCTAGTCAGGCCGAGATCTAGTCAGGCCAGGAATTTGGGGTGGAGGAAGCCAGCCCAGGTGCCTAGAAACTCGCATGGCAGGGAGGGGATCTGCGTGCTCTGCTTGGAAATATGTCTGTTGCTGAACGATTTCTGCTCTCCATTTTCTCTTCTTCTCTGTTCTTTAGGAAATCTTAGCAGAATGCCAGCTATATTTGTACTTTCTCCAATGTACTGCTTGCTTAATTTTTTTAAAGATATTTATTAAAAGTCACGTAAAGACAAGACTCTAAAATGAAAATGCCAATTTGAGCAACATTCAGAGGGCTTAAAGAAAGTTTGGTCCACATTCCTGGGAGAGTTGTAAAAAAAGGAGCCAACCAATCCCAGTTAGAAGCTGGGCAGGGTGAGCAGGCAGCTAATTTTTAAGTCAGAAAACTCCAAGGTTGATGAGGGGGCTGGGATGGGAAAAATCAGGGTCCTTTTCCAGCTCCCTACCCCCACTACCACAGAATTCTTCTTCCAGAACATCCCTCTGCTAGACCTTGAATAAATCTGTTTCTTTATGGATAATGGTGGCCAGAGAGACACTAAGGAGAATGTCCAGTTCTGGCCTCAAAAGCCCTGTAAAATCAGAAGGGAGCCAAGAGAGGCTAGTGAGCAGGAAATACCACCCAAACACATGGCATCTCTGCCCTACATCTCTGTCAGGCCGTATCTTTCAGAATAAAACCCACATTTCACCTCACTGGGAAATTTTCCCTGACTCTTTTGGCCACTGTGGACCTCTCCTTCATGGAATTCTCTTTAATTTTTAAGATTAAGCACCATTCCATGTCTTTTCTCTCATGGAAGCCTTCTGATCGTATTCCCTGCCTGTTTATCCACTGGGGCCTCAATACATTATTTTTAAATCAATTTATGGAAGTTCTCACTGTCGTTTACTGCAAATATTTTCCCGGCTGGTTTGGCTTACCTATTTTTTATATTACTATATTTTTAACATGTAAAAAGTTTAAAATAGTTCTAGAGTCAAGTCAGTTAACCTTTCCCTTTGTAACTGCTTCTATTGCTGCTAAGATGGAAACTTACTTCTTTCCAGACGTTTGATAAATAGTTTAGTGTTTCCAAGGTTTTTAAAGCTCTTTGTTCCATCTGGAAAGTTCTTGGTAAACAATGTGAGGAAAAGATCTAGATTGTTTTTCCTTTGATGCTAACCAGTTTTTCCAGACCATGTATAAAATAAATTTCTTCCTTTACTAATGATTTCTGATTCCTCCTTTATGTATATTGAACTCATGTATCAGTGCCGTCTTTTTTTCCATGGGCCTATTCAATTCTGAACAACAATTATTTTGACACTTGCCTGTCATTCTGTATTACTCTGCTAATTACTCTCGAAATTATTTAAAGGGAGGAATCACATATTTTCCTCCCAATTATTCATTCAACAAATGTTTATTAAATGCCAGCTGTGGGCCAAGCACTTGCTGGATGCTGGGAAGAGCAGAGGATAAAACAGGCACAGTTTCTGCCATTACTGTGCTCATAATCAAATAATGATGGTAAAAGTTTTTAACAGCAACCTGTGCTTATATGTGATCGGGGAAGACTGGGGGAAAGCTTCTGGAGGCTTCCCTTGACACCTGAGGGATGAGTGAGCCCTAATGCAAAGAGAAGAATTTGCTGAGATTCACTCCTGTCCACACCATGGGCTGGGGGCAACAGGGTGTTCAGAGAGCTCCACACCCAGACTCGGTGATAGGACCTGGGCCAGGCAGCCCGCACTAGACCCTGGATTCCAGCTGCTAGAGGAAAAGGAAGTGGTGAAGATGAGGACACTAACAACTCTACCTGGCTGTCCTAAGCAGGAAAGGGGAGCACCTGCTCCATGCAGGGTGCCATGATGCTTCTCATGGTTCTCATTGCATTCTCAGAATCCTCCCTGAGGCTGCATTATTTACCCCACTGCCTAGATGCAGAGACTAAGACTCTGAGTGTTTGCATTAACCACTTACTGGGGGCCAGGATCATAACACAGTCAGGATGAGGGGAGGCCCTGAAGCACAGGCACATGCACCTCATCCTGGTCTCCTCCTCCCTCAGGGGAACTTTGCTGTACTTGAACCTTTGCACTGCACTTCCTGGTCTCCTCTGTGAGATCCTAGACATAAGTGGTCCTAAAGCTATGCTGCCTCACCAGAGTCCATGGACTGGCAGGAGCTTGGGTCAGATCTTGGAATCTCCAGGCCTAAACACAATAGTGTCCTGTCAAGTCCTCAGTTTTCCACCTAACATATATACAGCTCAGTGAGCTCATAAATGGCCATCAGGACCCACTAACTGAGGCAGATATTTACACTGAAGCTTCAGAACTATGCACGCAAATTCAGGATCACAGATTTATAGGGTATCTTTGGGGACTTCCTTCCCAAAAGCTCCCTGTTCCCACCATTGTATTGCACGCAGCCCAAGCCCAAGACCTGCCCGCATGGCTATCATCTTTCCTTCCTCCTTACCCTGTGCTCTGCTGTTCATGCTTGTCGCCTCCCACCCTTCTCTCTGTGCTGCCACACCACCGTAAATGCAACTATTGTTTATATGGTGCTGTTACAGGTGTGGCCTACAGACAGTGCCAGGCCACAAAATGTTTGCTACCAATCTGTGATGGGATAAGTTCAGCAATAAAGTGCTAAGCGCTTAGAAACTCTCACAGCAATTTGACAAAATAATTAAATGCCACTTGAATCTAGTTATAAAAAATGTACTAAAAACAATGTGGTATCCTGGATGGGATCTTGAAACAGAAAAAGGACATCAGCAGGAAAACCACTGAAAGCCAAAGGGAGTCTGCACTTTAGTTAATAAAACTGTACAGATGTTAATTTGTTAGTTTTAACAAATGTTGCTCAGTCCTCTAAGATGTTAACATTTGGGCGAGCTGAGTGAGGGCTACCTAGCAACTCTATTCTCTTTGCAACTTTTCTGTAAATGTAAAATTATTCCAAAATAAAACATCTGCTATTTAAAACATAGGGTTATATTTTGTATCTTTTTCAATTTCTTTGTTCTAGCAATTTAATTGCAATCTACAAAAATGTCAGTCTGCAATGGATCCAAAATGGAAATTCAAAAAAACAAAACTAGTCTTTGACCATCAGACAGTTGGGGAAGCACTGCTTTATACATTCTGTGTCCCCCATGCACTTGTCACCATGATCGCCGTGAGGCCAAGCATGAGCATTTGTTGAGGAATCGGCAGACTCACAGGTGCAAGTTTTGGGACTCACTGTCACATCATGGATAAAGTCACAGCCCAGGGCCCCAAATCCGGGCACATTTCAGGGCTCAGTCATGTACCCAATACTGTCACAGCCCAGCTGTCACATTCCAGACACCATTGCCACTCAGGGCCAAACATGGTCTGTGACAGGACCCTGGGAAGTGCCAGTATATACAGCCTGGCATATCAGGCCCTGGGTGGTTCTGGGTGTGAAGGGTGACAGGGTCCTGGGATGTGCCTTTAGCTGAGGGATGGCAGAGCCCTGCTGTGTGACTATATCTGGGATATAACAAGGCCCTGGAATGTGATGTGGTTCTGGAATGTGACCTGACCCTGGGATGTGAGATATCAATGATTTCTGGACTGTGACAAGTTCTGGCTATGACAAGGGCCAGACTCGGATTCAATCTGGGTTTCACAGGACACTGAGAAGCAACAGCTCTGGGAAACAACAGCTCTAACGTTCAGGGGGGATCTTGATTTGTCTTGGATCTGTGGACAGGGACAGCTGAACACTCCAGAGGTAAAAGTGCATCTGGGTGTGGTAGGCAAGATTTGGAGTTTTTCTGAGCTCCAGAGTAATTGATCAAGCCTGTTCCGGCTCTTAGGATACTGAACAGACCCAAGTCTCCTAACCACAGCACAGAATTCTCTGCTTCCAGCGAATCTGCCTTGGGCCAGCACCCCAGGGAGTTTGGTTGGAGTCCACCTAACTCCCCTCCCTCTCCCCCACCCCTCCACCCCCGCAGCTCCCAAAGCTGGTAGAGGCTGCCCCAGAAGCTAATGTCCCTGCGCTTCTGGGCCCCAAGGGCTGACTGCCTGCCAGCTGCCCACCGCCCCCACCACCCCGCCCCCGCCGCTCTGAGTCCCGGCTGCACGAGGCCACAGTGCCATCTGCTGGCTGTTGTGAGCCACGCTGGTCAGGCCCAGAACTTGGAGAACGTGCTGAGCTGACTAGGGGCTCGCTCTGGGAAGCTTGCTTTATGTACCTCACCTCAGGATTAAAGGAGCGGCCTACCCCTTAAGCACCCAGAGATCAGGACCCTCATTCAGACTTCAGAGACCCCCACTTAGCGTTTTAGTGAACATGGCCTCCAGGTCAGTTCCCCTAAGGATCAGACCCTTCACGCAACCTCTAATCCCACTCCCCAGTGACCAAGGCCTCTCGCTCAGGCCCCATGACAAGATACCTTCACCTGGGCCTCAGTGAGCAGAAGCCCTCTCTCAGGCCGCCTTTGTGCCCAGGCCTCACGCTCAGGTCCCTCCATGACCAGAGCCTATGCAGTTCATGACCCCAGAAACCAGACCCCCAAGTCAGACCCCAGGGACCAGGGGCCTCAGTGACCTAGAGATCCCTCATTCAGGATCCTCTGTACCTCAGTAACTACAGACTCTTACTTAGAGCCCAGCGGACATATGGAATGGCATTTTGAGGAGTTCTTGGCTCCCCAAGAGCTAGACAGGTACCATCTGGCTCCCCCAGCCCTCTTTCCCCTCCCCCTAGTCTGCAGAAAGGCCAAGGCAGAGACATCCAGTCTCCAGGGCTTTTCATCTTGTTTTGCCTTTGTTTCTGGGTTTCTGCTTCAGACGCGGCCACAGGTGTGCCCGGATCTCATGAGGAAAGTGGGCTCTGCTGGGGCAATTAGGATTCCCGGGAAGTCTGCCTGAGAGGACCAGATTCTGCAGCAGGTAGCCCACCAGCTGGGGCTCCTATCTGCGGGCCCCTCAACACCAAGTCACACATGTCTGTGTGCACCCCCTGCTCCAGACAAGGCTTCCATCTCATTATGGTCCCATCACATAAAGGCCCAGTACTCCCCGGACCCCACCCCCACCAAGCTGGACACCCACCCCAGGCCCAACGGCTGAGGCTCCCATTTTCCCTTTCCTCCAGACCCCAGCACAGTTCAGGCCCTTCACTCCTTGGTCTTCATCCCACTCAGGTTCATCTATTTATTCAAACAAACATTAAATGAGCCTTTACATGTGCTAGGAATCTCCTAAAAGGGGGCTTGGGGACAGAAGCACAGAAGAGGCATTTGGGCTGAGATCTGAAGGACAAGTAGGAGTTTGCCAGAAAGTTGAAGGATAGGAAGGTGTTTGAAGGAGCCACACGTGCAAATGCACAGGTGGCCAGGGTGTTCAGAGAGCTCCACACCCATGTGGCTGAGCACAAAGTAAAAAGTGTGCAGGGAGGGAGAAGGGGTCTTGCCAGTGGGTTTCAGCCCCAGGCAGGTTCACTATGGATTCAGTGAGACCAAAAAATGGCAATAGAATGTTCTTGGGGTGAAAGGGTTTATACCCAATGTTATTCCCATAGTGGTAGGTCAGTCACTAGAATCCCAGCCGCCTCAGAGCAAGTCTGCATGCAGCAAGCAGGCTCTGCCACCGGACCTCTCCCGCCCCGTAGCCATCACTGTCTCTGTCCTCAGTGCTGCCACCACTCCAGCCTCTGCTCTCCTGCAGCCGGGCAGCCCAGAGCCCTGGGCGGAGCTCTTCATATAGGGTCAATCATAATGTAGTGCCCACACGTGTGCAGTGAGCCAGCCAACCAGGGTCAGGTGAGAATCCTGGCCATTAAGAACTTTCATTTTCTCTACAAGAGCCTTGACAGAGAAGCTATGGAAAACAGACAGACTGTGGGGCTGGGGGCAACAGTGGAAGAAAGGGAGGATAACTTGAAGCAATCTGAGCAGGAGTTGATAATAGCTTTAGCTATGACAGTGGCTGCCATTTAGGATAAATGGGAGGAGGACTGGAGCAGGGCCAAATTCCGGATGAAAGATCAAAAACTCCATATTAGACAGAGATGTCTGAGCTCAAGAGTGGGGGCTGGAGGTACAAATCTGGAATTCTCCAACATAAATAAAATATGTGAGGTCATGGGTGCGGATGAGATCACCCGGCCCTCTGGATTGCAGGATGCCTGGTTCTGGGTCAAGCTGACTCAAAAAGATCCCAAAAAAGGCAGCAGATCTTCCTTAGCACTTTGTGGACAGTTAGAGTCCCTTATCTTTCTTTTTTTCCTTGGTCAGGAGTGAATCTCAGCATTCCAGCATGGCCTGTAGCCTCCTATACACAAGACCCCTGCCCCGACCCCACGACCCAGGGTCCCCTGCTTTAGAGTGCCTTCCTCAAGGTTTCCTGTCTCCTCTGGTGCCTGGGACTTGCCAGGGCCAGCAGCACTGCCTGGTGGGACCCCCAAGTCTGAACGGGGACCTATGTGGGGGTCCCGATCCCTACCTTCTCCCTTCAGAAGAACAAAGCACAGAATTTTTCTAAAATGAATCCTGGAGTACAGAAGATCTTTCTAGGTGTGTCCCAAAGTTCATAATCCCTAAAAGAAAAGATCAAAATTCTAACATAAAATTGAAATTCTGTATTGCAAAAACCATAAACAAGACAAAAAAATCAAATTGGAAAAAAGTAAAAACTTAATGACAAAGGCCTAATTTCTCTAATGCAGAACAAGCTCCTAGAAACTAATAATACCAACAGAAGAATAGTAATCCAGCAGTAAAAAGGACAAAGGAAGGGTTCAGATAGTTCTAAATATGAAAAGATGCTCAACTTTGTTCATTAAAAGTACATACTAAAACAACTCTGATCTAATTTTTTGTCCTATCAAATTAGCAAAGATAATGCTTTGTTATGGTGAAATTGTTAAGATACAGGCACCCCCAAGTATTTGTTCTTGTATGCAAAAAAAAATATCTGGAAAGATACTAAAGAAATTAGTAATAATGTTTGCCCCTAGAAGGGGAACTTATTGGGGAGTGGTGCCAAATAGGGATGGGAGAGAGATACCTTTTTTTCATTCTCTATCCTTTTGTACCTTTTGAATTTTGAAACATATGAATGTTACTCTTTAAAAAATTAATAAAAATTACCTTAATTAATAAAAGGATATACATGGAAGTAAATAAATATCCTCACTGTCTAAGCCAATCTATGATTCCAAACCTGCTTGGAGTATGCTACCCCTCAGCTTGGCCTGTCTAAATCCTATACACCCTGGAGGGCCCAATCCAGATATTGCTTGAAGCCTTTCTTGATCTCCTTAGTTCACCCTGCCCTGTCCCTTCCCTGAACACAGTGACCTTTTTTACAGATTGGGTCAGGTAAATGCAAGTGGTGAAAGAACACCAGTGCATCATTAGGAACCTTGGATTTTTATCTAAGCTCTAGCACTAAGTCATTCAACACTTCATTCCGCATATTCTCTGGAGTTCTCTGGGCCAGACACTGTAGGGGAGGGAATGCAAGGAGGGAATACCAAGGTAAGTTCAATCAGTCCTGCCACTGAAAGATTACACATTGCAACAGAGGCTCCAGTTCTCTCCGAGATCCCAGTTCTCTCCTTCCTTGGCCCAGAGCTAACCCACACTCCCCGCCCACATTCCCCAGGCCTCCCTGCCCCACATCAGCCACCAGCAGCAGCAGGCGCTCTTCCCAGGCTTGGTGCAAAAAACTGTTCCAGAGCCTGGATCATCTGCATGATTCTCTGTCTCTGTGTCTGTCTCTGTGTCTGTGTCTGTCTCTGTGTCTGTCTCTCTGCACCCTACTCTTGACGCCCATCTGGTGTCTGGATTTCAACATCCAGGGCAGCTTCAGGAGTCAGGAGCTGAATATGATAGAACCCACAGACCCACACTGCACAGTGACAAGAGCCAGAATGAACCTGTCTTGTGTTAAAGTCACTGATAGTTCAGGATTATTTCTTAAAGCAGCCAGTGTTACTTACTCTGATTAATATACAAGTATGGAAATAGAGTAATAGGCCTAAGAACCCAAATGTGTCCTGTAATATTAACATGTTTTCCATGGCTTTTGTGCTGTCACAGCATTATTTTATAACTTTCCTCAAATCACCAATTTCTTATGCATGCTCTTAGTCTTCATACTATGGCAACGCAGACCCATCTGTCCACAGAAAACCAAAGCCCCATCCTTAAGCTAAAGATTCAGACCATTTTCACAATCACTTTTTTACATTTCCAGTTATCTTCTTACCCAGGCAAGAAACAGAGAAAAGACCGTTTTGTTTATTTGTTCTAAGTTACTCATTATGGACGTACCAGCTTTGGCCTTCGCCTGCAAGTGTTGGAATGGTGGTGGAGGGTGGAGAGCAGAGACAAAGAAGCAGGAGAAGCCCCATGCCCACCTGCACCCCACGTCTTCCTGTGCCGGTGCCTCGGCGCTGCACTTCTGCCCTGAAAGGCCCCAGTTAACCGCATCCGCCGGGGTCCCCAAGAACTTCAAGTGTAGTTTCAGGGCCGAAGTCTACAAAGCAAGGAAGTGGCAATGTCACGCGGCCTCATGGGCTGAGCGATGGTGATGGAAGAGAAAGGAGAGGTGTGGTGGGGGAGCAGGACTTCTCCCTGGTTGGGAGAATGAGACGCACAAGTGGAGCAGGAGCTGGGGAACCCCGGGGGCGCTGGAGAGGGACTTCAACCGCTTTACAAGGCCACTGTCCCTTTCAGCCACTCCACCTGTGAGACCATCCCTAGTCTGGATGCCAGAGTGTGCGGGGCCCCAGCCCCACCCAGCCTCAGCGGTTCACCCACAGTTGCTTGAGGATTAAGAACCAGAGCTTGAAATTGAAGGCCACTGGTCCCATCACCCCAACAAGCCAGCTCTTCACTTTGGAGCCACTGATCCATCACCCCAATAAACGAGTCTTCATAGTGATCACTCAGTCAACCAATTAATCAATAAAGCTACTCATGTGATGAGTAAGCATTGAAGTGTCATACACATTTCCTGCCTCTGCTCTAATGTCCAGTCCCTGAGGCACACTATCTGAGAGGTTTACATGGCATTTCCTAAGTTGGAGGAATCGTGACATTTTATAGGCTTGTCTCTGACAAGATTTTCACAGTGGAATGTAAGCAGAGAGAGGCAGTTCATTGGAACTGTTGAGACAGTGGCCAGGGTTTGGACAACAGGCAAGCAAATCCCAGCCTTGATCCCACTGACTATATGACTTTGATCAAGTTCATTTAATCTCTCTAAGCCTCAGTTTCCTGAGAATTGGGGATAATAAAAGTATCTTTCTCGGGGTCATGTTATGGTAATTTGATTAAATTTTCTTTTCTTTCCAGGCTTCCTTCTCCTTTTTTAGCTGCTAAGATACTACAGCCTGGTTCCAGACTGATTTCATCCCCTTCCAGAGAGTGTGGGTTCAATTCTGACTGCAACAAATAAAAATAAGAACTCAACTATTTTATAGCCAGAGAAATGGTGAGAGAGAACAAATCAGATATCAACAGACACGATATGACAGGCCTGGCAAGTTCTGGAAGGTCACCTGTCCTGCCCACACTGCACAGCTGCCCAGGAGTTAGAAAGCAGTCCGCTCTCAAGTGAGGTGGAGTCTACAGGCCTTGGGTCCAGCAACTCCCAAGTACCTTTGAGTGGTTTGTGTGTTAAAGTATCTGCTTTAACACATGAAAGTTAAAGCAAGAAGCCTGTTTTTGACTGGAGTTCTGCAGAAGGTAGAAAGAAGAAAGTCCATTATTAGCTACTGGAAACATCTCAGACAGTGTCACAGGGAGGAACAGATAAAAGATAAATACCATGTTTATTTTTAAAAAGAAGAAAACTGTTGCAGAAAATACTGTATTTTCTCCTTGGCTTAGATTCAAGAAAGGTAAGGGAAATACCAAATAAGTTTCTGAGCCAGGCAGGCAGGAAGCCCAGTTATGGGATGTGCTCTTATGTTAGACAGTGTACTTACAGTTTTAGGTGATAGAGGCTGAAATTAGCTGCCTTGGTTAAGAGGAAAGCCTCTGCCATTACCACCACCCACCACTAAGGGCAAAATGTATTACAGGTTGGGTATGTCAGGGTTGAGTGGTATAAGAGGAAAGAGAATAAAGCCAGAAAGGCCATCCTAAACGAGAGCAAGACTGGGGACTGAGTGCCACAAATAGGCTCTAGAGTTTTCGGTGCTATTTGAAGCTGAGAGCAGAACCATGATTTTGCTTCTCAGCCCAGATTACTTTCCTTGCACCTTGAATGGTCCACTGATACTAGGCTGGGTTAGCAGGCAGCTTGCAAAAAACCAGGGTCCTTCCACCCGTCAGGTAAAGTCAGATAACAGGTGAGGAGCACGTGTCGCCTTGTGTTTGCAGCCTTCTCAGCCCAGCTTCCTACAGGCCAGGGACCGAAGTCAAAGCTGCGAGGGGCCTGGAGAGCAGTGCGAAAATTATCAAGGGAAACCTCACTGACGTGGCATCAGGAAGCCTGCAGGGGGAGCCACCATGCCTCAGAATCTAAATCTTAGAGCCCCTGGAAGATGGCATGCTGTTCTGGCTACTTCACTACCCAATGGGGAGGAAGAGAGGTTTCCATCTTGCACTTTCACAAAAGGGAAAGACAGTGAGACTGTCACAACTCGGCCAGTGAGAAGCTACAATAGGCGGGACACCCCGTTTACTCCAATGGACTTTTTGCTTAGAACAGCCCTTCCAACTCGGCTATTTTCTTCTATAAAAAAACATTCCTTTATTTTGTTCTTGGGACACACCTACAGTTTTCCCAGGGTCTGCGTGTCTGGATTGCAATTTGCTGCTCTTCCAGAGTAAACTCACTTTTGCTGGCAAAATAACTTTTATTTTTAAGGTTAAGAGGAGTTAGGGAAGAAGGAACAGCCAACAGACTGAGAAGGAACAGATGGAAAAAAGGTGGAAAGCCAAAACTGAGGTGTCAGGAAGGCAGAGAGTGCTTAAAGAGAGAGTAATCAAATATGTCTGATTCTGCTGGCAAACCCAGGACAGAAAGAATGAAAACGGTCCATTAGATCTGTTAATTTGGAGGTCACAGGAGCATTAGCTGTGTGGGTAGATTGCTGGGGTCAAGAGGAGGTTGGACTGTTTTGAGCAATTGGACACCTATTAGATAAATAGGTGAGGAAGTGGAAAGAGCACACATGGAGGGTTCTTTTTGAGATGCCTCCTGTTTAAGAGAGCAGAGAAGTAGGGGGAGTTGGAGGAGATCAGGTTGAGTCAGAGAGGGGATTGTGTTTGTTTTCTTTGGTTTGCATCGTTTTTAAAGATGGTGTGTCAATTGGATTTCAAGTTGAGTAGGAGAGACTGAGGGTGCCAGAAGGGAGGACTATGGCTGAGACTATTATCCAAAAGGCTTTCTCCCCTGTTCTGTGGCAGTTAAATCTATGAATCTTGGCTGGGTAGACAGCCTCCTGAACAAAAATGGCACTTCTCCATTTCACTTGCCAGCTCAGTAAGATAATGTAACCGAGTTCTAGCCATGGCAATAAAGACAAAAGTATATAACTTATAGGAAGTGCCCTTAAAGGGAAATGACCTGCCCATTCCTTCTTTCTGCTAGCCAGAATGGAGATGTTAAGCCTGGAGCAGAAGCCACAGGGTGAAAGCCACATTTTGAGGATGGCATGCAAGATAAACACAGTGCTGTCTTCCACTGCCTGGATGGGCTAGGTCTATCTAAGGGAAGTGTTATCAAACCCTCAAATCCAGATTCGCATGCCTGATGTGCAGTAAGCCAGTCTTTGAGTCACCAGTTTGAAGCAGAGAAAGCTTTATCATCAGAAGTGCAGCCCAACAAGAAGGCAGGAGATCTTTCTCAAATTTGCCTTACCCAATCACGCCACGGGTTGGGTTATATACTATTGGCAAAGGATTGTGGGGGTAGGGTAGGAACTAGGATGGCCTTGAAACTTCTCCTAATTCTGTGCCAACCCTATGTTCCTAGAGCCACCTGAGGGAGGCTCCATGTCTGGTAGCAACTCTGCAATATAGATGTTATCAACCAACATCTCTCCTAGTCCTGTAACCCGTTTCAGGGAAGACAACAAAGGACAAGACAAGGTTAATGACCCTGGCAAGGTTACGCAGTGTATAAGATCACTCTGGAGGGAGAGCCTAGTTAGTGAAGGTATGAGGGAATAAAGAAATGTATGTTCAGGCTCAGGAAGAGTAAGTGTTAACCTTGTTTAAAGCTGCTGTTATTATCAGTTTCCACTTACAGCTGAACTTAGTATTAACTGATGGGGATGATACCTATTATACTTGTTAGAGGCTCTAACAAAGCCTAACTCACTCCGTGTTGAAACAAGCTAAGAACTGAATCCTCTCCCTTCATGTTGCCCTCTAACCAGACCTCTCTGAGTTTCAGGAATTTTCACCTACAGCCCCCCTGGAAACCTGATAAGTACATTCCATTCTCAATGTCGTTGAGAGGCACACAGCTTCCTTGAAGCCAGCAAGTCTGCCCTCCAGACGATGATTCTGTGAAATTTCCCTTTACAATGCTCTCCCTCTGAACAGCACTTCGGAGATGGTCTTGGGACGCTAATCCACCATCTTCCGGTGGCTTCTGGCTTCCTGAATAAGAAAACTTTCATTTTCATCAACCCACATCTCTGGAGTCTTGGCCTTTTGAGTGATGAGCAGCTGAACTTGGGTTCAGAAGCAGGCTACAGCCTAGTAACATACTTGGATCCCTGAGTAGAGTGAGTGGGATGGGTTAGAAATCAATATAAAACTGTTGGCCCTTGGAAGAAGGAGGGACACTCCTCTATTCAGAACTGGGCTCTACTGCCTGTTACCTGTGTGATCTTAGGCAACTTCCTTAACCTCTCTGAACCTGAGTTTCATCAGCAGTGAAATAGTGTTAAGAGTAGATTCACACAGTATGGCGCTATGTGTTTGCTGTGGCTGTTAGGATGGAACAGAAGGGAGGAGGAGGACTCTAGTTGCAGAGAGACTTTTAATTTGGTATAACCAAGACAAGGGTGTTTCTGTCTTATGGCTCCTAAATTATCTATGAAATAGAAAACAAAATACTTCAGTGAGACTGGGTGGTGTGGGCACAGAGGAATCAGAGATGAGAAGATTTGCAAAACTATGAGACAGTTACTGCAGGAAAAGTAGAGCAGGCTGACTGGGGAAAAGCAGAAGAGCTGCCAGGCAGCCCTGAGGACCCATTGTGGCTGTGGATTATGAATGTATCGTATCAGTTTTTTCACCTGTAGAATTTTCTAACAATTTCAGCTACTAGGATTCATTGGTACGAAAGGGGAGTTGTAACTCTGCGGGGGGTCATCCTGGGGCAAAATACCTTTGAAACCGAAATCAGTCAAAGGGAAAAATAAAGTAGGAGAAACCCATTTATTTCTTACAAGCAGCCATCACCGTCTCTCTCGCAACGGGGCTGCAGAAGAAGAGACCCCACCCAACCTCTCCGGTCCAGATAGGCCCTTGCTTGCCCTTGTAATTACCTATTGGTATGGAGACAGACTAGTTCTCTCCACCCCTTGGAAACACCTATTGATATGGAGATACACTAAAGCCAGGCGAGAGATTCTGGAAATACTGCAATTTTACCCACAGGAGTGGTTTGGCTTATTTGAGTGAGACAAAGGTGACAGAGAGGAGAGGAGCAAGTTTGCTGAGGGTATCAGTGAAGAAACAATATCATGTTAGGTAATAGAATATGATTTAGAAAGGATGTGAAGCCAGGATGGGGCAGACAAAGAGGCAGAAAAAGGAAGGATGATGGATTGAAGGTATTGATGAGGTCAGAGAGCTATTGCAGTGGGGGCTGGGGGCCCATGATGCAGGGTACTTAAGCACGCATGTGCATAGAAATGTGCCACACAGCTATCTATATTGATTTTTCTAGTTTTAACTGGTTAACTGAGTCCTTTCTAGTGGGCTTTCCTGACCTTACTCTCTGTCCAGCGCGCTCATATCCATCGTCCTGCCTAACACTTGCAGTGCAGGCCAGCTTGTGACTTGGGGACTTGTAATAGGGAAAGGGGGCGGGGACAGCTCTTTCATTTGCCATTCACTTTCTTCACCTCTTGCACTTGCTCCTCCAGAGTTCCCACAGTGTTTGGGTATGAGTTTCTATGTGTGGCACTAGCATGTTGTCACTGAGCTCTTGATACCCTCTATGTAGATGAGTCTGAATTTCTCCTGGGGAAATTTGAGGACCTCAGAGGCCCCACAGGGATAGGGACAATGTTCCCTTACCTGGGGTATAGGAGAGGAAGTGGGCAGGAAGGGGTATGCACCCTCCAGCTGTCTCCTGAGACCCTCCCTCCTATGTCCCTCTTCACTGAAGTATATTCCAGTGTCATTGCCAGTCCCAGCCTCCCTGTTGAACAAGGTACTGAGGCTGGGATAAGGAGCGGAGAGACCCAGGGTTCGAATCAGAAGGTATGGGATAACAGGATGCTTAGAGTACAAAGTAAGGATGCTCAGGACTCAAAATAAAAGTCACAAAACAACAGGATACTTGCAGACAGGAACATACCAAGCCTAAAGACTTGTGGTCTGCTGACCAAGTCAATTTCCCCTTTCCCTCACTAGACTTTTGCAACCCTATTTTGCCTTTAGACAAATTAACATTGGTTGGCAAACAATTAACACTGGTGGTTTTCTTGCAGGAACTGCAGGAACTATGAAAAAGGAGTCAGGACACCGAGACGTTTGGCGAGAGGCAGTTTATTAGTGCCGGCACTGGCTCAGCAGATTCATATCCAAAGGCTGAGTCCCAAGCGCAGGGGGGCCATGCATTTGAGACGCTCACTTCAAGGGTGAAGGAGAGTCAGTCCCCAGGAATGTTACAGTGTCCTGTAGGTGCGGCCATAAGGCTAGTTATGTTTTAACCTATCTCAATAAAGGGTACCCGGATACTGTATTGTAAACTAATGGGCCTACAAGACTATGATCAACAAGCTGTTCCATATCACTGGGTCCCGGTGGGGGGTATATGGTTACACTGCTTCAAACTCAAGCACCCTGGTATTCCTCTGCATTCTTAATTTCTTAAAGAAACATTGGTCCTTTTCTTGGCTTGGCTTCCTGAAGGGGCAAGCTCCCAGATTCTATTTCAGCCAATTGGGACCCAGATCCTACCTCAGCCAATCGGGACCCGGATCCTATTTCACCCAATTGGAGCTTGGTCTCTCTCTCTCCAGTCAGCAAGGAGCTCACCCACCACCCTTAGACCCTGCCAATTGACCAGAGCCATGACCTATCACCCCACCAACTACCCCTAGATCCAGCCAATTGGCCAGAGCCATGACCTATCACCCCACCAACTACCCCTAGATCCAGCCCATCAGCCAGAGCCACGACCATCATCCGACCAACTGCCCTAGAACCGCATAAAACCTTTGTGGTATTGAAACTTGCTCTCTTTCTCTGGCATCTTGCCACTGCGTTGGTGTAGATGAGAGACTGAGCTCGAGCTAGCTCAAATAAAGGCTCTTTGCGTTTGCATCGGTGTTGGCTCCTTGGTGGTCTTCTGGGATTCGCACTTTGGGCACAACATTTGGGGGTTTGTCTGGGATCCCAGAGACCCCCAGGACTCCCGACCCGGAGGGCCCTGTGCCGGCTGGTGAGTGCACTCAGTTATCTGTCTGTCCTTGTCTACCTGTGTCTCACTCTGTCTTTATCTGTTTCTCACTGTTTTTGTTCGTGAACAAGCCTGTATAAGCCTGTAGGAGCTCCAATCTGTATCTGGGTCGGCATTGACTTAGGCGGACGCGCTGGCAGGTCGCCGACCAGGGGTCTTGGGAGATGCCCCTTGCCCCCGTCTGGAGGACGAGGTCCTCATCTGTGAGGAAAGTTGGCTGCCACTGCAGTCCGACAGGCCCTCAACTTACTTTCAGTTTTGCCTCCACGGCTGTGGCAGATTCTTCTCTGTAGGCGCCTGTTTGTTGTTTGTCATGTTTGTCTTAGTCTTGTTGACAGAAGAAATGGGACAGATGCAGAAGACCCCCTTGACTCTCATGACAGACCATTTTTCTCAAATGTTAGGGAGAGAGCTCACAATTTGAGCACGGACATCAGGAAGAGAAAATTTCGTGTTTTCTGCACCTCAAGTGGCCATCCTTTAACGTTGGCGGGCTGCCAGAGGGAACCTTATCATTATGTCTCAGTCTGTATGTTTGTGTGTCTAAGCGTGTAAATGAAAATATCTTTCTACCTCCGGATGGTATTAAAAAATTGATTTGAAGACAAGCGTGTGTGAAAATTGGGCATTCAAAACTTCCAGAAAATCCGATAAAAAATGTTAAGCATTAATGCTAATTTGGGTTTGCCTGAGGTGGGCATGTCCTTGTAGTTATCAGCTGCCTAAGTTTACCTAAGGTCATTTAAGTGATGTTATCTGCTAAATCTCTTAAGAATAAAATGCTTAAAGGCTTGGCTTTGTCTAATATTCAGTAAAGGTCTTGAAAGTAATCTAGCATAGTTGTTACGAATGAGTGAACTAAATGAGTGTGGCAAGTGAACACCTTTTTAATTGTGTGTTATAGTGTGTATACCTACCTGCAGCCTGAGAATCTTTGTAGTAACCTAAAATCTTAAAGTTTTGCTAAGTTGATATACTTTATGTTTAGTGAGAGATTGTGCTGTAAAGCTCATAGTTACAGAAATTATAAAATGTTCATAAATTTGTCAATCTAAAGAATGCTAGTGTAACAGTTTACAATACCCTGCTTCTCGGTGTTCACTAGAAATTAAGGTACCTAATGGTTTTAAGTTCTAATTAAAACTACTTAAAGTAATAAGGAAAACATTTCTGCATGCTAAAGAACATGTCTTTTGATAAAAAGAAAGTAACTTTATTGTAAAGTACAGCTGTTTATTTAGAAAGAGAAATCTAAATATAAGAAGAAGGTTGTAGAAAGCTTTGGAAGAATTTAATATGGTCATGCAATATAAAATTAAAACAAATGAATCTCGGTATCAAGTTCACAGCAAAATTAGAATTTTGTTTTCAGTTAAAAAGACAAAGTTTTCTTAAACTGTTAGTCTGCTCTTAATGTTGAAAGATTGCAAAAGGCTTTCTAATTGTTTTATCAAAGAAGTTTCTCATGCTTAAAAGTCTCAATGAGTTGTCTGAGTATTTAAGAAAATGACATCTTAATATTAAAAAGACTAAAAGCTAAAGTTTGCTAACTGTGTAAACTTCTTTATTTGCCTTTGAGGTATTTTGTAATTCTGGTTAAATGGATAAGTATTGCTTCATAGCAACCTATAATACTATTTAAGCAAGTGCCAAATAAACTTTCTTCTGACAACTTCCCAAAATCAAATTCAAAAAGGTACTTTTACCTCTAGTTAACTCTGATATTTTCCAGAGGGCCCCTGGAACATGTCAGAGGAATTTATTTTCTCATTGGAGAAAGTATTTGACTAATTTGGCTTATTTATCTGATATATACTTATCTGCTTAATTACCTGGAAAGCACTGTCAAAGGGAATGATGCTAAACTTTGTTACTGAATGTTTTTTTGTTACAGAAATATCTGAATTTCCTTATCTACTGTCTTGCAGTAAGCTCTCATCAGATCTTTAAGCATTGTCATTTGTAAGTCTTTTGCCATTTATAGCCACTGTTTTATTACTCCTACACTAGTAAAGAACTAGATTTCAGCAGAACAGGTATTGGTTACATAGGATTAAGTGAACTAAGGAAGATAGTTTTGTGACTTTTTGTTTCAGATGTTGCTGATAAAGTGTTTTAAGCTTTTTCTTTTAAGCTGACAACAGTTTCATGAATGACAATACCTTTATAAGCAGAATTGAAACATTTATCTTTCTCTCTACCTGACCCCTCAAGAATTTAAAAGCTTTCAGTATTTTTATGTTTCATGGCAGTATGTTTATTTGCATAAGTTCAATAAGAACCTGCATTCCTTGTAAGAGGACCAATTAAAAACACTGGTTATACTACCAAGGCTTTTACTGGAATGTCATACCTGAGAGACACATGCATAAACTCAGATATGGACAGCTTTAAGGAACTAAGGTTGACTTTATAAAGCCAACAAAGCCCCTTGGGAGAACTGGCCTGGTACCTTGCTTACAGAGTTCCCAGCAGCCTTACCAGGTGAGTAAGGAAGGTCACTTCCTGGCAGGTGCAGGAACCTCATGATGTCTTGGGGACCTCGAGAAGAGAGGAATTCACCCAAATCTACAGGTACTGCAGGCAAAGCCTGATGGCAAGTCTGGCTTGGCTGTCTAGCCTCAAGAGGCCTTTAAAAGTTCAATCTGAAATTCCTTACAAAAAGTTCCAGCAAGGCATGTTTAAAAGAGCCTATGTAATCAATTGCTCTTCTTGCTGCACTTATGCAAATAATCAAGCCAACCCTTAATTGTTTTCTTAATCTGGCTAATTCTAATAAAAATAAGGGTGATTTTAGAGAAAAGTGTTGTTTCAATAATGCTGTCTTATCTATACTAAATCCTAATATCCAGAATTCTAGTTTCCCCATAATACCTGACTATGATTCTCAATTAGAGTCTTCATATTTCTAGTTCTCATATTCAGCCATGCATTCTTAATCTCGTCAAGTTTGTCTTTCCAGAATAGAAAATCCAACTCCAGATGTTGCTACTTAACCTAATAACACAACTTGTTTTATCTTGCCTAGAAGCCATAAAACTGCAAATAGTAATAGAAATGAACCCAGAATAGAAGTGCCAACTTTCTGAGGCCCTCTCAACTGACCAGTGATGGAGACCTAGCTGCACCCTTTACTGCGCCACCTTCTCAGCACGAAGCAGCCAGAGCCCTCATCGCCCCTTTTCCCTAGCAGCAGCTAAGGTCTCTATCTGTAGAGGGGAGAATGAGACAGGGACCATAGGCTTAGACAGAATAAGGTGAGAGCCTCTGGAGGGGGCAGGGCAGGATATTTGCAATCAGAGCAACATAACTACATACTGGAAACCCCCCTCCTACTAAAACTATGTTGAACATTAAGCTCTAGAATCATTCTTCAGTGAGATCAGTTAATGTTCCCCAGATAAAGAAGAGTAGCACATGTTTTATTATGCTAATCATTTGTAATCGTGTATAAGATTCACTTTAGCATACTAAAAGGCCCAGGCCTATGTGCTGTCTTTCCTCCTTCAGATCTGACTAGGTAATTTTGCAAGCTGAGCAATTGACTTAGCATGCAGACCCAGCTGTAGACGGCATAGTAAAAGGCAGGATTCTTTAGCAAATAGACAATATCTCAGCCCACCTTAGAGGCTGGGCATGCAGTCTTTTGATGTGCACCCGAATGAAGGTGTCAGTGTCCCAGAGAGAAATCAAGGAAGGAAATTATCTTTAATATTCAAGGACCCCTTGCCATCCTACTCCTTTTACTAACCCTTGGGCCCTGTATCATCAACAGGCTGGTCCAGATTGTCAGAGACCACGTGGGGCCATCCAACTGATAGTCCTCCATGCTCAATACAAGCCCCTAGTAATCTTGTTACTCCTGCTTACCTTTAGACCATGTATCCTCAATAAACTGATAACTTTAATTAAAGATAGAATTAATACAGTCCAGCTAATGGTGCTAAGACAACAGTATCAGCCTTTATCTCCTTACAACTGCAAAACCTTATTAGACCCATGATTGGGTCCCTTCTTAGGATCCAGAGAAAGGGGGGAATGAAGGGGCAAGCTCTCAGATTCTATTTCAGCCAATTGGGACCCAGATCCTATTTCACCCAATCGGATCTTGGTCTCTCTCCTCTCTGGTCAGCAAGGAGCTCACCCACCACCCTTAGAGCCTGTCAATTGACCAGAGCCACACCTATCACCCCACCAACTACCCCTAGATCCAGCCAATCAGCCAGAGCCACGACCTATCACCCCACCAACTACCCCTAGATCCAGCCAATCAGCCAGAGCCATGACCTATCACCCCACCAACTATCCCTAGATCCAGCCAATCAGCCAGAGCCACGACCATCACCCCACCAACTGCCCTAGAACCGCATAAAACCTTTGTGGTATTGAAACTTGCTCTCTTTCTCTGGCATCTTGCCACTGCGTTGGTGTAGATGAGAGATTGAGCTCGAGCTAGCACAAATAAAGGCTCTTTGCTTTTGCATCGGTTTTGGCTCCTTGGTGGTCTTCTGGGATTCGTGACTTTGGGCACAACATTCCTACCACAGTTTCTGCTAAATTCTTTCCCATTCCCCTCATCTCTATATTGTCAACATTCTCCTCAAGACCACTACATACCTAAGACCTACTCCTTTTTCTCTGAGCAAGTAAACAGTGAGCTTTTACTATGCCAGGCACCATGCCAGAGAGTGGGAATAAAACGGTGATACTGAAGGTCTCAGCCCCTGTCACTTTGTCCCCTTCGCTTGTGACTTGGTGAGTAAGACATTGAGTAATTGTCTGTGTTGGGTGCCTGATGGGTGTGGTGTGGGTAGGGAAAGGGGAGGGCACCCTGGGTGTGCTGCAGTGGCTAAACTGAAACTTGCAGGACAAGAAGGTAGGCAGGTGGGAGGAGCGGTAGGTCTCCAAGGCCTGCATGACCTCCATTCCTCCCTGAGAGCGATCACCTGGACTTTGAAATCCTTGTTTTCTGTCCTCCTCCTCTGCCTACATGAATCTGAAGTACTCTACCTTCAACCTGAGAAGAAGCTATGTGCCTTTTCTTGTCCCAGTCCATCACTTACTGTAACTGGGGAGACAAAATCCCAGGGCAAAATATCTCTAAAACCGAAATCAGTCAAAGGGAGAATAAAGTGTAAAACCCATTTATTGCTTACAAACTGCAGTCCAGGCCATTTCTCCTGCTCCAGCAGAAGCCAACCAGCTCTCCCCTTAACCTCTCAGGTTCAGATAAGCCCTCTGTTGCCCAGGTAATTACCCATTGATATGGAGATGAACTTGTATCCACCCGCCTATTAATATACTAATGCACTAAAGCCATACTTCTCTCCACCCCTGAGGATACACTAAAGCCAGGTGAGATATTCTGGAAATATTACAATTTTACCCACACGTACTTAAACAGGTGCTACGTTATTGCCTCTCTTCTAAACCAGAAGCCCTAGTGACTTCATTCAGATCTTCCCTTTTCCATCTGTTTACTTACAGATCTGAGGTGGCTAGTTAGATGGCATCAATAGCCCTCTCCCCATAGCATCCAGTAGTTTCAGTTGAGGCTGCTTTCCTAATATCTCTCCTTTCTATTCCCCCTGCTGAACACCCCTCTTCAACCCCACTTTTCAGGATTCATCATCTTTAACCTCACTTAGTACCATCTTTACCAGCTGATTTCCCTGGCCATTCCTCACTGACATTCCATAGCTTCTCAGGACAAATGCTGGAAAAAATCCTTTAAGGACTCAGTTGTCCAGATGGTAGCTAAACTCTTCACGATCTGGTCCCTGTCTACCTCCCCTGCATCTCCTCTCATAACTGACTACACTCCATCTAAACGTTTGAAAATTTCACCTTGTGCAGTGTGTATGCATTTGGCCCTTTGCTTATACTCTCATTTCTAACTTATTCAGGCAACCATTGTGTACTAGGGATACAATGGCGAACAAAACCAGACATGATACCTACCCTCATGAAGCTTACAGTCTACTGGAGAAGACATTATTTAAATAAGCACATAAATAAATGTGAAATTACAACTATGATGGAGGATTATAAAGGAGGAGGAGGAGTAAGAGTGGGGTGGGTGGAGAAGAAATAGGAAAAAAATAGAGAAACACAAGTATCCCCAAGGAAATCACAATTGAGCTAAAGAATGAATAGAATTAAGTAAAAGGAAAAGGAAGATCTTTTGGGGTAGAAGGAACAGCATGTGCAAATGCCCTGAGCAAGCTTGCAGTATGTCCTGTAGGCTCTGAAAGCAGGTTAGCGCATTGCAAGCATTGAGAAAGAAGGAGAAACCTCTGCTCAATCTTGTCTTCCAGGCAAATACTAATTCATTTCCAGACTGGCCTCCTCAAAAATGTTTTCTCCTTTCCATCAATCTTTACTCCCCACTCAGCAGAAATCAACCACTTTCTCTTTTGACCCTTACAGTTCAAAGTAAGCACCTCATGAAAAACCCTTGATCATAGATCTGTGCTTTCCCATCTGTTTCTTCCCACAGGTTTATGAGCTGTCTGAGGGAGAGGCTGGTATCTTAGTCATCTCTGTGTTTCATGATCCCTTGCACAATACTTGGCTACAGAGTAGACTTCTATAAGTGTTTGTCACCTGAATGGCTGGCTGGCTGGCTGGCTGGCTGGATAGCTGGCTGGCTGGATGAATAAAATGAATAATAAATTCATCCATTCCTTGGGGGATAAAACTCTGTGACATAATCCTCCTAATGTGACCCATGTTGGTCTCTCCAGCCTCAGCCTCAGCATCTCCAACTCCCACCTCCCTCTCAGAGCTCCCTGATGTCTTCTCTCGGCTCTGGAACCTGCCCAGGACTTCCTGCCAAGGGACTGTGCATGCAGTTCCCTCTGACTGGGCTTTAGCCGTACTCCATCTGAGCACTCCTCAGGCCTCAGTGTAGACACAAATCACTTCCTGGGGAACCTGGACTAGGACCCTCAGTTCCAGGCACTTCACCTCCTGCCTGCTCCCACACCTGCCCACACGTCCCCTCTGGAAGTTCTTATTGGTATAACAATGTAGTGTGTTGCTCCAGAGGAAAGGCGTTCCCAGCCCGAGGCGAATCTGCTATGAAATCAGTGAAACTGAACTAAGTCATGGGAACAGGTAGGTGGGAAGAAACCGTTTTTTATTGCTCACAGTTTGCTTGAGTTCACTGGCTAGGCCCATCCCAACCATCTCCTCCCTTTGCCATCGCAGTGCTCTCTCTACTTCCCACCTGCCCTTCCAGGAGGAATGCCATTGGAGGGTCGTTTGGTGACTGGCAGACGCCACACCAATTACATACCAGGAACGGAGGGGCGGAGAGAGTGGCCAGTTATCTCCTGGCAATAAAAGGAGCTAAGTTACTGCCTCTTAAATAAAAGCTCCCTACATCTTCTACCAGGGTTGGCACGAGTTTTCAAAATTGCCCACATTCTCTCCTTTGGCGTTCACCTCACTATATCCAGGGTTTCTTTCCTTTGAGTGGAACACTGTGAATAGGGCATGATAGCTGGGAGCTGAACCTCATTAAATCGATGATAGTCAATGCAGATCGAAGATGCAGCTTGAAGTGAGGAATTAGATATTAAAGATCTCTGCAGTCTACATTTCTACAAGCACTCTTTACCTTACTGAATCCTCCCAACAACCTCATACTACTATTATCTGCATGTCATTTAGGAAGACACTGAAGTTCAGAAACTGATACACTTTGTCACAGAACTAGTGAGATACCCAGCCAGGATCATAACCCAGAAGCCTGAATCTAAAGCTCACCTTAGCGATGGCCCTGACCATCGAGGGTTCTGCATATACTGTGTTAGACTTGCCTGTCAGGAGATACCATTTCTTCAGGGTCTGTACTCTTAAATTCATGGATTCCTAGCTCGCATGTACTCCCTAAAAAGTCCACAAGAGGGAGACCTTTCCCCATCAATTGTAGGCTGCTGACTGGAATTCGGATTTAATTTACAGTTTCATAGGCAGCTGGAGGCTTGACTGGTTACCTGTCCAGAATGTGAACAGATTTCTTGATGCAATGGGGTGTAGGTACCCTAAGTGGGTATCTGATGAAATTAGCCCAGATGAACTAGTAAGGTCTCTATCTCAATCAGGCAGTCCATAACATCCCTCTGCCAATCTCTATCCAAGCCTGACACCCACTTTGCTTTGGTTGCAGGGGCTGTGTGTACCTTAGATCTTTAAACACTGGGCTCCTCTCCCCTTCCCCAAGTTCTACCCATTGTCCAGCAGTCTGGCAGCCTCTAAAATAAGTTTCCAAGTTTCTAAAACCCAGAGAAAATGAAGAATAAGGCTGTCCTCATCACTCACTAACAGCCCTGCCGAGCTCTGCTCATAATGACTCTTAGGCATTAGGGTGCCCAGGTTTACCTGCCCCTTCCTAACATGGACACTGGGAATGGAGTGCGGTTGACACTGGTGCATCACCCAGGTGCCCCTTTGGGAATGCAGGACTGAGTCCCCCACCTGCTGGGGTGCTGCAGGAGCATGGCCCTCTGATGAGCCCCTACAGGAGGTCTAGGCCATACCCCCTTTCTGGGGCTGCCTGCATGCTATGACTGATCAATTTAGTAAGGAAAAAAGGCCTCACTTGGAACAGTTCTGAAGGGTCACGTCATGGTAGGGCCAGCTGAGGCACTGTAGAGACTATATCAAAGTTAACCCTCTCTCAGTCCAGTTCTACTTGCTTCATTTCCTGCCCAGGTGGTAATCCTGAGAGCACCCCCTAACAAACCTCCTGCAAGTTCATCTCCATCTCAGGGTCTGATCTTGGGTAACCCAGTCTGCAGCGGTTGGTGCCAGGAGGCTCTGAGAAAGCGGGTACTGAGATGGGGTTTTGGAGCTGGGTCGCTTACCACCCAGCTGATAAGGAGGACCTTGGCATTGGCTGGGTGCTGCTGGGGGACACCCTGCTGACCTGGGGTGGTAGACTGGTGGGAAGAAATGCACTGGCTGGTTCAGTACGTCAGGCTTTTGAGAAACATGAGGGAAATAGTAACTGAAAGGATAAGTGAACTGAATGTGAACAGATTATCTGATACAATGGGGATTATATCTAAGCTCATCTGACACTCTCACAAAAAATTATAAAAAGTCAGGGCAGAGCCAAGATGGCAGCATGAGTAGTTCAGTGGAAATCTCCTCCTAAAAACATATATATTTATGAAAATACAATAAATACAACTATTCCTAAAAGAGACACCAGTGGATACAGTACAACAGCCAGGATACATCTACATCTGTGAGAACTAAACATCACACAAAGGGGGTAAGATACAAGCCGCAGCCAGGTGGGACTCGAATGCCCCCCACCCCAGAACCCGGCGGGAAGAAAGGAGTCAGAACGGGGAGGGAGTGAAACCCCAGGACTGCTAAACAACCAGCTCTAGAAATCTGCACACGGAGCGCAGACACACCGTGCACAGGGTGCTGGATATTAGAGAAACGGAAAAGCAAAACCTGCAGGCAGGTCCCAGCAACCAGTGCCCCTGAGACAAAAGAAAAGTGAGGGCTTTTTGCAAGTCTTAAAGAGACAGGGACCCCACAGCTGGACCAAGTCGCCCCGGCACACTTAGCTAGCTGCTAGGAATCCCAGGAAACTTTAGGCGCCCTAACCCCCTGGGCGGCAGCACAGGTCTGAAGCCCCTCATGGAAATAAGCAGAGTTCCAGTTGTTCCCCCAACTGGCATGGACCCCAACACACAGGCCCACTGGTAGGAGAGCACAAGCGTGCACTGGGGGCAGCGGCGCCAGAGGGGACTGGGAGAGGCCCACGCAAGCCCACAGCAGTGGCAACTGAGCAGCCCGCGTGTGCCGGCGACATCAGGGCCACAGGGGTGCCAGAGGAGCCCAGGAGCAGCCCACAGGAGCCAGTAGCGGAGGAGCCACCCAGGAGCAGCCACGCCCCCAGCAGCCACCCGGAATCCCAGCATAATATCCCACAGCCCGGGCCAGCCCCAAAGGCCGCTGCTGGTACACAGCTGCCTGGCAGGGGCGCCGCTTTTGCAAGGGAGTGCACTCGGCATGCCTGCCACTCCCCGCAGGGCTCTGCACTGCTCTGACAGAGACCCCGCCCACAGCAGCTTAGGGGATTAACCCGGTGGCTGCTCCAGGAGTGTGGGTAACCAACACAGGCAGCGGAGAAGGGCAAGGCATCCAGCAAGCAGGAAAGAACTTTCTTCTCCCAGCTGACATACCTGCTACCTGCCTACAGTCACCACTATCACCATGAAAAGGCAGAAGAATTTAGTCCAGTCCAAAATAGTCCAGACCACCCCTGAGAGAGGACCTGTGGAGATAGATCTAACAAGTCTCCCTGAAAAAGAATTCAAAATAAAAATCATAAACATGCTGCTTTATCTGTAGAGAAATATGCAAGACCTAAAGGAGCAAGTACAGAGGGAGACTACAGAAATAAAACAATTTCTGGAAGGACTTAAAAGCAGAATGGATAAGATGCAAGAGGCCATTGATGGAATAGAAACCAGAGAACAGGAATACATAGAAGCTGATGCAGAGAGAGATAGAAGGATCTCCAGGAATGAAACAATATTAAGAGAACTGTGTAACAAATCCAAAAGGAACAATATCCACATTATAGGGGTACCAGAAGAAGAAGAGAGAGAAAAAAGGATAGAAAGTGTCTTTGAAGAAATAATTGCTGAGAACTTCCCCAAACTGGAGGAGGAAATAATTGCTCAGGCTATGGAAGCACCCAGAACTCCCGAGAGACGGGACCCAAAGAGGACAACACCAAGACACATAATAATTAAAATGGCAAAGATCAAGGACAAGGACAGAGTATTAAAGGCAGCCAGAGAGAGAAAAAAGGTCACCTACAAAGGAAAACTCATCAGGCTATCATCAGACTTCTCAACAAAAACCTTTCAGGCCAGAAGAGAATGGCATGATATATGTAATGCAATGAAACAGAAGGGCCTTGAACCAAGGATACTGTATCCAGCACGATTATCATTTAAATATGAAGGAGGGATGAAACAATTCCCAGACAAGCAAAAGTTGAGGGAATTTGCCTCCCACAAACCACCTCTACAGGGCATCTTACAGGGACTGCTCTAGATGGGAGCACTCCTAAACAGAGCACAGAACAAAACACCCAACATATGAAGAATGGAGGAGGAGGAATAAGAAGGGAGAGAAATAAAGAATCATCAGACCGTGTTTATAATAGCTCAATAAGCAAGTTAAGTAAGACAGTAAGGTAGTAAATAAGCAAACCTTGAACCTTTGGTAACCACGAATCTAAAGCCTGCAATGGCAATAAGTACATATCTTTCAATAATCACCCTAAATGTAAATGGACTGAATGTACCAATCAAAAGACACAGAGTATTAGAATGGATAAAAAAGCAAGACCCATCTGTATGCTGCTTACAAGAGACTCACCTCAAACCCAAAGACATGCACAGACTAAAAGTCAAGGGATGGAAAAAGATATTTCATGCAAACAACAGGGAGAAAAAATCAGGTGTTGCAATACTAGTATCAGACAAAATAGACTTCAAAACAAAGAAAGTAACAAGAGATAAAGAAGGACATTACATAATGATAAAGGGCTCAGTCCAACAAGAGGATATAACCATTATAAATATATATGCACCCAACACAGGCACACCAACATATGTGAAAGAAATACTAACAGAAGTAAAGGAGGAAATAGAATGCAATGCATTCATTTTAGGAGACTTGAACACACCACTCACTCCAAAGGACAGATCCACCAGACAGAAAATAAGTAAGGACACAGAGGCACTGAACAACACACTAGAACAGATGGGCCTAATAGACATCTATAGAACTCTCCATCCAAAAGCAACACGATACATATTCTTCTCAAGTGCACATGGAACATTCTCCAGAATAGACCACATACTAAGTCACAAAAAGAGCCTCAGTAAATTCCAAAAGATTGAAATCCTACCACCCAACTTTTCAGACCAAAAAGGTATAAAACTAGAAATAAATTCTACAAAGAAAACAAAAAGGCTCACAAACACATGGAGGCTTAACAACATGCTCCTAAATAATCAATGGATCAACAACCAAATTAAAATGGAGATCCAGCAACATATGGAAACAAATGACAACAACAACACTAAGCCCCACTTCTGTCAGATGTAGCGAAAGCAGTCTTAAGAGGAAAGTATATAGCAATCCAGGCATATTTAAAGAAGGAAGAACAAACCCAAATTAATAGTCTAATGTAACAATTATCAAAATTGGAAAAAGGAGAATAAATGAGGCCTAAGGTCAGCAGATGGAGGGACATAAAAAAGATCAAAGAAGAAATGAACATAATTGAGAAGAATAAAACAATAGAAAAAATCAATGAAACCGAGAGCTGGTTCTTCAAGAAAATAAACAAAATAGATAAGCCTCTAGCCAGACTTATTAAGAGGAAAAGAGAGTCAACACACATCAACAGAATCAGAAATGAGAAAAGAAAAATCACAACGGACCCCACAGAAATACAAAGAATTATTAGAGAATACTATGAAAACCTATATGCTAACAAGCTGGGAAACCTAGGAGAAATGGACAACTTCCTAGAAAGATACAACCTTCCAAGACTGACCCAGAAAGAAACAGAAAATCTAAACAGACCAATTACCAGCAATGAAATTGAAGCAGTAATCAAAAAACTACCCAAGAACAAAACCCCTGGGCCAGATGGATTTACCTCAGAATTTTATCAGACATACAGAGAAGACATAATACCCATTCTCCTTACAGTTTTCCAAAAAATAGAAGAGGAGAGAATACTCCCAAACTCATTCTATGAAGCCAACATTACCCTAATACCAAAACCAGGCAAAGACCCCACCAAAAAAGAAAACTACAGAACAATATCCCTGATGAACATGGATGCAAAAATACTCAACAAAATATTAGCAAACCGAATTAAAAAATACATCAAAAGGATCATACACCATAACCAAGTGGGATTCATCCCAGGGATGCAAGGATGGTACAACATTTGAAAATCCATCAACATCATCCACCACATCAACAAAAAGAAAGACAAAAACCACATGATCATCTCCATAGATGCTGAAAAAGCATTTGACAAAATTCAATAACCATTCACGATAAAAACTCTCAACAAAATGGGTATAGACGGCAAGTACCTCAACATAATAAAGGCCATATATGATAAACCCACAGCTGACATCATACTGAACAGCGAGAGGCTGAAAGCTTTTCCTCTGAGATCGGGAACAAGACAGGGATGCCCACTCTCCCCACTGTTATTCAACATAGTACTGGAGGTCCTAGCCACGGCAATTAGACAAAACAAAGAAACACAAGGAATCCAAATTGGTAAAGAAAAAGTCAAACAGTCACTATTTGCAGATGACATGATATTGTACATAAATAACCCTAAAGACTCCACTCCAAAACTACTAGAACTAATATCGGAATTCAGCAAAGTTGCAGGATACAAAATTAACACACAGAAATCTGTGGCTTTCCTATACACTAACAATGAACTAATAGAAAGAGAAATCAGGAAAACAATTCCATTCACAATAGCATCAAAAAGAATAAAATACCTAGGAATAAACCTAACCAAGGAAGTGAAAGATCTATACCCTGAAAACTATAAGACACTCTTAAGAGAAATTAAAGAGGTCACTAACAAATGGATACTCATCCCATGCTCCTGGCTAGGAAGAATTAATATCGTCAAAATGGCCATCCTGCCCAAAGCAATATACAGATTCAATGCAATCCCTATCAAATTACCAACAGCATTCTTCAATGAACTGGAACAAATAGTTCAAAAATTCTTATGGAAACACCAAAGACCCTGAATAGCCAAAGCAATCCTGAGAAGGAAGAATAAAGTGGGGGGATCTCGCTCCCCAACCTCAAGCTCTACTACAAAGTCACAGTAATCAAGACAATTTGGTACTGGCACAAGAACAGAGCCACAGTCCAGTGGCAAAGAAGAGAGACTCCAGATATTAACCCAAACATATATGGTCAATTAATATATGATAAAGGAGCCATGGACATACAATGGGGAAATGACAGTCTCTTCAACAGATGATGCTGGCAAAACTGGACAGCTACATGTAAGAGAATAAAACTGGATCACTGTCTAACCCCATACACAAAAGTAAATTCGAAATGGATCAAAGACCTTAATGTAAGTCATGAAACCATAAAACTCTTAGAAAAAAACATAGGCAAAAATCTCTTAGACATAAACATGAGTGACCTTTTCTTGAACATATCTCCCTGGGCAAGGGAAACAAAAGCAAAAATGAACAAGTGGGACTATATCAAGCTGAAAAGCTTCTGTACAGCAAAGGACACCATCAATAGAACAAAAAGGTATCCTACAGTATGGGAGAATATATTCATAAATGACAAATCCGATAAAGGGTTGACATCCAAAATATATAAAGAGCTCACACACCTCAACGAACAAAAAGCAAATAATCCAATTTAAAAATGGGCAGAAGAGCTGAATAGACAGTTCTCCAAAGAAGAAATTCAGATGGCCAACAGACACATGAAAAAATGCTCCACATCGCTAGTCATCAGAGAAATGCAAATTAAAACCACAATGAGATATCACCTCACACCAGTAAGGATCACCACCATCCAAAAGACAAACAACAGCAAATGTTGGCGAGGTTGTGGAGAAAGGGGAACCCTCCTACACTGTTGGTGGGAATGCAAATTAGTTCAACCATTGTGGAAAGCAGTATGAAGGTTCCTCAAAATGCTTAAAATAGAAATACCATTTGACCCAGGAATTCCACTTCTAGGAATTTACCCTAAGAATGCAGCAGCCCAGTTTGAAAAAGACAGATGCACCCCTATGTTTATCATAGCACTATTTACAATAGCCAAGAAATGGAAGCAACCTAAATGTCCATCAGTAGATGAATGAATAAAGAAGATGTGGTACATACACACGATGGAATATTATTCAGCCATAAGAAGAAAACAAATCCTACCATTTGCAACAACATGGATGGAGCTAGAGGGTATTATGCTCAATGAAATAAGCCAGGCAGAGAAAGACAAGTACCAAATGACTTCTCTCATATGTGGAGTATAAGAACAAAGAAAAACTGAAGGAACAAAACAGCAACAGAATCACAGAACCCAAAAATGGACTAACAGTTACCAAAGGGAAAGGGACTGGGGAGGATGGGTGGGAAGGGAGGGATAAGGGCGGGGAAAAAGAAACGGGGCATTACAATTAGCATGTATAATGTGTGTGGGGGGGTACGTGGCAGGCTCTACAACACAGAGAAGACAAGTAGTGATTTTACAGCATCTTACTATGCAGATGGACAGTTACTGTGAGGGGGTATGTGGGGGTGACTTGGTAAAGGGGGGAGCCTAGTAAACATAATGTTCTTCATGTAATTGTAGATTAATGATACCAAAATAAAAATTAAAAATAAAATAAGAAAAAAGAAGTAAAGTAAAATAAAATAAAATAAATAAATAAAATAAAAGTAAAATAAAGTAAAATAAAATAAATAATAAAATGAAATAAAATAAAAAAGTTATAAAAAGTTGAAAATAATTAATCCACATTAAAAGCATGGGGAAAGTGATGACCTGACCCAAGTGAGAGAGAAATTCCATAATTGACAGGAAGGAGTAAAAGGCTCAGAAAGTGGGTGCTGAGAACTAATGCAAGATTGGAAAACCTACCAAACAACTATATTCCATGGAGGATACACAGTTAACCAAAACAGTAAGGGATGTGCGGTAAGAGGAGCACCAGCATCACTAGGACATTCCACATGGTTCCCCTACCCAGGCCAGGGCAGATGGTGTAGGTGCTAGAACTGAGCTGGGCTCACTGACAGCAGTGGAAGCAATAGGACTTTCCCCTGAGAACTGAGGCCAGGTGACACAGCACATGACCATCAGAAGCCCACGAGCAAAGGCCCAGCAGTGTGAGTTCCCACTTACCAAATCTGAAACATTCTAAGCCACTGTCAAATGTCAAACCTGCCAGAGCAAAAACAGAAGTCAGATCCCCATTTTTGGCAACACTCCTCAGAAAGACCACCTGGCCTCATGGTGGCCGGCTGACTGCACTGGACTGCTTCAGGTCCTCATAAAGGAGAGAGATTTAATTAGGCTTATTTATTCGCTATGTTAAGTTACCTGAGAAGTATTGTCAAATAAGTGATGCTAAACCTTCTTAGATTATATCTGTGTAAAAATGTTATTAAAATAAGTGTTCTAGAAGTCGTATGAAACTTGTAGACATCTGATATGTCCTGGCATATTATCACTTGTAATTACAGTTATTAAAAGGTTAGTGTTACAGAAATAATCAGATTTCCTTATTGCATTATGATGAACTCTCATGAGATCTTTAACTATGGCCATTTTTAAATCTTTTGTTATTTACAGATAGCTATGGTCAGATGCCCCTATAAAAGGGTCCCAAAAGAGCCTCACCTCCAGGAAGATTTATGGAAAGGATGTCTGATAAATACGGGTTTCTGACACCTTAAGATTGTAAGACTGAACTGGGTAAGAATTTCCAGAACTAGAGGAAAAACTAGATTCTGGCAGAATGAGAATTAACATGGGACTGAGTAAACTGAGGAGGAGGATTTTAATTTTTTTTTTTTAATTATGACTTTTATTTAAAACAATATTGGTGTCCTAATGTTTGCTTGTTCAGATTTAAGGAAACTTTTCTCTTAAGCCATCTATATCGTACAGCAATTTGGTAAATTATATCTTTCTAAGCAGAAATGAAACATTTATCTTTTTCTCCCTATCTGATCCTGCCAGAATTTGGAAACTCTTGGTGAGTATTTTTATATTTTATGGCAGTATATTTATTTGCATAAGTTCAATAAGAATCTGCACTCCTGTAACAAGACACAATTGGAAATACTGGTTATATTACCAAAGCTTTTTGACTGGAATGTCATATTTGAAGGAGATACAGACTCAGAAAAGACCAGGCAGCTTTAAGGAAATAGTGGACCCATAGAACAATGGAACAGAATAGAGAGCCGAGAAATAAACCCATACATATATGGTCAGTTCTTATATGACAAAGGGGCCATGATTGTGCAATGGAGAAGACAGTCTCTCAATAAATGGTGTTGGGAAAACTGGAAAGCTAAATGCAAAAGAATGAAACTGGATTACTGATAACTCCATACACAAAAGTAAACTCAAAATGGATTAAAAGCCTAAATATAAGATATGAAACCATAAAACTCTAAGAAGAAAACACAGGCAAAAATCTCTGAATGTAAGCATGAATAATTTTCTTCTGGACTTATCTCCCTTGGCAAGGGAAACCAAAGCAAAAATAAACATGTGGGACTACATCAAACTAAAAATCTTCTGTACAACAAAGGACACCATCAACAACACAAAGAGGCACCCTACAGTATGGAAAAATATATTCTTAAATGATATAGTCAGTAAGGGGTTAACATGAAAAATATATAAAGGACTCATACAACTCAACACTAAAATAAAATAACCCATTTAAAAAATTGGCAGAGGACCTGACTGACATTTTTCCAAAGAAATAGAAATGGCCAACTGGCACATGAAAAGATGCTCCACATGCTAATCATCAGGGAAATTCAAATCAAAACCACAGTGAGATACTACCTCACACTGGTCAGAATGGCCACTATTCAAAAGCCAAGAAATAACAAATGCTGGCAAGGATGTGGAGAAATGGGAACCCTCCTATATTGTTGGTGGGAATGTGAATTGGCACAACTGCTGTGAAAGCAGTATGGAGGTTACTTAAAAAACTAAAAATAGAAATACCATTTGATTCAGTAAGTCTACTTCTAGGAATTTACCCGAAGAAAACAAAATCTCTGATTTGAAAAGATATATGAATCCCTTTATTTATTGCCACATTATTTACAATAGCCAAGATATGGAAGCAACCAAAGAGTCTGTGAATAGATGAATGGGTAAAGAAGAAGTGGTACATATACAAATTGGAATATTATTCAGCCATAAAAAGAAAGAAATCCCATCATTTATGACAACATGGATGGATTTAGAAGGTATTATGCTAAAGTGAAACAAGCCAAGAGGAGAAAGACAAATACCATATGATCTCACTTATGTGTGAAATCTAAAAACAAAACAAAATAAAATAAAACAGCAGTAGGCTCACAGACACTGAGAAGTGACTGGTGGTTAGGAGGGTGGGGAGTTGGGATGGGTGGGTAAAACAGGTGAAGGGGATAGAGGTGCAAAATCTCAATCATAAAATAAGCTGGTCATGGGGATGAAAGTACAGCATAGAGAACTCGGTCAATAGTTTTATGACATCTATGTGGACAGACAGCAACTACACTAGCTGGGGTGAGCATTTAACAATATAGATAATTGTCATCACTGTGTTGTATATGTGAAATCAATATAATACTGTATATCAACTATACTTCAATTAAAAAATAAATCAAAAAACAAAGCAAAACAATTCAAACTGCTAAACAGGAAAATTTGTGAGATCGCACTCACTCTGTCTGAAGATCCTTGGAGCCTGAAATTATCCCACTGTCAGCATTAGGAATGCAGATACTGGGTTTCTGATTTGCTCCGTTAACTCTCATTTTTCTTTTTTCTCTGTAAAAATGCCTTTTATTATTTACCTGATTGTTTACACAATACAGGCCTAATTTAGGGAGCCCACCTGTAAGACTGCCTCCTGAACTGAGACACAGTCAGTTTACTAAATTGACCTATTCTCAAGAGTGAGACTGGTTCAAAAGTAAGAGGACTGTTCTAATTTCAAGGGTCAAAAATGCAATGTGCGTGAACTTGATTGGATCCTGGATTTTTGAAAAAGATTATTAAAGAAACTTTAACAACAACAAAAAAGAGTGAGACTGGTTCAGAGGTGGGACTGAAGAGGTTTAGAACAAACCCTGGGACTGCTTCTATGCCACCCCAACAGGGATCTCAAGGTCACCAGTCTTCATGAGAATAAGCTCGGGAGAGCGAGTTTATTTTCTTTGTTTCCTTTCTTTGTGTGTGTGTGTGCGCGCACGCGCATATATGTATCTGTTGAGCTCCAGTGGCATTGCTTTATATTTGTTGGTTACCTGAGCTTATTTTCAATAGCAGGTCTCCAGTTTTCATTCTTTAACCTCCTCTCTTCACCAGTTGTCAGCATGAAGTAGCCAAGAACGGTCATCACCCTATTTCCCATGACTGAAGAGCTACAAAACAGGGGTGGGGACTTGAACTTAGACATATATTTCTTTCTGTTGTCTATTGTCACAATGGTCCTTTATGTGTCTGGCTTGAGGGGCCTCTGGGAAGAATGGTGCAGTAAGACACACAGGGCCACATGGACACATGGGGACAAGCATGGCCTGCTTGTTGCTTCTGTCGCAGAATAACCATGTGTCCACATGGGCCCTTCCTTCAGGTGCTGTACTAAGTACAGGGTATGCTGATGGCCTTGGGCTGGCCAAATCTAAGCCAGACTTATCTATGGAAACATGTTTTGGGAGGCAGACCCCTCTGAGCAAGGTTTTGCTCCTTGGGACATTGATCTGCATGAGAATAATCTCTTCTAGCAAAGCACTAGTCTTTGTCTCTTCGTCTCATATAATCTGTTGCTTCTCTGTCCACGATAGCAGTGTGCAACCCTGCCTAGCCAGCTGCTCCTGGACTAGTATTACACTTACTTCTTAGGGTTGTTAGAATTGAAGATTAGGAACTATAAAGTGTCTAGGTGAGTCCCAATCGACCCTCATGTCTCAGATGGCCCTCTGGGTCTTTCCTTGTCTTTCAAGCACTTTCCTATCACAACTCACCCACTTGGGCATGTGATCGGACTTGTGTCTGCATACCAGCCAATTCTCCAAAACCATCTGCTTGTTCACCAGTTTAATTAAGTTCTGGCATTACCTACCTGGACCTAACATCAGATTCCGCAAATTAAAGGGCTCAGGCCCACAAGAAAGCCCTCGCTTCAGGTGCCAGTTGCAAGTACCAGCTTCTGACCAACCAGCCAGCTGTAAGTTCTGGGGTTCCATGACCCTCTCTACAGGTTTGATGATTTGCTGAAACAGCTCCCAGAACTTGGAAAACACCTTCCTTACATTGACTGGTTTATTATAAAGGGTACAGCACAGGTATAGCCACCTGGGAAGAAGCTTAGGGCAAGGCATGGAAGGGGGATGTCACAGGGCTTCCACGCCACCGTCGCAGCACCCTGCTCACCAAGCAGAAGCTCTCAGAGCTTAAGGAGCATCAGCCTCCAGCCCTCCCCTGTTCCCTGGAGGTAGGGGACCGGGACTGAACTTTCTCACTCTAACCCCTTTTTCATTCTAGTGATCAGCCCCTTCCTGAGGCTATCTAGGGACCCCACTCGAAGTCACCACTAGCATAAATTCAGATGTGATTGAAAACGGCTTGTACAAATGACAAAAGACAATCCTAGCACTCAGGAAATTCAAAGGGTTTTAGGAGCTCTGTGCCCAAACTGAAGACACAGATCAAATATTTCTTACTCTACCACCATTACTTTATCTCGGGACAATGCCCTTGAACTGAGGAAAATGTCCTCAGAAACTGACAAAAACTGAGTCACTTGAAAGAGATTCTCAAAGAAAACTGACAGGACTTGGTAGCTCTATGAATCTTGGAGACACACTCTAGGAGTTGAACAGCTTAGATTTTTAACTGCTGTTCTGCCACTTAGCTTCCCCACGCTTCAGTTTCCCCATCTGTAAAATGGAAGTAAGAATAGTATTACACTTACTTCTTAGGGTTGTTAGAATTGAAGATTAGGAACTATAAGGTGTCTCGGTTAGTGCCTGGAACACGATTGGGCCTCAATAAATGTTAGCTTTTACCATCATGGATACACAGAGGTATGTATGGGTTGAGCTCATTCCCCGCTACAACAAAGAATTGAAAGACAGAGAAACGGCAGGGAAGCAGAGCCAGTTTTATCTAAATACACTCCACAGGCGGGGAAGGCCAGACTCAAGGTAGAAAAAAGACCCAAAGTTGTAGGGAAGGGTCTATTTATCCTGTCTTAGCTGGGAGGTGCTTCTCTGATTGACAGAGGGAGGTCGTTTGATTGACAGTCCTAGTTATACACCCATTCCTCTTGGAGAGCTTGTTTTTTCCCAAAATGCACACGGAAAAGCCCATGAGGGGCAGGCAGCAAAACAGCAATTTTATTTTAGTGAGATTACGCTGAGGTACGGTTTGGCCGGTTCTTAGTTTTGTTCTATCGTGCCTGCACTGGGAGCTGGTTGGGGCAGGTTTAGCCTGGTCCGGATAGGCAAGAAATTATCTCCCTGCAAAGCCTTTGTTGTCTTTGGGACCCCCTATCTGGGCAGTTGGTTCAGTTTTTTCCTTGAACCTTATCTTCCCCTTCTCCGGCTGTTCATGTCTATCTTTCTACCTGACAGCAGGACACCAAGTTCTGGTCCATGTCCGTGTCCCTCCCTGCTGTTTGGCCTGCACCCCTTCTCAGTCACTTCAGCATCTCTGAGCCTGTTTCTTCACCCATGAAATGAAAGAATCCCTACATGATCTCAAGGTCCCTGCCAGTCAAGAAGTCGGAGTAGTATGACTCAAATTCTCAGGGTGACTCAAGGGTGCTGGCCAGTAGGAGAACGTGGGAACTCGAGCGGAGGCGCCCCTGGGCAGAGGTAAACACACTCAGTGTGAGAAGCCCTGCCGCCGCGCTCGCCCCGGCCTCCCTTCCCGAGTTGAGTAGTAGGTGGGCTTGGCAGCCAGCCACTCCAGGAATCTGAGGGCAGATTTGGAGAGAGCAGGCGCTACTAGGGGCCTCCGACCGGCCTTCCACCTTTTGATCGGCTCCGAAGCAGGAGCGTGGGCTGGCTGCAGCTGCCCCAACGCCGCCGCCCCTCCGCGCCCGCGCCCTGTGACGGCCCCGCGCTTCCAGCAGCCCGCGCGGTCCGCGGCGCGGGTCAGGCCTCCGGGGGACCGGGAGCGGGGTCCCGGCGCGCCCCGCCCACCCCGCCTCTGCGGTCGGGCCCGCTGGGCGGGTAACAGCGGGAAACAGAGGAAGAGGAAGGGGCGGAGCTGCATCGCAGCTAACCGCGGAGAGTCACCCGACTCATCAGCTGTGCCTGGCACCACCCGGGCCCTTAGGGCCTGCCGGGCCTAGACCGCGGAGGCTGGCCGGGCAAACCAGCCCTGTCTAGGAAGCCGGGCAATGTCCCACCACGGAGTGTCTCCCGACCAGGGCCACCCCGGGTCCAGCAGACAGCCAGGCCCTGAGAGGTCCTGGGGAGCCCCCAGACTGGGGCTCTTGTGGATGGGCCTGGCGGTGGCGCTAGCCCTGCCCGAATCCCTGGTTCTCTGGGCCCCAGCCGGGGCCCACCCTCTTCCCTCCCGGGACCATCCTGCCAGCAGGTTCAAGCGCTTAGTGCCCCAGCTGCGCGGCACCTTTGGGTGGGGGAACCTAACCTGCCCAGTCTGCAAAGCTCTGTTCTCCGCCATCGACTTTGGGCTGAAGGTGAGTGCTAAACGGGTCGCGGTGGAGCAGGCTGAAGGGGAGCACTTGTCAGGGGCCGAGCTAATGATGGTGCCCCTGGGTCCTGAAGAGCATCCTTATGGAGAGGCTGACATCTACAAGCCTTAACCGAATTTGATATACAGACACCCTGGCTACACCTCAGTACCTCCATTGTGACCTTGTGAATTACAAAAAGCTGCCTGTTGTATACTGGGCATTGTGCTAGCCATTTTATACAGGTTAAATCAAGCCTGCAAGGTGGTTTCATTACAGCTGTTTTTTCCATTTTACAATTGAGTAGAATCCAGGAGTGGTGAAGTCGCTTGCCCAAGGGCACAGAGCTGGTGAGAGGCAGTGCTGGGATTCCCATCCTGGTTGGCCTGACTTTGAAGCCCCTGTGCCTTACCCTTGACATCTCCAGCCCTGAGCACAGTGCCTGGTACTAGGTACTCAGAACTAATTTTGAGGACTTGAATTATATTCAGGGGTGTGGAACTGGATGGGGCTGCCTTGATCCTAATGGGGTTATGAGGAGTGCTGTTTGATAGGTGTGCTTGGTGGGGCTCCCCAGGAAACAGTCCTATCCCTGTGTGTGTCCCCAAACCCTGGACAGTCTGTCATTCTGCCCAGCCCACATTTCAGACAGTGCCTGAGAAAGCTGGCCAGGCAAAGACCTGAAATGCCCCTGGCCACTGGGCTGAAGGGGAAGTACTGACCTGGTATGGCCTTTCGAATCATGGGGAAATATCTGTGGGAGGCAGGGGATGCACTGAGGTTTCTTTGCCATGTGGCACTGTGTCCAGCCCAGTCCCGGTTTGGATACAGAGGTCAAAAAGGTGATGGTCAGAGTTTGGCCTGGTCTATGACCTCTACCACTGGTTCTTCCCACCACAGAGGGAGACCAGTGTGGCGTGGGTGGGCTCTGTAGCTACCAACCTGTGCAAGCAACTGAAGATAGCTCCGCCTGCCGTGTGCCAGTCAGCTGTCCAGCTCTTTGAGGACGACATGGTGGAGGTGTGGACACGCTCAGTGCTGAGCCCATCTGAGGCCTGTGGTCTGCTCCTGGGCTCCACCTGTGGGCACTGGGACATCTTCGAATCTTGGAACATCTCTTTGCCGGACATTCCAAAGCCGCCACCCCAGCCGCCCAACCCCCCAGCCCCAGGAGCCCCTGTCAGCCGCGTCCTCTTCCTCACTGACCTGCACTGGGATCATGACTACCTGGAGGGCACAGACCCCGACTGTGAGAACCCTCTGTGCTGCCGCCGGGATTCTGGCCTGCCACCCACCTCGCGCCAAGGTGCTGGTTACTGGGGTGAGTACAGCAAGTGTGACCTGCCCCTGCGGACCCTGGAGAGCCTGCTGAGTGGGCTGGGCCCTGCCGGCCCCTTTGACATGGTGTACTGGACGGGAGACATCCCTGCTCACAACGTCTGGCACCAGTCCCGTCAGGACCAGCTGCGGGCCCTGACCACCATCACAGCCCTGGTGAAGAAGTTCCTGGGGCCGGTGCCCGTGTACCCTGCCGTGGGCAACCACGAGAGCACGCCTGTCAACGGCTTCCCCCCGCCCTTCATCGAGGGCAACCACTCCTCCCGCTGGCTCTATGAGGCGATGGCCAAGGCGTGGGAGCCCTGGCTGCCTGCCGAAGCCCTTCACACCCTCAGGTACTTGGAAACCCAAGAAGGGAAAAGAAAGGGGGATGAAAATGAAAATGAAGGGAGCAGGGACTCTGGCATTACCTGTGGCTTCTCTAGCATGAGTCCCCAGCTCTCCTCACTGGCCCTCCCTGATCAGACCCCACCTTCCACTTCCATCCCATGTCCAGCTACCCTCCTTCACAGGGCTGGCACCTCCCCATGCTGGTCTGGGCCTGCTCTAAAATGCCTTCCCTCCTCTTTAACATCTCTACTTTTCTCACCTTACCCAGGCCCTGGTTACCTCCCTCTGAATGAATGGCCTTTGCTTCCCACTCTAGGTAATTTGCATCTCTCCCCCAAACTCCTAGAGCCCTAAACACTCTAAGCCATTCCCAGTCACTTGGGTCCTATATAATCCATGCTGCTTGGTGTCCAGCTAGAACGTGAACATCCTGAGGTTAGGGATGATATCTTGTATGCCCCTGCCCTCTACCCAGTGCCTAACACGGAACTAGGCATGAAGGACCAGGATTATGAATGAGTGTTGACCCCTCATGTTCACTTTGTTTCAGAATTGGGGGGTTCTATGCCCTTTCCCCACGCCCTGGCCTCCGCCTCATCTCTCTTAATATGAACTTTTGTTCCCGTGAGAACTTCTGGCTCATGATCAACTCCACAGATCCTGCTGGACAGCTCCAGTGGCTGGTGGGGGAGCTTCAGACCGCAGAGGATCGAGGAGACAAGGTGGGCCAGAGTGGCAGGAGCATGGTGGAGTACATGCTGCTGGGCAGGGAGAGAAGCAGGCCACACACACAGACCCCCCATCTAGAGCGAGAGCACCTGTGAACAGAGAAGCTTGACTTTCTGGTGCTCCCAACAGCAGTGTTCCCTGTGGGGTTCTTCTCATCCCTCTTAGAAGTCCTTACATTCACTACTCCCACCCAGATGAGGACCTGGCCAGGATTCAGGATCCCTCCTTGCCCTGATAACCTTCCTTAACTCTCCCTGCAGGTGCATATAATTGGCCACATTCCCCCAGGGCACTGCCTGAAGAGCTGGAGCTGGAATTACTATCGAATTGTAGCCAGGTAGCATGGGGGTTGGGGGATGAAGAGTGTAAAGGTGGGAAATTCCCTTGAGCATCTCGCCATCCCGTCCCTCCTGCCCCACTGGGTGGCGAGGCTACTTACTTCAACAGGATGGAGGGTGAAAACCTATCTCACCAAATCTCCCATTCCCTAGAGCCTTCTGAATATAATTAGTGTCTTCTGGCCAGGTATGAGAACACCTTGGCTGGTCAGTTCTTTGGCCACACCCACATGGATGAGTTTGAGGTCTTCTACGATGAGGAGACCCTGAGCCGGCCACTCTCCGTAGCCTTCCTGGCGCCCAGTGCCACCACATACATCAGCCTTAACCCTGGTGAGTGAGGAGGGAGGGAGGTGGGATGGGGGGAGCCAAGGCAGGCAAGGCGTAGGCAGGACTGATGGCGCTTCCCTGGCGCTGCTTTTGTCTCCTTGCCTGTTTAGTCGACCCTCTTTCCTTGCAGGTTACCGGGTCTACCAAATAGATGGTGACTACGCAGGGAGCTCTCATGTGGTCCTGGACCACGAGACCTACATTCTGAACCTGACACAGGCGAATCAGCCCAGAGCTTCCCCACACTGGCAGCTCCTCTACAGGGCTCGGGAAACCTACGGACTGCCCAACGCGCTGCCTGCTGCCTGGCACCACCTGGTCTACCGCATGCGGAGCGATGCACAGCTATTCCAGACCTTCTGGTTTCTCTACCATAAGGGGCACCCGCCCTCAGGGCCCTGCGGCATGCCCTGCCGCCTCACCACTCTGTGCGCCCTGCTCTCCGCCCGCTCTGACAGCCCTGCCCTGTGTCGCCACCTGGTGCCGGATGCAAGTCTCCCTGCTGTCTGGTTTCTGCAGCCGCAGCCGGCATGGTGCTAACATTCCCAGGGCCTGGAGTTGGGAAAGCGCCCATCTTAGGAAAGGAGCAAAAACCCCAGAGGACCCCTGTGGTAAGAACATCTGGTGGAAGACCCTAGTCCCAGGCCCCAATCCCACTGGGGAAACAGGACCTTCTCCTTTCCTGAAGCTGGTTTGGCAAGATACAGGGGTAGGGGGGCTGCTCTGCCTGTGGCCAGTATCTAGGCTGCCCTAGGGCTGCTGTTCTTTTATGGCCGTGGAGCAGAGGTCTAAACTGGCACGCCCCAGGCAGACCAGACAGGAGCTGTCACCCCAGGCCTGTGCTGGCCAGCCAGGAATCCTGTGCTGCTGCCAAAATAAATTTTGGCTGTTAAAATAAAGATAAGAGTTTTGGACTCCAGACCCCTCTGTGATTGTCCCACTTTATTCTTTTTGAGGCAGGTGGGGTAAGAGGGCCTTGGAAACAAGACCCCAACTGAGGGATCAGGGAATGGGGGTGACAGTATGGTGCAGGCACAGAAGGTACACAGCTCAGCAGGGTAGACAGACTTTATTAGTGATATCAGTATAGAGAGGTGTCCACGGAGCAGGGGATGGGGGACCCATGCCTGGACTGGTCTCCTGCCCCTGCCAGAACTTATAAAGATGGGGCCTGGCCTAGACCAGTTCCTCCTGCTCCACCTGAAATGTGGGGATAGAGGGCCCGGGGCTGGCCTTGCTTCCTGATCCTTTCGTTATCAATCCTACTGTCTTGTCCTTGCATGGATTAGATCTCTCCTTCCCCAGCCCCTTAGCAGGGAACCCAAGCTGCCTGGGAGGGGCAGCTTAGGGATGGGGGAGCAAGGCCTCTAGGGCTCCTCCCTGCCCCATACCTTTGAATTCCCTGGGGCCCAACGCAAGCAAGTGGAGGGAGGACTGAGGGCTTCAGGGGGTATGGGCCCCCAGCCGTTTGGGCTTGAGAGAGCCCCACAGCGACTGAACACCCCTGCGGACAGTCCACCCTACACGCCGGGCAACGGACTCGGCAGGGGGTGCCGGGAGGCAGGAGGTGGAGGCCTGGGAGCGGGCATCCAGACATTTCTGGTAGCGGAGCTGTAGAGAGGCAAGTTTGGCGGTCACTCTCCGGCCTGTGCCCACGGAGCTGGTGTCACCACTCCGCCACCCTACCACTTACCATGCACGCAGCCTGCACAGCCTCAGAGAGGCTCGCAGCATTGGGCTCGCACCAGAACATGTGGCAGCAGAAGGAGGCTGGGCCGGCAGCCATGATGAATGCAAACGTGTGGACGTCTCTGCCCACAGCCAGGAAGGAGAGGAAGCGCACGCGACACTCCCCGAGCACTGCTTCCGTCTGGAGGGAGAGAACCCAGTTTCAAGGAACAGCATGACCCTCTGTTCCACTGGCATCTAACCACCCCCCGATCCCCACCCCGATCTCCCTTCCATGGAAAGGCACAGCCATGCCTGCCACATCTTTACCTGCTGGTGCAAGATGGTGAGGGTAGCGGGGGCCACACTGACATGGCTTGGAGTCCACTGCTCACGGCTACTGGAGGACAGGACTGACTCCAAGGCCCCATTTATCACATCTACTCCTGGAAGATACGGACGTGAACATGGCACCAACTGGGGTGAGAGAGGCTATCCCATCTCTACCCTAGACTTCCCAGCTCTGCCCAGCCAAGCCCAGGGCCTCTGCTCCATCTCCACACCAGCCTGCAGCCCTAGATAGTGCTGCACAGGTATCCTTTGGTGCTCTCCCCCTTGGCTTCAATGACTTGCCACATTTCTGGTTTCTTCCATCCTGAACCCTAGGCTTGGTTTGACTCTACCTCTTCCTCCAGCTTCCTAGGACTGACCTCCCCACCCAGTTCCCAAAGCTCTGACCTCCCCTCTATCTTGCCCTCCATGTTCATTCACATTCAGTCATTGCACTGCTTCACACCACAACAATCACTCCCAAATCAGCCCCGCAGGCCAGTCCTCTCCCAAGACCCAGACTTTGTATTCTGTAAGATACCCATTTGCGGGGTGTTTACTCTTGTGTCACCTTGTGCTCAGTCACTATAGTGCACTATCTCACTTATACCTTACAATAATCTCACAATATTCTTTTATCACCATTTTACAGATACGGAAATGGAAGCTTACAGAAATCAGGTAGTAAACCTTAGGTCACACTAAGGAATGGGGATATGAAAACAGGCATTCTGACTGCAGAGCCTGGCTTCTCTTTCACCCAGGCCTTTCCCTGCCCCTTCTCTAAATTTCCAGTTTTCAGAACTAGAAGAACTGTCAGGATCCTAGTTGCACTCAGTAATTTCTGTAATGTGCTCAAAGGCCAAGGAACCCAAGGCTCCGGGCTTATAGAACAATCAGCTTTCTCTTAGAACACAATGGTTTCCTCCACCTCAAACTGCTGTTGGCCATGTCCACTCTTCTCATCCCACTTCTCCTTACCCTCAGTAGAGACCCAAGCAGTAGCAGGTGCATGTGGAGGCATGGGTTCTGGTCCCTGAACTACTCATGAGCTGGCTGTACCACTCACTGTATCTCTACCTTTGCAGCAGAGAGGTTAGAGTGAACGATGCCAATGCAAAGCATGCACCTCTATGGCCTACCTGGGACCTCTTGCCCCTTTTGAAGAAGCCCTCTGGGTTCCACTAGAAGCAGACCCTTTGTGGGCAGAGGATGAATGTCTTCCTCAAAAGTCCTCCCTCATCCTGGCCTTGCACATCTTGCCTCTGGCTGGATGAAGGTGCAAACTCCTCTCCCAAGCTCCAAAGTCCTCCAAAAACTGGCCTCATCCGGACTGTCAAGCCTCGTATTTTACTGCTCCCTGAGCTTCCAATGATTTACGTAGCATTTAATAACATCTAATCTTGGCAAATGCCCTACTAGGCAGATGGGGAATACAAAGTAAGAGAAGAGGATGCCCTCAAGGGGCACAGACTGTAACTGAGGTAAAAGCCTCCGTCTGGAGTGCCCCTACCCCACTGACTGACTGAGAAACTCCCAGTTCTCATCCTCCAGGGTATGAGAAGCAGGGCTCAGGAAGCCATCCCTGTTGCCCCGCAGAGATGTTGCAGGGACAAACTTGTAGCACTTCCTATAACCGCTGGAAAAACTTTTTCCACACCAGGCTGTGGCCATCTCAAGGACAGAAACCAAGCGTAGTCCATCTGTGTCCCCAGTCCTGACACTGGGCTCATCTACTAAAGGAATTCCAGATGCTTGAGCAAGTCACCCTCGAGGCAACATGGGCAAACGCACCCAAACTGGTACAACCGAGTAGCCCAGGAGCCCACAGAAGGGTGGCGGTGCAGCAGGAGCGGTGGCTCGGGTCAGATTGCACCCAGCTGTGATGTTCAGACACTGACACCAGCCAGTGGAAGATCACGTGTGGATGAGATACCAATCCGGTAATAAGCAGCCGGTGCTGTGGGGCGAAGCCTGGCCTCTGTGTGGGAGGCCATGTCCATGGAGGTGGGGAAAGCAGAACAAAATGGCCTGAAAAAAGTCTGCCATATCTGTTAATGACTCAGGACTAAAACCTATACTGATTCCCAGTCCTTATCTTGCTGTCCTTTTTTTTCCATATCAATTGTTGCCTTCTAACACACTATATAATTTATTCATTTTATTGTCTATCTCTCCTGGCTAGAATGTCAGCTACTTGAAGGCAGGGATCTTTGTCGGCTTTGTTCATTAATATACACCAAAAACCTAAAATAGTGCCGGGCACAAATGAGGCACTCCCTAGTCATGTTGAGTGAGTGGGTGATTAATGAGTGACTGCTGCAGCCTCAGGAGAGGCCAATGGTAAACTCCTGGATGTTAAAAAGGGAGTACTGGATCAAGCAGCAAGTGAGTTTAGGGACTAGTGGTGTGAAAGCTGCAGCTTCAACAAAGCAGACCCACAGAGTTGATGGGCAGCGAGGGGGAGAGGCAGTCAAGGGCTGCATACGGTTGCCTTAGTGTAGTGAGATGCTCTGTAAGGCAGCAGGTGGATTTGGGAGTCAGTGTGATAACTGGGAGGTGACAGGGTTTAGCAGCTGAGGGTGAGAGGGAGGAGGGAAAAGGGACGGGGGCCTTGCTTTTCTTCCCTTCTCCTTGTAGCTGCCCACTTGGTGGGTCATGCTTCTCCACACTCACAGTTTTGATGACCTCTATGACTCTGTGCTGCCCACATTTGTATCTCCAGTCCAAACCTCTCCTCTGTGAATCCAACTGCCAAAGTAGTTTGCCTCAGACATGGCATGTCCAAAACTGAGCTCCAGTCTCCATACTGGCCTCTTCTAGTCTCTGCTACCTTTAGAGAACAGCTCCACTATCTGGTTCGTTCCAAAAGCCAGGAACCAGGAGGCAACCTTAATGCCTCTGTCCCTCATCCCAGTCAATCAATCACCAAGGCCTGTGGATTTTAATTGTCTCAATAACTCTTGAATCTACATGCTCCTCTTCAGCTGCACCACGGTCCAAGATACTCACTAATGGCTACAACTGCCACAAGATCCTTCTACCTGAGCTCCTCACACCTACCTCCACCCACTGACCACCTTTCTCCAGGATACAGCAAAGTGAGCTGTACAAAATTCCTGTCTGATTACACAAGTGCTCTCCTGCAAACTCTTCAGTAGCTCCGTGAGGCTCTTAGGATGAAAAACAGATTTGTTAACATAGCCTATGAGGTCCCTGGGGTCTGAGTACTGCCTGGCTCCCAGCTGCATCCGACCTGCCTAGCCTTTTCTTAATGCCTTTGAAGTTCCGAAGTGCCTTCCACCCTCCTCACACACACCATTCACTCTGCCTGGAAAGATCCTTCCCTACTGTACTCTTATCTCCATCCCACTTTACCATATTAGCTCCTACTCACTTTTTATCTCAATTCAATGTCACTTCCTCAAGAATGTCTTAGTTCTGACTCCTTAAACTAAATGATGTTCCTCTGTTAAATAGTTTCAAAGCACCTTCTTTCTTTCTTTTAATGACTCAATTTGTAATTATACATTTATTTGTGTGCCCATTTGATTAATTCCCACTCTTTCTACTATAACCTCCATGTAAGCAGGACTGTGGCCATTGTTCTCCCAGGACCTGGCACATGGTAGACCTCATAGGTATTTGCTAAGTGAACATGGTGCCGTAATACCAAACCCAGCTCCCATCTGCTGCCTGGTGTTCCCAGCCATCTAAGACCTGCCTCCCAACCCAATCAAAGCTTCTCTCATGAGATTCAAGAGTGGGTCTCTCTGTGTGCCTGGTCTACTGGTTCACACTCAGTGAAAGCATGCCAACTGCTGGTACAGGTGGAAGAGAGAGCAGCTGGGACCGAGGTACAGGAGGCAGGATGCATTTTGAAGGGCGGGGTAACGTCAAGCAGGAGAAAGGTCTGGTAAAAAATGCACTGGAGGCAGATAGTGGGGCAGAGCTCTGGGATAAAGGTCATGGTCCCTGGGTGAAGAGGGACACACATACCAACAGGTTTAGCAACAGGCACATTCCCCAGGTAATAGACTTGGAACTTTTGTACCAACTCATTCTTGGGCGCTGGGAATTCCACTGTGGGAAAGAAGGGGAAGATCAGTCATGGTAGCAGATCTTGCTCACTCCCAGTCCCCACCACCATGGCAGAAGTGGGACATGTACCCAGCCCCGCCCCACCTCCACTCCTTCTCCCTGCCTTCCTTTCACTGAAGACCCTCTGCTTATTTGATCCAAAGAATTTAGTCCCCATGTGTCCATCCTCCTATCATGTTTCTACAGTAGCTAGTGCCTCTTCCTGGCCCATCATGCTACCTTTGCCAACAAAGCTGAGCTGGACCCGCTGGGGTTGTGACACTGACCTTGGAAAGGGACATCTACAAGTTTTGAGTGGTCCAGGGAGAGTCCATTCACCAAGCAGCGGGCACTGCGTCGTTCGGCCATGATCTGAGGAAGGGAGGTGTGGAGCAGAGAAATGAGGGAGGTCCGTTAGGGCTTCGCTGCCCCAGAGCCCCCGGCCCCACTCTGCCCCACCCACATCCTTGTCGAGCAAACTGGGCAGCTAGTCCAGGGAGCAGAGGGGGCCGTGCCTTAGAGCAGATCTCATGCAGGCTGGTGGCGATGTTCTTGGCAGGCGCCTCACAGCGGAACACATGGCACTTGAGCATCTGGGTCAGCTTATCACGGGCTACGTAGGCAAAGTCCCTGTTGGGGGAGGGGCTCCTCAGTGTCTCCCACTGCCACCAAGTGCTAAGCCTCGCCCCCACCCCACCCACGCCCTCCCTAGCCATCACAGCTCCTCCAGGGCTTCTGCTCTCAGGACAGTGTCCCCAGATGCTGCCTTCTGGCTGGAGGGGAGACAGGCAGGCATGCCAAGGTGGAGATAATGGGGTGAGCATGGTGGGCAGGAATAGAGGATGTGGGTGCTTGGAGGCATCGGGACCCGGTATGGGAAGAACAGTCACCGTAACTCAGGCATAGTACCTCTCTCTGGGTCCGGCAGCACAAGAGAGGCAAAAAACAGAGTTAGGGAGGAAGGCCCCAATCTGACTGCTGGATGAGCCCCCACCCTAGGATCCCACGCCCTGCTCCCACCTTCCACTGTCCCTCCCGACGCCCCACACGCGAATGCTGACGATGGGCTGGGCATGCAGCAGGGCCTGACTCTGCGGCTCCACCAGCTTTAGTGTCTCATCCTCCAGCTGTAGCAGCAGATCCTTTCCCTGCAGGCCCAGGAAGCAGGCACTCAGTGGTGTCCCAGCAGGGAAGGTGGCTGATCCCCCCCGCCTCCAGCTCCAGGGAGGTCAGCCACAGCTGTGGCCCTTGGGTGTTGGCCCACCTACCGACCCAGCAGGCAGCACTCTCATAGGGGTCATACCTGTCGCTCCTTATGTGTGACTCCTTTTATTATCCCTGTGATAGTTAGAAACCATCTCCCAGGCCCCAACTTGGGGTCACCGCCCACCTCACAGGGATGTTCTTAGGGAGGGTCAACACTTCCCTTCCCCAGCCCCCAGATGGGCAGCTCAGCTGAGCCATCTCTCACAGCTCCGTTCCCTTCTCCTCTGTACACCAGGCAGCACAGGCTCTCACCTCCCCCCAACCCCCGGCCATGGGGTCGTGCAGGTTGTTTTTGTGGTAGGAGAGCTGACGGATGCAGTTGTTGACTGCCACGCTGCTGCGTCCAGGGGCCAGCTCCTCCTCGGTCATCTCCACCCAGCCTAGGGAGCGCACGGCGAAACACTGCCAGACACAGGGGGTGGAGGATGGGAGGGAGAAGTTCTCAGCTAAAACATGAGAGTCGCCTGCACAGCACACAGGGGGTTTTGCAGAGACTAGAGGAGCTCCTGATTCAGAACGTGGCAGGTACAAGAGGGTTCTGAGCTTAAACTGAGAAGCTCCCCAAACAGGATATAATTGGTGGGAAGAGAGATCGTCTCAGAGGAGATCCCTGCTAGTACAAGGGAGCACGTGAGCTAGCCTGGAAGGGCAGCCTGCCAGGCCATAGGGCTAGCTGAGTTAGAAGCTGAGGGGCATCCGGCTCAGACCCAAGGGTCTATGCTGAGCCTAGAAGACCTCCTAACTCAGGACCTGGGGAGCTGTACTGAGGCCAAGATGCTTCCTGGAACATGACAGGGGGGCTCTCCTGCACACCAGGGGGCCCTGGGGAATGGGCGTTGGTCTTGAGCAAACCTTGATCCCTGGGCTGGCATTCCGTAGGGGCAGCTTCTCCTCCTCCTGGGGCAAAGGCTCTGGGCTAGAGGCAGAGGTTAACACTTGGCACAGGCCCCCAAACAGAGAGTTGTCCCAAGACCCCTTCCAGCTAGATCCATCCCAGTGTGTCTCACCTTCCCACTCACCTGAGGCTCTGAGCCGGGAAGGGCAATGTCCCCACTTCAGGGTCCTTCAGCCCCAGATCCATCGGTGCCTCCTCACTGGGTTCATCCTTGGGAAGTGAGGAGAGGAATCAGGACCAAAATGATACCCTCTTCCAGCTTCCCCATTGTGAAGGGGAGCCTCCCCCTCACTCACCTTCCAAAATTCTCCATCCTCAAAGCCTTCTCCATGAGCAAAGCCTGTCCAGGTGAGCTAGGAGGAGGGATGGGAGCAATGGACAGGTGGCTCATCTGGCTCCAGCAGCACCACTCCTCCCCCACTGGTCTAAAAACAGCAGGCTTATATGCCTCACCTGGGACTCCTCTCGGGGGCTGCTGTCCTGTGAGGGGGAGGCCCGGCCTGGGGGCTCCCACTGGGTGGTGCCCGTTGGGATGTGCCAGTAGTAGGTTCCTGAGGTGTCCTGGACCCTCATCCATCCAGCTGGCAGGTCGGAATCCGTCTCGAAGGCGTTAGGGTTCCAGAAGGAATCTGCCAGGTGGGAGACTCTGTGAGGGTCTCCCTACCCAACAAGCAGAGAATGGGTGCTTATGCCCAGTCTCCACCCTCAGATTCAATGGTTAAGAAGGGGTGTGGGAAGGGCTCCAGCACAAGGTCCCTGCTTCCTCCTACAGCCTGCAGTCTGGAGTCACAGCATGGGGCCACAGCATGCTACATGGCTCAGGTTGCCTCCTGAGCCTGGCTCCTGGCTAATGTGGCCACACAGAGGGAAGGAGGAAGCCAGAGAGAAGGAAGGAGGTTGGATGGCCCCAACCGACCTCCTGTCATACATATCCATATCCCAGGCACACACACACATGCCCTCAGACACACAACATGTACAGCCCTAGTACACACCTGTGCAGCCACTGCAAACATAAGGTGTGTACACTCAGAAAATACCTGCACAGATGGCAGGTGTCACATACAGGTGCACATGTATGAGCCAGGGAAACACACCAACTCCAGCCATACACTAACGCAGACACCATACCCAGAGGTGAGCACATACACAGCTATACAGACCAGCCCCTCCACATATGTGTACAGAGACCACACCCACAATGACACCCAACACGTGTGGGTAACACAGATAGCGAAGGTACATTCAGACACACAACATACGTCAACCTCTGCCACACGTGTGCTGACATGACAGACACACCCCTGACCTTGGCCACACACAGATGCAGGCAACAAACATTTGGTGTACATTCACATGCACTGCACACCTGTGACACGCACCCCTCCTCCCCATGCAGAGCCACTCTGGCCCTGTACCCGGGCTCACGCCTCCTCTGCCTCTGCTCTCCCTGCCAGCCCCGCCCCACATTGTGCCCACCCCGTGCGGCCCCTCACCTGGGCTGCTGTCCTGCAGGATGATGGCCAGGAAAAAGTCCTGGGAGAACATGGCGCTCGTTCCCAGCCCCTCCTGCCGCCACCCTCCCTCCTCACAGCCCCTCCAGCCCAGCCAGCTGGGCTCACAGCCTGGTGCTGGGCTGCAGAGAAAAGCTCATCCCGCCCCCTTCTCACCAGGGCAGAGCGCCTGCCAGGCAAGAGCCTCCCCCGCCTGGAGCTCACTGGGAGGGGCCAGGACCACCACAGGAGGGGACCTCCTTGGGTTGGGGATGGGGGCCTCATGAGACCCCAGCCCTTCCTGCTCACATCTCTTCTTTCTAATCCCAGTGCCCCTCCTCCAATCCTGAATCTCCATCCCACCCCTCAGCAGTCACCTCAGTGTCAGTCAAGCCCAGCTTTAAGGACATCAGGAGGCTCAGCCCCTCAAGAATACTCCAGCCACCTGGGGCCCTGTGAAACCTAGAGCTCTCAGCACAAACAGGGTGTGGCCTCAAGGCTCCAGGGATCCCTCCGCTGCCCAGAACCTGCGGAGCAGTCTGAGCCCAGGAGTGGGCCTTGAGGGCTGGGCCCCAGCAAGCTTGAGGCTGGGCTTAGGGCTCCCCAGCACCAACCCCCCTCACCTGCCGGGGCCCAGCTAGGCTGCAGCGTCTCCTCGGCAACCGCAGCACCAGGACCGGCTGGGAGTGCCCGGCCTGCTGACGTGCTTCCCGTTACCAGGGAAACCAGGAATCCTGACTGGTCCAAGAGGCAGCACTGAGGGACAGGCAGTCCCCAGATCCAGGCTGCTGGGCAACCAGGCACCAGAGGGGCTGGGAGTCAGGAGGTTCCACCACGGCTGCTGCACACCTGATGTGGAAGCTATCTGGGCGAGGCGCCTCACCACCGTCGCCTTCCAGATGAGCTGGGCCACAGAGGAGGCACCCTTCTTCCCATCTAGCTGGCTAGGTAGCCATTCCGCCTCTTCCCCCACCTTCGCCTCACTTCACCTCAGGCCCTGTGGAATTCGAATGCCAGCTTCTCCCCAGAGGCCCTCCATTGCCTCAGCGCTCTCCCACCAGACCTTCCAGGAACACCAGCACCCGGGGCAGCCCTGCCCTCACAGCTGCACCTGTCTTCGTGAAGGGTCATACACCTCTCAGATCTGGGGATCAATTTACCATCTTCCGACAGCAATCCATCTGCCACCTGTCAGCCTGTACCTCCTGCTTCAGAAAGCTCCATCCTCTGCTCTGTCCTAGAGGGGCTGTCCTCCCCACCTGACCATCTGGGATGCCCTTCTGGAGCCTGGCACATCTCCCTCCCTGGCACAGCCTCCTGGGGCCTTTGCTTCCACAGGAATGTACACCTTCACTCTTGCACCAATTCATTCAGGCACTCACACACAAATTCAACGGTTCTTGTATCACTCATCCATCCATGCATCCATCCCTGTCTGCCTTTGTGGCTAAGCCAGATGCAGTCATTTGCTCAAGAGTCAGGGAATCATGTAATGCTCTCCCCTTTTCTCCAGCCCCATGTCACTACTGTAGTCCAGGCAACTGGTATTTTTACCTGGATCATTGCAACAGCCTCACCAGAGCTCTTCCTCCTCCAGCCCCATCTCCTGGAGTGATTGTTTCAAAATGCTAAACTACTCTCTACATTAACACTCTTCACTGTTTTCTCCTGGCCCTCAGGATAGAACCTAAATGTCTCCACCCAGTGTGTATGCTGTTGTGAGTCCCTAACCAGCTCTCAGCCTTATCTCGGCCTACCCCCAGCTATCATGTCTCTCCCCCTGCTTGGGACGTGCCCCTCATCCTCTCCAGGCTCCCTCCCCTCCATCTTCACTTCGCTATCACTCACTCCTCCTTCAGACACCAGTGTATGGGTCACTTCTCAGAACTGACCCACCTCTCTTCCCACCACACACACAGGCAGGGTTAGGGGTCCCTCCGGTACCCCCATTCCGGGGCTCAGGACACTGATCATAACTGCCTGTTTATTTCTGTCTCCCCAGAGACTGTGAGTGCCACGAGGGCAGGAACATCTGTCCCCTGTGGTATGCATTCTCTGCATTTAGGACAAGATCTGGTACCAAGTATGAACCCAAAGCAGGTAGTAAAGTTCATTCATTCATCATTCAATCATGAACTTACACATTCAATCAACAACTTTGTGAAGACCTTAGAGTGGGAAGGAGAAAACAGTATTTGCTCAGTTCTATCCCATTACTACAGCAGTGCACACTTCCTGTGGCCTTCATGTTATAGTGAAACAATCACAAAGGAGTAAGCAGTGACTCGACTCCCCCGCTAGGCTGGCCCTACACCACTACCCTCAATTTCCATGGCCTCCTCCAGAGAACCATCCCGGGCCATTCTCCCACCATGCTGATGCCCTGGCTCAGGCTGCTGCCAGGACACAGCATAGCCTTCCCAGTTCTTCACCAGTTCTATCCTGCTACTCCCAGAAGGCTCATAGGTGTGGTCCCCACATTGACCTTCCCAAAAACCCCTGAGCAACCAGGTCCTCCATTATTTGGCTTCTGACTCACGTCCCCCAGGGCAGAGGTTGCAAACTAGCAACCTACAGACCCACGTAAGCCTCAAATTGATTTTGTGTGGCCTGCACACTGCTTTTTAAAGAGCAGACACAGTGTTAGCATCTAGAAATTAGGATATTTCATTCAATGTCTATAGTTTTCTGTTTCCCTTGAAAAGTGACATGATTGGCTCCATTTCATCTACATTCTCCCCATGCAACCCTGTAAATAACCAGCTGGAGTGGAGTAGTAGCTATTCCCTTAAAGGGGGTCTAGGCAATGACCATGGAAGGCACTGACACAAAAAAGAGAGATAAGATCAGACTTTACCTTTGAAAGAAGTACTCAATACCACTTATGGAGTGTTCTTGCAAAAAGAAAATGCAAAAAAACTGTCAAATCTGAATTTGATCAAGGCTCTAGAACTCACTACCCATGTACAGGAAATCCAGAGGGAAAATATGCTCAACACCACCATTGAGAGATAGTTTGCAAATCCAGACTATGGGAAACACAGACAAATAAGTGTTTTCAATTAAACAAAACCCAAAAAATCTGCAAGCAGAAATAGACAGGCATGGAGGAAAAACATAGATCAAAAGAAACTTTAAGAGACATATTAGCCATTGAAAGGTCTGGCCTATTTGGGTATGGACTCAAACAATGAAAACCTTATTAAAAGGCCGGTGTGGGGGGACATTTCTTAGACAACTGGGAAAATGTAAACATTGACTGGATATTTGATGATATTAAGGAATTATAGCTAACTTTTTGTAGGCATGATAATGGTATTGTGGAGTTTTAAAAAAGGATTTTATCTTTTTAGAAAAACATGGGCAAACAATTATGGATATAGTTGTTTCAGTGACCTAGGTTTGGGGCCCGGGAGTAGCTAAGGTATAGATGCAGCATGGTTAGCCATGGGCTGATAATTGTTGAAACTGGGTCATGGGTAAACCAAGCTCATTATTCTATTTTTCTCTACTTTACTGTATGTTTAAAAATGTCCAGAATAGCTTTTTAAAAAGGGATGGTGTATTGCCCTGGCTCTCAGAGTCCCAATATCTTTTCTCTGCCCTGACAAAGCAGCTTATGTTTATTCTTTGTGTCCTAACTTTCTGCCAATATCCCATTCCTGATAAAAAGGATACAGAATGGAATCCTTGCCTGCCCCGTGTGGTGCTCTGCACACAACAACCCCAGTTTTTCCACATAGACCTCAGGAGGAGCTGTTGCACTCTGCAGACCTGGCCTGTCCATGCCTGGTTCCGCATCTGGCAGCAGGGTGACGCAGGGCCAGCAGCTTGGGGTTAGACTCAGCCCTGGTTTGGATCTCAGTTTTACTGTGATCTTAGACTGTCTGTGACTTGGGGAAGCTACCAAACCTCTCCAGGCCTCTTTTTCAGTCATCTGTCATATGAGCATAATAAAACTATCTACTTCACCACATTATTATAAATACGACAGTTCTGAGCACTGCAGTACCTGATAATGGCCCCTTGAATGGAACCATCAAGGTGTGCATGATGGACGGGTCTGTCAACTTGTTCAAGATTCTCTGAAAGTAGGGATGGTTTCCTTCAGGAAAACCTGGACATGGCCTGCTGAGGACTGAGGACGTGTACTGAGTGACTCACACCCAGACTGGCCCTGACCTCTATTTGGAGAGGAACGATCTCCGCCCTCTTGCCCTCCCAATTCTCCACGTCAAGCTCCACAAGGTACCTGTGTCCTCCGGGGAGCCATAGGAGGGGCTGCCCTGGGATAAGGTAGCCCAGCTTGAGTCCTCGTCACTGGCTGCACTGTTCCGCATGCCAAACAGGAGGCTGGCACTCTTGCTGTGCTCTCGGGGGGCATCTGCAAGGGCCTGAGGCCTAGGCGGAGCCTCCGTAATCTCCAGGGGCTCAGGCAGCCCTGGGGGAGAAGACAAGTCCTCCTCCTCCTCCTCTTCCTCCTCTTCTTCCTCCTCCTCAGCCTCCCCTGCTGCCTTCTCTTCACCCTCATCCGGGCCCTGCTCTTGGGTGCTGATGATCAGGCCGGGTCCTCGGAGCCCTCGGTTGGCCGCATTGTGGGCAGAGAGCTCCAACTCAGAGTACAGATGCATCAGGCCTTTGGGGCCCAAGGGTGCCGTCTCAGGCTCCTGGCCAGCCTCCTCCGCCAGGGTTAGGGTCACATTGCGGTTCTGGTCACGGTGGGCCGTGGCTGCCCGCCGGAGCTGGTTCTGGCCCTCCTTTAGCCACTTGGCATTGGCAGGGCCTGGCTCGGGCCCACCGCCCTCCCCCATGGCGCTGCGCAGGTCCTTGGGGCCCACAGCCGTGGCCTGCAGCTTGGTGTTGAGCAGCTGGTTGTGGGCAGCGTGCAGGGGCAAAGGCAGGCTCAGGGCAGGGCCACCGTGGCTGTTGGCATTAATGGCCAACTGGCTCAGTGACGACGGAACAGACATGGCCTTGGCAGAGCCTGTGGGTGAGAAGGGAACACCAAGCTGAGCCTCAAGGTCAGGAGAGGAGCACCTCTCTCCTGCCCCAGGGTGGCTCCCTGCACCTCCTCACCTCCCTTACACTCAGCACACACTGCTCTGTGTCCAGTGAGCTATCTTCCCATGGGAATGACTGGGCTTAACTCCTGTCCCCCACCACCACCAGCCCCTCAACTGCCCTCCCCATCACAGGCCCAGCCCAGCCTGAAGTCCACTGCAGCTCCCAGTCCCCAGCCCTGACCACCCTGGGATGGCACAGCCAGTCCCTACTTGGCCCTCACTCCCGACAGCAGAGCTCGCACACAATGGCTCTCTGTGCATCCCACCCCCAGCTCATCCGGCCGGGGCTTACTGTGCCAGGAACACAGCTGGCGTGGGACTGGCTCGTGTGTGTTGGACACTGGACACTGACTACCCCCTTCCTCCTGCCACACTGCTAGCCACAGCCCATCACACTCCCAGGCTGTGTTCCGATCATCTTAAATCACTGTGTAAGCAGTTCCCAAGCCCACTCCTTACTAGGTGCTGTGAGAACAGAAGAGAACGAGCTGCAGATTCAGCCCTCAAGGACAAGGCCCTGCGGAGGCAGGTCACAAAAGAAGGGCCTTTAGCTCCAATTCATGGCTCCTTTGGCCAGTGGAAGCTCCATTTTGGTGACTTTCTGTGAAGTATCTCACCTCGGGCACCAGGCCCTCTGCCAGCCCCCATGCCTGGGTCACTGCAGGAGCCTTTGACCTGGACCTTCTAAACCCTTCAGGTTTTTACCCCAATGTCACCTTTTCAGTGAGGCTTTCCCTGAATACCATTTTTAAAACTCCATGCCCTCTCCCAGTAATACCTAAGTCTTACCTACCACCTAGCACCATCTGACAAGCTATTTTTATCATCATCACTATTATTATTGCTTTGTTTAATGATTATCTCCTTATGACTATAATTTCAGTTCCATGGTGGTGAGGATTTTGTCTTTTTTTCAGCACAGTATTCCCAGAGCTTAACACAGTCCTAGCACAGAACAGGAACTCAACAAATATTGCCTCATTTAATATACGAATCTGCCCTCCCTTCTCCTCCAGGCCCCATTTAGCATCTCATCTTCCAGTTTCAGAAAACACACTTTGGCCCTGTTACTGTCTCAACCACGGCTCATGCTGCCCCAGCCAAACCCCACCTGCCCTCCAGGTACGGGATCTCTAGCCCACAGAACAGCCCACCCCCACTGTCCCCTTGGCCGCCTCCTCCCTCCCCACAAGCCCTTCTTGGATCACCAGCTCCACCTACCTCTCCTTCTAACCCCACTGCCTCAGTGACCCTCCCTCAAGGCCCCTTCACTCTTCCTGACCCTCCACTGCTCTGCTACTCTCCTCCCTGCCCCCAACCCCCACTGTGAGTGCTCACTCCCTGGACCCTTGCTGGCTGCCCACTGCACAGTGTGTGCTCCCCAGCCAGCCATGACCCCGTTCTCTCCCATCCTGACCCTCCTTGACAGCCCCTGGCATATTGCCCTCCCTTGGTACCCTCCCTCAGATGACTCTCCTCCCATCTGACCTTTCCCCACAACACACACCTGTCCTCACTGACTGCCCAGGGCACACCTTTCCCTCTGACTCTCACTGCACAGTTCTTTCTCCTTGATTTCATCTGAGAGTTCTCTCCCCCACTCCCCACCAAGGGGTAGCACTGAGCACAGGTGGCCGGCGAGGCGTTTTAGGCTGCCGCAGCAAGGCTCTGCCCTCTCTTGGTGCAGTGTCCGGTGCTCACCTTTCTGTCATTTTAGCTCCTCAGCCCCTAGCACTACGCTCTGTGCATGTCTGTGAAATAAATGAACAAAGGTTCCTGTCCATGTGTCTGTCTCATGTGTAGCTGCTGGGCTATTCAGTGTGCCTCCACCCAGGCAATGAGAAAACTTGTGGACACTGGAATAAATGAGAAAAATAAACAGCTCTGTCTCTACCCAGAACCATAGTAATCTTCCAAAAATGGAAACCAGATTGTGTCACTCCTGTTAAAAAGTTAGATGGCTCACCACTGCCATCAGAGTAACATCTGTGCTCATTAGCAGGACAGCAAGAGCCTCCTTGAGCCAATCCCTATGGCCTCTCAGGCCTCCCCGAGCACACTCCCTACCTCCTTCATACCTTACACTCCAGCTTCATGAGTGTGGCGGGTTCTAGAATGTGCCACACTCGCACAGCGCTGGCTCTTTGTTTACACTGCTCGCTTGGTTTGGAATCCTGTCTCCCTTTGTGAGTACCTCTGCTCATGTTTCAAAACCTGGCTCAGTGGTCACAGCTCCTAAGCAGTCTTTCCTGTTCAGTCCTCTCTCCCCATCCTCAAGTGACCATTCCCTCCTTGTGTCTCAGAATACCTAGTACTGCATTCCATCAGAACATCTGAGACTGTCTTATTCAACTTCACACTCCCATTACTAAGTAGCGTGTACTGTGCATCTGTCACAGAGTGGACCTTTGGTGTGAGCAGAAGGGACATTCCTCTCACTATGGGGTGACAGGAATTAAGAACTAGTTGGGAACAGACACTAACACAGGCTTGTGTGGCTTCATGGGCTATGACTGGACAACAGGAGTGTTAGGGAGGGTGCTGGAGAATAATGAAGGGTCCCTGAGAAGGAAGTAAGACCGGCCAGGGGCCCCGGACAGGTGAGGGCTGAGATCTAGGGAAAAAGGGGGAGAGGGAGTTAGCTTAAACCGACATCCTGGCTTGAAGGCTGTTCAATAATGGTTTCTCCATGAGTTTCAGGATATGGAAGACCTTGGAAGTCTTCCAAGCTCAAAAGGTCCATGGGATGATGAGCTTCCACTGGCCAAAGGAGCCAGGTTTCTCAGAGGTCAGGCTGGGACCCACCTCCTTAGCACTTGGAGGTGTGATCTAGGAAGGGCACATATACTGTGAAGCTGAAACAGTGAAGAGCCGGGCTGACGTCAAGGCAGCCCTGCCCATCTGGTCACCAGGGTGGAAAGTACTGGAGGAGAAACAGGGAAGCTCTGCTGTAAGTGCTGGAGCCTGAGCACCTAGCTCAAGGCAGTGTGGTCACTGTCACCTCACCTTCTGAGCTCGAACGATGACCAGCTGCCCAATATCTTCAAGGAGGGGCACAACCTTACCTCTCCCCTGTCATTGGGGGTACCCATACAAGGAGCCTTTCAGAGGATAGAAAAAGCCAAATGGACTGTGGCCCAAGGCAGGGAGCTGGGCAAGGCCATCAGGACAGGAACTAAAAGAGTGTCCACTAAGCCTGAAGGAGCTGATATCAGACCGTAGAGGAGGGGGGGAGTCTGCTCAAGGTCAAGGGTCTTCTAACCTGACAGCTTACCATATGCCAGGCACTGGGCTAAGCAGCAGGGAGAGTGATGAACAATAAAGAAGTGGTTCCCCCCAGTGGCACTCACAATCCAGTGGAGAAACAGTCACTGAACAGCTAGCTCATTTCAATGCAGTGTAGTATTGGCGTCTAGAACAGTACCTGGCACCAACAAGCACTTCCTATTTGTTGAATAGATGATTGCAGATTCCTATTTGTTGAATAGATGATTGCAGTGATGGGGGAGAACTGGGCAGTTCAGGAGCCTGAGGTTTACTCTAGCCCAGACATCAGCAAAGACCTTCTGGAGGAAGGGGTTTCTAAGCTGAGACAATAACACAACTCTCCTCAGACGAGCACCTGCACCACCCCTCCCTCTCAGAGGATGACCTCCTATTCCTAACTCACAGAGGAGGGGGAAGCCATCAGTTGGGGACCATTTTGCAACGTGTAAACTCCCTGACCTCAGCACCTGTCTCTTTCTCTCCCTCTTCCTAAAACCAACTGTTTCACCTACCATATGGCTCCTTCCTTTCATTCCTTTCCAGGAATTTTATACTGTTACTTCTCCATTTTCTCATCTATATAATCAACCTCCCTTTCTCAATGGGATCCATTATCTCCCAACACTTACACAGAATCTTTCTTGACCTGACACTCCTCCTGCACCACTTGCTTCTCTCTTCTTTCCCTCGCTCAGGCAAGCATCTTTAAAGAGTTGCTGTCACTCACTGTTGCCATTTCCCCACCGCATAGTCACTTCCCAACCATTTCCAATTATGCTCTCAGCAACAGTTCCTACCAAAGTCATCATGATGAACATGAACCTGTGTCAGTTAACCCAGCAGACACTTGCAATCCTCACCTTGGCTGTATTCTCAGCAGCACTGGACACCAGTCACCCAACTTTCATCCATGGCTTCCACATACCACATCTCCCAGTTTTCTTCCTACACTCCAGTTATTGTCCAGTGGCTTCTTACATTTTGCTGGTTCATCTTTCTCTGCCAGCTGTTACATGCTGGAGTTTCTCCCAGCTGTTTTTATGCCCTTCACTCCTTCTTGCTTGATATTCAATACAGGTATTCATTCATTCCGTTAGCTTCAGTTACCACCTACACACTGATGATTTCCAAATTTACATCTCCACATCAGAGCCCTCATCTGAGCTTGACATGTACATCCAGCTTTCTACTCAAGGCCTCCACTTGGATATCTCAAAGGCCTCTCAAACTAACATGCCCCCTCGTGTTTCTCTCTCCACATCCTAACTGGTCCTCTTCAGGATCCTGGCTCTTGGAATGATATGACCACCCATCCTGTTGTGCAAACCAGAGTAGGGGTACCATCCTTGACACCACCCTCTCCCCCACTCTCCAATTCAATCCATCCCCAGGTACTGACAATTTTCTTCTGAGAAAAATTTCTGGACTTCATCTGCTCTGCATACCCACTACTATCAACAGTCCACACCAAGGACAAAGACCTTAAGATCAGAATTCTTAACATGGACAAACTGTCCTGCTCAGTCTGGCCCCAACCTTCTTCTCTAGCTTTGGCACTCAGCTCTTCAGCCTCACTAGCTTCTTTTGATTCCAGACATCATTCTCTCTCCCTCCACATGGTGCTTGCATGTGATATCCTTGCTGCCTGGAACCTTCCTCCCCTACCCTCTCAGCCTAACTACTACTTGTCCTTTCCAACTTAGTTCAAATGTCAAGGAGAAGCCTTCCTTGACTCTCTCTCCCTATTCCCAGATCAGTTTAACTTGTGCTCTTGACTGTTTTCAAGGCACCATCCACCTTTTCTTCATGATATTTATTACATTTGTTATTTTATTCTTATCTGATCCCCCTCCCCCACCCCGACTGTCAGCAGGATGGGGACAATGTCCTGGTTAAATTTGCTCATAATTATGTCTTCAGTGCCTAACACAGTACTGGTATTTATAGGTGCTCAAAGCATATTTGTTGAATGAGTAAGTGATCAGCTAGATGCATTTTTTTAAAGGATCACATCACATTGTACTGAGTGTAGTTAAGGGGATGTAGGCAAGAGGGTATGCTGTAAGAGCAGTCAAGGGGGAAATAAAGGGGTTATGGCCTAGATTTAGTTTAGCAGCAGTAGGGATGGAGTGAAATGAATGGATTTGAAAAATATTTAGGTAGTGGATGGGATAGAACTTGATGACATTAGATGTAGAGGGTGAGGGAGAGAGGTTAATCTACAGTGCTGTCCGGAATTCCTGCTTGGGTAACTGGTTGGAAAGTAGTCATTTCTTTCTGCGTTGAAGGAAGAATAGATTTGGAAGAGGGGTACAGAGGCAACATAAATTCAGCTTGGAATTTGTAGGTTTGGAATTCCTGTTGGACTTCCAAGGAGATGTCAAAAAAGCAGTTGGATATTGAGTCTGGAGTTCAGGAAAGAGGTCTGGGCCAGATACATAAATTTGGGTATCAGCAGCATATGTATGTGAAATTTGAAGCCTTGGGGAGTGAATAAAATAACTCAAGCACAATGCGAGAAGACAGCTCAGGACAGGACCAAGAGCCTCACCAACATCTAAAGGGAGGAGCAGGCTGCAAATGAGATTGAAAAGGAGCAGACAATACCATCAGAGAGAAACCAGGAAAATGGTTCAAGGAGAGTTGACACACACCACTGAACACTAGTACTAAAAGGTAAAGGGGGGTAAGGGGAAAGCGTCCACTGGAGTTGGCCACATGTAGGTCTCCAGTGACCTTGCCTTGAGCAGTTTCAGTGGGTGTCAGAGAACCGAGTGAAGTGGTTTTAAGAATGAATGGGAAGTGAGGAAATGAAGACAGCAAGCGCAGACTCGGTTTTGGCTTTAAAGAGGGGGACTATGCTGGAGGGGCTGGGAATGCAAGAAATGCACAGGCAGGTTCAAAAGAGGCTCAGGATAACCTCTGAATTGGAGAAGGGAAAACTCCAAATGAGTGCTCCAGCGAGTGCTAGGCCTCCTGGTGGGGCTGGGGACCCAGCCAGCCCCGGGGCACACCCCTCGGCCGCTGAAGGCAACAGAATGCGGCTTGACAGATTCCAGGCCTGGGACCCAGCAGGAATCCGCGCAGCCTCTGCTCCCTCACCGCACATCCCCCTCCCAGCCCTTGACCTCCCCTCCCCCCACCCCCATCCCCCACAGCCCCTCGCTTCGCGTCCCCTCTGCTCGCCCCCTATTCGTGCCCGAGGGGCAGTTGCTGAAGGTCGGGGAGGAGGCGGTAAGAGGACCGAGATGGAGCCCACAAGAAGACAGGAGGGCGTTCGGAGTGCGCGCGGCGGGAGGACCGCCCGCGGGGATGGGGCCCGGCCGGGGACCCGGGCCGCCGCGGGGTAAGGGCTGCGGGGTCCGCCGGCCGCCGGGCGTCAGGGTCTGGCCGCCGGGCTGGGCGGCGCCTACCTGCGCGGGGAGGCTCCAGGCCCAGGTGGCGGCGGTGGCTCAGGCTGCGGGGCTCGGGCTCCGCGGCGGCTTCTCCATCACAACATCCCCCGCCCAGGAGCGCGCGGGCCGCGGGGCCGCGCCCCGAGCGGCGGGGGCGCGCGCGGGGCGGGGTGGGGGGGCGGCCATCTTGGGCCGGGCGCGGGCCGCGGCGGACGGTCCCCTCGCGGTGGCCCTGCGGCGGCTGAGCCGGGAGTCCCACCCCGCAAGACCCTCGGGCCCCGGGAGCCCCACGGCCCAAGCCCCTTCGCCAGGCGCCGTCTCTGCAGCCGGTTCCCGGGTTCCCAGAGCTCGGCCGCAGCCCCCGGCCCCGCGCCGCCCTGCGCTGCGAGGCCCCGGACTCCCCCTGCACGTCCCGCGGGACCCTGGCCCCCACGTCCGCGAGGCGACGCACCGACCGGCTCGGGACGCGGGCGCGCGCGGAGGGCCTCGGAGGAGCAGCCCGCTCTGCTCCGGCGTCCACACTGCCAGACGTCCTGGTGGAGAGGCAACAGGGACGCAGCGCCGGTGATAATAATAGGCCCTACTTACCGCTTACGCTGTGCCAGACTCTGTGTTAAACCCCTTACATGCATTCATCCCGAAGTCAAGCCCTGGGAAGTCGCCACTACTATTATCCTCATTTTTCAGAGGCAGGTGCTGAGATTCACAATGAGAAAGCGAGTTGCCTGCAGTTAAAAGTGGTGAAATCAGACTAGAGCCCAGATATTTCTTTACACCCTACCCCTTGCTGCTGAACATAATGCAGTGACACCAAGCCCTCGAAGATGTCAAGACGAAATCGCTCCCCAGTAGAAATTCTTAAGAGGAAAGGAAGAATGGGAGAACGAGAATGAAAGGTGTGAGGAAGGAATGCTGGGGAACAATATTCGGCAGATTCCCAGTGCTCACATCAGTCACCCAGAGGCTATCAAGGAAAATGAGGGGGAATGTTACCATGCAGAAACCATCCCATGAAATGGTTCATTCCTCTAAGGAAGAGGTTTCAATTTTATTGTGCCTGCTAACCAAGGAGTGACTGACTGACATGCCCTCAAGGTACCTAAAGCTGAAGGTGTTCAAATATAATTCATTACCTCACCCCCTTTATTGGCCTTCTAAGGAGTTTCACTGGGGTGAAAAAGAGTCCTCATCACACACACACACACACACACACACACACACACACACACACACACTAGACTGGATGCCGCTCCACTTGATCCAGTCCAGTCAATGACTGGCTCAAGCCAGAGGCCTCAAGATCATCTTTGACTACACTTTCATTTGACCTCAGTTGCATATAAATGTTTTAACTTTTTATTATGGAAAATTTCACATGTACAAAAGAGAACAGTATAATGGACCCTCATATCTATCACTCAGCTCAACAGTTAACTCCTGGTGAAGAGTTTATTATGATTTGACAAACATTTATGACATATGAACTATATACCAGGTCCTGGGCTAGTGGTCCAAAGATGAATCAGATTTGCATGTAATCCAACCTGGAGGATATAACATCTGACCTTGGTCCTTGAAAGATGAAAAAGAGTTAACCAGAAGAAGAAAGCTATCCTCATTCATTCATTCATTCATTCATTCTTTCCAACAAATAATTATATATTAATGTGTGAGGCACTGTCCATGGTGCTAGAAACACATAAAGAAACAAGATTCAGTGCATGCCTTCATGAATCCAGAATAAGGAGAAAGAAACATTAAATATGTGATTAGGAATGTGATGAGTGTCTTGAAGGAGAGGCACAGAATGCCATGTCAGTGGACTGAATTTGGCCTGGTGAGATTTGGGATGGCTTTCATAAGGAAGTGACACTTTTATGAGGGGAAGGGATGAAGGAGGTAAAGGTCAGCCAGAAGAAAACTATTCCAGTCCAAAGGTTAAGTACAAGAAGGCTAGTATGGGTGAAATAGAAGAATAGCATAAGATAACCTGAAAAGGTGAGTAGGTACCACTAAGGAAGGCCTTGTATGTTAGGCTAAAGGTTTTGGACTTGATTGAGAGGGCAATGGAAAATCATCAGAGGGTTTGAGGCAGGGGAATGGCATGTTTGTTCATCCTTGCATTTCAGAAGATCACTTCCAGCTGCTAAGTGGAGAATAGATAGGAGGGCAAAATTGACAGTGTGGGAATCAGGGAGCAGTTGATACAGTCTAGGTGGAAGATGACTATAGTTGTAGGGTTAGGGATGGAGAAAATTGCATAGGTTTAATAAATATTCAGGAGGTAGAATTCACAGAAATTAGTGATCGTGTGATGGCTATGAATGTAAAAGAAAAGGATGACTTCATATTTCTGCTTAAACAAGTGAAAAAAACACAGAAATATCTCCCATTTACAAACAGCCTCCCAGACTATTTGTCTTCCCAATCCCATTGAGCAGGATGCCTGCAGTACCCAGGGAAATCTCTTCAGGTAATCAAAAAAGCACACAGATAGGATGGTGTGGGTGGGGAGAAGAGTCTGATTAGTTGAGATGCAAAAAGGAAAAACTACAGTTCACACACAGTACAGTCTGACTCCCACACAGTCTTCTTGAATTCTGTTCTCCTCCTACATCTGCAAAGCCTTCTGTTCAATGGAGAGTCAACCTTCATCCATCCTTTCTCTACTGTTCCCTTTCCCCTTCCGATGCTCTCCATGGCCTAGGAGCAACCAGTAGCCTATGAGCTGCCTCAAATGCTGTGTGTGGTTCTGACCAATGTAGTTCCCTGAGGCAGCGATCTTTGAAAATGATTACCTTAGACCTATCAGGAAAAATGAATTAGAAGCAAATACATCCAGAGCTACCAAGAGTACTGGCTTTATGCTATTTGATTTAATAGATCAGCCAGTTAGCATTACCAGGCAGTTGGCACCCAAGTCATCTATATGGAAAAATAAAGTTTTCATCTCTATTAGCAGAAGAGACACTTAATGGAGCAAAGGCAACTCTCTACCACTACATGTTAAGTATTGCTTTAATACTTTAACTTTTCTTATAGTTGACCCTCTTTCTTCTGGTTGGTTGTTAGCATTTGGAAAATCTCTAAGAAGTAAAATCTTCCTGCATATTATGTGGAGTGGAATTTATAAGTCAGATGCCAGGCCTGGCAAGGACTTTTGCAACCCCCTTCTTGTACAGGCCTGTTCTCATTCATTCCCAGGATAAGCATATAGGGTGCAAAGAGAAAAGCATTGAGGACTGAACTCTGGAGATGCCAGCATCTGGGGAGCCAGCAGAGGAATAGAAGGCTCAGAAGAAAGCCGAGAACAGACAGTAAGAAGAATCAGGAGAGAGTGATGTCATGGAAGAAATCCACAGGAAGAGAGACTTTCAAGGAGGAAGAAGTGGCCAACAGCATTAAATGCAGCAAAGATTTCCAATAAAGTCAAGGGGAAGAAAGTATCCTTTGAATACGGCAGCATAGAGGTCATGGATCCCCATGATATGATTTGTATCAGCCGGAAAAGGAGGTGGAAGCTACAGTGCAATGAATTGAGCCACCGAAATGAGGAAGATGAATAAGTACATGCAGAACCCCCTTTCAAGAAATTTGGAAGAAAGAATAGACAGCTGAAAATTGATATAAAGTTAAAGATTCTGGCTGCCTTCTTAAAAATATAAGATGGTAGGCTTGAACATGGGTACTAACTACAAAAAGATACCAGTAAAGAAGATGAACTTAAGAAGTAAAAAAAAAAAAATGAGAGATGGAGTGAGATGAGGCCATTGAGAGGAGGTGGGATCAAGGGATCATGTAGAAAAATTGGATGGCTTAACTTCATAGGTTGAAGGGACAGGGGTGAGGACAAGTGTGTAGGTAGGATAACTAATAAAGTGGGAGCAGGAAGGAGGCTGAGGAATTTCATGCCTAGTGATATCCATATTTTCAGTCTTTAGCTGAAGAAGGGAAGGAGGGTTAGACAGAGAACAAGAAACATTTGCAGGTAAGTAGTATCCTGTCCCAAACATGTTGCTGCCTTTGATGTCATCTGTGCAGCATCCATTCCCCCTTTTATTGGTAACAAGCACATCAGTTTTCTTTGAAGACTCCTCCTCTCCCCAGTCTAAGTCTACGTTGTTCAGATGGGAATCATCCTAGTTCCACACCTACCTCAGTGCTGGGCTCCTAACCCATGATCAGGTAAAAGGGATTGATTCAGAGATGGGCACATGAAGAAATTTGAGCAGTGAGAGTCAGATCAAGGGATTTTCCTGCAACAATTGGGCAAAAGGTGCTAGTAGAATGTAAGCCTGGTGGATATCTTGCCACCAGGAAGAAGAAGCCTACCTGAGAATGGAGTGTGCAAAGAATATAGAGAGGCTTATTAGCCAGAGTGTGAATTTAAGGGGGCACCATGGAAGTTTGGGAAGAAGAGGTACAGTGATGGACAGAGAAAGGGGCCATGGAGGAGTTTAGAGGGGAGGTTCCTCACTCTCCCTCACCTTCCTGTCCAATCTGTAAGCAAATGCTATGGGCTCTCTTCTACATCTTTTTTAATCTGCCTGCTTCTCTTCATCTTCTTTGCCAGCCAGTATTCAGGTCTCCATGATTTGCCATCTGGGCCACAACCAGCCTCTTCAGTGGCCTCCTCATATCCACTCTGGTTTCCTTTCACCCAACACCCACTCTGCAAGTCAGAGTAATCTTTCTAAAATGCACACCTCAGCATCTCACTTGTCTAAAGTTCTTCAGGTTTCCATTGCCCCATACATAGGCCAAATCCACGTTTCCTAGCCTGATGTGAGCTGAGAAGCCCCTGCCTCCTCCTCCAGCCTCATCTCCCCCCCAGCTCCTCATTCATCCCTTGAACTCAGCTAGCCCTGCTGAGCAGCTGTGATTCCCACCCCAGGCTATCTCTTTTGTCCTGGCTTTCTTTGCTCAGTTGCCTCCTCTGCCTGTAATGCTCCCTGGTAGTGAATATATATTTGCTAAAAGAATTGCATATATTCTACTCATCTTTTAAAGTTCAGCTCAAGTGTTACATCACACATGAAGCCTTTCTAACCTCTTCTCCATCCCAGGTTTGCTGGCTTTGCTGTTCTTTGCATATACACTCTCCCATCTTACTTTCTCTCTTTACTGCATTTATCTGATGCTTTGTGTGCCCTTCGCAACTGTGATAGGATGGCAGATTCCTGAGGTCAGGGACTGCCTGATTCATCATGATACTCCATCATCTGACACACTTCTCTGCACATAGGAGGTGCTAAGGGAGTGGATGAAAGAAGCATGAGTTGGAGTTTTCCGGGTGCTCCCAGAAACAAGTTGGGGCTTCCCTGCAACAGAGCAGGTGGGAGAAGAGAACAAAACGGAGACAGCACTCCTCTTTCAATAGCAAGGAGAACATTAACCTTGAGTACCAGAGTTGCTGGATACCTGTGTAGACACCTCTAGGCTCCCCAGCATGGTGCTGATTGCCCCAGATGTAGCACATAGTCTGAATAAGGCCCAGACCTGATACTCTGGCCTTGTCCTCGCCCTTCAGACTGAAGGAGGGGCAGCCAGTCCTATTAGGAGAATCATCCAGACACCATCAGGGATGGAGGGAAATGCTCAAGATACTCTTGGAAGTAGACCCCAAGGGCCTCACCCCTAACCACTGTTCCCAGCCCCAGCCAACCCCAAGTTCTGGTAGACCCAGATCTAAGGGGCCCAGATTCATTTCCTGACCCCCATCCTAGCCATGGAGGTGGTGAAGAGACCTTAGGCAGTTCTCCTGAACCATAGCGGCCTGGTGCTTGTCAGAAGCCACTCTAGGGCCTGGCCCCCCAGTGCACAGCCCCCTGTGGCAGTTGGAGCTTGTCATTTATCTTGCCAATGCATTTCAGCTCCAGGCAAGTTCACTATGGATTCAATGTGACCAAAGAAAATGACAGCAAAACGTTCTTGGGGTGAAAGGGTTATACGCAACTTTATTCTCAGGGTGGCAGGTCAGTCACTAAAATCCCATTCACTCAGAGAGAGTCTGCATGCAGCAAGCCGGGCTCTGCTTCTGGGCCCCTCTGTCCACACAGTCATCCTCTAGGCCTCTCTGCACAGGTGTCCCACACAGCCGTCCTCTGGGCCTCTGTCCTTGGCGCTGCCACCACTCCAGCCTCTGCTCTGCTCTCCTGCAGCCTTGCAGCCCTGCCACCGAGTTGCGCCCAGAGCACTGGGCGGAGCTTTTTTTATAGAGTCACATTGGCCTCAGGTGTGCAGTGGGCTAGTCAACCAGGGCCAGCCAGGTGAGAATCCTGGCCACAGGAACTCTCATTTTATCCACATCAGTCTACTATTCTACCCACCAAAGCCTCACAAAGCAAGGAGCCACCAGGTCAGGATGCATCAACCCTAAGCCAGATGAGGCTGTGAGTGTGGCTCTACTTCCAGGGCCCCTTCTAAATCCAAGGGCTGGGTTTGAGTCCATATTCATTGTCAGTGGGAGGTGGGTACTGTGGTACCCATTTTATGGATGAGGCCATTGAGGCTACAATATGGAAGCTCAGAGTGAGGGCCCCCAGATAGAGTCTGTGGCTATTTTTTGAGCCTGAAACAAACTTCCAACCTCAGATGGAGAGGAGGTAGAAAGATAGAGGAGGAAAGGGGTCTCACCTGAGACCCAGTTGCCTGTAGCCCAGGCCCAATCCCCATGCAAATGGTTGTAAATTTGGAGCCTAAAGCCTTGGTCAGTTTATAACCAAAAAATGACCAACCACTTCAGTCTCCACCAAGATATTCACTGGCCAAGATGGTGTGGATACCCAGGGAACTGAAGGGTAGTCAGCAGGCACCCCCAGGGACTGTGTTCTACAAATGTGTTTCATGGTGCAAAGTCTCTGATTCATTCTCTCTCCCCTTTCCCCAGCTTGCCTTTGAAACACAGAGGTGATTCTCTCACCACCTTAACTTCATTCCACTCGTTATGCCTAGTTCATGGCAACCAAAACCTCATCTTCTGGTGTGGTGCCTGATCACCTGGAAGCACAATCTGAGGGTCCCCATGGCCCTCCATGGCAGCTCTGAGCCAGTCCACTTTACATGTGCACAGCTGCCCATCCTCCCATTTTCCTAATGCCTTGGGGCCAAGCTGTAGTCAGGTATTAGCAGGCTAGGTCAGAATTCCTGCTCTGCCTCTTAGCTGCTGTGTGAACATGGAGGTTCCTTTTCTTATGTTTGGTCCTCTGTTTCCCTCCATGTGCAGATAGTCTGGAAGAAGGCAGTTGGTGATTTAGGAATCAGCTGTGTGGAGTTGAGGCTTATCCCTCAGCTCTCCCCTCCCTTGCCTCCCAAAGCCTCATTTGAGCTGGCAAGCCTCAAACAAGATGTCACTATCTTCTCAATACAAAGAAAGAAGTGAGATCATTCCACAACCAGGGCCTCTAAATTCAAGTGAGGAAGCACTCTGGCTTTATTTTAAGGAAAATGAAGAGAAGGGGCTGGGCCAGACTCCCTCCAGGAGCCCCCTCAGTGATGGCAGCCCAGGAGGCTGTACACTTTTTGGGGCTCGGGAAGGGTCTTGGCCGCATTCAGTTTGTCCACATCACTGTAGCAGTACAGATTGGGGCCATGGATGAGGTACAAGCCGAGACCATTGACAGAGCATGAGTTGGGGCCGAGGGACTTGTCCACACACAGGGCTGCATCCACCTTCTCATGGGGCCAAGGGAGCTCCATCCACGTGGCTTGAGCTCCTAAATTCAGGTCCAGCCACCACAACCGCCGTCCTGGGAAGAAGGCACCAGATATAACATGCCTTCCACATCATGGAGATCCTGACCTAGGCCTTCTCATTCCCTGGTGGGGATCTATGCCATGGAGAAGTAACAAAACAAGCCGCTCCTTAGTCCCCGATGCCCCTCACCTGCCATGATGTAGAGCCGAGAAGACCCGGGACAAGTAAAGGCTGCATCCACAGTCTCAAGGCTGATCCCGTGAGGGTTCCCGAGTTCCTTCTCCAGCCGCTTCGGATAATTATCCACTAAAGTATAGCCTCCCTTTGTTAGGAATATATATACCTGAGTGCCCTGGAGGACAAAGGACATTAATCAGCATAGAGCTGGATATTCTCCCAGTCTCTACCTGAAGCCTCTTTTCTGAAACATACCTGGATCAGATAGAGTTTATTGTCCCAGGAAAAGGCAGCATCCACTGTCGAAGGACCCTGAGGCCACTGATGTTCAATGGGCCAGCTATGCCACCCATCCCGGCTGGTGTCCAGACGCCAGTAGTGGGACCCTGTGGTGTATCAGAGGTACCTCTGGCACTGGCAGCAAAAGGCCAGGCAGAGAAGAGGCAAGTGACAGATGCAGGGATGAGTCCTGTGGTGGAAGAGAGAATGTATCCAGAGGCCAAGAGAGAAGAGGTCAGATAAGAGGGAGTAGAACAGGACTTGATCAGCAAATTGGGCATTGGGACCTGACTGGACCTGGAGTCAGAAGGGCAAGCATGGAGAACAGTAGCCAAGTTGTCAGGTAAGGCTAACACCACGGGGTTTGGTGGGGGCCCCTATGCAGCTCAGATGTCCGTGTGCAGAGATGCTGTAGACAATGAGACATCGAGGCCAGAAGTTAAGGGGGAATCACACCAGTAAGCTCCCGCAAAGGGGTCTCACTCTAGCTGTCCTTGGAGGTGGCAGGGGAGTGAGGGAGCAGCAGGACCAGTGCCTTAATGTCCTTCTCCCATTTTCATAACAGCTTCTGAAAGGAATTGTCTAAGCTCCCATTTATCTTTCTTCCTCACCCACTTCACTTACACTTCTCTATTGCAATTGTTCTTTTCAAGGTCACCACTACCCTCTGCCTTGCCAAATCTCATAGTCAATTCTCTGTCTTCATCTTACTTACCTCTCAGCAGCATTTGACTGCTTACAACTCCCTTTTTAAATATCTTTTTTTGGATCTTGGCTCCTGCCACCAAACCCTTCTAGTGTTCTCTTACCTTTCTGCCTACTCATATCCTCAGCCTGATTGTTAATATTGGAATCCTCTAGTTTGGGCCTCTTCTCTATCTACACTCACTCTCTTGGTGATTTCACCTAGTCCAGGGCTTTTAACATCATCTACATGATAATGACTTTTGATCTGTTCTTCTCAGCTCTGAAGGAACTCCCCTTTGAGTGTCAGGTGCAAACTGAATGGCCTACCTGATGTGCCCGTTTGGGGCCATAAGGCACCTGAAACCTAACATGTCCAAACTGATTTGTGTCCCTAACACACACACACACACACACACACACACAGATATCTGCTCCTCCTCCTTCCCTAGTCTTTCCTAGTCACCTGGTTCCCAATCCAGAAAACCTAAGTCATTCTTAAAACCTCACTTTTCCCTTCCCCATTCTGACCAATATCCAATCCATTGGTTAATGCTGTCAGCTTGACCTCTAATTTATATCATGACTCCTCACCACCTCTGCTGCCATTATCCTAGTCCAAGCTGTTTTACCTCTAATCCAGACAACTGCAAGAACTACTAGCTGGATTTCCCACTTACATGATTGTATCTCTATGACATGCTCCACAAGAAGCCAGGATGATCTTTAAAAAAAATGTCAGAAAATATCACGGCCCTGCTCAAGAACCCCTCCTGGCTTCCTTTCATAGTTGGAAGTCTTTAACAGGCCCATGAAATCTGGCCTCTGTCTCCCTCTTTTCAAGCCACTTACCTGCTCTTTCACTGTGCTCTAGCCACACTAGACTTCTATCCTGATTTCTCAAAGTATTTTCTGTCCACCTTTCCTAAAGTGCTTGCTGTATGTGGCTAAACCTTTCTACCACTGAAATCTCAGCACAAAAATCATCTCTTCATAGAAGAGGCCTCTCATTCTCCTCACTTCTATCCCATTATCTTGTCTTATTTTCTTCACGGATTTTTTTTTTGGACATCGAACATTTTTAAATTTTATATTTAAGAATTTTAACAACTTTTAAATCCATTTATACTATTTTCAAATGGTATTTGAGAATAGGAACTATTCTAATGTTCCCACAACACTTTACAGCTATTAATATTACCTGCAAGTATTCTTTCCTTTCCTCTCTTTGTTCTCTCTCCCTCTAGCAGACTTTTTGAGGTCAAGTGCCTCATCTGCCATGCTGACTACTGTGTCCCAGTGCCTATCAATGCTCAATAGATATTTGTTGAATACACAGCTTGTATTCTCACCACAGTTGCAAATTCTCTTTCTGGCTGTTTACCGGGTATGTCCTGGTGACAACATATCCCCCTTCCCCTCCTGCTGAAAGTACCCTACTCACCATCTCTATGTTGAGAATCAGAGCCGTGCTGCTCTTTGTGTGGAGGAAATAAGGAATGGGCCCCCAGTCCATCAATAGCCAATGCATAGGCTGATCAGCAACCACTTTAATGTGGTCTGAAATAAAAATGTGGGCTGGGCTGTCAGATTCCTTCTCCAGCAGTCGGGCTAGAAAGAAGAGAGCAACTGAGGCAGCTGAGGCTGAAAATCATGAAAAAGGAGAATGCAGAGGACACTTGAAAGCCAAAGTTGTGAAAAAACAGAAAGGATGGATAAGAAGCTGAGGTAGAAAAAAAGAGAAAGATGAATCCAAGAGAGAGGACCAGCCCTGTGCTGAGCAGCTGGTTCACACTGGTATTTCCTCCAGCCACGGATGTGTGACATAGCAGTGTTCTCTCCCTGCCTGGGTGCACTCTCATCACTACGCAATATATCTGATACTTTCAGTTTAGGAGTTCACTCAGCTACCTTCTATTCATGACCATGTAACCTTGAGGTTTTGTGATCTCTTCACAGCTGGATATTCTCTGTACATCTCTGTGTGGTCCTTGTAGCCCTGTTTTCTCAGTCTCTCTCTCCATCTATCACCTATCGGTCTGTATCATCTGTGTCTCACTTGGCCTGCGTGTCCTTTCGATGGGCTCATGTTCTCCCTGTAGCTGCATGTTCTCCCGGTAGTTCTGTGTTCTTAGTGTAGTATATACTCTCAGGATATGGGTCTGTACTTTCACTACAGGTGTATGTTTCATCACACAGACATGTTCTCATTACAGCATGCATTCCTGTTGTGGGAATAATAGGTTCTCCTTGTGACTGTGTATTTCTCATTAGAGCCTGGTAGTCATATCTGATCAGATTTTTCCAGAGGTTGGGAGTAAAAAAGGATTTTCACTGTTCTGTGTTCACACCATGATTTTACATTTGTCTTTGATCACACACACATAGGCTGAGTTGATGTTGTTGTTCGCCCCTCCCCTTGGAGCTGTTTTCACGGGTGGCCAACACTCATCACTGCCTGCCTACCTAACCCCAGAGCATCCCTAAGCATCAGGAGAACGGCTTTTTATCAGTGGGAGACTTTTGCCAATTAATGTTTTTACTAATTAGTCAAGGTTCGGGAGAGGTGTCTCCACTGGTCACTCAGACTGGAAACCTCCTTGGACTGGTGGAGCTACCTCAAAAAGGCCTAAGGGACCCAACACTTCTTGTCTGGTTCTCATCCCCAGGTAATGCTGGGCCCAGAGTGCCTTGACATAGAACCAGATACCTGGAAAAAGATCGAGCTCCTGAGGATAGGTTCAGGATGAGCCAGAGGATCTGGCAAGACATGCAAGAGCAGAGGGACTCTGAGGAATCACAGGGACCCAGAGAGGTCCAGAGAGGGCATGACCAGGGAGCAGATGGCACTGGGAAGCAGACAGGTGGATGAAGTTAGAGGCCTGGGCAATGAGAGATGAGATTTGACAATATGCATCAAAGGAGAAGATGGATGAAAAGGGGCATTCTAAGGATGCTAAGGATGGGGGCCAAGAGGACAAAATATGGGACACAGTGATGAAAATGGAGGAAATGTATCAAAGATGAGAGACACGGTGAAGAGATGGGAGGTATGAAGGCCAGAGATGGAAAAGCTGGTGGCATCTCTCACCGCTGAAGGCATAAATGGCACCATGATTATCAGCCAACAGCGCAGACAAAACTAGTTCTGGGTTACAGCGCATATCCTCACGGCCATGGTGGGTCCCATTCCCACGGCTGGTCCCATTCCTGTGTCCATGGCCTGGGGGGAGAAATAAGCAAGGGGCAACACAGAGGTCAAAATAAGGTCTAGAGTAGAAAAGATGGCTGGGGTTAATGCAAGTGTAGGCTTCCCCCATACAGGGACAACTGGGAAAAGCCAGGATGGAAATGGGGCAAAGGGCAAGGACCAAGGTGTTATACCACAGAGCTGAGGTGGGAGCTGGGGCATATGGAGTCTGAAAACTCAAGGAAGGTAGACAAATTCCTGTGGGTCCTAAGGCCTGGGGCTTTCTCACCTCTGCCAGGGCAGGGTATGAAGTAGTCTCGGACATCCAGAGGGTACTTTGGAAGCACGAATCCCGTGATGGGGTCGAAGCGCAGGAATTGGTTACCTCGGAAGCAGTAGTAGCGGCTGAGCCATCGCATGGCAGAGGAGCAGTTCCCAACATTCGGCCAGGACCGCTCCTTTTTGGTTTTTGTAGCCAAGTCCCAGAACCACGTGTGGTTACCTTTGTCCAATCAATCAACAAGCATTCAATGAGGCCAGGCTCTTCCCTCCCATATGCTTGCACTGGCTCCAGGATGGACCAGGTGTGGTCTTGATTACATGGAAGTCACAGTTCATCAGGGAAACAGTTGAGGAAAGTGACCATACAATAAAATTCAGCAGCAGAGTACACATGACCAGCTCAGTAATGGTGGCAGAGTCAGGGAAAACTTCCCAGAAAAGGTGATACTTAAACTAATATCTGAAGTTACAAGGCAGACAAGAGGGAGAGATGGAACTCCAGAGAGAAAATCTGAAGCATGAAGCAAACTGGATGTATAGAGAACAGCATAGAATTCCTGGAGTTTCATACTCAAGGTGAGAGTGATGGGCATTGAGGCTGGAGGGCCAACATGGGCTTGGTCACAGAGAAACCTTGTATGTAAGACTAAGGAACATAGACTTGTCCTAATGGTCATGGGGACCAATAAGGAACTTCTGGCAGGATTACACCCAGTTACCTTCTCCAGGATGACTTCTTCTCTTTCTCTTACTTGACCTCTAGACCATAACTGTCTTTGCTATTTGTTCCCTTTCTGGGGAAGCCATGTAGTGGGTCCACCACTACCATCCTTACCGATACCTCCATCACCACCATCCTATCACTACTCCAGCCTCTCTTATTGCAGCCCAGACTGACCTTGGAAGAAGAGGATGCCCTCATCTTGGCATTCTCCACGGTGACATTCCACAGCTGCATCCAGTGGGGATGGGATTCCAGGAAACTCATCTTGGAGCAACTTTGGATATTCTTTCTCCTTCTTCTCAGAAGAGTGGAACCAGACTTTGTCCCCCTGCATATAAAAACACTCTGTATTTAACAATGCACCCCACATATTGCCAATCTGCATTCACATGCAACATCTTTGACCTATTGCAATTATACATCATCCTCTTGCAGCCCCACACACTCTTAACCTGCTTGTGCACAACTGCTGTGCCCTTGCACAAATGCATACCCTCAACTGGACTCTGCAAAACCCACCTCTATTGCTATAACGCACACACATCTGGTTATATACAACCATGCTTCCACGGCACACTTATCTGCAACACCATTAGTCTTGGCAAACACATCCACAGTCATCTTGCAATCATCCAGCCATTCATACATTCCTTTGTTCATTTATCTGTTTATTCATTCATTTATTCAAGATACAGTTTCTGAATGGCTACTATACACTAGATAGAGATGACAGGATGCCTCTGCTGCCAAGGAGTTCACTGTACAAAAGCAGAAAGGACCCTACAATCCTAGCCATGCAACCCCCAAGGTGGAAGCATATGCAGGGAACTGGGAATATAGGGGAAGTCCTAAGTCTACCTAGAGAATTCCTGGAAGGCTTCACAGAGGAGGGAACATTTGGGCCAAGAGTTGAAAAGAGCAGAAATTTTCCAGAAGGACAAGTGTGTAAATAGTGTTACCAGCAGAGGGAGCAGCATGTACAGAATATGCTCAGAGAACTAAATGTTCTGGTGCACAGCGAATGTGGCGGGGAGGAGATAAACCTGAAAAGACGACCAAGGGCCAGATCTTGAGACCCACGTGCACCTGGCTTGCAGGAGCTGGCATGCTGTGGTGCTGTTCACTGAAATATTGAACACAGGAGGAGGGGTGGATTTGTATGAAAGAGACTAAGTTCAGTTTGGGGGATGCTGAATTTGAGGTGCCCACAGAACATCTCATCAAAGTTGTCTGCCAGGAAATTGGAAAGAGATGTCTGGAGCTCCTGGGAGAAATACAGGTCTGGTGTCCATAGCGTATCGGAGCCATGGCAGCAGTTGAGATCACCCAGGGAGAGTGTATGGAAGGGCTGGGATGGATCCCTGGAGGAATATGTGGGGACTGGCTGAAGATGAGAAGCCTGAGAAGGGCAGGAAAAGAGGTAGGAGGGAAGACAAAGCTGGCAGTGAGGGCCACCCCAACCACATGGCACCTTCGTGTAAGTTCCAAGAGGGTAAGCAGGCACTCAGAGGCCAGGGGAGGGCCTGGGTGAGCACAAGTAGGTTGGGTTTCATCCTCCACTTACCCCTTCGGCCAGATGCCATGGTGTAGTGAGCAACCTGGCTAGCATATGGAGAGGACCTGATGCAGGGTCATGGAAGCCAAGGGAAGAAATGCCGACAGTGTGAGGAGGAGCAGAGATCTGGATGAAGAATAGGGCTGAAGAACAGCCACTGGACGCCTTGCCTGCCAGGACCCCATGCACCCACATTCCCTCAGCCGAGGCTTTTTCAGGAAAGGAAGACACAGGGGGAGGAAACCTGGAATCTGTTGGCAAGGGCTCCACGCCAGGGCCACTTGCAGGGGAGGGTCTCAGTTGGTTTTAGCCCTTCCTGGCCAAGTCCTGACCTTGGCCCAGGAGTACCTTGATCAGGAAGACACTGTCGCGACCAAGGCGGAACGCAGCATCCACAGGGATGGGGACATCCGTCCACCTCTCTGAGATCAACTCCCGGCTCCATCGGTGACTCTTCCACACAAACTCCCCTGAAAAATGCAGTTATTAAAAGGCTGAGCATGAACTTTTGGCCTACTGGAGTACTTAAAAAGAAGCTGTAGGTGATACACTCAGACATTTCTTAAGATCTCCCACAGATGGATAAATACCCTCAGTGAATGGAACTAAGTCTGGAGTCCCAAATGCCCCAACCCCAGCCCCTCCTACCTTTAAAAAACAGCATGGCCCCATGTTCATCCAGGGTGGTAGCATCAAAGCTCCAGCCATCCAAGCAGAGTTCTGGGGTGGAAGGGGGAGATGGCAAGCAAAAGGCCAGTCAGATAATACGGTGCAGAGACACAGCCAGACAGACAGACAGACTCAGGGAATCGGGGCCTCACCAGTCAAGTCTGGGACCAGCTTGGTCCCACTCCCACCTTCAGTTCTGTTTCCAGAGTCACTAGCCCTAGAGAGAAGACAGACAGATGTCTGGATTCCCTGGGCCCAATCCCTGTCCCTTAGCTCCAGATCCAAAGCTGGCACCAGGGCTAAGAACTGGCCCTAGACCACTCTAGCCAGGTCCCAGTCCTCCTTTCCCAGCCCCAGCTTGACTCACGGAGCAAGAGGGTAGGCAATAGCCAGGGAGCAGCACAGGCCCAACCATCCCAGGGCAACCAGTGCTTCCAGTGCCCGAGCCATGCTGAGCTGGATGAGCCACAGGACAGCTCTGGGCACCAGGCCGAACTCCCTATATAGAGATGGCAGAACACCCCCCTTCTCCAAGCCTGCTAAGAATTGGGACTATGCCAGTATTGACTGATTACATCAGTGTAAATAAGGTCAGGGTCTGGACAGAAATCTGAGTCCAAGTCTAACTCTTCCAGGCAAGCGGCCCATCCCCCTTCAGTGGCTTCTGAGCAGTCACTAGCTCATGTCATTGATGTCCAGCTGTGACTCTCTTCACCTTGATGATGGGTCTGGGCGCCCATAAGGTCAGGCAAGGGGGTAGATTGAGGATCACCTTTCTGTGGTTAGATTTATCTCTACAACGAGGGAGGAAAGAAGAGGAAACTAACATTTCTGTGAACTAAATGTCAAGCCCTGTTCTAAAAACAGCTAAAGACACTGATACTTACATATACTTAGTAACTATACATACATACAAACATGCTTAGAAATTCTCAGAGAACAGTTTCCAAGCTCCATCAAGGGCCTTTCTGGGACATTCCCAAGCCTCTTCTGATTTGCCCTGATGGGTCAATAATATTTCACTGTTGCGAAATGTCCAATTCCTACCCCCAGCCTAGCCCCACTGGCAAAGAGCTTTGCAAAAATCCCCTGGAGTGAAGGGCTGACAAGCATGGGCAGGAAGAGGTGTCTCTCTCCCAGAGACCACTACGGAATAGTTTGTCTTTCTTGGTAGTTTCACTTTAAAGGTAATGTGCTTTATTTACACATTACAGAATAAACAGAACTGTAACTGGGTTTCACAATATTTACAGGTGATTCTTGCTTAAACGCTCTTTTCAGTGAAGCCTTTTTTGACCACCTTATCTAGCCATTTCAGGTATTTGCTTGTTTCTTGTATATCCCTTATTAAAACTGGAAATTATTTCACCTGTCTATTTATTTATTGTTGTTTTATCTTTGTTCTCTTCTGCCTTCTTGTTTACCATTATATTCGCTCCACCTAAAATAGTTGCTACCATATAATAGGTGCTCAATAAATATTTGTCGAATGAAAGAAAAGGATATCAGTACTAAGTAGCTGTAACCAAATTTCTGACAATTTCTTCCTTTTGAGGGAAGGGAAATATCAGGAATTGAGGGTGTGTCATGATGGGGGGCATATTGTGATGGGGCAATCATTGATCCCCTTATCACTGCCCTTCATCTTATGGTCTTGTTCCTCTCTCAGTGTCCCATCCCACATTCCTCTCCTCTAGCCCTGGGACCTCACCCACTATGTCTAGCACTTGCTGTCTTCAGTATTCACTGCAGCCACTCCCAAAGCCTGCCCATTTCTATCTGAGACTTGGCTGTGGAGTCAGAAGACAAGCATGCACAGTCAGCTATGGGCCAGGCTGAGGTTCTAGGCCCCCTGTTCTCTAGCCCAGGCTGAGAGGGTCCTAATCCCTCTCAGATGGCTCTATGCCCCTGACATCCCCCCTTAGCAAAAGTCTCAGATCCCTTTTCTACTTTGCAAAGCTTCCTCCCAACAGGAAAACAAAGAGTTCTGGGGCTTCTGGGACAACACGTCACTGGGCCTCTGCCATCAGGCTCAAGGTCCTCTCCTGACTTGGGCAAAGCTGGGCTCCCCAAGCCCTTGTCAGCACGGGCAATGCCACAACCCTTATGGCAGATGCCTGCCACCCACCTTCTCCCCACCTAGGCTGTCCCTGGCTGGACCTGCTCTTCGCAACCCCAGCTGCTGGGCACTGGGAACTGCTACTCCCAGACCACCCCCCACCTTTTCTTTTCCTGTCAGTTAAATCCTTATGTAACCTTCCTGGAACTCTCCCTCCTGAGTGACCTTTCAGAAGCAGCCCCCTCGCTCCAGAGGTGTGTCTGTGTGCCCCACAGATTGCCCTGAGCCTGTCTGGAAGATGAAAGCTTTCACACTGAGTCATGATCACCTCTCATAATGAGGGTCCTCAATGGTTGTATTATGAAGGACCTGCATGGGCCTATAGTCCAGGGGAGCAGTCTGGATGCTGGCCTGACAGGACCCTTCGAGGAGAGATAGCACAGGCACTGCCTGATGGCTTTGCAGCTTGGCCTCTTCTTCCCCTCGCAGCTCTGGACCCTTCTTTGCACCCTGGATGTAGAGCAGAAGAGTGATTTGTGGAGCTTTCTCACTGTTTCCTAATTCACTTGTCGACCCTAAGGAGGTTTAGATACCATTGCGGGAGCCTTCCTCTTCCCTCTCCTCCCTCTTGTCCCTCCTTCCTGGGAATAGGCCAGCAGCGTCTTGCATGGCAGGCAGCTAGAGTTGAAGCTCAAGTTCTGAGCAAGAGCCGAGAGGCAGAGGACTGCATCCATTTGGGACCCCAGGTTGTGGATATGTTTGTTGGCCATGCTGGTGCTGGCCACAGGGCACAAGGCAACTCTTTGCAGGGGATCCAAGATAGGACTGGTCATGCTTCTCTTCTCACTTGAGACAGCCATTTGTGCTGGTCCTGAGTCCTTCCCAGCCCTTTGGTGGGCTGAGGAGAAAGCGCTGGTTCATACTTGGGCCTGCGCGCCCCCTGGGGTCCACAGGAATCAGTGCACTGCACTCCCACTTGTCAACACAGGCTAGAGTCATTTTTCCTCCCTGCACAACTGGCTCTCCACAGCCTTTCTCTGTCGCTCCTCTCAGTAGTGGGCCTTAGTTTGCATCCCCTTCCTCAGCAAACCTCTGCTGCCCAGAGCTGGTTTGGGGAACTCAGCCTCTTGCTTGAATTCCTGGGGAATTCAAGCCCAGAAAAGCCAACTATTTTCTTTTGCTTATGTTCTTCTCCATCCTCCTAACCATCAGATTTCTAGCTTCCCCAAAGAGAGTTGCAACGTGGGCTTGCAAATGTCTTCATTGTCAGAGTTTCCCTGGCACTGCCAGGACCATGACTGGGCTAGATGCTGACCTGGTCTCTTGGAATGGCTATGTCCCGCCTGCCCCACCACTGCTGGGAGTTTTCTGATCTCAGTCATTTCTCCTGGGTTCCACAGTGCTGGGTGTGCTATGCCTCTTGCCTGTGGCTGTGCCCTCCAAGGAGCAGAGACTGCATTCTCTCTCTGCCTAAAAAGGCTTGCAATAAAGCTCCAGGCATAAAAAAGAGCTTGCTGCTCCCAACAGGCACATTTTCTCTTGCTTCATCTACAAGGGGTCTTCCTGCACGTCTGCTCTTTCTTCTGTATGAATAAATGGTTACAATAATAATTTGCTCATATCTATGTGCCTGGCACTGTTCCTATCACTTGATATGGATTATTTCATTAAACCATGTATATGATACCATTTTACAAGTGAGGAAACTGGTATTAGGTGTCTAAGACAAATTCCACTGTTTGCAAACAGAGGAATGATTGAGCTCTGGCTGCTCAGGGTGTGCCCCTTACACTATCAAGGGGTGTGCTGGTACATGCTTAACAGCCAGTTGTGCAGAGGGGAAAGCCCTGATTTATAGCATTTGTTCATTTCTGCATTATAAATGCTCTATCATGACCAGTTTCAAGCTACCAACAAGACATCATCAAAGTGGAGTTGGGAAGAAATGCCCAATAACCTACTACTTAACTATATAGTATTTCTACCATGCAGATATGATAGCTGTAAATAACCTCAAGAACACAGGTAACAGTAAAATGCAATAAAATAATTAGGAAGTGATGAGTTTCTAGTGTCTAGTACCTTTGATTCTAATAAAAGGTATTTAATTTTAAGTTTGCATAATTTAACTTTTAATAATGACTGTGTTTCAACAACCAGCCATCAAAATTCCTGAAAATTTGACAATGAGCTCTTGTAAGCCACTATGAACCCCACTCCAGCTCCAGCACCCCACTGTCCACCACACTGTCTTAATGGACAGGACAAGGATTTTATCTACCTTATTCCCTGCTATAACTTCAGCACTTAGAGCAGTCCCTGAAACACTATATGTGCTTAATAAATATTGAATCCAGTTGTTCCTACTTCCAAATGAGACCTAAAACCTGTTCACTCCTCTCTGCCTCCCTCACAGTACAAATACCATCATTTCTTTTCTGACCACCAAAATAGCCCCTCCTTCTCTGCTTCTCCTGCCTCTCTACAATATTGTCTATGTAGCAACCAGAGTAATCTTCAAAGGTGTATCTGAGACCACCTTACGCTCCTGCTTAAGTTTTTTTTCTTGAAGAGAAAAATCAGTTTTAATTTTAACCAAAGAACACCACTACATTTAACTTCTTCCAGCCTTTTTCTATTCCTACCTCACCCTTTTTAAAATGAAGATATGATTTTATAAAACTTTTTTTCCTTAGCAGTCTCTCTCAGACATCAGCATTTTTGAAGGATGCATATAATTGCATTATATGTTTAAGCAAAACTTTATATAAGCACTCTCTGCTAATGGACATTCCTGGGATTATTTTTTCTCTTATAAATAAAGTTGTAATGAACATTGGTGCACACACCTCTTTGTGCCTTTGCCCAATTATTTTCTTAGAAAATATTCCTAGCACTAGAAAATTATAGGTGGTTTTAAGGTATCCATGGTCTTCAAGAGGAGCAGGTTAGAGATGTTGAATTTTCTTCTATTTTTCATTGTTTCTCCCCACCTAGCAGAATCACTGTCCAGCTCCAGTTCATCCCATAAGGCATCCTTTCATCCCTATCACTTAAACTTTTCCATGGTTTACTATTATATTTCAAATCGATTCAAATTCTGTACTTAAGTTACAAGACCCAACTTGGGCCTGACTCTCTAAACTTGTTCCTTTCCTCTCCCTCCTCCCTCCTTCCTCTCCCATCAGCCTGGCCTTCTTTCAGGCCCTCCAACACATCAAGATCTTGACCCCTCAGGAATTTTGTACCTGCTTTTCCTTTGTCTGGAAATCTCTACCTTCTCTTCTTAGCACAGCTGGTTCCCTACCCCTACCCCTAAACCTGCAGGCTGCTGCTTGAGGAAGCCCTCCTTGCCCACCCCATTTAACTAGCTCTTTTATTTACTGCATTCTATTTGTTTCTGTCTCAGCTTTAACACAAACTATAATTACACATTTAGTTCCTTGTGCATACTTATTTTCCTTCTTCCCCCAGCAAACCCAAAACTCCGTAAGAACATTTGACTGTATTCTCAGAGCTCACCACTCTGTCTGACCAATAGTAAGTGAACAGAAGTACTTGTTGAATGAATAAATGACCCTGCAGGCCACATATGACCATAGGGCTGCTCTGATCACCAGACACAGCTCTATGTAAGCTGTGTGAGTCCTTGCAGGAAAATGACTTTCTGCCCTGTCGCAATCCCCAAGTTTGTAAAGATCATTTAAGACATGCCAACTAAGTTAACACATAGCCCCTACTGCCAGGCATTAGTCCACCTACTTCTGGGCCCAAGGCCTGAACTGGGAGAAAAATACCCACTAGGAGGGAGGGAGTGACCCAACTTGGGACATCTCATGCATGGCTTAGGCAGACTATTCAATTTGTTATCTATGGAAATAAGCTCTAGTGGTCAATAGAGGCTGGTAGGGTAGTCATCTGGGGCTTCCCACCCAAGGAAGGTCACTTTGATTGCCATATTATTACCCTGCTACCTTTAGGTGTCTCAAATGTAAACATGTGAGAGGTTGAGAGCTGGGAACTTCAAGCTTTCATCTTGCATGTCGTAGCCAGTTCTTTGCTTAAGATTGGAGTGCAGGGGAGGAATAAGCTATCACCTGAGAGCTCGCAGGGAGGACCCCCTGGTGCTGAGTGACTGATGATTGAGCATACCATCTCTACCAGCCAGGGCATGGCCTCAGGCAATCCTACTTATCATTATGAGAGCTAGAAATGCAGGCCCCATAAGAACACTTGCCCTAGAACCTTCAGGGAGTTCATCTGTGCCTCCACCTACCAGGTCTCTCAGCCAGTGAGAAGACAGGACCAGGGAGGTGGACACAATGGCGATGTCCACAGGGTCCACGTGGTGCCCCCATGGTCTTCCACAGGTCCATGGAAAGGGCCTCCCATCCTAGTTCCAGGAACCATGCCACTCCAGGACAATGTCTTGAGCTTTCCCACCACCTCTCATAACCAACCTTCCCAGATCCATCATTCCCCAAATTGCTGAATGCCTTCTCTGCCAGTTATCATGCCAGGTGAAGGGGTGCAAGAATGAGTAAGGAGCTACAACTTCGCAGTTAGGAGTATGAGGGCTACAGATTCGAGTCCGATCTCTGCTCTTCATCAGCAATATGCCCAGTTTTCTGAGCCTTGGTCTTCGGTAGAAAGGGAGAAATCATAGTCCCTACCTCCTGAATCACTGAGTTCTGCTTCCAATTGTTTCCAGATTGGCAGCCAAACCCTGGCAGACTAGAGGTTGGGAGGGGGTGCTGGGACCCTCACTCCATTACTACTGCTGCTGGGAAAGGGCAGCAATCCTGGAACAGGGAGCAGGAGGATGAGGCAAGGCTCTCGGGCTTCAGCACCAAGCTCTAAAACTGGCCACGCTTCCACCTGGGCTGGCTCCAGGTCCCTAACCCCGTGTCAAGGGCTGCCCTCATAGCTGGAAGTGTTCTCCCTGCAGCTGCTGGCTGCGTTCTGGGCAAGGGCCATCTCCCCAAGCTCCTACTCAGCCCCAGGGCAGAGAGCCAAAGGACTTACTGTTTCTGCAGGAGACGTGGGCCTGGGGATAGGGATTTGGCAGGTGTCTCAGAGTCCCAGGGCTTCATCCTCTCTTGCTCTCCTCTCCTGAAGCTTCAAAACAGGGCTTGTTTGGGAATCTGGGTCCCCTGCTTGCCTGCTTGTCCACCTTTTAGTTCAAAACCAGCCCCACACTCCCACCCCCTCACAGCTCCATCCCATGAGAAAGCAACCAAACCACCTTGACGAACACATTTATTTAATATGGGGGTGGGGTATTGCTGTCTCTGTCAGTGTGTATGGAGTGGCAGGGAGACAACTGGAGGGACTTTTTCCCTGGAGGAAGAGGCTTTTCAGGCTCCAGGCTGGGGGGTGGGAGCAGACTGAGGGGACAGGAGAAGGAAGTGGGGGATAGGGTGAAGCTCTGCACACATCCTTGGGACCACAGGTCCAGGCCCACCAGTCACCAAAGCAAGAACCGAATAAATAAAGTGCAACCGTGGAGTTGGGAGAGGGAAAGAGGGAGGGCACCGGGCACGCCCACGCCCACAGCCCACATTCAGTGCTGCCAGGTCCGGCCCACCTCCTTGCCAGACCCCCTTGTCCAATCCCTCCTATGTCTGTCCCTCCATGAGCCAGACAGAGCCCCTGTGCAGCTACTGGAGGTAGCGATACGCCTTAAAGCAGTGGTTGCCAGCATCAGCCACCACCACGTGTCCATCTGAGGTCAGTGCCAGGCCCTGCGGGCCATACAGTGGCTCTGCAGACGTGTTGATATAGGACAGGAAGGAGCCAGAGCTGTCGAATACCTACAGAACGAGTAGACAATGGAAGGAAAGGTAAGCTCAGGCAGCTGAGAGGTATTTGTGGGAATTAGTGGGGTGTGCGCAGGGAGCAGCAGGAAACCTCCCCCTCATGCCATCGCTGGGCCTTACTTACCTGGATGCGGCTGTTGCCCCAGTCAGCCACGATGATATTCCCATTGGAGTCCACAGCCACGCCCGTGGGGGCATTGAACTGCCCATTGCCCTCTCCGTGGGAACCAAACTTGAAGAGGAACTCTCCATCGGCACTGTATACCTGACAGGGGAAAGGGCTGGGGACTGCGGGCTCAGCCTTAGGCAGGGGGCAGGGCCATAGAGGACAGGATCACACCCCAGGGCTAAGGCCCCCAGATCTGCGGCTACAGCCCGGTTCTTCCCAGGTTCACATTCATGCATCCACTGCCTGCTGAACAGCTCCAGCTGATGTCCCTCGGACATATCAAATCTAACAGCCAATCTTCCCTGGGAAGGCACATCTTCTGCATTCTCTTTTTCAGGGACTGGCAACACTCATTTGACATGAGTCATTCTCGACTCCATCTTCCACTCTCCTTGACAGCCAATCAACCACCACAACCCACCACTTCTATCTCACACCTGTACCCTATGGTATACATTGCCACAGCAATGGTGCTCATCGTTTCTCATCTGGATTACTGCAGAAGACTGACCTTCCTGACTCTAGTCTTGCCCCAACCAGAGTGATCTTCCTAAGGTGCACAGGACTGTATCACCTTGCTTCCTGCCATCTTTCCATGTCTCCCCATAGCTCTTAGGATGGCGGCAAGCCCTTAACAGGACACACAAGCCTCAGCCTCACTTGAACCACTTCCTTCTTCAGCCCAGCCTGAACAACTGTGGTTTCTTCATAAACTGAGGGGTTCCCACCTCCAGTTCTTGGCTTCTCCTCCTCTACCTCTGGCTAATTCTTGCTGGCGCTTTAGGTCATTCTCAGTCCCGCCTGAATCAAATGCTCATGCTATGCCCTCACACAGGCCCCCACACTGCCCTACCACGGGACCTATTGCTTCATCCTGCAATACACTGGCTATCTTCTTCTCTTCCCTGCTAGACCGTAACCACGAAGAAAGGGACATATTTGCTTTATTCATCAGTGTACCCTCTGCTTCTAGCACAGTGCCTGGGACAGAGTTGCTGCGACATAAATGTTTATTGTTCAAATGAATGATCTCAAGGGGGTAAAAAAGAGGTGAGGGATTAAGGAGTCTTGCAGAAGAGGAAAGGATGTTGGAAAAGTGGTCAGAGAGGGAAGGAAGACACTGACCTTCACTGAATGGTTATGGAAGTCCGTCACAACAATCTCATTCTTGTTGTTCACAGCCACAAAATGGGGCCCTGAAAATACAAAGTGGTCTCTAGGGCAGTAAGCGGGGGTGCTGAGTGGAATGGGGAAGAACATCTGGGATAATAGTGCTGGTGTGTTAGAAGAGGGGTGGGGTCTCTGGGGCAGAGATAGGTGGTCTCTGAGATGATGGTGCTAGGATACAGTGAGGGGAGGGGGTCTTCTAGGGCCAAGATATAGGAGGAGGGCTCTTTAGAGTTGGGGTATCCAGGGGAATTCTCTAGGACTGGGATATAAGACTAAATTTCTGACTTGTCCCCCAATACCTGCAAAGTGGCGGTCAGTGGCCCCACGGCCCCCAAAACGGCCAACCAGCTTCCCATTGGGCTGGAAAGTAAAGACGCAGCAAGACTTATTGTCGACCACGATAATATGTCCATTCCGGTCTATGGCCACTCCCTTGGGACCCATGAGGCGGCCAGCTCCAATCTTGGTCTGTAGGAAAAGGATACCGTTAGGGGCTTTATCCTGCCAGGTGGGGAGAATAATCTGTCTGGGACCAAAGCAGAACCTTGGACTAGGGATGGGCCAGTCCAGGCCCTGACCACGAGCAGGTACTAGAATGGTCCCCTCAAGCTGGCCACTGGGGTGAGGTGCAGTAACAGTAGGCCTCACCTTGAACTTGCCCTCAGGAGAAAAGATGCTGACCCAACGGTTGTCATAGTCTGCCACGATGATATCTCCATTGGTGTCCACTGCCACACCTGTGGGGCGCTGCAGCTGCCCAGGTGAGCGCCCTCGGACCCCGAAGCGGAACTTGAACTGGCCTTCATTGGAGAAAACCTGGGGCAGAGGAGCAAGGGAGGGAGCAGGGAGGAAGGGAGAGACCATGGGCAGAGGGAAGGGAGCAGGATCCTGAGGGAGAAGACCCCCATTCATTCAGTCATTTATCAGGGATTTACTGACACCGTGCTGGGGGTACAGAGAAAAATCAGACATGGCCGAAGACCTTGGGGGACATGCAGCAGAGGTGTGAACAGAGTTGTAAGACTATGAAAGGGGTGAGAAAAGTGGTAGAGAAAGACTCCAAGTGAAAGGGCTATCTCAGTGAACCACCTAGTAAGGATGCTGAGATGGACCTAAGTTAGCCAGAAAAGGAGAAAGCAGCATGCAAAAGACAGAGTCCAGTCTGGGCACTGCTTGTGCAGTGCGGCTGGACTCCCGGGAGCTCTCCCCTGAAAGGCAGGAGTAAGGCTCCATCCTGGGTGTAATGCGGATTCATGGAAAATTTCTGGGCAGCGGAGTGACAAGATGAGATTTGCTTTTGTGGTATAAAATAAGAAATACATTTGGTCTTTCACCCTGGTTCTTGGCACAGAGACCCTCAAACCCTTGGACTCTCCTCATTAATAAGGAGTATCTTATCATTTATAAAGAGCCCCTCTGGAGCTTCCACTAATGAGGTGACTTAGGCTGGGACGCCTAGATAGCCTCAGGATGGGGCTGGTCACCAGAAAGAGATTGAGGGATTCAAAGGTTGAAACTGTCAGCCTTATCCTCCAACCTCTGAGAAGGAAGGAGTGGGGACACAGATTAAGCTCTATCAAAATTCCTGAGTAAGATTCGATGACCCTTTGGGTTGTTGCTGGGAAGACAGCACCCCAGTTCCATAGAGACTGGAGCTCCGTCATGAAGGACCATTCCAGACTGTGCCCTTTGTACCATTTCATCTGGCTGTTCATATGTATCTTTTATAACATCTTTGTAGTAAGCTGGTAAACGTAATTAAATGTTTCTGTGAGTTCTGTGAGATACTCTAGCAAATTAATTGAACCTAAAGAGAGGGTTGTAGGAACCTCCAGTTTATAGCTGGTCAGTCAAAAGCATAGGTGACAACCTGGACTTGCAACTGGCCTCCAAAGTGGGAGCAGTTTTGTGAGGCTAAACCCTTAACCTGTGGGATGTGATGCTGTCTCCAGGTAGACAGTGTCAGAATTGAGTTAAATCTGTAGGACACCTCAGTGTCCACTGAGAACTGGAGAACTGCTGGGTGGTGTTGGAGAAAAACACGGGGGAGCTTTTGAAAGAAAGCACTCCAGCTGTAGGAAGGAGTCGACTGGAAGTGAGACAACCTGTCCAGGATGCTGCAGTAGTCCAGGTGAACACAATGATGGCTTGGACCACGGTACTTGCTGGAGAGAAGCAGATGGACTCAAGAGACATATAGGAGCAGGACTAAGTAAGATTGGTAGCAGACAAGAAAGGGGTAAGGTTGGGATGGGCAAGGATAAGTCCATTCAGGCTATGGGGCTAACGAGGTAACCTTCCTTCCTGACAGGGAATATTCAACCTCTCACCCTCTTCTACCTCCTCCACCTTAGCTGCCCAACATGTTCATCTCCCCATCCTGGAAGCACTCCTTTAATGCTCCTTCTCTCTACAGCTAAGTCTTCCTGCTTCTCCTTCACAACAGAAATACCACTCACTGCACAGGTCTCCTACATGCTTGGTTTGTTACAGGCTCTAGGGACACAAGATGGATCAGAGCCATAAGCAGCCTTAGGATACTCAAGTTCTGGGTTTTAGCCTTGCTCTTCCCTCCAGACCTGATCCCTCTTTAGTGGACTGAGCCCCCTGTCCCATCCCCATCTCGTAGTCCTGCAAGGCTGTCTGAATTGGTCCCACCAATAGACATCACTCTCTCCTGATGCTGACTTCCACCCTGCCCTCAACTGGCTGACCCGCACAGCCGCTGGATTCTGCTTTGGTCCCTACCAGTGGGCTAGCACGTGCCAACACAGAAAGGAGAACCCGTGGGCTGAGGAGCCAAGGTGAGAACAACTAAAAGGTTATTACCAGATTAGCAGTTAGCAGTGCCTCTGCCCCCTCCAGTCTGAGCAGCTCAGTTCCCAGCTCATCACTGCAGCTTTGGGGGACCTCGCTCTTCCCATCCTATCCCATCCCCATCCTTACACCTGGCCAACTCGTACTCATCTGACCCCCAGAATTTCTAGGGCCACTTTTTCAGGGAAGTTTGAACGATCAACTGTACCCTCTGCATCAATATACACATAAAGTTAGGTCCTGATGATGTACACGTTACAGCTCTTCATTACAACTGTTACTTCTGTAACTACATGCTAAATCCTTCTCCCCTTCTAAGGATGTAAGCCCCACTAGGGCAGGGACAAGGGACCACATCTGCTTTGTTTGCTGCTATATTTGCAGCACTGGTATAGCACCTGGCTTGGAACAGACATTCAGCAAATGAATACATTTCTCAGCTCAGTCTCACACCAGAACTGGATGTCTCCATGTGAGTGTGCAGTTATCTCACACACAAAACCTACAAAAGGGGACTCACCAATATATAACCCAGGCCTGCCCTGAGCAGCAAGAACCCCTCCCCAGGGCACCAAGACCTACCACTCCTGACCTTTCCCTCTCCCTTGACATCTGATGGCTCATCAAAACCTGCCGTATTTGTCCCTGATCATCTCTGGAATCTGCTGGTGTCCTAGCTGGGTCCTTAACATCTCTATTCCATATCACGGTAGCCTTAAGTAACTTCAGGTTCTGAGTCTAGTTGGGGAGAGAGAGACTAAAACAACATAAACAAAACAAGCCTGTGATTCTGGTGAAATAGGAAAGCCTATAGCCAAAAGCTGAGGTTGCTGAGGAGAATGTGATGAATATTCTGCCTGAAGGAAATGAGGAAATCTTCACAGAAGAGCTAGACTAAGACAATTACACAAGGATATAATTTATATAAATTCTTAATTCAAAATCACAAAATTTTTTCTATCAGCTAATGCTGATTCAGCACAGTGAGGGGATTTGCCTCGGTTGCCACCATAGGTCCAGAGGAGGAGAATTTCATGAGACCCCAATCCTCATAAACTCAAGGTGGGGGGATGCGGGCCCAGCCCATATCAGGCCTGAGGACCCCAGAGTAAGAAAAGCAGAAACTCAGCTTTGAAATCAGACAGCCAGCTCTTTACAGCTATGAGGTTGGGGTGTAGGGGGAGCCGGAGCAACGAGAAGGGTTGATGTAGGAGCAACAGGTGTAGTAGACAGGAGAGGGACTGCACAAGGCACTCCTCTCCATCCCCCCCACCCCCACCCCCACCCCAAATGCATGGGCAAACAGAGCCCATCACTGGAGAGACAAAGTAGCACACATCTTTCTGTGCACATGAACACTGACATATGTGCACAACAGGGAAGGTTTCTCATATCTTGACTTTGGTGATAGAAGCATCTCTGGCATAAAGAACAGGAAAGGAATTGGAGGGTGGAGGGTGTGACTAAGCAGGGCCGCAGTACCAGTCCTACCCACCCCCATCCCCTCCTCACCCTCAATCTGGACCCAAGCACCTTCCTGTGCTGACCTGGGCTTCTCTCTTCCTCTGCTCTTGGGAATAGGGTAGAAATAAAGGCAGGCTAGACAGGATTGGGAAGATGTCATGAAGAGTACCTGGCACCTTCAGCCTGCTTGGTGGAAAGCAGGGGCCAGGGAGGAGCTGACATTGAGGTGACAGACCTTTGGCAGAGCTGGATCTGTAACCGGCTACTCAGGCAGGGTCAGGAGGAAGTGTAAATTTATAGGTGTTGTAGAGAGAAGACAAGTATTGACTCTATAGCATCTTACTACGCTGATGGACAGTGACTGCAATGGGGTGTGTTGGGGGATGTGATAATATGGGTGAATGTAGTAACCACAATATTGCTCATGTGAAACCTTTGTAGGATTGTATATCAGTATATCAATGATACCTTAATAAAGAAATTTTTTTTAATTAAAAAAATGTATAGATGTTGTAATGATCTTCAAGGAAAACTTCCTGCTACCTCATAAAATGTTTCCAAGAACTGAAGTGTGTGATTGTTACAAACAATTTGGTACAGGATAAAATCAAAATTCTACAGCCTCTCCAAAACCATTTATAGTGTGACCTCAGCTACTGGGTTCCAAACAGCAATCTACCTCCAGCCCTGCTGGGATCCTTTCAGTTCCCTGAACACCCACTCCCAGCACTTTCCCACCTCCTGACTTTTGTTTACAGCCTCTACCTGGACAATGATATTTTTAACAGTAGCTAGCATTAGAGGGGGTTCACTAGGTGTCAGGCACAGAACATCATGTCATTTAATGCTCCCAGCAACCCTATGAGGTATCTTTTCCTAATTTTACACATGAGTTAACTGAAGCTCAGAGAGGTCACATGACTTGTCAGTAAGTGGCAGAGCTAGGCTTCAAGCCCAGGTGTCTGGTTTCAGAGCTTGAGCTTTGAACTGCTCCACTGTGTCTCCCACAGCACCTACCAGGAGGCTCTGGGCTCACTGCAAGAAATAGAGAAAACCACGCTTCCTGGCTTTAAGGAGCTGGATGTGCAGCGGAGGCCATGTCCATTGTGTGGTGAATGTTTTAATCAGGTGTGGGAGGGCCTGGGAGGGCCGAGGCAGGACCACCTGAGCTGACATTGAGGTGACAGACCTTTGGCAGAGCTGGGTCTGTGACGGGATCTTCCAGTCTAGCCACTGGAAGGCACCCCTTTTCATAAGTTACTCCCACTTGACTGTCTAACCAAACCGATATTTGCAGAGCCTGGGGCAAACAAGATACATTTTGGAGCCAGGCAGGCTTATTGGAAGCTACCAGGGAAGGCCTAAGCCTGCATCCTGACCACGTGGAGAAAGCGGGAGAAAGGTAGCTAGCCAGGTAGAGAGAGGGGAAGGAAGAATGAGCCAGATCTTTTGGGGTCTAGGCGCTGGTCTGGCCTGGACCACAGCCTGGGAGGTAGCGGCTGCAAGCTCATAAAGCCTGGGGCCTCCCTGACTGAAGGTGCAGGTTCCTGTGCCCGGCTGGGGCGGGTGAGCAGTGGTGCGCGGTTCAAACTTTTTCAGGGACAGTACTTCCTGTGGGGTTTTATCTTCCAGGTGGTAGCCTGTGCACAGTTCCCTTGGGGACGGTGGCCCTCGGGAGCCCCCACTCCGTGTGGGGCCGCAAGGCGCTCACCTGGATGCACTGATTGTTGCTATCTGCGACCACAATGCGGCCGCTGCCTGCCGCGGACACGCCCTGCAAGTTGGTGAATTCACCCTTCTCTCTTCCCCGGCTGCCTGCGGGCGGGCATCGGGGGGGAAACAAAAGGCTTCACTCTGAGGTCACTTGGGGCCGCCCTCTGTCCACCCGCCCGGCTCCACCCTGGCCACTGTACCGACACGGAAGACAAGCTCGTCCTCGATGGGGTTGTCCTTCCGCTTGCCGCCTGTGCTGTACATGGAGCTGGGCCTGCGCACTGCTTTCTGGCGCACGTGACTTCCTGGGCCACCCGGGGACTTGACGCGGCGCTTGACGTCGTCCGGGGACGGTGGCAGGTCGCCAGGGCGCAGGGCACGCACACGGAAGGGGCTGCCACGTACTGGCTGTCCGTAGAGCAGCACCGACAGGAGCAGCTCACCTTCCGTGCGCGCCGTGTACACCAGCTCGTACGTGCCGTTCTTGTGGTCTACCACGGGCACAGGAAGGCGCGTGCCGTCAGGACCTGTGATATCGGCACGCAGCTCGGCGCTGCCTGTACGCACCAGCCGCCCATCCTTGTCTTTGGTAGTGACCGTGAGTGAGGCGGGCTGGCCCACAAGGGCCTGACGCAGGCCCTCTCCCGTGGCCACTGTCTCGTGTGCAGTGGCACTTGTAGTGAGCAGTGCGCCCAGATTGAGCACCGATCGCCGCAGCCCATCAACTTCGAGGACCAGTTCCAGCTGCGCGTTCTCATGTGGCCGCTCTGGGAAGGCCTGCGCTGCCAGCGCAGCCAGCCGCTCCCGCATGTGCTTGCGCACTAGCAACACCTCTGGGGCCGAGCCCAGGCGCAAGGCCTGCTCTGCGAAGCTGCAGCTACTGCCGATGTGTTCCTGACCCTGGCGCAGTGTGTCTAACTGGGTCTGCAACACCTGATGAGGTGAGGGGAGGGGAGGTTGAGCAGATTGGCAGAGGGGGCCTCTGTGATTCCTGCTGAGCTTGTAATATGGCAGCATGAAAGAAATACAAGAGGGTGAGTGTGGACAAGGGACATAGATGCCACAGCACCTGTGGGGTCATGTCAGGAAGCCGAAAGTAGAGACTAAGGACAGGGGTGTGCAGGTGTGGGAAACGGGATGCATGGAGGCAATAAAGCCATCTCATGAGGGGCAGTGGTAGGGAAGGGTGATGGGACGCACCTTCTGCTTGGCCCCACAAATGGCCTCCAGGTCGCTGACCAGAGCCTGCTTGCGCTGCTGCAGCGCTTGCTCCAAGTCCTCAAAGGCTGCGCTGATCTGGGCCAGGGCCTCTGCCTTGCGCTCCTGTAGCTGCTGGCTGATGCCCCCGACTAAGGCGATAGCTGCGGACAGCTGTGGCAGGCTGGGGATGGGAGACAGCTCATACCGGGATTGCTTGAGGGTGCCCCCACCAAACCATTCTTCTCCATGGGGACACTATTGCTGCCCTCCAGATCCCCCACCTGCAATTCCCTGCCCTCCCTAGGAATTCTACCTCAACCCCCCAGGCGGTTCTTCCCTGCCCCTATTGAGACATCCCTGCCCCTATTGAGACACCACACCCGGGATGGCGCCCCAGCCCAGCTTCCCAGCAGGCGCCTACCGGCCGCGCACAGCCTCGAGCTGGCGCTGAAGAGCCGCCTTGTGCTGCTCCACTACGTCACGCAGCAGCACCGTGCCGTGTTCCCGATGCTCCCCTGCACGGCACTCGCCGCACATGGCCGTCTCACAGGCCTCACAGTAAAACTCCATAGTCTGGTGGCATAAGGACTCCAGTCAGGTAAGGGCTAGATACCAAACTTCTTTGCCTCTTCCCCTAACCCTCTGCCCTCTTTGCCCCTCGCCTTCTAGGTGCACCGTCTACCTGGACCACTTATCCAGAGAAACACCCTCTCACCCACAGCCACTTGGCCCCCCACCCAGCCTCTCCTCCCCCTCCACCCCAAGTCCTGGCCTCACTGGGCCTGCTTGGGCCCACCTTGCCTTCATGGTTGGGGCAGGAGAGGGGGCGGCCAGCCACTGCACTGAGGGGGTGGGGGTCCTCGGGGTCGTGGGACCCATCAGGTGCCTGCTGCATTGCCTCCATAAGGCTGCTGATGAAGAAATTGTTCTGCAGGGCTGAGACGCCCTGCTCAGGGAGGATGGATGTCTGCCGACACACGGGACAGGACAGCGTCAGGCTCTGGGCAGGGATGTAGTTCTGGAGGCATCTGGAAAGGGAGGAGGGGGAGGCAAAGGAGAGGGGATAGGGCAGCATCAGTGACCCCTCCTCACACGTGCCATGGGGGCCAATCCCTCTCCTCACATCTGTGCCACTACACTTTGACTTGAAACCTCCCTTGTGAGCACACCCATCTTGTCCCACCAACAGGTGTAAAAGGCCTTACCTCTCACAAATGAGTAGAAACACATCCCTGACCTCTCTTAGAAGAGCAGACATGTCCACATTCCTCACAGTGTGCACAAACATGGGTTCATCTTTCATAGATGTTCACAAACACTGGTCATAGAAAATGTGCCTCTACAAACCTACCTACCCCTCTCTTCATCAACTCATTAAACATTTACTGACTGCTTACTCTTGCCAAATTTGTGCCAAGGTTTGGGAATGAAAAGATACAGCCCAGTGCCTACCTCTAAAATACTTCTAGTCTACAGAGGAAAAAGAAAGTCACAGAAATAGAATTCATCAAGTTAACAGTATAATGATTAAAGGCATGGGTCCTGGAGCTAGGCTGCTTATATTCAGTTCCCAAGTCAGTCATCTATTATACTGTGGGACTCCTGACAAGTTACTTAACTTTTATGAGCCAAGGATCCTTCCTTTGTAAGATGGAGACAGGACAGACTGCATAGGGCATTGGGGGATTAAATGTAAAGTGCCTACATGCCTGACTCAGAGAAAGCACTATATACTATAGGCTACCAGCATTATTAGAAGGAATCAGTAATAGAAAGAATACAGTAGAGGCAGTGATAAGGAAATGCATAAAAGGGGCATCCAGCCTGGGTGGGTGGAGAAGATAGCCAGGAAAGGCTTCAGAGGAGGTGATACAAGTTAAATTTTTGTGGATGAGTAGTTGTTAGCCTGACTAAACAATGCAGGGAAAGGAGGAAAGTTGTTCCAGACACAGAAGGCAGCCAGAAACTCACAGTGTAGTAGGGAACTAAAAGCGGTGCGAGGTGGCTGGAGACCAAGTCCAAGGCAAGGAATGGCAAGAGGCAGGCAGGAACCGGCTCCTGGGGCCTCTTGGGCCACATGAAGGAGTTTAGAAGTTATCCCAGCAGTAACGGAGCTACAGGAGCAGATATACGGCTTACATTTTGTCAAGCATCTCTTCACTGCCTCTGTTGGAGGGTGAATTTGTGACAAGACAGCAGACACAGTACGATGCCATTCTCATTGTTATCACCTTTTATCAAGCACTGTGAGCCCTGTGCTGTGCTTTGCACTTTGTTTTATTAGTGGACTCAGAAAGGGGAGGTGGTGCAGCATAACAAAGCTGGTAAGAAGAACTGGAGCCTGGATTCAATCCAAGGGAAAACATGTGCTTAACCAAGATCCTCTTGCAATAATCTTGTAAGAGATCTTGCAACAGATGAGAAAGGGCTGGAATTAGGCAGTAGCAATATAGGTTATGAGGTGGGACAAATGTGAGAGGTATTTAAGAAGTATAACCAGCAGGAGGTGTCATCTGATTAGATATGGGGAGTGAGAGATGAGTCTTGGTTGACTCTCAGATTCCTAGCTTAGATGATCGAGTGGACAGTGGTGACATTCACTAAGATGAGAACCACAGATGGAGGAGCGGCCTGTAGGGAAGTTCAAACTTGACCTGGTTGAGTTCACTCTAACAGCAGGATATCAAGGTAGACAGACCAGTAGACAGGTGGGAAGAAGGCAGAGGTATCTACTAGAGATAGAGGTGGGGATGCATCAAAATTTAGGTGGTTTCTCTAGGAATGGGAGAGCATGAAATCAGCCAAGAAGGGGTATACAATGACAAGAGAAGGACCAAGAACCCAGCAAATACTGAATGAGGAGAGCCAGGAGGAATGGGCAGACAGGTAGGGGGAGACACCATCAAGGCAGCAGAGTGGTGCACTGCATTTCCAGAAGGAGGGAATGAGTAATAATCAGTATCAAAAGCAGCTGAGAAGTCCAAGAAGGTGAGGACTAGAAAATGTCCACTGAATTTGGCCAGTATGAGAAGGCTTAACAGTTGCCAGTTGAAGAGTGAACAGGAGGTTGGTATTTTGAATGAGAAAGGGGGTGAAAGATTAGATGGCAGCTAACAGGGGACAAAGGGACCAAGGAGAGTTCTTATCTGTAATGAGAGCATATTTATAAATTGATAAGCCAGTAGAGAAGGAGAGGTCAAAGAGACAAGAGGAGACAAGGTTTTTGGGAAGGGGTGATGGCTCAGGTGGCCTGAGAGGAGACCCCATCCTCTGCAGAGGGAGGGGAAAGAGGTGGCTGTATAGAGCACAGGGGCAAAGGCAGAGTGCAGCCTACCCTGCCCGAGGCAAGCCCAGCTGCTGAGCATGACGGCAGGGGTTCCAGAGGAGGTGAGGGTAGGCACTGGGCCCTGAAGGGAGGAAGAGAGGAAGCTTACTAGAAACCGACTGACAGCAGGCCAGTGCTGGGGGACCACACATTTGTGGAGGCAAGGTCTGCAGAGTGTAAACTTTCCTACGGCCTGGATCTCTTCTCTTAATGTTCTCTATACTTCTGGATCTCAATTAACTAATTTTTATTACTTTTACCAAACACTATGTGCCATGTACAAGTCTAAGTGCTCTGCAGTTATTAACTTATTTGCCATCTAGTTTCCCCTGCAGTCCTCAGAGAGTGGTTTTTGTCTCATACTCCACATTCCCTAAGGCAGGTGAGGCTGTCCTCCCCACCTCCACCTGGAACGTTTTATTCTTCCTCAGCTACTTGGGGCTCATGCCTTTGGTCTACATCACCCTTCCTGTTACTTCTCCGTTGGCATAAGACTGCTACCCCATTCACTGCAGTCTTTCTTCTGGCTCACTCTCTTCTTCTGCCACTCCCCACCACACCCCCCCACACACACTCCCGCCATCATTCTCAGAGGCTCTGACACCCACAGGGTGACCCATCCACCACTGGGCCTTCTTAATTCCCTGCCTCTCAGCCAGTGACCCTTCCCTCCATCTCACCTCATCTGTCCACTCCCAGGCTCTGCTGCCTCTTGCTTCTTAGGCCTGCATCAACCTGAAATCTCCATTTCAACCTTCCCCTGGCGCACTGAATCTGGGGCTTCCCCTGCAGACTACTTGGGAATTCATCAAGACCTTCCTGTGTGTTGAGTATGCCTGGCTTACAATAGTTTCCTAACTGGTTTTCTGTGTCTCCTCTTGCTCCTCTGTAAGCCATTCTCCATACAGCAGGTAGAATGAGGTTTAAAAAATCTAGCCTATGTCACAATATTTCCCTGTATAAAAAAAAAATCCTCCAATGGTTTCCCATTGCATTTAGAATACAATCCACTTTCCTAAAACTGCCGAACTCCCCATGAACTGTCCTCTTTCAGACTTCACTTCATCTTCCTTTCCTCCTCACTCAGCCACACTGGCTTCTTTTAGTCTCTGAACATGCCCCATCTACTCCTTCCTGAAGGCCTTTGCATTTGTTTTTCCCAATGTCTGGAACAACCTGCACATATCTGACTCCTCATCCTTAGGTCAAATGTCACATCCTCAAGGAAGCCTTCCCTGATGACTCTATGTAGACTAGTTAGACTAGCCCCTGACCCAACCTCCCCCACTCACTCCCCCTTTATTTCCTGCAGAACATTTAGCCCAAGCTGCAACTCTCCTGTTTGATTATTTGCTTGCTTACTCTCAGTGACCAACTATGAGAGTATAAGCTCTTTGAGGGCAGGGATCAAGGGATAAATGAGTAGTAGTTAAGCATGAAGGCTATGCAGGCAAACCTGGATTCAGACCTCAGCTATTTACTTGCTGTGGAGCTTCAGAAACATTTCTTAATTACTTAAAGGCTCTGCACCCTAGTGTCCTCCTCTCTAAAATGGGGTTAACAAAGTACCTGTTGTAAGTATTAAGTGAATCAATACATGTAAATCACTTAGCCAGTCCCTGGCAAATAGTAAGCAATCAATACATGGTAGCTGCTGCTATTTATCATTTTTAAGGCACTGATTTTCTCCAGGAGCACTTGGTGATCTGGGCACAGAGGTACAGACAGCCAATTACAGCTCTGATCCAGGATTGAGCTTCTGATGCATGGGTTTAAAACAGGACTGAGGGAATTGTGGCACCAGTCAGATGTTAAGCCATCAGATCCAGGATGAGCAGGAAGAAAGGGAGGCCAGCCAGGATGGAGCTGGTGGCTGGGAGGAGAGGGAGCAGTCAAGTAGGCTGAATGTTTATATGCAAAGCTGGTATGGTGGAATGGGGTAACGGGAGCCAGGAGTAGGGTAGTGGAGTTTATGACCACAGAAGTGATATCATTCTGGGTGATGGCAAGGCCCAGGCCATGGCTGGGAGACAGTATGACTGAGGTGGCATGGAGGATGGCCCTGGAGAAAAAGCCAAGAACCAAGAGGCATAAGTGGGTAGTGAGGTCACCAAGGTTGACAGGAAACTTGCAATAGGCAGGAAGGCTGAGACTCTTTCCAGCTGATGATGGGGAGAGAGCAGGAAAGCTGAAATCTCAGAGAGCAGGACTGGAAGGGAAGCAGTGTCCCTGGGGCGGAGCCAGGTTTCAGTGAAGGCAGGAGGCAGAGGGAAGGCTTGGGTGGAGGCAGTGGTGAGAAGATCAGGGCAGGGACCAAGCCACTTAAGACAGAGCAATGAATATTGAAGGCCAGGGAGAGAGTATCATCAAAATACTGATGTGATCATGTATTAAACCCTGCAAAGGCTCCATGTGGCTCTCAGGGTAAAGGCAAAATTCCCTAACAGGTCTACCAAACCTCAAGGGGTCTGGTCTCCATCTACCTCTCTAGTATCATTCCACACCATAATCAATCACACCCGCTCTGCTCCAGACCCCCCAGGCTTCCTCTCGGTTCTCTTATCTGACACATTTCCCCATGCCACATGGCCTTTTCCCACATTCCTCCTTCTGTCCAGAAGGCTCACATCACTCCCTTCACTTAGTTAACTCCAGTTCATCTTCCAGAGCACACTGCGGGGCAGATGCCCTGATTCTCTAGTCTCTAACAGATCCCTTCCAGGCTCTCATGGCTCAATGCTTTATTTGCAGTCTTAAGGGTACAATATTACATTTATCTGTAGTCTGGCTGTAGGATTGATTGCCATCTTTCTCCTTCATTATACTGGAAGCTCTTTAAGAGCAAGCACATCTTTTTTGTGGGGACAGGTCTGGCACATAGTAGTTGCTTGATAAATAAGTGTTTGCTGAATGAATAACAAATAGATGCCTAGAGGCTGGAGGGGTTGCCTTTCACTCAGTGCCGCAGGACAACAATGAGGACGGGCAGTGAAGGGCAGACAGAGCTCCTACTATCCTCCTACTGGTCACCAACTTTTCTGATGCCAGAACTAGTAGGGAGTCTCAGCTCTATCTCGTTTCTGTGGTGGTGCTGGAGGCTGCCTTGGGCTTTGCAAAGGGGCAGAGGAGACCCTCTTTAGGGCAGGGACTGTGGTTCAGTGTTAGAAGCTTCCAATCCTCTTATACATTTTTGCAACAACTCTCATCTCCTACAAGTAGGGGTTCATCTGCTCTCCTCCTTGTGTGCACACATTCCCCTCACCTCTTACAGGTTTACACATGCCACTCTCCCTCAGGGGGCCTGCAAGATCCTCACCCCTGCCTAGTACACACACATCCTCACCTCTCACAAAAGGTATGCAGGCAAGGCAGGACTTTGGGGCACCGGTACCGATCCAGGCAGATGCTGCACACCAGGAACTGCTTGTCCATCGGCTGGACCTCTGGGCCAGGGCTGTCCTCCCTCTTCGCCATGGCAACCACAGATGGCTCTGCCACGTACACAGCCTGTGTATGGAGAGATGGTCAACACCAGGGAAGCCAGCACTTGCTCTCCCCACCTATCCTCACCTCTCAAATCCCCTGAAGAGAACTAGCCCCATTTCTTTCCATGCCAGTGTCAGGACAGGCAGTGATCTGGAAGGAGCAGGGTGAAATTGGTGGGCCGAATGATCCATGAGCATGGTGTGCTGGTTAAGAGCACAAATTTTGGGTTAGATTACATTTTAAACCCAGCGCGGCTTCTTACCAGCTGTATGACCTTGGACAATTCCTATAACCTCTGTAAGCCTGGTTTCCAAATCTGCAGTTGTGGAATAATCCCTATGTCAAACGACAGTTTGATGAATTTGCAATAGCATGTGTGGAGTGTATGGTAGGGGGTGCCCACTTTCACTGACACATCCATCCTTCACCTCCTCTGCTCGTCCAAATCCTCCTCCAGGAGGCCTTCCTGATGGATGGTCTTTCCTCTAACTACCTGCAGCCTTTCTATCCATGCTCCAACCTACCTCTCAGCCCAGCAGCCCCAGACGCCATTCTCTCCACATCCAATCAGTATCTTGGCCTTGTGGATTCTGCCTCCCAAATACCTTATTCCCTTTCCTCCAACTGCACCACCACTGCCCCATGATGCAGCAAGCTCCTGACTGGTACCTTGTCTCCTCACTTGCCCTTCCCATGCATCACCCTCACAGCTAGAATGAGGCTTCTAAAACACAGCTTCCATCTTGTCACTAACTCCCTGTTAAAATCTACCAGTGTCCTCCAGAGGACAAAGTCCAAACTCCTTTAATTGGCCGATAAGGCTTAGCTTTGTCTGGCCCATACCTCCCTCTACAACCGCATGTCTCATGATGTTATGATCAGTCACACTGGTGTCTTTTCAACTCCTGGAAAACTTGTTCTTTTTTGCTTCTGAGCAGTCACACATTCTGTTCCCTCTGCCTGAGATCCTCTTATAAGCCCCACTTTGCCTGGCTGACTCCCACTTAGCTTTCAGGTCTCCATGCAAATGTCACTTCCTCCAGAAGGCCTTCCCTGATTTCCTGAAGTCTGGGTTGAGTACTTAACCTGTTGAGTACTTTACCTTTGTGTCCCTCTGTACCCTCCATCCTAGCAGTTATTCGCTAATCTATAATTTTCTTATAACTTCTCTGCTTCCTCCACTATATGCAGAGTTCTTAGGGGCAGACATTGTATTTCATTTTTTTATTCCTACCACTTAGCACAGAGCCTGACACATGGATTGATCTGTGTTTATTTAATTAATTCAGCAATTTAACAGATATTATTTATTAAGTGCCTACTTTGCACATGTGCTGGGGATAGAGTGATATGCAAAACAGAGATGGTCACTCTCCTTGTGGTGGGGAGGTGGTGACAGATATTTTAAAAGTAAATAAACAAAAAGTTATTACAAAATATGGGGAGGGAAGTCCTATCAAGAAGAAAAGGATGCAATGAGAAAGAATAATTTTTTTTTTTGGGTGATCCGGGGAGGTCTCTTTCAAGCAGAGCTCTGAGGAAGGGAAGGAAAATGGTAGAGATGAAGGTGGGGACATCAGAGAGTGAAGGAGGGAAATCATTCTAGGCTGAAGGAATAGCATGAATGAAAGTTCTTAGGCAGAAGGCCCATTGAAAACACAAAAGGATCATGTGGTTAGTGCAAAGTGAATGTAAGGCAAGAGGTAAGTTTGGGAAGGTAGGCTGAAATGAGATTACAAAAGACGTTGATGTGAAGAATTTGGATTTTATCCTAAATTGGGGTGGGGGAAAGATGATGCAACTTACAAAACCCAATAAATTAAAAGGCTACTCTGACAGCTATGGGGATTGAAGAGGAACCAGATTAGAAGTAGCGAGACTAGTTAGGAGACTTCCCCAGTTCTTCAGGTAATATGATGTTAGGTATCAGCAGAGCTATAGGCAAAATGAACTGATGTGAGAAGTTCTCATGAGGTTAAATCAAAAGGACATCACAATGGACTGGAAGTGAGAGGGAAACGGGATGTCAATAACAACTCCCAGGTTTCTCACTTCAACACATGGTCAGCCATGCCCAGAGAGAGCCGAAAGCTGAGGAGCTGATTGGGGCATTCTGTTTTAGGCATGCCAAGTGTGAGGTGCCTGCATGATATCCAGCTAGAGATGTCAAGTCAGGAACAGAATACAGGCTGATTAGAATAGAATCTGGGCTGGTTATTGTTTTGGAAGCAGTGGCATATTAATGGCACTTAAAGGAACGGGAGTAGATGAGACTACCTAGGGACAGAGAGCGTGAAGGAGAACCCAGAGGGGTGGGAGGAAAACCGAGAGAGTGTGGGACTGTGGAAATTAAGGGAAGAGACTGATTCGAGAAAGGAGGAATGGTGAAATAAGATGAATGCCAAAGAGTGCCCAGTAGATTTGGCTGTGGTACGGTGGTAGAGGCAGAAGCTGGGTTTGAATGACTGAAGAATGAATGGTGATGAAGAAATTAACATAGCAGATGTAGACAATCCACAAGAGAAGATGTAGACAATCCACAAGAGAAATTTGGCCAGGGAGGCAGAAAGCTAGCTGGACGAATTCAAAACAGACAATGACTAGAATCAGGTCACCACTATCTGTTCCCAGCTAGATGCACCATGGACCTCTCTTAAGACACTGAGTGAATGAATGTACGTGTGCATGCAGTGGGGCCAGTCCCGAGCCCTCTCCAGGTCTGAGGCTTGTGTTTGTGTGAGGGCAGGCATGGCTACAGTAAGGGCCTCCCTGAGAGCATCTTTTCCTGCTTGTGGGCACTGGGATTTTGAGGTTCTCCTTCCAGAGAGACTTATACCAGGATAACATCGCAGGAGGAAGACAGATTGAGGGTTGGCGGAAGAAACAAGAGGCTAGAGCCAAGCTGAAGCTTCTGTCTGGTGCAGGGGAGGGCGGGGAGGAAGAGTAGGCGTGGTCTACTGGGCCCGGCGGGCGCAGCTGGAAGTAAGGCTCCGCCTCCCTCCAAGCCCAAGGGGCTATCAGCCTGTCATACAGGGGCGGGGACTGGGCTACATCCAAGGACTCACAGCTCCTCCCTCCCTTCCCCTTCCTGCTTCAGTTTCCCACCCAGACTTGTGGGGCATGCAGCCGCTGAGGCCTTACCCTAGCCTGAATCACTAAGTTTCCTTTCCTCTCCTGGGCTCCTCTCCCACTGCTCTCATCCCACTGCGCCCTAAAGATCTGTCCCCAAGGTCCTATAGGCCATGTTTTAAGTGGGCTGTTTATCATAGCAGACACTTGGTGGATCTTGAACTCAGACCTCAGATTTCCCCCTCCTTCCTCAGAGCTGACTACTGCCATCCTGCATTCCTTATAGGACCCATCTTTTATGTCTCCGTTCTAAAGGTACCTCATATTCACATTTAGCATTCACTCAACACCTCTGCTAGGCCTGGAGATACAAAGATAAACAGCAGCAGCTCAGCCTTCATGGGTTTCACAGTCGAATAAACCGATTACTGTACTGTAACATGGAGGGCTGTGATGGGGCAGCACAGATGGCACCAGGAGCACCTAAACTATATCTGGGGTGGGGCTGGAGGGTGACTGGCAGTTGGAGGTCAAGGGAAGAAGATGCCATTCACACTGAGCACTCCATATACAGAGAGCCTGGTGCCTTCTGTGCCAGGAGACTGAACTATATACTGTGACAGGGGAGGCCTAAGAAACAGGATGGAATGGTAGGCAGGGGCTAGATCACATGCTTTGTTGGCCTTATGAAGGAGTTTAGATGTTACCCTTCCTTGCTAAAGATTGAGACTTTATACAAGAGCCAAGGAAGTCTTTGTGGGTCAGGAGTGGAGAGGGTTTAATATAAAGTGGTAGAGTGATAAGAGTAAATTTTTGACTGGTGCATGGAAAATAGAGGGGTCATGGTTGGAGATACTCCAGACTAGAGATGAAGGACGCCTTGACTAGGGGTGGGGCAAAGAGGAAGTTGAGAGATATGGACTTCATAGGGAGGAATCAAGAGAACTTGTACCTGGTTGGTTTGATGTCAAGAATAGAGAGAGAAGAAAGAATTAGAGATGATTCCTAATTTTCTGGCTTGGAAACTTTGGAAGAGGAGCAGTTTGGATGGTAAGTTCAGTGTTTAGTAAGATGAATCTGATGTACCTATGGGCTTTTCGAGTGGAGAGATTCAGCTAGCAGTTAGAAAGAAGCTGAAGCCAAGGAAAGAGGTGTGGCCTGGAGATAGGAATTTGGGAGTCATTGGTGTGGAGATGGTGCCTGAAGCCATGGAAGTGGATGACATCACCCAGAGAGGGCAGAAGGTGAGCAAGGAGAACCTGTGACTATGCCCCCAAGAAACCTACGCATTTAAGGAAAAGGCCCAGCAAACAAAGCCTGCAAATAAATTGAAAAGGTGGGGCCAGAGGGGCAGGAGAAGCAGGAAAGAGGGACAGCGTGAAGGCCCAGGGAGAAGACAGCTGCAGCATAAGGGAATGATTTTCATTGGGAAACGCTGCAGAGATTGATCTAAAGCCCAAAGAAGCTGTGAGTAACTTCAGGGGGTGTGGTTTCTAGGGGCTGGAGGACAGAAAGCCAGATCCATGGAGCTGAGGAGGAAGTTGATTGTGAGCACATGAAGACAGATAGCACCGACTCCACTAGATCTCTGCCATCTGCAAAGGATGTGTTTCAAGGCTTTTCAGTTTCTCCAAATTCCTAAAACAGCATCTTATTTCCTGTATGACTTCCTCCTACCACCTCACAAGAGTCCCTGCATACATGATTTACCCAGCTGTGAGTGGAGATAGATGACTGAGGCATTGTTAAAATGTTGATGCAAGAGGTCAGTTAGGCTCACTTGCTTCCTAAAATGACCCACTCCTGTTCACGAGCCTTCAAGTGTATTTGATCATGGAGGCCTCAGTAAGATGACAGGTGACTATACGTTAGTCTTTGAGGGTTTCTCCAGAACAGATGAAACCTTGGAGGAGGTAAAGCCAAGGAATCTTTCAGGCAGATTGGCAAGGAAGTGATGAAATTCACAGTACCATCTCCCCCACTGCTGCCAGACTGAGTAGGTGAATGAACCATCCAATCAGTTGATCAACTTATCAAACAAACTTCCGTGGGCACACTCTGGTCCAGGACCTGGAACTGGAGACACAAAGCTGAAACAGATGTTCTTCCTGTCCTTCACAAGTTCTCAGACTGACTGGGAAACAGACATGGACAGAGGTAACTACAATGTGTTAAGTGTCATGATATTGACAAATTCAAAGTGTTATGAAGGTGGTGGAGGAGAATAAAGAAGGCTTCCAGAGGAAAGGCTGTATGGGCTGGCTCTTGAGAGACAAATAGGAGTTTGACAGGTACATTGGGAAAACAGTAAGTAAAGGAAGAGAAGCATGAAAAATCAGGAAAGATGGACTGGTTACAAAAGAGCGCAAGACTCAAAAGGGCAGAGGCTGTACTCAAGACTTTCACAATCCACTCAATGTGAGTTCTCCACTAGCCTCTCTGGCTGCTCCTTCACTGCCCATTCCTTAAATGTTTAGTTCCACAGAGCTTTGTTCTAGGGCCTCTTCTCTCCCTTTCATATTTGGCTTGGGAAATCTCATCATCTCCCATGGTTTTAGTTACCTGTCCACTTGCTAATAACTGCCAAAGAGTTACTTCCTGTGCAGAAAACCTTCTGGAACCTCAGACCTGTTTATCTAACTGTATCTTGGACACTTCTACATGGATGATGCATAGAGACTAGTCTAAAACTGAATTCATTTTCCCCTAACCTACCCTTCCTGCTGCATTTCTTATCTCAGTAAAAGGCACCAGCATCCACCTAGCCACACCAGTCAGAACCCTGGGAGCCTTCTCAAGTCCTCCTCTTCCTCTGCCTTTAGAAGTGGAATCAAGGTTATAAGCTATGACTATAACCTTGATTATGCTTCTAAAATGTGTCTAGGTTAAAAGTCCGGACATATAGGAGCTAGTCCTGAGTTTGTCATTAATTTCACTATTGCAAAGTAAGTGGGCAAGTTGCCACTCTATCCCCTTACTTGTAAAATGGGAGAGGGGGGTCTTTTTGTTCCCCAAATCTGAAATTCCCAAGGTTCTCTTTCCATCCAAAGGTCCCTACAGATTGTAATATGTGTCCATGATTAAATCCCATGTTGTACTATCTTGAGGATTTGATTTCTGGTTTTTACAATAAGAGTAGGCATATTAGGGGGTGGTTGCAGTTGCCCAACCTCCCAAAATAAATGTGGAGTTTAGGGCACCCATGACACTCCCTTGAGCTCCCGCTACTCTAGCCAAATGGTTTTGCTCTGTTTTTCTGAACACAGGCTGTACTATCACAACTACAGGCCCTTGCTCAAGCTCTTCTCTCAGCAAGAATGCCATTGTCCCCTAAGTGGCTGAGACAGCACCTGGCACACAGAGGGTGCTCAGTACATGTTGGTGACAGGAGAGCCATGTTAAATCACTGCAGTTCTCTCTCAACAGAGAGGCCAAAGCAAAGGCAATAATAAGACAAGTGAATGAAGTTCCAAGGAAAAAGCCCTCCACTTAACATAAAGAAGCTTTCCCACAGCAGGGTAGTAAGTGCTCTGTCACTTGGAGGCATGCAAGCCAAGAGAGGCAGAGCACCTGTGAGGCCTGCAGCTCTGATTCCAATTCTGCAGCAAACCAGAGCCCTGCTTAGGGGGGAGGAATGGGCACTGGTGAGCTGGGCTGGACAGACAAGGCGGCAGAGACCTGTGAAAAAGACCTTTACATTTCCTTCAACCTCCCAGATATCATCTACCTACTGGGGCCAGTCCTGGGTTTCTGCTGTTCACATCAGAGACCCTCACACCAGGACCGAACCCATGGCCTGCCTTCAGCAGGACTAGTCTCCCTGAGATGCAGCCTGTCCCTCCAACCTGCAGCCATCTGTCCCTGCAGGTTTGCAGCCCAGGATCTGAAGCCAAGTCCAGAAGGAAGGAGGCCAGAACCAGGAGGGGCCTGGGGTCCACCAGGCAGGGCCCAGGCTGCAGGAAAATCAGAGGGGTCCTTTCCTACAAGAAACAGCCTTCAGATAAGGCTTCCTGTCCAGAGAGCAGTGCTAGAGGAGAAAAGAGTCCTCCATCCTGGCTGGTGGGCCTCTAAGTGCGTGAGGAGGATGGAGGGGGGCGCAAGGGATGGAAGTGTCTGCACCAGGGAGAAAGGAACCCTTCAGACAAGCCGGCCCACAAGATTCCACAGTCCCATTCTGCAACCCCACCCGCCCCACCACCACCCTCGACTGCAGCGGTCGACACCCTCCGCCAACATACACAAGCTTCCAAACCCCGCGCTCCTCCAAGAAACCATCACCCATCCACCCGCGCCACCCCCCCTCAAACACGGACCTCACGTGAGCAGCCACAGCCCGAAGAATCCCCCCACCGCTCTCACGGACCTGGACACGCCTCACGTGGACAGAGACAGGCACGGCTTTTGAAAAGCATCTGCGCCCCCACCCACAGACACCCGGACCGGCACGCCGCCGCTCGGACCCGGAGCCGGACAGACAGGGATACGAACCCACTCCTGGGGGCCGCCCGTCCCACTCACCGCGGCGGAGCAGGATGGGAGGGCCAAGGTCCGGACTGCGGCCGCTCCGAGGGGCCCGTACCGCTGCCCCCGCTGCCAGCGCCCGTCGGCCCGGCCCTGCCCGCGGCGCCGCCCCACGTCCCGCGCCTCCTCCTGTCCCCGCGCTGGCGCCGCCGCCGGACCCGCCGCACAGGCCGGAGGGAGGGGCCGGGGCGGGGCTGCGGACCGGCCGGGGGAGGGGGCGGCCCGAGCACTGAAGACCCACCCACGGACCGCCCGCCGCCGCGGAGGCCCCGCCCGCCGCCGCGGAGACCCCGCCCGCCCCGCTCCGCCGGGCTCCTGCTGGGGTTGCCTCCGGAGTCGGGCTTGGGAGCCGGGGAGTCGGATCCCGGGTCCTCCTCACTCCCCGATCCCGGCCAGCTCCCTCTGGCTTCCCTGGCTCCTCCGAAGCGCCGCGCAGCCGGGCTCAGCAGCTGGGCTGAGGTTCCTTCAAGAAAAGGCAGCTAGCTGGGCAGCAGGGATTTGGGATTCTGGGAGCTGGCCCGGGCTGCCTCCTGGAGGTGCCCTTCCCGGCTTTCTTGGGTGCTCCTACAGAATATGCTAGTGTGGTCTCTGCTGAACAGGGGGAGACGGGGATCGTCTGTACCTCCGCAGGATCTCTGGGCGGCGGAAGGGCTCCAAGCGGGAAGCGCAGTACCCAGAGCTCTGGGAGAAGGGGCTGACGGGGTAAAAAGGTGGGGGACTTAATTGGTTCTGGGTGCCTGCCTGTCCCTCAGGAGCCCCCTCAGGAGGCAATTATGATTCAGACCATCCAGCGACTCCCTTCCACACTCCAAAGACCAGAGCAATTCTCAGATCATCGCACTGTGGAAAAGCAGCCCCAGTAGAAAAATCATAAAAATTATACTAACAGTTAACAGGGACTGAGTGCTTATTATGTGCCAAACACATAAGGAATACTTTACGTATGTTATCTCCTTTAATACTCATAATCTTAATAGGTAGCTTCTTCTATTAGCAGTGTTCTACAACGGAAGATTGGCTCCCAGATGTTAACCCTGATCACTCAGCTACAAAGTGTTGTAACCAAGGTTTGAGCTCTGCTTTTAGGTCCTGCCTCCAGTCACATGGAGACTGAGTACCTTTCATGTTAAAAATCTCCAGTGGCCCACACAGTGGGCTTGTATGTGGACCTGATGATCCACACACCCATCTGATAATCAAGCTCCAGTCAGATGACTGCAGGCTGTCTAAGCCCAGGAAACCTGCCTGGTCACTGCAGAATCTGTGACAAAGAGCAAAACTGGGCTGTGTGGATCCTGTCATAACAAACTGGGGACTGGGCTGTCCCCTTCCTACAGTCATCCACAATGTTGAAAAATTCTGGCACTCTCTTTGACAGAGCATCGAAGTGATGGTACCTGGGTCCTTAACTAAATCAAAGTGCTGTTGGGTAGCTTGCTTGCCTCACACAGATTCAGATTTGGGCTCAACACCCTAGGAGTAGCAGGGGCCCTGGGGACTGCCTTAACTGCTTCCTCTACCTGAGCTCCGGTACCCAGCACAGCAGCTCGTGTTTACATATCAACCTCAGAGTTTATGGTTGCTTTGGAGTTTTGGGCCAGGGCTACTAGACTACCCAATACAAGGGGAACCAGGTCTGTATGACACTACTTTAAGACCCACAAGGACTATTTTCCTCAAACTAGACTTCTCCCATGCCATTAAACCTCTGCTGAAAAGGCTTCACAACTCCCTTTATCCAAAGGGCAAAAGTCCTTCATCTGCCTGAAAAGGCTGAGCATGACCCTTACGGCCTTACCTCTGTAGTCATCCTCTAGCCACTACCCCTTCATTTTTCATTCTGAACTGAATTTCCAAGTCCTACTCAGGGCCTTCACATACATTGGCCTCTCTACCTAGGATTCTTCCACCTACTCTTTTCACAGCACCCTTCTGGTCTCTTTCAAGCTGACATCCACAGCTCCACCTGTCTAGGTGACATGCCCCTCCCCTGTGCTCCCACAGCTCCTCATACTTCTGTATCTTAGTACTTATCACCATACTGTAGTTGCCTGGTTACTTGTCTCTATCCCCCACTAGACCATAAGCACTGTGGGCAGGGACCATGTTTTATTCACTGATATTTCCCCAGAGTCTAGCGCTGTGCCTGGCAAATAAAAAGCACTCAGTAAATATTTGCTGTATGAATGAATGGATGAGGGAAGTCAGTGACCCCACCCACTCCGGCCCTATGTTCCTAGGATCCCTTAGCTATCATGGTGCTGGCCTGAAAGGCAAATAAAGCTTTGGCTCCAACTGGGGCTAGAGTGGGCCCTCAGGCTATTACTGAAACCTGACTTCAGCTGTGTGGCCCCAGCACTTGACAGGATTTTGATGTATGATTTAGAATGAGCATTTCTCCACCCTGCCCACCCTCCTATAGTCAACAAACTGACCTCACTGGGTCTGCTTTTATGAAAGGTTTATTCCTAGTGCTAGGTCCCAATCTTTCAGGGCTCTAAGCACAATTAAACTGGGTGGGTAGGTAAGGGGAAGCCCATCAGATTCAGGGCCAGAAGTGGGGCTCCCCACTATTCCCACCCGTTTGGTCCCAGCCCCCTTCTCTACAATGGGTGCACATAGAGGAGGGACAAAGGGTATTGGAGGCAACATCATTGGCCCAGGGGAGCCCAAGAAGAGCTGCCATTGGCTGACAGGACCCTTTGAGGCTCTGTCATTGTCAGGGCACACCTCAGCTGGGGATATGCCTGAGGAGTTATGCCATTGGCCAGGGAGTGTTTTTATCATAGCCTTTGGCTGTCAAGTGGAAGAAAAAGACCTGGACATGAAGCCCAGTGGCCAGGAAGATAAAGGACAGGGCAGCAGCTGCTGAGCCTGCAGGCCCCCTCCCTACCTATAGCAGTTGGGGCAAAACTGGTGTCAGACCCCAGCCAGGAAAAGGAACCCAAGCCAGAGGGCAGTTGGCAAGGGATGTCCCATGTCCAATCTCCCCCACCCTGGGACTGCCCCTCCCAATGTCCTTCTTGATAGCCAGGTTGGGCTGGGAGCAGCTCACTGCTCCTCTAGCCAGGAGGGCTTCTCAGCTCCTGGAGGCCGAAGCTTGATGTTGAACTGCTGCAGGGTCTGCTCCAGCTGTTTCTGGTTCCCAGCAAAGTAGGCTGACACGGCATTGTGGAAGAGCAGCAGCTGCTTGTGCATCACCTTGATCTGGGGGCCCAGCAGAGTCAGCTGACACTGGACTCAGACACCTTTCTTGAGGGGCTATGAGCCTGAGCCCAGACCAGGGGTATGTGGACTCTGCTTTCATGGTGTTTTTAGGGGCTGAACTCTACTGAGGGAGTCAAAGGATAAGGATCAATCTGATGTGAGAAACCTGATTTGATTTGCTAGGCCTAAGGTGCTGGCATGCCAGCTCAAGGGGTGATTTTTCCCAGTTATATCCCTGGGATCAGCAGGCAAATCCTCTGACAAAAGAGGACCAGGGATCAGAGGGAGGGTCGATCAGAAAGGCCCAGGGACTGAGGGGCTGAAGGAAGACCCCATGCCCAGCCAGGCTGCATTTCCCCACCCAATGATGAAGCTGGTCTGAGGGAAAGGTCGGTGTTACAGATGGGAAGGTTGGCTGGGTCAAAGGGGTAGGGTGGGCACCTTGTTTTCTTCCAGAAACTTGAGCTTGATGGCCACATCTCCCCGCAGCTTCTCATATTTGTCCCGATGGGCCTGGAAAGTGGCCTGAGCACTTTCGAGTCGACCACGCGTGCCTGCATCCCGGGGACCTAGGCTCAGCTCCTCTAAGTCTGTTCGGTAGGCATCATATTCCAGCCTGGGGAGGAGGTGATACAGGCTGGTCTCCACCCCTTTGTCCTCTAACACATACTCTCTTTTCTTCCTCAGTTTCTAAGCCCCTTAAAGCTCAAACTTCCACCCATACCAGCCAACTCCCAAAACCCTAGGCCCTGCCAGTGCCCACACCTGGCAGCCTCATACTGTTTGACAGTCATCAATGTGTCTTCCATTGTCTTGGTGACCAATGTATTGATGCTAGAGACAAAGAAATTCACAGCTCCTAGCAGTGTCTCTCCATTCTTGCACAATAGCTTCTGCGTCTCTGCATTATAGCCAAATTCCTCCTAATGGCAGAAGGGAGAGACAGGCCTTGAGTTACAGTCCCTACCTAACTGGAGCTGTAGGGCCCTTCATTCCCCTCCTCCCCAGGGAGGAAACAGTCATCAAACTGGAAAAACCACAGACTGCCTCCAGCAAGGCTCTCTTAGCCAGAAAGTTAGTGGGCCACCCCAGGTAGGAATGTGGGAATAGGGTTCTCAGATAAGGTCATGGGACTAGAATAGGGAAAGCTAGTGCAGCAGGCAAGGGAGGGGCTCCAGTCAGGCTGAGCACCAAAGGCATTCTTGGCAATGCAGAGAAGGGTTACTTGTGAGGCTTCTAGTGTGCCACCTTCCCCATGCCCTCCAACTTCTGAATCTCTGTACAAACCCTTAGGCTGCCTCCATAGGTGAGTGCTGCTGGGGGCAGGGCTGGGCCCACCCTGGAGGGGTTGTCCCTCTGGGCTGCAGGAGGGAGGGAGGGAGGGAGGCTGAGGGATGACTGCCTGGGAGGGCCTGGGCCCAGTCCCCCCCACTCTCTTTGGCCTGGTGGAGGCACCTGAAGCTCTGGGGACTTCTGGCTGAGGTCAGCAAAGGCGTCACCTAGTGCATGTTGGGTCTGCAGCAGGCTGTAGAGGTGGGCTGTCAGTGCCCGGCCCAGCTGCAGGACACTCTCATACTTGCGCTTCGTCTCACGCAGCAACTCAATCTGCAGCTCTAGTTCCAGGTCCACCGTCCGGGAGCCTCGGCCAAATCGCTCTGATAACAGCTGCTTTGTGCACTGATTGGGAAGTAGGGGAATAAGTCAGACCCCTAGCACCCCGCTCTCCAAACAGGTATCTACCCCCAGCATCCCCAGGCTTATAGTTTCAGCTGCAGATGGGATTTTAGGATCTGGAAGAACGGGGAATGGTACTCAGGGGGAGTGCTTGGGAAAAGAGAAGTGCTTGAATCCTACCTTATATGTGTTGATGCCCCACTTCTTGACGATGTCAAACTTCTCTCCAGCGATGCCCCGAGCTATCTCATCTCCGGGGCCAGCAGGAGTGGCACTGTGAGGTGGATGGCGGCCAGACCCTAAAGGACCAAGTTCTCTGACACCAGCCTCTCTAAGCTACAACCAGACACCTCTGTGGCTCCACCCATACTTCCCTCCCAGCACATGACAATGACTTCCCTGAAGGAGCAGAAGCTAAAGTCAGTTAGAGTCTCCTACTCAGTAGACAGAACTCATACCTTATGCCCTGAGACCCAAATCCCAATATCCATCTGGCCTCCTTCTGAGGTCGGGTTAAGAATTGGAGGGGGAGGGTGGGGAGTTGCTGGTATACAGGAGCAGAGGAAACTAAAGAAAATTCTCTGAGTATGGGGTGGCAGGTGGTTGACAGTCCCATGTGAAATCCTAGTCAGTGTGAGATTCAGGGCTGTTTGTTCCTCTAAACTTTACAGTCTCAAGTAAAACTCTAAGAAGCTTCATCATGGAGTTCCAAAAACCTCAAGCTCCAGAGCAGGGGATCTCTTGTGAAACAGAGTTCTTAACTTGATTCAGGTGGTGGCAGCAGAGAAAGGACAAATGGGCATATCTCAGGGGTTAAATGGCAAGTAGGAACAGTTGGACAACCTGGGAATGGGCTAGGGCCATGGAGCATCCATAGGGTTCATACTAGCAGAGGTTCTCAAGACCTCCAGACACAACTGAAGCTTCCTTAGACATATCTATCTTATGCTCCCCAGAACTATTCCTTGCCCCCTCTCCACTCAAGCTTCCTGTCCTGATCATTCATACCTGTGGGGATGAGTCCATCACCAGAGCCCCCATAGCCACCAGACACAATGCTGGTTTCATTGAGGTTGGGTCCTGACACCATCACCTGCTGGAGGTCCTATAGGCCAGAGAAGAGGGGGGCTTCAGGAACATAGAGGCAGCTGAAGCATTTTGGGGGTGAGAGTAAGCTTGGATTGAAGCATCATAGAGCACACAAGGGAAGTCTGCACAGAATCAGAGTGAAGATTTGTAAAAAGATTGAAGGGAGTTAAGTAAGTAGGAGAAGGCTAGTGGACTAGGGGTGAGAGCCCAAGGCTCAAAAGTTGGGATTCCTAAATTGAAGCAATACAGAGAAGAATCAAACAGAAGCACCTGCTCCAGTCCATCATCCTCAGGAAGCTGCCCAGCTTCTCCGTTTCCGTGGATGGGGATCTCCATTGTAGCTGCCTTCCCTAGGATCCCGTCAGTCATGGCTGGGGAAGGGACTGGTGTCAAAGTCTCCACCCCAGCGCCCTGCAAAGCCCAACGCAGACAGTTCTGGAAACTGGCCAGTACTCCAGAAGAGGAAGGTCTCCCTGCCATTTTAGAGGTACTTGAGGTTGTGCCAGGGCTTGAGTGTTTTGGGGTTCAGCCACCACTCCTTTCCTTAGGTATATGTATTTGTCCTCTCCAAGGTGCCTGTTTTTACACATGCCCACTGGGGCCTCAGATGTCTTCTCATGACTTGCCAACCCCACCAGGTCTCCCATGATCATTCATGCATTCAATCATTTAACAGACATTTAATGAGCACCTACTATGTGTCATACACTATTTAAGGCAATGGAAATAAAACAGTGTACAGGAGAAAGTCTGTGCTCTCTTGAGGCTTGTCTCCATGCAGGTGTTTCCCCCATCAGGAGATGAACCCCTTCCCAGGGCTCAGGTGCCTACCCCTCACTTAGAGATGATCTCCATTGCTCCTCCTTTCACACTCTTTTAGTGTTCCTTCCCTTTTCTTTCAAGTGTTCTTCCCCTCTCCATCCCATGCACCTCCTCTTCCTCGGGCCCTCCCCACAGGGCCTTAGTTGAATCAGTTAGTGTATGTTCCCAACATCTGGGAAAAGCCTCTTTTTCCCAGGACATAGGTAATCCCTTCCAAAGTCAGTTATGTCTCCCCAGGTGTGTGAGTCCCCGCCCCCCCCTCACACCTGGGCATCAGGTGTGTCCTCATCCTTCCCCATGGCTCAGAGGCATCTTGCCTTCAAGGCAGGTCTTGCGTTCAACTTCCCCTCGCTCAAGTATGTCCCTCTCACCTCGGGCCGGGCAGCTCTTCCCCTCAGGGCGCCAGGCCCGGGCCGTGCGGGGACCTCGGGCTCCAGTTCCCGTCGCGATCCTAGCAGCAGGTCAGGGACTCGGCGGAAGTGACGTCCTCTCCAGGGCAGAAGAAGCCGGCCACGTCGCAGATTATAAGGGCGGAGGTGACGATAGCAGCGGGGGAAGGGCAATCCTCGAGCCAACCCCTCAGTCCCGGGGGAGCGAAATTACTTCCGGGGTGGTACCAAGAAGCCGTAGCAGCGGAAGTGACGTAAGCGCGCGCCGGTGGCGGAATGGAGGCCCAGCAACCGCACCAGCAGCTGAGGAACGTGAGTGGGAGCCGGGTGGCTTCAGGACCCTGCGTTCAAGAGCGCCTCTGTCAGCTGGGAGGGAACCCCAGATAGCCAGGGACCGAGGGCTGGGAACTTCCGGCCGGGGTGCGCCGTCCTGGGAAACCGGTGGCGCGGCCTCGAGTTGAGAGGTGGGCCGCCTTACCGCTGAGTCCTTTGTCCCCTTGTCTCCAGTTGCGGGACTTCCTGTTGGTCTACAATCGGATGACGGAACTCTGTTTCCAACGCTGCGTGCCCAGCCTGCTCCACCGAGCTCTGGATGCTGAGGAGGTCAGCTGGGGGACTGGTAGGGCTCTACCCTTGATCCGCAGTCAGCCGCAGACCGCTTCCCTCCTACCACTGCCCTGTCCCCGGCCCTGGCCTTTCCGCGACCCTCGGCCCTGGGTGGGGACGGGAAGGAAGGAGACGGACACGACAGGATGCCTTTGGCCTCTGCTTCCACCCTGTCGTCCTTCCAGGAGGCCTGTCTGCATAGCTGCGCTGGGAAACTGATCCATTCCAACCACCGCCTCATGGCCGCTTACGTGCAGCTCATGCCTGCCCTGGTACACCGCCGCATCGCAGATTACGAGGCTGCCTCCGCCGGCCCAGGTGTTACTGCTGAACAGACTGGAACTTCGGCACCAGGCAGCTAGCCATACCCAGCCCCAGGAAGGGAGGCCCCGGATGGACCCTCAGATTGAAGGAGCCCGGGGACCTTGAGCTGCGTGCAGCCTGTAGAAAGTAAGGGTTGCTTGAGAGCAGGGTACTGTTGCTCCTTTTTCTGGAGCCATTAAAACCCGCTTTTATTCAGTTTGGTGTATATTCTGGGCAGGGAAGCTTTGCCCATCTTACTGGCTCTATCCTTTATCTTGTCATTTAGTGCATTTCCTGGCTTTAATCCTGACAGTGGAGAAATTGCCTTATATGTGTAGAAGGAACACCTCAGCACTCCTAGGCAACTGATTAAAGCAAGGTCGGTGGGTACAATTTTAAGTTTGGTAATAGCAACAGGAAGTTGTTTCCTGCCCAGGTGACAGAGAAAATGGGGGCTCTGTCTAGCTGTCCTTTGCTTAAATCTGACTTATGTAGCTCACTTGTGAGCCAGGTATGCTTTCATTCATAAGTATTCTTTCATGGACTGTGTTTTACAAGGAGGAGGTTCTGTCATTTAAGGGAAGGAGGAGATACCTACAACAGATCAAGAAATCACAGGGCTTTTTGACGCCATTTCCTAGAAAATCAGTAGTCCCAGAGATGAAACCTGTAGGAATTCTGGGATACTCTGGAACTTCAACCATTTCCCCAAGTTGTTACTATCTTACTATTTTCTGTCTTCCCAGGATAAGCAGTAAATTCTTTAAAAAAAGAAAGTATGTATGCTTGTTTCAGGGACAGTTGGGAAAAATTGGGGGTCCATATTCTGCAGTAGTCAGACTTGAGGGAGAGAAACCAAAGGGAGCAGTAGATGGTGGTGATTATGGAAAACAGGTATCAGGAAAAATCTTTGGACTTCTGTAATGTTACTCTTGATGTCTCACTGCTTGTCTATAACCTTCTAATTCCAGCTTTTTCATTCTCTACCCCACATTATTCCCGCTGAGCCTGTTTTGTTATTTCTAATTCCAGTCCATTCTTTCTCCATTTTTGCATCTTATTTACTGATCATATTCCTTCTGCTTTGTTTATTGAACCATTCCTTCACTACCGTTCTTTGGTTTTATTGGAGCTTTCAGGCCATTGCTTCTATCTTCTCTCCATTAATACCTTCCTGTCTTTAGATTCCTATCCAGCTTAAATTCTAATCATTATCTTGGAATAGGCTAAATTTCCTTGTCTCTCATCTCTTTGTTAGACTCTTAGATAAAATGAAACATTAGTGCCTACATTTGGACATCTAAAAGCCACCCAAAGAAATTATTATGGAGTAGGTTTATATTTTATGAATCCATGGTTACCAACTTCAAATAGAGTCTCAGCCCTTGTAGTCACACTAGATTTTTCTGGTAGTCCTTCCTGTTCCCTGCAATGAGTATTTCAAACCAATATTCTCAGGCTTTTTATTACCCCACCATTCTCTTCACTTTCTGCAGGTGACCTTATTTCTTCATAGGCAAAAGTAGAAGCTACCAGTTGGGAGCTTCCATAATACTTCACAGCCAGACTTGGTAACCCATCTACATATGCATCATTTTCTCCTCTTTCCCTCCTGCCTAAACACAGCAAGCATCCCTCTGGGGTCAGTGTCTTCCTGTGCTCTCAGTTCTTCTAGTCCTTCCTTATTTGTAAATCTCTGACATTTGCCCAACTTTAAATTCTTACCAGTGTTTTAAAAATGCTAAAGGCTCCCCTGTTAGGATAAACCACTCTGCCTCATTTCCCCTCCAGCTGCCATCCTATTTTTTTTTCCACAGCTGAACTTCTCAAAATAGCTGGATACTTTGGCCCTCTCCATTCCCATTCCTCCTCCCAGTCTGTTTTGACTTCTACAACCTTTACATTTGTAGAAGTTTGACTTCTACAAACATCACGTTTCCTATTGAAATAGTTTGTACAGCAGTCACCCTAGTTCACCAGGTGATTTTCATATCCCTGAATCCAGTGGTTAATTCCTAGTCAGCTTACTTCACTTCTCAGTAGCATCTGATGCCTTTGACTATTTCCTCATCATAGACAGTCTTTCACTGTTGCCTGTGATTCCACATAGGGTTTTACTACTAATACCCTTGAAGCTTCTTAGCCTCCTTCGCATACTCACATGCCTCCATCCTTTAAATCTCAAAGTTTCTCTGGGTCCTGTGTTTCTTGGTCTAATTTTCCTAGGATTGTTTTGTCCCTACTTTGAGCTTTAGTTACTGATGACTCCCAGGTCTTTCCACTGAGCTACATGACTGATATTCCACTTATGTGTCTCAAAAACATCTCCAACTCAACATATTTCTTCATAAACTTTCCTCCTGTGCCTACCACTCATGCAGTTAGAGAAGCTAGAAACCTCACTCATCCCTTCATTCAGTTGTCAAATCCTATCCGTTTACATTTCTAAATACCCTTTGGTTCTTTCTGCTTCTCTCCATCTTCATAGTTTTCCACCAGGATTATTGCAATTGTTGCTTTACCCTATATCTACGTTTGTACCCCTCCAATCTGTTCTCCATTCACCTGCCAGAAAACAAACTGGTGCCTAAAACTTTGCACTAGATTCCCATTCTTACTAGGATAAAAACTGACATCCTACACATAACCTATAAGGTCCTGCAAAATCTATCCCTGCCTACCTCAGCTTTATCTTATCAGTGACTGTCAAATACTGAACTATAAGTACTGTTTGTTGGATTGAATTGGATTGAGCCACACCTTACTCACTCCCTCTGTTCTCTAACCAAACTTGTCTTTCAGCTCCTCTAACTTGCCATACACTATGCCATGTCGGGGCCTTTGTACCTGTTTCTTGGCTTGCTTGCTTTCCCCCTTACTTTACCTCATTCTTGAGTACTTATTTCAAATACTATTTCCTCAACTCTTCCCAGACTCCAGCTCCCATAATTTCCCATATTTTTGGCACTTCTAACAGTTGGTCATTATATACCTAATGAAGTCAGAGTCCGTGTCTGTATTGTTCACTGTATCCTTATCACAGTGTTGTCTGGCATATAATATGTGCTTAATAAATATCTGTTGAATGAACATTGTTCAGTCTCCTCCCGGCTCAAGTGAATCTGTGTTCAACCTTTTACCTTTTGCCAATGATTTAGAAGTCTTTTCATTTAAAATATCACTATTTGATGTATTCTGCCATTAATATTCACAGATCAGACAATACCTGGAAGCTTCCATTTGGAGCAAATCATTCTCTCTTATTCTAGTTTCCACCCAATTTCTAACTACTGTAGTTCTGCTTAAATAATTATTGAGCCCTTTCTTTTCTACCATTGTCACCAACTTAATCAAATTTTCATCAGCTCTTATAAATATTACAGCAGTAGTCACCTAGCAGCTTCTTTCTTGAATCTGGATGACTCTTTAGTTAGAATTTAGCTAAGGTCCATGTAACAGAGACTCAAAATAACAGTGAGTTGCAAACTTCTTTTTCAAGTAAAAATCTAGTCAAAAATTGGTGTGGTGTCATCACAGTCAACTGAAAACCAAACTGTTGAACAGCTTCTGCGTGCTGTGTCTAGGGTATGACCTTCATCCTTGTCACCCAAGGTGGAGCTTTATTCATCACGTAGACATTCCACCAAGGGGCAAACTTTGGCAGGGAGTGGCAATGAAGGGGGTAGGGCATACATACCTTCTTCCCGTTAAGGACATCCTGGAAGTTGCACATCAGAAATTGGTCATGTGGTCAGATCCTATTACAAAGGAGGCTGGGAAATGTCATTTTTATTCTTACCAGTTAAAAATTGAGGGCTGTGTTAACTAAGGAAGAAGAGGGGAATGGCTATTGGGAGACACCTGCAAATCCATTTTCTGTACTAGCCAAGATATTCATGTAAAACAAATTTAACCACGGTATTCATCTACTTAACACCTTCTGATACTTTGGACTCCTTAGCAATGCAACTGAGGCTTTCTCTGATTATGTCGCAGATGACCTCTGGCTTCATTAACTGCCTTTCCTCAGTTTTTTATTCTCTTATTATTGGTTCTAAAGGTTCATTTTTATTAGTGGTGTTCAGACACATCATGCTAATTCTGGATTCTGTTTTGCTTTTTCTGGGCATGCCTGATATTCACGCATATATTCACATATTTTACGAATACTTGAGTGGCTACTTTTACCAAAACTGTTAGACCCTGCAGATAAAGAGGTAAATGAAAGAGATGGCAATCCTTGTTCTCTTGGAACTTAACATAGGTATGGTGAAAGTCAATATAGAACAAGTAATGACAACTGTGATGAATCTTATAAAGAAGAAATATGTATTGTGATGAGAACATGCAGTAGCACTAACTTGCCTGTATAGGAGTGAAGGAGAGCTTCCCCGAGGAAGTGATTTTGAAGCTGAGATCTGAAGGATGGATTATAATTAGCCAGGCAAAAGACTCTGTTCCTTCATGTCTTTGCCCAGATGTCACCTTTCCATTAAGGCTTACTGTGATTACCCTGTTTAAAATTGCAGCCTATCTTCTGAGACATTCCTGGTCCCCTTTTTCCTGCTTTTTTTTTTTAATTCTAGATCAAGATTCTAATAAAATTTGTTGCATATACTGTCATGAATATACAAAATTGTTTTTATTGGCATTGTTCTCTGTAGATTTTTAAACTACTAATTGCAGTTTTGGTTTTGGGTTTTTTTTCCTGTTTTTTTTTTTCTTTTTTTTTTTGGTAATCCTGTTTCGGTCTGTTACCTCTCCTAACAGTAAATAGTGTAGACTTTTACAATAGGTTTGTTTTATTATCTCATCTAAAAAGGAACCAAGTTAGGATGGAAACCTATATAGGGCTTTTGCAGGTAATTCTCTTCCTCCAGATTCCAGATACTTCCCCCAAAACTAGTGATAAAAATTCTCTAAATGTGATTATACTGGAGAGGGTGAAGACTAATGTCAGTCTGTGAAACTTTAGAGTTTTAAATTAAATCCTGTGTGTTGGCCTGTCCTGTGATTCATGATTATATTCTACCAAGGCTCTCTTTAATTTATTTTTTACCTTTTGACCCCCTTTCTCCCATTTTGTGAAATGGGTGAAGGTGCTTTTTTTGTTTATTATTTGTGTCCCTAACTAGAATGTTAGCTCCATAAATCCAGAATTTTGTCAATGTTATTGTTTTGTACACTGATGTAGCCAAACACGTGATATAGTGCCTGACACAGATGATGCTCAATAAATATTTGTTGAGGGAATGAAGGCAAGAGAGAATAGGTCCAGAGCAAAGGTCAAGAGTTTGACTTTAGAGAAAGGAGGACCAACTTATTCGTAATAGAAAGAAAGGAGGAATGGACAGGAACAGATCTAAGTAGTTTTTTTGGTTTTCTTTTGGGAGATTGAGAGCATTCCTTTTAAATAACAGGTGTGCTGGTTCATTTTATGTGTCAACTTGGGTAGGTTACATCACCCAGTAATCTAGGTGTTGCTGTGAAGGTATTTGATGGATGTGGTTAACATCTACAATCAGTTGACTTTAAGTAACAGAAATTATCCTCTATAATGTGGGTAGGCTTCATCCAATCAGTTGAAAGCCTTAAGAGCAAAAACATTTCCTGGAGAAGAAATTCTGCCTCAAGACTGCAGCACTAACTCCTGCCTGAATTGCCAACAGACTGACCTACCCTACAGATTTTGAACTTGCCAGCCCCCACAATCCTGTGAGCCAATTCCTTAAAATAAATCTCTTTATATATACATGTATCCTATTAATTCTGTTTCTCTGAAGAACTCTGATTAATACAGCATTTTTTTTTAGATAGGTGAAGTTATTAGAGAGTAAAGCAGAAGAAAATGGAAGAGTGCAGAAGGTTTGAACTAGTTTTGGCTCAGAAAGATAGAGTGAACTGACCAAAGAAGCATAATTAGATTGTAGGCAGTGTTGAGGGCTTAGTAGAGGTTATGAACAGATTTTCCTTGTTCTTGTAAGTCTAGAAAACCCTTGTTTTTAAGGCCTTAAACTTTAAAGCCTGTGACTCTAACTCCGTTGCCCTTCCCGGGAAGGACTGCCCATGCCATTATTCACACCCTCACTGATCCCTAGTGTGTCTTGTTCACCATTATGTCAACAGCACTTAGCAGAGTGCTGTGAACAACAAAAACATAACTTACACATCAATTATACCAAGTGCTTATATACTAGGCGCTATTCTAAGCATTTTATATGCATTAACTCACTTAATCCTCATAGCAACCCTATAAGGTAGATAAGATACTACTATTGTCTTCATTTCACAAACAACGAAACTGAGGTAAAATATCCATGTCAAGTAAGTGGTGGGGTCAGGTTTTCTTTCAATCCAGGCAGTCTGACTCCAGGTCTCTCCTCTTAGTCACTAATGAAGATTACTATACATTTATGCATTTGTTCCATAAATATTTTCTCATCACCACTCCTGGGGTAGCACTAGGGGCTGGGGATAGAGCAGAGAGCAGTCAGCATCTCTGCCACCATGAGTTTTTGTTTCTAGTTGGGAAACAGGCAACAAGCAATTATACAAGTATTTATATGAGATAGTAATAAATGCTATGGAGAAAAATAATGCAGGGTAAGGAAGATGGGGAGAGTGTTGCTATTGTATATTGGGTGGTCAGAGAAGAACTCACTAATAAGGTTGCTTTGAGCAGACACTTGAAGGAGTAAGCCTTGTGGACATTTGGAAGAAGAGTGTCTATTTTGGTATAAGCCTACAGTTCTCTCAGTGTCCATTGTCCTCTTTAGAGAACCCCTGACTTTTAATTGAGCACATGGCCACTGAAAATAAAAACTCGATTTTGCAGGTTTCCTTGTAGTTAGGTGTTTCCTTGTGACTGAGTGATGTGTGCATTGTCAGTCTGTACCCTTAAAAGTAAGGGTGGACCTTCTGCTCTTCCCCCTACATCTCACCAGTTAGGATGGGACCTAGACAAGGACCACAGCCTTGGAAACAGCAAAACAAATTAAAGGTGCCATATCAGCCCTGGAGTACTTGGACAGTTATGGGAGAGAACAAAATAAACTATCGTGTTTAAGCCCTTGTCATTTTGGGTCTTTTTGTTACTATCTTCTATGTGTGGTAGGCAGAATTTTAAGATGGTTCCCAAGATTCCTGCTCTGTCTACATGTTCTGTGTAATTCCTAGAATTATGAACATGATAGGTTTTACTTCCATGATTAAGTTTTATTAATATAGCATACTTGACTGTAAGAAAGGAAGATTATCTGAGTGGGCCTGAGTGAACCACATGAACTTTTTAAAAGCAGGGAGTTTTCTCTGCCTTGTTGCAGAAGAAGGTACCAGAAAGATTCCAAGTATGAGAAGGTTTTGAGGTGCTGTTGCCAGCCTGAAAATGGAGGGCCCATATGGCAAGGGAGACAGGTGGCCCTAGGACCTGAGAGTGGTCCCCAGCTAAAAGCCAGGAAGGAATAGGGACTTCAGTCCTGCAACAGCAAGGAACTGAATCCTACTAACGAGAAGTATGAGCTTGGAAGAGGCTTTTCCCCCAGAGCCTCCACACAAGAACTCAGCCCAGCCAACACCTTGATGTTAGGCTTATGATACCCTGGGCAGAAACCTAGCCAAGCCGTGCTGGACATCAGTCTACAGAGCTGTGAGATACTGCATGGGTGGGTGTTGCTTTTAAGCTGCTTAGTTTGTGGTAGTTTGTCACATAGCCACAGAAAACTTGTCTGTCTCCTGATACAAAGCAGAGATCTATGTGAGCTCTGAGGTGGGAGCATGCTTGATGTGATCCAGGCACAGCAGGAGTGGAGTGATAGGGAGAGAGAGTAGTAAAGATCATGGAGGTAGCAGGTGGCTGATTGGATAGCAACTGGTAGGCCATGTACGATTTCGGCTTTCACCTGAGGGAATGAGATGATAAGGCATTAGTGACTTTCGAGTAGAGGAGTGACAGAATCTGCCTATATTTGTAAAGGGTCTCTGGCTACTCTGAAAAGAGCAGGTTCCAGAGGCAAATATAGAAGCAGGGAGACCAATTGGAAGGCCCTGGCATGATCCAGGTGAGTGATGATAGTGGTTTAGACTGAGGTTACAGCACTTAAGGTGGTGAAAAGTAGTTGGAGTCTGGGTATATTTTGAAACTATAGTCAACAGATTAGACATGTGATGGGAAGCGGGGAAAATGAGGGAGGGAGAGAGAGAAGTCAAAGGTGACCCCAAGGTTTTGACCCCAGCAACTGGAAAAACTTGACTCGCTCCTTACTGAAATGCAGAAAACAGCGAAAGAAACAGGTTTCTTTTGTGAGGGGAGGCAGTTAGGAGTCTAGTTTTAGACATTTTAAGTTTGAGATACTTAGACAGATACCAAGTGGAGACATTAGATAGGCAGATGGATATACATATCTGGATTTCAGAGCAGAAATGGATTATATCATATGCTTAATTTCAATTAAAAAAAACATTCAGCTTCTCCACCTCCCCCATTCCACCTCCCCATTGTGAGCTCCATGGAATCAAGGATTTTGTCTTTTTTTTTTTCCTTTTTTGATTGGGGATGGAGGTGGTGAGGGTGGGGAAGGTGGATGTGTGCGAGAGTGTGTTGACGGGTGGCGATTCTGAAGACACAGTTGTTGGTGCCTGGCGCTATCTTAGAGGCTCAGTGAATGGGTAAACCGGTACATGGATTACACTTATCCACGACGCCCTCACGATGGCTTCTTCCCCAAATCAACCATGTCTTTCCTTCTCACACCCAGCCAGACCCCCATTCCCAAGGCTTCAGCCGGCAGGTTGGCGCCCCCCACCCCCCGCGCCCCCGCCCCCAGCCCCTCCCCTCTGGCTCCCGGAGCGTCGGACCTCAGGAATCCTGTAACGGTTCTAACCGCTGGGAGCGCAAAGAGCTGCGGGTGAGTCCACCGCACGGATCCGCTGCCTTTGCGCCGGGACCACTCGCCGCTGCCCCTAGGAAGGTCCCCTGCTCCCACACTCCCGTGGAGCCCCTCCTCTTCCCCCTTCTCCCATCCCCATTCTTTGCTCTTTTCTCCTCAATCCTCGCCCCGCTCCCTCATCCCAACCATGTAGTTCTCTGTTACCCACTCCTCTCCCTTTTTGTCAACACCCCTTCAGCGCATGGGCGGGCAGGCCTGGGGCTTTGCTGCCTCTGAATGATGCCCTTTTCTTCTGCTTCAGGCCGTCGCCAGGCTCTACAACCAGTGCCGCCTCCTTGTTGAGTGGTTCTCTGAACAGACCTTCCTGTGGCTGTCAGGTTGGCCTCTACAAGTGATTATACGTGTGTGGCAGGCTGGCTGTGTATGGGCGGCTTCTGCGTAGGACATGCCTGTGCCTAGGACCCAAGTCTGTTCATCCCTTTCTCCATCAGGCACTCTGGCATGAAACCTCATCAGCACACCTGTCTCTCTCCTCTTCCCTCGCCTCCTGTCCCCCTCAAGCCAGGTGAAGGGGACAGTATCCTGGGTGGTGGGAAGAAAGTCTTATAGGGAGGGTCACCCCTCCATCTGGGCCTGCTTCTTATCAGAGTCTTTGGGGAAAGTGTGTGGTGGGTGGCATTTGAGGGTCTCAGAAAAGACCCTCTGCTGGTCTGGCTCTGCCCTGCATTTCCCTGTCCTAAGTCCGTCCCTTCCCCTTTCTCCCAACCCCTTTGACCCTTGGCCATCTCCTGCCCAAATTCTAAGGCCCCTTGTCTTGCCCTTCTGCACTGGGCCTTACAGGTGAAGCCCAGGAACCAGGAGCCTGGAACTGGCAGTTGGAGCCTGAGCAGTGGGCAAGCTCAGTTCGACAGCAGTTGAATGCCCAGCTTCTCTTGAAATCAGAAAGGGGGGTAGGCTTGTCTCCTGAAGAGCCATCATCTGAAGCCCTTGAATCTCGGCACTCCATATGTGTCCTACACAAAGAAGAGCAGCCCTGGGCCTCACCAGGGAAACAGAGGCAGTTCCCGGAGGCAGAGTGGCCAACGGTGCTGGTGGAGCTCCTGGTAGCTGAGCTCCAGACTCTGTTCTCAGCTGTCCTGCAGGACTGCAGCTCCGCTGCTTGGCACTATCTGCATGCGGTGCTGGGCCTGCTGCCTCCATATCGTGTGCTGTTTGCTGGCCAGCTTGGTTTGTTGCCTTTGCTGGAGCAGCTGTACCGCTGGGCACCCTGGGTCCAATCTCAGCTTCAGCTCGACTTGCTAGATGCAGTAGACCAGGCCTTTCCCCCAGACAGCACTTTGTTAGAGAGTGCCTCCCACATGGACTGCTGTCCCCAGAAGCAGAGACTCCACCATGGACCCCCGCGCCCAGCCTGCCCTTTTCTGCAGGCCCAAAGGGGTGGGCAGCAAGCAGAGGAGGAGCTGGCCACATGGCTGCGACCCTTGACGCTGCCTGAGCTACAGCGTAGCCTAGGTATCGTTGGTGCTGAGGTGGCTCTGGAAGAGGCCTGTTGGCTAGATGGCCTTAACCTCCTGCCCTTGGCACTAGCCACAGACATCTCTGTACAGCACGAGAGCAGTGACACTGGCAATGCTGAGGAGGAGCCTGTTGGAAGCAGAGAGACTAGGTAAGTGAGCAACCCAGTGTAGGGCTTTGAGCAGAGGAAGAAGCCAGTTTATGGGAGCCTCTAGGGTCACCTGGATGTCTAGAGCCAGTTCCCTGTTGGTTTTAGGGATTAGCCTGACCCCAAAGCACACTAGTGTGAGGCTACTCCTCTCTCCCTTTTTGTCTGCAAATAAACCCAGTGGTCTTAGTAGTAATCCCCATAAGGAAATGCAGAAATTCATGAAAATCAAAAGTCAGCCATGAGGAAGCCAAAGCTTCAGAAAAGAACTTGAGTTTCCAGCTTCCAGACTTCCTTCTCAGATGGTGCTGGAAGCCTCCTTAGTTCTCTTTATCACTCATCCATAGTCCCTGAACTTTACCTCTAGGCCTAGCAAGTGCTGGGTGGGGAATGCTGGGGACAGGTCCTAACCTCAGATGCTCCTAGGTGAGTGCTCATCTGAGGGGCCTTCCTGCCCATATCTGTGTGAGCTAAGCCAGCTCCAAGGCAGATGAACACTGGCAGCAGTGCTGGATGGGACCTTCATTCTGACCTTTCTGGACTCTTCTTCCTGCCTTGATGGTGTGGGTATCCTGGACCCTTGAGTGATTAATTCCACCCCCCCTCCTCCAAATATGGCTCTCGTTGCTCTCTTCAGGACTTCAGAATGCCTACAGCAACCTCCTCTTATGAGAATTCTCTAGCTCTGTAGTCTTGAAATTTCTCTCTGTCATCTGGCCTGATTTTCTAAGGCTTTGCAGCTTTTCTGTGACACATTCAAGTCTGGGAGGAAGGATAGTTTTACCTCTAATCAAGTTGAGCTTCCTGAGTTTTTTATCTACTTTTACTGCTTTATGGCTCGGTCAAATTTTTTCTGAAGGCTTAGAGCCCTAATGGTGGACAGATAGGCAGTCTCCTGACGAAAGGTGGCCAGTGCCCATAGTTATGCCCTCAATAACTCCAGCAGACTGCTTTTTTAAAGATGTGCCCTGAAAATAAGTTTCCTTTCCTGGGGAAACTTAACTGAAGTGAGAATGGAAAGGAATATTGGAAAGGGATCAAGTTCTCTGCCCTCTCCTTGTACCAGAGGTAAACCTTTGAGGCCTATCTAATGTGGCTTAATTTGCATGAAGTTTTCCAGGACTGGCCTCTCAGACATTCATTCATTCAGTACATATTATTGGATACCTGCTATATACCAGGAACTGCTAAATGATGAGGATACAGAAGTGAACAAGACAGACTCAATCCCTTCTTTTGAGGCTTTACAGTTTATTTAGGGAGATAGATGTTAAATAAGTTGATACAAGTAAGATGTACTTAAAAATTGTGATAAGTGCTAAAATTGTGATAATCAAAGAATACTGCCTTTCCCCTGGCTGCTCCTCTGGTGTGTGAGTGTGTGTGTGTGTGTGTGTGTGTGTGTGTGTGTGTGTGTGTGTGTGTGTGTGTAGAGGGGGTGATGGTGTGCTTATGTGTGCATGTAGACAGTTGGGGAAAGCATGTCAAAGGAGTCTGGATTTAGATTATAGTTAACAAGACGTCTTGCAAGTTAGAAGGTGAAGTTAAGGAAGAATTTAAAGGGGGAGGAAGCCATCAGAAATGTTAAGTGCTACTGAAACAAGTAAGAAAAATCTGAAAAATGTTCATTGAATTTAGCAAAAAGGAGGAGGTTGGTGAGAGCAGATTCAGTGGAGTTTTGTGAAGAGGAAGCCAGATTTTAGTGCCTTCAGGAGTGAGTGGGAGATGAAGAAGTGGAAATCATGTTTTACTAATTGTGTTTCATGAAGCTTGGCTTGAAAGGAAGAGAGAAATAATAGGATTACAGACTGAAAGAATAGTGATATATTGGTAGGATTCTTTTTTTCTTTCTTTTTTAAGGTAGAGAAATGTTCATGGCCCTTAAGACAGTGCTTGAGAAGTGGGTGTTCAATAAATGTTTGTAGAGTGAAAGGATAAATGTAGGCTAAGAAGAGGAGGAGACTGAAAATAAACCACAAAGTCAGGGATAAGGGATCCCAAGTACAAAAGGAGGAATTAGCCTTGCAGAGAAGGACACACTTTCCTTTCACACTGGGGACAAAATTAGGACGGGAGTACGTGTAGATAGATGTGTGGAAAGACAACTGAACTTGAGGAAGTTAGTTCATGACTGAGAGCCTCAATTTTCTCTGGGCAATGAAAGAAGCAGAGAAGGGGATGGGCCTGGGGTCTTGTCAGGGCAGGGCCTGGGGGAGTTAGGTGGAGGCTTGGAATAGCAGCTGAAGAGACTGAAAGAGAGAGCTGCCTAAGGACTTGTACTAAGACATCAGAGCAGGAGAGCCCACAGTTGAGATTAGACACCAGAAATCTATAGAGGAGCTGATATACCTGGTTCTGAGATTTTCTGAACCAACTTAGATCCTGTAGATTTAAATTTCTGAGAAATGAACCCTTAATAGCTGTTACATCATTAAGATGTCCCTATCAAATATCAAGGTCATAGACACTATTATTTGTATGAACTTTAGAATAGGGTTGCACTGATACCCCTGGGATAACTTGTTCTTTTGATCTAGGTTTGGGTCAATTAATGACACTAGTATACTTTGGTTAAGTCTGTTTATTCAGAGGTGTTTTTTGTGTGGTCTGAGGTCATTCCAACCAAAATTATTAGTTCAGGTAATTAATTAGCTTTTGGATTCTTGGACAATTTAATCTTCATATTGGCTTTGTTGACCAGTGTGGTATAAGGGTGAGAAGATTGACAGGACTGGTGAAGGTTTGAGCGGGTTGAAGGATGCACCATTGGGTCCTGGCTAGAAAAGAAAGGATGTGAAGCTAGAATCTGGGTGATGATGGGGGAAGAGCAAGAAAGAGTCACAGGCATGGAAATCCCGCATATTTGGAAAGCAGGTATAATGGAAGCAAGACAAGAGATCCAGAAGGTGAGGCAGGTCACCAGAGAAGAGAAATCCAGAATGTGGGCTTGCAAGGTGATGAGTTGGGATAACAAAGTTTTCCCATTACTTTTACTCAATATTATGTAATACTGACTTTATAGTAATTACTCTCAATCCAGAATGATTTCCTTTATCAGAAAGGAAAGAGTTGATCATGAGCAGGTCTGTGTGAATAGAGCTGCCTGTGTTGTGACATGGGCTGTATTTATTTAGTATGTGAATGCCTTTGATATAGGTGGTAAACAGGGTCTGACGAAAACCACATCAGGTCCCCTCAGGCACCTGATCTAGCTCCTGTTTTCACTGGCCACACCAACAGTGCGAACCTGGCCTCTTTGCTCTCCCTCTTCTCTCTCCTGATTTTTTATCATACAGGTCTCAGCTTGACTCTGATGTTCCTGGGGAGAAGACTTTCCAAAAGAGAAGCACTGGCTCCTTACCTCAGACTTCCCTCCTGGGTAGCCAGGTGATGACCATCCTGAAGACAGAGAAATATCTGAAGAAGATCCACTTCCTGTATCTCAATGTGGCTCCCAGCCGGTACTTCAGGTCAGAGCCTCTGTCCGGACCCCTTCCCCTGCTCCTCCCTCTCCCTGATTACCCCCCTCACCATCTCCCCCCTCCCCCTCTCCATACCCACTCCCCTCCTGTCCTCTCAACTCTGCCCTCTCATTTCTCCTGTTTCCCATTTCCCACCCTCCCTCCTCCTTCCCTTCTCCTCAGCCTCCTCTCTACTCTCAACCTCTTCTTTGTCCCTGTTGGTCTCACAGCCTTTTGTCTTAGTCATCCTTTTCTACTTTTTTCCTCTGTCTTCTTTATTCTGTCCTGGAATGATAGAAACATTTGGCCATAGCCTCAGATGGGAGTTTAATGGTTATTCCTTTTAATGATGTTTCCATTCCAACTCCAATGCAAGAATCAGGTGTTTGCTTAAATCTTTAGTGTTAGGGAAGCTCTGTGTTTCCTAAGGCATCCTGTTCCTTAGACTAAACCAAAATCTACTTTCTTCTGTCTTCCACATCCTGATCCTAGGTTTATCTCTGGGGCTATAAAAACAAGCCTCCTGCTTCCACCTGACTCAGAGGCATTCATTCACTTTCTTCTGTTACAGCCAAATCTTACATATTTTTCAAAGCCCTATTCAAGTCCCATCTCGTCCCAGAAATAATAGTAATAATTACCATTAATCAAGCTTTTCATATACTAGATATTGTGCTAATAAACACATGACGTGTGTTATTCAATCTTCATCTCCCAGGTAGGTGCTATTATTATTTCCATAGAAGAGGTGAGTAGACTGATGCACAGAAAGGGTAAGTAATCTTTCCAAAGTCACAAAGTAAGTGGTGGAACCAGACTTAAACCTAGGACTGTCTTAACTCAAAAGGTTATGCTCTTAAGCAGTATCTCATACTCTCTCCCAGAGAGTCTCATTTTCTGCATACACTGATCTCTTTTTCCTGAACTGAGGTAGCACTAATGGTCTGTATCATCCATTCATTTACTGATCATGTCATTTAACAAACTTTCACTGAGAGCATTGTGCCAGTTACTAAGGAGTTGTCTCTTGGTTATAATTCTATTCTTCTCTCTCTACTTTGTGATGCTTGGTTGAGACTCTGCAAACTGCATTTCTCCTTTTTCAGCTGGCCTCCTGTTAGGTTTGATTAATGGGGCATACTAGAAGGAGACAGGCAGCAGGGTAGGAGGAGAAAGGACTTTCTCTTTCCCTGGCTTGATCCTCTCAGCATTGTCCGTGAAATGGCCCTTCACCCCGGCAGCAGCAGGCACTTTCTGACAAGCCTCTTCGTGATCCTGAGAGGTACAGGCACCAGCTGGGTGGCACATTCCCATCAGAGTTCTGAGTCTTGACTCTACAAGGCCTGTCCTTCAAACTCCTTGGATACCAGTAGTAGCCGGGCAACATCTCCTTAGAAATCCAAGTCCCCACTCTGTAAGCCCCTCTTCCAAGCTCACAGCTTCTAAGAACCAAAACCTCTCCTCTTTGTCCCTCTAATTCTAGAGCTGGCATCCATTTTCTGCAGTTATAATCTCTGTGCTATTGTAGTGTTCCCTTGACACTTCCTAAAAAACACATTTGCTCTATTAAATTCACTTTGTTGAAATACTTAGTGTAGTGTCTGTTTTCCTGAGTGAAACCTGATTGATATGGTACTTGGTATTATAAGCTGTCCCAAGAAATAATCCTCAAGTATGGGATTCTAACAATGGTTTGGTAATGTCCTTGGCCTTGAACAGTGTTGCTCCTTGCTGATGAAAAGAGGATACTAGTAATTCGTGACATGAAGTAGCACCACAATTAATGAAACTATCTGTTGTGGTTCAATGTGATGAACTGCCTACTGACACCTAGTGGCTGCTATGCTGTCTGGCAGAAACGGCAGTAACAGTAGCAATGTGGGATGGGATGCCTCCTGACCATGGTGGAGAGCTTCCAGAAAGAAAATAACAAGCTTAGGGCTTTAAACTATCAGCTCAGTCATAATCAGAGAAACGGCACAATCAAAGATAATTAGGCACATAGACGAGAAACTGAGCAAGAGAGCTGAAAAGACGGTGAATAATTACATGGCTGGCATCTGTCAAAGACACCCTGTGAAGTAAGGTTGGCATTTGGTGATGCTTTTCCCCAAACAGAGGAGGTGCCTGTTGATTCCAGTGGTGGTAATTGTGTGTGAGTTTTACTATGTGCTCCTGAGAGACCCAGAAGAGGAGCTGAGCATTCAACAGACACAGAGACCTGAAGAGCGGAGATTGCAATTGGGGTCCCACACCAAGGGAGCAGGTGTTTTCTGGTTCAACCTGTGTTGTAACCAGGGTGCCAGCCCAGAGCCAGGGGTATTTAATCTGTGGTTCTCTGATGTGTTCACTTAGGTGATTTTCGTATTTATCCAGTTATTTTGCCCAGTTTTTCTAGTTGTTCTGAAGTGGGAGTATTCCAAATTTCTGGTGCATCATTAGTGAAAGTAGAACCCTGGCATCTGTTGTTTCATTTTGTTTTTTTTTCCATGTCACAGGGTTTTTTTTCAGAGTTTGAATTTATCATATTTTTCTTATGTTTGTTCTAGACTTTTTTTCCTACTTAGAATTTATTCCTTCACTTCCCTAGAGTCTTTGCTCAACTCTCACCTCCCCTTTAAAAATGCACTTCCTCCTCTCCTGGCACTGCTGATGACCTTTTTTCTGCACTTTTCTTCCCCCTCTCATTTGTTATGTTTATAGTCTTTCTTCTGCAGTAGAATGAGAGTTCTATCAGGGCAAGGATTTTTGTTCGTTGTATTTGCCCTTGTGTCCTCAGGGATTAGAACGGTTTGGCATAACTCAGTAACATTTGTTGAATGAATGCATGAATTACCCAGAGCAGGAACAGATTTGGAAGCAGTAGATGATTAGTTCAGTGTAGAACTTGCTGTGCTTCAGGTATGTGCAAGACATGTAGAGTTTGAGATGTTTTAGAAGCAGTTGATATATAGGTCTGGAGCTCAGTAAGTTCTTGACTTGCCCCATTTACTCTCTAGCATCATTTAATACTCCAATTGATCTGAGCCCTTTGAGGGCAAGGAGTATGTAGTAGTTATCTTTATGTCCTCATCTCCTATCACAGTATTGGGCAGAAGGGGAACTTGATAAATAGTTTAACTAAGTTCCATGAAGTCAGGGGCTGGATTTTTCTTGTTTATGTCTATGTCCTGAGTGCCTGATACAGTGCTTGGCTTAATAAACATTTGTAGGATGAGTGAATATGCCCCAGAGGAGCAGTGACCATGAGGAGTGAGGTGAGGACTTGCTACCTCCTGACCCTATACAGGAAGATCAGCCTCCGTTAAGAAGGTCATAGAGCCCTGGGAGAGCCAGGACTCAGTTAGAACAGGAAGCTATCCTGTGGGAGCTAAATGGAGTGGAGGTTAATAAAGGGGGCTTGAGCCAGGCAGATTTGTTTTTAAATCTGTAATCTTACCTTAATTGCCTTGGGCAAATTACAACTTCTCTGTTTCAGTTTTCTCATCTGTATCTTGGGGAAAATAGTACTTAAGCAGATCTTAGTGAAGAAGATCTTTATCAGAAATGAAATAAAGTTTTTATGAGTCCATTCTGGTATCTATCTAAAATAAATGCTCTTAAGTCATTTGCTTGATACTGTATTCTAGAAAGTTAAGAGAGGAAGGCCATTTTATCTCTTAGGCATTATAGGCACTGGACCTATAACATACACCTTTTTAAAGGACTTTAAAATATATTAAATGCTTAAAGATATTACTGGTTTTAAGTTAATGAAAAGGAAACTGCAAAATAAAAATTAATAAAAAATCCTTTGTTAAATGTGCCCAAACATGGCATTAGGCTAAGTAGTCTACTGCAACTCGATTATATGCAACAGCTATTATATGACTACATCTCAATTGTATTTAATGTGGGAGGTATGCATTTTGCTGAAATAATAAACAATTTGCTGAAGTAGGATTTTAAGATGGCTCTGGAGGTACTTGTCTTGTCCGCTAGGCTGTAGTTTCCCTCTTTATTTTCCTGTGTCTCATCTTCAGATCACTCCCTTCTCTTCCCCATTCTCAGTTTCCAAGCAGTATTCCCCAAATATCTCTGCATGTTCTTTCAATAGCTAGAGATATGTGTGTTTTGTCATTTCTAATATGCCAATTTTTTTTATATTTCAACACTTTTGAAATTGTGATGCATCTTATAAGTTGATGGAGTACCATATTGACAGCATTTTTTATTTTAATTTATCATTTTAAAAATGCAGCTTACAACTGATGGTATCTTAGATTTGATGGGATGTAAGGTATCTGGGTTTGGAGATATGAACATGTTGGAACTGGTAGGTATTTTTTTCTTTCTTCCTATCATTGGCTTCTGTTTCTTCTTAATATTTGTTCCACCTTTCTAGTTTGAAGATCATTCTGCTGTCTTCCTTCTCTTTCCACTTTCTTCTGCCTTCCTTCCTGCCTTCTTCTTCTTCTTCTTTTTTTTTTTCCAGCCTCTCTTTCCTTCTTTTGTCCCTTCCTGAAGTCTTCACAAGTTCCTGTCTCCTACTGGTCAGACCTCTTTTTTAAAGGCCCTACAGTCTGGTGCTAGTGCCACCAAACAAGGTGAATCCTGAGTACTACATCTTCTCTCCGTTTGGAGTCCTGCATGTACATCCTGTGGAGGGCAGTGAGACAATGACACTGGGCACCTGGCACCGCCACTCTGTCCTCTGGGAACAGCTCCAGGTCATTCCATTCTTCAAGTATTGCCTCTTACGCAAGGCTTTCACCTGGTAGGTGATGGTGGGTATGGGATTTGGGAGGAGGTGTTGCTGAGAGCAATAGCATGTGCCACTGCCCTCTCATCTGCAGTTGGCAGAAGAGTGTGAAGCTGCAGGTGCTGCTTCGGTGCCGGGCTTTCCTAGGGAAACATCTACTCTTTGCTGTGCCGCACTTTGGAGCTGGACTGCTCCATATTAGCAGGTGAGGTCTTCAAAACACAACTTCAGTAGAGTTTTGGTAATTATTTTTTCAAAAAGTAATATGTTGTTCCTTGTAAAAAATTTGGAAAATGCAAAAATGCACAAAGGAAAAAAATCTTTTTAACATTTTTTGCATATCCTAGTCTTTTTTTTATAATATATACAAATATGATCATACTTTACATATTGCTCAGTAACCAGTTTTTTTCTCTGAATAATATATTCTGAATATATCTCCATGTAATTATGTATTCCTACACTGTCTTGCCCCCAATCACACAATTACTAAATATCAAATCTGGGGTTCTAACTCAGGTGTTTGACTCCAAACTCTCTGCACTTTCCATGGTATTACTTGGATTCTTGTTTGGAAAAGCTTAGTTATTCCTGTTTTCAATACTTTCTTGCTTTCTATGCACTCCTCAGCCACTCCAGTCCTGTTCTGTGATAGGAATTGCAAACTCAAACACCTATGGAGCCCACGCAGGAGCTATGAAAGAAATGCAGTGGCTTAGGTGCAAGACATTAGGGAGTATGGGCCTGCATTCTGGAGACTGCGTCCAAAGAGGACAGTCACTGCTCAGTTCCAAGTGTGCCATTGAGATTATTGGTCCAGTGTGTCAACCACATTATTTTTCAGATTTACTGGGAACCCACATTTTAGTGTAAAATTTCTTATTTTTACCTGGTTAGTTCAAATTTTTATTAAAACACTGTGCTGGCTACATATGAAAACCTTTTCAGGCTGATTTTGGCCTATGGGCTACCAGTTTGCAACCTCTTCTCTAGGCATCCTCCAGTCTAGCCCAATCATCATGGTGTAATGAAAAGCATAAGGGCTTGGAGGCTGGCCTGGTCTGAATTTAAATCCTGAATACTAGGAAGGACCTTTACTCTTTGAACCTCAGTTTCCTAATCTGAAAAGTAAGGTTAAAGATAATTCTCACAGCTGTACTGAGAATTAAATGAGACTGGGAATTCAGTATACTTAATAGGTGCTGAACAAATGACACGCATGATGACTATCCTCTGCTTATTGGGGGTCTTTAATCTTTTTCAAGGATGTGAGAGACATAGAGTTCTCAGGTGGGTGGTGGGGAAGTGGATAACAGAAGTGGGTTTCCTCAGGAATGATCGGCCCACAGGGAAGTTGAAGGTCCATCATCTTTGACCCTAAAACTCACCTGTCCAGCTAGACTTTTAGGCCCCTCAGCTTCCCTTTTTCCAAGAAAGAAGCCTCTGTACTCTCTCCTTCTAAGTCAGACCTTGAGATCTTTTTGACCCTCTGTCCTAGCAAAATGGGTGTAAACATTTGCACATACCCCAGGCTTTCATAAAGAATTCCCCAGCAAGCAACTTCCTGGGCTTGAATTTTTCCAAAGAACTCTCAGGAGGAAGCTGCTACTGTTTGGTCACTGGGAATATTATAATCTTTCTAAACCTTTGCTCATTCTGAGGTGAGCTGGACTGGGGAGAGGTCAAGGGTGTCTAAGGAAAGAGGGCTGAGAGGCCGGCTCTGACCAGCAGAGCCCTCTATTCCAGGCTTCTGCAGGAGCTGCATTGTGTGTGCTGGCTCCCCCAGGAGCCAGATCAGAGCTACGGGCTGCTGGACCTGCAGCGGGCTCTTGCCAGGGAGAACCACAAGGCTCTGCGGCTGCTGCATCGCTGCCTGCGCCTCTGCACATCCACCCTGCAGCTGGTAGGAGGCCCCAGTTTATCATGAACCTTTTCTCCAGCTGAGCTCGGCAGAGTTCCAGCCTCTTCTTGGCTTAAGCTTCTCCCGGGATCCCCTGTGAGGCCTGGACTCTGCAGTTGGCTCAGAGCCATTGTCCTGCTCAGCAATAGCAGTCTCCTCTCTGGGATGGATGGATCAATAACAGGTGGGCAGAGGCCTGGACGCAGCCTTTCCCTATGGGTTGGTCCTGGCCTTGAGCAGGGAGAGGAAGGAACATAACAATGTCTGTTTTTTTCAGTTGTTTGTTCCTGGGACAGTGGAGAATTTGAGAGGTGGAATCCTGATGTTTCACACTGCTGGGCTTGTGTCTGTACCTATCTCAAACCTTTGGCAGGCCACTGTGGCTGGCAGAAGCACCCAATAGTGGAGTTTTTCCTAATTATGCCTACTTTGCATCTGTGGTATATGCCCCCTGCCTAGAGCTTTGGGAGTTCCTGCTGTGTACTTGTTTGTTGCCTGTGATCTGTCATCACAGGTTGTTGTCTGTCAGGAGAGAGTGGATATTCACATAGTTCTCTGGCTAATCACCATCTGTAGATAGTCCAGTTCTGAGAGGGTACCCACCCAGACTTTATGAAAATGAGGAATTTTGTGAAGGGGAGGCCCTTGGTACATTCATACAGTGAAGTGGCTGTTAGCCTCCAGATGACTGCTGGGCTCAACGTTGCTTGAGGCTGAATAGGGCAGAAGGTGGGGATGAGCTGCTCCATAGCCTTTCTCTACTTCCCAGCTACTACATGTCACCTTTGTTTTAATAGTTGTAATTTTTTTACAGTCGGTGACTTATCTTCTTCCATTTAGGTATAATTTGCGTGCAGCAAAATAAACAAATTTTAAGTGTACTTTTTGTTAAAATATTTGCATATGTACATCCATATAACCACCTTCTAGCTTAAGATACAGAACATTTCCAGCACCTCAGCAAGCTCCCTGTTTCCTCTCTTTTCAGGATTGCCACACAGATGACCACAACTCTGACCTCCATTCCCACAGATTAATTTTGTCTGATTTTGAATTTCATATAAATGGAATCAGACAGCATGTGCTCTTTTTGTTTGGCTTTTTTTTTCACTCAACATAATGTTGGTGAGATTTATCCAAAATGCCCTGGGTAACAGTGGTTCACTCTTTTGTATGCTATATACTATTTCTCTGTGTGAATTTACCCACAACTTATTTGTTAATTCTTCTATTAATGGACATTTGGGTTGGTTCTAATTTATGAATAATGCTGTTATAAAGATTCTTGTACATGTCATTTGGTGGACATAAGTACTCATTTGTTTGGGCTTTATATTCCAGAGGTGGAATTGCTGGGATAGTGTATATGTATGTTTTGCAGTGCCAAACAGTCTTCTGGAGTGGTTGTACCAGTTTATATTCCCACCAACACTGTATGAGACTTCCAGTTGTCCTATGTTCTCATTAACACTTGATATTGTCAGAGTTTTTTATTTTAGCCAAACTGGTGGATATACAGTGGTATCTCACTGTGGCTGTAATTTGTGTTTCTATGACTACCAGTAATGTTGAACATCTTTTCATATGTTTATTGGTCATCTTGGTACCCTATTCGGTGAAGTGTCTAACTCTGTTGCTCATTTTTAATTGGGTTGTCTGGTTTTTCCTTTTAACTTGTAGTTTTTTATTTATCCTGGATATGACTCCTGTATCAAATATATGTATTGTAGATATTTCCTCCCAATCTGCGGCTTACCTTTTTACTATTTTAATGGTGCTTTGAATAACAGAAGTTCTTAATTTTCTTAAAGTTCTCTTTACCAGTCTTTTTTGGTTAGTGCCTTATGAGTCCTGGTTTAGGAAATCTTTGCCGATCCCAAAGTCATGTAGATATTCTCCTACATTTTCTTGAAATTTCATTATCCTTTTTCTAAAAATCACAGTTAAGTCTATGGTCCATTTCAAATTAATTTTTATGTATGGTGTAAGGTAAGAGTCATTTAATGTTTCCCGTTTATTGAAAAGACTGTCTTTTCCCCACTTCATTATAAAAGTGTCCTTGTCTTAAGTCAGGTGGTTGCATGTGTGTGAGTCCTTTTCTGAACTCTCTTTTGTTCCATTATTGTATTTGTCACAGTGTTTTAGTTACTGTAGCTTTACAAGTCTTCATATTTGGTATTGTAAGTCTTACAACTTTTTGTTACTCAAGATTTCCCTTGCTATTTTAGGTTCTTGGAATTTCCACATAAAGTTTAGAGTCAGCTTGTTAATTTCTACAAAATAGTTTACTGGGATTTTTTTAATGGCTTGCTTTGAATATATAGTTTAGTTTGGGAGAGAATTGATATCTTAACAATATTTCATTTCCTAATCCATAAATATGGACCTCTTCATTTATTCTGATTTCTTTAACTTCTCTTAATGTTTTATAGGTTTCCTGTCGAGGTTGTTCCTGTATTGGTGTTTTTTTGTTACTATTATAAATGGTGTTTTAAAACATCATAGTTTTCTAATAGTTGCTACATCATATATAAAAACTAATTTATGTTAGATAAAAGATATGAAAGTTTTCAGAAGATAACTTAAAGTATTTTTATTATTTTAGGGTTTATTAAAATATAAAACTTGTAAACCATAAAAAATCAACAAATTTGTCTATGTTAAAATTAGCTTTTTAAAAACACCATAAAAAGAATGAAAAGATGGGCCAGTGCAACACGTGGAGCCGTTTTCTGTGCTGCCACATAGAACGGAGTGGAACCCAGCCCTGAGGGCAGTCACCCCAATGGGGAGGATCAGTGCTTATCACAGCTGGTAACAGGATTGTTTGAAATCTGTGCCAAATAAAAGCATGCTGCTTCCCATTAAACTGTAGCATTACTGAATAACTAAAATAGATTTGAAATGTTAAATAAATAATGATATTCAGTGTGAGTGTTTGGTAGATACCCTTTGCCAGTTTTTAAGGAAGTTTCCATCAAGTCCTAGTTGGCTAAGAGACTTTATCATGAATGGGTGTCCAATTTTGTCCAGTGAATTTTTTTTTCTGTTTCTGTTTAGATGATTGTGGGATTTTTTTTGCTTTAGTCTTTTGTTATGGTGAATTGTCAGTGTTAGACCACATTTGCATTACTAGGAAAAAGCCATTTTTTTCTTTCCTCTCCTATTTCTTCGTGTAACATTTTTTATATAAAATTTGATAAGAGAGCTGCAAGGATAGTATAATAAACTCTCATCTACCCTTTACTCAGATTGCTACATTGTTCCATTTACTTAATCATCCATGATCTTTTTCTTTCTCTATGTATATATATATATATTATTTGCCTGAACTGTTTGAAAGTTGCAGACATCAAGTCCCTTTACCCCTAAATATGCCACTGTGTATTTTCCTAAGAACAAAAAGATATTTTCTTTCATAGCTGAGTATGATTATCAAAAATTAGGAAATTTTACTTTGATACAGTTCTGTTATTTAACCCCCAATCATTATTATAAATTTCTAGTTATCCTAATAATGTCCTTTATTACCGTATTTTTTTCCTGCTTCAGGATCCAGTCCAGACTCATGCACTGTGTTTAGTGGTCATTTCTCTTTAATCTCTTTCATATGGAGCAGTTCCTCTACCTTTTATTGGTTGGTTGGTTGGTTTTTGGGGGGTTTTTTTTTTGCTCTTTGCCCCTCAGAAGAACAGCTCTACAGTATGATGTACATTCCAAAGTTGCCTCCACCTCCAGATCAGACCAAGAACAACCTTAGCTGAGATCTTCATTGGCACTTTCCCCTTCCCTGTTTTGCTTCCCTCTTTCCCTTAGAGATTTCTTTCCTGAAGATCATTCCTTCAGTAATTTCCATTTCTTCAAATTCTAAATCTCAGATTCTGCTTCTAGGGAACCCAACCTAAGAAAATATATATAAGACCAAACTCATTTACTGTTTCATTCAAATATTTCATAGCCATAATTATTCTTATCCACTTTATCCTTTAGTTTCTAAGAGATATATATTAAAAATCCCCTTTTTTGACTTGTTTCTCCTCAATGTCCTTCATTTGTAACACGTATTTCAAAATCATGTTATCTGCATAAAGGTTCCTAACAATATTTCTTTATGACTTTATTCATGTGCAAAGGTCTTCATTCATGCTACTACTTTTTTACTAAAGTTATTTTTTGCCTGATATTAATGGCATCAAGTATTTACTTGACTTATCTTTTTCTATCCCTTTGTTTTCAACCTTTGTTGTTTTATGCATATCTCTTATAAAGAGCTGGAAAACATTTAGTATGAGAGTCTGTATCTTGCAATGGGTTTATCTCATTTATTATTATTATTGATAGGTTTGGACTTATTTTTCCCTTCTTGGTTTGGTGATTTCTATTTCATGTGATTTCTATTTAATTCTTCCTTGTGTTTCTTGTCTTTTGTTGGATTGTTGACATTTTTGTTGCTGTTATTGTCCTCTAATGCATTGGATGTTACACATTTTATTCTTCTCATGGTTTCCCAGGAACTGCTCCAGGCCTACTACTCATCTTTCTGAGTGTTAGAATCTTGATTTTGTTTCTTTTTACAGACTCCTAGGCATTTCTTTTCAACTTCCTCCAGAGGAAGTTCATGTAACTCAGTTCTGGGCAATGAATTGTAAGTCAAAGTCACTAGGAAAACTTTTTAAAAGAGGCAGATCAAACTGGGATGTCTTTTTGGACCTTACTCCAGTCTTCTTGCCTGACTCTTAGATGAAATTTCTGGTGACGGAGAAGCTATCTTAGCATAAGGGAGAAAGTCATATTAAAGATGGAGGAGATAGATAGAAGGAGCTTTGTTCTGATTGGTGTTCTTGAGCCAATATGCTCTTCAGGGGTTTCATACTGCATTAAATAAGTAAATATTTTACTTGCTTAAGATCCACTTTTTATAGTTTTCTTTTACTTGCAGATGAATACATATGTAAGACATTTATCCACCTGCCCAACGGTTAGCTGTTCAACTTTTATTTTTATAAAAATGTCTCTGATGTCTTTTTCTAAAAGCATCTTCTCGGAGAGGCTTTCTCTGGTCATCCTATTTAAAATTGCAACCCCCCATTATCACCAGCACTTCTGATCCCTCTCCTTGCTCTGTGGTTTTTTCCATACACTTACTACCTTTTTATATGCAATATAAAATACTTATTGGTTATATTTATTGTATTTATCTCCCCCTCCAGAGGATAGGGATTTTTATCTGTTTCATTCACTAATAGATCTCTAATGTTTATTATAGGTATGCCATATAGCAGGGCTCAGTGAATATTTGTTGAGTGAAGGAATGCCCAATGTGAATTTGTATTCATATCTTTCTCCCAGGCAGAATAAGAACCTCTCCTAATTTCCTTTCTCTCCCCTCTACCTCTCTCCACTCTCCACCCTTCACCCTTCCTATTATGCTTGTTATTGATATATTAAATTTTAATTCTGCATCATTATGAAAATTCTTAGTTTACAGCCTACCCATTTAGAATTAAAAATATGTTTCACAAATTTTTTTGCTCACCAGAGGTCCTTATATACCACTTAATCTTCTTATATTCATTTTCCTCTGTCAGAAATATACTACTGTTTGTTTTTTTCCACAGAGAATCTGAGGATGGTAAATATTTTGGAGTTTTGTGTATCTAAAAATATCTTTGTTCATCCTCTACTTCAGTGATAACTGTAACTAGATACAGAATCTCAGGTGAAAATATTTCTTCAGAACTTTGAAGATATTGCCCCTTAGTGGTGAGGGTTTAAAAGTGTATGCTGTTATGTTGTAGGAATTGTTGTTGTTTGTGTGGTATTATCCTAATTGGCACTCGGTAAGCCCTTTCAGTGTGAGGCAATACATTCCTTTTACAAACATTTTCTGTGAAACTACCTTTCTAGTGTTATGAACCACAGTGGTGATGAACCCTTAGTGGATGAACCACAGAGGTGACTCAGTAATGATGGTGCATAGGACTAAGGGCAATGAAGTGGGGCACTAGTAGGGAGGGTGTTGCTAAAGCATGGAGGAGAACATCTTGCCAAGTCTGAGGTCACATTTGTGTATGAGACACCTAGCTTAGTTAGGCCTCATCTGCCTCATGTTTAGGTCTCAGAACCCGGGTAATTGAGCTCAGGGTTAGCAGAGTACAGTTCACAGACACCAGTTAGTTCTAATCACAAGCTCTGTGAGCATCAAAAAGGAGAGCAGCAGGGACAAAAGGTCCATTTGGCCAAGTGTATCTTTCTGGTGCCCAGAGAAGTGGCAACCGTCAGTGGCATTTGTAGGCTGCTGAACCTCCCAGATGAGAGAAGAACCCACAAAGAGGCTCCAAGACTTGTATGCCACATTCTCTGTGCCCTCCCAGAAAGTCTGTGTCAGTGCCCAGAGACAGCTTCTACTATCATATAAGGCAGTATTATGCTAGGCATCACCTGGGCCTGCTCATGGGAGTCCCATCCTGGAATCACTGCTGAGCCATGCTTATCCAATTTTTCTCTTTCTTTGTCTAATATGTGCATTGTGAACCTCTCTATATGTGCACAAATTTTCTATTTGAGTTCTACCCTGGGACTTTTAGTTGACAGACCTGGCACATGTGGTCCCTTAATATGTGTTCTCCATTTCACCTCTTCCTGGTCACTTAAAAGATTTCTGGGGCTAATCTCTACTAAAAAGCAGCCCTCCACATATATATCTAGGTTCTAGATTTTAGGCTCCAAGCCCTAAGAGTTTTGCACAGACCGGTGGGTGGCTGGTTTGCTCACCATCCCCTCTTTCTCCAGTGAGTTCTCTACTCTATGGTGACAGATTCACGAGGATACATATCACATGCAACAGGGCCTGCAGGAGCAAGTGAAAAACTGCAAGAGGATCAGGACAAACCAAAGCTCTGTATACCTTCAGAAGGTACAGTGCCGGCAGCTGGAGCGGAAGCTGAGGCAGGTGGAGGCCTGGTCGCTGCAGCTGGGGCTGCTGGCCCGCCTGGTAGGCTACATGATCTGCCAGAGCCTGGTGTCTATCATAGAGAAGGAGATGACTTCTTTTGTGGCCAACATTCTGCAAGTGAGTTGGTGGGTGGCATGTATGGAGGCGGGTGGGCAGTCAAGGGCCAGATGGCTGGGAACAGGTGTTCATATCTATCCCCACGAAATTTCCTGATCCTTCTCTACAGGCCCCAAGGCAAAAACCCTTTCTCTCAGCACAGCTGGTCTTTGACAGTTGTGGCCAGCTGACTCCAGAGCCCTGTATTGAAAATATGATCGAGATTCTAACTGGAGGTCTACAGTCTGTCAAGGCTTCTGCCCTGAAGGTATTCTGGATTGGGTAGGAGCTGGCTGTAGAAATTCTCAGTTCCTGTTCTCTGTGTAGTCAGAAGCTCTTAGCCTTGTCTGAACAGTTGTTATTTTCCATTTCCTCCCTTTCTCCATACTTTGGCTTGAAGGTAATGCAGTCTACAGACCTGAAGACCTCCTGGGATTCCCTGTATTCCGAAGGTATTTAACGACACTTGGAGAGGGGGTAGAAAGGGTGGAAGGAGCAGGAACACACTCAGCATGCTAATGGCATAGCCATAGAGTTAGGCCTGTGGTATGGATGGAGCAGCTGTAATCTGGATACTATATGCATGTGCGGTGGAAGGGGAGTCAGGTAGAAGGGTAGGAGCATGTGTGTGCTCACACATGCATGTGCTTATGTGTATGTGTGTGCATGCACCTGAGTATAATGAGAGGTGTATGAAAGAATGTAAATGAGTACATAGTCTTTCCTCTGGTTTGTCCAAACTCCATGAGGTTTTCCTCTAAGGTCATAATGATGTTTTGCTTTCTGTTGAATTTCATTGTTAAGTTAATTTGAACTTGTTTGAAAAACTGCTTGTTCAATATTTGCTTTATTTCATACTGCTCTTTTTCACTTCATATAGAATAATTCATTAGTATTGTTGAGCTATTTTTATAATTACCATTGGTTGTCAATCATTGGTTATCAATCCTCAAACCTGTTAATCATCAGGGAGGAAATTTCCTTTATTTGGAATACTAATGCTCTCACAAATACCGTCACTAAATGCACTCTGTCACATCTAACACGTAGATGCTTTTTCATTTTCCCATTTCAACTAGTATGTTTTCGTTAAAACATGATTTAAAGACATGAAGTTAATTTTAAGAAATAGGTCACAAGGAAGAAAAAGGTTCTTTGAAAGGAACTCATGTCTTACAAATCATATCAGTGGGGTATATTTTTTCTCAAATGAATCTAGGTTAATTTATAGAGACTATTGATATTTGTTTTACATACACAGTGGAAAGAGACATATTAACTTACTAATCTGTAAAACAGGAATAACAAAAATATCTAAATTGAAACATTATTTTGAAGAATAAAAGAGGTAATATGTCTAGTATAGTGCTCAGCACATAGTAATACATGCTTCAGATAGTATCATCTTAATATTATTAGTACTAAAGACTTAGATAAATCAGATATTTCACAGTATTTTCTCATGTTGTACTAATTTATATTATGAATATACTGTAGTTTTTTCCTTTGAATGTCAAAACAAAAAACCTTACACTTTTATCCTAAATTCTAATGAAAGTGAAAATATTCACCTGCAATGTCTTGGGTTGTCCCTTCCACTTTTTAGAGATCAGCATGAACTGATGTATTTAGGGATGAAATGTTCCCATGCTCTTATCTTACTTTTAAATGGTTTAGGGAAAGGTAGGAAGACAAACAAGTTAAGCAATGCAGCAAAATGTTAATAATTGTTGAATCTAAGTGGATGGATACAGGGTTATATAGCACCTTTAAACTTTTCTACATGTTTGAGGAAAAAAGATCAGCATGGAAAATCCAATTAATATCATGGAGGAACCCAAGCCAAAGTTCTAATTTAGGATTTTCCTTAAGTTCTTTGTGAAAATTAGAGTAATATTCAATAAAAGTAAATATGTAGCAGTTAAAACACTACTAGTAGTCTTTAAGAAACATACATCCATCTGAGAAAGCTCTTACTTAAATGAGGCAAAATTTGTATGTAGTGTAAACCAAATTACAAAACTATTTCAGTACATCTACTTATACATAGAAATATGAAAAAAATAAAACTCCTATGATAGAAACTTATACATCGACTAGATTATAGTCCCTAAAAGAAAACCCAGTGTATTATATTGACCGAACAGTTGCAAATAGCCTCCAGTCTTAAGCTGCATTGTCCAGCAGTTTCCAGAGGACAGTCTTAGTACTGGAACATACTGAAGCCAAAAAGAGATTATTAATATTACTATCTGATGCTTCTACAGTCTTATCAGGAGTTTTCTGCACTTAAAACTAAGAAAATCCAATCAGATCATCATTTTTCGCATCTGGCAAGTGTTGAGCTCATAAACTATTAACTAAGTTCTTACATTAACTTTGCTTTGACAATATCCTACCAAGATCAGAATGTCTTCTTTATATTTGTGATAAGATACATCTGTTACACTGAAAAGGGACAAGGATTGCTTTATTTTTATTATAAGATCTCTTGATGTACATTTTGGTTGGGGTAATGTTGAAGTTAGCTTAGAGACGTAATGCAAACAGTGAAACTGTCATTACTGTATTTTCTGCCGGGGGTTGCATGTGGCAGGGAGGGTCTCTTGAGAGTGTGAGGTATGAACAGTAACCATCAAGAGAAAGAGAGGTTTTCTTTCTTGCCATTCTATAAGAAATTTTGAAGAGATGAAAAATGGTTTAAATATGTTTAATAAGAAGCTTTGCCTTGTGTGAAATGTCTGAGTCACACATTCAAGGAAACCTACAGTAAAGATCTGTATTATTTAGATCTTTCAGAGTTGGATTGGTGTTTAAAAATGAAGCTCCATGTTCACTTATATGTATTATGCCTATACATATATATTTAAAATTGAACCTTGAATCCCTCAGTAATGACAGGTAACTTTAAAAAAATTTTGTTAATATCAGATTTCTTATCATAAGCAAACTTTATTTCACTCTTGCCTTGGCTATGAAATTATTAATGATTTTGGTTTTGTTTTGTTGGGATATTGCATTCTCCAAATTGCATTAAAAATACTCCCCCTTTTCTTTCTGTTGCTCTAAGTCACACATGAAGTGACTGTAGGACCATATTGCTTGAGCACTCTCCTGAGTCTTGGCACCTTGAATCATAGTTCTTCAACCTTACTTTGTGTCTTGGAGTTCATAAAACAGGAAGTTACCAAATTCAAATGCAGAAGAGGTGTGGCAACACCAAGCTTCACAGAAACTGGAACTAGAAAGTCAGGAAAAGAGCCCCTATCTCTCAATTGTTATTTCTCCTTTCATCTCTACATCTCTCTGTGCTTCCACCCAATTCCCCCTGATTCTCTCCTAAAACTAGCTGTCTCTGCTTCCTTTGAACTTTCCGCTGCTCCTTTGTAACTATTGCTTCCAAATAACTTAGACTTTCCATGGCACCAATTCCATCCTTGACTCTATATGATCTTTCACGTAAGTGTTCCTGTATGTGTAATTGGCTTAGTTCACATTTCAAGACAAAGAATATGATTGATTCAGCTATCCAATAGAGAGAATCACCTACCCATAAGCTCTGTCAGGGGGAATGGGTCCTGGTACAAATGAATTTTAGTTTTAGGTTATAGGTTAGGAGCAGATCCTCTTAAAGGGGTGTGTATGGTGAAGGAAGCTCCAGTCTTCAGTTATGCTTGTAGTTGCTATCAACATCTATCATACAGGCCTGAATGTGCAAATTGGCTTGGATTACATAATCTTAACTCAAAAGTAGATAAACAAAAAGGAGAATTTATTAGCTTCCCTAACAGATTCATGGATGCAGCTGGATTCATGCTTAGCTGAAGTCAACTGGAAGTAACAGAAGACCTAAGAATGGCCTAAGCAACAAAAACAGTGTTCTTACCTAAAAGAAGTCTTGAGATAGGTGCTTCCAGAATTGGTTCAGTGGCTCAGAAGTGTCATCAAGTACCAGGCTTTCTATATCCTTCCCCTACTTCTTTCTGGGTTTACCCATAAAGATGTGCAGATCATCTTAGAAGGGTGTATGTGGTAAAGGAGGCTGCTGTCAAAAATGTTTTTTCATCTTCAGGTTATTGCCTCATAGTAGCAAGACAAGCTGCAGCTCCAAGCACCCCCTTCTGAAGCGCACGCAGTCAGAGGCAAGTTTAGAGAGGGAGCTCTCCTTGCTTGACTCTCACATGCGAACCAGAAAGGAAATCTTTTCCAGAAACTCCCCAGCAGACTCATTTTTACATCTTAGTGTATAAAATCTAGGTCATGTGGCTAACTCCAGCTGCAAGAAAGGCAGGGAAAACAAATTGCTGGCATTTCTGGTTTCTCGCAGAAGATGGGCTCCACTACCACAGAAGAAGGGAGAGGGGAATAGCTATATTCCTCTCAGGTAGTTAACCAATATGCATTCCAAGGTTCTATTTCAGGCTCTTTCCACCTGGTGAGCAAGAGAATCACCAGCATTCTCTACATTGTCCTTTCATACTATATTCTTTCCCTTCTAATAATTCCATTATTTAATAAAGCCTCATTTAATTGTGGTTCTGCCAGTAACGATATATTGAAGCTCACCAGTAGTCCTTACGTTGCTGTCTCCCAGTAATTTTGTTTGTGTAAAGCTCTTTCTCTATTTATATTTGTCTGGATGGGCTTGTGGGAACAAAATTCTTAAGTTCTTTAATGTCAGTAACAGTTTGTACCTTTTGAAAGTATTATTGGATATAAAATAGTTGACTCATATATTTTTCCTTTGTATATCTTAAAGATGTTACTCCATTCTCTTCTGGTACTAAGAGTTGCTATCAAAAAGTCTCATAATAATACTATTTTATTTCCCTATAAATCACCTGCTCTTTTTTCCTAGATGCCTAATGCATTTGTTTCTTTTTTTTTCTTAAAATTCAATAATTTTAGTAGAATATCTTTTAGTATTAAAATTCTGAGACGATATTCTCAGGTATGCTCTTTCAGAATGTAGCTTTAAGTCTTTGTTTCAGGGAAATTTTCTTGAATTAAAGTTTTTAGTATTCTCTTTCCTTGCTTTGGGTTTTTCTTCAGGGACTCCTGTTACATGTATTTTAGGTCTTTATTGCCTATTCCAAATATTTGTCCTTTTCTCTTGAAACCTTTTTTAAAAATCCTTATTTCTTTTTTATTTTATAGTTATCCTTTTTTTGGCCTTCTGTTTTTATCTTAAGGCATTATCTGTCTGTTATGTTTATTTGCTCTTATATCCCTTTTTAAAGTTAATTTTCCATTCTGAAGTGATTTTTTTCTTTTATTTCTAATTCTTTATGAAGTTCTATCACATAATTTCTGAGTTTTTCTAATTCTGATATGTGTTCTTCTTTTATAACTTAGGAAATGTTCCTCAAAATCTTTTGCCTTATTTGAAATGAGTTTGTTTTGATTTGTTTTCTTGACATGTTTTCCTTATCTCTAAAGATATTTTTCTTTGGGAGAGATTTCAGAACTGTGCTGCTCTTCCACCATTTTCCCAGAATCCCCTCTAACATTATTTTGAAAGGACCATTCTGATGATATGTGGGACAGAGACTATAAGATGTCGAAGGCTAGGGCCAATGCAGGAAGATGAGTTAGAAGGGTGTTGCAATAGTGCAGTGAGATTTAATGGTGAGTTGGGCTGGGAGAGGCAAACGGGCTGAGGTGGAGGTGATGAGAACTGGTTGGATTCTGGAGGTATTTTGAATGTAGGCCTAATGGGATTTTGTGATGTCTCGTGTGTTGTGTGTGAGAGAAGAGTCAAAGATGGCTTGAAAGTTTTTGGCTAGAACAACTGGAAGAATGGGATTCCCACTTACTCAAGTGGGAAGCCTATAGGAGGAGCAGTTTGGGGGGTGCAGTCAGAACTCATTTTGGCCCTGTTAGAAGTTTGAGGTGCATATTAGACATCCAAGTAGAGATGTAGAATAGGCAGTTGTTTAAATGGGATTTGGATTCAGGGAGAGATATGAGCCAGACATAAATCTGAGAGCAAATAGATGGTATTTGAAAGCATGAAGCTGGATGACTTCCCCCAGAATGTGAGTACAGATGGAGAAGAGACAGGATCTGAGGACTGAGCCTTGGGAGCCCTATAGTGTTGTTAGTGTGTTGTTAGTGTGGATCTAATTTCTGAACATTTGATGCTTTTTTCCTCCTTTTTGTACAAAGTTTTAACACAAACACTGAATTGGGAATTAACAAGTTTCCAAAAAGTTAAAGGGGAGGACAGGTTCAAGGATATTCCTTACAATAGATACTGAGAATTGGCATGTTCCACATCCTTTCCTGGCTCCTCCTCTGTTCTGTAGAGGCTGGGATGCTACAAACTACACTTCCCAGTCCCCCTTGTGGCTAGGTGTCATATTTGATTTAGATCCACAGGAGACTTCAATTCAGAAATGAGGTAGGTTGTGGAGAAAGGCAGGGCATCTGCCATTCCTTCTGCTGGAGGGGAGCATGACAGAGTCAATGTGCATTTGTAGCTGTGGGGATGGCAGTGACATCCATTTTGCCAGGCAGCACAGAGCCCGAGACACTCAGCCTAGATCTTTTTTTTCAGGCTGTTCCAATTATTTGCACTTCACTTAATATTCCATAATAATTCCCTCCCTTCTTATACTAGGTGGAATAAATTCTATTCTCTGAGCCTGAACCCTAATGAATAATTCTCCCAGTGAGTGTGGCGCACCTTGTTTGTGATGTAGATGTGTGTGTAAACTTACTCAGGTGCAGAGGTGTGTGTGTGTGTGTGTGTGTGTGTGTGTGTGCATGTCTGTTGTGTGTATACACACTCAGGATGGGGAAGTTGTGTGGGACCCTGGAAGGCACTCATGGACAATTATGGCATGTTCTCCATTAGAAGAAGATGAAGAGGAGGACTCAAACACGGAATTCATGATGCCCAAATTCCAGGGCCAGCCCAGTGATGCTGTGGGCATCTTCTGTGGCCCAAATATTGGATTGGTGTGGCCCTGGAAGTCTTGCACAATTACCAAAGCCCTGGAGGTCCGTGGGCACCGTCTGCAGGGTCAGTTCTTGCCCCCCAATTATAAGCAGCTGCAAGAGGACCTGGACAACAACCCTCAAATCCTGCAGGCACTGACGATACAACAGACCCTGCTGCAGGTGAGAACAGAGGTTTAAGGGCTGGATGGTGCCCACTGACTCCCATCATGCCCTCCACCTCTGCCCTAAGCATCTTGTTTGCACATAGGGCACACTGAAGGAGGTGGAGGAATTCTGCGGGAAACATCACTGGCTGATGGACATTTACGAGTTCCTGCAAGCCTGGGGGCCTCAGAAGCTGGAGTCTATGAGAGGCTGTCCCATCAAGAGCTATGTGATGTTGGTGAGCCACCTGAATGTTTGGCAGGCCTATGTCTCCAATACACCTGTCCAGGTGATCACAAAAGGCAGGTTGCTCCTGCTGAGCGGTCATAAAGTACAGGTAGAGATGGGTGAGTACTGCTTATCCTCCCACCTTCCCTAACTCATCCACATGGTCTGCCTTGGGTGCAGAACATCCTCCAGGCCCCTCATTGGACCTGTAGAGCCTCTCAAAGCCCCAGGTTCAGCCTTTCCCTTTGCAGTTAAAGGTCTGATCATTACCTAGGACAGTGTCTCTGCTTTGGCTGTGCTGATTCCCCACACTCCTTAGGAATCATCTTCCTGCCATCTGCCACTTTCTGTTCTTACAGTCTGGAAGTACTTCAAACCAAATGTGACTGGGAGAAGCCTGCTCCTTAGGCTAGTGAGCTCAGGTTCTTAGAGATTCTCAGTAATTAAGGGTGCCCCCTCTCCACATGTAGCAGAGTCAGAGTATGTATAAAAGTCTAAGGGGTCTCGTCTTACTCTGTATTCCTGACATCTGCAGATGGGAAAACAAGAATATAGTCCAGTTGAAAGTGAAAGCACTTTTTCATTTAAAGCAGCACATTTGGTCTAATTCATTCTGTTTGGGTATTTGGTCAATTCAAAATTCAAAACTGTATTTCCGGGTTGTTTTATTCTCAAGTGTTCTCTGCTCCTTTTCCTCCCCAGGGCGGTATCTGGCACTGGAGAGGGCTGCTGGGCTGCCGGCTTCTGTCGGACCTCGCTGAGATGCAGTGCAGCCCTGCCTGCTCTTTACCCTCCTTCTGGCTCCTGCTGGCATTGCACAGCCTGGGGTTTTAGTGAATCCTCTGCCCAGTCCTTGTCTTAGACTGGCTACTCTTATAGCCTCCCTCACCCCTTAGTGCAGGAACGCAGTCTGGGCCCAAGGCTATCAATTCTCTGTCTTCCACATCCCCTATTGTTTGGAGCTGTGGGGGACTTGGGAGCATTCTGTTTGGCCCTCCTCTGCCACAACACGTGACACCATGATTTCTACTCTGCTATGACTCTCAGATGAGCACAAGGGCACCCTGCACAGTGGTGTCTTCCCACAGTTCCACCTGGAAAGAGGAGCAAGCCCACTCTGCTGTCTGCTTCCTCCTCAGCCCATCTCAGTTTACTTCCTCTTGCCTCTGCCTACCCACCACTAGGCCAAGGCCCCACTGTTGACCTTCCCGGGTTTCTGAGAAATCTGGTTTAAGACTCATCTTTTTTCTTTTTCCTCTTCTTCCCTTCCCACAGGAGGGAGGACTCATCTATTTTTGGCTAGCTAAATGCCTCTCCCTAGAAGCTGGCCTTGGAGGGGCTCACAGTGGGGTAGATTGGGGAGACAGTGATGTGTTCTTTCAGAAAACATGGGGGTTGTTCTGTTTCCTCACCTAACCACCAAGGATGGCAGTTATCAGTGGTGTCTGCTCCTTGCACAGACTAGCTGCTGTCAGACCCATCACTTTCCTGACCTGCTTTCTTTGTGAATTGAAGGTGGGAGGCCTTGGAACTGGGTTCTGGAGGTTTGCTTGAACTCGTGCTTAACCTGCCTAGTGCTCCCTGTCTTTGATTTTCATCAGGTGAAAACACATGCCTCATTAGGGATCTATTTTACCCACCACAAATATTCCCCTCTCTTCTCCCTTTCAAAGTGTACAGGGGGTATAGGCTGGCCAGGCAGGGACAGGGAGAGCCTGTGATTGTCTGCTTTCTTTCTGACCCTATTAAGGGCAGACTTTGCTCCATGGGTTGCTCAGGAAGTCTGTGTCTTTCTAGTTTGTTGGCTTCTTGATCCTGAGTTCAGGATCAACTAGCCTCTTCAACAGGAGCAGATGGAGGGAGAAAAAGCATGGCTTCAGAATCCTGGCTCTGTTTTTCACTAGTTTGTGTGACCTCTGATCACTGAGCTTCATTTGTTGCATTTTTAACATGGATGTAATCAGTCAGTCACAGGGTTATGGCAAGGAGAATTAAATGAGGTATTATTTGCAGTTTTCCTAGCATTGGGTATGGCATGCAGTAGGGACCTAATTTTGTCATTTCACCTTATCCCCTTGTGTCTAGTACTTCATCCTCCTTGCTGATCTAATTTTATCTTCATATCTGCCAACTCTTTCCTCTTCTACATGGGCCCCCTTGAATGGTGAATAACCTAATTATCCGCTCTTGTGAGTTGGTTCACCCTTTACTCTTCCCACTCCCTAACTCCACCACATCCAGCCTGTCACCAAATCCTTTCCATTCTTCTGCGTCCTAAGTATCTCTCAAATCTGTTTTCACATCCATCCCTTACCTCTAACCCTGGGGGAGCCCTGGGATTTCACGAGCCCACCGCTCCCTTATACCATACGGTATTGGTATGTTATAATTTGTATGTTATAAGGGAGGCTGTTGAGCTCCTCCCTCCCTTCACCTGCCTGAAGCTGTGGGTCCAAAAGCAGCACTATTGCAACAGCCAAGCCACTGTCAATAGGGACAGTTTGAAAAAAGGTAAGTGCACTTCTTTATTTTCTGTTCAACCTTAGGTGCCCCTCAAAAGGCTCTCTTTTTCTTGGTTTTCTCCATCTCAGCTCTTGGTGCTAAGTCCTATTGTTTACATCCTGTTAATCTCCAAAAGGGCCCACCGGGTATGTCTCAATCATCTGCCTCTGCGACTTGTTATCCCACTTTCCAGCTGTAGAGATGCCATAGAGGATAAATCAATTTACTTTTCACCTATCAAAACATAAAATATAACATATTAGAGCCAGTCCAGTCTGCCTGAGTTTGAATTCTTGCCCTACCACAGTTCAATGTTGGTAAAGTTATTTAACCTCTCTGAACCTCAGTTTGCTTATCTGTAAAGTTGGGACAATATAATAGTATCTGCTTCAAAAGATTTTTGTGAGGATGAAATGGGTTAATACAAGTAAAGTAGTTGGCATAGTAGAATGCATGTGGTAAGCATCCTATACTGTATTTCATGGTACTATACCATATTTCTTTATTGTATTTTGCTGTTCTCTGCATATTTTGACCTCTTTGAATTAAAGAGGTATGTTATGATTGATGGCATGTCAGAGTTTAGATGGTGTTGATTTTCACTTTTTTTGTGGTATGTAAAATAACAGTACTTCTTATAATCAGTGGTATCTTAGATTTGATAAGGTATCGTATTGGCATTATTCCTGCCCTCAGCAACAATGGAGTTGTTCATATCACCAAAGGAAGCTTCCAAGATTATCTTCCAGCCCTATTCCACCTGATAGCTTCTTTTCTTTAATCCTTAAAAACAAAAGGCTGGTTGTACGCTCCTCTTGGCCCCTCTTCTCCTAGAGCAGAGGCAGTAAGACTCCCCAGTCAGAGCACTTTGTTCTCTGATGGGGCATTCTGCTGTCCATGGACATGTCATTCCTCTGCACATGCTATTTCATCTGCTCAGTATGCCTTTCTTTGCCTCTTGCTGCATTAACTGCTCAGCACATTGTACTCCAATGTCCCCCTCACTGAGCAGGCCTTTCCCAGCCTCCTCAGGCCTCCTGTCCTTTCCCTCTGCCGTACTGAGGGCTCCTGGGCACGACAGAGCATTCATTGATTCATCGTACTAATATGTGATTGTCCATTTGTATGTCTGTCTCTGCTGCCATACTGGGAAGGTGGGAACACTTTCTGTCTTCACTCACTCACCCTTGTCTACCAGTGCCCAGCACAAGCCCCAGTGTGTAGCAGCTGATGGGACCTTGGGATGGTTCAGTAAGCCAGAGCATGAATTGATGGTATAGCTTCCCCTTCAGCCTCACTCCTACACTGGACCCCTAGCACTCTCACAGTTCCCCTTCTTTCTCATGCACTGCCTAACACCAAACCCTCTCCTGTCTTCAGAGTCCAAGCTGGCGAGCATCAGGAAGGACATTCTTGCTCAAGTGCAGAACGAGTTCTGGAGCCGCAGTCAGCAACTAATAACAGAGCTCTCAGGTTTCATGGAGGTCTTCCAAACCATCAGCTCAGACTTTCACACCATTGCACAGTGCTCCCAGAAGGTGGGCCTCCCCAGCCTTCTTTCCCAGCTTAGGCAGGGCCCAACATGCTCAAATGCTCAGCATGCTCTCCTTAGGGCTCAGCTAAGCTCCCAATGGGGCTTGATGCTCTTAAATTGTGTTCACATACATGCTCTGCCCTTGCTAATTTTCACCCTGTTCACATAGCCCTTGGTTTCCTCATGTCTAGGAGGCCCTGGTATGATGAGAGAGTCACAATCCTGCTTTTGCAGACATAATTCTGCTCTCTGTGACAGTCAGATAGGGAACTATTGCCCTGCCATCAGAGTAATGAGTTGGTAGGGGAGGAACCATGCTATCTTCAGAGAAAGCTGGGTGAGATGGGGATCTGATCCCAGAGTGTTCCTGAGCCCAGTTAGTTGAAAGGCAGCTGTTGGGGTCTGGAGCCTCTAGAAAGTAGGAGTATCCCTCAAGGGTGGGTCCAAACTGGTGCACAAGATTGTGGGTGTGCTGGGCTAATGCTATAGCCCTTGCAGTTGAACGAGGCCAATGAGCGGTACACCGAACTGGAAGAGCAAGTGGAATACATACGGTCACTCTATGAACTCATCCACAACCACTTCAGCCTCTTCAGTGCAGAGAATGAGGCGCTGGACATATCGGTGAGAAGGCAGTTCCAAGAGTCCCCATCCCTCCCAGTCCCCTACCCCACACCCACATCTACCTGACTGCCCTCTGCTTGCTTCACAGTTCCTGGATGTGTGGGAGGCATTTCAGTTTGAGAAAAGCCAGGCCTCAGAGCTCCTTCTCAGCAAGCAGCATGCCATTGTGCCCAAGCTGCAGCAGCTGATGGCAGCAGCACTGACCGAGCTGGAAGGCTTGCTTGAGAAGGCCCTGTCTGGCCCTTTCATGGACCCCACACAGGAGCAGAGGAGCACTGAGCACCAGCTCATTGCTCTGGAGCATCAGTTCCAGAGCACAGTCAGCCATCTCAGTGAACTGCACCATGCCTATGCCACCTTCACTGGTACTGTGGCTCCCCACCCCTCCACTGCCACCCCGTGATAGATCCTCCAGCTGAGATAAGGGTCCTGTGTCCTGGGTGGCCCCAAGCAGGTCTTGGGAATCACAAGCCTTCATTTTAGTCTCTTTTATAAGTGAAAATTGCAGGGCACAATCTTCATACAATGGCTATGTCAAGCATTGTGCTTAGGGTGGGGAGATGGGGCACTCAAGTCTGGTTCCCAGGGAAGGCAGATAGGTGAATGTTCCATTAGAATGTGATGAGGTTAGAGGGTTAAATGCCTGTGCAGGAGAAATAAAAATGTGTCCTCAGTGTAGTACTTAGCCTTAGTGTAACCCTTTTCAACCCAGTCCTGCACCAGGCTGCAGGCCCAATAGGTCTTGATGCTCCATAGCCACTGCTTCCAGACAAAGCAGTATAGAGAGGCAGCTGCTGAGGCCCACAGGAGACCAGGACTGAACTATTGGTCAGCCCTTCTGTACGTAGTACGGCCAGGCTGGTTCTTCTCTGCATGTAAAGAACTTTGTGGGCTCAAGTTTTTTTCTCGGATGCAGTCACTTCTATTGGTCAGTTATATCCCTTGGAAGGGCACATTGCCTCTGAGTTGCTTCTTGGCCAACCACCAACTATTAGCGTCTGTGTGTGGGCATCCCCACCCCCAGGGCTGGTTGGTCAAATGTGTGCTGGAGCACACTCTGGGGCCATCCACAAGCAAGGGACTTTTTCTCTGGCCAAGTATCAAGAGACCCTCATCCCATACTGGAACATAGACCACAAACCTTGGCATTTCCTGCTAGGATTGGGGAAGTTTGACAAAACAGAGAATGGGACTCAGGCCTTGTGGTGCTGGGCCCAGGAAACCCTATAGCATTGCTTTCACTTCTTTCTTGCATTCCCATCTCCTCACCAGACTCACAGTTTCTGTTAAAATAATCTAAGATCTTAGATCTAAATTAACATTACTCTTTATTTTCCATTATGTATCTTTTGTTTCACTCATTACTTCTGACATTTGCTTTGTTTTATAACCATGTTAACACCTATTTTGACACTTAAGGTTTACTGGTTTTTGTTTACCCATTACCATTTTTAAAAATACCACATCTTTTCATTATTTTCATTCTTTCCTTGAATGGCTACAATATTTCTTTGTGCATTTCTTTTTTCTAAGAAAGGGGTTAGAGGTGTTAAAATTTCTAAGTTTTTATGTTGAGAATGACTTATAATGTCCTTATATCACAGTTTGGCTAAATATTGAATTCTGAAGTCATCAAATTTGTTCTCCAAACTTAGATATTGCCTTATTATCTCTGACATTTAGCATTGTGGACAAATCTTATATGAACCTGATTTTTTTTTTCCTTCTTGGTAATCTATTTATTCACTTATTTTATAAATGGCTCTTATAATTGCTCTGGTCTTCTTCTAGAATTCTTATTTGTATACTGGATTTTCTGGATCTCTCCCCCACTTTTTCTACCTTCTCCATCATCAGTCATTCCTTTATTCTTTTTTTCTAAATTCTGGGGAAATATCATGAGCTTATCTGGTAAGCTGTGGTATCTACTCTGTAATTTCCATTGCATTTTATTTATTCATTTATTTATTTTTAATTTTTTTTATTATGGTTCCATTACATTTTAAACTATTCACACACATATTGCATGTGTATGCATGGTTATGTGCACATGTATATGTATGTAAATGTATGTATATGTATATATATGTACATGAATATATTCCCTAGCTCTGTCTACTGAAGAGGTCAAGAAGCAAAGATACACCAATAGCGAGGAGCCACACTGTACCTAGATCTTAGTTTCTAATACCTTTCCCCACTGAAAGGAATCAGGGCTCCTAAGAGAATGGGTGAGTCCAGGCTGTTATAGGGTAAGGTACAAGATGAACCTGGAATATCTTTTTAAGCCAGAAAATAAGGAGGTGTTAAATTCTTTGAAAAAGTGATGGGAGGCTATTACAAAGACACGGAAGGGAAGCCACTGACCAAATCTGGGACAATTTGAGCACCAACATAAACTATTGGAAAAATAGGACCTTATTATCTACACTAATAATAAGTAGATAAATCAATGAGGGAGAAATGAGGACTTGTGCTACTGCCAAGAGCTGACTGATTAATGTGGAGGGAGAAAATCTGGACAGGGAAAGCCACCATTTTGCAGCCATCACGGTAAGTATTGGATCAGGTAAGGATCATCAATGGGTGCCAAATTTGGGGGCAAATTTGGTGAGGAGCACAGTATTTGCACTGATTCTTCCCAAGGACTGACTTATTAATTGCAAAGGAGGGAAAAAACTCCAGAAATTATATAGTAGAGAAAATCGGCAACAGTTTGAACCAATGATCAAAATTAACATCACCAATGATGGACAGATGGACATCATGTGCCTCTAGACATGATACCCAGAGAATACATTACCTTTTCAATAGTCCAGCTGAGAATGAATAACCTCAGTCATGAAAGAAATCATACAAACAACTTTCTGTTAACAAAAAAGGGAGAAAGGAGACTATATACCAAAAATGTCTATGTTACAAAAAACAGAGGTTGTGGAGAATGTTCCAGATTAAAGGAAGTTGAAGAGATGGGACAGGTGTGGTACTTGACCCTAGACTGGATGCCGCACTTGAGGGGAAAAAATACCCGCTATACAGGACGTAATTAGATCAACTGACAAAATTGGAATATGGTAGATGATAAAAATATCACACCCATGTAATATATGGAGTTAATAATTGTACTGCAGTTATATAAGAGAATATCCCTATTAGGCAACACACCCTTGAGTTTTTGGGAGTAAAAGTTCATGCTATATGTAACTTTAAATAGTTCAGAAAATAATTATGTGTTTTTTGTGTGTATGCACATACCCATTATGCACACAGAACATGTAAATACAAAAAGAAAATGGGTAAAATGTTAGCAAAAAGTGAAGTTAGATAAAAGATACACAGGTACTCTTTTTACTGTTTTTCTCCCACTTTAAAAAATTCTGAAATAAAAAGTTGTAAAATGCAATGGAATTTAATGAGTAGTTACTACAAGTATCTCAAGTTTATCTCCTCAAGTATCTGGAAATGTGTGCTCCCTCTGAGAGGAAGTTCTTTTACTTGTCCAAAATTTGATGTTGAGACAACTGTTATCAAAGATTACATGGATCTCTAGCTGGATCTTTTGAGTTCGGACAAAGGAAGATTGGAAGAGTTTAAATTTATGTCTTTTTTGGTGGGGAGGGTCATAGCAGAGCTCTGATAGACTACTGATTCTCAGCCATTCAATATCTGAGGTTTCCATGATGGATAATGCTTACACATGTAAGATGAATGATTCCCAGCATTTGGGTGTAACTTTATCACTTTTTCTCTTACTCAGGAAAGTACACTGGAATTCAAATGAATGAGAATGACAATTTTATTGCAATATCCTTGAATCTAGGCTGATGTCTTTTAAGTAAATTGCAAGCTTCTGTACTATCATTAATTGCAAATTATTTTTGACCCACATCTCGCAACTGAATATAAATTATTGATTAGGAATTTATGCAATGGCTTGTGAGATGGAGAGAGGGAATAATGGCCAGAGGCAAACACAAGAGGGAGCGTCACCATTTGTCCCTTAGGATCTTCTCTGTGGCCCAGATGTTTTTTCACATGCATCTCACTGAACTCATTCATTTATTCAACACATATTTGTTGAATGCCTACCATGCACTATGCTTGAGGTATACCAATGAACAAACGACAAAACCCCCTCCCTGCCTTCATGGACCCAACATTCTAGTTGGGAGAGAAAGACAATAAGTAGTAAACATAAAATATAACCAAATTATGGAATATACTAGAAAGTGATAAGTGGTATAGAAAAAAAATAGAGCAGGTAAGAGGAGTTGAGAATGCTTGGGAGGGTAGACAGCAGTTTTTATGGGTGAGCTGTAGTAGGCTTCATTTAGTAGGTGATAATTGAGTTTGGTGAGGGAGTGAGCCATGTGGTTCTCTGAGGGAAGAGTGCTCTGGAAGGAATGAAGTGCTAGTCAAAGGCCTATAGCAGGAGGGAGCATGACTGATGTATCTGAGTCACAGTAAAGAGTCTGGTGTGGCCAGTGTGGAGTGAGCAGAATAAAGACAAGGGGACCTTCCCTTTCACCGCCATACATTTTCCCAGATAGTCTTTCCTTGGATTGTGTACACCTCCAGAATACTGAAAAACTTTGGACCCCCCCACCATTGCTTCTGTCCTATGGGCTTTTGAATGAGCATTCCCTATCATGCCCCCTGCCCCACCCCGTGCACAGCCCAGGCCTCAGCCAGCCCTGTCCCACAGGGGATGAGAGTCCTGTGCCCATGCCGGTCTGTGGGACCCGCCCTATTGTGCAGCAGCAGCGCATCTGGCACCTGTACCGAGCCATCTCTGAAAACATCAGTGAATGGAAGTGCATGGTTTTTGCCAAGGTGCTGACCCCGTTTCTTGGAGCTCCTGCCTGGGAGTGGAGAATCTGCAGGGGAGGGGAGGGAAGGGTCTCCCACTGACAGGGAACCTGTCTCCCTGCAGTTCAGCCTGGCTATGGCTCAGGAGAAGATAGATGGCTGGCTGACCGAGGCAGCCCAGATGAGTGCATCCCTGGGGCTGCACAGCCCAGTTCTGCAGTGCTGCATGCGCGTGCTGGAGGAGTTTCGCAGCTACTTGCCATTGCTCACCAAACTGGGCAGCCTGCAACTGCAGAGCCCCTATTTCCATGCCATCCTGCGAGGTATGTTTGGGTAGAGTCAGAGGGGAGGCGAAGGGAAGGACATAGGGGTTAGAGCAGTGCAACAACTCAGTCCCCTGCTGCTCCTTTTCCTCCCTAGGTTGCTCCTTGCCTTGCCCCACATACTGTACTGTACCCTCCTTTTCCCCACAGGGAAAATATTTCTGACTTTCCACACTGATATGATTCCTCTCTGCTGACTTGGGCTGGGCAGCAGAGCTGGAGTCTTAGCTCTGGGCTCTGCATTGTGCTCTGGACCTGAGATTCTAGGCTCTTGGCTCTGTTGTGCTTTGAGATCTGCTGCCTGGGAGCTGGGCTGGGCTGGGCTGGACTGGGCTCTGTGTCCTGGATGTGGGCTGTGGGATATGGGCTGGACTCCACCATATACTGGGTGTTGTTCTGACTTGTTGTCCCCTCTATCTGCAGCCTTAGGGCTGGGCAGTCTATACAACACAGAACTTCTAACGCTGGGCCAGCTGCTCAATTGTCCCTTGGTGGAGTTTGCAGATCAAATGAACCAGGTGCGGCCCACCAGAGGAAGGGAAGTGGTACAAGCCCAGGACCTGTTTACGAAGCTCTAACAGAGCCAGTTAAGGCCCAGCAGCCCTTGAGACAAAGGGCAACAGATACTTGTGGGTTGGGTGGGGGAGGAGAGCTTGCTGGCCTGCCTGGAGGGTATGGGGATCTGGTGGGTGGTTTCAGACTCTGACTGAGTATTCTGCCCTGGGGAAGGAAGTGGGTGGCAGCCCCAAAGTTATGGACACAGAATGGCAGCTGTCTCCCAGCACTTACCCTGTTCCCAGAAAACATGAGCTGATTGAGGTACTGTCTGCTCAGCTGGAGCCTTGCAAAAGAGTGGGTTTCAAGGTGGCAGCTCTAGGTCAAAGTATGCTGCTGGCGGCCTATCTTTGAAGCCTGATGATCCCACTCTCCATCTCTGAGACCTCCACTCCCCCAAACCCTGGCCTTGAGTCCCAGCTCCAAGGCTATCCCTGGGTCATTACCCAGTCCTGGTTCCTGAGACCCAGCTTCTCCAGATCTGGCAGTGTGAAAATGAACGAATTCATGCCCAAGAGACCCTACAGCAACTGCAGCAGGACTGGGAAGCACGCCAGCTGCGACTGCTCAACTTCATTCTGCATGTGCCCTATGAACCCCCAGCCTTGGAGTGCTCGAAGAGGCAAATTCTCCACAGCCCCCAGTGGGAGGTAGTGGACAAGGATACTGGCACCTTCATCCTTTCAGGTGAGACGCAGCCCCTGGGGCCCTCTGTGGCAGACCATATGCATCGACCACATCCACCAAGCCCTGCTGGCTCTGGCTTCTCTAGCCAGGGCCCCATCCTTACTGGACAGCCTGAGACAGCAGTCTGTTCTGAGACACTATCTTCCATGTAGCTCCCACACAGTCTTAGCGTTGGGATCCCTCTGCCCCCTCCCTCCTGCCTAATGCCTGGCCTCTTTAGCAAAGGTGCTTCCCTTTCTGGGTATACTAAGAGACTCCTCAGGGTCACACCTCTCCACCTTTTGTTACTCTGTCCTCTAACTTGCTCCCTGATGTCTGATCTTTTGCCCCACCTATTCATTTCATTTTTCACTCTCTCATCAAACTCACCTGGCTCCTCTAGGCCAAACACAGGAAACCCTGAGATTTATAGACAGAAGTCCTATCCCTCAGAAGCTCCCAGTCCAGTGAGAGAGGGGCAATAGAATAGAGATAAGTACATGATGGAGCACCTAACTGAGGGTAGGAGGATCTCAGAAAGAGGACCAGCTTCACAGAACCAGAAGAGACATTCTGTCTTCCCTTCCCTTAGGCAAAGGCCTGATGCTGACTTCTAAAGGTGTAGGAGTTTGCCAAACTTGCAAGGAGAGAAGGACATGCCAGGCAGAGGGAACAAAATATGTATAGGCACTCAAGATGGTATAGTTAGGGAATTGCCAGTAAAGGAGAAATTCTCTTATCCAACATTATTGAAACCCAACTGGTGAATTAAAAAGTTAGTTAAATGGGGAAATCATAAGATACAATGCACATATGGCATAAGACTTTTATTTTAGCTTAAAACATATAAATGTATATTTATTTACTAATCTTTTAATCTAAGGACAAGCTTTTCTTTGATTTGCAGTCAACTGATAGAAGTTCCTCACTGCCTTTCCTGAATTCATGCATTATCTACTATCTCCACTTTCAGTGTCTGTAAAGTTGAGCAATTACATGAAAACACTTGTGAAGTTACCTGAGTCCAGAAATTTTCTAGATTTTAATTTCCCAATCTTTAAAAGCTGACATTTCTATCCCTAATTTAATGTCATGTTGTTATCAACTCATCTTTACTGAAGACTTCCATGATTTCCACAGACAGCAACTCTTTTCCCACCCATATTTCAGTGGTTAACATAATATTAGATTAAATTCTGTACTATAATTTAATAGTACATAATTGGGTTTGCAAACACACACTGACTCCTGGTGAGCATACAGTTCAACTAGTGGAAGAAAAAATGGGGCTTCTAGAGAAGAGTTTGAGATCTGCGAGTTTTAATGTACTGTGGGTATTAGTCAGCTAATTGCCCCTTGCCCCATCTGACTGCCAGCTCAGTTCAGCTCAACTGGAGCCCACTCTTCCTTAGATTACAGCAGCCTGCAGGATTCTATCCAGGAAAGTCTTCAGGTGTTGTTCAAGATCCTAGCCGTTCAAAAGTCGGGAGACTTACACAAAATAGCTTTGGAGTGGGTGACCATCATGCATGGCCTGAGTGAGTACAGGCCTCTAGCTGGGCTGATGGATGGGACCTGAGGTGGGATGGCCTGAAGGGATGGGGTGAGAGGTGGGGGTTAGATGGGGGAAGATTGGAAAGACAGAGTGAGGACCTCCTTTAGGGATACTTCTTGGACTGAGGTGACCAGGTCTTTATTCAGAGTGGAAGTTTTATCTCCTCCAAGCAAGGTCTCTGGGTCCTGCTGAGCAGAGTATTTTGGGATGGGGCATCCCAAGAGGTCAGAAGCAGGCTGGGGACCCTTGCAGAGGCTAGAACCCAAGCCTCCCTCCATGATTCCTCTGGCTGTTCACACAGGTGCCTTGCTGGAGGTGTGGGTGACTTTCCAGCAGAAGTGGATTTTTCTGAATAAAGTTCTGCATGAGATGAAGATCCAGTTTTCTAGTTCTGACCTGGTAGGGAAGTGAGGCGAGGCAGGGTAGACCAGGGCTACTGAATAGCAGGCTCAGGGTGGGAGGGGAAGCTATGCCTTCACATCTGCCCTCACTTTTACTCTCCCGCCCTGCAGGACTTCCGTTTTAAGGCCATGGATGATCAGTATCGGACCCTGATGCGAATCTCTGTAGCTGATCCCCTGGTTCTGTCACTTATAGTGCCCAGTGGCAAGCGGAGCCCTCACTTCCAAGGCCACCAGTTGCAACAACAGCTGCATGCAGGCTCCATGGAGTTGGAGGGTATCATCATGGGTCTGGAGAGCGTGCTCTATGGGGTGTGCGCTCACTTCCCCCGCCTCTTCTTCCTCAGTGACAGTGAGCTGGTGGCCCTGCTGGCTGCCCCACTGGAGTCATGTGAGGCCCAGCTCTGGGCACGACGCTGCTTTCCTCATGTGCATGCTGTGAGCTTCAAGTCCAGCCCAACTGATAAAAACATGGGTGACCAGGAGTCAAGCCCAAGCTCACAGACTCAGGCAGAGGCGCTTGCAGTGCTAGGTGCAGGTGGGGAGGAGATGAAGCTGCAGGGACCCCTTCCTCTGCATCCTGATCTCCCCAAGTGGCTGGCCTCTCTGGAGAAGGGTCTGCGTTTGTCCCTGGTGCACATGCTGCAGGACTGTGTGACTGCCCGTCTTGCTCTGTGTCCATCCCTAGACAAGGCCTTCAAGCAGCTGCCCCAGCAAAGCCAGTTGCCCCTGCAACTGTATGTCCACCACTGGCTGGATTTAGTCCAGGCCTTCCCATGGCAGTGTGTGCTGGTGGCAGAGGAGGTGGTATGGAGGGCTGAGATGGAGGAGGCTCTGCTTGAGGGGAGGGCCCCGGCCATGGTTGCCATGCACGTGTGCAAGCTTGAGGTACTGGTACATTTTGTACAGGCCCAGAGGGCCTCCCAGGGTGGGCAGCCTCTGCCCTCTGTTCGCCAGACCAGCCTGCTCAGTGCCCTGCTGGTCATGGCGGTCACTCACCGGGATACAGCACAGCTGCTACAGGAGCACCAGGTCAGTGAACTGACAGATTTCCACTGGGCTCGCCAGCTCAAGTACCACCTGGGTTCACCCCACACCTTGCCCCAGAATCCCCTGCAGAGTCTCAAGGCTGTTGCATCTACTGAGACTTCTCCATCACCAGCTGCATGCTGGATAGAAGTGCTGGGCAAGTCCTTCCTGTACAATTATGAATACCTAGGTCCCAGATTGGGGTCTCTACCCAACCTGCTACCTGAGCGGCCAGCCCTGGTACTATTATTGGCCCTGGAGGAGGTGGCCTGTGGGGTCCTACTGGGCCCCAGTGGTATAGGCAAAACAGCCACAGTGAAGAGCCTGGCACAGGCCCTGGGACGCCAGCTGGTGGTGGTGTCCTGCTTGCCTCAGATGGAGGCCCAAAGCCTGAGCAACTACCTGAATGGGGCCCTACAGGGTGGTGCCTGGCTGCTGCTGGAGGCAGCTCAGCATCTTCCACTCGGCTTGCTCTCTGCCCTGGGACAGCGCCTGGCCAAACTGCAGCACCTCTATGCCCCACTGTACCAGAAGGCTTCCCAAAACAGCAGTACCATTGACCCCACCCACCCCCAGCTGCTTGGCAGTGGCTTCTTTGAGAAACATCACGTGGACATGCGCCTCGGCTATGGCTGTCTCCTGACCCTGCGTGCCCTGAGCCCTGCTGTGCCCGCCAACCTGCACCTGCTGCTACGGCCTGTGGCACTGGCACTGCCTGACCTGGAGCAAGTGGCAGAGCTGACCCTGCTGGGTGCAGGGATACAGGATGCCTGTCGTATGGCTACCTGCCTATCCAAATTCTTCTCCCTAGAGTGTGAGCTGGTGTCTGGGCCACTTCCCTGCCGCTTGCCACTGCTCAAGCAGGTACTGGAAGACATGATACAGGATCTAAATGTGACCAAAAAGGAAGCCAGGTCCCAGCAGCCCCACAGCCTAGCTGCCATTGAGGAGGCTGCCCTACTGCGTGCCCTGCTTCGCTCACCACTGTTTAGCATCCCAGATGGGGCCCACCTGCACAACCTTCAAGAGCTGCTCTGTGGGCTGTTCCCTAGTGCCAGGCAGGTGCTGGCAGAGCCCAAAACCTCCTACCTGAGCAAGCCGCTGCTGGTGAAGAAATTGCGGCAGGTAGGCCTGCAGCCCAACTCTGACATTTTGGGGTCCTTGGAGCAGCTGAGCCAGGCCCTGGGCCGGGCCTCGGGTGTTTTGCTCATGGGCCCTGCAGGCAGTGGCAAGACCACTTGCTGGCGCAGCTTATTCAAGATCCAGAATCAGCTGGCAGCCATGGAGGACACCTCTACCCAGGGCTGCCAGCCTGTGGAAATTACTCACCTGTATCCCAGTGTCCTCAGCCCCCAGGAGTTCCTGGGCTGGCTAGAGGGCCCCTGCTGGCACCATGGCATCTTCCCCAAGCTGCTTCGTGCAGTCAGTTGGTGTAAGACGGTGGGCCCAGAGGGGCAGGTGCATGGATCGGTGGGGACCCAACACTGGATAATATGTGACGGAGCCCCCGGTGCTGCTTGGCTGGACTCCATCACTTGCCTCCTGGGTGATCCCCCCCAGCTGAGCCTTCCCAATGGGCAGCAAATTGCACGCCCCCCCGGTACTTTCCTCATGATGGAGGTCGGAGATGCAGCAGGCATGTCCCCCACGGCGGTGGGCCACTGTGCCCTGGTCTGGTGTGGGGGTCAGCAGACTTGGCAGGCAGTGCTTAGAAGCCTGATGACAGCCCTGCCCCGTGAGTACCACCTGCAGCAGCAGACAGTCACTGAGCTCAACCACCTGGCTGAAGTGCTGGTGCCTGCAGCCTTCGGGTTCCTCAGCCGCCAGGGGGCCAGCTCACTGCTTCAGGCACACGGGCAGCGGGCTGTTTGCCCAGGTGTGGCTGAAGTCACCAGCCTTGCCCGCATCTTGCATTGTCTGCTTGACACCCGCCTGCGCATAGAGAAGGAGGAGAAGGCACATGACCCAGGTGAAGGGAAGGGAAAGGACAGGGCTGGTTTGAGGGCTGGGATATAGTTGGAGCCTGGGACGTGGATTCTTTTGTCGACTTGGGCCTGGGGACTAAAAGGGAGAAATGATAGAGCCAACCTGTATTCTCCTCCACTGCCACCCGTGTTTTTTCTACTGGGGCTTCTATCCTGGCCATGGTGAACTTTGCAGAGGACCTCAACTGTAGTGATTCCATAGCCCAAAGCTTCAAGTCCTCAAAAAGGAGCTCTCTGAACCGGCCCCAGGTTAACAGCGACGATGTGCCTAATCAGCACAGGGAGCACTTGCAGGCTGTCAGCAGCTTCCTTTTTGCCTTGATCTGGGGCTTTGGAGCCCACCTTCCCTCCAGGTATCTACAGCAGTGGGGGTCGGGGGTATAGAGGGCTGAGATGGACTGACCCTGGGAGTCCAAACCCAGGTGACATCACTGTTGGGGAGGGTGGAGTATGTGTATGTTGCAAATGGAACTATTGTAACTGTCTACATTTTTGCTTGTATGTTCATGTGAGCAGGCTCTGGCCCCTCTTTGATACCTTCTTGAGGGATGCTATTAGTTGCCTCTCCAACTACCCTGAGCCATTACCCTCAGCCTTGGTGTTTGATCTACATGTATGCCCTGAGGAAGGGACCCTGGTGCCCTTCACTGGCGAGTACCTGTGCAGCCGCATCAATGGGACTTCAGGCACCTTTAGCCCTTCTCCTCAGGTGTGAACACAGTAGGGCAGTAGCTGGCATTGAGGTTCAAGGAGATACCCTGGGGGAATCCATGTTCTAGGCCCAGCTGAGGCCCCCCTGCTCCTGTTCTTTGATATGTTTTCACAACCACAACATCACATGAAGTGTTCTGCAAATGCAGCTCTAAGACTAGATCCCTAGACCTTTACTCTCAGCTAGATCAGTGTCCTAAACCGGAGCTTCCATAGTAAGCCCAGCTCTTGTCCTGCAGACCGAACGCCTCTTGTATGTGGTGGACCTACTTCTGTCAGAGGGACACCCAGTGCTCCTGGCTGGAGAGGCAGCAACAGGGAAGTCAGCCTTCGTGGAGGTGCTAGTGGAGCCACATCACCCTTACATGTACAGCCCCATCCATCCTGCCTTCAGCACCTCCCACCTTCGCCTTCTGCTGAGCCGAGGGGTCCAGGGCCAAACACAAGCCAGCCCGTGGCCTGGGCGGCACCTGAATTCTAAAGGCTCCCTCCTCTTCCTGCTGGAGGATCTGCACCTGGCTTCTTCTGGTGAGGCACTGGGAGAAGGGAAGGAAGGAGTCGTCATCCTTTGAGACAGTAAAATCCCTAGCAATAAGTACTGGCTTTCATATACACACCTACAGACCAAACCTCAGTGTTGTATTCTTAATATTTTCTCATTCTTAATATTTCTCATTTGCTGCCTGAACAGTCTTACCCATCTCTGTGCTTTGACTGCTAAATCTTTACCTCCAACCCAGGCGTCTCTTCCAAGCACCAGACCTGTTTATCCAGCTACCCACTGTATGTCTCTACCTTGTTGTCTCATTGGCACCCCAGATCCCCCCTCCACACTCATCTCCCCCACAAACCTGCTTCTGTGTGTCCTCTTAATAACTGATATTACCATTCATTCAGTCACTTATATCAGAAAGCTTGTTGACATCCCCCCATCTCATCAGTGTCCAGTAACCATGTCTCTCAATTTTGCCTCCTAAATATCTCTCAAATCTGTCCACTTTTCCATCTTCCTTGGTTCAGACTGTCATTACCTGGAACTTTGGCAAAAGTTGCAAAGTTCCTTGTGATAGAGCTTTCTTCTCTAGCCTCTTACATTCTGTGTTCTACAGGTGTCCAATAAGTCAGGTTTCTGTCCTCTGGGATTGCTGTCTTCTCAGACAATATGTCCTCCAGACTAGGTTAGATCTTCATCCAGTGCTCTGTACAAAATTCTGTGATAATCATGATCCTTTAATTGTATGATTACTTGTCAGTCCCTTCCACTATACTCTTAGCTTCATGAGAATAGAGATTTCTGTCATTAATTTGGTAACTTCACAGGAAGTAAGTGCTCAGTAAGAGTTTGTTAAAGATAAGAGGGGAGAAAGACACTGTGATGAAAGCTGAGGATATTGAACTTTAAAGTTTCCAAAGTGATATGCCCTTAGATGATGACAGGTTCAGAATAGGGTCATGGGAATGGGAAGAAATGCTGTATAGGGGCAGAATGGTGGAGTCAAGGAAGTCAATGTGCTAAATGCATTAGATGAATTGTCCCATTAGACATGGAAATTCCTTATGTGTTGTAGAAAATTTGAACCGAGTAGTGTAAGTACTTAATAGGAGGTACAATTTACTGAGTACTATATGATACATGCTCTATCTATGTCATCTTTAGTGTTCATAAAAGCCTGTTAAGATGGAGATTTGTTATGATTATTTTAAAGATTAAGAAACAGAGAGATTTTAACACTTGCATCTAGCAAGTAAGTGTCGCAACCAAGATTAAAATATAAGTCTGTCAGCACCAAAACATGCAATTTTTTCCAACTTATTATTTGGCTTTCTCAATGAATTTGCACAAATAATCAGGATGTCAGGAATAATAGAAAGGGTAAATTCAGATCTGTGAATGACAACTGAGAAGAGATTTCAACAGGAAGGTTGAAAACATTGCAAGCAACATTGTAGAATGAAGTATATTACAGCTGGTAGTGTAAAAGATGTCCTTGGGTGACAGCCACCAAAACATCCAGTATAAAATAAAAACTTAATAGATATACAATGAAACAAAAAACCATGATCCACTGTCAAGAGAAACAATAAAAACTGTTCCTGAATTTAGCAGACAAATACTTTACAGCAGCTATTACAGAAGGATTTACATACTTAAAGGAAAATATCATCTTAATGAGTGAACATATAATTGCAGCAAAGAAATACAATAACTGAAGTGAAAAATTAACTGCATAGCTTAATAGCAGACTGGAGTTGGCAAAAACAGAGACAGTAAACCCTGAGGAATGGAAAAATATTGGCTATGACTAGAGCTTCAGTCAGACACATATAATTGGAGTTCCAAAAGAAAAGGAGAGTGAGAATAGGGCAGAAAAGATCTTTGAGGAAATAATGACCAAAACCTTCCCAAATTTCTTGGAAAATACTGACTTTCAGATATAGAAAACTCAGTTATCCCCAAATAAAATGATGAAAAGAAAAACACACCTAGGCATATCTAGTCAAAGTGCTGGAAATCAAAAAACTTTGAAAGTAGTCAAAGAAAAGACACATTATGTACAGATGAATAACATTCAGAATGATGGTTAACTTCTCAACAGAAACAAGAGTCCAGAGGCTAGTGGAACAACATCTTTAAAGACTGCAAGGAGAAAAAAAAAACCTCTCATTGTAGAATTCTCTATCCAGTAAAGATACCCTTTATAAATGAGGATGAAATAAAGGGATTTCAGATAAATGAAAGCTAACAAAATTCACTGCTGCCAGAACTGCACTGTAAGAAGTGCTAAAAGATGTACTTCAGGCAGAAGGGAAATAGTATCATACAGGAAGTCAGGTTTATAGAAAAGAATGAAGAGCATCAGAAATGGTAAACGTGAGTACATATAAATAAATATCTTTTCATCTCTTAATTTCCTTAAAAGACAGCCTATAGTTTAAAACAAAAAAATGACATTTTTAGATGGAGTTGGGAATATAGGTAGAAGTAAAAAAGAAATTGGAACAATAGTAAAAGGATAGGGTGGAAACAATGAGTAAAATGAATTATATTTTTGTAAGATTCTTATATTTATGAAATGTAAAATAAGAAGGTGAAATAGGAAGTGAGAAAGGTCATGTATGAAGTAGGAAGTGGCACAATATTACTTCCAAGCATTAATAAGTTAAGGAGGCATATTGTTAGCCCTGAAAAATCACTAAGTAATAACAAAGATAATAGTTAAAAATTCAATGAAGGAAATACAGTGGGATATTAAAAGTATATGTTATGTAAAAAGCAGGAAATGAGCAACAAGAGGAATTAAAAAATAAAACAAATAGAAGACAAATAAGAATGTGATGGACTTAAACTAACCATATCAGTAATTACATTATATGTAAATGGACTAAGCACTCCAGAGAAAAGGCCAACATTGTCAGACTAGATGAAAAAGTAAGACCTAGGTATATGCTATCTAAATATGTACTTTAAATATAAAAACACACACAAAAATATTTTTTAAAGTAAAATATTTGCTATAAAAAATAGTGTGCATAAGAAAGTTGGTGTGGCAATATTAATACCAAAGCCTATCAAGACAAAGGGCATTACCAGAAATGGAGACCTGGGCATATTTTAATAAAAATAGTCAATCAGACATAAAACTCCTAAATGTCTATGCACCTGAAACAGAGCTTCAAAATAGGTAAAGAAGAAAAAACAAATAAATGGAAATTAGGGAGAAAAATATCAAGTCCAAAATCATAGTAGGAGATCATAATAGTTTCTTCCTTGATGCATAAGTTGTTTAGAAGTGTGATCAAAGAATTTGAGAATGTTATAAGTATCTTGTTGTTACTGATTTTCATTGCATTAGTAAGAGAAAATATTCTATAAATTGTAATCCTTTGATTACAAAGTAGGAGACTTAATGTTACTCTTAATAATTGATAATCAAGAAAAGAAAACAAGGATATAGATTTAAATAACACTGTCAACCATACTGACATTTACAGAACATCATATGCACCAACTTCAAAATGCACTTTCTTTTCAAGTGTACATGGAGCATTCACCAAGGTAGACTATATGCTGGGGTATAAAATAAGTCTCAAAACATTTCAAAGGATTACAATTTTTGGGATATTTTCTCTTACTAAAGCACTAAAAATCAGTAACAACAAGATACTTATAACATTCCCAAATTCTTTGATCACACTTCTAAATAATGCATGCATCAAAGAAGAAACTACAAGGGAAATTGGAAAATATTTTGAACTGAATAATAATGAAAACAAAATATATAAATATTTGTGGGATGTAGTTAAAACAGTGCATTATGATCAAATGGGGTATATCCCAGAAATGCAAAGTTGACTAAACATTCAAAAATCAGTGCAATTCATGACATTAACAGACTAAATGAGGAAATGTGTAAGATAATCTCAATAGATAAATAAAAATCACTTCATAAAATTCAACATATTCCCAAAAAAGAAAATTACAGACCAATATCCCTGATGAACGTAGATGCAAAAATACTCAACAAAATATTAGCAAACCGAATTAAAAAATACATCAAAAGGATCATACACCATGACCAAGTGGGATTCATCCCAGGGATGCAAGGATCGTACAACATTTGAAAATCTGTCAACATCATCCACCACATCAACAAAAAGAAGGGCAAAAACCACATGATCATCTCCATAGATGCTGAAAAAGCATTCAAGAAAATTCAACATCCATTCATGATAAAAACTCTCAGCAAAATGGGTATAAAGGGCAAGTACCTCAACATAATAAAGGCCATATATGATAAACCCACAGCCAACATCATACTGAACAGCAAGAAGCTGAAAGCTTTTCCTCTGAGATCAGGAACAAGACAGGGATGCCCACTCTCCCCACTGCTATTCAACATAGTACTGGAGGTCCTAGCCATGGCAATCAGACAAAACAAAGAAATACAAGGAATCCAAATTGGTAAAGAAGAAGTCAAACAGTCACTATTTGCAGATGACATGATATTATAGATAAAAAACCCTAAAGACTCCACTCCAAAACTACTAGAACTGATATTGGAATACAGCAAAGTTGCAGGATACAAAATTAACACACAGAAATCTGTAGCTTTCCTATACACTAACAATGAACTAATAGAAAGAGAAATCAGGAAAACAATTCCATTCACAATTGCATCAAAAAGAATAAAATACCTAGGAATAAACCTAAACAAGGAAGTGAAAGACCTATACCCTGAAAACTACAAGACACTCTTAGGAGAAATTAAAGAGGACACTAACAAATGGAAACTCATCCCATGCTCCTGGCTAGGAAGAATTAATATAGTCAAAATGGCCATCCTGCCCAAAGCAATATACAGATTTGATGCAATCCCTATCAAATTACCAACAACATTCTTCAATGAACTGGAACAAATAGTTCAAAAATTCATATGGAAACACCAAAGACCCCGAATAGCCAAAGCAATCCTGAGAAGGAAGAATAAAGTGGGGGGAATCTCACTCCCCAACCTCAAGCACTACTACAAACCCACAGTAATCAAGACAATTTGGTATTGGCAGAAGAACAGAGCCACAGACCAGTGGAACAGAATAGAGACTCCAGACATTAAACCAAACATATATGGTCAATTAATATACAATAAAGGAGCCATGGACATACAATGGGGAAATGACAGTCTCTTCAACAGATGGTGCTGGCGAAACTGGACAGCTACATGTAAGAGAATGAAACGGGATCACTCTCTAACCCCATACACAAAAGTACATTTGAAATGGATCAAAGACTTGAATGTAAGTCATGAAACCATAAAACTCTTAGAAAAAAACATAGGCAAAAATCTCTTGGACATAAACATGAGCAACTTCTTCATGAACATATCTCCCCGGGCAAGGGAAACAAAAGCAAAAATGAACAAGTGGAACTATATCAAGCCGAAAAGCTTTTGTACAACAAAGAACACCATCAAAAGAACAAAAAGGTACCCTACAGTATGGGAGAATATATTCATAAATGACAGATCCAATAAAGGGTTGACATCCAGAATGTATAGAGAGCTTACACACCTCAACAAACAAAAAGCAAATAATCCAATGAAAAAATGGGCAGAGGAGCTGAACAGACAGTTCTCTAAAGAAGAAATTCAGATGGCCAACAGACACATGAAAAGATGCTCGACGTCACTTGTCATTAGAGAAATGCAAATTAAAACCACAATGAGATATCATCTCACACCAGTAACAATGGCTACCATCCTAAAGACAAACAACAACAAATGTGGGCGAGGTTGTGGAGAAAGGGAAACCCTCCTACACTGCTGGTGAGAATGCAAATTAGTTCAACCATTGTGGAAAGCAGTATGTAGGTTCCTCAAAATAGAAATACCATTTGACCCAGGAATTCCACTTCTAGGAATTTACCCTAAGAATGCAGCACTCCAGTTTGAAAAAGACAGATGCACCCCTATGTTTATCGCTGCACTGTTTACAATAGCCAAGAAATGGAAGCAACCTAAATGTCCATCAGTCGATGAATGGATAAAGAAGATGTGGTACATATACACAATGGAATATTACTCAGCCATAACAAAAAAACAGATCCTACCATTTGCAACAACATGGATGGAGCTAGAGGGTATTATGCTCAGTGAAATAAGCCAGGTGGAGAAACACAAGTACCAAATGATTTCACTCATATGTGGAGTATAAGAACAAAGAAAAACTGAAAGAACAAAACAGCAGAAGCACAGAACCCAAGAATGGACTAACAGTTACCAAAGGGAAAGGGACTGGGGAGGATGGGTGGGAAGGGAGGGATAAGGGCAGGGAAAAAGAAAGGGGGCATTACGATTAGCATGTATAATGTGGAGGGGGCATGGGGAGGGCTGTGCAACACAGAGAAGACAAGTAGTGATTCTACAGCATCTTACTATGCTGATGGACAGTGAGTGTAATGGGATGTGTGGGGGGACTTGGTGAAGGGGGAAGCCTAGTAAACATAATGTTCTTCATGTAAAAAAAAAAAAAAAGTACTGGACAATCCTGGTTAAAAAAAAAAAATTCAACACATTCATGGTAACTCCCAGCAAACTGGGAGTAGAAGGAAACTTTCTCAATTTGATGAAGAGCATCTAATAAAACCTATAATTAATTACATACTTAATGGTGAAATATTGAATACTTTCTCCCAAAGATCAGTCATAAAGAATGTCCACTCTTACTGCTTCTATTCAATATTGCACCAAAGACCCACATTAATGCTATAAGAAAAAGAAATAAAAGCCTTTAATATTGGAAAAGACAAAGTAATACTGTTTCTACTGGCATATAACACTACAAAGAATATCCTAAGATAATCTAAAAAAAACAAAAATAAAACAAAACAAAACCTACAAAATTACTGGAATAAATAAGTGAATTTAGCAGGGTCACAGGATACAAAGTCAATCTATTGAAATCATTAGTATTTCTATATCCTAGTAATAACTGGAAATAAAAAATCTTAAAAATCATATAAATGTATATAAAAGCTTAAGTATTTAGGATTAAGATTAATGAAAGATATACACTGAAAATTACTTAATATTCCTAAGATAAAGGAAACAAATAAATGGAGAGACATACCATGTCCATGGATCAGAGATGTCAATATCTTTAAGGTGCTTATTCTCCCTGAATTGATCTAAAGATTCATTGCAGTGTCAATCTGAACTGAGCATGTTTTTGTTTTTGTTTCTTTTGGTAGAAACTGTCAGGCTCATTCTGACACTTATATGGAAATGGAAAAAACCTAGAAGAGCCAAAACAGCCTTGAAAAAGAATAAACTTGAAGGGCTTACAGTAGTGATTTAAAGACTTACTATGAAGTTACAATAACGAAGAGAGTGTGGTCTTAGTGTAAGAACATGGATACAGTCTGATGGAACATAAGAGAGAATCTGATATACAGTCATATATGTCCAATTGGTTTTCGAAAAATATGCCAAGATAATTCAATGGGAGAAGGATAGTCTTTTCAATGAATGGGGTGGGAACAACTGCAAATCTTTGTTGGGGGAAAAATGAAACTTCAATTCTACCTCATGACATACAAAAAAGTCAAGTATAAATGGGCTACAGACCTTAATTTAAAAGCTAAAACTATAAAACCATATTTTTTTTAAGTTAAGTTGCAGAAAAATTTTTGTGACCTTAGTTAGAGGAAATGATTTATTAGGACACAAAAATTTAATTTTACCAAAATTAAAACCTATGCCCTTCAAAAGACACTGTTAAGAAAATGAAAAAATAATCCATAAACAGAAAATATTCATGATACATATATCTGACAAAGGACTTACATCAGAATATGCAAAAAGCTCTTACAACTCAATAAGAAAAAACTTTATTTAAAAAAAAATGGACAAAAGAACAGATACTTGTCAAAAGAAACATGCATGAAAAGATGCTTGATATTACTGGGCATCAGTGAACTGCAAATTAAAATCACCATGAGATAGTACTTCACACCTATTAGATTATGATTAGAAAGACCAATAATAACAAGTATTTGTGAAATGTAGGGCAACCGAAACTCTCATACTTTACTGGTGGGAATATAAAATCATATAACCACTGTGAATAAAAAAATGTGTGGCAGTTTCTTCAAGTTAAGTATATACTTACCATATGACCCAGCAATTCTATTTGTAGGTGTTTACCCAAGTGAAATGAAAGCACATGTATCTTCTCAAACATATACATGAATGTTCATAACAGCATTATTCTGAATAGTTAAACCTGGAAACGTTTATGTCCATCAATGTGTGAATGGATCTACATATTGTGGTATTTTCCTAATGGAATACTTCTCCACGATAAAACTGAACAAACTACTGTTATACACAAAGCACAGATGAATCTCAGGACCATGCGCTGTGAAAGAAGCCGGGCAGGGTAAACTACATACTGTATGATTCCCTGTATATGAAGTTCTAGAACAGGCAAAGCCAATCTATAGTGACAAAAATCAGATCAGATAGAAATTCCTGGGACAGTATGTAGGACTGACAGCAAAAGGGCCTGAGGGAACTTCATGGAGTGATAAAAATGTTCTAAATATCACTGGAATGATGTGTAGACATGTATACATTTGTCAAATCTCATTGAGCTATACATTTAACATACATTTTATATAAATGGTCTGAGTAAAATTGTATGAATGTGTGCATGTGATATTAACTCTGCTCTCTCTGACTGTGATGATTACACTTTTCCTTCTATTGTGGTCAGATCAGGTTTCCATCTGTCTCAGCTTCTAAACCTTTCTAATGAATAATTGGTCAAAGAGGTAGGATTTGGCAGGAGAAGAGAGAAGAAATTACCCAGGCTTAGGGAGAATGTAGGGGAGAAAAAACTACTTACTAGACATCACTGAGTCCTGACGCATTAGATGCACAAAATTCCTTTAGAACCCTGTGTGTGCTGGAAGTAAACCCAGCAAGGCAGGGATACAAGGAACAGGGTGATGCTCATGTGGACTCATGCACGTCCTCGCTATTATTCGTCATGTCCCACAGACCCAGAGAAGAGCTGTCAGCCAGTGCTGGAGACTCTGCGCCAGGCCATGGATGGCACCATGTATGCCCACAACACGCTGGAACTGCAGACTCTGCAGCCTGTAGTCAATTTCCTTGCCACTGCCACAGTGCCAGGCTTCTGTGAGCGCCCACTGTGCCCACGCCTCTTTCGACTCTTCACAGTGCTGGCCCTGGGCAGCGTGACCCAGGCCATGCTGCTGAGCAGGCACACGCCTAGCACCCAGGCCTGGCTTGAGCGCTTACCTTCTGTGGAGCGGGAGGAGGTTCTAGCGAGAGCCCTGGTCCAGGCCTCAGTGGAGGCCTGGGAGGTTGTGGGCAACTGCTTTATGCCTTCACCCCTCCACCCACACTACCGCTTTTCCCTGCATTCTGTGAGCCAACTACTGGGCACCCTGCAGCTACTGCCAACCAGAATGGGCTCCCGAAGTTTTCTGGACTATCCCAACCACAAGGAGCACTTGCGCCGGGTGTCAGGCTTGCATGGCACCCACCTGACAATTATGATGACCACGCGCAATGTGGTGCGTCTTTGGTTGCATGAGGCACAGCGAACTTTTTGTGACCGGTTAGACAGCCCTAGAGAACGCTTCTATTGTGCCAAGCTGCTCCTAGAAGTAGCTCAGAGTGTCTTCTGCTCCAGGCCGCTGCCCCAGAACTTGGGCAAGGGTTATGAGGAGGAGGGGGAGGAGGAGGAGAGGGTGCCTGAAGTGGAATCTGAAGGGGAGTTGGCCCAGTGGGAGGACTTCAGTAACAGCGGCAGTGAGACAGAGGAGGAAGAGGGCCCCTTTGGCCTTCCAGGCACCACCGGCTCACCCCCTAGGAATTTAGGTCTAGCCCCTTCCACAGCACCAGTAAAGCGGGAGACAGCAGAGAGCGTAAGAGAGAAGGTAACCCAGGAGGAAGGTACAAGGGCCTCCAGCTACAAGAGGTCCAAGAGCTGGGGGCAGAAAACATCCCAGACGGACCTCGTCTCACCCCTGTTGTTACCAGGGCTACTACTCTGTCCCCAGGAAAAGCCCTCAGATCTGGTCTTCAGTCAGGAGCTGTTACGAGGGTCCAACTCAGAGAACCCCAGCTTGTACCTGGAAAGGCAGTGGGAGAACCTGATGGAGCAGCTGGCCTCCACAGCCGCTCAGCTGAAGCTGAGTCCCCACCTTGCCCAGTGTCACTTCATGGCCCAACACGTGGCCCGCCTGGTCCGGGTCCTGGCCAGACCCTGCCAGCACGGCCTACTGCTCTCAAAGGGTCCAGGTACTGGGCGCCGTACTGCCATCACTCTGGCAGCTGGTATTTGTGAGGCCCGCCTCTTCCATCTGCCAACTGGGTCCGAGGAGGCCATCCTCCAGTGTCTGCGGGATGCCTGCTGGCATGCTGGCGTGTCAGGCCAGCCAGTGGCCCTGCTGGTGCCCAAAGGTGTGGCTCTTATTACCCTTCATCGTCTGCTGGCCTTGGCGACCTTGGGCAGTTTCCCTGGCCAGTACACAGAAGCAGATCTGGAGAACATTGAAGAACATCTCCTCAGGGAGAACCTTAGTGTCAAGCAGAGCATCAAGAAGGAAACACTGTTGCAGAGGTGAGGCCAAGAACCCTACACCAGGGGCTGCTTTTCTCTTGCTCTATCCTGGCCAAAGGGCAAAAAGAAATGTAGGAGCTGCTGTGAGGGCTCAGATGATCAGAGCTAAGGGACAAGGGTTGGGACTGGAGCCTGGGGTGGGCAACCAGGGATAAAGGGGAGGACAGTATGTGAACCCCTGGCCCACAGATTTTACCAGCAAGTATGCAGCCACCTGCACATGTTCATCCTGATCGGAGACAGCCAAGCCCACAAACAGATGCCTTCCACCCTTTTCCTGAGGCTTCTTCAATTGGCCCTCGCTAGCATTGACCATTATGAACCCTGGGACCAAGACTCCCTGGTCAGTGTGGTCCAGCACCACCTGGAGGGTGTTCAGAGTCTGCCTCTCGATGGTGAGCCCTTTTTACTTGACCTCACTACTCATCTCAGCTGGTCCTAATGAAGATTATTACTGAGGCCACGCGTTCTCTCTCTAGAACATAGTGAGCCCCCTTCCCCTTTCCTGCCCTCACTCCTAGCCAGGAGAGGGTCCCTTTCCTTTCCTATTCTCCTACAAGCTCACAAATTCAGGCTAAAGCCATGCCTGTTGCAGACACCTTGAAGTGCCCAGACCTCCAAGCGTCAGTTCTCAATGTGGCCAAAGCCATGGCTCTCATCCACCTTTCGGCTGCCAGCTACCATGGGCACCTGTGCCCTGAATTGCCACTCGTCACTCCCAAGACCTTCCTAGACTTCCTGGACACCTTTGTGCTGCTGCAGCAACAGATGACTCTGCAGATAAAGAACAAGGCCCAGCGGTGAGTGGCCCCTGTGCCCTGCACTGCATCCCCGCCCCCTGCTTCCTTGGGTCCACTCACTGGCCCTTTGTGTCTCCAGGATCCAGAATGCCCTGGGGAATCTGAGAATGCTGAGTGAGCAGCACAATGCCCACTCCAAACTGGTCCTCAACTTGGAACAGCAGCTGAAAGCCTCCCTCAGGGTAAGGGGGAAATGAATTACAAGGCATGCACAGCGGGGTCACAGCAGGAGCCCAAAAGGGAACTGGAGAGGAGCCAATCACACTGAACCTTAGTTTCTGTCTCCTGAGAGTCCTCTTCCCCCAGGGGATCTCTCTACTCCCTGCTGCCTCCCCTCTAGAGCCCAGGCTCAAAGTTCCCCATGGTGTAACTGAGACCAGGCTGATTCTTTTAAATTTAGGAAGCCTACCTGGTTTCCTGCATTTGATTGTCCCTAGTACCTGGATTGTGTGAAGTTCAGTATGCTCCCCAAGGCCTCTATTGATATCCACTGGGAACAGGGCAGGCATTACATTCCAACAATCACCTCTCTGTCTTATCCTCCCCTTAGTCATCTAAACCAAATCCCAGGAATCATTCTGGATCCCTCCATCTCTTCTCAATTTGTTCATTTATTTATTACTCTACTCAACAAAAATTAATTGAACTCCACATTTTTCTCCACTCATTAATATTTATGTCTGTGTCTACATCTACATCTATGTTTACACTTAGATAGACAGATGGATAGATAGAATACTTGTCATAACTTTTCAAGGTAGCTGTCCTTTTTCTCATCTTACAGAGAGTTTAGAATGAGGATTAAGTGAGCTCTTATATGTAAAGCTTAAACTTAAAGGTGACTTACTGTGGTTTTACTGGCATATAGTAAGAGCTCAATAAATGTTAGCTCCTATTAATACTAAATTAGATTGTCTCCTAATAAGAGAGATAAGACATATGAGTTGTCTGAGAAAGAGACCTTGCCTTCCTGGTACCTAGTTTACTGGAAGGTATAAACTCACTGAGGCAATTACAAAATAGTGTATTATGACAGAAAGTTCAGGGTATGTGAAATATCAGGAAAGACTTTCTAAAGAAAGCCTAGTGCCACAGTATGTAGCACAGAACCATGTGTAGAACATGGTGTGCACTAAGAAATTACCTTAAATATGTAAACAAGTGAAGTCTATCAAAGTTGATACTTGAAGGTTAGGTGAGATTTGGCACAGAAGGGAGTGGGGAGGAAGAATATCATGGGCTAAAGTAACAGCATGTACAAAGGTCCAGAGGCAAGAGTGTGCCACACTGGAGGAACTCTAAGTCAGGAAAATCTGGACAGGAGAGTGCTGGGAGAGGAAAGAGATGAGGTTGGAAAGATGAGCAGAGGCCATGGGGTCATGGAGGCATTGTAAATCAAATGAAAGAGTGGCCAGTGTTAAGGGACATTATGATGATGATATGTGGGTTTTAGAAAACCAGTCTGGTTGCAGCATGGAGAGGGGACTGCAGGAGGGGGAAGAAGAGTGGAAGCTAAGACACCAGTTAGGAAGCCTGTGCAGAAGGTCAGGCATGAAAGAGCATAGGCATGAGCAATGGGCAGTGGGAATGGGAGTCCACATGAGAGACATTTACGTGGTAGAACTGAAAGATCTGAAGTGGGTTGGATTTGGGAGAATAAAGGAGATGGAGTCAAGGCAACAATTGGGTTTCTTCCTTAGGAAACTTGGGTGTATTTTGCCACTTCTCTGAGAAAAAGAACACATGAGACCAGTAAGATGGCAGGAGATACAAGGGGGCATAGCCAATACATTCATTTTCGGACATGTAGAGTCTGAGGGACCTATGAGACACTGAAGAAGAGATTTCCACTAAGCATATAGACATGTGGGTGTGGGGCTTGTGGAAGAATCTAACTAGAGGTAGGGATTTGGAAATTGTTAAAATATAAATGTAGTCAAAGCCGTGAGATTAAGGAGAGGCCATAGAAGTATAGAATGAGAAGAGAAGGGGGCCCTGAAAAAATTGCTGAGGACTGTTTAAGGGTTGGCAGAGGAAGAGATTATGAAAGAGCAGCCACGGAAGTGGGAGAAAATCAAAGGAGAACCTGGTATCCTGAAAGTCAAGGGGGAAGAATGTTTCAAGAGGGAGAGAACTGTCTTCTCTGACAAATGCCACTGATCGGTCAAGTGAAATAAAGAGCATAGCATAGGCTTTGGATTTCAGATTACCTGGGCTTGCATGGCAGGTCAGGAAAAGCACCACACACCTGTGGCTACATTACTAGATGTATGACTCACAGACTGTGGTGAGTGACAGTCCCAGAGCTCAGTCTGTATCTGTGGCCTTTTTGGAGTTCAACTGGGTCACCCTATCAAGTCAAGTGAGGAGGATGCTAGAGTCCCAGGCCTGCGGGGTCTTCCCTTAGAGTACTGTCACCTGGCCCAGCATCTGGAGCTACAGAGCCCGCATCCCTGTTCGCAGACCCTCAGCACACTTCAGCAGCAGCTAGAGCAAGGCAAGCTCCTGTACAAGCAGCAGCTGGCAGAGTGTCGGAAGCAGGAGAACCTCATTGAGAAACTGACCAAGCAGCGGGATGCCCTGCGGGCTCAGTATGAGGCTTTCCTGGAGCAGGTGGGCTCTTTGTGCCCAGAGGGGAGGATGGGGTGACCAGTCATGGAGTCTCCTGGGGGAGGGAGCAAAGGTAATAGGATGGCTTGGGGAATGGTCCCTCACAGAGACTCCTAGGAGGAGATGATCCCTCCTGGCTCACCTTGAAGAAAGGACATTTCTGAAGCCCACTTCAGGAATGCATCTCTCCTTGTTTAGATGGGCAAAGCATTTCTGGGGCCCCTGAGCCAGCTTCAGATGGCTGACTTTGAGGAGCTACGGAGCTACCGGGCACCACCAGATTCTGTGGTCCAGGTGACCAATGCCCTGTGTGACTTGTTCCACCGTGAAACAGGCTGGGCCAGTGCCAAGCAGCTGTTATGCACTGAGGACTTTTATCAGGTAGGGAATGTCGGACACAATGGAGGGGAAGAGTGGAGGCATCAGGGGGGACTTGGCAGGGCGAGGATGTTGGGGTGAGGCTCAGAACATCTGTGTCTTCCCCCACCCTTCCTAACACACTCCCCCAGGACCTGGTATTCTTCCACAAGGAGAGGATGACGGACTCAGAGATGCTGAGGTTAAACCTAGCTCTGCAGGCTCCAGGTATGAGCGATGCCACCTTGCGGGCAGTGAGCATTCCTGCAGCAAGCCTGGCAGCCTGGCTCTGGGCCATTCTGTACCACGGGGCAGCACAGCGCCGAGCACGGCCCACGGGCCTGCTGCTGCGGCAAGTAGAGGCCACGCTGGCTCGGGAGCAGGCCCGCCTGGGCCACCACCAGTTCCACACACAGGAGATCCTAGAGCACAATTTGACCCTGACCAATAAGCTGGAAGATGCACAGGCTTCCCATAACCTGGTGGTAGAGGATCTCAGCCAGGCTCAGTGTGGCCAGTACAACAAGTGGCCCATGAAGGCTGCACTGCTCATGCCCATGCATTCCTGGACTGCAGAGCTCCAGGTAACCAGCCCCTGCCAGATTCCCTCCAAGTCCTTTTCTGCACCACTGCCCATGCCTCTTCAGCTGCCATGCCTCTGCTTTTGTGGCCTCACTGCTTCCCTCTTCCCACTCTGTCCTTCTATGCATTCCTCCATACCCTGGCTTGCTCCCTCTCTGCCTGTACCATCCTCGCTGGCCTATAGAATGAGGCCCTCTGGTTTTCCCTTCCACACCAGAACTTGAAAGTGCACTGTACGACTGTGTTTGGAGATGCCATCCTGTGTTCAGCTGCCATCACCTACCTGGGTCCCTTCCCAGCACTGCGGCGCCAGGAGCTACTGGACAAGTGGCTGGCTCTGTGCAGGGGCTTTCAGGAGCCCCTGGGCCCAGATGATGTGGCAAGGGCACTGAGGCAGACGGAGAAATCTGTCGCAGTGCTGCCCAAGAGCCCCCTGCTCTCCATATGCTCTCCCTTCAGCCTTCTGTCCTTGCTGAGCTCTGAATCCGAACAGTTCCAGTGGGACCGAGACCTGAAGCCCCAGGCAAAGACAGCCCGCCTGGCAGGCCTGCTTCTGCGAAGTCGCAGCCACTACTTCAGCTGCCGTTGGCCTCTGCTGCTTGACCCGAACAACCAGGCCCTCATCTGGCTGAACCCACTGCCTCTGGAAGACTCTAGATACTTGGCCCCAGGGCCCACCGAGGGCAGAGGTAAAGCCAGGGATGATAAACACAGTGCTTTGTGGGTGTCTGAACTGCCCAACACTCTAAGTCATGTGTGAATTTCCCTTTCATAATGTAGACACTAACTTTTTGTGGCCAGGGTATTCCAGAGTTCATCAGCCTACATGATATTAACAAATTAGGACTGTCTACAGAAATTTACCTACATTTTTGGACCATATTGAAATGATTCTGAATCTCCATGGCTGGCCAGTCCATGATCTCCCATTTCTCTGGTCTGCTTAGCACTACTGGAAACTTGGCCTCAAAGCTTTACTACCCAAGTTTATTCCATGTTCAGGAATTCTAGGGAAATATTTCTATTGGCTCTGCTTGGATCTGGGACTCATCTGGGTGGAGTGTCAGAAGGAGCATTTCCTAAGGGAAGGAAGTGAGAGTGTTTATTTCCTAGAAGAAGGGGTTAAGCATTGCACTGGTGAGAATAATAGACATCTACAATGGAACTATCATAAAGTGGTCCATAACATGGGCTCTATAATCAGACTATCTGGGTCAGATATCTGTCCTCTTCTAGCTGTGTAACCTAACGCCAGGTGCTAAATCTCTCTAAGCCTAAGTTTATTTGCTAGTAAAGAGTCCTAATTATACCCATTTCATAAAGTGTTGTGAGTATTAAGATAATTCACATAAAAGGGACTCACACAGTGCCTGATATATAATAGGTTCTCAAATATATTTGTCATTGTTACTACTGATATATTATTGCTACCTTTATTACAGTCAACCCCTTGGCTGTCCAGCACGACTTTCCACTGTGCTCATGCACCACTGCAGAAATGCCCGTTATACAACTATCACATATGTACCTATAAGTGAATTCACTCCCTCTCTGATAGAGACACCCTGAAGAAACATCTGGCTCCTGCATCCAATTCTGAATCCAGGAACTCTGAATGATGATCATGCTCTTGATCGGATCTGCATGTGGCTCTTCATGATTATGTAGCCTATGATATATTACATGCTAAATCTCACTATACCCATACACTTGATATGCAAAGTGAAACAAAGTCAAATTAAGACAACTACAAAAAAGTTCCTGTTTAGAAATTTTCTAGGAGTAAGAAACACACACTGTATATTTGTCTGTAGCATGTACCATATAATGCCAGACAGAAATACTAAGGCATATGATTAACATCGTTTCTCTGACTATGGAGTGTGTTCTTGGACAGCCAGTTCATCTGTCCTGGGTTCTGACAAACAGTATAAATTTCCATGCCCATTGTCCCCAGGCTAGCTGTGAAAGGAACGTTGGGCAATAGTACCCTGTTTATAGCTGATTTGCCTTAAATGTCCACTTCTATTGGAATGGGTGTAGGGGTTTAGGATTTGCCTTAAAATTAAGCAAACACAGATCACTTGTTAGAAGATGGGGGATTTTCTGGCTAATCCCCTTATGTCTCTCATCTTTTTCCCGCAGGTTTCACTTGTAAGGACTCTTATTAGCTATTAACCAATGCCAGAAATCTTAGTACATTCTTGTTCTTAAATCTAAACCCTACCTCTGGTTTCTGTCTCCTAACATTGGTTCTGGGGGCTCCGTCAGTTCCACTAAGCCTCAGTGCAGTTGCCATCCATCTAAACCCCAGTCTTCACATTAAATATATAATAAGAAATAGTTTGAGTAGTGAGCTTAGGCCATGGAATATAGTCTCTATTATTTTGGGCTGTATTCAAAAGGCAGAAGGCAGAGAAATCAAAAGGCAGAGGGATACTGTTACCTTTGTCAAGCAGGGAATCCAGAGAGAAAAGGGCTTGGGATGGATCTTGAGAACCAGGCTTCTTTGATTTTTCTGGCTCCCCCAATGTCCCATAATGTCCTAGTCCATGCAGCATGAGGTAGAGAATCATTTTTACAAATCACCAAGGTGCATGAGTATCTGATCATTTGTGGTCTGAAACTGTTTGATATGAGCAGAAAGGAATTCCCTTAAAGATTTTTCTAGAGGTTGATTCTCTCCTCTAAGTAGAGAAGCAATCAGCATGTTCTAATAATTTCCATTAAGTTCATTAAAGTTCAGTGAGCTCATGGTCCAAGTCCCATGAGATAAGTCAACTTCTTACCACACTTCCAGTAGAGAAAAGAAAATCCTCATTGCCCTCCCAGCTTCTGTGTCAGTTAGGAATGCTGTCACTACCAGCAGCAAAAACCCATCTTACCATGGCTTAAACAAACAGGGATTTATTTATTTCACATTATAAGAAGAACTGAGATAAGCAGGCTCAGGGCTTCAGTGTGGCCTTCAAGCAACTAGATTCTTCCATCCTTCTGCTCTACAATCCTTAGCATGTTGGTTTTCCACATTGTAGTGGGTAGAATGGTGGCCCGCCAAAAGATAATAACACATTGTAACCCCTGGAACCTATGAATGTGACCTTATTTAGAAAAAGAGTCTTTGAGGATGTAATGAAGTTAGGGACCTTGAAATGAGATCACCTTAGATTTTCTGGGTTTGCCCTAAATCCAGTGACAAGTGTCTTTATAAGAGACAGAAGGAAGTCCATGTGAAGATGGAGACAGTGGAGTTATGTAGCCACAAGCCAAGGACTCCTAGAACCACCAGAGGCAGGAGGAACAAGGAAGGAATCTCCCTTAAAGCCTTCAGAGGGAGTTTAGCCTTGCTGACCCCTTGATTGTGGACTTCTGGCCTCCAGAACTGTAAGAGAATAAGTTTCTGTTGTTTCAAGCCACCATATTTGTGGTAATTTGTTACTAAACTGGCTGCCATACTTCCAAGCTTCATGTCAGAGTTGCTACTAGCCATTCTGTCCCTTTTATCAGGAAAACCAAAGATCTTCCAGAGTCTGGATAGCTAAATGTGGTAGACAGAGTCTTGGCCTCCATTATAGTTGTTTTCTTGTGTTACTCCTGTAATTATGTTACATGGCAAGAGAAACTTTGCAGATGTAATTAAGGTTACTAATCATTTACCATAACATAGAGATATTATCCTGGATTATCTGGGTGGGTCCAGTGTAATCATGTGATCATGTGTGCCCTTAAAAAAAAAAGGTAAGAAGAGACGAAGATATGGAACACAAAAAAGATCCAATGAACTGTTGCTGGCTTGAAGATGGAGTGGGATACAGGGAAAGTGTGAGACATAAGCAGTGAACTGGAAGAGGACCCAAATCCCAGATGAGAGCTGCAGTCCCACCTGATGTCTTGATTTAGCCGAGCATAACCCTGAGCAGAGCAGCCAGTCACGCTGTACTGGGCTTCTAACCTACCAAACTGAGAGAGAATCAATGGGTGTTGCTTTAAGCTGCTAAATTTGTGGTCATTTGTTAAACAATAGGAAATGAATACACTAAGCTATGGATATGGCAATCTCCTCTTGCCCACTTTTTTTTTGTATCATTAATAGACAATCACATGAGCAACACTGTGGTTACTAGATTCCCCCCATTATCAAGTCCCCACCGCACTCCCCATTACAGTCATTGTCCATCAGTGTAGTAAGATGCTATGGAGTCACTACTTATCTTCTCTGTGCTATACTGCCTTCCCCGTGCCCCCCCACTACATTATGTGTGCTAATTGTAATGCCCCTTATTCCCCTTCTCCCTCCCTTCCCACCCGACCCCCAGTCCCTTTCCCTTTGGTAACTGTTAGTCCATTCTTGGGTTCTGTGATTCTGCTGCTGTTTTCTTCCTTTAGTTTTTGCTTTGTTCTTATGCTCCACAGATGAGTGAAAGCATGTGGTACTTGTCTTTCTCTGCCTGGCTTATTTCACTGAGCATAATACCCTCTAGCTCCATCCATGTTGTTGCAAATGGTAGGATTTGTTTACTTCTTATGGCTGAATAATATTCCATTGTGTATATGTACCACATCTTCTTTATCCATTCATCTACTGATGGATACTTAGGTTGCTGCCATTTCTTGGCTATTGTAAATCGTGCTGCAATAAACATAGGGGTGCATATGTCTTTTCCAAACTGGGCTCCTGCATTCTTAGGGTAAATTCCTAGGAGTGGAATTCCTGGGTCAAATGGTATTTCTATTTTTAATTTTTTGAGGAACCTCCATACTGCTTTCCACAATGGTTGAACTAGTTTACATTCCCATCAGCAGTGTACAAGGGTTCCCCTTTCTCTGCATCCTTGCCAGCATTTGTTGTTCCTAGTCTTTTCTATGTTGGTCATCCTAAGTGGTGTGAGGTGATATCTCATTGTCATTTTAATTTGCATTTCTCTGATAATTAGTGATATAGACCATCTTTTCATGTGCTTGTTGGCCATCTGAATTTTCTTCTTTGGAGAAGTGTCTGTTCATATCCTCTGCCCATTTTTTAATAGGGTTATTGCTTTTTGGGTGTTGAGGCATGTGAGTTCTTTATATATTTTGGATGTTAACCCCTTGTTGGATATGTCATTTACAAATATATTCCCCCATAGTGTAGGATGCCTTTTTGTTTTACTGATGGTGTCCTTTGCTGTATAGAAGCTTTTTAGCATGATGTAATCCCATTTGTTCATTTCTGATTTTGTTTCCCTTGCCCAAGGAGATATGTTCAGGAAAAAGTTGCCCATGTTTATATTCAAGAGATTTTTGCCTGTTTTCTTCTAAGAGTTTTATGGTTTCATGACTTACATTCAAGTCTTTGATCCATTTCAAATGTACTTTTGTGTATAGGTACAATAATCCAGTTTCATTCTCTTACATGTAGCTGTCTAGTTTTGCCAACACCAGTTATTGAAGAGGCTGTCATTTCCCCATTGTATATCCATGGCTCCTTTATCATATATTAATTGACCATATATGTTGGGTTAATATCTGGACTCTCTATTCTGTTCCACTGGTCTGTGGCTCTATTCTTGTGCCAGTACCAAATTGTCTTTATTATTGTGGCTTTAGTAGAGCTTGAAGTCAGGGAGCATAATTCCCCCTGCTTTATTCTTCCTTCTCAGGATGCTTTGGCTATTTGGGGTCTTTTGTGGTTCCATATGAATTTTAGAACTATTTGCTCTAGTGCACTGAAGAATGCTGTTGGTATTTTGATAAGGATTGCATTGAATCTCTAGATTGCTTTAGGCAGGATGGCCATTTTGACAATATTAATTCTTCTTATCCATGAGCACAAGATGTGTTTCCATTTATTGGTATCTTCTTTAATTTCTCTCATGAGTGTCTTGTAGTTTTCAGAGTATAGGTCTTTCACTTCCTTGGTTAGGTTTATTCCTAGGTATTTTATTCTGTTTGATGCAACTGTGAATGGAATTGTTTTCCTGATTTCTCTTTCTGCTCATTCATCGTTAGTGTATAGGAATGCAACAGATTTCTGTGTATTAATTTTGTATCTTGCAGCTTTGCTGAATTCAGATTTAGGTCTAATAGTTTGGAGTGGATCCTTTAGGGTTTTTTATGTACAATATCATGTCATCTGCAAACAGGGACAGTTTAACTTCTTTCTTGCCAATCTGGGTGCCTTTTATTTCTTTGTTTTGTCTGATTGCCATGGCTAGGACCTCCAGAACTATGTTGAATAAAAGTGGGGAGAGTGGGCATTCTTGTCTTGTTCCTCATCTTAAAGGAAAAGCTTTCAACTTCTTGCTGTTAAATATAATGTTGGCTGTGGGTTTATCATATATAGCCTTTCTTATGTTGAGGTACTTGCCCTGTATACCCATTTTGTTGAGAGTTTTTATCATGAATGGATGTTGAATTTTCTTGAATGCTTTTTCAGCATCTATGGAGATGATCATGTGGTTTTTGTCCTTCTTTTTGTTGATGTGGTGGATGATGTTGACAGATTTTCAAATGTTGTACCATCCTTGCATCCCTGGAATAAATCCTAGTTGGTCATGATGGATGATCTTTTTGATGTATTTTTGAATTCGGTTTGCTAATATTTTGTTGAGTATTTTTGCATCTATGTTCATCAGGAATATTTGTATGTAATTTTCTTTTTTTGTGGTGTCTTTGCCTGGTTTTGGTATTAGAGTGATGCTGGCCTCATAGAATGAGTTTGGGAGTATTCCCTCCTCTTCTACTTTTTGGAAAGCTTAAAGGAGGATGGGTATTAGGTCTTCACTAAATGTTTGATAAAATTCAGTAGTGAAACCATCTTCCTCTTGCCCACTTTTATAAATTCATAATACTTAAAAAGTATCTTTTCCAGTCCCTGCAATAGAAGTGGCAGAAGAGAAGGCGTTGGAGATGGTTGTTTGTTAGCCAGCAGTGTCCACCATCCGTGACTTGGCTAATTCTGTAATTTATGGCTTTCACTTACAAGTCGCTACTACCAGGCACTGATTTTTGTATTAGTGATGACTCTTAGTTGTTAGAGATAAAATTGGCTTAGGCAAAAAGGGAAATGCATTCACTCTTGTAACCAACCTACAGGAAGGCAGAAATGGAGCTGATTTCAGGGATGATGAGAGCCTCTTTCTGGAATTTTCAAGTATTACCATGATAGACAGCATTTATCAAGTGCTTGCTAGGTGCCAGCTGAGTTTTTTTGTGTACGATTCCATGCTGTCTTCACTGAAACCCTATGAGGTACTCACCAGGATCAGCTCCATTCTGCAGATAAGGAAAATAAATCACAGCAGCAACTTCCCTAAGGTGTCTTCCTGCCGACCATCCCTCATGAGATGGAACCCTTGGATAAACGGTGCTGCACAGGAGCCTGATTCCTCCCCTGAGCAGAGCTCCTCTGCATCTTTCTGCCACAGGGAAAGGCTTCAACCCTTCACAGAGAAATCAAGAAAAAGAGTGTACAGAGGACACAGAAGAGGAAGAGGATGATTGTGACAAGCGTGACAAGGCCAAGGACAAGACACCAGAGCAGAAGACAGAGGAAAGGGCAAATGAGGAGGAAGAGAAGGAAGAGGGACAAGAGAAAGAGGAGGAAGAGGAGACAGAGGGTCAGGAGTCACGGCCAGCCTCTGAGACTCAGCACCCACCCCTTCCCTACCTTACTGTGCTCTCAGGCACTGACCCAGAGCTGGGTCCTCAGCTCCAGGAGGCAGCAGCCAGGGGTGAGAACTGGGCCCCGCCCACCACATCATCTTGCTGCCCTCCCTCAACTCTGTGGCCCCACAGGCCTCCCACACCCCAGTCTGACCTCAGCTCCCATCCTTAACCCAGCACTAACTCTGTGGAAGAGCCCTGAGGGAACCCCCACTATCAGTCAGCAGGGAGCAGGTCAGAGACAGATGTGGTGCCTGGGGGCCCTGAGGAGCTGGCATGGTGGTTATGGTGTCCTTGCCTGCCCCACAGGCCTGCCTGTGCTACTGACCAACATGGAGCTGGGCCTGGAGTGCCAAGAACTGCAATGGCTACTGCAGCGGGAGCAGCTGAGCCCACCCCGGGTGCAGCCTGGCTTCTGTCTCTATCTGAGCACGACCCTCCCACTCAGCGCCTTGGAGAAAGGTGAGGCCCAGTGGGTCAGTTACCAGCACAGCTTTGTGGACGCAGTAGGCCCCAGTAGGCTTGGGACTGTGGTAGGGAGCCATACTCCCTGTGTACACCACCCCTGCCAAGGGGGAAGGGCTGAGAATGTCCCATGTAACCCCAAGTACTAGGCTGTGAACTCCTGAAGGGGCTGAATGTGCTGGATCTGGGCCTGAACATGGAAATCCTAGAAGAGCAGATGCTGCATGAAATTTTGCAAATAGAGCGCCCTGATCTGGAGAGCCGCTGGCAGGATCTAAAGATCAGAGCCCTGGACATACGTGAGGCTGTGGAAGCTGCTGAGGTGCTCGGGGCCACAGTCTATGGGTTGGGATGAGCTTAGAGGGGCCTGGGCATGGGGGTGGAGATGAGGGTGGAGGATTGGGGGTGGTATAGGAAAGGGCCAGATGTATATGCAACGAGTGATGTCTGCAGGGGCAGCTGCTGCTGCTGCTCCAGAATCCAAAGCATCAGAAACCAGCCAGGTTCCTGCAGGACATGGTGAGGGCCCAGGCAGAGCTATGTCAGCTGCGTGCCAACTTCAAGGAGCTAGAAGACCTGAGGCTGCAGGAGGTGGCACTGTGGGCACCCTATCAGCATGTGGTCTGGCATGGAATGACCATTATAAAGGCCCTTAGCTCACTACAGAACCTGCTGCCACTCTTCCGTATGAGCCCAGAGAGCTTGCTGGCAGCCACCAAGGAGGCCCTGAACAGTATGAAGCAATGCGAGAGTCATCACGGGGAGGACCTGCCCAGCCATCTGCTGCAGCTGAGAGCACAGCTGACTCGTCAGCTGCTGAGCAGCACTGTGGCTGCCCTGGGCCCCACCCAAGTGCCCTTGGTGGGTGCCTTGGGTGCTTTGGCTCTGCTACAAGTGGCAGGGAAGGCACCAAACCTGGAGAGATTTGCACTCTGGCCGGGACTGGCAGCCTCTCCCAGCACAGGCTGTAGACAGCCAGTCCCAGGTGTGGCTCGACCATCCTGGCTGGGGCTGAGAGCCTGGCACGAATGTGGGGTGTTAGAGCTGCTGCCCCCATTTGCTGGGTTGCGTGCGTCCCTGGCAGGCCACTCCGATGTTTGGCAGGGTTACCTGTCACTGTCATCCACAGTGCTGGGTCCTGCACCTGGCCCTGGACCTGAGCCACTCAGCCTTCTCCAGAAGTTGATCCTGTGGCGGGTTCTGCGACCTGAGGGCTTGGCAGGTGCCCTGGCAGACTTCACCACCAGCCTCCTGGGGCGGCCCCTGGATGAAAATCTGAGCACCTCCAACATACCCTTTGAACACAGTCAGGCTACTCGGCCCATGCTGATCTTATTGCCACCCCCTGGCCACCCAACAGCCACCCTGCATCCGCTGACTGTCATCCAGAAACTGGCTGCCATGCATGGGCAGGTTTGTGCCAAGCCTCTTGGACACCAAAAGCCAGTCTCCTATGGGCTGGGCTGGGTCGTGAGGGCCCCTTCCCAACATTCTCAGAGATCTTTATGGATTATGCGGGGACATTTGGGGTTATTTGTGGCATTACTCTGGGTCCCTTGGGTCACCCTGGGGTCACTTTTAGTTACTTTGCCATCTCCCCATTGGCCTTCAGGGGCAGAGGCATCTGGAGGTGATAGCCCTGGGCTCTGAGGCCTGGGACCCAGTCTCGGCTGTGGTCAGTATTCTAGGCCAAGCTATGCAGAAAGGGCACTGGCTAGTGTTGGAGAACTGTCATCTGATGCCTCACTGGCCACGTGAGCTGCTACAGCCCTTGCTGGTGCTGTTGGACAGAGCCAAGGGTGAGTGTGCTGCCTAGAGATGGCTTCTAGGACCTTATCCTACACTTGGGCCTGAGCTTGGACTCTCAGGCCTCATGACTGATTTCCTAGCACCAAGTCTGTCCCCTTGTATCTGACTTCTGACCCCTAGCCTCAAGTTTGACCCCTACAATTACAACTTATCCTTTACCCAGCGATTAATCTTAGCCCCATGTCTGATCCCTAGTGGCTTCAGACCTGGAGTTAGAACTGCTTTTAGTGCAATCTTCAAGCAGCAATGTGACTACTGTCCACAGAGATTTCCGTCTTTGGCTTATTGTGTCTGCAGAAGCTATTGCTTCCTTACCAGGTGGGGAGCTTCCCCCTATAGGCCCTCAGATGGAAAGGGGGACAGCAACTATGCTGCGCTGACTCAGCACTGTCCTTCCTCCTCCCCTCCCCCAGCTGTGCTGACTCAGCACTCCATGCCTGTTTTCTGGGACCAGTCCCTGGATCTGAGCCACGTCTTGATCGACAGTGTGGAGCTAGCCCAGCAAGGAGTCTATGTGCAATCCCCAGCCAGGGCCTTGCCTCTGCTCCTCCTCCATGGCCTCCTGCTGCACCGGCAGCTCTATGGAATGAAGCTGCAGGCACACAGGGGGTGCTGGTGAGGGACCCCACCCATCCTGCTCAGTCAGTCACTCAGCAAACACTGAGTTTTTTCCACATGCTGGCATAAGTATGACTAACTCATCTCTGGAAGCTCCCAAGTATGAGGGCACAGGGAACTCAAGGAAGGCTTCTCTAAGGACTTCAGCATTTTGCTCTGAATTGAGTCTTGAAAGTAGAGGCAGATGAGGTGTAGATGGAACCTTTCTGAGTAGAAGGAACTTAGCTCAGCAGGAGGGAGAAGACTTCAGTGTGGCTGAGTGGACATGCTGGGGATTGAGTGGGGAGGTAAGGCTCGTGATAGAGGCAAGGAGGCTGACTTTATCCTGAGGATGGTGGGAAGCCACTGAAGAGTTTTAAGTAGGAGAAAAAAATGTGATCCTATTTGACTGTTGAAAGATCACTCTGGCGGCAATGAGAATGGACCAGACAGGGCAGGGCTGGAGGCAAGCAGAACAGTCTTAAGGGGCTCAGGCAGTCTTGAGGGACAAGGTCCCAGTGTGGGTAGTAAGAACTAGGGTACTCACAGTAGGGATAGAGTACATGTGGCATGAGGAGGCAAGGTCAAGGATGGCCCCCAGAGTTCTGCCTTGGACAATTGGGTGGCTAGTATTGGAGGGGATGATGACTTCAGCTGAACGCAAGCTGTATTTGAGGTGCCAAGTGGCAATGACTAGTGAGCCCTCATGAGTCTGGAGCTCAGGAGAGAGGTCTGGGCAGGAGAGAAAGTTGTGAAAGTCCTCAGCCTGTGACGGCTTTGAAACCCTACTCCCTGCTTCCCTTCTCCAGGAGTCAAGTGACCCTGACCCTGGTCCTTCAGATCCAAGAGCAGCTGTGGTCCAGCCTTAGCAATCCCAGGGCTGCCATGCAGGAGCTGGCCGGTGAGACCCTTCCTGTGGGCCATGCATGCAGTCACCAAACCCCTGGAGAGCCCAGGAAGGGGTGGGGGTGGGAGTACTGTGGCAAGGACATAACTTGCGACTTTGGTTTGTGAGGTGCTGGAAACTGGAGGGACTGAAACTGAGGGGCTCTGACCTTATCCTCAGCTTCAGTTTTCTATGGGGGTCCTGTGGGAGACGACAAGGACAGAGAGGCCCTGATTAGCCTCACACAAGCCTGCCTGAGCCCCAGCAGCCAGAGCTGGGCCCAACCACACACACCCCAGCATCTGCTAGCCACTCTGATGTCCAGGTCAGGTAAGATCCAGTCAGGTTATCTGCGCTGGAGTGGAGAATGGGGGCAGTTGTAATGCCACCCTCACGGGGTTGTGAACAGCAGCACCAATAAACATGCGGGAGGGGACAGTATTAACATAGTTATAGGATGATGGCTTCAGGTGTCAGAGGAAGGCCCCACTCCCTTGGGTCTGGGGTGGAGAGAGTCCACCTTGTCCCTCACCCCTCACCTCCACCTCCCAGAGCTAGGGCAGCTGGATGCTATGGCAGAATGCAAGGCCCAGATGCGCCTACTGGCCACGCCACCTGAACCCCAGATCTGCGGGCTGAGTGCTGGCCCCCAGGCCTGGCTGTTGCGACGCCAGAGTCGCGCTCTCTCGAGAGCGCTGCGGCAGAGTTCATCCACTTGGGTTCCTGCTGCTCGCGGAGGCTGTCAGCGAACCGAAAGGAGGCTGCGGCAACGCCTAGTGCAAGCCAAGCGGAGACTGGAGTCGTTGCAGGCTCTGCTGACGGAGACCGCGCGCCAAGCTGAGCCTGGCGTCGAGAGGCAGCTGGTGCTGAACGCGCAGCGACCTCTGGAGGGCTTCCTCCGGACGGAGGTGCTGGAACTGAGACAGCTGGCGGGCACGCTGCAACAGGATCTTGACTGCCTGTTGCAGCAGTTGAAGGGCGCACCCCCGTGCGCCTCTCCGCGCTGTACCTTGGTGGCCCACGCTCTCTGGACTGGCCGCCTGCCCCCGCCTTGGCGACCCCATGCGCCTGCCGGGTCTCAGCCGCCCTGGCACTGGTTGCGACAGCTGTCGCGCCGTGGGCAGCTGTTGGTTCGCTACCTGGGCGTGGGCACCGAAGTGCCAGAGCGCATCTTTCACCTATCAGCCTTCTGCCACCCGCGCCGCCTTCTACTGTCACTGCGTTGGGAGGCTGCCTTTTCAGTGGTCGCCCCGAGCCAGGACGGGCCTTGCTCGAATCCCCCTGGTTGCCAAGGCTCTAACTCCAATCAGCTCCCTCCTAAACGTCAGGAGCTGAACAGCAACCCTCTGCATCTCCAGGTATTGTCGTGCTGCCCCTTCGTTTCCAATTCCACTCCTTCAAATTCCTGGTCACCTCTCAACTACCCCACCTTGCCTCTTCGAGATCTTGCCCCCGCTGTAGCCCCGTCTACTTCTCTGGTGCCGCTCCAAGACCCTTTAACATCTTAGCCATGCTTGACCAGCTTCTGGCGCCCCCAGGTGATGAACGGCCCAAACCCCAAGGTTCCAGAGATGGGGCTGCTGCTGATTGGGCTACAGCTCCGGAACGCCGCGTGGGACCCGCTAGCAGGGGCCTTGCAGGACAGTACCTCCAGCCAGCCCAGCCCTCTGCCTCCAGTCAGCATCAGCGCCGGCGTCCAGGCCCCGTGTGCCAATGACCTACCACCCCCGGCTGGCCTGTCTGTGTACTCCTGTCCTGTGTACATGGAAGGGCCCCTCGGCACCACCAGGCTCCAGAGCAGGAACATCCTAATGCACCTGCTGCTGCCCACAAAGCTCAGTCCTGCTATCTGTGCCCAGCGGAGAGTTCATGTGTGCAGCCCACCCCTGCCCTGAGCCCCCAACAGAATAAAGTTGGAGTGATTGGATCAAAGATTTCCAAGACTTAGGAGTGTATGGTGTGTGCACACCAAAAGTATAATACACTGAGGGGAAGCACAGTGCACACGACTGAGTAGAGGGGAGGTGTGCTCACACTTAAAGTAGAAGAGTCTGTGTGCTCTGGCAAGTGGGGAGTGCACCTGGGTACACCGTGGGGAGATGGGCCTGGTGTTAGTCATGGACCCAAGGGGTTAGGCAGATCCAGGGTTGGCGAACACACAGGATCCCAAATCTTTGCCCGCCGTCTACTGTGGTCTCAGTACTTGCGTAAATCCACAAGGGATACTTTTAAAGGGAGAAGTTAGACTTCAAAATGGTTTCTTACAGCATTTAGTGGTATTATTGGGAATGCTCCAATCCTGCCCTACCAGTCATCCCCTCCCCTATGATGGGTTCTTTGGGTCATACACATAAAAAAAAAGAAGAAAGAAAAACAAGATACAAGGTCCCATATTCATTCAACAGATATTTGCTGAGCACTCCTCTGAACCAGGTGCTCTTCCAGGCACTGATAAGGTTGTTCTAAAGCAGGGAGACGGATGAGAAAAGGTCAACATATGAATAAGTTAAGTTTGATGATTTTTAAGAGCTATAAAGAAAATAAAGTAAGCATATGTTAGAGAATGACTAGAGAGAAGCAGCTAATGAGGTTTGGGTGGTCAGGGAAGGGTTGCTGAGTATCTGAAAGGGAGCTGTTTGAAGATCTAAGAGGAGTGCTTTCGGCAGAGCCCTCAGGAGGTGCAAAGATCTTGAGGCAGGAACAACCTTGGGGAGTTCAAGGAACAGGACATGTAGCTAGCATATGGTGAATGAGGGGGCAGAGTGCTCAGAATGATGGAAAGGTATGGAAAGGGGTGGATCACACAGACTAATTTCATAATGAGCTTATGTTTCTTAAAAGCCTAAGAAGGAATCAATTGGAGAGCATTAGGTGGAGATGATAAAATTTGCAAAGATCACTCTGGCTGTTCTATGGTGGATTGGTGGAAGAAAATCCAGGGTTGCGGGTAGGGAATCAGTTCTGCTTTGATATATTGTCATTATTAGTTGTCCCATGCTACCATGCTATCCCAGGGCAAACCTCTCTGAGGAAAGTTGGGTTAGAGCCGTCAGCCTACATAGGCTCCTCTCCTTGTTCCCAAGCATCAAAGCTTACTAGGCATAACTTACTTCCCTCACTGTATGGCTAAGTATGAGCTACATGGTGGGAGGAAATGCAACCGGCAGTGTATAGTGAGCGCCGGTGCACCTCTTCACAGTCACCACCCCATCAGTGCTGACTGTTGTAACGGACGGCCTTCAACAAAAGGCTGAGCTGAGAGTCAAAAGCTTCTTCCACTTTCCTCAGAAACCCTTCCTTTTTTAAAAATTGTAGTTGATACACAATATCATATTGGTTTCAAGTATATAACACAGTGATTCAGCAGCTATACCCATTATTAAATCCTCTCCCCAGCTAGTGTAGTTACTGTCAACACAAAGATGTTACAGAAGGACTGACTATATTCTCCATGCTGCACTTTCATACCATGACCAACTTATATTATGATTTTTGTGCCCCTTTACTCCCCTCCTCCACTCCACCCCAGCCCCTCCCCCATGGTAACCACCAGTCACTTCTCAGTTTCTGTAAGTCTTCTGCTGTTTTGTTCATTTTGTTTTGTTTTTAGATTCCACATGTAAGTCAATTGATATGGTATTTGTCTTTCTCCACCTGGCTTATTTCACTGAGCATAATACCTTCTAGGTCCATCCATACTGTTGCAAATGGCAGGATTTCCTCTTTTTATGGCTGAATAATATTCCATGGTATATGTGTACCTCTTCTTTATCCATTCATCTCTTGATGGACACTTTGGTTGCTTCCATATCTTGGCTATTGTAAAAATGCAGCAATAAACATAGGGGTGCAGATATCTTTTTGATTCAGAGATTTGTTTTCTTCTGGTAAATTTCTAGAATTGCAATTACTGGGTCATCAGGTATTCCTATTTTTGGATTTTTGAGGAACCTCCATACAGCTTTCCATAGTGGCTGCACCAATTTATGTTCCCACTCACAGTGTAGTAGGGTTCTCTTTTCTCCAACACTTGTTATTTCTTGTCTTTTGAATAGTGGCCATTCTAACTGGTGTGAGGTATCTCACTGGTTTTGATTTGAATTTCCCTGATAATTAGTGATGTGGAGCACCTTTTTATGTGCCTGTTGGACATCTGTATTTCTTTGGAAAAATGTCTGTTCAGGTCCACTGCCCATTTTTTAATTGGGTTGTTTTTTTGGTGTTGAGTCACATGAGTTCTTTTTATATATCAATCCCTTATCAGATGAATCATTTACAAATATAGCCTCCCATATTGTAGGTTGCCTTTTTGTTTTGTTGATGGTGGCCTTTGCTGTACAGAAGTTTTTTAGTTTGATGCAGTCCCATTTGTTCATTTGTTATTTTGTTTCCCTTGCCTGAGGAGATGTATCCAGGAAAAAAACTGCTCATACTTATGTTCAAGAGATTTTTGCCTGTGTTTTCTTCTAAGAATTATGGTTTCATGTCTTTTAGGTCTTTAATCCATTTCAAGTTTACTTTTGTGTATGGAGTTAGACAGTAATCCAATTTCATTCTCTTACATGTAGTTGTCCAGTTTTCCCAACACCAGTTATTGAAGAGATTGTCTTTTCCCCATTGTATATTCATGATTGAATGATTATGTATATAATATGAATTTGAATCGTATATATAAATGATTCAAACTAATCATTTGTTAGTTGACCATACATGTGTGGGTTTGTTTCTGGGCTCTCTATTTTGTTCCATTGATCTATGGGTCTGTTCTTGTGCCAGTACTGTACTGTTCTGATTACTATAGCTTTGTAGCACTGCTTGAAGTCAGGGAGCATAATATGCCAAGCTTTGTTCTTCTTCCTCAGGATTGCTTTGGCTATTTGGGGTCTTCTGTGGTTCCATATGAATTTTAGGATTACTTGCTCTAGTTCATTGAAAAATGATGTTGATATTTTGACAGGGATTGCATTGAATCTGTAAACTGCTTTGGGCAGGATGGCCATTTGACTATATTAATTCTTCCTGTCATGCACATGGGATAGATTTGCATTTATTTGTATCTTTTTTAACTTCTCTCATCAGTATCTTGTGGTTTTCAGAGTATAGGTCTTTCACTTCCTTGGTTAGATTTACTCCTAAATATTTTTTTTGTCTTGATACAATTATAAATGGATTGTTTTCCTGATTTCTCTTTCTGCTAGTTTGTTGTTAATATACAGGAATGTAACAGATCCTATGTATTGATTTTGTATCCTGCAATTTTGCTGAATCCAGTTATTAGTCTAATAGCTTTTTGGTGGAATTTTAGGGTTTTCTATATATAGTATCATGTTTGCAAATATTGACAGTTTTACTTCTTCCTTTTGTTCCCCATGGTCAATGGGGCATGGGTGTTCCTTCAGGAGAAGAGATCAGCAGAGTATTGAAATCCTTTTGGATAAATGAACCCTCTATTCATGTTTACCATCACTAGTATTTATCCTCCAGTGAGAGCATGGAGCAATTGTGAGATACCTACGAAACCATCTGAAATTAGTGCAGACTAATTCAGAATAATTCAGACAGTACAGAATATTTTCTATAACAAACACACCATTCGCTAGACCAAAATTCATTACTTTTCTCTGTGATCCAGGATTTTCTTTTTTTAATTAATTTTCAGTTTTATTGAGCAACATTTGACTGAAATTCATCCTTGAATTATACTCAGCAATTATAAAATAAGTACCATATGGCAGCATAGCCCAAGTACAGTGACTGCTGTGTAAAGATGTCCAGATTTGACAATTTCACTATTGAAATTGTCTACCATATAAATTAAAATCCCCCCTAGTAAAATTAAAGTCCCAAACAAGGAAAAGAATCAAGAGTAAGACACATGACAAAAAGAAGAATCATGTCACATTCTGTCCTCATGCACAGGGAAGGATGAGAGCAGAGACAAGAGGGAAGAGTGTGGCAAAACCAACCTGATCCAGGACTTGGGGATAGAGAAGTAAACTGAGGGACCAAGGACAAAGAGGCTTTTGCCCTTTTCTCTACTGGGAACTTCAGAAGGAAACTGCTCTGCAGCATGGACTTACTGTGGCCCCAGAACAATTCAGAGGGCAGAATGGCATAGTCAGGAAGTGTCCCTTGATCCCTACATGGTGTGGACACTGAACAGAGACCTGTTAGGCTTGATGGAGTATGAGGCAGAGCATCCCTGGGGTCTGCAGCCCTGGAGCTGTTGAGAGGAGGAGGAATTGGCAGGGAGGCACACAAAGCCCTGACAGCTGAAAAAGACAAGACCACAAGTTCATGAGCTTCATAAGCAAATGTTGGCAGAATCCCCAGGTGTGGAACTGGGCCAACCATACCCAGAGGATTCCAGCATGTGCACACCCAAGAACAAGCATTAGGCCAGGGGACCTCTTCCTTCTGCATCAAAACTCCACATAAGCCAATCCCACCCAACCCCCCCACTACCCAGATGCCACTTGGAGAGGAGCAGAGTCAGAATGCTGAGAATTTGGAATTCTGAGCATTTATTTCAAAGTAAATTAATGAAACCTGAAGAGCATGAACCAGATTTCTTTCTAGCCTCTTCCATTAACCAGTGTAATGGAGGATGGGAGTTAGACTTGTGAAGGAATCAGATCAATAATTGAGAAAGAAAGCTAAATTTTATTTGTATATCCAAATTTGTAAGGAAATTTATGATCCACCCCATACACTATACACATGAAAATAAAATAAAAATACCAGAAATCTCATTGACTAAGTACTCTGTAGCTCACCTGAAACACATTTACTTTTGCCCATTTTCAGTCTAATTTAAAATCCTCATTCAGAAATAAGATAAATTAGGGGAAATGTCTGAAATAGATTTTTTAATGGTGGCAGTTTCACCCTCTAATGCCCAAGAAGCCCTGGTATTTATAAGATAGATACTATTATTATTCCATTTTACAGAGAAGGAAACAAAGACACAGATTCCATAAATCCTCCAAGTTCACGAAGTTAGAAAATGGTATAGCCAGTTTTTGAATCTGGGCATTTATTTCCAGAATCTGTTCTCTCTACAGCATCCTATTGCCTCTGTTGTAACAAATGTTGGGGAGGTAGGGAAAACAAGAATCCTCAAACTGCTGGTGTGGGTTTACACTCTTGGTTTGGATGGGTACACTGGTGCAGTTATTCTGGGGAACAATCTGGCAGCTCTTGGAGAAATTAAGTATACTATGTTCTAGCAATTCCACTCCCTGGTTTATGTCTCAGATGGGCACACACTCGGAAGTGTTCTCTCCTGCTCTACTTTCTACAAGAGTTTGTGTTGGATTGATATTATTTCCTTTTTCCTTAAATGGTTAAATTTGCCAGTAAAGCCATCTGGGACTGGAGTTTTTTGTTTTGTTTTTGTGGGAGAAGATTTAATTAAAAATTCAATTCCTTTCATAGATACAAGGCTATCAGAACTTCTACTCTTGAGTTGTGAGAGTTCTTTATATAATCTAGATAGTAATCCTTTGTCAGATATGTGGTTTCCAAATATTTCTCCCAGTCTGTACCTTCTTCTTAACAGGGTCTTTCAAAGAGCAAAAGATTTTAATTTTGATCAACTCCAATTTATCATTTTTTTTCTTTCATGGTTCATGCTTTTGATGTTAAGTGTAAGACTCTGCCTCACCCTAGATACCTTACCTACCAAAGATTTTCTTCTGTTTCCTTTCTAAAGGTTTTATATTTTACATTTACATCCATGATCCATTTTGAGTTCATTTTTGTGTAAGGTATGAGACTAGGTCAAGGTTCATTTTTTTCATCCAAGTTCTCTAGCTCCATTTATTGAAAGGGCTATCTTTCCCCTATTGAATTGCTTTTGCATCTCTGTCAAAAATCAGTTGGGCATAGTTGTGTGGTTGTTACTGGTTTCTCTATTCTTATCTTTGGATTTATGTTATCTATCCCTCCCTCCACCAATAACACACCACACAGTCTTGATGTCTGTAGATATAGAGTAAATCTCAAAACTGGGTAAACTGATTCCTCCTACTATATTCTTCTTTTTAGAATAATCTGGTCTATGTCTACAAAAAATCATGCTGGGATTTTCACAGGAACTGTGTTAAACCTCTGTATCCATGTGGGTACACAAATGACATTTTTACTATGTTAAGTTTTGCAATCTGTGAACATGGTATGTCTCTCCATTTACTTAGATCTTTCAATTCATTCATCAGCAATGTATAGTTTTTAGCAAAGCATAGTGTTAGGTTTACAGCTAAGTATTTAAGCAAGAGTAATGGTATCTTTAATTTCAGTGTATTTATGTTCATTTCTAGTGTACAGAAATATAATTAATTTTTGTGTGTTTATCTTATATCTTGTAACCTTACTGAACTTCACTTACTCTAGGAATTCTTTGTAGATTTCTTGGGATGTTCTGTGCAGATAAACATGTCATTTGTAAGTAGGGACAGTTTAATTCTTCCTCGCTAATTTGCATGTCTTTTATTTCTTCTTACCTTATTTCATTAGCTAGAACTTCTAACACTATGTTGAATAGAGTGGTAAGAGTGGAAAATACTTTATTCTTTTCTATCTTAGGTGGGGAGTACTGCATTTTTTTTCACCATTAAGAATAATGCTAGAGGCAGAGCCAAGATAGCAGCATGAGCAGAACAGTGGGAATCTCCTCCCAAAAACATATATATTTTTAAAAATACAACAAATACAACTATCCCTAAAAGAGAGACCAGAAGACACAGGACAACAGCCAGACTACATCCACACCTGCGAGAACCCAGTGCCTGGTGAAAGGGGTAAGATACAAGCTGCAGCCTGGCGGGACCCGAGGCCCCTCACACCAGCTCCTGGCGGGAGAAGAGGAGTCAGAGCAGGAGGGAGAGGGAGCCCAGGACTGCTAAACACCCAGCCCCAGCCATCCACACCAGAGCGCAGACACACAGTGCATGCGTGGGGTGCTGGAAACTAGGGAAGGAGGACAGTAAGACCTGTGAGCGGGTCCTGCAGCCGGCACCTCTGGGACAAAGAAAAGTGAGTGCTTTTTGAAAGTCTTAAAGGGACAGGGACCCCACAACTGGACGGAAGCATCCTGGGTCACAGTTCAGCAGCTAGAAATTCCAGGGAACTCCAGGCGCACTAACCCCCTGGGCAACAGCTCTGAGACCCCTCAAGGCGGTAAACAGCCAAACAGCCCCCGTCCATTACCCCTCCGGGGCCCCGCCATAGCATAGCAGCAGCCTGAGCCTGGCCACGCCCACATTAAGGGAGCTTCCTCCATACTGGCCGGGCAAGACACAGAGACCCAGTCTACACACAATTGCCCAACACAAGCCACTAGGTGTCTCAGTTGTCCCAGTAAAGAAAGGCCAGAAGCTAGTGGAAAAAGTCTAGGCTCTCCCAGCTGACAGACGCATCAGTAGCATACCACAGCACCTATCAACATGAAAAGGCAAAAAAATTTGATCCAGACAAGACTAACCCAAACAGCTTCGACATCTTCTACATCTTCCCCTGAGAAGGAACCTGGGGAGATAGATTTAACCAGTCTTCCTGAATTCAAAACAAAACTCATAACCATGCTGATGGACTTGCAGAGAAACATGCAAGAACTAAGGAGGGAGAATACAAAAATGAAACAATCTCTGGAAGGACTTCAAAGCAGAATGGATGAGATGCAAGAGACCATTAATGGACTAGAAAACAGAGAACAGGAATGCAGAGAAGTGGATGCAGAGAGATAAAAGGAACTGCAAGAATGAAAGAATATTAAGAGAACTGAGTGACCAATCGAAACAGAAGAATATCCACATTATAGGGGTACCAGAAGAAGAAGAGAGAGAAAAAGGGATAGAAAGTGTCTTTGAAGAAATAATTGTTGAAAACTTCCCCGAACTAGGGGAGGAAATGGCCTCTCAGACCACAGAGGTACACAGAACTCCCATGACAAGGGATCCAAGGAGGGCAACACCAAGACACATAATACTTAAAATGGCAAAGATCAAAGACAAGGACAGACTATTAAAGGCAGCCAGAGACAGAAAAAAGGTCACCTACAAAGGAAAACCCATCAGGCTATCATCAGACTCCTCAACAGAAACCCTACAGGCCAGAAGAGAATGGCATGATATACTTAATGCAATGAAACAGAAGGGTCTCAAACCAAGACTACTGTATCCAGCATGATTATCATTTAAATATGAAGGAGGGATTAAAGAATTCCCAGACAAGCAAAAGTTGAGGGAATTTGCCTCCCACAAACCACCTCTATAGGGCATCTTACAGGGACTGCTCTAGATGGGAGCACTCCTAAAAAGAGCACACAACAAAACACCCAACATATGAAGAAGGGAGGAGGAGGAATAAGAAGGGAGAGAAATAAAGAATCATCAGACCGTGTTTATAATAGCTCAACAAGCGAGTTAAGTTAGACAGTAAGATAGTAAAGAAGCTAACCCTAAACCTTTGGTAACCACAAACTTAAAGCCTGCAATGGCAATAAATTCATACCTTTCAATAATCACCCTAAATGTAAATGGACTGAGTGCACCAATCAAAAGACACAGAGTAATAGAATGGATAAAAAAGCAAGATCCATCCATATGCTGCTTACAAGAGACTCACCTCAAACCCAAAGACACGCACAGACTTAAAGTCAAGGGTTGGAAAAAGATATTTCAAGCAAACAACAGAGAGAAGAAAGCAGGTGTGGCAATTCTGGTATCAGACAAAACAGACTTCAAAATAAAGAAAGTAACAAAAGACAAAGAAGGACATTACATAATGATAAAGGGCTCAGTCCATCAAGAGGATATAACCATTATAAATATATATGCACCCAATACAGGAGCACCAACATACCTGAAACAAATATTAACAGAACTAAAGGAGGAAATAGAATGCAATGCATTCATTCTGGGAGACTTCAACACACCACTCACTCCAAAGGACAGATCCACCAGACAGAAAATAAGTAAGGACACAGAGGCACTGAACAACACAGCAGAACAGATGGACCTATTAGACATCTATAGAACTCTACATCTAAAAGCAACAGGATACACTTTCTTCTCAACTGCACATGGAACATTCTCCAGAATAGACCACATACTAGGCCACAAAAAGAGCCTCAGTAAATTCCAAAAGATTGAAATCCTACCAACCAACTTTTCAGACCACAAAGGTATAAAACTAGAAATAAATTGTACAAAGAAAGCAAAAAGGCTCACAAACACATGGAGGTTTAACAACATGCTCCTAAATAATCAACGGATCAATGACCAAATTAAAATGGAGATCCAGCAATATATGGAAACAAATGACAACAACACAAAGCCCCAATTACTGTGGGACACAGCAAAAGCAGTCTTAAGAGGAAAATATATAGCAATCCAGGCATATTTAAAGAAGGAAGAACAATCCCAAATGAATGGTCTAATGTCACAATTATCGAAATTGGAAAAAGAAGAACAATTGAGGCCTAAGGTCAGCAGAAGGAGGGACATAGTAAAGATCAGAGAAGAAATAAACATAATAGAGAAGAATAAAACAATAGCAAAAATCAATGAAACCAAGAGCTGGTTCTTTGAGAAAATAAACAAAATAGATAAGTCTCTAGCCAGACTTATTAAGAGGAAAAGAGAGTCAACACACATCAACAGAATCAGAAACGAGAAAGGAAAAATCACGACGGACCCCACAGAAATACAAAGAATTATTAGAGAATGCTATGAAAACCTATATGCTAACAAGCTGGGAAACCTAGGAGAAATGGACAACTTCCTAGAAAAATACAACAACCTTCCAAGACTGACCCAGAAAGAAACAGAAAATCTAAACAGACCAATTACCAGCAACGAAATTGAAGCGGTAATGAAAAAACTACCAAAGAACAAAAACCCCGGGCCAAATGGATTTACCTCGGAATTTTATCAGACATACAGAGAAGACATAATACCCATTCTCCTTAAAGTTTTCCAAAGAATAGAAGAGGAGGGAATACTCCCAAACTCATTCTATGAAGCCAACATCACCCTAATGCCAAAACCAGGCAAAGACCCCACCAAAAAAGAAAACTACAGACCAGTATCCCTGATGAACGTAGATGCAAAAATACTCAACAAAATATTAGCAAACCGAATTCAAAAATACATCAAAAGGATCATACACCATGACAAAGTGCAATTCATCCCAGGGATGCAAGGATGGTACAACATTTGAAAATCCATCAACATCATCCACCACATCAACAAAAAGAAGGACAAAAACCACATGATTATCTCCATAGATGCTGAAAAAGCATTCGACAAAATTCAACATCCATTCATGATAAAAACTCTCAACAAAATGTGTATAGAGGGCAAGTACCTCAACAGAATAAAGGCCATATATGATAAACCCACAGCCGACATCATACTGAACAGCGAGAAGCTGAAAGCTTTTCCTCTGCGATAGGGAACAAGACAGGGATGCCCACTTTCCCCACTGTTATTCAACATAGTACTGGAGGTCCTAGCCATGGCAATTAGACAAAACAAAGAAATACAAGGAATCCAGATTGGTAAAGAAGAAGTTAAACTGTCACTATTTGCAGATGACATGATATTGTACATAAAAAACCCTAAAGACTCCACTCCGAAACTAATAGAGCTAATATTGGAATTCAGCAAAGTTGCAGGATACAAAATTAACACACAGAAATCTGTGGCTTTCCTATACACTAACAATAAACTAATAGAAAGAGAAATCAGGAAGAAAATTCCATTCACAATAGCATCAAAAAGAATAAAATACCTAGGAACAAACCTAAACAAGGAAGTGAAAGACTTATACCCTGAAAACTATAAGACACTCTTAAGAGAAATTAAAGAGGTCACTAACAAATGGAAACTCATCCCATGCTCCTGACTAGGAAGAATTAATATCATCAAAATGGCCATCCTGCCCAAAGCAATATACAGATTCGATGCAATCCCTATCAAACTACCAACAGCATTCTTCAATGAACTGGAACAAATAGTTCAAAAATTCATATGGAAACACCAAAGACCCTGAATAGCTAAAGCAATCCTGAGAAGGAAGAATAAAGTAGGGGGGGTATCTCACTCCCCAACCTCAAGCTCTACTACAAAGCCACAGTAATCAAGACAATTTGGTACTGGCACAAGAACAGAGCCACAGACCAATGGAACAGAATAGAGACTCCAAACATTAACCCAAACATATATGGTCAACTAATATTTGATAAAGGGGCCATGGACATACAATGGGGAAATGACAGTCTCTTCAACAGATGGTGCTGGCAAAACTGGACAGCTACATGTAAGAGAATAAAACTGGATCACTGTCTAACCCCACACACAAACATAAATTTGAAATGGATCAAAGACTTGAATGTAAGTCATGAAACCATAAAACTCTTAGAAAAAAACATAGGCAAAAATCTCTTAGACATAAACATGAGTGACCTCTTCTTGAACATATCTCCCTGGGCAAGGGAAACAAAAGCAAAAATGAACAAATGGGACTATATCAAGCTGAAAAGCTTCTGTACAGCAAAGGACACCATCAATAGAACAAAAAGGCATCCTACAGTATGGGAGAATATATTCATAAATGACAGATCCGATAAAGGATTGACATCCAAAATATATAAAGAGCTCACACACCTCAACAAACAAAAAGCAAATAATCCAATTAAAAAATGGGCAGAGGAGCTAAGCAGACAGTTCTCTAAAGAAGAAATTTAGATGGCCAACAGACACATGAAAAGATGCTCCACATCGCTTGTCATCAGAGAAATGCAAATTAAAACCACAATGAGATATCATCTCACACCAGTAAGGATGGCTACCATCCAAAAGACAAACAACAACAAATGTTGGCGTGGTTGTGGGGAAAGGGGAACCCTCCTACACTGCTGGTGGGAATGTAAATTAGTTCAACCATTGTGGAAAGCAGTATGGAGGTTCCTCAGAATGCTCAAAATAGAAATACCATTTGACCCAGGAATTCCACTTCTAGGAATTTACCCTAAGAATGCAGCAGCCCAGTTTGAAAAAGACAGATGCACCCCTATGTTTATCGCAGCACTATTTACAATAGCCAAGAAATGGAAGCATCCTAAGTGTCCATCAGTCGATGAATGGATAAAGAAGATGTGGTACATATACACAATGGAATATTACTCAGCCATAAGAAGAAAACAAATCCTACCACTCGCAACAACATGGATGGAGCTGGAGGGTATTATGCTCAGTGAAATAAGCCAGGTGGAGAAAGACAAGTACCAAATGATTTTACTAATATGTGGTGTATAAGAACAAAAGAAAACTGAAGGAACAAAACAGCAGCAGAAGCACAGAACCCAAGAAATTACTAACAGTTACCAAAGGGAAAGGGACTGGGGAGGATGGTTGGGAAGGGAGGGACAAGGGTGGGAAAAAAGGAAGGGGGCATTATGATTAACATGTATAGTGTGGGGGGGCATGCGAAGGGCTGTGCAACACAGAGAAGACAAGTAGTGATTTTACAGCATCTTACTATGTTGATGGACAGTGACTGTGAACGGGTATGTGGGGGGACTTGGTGAAGGGGGGAGCCTAGTGAACATAATGTCCTTCATGTAATTGTAGATTAATGATACCAAAATAAAATAAAAACAAAAAGAATAATGCTAGCTGTAGATTTTCAAAGAAATGGATGTTATTTATGAAGTTGAAGTCATCCTCTATTCCTAGTTTTCTGAGTTTTTATCGTGAATAGGTGTTTTGTCACTTTTTCTGTGTGAACTGATGTAATCCTATGAATTTTCTTCCTTAGCCTTTAAATATGTTGTATTATGACAATGCTGTTCATGTGAAATGTGAAACCTTCATAAGATTGTAACTCAATGATAACGTAAATAAATAAATAAACAGACAAACAAATAGATGTGGTGGATTATGTTGATTGATTTTCTATTATTGAGCCAGCCTTTGCATTCCTGGAATAAACTCCAGTTGGCCATGGTATATAATACTTCCCCCAATTTCTTGTGACACAAGGATTTGCATAATCTAAGTGTCCTTAACTAGGGAAATGGCTATGTTAAATGTTTTCTAAGTAGACATGCTGGAACACTAAATGGAGACATAAGATGCAAGTATGTACTAGATCCTAGGGATATAATAATCAAATAAATAAATACACAATTTTAGAAGTGGTGATAAAGTATTTTTTTCCTTGAAGAAAAAGCATGGAAAGACAGTAGAGAGTAATGGCTAGGGAAGGGGACTACCTGATAAATTGACATTTGAACAGAGACCTGAATAAAGTATGGTAGTGGAGTCATGTAGACATCTGTGGAAATAATATTCCAGGCAGATGGCATAAGTACAATGGCTCTGAGGCAGGAGCATGCCTAGTATATTCAATAAATAGCAAGGTAGGGAGTACTTTGGAAAGGTACTGGAAAGGTGTGAATGAAGAGGGTGTGTGTTAGAGAGAGACCTGGAATCCAGATAACACAGGGCCTTATAGGCTAGGGTAAGAACTCTGGACTATATTATGAGTGATATGGGAAGCCAGAACATTTGAAAATGAGGGAAAAGTAAGTTATAGGTATATACAGCAACATGAATATAAATTAAAAGCATCATGTTGAATGATAAAAGAAAGATTTATAGGAAAATATCATTTTTGTTCACTCATGAGCATAGATGCAAATGTCCTATACAAAACATTATCAAACTGATTTCATCAATGTGTAAAAAGGATAACAATCAACTAAGCTAATTTATTCCAAAAACTGAAGGTTAATTTCACATATGAAAATGAATCTATTACTTGCTAAATTGACAGAATAAAAACAAAATATATGATCATTTCAATTCAGAAGCAGCATTTGAAAGAATTAGAAATCCAATCCATGATAAAAATAATAGCAAATAGAAAGGCACATCATTAATCTGACAACCATGAATCAGAAAATTACTGCAAATATACCCAATAATGAAATACTGAAAGCTTTTCCTTTGAATCTGAGAATGAGATAAGGACTTCCACCAACACCGCTTCTCTTGAACATAACTGATCTCTTGGCTAGTGGGGTAAAGCAAGGAAACAAAATAAATGATATAGAATTGGAAAGGATGAGAATAAAGCTGATAAAATATTCAGAGATGATATGAGTACATACATAGAAAATAAAAAAGAATACAGATAAATTATCAGAATCAGGTTATTTAGCAAGAGTGCTGATCTATGGTCAACACACAACAATTGGTTGTAATTCTATATACAAGCAAGCAGAAAATGAAAATTTAAAAGATCCCAGTTGCAAGTCATTAAAAAACACACACACCAGTAAATGCCCAGGAATAAATCTAATAAAAGATGTGCAGGAAGACCTTGTACATAAATCTATAAACCATTATTGACAGCAGTTAAAGAAATGGAGCATAGAGGCAGGCCACAGAATTGGAAGACTCAGTATTGCAAATATATCAATTTGCCCCAAACTGATCTAGCATAAGGAAATCCTGTCAAGGTGTTTGGGGAACTTGACAATCATGGAAATGAAGAGCAAACAACAGTCCTTTTAGAGAAGAAAAATGTGTGGAACTTGCTGTACCACATACTAAGCCTTAGTAGAAAGTTATTATAATTAAGACAGTGAGGAATTGGTACAAAGATAGACCCATAGACCAAGGAATGAGTTAGGATGCCCAGAAAGAGACTCACAGATATATAGAAAAATATGGAAGTTTGGCACTGTAGAGTAATGAGAAAATTTTTTTTTCAATGAACAGTTTTAAATTAATTGAGTACCTAGATGGAGATAGCATTAAACTTGGCTCTTATTTCAACCATATGTAAAAATCAGTTGCACATGGGTTGTAGAATTATGAAAAGCAAAATACTAACACTTGCAGGAGATAATTTAGTAGAGTATCTTCACTGGGGTTAGAAATGACTTCTTAACTAGGTATACACAACATTAACCATCAAGGAATGACTGATTCACTAGACTATATTAAAATTAAGAACTATTCATTAATAAACATCCTTTGAAAAAGTGAAAAGGCAAACCACAGGATGGGAGCGGATACAACACATATAACCAAAAGGAGTTATATCCAGTATATATATAAAGAAGTCCAAAAATCAGTATGAAAAAGATAATTCAATAGGAAAAATAGGCAAGAGACTTGAACAGACACGTTATAGAAGAGTATTTTCAAATAGCCAGCAGACTCAGGAAAATGTCAATCCATTAGTAATCAGGGAAGTGCAAAGTAGAGACAAATGACAGCATTACACATACACCAGAGAAATGCCAGACTGAAGATATAGAGTAAAGTGAGGTACCATGTGAATTCTCATATCCCTGGTGAAGGGAGTAGAAATTGAAAAATTTGGAAAGTCTGGCATTGTCTACTAAAGTTGAGGATATACATACTTTACAACCAAACAATTCTTCTCCTAGTAACATTCCCTCCAGGAACATGTGCCCATGCACAAAGGCCATTTGCAAAACTGTTTGCAGCAGCATTATTTGTAGGAATCACAAACTGGTCATTAGGCAGTTCACAACCATTCTGTTCCTCTTCCTTCTGGGTACACTACCATGTATTTTCTTACTATTGATGGAGTTATACGGGGCAATGAAACTGGGTTTGGTCTATTACACAAGGGATAAAAAGACATGTGTCACCTCTGGGCTGACTTTTGGTGCAAAGGGGTAATCAGCCTTGCTCCCTTTTCCAGCCTAGTGGTCATGGAAGCATGTATTTCAGTGGAGGTTCACTAGCTTGGGTCCTTGAGTGACTATGAGCAGAGTCCCTGCCATTCTATAACAATAGTAAAAGTTAACCTTTTGTGGGGTTATGCCACTAATATTTTGGATTTTTATTTCCTGTTGCATGACCCAGCCCATTTTCATTGATATATGACTCAAATGTTCATCAACAACTGAATCAATTAAAAAACTGGGTTTATTCACAGAATGGGATATTTCTACAGTAATAAAAATGAATGAAATTCAGCTGTACTCAACAACATGGATGAATACCATACACCTGAAGTTGTGTGAATAAAGCCAGACACATGGAAATATCTATTATTTAGGTGTGGGTGCTTGAAAAGGGGTCTCTGAGCACCCAATTCCATAGTGGGGGAGGAGGGTTCCCCACACCAACAATAAGCTATTCTCTGAAGACAGCATCTGGGAGTCCTACAACTCAATTCCGAAACCATCACCCAGAGATAGCATCAGATTCCACAGGTTAAGGGTTCAATACTACAGGACTGCCCCCCTCCCTCACAGCAGAAGCCTGCCTGCCACAAGTCCAGGTTGTTACCTGGGCTTCTGACCAACTGACTACAGATCAAAGGTCCCAAGACCTCCTCCTTGGGTTCAATTAATTTGCCAAGCCCCTATCCTTAGGTGACCTAGCAACATTTCAAAAGTGATCTCATTAACATTGACCTGATGGCTCTCATTACTTAGGGAATTCCAAGGGTTTTTGAAGCTCTGTGCTAGAAATAGGATGACTTACAATTTTTTTAGTATAACTCACAGTATCACAATGCTTAACTAGTAAGACTATAAAGAAAAGCAAGGAAATTAATGTCAGGAAAGTCAGGGTGACAGTAACTTTGTAGAGGGCATTGTTAATGTTTAGGAGGTGGCATAACAGAGGCTTTTAGATGCAGATGGCTTTTTGTTTCTTAATTGGGGTGGTAATTAGATGGGTATTGGCCTTATGATAAACCACCGGACTGAACATTTTTGTTTTACTCGTTTGTATGGATGTGTATATTACTTTTTTAATTTGCTCAATTAAAAGGGATATAAAAAGATTATTCATTGCTATAACAACAAACGCTCAAATATATAATGTTTGTAATATGGAGATTTATTTCTCACTCACATGAAGTCCAAAACAGGTGTTCCTACTGGTGGGTGGCTCTCCTCTAAGTGATGTTCAGGATCTAGGATCCCTCCATTTTTTTATTCCATCATCTTCAACGTGTAACTTTCAAGGTCTCATGCAACAAATGCATCAAGTTGGCCAAAGTAGAAATGACATGTGGAACTATGCATGGGACAAATAAGAACCCATGTCTGGAAGTAATGGCACACATTAGTTCCACTATTATCCAATTGGTTAGATACAATCACATGGCCACACGTAAGTATAATGAAGCTGGCTGGGAATGAGCCCAGCTGATTTCCAGGAAGAAAATGTGAGGAACAGCTAGCACGTCTCTGCACAACCACCATATATTCTGTGAAAGATACACACGTGTCGAGGAATACACAGCAAACACACTGGGGGGTATAAGAGGAACAGAAGAGAAAATCAGGAACAAAGGAAACAAAATAACAGAGCAGAAGCGCCTTTCATGGACCACTCCTATTATAGTGCTGTGAATTTAGGAGAAGAATCAAGTCAATTCTTAGCATCAATCTGTGTACCAATGAAAGAGCGGGAAGTCCAGCAGCCATGGTGCCAGAAGTGCCATCCTAACTAGACCGACTCTAAAGTGCAACCTTAGTTTCTGCAGCTGTTCTTCCTCCCTCAGTCCCAGTTTTCTAAGCCTCATCCTCTGGGTTTCCCTGAGTTCTGTGAGTTTCTTGTTTCTATCTTTCCAATAATTTTTCTTCTTAATCACGGTTTATTATAGCCAAACCTGTACTGTCACAAAGTAGATGTATTTTACCTGTTGAATCTTCAGTCCTTATGTTGAACTTTGGCCATTACAGTAGGCATCCTCATTTGTCCTTGGCTTCTGTGGGGATGCTGATGCAGAAAGCCCAACATCTACAAAAACCGGCTTTCCTGCAGCAACAGCCACAGCCAGGCAGCAGGAAGGTGACCTTGACCTCTCAGATCTCAAATGAGCACATGGAACTGGTGGGACTTACTCTGTACTCAGAACCCTAGCAGCAAGAATTTGAACTTCTCCAGGTAGTGAAGAATTTGAGCACCAGGTAAAGTGATACGTTTCCTATGGTGGCTGCAAACTATGGATACTCCCCGGCTGAGAGGCAACAAACTGGATGCCATGCTGCTCATTCACCTATTTTCTTTTGGCTCCTAGCCTCTCCGTATCTCCCCTGAGAATGTAACCTCCCACTCCAACCGCCTTCCCTGTACCACATGCGCGCACACACACACACGCACACTGGTCACACTGCTGCAGCTGGGACCCTGCAAAGTACATTTCCCGGAATCCACGGCCAGCTGGTTCCCCACTCAGTTCTGCTCATGGGACGTCCTCAAGGGAAACTGAAAGTGAAGGATGGGAAGAGGGTTTTCATTCCTGTTGTCCACTTGCTGTTCTATTACTCTAACCACTGCTCTGCCACACTTGCCAGAGATTTTTAGCAGCAGCAGGTAGTCGCACCCTCCTCAGAGGTCCAGACACCAGGATGTGCAGGGAGTTCCCCTCACAAAGTTCCGAGTTATCATCAAAAGGAGCCCCTTCTCTGAGCTCCTAGTTTCTGGTAATCACACCACTTCCCCTTTGTTTCCCCAGGCCTTGGGATGTTACTTGATTTCTCTAGTTATTAGGTTTTGAATTACATCAGCAGTTTCTACTCTTTCAGCCTTCAAACATTTGTGATCAATTCTCTGCATTAAACACCCTCTACTTGAAATGCTTAGTGTGGTTTCTCTTCTCCTGACGGGGTCCTACCTGATATACGGATGGGTATTAAAAACACAGTTGAGCAAGTGAGGGTAAAAAAGTAAGAAATAATACAAGATTTGTCAACAATACTCTACATAAATAAGTGCGAGCATGCACGAATGAACAGTTCGCATTATACAAAAATACTTATAAAAGTAAGAGGATGTTAAATGAGCTTTTCAGTTGTCTAAGATCTTTGGATAATACACCAAAACTGAAGACAATAAGTAACAGGTACCAACACATTCTAAATAAAGGTGCTAGATAGATCCACATACGATAGTAAAGCTGATCCAGAGACCACCAACCTTTCTGTTGTACATGCAGTTAGTTCACTGATGGGAATTTTTAGGAATAAAGAGAACTCCTCCCTGAAAGGAAGAGCAGTGCTGTTCCCTCCATCCTAAATTCAGCGAGGAAGGCTCCAACAGAACCATTTCTGGTCTTTCTGAGTTCCCATGAGAGGGAGAGATGTTATATTCATTTAGGTTACATTCTCTGGCTAGGGGCTTGCAATGCTCAGGAACCTAGAGATCCAGGGCCACATAGCCACTGGGGTGGAGTATGAAGCAGAGGCTTCTTGGGAGAATAACTTGTGGGGTTTGGAGCCATATATGTATAGACGGGTGCTTACTTCTCAGGTGGAGAAGTCTAGGTTGGGCTGACCGGGGCAGGGCAAGGGGAAAGCGGTCAGCTGCTGGTGGGGCTGCACCTCCACTGTAAGGCAGGAGAGACATGAATGACTCCCCTGGGCTCCTTGAAAGGTAACAGGTCTAGAGGGGTTTGTTAGGACCTCTCACATGAGGGCCACCTGCGAGGGTGAGATGTCAGCACTAGGAGGCTGTGGATACACTGACAGGGCTGGGGACCGGGAAGCTGTGGAGCAGAGGGGGAGTGTGCTGGGTATCATAAGAAAGGAACCAGAGCCTGTTAGTGCACAAGTCCCCATGGGGGGGCTCCAAAGAGCCCCCAAACCCCACACAACAGCCAACATTTAAACTCCTCTTAGTGGAGCACATTGAAGGAGCTACAGTAAAGTTTAGCCTTTTTTCTCTAATACCCCCTCTCCTTACCCCAACCCTGGAAGTTAGAGAGGAGGTAAAGAATGAGTGGAAGAAACAGACCATGTTCCTCTACCCCGGGAGCTGGAAGAACAGCTTTGAATTGGATGAGTTGCTGACATCCCACTGAGGTGTGGGAAGGGAAGCAAAGAATATACTTTAAGTGTTAATATTTTAGTTTGGTCTCAGGTGTGTTATAGGGAATCACAGGACATATCTTCACCAGAGTATTAACAATGTAGGAGGACCCTTCAAGTGGGGCCAGTAAGACAGGGGCTGCAGCAATCAGCAAGACTCCAAGAAAGTGTAATAGTAAATAGTTGTCCCTGCTTATTCAAGAACACATCATCTTGTGACCAAGAAAATTAAGAGACTAAAAGAATCACAGAGACTCAATTGCTAATATCTTGAGTTTCTGAACCAGTACAAACAGCCACCTACTTTCTAGTGATATGAAAAGAAGAATCTAATTTGTTTAAGACATTCTTGAGTGTCTTAAGACATCCAATTATTTTTCTATCAAAATGTAACTGATAAAATGAGTATCTCAACTTCCTCATGTGAGCATTTTTCCCTCAATTAAGCTTCAAAGTCATGGGACAGGTGGCAAGTGTTGACCTACATCTGCTAAGATAATGAAATGCTTGACGCACCCTGAAGGAAACAAAAGGGGTTTAGTGATCAAGAGTAATGTGGACAGGAGGCCCAGAGAAGATATATTAGTCAGAGTATATAATGCTAACTGCTATTTCCAAAGCTTGCTACCTTAATGCAATAGAGGTTTATTACTTGTTCAAAGTCCAATGTGGATGTTCTTGGTAAAGCAGCTTTCCTTTAAGCAGTCACTCAGGTATCTAGACTTCTTTGATGCTTTGACTCCACCATTTTCAAAATATGTGCTTCAAGGTCATCGTGGAGGGCAGGAGTGGGTGGGAGAATAGGGAGACGGCGCATCTACACATAACACATAACTGCTTGGTCTGGTGGTGAGTCATCGCCTCCACCCACTTCCCACTGGTGAGGACCACTAACTGCCTGCCTTGCTGTAAGGAGCTGGCAAATGTAGTTTAACTGTGTGTCTAGGAAAAGGACATTTTGGTGAGCATCTAGAAAGTTTCTTCCACAGAAAAAAAGGTGTTAGTGTAAAGATCTGGAAGATGAAAATGAGCTCATCAGGGAAGAGTATTCTAGGGAGATGGAGCAGCAGGTAAAAAGACCCAGAAGTAGCAATGGCTTGGGCTAGTGAGGAACGAAAGGAAAGCTGTGTGGCTAGAGCTTCTCAAGGAAGGAGTGGGTTAAGATGCAGTTGGAGGGAGACCTGGCAAGAGCACACAGGGCCGTTTTTTGTTCTCAGAGCAGTGAGAATTCACTGAAGGATTTTAAGCAGAGAAGCGACCTATCTGATTTACATTTTAAAAAGATCACTTGGCTGCAGGGAAAATAAATCGCCTTTGGGGACAGGAGCGGAAGCAATTAGCCCAGTAAGGTGGTTACTGCAAGTAGTTGAATATCCCAGAACCAGGTGGCCAGTCTGAGAAGACACCTGGGAAAGAGGATGACCTGGGGATAAAAACCTCTAATTACAGGTGTCTGTGAAAAGCTGTGAAAGGGCTTTGTGCAATTACATAAATGGCTGAGAGTCTGGAGCTGAGCTGTGTCTCTGTCAAGATGGTGTTGTTTCTTTGGGACCTGTGTCCCCTTAGGGCTGCGTCACAGGAACAAAAGCTGAAGCACACAGACGAGTGCAGAGGCAATAACCTCGTGAAGGGATGCTCAGCAATCGCGAGGCCCAGGCTGCTATCCAAACCCAATCTTATTCTTGGTCCTCACCACCTCCCCACACTTTTTTCTTTTGGTGGTACTCTTGCCCTGCTGTGGAGAAAAGCTGTAGCAAGCCTGTGACTTCAGCTCATTCTTAGTTCATAGTCTTATGATCAGTTTAAGGTACAAACATAATCATGAGTAATTAGAATGTCTAGTTCTATTTATCAGTAAATAATCTGTACCACCACAGCTTTCACTATTTCCCCTCCCAGTTCTGTCTCTAGTTAAGTCAAGTGGCCTGCAGCGGGGAGGCAGAATGATTGCCTGCTCTGCTCTGTCTCCCCCTCACAGCTGAGGGGGCCAGGGGCCTAACTGCAGAGAAGTAAGGGAATGGGACAGTTCTTGCTTGGCTGGGCAGTTCTGTGCCTCACAGGCCCTGCAGGGGGGCATCCCTACTGTCCCTTTCTGCAGCTTCCTTGACTCTGGGGGTGCTTTATTCAGGGTGGCCTCTGGAAACTCCCTCCTCAGCCCATGTGGTATGCTTCTAGCTTCTTTGGGCTGAGCTCTCCTTGCCTCTTCAAACAGTCCTGTGGGACATGACCCAAGACCACCCCATGCTTCCCTCTTCCAAAAGGCGCACAGGGCACACTCCTGCACAGCTGGGGATGCAGGCCAGGCCAGTGCAGAGCAGTAGCACTTCCCTGGGGCCGCCACCAGAACCGTGAGCCTCTGCTTGCCCGCTTCATTTCCAGGGCAGGAGTCAGCTTCCAGGCTCAGCATTTCTTGGCTGCAGGAATAAATACTTCGAGTCTCCCAAATGGTCCCACTGGATCCCCAGTTAGACTGGAGGGAGACGGCAGAAACCAGCCCCCGCAAAGGAGAGGTGGGTTTGACAGCCCAGCTGTAGTCTGTTTCACAGTAACAAGCTCTCCACAAGGCAGCCTTGCCTGGTCTCTTCCCACCCTGTCTGCTTTCTGACCTTGAACCTTAAATGTGCTATTATACTACCAGCAAGCACACTAATATCCCTTATTCATTCATTCCCTCTTTCACTCTCTTTAAATGATGCTCATTCTCCTTGTCTCAAAATTCCAACCACTTTCCCCCTATTCTCGCTGTCAACCCTTAAGTCTGCTTCCTGCTTCACTGAGAAAAATCAAAGCAACAAAGGAAGAACTTCTCAAACCCTACTCTAATTTTCTGAATCAGAAACCGGGGAAGGGCTTAGTAATCTGCATTCTAACATGCCTTCAGGTAATTCTAACATGAGGAGGCTTTCACAGTCGAGCAACTCCCACTCTCCCCGACTCCCACTTACCTCTTACTACTCTTGCCGCTTCTCCAATCTGTTCTCAAGTTGTTCCTGAAGCAGCTGTCATGCTGTTCTTTTTTTTTTATTTTGATATCATTAATGTACAATTACTTGAACAACATTATGGTTCATGCTGTTATTTCTTAAGGGAATATACATTGTTTCCTCTTCAGTCTACACTCTCAACATTAGACACTAAAGTTCAGGCATCACTTGAACAAGAGCTTGTCCTGAAGCTGAGTTTGTCCGAGCCACTGAGTTTGGGGGAGCCGGGGCCTGAGCCAGACCTAGAGAGATATTTACTTAGGTGCGCTGGAGCCAGAACAGGCAAAGGAAGAATCCATACTATAAATAAGGGAGGAAAGCAAAAGAGGGAGGAGGGCAGACCCCAGCTGTCCTGCTGAGTATGATAAGAAAATGAAAAAATTAATCAAGATCTAGGAATCTAAATAACATTTGGGAAAGAACACAGACAAGGAGCTATAAAAGGTGATGTGTGTCCTATAGTGAGACGCTCTGCTACTCCAACACTTCCCTTGGAATTTGTGGCTTGCCTCTGTTATCCCAGGAGGCTCCTGCCCCATGAACCTGCCACAGTAGTCATCTCCCCAGTAACCCCCAGTGAATCCTGACAAGCTGAAGAGGACTGTCTGGGTATTTTCTCTTGGCTGCCTGGCAGCCAGCTCCACTTACAAGCCTCACATCACCCCCAGAATGGAAGTTTCCCCAGCCCCTAGGCTGTGTGAACCTTGTGCACTTCTGAAATTCATGCCATCTAGCCTCTTCTTCCCTTGTCTGTAGATCTCCTGGATCCATTCCCTCCCTCAAAAGGGTGGCACCCATTCCTACCAATTTTTACCATCATCCTGAAGAACTTCAAAGTCCATGCAGACAACCTCTCCCCGTAACACCTGAACCCTCAATCCACTGACCAGTCTATAGGCAGCCTCCCTTGCATGCATCTCTGGTGCTCACGCTTGGAGCTACACTCTAGGCTTTGCCATCCCCTAGAGCTATTCTGCTTCCTGTATTAAGAATTCAAGCATGCCAATTTCTGACCACAGCCTCTCATTCCCCAGCAATCATTCAATTACTGCTTGTGCAACAACCTGCTCCTGTCTTCTCTCTACTACCTCTATGAAGCTCCATAGTTCAGCCTAGCAACCACATATTTAGAAATGGTCTGAAACTCCTTTGCTCACTTTCATTTTAATTGCATGGCAAGGTTCCAACTCTGGATGATCCCTGAGAACTCATTTTCCACAGCTACACCTAGATTCCTGAGTAGGCAGAGAGAGCCACACCAATCACTGGGCTGACTGGTATTAACTACAAATTCATGAATAATACCATATAAAATCAAACAGGCCCTTAACAATCCTCATCCCACTGCAATTTGACTTCTCTCATATTTTTTTAATCACTCATCTTTATTGATAAAATAGGTTCTTATGCAGTAGTTATTCTCAGACACAAATTTAAGGTTCTGATACAAAAAAAAAAGAGTATAGGATGGAAAACTTAACTATGTAACAAAGTAAATATCTTTAAACACCAGAATCTTAAAAATTATACCCATGTAAGACAACCAAGAGTAAATTAACTCAACTTACTTTTTATAAAAATAATTATTTATGAAGTGATTTTTTATAATAGAGCTGCCTCAATGGATTACCTCAGACTTAGTTTTAACTGTGTAGTTTCTTTAATTCTGACTTGGGATAAAAACTGTATGATTGAATGTGCCATCAATTAAGGGATACTTTCCAAAAACCCAATAGAAAAGTTTAAAAATAAAAAATATCATTTATTTATAAAATATCAATTAAGGCCTCTGAATGAGAAAAGAAATCTATTTAATGTCTGGGCCGTTTGCCCTTTTCCTATTCAATCAACCCCATTTACCCAAACTTAAGATTTGTTTTAAAAAATTTATATACTACATTTTCTGTAAAAAACAAAACAAATACTTCTAAACCCATAGATTTTTATCCCCATTAACTGAAGGATTATAAGAAAAATCTTACAGGTTATATGGACTGGATGGAGCTTAAGAAAAGATCAAAAAAATTTTTTTTTAATTTAAGAGTATTTACTTTTTAAAAAGGGTTGTATGAGGCAGAAGAATTCCCAATTTACTTTGAAGTTACCATACCTAGCTTGCTCTATCAACGTTTCACCTTCGCTAGCTAAATGAGCTACATAATATCCTTAAAGATCAACCAGAGAAGAGAAAAATCTCATCTTTATTGTTGATTTAAACCCAAACTTATTCTTTCAAAGGAATAGTTTAACCTACTAATAAGTCTCTTATAAGATCTTCTTTCTTAGAAAGTAGTATTCCTTCTCCTTCATTCCTGAAATGGTATTTCATATATCCTTAAGCAAGTTGTTGACAATTGTTAGTGAGTATTAATTATGGTAAATTAGCTAAAATTAAATTTCTTCCATTGTTTATGGTTCATGTCAACATTCCTGCAACCTTTCGAACTGAATTTTCTTGGAAAAAAATTAAAAATTAATGGGGAGGTAGACAGACAATCATTAAAAACTGAAGTCTCATGGTATATAAGCTATTTGCTAACTTGGACACCAAACAGGGAGGACAACAGTATGACAATTCTCCATTCACAAAACCGTGACCAACTGGATCATTTTATGAATTCTCAAACATTTATGGGAATATCCTTGTTGATCCCACCGGCATCCAGAAGGCTGACAGCACTGCTGAAACCTCTTGATACACTCAGCAGTCACCGTGAGAATCTTTACCACTTAACAAAGGCTGAGTTTCTGCTTTTCAATTTTATCATGGAATAAAGTTTATTGACCATTAACCATTCATTTTTTTGTTGCTATCTCTTAAAAATGACATTGCCAGTGCACTGTACATATCATAGAAAAAAAATAAAACAAAAGGTAGCTTGAGACTGATTTTCCCGTTCACTCATTCACTGCAGTAGGCCAGTCCCAGTGACCAAAGTCTGGAGCCTTGTAAGAAGCTCTGAGACCGAGAAGCTCTTTAGCTCTTCCTCAGACTCAGGTCACTGTTGGTCACTAAAGCTGACAAAGATGAACTTTTGGACACATCATCTTTCCTAAGGTTCAAAAATGATTCTCGAGTAATCTGAAGGATCTCTCTCAAGCCCTTGTTTTCTTGTTCAAGTTGAAGTATTCGTTCCTGTTCTTCACAACCCTGTTGGTCATCAATTTCAATGGCTTTCCTCATTACTGCTGCCATTTCTGTTACCTGGTCATCATATGCCTATAATTCCTTAGAGTGCTGCTCTTTTAACTTCATTATCATCCCCGGATCATCTTTTTTGCTAGCCATTAGCAATCTGAACATTTGCTCTCGATACTTGCTCATTATAAGTTCCAAGGCAGACTGATGTTCTTCCAGGGAGGTACATAACTCTTAGTTCTCTTGTTGCAGTTCTCTGATTTGTCTGTTTTCTTGCTGGATTCCCATAACTAACGTGGACTGTGGCCGATGTCTTGCAACTTCATTAAGTTCTTGAATTTCTTCCTGATACTGCTTCATTGCTTCTACTCGCTTGTTGAGAGCTGTGGTTTGCTCGATGAGAGACTCTGCGGCATCATCGTGATCTCTCAACAAGAGCTTTAGCATCAGCAAGTGCCTTGTCATTTGTACAACTCATTCCTAAAGGAATACTCTGGTCTCAATCCGCGCAGCCAACGGCTGTGGCGACTAGGACTCAAAGTCTCTGCCAATGGGGACCTATGCACCCAAGAGAAAAGACTCCTCTTGCCTGTTCAGCTTCTTCAGTGAGCAGACGCAGAAGCCAGCAGGGATAGTCAGCGTAGTGATGGCTGCGGGTCAACGGGGATCAGCCCCGTCCCTTGCCCGGGGTAATCTGCCCGGATGGCCTCCTGCCAGCCCTCTGACTTCTTTCATTTTAACAGACCATTCAGCAGCATTTGAGAGCTGACAACTCCCTAATCCTTCCACATTAAAATATCTACTTTCCTGGTTTTACTCTTCCATCTATGGCCATGCCTCATCTTGTTACTTTTACTGGTTCATTTTCCTTAACCCACCTAATAAATGCTCCTCACTTCTGTTCTGAGCCAGTGTCTCTTCTCATTATCTTACTATGGATCTCTTTTTGATTTCTATGACTTTCATTACCACCTCTAGGCTGTGATTCCCAAATCCCTAGCACAGACCTCTCCTGAGACTTTTATATCCCCCTCCAAATGAACATCTAACAGACACCTAAAACTCAACTTTCTGAATGGCATCACCAGCCCAACCAGTTTCTCAAGCCAGAAACCAGAAACTTACTTGAGATTCCTTTCTCTTACCAACACTCAACATTCCCCAAGTCCTACCTACTGAAGTTCTCCTGTCTGCCACCTTCACTAGTCCACAGTGCTCTCATCTTGTCCCTGAACCTGCGTTCCTGAACACCCCTGCTCTCAGTCCCACTCAACTGGACCCTGTCATTCCTTAGTACCTCCTTAGGTGAATCTCAAGAGACTAAGCTCTAGAAATACCGAGATAAATGTAACAAGAAGATTGCAGCCTAATGCACAGAGCACTCACAATGCAGTATTTGAGCTGACATTGCACTCTTCACATAACACTTACGGGGTACAGATGAAGAATTAATTCTGCTTCGCGAGTGGTGAAGTAGGAAACCAGCAGACTGTTTGGAAGGCTTAGTAGGACTTTGTGAGTCAGATGAGTAGTTAGCAGACCACATAGCACATGCAGAGGCATTGCGTGACACCTACTGAAGGGTTCATGGCCTAGCCTTCACACGTGGCCTCTGACTGACAGCCTGCCTCAAAACCTCCATCCCCTCACTGGAAGCATCCAACTGGCTCACAGCCCTGGAACCTGTACTCTGGTGGTTATTCTCAGTTCTTGTTCTTGGAAATAGACAGAAGAGTCTATATGTTTATGTGTGAGCCCATGGCAGATGCCTTCTGGGAGAGGCCAAGGAACTCATTCCAGTACATCTTGTCCCAGCATGAGCTTTCCTTGCCCATAGCTTTCCTAGGATGTGCTGATCTGGGCCCCCTGTGAAGGAGAAACGGACAGACCCTTTTGCCAGTGAACAGCCCAATCCCCCCCAACATGGCATTGAACAGTTGTTATTTATGCAGAGATCTGGATTCCTCACAACTTTCTCCAAAGACATCTCAGAATATGTTAAGAATCTCTAAATATCCTATGAAATGTGGTTGCCGAAAGGCCTATCTTGAGCTCTCCCTCAGGCAACAAATCCACTGTTTGCCTTTCAAACCGCCAACCCAATCTAGGGAAGGTCCTTAGGGAACATAAGATTTATAACACATAATAGTCATAGCTACACTTTATTGAGCACCTCTTATGTACCCAGCCTTGGCAACAAGGTTTCCTCAATGAACCCACACAACAATCATGTGAGACTGGAATCCTACCATGTTCCAAAAGAGGGATGTGACATTTAGAGATTACACTGATTCCCAAATCTGTGTTCTCAGTCACACACACACCAGGGCCCCAGAAGACAATAGGTGCTGGGAATCGTTTGGGCCACATGGCTCCAAAAATGGAGATGAGGACAGAAGGGAAACAACAGGGACAATCAAATAGTCTTGACCCAGAAGCCCAGATTCATGTGTTCAGTCAGGATGTTGGTTGTCCCTGAGCCAAGAAGGAATACCTGCCTGTCTGAGGCCTTGAAGGCCTGAGTAGACTGAAACTGAAAGAGAAGCTAAGGGTGAGCAGGCGGAGCTGGTCTGCAGACACATCAAGAGAAAAGAGTGGAGATGCTGGGACAGAGATATGGAAAGAGGAGCCGAACCCAGAGAGGCCTTGAACTTCCATGACTTCTAGGGAAGCAGTAATTCCCAGACACCTGTGTTCTCATAATAAACTGCTTATTCTTAGCTAACCCAAATGACTTCTTGCTTCTTGCAACCAAGAAGGCTTCATCAGAGCAGGGTTAAGCCAGGGGTTTCATCACTCTTTGTTCTTGGGACAGAGGGAGAGGGGTACCAGGTCTTGCATCACAGCCTGGCTGGAGACAGTCCTCAGAGTTCTGAGCCTGGAATTTGAAACTTGCCTCCTCTTTCGAGGTCACCTGCGCTTGTAGAGACATGGCTGAAGCTTTAGGCCTGAGAGCTGAGCCTTGGGCCCTACTTGAGGGGGGCCAGTCTTTTGAAAGTCAAACAAGAAGAAGTGGCTGTTGGTCAGGTCCTAGGGGCAGAAAAGACCGAGTAAGTTACAAATCCTCATTCTGGCTCCTCAAAACCCCTCCATCTGTCTCACCCCTGCTCAGAAAGCTTCCTGTAAGTCATGCCTTTAAGAAGCAAATGTCTGCCAGTGCCTATGGCCTCCTTCTTGAATACCATTACCCTGAAAGGGCCACATGAGACAAAAATGCAGGCCCTTACCTTGCAGATGACCTTGAAACCCAGTTTGGTCACAGCCCCCAGAAAAGTCCGTACATCTTCAAAGCGGCTGCTGACCTCAGCTACTTTCAGGAGACCCCTGAGAAGGATGCAAAGCTCTGTGTAAATGCACAGCCACAAACACATGCACATATACACACGTCTGTGTCCTAGGGGCTCCTACCCTGGCTTCAGCACGCGATTTGCCTCCTGTAGAAAGTCCCTGATGTTCGTTCCCATCAGTGAAAGGCAGAACACAGCCACATCCACAGACTCATCCTCCAGAGGCACCTGTGGGAAATGGGAGTGTTGTATGAAGCCCACAATAGAGAGAAGAGAAAGACAACACCAAGTGCCAGGGCTGGACACTAGGATGGGGCGGGGGTGTTGAGATTAGCAACGGAGGTTGGGCCAACAGCACAGGCCAGATTCAGAGAGGGAGAGAGGGCTTTACCTGGGCCATGTCACATACAGTGACCCTGGGGTCCAGGGAGGCCAAGTCAAAACAGTGCACAGGGTTCCGGATACTTGAAGCCAGGCGGCAGTCCCCGCAGCCAAAGTCAGCTACCACCAGGGATGCGGGCCTGGGGGTGGAGGGGAGAGATCACTCACTGGTCTAGTTTGAGCCCATGACTGACCCACATGGCTTCTCAGAGTGCCCACCCGCCACTCACTGTTGGCGGAGATCCCTGGCAATGCGGTCCACAGGCTGCAGTGGCCACTTCTTGACTTGGCTCTGGAAGCCACGGTGGTAGAGGAGAAAGGCCTCAGGGTCTTCCTGGAAGAGGAGTTGTGCAGCACTGCTGGGCCCTGAATACAGCTGTTCATTGAGGTAGCGAAAGCGGGCGCCATCTAGCCGCTGTGCCATGCGGGCTCGCAGAGCCTCTGCCCGAGCCTCAAGGCTGTCTGGACTGGGGGCAGGAGGCATCTCTGTCTCCTCTATGGGGGCTGTGGCTGGAGCCTGGTCTGGAGGCTGAGGCGGCCGAAACTTGTTCTTGTGTCTCCGTTTGTTCTTCTGCCGGTTCCGCCACTGCTTTCGACTCAGGGTATGAGACAGGTTAGGGGAAGTGGTCTCAGGGTTTGGCTTGGGTGGGTCATTTATAGGACTACTCTTTGAAGCTTTGGGACCTGCAGGGAGGCAGATGGGAAGGCATATTTGGGGCAAGATCCCCTGAATTCAGAGCCTTGACAAATCACCCTGGCTGTACCCCTGTCCTTGAGATAGACTGGCCTCAGTGGAGGTACTTCTCATTGCCTAGCCCCAAACCTAATGGTGGCAGGTAACTTCTGCCTGATGCAGGATCAGCTGGTGCCCCTCCCAAGCCCCCCACCCCCAGCCTCTGCCACACACATCCAATGGTACCTTTGTAGTCAACACTGCCTGGGTGCTGGGCAGGTTTTGAAGAGGCCTGTTGCTGCCATTTCCTCTTTCTTTTCTCTTCTGTAACTGCCTCATTGCCAACAAGATCCCCTTTCCAGTAATTCTCGCTTTCTTCTTCCCTTTCCTCAGAGTCCCTGCCATGTGGGCCCTGTTTTTGACATTTCTTCTTCCTTATCACCTCTACTTCAGTAGAAACACTAGCAGATGAGGCCTTTTTCGGGCGTTTTTTCTTCCTTTTCACCACCTCCTCCTCCTCCTCAGAGTCACTGCCTGGCAGGCTGGGGGGTTGCTGGGGAAGAGATGCTGCCTCCAGGGCCCGTAATGTGGCCAAGAGCTGGCGGCGCTTGGAGCCCTGGGAGAAAACAAGATGTGAGTGCTGGGGCGAGGAGAATGTTTGGGGTCTGGAGAATTAGAAGGAAGATTGGGACCTGATTCAGACGCTGGCAGAGGCATATGGAATACTCCCAGTCAACTTTAACTAGATTGTCATGAAGACTGCCAGACTCTGATGAACCTTCAAGTTGCCATCCCGACCTATGGGAGGCTGGAGGACATAGAAAGCACCCACCCCACTTAATGGGAGTCCCCAGAGGAAGGTAAGGCCACAAACAACATGGCCAAGGCCGAGATCAGGAGCTCCAACTCCCAACCTCCAGTTCTCTACTCCAGGTGACATCTTTCTGCAAGAGGCACAGAGGTTTCTGAGAACAAAGAGTGACAAGATCACACGTCTGTATTTAAACACTCCAGTTGCAGTGTACAGAACAAACTGAAGGGGACTAGCTGCAGACAGAGGCCAGTGCCTGGATTAGAGCAATGGGTTGAGGGATAAAGCAGACATTCCATGTTGGAAGCTGACTGAAAGATAGGAAAAGTTTAAGGAAGTACAGCAGATGTACTTATCTGCAAAGGCTTAGAGGAGAGGATCTGTTGTCTGGGAGTCCTTCTGTGTTGTCCTCTGGGTGGCCCTAGCTCAGGGACTGAACTTGGAGATTCTCAGTACCGCCTCCATTCCACCTCCTTTTGAATGGTAGTAGTGACGGCCCTTCACTGTCATTCACTCTAGCTCTATCCACACAGAAACCAGTGACCTTTGAAAATGCAAATCTGAAGAAATCACTCCACTAAAAAGTCTTCTTTCTGTCCTTCAAATATGTAAAACTTCAAATCTACCTCGCCCACTTAAATGGCAACCCCTCCCATTCTCGGTGCTCCAGCCACACGGATTATTTCATATGCATGTGACCCTGACAGAACATATCTCTGGCCCCAGGGCCTTTGCACGTGCTTTCCCTAAGAAACCCTCTTCACTTTACTAACTTCTACTCATCAACTCTTAAGTTCCAACATCATTTTCCTTTGGAAGCTCCCAGATCTTCCCTCGGCTGCAGGCGCCCCCCTACCCCCGCCAGACACACGGCCTTGCCCGAGCGCTGGGAACCAACAGAGGCTGTCAGCTTCGTGGCCAGAAAGCTCTCGGTACCCCTGCGGGGCCACTCACCTTGACTTGCGAGGTGGCTGCGGGCCGAGGCCGTGAGGCTACAGGCCCGAGGCCCGCGGCTTCTGTGGCCTCCGCGGCCCACTCTGGCTCCTCGAACATGTGGGTGGGGAGGGCGAAGTCGCGGGGTCCACGAGTCTCTCCACGTGCAGAGCGTGTCTCCAGGAACAACAGACAGCGGAGCCGGGAACCAACGAGTAACTGCCAGAGTGGCTAGAGTGGCCGGCGCGGCGCTGAACACTATCGAGTTTAGACAGTGCTAGGCTAGAAGGGCAAGGTGGAGAAGGGAGGCGGAGGAAGGGAGGGAGGGAAGGCGGCCCGCGCTGGCCGGAGAGGGTCAGGGGCGGGGCCGGGCGGCGGGCGCGGCCGGACGGGAGATCCCCCGAGAAGGCTGCGCCAGCCCGAGTCCCGGTGAGTGCGGGAGCACCCGTGCCCCCTCCCCAGGGCTTGAGGCCTGCCAACGCTTCGCCCCTCACCCTGCCCGAGTTCCGAGTAGGGAACGTGGGCCACCCCCGGAAAGGACCACCCCCCAGGCCTCCCCCAGGGTTTAGGGCGCCTGACTTCCTCCTCCCCCCCGGCTCTGTTCGCGGGTAGGGTCTCTGAGCCTGCTCGCTGACATCCCTTCGGGAGGTACTGTCTCCTAATCACCAGCTCGCTTGGATCCGCCTTTCCCTCGCTCCCGGGGGATACAGTTGGGGATCATCCCGCTGCCCCGAACTCCTCAGACCTCCACCGGCCCGGGACGCAGCGCCTTGACCCTCATCCCCAACACAAACACTTATCTCCTGCAGGAAACAAAGCTTGGGCTCTCACCCTTTCCCTGGAGCCCTCCACGGCCCGTCCCCAGGCTTCTTCAATCTAGGGGTCTTTGCGCTGGGGCGCTGCTATGGACGACATTTTCACTCAGTGCCGGGAGGGTAACGCGGTTGCCGTTCGCCTGTGGCTGGACAACACCGAGAACGACCTAAATCAGGGGTGAGCTGAGGTGGCTGGTGGGTGAGAAGGGTAAAGACATGCTCCTCTGCAGGATGTGTGTGTTCACGTCTGGTGGGGGCGGCTGACTTTCCTATCCCGTGTGATGAGTGCTAAGCACAGCCTGTGGGGGGCAGAGGGCCTCCTCCACAGAGGAAGCCGTGTTTGAGCTGAATCTTGACTGATGAGTGAGTTTCACAGGCGGAGGCTGCAGAGACCTTTCCAGCCTCAGTGAACTACATGGACAAGAGCTAGGAGGCAAGACAGGGATCAGAGTGTGCCTGGAAATTGTCTAGAGTTCCATATGGCTGGAGGATAAAAGACTTCTGGGCTTTTGTGGGCTGAAGCACTGGCTGCAAGTGGAGAATGACAGGAGATAAAGATTGGGAAGGTCTGCACCAGCCAGAACATGTAAGAATATTTAGTATATAATAAGGTTTTTATTCTAAGAACAAGGTGTGTAGTGATATGATGACATTGTCCCTTTGTTAAGTGTTGTCTTGGGTGCTATGTGAAGAGAGGTAATTGCCTAGTTCATCCCCGAAGTGGTGATGGCTTGGACTAGAATGGGAGCAGGTGAAAAAGAAAGAAGTGAGCAGATTCCTGAAATCTTTAGAATAAGAAATTGGTTGAGACTTGGCACGGGAAGTGAGGAGAGTCATTGATGACCAGGGCTCTGGATTGGACACTTGGGTAGATGGCGGTTCTTTCACTGGGCTGGGTAAGACTGAATGATGATGAGTTCCACTCTGGACATGTTAACAGTACACTGAAGTGGAAATGTTGAGTAGGCTGTTGGTTATGCAGATTTGGATTTGAGGAGAGATTTGACTTGGAGACACAGATCTGGTGGATATTACCATATAGATGATAACTGAAGATGGTTGTACGGGAGAGGATGAGAAGCCTCCAAGACCAAAAAGGACCAACTGGAGGCTGAAGGAGAAACAGGAAAATATGTTAGTAAAGCTTAGAGAAGTGAATGTTTCAACCAAGGGGACGCAGTGGACAGTAGTATATGCTGCTGAGAGGTCAAAGAACTTAAGCACTTTAAAGTAACCACTTTAATGTGGTCAATTACACTTAAAGGTTATACTAATGGTGGTTGTATTTGATGGCTGCTGTGAGGGCCTGTCTTGAGAGGAAAACAGATGAAGAAACCAGATTACGCTGGATTCCCTCATTTAAGGAATTGTACTGAGCACCTCTTGTGCCAGAGGCCCTGAATCAGACATGTGTGCCTTCTAGGCAATGGCCTTGTGGCAGGTTGAATGGAAGATGAGAAGAGAAAATGAATGTAGACAAGTTCTTGTGGCTGAGACAGGAAGGCCAGAAAAGATATAGTGATGTTGATTCGGAATGGTAGATTTTAATTTTTTTATTTAAAATTTTTATTTTTTAAGGTTGGGAGAGTTTAGCTTTTAGGTTTGAGAGGTAAGGATCACCTGTCATCTCCACCCAGGCTTCACTGAGTTCCCATTAGGCTCTACACTATTTCTCCATAATTTGCAGTCACTTGTTCCATTTTTTGTAAAATTCTTTAAAGCATGCTCTGACAGACAGTGAGCTCTGTTACTATTTTGTTAGTCGGGTTATAAGGGCTTAGGTGAAGTTGTCCAGCGGGCCTGGCTTCCAGGCAGACTTTCCTGCCCAAGGTGAAGGTGAAACTGGAAGGCTTTGGTGCTGGTTTGTGGGGATAGGCTTGACAGGCAGCCTGAGAGTGAGCAGAACCCCAGGGCGCATACTTTTGCTCTCAGGCTCTGGCCTGCTCTGGGGCCACAGGCAGTGGGAAGCTGATAAGCGGGCCCCAATTAAAGAACTGGGGAGCAAAACTGACTGATAAGCAGGGGGTGGTAATTGCTATGGAGATGGGGAAGGAGAGGGGGATACCCAACTCCTAGGAAAGCTTTTGGCTATCTCTGAGTGTACAGATGAAGGCAGCTGTGGAAGGAAATCCTCCTTAAAAGCCACGCCTCTCCTGCTCCTCCCGCAACAGCCCTGGGGGTATCTGGCCTGCAGTGGCCAGACCCTTGTTCAGATCCAGGCTCCGCCTAGAGCCCCTACACGGGAAATGACCACAGCACTAAGGCATCCGGAGGCTGCCGGCCCAGACTACAGACTGCCCCCTGCCCCGCCCCTTGGATCCGCAGCCCGGGACTAGAGGGAATTTCCTTTTATGGCCCCAGACTATCAGGCAGGCAGAGCTCCCACCCAGTGGTTTTGGGGTTTTTTTGTACACTTCTTTTACTTTATAAAACACACGTCCTTGGGAAAAAATTAAGTCAGGTCCAGTTCTCTTCTAAAGAAGCCATTCTTCTTTTCTTGTTTTCTGTGCCCAGGATTGCTTGAGTAGAGGATTGTTTTACCAGTGGTTTGATGTCTGCCTCATCAATAATGACTGATCAAAAGCATTTCTGCTTTTTATTAAAAACCCTTCCAAAACATTAATTGCATCCCATTTTTAGATTTTAGTTTCAGTACCAGAGCCAATCACTGAGCTTCTCCCTCTCCCAAATTGTCTCCTTCCAAGACACCTCACCCTTCCCTTAACATGCACTGAACACATACTGTCAATCCATTCTCTCAAACAGCTTACAGTCTAATAGACAAGAGAGCCAATTAACAGATTTTTACAACCTAGTGTGAAAAGCAGTATAGTTGGCAGATGTAGGAGATGCAGTGGAAATGCAAAGGACCAACAGATGTTGCAAAGGGGTGCAGAGGAAATGAGGTGAAGAATGGTACCATTTAATGAGATACGGCATGCCAGGAAAGAACAGCTTAGGTGAGATGGTGGTGAAGACAATGGCACGTATTGGGATTTTAGGCAGGTGGGTGGTTGGGTTGAAAGCTCAGAGGAAGGTCTGAGTTAGACAGTTTTGGGAGTTGCTGGCATGAATGAGAATCAAAGCCCCGGAGAGATAAGGTTTTCTCTGAGAGTATGCAGAGAGATTATCAATTTTCCCTGTATCAAAGCCTTTGCCCCCATCCTACCTCCCGATCAATGACCATTGCCCCTTCCTCAAAGGGATGATCATGGCTTCTCCCCCTTGCACTGGGCCTGCCGAGAGGGCCGGTCCGCTGTGGTTGAGATGCTGATCATGCGGGGGGCACGAATCAATGTAATGAACCGTGGTGATGACACCCCCTTGCACCTGGCAGCCAGTCACGGACACCGAGATATTGTACAGAAGGTACGTATGAACCCCTCCATCACATACCTGCCTAAAAGTCAGTCACAGACACTCTAACATGTACTCCTCTCCCTGTTTGCATGTTTCAACACCTGTCTCTCATTTGGGACTGATTTTCCCTTCTGCCTCTGACTGTGGGGACCAGTTGCTGCAGTACAAAGCTGACATCAATGCAGTGAATGAGCATGGGAATGTCCCCCTGCACTATGCCTGTTTTTGGGGCCAAGATCAGGTGGCAGAGGTGAGTAGTCTGGTCCTGAGCCCTGGGATGGGTGAGTAGCAGTCAGCCTGAGTGGGAGATTCTGGAACCCTCAAGCAATCCTGAGTACTGCTGAGTCTGTGGCACAGGGTTTGTACTGTTTGTTCATGGCGGTCGTGACTGCCAGGGAGTCCCAGTGGTGACAGCAAGGGCCCTCATCACAACCACTTTCTCATTCCAGGACCTAGTGGCTAATGGAGCCCTTGTTAGCATCTGTAACAAGTACGGAGAGATGCCTGTAGACAAAGCCAAGGCACCCCTGAGAGAGCTTCTCCGAGGTCTGCCCCCAGCCCCCAGTTTGTATGCTCGTCTTGTCCCTGTCTACCACATCCCTCCACTATAGCCAAGGCCAAGATTGTCTCTCTTCCTTATCCAGAGCGGGCAGAGAAGATGGGCCAGAATCTTAACCGTATTCCATACAAAGACACATTCTGGAAGGGGACCACCCGCACTCGGCCCCGTGAGTCAGTTGTGAGGGGAGGGTGGTAACAGGAAATAATCCTGGGCTCCTGGGGCTGGGTTAGGGGGAAGCTGGGTACCTGACCTGTCCACACTCTCAGGAAATGGGACTCTGAATAAACACTCCGGTATTGACTTCAACCAGCTCAACCTCCTGGCGAAGCTCAACGAGAATCACTCTGGAGAGGTGACCCCTGCCCTTCTTGCCCCTCCCTTCCCAACCCCTCATAAATTACCTGCTGTGTTTTAAGTCTTTTCTCCAGTTAGTGGGCAACAATGTGATGGCCTCAGTTAAAGCATCCTCTTACCTGTCCCTTAGCTATGGAAGGGCCGCTGGCAGGGCAATGACATCGTTGTGAAGGTGCTGAAGGTTCGAGACTGGAGTACGAGAAAGAGCAGGGACTTCAATGAGGAGTGTCCCCGGCTCAGGTGGGGCAGTCTAACCTGGAAGCTGCTGGTTCCAAGGAACCCTGAAGGGCACCCCAGGGAGGTCTTTTATGTGGTGCTCAGCCGGGGATGCTCTCATTCTCTCCCAGGATTTTCTCGCATCCGAATGTGCTCCCAGTGCTAGGTGCCTGTCAGTCTCCACCTGCTCCTCACCCCACCCTCATCACACACTGGATGCCATATGGATCCCTGTATAATGTACTACACGAAGGCACCAGTGAGTAGGGGATGCCAAATCTCACTGGAGGTGGGAGAGGGTGCACAAGCCTCTTTAAACTACTTGAATCTTGCCTCTTCTAGATTTTGTCGTGGACCAAAGCCAGGCTGTGAAATTTGCACTGGACATGGCAAGGGGCATGGCCTTCCTACACACCCTAGAACCCCTCATCCCACGACATGCACTCAATAGCCGTAGCGTAATGGTGAGGTCTCAACTTCAGTCCTGGCCCAGGACCCCAGAAGCTCTTTCCCAACTATAATAGGATTTACCTCCTTCCACACATCTATTTTCTCCTCCTCAGATTGATGAGGACATGACTGCCCGGATCAGCATGGCTGATGTCAAGTTCTCTTTCCAATGCCCTGGGCGCATGTATGCCCCTGCCTGGGTGGCCCCTGAAGGTGAGTGATGGCATCGTGTTAGGAGGTAGAGAAGGGCCAGCTCAGTAGTCATAGAAGGGGGCAGACAGAGGACAGGACACTGAACAGGTTAAGTCCTGTCCCTCCAGCTCTGCAGAAGAAGCCTGAAGACACAAACAGACGCTCAGCAGACATGTGGAGTTTTGCAGTGCTTCTGTGGGAACTAGTGACACGGGAGGTACCCTTTGCTGACCTCTCCAACATGGAGATTGGAATGAAGGTGAGAACACAACTGTATACACTTGTGTTGGGGGATGGTTGGCGTGAGGCTGGGCTCTTCCCACGTTTGCCAAAAATATATAGTAATCCTCTCCTGTGGGCATTTGGCCTCTCCCCCCATGAGACTTAAGTTCTGAGACCCACCTTATTCTTCCCTGTATTTGCAGGTGGCCCTGGAAGGCCTTCGGCCTACTATCCCACCAGGCATTTCCCCTCATGTGTGTAAGCTCATGAAGATCTGCATGAATGAAGACCCTGCTAAGCGCCCTAAGTTTGATATGATTGTGCCTATCCTGGAGAAGATGCAGGACAAGTAGGGCTGAGAAGTCCTGGTCTGAACTCTAGAGATGTCAGGACACGGTTAGGGGAGTGTGCTTCCCCAAAGCACCAGGCCTCTGGTGTTGCCTCCCCTGCCTCCAGTCATGGTACTACCCCAGCCATGGGGCCCATTCCCTGCCCCAATCCCTACCACTGTGGCCCCAAAAGGGGCCAGGCTCAGAGCTTTGTCACTTGCCACACGGTGTCTCCCAGCATGGGAGGGACCAGCCCTGCCTGTCACAATAAAGTTTATTATGGAAACAGGCTGGTGTGGGGACAAGGAGACAAGTACATTAGGTTGGTTGGCTTAGGTGAAGTAGTGCGGCTTCTTCACATTGATGCCATACTCGCTGAGGGCAGGGGTCAAGTCCTCCATGGTTAGAGTATACTTGCGGTCCTGGGGGAAGAGGGAAGAGCACCAGCTGAGTGAGCAGAGGAATCCCAGGTTTCAATCCCAGGTGGGTGACCCTGAGTAGGTCTTTCACCTCCCCTAGGGCTTAGTTTCCCCAAAGGGGCTTCAAGGTAAATTAAGCCTCTGCTGCTGTAGGAGATAATTACTGATTCATTGGGCTTCCCCTCACACCTTGCTCTTGCTTCGGGAGCTGCCAGAGGCTGTACCCTTCATTTTGCAGTGCTGTAGGGCATCGTTGGCAATATCTGAGATGAACTTCTGGGCAGCTAGGGAGATGAGCCGAATTCTAGAGAGAAAAACTGGTATAAGGAGATGGAGAACAAATTCCACACAAACCCCCAAGACTCTAATCTGCACAGTTTACTCACATGCGTGGGTCAGAGGCCTCAAAGCCAGCACGGTTCAGGTAGTAACCAGTCACTGCATCTGGGATCTGAGAAATCAATTAGAGGACTGTCAGTGTTGGCGGCGTGTACCACTAACAGTATGTTAGGGGAGAGAAACGGAGGGCAGGCCTGGCTGTCAGGAAGCTCGGTTTGGGCAAGCAGAGAGGTAAATCACAAGGACTAATAGGGAAGCAAATACAAGGCGCTGGAAATCCAGGCGGTGGGGCCTAAAGGTGGTGTAACGGCACGCCAATAGCCTAGTTCAGGCAGGCTGCGCACCGTAGGCGTGTAATCCTCCAGCTGCATCAGAAAGTCCACCAGAGGTGTGCTGGAGACCACCGGCTTCACATCTCCGTTGGCCGCGCTCGGCAGCACGTAAACCCCGTTAGACATGGCCCCCTCCGGGGGCGCCGCGCCGCCCGCCGACACCGGAGCTGCAGGAAAATTGGCAAACAGACGGGGAGGTGGGAGGCGCAGAGCCCCAGCTAGATCTGCTTTAGATCCCCTGCTCTCACGCGGCACTTGGCCCGGCCCAAGGAGCTGCTGCCCTCAGCCGGCCCGGCCCTCACCTGCGCCGCGCCGCTCAGGTTCCCCGGCCCGCGCCGCCACGGGTCCTGTGCCCCCTGCCGCGGCTCCAGTCCCAGGCCCCCCTGTTGTCCCCGCGGGGCTGGCCTTGTTCTCCGCAGGGGTGCCGGCTGGTAGCGCGGCAGGAGCCGACACCGCGGGCGCCGGGCCCGGGGCCGAGGTGGCGGAGCCCGGCGCCGCCTCGGGGTCCGCGCCGGAGCCGCTGCAGCTCATCCGGCCGGTGGGAGAGTTGGCGAACAGAGCCGCTTCCGCTTCCGCTCGCGTTACGCACACGCCAGGTTTGCGTCACACGCCTCGCGACTCGCCCCTCCCATGCTCTGTTCCGTTTTCCGTAGGCCTCCCGCCTCCTCGTTCCCTGTGGACCCGATAGATGACAATAACCGAAGGGTGGAGACCTGGACTTGGAGAAGAGCGCCGGCTGCGGACGTTCCACCCCTTCGGTGTTGGGGACTCTCTTCTGCGGCTTGGGGACCCCTTCATTCAGCCTGACGCCTGAAGACCTTGCTTTGGGATTCATTGGCCCGACATCCGTCGACCACAGATTGCCTGCCAGAATGCATCCTTTCTAGTTCCCTTATTCAGCCTTTTAAGGGTTTATAATGTAAATTGGAAAGCCCCATCTCGCCCAGCTGCCCGGACAAATCAGGGCAGCAGGAGAGCGCACACAGTGCTTCTGTAACTAGGGACAGAGGTATTATAGCCTGAATAAAGAACATACGCAAAATCACAGCAAGTGAAAGCTTGGGATTTCAATGTAGCAATCATTTAATTCCTGTTTGCCAATCTTGAACTAGGGCCTGGGAATACACAGTCAAGTAGGGCAAGATTCTAGTCCTCCAAGCACCAATGATCTTGGAAAAGGAGGCAAACAGGTAAACTGGCACTTTCAATACTATGTGGGAGTTAAAGTACTAGAGATAGTCACTAGTGTGCAGTGCAAGGAAGGGAACAGTTGCTGCCTACTTTGTGTCAACACGCCATCAACTTTTTTCCATTTAACTATTCCCTGCTTATTGTGAGAGACAGGTATTAATACCCCCCTTAAATGAAAAAACTAAGGCAGATGAACTTTCTTGCCTAAGGTTCTCTCCTAGTATGTATCAGAATCAAAAATCAAAATGATAAAAAGCCTGAACTTCAATCTCTGAAGGGTCTTAAGTAAATGAGCAGATGGGATTTGCATTTCACTCAGGAAGATGGTTTAGGGAAGCGCAGGAAGTAAGGACACTTGTCAAGGGCCTCCTACAATTCAGAGGAAAGGGAATATGGCTCTAAGCTAATGTAGTAGCATTAGAGATGGAGAGAAGCAGATGAGTTCTAGACATACTCAGGAAATATAATTGTCAGTACTTGTGGACCAACAAAGATATATTTAAGATGTTAAGTCAGTAGGACTTGTTGATTGAAGGTGGTGCTGGACATAGGTGAAGACGGGTGTGTAGGATAACATTTAGTTTTCTGGCTTGGTTAGAAGAGTATGGTATCATTTACCAAGAAGAAACAAAAGAACAGTCTGGGATTGGGAAGGAAGATAATGAACTATCAAGTAACATACATCTTGCATGTGAGGTAGCAATCATTACTGGACAGAAAATCTGATTTAGTGAGACAGTAATGGTTGTGGATACCAGTGACTGATTTGTTCCAGTGGACAATGAGTAGAGTGAAAAGAACAAAAGACTAAGGATGGAGCAATGGAGCACACCAACACTCAATGAGGAAGCAGAGAAAGAGAATGAGGAAGAAGGAATGGTCAGAGAAGCCCTGGAAACTAGGAAGGAGTGGGTGGGCAACTATGATGGAGGGCTCATAAAGCAAGGATTGGGAAGTATGCACTGGCTGAAATAACAGGGAGGCCACTGTTTCTCAGGATCAGGGGAGGAAAGAGTCAAAAAGGAAGAGCAGAGATCTAATTGCAATGAACTGAAGAGTGAATATGAAATGGAAAAGCCTAGTTGAAAAGAGAGAGAATGAGAGGGAGGTGTGTGTGGGGAGGGGGCGGGGTGGAGGCTCCCAAACGGTACTGGTTATAGCATCTGTAGAGGATCCTGAGGCAGGAGTAGAGAGCCCTGAGAATGATGGAGCAGGGTAGGGTTAGGAGTCAAGTCAAGCTCAAAGCATTTCAGAATTAGGGAGATAAGCTCTCTGCGGTAGCCAATAGTTGAAGGTCCAGTAGGTCTTTCATCAGTGCAGAAAAAGGGACCAAGCCACCAACTGTGGGGCAGGAGATAGACCCACTCTCCTGGCAGGAAAGGGTCAGGGGTTAATCAGTGTCTTCAGCAGAGCTGGGAAGTTGGGTGTCCCCCAGCCTGTTACAGGATCCCAGCCAGGGCCAGAGCAGAAACCCTGACCCTGCACCTCTTCATTCAGGCAGGACGCATGGCAGCCACGGGTTACCTAGGGAGAAGCGGAGCATCAGATCTGGGCCTACTGGTACCAGCACTAACAGATCACACCCTGTTATCCTGTGTTCACATCCCAGAGGCTATCCTACCAAATCAGAACTGCCCACAGGTTCATCTTAGCACTCCCAATACTCACGAAAATGTCCACATTCTCCCCTTCCACACTCACATCAAAGAGTCCTGCCCCATGCTGCTGGTAGAGTCTTGGGTTGAGAAAGCCAAGAGGGTGGCGGCCGCTGAGTATTCTGTGTTCATTTATCAAGGATACAAGCCCCCCAAACACTGGAGTAGAGGCCTGCAAGGATGAGGGTGCAAGTAGAGGTTAGGGGTCCAGAGTGATGGGACTTTGGGGGAGGGATATATGGAAGGATCAGAGGTTTCTGGGAAGTCAGGGATTTTGGGTACAAGGCCTTGAGGGTAGAGGGTAAGGGTAGTTCCTGAGTGCGGGCTTGGAGCCAGGCTGATTCTCACCGAGGTTCCAGACACCCATGGAATGGGCATGCTGTTGCTGACCACCCAGTAGCCATCAGAGAGTGCAGCCACATCTGGATAGGCACGACCACTGGCATTGAAGTAACTGGATGGTGGTAAGTGGGGGCTGGAGCTCAGGAACTGGGCTACAGCTTCCTCCTGAAAGGCATTTTGGAGTTAGAATTGTCTACTGGACACCCCACCCCAACCCCAAACCACCCATTCATTCTCACAAACATACACGTACTTGGTATGAAGGCCGCGGGAACACATTGCTGAAGCCACCACCACTGATATAGTCAACGATCTCATCTGTGACTCGGAAAGGATTCTGGAAGGCTGTGCCTCCCACGGTGGTAACGTAGGGGCTGAAAGGAGAAGACAGCACTGAGACTGTAGGGTCCCAGAGGGGCCTCCAAAATGTGTGGGGATGGGTGAGTATGGCCTGGGTCTTGCCAGAGGGGCTGGACTCTGTGGGGAAGCATGTACATGGGGATGACTAAGAGGTTTTGAGCCCTCAAGCCATGACTGAGATGACTGTGCACACTCTTCTCTACAGAACATTCATTAAATTTTCCATTAAAATGCCTGGGGACTGAGGAGAAGGAATCCTGGGAGCTATGTCCTATTCAGGAGATGTGGGGCCTGGCCCTAAGGAAGAGGAGGGGAATGCTGCAACCAGAACAAGTAAAGCTGAGGGCTGAGCCACAGGAGCACCTGGCGCGGTCAAGGCAGAGGTTCCAGATCATGAGATCACAGATGAAAGGCTGGTCACAAGTACGTAGTGAGCTTACCTGGAGGCAGGGAAGCTGGGACGGAACTTATGTCTTCCAGAGACAGACCAGCACCCAGCCCCACTGTCACCTGGGAGATAGACAAGTTTAGCACTCAGATTAATTGGTCAGAGCTTGGTATTTGGTTCAGATGTCAGAGAGGAAATTCAAGTGTTAGGCATTACTGCAAGAGGTCATAGGTCAGGTCAGCAGTCCCTGTTGAGTTCAGATTATGAATCGGAGATAAGATTCAGGATCACTATGGGTCAAAACTCCCAGGTTGGGTGAGGTAGGGGGGTCTAAGTTTAGAACAGGAGGTCACCTGAGGCAAAGAGCAGGGTAAGACCCCGAGCAGCAGCCTTCATGAGCTCAGTATTGACCCGCTGGATGTAGACGCTGCTGAGGGAATCCTCATCGTCTCCGTAGCTCACAGTATGCACATGTGGCAGGGCTGACTCATTACTGAGCAGCAGAAGCCATTGCAGGAAGGGCTCCTGTGACTCATGCCGGCCTGGAGTTTTGGGGTGATAAGGCGAACAAGGGTAGTTATTTGGGAGGCTGTCAAGATCTCCTTCTAGCTCACGGGATTCCCTTGTGGGAACAGGGGTCAACACTCACCCTCATCCCTCTCCCCACCAACCAGTCCCCTTGGCAGTACCAGGGCTACTGTAGACCCAGGTGGAGATGTTGGCACCAGCGCTCATCAGGTACTCCACATCTAGACTCGCCTCGATCCCAGCCCGGCCCCGGCCCTGTTGTCCCACCACATGGGCTACTGATGCCTGGTGTGCAAATTTCCCACCAAAAAGGCGCATGAACTCAGCCAGGTCTGAGTCATGGAAATACTGCTCCAGGAACTATGGAGGAAGTCAGAGAAGATATCATGATTTAGAGTTTGCACCCCCAAAGGTAAGGGCAGAGGATACTGTTTCAGATTACAGGATAAGTAGTGAAAGCTCAGCAGTTAAGTCAGAGAGCAGACCCCAGGCTGGGCAGGCACCTTGGGGAGGCTGCGAGGACCCTGGGGCTCTCTGCGTGACTCACCTGGGCACAGGCTTGGCTGTTGTTGGTTGTGCCAGAGCCCACATCTTGTGCTGTCAAGTTGTATCGCTCCCGGATCACGGATGGGGTCACCCCCAGGTGCAGGCCAACAGTTCCTGCCACCTGTGGCTCTGGGCGTTGCCTCAGGGATGATGTGGGGGGGAAGCGGTGCAGCCCCCCCACTGTGGGGAGAGGTCAGGCTTAAGTAGAAGTCTTTTACACTTCACCCTCATTTTACTACTGATCCCACCCCAAGTCCCCCACAGCATCTAACTTCTCCAACTCCCAGTCTGCCTGCTCCAATAACCAGCAACCCTACTCGGTATTACCAAAGTCCACGTGGGGGGCCAAGACCCTTGGGAGCCGGTAGGAACGTGGGGATCTTATAACATGGATCTCTGAAGGTCCCCCTACATAGCGATGAAACTCAGACCCAGGTAGCAGCAGTTCTGCCTGGCTGGAAATCAGAGATAAGAGAACAGAGGTGAGAGCACAAACCAGAGCAGAGGAGACTGCCTGAGCATCCTTGGGCAGGTAGTTGTTGTCTCCCCATGTGTTAGCTTTCACCCACAAGCCCCCAGCAAGCTGTTGGCTCTCTCCCACTGGGGTGGCTAGTCTCCCTGATGGATGATTGGTACCCCCATGGGGCAATCATTCCCTCTCACCGGACACTCAGCCAGCAAGTCAGAAAGTCCTGTGTGGTCACTGTGTGGCAGTTCTGGACTCCAGTTGCCGAGAGCCATTTCTGGACCATGAGGAGGGTCAGTGGTGATGGCTGGACCAGCTCAGCCACATCCTCTAGGGTCAGGTATTTTCCTGCAGGGATTCAGTAGAGGCTCTTGCCTCCATTCATTGCTTTTCCAAGTTGCCCTTTTGGGGCCTCAAAAAGATATTGGTACTTTCCAGGCAACCTGGAGCAGGGGCTTGAGGGATGAGTGGGAATTTTTTAGCAAAACGGGTTATATGCAGGTACAGGATATATTTGGGGCCACAGGAAGAAAAGGCTGGGGGGACCTGGAGTGTCATGGCCAGCAATATGCATCTATCCTAAAGGTCAGTAGGTTATTTATCCTGAAGGTCAGCACATACTGCACCAAAGCATACAATGCCATGATCGTGAAAAGCAAATGAGTAATACATTAAAATTTAAGTTTATATCCAATAAAAGTTTTCAAAACATTCAGAGCCAGTTAAATTAGATAACATCTAATTTAACTGGAACCTTCATACTTGATTTTACGCTTACCATGGTGAGTCACTGTTTTCCTGCAGGGAGCCATGCACACACCTCCTGGGTTTGTCTAAGATGGTCCCTCCCATCCACCCTACCCATGTGGGGCTTCAAGCAGGGCAAGGATACAATCCAGCTTGACCACTGGAGCAAAACATTGACTGTTTGGGAGCAGAGGGGGGAGTGGGTAAAGGTGAAGAGATTGCAGACCAGTCAGTGGGGCCAGGCAGTGGTTTGAGTGAAAGAATAAACAGCTGGGTTGGTAGCAGCCAGAGATGGTGAGATGTGGACATCATCAAAGGCTCTTTCAGAGTTGGAACTGGCAGCCCTAGTGTCTGAATGGAGGAGGAAATGGGAGTGGATTTAGGGGAGGGGATTTGAGTTGATGAGCACCTATCTGTACCAGATGCTAGTTCCCCATTTGTCTTGGTAGCTGTAGCAGTAGAATCAGAATTTGAATCCAAATTAATCTTATCTACTTTCAGGTTTACAGCCTGATGAAGACAGGTGAAAAGTATTGGGGGAAAGAATGTGAGTTAGTTTTGGATTGTTTGGTTCCAGGTCACTTTTTCATTCAAAAAGTTCAGTGAGAGTCACTGACATTCATCTGCCCTGTATCACCCCCTAGACAGGTACCAAGTGCATGACCCTGTTGTGATCTGTACCATCCCAGGCTCAGCCCAGCCCTGTGTCCCTCCACTGCATCCCACAGGCCCCCAGTCCCCACAGGCACCATATCGAGGAGAACTGGGATCCGACACAGCCTGCACCAGCTCCAGCAGTCTTTCCAGGTTCTGCTGCCTCAAGGCAAAGGTCAGACTCAATTCTTCCTCAGAGTCCACACGACCCAAGGACACCCAGCCTGGGGGAAACCTGCAGGGTCGGGGGTCAGGAACATGAGCTTCGTTAGAGTGGGGATGGGAAATATTGGGCTCAGGATTAGGGAGACTGAGACTTCGGGTAGTATCCCAGAAGCAGATGTGGCCCACAGGAGGTGGATGGGTGTTTGGGGACTGAACCTGAACACCTGGGGATGAGAATATGGAGTGGGTACGAAGGGCTGGTAAGGCGTGAGGGAGGCTAGGACTAGGACAATGGGTGCAGGACAGGATACGGAGAAGGGGGTAGTCAGTGCTAAGTCTACTCACGTCGTCCGCTGATCAGGCTCCGGGCTGTAACTGCATTTGCCGGTGACGAAGAGGGCAAGGAGCCCTAGGAGGCTGCAGGGGCAGCAGGTGGGTTTCAGTGGGAGTTGGACTGCTATTGTGTTCCCAGCCCTCCAACACGTACTCCCTCCAACGTGATCCTTTTCTTCCAGGGCCCCCTAATTTCTCACCAGTGTCGGAGCTCCATTCGGCCTTTTTGCAGATCCGCTGTCATGTGACAGATCACATGAGCCTTTTATTCCATTTCCCCCCAGCCCCCACCCCTCTGCCCGTGAATTAGTGCCGTGCTGGCTCCTCCCTTGAAGGGGTGGTCCTGAATGCTGGGGACCGGTTGGGCTGCCACTCACCACAGGGTGTGGGTGTATAGGCACTTCTTGAGAAAGGGCCTCTGGAGGTCCACAGACCTACAGATTCGGTTCTTTCTAAATGTATCGTATCAGGAAAGTTACCTAACTCTTGGAGCCTAGGTTTCTTCATTTAAAATATGTAGAGTATTATATTAAAAGTACTCAGCCTCATATGGTTGCACTGAAAACTTAGAGATAATATGGGCAGATTGCTCAGCACAGAGCCTGACATGGCAAAGGCTCAACAAACGTGAGCTTTTATTACATGTGCGTATATATATATATATATATATATACGCACATGTAATATATATATACCCCAAAACCAAATAAAACCATTTGGCTGCTCCTGTATCCATCCCCACCTCCTTGAAGACCCTTAGGCCCAGAGCTGGTCATCCCTAAGATCTCTCCCCACCCAGTCAATCCTTTTCTAGGCCACTGCCGCAAGCAAGCCCTTGCTGTCTGCCCTCTCCCTGGTCTCTAGCCCATGTTAGAGGGAAAGGTCATCTGCAGAGAGATGTGATGTCAGCCTCAGGCCAGGCCTGGGCTCCCAGTACCATCCCCACCCTAGACACACCAAAGTCCCCCATCCTCTGTGCCTCCTGAGGTTGCCGCCTCAGGTGACTTCCAATCATCTCCTCACTCCTGTGGCCCCCACAGAACAGAGCCAGACACTGGATACAAACTGCAGTTTATTAAGGCTCCAGAGTGAGAATTGGCACTTGGTTCTGGGCAGGGGCAGGGGTGTCAATGGAACCCAAAGGAGCAGGGCCCAAACAGGTTGGAGGGACCTTCCCCATTCCCCCTACCCCCCAATAAATAAAGTCTCAGCTCCATCAGGGTGCTGGTGCAGGGCAGGAAGCCCTCACTGAAGAGAGCCCAGGGCTGCTGCCTCCTTGGTATTTCACCCCACATTGGACCTGGCTGCAGGGCTGTGCCCAGTAGGGCCTCTGTGGTGCTGGTGCTCTGACAGGGAAGGGGGAGTTGTGGGACGTGCCCCCACTGGAGGAGTTTGGGATGGGGAGCTGGCCTCCCCTATGGCCAATCATGGTCTGAGGCTGCCCAGGGCAGGCTCAGAGGGGGCCTGCATTGGGGACACTGTGCGCATCCCAGGTCGGGGCCCAGCCTGGGCCACAGCTAGATGTGCAGCTCTGTGTCATCAGGTGGCTCCAGGCCAGACTCTGCGCTGAGTGCTGAGGCGGAGGGGCCCTGGGCCACCCCAAATGGCGAGACAACAGGTGAGCGAGCAGCCAGAGGAGACAGTGAGGGTGAGAAGCTGGGGGACATGGCAGCTGAGGACAGGGAACCTTCATGGCTGATGGGGGAGCGGTGAGAGGCTGGTGGGAAGATGGCCCGGGTTGCAGCTGTGCTGGCTGGTTTGGGGGGCACTGATTTGGCTCCTGGGTGGGCCACGGCAGTGATGAGGGGTGGTGGGTCAATACGGGGAGCTGGGAGACATGGCCGAGCTTCATCCTTGAGCCGGGCGATCTCTGTGAAGACACTGGCCAGTGGCTGGAACTGAGGGCACCAGCTCAGCAGGTAGTCCCAGTTATAGCTGCCACGGAGCTCCTCTTCGCCAGCCACAATGGCCGTCAGAGCACCTGCCACACATGGCTTGCCATCTGCTGGGAAGCCATAGTCTCCAGTGGGTGCGGGGCTCAGGCCACAGCCCCCCAGGAAGGCCGTGGCAGTGGCTGGGGGGCCCTCTTCTCGATACAGAGTGGCTCCTGCACCCGGTAGCAGCAGCCCTGCCTTGCGGCCCTTATACCAGGTGTCAGGGGCAGGTGGCTCGCAGGATGTGTCACTCAGTCCATCTGCATCCTGCTGGATGCCTGAGTCAGGACCACGGGCAGCCAGGGAGGAAGCCACACTGGCCACACGGGGGAACTCGTTGATCATGCGGATCTCATCATCCTCTGCAGCTTCTGCTGATCCCCGGCCGCTTGAGTGTGAAGGGTCCAGGGAGCCACCACGGGGGTAGGGTCCTCCAGCTCCTGGTCCACCATAGCTGGGGAGAGTCTGGTGATACAGGTGCTCTGAGGGTGGTGGGCTGGGTGGCTCTCGGCCCAGCTTCTGCAGGGAGCCACTGGCCAGAGGTGCTGTCTGCGACATTGGGCCAGGTGCTGCCTCAGCCTTATGGCTCCGGGCCCGCACCAACCCAAGGACCAGGGCTGCTAGTGCAAGCACCACCACAACTCCCAGGGAGGCAGCCACAGCCCCCACCAATAGCAAGTTGAGGTCAGGTGCCAGGCCCAGTGCAGTGTGGGTGATATCCACAGTCACAGGCACTGTGGCACTTCGGGAACCAGGCAGAGGCCCCCGTGCCACCACCTCCAGCCTCAGCTCCCGTGGTGCCTCACGTCGGGTACGGCCCCCACCCCCAGAGGTGCCTGTTCCACTACCTGGGGCCTGGCTGTCCACCCGCAGGTACAGGGCACCTGTAGTCTGGTTGATACCAAAATAGGGAGAAGAGGTGGCAAGGGAATAGAGTACCAGGCCATCGGCACCGCCATCCTCATCTGTGGCCTGCACGTGACCCAGGCTGTGGCCACGCCGGGCACCTTCTGGCACTTGGAAGTGGAAAGCTGGTGCCAGGAACACCGGGTCATATTCATCCTCGCCAGTCACCAGCACCGACACAGTGACAGAGGCGGACAGATTCCCAGCATCTGCAGCACCCACCAGCAGCTGGAAGCTTCCTGCGTGCTCATAGTCAAAGGCCATCCGAGCCCGCAACTCCCCTGTGGAGCTGTTCAGTGCAAATGCCTCACGGCCCTCAGGCCCTGGACCAGCCTCCAACAGGCTGTAGTGGAGCCTCCCGAAAGCCCCAGCATCCCCATCAATTGCATGCAGAGTGGTCACAAGAGTGCCTGGAGGCTGGTTCTCTGCCAGACTGGTGCTGAGCAAGCTCAGGGGGAAGGCTGGGCCATGATCATTCACATCTTGGACCTCGATGGTCACTGGTGCCAGAGCAAAGTGTGCCCCAGTCGGGTCCGCAGCCTGCACTACAAGCTGATGTCGAGCCTGGGTCTCACAGTCCAATGGGTGGGCCAGTCGCAAGGCTCCTGAGCTCTCATCTAGCTCAAAGAGCCCTGAAGGGTCGCCCGAGCGGAGGGTGAAATGCACAAGACCATGAGGGCCCGGGTCAGCGTCAGAGGCCTCCATGTGCAGCAGCTCAGCTCCAATAGGTGTGTCCTCGGGGACTGCCATGCGGTAGGATGCTTGGGTGAAGACAGGTGGGTTATCATTGACATCCAGCACAGTGACGGTGACTGGCACAGCTGAGCTGCGAGGTGGCTGGCCCCGGTCAGCTGCAGCCACAGTTAGATTATACTGGGTTAGGCTTTCAAAGTCTAGAGGTTCAAGCAACACCAGGCAGCCAAGCACCCGGGGTCCTAGTCCACCACCTTCCCCAGCCTCCGCCAGCCGGGGTTCCAGCTGGAAGACTCGGCCCCTGTTGCCACTAACGATACTGTAGTCCACGGTGGCATGGGCGCGGCTTCTGTCAGCATCTGTGGCCTCCAGGGTGAGAAGGGTGGAGCCAGGGGGCAGATCCTCAGTCACAGCCACACGGTAGTGTGGCAACGTGAAGCTCGGGGGGTGGTCATTCTGGTCCTGTAGCTGCACATGCACTGTGGCTTGTGCTGCCCGGCCTGGCATCCCATGATCTCGTGCTTCTAGCACCACATCTACCACTTCTGGCCCGTCATGGCCCAAGGTCATTGTTCCCACTGTTGTGAACAAAGTCCCTGAAAGGAGAAGAGAATGGAGAGAAACATGCAATCAGCAGAGGCTATGGGTGAGCAGAGGAGTGACCCTTCAGTGCCTAGGAAATGGCTCTCATCATCAGAGTCCTGTGTGCTAGGACATTATGGAATAGCCTGCAGGATTCAGGGAGCAGCTTCCAGACATGCAGTCAGGACAGGGCTTAAAATGGAGACAAAGGGGGAAAAATGTCCTCCCTGGATCAGAGATCCAGGAGTTTTAGAGTTCAGGCAAGAAATTCTAGGAATGAGGTTAAAGTATGGCCCAATATAGTCAAAGATAAGGGGTCAGATCCTGGGAAGGACATACCATTGTTGGGGTCAACACTGAAGCCCTCAGCAGGAGAAGTCAGATGGTAGGAGATGTGACCATTGGCACCTGAGTCCTGGTCAGTGGCAGAGACGGAGAGAATGGCCCTGCCTGGGGGCGTGTGCTCAAGCAGCATCACCTGAGGTGTGAGGACAAGTGTTTATGGCAGAGCTTCCCAGCTGCCCTGCTGTACATTCAGGCTATGTTCTGGAACTTGGCCCCATGGGACCTGCTTGGCATCCATTACAGCTTGCAGCCCATACTACTTAGTATTTGAATTGCCTGCCTTCCCCTATTTCCAGGCACAGGATGAAGAACCCAGACACAGTTCCCAGGAATTAGAGGGTTGGTTTGAGATGGGACCCTCCCATCCCCAGAGCTCCATCCACAGGTCAGTTCTAACACCCAGCCCACCCCAGACAATTCTAGCCTCACCACTTCCCTCCAGAGTGAACAACCCAGGCCCAAATTTGGGGACGTAGGGGCACTGGTACCTGGTAGAGGCTTTGCGAGAAGGCAGGTGCATTGTCATTGACATCCTCCACAAGCACTGTGAGGTTGGCATGGCCCTCATGAGGCCCGTCATGTGCCAGCAGCTGCAGGTGGTAGCAGTCATGCTGCTCAAAGTCCAGGGGACCCGTGAGAGAGAGGCGGCCTCCATAGCGGCCTATGCTGAAGGGATCCTGGGGCCCAGATGGGCTCAGCACATACCACAACACCGGTCCTGAGTCCACGTCATTCCCTGTTACCTGTGCAATCTCTGAGCCCAATAGTGCATCTGAAATACACAGGACAAGTGTGTTTGGCATGGTCTCAAATGCCCCTGGAGACCCAGAGCAGGGAATAGTGCAACTATATCACCCTTGGTACATCTCACTTTACCCAGCTTCTTCTCACCTTCTGACACTCGGAGCTCCCAGGGCTGGGGGATGGTGGGGCGATTGTCATTAGTGTCGATGACCATCACCGTCAGGGTAGCTGAGCCCACCAGGGATGGGCTTCCTCTGTCTGTAGCCATCAGTACCAGCCTGGACATAGAGCACAGTCAGGGCGTGGGGCCTGGGGATAAAGGAGAACCCCAGGCAGGACTAGGAGGTTGGGGGACTAGGGATTGAGGAAAATTCAAGGCAGGGGTTGAAACTGGATGGACCTAAGATGGGGTTTCAGGGTCTAGGGAGGCAGGCCTCACCGAGTCTCAGCCCAGATCTCACGGTCCAGGATGGCTGTGGTGGTGATAATGCCTGTGACTGGGTCTACGTGAAACAATCCCCGGGCTGGCTGGGATGCAGCCAGACTATAGGAGATCTGCCCACTGGAGCCTTGGTCCAGGTCATCTGCCTCCACCTGGTGGGAGCAGAAGGTTGCCGGCACCTGGCTGGCCACAGACAAATCCAACTAGCCCTGTCCCCCACTTCCTATCACACCCCACACCTGTAGTAGAGGTCCCTCCAAGGGCCTGGACTCGGGCAGGAAGGCCACGTAATGGGGCCGCAGGAAGCGGGGAGCATTGTCATTGGCATCCTGCAGGGTGAGGGTCAGCACAGAGAAGGCAAAGGCTCCTCCACTCTCTGCCTGCAGCACCAGTCGCAGCCGTGGGCTTGCCTCAAAGTCCAGGCCCTCTGCTGAGCGAACTGTGATGGCTCCTGGGGAGACACAGAATGCACCACTGACAGCCTTCTCGCTTGCCCTGGAGACCCCTTACTCAAGGCAGCCCCTCCCCAACCCGAGCTCCCCCAGGAGCCTGTCAGCTCACAGAGGCCCCTGCCCTTTACCTGTACTAGGCTGGATGGCAAATGTCCCCCTCTCATTCCCACTGAGGATGCTGTAGGTGATTGGTCCATTTGAGCCCCCTGCATGAACAGCCTTGGGGGAGACAATGAGAGTCCCTGCAAAGTGGATGGTATTTGGTCTGTAAATATAAGACTAAGGAAGTTATGGGGACATTTCTAGTGAGTAACCCCAGCCCATCCAAGGATACAAACCTAGGAGACATGGTTGAGGACCCACCTGGGGGCGCATTCTCACGGAGCGTAGCTTCGCTACTAGCCCGGGGAAAGCGGGGTCCACGCTCAGACTCCCCCTGCAGCCCAACAATGACCACACCGGTGGCAGAGCGAGCCGGACGGCCAAGGTCAGTAGCCACGATGAAGAGGACACGATCCCGGGGGCCCAGGGCTACAGGGGAGCGGGCCACACGGATTTCACCAGTGTAAGAGTCCACAGTGGTGCCAGGAGGTGGTGCGCCTGCCAGCCGGTATAGGATGGAGGCATTGGCACCAGCATCACGGTCTTCAGCTCGCAGAGTGGCCAGAGCTAGGGTCGGGGTGCTGAGGCTGGGGCTTGGGCGGGGCAGGCGCAGCCTCAGGGGACTGGTAGGGAAGGTGGGTGCGTGGTCATTGACGTCACGCACCGAGATGGTGACAGGTACTGTGGTGCTCAGGTGCCCGGCAGCTGCACCATCCACTGCACTCACAGAAAAGGCATAGCTGGAACACTGCTCTCTGTCTAGGGCTGCAGCTGTGCGCAATTCCCCGGAGCCGGGCTCTAGCAGGAAGGCGCCTGCTGCACCTGCACCCAGGTAGTAGGTCACACGGCCATTGGCCCCTGCATCAGGGTCATGAGCCTGTAGCTGCAGCAGCAGGGTTCCTGCAGGCACATCTTCAGGCACCTCCACAGAGTAGGCAGGCAAAGGGAAGGCTGGGGCATGGTCGTTGGCATCCAGAACTGTCACTGTCACAAGCAGAATGGCACTGAGAGCTGGCTGGCCTCTATCCTGGGCCTCTATTCGCAGCTGAAATGCTGGTTCCACTTCCCGGTCCAGTGGCCTCATGGTGCCAAACTCCCCAGAAGCTAGGTCTAGGACAAAGGCTCCTGATGGGTCTCCATCTACAGAGAAGGGTGTGCATACACAAATGTACATGTGTCAGCCCATCAGAGTGGGGGTAGTTTACAGGCCATAGCAAAGAATGAGAAAGAAAGAGAAACTGGGAGGAAGGCAGAGAAATCAAAAAAGGTAGTGTAAAGCAGCTATTCTCAGGGTGCAGTCTGGATCTCCTGGGAGTCTCCTGAGACCCTTCCAGTACATAAGATCAACACTACTTTCATAGCAATGTAAGACACTGTATGACTTTTTCATTTTCATTATCTTACAAATGTAGAGTGGGGTCCAGATGCTACAGGACATGTGATGACATCATCACTTGGATAGTTAATGGAATCTGTGCTTATGTATTCTTTTATTTTCTAGAATACTCTAGGTGGGAAGTTTAGAGCACACATATGTGTGTTTTCAGAGGTTCATTCAGTTTTTGCTGGCTTACCTTCAGTTATACCTGCTATAATTTTCATGGTCTCATTATTGTCCAACAAATTGTTATTGAAACCCTAATAATTTCCTTGTGTCTGTGCAGAAATTCAGCAAGCAGTATACTTCCTTGGCTTGTTTTGCAATGATATTTTAAAATTTCCTCAGCTTTAATATCTGACATAGCAAACTATATATTGTATACATTACATATTTATTATAATGTAATATCATATTATTACGTCAATAAGTATTGATGTCATAAACAAAAACTTGTTAGGGTTTTAAAAAATTACGAATGTTAAGGGTTCTGAAACAAAGTTTGAGAAGAACTAGTCCAGAGGGAGAGATAAGAAAGAAAGAGAAAAGAAACAAGAAGATAAAAACAGAGACATAAAGGGAGATGAAAAGCTGGAGAGGCAGAGAGACACACAGAGATACAGATGTATGCATGAAAGAAAAAGTGGAAGACGTAAAAAGAAGGGAAAGGAGACCCAAACCCACTGAGTCTGACACAGGCCAACAAGGAGTAGAACTGGGCAAGGGGGTGATGGGTTAGTGGGTGTGGGACAGTTCTCACCCAGGATTCGGTACTGCAGCTGCCCATTGGCTCCCTCATCTGGGTCAGAGGCCCGCAGCAAGGTAAGAGTTTGGGGTTCCTGGGCCTCTGGCACCTCCAGGGAGAGATGGGCACTCCCAAAGGTTGGGGCATGGTCATTCTCATCCTCCACAGCCACTCGCACTGTGACATACGTCAGTAGTGGGGGTGAACCCCTGTCCCGGGCATACACTGTGGGGAAACAAAATCAGTGAGATCTAGCTTGCTCCCATCCATGGAGAAAACCACACCATGTACTGTTCACACACTTTCACCAGGTGTACACACAAACCAGAAAATGTCTATCTCTTCACACCTCAAAACCACACAGATGCCTACCTGTGTACACGTACACATAAATATCCATGTATCAGAAGATATTTTCTTTTGCCCACCTCCCATGCTTGGTGCATGCAAGATGTATCTTGGGTTAGTGGTGGTGCAATAGGAAAGGCACTAAATAAGTTATCAAAAGATGTGGGTTCCAGTCCCAGCTCTGCCACTCCCAAGCTGTTTTAGCTTGAGTGAGTAAGTCATTTAGCTTCTCTGGTATTCAGTATCAATATGCTCCTCTGCAGTAAATTGCTGCAGTATAATCTGAGAAAATCCTAAAGGGCATAGCTGTGACATGCATGAGTCTGTGTGATCACAGTGGTGACAGCCTAGAAGTCAGTTCATCTTGCACTCTGCCAAACTCCTCACTCCCCACAGGGATCCAAAAATACAACAGAAGCTGTGCTGTAATAGATGGAAGTTTCTGGAAGGCATGTCAGGGTTCTGCCCGTGTTACACTGGTGTTTACAACACTTTAAGATTTTGATGTTCTGCCAGTGTACCTGTCAGGTTGATCTCCTCCTGCTCCTCCCGATCCAGGGTCCGAAGAGTTGAGAGAACTCCAGTGTCTGGGTCCAGGGAGAAGCTTTCACCAGAGATGCCTCCATAAGTCACTTGCCCATTGGCCCCTGAGGAGGGGTAGCACGGAGGGAGATCGGAGGGTAAATAAACCTTTTCTTGCCCCAATCCACCCCTTTCTCAACTCATCCTCCAACATACCCAGGTCCGGGTCGGTTGCCCACAGCGTGAGCAGAGATGTGCCAGGTGGGCTGTTTTCACGCAAAAGGACGCTGTATTCCTGCTGCTGGAAAGTGGGTGCCTCGTCGTTGATGTCAGCCACGCTGACAGTCAGGAGCTGCGTGGCTGAGCGGGGTGGCGAGCCGTGGTCCGAGGCCACCACAGTCAGTACATGTTCAGCTCGCTGTTCACGGTCCAGTGCCCGCACCACAGACAGCGCTCCTAGGTCAGCGGCAGGACCGGTTGGAAGGAAACCTCAACACTCCCTCCGTATCAGCACCCTCCGCACCTCCACTGCCCGCCTCCTGCCGCGCGGGGCCCAGCTCACCGGTGCTGGCGTGTAGCCGGAAGCAGCCGTCCCCGCCAGCCGCCAGGCGATAGGACACGCGTGCGGCCTCGCCCAGATCTGGGTCTCGGGCTACCACGTGCAGCGCCACGGGCCCAGGCGGCTGATCCTCTGGAAGACGCACACGTGAAGGTGAGGTGAAGACGGGAGCGTTGTCATTGTCATCCGTGACAAAGACCCGCGCGGAAACGCGCGCTGTGCGGCGGTGGCTGGCGTTGGCGGGCCGGTCGGTGGCCTCCACGAGCAGCAGCAGAGCTGGTGTGGTCTCCCGGTCCAGGCCTCGCGGTGCGCTGAGCGCCCCAGTGCGCGCGTCCAGGCGAAGCGCCGGCACGGGCGGTTCCTGGCGCAGCAGACGGTAGCGCACGTCGCTGTTGGGGCCCGGGCCGTCGGCGTCTGACGCGCGAAAAGTGTACAGCGCCGCGCCGGGCTCCGGATTCTCGGGCAGCGCCAGAGCTAGGGGGTCGCGCGCGAAGGCCGGCGCATGCTCGTTCTCGTCCTGCACGAGGACCTGCACCCGCAGCAGCCGCGCCCCTGCACCTCCCGGCCCCTCGGCGCGCACTGTGAGCGCGCGCCACGCTGGGCCCGCCTCGAAGTCCAGGGGCCGCGCCAGGTACAAGCGCCCTGAGGCCGCGTCCAGCGCGAAGGTGCCGTCCGGGTCCACCCCGCCAACGAGTGTGTAGGTGAGTGTGCCCACCGCCGTCGGCTCTGGAGGCGCCACCGAGCCCAATAGGGAGCCGGGCTGCATCCCCTCTCCTGCTGTCACGGTCAGCACCACAGGCACGGGTGTGGCCGGGTCTGGCTCTGAGGGGTCCGGTGGAGGCTCAGCTGACTGAGCTGAGGGAAGCACCTGTTGTGGGTCAAGGAGGGGGTATGGAATCAGTGAGACCCGTGTAAAGGGGGGGCGATTGGACTGGCCAACTGGGTAGCAGGAACGGTGGTCACAGCAGCCTGACAAAAGGGCTCAAGGACCCCATTAATGTAGGTGGACCTCTTGGAGGGGGGCCCACAGCAGGTGTCCACAGTAAGTGGACAGACTGAAGGGCGGGTAGCCATACCTGCAGCAGCAGCTGGAGGCTGGAGCTCCGAGGGGGGCTGCCTTGGTCGTGAGCACTCAGAGTCAGCACATAGTGGGGCCGCTCTGCTCGGATTAGGGGTGCTGCAGTGAGCAGCTCCCCTGAGTGAGGGTGCAGAGAGAAGAGCTCTGAGCCAGGACCTGGGGACAGGCAGAGCAAGGGTGAGGTCTTGGGTCCCAGAGCTGAGCAGGTCCATGAGGGCATGACCCACCAGCATCCTTCTCTCCAGCCCTATACCTGTTAATGTGTACAGGATGGTCCCATTCTCCCCCTCATCTGGATCCTTGGCCTGCAGAGTTGTCACCAGTGTTCCTGGAGGCACACGATCTGGTACCTGTGGGGACACAACTCACCTACAGTTGTCTCCTTCTTGTTCTTGAGAAACTTAGGATCAAGTTACCCTCACCTGTATTCAGGCAGAGCCCCTTATCTGCTCTTACACTTCTCCCAAGAGAAAGTCTCTTACCTACACCTACAGCTCTGTGGGGAGACCCCATTCCCTCTCACACTTCTTCAGGGCAGCATACTGCCACTTCACATACCTGTACAGGGAGGCCCCCACCAGCAGCCCCTGAAGCCTGTAGGAAGGTGGGGCTGTTGTCATTAAGGTCGAGAACTGCGATGTGCACGGTGCCTGTGGTACTGCGGGGAGGGCTTCCCCCATCCTGCACTTGCACCAGGAGCTGGAAGCTGCTCTGCCGCTCACGGTCCAGGGTTTGGAGTGTGGTCACTTCTCCTGGGAGTGCAGGATAGACATGATGTATTAGATAGTTAGGAATGTAGAGCCTGCGGCCTGTGACTAAGAAGCTGGGATTTAGGGACTCTGGGAGGGAATGCTCAGGTGAAACTGCAGGCGGAGTCCTGGTCCTCATGGCTTGGGTATGGGGATCCTGTCCGGGTGTTCACCAGTCTGAGGATGAGGCTGGCTATAAGGTCTCATAATTTGGGTCCCAGTGCTCACCTGTCTGGGGGTGGATGTGGAAGGCCTTGCTGTCTTCTGACAGCTGTCGCAGGCTGTAGGTCAGACGTCCATTTGGTCCCGAGTCTCGGTCAGTGGCAAAGACCCGGCCCACGCTGGTCCCTGGGGGCTGGTTCTCAGCCACAGCCAGGAAGGTGGGCTCCTCAGACAAGCGGGGACTGTGGTCATTTTGGTTGAGGATGGTGACCCTCACAGTAGCTGTGCCTGTCTGCTGCCCCAACTCAGTTTTGGACCCAGACACTGCCATTACCTTCAGTGTGTACAACTGCTGGGCCTCACGGTCTAGGGCTGCCCGCACCCATAGCCACCCACTCTGTGGTTCCAGGCCAAATGCGCTACTTGACCCATCTGCTGCAAGGTGGTAGGTCACAGGGCCCCCATCCGGTGCTCGAGCCTGCACTTGCAGGACCTGAGTTCCAGGAGTGGTGCCTGAGGGCAGGTCCACACGGTAGGTAGGGCTGTTGAAGTGGGGAGCCAGCCCACGGGTCCCCAAGTCCTGTACCACCACCCTTAGTCGAAAGTGGCTGGTGCGGGGTGGGGAGCCCCCATCCCGGGCCTCCAGCTCCAGCTCATGGGCTGGTCCCCCAGGGGGCCCCAGAGGTCCCATGAGCCGTATGTGGCCCGTGGTGGGGTCTACGGTGAAAGCCCCACCACCCCCAGCAAGCAGGGTAAAGGTGACTTGACTGTTAATGCCCGAGTCAGGGTCCAGAGCCCGCAGTGTATAGATAGAGGTTCCTGGGGCAGTGCTTGGTGGCAGCAACACTGTGTCTTCATGTGCAGGGAAGGCAGGGGAGTTGTCATTCACATCACCCAGCAGCACACGCACCCGAGCCACAGCAAAAGCTGGGGGTACTCCACTGCCCGCCCGCACCTCCAGCTCCAGCATTGGTCCCAGCAGCTCCCGGTCCAGGGGGCGAAGTGTTTGTAACAGCCCTGAGGTCCCATCTAGAGAGAAGAGTCCTTGGGGATCCCCACCTGATAGGGCAAGGGTCACAGGCCCCAAGCGACCTAGGGAGAGGAGAGAGGGGTTAGGCACCTACTGAGGTGGGGCCCAGACTCTGATCCCAAAAAGGGCTAGACAGTGCCCATATCTGTGCCTTTCAAAATATTAGGGGGAAGGTGCAGGTGTTGGCAGAGAAGCTGGTGGCACTAGGGTGGTATTCATATGCCTGGGGATGAAGCAGAGTGCCTGTAGCATATCCAAGAAGTATTAGGGATTGGAACCAGAGTGTTCTGTGCTGGGGCTATCTGCAGTGTGATACTCTAGGGTATCTTGAGTTGACGTCTGAGGGCTGTGTTGGGGTGCCTGGGTATATCAGGCACCAAGGGTGTATGATGATAAATGATACCTGGTGGGTTGTGTGCCTGGACTATGCCCACACTGGTGCCTGGTGCCACATCCTCTGGCACAGAGAAGACATATTGCAGTTGCTGAAATATAGGTGGTATGGGGGTTCCGGGCACAATGCTGACATTGACTCGGGCACTGGGCTCTGCCTGCAGGCCCCCTCCATCCTGAGCCCCAATCTCCAGCTGCACCACAGAGTTGGCCCGTCTGGCCAAGGGCCAGGCTACTGTCAACAGCCCTAGAGGACGAATAGAAGCAGAGAGGTATAAGGAAACAGAATGGAGCTGAAGGGTTATGGAAAGGGGGAGAGTACTTCATTTAGGCAAGTGGGGAGCAAGGGTCTGGGGGCAAGCTGCGGGAATGGGAGAACCCTCACCTGAGTGCTCATCCAAGGCAAAGAGCGGAGGGCTGTTGCCAGCCAGGATGTGGTAGGAGAGTCGCCCATGAGGCCCCTGGTCAGGGTCATGGGCATGCACCCCCAGCACGGCTGTGCCTGGTGTGCTCTGGGCACTCAGACTGGCAGCATACTCCCGTGGATAAAACTGAGGTGGGTTGTCATTCTCATCCGACACAAACACCTTCACATACACCATGGACTTGAGGCCTCCCTGGTGAGACATGCAGCTGTCAGTCAGGTGTGCCTTGTTTGGTCTGGCCAAACGCCCTACCACAGCCCCCCAACCTGCCCCCATCTTCCCACTCACCCCATCCACAGCTGTCACTGTGAAGTCGAAGCTTGAGGGCCCCTGGTCACGGTCCAGGGTCCGAGTTGTACACACATCACCACTGTGCACATCGATGCGGAATGGGGGGGACCCTGAGGCCCCAAGTCCAGCACCCAAGGAATAGGAGAGAAGGCCAAATGGGCCACTGTCTGCATCTGTGGCTGTCACCTAGAGAGAGGCTGGGGTGAGTGATGCCCCATCTTTTCAGCCAGAAAAGTCAGAGCCAAGTGGCAGTTAGAGGGAGCAGGCCCTGGGCCAGCTGGTGCCCAGAGCCTCTGGATGGTGGACACACACAGGGGACTGACTAGTAGGACATGGGCCAAAACCCAACACCAGCCCAGATCTCATCACCTGGGTTAAGTTCCTGTGAGCCTCCGATCCCAACATTTTTGTCAACTCAATACATAATCATGTGTTATGTGTGTTTCTTTTTAAAGACACCTTATTTAATATATATAGTTGATTCATTAACATTGCACTCATGGGCCACAGCACCATAATTCATATCTGAATGAAGCTTATCTAATACACGTATTTTCTCCATAAGGCACATCACAGCCTTCCTCTGCTTGGGAACACTAGACAGCCCCTCAGCACTATGCTTGGGGACCATTTTAAACAGCAAACCACCAAACAAAAAGCACAAAAATGCAAAAAACGTGACACTAAATACACCACAAAAAGCACCCTTGTTTATAGTATAAGAGCTGAAACGTGAAGGCACAGCATTGCCTCATCTGGGAATGTGAGTAATGGACAACTTGAATTCTTTACCATTCTGTACATGTCTGGGAATGACTGCAAAAGCTCCATGAGTACTGATTTTGGGGTTACAAATAAATTTTAGAGAGTTGGCAAACTCACAAATATATAATCTGCAAATGATGAGGACCACCTGTGCTAACAAAGAAGAGTGCTAATGGCTGTGACTGAAAATTCCAGTTAGATCACAGGGAGTTAATAACCATCACCAAGTCCCATAATCACTCCAAGCAGAGGACTGGCTGATCAACAGAATTATTGAGAGTGATATCATAGTCCTGCTTTGTATTTAGTTTGATCATTATAGAGCGGGATCTGATTGACACTGGGATCTGATCACTGCCGTGATGAGGGTCTGCTCTATGGACTTATTGATGTATAATATATCTATAGCAGCCCTTCGTCTCTCCAGCCAACCTCTTTGGAAGCTAGAGGGGGAGAATTGCAAGTCTATGGGACAATACTGAGGTCATTAAGTCCTGGGGGTGCCCCAAAACTAAGCTGTAGGGGAAGGCTTTCCTGGTTAGTTCTCATGCATCTCCCAGACTGGCTCAGGAAAAGGTGAATGATTGGACACCAATGGCAGGAGCCACTGAACATTTCAGAGCCAGATCAGCAGGGGACACCATTCTGAAAGCTTCAGAGCCCAGGATGGGGTCAGGCACACAGTAGGTACTCTATGTATATTTGTTCATTGAGTGAACAGACATTCTGCTTGTCCTGCCTTACAACAAAAACTTCTTTCAAACTAAGTTTTATATATTGGGTGCACATGAGGCCCTCAATAGTGTGTTGGCTGGTGCCTCTGTGGTAGCCTGTGACAGAGCGCTCTGTGGATACAGGCCTCAGTGCCTTGCTATGCTGTAGGAAGAAGCTGGAGAGCTCCTCTTTCTTAAGATTAAAAAGTGTTGCTCAGAGAGAAGGCTAGCCAAGGACTTCTGATTATTGCCCAAGCCCTTGGCAGAAGTGATTTGTGGCGTTGTTTACCCTCCTGAGAGACACTAAGGCCCTGCCACTGCTGAGCCCTGGAAACAGCTCCTGCTCCAACTCTTTACTGTGGCTGTAGGCCTGGATATCCCAGGAGACAAACTTCCTCCTGCAGCAATCCAGACGGGCTGCAGCACAGCTGCAGCACCATCTCCAGAAGCTGTTAAAGACCTTTGCCCTCTGACTTACTTCAGGAAGAAAGCAATAAATAGTGGTCAGGGGAAGTTGTCAGGAAGTGACCCCAAAAGGCACAGGGGCTGTTGACTGGAAATGACCAAGGCAGAAGTGAATTTCCTGGCCTGTGCAGCCCCTGCTTAGAGGTTTCACTGCAAATGCAGCCTCCATTTTCCGCAGGCACTCTGCCCTGCTTCACAGTCCAACCTTGGTCGGCTCCCTCTCCCACTCTGCCCAAAGGCACTAACTAACCTTCTCTCTTTCCTTTTGTCCTCACCCCACCCCTAGGTTACATCGAATGCACTTTTTCAAGGTAAAAATAAAGGTCTTTATCTGTGAACTCTCTAAAACTCCTACCAGACCACAAACTTACTGCATCCGCCACATCCTGACCTCCTTCCGGGTGTCTCTCCTACTTTAACTTCTTGACACTATGCTCTCCTGCTTCTCTTTCCACTGCTTCCCCACCCCACAGCCTCTTTCCATCTCCCCGTACTTTGCCTGTTCTTAACACATTGTTGTTCTCTGGAATCTCTCCTTGGCCTCTTCTCACTGTACACACTCCCACAGGCCCTTCTTTTCCATGTCCCTGGCTTTGACATTCGCCTTTACTTTGACCCAGACCACCCCTTTGAGCTCCAAACTTGTACATTCAGATGCCTGCAAAACATCCCCACTTGGATGTCCCACAGGCACCTTAAGTCCAACCTGTCCAAAACTAAACTCATGATCATTCCAAACCCCTCTCTAATGACTCTTCCGTCCACACAGCTGCTCAAGCCAGAAATCTGTTCTTTCCTTTTCCTCTCCTGGTATATCAATCAACCAGGGACTAAATAAATCCTCATTATCTCTCCTATTTGTCTACTCCTCTCCATCACCATTATTTCTGTCCTGACTTATCACTGTCATCTCTCTGCTGGATTGTTGTATTCCCTTTTCACAGATGTCTGACCTTCCAATCCATCCTCTCCATCAGGATTTCTCAACCTTGGCCCTATTGACATTTTAGACCAGATAATTCTTTGCTGTGGTGCTGTCATGTGCATGATAGGATGTTTGACCGCATCCCTAGCCCCTACCCACTGGATAGCAGCAGCATCCCACAAGTTGTGAGAATACAAAATGTCTCCAGACATTGCCAAATGTCCCCTCCAGAGGGCACACAACAGTTGTGAACTGCTGCTCTACACTGACTACCAAGGCATCTGTTGAGAAAACAAATAGGATTGTATTAATCGTCCACTCAAAAATCTTCAATCTTTCCTAAAGAAAAATGCTAAACTCCTTGGCTTGGCTTGAGTCCTCACTCTCCGGCCTACCTGCACAGTCTCATGTCCCACTTGTCCATCTGACATCTTAAAAACTCCAAAGATAGTGAGCCACCTGTAGGCTTTGAACACGTTAGGCTCCTCCCAGTGCTCTGTGCATGTCACTGGTGCTTGAAACCCCTCCTCTGTCTGGTCCCCTCAAAAATTCTTGCTCATCCTTTAAGTCTCAGCTCAAGGTTCCCTTCCTTTGGGAAAACATTTGTACTGCTTCTCCATACCTCACATATATCCTCATCATGGAAGTTTCCTTATTTGAAGTAAAATTGTTTCTTTGCACATGAATCTCCCTTTTAGACTAGAAACTCCCTGAAGTAGGGAGGATGACTCATTACTGTATATTCTGTGTCCCTAATACAATGATTGGCACATGGTAGATAACTTGAAAATGTATCCTGAATGAATCAAATATTAAGACTGCTTGTAACAGTTATGAATACCCAATGGTTATTTTTACCGTTGCTTCCCTATGGTTACTAATAGTAAACACTCCAGGAAACCACCTGGAAAGTTACCCTGTTGCTTCAGGCATTGATAAGGAGGAAGAAGTTTGGAAGCTGTAGCCCAGTGGAACTGGGCCAAGAGGGAGAATAAACACATGCGAGAGGGGGCAGGAGCTGGACAGCAGCAGGCAAGCAAATTCCCGAAGTGTGGCCTGAAGACAGGGATCAGCCAGGCCCAAGCACTGGCCTGGAAGTCTAGGCCCACAGGTAGTCCCTGAGAAGATGCTCAAGGGTCTGATGGACTTCTGAGACCTAAAGACCTCAAGCACTAGTCTCCTAAGAGGCCTCTCTGCCTCCAGTCTCCTCTCCTGCATCCATCCCCCATGGTGTAACCAAAGCAATCTTGCCAAAAGACTTATCAGCTTTGCCTAGAGCCTCTCTGTGGTTTCCTATGAGTTTTAAAATAAAGTCAAAGCTTATAATCTGGTGCCTGTCTATTATTTTGTCTCATCTCTGCCCAGGTCTTCCTCACCAACACAGCTGAGGCCAACCTGCACCGTGTAGCTGCATGGACACATCCCGGTGTTCTGTAGGCTGGGGCTGTGTCTGGGCTTCCACAGCACCTTACCTGCTGCCTATCACAGCACACGCCACTGGTGTGTCTCCCCGTCTAGACTGGGATCTGTCTAGACAAGACTCGTCTTTCTTGTTCCCAGGGCCAACACAGTGCCAGGCTTTCCATGTTTTTAGTGCTTTTCAGTGTTTTCAGTTCCAGGCTTTTTAGTTAATTCTTGAATATATTGCTTACCTGATGATCTAATCCCACCTTCACCCTTATAGCAAGTCACCTTCCTAAAAAGTCAGTCTTTAGGGAGGGGGCAAAAATAGGTGGAGCACAGAGGATTTTTATGATGGTGAGACTACTCTGTATATTATAATGTGTGTCATCTATGTCCATTATACGTGACATTACATATTTGTCCAAACCCATCAAATGTACGATGCTGCATGTGAACCCTAATGTAAACTATGGACTTTGGGTGATAATGAGGTATCAATGTAGGTTCATTAATTGTAACAAATGTACCATGCTGGTGTGGGATATTGATGATGAGGGAGGCTGTGCATGATGGGGTCAGGCGGGTATATAGGAAATCTCTACCTTCCACTCAATTTTGCTGTGAATCTAAAACTGCTCCAACACATGTAGTCTTTAAGAAAACAAAAACAAAAAGCAAAACAATCTGATCATGCTCTTCGCTGGTTCAATGAAGTTCAGTGGCCTCCTTTGCCTTCCAAGTAAAGTCCTAACCCCTCAAGGCTTGGTGTCCAAGGACTTCTGCAATCTGGCCTTGCCTGCCACTCCAGTTTGATGCCCCCTCCATCTCCTCCAGGCCTGACTTGCAGGCACTCTGTGGTTCCCAGAACCTGTCCAGAATTGCTGCCTCTTCCTCTGAGGGGTGTTCCTTCTCTGGATATCAGGATCTCACTGGGTAGTTCTTATAATCTCTCATTCTTGTGCCTGAGCCCACGTGTCCCATCAAGGCTCAGATCCCAGGGAAGGGATGGGGGTTTCTGCCAGCACAGACCAGCCCTGGACAAGGCTTGGAGGGTTTTGTAAATGCTGGCATCCTCCTTGGGGAACAGGAGGCACACGGATGTACAGAATCTCCATATCTGCCCTGCAGAACAGCTTGAGATTTTACAGTCTCTCTCACTTCCTGACACTGCAAGACACTTTTTCTCTAGATCCAATCTTAATTCCTTCAACTGCCAAGATTACCTGGCCCAGCTCTTGCACTCTGCTTTCTCGTCTTCTCATTAATCCTCACCCTCTTCAGAGACTTTGGAGCTCACCAAGTAGGACCAAACCCTTTGACATAAGTCACCATAAACAGATGCACCTGTGAGGCTTGGTTCCTGTTCTGAAGTCCCCTGACACCCTCTGATCCTCTCCTGCCCACAGCAGCAACCCTGTGTGCAGGGCTTACCCACCTGCAGGAAGCAGGTTCCAGGCTGGGTGCCTTCAGGCAATGAGGCATTGTAGAAAGTCCTCTGGAACTGGGGCTCATTGTCATTCACATCTTGCAGGGCCACGCTAACTGTGGCAGAGGAGATGAGAGGCGGCAAGCCCCCATCTGTAGCTACCACAATCACCTGTGGCTGAGGTTCCAGCTCATAGTCCAGCGAAGCAGCTGTTGTGATGATGCCAGAGGTGGAGTCAATGGAGAACGAGTGGGTGTGGGCGCCAGGGGCCAGGCTATAGGTGACCTGACCATTGGTGCCCTGGTCAGGATCCTGGGCCATCACCCGCACCACAAAGCTGCCAGGCAGTGCAACCTCAGGCAGGGGCTCAGGTCGGTAGAGCTGGCGGTCAAAAGCAGGAGCATTGTCATTGACATCGGTGACATGCAGCACAAAGGCAGCCTCAGCTCGCAGTGGGGGTGAGCCTGAGTCGGTGGCAGTAACTCGCAAGTTGTAGGCGTCCCGCTCCTCCCGATCTAGCTGCCGAGCCACGCACACCAGGTAGATGACACTATCCTGGGTGCTTAGGGCAAAGTGGCCCTCTCCACCCTCCAGGGATACATTGACATGAGCAAAGTCACCATCATCTGGGTCTGACACAGAGATGCGAGCAACAAGCTGGCCAGGTGGGGCAGCCTCAGAGACTCGGGGGGAGCCATCTGCACTGAGGAAGATGACAGTCATGGAGGGCTGATTGTCATTGGCATCTCGCACATGCACAGTCACAAAAGCTGAGCCCAGCTCAGGGTGTGCCCCACCATCCCGTGCCTGCACCACCAGTTCATGGACCCGCCGCTGCTCAAAGTCCAGTGGCCGCTCCAACCGCAGCAGCCCTGTGTGTGCATCTATGGAGAAGGGTTCATCACCCTCGCTCTGCCTCCGGTTGATCTCATAAGTCACAGCCCCGTTGGCACCAGCATCGGCATCAGATGCATACACCTGCAAGACAGGACTGCTGGGGGTGAGGCTCTCAGATACCACAGAGTGATATCGGCTCTGATTGAAAACTGGAGCATGGTCATTGATGTCCAGCAGTGTCATGTCCAGCAGGGCCTGAGCCCTCCGGGGGGGTGAGCCACCATCATAGGCCTCTAATTGCAGCATGTAGTGTGAGCGGTTCTCTCGGTCCAGCTCCCCAGTAATTACCAGCTCTGGCACTGGGGCTCCATCTGGACCAGGGCGTGTCTCCAGCTGGAAGGTCTCTCCAGCCCCATCACCAGACAATGCATAGCCCTGGGTTCCTAAGCGGCCAGCGTCTGCATCACGAGCAGGCTCCAGTGGGTAGCGGGTGCCAAGAGCTGTATGCTCAGGTATCTGCAGGGCAGCCTGAGCCTGTGGGAAAGCTGGAGCATGGTCATTGATGTCAGCCACTCGCACAGTAACTTCCACGGTGGCACCATCAGGAGTGACAGCAGTGAAACGATAGCGGTCTCGCCGCTCACGGTCCAAGACACGGGCTGTACGGACCACCCCGCTACGTTCGTCGATGGCCAGGTCTGTGCCAACGCCACTGCCCTCCTGGGCGGAGATGAAGTACATGGGAGGCGCTGCTGTGCCTGCTGGAAGCCCTGCACTGATGTCCCCAATCAGTGTGCCCGCCGGCTGCTCCTCATCAATCTGCAGGTCCAAGCTCCCAGCCTGACCCCAGGCACCAGGCCCCCAGGTCCCCAGCAGCAGCAGCAGTGGTAGCAGGGGACAGGGACTGGTGCTCGGCCTGGCAGAGCAGGAAGGCACAATGCCTGACTCCCGCATGACAGGACACGTCCGGTTGTGGCTGGGGCTCCAGCTCCAGGCCAGGCTCTGAATCCAGCTTGATCCCAGGCTTTGGATCAGGTCCAACTCAGGCCTTGGCTCCAGCTCAGGATCCCTGACCTGGAAGAAAAGCAGGAGAAAGGTCATGAGGCAGTGGGCAGGGAGGCGATCAGCAGATCCTGGGGACTAAGATCTTGGCCACACTAACACTCAGGTATGCCCAGCCAATAGCAGGGTCCTGTGCTGCCTCACAACCATCTCAGGCCCAGGAAGCTCCTGCTTCAGACTCCTCAGGACCCATCCAGCCTCTCCTTGGTAGGTCCCCAGCTCATCCTCACCCTACTCTCTCAGCAGATTGTTTTGTTCCTATTGTTCAGGTCTGAATGCCCTTGGACTCCCTTCGATCTCCAAACTTAAAAATATGGCTGATTCTTTCTCATCTGGGACTAATGTGCTTTTGGTAACCTCACCTCATCAGCCTTTTCCTTTCTCTTGGAGCCTTCTGTCAGCATTCAAATGCTGAAGGCTCACCTATTTTATTTGATTTTTTTCACCTATTCCCAAACCCCTTTCTCCTATTTTATATATGTATTCCCTTAGCCCCACTTTCCTCTCCATTCAATGAGAGACTGAGCATCCACTATGTAGAGGCATTGATGACACATCAGTGAATAAAGGAAATAGGCCCTGGCTACGTGGGGCTGACAGTTCAGAAATTGGACAAGTAATTACAAGTGTGATAAGGGCTGTGAGAAATACAGGAAGCTATGGGGACACATAAGAGGGGCTTTACCAAGGTCAGGGAGTCAGGGAGAGCTTGCTGAGGGTGTTTAGGGGTGGGCGTAGAATAATGTGTGTGAGGTGTAGAGTGCCCGGGACAGAAGGTTTGAAATGGGGCAGGGACTCCTAAGTCATACTGATGATTTGAATTTAACCTAAGGGCAAACGGAAGCCACAATATGACTTAAATTTTGTGACAATCACTACCACCGCCCTTTGGAAAACAAGGGGCATACAGAAAGGACAGTTATTTTAGAAGAGCTGGGGCTCCAGCTCCAGGCCAGGCTCTGAATCCAGCTTGATCCCAGGCTTTGGATCAGAAGAGCCCCTAGACTTTTGGGAGTCCCAGAAAGTGCAGTGCTTTGATGGTGACTTAGATGAATGTTAGCAATGAAAACGGGGAGAACTGGGTAGGTCTGCAAGAGGTTTAGGAGGTAAAAGAGGCAGGGCTTGATGACTCCTTGAAGGCAGAGAAGGCAGGTATGGGAGAGATCAAGGATAATGGGCAAATGTCTAGTCAGAACCATCAGGTGTACAAAGCATCCTTAACTAGCCAGAGAGAGAGAGAGAGAGAGAGAGAGAAAAGCTCAAGAAGGAGGAGGCCTAACCCCCATGAAGGCCTTTAGCGATTGAGTGAGAACAGAATCAGTGGAGAGGCTGCGCTCTGTGAAAGGTTGGTTCATTACCCCCACTTCTCACTTCTTACACCCTCCTTCCTCTACGTAGTGAGGCTTCTCCATAACATTGCTCATGGAGATTCCAGTTACCTCTATGCTCTACATCTAATGGACTTTTTTTATCCCCCTTGTATTAGATTATTCTAGAATGCTGGATCACTGATCATTGGCTTCTTAAAGCATACTCTTGGCTTCACACAGTGACACCCCATGGCTTGCTTCCACTGCACTTCTTGGTATGCTCCTCCTTTGCAAGGCCTTCTTCCTCTGCCCATCCTTGAAAAATGGGTACTCTTCAAGACTCAATCCTAGGCCACATCTTTTCCCACTCTCCACACTGTCCTGGGGTGACCTCATCCATTCCCATGCCTTCAACTCAAATGAATCAATCATCCCTATGTACCATCTATGTGCTGGTGACTTTCCAGTTTTCACCTCCAGTTCTGGAGCTCTCTGGAGACACAAGTCCAGCCATACACTGGACTTCCTTCACAACATATCCCAAACTTCACCTCAAGCATATTTTCTTCCTCTATTCCTTTTCCTGTGAACACTCATCCAGGTGTTCAAGCCAGAAATCCAGAAGCTCTCCATGCTTCCTTCTTTTGCTTCAGTCTGATTTCCAATTAGTCTTCCAAACTTGATCATCTCACCTAGACATGTCTGCCCTTTCCTCTTTTTTCACACTGCTGCTGCCCCAGTAAGAGTACTGTCATCTCTCCTTTTCACTCCTGCAACAGTTCCTCACTGGTTCCCCTGCCTCTCAGCTTGAATGCTCTGATTCACCTCTGCCTGACCACAGGTATACATGCAGCTCTCACCAAAACATTCCTGACAAAAGCCTTCCACTGGTTCCCCATTACTACTGGCAGAAATACACTTCCCCTCTATGGAAAAAAATGCATACACATAAACACACGTGTGTCTAGTTTCAAGGGGTTCATGGACACTAGGTGTAGAACTGGTGACCCACAAGATAAAGTCCAGCCTCCTTAACAGACCTTCCTGATGAGCCCTGCCAACCTCTCTCGTGTGCCCCAACTTTGCTGTCCCCCACCACACCCTGCATTCCAACACTAAACCCACTAGCTTCTGCTACCCAACTCCTTGCCTTGTGGACACTATTCTCTCATCCTGAGATGTCCACTACAGATCCTCTCCAAGTGGTTATTTCCTACTCAAACTCCGGCTCAAATGTCCTGTCTTCTGTAGAATATTCTACATCTCCCTCACCCATCTGCAGAGCCTACTTATACCCTCTCCCGGGCTCCTGCTGCTCTTGGTGCACACTGACAATGAAGTGCACAGCAGCCCTGATTTGTTCACGTGTCTGCTCTCCCTGCATTGTTGCACTGACCTGAAGGTTCCTCAAGGGCAGCAACTTGAGGGTCTCAATTTGTCTCTGATTCTCCAGCATTTAGGACAGTTATAGCTTGAGCAGGCTATCAGTGCTGAATGAACAGTCAGAGCCTCATAATTCCACACCACCACAGTCATGCACTGACACAAGAGAGAAACACCCATACACGTGCCAACTCAGATGACATATGCAAATACATGTGAGTCTGTACCCCCGAGGCACCACGGTCAGTCCTGTGGTTACAGAAGTATGTCCTTGGGTCTTTATAGATTTGCTCTGCTCTAGGACTTCCTGTCTTCCTAAGGGAGGAGAGTTTCTGACCCCCTCTCCCCCATTTATACTCCCAAACCCCATTTCTCCCATCTGTATAAGGCAGTTAAAAGAGCAGGGGTTCTGGAGTTTGAGTGCTTATTTCCTAATCACTCTAATGGTCATGGTAATGCTTACCCTGTGGGGCTTTGTGAGAATTAGAGGTAATGGAAGCAAGGAGTGCAAGAGCTTGGGCACTTGGTAGATGCTCTCTCATAAGTTCCCAACACCATCCCTGATGGGGCCCTTCATCCTGGCTTCAGAGTTCTATGTGTGCACCAAGATTTGTCTCCCTGGGGCTTAAGTCTAAGGAGCCCATGAGCTGCCACATGGAGTAACAGGTCAGAGAAGTTTGGAACAAGGAGGTCAGAGTGAGCACAGGCATGACTCAAAGAAGGGAGAGGCTGAGTGTACAGAGATGGCCCAGGGGCCCAGGTTAGGGATACAGGCCTAGAGACTGGGTTAGATGCCAAGGGTTAATAGTTGTTTGTATTCCTTTAATCAGTCAGTGGAGAGAAAGCATCCTGGTAGGTGGGGAGAGAAGATAATGGACAGTGAGGTCAATGCAGTTATTACATTCTGTACTACAATTCTGTCTTCCCATCCAGAGACAAAATGTGAGCTATTTGAAGGCCAGACTGTATCTTACTCCCCTCTGTGTGGAGCACAGAGCATGGCACACAGTACACAATTAAACACATTTTCTGAATGAAAGGATGCATGCATGGTATGTGATAAAAGCTCAGGTGAATGATCAGCCTTGATGAGGAGGGATTCAGACCCAGGCAGATGTCCCTCTCCAAGCCTGCACAGATCCCAGTACCCTCCTCATTACCCAACCTGGGGCCTTGTCCAGGGCAGACTCCCAGTATACTCTCACAGCAGACACACAAAGGTGTATGCTCACAAAGTCACAGACCCACACACAGCCAGGCACACAGACACATGGCCTCACAGGCAGACAGGCACACTCCACATGCTCATACACATCTGGACAGGGCTACTTGAACATACACACAGCCAGAGTACATACACAGATACAGAGAAGCATGTTTTCACACAAAAAGATGGGCATATTCATTCAAATGGAACTTGCCCCCCCGACATACACACACACGCAGGCACACATATAGAAATACAGACATGCTTCTATATACACAGACACACACAGAAAGACCCTCTCTCACCGGGCTCACATGGACAGGCACATTCAGATACTGTCCCCCTACACACATACATAAACACACACCCTCCCTCCCACATGCACAGACAGGCCCACTTTAATGTGTGCATGGACTCACTCAGGCAGGCTCATGTGTGCACATAGCAGACCCACCCACACGTAGGCCTGCTCTCACACATGCTGCCGGGGCACTCGTGGTCAGCTCTGCGGCTGCAGCTGTGACCTCTAGGTCCCTGGGGCCTCTGTCTGGACTGTGCCTCATCACTTCCTGCTCCAGAGCTTCCAGTTCCAAACTCGAACTCCAGACTCTCTCCCGAGACCGTCTCATCCTCTCTCCAGCTCTCTTCTCAGCACCATCTCCCCCATCTGTCCAGTGTTTCTCACTGCTTCTTCCCCAAGGCTTGCTCCTCCTCCCAGTTCCTGTCTCTTTCCCTCTCTAGGTCTTTCCCATCCCTTTCCCCAGGTCTGGCCCACACCATCCATCTTGCCCCATTTTCCAGTCTGTCCTGCCTTCTGCCCAGGTCTGTCTTCTTTCCTCCCCCACATCTGTCCCAACTCCTCTCCCACCCAGTTCTGCCTTGCTGCATGCCCTTTCTCTGTCCGGGTCCTGCTACTCTGTCCTCTGGCTCCATACTGCTCCCCCCGCCCAGCCCCACATCTGGGCCTCTGGAACCACAGCTGGTTCTCATTAAGAGGGGGAGGGGCGAGACTGTTCATTGGGGCCTGCAATGTGATGTCAATCCTCCCCCCACCCGCAGCCTGTGTTGTCTATAGGACCTGGGAGTAGGGGGAACATGGGAGAGGAAAGAGAGGTGGGTTGGGGGGAGGAGCAGGGGGACCAGAGGGAAGGGGCTGCTCCAGGAGGAAGTAAATGAGTGGCCCGAGGTACAGAAGGGGAAGCAGGCTGGGGCGCTGGCACCACCCAGGCCTCCTCCCTTAACTTCCTGTCCCAGGGCCAGGGAGGGGCAGGGACCAGAAAGACAACAGGGTGAGGAGGGGGGTAAAGGCAGATTGGCACAGAAGTGGAAGAAGATGAGGGTAGCCTCACTGAGCAAAGGGAGGGCCAGGCATAGAGGAGAGAGGAAGAAAGGCCAAAATGCTGGTGGAGGGGACACCTGGGAGCAAGGCTGAAGGGGCATGAGTGTGTGTGGCAAAGGCAAGAGCCAGTGCTGTTAACAGAGGGAGGGGAGGCAAGTCAGAGACAGGAAGAGCCAGATGGGAGGTGGGGGGAGGTAAACAGAGGCAGCAGGCAGAGAGGAGAGGGGGCATGAGGAGGGGAGGAGAGAGGTGGAGGACAACAAGCTGGCTTCCCTGGATATTACTGGGACAACCTCATAGTCAGTGGCCAAGGCAGTGCCAGGGGCCTGGCTCTATCCCTTCCAAACATTCGTTCCCAGAAGGCACCTCAGGGAGAGGCTGGGGATGGATGTCAGCAGAGCAGGCAGAGGGAAAGTCTATTTTCTGAGATTTTATGGTGTGTCCTCTACCAGGCAATTCACAGACAGTATCTCATTTAATCATCAAAACAACCTGTGAGAAAGGTGTCCCACCTTCCACTGAGGCTCAGAGTGAAACAACTTTCCAGAGTTAACACAGCCTCTATTTGATCCCAGGACTATGCACTCCATGCTGCCTGGGCTCCTGGGAGAAGAGAAAGATGGAGAGAGGAAGAAATTACAGGGGAGCTGCAGGGAGAGAAGTCCTAGCAAGCCCGTGGAGGCCTGAAGAAGAGAAACTGTGGGAAGAGGGAGACTGGGTATGAGGTGTCAGTAATGGCCCAGGCCAGTAGCAGTGGGACTGAAAGGACACAGCTAAGATGTGAGGAGGTCAAGTTGACAAGACTCTTCAGGAAGGGTGAGGGAATGAAAGGGCTCTAGACTGACTCCCAGGGGTCTGCTCCGGTTACTCTGGTAAAGTGGTATCATTATGATTCCATAGAGGAGACATTTTCAGGGGCCCGTTGGGATCCTCACGTGGAGATGTCCTAGCACAGTGAGATTTGCAGGTCTGGAGCTTAGGAAAGAGAGCTGGGATGGAAATATGGAATTAGAGCAAGGGGCAACTGAAAGCCAGGGGTGTGGAGACCCCTCAGACAGGACATACCGAGAAAAGAGTCTAGGTTGGAATTCTGAGGAACGGTCACAGTTAAGGGGCAGACTGAGAAGAGCTTTATTCCTCTTGGAGGGGAAAAGGAAGGAGGCAGCATCATAGATGTTAAGGGAGGAAACACTTCAACAAGGAGGGAGGAGTCGACAGTGTCCAATGCTGCTGAGAGTTCGAGTAAGGTGAGGGCTGAGAAGTGGCCACTGCTTTCAGCAGTAAGTTGTTCACTAGTGATCTTAGTGAGAATAGTTTCAGGAGATTCCTAAGGGTAGAAACCGCCTGTGGTGGGAAATGATAGAGAATGAATCGACTAACAAATAGCCTTAGGCCCAAGGCCAGCACAGACTCCTTCCTCAGCATACACCAACTGTACTCCTGGAATAGGGAGGCAATACGTCACAGTGGGCAGGACAGGACAATGGTGAAGACACGGACCCTGGGGCCAAACCTATGGGAATTTCGCCCAGCTGCATCCTTGCTAGCTGTGTGACCCTGGGCAAACCACTTAATTTCACAGTGTCTCCATTTCCTCATATAAAATAGGGACAACAATACTACTTTCCACACTTTGCAGTTCGAACAGTGTCTGGCACACAGTATGCATCAAGCACAGTTAAGAACATGGGTTCTGCTATAAGAGAGACATGAGTTCAAGTTCTGCCCTGTTATTTATGGCATAACCGTGGGCAAGTTGTTCAAACTTTCTAAGCCTTACTTTCTTCTTCTGTCATATGAGGATTAAAACATCTACTTTTTATAGTTGATATAAGAGTTAAATAAAAGAATGCTACAAAAAATTTAGCACAATGTCTGGCACACAAGAAAGGCTCAATAAATATCAGCTGTTAGTGCTGTGTGCCAGACACACAGAATAACCCTAGCGTAAGGGTTATTTCACAGATGAGGAAACTGAGGCTCACAGAAGACAGCAGAGCTGGAATGCAGCTCTGACAGTCTCCAAAGTTGGTGGTTTCTGTTAGCCCATATTGCTTCTCTGCTGGAGGACTTAGAATGTCCTGTAAGGGATCATTGTAACTGGCCGGGCAACTGAACAGGGAGGGAGAATGAGCAAAGTTCTGCTGTAGGAGAGTATCTCTGGCGGGGTGCACAGGTGGGTTAAAGGAAGAGATAAGTGATGGGGCAATGGCCACTCCAGGTAGAGGGTCAAGTGGGCATGTAATAGAGTCAGGTGGTGAGACAAGGGAAAGGACCAGAGGATGCCTGGAGGTCTCCAGGAGGCAAAGGAAAAAAATGGGGTGAGTAATGCCCAGGGTGTGTAAAATGATTCATTAATAGGTTTATTCTCTTGAAGACCTATCATGTGTCCAAGTCATACTAAGCAGTAAGTAAAGCAGTGACTTGGACAGATCGAGTGACTCCCTGCAGCCTCCCAGCCTCATCACCTGTCCCCTTTCCCTGGCTCCCTCACCTTGTGAGTTCCAGCCATATTGAATTCTTTGTAGTTCCCGAAGACACTGCATTCTACCGTGCTTCTGGCCCTTGACCCCAGAAGCCCTTCACTCCCTTCTTCTCTTGGCGAACCCATTCCCATCCTCAGATCTAATCTCAAACCCTGCCTTTCTGACTCCACCAGGCAGGCTTGGGATCCGCTTGTCTCACTGTTGTCATTTCTTCTTCCCTGTTCTGTCTCTCTGACTGGGCTGGAGTCTCCTTGATGGAAAGGTTGCATATTTTTCATCTTCATGGCCCCAGGGTCCCTCTATAGATGCTTGGCAATAAACAAATGAAAAAATGAGGCACTACACAAAACATCTCTCATTCAGAAGACTCATACTGTTTTCAGCTGCTCACCCATACCCACTGATCCCACTGGGGACATTTCCACTTCCCTCCCTACAACTCATCCTCCCCACCCTATGCTTTCTCCTCTTCTTTCCCTTTTACCTGGACTTCTCTTTTCCCAGATCCTCTTCCTCTCTCCTTTCTGTACTTTATTCCTCTTTCATTCAGCTAGCAAACATTTAAGGAGCCCCAGAAATGTGCAGATCCAAACCTGTTGGGCAAAGTGACTATTGTGGTTCTTGGAGAGAGTGGAAGGTGAGGCAGCTGTGACCCACCGCCAGGTCACAGGCACTGCAGTGCCTTGCCATCGCTCTACTCCTCCAGGCCCCCTTGCCTGGGGTGCCATAGGCTGATGCCTCCCTCACAAACCCAGCTCTGAGCCTTCTATCTCCTGGCACCGTGGCCTCTGCTTGTGTCCTCCCTATACTTGTGTCCTCCTCTTCTTCCTTCTCCTGCCCATCAGTGGTAACAGGAACAACACTGGACTCTCTGATGCCCGGGTACCTGCAAGCAAAGCCCCTCCCTGGGTTCATGCTGTTGGACCCCATCGTTTTCCTGGCTTCCTGCTGCCTGCTTCTTCCCTCAGCTCCAGTGTCCATGTTTCCTGGGTAACCCTCTGATTCCCAGGCATTTTCAACCACTGCCACTTGGGAGGGATACTCAGTTCCTGTGCCCCCTGGTAAGAGGGCACCTCCTCCCAGGGGTGCTTCTGGAACCCTCAGGGCTGAGTCAGGACGCCCTTCCATGTTTGCTTAGCACACGAGAATGCCCTTTTTTGTTTCTCTCTCTAAGTGGCTTGATGGATGGAGTTGTTATCTGTTAGAGCCTAGTATGCATGTGCTGTGGGGCTGGTGAGGAAGGGAAGGCGGAGGAGGAGGAAGGAGCGGGGAGCTATACCTCAGACCTCCCAGACTGTCTGGGCACCATTGCCACCTGGGTGACCGTAGCCTCTCTGAGTTTCCCTTTCCTCCGGTGAAAATGGAGGTAACATTAGGAGAGTTGTTTTGAGGATCAAGAGAGAAAACAACTCTTACGTGTTCAACTCTTAACTTAGTTAAGTTTTAACTTAATTAATTTACTGCAACAACTCAGTCCCTCTTCTGCGCTCTTCCACCCCTCAACCTCCCACTGCCCCAAACTAGTTCTTCCCTCTCAACACTTCTGGGTTGGTGTGGCTCCAGCTTCACTGGCAGCTCCTGCCTCCCTGGCCTCCTCTGCAGCTTGGACTCTCAGAGTCAGGGTTAGACTTAGGACCAGGCCCTTGCTGCCCATCACCACCACCCAGCGCCCTCACCCTGCCCTGCCCAGGTCTCCCAGGCATCAGCTATGGCCCTAGAGGGGTGTATACAGGGAGGTGACAAGAAGGTTCAAGCCAGAACCCTAAGTTACAGTAACATTTAGGGGCTACCCAAAGAAGCCCCCAAAGCAGACAAAGGAAGAGCGAGGAGGAGCTCTGAAAGAGATGCACAGACCCCACCACACTGCAGTCATCTGTTTCTTTGCCTGTCTCCCCTGAGATTTAAACTTCCCAAGGGCAGGAATAGTGTCTATCTTATTAGTCCCATCACCTAGCAGTGTGGCTGGCATATGAGAGCTTGTTAAATGTTGACAGAATAAAATAGTAGCTCAGAAGCCATAAGACAAGAATGATTCAGAGAATAGAATGGTCAACAATGTCAGACCCTGCCCAGAGGTCAAAGCAGTTGAGGGACTTTTGAAAAGAGCCCTTAGATTTGGCAGGTGAGAGGTTACTTTTTCTGTGGGACAGCAGTCACACTGGAGGGGCAGGAGTAAATGGGATGTGAGGAGATGGGAACCGTCTGTGCAGAAGACCATTTCACAAAATGAGTCAGTGAACAGAGTGAGAGCCTCTTAGCTCATCAGGTATCACAGGGTTAAGGGAGGCAGGGGAACCCAAAAGTTCTGCCTGTGCTCCCAGGAGGAAGCGGTACAGAGGGAGAAGTGGAGATGTGGATAAGACATAGAATAATCATTCGAGAGAGGTTCCCCTGGAGGCGGATGGGATGGGGGGGAGGAGTGGTCTTACGCAGAAGAGACACTTCTGTATTATTCTAGGAAAGGAGAAAAGGTTAAGGAGGATCCAGATAAAATTTGAGGGAGGAGGCAGAAAGCTGAGAGAATTCAAACTGGATGGTCTCAGTTTTCTCAGTGAGCAAACAGACCAGGTTGTCTACTTTTACTGCCTCCCTCACCTTCAACCTCCACATTCATTCTGAGACTGAGCCCTGCTGACCACTGCCTAAAGAACTCTTGAAACCACCTACTTCCCCCCTTTCTACTGCCGCTACCCAAGTTCGGGCCAGCATTATCCCTTCCTGGGTCCTGCAACAGCCAAGCGCCCTCCTTCTGTTCAGACTCCTCCCTCCAGTCTCCAAGTGTTGGAGTGGTATTTCTAAAAACAGGTCTGATCATATTACACCACAGCTTCAAATTATTTGGTGACTTTTCATTACTGTTCACACGACCTACAAGAACTGTATGATGTAACTAACTAACCCTCCATCTACCTCACCCAGACTCTCTCACCTCTCCTCAGGTCATACTATTAGTGCCAAGTTCACTGGATAGCTTTGTCCTTCAAACAAATACTTTCTTGCACGTGGGCTTTGCCGTGCTGCTTGCTTCCTTGGCTTGGAATATTCCTCACACACCACCTCACCTCCACCTCTCCTTTCTTTGACTCCCTTTTTATCCATCAAGCTTAAGCTTAAATGTCACTTCCTCCAGAAAGCCTCTTCTGACCTCCCTACACTGGCCTAGGTTTCCATACTATGGGCTGCCAAGTTATAGCACTCAGTCCACAGCCTGTAAACTCCAGAAGGGCAAGGACCATATTCATTTTGTTCACCCTTATAATGCTAGCAGCTACCACACTGCCTGGCACAGAATATGTGCTTAATACATGTTTGCTGAATAAATAAATGAACCAGTGGATTGACTAATATCTGCTGAAAACAATGAGGTGAGGGATGTGAGATTAAGGGGTATTCAGAAAATAGAAAAATCTTCGTCTGTTTACTCATTTATGGAGGGCTCAGCTGAGGTTGAATTTATAGAAGCATCAATTGGTGTAGTTGAGAAATCATTCCAGCTAGGGTTGAAACTGTGGGTCAGGTGGGCTCAAGGACAATGGAACAGAGCAGTCAAGGAGTGATTGAAGTGATGGTCTTGAGCATAAAAATGGAAGGAGAGCATAAAGCAAAGAGAGGGCAGAGTAGGAGAAAGCAAAGAGGTCAAGGGCAAGAGGTCATTATGAGGTTGAAAAGTAGGTGTAATGAGAGTGAGAGCATCCAAGAGATGGAAGGATGTAGAAGGCTCTGGGCAGAGAGTGGAATGTAGGAGTTTAGAATTTTAGAGATGGACCAGTTCTACAGAGTGGTCTTTGGAGCTAAGGAGCTCAAGAAATTCTGAGGCTGGAGTGTTGGAGGGACACTTAGTACCATGAGCAGGATATAGGGAAATGGAGACTGATCCAGGTCCCCAAGTTTTCAGGGAACAAGAAGGATACAAGTTAATGGGAACATCTTTATCAGTTGGGACGACTTACTCTGTGGTGTATGTGGATGTCACCTGTCTCCTAAGGGTGACTGAAACACAGCTTCCTGTTTTCATGTCCGGTCTCTGGGACACCTGCTATGTAGGGGCAGCTCTGATGAAACATAACCTAGATGATGGGTTGGCTGTGACAGTGTCTCCAGAGAGGTTCCAGTGGTAATAGTGCCTCCCATGTGTGTTGGCCTTGACAAAGATCCTGTGGGAATGTGTTGGCTGTACCATTTCTGTCGTGTGTGTGAGTTGTCCTGAAAGCATCTTTTGTAGCCGTGTGTGCTGGCTCTCACTGTGCTTCCTGGGGGTATATAATGGTTGTGAAGACGTATCTCGTGGACTGTGTCCCCTGTGGGTTGAGTAGGGCTATGACTGTGTCCCCTGTGGGTATTCAAGGAGTTGACATAAGCAACAATGTTTTTCTGGCCTCTGACCCCATGGCTGCCGGCCCAGTCCACGCCACACTGAGTTCATTGTGCTTCTAGACCTCCCTCTCCCCACCCGCTCCACGTGGGTTCAGGCCTGTAGTGACCTTCCTCCGTCCCCTGCACAGGATTCTGATCTAGGCATCCTAGACACAGACTCAACGCCATTTGGCATGATCCACCTCCACTTTAGGCTTTGCTTGTCTCTCCTGTCTCTCTTTACTTCTCCCTCTTCAGTTTCTTTGTCTCTGTCTCAGTTTGTCTCTGTCACACACCCATGCTCAACATTCTGACACATGGCTCCCACAACACACACACACGTCTCTCTCTCACAGGGACTGGCTCCCTATGACACACACTCCTTCTGACCCACACACCCCTGCAGTGACACGAACACACACACGGCCAGACAGATCCACACAGATCCACAACCTCGCAGTGACACGCACTGACTCACACTCAGCGGTGCACTCATTCTCGGAGTAGCACACACATACCCTGCCCGCACCCCGCACCCCCTGCACACTTCACGCTGCCACACACCCAACTCGATGACACACGCATACAAAGACCCCCAGGCCCTGCCCCCACGCTCACGTTCACGCTCGCCCTCATCTCGCAGGCCCCGGCCCCCCCTCCCCCATTGTCTCCGGCTCAGAACAAAGCCCCCGGCGCCGCCGCCGCCGCCGCCGCCGCTCATGAGAGGCCGGCGGGCCGGGCGGGCGCGGCCGGACGGGCCGGGCACCGCGGCACTGACCTCGGCGCGGCGCGGGCTCCTTCGCCCGGTCCTGGGGCGCCGTCCGGCCGCGGTCAGCCCCCCGGGCAGCGCCCGCCCGCGCGGGGCCTGGGGCCGCGCATCGTCTGCCGCCGCTGTCTCCGGGCCCGCGGTCAGCTTCGGACAGCCAGCCGTCGGTCCGCGCACCCCTGGCCGTCGGTCCGTCCGTCCGCCGCCGCCGCCGCCGCCGGGGCGCCGCCTCCACAGCAACCCGAGGAGGATGCGAGATTCGTCGCGGCGGCCCCGCGCCCCCTCCCCTCCCCTCCCCCGCCCTCCGCGCGGTAACCCGAGCCCCCGCCCCTCCGCCCGCGGAGCCCCCGCCCCGCCCCCACCCGCGCTCCACGCCGCGCCCCCCGGCGCAGCCGCCCTCCCTCCGCTCCTCCACTTCCCGGCTCCAGCCCCGGCGCCGGGTCCGGCCCCGTCCCCGTGCTCCTCCCGTCTCCCGGCCGCTTCGCCCGGTGCCCTCCTCCCATCCCGTTCGCTGCGCCCTCTCTCCGCGTCCCCTCCTCGCCCTCCTCTTCCATCGTCCTCCCGACCCGCTCTTCCCCCGCCGTCCCCTCTTCTCCCTCCCACCCCTTTCTCTCCCGTTCTCCTCTCCCTTTCTCTCCACGCCTTCCTCTACCCCCTTCTCCCCATTCTGTTCTCTTCACCCGCTTCTCCCCATCCCGTCCCCTCGGTTCTCTCCCCCTGGCCTCTTCTGCACATCGGGTTCTCCCCATCTCCTTTCCCTGCCCTTCTTCCTTCCCGGCCTCCCCATCCCCTTCTCCCATCTCTTCTTTTACCCAACCTCTTCTCCACGTCCCCTTCTCTCTGTATCCTCCTCTTTACCCCCATTTTCCTCCCTTCCTCCCATTCCCTGTCATCCCTCTTTTCCCTAACCTCCTTCCCCATTCTCTTCTTCCATGTTAATCTCTTCATTCTTCCTCGTAGTCACTTCTGCTCATCCCTTTTTCTTCATGCTCTTTATTCCTTTTCTTCATCACCTAGCTCTCTTTCCCTCCCTACCTCTTCGATCCTAAATTTGAGGTTAGAGGTTGGAGGGTACTGGAATGGACAGATTTGGGGATGGTGGTGTAGTTCCCAGAAAAGGAAAGTGAGACGGAGACTGGGCACGCAGGTGGGAAAGGGCTTGAGGGGCCAACTTGAGAGAGAGAATGGGAAGAAGTGGAATCAGACAGAGGTGGAGAGTATTAATGAACTAGAAATGTTTTGGGCCACCCTCGCCTTCTGTCCTTGCTTATGACCATGGGTAGGTTGTGAATCCAAAGGTATTCTGGACTTGAGGTGTGTATAAGTGGTACAAAGAAACCAGGGACTTCTGGGAAGAGAAAACAAAGTTTTGGTTAGAGCAGAAAAGGGAGCATCATTTTGAAAGAGGAGTGGAGGAGAGGCTGGAGTCCTTGATAACATTCACATTTCTGGCTTGGGCAGCTGGGTGGATGAACGTGACATTCACTGTACTGGACAAAAGGCGCAGCAGTACCTTGTAGGGGGTTAGTAGAAAATCATGGCTTTTGATTTGGGCTGCTGACTGAAGTGCCTGCTGGGTAGGTAGGTCTGTAGCTTAGAAAAGCGATGGGGGATGGACGTAAGTATTTGGGAGTCATTTGCAAATACTGTAAAAGCTTGAATATAAGGTGAGGTTTTTGCTTTCTTGTTTTTCCAAAATCATCCCTCAGGAAAAAGGGAGTGACCTTATATTTGAGCCCTTACAAAGTCTCTCATATTACAGGGTTTGCCTCTTTATTTTGAGCAGCAAACCACTGGATAGGGTACTATGATATGGTGACTAAGCTTGTGGACTTCAGAGCCTGACTGCCTGGCTTGGGGTCCAAACTGCCATTTACAAGCTGTGTGGCTTTTGGAAAATCATTTAACTTGTCTCTCTGCCTCAGTTTTCTCATCTCTAAAGAGGGGGTAAGGATTAAATTATTTAATATATTGTAAAGTAGTATGTACCTGGCACATAGTAAGTGCTCAATAAATGCTAACTATTTTTACTGTTTGGGCAAGAGACCTGACATGTCCTCAACAATGCTGTTCTGGATGCTTGTATAGGTCATTTGCCACAGAATCCATAGAGAAATTTAACACAGCTTTGGTAACTATTCCTGGTAGTATGACCTCACAACTACATGTGTTGGATGTCTCTAACTATGCTTTTCAAAGACTGCTTTAAAAGTCATACAGTAGTACTTAGGAGGGGCTTCTGGGATGCTGGAAACATTCTATTTCTTGACCAGAGTGAGGTTATATGGGTGTTTCACTTTGTGACAATTCATTGAGCTGAACACTTATGGTTTATGCTCTTTTATGTATGACAGTTAGACTTAAGTAAAAAAAATTGAGAAGTATTTAAAAAGGATGATACATTAAGTGATTTTTAGAGGTCATGAATATACTCTTGCAGGATGAATGCCAAAAGCCAACTGCTCTAGTGTGATGCAATGGGACTTGTGACTTGGGATACAGTTTCCAGTGACTGCACCATATGTGGATTCAAATTGTGCTGTGTCCTGTCCCAACTTTTAGACTGAAGAGAAGGTCATTTGTTCTTGGAAAATGGGTAAGACAGCTGAAAAAGTGACCCTAATAATGAGAAAGATACTACTTTGCAGATACATGTTAAGGATATACATAAAATTGTTTACTGAATTATGAGAATGGAAAAAAAGCAGTATTTACAAATCAATATATTATTTTAAATAATGAATTTAAACATATGCATTAAAAAGTCTGTTAACTAATAGAAGTAGACTTTTGACTGTTTCATCCTTATCTGTAAAGGTATAAATTTTCAGGTTGGTCAAAAAGCTTTTGGATTTTCTCATTGGGAAAATGGGGAATCACCTTCGGTTTGGGTTGCCTTATATAGTAAATGTGACAAATGGTAAGTGAAGTTAAGAGTAAGATTGCTCAGGGAAAGCATGTACATTGGAAAGATAAGGAGGTCTGGAACAGACCCTGAGAAGCTCCAGCATTTAAAGGTTGAGGAAAAGAGGAGGAGGCTTCCCAAGAAAAGTGAAAAGGAGTGGCCAGAGAGAGAGGAGAACAAGTGCAGCTGAAGCTAAAGAAAAGGCCAAGAAAGAAGGGACAAAACAGGGAGTGGTCGTCAGTGTTGAATGACACAGAGGAGGCCAGGGAGGTAAGTACTGAAAAGTGTCCACTGGATTTGACCAAAGGGAGGCTACTGTGACCTTGGGGACAATGGGTGGGTGGAGTGGCAGGCATGGAAACTAATCAGCACTCAGGAAAGGAGTGAAGGGTGGGGAATGTGGACCTGGGGTAGACCTGTTCTTTAAAGAGGCTTAACTGCAGGGAAGGACCTAGAGATCTATGGCAGGGTGAGAGGGGACAGCTATTTTAGGGGGCCATAGAGTTTTTCAAATAGCACAACCTAAATATATTTTTTTGTTTTATTTACTGAAAACACAAGAGCCCACTATGTGCCAGCTTTATACTTACAATATACAGTTAAGATATGACTAAGGGGGTCACAGTAAGCTGTGAAGACAGATCTGCAAATTAGCACTGAGAAGTAAAATGATAGAGGAAAGCAGGGGATTTGGGGCATAGAGGAATTTCCTAATCCAGTGCAGGGCTGGGGTGGTAGCAAATGGTGTCACAAAGATGCTGCCTGAACTGGATCTTGAGGGATGAGTAGAAGCATAGCAGAGGGGGAAGTTGAAGAAAGGACTTTCAGACAGAATAAAGAGCAGCACTAGGTTCAGAATCACAAGGATATGAAGAAAAGCTTCTGGACATGGAGGTTGGTGTATAGGCGGTAGTGGTGGTGGTCCTAAGTAAATTGACTTGCCTGGAAGTGTAGGATATATACGCTAATGTGAAAGGAGAAAGCAGGAAAGATAAATGGGGCCAAATCATGGAGGATAAATGTCATGCAAAGGGTCTAGGCTCTGAGGAGCCATTGAAAGATTTATTTTAAAAGGGAAATAAAGTGATCAGGTTATGTGAAATCCACATCATTTTGGCTGTAATACCGGGAATCAAAGGAGACTAATTTTAATCACCTGGCTTATAATGAGGGTCTAAACTAAGTTGGTAATAGGATTAGAAAAGAGGAGTAAGATATGAGAAGAATTATACTTAGAGGAACAATATTCAGTGGCTGACTAGGAGTGAAGAGTGGTAGCACAGAAGGATTCTAAGATGTCTTCCATGTGGTATTATTGCTCATGAAGTTGGGAAATAAAGAGCAGGTTTGTAAGGAGAGTGATAAAATATTGAATTTGGTTTTGGACATGACAAGTTTGAGATGTATGTGAGATATCCAAATGATGATACCTAGTAGTTGATTTGAGTGTAAAATTTGGGACTCAGAAGAGATACTTGAGTAGAGGATAGATATTACAGACCCATCAGTCTATAAGTGGCTAAGTGGAACTATGAGAATGGATGCTGTCACCTATGGAGAACATGTAATCAGAAGAGGATCTGGGAAGCATTTAAGGAGTAGATAACAAAAGAAGAGCTGTAAAGAAGATTGGGAAGAAGCAGCCAACAAGGTAAGAACTGCAGAGAGAGTAGTGTTCAATGTGTATCACAGAAGCCAAGCAAGGAGAGAGCTACAAGAAGAAGAGTGTTAACAGGGTAAAAGTGCCACAATAAGAGGAGGTCTGACAGGTCTCCATTATATTTTGGGATTAGGAGATAGCTGAACATCTCAGTGGTCAAAAAAAAAAGGAGCGGAAGAACAACAAAGCTGGAGGCATCATGCTTCCTGATTTTGAACTATATTATAAAGTTATAGCAATTAAAATAGTATAGTAATGGCATAAAACAGACACACAGATCAGTGGAACAGAATAGAGAGCCCAGAAATAACCCCATGTGTATATGGTCAATTAATTTTCAACAAAGCTATCAAGAATACACAATGCCTCAACAAACAAAAAACAAATAACCCAATTAAAAAATGGGCAAAGGAACTGAACAGACCGTTCTCCAAAAAAGAAATACAGATGGCCAACAGACACATGAAAAGATGCTCCACATCACTAATTATCAGAGAAATGCAAATTAAAACTACAATGAGGTATCACCTCACACCAGTAAGGATGGCTGCCATCCAAAAGACAAACAACAACAAATGTTGGCGAGGCTGTGGAGAAAGGGGAACCCTCCTACACTGCTGGTGGGAATGTAAACTTGTTCAACCATTGTGGAAAGCAGTATGGAGGTACATCAAAATGCTCAAAACAGACTTACCATTTGACCCAGGAATTGCACTCCTAGGAATTTACCCTAAGAATGCAGCAATCAAGTATGAGAAAGATCAGTGCACCCCTATGTTTATCGCAGCACTATTTACAATAGCCAAGAATTGGAAGCAACCTAAATGTCCATCGATAGATGAATGGATAAAGAAGATGTGGTACATATACACAATGGAATACTACTCAGCCATAAGAAAAGGGCAAATCCAACCATTTGCAGCAACATGGATGGAGCTGGAGGGTATTTTGCTCAGTGAAACAAGCCAAGCAGAGAAAGAGAAATACCAAATGATTTCACTCATCTGTGGAATATAAGAACAAAGGAAAAACTGAAGGAACAAAACAGCAGCAGAATCACAGAACTCAAGAATGGACTAACAGGTACCAAAGGGAAAGGGACTGGGGAGGATGGGTGGGTAGGGAGGGATAAGGGGGGGAGAAGTAGGGGGGTATTAAGATTAGCATCCATAGCGGGGTGGGAGAAAGGGGAGGGCTGTACAACACAGAGAAGACAAGTAGTGATTCTACAACAGGTTGCTACGCTGATGGACAGTGACTGTAAAGGAGTATATAGGGGGGACCTGGTATAGGGGAGAGCCTAGTAAACAAAGTATTCGTCATGTAAGTGTAGATTAATGATTAAAAAAAAAAAATGCAGTTCCTATGTGGTGACCTCTAATGAGTTCTACACAATGATATAAAGGACATATAAAAGGGTAGGCAAAGGGTCTGTTTGTGTTTATACAGAGGATCAAAGCCTAATTTGGCTACCCCGAAAATGAACTAAGAAACGATATGAAAGAGAACTTCCAACATCAGCACTCTCGGGAAGACTCATGCCAGAAGATGATCATCAAAAAACCCCAACAAAGATCCACGCACTGCTACAGCTGTAGATGCACTCATCCCACCAGCTCCTGGACTTGCCATGGGAATGAAGGAGATATCTAAGCTGGCCTGTGCATACAGTAAAACAACAAATTTGACTGGATCAATACTGTTGGAACTCAACCAAGAATTAGGAGAAGTGCAAATTGTAGCGCTCCAAAATCTTACAACTACAGACTATTTACTGTTAAAAGAACATATGGGATGTGAACAGTGCCCAGGAATGGGTTGTTTTAATTTGTCTGATTTTTCTCAAACTACTCAAATTCAGTTAGATAATAACCATCATATCATTGATAAGTTTTCACAAATGCCTAGGGTGCCTAACTGGTTTTCTTGGTTTCACTGGAGATGGCTGGTAATTACAGGTATGCTTTGGTTATGTAACTATACTCCTATTACGTTAATGTGTGTGCGCAATTTAAGTAGTAGCTTAAAATCTATACATGCTGAAGTTACTCTACAAGAAGATATGTCAAAGAAATAATCAATCTTCCCATGTTTTCTCCCGCCTGCTACTTCTATAGCTTTTCTTCTTTCTTCCTAATTACAACGAATTCTTAAATAGAATTCGTGCCTCATATCAAATTTACCGAGTATCATAACTCCTCCAAGTGGTAAAGATACCTCAAGACAAATGCTGGACATAGAAGCCACAGGGCATAAATATGCAAAGAAATAAAAAGCTAACCATTTCAAACAATAAGGCTTCTCTCTCACTTACCAACTTAACATTTCCCTGTATGGCCCCGGAAGATGACTGGTTAGCCAGAGACGGGTAAGATTCCTCAAGGGAGGAACAACCTAAGACAGGCACAGTCGCAGGGGGGTCATCAGGTGAGAAATTGGGGATCAACAGAGGTGAGGCTTAGAACCTCACCCCCCCTGTTCTGAGAGAAATCTTCTGCATATGTGGATGTTTTATTGCCCTTGTCTAGCTTGGATTAACACATAGTCTACAGGCACACACCTGATCATCTACATTTGCTCTCTTACAACACTAAACTATGTTTTCTACCTTTATGTTGTATCTACCTACCACTTCAGCATCTTATTAAAAATAATAAAGAGAGAAATGTGGTATCCACATATAAATCAAGTATAAAAATCAAATGTGTATCCATATTTGAACTGACTGTTTATAGTTCATAATGCATGAGCAAAACCAAAAGTTTCTGTGATGACTGCCCTTGTACTGTTCACCATGTAACTTATTCACTATGTAAGAATTTGTTCTCCATGTAAGAACTTGTTCGTTATGCTTCAGAAGATTGGAGACTGACGAAAATTAGGCTTGGGGTGGATTAATGATTGTGCATTGAGCATTGACTCCCCTATACAGAATTTTATTGTTGTTAACAACCATTTGATCAATAAATATGAGAGATGCCCTAACAACAACAACCAAGAAAAAGTACACACTTCCAATTGTAAAATAAATAAGCAACCGGGATGTAATGTATAGCATAAGGAATATAGTCAAAATATTGTAACAACTTGGTATGGTGATAGCTGGTACTTAGAATTATCATGTATATAAATGTTGAATCACTGTGTTGTACACCTGAAACTAATGTAATGTAATACTGTGTGTCAACTACCCTTCAATAAAAAATAATTATCTAATAAAAAAAAAAAAAAAAAAAAAAAAGAATACACAATGGAGAAAGGATAGTATCTTCAAGATTGGGAAAACTGGATATCCACATGCAAAAGAATGCAACTGGCCCCTATATTACACCATACACAAACATCAACTTGAAATGGATTCAAGATTTGAATATAAGACCTGAAACCATAAACTCGGAGAAGAACTTCAACACGGGGGTTAATCTCCTTGACATCTTGGTAATGATCTTCTGGATTTGACACCAAAAGCTAGGGCAATAATAGCATAAATAAATAAGTGGGACTATATCAAACTAAAAAGCTGCTGCACAGCAAAGGAAACCATCAACAAAATGAAAGGACAGCCTACAGAATGGGAGAAAATATTTGCAAACCACGTATCTGATAAGGGATACATAGGAAACTCATAAAACTCAATAGCAAAAACAAACAAACCAATAACCTAATTAAAATATGGGCAAAAGACCCTAAGAGAAATTTTTCTGAAGGAGATCTGCAAATGACCAATAGGTTCATGAAAAGGTGCTCAATATTATTAATCATCACAGAAATGTAAATCAAAAGCAGAATGAGATATTTTCTCATACCTGATGTCTATTATCAAAACAAACACGAGATAAAAAAGATGGTTAGGATGTGGAGGAACAGTGAGACCTTGTACACTCCTGGTGGGAATATAAACTGGTGCAGCCACTATGGAAAACAGCATGCAGGTTCCTCAAGAAATTAAAAATAGAACTACCACATCATCCAGAATCCTACTTCTGGGTATATATCCGGAGGAAATGACATCATTATCTTGAAGAGATATCTGCTCCCCCATGTTCATTATAGCATTGTTCACAACAGACAAGACATGGAAACAACAAGGTGCTCATCAACAGATGAATGGGTAAAGAAAATGTCACACACACACACACACACACACACACACCAGAATATTATTTGGCTTTAAAAATGAAAGAAACCCTGACATTTAGGATAACATGGATGAATTTGGAGAACATTGTGCTAAGTTGAAATAAGGCAGACGGAGAAAGACAAGTACTGCACTGTATCACTTACACAATCTTAAAAAAAAAAAGTCAGACTCTTAGGAGTGATGGCCAGAAGGTAAGGAATGGGAGAAATGGGGAGAGGTTGGTAAAAGGGTACAAACTTTCAGTTATAAGATGAATAAGGTCTGATGACCTAACATGTATCATGGTGATTATATTTGATAATATTGTATTGTATAAATGAAATTTGCTAAGAGAAATAGAGAGGAGAGGGGAAAGAAACCAAGCCACAAGGAGATAAGGGAGTGGAGCTAAAACAGTAGTGACAGTGTGTAAAGAGTGAAAATTTAGTGGCATGTGAAAAAAGCCCAACTGGATTAGCTAAGGAAAGAAGGGTAGATATACTGGCCCCGGTTACCAAACCTGGGAGATACCTTGCAAATGGAACCAGAAACCCAAATACCATTAAGACTTTCTCTGTGCCTCTAGTGTCTGTTTTTATCTTATTTTATTTTGCTTTATTTTGTCCTAAAAAACATCTTTTTGGAGTAATTTTTGATTTGTAGAAAAGGTGCAAAGATACTACTAAGAGTTCGCATATATCCTTTACCTAGTTTCCTGTAATGATAACATCTTAAGTAATTATAATACATTGGTCAAAAATAAGAGGTTAACATTGGTACATCACTATTAAATAAACTCCAGACTTTGTTCTGATTTCACAAGCTTTTCACTGAAGCCCTTTTCCTATTTCAGGATCCATCCCAGGATACCACATGACATTGTCTTCATGTTTCCTTGTCTCCTTGGGCCTGTGACAGTTACAGTCGTTTCTTGTTGTTTCAGGACCTTGGAACTTTGAAAGATGATGGGCCAGGTGTTTTGTAGAATGTCCCTCCATTTGGATCTCTCTGATGCTTTCCTTGTGATTGGACTGGGAATGGGGAGTGCCTCAGAGGTGGCGTGCCCTTCCCAATGCATCGGCTCAGCGGGGGCGTGATGATGACATGAATCACCACCAGTGATGTTAGCTTTGGTCACTTGGTTAAGGTTATATCTTCAAGGTCTTTCCACTGCAAAGCTACTTTTTTTTTCTCTTTTCATATTCTGTTCTTTGGACATAAATTACTAAGTCCCAAGCTCAGGGAGGGGAAAATTAAGCTCTGCTTCCTGGAGGGGGTAATATATAATATGTAGCATATTATTTGAATTTTTCCTTTTTGGAAGATTTGGTTTTTTCTCCCTCCTGATGTTTTAAACTAATTTAAAACTTAATATTATATAAATACTTAGTTTAAAAAAATAGCTCTATAAGCTTTATAACAAAACCAGATTCAACAAAGATATCCTGAGGAAAGACTCCAGATGTCCTGGGTTGATCCCTGTGCCCAACCAGATCAACTTTAGGAGCTGAGGGCAAGATCACTTAAAAGGAGGGGAGCCCTTTCAGACTGACAGTTAAAAATGCTTTGCCAAAACTGGATCACTGTCTAACCCCATACACAAAAGTAAATTCGAAATGTATCAAAGACTTGGATGGAAGTCATGAAACCATAAAACTCTTAGAAAAAAACATAGGTAAAAATCTCTTAGACATAAACTTGAGTGACCTTTTCTTGAACATATCTCCCTGGGCAAGGGAAACAAAAGCAAAAATGAACAAGTGGGACTATATCAAGCTGAAAAGCTTCTGTACAGCAAAGGACACCATCAATAGAACAAAAAGGTATCCTACAGTATGGGAGAATATATTCATAAATGACAGATCCAATAAAGAGTTGACATCTAAAATATATAAAGAGCTCACACACCTCAACAAACAAAAAGCAAATAATCCAATTAAAAAATGGGCAGAGGAGCTGAATAGACAGTTCTCTAAAGAAGAAATTCAGATGGCCAACAGACACATGAAAAGATGCTCCACATCACTTGTCATCAGAGAAATGCAAATTAAAACCACAATGAGATATCACCTCACACCAGTAAGGATGGCTACCATCCAAAAGACAAACAACAACAAATGTTGGCGAGGTTGCGGAGAAAGGGGAACCCTCCTTCACTGCTGGTGGGAATGTAAATTAGTTCAACCATAGTGGAAAGCAGTATGGAGGTTCCTCAAAATGCTCAAAATAGAAATACCATTTGACCCAGGAATTCCACTTCTAGGAATTTACCCTAAGAATGCAGCAGCCCAGTTTGAAAAAGACAGATGCACCCCTATGTTTATCACAGCACTATTTACAATAGTCAAGAAATGGAAGCAACCTAAATGTCCATCAGTAGATGAATGGATAAAGAAGATGTGGTACATATACACAATGGAATATTATTCAGCCATAAGAAGAAAACAAATCCTACCATTTGCAACAACATGGATGGAGCTAGAGGGCATTATGCTCAGTGAAATAAGCCAGGGGGAGACAGACAAGTACCAAATGATTTCACTCATATGTGGAGTATAAGAACAAAGAAAAACTGAAGGAACAAAACATCAGCAGAATCACAGAATCCAAGAATGGACTAACAGTTACCAAAGGAAAGGGACTGGGGATGATGGGTGGGAAGGGAGGGATAAGGTCGGGGGAAAAAGAAAGGGGGCCTTACAATTAGCATGTATAGTGTTGAGGGGGGGACGGGGAGGGCTGTACAACAAAGAGAAGATAGGTGGTGATTATACAGCATCTTGCTACGCTGATGGACAGTGACTGTAGTGGGGTGTGTGTGGGGAAGCCTGGTAAACATAGTGTTCTTCATGTAATTGTAGATTAATGATAGCAAAAATAAAATAAAATAAAAAATAAAATGCTTTGCCATAAACTTGTCCTTTTGTCCAGGGCATGCATTGGTCTTTCCCTTTGTTAAGGAACCTTCTCATTTAATCTTCAGATCTCAGCTGAAGTATCACTTCATCATAGATATCTTCCCCGACCTCTCTGACTAGGTTAAATCCCCATATGATGGGCTCTCATTAGTGCCTGGTACTTCTCATTTGTGGTAGTTACCACAGTTGGAAGTTTCTGGTATGTGAATATTTGATTAAATGTCTATGTACTGTGTAAATCTGGTTTGTTTGCCATTGTAGTATATACATGCTGTGCTTGCATATAGATGATGTTCAATCAATATTTGTTAAGTGAATGACTGACATGAATGGGCTGCCATTCCAGAGTTAAGAGAAGTTACCAATAAAGCATATTCTAGGACCACTCCTCAGAGAGTGCAGTGAGGAAAGAGAGGATAGGTAATGGGAGGCTGGGAGGAGGAGTAGGGGTGGGAAAGGTTGAGGGACAGTTGCTTGGAAGAAAGCAGCAGGACCATGGTTAACAAAGTAGGTAAAGAGCTAATGGAGAAGCAATGGCTAGTGGGGCCAGGTCCCAGTGGAGAGAGGAGGGGCTGAATAATTAACCATGACTGCAAGAAGGAACTGGTCTTTAACAGAAAAGAGGTACCTCCTCGATGGAAAGGGAAGATGGGTGAGGATGCAGAGAAGTGCATGTGGGAGGGTATGATGGCAATAGGGAGGAAGGGCAGGAATCTGAGGCCATCATACTTGGTGATCTCATTCTCTCTGGAGAAGAGTTGAAATTTTGTGAAAAATGGGGCAGGAAGGAGGTGATATGTTAAGGATCCTGAGGAAAGTGTTAAAGGATTGGAGACAAGAGGAATGATGGCTGGTGGCCTTATAGGCCTAAAGGACAGAGGAGTTGAGGATGCTGGTAAGGGAACAAAGGATCTAGGCTTGTGTTCTTGATGAAAGTTCTTGATGGGAAGGAGGGGAAGTAATTTCATGACAACAGTGAGGAGGGTAGAGGCTTGTAGTTCAAGATGGTATGATTCTCAAAGGTCAGGGTGTGTGTGTAGTAGTAGTAGTCTGCATTTGGGCCTTGGGGAGCCCCTAGAGTGGAGACCCCTTCTCTCTCCTGCCCAGATGTGTGGGAGAATGTGCAAAAGTACTTAAGCAAAGCCAGCCTCTTACACAGGAATTGGAAGCTCCAAGTATATAAAGGGACTGAAAATTTAGGGGTTAGTCACTATGAAATGGAGGGTCTGAACAAGAAAGACTTAGAGATGGGTCCACAAAGGGAAGGGCTAAAGGCAGGGAAGCAGTGAAAGGGCAAATTAAGCAGAGGCAAGGCAAGGAAGCTCAGTGTGGGAATGACTAAATGGGAAGAGAGAGATGACCCAGAGGCTTACCTTGCAAGCAATGATCCTGAATGACAGGATGAGATGCTGACAGTTCTCACTGGTTCTGTTACTGATTTGTTCCTTCTTAGTTCAGGAAGAGAGGCATTGGGATAGCACGAGTGCTTGGTGTCAGGCTGCTGTGAGCCTTAGTCCCCTGCTCAAATGCTCAGTCACAGTCATTAAAGCTATTGGGGTAGAGCCCAGCCCTGGAGAAAATGAGCAGGAGTGTTAAAAATGGCCAGCATCCAGCACTGGATGAGTTGAGATCTTCCAAGAGCAAGTATGTTTTCCAGGCTCTGAAAGACTCAATTCCCTGTAGAAACTCTAAGAGAAAAGGAAACTCCTGGTTCTCTCCCACAGAGCAAGAGCCAGAGAAAGCAGCAGGGGATGGGATCTAGAACACAGGTGGAGGGATTAAATGTGGAGAAGAGGAAGGACTCTTATCCTCTGGGACGGGAAGTAAAGAATGCCAGTTCTCTGAATTTCAAATCACAGTGATCAATTTGCTGAAATTTACCAATTTTGTCAGTTTACCAAAATTTAGTTTCTTTTAATTATGTGTAAAGTTTACAACGATTTGCATGACTGGGCAGATTTTAACTACTTTTGAAGATTTCTACAAAGTATCAGTTGACTAATTTTAAGTTTAGCTTTAGTTTTATTTTTAATTTATTTGCAGCTGTTTCAATGAAGTCATTTTGCCATGGCTGGCCAAAGTTCAGTGTATTCTAAGTTTTTCCTTACTTTGAATCTATGACTTTTGGGAATGAGAATTTCTTGTGTATTTTGCTCTACAAGTGTTGTGCAATGACTCAAATGTGAAAGATTTTATAAACATCATGGCGGGGGAGGTTCTTTTCCAGAACATTTTTCAATCCAGTTATTTGCCTTTTTAAAAACTATTTTTCTGCATTTGTTATGCATTTCAAATGCCATACTCATTAGTAAATAGTATTAATATTATTACAGTAAGTGATAAAATTAATTATATAGATCCTATTATAAATCATTAGTTCAAGATAATTGTTTTAAGCTATCATGATGACCTCTGATAAATGGACCTCCTTCCACAGTGACCTCTAAGAACCATTTGTAGACTTTCTACCAGTTCCATTCATATCACAATAGAAAGACTGTACTTTAGGAAGATTTCTGCTTATTCTTATCCTTGATTTTGTAGTTGTTACTACTTCTAAATAGTTAAGATTTTGCTTTGATTTCATTTTTATTTGTTTAAATAAGTTTTATTGAGATACAATCTATATTCCATAAAATTCATCTTTTTAAAGTGTACAGTTCACAGTGGTTTTAGTATATTCAAAGTTTAGTATATTTAAATTCCAGAATATTTTAATGGCACCAAAAGCAACTCCATACCCACTAGCAGTTACTCCCCATTCCCTCTCTCCTGAGCATCTTGCAACCAATCTATTTTCTGTCTCTGTGGATTTGCCTATTCTGGGTATTTCATGTAAATGGCAGCATACAGTATGTAGCCTTTTGTGATGGGCTTTGTTTCATTTAGCATATTTTTGAGGTTCATCTGTGTTGTAGCATAAATCAATACTTCATTCTTTTTTATGGGTGAATACTATTCTGTTGATGGATATATTCACATTTTGTTTATTCATTCATCAGTTGATGGGCATTTGAATTTTTCCCACTTTTTGGCTATTAGGAATTATGATAATACTTCTGTGAACATTTGTATACAAGTTTTTATGTAAACATATCATTGCAGTTCTCTTGGTTATACATAGGCATGGAATTGCTGAAATTTTACATATTGTAATTACATATTATAAATTATGTTTAACATTTTGAGAAAATACTTGAGGAAATGTTACCTATAGTCACTGCACCATATATTTTTACCAGTAATGTTAAAGGGTTCCAGTTTCTCTATATTCTCACCTTGTTATTATTGCTCATCTTTTTATTATAATCATCCTAGTGGGTGTGGAGTGGTATATCCTTGTGGTTTTCATTTGCATTTCTCTAATGATTAACAATGTGCAGCATCTTTTTATATGCTTATTGGCCATTTGTGTATTTTTTTCTCTGGCTTCTTTCAAGGTTTTCTCTTTGTCTGATTTTTTTGTGGCTTGAGTATTCTCTGTAATTTGAATAGTTGCAGTTATCTACATAGGTGTATATTTTGTCAGCATTTGTTGTTTCATGTTCTCTGAGCTTTCTGTATCTGTGATTTGCTGTCTGTTATTAATTTGAGAAAATTCTCAGCTATTATTCCTTCAAATATTTTTCCTATGCTTTTCTTTCTTCTCTTCTGGCATTCCCATTACACATATTTAGTTATCCCTCATGCTTGATGCATTTCTACTAATTATTCAAATTCAGCCCTAGCATTGTTTCCTCTGAAAAGTTAGTTACACAGTGACCTCCTCCTTTCTTGCTTCTCCAGGATGCCTTGTGCAAACCACTTCCATAGTACTTGTCAACTGAAATCAACACAACTGTTATATTTAAGACAGAGTTCATTCAGTCTTACTGAGGACAATGGCCTGAGAGCAGTCCATCAGTCTGTTGATAAACTGCTGTAAAGCCTCTTCATTTGCAGACACATTCAATACTTTCTCTGCAGGAGGTGATGGAATTTACCAGTACATCAAGTAGTGTGGCATGGAACATCTAGTTAGTGTTCTAAAGGATGCTGTATACAGCTGGATGCTATCTATGTGTGGAAGAGGAGGCAAGGATAAGGGTCTCATTAGGTGGATTATCTCATATTGGATTGGGGATGGAAAGGACATATGTGACATTATCTTATCAGTGTTGATCAGATATTTCCTGGACTGACTACATTTCTGGGAGAGGTTGAAACTTCAATTAGGTTAGGTGTTAAGATCCGGTTTGGTGACTTGGCCTTGCAGCAGTGACACCACACTGGGCCTGTATCTCTCTTTAACACTATCTTGCTAAATTATACTTGTTTGGTATCTCTGTTCTCTCTATTAGCACTGGAGAAGGAATATGATTGCTAGATTCACTTGATATGTATTTTTTGAGCACCTCTTGCTCAGGAGACACTGTACTAAGTACTGTGATGAATTTTGCAGGTTATCTTTCTTTTCTTAAAGGCAATTTCTCAGCCTTCTTCATAGGTTCTGTATCCTGTCTGTCCCCTAATGTCTGACCTCACCTCCTTTTCCTCTACATAAATGCTCTTGAGTCACCCCATCCATTTCCTTATCTTTAATTGTCCACAACTCCCAAATCTTTTCTCCCAAGGAAGAACTCCTTTCCAAGCTCCAAATGCTCCCAGGCATTTCAAACTCAGCATATACAAAACTGAACTATTTTTCCTCCTGGGATAAAAGGAAAAGATAAATATAGGAAAGATTTGGATACTGTTTTAAGGAAAAGTAGTCTGAAATTAAATCAGGACAATGGCATTAAGTTTTCAGTGACATCCCTAGGAAAAGCTTTTGTATTTTCATCTTCTTGAAGTGAATAGCAGCAAAACTCCTTTAATGCTTGGCTACACAGTGGTGTGTCAAGGTGTATGTGAAGCTACAATGTAAACAAGGCTCATGTTAAAGCATCAATTTTGATAGAAGCTTGTGTGTATAATGCACAATATTTAACTTGTAAGAACTAAAAACATTTTTATATCAAATAGATATATTGTGCAAATTTACATTCCCACCAGCAGTGTAGGAGGGTTCCCCTTTCTCCACAACCTCGCCAACATTTGTTGTTGTTTGTCTTTTGGATGGTGGCCATCCTTATTGGTGTGAGGTGATATCTCATTGTGTTTTTAATTTGCTTTTCTCTGATGATTAGCGATGTGGAGCATCTTTTCATGTGTCTGTTGGCCATCTGAATTTCTTCTTTGGAGAACTGTCTGTTCAGCTCCTCTGCCCATTTTTTCATTGGGTTATTTGCTTTTTGTTTGTTGAGGTGTGTGAGCTCTTTATATATTTTGGATGTCAACCCTTTATCAGATCTGTCATTTATGAATATATTCTCCCATACTGTAGGGTACCTTTTTGTTCTATTGATGGTGTCCTTTGCTGTACAGAAGCTTTTCAGCTTGATATAGTCCCACTTGTTCATTTTTGCTTTTGTTTCCCTTGCCCGGGGAGATATGTTCATGAAGAAGTCGCTCATGTTTATGTCCATGAGATTTTTGCCTATGTTTTTTTCTAAGAGTTTTATGGTTTCATGAATTACATTCAGGTCTTTGATCCATTTCGAACTTACTTTTGTGTATGGGGTTAGACAGTTAAACCATTGTGGAAAGCAGTATGGAGGTTCCTCAAAAAGCTCAAAATAGAAATACCATTTGACCCAGGAATTTCACTTTTAGGAATTTACCCTAAGAATGCAGCAGCCCAGTTTGAAAAAGACAGATGCACCCCTATGTTTATTACAGCACTATTTACAATAGCCAAGAAATGGAAGCAACCTAAGTGTCCATCAGTAGATGAATGGATAAAGAAGATGTGGTACATATACACAATGGAATATTACTCAGCCATAAGAAGAAAACAAATCCTACCATTTGCAACAACATGGATGGAGCTAGAGGGTATTATGCTCAGTGAAGTAAGCCAGGTGGAGAAAAACAAGTACCAAATGATTTGCGTCATCTGTGGAGTATAAGAACAAAGAAAAACTGAAGGAACAAAACATCAGCAGAATCACAGAATCCAAGAATGGACTAACAGTTACCAAAGGGAAAGGGACTGGGGAGGATGGGTGGGAAAGAAGGGATAAGGGCAGGGAAAAAGGGGGCATTATGATTAGCATGTACAATGTGTGTGGGGGCACAGGGAGGGCTGTGCAATACAGAGAAGAAAAGCAGTGATTCTATAGCATCTTACTACGCTGATGGACAGTGACTGTAAAGGGGTTTGGGGGGTGACTTGGTGAAGGGGGGAGCCTAGAAAACATAATGTTCTTCATGTAATTGTAGATTAATGATAACAACAACAAAATAGATATATTGTGGAACAGATTGCAAAACTGTCAGAAAACTAAATTTCTTTCCTCAGAATACAAGCACACAGAACTTGGTGACAAGTAGTGATTTTACAGCATCTTACTATGTTGATGGACAGTGACTATGAACGGGGATGTGGGGGGGACCTGGTGAAGGGGGGAGCCTAGTAAACATAATGTCCTTCATGTAATTGTAGATTAATGATACCAAAAAAAAAGAATACAAGCACACAGACCAGTTCTGTTTTTGGGAATCTCCACTTTACCAAATTCATGTCCTAGAATCAGAGAGCTAGAATATGCTCATTCATTTCAGAGCACAGAGAGGAAAGCCTTAAAGGTACAGACATTACCCAATAGTGAACAATGGGTAGTTAGCTATGCAGGAAGTTCTTTTTCTGATGAAGTAGGAGGAAACCCAGGAAGGGAGGAGTTAGTGAGCCCAAAATGCAGAACTAGGCAGAACTTAGTAGAACACATTGATTCAGCCAATAGACACTTACAGATGCCCATTTTGTCCCATGTTCTCTACTGGGTGGCCCAAGATTGAATTAGGTATGTCCCCTACTCTGAAGGAGTTCACTGTCAAGTAATGGGTGCTGAACAGTGTAACTGTGCCACAATGGATATACAGTGTGAAAATGACCACCAGAAAAGTGCCTAGCTTTGCTTGAGGAATTCAGTGAATACTTTGCAAAAGAGGCATCATTTCAGCTTTTGGCTGTCTTGGGAAATACATAGGTGTTTTGTGTCTGTAGACTGCTTAGAAATATTTCAGGAAATTGGAATATGAAATGTGTGGGAAATGCATTAAACACACATTCTTGACAGTCACTGTGAGTATGTAAATCCCTGGAGAGGAAGGAGCCCATTTCTTTAGCCTTAGTATACTCAGCAGTGTAGCTCATCACTAAACCTGAACACAGTAGTACCTTGTTTTGTAAAGCTCAGCTGGAGAGTTGAATTTCATGGACAACATGTAGCTTACTCATTCTTTAATAAACGTATGTTGAGCATCTGTCAGGTCCTATGGTAGGAAGTTATCCAGGAGAATGAGTTCTAGCGCTTGGCTTTGGGAGATCTACTGAGTGAAGGAGTCAGTCAAGTAGACAAGTTATTGTATTAAGTGTGATGAATGCTTTGATAGGTGTATGCCCAGAGCACTGTACTGCACACCAGGAAGGGACATAGCTGTGTTTGGAGGGGGATGTGGAGTTTGCAGAGGGCCTAAAAAACGTGACCTCTGAGCAGATTTAAATGACAGGTAGGAGGTAACTTGAAACAGGGCAAAGCATTATAGTAGAGGCAACATCATACACAAAGGAATGATGTATTAGAGAAAAATAAGTAGTTTCCTATGAAGGGTGGCAGCAAATAATGGCAGGAAAAGAGGCTGAGAGGTGGCTGAGCCAGGCCATAAGCCTTTGTGTCATGATACAAATCTGGATTTTATCCAGCAAAGGCAATGGTGAGTCACTGTAATGCTGGTTAAGATCAGTATATTTCAAATAATAGGTTATAATCCATTAGTGAGTTTTAAAACAGGTATATTGAATTGGGACCAGCTTTTTTAAAAAAGTGAACTAGAAGAGTAGACAGTATTAGTGTGCATATTTCTAAAGGTAAATAATCTTTTGTGATGTTTTGGTTCAATTATATATATAAATACTGTTTTCTGATGTAGATTTTTTTGAGCTGAGCCATAGTAAAAAAAATTTTGAGAAACTTATTCATTACAAATTAATATATCTGATTACTTTTAGTAGCAATTAACAAAAAACCAAACACCCAGCTCAAATAGGAATAATCACTTAAGAAAATTATTACTATATAGTTTTAGTTGTCTGGCCTGCCGTTCCTGGTGTTATCTTTAGTCTAAAGCCAGCCCCCTGTGCACTAAGACTAACATGCTACCTTACTCTTATCCAGCAGAGCAGACTAGATTCTTAATGCAAATTAGAGTAGGCCTGTCCATCCCTGAACCCATTGGTAGCAAGGGGATGGAAATAGTATAACTGCCTTAGACAACTCTGGGGTGGATGTTTAGGAACCAACCCAGTGCAGGGAATGGTAACGCAAGGTGGTCATTCACTGCGTAATGGAAATACTGTATTGGCACCTAGGTTCACAAAGAAATGAACTTAGGTGTGGGGATGGTCAGAGGAGCCGCCCAGGAGATGCCAAAAGTTTGTGTTCAAGTTAGGTACATAAAAGGGGGAGGTTTCTCTGGGTGGTAGAGACTGTATAAACAAAAGGTGGTGAAGGGAGTTGTGCATAGGGAATCATTCAAAATAAGGACTCTCATGCTTCTGGAGTGTGAAATGAGAGGGAAGGTAAGTAGCTAGAGTACTAAGCAGATGGCTAGTCACCAAGCAGTTGTAGTAAGGAACCTAGAATCCTTCCCCATAGGAAAGGAGGAACCACTGATTGTATCAGAGAATTAAAGATACAAGATTTCTATCACTGTCTGCAGTACGGAGGGAGGCAAACGAGGAGGCTGTTGCAGTAATCCAGGATACAGATGTCTTGAATTTCAGACTGAGGAGAGGTGACTGCAGATTTGAGAAACATGGAAATAAAAACATGACTTATTGACTACATGTAAAGACTTTTATAAGGGAACAGTCCCTGGCTTTTGTAGTTGTCTTTTCTGGATATCAGGCTTCTATGTCATTGATCTGCTAAGGCTAGAGTAGGTTCATTTTTGAAGCGAGTGGGCATAACTGTCAACCTTGCAGTTAAGAACTGGAGCCTGAGACAGAGAACCTTTGAAAGACAGGGAATTCCAGTGTATCTGGGCCCATCCCTTGGGGGTTTGGAATTTATTAATGAGCTGCCTAGATGGACTCGAAGGCATATTCCACTGAGGAAAAAAGTTATCACTTATAACCAGATTACAAAAACGAATACATTATTATTTCCCTTGTGTTATCCCTGAGCCTTTAGTTAAGTGTTCTAGGAGTCTTGTACTCTGTGGGCTAAAATATTAAACCAGATGCAGCATCCCTTGACACCACTGTGGCAGGGGGAGTGGCCCATTAGATTGTGGGCTCCTTGATGGCACAAGCTGTTTCTTCTCATCTCTATACCCCGAGTACCTAGCCTAGGGCCCGACATATGGCAGACACTTGCTAAGGATTGTATCCCTAGTACCCAGAATTATGCTGGTACTAGCAGATGCTTAATAAGCACTTACCAACTGCTGAAAGCCCCAAAGGAAGGTATATTTCTGGGGGCTAAGAGGAAAAGCTGTAGAAGTTCAGCCATAACCCACCTATTATCAATACTTAAAGATGTATTTTAAGGAGTAGTGCTTTCTCTTGGGATGATTCCAAAATATCTCAAGTGAATGTTCATGCCAAGAGGATAGAAAAGGGTTGAATCTGGGGGGAGAATCATGCATAATTGTACATTTACTCATAAATGCTTTGAATGTCTACTATGTCACTCAAAATGTATCAGAAAGAGCTTTCTGACAATAATGTGAAGGACAAGTTGGAATAAAGGTAAAGAGATGGAGAACCCTGTCGGGAGCAGGTGAGTTTCAGACTAGAGCAGCTGTAGTCAAACAGCATCAAAGTAGCTCTGTCACAGAGGCTAGTGTCTATCTGCTAGACCAGCGACCCCTCCACTTTCCCCGTTACTATCTCAGGTAATGGATGGGTTAATTCAGTGGACCAAATACCCTCTGAAAGCCAGCCTAAGATATAATCGCCTTTTCCCACTGTACTAGGGATATGGGAACTGTCAGGACCTGCTATCAAGTGTTCAGGCAGGACGACAGCTCCAAGTCCTCCCTAGTCAAGCCTCTGAGGCTGAGGGATGGGCAGCCTGGCTAGGCCAAGTCTGGCTTCATAGTAATGAGTGCATATAAAGGAGCTCCTACTTCTCATACGCCCTGGCCACTCTGAAGCCGGATTTCCCTTCTCTTAGTTCCCACAATGACCCAGATTTGACAATAAAAATTTCCAGGAAATTCCCAGCAGATTTAACTTCCTAATCCTCCTCCCACTTCAACCCTCTCCTTCACAACCACTCACCCCCACCCCAAGAGGAAGGAGCTTATCCTGGAGTCCAACATCCTCTGCTGAATGATTTCAGCCCCTTGGCCAGGATGGCGGCACATCTGTGTGTTCAGGTCCTCTCCTTGGAGGCCCTTTCAGGGCTTGAGGGGAGCACAGGAGAGTAATGTATGATCCTGTCTAGAAGCAGAGGAATGGCTGTAGTGTTCCTTGAAGGTTGTTAGGGTACCAGATTATTACCAAAGGTTCATTTCTAGATGTTCACTCTCCCACCGTTCCAGGAAGTACTCTTTCTCTAAGAAATCCCAGGAGTTCAGTCTCTATGCTAGATATCAAAACTCTGGGGTCAGTCTGGAATTATAGGATACATGCCCCATATAAACTGGCATTAAAAGAAACAAAACAGTGCTAACCAAACAGCTCACATCTATAAACAGAAACATACACCATGAATTTACCATCCCAAGGAGACTGAGCACTTGGATAATTCTCATTGTTCAGAAATAACAAGCAGAGGGGAAAAAAAATCAATTTACATGTATTCATACAAGGAATTTTATCTATAGTGCAAAGAAATGGTTATCTGGCTCCCCAGAAAGTTCTGTACTCCAGTAAGCTTGTCCATTTTACAACTCTAGCTCCAGTTCTTCCTAGAGATTAAAAGAGCTCCAAAGGCCTGGGATCATGGGCACTGATGAGGGCCATACACCCTTGAGCTCCAGTTAAATCTTTGGTGTTTGAGCTGTGTGGGAGCTGTGGATGTTTGCTTCCTGGTCCTGCTGCAGCCCCTGAAGCAGCTGGTTTAGGAGTGTAAGGTTGCTGTCTCTGCGAGGCAGGGGCAGGGGTGGTAGGCAGTTCCCTTTATACTCGATCACTGCCATCTTGGCCCGATCCTGCTTATTCCGATTTGGTATCTGCAGCATTCTCGTGTAGCCCCCATTCTGACCTTGGTACCGAGGGGCCAGAACTTGAAACAGCTTTGGGATCAAGTCTTTCTCCTAGAGGGAGAGAGTTATCCAGGAGAGAGCAGAGTCAGGCACCACTGCAGAGACATTTAACTTTCTTTCAGCACTCACAAAGGTAAAGTCCAAATACACACAGCCACTGATGTGGTAGAGCCAGAGTTACACAGGAGTCAGTTACAAGTGGTTGTGCAAATTCAGATTCACACTAAATTCATCTAACTTAAGACACACGTTTCTTAGTTCATAACTTTTGTCCATAAGTGAGTATCTTGGCTTAATTCTGCCCAGGCCGCTTTCCTTTAAGGTCCTATTCCCCAGGTATGAGATTTGGGAGGCAGAATGTATGCACTCACCGTGAGCCAGAAGTCGGCCATGCGCATGGCTCGTTCATTGGTGTCTCCCATCTTCCCATAGTCAATGAGCTGTGAGGGCATAAAATCACTGATAAATCCGAGCAAGAAAGGAGGCTTCAATCATATTTCTCCAATGCCGTACTGCAATCCATTCATTCCACTAGCAAAGCATCTTCCTCCTGGAAGGCCACCCCTAATTTCGCAGCCCTAACCAGTCTTAATTTGAGGAGAGGAAATAATGAGCTCAGCTCAGGTTATGGGAAGTTCAACTTTGGGCATTCCGAGTGACCAGGGAGGGCCCACTTCTTCCCCACGTCCAGCAGCATCCCTCCCGCTCAGGCCAGGCCTGCGTGGTGGACCAGAGGGTCCCGCCCTCACCTTCTCGGCGTAGCCCCTCATCTCATCCACGCGTGCCCATGAGGCCTCGATGCGTTCGTGTCGCACTAGTCCCGTAAGCAAGTTCCGCAACAGGTGGATGCGGGACTCTGGACCGAGGCCCAGGCGGCGGAATATGCGGCCATGGGAGATGGCGACAGCGACGGAAACCCGCATTTTCACGCTTCTCCCCACCACTGTGGGGCCGGAACCGGAAGCTTTAGGGGAGACCCGGCGGAGAGGCGGGTTCGAGAGGACGCATGCGCTGTACCAAGGTGCGTGGTGAACGTGTTTGCGCATGAGCGTGGGAGCCTGCCTCGTTGGCACCCCGGGGGAGGGCGGAGAGGGGATGTTGACCTCCACCAGAGGAGGAATGCGAGCGCTTGCCCATCGGTCCAGGGAACTAGGCGCCCCCTAGTGTGCGACGAGCCGCCCTTCCGGTTTCTCTGGTGCTGCGTCAGTTGTCTTGTGTCCTGTAGGACGATGGGAATCTCCGCCGCGGAGCCTGCTGGGCAAGTGAGTATCTGAGGGGAAAGGCGCCTGGAGGGGTCGCGTACTGCAGGCCCTGGGCTGCCCTGAGCGGTGGCGAGCCGGGGTATCTGCCAGCCTGGGCGCCTCACTTTTCACCAGTATCATTTATCGTAGTAACGGTGAAATGAACGAGTAACAGTGATGCTCAGAAAAGACCCCCAGATAAAGTTTTCTTTTGTTGAAGTATATATAATCATCCCAGTTGAAGAAAAATTACAGCATTCAATGGATTAATACTTTGTAATTACATAATGTATTTTTTAAGAAGGGAAAAAACATACCAGCGCATTTAAGTTAAAGTAATGTGAATAACATTATAGTTTCTGTTTTTGAGCCTTAATATCTGCAAGTCTGCAACGACTTTTGTCAAAACTCCTTGTTTTGGGTTGAATTCCATCCTCCTGCCAAAATATATGTAGTCCTAACCCCTCCCAACCTCTTCCACTGTACCTTAAAATACGACCTTATTTGGAAATAGAGTCATTGTAGATGCAATTAATTAGGATAAGGTCATACTGGAATACGGTGGGCATCCAATCCAAATGCCTGGTGTCCTTATAAAAATAACACACCGGAGAGAAAGACACTTGGAGTGGATAACCACGTGAAGACAAAAGATACGCAGAAGAAACCCGGTGACCAAGAAGAGAGATTGGAGTTATGCATTTGCAAGCCAAGATTGCCAAGGATTTGTGAAACACCAGAAACTAAGAGAAAGGTGTGGACCAGATTCTTCTATAGATCCTTCAAAGAATTCATGACCCAGTAGACACGTTGATTTTGGAACTGTGAGACAATAAACTTCTTTTTGTAAGTTGCTCAGTTTGTGACACTTTCTTGTGGAAGCCCCAGGAAACTAATACACTTGTCTTCACATACTCATATTTAATAAATAGCATACTTAGATTTGTCATTCTGTCTTCACTCTAAGTGGCCAGAGAACACTTCTTGTTAATTTTAATTTTGAAAAGTTGTATTAGGAGCAATAGATGTATAGTTAGGAAAAGTCTTAAATATAAGGATATGTACGGATACGTTGGCAGAGATTTATACAAATCACATTTCACATTAAATTCCTGAAATTATGATACTGTCTGTGTCTTGTTTCTTTGGGATCAATTTTTACAGCTTTTGTTATGGGTTGAGTTTGTTCTCCTGTTCTCATCCCCACCGAAACAAAGAATTGAAAGGCAGGGACACAACAGCAAAGGGACACAAGGGCAAAGCAGAGAAAATGTTTTATTTGAATACGCTCCAGGGTAGGAGTCGGCCAGCTTCAAGGTAGACAAAGGTCCTGTTCTTTTAGGGAAGGGTCTATTTATCCTGTCCTAGCCGGGAGGGACTTCCTTTGATTGACAGGATTCCTTTGAGATCATTTGATTGACAGCTCTAGTTATACACCCATTCCTCTTGGAGCGCTTGTCTTTCCAAAATGCACACGGAAAAGCAGGGGGGCGGATGAGGGGGGGAGGGCAAAACCACAATTTTATTTTAATGAGATTAGGATGAGGTGTGGTTTGAGTGGCTCTTAGTTTGTTCCATTGTGCCTGTGTTGTGATAGGCAACGAAGTTATCTCCTTGCAAAGCCTGTGTTGTCTTCAAGTCGGATCCCCTAACTGGCTGTTTTTATCCCTTGAACCTGTCTTCCCCTTTCCTGGCTGCTCACATTTATCTTTCTACCTAACACTTTAAATGATCTCTACAATTGAAAATTCATTATAAATTTCTATTGGTAAAAATTTATGAGGATTTTCTTCTGCAAAGTCAGAGAAAATGAACGCTGATACTGACATTATTTGGTCCATTGCTTTAGAAGGAATGTACACTTGGTGAAGATGTGCAGCGTCAAACATTGTCCTTCCCCTCCTTTTTTGGCCACATAAGATCATCATATATTCTCTCTTCTGGCAGTTTTCAAAATGTGATTATTTTTTTCTCTGTCAGTTTCTTTACTTTTTTTTGTTGTTGCATAATGACTTTCCCCATGATTTCTGTGTGCTGTTACCAGGTCAAAGAATACTTTTAACCTTGGTGTTTCACTGTTATGTTGTTAAAGGCATATTATGGCTGTTTGCAGATACTTTTGTGTCAGAGGAACTTTTTTTTTTTTTACTGTCAGGTCAGGATCTTAACTCCTCTCCAGATCCAGTCTTGTGGGGAGGTGTCTTGCCAATGGGTTTCAGCCCCCGGCAAATTCACTATGGATTCAGTGAGACTGAGGAATGACAATGGAATATTCTTGGGGTGAAAGGGTTTTTATCCAACTTTATTCCCTAGGTGGCATGTGAGTCACTAGAATCCTGCACACTCAGAGCAAGTCTACATGCAGTAAGCCAGTCTCTGCCTCTGGGCCTCTCTACCCCTGCAGCCATCTCAGTCTCTGTGCTCAGCACTGCCACCACTCCAGTCTTGTCTCTGCTCTCCTACAGCCTTGAAGCCATGGTACAGTGATGCCCAGACCGCTGGGCAGAGTTCTTTATATAGAGAAAGTAATGATGTATTGCCCACACCTGTGTAGTGAGCCAGCCAACCAGGGCCAGGTGAGAATCCTGGCCATAGGAACCTTCACTTTATCCACAGGAGGATGGGCCAAAGAGCCTGTCTCTGGTATTATATGGAATTGTGATCATGTAAGGCTCAGTTAAAATGAGTTTGCCACAATTAAAATCATTAGAATATTGAAGGTAACAAGAAATCAAAGGCATCCCAAATGGAAACAAGAAACCTTATGTGGGGAAAACTGAAGTTCATATGGTCAGGATCCTCACCTGAACCTAAACTACTTGATGTAACTGGCCTGCTGCTAGGCTACTGCTTCCACACCCTAGGCAATAAGCTATTACTGGCTGACTCACTATACAAAGAGCTCTGCCCAGTGCTCTGGGTGGAGACAGAGATGGAGGAGGATTACAGTACTGCAGACTGCCGGCTGCAGATGTAATTCTAGTGCTTCACCGAATGCCAGGAGAACAAGTTGGGTAATAAACCCTTTTACCCCAAGAATGTTCCACTGTCATTCCTCCCGCTCACTGAATTCATAATGAACTTGCCCAGGGCTGAAACCCATTGTCAAGACACCTTATAAGCAGTTGAATTTAGGAAATAAATTCCTGATACATTTACAACTAAAGTTAAAATGGTTCATAGCTATAGAAGGATATGGAGTTTGCATAGAAATCAGCTAACCCTCTATGGTGATGTTTCCCTTTGGAAATGACTAGCTGTTTCCAATTTGGCTTACTCTTTTCTTGTGGCATTCCTTCCCCTCCCTGCTTCGTTTCCTTGTATTATTGGTGAGATGCCTGCTGTTGAGATTGTTAGGTCCTTCAAGGTCAGAGAAGAACTCTGACTCATGCATCCCACCTCCTTTCTTTCTCTTCCACCTTCAACTTACTAATGTTTTTTTCCCCCTAAAAGCTTGCAATTAAATCTGTAGAAAAGAGAACTTATTTTTTGTGTTCCTTGATGATTTCACCTTTTCTTAGAACAATTGTTTATCCTTCTTCTCCTCTTTCGTTTGATAGATACTTGAGAATTTACTATTCAGTAATTCATGAATTGGGCAGCATCTCACCTAGAAAAGAGAGAGTTGCGCCCAAGGAGTTGTACAAAATGGAAGGTTTGTATAGGCAGAAGAGGGTTGGACAAGAAAGTCAAAAAGAGTGGATTATTTCAGGTTTACCCTCCCTTAAGTGAAGGCAGGGGGTCTTTCAGGTAGATTACCTTACTAGTGCTGACCAGGAAATTTCCAGATTAATTGGTTTAAAATGCCACTCCTGGGAGAGGCTGACACTTAGGTTAGTATTATTAACTCTTGTTGGGGCTTGTGATATAATGAAATATATATGAGAGTAAAATTGTAATATTTCCAGAATATCTTGCCTGGCTTTAGGGCATCTGCATATCAACAGGCATTCCTCAGGGGTGGAGACAAGTTCATCTCCATATCAATGGGTAATTACCTGGGTGAGCTAGGGTTTATCTGAACCAGAGAGGTTAGGGGAGGTCTTGTTTGCTTCTGCTGGAGCAGGAAAGAGCTGGCCCCAAACTGCAGTTTGTAAGCAATAAATGGGTTTTAAACTTAATTTCTCCCTTTGACTGATTTTAGTTTCAGAGGTATTTTGCCCTGAAATTTCCTCTCCATGGAGTTTTTATTTGTATGACCAAATATTTATTTCCCAGGTATATTTGGTCTTCATCCACAGTTCATGAAAACACTACAGAGTCTTAAAGATGAAATGGGTGTTTTGCCATGTTAATGAGAGACTTTTGGACCCCCGCACCCAAGGGCAGGGGCTGGAGGCTCTATCAGCCAATGGCCAATAATTTAGTCAATCATGACTATCAGTGAAGCCCTCACAAAACCCCCTGAGAAGAACTTAGTTCTCTCTCTGCTCTGCTTGGTTGGATTCTGTGTTTCTGTGGGAGAGAGTTTCTGTGCTTGGCGAGCCAGAATGCCTCCACGTTCCACGGAGACAGGCCCCAAGCTTCACGAGGGTAGAAGCTCCTTTATTTGGGACCTTGCCCTCTCTCTTCCTCTGGCTGTTAACTTGTATCCTTTATTAAACTGATAACTGTGTTTTCCTGAGTTCTGCAAGCTGCTTTAGTAAATCAATTGAACCTAAGGGGGAAGTTGAAGGAACCTCCAATCTGTAGCCAGTAGGTCTGAAGCACAGGGAACTGCCTGGGGCTCACGACCAGTATCTGGAGTGGGGGGGTGGAAGCCAGTCTTCTAGGATGGAGCCCTTAGTCTGAGGAATCTGATGCTATCCCTGGGCAGATAGCATCAGAACTGAGCTGAGTTCTCAGATACCCTGCTATTTGAGAATAAGCTTGGTGGTAGTATGTGTGGGAAGACGCCCTCCCACATACTTACACACATTGAAATTGGGTCTGGGAACCTGAAAGGAGTTATATGACTATTACTGCTGTGTATAACATTATTATTATTATATGTAGGGAAAAAAAACAACCCATTGCATTTGGTTTTGGAGGAGAGGCAATCACAGGGCTTTATCGCAAATGACTCCGTTTTGGCCCTCTTGTTTGTTTTTAACACTTGTTAGCTATCTTTCATCACACCTCAACACCAAATATGTCACTCATTGTACCTCTGCACAATATGTTCCTTTCTCTGTGATTTTTCACTACCAAGTCTAAATAACTAAAAAGATTTCTCCAGCTCACTTCTTGTGAACCTAAGCTCAGATACGCCACTGACTACTGTTTGCAGAGCATCTGACTTGCTTTTGTTTTGAGCCTTTTCTCCCACCCTAGTTGACATCTTTCTTTACTACTAGGAATTGGTTCTTCCTTTTATTTTCTACCTACCTATATTAGAAACCCTTGAACCAGATAAAAGTTGGACAATAGACACATCAGCTGTAAACATGATCCATTTGAAAGGAACCTTGCTGATTATCAAGTCCAAGGGTTCTTAACCTTCTATGTGCCTTTTTGATCAAGACTGACAGATCCTATCCTTCTGAAATAATGTTTTTAAATGTGCAAAATAAATTACAAAGGATTACAAAAGAAACCAATTATACTGAAACACACAAAAATATTTTTTAAATGCTCCAAATTGGTGACATGGTAATCTGTGCTTTTTAACTAATATATTAAAGAACAAGATATGGTGATAAGTTTAATAAGTACTGTAATTTTTCAAAGGAGCAGTGAACATAAATGATATTTTGAGGTATTTACAATTGTAATGTGATACAAAAATATCTGTGATGTCTACTAGTACTATGATGGTTTGCTGCCTACATACAAATTGAAGAAAATGGTACATTTAAGTAATAGGTCAGTGAAAATAAAAGCCTATTTTTTTCCAATCCAAGTTCATGGAACTCCTACATTTTATTCATTGACCTCCTTAGGTGTCTGTGACTTCTATCTTAAGAACAGCTGATTATTGTGTAGGATAAATTCTAGCCGGAATAAGCAGGCAAAGAGAGGCAACAAAGGGCCAGGTAATTTATTTAAATACCCCCGGGTGAGGTTCTATGGCCTTCTTGCCAGAGGTCAGAGAAGTCACACCCGGTTAGGGAGGTGGGGCGCTTATAAGGGATTAGGAGGGGGAGGAGTGGGCAAACTATCTTAGGGGGGTGTTGAGAGGTATGATTGGCCAAAGGTGACATAATAGTCAACTAGAAACTTTTTTCCTTCTAAGAGGGAGGAGGCTGACATCCGGGTCTTGGCACATCAGGATGGAATTCAAGAAGAGCTGTCCCCTTTCCATATACGGCACGGACTTTGGGGTCTGGTCTGTTCTCCCCCTATGGCATCTCTCTGTTCTGTTTGCATGTCCTTGTTTTTCCTTTCTCCAGCCTAACATTGTACAAGTGAGAAAATGAGGAAGGCCCCTGTGAAAAAAGTGAAAAGAGCTCTATTTTTAATTTCAAGTGTAGCTTAGTAGTATCAAGTCAGCAGGGCTGTTAGGGGAGTTGAGTTGGTTCTCCTCAGTTCCTGTTGCTGCCACAACAAAGAATTGAAGGGCAGACACACAGTAGTGAAGTGGAGTAAGTTTTATTTGAATACACTCTATGGGAGGAATGGGCCAGAGTCAAGGCAGACAAAGGCAGGTTTACTTGAATAAAGCAGAGAGGAAGGGGAAACTCATTGACAGGGACCTGTAGGCTCAAATCAGAACTCTGAGTAAACCTTACTTACTTATCAGGAGTAGGACAGAGAGAGTGAAGACTTGTGCTTAAAGTCTGGAAAATAGAATGGAATGGCAAAGTGACAAAGACACCCCTGGAAGAGCACAGAGACAGAATGTAGTAAGTTGAGCAGTAAGAAGTCTTTTAAAAATACATACTCCAAAAAAGGGTAGTGCAGGCAACCTTAGAGGAGGCATGCTTAAGGGCTTTTTAGGCTTTCAAGAATGGGGCAAAGGGCAGGGGTGAAGGTTGTTGGGTGTAGGCTTGACTTCTGCTCTCATGATGTCTCTCTTTGGTGAGAGACAGTATGTCATTATCCATAGTCAGTCCTCCAGATAATTCCATAGGATAAACTTCTTGTTAGCTAAGATAGTGGCTACTCCCAAGCACTGGAAACATATCAGTTAAGACTGCTTGCCTTGCCTTAAGATAGATTGTTGGCTTATTACCAAAGAATATGTTAGGAATCTAACTTCTCAACTCTGCTTTTAAAATGGAATCTTAGTCTTAAGATGGAACTCTTCTTACTATGCTATTCATATCTCAGTATTTTTCATTATAGGAAGGAAAAGTTAATCATGATGCTTGTCCCATGTCTCTGCCCTATCTTATCTGTATTAGAGTAAATCTCAAGGTCAGCTCAGATTCAGAGCATGGGGAATGAACTCACATTGCAAAGGGCATTAACTCTGAGTGCTTTCTGGCTCTCTCGCTTTATCTGATTAACTCCAAGTTCTTGGTGGACCCCTTCCTTTCACCCTGCTCATATTTGTCTTCCTAACAGGTCTGGAGGGGAAAAGATTACAGGTTTTGTAGGCATCAGATACAATAAAATTGGGGATGAGAACATGGATCAAGATGGCATGATTAGGGCTTATCCTTAGTCCATCAGAGGCATTCATTTGTCAGGAAGGAGATTAGATTTTTTTTTTTACAAAAGAAATGTAGAAACAACAGTGAAATAATATTAGTTTTTGATATCCAAAATGGATTTTACCATGTATCAACTTTAGAACTGAGTGTAACTCCTGGGAGAAGAAATCCTGGGGCAAAATACCTCTAGAACTGAAATCAGTCAAAGGGAGAAATAAAATTTTAAACCCATTTATAACTTACAAACTGCAGTCGGGGGCTGTCTCTTTACTGCTTGGTTAGAAGCAAGCAAGACCTCCCTCTAACCTCTCAGGTTCAGATAAGCCTTGGTTGCTCAGGTAATTATCCATTGATATGGAAATGAGCTTGTCTCCACCCCTGAGGAATGCCTGTTGATATTCAGATGCACTAAAGTCAGGAGAGATATTCTGAAAATATTACAGTTTTACCCACAGGCCACCCCTCCATAAATCTTGCCTTAAAATCTACTCATTCCCCCTCCTCTGCAATGGTCCCTGGGTGAGAAAACTGAAGCATTATGACCAGACTAATGACATACAATAGCAACAGCAATAAAATGATGATAATCCTCAAGCCAGAGGATTCAGCTAGGTTCAAAGTTCTATGCAGGTTAAGTCTGTAGCTTGCCCATTCCATAGGCAAGCAATAGCTTAAGAGCAATCATCATGTGGCACCTGCCCCCAAGGGGTGCATCTAGACCACAAGGACTGTAGAATAAAATAACCTTAAGGGTGATAACATACATGTTTTAATGACACCAGCATAGGGAAATCTTGTCCATCAGGTAGGATACATGCAAGAGAGTGGTCCTGTAATAAAACAGTGGCAGGAATGGGATCTCATCTTGGTCTAGTATATCAGACGTTCACCTCCTTCCTTGTGGGAGTTACAGATGGATCAATATATAGGGCTATGGGAGGTACATGCACTGGCTATAAAGATAAAGCAAAACTTCCCCGCAAGATGCTCTTACCTCCTTTTGGGTACACTACCATGATCTTTGGGGGCCACTCTGCTGTTACTCCAGGAATACACATGAGGCAAGCTTCCAGGCCTTTTCCCCAAGGTGCCAGAAGGGACAGCCATCGCTGGTCCATGTGTCAAAATGTCCAGGGCCACGTCCATCGAACAGTGTCTCCAGGGTTTAACGTAGTAGGGGCTGGCAGCAGGATGTTGTGCTGGCCATATCCTGGCTTCAATAACTCCTCTTTGGTTTGCACATACAATTGTATAGGAGATGCAGCAAGGTGTATGAGCATACCGACATGGCTCAAAGCTCCTTTATGTGGCTTCTAATTCAAACGCCATAGCACTGTCCATAAGTGAACTGACCAGCCCCATAGACTCTTGGTGTCCAACTTCAGGCCACATTTCAACAAACCATTGGACCTCTCTGTCATGCCTGCTCTGGTAGGATTATATGGTACGTGAAATTTCCACTTTATTCCTGATGGCAGCACCCATCCTTCTAACGCATGTCCAGTAAGGTGGGTTCCTTGATTGCTCTCAATCACCTGTGGCTGGCTATAGGCTGCAAAGAGATGCTCTAGGCCCCTCTTGGTGGTTTGCTGATCTGCATGATGTGCAGGAAAAGCAACCAATAGTCCAGTAGCCATGTCCACCCAGGTCACGGCATATCAACATTCTTCTGATATGGTCAGAGGCCCAATATAGTCCATCTCCTACCTGACAAGAGGTATTGGCCCCTTTACTATTGTGCCATGTTGCTGCTGGACTTGGCGTAAGTCCCTCTTAGAGCACACGAGGGACTCCTTCCAGGCTCGGCTGACTTCTTCAAAGGTCAATGGCAAGCCCCACTGACGGACTACAGCCCACACTGTCTTTTGCCCCATGTGCAACAAGCACTGATGTAGCCATTGGGCCACATCAGAGGCAGGCTATCCTTCTAGCCAGCGCACCTGGGCCAATGTGTCTGCTTCATCATTCCCTGAGGATGCCAAAGGCAAATGGCCAGTCATATGATATACGGTAACAGTCTTAATATGACCAGAGGCCCATACATAGGTCTTGCTACAATTCTTGACCCCAAAGGGGCTGGTGACCAACCATCCAGTTGGCATGGTACCATGTCGGTAGCCACAGGGTCAAGCCCCAATAGAAAGCCCAGCTGCCAGTGCAGACAACTATAGGGGAGGGCTCCTGGGTGATCACGAGCCATACTGCCTGCAACTCAGCCCATTGGCTGCTCTTCCCCTCTCCATTCTCCATCCATATTGTTTCAGTCTGAGGATGGAAAGCTACAGCCCTCCACTTTGGGGGCTGCCCACAGCTGGAGCTATCTGTATACCAAGCATCTTCAGGTATAGGGGCTTTTCCCTCTTGATAAGGACTCTTGGCTACCAATGGCTCTAAAGCAAGTTCTTCCTGCTTTCCACTGGTATAGGTCACTGGCTCCAATAAGCATTGGAGTTCTTCACTTAAGGGGCTAGTATAGAGGGCACTGTGCTGCTGTAAACATGTACTCCATTTGGCCAGTGTAAGTGTTTGTGCCATGCCACTCCATGGCCTTTGGGTCCAGTCTCGCACCCACCTCACAATGGAATAGGTGGTTATTACCTTGGTTGGAGCTGTTCTGGCAATGGGCTCTGTAGCCAGCAAGGCGTGGTACACAGCAGCCAGTTGCTTCTCTATCTAGGTGTACTGGACCTCTGCTCCTTTCCATAGTTTTGACCAGAATCCAATAGTTTGGCGTGTCCGTTAAAGCCGCTGCCAAAGACAAAATATGTAACCATCTTCAGTTACATGAACATCAAGTTCACAGGGCCTTGATGTGTCCATTATATTCAAGTAATGGATTCTTGGCAGCAGTAAAAGCAGCTGCACATGTCTCATCCCAGTCTCACCTGATGCCCTTTCATACCAACCGGTATAAAGGCTTCAGAATTTGTGCCAAGTGCAGGATAAACACTCTCTGGTAGCCCAAAAGACCCCAAAACTCTTGTAATACTGCCACAGTGGTAGGGGTGGGGAGAGCCTGGACCTTGTCTGTGACTGTGTCAGGAACAACTTTAGTTTTACTCAACCAGACAACCCCCAAGAGTTTCACAGACAAACCAGGTCCCTGAACCTTGGTGCTGTTCACAGCCCATCCTTTTTCCCGTAGATGTTGCAACAGTCTAGGAACGGCTCCTTCTAAATCTGAAAGAGAATCAGATGTGAGCATAATATCGTCAATATAGCAATACAACCGCACCATTTGTGGTTTCTTCCATATGGCCAAGTCCTAGGCTACAAGTCCATGACAGATGGTGGGACTGTGGAGGTTTCCCTGTGGAAGGGCAGTGAATGTCCACTGCCAGCCTTCCCACTGAAAGCAAACTGTTCCTGGCTTTCCTGTGCTATGTCAATAAAGAAGAAAGCATTAGCAAGGTCTACTACATAATGATAGGTTCCCAGCTCATGGCTGAGGGTGTCCAGAATGTCTGCTACAGAGGGGAAAACAGCATGCAAAGGGGTTGTGACTTTATTCAATTCCCTGTAGTCCGTGGTCATACGCCAGGAACTGTGTGGCTTTTTCACTGGCTATACTGGGGAATTAAAAGGACTATCAGTGGGCTTTATGATGCCCACCTTCTCCAACTCCTGTAGTTTCTCCAATTTCCTTGTGCCCCCCAGGCAATTTATACTGGTTAGTATTTGTCACCTGCCGAGGTACAGGCAGAGCAACAGGTGGGTGCTTAGCATGTCCCCTCAGAACCGCCTTTACCACACGTACCCTCAGTCTGAATTCAACTGCAGTGGTCTGTAACCACAGGTCCTGCAGGATATCCACCCCCCAAATATATTCAGGGATGGGAGAAATGTTCGTGGTATTCTTCTTTCGGGGTAAATGCCTAATCCCCAGTGAGACTTGGGCTCTCTTCCCTCTAATTGCCTTACCCCATAGCCATCTATTACAGCAGGGGTGCCGGGAAACCACTCAGGGTTGCCATGAATCACAGAACACTCAGCTCCTGTGTCCATCAGTGCCAGGACACATTGTACATTCACAGGGGACCAATGAATTGCTAATTCTACACGTGGCCTCTGGTCCCCACCATGTCCCCCAAGGTGGGGATCTTGATCCTCCCCTCAGTCGAACCACAATACCCAATTGTCCTCCTGTTGGGGTGAGGGCCCAGGCAAATCCTGAGTACCGTCTCCCAAGAAGTTCTGCAGGGACACAGGCCAGGCATGAGGCCTTGACTCTGGTCTCTGTGTCCTGGACCTCAGTGGCTGGAACTGCTGCTCTGGCTTTCATTGGTGCCACAGTTCTAACAAGATTTTATTGGGCTGCCCATCAATTTTCCTTTCACTACCTGGGCCTTTATCAAATCAACCCACATCTGGGTCCGCAAGACCTTCATGGGGCCTTTTGCACCTCTCCTTTCAGTTGTAGCCTGTGCTTCCTTCTGTGCCGTTATTGTTTCATCCTCCCCCAGATCTGCTAAAATATGAGTAGCCTTACTTATGGGTTGCCCTATGTGGGGGTCAAAAGTAGCCACTATGGACCCTAAGAGAGATGTGGGAGCTGTATGCAGCATCAGTTTTCTCATTCCTACAGTGAACACCTCCTCTTCTGGGCCCTCGGGGTCCATATTATAGATGGTATTTTTCATACCTAATTCCTGCAGTACCTGTTGGAGCTCTGCATATATTTTCTAACTACTGGGTAAGTATGGTTAATTACCCTGATTAGGCCAAACTACCCTAATGGCATCTGTCAGGCATTCTAGGAGTATCTGATTCCCTGAGGCGTGATGGGCATTTTGCAACCGCTGCCAGAGGGAAGGGTGAGTTGTCAGGGAAGCCATTCTACTCATCTCAGTACCTAACATAACAATGTTTTCCACCCTCATATCCCAGAGACATCAAAGCCATGTAGGCAGAGATTCCAATGGCTTCTGCCTATACCAGATGCTCATGTCCACCAGCTCATCCTGGTTATAGGGATGGAGCATGGAGTGCTCCACAACCTGGGGAGGGGGCGGCTTCTCCCCCTGAGGAGCCCACAGTTGTTTCATTTTTATTTTCTTAATTACAGCTGGGTGGGCCTTTAAAACAGGAAAGGATGGTACCTCTGGTGGTGGCCTGGATAGCAGATCTGCCCATGGCCCCATATCCTCTTCTTCTCTCCCAGGCTTCTCCACCACGTCCGGGGCTGAAGGCACCACTCTTCCCTCCCCCTTCCCTACAGCCTCCTGCAACGCGGCTTGTCCTGCTGCCTCCCCCCTTGCTGCTGCTAAGGAATCTTCCAGAAGCGTGACCTGTCTTTTCAATAACTGCCTCTCTTCTTTACCAGCATCCCATAGGTTATTGCCCAGCTCCTCCAGGCAATGCGGAACTGTATCTCTCTCCTGCCTAAGTCCCTCTCTCTCCTCACTAACCCTCTTGATAATCGTCTCTTTCTCCTCAATAACATTTTCTACTATCTTGGTGAAAAGTGACCCTACAAGCCAGCCACTACACGGCCACCTAGGGTCTCCAAGCAGTCTTCCAACTCATGGAGGACTAAATCTGCAGGTTCCAGTGTTTCCACCCTTCCCCAGTTCTGGGGAATGCCCCAGCCCTCCAGGAGGTACTTTACCCTAGACTAGTTCCCCACTAGGGGTTCCCAAATTGGAAGCCCCACAGCTGGGGGGATAATAATAGGTGAAGCTGCACTCTCTGCTGCTGCAACCACTGGGGCTTCCCCACCATCCATAGGGGGGATTCCAGGCATCTCCCCACCAACTCTAGGGGCAGCCCTCCCAAAGGTCACATCCATTTTGACAGATTTTGGGTTCAGAGGTCCTGCCGGCTACCACCAGATGTAACTCCAGGGAGAGGAAAACCTGGGGTAAAATACCTCTAGAACCAAAATCAATCAGAGGGTGAAATAAAAGCAATTTATTGTTTACAAACTGCAGTCTGGGGCCATCTCTTTCCTGCTTGGGCAGAAGCAAGCAAGACCTCTACCTAATCTCTCAGGTTCAGATAAGCCCTTGGTTACCCCAGTAATTACCCATTGATATGGAGATGAACTTGTTTCCACCCCTGAGAAATGCCTTTTGATTTGCAGATGCACTAAAGCCAGGTGAGATATTCTGGAAATATTACAATTTTACCCACACTCAGTCACAGAAATGTAGTATGGAGTTGATGCCGGGGTTCCTGTTTGCGGAGTTGAAGAATGAACTTAGCAAATACTTAAGGGAGGAAAGCCAAGGAGAGGCTTTTATTTAAAGGTAAACTGAGAAGACAGAGCTCCTGGCTCATGCCAGGAGGGGACAAGGAATCCCAGGGTGGTGTGTTGTCTAGGGGATGGTGCATTGTCTAGGGGATTTATAGGCAGTTGAAGATTTTTGGGAATGTGATAAAGGGCTTAGGGATGTGGACTTTTTAAAAGTGGTCTTAGAGTTTGTCCTTGGTGATATATTTAGTCCCTTTTAGCATGCTAAAGTGAATCTTACACATGATTATAAGTGATTAGCATAATGAAAACATTGGCTGTGCTGAGATACTTTCCTTTATCTGGGGAATATTAACTGATCCCACTGAAGAATGATTCTAGAGCTTAATGTTTAATATGGAGTTTTTTAATAGGGGGTTTCCTTGCGTGTTGTTACACTGCTCTGACTGTAATTATCTTGCCTTGCTTTTTCCAGAGGCTCTCACCCTACTCTGACTACACTCACGGTCCCTGTCTTATAGTCACATGGTTGAATAGAGTGAGGCCCTGGGGTTTAATTTTACAAAGATGCCCTGTGTTTTTATATGCTGTGGACGCTCAGTTGAAACCCACTGGGCTGCCACAGTGTGTGGACTGCTGGGTCGACCTTCTCTGTGGAGGATGTAGAAATATACTGAAGGTTCTGCAGTTAGCAGAATCCTTGGTACATCAGTAGCAGCTCAGGAACATGGTCCTTGCCGAGAAAGTGTAGACTCCACATTAGCCAGCTCAGCAGCAGTATCCTGTGGTGTTTGGCAGGTAGATACACAAAGGACAGTGCTCCAGGGTCCAGCAGGTGGCAGCCACGACAACAGGAAAAAACAGCTTGAAAGATCTCTTAAGGCCAGAGATTGTAGGAGCAAGCACATTCTTTCCACTATACTTTTTGGAGAGAGATGCAGGAGAAGGAGAGGCTCTGGAGGTCCAGAAGGAAAATCCCGGAGTAAAGTACGAATGAAAGTGAAATCAGTCAAAGGGAGAAATAAAGTGGGAGAAACCCATTTATTTCTTACAACCAGTCGTCCCACGTGTCAACAGGGCTGCTGAAGAATAGAACCCCACCCAACCTCTCTTGTTTAGATTAGCCCTGCCCGCCCTGTAATTACCTATTGATATGGAGATGACTACTTCTCTCCACTCCTTGGAAACACCTATTGATATGGAGATACACTAAGGCCTGGCCAGAGATTCTGGAAATATTGCAATTTTACCCACAGGCTCTCTGAGTTATCAAGCATTATTTTGTCTACAGGGACCAAACAGTTCCTAAAAGTATATTTAAATTGTCAGAGTGGATTAACTTTAAACTAGATTGAAATTTTACTTTTTTTGTCTCTTAACCACAGAATGGGGATTTGGGAGAGATTAGATTATAGGCTAAAATAGGGAATAAAATATTTCTCTACCTCATTTGAGTTGTAGTATAAGCTATAGGATTCATCCTAAATTGCCCTTCTGCAAGGTCATTCAGATTTCTTCTTTGGATAAGCTTTTCAGAACAGGAAAGAGGACGATGGTGTGCATATCAGCTTTATTATTCTTCCCTCTCTTTCCTATCCTGTTTCCTGGTTTGTCCCCTATTTGGGAAAGTTGGGAGGGAATTTACACTTATTTCCACAGTCCACTTGCTCCTATGTAATGGCTTTTCTCTCTTGAGAATGCTCTCAAAGGCAGGAAAGTTTCCAAAAAATAACCCCATTCAGCAAACCTTTACTGAAGATTCAGTGAGTATAAGGTCCTGAGATGAATACAGGGTTTGTAAAGAAAAAAACCTATCCCTGGCTTACACACAGGGAGCAGAGGAAATAGGGAAATAAGTATTTAAACAAATCTGAACAATCATTCGAAGAAAAAAGCTGACACTAACTTATACTGACTCTTTCTTGGCCCATGTCTGTGAATCTCCGTGACTCCCAATCACTTATATTCTCTTCATCTTTTTGAGACAGAGACCATGGGCTTAGACAGAATAGGGTGAGGGCCTCTGGAAAAAGCAAGGCAGGATATTTGCAGTCAGAGCAATGTAACTACATGCAAGGAAATCCCCTACCAAAACTCTTGTGTTAAGCATTAAACTCTAGAGTCATCGTTCAGTGAGATCAGTTAATATTCCCCAGATAAAGAAGAGTAGCACATGTTTTCTTATTATGCTAATCATTTGTAATCATGTGTAAGATTCACTTCAGCATGCTAAAAGGCCCAGGCCTATGTGCTGTCTTTCCTCCTCCAGATCTGATGAGGTGATTTTGCAAACTGGGCAACTAATTTAGCATGCAGACCCAGCTGTAAACAACATAGTAAAAGGCAGGAAGGATTCCACCTTAAAGATAAGATTGCATTTTAACACCCAGAAAGTTTAAGAAGTAAGATTCTTAACTTTTTAGCAAACAGACAATACCTCAGCCCACCTTGGGGGCTGGGCAGGTGACCTTTTGATATGCTCCTAGACCAAGATGCCAGTATCCCAGGGAGAAATCAGAACAGTAAATTTCTTGTGTTAAGTTAATTTTTAATATTCAGGGACCACTTAACAAGTCCACACCCCTAAGCCTTTTATCTGGTTCCCAAAAATCCTCAACCGCCTGTAAAACCCCTAGACAACGTATAACTATGGGCTCACTTGTCCCCTCCTGGCTCACACCAGGAGCTCTGTCTGTCTTCTACTGTATCTCTCAGTGAAAGTCTCCCTGGCTTTCCTACCTTGACTGTTTGCTAAGTTCATTCTTTGACTCCGCAAACAAGAACCCTTTCATCATTTTGCCAACATTTCACTTTGCATTTCCATGTCACTTGTCACATTTTATTTTATCCTGTGGTCATTTTTCCCTACCAATCTGTGTACTTCTTTGGAACAAGATCAACATCTAATTCACTTTGTAAAGCTCTGGAGCCTGGCAAAACTTTCAATACACAGAAAATTGAGTGTGAAACAGTGTTAGTCTCAGGCTGTGCAAAGATGTACGTTTGAAGATGTTAGTTGCAATGCTATTTATTATAGTGAAAATTTAGGGACAGGTTTCCTACCAAGGAGACCCCTGGTTATTGCATATGAAGGGATACTGTAAGATAAATTCTAGCTGAAATAAGCAGGTGACAAGAGGCAACAAAGGCCCAGGCAGTTTATTTGAGTGCAATTCCCAGGTGATGTTCCCCGGTCTGGGTACTACAGGCCGGGGAAGTCACATCCGGTCAGGGAGGTGGGGGCTTATAAGGGGTTAGGAGGGGGAGGAGTGGGCAAGCTATCCTAGGGGGCATGGAGAGGTATGATTGGCTAAAGGTGACATAATAATCAACTAGAAACTTTTTTTCCTTCCAAGAGGAAGGAGGCTGACATCTGGGTCTTAGTTGGCACATCAGAAGGATGGAATTCAGGAAGAGCTGTCCCCTTTCCATATAAGGCACGGACCTTGGGGTCTGTTCTGTTCTCCCCCTATGGCATCTCTCTGTTCTGTTTGCATGTCCTTGTTTTTCCTTCCTCCAGGCTAACATTCCAGCCTTTTGGTCATAATGGGTGACGACTCGATCTGGCTACTTCTGGCTGACAAGGGGTGTCATGGGGGTTTGAGACTGGTATTAGGCTGAAGGAGGGGGTTCAGTGGGAAGAGGTGTGTAACGGTGAAGTAACATCTGGTTGGTGGCGACTTGGGTCATCTGGGTTAGCCACTGTTGGAGGAACCTGAGGACACAAGGGGCAACTAAGAGTAAACTACAAACTGTTATTAAGGGGCCCGGTAGGGGCATAAGCCAGGCTATTATGGGGGACTGGAATTCTGGATCGAGTTTACATCTCAATGACTAGTATTGGTATTTAGTATAGATAAGACTGCATTATTGAAACAATACTTTTCTCTAAAATCACCCTCATTTTTATTAGAAGTAGCCAGATTAAGAAAATAATTAATACTTGGCTCTATTATTTGCATAAGTGCAGCAAGAAGAGCGATTGATTACATAGGCTCTTTTAATATGCTTTACTGGAACTTTTTATAAGGAATTTCAGATTGGACTTTTAAAGGCTTCTTGAGGCCAGAAAGCTAAGCCAGACTTGCCATAGGTTGTGCCTGCAGTACCTGTACATTTGGGAGAATTTTTCTCTTCTTGAGGTTCCCAAGACATTCCTGAGGTTCCTGCACCTGCCAGGAAGTGACCTTCCTTACTCACCTGGTAAGGCTGCTGGGAACTCTGTAAGCAAGGTACCAGGCCAGTTCTTCTAAGGGGCTTTGTTGGCTTTATAAAGTCAGTCTTAGTTCCTTAAAGCTGTCTGTTCATATCTGAGTTTGCACACGTCTCTCAGATATGACGTTCCAGTCAAAGCCTTGGTAATATAACCAGTGTTTTTAATTGGTCCTCTTACAAGGAAAGAAGATTCTTATTGAACTTGTGCAAATAAACATACTGCCATGAAATATAAAAATAGTCACTGAGAGTTTTTAAATTCTGGAGGGATCAGGTAGAGAGAAAGATAAAGTTTCAATTCTGCTTATAAAGGCAGTTATTTACTAAACTGTTGTCAGTTTAAGAGAAAAAGCTTAAAACACTTTATCAACAACATTTGACAACAAAAAGCCACAAAATCATCTTCCTTAGTTTACTTAACCTATGTAACTAATACCTGTTCTGCTGAAATCTAATTTCTTACTAGTTTAGGAGTAATAAACAGTGAGTATAGATGACAAAAGATTTACAAATGATAATGGTTAAAGATCTGATGAGAGCTTACTGTAAGACAGTTGTCATAAGGAAATTTGGATATTTCTGTAACACAAAACATTCAGTAACAAGGTTTAGCATCATTCTTTTTGACAGTGCTTTTTAGGTAAATATATATCAGATAAATAAGCCAAATTAGCTAAGTATTTTCTCCAATGAGAAAAAGTTCCTCTGACATGTTCTGTGGGCCCTTTGGAAAATATCAGTTAACTAGAAGTAAAAGTACCTTTTTGAATTTGATTTTGGGAAGTTGTCAGAAGAAAGTTTCTTTGGCACTTGCTTAAATAGGATTTTAGGTTCCCATGAAGCAATACTTATCTATTTAACTAGAATGACAACAAAGTAGTTTAAAGGTAAATAAAGAAGGTTACACAGTTGTTAGCAAAGTTTAGTTTTTAGTCCTTTTAATATTAAGATCTGATTTTCTTAAATACTCCGACAACTCACTGAGACTTTAAGCATGAGAAACTACTTTGATTAAACAATTAGAGAACCCATTGCAATCTTTCAATATTAAGAGCAGACTAACAGTTAAGAAAACTTTGTCTTTTTTACCTGAAAATAAAATTCTAATTTTGCTGTGTACTTGATGCTGAGACTCATTTGCTTTAATTTTATATAGCATGACCATATTAAATTCTTCTACAAACTTTCTATACCTTTCTTTTTTCATTTAGAGTTCTCTCTGTAAAAACAGCTATACTTTAGAACAAAGTTATTTTCTTTTATCAAAAGACATATTCTTTAGGATGCAGAAATGTTTTCCTTATTACTTTAAGTAGTTTTAATTAGAACTTAAAACCATTAGGTACCTTAATTTTTAGTGAACACTGAGAAGCAGGCTATTGTAAACTGTTACATTAGCATTCTTTAGATTGACAAATCTATGAACATTTTATAATTTCTGTAACTATGAGCTTTACAGCACAATCTCTTACTAAACACAAAGTATATCTTCTTAACTTAGCAAAACTTTAAGGTTTTAGGTTACTACAAAGATTCTCAGGCTGTAGGTAGGTATATACACTGTAACACACAATTGAAAAGGTGTTCACTTGCCACACTTATTTAGTTCACTCATTTGTAACAACTATGCTAGATTACTTACAAGACCTTTACTGAATATTAGACAAAGCTAAGCTTTTAAGCATTTTATTCTTAAAAGATTTAGCAGATAACATCAACTTAAATGACCTTAGGTAAACTTAGGCAGCTGATAACCACAAGGACATGCCCACCTTAGCTAAACCCAAATTAGCATTAATGCTTAACTTTTTAAATCAGATTTTCTGGAAGTTTTAGAATGCCCAATTTTCACAAGTGCTTGTTTTTAAATCAATTTTTATTACTACCATCCAGAGGTAGGAAAATATTTTTCATCCACACACCTAGACACACAAACATGCAAACTGAGACACAATGACTGCAGTCAGCAACACCTCCTACACAAAAACATACACAGACAGACAAACCGATATAAAGACTTGAGACACTGATATCTAATTGCCTTCCCTCTCCTCAGCTTCCTGTCTGTGGCTTCTGGAACCAGAGGGTGGGAGGAGCGTGTTCTGGTGGGGAAAGAGGGCAGTGAGGGTGGAAGGAGAGGGGGTGGTGCAGCCACCGGAAGAGGAGAGCAGGACAATGGCATGGTTGAGAGTATAGGACTTTAAGATGGTGGTGACAGGTGTGAAGACAAAGGACTTAAAGATGCTGGTGGAGAGAGGGGGAGGGGATCACGAGCTGAGGGAGGTGGGTGACTGAGGTCTTCTGGTGGATCTGAAAGGGAAGAAGGACTGGGCAGAGTAAGAGACTGACAATTCTTAACTGGAGATCAGGCCAGGAGAACCTGAGTCATTGAACACTTAACATAAAGGTCTGGGCGGGAGCGCAAAGTCTAAAAAGCCTGCACATATGGGATTTCACCCTGCTCTCCACTCCGGTGGCAATAATTTGAGGAGGCCAAAATCGAAAGTTCCCTCAGGGGGCCAGCGAGATTGATTGTCCAAGGGATACTGAGGCCCAGCCTCAGAGCAAATAAAGACTAGCTTCCTTTTGCAAGCTTCCTGGGACAAATATAGAGTAGCCAAATTAGAAATGAGACCACACAATGGGGTCTGAGCCTCCGCTTTTGAGGGCTGGTTCCCCAGGGCTGTGCTACTCCTCAACTAATCCCGTTGAGAGGAGCGCCCAGTGTCCCAAGTGCACCAAGTCAGGGGAGACATCCTGGGGCCTGGATTAAGGATGTCTCCCACATGCACTGCAGGGCCAGGGGTGGGCCAGATGCCCACAGAGGGTGGGCCTGATGCCCAGGGGGCCGGATGCCCCAACCTGGATGTATCTACCATTTCTAATGGACTAGGTGAAACGGAGTTAGGAAGGGAAACAGACTGGGGGAAACTGAGGGACTCAGTGGAAAATAGTCCACACAGCAGAGAGCAGGCTGAGGTCCTGGGTCGGGGAAGGAGGGGGCAGGGCTGCCAATGGCTGGTCAGGGTCCCACGCTCACACTCCTTCCCGGGATTTCAGCACCAAGTGTAAGATAAATTCTAGCCGAAATAAGCAGGCGACGAGAGGCAACAAAGGGCCAAGCAGTTTATTTGAGCACAATTCCCAGGTAATGTTCCCCGGTCTGGCTATCACAGGCCGGGGGAAGTCACACCCGGTCAGGGAGGTGGGGGCTTATAAGGGATTAGGAGGGGGAGGAGTGGGCAAGCTATCCTAGGGGGTGTGGAGAGGTATGATTGGCTAAAGGTGACATAATAGACAACTAGAAACTTTTTTTCCTTCCAAGAGGGAGGAGGCTGACATCTGGGTTTAATTTGGCACATCAGAAGGATGCAATTCAGGAAGAGCTGTCCCCTTTCCATATAAGGCATGGACCTTGGGGTCTGGTCTGTTCTCCTTTTATGGTATCTCTGATCTGTTTGCATGTCCTTGTTTTTCCTGCCTCGAGCCTAACAGATACTATGCAGGCATTAAAATTATTTATTAAAATACACCATATTGTTGATCTTGAAAGATGTCCATAGCAGATTTTGAGTGGAAAAGGAGATTATAGGACAGTATGTATACTATACATACTAATGTTTGCAAAATTGTACATATTTAACTATATGTTCATACAACTGGAAGGATTGTATTAAGATGTTCACAGAAGTTCATCTGAGTGGTGGGATTTGGTGGGTTTTTAATTTCCTTTTTTATGTTTCTCCATATTTTTGAAAAATTTACATTGAATAAATGTTATTTTTTAAAACAACCAACAGTGATACATATACAAAATAGAATATTATTCAGTCATAAAAAGAAAATAAATCCTACCATTTGCAATAATGTGGATGGAGCTAGAGGGTATTATGCTCAGTGAATTAACAAATGACTTCGCTCATTTATGGAGTATAAAAACAAAGCAAAACTGAAGGAACAAAATAGCAGCAGACTCATAGACACCAAGAAGGGACTAGTGGTTACCAAAGAGGAGGGGTTGGTGAGGGTGGGTGGGGGGAGAGAGAAGGGGATTAACTGGCACTGTAATTTGCAATCACAATATAGGTAGGTCATGGGGAAGGCAGTACAGCATGGAGAGGACACGTAATGACTCTATAGCATGTCACTATGCTGATAGACAGTGACTGCAATGGAGGAGAGGGGTGAAGACTTGATCACATGGGATGGGTGAATGTTGAAACCACAATGTTGTTCATGTTCAACACTTATGGGCTTGAATGAATTGTGCCCACTTCTTTAAGTGACAACCTTGTGCAACTTCTTGGTGCCTAGGTGTTTGGAAAAGGGGACACACATCCCAGACTCTGGATGAGGATAGTTTTGTGACAATAGTGACTTTTACCCTACCTCTGTCCTTCCTCTGAAAGGGCTTTTGGTGTTAACCTGGGCTCAAGGCACTGCCCGGTATTCTGGTTATCTTCTCTCAGTAGGCTTGAGAGCTCTCTTGTTTGATGATCACTATCCTATCACTTAGGGATTTTCACATCCCTTCCAGAGTCACCTTTGCCTACCTTTTGTCTCCTTTCAGCCTCCTATGTCTCTATACTCACTAATCTGTGTCAATTCCATAATATAGTCCCTGCTGAAATGGAGCCTACAATGTAGCTCCTCAACTGTGCGGGTACATTAGAGTCACCTGGGAAGATTTAAGAAGTCCAGGTTCCCAGGTCCAATCTCAGAGATTCTGATTCAGTGGGCCTTTGGTAGGGCCCAGGAAACTGTTTTGTGAAGCTGGGTGGTTCTTGAAAGGGATAGAGGGAATAGATAAAAGAGGGAATAGATGAAAGAAAAAGAGGGGATGTGAACTCAACAGTCCAAGCAGGTTTGTTGCTGAACCTGAGAGGGACCCCCTCTGTCCTGACAGCAGAACAAAGGAAAAAGGGTCTCTAACAGGTCAAGAGGCTTTTTGTTGCCAGGGTTTTTGGCGGGCTCTTTGAAGGGAGGGGTGAGGGAAAATGTGGGCTTGTGGCTTGCTGACATGACCTCTGGAGAATGCTTGTAGCCTAGGGAAGATGACACCTAGGTCTCTCTGAGATGGTGGGTGGGGCTTATTCGAAAGTTGGTACCCAGGTCTGGATTCTATCAGTTCTAGTGTGTATCTAGGGTTGAAACCCAACGCAAGTGGGCAAAGCCAAACAATGAAAAAGAAAACAAAAAATTACAAAATGTAATAAATAAAAAAAGAAAACCAACAAAACTTAAAAAAATTCCACCAGAATCTGATTCTCTTTCTCTCTCCTATTCAAAACCTACAGTGTCTCATTGCATAGTGAGTGACTCCAAGGAATGTCTGAATGAATTTTTGGCAGGATATTTGGCAATGTCTGAATGAATATTTGGTTATAATGATTTCAAGGAGTGCTACTAGCATCTATTGGGTAAAGGCTAGCAACTCTGTGCTAAACATCCTGTAATGCACAAGATTACAGCCACAGCAAATTGTCTTGCCACAGAAGTCAACAGTGCTCAAGTTGATAAATCTATCAAAATTATTCTGGTAAGGCTCTTTACCACCATCTGGTGGTAAGAGAAGGGCCTGCAATTTCCATCTAGTTTCAGCAGGAATTTAGATGATTGAGCTAGGGCTTCAGAAACTAGGGCCGCCTTACGGATAGCTGCAGTTAGAATGGGAGGCAGGGCAAGAGTAGGGAACATTTGTGGTTGAGATGGTCTGTGATGCTCTTAGTAAGACCAGTAGTTGCTTGTGAGACTACCATTCTGCATTTGTAAATCATACATTAAGACTCCCAGTTTCCAGTTTCACTGTGGCTCCAGAGGTCCAGAAAAACTAGGTACTGAGGCAAGAAAAGCTTTGAGTAAACTATAGGTTTAACTTGGCAAATAGGGGTGGGGGGATCTGTAGTTTCACCCATCCGAGCCTCCCCACTGCATAGGATTATAAAGCTGCTTGGCTAGGAATAATTATAGCGTAGAGCACATGGGCCAAGGCAGTGCTCCTAGTTTTGGCTCTCATTGATACCTCCATCTCACTCCTCCTAAGCAATCTACCTTCAAGGCCTAGGCTTCTTTATTTGACAACACCCTTCTCACCTCACCTGCAAGGCCATGTAGAAAAGAAAACATTTATTCTTGCTCTGCTTATCTGTTCTACCTCTCTTTTTTTCACCTTTCGGTTGTTAAATTACCACTCAGTAATGACCTGCCCATTTGGCAGCTATGTCTCATGTTCCTCTCTACTGCTTGCAGCAGAGCTATGGGCCATTACTCATTTTTCGGCCTGCTGGTCATCTCTGGAAGGCTTGCATTCTTTCACCCCTTGATAGGCTGCTGCTCTCTTCTGACCAGTGCAGGAATGTTAGACAGCTCTTACTTCCTTTTTGCACTGTTGTTTTATTCTCCGAGACCCCATTGTTCAAATTCATTTAGATGTAGCAATCTTTAGCAAGGCCTTGAAGAGTGTTGCAGATTGCTTTCTTCAGAAGCAGATGCTGAAACAGTGTGAGGTGCCAGATGTTTGTTAGGGATCAACCTCTGTGACCGGAAGAGGTTGGAAGCAGATTTGGCACAGGAAGAAGTTGAACTGTGATTCAGGTCCCACCAACTTTTGTCAGCCAGGTGGTATGTGATAGGCAAAGAAGTTCTAGACTCTTCTTTTATATTTTCTGCCCCAGACTTGGAATCAGATATTTTTTGAAGAAGCCCTGGTTTCTTTCAGTGGAAGTTGGTATTTTAAGACACCAAGGCCGCAATCTGGGAACTATGCAGTATGAACCCATACTATTATGCTGGCACTAGGAGAGTGAAAGAGCAATAAGATTTGAAATATTTGGAGCCAGAAGCTGACCTCTGGAAAGTTCTTCCAATGTGTAAGAGTTATTAGCACAGGATTTGGTTCTCATTGATACTTAGTCAAAATGGAAGTTCTCTTATGTCAAGAATACACCTGAGAAAGTAACATTTAAAATGCATCAGACTTCTTTTTATATCTTTTTTTTGTTGAGAATCATGTGCAAGAGAATTCTTCAGAATTTCTGTGTATACAGGGCACACACACATTAGTGCTACAAATAATACAGCTGTATGAAGCCACATGCTTGTATACATTCCAACTATCACTAATAACAAATTTAAATACCATGATAGAAGAAGTACTATTTTTCTATCCTCACTATAGAAATCAATACAAAATCATTGATGTGTGAAAAGTATATAGCCAAAAATGAAGGCAAAAATTTCAGAGATCTACCAATCAGCTAATTAACACAAATACACTATTTTTGGATTTTATGGCTTATAGTTGTCAACTTTTTAACATATGTTGTTATAATTCCTTTTCTTCTAAGAGTATTTTTTTTTCTAAAAAAATTCCCTTTTGAAGCTACTTTTGGATTTATAATTATGTTTTCCGTTTTGCAAAAAGAGTCTTCTAAATTGTATACCCTTCAGACCCCTAAAATCTGTATCTGCTGTTGCATGTGCAGAGGCCTAAGTCTTGGTATGTCAATTTTTTTTCCAGTGACCTTTGCCTATATCTGCACCTTTATCTTTTCCTGTTGTTCCTTACTTTTCAAGTTCTGATGACACTGATTTCTTTGTCATTTCCAACCTGTAACTATCTGGCAGCTTCATTATCTTCCTTAACTTCCCTTCTTGGCCTAGAAATCATTTCACATCTACTTATCTTTCTGACTCCCTCATCTTTCAGGTCCTATCAGTCTCTTTTTCCCTTTGGATCTCCAATGTCCCTGCTCATTTTTCAATCACAGCACTTATACATCAGACTTATCTATGGGTTGGTTATCACACTAGACTGTAAGACCCTTGAAGAAGGTGACAGCAGCTGCTGCTTTTCCTTCTACTTTTTTCCTTCTAAAATATCTAATTTTACTCTCTTCTGTGTCACAGCCAGGAACTATTCTATTTGATTTTACAGCAATTACCTAATTTAATTTTCCTAACAACTCCCTATTGTAATACCCATTTTATAGTTGAAGAAATTTAGAGTTAGAGATATACCTTGCCCATACCCCAAAAGTAGTAAGTGGAAAGGGCCAACATTCAACCCCAGACCACCTAACACTAGAATCTAAGCCTTTAACCACTACCATGATGCTGCTTTTTCTTAATAAATGTTCACCTTTATTTCATTCTCTTGAAATCACCTTTAAATCGCAACATCTATATCATAAAATCTATAAATACTAACATCATGAGGAGACTTACCTATGATTTTATTTTGATAAGAAGGGACTAAGATGATTACTAGTTACTGTTACTAAGATCTGCTTCAGCCCACAGGACACTTATGACAAATGTATGGATTTTCCACACCAAGCAATTCTCTAATTCTCTGTGGATAACAAGTGGTGTCCTATAATTTAATTTAACTCTGACGCTAAGTATCTGGATTTAAAGCAGACCCCACAGGTTAAGGGTTTAGTCCCACAAGACTGCCTTCCATTTCAGATGCCAATTGCAAGTACAGTTGACCCTTGAACAACAAGGGTTTGAACTATGCAGGTCTATTCATGTTGGGAAGCATTTGGTTTGGAGATGCAGGGAAGTTAGAGAGCAAGGTGAAGAAGGAATTCATTAAAGTGAGAATAGCAGGGAATGGAATCTGCCTTGCAGGCAACAGAGAACAAGGGAGAACAGAGGGAGGAAAGGGAAGCTCATCAAACTCTTTCTCAGCATAGGGCAATTCTCTTGCCAACTCCTAAAGCCAGGGTCACTTGGCATCCAGTGTCCACTTGAATCTGCACAGTGTAGGAACTAAGTCTCTATGACCCCAGAATTTGGGGGTGCTGCAGAGCACTGGATGGAGTGAGATTATGTTCTGAGAACTTCTCAAAGGCAAAGAAAGGAGATTTTTAGGCAGGCTACTTAAGAGCATGATCATACAGCTGCAGTCCTGTCCAGGTCACCCAGGAGATGGGAATTTGTAAGCCCCAGTCAGAGTTCTCAGCACCTCTTCCCTACTTAATTGGTGTAGAACAGAGAGAGTGACACACTCAAAAGAAGAATGCAGGGAACTTCAGAGAGGAGTTAGACTACTAAATTATATATGGATCCTAGTCTATTTTATCATTTACTACCATAAAATCAACAGTAGGCTATTTGTAATTAAGTTTTGGGGGAGTCAAAAGTTAAACCCAGATTTTTGACTGCACAGAGGTCAGTACCCCTAATGCCTGCATTGTTCAAAGTCAACTGTAGTAGGTCTCTAGTTACCCACACTTCTGTCTGACTTGGCTTCAAATTGGGTTTTCCCAGGACCTCCTCCTCAGGTTCACATATTTGCTATAATGGCTGACAGAACTCAGGGACTCTCCCTACCAGCTCATTATAAAGGATATTAGGCTACAAATGAACAATCAGATGAAGAGTTACATAGGGGGAGGTCTGGATGGGTCCCAAGCACAGGAGCTTCTGTCTCCATGGAGTTTGGGGTGTACCACTCTCCTGGTATGTGGATGTATTCACCAACCTGGAAGCTCTCCAGATCCCTTTAGTTAAGCTTTTTTTTGGAGGTTCCATGACCTAGCAATGATCAATTAAATCATTGGCTATTAAATTATTGGCTACTAATAGCCTCCTGTTGATTTTATGGTGGTAATAAATGATAGAATAGACTAGTGTAACTCCAGGGGAATACACCTTCCCAGCCCTGGGCAAAATACCTTTGAAAGGGAAACCAGTCAAAGGGAGAAACCCGTTTATTGTCTTCAAGCAGTTGTCCACTTCTGCTCACCCGTCTTTCTCGTGACCCAGCTGCAAAAAAGGGCCCCGTGCAACCTCTCTGGTCTAGATATGCCCTTGCTCTTCCTTGTAATTACCTACTGATATGGAGATGGACTACTCTCCACCCCTTGGAAATGCCTATTGATATGAGGGAGATGCACTAAGGCCAGGTGATTGATTCTGGAAATGTTGCAATTTTACCCACACTAGTATATACATATAGTTAATGTATTCATAACATAGCTAACCTTTTCATAATTTTTTTTTTGTTATTTCTAGGCTATGTAGATTATCTGTGAGAGTTTTCAAATTGTTGCAAATCAGCATCCAGGTGGCTTTATGAATCCCTTTAAGTCAGGGTTATTTCAGAGGTTCCATGACCTAGGCATGATCAATTAAATCTTTGGCCATTGGTGATTACCTCAATCTCCAGTTCCTCTTCCCAGAGGTGGCGAGGAGGAAGCTGAAAGTTCTAACCCTCTAATCACAGGTTAGTTTCTCTGGCAGCGAGCCCCAGTCCTGAAGCTATCTAAAGGCCCATTCAGAGCCACTTATTAGCATCAACTCAGATATAGTTGAAAAGGGCTTGTTATGAATAATAAAAGAATCTCTTCTCACCCAATCATTCATGAAATTCCAAGGGTTTTGGGAGCACTGTGCCAGAACCTGGGCAAAGACCAAAGATATATTTCTTTTTATATCACAACATCTCACTAGTTTATAGCCAGATATAATTGGAAATTTCTCCTGGAAGCAGCCCATGATGCACCTCAAATACTGCCTCCTATTTCCAGCGGTGATTTATCTGTGTGGTCTCCTCCACTTGACCCTCTTCCTCCTTCTCTTTCTTTATCTGTGTATAACCTGTTCATGGAATGAGCTGGACCCTGTGTACATCATGCCTAATGCTGACCCTTACTCTAAAAAGCCCTATAAACCCCAAACCTTGCATCCTTAAGTGCACTTCCTCTCTGAGGTTGCCCACACTCGCCTTTCTTCGAGTGTGTCACTCTTTCTGTCCTACTTCAGATAAGTAGGGAGGGGCTACTGAGAGCTCTGATTTGGGCTTGCAAGTTCCTGTCACCTGGGTGACCTGGACAGGACTGCAGCTATAGATCTTATATAATCATTATATTCTTTTGTTTATCTCCAGCCTCTGCCTGCCACCATGTTATTTCAGATCTCCCTTCCCCATTCCTGAAAATATTCTTGGAAGGTACCAATAACTTGTCTAGTCACTTTGTTAGGCAGAAAAACAGTAAGTGCGAGTAGAAGGAGAATAAGGCCAGTAAGCCCACTAAAAGACACTCAAAGAGTTAACCAGATAAAACTAGAGAGCCAGAAAAGACTTACAGAGTTAATGAGTTAATCAGTTGAAGTTCTAAAGGCCAGGAGTAACTTAGAATGTCCAGATACTCCCCAGATAAAAAGTATCTGAGCACAACCCGTCTTCATTGTATCAATTAGATGATGCCATTGTAAAATTTACTTTAGCCTGTGAAAAGGTCCACCTTATTCTTTAACTTAACCTCTATGCTGTTTTTACCTCTTCTTCCAGCTCCTTAATCAAGTAACTTTGTAACCAGGGCAGGAGACAGCCCTGCTAAGTGTAAATAAACCTATGTGGACAAAGAATGTTGAAGTCTCAAATGAACATAGTCACCTAAATAACCCTATTTTAAGGCAAAACTCCAAAAGAATTATAAATCACCTGTGTACATCATGCCTTATGCTGACCCTTACTCTAAAAAGCCCTATAAACCCCAAACCTTGCACCCTTAAGTGCACCTCCTCTCTGAGGTTGCCCACACTCGCCTTTCTTCGAGTGTGTCACTCTTTCTGTCCTACTTCAGATAAGTAGGGAGGGGCTACTGAGAGCTCTGATTTGGGTCTGCAAGTTCCTGTCACCTGGGTGACCTGGACAGGACTGCAGCTATAGATCTTACAGATCAGCTTAGTAGCCTGCCTGAAAATCTCTTTTCTTGGCCTTTGGGAAGTTCTCAGAACAGAATCTCACTCCATCCAGTGGTCTGTGGCTCCCCCAAATCCGGGGGTGGTAGGGACTTAGTTCCCATGCTGTGCAGATTCAAATGGACATTGGACATCAGGTTACACTGGTTTTTAAGAGTTGTCAAGGGACTTGCCCTTATTCTGAGCAGCAATTCAATGAGCTTCCCTTTCCTCCCTCTATTTTCCTTTCTCTCTACTTTATTCAAATAAGCCTGCCTTTATCTATGTTAACTCTAGCCCACTCCTCCCTTGGAATGTATTCAAATAAAACCTTAACTCTTCTCCACTACTGTGTCTCTGCCCTTCAATTCTTTGTTGTGGTGGGGATGAGAACTGAGTAAAATAAACTCACCCATTGCCCCGAACAACTTGAGTGTTAGACTATCTAATGTCTTAGGCATTAAAGAAAAAGTACAGTCCAATCTAATATCAAAACTTCTGTCCCTCCTCAAATCCTAAGCTGCTCTCTTTGGTCACCCCTAACCACCTCCATCAAGTTCAGGCTTGATTCACAATTTTGTAGGATGGCAGTGGGGAAGGATGTCATGGCTTGTTTTCTTGTTTCACTGCTGTATTTCCTTTCCTCTTTCCAGTTTCATTATTTGGTTTGGGGGGGATGAGAGGTAAAGGGCAGCTGTAGTTTTTCTCTTAGCTGTTGAATAGTCCATGCCAAGGATACTCAAATCCTGCCTCTTGTGGTGTGCTTTTGTGCAGTCTGCAGAATGTCCCCATAGTCTTAATGACTGGACAGTACACTGTTTGCTTGTGAGTTTCCCTTAACCCCTTCTGACAGTACATTTCCAGTTGTCGAATTTCACCTAAAAGAGGTGACTCTTTTAGGCAGGATTCTTCAAAAGGATCCCATCTGTATCCCACATACCTTGGAGAGACTCAGTATCTTTGCTGAGCAAATTTCTGAAAGTGTGCTAACTTGTTCACCCTCCATGCTGGTGGCAACACTAAATGGACATGTGAATGTCTATAGCTCAATAAACCTGGGAGAAGGGAGAATGTCAATCGTTCCTCTGGCAAGGAAGCCCAGTCTGTGTATGTGGTTCTTTTGATCATCCTTTCAATTAAATAGAATATGGAAGTAAGAGGAGGAACCCTGTAGCAAAACTTGAGAGTCCCATTTTAAAATCATGCTACATACAATCTTATATAAATATAAAATTGAGAGTTATATCCTTACTTTTGTTGTCTACTAGTAAGTTTTATGGATGTGCCTAGCAGCTCTTGGGAATATTGGTATTTGTCCCATGTTCTCAGTAGATAGTGATGTTCTTCAGGACAGGAGTTAAATTTGTCTTTCTAATTTCACCATGCCTTGAATGGGGGAGTTTGTTTAAGAACATCTAATTTCACTATACCTTGAGCGGAGAAGGTTTGTTTTCTTACCTATGTACCCTCTCTTCCAAAAAAAGAAGTTGCCAATGGGTAGCAACAGTTCAGTGCTGGCTCAGTACACTGAGCTCTGTCTCCCTTTCATTAACAAAATGTATAGATATAGATGATTCCAGTTACTTATGAGTAGAGAGTATACATGGCATGATTTACATGAGTTAAGAATAGGGATTTTCTTAAAAACAAATAAACAAATCTACAGTTTCATGTTATAATAGTAAACTCATGTCTGTCAGTGTTCATAGTTTTGAACAATTGAAACTGAATGATTAAAGCAGATAAACCTACTGACTGGATCTTAAGAAACTCATAGAATCTTTAGGGTGTCTGGGAAAAGAGAATGGGCAGAAGAATGGGTGGCTGTGCAGCCAGAATCACAGCAAATATCTGCAAAAACAAAGCAAAACAAAAAACTGGTCTACCGGTGACAGTGCTTACGTTTACTACTGAATATGAGAGGCTGTACTTGCTCTGTGGATATTGCCTGTGCCACTGCTGCAACTGGCCCCCAGAAAATCGAAAGTGGCGCCACTGTTGATACTTTTTCAAGAAAAACATTTTCTACTGCATCTGCCTCTTTGAGTCACTGGATTCTGATACAAAAATCCCAGGTGGGGGCATCTGATTGGCTAATCCTACTTTATGTGCCAAGCCCTAGCTGGCAGGGGAGGTAGGAAAGTTAGTTTTTGACACTTTCTCTTCTAGGGGAAGGCAGGTTGGTCTTGCACCAAATACCTGAAGTAGAGAATTCCTGGAGCCTAGAAAAGAGACTCAGATTCAGATTCAGATTCAGACGCTGATTAGGTAAAACAAAACAAAACAAATATTCATTTTAAACTACTTAAATCTGAAGGAAATTTGACTCCAAAATAAGCATTTGGAATATATATTAAAGGATCATTTAAAATAAGTCTGAGTCTTTATTCAGAACAGGATTTGAAGAAATTATTAATAATAAAAGTTACCATTTACTGGAAAAGTTATTAAATAATTCTTAGATTGTCTTGTAGCACTACCATTACCATTACCAAGATAATTGTATAGGTTTTCTCTTTGAGTCTTTTAACATAGGAATTTATATGAAGGTACCCACTATTCTTGCTTTAAAATTCTGCTCTATTTTTCTTTCCAATTTTTTTAAAGCAAATTTTTCTGTATATGGGAGAGATGTGTGTGTGTTATTGTATGCTAGACATCCTTGTTCAATTGGGGTATCAGTTGAGGCTTATGGAATGAATTTGGAGGCCTCCATTCTTTTCTATTCTCCTATATAAAAAACCAATAGAAAGAAATTGCTTTAAATTTTTGTGGGCCTGATAGAAATTGCTTCAAAAACTACCTAGGCCTACTACCTTTTTTGTGAAGTGATCTTTGACTTTCCATTCTTTTCTCTGTTATTGGTCTCATTAATCTTTTTAAACCAAATTTTAAGCCCTATTTTATAATTTATATTTTCCTTGAAATGTATATATTTCAGATTCTAACCTATAGTATTATATCCTATCTCTCATTCCTAATATTTATATGTATTTCCCTTTTATTTTGTTCAGATTTTCCAAAAGATTTAGTAAGTGTATATTTAGTTTTTTCAGTGATGCAGCTTTTATTTCTGACACAGCTTTTAATTATATTCATTTTATTACATTAAAAATTTTTAAAAAAATAATAAATATATTTTATTATTTGAAAATCTTATCTTTATTTATTTATATAAATACATCTTCTTTATATATCTACAGGAACAAAATTTCCTGAGCTATCCTTCTATAACCCCTATATTTTGTGATATACTAAATGTATAATACTCTAGTTGTCAATCATTTATAAATAGTCTGTGGTTTCAGTTTTGATTTCTACTTTATATAAAGAGATATTTTAAAGTTTCCAAGTTGTTAATTGTTTTGGGGAATTTATTCTTGATGTTAGATAATGTAGCATCTACAATTTCTACATTTTGGGGCATATTGATATTTTGATGGCTTATTAATCACTTTTTCTTTAAATAGCTTTTTTATTATATATGAGATATAATTTATATACCATGAAGTTTACTTTTTTAAAGTGCACACTTCAGTGTTTGTTAGTATATTTAGTGTTATGTAACCATCATCATAATTTAATTTTGGATAATTTTCATCACCTCCAAAACAAACATCTATGTATAAGTTTTTGTGCAGCCATGTTTCATTTCTCCTGGGTATCAATGGAGGAATGAAATTGCTGGATCATATGGTAGCTCTTTAACATTTGGAGAAACTGACAAACTATTTTCCAAGTTACCAAAAATTCCCATTTCTCTGGGAAAACTACATTAATTTTACTTACTTTACAATCTTCTGCTTTAGCATTAACTGTGTACTTGGGTTAGGTCTGTGTTCAGCTTGGTTTCTTTCTTTCTGTTTGTTTTCTGCACCTATTTTGGTTACTTTCAGTTGGACTGACCTGTGCTGATAGATGGAATGATTATCCCCAGGGTATTCTCCCAATAGCAAATGCAGAGGCTAATTATGAGAAGGCAAGTGTACTCAGGTTGGCTGCTCTACTGTTGCCCAGGTACTTAGATTCTCTGTCATTGTGAAGGCTGGAGGTTAACCCTGATGCTGCCTCTGGAAGTTTTTCTTATAACTCTCTTTCTCTAATGAGAGAATTTTTCTTGTGGCTTTATCCCAGAATCAAATGCCACAGGTCTGATCACTGAGACTGGTTCAGAGCTTTTCTGCAGTTCTTTGATTTCCACCCTGAGCATACCAGGAGCACTCTTAACTCCGTGATCCAGCTATCTTTGATCTTAGGGTTTTTCAAGGTATTGTTGGGAAAGTTTACTTTAGACAAAACATCCTCTTCCATGTAGGTAAGTTCACATGTCTGTATATGTATCAACATATCTATATTGCATATATGCTGTGTTGTCAATACTTTACATTGCATAGCTATTTCTTAGACTTTTTAAGCCACTGGAAATCTTGTTCTAAATGCAGTTTGTTTGAGCCATATATATTAAAGAGATAGAAAATCTAAATAAAATAGTTGGCATGAAATAAATAGAGAAAGTTGTCAAACATTGCCTCTGTCTTTCTCCTCCTCTTACAAATGGAGTGGAATAATAAATTAATCAGGCTCAAGATTCAGGGAAAAATAGCACCAATGATAGAAGGACAATTTCCAAGTTAAAAAGAGAAGGAAAACTTCTAATTATTTTTACAAATACTATAGGTTAAAGTTTAGGGGCATTGGAATTAGGCTGCCTGGATTCAAATCATGGCCTCATCATCTAGTAGCAGTATGATATTAAACAAGTTATTTAACCTCCTTGTGCTTCAGTTTCTTACTTGTAAAGAGGGGATAAAGCTGTTGTCAGGCATAAGTGAGTTAATACATCTAAAATCCTTTGTTTGGCACAGATTAAATGCTTAAGAGATGTTTGATACTGTTACTGTGGTTGCTATTATTATTATTATAAGCTGACAAAGTCATTAAAAATATACATATTAATTTTACAAAAAATTAGGTCAACATTCTAATTACATTTAGCAAATAGAATCTGAAACATTAAAAAATAAAGTACACCAGAGCCAAATATGGCTTGTTCATTATTAGGAAATACTAATATTATTTTCTCCATGGGTACAGAAGATGAACTTCATAAAATTTATATACATTTATGATTAAAATTCTTAATAAAGTAGGACTAGGTAGATACTTTCATAGTATGGTAAAAATACATTTTTCACATAAGAAACTCATGTTATCTTTAAGTGAAAAATCAAAAGCATTTCCGCTAAAGCTAAGAAGACAAAGATACTCCCTACTTTACTATGATACTATGATCATGTATTTAACATTGTTATATTTACAAATTAATGAGATTTTCTAAGAAAAAAATGAGTTACACAAATGGAGAGAGAATGGGTGCCATGTTTACAAATGCTAAACTTGTAAATCTGTGAAAGCAATAAAATCGATTGAGAATTACTAGAATAAATAAAGCTATTCTGTTATTGCTTTCTAAAGTTAATATAAAAAACAATGAGTTTGTTATGTACAAACAATATCTGGTCAAAAAGCATAATAGAAAAGAAAATATCATATGCAATGGCAACTACAGAGACAAGAAGTTGAAATAGACTTAATGACAAATGTAGAACTGATCTGAAGGAATCTCTAAAGCTTTTGTGTGGTATATAAATGAAGACTTGAATAAATGAGATGTTTTTCTTAAGAGGCTTCATTACTGTAAAGAAATATATTTTTCTTAAATTTAATGTACATTTTAGTCAATCTCAATAAATATATCAAGATTGTTTTTGGAATTAGGTAAGTCTATATATTCAGAAAAATGCATGAGTAGTCAGAAAATTATGAAAAAGAAGATATGCAGGTGTACTAGCCTTGCCAGATAGTCACGAATAAAAGAAAACTTCATATTTAAAAAGAATTTGGTGCAGGTTCATTAATAGGCAGAGTTGGAAGTTCATAAAAGGATTCATATTTACTCAGTAATTAAACTGTTATTTAAAATTAGTGGCAAATAGATGGATTATTAAAAAAACACATGGCCACAATAAAATAAAATAATTTGCAGAAGGGTCAAATTTTAAACTCAAAAAGTTACTAAATGTTCTAGAAGAAAATAAGATCATTTATTATTATTCTTGTTGTTAGTGTTATTGTAACTGAGTGGAGAATGCCATTCTAAGCAATAAACAAAACCATATGCCACAAAGAAAAAGACCTATATATGTGATGATGTAAAATTTCTTTCTTTTTTCTTCCAGTTTTATTGAGAAATAATTGATATGCATCACTGTATAAGTTTAAGGCATACAGCATGATGGTTTGATTTACATATATTGTGAAATGATTAACAAAATATGTTTGGTATTTTATCTCCATAAAATAAAGTAGGACTCTATTTTATCCATTATCATGTATACATATAATAAAAAGAAAAGAAAGAAGAAAAAGAAAAAAAATTCTCTTCATGATGAGAACTTTTAGGATTTACTCTCTTAAGAACTTTCCTATATATCATAGAATTAATTTTGACTGATTATAGTTATCATGCACATTACATTTCTAGTACTGATTTGTCTTTTTTTATTTTTTATTTTTTATTTTTTTTATTTTTTATTATTTTTTATTTTTTTTATTATTGAAGGGTAGTTGACAACAGTATTGCATTACATTAGTTTCAGGTGTACAACACAGTGATTCAACATTTATATACATGATAATTCTAGGTACCAGGTATCACCATACCAGGTTGTTACAATATTTTGACTATATTCCTTATGCTATACATTACATCCCGGTTACTTATTTATTTTACAATTGGAAGTCTGTTTATATATATATATATATATGTATATATATATTTTGTGAGGGCATCTCTCATATTTATTGATCAAATAGTTGTTAACCACAATAAATTTCTGTATAGGGGGGTCAATACTCAATGCACAATCATTAATCCACCCCAAGCCTAATTTTCGTCAGTCTCCAATCTTCTGATGCATAACGAACAAATTCTTACATGGAGCACAAACTCTTACATAGTGAATAAGTTACATGGTGAACAGTGCAAGGGCAGTCATCACAGAAGCTTTCGGTTTTGTTCCTGCATTATGAACTATACACAGTCAGTTCAAATATGAATATTCATTTGATTTTTAAACTTGATTTATATGTGGATACCACATTTCTCTATTATTATTATTTTTAATAAAATGCTGAAGTAGGTAGATACGAGATAAAGGTAGAAAACAGAGTTTAGTGTTGTAAGAGAGCAAATGTAGATGATCAGGTGTGTGCCTGTAGACTATGTGTTAATCCGAGCTAGACGAGGGCAATAAACATCCATGTATGCAGAAGATTTCTCTCAGAACAGGGGGGGTGAGGTTCTAAGCCTCACCTCTGTTGATCCCCAATTTCTCACCTGATGGTCCCCCTGTGACTGTGCCTGTCTTAGGTTGTTCCTCCCTTGAGGAATCTTACCCGTCTCTGGCTAACCAGTCATCTTCCGGGGCCATACAGGGAAATGTTAAGTTGGTAAGTGAGAGAGAAGCCTTATTGTTTGAAAAGGTTAGCTTTTTACTTCTTTGGATATTTATGCCCTGTGGCTTCTATGCCCAGCATTTGTCTTGAGGTGTCTTTACCACTTGGAAGAATTATGATACTCGGTAAATTCGACATGTGGTACGAGTTCTATTTAAAGGTTGTGATTAGGTAGGAAGAAGAAAAGCTATAGAAGTAGCAGGCAGAAGAAAACCTGGGAAGATTGATTATTTCTTTGACATATCTTCTTGTAGAGTAACTTCAGCATGGATAGGTTTTAAACTACTAATTAAATTGTGCACACACATTAACATAATAGGAATATAGTTACCTAACCAAAGCATACCTGTAATTACCAGCCATCTCCAGTGAAACCAAGAAAACCAGTTAGGCACCTTAGGCATTTGTGAAAACTTATCTATGATATGGTGGACATTGTCCGACTGAACTTAAACAGTCTGAGAGAATTCAGATAAACTAGAACAACCCATTCCTGGGGACTGTTCATATCCCATATGTTCTTTTAACGATAAATAGTCTGTGGTTGTAAGATTTTGGAGTGCTACAATTTGCACTTCTCCTAATTCTTGGTTGAGTTCCAACAGTATAGATCCAGTCCAATTTTTGTTTTACTGTATGCACAGGCCAGCTTAGATATCTCCTTCATCATTCCCATGGCAAGTCCAGGAACTGGTGGGATGAGTGCATCTACACCTGTGACAGTGCGTGGATCTTTGTTGGAGTTTTTTTTTTTGCTGATCATCTTCTGTCATGAGTCTTCCTGAAAGTGCTGATGTTGGAAGTTCTTTTTCATATCGTATCTTAGTTCATTTTTGGGGTAGCCAAATTAGGCTTTGATCCTCTGTATAAACACAAACAGACCCTTTGCCTACACTTTTATATGCCCTTTATATCATTGTGTAGAACTCATTAGAGGTCACCACATAGGAACTGCTTTTTTTTTTTTTTTAATTTTTTTTTAAAATCATTAATCTACACTTACATGACGAATACTTTGTTTACTAGGCTCTCCCCTATACCAGGTCCCCCCTATATACTCCTTTACAGTCACTGTCCATCAGCGTAGCAAACTGTTGTAGAATCACTACTTGTCTTCTCTGTGTTGTACCGCCCTCCCCTTTCTCCCACCCCGCTATGGATGCTAATCTTAATACCCCTCTTTTTCTGCCCCCCCTTATCCCTCCCTACCCACCCATCCTCCCCAGTCCCTTTCCCTTTGGTACCTGTTAGTCCATTCTTGAGTTCTGTGATTCTGTTGCTGTTTTGTTCCTTCAGTTTTTCCTTTGTTCTTATATTCCACAGATGAGTGAAATCATTTGGTATTTCTCTTTCTCTGCTTGGCTTGTTTCACTGAGCATAATACCCTCCAGCTCCATCCATGTTGCTGCAAATGGTTGGATTTGCCCTTTTCTTATGGCTGAGTAGTATTCCATTGTGTATATGTACCACATCTTCTTTATCCATTCATCTATCGATGGACATTTAGGTTGCTTCCAATTCTTGGCTATTGCAAATAGTGCTGCGATAAACATAGGGGTACACTGGTCTTTCTCATACTTGATTGCTGCATTCTTAGGGTAAATTCCTAGGAGTGCAATTCCTGGGTCAAATGGTATGTCTGTTTTGAGCATTTTGATGTACCTCCATACTGCTTTCCACAATGGTTGAACAAGTTTACATTCCCACCAGCAGTGTAGGAGGGTTCCCCTTTCTCCACAGCCTCGCCAACATTTGTTGTTGTTTGTCTTTTGGATGGCAGCCATCCTTACTGGTGTGAGGTGATACCTCATTGTAGTTTTAATTTGCATTTCTCTGATAATTAGTGATGTGGAGCATCTTTTCATGTGTCTGTTGGCCATCTGTATTTCTTTTTTGGAGAACAGTCTGTTCAGTTCCTTTGCCCATTTTTTAATTGGGTTATTTGTTTTTTGTTTGTTGAGGCGTGTGAGCTCTTTATATATTCTGGACGTCAAGCCTTTATCGGATGTGTCATTTTGAAATATATTCTCCCATACTGTAGGGTTCCTTTTTGTTCTATTGATGGTGTCTTTTGCTGTACAGAAGCTTTTCAGCTTAATATAGTCCCACTTGTTCATTTTTGCTGTTGTTTTCCTTGCCCGGGGAGATATGTTCAAGAAGAGGTCACTCATGTTTATGTCCAAGAGGTTCGTGCCTATGTTTTCTTCCAAGAGTTTAATGGTTTCGTGACTTACATTCAGGTCTTTGATCCATTTTGAGTTTACTTTTGTATATGGGGTTAGACAATGGTCCAGTTTCATTCTCCTACATGTAGCTGTCCAGTTTTGCCAGCACCACCTGTTGAAGAGACTGTCATTTCGCCATTGTATGTCCATGGCTCCTTTATCAAATATTAATTGGCCATATATGTCTGGGTTAATGTCTGGATTGTCTAGTCTGTTCCATTGGTCTGTGGCTCTGTTCTTGTGCCAGTACCAAATTGTCTTGATAACTATGGCTTTATAATAGAGCTTGAAGTTGGGGAGTGAGATCCCCCCTACTTTATTCTTCTTTCTCAGGATTGCTTTGGCTATTCAGGGTCTTTGGTGGTTCCATATGAATTTTTGAATTATTTGTTCCAGTTCATTGAAGAATGTTGCTGGTAGTTTGATAGGGATTGCATCAAATCTGTATATTGCTTTGGGCAGGATGGCCATTTTGACGATATTAATTCTTCCTAGCCATGAGCTTGGGATGCGTTTCCATCTGTTAGTGTCCCCTTTAATTTCTTTTAAGAGTGACTTGTAGTTTTCAGAATATAAGTCTTTCACTTCTTTGGTTAGGTTTATTCCTAGGTATTTTATTTTTTTTGATGCAATTGTGAATGGAGTTGTTTTCCTGATTTCTCTTTCTGTTGGTTCATTGTTGGTATATAGGAAAGCCACAGATTTCTGTGTGTTGATTTTGTATCCTGCAACTTTGCTGTATTCCGATATCAGTTCTAGTAGCTTTGGGGTGGAGTCTTTAGGGTTTTTTATGTACAGTATCATGTCATCTGCAAATAGTGACAGTTTGACTTCTTCTTTGCCAATCTGGATTCCTTGTATTTTTTTGTTTTGTCTGATTGCCATGGCTAGGACCTCCAGTACTATGTTAAATAATAGTGGGGAGAGTGGGCATCCCTGTCTAGTTCCCGATCTCAGCGGAAATGCTTTCAGCTTCTCGCTATTCAATATAATGTTGGCTGTGGGTTTTTCATAGATGGCCTTTATTATGTTGAGGTACTTGCCCTCTATTCCCATTTTGCTGAGAGTTTTTATCATGAATGGATGTTGAACTTTGTCAAATGCTTTTTCAGCATCTATGGAGATGATCATGTGGTTTTTGTCTTTCTTTTTGTTGATGTGGTGGATGATATTGATGGACTTTCGAATGTTGTGCCATCCTTGCGTCCCTGGGATGAATCCCACTTGGTCATGGTGTACGATGGTTTTGATGTATTTTTGAATTCGGTTTGCTAAAATTTTTGTTGAGTATTTTTGCGTCTACGTTCATCAGGGATATTGGTCTGTAGTTTTCTTTTTTGGTGGTGTCTTTGCCTGGTTTTGGTATTAGGGTGATGTTAGCTTCATAGAATGAGTTTGGGAGTATCCCCTCCTCTTCTATTTCTTGGAAAACTTTAAGGAGAATGGGTATTATGTCTTCTCTGTATGTCTGATAAAATTCCGAGGTAAATCCATCTGGCCCGGGGGTTTTGTTCTTTGGTAGTTTTTTGATTACCGCTTCAATTTCGTTGCTGGTAATTGGTCTGTTTAGATTTTCTGTTTCTTTTTGGGTCAGTCTTGGAAGGTTGTATTTTTCTAGGAAGTTGTCCATTTCTCCTAGGTTTCCCAGCTTGTTAGCATATAGGTTTTCATAGTATTCTCTAATAATTCTTTGTATTTCTGCGGGGTCCGTCGTGATTTTTCCTTTCTCATTTCTGATACTGTTGATTTGTGTTGACTCTCTTTTCCTCTTAATAAGTCTGGCTAGAGGCTTATCTATTTTGTTTATTTTCTCGAAGAACCAGCTCTTGGTTTCATTGATTTTTGCTATTGTTTTATTCTTCTCAATTTTATTTATTTCTTCTCTGATCTTTATTATGTCCCTCCTTCTGCTGACCTTAGGCCTCATTTGTTCTTCTTTTTCCAATTTCGATAGTTGTGACATTAGACCGTTCATTTGGGATTGCTCTTCCTTTTTTAAATATGCTTGGATTGCTATATACTTTCCTCTTAAGACTGCTTTTGCTGTGTCCCACAGAAGTTGGGGCTTAGTGTTGTTGTTGTCATTTGTTTCCATATATTGCTGGATCTCCATTTTGATTTGGTCATTGATCCATTGATTATTTAGGAGCGTGTTGTTTAACCTCCATGTGTTTGTGAGCCTTTTTGCTTTCTTTGAACAGTTTATTTCTAGTTTAATGCCTTTGTGGTCTGAAAAGTTGGTTGGTAGGGTTTCAATCTTTTGGAATTTACTGAGGCTCTTTTTGTGTCCTAGTATGTGGTCTATTCTGGAGAATGTTCCATGTGCACTTGAGAAGAATGTGTATCCTGTTGCTTTTGGATGTAGAGTTCTGTAGATGTCTATTAGGTCCATCTGTTCTAAAGTGTTGTTCAGTGCCTCTGTGTCCTTACTTATTTTCTGTCTGGTGGATCTGTCCTTTGGAGTGAGTGGTGTGTTGAAGTCTCCTAGAATGAATGCATTGCATTCTATTTCCTCCTTTAGTTCTATTAATATTTGTTTCAGGTATGTTGGTGCTCCTGTATTGGGTGCATATATATTTATAATGGTTATATCCTCTTGATGGACTGAGCCCTTTATCATTATGTAATGTCCTTCTTTGTCTTTTGTTACTTTCTTTATTTTGAAGTCTGTTTTGTCTGATACCAGAATTGCAACACCTGCTTTCTTCTCTCTGTTGTTTGCTTGAAATATCTTTTTCCATCCCTTGACTTTAAGTCTGTGCGCGTCTTTGGGTTTGAGGTGAGTCTCTTGTAAGCAGCATATGGATGGATCTTGCTTTTTTATCCATTCTATTACTCTGTGTCTTTTGATTGGTGCATTCAGTCCATTTACATTTAGGGTGATTATTGAAAGGTATGAATTTATTGCCATTGCAGGCTTTAAGTTTGTGGTTACCAAAGGTTTAGGGTTAGCTTCTTTACTATCTTACTGTCTAACTTAACTCGCTTGTTGAGCTATTATAAACACAGTCTGATGATACTTTATTTCTCTCCCTTCGTATTCCTCCTCCTCCCTTCTTCATATGTTGGGTGTTTTGTTGTGTGCTCTTTTTAGGAGTGCTCCCATCTAGAGCAGTCCCTGTAGGATGCCCTGTAGAGGTGGTTTGTGGGAGGCAAATTCCCTCAACTTTTGCTTGTCTGGGAATTGTTTAATCCCTCCTTCATATTTAAATGATATTCGTGCTGGATACAGTAGTCTTGGTTCGAGGCCCTTCTGTTTCATTGCATTAAGTATATCATGCCATTCTCTTCTGGCCTGTAGGGTTTCTTTTGAGAAGTCTGATGATAGCCTGATGGGTTTTCCTTTGTAGGTAACCTTTTTTTTCTCTCTGGCTGCCTGTAATACTTTGTCCTTGTCTTTGATCTTTGCCATTTTAATTATTATGTGTCTTGGTGTTGCCCTCCTTGGATCCCTTGTCATGGGAGTTCTGTGTACCTCTGTGGTCTGAGAGGCCATTTCTTCCCCTAGTTTGGGGAAATTTTCAGCAATTATTTCTTCAAAGACATTTTCTATCCCCTCTTCTCTCTCTACTTCTTCTGGAATACCTATGATTCTTATATTGTTCCTTTTCATTTGATCACTCAGCTCTCTTAAAATTCTTTCATTCCTGGAGATCCTTTTATCTCTCTCTGCATCAGCTTCTCTGCGTTCCTGTTCTCTGTTTTCTAGTCCATTAATGGTCTCTTGCATCTCGTCCATTCTGTTTTGAAGTCCTTCCAGAGCTTGTTTTATTTCTGAATTCTCCTTCCTTAGTTCTTGCATATTTCTCTGCAAGTCCATCAGCATGGTTATGACTTTTGTTTTGAATTCTTTTTCAGGAAGACTGGCTAAATCTATCTCCCCAGGTTCCTTCTCAGGGGAAGATGTAGCAGATGCCGAAGCTGTCTGGGTTAGTCTTGTCTGGATCATATTTTTTTGCCTTTTCATGTTGACAGGTGCTATTGACTGTCAGCTGGGAGGGCCAAAATTTTCACTTGCTACTGGCCTTTCTTTACTGGGACAACTGCGACCCCTAGTGGCTTGTGTTGGGTAATTGCGTGTAGAGTGGGTCTTTGTGTCTTGCCTGGCCGGAAGGGAGAAATTTCCCTTTCTGTGGGCGGAATTTGTCTCAGGCTGCTTCTCTGCTTTCGCAGCGCCCGGTGGGGTAATGGATGGGGGGCTGCTTGACTGTTTGCCTCCGTGAGGGGTCTCAGAGCTGTTGCCCAGGGGTTTAGTGCACCCGGTTTTCCCTGTAATTTCCAGCTGCTGTACTGTGACCTGGGTTGTTTCCGTCAAGCTGTTAAGTCCCTGTCCCTTTAAGACTTTCAAAAAGCCCCCGCTTTTCTTTGTCACAGGGGCATCAGCTTCGGCACCCGCTCAGAGGTCTTACTCCCTGTTTCCCCAGTATCCAGGGTCCCCTGGGCACGTACTGTGTCTGCGCTCTTGCCCGGATGGCTGGGGCTGGGTGTTCGGCAGTCCTGGGCTCCGTCTCCCTCCCGCTCTGCCTATTCTTCTCCCGCCGGGAGCTGGGGGGAGGGGCGCTCGGGTCCCGCAGGGCCGGGGCTTGTATCTTACCCCTTTCACCAGTCGCTGGGTTCTCGCTGGTGTAGCTGCAGTCTGGCCACTGTCCTGCGTCTTCTGGTCTCTCTTTTAGGGCTAGTTGTGTTTGTTGTATTTTCAAAAGTATATATGTTTTTGGGAGGAGATTCCCACTGTCCTACTCACGCCGCCATGTTGGCTCCGCCCCCTGATTTGTCTTATAACAAGAATTTTGTACCTTTTGATCACCTTCTTCCAATCCCCCTGCCCCCACTGTCTACACATAACCACAAGTCTGATCTCTTTTTATATGAGTTTCATTTTGTTTTAGATTCCATCTGGAGCACTGTAACCGACTAATAACATACAATTACAACAGCAATAAAATTATGATAATCCTCAATCTGGAGAATTCAGCTAAATTCAAAGTCCTATGCAGATTTAGTCCATAGCTCACCCATTCCACAGGCAGTCAGTAGCTGAATAGGTAGGGAGTTCAGAGCAGTGATCATGCAGCAGCTGCAGCCAGGGGCCACAGTAGTAGGGGTTGGGAAAGCCTGGCCCTTGTCTATGTCTGCTTCTGAAATAACTTCAGTTTTACCCAACAAGACAACCCCCAAGAACTTTACTGACAAACGAGGTCCCTGAACCTTGATGCTGTTCACAGCCCATCCTTTCTCTTATAGATGTTGCAGCAGTCTAGGAACTACCCCTCCTAAATCTGCAAGAGAATAAGATGTGAGCATGATATCATCAGTGTAGTGATACAGCCACATCATTGTGGTTTCTTCCATGTGGCCAAGTTCTGGGCTACAAGTCTGTGACAAATGGTGGGACTGTGGAGGTATTCCTGTGGAAGGACAGTGAATATCTACTGCCAGCTTTCCCACATGAAGGCAAAATGTTCCTGACTTTCCTGTGCTATGTCAATAGAGAGGAAAGCATTAGAAAGGTCCACAACATAATAATATGTCCCTGGTTCATGACTGAGGGTGCCCATAAGGGCTGTTATAGAGGGGACAGCAGCATGCAAAGGGGGTGTGACTTTATTCAGTTCCCTGTAGTGCATGGTCATACACCAGGAGCCAATTGAAAGGACTATGAGTGAGCTTTATGATGCCCACTTTCTTCAACTCCTGTAGAGTTTCTCCAATTTCCTTGTGTCCCCCAGGCAATTTATATTGCCTACTATCTGTCCCCTGCCCAGGTACAGGCAGAGATAGAGATAGGTGCTGAGCATGTTCCCTTAGAACTGCCTTTACCACACGTACCCACAGTCTGAACTCAACTGCAGTGGTCTGTAACCACAGGCCCTGCAGGATATCCACCCCCAAAATATATTCAGGGATGGGAGAAATATACACGGTATACTCCTTTGGGGTAAATGCCCTATCCTCAATGGGATTTGGACTTTCTTCACTCTCATTGCCTTACCCCATAGCCATCTATCACAGCACAGGTCCTGGGAAAACGCTCAGGGTTGTCATAAATCAGAGAACACTCAGCTCCTGTGTCCACCAGTGCCAGGACACATTGTACATTCACAAGGGACCAATGAATTGCTAATTCTTCATGTGGCCTCCGGTCCCCACCTCATCCCCCAAGGTGGGGGCCTTGACCCTTCCTTAGTCAAACTGCAACATCCAATATCCTCCTGTGGGGGTGAGGGCGCAGGTGGATCCTGAGCACTGTCCCCCGGGAAGTCTTGCAGGGACACAGGCAGGACATGGGACTTTGCCTCCAGCTTCAGTGCCCTGGACCTCAGTGGCTGGAACCGCTGCTCTGGCTTTAACTGGTGCCACAATTCTAACAAGATCCTATTGGGCTGCCCACCAAGTTTTTCTTTCACTACCCAGCCTTTTTCAAATCAACCCACATCTGGGTCCTCAAGACCTTCACAGGGCCCTTTGCACCTCTCCTTTCAATCGTAACCTGTCCTTCCTTCCGTGTTCTTATTGTTCCAACCTTCCCTAGATCTGCCAAAGTACGAGTAGCCTCACTTATGGTTTGTCCTATGTGGGGGACAAGAGTAGTCACTAGGGACCCAAAGAGAGATGGAGCTGTACGGAGCACCAGATTTCTTGTTCCGACTTTGAACGACTCCTCATTGGGGCCCTGGGGATCTATATTATAGGCATTTTTCATGCCCAACTCCCGTAACACCTGCTGGAGCTCTGCATAAATTTTTCAGCTAGTGGGTAAATATGGCAAATCACCCTGATTAGGCCAAACCGCCCTGATGGCTGCTGTTAATCAAGCCAGAAGCACCTGATTCCTTGAGGTGTGATGGGCACTTTGCAACTGCTTGAAAGAGGGAAGGATGAGTCATCAGGGAAGCCAGTCTATGCATTTCAGAACCCAACATAACAATGTTTTCCACCCCCATATCCCAGAGACGCAAAAGCCATGTAGGCAGAGGTTCCGACAGCTTCTGCTGAAACTGGACCCTCATGTCTATCATCTCATCCTGGGTATAGGGGCAGAGCATGGTGCTTCACAACCTGGGGAGGTGGTGGCTTCTCCCCCTGAGGAGCCCATGGTTTTTGCATTTTTATTTTCTTAATTACAACCTGGCAGGCCTTTAATACAGGAGAGGCTGGTGCACCTGGCTGTGGCCTTGGCAACAGATCAGCCCTCTGCCCCACCCCCTCATCCTCTTCCAACACCTCCTCTATCGTCTCTGGGGCTAAAGACACCGCTCTTTCCTCCCCCTCCCCCACGACCTCCTGCAACACGGATTCTCTGGCTGCCTCCTCCATCACTGCTAACTTATCTTCCAAGAGCACGACCTGTCTTCTCAATAACTGTTTCTCTTTCTTAAGAGCATCCCATAGGTCATCACCCAGCTCCTCCAAGATGCTGAAGTGTGTCTCTGTCCTGCCGAAGTCTCTCTCTCTCACCTCAGTAACCCTTTCCAATATCTCGAGAAACACATCCCACAATCCCAGCTGCTACATGGCCACTCAGGGCCACTAAGCAGTCTTCTGTCTCACGGAGGGCTAATTCCACAGCTTCCAGTGTCTCTATTCTTCCCCAGTTCTGGGGAAGGCCCCACCCCTCTAGGAGGTGCTCTACCTTAGACCAATTCCCCACTAGAGGCTCCCCAATTGGAAGCTCCACAGATAGGGGGTTCCTGGGTAAAACTGCACCCTCCACAGCGGCAGCCACTGGGGCCTCCCCACCATCCACGGGGGAGTTCTAGGTATCTCCTCACCATCTCTAGAGGTAGCCCGCCCAAGGATTGCACCCAAGACAGATTTTGGGTTCAGAGGTCCTGCTGACTACTGCCAGATGTAACTCCTGGGGAAATATATTTTCCCAGCCTGGGGCAAAATGCCTATGAAACCAAAATCAGTCAAAGGGAGAAATAAACTGGGGGAAGCTGTTTATTTCTTACAAGCAGTTGTCCACTTCTGCTACCCCATGTCTCTCGTGACCTGGCTGCAAAAAGGGACCCCAGCCAACCTTTCCAGTCCAGCTATGCCCTCTCTCTCCCTTGTAATCACCTATCGATAGGGAGATGCACAAGGCCAAGTGAGAGATTCTGGAAATACTGCAATTTTACCCACACTCTCTTAACAACTTTCCTATATATCATAGAATTAATTTAAACTGATTATAGTTATCATGTTGTACACTACATTTGTCATATAACAGTAATTTTGTACCTTTTGATCACCTTCCTCCAATCCCCCTGCCCCCACTGTCTACTACATAACCACAAGTATGACGTCTTTTTATATGAGTTTTGTTTTGTTTTAGATTCCACATATAGATGAGATCACACAGTATTTGCCGTTCTCTATCTAACTTACTTCCCTTATCATGCCTTCAAGGTCTATCTGTATTGTTGAAAATGGTAGAATTTCCTCATTTTTTATGGCTGAATAATATTACATTGCATATTATCTATATATGTCTCACAACTGAATAGATGGTTGGGACTGGGTACTATATTCAGTAGTAGGGGCAGCGAGATGGGACCCAGGGATATATGGAGTGTTCACGGACTTGAATCAGGCAAGATTGTGTACTGAATTCCCTGGTCAGGTGAGGCCACCAGTTCTGCTTTGCAGTTGGGGAAGCAATACTCTGTATTCTCTGTTCAAGTGTATGTAAAGCTGTTGAATGGGTTATGCAGCTTCTCATGTGCTCTGGTTAGGTCCATGGTCAAACAGGCAGAAGGCTGTATTCAGCCATGAATGGGACTATGAATTAGAGTCCCTGCCTTTGCTCAGTGGGAGAAGCAGCTCTAAAGCCAGTACAGCTGTTTGTTGTCTTAGCTTAAGCTAATTGAATAGTACCAAGCTCTCTGACTGAACAGGAGCACTAGCATTGCTCTGCAAACTATCAGCTCTGCCCAGCTGCCTCTCAACTTGAGTTCTTCTGGGCCACACAGCTTCCAGGAGTTGTCACCAGCCCTTCTAGTCAGATGGGACTAGAAGACACTCTCCACAGTGGATGGGGCTGTGAGTCAGCTTCTTGCTGGACATGGGCAAACTAGACTCTACAGCTGGCAAAAGTCCTAGTTTGAGGATCAGAATCAGGTAGATCTCCACCTCCCTAGTTTCCTGCTCAGTGTGCCACCTGTTGGTTCTGCAGATGAGCAAAATCACTGGTTGGGATTATCACTTGGGCACTGCAAGTATGAGTCAGTCAGCCAACATCTATGTCCTGGTTGTCACAAGCCCCTTGCCTCTTCTCTGTCACAGATTCCTAGTGGTTGAAGATTCTCCTGAAATCCCCATGGAGCAAGGTCAGAGTGGGCCTTTCCACAAAGTGACCCACAGTGCTGGGGGCCTAGGTTGCTGGCTGTCTCCCCTGGATTTTCTTTCCCCACTGGAGGAAGCAGAGGCTCAGGGGAGACCTCATCACGTGGTGTGGCACTGGCCTGAGGGAGGGGCAATGTGGTCAATGTGTAGTATTTCTCTTACCTTTGTGATGTGGTCTGTTATGGTCTCTATGCTGCAGTGGGGCGTGGGTGTGTCAGCTTCACCACTGTGTTCTAGGATTACGTCAGGAGTGTCTTGTTCTTCTTGTGATGGGGAGTGAAGTCAGGAACACCCTATGTCACCATCTTGATGATGTTACTTCCCACAAACTATATTTCTGAAAGTTAAGAAGTAGAATATGAAAGTCAAGGGAAAGTTGTCAAATGGAAGTTAATATTTGTAACCTCTATGTGAGATAAAGTACTAATTTCTTAACATAAAAAGGTCTTACAAATAAATAAACAAAACCCCCCACAATGCAATAGAAAAAGAAGCAAATTACAAGAATGGTCAGTAGAAAGGAAAAGAGAGTATAAATAGCTTGTCAGTAAGTGAATGGATCCTAATACCATCAACAGATGACACATTTTAAAATGTGAGATTTTATTTTAATAAATTTGATAATGTAGTGGGGTTGGCGAGGGTGTGAAGAAACAGACAAAGGCAGAGTGTGGTAGATACTGCAATATCTAAAAAAAAAATTACTTACCCTATGATTCAGCAGTTCCACTTAAATGAAAACTGTTCTTCAGATATATTAATCATTGCAGTACTCTTATTTTTGTAATAGTCAAATTAGGAGATAGCCCTAAATCTCCATCAGTATCTGGTTAAATAAAAGTTTGTATATCACTGAAGCAATGAATAGAATAAAACAGCTATGTGTGTGTTGATAATGAGAGATCTCCAACATATTTTAACTAAATAAAAATGTAAGGGGTAATATCTGAATTCAGCGAAGTTGCAGGATACAAAATTAATATACAGAAATCTGTTGCATTCCTATACACTAACGATGAACTAGCAGAAAGAGAAATCAGGAAAACAATTCCATTCACAATTGCATCAAAAAGAATAAAATACCTAGGAATAAATCTAACCAAGGAAGTGAAAGACCTATACCCTGAAAACTACAAGACACTCTTTTAAGAGAAATTAAAGAGGACACTAATAAATAGAAATTCATCCATGCTCTTTGCTAGGAAGAATTAATATTGTCAAAATGGCCATCCTGCCTAAAGCAATCTACAGATTCAATGCAATCCCTACCAAAATATCAGCAGCATTCTTCAAGGAACTGGAACAAATAGTTCTAAAATTCATATGGAACCACAAAAGACCCCGAATAACTAAAACAATTCTGAGAAGGAAGAATAAAGTAGGGGGGATCTTGTTTCCCAATTTCAAGCTCTACTACAAAGCCACAGTAACCAAGACAATTTGGTACTGGCACAAGAACAGACCCATAGACCAGTGGAACAGAATAGAGAGTCCAGATATTAACCCAAGCATATATGGTCAATTAATATATGATAAAGGAGCCATGGATATACAATGGGGAAATGACAGTCTCTTCAACAGCTGTTGTTGACAAAACTGGACAGCTACTTGTAAGAGAGTGAAACTGGATCATTGTCTGAGCCCATACACAAAAGTAAATTCAAAATGGATCAAAGACCTGAGTGTAAGTCATGAAACCATAAAACTCTTAGAAAAAAACATAGGCAAAAATCTCTTGGACATAAACATGAGTGACTTCTTCATGAACATATCTCCCCAGGCAAGGGAAACAAAAGCAAAAATGAACAAGTGGGACTATATCAAGCTAAAAAGCTTCTGTACAGCAAGGGACGCCATAAGTAGAACAAAAATGCATCCTACAATATGGGAGAATATATTCATAAATGACATACCTGATAAGGGGTTGACATGCAAAATATATAAAGAGTTCATACACCTCAACAAACAAAAAGCAAATAATGCAATTAAAAAATGGGCAGAGGATCTGAAGAGACACTTCTCCAAAGAAGAAATTCAGATGGCCAACAGACACATGAAAAGATGCTCCACATTGCTAATCATCAGAGAAATGCAAATTAAAACCACAATGAGATATCACCTCACACCAGTTAGGATGGCCACCATCCAAAAGACAAACAACAACAAATGTTGGCAAGGATATGGAGAAAGGGGAACCCTCCTTCACTGCTGGTGGGAATGTAAATTAGTTCAACCATTGTGGAGAGCAGTATGGAGGTTCCTCAAAAAACTAAAAATAGAAATACCATTTGATCCAGGAATTCCACTCCTAGGAATTTACCCTAAGAATGCAGGTATCCAGTTTGAAAGAGACGTATACACCCCTATGTTTATTGCAGCACTATTTACAATAGCCAAGAAATGGAAGCAACCTAAGTGTCCATCAATAGATGAATGGATAAAGAAGATGAGGTACATATACACAATGGAATATTATTTAGCCTAAGAAGAAAACAAATCCTACCATTTGCATCAACATGGATGAAGCTAGAGGGTATTATGCTCAGTGAAATAAGCCAGGCAGAGAAAGACAAGTACCAAATGATTTCACTCATCTGTGGAGTATAAGAACAAAGGAAAACTGAAGGAGCAAAACAGCAGCAGAATCACAGAACCCAAGAATGGACTAATAGTTACCAAAGGGAAAGGGACTGGGGAGGATGGGTGGGAAGGAAGGGATAAGGGGGAAAAAGGGGCATTACTATTAGCACACATAATGTAGGGTGGGGGGCATGGGGAAGGCAGTACAACACAGAGAAGACAAGTAGTGATTCCACAGCATCTTACTACACTGATGGACAGTGACTGTAATGGGGTATGTGATGGGGACTTGATAATGGGGGGAGTCTAGTAACCATAATGTTACTCATGTAATTGTACATTAATGATACCAAAAAAAAATGTAAGGGGTATGCATGAGTTTGGTTCTTCAAGAAGCAGGTATCAAGATGGGACTAGATATATGTAACTCCAGGGAGAAAATCCCAGGGCAAAATAACCTTTGAAACCAAAATCAGTCAAAGGGAGAAATAAAGTGGGTGAAACCTGTTTATTCCTTACAAGTAGTCGTTCACTTCTGCTCACCCATGTCTCTCATGACCCGGCTGCAGAAAAAAGGGACAGGGACCCCACCCAACCTCTCCAGTCCAGATATACTCTTGCTCCCCCTTGTAATTACCTACTGATATGGAAATGTATACTTGTCTCCACTCCTTGGAAACACCTATTGATATGGAGATTCATTAAGTCCAGGCAAGGAAATCTGGGACTGTTGCGATTTTATCCACAACATGTTAAGAGATTTATTTGAGGAAATGCCTGTGAAGGATACAGGGGGAGAGAGCAATAATAGGCAAAGAAGGCCTTCAAACAACATTTTAAGTCTGAGAAAGGAGAAAGGGAAGGAAGTACTGGGTAAAAAGAGTGTCAGGTGACAGTGAGTTTAGAGAAGGTCCCGGCCAGGACTTTAAAGAATCCTAAGCAAAGATTGCTTTGCAGGCTTGGGCCTTGTCATGCTCAGTCATTGAGTAGGATCATCCTGGGAGAGGTGTGGCCTCAGTGTGAACACCATGGTAGATCCAAAAGGTGGCAGCTGGAGGCTGTGAGTCAGCTGTGTTCCTCACAACTGGTTCTTTTGAATGAGGTCTAAGTGGTGTATCTCCATGCCACTTCTTATGCCACATAGATTTACTTTTACAAACACATTTGGCCAACAACCTCTTCTTGAAGTCAGTAGACCCCTTTTCTTGAGGAAAAACTTGAAAGGGGAGAGTTAGAGGTGAACTATTGATTGCATCACTTCAGTTGGTCTTGGGAATGTAAACAAAGATAACTTCTCTCATTTCCACTATCAGTTCTAGATTTCTGAACTCACCTTCAGCTGTTGTGATCCAGACCTGTAGAACAGGTATTCCGTAAGCCTCTAGAGATGGTAGTTCTGATCAAGGCCCTGCAGTCAGGAAAAGCAAACCCACACCTGAAATAGGTATCTACCCTATGAAGATGAAGTGTTGGCCCTTCCAGGATGGAAGGAGTACTATGAATTTGCCACCACGTGTTCATTTAACTTCTTTGAGGACTAATGCCATATTCGTGACTCAGCATAGGTCTCTGTTCCTGGAGGTTGGACATTCAAGGCAGTAGCTGGATTAGCCTTGGTAAGTGGAAGTTCCTGTTATTGGGTTCATGCATAGCCTACCTACTGTCATAACAATTTCATTTGTGTTTCTGTCATGCCGATTCTTGGGAGTCTGATGAGGAAGAATAGGTAACATCAATTGATGAAGTCATTTTGCCAACCTGGTGCCTTTTTAGTAGTGGTTGCTTTCTGGTGGGCATGTGTGATATAAAAAATCTTCATACTTTGTGCTCACTGCCACATGTCCATCCACACGCTGTACCCAAGACCTCCTTATTTCTGATCTCTCTGTCCATTTCCTTTAGGACCTGGACTGGCCAGTCATCCTTTTGGCCACTGCATAGGAATATGAATATATTCTCACCTCATTCTGCTTCTATTTGCATAAGTCAATGACCAAAAGCAACATTTAAAATTTTTCCAGAAGGGAAGATTTTTCTTCTGTATTGCTTTTCAAGGCTGTTTATGAATGTGGCTTTAATGCAGCCACCATCCATTCACAGGATATACCCAATACCAAGTCAACCTGTTCATAAATCAAGCTTGAGCTTTTTCCTTTTCCTTCAGCTTTTTTAAGTGACCCCCATAAAATCATAGATTTGAGCTTGGGGAGGGGTCTTGGTGCAACCCATGGTAGGTGATACAGGGACCTGGGCTGGTTGTTCATATTTATTCATGCCTTTATTCCTACTCAAACTTGGTCTTGGATATACCATTTGCACCTTATGATAGACTGCTGCAGGGCCTTTCTGATTGTATATCTTGGTTGGTCCAACATAACCCAGCTCAAAATGAGCAATTTCAGTCACATGATCATGCTTCATGATCAAGTATTCCATAAACACCAGGAATCAATAGCAGATCAGGAGCTGTTTCTCAAAAGGCATATAATTCTCTGTTGCTGATGGCATGACCTTACTCCAGAATTCTGCATTATGATTTTCTCACTGGGGCTTACCATAAACCAAGCATAAGCAAACTTCTTTTTGTAATGGGCCAGATAGTAAAAGTTTTAGCCTTTTTTGGCCATATGTTTTTTGTTACAGTTACTCAACTCTGCTTGTGTAGTATAAAAACATTTTATAGACAATATGCAAATGAATGAACATGTCTTTATTTGTATAAAACAATTTTTACTGACAAAAGTGGCATGCCATGGGTCAGAGTTTTCTGATCCCTGCCACAAACAACACAGTGAATCTCTTACCAAAACTGACACCCTCAGCACCAAAGAGTGTGCTGGCTCATATGACACAGCAGTTGGTCAGTTTGTACTATAGCCTGAATATACTTACATAGTCCTTTCCTCCTCTGGACCCCATTCACAGCTGGCATCCTTCCTTGTCATCTGGTTTATGGGCCAGATGAGTATTCCTTGGTGTGGAATATGTTGCTTCCAGAACTTAGAGATGCCTACTAGGTGCTGGCTTTGTTCTTTATGGTAGGAAATGCATGATGCAGTTATTTGTCTTTTACTATTTTGATCATTGGGCCCCTAACATCTTTCATTATGTGTCAGGCCCCTGATTCTTTGTAGGGTTTATCTCTCACCCTCTGAAGCACATATCTTAATAAGACCACCAACTCACTAGCCACCTCTTGTTTCTCTTGCTTAATCAGCATGATGTCATCCATATACTGGATCAATGTAATGTTCTGTGGAATGTTCCCTATCTTTTTGGATTATGTTATGATAGAAAATAGGAGAATTAATAGAGCCCTGGGGCAAAACTATAAGTAAATATTTTAAATATTTTTGTCCATTCCACATGAATGTGAACTGTTTCTTTTGTTTTTTTGTCACTGAAATAGAAAAGAATTCATTTGCCAAATTAATGGCACATACATGTACCTGAGCCTTTATTAATCTGCTCTAGCCATGTTACCATGTCCAGTGCAGAACCTGAAATGGGGGCTACCGCTTGATTGAGGCTGGCAGTTTACAAAAATTTTTCAGGATCCATCTGATACTGCAGGTGCCAGACTGGCAAACTAAATGGAGATAGGATAAAAACCATCACCCCTTTAGATTTTTAGAGGGAGTGCTAATCTTGGCCATCTCTTTGGTTTTGATTTTTTAAAAGACTTACTATCTTGGCTAGGGTGGAGGGGAATTCTGAAGGTTTATGCTTAGCCTTTTTTATTATTATAGCTCTTACCTCATAGGACAAGGACCCAATGTGGGGATTAGTCCAAATGCCAAATTTGTCATTCCTTATTATAAACTTGGGGGCTGGGGACAGATCCTGAGTGGGTCTGTGGACCCAGTGGACTGGCTGTAAGCTTGACTTTAGCTAGGACCCCATTTATTACCTGGCCCCTATTTATTAATAATGATGATTTGTTTCTCTAGATGTCAGTGTCAACTCAGACCTTGTGTTCAATAATCCTCTTTCCCCAGTTATCGTTATCTGAGTAAATTACTGTAGGTTCTTTTAGGAACCATTACAGTATATACCTGCCAGTGCTGCAGGGTCCTTAATCCTGGGGACTTAGTCATCCTTTTAGTCAGTGAGTTTTGAGCAAGGGTATGTCTGTTTATCTGGGTGACCACCCTTACCTTCTGATCCTTTGTTCTTGCCTTTTTCTTTTTGTATATGGTAAGCAGCATTCTCACTGACTGTTTTTTTGCCCTTGGTGGACACCATGTTCTATTAATCACCTTTACAGCTACCTGTGGGTAATGGACTCGGCTGCTCCTCTAATCCTGTTGTTAGGGTGACTGCAACCTCCTGAGTTCTAGCAGTTAAGTGCTTGCATGTGATTTCTAGTACTTTAGAGCTCCATCAACCCCATAGATCTAATGAACCCTGTTCTAGATCATACTCCTACCATCACCCTTGACCTTTTGAGCATAGCCACCACTGAACTTTCTAGGAATTTTGCTACCCCTTTCATTGGTAAATTCCTAATGTCTTGGTGAATGATGTGTTCTTTGGGCTTTCCCATGAAATGTATCTCTCATAGGTGTCCTGCCTTTTTAATACAACCATTCTAACATGCTCATCTCCCTCTCACCTTTTAAGTTTTTCCTTTATCTTCCAAGAAACACAGGCATTTCTACTTTGCTCAATTTGGGCTTTAGATTTCTCTAAGCTTCTAAGAGCCTCCCTACCAGTGAGTTTGTCTTATCCTGAGGTCCTTGCCTAAACATTAAATCTCATATCCTGGGAAAGTGTACCCTAGTCAATGAATTCTTGGCATATCCAGTCTTATGTTCTAGCTCCCTTGATGAAGTACCCTGAAAATCCAGTCCTAGGAGTACTCCCTTGGCACCTGCTGATACATACACCTAGGTCTTGTGGCTCTTTTGGGGTATAATCTCTTTTCACCTTTTTCCAGTCTAGCAGGTAACCAGTTGGGTTCTTCCAGGATTTAACTATAATTATAGGCCTGCAGCCTGGAGAGGCAGTAAGGTAGCTCCTGAGAGAGGCACTTACTATGCTGAGGAGGAGAGTCTTCTGCAGTGTCCTCCCAGGCATGAGGACTGCTACCTCTTACTATGGAGGAATGGGCTTTCTTTGTAAGCTCTGAGGTTTCAGGGGGGCCTGCAGAGCTAAAATCCTTGGGAGTATCCACTGAGATGTCCCATCCCATTCTCTAGGTTCCAGGTTTTCCCAGTCAAGGCCCTCACCTTAGCAGAACAGACCTGCCTTGGCTGAGTGTCTCTGGATCTTTGACTCTAACTACTAAGTGTTCAGTCTGCTTCTTAAATGTGTTCATTCTTCCCTGCAGGAGATAAGGGCCTCTTTGTAAGCTACAAGAGTCATTTTAGGCCCTTACACACAGCCTTTAGTTATTTGTTAACTACTCTCAGTTTCTTGTTATTCTGTAGAGTGGCAACACAACTTTACAATAACCAGTGAACCTCACTGCCCTTGTAGGGACTGTTTCCCTTGTGTTTTTCAGATGTCCACTGGTAAAAGCTTCAGTGGTTTGATTACCATCTTGTGTGTGGGACTGTCTGTGCCTCTCATGCCATTCAGAATGGGTCCTCCTTGCCCGCTGGGTGGTAAGTGAGCCAGTCCCCAAACTCCATTTTAACTCCTGCCTCTTGGACCAGTTTAGTACTGTCTATGTAAGTTTGAGCTATTCAAGACACATACACTAAGACGGGATTTAGACATGTAGGAGATTTAATAGGAGACATGCCTGTGAGGGATAAAATGGTGGGACCAAAAGTAGGCAGGGAGTACCTTCAGATCACAATGCCAGTCTAACTTCAGTGAAGGAGAGAGGCAAGAAAGGATTAGGTAGGAAGTTTCAGATTGTAGTACAGTTCCGAAAATGTTGCAGATCCTGAGCAAAGATCACTTGCTGGAGGACCTCTGCAGTAGGTTGGAATAGGACAGCTTTAATCAGCCCACCATACTCAGTTTGGCTAGGGAAGCCCAGGGATGAGCAACATTTGTAGGTACTTTAAATGGATTTTGTTTGATTTTATCGTATAGCCATACATTTTAGTAATTTGTTTCTAACCCAGAAGGAATTGAGACAAAGCAAAATAAAATAAGTTCTTTCATAGGAAATTTTCAACTCTTGAAATATTAATTGATTTATTTTTAGAGGTTTCATTTGAAAGAAGGAAATGATGATGATTCTCACTGCAAGGAGGAGGTATTTTAGAATTGTTCAGGTGTTGTGACTCTTTTGTCCAGATATTAGGGCTCTTTTGTGTCATTGAGTTTTATTGTTTTTTCAAGTCATCAAGCACATCCTGCTTTGTGATTTTGGTCCATGCATCAGGGATTTTACCTTTATTTATAAATTTTTTCTGATATTTTTCTTCTAGCTTTGATCTGAAGTGACAGACAAACCATTTCCAGTATGGCTGGGTGGATGAATCTGGGGTGATGCTCCATGTGGCATACTCCCCTCCTGCCTGTCGATAGTTCTTATATGGGATTTTACAGTTATCTCTCAAAACCAATACACAATCACTTGCTACCAGATTAGTACAGTAATCAATGACAAAGTTGTCTGTTTTGTATAAATACCCTCCACTGACAGCCTGAGGACGGTGGAAGGGAACACTGTGGTCTCCTTCGTGTTTATGGATTGTGTTGGTACAAATTGCTTTACAACAGGGACACTGTTTCCAGCAGCCACAGAGATGTTCAGAGAGCATTTTCTCTATTTCAGGAACCATTTCATTGACAGACATACTCAAACAGTTCTGTTCTACTCTCTTCATTGCAGGATCCAAAGCTTCACTCATGGCTTCTTTGAGAAACTCAATATCTTTTATCTCCTGGTGTTCAATGCTTATCAAATCTTTCCGTGGAAAGATCAAGTTAGCCCCCAGGTGATCACAGAACAAATCCAACCATCCAGACACAGTGCTGCTCTTATCTTTAGCTATTGCTGTGGATTCATGAATAGCTGAAAGGATGGCATTCTTGATGTCATCTAAACTTATTTTTAAAAAAGTCTTTATTTTTTCACTTCCTTTGTCTGAACAGTATCTTTTAATATGTTTTTCAATGTAATTCCTAAAAAATGATTCTGAATTATGAAGGTACTGCCAGTAATTATCAAAACTTTCTTTTTCTGCCAGAGAGATAAGAATGTGCTTCTCCAGGTTAGCCCTGTTTCCATTGAATGCAGGGCAGGTAGCTCGCATGTCCCCAGCAATTTTAGGGGCCATTTTTTTCCATATGGTGGTAGAGACAGCAGGAGTGAGTTTGTGCCACAGAAAATCAACAAATGTTTTAATTGAGGTTGCTCCTTGACAAGAGATCTTAAAACTCATGAAGAAATCATCTTTTTTGCTTTCCAGGTAGTTTACAGGATCATTTGCTTTCTTGAATGCCTTGTGCATCTCCTTAAAATTCTCTGATGCTTTTTGGAACAAACACAATGATAAGTCAATTTCATATTTACTTGTAAATGTGTACCTTTCCTCATTGGGTGCAGATTTCGCCTCCTCATCTATTATTTTCAGGATTTCATGGAAATTACTTGGATTATAGTCACACTGTTGCATCCAAATGTTGTTAATAGTTTCATTAACTCTTGAAACAATGCGGCCAGTAGTCATATCTATGGATGCTTTGTCATGGTCCGTTAATTGCCTTGTAATTATGTAATATTTCATGTTCATTTTGACATGTTTGTCGTATTTGATTTGAAACTTTTCTCCAGATTTTTTCTTCAATATGTTCACCATGTTTGTCTCCTTTTTGAAATATTCCAAAAGGATGTTTTCAGAATCCACATCAATGTCAGGCTCTGTGACTGGAGGGAGAGTTGAAGATACAGCATAGACCCATTTTTCCCAAAGTTGATTGAATTTCTCATATAGTTCTTCCTCACTCAATTTTGTGCCCTTTACAGTTAAAGCCAACGTTCGGCTTTTTTCCAGTAGTTCCTTTTCATAACCTGACTTTTTGTTATCCAGTTTTTCTTGACTTTTTTTAAAACTAATGAGTTCATTGGCTTTTCTTTGGCTATCTAAAACAAGTACTTCTTTAAGGATTATTAGCTTATTTTCAAAATTTGCTCTCCATTGAACTAGTATTTCGCTATCTGGATCTTCATTAAAATATCTTTCAAGTTCTTGCTTGATAGCTTCATATTTTTCTGTAACTGGAGCCTCAAGTGTGCTTTTTCTGAATGTTTGGATTTTTCCATTCTGGATCTGGTTGATCAACTGGTTCTGCAAGCCCAGCACATGACTCCTCAGCTCCCAGGTCCAGTAGTTATACATGGTTTCCAATTTGCTCATGGCCATAACCTCTCGAGTATTCCTGAAACTGAAAATGAAGTTCTCATTAACCAGGGCTCTCCACAAATCTTGAACTCGGAATTTTACTTCTGATATCTTCATGATGCCTCCTCTAGATTCCTTTCTGGCAGTCAGAAGAATTCTACTTTTCAGTTCCTGGACATTGTGGCTGTAGCGAGGGTTGGGGGGTGCCATTGGGGGATTGCCATCCCAGAGGTGAGCAAAGTAGTAGATGTGAGTATTGACATCAAACTTAATGACATCACTAAAGCGGGTTACATCTGAGCACTGCTCTTGTTTAGCTGCTATGGCTGCCATTTCATCTAGTCTCTGCTCTAGTCGCCTTCGTCCTTCCATAGTTTGGTCTTTAGCTGTAACTTCCCCCACATTCTGATGGACAAAGAGGCAACTTGGAGAGATTTTTACTTGTTTCATCCTCAAAAAGGCTTGGACAACTATCTGTAGAATATCTTGCATTTCTGATGGGTTTTCCCCAAAAATATTGATTAGAGTCAAGTTTCCAAGTCCAATGACAAAGGTTGCCAGCTCATTGTCATGATTCTGGGATTTGTTGCTCAGTTCTGGGGCCCGAAGTCCTTCTGTGTCCACAACAAGCACAAAGTCAAAGCCGAGTTCCTCTGTGAAAGTCTCCTCCACCTTCAGGAGCTGCATGTAGGCCCCCCGGGTACACCTCCCAGCACTGACAGTGAACTGCAGCCCAAAAAGGGCATTCAGCAGGGTGGACTTCCCTGAGCTCTGTAGGCCAAGGATAGAGAGAACAAACAGCCGTTTGTCTCCAAGTTTCTCAGAGACCTTGTCAAAAATAGCTGCCACCCACCTGAGAGGCACATATGAAGCATCCCCATCCATCAGCTCAATGGGAACACCAGATATCATTAGATCTGCAGCAATCTGGGGAAGGGAGAGAAAGAGGTTATCTTTTGTGGAGGAAGCTTCTTCCAGAGCTTCATAGATCTGTCCAACTTCTCTGAGAAGTTGCTCAATTCCCAAGGTACAATCACTAATCTCTGTGGAAATAGCTTCTATCTCATTTTGCCATCTTTTAAGGTAATTGCTCTTTTGTGCCTTTTGCTTTTCTGTTTGTATCAGTGACCACAAAGACTTTTTCTTTTCATTCAGTTTTTCCAAGTGTCTTGCAGTCAGGTTATCCAAAAACATACTCAGCCATTGTAAGAAGTAGAGTTTGGTGTGAGTTTCTGAATGTTTTTGGATAATTTCAAGGACAGATTGCATTAATTCATTGAAAGGAAAGGCTCTGGCCAATTGTTGATGCCGTATTTTTTGTTTATCTGTTTCAATACTGCTCTTGTGTTGTTCAATGCTCCGATTTCCCTTTTCTCTCAGATGATAGAGTTCTTTGTCCTTTTTACACCAAAGGCGCCACAGTTGTCCCTGAAGTGGTAGTAATTTTTCTTTCATCTGAGATATCTTCATTTCTCCCAGTAGGGTCATTAGAATTTCTGCCTTTTCTTTGGCTTCCTTGCAATCTCTGTGGTCTTCATCAATAAGGAATCCTTGCTTACGAGCAATCTGGGCACAATCCTCTAAACTGAGAGCAGTGTCAGAGAGCTTTAGCAAATGTCTGATTGTAGTTGTGAGCTCCTCTGTTAATTCTGCCTGATTTCTGTTCCTGATCCCAATTTTTACTTTTTGACCAGAATTATTGGCCATGGTGTTTTCTTTGTCATCAAGCAAACAGATCAAAGGTTTTGATGACTGACACAGGTCATGGACCATTTTTCGGTTTTCTTTATTGTCATCAGAAGTTGATATGAGGACCACAATGAGAGAAGAGACCTCCTGCAGGAAGTTGAGTTGCTTCTTATATTCCTGTGCATTTCCATGAAGATTGGTGAAGGTCAAGCAGTTGCCAAATCTGTCCTCATCTTCTCCTCCAGGACAGAACCAGCAGATTTCCACCACGCCCCCCATCAAGAGATAGTCTTGGCTGCTCCCTCTGCAATGTCTGTGAAAAAAGATATCATGTTTACGTTTACTGAGAAGACAGTTCATGATCTGAGATTTGGAAGCAGAGAAGCCATTTCCAACTCTAATAAAGGACACAATGGGGGTAGAGACACGACACATCTGCTGATCCTTATAATTGTTCTTCTCCTTTTTTGTTAATTTCCTTGCTTGCTGCCAGCTTCTCCTGATTTGCCTGAGAGACCAGAGAGAGAATTCGATTTGAGATTTGCAGGGATTAGGTACAAGAAGGGGGAGGGCAAACTGACAAATGGAAAGTTTGGTCAAAATATATTGTCTGGCAAAATCATCTGCACAGTGAAGAATTGCCATCTGAATATCCATAGGGTGAATTAGGGATCTGGCAGTAGTGGCTGAAGGATTAGTGGGACTAACTCTGTCTTCAAAAATGTCTTCATATGGATCAAAAGTCTCATTTTTCTGACTTGAGGCACTTAGATAAACTTGATTCTCTGTGTTTCCATCATCTTTGAGGATCAGGTATCTCAGCCCATAATCTAGCATCAGTAGCTTTTGCAGGAAGTAGAAGGGAAGCTCCTGTTCAGAGTTGGGCTGGGTGTTATACACAGAAATCTTGCAGATCAGATGGAAGTTGGCTCTGCTCATTTTTTTTGGGTAGTAATGTTCTAGGCCTAGACGCTGGAGTAATTCCAGGAAGGCTTCATTTTCTATGACTTCCCATTTGTTATTTTCATTATCATGTGGGTTGTGGCTCTGTTTCTTTTCATGGAAGATACTTTGCAAATGTTTTCTCACCTCATCCATTTGCAATGAAGAGATGGTGACTTCATAATTTCCACCAATGAGCAATCTCAAGTCTTCTTCTAGGTTTTCCCAGTCATGATCTGCTCCAAGTTTGGTGAGTACATATACAACTTCTTTGGACAAAGACTGTCCCATGTGCTGTTTTATGAATGCCAAGCGTTGTGTTTTCTCCTCTGGAGAAACAGCTGTGACTCCAGCAGTCACTGTCAGACCTGTGAGCACCAGGAACGCCTGAGCCCTGCAGCTGCAAATATTTTTGAGTTCCTGGTACTTATCTTGGGCAGTTTGCATTTCATCCAGAAGAAAGTCTAACTCATCACATCCCAGGATATACTGAAAAGTATTGTTTGTCACATGATATCCTGCACCAGCTGCAATAGAAAGTATCAAGAGCTGTGTGTCTGGCTGCTCTGTTTCTTGAAGGTAATTCAAGAAGCAGCCAAGAGACAAGCTGACCTTATAAGTGGCCTTTCTTTGAGCTTCCTCCACTGTTTCTGGGGACTCAGATCTGGCCTTCACTTCCATGAGGTCATTCTGGGTTTCTTTTAAGATTTTAATTAATTCAGAAAATTGGGAGATATTGACATGCTCTTGCTCTGACTCTGACTGAAAGATCCACTGCATGATGGAATGAGCCTGAGGAAAATTTGTCACTTTGTAGACATGAGGATCCAAAAGGCTACACAACTGAGATTTAATAAATTTAGTTTTATAAATGGAAGACTTTTTGCAAAAGTTGACAGTGTTTACCAAAAAATTCTGCAGATCCCAATTTGTAAGGCATATGTTAATCCAAGTGTCATAACTCTTTACTTTTTGACTCAGCATTTGCATGAAACTTAACAGTTTTTTAAGCTGCTCTTCAGGATCAGATACCTCCCAGGATTTCACATCCTCTAGGAAAACCTGAGCCTCCCTCCCAGCACTCAGTAATTCTTCCCCATTCTTGATCTGGGCAGGGAGGCCAGTCAGAGCAGTGTAGTTGTCTTTCAGGAAGTTAGCTATCTGAAAAGGATGCTTAAAATCAGTTTTGTGGCTGGAAAGGATGATGTCCCAAATGGGAACCAGCTGAAACCCCTGGTCAATGACACACCAGGTTTGATTACTGGCAACTAGGCCAGCTTTCCACTGGAAGAGGCCATTAGCTTCTGGTGGGCCACCTGTCTGGGCCACAGATAATTGGACTTTGGTGTGGAGATTTGAGAAGGTTGTGCTCTGAGAGACTGGTTTTGAATGAGAGTCAGACACATCCAAACCTGCAGCAACTTTCATTCCAAATCCACTGTAACAGCCTCTTATATAAATACTGAGGGCCTCTGCTGACTGTTGTTTCACTTCTGCCAGCTGCTCACTTTGGAAGCCCTCTGAAATGGCTTTCCACCAATAGATTCCTCCCAGGTGCAGAGGGCCCTGGTTAGCATGGGAACCAAACCTGTGGAAGAAAGCTTCCGTCCTGTTCCTTAGCAAGGGGAGTCTGTCTGGGCCTGCTGGCTGGCCCAGCAGGTCTTCAATGCCTTTCAATTCTTGGAGAGCACCCTTGGAAAACTGGAGCTGATCAATGGGAAAATGGCAGGAGGCCAAAGGAATGTAGCTGAACTTGGTTGAGCAGAAATAAGAGTGCTCAGAATGTGATTGTTGGGTTTCCTTGGATTTTGAATGTTTGCTGTGATCCATACCAGCTTCTAAGCTAAATCCGCAACCTCCACCCTTTGCTGAAGCAGTTGCACTGAAGCCCAGCTTCTCTATGGTCTGGATGAACATGGATTCTGCTTGAGAAGATGTAAACTCCTTTGTTTCCATCCGTGTGCCCTGCTCAGGGCCAGAGACTGAGAACTCCTTGGGGACACCAAGCAACTCCTCTCTCTTCTCCATAAGGTCCTTTTGGTAACTGGTTTTGTAAATTCCCTGCAGGGCTAGCCCTCCAGATGCCCATCTTACCAGATCACTATCTGAGAGGTTTTGTCTGTGAGACAGTGTCCTATCCATGAGATTCAGTTGTGTCTGCATGTTTTCCATGACTTCTTTTAGGCACCTTTCGGGAGGTGGCCAGTACTCTTTGGGGATTTCCATTGCCTGCCTTAGCTGTGCTTCTTTTTCTCTTACTGTTTCTTCCTGTCGATGTCTCCCTTCTGACAACAAGTCTCTTAGCTCCTGTAATGCCTGCTGAGCATGCTTTTTCTTTTTCTTTATTATTTCTACCTGAGACTCCTGTAACTCTGAAAGGCTATTTGAATGTGATAGGTTAAGGAGCTTCCCCAGGGCTCTCTTCTCCCAGGGATATCGTGCCTGGGATTTCAGCTTCTGAAGGTCTTTTTCTTCTAGGTGTTGTAAGGCCTGGGCACAGGTCACACCCAGGTGTTCCTGCAACTTGGGCAGCCAGTACTCAACTGCCAGCCCTGCTTCTCTCAGCATCTCTTGGAGATCTTGCATCCTTTCGTCTCTGTGCAGGGGCTCATCAGGGGTGGGCTCTGCTGCGGCCATGGCTGTGGGAAGAAGAGACACTCAGCCTGTGTCATGACCTTAAGAAGTGTCAGCCACGTGCCCAAAAGGGTGAGTATACTTAAAATGCAAGGCTTTAAGGGTTTCTCATTCCCTCCTTTCATTGTTCCAACAAATATATTTGGTTAACACTTTATAAATTTCTTTTTTTGTGTGTATCTTTGTGAGTTTTCTCGACACGGATTGCCTTTTTAGTTGCTAGGGTGAGTTGCAACTTAATAGCCTGTCTTTGGTATTTCCAATTACACAGAATTGGTTGCATGTAACACATTAAACTGAGGGTTGAAGTTTGAAAATATGCATGAATTTGATAGCTTAATGTATACTTATTTTAATTAATTTATTAATTTTTTAAATTTTGGTATCATTAATCTACAATTACATGAAGATGATTATGTTTACTAGGCTCCCCCCTTCACCAAATCTCCCCCACATACCCCTTCACAGTCACTGTCCATCAGCATAGTAAGATGCTGTAAAATCACTACTTGTCTTCTCTGTGTTGCACAGCCCTCCCCATGCCCCACCCTCCCACACTATACATGCTAATCGTAATGCCCCCTTTCTTTTTTCCTGCCCTTATCCCTCCCTTCCCACCCATCCTCCCCAGTCCCTTTCCCTTTGGTAACTGTTAGTCCATTCTTGGGTTCTGTGCTTCTGCTGCTGTTTTGTTCTTTCAGTTTTTCTTTGTTCTTATACTCCACATATGAGTGAAATCATTTGGTACTTGTGTTTCTCCACCTGGCTTATTTCACTGAGCATAATACCCTCTAGCTCCATCCATGTTGTTGCAAATGGTAGGATCTGTTTTTTTGTTATAGCTGAGTAATATTCCATTGTGTATATGTACCACATCTTCTTTATCCATTCATCGACTGATGGACATTTAGGTTGCTTCCATTTCTTGGCTATTGTAAATAGTGCTGCGATAAACATAGGGGTGCATCTGTCTTTTTCAAACTGGAGTGCTGCATTCTTGGGGTAAATTCCTAGAAGTGGAATTCCTGGGTCAAATGGTATTTCTATTTTGAGCATTTTGAGGAACCTCCATACTGCTTTCCACTATGGTTGAACTAATTTGCATTCTCACCAGCAGTGTAGGAGGGTTCCCCTTTCTCCACAACCTCGCCCACATTTGTTGTTGTTTGTCTTTAGGATGGTAGCCATTGTTACTGGTGTGAGATGATATCTCATTGTGGTTTTAATTTGCATTTCTCTAATGACAAGCGACGTCGAGCATCTTTTCATGTGTCTGTTGGCCATCTGAATTTCTTCTTTAGAGAACTGTCTATTCAGCTCCTCTGCCCATTTTTTAATTGGATTATTTGCTTGTTTGTTGAGGTGTGTGAGCTCTTTATATATTTTGGATGTCAACCCTTTATCGGATCTGTCATTTATGAATATATTCTCCCATACTGTAGGATACCTTTTTGTTCTATTGATGGTGTCCTTTCCTGTACAGAAGCTTTTCAGCTTGATATAGTCCCATTTGTTCATTTTTGCTTTTGTTTCCCTTGCCCAGGGAGATATGTTCAAGAAGAGGTCACTCATGTTTATGTCTAAGAGATTTTAGCCTATGTTTTTTTCTAAGAGTTTTATGGTTTCATGACTTACATTCAAGTCTTTGATCCATTTCGAATTTACTTTTGTGTATGGGGTTAGACAGTGATCCAGTTTCATTCTCTTACACGTAGCTGTCCAGTTTTGCCAGCATCATCTGTTGAAGAGACTGTCATTTCCCCATTGTATGTCCATGGCCCCTTTATCGAATATTAGTTGACCATATATGTTTGGGTTAATGTTTGGAGTCTCTGTTCTGTTCTATTGGTCGGTGGCTCTGTTCTTGTGCCAGTACCAAATTGTCTTGATTACTGTGGCTTTGTAGTAGAGCTTGAGGTTGGGGAGTGAGATCCCCCCCCACTTTATTCTTCCTTCTCAGGATTGCTTTAGCTATTCAGGGTCTTTGGTGTTTCCATATGAATTTTTGAACTATTTGTTCCAGTTCATTGAAGAATGCTGTTGGTAGTTTGATAGGGATTGCATCGAATCTGTATATTGCTTTGGGCAGGATGGCCATTTTGACGACATTAATTCTTCCTAGCCAGGAGCATGGAATGAGTTTCCATTTGTTAGTGACCTCTTTAATTTCTCTTAAGAGTGTCTTATAGTTTTCAGGATATAGGTCTTTCACTTCCTTGGTTAGGTTTATTCCTAGGTATTTTATTCTTTTTGATGCAATTGTGAATGGAATTGTCTTCCTGATTTCTCTTTCTATTAGTTTATTGTTAGTGTATAGGAAAGCCACAGATTTCTGTGTGTTAATTTTGTATCCTGCAACTTTGCTGAATTCCAATATTAGCTCTAGTAGTTTCGGAATGGAGTCTTTAAGGTTTTTTATGTACAATATCATGTCATCTACAAGTAGTGACAGTTTAACTTCTTCTTTACCAATCTGGATTCCTTGTGTTTCTTTGTTTTGTCTAATTGCCATGGCTAGGACCTCCAGTACTATGTTGAATAACAGTGGGGAGAGTGGGCATCCCAGTCTTGTTCCTGATCTCAGAGGAAAAGCTTTCAGCCTCTAGCTGTTCAGTATGATGTTGGCTGTGGGTTTATCATATATGGCTTTTATTATGTGGAGGTACTTGCCCTCTATGCCCATTTTATTGGGAGTTTTTATCATGAATGGATGTTGAATTTTGTCAAATGCTTTTTCAGCATCTATGGAGATGGTCATGTGGTTTTTGTCCTTCTTTTTGTTGATGTGGTGGATGATGTTGATGCATTTTCGAATGTTGTACCATCCTTGCATCCCTGGGATGAATCCCACTTGGTCATGGTGTATGATCCTTTTGATGTATTTTTGAATTCGGTTTGCTAATATTTTGTTGAGTATTTTTGCATCTACATTCATCTGGGGTATTGTTCTGTAGTTTTCTTTTTTGGTGGGGTCTTTGCCTGGTTTTGGTATTAGGGTGATGTTGGCTTCATAGAATGAGTTTGGGAGTATTCCCTCCTCTTCTATTTTCTGGAAAACTTTAAGGAGAATGGGTATTATGTCTTCTCTGTATGTCTGATAAAATTCTGAGGTAAATCCATCTGGACCAGGGGTTTTGTTCTTGGATAGTTTTTTGATTACCGCTTCAATTTTGTTGCTGGTAATTGGTCTGTTTAGATTTTCTGTTTCTTTCTGGGTCAGTCTTGGAAGGTTGTATTTTTCTAGGAGTTGTCCATTTCTACTAGGTTTCCCAGCTTGTTAGCATATAGGTTTTCATAGTACTCTCTAATTATTCTTTGTATTTCTGTGGGGTCCGTCGTGATTTTTCCTTTCTCGTTTCTGATTCTGTTGATGTGTGCTGACTCTCTTTTCCTCTTAATATGTCTGGCTAGAGGCTTATCTATATCGTTTATTTTCTCGAAGAACCAGCTCTTGGTTTCATTTATTTTTGCTATTGTTTTATTCTTCTCAATTTTATTTATTTCTTCTCTGATCTTTATTATGTTCCTCCTTCTGCTGACCTTAGGCCTCATTTGTTCTTCTTTTTCCAATTTCGATAATTGTGACATTAGACCATTCAGTTGGGATTGTTCTTCCTTCTTTAAATATGCCTGGATTGCTATATACTTTCCACTTAAGACTGCTTTTGCTGTATCCCATAGTAGTTGGGGCTTTGTGTTGTTGTTGTCATTTGTTTCCATATATTGCCGGATCTCCATTTTGATTTGGTCATTGATCCATTGATTATTTAAGAGCATGTTGTTAAGCCTCCATGTGTTTGTGAGCCTTTTTGCTTTCTTTGTACAATTTATTTCTAGTTTTATGCCTTTGTGGTCTGAAAAGTTGGTTGGTAGGATTTCAATCTTTTGGAATTTACTGAGGCTCTTTTTGTGGTCTAGTATGTGGTCTATTCTGAAGAATGTTCAATGTGCACTTGAGAAGAATGTGTATCCTGTTGCTTTTGGATGTAGAGTTCTATAGATGTCTATTAGGTCCATCTGTTCTAGTGTGTTGTTCAGTGCCTCTGTGTCCTTACTTATTTCCTGTCTGGTGCATCTGTCCTTTGGAGAGAGTGGTGTGTTAAAGTCTCCCAAAATGAATGCATTGCATTGTATTTCCTCCTTTAATTCTGTTAGTATTTGTTTTACATATATTGGTGCTCCTGTATTGGGTGCATATATGTTTATAATGGTTATATCCTCTTGTTGGACTGAGCCCTTTATCATTATGTAATGTCCTTCTTTATCTCTTGTTACTTTCTTTGTTTTGAAGTCTATTTTGTGTGATACTAGTATTGCAACACCTGCTTTTTTCTCCCTGTTGTTTGCATGAAATATCTTTTTCTATCCCTTGACTTTTAATCTGTGTATATCTTTGGGTTTGAGGTGAGTCTCTTGTAAGCAGCATATAGATGGGTCTTGATTTTTTATCCATTGTTTTACTCTGTGTCTTTTGATTGGTGCATTCAGTCCATTTACATTTAGGGTGATTATTGGAAGATATGTACTTATTGCCATTGCAGGCTTTAGATTTGTGGTTACCAAAGATTCAAGGTTAGCTTCTTTACTACCTTACTGTCTAATGTAACTCGCTTATTGAGCTTTTATAAACACAGTCTGATGATTGTTTCTCTCCCTTCTTATGCCTAGTTCTCCATTCTTCATATGTTGTGTGTTTTGTTCTGTGTTCTTTTTAGGAGTGCTCCCATCTAGAGCAGTCCCTCTAAAATACTCTGTAGAGGTGGTTTGTGGGAGGCAAATTCCCTCAACTTTTGCTTGTCTGGGAATTGTTTCATCCCTCCTTCATATTTAAATGATAATCGTGCTGGATACAGTATCTGTGGTTCAAGGCCCTTCTGTTTCATTGCATTAAATATATCATGCTGTTCTCTTCTGGCCTGTAAGGTTTCTGTTGAGTAGTCTGATGATAGCTTGATGGGTTTTCCTTTATAGGTGACCTTTTTTCTCTCTGTGGCTGCCTTTAATACTCTGTCCTTGTTCTTGATCTTTGCCAGTTTAATTATTATGTGTCTTGGTGTTGCCCTCTTTAGGTCCCTTCTGTTAGGAATTCTGTGTGCCTCTGTAGTCTGAGCCACTATTTCCTCCCCCAGTTTGGGGAAGTTCTCAGCAATTATTTCTTCAAAGACACTTTCTATCCCTTTTCCTCTCTCTTCTTCTTCTGGGACCCCTATAATGCGGATATTGTTCCTTTTGGATTTGTCACACAGTTCTCTTAATACTGTTTCATTCCTGGAGTTCCTTTTATCTCTCTCTGTGTCAGCTTCTATGCGTTCCTGTCCCCTGGTTTCTCGTCCATCAATGGCCTCTTGAATCTTATCCATTCTGCTTATAAATACTTCCAGAGATTGTTTCACTCCTGTAATCTCCCTCTGGACATCATCACTTAGCTCTTGTATATTTCTCCATCAGCATGTTTATGATTTTTTTTTAAATTCTTTTTCAGAAAGACTGGTTAGGTCTATCTTCTTCTCAGGGGTTGTGATTTTGGTCTGTATCAAATTCTTTTCTGCCTTTTCATGGCGATAGAGATAGTTTGCAGAGTTGGCACAAGTGATGCTGGGAGAATGTCCCTTCTTGTTGGTTTGTGGCCTTTCTCTCCTGGGAGAACAGCAATCTCTAGCGGCTTGTGCTGGGCAGCTGCGTGCAGATGGGGCTTCTGCTTCTTGCCTGGCCGCTATGGAGTGTAGCTCTGCAGTTGCTGTGGGTGTGGCCTGGCTTGGGCTGCTGCTCTGATATGGCGGAGCCGCATCAGAGGGGAAATGGCTGGGAGGCTGTTTATCTCTGTGAGCGGCCTCCGAGTTGCACTGCTGCCCAAGGTGTTAGGGTGTCCAGAGTTCCCCATGATCCCCAGCTGCTGGGCTAAGTGTCCCAGAATGCTTCTGTCCAGCTGTGGGGTCCTTGTCCCTTTAAGACTTTCAAAAAGCACTTGCTTTTCTTTGTCCCAGGGGTGCCGGTTGCGGGGACCCGCTCACAGGTCTTACTGTCCTGTTTCCCTAGTTTTCTGCATCCATGCACGCACTGTGTCTGCGCTCTGGTGTGGATGGCTAGGGCTGGGTATTTAGCAGTCCTGGGTTCCCTCTCCCTCCCCACTCCAACTCCTCTCCTCCCGCCAGGAGCTGGGGTGAGGAGTGCTTGGGTCCCACCAGGCTGTGGCTTGTATCTTACCCCCTTCCCGAGGTGCTGGGTTCTTGCAGGTGTGGATGTAGTCTGGCTGTTGTCCTGTGTCTTCTGGTCTCTCTTTTAGGAAGAGTTGTATTTGTTGTATTTTCAAAAATATATGTGGTTTTGGGAGGAAATTTCCACTGCTCTACTCACATCGCCATCTTGGCTGGGACCTGGGACTTCTGATAGGAGCCCTCAGAAGGCTAAGGAGTCTTACCAAGACAGTATCCTTGTTCTCTGCCTGCAGGGCCCAGTGGAAGCAGAGTTCTGAGTGTCCTTTTCTATATTCTAAATTTATCATGAAAAAATATTTGTATAAACTAGTGCTTTGGGTGTAGCAACTCTAGCAAAGATTCACTGTAAGTACACTTGCTTTCTATTGATCCCTTTTTTTTCTCCCAGACAGTGCAGGCAAAGGTCCTATAAGCCTGTTGTTCAAGCCAGCCTCACAGACTGGTAAGTTCACGGTTCTCACCAGACTCGTATCTATTTAGACAAACTTTGCTGTGGGTCCCATAAAAAAAACTGGATGAGGTTTCCCTTCATCTTGTGCTATGTCTTAAAAGCCTGGCTTTCTGGCCAGTGAGAATATTCTCTATGGTCTTCACTGTTAGTAGATGCATTTATAGGTATGTATCTGGTGACCAGCCAGAGAGATCATGAATCTGAGAACAGAGTGACAAGAAGTATTCCCTTTGTCTCACTGTGCCAGCTCTCAGGGAAATCTGTTGTAAGAGGTCCTAGTCTGTAAGGGACCTCTGTTGTTGCAACATTCATTGTCTGGTTAGTGTCAGACAAGTCCCATTCCAGTAGCCCCTGCCCACTGTCGCAGATTAGGGGGTCTTGGTGACTAGAGGCATCTCATGTTCTTGTGGGAAATTGGAGACACCATTTTTGCTATAACATTCTTACTGCCTATGACAGTAAGAATGCCTATGACAAAGAAGGTCTTTGCTTTCTTAGGCTAACTCTGGGAGTGAACTTTCTCTTGGAGGTCTGCATCTTTTCCACTTTCTTTTGGGATGCCTCTTGTGTCTGTGGTTAAGCCATAAAAAGGCTAATTGGTTTAAGTCACTATTGAGATGACTATAAGGTCTTCTTTATCAGCGGCCAGACAGTGGATTCTTTGAATTGGAAAAACTTCTATATTTGAAAAACCAAATTTTACAGAATTTTCATCCAAAACAATTATCCTATTGGTACCTATGTAAAGACCAAATTAAAATAGAACACAAAAGAGTATAATGACTATTCTTAGGGATTCCCTTAGCAAAATGAAAGAACAGAAATTAGAACAAAAATTAATGTCCATATCCAATATAAATTCTCCTTTTTAAATCTGGCTCTTTCTCCTCAGCAAATTCCCTTAGCTTCCAAAACTACTCCACCATCTCCAGAAAGATCTTCTGAATACCCACCTCACTATTTTAAGTTTTTTTTTCCTACAAGATTTACAGAGAGCATTTCAATGTGACCACCACCCAGTTTGCACAGGTTACTCATATAAATGCTGAAAGACAGCAAATGAATTTAGCAGAAGCCCCAGAATAGGTGGTAGGGCTTGGCTCACTTTGGTATCCCTTACAACCCCTACTTTCAAGGGCTGCCAGCTTTGGGCCTTCTTATGCAATGTCCTTCATGGATGTATACTGGACCACCACTGCAAAGAATTCATGTCCCATGGACAGCAGCAGATCTTTTAAATTATAAACCCCCCCTTTACGTCCATTTTCAGAAAATCCTATAGAGGATTTAGTGACAATTCACAACCCCACTCATGGGGAACTTGATTAACTGCTAAGGGGTGTTCTTTCCACCCACGATTATTTTGTAGTTAACAGATAATCCAGAGCACTCCTGAGAACCCCCTACTCCCTAATCCAGAGCACTCCTGCTCCCCTCCCTACTAGGGGAAATAGATGACCAGAATTTCTCCCAGCCCTCCTACAAATATTCAGGAAATGGATCAGCTGGAGGCCAATGTTCAGGGGCTTTTCTCCCTAAGGTGAATTGATCCAAGGTTAAATTGTACACTAAAAAATGTATGTGTGGGGGCATTTGAAGGCCTTTTTAACACTTTAAACAGACTTTGTAAAGGCATACTGCATGAAACCCTGAAGCACCAGAACATAGAAATCTTTTGATTTCCATCTTTGTTGGAAATCTTCTCCCTGATATGAAGCAGCAGATTGAAGATAATGTAGTTGGATGAGCAGGTCAGCTCTTTGATATCACTTAAGCTGCTACCCAGTTCTTTGAGAGTTAAAAGCAACTGTCCTTATCTCACAAATACTTGTGAACCCATAAATGTAGCTCTATAAACAGTTCAAAGTCCACCTATCCTTACCATCCCCCAAACCTTCCCTATACATCTCAAAATGCCCACAGTTACTGTGAAAGATAAGGAATTTGGAAACAAAATGCCCTGCTCTTAAGAGAATGAAGGAAAAATATAAATAATAATTACCTGGATTTCTGATAGTAGACATATGTACCCTCAAACTCTTAGGAATAAACTTGCATTCTTTCTCTGTCTCGTGAAGATGTAAATATTGCCAGGTCTTTGAAGTATAAACACCCTAGGAGTGTTTATAACACACTGCTCACACTTGCTTGAGACTGAAAGGAAAAAAAAAAGGAGGGGAAAGAGGCTTTTAAAACACAAACTGCTATAGAAGCTCCCTAGCCTAAATCTAGTCTACAGCCTTCATAAGATTACTGGTCAAGGACAAACACAAATCTTAAAAAAGTCTTTTCCATAGATATTAATAAAAAACTTTAGCCTTATTAATGGGTAACCTTAATTTGTTCTATCTGACAGACATAATTTGAATTCAATTGTTATTTATAAACTAGTAAGTTTTGTACTGGTGTACCTGATACATGGCTAAAATTTTGGAATTGAAGCTATAGAGTCTCTTGTCTGTCTGTGTGTTTATGTATAACTATAGATGTATGTTATGTATATATGATATTTTTCTACCTCCAGATGGCATTGCCAAACTTAATTTGTAAAAAAAATTCTTTAATTGCCTTAAAGAAAAATAAGTTCTTATCAGATTAAATATTTCAAAACTCTCAGAAATATAATAGAAACTAACACAAATGCCTTTTAAGTTTATGTGACCTGGGATACTTTAAGTAAATAAAATCTAGGTTAAGTTTGTTGGTTTAGTTAAAACAGACATGTCTTCAGAGTTATCAAGATTAAATATAATGCAGACATACAACTTTTATTTTACCTGGTTTTATTAGTCAAGAAAGCTCATGTTATCCCAGTCACAAAATTTGTTGCCAATAAAATGACTTAAAATAATAGCTAGCTGCTGAATGTCTCATGAAATTTTCATGAGTAATCTAAATATAACTATTAATACAATTGAATTAAATAGATGTAAGTGGGATATAAGTTTGTAAATGAGCTCTTCAATAATAAACATGTTTTAGGCTATGTTTACTTCGGTTTCCCTAAAACTTTTTAGTAACTCACACCCTTTAATTTTGCTAAGTTAAGTTAAGTTATGGAAATTCATTGATTATCTAGATTATTTCTAAATAAGATAAAATACTGAAACATTAATTACTGAACATAGGTGTATCCACTTTTGGCTTCTTATTACAGAGAAACTAAAGATATTTGGACCTGTCAATGAACATGTCTTGTGCCATACTGAGGAAAAATTATGCTATTAGAAACTATATGTTTTTAGAAATTATGAAATGTATTAATAAATTTGCCAATATACAGAATGTTGGTGTAACAATTCACAATTTCTTACTTAGTTTTCACTAGAAAATATGGTTTCTAAGAGTTAGGAATCTAATTAACCGTATACAATTAAAACTACTAGAATAAGGGAAACAACTCTGACAAGCAAAGTAGGATGTTTTTTTGGCTAAGAAAAGGTATAAGGTAGGGAAAAATGTTTTTGTTAAGGGAAAAAGTAGTACAATGGTTGGTTGTTTCAGAAAAAGAAAGAGGAAAAGAAAGAATTAACTATATGGATATAGAAAGTGGTTTGTATAAAGTTACTAAAAATATGATATGTAATGTTATTAGTCCTAATTCCAGTTATCATCTTAAAATGTGTGTTACAGAAGTAACTAAATTTCCTTGTTAACTGTGTTAAAATGAACTCTCATCAGATCTTTAACCATGGCCATTTTTAAGTCTTCTGCTATCTGTAGACACATTATTTTACTCAAATGCTTTTGCAGAAGTGTTCCTGCAAAAGTGCTTCATCTTCAAGAATTCTTATGGAAAAGACTCTAACAAATACAGGTCTCTGATAACTTTCATTTCATACCATTGAACTAGAATTAGAAACTAATTGTTTCATAAAACAACGATCAAGATCAACAAAATTAATTATGTGGGACTGAATGAACTGATGAGGATGCTTATAATTTTTATGATTCTTTTTGTTTTAACTGTTGGTTCTTTTATATTATGTTTTTCCAGATTTAAAGAAACTTTTTTCTTTTTTCTCTTAAGCTATCAGCAATTTAGTAAAGTTTACCTTTGTCAATATAGATGAAATATTTATCTTTTTCTTTCTGCCTAATCCCTCAAGAATTCAGAAACTCTTAGTGAGTATTCCTATTTTCTTGGCAATAGAGTTATTTGCATAAGTTTAATAGGAATCTGTTCTTATAGGAGTACAATTGGACAGATTCATTTTATTACCAAGGCTTTGACTGGAATGTCAATTTCGAGAGAGATTTACATTGACTCAGATATGAACAGACAGTTTTAAGGAACTAAGGTTGACTTTATGGAGCCAATAAAGACTTTATGGAGCCAAAAAAAAAATTGGCCTGATACTATGCTTACAGGGTTCCTGGCAGCCTTATGAGGTAATTAAGGAAGGTCACTTCCTGGAAGGCCCAGGAACCTCTGAATATTTGGGGGACCTCAAAAATAGAGGAATTTGCCCAATCTAAAGGTATTGTAGGTGAAATCTGATGGTGAGTCCTTAGCTTGCTTCTTAGCCTTGAGAGTTTTAAAAATTCCAATCTGAGATTCCTTATGAAAAGTTCCAGAAAAGCAGACTTACAAGAACCTTTATGGTCATTAGCTATTCTTGCTGAATTTAGGTAAATGAACATGCAAATTTAATGAGTCTAGACTTATTAGCAAAACAAATTACTCTTTGATGATCTCCAGTAGACATGGGGTTGACTATAGAGAGAAAATTATGTTTCAATAGAAAACTATAGCACACCCTTGTAGATATCAGATTCTAGTCCTGTTTATTGTCTTTGAAGTTCTCTTTTCTACCTGTAAATTGAACTGGATCCTGAATTCTTCTAGGTTCCTTTAACACTTGGCTACAACTCTCCAAATGAACATTTCCAATTTTCTTCCACTTTCATGACTTAGAATCACTGAGAATTAAAACTGCCCTTTTCTGGAAGCCACACAGGCTAAAAATGGACAATGTGATATAAACTTCAGAGAAATCACTTTAATAGCTCATACTGAACAATCTTTGTACCTGTTGCTGTGTGGGCCACTCAGAAAGATCACCAGACATATTCAAACTGAAAACCAGGAAAACCTGCCATATCACCACTGCCTACTCTCACTTCTACTGAAGATGTTTAGAGCTCAACATCTAGAATCTTCTTGACTGGCTGCTTTCAAAACTCAGAAACTGGGATTATACTCTGCTCCAGTCATTAATCATTGTTTTTGTTTTCTTTCCATAGGAATGACTCATTAAATACCTGATTGCTTGTGCAATATAGGCCTAACTTTGGGAGCCTATCTGCATCATCACCTCTTAAAATGCGTTTAATAGAACTAATCAATTGTCAGGAAAGAGACTGGTTCAGTGAGATGCAGCCATCTACCAACTCAACTTCTGGACTGAAATTTCTTAGGGAAGTTTCAAAGGCATGATTGGGCGGAGTAGAATATGCCAACCCAAAATGTATCATTTTGGCATGTGAATTATTTTGAGCTGAAGGCAATTAAGACCACTTTCATCTCTTACTTAACTGCCCAAAAGAATTTAGATAAGGGTCCTGTGCCAGGAAAAGAGCTATTATCAGAGATAATTTTTTGTGTCAAAAAGACTTATCTGTATGGCATGGCAAGCATTTGTTTACCAAACGTTTACTCTTCTCATCTTCCTGTTAATTGTTTTCCTTTGCTTTAAAGCTCCTACCCCTTTCTCCTTAGCTCAGGAAGATATATAAGCCCCAATTGCTTGACTGCCTTTGAATCTTCATTTCTTTGTAGGACTCCTATACACATATAAGTAAATTTGGTGTTCTGCTGTTAATCTGTCTTATGTCAATTTAATTACTAGACCAGCCAAAGAATTTAGAAGGGAAAAATATTGTAGTGCAATCCCCTACAATATTGTAGCACATGAGCCTCTCCCCATCTTCTTTGCTCAGGGCTCTATACTATTAACCCAGCTCAAATTTCTCCTTATTTATGAAGACTTCCATTCATCTTTCAGGTCGAGTTGGGTTAGTACCTTTCCTCTCTGTGCTTGAAATAACATCCATTACTTACATGAATCATAATAACTATGTTAAATTTTTCCTGAGCCTTTTGCCTCTGGAAACCAGTGACAGTTAAAGAAATCCTCTCTCCTTTTGTCTTCTGAGAAACAGCTTAGTGAAAAGAACTACCCTTCCCCGTTTGACTTAAAATATAATTCACCAATCTCTCTCTTTTCATTTAAAAGGAGGCCAGATACAGACCCTTTAAATTCCCATTCTTTGCCTCATAAAAGATTAGCTGTGTTGTTTGTCGACACTGATCAATTAAAACAAAGTGTAACTTGACTAAGTATTAGTCAAGCTTCTCTTCTTTCTCCAGCCCCTGAACTTTGACCTACCTTCCTCCTGACCTAGCACACAACCCCTCCTTAATGAGCCCTCCTAAGGATTGGCAGACTTAGGAAAAAATATTTCCTGATTATCCCTCTCCTTCATATATTACGCTTTCCAGCTTAGTTGACTCCTCTCCATAAAAGAAAATCCCTTTCTGCCTGGCCTCTGAGGCTCTTGCAGCTCTGTGGTTGTTTCCCCCTATTGCTATGGTCTCCTTCCCCTTATTGCAATAATACTTTCAAATAAGGTCTCTTTTTACCTAGGTCTGGATTTATTTTTATTCAGTAACACAAATCACCAAATTGTTTAATTGTCTGTTTAGATAATGTATTCACTTTCCCTCAGATTTGTAGCTATTTTTTTGGAACAATGACAATGCCAGATTCATATTTGTGTTCTTACCATGTCTTAATCTGCCTCTGCTTCTGACTGTTCCCGAAGCTATTTCCATCAAGTTCTGTTTCCATTTTAGTCTCTGAGTCTGTAGTTCTCTCTCTCTGCCTGCCCCATTTCTCTCCTTCTTCTTCACCTACCTGAGTCCTTGAGGTCAAGCTCCTGTCTTCAGGTTTCTTGAAAGAGACTGTAGAAGGTAGAGTATGTTCCTTCCCTGAGTCTGGTAGGATGGTGACTCATCTCCAGTACAGACTCTGGCTCTCTGCATGGGAGGGGAACGTGAATTTATACTTTAGACAGGAAGTGAAAAACTGGTTTCACTTCTGTTTTTATTGGTTGTTTTTTAAAAAAATTCAGTAGGGTGCAGCAAAAGCAGTTCTGAGAGGGAAGTTTATAGTAATAAATGCATGTATTGTGAAACTAGAAAGATCTCAAATAAAGAATCTAACTTTATACTAGAAAAAGAGGAATGAATTAAGCCCAAAGTTAGCAAATTAAGCTCAAAGTTAGAAGGAAGGAAATAAAAAAAGAGAATAGAAATAAATGAAATGGAAACCAGAAACACAATAGGAAGGATCAATAAGACTAAAAGCTGATTCTTTGAAAAGATAAACTACAAAAAAGAGCAAAGATGCAAATAAATAAAATTAGAAATGAAAGAGGAGACATTACAACTGATACTACAGAAAAACAAGAGGGTTATGAGAGTACTATGAATAATTATGTGCCACCAGATACATAACCTGAAGAAATGGATACATTTCTAGAAATACACAACCTACCAAGACTGAATCAGGAAGAAATGGAAAATCTGAACAGATTAATATTGAGTCAAGAGATGGAGTCAGTTATCAAAAAATTCTCAACAGAGAAAACTCCATGACCAGACAGCTTCACTGATGAATTCTATCAAACATTTAAAGAAGAATTAATACCAATCCTCCTCAGACTCTTTGAAACCATCAAGGAAGAGGAATATGTCTGAACTCATTCTATGAAGTCAGAATTACCTTGCTAGCAAAGTCAGATAAGGATACCACAAGAAAAGTAAACTACAGACCAATATCCCTAATGAATATAGATGCAAAAATTCTCAACATATGAGCAAACTGAATTTAAGAACACATTAAAAGGATTATACACCATGACCAAGTGGGATTTATCCCTGGGATGCAAGGATGGTTCAACATATGCAAGTCAATAAATGCAATTCATCATATCAATAAAATGAAAAATTAAAGATAAACATCATATAAATAGATGCAGAAAAAGCCTTTGACAAAATATAATATCCTTTCATGATAACAACACTTAATATTGGGTGTAGAAGGAACATACCTCAGTGTAATAAAGGCCATATTCAACCAACCCACTCCTAACATTATACTAAATGGAGGAAAATTGAAAGGGTTTCCTCTGAGATCAGAAACAAGACAAGGTTGCCCACTCTCACCACTACTATTCAATATAGTACTGGAAGTCCTAGCTAATGCAATTGACAAGACAAAGAAATAAAGGATATCCAAATTGGGAGGGAAGAAGTAAAATTGTCATTATTTGCTGACAGCATGGTCTTATATATAGAAAATCTCAAAAAATCATTAAAAAAAACTGTTGGAATTAATCAAGTTTCAGTAAAGTGGCAGGTTACAAAATCAACTTACAGAAACCAGTGGCATTCCTTTACACTAATGAAGAAGCACTGGAAAAAGAAACAAACAAAAGTATCCCAATCAAAACAGCATCAAAAGTGATAAAATATTTAGGAATAAATCTAACCAAGGAAGTGAAAGAATGTACAATGAAAACTCTAAGACTTTTCTGAATGGAACCAAAGCAGACACAAACAAATGGAAAGATGTTCAAAGATCAGAAAAATAAGTCTTCTTGTTTAAATGGCCACACTAGTCAAAGCTATCTACATACTACACACAATCCCTATCAAAATACCAAAGGCACTCTTCATGAAGTTAGAAGAAACAGTCCTAAAATTTGTGTGGAACCACAAGGACCTCAAATAGCCAAAGTAATCTTGAGAAAGAAGAATAAAGCCAGACACATCTGGTTTCAAACTATACTACAAAGCCATAGTAAGAAAAACAGTCTGGCACTAGCACAAAAATAGACCCACAAAGCAATGAAACACAATAGAAAGCTTAGAATTCTATCTTGGCATATATGGTCAACTAATATTTGACAAGGGAGAGACAGCACTCAATGGGGGAAGGATAGTCTCCTCAACATGTGGTGCTGAGAGAAACTGAAGAAACACATGTAGAACAATGAAATTGGACTCCGATTTCACACCTTCACAAAAATTGACTTGAAATAGATCACACTTAACCACAACATCTGATACCATAAAACGTCTAGAAGAAAACAGAGAAGATGATCATTGATACTGGTTTTAGCAATGATTTTTGGACATGATGCCAAAGGCAAAATAAATGCAAATAAAAAGCAGAAATCAATAAACGGGACTACTTCAACCTCAGAAGCTTTTATATAGCAAAAGAAACAATTAACAAAATGAAAAAGAAGCCTACGGAATGGCAGAAAATTTTTGCAAACCTTATATTGGATAAGGGGTTAATATCCTAAATAAATAAAGAACTAATACAACTTAAAAACAACAACAATAACAAAAATGGGCAGAAAGACTAAAACGACATTTTTCCAAAGAGGACATCAAAATGGCCAACAGGCGCATGAAAAGATGCTCAACATCGCTAATCATCAGGGAGATGCAAGTAAAAAACCACAATGAGCTATCACCTCATACATGTTAAAATCGGTATTATCAAGAAGACGAGGGAACAAGTTCTGGCAAGAACGGGGTGAAAAGGGAACCCGTGTACACTGTTGATGGGAATGTAAAATTAGTCCAACCACTATGGAAAACAATGTGGACTTTCCTCAAAAAATTTAAAATATATCTACCATACAATTCAGCAATTCAATTTTGTGGGTCTGCCCAAGGGAAATGAAAACAGCATTTCAACAAGATATATGCACATCCATGTTTATAGCATTAATCACAGTAACCAAGATATGTAAAAAACCTGAAGGCCCACCAACACATGAATGGGTAAAAAGATGTAGTATATTTACACAATGGGAATATTATTCAGCCTTGAGAAAGGAGGATATCCTGCCATTTGCAACAACATGGATGGACCTTGAGTACATTATGCTAAGCAAGATAAGTCAAAGACATCACTGTATGATATCACTAATATGTGTAATCTAAAAAAGTCAAGCCTGTTTAAAAAAGAAATCCAAGAGTGAAATGGTGGGGATTAGGGGATGAAAATGGGAGATAAGACTGATGGTGTATAAGGATACAAATGTGTAACTAGTAGTAAATAAGCCGTGGAGAGCTAATGAGTATAGACAATAATATTGTGCTATAATGATATAATGTGATAAATATTGATTCAATGGCAATTATATTACAATATATAGATGTACCAAAGTAATGTGCCATACATCTTAAATTTAGTGCTATACACCTTGATTTTACAAAATGTAACATGTCAAATTTATCAATTAAAAAATTCAGCTGATTAAAAAATATCCTGTTCATTTATTTATTTGTTTATTTATATTACTTATTTTAAACCTGGGTTTAAAAATAACCTCAACAAGAAGACTAAAGTTGATCTGTGTGCCTGTGTTGTGTGTGTTTATGCCAGTGGTGGTGATTGGGTGAGCACAAGACAATGAACAGAGCAGAAAAAGCATGGGGAAAGAATTTGGGAGAAGAGACATGGGCACAATGGAGGTTATTCCTCAGGGAAAGTGCTTTGATTGCTTTGCTGTTGTAGTTCTTAAGTCACCAAAGAACAAAGAGAGAAGCATGCTCCCAGTGCTAAAGTAACATAGTTTTTATTTCCTATAAAAGACATGCTTTTGCTAGAATTACCTGTTTTTCTAAAGTGATTGATATGAAAATTAACAAAGTTTACAACATCAGGTTAGCTGGTTTGGATGATTCAACACTAATGTGAGCTAAACTCTTAAAAGTATATTGTGTGCTTATGGTGAGAAAGAGAATTTCACTGTTCTCTATCTTTTATATTACAGCTTTTCAGTAATGTTATTGCTGAGAGTTTTCCTTCAAACCTAAATCCCATATAAAGGATTTTGTCTGTTCATTATTATTTTTCTCCATGATCTAATTAATTATAATATTGCTTGTAGATCAGTATCTTCTGCCCATTGTTCTTCTATTTCAAACTTTATGTCTGATATACATGTTCTTCCAGGTGAACCTCAGACTCACTTTTTTTTCAGTTCCTCCAGAAATCCTACTCACACCATCCCTTATTTCCCCTCCCATTCCCAGTACACATGCCTACTTCCACCTTTCTGGATCTATACTGAGTGATCTGTGCTGTGCTTTCTTAGCACCTATTCCATACTCTTATAATGCTCCTATCACATTGTGCTGCATTGTAACTGTTAGCTTGTTTATATGTCTTCCATCCCCCCAAACCTCAAATTTCCACCTTCCTATGCTCCTCCCACTTGTGGGGGATTATTCCTAGTCCCAGACACAGTACATGAAATATATAGGTGAGAAATATATGATGCTTAAATAAGGAAATCAGCATATCTATCTGAGCTTGTTTCGTCAGATATATGTGAGAATATTAATAGTTATTTCAGTGAGTTACAGGAGGAACAAAGAGGATGTAAGTGGGCCTGGCAGAGTGTCTTACCAATAAGACTTATCTTTTCTTGTTACAGATATGTTGTTATATGTGAGCCTCATGGTTACCACAAGCTAAAATCTATACTAAATACACAAAAAGAGAGAAAGGAATGTAAGTATACCATTAAAAAAAGTCATCAAACCACAAAGGAAGAGAGTAAGAGTAGAGAAAAGGAACCTAGAGGAACTAGAAAAATAGCCAGTAAACAATTAACAAAAATGACAACAAGTACATATCTATCAATAACTACTTAAATACAAGTGGACTAAATTCTCCAATCAAAAAACATAGAAAGGCCAAATGGATAAAAAAACATGATCCGTCTATATTGCCTACCAGGGACTCACTTTTGATCTAAGGACACACAGAGACTGAAAGTGAAGAGATGTAAAAAGACACATCTAAAATATTTCTGCAAAAAGAAACCAAAAGAAAACTGGAGTAGCTGTACTTACATAAGACAAAATAGACTTTAAAACAAATACTACCATATAAACTCAGACCCAAATAGATTTTTATTAGTTTTTCTAACAATGTCCTTTATAGTGAAAGAATCCAGTTCAGAATCACCTGTTGCATTTAGTTGTCACATCTTTATCACTATAGAATATGCCCTCAATCTTTCTTAGGCTTCCATGACATTATAGTCCAGTTATTTTCTACAGCGTCCCTCAATTTGGGCTCACTTGATATTTCCTCTTGAATGGATTCAGGTCATGCGTCTGGCAGGAATATCATGAACATCACTGCTGTAGTATTCTCTTTCTATCCTATTAGGTGGCACACAATTTTAGTTTGTCCCACTTGGACCACTTGTTTGGTTAAAGTGGTGACTTTCAGGCCATTCCAGTGCTCTTTTCACCTTTGTAATTATTAAAAATTTTATGATAAAGTCAAAAAACAACAAACACTGTAATAACAGACAAAGATGGGCACTACATAATGAAAAAGGGGACAATCCACCTAGAGGATATAATATTTGTAAGAACTTACGCATCCAACATAGGAGGACCTAAGTATATAAAGCAAATATTAACAGACCTAAAGGGAAAAATAGACAGCAATGTAATAATAGTAGGGGATTTTAATACCACAGTTACGTGAATGGATAGATCATCCAGACAGAAAATCAATAAGGAAAGATCAGCTTTAAAAGACACATTAGATGGGGTGAACAGATACATGCAGAACATTCCATCCAAGAGCAACAGAATACACGTTTTTCTCAAGTGTACATGGAATACATTCCATGATAGATCATATGTTAGGCCATAAAACAAGTCTTAGTTTTTTTTTCTGGCAGCTTTTTACAAATTTTAAATGTCCACCTGGAGATGGTCACAAAGAGCCACAACCCACACATGAAAAGTGTTTGGAGGCCAGGCTACTGTTGTCCCTTCCTTAAGGCTTTCGGCTTATTAGGGAGGAAAACCTTTCTAAAGGGGAAGAAAATTCTAAAAATTGAGGCTGAGATGTGAAATTATAGACCCAATGGCTTCCTGTTCCATGTCTGGTGTTTTCTCACTTTTCTCTTACTTGCTAAACAGAGGAAGGCTACCTTTCCTTTGACAAGAAAAAAAAAGTAAAAAAGTAAATAATTTCCTCAAGAAACACACAAATTTTATTATTGTTACTTTATAGTTCAATGTAAAACCCATTGATCAACTGAAATATCGAACCAAAACTACTACATGTTTGAATTTTTAGGTCCAGCAACATGTATGAGTTTTATTTTTATATTAAATTTTTAAATAATTTACTGTTTATATCCAAGGTTTCCATAAACACCTTGCTTCTATCTTCTGCCTACAAGCATATCTTCTGATAGTGAAGTCTAACAGTGTGGAAATTATACCATTTTGATAAAATGCATATTGGCTACAGTTTTGTTTTGCCATAGCAATCAGAATAAATAAAATATAAATTTTATTCTGAAACTCTTTAGTCATCTACAAAATAGAGTCTGGAGCAATTTTTTTTGCATTTATTGTAGAATTTAAGAAACACAAAAAACGTGAAATAATGTTGAATAGCCAAAACACAGATTTCACTTTGTTCATCTGTTTCAGCATTTAACTGTTCCTTTACATTTTTCAGTTTCAAATCTTTTGTATCTATGACAGTTTCTTATGAGTAAACAATTACTTAAAACTTGAATTGTCGGAATAATATGTAATGTAAAATTGTGTCCAACTACCAGCCACATGCAAATCCACTATCCCAGTAGTCTTATGGGATACTAATGCTTTAGGTTAAATAATTTTCCTGTCCTTCCGTGGTAAAAATAATAGGTAAATGGGAAAAGAATTTTATTTTTTTTAAAAGATAATTATTTTTTATTGAAGGGTAGTTGACACACAGTATTACATTACATTAGTTTCAGGTGTACAACATAGTGATTCAACATTTATATACATGACAATTCTAGGTACCAGCTATCACCATACCAAGCTGTTACAATATCTTGACTATATTCCTTATGCTATACATTACATCCTGGTTACTTATTTATTTTATCATTGGAATTGTGTACTTTTTTTTTTTTTTTGTGAGGGCATCTCTCATGTTTATTGATCAAATGGTTGTTAACAACAATAAAATTCTGTATAGGGGAGTCAATGCTCAATGCACAATCATTAATCCACCCCAAGCCTAATTTTCGTCAGTCTCCAATCTTCTGAAGCATAACAAACAAGTTCTTACATGGAGAACAAATTCTTACATAGTGAATAAGTTACATGGTGAACAGTACAAGGGCAGTCATCACAGAAACTTTTGGTTTTGCTCATGCATTATGAACTATAAACAGTCAGTTCAAATATGAATACTCATTTGATTTTTTTTTCACTTTTTTCTACTCAATTTATTTACTTACTTATTTATTTATTTATTTATTTTTAGATAATAATTTTTTTATTGAAGGGTAGTTGACACACAGTATTACATTACATTAGTTTCAGGTGTACAACATAGTGATTCAACATTTATATACATGACAATTCTAGGTACCAGCTTTCACCATACCAAGCTGTTACAATATCTTGAGTATATTCATTACATCCCGGTTACTTATTATTTTACCATTGGAAGTGTATACTTTTTTTTTTTTTGTGAGGGCATCTCTCATGTTTATTGATCAAATGGTTGTTAACAACAATAAAATTCTGTATAGGGGAGTCAATGCTCAATGCACAATCATTAATCCACGCCAAGCCTAATTTTCGTCAGTCTCCAATCTTCTGAGGCATAACAAACAAGTTCTTACATGGAGAACAAATTCTTACATAGTGAATAAGTTCTTACATGGTGAACAGTACAAGGGCAGCCATCACAGAAACCTTTGGTTTTGCTCATGCATTATGAACTATAAACAGTCAGTTCAAATATGAATACTCATTTGATTTTATACTTGATTTATATGTGGATACCACATTTCTCTCTTTATTATTATTATTTGTAATAAAATGCTGAAGTGAAAGGTACAAGATAAAGGTAGAAAACATAGTTTAGTGTTGTAAGAGAGCAAATGTAGATGATCAAGTGTGTGCCTGTAGACTATGTGTTAATCCAAGCTAGACAAGGGCAATAAAACATCCACGTATGCAGAAGATTTCTCTCAGAACGGGGGGGTGAGGTTCTAAGCCTCATCTCTGTTGATCCCCAATTTCTCACCTGATGACCCCCCTGCGACTGTGCCTGTCTTAGGTTGTTCCTCCCTTGAGGAATCTTACCCGTCTCTGGCTAACCAGTCATCTTCCGGGGCCATACAGGGAAATGTAAAGTTGGTAAGTGAGAGAGAAGCCTTATTGTTTGAAATGGTTAGCTTTTTATTTCTTTGCATATTTGTGCCCTGTAGCTTCTATGCCCAGCATTTGTCTTGAGGTATCTTTACAACTTGGAAGAATTATGATACTCGGTAAATTTGATATGAGGCACGAATTCTATTTAAGGGTTGTAATTAGGAAGGAAGAAGAAAAGCTATGGAAGTAGCAGGTGGCAGAAAACCTGGGAAGATTGATTATTTCTTTGACATATTTTCTTGTAGAGTAACTTCAGCATGTATAGGTTTTAAGCTACTACTTAAATTGTGCACACACATTAACATAATAGGAGTCTAGTTACATAACCAAAGCATACCTGTAATTACCAGCCATCTCCAGTGAAACCAAGAAAACCAGTTAGGCACCTTAGGCATTTGTGAAAACTTATCTATGATATGGTGGATATTGTCCAACTGAACTTGAACAGTCTGAGAGAAATCAGACAAATTAAAACAACCCATTCCTGGGGAATGTTCACATCCCTTATGTTCTTTTAACAGTAAATAGTCTGTAGTTGGAAGATTTTGGAGCGCTACAATTTGCACTTCTCCTAATTCTTGGTTGAGTTCCAACAGTATAGATCCAGTCAAATTTGTTGTTTTACTGTATGCACAGGCTAGCTTAGATATCTCCTTCATTCCCATGGCAAGTCCAGGAGCTGGTGGGATGAGTGCATCTACAGCTGTAGCAGTGCGTGGATCTTTGTCGGGGTTTTTTGATGATCATCTTCTGGCATGAGTCTTCCAGAGAGTGCTGATGTTGGAAGTTCTCTTTCATATCGTATCTTAGTTCATTTTCGGGGTAGCCCAATTAGGATTTGATCCTCTGTATAAACACAAACAGACCCTTTGCCTACACTTTTATATGCCCTTTTACCCTTGTGTAGAACTCATTGGAGGTTACCACACAGGAACTGCCTTTTTTTTTTTTTTGGTGTCACTAATCTACACTTACATGACGAATGTTATGTTTACTAGGCTCTCCCCTATACCAGGTCCCCCCTATAAACCCCTTTACAGTCACTGTCCATCAGCATAGCAAAATGTTGTAGAATCACTACTTGCCTTCTCTGTGTTGTACAGCCCTCCCCTTTCTCCGACCCCCCCATGCATGCTAATCTTAATACCTCCCTACTTCTCCCTCCCCCTTATGCCTCCCTACCCACCCATCCTCCGCAGTCCCTTTCCCTTTGGTAACTGTTAGTCCATTCTTGAGTTCTGTGATTCTGCTGCTGTTTTGTTCCTTCAGTTTTTCCTTTGTTCTTATATTCCACAGATGAGTGAAATCATTTGGTATTTCTCTTTCTCCGCTTGGCTTGTTTCACTGAGCATAATACCCTCGAGCTCCATCCATGTTGCTGCAAATGGTAGGATTTGCCCTTTTCTTATGGCTGAGTAGTATTCCATTGTGTATATGTACCACATCTTCTTTTTTTATTATTATTATTTTTATTTTTATTTTTTTAGATAATTATTTTTTATTGAAGGGTAGTTGACGCACAGTATTACATTACATTAGTTTCAAGTGTACAACACAGTGATAAAACATTTATATACATAATTCTAGGTTCCAGCTATCACCCTACCAAGCTGTTACAATATCTTGACTATATTCCTTATGCTATACATTACATCCCGGTTACTTATTTATTTTACCATTGAAAGTCTGTCCTTTTTTTTTTTTTTTTTTTGTGAGGGCATCTCTCATATTTATTGATCAAATAGTTGTTAACAACAATAAAATTCTGTATAGGGGAGTCAATGCTCAATGCACAATCATTAATCCACCCCAAGTCTAATTTTCGTCAGTCTCCAATCTTCTGAAGCATAACAAACAAGTTCTTACATGGAGAACAAATTCTTACATAGTGAATAAGTTATATAGTGAACAGTACAAGGGCAGTCATCACAGAAACCTTTGGTTTTGCTCATGCATTATGAACTATAAACAGTCAGTTCAAATATGAATACTCATTTGGTTTTTATACTTGATTTATATGTGGATACCACATTTCTCTCTTTATTATTATTATTTGTAATAAAATGCTGAAGTGAAAGGTAGATACAAGATAAAGGTAGAAAACATAGTTTAGTGTTGTAAGAGAGCAAATGTAGATTATCAGGTGTGTGCCTGTAGACTATGTGTTAATCCAAGCTAGACAAGGGCAATAAAACATCCACGTATGCAGAAGATTTCTCTCAGAATGGGGGGGTGAGGTTCTAAGCCTCACCTCTGTTGATTCCCAGTTTCTCACCTGATGACCCCCCTGCGACTGTGCCTGTCTTAGGTTGTTCCTCCCTTGAGGAATCTTACCCGTCTCTGGCTAACCAGTCATCTTCCGGGGCCATACAGGGAAATGTAAAGTTGGTAAGTGAGAGAGAAGCCTTACTGTTTGAAATGGTTAGCTTTTTATTTCTTTGCATATTAATGCCCTGTAGCTTCTATGCCCAGCATTTGTCTTGAGGTATCTTTACCACTTGGAAGAATTATGATACTCGGTAAATTTGTTATGAGGCACGAATTCTATTTAAGGGTTGTAATTAGGAAGGAAGAAGAAAAGCTATAGAAGTAGCAGGCGGAAGAAAACATGGGAAGATTGATTATTTCTTTGACATATCTTCTTGTAGAGTAACTTCAGCATGTATAGGTTTTAAGCTACTACTTAAATTGTGCACACACATTAACATAATAGGAGTATAGTTACATAACCAAAGCATATCTGTAATTACCAGCCATCTCCAGTGAAACCAAGAAAACCAGTTAGGCACCTTAGGCATTTGTGAAAACTTATCTATGATATGGTGGATATTGTCCAACTGAACTTGAACAGTCTGAGAGAAATCAAACAAATTAAAACAACCCATTCCTGGGGAATGTTCACATCCCTTATGTTCTTTTAACAGTAAATAGTCTGTAGTTGGAAGATTTTGGAGTGCTACAATTTGCACTTCTCCTAATTCTTGGTTGAGTTCCAACAGTATAGATCCAGTCAAATTTGTTGTTTTACTGTATGCACAGGCTAGCTTAGATATCTCCTTCATTCCCATGGCAAGTCCAGGAGCTGGTGGGATGAGTGCATCTACAGCTGTAGCAGTGCGTGGATCTTTGTCGGGGTTTTTTGATGATCATCTTCTGGCATGAGTCTTCCAGAGAGTGCTGATGTTGGAAGTTCTCTTTCATATCGTATCTTAGTTCATTTTCGGGGTAGCCCAATTAGGCTTTGATCTTCTGTATAAACGCAAACAGACCCTTTGCCTACACTTTTATATGCGCTTTATACCCTTGTGTAGAACTCATTGGAGGTTACCACACAGGAACTGCCTTTTTTTTTCTGTTTTGTTTTGTTTTTGGTATCACTAATCTACACTTACATGACGAATATTATGTTTACTAGGCTCTCCCCTATACCAGGTCTCCCCTATAAACCCCTTTACAGTCACTGTCCATCAGCATAGCAAAATGTTGTAGAATCACTACTTTCCTTCTCTGTGTTGTACAGCCCTCCCTTTTCTCCTACTCCCCCATGCATGCTAATGTTAATACCCCCCTTCTTCTCCCCCCACTTATCCCTCCCTACCCACCCATCCTCCCCAGTCCCTTTCCCTTTGGTACCTGTTAGTCCATTCTTGAGTTCTGTGATTCTGCTGCTGTTTTGTTCCTTCAGTTTTTCCTTTGTTCTTATATTCCACAGATAAGTGAAGTCATTTGGTATTTCTCTTTCTCCGCTTGGCTTGTTTCACTGAGCATAATACCCTCCAGCTCCATCCATGTTGCTGCAAATGGTTGGATTTGCCCTTTTCTTATAGCTGAGTAGTATTCCATTGTGTATATGTACCACATCTTCTTTATCCATTCATCTATTGATGGACATTTAGGTTGCTTCCAATTTTTGGCTATTGTAAATAGTGCTGCGATAAACATAGGGGTGCACTGATCTCTCTCATACTTGATTGCTGCATTCTTAGGATAAATTCCTAGGAGTGCAATTCCTGGGTCAAATGGTAAGTCTGTTTTGAGCATTTTGATGTACCTCCATACTGCTTTCCACAATGGTTGAACTAACTTACATTCCCATCAGCGGTGTAGGAGGGTTCCCCTTTCTCCACAGCCTCACCAACATTTGTTGTTCTCTGTCTTTTGGATGGCAGCCATCCTTACTGGTGTGAGGTGATACCTCATTGTAGTTTTAATTTGCATTTCTCTGATAATTAGCGATGTGGAGTAACTTTTCATGTGTCTGTTGGCCATCTGTATTTCTTTTTTGGAGAACTGTCTGTTCAGTTCCTCTGCCCATTTTTTAATTGGGTTATTTGTTTTTTGTTTGTTGAGGCGTGTGAGCCCTTTATACATTCTGGATGTCAAGCCTTTATCGGATGTGTCATTTTCAAATATATTCTCCCATACTGTAGGGTTCCTTTTTGTTCTATTGATGGTGTCTTTTGCTCTACAGAAGCTTTTCAGCTTAATATAGTCCCACTTACTCATTTTTGCTGTTGTTTTCTTTGCCCGGGGAGATATGTTCAAGAAGAGGTCACTCATGTTTATGTCTAAGAGGTTTTTGCCTATGTTTTCTTCCAAGAGTTTAATGGTTTCATGACTTACATTCAGGTCTTTGATCCATTTTGAGTTTACTTTTGTATATGTGGTTAAACAATTGTCCAGTTTCATTCTCCTACATGTAGCTGTCCAGTTTTGCCAGCACCATCTGTTGAAGAGATTGTCATTTCACCATTGTATGTCCATGGCTCCTTTATCAAATATTAATTGACCATATATGTCTGGGTTAGTGTCTGGATTCTCTAGTCTGTTCCATTGGTCTGTGGCTCTGTTCTTGTGCCAGTACCAAGTTGTCTTGATTACTATGGCTTTATAGTAGAGCTTGAAGTTAGGGAGTGAGATCCCCCCTACTTTATTCTTCTTTCTCAGGATTGCTTTGGCTATTCGGGGTCTTTGGTGTTTCCATATGAATTTTTGAATTATTTGTTCCAGTTCATTGAAGAATGTTGCTGGTAGTTTCATAGGGATTGCATCGAATCTGTATATTGCTTTGGGCAGGATGGCCATTTTGACGATATTAATTCTTCCTAGCCACGAGCATGGGATGAGTTTCCATCTCTTAGTGTCCCCTTTAATTTCTCTTAAAAGTGACTTGCAGTTTTCAGAGTATAAGTCTTTCACTTCTTTGGTTAGGTTTATTCCTAGGTATTTTATTATTTTTGATGCAATTGTGAATGGAGTTGTTTTCCTGATTTCTCTTTCTGTTGGTTCATTGTTAGTGTATAGGAAAGCCACAGATTTCTGTGTATTGATTTTGTATCCTGCAACTTTGCTGTATTCCGATATCAGTTCTAGTAGCTTTGGGGTGGAGTCTTTATGGTTTTTTATGTACAGTATCATGTCATCTGCAAATAGTGACAGTTTAACTTCTTCTTTACCCATCTGGATTCCTTGTATTTCTTTGTTTTGTCTGAATGCCATGGCTAGGACCTCCAGTACTATGTTGAATAACAGTGGGGAGAATGGGCATCCCTTTCTAGTTCCCGATCTCAGAGGAAATGCTTTTAGCTTCTCGCTGTTCAATATAATGTTGGCTGTGGGTTTATCATATATGGCCTTTATTATGTTGAGGTACTTGCCCTCTATTCCCATTTTGCTGAGAGTTTTTATCATGAATGGATGTTGAACTTTGTCAAATGTTTTTTCAGCATCTATGGAGATGATCATGTGGTCTTTGTCTTTCTTTTTGTTGATGTGGTGGATGATGTTGATGTACTTTCGAGTGTTGTACCATCCTTGCATCCCTGGGATGAATCCCACTTGGTCATGGTGTATGATCCTTTTGATGTATTTTTTAATTCGGTTTGCTAATATTTTGTTGAGTATTTTTGCATCTACGTTTATCAGGGATATTGGTCTGTAGTTTTCTTTTTTGGTGGGGTCTTTGCCTGGTTTTGGTATTAGGGTGACGTTAGCTTCATAGAATGAGTTTGGCAGTATCCCCTCCTCCTCTGTTTTTTGGAAAACTTTAAGGAGAATGGGTATTATGTCTTCCCTGTATGTCTGATAAAATTCCGTGGTAAATCTATCTGGCCCAGGGGTTTTGTTCTTTGGTAGTTTTTTGATTACCGCTTCAATTTCGTTGCTGGTAATTGGTCTGTTTAGATTTTCTGTTTCTTTCTGGGTCAGTCTTGGAAGGTTGTATTTTTCTAGGAAGTTGTCCATTTCTCCTAGGTTTCCCAGCTTGTTAGCATATAGGTTTTCATAGTATTCTCTAATAATTCTTTGTATTTCTGTGGGGTCCGTCGTGATTTTTCCTTTCTCGTTTCTGATACTGTTGATTTGTGTTGACTCTCTTTTCTTCTTAATAAGTCTGGCTAGAGGCTTATCTATTTTGTTTATTTTCTCGAAGAACCAACTCTTGGTTTCATTGATTTTTGCTATTGTTTTATTCTTCTCAATTTTATTTATTTCTTCTCTAATCTTTATTATGTCCCTCCTTCTGCTGACCTTAGGCCTCATTTGTTCTTCTTTTTCCAATTTTGATAATTGTGACATTAGACCATTCATTTAGGATTGTTCTTCCTTTTTTAAATATGCTTGGATTGCTACATACTTTCCTCTTAAGACTGCTTTTGCTGTGTCCCACAGAACTTGGGGCTTAGTGTTGTTGTTGTCATTTGTTTCCATATATTGCTGGATCTCCATTTTGATTTGGTCATTGATCCATTGATTATTTAGGAGTGTGTTGTTAAGCCTCCACGTGTTTGTGAGCCTCTTTGCTTTCTTTGTACAGTTTATTTCTAGTTTTATGCCTTTGTGGTCTGAAAAGTTGGTTGGTAGGATTTCAATCTTTTGGAATTTTCTGAGGCTCTTTTTGTGGCCTAGTATGTGGTCTATTCTGGAGAATGTTCCATGTGCACTTGAGAAGAATATATATCCTGTTGCTTTTGGATGTAGAGTTCTATAGATGTCTATTAGGTCCATCTGCTCTACTGTGTTGTTCAGTGCTGCCATGTCCTTACTTATTTTCTGCCCGGTGGATCTATCCTTTGGGGTGAGTGGTGTGTTGAAGTCTCCTAGAATGAATGCATTGCAGTCTATTTCCCCCTTTAGTTCTGTTAGTATTTGTTTCACATATGCTGGTGCTCCTGTGTTGGGTGCATATATATTTAGAATGGTTATATCCTCTTGTTGGACTGAGCCCTTTATCATTATGTAGTGTCCTTCTTTATCTCTTGTCACTTTCTTTGTTTTGAAGTCTATTTTGTCTGATATTAGTACTGCAACCCCTGCTTTCTTCTCACTGTTGTTTGCTTGAAATATGTTTTTCCATCCCTTGACTTTTAGTCTGTACATGTCTATGGGTTTGAGGTGAGTTTCTTGTAAGCAGCATATAGATGGGTCTTGCTTTTTTATCCATTCTATTACTCTGTGTCTTTTGATTGGTGCATTCAGCCCATTAACATTTTGGGTTACTATTGAAAGATATGTACTTATTGCCATTGCAGGCTTTAACTTCGTGGTTACCAAAGGTTCAAGGTTAGCCTCTTTAGTATCTTACTGCCTAACTTAGCTCACTTATTGAGCTGTTATATACACTGTCTGGATATTCTTTTCTTCTCTCCCTTCTTATTCCTCCTCCTCGATTCTTCATATGTTGGGTGTTTTGTGCTGTGCTCTTTCTAGGAGTGCTCCCATCTAAAGCAGTCCCTGTAAGATGTTCTGTAGAGGTGGCTTGTGGGAAGCAAATTCCCTCAGCTTTTGTTTGTCTGGGAATTGTTTAATCCCACCATCATATTTGAATGATAGTCGTGCTGGATACAGTATCCTTGGTTCAAGGCCCCTCTGTTTCATTGTATTAAATATATCATGCCATTCTCTTCTGGCCTGTAGGGTTTCTGTCGAGAAGTCTGATGTTAGCTTGATGGGTTTTCCTTTATAGGTGACCTTTTTCTCTCTAGCTGCCTTTAAAACTCTTTCCTTGTCCTTGATCTTTGCCATTTTAATTATTATGTGTCTTGGTGTTGTCCTCCTTGAATCCTTTCTGTTGGGGGTTCTGTGTATTTCCGTGGTCTGTTCGATTATTTCCTCCCCCAGTTTGGGGAAGTTTTCAGCAATTATTTCTTCTAAGATACTTTCCATCTCTTTTCCTCTCTCTTCTTCTTCTGGAACCCCTATAGTACGGATATTGTTCGTTTTGGATTGGTCACACAGTTCTCTTAATATTGTTTCATTCCTGGAGATCCTTTTGTCTCTCTCTATGTCAGCTTCTATGCGTTCCTGTTCTCTGATTTCAATTCCATCAATTGCCTCTTGCATTCTATCTATTCTGCTTATAAACCCTTCCAGAGTTTGTTTCATTTCTGTGATCTCCTTTCTGGCATCTGTGATCTCCCTCCGGACTTCATTCCATATCTCTTGTGTATTTCTCTGCATCTCTGTCAGCATGTTTATGATTCTTATTTTGAATTCTTTTTCAGGAAGACTGGTTAGGTCTGTCTCCTTCTCTGGTGTTGTCTCTGTGATCTTTGTCTGCCTGTAGCTTTGCCTTTTCATGGTGATAGGAATAGTTTGCAGAGCTGGGACGAGTGACGGCTGGAAGAACTTCCCTTCTTGTTGGTTTGTGGCCCTCCTCTCCTGGGAGAACAGCAACCTCTAGTGGCTTGTGCTGGGCAGCTGCATGCAGACAGGGTTTCTGCTTCCTGCCGGGCTGCTATAGAGTTTATCTCCACTGTTGTTGTGGATGTGGCCTGGTTTGGGCCTCTGCTCCAAAGTGGTGGAGTCGTGTTGGAGGGGGAGCGGCCTGGAGGGTATTTATTTCCTTAAGGGGCCTCCCTGCTCCCTGCAGCCCAGGGGTTAGGGTGCCCAGAGATCCCCAGATTCCCTACCTCTGGATTAAGTGTCCCACCCTGCCCCTTTAAGACTTCCAAAAAGTACCCTCCAAAACAAAACAACGACCACAAAAAAAAAAAAAAAGTGGCCTCTCATTTTTCTTTATTCTCCGGCGCCAGCCTCGGGCATCTGCTCACCAGTCTTGCTGCCCTGTTTCCCTAGTATTGGGGTCCGTATCCCTTTAAGACTTCCAAAAAGTGCTCACCAAAACAAAACAGCAAAAAAAAAAAAAAAGAAAAGAAAAAAGGTGTCTCGCTTTTCTGGTGTCCTCCGGCGCCCAGCCTCTGGTGCCCACTCACTGTTCTTGCTGCCCTGTTTCCCTAGTATCCAGGGACCCGCACATGCACTGTGTCTGCGCTCTGGCCCGGATGGCTGGGGCTGGGTGTTCGGCAGTCCTGGGCTCCGTCTCCCTCCCGCTCTGTCTGCTCTTCTCCCACCGGGAGCTGGGGGGAGGGGCGCTCGGCTCCCACGCGGCCGGGGCTTGTATCTTACCCCCTTCGCGAGGTGCTGGGTTCTCTCAGGTGTGGATGTGGTCTGGATATTGTCCTGTGTCCTCTGGTCTTTATTCTAGGAAGAGTTGTCTTTGTTATATTTTCATACATATATGTGGTTTTGGGAGGAGATTTCCGCTGCTCTACTCACGCCACCATCTTGGCTCCGCCCTCCAGGAAAAGAATTTTAAACTTGCACTCCTGGGTGTTTGATTGCTAATTAGCTTATAAGGTAATTTACAGTATAGCTAACACTTCTTACATCGTAGAATTGGTGATTCTACTATGGGAAGGAAACCAAGGCCAACAGAAAAATAACTTGGCCAGAGAATTGGCTATAAAGGGGTCTGGAAGTGCATTTTCTTATTTTTTTGTCTAGGTATTTTTAAGATAAACTGCTTAAGCATTAAGACAGTGCTGCTTGTAAGATTCAAATATATCATAGAACTAAAACATAACTTCATATGTAAAGGATATATTCACCTTTTCCCCAAAATCTGTTATTTTTTAAAAAATATTTTTTACTGAGATATAGTTTTGTATAATATAATCTTGGTTTCAAGTATATAATACAGTGATGCAACAGTTATATCTATGTTAGTAAATGTTTACCCCAATTACTGTAGTTATACTGTCAACATAGTAAGATATTATAGAACTATTTACTGTATTCTCTATGCTGTACTTTCATCCCCATGACTAATTTATATTATGATTAATATTTTGTGCCTCTTATCTCCTTCACCTCTTTCACCCACCCACCCACCGCAACTCCTTCTCCATTGTAACTACCAGTAACTTCTCAGTGTCTATGAGTTTATTGCTGTTTTGTTTTGTTTTTAGATTCCACATACACAGGGCAAGGTCTGTCTTGGTGGGTCCTGAGTGCAGTACCTGCTTTCCCCTTGGAGTTGGGGTGTGTCACACTTTCAGGATGTGTTCACCAACCTGGACACTCTCCAAATCCCTTCTCTACCTATCTTATTTCACTAAGCATAATACCATGTAGGTCCATCCATGTTGTCACAAATGGCAGGATTTCTTCTTTTTTTTTAATGGCTGAATAATATTCCATTGTGTATTTGTACCACATCTTCTTTATCCATCTGCTGATGGACACTTAGGTTGCTTCTGTAACTTGGCTATTGTAAATAGTGCTGTGATAAAATAGCTGTGCATGTATCCTTTTGAATCAGGGATTTTGTTTTCTTCAGGTAAATTCCTAGAAGTGGAATTACTGGGTCAAGTCTTAATAAATTTAAGAGGATTGAAATCATATCAAGCGTCTTTTCCAACAATGATGGTATGAAAGTAGAAATTAATTAATGAAGAAAACTGGAAAATTCACAAATATGTGGAGAGTAAACAATGTGCTACTGAACAACCAATGGGTGAAAGAAGAAATAATACTATGAGACAAACAAAAATGGAAATAAACTATATTTATGGGATGCAGCACAAGTAGTTCTAAGAGGGAAGTTCATAGTGATAAATGCTTACCTCAAGAAACAAGAAAAATCTCTAATAAACAACCTAAGTTTACACCTAAAGAAACTAGTAGATAAAGGAGAACAAATGATGCCCAAAGTTGGTAGAAGGAAATAACCAAGATTAGAGCTGAAATAAATAAAATAGAAATTAAATAGAAAATAGAGATCAGTGAAAATAAGAGCTGGTTCTTTGAAAAGATAAAATTGCCAGAAATGTTTATTTTTAACATGAATATTTGTTCAGAGATTAATGAATGTTCTTTGTAAACTGTTTTCTCTAGGCTTCCATGTTTCTTTTAAGTTCCATTTGAAAAATTCTAGGCTTATTCTGAATAAACTGAGGGTAAAGGAATTTACAGAGACCTCTCCAGGGCAATAGAGAGAGCCAGGGATGAAGGGGCTCCTGCAGGGCTAGGACTCAGGTGAGGCAAGAGAGGTGCCCAGGGTGCAAGGGAACTTGAGAGTGAGGGAGTGCTTAAATTTTGCACTCTGTCTACGCCCTTCACTTGCCTCATCCTCGTTCCAGCCCTACTCTCAGCTTTCATTAAATGTTCTGTGGAGTAGGCCAATCCACCTCTAATGCATTGATTCAAGGGAGAAAGGCAGCTAAGACCCCTGGGTCTCTCCTGCCTGGCATTTCCCAATGATCCTTTCCTTCCAGCTGGCTCATCTTTAGCTAAGAGACTCTATCTGTTAGGGTACTCTGTTACCCTCTTCTGAAATCTGGTGGGAGATACTTGCCAACAAAGAAAGAGAGGGAGAAAAAGGGGAGAGGTCAGATAACCCAGGTGTATTAGGAAAAACTCAGTCTTCTTTTGTTTCAACACCAGATGTGGGGCTTTTTCCCACACCAAGCAATTCTGTGACACCAGCCTATGTCCTACAATTGTACTCAATTCTAACACTACTTACTCTGATATATCCCAATATATCCCAAGGTTAAGGGCTCAGTCCCATGAGACTTCCCTCTGCTTCAGATGCCAATCAAAAGTAGTAGGTCCCCAGGTTACCCACAACGTCCTTGTGACTTGGCTATAAATTGGAAATTCGCACAACCCCCTCCTAAGGTTTGATTAATTTGTTAGAGCAGCTCATAGTACTCAAGGAAACACTTTCCAGTTTATTAAAGGATATAATAAATAATATAGATGAAAAGCCTAGTGAAGATAAACACAGGGCAAGGTCTGTCTGGGTGGGTCCTGAGTCCAGGACCTGCTTTCCCCTTGGAGTTGGGGTGCACCTCCAGTATGTGTTCACCAACCTGGACACTCTCCAAACCCCATATTACTGGGATTTTTACGGAGGCTTTCTCACACACAGTCATGATCTATTATTAGCTCAATTTCCAGCTCTTCTCCCCTCTCTGGAGAATGGGGTGCATAGCACTGAAAATCCCAAGCTTTTATCATGGCTTTGTTTTTCTGGTAACAAGCCCCCATTGAGGAGCCATCCAGGAGCCCATCTGAAGTTACCTCATTAGAACAAAGGATGCTCCTAGTGCCCCTAACACTTGGGAATTTCTAAAGGTTTCAGGAGCCCTGTGTCAGGAACCAGGATAAAGACCAAATATGTATTTCTTATTATAAATCACAGTATCATACGAGAGAAAGACACAGAAGCGTCAGCTCGTGCCTTAAGCGGGCTTCTCTCCCTGCCTCTTGAGGCAGTGCCCCCGGCAGCCAGCAGGGCTTTGCTTGCCAGAGGAGGAAGAAAGGAAGGGCATTCTCCTTTTCTCCTGTGAACTCTGAGTTTTTCCTGCTTCGGCTGTTTGATCATACTTCCATCCTACTCACTTCAGAAAACATGAGTTTCTGAGCAAATTGTCAGGTGACATGATCCTTGTAGATGACAGGGATATGAGAATTTGGGCTGATTTGTCCAGGTAAGAGACAACTATTGTTATGTATTATATGGAAAATGGATTCAGACTCCTTTCTCATGCCTTTCTGTATGATCTTGGGTCTGTATAATCTCTTTTTTTCATCTTACCACTTTTCATTGTATTGATGAAATGAGATAATTCCAGTGCCTAACCTGAAGTAGGGGCTTCAAAAATTAATTCTTTCCATCTCTTCCTCCCATTCAAGTCCTGCTTAAAGGACCCTCTACTGGAAACCAGGAAAAATTTCTTTTCCACTTATGAGGGTTGGTATTGAGAAGAAATGATGATAAAACGATCTCCTCCCTCGTTTCTCCTTAGCAGACTTTGTGCTGTCTAGGTTTAGCTAAGCCTCCACATTTGTTCACTATTGTGCCATGTTATCTTGGGGCAGCCTAACAGCTGGTCAATAAATTACGTATGGGGTGAAAGTCTCTTTTCCCCAGTCCATGTACGAGAACACTTGGCTGCAAGATTTTTCTCTCTCTTACAGGAAAACGCCCTTGAGTCACACAGTTGAAAAAAATCACAAGAGTTATGAAGAATAACATCGCACAGATATGTGGCCAATAAAGATGATCAGCTTCACAGTGATGGGGGAGATGCAGAACCAGACCACACTTATATTTCATATTATACTTATTTGACTGGCAAAATTAAGGAGTATAAGAATATCAAGTGTTGCAGAGAATGAGGGTCAACTGGATCTTTTATATATTTTGCTGGTGGAAATGTAAATTGGCAAAACCTCTTTGTAAGAACAGTTTGTCTTTATTTTGTAAAAGAAAATGCTCTACAGTTCTACTCCTAGATCTATATCCAAGAGAAACCCTGGCATATTTGTACCAGGAGATATGGCCAAAGATGTTTGTAGCAGCATTGTTCATAAAAGCAAAAAGTTGGGGAAACAAAACAAAGGTCTGGGGGAGATATATATTCTAGCATATTTACATAATGCAGTATTATTACACAATAGTAAAAAAAAATTACCTGCAGCTACACAGGAAGGTATGGGTGAATCTTAGTGATAACATCCTATGTGAAAAATATAAATCCAAGATTATAGGTCACTTAAAGACTCTTACTAGAATGTTAAAACTCAACAGTATGTATTTTAGAAATAAATGTATGTGCTAAAACTATATTTTTAAAAGCAAGGGAAAACACAAGTTTTAGGGTAGTTTTTATGTCAGGGGTTGAGAGACAGGAGAAAAGCTAAGGAGGAAGGATGGAGGTCATTGCCAGTGGTCTAGTTAATGAGTGCCATTCTTTTAAGCCAGCCATCGGACCAACAAACCTGTGAGTTCCTGAGGCAGTCTGTCTACCTTGGAGTCTCCTTTGTCTCTGCATTGTTTCATACATATTCCTTATTTCTCCTTTTTTTATATTTTCTAAATTATCCAGATTATATTACTTTAATAATATAAATATACAAAAGCTTTTTTTATTAAAAATATCTAGGAGTTTCCATAAGTGTCTCTAACTACCTTGTTCAGTGATGAGTATGGATCCCACACTGATTCAGCCTTCATAGGGACTCTGCATCTATGTGTGTACTTTGCGTGTGTGAGAGATGTGAAGAGATAACCAGTGGTATTGACGTCTGTTGCTTCTCCTGTTATAAAGCTCTTGTCATCTGTCAAACAAAGTCATTCTGACTTTTCTCTATCTTCTGCTACTGCTCTTTCTCTACCTTTTTGTGCCTTTGCACCTCCTCATCTGCCTCAAGTTTCTGCCTCACTACACTGCATCTTCTGGGTGATGTACCTCCAGCCTTCCTTTCTCTGTCTTTTACCTATTAACTCAGCAAATATTTATGGAACATCTTGGAACCTCTCCCATATGCCAGGCATAATGGGCTTGTGCAATGACCATTAGGAAGTTGGACTTAAGTCTCAGCCCTCCTGGAGTTCCCAAATTCGATGGGGAGAAAGACATTAAATGAGCAATTGAAACACAAAACTTCAAGTTTTGTGCTCTGAAAGAGGCAATAGAAGGTCTTTTTGTGAAAACCTTAGAGGAGGCATAACTCTGACATGAGATCTTAGGGAGGACTTCCTGGAAGATGGAATGAGACCTGAAAAATGGAAGGAAATCTAATGAAGGGAAAGAATGAGGGGAAAAAGCTCAACAGAGGCCACTGTATTTATGAAAATAATATGCCTCATTTGAGGACTGAATGAAACACAGTGTAGCTAGAGCATGTTGGTTGATGAGGAAAGTAGATAGAATAGAGTGGGAAATGGGGTAGATAATGCATTGCCTTATAGCTGTGTTACATAGAACTTGGACTTTATTCTGAGGATAACTAGAATCCATTGGAATGTTTTCAGCAGCAGAATGACATCTTTAGATTTGTATTTAGTGGAATATTGGAGCGTGCCTGCCCAGCTCTTCTTTTAATTTACCCCTGACTCTGGTGAAGTAATGAGCCAGGTGGCCACATTTCTAGCAGGTGACTGCTATTCCAGAAGCCACCACAGATGGTATCAGAGGTGTATATCTGACTTGAGATAACTAGTTCATGCTGGAATGAGACAGAGCCTCTCTCTTGAGAATTTAAACAGAGATATAAAATAATCACACAAGATTGCACTTAGGAACTAGAAGTAGAGTTGGATCCCTGTGAAAACTGAAGTTATGCAAGAACCTTGCAGAGTCAGTTCTTTATGCTGATGGAGCAAAGAGGCTGAGATTAAAGACCTTGAGGTCCTATAAAGGAAGAGTGAGGTCCAGCTGTATTTTCTAAGGGTGTCATAAAATTAGTCTGTATCATTTAAATACATACCTTTAATTCTTGAGATGGTTTGAGTGCATTCTTTTTTTTTTCTCTTTCACAATTATTCTTTCCTAAGCGGTTTCCTAAGAGGTTTTAGAAAGAGCAAAGAACAGAGAATATGTTGGGTGGAATGCATAAGTGGAAATAGAGGAACCAGGTATATGGCTGTTGGGTTAAACCTAGGCAGGAAGTGATGGTGCTTTGGAATAAGACATGAGCAATGGAAATTGGGGGAGAAATGGTTTATTAAAGAGAAATTTAGGAGGGAGAATAATCAGGACTTGATAACTGCTTGGATATTGAGGATGAGATGAAAAAGAGGAAAGAGTTCAGGACTGCACCAGGTTTTTATCCTAAGAGACTAGGTGCCATTCACCGAGGTACCCAGGATTTCTTCTGTACCTCCAAGCCCATAGCTACTAAAATAGCTACACTTGGAAGCTTTTTGTTGTTTGAGTTAATGGCGTGATTTAAAAATTACATTTTGTATGGTTTCTTACAGGCAAACAATTTTGTAAATATAGCTTATATACAGATAAGAAAGAATAAATTAGGGGACATTTATTTATTGACATGCACATTTACTTATATCATGAACACAATCATCAGACTGTTGTCAGTGAACAAATGCAAAAACAAATTTATTAAAGTCTGGGATCATTTAGGTCTTGTTTTTCTCTTCATTGATAAGTAAATTAGCTTTTAGCCAGCAAAGAGGCAAATCTAGGCAGCCTGCCCTTGATCAGGTTGCTGGGAATCATCAAAATTATTTATTGATTATCTGAAAACCTCTGTGAATTTAATTATGGAGTATTTGTGACAAGTGGTCTGTCAATGTCATTCTATTGTCACCAACTTCTTAGGCCATATTTATACCTTTTGCATCAGAATTTTTTTATAACAAACTTGAACTTTTTGTTAATTATAATAATTTGGTTGTAGATGTTATTGTCTTTTCTAGGTAGGGAATCATACTATCTGCAAATAATAGATATTTTGTTTCTTTTAATTCTTAGTGCTGTAATTTTTTATCTTTTTCTTACTATGGTCACTAGGGTTGTGATTCAGTGTGGAATAAGAATAGTGATACAGGGCATATTTTGATGCTCTTGACTTTAAAGAGAATATTTTTAACATTTCACCATTAAACATAATGTTTGCTCTATGTTTGTGGTAGATGTCCTTATTTAACACCTTTCATTGTATTCTCGGTACATCATTTTATGAATCTGTGTTGAATTTTTTTCAAATTAAGTGATGATTTTTATTGCTTGGAGCACATAGACAAATTTATGTAACCAGGGCAGAAGCTGTGGATGACTTATATTTCCAGTTGGGGAGGAAGTCTTGTTTGGTTTTATAATATCAAGCAAGCTGGTGAATATGGCTCTCTTTCAGAATCAGAAAAATATGAAATTCTTCACAAATTTGCATGTCATTTTTGCAGGAGGGCCATGCTAATCTTCTCTGTGTCCTTCCTGTTTTGGTAGTCTGCTGCCAAAGCAAAGCAAGTACTGTGCTGAATTTTCATCAGATATTTTTCTGCATTTCACTTTATGTCTTGGCTTTGACTGGAAGGATCAAATTTTGCTTATATCTCTTTTAATCTCATTTTCAGCTGTGGTTACTTGATTTTGTAGGTTTTAATTGTGATATTTCTGAGATCCATGGATTGTAACTGCCCTGATGGGTTGGTTTATGGTTTGCATCTGCCTGAGTCCCAGAGGGTTCAATGTACAGGGACATTTTCTATTTTAACATATCAGTTTTGAGCTAAACCAAGAAGACTACACATCTACATGTCACACAGGCTTGAAGTTTCAGCTCCTAACGGGTGATCTCATTACACATCCATGGTCCTAGGAAGGCAGAAAGTATCTTCACTTTGACTTCACAGGGTATAGTATTTCCTAATCTCCTTTAATGTGGGATGAGGGGAACGTTCTTGAAAGCACTGGTCTTCATATGGGGAATCAAATCTAACCTTCCCAATTTGTAGTGGTCTGAAGACTCACCTGCACTCTTACATTAGATTACATTAGCATTGGTTCCAGACTTCAAATACCTGTGTGTGGGCCACAAATCCTCATGGCCTATAGAATTAATAACTCATATTTGACACTCGCTATCTGGTTTTCTTACTCTGTTTCTGGGATTGGAAGTCTCACATTTTTTCCCTTATTGCTCAATTCCGTAGTTTCTAATCTTTTGTGCATAATTTCCATTCATTTGAATTGAGAGGTTGAGTAGTTCGGTCTATTTGAATTAAGACCAAAAACACCATCACAGTTCAAACCTGTGAACTCACAACCTAATTTAGGAAAAAAATATTACCAATATACTTGGCCAACCGTATACCCTTCCACAATCACCTGCCTCTTTCTCCCTCATCCCCAGAGGATTATTTAGTCTCTCTTCTGTTATTTTAATCTAATTTAGCATCATCCTTGCCTTCTACCCACTAGAAGTGAGTAGTAATGTCCCTGGCTCCACTAGTTGTTACACTAAAAAATGTCTATGGACATTGCCAAATATCCCCTGGGGGGGCAAATTGCCCCAGTTGAGAACCACTGTTCTCAGCTATTGAATCTCTTAGTTGTTTGCAATTAAACATAAAAAAAAGTCTTCTCATTACAGGGCTTTATTCCAGTGTCCTTTTTCCTTTCCAGCCTGGAGTTAGTGCAGTGTAGTATAAAGAGCACAGGTTTTCATGCTTGAAACTTTGGAGGCCATGTCTTAAGAAATAACTCTGCAAGGGTGGCAGAAACGAAGCTCACAGTCAGTTCTACTCACAGGATTTATGAAACATTCAAAAGCATAAGAGACTTGCAGAGCCAAAGGACATATTTGAGTTAGTTTGGCTGCTTGGCATCCCCCTTACTTATATTATGGGAAATGTGCACAAGTTGGTCAGTGCCAAGTGGGGAATTCACCAGGTATAAAATGCACCCAAGAAAGGTACATACACCAGATTATTTATGGCACTCAGCAACCCTTGGCCACACTCCCTGAAACAACTTCCTTATAGAGGAAAAATAGTGATTCTGTCACTCAGTAAGCCACATTATCCAGAGTCAAATATCTGAAATTTTTGCTACACCATATTTTGCCATCTTTTCTTGGCATCTACACCACAGATAATTCAACATCACCTCATTGGCATTTGCACTGTAGGTCCTAGAAATTTTTAATGTCTAATATCTAGTTTTATGGACAAGATTTGCTATGTTTACCTCAGCCCCAAACAATTAACTTTGGATTTTTGCTGTGAAATTTATTAGGGGATAGGATGATAGTGCATTTGGGTTGGATTTTAGAAATGGGAACCACCTGAGTATTAGAGTTCAGTGACTGAATTATCCTTTCTCAGGACATTTCTTCCACATCTACCTCCCATATCTTCCTTCCAGGTTCTCAGATTAGTCATCTGGAAGAGAGATAAAGGAAAAGGGATGACTTTGCCATGCACTCTCTAGAGGCATGAATGAAGGTCAGGCTTGTGCAAATTCTCATTTCCCTTAAAGTCATTCCCTCTGTTTTTCTTACCCTTAAGTGAACATTCATTTTGTCCCAGTACCTTGTTTGTCTCTGGACCTTCAAGCCTAGACTAAGGAAATAACAGGTGTATTTCAGTCCTTGCTCCATGGTCCTCCCACTTCTTTCTCGTTTTCTCTCCCAGGAACTCTTCCATACACAGATGGGGGATAATAAGAGTAAATAATTATCTTTTCTAAACATTTCAGTAAATCTTAACTGATCACCTAAGTGTGAGGCCCTGTGTTAATAAAACAGAAATATGTGTGAAAAAACTGGCCATTGCCCACACAATCTGTATTTTTTAAAAATTATTTTTATTTTGGTATCATTAATGTACAATGAGCAACATTATGGTTATGAGACTCCCCCCATTATCAGGTCCCCATCACATATCCCATTGTAGTCACTGTCCGTCACTGTACTAAGATGCTATAGAATCACTACTTATTTTCTCTGTGTTATACTGCCTTCCCTATGCACACCCCTATATTATGTGTGCTAATTGTAAGGCCCCTTTTTACCCCTTATCCCTCCTTTCCCACCCATCCTCCCCAGTCCCTTTCCCTTTAGTAACTGTTAGTCCATTCTTGGGTTCTGTGAGTCTGCTGCTATTTTCTTCCTTCAGTTTTTTCTTTGTTCTTATACTCCACAGATGAGTGAAATCATTTGGTACTTGTCTTTCTCCACCTGGCTTATTTCACTGTTGTTGCAAATGGTAGGATTTGTTTTCTTCTTATGGCTGAATAATATTCCATTGTGTATATGTACCACATCTTCTTTATCCATTCTTCTACTGATGGACACTTAGGCTGCTTCCATTTCTTGCATATTGTAAATAGTGCTGTGATAAACATAGGAGTGTCTGTGTCTTTTTCAAACTGGGCTGCTGCATTCTTAGGTTAAATTCCTAGGAGTGGAATTCCTGGGTCAAATAGTATTTCTATTTTTAGATTTTTGAGGAACCTTCATACTGCTTTCCACAATGGTTGAACTATTTACATTCCCACCAGCAGTGTAGGAGGGTTCCCCTTTTCTCCACAACCTCACCAACATTTGTTGTTTGTCTTTTGGATGGTGGCCATCCTAACTGGTGTGAGGTGATATCTCATTGTGGTTTTAATTTGCATTTCTCTGATGATTAGCAATGTGGAGCGTCTTTTCATATACCTGTTGGCCACCTGAATTTCTTCTTTGGAGAAGTGTCTGTTCAGCTTCTCTGCCCATTTTTTCATTGGATTATTTGTTTTTTGTTTGTTGAGGTATGTGAGCTCTTTATATATTTTGGATGTCAACCCCTTGTCGGATATGTCATTTATGAATATATTCTCCCATATTGTAGGATGCATTTTTGTTCTACTGATGGTGTTCTTTGCTATACAGAAGCTTTTCAGTTTTATATAGTCCCACTTATTCATTTTTGCTTTTGTTTCCCTTACCCGGGGAGATATGTTCATGAAGAAGTTGCTCATATTTATGTCCAAAGATTTTTGCCTATGTTTTTTTCTAAGAGTTTTATGGTTTCATGAATTACATTCAGGTCTTTGATCCATTTTGAGTTTCCTTTTGTGTATGGGTTTAGAAAATAATCAAGTTTCAATCTCTTACGTGTAGCTATCCAGTTTTGTCAACACCAGCTGTTGAAGAGGCTGTCATTTCCCCATTGTATATCCATGGCTCCTTTATCATATGTTAATTGGCCATATATGCTTGGGTTAATGTTTGGAGTCTCTATTCTGTTCCACTGGTCTATGGGTCTGTTCTTGTGCCAATATTGAAAGAAAAGGAGCGACACACAGCAGCAATTCACCGGAGAATTCTGCTTTATTAGGGAAAGGTGCTGGGTTATATAGGAAGGGGCATGGGGTGATTGTGGTGTTACTTCTACGGGGCTGGTGGCTATTGGCTAGGTGCTAGGATTAGGGGGGCGAGGGGTGATTGGGCTTCAGGTGGCGCCGGCGGGAACCGAGGACCCAGAAGAGAAGCAGGAGGTTCACCATCTTAGAGGTGGGGGCCCTTCATTCCCCCCTTTCTCCTCTATGGGGTTGTGGACGTTGCTTTCTCTCTGACTGCTTCCTGCTGAACGGGGGCGGAGAAGGGAGTGAGGGCTTGAGGACAGGGAGGAAAGGGTTGATAGGACTCCCCACAGTAAGGACGAGTAGATGTGGACTTCTTCAGGTTGGAAATCAATGAAGGTTCCCTGTAACTATAGGTTGAGGACTTGTTGATTCCAATGGTGCCAAGAGGATACGGGTGCCAGAAGCCAGGCGTCTGCGGCCATTGTTTCCAGGAACAGTTTCCAGTGGAGAGGGGTCCATCTCAGCGTGTGGTGAGGAGGTTACGTGAGGGTGAGGGATCTTCTGTGGCTAAAAGCTGGTAGTTCCTGAGTAAAAGCTGGTTGAAAGTCTGATTAGAGATTTTACCGACTTGGGATTTGATAAACTTTACTATACAAGGTAAGAAGAGACAGGCGAGAAGAATGATTATTATAGGGCCTGCAATGGGCCACAGCCAGGTGAGGAAGGGGTTTGTTAGTATTGAAGTGAATGGGTTGGAATTGGAAGCAGAGTGGAGGCTGGAGGCAAGGTTGGTGAGTTTGGTAATGTCAGTTTCTACAATGCTGGAGTCGTTGATGTAATAGCAGCACTCTTCCTGAAGGAAGACGCAGGTGCCGCCCTTCTCGGCTGTAAGCAGATCTAAGGCCCGCCAGTTTTGAAGGGTGACCTTAGCTAGTGAAGTGACCTGTCTTTGGAGAGAGGCCAGGGAATCGGCAGTGGATGTCAGGGCTCCCTCAAGTTTGGCGTTGAGATCTCTAATTGCCCATAGACAGTGACCCAAGACTCCTCCCGAAAACCCTGCCCCAATGGCTGAGGTGGTCAAAGAGATACCGACCATGATGGGAAGGAAAGCAGCCCTTTTTGTGCGCGAGGGCAAGGGAGGTTGGAGCTCAAGAAATTCTGCCATGCTGTAAAGTGTAAGCTGTGGGATTAGGGTGATGAGAATGCAGGGTATATTGGAGTTGGGAGGCAGTGAGTTGAAAAGACTGCCATTGCACCAAAAGAAGTGACCTGGTTGCGTAAAAGTCTTAGAGCCGGAGGTAGGGGTGTAGATAGAGAGACAGTGAAGTGTGCTGGAGTGGGGAGGGGTTGGGTCTACACAGTGGTGGATGGTGAGATTATCTGCGTATTCTGGTTCCCATAGGGGTATGTCTGCCAGGGGATGGAAGGGTTGTCCTTCTGCATGGAAGGAGTAGTTGGAAATATTAAGGGGCATGGCGGCCAACAGTGGGCGCTGTGGTGATGCACACAAGAAACAATTGGTGGTGTTGAGGGTGTGGTTGAGAAAGATGGTGGTGTCTTGAATGAGCTGTAACCAAGAGTAGGAGCGGGGCTAAGAAGATGAAGAGGTGCCATCAAGAGTTTGGACAATAACTTTTTCAGAATGTCCGATGTCTGATGCAACTTGAGAGGTCTGGGAATGAGAGGGAACATACTCTCGAGAGATATGAAGGGTACCGTGGGGGGTCGAGGACCCCCCATAGTAAACTGAGGCTGTGACTCCGGTGGCCCATCGAGAGTTCCAGGGATCTGGGATTGATAAGGAGAATGAGCTGTTGGGATATTTTATGAAATGGTTGGAGGAGTAATACTGTGGGTACCAGGAGTTACCCATGTAGTGAATGATGCAAGACCAGTAGGGACATCCCCTGTAGGTGTCTGGCCATCACCTGCAACAGGCTTGTTTTTGGTCATAGAGGAAGCAGAGGTAGGGAGAATAAAGGTAGCTGCTAGGGAACACTTCAGTGAAGGGAGGAAAGTGGAGGTATAAAGGCTCAGAGCAACCTTTCAGAGAGCAGTCTGATGTGGCAATGAGGGTAGTAACTTTTGTTTGATGCTGTGTGTAAGTCTGTCTGACTTTGAATCGCCATACAAAGGAGGCTGGGGTGGTGGGGAAGACAATAGGAATGAGGAAAAAAAGCGAGAGAGCAGTAAAGGAGGAAAAAGTCATGATTCAGGTATGGATGGCAAAGGGGGTGAACAGGAGATGCGGAGTTTCAAGGGATCAGAGGGATGAGGCGTGGTAGAGTAGACAGCGTCTTGGGCTGTATCTGAAGGACTCTGGATTGTGACCGATGGGTCTTGAGTGTCCAGAGAAGGTGGGTCCTGGGTGTTTGGTTTCAACCTGGAGATATGAATCCAAGGGGTGACAGAGTTATCAGGCAGTAAGAGCTTGGCGGCCGAGGGGGTGCAGAGAATAACTGGGTGTGGACCTTCCCATTTTGGGGTGAGAGAGGGCCGATCCTCTGGCGCCTTATAAAACACTAGTTGGCCAGGCTGTAAGACAGGAGGATTTTGGGAGGCGGATGGATCAGGAAGGAGCCAATCCTGATATTTCCACAATTCCGTGTGGAGGAGAGAGAGTAGCGGAAGGGCCATATTGGGATGAATCGGTCCTTTGTGGGAAGGGAGCCCTGGGGGTAGAATTGGGTGGCCGTACATGATCTCAAAGGGTGACAAGAAGGAAGGTTTCTTTGGGAGGGCCCGAATGCGGAGTAGAGCTAAGGGAAGTAGGCGAACCCAGTCAAGGTGTAGTTCTAGAGATAGTTTGGTCAGGATGTCTTTTAGAATCCTATTGGCTCTTTCTACTTTTCCCGAAGCCTGTGGTCGATAAGGACAGTGTAGATGCCAGGGGAGTGAGAGCGACTTGGAGAGGTTCTGAATGATTTGGGCAGTGAACTCAGGGCCATTATCTGATTGGAGGGAAGTGGGCATCCCGAACCTAGGAAAGATCTGGGTGAGGAGGATAGAGGCAACTGCGGACGCTCGTTTGTTAGTGGCGGGGAAAGCCTCGACCCATCCTGAAAATGTATCTACTAACATGAGTAGGTATCTGGTATGCCGTATGGGGGGCATGTTAGTGAAGTCTATTTGCCAATCTGCGGCAGGGACATTACCCCATGCTTGATGAGCCGGGAAGGGTCAGGCCTTGAGGGGGGTATTAGGGTTAGTGCATTGGCAAATGGTGCACCTGTGGGCGATTTGGTCAAGTAGGGTTTTGTCTTCAGGAGAGAGAGAAAAAAAGGATTGTAAGAAATGGATTAAGGATTGGGGGCTAGGATGGAACAGATCGTGTAATAGGTGGAAGAGAGACTCTCTGTCCTGGGAACAGAGGGTGTCTTGTGATAAGGCTAAAACCGCAGGGGCAGACGGATCACTGTCTGGTGCTTCTTCTGATAGGGCAATCGACAGGGCTACTCTGTCAGCTTTATTGTTACCTCTTGTAATGGGGGAGTCATCCTTTTGATGTGATTTGCAGTAGACTATGCCCAGTTGGTGTGGGAGTTGTGAAGCCTCTAGAAGTTTAGTAATTAAGGCTGAATTAGTGATAGAATTTCCTTTTGTGGTGAGGAGGCCTCCCTCATTCTTTCCATACTGCCGCATGAGACAAGAGAATGTGGAATACGTATTTGGAGTCAGTGTACAGTGTGAGAGACGTGTCCCGGGCCAGAGTGCAAGCTCTGGTGGCTGCAATGAGTTCGGCCTGTTGATTGGTTGTACCAGGGGGTAGGGCTTGTGCCTCAATGATGTCTTCGAGGGAGACTACTGTGTATCCTGCGTATGGGTGCCCTCATGTTTAAAGGAGGACCAATCAGTAAACCAGATGAGGTCGGAGTGTGAGAGGGCTCCTTCAGAGATCATGGAGTGGCATGGAAGGAAGTTGTGAAGGGCTTCCAGGCAATCTTGTGAGGGAGTATGAGGAGAGTAGGGTAGAGGAAGAAGAGTGGCCGGATTCAGGGGCGGGCAGGGGAGGAAAGAAATGTCTGGATTTTGGAGGAAAGAGGACAGTAAGGTCAGGAGTCTGGAGGGAGGGAGAGTCTGTAAGCTTTTGTAGGTTAAGAGGTCTTTTAGGTGATGTGGGGACAGAATGGTAAGGGGTGCCCCGAATGTCAATTTATGAGCTTCCTTCTGCAAGTGCTGTCCAGCTGCTAATGCCTGTAGGCAGGGGGCCCATCCCCGAACTGTGGGGTCTAATTGCTTGGAAAGATAAGCTACTGGGGCAAAGGATGGGCCATAATATTGGCCTAGGACTCCTAGAGATTGACTGGACCTCTCATGAATGTATAATGAGAAGGGCTTCAACAAATCAGGAAGATGGAGAGCTGGGGCTTCCACAAGGGCTCAACGGAGCTTAATGAAGGAGTGTTGGGGTGAGGAGGATAATGGTTCTTCAGGGGGGCCCTTGCTGAGGTCGTGTAGGGGTCTTGCCAACAGGGAGAAGTTAGGGATCCACGCTCTAAAATACCCAGCCAGGCCTAGAAAGGAAAGGATTTCTGTCTTGGGTTTGGGAACAGGCAGGTCAGAGAGGAGCTGTTTTCTGTCTAAGGTAATGGACTTTCTTTGTTGAAATAGAAGAAATCCGAGGTAAGTGACAGAAGGGGAAGAGATTTGAGCTTTGACAGGGGATACCCGGTAACCTCTGGAAGCTAGAAGGTTAAGTAGGGAGGCAGTGTCAAGTTGAGTGTCAAGTTGAGAGGGACTGCAGAGTAGAAGATTGTCCACATATTGTAATAAGGTGGACTCGGAGTGATCATGATGAAACTGTTTGAAGTCCTGAGCTAGGACCTGTCCAAAAATATGGGGACTATCTCGGAAGCCTTGTGGCAAAACTGTCCAAGTGAGTTGTTCAGAATGTCTTGTGTATGGGTCCGTCCAGGTGAAGGCGAAAAAATCTTGGGAGGAGGGGTCCAGTGGGATAGAAAAAAATGCATCCTTGAGATCTAGGACTGAGAAGTGGGAGGCCGAGGCAGGGATCTGCGATAAAAGGGTATATGGATTTGGGACTAAGGGATGGATAGGGACGATGGCCATGTTGATGAGGCAAAGGTCTTGGACAAGGCGGAAAGAGCCGTTGGTTTTTTTAACAGCTAATATGGGGGTATTAAATGGGGAGTGAGTGGGTCTGAGGTAATTTTTGTTTAAAAGATCTTGAATGATGGGTTGAAGGCCTATGAGGGCTGAAGTGGTTAGGGGGTATTGGGCCTGACAGATATACTGAGAGGGGTCACGTAATTTGATAGAGGCAGGAGGACATAGAGCCATGGAGGGGCTTGTAATGTCCCAAACTTTGGGATTTACAGGGTGTATGAGGGCAGACCTGGAACTTTCATTGGGTAGAGGGCTGTCGTCGGCTATGAGGGCCATTAGAAAGGGAGTACTGGGGGCTATGGGAGTGGATATAGTTATGGAAACATGGAGGAGAGAAAGGATGTCCCGTCCTAGTAAGGGGATGGGACACTGGGGCATAACCAGGAAGGAGTGGGAGAAAGGTATGGGATTGTCCTGGATTGTGCATAAAAGGGGAGGGTTTAATGGGAAAATCTGTTTACCTCCTACCCCGACTATAGGAGTAATGGCAGGCGTGGTAGGACCCCAGTATTCCTGCAAGACTGAGAAGGTGGCTCCTGTATCTAGGAGGAAGGAGATGGGGCAACCGTCTACTATTAAGGTAACCCTGGGCTCCTGGTTGGTGATGGAAATGGTTGGGCGAGGAGCCCCCGGGCCCCATCAATCTTCTTCTGCCAGCCCCACTACGGCGGGCTTAGGATGGGAGTTGTTAGTCCAGCCTCCCCTTCAGGTGGCTGGGCAATCAGACCCCCAGTGGCCCTTTTTGTGGCATCTGGGGCATGGGGTGGTAGGAGATCTGGAGGAGGGGCACGCCCTTGACCAATGTCCCTCTTTTCCATACTTGAAACAAGCTCCTGGGGGTGCTTGTTTGTAGAGGGGCACCCAGGTTGTGGTTTTATCAGCTGGGCCAACATTTGGAAATTGGCCTGATCAGCCTTTTGTTTACGGTGTTCTTTCTCCTCCTCCCGGTTATGGAAGACTTTAAAGGCCACTGTTAGGATCTCAGTCTGTGGGGTAGCGGGGCCCTGTTCTAACTTTTTGAGTTTAGCTTTAATGTCGGGGTAGCTTTGAGCTAGGAAGTATGTCATAAGGACATGTCTCCCGTCAGGCGTTTCTGGGTCCAGGCTGGTATACTGTAATAGGGCTTGAGTGAGTCTGTCTAAGAACTCAGAGGGAGTCTCCTCCCTCTTTTGAATTATGTCTTGGAGATTTTGAAAATTGACTACTTTACGAGCTGCCTTTTTCAGACCTGCTATTAGGCAGGAGGCGAAAATATCTCGAGAGTGGAGACCCACGGCGGTGTTATAATCCCAGTGTGGGTCTTGTTCGGGGACAACGGTAGGGCCAGGGGGATAGGTGGGGTCAGTCCTGTGGGTTTCGGTGGCGTGCATTTGGACAAAGTCCCAAACTTGTCTACGCTCTTCAGGAAGGAGGGTATTGGCCAGGAGCATGAAAATGTCATGATGTGTGAGGCTGTATGACTGGAGGGTCCATTGAAACTCCCTGATATATGTCATGGGATCAGTGGAAAAGGAACCTAGGCATTTCTCAAGTTAGGCTAAATCTCCTAAGGAGAAAGGGACGTGAACACGCACGATGCCTTCGGATCCTGCTACCTCCCGGAGGGGGGCGATAATTTTGGGAGGCCCTCGGGACCGAGTCTGAGGAGGTCTGAAGGGTTCTGGCTCAGTCTGTTGGGGGAGAAACAGGTGATGGGGGCAAAGAAGTGATAATTTTGGGAGGCCCTCAGGACCAAGTCTGAGGGGGACTGAAGCATTCAGGCTCAGTCTGTGGGGGAGAAACAGGTAATGGGGGCAAAGACGTAGGAGGCTCCTGGGACTTAGTTAGAGGGGGCTGGAAGACTCAGGCTTGAACTGCAGGGGGGTGAGGTGGGGGAGGAGATGGTGGTGGAGGAAGGGGGAGGGGCTGTTGTAGGAGAGGAGGGGGAGGCGGCAACGGGCGGAAGAGGGCAGAGGGGTTGTAGGAGGGGGAGGGGCTGAAGGGGGAAGCCTGTATGGCGGAGGTTCGTCGGCTGGGTCAAAGGTAATCGAAGAGGGACTGGGAGTGTGTGGAGGGGAGGGAGACGGCTTGCAGGCTAGGAGAACTTGGGGCGGGGAACAGGTGGTGCAGAGGCCGGAATTTTGAGCTAGGAGGCGAAAAGCTTCGATATAGGGAATCTCCTTCCATTTTTTCAGGCGCTGGCAGTAGTTAAAGAGATCGCTAGTGATGTCAGGATCAAGAGATCCCCCTGCGGGCCATTGGTTGTGATTGTCTAGGGGGCATGTCGGCCAATCTTGGGAGCAGTATTTACGGAGAAGTTTTGGTTTTATATCAGGCATCAGGGAGGGGGTGGCTAGATGCTTGAGCAGGCATTCAAGAGGTGAACTTCCAGGGAGGGATGAGGAGGCTCCCATGGCTAAAGGACAGAGAAGGAGACAAACAGGGGAAGACGAACGGAGACCCTCGGACTGGGAGCAGACCGCACGGAGACAAAGGGCGTCCCCGATGATCCTTGGTAGTCTGTGGAAACTCGTATACGAGTCGGTTTCTTAGGAGGTGTGGTCGTCACCCAGACTTCTCTAAGAAGGCAGAGTGCCGGAGTCCGAGGTACCTAGTACTAGGAGTTTTCAGCGGAAGGAATTTTCGGCGGAAGGAATGGAAGGAGGAGGGGGGGGAAGGGAGCGTTCTCATCCGCAAAGGAGTCACCTCGCTTATGGCTGTTGGAGGAGGGGCCTGAGGGTCCGCCGCAGCCGTGAAGGCCTAAGGCGGGGAGAGTTCCCTCCTTGTCCCCGAGCGTCAGGGCCTTGCCGGACGATCACGGTCAATGGCGCTGCGATAGCTCGGGGAAGAGCCGCCCGCTCCGGGGGAAAACTTACCCAAAGGCCAGAGAGGAGTGGTGAGTGTGAGGAGCCAGCGCCGGAAAAAGAGGACGAGGGCAAGCTGCTGCTGGTGTCGGGGGGAAGACGGGGCCCAGTTGGGGTGTCCCGTCTCCCGGGTTTCGGCACCAATGAAAGGAAAGGAGCGACACACAGCAGCAATTCACCGGAGAATTCCGCTTTATTAGGGAAAGGTGCTGGGTTATATAGGAAGGGGCATGGGGTGATTGTGGTGTTACTTCTATGGGGCTGGTGGCTATTGGCTAGGTGCTGGGATTAGGGGGGCGAGGGGTGATTGGGCTTCAGGTGGCGCTGGTGGGAACTGAGGACCTGGAAGAGAAGCAGGAGGTTCGCCATCTTATGGGTGGGGGCCCTTCAAATACCAAATTGTCTTGATTACTGTGGCTTTGTAGTAGAGCTTGAAGTTGGGAAGTGAGGTCCCTCTGCTATATTCTTCCTTCTTAGAATTGTTTTTGCTATTCGGGATCTTTTGTGGTTCCATATGAATTTTAGAACTATTTGTTCCAGTTCATTAAAGAATGCTGTTGGTATTTTGATAGGGATTGCATTGAATCTGCAGTTTGCTTTAGGCAGGATGGCCATTTTGACAATATTAATTCCTCCTAGCCAAAAGCATGGGATGAATTTTCATTTATTAGTGTCCTCTTTAATTTCTCTTAGGAGTGTCTTGTTGTTTTCAGGGTATAGATCTTTCACTTCCTTGGTTAGATTTATTCCTAGGTATTTTATTCTTTCTGATGCAATTGTGAATGGAATTGTTTTCCTGATTTTTCTTTCTGCTAGTTCATCGTTAGTGTATAGGAGTGCAACAGATTTCTGTGTATTAATTTTATATCCCACAACTTTGCTGAATTCAGATATTAGTTCTAGTAGTTTTGGAGTGGATTCTTTAGGGTTTTCTATGTACAATATCATGTCATCTGCAAACAGGGACAGTTTAACTTCTCCCTTGCCAATCTAGGTGCCTTTTATTTCTTTGTTTTGTCTGATTGCTGTGGCTAGGACCTACAGTACTATATTGAATAAAAGCGGGGAGAGTGGGCATCCTTGTCTTGTTCCTGATCTTAGGGGAAAAGCTTTCAGCTTCTCACTGCTAGGTATAATGTTGGCTGTGGGTTTGTCATATATGGCCTTTATTATGTTGAGGTACTTGCCCTCTATTCCCATTTTGTTGAGAGTTTTTATCATGAATGGGTGTTGAATTTTGTCAAATGCTTTTTCAGCATCTGTGGAGATGATCATATGTTTTTTGTCCTTCTTTTTGTTTATGTGGTGGATGATGTTGATGGATTTTCAAATGTTGTACCATCCTTGCATCCCTGAGATGAATCACACTTGATATAGTGTATGATCCTCTTTGTGTATTTTTTTAAAATTTTGGTATCGTTAATCTACAAATACATGAAGAACATTATGTTTACTAGGCTCCCCCCTTCACCAAGTTCCCCCCGACATATCCCTTCACCCTCCTACACTGCTGGTGGGAATGTAAATTAGTTCAACCATTGTGGAAAGCAGTATGGAGGTTCCTCAAAATGCTCAAAATAGAAATACCATTTGACCTAGGAATTCCACTTCTAGGAATTTACCCTAAGAATGCAGCCTTCCAGTTTGAAAAAGACAGATGCACCCCTATGTTTATTGCCTCTTGATGTATTTTTGAATTTGGTTTGCTAATTAATATTTTGTCAAGTATTTTTGCATCTAAATTCATAAGGGATATTGGTCTGTAGTTTTTTTTTTTTTTTTGTGGTGTCTTTGCCTGGTTTTGGTACTAGAGTGATTGATGCTGGCTTCATAGAATAAGTTTTGGAGTATTCCCTCCTCTTCTATTTTTTGGAAAACTTTAAGGAGGATGGGTATTATGTCTTCTCTGAATGTCTGATAAAATCCAGCAGTGAATCCATCTGGTCCAGGGATTTTGTTCTTGGGTAGTTTTTTGATTACCAATTCAATTTTGTTGCTGGTAATTGGTCTGTTTAGATTTTCTGTTTCTTCCTTGGTAGAAATGACATTCTTATTTTGTTTCCTATCTCAAAAGGAAAGCTTTCAATATTTTAAGTGTGAATACAAGTATAATGCTTAAGTATAATGTTTAATGTAGAATTTTACAAATGTTTTATCAAGAGAAAAAGTTTCTTTTGCTTCTATTTTAAAATTTTTTATTGACAAATGTTTGTTGAACTTCAGCAAACACCTTTTCTTCATCTATTGAGATTATTTTTCAATTATTCTCCTTCATCGGATAATGTGAATCATACTGATTGTATTTCCAGTATTAACTCAGTGTTTTATTCATGAAATAAACCCAACTTGGCTATCATGCATAATCTTTTGCATTAGAATTATTATCCATGTGTGGGACTACACAATCTGTATTTTGGCAGTGGTAAGGAAACAGATATGCAAGTAATAATGAAGTTACAAGATACTAAGTACAAGAGTTGAGGAATGTACCTCATGTAGGAACAGTGAAGAAAAATCATCTAACTTTCCTATCCTGTCTTTCCAAGGCCTGTTCAAAGGCTACCTCCTGGTAAGAATTCTTTAATGACCAACCAGTTATGTTCTCTCACTACTTGACCAGTTAACAAGATTTTCCACTTCATACCTTCCATGTCACTTACCACATTGTATTTTACATATAATACCCACTGTATTGTGAGGCAATTGAGAACAAGATCCCTGTCTATTCCATTTTATGCATAGTTACACTCAATTTGCAAACTTATCATTTAGAAAGCCTGTCATAGCTGTAAGCTCTGTTCATATTCAGTTTGTTTGCTGGGAATGATGTGAATAGGAAGAGGCTAATAAAATCTCCAGATGATTTCTCCAGAAATGAACTGATCAGTTTTGCATCTCTTATTTTGATTTTGGAGCTGAAAAAGACAATCATTTATTTCTGGTTGTCTGGAAGATGTCTTCAGTCGTCCTGGTCCAAGCTGATGTGTGAGAACCTCACCATGTGCTCTTGGCCCTGCACTTCAGTCGGCATGACCAGCCACTCTCTGTTGGTCATAACGTTAATAAGCATTGGAAATTCAATGTTAGTTTGGTCTTCAGATTAAGATATTGACATTATATTATCAATATAATGAATAACAGTACTTTTAGTTGAATCAAATCCAAGTATTTTCTCATCATGTTGTGGCAACAAACAGGAGAATTTAAATGACATTGTTTGGAGCACAGTATATGCTTCCTGGAGGCCACCTTGCATGGATGGAACTTGGTTTTGTTTTTCTCTTAAAATAGAAATCGAAAAGAATCATTAGCCAAACTGACCATAGAATATCAATCTCCTTTAGTTTGTTGTGTGACTTAAATTGTTAATGCCATATGGGGCATGGCTGATGTTTTATTTGTGGGGTACTACTTTATTAAGTTCCCAGGATCCATGCTCTTCTCTCATAGGCCACACTGAAATCTAAACAAGGAAATCTTGGATACTTATGCACCTGCATGTGACATTCTTTTTTTATTGGAATGTAGTTGATATACAATATTATATTGGTTTCAGATACACAGCATAGTGATTTGATAGTTATATACATTACTAAATGCTCAGTAAGTGTAGTCACCCAATTATCATACTAAGGTATTAGACAATATTATTGAATATATTCTCTATGTTCTACTTTCATTCTTGTGGCTAATTTATTTTATAATTTGAAGTTTGTACCTCTTAAGCCCCTTTACCTATTTCACCTTTCCCCCCCCACCCCTCCCCTTTGGTAACCAACAGTCTGTTGTCAAAATTTTTGGGTCTATTTCTTTTTTGATGGGAGAAAAGGGAACCCTTGTACCCCACTGGAGGGAATGTAAGTCGGTGCAGCCACTATGGAAAGCAATGTGGAGGTTCCTCAAAAACCAAAAATAGAAATACCATATAACCCAGCAATTCCACTGGGAGTTCTACCTGAAGAAAGCAAAATCACTAATTTGAAAAGTTATATGCACACCTATGTTTATTGCAGCATTGTTTACAATACTGAGATATGGAAGCAACCCTAGCACCCATCAATAGATGAATGGATAGAGAAGATGTGTTATAATAGACACAATGGAATATAACTCAGCCATATAAAGAAGGTAATCTTGACATTTGCAAAAACATAGATGGACTTAGATGCTATCATGGTAAGTGAAATAAGTCAGACAAAGACAAATACCTTATGGTTTCATGTATATGTGGTATCTAAGATGCATCTAACCCTAACCTGAAAAAGACAATCCTAAGGATATGTTAGTTGCCAGTGCATAAGTATACAAGATTTCCTCATTTAATAGTTTTTTCCATGAATTGACTTTTGTAAATAATGCTGCAGTGAACATGTGGGTGCAGCTACCTTTTCAAGTTAGTGTTTTTGTTCCCATTAGATAAATACTCTGAATTGCTGGATCATATGGTAGTTCTATTTTTAATTTTTTGAGGAACCTCCATACTGCTTTCCATAGCGGCTCCACCAACTTACACTCCCACCAGCAATGCACAAGCGTTCCCTTTCCTCCACATCCGTGCCAATACTTGTTATTTCTTTTTTTTTTTTTTTGATAATAGCCTTTCTAACAAGTATAAGGTGAAATTTCTCTGTGGTTTTAATTTGCACTTCCTTTATGATGAGTGATGTTGAGCACCTTTTCATGTACCTCTTGGTCATCTGTATGTCTTCTTTGGAAAAATATCTGTTCAGATCCTCTGCCCATTTTTTAATCAGATTATATTTTCTTCTGTTGAGTTTGAGTACTTTATATATTTAGGGTATTAACCCCTTATCAGGCATATGATTAGCAACTATTTTCTCCCATTTGGTAGGTTGCCTTTTCATTTCCTTGGTGGTTTCCCTTGCTGTGCAGGAGCATTTGAGTTGATATAGTCCCGCTTGTTTATTTTTGCTTTTGGTGTCACATCCAAAATCATCATCAAGACTGATGTCAAGGAACTTAGTGCCTTGTTTTCTTCTAGGAGTTTTATGACTCCAGGTCTTACATTCAAGTCTTTATTTTGAGTTGATATTTGTGTATGATATAAGACAGTGATCCAGTTTCATTCTTTTGCATGTAACTGTCCAGTTTTCCCAACACCATTTATTGAAGGGACTGTCCTTTCTCCACTGTGTATTCCTGGCTCCATTGTTGTAAGTTAATTAGTTATAAATTATTTCTGGGCTTTTTATTCTATTCCATTAGAGTTCAAATTTCTTGATGTTCCCCCTCTTTCAGTGTGCATATATTTTTTTATTTTTTACAAGTTACTGTATTTATTTTAAAAGTGTACAATTTATACTATAAAATTGGGTGGGGCACAAAAACAAATTACGTTTTTCTCAGTATGTTCTATACATACATAAATGCCTAGAATGAAGTCTCAGACTTTAAAAAAATAAATACATATAATTAAAAAGGGGATAGGGAGCATGAAATGATTGCTACATGTTTAGTTTGCCTGTGGCAAGACATTCTAGAATAGTTTCGAGTCATAAGGGCAGTTTTTCCAAGTGTCATTGGGTTCTTAACACTCATCTCTCCAGGGTTGTCCCGGGAAAAACTCCTTTGGCTAGAACCTGCACTTCCTAGAGCTGCCCAGCAGGGGGCGGAAGCGCCATGAGCTGGCTGCCCTGGCAAAATGTTTGGTGACCTGGAATTTAGGGCTGGGTGGGCCTGTTTGAGCAGCAGACATTTGGATGCTTCTCAACCATTAAAGGATGATTATTTTTAAGTTTTCCTGCAGAGTAGCACATTCAAATATATACTCTTGGCTGCATATTTTTAAAATTCTGAACATACATTTGAGTTCAGGGTAATGTCATTTATTTTCCTTTTAAAAATAGAAACAGCCCAATTAATTTTTTTATTAAAGAAGTAAAATATACTCATTACACTTTAAGTATAAAGTGTAAAACTAATAGTTTTATTATCTGGAGAAAATTTAATGTATTTCTTTTCTAGACTTTTTAAAACATAAAAAACCACTTTACCAAAAAGGCCACCATATTATACATATCATTTTATAGCTGTTTTTTTCAGCCAGATCAATAAGATCTCACTCATAGGCATCTTTTAAGGGCTTAATAGTTTTTTTCTTTTCTTTTCTTCTTTTATTAAGGTATCATTGATATACAATCTTATGAAGGTTTCACCTGAGAAACACTGTGGTACTACATTCACTCATATTATCAAGTCCACACCCCATTGCAGTCACTGTCCATCTAAGATGCCATAGAGTCACTGTTTGTCTGCTCTCTGCTATACTGCCTTCTTCGTGCCCTGCTATATTATGTGTGCTAATCACAATACCCCTTAATCCCCTTCTCCCTCCCTCCCCACTTGTCCTCCCCACCTCCTTTCCCTTTGGTAACTGCTAGTCTCTTCTTGGAGTCTGTGAGTCTGCTGCTGTTTTGTTCCTTCAGTTTTGCTTTGTGGTTATACTCCACAAATGAATGAAATCATTTGGTACTTGTCTTTCTCCACCTGGCTTATTTCAATGAGCAAAATACCCTCTAGCTCCATCCATATTGTTGAAATGGTAAGATTTGTCTTCTTCTTTATGGCTGAATAATATTCCATTGTGTATATGTATGACATCTTCTTTATCCACTCATCTACTGATGGACACTTAGGTTGCTTCCATGTCTTGGCTTTTGTAAATAGTGCTGTGATAAACATAGGGGTGCCTATGTCTCTTGATTCTGGGATCTTATTTTCTTCAGGTAAATTCCAAGGAGTGGAATTCCTGGGTCAAATGGTACTTCTACTTTTAGTTTTCTGAGGTACCTCCATACTGCTTTCCACAATGGCTGAACTAATTTACATTCCCACCAACACTGTAGGAGGGTTCTCCTTTCTGTGCATCCTCACTAGCATTTGTTGTTCCTTGTCTTTTGGATGTTGGCCATCCTAACTGGTGTGAGGTGATATTTCATTGTGGTTTTAATTTGCATTTCCCTAATGATTAGTGATGTGGAGCATCTTTTCATGTGCCTGTTGGCTATCTGAATTTCTTCTTTGGAGAAGTGTCTGTTCAGATCCTCTGCCTATTTTTTAATTGGATTATTTGCTTTTTGGGTATTGAGACATGTGGATTCTTCATATATTTTGGATGTTAACCTCTTATCAGACATGTCTTTTAAAAAAATTATTATTATTTTTTATTATTTTTATTATTTTTAAATTTTGGTATCATTAATCTACAATTACATGAAGAACATTATGTTTACTAGGCTCCCCCCCTTCACCAAGTCCCCCACCACATACCCCTTCACAGTCACTGTCCATCAGCATAGTACGATGCTGTAAAATCACTACTTGTCTTCTCTGTGTTCCACAGCTCTCCCCATGCCCACCCCAACCTATACATGCTAATCGTAATGCCCCCTTTCTTTTTCCCTGCCCTTATCCCTCCATTCCCACCCATCCTCCCCAGTCCCTTTCCCTTTGATAGCTGTTAGTCCATTCTTGGGTTCTGTGATTCTGCTGCTGTTTTGTTCCTTCAGTTTTCCTTTGTTGTTCTCCTCCACATATGAGTGAAATCATTTGGTACTTGTCTTCCTCCACCTGGCTTATTTCACTGAGCATAATAACCTCTAGCTCCATCCATGTTGTTGCGAATGATAGGATCTGTTTTTTTCTTATGGCTGAATAATATTCCATTGTGTATATGTACCACATCTTCTTTATCCATTCATCTACTAATGGACATTTATGTTGCTTCCATATCGTGGCTATTGTAAATAGTGCAGCGAAAAACATAGGGGTGCATCTGTCTTTTTCAAACTGGAGTGCTGCATTCTTGGGGTAAATTCCTAGAAGTGGAATTCCTGGGTCAAATGGTATTTCTATTTTGAGCATTCTGAGGAACCTCCATACTGCTTTCCACAATGGTTGAACTAATTTACATTCCCACCAGCAGTGTAGGAGTGTTCCCCTTTCTCCACAACCTCGCCTACACTTGGATGGTAGCCATCCTTACTGGTGTGAGGTGATATCTCATTGTGGTTTTAATTTGCATTTCTCTGATGACAAGTGATGTGGAGCATCTTTTCATGTGTCTGTTGGCCATCTAAATTTCTTCTTTAGAGAACTGTCTGTTCAGCTCCTCTGCTCATTTTTTAATTGGATTATTTGCTTTTTGTTTGTTGAGGTGTGTGAGGTCTTTATATATTTTGGATGTCAATCCTTTATCGGATCTGTCATTTATGAATATATTCTCCCATACTGTAGGATGCCTTTTTGTTCTATTGATGGTGTCCTTTGCTGTACAGAAGCTTTTCAGCTTGATATAGTCCGACTTGTTCATTTTTGCTTTTGTTTCTCTTGCCCGGGGAGATATGTTCATGAAGAAGTCACTCATGCTTATGTCCAAGAGATTTTTGCTTATGTTTTTTTCTAAGAGTTTTATGGTTTCATGACTTACATTAAGGTCTTTGATCTATATCGAATTTACTTTTGTGTATGGGGTTAGACAGTGATCCAGTTTCATTCTCTTACATGTAGCTGTCCAGTTTTGCCAGCACCATCTGTTGAAGAGACTGTCATTTCTCCATTGTATGTCCATGGCTCCTTTATCATATATTAATTGGCCATATATGCTTGGGTTAATGTTTGGAGTCTCTATTCTGTTCCACTGGTCTGTGGCTCTGTTCTTGTGCCAGTACCAAATTGTCTTGATTACTGTGGCTTTGTAGTAGAGCTTGAAGTTGGGGAGTGAGATCCCCCCACCTTTATTCTTCCTTATCAGGATTGCTTTGGCTATTCGGGGTGTTTGGTGGTTCCATATGAATTTTTGAACTATTTGTTTCAGTTCATTGAAGAATGCTGTTGGTAATTTGATAGGGATTGCATCGAATCTGTATATTGCTTTGGGCAGGATGGCCATTTTGATGATATTAATTCTTCCTAGCCATGAGCATGGGATGAGTTTCCATCTGTTAGTGTCCCCTTTCATTTCTCTTAAGAGTGTCTTGTAGTTTTCAGGGTATAGGTCTTTCACTTCCTTGGTTAGGTTTATTCCTAGGTATTTTATTCTTTTTGATGCTATTGTGAATGGAATTGTTTTCCTGATTTCTCTTTCTATTAGTTCATTGTTAGTATATAGGAAAGCCACAGATTTCTGTGTATTAATTTTGTATCCTGCAACTTTACTGAATTCTGATATTAGTTCTAGTAGTTTTGGAGTGGAGTCTTTAGGGCTTTTTATGTACAATATCATGACATCTGCAAACAGTGACAGTTTGACTTCTTTACCAATCTGGATTCCTTGTGTTTCTTTGTTTTGTCTGATTGCTGTGGCTAGGACCTCCAGTACTATGTTGAATAACAGTGGGGAGAGTGGGCATCCCAGTCCTGTTCCTGATCTCAGAGGAAAAGCTTTCAGCCTCTAGCTGTTCAGTATGATGTTGGCTGTGGGTTTATCATATATGGCTTTTATTATGTGGAGGTACTTGCCCTCTATGCCCATTTTATTGGGAGTTTTTATCGTGAATGGATGTTGAATTTTGTCAAATGCTTTTTCAGCATCTATGGAGATGGTCATGTGGTTTTTGTCCTTCTTTTTGTTGATGTGGTGGATGATGTTGATGCATTTTCGAATGTTGTACCATCCTTGCATCCCTGGGATGAATCTCACTTGGTCATGGTGTATGATCCTTTTGATGTATTTTTGAATTCGGTTTGCTAATATTTTGTTGAGTATTTTTGCATCTACATTTATCAGGGATATTGGTCTCTACTTTTCTTTTTTGGTGGGGTCTTTGCCTGGTTGTGGTATTAGGGTGATGTTGGCCTCATAGAATGAGTTTGGGAGTATTCCCTCCTCTTCTATTTTTTGGAAAACTTTAAGGAGAATGGGTATTATGTCTTCTCTGTATGTCTGATAAAATTCCGAGGTAAATCCATCTGGCCCGGGGTTTTTGTTCTTGGGTAGTTTTTTGATTACCACTTAAATTTCTTTGCTTGTAATTGGTTTGTTTAAATTTTGTGTTTCTTCCTTGGTCAGTCTTGGAAGGTTGTATTTTTCTAGGAAGTTGTCCATTTCCCCTAGGTTTCCCAGCTTGTTAGCATATAGGTTTTTATAGTATTCTCTAATAATTCTTTGTATTTCTGCAGGGTCCATTGTGATTTTTCCTTTCTCTTACTGATTCTGTTGATGTGTGTTGATTCTCTTTTTCTCTTAATAAGTCTGGCTAGAGGTTTATCTATTTTGTTTATTTTCTCAAAGAACCAGCTCTTGGTTTCATTGATTTTTTTCCTATTGTTTTATTTTTCTATATTTGTTTATTTCTTCTCTTAACTTTATTATGTCCCTCCTTCTGCTGACCTTAGGCTTCATTTGTTCTTCTTTTTCCAATGTCGATAATTGTGACATTAGGCTATTCATTTGGGATTGTTCTTCCCTCCTTAAATATGCCTGGATTGCTGTATACTTTCCTCTTAAGACTGCTTTTGCTGCATCCCATGGAAGTTGGGGCTTTGTGTTGTTGTCATATATTGCTGGATCTCCATTTTAATTTGGTCATTGGTCCACTGATTATTTAGGAGCATGTTGTTAAGCCTCCATGTGTTTGTGAGCCTTTTTGCTTTCTTTGTACAATTTATTTCTAGTTTTATACCTTTGTTGTCTGAAAAGTTGATTGGTAGGATTTCAATCTTTTGGAATTTACTGAGGCTCTTTTTGTGGCCTAGTATGTGGTCTACTCTGGAGAATGTTCCATGTGCACTTGAGAAGAAAGTGTATCGTGTTGCTTTTAGATGTAGAGTTCTATAGATGTCTAATAGGTCCATCTGTTCTGCTGTGTTGTTCAGTGCCTCTGTGTCCTTACTTATTTTCTGTCTGGTGGATCTGTCCTTTGGAGTGAGTGGTGTGTTGAAGTCTCCCAAAATGAATGCATTGCATTGTATTTCTTCCTTTAATTCTGTTAGTATTTGTTTCACTTATATTGGTGCTCCTGTATTGGGTGCATATATGTTTATAATGGTTATATCCTCTAGTTGGACTAAGCCCTTTATCATTATATAATGTCCTTCTTTATCTCTTGTTACTTTCTTTGTTTTGAAGTCTATTTTGTCTGATACTAGTACTGCAACACCTGCTTTTTCTCCCTGTTGTTTGCATGAAATATCTTTTTCCATCCCTTGACTTTTAGTCTGTGCATGTCTTTGGGTTTGAGGTGAGTCTCTTGTAAGCAGCATATGGATGGATCTTGCTTTTTTATCCATTCTATTACTCTCTGTCTTTTGATTGGTGCATTCAGTCCATTTACATTTAGGGTGAGGATTGAAAAATATGTTCTTATTGCCATTGCAGGCTTTAAGTTTGTGGTTACCAAAAGTTCAAGTTAGCTTCTTTACTACCTTACTGTCTAAGTTAACTTGCTTATTGAGCTATTATAAACATAGTCTAATGATTCTCTATTTCTCTCCCTTCTTATTCCTCCTCTTCTATTCTTCATATGTTGGATGTTTTGTTCTGTGCTCTTTTTAGGAGTACTCCCATCTAGAGCAGTCCCTCTAAAATACCCAGTAAAGGTGGTTTGTGGGAGGCAAATTCCCTTGACTTTTGCTTGTCTGGGAATTGTTTAATCCCTCCTTCATATTTAAATGATCATCGTGCTGGATACAGTGTTCTTGGTTCAAGGCCCTTCTGTTTCATTGCATTAAATATATCATGGCATTCTCTTCTGGCCTGTAAGGTTTCTGTTGAGAAGTCTGATGATAGCCTGATGGGTTTTCCTTTATAGGTGACCATTTTTCCCTCTCTGGCTGCCTTTAGTACTCTGTCCTTGTCCTTGATCTTTGCAATTTTAATTATTATCTGTCTTGGTGTTGTCCTCTTTGGATCCCATCTCTCAGGAGTTCCGTGTGCTTCCGTAGTCTGAGCCACTATTTCCTCCCCCAGTTTGGGGAAGTTCTCAGCAATTCTTTCTTCAAAGATATTTTCTATCCCTTTTTCTCTCTCTTCTTCTTCTGTTACCCCTATAAAGTGGATGTTGTTCCTTTTGGATTGGTCACACAGTTCTCTTAATATTGTTTCATTTCTGGAGATCCTTCTATCTCTCTCTGCGTCAGCTTCTATGTGTTCCTGTTCTCTGGTTTCTAGTCCATTAATGGCCTCTTGCATCCTGTCCATTCTGCTTTTAAGTCCTTCCAGAGATTGTTTTATTTCTGTTGTCTCCCTCTGTGCTTGCTCCTTTAGCTCTTGTATATTTCTCTGCAGCTCTGTCAGCATGTTTATGATTTTTATTTTGAATTCTTTTTCAGGGAGACTGGTTAGGTCTGTCTCTGCAGATCCTCTATCAGAGGTTGTCTGGACTATTTTGGACTGGACTAAATTTTTCTGCCTTTTCATGGTGATAGCGGTGGCTATAGGCAGGTTGCAGGTATGTCAGGTGGGAGAAGAAAGTCCTTTCCTGCTTGTTGGATGCCTTGCCCTTCTCCGCTGCCTGTGTTGGTTACCCACACTCCTGGAACAGCCACCGGGTTAATCCTCTAAGCTGCTGTGGGCGGGGTCTCCGTCAGAGCAGCACAGAGCCCTGCAGGGAGTGGCAGGCACAGCAGGCGCACTTCTCCATGATAGCAGCACCCCTGCCTGGCAGCTATGTGTCGCCAGTGGCTTTTGGGTCTGGTCTTGGTGGCTGTGCGTAGGGCTGGGATTCCGGTTGGCTGCTGGGAGCGCGGCTGCTCCCTCTGGCACTGCTGCAAGTGCGTGCTGGCCTCTCCTGTGCCCCTCTGGTGCCGCCACTGCTGGCATGCATGGGCCGCTCCCAGGTCCCTCTGGCCCCGTGGTCCCCGGCACATGCAGGGCGCTCCTGGACCGCTTGGTTGTCACTGCCGTGGGCTTGCGCAAACCTCTCCCGAGCCCCTGTGGTGCCACAGCTCACGCGGACCTCTCCCAGCCCCCTCTGGAGCCATTGCCACTGGCGCGCATGTGCCACTTCTGGGCTGCTCAGTTGCTGCCCCAGCAGGCTCACACGGGCTGCTCCCAGTCCCCTCTGGTGCCGCCGGCATATGTGGCTGCTCCCGGTGTCCTCTGGTGCTGCTGCCCCCAGCGCGCTGCCACTCTCCCACCACTGGGCCAGTGTGTCAGGGTCCGTGCCAGTTGGGGGAACAACTGGCAGGCTGCTTAGTGCCATGAGGGGCTTCAGAGCTGTGCTTCTGCCCAGGGGGTTAGGGTGTGTAAGTTCCCCAGGATTCCCAGCTACTGGCTAAGTGTGCCGGGACGACTTCATCCAGCTGTGGGGTCCTTGTCTCTTTAAGACTTGAAAAAAGCACTCGCTTTTCTTTTGTCTCAGGGGTGTTGGTTGCTGGGACCTGCCCGCAGGTTGTGCTTTTCCGTTTCTCTAATATCCAGCACCCTGTGCACCTTGTGTCTATGCTCCGGGTGTGGATTTCTAGAGCTGGTTGTTTAGCAGTCCTGGGCTTTCCCTCCCTCCCTGTTCTGACTCCTTTCTTCCCGCTGGGTTCTGGGGTAGGGGGGCATTTGGGTCCCACCTGGCTGTGGCTTGTATCTTACCCCCTTCATGTGATGTTGAGTTCTCACAGATGTAGATGTATCCTGGCTGTTGTACTGTATCCACTGGTGTCTCTTTTAGGAATAGTTGTATTTATTGTATTTTCATAAATATATATGTTTTTGGGAGGAGATTTCCACTGAACTACTCATGCCACCATCTTGGCTCCACCCCCCATTTTTAAATTAGATTGTTTGCTTTTTGTTTGTTGAGGTGCGTGAGCTCTTTATATATTTTGAATGTCAACCCTTTATCGGATCTGTCATTTATGAATATATTCTCCCATACTGTAGGATGCCTTTTTGTTCTATTGATGGTGTCCTTTGCTGTTGTTTTTGTTATTTTTAAGAAATATTCCATTTAAACTTTTGGCAAAACACTAATTTGAAGATTTATTTATAGAATCATATACTAATCCTAAAACTCCTAGAGAACATGCAAACTATACTGTTCAATTTGTTAGGTTTAATTATCCACATCCAGAAATGCATATTCCAGAAAGCAATGCAATAGAGGAAGAGAAAAGATAGATGTGCTTATCCCAATTCATAAGACAGCAGAAATTCCTTGCACCAAAGAAAATCAGTTGGTGTTTTGGTAGGTTTTGTAGGACAACTTAAAATTAGTAAAATATTCTTCTGTTTTGCCTTCTATGTATAAGGCAGAGTCATTTGCTCTCTTGAAGGCAATGCACATCTTTTTAAAACTGTTGCTTCTTGGAATAGCTGTAGGGCAGGTTTTAATTCATTATCAGTTTGTGAGCATGAATCTGGCTCCTTGAGATGCAGCCTCAGCCTCGTTATGGATAATTGACAGAATTTCATGCAGTAACTAGAACTGTACTCTCATTCTGTTGTTCTCTTATGCGAATGATTTAATCAGTTTAATAATTAGAGCTGTTGTCTTCTTTCTGATGTTTTTCACATGCTTCTGCAGAGGGTCCATAAACTTTTGAGAGGTGATAACATGTTTAGAATAATTGATGGAAAATGTTTTCTTTGTATCATGATACCTAATTATGTTCAAAATATTAGGATGCTGTTTCAAATGCTCCAGGAAAATGTTCTCTAGTTTGATATCAATATCAGGACCGTCAATAGTGGGGAGTGTGTGGGTGGCAGTACACTGGAGATGTTCTCTGACCAGATCTTGTTGAACAAATCTCTCAGCTCCTTATTACATAATGCTTTCCCTGTGGAGGACACAGCCATTCCTCTGAATTTTTTCTAATAACTTACGTACAAATTTTACTTTTTGCTCCTGTGAAAGGTCTTATATTTCTTCCCACTAAATAGATCCTCACATTTTCTTATAGTTTCTACTATAAGCTCCTCTTTAAGATTCTTCAAATCATCTTCAAACTTTTCTTTTCACTAAGCAAATATAGCTCTCTCTGTCTTGAAAATACCTTTCAAGTTCCTGCTTAATGGCTTCATAGTTTTCCACAACTCAGTTCTCAGTTGAGCGTCTCTTGATCTCTTCAACTTCTCCATACTGAATGTGGTTGGTCAGGTGACTCTGCAAGTCCAACACATGACTTCTCAGCTCCCTGGTCTAGCTTTTGTTAATGTTCTCCAGTTTATTCATAACCATGAATTCCCAAGTGTTCTTGAACCTGCATATGAGGTTCTCATTCACTAAGGCCTCCTATAAATCCCATATCTTGACTTTAAGTTCTGATATTTTCAAAATACTTCTCTGGATGCTTCTTTGGCATGCATAAGAATCCTGCTTTTCAGCTCCTGAATATCGTGGCTATAGTTGGGAGTAGGAGGGGAGAAACTTCCCAGAGGTGAGCAAAGTAGTAGATGTGAGCTGTGACATCATACTTAGTGACATCACTGTTTGTGTTAGGCTGTAGTGTCATTTCATCAACCTCCCTTGTAGTCACCTTCGCCTTTCCGTACTTTGATTTGTATATACAATTTCTTCTATGTTTTGATGGACAAACAGGAATCTTGGGGAAATATTCAGTTGTCCCATCCTGAGAAAGGCGTGGATTGCTATTCACAGAATATCTTACATTTCTGATAGAGTCTTCCCAAAAATATTAATTACAGTTAAGTTTCCAAGTCCAGTGACAGGTTGCCAAGTCATTTTCTCATTTGGTGCTTTGTTAATGAGCTCTGAGACCCACAGTCCTTCTGTGTCCACAACAAGCACAAAATCAAAGCCCATCTCTTTCTTCCACTTTCAGGAGCCATATGTAGGCACCCTGAATACACCTCCCAGCACAGAGACTGAACTGCAGTCCAAATATTGCATTCAGAAGACTGGACTTTTCAGAGTTCTGCAGGTCAAGGGCAGAGAGAATAAATACCCATTTGTCTCCAACTTTTTCAGAAACCCTGTCAAAAATAGCTATCACTCACTTCACAGGCATATAAGATTCATCTGCATCCATCACTTCAGTGGGAGACCCATTTACCATTAGGTCAGTAGGGTGTTTGGGGAAGGGAGGGAAACAGTGTATTTGTTTGAGAGGAAGTTTCTTCCAGAGCTTTGCAGCTCTGGTCCACCTCTTTCAGGATGGAGTTCCCGGGGCAGAGTCACTGATCTCTTTGGAAACAGCTTCTAGCTCAGTCTCCCAGTGCTTGAGGGAGTCTCTCTTTAACTGCTTCTATTCTCTGTTTGTACCTGAACCAGCAGGGAATTGTGCCTCTGGTGGACCTTTCCTTCCTTTCCTGAAGCTAGCTGCTGCATTAACGTTCTCAGCCCCTGCAGAAAGTAGACTCCTTGCAGGTCTCTGGTGAGACTGAAGACTTTCAAGCAGGGACTTCATCAGGTCATTAATGTTAATAAATTTGTGATACTGTTCAAAGGGCATTTTCTGCTTTTCCCTCTCAATCTCATTCTTGTGTCACTCAACACTCCTGTTTCCTTTTGCTCTCAGGCAATGGAGTTCCTTATTCTTCACACCAATCATGCCACAGACCTCCCTCATGAGGTAGTAACTTCTCCTTTTTCTCAGATAATTTTATTTTTCTCGAGATGTCCAAAGGGTGCCTGCTTTTTTTCCTGTGTCTTGGCAGTCTCTATGGTCCTCATCAATAATAAATTCATACTTCCTAGCAATGTTGGCCGAGTTACTCAAAATGTAGGGAGATCAGACTTCTTCAGCAACTGTGTTAATGGAGCTGTAATTTTATCATCGAATTCTATCTTATTTAGATCCTTGATGCCAATTCTCACTTTGTGAGCAGAATTCTCATCCATAATATTTTCTACATCTTTGGGGGCTTTGGGTGAATTTCACAATTCAAGTAGAAGGAATCTATTCATTACATCAAAATCAGAAGCTGACAGGAAGATGACAGTGACTGAGGAGACCTGCAGGAAACTAATCTCCCTCTTAGGTAATCCAGCATTTCCATGGAGATGCGAAGGTGAAGGCAGTACAGTTTTCAAATCTATCCTCAGAACCACAGCTAGGCAGAACCAGCAGATTTCCACCATAGTTTCTACCAACGGACATCTATTATATGTCTTCTCTAGAATGATGGTGGATTTGTTATAGGTGTGAAGGAAAGTGAAAACCCAAGGGTGCTGTAGTAGGCAGGATTCTAAGATGCCCTCATGGTGTACATGCCCTGTTTAATTCCTTTCCCTTCAGTGTGGGTAAACCTATAAACATGATGGGATATCACTTTGTGATTATTTACTTTATATGGCAAAAAGGAGGTTTCCTGGATAGGCCTGACTTAATCAGGTAAGCTCTGAAGGAGACAAGAAGCAGCAACAGTGTGCTCCTGCAGATCTGGAAGAGAGCATGTGGTGAATTGTCAGTGTGAGCCACGTGCCTAGGGGCTGAGAGTGATCCCAGGTGATAGCCAGCAAGAAATTGGGGACTTCAGTACTACCTCTGCAAGAAAGCTTAATTCTTCTAACAAACTAAACAACCTTGGAAGAGAAACCTCAGCTCCAGTGAAAACTATAGCATGGCTGACATTTTGATTGCAGCCTTTTGAGATCTTGAGCAAAGGACCTAGCTAAATGATGCCCAGGCTACTGACCCCTGCAAACTGTGAAATAATAAATTGGTGTTGTTTTAAACTGCTGGGTATTTTTTTTATAAATTGTGTCAACAAGAAAGGTGTGGTCAGCCATATTAAATGCTTCTGAGAGATCAGGAGAATAAGGATAGGGAGTTGATCATTACATCTTCTAAGATAGAGTCATTGATGACCTCAATAAAAGCCATCTCCATGGAGGGGGAAAAAGCCTGGTAGAAGAGTGTAAAGAGAAAACTTGAGATGAGGAGTTGGAGTCAGATATACTTTTTTGCTCTTAATACAAGCAGAGGAAAGGGCAGGGATGGACTGTGTACTTACAGAAGTTTTGTTTATGTATTTGTTTTAGATATTGGTAATATCAAGGCATTTGATAGGAATGATCAAGTCAAGAGAAATTTTTTGAATGTATTAGTTTCCCATTGCTGCTATAAAAAATTGCCATAAACTTAAAGTCTAGAAGTAGCTTAAAACAGTAGAAATTCATTGTCTTATATTTCTGGAAGCCATTAAGTCTGAAGTTAGACTTATGGGGCTAAAATGAAGGTGCTGGGAAGGCTGGCTCCTTCCAGAACGAGCCCCAGGGGATAAACCATTCCTTACTTCTATCTTATGCCAGTATTCCCTGAGTTGTGACCTTATCATTCCAATTTCTGTTTCTATGCATTGCTTTCTCCTCTTCTGTAGTAAAAATTCCATCCGCCTCCCTTTTACATGATTACATTAAGGGTTCTTCTTGGATAATTCAGGATAATCTCCCCACCCCAAGATCCTTAACTTAATTACCTCTGCAAAGTCCCTTTTGCCATGTAAGGTGAAGTTTACAGGTTCCAGGGATTAAGATATGGATATATTTTGGGGAGAGTCATTATTCAACCTACTGAGAAAGTAATTGCAAGAGAGAAGAGAAGGAAATTCAAGTAGGAAATTATGAGAGTTAGAGGTAGGACTGTGTTAAGAGGGATAGAGACAAAGATACAAAATTAAAACCTATTGAATGGTTTTTAAATAGAGGGACTTTTAAAAAATTTCTTGTGGAAATGGAAGTATAGAAAGTCTTGAAGGCGATTCCTATGTTTATACTTAACTGGGTAATTTACTGCAGAGGCTACAAGGTATAGGGCAGATCTGAGGATGGAGGAAGATGCTTAATTCAGTTTTGATATCCTGAATTTGAGATTAATAAAATGGTTAACATGGGTGCTTTGGGTTTTCCACATACTCTTCTATACTTAAGTCTATTGTCTAATACTTAGGACAACTCTAGGAAGTAAGAATTATTAAATTTTATGTATTATTATATTTTATTATATTTTATGGATGAATCAGAGACATAACTTGTTCAAGGATCTATGACACTCTGATTCTAGAACAAATACTCTTAACTATGACATTAGTATCCTAGTGCAGATGCCTATCAAGATGGTTACACAGTCCAGAGTTCCAGAAATCTGTGTGGGTTTAAGATTTAGATTAAGGAATCATCAGCATATGGATAACAGTCAAAACCATAAAAATTGATGTAGTCACTTAGGGAAAATATGTTAAGAGAGAGAATTAATAGGCCAAAGGCTCTATTTATGAAGAGCTGATATTCATCTGTTAAGCTGTAGGAAGATTATCAATTATTAAATATTGAACTATAGTGCTTTCTTACTGGTGACAAGTAGACTCTTCTCTGACTCCATGTGTCCTGTTATCACTCTGGTTTCTCAGGCTCCAAGGTACCTTGGGCAGACTGTTCCAAGGAGGAATATCCACTATTTTATTTTATTGAAGTACCATTAATATATAATCTTGTATTGGTTTCAAGTTTACAACACAGTGGGTCAGCAGTTACCCATATTATTAAATCCTCAGCCCCACAGTGCAGTCATTATCTGCCAACATAGGAAGATGTTACAGAATCATTGCCTATATTCTCCATGTTGTACTACCATCCCTGTGACCAACTTGTATTATGATTGAGAATTTTTGTGCCCTTTTATCCTCCTCACCCTCCTCACCCACCCACTGCAACCCCTCCTATATGGTATAATCACCTGTCACTTCTCAGTGTCTATGAGTCTACTGCTGTTTTGTTCATTGTGTTTTGTTTTTATATTTTAAAGATAAGTGAAATCATATGTTATTTTTGTTTCTTCACCTGGCTTATTTCACTTAGCATAATACCCTCTAGGTTCATCAATGTTGTTGCAAATGGCAGGATTTCTTTATTTTATGGCTGAATAATATTCCATTGTGTATATGTACCACTTCTTCTTTATCCATTCATCTTTTGATGGACACTTTGGTTGCTTCTGTATCTTAGCTATTATAAAGAATACAGCAATAAACATAGGGGTGCATGTATCTTTTGAAATCAGGATTTTTTTTCCTTCAGGTAAATTCCTAGAAGTGGAATTACTGGGTCAAATGGTATTCCTAGTTTTAGTTTTTTGAGGGCTGTTTTTTCCCCATTGTATATTCATGGCTCCTTTATTGTATATTAATTGACCATATATATGTGGTTTTATATCTGGGCCTCTGTTCTGTTCCACTGACTATGAGTATATTCTTGTGCCAGTACCATACTGTTGTGATTATTGTAACTTTGTAGTATAGCTTGAAGTCAGAGAGTATAATCCTCTCAGCTTTGTTCTTCTTTCTCAGGATTGCTTTGGCTATGCAGGGTATTTTGTGGTTCCATATGAATTTTAGAAGTATTTGTCTTGGTTCATTGAAAAATGTTGTTGGTTTCTTGATAGGGATTGTATTGACTATATAAATTGCTTTGGGCAAGATGGCCATTTTAGTAATTGTTCCTATTCTTGAGTATGGGATAGATTTCCATTTATTTGTGTCTTCTTTAATTTCTCTCATCAGTGTCTTACAGTTTTCAGAGTACAGGTCTTTCACCTCCTTGGTTAGGTTTATTCCAAGGTATTTTATTCTTTTTGAAGCAATTGCAAATGGATTTGTTTCTGATTTATGTTTCTGCTAGTTTGTTGTTAGTATGTAGGAACACAACATATTTCGGAATGTTATTTTTGTATCCTGCAACTTTGCTGAGTCCAGTTATTAGTTCTAATAGTTTTTTTGGTGGAGTCTTTAGGGTTTTTTATATATAATATGTATCTACAAATAGTGACAGTTTAACTTCTTCCTTACCAATTTGGATGCCTTTTATCTCTTTGTGTTGTCTAATTGCCATGGCTAGGACCTCCAGTACCATGTTGGATAAAAATTTATTGATTATTTAGAAGCATGTTGTTTTGCCTGCACATGTTTGTGGGCATTTTTTTCTTCATGTAATTTATTTCTAGTTTCATACCATTGTGGTCTGAGGAGTTGCTTGATACTATTTCAATCTTTTTGAATTTATTGAGACTCTTTTCGTGACCTAATATGTAATCTATTCTGGAGAACATTCCATGTATACTTGAGAAAAATGTGCATCCTGCTTCTTTGGGTAGAATGTTCTGTAGATATGTTAAGTCCATCAGATCTAATGTGCTGTTCAGTGCCTCTGCTTCCTTATTTATTTTCTCTCTGGTTCATCTGTCTATTGATGTAAATGGTGTATTAAAGTCTCCTCATATGAATGAGTCTGTTTCCCCCTTTAATTTTGTCAGTATTTGTTTTACATATTTAGGTGTTCCTATGTTGGATGCATAGATATTTATAATATATACTCTCGTTGGAGTCATCTCTTATCATTATGTATTGTCCTTCTTTATCTCTTGTTACTTTCTTTGTTTTGTCTGATATAAGTACTGTTTTGTATCTGTTTTGTCTGATATAAGTACTGTTACTCCTGCTTTTTTCTCTCTATTATTTGCATGAAATATCTTTTTCCATCCCTTCACTTTTAGTCTATATATATCTTTATGTCTGAAGTGAGTCTCTTTAGGCAACATATAGATGGGTCTTCTATATGTCTTTTGATTGGTGCATTCAGTCCATTTACATTTAAAGTAATTATTGATAGGTATGTACTTATTGCCATTTCATTAATTGGTTTCTGATTGTTTTTATAGTTCCTCTCTGTTCCCTTCTTCCTCTAATACTCCCTTTTGTTATTTGGTGGTTTTCTTTAGTGTTATGCTTGGATTTCTTTTCTTTAAAATTTTTTGTGTATCTATTATAGGCTTTAGGTTTGTGGTTACCATAAGGTTCATGGATACCTTACCTAACGATATGGCAGTCTATATTAAGTTAATGATTGCTGTATTTCAAACACAACCTAAGAGTATTTCTTTCTTATTCTTCTTCCTCCTCCACACTTTAAGTATTAGGTGATACAATACACATTTTTTGTGTATTCCTTGACTGGTTTTGTGTATAGTTGTACTACTATTGTTGTTTTAATTTTGTACTTGCTTGGTACATAATTGGTCTACTACCTTTACTGTGGTTTTATTTTCACTATTAAAAACTATTTAGGTTTAAGAACATTTCCATCTACAGAAGTCCCTTGAACACATCCTTTAATGCTGGTTTAGTGGTTGTAAATTCCTTCAGCCTTTGTTTATCTGGGAAATTTTAAATTTCTGATTCAAATTTGAATGATAATCTTGCTGAGTAGAGGATTCTTGGTTGAAGGTCCTTCTGTTTCAATACATCAAATATTTCATGCCACTCCCTTCTGGCCTGTAAAGTTTCTTCTGAGAAGTCTGCTGATAGCCTGATGGGGTTTCCTTTATAAGTAACTTTCTTCTCTCTCTGGCTGCTTTCAGTACTCTCTCCTTATCCTTAATCTTTGCCATTTTAATTATTATATGTCCTGGTGTTTATGGGGTTCCTTTTTCTAGGGCTCTTTGTACTTCCAGGACTTGACTGTCTGTTTCCTTCCCCAGATTGGGGAAGTTTTCAGCAATTATTTCTTCAAAGAGACTTTCTACTCCTTTGCCTCTCTCTTCTCCTTCTGGTACCCCTATTATGCTAATATGGGTCCATTTGGAATTGTCACATGGCTCTCTTAGCATCCTCTCATTTCCAGAGATCCTTTTATCTCTCTGTTCCTCAGGTTAGTTGTTTTCCTATTCTCTAATTTCCATGTCATTGTTCATCTCTACTTGCAGCAATCTGTTATTCACCTACTTTAGTTACTGTATTCTTCCATTCTGAGTGACTCTTTTTCAACTCTTCTCTTTGGTGAGTCCTCCCTGAGATCATCGGTACTTTTCTGTAGATCAGTGAGCATATTTATGACTGTTACTTTGAAATCTTTATCAAAAAGATTGGTGATCTCTGTTTCATTTAGCTCTCTTTCTGGTCTTATCCTATAGTTTTGTTTGGAACATATTCCTCTGGGTCTTCATTGTGTCAGGGTTTCTGTGTTTCTTCCTTCATATTAGGTAGATATACTATGCTTCCTGGTCTAGAGAATAATGGCTTTATGAAGAAGGCATCCTGTGATGCCCAGAAGCTCAAGATTCTACTCTCCAGTGCCTGGTTCTCCTTTGTGGTGGAGCCCCAGTTGCTGTTGGTAGGCTATCGGAGGGGCTGCTTTCCTCTCAGCCAGCAGTGGTTTCAGTTCACCACAGTGGCATTTTGACTCAGCCAGCCCTTTGTGAGCTGAGCAGTGGTGCAGTGTTAGGGTGCATGGTGTGGCATTGGGGTGAATGTTGTGGCATTGGCCTGCATGGTGCAGGAGTGCACAGGCATGAAGTTGTGTAGTGCCAGGGTGTACATGTGTATGGCACTGAAGCTAGTGGTGCACAGTTGTGCAGTGGTAGGGTGAGCAGTGGCTGGGCACATGGGCATGCAGCAGTGAGGCTCACAGATGGGTAGCACCAGGCTGAGCTGTCAGCAAGAAGGAGGAGTACTTGGAGCTGACTCCCGTAGGCACCTCCCCAGTTGGACTGAGACAGAGCCAAGAAAACTGTAAAAGCTTTCCTCTGCCTGCCAGGCAGCAAGTTCTGATGCTGCTGGGCCAAGAGACTTGGGGGGGCAGGAAGGTGGCGTGCAGGGAATCACCTTGGTGCTGAGCTACAGTGAGGGGGATGGAGTGTTTGGGCCTCCTGTGTGTGCTGAAACTGTCAGGTTAAGGGAGGGATGGGAAAGTATGGTCCACCTGTTCTTTCTCCTGTGGAGAGGGCTCTTTCCAACCCTTGCCCCTCTGGCACCTTTCCTGCTGCTGGTAAATCTTTCAAACTGCTAGTTCTGCTTTGGGTCTCAGCGGGACTGACGGAGCATGCGTGCTTCACAAGTAGCAGGTGTCTCAGCCTCTCAGAGTGCTCCAATTCTCCCTGGTGTCCATACTAAAGCACATACTAAAGCCCAATTCAGTACGGGCTTATGTTTCCTGAGCAGATCTTCAGGGCCAGGTGTGCAGTGTTCCTGAGTACTTATCCCCTCCCCACTCCATTTCCCTTCCTTCCTCTGTGAGCAGAGATGTGAGAAGGGCTGGGGTCCTGATTGATTGTAGCTCTGCCATTTTATCCTTCTCTGTGTGGTATTCTCTTCTTCACCAGGTGTAGGCGGTCTGTTCTGCAGTCTTCAGGTCATGTGGGGCTTAGTTGTATTTTCTGTGGTTGCTTCCTTGCTGTGTGTGTGGGATGATGTTACTGTGTTGACTTCCTACTCCACGGTCTTTCTTTTCCTATTCCAAGTTCTTAATCATTAATTTTTCTAGGAGTTAAAAAAAATGAGAAAGGCTTACATTTCTACAGTTTAGTTGCCCTTGAAATTTGTAAAACAGCTCAGGAGAGTCACAATTATTATAGACCTAGAACCAGTCAGTTACTGTGTAGCAAACAGTGACAATCTCATGGTTGACACAGGGATGAGTTCTGAGGTGATGGCTTATATAATCTGTGAATGTAAGCTGATATATTTCACATTATTGGGAAGAGCAAATGGAGTTTGTTTCCTTTCCAAAAACATTGTTTCTTTGTAAATCTGAATGGCCGTGATCTTGACATTTAGTCCCTGGGATACAGCACCGGTCTTGCTGGTTTAATGCAGACCTGTCTGTCTGAACAGATTAATGATCTTGGGGGCACTGTTTATTATGTTCAGATCAAATATCCCACCTCTGTGTCCTCAACTATTGGTAATTCTGAAAAGGCATAAAGGAGAGTCTCTCTTATTTCCATAGCTTCTCCCCCTGAATAAAGTTTTTTTCTGTGAGGCAATAGGGATTATTATAATGAACAAAGACAATGTAAGATGTGGTTCTAGATGAATGTTCTGTGTGCCTGTAGGCTTCCCTGCATCTCCCCAAACCCCACTTCCATCATCCCTTTCCCAACAACTGGTGTATGCTTATGTACATGTGCTGTGTGTGTGTTTGAGATGACTTGGCAAGTTGCAGCTGCTTCTTGGCACTGGAGATGTCCAGAGAAAGCTTCTTTAAGTCTTACCAAAACTTATTGGAAAATCAAGTCTTGGAGGTATGCTCAGTAATCATTTGAATTCAGAACCTTCTGGCCCCTTAAGAATTCAGGGAGGGCTTGCTGTTTCTCATTTATAATCACCTTTTTTCTTCTTTGCAACCCTCATCCAAGCTCCAAGAGAAGTAACAGCCAAAGATCCTGCTAGTTCTCAGCCTGAGTTTAATCTGGTTGGAGTGGACCCAATTCTTAACTGATTTATTTCCTAATTCTTCATTGCAGAATTCTGCATTCTCAGAACTTAATGCACTAACATTGTTCCTGCAAGGCTCAATTTTGAGATCAAGGCTTTGGAGGTTCCAGCAAACCTAACAGATAGAATTGGATTGTTTGTGGACTGAAGTGAGCCTGTGAGAGTTTTGCTATCTTGCCCATAATAATGTTTTATTTTATAGAGAAAATCTTTAACTTTTTTTCTGAGGATTTTTAAAATCAGAGAAACACCATTCCTTCTTCTCCTTACCTCCTCCTTATTTTCCTAAACTCATTTTCTATCCTAGTTCTCTTTTCCTTGCATTTAAAGCTCCTTTTATTGCTTTCCCTCCTCTTTTTAATTTCAACATTAAAGAAAAGGGCACCCCAGCTTGAATAAAGCCTAGATGCTGAAACCAGAGCCCATTAGGGGATTTATGACAACATCAGTACAAAAATGCTTGAGGAACGCAAGACCTCACTCTACTCAGTCTAAATATAAACTGGTAATTAGTTTTTTTTCCCATTGGTGTCATTAATCCACAATTACATGACCAACATTATAGTTACTAGACACCCCCTATTATCAAGTCCCCACCACATACCCCATTACAGTCACTATCCACCAGCGTAGTAAGATGCTACAGAATCACTACTTGTCTTCTCTGTATATGCTGCCTTCCCCATACCCCCCTGCTACATTATGTGTGCTAATCATAATGCCCCTTTCCCCCCTTATCCCTCCCTTCCCACCCACCCTCCCCAGTCCCTTTCTCTTTGGTAACTGTTAGTCCATTCTTGGGTTCTGTGAGTCTGCTGCTGTTTTGTTCCTTCAGTTTTCCTTTGTTCTTATACTCCACATATGAGTGAAATCATTTGATACTTGTCTTTCTCTGCCTGGCTTATTTCACTGAGCATAATACCCTCTAGCTCCATCCATGTTGTTGCAAATGGTAGGATTTGTTTTCTCCTTATGGCTGAATAATATTCCATTGTGTATATGTGCCACATCTTCTTTATCCATTCATCTACTGATGGAAACGTAGGTTGCTTCCATTTCTTGGCTATTGTAAGTAGTACTGCGATAAACACAGGGGTGCATATGTCTTTTTCATATTGGGCTTCTGTATTCTTAGAGTAAATTCCTAGGAATGGAATTCCTGGGTCAAATAGTATTTCTATTTTGAGTTTTTTGAGGAACCTCCATACTGCTTTCCACAATGGTTAAACTATTTTACATTCCCAAGCACCGTAGGAGGTTTCCCCTTTCTCCACATCCTCGCCAACATTTGTTGTTGTTTGTGTTTTGGATGTTGGCCATCCTAATTGGTGTGAGGTGATATCTCATTGTGGTTTTAATTTGCATTTCTCTGATGTCAAGCGATGTGGAGCATCTTTTCATGTGCCTGTTGGCTATCTGACTTTCTTCTTTGGAGAAGTGTCTGTTCAGATCCTCTGCTCATTTTTTAATTGGGTTATTTGCTATTTGTTTGTTGAGGTGCATGAGCTCTTTGTATATTTTGGATGTGAACCCCTTATCATATATGTCTTTTATGAATATATTCTCCCATACTCTAGGATGCCTTTTTGTTCTACTGATGGTGTTCTTTGCTGTACAGAAGGTTTTTAGTTTGATATAGTCCCATTCATTCATTTTTTTCTTTTGTTTCCCTTGCAGCTTTATTGATATATAATTGATGTATTATGCAAGTTTAAGGTATACAATGTGTTGATTTGATACATTTACACATAGCAAACTGACTACCACCATAACATTAGTTAAAACCTCCATTCAACTTGATCTTTAAACTTTAATACTACTAACCAAGTTTCCAGAAAAGACAAGTAATATATTAGTGCACTGGTCAGAATAAAGCTCAGGTGCTGTAGTCAATGCTGAGAGCAACACTATTTGTCTCTGATGAATTCTTCAGGGACCAGTTTGTTCAGACTTTGGGGTGGGTTCAGATACATGTGATCATCAAGGTATTTTCCTTTCCTGGTAAGTAAGATGTATGTTTTGGTAGCACTGGATGGCACAGGGAAGTGTAGAGGCATTAAAATTGGGAATGAGGAGACTAGGTTAGCAAAGTGCCCTGAAAAGGAGATGGGAAAGGGTTTTCAGGATTAACTTTGTAAGCTGCTGAGAGTGGAAAGGATTGGTTCATGGCTAGGAAATGCTACTTTCCGTAGTTCCAGAATGAAAGAAGGAAATAGGAGAAGCCAAGATGGCAGTTTGAGTAGGGCAGTGGAAATCTCCTCCAAAAACCATATATATATTTGAAAATGCAACAAATACAACTATTTCTAAAAGAGAGACCAGAGGATACAGTACAACAACCAGGCTACATCTACATCTGCGAGAACTCAGCATTTCATGAAGGGAGTAAGATACAAAGCTGCAACCCGGTGGGACCCAAGTACTTCCCCCACCCCAGCTCACTGGCAGGAGGAAAGGAGTTGAGGAAAGGAGTCAGACTGGGGAGGGAGTGGAAAGACAGGACTGCTAATTAACCAGCCCTAGTAATATGCACTGGGAGCGCAGACACACATTGTATGTTGTGCTGGATATTAGAGAAACGGAAAAGTAAAAACTGAGAGGGGGTCCCCACAGCTGGCTCCCCTGGGACAAAGGAAAAGCAAGTGCTTTCTGAAAGTCTTAAAGGGACAGGGAGGGACTTAACAGCTGGATGAAATCTTCCCAGTACACTCAGTCCAGCAGGCTCAGAATCCTGAGGAACTTCAGGCGCCCTAACCCCCTGGTTGGCAATGCAGCTCTGAAGTGCCTCATAGTGATAAGCACCCTGCTGTTTGTTCCCCCCAGCTGTTGTGACCCTGCCACAACAGTGAAGCAGCCAGAGAGTGGCCCCGCCCACAGCACTTGCCCCCAGCAAGAGAGTCTCCCCCCAGCATGCAGCTACCCAGGCAAGACCCAGAGGCTGCTGCCGGCATGCAACTGCTGGGCACAGACAGAGGAGGGCAGGGCAAGATGCAAATGGGTGCCATTCTTGCAGGAGAGCACACCTGGCGCATCTGCCACTCCTTGCAGGGCTCTGGGCTACCCTGAGGGCTGTCCCACCCACCACAGCTGAGGGGATCAACCCAGAGGCCGCTCCTGGCATGCGGGCAACTGACACAGGCCGTGGAGAAGGGCAAGGTGACCAGCAAGCAGGAAGGGACTTTGTTCTCCCAGCTGACACATGTGCCACCTGCCTATGACTACCTCTATCACCATGGAAAGAAGAATCTAGAAGATCCAGTCTAGAATTACCCAGACAACCCCTGATAGAGGGCCTGGGGATATAGATATAACCAATCTTCCTGAAAAAGAATTCAAAATACAGGTCATAACCATGCTGATGGACCTGCAGAGAAATATGCAAGAGCTAAAGGAGGAAGTAAGGGGGGAGATTACAGAAATGAAACAAACTCTGGAAGGACATAGCAGACTGGATGAGGTACAAGAGACTGTTAATGGAATACAAATCAGAGAACAGGAATACAGTGAAGCTGAGGCAGGGAGAGATAAAAGGATCTCTAGGAATGAAAGAATATTAAGAGAACTGTGTGATGAATCAAAATGGAACAATATTCACATTATAGGGGTACCAGAAGAAGAAGAGAGAGAAAAAGGGATAGAAAGTGTCTTTGAAATAATTGCTGAAAACTTCCCCAAACTGGGGGAGGAAATAGTCTCTTAGACCATGGAAGCCCACAGATCTCCCAACACAAGGGACCCAAGGAGGACAAAAGCAAGACATATAATAATTAAAATGGCAAAGATAAAACAAAAGGACAGAGTATTAAAGGCAGCCAAAGTACTACTTACAAAGGAAAACCCATCAGGCTATCATCAGACTTCTCAACAGAACCCTTAGAGGCCAGAAGAGAATGGCATGATATATTTAATGCAATGAAACAGAAGGGCCTTGGACCAAGAATATGTATCCAGCACGATGATCATTTAAATATGAAGGAGGGATTAAACAATTCCCAGACAAGCAAAAGTTGAGGGAATTTGCCTCCCACAAACCACCTCTACAGGATATTTTAAAGGGACTGCTCTAGATGGAAGCACTCCTAAGGCTAAATAGATGTCACCAGAGAAAATAAAATCAGAGCAAATAAAGCAGACGAACCAAATACTAACTAAAGGCAAAAAATAAAATCAACTATTCACAAAAGCAGTCAAAGGAGACACAAAAGAGTACAGAATAAAACACCTAACATATAAAGAATGGAGTAGGAGGAATAAGAAAGGGAGAGAAACAAAGCATCACCAGACTGTGCTTATAATAGCTTAATAAGTGAGTTAAGTCAGACAGTTAGATAGTAAAGAAGCTACCCTTGAACCTTTGGTAACCACAAATCTAAATCCTGCAATGTCAATAAATACATATCTATCAATAATCACTTTACATGTAAATGGACTGAATACACCAATCAAAAGACACAGAGTAATAGAATGGATAAAAAAGCAAGACCCATCTATATGCTGCTTACAAGAGACTCATCTAAAACCCAAAGACATACACAGACTAAAAGTCAAGAGATGGAAAAAGATATTTCATGCAAACAATATGGAGAAAAAACAGGTGTTGCAATATTAGTATCAGACAAAATAGACTTCAAAACAAAGAAAGTAACAAGAGATAAAGAAGAATATTACATAATGATAAAGGGGTCAGTCCAACAAGAGGATATAACCATTATAAATATATATATATGCACCCAATACAGGAGTACCAACATATGTGAAACAAATACTAACAGAATTAAAGGAGGAAATAGAATGCAATGCATTCATTCTAGGAGTCTTCAATACACCACTCACTCCAAAGGACAGACCCACCAGACAGAAAATAAGTGAGGACACAGAGGCACTGAACAACACACTAGAACAGATGGACCTAATAGACATCTACAGAACTCTACACCCAAAAGCAGCAGGATACACATTCCTCTCAAGTGCACATGGAACATTTTCCAGAATAGACCACATACTAGGCCACAAAAAGAGCCTCAGTAAATTTAAAAAGATTGAAATTCTACCAACCAACTTCTCAGACCACAAAGGTGTAAGACCAGAAATAAATTGTACAAAGAAAGCAAAAAGGCTCACAAACACATGGAGGCTTAACAACATGCTCCTAAATAATCGAAGGATCAATGATCCAATTAAAATAAAGATCAAGCAATATATGGAGACAAATGACAACAACAGCAAAGCCCCAACTTCTGTGGGACACAGTGAAGGCAGTTCTAAGAGGAATGTATATAGCAATCCAGGCATATTTAAAGAAGGAAGATCAATTCCAAATGAATAGCCTAAAGTCACAATTATCAAAACTGGAAAAAGAAGAACAAATGAGGCCCAAGTCAGCAGAAGGAGGGACATAATAAAGACCAGAGGGGAAATAATTAAAATTGAGAAGAATAAAACAATAGAAAAAAATCAATGAAACCAAGAGCTGGTTCTTTGAGAAAAAAACAAAAGAAATAAGCCCCTAGCCAGACTTGTTAAGAGAAAAGGAGAATCTACACTCATAAACAGAATCAGAAATGAGAAAGGAAAATTCATGATGGACCCCACAGAAACACAAAGAATTATTAGAGAATACTATGAAAAGATATATGCTAACAAGCTTATATATATAGGATAACCTATAAGAAATGGACAACTGCCTAGAAAAATATAACCTTCCAAGACTGACCAAGGAAGAAACAGAAAATCTAAACAGACCAATTACCAGCCATGAAATTGAAGCAGTAATCAAAAAACTACCCAAGAACAAAATTGCCAGGCCAGATGGATTCACCGCTGAATTTTATCAGACATATAGAGAAGTCATAATAGCAATTTCCTTAAAGTTTTCCAAAAAATAGAAAAGGAGGGAATACTTCCAAATTCATTCTATGAAACCAACATCACTCTAATATCAAAACAAGGCAAAGACCCCACCAAAAAAGAAAATTACAGATCAATATCCCTGATGAACATAGATGCAAAAATACTCAACAAAATATTAGCAAACCAAATTCAAAAATACATCAAGAGGATCATACACCCATGATCAAGTGGGGTTCATTTCAGGGATGCAAGGATGGTACAACATTTGAAATTCCATCAATATCATCCAACACATCAACAAAAAGAAGGACAAAAACCACATGTTCATCTCCATAGATGCTGAAAAAGCATTCGACAAAACTCAACACACATTCATGATAAAAACGCTCAACAAAATAGGTACAGAGGGCAAGTACCTCGACATAATAAAGGCCATACATGACAAACCCACAGCCAACATCATAGTGAACAGCAAGAAGCTGAAGGCTTTTCCTCTGAGATTGGAAACAAGACAGGGATGCCCACTCTCCCCACTGTTATTCAACATAGTACTGGAGGTCCTAGCCATGGCAATCAGACAAAACAAGGAAATACAAGGCATCCAGATTAGTAAAGATGAAATCAAACTGTCACTATTTGCAGATGACATGATATTGTACATAAAAAACCCTAAAGACTCCACTCCAAAACTACTAGAACTAATATCGGAATTCAGTAAAGTTGCAGGATACAAAATTAACACACAGAAATCTGTGACTTTCCTATACACTAATGATGAGGAAGCAGAAAGAGAAATCAGGAAAACAATTCCATTCACAATTGCATCAAAAAGAATAAAATACCTAGGAATAAACCTAACCAAGGAAGTGAAAGACCTATACCCTGAAAACTAGAAGACACTCTTAAGAGAAATTAAAGAGGAAACTACCAAATGAAAACTCTTCCCATGCTCTTGGCTAGGAAGAACTGATATTGTCAAAATGGCCATCCTGCCTAAAGCAATCTGCAGATTCAATGCAATCCCTATCAAAATACCTACAGGATTCTTCAATCAACTGGAACAAATAGTTCTAAAATTCATATGGAACTACAAATGACTCGGAATAGCCAAAGCAATTCTGAGAAAGAAGAATAAAGCAGGGGGGATCTTGCTTCCAATCTTCAAGCTCTACTACATAGCCACAGTAATTAAGAAAATTCGGTACTTGCACAAGAACAGACCCATAGACCAGTGAAACAGAATAGAGAGTCCAGATATTAACCCAAACATATATGGTCAATTAATATATGATATAGGAGTCATGGACATACAACGGGGAAATCACAGCCTCTTTAACAGCTGGGGTTGGCAAAACTGGACAGCTACATGTAAGAGAATGAAACTGGATCACTGTCTAATCCCATACACAAAAGTAAATTCAAAATGGATCAAAGACCTGAATGTAAGTCATGAAACCATAAAACTCTTAGAAAAAAACATAGGCAGAAATCTCTTGGGCATAAACATGAGCAACTTCTTCCTGAACATATCTCCCTAGACAAGGGAAACAAAAGCAAAGATGAACAAGTGGGACTATATCAAGCTGAAGGGCTTCTGTACAGCAAAGGACATCATCAATAGAACAAAAAGACATCCTGCATTATGGGGCTATATATTCATAAATGACAGATCTGATAAAGGGTTCACATCCAAAATATATAAAGAGCTCACACAGCTAAACAAATAAAAAGCAAATAATCCAATTAAAAAATGGACAGAGGAGCTGAAGAGATTCAAATGGCCTACTTCTCCAAAGAAGAAATTCAAATGGCCTACAGGCACATGAAAAGGTGCTCCACATCGCTAGTCATCAGAGAAATGCAAATTAAAACCACAATGAGATATCACCTCATACCAGTGAGGATTGACACCATCCAAAAGACAAACAGTAACAAATGTTGGTGAGGTTGTGGAGAAAGGGGAACCCTCCTATGGTGCTGGTGGGAATGTAAATTAGTTCAATCATTGTGGAAAGCAGTATGGAGGTTCCTCAAAAAGCTCAAAATAGAAATACTATTTGACCCAGGAATTCCTCTCCTAGGAATTTACCTTAAGAATGCAGCAACCCAGTTTGAAAAAGACATATGTACCCCTTATTTATCTCAGCACTATTTACAATAGCCAAGAAATGGAAGCAACCTAAATGTCCATCAGTAGATGAATGGATAAAAAATATGTGGTACATATACACAATGGAATATTATTCAGCCATAGGAAGAAAACAAATCCTACCATTTAAAACAACATGGATATAGCTGGAGGGTATTATGCTCAGTGAAATAAGCCAGGTGGAGAAAGACATGTATCAAGTGATTTCACTTATCTGTGGAGTATAAGAACAAAGCAAAAACTGAAGGAACAAAACAGCAGCAGACTCACAGAACCCAAGAATGGACTAACAGTTACCAAAGGGAAAGGGGCTGGGGAGGATGGGTGGGAAAGGAGGGATAAGGGGGGAAAAAAAGGAGGTGGCATTACTATTAGCAGACATAATGTAGGAGGGGGCATGGAGAGGGATGTGCAACACAGAGAAGACAAGTAGTGATTCTACAGCATCTTACTACGCTGATGGACAGTGAGTATAATGAGGTATGTGGGAGGGACTTTGTGATGGGTGGAGTCTAATAAACAATATTCCTCATATAATTGTAGATTAATGATACCAAAGAAAAAGAAGGAAATAATTACCAGTAGTTTGTGGCACATCCATCATTGGAGTGATATCTACAATTCATTAAAGTTCATAGGTGAATTGCCTTGTTTCATTCAAAAGCATATTTGATGAATTTTGGTGGTTGTTTTTGTTTTGTTATTGTTAACCCTTCAGGAAATAAGAATTACTTCCTCATTGCTGTATCTGCAGCATTCTAATAATTACTAATCAAATTCATTTATTCATCCACTCATTTAGTAAGTCATTACTGAAATTCCCCCACATGTCAAGCACTGTTATATGTGCTATGGATAATGGTGTGCAATGATATTGATGCTGGGATTCTTGTTCACAAAGCTGAAGAATGAGCTTCACAAACACTCAAGGTAGGAGAGCAAGGTACAGGCTTTTATTTAGAGATAAAGTGAAAGGACAGAGCTCCCAGCTCATGCTAGGAGGGGACAAGAGAGTCTGTAGTGGTGTGTTGTGTAGGGGGTTTTATAGGCAGTTGAGGATTTTTCAAGAACATTAAAAAAAGGCTTAGGGGTTTGGACTTGTACTACCTGCCCTGGCCTCGGGGTGGGCTGGGTTATAGTCTGATTGCTAGGGCTGACAGCAGAGTCACTGGTTATGCTGATACCCTTGCAGAACACTCAAACATTCCAGGCCAAGTTGCTCCTGGCCTTTTGACCTTTAACTGATCTCACTGAAGATGTCTATATCTTTACCCTAGAGAATTAGTGTGACCTTGACTTTGCCTAATGCTTAGCACAGAGTTTCAGTAGGGACTTGTTACATTGCTCTGACTGTAAATATTCTGCCCTGCTTTTCCCTGGAGGCCCTCACCCTACTCTGACTACACCCACGGTCCCTGTCTTAATATTATCATAGTAGATGTTAAGCTGTGCATGTCTTTTGGTTTCCTATGGGTCTGTAACAAATTACTACAAACTTGATGGTTTAAAACAACACAAACTTATTCTCTTACAGTTCTGGAGGCCAGAAATCCAAAATCAGTTTCACTGATCTAAAGTCAATGTGTCAGTAGGACTGGTTCCTTCTGGAGGCCTAGGGAAGAATATGTTTCCTTGTTTTTTCCAGTTTCCAGAGACCACCAACATGCTTTGGCTCATGGTCCTTCCTTCCATCTTCAAAGCCAGCAGTGTAATTCATGACACTTGTAATTCATGTCTTTCGTTTTTTTCTTGATCTATCTGGCTAGATGTTCCCTACTGGCACTCCCATTGTCTACATCCAGTTGGAAGCCAGCCAGCAAGGGAACCCAATGATATATTCATTAGGTATCAGCCTCCTAGAGTCGAGGGCAGAACACAGAAGGGTGTAAATGCTTTAATATAAGAAGGTGAATGGCAAAAACCAGTATAATCATCTTTTCCTTGAAGGGAAATATTACAACTATTAATTTTGTTGTAAAAATCTCTTGCTATTATCAAAGCAAAGGTCATCATATTTCGATTTTTGTTTTGTTATGGGTTCTTTGCAATTAAGTTACCAATGACTCTTTGTGTTATGCAAATATTTTTAAAGTTGCTTTTCATCATGTTATAAATACTCGTAAAGGTTCTACAATATAATAAAAGTTTCTATTTCTAAAACCCTTATATTGATGAACTGCCGGAGTCCAGCTCCCGAGAGGGGTGGGTCGCTCGAAAGAATGAGATGGAGTTGGTGCACGAAGAGACAGAACGCGGAGTCAGTTGGAGGAGGTCTCTGGACACAGTGCTGACGACATCTTTCTTTACACCATTTTGCACAAGGATGTGATTATTTTTTATTTATTCTCTTGATTAACAAGCATAGGCAAGCTTTTTCATTCTATTTCCTTCTGATCTATACATGGTTAGCCAAGTGTTATGTTCCTTGACCTAAACTTTTCTTAGTAATACGTACTCAATTGTGTCTCTCGTTTCTATGCAAAGCAGTTTCTAAGTAATGCATGTGACCACAGAAGCGTGCAGCATGTAGCAGTAACTATGGAGTCTATCAGCTCAGGGTGAAATACAGGTCACCCACTGCCACAGTTAGCTAGGCAGGTATCATCATCTATATTTCTAATGCAATAGGTACATTTTATTCCCTCATAATATTTATTCCATTGTGCCTTCCAAGCCCTTCATTCTGCCCTCGTCCACAGGCACCATGCTCATTTTCTTGCTTTATTCTTTCCCACAAAAATGTTCTAGAGGTTTTAATACATTTACAATCAATCTAAAACCATAAATTCAGATCTTCATCATACACTCCTTCATAGGGCACAGTAGGCAGCAAAATAAATTTCCCTATCTTATCCATATTTCTCTTTTCTCTGGGCAGACACCAAACTTTCCCTGATGTATAATATGCAGGTCCCCATGGCCCCATCACTGTAGGGACTAATCTGGGAGTTTTTTCATGGCACTGCTGACTAACAGGGTAATTCCATTCAGTATTCCATGACTCTATTTCTCTAATTTTCCTTTAAAACTCTTCATCACCAATTTCACTAACATTGTAGAAAGGGGAGGCATTCCCACTTAGGTGGAGATGGGGTAGTCAATGTTTGACTAACTAACTGTAGGTTTTGGTTTCCATGCCAAGATCACCATCTGGCCCCTGCGTGTTCCATTCTTCAGGTGCACTGTCCTGAAAAGCTCCTGGGAAATTTATGTTGTCATCTTTTCCATGCTACTTATCAAAGGTTAGCTTAGCCCTTGGCCAAAATGCAAGCAAAAGTAAAGTCAATAGTATAATGGAGAATAACGAGATAAAGGCAGGTAATAGGGGGAGCCAGCTGCAAAGGACCCTGCTTTGTGGGGGTCTTCCTCCAGCCTGAGCTTTGCTAAACAGCTTGAGTAGCATGGCTCCTGCTGATGAACTATTATTGAATTCTGTACTCTGGCTTCAACACTTTTGCTTCAATAACTTTGTTATGAATGATTCACTGAATGAATGTCACGTGACTTGTTATTTCTATAACAACCTTACCTCTGAATTCCCCCATCTTTAAATTGGCATACAGATTAGATTTTTAGAAAATAAATGTTATGGATATGTAAATTAAATATAATAAAGTACATCTGATTAAAACTTAAAGTTAAATTCACTTGATAAATGTACGTACCTACATAATTAGCTCCTCAACAAGACACAATATTTTTCTTGCATCAGATGATTCCCTTGTGCTCCCTTGCTGTCAATTCCTATGAACCTATTTCCAAGCAACTACTGTCCCAATTCATAAAACTACTATACCAGTCCCCACGTAACTCATGACCCTGGAATTCATTAAAATGGATTCATACAGTATGAACTCTTTTATGCCTAGTCCTTCTGTTCAGAACAATGTTTTAGGGATTTAACCATGATGTCACATTTATCAAAAGTTCATTTTTTTCTGCTCAGTACTAGTGTATTAAATGGATGCACTATAGGAAAACACCACAGTTTGTTTATGCAATCATCTATTGATACACATTTGAGTTTTTTCAAATTTTTGGTAATTGGAATGAAGTTAGTAAGAACAATTTTATTGCAAGCTTCCATGTAGGGAAAGATTTTTATTTCTTTGGGGTACCTGGAAATAGAACTTCTGGGTTGAAAAATAAATATGCTAGATTGTATATTCCCATTTAAAATTTAGTCTCTTTTCAATAGACTTTGAAATCAAGGGAAACCCAAAGATTCCAATCTTTGTTTACATATTGCAGAAAGGTTCAGAGTGTCTAACCAACTGAGGCTCCTGGGAATACACTGTTTACCTCAGCTCTCAGGACCTCATTTTTAACAACTTCCTCTTAGGAAAATCCACTGCTCTGGCCCTTGGAGAATTTAGGTTTGTATCTGAGACAAATGGTTGGCAAAGGTTTAGGATGGAGAAATATTCTGAGCATCTAGAAATGAAAATCCAGTGAGAACTGCCAAGTGGGATTTGGATCTTCAGGCGGCAGATTTTAGCATCGTGTGCTCAGCCGGTGACCTCCTCACTGGTGACTCCACTGCTTTGTGCTGAGCTCAGCTCAGCAGGTGAGAGGAGAGAATGTGTCCAGGGGGCTGTGTCTCCTCTGGAGCTTCTGCAAGCTTTGTAAATAACTGGCCTTTCCTCTTCAATAACATCTTTCCTTTTTTGTGGGGGGTAGGTGGAGAGTTACCTTTAACTCTCCTTGCAGAGAACTCAGTACAGAAATCCTGCTCAAAGGTGCCTCAGGAATCAGATTCTACACAGCAGATAAGACCATTTAAGATTTTCACCCTAAAATCTCCAGGGCAGTAAACTTCCACTGACCTCATCTTCCAATGACTGGACCCTGTAAGATACCCCTGTCTTTTGCTGATGCTGTGTTCCTATCCCCTTGTATTTTCCTTGTACTTGTAGGCAGAAGGCTACAGGAAAACCTAGTCTCTTGATTTTGGAAGCCCATGGGTCTAGAAAGTGCAATGAATATAACGGTTATTTGAGGACTTTTGTGACTGGAAGACTAACACTTTGCTTTATCATCTGTCATAATGTACATACTTTTTCCAGATCTCAGGGAAATTAAAGAGTTTGCCCAATTTCTAGTCTTTGCTTCTTCTTGAGTTAAAGGTAGGAAGGAAAAAGCCATTGATTTTGCAATTTTACCTACTCCCAAGCTCAGGTGAGCATGCCTCATTTTTCCACCTGGTCAGTTCTGTGGCACCCATGCTAATAGATATTGTGTCTTTTAAACATAACTCGCACTGTTGTTCCTGTTTGCATAAGTGTTTGTGTTTGGGTATATGAGTAAAATATATATAAATTTGTGTGATAATATATGCATGGGGTTTACATTTATTGATTTGTTAAACATATTAATTTTTTTAAAACTTTTCTGTGTGAAGCAAGGGGATAAGATCACTCACAGTCTTTACCTTCAAAGAATTTATAAAGTAGAAAAAAGGGCTTGTCTTTTAATTGGATATTGGAAAGTAATCTTACTTTGGAAGATTCATCATCTAATGGAGTACAAGATGTATTGGACTCTAGGGCATGGAAACAAGTCGGAAGGGTGTTGTATTAATTCAATGGCAATAAAAAAAAAGGTTAGAGATTTGAATGATGATTCAAAGGATGAACTTGATGATTGATCAATTTGAGGAAACAAGGAGGATGAAGAAGTCAAAGATGATTTTATGTTTTTAGGTTGTGGTGTTTAGGGAAAAATGGCAGCAGTATTTGCAGGAATAGGGAAGTTAAAAATGACTTGTGGAGTAAAATTAAATTCCAGGTATGTTGATTTTGAAGCAGAAGTAAAATATTCTATTGTAAATGCCCAGAAAAAAAGGAAAATGTAAGATTGAAACTTAGAATAATTGTCAGATGTCAGATCACTTTTGAGACATTCTAGGTATATAGGTGGTAGTTGAGGCAGTGGACTTGAGTGAGATTCCTAAGGAACAGTTCGTGAACAAGGAAGAAAGAGTAGAAAACCAACTTGGAGGAATATTAAAATCTTGTAGATATTTTCACTGATGCTGCTTAGTCTCCTCTCCACCTGAATCTGAACTACAGAAAGACAGCACGCCCATTTCTTTTCTGTGTATACCATCAGCTTCTGCCTTACACTTTCCCCAAATCCTCATTCTATGGCACATGCCATCTTTGCTAGTCTGTGGATTCAGATAGCCCTGTTCCAGAGTGCATCTCTAAATATAGAACTGGTACTCCTATTCACTGGGACAATATCATGTTTGGGCTCTGGAGCCAGACTACCTGAGACTGAATCCTGACTCAATAATTTACTAGCTCTGTGGAAATTAAAAATAATACTCACTGGACCACAGAATCCATTTCTTTAAAATGGAGATAGTAGTGGTGTCTATCTCTTAAGACTCTTCTGAGATTTAAATAAATAAATATTAAATGCTCAAAAGAGTGCTCGGAATATATTAAGTGCCATATACGGTAAGTTTTTTAGTCACTGCTGTTGTTATTATTAGTAGTAGGTAGTAGTATGCTCTGCTCCCAGCATACAAGCTTGTATATGCAATATTTAGGCTCCTGTATCTCTCACCAAATCTTCTTCTACATTGCAGGTCTAAAGATAAGTTTATGACAATTGTATAGTCACCAGTGCCACAGGAATTGAACTGACTTCTTTACCATGTTGGGCCTACTAACAGACCTGGCATATGAACTGATGATCCTCCTTAAATTGGATTGGTTGTTCTACCTGAATTTTGAATCCTCTTTATTATTATTATTATTTTATAAAAAGTCTTCTGTAAACTTAAAAAATATGACTAGAACCTTACCACAAGACTTACTTCTTTCCAGGTTATTTTCTAATTGACAACATCTGAAAAACTTAACCTCCTCCAACTTTAGGAGCCAACCTATTTATGAACATGCTTGAGATTGAGGAAAATTTCCTGTCTTTTGAGCACTGCTTGGATTTTCCTGTGCCAAATGATTAGCTTTTCAGTGCTAGCTGCTGCTGTTGGAATTGAGACTGAATTTAGATTGAAGATTTAAAAGCTCAGATATTAGAACAAAACTCTAGGGCTTTGAATTCCACCTCTGACAATTGATGTCTGTGTGACTAGCAAGTTACTTAACATCTCTACCCTTTAGTTTCCCCAATTGTAAAAACAGAGATTTGAAAATACACTTTATCATTGGATTGTTGTGACAATTAAATAAACTAATACATATAAATTACTTAGAATAGTGCCAGACACAATGTAAGCATTCAGTAAGTGTTAGTCATTAGCATTAGACAGAGTTGGGACTCCCTGGCTGAAGACAGCCTGCCCATGTGCCTTCATCAGGCCTCCATCTCCCTCCTTTAGGTTAGGTCCCTGAAAGCAGAGCCTAAGAAAATAACTCGGATGTGGGTGGTTTATTTGAAAAGTAATTCCAGGAAATGGTGTAAGGAACCAGTAAGAGTGAGACAAGGAAAAACTAAATGCCAATGAAGTTTGGATTCTTGAAGCTGTTACTCTAGACCATGAATTCTCCATGGGGGCAGTATAGACCCTAAGGTTCTTGGAAAGAGAAAGAAATCTTAGCTATTATAGTAGTTTGTGGCCCTCCAAAGGCCTGCAGTATATAAATAGATATACAGTATATCTGTGCCATTAAAATTTCAGGAGGGAAGGGATTAGGGAAAAAACTGTAAAAAGCTCCTTAGTGGATATAATAATAATGATAATAATAGTAATAAACTTAACTCCATGGAGCTCAACCTTTAAGAAGCATACAGAATGTCACCCAGAAATGTGTGGTACATGTATTCATTGGCTCCCACTGTTCACTAGTTGAAGATTGCCTCTGGGCATTAACTTGCTCGCGCTTCCGAGGCCCTGGGAGGAATGCCAAAAAGACAAAGCAGGAGTCCTTGAAGCAGAATGTCAGTGGGGCCAGGTGAGTCAGAACTGTCCACCACAGCCGAAGCTGAGGTCAAAGATGAGCTAGATGGCGTGCATGGGGTTGTGAAATTTGTTAATATCCAATTCAGAAGTTCAAGCTCCTGCGTGGTCCTGGCTTTTTTCACTAAAACAAGGCTCTGGGCACGAAAATCTTGTTATGGCCATTTCTGAATGTACATAATGTGTCCCATTTTTTCATGTTATTTCTCTTTGCTATGTGAAATATTTGTATAAGGGCCCAGATTATTCATGGACATAAATTTCTCTTTTCTTCCTTTGTCCTGTTCAGAAAGTTTACTTAAGAAGTCTCTTTATAAAAATGCTATGGAGAAAAGCAAGAACAAATAACCACAATTTATCTGTTTGATCCCTAAACCATATTTGAATCTCTTACTCTATTGTGGACAAATTTGTCACTGACCTCTGTATTTTTATTTTGAATTATAAAAGCAAAAGTGGTTTTTATTGACTAGCCATGTTTCCCCCCTTCTCAGACTGCTTATCAAGGTAAATACAAAGTATTTCTTGAAAAGACAAAAATTAAATTGAACCAAAGACAATTCTCCTGATATATCTTCATAGTAATTTATCAGCAGGTAAATATGTTGACATCAGGATTAGCTGAGAAGCCGCAGAGAGTGTGATAGCCTACCAAGTGGATCATTCAAGGAAAAAAGTGCTTATAAAAACTATATAAATTGGTGGACACAACAGTATGCGTCCTAATGCTAACTGGCACCTGGTAGGAAGTGGCTGAAAGAGAAGGGTACAGCAAGGTGTGCGCATTGACATTGTGCTTGTTTATAAAGCTTGTGCAAATCAAACATTCAGAGTGCATCTGTTTCTTTCCGATGATAGGTAAACAGGAAAAAACATCAATGGGAGAAGGAAACCAAACTTCTCTGGCTGAATTTATCTTGCTGGGACTTTCACAGGATCCAAAGATCCAGATCTTGCTGTTCTGTGTTTTCCTGATTGTTTACCTTCTCTCTATATGTGGAAACCTACTCATAATAACCCTTATCCAGACTGACTCTCGACTTCACACTCCCATGTACTTTTTCCTCAAAAACTTGTCCTTTGCTGACCTCTGTTTCTCTACAAGCATTGTTCCTCAGATGTTGGTCCACTTCCTTGTAAAAAGGAAAACCATTTCCTTTGCTGGATGCTCACTACAGATAGTCGTCTTCCTCCTAGCAGGGTGTACAGAGTGCACCCTGCTGGCGGTGATGTCCTATGACCGCTACGTGGCCGTCTGCAAGCCGCTGCACTACTCCACCATCATGACCCACAGGGTTTGTGTCCAGCTGGCCATAGTGTCCTGGATCAGTGGGGCGTTTGTATGTTCAGTGGACAGTGCATTCACACTGTGTCTCCCCTACCAGGGACAGAATGTAATTAATCATTATTTTTGTGAACCTCCTGCACTCTTGAAGCTGGCTTCAGCAGACACCTACAATGCTGAGATGGCCCTCTTTTCAATGGGTGTGATTATCCTCTTAGCACCTGTCTCCCTCATCCTCGTCTCCTACTGGTATATCATCTCCACTGTGATTCGGATGCAGTCAGAAGAGGGGAGGCTCAAGGTGTTCTCCACCTGTGGCTCCCATCTCACTGTTGTGGTTCTCTACTATGGCTCTGGAATATTTGCCTACATGAGACCCAATTCCAAGGCAATGAATGAAAAGGATAAGGTCATCTCTGTGTTCTACTCAGTGATGACTTCCATGTTGAACCCCATCATTTACAGCCTGAGGAACAAGGATGTGAAGGGGGCTCTCAGGAAGCTGGCTGGAAGATAACCCACCTTCAGAGGCAGTGATTTCTGACATTTTTCTTAAGCACTTGGAACATTGTGACCACTGTACTCATCCTTTCCTTCCATTGCTTTATCTGCCTCAGATAATTTTCTTCTCTACAGATATTCCTTAAGTGTCACTCTGTGCAAGCACTGTGCCCAGGACCTCACAATATGAGTAAAACTTAGTGCCTGCCTTAAAAGGTTTCATTACCTCTAAGACCACAGAGAGCCATGCTCTGCCTGAGCGGGGGTTGTGCTCCTCTGTTAAGCTTATGGTCTCTTGCCGCAGTTCTTCCCTAAGGGAAATACCTTCTTAGCAGGGTAAACTCACCCTTGGAGTGAGTGGAGTGTTGGCCCAAGAAAAAATGGAATTAATCACCTTGCCCATATTTCTAGCATCATTTACCCACTAAATGAGCTGGGATGCCCAGGTTGTCATACAGTTGGTATGGGCTTGCTGGGGTTCTGTTTCACATTCCTTGCTGCATTGACAGTGACTGGCCCAAAAGCCAGCATTTGGTGCAAACATGAGTGTCTTATGGGATCTGTGGAATGCTATGCATAGATGCACTGTGTCCAATTGCCTTATTTCCAATTAAAAGTGATTGAACCCTATAGTGTCTCTGTAACTTTAAGGCCCTCCCTGCAATGAATTCACCTGTACTGTACAGGACTCTTCTTAAAGCATTCCTTTCTTCTTTTTCTTTTCTCTTCCCTCCATTTTTTTTTTTGGTGGATGTCTTTGTTTATGTATAGTGTGTGCAGGTGTGAAAGAGTTAGCTAGTATGTGCAATCATGTGTTGTCTGTGATAAGTAAGCTTAACTACATAGAATTCTCTGCCAGTAGCACTGAATCAGATTTCTCTCACTTCTTGACTAAACACTACATTCTCTCAGGCCAATGTCATCTGTCACCTGATTGTTTTCCATATCCTCCCCACACTCCAGCTATCTGTAGACTCTCGTTTTCACCAATAAGTGTGAAAGTGTTTTCAAATTTGTCATTCTCTTTTTTGGATGGGGGAGAGAGGGCAGTTGAGCTCAACACTCAGAAAATAAAATTAAATATTTTCCTTTTTGATTATGAAAGGAATAATGTGAGCTGTATTAAAATGCAAATAAAATCACATATAATACCCCTCCAGAAGTAAGTCCTGCCAACATTTCAATTCTATCCTTTCAGAATTCTTTCTGTCTCTCTCTCAAGAGAGCATGCAGTGGTGGTGAGGCAATAAGAATTAAAACTGCTCCGTGTACATGAGGAAATAGAGTAAGGTTTAGTGTTTTGGGTGGGGCTTCTTTTTCCTCACACATTCCACCAAATCCCCAGTGAAAAGGATCTGAATAAAATTGCTGCCCACCTGTGTCCTAGTGCTATGCATCTACAGACAGCTGTCAGCCCGGGAGGACAGCACCACAACAATTACACCAGTCATGGGAACTTGTGGGTTTGAGGACAGGGACAGGAGCTCCGAAATGCCTTTGTATGATTTGATTCTGAAAGTGGCTGGTATGAACAACCAACAAAAATATTTGGGGCAAGAAAAATTAATCACTAAATTGGGATGAGGTGAGAACGAAGAGTGTTGGGGGAGCGGGGGGGAATACAAGCGATTAAGTCCAAGACTGAGGTGTTGTCCAGACTATTTTTTTCTGCATTTCAGTCCTTGGCTTGCAGGTGGCTGCCTTCTCTCTGTGTGCTCAGCAGTCTTTCCTCTGTGTGCATACACCCCTGGTACCTCTTTGCATCTCCAAATTTCCTGTTCTTATAAGGACATCAGTCAGACTGAGTTAGGATCCACCATGATCACCTCACTTAACCTGACCACTCCTTCCAAGGCCCCGTCTCCATCAGCTGGGCACGTCTGCCTCCCCTGTGCTAGTGGGCTCCTCTCCTGGGAGGTCACCACCGTCTGTAGGTGCTGCTATTGGGATGAGTCCCTTTTACAAAGAGGCCTGACTAATTCTCTTCCACAGGATCCTCATGTAGCCAAGTGGAGTCAAGTTTATATCCTGTTTTACCAAATTCTGGGAGTGTGGAATGTTGTGTCTCTTCTCTTCAGTCAGGGACACCAAACCAGTCCATAACTGACCCTTAGATTTTTTTTATGTGTGAAGGTACTTGTTTTAATATTCATCAAATTCCAGACAATACGCATGAAGTTCTCCATTAGTACTTTTTGAAGCTTTTGCCCCTTAAGGTGAGGGGAATCAACTCATTTCTCATGGAGGGAGGAGTAAAAGACTACCCTGATAAATATCTTCAAAGTATTCCTCTCCACCACCTTCCAGCTCTCTCTCACACCCTACAGGGGATTAAGGCTTAATGCCTGTAAATCATCTTTGGATCACTTCCATGGAAGTGTTTTCTAATGTAGCACTTCAGTTTAGAACTTGGAGGTACAGGGCAAATATTGTTAAATTTTTGGATTTCAGGCAATATTTTTGTTCCATCACTTTAGTATAGATGCAATGACCTAACTGAAATTCTAGGAAATGCAGTCAAGTACTATCATCAAAAATATAATGTATCCATCATATTGTTATTTATTCTTTACTAGCCTCAACATTCAATCATCTCCCTTATCTCTTCATTGTTTTGAACATTCTGGTAAATTTAAGACTTTACCTCTGAGCATTCATTATTTTAAACATTATTACCTTAGCATGTAGTAAATGAGGGCAAGGCCCTGCATATGTCCTTTTGACCCTTACCATTTCAGGGCATGCTGACATCCAACAGCCAGCATTTACATCTTTTGTGTAGGATTGTCTCTGGCTGACATGCCAGTTCTGCCCACATGCCCAGAAGTCCAGAATGGCCTGGAGAATTAGTGTCCTCTGTAGCAACCAGGCCTTAATTGATGACTCGTGAGACTTAATGTGTAAATACCCAAGATCCGTTATACCTTAGGTGCAATATGCCGCTGAGATACACGTTCTACTCTGTTTCTCAGAGTTCCCCAAGAGCACTAAGATTCAATTACCCACAGTAACTTGCTTGATGACATACTCTTTATTAACTCTTGCTTTTCTGTCCAACACTTCACCCTAAGTTTTCCTGAGATCACTCCCTAAATGAACTGTGCACTCAGATTAGGGTCAGCTTCTAAGGGACCCTAAACTATGACACACTCACTGTAACACACACTCACTGTGTATAATTACTTTTCCCTTGCTGCAGATTGTCTCAGAATGCAAGCCATCTCTGCCTAATCCTTTTATATTAATTGCAAATTGTTTTCCGGGTGTCTGAGTGAAGGAGGCAGAGGAAAAGGGGTAATGTGGAGAAGGCTCTGACTTTGCCTACCTGGTGCATCATTAGACGGCATCTCTCTACTTTCTGGTCTGGGAGTTCCTTTATTCTGGAATTAGATATCAATAAAACTTAGCCTAAATTCTTTGGATATGTCAAGCTTCAAATACTTCTAGGTTTGAAGTAAAAATTATGTTTTAAAATATATCCTTTGAAAAAAATAGTAGAGTTGGTGGAGATTTCTTCTGAACCTTGTTGTATAACCCTTTCTTAGTTCTTATATACTGATCTAAAGTAGGCCTTCAAAAATATTTATATCTTTGTGGATATTTTAGTTGGAATTTGAGAGGAGCTGTGGTGGACATTTTCATCCATTCATTCATTTATTAATGTGGCAAGCATTTATTGAGTACCAATGAATGGTACTGTGCCCGTTACCATGCTAGAAGCTAATTTTGTGAGTGGGAACAAAACAGTTCTGGTTCCTGCCCTTCTGGATCTTACCTGCTAGTGCAGTGTGCTACCAGATTAACCCAGAAGTCAGAGGGAAAAAGTATGGGAACAAACTTGAACAATCAAAAAACACGGAACAAGCAAAGCTTTATTTAGTCTTTCTTGCACCAAAAGAAGGAAGAATGCAGGATTTTAGTGAGTTTGAAACAAACCCAGTAACAAAACAGTACACACTGCAGGATTTTGCAAAGAAGACACTGGTGATCTCGGGACAAAGAATGTCAGTTCAGTTCATGTGGGGTGCTTGGCAGGAGCTGATACAAACAGGCTGAGGAGGGTAGTACAGAAGTAAAGTGTACCATGGAGTATGCCATAAAGTGAAGTCTGAGCCATGGAGAACACCTGTGCCTGCTGCCCCAGGATCTCCTTCCTGTCAGGCCAGCAAAATGGAGATGGCTGTTATCATTCTGGGAACCACATATTGAAGATATTGGCTCCACCAGAAGGAAAAGGCCTGCGTCCCCAAAGCAGCTCTGAAGGACAATTAAGGACAGCTCCCTAACCAAGAGATCCTCTATGAACTGTTACATAACTGAGAAGTGCAGTTTCACTATGTCATTTTATGCGAACTGTCATTTCTGGATTGTTGGATACAGCAGGTAGTGAGTGTTCCCTTCACATATAAGGAGAGAACAACTCAAAGAACAAGTAGACTAAGTTGCTACAAATGGTTTTTCAAGACATTTATTGCAAAAATGAGGGATTTAGAGAGATAGGAAATGAAAACCAAAGGATTGTTTGAAAAGGGAAATCTTTCATATTTGGAAGCTAACTCAGAGGATTGAGAGAAAGCTTTTGATACAAGAACATGTAAATGAATGAGCAAAGAGAGCAGGCAGTGAAGATGAGAAAGACAGACTCTCAATATTAATTGGAGAGTCAACTTCTCCACAGAAGACTTGTGTGCCAGTGTCCCACAGGTGACACAAAGCCCGCCTTAAGGTCTGGGGCATAGGGCTGACGTGAAAGGGGCTCTTGCTTCCTGGTCTGTTCAGCCAGCAATTTTGAAATGGACCATCAGTGCCTCCCATGGGGTGGAATAGAAACCGAGGGCCTCTGAGATCATTTAGTGAGAGAAGAGAGCAGGGATGCCAGCCAGGAAACATGCCCAAGAGGATTCATTAACATCCTGTTACCTGGGCCAGCATTTCCAGAGGAGGCCATTTCAGCTGAGAAGATAGTCCTTGTGAATGTAGAATAGAGTAAAGGGATAGAGTCATGGGAAAAGCAGATGGAGCAGCCTCCTCCAGGTCTGGCCCTGGCTCACTGTTGGCCCCAGGGACAGTGAGGCTGGGCATGGCAGGGGCTCTCCCTTGGGCAGCTCTTCCAATATCTACTTCCTCCAGATTCCTGCTGCTTTCACCTTTGCTCTAAACCCTAGCAAGAATAAATGAAATTCTGAGCATCTGGACCCCAGAACTCAGTCTGACAACTACTCCAGAGCTAGATGGGTTTCCTCCCTGGGAAACTGTGTGACAGCAGCAGTTTCCTCTAATTTTCCACATGTATAGAAAGGAAAGCCATCTTCTTGCCCCATAGAGACTGCCCAGTTAGCTCTCTGTCTGCACCTACTGCATCTCCAGAGAAGACCTGCAGAGGAATGGAAGGAGCAGCAGGACCTGACACCTGTCTTGGTCAGACTCATCAGACTCCCAACCCAATTAAAAAAAATTAAACCAACTGGCTACTGCTGGGAAAGCCCTGTCACCCTTCCCCATTCCTACAGGAGCATCCTTGATCCTCAAACAACCCCAGGGCTGTCTGCATGGTTGGGCAGCTGGGCTTTTCACAACCTGAGGTAAGGATGTTGTCTCTCTTTCAGGGCAGTGTGTGCCTCCAAGAATGCTGAGTTGAGAAACAGAGCCCAGAGCAGACCCCAAGAACTTAAACTATTCTATGTTTCAGCTTCTGTAGTGCTTTGGGCTCTCTGCCCCATCCCAGGCCCCTCCATTCTCGGTTTTCTAAACATGAGGAGGAGTCAGTGAGGATGATGAAAGCCTGCGCCACTTCCGAGGCCTGGATTCTGCTTCTTGGTGGAGGTGCCAGTACATGTCTTTAGACCTCATGAATTTTGCTGACTTCTGATAAGGTGTTTTTGCACCTATGATCATGAGGCCATCTAAGAACCCATCATATACTCTAATAACTTTTTCCCATGAAAAATCTGTTGACCCAGAGGAGACCACTGGACACCAGTGAAATGTCCAAATATTGAAGCCACAATATAGGGAAATGATTTAGACAAAGGTGCTTCACTTACAGTTTCTGTGACCCATGTTCAGAGTTGGGTACATCTGTCCAGTCCCTGTGGTGCATGACCCTGAGTCCTGTCCCTGTCAGGGCTGTGTTTCTTCTGGCTTCTCCCGGGCAATGGGTATTATACTCCAATAGCAGCTTTCCAGAGCTTCAAGCTCTTCAAGCCAGTGTGGATACTCTGGCCCTGCAGGAGGAGAGTGGGGATCTGGGTCAGGTTCAAGAGAGGCAAGATAGGATTATGCAGCCCAGTTACAGCATATAACACGTGCTCTTTTGTTGCCTACACCTTTCACCATTTCTCCCAAATACAAACACTCATCTTCCTGGGGAGGCCCTCAGTTGAATCAGATCTCTGATTCCTCCCGGGCTCACATTTTATCACAATCTTTTAACAATCTTATGTTTGCACTGATCCTAAAGGCTTTGCTCTAAAAGCATGTCAAACACATTGTCCCCTCATCTGAGGCAGTTGAGAATCCCTTCTCTCTCAGGCACTTGGAGAGTGTGGGGCTGGTCCAGAGAGGTGACCAGGGTGGACACACTCAGCTCTTCCAGTGGGGCTTGTGTCTGCAGCCCTGAGTGCCCCAAACAAATGTGGACACAAGTTATATGGAAAAAGAAAGGGAAGTGCTATATTGTGTTCACATTTTTACTTGCTTTAGAATTTCATACCCAAAACAGGTCTATTAAGGCACTAACTGGGTGTTTAATTCATTAGGCAAATGTGATACTTAAAACATAGGTACAAGAATAATCAAGGGCATGGGTGCCAGAATATTGCTTTCTATTAAGAGAGACATGATTTAATCTTTCTGGAAAGACATGTCAGGTTTGATGTCCTGAATAATATTTTAATAGTGCTCTCTCAATGCTGAGCTTTTGATATGATGCCTGTTGTCCACAGAGATGCCTCTTTTTATCAAATGATATAGTTAAGAGTCAGAAACCGAGAGATCAAGAGGTAAAGTCAGTTACCAGTGGGAAAAGCCTCACCTCCTTGGGTTCATGTTGACCATCCTCAGGGGCCTCCACTGTCACAAAACCAGGGAACCATTTAGCAAAAATTCACTGAGAACCCATTTGGTCCTAGGCAACTAAAGAAACAACAAAGAATGGAGCCCTGGAATTCCACCCTGGGAAGTGGCTTCATATTGATGGGGATTCTGAATGATAGTGGTTCTCCTGAGCTGCTCTGTGCCATAATCTCAGTCCTGTACATGTTGGCCCTGACCAGCAATGGCCTCCTTCTCCTGGTGATCACAGTGGACTCCCGCCTGCATGTGCCCATGTACTTCCTGCTCGGGCAGCTCTCATTCATGGACCTTCTCTTCACATCTGTTGTCACTCCCAAGGTCCTCTTGGATTTTCTGCGTGATGAAAACACTGTTTCCTTTTGGGGCTGTGCCCTTCAGATGTTTCTGGCACTGACCCTGGGTGGTGCAGAGGACCTCCTACTGGCCTTCATGGCCTATGACAGGTATGTGGCCATTTGTCATCCTCTGAACTACATGGTCCTCATGAGGCCAAGGGTCTGCTGGCTCTTGGTGGCCACATCCTGGATCCTGGCATCCCTGAGTGCTCTAGGACATACCATATATACTATGCACTATCCCTTCTGCAAAGTCCGGAAGATCAGACACCTGCTCTGTGAGATCCCACCTCTGCTGAAACTGGCCTGTGCAGATACCTCCAGATATGAGCTCATGTTGTATGTGATGGGTGTGACCTTCCTGATATCCCCTCTTGTTGCTATCCTTGCCTCCTACACACTAATCCTATTTACTGTACTCAGCATGCCCTCAAATGAAGGGAGGCAGAAAGCCCTCGTCACCTGCTCTTCCCACCTGACTGTGGTTGGGATGTTCTATGGAGCAGCCACGTTCATGTATGTCCTGCCCAGTTCCCTCCACAGCTCCAGACAGGACAACATCATCTCTGTTTTCTACACAATTGTCACCCCAGCCCTGAACCCCCTCACCTATAGCCTGAGGAATAAGGAGGTCATGGGAGCCTTGAGGAGGGTCCTGGGAACATCCATTTTGCCAACACACTCCACCATCTAGGGAGGTGCCTGTCTCTTACTATTCCTTCTCTAAATAAAAATATTATATACATTCAAGTCTTTATATGAAACTCTGAGAAAATACAAACACTTAAATTTTTTTTCATTTCAATTCTATTCTGTAGCTTTGAGCACAGAGACCAGAAGCTGTGCTCACATGGGATGCATCACCCTGACCTTGGATACCCATGATGTAAAAAGAATTAGAAAAAATATAAGCATGGAATATGTGCCTTAGATTCACTCTGTAGGGAATTTTCCTGAAATGATTAGCAGGTGGACATGGTAGGGGGTTAAGTTTCGATTTCATTATCATGTAACAGTAAGAAACAGCCATAGTTTTAGGCTGACCAAACTACAATGGCCTTGTAACATGGGAGGAGATCTTCGCTCCTTACCTGGATTCTTATATAATTAATAGAGTGACGAATCCCCAGAAGATAAATTTGGCTTCTTGTTGGTTAGGCAAATGGATGTTTGTAATCCAGACTTAAGGAGTAGTACATTTTGAATACATAAATAAAGACAATACCTATGCTGTGATCATGGAAAAGGCTTAACAGGGCATTTTTATATTCCTTAAAACTAAAACTAAAATTAAAATTAAAGTTAAAATAGGAATAAATAAAAGAGAATGTAAGTACCTGAACTGAAGTAAGGATTGGAGATTGAGTAATACTGAGAAACATCTGTAGTGTATATTGCTTCATTTTTTAAAAATTGTGACCTTACATGTATGTGGACATGTTTTGAAGTACTGAAATAATTGCAAGGAACTCATCTCCTGATGTGAGTGTACGTATGTATTTCTGTGTCCCCAGGAAAGGAGGGATAACACACACAATTCACTTTCTGGCTAGCTTAAATATGCTTTATTTTATCATTTGATTTATTGTTATGGGAGTATTTATAACAAAAGCTGGGAACTTAAATCTGTTCAATTAATAAGCTCCAAAATACTCTGGCTCACATAGTTGGAATTATTATTGAGGATAGTGTTTTGTGAAAATTGAGAAATGCTTTTTCATCTTTAAAAAAACAATGTTTAATCGCTTAATGTATAAAGCAAAATCATAATATAAGTGCTAAAGCTAATCTATAAAACTAAAACAAGTTCCTTATAAAAACTGAGAAAATTCAGAAATTTAGAAAGAAGCAAAAAATCACCTGTGAAGTTTTCCTTTCATTTTTTTTACACCTATATGTATTTTAATGAACTGTTATGTTAATGTTGATCAAATTCCTGTGGTTTTTCTTTTTTTGGCATTTAAAATTTGGTGAACTTTCTTTGTAAAGAGGGGTCATTGTAGAGTAGGGGCAGAGAGGAAGTGGCAAGAGGGGCCCGAGTGCATGAGAGCAAATCTCTGATCCCACCTCATTATCTGTGCATCACTGAAAACTAAATTTAACTTTTTGTGCCTCAGTTTGTTCAACTTAAAAGTGGTGATATTAATAGGACTTATGATAATCTCATGATGTTTTTAGGACAATGGAGTAAGATAATAAATGTCAGGCATTTAAAACAGAATGTGGAAAGTAGTGCTTTGATATGAATAAACAGTAAATAGTCCTCAGAAAACTTAGTTTTGAATGACTACATAATACTCCATATCATATGTGTCCTCTGTAATTTAGTTAGGCATTTACTTACATTTAGTTTTGGTCCCCCAAGTTTTCTTATGTAAGGATCTGATTTTTATCTTAAGTCAAATTTATTTTATTTTATTTTTTAATTGAAGTATCATTGATACACAATCTTATATTTGTTTCAAGTATACACGCATTGGTTCAACGCTTATACCCATATTATTAAATTCTCATTCCCACTAGTACAGCTACTATCTGTCAATATAGGAAGATGCTATAGACTCATTGACTATATTGTCCATGCTGTAAAACCATCCCCAAGACTAACCTATATTATGATTGAGAGTTTTTGTGCCCCTTTATGCCCTCAGCCTCCCCACCCACCCACCCCAGCCCCTTCCCCATGGTAACCACCAGTCACCTCTCAGGGTCTATGAGTCTACTGCTGTTTTGTTCCCTCTGCTTTGCTTTGTATTTATATTCCACAACTAAGTGAAAAAATATGGTATTTGTCTTTCTCTGCCTGGCTTATTTCACTGAGCATAATACTCTCTAGATCCATCTATGTTGTTACAAATGGCAGGATTTCTTCTTGTGAAAAAATATGGTATTTGTCTTTCTCTGCCTGGCTTATTTCACTGAGCATAATACTCTCTAGATCCATCTATGTTGTTACAAATGGTAGGATTTCTTCTTTTTATGACTGAATAATATCCCATGGTGTATATGTATTACTTCTTCTTCATCCATTCATCTACTGATGGACACTTTGGTTGCTTCCTATCTTGGCTTTTGTAAATACTGCAGCAGTAAACATAGGGGTGCATATATCTTTTTGAATCAGAGATTTTGTTTTCTTCAGGTAAATTCCTAGAAGTGGATTTACTGGGTCAAATGGTATTTCTATTTTTAGTTTTTTGAGGAAACTCCATACTCCTTTCCACAATGGCTGTGCCAATTAACAGTCCCACAAACAACCTAGAAAGGTTCCCATTTCTCCACATCCTCTCCAACACTTATTATTTCTTATCTTTTGGATAGTGGTCATTCTGACTGGTGTGGGGTGATACCTCAGTGTGGTTTTTATCTGCATTTCCCTGATGACTAGCATGTGGAGCATCTTTTCATGTGCCTGTTGGCCATCTGTATTTCTTCTTTGGAGAAATGTCTGTTCATGTCCTCCACCCATTTTTTTTTTGTATCATTAATCTACAATTACATGAGGAACATTATGTTTACTAGACTCCCCCCATCACCAAGTCCCCCCTACATACCCCATTACAGTCACTGTCTATCAGCATAGTAAGATGCTGTAGAGTCACTACTTGTCTTCTCTGTATTGTAAAGCCCTCCTGGTGCCCCCCCCACATTATACATGCTAATCATAATGCCCCCTTTCTTCCCCCTGCACTCTCCACCCCCTTATCCCTCCATTCCCACCCATCTTCCCCAGTTCCTTTCCCTTTGGTAACTGTTAGTCCATTCCTGGGTTCTGTAAGTCTGCTGCTGTTTTGCTCCTTCAGTTTTTCTCTTTGTTCTAATACTCCCCAAAGAGTGAAATCATTTGATACTTGTCTTTCTCCGCCTGGCTTATTTCACTTATTACCCTCCAGCTCCATCCATGTTGTTGCAAATGGTAGGATTTGTTTTCTTCTTATGGCTGGATAATATTCCATTGTGCATATGTACCACTTCTTCTTTATCCATTCATCTACTGATGGGCACTTAGGTTGCTTCCATTTCTTGGCTATTGTAAATAGTGCTGCGATAAACATACAGGTGCATATATCTTTTTTCACCCATTTTTAAATCAGGTTATTTATTTAGTTTTTTGGTTTTGAGGTGTATGAGTTCTTTATATATTTTAGATGTTAACCCCTTTTTTGACAAATCACTTACGAATATATTCTCCCATACTGTAGACTGCCTTTTTGTTCTGCTGATAGTGTCCTTTGCTGTATAGAAGCTTTATAATTTGATGTAGTTCCACTTGTTCATTTTTAATTTTTATCTTGCTGGGGAGACATGTCCAGAAAAAAATTGCTCATGCTTATTTTCAAGAGATTTTTGCCCATGTTTTCTTCCAAAAGTTTTATGGTTTCATGTTTACATTTAGATCTTTGATCCATTTTCGGTTTACTTTTGTGTATGGAATTAGTAATCCAGTTTCATTCTCTTGCATGTAGCTGTCCAGTTTTTCCAACACCAGTTATTGAAGAGATTGTCTTTTCCCCAGTGTATATTCATGGCTCCTTTATCATATATTAACTGACCATATATGCATGAGTTTATTTCTGGGCTCTCTATTCTGTTCCATTGATATATGGATCTGTTGATATGCCAGTACCATACTGTGATTGAAGTCAGGGAGCATAATACCCCCAGCTTTGTTGTTCTTTCTCAAGATTGCTTTGACTATTTGGGGCCTTTTGTAGTTCCACATGAATTTTAGGATTTTTTGCTGTACTTCATTGAAAAATGCCATTGGTATTTTGATAGGGATTACATTGAATCTGTAAAGTGCTTTGGGCAGTATGGCCATCTTGACAGTCTTCATCTTCCTACCCATGAACATGGGATAGATTTCCATTTATTTGTGTTTTCTTCAATTTCTCTCATGAGTGTTTCATAGTTTTCAGAGTACAGGTCTTTCACCTCCTTGGTTAGGTTTACTCCTAGGTAATTTTATTCTTTTTGATTCAATTGTACATGGAATTGTTTTCCTGATTTCTCTTTCGGCTAGTTCATTGTTAGTATATATGAAAGCAACATATTTCTGTATATTGATTTTGTGTCCTCCAACTTTACTGAATCCAGTTATTAGTCTAATAGATTTTTGGTGGAGTTTTTAGGGTTTTATGTATATAGTATCATGCCATCTGCAAACAGTGGCAGTTTAACTTCTTCCTTACTAATTGGATGCTTTTTATTTCTTTAACTTGTCTAATTATTGTGTCTAGGACTTCCAGTACTATATTGAATAAAAATTGTAAGTGGATATCTTTGTGTTGTTCCCGATCTTAGTGGAAAAGCTGTCACTTTTTTTTTTTTTGCCATTGAGTAATATGTTAACTGTGGGTTTGTTATTTATGGCTTTTATCATGTTGATGTACATTCCCTTCATACCCATTTTGTTGAGAGTTTTTAGTATGAATTGATGTTGAATTTTGTCAAATGCTTTTTAGCATCTATTTTGAAGATCATACGGTTTTTATGCTTCCTTTCATTAATGAGGTGTATGACATTGATTGGGATATACCATCCTTGCATCCCTGGAATAAGTCCCACTTTGTCATGATGGATGATCCTTTTGATGTATTTTGGAATTTTGCTTGCTAATATTTTGTTAAGGATATTTGCATCTATGTTCATCAGAGATATAGGTCTAAAATTTTCTTTTTTTTTAGTGTCTTTGGTTTTGTTTTTAGAGTGTAGCTGGCCTCAGAGTGAGTTTGGAAGTATTCCCTCCTTTTTCTATTTTTTGGAATAATTTAAGAAGGATAGGTATTTGATCTTCTTTAAATGTTTCAGAGAGTTTAGCTGTGAAGTCATCTGGACATTTTTTGTTGGGAGATTTTTTATTACCAGTTCAATTTTGTTACCAGTAATTGGTCTGTTCAGATTTTCTATTTCTTCCTGGGTCAGTCTTGGAACTTTGAACTCTTCTAGGAATTTGTCCATTTCTTCTAGGTTGTCCAATTTATTGGCATATAATTTTTCATAGAATTCTCTAATAATTCTTTGGATTTCTGTGGTGTCAGTTGTAACTTCCCATTTTTCATTTCTGATTTTATTTATTTGCTTCCTCTCTTTTTCTTGATAAGTCTGACTAGGGGTTTGTCTATTTTGTTTATCTTCTCAAAGAACCTGTTCCTGATTTCATTGATTTATCTATTGTTTTTAGTGTTCTCTATTTTATTTATTTGTGCTCTCCTCTTTATCATGCTCCTCCTTCTACTAACTTTGGGTTTCATTTGTCCTTCTTTTTCTAGTTTCTTTAGCTGTGAGTTTAGACTGTATATTTGGGATAGTGTTTGTTTCTTGACATAGGCCTGTAATGCTATATACTTCCCTCTTAGAACTGCTTTTGCTGCATCCCACACATTTTGAACAATTTTATTTTTGTTTTCATTTGTCTGCAGGTATTACTTGATTTCTTCTTTGATTTGTTCACTGATCCATTTATTATTTAGAAGCATGTTGTTTCCCTCCATGTGTTTGTGAGGTTTTTTCTTTATTTCTTTGTCTCCTACACACTAACCCTATTTACTGTGCTCCACATGCCCTCAAATGAGGGAAGGCAGAAAGCCCTCATCACCTGCTCTTCCCACCTGACTGTGGTCGGGATGTTCTGTGGAGCAGCCACATTCATGTATGTCCTGCCCAGTTCCCTCCAAGCTCCAGATAGGACAACATCATCTCTGTTTTCTATACAATTGTCACCCCAGCCCTGAACCACCTTACCTATAGCCTGAGGAATAAGGAGGTCATGGGAGCCTTGAGGAGGGTCCTGGGAACATCCTTGCTGCTGACACCCTCCACCATCTAGGGAGAGCTTAGGCTTGCCCTCAAATTCATTGCTACTCATAGTCTGAGCGTTTTTGTTAAGAGTCAAATACTCATGGTGAAAACTCCAGTGTAGAGAGTATCTTATAATAGTAAAAGGAAAGAATGCAACCTGACTTGTCAGAGTCTTTAAGTTCTTCTTTCCATGCTGTAATTTATAAGGTATGAGAAAAACTCGATTTAAAATTTACTTTCTATTTTCCCAGGTAGCTCCTGATTGAAATGGGGCTGGGGGCTTTCTCTGACCTTGCAAGTCCATATTGGACTGACATGGGAATGGAAAGGAAAGGCAATTTACAAGAGGGAGCGCTAAGCAAGGTCTATACATCAAGAAAGAGCACATTGAGATTTACACAAATTTTATACTAACTCACCTTGTTAAAGGCCATGTACTCAGCCTAGTTTACCACCCAAACGAATAGTGGTTAGCATTCATTTGCATCAGTTCACTCCTCCTTTTCCCAAACTTTATCATGGAAACTATCCCACCTAGACACTTGAAGTGTTTTGTTTGCATGTCCTGCCTGTTTTTTTTAAAAAATCATTTTATTATCATTAATCTACAATTACATGAAGAACATTATGGTTACTAGACTCCCCCCTTCACCAAGTCCCCCCCAAAAAAACCCCATTACAGTCACTGTCCTTCAGTGTAGTAAGATGCTGTAGACTCCCTACTTGTCTTCTCTGTGTTGCACATCCCTCCCTATGTACCCCCACATTATACATGCTAATTATAAGGCCCCCTTTCTTTTTCCCCACCCTTATCCCTCCCTTCCCACCCCTGCTGCCCAGTCCCTTTCCCTTTGGTAACCGTTAGTCCATTCTTGGGTTCTGTGATTCAGCTGCTGTTTTGTTCCTTCAGTTTTCCTTTTTTCTTATACTCCACATATGAGTGAAATCATTTGGTACTTGTCTTTCTCCACCTGGCTTATTTGACTGAGCATAGTACCCTCTAGCTCCATCCATGTTGTTGCAAATGGTAGGATTTGTTTTCTTCTTATGGCTGAGTAATATTCCATTGTGTATATGTACCACATCTTCTTTATCTATTCATCTATTGATGGACACTTAGGTTGCTTCCATTTCTTGGCTATTGTAAATAGTGCTGCGATAAACATAGGGGTGCATCTATCTTTTTCAAACTGGAGTGCTGCATTCTTGGGGTAAATTCCTAGAAGTGGAATTCCTGGGTCAAATGGTATTTCTGTTTTTAGTTTTTTGAGGAACCTCCATACTGCTTTCCACAATGGTTGAACTAATTTGCATTCCCACCAGCAGTGTAGGAGGGTTCCCTTTCTCCGCAACCTCGCCAACATTTGTTGTTGTTTGTCTTTTGGATGGTGGCGATCCTTACTGGTGTGAGGTGATATCTCATTGTGGTTTTAATTTTCATTTCTCTGATGACAAGCGATACGGAGCATCTTTTCATGTGTCTGTTGGCCATCTGAATTTCTTCTTTGGAGAACTGTCTGTTCAGCTCTTCTGCCCATTTTTTAATTGGATTATTTGCTTTTTGTTTGTTGAGGTGCGTGAGCTCTTTATATATTTTGGATGTCAACCCTTTATTGAATCTGTCATTTATGAATATATTCTCCCATACTGTAGGGTACCTTTTTGTTCTATTGATGATGTCCTTTGCTGTACAGAAGCTTTTCAGCTTGATATAGTCCCACTTGTTCATTTTTGCTTTTGTTTCCCTTGCCTGGGGAGATATGTTCATGAAGAAGTCACTCGTGTTTATGTCCAAGAGATTTCTGCCTATGTTTTTTTCTAAGAGTTTTATGGTTTCATGACTTACATTCAGGTCTTTGCTCCATTTCGAATTTACTTTTGTGTATGGGGTTAGACAGTGATCCAGTTTCACTCTCTTACATGTATCTGTCCAGTTTTGCCAGCACCATCTGTTGAAGAGACTGTCATTTCCCTATTGTATGTTCAGTGTAGTAAGATACTGTAGACTCCCTACTTGTCTTCTCTGTGTTGCACATCCCTCCCTATGCATAAATGTTTGGCTTAATATCTGGGGTCTCTATTCTGTTCCACTGGTCTGTGGCTCTGTTCTTGTGCCAGTACCAAATTGTCTTGATTACTGTGTCTTTGTAGTAGAGCTTGAAGTTGGGGAGCGAGATCCCCCCCACTTTATTCTTCCCTCTTAGGATTGCTTTGGCTATTTGGGATCTTTGGTGTTTTCATATGAATTTTTCAACTATTTGTTCTAGTTTGTTGAAGAATGTTGTTGGTAATTTGATAGGGATTGCACTGAATCTGTATATTGCTTTGGCAGGATCGCCATTTTGATGATATTAATTCTTCCTAGCCAAGAGCATGGGATGAGTTTCCATTTGTTAGTGTCCTCTTTAATTTCTCTTAAGAGTGTCTTATAGTTTTCAGGGTATAGGTCTTTCACTTCTTTGGTTAGGTTTATTCCTAGGTATTTTATTCTTTTTGATGCTATTGTGAATGGAATGGCCCGGGGTTTTTTTTCTTGCGTAGTTTTTTGATTACTGCTTCAATTTCTTTGTTGGTAAGTGGGCTGTTTTGATTTTGTGTTTCTTCCTTGGTCAGTCTTGGAAGGTTGTATTTTTCTAGGAAGTTGTCCATTTCTTCTAGGTTTACCAGCTGCTTAGTGTATAGGTTTTCATAGTTGTCTCTAATAATTCTTTGTATTGCTGTGGGGTCTGTCGTGACGTTTCCTTTTTTGTTTCTGATTCTGTTGATGTGTGTTATTTCACTTTTTCTCTTAATAAGTCTGGCTAGAGGCTTATTTATTTTGTTTGTTTTCTCAAAGAACCAGCTCTTGGTTTCATTGATTTTTTTCTATTGTTTTATTCTTCTCAATTTTATTTATTTCTTCTCTCATCTTTATTATGTCCCTCCTGCTGACTTTAGGTCTCATTTGTTCTTCTTTTTCCAATTTTGATAATTGTGACATTAGACTATTCATTTGGGTTTCTTCTTCCTTCTTTAAATATGCCTGGATTGCTATATACTTTCCTCTTAAGACTGCTTTTGCTGCGTCCCACAGAAGTTGGGGCTTTGTGTTGTTGTTGTCATTTATTTCCATATATTGCTGAATCTCCATTTTAATTTGGTTGTTGATCCATTGACTATTTAGGAGCGTGCTGTTAAGCCTCCATGTGTTTGTGAGCCTTTTTTGCTTTCTTTGTACAATTTATTTCTAGTTTTGTACCTTTGTGGTCTGAAAAGTTGGTTGGCAGAATTTGAATGGTTTTGAATTTACTGAGGCTCTTTTTGTGGCCTAGTATGTGATCTATTCTGGAGAATGTTCCATGTGCACTTGAGAAGAATGTCTATCGTGTTGCTTTTGGGTGTAGAGTTCTATAAATGTCTATTAGGTCCATCTGTTATAGTGTGTTGTTCAGTGCCTCTGTGTCCTTACTTATTTTCTGTCTGGTGGATCTGTCCTTTGGAGTGAGTGGTGTGTTGAAGTCTCCTAAAATGGTGTGCATTGCATTCTATTTCCTCCTTTAGTGCTGTTAGTATTTGTTTCACATATGCTGGTGCTCTGTGCTGGGTGCATATATATTTATAATGGCTATATCCTCTTGTTGGACTGAGCCCTTTATCATTATGTAATGTCCTTCTTTATTTCTTGTTACTTTCTTTGTTTTGAAGTCTGTTTTGTCTGATACTAGTACTGACTGCAACACCTGCTTTTTTCTCCCTATTGTTTGCATGAAATTTCTTTTTCCATCCCTTGACTTTTAGTCTGTGCATGTCTTGGGTTTGAGGTGAATCTCTTGTAAGCAGCGTATAGATGGGTCTTGTTTTTTTATCCATTCAGTGACTCTATGTCTTTTGATTGGTGCATTCATTCCATTTACATTTAGGGTGATTATCAATAGGTATGTCCTTATTGGCATTTCAGGCTTTAGATTCGTGGTTACCAAAGGTTCCAGGTTACTTTCCTTTCTATCTAAGAGTCTAACTTAACTCACTTAGTATGCTGTTACAAACACAATCTAAAGGTTCTTTTCTATTTCTTCTCCTTTTTCTTCCTCCTTCATTCTTTATATATTAGGTATCAACTTCTGTACTTTGTGTCTATCCCTTGATTGACTTTGAAGATAGTTGATTTAATTTTGCATTTGCTTCATAATTAGCTGTTCTATTTTCTTTATTGTGGTTTTATTACCTCTGGTGATAGCTATTCAACCTTAGGAACACTTCCATCTATAGCAGCCCCTCCAAAATAGACTGTAGAGATGGTTTGTGGGAGGTAAATTCTCTCAGCTTTTGCTTATCTGGAAATTGTTTAATCCCTCCTTCACGTTTAAATGATAATCTTGCCGGATAAAGTAATCTTGGTTCCAGGCCCTTCTGCTTCATGGCATTAAATACATCATGGCACTCCCTTCTGGCCTGTAAGGTTTCTGCTGAGAAGTCTGATGTTAGCCTGATGGGCTTTCGTTTGTATGTGACCTTATTTCTGTCTTTGGCTGCTTTTACCAGTCTGTCCTTATCCTTGATCTTTCCCATTTTAATTACTATGTGTCTTGGTGTTGTCTTCCTTGGGTCCCTTGTGTTGGGAGATCTGTGGATCTCCATGGCCTGAGAGACTCTCCTTCCCCAGATTGGGGAAGTTTTCAGCAACTACCTCCTCAAAGACACTTTCTATCCCTTTCTCTCTCTCTTCTTCTTCTGGTATCCCTATAATGCAAATATTGTCCCCCTTGGATTGGTCACACAATTCTCTCAATATTTTTTCATTCTTAGAGATCCTTTTTTCTCTCTGTGCCTCAGCTTCTTTGTATTCCTCTTCTCTAGTTTCTATTTCATTTATTGTCTCCTCCACCGTATCCAGCCTGCTTTTAATACCCTCCATTGTGCTCTTCAACAATTGGATCTCCCACCTGAATTCATTCCTGAGTTCTTGGATGTCTTTCTGTACCTCCATTAGAATGTTGATGATTTTTATTTTGAACTCCCTTTCAGGAAGAGTCACGAGGTCCATATCATTTAAATCCTTCTCAGGAGTTGTATTAGTAATTTCACTCTGGACAAGGTTCCTTTGGCATTTCATGTTTGTATATGGCGCCCTCTAGTGTCCAGAAGCTCTATTCTGGAGCTGCTCAGCTCCTGAAGCAATGTCGGGGGGTCGCAGGGGAGTGGTACTGGGGCCTGAGGGGAGGAAAGAGCTGTTCCCCGCCTCCTGGCTGCTGTGCCTGTCTCCACTGCCTGAGCCAGTGGGCCGGGTACACAGGTATAAATTTTTGTCCCAGAGAAGCCGGATATGGATCCCTGCTTTCCACAAGCAGCTGGAATCCCAGTCTCCTCAGGAACTCTGCCTGTATTAACTTTCCAACCCAATAGTCTTGCGAGTCTCATGAAAGCACCATGAAATGTAGGTTTGTGCTCCCAGAGCAGATCTCCAGAGCTAGGTATTCAGCAGTCCCAGGCCTTCCACTCCCTCCCTGCTCCATTTCTTTTCCTCCCGCCACTGAGCTGGGGTGGGGGAGGGGCTCGGGACCCGCTGAGCCACAGCTCTGGTACGTTACCCCGTTCCGTGAGGTCTGCTGTTTTCTCCAGGTGTGTGCAGTCTGACGTTGTCCTCCTTCCTGTTGCTCTCTCAGGATTAGTTGCGCCAACTATATTTTCTAATTGTATCCAATTTTAGGAGGAAGCCTCTGTCTCTCCTCTCAGGCTGCCATCTTTAATCTGCCTGTTTGTTTTTGACATGTGAATTTTTTATACTGCCTGAAGTCCAAATATTACAGAAATGAATAAAACAGAAAGGCATCTCATCAGCAAGATCCATGGTAAGCATTCTGCTTCTTTCCTTTTTTTCTTTAAACTCTGCTTATCCTTTTGGCAATAAACAAACACAGAAACAAAACAAATCTGGTTTTCCATTATTTCAAGGTGGTCTTGAAATGTCTCTATAATTGCAAAGGTTTCACATGCTTAATATGTGTGACATGTGAGTCTATGAAATATGTATTTGTGTTGAAAAGGAGGTGAGAACATATAAATTCATTTCCTGATAACTTAAATATGCTGTAGTGCTATCATTTGTTCGTAAGTCTGTAAGTATTTAAAGAAAATTTGTGTGTTTTTAAGCTTCAAAATAACGATTCATCCACATTGCAGTATTTTCGGGAATACTGCTTTTTTGGGGGAAATTGCTGGCACTCCCTTAAAAAAAATAAAACAGCACTATAGCATCTATAACACCAATAAAAGTTCTTTAAAAAATTAGTAAAGAAAGAAAGATGCTCCACATCACTAATCAACAGAGAAATGCAAATTAAAACCACAATGAGATATCACCTCACACCATTTAGTATGGGCAACATCCAAAGGACAAGGAACAACAAGTGCAGGCAAGGATGTGGAGAAAGGGGAACCCTCCTACACTGCTGGTGGGAATGTAAATTAGTTCAACCAATTTGGAAAGTGGTATAGAGTTTCCTCAAAAAACTCAAAATAGAAATACCATTTGACCCAGGAATTCCACTCCTAGTAATTTACCCTAAGAATACAGGATCTGAGATTCAAAAAGGCATATGCAACCCTATGTTTATCACAGCACTATTTTCAATTGCCAAGATATGGAAGCAACTTAAGTGTTCATCAGTAGATGAATGGATAAAGCCGATGTGGTACATATACACAATGGAATATTATTCAGCCATAAGAAGAAAATAAATCCTACCATTTGTAGCAACATGGATGGAGCTAGAGGGTATTATGCTCAGTGAAATAAACCAGGCAGAGAAAGACAAGTACCAAATAATTTCACTCATCTGTGGAATATAACAACAAAGCAAAAACTGAAGGAACAAAACAGCAGCAGACTCACAGAACCCAAGAATGGATTAACAGTTACCAAAGGGAAAGGGACTGGGGAGGGTGGGTGGGAAGGGAGGGATAAGGGGTCTAAGGGGCATTATGATTAGCACACATAATATAGCAGGGGCATGGGGAAAGAAGTATAGCACAGAGAAGACAAGTGGTGACTCTATAGCATCTTACTATGCTGATGGACAGTGACTGTAATGGGGTAGGTATGTGGTCAGGACTTGATAATAGGGGGAATGTAGTAACCACAATGTTGCTCATGTGAAACCTGAGCATAAGATTGTATATCAATGATACCTTAATAAAAAAAATTAATAAAGAGTACTAGAAATAGGCAAAAACCAACTAAAATCTCCTTACCCAGAGATAACCTCTATACATATTTAAATACATGTCCTTCCATTTTCAATGCAGATATGCATTTTACTGAGTTGATATGTACATGTAGAATAGAGATTTTTTAACTTATTACTATACAGTGAGTCTTTTCCTCACATTATGTTGCAGCTGTATAGAGCAGTGACAAAGAGCCTGGGTCAGTTGTCAGAGTACTGAGGTTTGAATTCAGTATGCCCCCACTTATTTATATAACTTTGAACATATTACTTAATCTCTCTGTACCTATGTCTTCCCATATGTAAACTATAAATTGGCATAAGAGTAAGACCTACTTCATATTTAGGATTAAATAAGTTTGTAAATATAAAGTAAGACACACCTGGCATATAATTAATACTTAACATGTCTTAACTCCTATCTGAATAAAGAGCCTTGAAAATACTTTCATGTTGTGACATATTACATTATATGGATGCTTAGTAATACAATTGGCTATTTCATCACTATTACACATTTAGTATGTTTTATATGTGTGCATGTGTGTGTGTATAAAAACAGCATGTTGATCTCTAGAGGGCATGACCGATTTTTTTTTCCATTAGAATAAACTCTTTTCTTTTATTAAAGTATAGTTGATATACAATTTTATATTGGTTTCAAATGTACAACACAGTGGTTCAACAGTTACCATATTATTAAATATTCACCCCCTCTTGTGGCTTTTATCTATCAACATAAAAAGATGTTACAGAATCACTGATTATATAGAATAAATTCTTGTGAGTGGAATTACTAAGACCAAAATATATTTCATATTCTTGATATAAAAAGAGAAATTGGCTTTTTCCCATTTCTGTCAGCAACATGAAAGTGTACTTAACCCACCACACCTTTTCCCATAGAAAGTTTAACATATACAGTCTTTATTAATTTAGTAGATACAATGTTTAAATCTATTGTTTTAATTTGCATAATTAATTTATATATTTTTAAATGAGTTATTGGAGTTCTTTACAGGTTAGGGACACTGATACCTTGATTGTTATATTTGTGGTAACAACTACCCCCGACTCAGTGTGTTATTTGACTTTTTACTATCTCCTTGATAAGGATTTTTAGAAGAGTATTATAAATATTTGTATAGTGAAATCTACCCATTTTTTTCCCAGTGATTTTACTCTTAGGATGTAATTATCCACTTTCTTTTTAAGTAACAAATCATGTATTTTACCTTTTTGTAATAATTTTACAATTAATATTTAGTTTTTAGAACAAATCTCCAATTTATATTGACATGATGAGGTTTTAACTTTTTTTCAAAGTTTCCACTTTCCTGTATTATTTTTAAATATTCCTCCCATTTTTCATTAATTTCTTCTTTTTTTAAAAAATCACTTATGTTCTCATAGAGTATCAGGCTACATTCTTCGCTATCTGTTCAGTTCTAGCTTCTTTATCTCCTTACTCTTTCTGAAGATTTTTGATTCTGTCATCTCCATCTTAAAAGCCCACTGGCAATTTGTGAATATATTCAACTTATAAATTCATTTGAGATTCGGGCATTTTTTGTAATACTCAGCCATTTCTTCCAGAACAGAGTGTACGACTATTACACTGCAAACCTAGTCTTGTCTCCTTTCTTAAAGTGACGATTTCACACCTTCAGCCTCAGCTCATGACTGTATCCCATATGTACCTCATTGGAGCAGAAGGTGAAGTATGGACTGAGGAGGGAAAGGGAAGTAAGAAAGGGCAGCTCTTATCTCCCCTCTTCAAACCCCACCCACCTGTCTGCACCTGGGCAAGCACGCCCTGTTTTCCCCCTTTACAACTGTCTACCGAAGGCTGACCCCTCCTCTGGTATCCTGAATCCCTGTCTCGCTCATCTACCAAGATTTTGCTCCTGCAGAATCTCTTTAATCTGAAACCATTTTCTTCTCCTCTGGATTATAACCATAAAATACAAATAAGCTCTGATTTTACCATCATAAAGAAGCTTTCCATTACGGACCCATTTTTTTCACCTCTTCTTCAGAGAGAAAAAAAATACCAAAAGGACACCTATGCCCACATTCCCCCTCTGATGATTTTCTATTCACATACAGGCTCACTCCCAATCAAGCTCAGCTCTGATCTCTTTCCATGAGACTGTTCTTTGTCAAAGTCGTCATTAATGTGCCAAATAAAGTGCTAACTTCTGCACCTTCCTCCTTCAACCTTTCAGCAACACTGACAGTTAACCACTCCCTCCCTCTTGAAACTGTTTCTTCTCTAGGCTTCCTGACATCACACAGTCCTGGTTTTCCTCCTTCCTCCCCTATCTCTCCTCACCTTATTGAATTCCCTCTCTTTCTGAATTCTGGAGTTCCCTATGGAACTAATATGGACATCTCTTTATTTCTCACCTGTACTCTCTTCCTGAGTAATTCAATCTAGATGCATAGGTTTAAATGCCATCTACATACTATTGACAGCCAAAGACTTGACTACTTCCATAAGCCACAGACACATACATTTAATTGCTTATTGATCATGTCTATAGGAATTTCAAACTTAATCCAAAACATATCTATTGATGCATCATCCTAATCTCTTCTTCCCTTATTCTTTTTCATATAAATCAATATCAGCACCATCCACACAGCTGATCAAATTAAAACAGCAATACAAACATTGTTTTCTTCTTTTGCCTCACTGCCCTAGTTAGTAAATCCTGTTGTCTTCATCTGTACAATACACTCCAAACATGTGCACTTCTCATGGTCTCCCCCACGAGTGTTTCACTCCAAGTCACCACAATCTGTGGCCTGTTCTTCTACCGTAGCTTTCTAATAGGTCTTTCTCTTTCTACTCTTGCCCCACAGTAATCTTTTTTCTCCTCACTAACCAGACTGACCATAAATATCAATCGGATCATGGCACTTTTCCACATATGATCTTGCCCCACCTACTTTTAGTTAATATTTAAAACTGCGTTCCCTTACACTCCCTCAACTCCATGGACCTTCTTGCTGTCCATCACACAGTCCAAAACTGTTCCTGCTTTAGGCCAATTAGTAGCTATTCAACTATCCTGTGATGTTTTTCTGTCAAATCCTCACAGCTTACTAAGATCCCATCTTTAAAATGTTAACTTCTCAAAGAAGAGGTTGCCAGTCTCCATGGCATGCTGCCAGACCAACAGGCATTACCACAGGGTTTTATTGTCTTCACTGCACTTAGCACTATGTGAAACTTTCTTATTATTACCTCAGTTTACTTGCTTATTCTCTGTCTCTACATTTCAAAATGAGGACTCCATGGGACTCCATGGACTCTGCTGTGTGTGGATCATACCTTCTCCTCCATAAAATCTAGGAATACATACAGCACCAGCTCTACACTTAAACAATGTGAAATGTATGTGCATGTGTATACCATCACTGAAGAATTAGGGGAATATTGCCATGTTTCTAGGTGAAAAGTTTTAAAATTTTATTTAAACATATTTACTTTTGCCAAATAACCTGTTAATTCAATGTAGTAATCATCAGTATTCTAATGGCATTTTAAAACTTGGATTTTGATAAGTCAAGAAATAGAAAGCTTATGAAATATCAAGGAAATTGTGAAGTAGAAGAAAAATAAGTAATGTCCTATCAGCTAAAGCTACAGTAATTTAAATATAGCAAGTTCAGTAACTGACAAATAAGCTAACATGCATATTGGAATTTGGTGTATATTATGGTGACATTTGAAATTAATGGGGAGAGAATGACTCATCATAGTATCAGAAAAAATGACTAAATATTTCAGGAAAAAAATTACCATACTAACTCGTATATGTAAATTCTTGTGAGGTGTAATGGTTAAAGTCCTTTGTCAGGCTGATCTCCGCAGGTTCATGTCTGACTCATTTCCTAGAATTTATGTGGGGCCATAAGATTGAGATTCAGTAAGTGGAATGTAAGCAGAGATGATGTGCTCCTTCTAAGCTACACAACTACAGATGAACGACCTTTTCATCCTCGCCTGTGCGGACGCTGACACAGGTATAGGACGCCCTTGACAGCCCCAAGCAGCAGAGCTCTGTCAGCTTGGGCCCACACATCTGCCGTTCCTTCCCTCAGCTAAAATGTGTGTAAGTGAAAAATACATTTCGTCCTGTTCAGCCACTGAGATTTGGGATTTTATCTGTTATGTCAGGGGTCAGCAAAATAGTCCCTAGGGCCACAACCAAAGTGTCTGATTTTACAAATAAAATTTTATTGTAACCATACTCATTTTTGTATTATTTGTGACTGTTTTCCTGCTCTAAAGGGAGTTGAATAGTTCTGATAGGGACAGTATGGCCTGTAGAGCCTAGAATATTTATCTGGCCCCTTATAGAAAAACTTTGCTGATTTCTTATGCAACTAGTGTCCCCTTACATAAAGGAAAACTATAACTAGAGGTAGAGTATAACACAGGAGACTTTTTATTACATTAGAGGTGAGGCACCTCTCTTAGTATAAAAGGGAAATCTTTGTACTCGTTCCTGCTTATTCTCTGCTCCTGCCTCTTATCCCTGACCACACCTTATCTGGCTCTTTCATCCTTCAGTTTTAAAAATCACCTCTTTAAGAATGCATTATATATGCTTTCTAAAAATCTGTAACTATGTGACTTCATTATTCTCCTGTACTAATTTTTTGCCAAGCTCAATAATGACTGAGTTGGCAAATTCATTAGCTTTTTATCAACGTTAAAACTCTTGAGACATTTGAGAAATCTTCCTTGGAAGCCTCTCCTCTCGCCACCTCTGATGCACCTTTATTCAGCCTTTCCCGTTTCTCTGATTCCTGATGCTCTGGGCTTGATGGGCTATTCTTCATCCACCTTCAAATGTTGGTATCTCTAAGGTTGTCTTAAGCCTTTCCTGGTATCTTTCTCCAGCACTGTGTCTCATCCAGGACTGCACTTCAGAATCACCTTGGCATACTTTCCTAGGAAACATGCAGTGTCTGCATCACTGCCACCTTTATGATCTGCAGTTGGACCAGGCACTTGCATTTCAGTGTAACTCCTTCAAGATCATAATGGGTACATTCATTTTTTGGTGAACACTTTATCACACATCCTTGAGTGTGTCAAACTTCACTTTCATTTATTTGTAATAAACTTCTACATCTATTTCTCCAGCCTGTATCTCTCTTTAAAACTCCAACTTTATTTATTCATTCAAAATGATATTTCTTGGGGAACAGTAATGGTTGGGCACTTCACTAGAAGTGATAATATAGAGATCAACAAAGCTGTTACAGTTTTTACTGCCATGGAATTTACAGTCCAATGGAGGAGTCAGACAATAAGGAAATAATCAATAATTCGTTCATATAAAAGCACCAATTGCCTAAAAAGTGGTGTACAGGTTTTAGTGTGCTTAAGAGTCACCCAGGGCTTGTTAAAAATCTAGATTCCTGAGATCAACTGTCCTACTCCATCCTGGGCTAAGAATTATTTTCAACAAGCCACCTAGGGACCATTTGAAGTCATAATATGCAACACTGTAGTCTACATTATAAGGCATAAAAGTGTCCCTTTCTTAACCTTATCCTCATTTTCCATTGCTGTCTCATAGAATCCTCAGTTTCCAGCATTTTCAGAATTACATGCTGGGCAACTTTTTCAGTATTGAGTTCAAAGCATTTTTCAATCTAGACTCTTTGTCATACTTCTCAGCTTTATTTCAAGTGAGAAATCAATTTTACTAACATTACATTACACTCATAAAAAAATTCTACCATTTGTTATTCCTTAAAGGTGCTCTTTTAAATTTCAGAAATTGTTAAATTTAGAATTTAAGGCCATGTTAGAAATAAACTGCTTGAAGAGTTTAATTTTTATATCTGTATCACTGTTTCTAGATAATGGACCTGGGATATATATAATACATATTCAAAATACATTTGATGAATACATGCAAAAATGAAGGAAAGGACTCCATTTGCCACAAACATATTCTTGTATTTGCAATAGCTTTATTTATTTGGTTCTTGTTTTTTTTTTTTTTTATGTACTGTTGTATGTCTACTTGCTTTAATTTCCTCATTAGCTTGAATGGGCTTAGAGAGTAGAGACTGTTTATCTACCTTCCTCTCATTTCCTTCCTTCCTCTCCACTCCTCCCTCCCCCTCCCCTTCCTCCTTCTCTTTTTTCTTTTTCCCCTTTCCTTTCTGTATTTCCTTCCTGTGTCTATGAAGGTGCCTTGCTTTGAATAGGCAGTTTGCTGAATTCATCTGAGAGGAAACATGGGAAAATGGGAAAAGGAAGGCAAAAGTGGAGGAATGGGATGAAAATGGGAAAAGTTTACAAGAAAATAACTTCTCTCCCTATCCCTGAAATTGTCATCATAAGCAGAGATCCTCACCGTTAAAAGGGGTATTTTGCAGTCATTCTCCTGAGAGCCCCTTTGACATCCTTGTTCCTTAGGCTGTAAATGATGGGGTTCAGCATGGGTGTCACGGCTGAGTAGGACACAGAGATCATTTTATCCCTTTCATTCATTATCCTGGAGTTTGGCCGCATGTAGGCAAATGTCGCTGACCCATAGGAGAGGACAACGACCATGAGATGGGAGCCACAGGTAGAGAAAACCTGAGCCTCCCTTCCCCAGACTGCATCTGGATCACAGTGGAGATGGTATGCCAGTAGGAGACAAGGATCAGGGAGCCAGGAGCCAGGAGGATGACCACGCCCATTGCAAAGATGGCCATCTCTGTGCTGTAGGTATCAGCTGAAGCCAGCTTCAGAAGGACAGGAGGTTCACAAAAAAAATGGTTAATGATATTCTTCCCTCGGTAGGGCAGATGGAGTGTGAATGTGGTGTCCACCAGAGACACAAATGCTCCACTGGTCCAGGACCCTATGGCCAGCTGGACACACACCCAGTGTGTCATGATGGTGGAGTAGTGCAGGGGCTTGCAGACGGCCACACAACGGTCATAGGACATCACTGCCAGCAGGGCACACTCTGTACAGCCAACCAGAAGGAAGACAACTATCTGTGTCATACACCCAAAGAAAGAAATATTAGATGTTATTTCAGATTATCCAGTTTAAGCCACTTAGATTCTATTGTGATCATGCTTAAAACATATCCAAGTTAGCTGACTTAACCACACACTCCTTCAAAATAGCACTTGATGCTTTTCATAATCAAGAAAAACCTAACTTTTCATCCTTTTATTTCTTCCCTATGTTGTGGCTTAGGGTGGAGTATTCACAGTTTCTAGAACATGTCCTTCACTTTAATGCTTCTTCCTGAAATGACCTAATTCATAGCTGCCTACCAAAATCCTGCTCCTCTTTTAAAGATGTTACCATAGCTTTAAAAATCAGACCTAGAGGTCACTGTCTCTAAGAAAAGGACTTCCAGCTAAATTCCTGAGAGCCCCTTTGATGTCCTTGTTTCTCAGGCTATAGATTATGGGGTTCAACATTGGAGTCACCACTGTATAGAACACAGATATCATTTTATCCCGCTCTTTTGTGGTCTTGGAGTTTGGCCTCATGTAGGTAAATATTCCTGATCCATAGAAGAGGACAACGACCATGAGATGGGAGCCACAGGTAGATAAAGCCTTGAGCCTCCCTTCCCCAGACTGCATCTGGATCACAGTGGAGATGATATGCCAGTAGGAGACAAGGATCAGGGAGCCAGGAGCCAGGAGGATGACCACGCCCATTGCAAAGATGGCCATTTCTGTGCTGTAGGTATCAGCTGAAGCCAGCTTCAGAAGGGCAGGAGGTTCACAAAAGTAGTGGTTGATAATGTTCTGCCCTCGGTAGGGAAGTTGGAAAGTAAAGGTGGTGTCCACCAGAGAGACTAGTGCCCCACTGACCCAGGACCCTATGGCCAGCTGGAGACACACCTGTTGGGTCATGATGGGGAGTAGTGCAGGGGCTTGCAGACAGCCACATAGCGGTCATAGGACATCACCACCAGCAGGGCACACTCTGTACAGCCAACCAGAAGTAAAACAACTATCTGTGTTGAGCATCCAGCAAAGGAAATGGTTTTCCGTTTTACCAGGGAGTGGATTAGCACCTGGGGGACAGTGGTAGTAGAAAAACAGAGATCAGCAAAGGACGGATTTCTAAGGAAAAAGTACATGGGTGTGTGGAGTCTGGAGTCTATGTGAATGAGCAAAATGATAAGCAGATTTCCCAGCACAGTCAGCAGGTAGATAATCAGGAAAAGGAAGAGCAGGACTTGTGTCTGTGGATCCTGTGAAAGGCCCAGGAAGACAAATTCAGTCACATAGGTTTGGTTTTCTTCTCCCATGAATATTTATTACTCTTTATAGGTCAGCACCAAGAAAAGAAACATATTTGGTCAGGTACAAAAGAAAATCTGAGTTCCTTGGGTATTATATTAATCAGTATCCAAAACTGAGCTATTGTTTTCCATCTCTTAGTAGCTTCCATATGTGAGAGGCAGAGTTCTGTGTTTGCTCAGAATACACTATATTAATAAGGAAAGGAAAAGGTACTATATATTTTGTATCTGGTAGGATATATTTCCTCTGCTGCTCCATTTGCCATTTCCACATCTCATTTTCTATCATAAAATTACTCATCTAGATAAAATTTAGAATAAGCTTATTAAATGCTCTTATAAAAATCCTCTGTACACTTGGTTGCAATTTTAGTGAATTTATGAATTGGTTCAGATGAAATGAATATCTTTATAAGACTATGTTTTTTTATTAATAAAATTAGTATGTCTATTCATTTAGTCAGATATCATGTTTCATGATTTTCTTGAAATAGGTCTTGAATTTCAAGCATACAGTTTGTTTACTTTAGCCATTGTGAAGGAATTTCTTTAACTAAAATTCTACTTGTTTAGTTTTGGTAGATGAAACTGTTTAGTTATTCATCTTGTACCAGACTCCATTTCTTAACAGTTATCATAAGCTTAAATTGGCTCCTTTTGATTTAAAAAAATATATATACAATCAAATTACCTGCAAATATTCTCGATAATCAAATGTTGAATAAAACATAAAACTTTTGACCTATAAATATAGAACTGGCACATATCTTAACATGTATGAAAATTCAAAATATGACAAAAATGGCTTCATAAGTAAGTATATCATTTATAAACAGTATGGGATAATTGCTTATTCACTTTAGAACATTATGTATAGAGGTGTATGCTTTCATGTTTACATAGACATGTAATATAAGTGTAAGGAATAATTAATTCCAAATTCATTTATGATTTAATTTTATAAAACATTTAAAGTTTTCTGTAATTTAGGTAGTAGATCTATCTATCCGATTTTTGTGTTGTAAAAGCTGTCCTAAACATACACACACACAAAAAAGAAACAAATTATATGGGAAAATGCTAATAAACCTGAGAATTTAAAAAGAACAGTCTTCTATGTAGTGGATTCTACTATAAATAAAATTTTAAAATAAATAAATCTGAGGAAATATTTGCAAAAACTTGAATATAATTTTAAAATTATTCCTAATATATGAAGACCACTTAAAGTCAACAATAAAAGATATATAATCCATTAGAAAAAATGGGCAAAGGATTTAAATACCCCTTTCAAAATAAGTAAGTAAAAGTGAACAATTGGCATGAATCAGAAACATGCATATTAAACAATAGATGAATGCCATATTTTGCCTAGGGTGGAATTTAAAAGGATATAACATCCAAGTTTGGTGATATAGCAAGATGACTATGATAGGTTACTAAATGTAAGGCATTTCATCAGACTTTATATGTGATATATGATTTTAAACTTTTAAATGAAGTGTGAATGGGTGTGTGTGAATACTTGTGTATTTGTGGTGTGTGTATTTCCACAGGCATGTTTCCTCTAGTGAAAGTCCACTGATCATGGATTGCTGTCAGTTGTAAGTAGATAGCACAGCTCACTGCCTGGCAGTTAGGGCTTTCCAGATAAATTGTAGGATATGAATCCTGGCTTTTCTAGTTCATGTGTGACCAACAGCAAATTACTTAGCTTTTCTTTGCCTTCTGTTCCTTATCTGTGAAATGGTGATGTAAATAATAGGTATCTTACTGTGTTTATACCAAGTTAAGTAAAATGTAAACAATTTAAAGAATTTAGGACAGTAAAGACTAGCTTATAATATATAATATCCCATTATAATAGTGGGATTATGACCTAGGAGTAACAGCAAGGTTAGGTAAATAATTCAGGCAACGCATAGCAATAGTTGTTAAGGACATGCCTGCTGTGTTTGATTGAGAAAGATGTTTCTTTTCATTATTTTTACCTTTTTGCTCTTTAATCACCCTTTGGGACTGGAACTGTCTTCCTAGCAAAATTCAATGTCAAGGCCAAATGTGATAGAGGATAATGAGAGGCTTCTAGGGTTCAATTTAATCATGTTATTCTCTCTTTTATAAAAAATTCTTCTATTATGGAAAATTTTAAGCATATATAAAAGTAAAGAGAATAGTACAATAAAATCTCAAGATTCACATGTATTCAGTTTTGATCAATTGATTAATTTATTAGAGTTTGGTTGTAATAACAAAATATGCTTAAGACTACTTAAAAACTCCATTACTATTCTAAGTCTAAAAGAGAAATTATTGTAATATACGTCTGAAATTGGAACCTAGCCTTTCCTAAAAGTCAAAAGGCCAATCTTTGGACTAGCCAGTTTTGGCTGGTCTGTTAAATGCATTCTCACTCCACACATTCCACAAGAACAGCATACATGGAATATGTACAGTAAAAGAACAGCTGAATGTAAACAAAAGCCCACTCCCCTCCCTGTTCATATCTGGCTGTCTCTAAGTCCAGGGAAAGGAAATTCTGGGGCAAAATACCTCTAAAAACTAAAATCAGTCAAAGGGAGAAATAAAGTTTAAAACCCATTTATTGCTCACAAACTGCAGTCCCAGGTCGTTTTTCTTCTCTGCTCAAGCAGCAACCACACCGGCCCTCCCCCTCACCTCTCAGGTAAAGATAAGTCCTCTGTTGCCCAGGTAATTACCCAATGATATGGAGATGAACTTCTCCACCTCTGAGGAAAGATGTAAATGCACTAAAGTCTACCTGTTTACACCTCCGAACACCTGTTGATATGCAGATGTACTAAAGCAAGGTGAGATATTCTGGAAATTTTACAATTTTACCCACACTTCACTCCTCCAGAAATCTTGCCTTACAATTTACTTGATCCCCCTCTTCTGACCAATCTAGCAACATGCAATAGCAACAGCAATAAAATCTTGATAATCCTCAAGCCATAGGATTCAGCCTATGCAGATTAAGTAAATGTACTTTATAGCACAATCTCTCACTAAGCACAAAATATGTTTCTACACTTGTTTACTCATTCCTAACAATCATGCTAGATTGCTTACAAAACTTTTACCAAACATTAGACAAAGTCCAGCCTCTCTTTAAACATTATTTTCTTGACAGCAGCAACACAATCATAATTCTTAAGCCAGAGGATTCAGCTAGGTTCAAAGTTCCATGCAGATTAAGTCCAAAGCTCGTCCATTCCAGCCATCATGTGGCAGCTGCAGCCAAGGGGCACATCCAGGACACAAAGACCATAGAGGCAAATAACTGTAATTGTTGGGGGCCAATTTGCTATTATTACAGGAATATACAGAAGGCCAGCTTCCAGGCCTTTCCCCAAGGTGCCAGAAGAGCCAGCCATCGCTGATCCATGTGTTGAAATGTCCAGGGCCACGTACATTTTACTCCTAATTGCTGCACCCATCCTTGCAACACATGTCCAATAAAGTGGGTACCTCAATCACTCTCAGTAACCAGTGACTGACCATAGGCTGCAGAGAGATGCTCTAGGCCCCTCTTGGTGGTTTGCTGATCTGCACAATGTGCAGGGCACTCCTTCCAGGCTTGGCTGACTTCTTCAAAGGTGAAAGACAAGCCACACTGATGGGCCCACATTATCTTTAGAGGTGTCTATGCCACACCACTCCGTAGCCTTTGGGTCCAGTCTCACACCTACCCCGCGATGGGATAGGAAGTTATTACCTTGGTCGGAGCTGTTCCGGTGATGGGCTCTGTAGTCAGCAAGGCATGGCACACAGCAGCCAGTTGCTCCAAAGTGACCTGGACCTCTGCTCTTTTCCATGTCTATGGCCAGGTTCCAGCCGGCAGCAAGAGCAGCAGCAGTGGCAGAAGCAGTAGCCATAGGCTTGGGCCATGGGCTGGGGTCGGCGTGGCTGGCACTGGTGGTGGCGCCTCCATGACCACACAAGTATAGACACATGTCCCTCGGCAAGAGAGCTGCTTCTCCCCATCATTTCTAGGGGCAGCCCTCCAAAGGTCACACCCATTATGACAGGTTTCAGGTTTACAGGAATCCTGCCGACTATGCCAACTGTAAGTCCAGGGAAAGGAAATTCTGGGGCAAATACCTCTAAAAACCAAAATCAGTCAAAGGGAGAAATAAAGTTTAAAACCTGTTTATTGCTCACAAACTGCAGTCCCAGGCCGTCTTTCTTCTCTGCTCAAGCAGCAACCACACTGGCCCTCCCCCTCACCTCTCAGGTACAGATAATCCCTCTGCTGCCCAGATAATTACCCATTGATATGGAGATGAACTTCTCCACCCCTAAGGAAAGATGCAAATGCACTAAAGCCTACTTGTTTACACCTCTGAACGTCTGCCGATATGCAGATGTACCAAAGAGAGGAGAGATATTCTGGATATATTACAATTTTACCCACACTGTCTACTACACTAACAAAATCATCCTGGATTGTGGTGAGCCGTGAGACCAATGACAGGACTCCTTTTAGGAAGAGGGAAGACACAGAGACAGAGGGAACAAGGCCATGTGAAGATTGAGGCCAGAACTGGAGTGATGCGGCCACCAACCAAGGAACGTCTGGAGCACCCCAGAGCTGCAGCAGGCCGGGGAGTGTCCTCCTCAGGAGCCTTCCGAACGAGTATGATCTGAAGATACCTTCATTTCAGACATCTGGCCTCCCAAACTGAATTTCTGATGTTTCACGCTTCAGTGTTTGTGACAATTGGCTATGGAAGCCTTAGGAAACTAACGCAAAGGCCCTACTAATCTGCCGTCTGCCTGTTTCTGTGACCTCATACGTGCCTTGTCACTCTCCCTGCCACTCACCAGCCTCCAACCATCCTGACTTTTCTCCATCCTGATCTCAAAATCTGCTTCCCATCCAAGCCATTCAGACTTCTCTCTGCCTGGACCCTCCTCCCCAAGACATCTCCTCGGTTGGTTCTTTCTTCTCCACCTTTTGGTCACAGCCCAGACATTAATTTTTTTTTTTTTTTTAAATACTTATTTTTTTATTGAAGGGTAGTTGACGCACAGTATTACATTACATTAGTTTTAAGTGTACAACACAGTGGTAGAACATTTATATACATAATTCGAGATTCCAGCTATCACCCTACCAAGCTGTTACATTATCTTGACTATATTCCTTATGCTTTACATTACATCCCGGTTACTTATTTATTTTACCATTGGAAGTCTGTCCTTTTTTTTTTTTTTTTTGTGAGGGCATCTCTCATATTTATTGATCAAATGGCTGTTAACGACAATAAAATTCTGTATAGGGGAGTCAATGTTCAATGCACAATCATTAATCCACCCCAAGCCTAATTTTCGTCAGTCTCCAATCTTCTGAGGCATAACAAACAAGTTCTTACATGGAGAACAAATTCTTACATAGTGAATAAGCTACATAGCGAACAGTACAAGGGCAGTCATCACAGAAACTTTCGGTTTTGCTCATGCATTATAAACTATAAACAGTCAGTTCAAATATGAATATTCATTTGATTTTTATACTTGATTTATATGTGGATACCACATTTCTCTCTTTATTATTATTATTTTTAATAAAATGCTGAAGTGGTAGGTAGATACAAGATAAAGGTAGAAAACATAGTTCAGTGTTGTAAGAGAGCAACTGTAGGTGATCAGGTGTGTGCCTGTAGACTATGTGTTAATCCAAGCTAGACAAGGGCAATAAGACATCCACGTATGCAGAAGATTTCTCTCAGAACAGGGGAGGTGAGGTTCTAAGCCTCACCTCTGTTGATCCCCAATTTCTCACCTGATGGCCCCCCTGCGACTGTGCCTGTCTTAGGTTGTTCCTCCCTTGAGGAATCTTACCCGTCTCTGGCTAACCAGTCATCTTCCAGGGCCATACAGGGAAATGTGAAGTTGGTAAGTGAGAGAGAAGCCTTATTGTTTGAAAAGGTTAGCTTTTTACATCTTTGCATATTTATGCCCTGTGGCTTCTATGCCCAGCATTTGTCTTGAGGTATCTTTACCACTTGGAAGGATTATGATACTCGGTAAATTTGATACGAGGCACGAATTCTATTTAAGGGTTGTAATTAGGAAGGAAGAAGAAAAGCTGTAGAAGTAGCAGGCGGAAGAAAACATGGGAAGATTGATTATTTCTTTGGCATATCTTCTTGTAGAGTAACTTCAGCATGAATAGGTTTTAAGCTACTACTTAAATTGCACACACACATTAACATAATAGGAGTATAGTTACATAACCAAAGCATATCTGTAATTACCAGCCATCTCCAGTGAAACCAAGTAAACCAGTTAGGCACCTTAGGCATTTGTGAAAACTTATCTATGACATGGTGGATATTGTCCAACTGAACTTGAACAGTCTGAGAGAAATCAGACAAATTAAAACAACCCATTCCTGGGGACTGTTCACATGCCATATGTTCTTTTAACAGTAAATAGTCTGTAGTTGTAAGATTTTGGAGCGCTACAATTTGCACTTCTCCAAATTCTTGGTTGAGTTCCAACAGTATAGATCCAGTCAAATTTGTTGTTTTACTGTATGCACAGGCCAGTTTAGATATCTCCTTCCTCATTCCCATGGCAAGTCCAGGAACGGGTGGGATGAGTGCATCTACAGCTGTAGCAGTGCGTGGATCTTTGTTGGGGTTTTTTGATGATCATCTTCTGGCATGAGTCTTCCAGAGAGTGCTGATGTTGGAAGTTCTTTTTCATATCGTATCTTAGTTCATTTTCGGGGTAGCCCAATTAGGCTTTGATCCTCTGTATAAACACAAACAGACCCTTTGCCTACACTTTTATATGCCCTTTATACCCTTGTGTAGAACTCGTTGGAGGTTACCACACAGGAACTGCCCTTTTTTTTTTTTTTCTTTGTTTTTGGTATCACTAATCTAAACTTACATGATGAATATTATGCTTACTAGGCTCTCCCCTATACCAGGTCTCCCCTATAAACCCCTTTACAGTCATTGTCCATCAGCATAGCAAAATGTTGTAGAATCACTACTTGCCTTCTCTGTGTTGTACAGCCCTCCCTTTTCTCCTACCCCCCCTTGCATGTTAATCTTAATACCCCCCTACTTCTCCCCCCTTTATCCCTCCCTACCCACCCATCCTCCCCAGTCCCTTTCCCTTTGGTACCTGTTAGTCCATTCTTGAGTTCTGTGATTCTGCTGCTGTTTTGTTCCTTCAGTTTTTCCTTTGTTCTTATATTCCACAGATAAGTGAAATCATTTGGTATTTCTCTTTCTCCGCTTGGCTTGTTTCACTGAGCACAATACCCTCCAGCTCCATCCATGTTGCTGCAAATGATTGGATTTGCCCTTTTCTTATGGCTGAGTAGTATTGCATTGTGTATATGTACCACATCTTCTTTATCCATTCATCAATTGATGGACATTTAGGTTGCTTCCAATTCTTGGCTATTGTAAATAGTGCTGCAATAAACATAGGGGTGCATCTGTCTTTGTCAAACTTGATTGCTGCGTTCTTAGGGTAAATTCCTAGGAGTGGAATTTCTGGGTCAAATGGTAAGTCTGTTTTGAGCATTTTGATGTACCTCCATACTGCTTTCCACAATGGTTGAACTAACTTACATTCCCACCAGCAGTGTAGGAGGGTTCCCCTTTCTCCACAGCCTCACCAACATTTGTTGTTGTTTGTCTTTTGGATGGCAGCCATCCTTACTGGTGTGAGGTGATACCTCATTGTAGTTTTAATTTGCATTTCTCTGATAATTAGCGATGTGGAGCATCTTTTCATGTGTCTGTTGGCCATCTGTATTTCTTTTTTGGAGAACTGTGTGTTCAGTTCCTCTGCCCATTTTTTAATTGGGTTATTTGTTTTTTGTTTGTTGAGGCGTGTGAGCTCTTTATATATTCTGGACGTCAAGCCTTTATCGGATGTGTCATTTTCAAATATATTCTCCCATACTGTAGGGATCCTTCTTGTTCTATTGATGGTGTCTTTTGCTGTACAGAAGCTTTTCAGCTTAATATAGTCCCACTTACTCATTTTTGCTGTTGTTTTCCTTGCCCAGGGAGATATGTTCAAGAAGAGGTCACTCATGTTTATGTCTAAGAGGTTTTCGCCTATGTTTTCTTCCAAGAGTTTAATGGTTTCATGGCTTACATTCAGGTCTTTGATCCATTTTGAGTTTACTTTTGTATATGGGGTTAGACAATGGTCCAGTTTCATTCTCCTACATGTAGCTGTCCAGTTTTGCCAGCACCACCTGTTGAAGAGACTGTCATTTCGCCATTGTATGTCCATGGCTCCTTTATCAAATATTAATTGACCATATATGTCTGGGTTAATGTCTGGATTCTCTAGTCTGTTCCATTGGTCTGTGGCTCTGCTCTTGTGCCAGTACCAAATTGTCTTGATTACTATGGCTTTATAGTAGAGCTTGAAGTTGGGGAGTGAGATCCCCCCTACTTTATTCTTCTTTCTCAGGATTGCTTTGGCTATTCGGGGTCTTTGGTGTTTCCATATGAATTTTTGAATTATTTGTTCCAGTTCATTGAAGAATGTTGCTGGTAGTTTCATAGGGATTGCATCAAATCTGTATATTGCTTTGGGCAGGATGGCCATTTTGACGATATTAATTCTTCCTAGCCACGAGCATGGGATGAGTTTCCATCTGTTAGTGTCCCCTTTAATTTCTCTTAAGAGTGACTTGTAGTTTTCAGAGTATAAGTCTTTCACTTCTTTGGTTAGGTTTATTCCTAGGTATTTTATTTTTTTTGATGCAATTGTGAATGGAGTTGTTTTCCTGATTTCTCTTTCTGTTGGTTCATTGTTAGTATACAGGAAAGCCACAGATTTCTGTGTGTTGATTTTGTATCCTGCAACTTTGCTGTATTCCGATATCAGTTCTAGTAGTTTTGGGGTGGAGTCTTTAGGGTTTTTTATGTACAGTATCATGTCATCTGCAAATAGTGACAGTTTAACTTCTTCTTTACCAATCTGGATTCCTTGTATTTCTTTATTTTGTCTGATTGCCGTGGCTAGGACCTCCAGTACTATGTTAAATAACAGTGGAGAGAGTGGGCATCCCTGTCTAGTTCCTGATCTCAGAGGAAATGCTTTCAGCTTCTCGCTGTTCAATATAATGTAGGCTGTGGGTTTATCATAGATGGCCTTTATTATGTTGAGGTACTTGCCCCCTATTCCCATTTTGCTGAGAGTTTTTAACATGAATGGATGTTGAACTTTGTCAAATGCTTTTTCAGCATCTATGAAGATGATCATGTGGTTTTTGTCTTTCTTTTTGTTGATGTGGTGGATGATGTTGATGGACTTTCGAATGTTGTACCATCCTTGCATCCCTGGGATGAATCCCACTTGGTCATGGTGTATGATCCTTTTGATGTATTTTTGAATTCGGTTTGCTAATATTTTGTTGAGTATTTTTGCATCTACGTTCATCAGGGATATTGGTCTGTAGTTTTCTTTTTTGGTGGGGTCTTTGCCTGGTTTTGGTATTAGGGTGATGTTAGCTTCATAGAATGAGTTTGGGAGTATCCCCTCCTCCTCTATTTTTTGGAAAACTCTAAGGAGAATGGGTATTATGTCTTCCCTGTATGTCTGATAAAATTCCGAGGTAAATCCATCTGGCCCGGGAGTTTTGTTCTTTGGTAGTTTTTTGATTACCGCTTCAATTTCGTTGCTGGTAATTGGTCTGTTTAGATTTTCTGTTTCTTCCTGGGTCAATCTTGGAAGGTTATATTTTTCTAGGAAGTTGTCCATTTCTCCTAGGTTTCCCAGCTTGTTAGCATATAGGTTTTCATAGTATTCTCCAATAATTCTTTGCATTTCTGTGGGGTCCGTCGTGATTTTTCCTTTCTCGTTTCTGATACTGTTGATTTGTGTTGACTCTCTTTTCTTCTTAATAAGTCTGGCTAGAGGCTTATCTGTTTTGTTTATTTTCTCAAAGAACCAGCTCTTGGTTTCATTGATTTTTGCTATTGTTTTATTCTTCTCAATTTTATTTATTTCTTCTCTGATCTTTATTATGTCCCTCCTTCTGCTGACCTTAGGCCTCATCTGTTCTTGTTTTTCCAATTTCGATAATTGTGACATTAGACCATTCATTTGGGATTGCTCTTCCTTTTTTAAATATGCTTGGATTGCTATATACTTTCCTCTTAAGACTGCTTTTGCTGTGTCCCACAGAAGTTGGGGCTTAGTGTTGTTGTTGTCATTTGTTTCCATATATTGCTGGATCTCCATTTTGATTTGGCCATTGATCCATTGATTATTTAGGAGCGTGTTGTTAAGCCTCCATGTGTTTGTGAGCCTCTTTGCTTTCTTTGTACAGTTTATTTCTAGTTTTATGCCTTTGTGGTCTGAAAAGTTGGTTGGTAGGATTTCAATCTTTTGGAATTTTCTGAGGCTCTTTTTGTGGCCTAGTATGTGGTCTATTCTGGAGAATGTTCCATGTGCACTTGAGAAGAATGTATATCCCGCTGCTTTTGGATGTAGAGTTCTATAGATGTCTATTAGGTCCATCTGCTCTACTGTGTTGTTCAGTGCTTCCGTGTCCTTACTTATTTTCTGCCCAGTGGATCTATCCTTTGGGGTGAGTGGTGTGTTGAAGTCTCCTAGAATGAATGCATTGCAGTCTATATCCCCCTTTAGTTCTGTTAGTATTTGTTTCACATATGCTGGTGCTCCTGTGTTGGGTGCATATATATTTAGAATGGTTATATCCTCTTGTTTGACTGAGCCCTTTATCATTATGTAGTGTCCTTCTTTATCTCTTGTTACTTTCTTTGTTTTGAAGTCTATTTTGTCCCCAGACATTAATTTATCGGAGACATCCTATAACTGAAATGTCACCTTTTCAGGAAGGCCTTTCCTGATCATCACTTAGAATCACAACCAACTTGTCCTTCTTTTATTTTCTCATCACACATGCTACCACCAGATATATTATGTATTTTATTTATTTGTATCACTCTCTTATAAAATGTAAGTCAAAGGAATTTTGAGCACTTGGAAGAGTTCTCCATAAATAGTTGATAAATAAATTAGATATTCATTGAATAAGCTTGCTATTGAAATCAATGTTGTATGGGTTGATTTAAATACAAAAGTAATAGTCATACAACCTGTGGCATAAAGAAAAGAAAATTTATTTCCATTAAAAACTGAAAAAAATACACACTCTAGAGGACAAGGGTAGTTCCCAGAATGTTGGGATTTCAGTATCTTGTTTCTCATATGCTGTTATTAATCTATTCACTGTTGAACAGTCACTGATAGTCTAGCATCCAGTCAGAGGTTGGTGTTTTCATTTAAATATATCTGAGTATCTGTATTTTCTTACCCTGTTCACCCCACCAGTATCCTAATGAGGTCAGCTATATAGTTTTTATATAACTGAAGTGATCCATGGCCATTTTTTCAATGATCATTCCAATTATGTCATATGACTTCCCCTTTACTTAATGGCAAGCAGAGAGGAAGTGATAAGGTGAACTTTTGAATGACCATGAGGCAGCAGCATGTCTAAAAATAGATGCTGTTGTTTATAACATATCTTCTCAAATAATCTGTAGTACAAGACCAGTTTTTTGTTTCCTTATATAGGATCATGCTTGTCTACACAGTCTGAAAACAATACACATCACATGTGCATAGCAGGTCTATTGCTGAGCACATTTATTCTTCCACACAGAATCATTTTGCACACAATGCACTCAGTTCAGCAAGGACATCACTACACAGAATGAACACTATTTTATGCTGAGGACAGGCCATGGACGCTGAAGCTGGAGCAGTAGAAAGTCCATATGGAAAGCTTGACTTTCATCAGCATCTTCTCATTTTCTCTGGTTCATACCATCCTTCATCTATAATTAAACAGTTTGTAGATGCCTTAGAAAAGCTCATGAAGTGAAAGCAGAACTCCTAATTGGAGTTGCTCCCAGCCAAACATAAAGTGCTCCCATACTCTTCCCACTTCCTGAGAGGAGGGGTTGGCCATGGTTAGTGGCGCTCTTCTTTACTTTTTTTAAATTACAAAAATTAAAAATTTTTAGTATTATTTATATTGAGGTACATGCAATAAAATGCACACATCTTAGCATACAGCTTGATAAATTTTGACATGTGTATACATGCATGTAACCATCGCCAAGATCAAGATATCAAACAGTCTCACTAATTTCTCCCCCTTCACCTATTTCACCCATCCCCCAGTGCCCTCTCCTATGGCAACCATCAGTCTGTTCTCTGAGCCTCTGAGTCATTTGTGTTTTGTTTCTGTTACTTTGTTTTGTTTTTTAGATTCTATATATAAGTGAAATGATATGATAATTGTCTTTCTCTGACTTACTTCACTTAGTATAATACCTTTTAGTTACATTCATATTGTCACAAAAGGCTAGATTTCACTCTTTTTTAAGGCTGAGTAATATTCCGTATTTATGTATTGCTTGTTAACGTCTATTCATCTACTGATGGACATTTGGATTGTTTCCATATATTGGCTATTATAAATAATGCCGTGGTAAACATAGAAGTATATGTACTTTTTCTGACTAATGATTTTGTTTTCTTTGGATAGATTCTGAAAAGGGGAAATGCTGGGTTGTATGGCAGTTCTATTTTCAGTTTCTGAGAACCCTCCAAACTGCTTTCCCTAATGGAGCAGCACTCTTCTTTATATGACAAAAATGCTTGCAAACAGCTCCATGGTGGATTGGGTGGGGCAAGTGAAGGATATACATATAAGTCTGGAATATGAAGCAGGTGTGTGTGTGATGTATCAAAGACGTGTGCTGGAATATGTCATTCCACACCTTATTGTCTAGGACAAGAGCTCCCTCCTTTGTGGTTGAATTGAGAATAGCAGTATTTTGGGACTTTACAGAGAAAAGAAAGAGTTCCAATATCCAAATTTCAGGGTGAAAATAATTTTCAATTTATAGAAAATTGTAGAGCCTGGCATATTAACATTAGGTAGGATTCTAGGATCTGTGGATGACTAGATGATGTTGGCATGAGATAACTCTGGGAAATAGTGTGGAGTGTAGCATCAAAAGGCAGTGTCCCTGGGTGAAAGTGAATTGGTAAAACCATATGACAGTGTAAACTAAGACTCTTCAATTTTTAAAAGTAGCTTCTAATGTATTAGCCAAAGAGTTGTTACAAGGCAAGCAAACTGCAAACACAGATTAAGCTTGAGCAGGACAGCAGTAAATAAACCTGAAAATATTACAAAAGGTACAAGGGGATAAAAGATAAAGTGCTCCCATATGGTTATTGATGTCTCCGACTAGGATGGGAGAGGAAGCTGTTAATGGTATTGAAACAGTTTGGGTGGTCCTAATTTCCATGATTGTGTATCAATATAAAGAGTCTCCCTCTGAGAGCTCCACCTTCTAAATGCCCCCTTCACATCCTTGTTTCTCAGGCTGTAAATGAATGCATTCATCATGGATGTTATGACTGAGTAGAACACAGAAATCACCTTGTCCCCTTTATTTATTTTCTTGGAATGTGGAGGCATGTAGGAAAATATAGTTGATCCGTATGTTAAGAAAACAATGAGATAGGGACCACAGGTAGAAAAGACCTTGAGCCTCACCTCCCTCACTTCAGCCACACCACAGTAGAGATAATATTCCAGTAGGAGAAAAGAATGAGGCAGACAGGACCAAGGAGGATTACCACAGCCATTGCAAAGATGGCCATCTCTGTGCTTCATGTGTCTGCTGCAGCCAGCGTCAGGAGAGCAGGAGGGTCACAGAAATAATAATTGCTTACATTCTGGCCCTGGTATGGGAGACATCAAGTAAATGAGGTGTCTACCAGAGACACAAATGTGCCACAGGTCCAGGACCCTAGGACCAACTGGACACAAACCCTCTGGGTCATGAGGGTGGAGCAGTGCAGAGGCTTGCAGACAGCCACAGCGGTCACAGGATATCACTGCTAGAAGTGAACTCTACAGACAGCTGATGGTCAGGAATAAAGCCATCTGGATCGAGCATCTGGTAAAGGAAATGGTCTTTCTTGTTATCAGCAAATGGAATAGCATCTGGGGGATGATCACTGTGGATAAACAGAGATCAGTAAATGATATATTTTTAAGGAAAATGTATGGTGCATGAAGTTGAGAGTGTGAGTGAGCATTACAATGAGGAGATTCCCAAACACAGTCAGCAGGTAGATGATGAGAAATACCACAGAGAGCAAGATCTGGGTGTGTGATTTGACAAAAGGCTCGGCAAGATGAAGTCAGTCAGATAGGTCTGGTTTTCTCTGCCCATCGATGTTTACTCCTGTCTACACATTGCTATAAACAGAGTGACCAAAAGCTGACTACGATGGAGCACCAAATGCTTACATTGAGCATCTCCATTGAAGGAACAAATGTATTTGATTAAAAAAATTCTTGCAAACATGTAATAGACTTGATTTTCTAAAATTTCCATCTATATATTCTACTGAAACTATCTAATTTGAGGTATGACAAAACCAGAAATATGCCTTCTTGGTATCCTTGCTGCCAGTCGATTATCAGTTGTAGAGCAATTGCCTAGCACTTGTGTGGTTTATGTCAAAAACTGTCCTAGAGAAAAGTACATGTTATGTATGTGGACAAAAGGCAAAGGAAGCAAACATATTATATGGATTAAAAAAAAAAAAAAGAATCATCCCTCTAGTAGAAAGCCCAGGTTTTTCTTTTTTCTAGTTTACTTGTCAGTCAGCAGAGTTTCTTTTTCATTTCTTCAAGGAGCAGGCCAATAGTGAACTTTTCTTTTGTGTGTCCAAGGGATCCTTTATGATCCTTCCAAGTAGGAAGAGAGTTTTAAGAGACCATGGTGTTATAATCCACAGTCCTGGTCCTTTCCTAAATTCTTCACTGGATCAGAAAACCAAGGCTTGAAAGCAGTGTTAAAGAGTAAGGCATGACGGGACTCATCATCAACCAGGACAGTAGAGACGCCATTAGACCTAGGCAGCATCATATACTATGGAATTAGAGGGGCCCTTCATGGAGACTAAATGTAGCCACAATAGCTGTCTCTAGTGTTGCAATGTCTTATCTCGTGTAACAGTGTTTGAGCTTATTCATGCTGCAGTTTGTATCAAAATATTAATTCAGTTGGAGATGTGTATTAGTAGGAAATCAGGCACTGGTCCAGTACTTTGAAGCAAGCAAGGCAACACTTTTCAAATTCTACACTTTCTTGTACATCAGGAAGAAGCAAGGAATAGCATAGCTGGATCCAAGCTAAGAGGGAAGGAGATTAGAAAGATTTAGGGAAGGTAGCAGGGCCATGTGTAAATGGTTGGGAATCAGGGTAGGAGTCTGATATCCCTAGAAATGATTGAATAACTGTCTTAAGCCTGCCCTTTAGTATAAAGGACTTGTAAGAGAAGAAGTCTAGCCTACCTGGGAGGGCCATTTTGGGTTAAGGGTCAGTCAAAGACTGCAAACATAAAATGGTTTTCACATGTAAGATACTATATCTAACTAGCAGTGTAGAAACAATGTGGTCTGATCAGCTGTGGCTGTGTCACTGGCTTGTGGCCTACCAAGTAGGAATTGATTTCAAGACCGCAGGTTGACAGTGAGGATTCTACTCATGAATTTCCATCTAGATTGAATCTCAAACTGGGTCTACTCAAAGCATACAGAAAGACCCATGGGTTTTGAAGGACAGGGAAGGACTGGCAGGAGTAAATGAGACCTATTTTCCCTTTAAATACAGTGTCAAGAGAATACGCAAGAGGATCAGTAAAAGAGTCTGCAGAATCAATGGCCAAATAATTTATTGATAAATAGGTTCTTTTGAAACTGCGACTTACAGTGCAATAGTGGGTAATGTATGGATTTAATGGGTTGCCACCAGTATTTATTAAAACTGGAATAGAAAAGAAAATACCATCTTTCATAATCAAATGATTTTCAGAAAACATTTGTTTCAATTTTATTTAAGTGTGTGTATGTTCTAACTGTGGGTTTTAATATAAATTGTATTCCTTGGGGATAGTCATTCTCAGAATGTTTAAAAAAAATATTGCTCTAAGTAAAAAGTTCTCAAAAGAATAAATAGAATAATCCATTGCTACCCCAATTTTCCATTAATTTTAATAAGTACCTGTTTTCCTTACTTCATTATTAATTTACATGCAATGAACTATGCATATTTCACTTGTACAATTCATGTTTTGACCTGTTTATGTAATAATGTGATTTTAAAGGTATTTACTGAGTAATATGTGATTGTTTCTAAGCCTGTCTCCCTGACACAGGTCTGTGTTTATTCAGGGTAGTAATCCCATCTCATCTATATGTTTGCATCATGCAGCATGTAGTAAATTTTCAGGAAATGTTCACTGACTGAGTGCATGAATAACTTTACACACTCAGGACTGAACAGGCTCCTCCACAACACACAGTCACTGTCCCACACATACATCCAAACACTCCTAACTAAGTACTAACCATTCTTCTAAAGCACTCTGTGGGCTTCGGAGAGCACAGCTGATACTGGTCTAGTGTTATGATTTCCTTGGAATGGGAGATCACGTGACCAATCAGAGGAGAAATGGGCTATGAGCACCTGGGCTACTGGTTAGGTGAGAGGGTATCAGTGGTAGTTATTGTTCTTCCAGTGGAACACACCCTCAGTATGCAATCCTCTTCCCTTTCTCATTTTTAGCCCCTGAAATGCCATATGTAATGTGGTAGCAACTTGAGTACCAGGGTACTGGGGCAGCGGTTGCCCACACACCCAACATTACCACTCACTGAGATCTGGCTCCTTCCCACCTCCTGCACAATGGATGGCAAATTTGCAAGAAGCTCTGCTTTGCATCCTAGTTAGTGCCCTATGAATCCAGTGAGTATCAGCTGAAGAAAGTGTAGAAAAAGTAAAAAAGAAAAAGAACATCTATGCTAACAGAGATGAAAGGTCAGAGTACAGGAAGTTTCTGGGAGCTAAAAAGAGTTAGATACTTTGAGAGATAATGGTTCTTTTGTTTTTTTGTTTTCTCACAACACAAGCTGATTCCCTAAAGGAGAACCGATTAGCAAGATTTCCAAGGCTGAGGATGCCAGAGAATAGAAATAAGAAAAATCTTTTCCATATAGTCTGGAGGTATAAAAAATACGGACATGACCATTCTCCCAGGTAGACTTAAGATTTCTGGGTCTAGAGAGACTTGGTCTCTTAGCATCTTCCTCTTTCTTACCTGGAGACCTAGGATGAGTTTGTTCTAGAGATGGGGACCTCACACTGGGTACCTCGGAGGGCCATCCAGTGATCCAAGCTGCAGATCCTGAGTTGGGTATTGGATCCCAGTGATTCTCAGCCCTCCTAACAGTTGGGTATGACCTGGACTTTTCGGTGATTCTATTCCAACTCCGACTGTGTTCTTTGATGAGGTAAACACTTATTAAGAAGCATCAACAGTGAAGTGCATCTTATTCTGAGAGGATTCCTGGGAAGAGGCCCTGAGAGGTGATGCACACAGAATATTCCCTAGGGTTCTCTGTGGGCACAGCTCACTCTATTATATTTACATACAATGAGATGCCATGGGACCTTCTGTATTTTTTTGTAATCATGCTGAATTCTGTAAATCTCTAGTATTTCCAGCCTGAACAAAGAAAAAATTCTGCAAGTGCTGGGCCTGAGGAGGCCTACCATCCTTTCTCTCTTTTGGGAAACAAGATCAAGAGTGTAAAGTGCATGCAGGCAGACATCTGTGCATCCTTTACTTAAATCCCCAGAAAAGTAGAAACTTGCATCTCCCTCAGTATTTCTCTATTGAATGGGTCTGAAATTATAGTTCATTAGAGATTGCAGTGACCAGTGTTCAATAATCTTAGCTTGTCCTGAAAAATAACATATTTGAGATAATTTCTGTAAAATCAAGTATTTGAACATATGCTAAATACCAGGACAGATTCATATTTTTGTGAGGATTCTAGGTTGAAATTAGTGATGTATTTTCTCATCAATGTTTATTTCCTTTTATATGGAAAATATTGTAACCCTCTGTGTGTATTATGTCTCTAAATTTTCCTCATAAACGAATGCATGAACTCTATGTTTGCTAGAGATTCCTAAGGTGAGGGGTGAGCCAAGTACTGAATATCTGTCCCACCACTGAGAAAGTGCCATTGCCATTTTCCTTCCCTTGTTACTGTTTGGGTCATGTCTGCATTGAGACAAACAGGATTCTATGGACTCTGGATATATGATGGAAGTTCTGAAGGAGACAGCTTGATTATTCTCAGCACAAAGAAAAGCTTTTCTCTGTTAAATAAAAACAGCATAAAGAAAGAAGCAAGGCTTTTTTAGTAAATCTACATTTACTCATCTTTGAAATCTCTGGACATGGTCAATTTTTAATCACTGTTCTACTGGCAGGACAAAAGCACCCTTTATAGTACTTATTTTCTGCAGCATTAGAACACTACCTTGCCTTATAAAAACTTACTTGGAGCCAGAGTACATATCAGGAAGTGGTACTGCAGGACGTTTGAGAGGTGACCTTAGGACTAGAGTCTTAAAGTTAAGGGTTACAGTCTTAGCTTTATTCCTAATCACTTGATGTATATGACTTCTGCTGTATTTTTCTATAATATACCAACCGTAATAATAACTAGTTACATGAATTCTCTCTCATGTCTTTTTTCAGGGTAATTCCTTCCAAATAGATCCAGTTTGGAAGACTGTGTAAATGAGTGTGACATTTGGGTACCCTCCTCATCACTGCCCTCCTGATAGTCTTGGACTGCATAAAAGAGCGATGATAGCTAATGCATCTGTGGTCCCATAAAAGGAGAAGCAAAGTTCACGTGATCCACTCTCCTTATCCCCCAAGAGGAAGAAACATACCTCCTTGTCACCCATGGTCATCTGTGAAATCCAATGAGAAGACAAAAGTAAGTATATGTGATGGATTTGGGAACCTACGGGAAAGGGCTCTTCAACTCCATGTCCTCATTACTGGAGCAGAACTCAGAGGAGAAGAGGCTGCTCGTTGTCGCCCCCTCAGTGTAGTGGGTAGGACTTAGACATTGCAAGTTCCCTGCTCATAATTCATGTATATAACGAATATGATAATCATGATTTCATTAAATTCTTTCCCTTAAGCTGTAATAAATCAGGCACCAAGTTCTACCATTTCTAACTTATAAGTAATTCTGAAATCTCTTCTTTTCCATTGATTTCCTCTATCTTAGTTCAGGTGATTTATGCTTTAATGAAATCAAGTGATTTCATTATGATGTAATGACTGTATTATTGCTATACTTTACTAAAAGATTTTGCTGTCTCCTGTGCTTAAGAACATTGGGGAGGTGGGACCTGGGATTTGATTAGGCCAAGTCTGTTGGATTCTACTTTGTTTTAAATTGAATTTGTATGGATGGGGATAAATTCATATTTTCCTACAAAGTAGGATGAATATTTACATAGCTGGCTTAGTTAAACTTCACTAATTATCAGAGGAAATTATGCAATTTCTTAACTACAGAGGCTAATCAATTTAATTGTCATCATTGCACCCATATCCATATTAAAATCCAAAATTAAAAGAAAATCAGTATAATTTTGACTAACTTTGAACCTCTTCTAAAAATTTATCTGTGTCTCTTTTTTTTCTTGGAGGTATTACAGAAAGATCAGGCTAGATAACTTGAAAAGGCCAATAGTTACATCTCTTTAGGATTTTGATTAATGTGTGGAAGGAATATGACTAATATCCCATGGATCACTATTCAAATAACTTAGTCTTATACAGATGGACCTTAGTAATGAATGAAATACATGTGATTAGAGCTCAAAGCCAATGAATCCAGATTGGAGTTGTTTGGGAGGAGGAGGGAGAGTTTGTGGAGGCATCCTTACTACCGGTGGGGTAGTGGGATTTAGCACTTTGGAAGTGTGACATCAAAAGACGTGTTAATAGAGGTAATAGTTACCATCTAGGAAAATGAAATCTCATTTTATAGTAAAGTGGTCTCTTGATAAAAAAAAGTAGCTTGAACTAGTCCAGTTGCAATAATGCAATAATGGGCAGAGTGTAAGAGGTGCTGATGCACTTATGGGAAAGACCTATGGGAAAGATTTTGGAAAGACCATTTCTATTTTGGATGTCAGTTTCAACCATCTGCTCACATTCAGCAGTATTAATTGGAGCTGAGGCTTTAGAGGAGCATGTTCCCAGCAGGGAGCTCCTGCATTATGATGCTTACTACCAGATGTGATAACCGCTTTCACACACTGGCTTTAAAGCATGGATATTTTGCAATGAAACTTATTTGTAAACAGTGTGACTTGGAAAGCATTTGGCTGTCCTTGCACAGTTGCAGCTTAATGGGCTATCTAGAACCCAAAACCTAGGTATCTGATAGGAATATTTTTCTAGAATCTGGAGCAGTGAGTGGACCTGGCAAGATCTGTCCACAGTAAAGCATCTAGGATTATGACTACAAATTTACACTGATAAGGAGGTAAGAATTGAGAAATTTTGTCACTAGCAACTAGTAAAGCCTAATATTTGTATCTTCATTCAATACCTTCCTTTTCCTCTTCATTTTTCATTTCCTGCTTTAAATGGAATTATAAAAAAAAATTGTGGCTAACTTCCTGTGTGATTGAAAGGAAGAAAAATGTGAAGTCAAAAGTAAGACCATCTTTATCAGAACAGAAGGGAAAATTTAGTCAGACCCTGGGATGGTAATCAGAGAAATGAATTCATCCTTCACTGTTGAAACATACAGCTGAGAGAGAGTAAAATTGGGTCTCAAAGGCCAAATGAGGACTTACCTTTACTGTGGCAGATTTTCAGAATTTTCAAAATGTGGAAGGAGATAGCTCAAGACCAAGAGCAGACATGGAGCCCCATCTAGAAGCCACAGAGCTTCCACCTGACGTTGGCATCTACCATCTCCAGACAGAAGTAATCCTCCCCAATGCTCTCTTGAAGGCTCCCATTACCTCCTTATTTCTCAGACTATAGATAAGAGGGTTCAGTACTGGAGTAATGATAATATAAAATACAGAGAGGACATTGTCCTGTTGGGGACTATGGTAGGAACTGGGCTGGATGTACATGAACATGGCAGCTCCATAGTACATTCCTACCACAGTCAGGTGTGAGGAGCATGTGATGAGGGCTTTCTGCCTCCTCTCACCCGAGGACATGTGGAGCACAGCAACTAGGACAAACGTATAGGAGGCAAGGATAGCAGCAAAGGTAGGCATAAGAAAGAGCACAACCATCACATACACCATGAGCTCATATCTGGAGGTATCTGCACAGGCCAACTTCAGCAGAGGTGGGATCTCACAGAGCAGGTGCCTGATTTCTCGGGACATGCAGAAAGGAAAGTGCATAGTATATGAGGTGTGTATCACAGAGTTCAGGAAAGCCAGCATCCAAGATGTGGCCACCATGAGCCAGCAGACCCTTGGCCTCATGAGGACCATGTAGTTCAGAGGATGACAAATGGCCACGTATCTGTCATAGGCCATGAATGTCAGTAGCAGGTCTTCTGCACCTCCCACAGTGAGAATGGCCAACATCTGAAAGGCACAGCCCCCAAAGGAGATGGTGCTCTCCCCACGCAGATAATCCACTAGCATTTTGGGAGTAACTAGAGATGCAAACATCAAGTCCATGAGAGAAAGCTGGCTGAGTAGGAGGTACATGGGCACATGGAGGCGGGTGTCCATTGTGATCACCAGGAGCAGCAGGCCATTGCTGGTCAGAGCTAACATGTATAGGACTGCAATTGTGACCCAGAGCAGCTTAGGAGACCCACTGTTCTTGAGAATCCCCACCAAGATGAAGCCACTTCCCAGGGTGGAGTTCCAGAGCTCCATTCTGTGGTTTCTTTAGTCACCTGAAATTACACAAAATCTAGGTAAGGTAGTTATCATGTGGTCACTGGCGACTTGCTGGCTTTAGAATGTTATAGCCCTAGGCCGGCAGGAACTATTTGCTCAGTTTATCATACCACATTATAATTTTCATTCATGAATTAATTCATCAAATATGTATTGATCACCTATCGTGAAAAGCGCACATTTCCTCCTCTGATAATTTCCTTCAGTGTTAGTTTCCATCTGTGCAATAATGTACAAAGGGTAATTTGCGGATGACAACATTGAGAGAGAATTGGCAAAGATACTTTAATATTAAAGTTTAAAATATCTTTTTCTGAAAATTTGTCTTTGAAGCAGTCTTCAAAAGAAAAGGAACAATTGGAGAAGTGTCTGAGACTATTCATGGAGTCCTGGCCAGGCTCCAGAGAGTTAGTGTCATAGTGATAGACAAAATGTACTAGGCATTTATTATGTGCCAGATCTATCCTGAGAGCTTCCTCCCATCATTCCTGTGAGGTGGATGTAATTATTAAAGCTACTTTACAGATAAGGAAACTGAGGCACAGAGATATTATTTGGCTTTCCAGGATCATACAGTGACTAAATAACAGCCTGAATTTGATCCCTGGTATTCTGGTTCCAGAGACCACTTCCTAATGGCTGTGTTGTTCAATCCATCTCATGAAGAGTCATAAGGTATGGATTTTGGAAGTAAGGGTATTGTTGGGAAATTGATATGGAAGTTTCAGGAGAATGTGCGAGGAGAAGAAAGACTGCTGTGATTTGAGGAGTAAAGAGGAGGTGGGGAAGTTGAAATAGTGGGTAGAAAATCACACTTTTCTAGTTTTGAATGAAAAGGTAGAAAGATTGGAAAGTAGAAAGGGTGAAAGGGAAAGTAAGGTAGGCTTTCATATTTTTATCATTTTCGGGATAGGGGATGAATTTTGAGAATTTATAAAATGAAGAGAAGGAGTCAGTAGAGGGAGGCTCAAGTTGAAAGAGTTAAAGATACACCAAGATGCAAGAGAAGGCAGGAGGGATGTGTTTAACGAGAGTGAGAATGTGGCCTTGGACAGAGTTATGGGAATTGTATCTCCTTAGTCAAGGCAGGGAAGTGAGGATGGATGTGAATATTTATGAATAGAAGAAGGAGGAAGATCAGGGTAAGCTAGTAAGCAGCGCCGCTGGGTTAGAGAGCGATTACATCGGAATTCAGTATTCTCAGGAAGGAAACGTGCTTATCCACTAAGGGAGAGGACCCAGGCTCGAGAAGAGAGTGATGTTTTGAATGCTTGGTGAGAAGAATAGAACATGTTGCTAAAAAAGTTAAGTCAAAAGGATTTCTTGATGGGATTTAGGGATTAGTTATAGTTGAAGGGCAGGAAATTGTGCCATTTTTTTGGCTTATGTGCACATTTTTTTCCTCCACCTTTGGTACAGAATCAGAGAAGGTGGTAGCACTGACGTAGAGTTGGAGATTTGTGAAATAGATGGTGTGAGAGATTACAGGTGGAAGGGAACTGAGATAATTAGAGTGAGAATTTTCAAAACCCACCACTTCAGGATGGATAAGGATGAAGAATGGTCTAGACAGGATTGAGCAAAAGAGAAATAATAGAAGGATCAAGGAACATGTAGTTTCTTAGAGGCTGAAAAATTGTTATGAAACCTGAGGACTGTGTGAATTGGAAGAGCAGTAGGTTATAATTAAAGAGTTGATCATGTACTTCAAATCCAGAGGTGGAGCAGGAATAAATGGGGGCAAAATGCGTAGTGAATCCACTGGAATGGGTGGCTTCAACTGTCTAAGCATATAAGCTATTTGAATTTAAAACATGTGGAAGTGAGATGGGTCATTTCCATGGATCTAAAGTCATCCAAGACAATGACAGATCTAGGCAATTAGAAGACTGATCTAAGTGTGGAATTCCTCAAAAGGTGTGAAGAATGTCCAGGGTGGGAGATAAAAATGCCAAAGGATGAAATAACCTCAAGGACGAGAACATGTTACATGAGAATAGAGATGTAATGGTTTGGAAAATACTAATGGGAGACAAGGAGAATACCTCTTAACTTACAGAGAGGCAGGGTGCTGAACAATGATCAGAGGTCCCCAAAGAGGGCACCAGGAGTACAAGTTTCCTTGGTAAGAGCCAGGATTCAGTTTTGCAAGGAAGTGGGAGGCGTATGCTATGGATCAAGGAAGTGGCAATTTGTGTAGAAGGACCTAGATTTCAGACAACATAAAGGAATGTTCTTGGGTAAGAGAGTGAGGTCAGGTGTGCAGTAAGAGGTTGGGTAAGGGTCAGTAAATGCACAGCAATATGAAAAGAGTAGCTGAAATGATAACTACTTAAAATTTAGATGGTGACCAAGGATGTTAGGAATGTGAAGCCTAGTGAGTGAAGTGGCCTTGAGGTTATGCCTTCCTATTAATTTGAGCTCCTGCTGTCTCCCAAATTAGGTTTTATCTCTTTCCACAATCCTGTCAATATCCTTGGAGATTACCCCCACCTGGATTACTACAGCAGTCTCCTAATTGATCTCCCTGTATTCAGTCTTATCCCCTGCAATCCATTTTCCACACTGCGGTGTTACAGAAACCCCAATGTACGAACTCTGATTCCGTGTGCTTACTGAACATACTTTAATGATTGTCCTCAAGACCAGCTCCAATCTTCCTGGCCTGTTATCTATCCAACACAGTTCACGATCTGGCCAGGCTGATCTCTCCTGCCTCACTTCTTACTATGGCCCCTAGCCTCCCCTCCCTTTTTCATCCCTATTCAGACCCCACTTCCCTCCATACTGATCATTTTGAAATTCTTCAGGGAACTGTCTTCTCTTGCCTCTAGGAGTTTGCACCTGCATCTCCCTCTGCCACGAACGCTCCATTTCTTTCCTCTCTTCCCATCTCTTATACCCTTGATCCTTTTTCTTGGTTAAGGTTTCCCAATACTTTAGAACATTAGCTATTACTACCGTCTAGAAGCTTGCCTTGCCTCTCTCAGAGTGAATAGCTGCTGTGAATATTATATCCAAAGATTCTGATACTAACCCTTAAATATAGGCATTGTGTCTTATTCGTAATGTTGGTTCAATGCATAGCAGTGTCTGAATTATAGAATATCTCCAAGGGTTCTTTGTTGAATGAATGAATGAATGAACAAATCAGACCGACATTACTGAGATGTCCAAGACCTAGGGGTCTTCTGAACCAGCTGTATTTTCTAAGGTCCCACTCTCATTTCCTAAGCACTCACTTACGGACACCTCATAATATCCCCCAAACAGAGATGAAATCCTTACCTCAGAGGGATAGGAGCCACTGCTGGAAGATTCACTGCAGGCTGTGTAGCTTGTTTGAGGGGTCAAGAAGCACAAATAGAAATTAGGGAGTAAATAAAGCGGCTTTTACACCAGTATTGTGGATGGTCCCAGCAGTGAGGAGGTATGTGAGGTCAGTGGGCCCATTTCCTCCTATCTTGCTGGCTTTTCAGGCGCCTCCCTGGCAATGGGCAGCCTGGTCTCTGCCTGGCTTGCACTTCTGAGAGAGGAGTCACACAGGAACAAGAGGTTGCTGGTCTCCTCTCTTGAGTGAGGAGTTAGGACAGGCTGCTTCCCCAGCCCAGTGCCCCTGTGAGGGAATGTTTCTGGACACGGATCAGTTGTCAGATTGAGGTCACTGCTCGGGTTTTTAAAAACACTTCAACTCCCACTGGGCTCAGGAGGAAAAGATGAATGAAGGGCAAGTCCAAGAACGAGGACACAGGAGAGGACCCGCAGGGGGACCTGCCATGCCTGCCTCCCTCTCCCCAGTAGCCAAAAGCCAGGGCCCTGTCTTTGGGGGTGGCTTTTCTGCCTGTCTGTGTGATGACAATGTCTTTATCCCTCTATTCAGAGGTTTCGTTTAAAGGGAAATCCTCCCAGCTGACGTGATCCCTCCCTGGGAATGCTGACTTAGGAGACAGGATTCTAATAAGTCCCCTGAGCATGACTCCTGACCTTCCGCCTCGGCTGTCTTTGATCAGTCAGTGAGCTCTGCAGCCCAGGGGAGCCCTCCACCTGTGAAGGAGACACGGATGGCCGCGTCCACGTCCCTGACTGCACACACAGTGACTGAGTCTCGGGCTAGTCCTGCCCAGCGGCCCACACCACCGGGTTTAGTGAGGACCCGACCGGGACTCAGAAGAGCTGTGGAAGCAGGACTCTCTGAGTCTTTCCTCAATATTTTATTCTTTCACTGAACGTAAATGAGTGTGTGAGAGCAAATTAACTCAGATCAATGCATGTGTTTTATCTCCATACTTTTATTTTTTCCTCATTCAATATTTAGTGAATTTCTACTATGTACTAGACAAAAAGTGCTAAATTATATAGCAGTGAAAAAAATAGTTCTCCCTTCTGACATGGATCTTATGTTCGGGGAGGGAGGAGTGAAGAAATAAAATATTTTAAATACTGTATTGTATATCAGCATATTTCATGCGCTTTGGGGCTAAAAAAAGCAAGGTAACGGGAATAGAGAATATGGGGAAGAGCTGTATGTGTAATACAGTGGTTGGGTCAGAACTTACTGAGAAGGTAACCTTTGAGCGAAACCTTGAAGAACATCCTAGGCAGAGAGGACAGCCAGTGAAAAGGTTCTGAGGTGTACTGAGGAGGGCAGGCAGCAAGGAGACCAGTGGGGCTGAAACAGCGTGAGCTGCCGTGTGCTCGGAGATGCGCGCAGAGAAGTAAGCGGAGCGCGCCTGTGTAGAGCCATTAGAAGCGTTGTGGCTCTTACCACAACGAAGTGGAAAGCTATTGGAGAGCTTTGGCTGGTGCATCAAAATGTGTGATTTTCTGTTTGAGAGAGCTTCTCTGGTTGCTCTGTTAAAGATTTTAGAGGGACAAGAGAGGAAGCGAGGAGATGGGGTGAGAGACTTGCAGTGACCCAGGAGGGAGCCAATGGCCTGGATCAGAGGGATGGCAGGGGAAGGGCTGTTCAGTGACATGATTCCAGATATGTTTTGAAAAAGTATGTGTGTGTTCATAAGTGTTTGCCTCTGCTTAGTAAGCCAGGTGATTAGAGCTCTGTGCTAATGGCCCCTATTTTAGTCCACTCAAATTTTTGTCTGATACTGAGATTCACTTACGAATTCAACAGACAATTAGATAATTCCTACTATGTGCCAGGTACTGTGCTAGGGACAGTGGACACAGTGGTGGAAAATATAGTCTCTGTCTTCTTTACACTGCACTGGGGAAGATACTGAGAACTGCAGGGTAGCTCACATCTGAATTCAGGTCTAGACAGTTCAGAGTTTGTAAAGAGGTGGATTTCTGGACGTTCCACAGCGGCACGCCACCAGTCTCCCTCCCTCCCTCCCCACACATGGGTTGTATAAATAAGGGGGTCATTTCCTTAAGGTAAAGTGAAGTCTGTAGGTGATTGTTCTACATTCCCTTCTGCTCCCTGGCTGGTGGGTTAGAGGACAGGGAATTCGAAATTGTCCCCAACGAGGAGACAGAGCTTCTCATTCAGAGAGTGGATGTTTGGTGACTCAGAAGGCCCACAGACCTGGCCCAACACCTGTCAAGTGTGAGGCAAGGAACGAGGAAGTAGATAAATGTTACTCTCCTTACATGGCCCTAAAGAAACCCTTCTGTATCTTCTGGCTAAGGCTTGTGAAAAAACTAACTCAGAGTCTCACTCAGCCAGTGGCTGAGTTATAATGCACATTGAATCCCTAAGTTCCCAGGGTGTCTACTGTTAAAGTTAGGGCAGTGGCTGGGAAAGGATGGGATTGGGGGCCTGTAGAAAGATCCTAATGACTCTGGGGATATTGTTCGGCTAAGCTTCCTTACCAACAGAAGCAGCTCTTCTGCCTGAGAGGTCAGCCCTCCTTTGCTGTAAGAACCTGTAATGGTCTCCCCTGAGGCAGTAAATCACTGCCCGTTCTCCTCAGGCCCACCCTCACCATCCCTCTTTGTTTTTACCCCTGTAAGTAGACTCCTGTCCCAGCGGACTTCAAAGGGTAAGGTGCAAAGTGACCCCTGAGATGTGCTATATATCAAATGAAAATCATGGTCTTTCCAATGTATACAGACTGAAATCTGGAAATTACGTGGGGATGGAGCTTATGCATTTGGAATCAAGTGGAAGGAAAAAAGTTGGATCAGGCTTAATATAGATATTTGATTGATATGGGCTCACTAAGCAGAGATTCTGGATTCAGTGTTTCAGCTTAAGGGATTAGAAAGGGTTTTGAAGATTGTTTGGTTGGTTGGCTGAAACATGGACCCAGAGGCGTCCTGCTACAGGAAATAAAAGTGAATCATCAGACTTGCCTTGCTGTACTACAGAGTAAGGTGCCTAAAGGCTTGGGAATTTCAACTGTTAGAATGTTTTTATCATAAGACTTGCTCACCCACTGTAGGAGAACACAGTTTTCACTGTGACTCTGAGAAATAAATTTGGGTTTTGGAGTAGTATGTATGGCTTCTCTACTCATTTACCAAATGGGTCAAAAAGCTGCTAGTGTTTAGAGGGACAAAACAAGGGAAGGCTCTGCAGCAGGTCCAGGCTGGTATAAGAGCTTCTCTGCTACCTGGGCCAATGACCCAGCAGATAACATAGTGCTGACACGGGGGTGGTGGATATTTGGGTCACTTACTCATGTAGCTAGTAGCACATAGGGATGCTGTTTGTAGCCTTTCGTAGACCCTTGTTGGTGAATCACAGCATAAGCCCTGAGGATTTTAGAGTAAATCCAAGTGTATATAGACTTTAGAGAAATAGTTTTCTAAAATAGTTTTTGCCTTACTACTGAGCCTTGTAGACACTGAACAGTTAACCATAGGCCACCAAGTTACTCTGAGACCTAGCTGCCCATTATGACTGAGTGTTACCTGACCCACCAAGCTGGCAGACACATGAAAAGGTGCTCAGCATCACTAACCATCAGGGAAATGCAAATCAAAGCTGTAGTGCAGTATCACCTCACACCAGTCAGAATGGCTAGTATCAAAAAGACAAGAAATAACAAGTGTTGGTGAGGATGTGTTAGGCAGAAATACAGACATGACCTGGGTGGAGAGAAAATAAGGCCAGTAAAACCCATTAAAAGGGATTCAAAATGTTATTTGGATAAAACCAGAGAGCCAGAAAGGACTCACAGAGTTAATTCGTTAATTAGCTGAAGTTTCAAAGGAGTGACTTGGAATGTCCGGATATTCCCCAGATAAAGAAAAGTATTGGAGCATAGCCCACGTCTTCATTGTACCAATTACAGCATGCCATTGTAAAATCTACTTAGCCCACGAAAATGGCCCAGCTTATTCTTTAACTTAATCTATGTCCTGTTCTCCCTCTTCTTCCAGCCCCTTAGTCAAGTAGCTCAGTAACCAGGGCAGGAGACAGCCCTCTGACATGTACATGGACCCATGTGGACACAGAATGCCGGGATCCAGACCAACACAGGTACCAAGTAACCCTGTTCTTGAGACAAAACTTCAGAGGAGCTATGAATCATCTGTACACATCATGCCTTATGCTGACCCTCACCCAAAAGGCCCTAAAATCCCAAACTCTAAGCCCTTAAGTGTGCCCTCTCTCTGAGGTTCCCTTTCTTCAAGTGTGTCACTCTCTCTGTGCTACTCCAGGTAAGTAGGGAGGGGCTGCTGAGAGCTCTGATCTGGGCTTCCAAGGTCCCATCTCCTGGGTGACCTGGGCAGGACTGAACTGTATGATAATGATCCTTAGTAGCCTGCCTGACAATCTCCTTTCTTTGCCTTTGGGAAGTTCTCAAAACATAATCTCACTTCATCCAGTGTTCTGTGGCACCCCAAATCCTGGGGTGGTAGGGGCTTAGTTCTTGTGCCATGCAGATTCAAGCAGACACTGGACGGGCACCAGGGAACCCCGGCTTTAGGAGTTGGCATAGGATCTGCTCTATGCCAAGCAGGAGTTCAAAGAGATTCTTTTTCCTCCCTCTGTTCTTCCTTGCTCTCTGCTTCCCTCAAGGCAGCTGCCATTCCTTGCTATTCTCGCTTTAATGAATTCCTTCCTTACCTATCACTCTTGACTCTCCTGAGTCTCACAAATGAATTTAATCCCAGCATATGTAGAGAAAAGGGGACACTGTGAACAGTTGGTGGGAATGTAAATTGGTGCAGCCAGAATGGAAAACAGTATGGATGTTCCCCCCAAAATTAAAGAGAGATCTAACATAAGATCCAGCAAATCTACTTTTGAATGTTTATCAGAAGGAAATGAAAGCACTAGAGAATATCTGCACACCTTGAAAGGATATCTGCAGCCCCATGTCCATCCAGCCATAAAAAGAAGGAAATCTTACCATTTGGAATAACATGGATGATCCTTGAGGGCATTACACAAAGTGAAATAAGTCAGATGAGAAAGATAAATACTATATGACTTTACTTTCATGTGTATCTCATCAAAAAAATAAAAATATGAGATCATAGATAGAGAACAGATTAGTAGTTGCCAGATGCAGGGGTGGAGGGGTGGGGATTGAAATGTGTGAAGAGTGTCAGAAGGTACAAATTCCCAGTTATAAAGTAAGTAAGTCATGGGGATTTAATGTACAGTATGGGGACTATAGCTAATAATACTGTACTGCATATTTGCAAGTTGCTGAGAGAGTACATCTTAAAAGTTCTCCTCACAAGAAAAAAATTCTGTAACTGTGTGGTGACAGATGTTAACTATATATATTGTGGTGATCATTTCATAACATGTAAAAATACTGAGACTTCATGTTGTGCACCTGAAACTAATGTTATATGTCAATTACACATCAGTTTAAAAAAACATGAAAGATCTCAAATATCTTAACATTTCATAAAAAAAATAGAAATAGAAGAGCAAAATAACAAAACAAACAGAAAGTCAGCACAATGAAGGAAAAATAAATATTTCTATAAAATACTGAAAGATATATAGCAGAAATTAACTAAATATAGAGTAAAAATAGAGAAAGTCAATGTAGTCAGACGTTGGTTCTTGGAAGACATCCACAAAGAGGATGAACATTTGGCTAGACTGTTCAAGATGAAAGAGAGAATATTCAAATTACTTAAATTGGGAATGAAACAAGGGTCATTAAAACCCACCTCACCAAAATAAAATGGAATATAAGTGACTCTATGAATGACCACAATGCCAACAAACTAGATAACCTAGAAGAAGTGGAAAAAGTCCTAGAAAGACATGAACCAAAACTGACCCAAGAGAATAAAAAATGTCAGTAAACCTAGAAGAAGGAAAAAACTGGAATTAATACTCAAAAAAACTCCTACAAACAACAATCCAGGACCAGATGATTCAGTGATCAATTCTACCATACTTTTAATGATGAACTAACACCAATCATTCACAAAGTGTACCAAAAACAATGAAGAGAAAGGAACACTTCCCAATTTACCTGCTGAGGTCAGTATTACCCTGACACCAAAACCAGAAAAAAAATCTATTTGGTTGAAGTGTAAATAAGGACAAGAGAAGTAAAAACTGATTATACAGGTAAGAAGAGGTCACACCTTCTGGAACTTCTTTTTGATCATGTAATAGATTTTAGATTTTAATCTAAATGCAATAGACAATCACTGAAGCATTTTGAGTAAAGGGTGATTTTTTCTTTAAAGGATGAGTGTATCTTCTGGGTAGACGATGAGTTATAAGTGCAATAGTGTAAAAAGAGAGACGAGTATAGGAATGGCAGCAGGCCAGGTGAGAGCCGATGATGGCTTTAGTTTTGGAGAGGTGCTTAAGACTTCATTCGTATTTCTGGCATAAGCAACAGGTTGATAGAGGTTCCTTTCGTTGAGATGGAAAAGTAAGGAGCAGGAGCATGTATGGCAGTAGAGGCATGGTAGCAAGAGAGAGGTCAAGGATTTAGTTTCCAATATCTCAAAGATAATTGTGTGTGTATGTGTATGCTAAAACTAATATAGTAAACATTAAAAAATTCAGTAAAACCACAATACAAGTTCCCAGAACCAACTCAATCCAGATGTACAAGAATTCAGTCCAGCAGGGAGACACACATATAAACATTAGGACACTGGGCAACATACATGCATAATTGGTAGTAGTAGGAAAACAAGAAATATAACAAGGAATGGGACTCAAGGGTTAAAATTATGTGTGAAATAGACATTTCAAGACAAATAAGTAGTAGGAGCAAAAAGTGCAGGAGCCTAACTCTTCATAATGGGGAAGCGTGTAGCCTCTGAAGCCAAAATGCCCATGTAGTAATTCTACCTCTATCATTCTGAGTCGTTGTAAGATACAGGACAAGTTACAGAGCATATCTTGCCTCAGTGTCATCTATGAAACAGAGATGATCCCAGCACCTACTTCACTGAGTTGCTGTGAGGTTTAAATAAATTAATATATGTAAAACATTGCTGGACACATGAGAAGAACTCTAGGAATACTACTATTACAATAAGAATGATAATGGTAATGTCAATTACTACTGGTAATGATTATAAAGACGATAACTTGGATAGAAGTCTGGAAAGAGGAATTAGACAGGTGTCAAATATTCAAGACCTTTTATGCTGAGGATATTGAATCTTATTTTTTTAGTTATTTCCAGATATAAGTTAGCTTTCCTTTTATTCCTGAAAGCACCCCTCTGAAAACTACTGACATCCTTTTCACTTCAAGCAGGAGATAAGTCATCCCCAATAAGCAGTTCACAGTACATTTTCATGTTGAATGCAGAAGCCATTTCCTTCTGCCATCGGGGCTAACAGGCCACCCATTCCAATTAATGTAATAATAGAGAAGCATTTCTAAGTCATAGAGTATCTCGTTTCAATAGAGATGTAATGAAATCTCTTCATTTGTCATCTGAAAAAGTTTAGCTAGAATGAGAAGATACTCTTAAAAATGGCAGTTAAATCTGAGAAGAATTCAAAAGTAGAGATACAGATGAAACAAAACAGCAAGTAGAGGGACCAAAGTACAGACATTCTTAGAAGTATAGAAGAAAAGGAGGCACACTTGTCTCTTTAAAAAGGAATGAGAAAGTGTCATTTCTCAGAGATGAGCTTTTGAACCCCAGACAGCTGTGAGCAATTTGTCAATTGCTCTGAAGTGTGGCAGAGTCAACCCCTGGGTCTCAGCCATGTGTATTGGGTACTGGTTACCATGAGGCTGAACACCCAAGAGGACACTTCTGCCTCAAGGATGTCCTGGCTGTGATTGCAGTCCACCGACTATCAAAACAGTAGAATAGTAGCTCTTACAAATGAAATGAATTAGATTGATAGGCACCCTGGGTGCATGGAAAAACGACCAAATAAATAAGGAGCCTGCATGGCATGGTGGAAAAATCACAGCCATTTGCCATGGCTCTGAATCCTGGCTCCACAATTTAACTTGGCACCTTAGGCAGCTCATTTAATTTCTATGAACCTCAGTTTCTTCTAGGAAACAAAAGTAACACACATAGGATTTAGATGCTTCTTAAAGTTTCTGGATCATAATGGGTCCTTAATGTGTATTAGTATCTCTCTGCAAATGTAAATGATAGCAACAAATACACTGGTAAAACTTAGGAAGGGGATAGTTTTGCATTCACTCTTACAGTCTTTGTGATTTGATAGGAGAGCAATACCTAGAAACTTTCCTGACTCTGATTGCTCCCCATGTTTCCTTCACTGCCAATCAGACAAGAACCCAGGGCTGACAGAGAGCCTTTGGCGTCTGTGTAGCCTCTGAGTTACTGTCTTCCTCATTACCATGAGGAGCAGTCAGTAGACATTGTTTTCTGCTTTGGTTTCTTTTCTTAAAATTTTCTGACTTAGTATTCTGGGTTTAGGCCCCACTATCATCCTCAGTGACAAGGGATCTACTGTCTCATTTTTCCTTTTTCTCTGAGGGCCTGATCATTCCATGCATGCATGGAAGAATAGTGCAAATGATCTGATAATCAAGTATTGACAGCAGCCTGGAATCTCCCCTGAACTCCAACCTCTTGGCAGAAACCCCAGGAGAAGTGTGTGGTTTCAACAACAGAGACACTAGCCACACTCTCAGAAGGCCAGGCTTGACCTGAACCCTACATCTGGCACCGGTTCTGTTGTCCCACGGCTCATTCTAGTCCTGTCCCTCCCTGCCTAAGCAATGAATAGCCAATCTTAAGATGACGCTCCAGAATACATAACCAGAATATGCACCATATTTACCTTCAAGTTTTCCTACAATTCTCTGCTTTAAGTTCACTGAATCTTGCAGAGTAGAGGTGAGAATACAGAAAGTTTGATGACCTGTCAAAGCAAGTGACAATAATTTGCTTTGTCATAGTAGGGTCGTGTGTAGAATTTTTAGGAAAGACAACTGGAAAGGATTATTTTAAATGAAAAAGTGAGATGCAGACCTATTTCTCATCTTTATTCTTGCTCTAAAATTGTTTGAACCTCCCTTTGAATCAATGTATGTCACTCCCTTAGATGAGCTTCATGTGGCACAAGGTGAAAAAAAAGGGGGGAATTTTCATCCCTTAAACACAGCAATGAAAAAAAATGCTTTCCTTTATAAATCTCAACAATATGTCTAATACATTTGCCAGCAATGAGGAATGAGCCTGTGAGGAAGTAACAAAGTTACTGGAGGAAGTATTTTTGATGCCTTGAGCACAGAACAATTTGACCTGTATTTTTAAAGTTATGGAACCTCATTGAAAAGTGATAGGTAGTGGGGTAGTTGGTATTACTGATGCTCTAGAAGGAAAAAGAATTTTAGTAGCATTTTTCACTTGAAATCTACTGATCGAAATGTTAGGTGCTCTATGAGAGAGACTGCAATAGCTAAGGATCAGTCACATTTTCTTTCAGTCTAGTTGTCTGCAACTATAATAGGTCAAAAAACTAAATGTATAGGGTTTGAAAATAAAACATTTCAGGCTTCCTGATCCTTTCAGGCACCACCCACAGAGATGCCCATCTTGTTGTTCTAATGGATGAGAGACAGGCCAGGGCACTGCTTAATGAGAAGAGAAATCCCAGGTGTCACCATATTATTAAAAGAGTCCCTGTGAAAATATTGACATTTGTTTTGGTATTCGGCTGGGTGTTGAGAAGTCATCAACTCCCCACACCAGTTGAGTTATGTTAAAAACACTTTGGTATGTGTGGTTGGCTAATTGCAGGTGTTTGGCGGTAAAAGTTAAGGCAGCGTAAACATGCAGCTACAACATTGTGGTGATATGACTGGTTTACAATGATTTGAATGAAATCTCAGGGAAGACATCATTTATTCCCAATTTATTTCCTTTTCTGATGTGTCCCTGTGATGCCAAACATCTGGGAGGGACCAAAAGCCTTAGAGAATTCTTTGCAAAGACTTGCTTCTTCATCTATCCAATCATTCATTCAACAAATACTTGTTGGGGGTTTACTATACACTAGGTTTTACCTCTTAAGAGTTTAGAAGAGGAGGAAGTTATATACACATACTAATATCATTGTAGAAGTTGAAAGAAATTACAGAATGACACCAGAGAGATGGAAATAAACTATTACACCTGAGCAGATTGCTTATAGACAGCTTGCAGATTCAGGGATGCCTTCTGGACAAGATGGCATTGAACTGAGCTTTATCCCCAGTGTTTTTATCCTAACTGGAGTTTAGGTTGTGTAACAGAGACACTTTGGATTGCAAAATGCGGAAAACACAACTAAAATTTGACAGGACTCTGGGAAGGGCAAACTCCACTGAAACAAAATGATTCTCATCCAAACCAGATGATTGGACTAGAGTAGGAGCATTTTCTGTATGACTGGGGAGGGAAGTGCAGTGGTGTGCTTGCGCCAAAAAGTGAAGAGAGATTGGTTCATAAAGCTGGCATTCATTTAACAATAGCCTTTGAGGTAAGGCTGCAAAGGTAGATGCAGTGGTAAATGTCAGATGAGGGTTGTAATAGAGTGCACAGAGGAGAAGTAGGAAGCAGGGAAGTATTACAGTAGTAAAGGTAAGACAATGTTTTTAAAAAGGGCTTTGATTATGACCATGAGAATGAAATTAGAGGGTGCGTATGTATTCTAGTCTGCCAATTGTAGAATCAATGACACTTGGCATCCAGTGTGAATGTGAATATTGATGATTTTCATGGTGCCATAAACTGAATTAGTACATACATGAGAAGGAGGATGTGTGAGAGGGATGAGAATATATTCAGTTTGGTGTATATGGAACTTGAAATGCAGATTGGATATCAAAAAGAAAGGTTTTTAGATATTAGTGCTAGAGAGATGTCAGGATAGGACTTTAGATCTGGAAATTCTGCAGAGGTGATAATAGAAGTCTAGTGATTGTCAGGAGAGTGTATTTTCATAGAAAAGAAAAGATGCTCAGAATGTTTGATGGCTTATATGCCAGGGTACTTGGAAAAGTATGTTATACTCCCAGAGCATCTGAATACTTACCTGAATTTTTACTTTTCATCACATTTCACATGGTTTAGTAGATGGAACATTTACATTTAGGACTTTTTGTAATTTTTAAATGTATTGTTATATATGGGAAGGTGGGGTGATTTCTAACATATGAGCTTGGTAGCCAGGGTCTATATGTACTTATCACTTCCACTCTTAGTTTTTAAGTTTTTAGTTTGAAAAGTCCATAAAATAGAAGGGGATTGGTCTCCTCAGTTACAGACATAATTTGTATGTCTTCAGTGCCTTGGTTATGTCTAAGTATATATTCCTATTTTGTATCTTGGTTTTCAAGTGTACTCATTATAAGTCTAACTTTATGGGAGATTTTTGCAAGATGCTCTGAAAATTTCTTTTTGGTGAACATTAATTAATGTTGGTTATAACAAAATTTTTAGATCATTTTTTTATATCACGTGTATTGGTCAGCACTTGGAATAAAGAATATTTCACAATCCCAATTCAGAAGACTATTTTTGCATGAGCCTATATTGCCTTGTGCATTGATGTCATCATGAAGATAGAGTAAAGAGTCTTATTATGTATGTAATGTACACTCATTCAAGACAGTTTATATATTATATTGTGTGAAAGCAGAAAGTAAGATGTCTCCTACAAAACAGGCAATTAATAAGTTCAAGTTAAATTTAAAGTGAGCTAAAAGGGAGGTTGGCACTATCAATCAATACCTTAGAAATGTTAGTTTTGCCTAACTCTGTGAATGGAGCAACAGATCACTGCCGAGGAATGGACTGATGGGATAATTAATAGTGGCCATGGTAAGAAAACTATTTTCATAATGATAGATCATCTGTGCATGGAAGTGTGCCTATGTAAACAAGATAATTCCACTCAGAACAAAAAATAATTAAAAAAATAAACAAGAAATCATACTGCCCATATGAATCAACTCTCATTATTGGACAAGAGTTTAACAGTATTTATCTGGTAATTCCTGTGTTAACTGGCAAACATCACAGATGTTTGCCATAATTTTCTTTTATACTGATGTAACCTTCTACACAGTTTGCAGAGTTTTATCAAGTCATTCATTATTTTAGCAGGGACTTTGATGCAAAGATTGTACTCGGTTTATTAAAGTCCAACAAAACTCTAAATATTTGAAATTAAAGAAATTATCAAAGAGAAACCCACAGACACATACTTTTTTGAAAATGTTTTTTAAAATTTCTATATTTACTCATGGCAGTAAAATAATTCTCTCAAATAAAGGTGCTCAAAGGACAATGCAACTCCCATCAAAACTGTTCTGAGAATAATTTACATTTCAAACATTGCATACATTTCTTATATGTTTGTTAACTTAATGTCTTTATCACTTAAAACCATAAAGAAATACATTAGACAATTACAGAAATGATGCACCCCACAAAATGCTCTTAAAAGAGCTTCTTTTATACAATTAGTTCCTCATGTATCTAGTAGTAAAATAAGTCAATAAGGCTTGGCAAAAATGCATAGATTAAATGTAACTTTTTATTTTATTTTTTGCTCTCTCCCATTCTGCAATCTATAGACTTGCCAAAACACATACAGTGTTTTGTAAAGCATAAGGTAAGATATTTATTCTCCATCAAGTCCGCTATGGGCAATCAACAGTGAGTCTTTTAAATTCTACAGTGAGGGTCCTAAAGTCAAGTGATGTCACTGCTTTCTTAAAATAGTTTTGTATAGTCTTGCAAGAAAACAGAATCTGAAGTCATTGAAAAGAATTTTGGTTGTCTCATTTTGAGATATTTTCTTTATTCCTTCCATGAGGTGATCTCGATAGTGATGTCCATTCCACATGAGAGTGAAAGTCCCTTCCTCCCACTAGGATGAGGAAAACTGTTATGTCGTGGTTGACAGGCATTTTCTTAGAAATTAAAAAAGGCAGCACCTATAAAAAAAAAATATATATATAGCTAAGCTTTCCCTCAATTGTACTTTCATTTCATTGTAATAATTAATCTGATCTACCTGTAGGCAAACCTGCAATAAAGAAGAAAAACAAGAAACAAGAAACCCTCAATGTGTTTGTGTGCCAAAGCAAGGACAGAGTAACCGTGATCTTAACCCTGAAGCCTGTGACACTTGCGATTGTAGCTTTCGATTTTCATTTCCTTTCTTTCTCAAATCCTGTGTATTAGCTTTCTTTCTATCAATTTTAAAATCTTCCTGATTCATTATTTCTGCCAACTTGCTAATTGCCTGTGTTTTAAGCGTTCATTCTCTGTTGATATTCTTTTCAAAGGCAGCTTTAAGATTACTAATCTCTTCCTCTTTCTTCAATTTATATTCTTCCTCTGCCTTCCTCATTTTATCTGTTAGCTCCTCATTTACTTTTCTTAATAATTCAGTATCTTTGGTAAGCATGCTGTTCTTTTTTTCAAGCCTACTAACAGTGTGATCTTTATCTGTAATCTCTTGTCTATTTCTTGAAGCAGCTTGCTTGCTTTCTTGGGTCAATTCAAAATACTGCACTTCCAGAAGCCCTCGAGCCAACTGCTCAGACTCAGCTTTTGTTTCTGCTAGATGCAACTGAGTGCTGAGGGTTTCTTTCTCATTTTGTAGTTCTTGTATTTTCTTTAAATTCTCTCTGTTTTTTTCTTCAATGTCTTCCTTAAGTTCCTTTACCTGGGTCTTATAAAGTCTCAAGAAATATTGCTTAGCTTCAACAGATCTTGCAGCTCCTGCATCTCTCCTTCTTTTCATCTGTATTGTTTTGTAAACTGAGCTAACTCGAATTCTAACAATCTATTTGCTCTCAATAAAGTTTTTATTTCCTGTTTCATATGCTTTTCTGTACCTTTTAAATTATCTGTTTCAAATGAGTCTTCAATTCATTTTGTAACAACAGTTGCTTATTTAATTCTTGCTCCAACTGAAGACTTAGATTCTTAACTTCATGCTCCATTCTTTCTTTATTTTCCATCAAATGCTCAAGCTTCTGCTGAGATTGTTTCAGATCAACATCTAGCATGGACCACTGCTTCTCAATCTGAACAACCCTACTTTCAGCCTTCTTGTGAGCCTCTCTCTCTCTTCCTTTAGCTTTTTTTCCATCTCACACATTACAACAGTTTTTGCCTCTTCAATAGGCTGATGTTTGTCAGTTAAATGAGCTTTGGTTATTTTATGTTCATTTACCTCTTGTTCTAACCATTGTTGTAATGATTTAAGTTTATAGTTTAAATCTATTTCTAAATTTCTCTTTTCCTTTTCTGAGTGATTAAGCATATCTCGAGCTTCTTTTCTTTCTCTTTCCAGTCTTTCAAGATGATGTTTGAGATGCTTCACCTCCTCTTGTAAAGATGTAATTTGAGCTTGAAGGTCTCCAGTCATCTCAGAATCATGACCTTTATCTCTTTGTTCAGCTTCCAACACAGCTTGCAGCTGGTAATAGTTCTTGTCCATTTGTGACTTGGAATTCTCTAAAATTCTATTTCTCTCCTGCAGTTCCCTGGTTAGGGACTCCAGCTCACTGAATGCCTTGCTTGTCTCTGTGGGGCTCTTCCCTAACCCTACAGCTGTGTCTGACTCTGTCCTGAGTAAGTCATTGGCTTCTATTGGCTGCTTTTGTAATTGTGCCAATTTCTCATGAGCAAGCTGTGAATTCTGATTTATTGTCTTTAAGTCTTCCAATGGATCCTTTAGTACATTAACTTCATTTTCTACATTCCTCCTCTTCTTATTTTCCTGCTTTTTTTCTTTGGTACTCATTAATTCTATGCTGTAGCAACATTTTATCCTTTTCAATCTGAGACACTGTAGATACTAGATTTCTTCTTTGATTCCCTCTTCAACCAATTCTTTCATTATCTTTTCTAGTTTTATGTTTAAAGGTCTGCACTTCTGCTCCATTTCATCTTTTAAGTGCATTTCATTATGCAGCTGTTCTTACAGCTTAATACTTCAGCTTATCAATGGTTTTTGCAAGTTTTCCTGCAAGCTTTTATCCACATTGGAGCTCGTTGTACTATCATTAGGATTAGCTGAAGACAAGTATCTATAATTGCTGTAATATATAAATCCTACAAAAGGTAACTGATTGCCAACAAAAGCTTTAGGTATAGGGAATATTTTTTCAGCTCCTTTATCTTCTTCTAAATCATCAAGGTTACTTGTATCAATGTCACTGCTTAAGTGTGGTACAACTGGTGCTACAGTGTCTCGGAGTGTTTCCCAAGCCCACAGATCATTTTTGAAGAAGAGATGTCATTTGATTTCTTCTACACCATTTCACCCTAATCTCTCCTCTTTCTCAGTAAGGAAGGCACAAATAAGATTTTTTGCTTCTTCTGATATGTCATTATCATCATTGAAGGTTAAGTGAATTTTTATGGTTCATAATCTTACTATAAATTCCGAGCAGAAAATCTTCATAAAAAGGTGTAGAACCTACAAGCATTTCATGTAAAAACACCCCAACGGCCCACCAGTCACATTCTTGTCCATAATAACCATCACCACCTGGGGATTTTAATACTTCAGGGGAAATATAATTGGGTGTTCCAATTGCTGTATCACATCGTACCTACCTTCCTTATTCATCTTCACACAAGTACCAAAATCTGCTAACTTCAAATGTCCAGATTTATCAAGCAGCATGTTATCAGGCTTCACATCCCTATGAATGAAACCCATGGAATGAATTGCATCTAATGCAAGAACTACTTCCGCAGTATAGAACCGTGCCCATTTTTCAGGCACATCATAGTTGCTCATTAAGTTCACAAGATCTCCACCAGGCATGTACTCCATCACCATGTAGAGGTAATGATCATCTTGGAATGCATAAAAAAGCTGAACGACCCAAGGACTGTTAGCAAAAGCCATGATGTCTCTTTCTTCCCAGAAAAAAGCAGAATCAGATCTCTTAATCATTTCAAATTTGCTGAGAAGCTTCATAGCATATGCCTGCCTGGTGGATTTATGCCTTACCAACTGAACTTCTCCAAGTGCACCTCTACCAGTCACCTTCACTACTTCATAATCTTCAGCTTTCATCCATAAATCTCTAATTTTATTTATTCTGTCTTTATATCTATTTAAAAAGTTGTCAATATTTTTGTTTTTTCTTTAAACAGGAAAATCCAAATCATATACCAAAGCATCCAATCCATCCAGCAAACAATCCGAATTCACTTCCAATTTGGGATCCCACAACAGGTGGTCGATATTTTCAAACCGAGTCTCAAAACTGTCCCCAGTCGACATGCTGCTGTTACTGTGCCAGTACCCTCATCCCAGCACCAGCAGTGGAAAGCAGTTTCAACCAACGTCCTCTGGCGGTGGGTTTGCAGCCAGCGGGAACCTCAGGGTCACAGGTGCACCCGGCTCCCTTCCTCCCTTCACTGAGGGGATCTCCGTCCTCCGGACCCGGGGCCACGGCACAACAGTCACTCTCCGTTTGTTACCTTACTGTGGAGGCTGCTGCCGCGGCGTCCGGCAGAGGAGCAAGAGGTCGGTGCCCGATGTGGGCTTAGGAGAGGGAAGGCAGGAGAACGGCGCTGAGGAAGACTAGAGTTGGGCCGGCGGCTGCTGCTGACTCGGGAGCTTCTGGGAGGGGCTGCGGCCCCGGTGGGGAAAAGGGCCCTTCGCTGAGCCCTAGCTTTTTAACAATTTCTGTTATCCTTAGTTGTTTGTGGTCGAATTCTCCAGTTGTTCACTGTTGTCTCCATGACCTGAGGTCTTTCATCCAGCTTTCACACTTACCCCAGCCGTGTTCTTCTATCATCGTTTCCTTCTCTTTTGTGCCTACATAACATTAAAACTGGAGACCCTGAGTTTCTTCTACGGAGTGCAAAGGCTATTAGGTAGAATACAGTAAGTAATTTTTTATTCCTAGTAAACACAGCACACACATAAACAAAAAGAACAGAAAAGGTAAACTAGAGAAATAAGACCCCACAGAGCTATACTGCCTAATAAACAAATTTATTTAGCCAAGTAATGAATGAGCTGTGTTTACACTTTCATCCTTTCATAACAACAGTGCTGATGTAAGAATCACCATTCTGGGTGGAGGAGAATGCGTTTATATTATACATAGTAGTAACTCACTCCTACTTATAGTAAATCCTAGGACATTGTCTGCTTCCTTCTTTATTTTCTCCAGGTCCCATTGATTCTGTCCCTGCAGGTGTTGCTTTGAATCATCTCACTTCACCCCATCTCCACCATTGCCATTCACTGGGTCTGTGATAGGGGCCTCCCAACAGCCCTCCCCATCTTTAATCCAGAGTTCCCTCTAAAATCCATTATACATACAGTAGCCAGAATTATCTTTAAACATATTAGTATAATCACAGTAACTCTCAGCTTAAAACCCTTAAATGGCTTCCAGTGTTACTGAGGAGACAATTTAAATTGTGAAATTAAAAACGAATTATTAAAATTGTTAACACAGTCTATGACATCCTGCGTGATCTGGCCTAGGTCAGCTTCCATGACTTTCCACACTGTGTTGCCCATTCACTGACTTCCAGACTCATCATCCTTATTTAAAGGTCTAGAAGGGCCAAACCCCACCTCAGAGCTAACACTTATGCTGCTGTATATGTACTTCTCTTCTCCTCACTCTTCACTTGGCCAAATACTCTTCCTGCAAGTCTCACCTATTCCCTTGGGAAGTACCTGTACATCTGTGGTAGACACTGTGGTTCTCCTGCTCATTGCTTCTTCCAACTTCCTTTAGTGTGGCCTCCTGAGCTGAGGAACTGAAAAGCTCAAAATTATCTTGCCTATCCTCCCTTGCTGCCCGAGTTCTCAAGGTGACTTATGTTTACCAGATAGAAGCTCTCATGGAAGGCTTGAATTCAGAACTAAGTTCACTGGAGACAAAAATAGAATGTGAGGCATCTATTTCTTTGGTACAGATCTCAGCAGAGGGATGTGTTTTGGGCTCTGCAGCAAGAATATCAGCTCTCTGACTCTGGCAACATTAGTAGCCCCAATCATGGTCCAGCTCTGTGCTGTGGCTTTGGGGACGGTTCACGGCAGCTCATCCTAGGGTCTGTGGCTTCACCAATCAATCTGAAGGTCATTTAGTATTCTGCAGTGAATACCTTTCTGTTTAAGCTGCCTAACATTGATTCTTTTATCTGAGATGAACCTTGATTGGTGTCTCCTCAATCTAAATCAGGCCCATCTGTTAAAGTCTTTTACTGCACTTGACATTTGCTTCAGAGTACTTGTTTCAATTTGTAATAGCATATTTACTTGTGTGTTTGTCTCAGCTGCTAGATTCTCAGCTTCACAAGGATGTAGCAGGTGCTTAGCTCATAACAGTTGATGAAACTAAGAGAAAAACCAACTCCACCAGAAGATCCTTTGTGAATCTTTTCTCATTACATCTAGGGCTAAACTATGTTTCCCTAGCATCCACTCTTGGATCTAAAAGAGTGGATGTTGCAGAGAAAATGTGTAAATAGTTGAGCACAAGAACTCTGGTATGAGATTTGGACAATTAGACTAACATGTCCCTGCTATACAAATTCTTTGTGATTTTTTTTGGGGGGTGTGTTTAATATCCAACTAGTAGAAGAAAAAAGGGTGAGTAACAGGAAAGAACAGAATTATAATTGAAATGTGTTTTCCCCAGTTGTATCATATGCCTTTCATATTGGACAAAGCTGGACAGATGTTTTATGTTAAAGGATAAAACATATTTAGATTTAGAAAATCATCCATTATGTTCGATTGGCATTTTCAAGTGTTTCCATACGCAGATCTTATTCAACTTTCAGTGACCTTTGAAGACAGCATGGTGCTCCTCTCTCTGAATTCCTTCTATCAGTGAATGAAATTACCCCCCAGGAACCTGGACATCAACCTCAGTTCTCCTTCTTCTTCACAGATTCATCTGCTCTGTCAAATTTGATCAAAAATCACATTCTTAAAATTTCTCTTTTTTTAAATCATCTTTTTTTTTTTGCTCTACTTTTATTGGTATTATTAAAATAGTTACTGATTGGTTTTCCATCACTTCAATTTAGCATGTCAAAAATCCAAATATTACCATGTTACTCTCCTGCCTAAAATCCTTTAGTGGTCTCCCTTTTCAGTCAGATAAGATACTTTATGATCCCTTCTCATGTTCTGACCACTCTCTCACCCATATACTCTTTCCTTTAGCTTCAGTGAAATATTTAAATTTCCCAGAATGCACTGGGTTGTCTCCCTCCTTCCCATCCCCCAGCTTTCTGTACACATGACTCTGTATCCCCGACACCCCTGCCCATACTCTTTCCTTAACTATTTCAAAATCATTTTATAGGATTCAGTTTAGACATCACTTCTAAGAAGCCTTTTCCAAACCTTAGGTCCTGAGTTAACATTTAATCTCATAGTTCCCTAAGGATTCTATTCTCACCCTAATTTATCATCCTTCTGAACTTGTTTCTTTTCCATTAAGATCAGCTTTTCACTAATATTAAAATAATAATAATAACAGTGACTGAAACAAGTTGGAGGCTTATTTTCATCTTATGTAAAAGAAATTCAAGAAGTCCTGAGCTGATAGGGCAACTTCAAGGTCATCAGGTTTCTAGTTCCCTTCTATTTTCCTGAACTGACTTAGCATATGGTTTCCATCCCTAAAGTTGCCACACACACAGGAAAACTCCAGCAATCACATCTGCATATCAGACAGGAGGAAGATAGAGAAAGCAGTAATAGAAGATGCAATTTTAGCTGCTTAGTCTCCTAAGGAGCTTTCCTGGCAGTCTCACCCAATATCTTAGCTTACTTTTCCTTAGCTACCCCTGTCCCAGGAGTAACTGGCATGCTATCTTTTAATTGGGCACACTGCTGCTTGCCTTTTTGTGATTCTGTCAGAAAGGAAGAACGAAAGGAAGGATATTGAAGAGACAGCCAGCAGTTACTGTTACCCTGGGTTAGCTCCTCTTCAAGGGCAGGGACTGTCTCCTTGTATCATCCTTAGGCCTAAGACCACATCATGCACTGAGTAGATGTTCAATAAGTACTTGTAGAGCTAAATACATAAACGATTTAAAGATAAAAAGTGTGAACATAGTAAGTTATTTGAGTTTTAAAAATATGCAACTAAGATGGATCTTTCCCATGGACACCACAGTCATCCAAGACAGTGACAGAATTTAGAGAATGAGAAGACTGTAATCTGAGTATCTAGGGTAATAGTAAAGATGAATCTTAAAATTTCAACACATCTTTAACAAAGGGATTTGAGAAGGCAGAGGCATGAACAAGGGAGGTAAGAAACACCGAGTACCTGGAATACCATTAAATATATTTGCTTTTGGAAAGGGTTAGGGATAAGGCTAAAAAAGCAGGCAGGAACCATATCATAAAGGATTTGAAAGCCATGTTAAAAGGCTTTTCCTGAGAGTAATGATGCCAGCCAAGTATAAAGAAGGAGGAGAAAAATATGCATGTTCTTAAACTTGCAGAGGTGTCTGGGGACATTGTTACCAAGGTATATGCAAGCATTTTTAATTCAAATTAGAAGCTTTAGAAAGAGATATCAGCAGGAGATAAAAGTTTTACAGTATTTACAAGTCAGTGGTGGTTGAAATGATTGAATGAGCTTATACAGGTGTACTGTGCAGATAGAGAAGATTAGTGGGCCAAGGACTGAACCTAAGAAACATTAAAGAAACAAAAAAAATTAAAGGATGGCCAAAATTAAAAAGACTAGGAACAACAAATGCTGGCAAGGATGTGGAGAAAGGGGAACCTTCTTACAGTGCTGGTGGGAATGTAAATTAGTTCAACCATTGTGGAAAGCAGTATGGAGGTTCCTTAAAAAACTAAAAATAGAAATACCATTTGATCCAGGAATTCCACTCTTAGGAATTTATCCAAAGAAAGCAAGATCTCAGATTCAAAAAAGACATATGCATGCCTATGTTTATTGCAGCACTATTTACAATAGCCAATACATGTAAGCAACTTAAGTGTCCTTCAGTAGATGAATGGATAAAGAAGATGTCACACATAAACACAATGGAATACAATTCAGCAATGAGAAGAAAACAAATCATACTATTTGCAACAACATGGATGGAGTCAGAGTGTATTATGCTCAGTGAAAGAAGTCAGGTGGAGAAAGAAAAGTACCAAATGATTTCCCTTATTTGTGGAGTATAACAATGAAGCAAAACTGAAGGAACAAAACAACAGCAGATTCACAGACTCCAAGAAGGGACTAATGGTTACCAAAGGGGAGGATGGGTAGGAAGGGAGGGATATGGGGATTGAGGAGAATTATAATTGGTACACATGGTGTGGGGGCAGGACACAGAGAAGACAGTGTAGCACAGAAAAGACAAGTAGTGGCTCTGTGGCGTCTTATGACCCTGATAGACAGTGACATCAATGAGGTAAGGGGGGACTTGATATTATGGGTTAATGCAGTAACCACAGTTTTTCATGTGAAACCTTTATAAGAATGTACATCGATACCTTAAATAAAAAAAAACCTGATATTGTAAATAAAAATTAAAAAAAATAAGATATTCACAGTTCCTTTAATATTCAAATGGAAAAATCTACAGTTATTATAATCAGTGTTGTACTGCTCACTTGCCTTTTCAAAAGCCAAAAGCCAAGACTCACTTGATCAGCCTTTTGATGAGGGACTACATGTTTGGCTTCTAGATCATCTTAAACAATGTCCAGTTTAGTCGTAGATAAAAACCAAAAAGATCCTATGTTGAAGGCATTCTATTTGACTGAGTCCTTCCTTTCAGCAGTTTCCTATTTCTTCCCTCCTAGATTTTGTTTATAGCAGCTACTTAGTTTTCTGTGCTCAGTTGCTTATTTGTTCAATGCCTGGCTTCCCCCAGTCAGTTGTAAGCTTTATGGTCACAGGCCCTTTGTCTGCTTTAGTCATTTCTTTCTCAGGGTCTAGAACAATGCCTGGTGTGTGGTGATCATTTACTGTGCATTCGTTGATGAACAAGTATTGGCTCTATGATAGGTTATGGTGACTTGATATTCATATGAGATATTCCTATGTGTACTTTAATATGTTAACATCAAGGTTAATATATCCCACCTCACCATTTCTTTGTCTAAGCAATATGGACAGGGAAACTCAGAGATTGAAACCAAATTGCAGAGCATCCCAAACCAGAGAGTTCAAGAGCTAGGGTTAAACTTAGGTCACCAGAATCCAAACCTTCTGTGCACGTCTCTGCACAATGCCACATTCTTAGGGAATGGTTCTCCTTTGTTGAAACTTACCGTGTTGGCATCTGACATTCAGTAGGGCCCCACAGGACAGAGGATTCAAGAAAGGTTGGGTCCCCATGAGGAAGGAAAGAGGTGCTAAGATGAGCCCAGGAAGACCTGGGGGAAAAATACAGGCGCCAGCCCTTCAACTGCCCCAAGGACAAAAGAGGCACAGCTGGGAATAACTCCTAAGTCAGCACTGGGCACAAGGCCAACCCTTCCAGGTGCTCACTCATGCCTGACAGGAAGGCAGCCCTGAACTGCTTCAGACCCAGCCATTAATAGCTCACCTGCATCGGAGAGCAGGACTTCCCTGGTTCCTCTCCCGGTTCTTCTGACAACAGAGCCAGAGCCCTCCAAGTGCTCAAGCACATGCATGAAGCTGTGGTGTCAGGCAGAGCTGAACAAGGCAGGTCTCCCTGCCTGGCCCAGGTGAGGCGCCCAGTCAGCCAGGGGCCCTGCTTCAGGTTCACATGCTCAACTGGACAAGGTTTGGGAGGAGTTTGCAGGACACCTGATTCTACTCATATGTCTGCCCTTGGGAAGATCTCACCACTTCCTCTCTTCTCTGGGCCTGTTTCCTTTGTCAGTGTCGTGGGGTAACTGGTACCTGAGGCCACACAAGAAAGAGATACTCAGGATAATTTTTGCAGTTCTGTTCTCTAAAGCCGACTGGGTGAACAAAATTTCAGTCCCTGAAGCTTTGACAGGAACTATACTTCCTCCAAGTCTTGACTTGCCTGTGATTAACTCAGGGAAGGCTTGCCTCAGTGGAACAGTCACGAGGCAGAGGACAGCAGAGTACCCTGCTTCCTCAGGACAATCCTGTGGGTGCAGAAGGCTTAGAAGACTGGGTGTCTATTGAGGGGACAGCAGTCAGGTGATTAGCAGGGGGAGTTGGTACAGAAGATCTGGTGGAACCCGGAAGGAGCTGGTGTGGGCCCCCAGCTTGCGCAGTGCTCCCCCTCTTGAGCCAGGGGCCATCTCTTCTTTCCCAGTTCTCTGGGAAACCCAAAGGCCCTCGCATCCCTCCTCCCTCTTTGTTTCCCATCATCTTCTCCAGCACCAAGTACTGTGCATTGTCATGAAATGGCCCTTACGGTGGAAGTGGTTTTAGTAGAAGTACGTGAGTTCATATGGAATCCAAAGGAAACTCTGGAAATAATGAACTTTCTGGAATTCTTGTGTTTATTTTTCCACTCACTTATACAAAACTACATAAAAATAATATAAACTGGACTTGTATTGGGCTTATTCCTACAAATAACAAGCAGTTCCTGGTCTAAAGGAATTTGTAGAGTAACCTGGGAAATCGGATATCAGTAGATAAGTAATGTACAACTGAATAATTAACCATTCTAATAGCATCCAGGAATGGCCCTCTCTGGAAGCAACACAAGGAAAACCAGTCTGAATTTTGAAAATGAGAAGGAAAAAGTCAGCCAGGTAGAGAATGTGGCATGTGCAAACAAATGATGTACGTGTAAAGATACAGAGCCTGAACTGGCAACGTACACCTCATGGGTGAAGTGTAGCCAGCCCTGTGTTAGACATGGCCCGTGAGGTAAAAATATGACTTTTACATTTGTTAAATGGTTAAAAAAATCAAAAGGAGAATAATAGTTTATGGTCCCTGAGATTATATCAAACTTAAAATTTAATGTCTATAAATACAGTTTATTGGGTCTCAGCCAAGCTCATTTGTTTAGGTAGTGTATATATGTGTATACCTCAGTGTTTATTTGTATATCCAAGTTTATGTGTTTCATATGTACATGTATTTCTCTAAATATTGAGTGGATATAGAAGGAATCACGTGGTCCACAAGCCTAAAATATTTTATTTCTGGCCTTTTACAGAAAAAAAATGCCACCCTCTGGTGTAAAGCATGAAGGGAAGTAATTTGCTCAAAGAGTGGTGAGAAGCTCAGCTCTGGTAGAGAGTAAAGTACCTGGATGACAAGGCGACAGAAGGTGATCCCTAAGATACATTTTGCATTCATACTCTATGCCTTCTGAAAACCCAAGTGTTGCTTTTATTATATCTTTTCTGATTATGGCTCTGAGTGCAGGCTCTGCCTTTTACTGCCCAGGCAAACAGGGTACCACGTTCCCTAACTACCAAATTACTTAACCTCTCTAACCTTCAGTTCACCCATGAGCTGTATGGGGAGGATAACAGCATCTATGTCAGACAGTTGTTTGGAGACTATGGAAAAAAAAGGAAAAATGCATAGCTTCTTAAATGAGGGCAACCTTACATATTACAGGAAGATCATCAATTTCATTTAAAAAATCACATTTATTAATGCAAATGTATTCTCTTATAAGAAAATTTTGGTCTGTTTCTCAGATTATTTTCCATTCCTTATTCCTAATATTGTATATTTTTGTTTTCTTCATTTATTTCTTTAGATTTTTCAATAGCTTATCTCTACATTTAATTTCAAAGGACAAACTCAGATATATTTGCCAATTTTACAACTTTTAAATCAATTTCTACTTTCAATTCTGTTTCCTCCTTTCTGTGCCTATTTCCTTTCTAGAGTATTTGCAAATGCAGTCAGTTCATTTTCATTATTTCTTATGCAATAATAATTAAAATTTTAGCTTTCCCTCCAAGTTTTTTAAACCTGAATGTACTGTTTCCTCATGTGTGCTGTCAGCAGAAATCTGCTGTTCTTCTGAGTTCCTTGGTTTCCAGCTTTATTGAGTTATAGTTGATATTTAACACTGTGTAAGTTTAAGATATTAAACATGATGATTTGATAACATCTATTCCATGAAATGTTTACCATATTAGGGTTACTTAATACTTCCATCCTCTCACATAATTGCCTTTTGTGTGTGTGTGTGTGTGTGTGTGGTGAGATATTAAAGTCACTCTTACCAACTTTCAGGTATGTAGTACAGTATTGTTACCATAGTTTCCATGTTGTACATTAAACCGCCAGTACTTTTTCCTCTTACAACTGGAAGTTTGTACCCTTTGACCAACATGTACCCATTTCCTCCACCATTAGCCCCTGGCAATCACCATTCTACTGTTTCTATGAGTTTAACTCTTTTAGATTCTACATATAAGTAAGCTCCTACAGTGTTTGTCTTCCTGTCTGACTTATTTTACTTAGCAAAATGCCCTCAAGTCCCATCCATGTTGTCTGTCACAGATGGCAGGAGTCCTCCTTTTTTATGGCTGAATAATATTGCCTGTGTATATGTACCACATTTTTGTCCATTCGCTCCTCAGTGGACACTTAGGTTGTTGTGGTATCTTAGCTCTGGTGAATGATAGCTGCAGTGAACACGGGAGTGCAGATCTCTCTGTGAGATAGTGATTTCATTCCCATCGGCTACATACACGTAAGTGGAAGTGCTGGATCACATGGTTGTTCTATTTGTAATTTTTTGAGGAACCTCCATACTATGCATCAGAACTACACCAATTCACATTCTGCACTAACAAACAGGGTTCCCTTTTCTGCAACTCCTTGCCAACACAGGTTATCTCTTGGTTCTCTGATAATAGCCATTCTGACCGGTGGGAGGTGATACCTCATTGTGATTTTGATTTATATTTCCATGATGATTAGTGATGGCTGAGTACATTGTCATGCACCTATTAGCTATTTGCAGGTCTTCTTGGGAAAATGTCTCTTCAGATCCTCTACCCATTGTTTAATCAGATTGTTTTTTTTTTTTTGTTACTAAGTTGTAAGATTTCTTTATATACTTTGGATGTAAAACTATTATCAGCTATATGGTCTGCAAATATTTTCTCCCATTCCGCAGATTGCCCTTTCATTTTGTTGAAGTTTCCCTTCTTGGGCAGAAGCTTTTTAGTTGATATAGTCCCACTTGTTTATTTTTGCTTTTGCTGTTTGTCCTTTAGGCATAAGATCCAAAAAATTGTTGCCAAGACCAATTTTAGGTAGTTTTTCTTGTATTTTCTTCTAGGGGTTTGATGGTTTCAGGTCTTACATTTAAGGCTCCAATCCATTAGAATTCAATTTTGTGAATGATGTGAGATGGAGTTGTTTCTTTGTATGTAGCCTAAAGGGTCTTTTGGTTGTAGCTTGTGTGGTTTTGCTTTTTCATTTTTGTTTCCTCTCTGAATGTTTAAAGGAAGTTTACTCTCAAAATTAAAAGAAAAATAACCAAAAGACCAAGATGTATAGTTGTGAGTGTATTTGCATTTCTTTTGCTGCATGCTAAGGAGTGCTTTCCCTTCAAAAACTATTCTCTCTGTGATTTTACTCATTTTCCTGGTACTTTGTTTCATATGATATTTTCATGATTTTATACAGCACCATGCATGCTTTGCCTATCTTTCAGCCAACCTCACTGTCATCTCTGTTGCCTGTAAAACCATCATAGACTAAATTAGGTGTCCCGGTTCCTCATCTCTTCATAGGTCCTCATGGTATTGTGTATTTCCTGTGTTGTGAAATTCATTGTGATTAATTGCAGTTGATTACATAATATCTCCTCCAGTGGATTCTAAGCCTTGGTGTACAGTCATCATATCACCAGTACCCTGGTAGAAGTGAAATAAATGTTGAATTTTTTCATGATTATCTAAGATTCTGTCTTTTATTTTATGTAGTCCAGGTTACTTATTTATTTATGAATGTTTTCCTTTCTGCATTCATGCTGATGTTCCCCATATTTTTTTTATTAAGGTATCATTGATATACACTCTTATGGAGGTTTCACAAGAAAAACAATGTGGTTATTACATTCACCCTTATGATGTTCCCCATGTTTTTCTAATATTTTTGGGGAATTCTGTTTCTCTATTTTTTTTTTTTTTGGTCTTTTCTTGAAAGAGTAGTTGGAATTTCCTGGGACACATTCACTGTTTCTGTAGCTGAGGCACAATATTCTGATCATATCTTAGTCCTGAGGGCTAGTGGCTCTAATGGGTCGTGATCATCAGTTGTCAGTCGTAGCTTTGCTGGACTGAAGAGGAAACTCCTAAGGCTGTTACTTCATATCTGTTTGGGCAAGAGCAAATTATTATTATATATTTTGAAGTAGTTTGCAGTTCTCATATCAAGAGGGGAATAAAAAGTTCATTAAAACAACCACATCTCTCAAGTACTCTTCCCATTCTTCTGGTTGTTTTTCTTATTCCTACTTTGAATCACCATAAAACAAAATATGATATAATTCATTTTCTCCACTGGATACCTCTCAGTTGTTTCAGTGCAATCCCTAAACGTGTAGAAATGGCAAATGCTAATTTTGGCAACAGGTTGAAAAGGTGAACACAATGAATCTTTGAAGAAGGGAGATATAAAATTGAAATAAATGGAAATTTTCTGCAGTTTTTCTGTCTGGTTCCTTGCCTCTGGACCCCTTTCACTTAAGCCCACCTCAAAGTTGTTAAGTGTGCTTAGAAAATGGATGCAAGTAGATATGATCCAACATGTTTTAGCAAATATAGAAATAAAGTGGAAAATGTGTCATGAAAGAGAAGGAGAAGGGAGCAATGAGCAATTGTGCCTTTCAGAAATCAGACTCAGGCCATTCTTCCTGTCTTTATTCTTTAACAACAAAAAGCCCTTCCTCTTCCAAATGAGATCCTAACTTTACCTCTTTCCCTTACAGTAAGGAGTCTGAAAAACAAATCCAGAATCTAACTCTTCCAATCAAATCTCCATGACCACAGCTGGTGATCCATTCCTATCTCCATGGCTAGAGGAAACCTGACAAGAGTTAGTGAGTTTGTCCTCATGAGCTTCTCATCCCTTCCTACCGAAATACAGTCGTTACTCTTCCTGACGTTTCTCATCATCTACCTGGTCACCCTGATGGGAAACAGCCTCATCATTCTGATTACCTTAGCTGACCCCACGCTGCATAGTCCCATGTACTTCTTCCTCAGGAACTTGTCCTTCCTGGAGATCGGCTTCAACCTCGTCATTGTGCCCAAGATGCTGGGGACCTTGATCGTCCAGGACACAACCATCTCCTTCCGTGGCTGTGCCACTCAGATGTATTTCTTCTTCTTCTTTGGAGCTGCTGAATGTTCCCTCCTGGCCACCATGGCATACGACCGCTACGTAGCCATCTGCTATCCCTTGCACTACCCCGTGATCATGAACCAAAGGACACGTGCCAAACTGGCTTTTGCTGCTTGGTTTCCAGGCTTTCCTGTAGCTACTGTGCAGACCACATGGCTCTTCAGCTTTCCATTCTGTGGTGCCAACAAGGTGAACCACTTTTTCTGTGACAGCCCACCTGTGCTGAGGCTGGTGTGTGCAGACACTGCACTGTTTGAGATCTATGCGGTGGTTGGATCCATTATATTCATCATGATACCATGTTTGCTGATCCTGTGTTCCTACACTCGCATTGCTGGTGCCATTCTCAAGATTCCATCAGCTAAAGGGAAGCAGAAAGCCTTCTCTACCTGCTCCTCCCACCTCCTTGTTGTCTCCCTTTTCTACGTATCTTCAAGCCTCACTTATGCCCGGCCTAAGTCCAATAATTCTCCTGAGAGCAAGAAGCTGCTGTCATTGTCCTACACTGTTGTGACCCCCATGTTGAACCCCATTATCTATAGCCTGAGAAATAATGAGGTGAAGAATGCTATCGGCCGGACCTTCCGCAAGTTCGTAGGCCTCAGAAACTGCATCCTGTAGCCCTTTAAGAGACAAGATCAAAGTTTATGGAATGAGGAACAATCAGTTTCATGTTTGTGATTCTTCTCTGCTTCTCCTCCCATGTATACTGAGCTGACAGCCAGCTGCTGAAATGACTACTGAAATGCTGAAATGAGCTCAGAGAGATAATAACACAGAGGTAGTTTGGACTTATCTCTACCATCTGCCAAATCCTCTGCATGCCTATTGTAGGCTTAAGTTCTTTTTCTTATTGGCTCACTGGTGTTCTGGAACATCTGTGGCCAATGCATTCCAAGTATTAACTTTGTTAGTGTTCTCCAATGTGCCACACATTGTTCACAGTATGAGCCTGCTCGTTATGTGAATTTGGGGACACAACAGTCATCCTGGCATTTTATCTTATTTTGGATTAAGTCTGACACCATTCAATCCAAAACAAACAATAAACAAACATAATTCTTCCAGTACATAATACATGTCATTCATTCATTTTATTTTGTATGCTGCTCTGGCAGGCTGGGTTGGATCTCAAGTTTGTTGTTATGCAATGTGGATACAGGACCAGCCATCCCCTTTATATTCCTTTATAAGCCCAGTGACATTAATCAACTCCATTCTATGCTGATTATACCAGGTAGAATGATGTGAATTTTCAATTCTCTCGCAATTTCATCTTCAGGCTATTAGATCTTGTTGTAGTAATTTCAAAATTCCTCAAGTGTGAGTTCAATCATGGTGTTGCTTTCTTCAAGGGTTAAAAGGAATCATAGGTTACTCCAATATGGTCTTTCTTTAACAACTCTGTATGTTTTATTACAATAAAATGTTGTATTTGTTGATATGAAGGTCGAAACACCATAAAGCCCAATTGCTGCTCTCTGAAGTTTGTAATTTCATGACCAATAGAAATTAAGAAAGAAAAATTTGTAAGTCCTGAAGAAATGAACTATTACATACCATAAAGGGACCTTGCCTGGATTCAGTCCTACTCTGTCATGTACTAGTTGGGTGACCATGAAAAGGTCAATCAACCACTTTTTGCCTCTTTCTTCATCTGTAATATGATGCAAATATTAATAGTATCTGTCAGACTGGTTTGTTTTAAGGGTAAATTTTAGTGTAAAGCATTTGAGAAAGCACTAAGCATATTACTGATCCATATTTAGGTATTTACTTTTAGCATTACCTCATCTGAATCCATCATTTCATAGCTAAGGAAAGCAATATTCAAGACATTTGATTATAGATAATAGGAATACAATTCAGATAGCTTGAATCTTAATTCTGTCCTTTCTTAATCCCGTGCAATGCATAGCTAATTAACTCAGAATCAGCATAAAATATTATTTTAAAAGCAGTATACAGAGACTTGAATATGTGAAAGTATTTGTGAGAAAGACAAGAGAAACATGAATTTAATCCAACTTAAACTGCATTATCAGAAATATAATTAGAATTGTAGGGATTAACCAATAAAAAATGCTCAACACTATTCCAAAATGATTAGACCACATTTGGAATGTCCTTCCTTTAAGACATATATATATATAAACTAATAAGTTATTTTATTGCCATTTAACTGAGATATAACATTATATTAGTCAAGTGCACAGCATAATGATTCCATATATGCATACATTGCACAGTGATCATCATAATAAATCTAGTTAACATCTGTCACCTCACAGTTACAAATTCTTTATAAATGTTTTTATAAAGAAATTCATGTTATTTACACGTTGAAACAATAAGATATCAAGTGAAGAAATGAGCAATGTTTTGTTTTAGAGAGAGAATACATGGTGTTACAAATATTTGAATAATTTCGAGTGCAGTAAACCCAAGGTCACATAGTCACCAAAATAGTAGGAGCAGGATTCGAAACTGAGACCCTGACATCAACTACAATTTCCCCCTATTACAAGTTAGCTGTGATTTACATACACAATGCAATAAAAAACTTTCAAACCCAGGAATTGCCCTAAAATTAAATAAGTAGTTTTATAACCAAAGATTAGGGGAGGAAGCTACATTGTCACTTGCCAAGGATAATTTTGGAGCATATTATTATATAGTTATTCTGAATACTGTATCTGATATAAGTCTACATAATGAGATTAGTTCCACTGTATAGTCAACAAACCGTTCCCACTACAATTTGGGGAAAATATGACAAGTAGAAAGAAGAAAAAAAGTCGACAAATTCTTATCACCCAGAGGCAAATGCTATCAATCACATCAGTGTACTTGTAATGATCGCTGACAGCTGCAAACACACTGCACGGACATTTCATATAGTGGTTTTCATCATTTAATATCACACCAACGCTGTCAGATTAGGCCCTTAACATGGTGTTTGAGAACAATACAGCAGTTTTCTAATCTAAAAATGGTGAAGGTAAATAAAGCTGTTTCTTCTCTAAGAACTGATGAATGAACTCTATGCAACTACTCAGCTGTACTGTTGCAGCATGAGAATGGCCATAATGTGTAAATGAATGAGCATGACTGTGTTCCAGTAAAACTTTTGTTGGGACCCTAGAACGTGAATATCATATGCTTTACATGTGTCAAGGAATATTATTCTTCTGAGTTTTTTTCTAGCCATTAAAAATGTAGAAACCATCTTAACTCATGCACTATATGAAGACTACTGGAGGGTTGTATTTGGCAATAGGCTATAGTTGGCTGACAGCTGGGTAAGAATGTGAACTCTACAGCTAAATGCCCAGGTTTTATCCTAGTTCTGTCACCTGGCAACTCTGTGATACTGGGCAAGTTATATAGCACCTCGGTGCCTCAGTTTCCTCTTTTGAAAGGTGAAGGTAATCATAGCACCCATTTCACATCTTGGTTGGGAGGATTAAATGAGTTAATACTTGTATATCACTAAAGAAAGCACATAGTTATTCTATAGAAGGTTAACCATTGTAATTTTGCAGAAGGTAGTGGCAGTGAAGTGGATGCTGATGGTGAGAATAATAACATTTATGACATGGGAGGGGAAATGGAGGCAGATGAGGGTAGGGTGGTCAGTAGGAGCCAGATCTGGAAAGGCCTTCTATGTCAAGGCTTTGAACACTATTTTGGGAACTATATAGATCAATTGAAAGATTCTCAGAGCAAACAAACAATCAAATCTGTATTTTGGAAACATTCCTTTGGCAGTGGAGTGGTGAACGGCTGGCAAGGTGACACAGCCTATAACATAGACTCCAGTCAAAAGACCCTCATACTCAGGCAGTTAAGAGCTCATGAGAGCAAATTCAGTGCAAGGAAACCCCCCTGTGAGTCTCAGGATTTGAAGTCCTCCATTAATACTGGTCAGCAGAGCTGACAGCTCAGTGGGAAATCCTGCCACCCTGGGCTGCACCCACTCCTGTAAGTGTGTAGGCCAGCAGGGACTCGAGCTTCACTAGGTGAGTTCACTGGGAGCTGTGGCTCTGCAGCCTCAGTTCCTTAGCTCTCTCCCCAGACCTGATGCTGTCTCTTCACCTCAGCTTCCCTCAGGCCCCAGGACAGACCACTGGGGTCTCAGTCAGGTGTGCTCTCTGAACAGCAGTGTGCCTCATTAACAACTTTTTAATGAGGTCACAGCCTGGGACTGCTCACTAATGGCTGGTTAGTCTGCAACCCCGGGGACGGAGGAGACTGAGGATGGAAGGAGTGAGAGCAGAGCTCAGCCAAAGTACAGCTGCGTCAGTGGGAGACAGGACTCCCTCTAGCAGAGACTCCCAGGATTTTACTCTTGGGTCTCCAGGGTCCCTTCCAGCAATCAGAGACTGATTCTGCAGGTAGAGAAGTGGAGGGAGCAGGGATTCTGTGGGAGGAATTACAGCAGCATCCAGTGATTCCATACTTGGCCCAGAGATCCTTGAGGAAATCAAATGCTTTTCAGGTTCTCTTTGATGTCTGTGTAAAGGGAGCATTGCTCTTGAAAACTTTTATCATCTTGCCTTCATAAAACATTGAAAAATTTCCTTGCTATTCCCTCTACATGTCCAAAATGCAGATTCTTTGTGTTATTTTCGAGGCTTTTAAACAATACTTGTCCTAGGACTGCAGTGGGTGGCCCTCTTTTTTTCTTCTCCTTGTGGACTTTTCTCTTAGATATACATCCATTGTCAGAATATCAAGAAGTGCCCCTGTGGGGATGGAACTTGGGTATTGATGTATCTCCTAGCAGAATTATTGCTAGAGCCTCCTAACTGGTCTCCCAGCCTCCAGTCATGCTGCAGACTTACATATACACCTCCTTCTAGCCATCCTTCTTTCCCTCTCCAGAATTCTCTCTAAATATACCTGTGATGGTCCGTCAATATCAAGCTTAAAATCCCTACAATTCATACTCATCTTCAGAATGGAACTGATGTTCTGAACATGTCATACAAGCCCCTGAAGATTCAGCTATAGCTTATCTTTCCAGTTTCACTTCGTACAAGACCCCAACCATATAGTTGAATGGATATTCAACTCTTGTCATGCTGAACTATTTTCTTTCTCCCTAGACCTTGCATTTCTGATTTCTCTAAGTATAGTCTTTTTATTCTGCTCAACAGTTTAGACCCTGAGACACACTGGTTCACATCTTTCATCTGGTACTTAGCAGCTATGCAAATTCACAGAAATTACTGTAAATTTCTATCCTTATATTTCCTTATCTGTTAGAGGGATATAACATAATAACTTAATTTCATAACATATATATAACAATACTTAATACATAACAATATATAATAAAACTAAAATTACATAAACCAACCATTTCCACTTGTTGAGCTTTATGATGCTTTCTATACTGTATATTTTTCAAATGAATGTGGGAGATCAGTTATGCTAAATTCTTAAGGTTGTTTGCTGTAACTGCAGTGTGAGAAAAATATGTAAACTCTACCTCCTCAAATGGAGCAGGATGAATTAGGTAGCTAATATTTATTGACAAGCAGATATGAGTTACATACTTTTAATAAAGTATCAATTAATCTTAAAAGAAAAAGAAGGGACACAAACTCAATAGTCCAAGCAGGTTTATTGCTAATCCTGAGGGACCTCTCTGTTCTGGCGAGCAGAACAAAGAAGGCATGTCTTACAGGCTAGGAGTCTTTTTATGGCTCAGTTTTTGGTGGGTTTTTGAGGGGATAGGTCACGGAAAAGGTGGGCTTGTGGCTTGCTGACATTTCCTCTGGAGAATGCTTGTAGCCTAAGTAAGATGAAACCTAGGTCTCTCTGAGAAGGCTGGTGGGCTTATTCAAAAGTGCGGTACTCATGTCCAGGCTTAATCACTTCTGAGGTTTTATCACAACTTACTAAATAGTATATTTGCTCCAAAGGGTGAATAACTGGTTTGATAGTAACAACTATTAAAGGGTCAGAGCTGGAATTTTAATCTAGATCTTAATCCAAAACGGCATGTACTTTAAAAACTGTGTATGCCTTTTACTAGCTATAAAGAAGGGAAAATAATGTTTACTGCAGAGACTAAAAGACCAGTTAAGCAGAGGATTAAAGATGGTGGCATGAGAGGAGAGACAGAGGCTTCCTCCTAAAACCACATATAATACAAAAATATAATTAATACAACTAATCGTGAGAGAGCAACAGGAAAGAGGACTGTGCCAGATTGCATACACCTGGAGAAAAGAGCAGACCAAACGGAACAGGGTAACATACCAAAGCTGTAGCCCGGTGGGACACAAGCCCTTCCCCCACCCCAGCTCACCAGTGGGAGGAAGAGGAATGGAGCGGGGGAGGGAGTGAACGCTTGGGACTGCTGAATATCTACTTCCAGAGATCTGCTCTGGGAGCACAAACCTACATTTCATGGTGCTTTATGATACTCTCATGATTACAGGATTGGAAAGCTAAGATAGGCAGAATTCCTGGAGAGACTGAGATTCCAGCCGATTGTGGATAGCAGGGACCCATATCTGGCTGCTCTGGGACAAAAGCTTATAACTGTGTGCTCTTCCCACTGGTTCAGGCAGTGGAGACAGGCATAGCAGCCGGGAAGCAGGAAACAGCTCTTTCCTTCCCCCAGGCACCAATCCCACTCCCCTGCGACCCCCAACATTGCTTCAGAGAGTAGAGCTTCTGGACACTAGAGGGCACCATATACAAATATGAAACACCAAAGGAACCTGGTCCAGAGTAAATGTAATTCCCGAGATATATGACATGGACCTCATGAATCTTCCTGAAAGGGAGTTCAAAATAAAAATCATTAACATGCTAATGGAGGTACAGAAAGATATTCAAGAACTCAGGAATGAATTCCGTTTGGAGATGCAATCATTGAAGAGCACAATGGAGGGTATTAAAAGCAGATTGGATATGGTGGAGGAGATGATAAATGAAATAGAAATTAGAGAATAGGAATACAAAGAAGCTGAGGCACAGAGAGAAAAAAGGATCTCTAAGAATGATAGAATATTGAGAGAACTGTGTGAACAATCCAAACGGAACAATATTTGCATTATAGGGGTACCAGAAGAAGAAGAGAGAGAAAGGGATAGGAAGGCTCTTTGAGGAAGTAATTGCTGAAAACTTCCCCAATCTGGGGAAGACGATAGTCTCTCAGAGCATGGAGGTGCACAGATCTCCCAACACAAGGGACCCAAGGAAGACAACACCAAGACATATAGTAATTAAAATGGCAAAGATCAAGGATATGGACAGACTATTAAAAGCAGCTAGAGAGAGAAATAAGATCACATGCAAAGGAAAGCCCATCACACTAGCATCAGACTTCTCAGTAGAAATCTTACAGGCCAGAAGGGAGTGGCATGATGTATTTAATGCAATGAAGCAGAAGGGCCTGGAACCAAGATTACTTTATACAGCAAGATTATCATTTAAATTTGAAGGAGGGATTAAACAATTTCCAGATAAGCAAAAGCTGAGAGAATATACAACCCACAAACCATCTCTACAGTCTATCTTGGAGGGACTGCTATAGATGGAAGAGTTCCTAAGGTTTAATAGCTGTCACCAGAGGTAATAAAACCATAGGAAAAAAAGTAGAACAGCTAATTACTAAGCAAATGCAAAACTAAATGAACTATCCCCAAAGTCAATCAAGGGACAGACAAAGAATACAGAATATGATACCTAATATATAGAGAATGGAAGAGGAAGAAAAAGGATGAGAAAAAGAAAAGAACCTTCAGATTGTGTTTGTAATAGCATATTAAATGAACTAAGTTAGACACTTAGATAGTAATGAAGGTAACCTTGAACCTTTGGTAACCACTGATCTAAAGTCTGCAATGACAATAAGTGCATACCTATCGATAATCACTCTAAATGTAAATGGACTCAATGCACCAATCAAAAGACATAGAGTCACTGAATGGATAAAAAAACAGGACCCATCTATATGCTGCCTACAAGAGACTCACTTTAAACCCAAAGACATACACAGACTAAAAGTGAAGGGATGGAAAAGATGGCGGCGTGAGAGGAGAGACAGAGGCCTCCTCCTAAAACTGGATACAAGTAGAAAATTTAATTGGCTCAACTAACCTTGAGAGAGCAACAGGAAAGAGGATGGCACGAGACAGCACACACCTGGAGAAAAGAGCAGACCTCACTGAATGGGATAACATACCAGAGCTGTGGCTCCACAGGACCTGAGCCCCTCCCCGACCCCAGCTCACCAGTGGGAGGAAGAGAAATGGAGCAGGGAGGGAGTGGAAGGTTTGGGACTGCTGAATGCCTAGCTTTGGAGAGCAGCTCTGGGAGCGCAAACCTACATTTCATGGTGCTTTCATGAGACTCGCATGACTACCGGGTTGGAAAGTTAATACAGGCAGAGTTCCTGGGGAAACTGGGATTCTGGCTGCTTGTGGAAAGCAGGGATCCATATCCCGCTGCTCTGGGACAAAAAATTACCTGTGTGACTGGCCCACTGGCTCAGGCAGTGGAGACAGGCACAGCAGCCAGGAGGCGGGGAACAGCTCTTTCCTCCCCCCAGGCACCAGTACTGCTCCTCTGCCACCCCCAACATTGCTTCAGGGGCTGAGCAGCTCCAGAATAGAGCTTCTGGACACTAGAGGGCGCCATATACAAACATGAAATGCCAAAGGAACCTTGTCCAGAGTGAAATTGTTAATACAACTCCTGAGAAAGATTTAAATGATATGGACCTCGTGACTCTTCCTGAAAGGGAGTTCAAAATAAAAATCATCAACATTCTAATGGAGGTACGGAAAGACATCCAAGAACTCAGGAATGAATTCAGGTCGGAGATCGAATCGTTGAAGAGCACGATGCAGGGTATTAAAAGCAGGTTGGATACAGTGGAGGAGACAATAAATGAAATAGAAACTAGAGAAGAGGAATACAAAGAAGCTGAGGCACAGAGAGAAAAAAGGATCTCTAAAAATGAAAGAATATTGAGAGAACTGTGTGACCAATCCAAGCAGAACAAAATTCGTATCATAGGGATACCAGAAGAAGGAGAGAGAACGGGACAGAAACTGTCTTTGAGGAGGTAGTTGCTGAAAACTTCCCCAATCTGGGGAAGGAGATAGTCTCTCAGGCCATGGAGATGCACAGATCTCCACACATGGACCCAAGGAAGACAACACCAAGACACATAGTAATTAAAATGGGAAGGCTCAAGGATAAGGGCAGACTTAAAAGCAGCCAAAGACAGAAATAAGATCACATACAAAGGAAAGCCCATCACACTAACATCAGACTTCTCAGCAGAAACCTTACAGGCCAGAAGGGAGTGCCATGATGTATTTAATGCCATGAAGCAGAAGGGCCTGGAACCAAGACTACTTTATCTGGCAAGATTATCATTTAAATTTGAAGGACGGATTAAACAATTTCTAGATAAGCAAAAGCTGAGAGAGTTTACCTCCCACAAACCATCTCTACAGTCTATTTTGGAGCAACTGCTATAGATGGAAGTGTTCCTAGGGTTGGATAGCTGTCACCAGAGGTAGTAAAACCATGGAAGGGAGGGTGGAGCAGCTGATTGCGAGGCAAATGCAAAATTAAATTGACTATCCCCAAAGCCAATCAAGGGATAGACAAAAAGTACAGAATTTGATACCTAATATATAAAGAATGAAGGAGGAAGAAAAAGGAGGAGAAATAGAAAAGAACCTTAAGATTCTGTTTGTAACAGCATACTAAGTGAGTTAAGTTAGACTCTTAGATAGAAAGGAAAGTAACCTGGAACCTTTGGTAATCACAAATCTAAAGCCTGAAATGGCAATAAGTACATACCTATTGATAATCACCCTAAATGTAAATGGAATGAACGCACCAATTAAAAGACATAGAGTCACTGAATGGATAAAAAAACAAGACCCATCTATATGCTGCTTACAAGAGACTCACCTCAAACACAAAGACATGCACAGAATAAAAGTCAAGGGATGGAAAAAGATATTTCATGCAAATGAAAAAAGCAGGTGTTACAGTACTAGTATCAGACAAAATAGACTTCAAAACAAAGAAAGTAACAAGAGATAAAGAAGGAAATTACATAATGATAAAGTGCTCAGTCCAAGAAAAGGATACAACCATTATAAATATATATGCACACAACACAGGAGCACCAGCATATGTGAAACAAATACTAACAGAATTAAAGGAGGAAATAGACTGCAATGCATTCATTTGAGGAGACTTCAACACACCATTTACTCCAAAGGACAGATCCACCAGATAGAAAATAAGTAAGGACACAGAGGCACTGAAAAACACACTAGAACAGATGGACCTAATAGACATCTATAGAACTCTACACCCAAAAGCAACAGGATACAAATTCTTCTCAAGTGCACATGGAACATTCTCCAGAATAGACCACATACTAGGCCACAAAAAGAGCCTCAGTAAATTTAAAAAGATTGAAATTCTACCAACTAACTTTTCAGAACACAAAGGTATAAAACTAGAAATAAATTGTACAAAGAAAGCAAAAAGGCTTACAAACACATGGAGGTTTAACAACATGCTTCTAAACAGTCAATGGATCAACGACCAAATTAAAATGTAGATCCGGTAACATATGGAAATAAATGAAAACAACAACACAAAGCCCCAACTTCTGTGGGACGCAGCAAAAGCAGTTTTAAGAGGAAAGTATATAGCAATCCAGGCATATTTAAAGAAGGAAGAACAAACCCAAATGTTCTTCCTTTCAAAATTGGAAAAAGAAGAACAAATGAGGCCTAAAGTCAGCAGAAGGAGGGACATAATAAAGATCAGAGAAGAAATAAACAAAATTGAGAAGAATAAAACAATAGAAAAAATCAATGAAACCAAGAGCTGGTTCTTTGAGAAAAACAAAATAGCTAAGCCTCTAATCAGACTTATTAAGAGAAAAAGGGAATAAACACACATCAACAGAATCAGAAATGAGAAAGGAAACATCATGATGGACCCAACAGAAATACAAAGAATGATTAAAGACTACTATGAAAACCTATATGCTCAGAAGCTGGAAAACCTAGAAGAAATGGACAACTTCCTAGAAAAATACAACCTTCCAAGACTGACCAAGGAAGAAACACAAAATCTAAACAAACCAATTACCAGCAAAGAAATGGAAGTGGTAGTCAAAAAACTACCCAAGAACAAAACCCCCGGGCCAGATGGATTTACCTCAGAATTTTATCAGACATACAGAGAAGATATAATACCCATTCTCCTTAAAGGTTTCCAAAAAATAGAAGAGGAGGGAATACTCCCAAACTCATTCAATGAAGCCAACATCACCCTAATACCAAAACCAGACAAAGACCCCACCAAAACAGAAAATTACAGACCGATATCCCTGATGAACGTAGATGCAAAAATACTCAATAAAATATTAGCAAACCGAATTCAAAAATATATCAAAAGGATCGTACACCATGACCAAGTGGGATTCATCCCAGGGATGCAAGGATGGTACAACATTCGAAAATCCATCAACATCATCCACCACATCAACAAAAAGACAAAATCCACATGATCATCTCCATAGATGCTGAAAAAGCATTCAACAAAATTCAATATCCATTCATGATAAAAACTCTCAACAAAATGGGTAAAGAGGGCAAGTACCTCAACATAATAAAGGTCATATATGATAAACCCACAGCCAACATCATACTGAACAGCGAGAAGCTGAATGCTTTTCCTCTGAGATCGGGAACAAGACAGGGATGCCCACTCTCCCCACTGTTATTTAATATAGTACTGGAGGTCCTAGCCATGGCAATTAGACAAAACAAAGAAATACAAGGAATCCAGATTGGAAAAGAGGAAGTTAAACTGTCACTATTTGTAGATGACATGATATTGTACATAAAAAACCCTAAAGACTCCACTCCAAAACTACTTGAACTGATATTGGAATACAGCAAAGTTGCAGGATATAAAATTAACACATATAAATCTGTGGCTTTCCTATACACTAACAATGAACCAATAGAAAGAGAAATCAGGAAAACAATTCCTTTCACAGTTGCATCAAAAAGAATAAAATGCCTAGGAATAAACCTAACCAAAGAAGTGAAAGACCTATACCCTGAAAACTATAAGACACTCTTAAGAGAAATTAAAGAGGACACTAACAAATGGAAACTCATCCCATGCTCTTGGCTAGGGAGAATTAATATAGTCAAAATGGCCATCCTTCCCAAAGCTATATACAGATTTGATGCAATCCCTATCACATTACCAACAACAATCTTCAATGAACTGGAACAAATAGTTCAAAAATTCATAAGGAAACACCAAAGACCCCGAATAGCCAAAGCAATTCTGAGAAAGAAGAATAAAGTTGGGGGGATCTCACTCCCCAACTTCAAGCTCTACTATGAAGCCATAGCAATCAAGACAATTTGGTACTGGCACAAGAATAGAGCCACAGACCAGTGGAACAGATTAGAGACTCCAGACATTAACCAAAACATATATGGTCAATTAATATTTGATAAAGGAGCCATGGACATACAATGGGGAAATGGCACTCTCTTCAACAGATGTTGCTGGCAAAACTGGACAGCTACATGTAAGAGAATGAAACTGGATCACTGTCTAACACCATATACAAAAGTAAATTCAAAATGAATCAAAGACCTGAAAGTAAGTCATGAAACCATAAAACTCTTAGAAAAAAACATAGGCAAAAATCTCTTGGACATAAACATGAGTGACTTCTTCATGAACATATCTCCCCAGGCAAGGAAAACAAAAGCAAAAATGAACAAGTGGGACTATATCAAGCTGAAAAACTTCTGTACAGCAAAGGACACCATCAATATAACAAAAAGGTACCCTACGGTATGGGAGAATATATTCGTAAATGATAGATCTGATAAAGGCTTGACATCCAAAGTATATAAAGAGCTCACAACAAACAAAAAAAGAGCTCACCTCAACAAACAAAAATCAAATAATCCAATTAAAAAATGGGCAGAGGAGCTGAACAGACAGTTCTCCAAAGAAGAAATCCAGATGGCCAACAGGCAAATGAAAAGATGCTCCACATGGCTAGTTATCAGAGAAATGCAAATTAAAACCACAGTGAGATATCATCTCACACCAGTAAGGATGGCTACCATCCAAAAGACAAACAACAACAAATGTTGGTGAGGTTGTGGAGAAAGGGGAACCCTCCTACACTGCTGATCGGAATGTAAATTAGTTCAACCATTGTGGAACGCAGTATGGAGTTTCCTCAAAATGCTGAAAATAGACTTACCATTTGACCCAGGAATTCCACTTCTAGGAACTTACCCCAAGAATGCAGCACTCCAGTTTGAAAAAGACAGATGCACCCCTATGTTTATCGCAGCACTATTTACAATAGCCAATAAATGGAAGCAACCTAAGTGTCCATCAGTAGATGAATGGATAAAGAAGATGTGGTACATATACACAATGGACTATTATTCAGCCATAAGAAGAAAACAAATCCTACCATTTGCAACAACATGGATGGAGCTAGAGGGTATTATGCTCAGTGAAATAAGCCAAGTGGAGAAAGACAAATACCAAATGATTTCACTCATCTGTGAAGTATAAGAACAAAGGAAAAAACTGAAGGAACAAAACAGCAGCAGAATCACAGAACCCAAGAATGGACGAACAGTTACCAAAGGAAAGAGACTGGGGAGAATGGGAGGGTAGGGAGGGATAAGGGCAGGGAAGAAGAAAGGGGGTATTATGATTAGCATGTATAATGTGGGTGGTGGGGGTAAGGGGAGGGCTGTGTAACACAGAGAAGACAAGTAGTGATTCTACAACATCTTACTATGCTGATGGACAGTGACTGTAGTGGGGTTTGTGGGGGGGACTCGGGGTAGGGAAGAGCCTAGTAAACATAATGTTCTTCATGTAATTATAGATTAATGATAACAAAATTTTAAAAAAATTTTAAAAAGTGAAGGGATGGGAAAAGATATTTCATGCAATTAATAGAAAAAAGTAGGAGTTGCAGTACTTGTATTAGACAAAATAGACTTCAAAACAAATAAAGTCACAAGAGACAAAGAAGGACATTACATAATGATAAAGGGGTAAATCCAACAAAAAGACATAACCATTATAAATATCTATGCTCCTAACACGGGAGCACCTACATGTGTGAAACAAATACTAACTGAATTAAAAGGGGAAGTAGAATGCAATGCATTCATTCTAGGAGACTTCAACACTCCACTCACTCTTAAGGACAGATCAACCAGACAGAAAACTGGTAAGGACACAGAGGCACTAAACAACACATTAGAGCAGATGGACCTAATAGACATCTACAGAACTCTACACACAAAAACAGCAGAATACATATTCTTCTCAAGTGCACAAGGAACATTTTCAAGAATAGATCATACACCAGGCCACAAAAAGAGCCTCAGTAAATTCAAAAACACTGAAATTGTACCAACCAGTTTCTCAGACCACAAAGGTTTGAAACTAGAAATAAATTATGCAAAGAAAACAAAAAAGCCCACAAACACATAGAGGCTTCACAACATGCTCCTAAATAACCAATGGATCAGTGACCAAATAAAAACAGAGATCAAGCAACATATGGAGACAAATGACAACAATAATTCGACACCGCAAAATCTGTGGGATGCAACCAAGGCTGTGCTAAGAGAAAAGTGTATTGCAATACAGGCCTACCTCAGGAAAGAAGAACAATCCCATATAAGCAGTCTACACTCACAATTAACAAAACTAGAAAAAGAAGAACAAATGAGGCCCAACATCAGCAGAAGGAGGGACATAATAAAGATTAGAGCAGAAATAAATAAAATTGAGAAGTATAAAACAATAGAAAGAATCAATGAAAGCAAGAGCTGGTTCTTCAAGAAAATAAACAACACACATAAACCCCTAAACAGACTTATAAAGAAAAAAAGAGAGTCTACACACATAAACAGGATCAGAAATGAGAAAGGAAAAATCACTATGGACACCACAGAAATACAAAGAATTATTAGAGAATACTATGAAAAATTATATGCTAACAAACTGGATAACCTAGAAGAAATGGGCAATTTTCTAGAAAAATACAACCTTCTAAGGCTGACCAAGGAAGAAACAAAAAATCTGAACAGACCAATTACCAGCAACAAAATCGAACTGGTAATCAAAAAACTACCTAAGAACAAAACACCCATACCAGATGGCTTCACTGCTGAATGTGATCAAACATTTAGTGAAGACCTAATACCCATTCTTCTTAAAGTTTTCCAAAAAATAGAAGAGGAGGGAATACTTCCAAATTCATTCTGTAAGGCCAGCATCACTAATACCAAAACCAGGCAAAGACACCACAAAAAAAGAAAACTACAGACCAATATCCCTGATGAACACAGATGCAAAATTATTCAACAAAATATTAGCAGACTGAATTCAAAAATACATCAAGAGGATCATACACTATGATCAAGTAGGATTTATACCAGGGATGCAAGGATGGTACAACATTTGAAAATCCATCAACATCATCCACCACATCAACAAAAAGAAGGACAAAAACAACATGATTATCTCCATAGATACTGAAAAAAATTTGACAAAATTCAACATCCATTCATGATAAAAACTCTCAACAAAATGGGTATAGAGGGCAAGTACCTCAACATAATAAAGGCCATCTATGACAAACCCACAGCCAACATCATACTTAACAGCAAGAAGCTGAAAGCTTTTCCTTTAAGATCGGGAACAAGACAAGGATGCCCACTTTCCCCACTTCTATTCAACATAGTACTGGAGGTCCTAGCCCCGGCAATCAGACAACACAAAGAAATACAAGGCATCCAGATTGGTAAAGAAAAAGTCAAAGTGTCACTATTTGCAGATGACATCATATTGTACATAAAAAACCCTAAACACTCCACTCCAAAACTACTAGATCCAATATCTGAATTCAGCCAAGTTGCAGGATACAAAATTACTACACAGAAATCTGTTGCATTCCTATACACTAACAATGAACTAGCAGAGACAGAAATCAGGAAAGCAATTCCATTCACAATGGCATAAAAAAGCATGAAATACCTAGGAATAAACCTAACCAAGGAAGTGAAAGACCTATACCCTGAAAACTACAAGACACTCTTAAGAGAAATTAAAGAAGATACCAATAAATGGAAACACATCCTGTGCTCACTGATAGGAAGAATTAATATTGTCAAAATGGCCATCTTGCCTAAAGCAATCTACAGATTCAATGCAATTCCTATCAAAATACCAACAGCATTCTTCAATGAACTAGAGAAAATCATTCTAAAATTCATATGGAAACATAAAAGACCTCGAATAGCCAAAGCAATTCTGAGAAGGAAGAATAAAGCTGGGGGGATTATGCTCCCCAACTTCAAGCTCTAGTACAAAGCCACAGTAATCCAGACAATTTGGTACTGGCACAAGAACAGACCCATAGACCAATGGAACAGACCTGAGAGCCCTGATATAAACCCAACCATATATGGTCAATTAATATACGATAAAGGAGCCATGGACATACAATGGGGAAATGACAGCCTCTTCAACAGCTGGTGTTGGCAAAACTGGACAGCTACATTCAAGAGAATGAAACTGGATTATTGTTTAACCCCATACACAAAAGTAAACTCGAAATGGTTTGAAGACAAGAATGTAAGTCATGAAACCAGAAAACTCTTAGAAGACAACACAAGCATACATCTCCTGAATATAAGTATGAGCAACTTCTTCCTGAACACATTTCCTTGAGTAAGGGAAACAAAAGCAAAAATGAACTCAAGGGACTAAACCAAACTAAAACATTTTTGTACAGCAAAGGACACCATCAACAGAACAAAAGGGCATCCTACAGTATGGGAGAATATATTTGTAAATAACATATCTGATAAGGGATTAACATCCAAAATATACAAAGAACTCACATGCCTCAACACCCAAAAAGCAACCCAATTAACAAATGTGCAGAGGATATGAAGAGACAGTTCTCCAAAGAAGAAATTCTGATGGCCAACAGACACATGAAAAGTGCTCCACATCACTAATCATCAGGGAAATGCAAATTAAAACCACAATGAGATATCACATCACACCAGTAAGGATGGCCAGCATCGAAAAGACTAAGAACAACAAATGCTGTCAAGGATGCGGAGAAAGGGGAACCCTCCTACACTGCTGGTGGGAATGTAAGCTAGTTCAACCATTGTGGAAAACAATATGGAGGTTCCTCAAAAAACTAAAAATAGAAATACCATTTGACCGGGAATCCCACTCCTTGGAATTTACCCAAAGAATACAACTTCTCAGATTCAAAAAGACATATGCACCCCTATTTTTATTGCAGCACTTTTTACAATAGCCAAGATATGGAAGCAACCTAAGTGTCCATCAGTAGATGAATGGATAAAGAAGATGTGGTACATATACACAATGGAATCCTATTTGGCCAAAAGAAAGAAACAAATTCTACTATTTTCAACAACATGGATGGAGCTGGAGGACATTATGCTCAGTGAAATAAGCCAGGCAGAGAAAGACAAATGCCAAATGATTTCCCTCATTTGTGGAGTATAACAATGAAGCAAAATTGAAGGAACAAAACAGCAGCAGACTCAGAGACTCCAAGAATGAACTCATGGGTACCAAAGGGGAGGGGTGTGGGAGAGCAGGTGGGGAGGGAGAGAGAAGGGGATTGAGGGGTATTATGTTTAGTACACATGGTGTGGGGGATCATGGGGAGAGCAATATAGCACAGAGAAGGCACATAGTGCATCTGTGGTATCTTGCTGCACTGATGGACAATAACTGCATTGGGGTATAGGTGGGGACTTGATAATATGGGTAAATGTAGTAATCACATTGTTTTTTCATGTGAAACCTTCATAAGATTGTATATCAATAATACCCTAATAAAAACTTAAAAAAAAAAAGACCAGTTAGGGGAGTGGTAGGAACAAAAGAAAGAAAGCAAAACAAAAAAACTTGACATCAATTTAATGGAAACTGCCCTATCTACTGTGTGCTGAGCTATTTGAGGAAACATTAAAAGTATGTATAAAATTACTTTTATTTTTTGAATGAAAAAGGTAATTGGCACAGAGTAAGTGCTCAATATATGATAGAACTTATCTTTAAGCCTTTGTGTCTTTACACACTTTTTCCATCTAAAATTCTTATGTCTCGCACACATCCTCCCCACGAAGTTAACTTATACTTACCTTTCAAGATTCAGCTCTAATTCTAGTCTTTGGAATACAATTCGAATGTTTTTCTTCTAGAATCCCTATCGGATCCCTGTAGACAAAGCCGAGTTCACTTGGCTTTGTTACACATATATCTTGGGCAATTCCTACTAGAGTATTTTAAACAATGAAATTAATTGTAATTTACGTGCATTCCTATCAGCTGAGTGTAAGGAAAGCTGTTAAGGGAGCATTGCTTATTTTCTTTGCTTCTTGTCCTTGCTGCCCCAAACAAAGAATTGAAGAGCAGAGACACAGTAGTGAAGCAGAGTAAAAGTTTTAAAGTTAACACTTAAAGAGAGAGAAAGTGTGGGCATCCTCAAGAGGGGCACCCTGAAAGGTTGAGAAAAAGTGCAGGCAACCTCAGAGAGGAGGTCCATCCTGAAAGGTTGAGAAAAGGTTTTATTTAAGGCAAAAAGGTACACATTCGGAGAATGGGGAGTGTGGGCTACTTCAGAGAAGAGGTGTGCTGAAAGGTTGGGGGTTCCCCCTTTTAAGACTTTTTCAAGAATGTGACAAAGGGCTAAGGGGTGTAGACTTACTTGTTAAGTGGTTTCAAGATGTTTATCTTTGATGAGAGACATTATGTCTCTTCTATTATCAGTCCTTTAGGTAACTCTGCAAAATTAACAATGCAAGAAATTTGCTGATCAAGTTCCTCCTCAAGATAGCAGCTTCCCTCTAGGAACATATCAATTAAGACCACCTTCCCTGCCCTCAAGATGGGCTGAGTTATTGTCTGTTTGCTAAAAGTTACGTCAAATGATGTTTGTAAAATGATGCTTGTCTCCTGCCCAGGTTGCAAATTACCTGATTAGGTGCTTGCTAGGTTAAAAACAGCATATAGGTTAAGTTAAAGAATAAACTGGGCTTTTACCAGGCTAAAGTAATCTTACAATGGCATGATCTAATTGACACAATGAGGACATGAGCTATGTACTCAGATACCTGTCTTTATCTGGGGAATATCAGGATATTCCAAGTTACTCTTGGTCTTTGGAGCTTCCACTGATTAACTCATAAACTCTCTGAGTCTTTTCTGGCTAGTCTCTAGTTTTATCTGGTTAACTCTTTGAGTCCCTTTAGTGGGCGTTACAGACCTTATTCTCTTTCAAATGTATTTTCCTGTCTAACACAGCCTCTCATTTGTGTTTATATTCCTGTGCCTGGTACTCACTAGTAATGAATGTTGAAATGAATGATTAAGTCCCAAATCCTTATCTCTAGTAGTGACCTCTTACCCAAATGTGAATTTCATATTTCCAGCTGCTTCTAAGACATTTCTCCTTAGGGAGCAAGTTATCTGTATACCACAGTGCTCCTGAACTCTAATGTATGAAATAAATGTCATGAAGAATACTTCATTCTCCCTAGTAACAGTGAATAATAAACAAGGCAAATAGATTTTTCACTAAACAATCTCCTACCAAAAATGCTCTGTTGCTTCTAAATTCGTTTTTCTCAAAAGGCTCCCCAAATTTTAAATGAAAAACCAGAATTGTTATCCAGGATGACCAGCAAAAGAGGTAAGCATGACTACCCCTTTATACATGCACTGATATAAACAACTCACCCAAAAGTTATAACCATCTGCTTGGAGTCAGAACCCCAAAGCTGTAAACAACTTACACTACCCACAATGCAATCTATAAGGGCACTTTGAGTATTGATCAACACATGAGTGATGCAGCCACGAGTCCATGGAGAGATGTGCATGAACACTCAGGGACCCTACTGAGTACAAACGTCCAAACCTTGCAGACCATGGATCAAGGATCAGAGCCTCAGGGGTGTGCTGAGCTGCTTAGCTGAGGGTCACATGCACACCAGATGGCAGCCCTAACCCCCTGTGTGGTGTGCCTACAGGATCATATTCTGAATTCAAGATTTACTAAACATTACATTCTTCCAATCACCAAATCTGGACAATTTTTCTTTATTATCATTTACCTCTCTTTTGGATTCAAATTTTCATTGATTTATTTTTACATTCCATCAGGGAACATTTATATACTGAGTTTTGAAAATAGTTTTAAACTGCTACTTGGTTGATATTCATCTAGTAAGTGGGTCAGAGAAGTAAACAAACAATTATGAAATTGAAATATCATTCAGTATATTTACAATGTTTTAATACCACAACTTGATCATTGTCATCATAGAAGTAGTCACCCAGGTTTCAACTCCTGCAAATCATTCTTGACAACACACTATTTACTCATCCCTTAGTGTTAATTTCATTTCCATTGCCACGACCATTGGCCTTGTTACTGATTCCTCTTTTCAAGTTCACCTTTCATGGACATATTCTTTCACTCAGTCAGTGAATACTCACATACTGAATCCTGAGGGTACAATAGTGACCAAGGTGGTGCCATCCAGGAGTTCATAGCTCCTGAGTGAGCAGACAAGTAAAGAAACAGCTGAAGAACAAAAACAGCACCATTCAAAGTGCTCCACTATGTTACAATTCCACACGTGGATAAGTGCTATCATAGGAGTATTCAACCAATCTCTAAATCCTGCTAATTTCTCTTTGGCAGAGTTTTCCCCATCCTTTGTTCCCATTCCCATTTTCTGTACCACTGCCCAGTCCTTATTTCTGAATTCTTTTTCCATAAGCCTCCTCACTGTTCTCACGGGTTCCATGCTTACTTCCTAACCTCTGTTACACTCACTGCTAGGTACTGGATTTACAGGGTCCCTACCCTCAGGGACACTGTAATCTAATTAGAAGAGAATTAATGAAGAATTCACAAACAAATCTATAATTATATAATGCTGTCATTGCTATGAATTAAAATAACAAAATTCTCTGATGAAGAATAGATGATAATCCTAATAAAAGTGGGTCAGAGAACTCCTTTCTGAGGAAATAGCACCAGAATATCAACAAAAGGTATCAGAAAATTTATAGGAGACAACCAGGTAAAAACCAGAAGCAAAACCTCAGAAACCAATGGGTCAAACTGTATAAAGGTCCTAGGAAGGAAAGAGTTCAATGCATTTGCGGGAGAGAAAGAAGTCAATCTGATCAAAATTAAGTGTAGTTGCAGAAATGGTGTTGGTGGCAGTAACGGCAGTGATGTTGGTCAATACACAGTTGCTGGAATGCCTCTTCCTGTCCTTGATTGGAACCTTCATCCCATGCTAGATGGTGTTTTAATGGAAACTTGCCATATCTGAAATTCACCACAGCTTGGCATGTTTTCTATACTTCCTCTAATTACCTTCTCACAAAAAGTACTGGGACATGGAGTAATTTTAGTAACTTTCTCTAGATCCTAAGGGTAGAAATTAACAGGGACAGAATCGAGAGAAAGCATTTTGCTTCAAGTTTCTTTCATTTGTATTAAAAACTGAAAAATATATATTATACAATTAATTAAGTAGGAAATAACATGCAATAAAAAGATTTCCCTCTCAGTGCTGACCTCAGTGGTTCACCACCTTCTTGCTCCAAAGGCAACTATTGTTAATTTCTTGTGTATCATTCGAGAAATTTTTTATTTGCATATTTTATTTCTATGTGTGTGTCATATGTATTTCTACAGAATACATGTGTCCCCTGCTTTTGGAAAGTTCTCATTAGGCCACTTTGCTTTTATGAAAACCTTACATTCATACCGGTTTTTGCCAACCGAAAGAAATCTGGAGAGGATTTTCACTTTTATCAAAAAAGGTGAGAAGCAAAAGTAGCATTCAGTGTTTGTTTTGCAGCAGCCATTATGGAGGCAGTGCACCCGGAGCAGCGAGAGTGCTCCCCCTCCCCCACCATCGCCCAGCTCTTTCCCAGGAACCACACTCAGTATTTCAGCATCAAGCCGCCATGGCTTTGAACTATGTCTGTGACCATCTGTGCTTTTTCTCAACTTATTTTATGTTTGTGTTTGCATTATGTGTTCTAAGTTATTGAAAATACTAAGGGAGATAAGGATAATATTTAACACGGCCAACAAGGTCAGCAGAAAACTTCTGGCACCCTCCCCTTCTCTCACTCCTCCAGGCTCCTCTTTTGCCCTCCTTGCTGCCCACATTGAAATGCCACGTATATGGAAGCAAAAAAAAGTATGAACTGCTCCCCTTGCATATGCTCGGGGCTCAGACCTTTGGAGATTTCTCTCCTCTGAGCCCACCAGTGTGAAATAAACCTCCATCCTCCAAGACCTCCGAGTGCCGCTTTGTCCTTTCGTCATCAGTCCTGTCCAGGTTTTCCATAATGAGAGGTTATTGTTTTAGATGTGGGAATGCTCCACATGTTTTCCGTATGAAGTAATGGTAATTGCTTCTTCACTTTATACCATTTTGCTTACAGAAGGTAAGATTTCATAGGAATACTCTACTTTCTGGTAGTTTCGGGAAACCTGTATGATGTAATTTGAGTAGCATATATAAAATGTCCTTTCCATTATTTTTTTCAAATAAAATTTATCTGGGAGTTAATTCCACATTAATATGATATATTCACAGTTCCATTAATTTTCTAATGGAAAAATTCGCAGTTATGATCAGTGTTGTACTGCTTACTTGCCTTTTCAAAAGCCAAAAGCCAAGACTCACTTGATCTGCCTTTGGATGAGGGACTACATGTTTGGCTTCTACATTTTCTTAAAAAATGCCTTTGGATGAGGGACTACATGTTTGGCTTCTACATTTTCTTAAACAATGACCAGTCTAGTATTAGCTAAAAACCAAAAAGATCCTATGTTGAAGGCACTCTATTTGACTGAGTCCTTCCTTTCAGCAGTTTCCTATTTCTTCCCTCCTAGATTTTGTTTATAGCAGCTACTTAGTTTTCTGTGCTCAGTTGCTGATTTGTTCAATGCCTGGCTTCCCCCAGTCAGTTGTAAGCTTTATGGTCACAGGCCCTTTGTCTGCTTTGGTCATTTTTTTCTCAGGGTCCAGAACAATGTCTCACATGTGGTGATCACTTACTGTGCATTTGTTGATGAACAAGTATTGGCTCTATGATAGGTTATGGTAAATTGATATTCATATGACATATTCGTATATGTACTTTAATATGTTAACATCAAGGTTAATGTATACCACCTCACCATTTCTTTGTCTAAGCAATATGGACATACAAACTCAGAGATTGAAACAAATTGCTGAGCATCCCAAACCAGAGAGTTCCAGAGATGCGGTTAAACTTAGGTCACCAGAATCCAAACCTTCTGTGCGCCTCTCTGCACTATGCCATAGTCTTAGGGAATGGTTCTCTGTTGAAACTTACCTGTTGGCATCTGATATTCTGTAGGGCCCCATGGGGCAGTGGATTCAAGAAAGGTCAGGTCCCCATGAGGAAGGGAAGAGGTACTAAGATGAGCACAGGAAGACCTGGGGGAAAAATACAGGCACCAGACCCAAGGACAAAAGAGGCACAGCTGGGAATAACTCCTAAGTCAGCACTGGGCACAAGGCCAACCCTTCCAGATGCTCACTCATGCCTGACAGGGAGGCAGCCCTGAACTGCTTCAGACCCAGCCATTAATAGCTCACCTGCATCGGAGAGCAGGACTTCCCTGGTTCCTCTCCCGGTTCTTCTGACAACAGAGCCAGAGCCCTCCAAGTGCTCAAGGACATGCATGAAGCTGTGACATCAGGCAGAGCTGAACAAGGCAGGTCTCCCTGCCTGGCCCAGGTGAGGCGCCCAGTCAGCCAGGGGCCCTGCTTCAGGTTCACATGCTCAACTGGACAAGGTTTGGGAGGAGTTTGCAGGACACCTGATTCTACTCGTATGTCTGCCCTTGGGAAGATCTCACCACTTCCTCTCTTCTCTGGGCCTGTTTTCTTTGTCAGTGTCGTGGGGTAACTGGTACCTGAGGCCACACAAGAAAGAGATACTCAGGATAATTTTTGCAGTTCTGTTCTCTAAAGCCGACTGGGTGAGCAAAATTTCAGTCCCTGAAGCTTTGACAGGAATTATACTTCCTCCAAGTCTTGACTTGCCTGTGATTAACTCAGGGAAGGCTTGCCTCAGTGGAACAGTCACGAGGCAGAGGACAGCAGAGTACCCTGCTTTCTCAGGACAATCCTGTGGGTGCAGAAGGCTTAGAAGACTGGGTGTCTATTGCGGGGACAGCAGTCAGGTGATTAGCAGGGGGAGTTGGTACAGAAGATCTGGTGGAACCCGGAAGGAGCTGGCGTGGGCCCCCAGCTTGCGCAGTGCTCCCCCTCTTGAGCCAGGGGGCCATCTCTTCTTCCCCTGTGGTTTCCAGTTCTCTGGGAAACCCAAAGGCCCTCACATCCCTCGTTCCTCTTCCTTTCCCATCCTCTTCTCCAGCACCAAGTACTGTGCATTGTCATGAAATGGCCCTTACGGTGGAAGTGGTTTTAGTCAAGTACGTGAGTTCATATGGAATCCAAAGGAAGCTCCGGAAATAATGAACTTTCTGAAATTCTCATGTTTATTTTTCCACTCACTTATACAAAACTACATAAAAATGATAAAAACTGGACTTGTATTGGGCTTATTCCTACAAATAACAAGCAGTTCCTGGTCTAAAGGAATTTGCAGAGTAACCTGGGAAATTGGATATCAGTAGATAATTAAAGTACAACTGAGTAATTAACCATTCTAATAGAGTCCAGGAATGGCCCTCTTTGGAAGCAGTACAAGGAAAAGTCATTTGAGTTTTGAAAATGAGAAGGAAAAAGTCATCCAGGTAGAGAATGTGGCACGTGCAAACAAATGATGTATGTGTAAAGATACAGAGCCTGAACTGGCACATACACCCCATGGGTGAAATCTAGCTAGGCCCCTGTTGGATACGTTCCATGAACTAAAAATGACTTTTACATTTTTTTAATGGTTAAATAAAAAATCAAAGTAAGAATAATAATTCATGGCATCTGAAAACTATATGAAACTCAAATGCTGATGCCTATGAATTTTCTGGAACTCATCCACGCTTATTATTAGATATTGTGTATATTTGTATACATGTTTATTTGTATAGCTAAGTTTAGGTATGTCTTATGTGTATGTATTTCTCTAGATATTGAATAGATATAGCAGGAATCATGTGGTCCACAAGCCTAAAATATTTTTTTCTGGACTTTTACGGAAAAAATTGCCACCCAATGGTATACACCATGAATGAAAGCAACTTGCTCAATGAGCCAGAGAAGCTCAGCTCTGGTAGAGAGTAAAGTACCTGGATGACAAGGTGACACAAGGTGAGACCTAAGATACATTTTGCAGTCATACACTATAACTTGCTGAAAATCCAAATGTTGCTTTTATTATATTTTTTCTGATTATGGCTCTGAGTGCAGGCTCTGCCTTTTACTGCCCAGGCAAACAGGTACCAAATACCCTAACTACCAAATTACTTAACCTCTCTAAATTTCAGTTCTTCTATGAGCTGTATGGGGAGGATACAGTATTTATATCAGACAGCTGTGACAAAATTATGAAAAAAGAAGGAAAAATGCATAGCATAATGCTATTATGTGTTCAGTAAATTCTACTTACATGTGGGCATTTTCATTTGTATCATTACCATGTTTATTGCTGCTGTAAAACAAATGTAGCTCCTGATAAATGTTTGGAAAACCAGAAAATGAAATTATAGAAATAACCGCTCCTTTTCCTACTACTTACAGGTGAATAATGCTAAAATTTTGCATATTCTGTCATTATTTTTTCCTATGCACACTGTTTATGAACTTGTATCTTATGTGTTTGCATATGTAGCAGGGCTATGTAATGTCATAACAGAAACTGGGAAACACCACATGTTTTTCTTTGTGTTAAATCACAAGATTTATTTGTTCCTTGAAGGAATGAAGGACTTTTTCTATTGATCTATCCCAGCTCATGGCCTTTTTGGGAAGTTTTTGATAAAATTACTTCAACACACTCATATTTTATCTTTTTAAATGAGGACAATCTTACATATAACTAGAAAATCATCAATTTCATTTAAAAATTCACACTTATTAATGCAAATGTATTCTCTCATAAGTCTTAAAATTTCATTTTGTTTTGGAGGATATTTTCCTTTTCTCATACCTACTATTGCATGTTTTTGTTTTCTTCATTTATTTCTTTTAGATTTTCCTACAATTTATTTCCACTTCTTAATTTTTTAAAGGAAAAACTTAGGAATATTTACCAATTTTACCCTTTTAAATTAATTTTTCCTTTCAATTATATTTCCTCCTTTCGGTGTCTATTTTCTTTGTAGTTTATTTGCAAACCCAGTTAGTTTATTTTCATTCTTTTTTAAATGCAATAATAATTAAAGTTTTAAGTTTCCCTCTAAATTTTTCAAACCTGAATATACCGTTTCCTCATGTGTGCTGTCAGCAGAAATCTGCTGTTGTTCTGAGTTCCTTGGTTTCTGGCTTTAGTGAGTTATAGTTGATATTTAACACTGTGTAAGTTTAAGATATTAAACATGATGATTTGATAACATCTATATCAGGAAATGTTTACCATAATAGGGTTACTTAATACTTCCATCCTCTCACATAATTACTTGTGTGTGTGTGTGTGTGTGTGTGGTAAGACATTAACATTACTCTTAGCAACTTTCAGGTATGTAGTACAGTATTGTTGCCATAGTTTCCATGCTGTACATTAAACTGCCAGTACTTTTTCCTCTTACAACTCGAAGTTTGTACCCTTTGACCAACATGTACCCATTTCCTCCACCATTAGCCCCTGGCAATCACCATTCTACTGTTTCTATGGGTTTAACTCTTTTAGATTCCACATATAAGTAAGCTCCTACAGTGTTTGTCTTCCTGTCTGACTTATTTTACTTAGCAAAATGCCCTCAAGTCCCATCCATGTTGTCTGTCACAGATGGCAGGATTCCTCCTTTTTATGGCTGAATAATATTGCCTGTGTATATGTTCCACATCTTTGTCCATTCGTTCCTCAGTGGACAGTTAGTTTGTTGTGGTATCTTAGCTCTGGTGAATGATAGCTGCAGTGAACACGGGAGTGCAGATCTCTCTGTGAGATAGTGATTTCATTCCCATCGGCTACATACACGTAAGTGGAAGTGCTGGATCATATGGTTATTCTATTTGTAATTTTTTGAGGAAACTCCATACTACTTTGCCTCATGACTGCACCAATTCACATTCCCCACCAATAATGCACAACGGTTCCCTTTTCTGCAATTCCTTGCCAGCACAAGTTATCTCTTGGTTCTCTGATAATAGCCATTCTGACGGGTGGGAGGTGATACCTCATTGTGGTTTTGATTTGTATTTCCATGATGATTCGTGATGGCTGAGCACATTGTCATGCACCCATTGGCTATTTGCATGTTTTCTTGGGAAAATGTCAATTCAGGTCCTCTACCCATTATTTAATCAGATTGTTTTTTTTTTTTTTTTTTTTTTTTTTTTTAGATAATTATTTTTTATTGAAGGGTAGTTGACACACAGTATTACATTACATTAGTTTCAGGTGTACAACACAGTGATTCAACATTTATATACATGATAATTCTAAGTACCAGCTATCACCATACCAAGTTGTTACAATATCTTGACTATATTCCTTATGCTATACATTACATCCCGGTTACTTATTTATTTTACAATTGGAAGTGTGTACTTTTTCTTGGTTGTTGTTGTTAGGGCATCTCTCATATTTATTGATCAAATGGTTGTTAACAACAATAAAATTCTGTATAGGGGAGTCAATGCTCAATGCACAATCATTAATCCACCCCAAGCCTAATTTTCGTCAGTCTCCAATCTTCTGAAGCATAACGAACAAGTTCTTACATGGAGAACAAATTCTTACATAGTGAATAAGTTACATGGTGAACAGTACAAGGGCAGTCATCACAGAAACTTTTGGTTTAGCTCATGCATTATGAACTATAAACAGTCAGTTCAAATATGAATACACATTTGATTTTTATACTTGATTTATATGTGGATACCACATTTCTCTCTTTATTATTTTTAATAAGATGCTGAAGTGGTAGGTAGATACAACATAAAGGTAGAAAACATAGTTTAGTGTTGTAAGAGAGCAAATGTAGATGATCAGGTGTGTGCCTGTAGACTATGTGTTAATCCAAGCTAGACAAGGGCAATAAAACATCCACATATGCAGAAGATTTCTCTCAGAACAGGGGGGGTGAGGTTCTAAGCCTCACCTCTGTTGATCCCCAATTTCTCACCTGATGACCCCCCTGCGACTGTGCCTGTCTTAGGTTGTTCCTCCCTTGAGGAATCTTACCCGTCTCTGGCTAACCAGTCATCTTCCGGGGCCATACAGGGAAATGTTAAGTTGGTAAGTGAGAGAGAAGCCTTATTGTTTGAAATGGTTAGCTTTTTATTTCTTTGCATATTTATGCCCTGTGGCTTCTATGCCCAGCTTTTGTCTTGAGGTATCTTTACCACTTGGAGGAGTTATGATACTCGGTAAATTTGATATGAGGCACGAATTCTATTTAAGAATTCGTTGTAATTAGGAAGGAAGAAGAAAAGCTATAGAAGTAGCAGGCGGGAGAAAACATGGGAAGATTGATTATTTCTTTGACATATCTTCTTGTAGAGTAACTTCAGCATGTATATATTTTAAGCTACTACTTAAATTGCGCACACACATTAACATAATAGGAGTATAGTTACATAACCAAAGCATACCTGTAATTACCAGCCATCTCCAGTGAAACCAAGAAAACCAGTTAGGCACCCTAGGCATTTGTGAAAACTTATCAATGATATGATGGTTATTATCTAACTGAATTTGAATAGTTTGAGAAAAATCAGACAAATTAAAACAACCCATTCCTGGGCACTGTTCACATCCCATATGTTCTTTTAACAGTAAATAGTCTGTAGTTGTAAGATTTTGGAGCGCTACAATTTGCACTTCTCCTAATTCTTGGTTGAGTTCCAACAGTATAGATCCAGTCAAATTTGTTGTTTTACTGTATGCACAGGCCAGCTTAGATATCTCCTTCATTCCCATGGCAAGTCCAGGAGCTGGTGGGATGAGTGCATCTACAGCTGTAGCAGTGCGTGGATCTTTGTTGGGGTTTTTTGATGATCATCTTCTGGCATGAGTCTTCCCGAGAGTGCTGATGTTGGAAGTTCTCTTTCATATCGTTTCTTAGTTCATTTTCGGGGTAGCCAAATTAGGCTTTGATCCTCTGTATAAACACAAACAGACCCTTTGCCTACACTTTTATATGTCCTTTATATCATTGTGTAGAACTCATTAGAGGTCACCACATAGGAACTGCATTTTTTTTTTTTAATCATTAATCTACACTTACATGACGAATACTTTGTTTACTAGGCTCTCCCCTATACCAGGTCCCCCCTATATACTCCTTTACAGTCACTGTCCATCAGCGTAGCAACCTGTTGTAGAATCACTACTTGTCTTCTCTGTGTTTTACAGCCCTCCCCTTTCTCTCACCCCGCTATGGATGCTAATCTTAATACCCCCCTATTTCTCCCCCCCTTATCCCTCCCTACCCACCCATCCTCCCCAGTCCCTTTCCCTTTGGTACCTGTTAGTCCATTCTTGAGTTCTGTGATTCTGCTGCTGTTTTGTTCCTTCAGTTTTTCCTTTGTTCTTATATTCCACAGATGAGTGAAATCATTTGGTATTTCTCTTTCTCTGCTTGGCTTGTTTCACTGAGCAAAATACCCTCCAGCTCCATCCATGTTGCTGCAAATGGTTGGATTTGCCCTTTTCTTATGGCTGAGTAGTATTCCATTGTGTATATGTACCACATCTTCTTTATCCATTCATCTATCGATGGACATTTAGGTTGCTTCCAATTCTTGGCTATTGTAAATAGTGCTGCGATAAACATAGGGGTGCACTGATCTTTCTCATACTTGATTGCTGCATTCTTAGGGTAAATTCCTAGGAGTGCAATTCCTGGGTCAAATGGTAAGTCTGTTTTGAGCATTTTGATGTACCTCCATACTGCTTTCCACAATGGTTGAACAAGTTTACATTCCCACCAGCAGTGTAGGAGGGTTCCCCTTTCTCCACAGCCTCGCCAACATTTGTTGTTGTTTGTCTTTTGGATGGCAGCCATCCTTACTGGTGTGAGGTGATACCTCATTGTAGTTTTAATTTGCATTTCTCTGATAATTAGCGATGTGGAGCATCTTTTCATGTGTCTGTTGGCCATCTGTATTTCTTTTTTGGAGAACCGTCTGTTCAGTTCTTTTGCCCATTTTTTAATTGGGTTATTTGTTTTTTGTTTGTTGAGGCGCGTGAGCTCTTTATATATTCTGGACGTCAAGCCTTTATCGGATGTGTCATTTTCAAAGATATTCTCCCATACTGTAGGGTTTCTTTTTGTTCTATTGATGGTGTCTTTTGCTGTACAGAAGCTTTTCAGCTTAATATAGTCCCACTTGTTCATTTTTGCTGTTGTTTTCCTTGCCCGGGGAGATATGTTCAAGAAGAGGTCACTCATGTTTATGTCTAAGAGGTTTTCGCCTATGTTTTCTTCCAAGAGTTTAATGGTTTCATGACTTGCATTCAGGTCTTTGATCCATTTTGAGTTTACTTTTGTATATGGGGTTAGACGATGGTCCAGTTTCATTCTCCTACATGTAGCTGTCCAGTTTTGCCAGCACCATCTGTTGAAGAGACTGTCATTTCGCCATTGTATGTCCATGGCTCCTTTATCAAATATTAATTGACCATATATGTCTGAGTTAATGTCTGGATTCTCTAGTCTGTTCCATTGGTCTGTGGCTCTGTTCTTGTGCCAGTACCAAATTGTCTTGATTACTATGGCTTTATAATAGAGCTTGAAGTTGGGGAGTGAGATCCCCCCTACTTTATTCTTCTTTCTCAGGATTGCTTTGGCTATTCGGGGTCTTTGGTGGTTCCATATGAATTTTTGAATTATTTGATCCAGTTCATTGAAGAATGTTGCTGGTAGTTTCATAGGGATTGCATCAAATCTGTATATTGCTTTGGGCAGGATGGCCATTTTGACGATATTAATTCTTCCTAGCCATGAGCATGGGATGCGTTTCCATCTGTTAGTGTCCCCTTTAATTTCTTTTAAGAGTGACTTGTAGTTTTCAGAATATAAGTCTTTCACTTCTTTGGTTAGGTTTATTCCTAGGTATTTTATTTTTTTTGATGCAATTGTGAATGGAGTCGTTTTCCTGATTTCTCTTTCTGTTGGTTCATTGTTGGTATATAGGAAAGCCACAGATTTCTGTGTGTTGATTTTGTATCCTGCAACTTTGCTGTATTCCGATATCAGTTCTAGTAGTTCTGGGGTGGAGTCTTTAGGGTTTTTTATGTACAGTATCATGTCATCTGCAAATAGTGACAGTTTGACTTCTTCTTTGCCAATCTGGATTCCTTGTATTTTTTTGTTTTGTCTGATTGCCGTGGCTAGGACCTCTAGTACAATGTTAAATAACAGTGGGGAGAGTGGGCATCCCTGTCTAGTTCCCGATCTCAGCGGAAATGCTTTCAGCTTCTCGCTATTCAATATAATGTTGGCTGTGGGTTTATCATAGATGGCCTTTATTATGTTGAGGTACTTGCCCTCTATTCCCATTTTGCTGAGAGTTTTTATCATGAATGGATGTTGAACTTTGTCAAATGCTTTTTCAGCATCTATGGAGATGATCATGTGGTTTTTGTCTTTCTTTTTGTTGATGTGGTGGATGATATTGATGGACTTTCGAATGTTGTGCCATCCTTGCATCCCTGGGATGAATCCCACTTGGTCATGGTGTACGATGGTTTTGATGTATTTTTGAATTCGGTTTGCTAAAATTTTGTTGAGTATTTTTGCGTCTACGTTCATCAGGGATATTGGTCTATAGTTTTCTTTTTTGGTGGTGTCTTTGCCTGGTTTTGGTATTAGGGTGATGTTAGCTTCATAGAATGAGTTTGGGAGTATCCCCTCCTCTTCTATTTCTTGGAAAACTTTAAGGAGGATGGGTATTATGTCTTCCCTGTATGTCTGATAAAATTCCGAGGTAAATCCATCTGGCCCGGGGGTTTTGTTCTTTGGTAGTTTTTTGATTACCGCTTCAATTTCGTTGCTGGTAACTGGTCTGTTTAGATTTTCTGTTTCTTTTTGGGTCAGTCTTGGAAGGTTGTATTTTTCTAGGAAGTTGTCCATTTCTCCTAGGTTTCCCAGCTTGTTAGCATATAGGTTTTCATAGTAGTCTCTAATAATTCTTTGTATTTCTGCGGGATCTGTTGTGATTTTTCCTTTCTCATTTCTGATACTGTTGATTTGTGTTGACTCTCTTTTCCTCTTAATAAGTCTGGCTAGAGGCTTATCTATTTTGTTTATTTTCTCAAAGAACCAGCTCTTGGTTTCATTGATTTTTGCTATTGTTATATTCTTCTCAATTTTATTTATTTCTTCTCTGATCTTTATTATGTCCCTCCTTCTGCTGACCTTAGGCCTCATTTGTTCTTCTTTTTCCAATTTTGATAGTTGTGACATTAGACCGTTCATTTGGGATTGCTCTTCCTTTTTTAAATATGCTTGGAGTGCTATATACTTTCCTCTTAAGACTGCTTTTGCTGCGTCCCACAGAAGTTGGGGCTTAGTGTTGTTGTTGTCATTTGTTTCCATATATTGCTGGATCTCCATTTTGATTTGGTCATTGATCCATTGATTATTTAGGAGCGTGTTGTTTAGCCTCCATGTGTTTGTGAGCCTTTTTGCTTTCTTTGAACAGTTTATTTCTAGTTTAATGCCTTTGTGGTCTGAAAAGTTGGTTGGTAGGATTTCAATCTTTTGGAATTTACTGAGGCTCTTTTTGTGTCCTAGTATGTGGTCTATTCTGGAGAATGTTCCATGTGCACTTGAGAAGAACGTGTATCCTGTTGCTTTTGGATGTAGAGTTCTGTAGATGTCTATTAGGTCCATCTGTTCTAGTGTGTTGTTCAGTGCCTCTGTGTCCTTACTTATTTTCTGTCTGGTGGATCTGTCCTTTGGAGTGAGTGGTGTGTTGAAGTCTCCTAGAATGAATGCATTGCATTCTATTTCCTCCTTTAGTTCTGTTAATATTTGTTTCAGGTATGTTGGTGCTCCTGTATTGGGTGCATATATATTTATAATGGTTATATCCTCTTGATGGACTGAGCCCTTTATCATTATGTAATGTCCTTCTTTGTCTTTTGTTACTTTCTTTATTTTGAAGTCTGTTTTGTCTGATACCAGAATTGCAACACCTGCTTTCTTCTCTCTGTTGTTTGCTTGAAATATCTTTTTCCATCCCTTGACTTTAAGTCTGTGCGCGTCTTTGGGTTTGAGGTGACTCTCTTGTAAGCAGCATATGGATGGATCTTGCTTTTTTATCCATTCTATTACTCTGTGTCTTTTGATTGGTGCATTCAGTCCATTTACATTTAGGGTGATTATTGAAAGGTATGAATTTATTGCCATTGCAGGCTTTAAGTTTGTGGTTACCAAAGGTTTAGGGTTAGCTTCTTTACTGTCTTACTGTCTAACTTAACTCGCTTGTTGAGCTATTATAAACACAATCTGATGATTCTTTATTTCTCTCCCTTCTTATTCCTCCTCCTCCCTTCTTCATATGTTGGGTGTTTTGTTGTGTGCTCTTTTTAGGAGTGCTCCCATCTACAGCAGTCCCTGTAGGATGCCCTGTAGAGGTGGTTTGTGGGAGGCAAATTCCCTCAACTTTTGCTTGTCTGGGAATTGTTTAATCCCTCCTTCATATTTAAATGATATTCGTGCTGGATACAGTAGTCTTGGTTCGAGGCCCTTCTGTTTCATTGCATTAAGTATATCATGCCATTCTCTTCTGGCCTGTAGGGTTTCTGTTGAGAAGTCTGATGATAGCCTGATGGGTTTTCCTTTGTAGGTAACCTTTTTTTTCTCTCTGGCTGCTTGTAATACTTTGTCCTTGTCTTTGATCTTTGCCATTTTAATTATTATGTGTCTTGGTGTTGCCCTCCTTGGATCCCTTGTCATGGGAGTTCTGTGTACCTCTGTGGTCTGAGAGGCCATTTCTTCCCCTAGTTTGGGGAAATTTTCAGCAATTATTTCTTCAAAGACATTTTCTATCCCCTTTTCTCTCTCTACTTCTTCTGGAATGCCTATGATTCTTATATTATTTCTTTTATATTGATCACTCAGCTCTCTTAAAATTCTTTCATTCCTGGAGATCCTTTTATCTCTCTCTGCATCAGCTTCTCTGCGTTCCTGTTCTCTGTTTTCTAGTCCATTAATGGTCTCTTGCATCTCGTCCATTCTGTTTTGAAGTCCTTCCAGAGCTTGTTTTATTTCTGAATTCTCCTTCCTTAGTTCTTGCATATTTCTCTGCAAGTCCATCAGCATGGTTATGACTTTTGTTTTGAATTCTTTTTCAGGTAGACTGGCTAAATCTATCTCCCCAGATTCCTTCTCAGGGGAAGATGTAGCAGATGCCGAAGCTGTCTGGGTTAGTCTTGTCTGAATCATATTTTTTTGCCTTTTCATGTTGACAGGTGCTATTGACTGTCAGCTGGGAGGGCCAAAATTTTCACTTATTACTGGCCTTTCTTTACTGGGCAACTCCGACCCCTAGTGGCTTGTGTTGGGTAATTGCGTGTAGAGTGGGTCTTTGTGTCTTGCCTGGCCGGGAGGGAGAAATTTCCCTTTCTGTGGGCGGAATTTGTCTCAGGCTGCTTCTCTGCTTTCGCAGCGCCCGGTGGGGTGATGGATGGGGGGGCTGCTTGACTGTTTGCCTCCGTGAGGGGTCTCAGAGCTGTTGCCCAGGGGGTTAGTGCACCCGGTTTTCCCTGTAATTTCCAGCTGCTGTACTGTGACCTGGGTTGTTTCCGTCAAGCTGTTAAGTCCCTGTCCCTTTAAGACTTTCAAAAAGCCCCCGCTTTTCTTTGTCACAGGGGCATCAGCTTCAGCACCCGCTCTGAGGTCTTACCCCCTGTTCTCCCAGTATCCAGGGCCCCCTGGGCATATACTGTGTCTGCGCTCTGGCCCGGATGGCTGGGGCTGGGTGTTCGGCAGTCCTGGGCTCCGTCTCCCTCCCGCTCTGCCTATTGTTCTCCCGCCGGGAGCTGGGGGGAGGGGCGCTCGGGTCCCGCCGGGCCGGGGCTTGTATCTTACCCCTTTCACCAGTCGCTGGGTTCTCGCTGGTGTAGCTGCAGTCTGGCCACTGTCCTGCGTCTTCTGGTCTCTCTTTTAGGGCTAGTTGTGTTTGTTGTATTTTCAAAAGTATATATGTTTTTGGGAGGAGATTCCCACTGTCCTACTCACGCCGCCATGTTGGCTCCGCCCTCCAGATTGTTTGTTTTTTTGCTACTGAGTTCTTGATTTCTTTATATACTTTGCATATTAACCTATTATCAGATATATGATTTGCAAACATTTTCTCCCATTCTACAGATTGCCCTTTCATTTTGTTCATTGTTTCTCAGATATATGATTTGCAAACACTTTCTCCCATTCTACAGATTGCCCTTTCATTTTGTTCATTGTTTCTTCTTTTGGGCAGAATCGTTTTAGTTGGTATAGTCTCAGTTGTTTTGCTTTTGTTTCTTGTGCTTTTGGCATCAGACCCAAAAAATTGTTGCCAAAACTAATGTTAACAGTTTTTCTTATATATTTTCTTCTAGGAGTTTGATGGTTTCAGGTCTTACATTTAGGGCTCTAATCCATTAGAATTCAGTTTTGTGAATGATGTGAGATGGAGTTGTTTCTTTGTATGTAGCCTAAAGGGTCTTTTGGTTGTAACTTGTTTGGTTTTGCTTTTTCATTTTTGTTCCCTCTCTGAATGTTTAAAGGAAGTTTACTCTCAAAATTAAAAGAAAAATAACCGAAAGACCAAGATGTATAGTTGTGAGTGTATTTGCATTTCTTTTGCTGCATGCTGAGGAGTGCTTTCACTTCAAAAACTATTCCCTCTGTGATTTTACTCATTTTCCTGGTACTTCATTTCATATGATATTTTCATGACTTTATACAGCACCATGCATGCTTTGCCTATCTTTCAGCCAACATCATTTTCATCTCTGTTGCCTATAAAACCTTCACAGACTATGTTAGGTGTCCCTGCTCCTCATAGGCCAATAAGGTATTGTGTATTTCTTGTGTTGTGAAGTTCATTGTGATTAATTGCAGTTGATTACATAATATCTCCTCCAGTAGATTCTAAGCTTCTGTGAACAATCATCATATCACTGGACCTTGATGGAAGTGAAGTAAATATTGAATTTTTTCACAATTATTTGAATTCTGTCTCTTATTTTATATAGTCTTATTTTATATAGTCTTATTTATATGTCTGTTATTTTATATAAACATTCATGAATGTTTCCCTTTCTGCATTCACTCTAATGTCCCTCATAGTTTAAAGAAAGTTTTTTTGGGGAATCTTTTTCTTTTCCTTTTTAAATTTGTCCATTTTTAAAAGAGAAGTATTTGGAATCTCTTCTCTTCACTCACATTCACTGTCTGTGTAGCTGTGGCACAATGCTCTGATCAATCTTAGTCATGAGAGCGAAAGCTGGTCCTCATTATCAGTTGTCAGTCGCTGCCTTGCTGGACTGAAGAGGAAACTCCTAAGGCTGTTACTTCATATCTGCTTGGGCAAGAGGGAATTATTATTATATGATTTGAGGTAGTTTGCAGTTCTCATATCAAGAGAGGAACAAAAAGCTCAATAAAACTACATCTCTTCAAATATTCCTCCCATTCTTCCACTTTCCTTCTTAATCCTAGTTTGAATCACCTTACACAAAATACGATACAATTCATTTTCTCCACTGGATACTTCTCAATTGTTTTGCTGCAGTCTCTAGATGCATACAAAAGGTAACTACCAATTTTGGCAGTAGGTAGAGAAGGTGAATGCAATGAATCTTTGAAAAAGGGAGACACATAATTGGTATAAATGAAAATTTTCTTCAGATTTTCTATATGGCTCCACTCCTTTGCCTCACCACCATTCTTACATAAGCCCATCTTAGAGGCATTAAATATGCAGATAAAATGGGTGCAAATAGATATGATCCAACATGTTTTAGCAAATATGGAAATAAAGTGGAGAATGGATCATAAAAAACAAGTAGGAAGCAATGAGCTATTGCACTTTTCAGAGATCAGGCTCTTGCCATTCTACCTGTCCTTATTCTTTGACAACAAAGGTGCTCTTCTGAGATCTTAACCTTCTCTATTTCCCTGACCTAAAGAGTCTGCAAAACAAGTCCAGAATCTGACTCTTCCAATCAAATCTCCATGACCACAGCCAACGGTTAATTCCTATATCCTATATGGCTGGAGGAAACCTGACAAGAGTTAGTGAGTTTATCCTCATGAGCTTCTCATCCCTCCCTACCGAAATACAGTCGTTACTCTTCCTGACGTTTCTCATCATCTACCTGGTCACCCTGATGGGAAACAGCCTCATCATTCTGATTACCTTAGCTGACCCCACGCTGCATAGTCCCATGTACTTCTTCCTCAGGAACTTGTCCTTCCTGGAGATCGGCTTCAACCTCGTCATTGTGCCCAAGATGCTGGGGACCTTGATCGTCCAGGACACAACCATCTCCTTCCGTGGCTGTGCCACTCAGATGTATTTCTTCTTCTTCTTTGGAGCTGCTGAATGTTTCCTCCTGGCCACCATGGCATACGACCGCTACGTAGCCATCTGCTACCCCTTGCACTACCCTGTGACCATGAACCCAAGGACACGTGCCAAACTGGCTTTTGCCTCTTGGTTTCCAGGCTTTCCTGTAGCTACTGTGCAGACCACATGGCTCTTCAGCTTTCCATTCTGTGGCGCCAACAAAGTGAACCACTTTTTCTGTGACAGTCCACCTGTGCTGAGGCTGGTGTGTGCAGACACTGCACTGTTTGAGATCTATGCAGTGGTTGGAACCATACTGGTTGTCATGATGCCCTGCTTGCTGATCCTGTGTTCCTACACTCGCATCACTGCTGCCATCCTCATGATTCCATCAGCTAAAGGGAAGCATAAAGCCTTCTCTACCTGCTCCTCCCACCTCCTTGTTGTCTCTCTTTTCTATGTATCATCAAGTCTCACTTACTTCCGGCCTAAGTCCAATAATTCTCCTGAGAGCAAGAAGCTGCTGTCATTGTCCTACACTGTTGTGACCCCCATGTTGAACCCCATTATCTATAGCCTGAGAAATAATGAGGTGAAGAATGCTATTGGTCAGACGTTCCGCAAGTTCGTAGGCCTCAGAAGCTGCATCCATAGCCCTTAAGAGATAAGATCAAAGTTAATGGAATGAGGAACAATCAGTTTCATGTTTGTGATTCTTCTCTGCTTCTCCTCACATCTTTACTGAGATGACAGCCAGCTGCTGAAATGACTACTGGTGAGCTCGGAGAGAAAGTAACACAGAAGTATATTTTAGACTTCCCTCTACCATCTGTCAAACTCTTCTGCATGCCCATTGTAGGCTTAAATTCTTTTTGTAATAGTGCACTTGGCATTTTGAAACATCTGTGGCCAATCCATTCCAAGTATTTACTTTGCTAATGTGCACCGATGTCACACACATTGTTCACAGTATGAGACTGCTTGTAATGTGAATTTGGAGACACAAAAGTCATCCTGGCATTTTATCTTCTTTTGGACAAGTGTCACACCATTCAATAGAAAAAGAGCTCATAATTCCTTCAGTACATAATACTTGTCATTCATTCATTTTATTTTGTATGCTCCTGTAGCAGGCAGGGTTGGTTCTTAAGTTTGTTGGTATGTAACATGGATAGAGGACAGTGGATCAGCCATTCCCAAGCATATTCCTTTATAACCCAAATATCCTTATCAATTCCATTCTTGGGCTGGCTTTTCACTCAGGGAGAAACATGTGCATTTTCAATTCCCAGTTTCATTTTCAGGTTCTTAGGTCTTGCTGACATAATTTTAACATTTCAAAAATATAATTTCAATCATGGTGTTGCTTTCTTCAAGCTTAAATGGAACTATAACTTATTACAATATGGTCTTTTTAACAACTCTATTATGTTTTATTACAAAAAAATGTCTTATTTGTTGATATGAAGGTACAAAAGACCGTGAAACTCCATTGCTGCCCTCTGAAGTTTGTGATTCCATCAGAAACAGAAATTATGTAAGAATAACTATGAAGTCCTGAAGAGATTTAATATTACATAACAAAAAGGGACCTTGCCTGGATTCGATCTTACTCTGCCATGTACTATCTGGTGGCCATAAAAATGTCAATCAACCTCTTTTGCCTCTTTCCTTATGTGTAAAGAGTGCAAATATTAATAGTATCTACCTGACTCATTTGTTTTTAAGGGTAAATTTTACTGTAAAGCATTTAATACAGCACTAAGGCTAAGCATAGTATAGACCCATATTTAGGTATTTGCTCTTAGCAATGACCTCATCTGAATCCATCATTTCATAGCTAACAAAAGCAGTGTTCAAAGCCATTGGATCTTTTATAGTTGGAATATAATTTAGGTGCCTTGAATCTTACTTCTGTACTTTCTTAGTACCATGCAATGCATAGCTAATTAGTTACCTAATTAACTCAGAGTAAAAGAATATTTTAAAGCAGAATAGGGGGATTCTGGGAGAAAGATGGTGGAGTAGGAATGCAAAGTGGAAACCTCCTCCGGAAAACACATAAAACATGAAAATACAGCAAATACCACTTAATCTGAAAATACCAAGTTGTATAATAATTAAAATTGCAAAGATCAAGGATTAGGAGAGAGTATTGAAAGCAGCCAGAGAGGGAAAAAAGATCACATACCAAGGAAAGCCATCAGGCTACCATCAGACTTCTCAGCAGAAACCTCACAGGCCAGAAGGGAGTGGCATGGTGTATTCAATATAATGAAACAGAAGGGCCTCCAACCAAGAATTCTTTACCTGGCAAGATTATCATTTAAATTTGAAGCAGGGATTAAACAATTTTCAGATAAACAATAGTTGAAGGAATTCACCACCATTAAGTCAGCCCTACAGGATATGTTAAAGGGACTGCTATAGATGGAAATGTTCCTATGGCTAAATATATATAGTTTTCACTAGTGAAAATAAACCCACAATTTAAAGGAAACAGACCAATTAATTACCAAGCATGAATGAAATAAAAATAAAACAACAAAGCAAAATCAACTACTCACAAAATCAGTAAAGGATACACTAAAAGTGCAGATTATGACATTTAATACAAAAGGTGTAGAAGAGGAAGAAGGGGGGAAAAGTACCTTTAGATTGTGTTTGAAATAGAGTAATCAGCAATTTAAGATAGACCATTTATACTAAGGAAGCTATCCTTGCACTTTTGGTAACCACAAAACTAAAGCCTACAATAGATACACAAAATAGAAAGAAAGAGAGAGAGAGAAAAAGATCCAATCACAACACTAAAGAAATCCATCAAATAGCAAGAGAAGAGTATAAGAGAGGAAAAAAGGAATAGAGAGGAGCTATAAAAACAACCAGAAAACAGTTAATAAAGTGGCAATAAGTACATATCTATCAATAATCACCTTAAATGTGAATGGACTCAATGCACCAATCAAAAGATATAGAATGGCAGAATGGATGAAAACACAAGACCCATGTATATGCTGTTGTGCTCGGGGACCGTGAAAATGAGAAACAAAGTCAGAATGATGTTTTATGCAGAGCGCTTAGACTTCCTTGGAGACTAAGCACTGAGTCAGTGCTCCCCTGCACTTTTATTAGGTTACAGCAAGCAAAAAGACAGGTATTGATCAATGATTACAGGATGAGTTTTTTCATCAAGTTAAATAATTGCAGGCTAATTATTTCTTAAAGTTTCTCTTATGTTTCATCAAGTCATCTGGCCACATGAGTCCCACGGTGTGTTCCTTATCTGGGTTTGCCTCAGAAAGGATCATGAGAACTGCTCCTGACTTGCACCAGATTCCAAGATGCAACACATTGTTCTATTCTCTAAGATTATAATTTCGGCTACAAATCATATTGCTCTTTCTCTTAGATTAGTTTCAACTATAGATATATTTAAGCAGGAACTAAATTACAACAAGGTTAACTGCTGGGGAATCCACAATATGCTGCCTACAAGTGACTCATTTCAGACTCAAAGACATCCACAGACTAAAACTGAAGAAATGGAAAATAATAGGGAGAAAAAAACAGGATTAACAGTATTTGTATCAGATAAAATTGATTTTAAAACAAAGAAAGTAACAAGAAACAAAGAAGGAAATTACATAATGATAAAGGGATCAGTTCATCAAGAGGATATAACGATTACAAATATTTATGTGCCCAACATAGGAGCACCTACATATGTAAAACAAATACTAACATAATTAAAGGGGGAAACAGATTGAAACACATTCATTTTAGGAGTCTTTAACACAACACTCACATCAATAGACAGATCAACCAAACAGGAAATAAGTAAGGAAACAGAGGCACTGAACAATAGATTATTAGATCACATAGACTTAACAGACATCTACAGAACAGCCCACCAAAAAGCAGCAGGATACACATTTTTCTCAAGTGTACATAGAATGTTTTCTAGAATAGATCACAGACTAGACCATAGGAAGTGCCTCAATAAAATAAAAAAGATCGAAATTGTATCAAGTAGCTTCCCAGGCCACAATGGAATGAAACTAGAAATAAATTACACAAAGAAAAAAAGGCCTACAAACACATGGAGACCAAACAACATGCTTCTAAATAATCAGTGGATTAATGACCAAATTAAAATGGAGGTCAAGCAATACATGGGACAAATGAAAACAAAATCTCCACAGCTCAAACCTATGGGATGCAACAAAGGCAGTTCTTAGAGGAAAGTACATAACAATATAGGCTTACCTCAAAAAACAAGAACAATCCAAAATAAACAGTAAACTCACAATTAAAGAAATTAGAAAAAGAAGAACAAATGAAGCCCAAAGCTAGAACAAGGAAGTACATAACAAAGATCAGAGCAGAAGTAAATAAAATAGAGAAGAATAAAACAATAGAAAAAAAATCAATGAAACCAGGAGTTGGTTCTTTGAGAAAACAAACAAAATAGGTAAAACCATAGCCAGACTTATCAAGAAAAAAAGAGAGTGTACACACATAAAAAAATCAGAAATGAACGAATGATCACAATGGATACCACAGAAATGCAAAGAATTATTGGTGAATACTATGAAAAATTATATGCCAATTGGACAAATTAGAAAAAGTGGAGAACATTCTAGAAAAATACAACCTTCCAAAACAGACCCAGGAAGAAACAGAAAACAGAACAGACCAATTACCAGCAAAGAAATTGAACTGGTAATCAAAAAACTATCTAAGAACAAAACTCCAGGTTCAGATGCCTTCACAGCCAAATTATACCAAACATTTAAAGGAGAGTTAATACCCATCTTTCTCAAAGTATTCAAAAAAATAGAAGAGGAGGGAATACTTCCAAACTCATTCTATGAGGCAAGCATCACTCTAATCCAAAAACTACACAATGACACCATACAAAAAGAAAATTTTAGACCAATATCCCTGATGAACATAGATGCAAGAAAATCCTCAACAAAATATTAGCAAACCAAATTCAAAAATACATCAAAAAGATCGTCCATCATGACAAAGTGGGATTTATTCCAGAGATGCAAGGATGGTACAATATTTATAAATTGATCAATATCATACACCACATTAACAAAAAGGAATGATAAAAATCATATCATCTCAATAGATGCTGAAAAAGCATTTGACAAAATTCAACATCCATTTATGATAAAAACTCTCAACAAAATGGGTATATAGGGTATGGACCTCAACATAAGGGCCATGTTCAACAAACCCACAGCCAACATCATACTTAATAATGAAAAGCTGAAAGCTTTTCCTCTATGATCAGGAACAAGACAAGGATGCCCACTCTCACTACTTTTATTCAACATAGTACTGGAGATCCGAGCCACAGCAGTAAGACAACACAAAGTGATAAAAGGAATCCAAATTGGTAAGGAAGAAATTAAGCTGTCACTATTTGCAGATGACATGCTATTATATATGGAAAACCCTAAGGACTCCACCAAAAAACTATTAGATCTAATAACTGAATTAAGCAATGTTACAGGATACAAAATTAATACTCAGAAATCAGTCACATTCCTATATACTAACCACGAACTAGCAGAAAGAGAAACGAGGAAAACAACTCCATTTACAATTGCATCAAAAAAAATAAGATACCTACGAATAAACCTAATCAAGGAGGTGAAACACCTATATGTAGAAAACTAAAAGACACTTGTGAGGGAAATTAAACAGGACAACAATAAATGGAAATATATCCCATGCTCATGGGTAGGAAAAATTAATATTGTCAAAATGGCCATCCTGCCCAAAGCAATTTACAGATTCAATGCAATCCCTATCAAAATACTAACAGCATTCTTTAATGAACTAGAACAAATAGTTCTAAAATTCATATGGAACCACAAAAGACCTTGAGCACCAAAGCAATCCTGAGAAGGAAGAATAAAGTGTGTGGGGAGATTACGCTCCCCAACTTCAAGCTCTACTACAAAGCCACAGGTATCAAAATAATATGATACTGGCACAAGAACAGACCCATAGATAAATGGAACAGAATACAGAGCTCAGATTAAACCCATGCATATATAGTCAATCAATATACAATAAAGGATCCATGAATATACAAGGGGAAAAGATAGACCTTTCAACAACTTGTATTGGCAAAACAGGACAGCTACATGTAAAATAATGAAACTGAATTATTGTCTAACTTCATACACACAAGTAAACTTGAAATGGATCAAAGACCTGAATGTAAGACATGAAACCATAAAAACTCTTAAGAATACAGTCAAAAATTTCTTGAATATAAGCATGTGCAATTTTTTCCTGAACAGATGTCCTTGGGGAAGGAAAACAAAATAAAAAATGAACAAGTGGGACTATATCAAACTAAAAAGCTTTTCTACAGCAAAGGGTACCATCAGCAGAACAAAATGGCATCCCAGAGTGTGGGAGAATATATTCATAAATGACTCATCTGAAAAAGGGTAAATATCCAAAATATATAAAGAATTCATACACCTCAATACCAAAAAAACAAATAACCCATTTAAAAGATGGATGGAGACCTGAGCAGACACTTCTCCAAAGAAGAAATACAGATATCTAACAGGCACTGAGAAGATGCTCCACATCACTAATCGTCAGGGAGCTGCAAATTAAAACCACAATGAAATATCACCTCACACCAGTTAGGATGGCCACTATCCAAAAGACAAGAAATAACAAATGCTGGTGAGGATGTCAAGAAATGGGAACCATTCTACACTCTTGGTGGGAATGTAAATTGGTGCAACTGCTGTGGAAAGCACTACAAAGGTTCCTCAGAAAAACAAAAATAGAAACACCACCTGACCCAGTAATTCCACTCCTAGTAATTTACAAAAAGAAAATAAAATCCCTGATTCAAAAAGATATATGCATCCCTGTATTCATTGCTGCACTATTTACAATAGTCAAATTATGGAAACAAGTGTCCATCAATAGATGAATGGATAAAGAAGAAGTGTACATATACACAATGGAATGTTATTCAGCCATAAAAATTAAACAAATCCTACTGTTTGCAACAATGTGGGTGGATCTAGAGGGTATTATACTCAGTGAAATAAGCTAAGTGGAGAAAGACAAATACCATATGATTTCACTTATGGAGTATAAAAAGAAAGCAAAACAGCAGGAATAAAATAGTGGTAGAGTCAGACACCAAGAAGGGACTAGTGGTTACCAAGGGGAATGTTTGGTGTCAGGGTGGGTGGGATGAAGAGGATACAAGGGCACAATAATTCACAATCACACTATAAGTTGGTCAGGGGGACAGTAGTACACAGAGTGGAGAATATAGTCAATGATTCTGTAACATCTTACTACGTTGATAGATAGTAACCACACTAGAGGTGGTGAGGATTTAGAAATATGGGCAACTGTTGAACAGCTCTGTTGTATATTTGAAACCAAAATGAGATTTTATATCACTGATACCTAAATTTAAAAAAAGCAGAATACCGGAGACTTGAATAAGTGAAAGTATATGTGAAAAAGAAACATGAACGTAATCCAACTTAAACTGCATTAATAGAAATATAACAAAATTTGTAGGAATTAACCAATTAAGAAACCTCACACTATTCCAAAATGATTAGACCATATTTGGAATGTAGTTCTTTAAGACCTATATTTACAAACTGGAAAACTAGAAACTTTTAAAATTGCAATATAATTGAGATGTGACATTATATTAGTCAGTGCCCAACATAATGATTCCACATATGCATACATTGCACAATGATCACCATAATAAATCTAGTTGATATCTGTCATCTCACTGTTATAAATTCTTTTTCTTTATAAAGTTTTATAGAAAGATATTCAGGTAATTTAGATGTTAAAACAATAAGAGTTCACTTGAAGAAATGAGCAATATATTGTTTTAGAGAGCGAATTTACGGTGTTACAAATATTTGAATAACTTTGAGTGTTGTCTTCAGAGGTGTAAGTCTGGGGAATGAAAATCCCGGGGGAAAATGCCTCTAAAAACTGAAATCAGTCAAAGGGAAAAAAATGATTAAAACCCATTTATTGGTTACAAGCTGTAGTCCGGGGCCTTCTCTCTGCTCCAGAAGATGCAAGCCAGCAAGCAAGCCAGCCCCTCCCCTTAAACTCTCAGGAAAAGACAAGTCCTTGGTTGCCCAGGTAATTACCCATTGACATGGAGATGAACTTCTCACCACCCCTGAGGATATACAAATGCACCAAAGCCAGGCAAGATATACTGGAAATGTTAAAATTTTGCCCACAGGCCACCCCTTCAGAAATATTGCCTTAGAGTCTACTCATTCCCCTTCTTTCAAATCATCCCTGGGAGAGAAAACTGAAGCTTGTGAACAGACTAATGACATAACAGTAGCAACAGCAATAAAATCATGACAATCCTCAAGCTGGAGGATTCAGCTAGGTTTAAAGTCTTATGCAGATTAAGTCCATAGCTCATCCACTCCAAAGGCAGGCAGTAGCTGAGGGTTCAGAGTAATTATCACAGGGCAGCTGCACCCAGGGGGCGCATTCAGGCCACAAGGACTGTAGGAGAAAATAACCTCAAGGGCGATAAGATACATGTTTTAATGACACCAGCATAGGCAAATCTTGTCCACCAGGTAGGATACATGCAAGAGAGTGGTCTTGTGATAAAACAGTGACAGGAATGGGATCTTGTCCTGGTCTAGGATACCAGACTTTCACACACACACCCTCCAGGAATACACAGGAGGCCAGCTTCCAGGCCTTTCCCCCAAGGTGCCAGAAGGGCCAGCCATCGCTGGTCCATGTGTCAAAATGTCCAGGGCCAGGTCCACTCAACAGTGTCCCCAGGGCTTAATGCAGTAGGGGCTGGCAGCAGGATGTTGCTCTGCTGGCCGTATCCTGGCTTCAATAACTCTTCTTTGGTTTGGACGTACAATTGTATAGGATAGGCAGCAAGGTGTATGAACATATCCATAGGGCTCAATACTCCATTATGTGGCTTCTCATTCAAACACCGCAGTACTGTCCATAGGCGAACTGACCAACCCCATAGACTATTGGTGTCTGACTTCAGGCCAGATTTCAACAAACCGTTGTACCTCTCTATCATGCCTGCCTCAGTAGGATTATATGGTACATGAAATTCCCACTCTATTCCTAATTGCTGCACCCATTCTTGTAATTCATGTCCAGTAAAGTGGGTTCCTTGATCACTCTCAATCACCTGTGGCCAGCCCAGCTGGTCAGTGCAGACAACTATGGTGGAGGGCTCCTCGGTGATCATGAGCCATACTGCCCAAAACTCAGCCCATTGACCACTCTTCCCCTCTCCATCCACCATCCATATTGCCTCAGTCTTAGGATGGAAAGCCACATCCCTCCACTTTGGGGGCTGCCCACAGCTGGAGCCATCTGTGTACCAAGCACCTTCAGGTATAGGGGCTTTCCCCTCCTGATAAGGAGTCTCAGCTACCAATGGCTCAAAAGCAAGTTCTTCCTGCTTTCCACTGGTATAGGTCACTGGCCCCAATAAACTTTGGAGTTCTCCACTTAAGGGGCTAGTAGAAAGGGCACAGCACTACTGTTTATATGTGCCCCATTTGGCCAGTGTAGGTGTCTGTGCCATGCCACTCTGTGGCCTTTGTGTCCAGTCTTTCACCCACCCCGTGTTGGGATAGGTGGTTATTACCTTGGTCGGAGCTGTTCCAGCGATGGGCTCTGTAGCCAGCAAGACGTGGTACACAGCAGCCAGTTGCTTCTCTGTCAAGGTGTACCCGACCTCTGCTTTCCATAGTTATGACAGGAATCCATTAAGTTGGTGTGTTTGTTCAAGCCACTGCCAAATACCCGATCCATAACGTCTCTGGTTACATGAACATGTAGTTCACAGGGCCTTAATAAGTCCATTACACTCAAGGCCTATACGGCCTTGACTGCCTGCTTGGCAGCAGTAAAAGCAGCTGCATATGTCTCATCCCAGTCCCACCTAATGCCCTTTCATACCAACTGGTATAAGGGCTTCAGAATTTGTGCCATGTGTGGGATAAACACTCCCCAGTAGCCCAAAAGATCCCAAAACTCTTGTAATACTGCCACAGTGGTAGGGGTGGGGAAAGCCTGGACCATGGAAGAGCTGGGCAATAACCTATGGGATGCTGTTAAAGAAAAGAGACAGTTACTGAAAAGGCAGGTCACGCTCCTAGAAGACTCCTTAGAGGCAAGGGGGAGGCAGCAGGAAAAACTGTGTTGCAGGAGGCTGTAGGGGAGGGGGATGAAAGAATAGTGCCTTCAGTTCCGGAAATGGTAGAGGAGGAGCCATAGGTGGAGAATCCCAAGGGAAAAGAGGAGGAGGCAGGGCCATTGGCCGATCAGCTATCCAGGCCACCGCAGGAGCTCGTCTCCTGTTTTAACGGCTCACCCAGCTGTAATTAGGAAAACAAAAATGAAACAAATGCGGGCTCCTCAGGGGGAGGAGCAGACCCCTCCCCAGGTTGTGGAGAACTCCATGCTCCGCTCTTATACCCAGGATGAGCTGGTGGATATGAGCATTCGGTATAGGCAGAGGCCATCAGAATCTCTGCCTACATGGCTTTTACATCTTTGGGATATGGGGGTGGAAAACATTGTTATGTTGAGTACTGAGATGAGTAGAATGGCTTCCCTGACAACTCACCCTTCCCTCTGGCAGCAGTTGCAAAATGCCCATCATGCCTCGGGGAATGAGACACTCCTGGAATGGCTGACAGATGCCATCAGGGTAGTTTGGCCTAATCAGGGTTATTTACCATATTTTCCCAATAATTGGAAAACATATGCAGAGCTCCAGCAGGTACTGTGGGAATTGGCTATGCAAAGTACCGTCTATAATATGGACCCCCAGGGCCCTGATGAGGAGATGTTCACTATAGGAATGAGAAATCTGGTGCTGCATACAGCTCCCACATCTTTCTTTGGGTCCCTAGTGAATACTCTTGTCCCCCACATAGGGCAGCCCATAAGTGACGCTACTCGTACTTTAACAGATCTGGGGGATGTTGAAACAATAAAGGCACGGATGGAAGAATGGGCCACGACTGAAAGGAGAAGTGCCAAGGGCCCTATGAAGTTCTCAAGGACCTAGATGTGGGTTGATTTGATAAAGGCCGGGGTAGTGAAAGGAAAACTCGATGGGCAGCCCAATAGAATATTGTTAGAACTGTGGCACCAATTCAAACCAGAGCAGCAGTTCCAGCCACTGAGGTCCAGGACACAGAGACCAGAGTCAAGGCCTCATGCCCATCCTGTGTCCCTGCAAAACTTCATGGGAGACGGTACTCAGGATTCACCTGAGACCTCAACCCACCACAGGAGGATGATTCGGCATCATGGTTTGACTGGGGTTGGGGGTTCAAAGTCCCGACCTTGGGGGACATGGTAGGGACCAGAGGCCGCTTGTAGAATTGGCAATTCATTGTTCCCTGTGAATGTACAACATGTCCTAGCGGTAGTGGACACAGGAGCTGAGTGTTCTCTGATTCATGGCAACCCTGAGCATTTTTCTGGGACCCCTGCTGTGATAGATGCCTATGGCGGTAAGGCAATTAAAGTGAAGAAAGCCCAAATCCCATTGGGGGTAGGGCATTTACACCAAAAGGAGTATACTGTGTACATTTCTCCTATCCCTGAATATATTTTGGGGGTAGATATCCTGCAGGGCCTGCGGTTACAGACCACTGCAGGTGAGTTCAGACTGAGGGTACATGTGGTAAAGGCAGGCTGAGGGGACATGCTAAGCACCCACCTGTAGCTCTGCCTGTACCTCGGTGGGTCACAAATATTAACCACTAAAATTTGCCTGGAGGGCACAAGGAAATTGGAGAAACTCTACAGAAATTGGAGAAGGTGGGCATCATAAAGCCCACTCATAGTCCTTTTAATTCCCCAGTGTGGCCAGTGAGAAAGCCCGACAGCTCCTGGTGTATGAGTGTGGACTACAGGGAATTGAATGAAGTTGCATCCCCTTTGCATGCTGCTGTCCCCTTTATAGCAGACATTCTGGACATCCTTAGTCATGAACTGGGAATGTATCATTATGTAGTAGACCTTGCTAATGGTTTCTTCTCTATTGACATAGCACAGGAAAGTCAGAAACAGTTTGCCTTCATGTGAGAAGGCCGGCAGTGGACATTCACTGCCCTTCCACAGGGGCACCTCCACATCCCACCATCTGTCATGGGCTTGTAGCCCAGGACTTGGCCACATGGAAGAAACTGCAAACAGTACGGTTGTATCAATACACTGATGATATTATGTTCACATCTGATTCTCTTTCATATTTATAAGGGGCAGTTCCTAGACTGTTGCAACATCTACAGGAAGAAGGATGGGCTGTGAACAGGACCTGGTTTGTCTGTGAAATTCTTGAGGCTTGTTTCGTCGGGTAAAACCAAAGTTGTTCCTGAAGTAGTCATAGACAAGGTTCAGGCTTTCCCCACCCATACCACTGTGGCAGTATTACAAGAGTTTTGGGGTCTTTTGGGCTACTGGGGAGTGTTTACCTCACACATGGCACAAATTCTGAAGCCCCTATACCAGTTGGTACGAAAAGGCATCAGGTGGGACTGGGATGAGACATATGCAGCTGCCTTTACTGCTGCCAAGAGGAAAGTCAAGGTCATACAGGCCTTGAATGTAATGGACTCATCAAGGCCCTGTGAACTTGATGTTCATGTAACTGAAGATGGTTATGGATCGGGTATTTGGCAGTGACTTGAACAAACACACCAACTTAATGGATTCCTGTCATAACTACGGAAAGCAGAGGTTGGGTACACCTTGATAGAGAAGCAACTGGCTGCTGTGTACCACGTCTTGCTGGCTACAGAGCCCATCGCTGGAACAGCTCCGACCAAGGTAATAACCACCTATCCCAAAATGGTGTGGGTGGGAGACTGGATCCAAAGGCCACAGAGTGGCATGGCACAGACACCTACACTGGCCAAATGGAGCGTATATATACAGCAGTGCAGCACCCTCTCTACTAGCCCCTTAAGTGGAGAACTCCAAAGTTTATTGGGGCCAGTGACCTATACCAGTGGAAAGCAGGAAGAACTTGCTTTTGAGCCATTGGTAGCTGAGACTCCTTATCAGGAAGGAAAAGCCCCTATACCTGAAGATGCTTGGTACACAGATGGCTCTAGTCGTGCGCAGCCCCCAAAGTGGAGGGCTGTGACTTTCCATCGTAAGACTGAGACAATATGGATGGAGAATGGAGAGAGGAAGAGTGGTCAATGGGCTGAGTTTCAGGCAGTATGGCTCATGATCACCGAGGAGCCTTCCCCCATAGTTGTCTGCACTGACCACTGGGCTGTCTATTGGGGCTTGACTCTGTGGCTACTGACATGGTACCATGCCAACTGGATGATTAGTTACTGACCCCTTTGGGGGTAGGAGTTGTGGGAAGACTTATGGGCCTCTGGTCAGACTAAGACTCTTACTGTACATCATGTGACTGGCCATTTGCCTTTGGCATTTCCAGGGAATGATGAAGCAGACACATTGGTGCTGGAGCACTGGCTAGAAGGAAAGCTGCCTCTGATGTGGCCCAAAGGCTAAACCAGCATTTGTTGGATGCAGGGCAAAAGACAGTGTGGGCTGTAGCCTGTCAGTGGGACTAGCCATTGACCTTTGAAGAAGTCAGCAGAGCCTAAAAGGAGTGCATTGTGTGCTCTAAGAGGGACTTACACTGAGGCCCACACCAACATGGGACAATAGTAAGATGGCCAATAGCCCTTGTCAGGTGGCAAATGGACTGTATTGGGCCTCTGCCCATATCAGAAGGATATCAGTATGCCAAGACTTGTGTGGACATGGCTACCGGATTATTGGTTGCTTTTTCTGCACGTTGTGCAGATGAGCAAAACACCAAGAGGGGCCTGGAGCATCTCTTTGCAGCCTATGGCCAGCCACAGGTGATTGAGCGCAATCAAGGAAGCCACTTTACTGGACATGAATTACAAGAATGTGTGTCACAATTAGGAATGAAGTGGAAAATTCATGTACTATATAATCCTACCAGGACAGGCATGATAGAGAGGTACAATGGTTTGTTGAAATCTGGCCTGAAGTCAGACACCAATAGTCTACAGGGTTGGTCAGTTCACCTGTGCACAGTGCTGTGGCATTTGAATGAGAAGCCACGTAAAGGAGCATTGAGCCCTATGGATATGCTCACACACCTTGCTGCCTCTCCTATACAATTGTACATCCAAACCAAAGAAGAGTTATTGAAGCCAGGATACGGCCAGCAGAGCAACATCCTGCTGCCAGCCCCTACTGCATTAAGCCCTGGGGACACTGTTGAGTGGACCTGGCCCTGGACATTTTGACACATGGACCAGCGATGGCTGGCCCTTCTGGCACCTTGGGGGAAAGGCCTGGAAGCTGGCCTCCTGTGTATTCCTGGAGGGTGTGTGTGTGAAAGTCTGGTATCCTAGACCAGGACAAGATCCCATTCCTGCCACTGTTTTATCACAAGACCACTCTCTTGCATGTATCCTACCTGGTGGACAAGATTTGCCTATGCTGGTGTCATTAAAACATATATCTTATCACCCTTGAGGTTATTTTCTCCTACAGTCCTTGTGGCCTGAATGTGCCCCCTGGGCACAGCTGCCCTGTGATAATTACTCTGAACCCTCAGCTACTGCCTGCCTTTGGAGTGGACGAGCTATGGACTTAATCTGCATAAGACTTTAAACCTAGCTGAATCCTCCAGCTTGAGGATTGTCATGATTTTATTGCTGTTGCTACTGTTATGTCATTAGTCTGTTCACAAGCTTCAGTTTTCTCTCCCAGGGATGATTTGAAAGAAGGGGAATGAGTAGACTCTAAGGCAATATTTCTGAAGGGGTGGCCTGTGGGCAAAATTTTAACATTTCCAGTATATCTTGCCTGGCTTTGGTGCATTTGTATATCCTCAGGGGTGGTGAGAAGTTCATCTCCATGTCAATGGGTAATTACCTGGCAACTGAAGGCATGTCCGAACCTCAGGGGTTAAGGGGAGAGGTTTGCTTGCTTGTTTCATCCTAAGCAGGAAGAGAGAGGCAACACTGGACTGTAGCTTGTAAGCAATAAATGGATTTAAAACTTCATTTCTCCCTTTGACTGATTTTGGTTTTTAGAGGTATTTGGCCCTGTGATTTCCTCTCCCTGAATATACAACTCGGAAGCAGGAAGGGACTTTGTCCTCCCAGCTGACACCCATGCTGCTTGCTGGCAACCACTCTCATCGCTCCAGGACAATGAAAAGGCAGAAGAACTTTGTTCAATCCAAAATCCCTCAAACACCAGAAAGAGGGCTCGGTGAGATTGAAATAACCAATCTTCCTGAAAAATACTTCAAAATAAAAATCATAAGCATGCTAATTGAGCTACAGAAAAATATTCAAGAGCTAAGGGACGAATTCAGGAGGGAGATAGCTGAAATGAAACAAACAATGGAGGTATTTAAAAGCAGATTAGGTGAGGTAGAGGAGAGAGTAAATGGAATAGAAATCACAGAAAAGGAATACAGAGAAGCTGAGGTAGAGAGAGAAAAAAAGAATCTGGTTACTACATTCCCTCTATTATGAAGTCCCCACCATATACCCCATTACAGTCACTTTCCATCAGTGTAGTAAGATGCTATAGAGTCACTACTTGTCTTCTCTATGCTCTACTGCTTTCCCTGTGCCCCTCTATATTATGTGTGCTAATGTTAATGCCCCTTAATCTTCTTATCCCTCCCTTCCCACCCACCCTCCCCAGTCCCTTTCCCTTTGGTAACTATTAGTCCATTCTTGGGTTCTGTGATACTGCTGCTGTTTTGTTCCTTCAGTTTTTGCTTTGTTCTTGTACTCCACAGATGAGTGAAATCATGAGATACTTGTCTTTATCCACCTGGCTTATTTCACTGAGTATAATACCCTCTAGCTCCATCCATGTTGTTGCAAATGGTAGGATTTGTTTTCTTCCTATGGCTGAATAATATTCCATTGTGTATATATACCACATCTTCTTTATCCATTCATCTACTGATGGACACTTAGGTTGCTTCCATTTTTTGGCTATTGTAAATAGTGCTGCGATAAACATAGGGGTGCATATGTTTTTTTCAAACTGGGCTTCTGTATTCTTAGGGTAAGTTCTTAGGAGTGGAATTCCTGGGTCAAATGGTACTTCTATTTTTATTTTTTTGAGGTACCTCCATACTGCTTTCTACAATGGTTGAACTAATTTACATTCCCACCAGTAGTGTAGAAGGATTCCCCTTTCTCCACATCCTCCCTAATATTTTTGTGTTTGTCTTTTGGATGGTGGCCATCCTAACCAGTGTGAGGTGATATCTCCTTGTGGTGTTAATTTGCACTTCTCTGATGATTAGCAATGTGGAGCATCTTTTCATGTGCCTGTTGGCCATCTGAATTTCTTCTTTGGAGAAGTGTCTGGTCAGATTCTCTGGTCATTTTTTTATTGGATTATTTGGGGTTTTTTTGTTGAGAAGCATGAGCACTTCATATATTTGAGATGTCAACACTTTATTGGATATGTCACTTATGAATATTTTCTCCCATTCTGTAGGATGCCAGTAGTTTATTCTTTTTGATGCAATTGTGAATTGTGAATGTGAATTGTTTTCCTGATTTTTCTTTCTGCTAGTTCATAATAAGTGTATAGAAATGCAACAGATTTTTGTGTATTGATTTTGTATCCTGCAACTTTCCTGAATTCAGATATTAGTTCTAGTAGTTTGGGAGTGGATTCTTTAGGTTTTCCATGTACAGCATCAGGTCATCTGCAAACAGTGACAGTTTGACTTCTTCCTTACCAATCTGGATGCCTTTTATTTCTTTGTGTTTCTGATTGCCATGGCTAGGACCTCCAGTACTATGTTGAATAAAAGTGGGGGAAACTAGGCATCCTTGTTTTGTCCTGATCTTAGAGGAAGAGCTCTCAGCTTTTCACTGTTAAGTATGATGCTGGCTGTGGGTTTGTCATATATGGCCTTTATTATGCTGAGGTACTTGCCCTCTATACCAATTTTGTTGAGAGTTTCTATCATGAATGGGTGTTGAGTTTTTCAAATTCTTTTTCAGCATCTATGGAGATGATCATGTGATTTTTATCCTTCTTTTTATTGATGTAGTGGATGATGTTGATGGATTTTCGAGTGTTGTACGATTCTTGCATCCCTGAGATGAATCCCACTTGATCATGATATATGATCCTCTTGATGTATTTTTGAATTCCGTTTGCTAATATTTTGTTGAGCATTTTTGCATCTATGTTCATCAGGGATATTGGTCTGTAGTTTTCTTTTTTGTGTGTGGTGTCCTTGCCTGGTTTTGGTATTAGAGTGATGCTGGCTTCATAGAATGAGTTTGGAAGTATTCTCTCCTCATCTATATTTTGGAAAACTGTAAGGAGAATGGGCATTATGTCTTCTCTAAATGTCTGATAAAATTCAGCAGTGAAGCTGTCTGATCTGGGGATTTTGTTCTTGGGTAATTTTTGATTACTGGTTCAATTTCATTCCTGATAATTGGTCTGTTCAGATTTTCTCTTTCTTCCTGGGTCAGTCTTAGAAGGTTGTATTTTTCTAGAAAGTTGTTCATTTCTTCTAGGTTATCCAGTTTGTTAGTATATAATTTTTCACTGTATTCTCTAATAATTCTTTGTATTTTGGTGGTATCCATAGTGACTTATCCTTTCTCATTTCTTATTCTGTTTATGTGTGTAGACTCTTTTTTCTCTTGAAAAGTCTGGCTAGGGGTTTATCTTTTTTGTTTATTCTCTCAAAGAAGCAGCATTGGTTTCATTAATTATTTCTGTTGTTTTATTCTTCTCAATTTTATTTATTTCTTCTCTGATCTTTATTCTGTCCTTCCTTCTACTGATTTGGGCCTCATTTGTTCTTCTTTTCCCACTTTTAATAATTGTGAACTTAGACTGTTCATTTGGGATTGTTCTTTCTTCTTTAAATAGGCCTGAATTGGTATATACTTTCCTCTTAGAACTGCTTTCACTATGTCCCACAGAAGTTGGGACATTGAGCTGTTGTTTTCATTTGTCTCCATATATTGCTTGATCTCTGTTTTAATTTGGTCATTGATCCATTGATTATTTAGGAGCATGTTGTTAAGCCTCCATGTGTTTGTGAAGATTTTTGTGTTTTTTTTTGTACAGTTTATTTGTAGTTTCTTACCTTTGTTATCTGAGAAGTTGGTTGGTATAATTTCAGTCTTTTTGAATTTTGTGAGGCTCTTTTTGTGGCCTAGTATGTGATCTATTCTGGAAAATGTTGCATGTGCACTTGAGAAGAATATGTATCCTGCTGCTTTTGGGTGGAGTGTCCTGTAGATGTCCATTAGGTCCATCTGTTCTAATACATTGTTCAGTGCCTCTCTGTTCTTACTAATTTTCTGTCTGGTTGATCTGTCCTTTGGAGTGAGTCATGTGTTGAAGTCTCCTGAAATGAATGCATTGCATTAGTATTAGTATTATTAGTTAGTATTTGTTGTACATATTATGGAGCTGGTATGTTGGGTGCATAGATATTTATAATGGTTTTATCTTCTTGTTGAACTGACCCCTTTTTCATTGTTCCATTCTTTGTTCTGAAGTCTATTTTATCTGATACAAGTATTACAACTCCTGCTTTTTTCTCCCTATTGTTTGCATGAAATATCTTTTTTCCATCCCTTCACTTTTAGTCTGTGTATTTCATGGGGTTTGAAGTGAGTCTTTTGTAGGCAGCATATAGATGGGTCTTGCTTTTTTATCCATTCTATAACTCTATGTCTTTTGATTGTTGCATTCCATCCATTTCCATTTAGTGTGATTATTGATAGATATGTAATTATTGCCATTGCCGGCTTTGGATTCATGGTTACCAGAAGTTCAAGGGCACCTTCTTTCCTATCTAGCAGTCTACCTTAACTCACTTATTATGTTATTGTAAACACAATCTGAAGATTCCTTTTTTCTCAACTTCTTTTTCTTCCTTCTCCTCTCTTTATATGTTAGTTGTCATATTCTCTACTCTTTGTGTATCCCTTGACTGAGTTTGTGGGTAGCTGATTTAATTTAGCATTTGGTTAGTATTTAATTGGTCTACTTCCTTTGCTGTGGTTTTATTTTCTCTGGGGACATCTGTTTAGCCTTAGGCACACTTCCATCTAGAGCAGTCCCTTTAAAATACTCTGTAGAGACAGTTTGTACAAGGTAAATTCCCTCAACTTTTGCTTATCTAGGAATTGTTTAATCCCTCCTTCAAATTTAAATGTTAATCTTGTTGGGTAGAGTATTTTTGGTTCGAGGCCCTTCTGTTTCATTGCATTGAATATATCGTGCCACTCCCTTCTGGCCTGTAAGGTTTCTGCTGAGAAGTCTGATGATAACCTAATGGGTTGTAGGTGATCTTTATCCTCTCTCTGACTTCTTTTAATGTTCTGTTCTTGTCCTTGACCTTTGCCATTTTAATTATTTTATGTCTTGGTGTTGTCCTCCTTGGATCCCTTCTGGTGGGAGATCTGTGGACTCCATGGCCTGAGAGACTACTTCCTTCCCCAGATTGTGGACGTTTTCAGCAATTATTTCTTTAAAGACATTTTGTGTTCCATTTTCTCTCTCTTCTTCTACTTGTACTCCTATAATGTGAACATTATTCTATTTGGATTGATCACACAGTTCTCTTAATATTCTTTCATTCCCAGTGATCCTTTTTTCTCTCTGTGCCTCAGCTTCTCTGTATTCCTGTTCTATGATTTCTATTCCATTTACTATCTCCTCTACCTCACCTAATCTGCTTTTAAATACCTCCATTGTTGCATTACAGCTATCTCCCTCCTGAATTCATCCCTTAGCTCTTGAATATTTTTCTGGAGCTCCATTAGCATGCTTATGACTTTTATTTTGAAGTATTTTTCAGGAAGATTGGTTACTTCAATCTCACCGAGCCCTCTTTCTGGTGTTTGAGGGATTTTGGATTGAACAAAGTTCTTCTGCCTTTTCATAGTCCTGGAGTGATGGGAGTGTTTGCAAGCGAGTGGCACAGGTGTCAGTTGGGAGGACAAAGTCCCTTCCTCCTTCCTGGTTGCAGTGCCTGTCTCTGCTGTCTGTACTGGTTAGCTATGCACAGGGAGCAGCCTCTGGGTTGATTTCCTTAGCTGTTGTGGGCAGGGTGGTCCTATGGATGGCCTAGGGCAATGTCGGCAGTTGCAGGTGAGTGGCAGTGTGTCAGCTGTGAGGAAAAAGCCCTTTCTTGCTTCCTGGTCATTGTACCTGTCTTCACTGTCTGAGCTGGGTAGCTGTGCATCAGGAGCAGCCTCTGGGTTAACCCCTCAAGTTGCCATGGTTGGGGCGGCCCTTGATATTGCATAGGGTGATGAAGGGTGTCACAGTCAAGCAACATGGTTGTTTGCAGAAAGGGAAAAGCCCTTTTATGCTACCCTGTCGCCGTGCCTGTCTCTGGTGTCTGGGCCCATTAGCTGCACACAGAGAGAAACCTCTGTGTTAAGCTGTGTAGTTGCTGTAGGTGGGGTTACCTTCCAGCTGCTGTGCAGCAATGTAGTGGACAGTGAGTTTCCTGCAGGTACCCACCCCACCAGGAGGAAGGAGCATCAGGCTGCTTATTGTGGTGGAGGACCTCAGAGCTGCATTGGCAACTAGGGGGATGGAGCACTGATTCTCCTGAAAGTTCCCAAGCTGCTGGGCTGGACGATTTTGTCCACCTGTTCCTTCTCCAAAACCCTTACCCCTTTAGCAGCCTTCTGACTGTTGAGAAGTCTTTTAAAGTGCCTGCTTTTCTTTTGTCCCAGGGCAGCTGGTTGTGGGAACCCATTCCCAGTCTTTGTCTCTGACTTTGGTTTTCAGCCCCTCTAGTCTCCAGAGCACCATACAATGTGGGTTAGTGCTCCTGGAGTAAATTTCTGGGGCTGGATATTTAGCAGTCCTGTGCTTCCCTCCCTCCCCACTCTGATTCTCTTCCTCCCGCCAATGAGCTGGGGTGGGGGAGTGTTTGATCCTGCTGGGTGGTGGCTTTTTACTTTCCCTTTTTCCATGAGAAGTTTTCTTCTCCCACTAGTAGACAGGCTGGTGCACTCTTACTTCTGGTCACTCTTTTAGGAATAGTTGTTCTTGCTGTATTTTCAAAATATATGTGGTTTTGGGAGATTTCCCCCACATTTCTCATGTGCCATCTTTTTTCCCCTCCTCTATTTTGAGAACTATATAGATCAACTGAGAGGTATTCAGAGCAAACAATCAAATCTGTATTTTGGAAACATTTCTTTGGCAGTGGAGTGGAGAATGGGTGCCAAGGTGACACAACCTATAACATAGACTCCAGTCAAAACACCCTCATACCCAAGCAGTCAAGAGCTCATGAGAACAAATTCAGTGCAAGAAAAACCACCTGTGCATCTCAGGATTTGAAGTCCTCCATTAATATGGGTCAGCAGAGCAGACATTAAGCAAAGCTGACAGCTCAGAGGGAAATCCTGCTGGTCTGGGCTGCACCCACTCCTATAAATGTGCAGGCCATCAGGGACTTCAGTTTCAAAGCTGATATGCTTGTGAAGGTGATTTCACTAGGAGCTGTGGCTCTGCAGCCTGAGTTCCTTAGCTCTATCCCCAGATCTGATGCTGTCTCTTCACCTCAGCTTCTCTCAGGCCCCAGGACAGGCCACCAGGAGCCTCAGTCAAGTGTGATTCTTGAACAGCAGTGTGTCTCATTAATAACGTTTTTAAAAATTTTTTATTAAGGTATGATTGATATACACTCTTATGAAGGGTTTACATGAAAAAACAATGTGGTTACTACATTTATCCATATTATCAAGTCCCCACCCATACTCCAATGCAGTCACTGACCATAAGTGCATCAAGATGCCACAGATCCACTATGTGCCTTCTCTGTGCTACACTGTCCTCCCCGTGATTCCCCACACCATGTGTACTAAACATAATACCCCTCAATCCCCTTCTCCCTCCCTCCCTACCCACACTCCCACTTTGGTAACCACTGGTTAATTCTTGGAGTCTCTGAGTCTGCTACTATTTTGTTCCTTCAGTTTTGCTTCATTGTTATACTCCACAAATGAGGGAAATTATTTGGCATTTGTCTTTCTCCGCCTGGCTTATTTCACTGAGCATAATGTCCTCCAGCTCTATCCATGTTGTTGCAAATAGTAGGATTTGTTTCTTTCTTATGGCCAAATAGGATTCCATTTTGTATATGTACCACATCTTCTTTATCCATTCATCTACTGATGGACACTTAGGTTGCTTCCATATCCTGGCTATTGTAAAAAGTGCTGCAATAAACATAGGGGTGCATATGTCTTTTTGAAACTGAGAAGTTTTATTCTTCAGGTAAATTCGAAGGAGTGGGATTCCCGGGTCAAATGGTATTTCTATTTTTAGTTTTTTGAGGAACCTCCATATTGTTTTCCACAATGGTTGAACTAGCTTACATTCCCACCAGCAGTGTAGGAGGGTTTCCCTTTCTCCGCATCCTCACCAGCATTTGTTGTTCTTAGTCTTTTTGATGCTGGCCATCCTTACTGGTGTGATGTGATATCTCACTGTGGTTTTAATTTGCATTTCCCTGATGATTAGTGATGTGGAGCATCTTTTCATGTGTCTGTTGGCCATCAGAATTTCTTCTTTGGAGAACTATATCTTTATATCCTCTGCCCATTTGTTAATTGGGTTATCTGCTTTTTGGGTGTTGAGGTGTGTGAGTTCTTTATGTATTTTGGATGTTAACCCCTTGTCCGATATGTCATTTACAAATATATTCTCCGTTACTATAGGATGCCTTTTTGTTCTGTTGTTGGTGTCCTTTGCCATCATTAATAACTTTTTAATGAGGTCACAGCCTGGGACTGCTCACTAATGGCTGGTTAGTCTGCAACCCCAGGGACGGAGGAGACTGAGGATGGAAGGAGTGAGAGCAGAGCTCAGCCAAAGTATAGCTGCGTCAGTGGGAGACAGGACTCCCTCTAGCAGAGATTCTCGGGATTTTACTCTTGGGTCTCCAGGGTCCCTTCCAGCAATCAGAGACTGATTCTGCAGGTAGAGATGTGGAGGGAGCAGGGATTCTGGGGGAGGAATTACAGCAGCATCCAGTGATCCCAGACTTGGCCCAGAGATCCTTGAGGAAATCAAATGCTTTTCAGGTTCTCTTTGATGTCTGTGTAAAGGGAGCATTGCTCTTGAAACCTTTTATCATCTTGCCTTCCAATACCATGGACCAATTTACTTACTATTCCCTGTACATGTCCAAATGGAGATTCTTTGTGTTATTTTTGAGGTTTTGAAACAATACTTGTCCTAGGACTGCAGTGGGTGGCCCTCTTTTTTTCTCCTCCTTGTGGACTTTTCTCTTAGATATCCATCCATTGTCAGAATATCAAGAAATGCCCTCTGCAGAGATGGAACTTGGGTATTGACATATCTCCCAGCAAAATTATTTCTAGAGCCTCCTAATTGGTCTCCCAGCCTCCAGTCATGGTTCAGATTTACATATACACCTCCTTCTAATGCATCCTGCTTATCCCCTCCATAATTCTTTCTAAATAGACGTGATGATCTGTCAGTATCAAGCTTAAAATCCGTACAATTCACCCTCAACTTCAGAATAAAACATGTTCTGTACTTGTAATACAATACCCTGAAGGTTCAGCTCTAGTTTATTTTCCCAAATCTTCCCAATTTCAATTCTTACCATATCCCAAACATAGAGCTGAATGCATATTTAACTCCTGCCATGCTAAACTATTTTCTTTTCCCCTACACATTGCATTTCTAATTTCTTTAACAATAGTCTTCTTTATTTCTCTCAACAATTTAGACCCTGAAAAACCTGGGTTCCAGTCCTTTGACTGGTATTTAATAGCTATGCAAGTTCACAGAAATTATTCTAAACTTCTAATATTGTATTTCTTAATTTGTAAGTGGGGATATAATATAATAGCATCGCATATACATAGCAATACTTAATACATAACAATATACCATAAAACTCAAATTACATAAGCCAACCATTTCTACTTGTTGAGTTATATAATCCTGTCTAATACTTTAGTATCTCTTTCAATTCAAAGTGGTTGATCAGTTATGCCAAATTCTCAAGGATGTTTGTTACAATTGTAACTTCAGAAATCTACATAAACTCTACCTGCTTGCAGGGAGCAGGATGAATTAAGTAGCTAACATTTATCAACAAGCAAATATGAGTTACATATTTTTAATAAAGTATCAATATCCTTCAGAGGTTTTATCACAATTTATAACATAGTGTACTTGCTCCAAAATGGGGAGTAACTTGTTCAATAGTCAAAACTGGAGCTGGAATTTTAATCTAGGTCTGAATCCAAAATAGCATGTACTTTAAAAGTTGTGTATGTCTTCTTAATATAGTGGTAGAAGCTAGAAAGAAGGCGAAAATAATGTTTACCACAGAGACTGAAAGACCAGTTAGTGGAGTGATAGGAACAAAAGAAACAAAACAAAACAAAAAAACTTGACATCAATTCAACAGAAACTATCTTCTCTACTGTGTGCTGAGCTATTTGGGGAAACATTAACAGTACTTATAAAATTACTTTTATTCTTTGAGTGAAAAAGGTAATTGACACAGAGTGAGTACTCAGTATAGGGTAGAAATTATCATTAAGCATTTGTATCTTTAAACACATTTTCTGTCTAAAATTCTTACCTCTCACACACACATCCTCCCCACGAAGTTAACTTATACTTACCTTTCAAGATTCAGCTCTAATTCTAATCTTTGGAGTACAATTCGAATGTTTTTCTTCCAGAAACCCTCTCTGATTTCTGTAGACAAAGCTGAGTTCACTTGGCTTTGTCAGACATATATCTTGGGCAATTACTACTCAAGTCTTTAAAACAATGGAATTAATTGTATTTTATATGCATACCTGTCAGCTGAGTGTAAGGACAGCCTTTTATTTGTGTCCATATTCCTGTGCCTGGTACTCACTAGTAATAAGTGTTGAAATGAATGGTTAAGTCCCAAATCCTTAACTCTAGTAGTGACCTCTGTCCCAAATGTGAGTTTCACATTTCCAACTGCCTCCAAGACATTTCTCCTAAGGGAGCAAGGTATCTCACTAGCACAGTGCTCCCAAACTATAATGTATGAAATAAACTTATGAAGGGTGCTTCTTTCCCCATAGTAACAGTGAAAACAAACAAAGGAAATTAATTTTCCACTAAACAATTTCCTACCAAAAATGCTCTTTGCTTGTAAATATGTTTTTCTCAAAAGGCTCCCCAAATATTAACCCTTAAGGCCTCCAGAATTGTTATCCAGGGAAGAAGTAAGCATAACTACCCCATTATACATGCACTGATATAAAGTACATAATCATCTGCTTGGAGTAGGAACCCCAAAGCTGTAAATAACTTCCATTACCCACAATGCAATCTATGAGGGCACTTTGAGTATCATCGTCCAATGCATGAGTGATGCAGCCACAAGTCCATAGAGAGATGTGCATGAGCACTCAGGGACCCTACTGAGCACAAACGTCCAAATCTTGCAAAACATGGATCAAGGATCAGAGCCTCGGGGGTGTGCTGAGCTGCTTAGCTGAGGGTCACATGCACACCAGATGGCAGCCCTAACCCCCTGTGTGGTGTGCCTACAGGATCACATTCTGAACCTAAGATTTACGAAAAAATAAAACATACAGACATTCTTCCAATGACCAAATCTGGACAATTTTTCTTTATTATCATTTACCCCTCTTTTGGATTCAAATTTTCATTGATTTATTTTTACATTCCATCAGGGAACATTTATATACTGAGTATTGAAAGTAGTTTTGAACTGCTACTTGGTTGATATTCATCTAGTAAATGAGTCAGAGAAGTAAAAAAAAATTATGAAATTGAAATATCATTCAGTATACTTACAATGTTTCAATGCCACAACTTGATCATTGCCATCATAGAAGCAGTCACCCAGTTTTCAACTCCTGCAAATCATTCTTGGCAACACACTATTTACTCATCCCTTAGTGTTAATTTCATTTCCATTGCCACGACCATTGGCCTTGTTACTGATTCCTCTTTTCAAGTTCACCTTTCATGGACATATTCTTTCACTCAGTCAGTGAATACTCACATACTGAATCCTGAGGGTACCAAAGTGACCAAGGTGGTGCCGTCCAGGAGTTCCTAGCTCCTGAGTGAGGCAGACAAGTAAAGAAACAGCTGAAGAACAAAAACAGCACCATTCAAAGTGCTCCACTATGTTACAATTCCACACGTGCATAAGTGCTATCATAGGAGTATTCAACCAATCTCTAAACCCTGCTAATTTCTCTTTGGCAAAGTTTTCCCCATCCTTTGTTCCCATTCCCATTTTCTGTGCCACCGCCCAGTCCTTATTTCTGAATTCTTTTTCCATAAGCCTCCTCACTGTTCTCACGGGTTCCGTGCTTACTTCCTAACCTCTGTTACACTCACTGCTAGGTACTGGATTTACAGGGTCCCTACCCTCAGGGACATTGTAATCCAATTAGAAGAGAATTAATGAAGAATTCACAAACAAATCTATAATTACATAATGCTGTCATTGCTATGAATTAAAAGAACAAAATTCTCTGATGAAGAATAAATGTTAATCCTAGTAAAAGTGGGTCAGAGAACTCCTTTCTGAGGAAGTAACACCAGAATATCAACAAAAGGTATCAGAAAATTTATAGGAGACAACCAGGTAAAAACCAGAAGCAAAACCTCAGAAACCAATGGGTCAAACTGTGTAAAGGTCCTAGGAAGGAAAGAGTTTAATGCATTTGCGGGAGAGAAAGAGGTCAATCTAATAAAAATTAAGTGTAGTTGCAGAAACAGTGTTGGTGGCAGTAATGGCAGTAATGTTGGTCATCACACAGTTGCTGGAATGCCTCTTCCTATCCTTGATGGGAACCTTCGTCCCAGGCCAAATGGTGTTTTAATGGAAACTTGCCATATCTGAAATTCACCACAGCTTGGCATGTTTTCTATACTTCCTCCAATTACCTTCTCACAAAAGTACTGGGACATGGAGTAATTTTAGTAACTTTCTCTAGATCCTAAGGCTAGAAATTAATAGGGACAGAACCAGAGAGAAAGCATTTTGTTTCAAGTATCTTTCATTTGTATTAAAAACTGAAAAATATGTTTTATACAATTAATTATGTAGGAAATAACATGCAATAAAAAGATTTCCCTTGCAGTGTTGACCTCAGTGGTTCCCCACCTTCTTGCTCCAAAGGCAACTATTGATATTTTCTTGTGTATCATCCCAGAAATTTTCTATTTGCATATTTTATTTCTATGTGTGTGTAATATGTATTTCTACAGAATACAGGTATCCCCTGCTTTTGTTAAGTTCTCATTAGGTCACCTTGCTTTTATGAAAAGTTTGTATTTGTACCTGTGTTTGCTATCCAAAAGAAATCTGGAGAGGATTTTCACTTTTTAAAATTTTTTTGTTTTGGCATCATTAATCTACAATTACATAAAGAACATTATGTTTAATAGGCTTTCCCCTTCATCAAGTCTCACCACATACCCCTTCACAGTCATAGTCCATCAGCATACTAAGATGCTGTAAAATCACTACTTGTCTTCTCTGTGTTGCACAGTCCTCCCCATGCCCCCCCAAACTATACATGCTAATTGTAATGTCCCCTTTCTTTTTCCCCACCCTTTTCCCACCCTTCCCACCCATCCTTCCCAGTCCCTTTCCCTTTGGTAACTATTAGTCCATTCTTGGGTTCTGTGGTTCTGTTGCTGTTTTGTTCCTACAGTTTTCCTTTGTTCCTATACTCCACATATGAGTGAAATCATTTGATACTTGTCTTTCTCCGCCTGGCTTATTTCACTGAGCATAATACCCTCTAGCTCCATTGACGTTGTTGTGAATGGTAGGATCTGTTTTTTTCCTATGGCTTAGTAATATTCCATTGTGTATATGTACCACATCTTCTTTATCCATTCATCTACTGATGGACACCTAGGTTGCTTCCATATCTTGACTATTGTAAACAGTGCAGCGATAAACATAGGGGTGCATCTGTCTTTTTCAAACTGGAGTGCTGCATTCTTAGGTTAAGTTCCTAGAAGTGGAATTCCTGGGTCAAATGGTATTTCAATTTTGAGCATTTCGAGGAACCTCAGTACTGCTTTCCACAATGGTTGAACTAATTTACATTCCTACCAGCAGTGTAGGAGGGTTCCCCTTTATCCACAACCTCACCAACATTTGTCGTTGTTTGTCTTTTCGATAATGGCGATCCTTACTGGTGTGAGGTGATATCTCATTGTGGATTTAATTTTCATTTCTCTGATGACAAGCGAAGTGGCACATCTTTTCATGTGTTTATTGGCCATCTGAATTTGTTCTTTAAAGAACTGTCTATACAGCTACTCTGCCCATTTTTTAATTGGATTATTTGCTTTTTGTTTAGGTGTGTGAGCTCTTTCTATATTTTGGATGTCAGCCCTTTATCAGATCTGTCATTTATGAATATATTCTCCCATATTGTAGGATACCTTTTTGTTCTATTGATGGTGTCCTTTGCTGTACAGAAGCTTTTTAGCTTGATATAGTCCCACTTGTTCATTTTTGCTTTTGTTTCCCTTGACTGGGGAGATATGTTCATGAAGAGGTCACTCATGTTTATGTCCATGAGATTTTTGCCTATGTTTCTTTCTAAGAGTTTTATGGTTTCATGACTTACATTCAGGTCTTTGATCCATTTGGAGTTTACCTTTGTGTATGACAGTGATCCAGTTTCATTCTCTTACATGTAGCTGTCCAGTTTTGCCAGCACCATCTGTTGAAGAGACTGTCATTTCCCCATTGTATGTCCATGGCTCCTTTATCATATATTAATTGGCCATATATGTTTGGGTTAATGTTTGGAGACTCTATTCTGTTCCACTCTTCTGTGGCTCTGTTCTTGTGCCAGTACCAAATTGTCTTGATTACTGTGGCTTTCTAGTAGAGCTTGAAGTTGGGGAGCGAGATCCTCCCCACTTTATTCTTCTTTCTCAGGATTACTTTGGCTATTCGGGGTCTTTGGTGGTTCCATATGAATTTTTGAACTATTTGTTCCAGTTCATTGAAGAATGCTGTTGGTACTTTGATAGGGATTGCATTGAATGTGTATATCGCTTTGGGCAGGATGGCCATTGTGACAATATTAATTCTTCCTAGCCAGGAGCATGGGATGAGTATCCATTTGTTAGTGACCTCTTTAATTTCTCTTAAGAGTGTCTTATAATTTTCAGGGTATAGGTCTTTCACTTCCTTGGTTAGGTTTATTCCTAGGTATTTTATTCTTTTTGATGCAATTGTGAATGGAATTGTTTTCCTGATTTCTCTTTCTATTAGTTCATTGTTAGTGTATAGGAAAGCTACAGATTTCTGTGTGTTAATTTTGTGTCCTGCAACTTTGCTGAATTCCGATATTAGTTCTAGTAGTTTTGGGGTGGAGTCTTTAGGGCTTTTTATGTACAATATCATGTCATCTGCAAATAGTGACAGTTTGACTTCTTTACCAATCTGGATTCCTTGTATTTCTTTGTTTTGTCTAATTGCCATGGCTAGGACCTCCAGTAGTATGTTGAATAACAGTGGGGAGAGTGGGCATCCCTGTCTTGTTCCCGATCTCAGAGGAAAAGCTTTCAGCCTCTTGCTGTTCAGTATGATGTTAGCTGTGGGTTTATCATATATGGCCTTTATTATGTTGAGGTACTTGCCCTCTATGCCCATTTTGTTGAAAGTTTTTATCATGAATTGATGTTGAATTTTGTCGAATGCTTTTTCAGCATCTATGGAGATGATCATGTGGTTTTTGTCTTTCTTTTTGTTGATGTGGTGGATGATGTTGATGGATTTTCGAATGTTGTACCATCCTTGCATCCCTGGGATGAATACCACTTGGTCATGGTGTATGATCCTTTTGATGTATTTTTGAATTCGGTTTGCTAATATTTTGTGGAGTATTTTTGCATCTACGTTCATAAGGGATATTGGTCTGTAGTTTTCTTTTTTGGTGGGGTCTTTGCCTGGTTTTGGTATTAGGGTGATGTTAGCCTCTTAGAAAGAGTTTGGGAGTATTCCCTCCCTTCTATTTTTTGGAAAACTTTAAGGAGAATGGGTATTATGTCTTCTCTGTATGTCTGATAAAATTCCGAGGTAAATCCACCTGGCCCAGGAGTTTTGTTCTTGGGTAGTTTTTTGATTACCGCTTCAATTTTGTTGCTGGTAATTGGTCTGTTTAGATTTTCTATTTCTTTCTGGGTCAGTCTTGGAAGGTTGTATTTTTCTAGGAAGTTGTCCATTTCTCCTAGGTTTTCCAGCTTGTTAGCATATAGGTTTTCATAGTATTCTCTAATAATTGTTTGTATTTCTGTGGGGTCCGTCGTGATTTTTCCTTTCTCGTTTCTGATTCTGTTGATGTGTGTTGATCCTCTTTTTCTCTTAATGAGTCTGGTTAGAGGCTTATCTATTTTGTTTATTTTCTTGAAGAACCAGCTCTTGGTTTCATTGATTTTTTTCTATTGTTTTATTCTTCTCAATTTTGTTTATTTCTTCTCTGATCTTTATTATGTCCCTCCTTCTGCTGACTTTAGGCCTCATTTGTTCTTCTTTTTTGCAATTTTGATAATTGCGATGTTAGACTATTCATTTGGGTTTGTTCTTCCTTCTTTAAATATGCCTGGATTGCTATATACTTTCCTCTTAGGACTGCTTTTGCTGCATCCCACAGAAGTTGGGGCTTTGTGTTGTTGTTGTAATTTGTTTCCATATATTGCTGGATCTCCATTTTAATTTGGTTGTTGATCCATTGATTATTTAGGAGCATGTTGTTAAGCCTCCATGTGTTTGTGAGCCTTTTTGCTTTCTTTGTACAATTTATTTCTAGTTTTGTACCTTTGTGGTCTGAAACCTTGTTTGGTAGGATTTCAATCTTTTGGAATTTACTGAGGTTCTTTTTGTGGCCTAGTATGTGGTCTATTCTGGAGAATATTCCATATGCACTTGAGAAGAAAGTGTATCCTGTTGCTTTTGGATGTTGAGTTCTATAGATCTCTAATAGGTCCATCTGTTCTAGTGTGTTGTTCAGGCCTGTGTGTCCTTACTTATTTTCTGTCTGGTGGTTCTGTCCTTTGGAGTGGGTGGTGTGTTCAAGTCTCCCAAAATGAATGCATTGCATTGTATTTCCTCGTTTAATTCTGTTACTATTTGTTTCACGTATGTTGGTGCTCCTGTATGGGGTGCATATATGTTTATAATGGTTATATCCTCTTGTTGGACTGAGCCCTTTATCATTATATAATGTCCTTCTTTATCTCTTGTTACTTTCTTTATTTTGAAGTCTGTTTTGTCTGATATTGCTATTGCAACACCTGCTTTTATCTCTCTGTTGTTTGCATGAAATACCTTTTCCATCCCTTGTCTTTTAATTTGTGCATGTCTTCGAGTTTGAGGTGAGTCTCTTGTAAGCAGCATATAGATGGGTCTTGCTTTTTCATCCATTCTATTACTTTGTGTCCTTTGATTGGTGCATTCAGTCCATTTACATTTAGGGTGATTATTGAAAGATATGTACTTATTACCATTGCAGGCTTTAGATTTGTGGTTACCAAAGGTTTAAGGTTAGCTTCTTTGCTACCTTACTGTCTGACCTCACTCACTTATTGAGCTGTTATAAACACAGTCTGATGATTATTTCTTTCCCTTCTTTTTCCTCCTCCTCCATTCTTCATATGTTGGGTGTTTTGTTCTGTGCTCTTTTTAGGAGTGCTCTCATCTAGAGCAGTCCCTCTAAGATACGCTGTAGAGGTGGTTTGTGGGAGGCAAATTCCATCAACTTTTGCTTGTCTGGGAATTGTTTCATCCCTCCTTCATATTTAAATGATAATCATGCTGGATACAGCATCCTTGGTTCAAGGCCCTTCTGTTTCATTGCACTAAATACATCATGCCATTCTCCTCTGGCCTGTAAGGTTTCTGTTGAGAAGTCTGATGATAGCCTGATGGGTTTTCCTTTGTAGGTGACCTTTTTTCTCTCTCTGGCTGCCTTTAATACTCTTTCCTTGTCCTTGATCTTTGCCATTTTAATTATTACGTGTCTTGGTGTTGTCCTCTTTGAGTCCCATCTCTTGGAAGTTCTGTGTGCCTCCATAGCTTGAGCAACCATTTCCTCCCCCAGTTTGGGGAAGTTCTCAGCAATTGTTTCTTCAAAGACACTTTCTATCCCTTTTTCTCTCTCTTCTTCTTCTGGTACCCCTATAATGCAGATATTGTTCCTTTTGGATTGGTCACACAGTTCTCTTAATATTTTTTAATTCCTGGAGATCCTTTTGTCTCTCTCTGCAGCAGCTTCTATGCGTTCCTGTTCTCTGGTTTCTGTTCTATCAATGGCCACTTGCATCTTATCCAATCTGCTTATAAATCCTTCCAGAGATTGTTTAACTTCTGTAATCTCCCTCCGGACATCATCCCTTAGCTCTTGTGTATTTCTCTGCAGCTCCATCAGCATGTTTATGATTTTTATTTTGCATTCTTTTTCAGGAAGACTGGTTAGGTCTGTCTCCTCAGGGTTTGTCATTTTTTGGTCTGTATCAAATTCTTCTGCCTTTTCATGGTGATAGAGATAGTTTGCGGAGCTGGCGCAAGTGATGGCTGGGAGAACATCCCTTCTTGTTGATTTGTTGCCTTCTTCTCCTGGGAGAACAGTGACCTCTAGCGGCTTGTGTTGAGCATCTGCGTGCAGATGGGGCTTCTGATTCTTGCCCTGCCACTATGGAGTTTAGCTCTGTGGTTGCTGAGGGTGTGGCCTGCCTCGGGCTGCAGCTCCGATATGGCAGAGCCGCATCAGAGGGGAAACGGCCAGGAGGCTGTTTATCTCTGTGAGGGGCCTCCAAGCTGCCCTGCTGCCCAGGGGGTTAGGGTGCCCAGAGTTCTCTGGGATTCCCAGCTGCTAGGCTAAGTGTCCCAGGATGCTTCTGTCCAGCGGGTGGGTCCCTGTCCCTTTAAGACTTTCAAAAAGCACTTGCTTTTCTTTGTCCCAGGGGTGCTGGCTGCAGGGACCCAATCACAGGTGTTACTGTCCTGTTTCCCTAGTTTCCAGCACCCCCCCCACACACTGTGTCTGCACTCTGGTGTGGATGGCTAGGGCTGGCTATTTAGCAGTCCTGGGCTCCCTCTTCCTCCCTGCTCCAACTCCTCTCCTCCTGCCGGGAGATGGGGTGAGGGGTGCTCGGGTCCTGCCAGGCCGTGTCTTGTACCTTACCCCCTTCGTGAGGCGCTGGGTTCTCACAGGTGTGGATGTAGTCTGGCTGTTGTCCTGTGTCTTCTGGTCTCTCTTTTAGGAAGAGTTGTATTTGTTGTATTTTCAAAAATACACGTGGTTTTGGGAGGAGATTTCCGCTACTCTACTCACAACACCATCTTGGCTCCCTCGGGATCTTCACTTTTATCAAAAAGGTGAAAAGCAAAAGTAGCATTCACTGTTTGTTTTGCAGCAGCCATTATGGAGGCAGTGCACCCAGAGAAGCCAGAGTGCTCCCCAACTTCCACCACCCAACTCTTTCCCCAGAAATCACACTCAGTATCTCAGCATCAAGCCACCGTGGCTTTGAACTGTGTGTGTGACCATCTGTGTTTTATCCACTTATTTTGTGCCTGTGTTTGCAAGATGTGTTCTAAGGAATAGAAAATACTAAGAAAGCTTATTATTTTGGATGTGGAATGCTCAAAATTATTACCATATAAATTAATGATAATTGCTTCTTCACTTTATACCATTTTACCTTACAAAAGGTAAGATTTCCTAGGAACACTCTACCTTGTGGTAGTTGGGGAAAGTTGTTGAATTCAATTTTTGTGGTATTTGTATAATGTCCTTTCCATTGATTTTTCAAATAAAATATATCTGGGATTAATTCCACATTAATATAATATATTCACAGTCCCATTAATATTCTAATAGAAAAATCTACAGTTTTAATCAGTTGCCTATTGATGGAATTAAGATAATTTTCGATTGTATTACTGTTAAAAATTGTGCTATGATAAAAATCAGTTATAATCTCTCCTGTGTCTAGAATTATATAATTCTCAATGCCCAAATCACTACATCTTAGTTGTACTGCTCACTTGCCTTTTCAAAAGTCAGAAGCCTAGACTCACTTGATCAACCTTTGGATGAGGGATTGTATGTTTGGCTTATACATCTTCTTAAACGATGTGCAGTCTAGTATTAGCTAAAAACCAAAAAGATCCTATGTTGAAGGCACTCTATTTCACTGAGTCCTTCCTTTCAGCAGTTTCCTATTTCTTCTGTGCTAGATTTTGTTTATAGCAGCTACTTAGTTTTCTGTGCTCAGTTGCTTATTTCATCAATGCCTGGCTTCCCCCAGTCAGTTGTAAGCTTTATGGTCACAGGCCCTTTTTCCGCTTTGGTCATTTCTTTCTCAGCATCTAGAACAATGCCTGGCGTGTGGTGATCACTTACTGTGCATTTGTTGATGAACAAATATTGGCTCTTTGATAGGTTATGGTAACTTGATATTCATATGAGGTATTCCTATATGTACTTTAATATGTTAACATCAAGGTTAATATATCCCACCTCACCATTTCTTTGTCTAAGCAATATAGACACGGAAACTCAGAGATTGAAACAAAATTGCAGAGCATCCCAAACCAGAGAGTTCAAGAGCTAGGGTTAAACTTAGGTCACCAGAATCCAAACCTTCTGTGCACGTCTCTGCACAATGCCACATTCTTAGGGAATTGTTCTCCTTTGTTGAAACTTACCGTGTTGGCATCTGACATTCAGTAGGGCCCCACAGGACAGAGGATTCAAGAAAGGTTGGGTCCCCATGAGGAAGGAAAGAGGTGCTAAGATGAGCCCAGGAAGACCTGGGGGAAAAATACAGGCGCCATCCCTTCAACTGCCCCAAGGACAAAAGAGCCACAGCTGGGAATAACTCCTAAGTCAGCACTGGGCACAAGGCCAACCCTTCCAGGTGCTCACTCATGCCTGACAGGGAGGCAGCCCTGAACTGCTTCAGACCCAGCCATTAATAGCTCACCTGCATCAGAGAGCAGGACTTCCCTGGTTCCTCTCCCGGTTCTTCTGACAACAGAGCCAGAGCCCTCCAAGTGCTCAAGGACATGCATGAAGCTGTGACATCAGGCAGAGCTGAACAAGGCAGGTCTCCCTGCCTGGCCCAGGTGAGGCGCCCAGTCAGCCAGGGGCCCTGCTTCAGGTTCACATGCTCAACTGGACAAGGTTTGAGAGGGGTTTGCAGGACACCTGATTCTACTCGTATGTCTGCCCTTGGGAAGATCTCACCACTTCCTCTCTTCTCTGGGCCTGTTTCCTTTGTCAGTGTCGTGGGGTAACTGGTACCTGAGGCCACACAAGAAAGAGATACTCAGGATAATTTTTGCAGTTCTGTTCTCTAAAGCCGACTGGGTGAGCAAAATTTCAGTCCCTGAAGCTTTGACAGGAACTATACTTCCTCCAAGTCTTGACTTGCCTGTGATTAACTCAGGGAAGGCTTGCCTCAGTGGAACAGTCACGAGGCAGAGGACAGCAGAGTACCCTGCTTCCTCAGGACAATCCTGTGGGTGCAGAAGGCTTAGAAGACTGGGTGTCTATTGAGGGGACAGCAGTCAGGTGATTAGCAGGGGGAGTTGGTACAGAAGATCTGGTGGAACCCGGAAGGAGCTGGCGTGGGTCCCCAGCTTGCGCAGTGCTCTCCCTCTTGAGCCAGGGGCCATCTCTTCTTCCCCTGCGGTTTCCAGTTCTCTGGGAAACCCAAAGGCTCTCGCATCCCTCCGCCCTCTTCCATTCCCATCCTCTTCACCAGCACCAAGTACTGTGCATTGTCATGAAATGGCCCTTACGGTGGAAGTGGTTTTAGTCAAGTACGTGAGTTCATATGGAATCCAAAGGAAGCTCCGGAAATAATGAACTTTCTGAAATTCTCATGTTTATTTTTCCAGTCACTTATACAAAACTACAGAAAAATAGTATAATCTGGACTTGCATTGGGCTTATTCCTATAAATAACAAGTAGTTCCTGGTCTGAAGGATTTGTAGAGTAACCTGGGAAATTGGATATCAGTAGATAATTAAAGTACAACTGAATAATTAACCATTCTAATAGCATCCAGGAATGGCCCTCTCTGCAAGCAACACAAGGAAAACCAGTCTGAATTTTGAAAATGAGAAGGAAAAAGTCAGCCAGGTAGAGAATGTGGCATGTGCAAACAAATGATGTATGTGTGAAGATACAGAGCCTGAACTGGCAACGTACACCTCATGGGTGAAGTGTAGCCAGCCCTGTGTTAGACATGGCCCGTGAGCTAAAAATGACTTTTACATTTGTTAAATGGTTAAAAATATCAAAAGGAGAATAATAGTTTATGGCCCCTGAGATTATATCAAACTTAAAATTTAATGTCTATGAATACAATTTATTGGATCTCAGTGAAGCTCATTTTTTAGGTAGTGTATATATGTGTATACAGTGTTTATTTGTATACCTAAGTTTATGTGTTTCATATGTATATGTATTTCTATAAATATTGAGTAGATATAGAAGGAATCACATGGTCCACAAGCCTAAAATATTTTATTTCTGGCCTTTTACAGAAAAAAATTGCCACCCTCTGGTGTAAAGCATGAAGGGAAGTAATTTGCTCAAAGAGTGGTGAGAAGCTCAGCTCTGGTAGAGAGTAAAGTACCTGGATGACAAGGCGACAGAAGGTGATCCCTAAGATACATTTTGCATTCATACTCTATGCCTTCTGAAAACCCAAGTGTTGCTTTTATTATATCTTTTCTGATTATGGCTCTGAGTGCAGGCTCTGCCTTTTACTGCCCAGGCAAACAGGGTACCACGTTCCCTAACTACCAAATTACTTAACCTCTCTAACCTTCAGTTCACCCATGAGCTGTATGGGGAGGATAACAGCATCTACAGTTGTTACGAGCCTATGAAAAAGAAAAGAAGTAAAAATGCATACATAATGCTATTAGTGTTTAGTAAATGCTACTTCCATGTGGCCATTTTCATTTGTATCATTACCATGTTTACTGCTGCTATAAAACAAATGTAGCTCATGATAAGTATTTGGAAAACCAGAAAATAAAATTGTAGAAATAACTGCTCCTTTTCCTACCACTTACAGGTGAATAATGCTAAAATTTGTTGCATTTTCTGCCATTCTTTTTTCCTATGCACATATTTTTGAAGTTGTGTCTTACATGTTCACATAGGTAAAAGGACTGTGTAATGTTGTAATATTAATTGGGAAACACATCTTTTTCTTTGTTCTAAATCACAGGATTCATCTGTTCCTTGAAGAACTGGAGGACTTTTTCATTGCACTATCCCAGCTCATGGCCTTTTTGGCAAGTTTTTAATGAAATTACTTCAACACACTCATATTTTATGTTTTTATTTTTATTTTTCATTTTTATTAAGGTATCATTGATACACACTCTATGAAGGTTTCACATGAAAAACATTGTGGTTACTACATTCACCCATATTATCAAGTCCCCCCACACCCTATTGCAGTCACTGTCCATCATATATTTTTAAATGAGGGTATCCTTACATATATTAGAAAATCATCTATTTCATTTTAAAAATCACACATTTTTAATGCAAATGTATTCTCTCATAAGTTTTAAATTTTCTTTTTCTGATGTTATTTCCCATTTCTTATTCCCAATATTGAATATTTTTGTTTCCTCCATTTATTTCTTTTTTAGATTTTTCAATAATTTATCTTCACTTTTAATTTCAAAGGACAAACTTAGATATATTTACCAATTTTACAACTTTCAAATCAATTTCTGCTCTCAATTCTATTTCTTGCTTTCTGTGTCTATTTTTCTAGTTTATTTGCAAATCCAGTTTTTTCATTATTTCCTATGCAATTATAAAGTATTAACTCTCTCCAAATTTTTTAAACCTGATTATACTGTGTTTTCTCATTTGTGTTGTCAGTAGAATCTTCTGTTCTGAGTTCCTTTAATTCCAGCTTTATTGAGTTATAATTAAAATTTAATACTGTAAGTTTAAGGAATAAAACATGATTTAGTAACATATATATCATGAAATGTTTCCATAATAAGGTTAGTTAACACATCCATCCCCACACCACATAATTACCTAGTGTGTATGTGTGTGTGTGTGTGTGTGTGTGTGTGTGTGCGCGCGGTGAGACATTAAAGTCTACTCTTAGCAAATTTCAAGGATATAGTACAGTATTGTTAACTATAGTCTCCATGCTGTGCTTTAGACCCCTGAACTTATTCCTCTTATAACTAGAAGTTTGTACTCTTTGACCAACATCTCCCCCTTTCCCCCACCCTTAGACGCTGGCAGTTAACAGTCTACTCTCTGCTTCAAAGAGTTAGTTTTTTTTAGATTCCACATAAAAGTAAGCTCCTACAAGTGTTTGTCTTCCTGTCTGATTTGTTTTACTTAGCAAAATGCCCTTAAGTCCCATCCATGTTGTCTGTCACAGATGGCAGGATTCCTCCTTTTTTATGGCTGAATAATATTGCCTATGTATATGTACCACATTTTTGTCCATTTGCTCCTCAGTGGACACTTAGGTTGCTGTGGTATATTAGTTCTGGTGAATGATAGCTGCAGTGAACACGGGAGTGCAGATCTCTCTGTGAGATAGTGATTTCATTCCCATTGGCTACATACATGTAAGTGGAAGTGCTGGATCATGTGGTTATTCTATTTGTAATTTTTTGAGGACCCTTCATACTGTTTTGCATCAGAACTACATGAATTCACACTCTGCACTAATAACTAACAGGGTTCTCTTTTCTGCAATTCCTTGCCAACACAGGTTATTTCCTGGTTCTCTGATAATAGCCATTCTGACAGGTGGGAGGTGATACCTCATTGCGGTTTTGATTTATATTTCCATGATGATTAGTGATGGCTGAGCACATTGTCATGCACCCATTGGCTATTTGCATGTCTTCTTGGGAAATGTCTCTTCAAGTCCTATACCCATTGTTTAATCAGATTGTTTATTTTTTTGCTACTAAGTTGTATGATTTCTTTATATACTTTGGATGTAAAACTATTATCAGCTATATGGTTTGCAAATATTTTCTCCCATTCCACAGATTGCCCTTTCATTTTGTTGAATGTTTCCTTTCTTGTGCAGAAGCTTTTTAGTTGATATAGTCCCACTTGTTTATTTTTGCTTTTGCTGTTTGTCCTTTTGGCATAAGATGAAAAAAATTGCTGCCAAGACCAATTTTAGGTAGTTTTTCTTGTATTTTCTTCTAGGGGTTTGATAGTTTCAGGTCTTACATTTAAGGCTCTAATCCATTAGAATTCAATTTTGTGAATGATGTGAGATGGAGTTGTTTCTTTGTATGTAGCCTAAAAGGTCTTTTGGTTATAACTTCTGTGGTTTTGCTTTTTCATTTTTGTTTCCTCTCTGAATGTTTAAAGGAAGTTTACTCTCAAAATTAAAAGAAAAATAACTGAAAGACCAAAATGTATAGTTATGAGTGTATTTGCATTTCTTTTGCTGCATGCTAAGGAGTGCTTTCACTTCAAAAACTATTCCCTCTGTGATTTTACTCATTTTCCTGGTACTTTGTTTCATATGATATTTTCATGATTTTATACAGCACCATGCATGCTTTGCCTGTCTTTCAGCCAACATCTTTGTCATCTCTGTTGCCTGTACAACCATCATAGACTACATTAGGTGTCCCGGTTCCCCTTAGGCCCTCAAGGTATTGTGTATTTCTTGTGTTGTGATTAATTACAGTGATTACATAATGTCTCCTCCAGTAGATTCAGTGAATAGTCATCATATCACTGGTACCTTGATACAAGTGAAATAAATATTGAATTTTTTCATAATTTAAAAATATTTTGTCCTTATTTTATATAGTCCAGGTTAATTGTTTATTCATGAATGTTTTCCTTTCTGCATTCACTCTAATGTTCCTTATATTTAAAATTTTTTTTGTGGGAATCTGTTTCTTCTTTTTTTTTTATTTGTCCATTCTTGAAAGAGAAGTAGTTGGAATCTCCTGGGACACAGTCACTTTCTGTGTAGCTGTGGCACAATACTGTGTTCAGATCTTAGTCCTGAGAGCTAGTGGCTATAGTGGGTCCTGACCTTCAGTTGTCAATAGTTAACATTGCTGGACTGAAGTGGAAACTCCTAAGGCTGTTACTTCATATCTGCTCAGGAAAGAGGGAATAATTATTATATGATCTGAAGTAGTTTGCAATTCTCATCAAGAGGGGGAAAAGTTCATTAAAAATACTATAATTCTGCAAGTATTATTCCCATACCTCTCCTGGCTTTTCTTTTTCCTAGTTTGAATCAACTCAATACAAAATAGAACAGAATTCATTTTCTCCACTGGATACTTCTCAATTGTTTCAGTGCAGTCCCTAGATGCATCCAAAAGGCAACTACTAATTTTGGCAGTAGATAGAGAAGGTGAACACAATGAATCTTTAAAGAAGGGCAATATGTAATTGGAAAAAATGGAAATTTTCTACTATTTTTCTATCTGGCTCAAGTTCATTGCCTCAGGACCCCTCTCACTTAAGCCCACCTCTAAGGTATTAAGTGTGCTGAGAAAATGGGTGCAAGTAGATGTGATTCAACATGTTTTAGCAAATATGGTAGCAAAGTGGAAAATGTATAATGAATGAGAAGGAGAATGGAGCAATGAGTGACTGTGCCTTTTGGAGATCAGACTCAGGCCATTCTTCCTGTCTTTATTCTTTGACAATACAAAGCACTTCCTCTTCCAAATGAGATCCTAACCTTACCTTTTTCCCTGATAATAAGGAGTCTGAAAAATAAATCCAGAATCTGACTCTTCCAATCAAATCTCCATGACCACAGCTGGTGATCCATTCCTATCTCCATGGCTAGAGGAAACCTGACAAGAGTTAGTGAGTTTGTCCTCATGAGCTTCTCATCCCTTCCTACCGAAATACAGTCGTTACTCTTCCTGACGTTTCTCATCATCTACCTGGTCACCCTGATGGGAAACAGCCTCATCATTCTGATTACCTTAGCTGACCCCACGCTGCATAGTCCCATGTACTTCTTCCTCAGGAACTTGTCCTTCCTGGAGATCGGCTTCAACCTCGTCATTGTGCCCAAGATGCTGGGGACCTTGATCGTCCAGGACACAACCATCTCCTTCCGTGGCTGTGCCACTCAGATGTATTTCTTCTTCTTCTTTGGAGCTGCTGAATGTTCCCTCCTGGCCACCATGGCATACGACCGCTACGTAGCCATCTGCTATCCCTTGCACTACCCCGTGGCCATGAACCCAAGGACACGTGCCAGACTGGCTTTTGCTGCTTGGTTTCCAGGCTTTCCTGTAGCTACTGTGCAGACCACATGGCTCTTCAGCTTTCCATTCTGTGGCGCCAACAAGGTGAACCACTTTTTCTGTGACAGCCCACCTGTGCTGAGGCTGGTGTGCGCAGACACTGCACTGTTTGAGATCTATGCGATGGTTGGATCCATTATATTCATCATGATACCATGTTTGCTGATCCTGTGTTCCTACACTCGCATTGTTGCTTCCATTCTCAAGATTCCATCAGCTAAAGGGAAGCATAAAGCCTTCTCTACCTGCTCCTCCCACCTCCTTGTTGTATCCATTTTTTATGTATCTTTAAGCCTCACTTACGCCCGGCCTAAGTCCAGTAATTCTCCTGAGAGCAAGAAGCTGCTGTCATTGTCCTACACTGTTGTGACCCCCATGTTGAACCCCATCATCTATAGCCTGAGAAATAATGAGGTGAAGAATGCTATTGGCCGGACCTTCCGCAAGTTTGTAGGCCTCAGATGCTGCATCCTGTAACATTTTAAGAGATAAGATCAAAGTTTATGGAATGAGGAACAATCAGTTTCATGTTTGTGATTCTTCTCTGCTTTTCCTCCCATGTGTACTGAGCTGACAGCCACCTGCTGAAATGACTACTGGTGAGCCAAGAGAGAAAAGAGCACAGAGGTAGTTTCGACCTATCACTACCATCTGCCCAACTCCTCTGCATGCCCATTGTAGGCTTAAATTCTTTTACTTAGTGGTTCAGTTGATGTTTTGAAACATATGTGGCCAATCTGTTCCTAGTATTTACTTTGCTAATGTGTTCCAATGTGACACACATTGTTCACAGTATGAGACACTTGTTATGTGAATTTGGGGACACAAAAGTCATCTTGGCATTTTATCTTGTTTTTGATACATTTGACACCATTCAGTACAAAAAAAAGCTCATAATTATCCAGTACATAATATTTGTCATTCATTCATTTAATTTATATGCTCCTGTGGCAGGCTGGGTTGGATCCCATGTTTGTTGGTATGCAACATGGATACAGACCAGCCATCCCCTCTATATTCCTTTATAAGCCCAATGACATTAATCAACTCCATCGTATGCTGTTTATACCAGGTAGAATGATGAGTTTTCAATTCTCTCTTAATTTTGTCTTCAGGTTCTTGAGTCTCGCTTTAGTAATTTCAAAATTTCACAAGTATAAGTTCAATCATGGTGTTGCTTTTTTCAAGGCTTAAAAGGAATCACAGGTTACTCCAAAATGGTCTTTTTAACAACTCTAATATGTTTTATTACAAATAAAATGTTGTATTTGTTGATATGAAGGTACAAGCCACCATAAAGCTGCATTGGTGCCCTCTGAAGTTTGTAATTTTATCGACAAGAAAAATTAAGAGAAAAACTGCAAAGTCCTGAAGAAATGGACTATCACATACCCTAAAGGGACCTTGCCTGGATTCAGGCCTGCTCTGCAATGCACTAGCTGGGTGACCATGAAAATGTCAATCAACCTTTTTTTTTCCTCTTTCCTCATCTGTAATATAGTACAAATATTAATAGTATCTATATGACTGGTTTGTTTTTAATGGTAAATTTTAATGTAAAGCATTTAAGACAACACTAAGCATATTATAGACCCATATTTTAGCGTTTTGCTCTCAGCAATTACCTCATCTGAATCCATCATTTCATAGCTAAGGAAAGAAGTATTCAAAGACATTTGATCTTATACAGTTGGAATAAAATTCAAGTGCCTTGAATCTTAGTTCTGTACTTTTATAGTACCATGCAAGGCACAGCTATAAATTATTAACTCAATTAGAGTAAAAGAATATTTTAAAAGAAGAATAAGGGAGACTTGAATATGTGAAAGTACATGTTAAACAGACATGAGAAATGTGAATTTAATCCGACTTTAACTGCATTAATAGAAATATAACTAGAATTGTAGGGATTAACCAATAAAAAAAAACTTCACACTACTCCAAAATGATTAGGCCACATTTGGAATGTCCTTCCTTTAATACATGTATCTATAAACTGGAAAACTAGAAAGTTTTCTTAATGGCAATATAATTGAGATGTAACATTATATTAGTCAGGTGTACAGCATAATGATTACATATATGCATACATTACACAATGATTGCCATAGTAAATCTAGTTGACATCTGTCACCTCACAGTTACAAATTCTTTTTCGTTATAAAGTTTTGTACAAGGATATTCAGGTAATTTAGACATTGAAACTATAAGAGTTCAAGTGAAGACATAAGCAGTATTTTGTTTTAGAGAGAGAATTTATGATGTTGGAAATAGCTGAATAACTTTGAGTGTTGTCTCCATAGGTCAGCAGTAGAATTAATGGGTGATTTTAATAGAGCTATTTTTAATAAATCATTACATTTTGAGCACTTTCTATGTTGTATACTATAAGAGAAAATTATTTTTGTTAATTCTCTACTTGCTGAATATTTGAGCTGTGAATCTGGGCTATTTAAATACTGTGATGAAAATACATGAAAAATCGGAACTCTCTTTACTCGGGAAGTAATGAAATGAAGGTAGATCACCACATTGTACTCTGGGGTTGATCTCATCCACCTTTGCTCAATACATAAGATTATATAATGTAAACTAGATACATCCTGAAGCATAGAACAACTCTGACTCAGTATATCTGCTCCTCGAAGCAAATGCTGAAGTACCATGTTCCATGACCACATTGTCTCAATGTCCTCTCTCTTCCTTAAACCATAAAATATGTAATTTCCACATAATTGTCCATCTGCTTTACTTCCCTGTTTTTCCCCCCAACTCCAATATTCATCAGTTACCTTATACCTTATTTAAATTAATGCTGCCAGATCCCTTTTATACACATTTTTATCGTTCTCAATTTTAAATGCTGAAACAAGTCCCAGTCACCCCAAGGTCATATAGTCAACAAATAGAAGGCGCGGGGTTTGAAGCTGATGTCCTGACATCAACTACAATTTCCCCTATCACAAGTTACCTGTGATTTATGTTCACAGTGCAATAAAATCTTTCCAAACAAGGCATTGCCTTAAAATTAAATGAGCAGTTTTATAACAAAAGAGTAGGGGAGAAAGCTACATTGCCACTTGCCAAGGATAATTTTGGAGCATATTATTATAATATTATTATATAGTTATTCTGAATATTGTATCTGATATGTCTACATAATGAGATTAGTTCCATTGTATAGTTAACAAACCATTCCCATTACAATTTGGGGAAAATATGACAAGTAGAAAGAAGAAAAAAAGTTGACAAATTCTTATCACTCAGAGGCAAATGATAACAGGTCAGTGTACTTTTAATGATCGCTGACAGCTGCAGACACAGTGCATGGACATTTCATATAGTTGTTTTCATCATTTAATATCACACCAAGGCTGTCAGATTGGGCCCTTAACATGGTGTTTGAGAACAATACAGCAGTTTTCTAATCTAAAAATGGTGAAAGTAAATAAAGCTGTTTCTCTTCTAAGAACTAATGAGTGAGCTCTACACAACTACTCAGCTTTACTGTTGCAGCATGAGAATGGCCATAATGTGTAAATGAATGAGCATGGCTGTGTTCTAGTAAAACTTTTGTTGGGACCCTAGAACGTGAATATCATATGCTTTACATGTGTCAAGGAATATTATTCTTCTGAGTTTTTTTCTAGCCATTAAAAATGTAGAAACCATCTTAACTCATGCACTATATGAAGACTACTGGAGGGTTGTATTTGGCAATAGGCTATAGTTGGCTGACAGCTGGGTAAGAATGTGAACTCTACAGCTAAATGCCCAGGTTTTATCCTAGTTCTGTCACCTGGCAACTCTGTGATACTGGGCAAGTTATATAGCACCTCGGTGCCTCAGTTTCCTCTTTTGAAAGGTGAAGGTAATCATAGCACCCATTTCACATCTTGGTTGGGAGGATTAAATGAGTTAATACTTGTATATCACTAAAGAAAGCACATAGTTATTCTATAGAAGGTTAACCATTGTAATTTTGCAGAAGGTAGTGGCAGTGAAGTGGATGCTGATAGTGAGAATAATAACATTTATGACATGGGAGGGGAAATGGAGGCAGATGAGGGTAGGGTGGTGGTCAGTAGGAGCCAGATCTGGAAAGGCCTTCTATGTCAAGGCTTTGAACACTATTTTGGGAACTATATAGATCAATTGAAAGATTCTCAGAGCAAACAAACAATCAAATCTGTATTTTGGAAACATTCCTTTGGCAGTGGAGTGGTGAACGGCTGGCAAGGTGACACAGCCTATAACATAGACTCCAGTCAAAAGACCCTCATACTCAGGCAGTTAAGAGCTCATGAGAGCAAATTCAGTGCAAGGAAACCCCCCTGTGAGTCTCAGGATTTGAAGTCCTCCATTAATACTGGTCAGCAGAGCTGACAGCTCAGTGGGAAATCCTGCCACCCTGGGCTGCACCCACTCCTGTAAGTGTGTAGGCCAGCAGGGACTCGAGCTTCACTAGGTGAGTTCACTGGGAGCTGTGGCTCTGCAGCCTCAGTTCCTTAGCTCTCTCCCCAGACCTGATGCTGTCTCTTCACCTCAGCTTCCCTCAGGCCCCAGGACAGACCACTGGGGTCTCAGTCAGGTGTGCTCTCTGAACAGCAGTGTGCCTCATTAACAACTTTTTAATGAGGTCACAGCCTGGGACTGCTCACTAATGGCTGGTTAGTCTGCAACCCCGGGGACGGAGGAGACTGAGGATGGAAGGAGTGAGAGCAGAGCTCAGCCAAAGTACAGCTGCGTCAGTGGGAGACAGGACTCCCTCTAGCAGAGACTCCCAGGATTTTACTCTTGGGTCTCCAGGGTCCCTTCCAGCAATCAGAGACTGATTCTGCAGGTAGGGATGTGGAGGGAGCAGGGATTCTGGGGGAGGAATTACAGCAGCATCCAGTGATCCCAGACTTGGCCCAGAGATCCTTGAGGAAGTCAAATGCTTTTCAGATTCTCTCTGATGCCTGTGTAAAAGCAAGATTGCTCTTGCAAGTTTTTATCACCTTGCCTTCCATAACCATGAACTGATTCTCTTACTGTTCCCTCTGTATGTCCAAATATAGATTCTTTGTGTTATTTTCCAAGCTTTTAAATAGTACTTGTCCTAAGAGTGAGGTGGTGGCCCTCTTTTCCCCTTCTCCTTGCACACATTCTCTTAGAGATCCTTCCATTGTTGGACTTTAAACCAGTCCCCCCTATGGAGATGGAACTTGGTTATTGACTTATATCTCCCACCAGGATTATTGTTAGAGCTTCTTAATTGGTCTCCAAGCCTCCAATCACACTGCAGATTTACATATGTACCTCCTTCTAACCCATCCTTCTTACCTTACCCTCTACAGAGTTCTTTCTAAATACACATGTGATCATCTGTCAGTATCAAGCTTAACACCCTTACACTTCACCCTTATCATGCCAACCATATAGCTTAATAGATTTTCAACTCTTATCATGCTGAACTATTTTCTTCCCAGATATACCTTGCATTCCTAATTTCACTAAGCATAGTCTTCTCTATTCCCCTCAACAACTTAAAAGTCTAAAAACTTGGGTTCAAATCCTTTGTCTGGTACTTAAAAGCCATGCAATTCATGTAAATTACTCTCAATTTCTATCCCTTAGTTTCCTCACCTGTGAATGAGGAATGGGGTTAATGTAAAGATGAAAATGAAACCTGAGTGTGGGTAAAATTGCAGTATTTCCAGAATCTCTCATCTGGCCTTAGTGCATATCCACGTCAATAGGTGTTTCCAAGGGGTGGAGTCCATCTCCATATCAATAGGTAATTACAAGGGCAAGTGAAGGAATATCTGGACTGGAGAGGTTGGGTGGGGTCCCTTCTTCTGCAGCAGGGTCGTGAGAGACACGGGAGAGAAGTGGACAACTACTTGTAAACAATAAATGGGTTTCTCCCACTTTATTTCATTCACCCTTTGATGTCTTGCCAATGGGATTCAGGCCCAGGCCAGTTCACTATGGATTCAGTGTGACCAAAGAAATCGACAGCAAAACGTTCTTGGGGTGAAAGGGTTTATTACCCGGCTTGTTCTCCAGTGGTAGGTCGAGCACTAGCGTCTCAGCCTCCACCCAGAGCACTGGGCCAAGCTCTCTATATAGCACAATAATAGCTTACTGCCTAAAGGTGTGGAAGTGGTAGCCTAGCAACAGACCAGTTACATCATCAGGTGGTTTAAGTTCAGTGAGGATCCTGGTCATAGGAACCCCAACTTCCCCACAGACTGATTTCGGTTTCAAAGGTATTTTGCCCTGGGGATTTTCTCACCAGAGTTATACTGAGGACAATGTTCAAGCTGATTACTCTGTAGCAATAGAGGCACCTTATAGGCAACCACTTGCACTTGTAGAATTTTATGATTCTAGTCTTTTAATTTAAGGTAGGATATCAGTTATGCAGAATTCTTAATTAGTTTGCTAGTAATTATAACATAGGTAATTTATTAGGTTCCCTTCTTTTCCCAGAGAGCAGGGTAAAGAAATGAATTAACATGTATTTACTGTCAAATATGAGTTACCTACTTATAAATAAAGTATCATTTACTCCTAATAGGTATAATCAGGATGTATAGAACAGGAAAGAGGGACAAACAATAAGCATTGAGAGTTTATGTTTGATTCTAGGTCTATCTGACCCAAAAGTACCATGTTCTTTTCAAAATATGTCTTATCTAAAACATAAAGGAAGAAACTCTAAAGAAGTTAGGAGGAAAAGAAGAGACTGATATATAACATGGAAAGCTAGGAAGCTTCAAGGTCATATGAGAAAAAGTTCTTTCACATCAATATATACAAATACAGGATCTATATGATAAATATATATCAATATATATAAATACAGGATCTGTATTGAAAGGACTAATAAAATTACTTTTATTCTTTAAATAAAGCTATTTGGAATAGAAAAAGTCTTCAACAAAAGGTAGATATTATTAAATCTTTATATCTTCACTCAGTTCCTCTGTCTGCAGTTCCTCTCACACCAAGTAAACTTCTTTTATCATTTAAAACTAAACTCTATTTTCTCTTCTATGAATCTCTCTGATTCCTCTAGACAAATCCAAGTTCACCTTCCTTTGTATACTTAGGTATCTTGCATGTATCACTGTTAAGCATTACAGACATTGCGATTATATTTTTCATATTCATAAAGGGCACAATAAGGACAGTTTATCATTCATGTTTGTATTCTGAGGCCAGTTCCTGGCATACAGAAAGTATCAATAATAAATGAATGCATAATTCCCAAATTCTTTCCTAGCCCTGACCTCTCACTGAAATGTGATTTCCACATTGCTGCTTCCAAGACATTTCTACTTAGGTTTCAAGTCATAAGTCTAGCACCATGCTTCCAGACAAACTTATTCTCCTAAATTCCAAATGAAAAAAAATTTCTTGTTGCCTAGGAATTATTTCTTTGACCCTGCCATTCACTGATATGTTCTATCATTTAGTGGTGAATATTTACATACTAAATCTTGAGGATATAACAATGAATAAAGTACTGCCCTCAAGGAACTCCTGGTTCCATGAATGAGACATACAAGCACACAAACAGCTATAGAACAAAAAGACAGTGCCATGCAAAGTGCTCTACCATGTTATAATGCTAAACTTTGATAAGTGCTATCATAAAAGTGTTCAATCAGTCTCCTAATCCTGCTCATTTTTTTCCTTTGGCCAAATTTTTACACAAATCTTGGCTCACTTCCCATTTTCATTGCTCCTGGTGCACACCATTCCATGCCCAAGCCAGGTCTTCATTTCTAAATTATTATTATGAGAGCCTCCTCACTGGTCTCGTTGCTTTCATGCTCACTTTTCAATCCTTACACACTCTGCTGAGTACTGGATTTACAGGAACAAGCAAAACGGAGTCCCTGCCATTAGGGACATTACAGCCCAGTGGAAAGAAGAGACATTAAACAAAGAACTTCACAATTAAATATACAATTACAAATTGATGTTATTGTTATGAAGGAAAAAAACATAGTGCTCTGAGACAGAACAAAAGCAGGGGGTGCTAATGTGCATTCGGATCAGAGAAGACCTCACTGAGGAAGTGACCTTTCAAGTGGTATCAGAAGAGTATGCAGGAATTAACCAGGTAAAAATGAGGAAGAACACAGTTCAAAGCAAAAGGATTTGTATGGACAAAGATTCTAAGTCAGTAATTGCAGAAGTGGCACTGGTGGCAGTAACGCAGTGATGTTGGTCATCATATATTCAACAGCAAGCCTCTTCCTCTTCCAGATGCAACCTTCAAGTCCCAGGTCAAATAGTGCCTTGATGGAACCATATAATATATGGCACTTGTCAGGGCTTGCCATGTTTTCTGTACTTTATCTCCTTTTCTTCCCACAACCGGTATTGGGTATTTTATACATGAGAAACTGAGGCTCAGAATCATTTTCTCCAGGTCATGAGGTTAGGAATCAGTGAAGGAAACCAGAATGTTAGTTTTGTTTTGTTTCAAATGTCTCTTATTTATTAAAAAGTGGATACTTGAACATGATAAAACTTCAGCCAGACACCTTCCTCCTGGAGGTGGAGATTAATTCCCCTCCCTCACATGTGAGTTGACATGATGTGAGGAAAAGAGCACTGGTACCTGTGGTACTACTTCCCCCTTTGCCCCCGCAGAAAACCTAATCATGAAAAAACACAGATTAACCTTAATTAGGGACATTCTGCAAAATACCTGACCAGTTACTCTTCAAAAGTGCTATGGTCATGAAAAACAAGGGAACACAGAAAACACCACAGATTGGAGAACAGAAAGGATATATGATGACCAAGGGCACTACAGTATCCTGTAATGAGTCCTTGTACAGAAAGCGGATGTTCGTGGGTGTGCAGAAAATGGAAGTTCCCATGGCCGGGATCCTCACCTGACCCTAAGTTACTTGATGATGTTGCTGGCCTGCTGCTAGGCTACTGCTCCCATGCCCATAGACAATAAGATGTTATTGACTGAGTCACTGTATAAAGAGCTCTGGCCAGTGCTCTGGGTGGAGGCAGAGACAGAAAGTGGGTTACAGATCTGCAGACTGCTGGATACAGGCATGATCCTAGTGCTCGACCTTCCTCTGTGAGAATAAAGTCAGGTATAAACCCTTTTACCCCAAGAATGTCCTGTTGTCGTTTCTTGATCTCACCAAATCCATAGTGAACCAGCCCCGGGCTGAAACCCTCAGGCAAGACAGTGGGAAAAGTGATCAAATTCAAGTAAAGCTTGTGGTTTAGTTAATAGTATTGTACCCATGTTAATGTTTTAGTTCTGACAAATGAACTATGGTCATGTAAGATAGAAAATTAGGGAAACCCAGATGGAGTGTTAAAAGAAATTCTTACTATTTTTGATAATCTTATAAATCAAAAATTAATCCAAAATTTTAAAAATTTCAAGTAAAAAATTCAGTCATTATAAAATTATATACAATCAAAAGTAGGTTTCCGTATAGTGACTTCTGTTACCCTATTTCCTTTCCCAGAGGCAACTATTACCAATTTATTATATATCCTTACAGAAAATTTCTAATAATAAATTGTATTTATATATTTGAAATGGTTTTTTAAGTATATGCAGTATATGTTGTGTGATGTGTATACAGTGTTCTCCACCTTGAGTTTTTAAATAAACTTTAAAAATTGCTAAGCATCACAAACCAGTGCTAAGATTAAAGTTAGGTCATGCTGACTTCAAACGTAGGGCTTTATTCTACACAATACTACATCTCCGTAGCCTAGAGTTTGGTTTTCCTTTCTTGAGCTTTGTCCTGTTGACATCTGAAAATCACTGTGGCCTCAAAGGACAATAGATTTAAGAAGGGTCAGGTCCCCTGAGGAAGGGAAGGAAGCTAAGATGAGCCCAGGAACACCTGGGGGAAAAATACAGGCACCAGCCCTTCAACTGGCCCAAAGACCGGAGAGACACAGCTGGGAATAACTCTCCTAAATCAGCACTGGGCACATGGCCAGCCCATCCAGGGTGCTCACTCATGCCTGACATTAATAGCTCATCCAGAACAGAGTAGGTCTTCCCTGGTTCCTCTTTTGGTTTGTCTGACAACAGAGCCAGAGCCCTCCAAGTGCTCAAGGACATGCATGAAGCTGTGGTGTCAGGCAGAGCTGAACAAGGTAGGTCTCCCTGCCTGGCCCAGATGAGGTGCCCAGTCAGCCAGGGGTCCTGTTTCAGCTTCACATGCTCAACTGGACAAGGTTTGGGAGGGGTTTGCAGGACACTTGATTCTACTCCTATTCTCTTCTACTGTATTCTGTTCTATTATCTACTAGAATGAATGGTGGATAAAATTTGCACATATTCTTAATCTAAAATTGTAGATATGAAATTGCTAGTCCAAAGAGTCTCCGATATGTACTGGGAAATCTACTTACCATTTGGCTCTATCCTGTTTGAATGTTTACATTCTTTCACTTCTCCCCAAATAAATATATCATTTAAAAACTTTAAAGAATGATCTCCTTTTTAGAAATTTTAATTTTATTTCTATAGACTTTGAACACTTTTCATATTTTATTATTGGAGTTTGATTTCTGGGGATGTGAATTGAATGATTATAGATTTACCTAACTTTGTCTTAGGTAATCTATAATAATCTCTTGAAATTTATCTTGTAGATATGTGTCCATTTGAATTTATCTTTAAATTTCTATGTTAGGCTTTTAATATTCAAACTTATTTTTTATATGTTCAAATCAATGAATCTTTTCTCTTTTGACTCTGCTTTAGAATATCTGTTGAGAAAGAACATCAGAAAGCTAAAGTAAATATTAAGATATTTTCTCCAAATCCAATTAGAGCTTCATATTTACATTTAAATCAAGATCCTTATTGGATATATTTTTTTGTATTGGTTAAGGTGAGAATGTAACATTTATTTTCCCCTCAAGTAGCCCCAGAGCTATTTATAGAATTTCTCTTCTATTGTACCACTCCTGAGATTCACCTGTTTCATTTATTTGCCTAAAATGAATTCTCCAAAGCAGCACTTATTATTTAATATATAATAAATGTAATAAAACATTTTAATGTTATGAGATAATTTTAATGACATTTTAATATCTGATGGTACATATAGTTCTTACCTTACTTTTCTTAATGTTTTTGGAATTATATTAAATTTACTTATGAATTTGTTAGTAATTGACATCTTTACAATACCACCTTTGTCTTCATAAGGATAATATGATGCTTGATTTGTCCCAGATACTTTTCTAACATTTTGTAAGTATAAAATGTTCTGTAAGAACATGTCTAGTTTTAACGTGTTTATTCTAAATTATTTTGTATTTTATTGATACCGTTGAAACACTCTTCCAAACTAGTTTTTTTTCATCAATATTGGAAAAACAATTTATTTGATATATTTATCCTGTAACTGGCCAACTCATTGAATTTCAGTATTAACAGATTTTTGTCTTTATGAAATGATAGTGTTTTCTTTTCTTTCCAATATTTATGCTTTATTTATTTTCCTAATGTTATTGCATAAGCCTAATTCTCCAGAACTTATTGTAAGACTAAACTGAGAATTTCCAGATAGGGTTCAGGAGATCTGAGACTTTCTTGAACGTATGTGCAACATTTTTTTTAAGGAGAGAGATTCCATAGTTTTTGTCAGACTATTAAAAGATTACATGACCTCCAAATTTAAGAACCTAAATCCAAAAACACTATTTTTACTTACCATTTTATGGGGACATTTTGAGTGTTATAAGACTGAATCTCATTTAAACCTGTTTTAGCTGCCTTCCTTTGACATTGCTCCTGCAGAGAGAAGAGGTGAGGTGCTATCTCATTACTGCCAGGTTACGGCAGAAGCCCAGGCTTCCAACACCGTCTCCTCTGCCATCCGGGTCGGGAGGTTGCTATCACTCAGCACGGATCAAAGTCCTAGCTCCCTACTAGGCCTTCTCTATTATCACTCCAGCAGATGAGCTGGGGAACCTGTAACCATTACTGAAGGGAGAAGTCTGTTTCCCACTTTAACTTTGCTGCTGTGAGTAGAGGTGGGGCCATGGTTTTTTCTTTAGAGTTTAGCTGAAGTTAGGAGGGTTATTGTCTAAAAGTCCTTCTAGACTGGCTCTTTCTTGGTCCTTCAGCTAATGAGAGCAGGCTTTTGTTCAAGATTTTTTGTTTGTGCCTTTTGGCATTTCAGTGTGGCTCACATGTTCTTCTCTAAGTCTGGGTTGTATGAAGCAAAAATGAGAACCCAGGAGCTCACCACCATGCCCTTCCTTGAATTCTGAGGTACCTAGCTGGTCTACCTTCTTCTTTCCATTTTTTATCATCTTAATATGATTCTTTCACATATAATATCTAGGGCTTTTCCTTACCCTTAGTGGGAAATATGGAAAAGTGCATCTCTACCATCTTCCTAGAAACAGAAATTCTCTGATTAATTTTTTCCTCTGTAGTTGTACTAGTTTTTTTTTTTTTTTTTTTTTAGGTTGTGGTTTATAGAGGCTTTTAAAATTTATTTTGTTTTGTTCTTATCATTTTCTAGTCTGGTTACTTTAAAAAATTTTTCCCTATCCTCAAATTAAAAAAAGATAGTAATTAATATAACACATATGTTTGTGTAAATCTTCTAAAATTGATTTGTTGTGTGCTTAGGGATTCTTTTAGTTCAAAAAGTCATGTCTTGCCATAGCTCAGACATATTTATTCTTCTCCAAGTCCTTCTTTGGGTATTATCTCTCTTCCTTCTAATTTGTTATATCATTCTGGAATGGCTGTTAAATTGATTTATTTCCTGTATTTTACTTTATTGTTCTCATTATTTTTATCTTTTCTTTCTTTTTTTAAATTGAAGTGTCATTGATATACATTCTTATATTGTTTTATTGGTTTCAAATACACAGCACAGTGGTTCAACAGTTACCCATATTATTAATTCCTCACACCCACTAGTGCAGTTACTATTTGTCAATATGGGAAGATTATTTTAATCTTTTCATAATTTTCTATAATTTGTGTATAATTTCTCAAACTTGCATTCTAATTCCTAATTCAGTTTTCTTAGGCTTCTAGCCTCATGCTTTTAGTTTGACAATCATGGATATCCCCCCAACACCCCAGTGGTCTTTTCTGATGTAAGACTGTCATTTTCATGACTACTTATTCAATATTCAATATCTTATAAGACTGTTGAGAGTACATATTAAAACAATTCAATGTCTCTCCAGTTCCTTCCAGATTCTTTTTTTTTGAGAAGAGGAACAACTGTTCTGATGTCTTGGATCCATCCCATTATTTTAAACTGTTGTGTCTTCATATCTCCCACTACTTTCTCTATTTACTCATTCTGAAAGACACAGAGCTTGTTGTCTTGTATAACCAAAGGAGAGTTTCTCATTGAGATTCTCTGTTTGCTGCATCAGTGATCCTTTTATTTATTTATATTTTTTAAACTTGTATTTGGTTTTTCTCTAGCTGAGCTCAAAACTGTACACATCACTTCATTTAATTCTTAGTGTTTCCGAGAAATCTTAGATCAGTGTGATCATTGTTCTTTGGTAAGAATGATTTTTTCTTCCTGCATAGATGTTTTGGCATTTTAAATATAACCTTAAAATTAAAATTATTCACCATCACCTGACTAATATTTAGCCTCTCTTCATTCCTTCTTGAAAATGAATTATAAGTGAAAATAGGTAGTCCTGAAGAATGAGCATACTACCTGGTCCCCAGGCACACAGATATGATCCCTCCCCATTTTTTACCCTATACCATCCATTCACAACTTCAGAGTGACCTTTCTATGTGACATATATGACAGTGTCATTCCCTGCTTAAAATATTCAGGTGGTTCTCTTTATCTACAGAATAAGGTCCAAATTCCTTAGCATAGAATGAAAGTATATTGATGTAATATATCCAAAACATTTATCACATCCTTGTTTCTCTTTTATTTTATGTTGATCCTGGTTTCTACTGCTCCTGGTAATGTTTTTATTTCTGTTATTAAGCTTGTATTGTTGTACAATAGTTTCCTAATCACTTTTAATTCCTTTTTCATTTATTTTATTTTCCAACTTCATCTCACAGTTTCTCTGTTAGAATTCAATAAAAGAAGAGAAAAGCATTTTGATAATCAGTTGCAAATTAGAAGCAATAATACACAATAGGCATCCAGTTGAGTCTAGCTATCTTAATGTTAGTGATGCTGGTTGTCTTGGCTCTCTCTGCCTTGTATCTTCACTACAATTTTGCAGAAATTCTAGTTCTTTTAAGCATTCATCAGCTAGTTCTTAGATCAAAACAGAACAATCCAATGAAGCATGGCTCAGTAGAAATTGGAGAACTTTGGAATCCAACTGATGTGGTTTGGATTCAAGATCTGCCACTTCAATTGATATTGCTTAACTTCTCTGGGTTTAGTTTCCTCATATATAAATGCACATATAAAAGGACAAAACACAGGCTTTTGTTAACTGTCCTCAGTATATGCTAGGCCCTCACTCACTGCCCAAATTTTAGCCAGGGAAGAAATATTCATGAAGAGTAGAAAATTTACAGATGCATTATTCATTATAATTATAAATATATTTCTAAAGTTTTAATAATTCACATATGTTTATTTAATAAAATCATGAACATTGGGTTTGTTTCTCAAAAGTTTAGATATTTTCAGGAACATCACTGTCTCCCAAAATGTGCCTTTTGGTAGTCCCTTTATGGACTCATGGTCCTGATTTGGTATAACCATTTATGTATGCTAATGTACAAATAGAGAAGTACAAACTCTTCCAGTAGTTGATAGGCCCTTCTCAGAGCCTAAGTTCTGGCCAGTCTTCCTTGTGTCTTTAGTCTTTGACAACAGAAGGCCTTCCATCTTCCAAATGAGATCCTGACCTTGCCTCTTTCTCTGACTACTAGGAATCTAAAAAGCAAATCCAGAATCTGACTCTTCCAATCAAATCTCCATGACCACAGCTGGTGATCCATTCCTATCTCCATGGCTAGAAGAAACTTGACAACAGTTAGTGAGTTTGTCCTCATGAGCTTCTCATCCCTTCCTACCGAAATACAGTCGTTACTCTTCCTGACGTTTCTCATCATCTACCTGGTCACCCTGATGGGAAACAGCCTCATCATTCTGATTACCTTAGCTGACCCCACGCTGCATAGTCCCATGTACTTCTTCCTCAGGAACTTGTCCTTCCTGGAGATCGGCTTCAACCTCGTCATTGTGCCCAAGATGCTGGGGACCTTGATCGTCCAGGACACAACCATCTCCTTCCGTGGCTGTGCCACTCAGATGTATTTCTTCTTCTTCTTTGGAGCTGCTGAATGTTTCCTCCTGGCCACCATGGCATACGACCGCTACGTAGCCATCTGCTATCCCTTGCACTACCCCGTGATCATGAACCAAAGGACACGTGCCAAACTGGCTTTTGCTGCTTGGTTTCCAGGCTTTCTCATAGCTACTGTGCAGACCACATGGCTCTTCAGCTTTCCATTCTGTGGCGCCAACAAGGTGAACCACTTTTTCTGTGACAGCCCACCTGTGCTGAGGCTGGTGTGTGCAGACACTGCACTGTTTGAGATCTATGCAGTGGTTGGAACCATACTGGTTGTCATGATGCCCTGCTTGCTGATCCTGTGTTCCTACACTCGCATCGCTGCTGCCATCCTCATGATTCCATCAGCTAAAGGGAAGCATAAAGCCTTCTCTACCTGCTCCTCCCACCTCCTTGTTGTCTCTCTTTTCTATGTATCTTTAAGCCTCACCTACTTCCGGCCTAAGTCCAATAATTCTCCTGAGAGCAAGAAGCTGCTGTCATTGTCCTACACTGTTGTGACCCCCATGTTGAACCCCATCATCTATAGCCTGAGAAATAATAAGGTGAAGAATGCCCTTGGCCAGACCTTCCGCAAGACTGTGGGCCTCAGAAACTGCATCTCATAGACGTTAAGAAATAAGACTAAAGTCTACTGAGTAAGGAAGCATCAGTTTCATATGTGACATTCCTCCTCCTCACTTCTCATCGCTGTTGGGATGAACCCCAGCTTCTGTAATGACTTCTGGAGAGTTCAGTGGAGAGAAAACAGCACAGAGCTAGTTTAGACATATTACTACCACCTGGAAGATTCCTCTGCATGCCCGTTGTAGAACTATATTCTTTTTCTTATTGATATTTCTACACTCCTGTGACAGAGTACCTCCAGAAATTCACATTCCTGTATCCACTTTGTGAACAGTATGAAAATGCTTGTTACCCTAACATGGGGACACACATAATAAAAGAGGGCAAAACTGATAAAAAATCATCACTCTTTATTCCTTTGGGCAAAGCTGTCTCCATTCATATGAAAAGCTTTATGAACCCTCCCAATGCATAGATTTATTCACTGTCTTATGTCAGTTCTCATGCCCTTGATGCAGTATTAGTTCTTTTAAGCTCACTGGTATGTAGTATGGAAATAGGATGAATCAATAACTCCCATACCTACATCTTTATAGTTCCAATGACAATTTTATTCCTCACTCTGTTTGTTCCAGGAAGAATGGCCTGACCTTCTATGGCCTCTCTGTCCTATATTCAGGTTACTACATCTTGTTGAAGGGATATCATACATTTCAGTCATGATGTTGATTTTATCAAAGCTTAAAATGGATTGAGCAAATTCCAACATAACTCTTCTTTAGCCACAAAAACATTTCTCATTTTCAATAATTTCATAGTACTCCATTTTGTAGATGTTCATAGTTTATTTAATGTGTCTTTTACAGTTACAAATCATATTATAAAGAACAGCTTTATGCATATGCCTTTTTATATTTTTTCTAGTATATCTGAAAGATGGAAATCCAGAAATTGGATTTCTTGGGCAAAGAATAAACATATATATAGTATTGCTATATATTGGCAAATTTCCCTCAAATCAGTTGCACCATTTTATACTCTCACCAGAAATTTATGAAGTTCTTGTTTCCCCACAGCCCCATAAATAAAGATTTATCATCAAACACTTAGACTTTTGCTTATGTAGTAGGTAAAGCAATAACTCAATTAAATTTTAATTTGAAGGAAATCAATTTTGAAGAATACAGAAGAAAATAAATGCGTAATTCATAAGAAGGGCATGCATTTAACTCAGACTTCTGAGTTCATTGTTGAGAGGACTGGCAGTTGGTGATGTCTTGGTACTCTACTTTTCTCTATGTGAAGGTTCTTTTCATCTTTATTTTAGCCAAACCCATCTCATTTCCAGATCCTATGTGATCCTTCAAGCAGCATAAATTACTCTCTTATGTGCATCTATCACAAGTTTATTAATAGATAAGTTAAATTTTGTATATGCTATGCTATACTTATTATTGCATTGTTTGTCTTCCTCCAATGTACTTACAACTTTTTGAAAATGAGAGCTGAACAAGTATTTCTATTTTCATATGACATGGGCATTCCTGAAAATCCTATATTCTGTCAAACCCTACACTGAAAATACTATGAGGAAGTAGAGTTAGGGCAGGTCACTCAAAATAGATGCAACTTTGAAGCTAGAGCATTACCTGAAACAGTAGTTGGTACCTGGAGAGACAGCTTAGACTGTCCAGGCAAGAAGCTCAGTGAGGCTGGACATTGCCACAGTAGATATTTAATGTGCACAATAACAGTAGAATGAAAATGCCAACAAGAGTTTATTTAGAAAAAAGAGTACTTGGTGCTGGGACAATGCAGGTAGGGGTGATACTCTGAACCAGTGCAGCAGCCCTTTTCTGGGCGTGGGTGGGGGTCAGTGCCACTTTCCAGGAGCCAAAATCCACACAAAGCAAGGGGTGCCCCTCTCTGCAGATGGAGCCTTAGCTGTAGGCATGTTTTTAAAATTTTCTTGAAAACAGCTAAGAGAGCTCTTGATGCCAAGGCTTAGGATATTTACTTCAATGTTGGAAGTTATCACTTTACCCCATGTAATCAAATTTGTTTTGCCCAATAAAAACTTTACATTAAAATGAAATCATTTTCCAATTTTTCAGTAGCATGGGAAGCATGAATAAATGAAAGGGTAGGCCAGCTGAGAAATGATGGTGACTTGGAGTAGAGTGGTGTCGGTAGAAATTAATTCTAAATATATTTTAGAGGAAGAATCAGTGGGATCTGATGATGGATTGTATGTGGGGAAATATACTCTGAAAAGAGGATAGTTGAAGTAAGAGCAATACCGATTCTTGTGGTAGAGCACAGGTGTTCTGGAAGTCTAGAAGACACCCATCAAAGAGGTATGAAAGAATTTTTTTTTCCAAAATGATCAAACCTAAAGCTTTTCCCTTCAAATCCCTATTAAGAGTACTTTTCCCCTTTTAGAAACATATACCCCAAACTTGTAGTAACTGATCTTCCTTTGGAAACAATGCCTTGATCGTAGGCCAGGTTATCCTGGAATCAGACAGGGAGCCAAAGATTCAAGTGCAAGTGAGTAATTAAGGAGGAACCATTAAATGAGTAGGGGAAAGCAGAATAGGAATGGAAAACAGCACAAATGTGATTTCATGTTAATAAACCCCAGACTCAGCTTGATCCAGCTGGGAACTCCAGAACAGAAATAAACCTCAGAGTTTTTTCTGTTTCAGGTCATAGGAAGTAGGCTTTTGTATTCCCACTCCAGTCATCTATTAGTTACTGGTGGACTATGTGGTAAGAAAGGGGGAGAGTTTAAAATGTCTCCTGGAGAGGGTCCTCAGTGCCCAGGGGTGTTCTTTGGAAGGTCTCAGGCACAAGCTATTAGAAGGAAAGCTTAAAGCTTACAGAAGCTGACAAAGGGAGCACAGACAGGTCAAGTGACTCCAGAGGACCTGGTGTCCACTCCAGGCTGCCCTTTGGAAGCCGAACTCTAGAAACAGAGAGTAGAATGGTAGTTGCTAAGTCTATTGTGGTGATCATTTCACAATATAAACATGTATCAAGTTATCACATTTTTTCACCTTAAACTTATACAATGTTATAGGTCAATTGTCAACAGAGCTGTGAAAAAAGAAAAGAATACTGGCATGCTTCTCTTGTCTCTCTGGTGGGAACCTTGGAGAATAGACAGACCACTGAGTTTTGTCCCTTTGCTCTTAGAGCCTCACAAATACAGGAAAAGTTGGAGCTATAGTAAAGACCTTCCTCCAGTTATGGGATTTCAGAATCTTCATAAATTTTTACACCCCTGGGAAATCTCAAAACTCACACTCATCAGAAAGTGAACCTATGGCTTCACTTGAAGAACATTGGGGGAATAACTTCCCTACAGTAAACAGCAGGGACCAAAACAGTCCTGAGACCCAGCCTGAAATCCTCTAGAGTGACTGATACAAGCCCAGCCCAGTGCTTCTCTGGAGTGACTAATGCTGCACAGCTTCTTACAGGAACTATCTTAGCCCCAGCCCAGGGTTTACCTGGGGCATCTGACATAGCCCTGGACAAAGCTTCCTTGAGAATGTGACAAGGCACAACCCCAGAGTGCACCAGCAATGTGGAGCAAGGCAAGCACAAACCAGAGTGTCTTTGGAATGACTAGCACAGACACGGTCCAGGGCTTTTCTGAACTGACTTGCGTAGACACAGCCATATTTCAGGACTCACTTGGAGTCACTCTTTCAGACAGTCTAAGGCTTCTCCAGAGTGGCTGTGGCAGACCAGGGCTTCTCCAGAATGTGATACAGACAAGTTTCACTCACAGGAGGTAAGCAAAGGGTAAATGGACAGAGCCCAGACTTGAAATCACTTGTAAAGAGGATGACAGCTCTCCATCCAAAAAATGTGTCTTCTCTGACGCATTTCTGAGAAAGAAGAGAACAGAGGTTCTCAAGTAAAAACATGGAGTTTTATAGGATTTGACAAATTAGGGAACGTGGAAAAGAACAGAGAACAATGAGAGTGTATGTATTGTGCTTTAGAATATTCCAAGTGTCTGCACATATATTTTCTCATTTCATGCCTACAACCACCCTGTTAGTTGGGCAGGACATTTATAATAATAGTCATTTTGTAGTTGGGAAAACCATTACTCAGAAAATGTCATGTCAGGAGCTCTGTGTCTTACAGCTAAAGACAAAAACAAAAACAGAACTTAACTCCAAATGTATGGCTCCAGAGTCCTTGCTATTACAACTATGGGTTCTCAAACTATCATTTATATGGAGTTTCACAAAGTTCTCTTAAGTATATTATCTAGCTCTTCCTTGCTGAAACAAAATGTAGAATCTCTAAGAGGCACTTATCCCTGCAAGAGGACACTCAGATAGAGATGTGGCTGGCCAGGCAACCTCAACTAGGTTTCTCCACAACTTCGCCTTCCCCCAGTGCTCAAGAAATGTTCATTCTTACTATGAAAATAGACAAGATATCAAAGAAGTTTTCACAGAAGAAGCAATGCCCAGGTTGAATTTTTTTTAATGAATAGGAATCAGCAAGAATTTTTAAAGAGCATTTTCTTACTGTTGTCCTCTTTGCCTTCCTCCATCCTTCACCATCCTGTACTGTATGTGCTATACATTGTATTTATATAATGTATTTATAATCTGTCTTCCCTACTAGAAGATGAGTTCTATGAGGGCAGAGATTTTTTTTGTTTTATTTACTGATGTATCACCCATAGTATCTAGAACAGTGTAATCAACACTTATTGAATAAGTTATTCTTTTAGGGATTGAAAATCAGGGCCTACAGTGAGTTTGGGCAGTGGGTTAGATAAGAAGTAGATTTTGGAAGGTAAATCTAGCATTAGCATTTATTGGGTGTACCAGTCACCACGCAAGTGCTTTATATTTATTCCTTCATTTAAGTTTATGGTCATAAAAAAGGATTTCAGGGTCCCAATTCTAAGGTTTAGTTACTGATGCAATGATGAAAGTTTCTGTTTCTTTTTCACAAGATTTACTATTATTAGTCACACCTGTGTATTTGAGTTGGTCTTTATGAACATGTAAAGCTTGAGCTTCATATTTCTTGAGAGTCCAGACATAAGTCAACCAGTAGAAGCTGATGAAAGGGTTTATATGTAACACACCTAGATTCTTTCTATGGTATGACACTATCTTGAGTCTGTGTTCCTTTGTTTGATCACATACAACCACAAGATAAATATTTAGCCCAGGGATGGACATAAACCACAGCTTCTATATTGTGTGTCTTCTTGTTTAAACTGCAGATGTCTGAGTTTAGAAATGAAGATTCCTCCAATATAGTGAAATCTTTGTAGGTATGGGCTGTTTGAGATTAGGACACTTTCAGGTCTTCTCCTCAGGGATCTTGGTAATTGTCAGCTCATTTACCTTGATTTTTTTCCTTCCCACCCTTTCGTTTTGCAGGAAACATACCCTGGCTCACCTCACCACCTTTCATTTATGCCTCAAGACCCGTCTCTTCAGCAATGCTTGGCCTGACTTCTCTTTAAGCGCCTCTGGCTGTTGAGGAGAGTAGCGAAGGAGCCCAGAAGTGAAGCTGTGACTTTGACCATCCTCTGCAGAGCAAAGTCAGAAGATGTATAGATATATACAGTGTGACTCAGTTCAGTATGAGAAAAGGTTAATGTTCTTCCAAAAACATTGGGAATTCCATAGTCAGTCTTGTGTTTTACATTTTGGAAAGTACAGCCATTGAACTTCAACAATAATAAGAAAGTTGGAGAATGAGGCCACAGCAGATTGCCTCACTAAGGGTACTGTAGAGATCTAAATAACACATGCAGACTCCTCCCACCTTCCTGGAGTGTGAATACCCGGTGAAGTCCTGGGCAGAATAACAATGTGGGGAAACTGGACAATTGTCAGTGAATTTGTTCTTGTGAGCTTCTCAGCCTTATCCTCTGACCTACAAGTTCTAATGTTTCTCCTTTTTTTGACCATTTACCTGGTTACCCTAATGGGCAATGTCCTCATCATCCTGATCACTACAGCTGACACTGCCCTACAAAGTCCCATGTACTTTTTCCTCAGGAACTTGTCCTTCCTGGAGATAGGTTTCAACTTGGTCATTATACCCAAGATGCTAGGGACCCTGATCGTCCATGGCACAACCATCTCCTTCCTTGGCTGTGCCACCCAGATGTATTTCTTCTTCTTCTTTGGGGCTGCTGAGTGCTGCCTCCTGGCCACCATGGCGTATGACCGCTATGTGGCCATCCGTGACCCTTTGAGTTACCCAGTCATCATGAGCCGCAGGGCCTGTGCACAGCTGGCAGCTGCTTCTTGGTTCTCAGGGTTTCCAGTGGCCACTGTACAAACCACATGGATTTTCAGCTTCCCTTTTTGTGGCCCCAACAGGGTGAACCACTTCTTCTGTGACAGTCCCCCTGTCATTGCACTGGTCTGTGCTGATACCTCTCTGTTTGAACTGGAGGCTCTGACAGCCACTGTCCTGTTCATCTTATTGCCTTTCTTGCTGATCCTGGGGTCCTACGTTTGCATCCTCTCCACTATCCTCAGGATGCCCTCTGCTGAGGGGAAACACAAAGCCTTCTCCACCTGTTCCTCCCACCTCCTGGTTGACTCCCTCTTCTACAGCACTGCCATCCTCACATACTTCCGGCCCCGGTCCAGCACCTCTCCGGAGAACAAGAAGCTGCTCTCACTCTCCTACACAGTGGTGACTCCCATGTTGAACCCCATCATCTACAGCCTAAGGAATAACGAGGTGAAGGCTTCCCTGAGACGGGTGCTCCACAGGACCCTGGGCCCTCAGAAGCTGAGACTGACTTGGAGGGAAACTGAAGGGGTGGAATGCAAGGACAAAGGAAAGAAAACCAAATTCCTCAGATGGGTTTTCAATCTTCACTCTTCATAGGAGCCCCAACATACTGATGGTATTTAGGACTTTCTACCAGGATCCATTTCTGAACAAAAGAAGATGAGTGATGAAAAAAAGCATGTCAGTGGGCCCAGGGTCCTACGGGACCGATGCATCTGAGGATGCTGCTACTTTATTCAGATGAGGGGCCTCTCTAAAGGTTGACAGCTTAATTAGAATTTGTCATTCTTTATTTGTTTTAATTTTTCTTGAACTTCTTCATCCATGTCATCTTAGAATTGTCTCTTTATTTTCCTCTATTAGTCTGAAAGCTCTACCTACAAATTTCAAGTATCTTTTTGCTCACAAGGTAAAGTTATGATAATAGTGATAATGAATAGGAGAGTTTTGTTTCATTCTTTCCTTCATTATTTTTCCCAACTAATTTTGAGTTTGAAATCAACATTTCAACACATTTTTATTCAGCATTCATAATATGTCAGACCCTGTTTAGGCCTTGTAGTCACACTGGTGAATAAAATAGACAAGTTTCTTGCCTAGTGGAATTTACACTCTAGTGAGAAAGAGAGATAATAAAAAGTTCCTTAGAAACTTCCACTGGCTTATAAAGTACATATGTTTCAAGGGATAGCAATGAGGACTAATTCTCTTTTCTACCATAATTGGTCTTTGCCTCATCTGGAGAAAGGCTGCTGCATACTAACAATGTTGGATATGAGGGTTGCTTGATGAGAGGGTGTAAAGGAATCCCAGGTGAAGTATAAGGGTTCAAATTATAGGAAACTGTTGTGAATAACCCAAAGATTCTTTGTTTACTAGATTTTTTTGGTAATCTTACTGTGGTTGGATGAAAACTGCTCTTTTTAGTCTTTCATACCACTCAACCAATGTAGCAGCCCCTTTATGATTTTGTCCAGTGAGCATAGTTCAAATCTGGATTCTTGGCAAATAGCAGACTTGGGACATGGGCACAATAGCTTTGTGTAAGCTATCCACAATTTGTTGGTGATGAACAGAGTGAAATAGCATTTACTCATAGACATGTCCTCTCCACCAAGTCTATAAACAAACCATTCTAACTCCATGTGCCATGGAGGTACCAGGACCAGTTCAGTCTCCCACACAGGGTACCCATCACCAACTGTGTAGCAAGGGCTTCAGAAGGATGGCATATTCTGAAATACTGCTATAAGAATCTGAAGATGAAAAGGTACATCATGGCATTCTATTCTCATGATGGCTATCACCCAACTAAGTAGATTGGCACCATTGCAAATTAGTAGTCTCCTGTTTTAACCAAGTTTTAATCACTGTTTCGCATTCATTTTGCTTGAACAGAATAGGCAGAATAATGACCCCTACCCCCAAGGATGTCCATGGCCTCATCCCCAGAATCTGTAAATATGTTCCTTATGTGGTAAAAAGGACTTTATAGATGTGATTAAATTACAGATTTTCAGATGAAGCAGTTATCCTGGATTTTGGGGGGATGAAGTAATAAGAAATCAGATGGTGGATAGAGAAAGAGCATGAAATATTTATTTCCACGGCTTTTTTGCCTCCATATATGTTAAGTCCACAGCTCCTGTCTGGTGGTCTTCCATACACAGCCCCCTCTCCAGGTTCTACTTGCCTCCTCTTGGTCCTTCAGGCCCAGGATTGGTAACAGCTTTTCACTCTTGCCAGCTCTGGGATGTCACTATTTCTTGTTTGTTCCAAAACCCTGTCTTTACCTTTACCTGACAGATACAGTACTCACAGGTCTCTAATGAGAGTGTGAGAGGACAAGACAGCTCATATATTCTGCTTTATTGTACCCATGCTCTTCCCCCGCCCATCTCAAGCATAGATGCAGGTGCATGCATACATGCATACATATAGCACCTAGCTCACAGTAAGTGATTAACTAATGTTTGTTAATTTATTTATTATTTAATGATACAAAAAGATTCATAAATACCAAAAGATAAAAGAGTTGGAGTAGGATCTGGGATAAATAGATAATAATAGATAGCATGATTTAAAAATAAAGATTTTACATGTTCCAGGTTTTATAACCTGTGCATGTTTCTCAGGGGATTTCCTAATTCTTAGGTGCCAAAAGACTAATCAGAAGGAAGTGCACTCTTCTTCTATTGGTCCATGAATCAGTGTCCTTCTTCTACAAAAGAAGTTCTGGATGAAGGAGATAGAATGAGTTCACAACAAGGCCCAAGGTTGAGTATCTTACCATATGCCATCTTGCCGAGGGAACAACTCAGCAAGTCTTAGAAGTAGGGATCCAAGAGGCTGTTACTACCAGTGGAAAACTCCAAGCCTGCAGAGGAAATTCCTTGCGGTTACTTTCCTCAGAGCTACCTTCACATCCTTGTTCCTCAGGCTGTAGACAATGGGATTGAGCATGGGGGTCACCATGGCATAGAACACAGATACCAGTTTTTCCTGTTCTTTGGAGGACTTTGGTGTCATGTAGGTGACGATTGCTGACCCATAGAAAAGAATGACCACTATGAGGTGGGAGCCACAGGTAGAGAATACCTTGAACCTCCCCACAGCTGACTTCATCCTGACAATGGTCACTAGGATGTGGCCATAGGACACCAGAATTAGGGAAACAGGTATGAGGAGAATCATGACCCCCATGAGGAAAATGACCATCTCTGACATGCGGATGTCTGTGGATGCCAGGATCAACAGTGCAGGGGCTTCACAAAAGAAATGAGCAATCCTACTGCTGCCTCGGTAGGGTAGCCTTAGTGTGAAGGTGGTGTCCACCACAGACACCAGAATGCTGCTGGCCCATGATCCTGCAGCCAGATGGACACACACCCTCCAAGTCATGATGCTACAGTAATGCAAAGGGTTGCAGATGGCCACATACCGATCATAGGACATCACTGCCAGAAAAGCACACTGTGCACATCCAAAAATGAGGAAGAGTAGAAGCTGAGCTGCACAACGTGTGAATGAAATGACCTTCCTCTTGCATAATAGGTGAACTAGGGCTTGAGGAATGATGTTGGTAGAGAAACAGAGGTCAGCCAGAGATAAGTGGCAGAGAAAAAAATACATAGGTGTGTGAAGCCGGGAGTCAACCTGTACAAGGGACATGAGAAACAGATTTCCAAACACAGTGACTAGGTAGACACCCAGGAATAAGATGAAGAGCAGCTTCTGGGTGAGGGGGTCATCAGAGAGTCCCAGAAGGAGGAATTCTGTCACCTGTGTCTGATTTGTCTGTCTCATAGTTTGTCTCTTTTTTCAGTAAGAATTTACTACACACTAAACATAGGCATGTATAATCTGCAAAATAATATGGTTCAGATTTGGAGGGCTTAGGGCTTTCCCCCAACCATTTCAGGAATCCACTTTATAAGGTTTTTAGAAGATGATTGTGCTGCTTCAGTTGGTATGTATTCAATGTTACAAAACTTAATACTTTCTAAGATGGTGCATTCATCTTTAATGTCAGCTGGAAAGTGCAGAATAGATCAAAAGAATCATCTTCTTTATTCTGAATATCACTCTTCTAATAATAAAACAATAGATTGAATTCATCAATAGGTAAGCGCCATTTAATTTCACTTTATTATCAATTAAATCCCTTGAGTCTTATTCTTGTCACATTTCTCTCATTTTGTGATGGTGTAGATTTAAAAATTCCTTTAGGACCACAATTGTTCCTCTTGTCTCTTCCATGAAAAGACAGTCACTGAGGTATAGGAAATCAAAAGAGCCAAAGCACCTGTAGAACTGACACTTTTCTTGGAGAAAATTGCCTGTTTTGAAGGAGCTGGGAAGCTGAAGGGTAAATTTGGATGGTATGCCATAATCTCTTTGGTAATCCTATGCCCAGATTCAGCTGGAAATCCCAAATACCAACCTTAACCATCAGTGAACTAGCAAGTACAGAATCACAGTATCATTTCCATTTTAGGTGACCAGCTTTGGACTAAGCAGCATGAATCCACTACCCCAGTCCATCCTCTCTCACTGTCTTGCATTATCAGTCTGCTCCTCCCAGAAGTTAAAATCTCCTTTGGAAACTATGTCTTTTTCATTTTTATATCCTTTATTAGATATACCATAAGGCTTTATTTGATCAGTTATCATTAATTAAAGTGAATAAAAATAATTTGATCATATGATTTATTGAGCTCTATAAAAAGCCTGCCCGATGCTGATGTCACCAAGATGGCAGCATGGGTTGTTGGGTTGTTCCTGACTTTGCTCCCCATCCTAAGAACAACTAACACCTATTCAAGAATAAGACATATGGAGAGAATCCTAGAACATGTAACCACCTGCACCACAGAGACCTAGACAGACAGCTTTTGAAGGGTCAGAGAAGTGGCCAAATGTATCTGCATTACCCCTCCCCCTGGCCAGCACAGCACAGCATAGCAAGGTCTCTCCTGAGCCTCCAGTTCCTCCAGTGGAAATAGAGAACCCAGGGGAGACAACCAGCACCTCCTCGCAGCATTCTGGGTCACTTTACGGGAGTCTCTACTCTGATCTCACACCACGGGGATTGCAGGGGAGTCTTTGGGTCTCAATTACTGGGCATCTGGGATGGAGGAGGAGGAGGGCTTGCAGAACCAGCCCACAGATCTTGGCAGTCTGATTGCATACCTGCAGTGCCCAAGTGGTAATTCCAACCAGCAGCTGTAGAATCAGTTAGGGGCACACTGACCGGGAACATGGTAGGGTGCAGATCTGCTTGATTTGGATGCTCAAAGCAGGAGTTGTGTGGGTCCTATAGCCCGGTTTGGCCATGTGCAAACAGGGAGCTGAATCATAGCCCCGTACACTGCTGGTGACAACTCCTGGAAGCTGTGTGGTCTAGCAGGGCTTAAGCTGAGAGGTGATCACCTCCAGAGAAAGCCACTACTGGGTGGAGAGTTCCATACTACACACAGGTTGAGGGATTAATTCATAACCAAGGTGGAGGGTAGCTCCCGGCTGCTCCCAATCATAGAGCCTGTTTGGGAAATTGAGAGTAGCCTGGAGTGGTCTCCCCACCTCCTGCCTAGGTAAGGTGGTTGAGACATAGCCCCAGCTGCTGTGGAGAGGCGTCTGCCAAGAAGAGCTGGAAACAACTCCAGGAAGTTGTGCAGCCAACAGCACTTGAGCTGAGAAGTGGGCAGAGCTGATAGTTTGCAGAGCAAAGCCAGCAGTCCTGTTCAGTCAGGGAACTTGGGATGCAGGTCAGCCTGAGTTAAGAAAATGAGCAAAGAGCTTTACTGGCTTTGGAGCTGCTTCTCCCACTGCACCTAGGCAAGGAATTTGTAGCAGTGCTCATCACTGAATACAGCCTTCAGGCTGTCCCACCAAGGAACCTAATCAGAGCACATGGGAAGCTTCACAGCCCACTCAACAGCCCTAATACAGTGGCACTTGAACAGAGAGCACAGTTGGTGACCACCCCCATCTGTAAGCAAAACCAGTGGTCTTTCCTGACCAGGTTCAATATATACTCTGGCCTGATTCAAGTTCTTTGAAGAGATAACCAAAATTGACAAACCCTTAGCTAGACTAATCAAGGAAAAAGATAAAGGACTCAAATCAACTAAATTATAAATAAAAAAGAAGAAATTACATTCAGGTACCACAGAAATTCAAAGGATCATAAGTCTACTATGAACTACTGTACACCAACAAATTTTGACAACCTAAAGACATGGAAAAAGTTCTTAGAAACATACAACTTACCAAGACTGAATCAGGAAGAAATAGAAAATCTGAATAGATCAATTATTAGTAGAGAGATTGAATTACTAATTTAAAAAATCTTGCAATGAAGAGAAGTCCAGAAACAAAAGGCTTCATTGGTGGATCTTACCAAACATTTAAAGAAAAATTAAACCAATCCTTCACAAACTCTTCCAAAAAATCAAAGAGAGGGAATACCCCTAAGCTCATTTTATGAGGCAAGCATTATCCTGATTAGAAAACCAGGAAAGGACACTACTAGAAAATAAGTCTACAGGTTGCTATCCCTGATGAATATGAGTAAAGGTGCAAAATTTCTCGGTAAAATACTAGCAAGTTAAAAGGATCAATAGATGTAGAAGAAGCATTTGGCAGTGTTTGGCCTCTATTTATGATAAAAACTCTTAACAAATTAGGCATACAAGGAACATATCTCAACATACTAAAGGCCATATGTGACAAGACCACAGTTAACATAATAGTGGTGAAAGGTTTAAAGCTTTTCCTCGAAGATCAGGAACAAGACAAGGGTGCCCATTCTTGCCACTTCTATTCAACATACTGGAAGTCCTAGGTAGAGGAATCAGATAAGAAAAATTAAAGATACCAGAATTGGAAAGGGAGAAATAAAGTTGTCTCTATTTGCAGATGACATGATTTTATATGTAAAAAAATCCTGAAGACTCAACAAAAAAAGCTGTTAGTCTAATCAACAAATTCAGTAAAGTTGCAGGATACACAGTTAACATACAAAAATTGGTAGTGTTTCTATACACTAACAGTGAATTTTATGAAGAAAGAAAGAAATCAGTCTCATTTACAGTAATGTCAAAAACAGTAAAATACTTAGGAATAAATTTAAGGAGATGAAAGATCTAGATCTCTACTCTGAAAGCTAGAAGACATTAATGAAGGAAATCAGAGAAGACACAAATAAATGGAAAACTATCCTATGTTTATGAATTGGAAGAATTAACATTATTAAAATGTTAATACTACCAAAGCCATCTATAGATTCAATGTAATCCCTATCAAGATTCCAATGATATTTTTTACAGAAGTAGAAAAAAACACCCCTAAAATTTATGTGGAACCACAAAAGACCCTGAATAAACAAAGAAATCCTGAGAAAGAACAAAGCAGGAGGCATCACACTTCCTGATTTCAAGCTTACTATAAAGCTAAGGTCCTCAAAACAGAATGATATTGGCATAAAAATAGACAAATAGACCCATGGAACAGAATCAAGGGCCCAGAAATAACCCAAGCATATATGGTCAACTAACGTTTGACAAGGGAACCAAGAATATTCAATGGAGAAAATAGTTCTCTTCAATCGATAGTGCTGGATAATTTTCACATGTGAAAAGTGAAACTGGACCCATTCCTTACACAAGGCTATAGGCCCAGCTCCTGAGGCCAGAGAATCTCAGGTAGGAGGGACCAACCAGTAGTCATGCTTCAGCCCCAGTATCAGTGCATCCTGGAAGATGCACAACAAATAATGGTTTAATGAAGAAATGTATTGAGACAAGTGAGTCTGTATGATATAATAATTACTTAAACCAATGTGGAATTGTTTCTAAAGGGAAATTTAGTGTATTGGCAAAAGCACAAATATAAAAATAAAATTTGAGAACACAAGCTAGTTTCAGATAGGTACCTTTTGAATTATTATCAATCCAGTGGAAGGTCCTATCTGGTTGGTTCTCAGAGCCTCCAGGTTCTGGTTCAGCTCAGGTCCTTTAGACTTGCTTTCTGCCACAGTTCACACCCTTCCCGCAGCAGAAATTAGTGCATGCATCTAGATCTCAGAGAAAATTAAATGGTAAGCAAACATTCTTAGTTTTGATGAAAAGAGAGAACATTAAACTAAACACCTGTCACAAAGTTCTAAGTGATTCCTGCAATCAGCGGGTGACTTAATGAAAGGGCAGCTATAGAGTATTGTTGATTTCTAGGCCTTCATCATTTGGCTAATAACTACAGGATTTTTAAGATTCCATTTAGGAAAAAAATATTATCCAGGAACACTTTCCTTTCTTACCCACACATTTTCCTCATTCCTCATTCCCCACTCCCACCTACCCCAACACACATAGATATAGACACATATAAGCACTCATATTTAATCCTAAGTACATGTTACCTACAGCACATGTGCTTACCTCCATCATAGCTCTTAACAAGTTATATTGAAATTATTTCCTTTCTCTGTGACTGTAGATGTTGTAAAGGCAGGGACCACATCTGACTCATCTTTCTTCACAGCAAAAAAGATAAACGCTGGTGCAGAGTAAATATTCAACACATGTATTTTTTAGCTGATTCGACCTGAGCCAAAGTAGCAGGAGACAGAAAGGTGAATGTGGGTCAGAGATGAGAGTGACTTGTGACCTATCAGATGGTAGGAGCTGGGGGCTGATAGCAGAGCTCACTGACCTTGGGAGTACAGCAGTAGAAGGCTATACCCCTGACCTCTCTTAATTTGTTTTTAAAAGCTTGTTACTCTCCCATGCAAATGTGGGGGAGCAAATGCTCCCCCAGGTGACTGTGAATCTGCCCCCAGGGTCAGAAAGCTAATGGAAGAAAATCATGTTTACTGCCAACCTTTCTCTCCTGTTATTCTGCGTTTTCCCCAGGTTTAATAGCAACTTTTAAGTTCATTTCTCTAAGAATGGTATATATTACTGGATATGGAACAGAATGATAGGGTCACAGCGCCATGCATTGTCTAATCTGGCAATTCTTTTAGAAAGACGATTCTGAGGAAATCCATAGGAACTAAGCAAAAAATATCCAATTTCACTTCTGATTCCAAGATCTTTCATGCTTACAGTTACCTCTTCCCTACCATCCACAGCGACTTACTGTCTTCCAAGCCCAGCTTAAAAAAGGCTTAAGAATCTCCACCCAAAGGATCAATATGGACTCCATGGAAGTTCTGCTTATGTCTCCATCAGGTAAGGACCACGATTCTTTTGCACAGAGAATTTGACATTGCAATTGTGGTTTGATAAGGTAGATGATCTGTGGAAAAGACCTTGGCTAGATTTATTGCAGAAGAATTAGCTCTAATAATCAGACTCTTTGGATAAAATTAGTTAAATTTTTAAAACAATCTATGAAGAGATTAAAACCAATTCACTCCCAATATATACCAAGTTATTTTCTTTGTTCAACTCATGTATTTCCTTTCTGTCCCTCTAATAACCTTACCAACGTTTTCTCTTCCGGTGGAGAGAAAAGATCAAATAACCATGTCAAAGCCAGTAGAGGGGAAACTGCTGCTGGGGTATTAGCTGCAGAACGTGCAGGCAGAGACTGCAAGATTGTCTTGCTTAAAGTCTTGTCATAAAGTCAAAGAGCTCAGAAGAATCTCCAAAGTCAAGATCAAGAAAAGGCAGGAAGGGGAAATTCCCCACAACTCCCAAATCCTCCTGCTCCATGCAAAGGTCTTATCATTGATTTCAGGGCATATTGTACAACAGTAGTTTCATTTAAATGAGATGAACAGAGGGACCTAAGGAGCAGTCTCTGGAGCAGCTTAAGTGCTCAGGAGAATTGTAAATCAATAGGGTGGATCCTGAGCTGTTGCCTCTCAGGAAGTTCCCAAATGGTTATAAGAAAGACAGAAAATAACTTGGAGTTAGCACTTACTTCTCCACTTATGGACCCCATTAACTGTGCTGCTTACATGTCTTCTCTTTAGGGAAGTATTGTATTGTTGCAATTAAGTATTTGGTTTCTACGTTCTAGGTTGCAACCCAGATTTATCACAAAGTTCCTGTATGATGTTAAGGAATTTCATCATTTGTAGAATGTGAGTATGATGTGCCCCAGATAATAAAAATAATTAGATTCTCCAATGATTAACATTTTAACCACATTTTCTTTATTATTTGTCTCTATTTATACACACATTGTTATTTTAATTACTTACTTGTAAGTTATAGACTTGATGCCCAATTATATAGGGAACTCCTACAAATCAATAAGTAAAGTCAGAAAATTCCAGCTTTTAAAGTGGCAAAAGACTGGAGCACACACTTCCAACATAAGAAATACAAATAACTAATAAGCACATGAAAAGGTACACAACATAATTAGCTAACAGAGTATATAGATTAAAAACACAGTGAAATACCAAATACCTTCATAAAAATGGATAAAGTGACTGAGTATGTAGAGCAATTTACATTGCTGATGGGATCATAAATTGGTTCAATCAATTCAAAAAGTCCATTTTTAAGTATTTTTGAAAAATAACCTAAACCTATACTTCCCTCCTATAACCTAGTAGTTCCACTCCCTGAATATATATCATATAGAGATGAGTGTTTATATCCACCCCAAAATATGCACAATGATGCTCATAACTGCTTAATTTGTAATAGCCAAATGAGGACACAGTATAAACATCCGTGGATTATAGAAAGATTACATTGTGATACAGTCATGCAGTAGGATACTATTGAATAATTTTAAAAGAATGAACTACCACTACATATAATCACATAGGCAAATCTCATAGAAAAATGTTTAGTACAAGAAGCCAGACACACAAAGCAGTATATGCTGTATGATTCCATTTACTTGAAACTCAAGAACAGGCAAAACCAGCTTATATTTTGAGAATTCCAAATGATGGTTACTGTAAGGCTGGAGGCACTGGAGGGAGAAGGGCGAGGACAATGCAGGTGGAGCAGAGACAGCACCATGTAGCTCTGTGCTGTATGGGGAAGGAACAAAGAGCTCTTCCTGGATTCCAGTCCCATGACCTGCTGACAAACCCCGGATGCAGATCCCCTCCATCCGGAAGGAGGAGACCTCTGGCTGTCCATCGCCCGACCCTGAGCCAATAAAAATTCCCCACCTACCCCTAGTGCAGCCCACTTCTCCCTCCCTTCCCTGTTCTCTTAAAAACTCACTGCCTGCCCTGCTGAGCATGACTTCCCCAGCCTGTGATAGCCAGACTGGGGAACATCAGCTGGGAATTGCGCTAAAATAAACTGCCTGGCCCTTTGTTGCCTCTCGTTGCCTGCTTATTTTGGCTAGAATTTATCTTACAGTTACCTTTGAGGGAATGTTGATTTATGAATATTTCTGAATGTAGATAGAAAAATTATAACTAGATTTAGAGCTTATTGAACCCCAAAGTGTATTTTAAAATAGTACAACATGATCAAATATGATTTGTTTCTAGGATGCAAATATGTCTCAACATAAGAAACCCTACAAAGAAATTCATGAATTATTATAATAAAGGATAAAAATCAGATACTAATCTCAGCAATGTAGGAAAAGCATTTGTTAAAGATAAACATCTATTTATTATTTTCTATCTTCATAAATTAGGAGTACACTAAAGGTTCTTCTACCCAAAACCCAAAAGCACATCATGTTTGATAAACAAGTTTTAGGTGGATCCTAAGATCAGTAACAAGACACTATACTGCTGTCACTATTACTCTTTAGCACAGTAATGAGAGTCTTTAAAAACAGTAAATGAGAGTCAAACAAAAAAAAGAAATAGATACAGGAAGTGAGAAAGAAGAAGTAAAACTTATTTGCCGGTCACATGATTACCACCAAGAAAAAACAAAACCAAATCTTCAATGAACAAACTGTTAGACGCAGTAAGATTTGTAAGTTTCCTGAATAGAAGCCCAACCTTAAAAAAAAACACACAGCAAGTTTCTCTACCAGCAATAACCAACTGGAAAATCTGATTTTTAAAATAGGGTATAATTCACAATAACAAAAATTATAAAGCATGTGGAAATTAATCAAGAATACTCAAGACCTCTATGTGGAAAATATCAGCTCTAGTAAAGAGCACAGAAGATGATCAGAATAGATAATTCGTCTCTTGGATTAGATGGCTTTAATTTTGTAAAGATACTGTTTCGCCCCAAGTTGATCTATAAATTTAGTGTAATACCAATAACAGTGCCATTTACATTTTCTTTAGTAATTCAATAGGTTTACTATCAAATTTATGTGGAGAAAAACAATCCACAATTAGAATATTAAAAGGGTTAGGATAGTGTGGGTAAAACTGCAATATTTTCAGAATCTCTCACCTGACTTTAGTGTATCTCCATATCAACAGGCATTTCCAAGGGGTGGAGAGAGGTAGTTCGTATCCGTATCAATAGGTAATTACATGGGCCAGTGAGAGCTTATCTGGACCTGGACCTGAGAGGAGGATTCACTCGCTTCCACTGCAGCAGGAGAGAGATGTGGGATGACTCCTTGTAAGCAATAAACAGGTTTTAAACTTTATTTCTCCCTTTGACTGATTTTGGTTTCAAAGCCATTTTGCCCTGGGATTTTCCCCTCTGAGATTTACACCTGGCAGTACTCAACAGGACTTCTGAACCCAAAATCTGTCTGCATACTTGGGCAGGCTGCCCCTAGAGATGGTGGGGAGATGTCCAAAATGCCCCCTGTGGACAGTGGGGAAGCCCTAGTGGATGCAGCTTCACCTGGAAGCCCCCATTTGTGGGGCTTCCAATTTGGGAGCCCCTAGTGTGGAATTGGTCTAGGGTAAAGCACTCCTGGCATGGAAGGCCTACCCCAGAACTGGGGAAGGGTGGAGACACTGGAAGCTGCAGAATTAACCCTCTCTGAGATAGAAGGCTGCTTAGAGGCCCTGAGTGGATGTGTAGCAGCTGGCATTATAGGGCCTCTTTCTTCGAGATAGTGGAAAATGTTATTGAGAAGAGAGAGAGGGTTATACAGGAGAGAGAGAGAGAAAGCTATAGAGGAGAAAGAGAGAGTTATTGAGAGGGTTATCAAGGAGAGAGAGGGACTTCAGCAGGAGACACATTTGGGCATTGCTTGGAGGAGCTGAGCAATGACCTATGTGATGCCCTAAAGGAAGAGAGGCACTTATTGAGAAAACGCATTGCACTCCTGAAAGTCATTAGTAGGAGGCAGGAGAGGGCGGAGCCAAGATGGTGGCATGAGTAGGACAGTGGGAATCTCCTCCCAAAAACATATATTTTTGAAAATACAACTATCCCTAAAAGAGAGACCAGAACACACAGGACAACAGCCAGACTACATCCACACCTGCGAGAACCCAGCGCCTGGTGAAAGGGGTAAGATACAAGCCACAGCCAGGCGGGACCCGAGGCCCCTCACCCCAGCTCCCAGCGGGAGGAGACGAGTCAGAGCGGGGAGGGAGAGGGAGCCCAGGACTGCTAAACACCCAGCCCCAGCCATCTGCACCACAGCGCACACACAGTGTATGTGTGGGGTCCTGGATACTAGGGAAACAGGACAGTAAGACCTTTGAGCAGGTCCTGAAGCCAGCGCCCCTGTGACAAAGAAAAGTGAGTGCTTTTTGAAAGTCTTAAAGGGACAGGGACCCCAAAGCTGGACAGAAGCATCCCGGGTCACAGTCCAGCAGCTGGAAATTCCAGAGAACTAAGGGTGCACTAACCCCCTGGGCAATAGCTCTGAGACCCCTCATGGAGGTAAACAGCCAAACAGTCCCCCGTCCATTACCCCTCTGGGGACCAGCCATAGCAGAGCAGCAGCCTGAGGCTGGCCACGCCCACAGCAAGGGAGCTTCCTCCATACCGGCCGGGCAAGACACAGAGACCCAGTCTACACGCAATTGCCCAGCAGAAGCCACTAGGGGTCGCAGTTGTCCCAGTAAAGAAAGGCAAGGAGCCAAGTGGAAAGACTTGGCTCTGCCAGCTGACAGACGAGTCAATAGCTCATCATTGCACCTATCAACATGAAAAGGCAAAAAAATTTGATCCAGACAAGACAAACCCAGACAGTTTTGACATCATCTACATCTTCCCCTGAGAAGGAACCGGGGGAGATAGATTTAACCAGTCTTCCTTAAAAAGAATTCAAAACAAAAGTCATAACCATGCTGATGGACTTGCAGAGAAATATGCAAGAACTAAAGAGGGAGAAAACAAAAATAAAACAATCTCTGGAAGGACTTCAAAACAGAATGGATGAGATGAAAGAGACCATTAATGGACTAGAAAACAGAGAACAGGAACGCAGAGAAGCTGATGCAGAGAGACCTCCAGGAATGAAAGAATTTTAAGAGAACTGTGTGACCAATCGAAACGGAACAATATCTGAATTGTAGGGGTACCAGAAGAAGAAGAAGAGAGAAAAAGGGATAGAAAGTGTCTTTGAAGAAATAATTGCTGAAAACTTCCCCAAACTAGGGGAGGAAATGGCCTCTCAGACCATAGAGGAACACAGAACTCACATGACAAGGGATCCAAGGAGGGTAACACCAAGACACATAATAGTTAAAATGGAAAAGATCAAAGACAAGGACAAAGCATTAAAGGCACCCAGAGAGAAAAAAAAGGTCACATACAAAGGAAAACCCATCAGGCTATCATCAGACTTCTCAACAGAAACCCTACAGGCCAGAAGAGAATGGCATGATATACTTAATGCAATGAAACAGAAGGGCCTCGAACCAAAAATACTGAATCCAACACGATTATCATTTAAATATGAAGGAGGGATAAAACAATTCCTAGGCAAGCAAAAGTTGAGGGAATATGCCTCCCACAAACCACTTCTACAGGGCAACTTACAGGGACTGCTCTAGATGGGAGCACTCCTAAAAAGAGCACAGAACAAAACACCCAACATATGAAGAAGGGAAGAGGAGGAATAAGAAGGGAGAGAAATAAAGAATCATCACACTGTGTTAATAATAGCTCAATAAGTGAGTTAAGTTAGACAGTAAGATAGTAAAGATGCTAACTTGAACCTTTGGTAACCACAAATCTAAAGCCTGCAATGGCAATAAGTACATACCTTTCAATAATTACCCTAAATGTAAATGGACTGAATGCACCAATCAAAAGACACAGAGTAATAGAATGGATAAAAAAGCAAGACCCATCCATATGCTGCTTAAAAGAGACTCACCTCAAACCCAAAGACATGCACAGACTTAAAGTCAAGGGATGGAAAAAGATATTTCACGCAAACAACAGAGAGAAAAAAGCAGGTGTTGCATTACTAGTATCAGACAAAATAGACTTCAAAATAAAGACAGTAACAAAAGATAAAGGAGGACATTACATAATGATAAAGGACTCAGTCTAACAAGAGGATATAACCATTATAAAAATAATTGCACCCAATGTAGGAGCACCAACATATCTGAAACAAATACTAACAGAACTAAATGAGGAAATAGAATGCAATGCATTCATTCTGGGAGACTTCAACACACCACTCACTCCAAAGGACAGATCAACCAGACAGAAAATAAGTAAGGACACAGAGGCACTGAACAACACACTAAAACAGATGGACCTAATAGACATCTACGCAACTCTACATCCAAAAGCAACAGGATACACATTCTTCTCAAGTGCACATGAAATATTCTACAGAATAGACCACATACTAGGCCACAAAAAGAACCTCAGTAAATTCCAAAAGATTGAAATCCTACCAACCAACTTTTCAGACCACAAAGGTATAAAACTAGAAATAAATTGTACAAAGAAAGCAAAAAGGCTCACAAACATATGGAGGCTTAACAACACGCTCCTAAATAATCAATGAATCAATGACCAAATCAAAATGGGAATCCAGCAATATATGGAAACAAATGACAACAATAACACAATGCCCCAACTACTGTGGGATACAGCAAAAGCAGTTTTAAGAGGAAAGTATATAGCAATCCAGGCATATTTAAAGAAGGAAGAACAATCCCAAATGAATGGTCTAATGTCACAATTACTGAAATTGGAAAAAGAAGAACAAATGAGGCCTAAGGTCAGCAGAAGGAGGGACATAATAAAGATCAGAGAAGAAATAAATAAAATTGAGAAGAATAAAACAATAGCAAAAATCAATGAAACCGAGAGCTGGTTCTTCGAGAAAATAAACAAAATAGATAAGCTTCTAGCCAGACTTATTAAGAGAAAAGAGAGTCAACACACATCAACAGAATCAGGAACGAGAAAGGAAAAATCACGACGGACCCCACAGAAATACAAAGAATTATTAGAGACTACTATGAAAACCTATATGCTAACAAGCTGGAAAACCTAGGAGAAATGGACAACTTCCTAGAAAAATACAACCTTCCAAGACTGAACAGAAAGAAACAGAAAATCTAAACAGACCAATTACCAGCAACAAAATTGAAGCAGTAATCAAAAAACTACTCAAGAACAAAACCCCCAGGCCACATGAATTTACCTCGGAATTTTATCAGACATACAGAGAAGACATAATACCCATTCTCTTTAAAGTTTCTCAAAAAATAGAAGAGGAGGGAATACTCCCAAACTTATTCTATGAAGCCAACATCACCCTAATATAAAAATCAGGCAAAGACCCCACCAAAAAAGAAAACTACAGACCAATATTCCTTATAAACGTACATGCAAAAATACTCAACAAAATATTAGCAAACCGAATACAAAAATACATCAAAAAGATCATACACCATGACCAAGTGGGATTCATCCCAGGGATGCAAGGATGGTACAACATTCAAAAATCCATCAGCATCATCCACCACATCAACAAAAAGAACAAAAACCACATGATCATCTCCATAGATGCTGAAAAAGCATTCAATAAAATTCAACATCCATTCATGATAAAAACTCTCAACAAAATGGGTATAGAGGGCAAGTACCTCAACATAATAAAGGCCATATATGATAAATCCACAGCCAACATCATACTGAACAGCGAGAAGCTGAAAGCTTTTCCTCTGAGATCGGGAACAAGACAGGGATGCCCACTCTCCCCACTGTTGTTTAACATAGTACTGGAGGTCCTAGCCACGGCAATTAGACAAAACAAAGAAATAAAAGGAATCCAGATTGGTAAAGAAGAAGTTAAACTGTCACTATTTGCAGATGACATGATATTGTACATAAAATCCCTAGACTCCACTCCAAAACTACTAGAGCTAGTATCGGAATTCAGCAAAGTTGCAGGATATAAAATTAACACACAGAAAACTGTGGCTTTCCTACACACTAACAATAAACTAACAGAAAGAGAAATCAGGAAGACAATTCCATTCACAATAGCATCAAAAAAGAATAAAATACCTAGGAATAAACCTAACCAAGGAAGTGAAAGACCTATACCCTGAAAACTATAAGACACTCTTAAGAGAAATTAAAGAGGTCACTAACAAATGGAAACTCATCCCATGCTCCTGGCTAGGAAGAATTAATATCATCAAAATAGCCATCCTGCCCAAAGCAATATACAGATTTGATGCAATCCCTATCAAACTACCAACAGCATTATTCAATGAACTGGAACAAATAGTTCAAAAATTCGTATGGAAACACCAAAGACCCCGAATAGCTAAAGCAATCCTGAGAAGGAAGAATAAAGTGGGGACTGGGGGGAATCTCACTCCCCAACTTCAAGCTCTACTACAAAGCCACAGTAATCAAGACAATTTGGTACTGGCACAAGAACAGAGCCACAGACCAATAGAACAGAATAGAGACTCCAAATATTAACCCAAACATATATGGTCAACTAATATTCCATAAAGGAGCCATGGACATACGATGGGGAAATGACAGTCTCTTCAACAGATGGTGCTGGCAAAACTGGACATCTAAATGTAAGAGAATGAAACTGGATCACTGTCTAACCCCATACACAAAAGTAAATTTGAAATGGATCAAAGACTTGAATGTAAGTCATGAAACCATAAAACTCTTAGAAAAAAACATAGGCAAAAATCTCACGGACATAAACATGAGTGACTTCTTCTTGAACATATCTCCCTGGGCAAGGAAAACAAATGCAAAAATGAACAAATGGGACTATATCAAGCTGAAAAGCTTCTGTGCAGCAAAGGACACCATCAATAGAACAAATTGCATCCTACAGTACGGGAGAGCATATTCGTAAATGACAGATCCGATAAAGGGTTGACATCCAAAATATATAAAGAGCTCACACACCTCAACAAACAAAAAGCAAATTATCCAATTAAAAAATGGGCAGAGGAGCTGAATAGACAGTTCTCTAAAGAAGAAATCCAGATGGCCAACAGGCACATGAAAAGATGCTCCACATGGCTAGTTATCAGGGAAATGCAAATTAAAACCACAATGAGATATCATCTCACACCACTAAGAATGGCTACCATCCAAAAGACAAACAACAACAAATGTTGGCGAGGTTCTGGAGAAGGGAACCCTCATACACTGCTGTTGGGAATGTAAATTAGTTCAACCATTGTTGAAAGCAGTATGGAGGTTCCTCAAAATGCTCAAAATAGAAATACCATTTGACCCAGGAATTCCACTTCTAGGAATTTACCCCAAGAATGCAGCACTCCAGTTTGAAAAAGACAGATGCACCCCTATGTTTATCGCTGCACTATTTACAATAGCCAAGATGTGGAAGCAACCTAAATGTCCATCAGTAGATGAATGTATAAAGAAAATGTGATACATATACACAATGGAATCTTACACAGCCATTAGAAAAAAACAAATGCTTCCATTCGCAACAACATGAATGGAGCTAGAGGGTATTATGCTCAGTGAAATAAGCCAGGCGGAGAAAGACAAGTACCAAATGATTTCACTCATATGTGGAGTATAAGAACAAAAGAAAACTGAAGGAACAAAACAACAGCAGAAGCACGGAACCCAAGAATGGACTAATAGTTACCAAAGGGAAAGGGAGTGGGGAGGATGGGTAGGAAGGGAGGGATAAGGGTGGGAAAAAAAGAAAGGGGGCATTACGATTAGCATGTATATTGTGGGGGGGGGGCACGGGGAGGGCTGTGCAAGACAGAGAAGACAAGTAGTGATTTTACAGCATCTTACTATGTTGATGGACAGTGACTGTGAACGGGGATGGTGGGGGGGGACTTGGTGAAGGGGGAGCCTAGTAAACATAATGTCCTTCATGTAATTGTAGATTAATGATACCAAAATAAAATTAATTTAAAAAATAGTAGGAGGCAGGAGAAGCTGCATTGCAGGAGGCCAGGGGTGAGGGAGGCAAAGAGCAGTGCCTTCAGACCTGGAGATGGTGGAGGAACCTGAGGGTGAAGACAAGGAGGGGAGGCCTAGGGCCAATCTACTGCTGAGGCTACCGTCCTAGGTGCCAGCCTCTCCTGTATTAAAGACCCGCCCAGCTCTAATTAAAAAAACAAAAACAAAACAACTGCAGGCTCCTCAGGGGAGGAGCCATCCCCTTCCTAGGTTGTGGAGCACTCCAGGCTCAGCCCTTATACCCAGGATGAGCTGGTGGACAGGAGCGTTCAGTACAGGCAGAAGCTATCAGAATCTCTACCTACATGGTTTTACAGCTCTGGGATATGGGGGTGGAAAACACTGTTATGTCAGGTACTGAGATGAGTACACTGGCTTCCGTGAGGGCTCACCCTTCCCTCCGGCAGCTAATGCAAACTGCCCATAATGCCTCAGGGAATCAAACACTTCTAGAATGGCTGACAGCTGCCATCAGGGCAGTTTGGCCTAATCAGGGTGACTAACCATATTTACCCACTAGCTGGAAAGTGTATGTAGAGCTCCAGAAGGTATTGCAGGAATTGGGCATGAAAAATGTCATCTCTAATATGGACCCCCAGGGTCCTGATGAGGAGTTGTTCATCATAGGAATGAGAAATTTGGTGCTGCATACAGCTCCCACATCTCTCCTTGTGTCCCGAGTGAATACTCTTGCCCCCGACATAGGGCAACCCATAAGTGAGGCTACTCATACTTTACCAGATCTGGGGGAGGTTGAAACAGTAAGGGCAAGGAAGGAAGTACCAGCTACAACTGAAAGGAGAAGTGCAAAAGGCTCCATGAAGGTCTTGAGGACCCGGATGTGGGTTGATTTGATAAAGGCTGGGGTAGTGAAAGAAAAACTTGATGGGCAGCCCAATAGAATCTTGTTAGAACTGTGGCACCAATTAAAGCCAGAGCACCACTTCCAGTGACTGAGATCCAGGACATGGAAACTGGAGTCAAAACCTCATGCCCATCCTGTGTCCCTGAAAAACTTCCTGGTGAATGGTACTCAGGCTTTGCCTGGGCCCTCATCCCCACAGGAGGATTATTGGGCATTGTGGTTCAACTAAGGGGGTGTCAAGGTCTCCACCTTGGGGGAACATGGTTAGGACTGGAGGCCACATGTAGAACTAGCAATTCATTGGTTCCATGTGAGTGTATAACGTGTCCTGGTACTGGTGGACATAAGAGCTGAGTGTTCTTTGATTCATGGCAACCCTGAGCATTTTCCCAGGAACCTGCTGTGATAGATGGCAATGGGGGTAAGGCAATTAGAGTGAAGAAAGCCCAAATCCCATTGGGGATAGTATTTATCTGCAAAGTAGTATAATGTGTACATTTCTCCCATCCCTGAATATATTTTGGAGGTAGATATTCTGCAGTGCCTGTGGTTACAGAGCACTACATGTGAGTTCAGACTGAGGGTAAAGGTGGTAAAGGCAATTCTGAGGGGACATGCTAAGCACCCACCTAAAGCTCTGCCTGTACTTCAGTGAGTGACAAATACTAAGCAGTATAAATTGCCTGGGAAGCACAAGGAAACTGGAGAAACTCTACAGGAGTTAGAGAAGGTGGGCATCATAAAGCCCACACACAGTCTTTTTTTTTTTTGGTATCATTAATTTACAATTACATGAAGGACATTATGTTTACTAGGCTCCCCCTTCACCAAGTCCCCCCCCCACCATCCCCGTTCACAGTCACTGTCCATCAACATAGTAAGATGCTGTAAAATCACTACTTGTCTTCTCTGTCTTGCACAGCCCTCCTCGTGCCCCCCCCACACTATACATGCTAATCGTAATGCCCCCTTTCTTTTTTTTCCCACCCTTATCCCTCCCTTCCTACCCATCCTCCCCACTCCCTTTCCCTTTGGTAACTATTAGTCCATTCTTGGGTTCCGTGCTTCTGCTGCTGTTTTGTTCCTTCAGTTTTCTTTTGTTCTTATACTCCACATATGAGTGAAATCATTTGGTACTTGTCTTTCTCCGCCTGGCTTATTTCACTGAGCATAATACCCTCTAGCTCCATCCATGTTGTTGTGAATGGAAGCATTTGTTTTTTTCTAATGGCTGTGTAAGATTCCATTGTGTATATGTATCACATTTTCTTTATCCATTCATCTACTGATGGACATTTAGGTTGCTTCCATATCTTGGCTATTGTAAATAGCGCAGCGATAAACATAGGGGTGCATCTGTCTTTTTCAAACTGGAGTGCTGCATTCTTGGGGTAAATTCCTAGAAGTGGAATTCCTGGGTCAAATGGTATTTCTATTTTGAGCATTTTGAGGAACCTCCATACTGCTTTCCACAATGGTTGAACTAATTTACATTCCCAACAGCAGTGTACGAGGGTTCCCCTTTCTCCAGAACCTCGCCAACATTTGTTGTTGTTTGTCTTTTTGATGATGGCGATCCTTAATGTTGTGAGGTGATATCTCATTGTGGTTTTAATTTGCATTTCCCTGATGATTAGCGATGTGGAGCATCTTTTCATGTGCCTGTTGGCCATCTGGATTTCTTTTTTTAGAGAACTGTCTATTCAGCTCCTCTGCCCATTTTTTAATTGGATAATTTGCTTTTTGTTTGTTGAGGTGTGTGAGCTCTTTATATATTTTGGATGTCAATCCTTTATCGGATCTGTCATTTATGAACATATTCTCCCATACTGTAAGATACCTTTTTGTTCTATTGATGGTGTCCTTTGCTGTACAGAAGCTTTTTAGCTTGATATAGTCCCACTTGTTCATTTTTGCCCTTGTTTCCCTTGCCCAGGGAGATATGTTCATGAAGAAGTCACTCATGTTTATGTCCGTGAGATTTTTGCCTATGTTTTTTTCTAAGAGTTTTATGGTTTCATGACTTACATTCAAGTCTTTGATCCATTTCAATTTACTTTTGTATATGGGGTTAGACAGTGATCCAGTTTCATTCTCTTACATGTAGCTGTCCAGTTTTGCCAGCACCATCTGTTGAAGAGACTGTCATTTCCCCATTGTATGTCCAAGGCCCCTTTATCGAATTTTAGTTGACCATATATGTTTGGGTTAATGTTTGGAGTCTCTATTCTGTTCTATTGGTCTGTGGCTCTGTTCTTGTGCCAGTACCAAATTGTCTTGATTACTGTGGCTTTGTAGTAGAGCTTGAGGTTGAGGAGTGAGACACCTCCCCCACTTTATTCTTCCTTCTCAGGATTGCTTTAGCTATTTGGGGTCTTTGGTGTTTCCATATCAATTTTTGAACTATTTGTTCCAGTTCATTGAAGAATGCTGTTGGTAGTTTGATAGGGATTGCATCAAATCTGTATATTGCTTTGGGCAGGATGGCTATTTTGACGATATTAATTCTTCCTAGCCTAGAGCATGGGATGAGTTTCCATTTGCTAGTGACCTCTTTAATTTCTCTTCAGAGTGTCTTATAGTTTTCAGGGTATAGGTCTTTCACTTCCTTGGTTAGGTTTATTTCTAGGTATTTTATTCTTTTTGATGCAGTTGTGAGTGGAATTGTCTTCCTGATTTCTCTTTCTGTTAGTTTATTGTTAGTGTATAGGAAAGCCACAGATTTCTGTGTGTTAATTTTGTATCCTGCAACTTTGCTGAATTCTGATATTAGCTCTAGTAGTTCTGGAATGGAGTCTTTAAGGTTTTTTATGTACAATATCATGTCATCTGCAAGTAGTGACAGTTTAACTTCTTCTTTACCAATCTGGACTCTTTGTATTTCTTTGTTTTGTCTGATTGCCATGGCTAAGACCTCCAGTACCACGTTGAATAACAGTGGGGAGAGTGGGCATCCCTGTCTTATTCTCGATTTCAGAGGAAAAGCTTTCAGCTTCTCGCTGTTCAGTATGATGTTGGCTGTGGATTTATCATATATGGCCTTTATTATGTTGAGGTACTTGCCCTCTATACCCATTTTGTTGAGAGTTTTTATCATGAATGGATGTTGAATTTTATTGAATGCTTTTTCAGCATCTATGGAGATGATCATGTGGTTTTTGTTCTTTTTGTTGATGTGGTGGATGATGTTGATGGATTTTTGAATGTTGTACCATCCTTGCATCCCTGGGATGAATCCCACTTGGTCATGGTGTATGATACTTTTGATGCATTTTTGAATTCGGTTTGCTAATATTTTGTTGAGTATTTTTGTGTCTACATTCATAAGGGATATTGGTCTGTAGTTTTCTTTTTTGGTGGGGTCTTTGCCTGGTTTTTATATTAGGGTGATGTTGGCTTCATAAAATGAGTTTGGGTGTATTCCCTCCTCTTCTATTTTTTGGATATCTTTAAGGAGAATGGGTGTTATGTCTTCTCTGTATGTCTGATAAAATTCCGAGGTAAATCCATGTGGCCAGGGGGTTTTGTTCTTGGGTAGTTTTTTGATTACTGCTTCAATTTCGTTGCTGGTAATTGGTCTGTTTAGATTTTTTGTTTCTTTCTGGGTCAGTTTGGAAGGTTGTATTTTTCTAGGAAGTTGTCCATTTCTTCTAGATTTACCAGCTTGTTAGCATAGAGGTTTTCATTGTAGTCTCTAATAATTCTTTGTATTTCTATGGGGTCCGTCGTGATTTTTCCTTTCTCATTCCTGATTCTGTTGATGTGTGTTGACTCTCTTTTCCTCTTAATAAGTCTGGCTAGAGGCTTATCTATTTTGTTTATTTTCTCGAAGAACCAGCTCTCGGTTTCATTGATTTTTGCTATTGTTTTATTCTTCTCAATTTTATTTATTTCTTCTCTGATCTTTATTATGTCCCTCCTTCTGCTGACCTTAGGCCTCGTTTGTTCTTCTTCTTCCAATTTCGATAATTGTGACATTAGACCATTCATTTGGGATTGTTCTTCCTTCTTTAAATATGCTTGGATTGCTATATACTTTCCTCTTAAGACTGCTTTTGCTGCGTCCCACAGCAGTTGGAGCTTTGTGTTATTGTTGTCATTTGTTTCCATATATTGCTGGATCTCCATTTTAATTTGGTCATTAATCCATTGATTATTTAGGAGCGTGTTGTTAAGCCTCCGTGTGTTTTTGAGCCTTTTTGCTTTCTTTGTACAATTTATTTCTAGCTTTATACCTTTGTGATCTGTAAAGTTGGTTGGTAGGATTTCAATCTTTTGAATTTACTGAGGTTCTTTTTGTGGCCTAGTGTGTGGTCTATTCTGTGGAATGTTTCATGTGCACTTGAGAAGAATGTGTATCCTGTTGCTTTTGGATGTAGAGTTCTATAGATGTCTATTATGTCCATCTGTTCTAGTGTGTTGTTCAGTGCCTCTGTGTCCTTACTTAGTTTCTATCTGGTGGATCTGTCCTTTGGGGTGAATGGTGTGTTAGAGTCCCCCAAAATGAATGCATTGCATTCCATTTCCTCCTTTAATTCTGTTAGTATTTTTTTCACATACATTTGTGCTCCTGTATTGGGTGCATATATGTTTAAAATGGTTATATCCTCTTGTTGGACTGAGCCCTTTATCATTATGTAATGTCCTTCTTTATCTCTTGTTACTTTCTTTATTTTGAGGTCTATTTTGTCTGATACTAGTATTGAAACCCCTGGTTTCTTCTCTCTGTTGTATGCATGAAATATCTTTTACCATCCGTTGACTTTTAATCTGTGTATGTCTTTGGGTTTGAGGTGAGTCTCTTATAAGCAGCATATAGATGGGACTTGCTTTTTTATCCTTTCTATTACTCTGTGTCTTTTGATTAATGCATTCAGTCCATTTACATTTAGGGTGATTATTGGAAGATATGTACTTATTGCCATTGCAGGCTTCAGATTTGTGGTTACCAAAGGTTTAAGGTTAGCTTCTTTGCTTCCTTACTGTCTGACCTCACTCGCTTATTGAGCTGTTATAGACACAGTCTGATGATTATTTCTTTCTCTTCTTTTTTCTCCTCCTCCATTCTTCATATGTTGGGTGTTTTGTTCTGTGCTCTTTTTAGGAGTGCTCCCATCTAGAGCAGTCCCTGTAGGATGCCCTGTAGAGGTGGTTTGTGGGAGGCAAATTCCCTCAACTTTTGCTTGTCTGGGAATTGTTTCATCCCTCCTTCATATTTAAATGATAATCGTGCTGGATACAGAATCCTTGGTTCAAGGCCCTTCTGTTTCATTGCATTAAATATATCATGCCATTCTCTTCTGGCCTGTAGGGTTTCTGTTGAGAAGTCTGATGATAGCCTGATGGGTTTTCCTTTGTAGGTGACCTTTTTTCTCTCTCTGGCTGCCTTAATACTCTGTCCCTGTCCTTGATCTTTGCCATTTTAATTATTACATGTCTTGGTGTTGACCTCTTTGGATCCCGTCTCTCGTGAGTTCTTTGTGCGTCCATAGTCTGAGCAACTATTTCCTCCCCCAGTTTGGGGAAGTTTTCAGCAATTATTTCTTCAAAGACACTTTCTATCCCTTTTTATCTCTCTTCTTCCTCTGGTACCCCTATAATGTGGATATTGTTCCTTTTGGATTGGTCACACAGTTCTCTTAATATTGTTTCATTCCTGGAGATCCTTTTATTTCTCTCTGCATCAGCTTCTATGCATTCCTGTTCTCTGGTTTCTATTCCATCAATGGCCTCTTGCATCTTATCCATTCTGCTTATAAATCCTTCCAGAGTTTGTTTCACTTCTGTAATCTTCCTCCAGACGTCTGTAAACTCCCTTCAGACTTCTTCCCTTAGCTCTTGCATATTTCTCTGTAGCTCTGTAAGCATGTTTATGATTTTTATTTTGAATTCTTTTTCAGGGAGACTGGTTAGGTCTGCCTCTGCAGATCCTTTCTCAGGTGTAACTATCTTGGTCTGGGCCAGATTTTTTGCCTTTTCATTCTGATTACAGTGGCTGTAGGCAGGTTGCAGGTGTGTCAACTGGGAGAACAAAGTCCTTTACTGCTTGCTGGATGCCTTGCCCTTCTCCACTGCCTGTGATGGCTACCTGCACTCCTGAAGCAGCCACCAGGTTAATCTCCTAAACTGCTGTGGGTGGGGTGTCCGTCAGAGGAGTGCGGAGCCCTGCTGGGAGTGGCAGGCATGCCAGGTGCACTCCTCCATGCTAGCGGCGACCCTGCCGGCAGCTGTGTGGCAGCAGCTACCTTTGGGTCTGGCCCGGTGGCTGTGTGTTGAGCTGGGATTCCGGTTGGCTCCTGGGAGCACACCTGCTCCCTCTGGCTCTGCTGCTGGTGCACACGGGGCTTTACTGCGCAGGCTTCTACTGGGCTCTGGCTTCACTGCTGCCAGTGCATGTGAGCCGCGTCTGGGCTGTTCGGTCGCGCCGCTGTGGGCTAGCCTTGCAGTGTGCGGATCTGCTCTCAGTTCCTTCTAGTGCTTCCTTCCCCAGTGCACGCTCCCACTCTCCTCCTACTGGGCCCGTGTGTCTGGGTCCGTGGCAGTTGGAGGAATGACTGGCAGGCTGCCTAGTCCTGTGAGGGGCTTCAGAGCTGCACTGCCTCCGTTTAGGTGCCTAAGTTTCCCCGGTATTACCAGCTGCCGGGGTAACTTCGTCCAGCTATGGGGTCCCTGTTTCTTTAAGACTTGCAGAAAGCACTCGCTTTTCTTTTGTCTCAGGGGCACCAGTTGTGGGGACCTGCCCACAGGTTTTGCTTTTCTGTTTCTCTAATATCCAGCACCCCGTGCACCTTGTGTCTGCGTTTCGAGTGCAGATTTCTAGAGCTGGTTGTTTAGAAGTCCTGGGCTTTCACTCCCTCCCCTTTATGACTCCTTTCTTCCCACCGGGTTTTGGTGGGGGGAGCGTTCGGGTCCCGCCTGGCCGCGGCTTGTATCTTACCCCCTTCGTGTGATGCTGAGTTCTCGCAGATGTAGATGTATCCTGGCTGTTGTACTGCATCCACTGGTGTCTCTTTTAGGAATAGTTGTATTTATTGTATTTTCATAAATATATATGTTTTGGGGAGGAGATTTCCTCTGAACTACTCACGCCACCATCTTTCCGTGATCCCTCCCACTCATAGTCTTTTTAATTCCCCAGTGTGGCCAGTGAAAAAACCAGATGGCTCCTGGCATATGACCATGGACTATAGGGAATTGAATGAAGTTGCACCCCCTTTGCATGCTGCTGTCCCCTCTATAGCAGCCATTATGGACACACTCAGACATGAACTGGGACTCTATCATTATGTTGTAGACCTTGCTAATGCTTTCTTCTCCATTGACATAGCACAGGAAAGTCAGGATCAGTTTGCCTTCATGTGGGAAGGCCGGCAGTGGACATTCACTGTCCTTCCACAGGGAAACCTCCACAGTCCCACCATCTGTCATATACTTGTGACCTAGGACTTGGCCACATGGAAGAAACGGCAAATGGTGTGATTGTATCACTACAATGATGATATGCTCACATCTAATTCTCTTGCAGATTTAAAAGGGGCAGTTCCTAGACTGTTGCAACATCTACAGAAGAAGGGATGGGCTGTGAACAGCACCAAGGTTCAGGGACCTGATTTGTCTGCAAAACTTTTGGGTGTTGTCTGGTCAAGTAAAACTAAAGTTCTTCCTGAAGCAGTCATAGACAAGGTCCAGGCTTTCCCTACCCCTACCACTGTGTCAGTATTACAAGAGTTTTTGGGTCTTTTGGGCTACTGGAAAGTGTTTATCCCACACTTGGCACAAATTCTGAAGCCCTTATACCAGTTGGTATGAAAGGGCATCAGGTGGGACTGGGATGAGAACTATGCAGCTGCTTTTACCCCTGCTAAGTGAGGAGTCAAGGCTATGCATGCCTTGAGTGTAATGGACTCATCAACACCCTGTAAGCTAGATGTTCATGTAACCGAAGATGGTTATGGATGGGGTCTTTGGCAGTGGCTTGAATGGACATGCCAAACTATTGGATTCTTGTCACAACTATGGAAAAGAGCAGAGGTCTGGTACACCTTGATAGAGAAGCAAGTGGCTGCTGTGTACCATGCCTTGCTGGCTACGGAGCCCATTACTGGAAGAGCTTGGACCTAGGTAATAACCACCTATCCTGTTGCGGGATGCAAGACTGTACCCAAAAGCCACAAGGGTCTAGTTGCTTACAAGGAGTTGGGTGCAAGACTGGACCGAAAAGCCACAAGTAGTGTGGCACAGACACCTACACTGGCCAAATGGGGAACATACTAACAGCAGTGTAACACCCTCTCTACTACCCTTTAAGTGGAAAACTCCAATGCTTATTGGTGCCAGTAACATATACTAGTAGAAAGCAGGAAGAACTTGCTTTTGAGCCATTGGTAGCCAAGAGTCCTCATCAGGAGGTAAAAGCCCCTATACATGAAGGTACTTGGTATACAGACAACTCCAGTTGTGGGCAGCCCCTGGAGTGGATGGCTGTGGCTTTCCATCCTAAAACTGAGATGATATGGATGGAGGATGGAGAGGTTAAGAGCAGCCAATGGGCTGAGTTGCAGGCAGTATGGCTCATGATCACCCAGGAGCCCTCCCCTATAGTTGTCTGAACTGAGAGCTTCACCATCTATTGGGGCTTGACCCTGTGGCTACCGACATGGTACCATGCCAGCTGGATGGTTGGTCACCAGCCCCTTTGAGGGCAAAAGTTGTGGCAAGACCTATGTGCCTTAGTCAGATTAAGACTGTTACCGTATATCATGTGACTGGCCATTTGCCTTTGGCATCCACAGGGAATGATGAAGCAGACACCTTGGCCCAGGTGTACTGGCTAGAAGGAAAGCCTGCCTCTTATGTAGCGTGATGGTTACATCAGCATTTTTTGCATGTGGGGCATCTGTAGCCCATCGGTGGGGCTTTCCATTGACCTTTAAAGAAGTCAACAGCACCTGGACGGAGTGCATTGTGTGCTCTAAGAGGGACTTACACTGAGTCCTGCAGCAACATGGAACAATAGTAAAGGGGCCAATACCTGTTGTCAGGTGGCAGATAGACTATATTGGGCCTCTGCCCATATCAGAAGGATAATGGTATGCCATGATTTGTGTGGACATGGCTACTGTACTACTGTTTGCTTTTTCTGCACGTCGTGCAGATCAGCAAACCACCAAGAGGGGCCTAGAGTGACTCTTTGCTGCCTATGGCCAGCCACAGGAAATTGACAGCGATCAAAGCACCCACTTTACTGGACATGAGTTTCAAGAATGGGTGCAGCAATTAGGAATAAAGTGGAAGTTTCATTTACCATAGAACCCTACCAGGGCAGGCATTATCGAGAGATACAATGATTTGTTGAAATCTGGCCTGAAGTCAGACACCAATAGTCTATGGGGCTGATCAGTTTGCTTATGACAGTGCTACAGTGTTTGGATGAAAAGCCCCAAAAAGGAGCCTTGAGCCCTGTGGACATGCTAACATGCATTGTTGCCTCTCCTATACAACTGTATGTGCAAACCAAAGAGGAGTTATTGATGCCAGTATATGGCTAGCAGAGCAACATCCTGCTGCCAGCCCCTTCTGCATTAAACCCTGGAGACATTATTGAGTGGACTTGGCCCTGGACATTTTTGACACATGGACCAGTGATTTCTGGCCCCTTGGGGAAAAGATCTGGAAGCTGGCCTAATATGTATTCCTGAAGTAACAGCAGAGTGGCCCACAAAGATTATGATAGTGTTCCCAAACCATCCTGGAGGTAAGAGCATCTCACGGGGAAGTTTTGTTTTATCTTTATGGCCAGTGCATGTACCTCCCATAGCCCTATATATTGACCCATCTGTAATTCCCAGGAGGCAAGGTGAAAGCCAGGTAGCACTGGTGCAAAATAAAAGACTAATAAATGAAACAGAATAGAGAGCTCAAAGACCAGGACAAGATCCCATTCCTGCCACTGTCCTATCACAGGATCACTTTCTTGCATGCATCCTACCTGATGGACAAGATTTGCCTATGCTGGTGTCATTAAAACATGTATCTTAATCACCCTTAAGGTTATTTTTTCTATAGTCATTGTGGCTTGGATGTGCCCCCAGCTGCAGTTGCCACATGATGATTTCTCTGAACACTCTACCTCTTCAGCTACTGCCTGCCTATGGAATGGGTGAGCTATGGACTTAATCTACCTAGGACTTTGAACCTAGCTGAATACTCCAGCTTGAGGATTCTCATGATTTTATTGCTGTTGCTATTGTATATCATTAGTCTAGTTAAATAGTTGGGTTTTCTCTCCCAGGGACCATTGTGAAAGATGGAGAATGAGTAGATTGTAAGGTGAGATTTCTGGAGGGGGGGCCTGTGGGTAAAATTGCAATATTTCCAGAATCTCTCACCTGGCTTTAGTATATCTCCAAACCAACATCTTAGTTTCCAAGGGGTGGAGAGAAGTAGTCCATCTCCATATCAGTGAATAATTACATGGGCCAGTGAGGGCTTATCTGGACTTGACAGGTTAGGAGGATTTGCTTGCTTCTGCCACAGCAGGCAGAAGAGAGATGCGGGATGACTCCTTGTAAGCAATAAACAGGTTTTAAACTTTATTTCTCCCTTTGACTGATTTCGGTTTCAAAGGCATTTGCCCTTGGATTTTCCCCTCCCCGGATTTACAGATAGGAATGTACTACCAGATATGGATATATTAACAGGCTACAAAAATAAGAGCCAGGTGGCACTGGTACAAAATAAAAGACTAGTAAGTGAAACAGAATAGAGAGCTCAAAGTAGACCTATGTGGAAAGTTAAGGTACAACAAAGTTAATTCCAAAAATCATTAAGGAGAGGACACATAGGTTAGTAAGTAGTTTTAGTAAAATAAGTTTATAACCTAGAGAAAAATAAAACTGGATTACAACCCAACATGACACAGAAGGTAGACTCTAAATGGATTAAATACCTAAAAGTTAACAAATCTACTAGAACAATGGCAGTTCAGAAAACATAGAACATTTTACTGACTTAGAGTGAGGAACTTCCAAAGCAAAAACCGTAATGAAAAACTTGATTAATTTGATTTCATCAAAATCTGGGGCTTGTCCTCAATTAAGAACATATGAACAAAGTTAAAAGATAAATGAGGAAATGGGTGAGATATGTGCATTGTCTAAAACCAATAAGAACTAAACATGATATCAGGAATTCATAACTTAGAGCAAATTCTAGAAATCAATAAGAAAAGAAAAAAAAGAGCAGCTGTAAAAAGGGTTTCATGAAAATTAACTTCAAAAAGCTACAAGAATATAAAGCGATACACAAATTCATTAGTAATTGTAGGTATACAAATTAAAACAACAAAGATACCTATTTACACCTATTAGATATGCAGAAATTAGGAAGTCAGATACTGTAAAGGATTGGCAAAAAAAATAGAAGGTAAGCATTCATTCACATTTGTGAAGAAAGAAGAGGTACAATCATTCTGGGAAAGAATCTAGTATTACTTGGCCACATTATTCTTATGCATATTCTATGATATAGCAATTATTGCTAAATAGAGTAAAAAAAAACTGACACAGAGTAAATTCATATGATACATTCCTGAATATTTGTAGTTCTGTTACTTGCGCTGGCAAAGTGTCATGTAATTTGTATATTTCTTACTGGGAGAGGAGATAAAAGAAAATGCTATGGATGTATACCAAAGCTATTTCACCACAGTTAGAAGAAAGAGATTAGATGTATCTTTGGCAATGTAAATGATCTTAAAGACTTAGTTGAATGAAATAGTAACGGATCATTTTTTTAAAGCATAACCTTTTAACAATAGAGACCTTTCAAATAGTAACAAAAAAATCAGAAGTCATAGAAAAAAGACTGATTAGTCTAAATTACACATGTGTGATGCAAAATTCCATAAAGTCAACTGGTATAGCAGAAAATGAGTTATTTCCCAGAAAGAGCCAAGTTTTCATAACGTTCAAGGGTTGTACACAGCAGTAAGAGAAAGTTGAATGGGCCAATGAAAGAAAACTAGCAACTGAAATAAATAGGACTTCACAGAAAAAAAGAAATGAAAATGATCAATAACATGAAATAATGGTCACCCTTAAGCAAAAAATATTGTATAATAAAATATCAAGATACCATTTTTTTCATAATGGATTAGCAAAATTGAAGTTTGATGATACCAAATTTTTGTAAAGGTGTAACTAAATAAGAACTTTCCTTTAATTTTCATGGGACTGTTAGGCAGGAAAATAGATGAGCAGGGTGGAAAGAGAAAAAGGCCAGGAAAGTCCACTAAAAAGACCAGAGTTAATCAATTAAAGATCAAAAAGCCAGGAGCAACTTGGCCTGGAATGTTTGAATATTCTCCAGGTAAAGGAATGTACTTCAGTACAGCCCATGTCTTTATTGTGTTAATTATGCAGGCTCAGCCTTTTTTTTTTTTTTTACCTTTACCTATATAGTGGAGTTTTTTTGCTCCTTTCGGCCCTAATCAAATAGTTTGAAGCCAAGACAACTAATTTAGCATGCAGACCCAGCAATAAACAACATAGTAAAAGACAGTAAAGATTCCATCTTAAAGATTGTATTTTAATACCCAGGAAGTTAAGAACTAAGATTCTTAATGAACTATTTAGCAAACAGACAATAACTCAGCCCACCTTGGGGGCTGGGTAGGCAGCCTTGTTTGGTATGCTCCCACACCAAGACACTGGTATTCCAGGGAGAAATCAGAGCAGGAAGTTCCTTGCGTTAAGTTAATTCTAAGTATTCAAAGACCACTTAACAGGTCTGAACCCCCAGCCCTGAGTCACATTCCTAAAGAATCCTTAAAAGGGGGAACCCCCAACCTTTCGGGGCACTCCTCTCTCTGAGGTCACCTGCACTTTCTAAGTGCGTAACCTTTTAATCTTAAATTCTTTCTCTCCATCCTTTCAGGGAGCCTCTCCTCACTGACGTTACCTATTATACTTTTACTCTCTTTTTTAAAAATTTTGTTATCATTAATCTACAATTACATGAAGAACATTATGTTTACTAGGCTACCCCTTTCACCAAGTCACCCACACACACCACATTACAGTCCAGCATAGTAAGATGCTGTAGAGTCACTACTTGTCTTCCCTGTGTTGTACAGCCCTCCCAGTGCCCTCCCCACATTAAATATGCTAATCATAATGCCCCCTTTCTTCCCCCCAACACCCTCTTATCCCTCCATTCCCACCCATCCTCCCCAGTTCCTTTCCCTTTGGTAACTATTAGTCCATTCTTGGGTTCTGTGATTCTGCTGCTGTTTTGTTCCTTCAGTTTTTCTTTATTCTTATATTCCACATATGAGTGAAATGATTTGATACTTGTCTTTCTCTACCTGGCTTACTTCACTGAGCATAATACCCTCTAGCTCCATCTATGTTGTTGCAAATGGTAGGATTTGTTTTCTTCTTATGGCTGAATAATATTCCATTGTGTATATGTACCACATCTTCTTTATCCATTCATTTACTGATGGACATTTAGGTTGCTTCCATTTCTTGGCTATTGTAAGTAATGCTGTGATAAACATAGGGGTGCATCTGTCTTTTTCAAACTGAAGTGCTGAATTCTTAGGGTAAATTCCTAGAAGTGTGATTCCAGGGCCAAATGGTATGTCTATTTTGAGCTTTTTGAGGAACCTCCATAATGCTTTCCACAATGGTTGAACTAATTTACATTCCCACCAGCAGTGTAGGAGGGTTCCCCTTTCTTCACAACCTCGCCAACATGTGTTGTTGTTTGTCTTTTGGATGGTGGTGATCCTTACTGCTGTGAGGTGATGTCTCATTGTGGTTTTAATTCGCATTTCTCTGATGACTAGCAATGTGGAGCATCTTTTCATGTGTCTGTTGGCTATCTGAATTTCTTCTTCGGAGAACTGTCTGTTCAGCTCCTCTGCCCATTTTTTAATTGGATTATTTGCTTTTTGTTTGTTGAGGTGCATGAGCTCTTTATATATTTTGGATGTCAATCCTTTATCGGATCTGTCATTTATGAATATATTCTCCCATACCGTAGGGTACCTTTTTGTTCTATTGATGGTGTCCTTTGCTGTACAGAAGCTTTTCAGCTTGATAGAGTCCCACTTGTTCATTTTTGCTTTTGTATGCCTTGCCCAGGGAGATATGTTCATGAAGACATCACTCATATTTATGTCCAAGAGATTTTTGTCTCTGTTTTTTTCTAGGAGTTTTATGGTTTCATGACTTACATTCAGGTCTTTGATTCATTTTGAATTTACTTTTGTGTATGGGGTTAGACAGTGATCCAGTTTCATTCTCTTACATGTAGCTGTCCAGTTTTGCCACCATCTGTTGAAGAGACTGTCATTTCCCCATTGTATGTCCATGGCTCCTTTATCGTATATTGATTGACCATATATGTTTGGGTTAATGTCTGGAGTCTCTATTCTGTTCCACTGGTCTGTGGCTCTGTTCTTGTGCCAGTACCAAATTGTCTTGATTACTGTGGCGCTGTAGTAGAGCTTGTAGTTGGGGAGTCAGATCACCCCCCACTTTATTCTTCCTTCTCAGGATTGCTTTGGCTATTTGGGGTCTTTGGTGTTTCCACATGATTTTTGGAACTATTTGTTCTAGTTTGTTGAAGAATGTTGTTGGTAATTTGATAGGGATTGCATCAAATCTGTATATTGCTTTGGGCAGGATGGCCATTTTGATAATATTAATTCTTCCTAGCCTAGAGCATGGGATGAGTTCCCATTTGTTAGTGTCCTCTTTAATTTCTCTTAAGAGTGTCTTGTAGTTTTCAGGGTATAGGTCTTTCACTTCCTTGGTTAGGTTTATTCCTAGGTATTTTATTCTTTTTGATGCTATTGTGAATGGAATCGTTTACCTGATTTCTTTCTATTGGTTCATTGTTAGTATATAGGAAAGCCACAGATTTCTGTGTGTTAATTTTGTATCCTGCAACTTTGCTGTATTCTGATATCAGTTCTAGTAGTTTTGGAGCGGAGTCTTTAGGGTTTTTTATGTACAGTATCATGTCATCTGCAAATAGTGACAGTTCAACTTCTTCTTTACCAGTTTGGATTGGTTGTATTTCTTTGTTTTGTCTAATTGCCGTGGCTAGGACCTATTCAACTATGTTGAATAACAGTGGGGAGAGTGGGCATCCCTGTCTTGTTCCCGATCCCAGAGGAAAAACTTTCAGCTTCTCACTGTTCAGTATGATGTTGGCTGTGGGCTTATCATATATGGCCTTTATTATGTTGAGGTACTTGCCCTGTATACCCATTTTGCTGAGAGTTTTTATCATGAATGGATGTTGAATTTTGTTGAATGCCTTTTCAGCATCTATGGAGATGATCATGTGGTTTTTGTCTTTCTTTTTGTTGATGCGGTGGATGATGTTGATGGATTTTTGAATATTGTACCATCCTTGCATCCCTGGGATGAATCCCACTTGGTCATGGTGTATGATCCTTTTGATGTATTTTTGAATTCGGTTTGCTAATATTTTGTGGAGTATTTTTGCATCTACGTTCATAAGGGATATTGGTCTGTAGTTTTCTTTTTTGGTGGGGTCTTTGCCTTGTTTTGGTATTAGGGTAATGTTGGCTTCATAGAATGATTCTTTCATAGAATATATTCCCTCCTCTTCTATTTTTTGGAAAACATTAAGGAGAATGGGTAGTATGTCTTCTCAGTATGTCTGATAAAATTCAGAGGTAAATCCATCTGGCCCAGGGGTTTTGTTCTTGGGTAGTTTTTTGATTACTGCTTCAATTTTGTTGCTGGTAATTGGTCTGTTTAGATTTTCTGTTTCTTCCTTGGTCAGTCTTGGAAGGTTGTATTTTTCTAGGAAGTTGTCCATTTCTTCTAGATTTCCCAGCTTGTTAGCATATAGGTTTTCATAATAGTCTCTAATAATTCTTTGTATTTCTGTGAGGTCCGTCGTGATTTTCCCTTTCTCGTTCCTGATTCTGTTGATGTGTGTTGACTCTCTTTTCCTCTTAATAAGTCTGGCTAGAGGCTTATCTATTTTGTTTATTTTCTTGAAGAACCAGCTCTTGGTTTCGTTGATTTTTGCTATTGTTTTATTCTTCTCAATTTTATTTATTTCTTCTCTGATCTTTATTATGTCCCTCCTTCTGCTGACCTTAGGCCTCATTTGTTCTTCTTTTTCCAATTTCAGTAATTGTGACATTAGACCATTCATTTGGGATTGTTCTTCCTTCTTTAAATATGCCTGGATTGCTATATACTTTCCTCTTAAGACTGCTTTTGCTGCATCCCACAGAAGTTGGGGCTTTGTGTTGTTGTTGTCATTTGTTTCCATATATTGCTGGATCTCCATTTTAATTTGGTCATTGATCCATTGATTATTTAGGAGTGTGTTGTTAAGCCTCCATGTGTTTGTGAGCCTTTTTGCTTTCTTTGTACAATTTATTTCTAGTTTTATACCTTTGTGGTCTGAAAAGTTGGTTGGTAGAATTTCAATCTTTTGAATTTACTGAGGTTCTTTTTGTGGCCTAGTATGTGGTCTATTCTGGAGAATGTTCCATGTGCACTTGAGAAGAATGTGTATCCTGTTGCTTTTGAATGTAGAGTTCTGTAGATGTCTATTAGGTCCATCTATTCTAGTGTGTTGTTCAGTGCCTCTGTGTCCTTTATTTTCTGTCTGGTAGATCTATCCTTTGGAATGAGTGGTGTGTTGAAGTCTCCTCAAGTGAATGCATTGCATTCTATTTCCTCCTTCAGTTCTGTTAGTATTTGTTTCACATATGCTAGTACTCCTGTGTTTGGTGCATATATATTTGTAATGGTTATATCCTCTTGTTGGACTGAGCCTTATCATTATGTAATGTCCTTCTTTATTTCTTGTGATTTTCTTGGTTTTTGAAGTCTATTTTGTCTGATTCTAGTACTGCAACACTTGCTTTTTTCTCCCTGTTATTTGCATGAAATATCTTTTTCCATCCCTTCACTTTTATTCTGTGCATGTCTTTGGGTTTGAGGTGTGTCTCTTTTAAGCAGCATATAGATGGGTCTTGCTTTTTTATCCATTCTATTACTCTGTGTCTTTTGATTGGTGCATTCAGTCCATTTACATTTAGGGTGATTATTGAAAGATATGTACTTATTGCCATTGAAGGCTTTAGATTTGTAGTTACTAAAGGTTCAAGGTTAGCTTCTTTAGTATCTTACTGCCTAACTTAACTCACTTACTGAGCTATTATAGACACTGTCTGGTGATTCTTGATTTCTCTCCCTTCTTATTCCTCTTCCCCCTTTCTTTATATGTTGGGTGTTTTATTCTGTGCTCTTTTGTGTTTCCTTTAACTGCTTTTCTGGGTAGTTGATTTTATTTTTTGCCTTTAGTTAGTATTTGGTTGGTCTGCTTTCTTTGCTGTGATTTTATTTTCTCTGGTGACATCTGTTTAGCCTTAAGAGTGCTCCCATCTAGAGCAGTCCCTCTAAAATACCCTGTAGAGGTGGTTTGTGGGAGGCAAATTCCCTCAACTTTTGCTTGTCTGGGAATTGTTTCATCCCTCCTTCATATTTAAATGATAATCGTGCTGGATACAGTATCCTTGGTTCAAGGCCCTTCTGTTTCATTGCATTAAATATATCATGCCATTCTCTTCTGGCCTGTAGGGTTTCTGTTGAGAAGTCTGATGATAGCCTGATGGGTTATCCTTTGTAGGTGACCTTTTTCCTCTCTCTAGCTGCCTTTGATACTGTGTCCTTTTCCTTGATCTTTGCCATTTGAATTATTATGTGTCTTGGTGTTGTACTTCTTGGGTCCCTTCTGTTGGGAGTTCTGTGTGCTTCCGTGTTCTGAACCACAATTATTTCCTCCCCCAGTTTGGGGAAGTTCTCAGCAATTATTTCTTCAAATACACTTTCTATCCCTTTTTCTCTCTCTTCTTTTTCTGGTACCCCTATAATGTGAATATTGTTCTGTTTGGATTGGTCACACAGTTCTCTTAATATTGATTCATTCCTGGACATCCTCTTATCTCTCTCTGCATCAGCTTCTATGCATTCCTGTTCTCTGGTTTCTATTCCATCAATGGCCTCTTGCTTCTTATCCATTCTGCTTATAAATCCTTCCTTAGGTTGTTTCATTTCTGTAATCTCCTTCCACACGTCATCCCTTAGCTCTTGCATATTTCTCTGCAGCTCCATCAGCATGGTTACGACCTTTATTTTGTATTCTTTTTCAGGGAGATTTGCGAAGTCTATCTCACCAGATTCCTTCTCAAGGGAGGATGTCTGGTTTAATCTGGTCTGTATCAAATTATTCTTCCTTTTCATGGTGATAGAGGTAGTTGTGGGGAGCTGATGCATGTGTCGACTGGGAGAATGTCCCTTCTTTCTGGTTTGTGGTCTTCCTTTCCTGGGAGAACAGCGACCCCCAGTGTCTTGTGCTAGGCAGCTGCACTCAGATGGGTTTACTAATTCTTACCCAGTGGCTGTGAAAGAATCTCTGCCCTGCCTCTGTGGCCAGCCTCAGGCTGCTGCTCCACTATGGCCGAGTGGCATAGGAGGGGAAACAGGTGGGAGGCTGTTTATCTCCATGAGGAGCCTCCAAGCTGTGCTCCACCCAGGGGTTAGGGTGCCCGGAGTTCCCCGGGATTCCCAGCTGCTGGGTTAAGTGTCCTGGGATGTTTCCGTCCAGCTGTGGGGTCCCTGTCCCTTTAATTTTTTCAAAAAGTATTCGCTTTTCTCTGTCTCAGGGGTGCTGGTTCCGGGGACCCACTCACAGGTGTTACTGTCCTGTTTCCCTAGTATCCAGCACACCACGCACTGTGTGTCTGTGCTCTGGTGGGGATTCCTATGGCTGGGTATTTAGCAGTCCTGGGCTCCCTCTCCCTCCCTGCTCTGACTCCTCTCCTCTTGCCAGGGAGCTTGGGTGAGGGGTGCTCGTGTCCCGCTGGGCGCAGCTTGTATCTTACCCCCTTCGCAAGGCACTGGGTTCTCGCAGGTGTAGATGTAGCCTGGCTGTTTTCCTGTATCTTCTGGTCTCTCTTTTAGGAATAGTTGTATTTGTTGAATTTTCAAAAATATACATGGTTTTGGGAGGAGTTTTCCACTGCTCTACTCACACTGCCATCTTGGCTCTGCCTCCTAATTTTTCTCTCTTTATGTACCTTTAAATAAAACTTTTACTCTGCCTCACTACTGTGTCTCTGCCCTTGAATTCTTTGTTGTAGCAGGGACAAGGACTCAGGAAAATACGCAATGCTCCCCCAACAGGACTATAAAATCATGCCACTTTTCTATAGAGCTATTGACAATATCTATTGATATTTTAATGGTATATACCTTTAGATCCAGCAATTAAGCCTCCAGAAACTTATTTGTCAAATATATATATATATATATATATTTTTTTTTTGTAGATAATTATTTTTTTATTGAAGGGTAGTTGACACATGGTATTACATTACATTAGTTTCAGGTGTACAACATAGTGATTCAACATTTATATACATGACAATTCTAGGTACCAGCTATCACCATACCAAGCTGTTACAATATCTTGACTATATTCATTACATCCCGGTTACTTATTATTTTACCATTGGAAGTGTATACTTTTTTTTTTTTTTTTTGTGAGGGCATCTGTCATATTTATTGATCAAATGGTTGTTAACAACAATAAAATTCTGTATAGGGGAGTCAATGCTGAATGCACAATCATTAATCCACCCCAAGCCTAATTTTCTTTTTTTTTTTAGATAATTATTTTTTATTGAAGGGTAGTTGACACATGGTATTACATTACATTAGTTTCAGGTGTACAACACAGTGATTCAACATTTATATACATGATAATTCTAGGTACCAGCTATCACCATACCAAGTTGTTACAATATTTTGACTATATTCCTTATGCTATACATTACATCCCGGTTACTTATTTATTTTACAATTGGAAGTGTGTACTTTTTTTTGGTTGTTGTTGTTAGGGCATCTGTCATATTTATTGATCAAATGGTTGTTAACAACAATAAAATTCTGTATAGGGGAGTCAATGCTCAATGCACAATCATTAATCCACCCCAAGCCTAATTTTCGTCAGTCTCCAATCTTCTGAAGCATAACGAACAAGTTCTTACATGGAGAACAAATTCTTACATAGTGACTAAGTTACATGGTGAACAGTACAGGGGCAGTCATCACAGAAACTTTTGGTTTTGCTCATGCATTATGAACTATGAACAGTCAGTTCAAATATGAATACACATTTGATTTTTATACTTGATTTATATGTGGATACCACATTTCTCTCTTTATTATTTTTAATAAAATGCTGAAGTGGTAGGTAGATACAACATAAAGGTAGAAAACATAGTTTAGTGTTGTAAGAGAGCAAATGTAGATGATCAGGTGTGTGCCTGTAGACTATGTGTTAATCCAAGCTAGACAAGGGCAATAAAACACCCACGTATGCAGAAGATTTCTCTCAGAACAGGTCAAATATATTTGATAAGGACACAAAGACGTGTTCAAAGATGTTCACTGGGGCACTATTTCAATGTCTAAAGATTGGAAATAACCCAAATGTGCATTAATACGGATATATTTAAATACGTCCTGTCATATTTATACCATAGCACATAATCCATTTATTTTCAATAAGCTAGATTACATGTGGTATGAAATAAAAAACTAACAGATAATGTGTAAGTCAAACCACAATACCAATAAAACAAGAAAATTCAAATTAATAGCATTTCCAAATTAGTAGCATCACTGATGAATGATGTTTTACTGAGACTGTTAGGGGCTGTTGTTTATTTTCCAGGGTCCTTGTCCCCACCGCAACAAACAATTGAAGGGCAGAGACACAGCAGTGAAGCAGAGTAAAAGTTTTATTCAAAGTTACTTAAAGAGATAAAAGTACAGGTGACCTCAGGGAGGAGAAGCGCCCTGAAGGTCTGGAGAAAGTTTAAGGCTACACACTTAGAAAGTGTGTGCAACCTCAGAGAGAGGAGTGCCCTGAAAGGCTGAGGAGAGAAAGTGCACACTCAGAGAAAGGGGAGTGTGGGCTACCTCAGAGAGAGAGGTGCACTGAAAGATTGGGGGCTCCCCCTTTTGAGGATTTTTCAGTAATGTGACAAAGGGCTGGGGGTGTGGACTTTTCTCAAGATGTTCATCTTTGTTGAGACACATTATGTTCTTTATCAGTCCTCTGGGTAATTCTGCAAAATTAGCTTAACACAAGAAATGTACTGCTCTTATTCCCTCCCAGAATAGCAGCTTCCTGGTTTGGGAGCATATCAATTAAGACTACCTGCCCTGCCTCCAAGGTTGGCTGAGTTATTATCTGTTTGCTAATGAATATGTTAAGAATCTTACTTAACTTCTTGGGTTTTAAAATGTAATTTTAGCTTTAAGATGGAATCTTCCTGTCTATATTTTGCGGTTTACAGTGGGGCCTTTTAGCAGGCTAAAGTAAATCTTAGAGTGGCATGATCTAAGGGACACAATGAAGACTCTGGCTGTGCTCAGATGCTCTTCTTTATCTGGGGAATATTCAAACATTCCAGGCCAAGTTGCTCCTGGCCTTTTAAACTTCAACTGATCAACTCATTAACTCTGAGTCTTTTCTGGCTCTCTAGTTTTAACTGGTTAACTCTTTGAGTCCCTTGTAGTGTGGCTTTATTGGCCTTACTTCTCTCTCCACCCTGCTCATACCTATTTTCCTGCCTAAGAAAACTAAGCTGCCTCTTGATATCTGACTGGTGGACTAACATCTTCAGGGCATTGCCTAAATCTTACGTGTCTGTACGACCATCTGATAACTCAAGTCTTCCACCAGTTTCTCTTAGATTGTTTGGCCTTCAGATGACACAGATGCATCATTTAGATATAGAAATTGCCTTTGAAATTTTTTCCTCATTAATTTGAGAGGATTATAAGAGTAGGTCTTACATTTTTCATCTGGCCAAACCGGTCTTAATTTAATAGGTTAGGAAACTAAAGTCTCCTTTAAGACTGTCCTTTGACTGTGAATTATCCCCACAAGAGAAAAGCCTTGACTTTATGTTCAGTAAACTCTGTATGTATGAAGTTGTAAAGGATACAACTTTAATATTACAGCCTGCTCAGAGTCCCTCACATTGATGTTAGGACAGTGCCACCCAAATTAAACTCTGCTTAAGGTGGTAACATGGCACCAAAACCACCATAAACTGAAATGAAAGTGCAAGCTGCAATCAAGTTGCATACTCAGTTAGGAAGATGACATCTAGATAATCCAGTATCTGCTCATTTTCATTTCTGTTTAGTTATCAGAAAAACAAAAACACACATGGATAACTTGGGAGCCTCTGACTCTGTATCCGGTGATGCTATTTTGAATGACATGGTATGAGGTTTGCACGAAGAGTGAGTTGAGTCTGTGGTTTCCAATATAACACAAGTGCCCTCAATATAACACAAGTTGTCTCAGAGGATGGAGAGGTAGTAAACTTGAGGGCTCTTAAAGCTCCAGGGGATTCTTTGTTTACATCACTCTCAGGACCTCACCTTTAAGTATTTCCTCAAAGGGAAATCCTCTATTCAGGGCTGGGAGCCAGGAGAATTGGAGTCTGTAACCTGAATTAAGTAAGGCAGAAAGGCTTGGTATGGAGGCAAACTCATAGAATGACTCTATGCATTTGGAGGTATTGCCCAAGAGCCTATCCCCTTGGGTCCTGTCCTTCCAGAGCGCACATCTGATCCTCAGTTCCTTCACTAAGGACCCTGCAGCCCAGCAGCTTCCTGTCTCTGCCCTCAGGTGAGTGAGAGCAGCTGATGTGCCTCAGTCTTCAGGAGTCTTCAGTACAAATGGGGGTTGGGAGGTGGGCATGCTATTGGGAAGGATAAACTCTGTCATTTACTCTTTTACGCAATCAATTTGTTTCTCTGTTAGTCATCCAGAGACAACGCTTCTATTCCTCCCGAATCTCAGCCTGAAAATTCTCTTCCAGACTTTTTCCTTTAGGGATGAGGCTGTTTCTAGAGAGAGCACTGAAGCTGTGCCCTCTCACATGACTTTTTTATTGTTGAAAAGCAACTGCCTGCTTCTCTGCAGCCCTCTGTTGTCAGCCCTTCAGTCTTGTTTCCCTCAGCTTGCATTTGTTCCACTATCTCCCATTGAAAGGCTAGGGAGCTGGAGAAAAATTAGGAGTCTTGCTTTAAGGAGCCTCATCAAGAGCCTCTCGCTCTTGAGCATGCTCTGAGTCTGGAACCAGGACTGTACGGTACATTGTTCTAGGAAAGCCAGCACTGCCACTTCCAATCCCTTGGAGGGTTAGGGCAGGTGGTCGAGGGTTCCAGCCTCCACTGCTGGTGCCATCACACATACAGCCCTGACTCCGGTGTCCTTCCCAGACAAGGCAGCAGCGGTGGGCTCCCATATGACCCAGCCTTGGTCAGTATCTAGTTGGCTCAATACTTACTCTGTGACACCTTTTGTTATTGTGAAAGATTTGGTGGCCATCTGGGTGCATAAATAGGAATATGAAATACTTAGGTGAGTTTATTTGTGACAAGTGGATGTCGGCATGTTTGTGTGAGATGTGAAGCTGAGAGTGAAGAGGTGTATGTAGCATGTGATATGCATGTATGACAAGGGATAATCCTCAAGTATGCAGCTGTGTGTGTGTGAGACACAATCATTAAGAGAAGCTATCTGGAAAGGCCATATTAGTGACAATGTCATTAGGGTCTCAGTGGGATAGAAAATTCATGGCCCATCCTCTTGGTTTTGGGAAACAGCCAGACACAGGTTTCCTTCTGAATCCCTCTTCCTTCTACTTTTTGTCTCCACATCTCTGGATTCCTGTCCTCCCTGTTCAGCTTCCCCCTCCCTGCTTTCTTCTAACTTATATTCTCTTTATTCTATTTTCGCACTCTTAATTTTTTCTCCCCTATCTCTCCATATTAAATAAGGAAATATCATTGTTCAATTAATTAGTAAAGTTGGCTAAGTTAAATGAAATATTTGGAATGCAAAATAATAACTCTCCCCGGTCTTCCTTGGAATATAAATGATTCTACATTTTGTTTACCTCCTTTTTCACTCATTTCTTATTCTCCTTAAACTACATCTTCTCCAATCTACAGATACACACATATGTAAGTGTACAACTCCTACCTTGAGAGACAGAGAGATAGCAATTCTTTGTGTATACCACATAGTCTACCTGAATTCTAAGTTTTTGTTGTGTGATAACAGATTATCAGTATGATAAGGGTACTAGTTAATGGGATCATCTTGAGGGAGAAAAAAGACACACATACACACCCCACATATGTATGAAATATACCCATACATGTTATTTTGCAACCCACTTTTTTAACTTGACAGTGTCAGATATCTTTCATGGAAAGTAGAGATCTACTTACCTTTGATTGGCTTAAGGTTATTTTTTCATCATCATCATCACCATAGCAGCCATTTAAAAAATACAGTTGCCAGACATTGTGCAAACTACTTTCCATTAAGTTCTTAATTTAATCTTTACATCCATACTTTGAGGTTTTGATGTTATATCCATTTATATTAGAAAACTGAGGCATGGCACAGCTAGATAAATTGTCAGGGCCACAGAACTATCCAGCCCATGTTGTGTTACTCAGTCATCTTCATTCTTACCCATTTCTCTATACTATATAGATTAGATTATATAGGATAACTATGATAACTATAATTTACTTAGCATATCGCCTATTGTTAGACTGTAAATTGCTTTATTCTGGAAATAATCCTATATGTGAATATCCTTTGAAAGAAGTCTTTATGCATACCTATAATTATTTCCAAAATATAAAGTCCTAAAAATAGTACTGTTCAGAAAGAAAAGTCTATTTTGTGAGTTTTTAGTATTTGCAGATTGCCTTCCAGAGGGATTTTATAAATGTACATGCTTACATTTTTTATATGTTTGCCCCATTCTCAAAAATACAGTGAGTGATTTCAACCTGTTTCAACTTTGCTAATCTAATGTGAGAGAAATAAAAACTATTATTTTATTTCACATTTCTCTGATTCCAAGTGAGGATGAACATTCTTCACATGGTCAATTTTGGGTCATTTGCATTTCTTTGGTGAATTGCCTATTTAACATCCTGTTTTCATTATTTCCATTGGAATTCTTTTTATTCTTGAATTTTAAAAAGCCCTTTGATGTGGGAAATAGGTCCTGATTTGTTGCTTACATTTAAATGTATATGTCTTTATTTAACATTTATTTCTAGATCATTTTACAATAAAATAGACCAATCTTTAAATTAATGGTCATTGTTTTCACGCTATCCTTATAAGGTCCTTTCCCAAGAAAACATTATTCACCTACATTTCTCCTAGCAATATTATGGTGTCTTTTTGTTTATCGTTTCACATTGAGATCTTTGCTCCATCTAGATTTTACAGAATAAGAATTGATGTGAGAGTGTTTCATTTCCAGATAGTCAGCTATCCTAAAACCATTTTTAAATAATACACCTTTCTCTCTTGATTTAGATGACATCATCATTCATTCTCTTAAATACTTGTTTGATTCTGAGGTTTCTACTTTATTCCAAGGAGGTATTGATTTCTGAACAAATACAATATGTATAAATTAATTGAATTTAATAGTATATCTTAATATCAGGTAGGTTAAATCTCCTACCTTCCCCACTGCCACAATTATTTTTCAATTTCATTTTTCCAGATTTTTTCCCTGAGTATTTTCACATGTATTCTTCTGGATAAACTTCAGGATCATCTTGTTAAATTTCCCATCATAAATTGCTTAAGAATTTTTATTATAATTGCATTTTATTTTTAGATTGTTTCTGGGCAGTGTTTCTCAAAATATGGTCCATGAAATAATCATATCAAAATTCCAGTAAGCTTGATAAAAAGGCTAATTTTTTTGTTCAACCACAAACTTACTGAAAATCTCCAGAACCCAGAAATATATTTTCAATAAACTCTTACAAAGAGAATTATTAGGAACATTAATATATGATAATCAATGATTTAGAAAGAATTGACATCTTTATAATATTTAAATTTCCCATCTAAGTTATTAGGTGTATTTCTACATTTATTCATGTTGACCTCTGTGTTCCTCATTAGAGTATAAAGGGTTTTCCCCCTGTATTGCTTCTGATCATATTCTGTTAAATTCACAACTAAATATTTTGGAGATGGTGCTGTTATGAATTGTATGTACTTTTATATGTGTTCTAATTAGTTCTCATTAATGTGAGAAACTATATATATATACATATAAAACTAGTTTGTTCACAGATTTCTTATTGCTTCTGATCAGTTTTCAATAGACTTTATTAAGACTTCCAGACAGAAAAATAAAATCTTCTAGAAATAATGATAATTATAACTTATTTCTAGTTTCTATTTCTAATTTCTATGGCATTGACTAGTTCTTTACAAAGAGACAGACATCTTTTTCTAACCCAGAATGTAATGTGAATGTTTCCAGTATTTCACTGTTAAGCATGATGCTAGCTTTTGATTTCAAATAACATATTATTGTAAAAAAGTATAGTTATATTCCTTCTAAAAGAAGTACATGCAAGTTCCAAAAGTTCCTAAAAGTACTTATGAGGAATGAAAGATGAGCTTTACCAAATGTCTTCTGTAGTAATCTACTGAGATTACTTTTCCCCAGTTTGATCTGTTAATATGAAAGATTGGTTTTTTTTTTCTAGGATGAGTCACATTTTTTAATGAAATATAGTTGATAAACAATATTATATTGGTTTTAGATATACAATACAATGGTTTGACAATTATATACATTATAAAATGCTTATGACAATAAGTGTAGTTACCATATATCACATATAAAGTTATTACAATATTATTTACCATATTTCCTATGTGTACTTTTCATACAGTGACTTATTTATTTTACAATTTGAAGTTTGTACTTCTTTATCCCCTTCACCTATTTCTCCCTCCCCACCTCACTCCCCAAGAATTGGTTTAATAAATTTACTAATATTGGTTTACCTGAGCATGCATGGGAAGAATTCACTATTCCTAAGACCTGACCTCTCTAAGGCAGCAGCTCAGTGCCAGGACTTCTCAATTCTGGCTAGCTGGAATTCCAAAATCTTGTTGCTTTACCTGACCTCCTTCATAGCTGCTCTTTTGGGGTCTTGCACATTGCTCCTATGCATGCACAGCTTAACATTCAGCTAAAACTTGTTCAGATTGCTGGTGCCCTTTTACTGTGCAGCTCCCTCCTTTCTGATACGCTTCTTTCACAGTTTCCAGATGCTTTGGCACTTTCAGCTGTGGACCTCTGTCTCCTCAGCTTAGCAAAACCATCACGCTCTGCTTAGGCTCCAACTCTGTGGACTATGGTCCTAAGAGTACCTCTAGGCATAAAGCTAGTGTTACCGTGGAGCTTACCTTGTTTGTTTTCTTGCTATACTGGGATCAATTTCTGAGCTGGCTGTTGTCCAGTGTCTGAAAATGGTTGTTCCACATTTTGTTTTATGTTTTTTTCTAGCAAAAGGGCTAGTTCTGTTCCAGTTACTTTATCAAGGCTGAAAATATAAGCAATAAAATGACTTTTGTTTAGAGCATCCTCAATTAAGTGCTGTTCAGATTGTCCTATTTTTGTATTTTTCCTATATAGCCAATCTGTGGCCTTGTAAAGCACCAAAACATTAGAAAAGAAGAGAAATAACCCGCCCCCTAATTGAGCACCCAGACTCAATTATTCTCAACATTTTGGAAGTATTTTTCTTTCAGTTTTTCCTGTGCATTTTGAAAAAATATATTAGCATTGGTCCCTAAAGCATTAGCACAACCACTTTTGTTAAGTACCAATGGAAGATGATCATCATTATTAATGATATTAATAATCATTATCTATAGAGTACAGAGGAAATAGGAATGGTCAGATAACAGCTAGACAACAAGAGAATGGAAAAGAGAAAGTGACAGACATGACTTGGGGGCCGACGGTGCTGAGAACAGGAATGTTTTTCCCTGTGCAATTTCAGAAATAATGATGGGAGGGGAAGTGGTTCTTTGAATCTTTAGACACTATGCCCTTGCTGAAACTTAGTACCCTTTGACTAATACCTCCCTGTTACCTCCTCCCCTAGCCCATGGCCCTCACTGTACCACTCTCTGCTTCTATGACTATAACTATTTTAGATTCCTCATATGTGCAATGTAGTATTTGTCTTTCTTTGTCTGGCTTATTTCCTTAGCATAATGTCCTCCAGGTACATCCATGTTGTCACAAATGGCAAGATTTTCTTCTTTGTAAAAGGTGACTAATATTCTATTGTGTGTATATTCAACATTTTCTTCATCCATCAATGGACATTTAAATTGCTTCCAAATCTGGGCTATTGTAAATAATGCTGCAGTGAACATAGCTGTGAAGATATCTCTTCAAGACATTGATTTCAGTTCCTTTGGATAAACACCCAGGAATGGGATTGCTGGATCATATAGTAGTTCTATTTTGAATTTTATGAGGAGCCTCCATACTGTTTTCCAGAGTGGCTGCACCAGTTTACATTCCTAACAGTGTACAGGGTTCCCTTTTCTCCGCATCCTCACCAACACTTGTTATCATGTGGCATATATATATATATATATATAATAGCTAAGCTAACTGGGGTAAGATGATATCTTACTGTGATCCTGGCACCCTTGTGGAAGATCAGTTGTTTGTGTACGTGTGGGTTTATTTCTTGGCTTTTTATGTTCCATTGGCTTATATGTGTGTTTTTAACTTTTATTTTATTATTTGATATGATAAACATATTTTCCTGTGACTATTTTTCTTCAGTTTAGAGTATTTATTTAGAATGGACTCCTAGCATTGGATTTAGAAATTGGGGCAACATTTGTGGGTATTAGATGATATTAGGCCTAGGGTACTCAGGGCTCCTAATACTACTCTAGTTTTGGTCATTCCTCCCCTTAGAGTTCTACAAGTGAAACAAGAAATGTGAAAAATAAGGTACCACTTCTTATTAATTGGACTAGTCCCTAATGTCACTCAGTGTCAGAACTTTGATAAGCCTGAGTTGTGATACCTGGTCCTTCAAAGATGTCAATCTCCCTTAAAACTTAAATCCATATTGTGTCATATTATCTTCTAGTTGGCAACACGGTAAAGAAGAAAGTGATAGAGTACACCTAGCACCATTCAAAAATATAAGAATAGAGCAAGTAAAGTTGTTAAGGGAGGCATTGTTTCAACTTATCAGTCCAGCCCCTGAAGAAGAGAGAAATCAGAAAAGTACCTGACCTCATAAAGCACAGAAAATTCTATCTGGTAGTAAACATGGACCAATCAACACCCTAGAATGTTACAAATCAGATTTCCACTTCCCACAGAAGAAAGGACTAGTTAAAGGGAATTTCTCTCTCCCATAATACTGGGAACCAGGTCAAAGTATAAAAATATTTGTCTCTTAATGTTTTTTGACAAAATTATTTTCCAGAAAGATTGTGCTAATTTTCCTACCCACTTGCATTGCACAAAAATGTCTTTTTCTGCACCCTCATTATACAGCTAATGAATTCTGCTATTTTTTTTGTTAATGTATCATTGATATACAATCTTATGAAGGTTTCACATGAGCAACATTGTGGTTACAACATTCACCCATGTTAACAAGTCCCCCCCCAACACCCCATTGCAGGCACTGTCCATCAGTGTAGTAAGATGCTATAGAGTCACTGCTTGACTTCTTTATGCTACACTGTCTTCCTTGGGCTCCTGCTATATTGTGTGTGCTAATCATAATGTCCCTTAATCCCCTTCTCCCTCTCTCCTCACCCCTTCCCCTTTGGTAACTGCTAGTCCCTTCTTGGAGTCTGTGAGTCTGCTACTGTTTTTTTCTTTCAGTTTTGCTTTGTTGTTATACTCCATGAATGAGTGAAATCATTTGGTACTTGCCTTTCTCCGCCTGGAATTCTGCCATTTAATAATTGTGTGATTTTTGGAAAGTAACTTAACCTCTCTGTGCCTAAATTTTCTCATCTGCAAATTAAGATTAATAGTATCTACCTCGTGATGTTATTGAAATAATATAATCATATAAAACTCTTAATGTCTGCCATGTTTTAATTCTCAATAAAATACTAGTTATTATTCTTTGTCATAGTTGTTGCTGTTAAAAGTCTTAATTTCCCAGGTGAAAAATCTCTCATTGCTGTAATTCCACTTATTTGGTTATTATAATATTGGATATTTTTCTTACATTTAGTAGCTAATTGTTTTCCTTTTTTTGTAAATAGTCTGGTCATGTCCTTGGCCCATTATTTCTTGGATTCAAGAATTTTCATAGTATTTTATTTGAAATACTTAAGAGTATTTTAGCTTTTGTCTGACATAACCTGAAATATTTTCCTGTTTGTAGTTTATCTTTTCATTTTATTCATGATACTGTTACCTCACAGAAGTCTTTCAATTTATATTGTAAACTCTACACACTTTCTGTCAGTTTCTTAGAAGGCTTTTGTGTTTTTCAAGTCTGATCCTATGCAGATACAACTATAAGTTATTTTTCTTGTGTCTTATTGTTCTACTTTGAATATTTTGCTCTTTAATCCAAATAAAATAGCTACAAAATATTTGATATGCTAAGGCTTTATTTTTAAACCCAAGAAAACTTCATTATTTTTTAAGAGGTCAAATTAGGTTTGATGCCTGCAAACCCTTTCACATTTTTCAAGCATGTTACAATTAAATATGCAGTATTTTGAACAATTAATGGTACAAGTTTTATGTATAATGAGAATCCTAACAATATACACAGTCATTGCCTAACAATATGTGTACAGTCACTTCGTAAAATCCACATAAATTCTAATATCCCTACATCAAAACTAGCCAAAAATGCTTTAACAATGTCACACTCCATCTATAAATAAGTGGCACTAGGAAGAAGGAATTTGGGGAAAAAATGATGTGGATTTAAATTACAACCAACAATAATAAGAATAAATATGAGAACAAGTTGGAAGCAAAAAGGTTGGAAAAACCCAATTAGATTTTAAGTTGAACCTTAAATGAGATTCTTCAACAAGACTTGATGTCATAAACCCAAAGTTTGTTCTTTTTGTGTCAAACAGGTCAACAGGCATAAATCTCAATGAGAGAAGAAAACCAAACCTCTGTGGCTGAGTTTGTCTTCTTGGGCCTTTCGCAGGACTTGCAGACCCAGAGTCTTTTATTTATTCTTTTTCTCATCATTTATCTGTTGACTGTGCTTGGAAACCTGCTCATCATCATTCTCATCTTCATGGATTCTCGACTTCATACTCCCATGTACTTTTTCCTGAGAAACCTCTCTTTCGCAGATCTCTGTTTCTCTACTAGCATTGTCCCTCAAGTGTTGGTCCACTTCCTTGTAAAGAGGAAAACTATTTCTTTTTTTGGGTGTATGACACAGGTAGTTGTCTTTCTTCTGGTTGGCTGTACAGAGTGTGCCCTGCTGGCGGTGATGTCCTATGACCGCTATGTGGCTGTCTGCAAGCCCCTGCACTACTCCACCATCATGACCCAACAGGTGTGTCTCCAGCTGGCCATAGGGTCCTGGGTCAGTGGGGCACTAGTCTCTCTGGTGGATACCACCTTTACTTTCCAACTTCCCTACCAAGGGCAGAACATTATCAACCACTACTTCTGTGAACCTCCTGCCCTTCTGAAGCTGGCTTCAGCTGATACCTACAGCACAGAGATGGCCATCTTTGCAATGGGCGTGGTCATCCTCCTGGCTCCTGTCTCCCTGATCCTTGTCTCCTACTGGCATATCATCTCCACTGTGATCCAGATGCAGTCTGGGGAAGGGAGGCTCAAGGCTTTCTCTACCTGTGGCTCCCATCTCATGGTCGTTGTCCTCTTCTATGGATCAGGAATATTTACCTACATGAGGCCAAACTCCAAGACCACAAAAGAGCGGGATAAAATGATATCTGTGTTCTATACAGTGGTGACTCCAATGTTGAACCCCATAATCTATAGCCTGAGAAACAAGGACGTCAAAGGGGCTCTCAGGAAATTAGCTGGAAGGAAGTCCTTTTCTTAGAGACAGTGACCTCTAGGTCTGATTTTTAAAGCTATGGTAACATCTTTAAAAGAGGAGCAGGATTTTGGTAGGCAGCTATGAATTAGGTCATTTCAGGAAGAAGCATTAAAGTGAAGGACATGTTCTAGAAACTGTGAATACTCCACCCTAAGCCACAACATAGGGAAGAAATAAAAGGATGAAAAGTTAGGTTTTTCTTGATTATGAAAAGCATCAAGTGCTATTTTGAAGGAGTGTGTGGTTAAATCAGCTAACTTGGATATGTTTTAAGCATGATCACAATAGAATTTAAGTGGCTTAAACTGGATAATCTGAAATAACATCTAATATGTGTTGCATACACATGTCGACTCTAAAACAAAGACATTTCAAGTTTAGATGTCCATCTTACAAACCGAGGAACAGGCTTTGATTAAAATAATCAACACATCTAGAAGAGTCTTTTTTATGGGGATCACTCATGGTGCAGAGCACTTCAGCTTGTCAAAAGATACCAGAGGCGGTAATATGTCCTAGTTCATGATGTTCTCTCCTGAAAGCTCCAGAAAAAATTAGTTTTTTGTATCATGACCCAAAATTGCATGTAAGCAAGACTATCAGAATAAAAAGGGAATTCAATCTAATTGGGAAGTCATCTCATCCAAACATTTATCTGAAGCTTAAACCATAGCATACTATTTCTATTGAATAACTGTCCAGCATTTGCCTAACAAGAATGATTTAGCTCCCTCCTCTCTTGGATCATTCCCTTTCATATACAGATAGTGTTCGACTATTAGAAAGGTCTCTTACAATATGTCAAAAAATAAATTTTCCTGTATCTTCAATTTACTTTCCCTAGTTTTACTCCTAGAAGAATTTTCATTATCTTCTGTACCACACCTCTTTGAAGTCAGTTTCTATATTTGCCCAAATTCAATTTTCATAGCCAACTGCCTACTTGTTCCTTTTAAATTCCTTTTTCTAACATGCTTTGGTACCATGTATTCATTCTGGCCATCCTCCTTTGAATGGACCCAATTTACTCAATGAATATCTCTTCTGAAGGCAAAAGAGAAATTAGAATTTTAGAAATTGGTGTTACCAATCCTATGCTGACCACTCCATTAGCTTAGATGCCTATAACCACATCTCTTTTTAGCTCAGCTTCTCCAGAATATACTATTCTGGAGTCTACTTCAGGTTTCCTTAAGCCCTTTGTTCAAATAAACTGGCTGATAGCCCTTTGCCTCTTATCCAACTTTTAACCAATCACATGTTTAGAGGGGATTCCATGGTAACCATTCTACAGTTATGTTACCATGAACATATCTCCAGGAGCAACAGACCTCAGACTGACTCTGCAGTAGAAGACCTTCCCAGTAAAGAGAGATTTAGTAACTAAACTTCTTAGTCTTTTTATTCTGTATTCATGCTTCCATCCACTCATTTTAAAATCATTTATTGGCTTTATTGAATTTTATCTTGTCCAACTCTGTACCCAGAGCAATGACTGACACATAATGTGTTATAATATACATTTTTGCATTTATTACTATCCTTTTAAAATTACTGGAGCTGCACTATAAGCAAACTAATCTAGGGTGTGAAGATTAAGAGATAACCTTTATTCAAACTACATGTGATAGTTGAGGTGATATAGACAAAGACAAAACATTAATAGTGGAAGTTGATGACTTGGCTGCCAGTGATGACCTAGATGAAAACTCAGTAACAGGAGCAAATATAAGAAGGTGTAGATGTGGACACTGATTCGGAGAAGTGGCACTATGAGGAAAGAGGAAGAAATAAGGTATGGCTGGAATAGTGGGGTTGGGGGTATTTTTTAAATTTTTATTTTGGATTCCTATGTTGCTCCCCACTTCCTTGAAGACTTTTTCACCCCTGCTCACTGCCACTTTTCTCAACACACTGCTCCTGTTACAGATTTTGGTTATTTTAATTTTCACATAGAATGAAATATTCAAATATTCTGCACTCTTAAAATTCCTTAATCTTCTTTCTTCTAATGATGTCAGACATTCACTCCCATGGCCACATCTTAGAAATTGCCATTGCTGATAGTTGCTAGACCCATGTCCAAATTCTGAATCAACAGAATCCTGAGCAAAATAAAATTGTTGCTCTTTTAAGACACTAAGGTTTGAGATGGTTTCTTGTGGAGCAATGGGTAACAAACGCTGAAAGAATCATGCTCCCATTCATTCCACCAAACTAGTTGCTAGTGGGGCCTTTTCACATTCCTACTACTACTACTAAAAACCTCTACCTCTCCTACAAACTTCCGGTTATAACATAAATAAGTCACAGGGTAAAAAGTACAGCATAGGGAATATATTCAATAATATTGCAACAACTTTGTATGGTTACAGATGGTAAATACACTAATATGGTGAGCATTTCATAATGTTAATAATTGCCAAATCGCTATGTTGTACATCTGAAACCATTATAATATTGCCTATCAACTGCACTTACAAAAAATAAAAAAGACTACCTCTTCTGCTATGGAGGGAGAGAGAGAATAAAAGGCCAGAAAACCTTTCTAAAGAAAAAATCGCACATACACCCCAAAATCATAATAAAGATGAAGTATAAGTCAGGGTTCTTAGTTGCAGGTAACAGAACTGGCTCTACATGATTTAAGCCCAGAGGAACAATATTAAAATAAAGGCAATTTCAGTCCTACAGTGAGAACCACGGGTCAAACTACTATCACAGAATGGATCCAATGAGAGCATGACTGCCGTTTAGCAATAGATGGCGTAATTTACGTTGCCGATGGCATCAGATGCTACTTCCTTGTCATCGACAGAAAAAGAGAAAAGAAATTGGGGACAAACCCTCCTCAGTCAGATGATCAAGGTTAACATCAGTAGTGATGTCACATCCGTAGTGTGTACCCTTGAGGTGATGTGATGGAAAATAATACTTTATCTCTGTTATCTTCCTTGCCCAAACCCATAACCTCAGTCTAATCATGAGAAAAATTCAACTTAAAATTCATGAAACATCAAATTCTAATAGATGGGATTCCTATAAAATATATGACCAGGACTCTTCAAAACTATCAAGGTCATGAGAAACGAGTCTGAGAAACTGTCACAGCCAAGAGGAGCCCCAGGAGACATGACAATGAAATGTAATATGCTATCCTGGATGGGATCCTGGATCAGAAAAAGGACATACTGTAAAAAATTAAAAAATAAAGGAGAAAGGATATACTGCAAAAAAGAAAGGAAATATGAATAAAATATGGACTTTTGATAATTATAAGATATCAGTTATTTTCATAATTATAACAACTATACTGTAACATAACAATGTAAGATGTCAATAAGAAGGAAAACGTGTGTTGGGTGTATATGGGGAGTCACTCTTCAACATCTTCTCAATTTTTCTGTAAATGCAAAACTGACCTGGGAAATAAAGTTTATTTTTTAAAAAGAATGGAAAAGACTGTTTGCTGTCCTTGCTTTTTCTTGTCATTAGATCTTAATTTAAAGTCTAGACTGGGTATATCTGATTGAATCCAAGTTATGTTCTGTGCCCTAGCTGTGATGGAGACAAGGAAAGTGAATTTCAGGTCTACCCAGCTTATTTGCAGAGACAGGCTTTAACTTCCCACTAGACTCACAGAGGACTATAAATATGAAAAAGGGGATTCAAATGATCAGAAGCCAAAATTTGACAAATGTCCATTACATCTGCCTATGAAACCAAATCACCCCCACTAATGTCTCGACTACAGATTCCACACTGACCAGTGCAACTCCCAATCTACACAACACAATATTCTGAGGATATGTAGAACACAGAAGATTGGGTGAAGAGATACAATAGCTTAGCATAGGGAATGCTGTTGGGTGTTAAGGCAGTCCTTATCTGAATGTTTATTAGTACCTATATTCCCAATTGCTAGTTCAGTATCTACCACATATTAGATTCTTGATAAAAATTTGCTGAATGATTATATAAGTGGACTAGGAAAAGTGTTGGTTTAAATCAGGTCAAGTTTTCTCTGTATTTTTTCTTAAATACAGATAGGTTCTAATTCAAAAGATAAGGATTTCATGAGGATAGAAGGGAAAGGAGTTTGTAGAATACAATTCTATGTATTTTAAGGATTTGGTCCCAAGGTGGCTTCAGAGTCCTTTACCTTTACAATGAAAGTCAGAGAAACCTTATAAAGTTGTGCCATTAAAAAACAGCTGGAGCTTTACTGAGGTAACCACAACCTGAAGATGACCCTTGTCCATTTAGAGCAGTTTCTAGGCTTTGGCAGGCTTTTTAATACACACAGTCATAAAACTCATATCAATGAGATGTGTGAGAGAAAAGCTGGGCATTCTCTCTCTGACTTGGTGCCTTTTCCATTTCCCTGTGCTCTTAATTGGGTATAACCATGTTTGTGGCTGTTTATTGGCAATAGTTAGAAGATTTTGATTTTGCCTGGGTAATTAAATAGGACTTTTATAAAGGTCAACCCCATCACAAACAATTCATGGCACACTGCATACCCTCAGTCTTGGAAAACATTACACAATTCTGTCATCTTACTTGGCCCTCTAAATCTTGGAACATTGAGTGGGTAGCAGTGGAACAGGTATGAAGTTGTTAGGCAGAAGAGTAGAAACGAGCAGGGTGGAGAGAGAATTAGGGCCATTAAAGCTCAAGAGTTAAAGGGACTCAAAGAGTTAACCAGATAAAACTACAGACTAGCCAGAAAAGACTCACAGAGTAAATGAGTTAATCAGTTGAAGCTCCAAAGGCCAGGAGTAACTTGGAATGTCCAAATATTCCCCAGATAAAGAAAAATATCTGAGCGCAGCCCATGCCTTCATTGTGTCAATTAGATCATGCCATTGTAAGATTTACTTTAGCCTGCTAAAAGGCCCAGCTTATTCTTTAACTTTACCTATGCTGTTTTTCCCTCCTCCAGCCCCTAATCAAGTAATTTGCAACCAGGGCAGGAGACAGGCATCATGATTAATTTAGCAAACATGCCCAGCTATAAACAGCATAGTAAAAAGAGGAAAGATTCCATCTTAAAGCTAAGATTGCATTTTAAAACCTAGGAAGTTGGGGGGCGGAAGATGGCGGCGTGAGTAGAGCAGCGGAAATCTCCTCCCAAAACAACATATATCTACGAAAACATAACAAAGACAACCCTTCCTAGAATAAAGACCAGAGGACACAGGACAATAGCCAGACCACATCTGCACCTGAGAGAACCCAGCGCCTCGCGAAGGGGGTAAGATACAAGCCCTGGCCCGGCGGGAGCCGAGCGCCCCTCCCCCCAGCTCCCAGTGGGAGAAGAATAGGCAGAGCGGGAGGGAGACGGAGCCCAGGACTGCCGAACACCCAGCCCCAGCCATCCGGGCCAGAGTGCAGGGCCCTCGATACTGGGAAAACAGGGCAGCAAGAACAGAGAGCGGGCACCGGAGGCCGGGTGTTGGAGGACATAAGAAAAGGGCACGACCATTTTTTTTTTTTTGCTGTTTTGTTTTGGCAAGCGCTTTTTGGAAGTCTTAAAAGGATAGGTCCCCCAATACTAGGGAAACAGGGCAGCAAGACCGGTGAGCAGATGCCTGAGGCTGATGCCAGAGAATAAAGAAAAATGAGCGGCTACATTTTTTTTTTTTTTTAATAAAAAAAAAATTTTTTTTTTTAATTAAAATTTTTTTTTTTTTCCTGTGGTCGTTGTTTTGTTTTGGCGGGTGCTTTTTGGAAGTCTTAAAGGGGCAGGGCGGGACACATAATCCAGAGGTAGGGAATCCGGGGATCTCTGGGCACCCTAACCCCTGGGCTGCAGGGAGCAGGGAGGCCCCTTACAGAAATAAATAGACTCCAGGCAGCTCCTCCTCCAACGCGACTCCACCACTTTGGAGCAGAGGCCCGAAACAGGCCACACCCACAGCAACAGCGGAGATAAACTCCATAGCAGCCCAGCAGGAAGCAGAAACTCTGTCTGCGCACAGCTGCCCAGCACAAGCCACTAGAGGTCGCTGTTCTCCCAGGAGAGGAGGGCCACAAACCAACAAGAAGGGAAGTTCTTCCAGCCGTCACTCGTCCCAGCTCTGCAAACTATTCCTATCACCATGAAAAGGCAAAGCTACAGGCAGACAAAGATCACAGAGACAACACCAGAGAAGGAGACAGACCTAACCAGTCTTCCTGACAAAGAATTCAAAATAAGAATCATAAACATGCTGACAGAGATGCAGAAAAATACGCAAGAGAAATGGGATGAAGTCCGGAGGGAGATCACAGATGCCAGAAAGGAGATCGCAGAAATGAAACAAACTCTGGAAGGGTTTATAAGCAGAATGGATAGAATGCAAGAGGCCATTGATGGAATTGAAACCAGAGAACAGGAACGCATAGAAGCTGACATAGAGAGAGATAAAAGGATCTCCAGGAATGAAACAATGTTAAGAGAACTGTGTGACCAATCCAAAAGGAACAACATCCATATTATAGGGGTTCCAGAAGAAGAAGAGAGAGGAAAAGAGATGGAAAGTATCTTAGAAGAAATAATTGCTGAAAACTTCCCCAAACTGGGGGAGGAAATAATCGAACAGACCACGGAAATACACAGAACCCCCAACAGAAAGGATCCAAGAAGGACAACACCAAGACACATAATAATTAAAATGGCAAAGATCAAGGACAAAGAAAGAGCTTTAAAGGCAGCTAGAGAGGAAAAGGTCACCTATAAAGGAAAACCCATCAGGCTAACATCAGACTTCTCGACAGAAACCCTTCAGGCCAGAAGAGAATGGCATAATATATTTAATATAATGAAACAGAAGGGCCTTGAACCAAGGATACTGTATCCAGCATGACTATCATTCAAATATGATGGTGGGATTAAACAATTCCCAGACAAACAAAAGCTGAGGGAATTTGCTTTCCACAAACCACCTCTACAGAACATCTTACAGGGACTGCTCTAGATGGGAGCACTCCTAGAAAGAGCACAGCACAAAACACCCAACATATGAAGAATCAAGGAGGAGGAATAAGGAGGGAGAGAAGAAAAGAATCTTCAGACAGTGTATATAACAGCTCAATAAGCGAGCTAAGTTAGGCAGTAAGATACTAAAGAGGCTAACCTTGAACCTTTGGTAACCACGAATTTAAAGCCTGCAATGGCAATAAGTACATATCTTTCAATAGTCACCCTAAATGTTAATGGGCTGAATGCACCAATCAAAAGACACAGAGTAATAGAATGGATAAAAAAGCAAGATCCATCTATATGCTGCTTACAAGAAACTCACCTCAAACCCAAAGACATGTACAGACTAAAAGTCAAGGGATGGAAAAAAGATATTTCAAGCAAACAACAGCGAGAAGAAAGCAGGGGTTGCAGTACTAATATCAGACAAAATAGACTTCAAAACAAAGAAAGTAACAAGAGATAAAGAAGGACACTACATAATGATAAAGGGCTCAGTCCAACAAGAGGATATAACCATTCTAAATATATATGCACCCAACACAGGAGCACCAGCATATGTGAAACAAATACTAACAGAACTAAAGGGGGAAATAGACTGCAATACATTCATTCTAGGAGACTTCAACACACCACTCACCCCAAAGGATAGATCCACTGGGCAGAAAATAAGTAAGGACACAGAAGCACTGAACAACACAGTAGAGCAGATGGACCTAATAGACATCTATAGAACTCTACATCCAAAAGCAACAGGATATACATTCTTCTCAAGTACACATGGAACATTCTCCAGAATAGACCACATACTAGGCCACAAAAAGAGCCTCAGTAAATTCCAAAAGATTGAAATCCTACCAACCAACTTTTCAGACCACAAAGGCATAAAACTAGAAATAAACTGTACCAAGAAAGCAGAGGCTCACAAACACATGGAGGCTTAACAACACGCTCCTAAATAATCAATGGATCAATGACCAAATTAAAATGGAGATCCAGCAATATATGGAAACAAATGAAAACAACAACAACACTAAGCCCCAACTTCTGTGGGACGCAGCAAAAGCAGTCTTAAGAGGAAAGTATATAGCAATCCAAGCATATTTAAAAAAGGAAGAACAATCCCAAATGAATGATCTAATGTCACAATTATCGAAATTGGAAAAAGAAGAATAAATGAGGCCTAAGGTCAGCAGAAGGAGGGACATAATAAAGATCAGAGAAGAAATAAATAAAATTGAGAAGAATAAAACAATAGCAAAAATCAATGAAACCAAGAGCTGGTTCTTCAAGAAAATAAACAAAATAGATAAGCCTCTAGCCAGACTTATTAAGAAGAAAAGAGAGTCAATACAAATCAACAGTATCAGAAACGAGAAAGGAAAAATCACGACGGACCGCACAGAAACACAAAGAATTATTAGAGAATACTATGAAAACCTATATGCTAACAAGCTGGGAAACCTAGGAGAAATGGACAACTTCCTAGAAAAATAGAACCTTCCAAGACTGACCCAGAAAGAAACAGAAAATCTAAACAGACCAATTACCAGCAACGAAATTGAAGCAGTAATCAAAAAACTACCAAAGAACAAAACCCCCGGGCAAGATGGATTTACCTAGGAATTTTATCAGACATACAGGGAAGACATAATACCAATTCTCCTTAGAGTTTTCCAAAAAATAGAGGAGGAGGGGATACTCTCAAACTCATTCTATGAAGCTAACATCACCCTAATACCAAAACCAGGCAAAGACCCCACCAATAATGAAAACTACAGACCAATGTCCCTGATGAATGTAGATGCAAAAATACTCAACAAAATATTAGCAAACCGAATTCAAAAATACATAAAAAGGATCATACACCATGACCAAGTGGGATTCATCCCAGGGATGCAAGGATGGTACAACATTCAAAAGTCCATCAACATCATCCACCGCATCAACAAAAAGAAAGACAAAAACCACATGATCATCTCCATAGATGCTGAAAAAGCATTTGACAAAGTTCAACATCCATTCATGATAAAAACTCTCAGCAAAATGGGAATAGAGGGCAAGTACCTCAACATAATAAAGGCCATCTATGATAAACCCACAGCCAACATTATATTGAATAGCGAGAAGCTGAAAGCATTTCCTCTGAGATCGGGAACTAGACAGGGATGCCCACTCTCTCCACTGTTATTTAACATAGTACTGGAGGTCCTAGCCACGGCAATCAGACAAAACAAAGAAATACAAGGAATCCAGATTGGTAAAGAAGAAGTTAAACTGTCACTATTTGCAGATGACATGATACTGTACATAAAAAACCCTAAAGACTCCACCCCAAAACTACTAGAACTGATATCGGAATACAGCAAATTTGCAGGATACAAAATCAACACACAGAAATCTGTGGCTTTCCTATATACCAACAATGAACCAACAGAAAGAGAAATCAGGAAAACAACTCCATTCACAATTGCATCAAAAAAAATAAAATACCTAGGAATAAATCTAACCAAGGAAGTGAAAGACTTATACTCTGAAAACTACAAGTCACTCTTAAGAGAAATTAAAGGGGACACTAACAGATGGAAACTCATCCCATGCTCGTGGCTAGGAAGAATTAATATCGTCAAAATGGCCATCCTGCCCAAAGCAATATACAGATTTGATGCAATCCCTATGAAACTACCAGCAACATTCTTCAATGAACTGGAACAAATATTTAAAAAATTCATATGGAAACACCAAAGACCCCGAATAGCCAAAGCAATTCTGAGAAAGAAGAATAAAGTAGAGGGTATCTCATTCCCCAACTTCAAGTTCTACTATAAAGCCATAGTAATCAAGACAATTTGGTACTTGCACAAGAGCAGAGCCACAGACCAATGGAACAGACTAGAGAATCCAGACATTAACCCAGACATATATGGTCAATTAATATTTGATAAAGGAGCCATGGACATACAATGGCGAAATGACAGTCTCTTCAACAGGTGGTGCTGGCAAAACTGGACAGCTACATGTACGAGAATGAAACTGGACCATTGTCTAACCCCATATACAAAAGTAAACTCAAAATGGATCAAAGACCTGAATGTAAGTCATGAAACCATTAAACTCTTGGAAGAAAACATAGGCAAAAACCTCTTAGACATAAACATGAGTGACCTCTTTTTGAACATATCTCTCCGGGCAAGGAAAACAACAGCAAAAATGAACAAGTGGGACTATATTAAGCTGAAAAGCTTCTGTACAGCAAAAGACACCATCAATAGAACAAAAAGGAACCCTACAGTATGGGAGAATATATTTGAAAATGACAGATATGATAAAGGTTTGACGTCCAGAATATATAAAGAGCTCACACGCCTCAACAAACAAAAAACAAATAACCCAATTAAAAAATGGGCAGAGGAACTGAACAGACAGTTCTCCAAAAAAGAAATACAGATGGCCAACAGACACATGAAAAGATGCTCCACATCGCTAATTATCAGAGAAATGCAAATTAAAACTACAATGAGGTATCACCTCACACCAGTAAGGATGGCTGCCATCCAGAAGACAAACAACAACAAATGTTGGCGAGGCTGTGGAGAAAGGGGAACCCTCCTACACTGCTGGTGGGAATGTAAGTTAGTTCAACCATTGTGGAAAGCAGTATGGAGGTTAATCAAAATGCTCAAAACAGACCTACCATTTGACCCAGGAATTGCACTCCTAGGAATTGACCCTAAGAATGCAGCAATCAAGTATGAGAAAGATCAGTGCTCCCCTATGTTTATCGCAGCACTATTTACAATAGCCAAGAATTGGAAGCAACCTAAATGTCCATCAATAGATGAATGGATAAAGAAGATGTGGTACATATACACAATGCAATACTACTCAGCCATAAGAAAAGGGCAAATCCAACCATTTGCAGCAACATGGATGGAGCTGGAGGGTATTATGCTCAGTGGAACAAGCCAAGCAGAGAAAGAGAAATACCAAATGATTTCACTCATCTGTGGAATATAAGAACAAAGGAAAAACTGAAGGAACAAAACAGCAGCAGAATCACAGAACTCAAGAATGGACTAACAGGTACCAAAGGGAAAGGGACTGGGGAGGATGGGTGGGTAGGGAAGGATAAGAGGGGGGGAGAAGTAGGGGGGTATTAAGATTAGCATGCATGGGGGGGTAGGAGAAAAGGGAGGGCTGTACAACACAGAGAAGGCAAGTAGTGATTCTATAACATTTTGCTATGCTGATGGACAGTGACTGTAAAGGAGTATATAGGGGGGACCTGGTATATGGGAGAGCCTAGTAAACATAATATTCATCATGTAAGTGTAGATTAGTGATACCAAAAAAAACAAAAAAGGGCAGTTCCTGTGTGGTAACCTCCAATGAGTTCTACACAAGAGTATAAAGGGCATATAAAAGTGTAGGCAAAGGGTCTGTTTGTGTTTATACAGAGGATCAAAGCCTAATTGGGCTACCCCAAAAATGAACTAAGATACGAGATGAAAAAGAACTTCCAACATCAGCACTCTCTGGAAGACTCATGCCAGAAGATGGTCATCAGAAAACCCCAACAAAGATCCACACACTGCTACAGCAGTAGATGCACTCATCCCACCAGTTCCTGGACTTGCCATGGGAAAGAGGAAGGAGATATCTAAGCTGGCCTGTGCATACAGTAAAACAACAAATTTGACTGGATCTATACTGTTGGAACTCAATCAAGAATTAGGAGAAGTGCAAATTGTAGCGCTCCAAAATCTTACAACTACAGACTATTTACTGTTAAAAGAACATAAGGGATGTGGGCATTCCCCAGGAATGGGTTGTTTTAATTTGTCTGATTTCTCTCAGACTGTTCAAGTTCAGTTGGACAATATCCACCATATCATAGATAAGTTTTCACAAATGCCTAAGGTGCCTAACTGGTTTTCTTGGTTTCACTGGAGATGGCTGGTAATTACAGGTATGCTTTGATTATGTAACTATACTCCTATTATGTTAATGTGTGTGCACAATTTAAGTAGTAGCTTAAAACCTATACATGCTGAAGTTACTCTACAGGAAGATATGTCAAAGAAATAATCAATCTTCCCATGTTTTCTTCCGCCTGCTGCTTCTATAGCTTTTCTTCTTCCTTCCTAATTACATCCCTTAAGTAGAATTCGTGCCTCATATCGAATTTACCAAGTATCATAATTCTTCCAAGTGGTAAAGATACCTCAAAACAAATGCTGGGCATAGAAGCTACAGGGCATAAATATGCAAAGAAGTAAAAAGCTAACCATTTCAAACAATAAGGCTTCTCTCTCACTTACCAACTTTACATTTCCCTGTATGGCCCCGGAAGATGACTGGTTAGCCAGAGACGGGTAAGATTCCTCAAGGGAGGAACAACCTAAGACAGGCACAGTCGCAGGGGGGTCATCAGGTGAGAAATTGGGGATCAACAGAGGTGAGGCTTAGAACCTCACCCTCCCCCTGTTCTGAGAGAAATCTTCTGCATACGTAGATGTTTTATTGCCCTTGTCTAGCTTGGATTAACACATAGTCTACAGGGACATACCTGATCATCTACATTTGCTCTCTTACAACACTAAACTATGTTTTCTACCTTTATCTTGTATCTACCTACCACTTCAGCATTTTATTAAAAATAATAATAATAAAGAGAGAAATGTGGTATCCACATATAAATCAAGTATAAAAATCAAATGAGTATTCATATTTGAACTGACTGTTTATAGTTCATAATGCATGAGCAAAACCGAAGGTTTCTGTGATGGCTGCCCTTGTACTGTTCACCATGTAAGAACTTATTCACTATGTAAGAATTTGTTCTCCATGTAAGAACTTGTTTGTTATGCCTCAGAAGATTGGAGACTGATGAAAATTAGGCTTGGGGTGGATTAAATATTGTGCATTGAGCATTGACTCCCCTATACATAATTTTATTGTTGTTAACAACCATTTGATGAATAAATATGAGAGATGCCCTCACAAAAAAAAAAAAAAAAAAGTACACACTTCCAATGGTAAAATAATAAGTAACCGGGATGTAATGAATATAGTCAAGATATTGTAACAGCTTGGTATGGTGATAGCTGGTACCTAGAATTGTCATGTATATAAATGTTGAATCACTATGTTGTACACCTGAAACTAATGTAATGTAATACTGTGTGTCAACTACCCTTCAATAAAAAAATAATTATCTACAAAAAAAAAAATTTAATCTAAAAAAAAAAACCTAGGAAGTTAAGAAGTAAGATTCTTACCATATTCTTTAGCAAATAGACAATAAGTCAGCCCGCTTTGGGGGCCTGGCAGGTGTTCTTGATTGATATGATCCCAGAGGGAAGCTACTATCCTGGGGAGATACCAGATCAGTAAATTTCTTATCTTAAGTTAATTTTGCAGAATTACCTAGAGAACTGATAATAGAAGAGGCATAATTTCTCTCATCAAAGGTAAAGATCTTGAGAGCACTTCACAAGTAAGTCCACACCCCTAGCTCTTTGTCACATTCCTGAAAAATCCTTAAAAGGGAGAACCCCCAGTCTTTCAGTGTACCTCTTCTCTGAGGTAGCCCACACTCCCCTTTCTCCAAGTGTGCACTTTTTGCTTTAAATAAAAAATTTTCTCAGCCTTTCAGGGTGCCCCTCCTGTCTGAAGATGCCCACACTTTCTCTCTCTTTAAATAAAACTTTACTCTGTTTCACTACTGTGTCTCTGCCCTTGTGGTGGCGACAGGAACCGAGGAAAATAAACAATGCCCGCCTGACAAACTGGTGGCCTAGATATAAAGCTCTCTTCCTGACTTTTCCTGATTTACTAGTTTGAGTTCTTCTTCTGGAGCTCAATCCTAAGACTCTTCTTTCACTGTTTCCTCTTTCTGCCATCTCATTCAGACTCACAGCATCAACTACTGTATACCTAGAATTGACACACATTCACACTTCTGGCCTTACACCTCTAAGCTCCAGACACCTATATCTGGAGCCCGCTGACCCAGATTCTTGGGACAGCACAAAGTATTTTACACTCAACACGCCAAAACTGAACTCATGATCTGCAAGATTTCTTATCTCGATACGAAACTGCATGAATAAATGAGTCAATCAAGTCAGTGAAAACCATGTTAACTCAAGTTACATACAAGACGATAACTTTTCCATACTGTGTAATTGTGTTGATTATGGACAAATTGGGTGGGGGCGGAGGGTGACAGGAAAAAAGAAATCTTTGGCCAGTTGTCCCGGGTGGAATGGGGAAGCAGGGAAGTTCGACACTTCTGCGCCCACTCCAAGCGGACAGGAACCACCCTGTCCTAGCCCTGGGGTGGGACACAGGACTAAGGTTGGGCGGAGACTGGATGAAGGGGCGGGACTGGGGGAGGACCCCCAGGGTCTTCATTACGGATTCGGGCCGCGGGGGCTTCTGGGGACTCCTTCCACGGATGGCGCGCAAGCGCGGGAGGTGGCGGGAGGGTCCCGGGAGCAGAGCCGTCGGGTGCGTTAGAGGGCTGGGGTTGGCTTCTTGGTTCCGGCGCGATTACCGACGTGCGCTCCCTTCACGACCCGGACGGCGACTTCCGCGGCTCCTCCCGGAACTGGCTCCGGGTGTGCTGAGCGAAGCCCTGGCGGGGAACCGCGCTCGCAGGTATTCCCCCGGGTCAGCGGGCGGTGAGGACGCGGAATTGGGAGTCCCGCTGGCGGGCGTCCCCGCGTAGCGCGCAGTTCTCGGCTTGTTGCCGGTCCCCCGGGTTCCCACCGCGCTCGCGGGCTTGGCCAGAGAACCAGGAGGGCGCGAGAGGAGGGTCGGGGTGGGTCCCGGGGTCTGCTTCTGTCCTCTTCCGTGCGGTAGGGGGGCGATCTCCAGGCCCTTAACCTGGTAAATCTATCTTGATCGGCTGGTTTTGGAATGACTGGTGTTTATTCCTCATGAAAACACCAAATGTGACGGGTCAGCTGGAAAAGAAAATGAGGAAAAGTTCATTCCATTTGCCTCGCTTTCTCAGTCAGTCCTGGTCCCTCTCCCAAAGCATCATTAAAATCTCCAGGCGTCTTACTTCAGACATTCGTTTGCCAACTGCGTTCTGCTTCTCTAACTGAGCTAATCTCGAAAGGCTCTTCTTCCCTCAAGCCGCTGCCCAACCTATGTCCTATCCCATTAAAAACCACTCTCTGCACAGCCAAATACTACCTTTTCCTCATAATTAGCACCTGTTCAAGTTCCTTGAAGCTGTAAAATCCTTTGAATTCACGTCGCCTGATTATTTAATCGCACTCTCTAAATTGCTGTCACCTGCGCTTTACTGCGCCCTGGCTCACCATTCCCTGGTTTAACTCTTCATCCTGAGTCCTACCATCATCCTTAGAGGCGTCTATTCAGTACTTTAGATTTTAGACTTGAACCGTTCTTGACGTTGTTTATTTTAGTATTCATCCCTTACAGACCACTTACGGTAACTCGCAGCAGCAGTCAGTCCACATTGGACCGTCTGTCATCCAAACTGTACCTCCTCTGAAATTTTAAATGCAAGCATAACATCTTGACTAGCTCTACCTGCCATCCTAACTCTGTAATTACTTATACTGAATAATTAAATTGTATTTTTAATCTTTAAATCCTTAGTGGAGTTTGCTGCTCTTTGTCACTTTGAGTTGAATATTTAATTCATCTCATTCTTGTTTAATTATATAAGTGAGGCTTTGCCATTGCCTAACAATGGGGTGTGAGCTGTGTGCCCTGCGTATTTTGATGAGCTATGTTTTTTATTGTTTTTGAGTTGTATTTTAGAAACAAAATTTAAATTCTGAAGTAGTTGAGAGTGCTTTTTTATGCTTGTATTAAATTCTGGTTTTCATTCTAGTAATAATAATGTAGTGTGTACTGCTTGTATACATACATTTTTTTTACTTAGGATTTTTTGGTAGCCTAACAAATAGCGCTTTTGTAAATGTTCTTATAAGACCTTGAATAGAACCTACATCCTATCTGGTTTTATATATCAGACTAAGCATATTATTTTATTCATCCACTTCATTACCTAATTTGTTAAGGACTGAGAAAGTTGATTTCATCTCTTGTTTTCTGAGGGTTTTACTCTAAGTATATGACAATTATGTTACTTGGTACATTTAATAACAGTTATATTTCAATATGAGTTGTACCTTCAGGCATTAAAGTTTCCTTTGTCTTTTATTCAATATATTTTGATTCAACATATCCCTGAATATTTGTTTGTTGCATACTTACATTAGCTTGTTATATTTTTAGGGTTAGCTTCTTTACTGTCTTACTGTCTAACTTAACTCGCTTGTTGAGCTATTATAAACACAATCTGATGATTCTTTATTTCTCTCCCTTCTTATTCCTCCTCCTCCCTTCTTCATATGTTGGGTGTTTTGTTGTGTGCTCTTTTTAGGAGTGCTCCCATCTAGAGCAGTCCCTGTAGGATGCCCTATAGAGGTGGTTTGTGGGAGGCAAATTCCCTCAACTTTTGCTTGTCTGGGAATTGTTTAATCCCTCCTTCATATTTAAATGATATTCGTGCTGGATACAGTAGTCTTGGTTCGAGGCCCTTCTGTTTCATTGCATTAAGTATATCATGCCATTCTCTTCTGGCCTGTAGGGTTTCTGTTGAGAAGTCTGATGATAGCCTGATGGGTTTTCCTTTGTAGGTAACCTTTTTTTTCTCTCTGGCTGCTTGTAATACTTTGTCCTTGTCTTTGATCTTTGCCATTTTAATTATTATGTGTCTTGGTGTTGCCCTCCTTGGATCCCTTGTCATGGGAGTTCTGTGTACCTCTGTGGTCTGAGAGGCCATTTCTTCCCCTAGTTTGGGGAAATTTTCAGCAATTATTTCTTCAAAGACATTTTCTATCCCCTTTTCTCTCTCTACTTCTTCTGGAATGCCTATGATTCTTATATTATTTCTTTTATATTGATCACTCAGCTCTCTTAAAATTCTTTCATTCCTGGAGATCCTTTTATCTCTCTCTGCATCAGCTTCTCTGCGTTCCTGTTCTCTGTTTTCTAGTCCATTAATGGTCTCTTGCATCTCGTCCATTCTGTTTTGAAGTCCTTCCAGAGCTTGTTTTATTTCTGAATTCTCCTTCCTTAGTTCTTGCATATTTCTCTGCAAGTCCATCAGCATGGTTATGACTTTTGTTTTGAATTCTTTTTCAGGTAGACTGGCTAAATCTATCTCCCCAGATTCCTTCTCAGGGGAAGATGTAGCAGATGCTGAAGCTGTCTGGGTTAGTCTTGTCTGGATCATATTTTTTTGCCTTTTCATGTTGACAGGTGCTATTGACTGTCAGCTGGGAGGGCCAAAATTTTCACTTACTACTGGCCTTTCTTTACTGGGGCAACTGCAACCCCTAGTGGCTTGTGTTGGGTAATTGCGTGTAGAGTGGGTCTTTGTGTCTTGCCTGGCCGGGAGGGAGAAATTTCCCTTTCTGTGGGCGGAATTTGTCTCAGGCTGCTTCTCTGCTTTCGCAGCGCCCGGTGGGGTGATGGATGGGGGGGCTGCTTGACTGTTTGCCTCCGTGAGGGGTCTCAGAGCTGTTGCCCAGGGGGTTAGTGCACCCGGTTTTCCCTGTAATTTCCAGCTGCTGTACTGTGACCTGGGTTGTTTCCGTCAAGCTGTTAAGTCCCTGTCCCTTTAAGACTTTCAAAAAGCCCCCGCTTTTCTTTGTCACAGGGGCATCAGCTTCAGCACCCGCTCTGAGGTCTTACCCCCTGTTCTCCCAGTATCCAGGGCCCCCTGGGCATATACTGTGTCTGCGCTCTGGCCCGGATGGCTGGGGCTGGGTGTTCGGCAGTCCTGGGCTCCGTCTCCCTCCCGCTCTGCCTATTGTTCTCCCGCCGGGAGCTGGGGGGAGGGGCGCTCGGGTCCCGCAGGGCCGGGGCTTGTATCTTACCCCTTTCACCAGTCGCTGGGTTCTCGCTGGTGTAGCTGCAGTCTGGCCACTGTCCTGCGTCTTCTGGTCTCTCTTTTAGGGCTAGTTGTGTTTGTTGTATTTTCAAAAGTATATATGTTTTTGGGAGGAGATTCCCACTGTCCTACTCACGCCGCCATGTTGGCTCCGCCAGCTTGTTATATTTTTAATAATCCCTTTATTTTCAACTTTGGAATTAGTCTGTTTATATGGTTAAGTTTAATTTTTTACCCAGTACATTTATTAGGATTGCAATGACATCCTTGCCATTAATTCTACCTTAATTTTTTAAGTTTTTCTTTTTCCTTGGATTTTTGTTCTATTTATAACATATGGCCTGTGAACTTCTTTCCCTCTTCTTTTATGTTGATTTTAGAAGCAGCTGGGCCTGTAGTACATTCTTTTGCAGGAGTTTAGTGATAATAACTGAAGCACTTTGAAACTTTTCTTTTTTTAAGTGAACATGTAATTTCCTTAAGCTTTGGAGAGGGTTTGTGTTGGATCTCAAAATCTGCCCTCAGTTGATACACTTTGCTCTGTACTGGTAGACATGTAATTGGGGTACTAATGAGCATTTAAATGGTGTCACTATGTTCTCAAGATGGAAAGTGGACAGAAACATGGTTTTTAAGAGACAGCATAGAAAAAGCCACAACATAGAATATGCTATGAGATGAACACAGTGGAGGTGGAAACCATCTGCCTGTGTGTCTCATAAGCGGTTCCAACACGATGTGGGAGAATCCAACAGAATTTATGAGTCAAGTGAAGGATAACGTGAAACATTTTTTTCCAGTCATCTCCTTAACTTCCCATTCCCCTTCCAACCTACATTCAGAAGCAGTTTAGCTCCAATACCTTACTCCTACAAAAAGTTCTTTGCTAAAGGAGTTGAATGTACCACTTGAGGAGAACTAAACTTTTTAGTGTAGGTATTGACATTCCAAACTAAAACTTTTCACTGTGTTATGAGGGGGCCCACAATGTGACAGCCAGCATCCCCACTCATGCTAAACCAAAGTCGGCCAATCTCTGTGTCTGATCCTCATACACATGGCTCTCAGGGCTCTCATTTAGGGTAGACTCCCATTCTGAAACCAATCTGTTGATACAGCAGCAGCAGACATTCATATGACTCTGGAGTCAATCACCCTAACACTTCATTCTTAAATATGAGGAGAGAACAAAGGAATACCAAGTATCAAAAAACCAAGGTAAACTGAAACCCTGATCACAGAATAAAAGGGAATTGAGGAATCAAATTAGAATTGTCAGAGAAATTTGAAATATAACAACAGCCAAACAAGCACAATGCTACGGAAAAAGAACCATCAATAAACAAGAAAGAGCTCTGAAATTTTAAAATAGGACAGGTAGAAATGTTTTGTTTTTTAATCAAAAGGAAATCTACAACATCAAGTGATGGAAATTTTCCACAATGCAAAGAGAAATATTTCAAAAATTTTTCAAGAAAAATCACCTCTGTGGAGTAAATCTGTCCATAGAAAGGAGAGTAGAGTAAAAGACTTGATTTTCTTCATAAAAGTTATCATGTGCTTTTGATTATTTTTCCTTTTCCTATATGCACAGTCACTTTGATATGAAGAAAATTTTCCATGATTTTAATTTGTTTTTCACTGTAAAATTTTATTATCTCTTTACCTCCACATTTTGGAAGAGACTTTTAGGTTTGTCTACCATATTACTGGTTCAATGAAATGTCCTTCCTGCTCTTTACTGTTTGCAATCAAGATATTTAAGTCTATTAGTCTATTTTGATACTTACCTTCCTTGCATACTGTTTTACCAAATGGCTCCCTGATTCCATTTGGTAAAGTAACCATGCATCCTTTTGAATCTACAGGCATAGGCAAGTGTCTTCTAATTTTTTGAATACAGTTTTTATTTTAGAACAATTTTGAATTTACAGAAAAATTGAGAAGATAGCAGAGAGTTCCCATGTCCCCTGTGCAATTTCCCGTTAGTAACAACTGAATATGGTACACTTGTTTCACTTAGTGAATAACATAGATCTATTAACTGAAGTCCATTCTTTATTTATACTTTAGTTTTTACCTAGTGTCTTTTTTTCTGATCCATGATCCTATCCAGCATGCCACAATTACATTTAGTTGTCTTATCAGATTTATCACACTTATCTTTCAGAATTTTTTTTAATGACCTTTACAGTTTTGTGGAGTTGTCAGGGTTTTTTCTTCCACTTTTTAAAACTTTATTTGCATATTTAAAAATTGTGCATCCCAATACTTAAAATCATTTGAACAAAAAAAAATGGCACTCTGATTAAACTGCATTTTACAGCCTGCAGGACACCTTGGACCAGCTTGGTTTTTACTCTTCATTTCACTGTCGTCCCACCCAGCTTCTTCCTTCACCAACATTTTCTTTTGCTGGTGAAACTTCACCAGCAGTTTCTTTTCCTTCTCTGCCCTTGCAGCCAGGCAGGAGGGAGAGGCAGGAGCAACCTTCTTTGTCAGTAGTTCTCAATTCTTTAATGTATAAAGGGGCAGCACAGTCATTTAAACTCAGTCCAATCTCTTTGCATCTTACAAAGTTAAACAATTAAAAAGTAAAATAAGAAGGCCGTGCTTGTGGAACATACAGTGCATATTGGCAGCGCACACCTCATTACTATTCACCTGCTTGCTTATCCTGTCAATCCTTTCTTTTGAAGGCAGTGGGTTTTTCTCTTGCATTTCTGTCTTCTTCAGTTTTGCTTCTCCTGTCAATCCTTTCTTTTGAACGCAGTGGGTTTTTCTCTTGCATTTCTGTCTTCTTCGATTTAGACTTACTGACTTTTCAATCTCAGCCATATCGGTTTTGTCAGACATAGTTGCAGAGGATGCGGAGTGAGATGCGTGAACAGTGGAGTACGATCCGCCCAGAGGCTGCTGCAGAGTGCCTTTGTCAGGTATTATAGGAAGCCCATGCATTAGAATTAAAATTTGAATTTGATGTTTTTCTCCTCATTAGACTGGAGTTATGGGTTTAAGGAAGGAAGATCACAGAGATAAAGTGTTATTTCTGTGACATTATCTCAAGGGTGCGTACTATCAACATGACATCACTATTGATGTTAACTTAATCACCTAGGTAAGGTAGGATATGTAAGGTTTTTCCTCTTTAAATTGACTCTTTTCCCCCTTCCCATAGAATAAGTCTTTGGAAGGAAATCACTGTGTAGAGCCCACACTCCAGGCATGGAGAGTATGCTCCACCTGCTGGAGGGCTGAATATCTACATAAATGATTTGGAATTCTGCCTGAGAGATGTCTGTTCTCCCCCATTTATTTACTAATTGATTCAGTCATGTATATCAGTATAGCTTATGGATATTAAAGTTTGGGTTAGTTTTTCTGTGCTCATATTGCTTCAGCTTTGGTCATTGGGAGCTCTTTCACTTGGCTCCTGTGTGCCTTTGATGTGCCCCAACAAATGTTTTTGAGCACTTTACTTTCTGACACTTCCAAGATGCACCAGGCTCATTGTGTGTATTTCCTACCCCAGTCCTAGAGTCAGCCACTTCTCCATGGAGTCCTGGTTTCTTTTATTGAAGGATGGTATTAGAAACAATTATCTGGGAGCTAGGTGTTCTTGTTGCTCCTGGGATGTACTTGTTTCTAGGCCTGCTCAGCTGACAGCAAGGAAATATATGTGTGTGTACTAACCCTCATACATACCCATATCTATAGAAATTTCTGTATGTAACTATCTTTACCTGTATTAAACTAAACACAAGTTCATTATATCTCTGACTCTATATATGGCACATGGATCATTTTGGCCTCCTTCCCTTGGTTATTTTTAAACACTGAGAAGCCTGACTCATATCTTCAGTTCATTTACTTATTGTTCAGTTCCAGTATACATGTGCAGCATTGTTAATCTATACTTTTATGGGCAATAACTTTATCAGTTAGAACATAGTAGTATTGTACATTTTCTTTTGCCTTTAGTCTTACAGATTTCACACTCATTTCTAAACTTATTATTTACTTAGAAAGTCATATTCTGTATGTTTTCTTGCCTTCTTTTGAGCATTGTGCATTTTTCTTCTACTCTACTGTCTTTTCTTAACCCTGCATATATCCTTCCCCCATTCTGTTTACAAATTCTTATTCAAATATTGAATGATCTATTTAAGTGTAAATCGCCAAGGGATGGGGACAGGAACTGTGCACAAACTTTTGGCTAATTTATAAGAAGTAATAAGCAGACATAACATTTGTATACATGATAATTTATTGAGTGCTTTTTTAAAAAAAATGGATGTTATAAGGTTGCAACAAGACAATGGAATATATTGAGAAATGATACACTGTCCATTTGCTTCTGGCTTTTTTTTTCTTAAATTTAACTCTTTGACCCCCTTCACCTGTTTCTCCTACCTCCTACCCCCATCCTCTGGCAACCACCAATCTGTTCTCCATATCTATGAGCCTGTTTTTTTTTCTTTTTTTGATTCCACAAGTAAGAGAAATCCTGTGACATTTGTCTTTCTCTATCTGACATTTCACTTAGCATAATGTCCTCAAGATACATCATGTTGTTGCAAATGGCAAGATTTCATTCTTTTTTTATGGCCAAATAATATTCTATTTATATATAATATGTCTATATTTCATGATTTCTTTATCCATTCATCCACTGGTGGATACATAATTTGCTTCTATATCTTAGCTTATTGTAAACTGTGCTGTGGTGAACATGGTGGTACATTATGTCTTTTTCAGTTAGTCTTTTCATTTTCTTTGGATATACTCAGAAGTGGCATTGCTGAATCTTATACTAGTTGTATTTTTAACTCTTGAGGAAACTCCCTACTGTTTTATATAGTGGCTGTACCAATGTACATTCCCACCCACAATGCAAAAGGTTTCACTTTTCTCTCCACATCCTTGCCAGCACTTTAACTTTGTTATGTTGACACCAGCCGTTCTGACTGGTATGAGGTGATACCTCATTGGTTTTGATTTGCATTTCCTAATAGCTAATGATGTTGAGCATCTTTTCATGTACCTGTTGGCAAGGTATGTCTTTCATGGATGTCTTCTTTGGAAAAATGTCTAATGCCCATTTCTTAATTGGATTATTCTTTCTGCTTTTAGGTTATATAAGTTCTTTATATATTTTGGATATTAACCTATTATTAGTTGTATGATTTGCAAATATTATCCACAGATCAGTCAGTGTGATACACACTAATAAAGTGAAGGATAAAAATCATATGATCATTTCAACTGGTACCAAAAAAATATTTCACAAAATTCAACATCTATTTACAGTAAAAACTCTCAGCAGTGTGGGTATTGAGGGTTGACTATCTACCAAGAAGTGAGAGGAGTGTTCTTTTTTCATCTTTATGATTCAGTCTTAGGTATTGCTATATCCATGTTAACAGCTGAGGAAACTCAAGCTTTGGTTAAATAGTTTGCTCCAGTTCATAGAGGCAGTAACTAGTACAGCTGGGATTTAATTAATCTCATGTCGGTATGACTCCGAAGTATGTACTCTTAGTCACTATATGCTGCCTGTACCAGGGTTTCTTTCCCTCAGAATCACTGACATTTTGGGCAGGAGAACTGTCTGTGACACAGGGCTGTTTTGTGCATTGTAGGACGTTTAGCAGCATCCCTTGGTGCCTCCTACTAAATAGCAGTGATAGCCCCCTATTGGGACAACCAAAACTGTCAGACATTGCCAGATTTTCCCTGGTAGCAAAACCACCCCTGAAAACCACAGTTCTGGAAGCATACAATGAAAGTGAACTTGGTAAATTGTATCTGGGCCAGGACAATTGTTAAGTCAGATACAAAGTTGTATCTGAATTTCCCTGGCCATGATTCATAATTGGTCAGCGTTTTGGAGAACCCTGAGCACTGTGCTCATAGAGTTGTTAGAAGAGATTTGGCTTTCCATTCAAGATGCTTTCTGCACAACCTATGTGGGTCTCTTGACTTCAACTGTATGTATTCTTGTGAGGGCTCCTGCTAAATAAAAATGCCAGTTACCCTACTAGCAAACTGTGTTTTCTGTAATAGCTGTCTGACTAAACTGATGCAAAATATGACCCATGGTATTCTTGCGAGACTAAATGTTTAGTTGAGCCTAAGATCTCACTGTGGACATTGCAGACTGAACCATAGTGAGTCCTAACAAGCAAAAACTTCTAATTATTACAGTCTGGGAATGAACTTTGATGTATCTCTAACAATGAAAGGGTTTGTAGATATTCTCTTTTTAAAAATAATCATTTCTTACCTTAATTTCTAGTTCTATTGCCAATTTTACTCATTTTATATAACTTGATTGGTTTTTAATGAGAGCATAGGAAGTTTTTTGGGCATCTCTACTATGAAGCATTAATAACCTTAAAATCCTGCCTGATGATTTGTTTTCCTTAGTTTTAAAGCAAAATGAGAGTAGTTACCTGGTATGAGAGAAAATCTAATTTCAATTAAATTAGGAGGCTTGTTTTAATCAGAGGATTATTTCATATACAACATTTTTATGTGATGTCTGTGTTTGTTTCTTTGCCTCTTCAGTGGGTAGCTGGGAGGAAAGGACAGCATATTTTCCAGTTCTGAGGAAGGAAAACAAGAATGGAAGGAGAATCCATAATATTTTCTTAGGCAATTTTAAGAATACTTTTTATGCTGTTTTATCTTTTATCACTAGCTAATCCATGTTATCATTTAGGTTGTATTTGGGTCATTTTGCAGTTTATCAGGTACCTGAATGTTGGCTTTGTGTCTGAAACTCCTGGAACTTTTCTCTTTTTCAGACATAATTCGGCTCAAATCACACTGCATATATAGAGAGTACATGGGTGCTTAGCCCAAGCCTGAGAATTACTGGAATCTTCTGGTAAGACAAATTTCAACTACAATGGGAGTTCTGTCTAGGAAGATGCAGCCTCTGAATAAGTTGATGGCTATTTCAAAACCTCAAAACTCGGCTCTGCATGAACAGAGTGAGGTCCTGAGTACTGATATGTCTTGGCAGCAGGAAACCATCTCCATCATGGAGACATATGACTGTGAGGCCTCTCGTCAAAAGTTCAGACACTTCCAATATTTGGAAGTGTCTGGGCTTCATGAAGCCTTTAGCCAACTCTGGGAGCTCTGTCTTCAGTGGCTGAGACCAGAGGTTCATACAAAGAAGCAGATCCTGCAGCTGTTGGTGCTGGAACAGTTCCTGACAATTCTCCCTGAAGATGTCAGGACGTGGGTGAATTTACAGCATCCAAAGAATAGCAAAGAAGTGGTGACCCTCATAGAAGAGGTGATCGAGATGCTTAAAGAGGAAGGTGAGCATAATAGAAATTGGCAGTAGGATACTTGACTCTTATGTGGAATCTTTAAAAATACACACACACAAAAAAGTGAGCTCATTGATACAAAGAGCAGATTGGTGGTTGCCAGGGATCAAAGGGTACAAACTTCCAGTTAAAAATAAGTCATGGGGATATAATGTAGAGCATGGTGACTGTAGTTAATAATACTGTATTGTATATTTGAAAGTTGCTAAGAAAATAGATCTTAAGAGTTATTACTAGAAAAGACAATTTTTATAACTATGTATTGTAACATATGTTAACCAGACTTACTGTGCTGTACCATTTTGCAATACATATAAATATGAAATCATTATGTTCCATACCTGAAACTAATATAATGTTATGTTGATTGTACCTCAATTAAAAAGATAAAAGAGAAACCTTGAAAGAAAAAGAATAGACCCTTTCCATACAAAGAGAAATTATCTAAAGGGTGTCAAGAACCAGATCATGATAGATTTTACTATATCAGGAAGCATGGATTTTATTCTGTAGACAAGAGAAATAGAGAATGAGATCTTACAGATTGGGTAGGGGAGTAAAATGATTTGATTTGCCTTTTAAAATATCATGTTGGTAACAGTATAGAGTAGGGGTCAGCAAACGATGGTCCACAAGCCAAATATTTTTGAAATAATAGTTTTATTGGAACTTAGCCACCCCCACTGATTTACATTTTGTCTACAGTTGCTTTCAAGCCATGACCAGAGTTGATTAGTTATAGCAGAGAGATTATTGCCTGCAAAAGTAAAAATATTTATTACCTGGATCTGTATCAAAAAACTTGACCAACTTGTGTGAAGGCTAGACTTGAGGGCCCTGAACTGGAAAACCAGTTAAGATACATCAAGTGTTAGAGAGTGAGGGAGCACTGGGAAAACAGAAGTTTGAACCTAAATAATTTACTGACTACATGTAAGATATGAATGGGATAAGACTTATAAATGCACATGTTCTGGCTTGTATGAATGGTGCATAACTAGCAGATTATTTTGAGTGGATGTTAATGATGTGGGTTATTGAATTTGATTTCTCTATGGGCCATCGACAATGAATAAACTGATATGTAGTTAACAATATGGCTTTAATGTTTAGAAAGAGATTTGGAAACATATGTATAAGCAGAAGTAGGAGAAATATACATCCTTAGGGAGAATCAGTATTTAAGAGCTGGCATAGATCTACCTACCTATTATAGAAATACAGAGGATAGAAGAACATGTTAAATTATACCATGGAATTGCCATTAGTAAAATCTAAACTCTGGGAAACTACAAAACAATTCAGTTTGTAAAGCAAAATAACTTCCTTAGAAGGAAAGGGGTATGGAAGAGGGATTTAGAGATTAAAAGAATTGTAAAAGATGTATAGCTAGTTGTGTGAATGTGTGGACCTTATAAAACGTGAGGCAATTGACTGGATATTTGACAAGGAATTATTGATTGAGGACAGTGATGATATAGATATTATGGCTATATTTAGTCCTTATCTAAAAAATAAAGAAAGGACTAAGAAAGGAGAAAAGCCAGGCTAGAAAGGAATAATCTAGGAAGTCAGATGACCCAGAACTACTGTGTTTTGAGTTAATAAAGGAAAATCTTCAAAAGGTAATATTCACAAGTAGTGATTCTATAGCATTTTACTATGCTGATGGACAGTGACTGTAATGGGGTATGTGGGGGGGACTTGGTGAAGGGGGGAGCCTAGTAAACATAATATTCTTCATGTAATTGTAGATTAATGATAACAAAATTTTAAAAAAGGTAATATTCAACAATAGTGCAACAAAAAGGTCCTTTTAAGGTGAGTATTGAAAGTAATTTATTGAAATTGTAGATACTGAAATAATTGTTAAACTGTAGATAGAACAGTTTCAAAGAAGTTGAGGGGGTGTGTATTTGTAGTGAGTTTTACTAGTTTTCTTCTACTGCCATAACAAAATACCAGTCACAGCGACTTAAAGCAACATGAATGTATTATCCTACAGGTCTGTAGATCAGTGGGTCCAGCATGGGTCTCTCTGAGCTAAAAATCAAGGCATTAGGAGGACTGCATTCCTTCCTGGGCCTCATGATCCCTTTCTCCCATCTTCAAAGCTGGCAGTGGTGAACCAAGTCCTTTTCATACTATCATGTCTCTGACCCTCCATTCTCTTGTCATGGCATGTGTACTTGCTTTTGGTTGGCCTTGTGCTGGCCTTCTTGGCCTGTGCACATAGCTGGGACTGATTTTCAGGATTTGTGTGATCAGATTGGGACCACTGAGATAATTTGGGATGATTTCTTCATCTCTAAGTCTTTAATTATATCTGCTGAGTCCCTTTGCCATGTATCCAGGAATTAGGGTGTGGATATCTCTGGAGGCAATTATTTTGCCTTTCAGATGGGTCAAAAAATATAAGTGTGAGGTGGGAATGTGATAAGTATAGACTATTCTTGAAGTTTAGTTAGGAAGGAAATGAGAGGTTGCAGTATAATAGAAGGACTGAGAAAGGCAGTTTCTTTTAACCTGTCATGGCTCTCTGAAGACCCCACTCAAACGGCTTGTCCTTATTTTAGGGTCTCAGGGCTGAGGCAGCTACCTGAGGGGTATTTGTCAAAAACATGTAATGGAAGATGTGGAACATTTGATGGAACAACTAGATAAAAAGGAAATAGAAGATGTGAACAACATGATAAACTTAACTAGACATAACAAATATAGAAGGCGCCCCACTCAACAATAGCAGAATGGAGTGCACATGGAACTTTCTCCAGGTTAGACCAAATGTTAGGCCAAAAATAAGTCACAATAAATATAAACATTTAAATCATACAAGGTATTTTTTCTGACCACTACAGAATGAAATTAGAAATCAAGAGAAAGCAATAACAAAAGAAAAACTGGAAAATTCACAAATATGTAGAAAATTTTAAGACTCTTCAACAACCAATGAGTCAAAGAAGAAATCACAAGGGAAATTAGAAAATACTTTGAGAGGAAAGAAAACAAAAACACAAGATATCAAAGCTTACAGGATTCAATGAAAATAGAGCTCAGAAATTTATAGCTGTAAATGCCTATGTTAAAGAAGTTTCAATTAAATAACCATGTACCTTAAAGAACTATCAAAAGAAGAGCAAATGAAACACTGATCAAACAGAAGGAAGACAATAAGTGATTAGACAGAGATATATAAAATAGAGAATAGAAAAACAGAACCAATAAAACCAGAAGTGGATCATTTGAAAAGATCAACAAATTTGACAAAGGTTTAGCTATACTGACCAAAGAAAAAAGACTCAAGTTACTTAAAATCAGGAGTAAAAGTAGAGATGTTGCAACTGATCTTGCATAAATCAAAAGGATTGTAAGAGAATACTAGGAACATTTATGTGCCAAGAAATTTGATAGATTAAATAGAAAAGTTCTGAAAACACTAACAGACTACCAAAACTGACTCCAGAAGAAATAGAAAACGTAAACTCATCTTTAACAACTCAGGAGATTGAATTGGTAATCAAAAAACTCAGGGACAAGATAGCTTCACTGGTGGATTCTATTAAACATTTAAAGAATAATTAACACCAGTCTTTCTCAGACTCTTCCAAAAAATTAAGGAGGAGGGAATACTTCCTGGCTGATTTTATGATGTGAGTTTTAACCTGTTGCCAAAGCCAGACAAAGGCATCACAAGAAAACTAGCAAACTAAATCCAGCAGCCTATTAAGAGGATTATACACTGTGATCAAATGGGATTTATCCCAGGAATACAACAATCATTGAACGTATGAAAATCAATGCTATACATCATACTAATAGAATGGAGAGGGGAAAATATCACAATGTTTATTGCCATTGATGCAGAAAAAGCGTTTGACAACATTCATCTACCCTTTTATGATTAAAAAAAAACACTCAACAAACTAGGAGTAGAAGAGAATTACCTCTACCTGATAAAGGGTATCTGTGAAAAATCTACAGCAAACATCATACTTAATGATGAATGACTGAAAGCTTTACCTTCAGGATCAGGAATACGATAAGAATGCCCACTGTCACCACTTCTATTCCCCATCATATTGGAGGTTCTGCCAGTGCAACTAGACAATAAAAAGAAAGAAAAGGCATCCTAATTGGAAAGGAAGAAGTAAAACTACTGGCAGATGACCTACTGTTATACAGAGAAAATTCTGAAGAATACAATAAAAAATTATTACACCTAATAAATTTATCAAAAGTTTCAAGATACAGGATTAACATGCAAAAATCATTTCCTGTACATTGGCAATGATAATCCTAAATGAAATTAAGAAAATAATTTCATTTATAATAGCATCAAAAAAAATAAAATACTTAACTATAAGGAGGTGTAATACTTGTCCACTATAACTACAAAACATTGTTGAAAGAAATTAAAGAAGACCTTAAGTGGAAGACATTTTCTGTACACTTTACACAATGTTACATGCCAGTTTTTTTCACTAAAAAATAATTTAAAAAGGACATATGTGTTCATGGTTTGGAAGACTTAGTGTTAAGATACTACTCACCAAATGATCTACAAATTAAAATGCAATTGATGTCAAAATTCCAGTTACCTTTTTTTTTTTTCCAGAAATGGACAAGCTGATCTTGAAATTCACATGGAATTACACAGGACCCCAAGTAACCAAAACAGCCTTGATAACAAAATTTGAGGTTGCACACTTCCCAATTTCAAAACTTACTACAAAGCTACAATAAAGTCACGTGGTAGTATAATAGGATAGACTTATGGATCAATGGAATTGAATTAGGAGTTCAGAAATAAACTCATAAATGTGTGCTCAGTTGATTTTATCAAGGGTGCTAAGAAGACTCTTGTTGAAATCAGGAAAATAGGAAAATAGTTTTTTAATGAATGGTGCTGGAACAACTTGATACAGGGAAAAGATTGAAGTTGAACCTCATGCCATGTATAAACATTAACTCAAACAGATTGATGGATCTAAAAGTAAGATCTAAGGTTATTCCTTAACTCTAAATCACTTTGAATTTGATAATTGATGCTTAGACATGACACCAAAAATAAAAGCACCCAAAAAACATAAAACATTGAAATTAAAATGCTCTGTCCATCAAAGGATACAAGAAAGTGAAAAGAGAAACATACATAATGAGAAAATACTTGGAAATCATACCTGATAAAGGTCTAATATTGGGAAGATATAAAGAATGTTTATACTCAACCAGAAAAAGACAAGCAAAGCAATTTTTAAAATGGGCAACGGACTTGAATAGATAATTCTCCAAAGAAGATGTGCAGATGGCCAAGCATAGGAATAATTGCTCAACATCATTATTTACTAGGGAATTACATATTAAACCCACAATGAGTTACCATTTGACATCCACTAGGAGAGCTGTCATAAAAAAACGAGAAAGAAAAAGAACTGTTGGCAGGGATGTGGAGAAATTGGAACCCTCATATGTTGCTGTTGGTAATGTAAAGTGACGGAGCCACGATGGAAAACAGTTTGGTGTTTCCTCAAGAAGTTAAACAGAGAATTACCGTGTACCCAGGAGAATTGAAAATGTATATGTTTACACAAAAACTTGACCGTAAAAGTTCACAGCATTATTTATAATAGCCCCAAACTGGAAACAATCCAAATGTCCATCAACTGATGAATGGATAAATAAACATGGTATATCCATACAGCCATAATAATTAAGTACTGATATGTGCTACAGCATTGGCAAACCTCCAAAACATTATGCTAATTTAAAAGAGACACAGAAAGTTACATACCATATGATTCAATTTATATGGAATGCCCAGAATAGGCAAATCCATAAAGGTAATATGGAAGAGAGGGGAGATAGGGAGTGACTCTTTAACAGATACAGGGTTACTTTTGTGAGGTATTGAAAATGTTCTGAAACTAGAGTGTGGTTGCATAACATTGTGAATATACTAAAAGCTACTGAATTGTTTACTTTAAAATGGTTAGTTTTTTGTTATGTGAATTTTACTTCAATTTTTTATGGTAGAAAAGAGACATCATTAGGTCAAACCAAAATGGGGTAATAGAATGAATATAAAGGATAAGTGTTCAAGGAACTAAAGACTCTGAAAGAGTGCTGGCAGTGATCTCCTGTGAAATCCAGGCTGCACAAAGTGACTTCAGAAAAGGGGTGATAGACTGGGAAAAGATTAAAGAACCAATGTATTATGGCAGGACCTTGATAAAAGCGGGAGAATGTACTAAGATCAAGAAAGTGAAAACTCAGGATAGGAAAATGTAGTTAGGGATTGATTTATTCCAATTTGTTCTTAATAGAATAATTCTAAATAATAAGGAACCAAGTATGAGCAAGGAAGTAGTTTCATTGCTGATGGTTATTAGAAATAGGGTGTTAAGAGTCCTCAGGCTGGGTTGTTTGAAGCGTCTCTGCCAGTGTTAAAGTACCTATCATAATGTTGGTGGGTTTGGGGTGGAAAGAAACAATGTGAGCTAGGTAACCACAGTTTTTAGTACAATTACTTATTTAATGTATGTCATTCACAATAGACTATAGGCTCTCTGAGGGTGGGAATTTGTGTGCTTCACACATAGGAGATACTCAGTAAATAAGTGATGAATAAATAAGTGAGCAAAAGTTTATGAAAATCTTTTTGTAGAGAGTAGGAAAGTCTTTGTGAAGAAGTGGGAATGGAGACGAATGAGTATATCAAAACAGCTTCCAAGACCATAGTACTGGAGGATGAAAAGAGTGATGACAACCAAGATCCATTTTATATCAGAAGAGAGAAGGAATATTTTTTTGAAGAGCTTGAGAATGTATATGAAGTTTTCATTGAACAGAATGAGTTTCAGGGAACACAAGTGTAAAGGCTCAAGGAGGTCAACAGAGAAGAAGAATTAAAGGAAGGAAAGTATTCAGTAAGAGCAATAAATAAGGGAACAGCTGATTGAAGGTTTTGTGCCTTCTCAAGATAATGTATTTCCAAGAATGACCAGAATAAGAAACTGTTGTGTTGACTGTCCTGGGGATTATGGGATTTAGCCGACTGAGATTTCACAATGTGTTACTGGCCTGAATAAAGTTAACAAACTAATCTTTCTGCAGCATTCACATGGTATGTTGCTGAGAAATTCAATTTATTTTTCAAATTCTGCCTTTATTTACCAAATGGTCTGATAAAATATTCCCCCTACCAGAGGACTGTACAACACAGAGAAGACAAGTAGTGATTTTACAGCATCTTACTACACTGATGGACAGTGACTGCAATGGGGTATGTGGGGGGAACTTGGTGATGGGGGGAGTCTAGTAAACATAATGTTCCTCATGTAATTGTAGATTAATGTTACCAAAAAAAAAAAAAGAAATATTCCCCCTACCCTTACTTAAAGTACCTATCAGAAAAGGTCTTTTCTACAGCAGGCTTCACATACTGATTTTAGCATTGTCAGTAACACAATTTATATATTATTTAAGATCAAGATTTCATTTTGGTTGCTACTGAAATTGTAATCGTTTACATCTGTAGATGAAAAAAGTGATCATACAGGGACTGTGCAGTTCCTTCTAAACAGTTGTTTGAATTATCTTTGAATCCAATTATAAATGTACAACGGAGGCTTAAGGCTTATTGCTATGGACTGCAAGGTTTCTTCATGGTCTGACATTTAAGGATCACTGGTATAACTTGCATATCTTGGAAACTTCAGGAAAGTGGTTTACTTTGGGTTTACCTTGGGTTTGCTTTTCACCAAAGGGCTGGAGAAGAGAATTGGTTATGACCCAGATTTTTATGTTCTGAAAGAGTTGCTAGTTCAAGGTGGCGAGACAGCTTAAGTGTGCATATAGGCTAGACAGAATAATTTAGAGGAAAACAACCCTTGAGTGGAATTCTCCCCAGTGTGTTTGAAGAAGATGATTGGTTAGATAAAATATTCTTAGTTCTCAGTAGAATTATAGCCTGTGTCAGCTAAGCCTTAGTTAGGCCCTCTAGGACAGGATTAAAGTTATTTTTTGAAATCTGCTACAACCACAGATGAGGCCTCTGATTGAATTTTTCAACCTCTTGTAAAATATCAGCATTGCTTTTAAAGCTTTTAAAAAAATGTAAGATCTGGGCCCTGATTCCTGGCAGGGCCTGACATTATTTTTTTGAAGTTCTAAAGATGATTCCTATGAATAGCATGTTAAAACTACTACTGTATCATCAAATAAAACTCTTAGAAGAAAACATAGGCAAAAATCTCTTGAATGTAAGCACGAGAAAGTTTTTCCTGGACACATCTCCTCAGGCAAGGGAAACAAAATAAAAAATGAACAAGTGGGATGACATCAAACTAAAAATCTTCTGTAGAGCAAATGATACCATCAACAGAACAAAAAGGCATCCTACAGTATGGGAGAATATATTTGTGAATGACTTATCTGATAAGGGGTTAATATCCAAAATATATAGACAGCTTACATGCCTCAACACCCAAAAAACAAAAAACCCAATTAAAAAATGGGCAGAGGATCTGAACAGACACTTCTTCAAAGAAGAAATTCAGATGGCAACAGGCTCATGAAAAGATGCTCCCTGTTGCTAATCATCAGGGAAATGCAAATTAAAATCACAATGTGATATCACTTCATACCAGTTAGGTTGGCCAACATCCAAAAGACCAGAAACAAGTGCTGGTGAGGATGCGGAGAAAGGGGAACCCTCCTACACTGTTGGTGGGAATGTAAATTAGTTCAACTCTTGTGGAAAGCAATATGGAGGTTCCTCAAAAAACTAAAAATAGAAATACCATTTGATCCAGGAATTCCACTCCTAGGAATTTACCCAAAGAAAACAAGATACCAGATTCAAAAAGACATATGCACCCCTATGTTTACTGCAGCACTATTTACAATAGCCAAGATATGGAAGTGACTTAAGTGTCCGTCTGTACATGAATGCATAAAGAAGAGGTGGTACATAACACAATGGAATATTATTCAACCATAAAAAGAAAGAAATCCTACTATTTGCAACAACATGGAAGGAGCTAGAGAGTATTATGTTTAGTGAAATAAACCAGGCAGAGAAAGAAGTAAAATGACTTCACTCATTTGTGGAGTATAACAACAAAGCAAAACTGAAGGAACAAAACAGCAGCAGACTCACAGGCTCCAAGAAGGGACTAGTGGCTACCAAAGGGAAGTGGCTGGGGAGGGTGGGTTGGAAGGGAGGGAGAAGGGGATTAAGGGGTACTGTAATTGGCAGTCACCATATAGGTAGGTCACGGAAAGGCAGTACAGCATGGAGAAGACAAGTAATGACTCTTAACATCTTACTACACTGATAGACAGTGACTGCAGTGGGTTCGGGGTGAGGACTTGATAATATGGGTGAATGTTGAAATCTTCATAAGATTGTATATCAATGATAGTATAATAAAAAAAATACCAACTGCTTTAATAAGTTTCTCCACGGCAAATCTTGTTCTCCTGATGTTTTCCTTTGTCTTCCTCAGAGATACCCTGCAAGAAATCTGTCCTCCAGAAGGGGAGCGTCAGGATGGAAAAAATGGAAGCTGACTCACTAACAGGCAAATCCCAGGTGAATTAGGAGTCCAGTCTTCACTGAAATGACCTGCTTTTCTCTTTTGATCTTTCAGTTTTTGCCAAACAGCTCCATCTAAGGACATAAGACTGTTATTTTACACAGGACATTGAACACTGGACCTATTTTATTTTAGTTGGTTATACATTCTTTGGAAAGTATTTAATCTTTGTATATTCTCTGTGCATGTTTTTCCTCAAAGTTGTAAACAATAATTGTAGCTATAGAAATACAGCCTCCCAGAGAATTAAATTTTTAAAAATTTTAGAATGAAAAGTGAAGGGGGCCAAGGGCAGAATCTTGAGCAATGTTGTTTGATAAGCAGGAGCAGAAGAAACCTCAAGGATACACAAATGAAAAGACTGCAGTGGACTGAGAAAATATGCTGTTACATTGAAAGCAAAGGCTGAGAATATTTCAAGAAGAGATCCTTTAGAATATCAGGGAAGTTCAGCCTGAGTAATGTCTATTAATTTATCTTTATGGAGATGCTAACACACATGGGAACTGAAGCCAGGTTGCAGGGGATTGAAGAATGAGAAGATGAGGAAGCCGGCAAACTCGTGTAGATAACAGATTCACAAGGATTGGTTGAGAGGTTGAGGGAAGGATAGCGATGGGATTGAGAATGCACAGAGCGAAGTACAGCAGCTGTTGACAGGATGGCCCTTGTAACAAGTGTTTATGCCATGGCTCCTATGCCAGACACTTCTGTAAGGGCTGGGAATATGATGGGAAGTGAAAGAATGAGTGAGCCTGCAGTTGTGCAGGTTGCATTCTAGCTGAGGTGGATGCCAGCAAGTAGGGCAATTGCAGGGAATCCTTGTTCCAACGAGAGGCAGGAACAGTGCGGTGCAGGCTGGCGAACAGGAAGGCCACCTTGGGCATCAGGAGAAGTCTGTGTGACACAGTGACACTGGGCTGTGAGGCCTGAGTGATGAGGACTTAAAAGGCTGCATCTCAGGGTACCCTGCCTCTTAAGCCAGCAGAGCCCACACCCTCAAAAATCTCCCTCAAATCTCTCTGAAACTCTTCCTGTTCTCAACTCTGTTAATGTGAATTATTTGTACTCTGTAGTAATTTTTTGTTCCACAATTACTCCAAGTGTCTTTTTCTGCTCGGCCAAAATGTAATGTAGAGCCTGGACCTCATTCACTTTTCTTCTGCGACACTCACAGGGTACCAAGTTGATAGGCCCTAATATAACTAGACGTTCACCACTTAGAGCCCCATACATTGTTCTATCAATTTCTTGTATATTTTGACTACCTATTCCAAATTTGTTCCTCATCTTGTAATATTTTTGGGAGTGATCTTTGATTAAAAAGGTACTTAATGTTTTAGGAACCAGTGACATTCAAAGATGTGGTTGTGGCGTTCAGCGAGGATGAGTGGGGGCAGCTGGACCCTGCTGTAAAGAACCTGTACAGGGATGTGATGCTGGAGAACTATAAGAACCTGAACTCACTGCATAAAGGTGGCTTCTGCATGTTGGCCTCATCTGCTCATCAGGAGTCTCTTTGTCTACTGTTACAACCTAGGACCACTAAGTGGTTCAGGGCACTGGGGTTTGGGCTCAGGTTTCCTGATACTGCTGGGCACAATAGCAAATTTCTGTGTTTGATTGGAAGTCCTTTCTGATGTAGAGCTGTGGTGACCTCTGGCTTTATCTTGAGCAGCTCTTAGACTATTACATTGGGTGGACTTCTCTTCCTTGTACAAATGTCTGAAGTGCCTTCGTTGTTGTTTGTTTTCATTTCCCCCATGAACAGAGCATCTACTTTGCAAACCAGTTGAGATCTCTGAGGAAAAAAGATGGATAATGAAGAAAGAAATCCCAAGAACAACTGTTTTTGGTAAGAACCAAGCCAATACAAGGCATTTGTAAGAAGCTTCTGTTTTTAAACACACAGGTTCAACCCCGCCTTTGAGTAGGTAGTTAGGGAGGTGAAACAAAACCACCTAAGCTTTGAAAAAAAAAGTCAGTATTGCTTTTCATTCACAGATCCTTTTTCTTATGTGGACAGGCAAAATAGTGTTGCAGGCTAGGAACACAGACACTTAAGGCTGTGTGGCCTGGGGCAACCTGTCCTGCTAGTTTCCTCATCTGTAGTGTGGATTTAATATCAGTATTTACCTCCATGCCCCTGTGAGGATTCAATGAACTGATATGTGTAGCACACTTAGAATGGTGCCTGGCCTGTGATGCTAAATAAACAAACATTAGCCGACCTAACATTGAAAGCCTTTCTGTTGAAAGAAAACAGTTTTGTTCTATACTATAGACTTCAACAATTTATTTTTCCTTCTTTTAATAGAGAACCCTTTAATATGTGCCTCAACTTCCTACCATTTGTGTTTCTACCTCATCATCATCTCTTTATTAGCATTTTGTTTGTGAGATTATAAATTTATTGTGTGCTTAAGATCTAGTAAGTATAGGAAAGTATGTCATAACCTCACACCCAGAGCTATGTAATATTAACATTTTTCAAAAATTTTTATTAAAGTATCATTAATATATAATCTTAGGTTGGTTTCAAATGTACATCACAGTGGTTCGACAGTCCCCATGATCAGCTTATATTGTGATTGTGAATTATTGTGCCCTTTTGTCCCCCTCCTTCTCCACCTCCTGTACCCGCCCAACCCCTCCCTTTGGTAACTGCTAGTCACATCTCAGTGTGTATAAGTCTACTGGTGTTTTGTGCCTTCCTTTTGCTTTGTTATTATATTTCACAAATACTTGAAACTGTGCAATAATTTATCTTTCTCTACCTGCCTTATTTCACTGAGCATAATACCCTCTAGATCTATCCATGTTGTTGCAAATGACAGGATTTCTTTTCTTTTTATGGCTGAATAATATTCTGTTGTGTATATGTACCACCTCTTCTTTATCTATTCATCTATTGATGGACACTGAGGTTGTTTCCATATCTTGGCTATTGCAAATAATGTGGTCATAAACATAGGGGTGAATATATCTTTTCAAATCAGGGGTTTTGTTTTCTTTTCCTAGGTATTTTATTCTTTTTTGATGCAACTGTAAGTGGAGTTGTTTTCTAGATTTCTCTTTCTGCTAGTTTGTTGTTAGTATATAGGAATGAGACAGATTTCTGTGTATTTATTTTGTATTTTGCAACTTTGCTGAATTCAGTTAGTGGTTTTTGTAGTTTTTTGGTGGATTCTTTAGTGTTTTCTGTGAACAGTATCATGTCATCTGCAAATAGTGGTAGTTTAATTTTTTCCTTACCAATTTTGATGTCTTTTATCTCTTTTGGCTGTCTGATTGCCTTGACTAGGACCTCCAGAACTATGCTGAATAAAAGTGGGGAGAGTGAGCATCCTTGTCTTGTTCCTAATCTTAGAGGAAAAGCTTTCAGCTTTTCACTATTAAGTATGATGTTGGCTATGGGTTTGTCATTTATGGTCTTTGTTATGTTGAGGTACATACCCTATATACCCATGTTTTATCATGAATAGATGTTGAATTTTGTCAAATGCTTTTTCAGCATCTGTTGAGATGATCATGTGGTTTTTATCCTTTTTGTTAATGTGATGTATGATATTGTTTGACTTACTAATATTGTACCATCCTTGCATCCTTGGAATAAATTCCACTTGGTCATGATGGATGATCTTTTGATGTATTTTTGGATTTGGTTTGCTAATATTTTGTTGAGGGCTTTTGAATCTATATTCATCAGTGATATTAATCTGTAATTTTCTTTTTTTGTGGTGCCTTTGTCTGGTTTTGGTGTTAGAGTGATGCTGGCCTCATAGAATGAGTTTGGATGTATTACCTCCTTTTCTACTCTTCGGATACTTTAAGAAGAATGGGTATTACCTGTTCTTTAAATGTTTGGTAGAATTCAGCTGTGAAGCCATAATGATATGGAATTTTGTTTTTTGGGAGTTTTTTTGATTACCAGTTCATTGCTGGTCATTTTTCTGTTCAGATTTTGTTTTTTCCTGGTTCAATCTTGGAAGGTTGTATTTTTCCAGGAAGTTGTCCATTTCTTCTAGGTTGTCCAATTTGCATATAATTTTTCATAGTATTCTCTCATAATGCTTGTATTTCTGTGGTATCCATTGTGACTGTTCCTTGTTTGTTTCTGATTCTGTTTATGTGTGTACATCTCTTGTTTGTGGCACATCTGGCTATTTTATTTTCTCAACCTGCTCCTGGTTTCTTTAATTTTTTTCTATTTTATTCTTCTCTATTTTATTAATTTCTACTCTGATCTTTATTATGTCCCTCCTTTTACTAGGCTTCATTTGTTCTTTTTCTAGTTTAATTTTTATTTTAGATTTTTTTTTGGCATTGTTCTTGTTTCTTGAGGTAAGCCTTTATTGCTGTGTACTTTCCTTTTAGAGCTGCTTTTGCTGCCTCCCACAGATTTTGGGCTGTGTTTTTGTTTTCGTTTCCATGTATTGCTTGATTTCTGTTTCAATTTGTGCACTGATCCATTGGTTATGTAGAAGCATGTTGTTTAGCCTCCATTTGTTTGTAGGTCTTTTTGTTTTCTTTGTGTAATTTCTAATTTCATATGATTGTAGTCTGAGAGGCTGTTTGATACAACTTCAATCTTTTTCAATTTATTAAGGCTCTTCCTGTGGCTTAGTATGTGATCTATTCTGGAGAACATTCCATGTACACTTGAGAAAAATGTGTATCCTGCTGCTTTTGGGTAGAGTGTTTTGTAGATATCTGTTAAATCCATTTGATCTACTGTATTGTTCAGGGCCTCTGTTTCCTTATTTATTTTTTTTTCTTGATATATTGATGTGAGCGGTGTGTTGAAAGTCTCCTAAAGTGAATGTGTTGCATTATAGTTCTGCCTTTAATTCTGTTTGTTTTAATATGCTTTACATATTTAAGTGCTCCTATGTTGTGTTTATAGATACAATGTTTATATTCTCTTGTTAGATGAATTCCTTTATTATTGTATAATGTCATTCTTTGTCTCTTGATACTTTCTTTGTTTTGAAATCAATTTTGTCTGAGGTAGGTACTAATAATCCTGCTTTTTTCTTCCTATTATTTTCATTTACTGTCTTTCATCCCTTCACTTTTAGTCTGTGTATGTTTTTGGTCTAAAATGAGTCCTGTAAGCAGCAAATAGATGGATTTTGTTTTCTTATCCATTCTGCCACTCTATGTCTTTTGATTGATGCATTCAGTCCATTTACATTTTAGGTGATTATTAATAGATATGTACTTATTGCTATATTATCAGTTATTTTCTAGCTGCTTTTTATAGCTCCTCACTGTTTCTTTCTTCCTCTTTTATATTCTTGTTATTGATGGTTTTCTTTAATGTTGTAATTGGGTTTCTCTCTTTAATTTTTTTGTTGATTGCGTGTGTATTTATTGTAGGCTTTACTTTTGTGGTTACCAAAGGTTCAAGGATAGCTTCCTCGCTATATAATAGTCTACCTTAAATTGCTGATTGCTATATTTCAAATACAATCTAAAGGTACTTTTTTCTTCTTTTTCCTCCACATTTTTAAAAAATTCATTTTATTATCATTAATCTACAATTACATAAAGAACATTATGGTTACTAGACTCACCCTTCACCAAGTCCCTCCCCACAAACCCCATTATAGTCACTGTCCATCAGCAGAGTAAGATGCTGTAAACACATTATTTGTCTTCTCTGTGTTGCACATCTCTCCATATGCCCCCCCACATTATACATGCTAATCGTAAGGTCCCCTTTCTTTTTCCCCGCCCTTATCCCTCCCGTCCCACCCCTCCTGCCCAGTCACTTTCCCTTTGGTAACTGTTAGTCCATTCTTGGGTTCTGTGATTCTGCTGCTGTTTTGTTCCTTCAGTTTTTTCCTTTGTTGTTATACTTCACAGATGAGTGAAATCATTTGATACTTGTGTTTCTCCGCCTGGCTTATTTCACTGAGCATAATACCCTCTAGCTACATCCATGTTGCTGCAAATGGTAGGATTTGTTTTCTTCTTATGGCTGAATAATATTCCATTGTGTATATGTACCACATCTTCTTTATCCATTCATCTACTGATGGACACTTAGGTTGCTTCCATTTCTTGGCTATTGTAAATAATGCTGCGATAAACAGGGGTGCATCTGTCTTTTTCAAACTGGAGTGCTGCATTCTTAGGGTAAATTCCTAGAAGTGGAATTCCTGGATCAAATGGTATTTCTATTTTGAGCTTTTTGAGGAACCTCCATACTGTTCTCCACAATGGTTGAACTAATTTGCATTCCCACCAGCAGTAAACGAGGGTTCCCTTTCTCTGCAACCTTGTCAACATTTGTTGTTGTTTGTCTTTTGGATGGTGGTGGTCCTTACTGGTGTGAGGTGATGTCTCATTGTGGTTTTAATTTGCATTTCTCTGATGCAAGCGATGTGGAGCATCTTTTCCTGTGTCTGTTGGCCATCTAAATTTCTTCTTTGGAGAACTGTCTGTTCAGCTCCTCTGCCCGTTTTTTAATTGGATTGTTCACTTTTTGTTTGTTGAGGTGTGTGAGCTCTTTATATATTTTAGATGTCAAGCCTTTATTGGATCTTTCATTTATGAATATATTCTTCCATACTGTAGGGATCCTTTTTGTTTTATTGATGGTGTCCTTTGCTCTACACAAGCTTTCGGCTTGATATAGTCACACTGGTTCATTTTTGCTTTTGTTTCCCTTGCCTGGGGAGATATGTTCATGAAGAAGTCGCTCATGTTTATGTCCAAGAGATTTTTGCCTATGTTTTTTTCTAAGAGTTTTATGGTTTCATGACTTACATTCAGGTCTTTGATCCATTTCAAATTTACTTTTGTGTATGGGGTTAGACAGAGATCCAGTTTCATTCTCTTACATGTAGCTGTCCAGTTTTGCCAGCACCATCTGTTGAAGAGACTGTCATTTCTCCATTGTATGTCCATGGCTCCTTTATCATATATTAATTGACTGTATATGTTTGGGTTAATATCTGGGGTCTCTATTCTATTCTACTGGTCCGTGGCTCTGTTCTTGTGCCAGTACCAAACTGTCTTGATTAATGTGACTTTGTAGTAGAGCTTGAAGTTGGGGAGTGAAGTCCCCCCCACTTTATTCTTCCTTCTCAGGATTGCTTTGGCTATTCGGGGTCTTTGGTGTTTCCATATGAATTTTTGAACTATTTGTTCTAGTTCATTGAAGAATGTTGTTGGTAATGTGATAGGGATTGCATCAAATCTGTATATTGCTTTGGGCAGGATGGCCATTTTGATGATATTAATGCTTCCTAGCTAAGGTTCCTCCATATTTTTTATACCAGATGTCATATTCTGCACTTTTTGTGTGTCTATTGACTGATTTTGTGGATAGTTGATTTTGCTTGTTTTGTTTTAATTTTGTACATGCTTGGTAATTAGTTGGTCTACTACCTTTACTGTGGGTTTATTTTCATTGGTGAAAGCTGTTTAGCCTTATGGATATTTCTATCTACAGCAGTTGCCTTAAACACATCCTGTAATGCTGGCTTAGTGGTGGTGAATTCCTTCAACTTTTCATTTTCTGGAAATTCTTAATACCTTCTTCAAATTAAATGATAATCTTGCTGGGTAGAGGATTCTTGGCTGGAGTTCCTTCTGTTTCAGTACATTAAATATTCATGCCACTCCCTTCTGGCCTGTAGAGTTGTTGTTGAGAAGTCTGCTGATAGCCTGATGGGATTTTCTTTATTAGTAATCTTTTTTCTCTCTCTGCCTGACTTTCGGTACTCTGTCCTTGTCCTTGATCTTTGCCATTTTAATTATTAAATGTCTTGGTGTTGTCTTGCTGAGGTTCCTTTTGTTAGTGGATCTCTGTGCTTCTACTACCTGAGTGTCTACTTCCTTTCCAGAATGGGGAAGTTTTCAACAATTATTTTCTTAAAGAGACTTTCTATCCCTTTGTCTTTCTCTTCTCCTTCTGGTATCCCTTTTACAGGAATATTGTTTCATTTGGATTGGTCACATATCTCTCTTATCATTCTTTCATTCCTAGAAATGCTTTTTGCTCTCTATTCCTCAGCTTGTTTTCCTGTTCTCTAATTTCCATTTCACTTACTGTTTCCTCTACATGTTCTTGTTTACTCTTAAATCCCTCCATTGTATGTTTCATTTCAGGTACTGTATTCTTAACTTTGAGTGGCTCTTTTTCAGGTTTTCTATCTCTTTGTTCATGTTCTCCCTAAGATCTTGAATATTTTTCTGTAAAACCGTGAGCATGTTTATGACTTTTATTTTGAAATTGTTATCAAGAAGATTGGTGATCTGTTTCACTAAGCCCTCTTTCTGGGGTTGTGTCTTGTAGTTTTGGATCAAATTCCTCTGCCTGCTCATTTTGTCAGGGATTCTGTGTTTCTCCCCTCAGATGTCTCTTCTATGCTTTCTGGCCTATAGGGTAATAGCTTTATAAAGAAGGGGTGCTGTGGTTCCCAGAAGCTCAATATTCTTTACTCTCTAGTGCCTGGTTCTGTTTTGCAGGGGCCCCAGCTGTTGGCATGCTGTGGGTGGGGCCACCTGTCTGTCTGGTATCTGTAGTGGTCTAAGTCTGGGCAGTTTGCTTCCAGTGCTGCCATCATGATGAGATCACTATGGGTGGAGGTGTCCTCTGTCTGGCCTTCAGCAGTGGCAGGGCTGCAGGGATAATGGGGTGGGTGGGCTGATGTGCAGCTCTGCCTCGGCTGGACCCACAGCACTGGGTTTGGACACCTGCGGAGAGGAAGGAGCTCTTGGGGCTGGCTCCTGCAGGCACCTCCCTGGTTTGGCTGAAATGGAGCCAAGCAAGCTGGGATGGTCTCCCTCTATATGCCAGGCAGCAAAGTGTGATGCTGCCTCTGGGCCAAGTGGGTTGTCTGTCAGCAGCACACAGGGAGGTGCCTCGGAGCTGCATTGCCAGCAAGGGGAATGGAGCATTTGGGGTTCCCAAGAGTGTCTGATCTGTTGGGCTGAGTAAGGGCTGGGGAGGTATCCTCTACCTGGCCTTTAAGCTGAGGAGAGAGAGTTCTATTCAACCCTTGCTCCTCTCATGCCCCTCCCACTGCTGGAAACTCTTTCAAACTGCCTCCTCTGCTTTGGGTCTCAGGACTGGTGGAGTGTGCCTGCCCTCCACACTGGCTGAAGTCTCAGCCTCCCAGAGTGTTGTTCTGCCTGCCCCTGGTGTCCAGCCCCAATGATCACCAGAACCTAATGTAATGTGGGCTTGTGCTCCTGGAGCAGATCTCCAGGACCAGGTGTGCAGTGCTCCTGAGCTACCCCATTTCTGCTCCATTCCTCTTTCTTCTATCTGAAGGCTGGGGTTGGGAGAGGACTTGGGTCCCACGCAATCTTGGCTTTGCCACCTCACCCTTTTGTGTGTGGTCCTCTCTTCTTCCTCAGGTGCAGGGGGTCTGTTCTGCAGTCTTCAGGTCATTTTCAGGTCCAGTTGCATTTGCTGTATTTCCCATTTTTATGTGCGTTTTGGAGGAGGTTGCCTTTCTATTCCACAACCTTTCGATTGTAGTATGAACATTTTTGTTTTCTTAAACCTTTTTCTTTGTGCCTCTGTAGCTTGTGGAGATTTATTTTTTCTCAAAATTGGGATCATCAGGAATATGTCATTTTGTGTCCTGTTCTCCTTACCTAGTATGATATGAGCAGTTACCTTTTGCACTAAATAGTCTATGAAAATGTGGTTTCTAATCCATATACTACATTTCATAACATACATGCATCATAATGTACTTAACCATTCCCCACCAACTGTTGAACATTCAAGTTGTTGCCAATTTTTCAGGCATATCTCATAACTTCCATAGGATACTTTATATGAACAGAAACTACCATCAAAGTGTATAAGTAAATTTAACTGTCTTGTTACATGATGTTGTTGACTACAGAAAGATTATACCCATTCATACTCTAATAATATTATTGATTATATCTCTCTTTATTGTTACCCTTGCAAATAGTGAATACTATTTACTTGAAATCTTTATTAATTTGGTAGGCAAAGTGCTCTGTTTCTTCCTTTCTAGGTAAATCCTCCCCACGAGTTACCCTTTAAACCCCAAATCTCTCTACCTTCTTTCAGTTATATTTTCACCATTTCTTCCTCATCTTCCCTAGGTTATCACACCCACAACTGCAACTTCAATTACCACATATACATAGGTGACTTAGAAATCTATATCCGCAGCTCAGGCTGCTTCCCTGAGCTGAAAACTTACATACACATGACATTTCTTTGGGATATCTTAAAGATGCCTTAAATTCCACAAAACCAAAGTCATAATTTTTCCCTTTCTAGTCTTCTTCTGTTGTTCTCTCTCTGAGTGAGTGGCACTGCCAGCCATCCAGGTATGTAAGTATAGTTTGTGTTGTCATTGACACAACTTCATCATCATCTCCCTAATACTTATTAGGACCATTTTAACTTATTGTACCATTCCTACTCTTCCTGGTAATGAGAATGTTATCTATCTCTATTGACACCTTAGCAAACACTGGGTATTGTTTGCCTGAAACCTTTATTAACTTGATAGGCAAAGTGCTGTTTCTCCCTTTCTAAGGTAAATCTTCCCCACCAGTTATCCACTTGGTGGATATTTCCACTTTGTCCATCAGCAATGCCAGCACCCTAGACCATGTACTATCATCATCCCACCTCAGCTGTCACCATAGTCTTTTAATTAGTCTAAATAAAATATTTTGGCATGCCTTTTAGTTGTATCTGTTTTCCCCCAATTGCAGTGTTTAAGCCACACTGCAGAGAGTGTAAATTTTGTCATGTACTGGCTTAAATTACTATATTGATTTCAGTTTTGCTTACTGTCCCTACCTACTCCAGCCTCATCCTCCCCTTGCACTAGTCCCTACCTACTCCAGCCTCATCCTCCCCTTGTTCACTGTACTTGATCCATGCTGATCTACTCTGAATAAGTCAACATCAAATATGTATTAGCACCTACTGTGTCCTAAGCACTCTGGTAGGTGTTGGACTACAGCAGAGGATAGACAAGCCCATAGGAGACCTTCCCATAGGACAGACAAGCCCATAGTTGTTCCTTGAGTGTGGCTTGCACTCTGCCATCACAAGACTTCTGTACATACTGCTTCTTTACATGAAATGCTTTCTCCTATTCTTTGCTTAGTTGACTCCTACTCTTTCTTTAGCACTTAAATAGGTCCACATTTCCTCAGGGATGCCTTTCTTGATCAATCAGGTTAGTTTTTTCTGTTATATTTTACCATAGTAGCACCATATTCTTTCCTTTTAGCATTTATCACATTTGTAATTACATGTGGCTGTGTGAGTTTTTGTCTCCCACACCAGGCTTTATGCTCCTTGAGGGTAGGGAACATGTTTCTTTTGCCCCTCCTTTGTATCTCCAGCCCTTTGCACATATATAGGAACCAAAGGAGAAAATGGATATTGGATCATAAGAAAGGTAAAAATTATTTCATTTGTTTTCATCATTTTTGATTCAGTAATTGGTTATTTTATGTCCTTTTAAAAACTGTAGATATTTTAATGTATTAAGATCTTAATGTAAATTCTTACTCACTGTTAACCAGAGCTGTGGCAAATAAGTAATCTCTGAGGGTTCCTTTTTAAAATTCATTTATGGTGTCTGCTGTACATATTGTTAAAGTTTATGTTGTCAGTAATCTTCCTCCATCATTTTATATGTTAATTTATACATAAGAAGAATTTTTCCATCCCCCAACTAAGAAACATTATTTCCTGATTTTATTCTAATTTTTATCTTTTCATCATTTAAATATAATGCTTTAATCAATTTGGAATTTTCTTCAGTAAGTATAATTTATTTTCCCAGTTAATGGACTGCAGTGGATTAAAGACAGCCACAAAATCTTTGTCACTCTTCTCCATCCAAATGTAGACTTTGTTTCCCCTCGCCTTGAATCTGGGCTTGTAGTAAACTAAATATTTCATCTGTAAGATGGAGCAGAATTGATGCTGTGCCGGTTGTAGGTCTAGCCTGTAACAGTACTTGCAGCACCTTCCTACTCCTCTTGGATGTCAGCAGCCACTAATTCAACTCCCCTGGTACCACTATGCTTGTGAGAAGCCCCACTTAGCCACATGGAATGTACATACATAAACACAAATACACATATATATGTTAAAGGCTTACCAAATGATTCTGATGCACATTTGGATTAAGAGCCAGTGATCCAGGTTTATTAGAGACAGTGTAAGGTAAATTTGGATAGAGAATATAAAACCAAAGTTTTGATTGCTTAACTAGTTGAAATCTATGGGTTTTGATCTACAAGTACAGATAAGACACTAGAGTGATTTTTAAAAATTGGGGGAAATTGTCAGACCAAAGAAAGGCAGAGAGGTGGTTTGGCAAGGGCTGTTCTCCAGGAGAGTTGTAGGCAGAGACCCAGGATTCAGATTATAGGCTATGGGGTTAAAGTGTTCATTTTGTTTTAGATTAGAGACAGGGATAAAGTCTTGTAGATGAAGCACAGTTTGAGAGCTTGGAATTGGTGGTCAGGAGTAAGCCAATAATTTGAAATGTATATAGAGCAAAAGAAAAGTCATGGGCTAATATGTGTAAAGACAAACCATGATGTTACCACTAAAATCAACAGGTAAGAATGCCTGCTACCACAGTTACTGCAGATGACCTGAAAGACTTAGCTGTGAAAGAAAAATAAATGAAACAGAAGAGAAATTGAACAGAGAAGCAGAGAAAAGGCTGTTACTTGCAAATGATAACTCTATTTAGGAATCTGAGACTTAGTATCAAAAGTATCATATCTATTAAGAATTTTATAAAGTGGCCAGATGGCAAATACAAATAGTAGCTTCCCTATATATGAGAACTAAGTGACTTGAAAATAACAATACATGAAAGTGATTTTTAAAATAGAAGTTAGGGAGTTACATGAAAAATGGGTTTTGCAAACATGTGGAGAACAACAGAAATTTACTTGGGGAAATAGGAATTTTGCCATTCAGTAAATACTGCTGGAACAAGTTACTGTTTGGGTTATCTAATGCTTCTAACACATTACGCCAAAATGTTGTGACTTAAAGCATTTTATTAATTCTTAACAGTTTTGTGAGTTGACTTAGGAATTCTTATGCCCCGTTGGATTGATGGCTGAGGATGCAGTGTGTGATGGGCATGGAATAGTCAAGATGGCTCCTCACGTAGCTGGAAGTTGATGCTGGCCATCACTGGGAACTTAGCTGGTTCTGTGGACCAGAGCATCTACATGTGGCCTCTTGTATGGGCTTCTAACAACATGATAGCCACATTCTGAGAGGGAACATCCTGAGAGGAACTGGAAGCTGTCGGTCTCCTGAAGGTTAGGTGCAGAAGAGGCATAGTATCACTTCTAGCACATTTAGTTGGCTAAGCAATCACGATCAGCATAGACTCAAGGGGAAGAAAAATAAACGTACCTTACTTTATTATAAGAATATAGCATATAATACATACAATGTACAAAATATGTATTGATTATTTATATTCTGGGGAAGTTTTCTGGTCAACAGTAGGCTATTAGTAGTTAACAGTTTTGGGGAGTCAGAAGTTACATGCAGATCTTCTATTGTAGGGTGGGGGTTGGCACCCCTAATCCCCACATTATTTAGTGGTCAACTGTACATAATTTTTTCCCCCTTTAAATACATTCCTCTTGCCTAAGACTTCATCTCATGGCATCAAGGTTGAAATCCAAGATCTCTTCATTTAAATTAGGGCCGGGTTTGGAAGAGCTTCCTCTCTCTTTCTCTCTTTCTGAAAGCCTATGAATTTAAAGGGACAAGCTGTCTGCCCCCACATACCAAGTAGACACTGGTGGGGCCAAGAAACAGGAAATCTGCAATTGATACTCTCATTATATTCTTAGGCTCTACCCCAGGAAATTCTGGTTTAATAGTCTAGTTTCCAGTGTGGGTATTGCACAAATAATAATTTCTGCTAGAAATTAGACTAAACTAGGTTGAATTGATAGTACTTGACAAGGTTGGATGCATCAATGAGGCTGCTTTGAGATAAGTCATTTTATGAAATAAAATTACAGTATCTAAGGACAGATTCTGTATGAGAGATAAAGAACAATGGTTATTCAAGATCTCTTTGGGGACTCTGGTATAAATATTAGAACAGTGACTCACTGAACAATAATGACACTGAGGAAGGGAAGTTCTTTCCACATGGATGATGATATTTTCAGGCTCTCATTTATGACATTGGAAGAGAGTAGAAGAGTAGTCAAGTGGAGTTGTCTTGGAGACTGGTAAAAACAACGGTTGATAATATATGTGAGACTGCAAAGCTAAAGATGTGATTTGGCTACCAATAAAGTGCAGAAGATAAAATCATTAGATACACGCTGTGTTATGTGGAAAAGAAAAGGGGAGTCAACTTTTTAAAACTGCTAGAATATATAGTGTACTAGGGATGTTCCTACAGAAGCGAAGTGAGAAAGGAATTTGAGAAGGGAAGTGGAACATAATCAAATGAAACAAACTGAAGACAGGTGAAAACAAGCGAACCCAATCTTAATCAATATATTTTGAGTTCTAGGAAATACATAGAAAAATATTATAGCTCTGTTAGAATCAGGAGTAATTTTGAGCCCAGAGGAAGGATGGTTTCCTTGCCACCTTTTACTTGTTTTGTCTGCCTTTATTAAGCACAGAAAATAATTGCAGCTGTGTGAAAAATAGGGGCACAGTGACCGTAAGTTTGCTTTTAGCTGCTGAAGGCATGGTGCCTGTAAATGTAGACATGTTCCTAAAGATATGATTAAACTGGTATTTTAGAAGGGCTTATTTACTTATTGATGGACAGCTTGGGTTGAAAGAGATGAGATGCTAGAGAAAGGAAGATTAGGTATAACCTTCACAGACTACTTATGAACCAGTGATAATTTGAACTATGCTTTGCTGCCCCAATCCTGTTCATATGCATCCTGGTTCATACTCAAGCCCTGTGTGTTCTTTCTACTATTACTGATAGTTCTCCTCATAGTTATGCTCTCTTAACCCTTTTAAAATATTTTTACCCCATTTATTTTCTCTGTAGTTCTCCTTTCCTAATCTTGTCTCACATTTCCATTCTGTGTTTAAGACCCATAAAGTATGCATATACCTTTAATATGGGTTAGAGTCCCATAATAACAATTAAACAATCGACCTTCTTCTAGTTCATGGAATTTTTTATTTCTGTTTAGACAGAGAGACATTTTCAGAAAACCAAGATTCAGTTCCAAAGCAGAGAATTTCTGGAGAAGAATCCTCCCATGGAGTGATTATGACAAGATTGACCAAAAGTGGACAGCCTTCTTTAGATGTCAGGACAGGTGATGACTGGTTGTATAGGAACCAGAAACACTGGGACATAAATTTGACACAACAAGCTTTCATTCATAAGACAGTCTACCCTGAGGAGGGAAACTTTGAATGTTGTGAAAATCAGAAAAGCTTTAATGTTAAGTCAGCTAATTCAATTTTTGATATACAACAGAGAATTTCTATGAGAAAGAGGTCTTCTAAGTGTGACAGGTTTAAAAATAATTTCAACTTTAATTTGGACTCAGTAGGTAAGCAACATTCAGAATATAATGATTGTAGGAATGCCTTGAGCCTGAGTACAGATATTCAACATCCACGAAGTAATACAGTGAATTCCTATGAATGCTATCAGTGTAAGAAAGCCTTCAGCCGGAGTTCATCCCTCATTCGTCATCAGGTCATTCACACAGGAGAGAAACCCTATAAATGCAGTGAATGTGGGAGATCATTCAACCGACGTACAAACCTTATTAAGCATCAAAAAATACATACTGGTGCAAAGGCCTGTGAAGGCAATACATGTGGAAAAGCCTCCAGTAAGAGTGAAGATGGTAATAAAAATCCAAGGTTCGTTTCTGGAGATAATCTTTATGAATGTGTTAACTGTGGAAAATCCTTTACCCGGAGCTCCTCTCTGAATCGACATCAAATAATTCACACTGGAGAGAGACCATTCAAATGTAAGGAATGTGAGAAAACCTTCAACAGGCATTCAAACCTTAAACAACACCAAAAACTTCATATTCAGCAGAAGTCCTACGATAGGAATGAACACAAGATTACCTTCAGTCAGAGAGCAGAACTCATACAACATCTATGAATTTATGCTGGAAGGAATCCTATGAATATAGGAAATGTAAAAGAACATCTGTTAGATATTTAATTGATGTGACTGAATTAATATTGGAAAGAAATGTGTTACTGTACAGAAATGTTTGAGGGAGTTTTACCAGGCCCCCAGATGAAGCCATAAGGGTTTGAAGTTGAATTTTTCAGTGTACAAGTCAAAGTCTATCATTATTCTGATAGCCATTGCTGTTGTTGTTCTCTGGTTTGTAATTGGGACATATGGCATATTTATATTTATCTGATCTTTGAAGTGGGTGGGTATTAGGGAAGAGTCAACCAATATCCTTAGAGCTGATATTTAATAAAAGTCAAACCTCCAGTCCTTATAAGAAGGTCACAAGAAACCAGGAGTTTATGAGAATATAGGGGGACTGTATTTCTAAAGACTGAACTCTCTAAATTAATAGCCAGGACCACCGTGACAGCCAGTGTCTCTACCCCCAATAATATCCCTGGCTGTGCTGGTGCTGAGTGAGGACTAGGATTCGAAGAGGGTTATCAACTGCAGTAGGAGGTAAACTAACAAATTATATGTATTCTTCAAAATCTGCACTTTTAAAAGTACTACTGTGGAATCTATGGTGGACAGAGAGCCATAGCCATAGGTCTATCATTTTACCCCAAACATTAAGAAGTCAATAAAGTGTCTTAATACTCTTGTGCACCACTTCCTCTTTCTTCTATAACCTACATCAGGATCCCTAAGGGTTTTTAAGCCAAGATGCTTAACTTAAATGTGCACAAAAATATTCTTACTGAAGACATTCCCAATGAATGATGGAGGTGGTTATTTTGCGAGAGTTTATACTTTATTCAAAAGGAAAAAAATTATACTGGAGTAAACCCCTATGATGAGTTAATAAATGTGAAAAATGATTCTATGTTCATTTATTTATCCTTTACATCACAAAAGAAGTTGTATTAGAACAAAACTCTACAAAGGTAATTGATATGGAAGTTCATATAAACAGAAAGCAACTTGTAGAGCATCTTAACAAGAGGACCACTCCGAATGTGGTCCTACTTGTTATTTTTGCTTTTGTTGCCTTTGCTTTTGGTATTAAATCCAAAAATTCATCACAAAGACCACTGTCAAAGAACTTAACATATGTCATTTTCTAGGACTTCTAGTGTTTCACGTCTTAATTCAGGTCTTTAATCCATTTTGGGTTAATTTTTGTATGTGTTGTTAGGTAGTGGTCCAGTTTTGCCAACGCTGTTTATTGAAGAGACTGCTGCTTCCCATTGTATGTTCTTGGCTTTCTTGTAGTAAGTTAGTTGACCATATATGTGTGGGTTTATTTCTGGGTGCCCTATTCTATTCCATTGATCAGTGTGTCTTTTTATGCAAGTACCATACTGTTTTGATTACTATAGCTTTGTAACAGTTTGAAATCAGGAAATGTGATTATCTCTAGCTTCGTTCTTAAGATTGCTGTGGCTATTTGGGGTCTTTCGTGGTTCCATACAAATTTTTGGTATGTTTTTTTATTTCTGTGAAGAATGCCATTGGAATTTTTATAGGGATTGCATTGAATCTGCAGATTGCTTTTGTATGGACATTTTAACAATATTCTTCTAATCCATGAGCACAGAGTATCTTCTTATTTATTTGTGTCTGCTTCAGTTTCCTTCATCAATGTCTTAACTTTTCAATGTGCAGATAGATCTTTCATCTCCTTGGTTAAATTTATTCCTAGGTATTTTATTCTTTTTATGCAATTGTAAGTAGGATTTTCTTAATTTCTTTTTCTAATAGTTCATTGTTAGTGTAAAGAAATGCAACTATTTTTTAAGCATAAATAAAATCTGTAAATTCTCAGAAGGAAAATACTTAGTTATATTAGTTTTTAAGAACATGACTGACAGATCATGTTATGCCATAGAATTATGTCACATGCTTTGAGAGAAATCTGTGCCTCACTAAGGAGCCCACAGAAGACAAACACTGGGACTTTTCTTTCAGCTTTTACAATGAACACATTTCTGGCACCATGTACTGTGCAAGATCTGAACTAGTCATCCAACTATATATAACTTCATACTGTGACCACCGATCCAAATTAAGGCCCTGGATAATTACACTGTTGCCTACTCCATTTCAGTCTCTGACCTCAGAGGAGTTGACTTTCAACACTTTAAGTTGATTCTTGTAATTACCACCTTATTTCTGAATACTGTATGTTATACTGTTGTTTCTTGATTGACAGTTTGAGGGACTACCTTCTGATATTCTCTTATGGGAGATGGGTGCTCTTATACTCCCTCTCACCCTCCCATGATGCTATCAGTGTGGTTTCTCTCAATTATTTGTTCATCTATTTTCAGTATATATATGTCTGAACTAAGACACGTAGTATACTATGATTACATTTCCTTTTCCAATTTTTTGTTCTTTCGTGGAGTTAAACTGCTTTGGTTAGGATTGGTCTATCTCTGAAAGTTCAATGTGAAATATGCATTTTCTAAGCACAATCTATTTTGCAAGACCACTACTACTCCAGTCTCTCCCTGTTTATAGACCTTTCCTTCCTTTTCTTTTTTCTATGTAGGTGAGACCCGTGGTCCATGTAATGTCAAATAATCTCTTCCATTCTCTTTCCCTTGATTTCTTTTCTTAGATCTGTTTGATAAAAACCTGTACCCTGGAATGCCCATTTACAAATCAGATATTGCAAACTGTAGAGGAAAAGTGGAGAACTATTAGGTCAATGCCACCATAATTAAAAGTCTCTAATCTTTATCAGGCATCACTCCTGACTAGAAACCCTTTTGTTTCCCTCAGACAGCAGTCTCTTCCTCTTCCCATGACATATTTTGAACCCTTTGTTCTTTCCTAACATTGCTTAAATCACCACACCCAACTCTGAGCAGATCAGCTTGCTTCTAGCAGAGAAGTTGGGTACTGTCAAACCAAAAGTGCCTCCACATCTTGCCACCAAACCTTCAGAGTGAATCTTTCTGCAACAGTGAAAGAAGTATCCTTTCATCCCATGTACCCTGAATCTACCTTTACACCTTCTTGGGGAAATCAAGGCCAAACCTCAGGTCGCCCCAGGCAGCCTTTTTCAGTATGAGGATAGGGCAGGCGGGAAGGCTCGAATTGCCTCCTACGGCAGGAACAGTACTTGAGTCTTTCCCTCAGGAACACTGTCATGGCATAAAGGCACCTTCCGATGCGCCCCAGGCAGGACTGGGAGGCCGGAAGTGGAGCCGTGGAGAGGCGGCTGGCACGTGCAGGCACATGCGGTTGCCTCAGCGGGTGGGTTTGTCCGTTTGGAGGCTGTTCCTGATCTGGGAATCTCGGCATCTACAGGCTTTCCCAGGAAAGTCAGGTAACCATTTTGACTCTTGGACTTTTCTTCTCTTACACTTGCTAATGGGAGTGTATAATGACCTCTAGTCTCCAGTACCATGAAACACTTTTGCCGCTTGGTGCCTGAATATTTAGGGAGATTGCCAGCTGGGCCTCTCCACTTGGTGTCTGTGTTAATCTTGAACCTTTACGAGGAGACTTTTCTTTCATACAGAATGCACTTAGTGGAACCTTTCTTGAAGTGATTGTGAAAATGACATCAAACTGTTGAGAAGATACCCCTGACTAGGTCTGCAGGAAAACTACTTTTATGTGGAATTGCACTATTTGAGAGAGAAAAGATAAGGTCATTTAGGGGACCTTAGGACTCCTGTTATTTCAACCTCTGTAATTTGCAGTGTACTTAAGCTCAGAGAGGTCTAACAATTATTCCGTCCCATGACAACAATAAAAGGCAGATGCTGGGGCAAACGCCATTAGGTTCTTAAGCTCTGTCAGCCCCTGTGCTTTTCACTGTTCACCAGAAAACTTTCAGGATGTTAATTAAAAGTTCTAATTAACCTGGCAGTTAATTTTAATTTTTTGTGAAAGACACCTTTACACATGGCTCATGTAGTCTGTATTCTAAATTTCAGAACGTGAGATGGACAAAAACACACTGTAGTGTTACTTTTGAATGGGATTGCAGTTTTTTGGCCTCTGCATAAGCCTAATACAATATTCGATAGATATTAGGATTTCATCAGTGAATTTGGTAGGTAGGCATTTGTGACAGGACCTGCCTGACTCTGGTACTTGGCTTACTGGGATTGCTGAGGAGTCTGCATTACTCCCAGTTCCCACTGAATTATAAAAGTTTGTTGGTATTAGGTACAAATACACCTTGTTTTCATAAAAACTGATTTGAGCTCAGGCAGCCTACCTCTTAACCGTTAGGCTATACTTACTCCTAAGATTTTGCTTACTGTGCTTGAAATACTTCCTTCCCTTCATTGCCTCCCCCCACTCCCATTTCAATTTATTCTAGACTAGGATTAGAATCACTCTGGAAAGCCTCTCAATTCCTCCCTAATATAGGCTTGCCTTTTCCTGTGGCACAATTTAAGCTTTATATTATCCAGATTAAAAAACCTATATGCCTTTGGGGAAAGCTGAAACCCCACCATGAAGTCATTGATCTGAACAGACTATTTCACTTTTCCTGATACAGTATGTGCCCAACTGCAAGTTTTACAAGCAATTCCTACTGTCTGTAAACTATTTGGCCTCCTTTTAACCTATTAAAATATACTATCTAAAGTCCAATTTTAAAACTAGCTTCTGTTATATTCATCATACTCAAAATATATCCAAAATTTGGTTATTTCTCTCACCTCCACTGGTAGCTCCAGGTCAACACCATTATCTTTCTTAGGCATTACTGCAATACCTCCTGACTGGAATCCCTGCTTTGGCTCTAGCCTCTACCTTCCAGTCCATTCTTAATACAGCCTTCAGAATGACCCTGTTAAAATTTAAAGTTAGATCATGTCACTCAACACCCTCCAATGGCTTTTCATACTACCTGTAACCTTTTTTTAGTGAATATGTTTTCCAGATTTACTCTAGTGAACATACTAATATGGGGAAAAGAAACCCCAATGGTTAAAAATTGCTTCCTACAAACAAAACACTGACACCACCTAACTGTCTACTAAATGGACTTGTGACCTCCATTCCTGCTCACTCTCTTTTCCTCACTCTACAACATATCCAGTCTGCCACTGCTGTTAAAGTCTTCTTTTCAAAATGATAGTGTTGCTGCTTTAAGATTCTGTAATGTTTCTCCGTGACCAACAGAAATTATTGCACTTGGCACAGGAAGTCCTTCATTGCCTGACCGTCCTCTGATCTCTCCTCTCACTTTTATACTTTATGCTCCGGTAACATCAAGCTGCTTGTAGCTGGCTGTATAATCCTGTAATTTCATTATTACATTTCTTTGCACAAGTTATAGCTTCTGCCTATCTTTTAACCCAATAATTGTATATAGAAAATTATTATAAAAATTACTTAAAACAGAAACTTCATAATGACACGGCAATGCAGTTCATGATATAAAAAGTCTAAATCCCTGGTAAAAAGAGATAATTCAGTATTATGGTACAGCTGTACAATGGAATAGCATGTAACCATAACATTTCAAATAAGTTGTTTGTAAAGTGATTTTTATTTTTTATGAAAATAAGACCAATAAAAATAAAAAATACAGGGAAATATGAATAACATGAAGATAACCATAATACCACCTATCAGAGAGATCCACATACACTTGCCTATATCCCATGGAAATAGCCATATAAATATATATAGAATTTTAGCCCATATACAGTTCTACATCTCTTACTTTTCAGTTAATACCCATATTACCATTAAATATTTTTGGAAAATATGTTTTAATGATTTTATAACATTATACCATATAGATGCATCATATTTGACCTTTCCCATATTTGGGGGGAAGGGCAACACAAAAATATTACAATAAATATCTTGAACATTTATTTTTGTGTTCTAATGTTAGTTCAGAATGCTTGGCCCAAACCCATCCCTTTTTGGGGAGCCCTATTTGAACACCAGCCTTTAACAACTATATTTCTTATTACCCCATTTCCAGGCATGTCCGAAGGGACCAGAATGAACTTCTGATACAAAGTGAGCCAACTGAAAGGCTTCCCAGCAGTCTAGGGTTTAGCCCGATCTCAAAGCCTTGTCCAGAGGTAGTGACAAGTTGAGCCAATCACCTTTTCCTACTCAGAAATCTGAATAAAGAAATTACAAGTTAGTGGTGAGCAATAGATGAAAAAACATATATTCAGGGATGTGGTAGCAGTTATAAGCATACATCAAGTGAGCAAACAGGAGGTGAATCTCTAGAGATCTCCTAAAAGTAACATGTTCCTGAAAGAGTGGCCTCATTGTCTTAAGTTTTCTAGAGCAAGTACCCATGTTGAAGCTTCTCTCCTTACATATTTTCTTGTGTGAGATTGTTATATAACTTTTTTATATGAGCTAGCTTAAGTGGATCTCTGTTCTTTATAAATAGAAGTTCCTTATTAGTGTATAACCATTTCCATAAGATATATGCCTACATATGAAATCACTATAGGAAAGAGTGTCAGTGATTTTAAGGCTTATGATTGGCAAGTAGCTTTTCCAAAAAGTATCAACTTACCATCAACGTAAGTAGTACATAAGTGTCCCATACTCGCTGGAAATAGCCATTAAAATTTTCTTAATAAAAGTGGTATTTCACTGTTTAATCTATTGATATCCTTTGCCAATTTTTACTAGTGTCAATCTTCCCAATTAACTTATAATAGTTCATAACTTTTGTCATTATCATGGCAAATATTTTCCCTCGTCTGATTTCTATGTTAACTTACAGTTTTAAAACTTTTATGTAGTTAAATTGGTAGGCATTTTTTTCTGAGTTCTTCCATTTCATCTAACTCTCAAAAAATGCATTTGTGTATACATATTTTGAACTCTATAAAAACTCACTTCAGTGAATTTTTTTTTCTTGGTGATCACTTTTATTTTTTTAACTCTTTGTTTTGCAGGTTTTTATACTTTTCTCATAGTATCAATTTAGGTCTTTTCTTTTGGTATCATTAATCTACAATTACATGAAAAATATTATGTTTACTAGGCTCCCCCCTTCACCAAATCCCCCCCCACAAAACCCATTACAGTCACTGTCCATCAGCATAGTAAGATGCTGCAGAATCCCTACTCATCTTCCACTGTGGAAAGCAGTATGGAGTTTCCTCAAAATGCTCAAAATAGAAATACCATTTGACCCAGGAATTCCACTTCTAGGAATTCACCCTAAGAATGCAGCCCAGTTTGAAAAAGACACATGCACCCCTATGTTTATCGCAGCACTATTTACAATAGCCAAGAAATGGAAGCAACCTAAGAGTCCATCAGTAGATGAATGGATAAAGAAGATGTGGTACATATATACAATGGAATATTATTCAGCCATAAGAAGAAAACAAATCCTATCATTTGCAACAGCATGGATGGAGCTAGAGAGTATTATGCTCAGTGAAATAAACCAGGCGGAGAGAGACAAGTACCAAATGATTTCACTCATATGTGGAGTATAAGAACAAAGAAAAACTGAAGGAACAAAACAGCAGCACAATCACAGAACCCAAGAATGGACTAACAGTTACCAAAGGGAAATGGACTGAGGAGGATGGGTGGGAAGGGAGGGATAAGGGTGGGGAAAAAGAAAGGGGGCATTACGATTAGCATGTGTAATGTGGGGTGGGGGCATGGGGAGGGCTGTACAACTTCAGTGAATTTTAAAACATTTTATGGTTAAAGTAGTAGAACCTCCTTTAAAAAAAAATCTTTTGCTAATCTTGTATATGAATACTATAAAAGTGGGGTTATATTTATAGTTTTTTTGTTTCGGATGCACCAGGCTTCAGGAAGCCATATATGTATTCGTGGAACACAGCTTGAAAAGTGCTTTAATCATATTAGATCAATATATATATGATGCTGGTCATGAGACGAAAGCCTAATTTCACCAGAGTTAAATAGTTTTCTCAGTACCATTTACTGAATAAACCTATTTGTAGATCTTTATCATATGTAAAGTATATAAACATATATACTAAATGTTATACATACATATGTACATATGTAATCCATACACTTGTCTATTTCTGAGTCATTCAGTGACTGAGCATTCTGAACATCTTTTAAATACACAAGCAAGTTCTGCATTACCTTCACCTCAGTATATCATTTATTGTATGTTAAGGCCATCTCACTTATCTTCCTCATAATTATTTTTGCTCTTCTCTAATGTCTGTTTTTCTTAAAGATTTTAGAATTCTTTTTTAAGTTTCAGATCTCATTGGGATTTTGATAATATGAAACATCTATAATTTAGAAAATTCCTTCTAAAAAAATTCAGAGACCACTCTATTTAAGTCCTGTTTCATTTTCCTCAATTAAATGTTTTGTTTTTTCATTATTTTCATTCTACCTTTCTTCCTTTTTAAGAAATTTCAGTGTTACTATAAACCATACTTTTTCCACCCATATGTTCTGATGATTGTAAAAAGTTAGGAAACTATTGGTTTCTGTAATTTTACTCACTTTAGTGGGTTTAATTAATGACTTTTTAAATTCACTTTTAAAAACATAGTCAATATTGTTTGCTTAATAAACCTTTGTCTATTTCATATCAATAAATTAATAATTGCTCAATATCATTTTCATCTTTTCAGTTGTAGAGGCATATAAGTAAAATTTTAACCCAGTCAAGGGTTTTCAAAACTTTTTAATGGGTCATTTAACCTATTTTGATAAATTTGGTTTTTTCATCTTGATCCTTGTTATTTTTTAGGTCATCTTCTTGTGATGTGTTTTTCTTTTCCTGTCTTTTGCTACAGGGAGTGAGTATTCCTTGCTTTTATTTTCTACTCTGTATGTAAGATACTTTTTATAGTTCTATTAGTTGCAGTTTCTAAGTTAAAAATATATTAAGACTTTTATTTCTTGAGTTGTTAAAGTCAAAAATAAAACATAATGAGTCCCTGCTATTTAAGATTGGAAATGTAGCACACATTCTTGTGCTGGACTTCCACCAGAGGGTTGCCAGATTTAGCAAGTAAAAACCCAGGATGCTTAGTTAAATCTGAATTTCATATAAACAAATAATTTCTAAGTACAAGTCCAATGCAGTATTTGGGACATACACTAAAAAATTATTCTTGTATATCTGAAATGCAAACTTAATTGGCTGTCCTATATTTTATCTGACAACCCTACTCTCTCACCCAGATATTTATATATAATTACCTTTTATACTCATTTGTAGTTAAATATTTTCTTGTACAGCTATTTAAAAAGTTTTGGAGTTTCATAAACAAATTAAGTTGTTCAGTTTAACTGATTCAGTGCTCATCACCCATCCTTTTATACCATGACTTTCAGTTTTGAGCTAAGAAAGGCATGTGTATGCTATACTTCATTTTCTTGAATATTTGTTACCTGCACACATAAAAGACAATTTAGTTGATTAAAAACAAAGTGTAGGTTATAACAGGTTTTTGTCTCAAATTCTGAAGGTGTTTTCCATTGTCTTTTGATATTTACTGTTCCAGAAGTCTTTAGCCATCCTCCTTTTTAAGTGGTTTTATAACCAGGATTTTTCTTTCTGTAGGCTTTCAATTGATCTTTTTCTTAAGTTGTTTCTAAGCATTGCCTTTATGCTGGTTTTGCCTGAAATCTAGTGAGCATATGCTTTTAGCTCAGGAAAAATGTCTTAACTTCCTTGATCATTGATTCTATTAGAAATGTTCTTTTATCATCCTTAGAAAAACCTTTAGTTCTTACATTGGATCTCCACTCTCTGTGCTTATCTGTCTTTTCTCTCATTGTTTCCATCTCATTCTTTTCTTACACATTTAAGAGCATCTCTAGTTGATTAATTCCTGTATTTGATATTCTGCAGTGCTAATTCTGCTCCTTCCTGCCTTTTACTTTGTTACAGCACTTATTTCCCTGTAGTCCTTCATTATATCTATTTTCGTTTTTATCTTGTATTGTTTCTACTGATGGATTTCTACTCTAGTTTTATTGATTTCAGGGACACCACATTTTTTTTGAAAATTTCTCCAGGAGACTGAAATAGCCAATTTTCAGGGCTATAGGTTTCTCAGTCTTCACACTGATAATCTTTTCTTTGGTATTGAAATCCCCTCATTTCCTTAAACAGTCCCACTTAATTTATTTTCTCTTGGGAAGTGATATCTAAACATATTTATATATGAATAGTTGGGACTTACGTATTTTACTGACTCTACTCCATTTTTATAATGGCCAGATTCTTCTTGTGTAATTAGCTTGAGAGTTCATTTTTACACATAGCTCTGAGTTCAGTTCTGTTTCAAGCAGATATTTCTCCACTGCCATTCTGCTGAGATTAAATCAGATTCTGCTTGGATGTGTGATTCTGAACTGACAGAATAAGTTGTTTCTAGCATTCACTTCTATCAGCTTTTGTCCTCCTTTCACACCTTAGAGAAACTACATCTTGTACTTGTTACTTGGTGTCTGGAAGTAAGAATAAATGCAGAAAATGGGGGCAGAGAATGGGTGAGAGTGCATCATGGTAACCTGACCCAGAACCCCTGCACGATAAAGATGGTTCCTGAGTGTTCTGGTGGACAGAGATAAAATCTCTCAGATAGCCTATCTTGGATAAAGGGTCACATAGTGTTTTCTTATCTTTTGTTTTAAGCAATTTAGTTCTGCTGGCCCTATAGTTAAGCCCTTCAATATCTGAGCAGTTGATTGTCTGCCAGTTTGAGTTCAGGTTTTTTGCATGTTTTTTTCTGTGGCTTCCTAGGGAATTTACAGGGGAGTCAAGATGCTCTTTCATTGATAGCAAACCAATCTCAATCAAACCAAAATTTAAGTAAATGTTTTCAAGTTAGTGAAATAGAAAGTTGAACATACAGTATAATTTCATGCATGTGAAAATGCACAGAAATAAAAGACTAAATGAAACAGGATGAAGAGTTTTCTCCTGAGTCTTTCATGGATTTTATGACAACTATGTATAGTATTTATGGTAGAAAAAGAAAATACACTTTAAATATATAGGAATCCTCCTAAGGATCTCTTGAAGCAAATGGTTCTTACTGGGAGTTAGGGGAAATTATAAATGTTGCTTGGGATTACTTAGGTTATTTATAGAATTTTCTTCCCAGCAGCACTTACTGGGTTTAAAGTTAAGCTTTGAGTCATACTGTTACTACATGAATGGAATTATAAGTTTTCTCTTCTGTGATTATTGTAAAGATGTGAGTTCTGATCAAATCCTTTATAATACTCATGGCATTTATGAGGTCTCTCTCCTGTGTGAACTCTTTGATGAATTCGAAGGGCTGAACTATGACCAAAACCCTTACCACACCTAGCACATTGATAGGGCTTCTCTCCTGTGTGGACCCTCTGATGAATGTGAAGATTAGAGCTATGACTAAAGCCCTTTCCACAGTCATCACATTTATAGGGTTTTTCTCCTGTGTGGACTCGCTGATGAATGAGAAGATGTGAACGCTGACTGAATCCCTTACCACACTGTTCACATTTATAGGGTTTTTCTCCAGTATGTACTCTTTGATGAGTGTGAAGCTTTGAACTCTTGCTGAAACCCTTCCCACATTCATGACAAGTATAGGGTTTCTCACCTGTATGGACCCTCTGATGAATGCGAAGATCTGAGCTGTGACTGAAGTGCTTTCCACAGTTGTCACATTTATAAGGCTTCTCTCCTGTATGCACCCTTTGATGAATCTGAAGATTTGAGCGCTGGGTAAAGCCCTTACCGCAGTCATCACACTTATAGGACTTTTTGCCTGTGTGGACTAACTGATGAATTCGAAGATTTGAGCTCTGACTGAAGCCCTTACCACACTCATCACACTTATATGGCTTCTCTCCTGTGTGGACTCTTTGATGAACATGAAGTACCGAACTCCGACTAAAACTCTTACCACACTGATTGCACTTAAAAGGCTTCTCTCCTATGTGAAGTCTCTGGTGAATGTGAAGTAATGAATTTCTACCAGTGTCCTTAATACACTGAAATTTGTAGAGTTTCTCTTCTCTATGGACTCTTTGATGATTGTGAAGACTAGAGATCTGACTGAAGCTCTTACCACACACATTACATATAAAAGGACCACCCCCTGGGTGGGCTCTCTGATGAGAGTGAGCACCTGAGCTCTGACTGAAGTTACCATCAATTTCATCACACCCACACAGCTTCTTACCTACAATAATTCTTGGATGTCTGTACAGGTCTGATCTCTGAGAGAAGTGTGCTGTGCTGATGTAGCATGGATAGAACTTTTCTCCAAGTTGATTTCCCTTGTGGAGAATACCCTCTGAGTTCCAATAATACATTTCTTTACATTTATCACATGCATAGTATTTCTCTTCCATAGAGTCTTTCAGTAGGCCATTCTGGCATATCTCTCCAATGTACTCTGGGAGGGCTTCTTCAACTGGGATATACGAATGCTGAACTATGAGCTTCTGTTCTCCTTCCAGAGAGAGATTTTTCCTGGATAAGCCAAGAAGGTATGTGCTGCCTTGAAAACCATGTGAATCACTCATGTGGATTTCTTTACCATAGTCTTGAGTATGTTTTGTTTCTAAGGAATGCCAAGGTATAAACTTTGTATATTTTAAGTTCCTGGGATTTTTACCTTCAATCACTTCATAGTTTCCATATCCTGATACCTGTGTGGAGAGTATTAACCATTTTTGATAGTGGGAAAAGTCTTGCTGCTTTAGGGCTTTGGAATTTATCCCTTGAACAGTTTGCACACAGGTTTGATTCTCATACATCTGAGTGCTGGCATTCCAGCCTTGCCAGCAGGAAAGATTTTCATGTACTAAATATCTGAATCTTTCTTTTTGGGGTCTGTAGCTCTCTTTCCAGTTTCCTAGAAGAATAGGCAGATAATCCAGTGGTGAGATGAAGGCTGTGTTTAAAACTTTCCAAGTATCTCAACCAACGATGACCTTGATTATAGGCACATATGCACGGGTGGGTTTGGAATGAAGGGTTATGACTTAGGCCACTCCTTATTTGAGTCTGAAATTCATTTGTTTGTTCGTTTATATATGTATTGATTCACTTATTCATTCATTTCCACAAATGTATCTTGAGTATCAACTACTTACCAGGTACTGTTAGAAATAAGAATAAGGCTGACTGCTTCATGGAAATAGTCTTAAAGACTGGGACTTAATTAGATTATGCCATTTGAGGTATTATTATAAGAAATAAAATATTTTTTCTATTTTTGTTTTATAGTAGTATGGTAGACTGTGTGGGGAAAAAAATAGCTGCATTAACTCTCTATAGGCATACCTCAGAGGTAGTTTGAGTTTGGTTTCAGACCACTGCAATAAAGTGAGTATCACAATAAAGCAAATCAAATGAGTTTTTTTGGTCTCTCAGTGCATATAAAAGTTATGTTTACACTATACTGAATCTATTAGGTGTGCAATAGCATTATGGTTAAAAAAGTGCATACCTTAATTTAAAAATACTTATTGCAAAAAACTGCTAAGCATCATCTAAGCTTTCACTGAGTCATAATCACTGATCACAGATTACCATAACAAATATAATAATAATGAAAACCTTGAGATACTGCAAGAATTACCAAAATGTGATACACAGACATAAGTGAGCAAATGCTATTGGGAAAATGGCATCAATAGACTTGCTCGAAACAGGGTTGCCACAGACCTTCAATTTGTAAAAAATGCAGTGTCTGTGAGGCACAATAAAGCACAGTATACAACAAGGTATGCCTGTGCTTTATCTACATCTTTGGGTGTTCCCCTTCCACACAGACTTAAGGCTCAGCTGTACAATTTGCTTTGGTCACTGGGACAACAGCAAAAAAGTGACAAGCAGAGACTTGAAAAGTGTTCATTCATTGGGGCTTGTCCTCACTCTTGCTGGTTTTAAAAATCCTCTGTCCACCCCATGTGAATTAGCTTGGGCTAGCCTGCTTGAAGAGGGCATATGGCCCCCATATCCCTATGAGCCTATAGCCTGTAAGTCAGGCTGTCCAGCCTTACCTTAGACCATCCAGCCCCAACCAGGTCACTCCGTTATAGTACATCCATGTAACCAATTAGACTCATAAAAAATAATGTTTGTTTAAAATCACTAACTTTGGGTAGTTTGTTATATAGCAAAAATAATGTACAAATAGTATGAAGAGAGAACAGATATAGAACCACAAAAAATTATCTGTGCTTTAGCTGTAATCCAGAAAATATGCAAGAATAATAATCACTAGTACCTACTAATTACATAGCCTAGGTGTCTTAGAAGATGTCTTGCTTTGTTTACCTCATATTTGTCATTTGATTTAAAACACATTTTTGAGAAAAGTTCTTCTACTTTAGTATAACACCCAGATAAACAACCGAAAACTCAAAAAACCAGTCCCAGAAGAAACTAACTCTACTCCCTAAGAGCTGGGATAACTTTACCTACTGACATGACATTTGTGTAGTTCTCCCACATGACCTCTCTGTAGAGCTTTTTTTGAGAATAATCCAGGAATTTCCACTCCTCCCAAGTAAAAATAACAGTGACATCTTCAAATGTAACTTCCATCTGGTCAAAGATAGGCTTTCTGGGAAGAAGAAATCTAGGTGAGAAAAAGAACAAAGAAATAGACATTCATCAGGTAACATAAGTGACAAATCAAATAGAAAAAGAACTTCAATAATGAAGAAAAATAAGAAAAGTAGAGACATAATAATGGTTGTCAAATAGCTATATAATGTATCCAGTCACTGAATACCACAGCCATCGTAAGGAACATTCATATGGCATTTGTTAACCACTGGGCTAAGTACTTCACATATACTTCAAGTAATCTTCACAGCTGTCTTATGTGTAGATCCTATTATTCCCATTTTAAAAATTAGTAAATAACGGTTGAAAAACATTAATTCCCAAGATCATGGACCTAGAAGGTAACACAGCAAGGACCCAGGTCTACATCTGACCAGAACCATTTGCCAACTGTAACAATATTGCTTAATTTTGCTTGTATTATGCTTCATGATTTATCTTTTTTGATACTGATCATGACTGAACTCCTTACTTCCTACTATGAGATAAGGAATTAGACCCTACCCCTGACCCTATCCCATACCCCTATTCATCATTCTGTTTATCATTAACTCAATAAGCAGTGCTTACATAATTCTGAAATTAATTATATACAGTTTGGGAGGATTCCTAGTTCTACTTAATAATTTTACTGTCCTCAAATCCTTAATTATTTTGAAAGACTCTCTATTTTATCAAGTGTCTCATTTCCCCTCACCCCTTTTATTTTGGAAATATTCACCTTCCTTCTCCAATCTGGGCTGAGTACTCTTTAGTGCTCCATTTTCAAAATTTTATAACTTTTCCTCTTTTGTGATTTACTCCATAAATAACACCCAAATGAATTCAGTCAAGCCTGTGAAAGTCCATAGCCAGTGAAAAGAGCAAAGTCGAGAAATAGGCAAGGTTTTCTTTAACACATATGTGGTTTAAAGGAGAATCTCCAAGCACAGTTACTGAAAAAATTCCCAGGAACCATCTGAATCACTATGTGCTTTAAATCTTTATTATTCACAAGTGGCTGGGTATGGATTTCTGGAGTGAAAATAATTTTTCTTGGAATTGCTCCACTGTTTATAAGCCTTCAGTGTTGCTACTAAAACTGATTCTTTTTTAACTTTAATTTCTTTGTAGGCAACTTCTTCTTTTCTCTATTGAAATATTAGGATGCTCTTTTTTGCATAGCTCCAGCCTCAGATGGTATGGATGCATCCTTAGTCTCTCTGAAGTTCATAGGGTTCATCAGTTCCTTTCTTGTCTTTATTTCTCTGTTGAACATTCTAGGATGTAGTATCTCTAGCCTTATGTGGTTCTTACCACTATTCCTCGTGTTGCCTTCCAAGTTTTTGTTGAAATTTATCATTTGCTGATGGCTTGTCACTTCATCATTGCAAGTTTATGATTTAAAAAAAATTTTTTTATTATCAGAGAAGAGATAAATGCATGCATTCAAACTGCCTAAAAATACTTTAGTGGAAGGAACAGATCATAAGTTGGTTATGTGACAAATTCCCTTAATTTCTTTGATAACATGTCGTCAATTCTAAAGTAATTTAAAATGTTCTGTAAATACTAAGAATAAAGGAAATAGATATTTTTAAGGCATTTGCAATAAAATGAAAGAAAACTCAAATATCATCATCATTGTATCATTACAATCAGAGCAGCAACTTAAATATTATTAAGCAATTATGTGAACAGGGCTATCATCTTATTTACTATCATAACAATCCTATCAAATAGGTATATCAACACTAAAGGCATGGGGAAACTAACATTCAGCAAGATTAAATAAATAATTTATATAAGGTCATGAAGTTACAAAGTAGCAGTTTTTAAAACCCAGGCCTATCTGCTAAGTCAAAGTGAGAGAAATCCAGAACAACTGGGTAAAGGGTTGTAAATCAAGATTTCCACATACGTCCATATTGTGTTAACATAGAAAGGCAAAAGGAAGATGTACTGAAATGGTCAGGGATTCAACATACACCACCCAGGTACTGTTTTCCAATTAAACTACATGAAAATCCTTGCCTAACCAATGAAATACTAATCACGAATAAGGACTCAAGAAAGAAAATTCAGCACTGCTTATTTTTTAATGTTTATAAAATATATGTGTTAATATTTTTAAATATAGTAAGTCTACTTTAACATAAAAATGCTCAGAAACATCAGACTACAGGACTGAAAACTAGTGTCAGTATGGAAAATAAATGAGTTAATTGGTCGCTCATTTTGTAAAAAGTACATAAAAATAAAACCAGTCTGTATTACCTTTGGTTATTTATTTTAAAGATTTAATAATTTTTTTAATACTAGAAATTAAGCTAGTCTCTTTACTGAAAATAAGTTCATAAAAAATTTAAATACTGAAGTAATATAAGTAAAAATGGAAAGCCTACCCTCCCCAAGTAACTTTAGAAATAGCCACTGTAGTTTCACTGTGCCCTTTGTGACCTTTTCCCATGCACAGACATACATACCCCACTGATGTTTTTTCTTAACAGAGACATGATAGCAGTTTGCTTTTTCAAATAATACATAGTGTACAACTTCCCATTTCAGTACATGATCGACCTATCCTGTTTGTGGTGGTTTTAAAATACGTCCATAAATTATTCGATACTCTTCCTTTCAAGAGGTGGAGCCTCGTTCCCCACTTCTTAAATGTGGGTTAGACTTACAGACTCACTTCTGATGAACAGATAAAAAAGCAGAAGCAGGTGAAATACTGTGCAACTTTGGGGACTTCCTCATAGTTTCCTACTTACTCCCTTTCTTGGGTTAATCCCTTTTGGAGAAGCTACCTGCCATGTGGTGAGAACACTTAGTAGCCCTGTGGAGAGGCCTGTGTGGTGAGGCAGCGAGGCCTGCCTTCCTCAGTGAGAAATGAGGCATCCTGCCAACAGCCATGTGAGCGAACCGTCTTAGCAGCGCACCCTCTAGCCCCAGTGAAGCTTTCCAACAGCTGCAGACCTGCGGACGGCTTGACTGCAACCTCATGAGAGACCCAGTCAGAACCACCCAGCTTCACCGCTCCAAGGTAACTGACCCTTAGAAACTGAGTGAGAAATCAATGCTTGTTATTTTTAGCTGTTAATTTATTATGCAGCTGTAGATGACTACTATGGTAAATGCTGCATTGCATTTCACTTTATGATGTTCCAAGGTTTAACTGTTACCATACTGGTGGTCATTAAGATTATTTCCATTTTCTGGCTATCACAATACAGCAGTGAATAATTCTCTTAAATATATCACTGAATACTCACTTGTAATATTTCTAGAAGATCAATTTCCAGAAGTAGAATTACCAAGCATGTGAATTTCAGTTTACCAAAAAACACTGTAAGCCTTCCCTTGAAAATTTTTTTAAAACATGTTGCAAATATTTTCTCCCACTAAAAAAATTAAAAACAGGACACCTACATTCAAAATTAATAGGTATAATAGTTCTTTAGAGGAAAAAAGGCAGTTAATAAAATTAAGATGACAAGAAAGCCTATTAATAAAGAAAAGATTACAAAAACAGTTTCAAAATACAGAAGCATACTGCTTAGAAGAGATATTATAAACAGCATAGAGCAAGATGTTTTTTCATCCAAGCTGTATGACTGTAATTTATGTATAACATATTATCTATGTTAATTTATTGTGATTACTGATATATTTGGACTTATTTCTAAAATCTTTCTATTTTTTAAAACTATTCCTCCATCCTTTCCTGCCACCTTTTAGACAGGCTTTATTTCTTAATTCCTTTCCATCTCCACTTTTCTCTGTGAATTTGATTTCATACATATAATTTTTATTCTTCTAGTACTTAATTTAAATATGTTTTTAAATGCACACTCTCACCTCTCTACTTCTTTAACAAGTCAATTAAGAAGAGAAATAAATCCAGTAAAGGCTTTATGAGATATGATAAGGAAGGTGATCAAGTACGTTGGTAAAGCTTATTTTCATAAAACAGAACAAAAACAAGCAAGCAAAAAAGCCTAGGATAAAAATGAAAAAGGGTATCATCTATTCCTATCTTGAACCATAATTCTTGGTAACACAAATATGATGAGGGAGAGAAAGATTGAAAGGGACATAGAGTGTGCTAAAGCAGTTGACTTTTTAGAGTAATGGCCTAGATATTAAGTTTAGGAGTCAACATGGGTTTCAAGGTAAGGGCAACCACAACAAGAACCAAAATAAAATCTATAAAAATAAAACAAAACCCAAAGACAACCTGTTCCAAAGGAAAACAGAAAATGGGGAGAGGGTGGGGAGAGAAGATGATAAAAATAATGTAACCAAAATTCTAATAATATAAGTGGCTTAATCTCACAGATTAGAAGACACAGAATCCTAGATTAAAAAAATAAAATTCAACATGTAGTTTAGGAGATGCTAAAATGAAAAATGCTGAACAGATCAGATACTATTAAAGAAACTGCTCAAGTTATCAAAGAATTATAACCTTCAAAATAACTGACCCAATAGTTTTCTCAAATTAATTCTTCAGATTTTCAAAGAACAGATTATTTGAAGTTATTAAATTGTTCCCAGGCATACTGAAAAACCATCAAAATTTTTAAGAAATTCAGGAAAATACTGAGACAGCAAAAGTCAATAAACTATAAATCTATATTACTAATCAATGTTTATATCAACTTCAGAAATAAAATACAAGGCCAGTAAAATCCATCAACACACCTATATTCATAATATACTGCCATAGAGCTAGTTACTCCAAAACTTAGTGGCTTAAAACAAAATAATTATTCTCTTTCATGATTTCTCTGGGTCAGAAATTCAGGAGTTGCTTGGCGGGGCAGGCCTATCTCAGACCTCTCCTGAGATTGCTCGAGTTGTTCGCTAAAGCAGCAGTTATCTGAAGGCCTGACTGGACTGGAGGATTCACTTCCAGGACAGCACACTCACAGAGCTGGCAGGTTGGCTGTGACTGTTGATGGAAGGTCTCAGTTTCTTTCCACTTGGTCATGGTGCCTGGGCTAATCACCAAGCCAAAGTTGTACCCTTTCTATGACTTAGTTTGGTAAGTCACATGGCATCACTTCCTCTGTACTCCACCAGCTGAAGCAATCATAAGCCCTAGCCAGAGTTGAGAGGAAGGGGCACAGATCCCACCTTTTGGTGGGAAAAGTGTTAACTTACATTTTAAGAAGAGCATGAAGGATAGGAGAAATGCTAGGTATGACCATCTTTAGAAAATGCAATCTGCTACCACATTAAAGCATATTATGGCATGATAGAGTGGTGGCTTATTGGAAAAGGTAAAGAAAGATTCCAGTGAGAAAATCTAATAACTATAAGCCATCCTAATTATGTCTCTTAAGAAGTTCCATATTGTAATGCCAAACAGGTACTTCTTAAAATTCAGCATGGATCCTTCATTTAGAACTACAAATAAAACAAGTTAGCAAAGCAGAAATAAGATGAATTTAAAATCTCCAATCCAAAACATTAAAGACATTCTCACTGAAACTGGAAACTCAACAAGGATATTACAAATTCATTATTTTTAAATCACTGCTATGAAAGCACTTGCCAGTGCAAGTAGACAAAATTATCTGTAAAGTGTTTGACTGTGTATCTGGGAAACTCAAGAAAATCAACTGAAAATTATCAGCAATTATAAGGGAATTCCATGTCCTAGAAATTGTAATACTAGGCTTGTACCTAGAGAAACTTACACATGTATACCGGAAGATATGTACAACAATATTTAGAGTATAACTGCTGTAATAGAAAAAACTGGAAACAATCCAAAAGCCCAAAGATGGTAGAATAGATACCAAAGTTCTTTTTCATACTGAAAAATAGTACACAGCAGTGAAAATGAACTACAGTTACATGAATCAACATGGATGCACTCTAAAAATCTGACACTATGCCAAAGAAGCCATTCACTGAAGAATATATAGAGATTCCATTTATGTAATGTTCAAAAATAGGCAAAACTAAACAATTTTGTATAGAGATGCAGACATAGGTATTAAAACTACTTATTAACCCATAAAGCTAAGGCTTAATAGCCACAACATTTAAAATTAACACTTGCCTCTCTAGGAGAGGAGGGAATGAAATTGTGGGGTCATCAGGGAGCTTTTAAAATCATTTGCTGTTCTAGATGGTGGTATCTATGTTTTACTGTATTTTAAATTGTACAAAGAAGTGTTAATATTCTTTGCATTTATGTAATATATCACAACAAAAGTTCAAATTAATTAACATGTAAAATCCAATTACATAATTTAGAAAAAGTTCAGACATATAATAATCAGTTTTTAAAATAGCCATGGCGATTAAAAAATATAAATTCCTAAAAATAAGCTTAACAAACAGACAAAGACCCTATATAAGAATAGCTTTAGAATTTAGAAAACACTTGTTGAACTTAGGGGAAATTTAATTTTGTTCTCACCAAAGTTACCTATATTTTCAATGATACTAACAAGCTGATTTTCAAGTGCTTTTGTGAGAAAAAGGAAAAGTGCTAAAAAGGAATAATGAGGGGAGATTAAACCCAATGGTATGTTAAACTTTAATGAGGCCCCTGTAATTATAATACCATGAGGTTAACACAGGCATAGAGAAGATCATCAGTGGAAAAGACTAGAGATCTGGAAATGGACCCAAATATAGCAGTGAATTCTAAATGTGACAAAATTGATAACAAATTCATGGGGAAAAGATGGCTTATTTAATGATGCTGGGACAACTGACTAGCCATTTGGAAAAAAAAAATTAAAAAAACAAGCTAGATTCCCTGCTTCAGTTCTTATGTCTTAGTGACTACAGTTATATCAGATATACATTATATTTTAAATAATACAATAGCAACCAATTGTTATTGAGTTCTATTTGTCAAGCACTGTGCAAAGTTTTTTTACATGTATGACCTTATTTAGCCTTCTTGACAACCCTATATAGTAGTAGGTTCTATTTCCCAATTTCAGAGATGAGAAACTGGTTAAGTAGTTCAATCTATTTCACATACTAAGAAATCTTAAATGCATGAAGCAAGCTTAGGCACTGGGTCCAGAGCCTGTATTTTGACCAATATGCTATACTAATAAAACATACTGAAAAATCAATATATTCAACATCTAAAACTTACTGTAAATAACTTCTACTTGTTTTTCCAAAACAAAAAAAAAACAGTGTTCTTCGGAATATTCCCGATATATGAACTGTCTTATTTCCTTTTCCTTATCTTCATTTAGTGAAAAAGAAAGGTAAAGTCCTTTTCATTGCCCATTAAATGCACTACTTATAAAGGAACAAAACTACACTTTGATACCAGTAGAAGAATTTAGAAATGGGTCCATGAAACAGGACAGACCCAAAAGTGATCTGTGGGTATATTTGCATATATATAGGTGTGTGTGTATAAACAATTTAGTAATTTCGTGTATGAAAAGGTAGCATCACAATCAAAGGAGAATGCAAATGTTACTAGAAAAATAAAGTGGGAAGAAACGTTTTTGTTTTCCTGTCATTTCTCAAATCAAAATGAATACCTGATAGGTTTTAGAGTTAAACTTTTAAAATATTTGAAACTATAAAAAATAATTGTGGAAAATGAAAGTGATTATGTATTGGATTTTGGGAAGAAGAGCTTTCAAAGCATAAAACTACATAAATAAAAAGAAATTATTTCACTTTATGAAAATTTAAAACATATAAACATGTAAGTCCTTAAAAGTAAAAGGCAAGTGATAAAGTCGGGGAAATATAGCATCTAACACATGGTTTATATCTTTTACATAAATGAATACCTTTTATCACATGGAGACAAAAAATTCCATAGAAAAAAGGTAACATGTCAAGACAAGAGGCATACACACATTATGTATATCAAAGAAGGAATGCAAGTGACTAATAAATATATGTAAAAATGGTCAACCTTACTAAGACTAAAGGAATGCAATTCAAGGCAAAATTTTAAAGACAATATTCAGATGATAAAGGTTCAGGATAGGATCTTTCATGAAGTGGTTGTAGAAGGTAGTTCATGTAGTATTTCTAAAAAAGAACTCTTAAGTTTTTCAAAAGCCTAAAACATGTTTATATTCTTTGACCCTGTTTCCCAGACTCTGTTATCCTGTTTCCCAGAGCATATCTTGAGGAAATAAAGAGAAATACACTTAATAAGTTATAAGAATATTTATTACAAGTTGTTTATAACAGCAAAATATTGGGAATTACTTGTTTTTCCTAAAAAAAATATTTTAAATAAAGCATATGTACGTAGAATGGAACACTATATAGTCATTAAAACACATGCTACCAAAAATACTTGAAAAAATATTCCTTCTAAGTAAAATGACAAAATTATATATATAACAGCCATTCATTCAACAAATACTGAGTGCTTACTACATGCCAGGAACACGTCTATATTCTGGGAACATTCCATGCTCCAATGGACCCTATTTGTCTTAATTCATATTATTTCTACACATATCAGTCTCTCTACATACATGTACAGATAAACTTATGGTTGTATATTTGTATGTATGTGTATATATTTGCATACATATTAGTTTGTGCATATTAGTGTGTATGTATGTATATTAAGTATTAGATAAAAAACTAAGTAAATACATCCAGATGTCAATAATGACTGCCCTGGGTAGTATACAGGGCACTGAGTAGGCCTCACGTTATACACTCATATTTACACTCTACTTCAACTAGCCTACTGTCCGTATTTGCACAAACTCTTCTGCCTGATACTAAATGATCTTCTGCCTGATAGTAAATGATGGTATTTCTGTCTGGAATGATATCTTCCTAGTCATAATGATTACTTAAATATGAGTTCCTGTTCTTGCTGCTTAAGTACCATTCATTCTGGCACTGCTTAATATGTGATAACTTGAGAAATTTTTATTAATCTCATACAGTTTATTTCCCCAATGTTAAGGAAAGACATTCTTATATTTATTTTAGAGCATCAAGAACAGTACAAATTATATTGTAGACTCAAGTGACTGGCTGGCTGACTGAATGAGTAAATGCTGGGAAAAGACACTGGGTGGGAGGCAGGGGCCTGTTGCATAGGAGGCTTAGATGCTCCTGGGGCAAGCAAGAAAGATTTTCTACTCCATCTGGTCCATCTGTCCCCATTGCCACTTCGACTGGTACCCCCTCCCCATGGAGAATTCAGGGCCACTTTATAAATGAGGCAAGGCAATCTTACCTGGGATCAGACTGTGAGGAAAATACTGAGCATTCCTTCCTTCCTTGTGCTCTTTTGCAGAAGGGCAGACTGTTGAGGAGGCTGAGCTGAGGAAGAAGAAAGGAGGAAAGACTGGGCATGACTGAAATTCCCAAACTCACTACAATTGCCACATACGAACTGGGTATGACCCCCAAATCTCCTAGAAAGAAGTCAGAAAAATCCAAGAACCCTTTTATCCCCTTTCAAGGACCATATAGAGTTAAGAAGACTGGCACCCAGGACCTTATTTCTGACCCTTTAGAAACTTCAAAGGTATAGTTCTAATTTGGGTATGAAAACACAGAATTTGATCTCAGTCCCTCCAGGGATGAAGAGGCTATGTAACTTAACCTCTCTGAGCCTCAAGGCTTTCCCAGTCTATTATTAACAAGAACAATAAAATCATAGAGTAGCAGGACACTTAGTTTCTATTCTTAAAGCATTTTTCTTATTTTCTTAAATCAGTTAAGTAGATAATTCCATTGCCCTCTTCTACTTGTTACAATAGAACTACTGGATTTATTAGCAGAGACCCTAGAGTCTTAGAGAAGGATCCTAGATCTTGAGCTCTCAGGACCTGATCATAGCCTCAACTCTGTCACCAACCACTTGTAGAACATGGGAAACATCAAACTTCTAGATTTGCCTCACTTTCCTCACCTGTAAAATGGGGAGCATGGGCCTGTGCCACGCTGGCCCTGCCTTGCTGATCACAGGTCCCTGGGGAAAATGATATAAAGTCAAGAGGGCTCTTTCTCTAAAGAGAAAAACGATTACTGGGTGTCCCAAGAGCAGGCAGGTTTGGGCTTCCCCAACGTGCCAGGGGCTGCCCTAAGGTCCGGTTTCAGACATACAAACGGTTCTTGAGGAGCAGGATCTGCGAGCCTCAGGGCCACGGGTTCGCGGGGCCTCCGTTCCGCGTCCAGACCCCCGATCCGAGCTCCACCCCAACACTTCGCGACCCCGAGCACTGCCTCCAAGGCCCAAGCGGCCTCTCTCCTCCATCCTCCTTATCCTCATTCAGTTTAAACACGGGGGAAGGTGGCTATTAAGGCCCCACCTACACTGGTGTCTCCGGGATTTCTAAACCGGAGGCGCTTCTCGGCCTTGGACCCTCCCCTTTCGGTCACTCTTTCTTCAGCCTCAGCTCTAGCCGCCCTTGTCCGCTTTTGGATCGGTGCTCCCGAGAGTCCGCGTCATTTATGGAGTCTCTTAGTGGAACAGGGACCGGCCGAAACACTCCATCTACACAATGGCTGCAGCCCGGTTCGCCCGGAACGGAAGCCACGGGCCTAGTAGGTCTAGGTGTAGGCGCTCGGAGAGTTTCCACGGAGACGGGAGGGGCGGGGCTGGAAGGGAGCGCGGGAGGACGTGGCTCCTGATTGGCCAGGAAGATCCTGCGCTCAGTAGCCGGCGCTCCGTGGCCGGATCGCTGTGCTGTTCAACGCCCCGAGTCGAGGTTAGGGCGGAGTTACCCCCGTAGTAATGAGCAGCACGATTCTAGGTGCTTTTAGGGCCCCTGGGAAGGGGCGAAGCTGGGATTCAAGGAAATGAGCCGCCTGCCAGGGAGAATTCTGGAACCCTGACAACTCGCGAGAGCGGAACCCCCCAACAGGAATCTGGGGAAACCCTTGCTGTGAGGTCGCCTTTGAGGGCAAGGAGTGGTTGCGGCCGCTGTCCCGCGCTCTCGGTGGATTGGGCAACCCCCTAGCTCTGGCCCTAGGATCATCCAAACTCGAGTTTGGAGTCACACAGCCAAGAGGACCTTTCAAATTCCTGTTTACGGTGTCCTTGTCGCTCCTGCAGACGCGCTGCTCTGGTCGGGTCGAGTCGGGTTGGGATTTCTTCTTCCCTCACTTTCTGCCAATTCCTGAACTCTGGAGACTCCAGGCAGAGTTGGAAAAGCAAGCTGGGACCAAGGTTGAGTCGTGGGAGGGAGTCTGGTCTCGGAGTCCTGGTGTGTTATCTTAGGAAAATGTTTTCCTTTCCTTAAGCATTTTCCTTCAAACGGGCTGGTTCCGTAGTAGTCAACAATATTGTAGCCAATATTGTTGGATAGTCTTTGCAAGCAAGGAACTTGGATTCTAATCTGACTACACCACTTACCGTGATGTGACCTTAGCAGAATGACAACCTTTTTGTATCAGCTTCCTCACCTTTAGAACAGACATAACAGTAATTATTTCACAGACTCGTTAGAATTAACTGAGTGCAGCCAAAATGCTTAAACCAGTCAGGACACCTAGGAAGTACTATATAAATGTTAATTAACTATGTTTAGCAGGAGTGGGCAGTCCAAGGCCTCCCCTTCTGATCCTCACGGCTAAATGAGCATCAGAATTTCTTACTACGCCGAAGACTACATTTTGAAAATCATTGTGCATGAACCCCTATCTCCCTGGCTGAAACATTCAGAGATGATGACCTAGCGTTTAGGAGCTCGGGCTTTGGTATCTGACATAACTGACTTTAGAACTCGTCATTGTTACTCATTAAGAGATGCTGGGCAGTCATTTCATGCTGTTTTCTAGTCTGTAAAATGCAGATTGTAATATGGTTAAATAGTTACAGTTGATAGTAGAAATCCTGAAAGCGCAGACATTGAGCAGTAAGAATGAGCACTGGTAGTTACTTAAGTCTCACATCTTCATTCTATTAGTTAGCATTTTAAGAAGAAAAAGGCCTGAAAAATTAAATTTTAGCAAAAGTAATAAGGAAAAGATGAAACAGTTTTCTTTAATGGCAATGCAGTATGGAGCAGGCAATATCCTTCCTCACGAGGGTTGCTTTGCAGGGGAGAGCTAAATCAAAAGGGAAAAGAAACAAAAAATACTGCACTAAAATCTATGATATTGTAAAACTTAAGCATATGGTCGTGTATATGTAAACTAAACTAAAAAGTCTAATTCCCTATGTTGATGGACAGTGATGGTGAACGGGGACTTGGTGAAGGGGGGAGCCTAGTAAACATAATGTCCTTCATGTAATTGTAGATTAATGATACCAAAATAAAATTTAAAAAAATAAATAAATAAAAATAAAAAGTCTAATTCCCATTTACTAAAATACAGTTTGGGACCCTCTGCTTCTAAAACTTTGTTATTTTAAGTCTTAGTTTTTTTATTTTTCGTGGTATAAGTATGTTCTATTTCATGGGTTTTGTAAGCGTGTTAGAAAAATGGGCTTAGAACCAAAATTGTAGACATTTAGAACCAAATTGTGACATTTGTAGCCTCTCTTAAGATGTACTTGTGAACATAATATTCAACACATTACTTAAATGGCTGTTACATAAACAATACAGTAAACTGGACCAGACCAAGAGAGTTTACATTGTTTTCTCTCACCTCTATAGTGTTGGTTAGTTATCCTCTTGAGATAGTTTTTTACATGACTTTTTACAATCTAGGGCTGATTTCTGACTGTAGTTGAGATTGCTGGGTCCATCTTGCTAACGAGGATGCCTGAGCCCTTTGTATCATTTGTCTAGAGTATACAGTTGCTTAATGCTGATGAGTGATGGCTCCTACTTTGCCAGTATGGTTTAAAGCTGTCCATGAAGATTCCAGCTGGAGGAAAGCTACTTTATGTGCTATTATAGACAACTCTAGAATCTCCCAAATATTGCTGCTGTCAAGGGAGCAAGGTCAATAGGAAAAGGTTCTTAGAATGGAGAATCCAGAAAAAATGAAGTCATCCTAAGAGGATACACATTTACCTGTTTGACCCAGAGGTCTCTCATCTGAGAGACAATCCTAATCCTGAAGCTGCTGGGCCTATTAGGGTCTAAGCTAGCTTTGAGATCCCTATCTTTAGGGGCCAAGATCATAAATTCACACAATAGCAATTCTAGTCATGTGGGATTTGGACGAAATTGCACTATCAACATATTAACACAGCCATGGTGACCCGTGACATGGGTTCTTGTTCATGGAGTCGAAGAATGAACTTTGCAAACGCTCAAGGTAGGCAAGCAGGAAAAAAAGGCTTTTTATTTAGAAAGCAATAGTGCAGAACTCCCAGGCACCCTTGGAGCAGACAAGAGAGCCCCTGTCTGGACTGTGTCCAGGGGTACATATCTCAGACTTAGCTGAATTGTCTAATTTCTGTTGGTTCCTGCTGGAATGTTGTTCCTTGTTTTGACCAGTCTTATCAAAAATTGTATCCAAATTTGGCATGCTCCTGGGATCCTTACTGCCGCTGAAAACAAACAAAACAAGGGTGTTCCCACCACCGGCATCCTGTTCTTGTATATTCCTGAGGCCCTCAATAAGCTTCTGCTTTTGTTCTTTCCTGAGGCCACTTACCGGGCTCTAAGTAGACAGGGCTACCACTGTCTTTTTCCTGTCTCACCATAATACTTGATTTGATTCGAATACTTCTCACCCCCTATCCCCTACTCCCAGCATTAGGTCCCTTTCCCCATTCTGTTTTTCTCCATAGCAATGATCACCACCTGATAGACTACAGTTCATTATCCGTGCTCCTTCAATACAATGTAAGCTCCATGGGAGGTGTGTGTGTGTGTTGGGGGTGGGAGTTGGGGGTAAGCAAAACTTTGGATGTTTTGTTTCCTGCTAGAAAGGGCCCAGAAAATTGCCAGGCATGAAGTAGGTGCTCAATGAGTATTGGGATTACTGGGTGAATGAATAACGGGATGCTGCTTATTGGGGAGTCAGCCAGTCTGGGAAAGGTCATCCTAAGCCAGGCCCAACTCCCAGAACTCCTCTTCCACATGTTTTTATCAGGAAAGAAAGGAGGCTGCGCATCTCCTGGTGTGCTGTACTTTGAGGATCCTATACTGAACAATATAACTTCCAAGAGCAGCAGCTGGTGGAGGAGTGGGCGGTCTGGCGGGGCGTGGGAGTGCTTCAGGGCCAGCCAACGGCAGGAGACACTCACCTGCCAGCCGAAGGCTCTCCACCCGGGTTGGTTCCACTGGCGGCGCAGCAGGGAGGCTAGGCATAAAGGTCCGAATAGCGAGTTCCCCTGCTCAGAACTGCAGTATCTGTTGAGTCGTAAGTTTCATGGTCTCACTTCCCTCTTTGATTTGTGGCTTTCTGAACTGGGAATTAACCTTCACCACTGATGCCCACTGTGACCCAAGGTATGGAATAACCCTCCTCTTCTCTGGTGGTGTTGTGCCCTGTTTCCTTGAGTCCCCCGTGTGGAGCCACAGTCACCAGGCTCAGTTGTGAGATGCAAGAGCAAAACAGGTCTTTATTGCTAGTTCGAACTAGGGTCTCAGTGGCCCATCAAAACACAGGACTCAGTCTGAGATCCTGAACAAAGTTCCCTTTTTGCTTTTATACTTTTGGAAAAACAGGTAGGGGCTTTCCAAGGGGGTGGTTCATTGTAACCTTAGCTGACTGGCTGAGGAGGGGCAGGGTCTTGTTGCCCAGGTTGCTGGGCATGGTTTCCATGGGAATGGGCATGGCTTGAGCAGGAAACTTCTCACTCAAGTTGGAGGACACATAACAAAATGGAGGAGGGGGTCAAGCTAAGTTATTCAAAGTGGAGGACACAAAATGGAGGCAGGGGGTCAAGCTAAGTTATTCAAGATGGAGGACACAAAATGGAGGCAGGGGTCAAGCTGTTATTCAAGATGGAGGACACAAAATGGAGGCAGGGGGTCAAGCTAAGTTATTCAAGATGGAGGACACAAAATGGAGGTAGGGGGTCAAGTTAACCTTCCAGGGGTCCCACAGTGTATTTTGCCTGATGGAAAAAGCAATTTAGATCCCATGAGAGTCTTTCCAGTGCCCACATTCTGTGTGGAAGACAAGGGGATGCAGATCCCAAGCCAAGGCCCAGGGCAAGGAGCTGCCGGCATCCGGGGTGGAGAACGAGCGGGCACGTGGGCGCCGATGCAGCAGGAGAGGCCGCGGTCACCTGGGGGAGAGGAGCCTGGATCGGGCACGCACGTGGGTTCGTCCACTTGGGGTGGGGCCCTAGTGTGGCCTTGTGCTGGCATGCAGTGTCTGCTCCTTAACTTTCCTGAGGCCAGGTGGTATGATTAATCCCGTTTTCACCAGGCAGGCTTCTCTCGTCCCTGCCCCAGAACAGGTGTTCGTCCTGCAACCCAAGAATATTCCCTCCGCCAGTGCTCAGCTGTTATCCCTCCATTGGCTGCCTTCTGCGAGCGGTTCTGCCCACTGAAGAAGAAATAAACAGCTCAAAACTTTACAGATCCTGTGTTTTACGCTGCCAGTTTCTCCCTCTCCTCCTTCCTAGCAAAGTTCTAGAAAGAATACGCCTGTTTGCTTCCTGCATCGGTCACCTCTACCCGTGGTAGTGAGGTTTTACTATTCCCCAGCAGTGACCTAATATTGGTCTCTCTACAGAGGTTACCAATGAGCTCCCACCCTCCATATTCATGTACAGTTGGCAGGCAGGCATTTCTTTGCCTCTTTATGATTTGATAACTCGGTATTACCTTCCTTTTGCCTTTTTATTTTTCCACTTACTTAAGGAATATATTCTAATTAAAGTTGTCACCTGTGGTCCTAAACCCAAAACAGAACCATGGATAATATTTTGGCATATTTTCTGTCATTTTTATGTAAAGGTTTTAATTCTTTAGATATAATCCTCATATTTCTCATATGCTTTTAACCCTGCACATGTGGCATATTGCTTGCTGCATAAAGAGGTCATTTTAATGACTGAAAAAACCAACTGTGGGCCATATTTTTATGCATATTTCTCATTAATCATAATTGAATTTTAACTTGACAATTATCCACGATTTTAAATAAACATCTGTCTTGCCAATGGGTTTCGGCCCCTGGCAAGTTCACTATGGAGTCAATGTGACCAAAGAAATTGACGGCAAAACATTCTTTGGGGTGAAAAGGTTTATTACCCAGCTAGTTCTCTGGGTGGTAGGTCAAGCACTAGCGTCTCCGCCTCTACCAGAGCACTGGGCCGAGCTCTCTATATAGTGCAATAATAGCTTATTGCCTAAAGGTGTGGAAGCGGTAGCCTAGCAACGAGCCAGTTACACCATCAGGTGGTTTAAGTTCAGTGAGGATCCTGTCCATAGGAACCCCAACTTCCCCACAACACCTTCATGCACTAAACTTCCTTTTCCAAATTTGGGATTCTTTGCATTGGATAATTTCCCAGAGAAAGGTTACTGCATGAAAAGTCATGCCTAGTTTTAAAGTTCCTCAGAGTTGCAGACATGCAGCTTTGAAAGAGTGTAGCAATTAACATTTATACTAACAATATCTGTCCATTCCATTCTCATCCTCATAGGGTATTTTTTAAGCTTATTTTTGCTGTTTTGATAATTTAAAGTGGTATCACCTTGTTCATATTAGTTTTGGTGTCTGCTTAAGTCTGATCATTTTCTGAAATACTAGTAAGCAGTTTGCCTTTTCTTCCCACTCCGTGAATAGGTTATTAGCAAGAATTTGCTTTTAGTGTTTTCCTAATCTATTTGTATTATCTTTCTGGTGCTGTGAACCTTCTTAAAACCATATGAACTATACTTCATATAGGAATGCATTAAACATAAATGTGCAGCTCAGTGAATGAAAACCAAAGTGGTCATCCATGTGAACCCTAAGCAGTCAAGGAAAAAACATTACCAGTGTTCTAGAGCCCTAGGAGCATCTCCCTGATCACAGAGGCTTCCTCCCTGAAGAGCTGACAATGAACCGACGTTTATAGGTAGTATACTACTTTACCTGTAGCTTGTTTAAAAAGTTTTCACTTTACCACTTATACATGCATCCATAAACAGTACAGTTTAATTTTCTGTTTCTTGGTTTTGATCTTTATAAATGGAATCATGTAGTACAAAATCCTTTAAGGTTTGGCTTCTTTTGCTTGTGTTAGATTGATCCTAGTGGCACTTAGCTGCAGATCATAGATTTTCATTGCTATATAGGATTTCATAGTATGAATTTACCACAGTTTATTTACTGTTTGTACCATAGGTGGACCCTTGGATCCTTTTCAGTGCTTAGGAATTACAAACGATGCTGCTGTGGCTGTTCTTGTATATCTCTTGGTATACCTGCACACATATTTCTGTTGCATATATTCTGAGGACTGTAATTGCTAGGCCATAGGGTGTGTGTATCTCCAGTTTAAAAAAATAACCATTTTATTTTAAAATAGTTTGAGTTCTCAATACTCCACTTACCCCATTTCCCTTATTTTAACATATTGTGTTACAACTAAGGCAGTAAGATGATTAACTAAATCACAATTCAGATTTCACTAGTGTTTTCCTAACTATAATAGGTAAGGTATAGGATATGTCTCTGAAGAGGTTTGACTATAAAGATGAAGGGAAACACTTATAAAAGACTAAAGTCGATGTGGGCATGTTTAAATTTTAATGAGAAGGGCTTAGAGGAAAGGGAGAAGTTGAAGGTGGAGAAGAGACGTCACTAATGAATTAGTCCCTTAGTAGTTGGGTGCTGATGAGATTCAGATCACAAGTGGAGAGGTGAGCTATACTAAAGGGGAGAGAGCCCCCTTCCTTTGGTACAGTACAGATGAAGACAACAATTGACCCACATGCAGCAATATATATAAATTTCCAAGCAGGAAGTTGAGGGTGTTGTGTTCTATGCTTCATTTTCCCTCAACTACCGTAGTCTATGTCCTGGAGAAATTTCAGTGTTCCTTTGAAGTTTCCTGAAATTTGCTCCTTTATGCTGCTTTAAAAAAAATTACTATGGAATATTTTGGTCATAGCCTAAAATCTAATCTGGAATATTCCTCCAGTGCAGTTAAACAAAAAACAAACCCTGAAACTGATAGCTCACCAATTACTGTAGGATAAAGTCCTGATTTACCATGTAATTTTAAAATCAACTTTTTGTTTAAGAAGTAAAATCGCCCTCTGTGCATTTTTATTTTCCCCATCCAACTTTTCCAATCCCATTATCAAGAAGAGGGGGAGACATTGTGAGGGATGGGGAAGAGGAGAGGGTTTAGAGAAAGTCAGATCAAGTTTCAGCTGCACCCCTCACTAGGGCTGTCTGTTCAGGCAAATCACAGCTGAGGAGATGAGAAACTTGAAGGTACGGTTTAAGTGATTAATTGAAGTGCCTGTGCTGAATAAAAAATTGAATCAGGCTCTGAAGATGCCTGATAAATAAGAGGAAAACACACAAGGCTCAAAAGACAAGGATTTGATAGTGTTTGAAGAACTGTCACAGTGGGCGTGGGGGCATAAATAGTGAATTAACTGGGAGGTATTAGTAAAGAATGGGTTACAGGAGTCTGCAGTTAAGAGTTTGAGTTTTAGTAATTTCTGTTGACAGAGTCTGGAGTGAGAGCATTGAGTGAGATGCTGGAATGAAATAAGGTCATGGGAGCAAAGGTCAAGGATGGTGTGAGAGAAGGCCAATCAGGTGGGCTTTACAATAAATTCACCAGGAATAATTGTGGTGTCAGGAGTGGATGTGAAAAGAACTTGTGAATGCAGACCCTTTGTGACTAGAGATGACATGACAAGAAGAGGTAGATGGTGATGTATTCCAGTTGTGTGTACTTTAAGAGCAATAATAAGTTGGTGGGGGCACAGTAACAATGTTTCATAGGCTGAGATATATGTTGGGTGTTGGTGGGGGAGAGAAAGGATGAGGAGAGTTGCCAAAACTTAGTGGGAACCTGTTCTGTGCCAGGTGATATATGAAGTCCCGCTCATTTAATCCATGACTTAGTTCTGGCTTCCTCACTTTGCAGAAGAGTAAACTTTAGCTCAGAGATATGAACTGCCTTCCAATATTTCTTATGACTCTTAAGTGGTGGGACTGGGAGTAACTTTTGGGAAGGTGGAAGAAATACACAGTGGTCTATAGTAGAGGGATTTTTTAATGTCAGAAAAATGTATTACAGAGGACACTAGGTCAGTACTGAGCCTATTAGAGTGAACTCAGCACATATTTGTTGAGTTAATCTATATTTTTTATAGGTATTTCCTTTTCCTTTGTTTTTTAAGTAGAGTTGATATATATATATAATTTCTATAGGTCCCATTTGTTTCTTGCTCTTTTGATTGTTTTTCCCCACTGAAGCCTGAATATTGATCTGTGGACGAGATGGCAGATACATCATCTTCCTTCCTTTCTGATTTTGATCTGCTATTGTATCTGGAAGAGCTAAACAAGGAGTAATTAAATAAATTCAAGTTACTTCTGAAGAATGAGACCACGGAACCCAGGTCCTGCTAGATACCCTGGGCTGAAGTGAGGAAGGCCAAGTGGGAGGATCTGGCTAATATGATGAACAAGTGTTATCCAGGAAAGCAGGCCTTTGGCTCAAAATCTTTGGCAAGATGAACCTAAAGGATCTATGTTGAGAGCCAAAGCAGGTGTCAACTGCGAATGATGCTAGGGACATAGCTGGGGGTAGGAGAAGGACGGTCTTCCTGAGGCCCATTGGAATGAGTCTCTGAAAGGGACTGGAGGATTAAACCACTCTGTGGAGCACAGCTTCCATGGTGGCCAAGTATATCAGGAGCTTGTGGATCATTCGAGGAACACTGACGAGGCAGGAGGGTATTGGTTCTAGTACTCAGCCTGGCTCCGTAAGGGGGTAGGGGATTCATCCATCTTGTACCAATTAGAATGATTAAAGGATTGGATGAAAAGAATTGTCCTATCTAGTGTCTCTTTGCCAAAATTGCAAATAAAGTTGTTGGCTAGGCTAATTTTAAGGAATTTCAAATATGATTTCAAATCTCTGCTGAAATATGAGGAATGGGTAAAAAATGACTTGGGGCATAAGCTAAACCAGTATTTTTAGTCATTCCCAAGTATGATATTGTAGACATCTAAAATACTTAGGTTTAGACTAGACCACTTGCCCCAGAGTTATACGGTGGGCGTATGGCAACAGTCTCCCACTTCAGTGTTGTTCACACCACATCTCTTCTCTGTCAGCTAAGCCGTGGAGTCTGGGATTCTGTTGGCTCTAGTTTTGCTAAATCCAAATGGTCATGGAATTGGACCATTGTGAATTCTGGCCCCCGTTCTGACCATCACCAAAGCTCTTCTTGATTTTGGTAAACTCATGATGGTGTTGGCACCTGTTGCAGGGACAGCCCAGAACATGGAACCAGAGGATGCCAGGGCCCAAGGGGAACACGGTGACAGGAGGCAGGGCTGGGTGTGTAAATGGGAGTAATTTGAGCTTTTGAAGTGTATGGGGGTTTGCCTCCCAGGAGACCTTTGTTCAACTCTTGTTAACTTCTTCTAATGTCCTACCTGTTCATTGATTATCATTCAAAAAGCGTCAACAAAACTGGCTTTCTGGCCAAAGTCAGAATCAGGGCCATGTTAATTCAATGCCTTAAGAGAGCAGCATTTTGGACATGCGCAGTCAAAAGTTGACAGTCTGATGAACAAAGGTTATTCACGTCTTGTTTTATGGCTGCAGAGTTCCTGTACTGGAGGGTCTCTTTGGGTCTTATCTGTTCCCTCCCTTTAGAAATGCAAAGGGCAGCTGGTTTAGAAACGATGCTCTGACTGAGTTCCTTGGGTGGCTACCATCTGATCCATATAACATGTAATTTCTAGAACCAGTTCTTGATCTTAGCCCAATATGATTTCTATTTCCCCTACTTTGTTTTTTTAATTCTATGTAGTTGAATTTCAGCTTATATAAATGGAACAGTAGAAAAAAAACTGGACCAGGTGAGAAACCGGTATTCTTAACCCAGTTATGCTGCTTTCTAATGGGCCACATGATTTCATTCAAGAAATGAGAACCTACTTCATTCCAAGTACTAATAAATAAAAATTGCTCATTGTATTAAGTGATCTTGAAGATAACTTCCCACTTTTACCTTAATTTATGATTCAATTTAAGGAAGTTTATTTTTGTGGTATAACTGGCCATAAATTTAGGAAACTTAGGGAAATTAACTGTCAGAAAATTTGCAAGGTAGATTAAGGTATAATGAAGAAAGTAAAAATTGTCCTTATAATCCCAATTTTCTTTTAAGTCCTTGTATCTCCAGAGGGAAATATTTTCCCAGCCCTGAGCAAATTACCTTTAAAAACAAAATCAGTCAAAGGGAGAAATAAAATGAGAGAAACCCATTTATAGCTTACAAGCAGTCGTCCACTTCTCGCCTGTGTCTCTTGTGACCTGACTGCAAAAAGGGACCCAACCCAACCTCTCTGGTCCAGACATGCCCTTGCTTCCCCCATGTAATCACCTATTGATACGGAGATGGACTACTCTCCACCCCTTGGAAACACATGTTGATACGGAGATGCACAAAGACCAGGCAAGAGATTCTGGAAATATTGCAACTTTACCCACAGTCTTGCACTGTACTAGGTATTACACAATAAAAAGAAAGAGTACCTCTATAATACCATACCTTCTCCTGGGAAAGGACTAAGCATCATTTAGTGGGATATGAACTGTGTTAGATGTTTGTACCAAATGCCTTAGTAGAACAAAGAAAATAATTATTTAGTTTAAAAATTAAATAAATTGCATCTTGTGATATGCACTGTGAATGAAAAATATATTGTGTTTTGAAAATACAGAAAAGAGAACTATTCTAGCAGTGGGATTCAGAGAAGGCTTCCCTGAGCTGGTGATGTTTAAATTGAGATCTGAAAGAGGAATTGGACGTAGCTAGGTAAAGATGAAGCTGTATTTTCATTTTATTTGGACACTTGGGAATATTTTTTTTTCTTTAAAACATTGTTTAGGCTTTCAGTGTTTATTTCTGTTAATGTTTTACTATAAAGTAGATTATTTTGGTGTGTAGATTCAGATCTGTCTTCAGATTCTCCCTGGCTGCTACTGTTGATTGTTGCCTGTGTTCTTTTTTCATCTGGATGAGGACTATGTTCTCTACATGTATCATCTTTTTTTTTCTGTAGAGGAAAAGACAAGAGAAAATATTTCTAGAGCAAATCTCAGTTTTATTTCCCATTCTAAATTCATTTTTCTGCATGGTCAGTTTTTTTTTTTCAGGTTCTAATGCAAGTTTTAAATCTATAGGGATATTTTTGTTTTATTTACATTCTTAATCTAACCCAGCTGCCCCTTGATACCTTGCTCCTAGCTCCAAGTCCCATATTCTTAACACTGAGAGTCACAGAGTTTGTTTTGATCATGTGTCTCTCTCTTTCCTGCTCCATTCTGACTTGGGTGATGGAATGGAATACAGAATTCAAATAGAGAAGAGGGTTTGCATGCCATGGGATAAGAAGGGTTTGCTTGGAGAACCTGAAGATTTCCGCTACAGATTTGCTCAGGAAGATGGAGAACTGTTGGAGCATTTGTTTGATGTGGATGTCGGAACTGGGAGAGCCCGAGGCAGTGGTGTTGCAGGGGGCTGCTAGAGCTGGGAAAACGCCCTTGGTGAGAAAGGCAGTGATGGATTGGGCACGGGGCAGTCTCTGTCAGCAGAGGTTTACTGAGGGTTTTTATCTCTGCACGAGATAAATCTCTGCTGAGAGCAGCTTGGTGCACATGATATCAAAGGACTGGCCCAGCACAGAAGGCCACATTGAAAGGATCACGTCCCCGCCGAGCATTCTCCTTTTTATTATCGATAGTTTTGATGAACTGAACTTTGTCTTTGAGGAACTGGAGTTGATACTGTGTGAAAACTGGAACCCAGGTGTACCCAGTGTCCTTCCTCCTGAGGAGCTGGCTGAGGCACATGGTGCCCCGAGTCATTCTTATTGGTGACCACAAGGCTCACAGCTTGTAAGAAACTAAAGCCTTTGTTGAAGAATCCGTGTTCTATATATAGAGCTACTGGGTGTGTCTAAGGATGCAAGAGAGGAGTATACTTACCAGTTTTTTGAAGAAAAGAAGTGGGCCAGAAGTATTCAGTACACTGAAAAGTAATGAGATGCTTTTTGCCATGCATGAAGTCCCCATAGTGTGCTGGTCATTTGTCCTTGTCTGGAGCAACAAATGGAGAAGGATGGTGATCTCACATTAACCTGCAAAGCCACCAAAGCTCTGTTTACCTGCTGTATCTCTAGCTTGCTCACACCAGAAGATGGAAACTCCTAGTTTACCCAGTCAAGTCAACCGAGGAGCCTGTGCCACTTGGCTGACAAAGGAGTTTGGACTATGACAAGTGTTTTACAGGGAAAATCTCAGAAAGCATGGGTTAACTAAATCTGATGTCTCAGTTTCCCTGGACATGAGTATTCTTCAGCAGGATGTGCAGTATGAGAACTGCTATGTGTTTACCCACCTCCACATTCAGGAGTTCTTTGCAGCTGTGTTCTATATGTTGAAAGGCAGTTGGGGAACCAAGGACCATTCCTTTCAGTCTTTAGAAGGCTTGAAACTGTTACTTGAAAGCAATAGTTAGTTATAAAGATCCCCATGTGACACATATGAAATGTTCTTTGGCCTTTCTTTTTTAATTAAGGTGTCATTGATATACACTATTATGAAGGTTTCACATGAGCAACATTGTGGTTACTACATTCACCCATGTTATCAATCCCCACCACCACCTCCAACCCCACTGCAGTCACTGTGTATCAGCTTAGTAAGATGTTATAGAGTCACTACTTGTCTTTGTGCTATACTGCCTTCCCCATGCCCACCCTACATTATGTGTGCTGATCATAATGCTCCTTAATCCCCTTCTCCCTCCCTTCCCACCTGCCCCCCCCCACTCCCTGTTTTTCCTTTGGTAACTGCTAGTCCCCTCTTGGAGTCTGTGAGTCTGCTGCTGTTTTGTTCCTTCAGTTTTTGCTTTGTTGTTATACTCCACAAATGGGTGAAATCATTTGGTACTTGTCTTTCCCCACCTGACTTATTTGACTGAGAACAATACCATCTAACTCCATCCATGTTGTTGCAAATAGTAGGATTTGTTTTCTTCCTATGGCTGAATAATATTCCATTGTGTATATGTACCACATCTTCTTTATCCATTCATCTACTGATGGACACTTAGGTTGCTTCCTTATCTTGGCTATTGTAAATAGTGCTGCGATAAACATAGGGGTGCATACATCTTTTTGAATCTGGTATCTTGTTTTCTTAGGGTAAATTCCTAGGAGTGGAATTACTGTGTTTGGCTTTTTGAATGAAGATCAAGTAAAACAACTGGAAAAACTTTTAATGATAAAGTGCCACTGGATATAAAATGGAATATCAGTGGATGGAACCATTAGGAAACTGACTATTTTTCATCACAGCTGGGATTTCTGGAGTTGTTCCACTGACCACATGAGACTCAAGATTACACATGTAGAAGTCAGGCAATGATATATCTCCAAAAGGTTGCTGTTAATATTCATGTAAACTCCATTTGCTTGTGTCTTCATTCTGCCTTAAGCACTACCAGGGTTTACGGACCATAAAACTGTAACTGTGATATCTGAGAAGATGACATCATGCTCTCCAGCTGAAGCATGGTTAAGTGTGTTAGGTCAGTTCCCTGGAAGTGCCTTTTGTGGGAGTGAGGGAAGTAGATTTCACCTGGGAGCTCCCAGAACCAGGGTGATCCTTCAGAGTTGCTCCACCTTGAGGCAAAGAGGCCAGTCAGGGCTACTGGTGAGGAATGGGAGAAAAGTTGCCTGAAGTGGGTCTCTTGGCCTGAGGGCTATCAGGAGAGGGGGGTTAGCTGTCAGTATTCCCAACAACTAGGAATAACCTTCAGACCTCAAGGAGGAATGTGGCTTAGTGCAAAATTGTATTTACTATAGCATATGTATTTAATTTTTAAAAAGAATGCCTTCCAGAAGAATAAAGGCCCAGGAGTTTCTTGCTGAACCTGGTGTACATAGGTCATCTCTCTGTTCTGTGTTCCAGTGTAATTGCTGACCTAGTTCACTGTCCTCATTGCCTAGACATTAGGTCCAGACTTAACTAACATCTAATTGAGGGCTTACTATGTTGTATACAGTTATATAGTGCACAGGATATTTACCATATTATCCAATTTAATGCTGGTCAAAACCATACCAAGTTATTTTTAAGATTATAAAACTGAGATTCACAGAAATGGACTAGAAAGTAATGTACAATTATTGATTCAAGCATACTTCAAATAATAGCTAATATTTACCTATAGCCTTAGTCCCAACTCATTTAGTTTTCTAACTATCCCAGGTAGATGCTTTTATTTCCATTTTACTTACTTAAAAAAATACCTTCTTAATACTTCCGTGTATAAGTTGGCTGAGGTCACACATCTGATTATAAGTGCTTGGTTTTCCAGCTTTCCCCAAGTTGTCCCCTTGCCATTATCACAATCGCAGAAGCATTCCTCTTACAGGAACATACATTTCATTTCTCTCTGCACTGTGGGAGTAGGGATTGTAAGCTGGGTGGCTTTCCTGTCCTTGGGGAGTTGTAAGTAATCTGATTCACTTAATTTTTAAAATTTTGACTGCAGAATTCTAGTTAAAGAAGATGTGATTTAACCCAGGGCACTAGAGTGTATTTTATACCTAATAATAAATGTTAGGAAGGCATTCTGCCTGGTATATTGCTGGTCTTTGTGCTACCTTCTCCTTGCCTATGTTGTAGTGTTACCTAATACTAGAGATGTCGTGGTTGCTCACATAAGAGCCTAAGAAACCAGTGTTTTAAAAGGGACATTACCGATGACCTCAGTCCCTTTTACAACATAACTACATTGTAAACTTAGCTGGATGTGTGACTGTCTTGTTCACCATTATATCCATTGTATTTTTATGTAGTGAGCACTTAAATGTTTGAATGAATGATTCATTGCCTACTTTTATGAAATGTAAGACCTCAGGTGATGTAGAGACCAACAATCTGCAATGTGATTCATTCCAATTTAAGATTTGGAGGGGGCCAACCAATGTTGATTAAGTTGTGAAAGGGATCAGGGTATGCCACTCCAAAATGTGCCACTTTTACCTAAGAATTATTTTCAGCTCCAAAAACCTCCTCTCTGCCTAAAAGCAGAGCCTCCCAAAGAAATCACCTGTCATGAAGCTGGGGGCAACTCTTATCCCTTCTTGGGGACGGAAGTTGGCACCATACCCAGACAGACTCTGTCACAGACCTTCATGTCTCCCATCTATTCTCCTAAGGGTGCATTTATCTTTCCAAAGAGCTGTTTGTTTTTAAGTGCGCTTTCTCTTGCCTTTCCCCTACTAAGTTAGGGATATAGACCCAAATTCAAAATACCCCTTTGTGCTACTCATAATGGAGTTTCTCCCATGTGTATCTGAGATGGATGGGCTAATACAGTGTGTATGCTTTTCACTTGTTAATCTGTCTCTTGTCAGTCTAATTTACAGGGTCCCAGTCAAAACACCTAGGAGGGCAAAGAGAACAAGATTATTTTCTCCTCTGCTACAGTAGTTATTATGTATAAAGCAACATGCTAGACTTTTATATCTTAATATAAATAATAGCAGCTACCAATTGTTAGGAGAATTCACAATGAAAGCATTTGCTAAGCATTTTCTATAGATGATCTTAGTGAATCTTCACAGTAATCCCAAGAAATAGATACTGTTATTTTCGTCTTTGAAGATGATGAAGCTAAGGTTCACATAGGTTAGTAATGTTGCCAGAATCTCCCAGTTTAGCGATGGCAGAGTTGGGACTCGGGACTGTTCTGGTTCTAGATCTTATGCTTACAATCATGAAGCTGTCCTCCATTCTATTCCTTATTACCCCTTATTTCTTTATAATGAGTCTATTGATGGTGTGACTAATAATTAAATTATACAATATTTAAAAATTACAAAGTTCTCTTGTGTACCCAATCGAGTTGACTGTTAAATCCTCAAAACTCTGTGAAGGGAGATGGCATTTCCACTTCATAGATGAAGAACACTCAGAACTCATAAAATCAATGTGACTTGCAGTAAGTAAGATACCTAGTAAGTGGTAGAACTGGGACTCAAAGTCCAGGTTCTTACACTACACCACAGTCCCCTGATGTCTACCCATCACTCCTTATCTTATTCTTTGTGGTCATATATTATTTTTCTTCTTGATTTTGGCTCTTCAGGTATTTGAAGACTTTTCTTTTATCCTTCTCAAGTCTCTTCCTCCAAAGTGAAGTCTCTATAGTTTTACTTTTGTGTGTTGAAATAGTGTGTTGTGTTGGGACGGGAGGGATCCATTGGGCAAATAAAGCCTCTGAAGTGCCAAGAGGAAGACTTCCTGGTGGACTATGCCCATGCCAGACCTACAGAGGATGCTCCATTAACAAAGTCCAGCTGCTTTTTACCCAGTACCATCTTCTGAGAGTCACCCGGACTGAAATAGATTTATTGGTCTTTTATTTTCCCCATTTAGGCAAAGGGATGGTGGCTGCATTACTCGTTGCTGGCAAGATCTCTGTTCTGTACTTCATACAAATGAGCACTTGAGAGAGAGTTGGACCTCTGTCATAGCAACCTAGGTAAATTATCAATGAAGATTTTTTATCAAGAACTAAGACACCCAAATTGTAAACTACAAAAGCTGTATTTTTTAAGTGTGGCATGAGAAAGTTTAACAGAATTGTTCTATTTTCTTTTTGCCCCACTTCCCACTCCTACTTGTTAGGGAAAACAAACAGTAAACAAATACATACAATACACTGGGTAAAATGCACTCAGGACGTGAACAGTGGAAACCTCTAGGGTTGTGGGAGCCTAAGTAACTTGTGGGAAAGATTGTACAGAGTGTGGTAGCTGTTGACAGGGATTTTTGGTTCGTTGATTAGGAATTTTCTAGAAGAATACAGAACTAAGGCATTCTAGGCAGGTCAACAAAGCATTTTCAAAGATAGGTTCTGGAACATACTATTTTTTCTTTTTAATTTTTTTCTATTGGGGAATAATTTATATTCAGTAAATGCAGATACTAGGTGTTCAGTTTGTTGAATTTTGACAGCTGCATACACCTTTGTAACCAATACCAAGATAGAAAATAATTCCATCTCCTCAGTTTCCTTGTACCACTTTAAATGTGGTCCAGTCCCAAAGGCACCCACTTCCTAACCTCTGTCACTATGGATTAGCCTTTTCTATTCTTGGAAATAATTTAGATTGAACACAAAAAATCACTATATGAATCATCTTGTTTGGCTCAACAAAATGTTTTTAAACTTTGAGTTCAGGGTACAGTCTCACTTGATAGGAAAAGGGACTTGAGTAAGAAAGGCCCCATGGAGGTGGGTAGACTAAGTTGCTTTCATGGTGTCATCCTGCCAGTGGACCCTTGTGTTCTAAAAGAGGAAGCCTCTGTAGGCTATGGATTGGTGATGGTTAGTTCAGGGAAAGTTCTGGAAGATGCTTGGGGGTGAGCAAAAAGGACTTCTAGAAACCCCTTAATTATAAGGTATGTGTAATCGCCTCCCACATCTATAGGCAAGGCCAGACATAATCCAGTTATTTGAAATCTGAAGTCAGATTTCACGTAAAACACTAAGGGAAGTAGTTAGGGGAAAGCCTGTCTTCCTCCCAAAAAAGAACATTAATCTTCAGTGCCCGAGGAAACAAGTATCTAACATTTGTTCATCATTCAGTACATATGACTGAGCACCAATAAGGCCTTGAGCGCATTGATGGGCACAATACAGAATTAAATAGGATCATTTCCAGCTTCTGGTAAAGCCAGTAGACAAGAGGGAAAGAAACCTGTAAACAAGCACATGTAAGAAAAGGATAGAGTATCTAGAGTCAAATTAAGGTATAATAAATACTGACGTGGCAAATGTTGGCAGGGATGAGGAGCAGCTAGAACTTTCCTGTATTGCTGGTGGTATTATAAAACGGTACAACCGCTCTGAAGAACCAGGTGGCCATTTCTCAAAGAATGAGCACATCATGCTCTTTCACTAGGTGATGTCAATTAGTGCCCTGAATGAGTAAAGCCTTTATTTTCTTGTGCTTGGCTGGAAGGGGGATGAGGGTGAAGGGTAGGAAGGTGTTGGGCAGAAGGGAGGGCAATTGATATACACAGGGAGGTTTCAAACAGTGAATAGTGTGAACTTGCTGAACATCTGGGGCTGGCAGAGGCACTGTAGGAGAAACACGTAGCTAACGGACTGAGTCGGGGGATGGAAAATAGGAAGAACAGGCAGGTTTAACTTCCTTCACATTTTGCTTTGGGCTGTCCCTATATACCTAACAAAGTCCATGAGATGACAGGGCATATTTTACAGTAATATGTTTTGCTATTTATGCACACCAAACAGTTGATATTAACTGTGAACTCACGTTGGATAATTTAAAAGGTTAAATATTGTGAATTGATGTAATTGCTGTATTTGAATAGCTCCAATAATTTTTGGGAGTCATTCCTGGATTAAGAGTTCAAAACTCCTCTTCTGCTTTTCCTGATGTTATCACCTTCTTGTCCTTCAGGGTCAAATGAAGTTGAGAGTATCAGTTGTCAGGATGTAAAGGGCATCAAGCAACCCAGATTGTTTTTCTAAGCAAAGTCCTGAAACTTGTATTTATGATCAGATCTGAGATGTAAGAAACCCAGAGTATGATAATAGATGGCAGTAATATTGGATAATACCTAAAAGTTGGGTTTGCAAAGAAAGGGATGATGTAACCAGGGACAGAGATGATTTTGTAACCCCTCCTGAATATTTTGCTTCCGAAGATTGCAATTTCTTTCTTTCCCTAATAGTTGTCAGAACATCTCTAGCTTTGATTCACAACGAGAATCTGATGCATCTCAACCTGAAAGGGAGTGACATAGGGGACAATGGAGGAAAGGCATCGTGTGAAACCTTGAACCTTCCAGACTGTAAACTGCAGAATCAGAGGTAAGTCAGGAGTTTTGTAGTATAGTGGAGACTTTAGTCCTTCCAAGTAGCCACTTTCAGCCTGGACTTGCTGTTCATAGGGCTAGCTTAAATCTGCTTGCATGACCTGGAACAGCAGGGATTGGTAGATTCAGGCTGATTTCTTCCTGATCTGACTTCTGACTTCACCTCTTTCCCCACTGAAGACTCCTCATTGTACAGTTTTCTGTGTCGTCATTTCATAAACCTGAAAAAAAAAAGCAGACTCAGAATTTATAAAGATGTGATACTTTTCCTATTTAAATGCAGGAATATGTATATTCACATATCTTTGAACTCTCCTGAAAAAGAATGCACTAATGGTACCTGGGAGCAGTGGTGGGGCAGGTTTAGTTTTACTCAGTTCTTGATAGTGAATCCCCCTCACCTTGTAACTGCAGCTCAGTGACCAGTACAGGAAGATGAGGAAGAAACAGCATCGCAGCTGTCAACTGTCACGGTGTTCGCTGGCTATCACCCGCCACTGATCCCCATGGTGGGTGAGCTGCCAGTCCTGTGAGACTGGGAGGCTTAGCCGTCCTACTTGGTCTTCCCAGTGTGTGACAGCTTTCAAAAAGGTTTTACTTCCCAATGAAAGGTGTTTAAGTTTCTGACAAAATAAAACCAAAAACAAAAGCATAAACCAAAAAAACACTGTAGTAAGTTCTACCTTCGCAATTTTAGTGATTCCTGGATTCAGCTGGGGGCACAGGTCAAGACTGAACCTTGATGCATGAAAGGCCAAGATAGGTCTGTATTTGTGGGAAGCAAATTATAATCTATGTGTAGGAAAAAAGCACATAATATCTGAAAGACCGTTTTGACAATGGGCAGATGAACTATGTTACCTTTGAGAATTTTTTTAAGTCTCACCAGGTTTTACAGGATGAAAGTCACCTAAAGCATGCCTGGAGAGTGTTGGAGAATTTCTTTTTTAAAATTTTTATTAAGGTATTATTGATATACACTTTTATAAAGGTTTCACATGAAAAAACAATGTGGTTACTACATTTACCCATATTATCAAGTCCTCACCCATACCCCAATGCAGTCACTGTCCGTCACTGTAGTAAGATGCCACAGATTCACTGTTTGCCTACTCTGTGCTACACTGTTTTCTCCGTGACCCCTCACACCATGTGTACTAAACATAACACCCCTCGATCGCCATCTACCTCCTGACCCGCGCCCCACCCCCTTTGGTAACCACTAGTCCCTTCTTGGAGTCTGTAAGTCTGCTGCTATTTTGTTTCTTCGGTTTTGCTTCATTACTATACTCCACAAATGAGGGAAATCATTTGGCACTTGTCATTCTCCACCTGGCTTATTTCACTGAGCATAATATCCTCCAGCTCTATCCAAGTTGTTGCAAATGGTAGAATTTGTTTCTTTCTTATGGCTGAATAGTATTCCATTGTGTATATGTACCACATCTTTATCCATTCATCTACTGATGGACACTTAGGTTGCTTCCATATCTTGGTTATTATAAATAGTGCTGCAGTAAACATAGGGGTACATATATCTTTTTGAGTCTGAGAAGTTGTATTCTTTGGGTAAATTCCAAGGAGTGGGATTCCTGGGTCAAATGGTATTTCTATTTTTAGTTTTTTGAGAAACCTTCATATTGCTTTCCACAATGTTTGAACTAGCTTACATTCCCACCAGCAGTGTAGGAGGGTTCCTCTTTCTCCACATCCTCACCAGCATTTGTTGTTCTTAGACTTTTCGATGCTGGCCATCCTTACTGGTGTGAGGTGATATCTCACTGTGGTTTTAATTTGCATTTCCCTTATGATTAGTGATGTGGAGCATCTTTTCATGTGTCTGTCAGCCATCTGAATTTCTTCTTTGGAGAACTGTCTCTTCAGATCTTTTTAATTGGGTTATTTGCTTTTTGGGTGTTGAGGCATGTGAGTTCCTTATATATTTTGGATGTTAACCCCTTGTGAGATGTCATTTACAAATATACTCTCCCATACTGTAGGATGCCTTTTTGTTCTGTTGATGGTGTCTTTTGCCATACAGAAGCTTTTTAGTTTGATGTAGTCCCATGTGTTCATTTTTTCTTTTGTTTCCCTTGCTCGAGGAGATGCGTTCAGGAAGAAGTTGCTAATGCTTATATTCAGGAAATTTTTGCCTATGTTGTCTTCTAAGAGTTTTACGGTTTCATGACGTACATTCAGGTCTTTGATCCATTTGAGTTTAAAACAATAATCCAGTTTCATTCTCTTGCATGTAGCTGTCCAGTTTTGCCAACACCAACTGTTGAAGGGGCTGTCATTTCCCCATTGTATGACCATGGCTCCTTTATCGTATATTAATTGACCATATATGGTTGGGTTTATATCAGGGCTCTCTAGTCTATTCCATTGTTGTATGGTTCTGTTCTTGTGCCAATACCGAATTGTCTTGATTACTGTGGCTTTGTAGTAGAGCTTGAAGTTGGGGGGCATAATCCCCCCTGCTTTATTCTTCCTTCTCAGGATTGCTTTAGCTATTCAGGGTCTTTTGTGGTTCCATATGAATTTTACAACGATTTGCTCTAGTTCTTTGAAGAATGCTTTTGGTATTTTGATAGGGATTGCATTGAATCTGTAGATTGCTTTAGGCAGGATGGCCATTTTGAAAATATTAATTCTTCCTATCCATGAGTATTGGATGTGTTTCCATTTATTGGTATCTTCTTTAATTTCTCTCATGAGTGTCTTGTAGTTTTTGGAGTATAGGTCTTTCACTTCCTTCATTAGGTTTATTTCTAGGTATTTTATTCTTTTTGATGCAATTGTGAATGGAATTGTTTTCCTGATTTCTCTTTCTGCTAGTTCATCATTAGTTTATAGGAATGCAACAGATTTCTGTGTATTAATTTTGTATCCCACAACTTTGATGAATTCAGTCATTAGATCTGGTAGTTTTGGAGTGAATTCTTCAGGGTTTTTTTTGTACAATATCATGTCATCTGCAAACAGGGACAGTTTAACTTCTTCTTTGCCAACCTGGATGCCTTTTATTTCTTTGTGTTGTCTGATTGCTGTGGCTAGGACCTCCAATACTGAATGGAGGAGTATTGAATATAATTGGGGAGAGTGGGCATCCTTGTCTTGTTCCTGATCTTGAAGGAAAAGCTTTCAGTTTCTTGCTGTTAAGTATAATGTTGGCTGTAGGTTTGTCATACATGGCCTTTATTATGTTGAGGTACTTGCCATTTATACCCATTTTGTTGAGAGTTTTTATCATGAATGGATGTTGAATTTTGTCAAATGCTTTTTCAGCATCTATGGAGATGATCATGTGTTTTTTCTCCTTCGTTTTGTTGATGGATTTTCAAATGTTGTACCATCCTTGCATCCCTGGGATGAATCCCACTTGGTTGTGGTGTATGATCCTTCTGATAAATTCTTGAATTCGGTTTGCTAATATTTTATTGAGTATTTTTACATATATGCTCATCAGGGATATTGGTCTGTAATTTTCTTTTTTGTGGTGTGTTTGCCTTCTGGCCTCATAGAATGAGTTTGGAAGTATTTCCTCTTCTTCTACTCTTTGGAAAACTTTAAGGAAGGTGGGTATTAGGTCTTCACTAAATGTTTGATAAAAGTCAGCAATGAAGCCATCTCATCTAGGGATTTTGTTCTTAGGTGGTTTTTTTGATTACCAAGTCAATTTCCTAGGTGGTAATTGGTCTATTCAGATTTTTTGTTTCTTTCTTGGTCAGCCTTGTAAGGTTGTATTTTTCTAGAAAGTTGTCCATTTCTTCTAGGTTATCCAGTTTGTTAGCATATAATTTTTCATAGTATTCTCTCATAATTATTTGTATTTCTGTGGTGTCTATAGTGATTTTTCCTTTCTCATTTCAGATTCTGTTTATATGTGTAGACTCTCTTTTATTCTTGGTAAGTCTGGCTAGGGGTTTATCTATTTTATTTTCTCGAAGAACCAACTCTTGCTTTCATTGTTTCTTTCTGTTGTTTTATTCTTCTCAATTTGATTATTTCTGCTCTAATCTTTATTATGTCCCTCCTTCTACTGACTTTGGGCCTCATTTGTTCTTCTTTTTCTAGTTCCAGTAATTGTAAGTTTAGACTATTCATATGGGATTGTTCTTCTTTCCTAGGGAAGGCCTGTATTGCAATATACTTTCCTCTTAGCATGGCCTTCGCTGTGCCCCATGGATTTTGTGGTGTTGAATTATTGTTGTCATTTGTCTCCATATATTGCTTGATTTCTGCTTTTATTTGGTCATTGATCCATTCATTATTTAGGAGCATGTTGTGACACCTCCATGTGTTTGTGGGATTTTTCATTTTCTTTGCATAATTTATTTCTTGATATGAAACCTTTGTGGTCTGAGAAACTGGTTGGTACAATTTCAGTCTTTTTGAATTTACCGAGGCTCTTTTTGTGGCCTAGTATATGATCTATTCTTGAAAATGTTCCTATTCTACTGCTTTTGGGTGTAGAGTTCTGTAGATGTCTGTTAGGTCCATCTGTTGTAATGTGTTGTTCAGTGCCAATGTGTCCTTACTGATTTTCTGTCTGGTTGATCTGTTCTTCAGAGTGAGTGGTGTGTTGAAGTCTCCTAGAATGAATGCATTGCATTCTATTTCCCCTTTTAATTCTGTTAGTATTTGTTTCACATATGTAGGTGCTCCTGTGTTGGGCACATTGATATTTATAATGGTTATATCTTCTTGTTGGATTGACCCCTTAATCATTATGTAATGTCTTCTTTGTCTCATGTGACTTTCTTTGTTGTGAAGTCTATTTTGTCTTATTACAAGTATTGCAACTCCTGCTTTTTTCTCCCTATTAGTTGCATGAAATATCTTTTTCCATCCCTTCACTTTTTGTCTTTGTATGTCTTTGGGTTTAAAGTGAGTCTCTTGTAGGCAGCATATGTATGGGTCTTGGTTTTTCATCCATTCAGTGACTTTATGTCTTTTTTTTGGTGCATTGAGTCCATTTATATTTAGGGTGATTATCAATAAGTATGTACTTATTGCCATTGCAGGCTTTAGATTCATGGATGCCAAAGGTTCAAGGTTAACTTCCTTACTATATAAGAGTCTAACTTAATTCACTTAATATGCTATTACAAACACAATCTAAAGGTTCTTTTCTTTTTCTCCTCCTTTTTCTTCATCTTCCATTCTTTATATATTAGGTATCATATTCTGTACTCTGTCTATCTCTTGATTGACTTTGGGGATAGTTGATTTAATTTTATATTTGCTTAGTAATTAACTGTTGTACTTTCTTTACTGCAGTTTTATTACCTCTGGTAACAGCTATTAAACCTTAAGAACACTTCCATCTATAGCAGTCACTCCAAAATAGACTGTAGAGATGGTTTGTGGGAGGTAAATTCTCTCAGCTTTTGTTTATCTAGAAATTGTTTAATCCCCCCTTCAAATTTAAATGATAATCTTGCCGGATAAAGTAATCTTGGTTTGAGGCCATTCTGCTTCTTTGCATTAAATACATCATGCCACTCCCTTCTCACCTGTAAGGTTTCTGCTGAGAAGTCCGATGCTAGCCTGATGGGCTTTCCTTTGTATGTGATCTTATTTCTCTCTCTGGCTGCTTTTAATAGTCTGTCCTTATCCTTGATCTTTGCCATTTTAATTACTATATGTTTTGGCATTGTCTTCCTTGGGTCCCTTGTGTGGGGAGATCTGTGCACCTATATGACCTAAGAGACTATCTCCTTCCCCAGATTGGGGAAATTTTCAGCAACTACCTCCTGAAAGACACTTTCCCTTTTTCTCTCTCTTCTTTATATGGTACCCCTATAATGCGAATATTGTTCCATTTGGATTGGTCACACCGTCCTCTCAATATTCTTTCATTCTTAGATATCCTTTTTTCTCTCTGTACCTCCATGTTTTTATATTCCTCTTCTCTAATTTCTATTTCATTTATCATCTCCTGCACCATATCTAATCTGCTTTTAATACCCTCCATTGTACTGTTCAATGACTGGTGCTATGACTGGAATTCATTTCTGAGTTCTTGAATATTTTTCTGTACCTCCATGAGCATGTTAATGATTTTTATTTTGAAATCCCTTTCAAGAAGATTCATGAGGCCAAATTCATTTTAATCTTTCTGAGGTGTTGTATTCATAATTTTACTTTGAACCAGGTTTCTTTGGTGTTTCATATTTGTATATCACACCCTCTAGTGTCCAGAAGCTCTACTCTCTGGAGCTGCTCAGCTCCTGAAGCAATGTCGGAGGTGGCAGGGGAGTGGTATTGGTGCCTGGGGGGGAGGAAAGAGCTGTTTCCTGCTTTCTGGCTGCTATGCCTGTCTCCACTGCCAGAACCAGTGGGCCAAGCACACAGGTATAAGCCTCTATGCTTTGCGTTTGTAGTTGCTGTAGATGGGGCTTCCCTCTAGCTGGCCTAATGCCAGGGTAGGGTGTGCCAGTTTGGTAGCCAGGTGGGGCTGGCTGGAAGAAAGGCACAGTAGGCTGCATATCACGGAGGGCATCCTTCGAGCTGTGTAGCAAGGCAGGGAGCTGGAGTACCTGAAGATTGAGAAAGTTTCCAATCTGCTGGGCAGAGTGCACCTGGACAATTTTGTCCACCTGTCCTTTCTCCTGAGCAGTAAGCTCTCTGCAATTCCTGCCCCTTTAGCAGCCCTCTTGCTGATAAGAAGTCTCTCAGACTGCCTGCCTTTCTTTTGTCCCAGGGCAGCTGGATATGGATCCCTGCTTTCCACAAGCGGTTGGAATCTCAGTCTCTCCAGGTAGTCTTAGCTTTCCAACCCTTAATCACGAGAGTACCATGAAAGCACCATGAAATGTAGGTTTGTGCTCCCAGAGCAGATCTCTGGAGTTATGTATTCAGCAGTCCCAGGCCTCCACTCCCTCCCTGCTCCGTTTCTCCTCCTCCCGCTGGTGAGTTGGGGTGGGGGAAGGGCTTGGGTCCCACCGGTCCACAGCTTTTGTATGTTATCCTGTTCTGGGAGATTTATTATTTTCTCCAGGTGTATACAGTTTGACGCAGTCCTCTTTCCTGTTGCTCTTTCAGGATTAGTCTTATTAATTATATTTTCATATTATATATGTGGTTTTAGGAGGAAGCCTCTGTCTCACCTCTCATGCTGCCATCTTTAATCCTCTCCAGAACTGTTCTCTGGAAAATTCTTGAACGTGTGTTGAAAGTTGTCAGGCCCGGTTTGGGTATTGGTTTTGTCATCTGTGAAGTAGTTTCAGGAATTTCCTGTAACCTGCAGCCTCTGGCCTGGAACCAGGTGAGAAGGAGGTCATTGTGTCCTCCAAAAGTAAAACATTGTTACAAAAAGCTGTTAAATGCAGAGAAAGATGTTTCTTATAGTGGGAGCCGTGGATCCAAGACAATGCCTTGGCACTTGATGGATCAGCAAGAACTTAATGAGGTCTCTTTCATCAGTTGAGGTTTCAACAATGCCTTCCACTAATATACTTTCATGTAGACCCATTTACTAGGCTTTTAAACAGGAAGCCATCTGCCTGGGTCAGCCAGTAGGGTTTCTTGCACCAGTATGTCAAGTGTTTTGGCAGAACTTATCAGAGCATTGCAATCATCAAATACTACATTATGTAGGCCTGGATGTTCTCCCACTGGGGCAACTTTTGTGGGGTAATCAACCACAGTCTTATAGACCTCTTTTTAACATTTCATGCAGAAGTTCAGTTTTATGTTTGCTTTAGACCTCCTGTTATAAGAGCTGTGGACAGTTGACCATCCACATTAGTCTGGTTCTGTGCATGGATCATGCTGACCTTAATATTGAAGAATTGGATTTTGATGTTTTCCTCTCCCCAGATTCTAGATGATGTAGACAGTGAAAGTGTTGATAAATTAGGTCTTTGTCAGTCTTTGTCAGACTACTTCACAAAATATGATCCTCATTACTGTAGGAACTTTGCTAATTTAGAAACAAAGTACTTTAGAAAACTAAGTTGCTGGGAGATTCATACCAGCCCTTGCATGAGCATATTGGAAAGGTACACACAGTCACTGTCATGTGAATATTTCACTGTAGTATTTCCTAAAGGTTCCCATCAAGAAGGGGGAAAAATCTACTTTGCTTGTCTTGATAATTTTTTCCATATTGTGGGCCCCATATTAGGGTAGTTCTTAAAAATATATTGAACAAGTAAGGGGAAAAACAAAAACCTTAGACATGCTAGTCATGTCTAATTGTGCCCAGAATCTCTCCTAGTTTGCCTGTGCTGTGCCACTGGGGTTACAGAGGTCCAGGAAGGAGTTGTTGGTACCACCAGATAGCCACCTGAAGAATGCCCCTAGGAGTATTCTTTCTTGATTAGCCCATCCAGGGCCACCGTATGGACCATACACCAGACACCTGGTAAGAGCCACAGATAGCATTCAATAAGAGCAACAACAAAAAATATAAATTATAATTTGCTTAGTTTTAAGGGGCTTGGAAACTTTCAGCCAAGGGCATTATTTTAGTGGTACTGTTGAGAGATAGTTGGGTCAGTTCTCCAGTAGGACCCAGGTGTACATTAATGTGTCTCCTCTGTTTTGTTGGCCCATGTTTAGGGATAAGTTTGGAGCCACAATACTCAGCTGTCAGCTTTTGATTGAATCACTGGTGATTTTTGTTATGTATGTTAATATAATTAAGACAAGACCTTTCAACTCTGAATAAAACCAGAAACAAGAGTTAGATTTTTTTACTACCATATGCATATGAGAGGAGAGGGTCAATGATCTTCTTTCTGATGTGACAGAATCTTTTCAATATATGTAATCTTTAAGAATTCAGGAATATCAACTTGAATAATGTAAGAGTGATACATCATAAAATAAAAAAATTGATCTAAATTATGGACTTAAATAGTACTTAAGGGCTGTTTTTAAAAAACATAGTAATAATTTCTGAAGTCCAGGGGTCTTATTCCCTTGTCATGATAAAACAAAAATAAAGCAAAGCATAACTATTCTTACAAATATTTTCTGACTTGTAACACCATCTGCTTTTCTTTGTAGTAGAGGGGAAAGAGGTAATATTTTCCTTTTATGAGGTTGAGGTTTCAGCTTCCTAATCAGAATTAGGAGGTACGTACCTAAATTCTATTAGTTAGCATTAATTAAGAAGAAAGCTTGAGAAGCTCAAACTAAACAGTATGGAAAGGATAAGAGTAAAATAGATGATGAACAAAAATACTATGGGGCATGTAATATATTTCCAGTTAAAAATATTTTCTTGATGTTTTCACCATTTCTGAGTTTTGCTTCTTAAATGAACTGCATTTTATTTCACTTTTGTTCACATGTGTTTATCCAGAAATTTGCAAATTATATCACATGCTTTTATATTTTATTTTTTTATTTTTATTTTTAATTAAGGTATCATTGATATACAATCTTATGAAGGTTTCACATGAACAACATTGTGGTTTCAACATTCACCCATATTATCAAGTCTTCCCCCTACCCCATGGCAGTCACTGTCCATCACCATAGTAAGAAGTGATAGAGTCATTACTTGTCTACTCCATGCTGTACTCCCTTCCCTGTGACCTACCTATATTGTGATTGCTAATTGTAGTGCCCCCTTAATCCCCTTCTCCCTCCCTCCCAACCCACCAACCCTCCCCAGTCTTCCCCTTTGGCAACCATTTGATCCTTCTTGGAGTCTGTGAGTCTGCTGCTGTTTTGTTCCTTCAGTTTGGCTTTGCTGTTATACTCCACAAATGAATAAAATCATTTGGTACTTATCTTTTTCCACCTGACTTATTTCACTGAGCATTATACCCTCTAGCTCCATCTATGTTGTTGCAAATGGGGGGATTTTTTTCCAGTGGCTGAATAATACTCCATTGTGTATATATACCACTTATTTATCCATTCATCTACTGATGGACACTTAGGTGGCTTCCATATCTTGGCTATTATAAATAGTGCTGTGATTAATATAGGGGTGCATGTGTCTTTTTTGAATCAGAGATCTTGTTTTCTTTTGGTAAATTACTGGGAGTGGAATTACTGGGTCAAATGGTATTTCTATTTTTAGTTTTTTAAGGAACCTCCATGTAGCTTTCCATAATGGTTGAACTAATTTACATCCCCACCAGCATTGTAGGAGTGTTCCCCTTTCTGCACATCCTCACCAGCATTTGTTGTTCCTTGTCTTTTGGATGTTGGCCATCCTAACTTGTTGAGGTGATATCCCATTGTGGTTTTAATTTGCATTTCCCTGATAATTAGTGATGTGGAGCATCTTTAAATGTGCCTGTTGGCCATCTGAATTTCTTCTTTGGAGAAGTGTCTGTTCAGATCCTCTGCCCATTTTTTAATCTGGTTACTTGTTTTTAGGGTGTTGAAGCATGTGAGCTTATTATATATTTTGGATGTTAACCCCTATTGGGTAAGTCATTTACGAATATGTTCTCCCATACTGTAGGATGCCTTTTTGTTCTGCTGAAGGTGTCCTTTGCTGTACAGAAGCTTTTTTGATTGATGTAGTCCCATTTGTTCAGTTTTGCTTTTGTTTCCCTTGCCTGAGGAGATGTGTCCAGGAATAAATTGCTCATGCTTATGTTCAAGAGATTTTTGCCTATGTTTTCTTCTAAGAGTTTTATGGTTTCATGTCTTATATTTAGGTCTTTGATCCATTTCAGGTTTACTTTTGTGTATGGAGTTAGACAACAATCCAGTTTCAATATCTTGCATGTAGGTGTCCAGTTTTCCCCAAACCAGTTATTGAAGAGGCTGTCTTTTCCACATTGCATATTCACGGCTCCTTTATGATATATTAATTGACAATATATTCATGGGTTTATGTCTGGACTCTCTCTTCTGTTCCATTGATCTATGGGTCTGTTCTTGTGCCAGTACCATACTGTTTCGATTACTGTAGCTTTGCAGTATAGGTTGAAGTCAGGTAGTGTAATACCCCCAGCTTTATTCTTTCTCAGAATGGCTTTGGCTATTTGGGGTCTTTTGTGGTTCCATATGAATTTTAGGATTATTTGCTTTAGGTTATTGAAAAATGCCATTGGTATTTTGATAGGGATTACATTGAATCTGTAAATTATTTGGGCAAGATTGCCATTTTGACAATATTAAATCTTCCTATCCATGAGCATAGGATAGATTTCCACTTATTTTTGTCTTCTCCAATTTGTGTCTTGAGTGTCTTATAGTTTCCAGAGTATAGGTCTTTCACCTCCTTTGTTAGGTTTATTCCTAGATATTTTATTGCTTCTATTGCATTTGTAACTGCAGTTGTTTTCCTTGTTTCTCTTTCTGCTAGTTTATTGTTAGTATATAGGAATATAACTGATTTCTATATATTAATTTTGTATCCTGCAACTTTGCTAAATCCAGTTATTAGTTCTAATAGTTCTTTTAGTCATTTATGAATGGAGTCTTAAGCATTTTCTATATGTGATACCATGTCATCTACAAATAGTGACAGTTCGACTTCTTCCTTACCCACTTGGATGCCTTTTATCTCTTGTGTTGTCTGATTGCCATGGCTAGGACCTCCAGTACTATGTTGAATGACAAGTGGTGAGAGTGGACATCATTGTCTTGTTCCTGATCTTAAAGGAAAAGCTTTCAGCTTTTTCACATTGAGTATGATGTTAGTTGTGGGTTTGTCATGTATGGCCTTTATGGTGTTGAGGTACATACCCTCTATACCCATTTTGTTGAGATTTCTTATGAATGAATGTTGATTTTTGTCAGATACTTTTTCAGTATCTATTTAGATGATCATGCCATTTTTATCATTCTTTTTGTCACTGTGGTGTATGATATTGATTGATTTATGAATATTGCACCATCCTTGCATCCCTGGAATAAATTCCAATTGGTCAAGATGGATGATACTTATGATGTATTTTTGAATTTGGCATCTAATATTTTGTTGATTTTTTGCATCTATGTTTATCAGGGATATTAATCTAAAATTTTCTTTTTTTGTAGTGTCTTTGTCTGGTTTTGGTATTAGAGTGATGCTGGCCTTGTAGAGTGAGTTTGAAAGTATTCCCTTGTACTTTTGGAATACTTCAAGAAGGATGGGTATTAGCTCTTCTTTAAATGTTTGATGAAGCCATCTGGTCCTGGGATTTTGTTTGTTGGGAGTTTTTTGATTACCAGTTCAATTTTGTTACTGGTAATTGGTCTGTTGAGATTTTATGTTTATTATTACATCAGTCTTGGAAGGTTGTATTTTTTTTTATTATTAAATCAACATTTACTTACTGTAAATATAGTACAATTTGTCTATTAAAAATGTGACAATAAATCCTCAATAAATCTGGGGAAAAAATTATCAAGAGTCGTTAGGACAGTGCTTGCCACCTTCTAGTCACATAACTTAGGATATGGAATGAAGTCTTTTCTATGCATTGATGAATTAGCATATTCCTTTCTAAGTTTAGATCACCTTTGAACATTTCATCCCTTGTGCTTTCAAAGTGGTGAAATATTTCTGGGGGTTCCTTCAATGTGATGTTTTTGTTGGCATCTCTTCCCCTGGGACATCTTCATCCTTTTCGCCAGAGCCACGTCAGTCATCCCTGTCAATCAATTTGCCTTCACTAAGTTCCTCTGGTTGCACATCTAGTCTTTCTGGGACAGCGAATAGCTGTGGTGTCAATGTTCCCACAGTCAACTATTTCTTTTTTTTTTTTTCAGGTGTACAACACAGTGATTCAACATTTATATACATGATAATTCTAAGTACCAGCTATCACCATACCAAGTTGTTACAATATTTTGACTATATTCCTTATGCTATACGTTACATCCCGGTTGCTTATTTATTTTACAATTGGAAGTGTGTACTTTTTCTTGGTTGTTGTTGTTAGGGCATCTCTCATATTTATTGATCAAATGGTTGTTAACAACAATAAAATTCTGTATAGGGGAGTCAATGCTCAATGCACAATCATTAATCCACCCCAAGCCTAATTTTCGTCAGTCTCCAATCTTCTGAAGCATAACGAACAAGTTCTTACATGGAGAACAAATTCTTACATAGTGAATAAGTTACATGGTGAACAGTACAAGGGCAGTCATCACAGAAACTTTTGGTTTTGCTCATGCATTATGAACTATAAACAGTTCAAATATGAATACACATTTGATTTTTATACTTGATTTATATGTGGATACCACATTTCTCTCTTTATTATTTTTAATAAGATGCTGAAGTGGTAGGTAGATACAACATAAAGGTAGAAAACATAGTTTAGTGTTGTAAGAGAGCAAATGTAGATGATCAGGTGTGTGCCTGTAGACTATGTGTTAATCCAAGCTAGACAAGGGCAATAAAACATCCACATATGCAGAAGATTTCTCTCAGAACAGGGGGGGTGAGGTTCTAAGCCTCACCTCTGTTGATCCCCAATTTCTCACCTGATGACCCCCCTGCGACTGTGCCTGTCTTAGGTTGTTCCTCCCTTGAGGAATCTTACCCGTCTCTGGCTAACCAGTCATCTTCCGGGGCCATACAGGGAAATGTTAAGTTGGTAAGTGAGAGAGAAGCCTTATTGTTTGAAATGGTTAGCTTTTTATTTCTTTGCATATTTATGCCCTGTGGCTTCTATGCCCAGCATTTGTCTTGAGGTATCTTTACCACTTGGAGGAGTTATGATACTCGGTAAATTTGATATGAGGCACGAATTCTATTTAAGAATTCGTTGTAATTAGGAAGAAAGAAGAAAAGCTATAGAAGTAGCAGGTGGGAGAAAACATGGGAAGATTGATTATTTCTTTGACATATCTTCTTGTAGAGTAACTTCAGCATGTATAGATTTTAAGCTACTACTTAAATTGTGCACACACATTAACATAATAGGAGTATAGTTACATAACCAAAGCATACCTGTAATTACCAGCCATCTCCAGTGAAACCAAGAAAACCAGTTAGGCACCCTAGGCATTTGTGAAAACTTATCAATGATATGATGGTTATTATCTAACTGAATTTGAGTAGTTTGAGAAAAATCAGACAAATTAAAACAACCCATTCCTGGGCACTGTTCACATCCCATATGTTCTTTTAACAGTAAATAGTCTGTAGTTGTAAGATTTTGGAGCGCTACAATTTGCACTTCTCCTAATTCTTGGTTGAGTTCCAACAGTATAGATCCAGTCAAATTTGTTGTTTTACTGTATGCACAGGCCAGCTTAGATATCTCCTTCATTCCCATGGCAAGTCCAGGAGCTGGTGGGATGAGTGCATCTACAGCTGTAGCAGTGCGTGGATCTTTGTTGGGGTTTTTTGATGATCATCTTCTGGCATGAGTCTTCCCGAGAGTGCTGATGTTGGAAGTTCTCTTTCATATCATTTCTTAGTTCATTTTCGGGGTAGCCAAATTAGGCTTTGATCCTCTGTATAAACACAAACAGACCCTTTGCCTACACTTTTATATGTCCTTTATATCATTGTGTAGAACTCATTAGAGGTCACCACATAGGAACTGCATTTTTTTTTTAATCATTAATCTACACTTACATGACGAATACTTTGTTTACTAGGCTCTCCCCTATACCAGGTCCCCCCTATATACTTCTTTACAGTCACTGTCCATCAGCGTAGCAACCTGTTGTAGAATCACTACTTGTCTTCTCTGTGTTGTACAGCCCTCCCCTTTTCACACCCCGCTATGGATGCTAATCTTAATACCCCCCTACTTCTCCCCCCCTCTTATCCTTCCCTACCCACCCATCCTCCCCAGTCCCTTTCCCTTTGGTACCTGTTAGTCCATTCTTGAGTTCTGTGATTCTGCTGCTGTTTTGTTCCTTCAGTTTTTCCTTTGTTCTTATATTCCACAGATGAGTGAAATCATTTGGTATTTCTCTTTCTCTGCTTGGCTTGTTTCACTGAGCAAAATACCCTCCAGCTCCATCCATGTTGCTGCAAATGGTTGGATTTGCCCTTTTCTTATGGCTGAGTAGTATTCCATTGTGTATATGTACCACATCTTCTTTATCCATTCATCTATTGATGGACATTTAGGTTGCTTCCAATTCTTGGCTATTGTAAATAGTGCTGCGATAAACATAGGGGTGCACTGATCTTTCTCATACTTGATTGCTGCATTCTTAGGGTAAATTCCTAGGAGTGGAATTCCTGGGTCAAATGGTAAGTCTGTTTTGAGCATTTTGATGTACCTCCATACTGCTTTCCACAATGGTTGAACAAGTTTACATTCCCACCAGCAGTGTAGGAGGGTTCCCCTTTCTCCACAGCCTCGCCAACATTTGTTGTTGTTTGTCTTTTGGATGGCAGTGATCCTTACTGGTGTGAGGTGATACCTCATTGTAGTTTTAATTTGCATTTCTCTGATAATTAGCGATGTGGAGCATCTTTTCATGTGTCTGTTGGCCATCTGTATTTCTTTTTTGGAGAACCGTCTGTTCAGTTCCTTTGCCCATTTTTTAATTGGGTTATTTGTTTTTTGTTTGTTGAGGCGTGTGAGCTCTTTATATATTCTGGACGTCAAGCCTTTATCGGATGTGTCATTTTCAAAGATATTCTCCCATACTGTAGGGATCCTTCTTGTTCTATTGATGGTGTCTTTTGCTGTACAGAAGCTTTTCAGCTTAATATAGTCCCACTTGTTCATTTTTGCTGTTGTTTTCCTTGCCCGGGGAGATATGTTCAAGAAGAGGTCACTCATGTTTATGTCTAAGAGGTTTGTGCCTATGTTTTCTTCCAAGAGTTTAATGGTTTCATGACTTACATTCAGGTCTTTGATCCATTTTGAGTTTACTTTTGTATATGGGGTTAGACAATGGTCCAGTTTCATTCTCCTACATGTAGCTGTCCAGTTTTGCCAGCACCATCTGTTGAAGAGACTGTCATTTCGCCATTGTATGTCCATGGCTCCTTTATCAAATATTAATTGACCATATATGTCTGAGTTAATGTCTGGATTCTCTAGTCTGTTCCATTGGTCTGTGGCTCTGTTCTTGTGCCAGTACCAAATTGTCTTGATTACTATGGCTTTATAATAGAGCTTGAAGTTGGGGAGTGAGATCCCCCCTACTTTATTCTTCTTTCTCAGGATTGCTTTGGCTATTCGGGGTCTTTGATGGTTCCATATGAATTTTTGAATTATTTGATCCAGTTCATTGAAGAATGTTGCTGGTAGTTTCATAGGGATTGCATCAAATCTGTATATTGCTTTGGGCAGGATGGCCATTTTGACGATATTAATTCTTCCTAGCCATGAGCATGGGATGCGTTTCCATCTGTTAGTGTCCCCTTTAATTTCTTTTAAGAGTGACTTGTAGTTTTCAGAATATAAGTCTTTCACTTCTTTGGTTAGGTTTATTCCTAGGTATTTTATTTTTTTTGATGCAATTGTGAATGGAGTTGTTTTCCTGATTTCTCTTTCTGTTGGTTCATTGTTGGTATATAGGAAAGCCACAGATTTCTGTGTGTTGATTTTGTATCCTGCAACTTTGCTGTATTCCGATATCAGTTCTAGTAGTTCTGGGGTGGAGTCTTTAGGGTTTTTTATGTACAGTATCATGTCATCTGCAAATAGTGACAGTTTGACTTCTTCTTTGCCAATCTGGATTCCTTGTATTTTTTTGTTTTGTCTGATTGCCGTGGCTAGGACCTCTAGTACAATGTTAAATAACAGTGGGGAGAGTGGGCATCCCTGTCTAGTTCCCGATCTCAGGGGAAATGCTTTCAGCTTCTCGCTATTCAATATAATGTTGGCTGTGGGTTTTTCATAGATGGCCTTTATTATGTTGAGGTACTTGCCCTCTATTCCCATTTTGCTGAGAGTTTTTAACATGAATGGATGTTGAACTTTGTCAAATGCTTTTTCAGCATCTATGGAGATGATCATGTGGTTTTTGTCTTTCTTTTTGTTGATGTGGTGGATGATATTGATGGACTTTCGAATGTTGTGCCATCCTTGCATCCCTGGGATGAATCCCACTTGGTCATGGTGTACGATGGTTTTGATGTATTTTTGAATTCGGTTTGCTAAAATTTTGTTGAGTATTTTTGCGTCTACGTTCATTAGGGATATTGGTCTATAGTTTTCTTTTTTGGTGGTGTCTTTGCCTGGTTTTGGTATTAGGGTGATGTTAGCTTCATAGAATGAGTTTGGGAGTATCCCCTCCTCTTCTATTTCTTGGAAAACTTTAAGGAGAATGGGTATTATGTCTTCCCTGTATGTCTGATAAAATTCCGAGGTAAATCCATCTGGCCCGGGGGTTTTCTTCTTTGGTAGTTTTTTGATTACCGCTTCAATTTCGTTGCTGGTAATTGGTCTGTTTAGATTTTCTGTTTCTTTTTGGGTCAGTCTTGGAAGGTTGTATTTTTCTAGGAAGTTGTCCATTTCTCCTAGGTTTCCCAGCTTGTTAGCATATAGGTTTTCATAGTAGTCTCTAATAATTCTTTGTATTTCTGCGGGATCTGTTGTGATTTTTCCTTTCTCATTTCTGATACTGTTGATTTGTGTTGACTCTCTTTTCCTCTTAATAAGTCTGGCTAGAGGCTTATGTATTTTCTTTATTTTCTCGAAGAACCAGCTCTTGGTTTCATTGATTTTTGCTATTGTTTTATTCTTCTCAATTTTATTTATTTCTTCTCTGATCTTTATTATGTCCCTCCTTCTTCTGATCTTAGGCCTCATTTATTCTTCTTTTTCCAATTTTGATAGTTGTGACATTAGACCATTCATTTGGGATTGCTCTTCCTTTTTTAAATATGCTTGGAGTGCTATATACTTTCCTCTTAAGACTGCTTTTGCTGCGTCCCACAGAAGTTGGGGCTTAGTGTTGTTGTTGTCATTTGTTTCCATATATTGCTGGATCTCCATTTTGATTTGGTCATTGATCCATTGATTATTTAGGAGCGTGTTGTTTAGCCTCCATGTGTTTGTGAGCCTTTTTGCTTTCTTTGAACAGTTTATTTCTAGTTTAATGCCTTTGTGGTCTGAAAAGTTGGTTGGTAGGATTTCAATCTTTTGGAATTTACTGAGGCTCTTTTTGTGTCCTAGTATGTGGTCTATTCTGGAGAATGTTCCATGTGCACTTGAGAAGAACGTGTATCCTGTTGCTTTTGGATGTAGAGTTCTGTAGATGTCTATTAGGTCCATCTGTTCTAGTGTGTTGTTCAGTGCCTCTGTGTCCTTACTTATTTTCTGTCTGGTGGATCTGTCCTTTGGAGTGAGTGGTGTGTTGAAGTCTCCTAGAATGAATGCATTGCATTCTATTTCCTCCTTTAGTTCTGTTAATATTTGTTTCAGGTATGTTGGTGCTCCTGTATTGGGTGCATATATATTTATAATGGTTATATCCTCTTGATGGACTGAGCCCTTTATCATTATGTAATGTCCTTCTTTGTCTTTTGTTACTCTCTTTATTTTGAAGTCTGTTTTGTCTGATACCAGAATTGCAACACCTGCTTTCTTCTCTCTGTTGTTTGCTTGAAATATCTTTTTCCATCCCTTGACTTTAAGTCTGTGCGCGTCTTTGGGTTTGAGGTGAGTCTCTTGTAAGCAGCATATGGATGGATCTTGCTTTTTTATCCATTCTATTACTCTGTGTCTTTTGATTGGTGCATTCAGTCCATTTACATTTAGGGTGATTTTTGAAAGGTATGAATTTATTGCCATTGCAGGCTTTAAGTTTGTGGTTACCAAAGGTTTAGGGTTAGCTTCTTTACTGTCTTACTGTCTAACTTAACTCGCTTGTTGAGCTATTATAAACACAATCTGATGATTCTTTATTTCTCTCCCTTCTTATTCCTCCTCCTCCCTTCTTCATATGTTGGGTGTTTTGTTGTGTGCTCTTTTTAGGAGTGCTCCCATCTAGAGCAGTCCCTGTAGGATGCCCTGTAGAGGTGGTTTGTGGGAGGCAAATTCCCTCAACTTTTGCTTGTCTGGGAATTGTTTAATCCCTCCTTCATATTTAAATGATATTCGTGCTGGATACAGTAGTCTTGGTTCGAGGCCCTTCTGTTTCATTGCATTAAGTATATCATGCCATTCTCTTCTGGCCTGTAGGGTTTCTGTTGAGAAGTCTGATGATAGCCTGATGGGTTTTCCTTTGTAGGTAACCTTTTTTTTCTCTCTGGCTGCTTGTAATACTTTGTCCTTGTCTTTGATCTTTGCCATTTTAATTATTATGTGTCTTGGTGTTGCCCTCCTTGGATCCCTTGTCATGGGAGTTCTGTGTACCTCTGTGGTCTGAGAGGCCATTTCTTCCCCTAGTTTGGGGAAATTTTCAGCAATTATTTCTTCAAAGACATTTTCTATCCCCTTTTCTCTCTCTACTTCTTCTGGAATGCCTATGATTCTTATATTATTTCTTTTATATTGATCACTCAGCTCTCTTAAAATTCTTTCATTCCTGGAGATCCTTTTATCTCTCTCTGCATCAGCTTCTCTGCGTTCCTGTTCTCTGTTTTCTAGTCCATTAATGGTCTCTTGCATCTCGTCCATTCTGTTTTGAAGTCCTTCCAGAGCTTGTTTTATTTCTGAATTCTCCTTCCTTAGTTCTTGCATATTTCTCTGCAAGTCCATCAGCATGGTTATGACTTTTGTTTTGAATTCTTTTTCAGGTAGACTGGCTAAATCTATCTCCCCAGATTCCTTCTCAGGGGAAGATGTAGCAGATGCTGAAGCTGTCTGGGTTAGTCTTGTCTGGATCATATTTTTTTGCCTTTTCATGTTGACAGGTGCTATTGACTGTCAGCTGGGAGGGCCAAAATTTTCACTTACTACTGGCCTTTCTTTACTGGGGCAACTGCGACCCCTAGTGGCTTGTGTTGGGTAATTGCATGTAGAGTGGGTCTTTGTGTCTTGCCTGGCCGGGAGGGAGAAATTTCCCTTTCTGTGGGCGGAATTTGTCTCAGGCTGCTTCTCTGTTTTCGCAGCGCCCAGTGGGGTGATGGATGGGGGGGCTGCTTGACTGTTTGCCTCCGTGAGGGGTCTCAGAGCTGTTGCCCAGGGGGTTAGTGCACCCGGTTTTCCCTGTAATTTCCAGCTGCTGTACTGTGACCTGGGTTTTTTCCGTCAAGCTGTTAAGTCCCTGTCCCTTTAAGACTTTCAAAAAGCCCCCGCTTTTCTTTGTCACAGGGGCATCAGCTTCAGCACCCGCTCAGAGGTCTTACTCCCTGTTCTCCCAGTATCCAGGGCCCCCTGGGCATATACTGTGTCTGCGCTCTGGCCCGGATGGCTGGGGCTGGGTGTTCGGCAGTCCTGGGCTCCGTCTCCCTCCCGCTCTGCCTATTGTTCTCCCGCCGGGAGCTGGGGGGAGGGGCGCTCGGGTCCCGCAGGGCCGGGGCTTGTATCTTACCCCTTTCACCAGTCGCTGGGCTCTCGCTGGTGTAGCTGCAGTCTGGCCACTGTCCTGCATCTTCTGGTCTCTCTTTTAGGGCTAGTTGTGTTTGTTGTATTTTTAAAAGTATATATGTTTTTGGGAGGAGATTCCCACTGTCCTACTCACGCCGCCATGTTGGCTCCGCCTCTGGAAGGTTGTATTTTTCTAGGAATTTGTCCTTTTTTTCTTAATTGTCAAGTGTACTGGAATATAATTTTTCATATACTTTTCTAATAATTCCTTGTATATCTCTGGCATCCTTTGTGACTATTCCTTTTTTGTTTTTAATGTTGTTTATTTGTGTACTTTCTTTTTTTTCTTGCCAGTTCTGGCTAGGGGTTTGTCTATTTTGTTTATTTTCTCAAAGAAACAACTCTTGATTTCATTGATTTTTTTTGGCATTGTTTTATTCTTCTCTATTTCTGCTGTGGTCTTTATTATGTCCCTTCTTCTAGTAACTTTGGGTTTCATTTGCTATTCTTTTTATAGTTTCTTTAATTGTGAGTTCAGACAGTCTTTTAGGGATTGTTCATGTTTCTTGTACTGCAGTGTTCTTCCTTCTTAGAACCGCTTTTGTGGTGTCCTACAAATTTTGGACTGTTGTATTTTTGTTTTCATTTGTCTCCATGTATTGCTTGATCTCTCTTGTGATTTGCCTATTGATCCACTGAATATTTAGAGGTATGTTGTTTAGCTTCCATTTGTTGGTGGGCTTTTTGTGTGTGTTTGTAATTTATTTCTGGTTTCATACCATTGTGGTCTGAGAAGTTGCTTGACATGATTTCAATCTTTTTAAATTTATTGAGGCTCTTTTTGTAACCTAACATGTGATCTATTCTGGAGAACCCTCCATGTACACTTGTGAAAAATGTGTATCCTACTGCTTTTGGGTGGAAAGTTCTGTCGGTTTGTGTTAAGTCCATCTGATATAATGTGTTGTTCAGTGTTTATTTATTTTTTAATTTTCTGCCTGGTTGATCAGTCTGTTGATGTGTGTGGTTTGTTAAAGTCTCCTAATACGTACAAGTTGCAGTATATTTTCCTCTTTATTCTGTTAATGTTTGGTTTACATATTTAGGTGCTCCTATGTTGGGTACATAGATGTTGGTAATGGTTATGTCCTCTTATTGGACTGACATCTTTATCATTGTGTAATGTCCTTATTTGTCTCTTGTTACTGTCTTTGTTTTGAAATCTAGTCTGATATAAGTACTGATAATCCTGCTCTTTTCTCTCTACTATTTGCATGAAATATCTTTTTCCATTCCTTCACTTTCAATCTGTGTATGTCTTTAGATCTGAAATGAGTCTCTTGTAGGCAATAAATAGATAAGTCTTGTTTCTTTATCCATTCTGCCACCCTATGTCTTTTGATTGGTGTATTCAGTCCATTTACATTTAAGGTAATTATTGATAAGTATATACTTGCTGCCATTTTCTTATTTGTTTCCTGGCTGTTTTTGTAGTTCCTTTCTGTTCCTTTCTTCTTCCCTTATACTCTTCTCTTGCTATTTGATCATTTTCTTTAGTATTGTGGTTGGATTTCTCTTTTTAAATTTTTTTCTGTATTAATAGGCTTTAGGTTTGTGGTTACTGTAAGGTTCATGGATAGTTTCCAACTTTATAATAGTCTATGTTAAGTTGATGATTGCTCTGTTTCAAACACAATCTAAAAGTACTTCTTTTTTTGTGTATCCCTTGACTGATTTTATGTACAGTTGGTTTTATTACTTTTGTTTTAATTTTGTACGTGCTTGCTAATTGGTGTACTAACTTTATTGTGGGTTTATTTTCACTGGTAAAAACTAATTAGGCTTACGAACATCTCCATCTACAGAAGTCCCTTTAACATATCCTGTTATGTGGGTTTAGTGGTTGCAAATTCTTTCAGGTTTCATTTCTCTGGGAAATATTTAATCTGTTCTTCAAATTTGAATGATAATCTTGCTGGGTAGGGAATTTTTGGTAGGTCCTTCTGTTTCAGTATATTAAATATTTCATGCTACTCCCTCTAGTGTGTAAATTTTCTACTGAGAAATCTGCTGATAGCCTGATGGGTTTTCTCTTATATGTAATCTTTTATCTCTGGCTGCTTTCAATACCCTCTCCTTACTGTTAATCTTTGTGATTTTGATTATGTCTTCATATTGTCTTCCTTGGGTTCCTTTTGTTAGGGGATTTCTGAGTTTCCAGGACCTGGGTATCTATTTCCTTCCTCAGACTGGGGACATCTCCAGCAATTATTTCTTCTAAGAGACTTTCTGCTCCTTTGTCTCTGTTTTCTCTTTCTGATACCCCCTATTATGCAAATATTGTTTCATTTCATTGTCACACAGCTCTCTTAGTATCCTCTCATTTCTAATTTCTTTATTGTTTTTTTCTCTCTGTTCCTCAGCTTCATTGTTTTCCTTTTCTCTAATTTCCATCTCATTGATTGTCTTCTCTACTTGCAGCAATCTATTATTCATTCTCTCCATTGTACTTTTCATTTCAGTTACAGTATTCTTCAGCTCAGAGTGGCTCTTTTATCTTTAACTCTTCTATTTTATTTTAACCCTTCTATTATTTTAACTCATATCTCTGTTGAAATCCTCTGAGATTGTCAATACTTTTCCACAGATCAGTGAGCATATTTATAACTGTTACTTTGAAATCTTTATCAAGAAGATTGGTGATCTCCATTTCACTTAGCCCTCTTTCTGGTGTCTTATCCTGTATTTTTGTTTGGAAAATATTCTTCTGCCTCCTCATTTTGTCAGGGTTTCTGTGTTTCTTCCTTTGTATTAGATAGATCTTCTGTGTTTCCTGGTCTAGAGAGTAATGGCTTTATGAAGAAGGTGTCCTGTGGTGCCCAGAAGCTCAAGACTCTTTCCTCTCCAGTGCCTGGTTCTCCTTTGCAGTGGAGCCCCAGTTGCTGTTGGTGGGCTATGGGTGGGCCCACTTTTCTGTCTGCTGGCAGTGGTTTATCTCAGTCCACCAAGGATGGAAGTTTTCCTTGGCTGGCCCTTTGTGAGTGGAGCAGGGGAGCTTCATTCTGTTGGGGTCATTGTGGATGGTTTGCCCTCTGCCTTCCCTGCAGTGATGGCCACGCTGCTTTGCTAACAGGGTGGGTGCAGCGGTCCTGGGGCTCTAGGGTGGTACATGGTGTCAGAGTGTACCATCTTGCAGTATACTGCAGTGGGGTGTAATGGTGCATGGTCATGGCAGGGTGCTAGGGCATGTGGCACTGGGCTGGGTCATCTGTGAGGAGGAAGGACCTCTTAGAGGTGGCTCTCCTGGGAACCTCCCCAGTTGGGCTAAGATAGGGTCAAGAGAGCTTGGAAAGCCTTCCTCTACCTGCTGGGCATTAAAGTCTGATGCTGCTTGGCTGAGCAGGCAGAGTGGCTGGCAGGTAGTGTGCAGGGACACTCATGGCTGAGCCGTCAGCAAAGGGGATGGAGCATTTGGGCTTCCAAGAATGCCTAACCTGTTGGGATGAGGGAGGGTTAGGGAAATGGGATGGGGTAAGGGCTTGGGTCTGGATTGATGGTGGCTCTGCCACTTTACTCTTCTCTGTGTGGTTTTTTTTCACCATTTTTAACATTTTTAACATTTATATATTTAGTTATTCCTGATTTATTTCATTAGAAGGCTTAAACTTATTTCCCCTGACATGTCAGGTCTGTTGTCCCAAAATCATTTGTGGTATAATACATATTTTCCCTACTGAATGGAAATATCACTTCTATTTTGATATGATCCCATCTTTCCTCATATTGTTCTTCCTCTAGGCTGAGGCATTGCCATTTCACTGCTCTTAGCAGTGAACACCTGTCATCCTCTCTCCTACACAAGAGCCTGACGCATCTGGATCTCGGGTCTAACCAGCTACACGATAATGGAGTGATGCTCCTGTGTGATGTCTTTTGGCATCCATGCTGTGATCTTCAGCACCTGGAGTAAGTTTTCTGTAACCTTACTTTTGCATAGCCTTAACTACTGTGAGGGCAGGGGATTGGTATGGAAAGAAAAGCTGGGAGCTGAGTATCTGTCAGAGAAGAATACACAGCTGATTACCTCTCTCTCCTCCTGCCTTAGACATCCTGGGAAGTCTGTCCATCATATTTTTCTTAAACAGTTACTCCAGTTATTAAAATCAACTTCCTTCAGGTAGTGGGGACCAGAGACATCAGGCTGAACAGTAGCCATTTAATTTTTTACTTCACTGTGACCCAGTGAGTGTAATGTGTGTCCTCTACTTTACATCCATGAAACTAGAATTGTGCTCTACTAATTTTTATTTCTTAAATTAGATTAATAATTAATTCAACTCTTAAAGAAACTAGGAGGGGAATATTTTAAAATATCCAAAAATCCAGTCATTCTTAAATACCAGTTTTTATTCCTATTATATTCTCTCTTACTCTGTGAATGGGCATACATACATGTATACGGTATGTGTATATGTAGTTGTGGCTACTGTATGGACATAACTTTGAGGTTTCCTTTTCACACGATAGTGTTTCAGTGTTAAACACATTTAACTACTTATATATGATATCTTATTATTTAATGGCTCAATAAGTTTAATATATCATTGTATAAATATTGTGGCTACACTGAAACAAGATACAGTGTCACTAGCAATATTGGTTCCCACTTTCCCACTAGGGCCTCCTATGGAACTAGTAGCCTTGGAGAGTCATTAAGGGACTAACCCCCGTGCTGTGTTTTAGAACTAAAAAGCCAAGATTCTAGACCCAGAGGTGTTTGGCTTCACTGGACTGACTCACAATAACCAAATTTCTAAATGAATTTAATAGTTGGTTGTCATATCTGTAAACACTAAGGTGATTGAACTCTTGGGTCTAACAAGCACCAGTACTTCATTTAGGAAAACATATGAAATGAGTTATGATGTGATTCTCTGAAGCTTCCTTGATCATTATTCGACTGGAAGACAAAATCTCACTAATGGAAATTATTAGTAAATCCAACACCTTCAGTACAGCTACAGACATATGATTTCTAAGTGACCTGTACACACAAAACATTTGCTTAGCCACTTTCTCTCCTTAGCATTGCTGTGAACACATAGACAAATGTGTGCTTTCTCTGCTACCTTCATAGCCTCTGTGCAGTTCAGGCCAGTTCTCCCCACCAGTATTTATGACACATGTGAGCTAGATGCTGAGGGACTAATGGTTATTGCTAAAGTGATGCTTTTGACCTCAGGTAACTCAGAAATGCTGGTGACAGGGAAACAAGTATAAAGCCAACTATAACATAGTCCATATGTTGTTACAAAGATATGGCAGAAGTCCCAAGGCACAAGGAGCAGGACAGAGGAGATTGAATTACTTTATGTTGAAAGCTGAAGGGGATTTTGTTATGTGCAGATACCTTAGGCAAAAGGAAAGGAGAGAGAAAAGAAGGAGACTGAGAATAGGTGTCATTTATTTATTTGGAAAAAAGTAAATGTGTATGGTTGGAGAATAGGTGGGAGAAAATCTAGGAGGGTTGATGAGAAACCTGAGAAGAAACAGTTTTATTCGCTGGTCTTTTTCCTCAGTGAGAAGTACTATCTGTTTCTGCTGGTAATGTTAGACCTTCCTATATGTGTCCTGCATGGTAGACAGAAAGGGTCAGAAATAAGGCTCAGCTATCAGGGCATCTTTAAGCTTCACAACTAAACGTCTCCTCTTTTATATTTCCTATAGATTGATGGGCTGTATTCTTACTAGTACACGTTGTCTGGATCTGGCTTCTGCTATTTTGAACAACCCAAACCTGTGGACCCTGGACCTTGGGAACAATGACTTGCAGGATGATGGAATTAAAATTCTGTGTGAGGCTTTGAGACATCCAAACTGTAACATTCAGAGGCTTGGGCGAGTTCAGTTTTCATTACCAAATGATACCTGTTTGGTGGCTCCCAGGGCTAGAAGAAATTTAGTATATGGAGAAAGCATGAAAAGTAAATGGGGCTAGAAGGTAAATTATTCTCAGAAATGAAAATCTGAATTTCAAATATATGGGATCAATGTATATTACATTAGTTTAGAAAGCATAGTTCATATTTCTTTGACACCTCCTTAGTACCCTGGACAATTGATATGTTAGGTAAGTGGTACTTGATTGAGGTCTTCCATGTTCCATCATCCCCTTCAGATAGTCCATTTGTCCCTGAATTTATTTTTCTTTTTAAATCAAAGATTTTACTAATCATCTATCCAGAAAAATGCTACCTATGCTCTCAAGGATCTTGCAATCTAATAAAATCTTGTCATTTGTTCTGAGTACTTTTTTATGTTCAATCATATATTTTGTAGATTTTTTATTTCCTTTTTAAATCTTGAACTGATAATGCCTAGTACAGTTTTACTTGCACATCATAAATTATTGGTCTTGTTATCAAGAACGTTGTATGTTGGAAGCCCAGACGATATGATGTATCGCTTTGACTTTTCCAAGAAAGTGCTGCTTTTTCTGTTTCTATTGACTGTTTATATATTTTTATCACAACAATTATGATGATATAACTGTTGAGTCTGAAATTAAATTTTATCCTGCTTACAACCTAAAAAGTTTCATGGATTCTGGCAGGAAATACAGAATTCTGTGAGACAGAGGACTTTAATATTCATGGCACAGAACATAAGCATTAGCATGTTTGTGCCAGTTTTCTTTGTCCCTCTTGCCCCACAGGGTCCATGAGGAGGGAGCGCCTGGATAGACGCCTGCACATGCAGTGAGTTGCATGCCAGGAGAGAAACACTGAGTTTGGGGAGCCCACCGTTTTACAGTGGACAGTAAGCAGGCCTGCTCTCTGTCCTGGAGGGAGACATTTCCTCTTCCCTCCAAGTGACTCAGTGTATGCACACCTGGAAAATGCCCCAGGTGAAGGGTGGTCAGGGCCTTGCATTTTTTGTCAGCCAAACATGTAGAAGAGTGAAATTCCCATGGAAGAATGTCTCCCATCAATACCCACCCCTTTTTTCTACCCATTACAGTCTTGGTTAATTTTCACATGGATAGGACACTCCACTGACCACTCTCATCAATCTGACTGACGAAGGCTGGACCAATCTGTTTACTTTGTCCTTTACACTATTTAGTCAAGGCCACTATCAACAAGACTCCAAGCACAGGATGAAGTTAAATTCCAGTATTGATTTCTATGCCCTTAGGGTCCTGGATTCAGCCAACTGAGTAAGACCCAAGGAGGACCAGTAGGCCTCGTTACCATGACAGCTCATGAAAGGGAGTTTAGAATGACTGGCTGACCTTGGAATCATTGGCAGTAAATAGAGGGGGCAAAAAATCAGCCAAACACAACCCATTCCCAATAAAGAGACATTCAGTTGTTCGAACTTCTACGTGTATAAACATAACCTGAAGGAACATAGGTCACTCCAGTGGGGGATTTGTTATATGTGACTTGGGTCACCATTATGTAAGTTTGGTTACGTCAGGTGGGCAGTGTCACTGAGTAGTTACAGATGCCTTGTTAGCCATATAGCAAAACCCAAGTTGTTCAGGCATCACAAGAAGCTTACAAAGCTGTATCAGATGGAAGCAAGGTTGTACCAGTTGCTGTGTTGGTACACGTATGATAGGGGTCCACATTTGGGGGCATCAAGCACAGCAGAATAGTTCAGGACCTCCCATGTCCACATGAGATGGTATTTTCATAGCTTGTGGACAGCATGATAACCCAGACAGTGGGTTGGGTTGCCCACCAAAGCTACTACTTGACTCAAGCAAACCACATAATTGTTTTGCCAGGTGGCAGTATTGGGCCCAGAGGAAAAAAGAAATCATTAATTGTTCTCTCCATTCCCTGCAGCTCTCAGGTTCTAAGATGTTCTTTCCCCAGGTATTGGTGTCACTGCCCTTCCCACACAGCCCTGAAATTAGTGTCTATAACTAATGTCTATAACAGTTCTGGTGTCTATTACTTCACTTTCTCTCCAATCATCCCCCACTTGCACCCAGGCCTTTACTCTCGAGGGGTCAGGTGGGAGAGGAACAAAAGCAGTTTTGCAATATTTACAGAAACCCATTATATTCCACACCTTGGCTAGTAGGGGGACTCGTTGAGCAATATGCTCAACCAAGTGATGATTTTTCTCATGATCTAGGACCTTGTCAGTCCAAAGGAGGCTCCAGGTGTCTGACCCTGAATTAGATTTGAACTCTATTGACCCTTTTTGGCTGGCCTGCCTCCATGGAGGGTGTACCAATCAGGCTGGCCTGGAGTTGCTGATAGAGAAATCATCATGCCCAGGGTTGGTCAAGATGTAGTCTCCTGAAATTTCAAAAGTTATATGTAACTTACCCTTTCATCCTAATCATTACTCAGGAGGTGGCCAGATACTAATGAACGATTTCAGGAGATCGCTGCATGTAGTGACCAGAATGCCCTGCTAAGGTACAGAGACAAGGAGGAGATGAGGGGACGCAGCATTGGAATCTTTTTAGTATTTGAATGGCCATTCCAGGTGCCTGTGGATGGTAGGGCCCATGTACTATTAGCTGTGGCATGTGGGCCGTTGGCCCATCTTCCTTCAAAATGGGGAGCATGGGTGCTCATCCCTTGCCTCTTTGTGTATCTGAGAATGTCTTATTTTTCTATGAACTTGAATTGCAGCCTGTCTGTTCATATTTTGGTCATCCTTCTTCTGAGAGTTTTATAGAAAGAGTTCTAAAGAAATCCCTGGTAGCACTGAATCTAGTTACAGAAAAGTCTGAAACTAGTTGATTGTTCCTCATAGGGTCCTTATTGGTGAAAAATACTTTTAGTTTATTTGCCTGGATGTCCGAATTGCTCTTTAGGTACAATAATATGTCCTATGTTGAATTTTCTTATTAATATTTTTCTGGGGAAATGGTATGCCATTTCAATCTGTAGATTGTGTTTATTTTTGTAGGCTCTGCTTTTCTTTAATTTCTGCTGATCTATTTAATATTTTTGAGATTCATTACCCTTACATTGGATTGCTTTTGTCTGTCTGCTTTAATATTTTTTCTAATTTTTTAAAACTCGTTCTCCTTTTGCTCGATTTTTCTCTAACCCATCCTCCATATTCCTCTGTATTTTCAGCAGGTTTATTTTTTGCTTCTTCTAATGTCATTTTCATTCTGTAATTTTTATTTTTCTCTTCTGATATTTTTAAGATCTGCCAAATCATCTTCTAAACATTTTCATTGTGAAATATAAAACACAGATAAGTGAATAAAACTAATATTTAAAAAAATCAAACGTATGTATAACCTCATCCAGGTCAGTAAATTGGCTTTCCCTAGTAAACTAAATTCCCCCCAATCATCTCTAACATATCACTTTATCCGTCCTGCCTAAGAAGTGACCATTAGCCTGACTTTTGTGGCCATCATTAATTGGTTTTTCTGTGCAGTGACCTTGAGTGTATCTTATCCTAAACAAAATATTGTTGACATTTGCCTGATTTTGATTTTTACATATGTAGAAACATATCAAGAATCATAGTCTAGGTATTCTTTTGTGCTATGATTTTTTAAATCAATGTTATGACTTAAGAGTCATCTGGTTGTTTTACACAGCTGTAGTTAATTCATCTTTATTACCATAAAATATTCCAGTGAATGACCATATCACAGACTATATTCTATTGTAGATGGACTTTTGGGTCATTTTCATTTCTTTTCTTGCTAATGCTGCTATGAATATTTTAATATATGAATTCTGAGGCATGTATGTAGACCTTTATGAAGGGTGAATAATTAGGAGTGGATTTGTTACACTGTGGGGAATATGTCTTCAAATTTATCAGGTACTGTCAAAAGGATTGTACCAATTTATTCTACTTTTGGCAGCGTGTAAGAGTTCCTATTCTTGGGGAGGGAAAAAGAAAGAGTTTCTATTCTCTATTCTCACTCACGTTGTCTGACTTAATTTAAATAATTTATCCAGTTGGGTGGATGTTTTGGTATCTCATTGTGGTTTTAACTTATATTTCTCTGATTAAAGAGAGGTTCAACCCTTTTTCATATGTTTAATAGCCATTTGGATTTCCTCTTTTGTAAAGTTCTTTTTCAATTATTTTGTCCATTTTCCAAAAGGCAAGCTACTTTTTCCCTTACTGATTTGTAGGGTTCTTTTTCACCTACAGTATATTCTGGTTATGAACCCCTACCACTTAATGTATGTGACAATAACTTGGGCTTTTTTTACTCTTTATGGTGTCTTTTCCAGAAATAAAGAACTTAAGTGTAGCGTAGTTAGATTCTTCCTTCACTGTTAGTGTCTTTTGTAATTGTTTAGGGAATATTTCCCTGTGGTTAGAAAGACATTCTATTTTCTTCTAAATGTAAAAGACAAGTTATAAAGCTTTTGGGACTTTAGCTTTTAAAAATATGGTTGGGAGATACAGTCTAATTTATTTCCTATATGGATAATCACTTTTTCAACAAAATTTATTGAAACTTTTTCTCTTCTGTTTGGCAAGGCCACCTTTGTTATAAATGAAGTCTTCTTTGGTGCATGACTCTATTGCTGAGTGTTCTCAATTCTTTTCCATTGTCCTGTTTGTAATTTCCTTGTCCCAGCAATGTACTGATTTAATACAGCTCTGTAATGAGCCCCGAGGTCCAGTAGAGCAAGTCTTCCCATCTTCTTCTTAAAAGAATATTTGCCCTTCTTCCCCTTTGCATTTCCAAATAAAAATTTAAATATCAGCTTATCAAGTTACACATGCAGGCACAAGCACCTTCCCACATCCCTACCTATATATTGGCATTTTGTTTGGAATTGCATAAAATCTGTAAATCAAGGAGTGTCCTGATACATCAAAATGATATACTCCTTATTTATTTAGATCTATCAATGAAGCTTAGTAATTTTTCCTTTTCATAGTCCTTTATTTTGTTGTTTAACTTCTAGTAAATACTTGCTATATTCCAATGTTCTTGTAAATGGCTGTTTTTGTTTTCTCATTTATTCCATATACATAAAAACACAGTTGGATTTTGTATGCTAGTTTCATATCCAGTAGACTGTCACATTCTCTGGTTGGTTCTGACTGCTTATTTGTAGATTCATTTGGATTTTCTAGATACACAGTCATATCATTTGGGGAATGATAGGATTTTTCCTTTTCTGCCCTTATATTTTTTTTCTTTTTATTGCCTTAGTGACTGCTAAGATATGCGACATAATGTTAATATGTTGGTTGCTTAGCTCATAAATATTTCTTCTTTTCAAACACTTAAGGTTATGATTTTCCTTCAAATCACTGCATCCACTTCATCCTACAAGTTTTGGTAGTATGTGCAGTTGTTTCTCCATTTTTGAGTCTAAAGTGTTTAACTTCCCTTATGATTTTTCCTTGAACCTATGGGTTAAGGTACTCCTTAACTTTCAAAGGTAGAGGCATTTCTTGCTACCTCTTTATATTTAACCTCTAGCACTTGCGTCTGAGAACACACTGTCTATGATCTCAATTGTTTGGGATTTGTTGACGTCTGCTTCCTGGCCCAGTGTGTAGCCAGTGTTTATCTGTGTTTCACAGGCACTTGAAAAGAACATGAAGAGCTGTTGGTTGCAGTATTCTATATCAGTTTATTAAGATCGTTAATTCTGTTGTTCAGATCCATCTATAGTTTAATGATTTTTTTTCCAGGTAACTCAATTACTGTGAAAAATATGTTAAAAGTCTCCATTATAATTGTAGATTTGTGTCTTTCACTTTGTTCTGTTTTTGTTTTCTATGCTTTGAGACTATGACTAGTAACTGCAGATTTAGAATGGTTATGTTTCCTCATGAATTTTTGTTAACCTTTTATGTCTCACAGTGCTTTTTACATGAGGTAATAAGACTATTGCTCCATCACATTAATGTGAGTTCCATGTGAAAATTAATGTGGGGGAAAAAATAAGGTTTATATACTCAGCACCAATACAGGCACTCAGTTGTTGAATGGCTAGGTAAACTTAAGGTGAAAATTAAAATTAGTTGGTTGGGGGCATCATCAGGTGCAGAAGGTTGAGTTTGACACAATTTCTCAGTTCATAGTATTATATGGTTGCTTTACACAAGAGTCGTCTATTGACTACTGGTTGGTTGGTTAGTTGGTTTATTTATCTCCATTAACCATTCTCTTTCCCCTCTCTAGGCAAGTGACCTAGTGTATTTGAAGTATGCCATAGAACTGTGAGTATCCTTGTAAAAGATGTACTACTTTTTTTTGGTGAATGCCTTTTTATTTTTACATATGGCATGGTGCTGGAGGCCTAATTATATACTTGCTTTTTAAACACTCAATTCCGTATTTCTAAAATCTGCTTATGTTGCTATCATCTTAATGATATTCAAGGATTCAACTACTTCATAGTTTTCCTTAGTGTGTTTCCATATTTTATTTATTCCCTGGACTCCAATTATGAATTTGCAATTCCTGATTTGGGAAGGCACTTATCCAACCTATACATATCTAGTAATCATATTATAAGTATTTATATTCTTTGAATTTACTCGAATTGTGCTCACTCTTTTTTTAAGTTTCTGGTATTATCCTACACTCCCAGCTCACAGATCTCTTGTGTGCTTGCTCAGGGTAATGGGATAAAGTTAATTTTATCTTGAGCCTCTCTTTCTGCAGGCTGAAATACTGTGGCTTGACCTCTCTGTTGTCAAAATCTGTCTTCTACTCTTAGCAGCAACCAAAAACTGTTAAAAATAAATCTGACGCAGAATACTTTAGGGTGTGAAGGCATTATGTAATTATGTGAAGTCCAGAGGTCTCCCGAATGTGAATTACAAGTGCTAGGGTAAGTCTTCACTGATTTCTCAGGGGCGAGTTTCCTGTAACAAGGGCTTGGGGAGCCACTGGTGTATTACAGGCCTCAGGATCAGCCTGACTGTGGAGCCTTGGTATTTTCAAGGCTCTTAGTTGTGTTTTCCCTATAGAACATTGCATTTTGAAAGACTTAACATGGCATTGTGGTTAAGTACCAAGAACTTTAGAGCCAGACTATCTGACTTTGAAATCTGGCCTTGACACTTATTAGGTATTTGAACTGGCACTAGTCCCTAATCTCTGTTTTGGTTTCCTTATCTGTAAATGGCTGAAATGATAATATCTACCCATGGGGTTACTGTGAGCATTAATCAACTTGAGTCTATACAGGAGGTGTTAAGAACAGTGCTTAGCATGTAGCAAACAATGTGTGCATGTGTCAGCTGTCCTCAGCATCATCATGAGTAGTAATACTTTGCTTCACTAGAAAAAGCCTCTTGGAGGATCCTTTAAAGTTTAATTGATTTCTCTCTTTCTACTCTATATTACATTTAAATTCAACTGCTGGATCTGCCTCCCTGTGGCCCTTGGTTTCCTTTCCCACTCCTCAGCCATGTCATGTGACTGTTCTCTACTTGAACAGTTTCCCCCTGAAATAAATCCTTCAGAGACAGTAAAGAACTGTGGGGAAAATGAATGCAGGAAGAGATGTTTCCTTGTTTTCTCAGGTTGTGCAAAGAGGCATTTGATGAGGAAGCCCAGAAGCTGCTGGAAGCTGTGGCAGTTAGCAGTCCTCACCTACTCAGTTAGCCTGATTGTAATGATCATAGTGAAGAAAACCGTTCCTGGTGGCAGTGTTTCTGACTTAAAGAATCTGGTAGTCTTTAAAATAAAGACCTCAGAGTGACAAGGCCTAGGGCTGAGCTGTAGATACTCTATGCCCAGACATGCTGCATTTGATAAGCTTCGTATCAGTTAGTCCCTTCTCTGTAAAATGTCTGTTCTGCTTCTCATGGGGGTTGAGACACTAGAATGGAAAAGATAAAGTTCTGTGAAGAGTGTAACAGGATGTTTTTAACTGGATGCAGAGCTTAATAATTCAAATGTGAGAAGCCTAGAAATGGGACTGGAAGCTGAGGCCAGGGAAGAGTATGTTAAAGCAGCTACTTCCTTTCTCTCTGTTCCCACTGCCATGGTTACTTCACAGCCTCGCCATCTCTGGCACATTTTGCTGAATGCTTCTCCATCTGTGTGTTTGGGACCACCAGCGTCAGAATAGCTTGGGTGTTTTTCAAAAGACAGATTCCTGAGCCCCCATCCAACTTACTGAATCTGAATATCTGGGTGAGGGTTCTAGGAACTGGCATTTTTAGTAACTTCCAGGCAATTCTTAGGTACATTAGTATTTGAGAATCACTGGTCTCAATAGAAATGGGAATCCACTTATGCAGTGAACATTTCCAGGAGCCTACAGTGAAGGTGTAAGGAGATAGGATTATTGGGTACAGAGCTAAAACGGGTTCCTCTGTTTGGCAGAAACATGCGCAAAGTTTTCTGTGAAGGACTATTAATACTGTGCAAAAATACCACCCCCAAATTTAGTGGCTTAAAACAATAACCACTTTGTTCTACCTCATGACTTGGTAGATGAGAATTCGGAAAGGGGGAGCTGAGCATTACTTCCGTGACATCTCTTGGAGACCCTTGGTCCTCCAGCTGGCAGCCAAGTTGTTTTGGCGGCTCCAGGATGACTTCACTCACACACCTGCTGCCTTGGCAAGGATGCATGCAAGGCTGCATTTGGCTGGGCACCTCCTCCCTCTAGTCTTAGGCCTCCCTAGATGGTCTCTTCAAGAGGGAAGATGAAATTCCTCAGTGGGGGTTTAGGGATGGAAACTGCCAGTTCTTTTAAAAGCTAGGCCCAGGACTGGCATAAAGTCACTTCTGTCTTATTCCATTGGTCAAAACAGTCCAGGCCAGCCCAGATTCAAGGGCAGTCACTTCTTGGTTGGAGTAGTGTCAAAGAACCAGTGGCCTTCCTTTTGTCTACCACAAACTCCCAATTTTTTCTCCCTACCCCTTAGCTGGTCTAATAGCTCCTTAATCTATGTGAGAGGATCAGAGATAAGAGTGAACCATGGCAGCAAGAAGGGAGAAGATGGCAAATGTGAAAATTTACAAGTAGTGTTAGTGGATCTGATATCTACACAGGACAGTGGAATGGCTGACCCGGCACTGATGTTACCTAGAGAGGGGTCATTACTGAGGCCAATTCTCAGTGTTGGCAGTGCTGGCTAGGGAAAGCTAGCTTTGTATTGTCAACAGACACAGAAGAGAAAGCATGCATCAAGAGAAGGACTTTCCTTTCACCTGGTAACCTTGGGGTGCAGTGAGCATCTTATCCTTCAGAGACAACAGTCACAGAATCAAATAGGGTGGTTGAAACAAAGTATAGCTTGTCTATTCTTTACAACTTATCTGTTTTCTTTTTTATAAACAAATTATTAAATTATTATTTATATTGTAAATTTGGTTATCTTTGAATTTGTTAGTAAGCTAACTAAGTTAGATTCTTCCTGATTTCCAGCCTTCTCTCTTTTATAAGCATTAAAGCCATAAATTTCCCTCTATTTACATTTCACCTTAATTCTCCTGCTTGAATGTGGAGTATTTTCATTAGATTCATCTCCAAATATTTTCAGATTTACACTGAAATATTTTACGTCACACAGACCTATAGAAGTATGTTTGTAAGTTTCCAAACATTGGGGTCTTTAAAGTAAACAAGGAGGGCATTAGACTGAGTGGTTCTGATACCATAGTGGCCTACATAAGCAAACCAAAACATTTGGCTATAAATGCATCAAGGTCCAGAATTCAAAACCTAAGGAAAACCAATCAAACAGCCAACTAGACCTTTCCAAATAGGGCTTACAAAGCTTAAACTCTAGCCAATCAAATCATTTCCTTACTTCACCTTTCCTTGTTCTCTAAAAGTCCTTCCCCAAGCCTTTTCCCTGGAGCACTTCTTACCTCTTCTGGTTTGGAACTGCATGATTCAAATAAATTTATACTCAAATACTCTGAAAAATTTTAATATGCCTCAGTTTGTCTTTTAGTAGTTCCCTGACTCTTTGTTGGCTATCAACTGCTGGCTGACAAGAATTATTTGCATTGCTATCAGGTTTCTACAAGATAATTTATACTCATATGTGGTTGTGAATCTCCTGTCCTTAGGTTTTGAATTCTGGACCTTGATGCACTTACAGGCAAATGTTTTGGTTTGCTTAAGTAGGCTGTTACGGTATTAGAACCACCTCAGTCTAATGACCTCCTTATTTACTATGAAGATTCAAACCCCTAGAAAATCAGATAATCCCCAGCCTGCTAGAGAATGCCTAGCACTGCAATAAAAGGACACCAGTAATCTGTTTACCTGTTTTAAAGTTTGGAGTAATTTTTCTTAACGCTCATCTCTTAAAACAGTGAGTCTCAACTCTGGTCTGGTTATTTTGTTCCAAGGAAGGGTCTTTGTCACCCCTCCTCCGATGCCCATGGACAAGGAATACAAAGCAAAATGTGAAGGCTAGAGGAGTTTTATTTAACAAGGAGAAAGAACACTCTGGAGAGGGAGGGCAGCCTGAGAGGTCAAGACCAGCGCTGTGTGTCTGATATTTTATAGGAAAGTGTGAAGGGCGGGTTAAGGCGGGGCTGGTTGACTGACAGGCAGATTATAACTGCTCTGGCCCTGCGCATGCTCTCACCAGAAAAGCCTATAGAAAACTCCCCAGGGGCTGGGGAATCTAAGGATCATGTGAATGGGCCAAGGCCATTCCCAGACAAGTCGCAGTGTCCTCTGTGCACGCGACAGCGTTGGGGATTTCCTGGCTCTTCTCCTTTCAGGCAAAGAGTGCGTGCAAACCCACCTAGAAAGCTTGCCAGCTTCCACCTCCCCCTACCTTTCTGCCGCTCATATCTTACTAATTGCCAACTCTGACAACTTAGCCTCCAAAGGTTTTTGTTGTCACCGCCTAGGGTTGCTACTGTTATCAAGTGGTTTTCCACACATCAGGTGATCCTGGGATCAAAAGATTTGTGATTTAATCCTGTTACCACCAGTTATGAGCTCTGTAATGTTGGCAGATCTTTGGTATTTTCATGCAATTGAGTTATTTATAAAATGGAGATTAAAAAATACTACTTGTTTCACAAACACCATGATTCTTTTTTTTTTTTTAATAGTTGTCCTGTATTTTTACTTGCTAAATCTGGTAACCCTACTCCCGGCAACATGCATTGAATGCAAAATTGGGAGATGTTCACAATCAACTTGTTTTTTTCTTGTTGTTGTTTTTCTTTTTTTTTAAATTTGGTATCATTAATATACAGTTACATGAGCATATTGTGGTTACTAGATTCCCTCCATTATCAAGTCCCCACCACATACCCCATTATAGTCACTGTCCATCAGCATAGTAAGATTCTGTAGAGTCACTACTTGTCTTCTCTGTGCTATACTGCCTTCCCTGTGCTAACCCCGGCTACATTATGTGTGCTAACAGTAATGCCGCTTATTCCCCTTCTCTCTCCCTTCCCACCCACACACCCTAGTTCTTTCCCCTTTGGCAACTGTTAGTCCATTCTTGGGTTCTGTGATTCTGCTGCTGTTTTGTTCCTTCAGTTTTCCTTTGTTCTTATACTCCACATATGAGTGAAATCATTTGGTACTTGTCTTTCTCCACCTGGCTAATTTCACTGAGCATAATACCCTCTAGCTCCATCCATGTTGTTGCAAATGGTAGGATTTGTTTTCTTCTTATGGCTGAATAATATTCCATTGTGTATATGTATCACATCTTCTTCATCTATTCATCTACTGATGGACACTTAGGTTGCTTCCATTTCTTGGCTATTGTAAATAGTGCTACGATAAACATAGGGGTGCATATGTCTTTTTGAGACTGGGAAACTGCATTCTTAATTAAGTCCATGATTCTTAGCCTGGGAAAAAATGAACTTCAGGTTGGAGGAGGAGGGTGGAGAAGGCAAGACAACCATCTATATGCTATTGTGATAGTATGATTTACCATTAATATATATTTCAGTCTTGGTCCAAGGTTCCTTGCTTACATCTCCCAAAACCCTTTGAATATCCTAAGAGGGATGGAAGCATCTTTTTTTATAATATTTGTTCTTTTGTCCTGAGTTCCTGAAATTGTTCAGAGCCATAAAGGTGAAATGGGTGTGTTGTTATTCCTAACAAGTCCCTTTCAATCACAAATGAATTTATGCTAATGAGGTAACATTTTGGAACTCCACTAAGGATGTGGGGCAGGTTGCCAGGGGAATCAACCAATTTGAGGGGTAGAACTTTGTTACTGCTCTGACCTGGAGGAAGGGTGGGGTGCTGCAGGTTGAATTAATAACCAGTGGCCAGTGATGCAGTCAATTATACCTATGTGCTAGAACCTCCATAAAACCCAAGAGGGCATTTGGAGAGCTTCCAGGATGGTGAACCAGAACATATTCACCTGCCAGGCTCCCAAACTCCATGGGGACAGAAGCTCCAGCTCTTTAGGACCTTGTTCTTTGTACCTTTTCATCTCGCTATTCATTCACATCCTTTAATATCATTTGTAATTGGCCAGTAATCTAGTAGGTAAACTAGTGTCCTAAGTTCTGTGAGCTGCTCTAGCAAAGTAATCCAACCCAAGGAGGCAGTCATGAAAACCTCTGATTTATAGCCAGTCAGTCAGAAACACAGGTTAACAGCGTGGACTTGGGATTGTTATCTGATGTGGGGGCAGTCATGTGAGACCTGTAGGATCTGATGCTCTCTGTAGGTAGATAGTGTGAGAACTGAGTACGTTTGTGGGACACCCAGCGTCCAAGCAGAACTAATTGGTAGTGTGGGGAAAAACACATCTAGCTTCTATTGTCAGTATATTTCTTTAGATTGAAAGTGAAAATTCTAAGGGAAAATTCTATTCAAAAGGTTTCTTCTCCCAGTCTCCTTACTCAGCTTGCTGTAGGTGATATTTCCTGTCTGGTCTCCTGGCTTCTCTTTTATTGTATTCTACTGTATCCTCCCCACCACTTTCAAGGAAGCTTTCTTTAAAAGCAGAAATCTATATTCAAGTTTCTTCTCCCTCTCCTTCCACTTCTAATGCTTACATTTAACCTCACCTACATTTAACCTTGACCCATGAATACAATGTAAACCACTGACAATCCACATTACTTTGACACAGAATACAGTGTTCATCTTATTTTTTTCTGTTCTCCTTTGTACATATTGTTCCCTCTGTAATATTTTTTCCCTTCCTTCCTTGTTCTTCATTCCTTTATTTTTGGATTACCTTGGATCCTCTCCCAGCAAATAAGTAAAGTTGTTTTAGAATAAAGGGTGAAAACAGGTTCCTATATAACAATAGGGGGAAATGAAAAGACTTTGGAGTCACATGTTGTTATATTTTCGTCCTTCAGATGTAACTAGTTGTTGTATTAAATATCCCCCTTTCCTATTTGTCTTCACCTCAGAATCTTCAATACCAAGTACAGTGCCTGATATATAGTTGGTGCTCAATAAGTATTTGTTGAGTGAATAAGTGAATGCTAGAGCTGGACTGAATTCTCCTTATTCAAAAGGCTGCATAATTTGTTTTCAGCTTTCCCTCTCTTCCCCTTTCATTTAAAGAACACATAATGCTTTCTTCTTAATTCCTTGAATGTTCGAAGTTTTCACCACTGGTCTTTTGCATAAGCGATCCTCCCTGGCCACTCTGCTTTCATTCTGCAGACCTGGCGGGACCATCCTTTAGACTGCAGCTTAAATATCACCCCCTCAGAGGGGTGAGCACTCCTCCTCTTTTAAACACCGCTGCCACTCCCAGCCCTCTTCCTAACAAAGCACAGGTGTTTCATTTCCATCACTATCACAAAGACTTCCTTATCCTCTGTCACCTTCGTGGTGTAAGTTCAAGGAGGACGGGAACCATGTCTCTTTAACATATTTCCAGCCCACAGACTGTCTTGCGCTTTGTCTGGCGTATCGCGGGCTCTCAATGAAGGAAGGAGTGACAGCAGTAATAGGCCACTCCTCCTGGGAACATCCTTCCAACTTACTAGCTACTAAGTGAAGCAGGTGGTCTTGTTAGGGGGAAACCCACCGACTCCCACATCTTGGGCCCGGCAAGCTTTCCGGAAGCTTCTGGGTTCGAATTCTCCACCTCATCTGGTGGTAGTCCGGTCCTGTATTTCTAGTTGCCTTTTGTGAATTGTGTGGCAAATCTGCCCTCAGGTCCTCTGAGGAAGCCTGGAAGGCAGGGTTGCCTGGGGAGTGCCGCGGGGAAAGGCCAACTCACAGCCTGGGGAGGGAGCGGGTGGGGAAGTGCCGCGCCCGGGCCGAGCTTTCAGATGGCCGGGGCGCAGGAGCCTCGGGGCCGGTAGTTCGGCCTCGGGGTGGGTAATTCGGCCGCCGGCCCGGTGCCGGTCGACCCCGCCGTCCGCCTTCGGAGCTTGGGTGTCTGAGCCAGGTCCCGCCTGGTCGCCGAGAAGGACAGGCCCGGAAAGGAGGCGAGGCCAACCCTGGTCTCCGTAACCCGAGAGCAGGACCCTGGACAGCGCTCAGAGGCGGCGACCACTTACATTTCCTTCAGATTCCAGATTTTGACGACTTCAGCAATTTTCTCCTTTCATAATAAAGTGAGGGCCCCATCTGTGATGGGCAGAAATGGATTCACCAAAAGTGGACACCTGTTACTCACTGAAATAACATCAGTCTGTGTGAATTAAAGGAAGAGTGTTTTGTTTTGTATTATGATTTGAAATAAAGGAGTACTGGTAGATTCCTAGAGACAAAAAGGAAAATGGTGATTGTCAGGGGCTGGAGGTGAGATGGTGTTGTTTAATGGGTATAGTTTCAGTTTTGCAAAGTAAGAAGAGTTCTGGAAATTGCTTCCAGAATGTGATTGTACTTCGCACTGCTGGAAAGAGAAACACTTGTTTTCTTTTATGTTACACACCATACTGTGAATACACTATTAATGACACTTCTGGTCACCAATGTGTATGTGGTTTTACACACATCAGACAGTTCTTCAGCACCAGCAGGTGTCCTAAAGTTAGCTCAGTTCTGACACTATATACCTGGAGATGCCATCAGATTTCACATGTTAAATACTGTGTCCTACAAGACTGCCCCCCTTCCCTCCTACTTTAGACACCAATCACAAGTCCATGTTGTTATCTCTGATTCTGATTCACCAGCTATAAATCAGAGGTCCCCACTGTCCCTCCTTAGGTTCAGTTAATTCGTTAGGGCAGCTCAGAGAATTAAGGAAAATATTTTACTAATCAGGCTACCATTTGTTTTAAAAGGATGTGACTCAGGAACAGCCAGATTGAAGACATGCTTAGTTAGGACAAGGAATGGGGAAAGGGCATGGAGCTCCTATACTCCCCCTCAGCGAGGGTGCCACTCTGCTGGTACCTCCACATGTTCACCAAACTGGAAGCTCTCAGAAGTAGTGCTTTTGGGTTTTTATGGAGACCTCATTACATATGCATGATTGATTAAATCATTAGCTGTTGGTGATTGAACTCAATCTCCAGGTCCTCTTGTGTCCTGGGAAGTTGGGGTGGGTGGGGCTGGAAATTCCAATCCTCTAATCCCATGTTGGTTTCCCTGGCAACCACCTCCATCCTTAGGTGTTTTCCAAAAGTCATCTCATTAACCCAAACTCAGGTGTGGTTGAAAGAGCCTTGTCACGAATAACAGGACTCATTTCACCTTGATGGCTCTGGAGCTCCTTCCAGAACTAGGACAAAACATCAAATACTGAGACCTGCTCGTGTTGCTCAGGAAATTCCCTGGGTTTTAGGAGCTGTGAGCCAAGAACAGTGGACAAAGACCAAAATATGTATTTATAATAAATCACAATATCACAACTATTGAACTGTATACCTAAAAATGATTAAGATAAATTTATGTTAAATGTATTTTACAACATTAAAAAAAAAGAGGGGTGCCCCAGCTGCAGACTGACTGTGAAGCTCCCTCCTGACTGTCAAGGAGCTTAGAACCCTGAGATCGCTCCATATGTCTGGATGGTTGGACCAGAACCCAGTCCCTGAAGATACTGGGAAGAGATTTGGGGTCTTGGACCACAGGCACCAGTGCTACTTCCAGAGAAATTCCCCTGAGCTTCTTATTAGGAAGGATGGGAATCTCATTCAGTTGACTTAGGGATTCGTTCCCTGAGGAGCTCCTTTAAGGCAGTTCCTTGAGTTCTCCAACTTTTCCTTTTGTGGCCACAGCCCTTTACAGAGATTTTTTTTAGAGGGAGAAGGGTGATTCTTGTTTATTTTTTTGAAACATCATATCCATTTTCTGGTGGAAGATACATTTCTTTTCTTCATCTTGGAGCTTCTCTGTCCCCCAGTTGCCCATCTAGGGCTTCCTGGCCCAGTTACTGTCTTGGAGGATATTGGTGCCAGTGTAGACAGTGAGAGACTCCATAGGGACGCACCTTGTTCCTGCTCCCCTCCTGTCTTCAGTGTACCCTTCTTTGTTCACCAGTATTCGCATCTTCATAAATCAGATCTACAACTTTGCTGCCAGTAAAAGTTGTAAAAGGAGTGAAAAACAGTATGAGTTTTTTATGGGCACATGGGGAACAATTATAAACACACAAAATGGTCATCTATTTAGTGTCTTTCTGCAGTTTCAGGTATTGTAATTATTACTTAAAAACATTTCAAAATGAGTGGCCCAGACCATGAGTGTTAAAACTTACAATGACCATGTATATGAACCTCTTCATTGTTACTGGCCTGGCAAAAATTCGGGTGGCCTGGGGATCCCATTTGCAGCTGGCATCTGAAGTGATGGCAGTTCTGTTGGGACTGAGCATTAAGCTGTGGCGTCTGTGCTAACTCCAGGTACTTAGAATCAGAACAAACAGGAGTGACCTCAGCACTGTACAGTTTCACTCTTTCGGGCATCTGGTGTAATTGAGCTAAGAGATAATACCATCTTTTACTTTTAGCCTCTTACAAAGTGTTAATGTAATATTGGGTTTCCTTCATTATATAACCCATGTATTCATTCCTTTAGCTTCCTCTTCATTTCTACCCAAACTTTTCCACTTGTGGAAGGGACATCAGGTTCACCCACTGTGCTGCTCTGGATTGCAGACAATACTAGTCTAGTGAGTTCCTCCCCCTCAGTCACTCCAATTCATTTAGAGTTGGGTTACACAGGTGCAGAACTAGTGGGCTGCTTTTACTGGTTGGCAATATAGCTGCATTTGCCACTAATCCTAAATTTGCCAAAGAGCGTAGAGTCACAACCCACCCCATCAGGTCCTTAGGAATTCTGACATAAAACTTTAAAATATAGTTGCAATTTCTTGCTTAGGAATTATCCCTGCTTTTGGGACTTGTAGTTACAATTCTAGTCCTGTGACCATTAGGTAAGAAAAGAAAGATGAGGTAATGTGGGGAAGAAAGAAAAAATTAAAGTCATCAATCACCTTCCCTGTGGGAAGAACTGTGTAGTTCTTACCAACATCTTCCTCCACCCTCTCTTCCCCAGATCCATCAGGAAAAAAAAGAGGAATATAGTTAGGGAGGATGTTCCTTAGCCCTGCTCAAGTTGAGTGTGAGCACACACTCATGGAGGCATGTAAGCCAGTCCTTCATGCTTGTATCTTCCATTTTAGAAAGTCAGTGTTTTAATTGCCCGTTCCAATTCTCTGTCAAACTAGTACTCTAAGGAGGATATCTCTGCCCTTTGTTGGACATTGTGTGCTGTGAAGTATATTCCTTGGTCTAAAGAAATGGGACTTGGTGATCTAAATTGGTACAGTATCTTCTGTTATGGTTCTTTTTTTTTTTTTTTTTTTTAAATAATTATTTTTTATTGAAGGGTAGTTGACGCAGAGTATTACATTACATTAGTTTCAAGTGTACAACACAGTGGTAGAACATATATATACATAATTCTAGGTTCCAGCTATCACCCTACCAAGCTGTTACAATATCTTGACTATATTCCTTATGCTATACATTACATCCCGGTTACTTATTTATTTTACCATTGGAAGTCTGTCCTTTTTTTTTTTTTTTTTGTGAGGGCATCTCTCATATTTATTGATAACATGGTTGTTAACGACAATAAAATTCTGTATAGGGGAGTCAATGCTCAATGCACAATCATTAATCCACCCCAAGCCTAATTTTCGTCAGTCTCCAATCTTCTGAGGCATAACAAACAAGTTCTTACATGTAGAACAAATTCTTACATAATGAATAAGTTACATAGTGAACAGTACAAGGGCAGTCATCACAGAAACTTTCGGTTTTGCTCATGCATTATGAACTGTAAACAGTCAGTTCAAATATGAATACTCATTTGGTTTTTATACTTGATTTATATGTGGATACCACATTTCTCTCTTTACTATTATTATTTTTAATAAAATGCTGAAGTGGTAGGTAGATACAAGATAAAGGTAGAAAACATAGTTTAGTGTTGTAAGAGAGCAAATGTAGATGATCAGGTGTGTGCCTGTAGACTATGTGTTAATCCAAGCTAGACCAGGGCAATAAAACATCCACGTATGCAGAAGATTTCTCTCAGAACAGGGGGGGTGAGGTTCTAAGCCTCACCTCTGTTGATCCCCAATTTCTCACCTGATGGCCCCCCTGCGACTGTGCCTGTCTTAGTTTGTTCCTCCCTTGAGGAATCTTACCCGTCTCTGGCTAACCAGTCATCTTCCGGGGCCATACAGGGAAATGTGAAGTTGGTAAGTGAGAGGGAAGCCTTATTGTTTGAAAAGGTTAGCTTTTTACTTCTTTGCATATTTATGCCCTGTGGCTTCTATGCCCAGCATTTGTCTTGAGGTATCTTTACCACTTGGAAGAATTATGATACTCGGTAAATTTGATATGAGGCACGAATTCTATTTAAGGGTTGTAATTAGGAAGGAAGAAGAAAAGCTATAGAAGTAGCAGGCAGAAGAAAACATGGGAAGATTGATTATTTCTTTGACATATCTTCTTGTAGAGTAACTTCAGCATGTATAGGTTTTAAGCTACTACTTAAATTGCGCACACACATTAACATAATAGGAGTATAGTTACATAACCAAAGCATTTCTGTAATTACCAGCCATCTCCAGTGAAACCAAGAAAACCAGTTAGGCACCTTAGGCATTTGTGAAAACTTATCTATGATATGGTGGATATTGTCCAACTGAACTTGAACAGTCTGAGAGAAATCAGATAAATTAAAACAACCCATTCCTGGGGACTGTTCACATGCCATATGTTCTTTTAACAGTAAATAGTCTGTAGTTGTAAGACTTTGGAGCTCTACAATTTGCACTTCTCCAAATTCTTGGTTGAGTTCCAACAGTATAGATCCAGTCAAATTTGTTGTTTTACTGTATGCACAGGCCAGCTTAGATATCTCCTTCCTCATTCCCCTGGCAAGTCCAGGAGCTGGTGGGATGAGTGTATCTACAGCTGTAGCAGTGCGTTGATCTTTGTTGGGGTTTTTTGATGATCATCTTCTGGCATGAGTCTTCCAGAGAGTGCAGATGGTGGAAGTTCTTTTTCATATCGTATCTTAGTTCATTTTCGGGGTAGCCCAATTAGGCTTTGATCCTCTGTATAAACACAAACAGACCCTTTGCCTACACTTTTATATGCCCTTTATACCCTTGTGTAGAACTCGTTGGAGGTTACCACACAGGAACTGCCCTTTTTTTTTTTTTTTGCTTTGTTTTTGGTATCACTAATCTACACTTACATGATGAATATTATGTTTACTAGGCTCTCCCCTATACCAGGTCTCCCCTATAAGCCCCTTTACAGTCACTGTCCATCAGCATAGCAAAATGTTGTAGAATCACTACTTGCCTTCTCTGTATTGTACAGCCCTCCCTTTTCTCCTACCCCCCCATGCATGTTAATCTTAATACCCCCTTACTTCTCCCCCCCTTATCCCTCCCTACCCACCCATCCTCCCCAGTCCCTTTCCCTTTGGTACGTGTTAGTCCATTCTTGAGTTCTGTGATTCTGCTGCTGTTTTGTTCCTTCAGTTTTTCCTTTGTTCTTATATTCCACAGATAAGTGAAATCATTTGGTATTTCTCTTTCTCCGCTTGGCTTGTTTCACTGAGCATAATACCCTCCAGCTCCATCCATGTTGCTGCAAATGATTGGATTTGCCCTTTTCTTATGGCTGAGTAGTATTCCATTGTGTATATGTACCACATCTTCTTTATCCATTCATCTATCGATGGACATTTAGGTTGCTTCCAATTCTTGGCTATTGTAAATAGTGCTGCAATAAACATAGGGGTGCATCTGTCTTTCTCAAACTTGATTGCTGCATTCTTAGGGTAAATTCCTAGGAGTGGAATTCCTGGGTCAAATGGTAAGTCTGTTTTGAGCATTTTGATGTACCTCCATACTGCTTTCCACAATGGTTGAACTAACTTACATTCCCACCAGCAGTGTAGGAGGGTTCCCCTTTCTCCACAGCCTCGCCAACATTTGTTGTTGTTTGTCTTTTGGATGGCAGCCATCCTTACTGGTGTGAGGTGGTACCTCACTGTAGCTTTAATTTGCATTTCTCTGATAATTAGCGATGTGGAGCATCTTTTCATGTGTCTGTTGGCCATCTGTATTTCTTTTTTGGAGAACTGTCTGTTCAGTTCCTCTGCCCATTTTTTAATTGGGTTATTTGTTTTTTGTTTGTTGAGGCGTGTGAGCTCCTTATATATTCTGGATGTCAAGCCTTTATCGGATGTGTCATTTTCAAATATATTCTCCCATACTGTAGGGATCCTTCTTGTTCTATTGATGGTGTCTTTTGCTGTACAGAAGCTTTTCAGCTTAATATAGTCCCACTTACTCATTTTTGCTGTTGTTTTCCTTGCCCGGAGAGATATGTTCAAGAAGAGGTCACTCATGTTTATGTCTAAGAGGTTTTTGCCTATGTTTTCTTCCAAGACTTTAATGGTTTCATGGCTTACATTCAGGTCTTTGATCCATTTTGAGTTTACTTTTGTATATGGGGTTAGACAATGGTCCAGTTTCATTCTCGTACATGTAGCTGTCCAGTTTTGCCAGCACCACCTGTTGAAGAGACTGTCATTTCGCCATTGTATGTCCATGGCTCCTTTATCAAATATTAATTGACCATATATGTCTGGGTTAATGTCTGGATTCTCTAGTCTGTTCCATTGGTCTGTGGCTCTGCTCTTGTGCCAGTACCAAATTGTCTTGATTACTATGGCTTTATAGTAGAGCTTGAAGTTGGGGAGTGAGATGCCCCCTACTTTATTCTTCTTTCTCAGGATTGCTTTGGCTATTCGGGGTCTTTGGTGTTTCCATATGAATTTTTGAATTATTTGTTCCAGTTCATTGAAGAATGTTGCTGGTAGTTTCATAGGGATTGCATCAAATCTGTATATTGCTTTGGGCAGGATGGCCATTTTGACGATATTAATTCTTCCTAGCCACGAGCATGGGATGAGTTTCCATCTGTTAGTGTCCCCTTTAATTTCTCTTAAGAGTGACTTGTAGTTTTCAGAGTATAAGTCTTTCACTTCTTTGGTTAGGTTTATTCCTAGGTATTTTATTTTTTTTGATGCAATTGTGAATGGAGTTGTTTTCCTGATTTCTCTCTCTGTTGGTTCATTGTTAGTATATAGGAAAGCCAAAGATTTCTGTGTGTTGATTTTGTATCCTGCAACTTTGCTGTATTCCGATATCAGTTCTAATAGTTTTGGGGTGGAGTCTTTAGGGTTTTTTATGTACAGTATCATGTCATCTGCAAATAGTGACAGTTTAACTTCTTCTTTACCAATCTGGATTCCTTGTATTTCTTTATTTTGTCTGATTGCCATGGCTAGGACCTCCAGTACTATGTTAAATAACAGTGGAGAGAGTGGGCATCCCTGTCTAGTTCCCGATCTCAGAGGAAATGCTTTTCAGCTTCTCGCTGTTCAATATAATGTTGGCTGTGGGTTTATCATAGATGGCCTTTATTATGTTGAGGTACTTGCCCTCTATTCCCATTTTGCTGAGAGTTTTTAACATGAATGGATGTTGAACTTTGTCAAATGCTTTTCCAGCATCTATGGAGATGATCATGTGGTTTTTGTCTTTCTTTTTGTTGATGTGGTGGATGATGTTGATGGACTTTCGAATGTTGTACAATCCTTGCATCCCTGGGATGAATCCCACTTGGTCATGGTGTATGATCCTTTTGATGTATTGTTGAATTCGGTTTGCTAATATTTTGTTGAGTATTTTTGCATCTACGTTCATCAGGGATATTGGTCTGTAGTTTTCTTTTTTGGTGGGGTCTTTGCGTGGTTTTGGTATTAGGGTGATGTTAGCTTCATAGAATGAGTTTGGGAGTATCCCCTCCTCCTCTATTTTTTGGAAAACTTTAAGGAGAATGGGTATTATGTCTTCCCTGTATGTCTGATAAAATTCCGAGGTAAATCCATCTGGCCCGGGGGTTTTCTTCTTTGGTAGTTTTTTGATTACCGCTTCAATTTCGTTGCTGGTAATTGGTCTGTTTAGATTTTCTGTTTCTTCCTGGGTCAATCTTGGAAGGTTGTATTTTTCTAGGAAGTTGTCCATTTCTCCTAGGTTTCCCAGCTTGTTAGCATATAGGTTTTCATAGTATTCTCCAATAATTCTTTGCATTTCCGTGGGGTCCGTCGTGATTTTTCCTTCTCGTTTCTGATACTGTTGATTTGTGTTGACTCTCTTTTCTTCTTAATAAGTCTGGCTAGAGGCTTATGTATTTTGTTTATTTTCTCGAAGAACCAGCTCTTGGTTTCATTGATTTTTGCTATTGTTTTATTCTTCTCAATTTTATTTATTTCTTCTCTGATCTTTATTATGTCCCTCCTTCTGCTGACCTTAGGCCTCATCTGTTCTTCTTTTTCCAATTTCGATAATTGTGACATTAGACCATTCATTTGGGATTGCTCTTCCTTTTTTAAATATGCTTGGATTGCTATATACTTTCCTCTTAAGACTGCTTTTGCTGTGTCCCACAGAAGTTGGGGCTTAGTGTTGTTGTTGTCATTTGTTTCCATATATTGCTGGATCTCCATTTTGATTTGGTCATTGATCCATTGATTATTTAGGAGCGTGTTGTTTAACCTCCATGTGTTTGTGAGCCTCTTTGCTTTCTTTGTACAGTTTATTTCTAGTTTTATGCCTTTGTGGTCTGAAAAGTTGGTTGGTAGGATTTCAATCTTTTGGAATTTTCTGAGGCTCTTTTTGTGGCCTAGTATGTGGTCTATTCTGGAGAATGTTCCATGTGCACTTGAGAAGAATGTGTATCCTTTTGCTTTTGGATGTAGAGTTCTATAGATGTCTATTAGGTCCATATGCTCTACTGTGTTGTTCAGTGCTTCCGTGTCCTTACTTATTTTCTGCCCAGTGGATCTATCCTTTCGGGTGAGTGGTGTGTTGAAGTCTCCTAGAATGAATGCATTGCAGTCTATATCCCCTTTTAGTTCTGTTAGTATTTGTTTCACATATGCTGGTGCTCCTGTGTTGGGTGCATATATATTTAGAATGGTTATATCCTCTTGTTGGACTGAGCCCTTTATCATTATGTAGTGTCCTTCTTTATCTCTTGTTACTTTCTTTGTTTTGAAGTCTATTTTGTCTGATATTAGTACTGCAACCCCTGCTTTCTTCTCACTGTTGTTTGCTTCAAATATGTTTTTCCATCCCTTGACTTTTAGTCTGTACATGTCTTTGGGTTTGAGGTGAGTTTCTTGTAAGCAGCATATAGATGGGTCTTGCTTTTTTATCCATTCTGTTACTCTGTGTCTTTTGATTGGTGCATTCAACCCATTAACATTTAGGGTGACTATTGAAAGATATGTACTTATTGCCATTGCAGGCTTTAAATTCGTGGTTACCAAAGGTTCAAGGTTAGCCTCTTTAGTATCTTACTGCCTAACTTAGCTCGCTTATTGAGCTGTTATATACACTGTCTGGAGATTCTTTTCTTCTCTCCCTTCTTGTTCCTCCTCCTCGATTCTTCATATGTTGGGTGTTTTGTGCTGTGCTCTTTCTAGGAGTGCTCCCATCTAGAGCAGTCCCTGTAAGATGTTCTGTAGAGGTGGTTTGTGGAAAGCAAATTCCCTCAGCTTTTGTTTGTCTGGGAATTGTTTAATCCCACCGTCATATTTGAATGATAGTCGTGCTGGATACAGTATCCTTGGTTCAAGGCCCTTCTGTTTCATTGTATTAAATATATCATGCCATTCTCTTCTGGCCTGTAGGGTTTCTGTTGAGAAATCTGACGTTAGCCTGATGGGTTTCCCTTTATAGGTGACCTTTTTCTCTCTAGCTGCCTTTAACACTCTTTCCTTGTCCTTGATCTTTGCCATTTTAATTATTATGTGTCTTGGTGTTGCCCTTCTTGGATCCTTTCTGTTGGGGGTTCTGTGTATTTCTGTGGTCTGTTCGATTACTTCCTCCCCCAGTGTGGGGAAGTTTTCAGCAATTATTTTTTCTAAGATACTTTCCATCTCTTTTCCTCTCTCTTCTTCTTCTGGGACCCCTATAATACGGATATTGTTCCTTTTAGATTGGTCACACAGTTCTCTTAATATTGTTTCATTCCTGGAGATCCTTTTGTCTCTCTCTATGTCAGCTTCTATGCGTTCCTGTTCTCTGATTTCAATTCCATCAATGGCCTCTTGCATTCTATCCATTCTGCTTATAAACCCTTCCAGAGTTTGTTTCATTTCTGCGATCTCCTTTCTGGCATCTGTGATCTCCTTCCGGACTTCATCCCATTTCTCTTGCGTATTTCTCTGCATCTCTGTCAGCATGTTTATGATTCTTATTTTGAATTCTTTTTCAGGAAGACTGGTTAGGTCTGTCTCCTTCTCTGGTGTTGTCTCTGTGATCTTTGTCTGCCTGTAGCTTTGCCTTTTCATGGTGATAGCAATAGTCTGCAGAACTGGGACGAGTGACGGCTGGAAGGACTTCCTTTCTTGTTGGTTTGTGGCCCTCCCCCTTCGCGAGGCGCTGGGTTCTCTCAGGTGCGGATGTGGTCTGGATATTGTCCTGTGTCCTCTGGTCTTTATTCTAGGAAGGGTTGTCTTTGTTATATTTTCATAGATACATGTTGTTTTGGGAGGAGATTTCCGCTGCTCTACTCACGCCGCCATCTTCCGCCCCTCCTGTTATGGTTCTTTTACAGTACTCTGAAAACTCACTTCTACCGCTGGGTAGGCAGTCTACCAGAGTCAGTGTTTATTTTTAGTGAGTCCCATTGACTACCATCATCAGTTTCACGTGCCAGCTATGTTCAAGCTCTTTCCCCTGGGGCATCTGCCACATAGTCATCTTCAGTTTCTGTCACTTGTTAGCCGAACAGTTCTTAGTGGCATTTTGTGCTTCTGAGGTGCAAGAGGAGTATGTCTAGATTCTGTCCATACTGGTATTATGTAATCCTCCTGCTCATTTCATGTACCCAGATGGCCTCCTCAGGCAGGCACATCAGGTATCCACTGGTCAGTTCCAGTCACCTTTGATCCAACTGCAGGTTGGTTCTTCTGCTGGGCATCAGCATGTCCTTCACGCATCCCTCAAGTTCTCAGTGATTCAACAGGGCCATGCCTCATAGAGGCATCCCTTTATTAGGCCAGTTTCCTATTGCCCTTCTGCCTGACCATATGGCCAGGCCATTGAACACCACCCATGAGTCAGTAGAAGCTCAAACCTTGGGGTGCTTATCATTGTTCAAGTCTTCAGTCCCTGGAGAACAGCATTTAATTCAACCCACCAAGCTGATTTGTTCTTACCATCTTCAAACACAGTGGTAGCCTTCCAAACAGGATTCTGTCTATTCACCTTAGAACAGCCATCTGTAAACTGCAGGTCTCTGCTGGTCAACTGAGAAACTGTTTCCAAGGCAAGGGCCATAGAATAGAATCTAGCAGTTCCTCCTGTGCCTCCAAAGGCAGTCCTAGAGAGAAAGTCTACCTGCTTGTGAATCACTGAGTAAGCCTCTTCATTTCTCGGATAGCACATTCCTATACAAACCATTGTCATTCTATTAGGGAACTCTTCATGGCATTGCCCTCCCTATTAGTGCATTTCTCTGACCTCACCCAAGACATCACTGTTTGTTTATAACTAATTTCTGGAATTTTTTCATTTTGTAAAACTTAAACTCTAGACCAATTAAACAACAACTCTTCATTTCTCCCCCCCTTCTAGCCCCTGGCAACCAGCTCTCTACTTTTATTTCTATGAATTTGATCTTCTAGATACCTCATATAAGTGGAAAAATCATACAGTATTTGTCTTTTGTGACTAGCTTATTTCCCTTAGCATAATGTCTCCAAGGTTCATCCATTTGTAGGAGGTGTCAGTATTTCCTTTTTCAAGGCTGAATATTATTACATTGCACATACTCACTACATTTTTCTTATCCATTCATCTGTCAATGGACACTTGAGTTGCTTCCACTTCTTGGATATTGTAAATAATGTTGCTGTGAACATGGCTGTACAAATATCTGAGATCCTGCTTTCAAATCTTTTGGATTTATACCTAGAAGTGGATTGCTGGATCATTCGGTAATTCTATTTTTGATTTTTTGAAGAACCACTGTACTATTTCCTACAGTGGCTGCATTATTTTACATTCCTAGCAAGAGAACACAGGTGTTCTAGTTTCTCCACATCCTTGCCAACATTTATTTTCTGGGGTATTTTTTTATTTTTTGGTTTGGTTATTGATAGTAATCATCTTGGTAGGTATAATGTGAGATTCTTTTTTTATATCCTTCAATCATAGGGCAGTTTCAATTAATATCCAATAGGAAGCTAGTAACTGCTCCTAAAATGAAAATTCTTTAGTCAAAGTCCCAGTAGTCATTACCGTGGGGCATTCACAGGCTTTCTGCCATAGGCCCTAGTTTCCACTCGACATGGGTCTATGGTGTAGAAAATTGACCCATACCAGCACTCCAGGCTTTATAATATATTGTGTGTGCTTGGGCAACTTAAAAAAAATTTTTTTTTATTGAGGTATTGTTGCTATACAATCTTATGTTGGTTTCAAATGTTTAACACAGTGGTTCAGTAGTTACCTATGTTATTAAGTCCTCACCCCCTCTAGTGTGGTTACTATATTGGGCAATCTTATTTGTTCCTATTTAGCATATCTAATTAATATTGTTTGAAGGGCAGCTGTACATGCCTTGTGTTTTATGATACTTATGAAACATTGCCCAGGCAGACACAATACCTATCCACATAATACATTCAGGCAAAAGACAAAGAGACCCAGTCACCTCATGTAAAGCCTGTTTATAAACATTCCAATTTTCACCCAAGCCTCTACTTTAATCCTGTCAACCCTTACATTCCTATATTCTTCTCTCAATCTAATTGCAGCTTCTTCAGGGATTCACCAATGGGTTTTGATACCACAGTGCATGTGGCTCTCTTGTCTAGGACTCCGGAAACATCTCTTCTCCAGCCCTGACCATTTTATCCACTCATAATAAGACTTTGTGTGCCCAGCCTTAGGCCCTTTTGTTTATCTTTATCTTGATGAATCTGCCTATCGTCCTAATTGATCCAGGTCAGGCTTCTCACTGTAACCTTTGCCTTCAGGCTTTAAAAATTCTTCCAAACTGAGGTATAGAGCAGACTTACTTGAGGCTCTTTAATGTTGAGGAACTACAAGAAGGTCCCATTGGTCCACCCAACCTTAGGTACCAAGACCTTTGTTACAACGTCATCAATGCCCATTTTATTCATTCCACTTCTGAATAACCATCTGAAGATGTACATTTTGCTGGGACAAGTCCCTTGACTCTCCCCTCCGCCTTTCTCCATTTCATTATTAGTTAATTCATTTTATCAACACCTGTAAGCCCCATGAGGTGAAGCTGAGACAACCAACACTTTCTGTAAGGCTTTTCATCTGCCACACTGTGTTGCAGCATGGGGAGTCCATGCAACGGGGCCCCTAACCACACAATCTGCCGTGACCTGGGTAACTAGCATTCTCAGTGGGTGAATATCATGGTTAATGTAAAGCCAGACCCTCACGGTTTGCCTGTCAGGTGTATTACCTGCTTCATGTGTGTGTTCCCCTCAGCAGTTATAGGGGGAGCTGGACTGTACTCCTTCTCTGGGTAAACAGATTATACCCAACCCCTGAGGCTGCCTGTTTTCTCAAGAATAACCTGCTCAGTGTGTCCGTATCATGTATAGCCATTCATGCTTGTTCTGGAGTGAGCTGCAGGTCCTGTTAGTACAAACATGCTCTTCACAGTGCAGCATTCAGAAACAATTCACCACCCTAAATTAGTCATTCTGTAAACTGTGAACTACTGCGTGGCACAATGGACCTGCCTGAACACTGTGCTAAGAGATCTGACCACACTTTAGCCTGGTTTCCACCTTTCCACCTGCATAAGGGCATGTCGTAAAGGTGGCCCCCGTCCCTTTGCTGAGTGTACAAGAAAGCACAGTGCTGCCAAACTGCAAAATGTATATTCTCCCATCCATGGTCCCAAACTATTGTCAGGAATTTGCCCCTTCTGTAATTGCCTGTTTCACCATAGCCCCTTCGTCCTTTTTATGTTCCCACTTTTTTCTCTGTCACTCCTTTGTGGCCCCTCTCTGTTCTCCCTTTAAAAACCATTGTCAGCTTTATCTAAGCTGTAGTTGAGCTCAGTTTATACAGTTTAGGCTTACACTTGTCTTTCTTGCCACCTTTAACAAGGGTCCAGTGCTGCTTCTCTGACAATTCTTGGATCTGGATCAGAGCCACCATTAGAACCTGGGGTGAGACAGCTGGATTCAGCAAACACCAAGGCCTGTTGTCTCCAGTCTGCTTGCTTGTTTGGGTGTCTGGGGAGTGGGTCTGACTCCTGACCCAGTGCCCTGGCAGTGCGGTGAGGACAGATTTTGACTGTTAAGATTCTGAGTCTACTCTTGAGGCTGGGATAAAGGCCCAGGCCTCTAGTTTGTAAGGTGCCATTAGTTAAGGACACAAGAGCTGCTCAGTTGACGGAGCCTCCCTCTCCAACCCCTGAAGACTGTATGCTTTGCAACCATGGCCCTAATACTCTTCACTTCCTTTCTCTCTGGCAAAACTGTACTGAAGGCAGTACTGAATTATAGTGGCCCCTTGGGGCTCCTGGGACAGTCCCAAACTAGATGACCTGAAAGGAGCCCTGGAACTAGAGGCTAGCAATTGTTTTGGAAAGAGGATGCCCATAAATGGTTCACTCTCCAGCCTCTGTGTCCTGGCAGATTTGTGTTTGTTTGTGTGCAAGGTAGGCAAGGGAGCTCAAAGTTTTAACTCTCTCATGATGGGGTTGGTTCTGCAGGCGACCAGAACTAGGAGATGCCACTAGGAGTCACCTTGTTAGCATCAAGTCAGTTGTGGTCAAAAGGAGCTTTTTATGAGTAACAGAAGACACTGTATCCCTTAGAAAATCCCAAGGGTTTAGGGGCTCTGGATCAAGAACTGGGGACAAAGACCAAATATTTATATATTTTCTATTATACCTCAAGTGGTGGTAGTTTGTGTGAAAGCAGTAGCCGTGCAGAATATGTTCTGGATGTGTTTTGGAATGGGAGACTGGATGGGGGGGTGGGCATTGTGGGAACTGGAATAAACAAATCACCTTCAACAAGCCCCTATGTCCATAAGGAAAATGGTTAAAATAAACTGTGGTCATCATACAATGAATTAAAAAAAGCCCATAAAACAGAAAGGGAGCAGACTAGTGGTTCATGCAATACATGGATGATTCTTTAAATATACTGTACTGAGTGAAATAAACCGGTCAAAGAAGAGTTCGTTCTATATGATTCATTTAGATAAAGTTTGGGAACAGGCAAAACTAATTCATGCTTGCTACAACTCAGAAAAGTGATTTCCTCTGGGAGGAAGGTACTGTTTTGAAAGGACACAAGGGAACTATTTGCAGTGATGGAAATGTTATAAATCTTGATGTGGGTCATGGTTACATGGAGGTATGCAAATGTAAAAATTAAACTAAATTTAAGAGTCTATAAATAGTGCTTATGATATAGAACTTAATAATGGTAATCAAGGAATAGAAATAGAAGGCATAACTTCCATAGTATTAGAGGAAAAAGGAATAAAGACAAATCATTTGATGTGAAAGAAGACAAAGATGGAAAAAGGCAAGAACGGCATGGTTAACAACACACAATAAGCTTGAAGAAAGAACTCTGAAAAATACTGAGCTATGTAAGTATCAGAGAAAACAGATTCAGGTGAAAAATGTTATGAACAGTGAGACTCATTACATAATAAACGCATCCACCAGAAATACACAGCAATTCCCAATTTTTACCTAAGTATATAATCTCAAATTATATGAAAAATATGGACATAAATATAGAAATTGAGAAATCCACAGTTAAGAGAAATTTTTAACATTTCTCACTAATCAAGATTGAAGTGATCAGTCTCAGTTGACAGATATTATTGACATTCTACCAAATAAAAAATGAAAAGGAAGATTTGAACATTACAATATAAGGAAGGAATTGTACCCCAATATTTAGAGAATACTTCTTAGCATACATGAAACATTCGACACTCAAAAGAACACATTAGTCATGAACCATGTTTCAACAAAACAACAAAGAATGAATATCATACAAACATGTTAGAAGAAAAACGTGTGTGCTTAAAATTTAGAAACATCCATCTTTATAATTCACGAGTCAAGAAAGAATGAAAAGAAAATGCTAGGAACTGAACAATGAAAACACGGTGTATCACAGCTCAAGCCATGGTGTTAACTAGTACATAGAGAGTAACTTTTACACTTACATACAATAATTGGAAGGAGCATTTGTAAAAACTCTTAGTAGTGCATTAAGTCTTACTTAAAAATTTACAATGAAAACAATGCAAACTATAAATCTGAAGGATGTAGAAAGAGGAAAAAAGACAACAGCAGCAAATAAGTCACAACAGAGTTTCAACAAAGATAAAGGCTGGTTCTTTGAAAATATAAAAAACTTCTGGTAAGACTGGGTTCAAAAAAGAAAGTGAAATAGGACACAGCTACCCATAAAATAAATTTTCAAAGTAAACAAAAATGGGTAAGTCTACAAAAACCAAGTCAAGAACAAAGTTTTAGAATTCTGAATAGACTCAGAACTAAGGGAAATTTAGGCAAAAATCTCAGCACAGTATGGGAAAGAAAATTACAAGCCACTACACCATTAATACTTAGAATTGTAACATTTCTCAGTGAAGTAAATGAAAACAAAAATTATAAATTTAAAAATGAATACTTGCCAAACAGGCTTACCTTAGAAATTTAATAATGATTTAATAAATGTTACCGCAACTTCTGTGAATTGATGTGATGCATTTAACTTCTATTTATGCATGCTTAAAAAATCTTAAAACTGTAAAAGTGTCCCCATTAAAGTCAGAAGCATCCTAAAAATGCCTGCTTTCACTCTATTTCAACATAATACACCTATTGCAGTAAACCAGTGTAACACATATGTCTACATATACATAATGTACATATAAACACAAACTTCTCTTGACTATTCATTCAACTTTTCAAAGTAGCCTTTAAAAAATTGCTTTTTAAAAAGCCCCAAACACATTAAATATAGTATAAAAAAAAGAGTTTTGGGATGTTAACAATCTCATTCACCAAGTTAAACTCTTCACACTTCCATTCAGAGAGTAAGTACCATTAAAGATCAAATTTGAATTGTGTGATTTGAACGAACTCAAAATGTTGTAATGCTGAATCGTGCCTCCTCTTTGCAAAGGAGAAATGAAGGCTTCAGTTTGTTTTGCCTGTTCACGCGCTACTTTGACGAGTCACGAAGTGCCCTCACGTTTTGCCTTTATTTTAAAGGACGATACCACAGAACTAGGAGCTCTTTAAGGCTGAAACACTTAAGAAAAAGGTGCAGAAAGGAAAAATTGTGCATCCAAAGCTGACTCCCTCTTTCTCCTCTTCAACCAACCCCTTCGCTATCAGTCTTTTGCCCTTTACGAAGTTCAAACAATATATTTTATGTACAAACTGCATTTTTGAACTTTTAAATTATTTAATTCTTGTTTTAAAATGGTTTGGGTAACTTGTGTTAGAATGTATTATAATTCTTTTCATTGAGTAATGGGGAATTTTTTTTTTAATTTAACGGCATTTCCTTCTGCAACTTGGCTTTCCACAGTGAATTTAAAGGCCTTGAGCCAGGTACAGGTTAACAAGAAGTTTAAAGACTATGACGCCACGACACTGTCGCCCTTCCCCTACGGCGGGGCTGCCCTCCCGGGACGGCCAGCCGGTCCCACCCACTAAGCGCCGGACGGGCTGCGGAACCAGACACCGGAGGCGCAGAGCCCAGCGTTCCGCCTGCGCGGCGGGGGCGGCGACCGCACTTCCGGGACTCGGCGACGCGCCGCCCGACCGGTAGGAGCCGCCCTCGATCGTCGAGCTCGAAGGCCACGCCAGTCGCAGCCGCTTCGCGTCCGCCGCCACCGACCCCTCGACCGGCCGACATGGTTGAAGCTGACCGTCCCGGGAAGCTGTTTATTGGCGGGCTCAACCCCGACACCGATGAGAAAGCCCTCGACGCCGCATTTGGCAAGTATGGCCCCCTCAGCGAGGTGCTCTTGATGAAAGACCGCGAAACCAGCGAGTCCAGGGGCTTCGCGTTCATCACCTTTGAGAGCCCCGCCGACGCCAAGGCCGCCGCCAGAGACATGAACCGCAAGTCCCTGGATGGTAAGGTCATCAGGGTGGCCCAGGCCACCAGGCCGGCGTTTGAGAGCGGCCGCCGGGGCGCGCCGCCGCCGCCACCCAGCAGCCGCGGTCGCCCGAGGGGCCTTCGCGGGGCCCGCGGGGGCGGTGGCCTGCGGCGCACCTCCTCCCGGGGCGGGCCGGCCGACCACGGTGGCTACGCGGGGGATTTCGATCCGCGGCTCCTCAGGGCCCCGATGCCCTTGAAGCGCGGGCCGCCGCGCAGGGCCGAGCCGCCGCCCAAGAGGGCCGCGCCGTCAGGGCCCGCTCGCAGCGGCGACGGGGGAATGCGCTGGCGGGTCTCGGCCGCGCGGGGCCTAGACGGCCACGCGGGCCCGCTGCGCCGCGAAGCCTACCTGGGCTCCCGGGAGGGCTACGCGCCCAGAGACGGCTACTCGAGCCGAGAGTACCCGAGCGCCCGCGAGTCCCGCGACTTCGCGCCCTCCCCCAGGGAGTACACCTGTCGCGACTACGGCCACTCCAGCGCCCGCGACGACTGGCCGTCGAGAGGCTTCGGCGAGCGAGACGGCTACGGCCGCGATCGTGACTACGCGGATCATCCGGGCGGAAGCTCCTACCGAGGCCCCTTGGAGAGTTACGGGGACTCGCGCATCGCCGCGCCCGCGCGGGGCCCCCCGCCATCTTTCGGCGGAGGCGGGCGCTACGACGAGTACCGGGCCTCCTCGCCCGACGCCTACGGCGGCGGCCGCAGCGACCGCTACTCGAGGGGCCGCGACCGCGTGGGCAGGACCGGCCGCGGGCTCTCGCCGACGGTGGAGAGGCTGTGTCCGCCGCCGCGCGATGCGTACAGCCGTTCGGGACGCCGGGCGCCCCGCGATAGCCGCCCGGAGAGCGGGGCTGGTCGGAGCAGATACTAAGTACGAACAGACTTGGGACCAAAATCCGTGTCAAAGAAGCTGTTGAAAAGAAGAACCTGTTCTAGGGTAGGTAGCTACCCAAGGACTAGTACAAGAAAGAGTTGTTTTTGTCTCATAAGAATTTCCTGTTAGCTTGCTCTCTGCAACTTTTGTGCTTTTGGAAGAAAGAAGTTAAAACTCGTTTTATTTCCTTTTATAATTGTTAACGTTTCTTTAAACAAACTCATGTTAAAAGTGTAAGACTTGAACCTGCGTACTAGTCTTCTTATACTTCCAAGTAGAAATGCTCCTAAAAGCTTCCTTCTTTCTGAGTTTTCCTGATAAATGAGGCAAACAGTCATACGATCTTTCACAAACATCTGCCCACCTAAAATGGAAAAATGGATCATTCTGTCCATTCAAACCGACTAGATTTTTGGGGGAAGAATGGGAGGAATTGGAGTATGTTACTCTTAGGATTTCACCGTGTCTCTCAAACTGAATGTCTGTGTTCCCAATATTAAAAAACGAATGACCAGCACCAACAGAGAGCACTTAAATCAGATGCTTATGTAAAGAAGTATTTACTTCATAAATCTCAAAAAGCAAATGGATAACTCTGGCCACACTTCATTATTATAATTTTTTGCCTTTACTTTCGAGAATCTGCAGAATCTCCTGTCTCCTTGCTCCCCAAAATAACACATGTATAGAACAAGGATCGAATACTAAATTAAAGATTTGGCCAGCCAACCACAAAGCTTCAAAGTCCCCAAAAGACATCAATTAATAACATTTATTTTCACCACCAAAAATTATTAAGAAACAAGTAGGAAATATACCAGTGGTGGATTTGGGGATAATAACGGCTTCCATTTCTAAGTTCAAGCTACTTGCTGCTGGGTCCTTTGGAGATAAGTGGGTTAGCACCCCTAAAGGTGGAGAAATTAAATGTGAGCAGCATCAAAGCTCTGAAGCCCAGAGATGCCCTGAGAGAGCTTTGTATTTCAGCACCTGAGAATCCCAACCTGGTATGAGGGACCTGGGTCCTTCTGTTTACAAGGGCAAGGGGATGGGTTGAATGTTCCCTATTCGCAAGGTGCGGAGAAGGGCTTGAGCGGGCATAAGTCAGAGAGGCTTCCTGCAGAATGCCTCAGGAGAGAGAATAGTTTCCTTTTTTCACCCCAAGCTCAGGGTAAGAAACCCTTTTTCCTTTTAGCACCTTGGAATTCTCTATTTATCTGAGAGAAAGGTAATTGTACAGTCAAGGGACTCTAGCAACCAGAGAAAGAAGATGACGTTAAACTGTTAGGACCCATATTCAGTGTAATAACTGCTGGAGGAAACAGATGACACCTGAACAACAACAAAATACAGAGATCTGAATGTAACATACATATACTACTCTAAAAACATGGTTTTTCAACAAAATGATAACGTAGATGAATTACAGGAGAGGCTGCATTAGTGGCCCAGAGGATCAAATGCAAGAAATAAATTAATTCCTGGGCTATGTTTTTTTTTTTTTAAGCTGCCAAAAATGTGTAATACCTTTGTGGCAAAACTATTGATCTTTCTTAAAGAAGACTAAATAAATGGAGGTTCATTTGATGGTTAATACTTTTTATCATATCCTCAACCTCACCAAACTAATGTGGAAAATCAATACAACTTCAAATGCAGTTACATGATTCCCCCCGCCACCCCTCCACAGCTCCGCTACCGTTTCCCAATAATATCATTTGTTTGTGTTGATCAACGATGGAATACTGAATTAAAGATTTGGCCAACCAACCACAGATGGAAAAAAAATTAATAGGTTCATTTCACTACCAACAATTATCAAGGAGGTAAAAAGAAAAAAAGGCACTACTGGGAGATTTAACAACTCTTAAAATAAATGGAGGAATAACGAGCCAAAAGAACGAAAGCAATGTTGAAAAACTAATTAGAGTCACCCTACCAGGTTTCAAGACTCAATTACAAAGTTGTAGTAATTTAAGCTGTGAGATTTCAACAGACAAGGATAGAGCAACAGACCAAAATAGCAAGCCTTGAAACAAGGCCCAGTTGTATATAAAAACATGATATATGACAGAGATAGCTTTAAAAGTCATTGGTGAAAGATGGACATGTTTTGAGAATAACTGCAAAAATATAAAATGAAATTCCCTAACACTGCATACACATAAATACATTGTAGATGAAGATACAAATGTGAAGAGGAAATATATAAACAGAAGAAACTTACCACACTGGTTTAGAGAATTCATTTTTAAGACACAAAAAGCACAATCCTAGAAGGAAAATGTTGATAGAATTTCCCACATTATTAGGATTTTTATGATAAAAAACACAACAAAGTGAAATATAAAAACCATAGATTGAAAGAACTTATTTACATGGAAATAACTTCCAAAAGATGCTTAGAAGTCAAAAACAAAAAACAAAAAAAATGGGGGAAAGGACTCAAACCTTTCTGATAAATGTGCCAATTGACATAGTCACTTTGGAAATAATTTTGGCAATGCCTAGTTAAGTTGGAGGGTGCATACCTTATGATCCAGAAATTGCACTTGGAGGAGAGGACCTAGAGAAACTTGCACATACACACAAAGGGATAAGTATTAAGACTGGGCCATACAACACTCTTTGAATTTTAAAGTAGAAACAACCTTCTTGGAGTTGACGATTGAAGTTTATTCTTACAATGAAGTTCAGTGTAGAAGCTAACACAATTCAACCAGATCTACATGTATCAACATAGGTAAGTACCAGTATATTTGTTGGGTGTAAAGGGCAAATTGTGTAAATGTAGGTATATTACAAAAATTATGATTGGAGTGATACACAGAAAGGATATTTAGTGTGAGGAGGAAAGTGGGATGGAGTGGGTTTTAGCTAAAGTTAATATTTATTTCTTTAAAAGACAAATTGTAAGCAAAAATGACATCAGCTGTATTCTGTACATTGGCATCTCATTCTGTAATTTCAGAACATTTCATAATACAGACTTTAATGTGTAATAGATTTTAGCAGAGTACTGGCATATAGTGGCTACTCAAAACTATTATTCTGAAACTGTCTTAAAGTTGCAACACAACAATTCTCCCTCTGGCTCTGTTCTCATCAGTGTGGGTGATATCTTATTGTATTAGACTCAGTTTATAGAAACTTCCTATCATGGATTGTGCTCATAGCTAGCTCAACATAACCTCAAAGGATAGAACTTCTATATCTGAGAACCAAATCTTAAAAGAGTGCAATTTTTCCCTTTGACATTCTTTTGGAAGCATAAAAGTGATAAAAAAAAATATTTCCAATGAACAGAATAGCTATTTCTGAAGAGTAATCTCCAGAATATCAAAACTGTTAACAACAAAAAAAGTGATGTGTAAACAGGGAAATAAAGGCCTAAAGCTTAGAGGGCTTCAAGAGATTGTAGCATACAAAGCCTATCGATTTTTCATGTACATATATAACATCCCCAGTATTTATGAAATTAATGTGTTAAAGGTCTCTTGTAGGGAAATACAGAAGAGGTCTAGTCCCTTGAGAACACTTGTTTATAATCACTTTCATGATGATGAGAATGTATCAGATGTTTCCCAGGACTTACCCACTAGGTGTAATTTGGGAATGTGCATCCTATAACCAAAACTTTTATGTTTTCTGTCTTGAGTTTGTCTCAGTGTACTCCTGAGACCCCATCTCCACATTCCCTCTGACCAATACAAGGTTCCAGAAGCATCCAAATTGTCCATGTGTCAACTGACAGAATCACTGAAGGTTTCCCCACCAGATGAGGCCTGAACATCTTCCATCTCTGATTGCAGTGGGAATGCTATTGTGGGTCCTGGGGCTCTCATAGAGTACTGGAGGTAGACCCCTTTCCTGTAGGGCAGTAGCTTCCCTTTTCCCCTTGCCTCAGGCCAGATTAGATGGGGAAGAATTCTCTGCCTGTGTTCCTCTTACCTGGGGCCTCTTACATTTCTCAGCCTTTATATTACATGGAGTTCATGCCACCTTCCTTTTAGCTTTTACCTTAAAGGTGATGTGGTTTTCTTTCTCTTCCACAGAAATTTCCTTTTTGGGGGCAGTTACCATGTTCCCTCTTTGGAGCATGTTTAACTCGCCAGGCAGAATCAGGTTGTGTTGCTTTTGCTAGGCATACATGGAGGCCAGTCCATGTGTGGACTGGGTATCCCTCTCAGAATCTGTATGTTCTTGTTCGCGGAGATGCTGTTCCTGAAGCTGATTTCTTTTGCAGTGTAGCATGTATAAGATCCCTTTAAAAATTATTGAGTCAGCGTATTTTATGGGTGACATTGAACATGAGTATCAAGTGCAAAATATGAACTCTGTAGGAGCTACAGAGCAATGATGGCCCATGGGATACCTTGTACTATTCATCATATTATTAAACTGCAAATGGGGCATGAAAAATCTGAGTATGTATTGTGAAATTTTTAGGGAAAACATTAGGAAAAAATAGCATGGCTTCCCTGTAATGGCTGGAGGCTGCTTGTTGGAGTATAAAGGTAATCTGGACATACGTTATTTATGTGGCTTGGGAAATTTTCATTAAAATTTTAGCCTTCAGTTTTTTTCATGTGTGAATGGTGATGATATCATCTCATAAAATCGTTGAAAGTTTGAGATAATGCATAGAAAGCACACAGCACAGTACCTGGAATATTATGAGGCTCATTGAATTGTAGTATCACAGGTTCTAAATACACAGCTGTAGTGCAGCCTTGCCCTTGGAATTTATGATTTCCATTGATCAGTAAAATTGCTTTTGCACGAGAAGTCTTCAGAGACATTAAATTTGAGAGTGTTATTGTGTTCATATTCAAACTGTACTCACACAGCTTGAAATCTTGGAGTCTCACAGAGCCCGGTTTATAGTCTCCTGCTTCTGCCTTCTCTTCTTGATAGCTAGGGGGACCAGAATTCTACCAGCAGGCTCAGTGTCCCATTCCTAACCAGCCTAAAGTGAGGCAGATAAATGTTGTTATCAAGACCTTGATTCCTGCACATCTAGTAGAGTTTAGAATTATTACTCTCTGCATAATTGCCTTAGACTAGACTTTACCTCATAAATACAGTAGCTAGTACAATGCCTGGATTTAAAAAAGTGTATTTTTATTGTTATTTACAATTGACCCAGGGCCTGGTGCACTTAGGGAAGTCCCAGAGTTGCAGTAGAGCCTAGTGACCTAGAATGAGTAGTATTCAATCTGGTAGACCTGGATTCAAATCCCATACCCACCACTTACTGTGTGACCTTGGTCAGGTTACATACTGTTTCCCTGTGTTGTTTGCATTACCTATAAATAGGGACAAGAATGCTCAGCTCATGAGGCTGTTTGTCCATCTGTTTACTCATTAGATCCAATGATGAGCAATTATTTACATCTTGTGCACCTTATGGCAAGAGCTGTGTTAATATCACGGGAACAAGGCAAACCACACAACAGCATGTGTACGTGGCTGCTAAATTCACGTTCCGGGAGGAAGAGTCAGAGGTTGTCCAGATGCTTTCTAGGGTAGTGCACAGAGATCTATCAGGATTAGGCATCAGCTTTGGGAGAGAACTTCTACATTTGGGCTCTGGGGCTTTGGAGTTGCATAATATAGCAAGTGCCAGCCCCTCCCTGGAGTTATAGGGGTTAGGGTACAGTAGCTTTATATCACTACTTATAGTAGTGATAGAGATAACAGAGAGAATCTTAGCTCTCTGTTGGGATTTGATGGAGTTCAGGTCTAGATAATATAAACTACCTGTCTTAACTTCAGACTGGTTAAAAAGGTGGACGTTTTTGATCAGCTCAGCTCTTCAAACTAGAGAAAGCAGAGGCAGTAGAATATAAAGCGGGGCTGTGAATGTCTTGCTATGAATAACACCTCTTCTAAGGTGTTGGGGTCTGAGTCTCACAGTTGAAACTCTGTGACTTTGCGATCTAGCGGCAGGATTTGCTACATCAGTAATAACGATGGAGGTAGAATTAGCCCTTTTCAAACATCACAGCTCCAGGGGCAACTGTAGTCCACCCTGTGCAGTGCCACCATTGAGTGCCAAACACTGGGCCTTCACTAGTTTCCACTGAACTTTGTATAAAGCCAGTCTGTTTCTGCTGGGGATTAGTTTTGGACAAGTTAACCCTTATCACTTAGTTAAGCAGTGGAGACCTGAGGTGAACAAAGTAGACATTATTAATCCTCAAAGGGATTAATGTTCCAAGAAAGATGCACTTTGGTTAAACAAAGTTTTAACTGTGATAAGCCTTATGAAAGAGATGCATATATAATACTATGAAATACTATATTAATAAAGGTTTGGTGTAATATAGGATGTCAGAGAATGCATCTTTAAGGAAGTGATGATGGAATTAAGGTATGAAGGATGAGTAAGCTACACTGCTGTGAAAATTAAATGAGACAATATGTTAAAGCATGTAGCACATAGTAAGCTCTCCATGAACAAAGGCCATAGTTTTCTTATTACTATTCTTTTTTGACATCAAGACAATTTTTGCTATAATTTTCAGCTGTATAGATAAGGGTGTTAAGGGTGAAGGAACACAGATGAATCATAGCATATTAATTTAAGAAGGCATACCTTAAGGTTGATGACCAGGAGAGCAGAAATGAAGAACAACAGTATGTGAATCAACATATAAGAAAAGCATAAAATATGAGATCAGTTTGAGGTCAAACTAGTAAAACAATAAACAGGTAAAATGTAGAAACTGGGGAACAGGCATGGATTGCTGGATTAATGCCCTGGAGTGGACTGCATAGGCTCTGAGACCCTCTTTAAAGCCTCAAAGTCACCTTCACATAGAAAGGCACTCTTCTTAAAGGTGTTCTTGAATCTGAGACAGGCCAGATGCTGTCTTTGTCCTTTAACGCACTCACAATCTAATGTGGGTGACATTGTCCTGCATCCAATTACTTAGAATGCAAGAGAGAGAGAGAGAAGTGGTATGAGGTAGGCACGGGCAGCGTGCTAAGGGAACATGTGATCCTGACCAGAGGAAAGATTTCCAGAGGATGTGAATTTCAAGGTTTTCCTTAAAACAACGAAGCTGCTCCTTAGTGTGTGTATGGTATCCGTTTTATATAGAGGTAGGTCCATCAGTTCCTATTTGTACTTAATTTTAAGATTGTCCTCATCTTTGTTAATTCTATTACCCTTTCTGCTAATTTACACGTAATTTATTCCACTGCCATTTGAAAGCCATTGGAACTTCTGAAGACAGGAGTGGTGGGTGATCTGAGCTGCACTTGATTATTATATCCCTGGCATCTGAAAGATGGACTTAAGAGGAAGGTTGGAGGGAGAGGACCATCCTGTACATGATAAAGCCCACATTTTTAATATTTAAAATTGCCTAGTGGATTAAGCTAAGTGGAGGGAAGGATTTCCTGACTCTGAGCAGAGGTTAACTCATGAAAATTGTCCACTAGGTGGCACCAAAAGCTTAAGGATTGTGGCTCCATGGTTCCTTCCTGTACCTGCCATGTTGAACGAGCTCCAGAGCCAGTGGTTTTATGGCTGGGTGGTGCTTGTGCCTTCTACATATGATGAAATTGAAATCGAGGCAACTGGAAATCTCCATGTAATCAGATACTGCGCATTGTATAGAGTTGGAAAGACCAGAATATATCCAAGTGTATACAACTATTTAAACTGGGGTGGAAAGATGAATAATTTGATAAGTAATGCTGATCAGTTGGCTAAGTACTTTGACAAAAAAATATATATATGTTCTTAATATACTCCAAAGCAAGTTCAGGGTGCAATAGCTTTTTGAGAGTTTTTTTCAGTTTTATTGAGATATAATTCACATGCATTACTGTTTAAGGTGTACAGTGTAATAGTTTCACTTACATGTATTGTGAAATCTTACCACAATAGGTTTAGTTAGTGTCCATCATCTCATATAGATACAATAAAAAGGAAAAAAAGAGAAAAACATTTTTTCTTGTGATGAGAACTCTTAGGATTTACTCTTAGCAACTTTCCTACATGTGTCATACAACACAGAGGACTATGAATATATACGATAAATTAATAAATCCTGAAGGCTTACCTGTATGGAAACAAAGTTTTAGTCTTTATGCAATCAATGTATCTACATAAAACGTTTGACAGCTCTGCTGTTGGGCCTAGAAAAATCTTCCCAAACTCAAGATTATATAAAAATGTGCCTTTATCTTCTAAATTTCTTGTAGTCTCTATTTTTTACACTTAAAAAGTTAATCTGTAGTCCTCATGCTGTACATTCCACCCCTAATATACATGTACCTTGACCACCTTCCTCCAGTTCTCTCTCTCTTCACTCCCTGCCTCTGGTAACCACAAATCTGATGTCTTACTATGAGTTTAAAAAAATTTTAATTATGGCAAGATACACATAGAACTTATCATCTTAACCATGTTTAAGTGGCCATATATTCAAATTGTTGTGCTACCATCATCACCATCCATCCACAGAATGCTTTGCATCTTGTAAAATGGTAGATTAATCTTTATCCCCATTACATTATGATACTGTCTGCTTTAATATTTCCAATAGCATCAAGATACATAATAAGATTCTATCTTCAGGCTTGAATTTTTGCCAGATAACTCAATCAATTCAGTGTGTTCATGTATTCATTCGTATTTTCTTTCATTATCGAGGCTACATGTAGCAGTGTATAGTTTTAGCCATTTTTTAAGTTGCTCATTTTTTGGTTGTTAATATCGGCATCATTTCCAGTTTGGGACAGTTTTGAACAATGCCACTCTCACAATCCTTGTATCTCTGGATCTAGAGTGTTTGCTAAATAATGCCAAACTATTCTTCAGATGTGATGGCCTCAGTATGTAGTTCACCTCATCGTGTTTGTGAATATTAACATGTTGTTTCACCTCCTTCCACCTCTTGATATTATCGCATATTCATTTACCAGTCAGTGTGGTAGGTGCTTGGCCCAGTACCAGATCAATGCCCTGGGCATGTGGGGTAGAGGAGGCAGCTTTATGTCTGTCTTGCCCAGACACTGAGTGTACAGCTCTTTGGGGAGAGGCTCTCCTTTTAGATGAGCCCTGAAGTTGGTCTGTTTCCCAAGCCAAAGCAAAAGTTTTACTTTAAGTGCTATCTTAGAGATAGAGATATTTTAGAGATACTTGGAAAATACTGTTAAAGTTCAGAGGATTTGGCAAATATTCTTTTAGCCAGAGTTTCTTCACCTAAATTTTGACCTGATTGTTTGGTAGATCTTTGATGCATTTAAGATTTATTTTTGTTACATATATTTTGTCCAAAACTTTTTTTTTAAATCTCCGCATAGCAGACTGAGTTGATTCAAATAGCCTTCGGTCTGCACTTTTTCTTCTTGTAATTGTCATGATTGCCTTTCTTAGACGTCCCGACAGCAGGACCTCACCTTGATCAGCTGGTGATGTGTGCTGTGGGGCTGGGTACTCTTCTTTGGACTATGTTATTTCCCCTGGGTTCTAGTAGGATTTAATAGGCCGCCTTTCCTGCAGAGTGCTCTGGTATACCCTCCTCTCAGTATCATAAAAAAGGCACAGTGAAGGCGACTAGGGAACCAGCTTTAATTAATTAGGAATTTCTTTGGCATTACTCTGAACTGATTCCCAGACAGGCTTTACTGTCTCTTGCAGGAAATTATAGTTTGGTATTCTTTTTTCCTATCTTACATCCATTATATTTCTCAATATATTCTCAATGTAATTGGCAGGAAAATACAGCCTTCCATTGTCCCTTCACTGATTTCTTTTCCCTCTCATTTGTATGTCTTCAGTCCTTTCAATGAGAATTTAGAAGGGCTTGAAAGTAGGAGTTAGACTAATATGTTCATAATGCCACCCACAAGGAAGATTTCTGTTTTGTATATTCTGCAAGTGTTATTCAGTGTGTAAATGTTCATTCTGTTATGACTTTATTGGGAATATACCCTACTCCTGAACTATTTAGGAAACCTGTTGCTATTATTTTTTTCAGTTTCAACTCTACCCGTATATTGGCATTTCCCCATCAACGTTTAAACATGCTCAGGTCTCTAAAAAACCTCTCATGATCACCAAACCCTCGCTAGCTGTCACCATCTGACTCTCCTTTCCTTTATAGCCAAATCTGTTTCTATTTCTTTATCCTAAGTCTTACAGGCTTTTCCCTGAATTATATTCTTGTCATGTACCTTAAAAAATTATTTTATATTTTAATTGAGAATACACCAAAATTACACATTTTGTGTGAATTGATACTTTAAAAACACTGAGTTTTCTTATCCAAGAATACAGTTTGCTTCCATTTAATTAATTTTCTTTCATATCCTTAAGTAAAATTGAGATTTTCTTCACATAGCTTTTGTTAGGTTTATTCCAACCTATTTAATAATTTTCCTTCCTGCAGTGAATGCTTTTCCTTCTCAGTCTTTTCTAGTTATTATTACTGGCTGGTGTAGGAGGCTATTGATCTTTGTAGACCTCTCTCATACAGGGCCAACTTACTCAACACTCATAACTTCTAACAGTTTTTCAGTTGACCCTGTTATATATTTTAAGCAGGCAGTCATATAGTTTAAAAACAGTACTTTCTATTTTTCCTAATAATGGTTTCTCTATATTTTTCTCGTATTATTGAAATTGGTACAGCTCTGAATACAAAGTTTTACTCTTAGCAGTGACAATGAGAATCCTCATTAACTTTTCTGAGGTAGTTTTGTGAGATTACTTCTGATATTTCACATGATGAATGGTATTTGCTGTGGGGTTTGATAAAGGGGTTTTATTTTATTCCTGGTTTGCTAAAAGCAGTGCAGTGGGGTTCTGGTTTGTTTGTCTTAACCAGAAATGGTTGTTTAACATTAACAACTGCTTATGGAATATTTATCAGTCAGGCCGTATGTTTTCCTTGAAACTGATAATGTAGGAATATCTTCAGATAAATCCTATTTAGCCATGATGCATTATTTTCAATACACTGCTGGGTTCAGTTTTCTAATATTGATTTATAATTTTTTCATCTCTATTTATAGGTAAGTCTAGCCTGTAGTTCGTGTTTATGTTTGCTTTTCTCTTCTAGTTTAGGTATGAGGGCTAGCTTAGCCTAATACAATATAAGTTTGGGAATTAGTTTATGATTTCTATATAACACTCCAAAGAATCAGTAAATAAACTATTAGAATAAGTGAGTTAAGCAAGTTTGCTGCATATCAACTTACAAAAACATATACCATTCCTCTACATGGACAGTTACTATTTTTGGAAAACAGAAAATGAGATAACATTACATAATGGCAAAGAGTATATATTATATGGAAACTAAGCTAACAAAGTCTTCACAAGACCTTTAAGTTGAAAAATATTAGAAGCTCTATGAGCAACTAAAGAAAACTTCATAAGCCCTGTATTAAGGCAGACAGTTAACATTGTAGAGGTTTAAAATTGTTTACATGTTAACATATAAATAAAAAAATAAGATTTGAACAATGGTCTACCAGAATTATTTTGAGGAACTCAATATTTGTCTTAACCTCTTCTCAATTTTAGATGTTGCAAATATTTTCTTTCAGATAATAATTCATCTGTTACCTTTATGGGAATCTTCACTAAAAAAGAACCCTTACAGTGTAGTTGAAGCCATCAGTATTTTTTGTCTAATCAAAAAGTATTCTTTCTATGTCATTTACAAAGATTCTCTCCTAATCTTCTATTAGAAAATAAAATATATGTGAGATAATGAATAAAATAAATATGAGGTAATAAAGATCTATAAGAAGCTAAGACATTAAAAAAAAAAAAAAAAAGGCGGGGGAGACTGTACCAGAATTTAAGACCTATTACCAGCCAAGTAAGATGGAAGTAGCAAAAGAACAGTGGGACACAGTAGAAAGCCCAGGAATAGTTCCAGGTTTGTGTGATGTAAAGTAAAGTATCATATAGTATAGTATGGCAGCAAGCAAAAGAAGCATTCAGTAAATGGTGCTGGGGAAACCATCTCATTCTATTGAGAAAAATAGAATTGTATCACTACCTTATATCTTAAACACAGGTAAATTTAAGACCACATAAATTAAGACTAACATGTAAATAGTAAAATTACAAAACTAATGGACAAGAGATTAACATCTATTATGTGTAAAATTCAATATAAATCAAATTAAATAGAAGAAATGGGCAGAAGAGAGCAATTTACAGAGGGGGAACACTGAATGGATAATGTGAAGAGCTGCTTGAGTTCATTAGTAAGTAGTGTAGGGGCCGGCCTACAGCCGAGGCTGAGTCCCACTATGGCTGAACACCGCCCTTCCATTGTAGCTGACCAATGCCCTAAGATGGTGCCCGCTTCCTGGGCGCCACCCTTCCTGGTTTGGTGGCATTAGCATAAGGAAGTTGCTCCTATAGGCTTGCCCCATGCTTCCGCGCTCGTGCTCAACTCATGCAGAAGGCATGCTAACAATCAGCTTAAAGGTCACGCATGATCTTGATCACCATAGGCCAGCTTCCTTTATATAAGGCATAAGCAGGAAAGAGAAGCTCTCTCTCTCTCTTCTCTCATTCTTCCTCTCACTCGCTCCCTCCGGCTGTTGCTTCTTCTCACTCACCTTCTCCCGACCTTCCGAGCAACAATAAAGAACTGAAGTGAACCAGGTCTGTGTACGTATCGCTGTCGTCACCGCCACAAGGAGTGAACGCGATAAGTAGAGAAATGAAAATGAAAACCATGAGATAACCACCTTACACTCATCACACACAAAAATTGGAAGTTAAATGTGAGAGAGGGGAAACTTTTATATTTTGCTGGTGGGAGTGTAAAATAGCACAGCTGTACTGGAGAGAAATTTGGCAGCATTTGGGAAATTAAAAGGGCTTAATACTGTATGATTGAACATAGTGATCCTAGGAATTAACTTATCGACCTCCAACTAACCCCCCCACCACGGGTCTAATAAGGAGACATGTATTAGAACATGCATCATTGTGTTTGGGAGGAGAAGAGGGATGAATTGTAAGCCTATTGTCATACCCTGAATCTCGTCATTGCCTTTAAATGCACTCTGTCTGTAATATCAGTTCCTACCTCTTGCTCTCAGAAAACAGTCTACCACTCTACCCTTCAATCTTATGGACTCTGATGTTTCTTCATCCTCACTGCAACCAGAAACCCATTTGCACCTGTCATATTTTTATAATAAAGGAAAAACTTTATTTTCTTCACATCCTCATTTCCTTCCTTACCCAGCTTACATGCCAAAATCCAACACTTAATCATCCCTTTAATTCCCTGTCCCTCTCTTGCTCTGACATTCTCATGTGGCAAAACCCCAACTCCGTCAGACCTAGCAGTCCTCATACTCCAAAACTTCACCAAGAGAGCTGAATATGTCTGGAGAAAATCTCAAAACCATGCTGGCTGGTATCATTAAGTTTACAGTCATACATCCCAATTAGAGTCGTAGTGCTGCCAGCAGACAGACAGTGTGTCATCAACATATTCATCCTCTCACTCTTCTAAATAAGTTACATCTCCTCTCGCCTCACACCTATCTATGTGTCCTCTTCCTCACTCATTGCTACTGATCATGCTTCCTATTTCACTGAGAAAATGAAAGCTCCTGGAGGCCAGGGACTTGACTTTGTGTATTTTTCATTGGACCTAGAACAACCTGTAGCACATAGTGGCACTCAGTGAATAAATGTATGTTGAATAAATGGTGAGTGCATATGATGGGATACTATGGAGCACTCAGAATCAGCAAAGGTGTTGTGCACAAAGCAGTATGAATGGATAATTGCAGCAATGCTGACTGCTAAAATAAGGAAGAGAGTGACAAAATATCCTTTAAGCAAATAAAAACACATATTGCAAAACATATTGAAAAGTATATGTAAGATAGTTCTATTTTTCAAGAATATATACATATTCAAGACTTTATAGAATACATTTGGCTAGGAGCCTATGAAGGAAAATGAAATAGGAGGGTGGATAGGAAATTAAGAGGAAAAACAATAGAACAAACTATAGCAAGGGAAGGGCCTTGTGCAAAGTGATAATGACCTGTGGAGCATGGTCAGTTCAATTCCCTGCAGCTGGGATTTAATTTTTTATGTTAAAAAAAGGAAACAAGACACACTTCTAAGGATCATGGGAAGATGGTGGTGTGAGCAGTTCAGAGGAAATATCCTCCCCAAAACATATATATTTATGAAAATACAAAAAAATACAACTATTCCTAAAAAGACAACAGTGGATGTAGTACAACAGCCAGGATACATCTACATCTGTGAGAACTCAACATCATACAAAGGGGGTAAGATACAAGCTGCTGCCAGGTGGGACCTGAACGCTCCCCCACCCCAGGACCCGGCAGGAAGAAAGGAGTTGGAACGGGGAGGTAGTGAAAGCCCAGGACTGCTAAAACCAGCTCTAGAAATCCGCACCTGGAGCGCAGACACAAGGTGCACAGGGTGCTGGATATTAGAGAAACGGAAAAGCAAAACCTGTGGGCAGGTCCCCGCAACCAGCGCCACTGAGACAAAAGAAAAGCTGGTGCTTTCTGCAAGTCTTAAAGAGACAGGGACCCCATAGCTGGACGAAATCGTCCCGGCATACTTAGCCAGCAGCTGGGAATCCTGGGGAACCTTAGGAGCCCTAAACCCCAGGAAGGCAGCGCAGCTCTGAAGCCCCTCATGACACTAAGCAGCATGCCAGTCATTCCTCCAGCTGGCGCAGACCCCGACACACCGGCTCAGTAGTGGGAGAGTGGCAGCGCGTGCCAGGGGCGGCAGTGCCGGAAGGGACCAGGAGAGGATCACATGTGCCAATGGTGCCAGAGGGGACCAGGAGAGGCTTGTGCGAGCCTGCAGAGGCGGCAACCGAACAGCCCAGGAGTGGCTTGCGCTGCCACTGTACCGCTACTGGGACTGTGTGTCGGGGTCCATGCCACACCGGCGCACACTGGCGGCAGTGAAGCCAGAGGAGTCCGGAAGAGGTCTGCACAGGAGAGCCCCAGGCACACCTGCAGCAGAGCCAGAGGGAACAGGCGCGCTCCCAGCAGCCGACCAGAATCCCAGCCCAACGCACAGCCGCCTGGGCCAGAACCAAAGGCTGCTGCTGGCACACAGCTGCCCGTCAGGGGCGCTGCTATCATGGAGGAGTGCACCTGATGTGCCTGCCACTCCCCGCAGGGCTCTGCACTGCTCTGACAGAGACCCCACCCACAACAGCTTAGGGGATTAACCCGGTATCTGCTCCGGGAGTGCAGGTAACTGACACAGGCAGCAGAGAAGGGCAAGGCATCCAGCAAGCAGGAAAGGACTTTCTTCTCCCAGCTGACACACCCGCAACCTGCCTACAGCCACCACTATCACCATGAAAAGGCAAAAAAATTTAGTCCAGTCCAAGATAGTTCAAACAACACGTGAGAGAGGATCTGCAGAGACAGACTTAACCAGTCTCCCTGAAAAAGAATTCAAAATAAAAATCATAAACATGCTGACAGAGCTGCAGAGAAATATGCAAGAGCTAAGGGATGACATCTGGAGGGAGATTACAGACATCCTGAGGGAGATTACAGAAGTGAAACAAACTCTGGAAGTTATAAGCAGAATGGATAAGAAGCAAGAGGCCATTGATGGACTAGAAACCAGAGAACAGGAACACATACAAGCTGACGCAGAGACAGATAAAAGTATCTCCAAGAATGAAACAATATTAAGAGAACTGTGTGACAAATCCAAAAGGAACAATATCCACATTATAGGGGTACCAGTAGAAGAAGAGGGAGAAAAAGGGATAGAACGTGTCTTTGAAGAAATAATTGCTGAGAACTTCCCCAAACTAGGGGAGGAAGTGGTTGCTCAGACTACGGAAGCACACAGAACTCCCAACAGAAGGGACCCAAAGAGGTCAACACCAAGACACATAATAATTAAAATGGCAAAGTTCAAGGACAAGGACAGAGGATTAAAGGCAGCCAGAGAGAGAAAAAAGTCACCTACAAAGGAAAACCCATCAGGCTATCATCAGACTTCTCAACAGAAACCTTACAGGCCAGAAGAGAATGGCATGATATACTTAATGCAATGAAACAGAAGGGCCTTGAACCAAGGATACTGTATCCAGCACGATTATCATTTAAATATGAAGGAGGGATGAAACAATTCCCAGACAAGCAAAAGTTGAGGGAATTTGCCTCCCATGAACCACCTCTACAGGGTATCTTAGAGGGACTGCTCTAGATGGGAGCACTCCTAAAAAGAGCACAGAACAAAACACCCAACATATGAAGAATGGAGGAGGAGGAATAAGAAGGGAAGTAAATAATCATCAGACTGTGTTTATAATAGCTCAGTAAGAGAGTTAAGTTAGACAATAAGGTAGTAAAGAAGCTAACTTTGAACCTTTGGTAACCACGAATCTAAAGCGTGCAATGGCAATAAGTACTTATCTTTCAATAATCACCCTAAATGTAAATGGAATGAATGCACCAATCAAAAGACACAGAGTAATAGAATGGATAAAAAAGCAAGACCCATCTATATGCTGCTTAAAAGAGACTCACCTCAAACCCAAAGACATGCACAGATTAAAAGTCAAGGGATGGAAAAAGATATTTCATGCATACAACAGAGAGAAAAAAGCAGGTGTTGCAATACTAGTATCAGACAAAATAGACTTCAAAATAAAGAAAGTAACAAGAGATAAAGAAGGACATTACATAATGATAAAGGGCTCAGTCCAACAAGAGGATATAACCATTATAAACATATATGCACCCAATACAGGAGCACCAACATATGTGAAACAAATACTAACAGAATTAAAGGAGGAAATAGAATGCAATGCATTCATTTTGGGAGACTTTTAACACACCACTTACCTCAAAGGACAGATCCATCAGACAGGAAAAAAGTAAGGACACAGAGGCACTGACCAACACACTAGAACAGATGGACCTAATAGACATCTATAGAACTCTACATCCAAAAGCAACAGAAAACACATTCTTCTCAAGTGCACATGGAACATTCTCCAGAATAGACCACATACTAGGCCACAAAAAGAGCCTCAGTAGATTCCAAAAGATTGAAATCCTACCAACTAACTTTTCAGACCACAAAGGTATAAAACTAGAAATAAATTGTACAAAGAAAGCAAAAAGGCTCACAAACACATGGAGGCTTAACAACATGCTCCTAAATAATCAATGGATCAATGACCAAATTAAAATGGAGATCCAGCAATATATGGAAACAAATGACAACAACAACACAAAGCCCCAACTTCTGTGGGACGCATCAAAAGCAGTCTTAAGAGGAAAGTATATAGCAATCCAGGCATATTTAAAGAAGGAAGAACAATCCCAAATGAATAGTCTAATGTCACAATTATTGAAATTGGAAAAAGAAGAACAAATGAGGCCTAAGGTCAGCAGACTGGGTGACATAATAAAGATCAAAGAAGAAATAAATAAAATTGAGAAGAATAAAACAATAGAAAAAAATCAATGAAACCAAGAGCTGGTTCTTCGAGAAAATAAACAAGATAGATAAGCCTCTAGCCAGACTTATTAAGAGAAAAAGAGAGTCAACACACATCAACAGAATCAGAAACGATAAAGGAAAAATAGCAATGGTCCCCACAGAAATACAAGGAATTTCCATGCTCCCTTCCACAATGGTTGAACTATTTGACAATCCCACCAGTAGTGTAGGAGGGTTCCTCTTTCTTTCTCCACATCATCGCTAACATTTGTTGTTGTCTTTTGGATGTTGGCCATCCTAACTGGTATGAGGTGATATCTCATTGTGGTTTTAATTCGCATTTCTCTGATTATTAGCGATGTGGAGCATCTTTTCATGTGCCTGTTGGCCATCTGAATTTCTTCTTTGGAGAACTGTCTGTTCAGCTCCTCTGCACATTTGTTAATTGGCTTATTTGCTTTTTGTTTGTTGTGTTGCATGAGCTCTTTATATAATTTGAATGTCATCCTCTAATAAGATATGTCATTTATTAATATATTCTCCCATATTGTAGGATGTCTTTTTGTTCTACTTATGGTATCCTTTGCTGTACAGAAGCTTTTTAGTTTGATATAGTGCCACTTGTTCATTTTTGCTTTTGTTTGCCTTGCCCAGGGAGATATGTTCATGAAGAAGCTGCTCATGTTTATGTCTAAGAGATTTTTGCCTGTATTTTCCTAAGAGTTTTATGGTTTCATGTCTTACATTCAGGTCTTTGATCCTTTTTTAGTTTACTTTTGTGTATGGGGTTACACAATAATCTAGTTTCATTCTCTTACATGTAGCTGCCCAGTTTTGCCAACACCAGCTGTTGAAGAGTCTATCATTTCCCCATTTTATGTCCATGGCTTCTTTATCATATATTAATTGACTGTATATGCTTGAGTTTATATCTGGGCTCCCTATTCTATTCCATTGGTATGTGTCTGTTCTGCCAGTACCAAATTGTCTTCATTACTGTGGCTCTGTACTACAGCTTGAAGTCAGGGAGTGTAATTCCCCCTGCTTTATTCTTCCTTCTCAGGATTGCTTTGGCCATTCGTGGTCTTTTGTCGTTCCATATGAATTTTAGAAGTATTTGCTCTAGTTCATTGAAGAATGTTATAGGTATTTTGATAGGGATTGTATTGAATCTGTAGATTGCTTTATGCAGAATGGCCATTTTGACAATATTAATTCTTCCTAGTCAAGACCATGGGATGAATTTCCATTTATTGGTGTCCTCTTTAATTTCTCTTAAGAGTGTGTTTTAGTTTTCTGTGTATAGGTCTTTCAATTCCTTGGTTAGGTTATTCCTAGGTTGGTGTGGGCCATGCTGCTCATGCTGTTTGAGAAGGTCCAGGCATGAGGAGGAATCCTGAAAACAGGAAACCTCATAGCTAGCCCCTGCTAATTCCCGCACTTATTTTTGCAGTTATGGTGTTGGTGATTGGGCTCATATATGGGAAATCTTATGTATCTAAGATTGATTCATCTTTAGTAAATAACATAACCCAAAATATTGATCAAAGCAGCAATTCCGGAAACGAAAGCAGTGTTATGGGACCAACTGTTCCAGGCATACTGCCACAAATAAGTGAGGCAGAACAACCTAGGCCTCTCTTAAAACTAGATGCAGTTTGTCCTCCCTTTTCTAACAATTGAAACATGACTAACCAGAATTTCTTTAGAATATTGGCAGAGAAGAAGATATGAGAACCTGGGCCATGGAAAAACCCATTCTCCCAAGAAACTTATATAAAACAGCAAAGTAATAAAAGACATTAATAGTCCTCACTGCCCACGGCCCCCCTTATGTTGCTTATAATATTAGAAGGCACCTCTGGTATCCCCCTCGAAGAAAGAATTTATGAGCAAAATAAGATTTATATTTACAAATATCCCATATATGGAAGTTAATGATGAATTTATGATAAAATATTATTATATTAATGGTAAGGTAGTAAGAGCGGTTTTAGTGTTATTATATAAAGATTAAAGAGGACTGCAAGGCCCTGGTGCCTGTAGATGCAGGAGGAAAGGTGTAAACATCTGAAATTGTAGAATGAATATTATGAAAGAATAAGGTGTTTCTATTGTATTTGTAGGAATGTTAAGGAATGTCAAAACTTATGAGTGATAGGAGTACCATCCCTAGACTTTAAATGTAAGCCTAAACTCACATGTGTAAGATAGGATTTTAATAATATAGTGTTACACTTAATAACCAAAAGACATATAGCTTGCATTTATATAACCTGCTTAAACTTTATATAGCCTTAGACACATATCTTAAACTCTATATAATCTTACATGCTTATAAGTAAAAATCATAGCCCACATGCTGTCTCACACCATTTTCTGTTTAGCACTTAGCATGTAGCTTACATGAATTACTAATCACAATAGACTAGGGGAAAGTTAAAAATTAAATGTTAAACAGCTACTATTAGAAGAAATGATGATATTTACTTAAGGATAATAAGCCAGAATTATGTAGAAACTGACAGGAAAAAGATTGTATTATTCACAATTAAAGAAAAATGTTTAACATTATGTAAACCTTAAAAAGATATAAAAATAAAGACCCTGCTGCTTGATGTCAGGAGATGTTACAACCTTGATCATGTGTTTCATCTCCTCACTCATCTCCTCACTCACCGACACTGTCCTTTCCTTTGTGACCCACACTTTGGCTGGAGCTGGACTCCGGCACGAGGTATTTTATTCTTTTTGATGCAATTGTGAATGGAATTGTTTTCCTGATTTCTCTTTCTGCTAGTTCATCATTAGTGTATAGAAATGCAACAGATTTCTATGTATTAATTTTGTATCCCATAACTCTGCAGAATTCAGACATTAGATCTGGTAGTTTTGGAGTAAATTCTTTAGGGTTTTTTATGTACAATATCATGTCATCTACAAACAGGGAGAATTTGACTTCTTCCTTGCCAATCTGGATGCCTTTTATTTCTTTGTGTTGTCTGATTGCTGTGGCAAGGACCTCCAGAACTATGTTGAATAGAAGTGGGGAGAGTGGGCACCCTTGTCTTGTTCCTGATCTTAAAGGAAAAGATTTGAGCTTCTCACTGTTAAGTATAATGTTGGCTGTGGATTTGTCATATATGGTCTTTATTATGTTGAGGTACATGCCCTCTATACCTATTTTTTTAGAGTTTTTATCATGAATGGATGTTGAATTTTGTCAAATGCTTTCTTAGCATCTATGGATATGATCATGTGGATTTTGTCCGTTTTGTTGATGTGGTGGATGATGTTGATGGATTTTTGAACGTTGTACCATCCTTGCATCCCTGGGATAAATCCCACTTGATAATGATGAATGATCTTTTTGATGTGTTTTTGAATTCGGTTTGCTAATATTTTGTTGTGTATTTTTGCATCTATGTTCATCAGGGATATTGGTCTGTAATTTTGTTTTTGTGGTACGTTTGCCTGGTTTTGGTATTAGAGTGATGTTGGCCTCATAAAATGAGTTTGGGAGTATTCCCTCCTCTTCTACTTTTTGGAAAACTTTAAAGAGGATGGGTATTAGGTCTTTACTAAATGTTTGATAAAATTCAGCAGTGAAACCATCTGGTCCAGGAGTTTTGTTCTTAGGTAGTTTTTTTATTACCAATTCAATTTCTTTGCTGGTATTTGGTTTATTCAGGTTTTCTGTTTCTTCCTGGGTCAGCCTTGGAAGGTTTTATTTTTCTAGAAAGTTGTCCATTTTTTGTAGGTTATCCAGATTGTTACCATATAATTTTTCATAGTATTCTCTCATAATTCTTTGTATTTCTGTGGTGTCCATAGTTAATTTTCCTTTCTCATCTCTCAATCTGGTTATGTGAGTAGACGCCCTTTTTTTCTTGATAAGTCTGGCTAGGGGTTTATCTATTTTGTGTATTTTCTCGAAGAACCAGCTCCTGGTTTCATTGATTCTTTCTATTGTCTTATTCTTCTCAGTTTTATTTATTTCTTCTTTAATCTTTATTATGTCCCTCCTTCTACTGACTTTGGGCCTCATTTGTTCTTCCACTTCTAGTTTCATTAATTGGGGGTTTAGAGTGTTTATTTGGGATTGTTCTTCTTTCCTGAGGTAGGCCTGTATTGAAATATATTTCCCTCTTAGTACAGCCTTCTCTGCATTCCACAGATTTTGTGTTTTTGAATTATTGTTGTCATTTGTCTCCATATATTGCTTGATCTCTGTTTTTATTTGGTCATTGATCCATTGATTATTTAGGAGCATGTTATTAAGCCTCCATGTGTTTGTGGGCTTTTTAGTTTTCTTTCTGTAATTTATTTCTAGTTTCATACCTTTATGATCTGAGAAGCTGGTTGGTACAATTTCAGTCTTTTTGAATTTACTGAGGTTCTTTTTATGGCCTAGTATATGATCTATTCTTGAAAATGTTCCATGTGCACTTGAGAAGAATTTGTATCCTGTTGCTTTTGCATGTTGTGTTCTGGAGATGTCCATTAGGTCCATTTGTTCTAATGCACTGTTGAGTGCCTCTGTCTCTTTACTTATTTTCTGTCTGGTTTACCTGTCCTTTGAAGTGAGTGGTGTTTTGAAATCTCCTAAAATAAATGCATTGCATTCTCTTCCCCCCTTTAATTCTGTTAATATTTGTTTCACATATCTAGGTGATCCTGTGTTGGGTACATAGATATTTATAATAGTTATATCCTCTTGTTAGACTGACCGCTTTATCATTATGTAATGTCCTTCTTTATCTCTTGTTACTTTCTTTGTTTTTAAGTCTATTTTGTCTGATACAAGTACTGCAACTCATGCTTTTTTCTCCCTGTTAGTTGCATGGAATATATTTTTTCCATCCCTTCACTTTCAGTCTGTGTATGTCTTTGGGTTTGAAGTGAGTCTCTTGTAGACAGCATATAGATGGGTCTTGTTTTTTTTATCCATTCAGTGACTCTTTTGATTGGTGCATTCAGACCATTTACAGTTAGGGTTATTATTGATGGGTATGTACTTATTGCCATTGCAGGATTTAGATTCATGGTTACCAAAGGTTCAAGGGTAATTCCCTTACTATCTAACAGTCTAATTTAACTCACTTCATGTGCTATTGCTAACACAACCTAAAGGTTCTTTTTTTCTTCTTCCTCATTTTTCTTCCTCCTCCATTCTTTGTATGTTATGAATCATACTCTGTAATCTTTGTCTATCTCTTGGGTGACATCTATTTAGCCTTAGGAATACTTCAATCTATAGGAGTCCCTCCAAAATGCACTGTGGAGGTGGTTTGTGGGAGGTAAATTCTCTCAACTTTTTCTTATCTGAAAATTGTTTAATCCCTCCTTCAAATTTAAATAATAACGTTTCTGGGTACAGTATCCTTGGTTCAAGGCCCTTCTGCTTCATTGCATTAAATATATCTTGCCACTCCCTTCTGGCTTGTAAGGTTTCTCTTGAGAAGTCTGATGATATCCCGATGGGTTTTCCTTTATATGTGATCTTCTTTCTCTGGCTGCTTTTAGTAGTCTGTCCTCGTCCTTGATCTTTACCATTTTAATTGCTATATGTCTTGTTGTCTTCCTTGGGTCCCTTGTTTTAGGAGATCTGTGCACCTCCATGGCTTGAGAGACTATCTCCTTCCTCAGATTGGGGAAATTTTCAGCAATTACCTCCTCAATGACACTTTCTATCCCTTTTTCTCTCCCTTCTTCTTCTAGTACCCCTATAATGCAAATATTGTTCTGTTTGGATTGTTCACGCAGTTCTCTCAATATTCTTTCATTCTTAGAGATTCTTTTTTCTATCTGTGTGTCAGCTTCTTTGTATTCCTCTTCTCTAATTTCTATTCCATTTACTCTCTCTTCTACTACATCTAATCTGCTTTTAAATCTCTTCATCGTATGTTTCATTTCAGATATGGTATTTCTTAATGATTGAATCTTTGACTTAAATTCGTTCCTGAGTTCTTGAATATTTTTCTGTACCTCCATAAACATGTTTATGATTTTTATTTTGAACTCTCTTTCAGGCAGATTGGTGAGTTCAGTTTCATTGGCCCCTTTTTCTGGGGTTTGTGAGATTTTGGTCTGAACCATGTTGTTTTGATGTTTCATATTTCTGTGTGGGGTGGTACCCACTAGTGCCTAGAAGCTCCAGTCTCTGGAGCTTCTCAGTCCCTAGAGTGAGGTTGGGAGTTGTAGGGAGCAGAGCTGGTGCCTGGGGGGAGGAGAGATCTGTTTCCTGATTCCCATTTGTGGTACCTGTCTCCAGTGTCAGAGCTAGCGGGCCAAGCACACAGATGTAAGCCTCTGTGCTTCACATCTCTATCTTTTGTAGGTGGGGCCTCCCTCTGGCTGGCCTGACACCAACACAGTAACTGCCAGTTTGTGAACTGGTGTGGGCAGGCTAGGTGGAAGGCATAGCTGGCTGTGTGTCACAGTGGGGGCCTTTGGAACTTCCTAGGCAGCCAGGGGGATGTGGCACCTGAAGCTCCTCAAAGTTCCCAACCAGCCAAGATGAGCGGGCCAGGACAACCTTGTCCAACTCTCCTTTCTCCCACGCAGCAAGCTCTGTGCAAACCCTGCCCCTTCAGCAGTCATTTTGCTGCTAGGAAGACTCTCAGACCACCTGCCTTTCCTCTGACACAGAGCAGCTGGGTGTGGATCCTCTCTGACACAAACAGCCTGAATCTCAGTCTCTCAAGTACTCCCCCTTCCCCAGCTCCCCATCCTCCAGAGCACCACACAAGGTAGGTTTTTGCTCGCAATGCAGATCTCCAGGGCTGGGTGTTCAGCAGTCCCAGGCTTTCACCACCTCCCCCACTCCATTTCTCTTCCTCCAGCCAGTGAGCTTGGCTAGGGTATCAGCTGGGGACCTGCTGGATCAAGGCTTTCATATGTTTACTGTTTCCTGAGGTCTGCTCTGTTCATGAGGTCTGTATGCAGTCTGGTTCAGTGTTTTTTCTTGTTGGCATTTTAGGGTTAGTTGTACCAATTAACTACATCTTCATACTATTTGTGGTTTGGGGAGGAGTTCTCCGTCTCACCTCTCATGCCGCCATCTTGAATCTCTCTGCCTCATTAATGTTTTTTATTATCTTTTTGATAATAGCAATTCTAACAGGTGTGAGATGACATCTCATTATGGTTTTGATTTGCATTCCCTGAATGATAACTTATGTGAGCATTTCTTATGGATCTGTTGTCATCTATATATCTTCCCTGGAAAAATGTCTATTCAGATCTTCTGCCCATACAGTAATCAAATTATTTATATTTTTCTATTGATCTTCTGCCCATACAGTAATCAAATTATTTATATTTTTCTATTGAATTGTTTAAGTTCTTTATTTACTTTGGATATTAGCCCCTTTCATGTATCTGATTTATAAAGTAAATATTTTCTCCTATTCACCTTTTCATTTTGTTGATAATTTTCTTTCCTGTGCAGAAGCTTTTGAGTTTGATGTAGTTTCACATGTTTATTTTTACTTTTGTTACTTTGGCTTTTGGTGTCACATTCAAAAAAATCACAAGATATATGTCAAGGAATTTACTGCCTATGGTTCTTTCTAGGAGTTTTATGGTTTCAAGTCTCACATTCAAGTGTTTAACCCATTTGAGATAATTTTTGAGTGTGGGGTGAAGTACTAGTCCAGTTTCATTCTTTTGCATATGGCTGTCCAATTTTCCCAGTAGCATTTATTGAAGAGACTTTTTTCCCCTATTGTATGTTCTTGGCTCCTTTGTCATAAATTAGGTAATCATGTATGCATGGATTTCTTTCTGGACCCTATATTCTGCTCTGTGGATTTCAATGTCTGTTTTTATGCCATTACCATACTGTTTTAATTACTGTAGTTTTGTAATATAGTTTGAAGTCAAGAGCCTGAAGCCTCCAGCTTTGTTCTTCTTTCTCAGGATTGCTTTGGCTATCTGGGGTCTTTAATATATCAGTACAAATTTGGGATTTGTTTATACTATTTCTGTCAAAAATACCATTGGAACATTGATAAGGATTTCATTGAATCTGTATATTGCTTTGGGTAGTATGGACATTATAACAATATTAATTCTTCCAAACTGTGAACATGAAATATGTTCCATTCATTTGTGACTTCAGTTATTTTCTTTAATTTTCACAGTTTTCAAGACACAGGTCTTTTACTTCTCTGGTTAAATTCATTCTTAGGTGTTTTATTCTTGTTAGATGTAATTGTAAATGGGATAGTTCTCTTAATTTCTCTTTCTGTTATCTCATGATTAGATATAGAAATGCAAAGGATTTTTGCATATTGATTTTTTATCCTGCAACTTTAATGAATTCCTTTATAGTTCTGAGGTTTTTTGATGGACTCTTTTGGGTTTTCATATATAACATCAAGTCATCTGCAAATAGTGACAGTTTTACTTCTTCTTTACCAATTTGGATGCCTTTATTTATTTTTCTTGCCCAATTGCTCTGCCTAGAACCTCCACTACCATGTTGAATAAAAGTTGGGATAGTGGACATCCTTTTCTTCTTCTTGATCTTAGAGGAAAAGCTGTGAAATTATCACCACTGAGCACAGTGTTAGCTGTGGGCTTGCCATACATGGCATTTATTATGTTGAGGTATGTTCCTTCTACACCTGCTTTGTTGAGTTTTTATCATAAATAGCTACTGAGTTTGTCAGACGCTTCTTCTCTATCTATTGAGATGGTCATATTGTTTTTTTATTGAAGTATAGTTGATATACAAACATATTGATTTCAAGTATAAAAAATATTTGCTCATCAATTAGCCACCTTACTAAATCCTCACCCCAACAAGTGCAGTTACTATCTGTCAACATAGGAAGATGTTACAAACTCATTGGCTATATTCTCCATGTTGTACTACCATCCCCATGAACAAATTATGATTGAGAATTTTTATTCCCCTTTATCCCCTTTAGCCTTCCCACTTATGCACCCCAACCCCTCCCCCATGGTAACCACGAGTCACACATCCATGTCTATGTCTATTGCTAATTTTTTCTTTTTGTTTTGTTTTTAGATTCCACAAATATGTGAATTCACACTGTATTTCTGTTTCTCCACACCTGGTTTATTTCACATAGCATAATACCTTTTAGGTCCATCCATGCTGTTGCAAATTGCAAGATCTTTTTCTTTTTTATGGCTGAATAATATTCCATTTTGTATCTGTACCACCTCTTCTTTATCCATTCATCTATTGATGGATACTTTAGTTATTTTCATATCTTGGCTATTATAAAAATGTGATAATAATCACAGGTGTGCATATATCTTTTGAAATAAGAGATTTTGTTTTCTTCAGGTAAATTCCTGGAAGTAGTATTAGTGGGTCATATGGTATTTTTACTTTTTGTTTTATGAGGAACCTCCATACTGCTTTCCACAGTGGCTGCATCAATTTACATTCCCATCAGCAGTGTAGGAGGGTTCCCTTTTGTCCACATTCTCACCAACACTTGTTATTCTTGTCTTCTGGATAGTTGCCATTCTAACTGGCCTAAGGTGATAGCTCATTGTGGTTTTGATTTGCATTTCCCTGATGATTAGTGATGTGGAGCATCTTTTAATGTGCCTTTTGGCCATCTGTATTCTATTTTGGAATAATGTTTGTTCAGATCTTCCACCCATTTTTCAATCAGATTATATATATTTTTGGTATTGAGGCATTTGAGTTCTTTCTGTACTTTGGATGTCAACAATTTATTGGATAAATTGTTTGCAAATATATTCTCCCATACTGTATATTACCTTCTTGTTCTCCTGATGGTGTCCTTTGCTATACAGAAGCTTTTTAGTGTAACATAGTCCCATTTGTTCATTTTAGCTTTTGTTTCCCCTGCCCAAGGAGATGTGTTCATGAAAAAGTTGCTCATGTTTATATTCAAGAGATTTTTGCCTATGTCTTTCTCTAAGAGTTTTATGGTTTTATGATTTACATTCAGGTCTTTGATCCATTTCAAGTTTACTTTTGTGTATGGAGTTAGACAATAATCCAGTTTCATTCTCTTACATGTAGCTGTCCAGTTTTTCCAACACCAGCTGTTGAAGAGGCTGTCTTTCCCCCATTGTATATCCATGGCTCTTTCTCATATATTAATTGACCATATATGCTTGGGTTTGTATCTGGGTTCTCTATTCTGTTCCATTGAACTATGGGTCTGTTCTAGTGCCTGTACCAAACTGTCTTGATTACTGTGGCTTTGTAGTAGAGCTGGGTGTCAGGGATTGTAATACCCCCAGCTTTGTTCTTTCTCAGATTGGCTTTGGCTATTTAATGTCTTTTGTCATTCCATATGAATTTTAGAACTATTTGTTCTAGTTCATTGAAAAATGCCTTGGTATTTTGAGAGGGATTGCACTGAATCTGTAAATTGCTCTGGGAAGGACAGACATTTTGACAATGTTAATTCTTCCTATCTATGAGCACAGGATAGTTTCCATTCATTTCTGTCTTCTTTAATTTCCTAATGAGTGTCTGATAGTTTACAGAGTATAGGTCTTTCACCTCCTTGGTTAGGTTTGTTCCTAGGTATTTTATTTCATTTTTTTGGATGCAGTTTTAAATGGAATTGTTTTCCTGATTTCTCTTTCTGCTAGTTTGGTGTTCATATGTATGAATGCAAGAGATCTCTATATGTTAATTTTGTACCTTACAACTTTGCTGAATCCACTAACTAGTTGCAATAGTTTTTAGGGGCAGTCTTTGGGGTTTTCTATATGTAATATCATGCCATCTGCAAATAGTGACAGTTTTATTTCTTACTTACCTATTTGGATGCCTTTTGTCTCTTTATCTTCTCTGATTGCTATGGCTAGGACTTCAAGTATATAGTGAATAAAAGTGCCAAGAGTGGACATCCTTGTCATATTTCTGATCTTAGAGGAAAAGTGTTTGGGTTTTTGCCATTGAATGTGATGTTAGCTGTAGGTTTGTTCTGTATGGCCTATATTATGTTGGGGTATGTTCCCTCTATACACATATTGTTGAGAAATTTTAACATGATGTTGAATTTGTCAAATGGTTTTTCAGAATTTATTGAGATGATCATATGGTTTTATCCTTTTGTTAATGTGGTGTATCATGTTGACTGGTTTACAAATAGTGTACCATCCTTGTCTCCCTGGAATAAATCACACTTGGTTGTGATGGGTGGTCCTTTTGATGTATTTTTGAATTTGATTTGCTAATATTTTGTTGAGGATTTTTAAATGTATGTTCATCAGGGATATTGATCTAAAATGTTCTTTTTTTTAGTGTCTTTGTCTGATTTTGGTATTAAAGATGATCATATTATTTTTACTCTGCCTTTTGTTAATGTGGTATATCTCATTGATTGATTTCTGGATGTTGGGCCTTCCTTATAAATCTGGAACAGATACCACTTAATCACAGTAAACAATCCTTTCAGTGTTTTGTTGAATTTTATGTGCTGATATTTTGTTGAAGATTTTTATATCTATGTTTATCAAATACATTGGCCTGTAGTTTTTCTTTACTTGTGGCTTTCCTGTCTGGTTTTGGTATCAGGATAATTCTGGCCTTGTAAAATGAGTTTGAAAGCATTCCCCCCTCTTTTGTTTCTTGGAAGAGTTTGAGAAGAATTAGTGTTAGTCCTTTGAATGTTTGGTAGAAGTCATTGGTGAAGCCATGTGGCCCTGAACTCTTCTTGGGAGGTTTTTGATTACTGATTTAATCTCCATATTAGTAATTGGTCTATTCAGATTTTCTTTTTCATCTTGATTCAGTTTGGTAGGTTGTATGTTTCTAGGAATTTACCCATTTTTCCTAGGTTGTTCAATTTATTGGCATTTTGTTGTTCATTAGAAGTCTCTTCTGATCTTTGTATTTCTGTGGTTATCAGTTGTAATATCTCATCGATTTATGTAATTTACTTGAGTTTTCTCTTTTCTTCTTGGTGAGTCTTGATAAAGGTTTGTCAATTTTATTTTTTCAAAGAACTAGCTCTTAATTTCATGAATTTTTCTCTGTCATCTTTTTAGTATCTATTTATTTCTACTATAATTTTTTGTTGTTTCCTTTCTTCTACTAACTTTGGGTTTCATTTGTTCTTTTTCTAATTCATTGAGGTGTAAAGTTAAGTTTATGTGAGACTTTTCTTGTTTCTTGAGGTAGCCATTTATTGCTATGAACTTCCCTCTTAGAACTGCATTTGGTGCATCTCATAAAGTTTGATACGTTATATTTTCATTTGTTGCAATATTTTTTTATTTCCCCTTTGATTTTTTCTTTGACCCATTGGTTTTCAGTAACAGTGTTTAATCTCCACATATTTGTGAATTTTCCAGTGGTATTCATGTACTTAATTTCTAGTTTCATACCTTTGTGGTTAAAAAAGATGCTTGACATGATTGCAATCCTCTTAAATTTATGAAGTCTTGTTTTGTGGCCTAATATATGATCTGTCTTGGAAAATGTTCATGTGCATTTGAGAAAAATGTGTATTTTCTTTTGATTTTAGACTGAATGTTTTGTAAATATGTGCTGAGTCTCTCTGGTTTAATATGTTGTTTATGGCCAATCTTTCTTCGTTGATTTTCTGTCTGGATGATCTATGTATTGATGTAAGTGGGGTATTAAAGTCCCCCTACTATTACTGTATTGCTGCTTATTTCTCCCTTTAGGTCTGTTAATATTTGCTTTATATATTTAGGTGCCCCTATGTTGGGTTTTATAAATACTTACAAGTGTTTTATCTTTTTGTTGGATTGACTGCTTGTCATTATGGAACATCCTTCTATGTCTCTTATAGTTTTTGTTTTGTGTGATAAAAGGGTAGTTATCTCAGCTTTCTTGTCATTTCCATTTCCGTGGAGTATCTTTTTCTATCCTCTCACTTTTAGTCTGTGTGTGTCATTACATCATCTAAAGTGAGTGTCTTGTAGGTAACATATAGATGGATCTTTTTTTAACCATTAAGTCACTCTGTATCTTAATTTTATTTATTAAAATATATTTGGGATAGTATTATAATAGATTCAACTGAATAGCACAATGAATTTGGCATTTATATGCATTACAAAATGCTCACCACAGTAAGTGCAGTTATCATTTGTCACCATACCAAGTTATTATAATATTATTGACTATATTCCCTGTTCTGTACCTTTCATCCCCTAACTTATATCTTTGATAACTGAAAGGTTGTAACTCTTGATCCCTTTGACCTGTTTTGCCTATCCCCCTACCCTTGTCCCTTCTGGCAGCCACCACTCTGTTCTCTGTATGTATGAGTGTGTTTCTGGATTTTTGTTTGTTTTGTTTTTTAGATTCCATATATGAGTGAAATCATATGGTATTTGTTTTTCTCTGATTGACTTATTTCACTTAGCGTAATACCTTCCAGGTCCATCAACATTGTTGCAAATGCCAAGATCTCATTCATTTTTTATGGCTGAGTAATATATATCATTGTGTGTATATAACACATCTTCTTTATCCATTTATCTATTGATGGGCACTTAGATTGCCACCATATCTTGGCCATTGTAAATAATGCTGCAGTAAACACAAGGGTGCATATTTATGTTAAGTTGTATGAGTTCCTTTTATATTTTGGATATTAGCCCCATTGTATATATCATTTGTGAATATATTCTCCCATTCAGTGGGTTGCCTTTTCATTTTGTTGACAGTTTCCTTTGCTGTGCAGAAGCCTTTCAGTTTGATATAGTCCCACTTGTTTATTTTTCCTTTTGTTTCCCTTGCCTGGTAGATTTAGCCAGAAAAAATTGCTAAGGCTGATGTCCAGTAGTTTACTTCCAGGTGCTGATCCTCGCCTTAGGGACGCTGACAGGTCCTGACAAATTCTCAACGACAGGAGCTATTAAAAATGTAATAGGTTGCTAGGGCAAGCAGAAGGTTGAGAGACAACAAAGAACTGAGACAGGGTTGAGTAACAAGGCTAATCTCCTATATGTGGCTACTCCTTCAAGACTGGGAGAAGTGGTGTTTCATCTACTTAATAAAAACCAAGACAGAATGTCAAGCAAAATGAAGAAGCAGAGATGTGTGTTCCAAATGAAATAACAAGATGAAAACCTCAGAACAAAACTTTAGTGAAGTGGACATAAGAAGTTTATTTGACAAACAGTTCAAGGTAATGGTGGTCATAAAGATGCTTGTCAAACTGGAGAGAAGAATGGATAAGCACAGTGAGAGCTTCAACAAAGAGATGGAAAACATAAGAAAATGACAAAGAGAAATCACAGAGCTGGATATTACAAAAACTGAACAGAAAAAAAACTAGAGGGGTTCAACAACAGACCACTGAAGCTAGAAGAAAGGATCACTGTACTCAAAGACAAGACAGTAGAACTCACCCAATAAGAGCCACAAAAAGTAAAAAATGAATGAGAAAAGAGTGGAAATAGTTTAAGGGTCTTTTGCTACAGTATATAGCAACCTAACATTTGTATTGTAGGGCTTCCAGAAAGAGAGAGAGAGAAAGGAGCAGATATCTTATATGAAGAAACAATGGCTGAAAACTTCCCTCATCTGGGGAAATAACCAGACATCCAAGATGCAGGAATCCCAGAGAGGTCCAAATAAGAACTCAAAAAAAGAGACCCACACCAAGACACATTATAATTAAAATGTCAAGAGTTAAACATAAGGGGATAATATTGAAAGCAGCATGAGAAAATCAGCTTGTTAATACAAGACAACTCCTGTAAGTTTTCAACAGGAACTGTGTAGCCCCAAAGGGAGTGGCACCATGTATTCAAAGTGCTGAATATATTCAGTGAAGAGTAAAACGTACAACCAAGAATACTGTACCCAGCCAAGTTATCATTCAGAAATGAAGGCAAGAGAAAGAATTGTCCAGACAAGCAAAAGCTAAGGAGTTCATCACCACTAAACTTGCCTTACAGGAAATGTTAAAGGGACTTCTTAAAGGTAAAATAAAGGCTGCTATTTAGTAACAAGAACACATATAAAAGAACAAATCTTACTAGAAAGGTAAATATGTAATAGGGGTAGTGTATTAATCACTTATAAAGATTGAATGACTTTTTAGTGAATCCACAGGTTAGTACCAGAGCTAGGTCTGAACCCCTATTCAATTTTCACATTGCAAATAGGGTTCTAGAATTTTCTGAGGGAGTCACGGACTCAGATGTTCTGTCACCATGATACGGTCGCAATTTTATGTCTATAAACACATCTTCATAATCCTCATTGCCTCTTTATGAGTGACTGGAATTTTTAAGGCTCAAGCCCTGGAATGTTTAGAGAAGGCGAACTTTGGGAAAAGGAGCAATGTCTTCTTTCAGGGAACACTGTGGGATTTTGGAGAAGCAAACACTTCTTGCATCTTTCAGCCCATACACCTGGTCTTGCACAGTGTTACCAGCTGGTATGTTTTAAGGAAAACCTCCCTGCATCAAATTTCTTTCTTGGAGATTGAGTGAACAGAAACCCCAGAGAGACATAAATTGGCTTACAGAAACTAACACCCTTATGTGGCTTGATTTAATTAGCTTGTTTTCCTAATGCAAACTTGAGCCCAGCTGAAGGAGCAAATAGAAATTTGGGGTGATAAGAATAAAATAAGGAGACAGTGGCATAATTGAATGCCAGCATAAAAGTATTAATGCACAGTGGGTCATAAGAAAGGAGGAGAGAGAATACTGAGGCTGAAATAGGTAACAGTAGAGAAATAAAAGACCCAGAGACTAAGGTGACTTTATAGGGGTGTGTGTGTTCTTATATACAGGTGGAGATAATGAGAGACAGCACAGAGTATTCTAAATCCTTGCTACTAAAAGTGTGGTCCTCAGGTTGGCTACAGCACGTGGCAGCTTGTTAGAAATGCAGCATCTTCCAATCTGCCCACAAATAGAACCTGCATTTTGGTAAGATCCCCACATGATTTGAATGCACATTAATATTTGAGAAAGGAGCATAAAAGATACATGGGTCCCCACTGTCTCACTGTGATGAAGGAAACAAGCAGGTGTATGGTGGAAGGGAGCAGCATAATGGATGAAATGGAGATGTATATATATGGATCCCAACATCTTCAGGAGAGAAGTGGTCATAGAATCATTTGTGAGTAGTGGAGAGGACTGTGAATAATGTATTAGCCTCCATTTTAGCTTTCAGAGCCTCAGTGAATGAGACAAAGCCTGGAAGTTTTTAAAAGAATAGGGGTGTTGGAGACTAGTTTTAATTTTCAGCTTTTGGTGCTGAATGTACATTTTTGTTTGCTCAGTTATTTTATTTGGGAAGGCTGCTCTATGGGGAATTATCCAGAAGTAATTTAAAGCAAGAAGTCATCTCCATCAGTTTGGCTTTTTTTTTTTTTATTGAAGGGTAATTGACAACAGTATTACATTACATTAGTTTCAGGTGTACAACACAGTGATTCAACATTTATATACATGATAATTCTAGGTACCAGCTATCACCATACCAAGTTCTTACAATATTTTGACTATATTCCTTATGCTATACATTACATCCCAGTTACTTATTTATTTTACAATTGGAAGTGTGTTTATATATATATATATATATATATATATATATATATATATAGTGAGGGCATCTCTCATATTTATTGATCAAATAGTTGTTAACAACAATAAATTTCTGTATAGGGGGGTCAATACTCAATGCACAATCATTAATCCACCCCAAGCCTAATTTTCGTCAGTCTCCAATCTTCTGATGCATAACGAACAAATTCTTACATGGAGTACAAATTCTTACATAGTGAATAAGGTACATGGTGAGCAGTGCAAGGGCAGTCATCACAGAAGCTTTCGGTTTTGTTCATGCATTATGAACTATACACAGTCAGTTCAAATATGAATATTCATTTGATTTTTAAACTTGATTTATATGTGGATACCACATTTCTCTATTATTATTATTTTTAATAAAATGCTGAAGTGGTAGGTAGATACGAGATAAAGGTAGAAAACAGAGTTTAGTGTTGTAAGAGAGCAAATGTAGATGATCAGGTGTGTGCCTGTAGACTATGTGTTAATCCGAGCTAGACGAGGGCAATAAACAACCATGTATGCAGAAGATTTCTCTCAGAACATGAGGGGGAAGGTTCTAAGCCTCACCTCTGCTGCTCCCCATTTTCTCACCAGATGGCCCCCTGTGACTGTGCCTGTCTTAGGTTGTTCCTCCCTTGAGGAATCTTACCCGTCTCTGGCTAACCAGTCATCTTCCGGGGCCATACAGGGGAATGTAAAGTTGGTAAGTGAGAGAGAAGCCTTATTGTTTGAAAAGGTTAGCTTTTTACTTCTTTGCATATTTATGCCCTGTGGCTTCTATGCCCAGCATTTGTCTTGAGGTGTCTTTACCACTTGGAAGAATTATGATACTCGGTAAATTCGACATGTGGCATGAGTTCTATTTAAAGGTTGTGATTAGGTAGGAAGAAGAAAAGCTATAGAAGAAGCAGGCAGAAGAAAACCTGGGAAGATTGATTATTTCTTTGACATATCTTCTTGTAGAGTAACTTCAGCATGTATAGGTTTTAAACTACTAATTAAATTGTGCACACACTTTAACTTAATAGGAATATAGTTACCTAACCAAAGCATACCTGTAATTACCAGCCATCTCCAGTGAAACCAAGAAAACCAGTTAGGCACCTTAGGCATTTGTGAAAACTTATCTATGATATGGTGGATATTGTCCGACTGAACTTAAACAGTCTGAGAGAATTCAGATAAACTAGAACAACCCATTCCTGGGGACTGTTCATATCCCATATGTTCTTTTAACGATAAATAGTCTGTGGTTGTAAGATTTTGGAGCGCTACAATTTGCACTTCTCCTAATTCTTGGTTGAGTTCCAACAGTATAGATCCAGTCCAATTTTTTGTTTTACTGTATGCACAGGCCAGCTTAGATATCTCCTTCATCATTCCCATGGCAAGTCCAGGAACTGGTGGGATGAGTGTATCTACACCTGTGACAGTGCGTGGATCTTTGTTGGAGTTTTTTTTTTTTGCTGATCATCTTCTGTCATGAGTCTTCCCGAGAGTGCTGATGTTGGAAGTTCTTTTTCATATCGTATCTTAGTTCATTTTCGGGGTAGCCAAATTAGGCTTTGATCCTCTGTATAAACACAAACAGACCCTTTGCCTACACTTTTATATGCCCTTTATATCATTGTGTAGAACTCATTAGAGGTCACCACATAGGAAGTGCTTTTTTTTTTTTAATCATTAATCTACACTTACATGACGAATACTTTGTTTACTAGGCTCTCCCCTATACCAGGTCCCCCCTATATACTCCTTTACAGTCACTGTCCATCAGCGTAGCAAACTGTTGTAGAATGACTACTTGTCTTCTCTGTGTTGTACTGCCCTCCCCTTTCTCCCACCCCGCTATGGATGCTAATCTTAATACCCCTCTTTTTCTGCCCCCCCTTATCCCTCCCTACCCACCCATCCTCCCCAGTCCCTTTCCCTTTGGTACCTGTTAGTCCATTCTTGAGTTCTGTGATTCTGTTTTTGTTTTGTTCCTTCAGTTTTTTCCTTTGTTCTTATATTCCACAGATGAGTGAAATCATTTGGTATTTCTCTTTCTCTGCTTGGCTTGTTTCACTGAGCATAATACCCTCCAGCTCCATCCATGTTGCTGCAAATGGTTGGATTTGCCCTTTTCTTATGGCTGAGTAGTATTCCATTGTGTATATGTACCACATCTTCTTTATCCATTCATCTATTGATGGACATTTAGGTTGCTTCCAATTCTTGGCTATTGTAAATAGTGCTGCGATAAACATAGGGGTACATTGGTCTTTCTCATACTTCATTGCTGCATTCTTAGGGTAAATTCCTAGGAGTGCAATTCCTGGGTCAAATGGTATGTCTGTTTTGAGCATTTTGATGTACCTCCATACTGCTTTCCACAATGGTTGAACAAGTTTACATTCCCACCAGCAGTGTAGGAGGGTTCCCCTTTCTCCACAGCCTCGCCAACATTTGTTGTTGTTTGTCTTTTGGATGGCAGCCATCCTTACTGGTGTGAGGTGATACCTCATTGTAGTTTTAATTTGCATTTCTCTGATAATTAGCGATGTGGAGCATCTTTTCATCTGTCTGTTGGCCATCTGTATTTCTTTTTTGGAGAACCGTCTGTTCAGTTCCTCTGCCCATTTTTTAATTGGGTTATTTGTTTTTTGTTTGTTGAGGCGTGTGAGCTCCTAATATATTCTGGATGTCAAGCCTTTATCGGATGTGTCATTTTCAAATATATTCTCCCATACTGTAGGGTTCCTTTTTGTTCTATTGATGGTGTCTTTTGCTGTACAGAAGCTTTTCAGCTTAATATAGTCCCACTTGTTCATTTTTGCTGTTGTTTTCCTTGCCCGGGGAGATATGTTCAAGAAGAGGTCACTCATGTTTATGTCTAAGAGGTTTTTGCCTATGTTTTCTTCCAAGAGTTTAATGGTTTCGTGACTTAAATTCAGGTCTTTGATCCATTTTGAGTTTACTTTTGTATATGGGGTTAGACAATGGTCCAGTTTCATTCTCCTACATGTAGCTGTCCAGTTTTGCCAGCACCATCTGTTGAAGAGACTGTCATTTCGCCATTGTATGTCCATGGCTCCTTTATCAAATATTAATTGACCATGTATGTCTGGGTTAATGTCTGGATTGTCTAGTCTGTTCCATTGGTCTGTGGCTCTGTTCTTGTGCCAGTACCAAATTGTCTTGATTACTATGGCTTTATAATAGAGCTTGAAGTTGGGGAGTGAGATCCCCCCTACTTTATTCTTCTTTCTCAGGATTGCTTTGGCTATTCGGGGTCTTTGGTGGTTCCATATGAATTTTTGAATTATTTGTTCCAGTTCATTGAAGAATGTTGCTGGTAGTTTCATAGGGATTGCATCAAATCTGTATATTGCTTTGGGCAGGATGGCCATTTTGACGATATTAATTCTTCCTAGCCATGAGCATGGGATGCGTTTCCATCTTTTAGTGTCCCCTTTAATTTCTTTTAAGAGTGACTTGTAGTTTTCAGTATATAAGTCTTTCACTTCTTTGGTTAGGTTTATTCCTAGGTATTTTATTTTTTTTGATGCAATTGTGAATGGAGTTGTTTTCCTGATTTCTCTTTCTGTTGGTTCATTGTTGGTATATAGGAAAGCCACAGATTTCTGTGTGTTGATTTTGTATCCTGCAACTTTGCTGTATTCTGGTATCAGTTCTAGTAGTTTGGAGTGGAGTCTTTAGGGTTTTTCATGTACAGTATCATGTCATCTGCAAATAGTGACAGTTTGACTTCTTCTTTGCCAATCTGGATTCCTTGTATTTTTTTGTTTTGTCTGATTGCCATGGCTAGGACCTGCAGTACTATGTTAAATAACAGTGGGGAGAGTGGGCATCCCTACCTAGTTCCCAAACTCAGCGGAAATGCTTTCAGCTTCTCGCTATTCAATATAATGTTGGCTGTGGGTTTTTCATAGATGGCCTTTATTATGTTGAGGTACTTGCCCTCTATTCCCATTTTGCTGAGAGTTTTTATCATGAATGGATGTTGAACTTTGTCAAATGCTTTTTCAGCATCTATGGAGATGATCATGTGGTTTTTGTCTTTCTTTTTGTTGATGTGGTGGATGATATTGATGGACTTTCGAATGTTGTGCCATCCTTGCATCCCTGGGATGAATCTCACTTGGTCATGGTGTACGATGGTTTTGATATATTTTTGAATTCGGTTTGCTAAAATTTTGTTGAGTATTTTTGCGTCTACGTTCATCAGGGTTATTGGTCTGTAGTTTTCTTTTTTAGTGGTGTCTTTGCCTGGTTTTGGTATTAGGGTGATGTTAGCTTCATAGAATGAGTTTGGGAGTATTCCCTCCTCTTCTATTTCTTGGAAAACTTTAAGGAGAATGGGTATTATGTCTTTCCTGTATGTCTGATAAAATTCCGAGGTAAATACATCTGGCCTGGGGGTTTTGTTCTTTGGTAGTTTTTTGATTACCGCTTCAATTTCGTTGCTGGTAATTGGTCTGTTTAGATTTTCTGTTTCTTTTTGGGTCAGTCTTGGAAGGTTGTATTTTTCTAGGAAGTTGTCCATTTCTCCTAGGTTTCCCAGCTTGTTAGCATATAGGTTTTCATAGTAGTCTCTAATAATTCTTTGTATTTCTGCGGGGTCCGTCGTGATTTTTCCTTTCTCGTTTCTGATACTGTTGATTTGTGTTGACTCTCTTTTCCTCTTAATAAGTCTGGCTAGAGGCTTATCTATTTTGTTTATTTTTTTGAAGAACCAGCTCTTGGTTTCATTGATTTTTGCTATTGTTTTATTCTTCTCAATTTTATTTATTTCTTCTCTGATCTTTATTATGTCCCTCCTTCTGCTGACCTTAAGCCTCATTTGTTCTTCTTTTTCCAATTTCGATAGTTGTGACATTAGACCGTTCATTTGGGATTGCTCTTCCTTTTTTAAATATGCTTGGATTGCTATATACTTTCCTCTTAAGACTGCTTTTGCTGTATCCCACAGAAGTTGGGGCTTAGTGTTGTTGTTGTCATTTGTTTCCATATATTGCTGGATCTCCATTTTGATTTGGTCATTGATCCATTGATTATTTAGGAGCGTGTTGTTAAGCCTCCATGTGTTTGTGAGCCTTTTTGCTTTCTTTGAACAGTTTATTTCTAGTTTAATGCCTTTGTGGTCTGAAAAGTTGGTTGGTAGGGTTTCAATCTTTTGGAATTTACTGAGGCTCTTTTTGTGTCCTAGTATGTGGTCTATTCTGGAGAATGTTCCATGTGCACTTGAGAAGAATGTGTATCCTGTTGCTTTTGGATGTAGAGTTCTGTAGATGTCTATTAGGTCCATCTGTTCTAGTGTGTTGTTCAGTGCCTCTGTGTCCTTACTTATTTTCTGTCTGGTGGATCTGTCCTTTGGAGTGAGTGGTGTGTTGAAGTCTCCTAGAATGAATGCATTGCATTCTATTTCCTCCTTTAGTTCTGTTAATATTTGTTTCAGGTATGTTGGTGCTCCTGTATTGGGTGCATATATATTTATAATGGTTATATCCTCTTGATGCACTGAGCCCTTTATCATTATGTAATGTCCTTCTTTGTCTTTTGTTACTTTCTTTATTTTGAAGTCTGTTTTCTCTGATACCAGAATTGCAACACCTGCTTTCTTCTCTCTGTTGTTTGCTTGAAATATCTTTTTCCATCCCTTGACTTTAAGTCTGTGCGCGTCTTTGGGTTTGAGGTGAGTCTCTTGTAAGCAGCATATGAATGGATCTTGCTTTTTTATCCATTCTATTACTCTGTGTCTTTTGATTGGTGCATTCAGTCCATTTACATTTAGGGTGATTATTGAAAGGTATAAATTTATTGCCCTTGCAGGCTTTAAGTTTGTGGTTACCAAAGGTTTTGGGTTAGCTTCTTTACTATCTTACTGTCTAACTTAACTCGCTTGTTGAGCTATCATAAACACAGTCTGATGATTCTTTATTTCTCTCCCTTCTTATTCCTCCTCCTCCCTTCTTCATATGTTGGGTGTTTTGTTGTGTGCTCTTTTTAGGAGAGCTCCCATCTAGAGCAGTCCCTGTAGGATGCCCTGTAGAGGTGGTTTGTGGGAGGCAAATTCCCTCAACTTTTGCTTGTCTGGGAATTGTTTAATCCCTCCTTCATATTTAAATGATATTCGTGCTGGATACAGTAGTCTTGGTTCGAGGCCCTTCTGTTTCATTGCATTAAGTATATCATGCCATTCTCTTCTGGCCTGTAGGGTTTCTGTTGAGAAGTCTGATGATAGCCTGATGGGTTTTCCTTTGTAGGTAACCTTTTTTTTCTCTCTGGCTGCCTGTAATACTTTGTCCTTGTCTTTGATCTTTGCCATTTTAATTATTATGTGTCTTGGTGTTGCCCTCCTTGGATCCCTTGTCATGGGAGTTCTGTGTAACTCTGTGGTCTGAGAGGCCATTTCTTCCCCTAGTTTGGGGAAATTTTCAGCAATTATTTCTTCAAAGACATTTTCTATCCCCTTATCTCTCTCTACTTCTTCTGGAATACCTATGATTCTTATATTGTTCCTTTTCGATTGGTCACTCAGCTCTCTTAAAATTCTTTCATTCCTGGAGATCCTTTTATCTCTCTCTGCATCAGCTTCTCTGCGTTCCTGTTCTCTGTTTTCTAGTCCATTAATGGTCTCTTGCATCTCGTCCATTCTGTTTTGAAGTCCTTCCAGAGCTTGTTTTATTTCTGAATTCTCCTTCCTTAGTTCTTGCATATTTCTCTGCAAGTCCATCAGCATGGTTATGACTTTTGTTTTGAATTCTTTTTCAGGAAGACTGGCTAAATCTATCTCCCCAGATTCCTTCTCAGGGGAAGACGTAGCAGATGCCAAAGCTGTCTGGGTTAGTCTTGTCTGGATCATATTTTTTTGCCTTTTCATGTTGACAGGTGCTATTGACTGTCAGCTGGGAGGGCCAAAATTTTCACTTGCTACTGGCCTTTCTTTACTGGGACAACTGCGACCCCTAGTGGCTTGTGTTGGGTAATTGCGTGTAGAGTGGGTCTTTGTGTCTTGCCTGGCCGGAAGGGAGAAATTTCCCTTTCTGTGGGCGGAATTTGTCTCAGGCTGCTTCTCTGTTTTCGCAGCGCCCGGTGGGGTAATGGATGGGGGGGCTGCTTGACTGTTTGCCTCCGTGAGGGGTCTCAGAGCTGTTGCCCAGGGGGTTAGTGCACCCGGTTTTCCCTGTAATTTCCAGCTGCTGTACTGTGACCTGGGTTGTTTCCGTCAAGCTGTTAAGTCCCTGTCCCTTTAAGACTTTCAAAAAGCCCCCGCTTTTCTTTGTCACAGGGGCATCATCTTCAGCACCCGCTCAGAGGTCTTACTCCCTGTTCCCCCAGTATCCAGGGCCCCCTGGGCACGTACTGTGTCTGCGCTCTGGCCCGGATGGCTGGGGCTGGGTGTTCAGCAGTCCTGGGCTCCATCTCCCTCCCGCTTTGCCTACTCTTCTCCCACCGGGAGCTGGGGGGAGGGGCGCTCGGGTCCCGCAGGGCCGGGGCTTGTATCTTACCCCTTTCACCAGGCGCTGGGTTCTCGCTGGTGTAGCTGCAGTCTCGCCACTGTCCTGCGTCTTCTGGTCTCTCTTTTAGGGCTAGTTGTGTTTGTTGTATTTTCAAAAGTATATATGTTTTTGGGAGGAGATTCCCACTGGCCTACTCACGCTGCCATGTTGGCTCCACCCAGTTTGGCTTTTAAACACTCTTATTTTAGAGCTTCATTCTCAGATCTTTCTTTCAAAGGCCCTCTTTTTAAGTCTTACTTCTGAGCATCTCTTGGATGTTTTTGTTTGAGGCTCTTTCTTTCTTTTCACAGAACAAACTTCTCTAGTTTGTATCATCTACTATTGTGGATTATAGATGATACACTATCACCAGTACACTGTTGACTCACAGAGTCTTATCTTGTTCAGTCTTCAGAGGCTCTGAGTATCTTGCTGGTTATCCAGTAGGCATCTCAGACTCAGCAGATCAACTGAATTCACCATCTTCTTAAAACACTTTCTCTTTTTCCTGTTCTCTCTGAATACCACTACCATTAACTGAGGAAGGATCATAAATGTTCCTCAGCATTCCAACTTTTTCCACATTTTCCATCTCTAATCATCAGTGAAACATGCTGATTTTTATCTCCTTAATATTTCTGGTGTCCACTTTTATGGTCTCTTCTTGGAAGCATCCTATATGTCTCTCATCTTCAGTCTATCCTCTTTTAATTTGTAATCTTAATGCTACAGACAGAGTGACATTTCTACAACATAATGATATCCTGGTTCTCCCATATTTAAACTGGACAATCCTCCCACTCCCTATCAAATAATTTTTTAAACTTATTTGTTGGTCATGTAAAAAACCTGAATCCTGCCTAACTGTACAGCTTTGTGTCTCATTGCAACTGTCTCTGCAGATAATGGTTTGTTACAATTTCATGAATAGAAAAATCTATTTCATACCTCCATACCTTTTCTCATGGTTTGCATTCTACCTGCTCCCTGTCCTCCCCTCTCTGCCAGGTGTAATATTGAGGGACTGATCAGTGATCATCCTACACATAAAACCTTTCCTGGACACTTCCTGTACCTTTTGTATGCACACTGAACCATGTATAGTTTTGGATCATAGCTATAGATACCACCAACATGCAGTTCTAAGGCCATGATCCATTTACTTTTTCATACTTTTTTAGTGCTTCATTGCAACAATACTTGCTCCTATGGGGACTGCATGGCTTGGGCTGAGGATTCACTTGGGGCTGAGGAGGTGGCCTGGGTTAATGAGTCTTGGGCTGGGGTGGAAGAGGCACTGTTTGTAAATGGGGAAATGACCAAGTAAGTATATATACGTAGAGTAATGAGAGCCAGATTTTTCACATGAGAGAGAAAGGATATTCAAACACGAAAGGGTAAAAGAATGAACAGGTAGTTGTTAGCTTGGCATTGAAGGTATTAGAACTCTATCCTGAGGCAGACAGAGAAACAGATACAGCTCTGTGTGTAGAGATAGGTATGTGTATTCTACATTTCCTATCTCTGTCTGCTGAGGAACCTAGTGGAATCCCAGTAGGAAATAGCACATCTAATATGTAAATTGTGGTTTCTAAATATCCTTTTTCACTAAGAGAAAGCAGGCCTTCTTAGAAAAATGTTTAATTCCTAGGCCTGGGACAGGGAAAATACAAGAATACCTTGATTTCTCATAAAACAAGGAATTGAATAAAAAAATTATGAGGACTTGTCAAAAAGGCACAGTAGCCAGTTTAAAGGATAATTATGATAGTTTGAGCATCAAAATCAATAATGACTAGTGCATAATAACGTATTGATTAAAATATGGGTCAATGAGTCTATAAATGAATGAATAAATACAGGAAAAGGAAAAGCTCTTTCTTACAATACCAACAAATAAATGTAGAAGGAATGATAGAAAGTCATTATTAGCAGACATCATAATCAAGAACTATCAACAGAGTATAAATTGTTTAGTCGAATATCATCAATAGAGTGTAACACTAGTGGGTAAAAGCATGATGAGGTATAGGAGAGTAATGTAATTTCAAAGGACCCCCCTACAAGATTCCATTAACTACAAAGGGAAAACGGTAACTATAGTGAAGAAATTTGATAGGCATGACCTTAATCCAGTCATGAAAGTTACCATCACTAGGAATGGTACAAATCAACATTGTATTCTTGACACTATACACTGAGAAGAACATAGCATCACTTCTGTGACCTTCCTTCCAAAAGTGTATAACCTGGATCAAATGTTGAAGAAACATGTGTAAAATCAAGTTGAGGAGAATTCAACAAAATAATTACCTTGTACTCTTCAGAAATGTAAAGATTGAGACCAGAAAAAACTAAGGAACTGTTTCAGTTGGAAAAGGAATAAAAAGAAATGACAATGAAATGTAACACTTGATCCACAGATGAATCTTGATCCAGAGGATCCTTGTACTTTCCTTTGCTGTAAAAACACAATAAAGGAATAGTTTGTGAAATTTAAATTGGGTTTGTGGATTATGTGGTCATAATATTAATTCTCTTAATTTTGTGGTTATATAGGATGGTGTCATTTTCTTTAGGAAATAGCAGTAATGGCTCATTATGCCTGTAACTTATTCTCAACTAATTTGGGGGAAAAAATGTATGTGTGTATCAAACGTTAGCAATTGAGAAACCTGGCTGAAGGCGTTCTCATTTTTTTTTTCTGTTCTTTCAACCTTTCTGTAACTTTGGAATCACTAAAAATTTTCTTTTTAAAAACCAGTATTTCTCTGATATTTTCTTTACTTCCATTTTCTTTCCTGACTTCAACTTCCTTCTAATGATCCTCAAAAGCAACTGGAAGAAAATTAGTGATGTATAGGAGTAAATTTATTAAGTGAAGAAGTAGTGAAACATGATGGTTAAGCTTCTGGGCTCTTTCTTCATCAGAATTTCATGACTGAGTTCAAAAGCCCCATCCCTGTGTGGTTTTGAGGCAAACCACTTAACTGCTCCATGTCTGTTTTCTCATCTGTAGAGAGGGAGGATTACAACAAACGCCCGTCTCATGATGATTTGGAGAGGATTAAATCATTTAACTCATTTAAAACACAGTGCCTGGCACATGGTAAGTAACTGAATCTGTATTCAGTTTTTCTCATGGGTTGCATTGAGAGTACCACTAAAGATTACCTGGTTTGTATGGCACTTTGTTAACTGGAATCTGTGTAGAGAGCCCTGAATGGTCGACAGTCCTATGCACCTCTCATGTCCATGCAATACTGAATTAATTCAGTTATCTCCAAGCCTTGAAAACGTAAGATGTTTGGTATCACAGGCTGAGGAATCACCCCTGTGTGTTTTTTTATTAATTAGAACAATGAGTGGGTTTTCTTGTTAACATAATTTAATAGCCACGACCACCACTGCCCAGACCATGAAAACATAGTGAAGATGGAGGGAAGGGTGGTGTGACTACTTTTACTGAGAGATTCAGAAGAACAGAACAGATCTAAGTGCTACAGGTAATGCCTCGCAATGACTCCATGAGCTATTTAGAAGCTTATTTTAAGAAATACTGGATTTTAATAGGTCATTCAGTGAAGCAAAAAAAGCTCAGCTTGCCTGTGATGCTTCTGGAATACAAGAAATATATCTACACTAGAGCACAGAGGAGCAGGAGATAATAAGAAAAATAACTGGATGAGGGAGAAACAATTAAAAATCTCATGCCTCTAGCCCTCAGTTTAAAGTAAAGACCTGCCCAAGTGATGCCCAACATGGACTGTCTTTGAAGAACATTACAGTGGTCAGGAGCACTGGTGTAGAGCTGGCAAATCTAGCTGAATCTTAACTTTGTCACTTGATAACCAACAGAGTGATCGAGTATAAATTATTAACCACTTCAGGCCTTAGATACTGCAAATATATAATGGGGATAATATTACTTGGCTCACAGTGTTATGTGTGCATCAAATGAGGTAATATTAGAATGCCTTTCCCATAATGTGTTTGATAAATATTCTGACAGGAAGCATAACGCAAAGACAGAAATTGGAAGAAAAAGTTTCTACTTATCTTTGAAGCTGAAGTTAATATTGTGTCAGAATTTTGTTTTATTTTTTAAACCTTTTATTTTGAGAGAATTATAGGGTCATATGCAGTTTTAAGAAATAATAGAGAGATCTCAGTTTGGGACACTTTTACTTAGTTACTTAGTTTCGACTACACTTTCCTTAACTTCTGGCAACCTCTACTCAGCTCTCCACTTCCATAATTTTGTCCTAGGAGTATTATATAAATGGAATCATATAGTATGTAATCTTTTGGGCTTGGCTTTTTTAATGCAGTGTAATTCTCTGGAGATTCATTCAGGTTTTTGTGTGTATCAGTAGTTTGTTTTTATTACTGAGTAGTATTCAAAGGTATGGATGTAGCATAGTTATTTAACCATTCACCCATCAAAAGACTTTGGAGTTGTTTTGTCTGTTATGAATAAAGCAGCTATAAACAGTTGTTCACAGGTTTTTGTGTGCACCAAAGTCTTTTTGTCTCTGGGATCAATACCCAGGAGGGCAATTACTAGAGCATATGGTAGTTGCATATTAGTTTTTAAACACGGCCAAATTGTTTTCCATAAGAGTTATACAATTTTACATTCACACCAGAAAGGAATGAATGGTTCAGTTTCTCTGCAACTTTAGTGTGTATTTTTAATTTTAGCTATCCTGATAGGTGCTTAATGACATCTTATTTGTCATTTAAATTTGCATTTCCAAAATACCTATTGGTGTTGAACATCTTTTCATGTGCTTATTTGCCATCTGCTTATCATCTTACTATCTGTGTACCTGCTTCATCTCTTCATGCCCTTTTTTCATTTTCTAATTGTATTGTTGATTTTGGTACAGATAAATTTTGAGAGTTCTTTATATGTTCTAGATACTAATCCTTTGTCAGATATGTGGTTTGCAAATATTCTCTTCTACAGTGTAGCTTTTTCATCTTAACAGATATTCACAGAGAAAAAGTTTTTATTTTGTTGGAGTCTAGTTAATCAGTTTTTCCTTTTATAGATCATGATGATAAGTCTAAGTGATCTTTGCCTAGCCATGTTTCCCTAAGATTTTCTTCTGAGTTTTTAATGAAATATTACAGTTTTACATGTTGCATTAAAGTCCATGATCCATTTTGAGTTAATTTTGTATTAGGTGTGAAATTCAGGTCAAGATTTTTGCATACAGATGTCCAGTTGCTCAAGCACTATTTGTTGAAAATGTTTTCTTTCCTCTGTGGAATTACTTGTATTACTTTTGGATCTTTCTCTAATATCTTTCAGGTATATCTGGTGGTCCAATTTCTGGGTTCTCTATTGTGTTCTGTTGTTCTCTTTGTCCACCCCTCTGCCAATACCACAGCCTTGAGTACTCTAGCTATATACAGTTGCCCCCTGAACAATGCAGGAGTTAGGGGCACTGATTCCCCCATGCAGTTGAAAATCTGCATATTACTTTTGTCTCCCCCCAAATTTACCAATAGAAGCCTACTGTTGACTTTATCGATAACAGTCAATTAACGCATATTTTCTGTTATATTCATTATATACTATATTCTTATAATAAAGTAAACTAGAGAAAATATGTTTTTTAAATTGTTGCAAATCTTCAAGAAGTTTTCTAGTGTATTTATTGAAAAAAAAAGTGCAGTTAGTTGACCTGTGCAGTTCAAACCTTGCTGTTCAAGGGTCAACCGTAGAGGCATCTTGTTAGTGTCAGGTGCAGGAAGAAGTCCAGGAATCCCACATGAATTGTTGCAGTTTTAATGCAACATCACTTAGAGAAAAATCCTCTGTCCCCCTTGGGAAGCTGGCTGGCTATCCAGACATAGTCTTTAGGTTGACATTTGCATGACAAATTCATGACAAGCTTAAATATGGCTCCCAAGCTATCAGCTTGAAAACATGATTGTCAACATGATGAATGCTAGATCTGTTTCTCAGGGTGGACACACAGTAAACAAGCTCATGGAGGCAATGCCTGAAACCTAGAATGCCAGTTGGTTTAAAATAAGTTTAGCTATTAGATTCAAAGTAAATGCTTTCTCTGGAGTCAAATGAAAATGGAAAACTTAATTATAAACTGGAAGTCTACTTAGTGAGCCTGCAACTAGAAAAAGAGCAGTTAGTTTGGGATTTTAGTGCCTGGTGTCATACAGCCCTGAAAATTGCTGAGTGTTTCTCCATCACAGGGTCATGCCTGTGCCCTGATTCATCCTTATACTGGGCAAGGACACTTTCTCTTCTGATCGTGAAATAAAACAGCCTCCCTCTTCTAAACTTCCTTTGCTGACTAAATCTCTTAAAGGTTGTCATGTTTATAACCTGTAGGTGTTACTACATTTAATAGAGTTTATCTGAGTCTTGGCCAGAGCTCTGTGTGTCTCCGTTTTGTGGCATTATGTATTTCTAATTCAAACCATCCTTTAAAAAAATAGTTTAAAACTCAGTGTGCAACCTTCTTCCCAAGTTCTTGAAGGGAATCTTATTGTCCCCATGCATGATCTACTAAAATTAGAAACATTATTTGACAACAAAACTAAGTGAGCGTTGTTCTTTTCCAAGATTAAGCTGCTGCTGCTTAAAGGGAGAAAAAAATCGCAAGAGTAGGTCTCCTCCATAACATGAACTTCAGGAAATAGAAAGAGAAGGTAGAGCTCTTAGAAGGTGTAAAGAGTCAGTTTGGTTCTATGCCTGTATGTCTGATTTTAGAGACTTTGGAGAAAGTGTTGGGAGGGGGCAGAAGTTGGACTGTGAGATACAACCTCCCCTTTACCATGTAGACATTCTCCCTCCAGTGCTGTCTTTGGAGAATTATGGATTGTCTTTAAGGGAGTTAGAGGTTTCCTTTATTATGTGCTGGATGAATTGGTTTGTCTAGTCAGTGAGTTATCATGGTTAATTATAAATACAGCTATGTTATCATCTGTAATAATTTAATTCAAATTCATTTCTATTTAGGGAGAGATTTAAAATTTTCTCCTGTTTAGAGAAGAAATTCAAGTTCTCTCTTCCTTAGTTATTCAGTAATAACGTGTTGAGCCAGTGATTCATCTGACCATAAATGAGTTTCTGTCACAAAATAGAAAGGCTTGAGTAAAATTTATAAGTTACCTCAAATATGATAGTCCTTTGCCTATAGGAAAACATATTTGGGGATCCAATACAAATTCCCCCGCCTAACCTACAAGTCTTTATGATATAGCCCTTGTTTAACTTCCAAGCCTCCTTCCTCCCAGGTCTCTCTGCTCATAACAGAGCTCCTGATCTTGAGGAGCACATATGCAGTGTGGAAGGTAGACAATCCAATCACACAAACAGAAGAAATATTATGACTGTAACAAATGTTGTAAAGGAGAAAAGCATCTTTCTATAAGAACATAAAATAAAATATACTTCGTGTTATCAAGGACATAAGGGAAGTCAGGAAGTCTTCTCTGAGGAAATGATGATTGAAGTCAGGACGAGATGATGCATTCAAAAATCTGCAGCAAGAATGCAGAGTGTGGCACACACAATACCAGTGCAGCTTGAGTCAAATGAGTGATGGAGATACCTGTTCGGTTCACATATAACTAGAAAGATAAGTATGGGATGAATCATGTTAAGGAATTTATCTTTATCATAAGAACAATGGGAAGCCACTGAAATATTTTAAGGAGAAAAGTGACATGATGGAAAATGAGTTTCAAAATGATTAACACCCTGGCTGCTATGTGGAAAACAGATTGCAAAGGGAAAAAAGTGGATTCAGAAAGACCATTTATCTGTCAGTCTATTGGAATAATCTAAGCAGCTGATAACATTAGTTTGGTCTAGCCACAAAGTGTGGTAGAAATGAGATTGGGATAGATCTTAAAGATATTTAGGAAGGAAAATTAAGTAGAGAAGGAGGTGGGAAACCCTCTATCTACATACCCCCAAAGATCGGGTAGGAGCTCTTGCCACTGTTTCAGGCTCTTGGATAAGACAGTGAACACTGCCTGCCTACTCTGTGTATTGTAAGCTCCATTCCTCGCTTGTTCTTATATTGGCATCACCTAGTGCCATGCCTAGTACACATCAGTTCTCAGAATTTGTACAAAGAAAGTATAGAAATAGAGGGACTTTGAAATGGAGTTCAGATGATGTTAATAGATTTTCAGAAAAGAAGTAGCTTTAAATATGAAAACCATTAAGGGATCCTCAGTGTGTTACAGATGATAAACAAGTTCAGAAATGGAGTAAGCATGCTTTTGTACTCCAGTAATACCCACATCCAGTTAAAGCAAACAGGCAGCAATTCTAATTGCAGTCATGGAGGACCTCTAGGAAGGGGTTTGGAACAAGCACCCTCAGACATGGAAGCCAGTTCTAAGACTGAGGAAATGCAGCATCTCTTCAGCACTCCCTGCAGCAGTTACATGCAGAGTTCAAGTCAGTTCTTAGAGCTGGATTGATGGTACCTCTCTCTCCAGGTTACCTTCGACTTGGAAAGGGCACCTGGACATGTGTTTGTTTAATGCAATGCAATTTTCAAAATCTTGTTTATCATTTCCATGTCCTTTTGACCCATTACCTCACTTTCTGCTTGTGAAATGTATCTAAGGATACCAATCAATGTTTGTAACTACTTGTTTCTCTTGCTTTGTTTTTAAAAGTTCCTTTCTGTTCCCTCATGAACTATCTGGAGTCACATTTTATATTTGATTACCTTGGTCTTTTTCTTTCATGCTGTGGATTTTCTTTAGATGTCAGGTAATCCTTTTTACTGCCTACTGTGGCAGCCAACCTCCAAGATGGTCTCCAATGATGTCACCTTCTGATAAAATCTTCCATGAGTGTTCCTCTCTCACATTGTCTTAAGGCTGGTCGTGTGACCAGTAGAGTATGGCTGACATGATGGTGTGCAATCACAGATTCAGTCATAAAAGGCACTGTGACTTCTTGCTTCTCTGCTTCTTCTTGTGCCCTTTCTCTTGGAATACTCTCTCTGGAAGAAGCTAACAACTGTGACATGACAAGAGGCTCAAACAGCATGGACCTTAGGCTTCTTGCTAACAGCCACACTACTGACCTTGAAATCAGATCCCTCAGTCCGTATCACGCTTTGAGATAACTGTACCCCCAACCAAAACCTGGACTGCAATCTCATGAGAGACCTGAGCCAGAACAATCCAGCCAAGCCACTTCTGAACTCCTGACCCTCAGAAATGGTGTGTGATGATAAATGTTTATTTTAAGCCACTAAGTTTGGGGATAATTTGTTACACAGCAGTAGATAACTAAAAATGGAATAAGAGGGCTTGCTTGTTCTGTGTATGTCTGTGCACTTATTGACTGGGAGTTTTCCTTAAAATGGATTATTAGAAAGGGAGCAAACTTTGTAAAAAATAGAGCCTGAAACTTTTGTGTGACATAATCTCATTAGGCACTTAGTTCTCCCTTAATAGTTCATTTATTTTCTTTAGAGATTTCTTTCCCTTGTAATAGATGCTGGGCTGCTTTAACAATTCCTGTGAGGAATTGGTGGGGCTGGGAGTGAGGGCTCCTGGAGTCCATTCTACACATAGATCTTCAATTGATCTTTTTGTCTTCAATCTCACTTCTAACCCTCCCTGTCTGATTATTGGGTTTTGCAAGGCATGTTTTTTCTTTTCCCTGTGGTATCTTACAACTTTATTTAGGCTATCACTTCTTCCAGTTTATTGCATGTGTCAACAGTATTCCATCAGCTTCCAGAAATATGTTGAAATATTTTGTGTGCTGGGACTGCATCCTTACACTTTCCCTCTACCTTTTGTTATTTTATTTGCTGTTATTTATTTATACTTTTTAAAGGTTTTTTGTTTTGTTAATAAAGGCCATATACAACACACCCACAGAGAGCATCATACTTAACAGCAAAAAGCTGAAAGCCTTTCCTCTAAGATCAGGAACAAGAGAAGGGTGCCCACTCTCCCCACTTTTATTCAACATAGTACTGGAAGGTCTAGTCATGGCAGTCAGACAATGCAAAGAGATAAAAGGCATCCAGATTGGTAGGAAGAAGTTAAACTGTCACTGTTTGCAGATGATGTGATATTGTACATAAAAAAATCCTAAAGAATCCACCAGAAAACTACTAGAACTAATAACTGAATTCAGCCAAGTTGAAGAATACAAAATTAGTACACAGAAATCTGTTGCATTCTTATATACTAATGATGACCTAACAGAGAAATCAGGAAAACAACTCTATTTACCATTGTACAAAAAAGAATAAAATACCTAGGAATAAACCCAACCAAGGAGGTGAAAGACCTATACCCTTTAAAGTACAAGGCACCCATGAGAGACATTAAAGAAAACACCAATAGATGGAAATAGATCCCATGCTCACGGTTAGGAAGAATTAATATTGTCAAAGGGGCAATACTAATGAACAAATGGGACTCCATCAAACTGAAAATATTCTTTACAACAAAGGGCATGATCAGTGGAACAAAAAGGCATTCTACAGTATGGGAGAATATATTCGTAAATGGTTTATCTCATAATGGGTTAACATCCAAAATATGTAAAGAGCTCACATGCCTCAACAACCCCAAAAAAATGACCTGAGTAAAAAATGGGCAGAGGATATGAACAGACACTTCTCCAAAAAAGAAATTTTGATGTCCAACAGGCACATGAAAAGATGTTCCACATTGCTAGTCATCAAGGAAATGCAAACTAAAATCACAATGAGATGTCACTTCACACAAGTTAGGATGGCCAACACCCAAGGGACAAGAAACAACAAATTCTGGTGAGGATGCAGGGAAAGGAGAACCCTCTTCCTCTGTTGGTGGGAATGTAAATTAGTTTAACTCTTTGGGAAAGCTATATGGAGGTGCCTTAAAAAGCTAAAAATAGAAATACCATTTGATCCAGTAACTGCACTCCTGGAATTTACCCAAAGAAAACAAGATCCCAGAATCAAAAAACGTATGCACCCCTATGTTTATCACAGCACTATTTACAATTGCCAAGATATGGAAGTAACCTAAGTGTCCATCAGTAGATGAATGGAACAAGAAGAGGTGGGGAATATACACAATGGAACATTATTCAGCCATAAGAAGGAAACAAATCCTACCATTTGCAACAGCATGGATGAATCTAGAGGGCATTATGCTCAGTGAAATAAGCCAGGTGGAGAAAGGCAATTACCAGAAGATTTCACTCATTGTGGAGTATAACAAAACAAAACTGAAAGAACAAAACAGCAGCAGCCTCAGACTGTAAGAAGGGACCAGTAGTTAGCAAAGAGAAGGTACTGCGAAGGATGGGTGGGGAGGGAGGGAGAAGGAGATTAAGCGGCATTATAATTAGCAGTCACAATATTGTTAGGTCACGAGGAAGGAGGTAGTTACATCACGGAGAAGACAAGTAATGACTCTATAGCATCTTACTATGCCGATGGACAGTGACTGCAATGGGGCTGGAGGGGGGACTTGATAAGATGGGTGAATGTCGAAACCACAATGTTGTTCATGTGAAAAGATTGTGTATCAATGATACCTTAATAAAAAAAAAACAATAAACCCCCCCACACAGACAAGTAATGGAGGCTAGACAGAAAACATGTTAAATTGTTAGTAGGGATTCATGAAGGAATAGTAGAGCTTTTATATTGTAAAACTTCTGTATTGGTTGAGTTTTTCCAACACCCTACTTACGGAATTTTAAAACCTAAACGTTTTAGTAATATTTTTAAAAAGGTTATTTTTTGTCTTGTATGTATATTTTGTCTTATATGACTGTAGTGGGAATTAGGGATTAGGAGAGGCAAAGTGTGCTCAGTCTGCCATCTTGAACCAGAAGTCTGTGTAGCATCTTTTATTCTATTCATTCAGTTTTCAACACTTCACTTTTAAAGATCTAAAGCAGGCTACTGTTACGTGGTCTTTGACAAAGAGGTCTCTTGGGCCATTGCCCTCAGGCTATCTTTCCTTTCTCTCCAAACTTCACTACCCACCCCACCCCTAAATAATCACAGGTATTTTATGGAACTCCAATCTGCTGGAGAAAAAAATCATCTCCTATCCAGATCTCTAGGGAGGTTCTGGGTGGGAATGATCTGTGACACAGACCTCTAGGCAATTCCTGGGCTTAGTACAGCTCTGCTACCTGGGGCTGGCAGGAACATTCCCTGCTAAGGCTAACAGATATAGTTGGTGTGATGAGGAGTGGAAAGTCCATTTGCATTTCTCCTGCTGGAGGTGAACACAATCTCCTTGGGCCATAAGATTCTCCTTCTTATACATGACAGCTATATCCCAAGAAACCCTGGACTACAGGGAAAGAAAGCATACTTCTTAGAACAAAGGAATCCCTCACCCCCCATTCACAGAAAAAGGCAGTTCTGGGAAAAAAAACTCTTGATAGCTATCCAAGTTCCTAAACCATCTCTGTTTATTTGTTTCACATCAAGGTTTATAAAATAACTATTGCCACTTGGATATTTTAAGTTTCTGATAGTCATGCTGTCCAGTGTGTGGATTTTGTTAAATGAAATGTTTTGATTTCTCCTTTCTACATGCAGAATGTTGGTAAACAACAGAGTCATAATTTTAAAATTTTAGTCTGTGTCCTTAATTATCACTGTATTGATGAAGGAAAGGTATTTTTTATGTGAAGAGGCAGTGACAAAGAAAGCCAAGAGAGAGGCATGGTATCTTAACACGTAGAAAGCGTAGAGGTGAAGATAGAATGCAAGTGATATCTGCAGGTATGTGGGCAAAGTTTTGATATTTGGAAGGTCTCATCATAGACTAGGGTCCCAGTTTGGGGATTCGTTAGGGAATTAACTCCCATAGTCAACTTACGAAGAATGTGGCAGAGCCTCAGTTCCAGAAAGAGAGTGGAAGGATGAGGCAGGTCACAGGTCTGGAGCTCAAGAACTCAAGGTCTTTGGTTTTACCACAGACCTCAGGGGTAATGTCACAGTCAGTTCATGTGAGACATGTATGGTATGCTTTTCTTCTTGCTGGAACAAAGTTTTAAATAATTTAACCTCATTAAATGGAGCAAAATTTAGCCTTAGTATGGTTTATCTCTGGAAGAATTGCTAGGAGTGGATGGACTGCTTAAAAATAGTGTTGAGTCACACAGAGAAGACAAATAGGATTTTACAGCATCTTACTATGCTGATGGACAGTGACTGTGAAGGGGTATGTTGGGGGAACTTGGTGAAGGGGGGAGCCTAGTAAACATAATGTCTTTCATGTAATTGTAGATTAATGATGCCAAGATTAAAAAAAAATAAAAATAAAAAAATAGAGATTTAAGATTAAAAAAAAGGAATAATAAAACTTTTAGTTATTACCTCATTTAAAAAAAATAGTGTTGAGTCTTTACCCTCAGTTCCATTCTGGGAGGTCTCTCAATCCACCTTCAACAGAGCCAGCCCCTCTGGGCACAGGAATCTCCAGGTCTTTGCTCTTAACAGGTCTCAGACAGACCGCAACTCCCCAAACTTTGTTAAATATGAAAGAAAAGCACAGGAATATAATTAGTAGATGGAATGTCAAAACATTTAACAAAATCTAAGTACCCAGTCCCAGCCTATCTAATTTGTTGAGATTTCTATATTTGGCCCTAATTCATTGAAATCTTATCTGTGTACCTTCCTTTCTAGTTTCTGGCCAGTATTTGTGTCTCAGTTTTAATTTTGACTGCCTCATTCTCACCCCTTTGTGATGAACTCCATAAAAATCCTGTCACTTTTCAGAGCGGTCTAAAAGAGAGACTTTGTTTATGTGTTGCCTTTGAGTCTTTCGCATATGTGTTGTTCTCTTTTCCAATTCCAGTTCTTAGTCTAAAACATGAGTGAGCGCCTCATGTGACTGATACCAGGAATGACTTTCAGGTGAGAATTTGACCCAGCTCCCATCTACACCCATATAGCATTATATTGCAGGCTAAGTTTAACCATCTTGTTCAAATGACAAACACATTATCCTTACAACCGGGTCGCACACACACAGTACCAATTAAGTCGTTTCCTCATTAGAAGCCAGTGAGAGATACATACTTATTTATAGAAGATGGTCATTCCGTTTCATGGGATGTGCAGGGATTTAAGAAGACTTCCCCTACTTCCTACTCTTTTACAGAGGCTGAATTCCCAGAGATAATAGAGGAAATACTGCAAATAGTAAATATGAAAGGAGAGGATTCTAAAGACCTGAAGAAGAATTAAAGTACAATCAGCATTTCAGAGGGTGAGAACTGTGCCTAGAGGATTAAAGATGCAGGACAAACAGCAACTGCAGATATGCAATCATGATTCCCATGGAGGGTAAGACAGATTCTGGGAGACAAAACTCAGAATAAGGAATGTGTCCTTGTCAGAAAAAAAGAGAAATGGTAGCATTTGGTGAGCTATAATTGTTCCTATTTACAGGGCACCTATGAATAACTGAATTGCATACCTCATAGTAGCTGCATATCCCCATAAAAAAATCAGCCTACAAGGAACAATGAAAAATGGGAAAGAAAATTAGTTTGTTTTCCTGGGCTTTGGCCCTGGGCCCTAATGCTGAGAATTCTTATGAATTGTTCAGGAGGACACAGTTTAAGGGCCTGTAGTGCCTTAGAAGCCCAAAGGCTCACACAGAATTGTCCACAAGTCAGAACACACTAAGCCTAGGCCACTTACCATTTTGCTAAAGAAGTTGAAAAGAAAGGAGAGAGAACTAATACATGGGTAAACTTTAAATGTAGTGACCATTTATAACTATTAAATGTAGCCCAGTTAGTGGTCTAGATCCAAGCATTCAAAACAATGCTCCTCTTTAGCAGAAAGAGTTATGAAAAGGCAAGGTGGCATGGTAGAAGTTTTTTAAATGTTATAATTCTCCTTAAGGCTCTGTTCCCAGTCTAGCAGGAGGCACAGATGAAAAGGATGTTCTGGAATGCTCATTTTTTATATTACTCTAAATCATGTCATTGTTATAATTCACTTCACTGCTCATCAATTCCTCCTGCTCCTTATATAGCTGTGTGTTTGTTTCTGCCTTTCCTCTTATTACTAATTTTTTTCTCTCTGCTTTATCTTAATAGACTTAGATTAAAATCTCTCTTGGTGATAGTGGATTTGTCAATTTTCCTTTGTAGTTTCAATAAATTTTGCTTATATATTTTAAAGCTATATCCTTAAGTATCTACAGTTTAAAATTTTTTAGACTTTCACAGAGTATTGAAAATTTTTTTCCTTTTTTTTTATTTTGGTATCATTAATACACAGTTACATGAACAACATTGTGGTTCCTAGATTCCCCCCATTATCAAGTCTCCACCACGTACCCCATTACAGTCACTGTCCATCAGTGTAGAAGATGCCATAGAATCACTACTTGTCTTCACTGTGCTATACTGCCTTCCCCATGCCCACCCCCTGCTACATTGTGTGTGCTAATCATAATGCCCCTTTTACCCCCTTCCCACCCATCCATTCCCACCCATCCTCCCCAGTCCCTTTCCCTTTGGTAACTGTTAGTCCATTCTTGGATTCTGTGAGTCTGCTTCTGTTTTGTTCCTTCAGTTTTTTCTTTGTTCTTATACTCCTCCGATGAGTGAAATCATTTGGTTCTTGTCTTTCTCCTCCTGGCTTATTTCACTGAGCATAATACCTCTAGTTCCATTCGTGTTGTTGCAAATGGTAGGATTTATTTTCTTCTTATGGCTAAATAATATTCCATTGTGTATATGTATCACATCTTCTTTATCCATTCATCTACTGATGGACATTTAGGTTGCTTCCATCTCTTGGCTATTGTAAATAGTGCTGCGATAAAAATAGGCATGCATATGGCTTTTTTAAAACTTTCATTAACAGCCTCAATTCACAGTGAAAATGGAAGGTCTACAGGTGCGTGCATCAACATGAATAAATCTCAGAGACAGTGCTGCAAAAATCATGCAAATTACAGAATAGTGTAAGCATTTGACTCTTTACATGTAAAATTCAAAACGCTGAAAAAACAACAGTGTTGTTTAGGGACACATGGAAAATAGAGTAAAAATCTGTAAAAAAAAAAAAAAAAACGAAATTCCAGGCTGGTCGTAACTTATGGGAGGTGAGGGAAAGGGTCATGATTAGGGAAGAGAATACATGGGTGGGCTTCAAAAGTTCTGTATCTTTTGTTGGTTGGTGGCTACACAGGTATATCTGTCATTTTTATTTAGTCTATACTTATGTTATAAATTATTTTGTATATGATGTATTTTATAATGAAGATGACCAAATAATTATATAGAGAAAGAGATTAAGTACAGTCTCAGGATTGCTCTGCATAAGTCTCTAAGGCAGTTTCCTCCCCACCTGAGATTCTCAGACAACTGCTCCTCATGTTGGAGTCCTCTCAAAGGCCATGCTCACAGCACAGCAGGCCTCCCAGGCCTGTGCCAAGTGTACCAGGGTAACCTTTTGACTCCCACATTTAGGACTTTGATATAGTCATTCAATCTCCTAATCTGATAGGAACATTCTTTACTAGATTTTCAGACTTGAAAATAGTTCTCACCCCCATTTACTTCCTATAAATAGTCAGCTACATTAATTTCTATTCAACCTGTAAAATAACAACTAAAATATGTATTCTAATTTACATATGTTCATTTAAACTTCACAATAGTCCTATTAGTTTTTCCACTTTACAGTTGGAAAGATCAGAGTAAGAACTATTAAACACTTTGCCCAAGATTTTTCTGCTCCAAAGTGGGTCCAAAACCAGACACTCTGGTTTCAAAGTATGTGCTCTGAAACACCAAGATCAGGCCTTGTTCTTGTCAGCTCTCTTTCCAGAAAATGTGGTCCTTTCCATGAACAATCCATCCGACTAAGCATGCATACCTTGGGTGTCAGCAGTCTCCCAGTTCCTCAGGGCACTGACCACTGTGGAACTTCCATCACCGTGCTCCATCTCTCATTGGTTCATCAGCTCTTTGGTACTGTTCTTTTGCCCAAAACTCGGGATTGCTCAGACATTGAATTGTGCACATGGCTTGACAACCACTGTTAGCTAAGAGGGTCACTCAGGGTCTCTCTGCTCTGTCCAGGTGAGTGAATCTATTGCCAGATTGTGACTTCTTTTCTTACCATTGTTTATCTTTCTGTGAGTCAACCATTAGCTTTGCCTGTGAAACAAGCCATAATACATAAGCAAAATGATAAATGATCTAACAGGAAGTGAAAAAAATGCTGCTTATATATGAAGAAGATATGTAAGAAAACACAGGACTGAGAGTGGACCCTTTCCTCAGAGGATGTGGACAAGGCCAGCAGGAGAGAGGAAATGAAGTGAAATAATCATGGAACTGGCCCCTGAAGAATTCATCAGAGACAAATAGTGTTGCTCTCAGCAGTAACTACAGCACCTGAGGTATATTCCTATCAGTGCACTAATATATTACTTGTCTTTTCTGGACACTTGGTTAGTAGTATTAAAACTTGAAGATCAAGCTAAGTGGAGGTGTTAGCTAATGTTATGGGGGTAGTCATTTTGTAATATGTAAATGTATCAAATCACGTTGTATACCTTAAACTTGCATAATATGTAAATTATATATCAATAAAGCTGCAAGGGAAACAAAAGCAAAAATGAATAAGTAGGACTATATCAAACTAAAAAGCTTCTGTACAGCAAAGGTACCATCAGTAGAACAAAAACACATCCTACAGCATGGGAGAATATATTCATAAATGAGATATCTGATAAGTAGTTGACATTCAAATTATATAAAGAGCTCATACACTTCAACAAACAAAAAGCAAATAAGCCAATTAAAAAATGGACAGAGTTGCGGAACAGACACTTCTCCAAAGAAGAAACTCAGATGGCCAACAGGCACATGAAAAGTTGCTCCACATTGCTAATAATCAGTGAATACAAATTAAAACCACAGTGAAATATCACCTCATACCTCTTAGGATGGCCAACATCCAAAAGACAAACAACAAATGTTGACAAGGATGTGGAGAAATGGGAACCCTCCTATACTGCTGTTGGGATTGTCAAATCGTTTAACCATTGTGGAAAGCAGTATTGAGGTTCCTCAAAAAACTAAAAATAGAAATACCATTTGACCCAAGAATTCCACTCCTGGAATTTACCCTAAGAATGCAGGAGACCCGTTTGAAAACGACATGTGCACCCCTATGTTTATTGCAGCACTATTTACAATAGCCAAGAAATGGAAGCAACCTGTGTCCATCAGTATATGAATGGATAAAGCAGATGTGGTACATATACACAATGGAATGATTACTCAGCCATAAGAAGAAAACAAATCCTACCATTTGCAACAACATGGATGGAGCTAGAAGGTATTACACTCAATGAAAAAAAGCCAGGTGGAGAAAGACAAGTATCAAATGAAATGATTTCACTCATCTGTGGAGTATAAGCACAAAGATAAAATGAAGGAACAAAACAGCAACCGACTCACAGAACCCAAGAATGGACTAACATTTATGAAAGGGAAAGGGACTGGGGAGGATGGGTGGGAAAGGGGGATAAGGGGGGAAAAGGGGCATTAAGATTAGCAAACATAATGTAGGTGGGGGGGACAAGGGAAAGGCAGTATAGCACAGAGAAGACAAGTAGTGATTCTATAACATGTTACTCTGCTGATGGACAGTAACTGTAATGGGGTATGTGGTGGGGACTTAATAGGGGGAGTCAAGTAACCATAATGTTCATGTAATTGTACATTAATGATAGCAGAAAAAAAAAGTGACCACACTTTCAGAAATAAAGTTTTCATTACCCGAAAAAAAAAGACAGGGCTTATCCACAAGCCCTTTCCCGAGCCGGGTCGGAGAACCTCCCAGAAGCTCCCGAGTCAGAAGCATTCGCTGGCCCGACTCCAGTCTTCTTCACCTCAGGTTCTCCTGCCTTCCCTCTCCTAAGCACATGTAGCGCACCGACCTCGTGCTGACTTGCAGAAAGCCGTGGCAGCAGCCTCCACAATGATGTAACAAATGGAGAGTGATCGTTGTGCCATGGCCCCAGGTCCGGAGAGCCTCAGTGAGGGGAGGAAGGGAGCTGGGCACACCTGTGACCCTGAGGTTTCCACTCACTGGGAAACCACCGCGGGAAAATGTTGGTTGAAATTGCTTTCCACTGCTGGTGCTGGGAGGAGGTACTGGCACAGTAACAGCAGCATGTCGACTGCGGACAGTTTTGAGATTCGGTTTGAAAAGATAGACCACCTGCTGCGGGATCCCAAATCGGAAGTGAATTCGGATTGTTTGCTGGATGGATTGGATGCTTTGGTATATGATTTGGATTTTCCTGCCTTAAGAAAAAGCAAAAGTATTGACAAATTTTTAAGTAAACATAAAGACACAGTAAATACAATTAGAGATTTACAGATAAAAGCTCAAGATTATGAAATAGTGAAGGTAATTGGTAGAGGTGCATTTGGAGAAGTTCAATTGGTAAGGCATAAATCCACTAGGCAGGTATATGTTATGAAGCTTCTCAGCAAACTTGAAATGATTAAGAGATCTGATTGTGCTTTTTACTGGGAAGAAAGGGACATCATGGCTTTTGCTAACAGTCCTTGGGTCGTTCAGCTTTTTTATGCATTCCAAGATGATCATTACCTCTACATGGTGATGGAGTACATGCCTGGTGGAGATCTTGTGAACTTAATGAGCAACTATGATGTGCCTGAAAAATGGGCACGGTTCTATACTGCGGAAGTAGTTCTTACATTGGATGCAATTCATTCCATGGGTTTCATTCATAGGTATGTGAAGCCTGATAACATACTGCTTGATAAATCTGGACATTTGAAGTTAGCAGATTTTGGTACTTGTGTGAAGATGAATAAGGAAGGTATGGTACAATGTGATACAGCAATTGGAACACCTGATTATATTTCCCTGAAGTATTAAAATCCCCAAGAGGTGATGGTTATTATGGATGAGAATGTGACTGGTGGGCCATTGGGGTGTTTTTATATGAAATGCTTATGGGTGTTTTTATATGAAATGCTTGTAGGTTCTACACCTTTTAATGCAGATTCTCTGGTTGGAACTTATAGTAAGATTATGAACTATAAAAATTCACTTAACTTCCATGATGATAATGATATATCAGAAGAAGCAAAAAATCTTATTTGTGCCTTCCTTACCAACAGAGAGGAGAGATTAGGGAGAAATGGTGTAGAAGAAATCAAATGACATCTCTTCTTCAAAAATGATCTGTGGGTTTGGGAAACACACACTCCGAGACACTGTAGCACCAGTTGTACCACACTTAAGCAGTGACATTGATACAAGTAACTTTGATGATTTAGAAAATGATAAAGGAGCTGAAAAAATATTCCCTGTACCTGAAGCTTTTGTTGGCAATCAGCTACCTTTTGTAGGATTTACATATTATAGCAATTCTAGATATTCATCTTCAGCTAATCCTAATGATAATAGAAAGAGCTCCAATGTAGGTAAAAGCTTGCAGGAAAATTTGCAAAAACCCATTTATAAGCTGGAAGAACAGCTGCATAATGAAATGCAATTAAAAGATGAAATGGAGCAGAAGTGCAGAACTTCAAACATAAAACTAGACAAGATAATGAAAGAATTGATTGAAGAGGGGAATCAAAGGAGAAATCTAGAATCTAAAGTGTCTCAGGTTGAAAAGGAGAAATTGTTGCTACAACATATAATTAATGAGTACCAAAGAAAAGTAGAACAGCAAAATGAGAAGAGGAGGAATGTAGAAAATGAGGTTAATGCACTAAAGGATCCATTGGAAGACTTAAAGACAATAAATCAGAATTCACAGCTTGCTCATGAGAAACTGGCACAATTACAAAAGCAGCCAATAGAAGCCAATGACTTACTCAGGACAGAGTCAGACACAGCTGTAGAGTTAGGGAAGAGCCCCACAGAGACAAGCAAGGCATTCAGTGAGCTGGAGTCCCTAACCAGGGAACTGCAGGAGAGAAATAGAATTTTAGAGAATTCCAAGTCACAAATGGACAAGAACTATTACCAGCTGCAAGCTGTGTTGGAAGCTGAACGAAGAGATAAAGGTCATGATTCTGAGATGACTGGAGACCTTCAAGCTCAAATTACATCTTTACAAGAGGAGGTGAAGCATCTCAAACATCATCTTGAAAGACTGGAAAGAGAGAGAAAAGAAGCTCGAGATATGCTTAATCACTCAGAAAAGGAAAAGAGAAATTTAGAAATAGATTTAAACTATAAACTTAAATCATTACAACAATTAGAACTAGAGGTAAATGAACATAATGTAACCAAAGCTCGTTTAACTGACAAACATCGGTCTATTGAAGAGGCAAAATCTGTTGCAACATGTGGGATGGAAAAAAAGCTAAAGGAAGAGAGGGGATTAAGAAAAGAAATTAAGAAAAGAAAATGAGGAGCTAACGGATAAAATGAGGAAGGCAGAGGAAGAATTTAAATTGAAGAAAGAGGAAGAGATTAGTAATCTTAAGGCTGCCTTTGAAAAGAATATGAACAGAGAACAAACCCTTAAAACACAGGCTGTTAACAAGTTGGCAGAAATAATGAATCAGGAAGATTTAAAAATTGATAGAAAGAAAGCTAATACACAGGATTTGAGAAAGAAAGAAAAGGAAAATCGAAAGCTACAATCCCAAGTGTCACAGGCTTCAGGGTTAAGATGACGGTTACTCTGTCCTTGCTTTGGCACACACACTGAGGGTTCTTGTTTTTCTTCTTTATTATGGGTTTGCCTACAGGTTGAATAGATTATTTATTACTATGAAATGCAAGTACAATTCAGGGAAAGCTTTGCTAAATATACATATTTTTTTAAAGGTGCTGCCTTTTTGAATTTCTAAGAAAATGTCTGTCAACCATGGAAGAACAGTTTTCCTCATCCGAGTGAGAGGAAGGGACTTTCACTTTCATGTGGAATGGACATCACTATCGAGATCACTTCATGGAAGGAATAAAGAAAATATCTTAAAATGAGACAACCAAAATTCTTTTAAATGACTTCAGATTCTGTGCTCTTGCAAGACTATACAAAACTAGTTTAAGAAAGCACTGACATCACTTGACTTTAGGACCCTCACTGTAGAATTTAAAAGACTCACTGTTGGTTGCCCATAGTGGACTTGATGGAGAATAAGTATCTTACTTTATGCTTTACAAAATACTGTATGTATGTGTTTCAGCAAGTCTGTAGATTGGGGAATGGGAGAGAGCAAAAAAAATTAAGTTACATTTAATCTATGCATTTTTGCCAAGCCGTATTGAGTTATTTTACTACTAGACATGTTAGGAACTAAGTGTACAAAAGAAGCACTTTTAAGAGCATTTTGTAGGATACATCATTTCTGTAATTGTCTAATGTATTTCTTTATGGTTTTAAGTGATAAAGACATTAAGTTAACAACCATATAAGAAATATATGCACTGTTTGAAATGTAAATTATTCTTAGAACACTTTTGATGGGAGTTGCATTGCTCTTTTAGCACCTTTATTTGAGAGAATTATTTTACTGCCATGAGTAAATATAGTAATTTCAAAAAACATTTTCAAAAAAGTATGTGTGGGTTTTCACTGATAACTTGTTTAATTTTAAATATTTAGAGGTTTGTCGGGCTTTAATAAACCAAGTACAATCTTTGCATCAAAGTACCTGCTAAAATAATGAATGACTTGATAAAACTCTGCAAACTGTGCAGAAGGTTACATCAGGATAAAAGAAAATTATGGCAATACATCTGTGATGTTTTCCAGTTAACACAGGAATTACAGATAAATACTGTTAAACTCTCGTCCAACAATGAGAGTTGATTCATATGGGCAGTATGATTTATTTTTTATTTTTTTAATTATTCTTTCTTCTGAGTGGAATTATCTTGTTTAGATAGGCACACTTCCATGCACAGATGATCTATCATTATGAAAATAGTTTTCTAACCATGGCAACTATTAATTATTCCATCAGTCCATTCCTCAGCACTGATCTGTTGCTCCATTTACAGAGTTAGGCAAAACTAACATTTCTAAGGTATTGATAGTGCCAACCTCCCTTTTAGCTCACTTTAAATTTCACGAACTTATTATTGCCTATTTTGTGGGAGAAATCTTACTTTCTGCCTTCACACAATATAATATATAAACTGTCTTGAATGACATTACCTTACATACATAATAAGACTTTGTCTTCATGATGACATCAATGCACAAGGCAATATAGGCTCATGCAAAAATAGTCATCTGACTTTGGATTGTGAAATATCCTTTATTCCAAGTGCTGACCAGTACAAGTGATATAAAAATATGGTCTAAAAATTTTGCTATAACCAACATTAATTAATGTTCACCAAAAAGAAATTTTCAGAGCATCTTGCAAAAATCTCCCATAAAGTTAAAGTTACAATGAGCACACTTGAAAACCAAGATACAAAATAGGAATATATACTTAGACATAACCAAGGCACTGAAGACATATGAATTATGTCTGTAATTGAGGAGACCAATCCCCTTCTATTTTTTGGACTTTTCAGACTAAAAAATTAAAAACTAAGAGTGGAAGTGATAATTACATATAGATCCTGGCTATCAAACTCATATGTTAGAAATCACCACACCTTCCCACATATAACAATACATTTAAAAATTACAAAAAGTCTTAAATGCGTCTACTAAACCATGTGAAATGTGATGAAAAGTGAAAATTCAGGTAGGTTTTCAGATGCTTTGGGAGCATAACATACTTTTCCAAATACCCTGGTATTTAAGCCATCAAACATTTTGAGCTTCTTCTCTTTTCTATCAACATACACTTTCCTGACAATCACTAACCTTATATTATCACATCTGCAGAAATTCCTGATCTAAAGTCCCATTCTGACATCTTTCTAGCACTAATATCTAAAAACCTTTCTCTTTCATATCCAATCTACACTTCAAGTTCCATATACACCAAACTGAACATATTCTCATCACTCGCACATGTCCTCCTTCTCAAGTACATAGTAATTCAGTTTATGGCACCATGAAAATCACCAATATTCACATTCACACCGGATGCCAAGTGGCATTGATTCTACAATGGGCAGACAGACTAGAATACATATGCACCCTCTAATTTCATTCTCATGATCATAATCGAAGCCCTTTTTAAAAACATTTTCTTACCTTTACTACTGTAATACTTCCCTGCTTCCTACTTCTTCTTCTCCTCTGTGCACTCTATTACAGCCCCGATCTGACATTTACCACTGCATCTACCTTTGCAGCCTTACCTCAAAGGCTATTGTTAAATGAATGCCAGCTTTATGAACCAATCTCTCTTCACTTTCTGGAACAAGCACACCACTACACTTCCCTCCCCAATCGTACAGAAAATGCTCCTACTCTAGTCCAATCATCTGGTTTGGATGAGAACCATTTTCTTTCAGTGGAGTTTGCCCTTCCCAGTATGGTGTCAAGTTTTAGTTGTGTTTTCTGCATTTTGCAACCCAAAGTGTCTGTTACACAGGCTAAACTCCAGTTAGAATAAAAACATTGAGGATAAAGCTCAGTTCAATGCCATCTTGTCCAGAAGGCATCCCTGAATCTGCAAGCTTTCTATAAGCAATCTGCTCAGGTGTAATAGTTTATTTCCATCTCTCTGGTGGCATTCTGTAATTTCTTTCAACTTCTACAATGATATTAGTATGTGTATATAACTTCCTCCCCTTCTAAACTCTTGAGGTAAAATGTTGTATTATAAACCCCCAGCAAGTATTTGTTGAAGAAATGATTGGATAGATGAAGAAACAAGTCTTTGCAAAGAATTCTCTAAGGCTTTTGGTCCCTCCCAGTTGTTTGGCATCACAGGGACACATCATAAAAGAAAATAAATTGGGAATAAATGATGTTTTCCCTGAGCTTCCATTCAAATCATTGTAAACCAGTCATATCACCACAATGTTGTAGCTGCATGTCTACGCTGCCTTAACTTTTACCGCCAAACACCTGCAGTTAGCCGACCACACATACCAAAGTGTTTTTAACATGACTCAACTGGTGTGGGGAGTTGATGACTTCTCAACACCCAGCTGAATACCAAACCAAATGTCAGTATTTTCACAGGGACTCTCTTAATAACATGGGGATGCCTGGGATTTCTCTTCTCTCATTAAGCAATGCCCTGGCCTGACTGTCTCTCATCCATTAGAATAACAAGATGGACATCTCTGTGGGTGGTGCCTGAAAGGATCAGGAAATCCCAAAAGTTTTATTTTCAATCCCTGTACATTTAGGTTTTTGACCTATTATAGTTGCAGACAACTAGACTGAAAGAAAATGTGACTGAACCTTAGCTATTGCAGTCTCTCTCATAGAGAACCTTCCATTTCAAACAGTAGATTTCAAGTGAAAAATGCTACTAAAATTCATTTTCCTTCTAGAGCATCAGTAATACCAGCTACCCCACTACCTATCACTTTTCAATGAGATTCCATGACTTTAAAAATACAGGTCAAATACAAGGCATCAAAAATACTTCCTCCAGTAACTTCTTTACTTCTTCAGAGGCTCATTCCTCATTGCTGGCAAATTTATTAGACATACTATTGAGATTTATAAAGGAAAGCATTTTTTTTTCATTGCTGTGCTTAAGGGATGAAATTCCCTTTTTTTTCCCATCTTGTGCTGCATGGGGCTCATCCAAGGGAGTGACATACATTGATCCAAAGGGAGGTTTGAACAATTTTAGAGCAAGAATAAAGATGAGAAATAGGTCTGCATCTCACTTATTCATTTAAAATAATCCTTTCCAGTTGTCTTTCCTAAAAATCCTACACACAACCCTACTATGACAAAGCAAGTTATGGTCACTTGCTTTGACAGGTCATCAAACTTTCTGTATTCTCACCTCAACTCTGCAAGATTCAGTCAACTTAAAACAGAGAATTGTAGGAAAACTTGAAGGTAAATATGGTGCATATTCTGGTTATGTATTCTGGAGCTTCATCTTAAGATTGGCTATTCATTGCTTAGGCAGGGAGGGACAGGACTAGAATGAGCCATGGGACAACAGAACCGGTGCCAGATGTAGGGTTCAGGTCGCGCCTGGCCTTCTGAGAGTGTGGCTAGTGTCTCTGTTGTTGAAACCACACACTTCTCCTGGGGTTTCTGCCAAGAGGTTGGAGTTCAGGGGAGATTCCAGGCTGCTGTTAATACTTGATTATCAAATCATTTGGACTATCCTTCCATGGGTCCATGAAATGATCAGGCCCTCAGAGAAAAAGGAAAAATGGGACAGTAGATCCCTTGTCACTGAGGATGAGAGTGGGGCCTGAAACCAGGATATTAAGTCAGAAAAATTTAAGAAAAGGAACCAAAGGAGAAGACAAGGTCTAGGGACTGCTCCTGATGGGTAGTGAGTTAGACAGTAACCCAGAGGATACACAGATACCAAAGGTTCTGTCAGCCCCGGGTTCTTGTCTGATTGGCAGTGAAGGAAACATGGGGAGCAAGCAGAGTCAGGAATGTTTCTGGGTATTGCTCTCCTATCAAATCACAAAGACTGTAAGAGTGAATGCAAAACTATCCCCTTCCTAAGTTTTATCAGTGTATTTGTTGCTATCATTTACATTTGCAGAGAGATACTAATATACATTAAGGACCCATTATGATCCAGAAACTTTAAGAAGCATCTAAATCCTATGTGTGTTACTTTTGTTTCCTAGAAGAAGAAACTGAGGTTCACAGAAATTAAATGAGTTGCCTAAGGTGCCAAGTTAAATTGTGGAGCCAGGATTCAGAGCCATGGCAAATGGCTGTGATTTTTCCACCATGCCGTGCAGGCACTTAATTTATTTGGTAATTTTTCCAGGCACCCAGGGTGCCTATCAGTCTAATTCATTTCATTTGTAAGAGCTACTATTCTACTGTTTTGATAGTGGGTAGACTGCAATCACAGCCAGGACATCCTTGAGGCAGAAGTGTCCTCTTGTGTGTTCAGCCTCATGGAAACCAGTACCCAAATCACACGGCTGAGACCCAGGGGTTGATTCTGCCACACTTCAGAGCAATTGACAAATTGCTCACAGCTGTCTGGGGTTCAAGAGCTCATCTCTGAGAAATGACACTTTCTCATTCCTTTTTAAAGAGACAAGTGTGCCTCCTTTTCTTCTGTGCTTCTAAGAATGTCTGTACTTTGGTCCCTCTACTTGCTGTTTTGTTTCATCTGTATCTCTACTTCTGAATTCTTCTCAGATTTAACTACCATTATTAAGAGTATCTTCTCATTCTAGCTAAACTTTTTCAGATGACAAAAAGAAGAGATTTCATTACATCTCCATTGAAACAAGATACTCTATGACTTAGAAATGCTTCTCTATTATTACATTAATTGGAATGGGTGGCCTGTTAGCCCTGATGGCAGAAGGAAATGGCTCCTGCATTCAACATGAAAATGTACTGTGAACTGCTTATTGCAGATGATTTATCTACTGCTTGAAGTGAAAAGGATGTCAGTAGTTTTCAGAGGGGTGCTTTCAGGAATAAAAGGAAAGCTAACTTATATCTGGAAATAATTTAAAAAATAAGATTCAATATCCTCAGCATAAAAGGTCTTGAATATTTGACACCTGTCTAATTCCTCTTTCCAGACTTCTATCCAAGTTATCGTCTTTATAATCATTACCAGTAGTAATTGACATTACCATTATCATTCTTATTGTAATAGTAGTATTCCTAGAGTTCTTCTCATGTGTCCAGCAATGTTTTACATATATTAATTTATTTAAACCTCACAGCAACTCAGTGAAGTAGGTGCTGGGATCATCTCTGTTTCATAGATGACACTGAGGCAAGATATGCTCTGTAACTTGTCCTGTATCTTACAACGACTCAGAATGATAGAGGTAGAATTACTACATGGGCATTTTGGCTTCAGAGGCTACACGCTTCCCCATTATGAAGAGTTAGGCTCCTGCACTTTTTGCTCCTACTACTTATTTGTCTTGAAATGTCTATTTCACACATAATTTTAACCCTTGAGTCCCATTCCTTGTTATATTTCTTGTTTTCCTACTACTACCAATTATGCATGTATGTTGCCCAGTGTCCTAATGTTTATATGTGTGTCTCCCTGCTGGACTGAATTCTTGTACATCTGGATTGAGTTGGTTCTGGGAACTTGTATTGAGGTTTTACTGAATTTTTTAAGATTTACTATATTAGTTTTAGCATACACATATACACACAATTTTCTTTGAGAAACTGGAAACTAAATCCTTGACCTCTCTCTTGCTACCATGCCTCTACTGCCATACATGCTCCTCCTCCTTACTTTTCCACCTCAACAAAAGGAACCTCTATCAACCTGTTGCTTATGCCAGAAATACGAATGAAGTCTTAAGCACCTCTCCAAAACTAAAGCCATCATCAGCTCTCACCTGGCCTGCTGCCATTCCTATACTCGTCTCTCTTTTTACACTATTGCACTTATAACTCATCGTCTACCCAGAAGATACACTCATCCTTTAAAGAAAAAATCACCCTTTACTCAAAATGCTTCAGTGATTGTCTATTGCATTTAGATTAAAATCTAAAATCTATTTCATGGTCAAAAAGAAGTTCCAGAAGGTGTGACCTCTTCTTACCTGTATAATCAGTTTTTACTTCTCTTGTCCTTATTTACACTTCAACCAAATAGATTTTTTTTCTGGTTTTGGTGTCAGGGTAATACTGACCTGAACGGGTAAATTGGGAAGTGTTCCTTTCTCTTCATTTTCTTTGGTACACTTTGTGAATGATTGGTGTTAGTTCATCATTAAAAGTATGGTAGAATTGATCAGTGAGTCATCAGGCCCTGGATTGTTGTTTGTAGGAGTTTTTTTGAGTATTAATTCCAGTTCTTTCCTTCTTACAGGTTTACTGAGATTTTCTATTCTCTTGGGTCATTTTTGGTTCATGTCTTTCTAGGACTTCTTCCACTTCTTCTAGGTTATCTAGTTTGTTGGCATTGTGGTTATTCATAGAGTCACTTATATTCCATTCTATTTTGGTGAGGTGGGTTTTAATGACCCTTGTTTCATTCCCAATTTAAGTAATTTGAATCTTCTCTCTTTCATCTTGAACAGTCTAGCCAAATGTTCATCTGCTTTGTGGATGTCTTCCAGGAACCAACTTCTGACTACATTGATTTTCTCTATTTTTACTTTACATTTAGTTAATTTCTGCTTTATATCTTTCAGTATTTAAAAACAATCTTTATTTTTCTTTCATTGTGCTCACTTTCTGTTTATTTTGTTATTTTGCTTTTCTGTTTCTATTTTTTTTGATGGACTGTTAAGATATTTGAGATCTTTCATGTTTTCTTAAACTGATGTGTAGTTGACATATAACATTAGTTTCAGTTGCACAACATGAAGGCTCAGTATTTTTACATATTATAAAATGATCACCACAATATATATAGTTAACATCTGTCACCACACAGTTATAGAATTTTTTTCTTGTGAGGAGAACTTTTAAGATGTACTCTGTCAGCAACTTGCACATAATGCAGTACAGTATTACTAGCTATAGTCCCCATGCTGTACATTACATCCCCATGACTTACTTACTTTATAACAGGGAATTTGTACCTTCTGACACTCTTCACACATTTCAATCCCCACCCCTCCACCCCTGCATCTGGCAACTAATAATCTGTTCTCTATCTATAAGCTCAGTTTTTAGTATTTTTGTTTAGATACCACATGAAAGTAAGGTCATACAGTATTTGTCTTTCTCATCTGACTTATTACACTTTGTGTAATGTCCTCAAGGATCATCCTTGTTGTTCCAAATGGTAAGATTTCCTTCTTTTGATGACCAAATGACATACATACCTACATACATACATACATACATATATATATATATATCACATCTCTTTATGCATTCATTAATCGAGGGACACTTAGGCTGTTTTTGTATTTTGACTGTTGTATTATGCTATAATGGCCATAGGGGTGTAGATATCCTTTCAAGGTGTCCAGATATTCTCTAGTGCTTTCATTTCCTTCTGGTAAATATCCAAAAGTAGGTTTGTTGGATCTTATGGAGGTTCTCTTTTTAATTTTTTGAGGAACATTCATACTGTTTTCCATCTGGCTACACCAGTTTACATTCCCACCAACTGTTCACAGTATCCCCTTTTCTCTACATATGCGGGGAATAAATGCATTTTGGAGACTCAGGAAAGTCAAGACTGGTAGGTAAAGAAGGAATTCATTAAAGCGAGAATAGCGAGGAATTGCAGTTGCCTTGCAGGCAGCAGAGAGCAAGGAAGAACAGAGGGAGGAAAAAGAATCTCATTGAACTCCTGCTTGGCATAGAGCAGATCCTATGCCAACTCCTAAAGCCAGGGACCCCTGGTGCCCATCCAGTGCCTGCTTGAATCCGCATGGCATGGAACTAAGCCCCTACCACTCCAGGATTTGGGGTGCCACAGAACACTGGATGAAGTGAGATTATGTTTTGAGAACTTCCCAAAGGCAAAGAAAGGAGATTGTCAGGCAGGCTACTAAGGATCATGATCATGCAGTTCACTCCTGCCCAGGTCACCCAGGAGATGGGACCTTGGAAGCCCAGATCAGAGCTCTCAGCAACCCCTCCCTACTTACCTGGAGTAGCACAGAGAGAGTGACACACTTGAAGAAAGGGAACCTCAGAGAGGGGGCACACTTAAGGGCTTAGAGTTTGGGATTTTAGGGCCTTTTGGGTGAGGGTCAGCATAAGGCATGATGTATACAGGTGATTCATAGCTCCTCTGAAGTTTTGTCTCAAGAACAGGGTTACTTGGTACCTGTGTTGGTCTGGATCCCGGCATTCTGTGTCCACATGGGTCCATGTACATGTCAGAGGGCTGTCTCCTGCCCTGGTTACTGAGCTACTTGACTAAGGGGCTGGAAGAAGAGAGAGAACAGGACATAGATTAAGTTAAAGAATAAGCTGGGCCATTTTCGTGGGCTAAGTAGATTTTACAATGGCATGCTGTAATTGGTACAATGAAGACGTGGGCTATGCTCCAATACTTTTCTTTATCTGGGGAATATCTGGACATTCCAAGTCACTCCTTTGAAACTTCAGCTAATTAACGAATTAACTCTGTGAGTCCTTTCTGGCTCTCTGGTTTTATCCAAATAACATTTTGAATCCCTTTTAATGGGTTTTACTGGCCTTATTTTCTCTCCACCCAGGTCATGTCTGTATTTCTGCCTAACACATCCTCACCAACACTTATTTCTTATCTTTTTGATACTAGCCATTCTGACTGGTGTGAGGTGATACTGCACTACAGCTTTGATTTGCATTTCCCTGATGGTTAGTGATGCTGAGCACCTTTTCATGTGTCTGCCAGCTTGGTGGGTCAGGTAACACTCAGTCATAATGGGCAGCTACGTCTCAGAGTAACTTGGTGGCCTATGGTTAACTGTTCAGTGTCTACAAGGCTCAGTAGTAAGGCAAAAACTATTTTAGAAAACTATTTCTCTAAAGTCTGTATAGACTTGGATTTACTCTAAAATCCTCAGGGCTTATGCTGTGATTCACCAACAAGGGTCTACGAAAGGCTACAAACAGCATCCCTATGTGCTACTAGCTACATGAGTAAGTGACCCAAATATCCACCACCCCCATGTCAGCACTATGTTATCTGTTGAGTCATTGGCCCAGGTAGCAGAGAAGCTCTTATACCAGCCTGGACCTGCTGCAGAGCCTTCCCTTGTTTTGTCCCTCTAAACACTAGCAGCTTTTTGACCCATTTGGTAAATGAGTAGAGAAGCCGTACATACTACTCCAAAACCCAAATTTATTTCTCAGAGTCACAGTGAAAACTGTGTTCTCCTACAGTGGGTGAGCAAGTCTTATGATAAAAACATTCTAACAGTTGAAATTCCCAAGCCTCTAGGCACCTTTCTCTGTAGTATAGCAAGACAAGTCTGATGATTCACTTTTATTTCCTGTAGCAGGACGCCTCTGGGTCCATGTTTCAGCCAACCAACCAAACAATCTTCAAAACCCTTTCTAATCCCTTAAGCTGAAACACTGAATCCAGAATCTCTGCTTAGTGGGCCCATATCAATCAAATGTCTATATTAAGCCTGATCCAACTTTTTTCCTTCCACTTGATTCCAAACGCATAAGCTCCATCCCCACATAATTTCCAGATTTCAGTCTGTATACATTGGAAAGACCATGCTTTTCATTTGATATATAGCACATCTCAGGGTTCACTTTGCACTTCAGCCTTTGAAGTCTGCTGGGACAGGAGTCTACTTATAGGGGTAAAAACAAAGAGGGATGGTGAGGGTGGGCCTGAGGAGAACTGGCAGTGATTTACAAGCAATAGCCTCAGGGGAGACCATTACAGGTTCTTACAGCAAAGGAGGGCCAACCTCTCAGGCAGAAGAGCTGCTTCTGTTGGTAAGGAAGCTTAGCCGAACAATATCCCCAGAGTCATTCGGATCTTTCTACAGGCCCCCAATCCCATCCTTTCCCAGCCACTGCCCTAACTTTAACAGAAGACACCCTGGGAACTTAGGGATTCAATGTGCATTATAACTCAGCCACTGGCTGAGTGAGACTCTGAGTTAGTTTTTTCAGAAGCCTTAGCCAGAAGATACAGAAGGGTTTCTTTAGGGCCATGTAAGGAGAGTAACATTTATCTACTTCCTCATTCCTTGCCTCACACTTGACAGGTGTTGGGCCAGGTCTGTGGGCCTTCTGAGTCACCAAACATCCACTCTCTGAATGAGAAGCTCTGTCTCCTCGTTGGGGACAATTTCGAATTCCCTGTCCTCTAACCCACCAGCCAGGAAGCAGAAGGGAATGTAGAACAATCACCTACAGACTTCACTTTACCTTAAGGAAATGACCCCCTTATTTATACAACCCATGTGTGGGGAGGGAGGGAGGGAGACTGGTGGCGTGCCGCTGTGGAACGTCCAGAAATCCACCTCTTTACAAACTCTGAACTGTCTAGACCTGAATTCAGATGTGAGCTACCCTGCAGTTCTCAGTATCTTCCCCAGTGCAATGTAAAGAAGACAGAGACTATATTTTCCACCACTGTGTCCACTGTCCCTAGCACAGTACCTGGCACATAGTAGGAATTATCTAATTGTCTGTTGAATTCGTAAGTGAATCTCAGTATCAGACAAAAATTTGAGTGGACTAAAATAGGGGCCATTAGCACAGAGCTCTAATCACCTGGCTTAACTAAGCAGAGGCAAACACTTATGAACACACACATACTTTTTCAAAACATATCTGGAATCATGTCACTGAACAGCCCTTCCCCTGCCATCCCTCTGATCCAGGCCATTGGCTCCCTCCTGGGTCACCGCAAGTCTCTCACCCCATCTCCTCGCTTCCTCTCTTGTCCCTCTAAAATCTTTAACAGAGCAACCAGAGAAGCTCTCTCAAACAGAAAATCACACATTTTGATGCACCAGCCAAAGCTCTCCAATAGCTTTCCACTTCGTTGTGGTAAGAGCCACAACGCTTCTAATGGCTCTACACAGGCGCGCTCCGCTTACTTCTCTGCGCGCATCTCCGAGCACACGGCAGCTCACGCTGTTTCAGCCCCACTGGTCTCCTTGCTGCCTGCCCTCCTCAGTACACCTCAGAACCTTTTCACTGGCTGTCCTCTCTGCCTAGGATGTTCTTCAAGGTTTCGCTCAAAGGTTACCTTCTCAGTAAGTTCTGACCCAACCACTGTATTACACATACAGCTCTTCCCCATATTCTCTGTTCCTGTTACCTTGCTTTTTTTAACCCCAAAGCACATGAAATATGCTGATATACAATACAGTATTTATAATATTTTATTTCTTCACTCCTCCCTTCCCGAACATAAGATCCATGTCAGAAGGGAGAACTATTTTTTTCACTGCTATATAATTTAGCACTTTTTGTCTAGTACATAGTAGAAATTCACTAAATATTGAATAAGGAAAAAAATTAAAGTATGGAGATAAAACACATGCATTGATCGGAGTTAATTTTCTTTCAGACACTCATTTACATTTAGTGAAAGAATAATCTCTTGAGGAAAGACTCAGAGAGTCCTGCTTCCACAGCTCTTCTGAGTCCCGGTCGGGTCCTCACTAAACCCCGTGGTGTGGGCCGCTGGGCAGGACTAGCCCGAGACTCAGTCACTGTGTGTGCAGTCAGGGACGTGGACGCGGCCATCCGTGTCTCCTTCACAGGTGGAGGGCTCCCCTGGGCTGCAGAGCTCACTGACTGATCAAAGACAGCTGAGGCGGAAGGTCAGGAGTCATGCTCAGGGGACTTATTAGAATCCTGTCTCCTAAGTCAGCATTCCCAGGGAGGGATCACATCAGCTGGGAGGATTTCCCTTTAAATGAAACCTCTTAATAGAGGAACAAAGTAATTGTCATCACACAGACAGGCAGAAAAGCCACCCCCAAAGACAGGGCCCTGGCTTTTGGCTACTGGGGAGAGGGAGGCAGGGACGGCAGGTCCCCCTGTGGGTCCTCTCCTGTGTCCTCGTTCTTGGACTTACCCTTCATTCATCTTTTCCTCCTGAGCCCAGTGGGAGTTGAAGTGTTTTTAAAAACCCGAGCAGTGACAATCTGACAACTGATCCATGGCCAGAAACATTCCCTCACAGGGGCACTGGACTGGGGAAACAGCCTGTCCTAACTCCTCACTCAAGAGAGGAGACCAGCAACCTCTTGTTCCTGTGTGACTCCTCTCTCAGAAGTGCAAGCCAGGCAGAGACCAGGCTGCCCATTGCCAGGGAGGTGCCTGAAAAGCCAGCAAGATGGGAGGAAATGGGCCCACTAACCTCACATACCTCCTCACTGCTGGGACCATCCACAATACTGGTGTAAAAGCCGCTTTATTTACTCCCTAATTTCTATTTGTGCTTCTTGACCCCTCAAACAAGCTACACAGCCTGCAGTGAATCTACCAGCAGTGGCTCCTATCCCTCTGAGGTAAGGATTTCATCTCTGTTTGGGGGATATTATGAGGTGTCCGTAAGTGAGTGCTTAGGAAATGAGAGTGGGACCTTAGAAAATACAGCTGGTTCAGAAGACCCCTAGGTCTTGGACATCTCAGTAATGTCGGTCTGATTTGTTCATTCATTCATTCATTCAACAAAGAACCCTTGGAGATATTCTATAATTCAGACACTGCTATGCATTGAACCAACATTATGAATAAGACACAATGCCTATATTTAAGGGTTAGTATCAGAATCTTTGGATATAATATTCACGGCAGCTATTCACTCTGAGAGAGGCAAGGCAAGCTTCTAGACGGTAGTAATAGCTAATGTTCTAAAGTATTGGGAAACCTTAACCAAGAAAAAGGATCAAGGGTATAAGAGATGGGAAGAGAGGAAAGAAATGGAGCGTTCGTGGCAGAGGGAGATGCAGGTGCAAACTCCTAGAGGCAAGAGAAGACAGTTCCCTGAAGAATTTCAAAATGATCAGTATGGAGGGAAGTGGGGTCTGAATAGGGATGAAAAAGGGAGGGGAGGCTAGGGGCCATAGTAAGAAGTGAGGCAGGAGAGATCAGCCTGGCCAGATCGTGAACTGTGTTGGATAGATAACAGGCCAGGAAGATTGGAGCTGGTCTTGAGGACAATCATTAAAGTATGTTCAGTAAGCACACGGAATCAGAGTTCGTACATTGGGGTTTCTGTAACACCGCAGTGTGGAAAATGGATTGCAGGGGATAAGACTGAATACAGGGAGATCAATTAGGAGACTGCTGTAGTAATCCAGGTGGGGGTAATCTCCAAGGATATTGACAGGATTGTGGAAAGAGATAAAACCTAATTTGGGAGACAGCAGGAGCTCAAATTAATAGGAAGGCATAACCTCAAGGCCACTTCACTCACTAGGCTTCACATTCCTAACATCCTTGGTCACCATCTAAATTTTAAGTAGTTATCATTTCAGCTACTCTTTTCATATTGCTGTGCATTTACTGACCCTTACCCAACCTCTTACTGCACACCTGACCTCACTCTCTTACCCAAGAACATTCCTTTATGTTGTCTGAAATCTAGGTCCTTCTACACAAATTGCCACTTCCTTGATCCATAGCATACGCCTCCCACTTCCTTGCAAAACTGAATCCTGGCTCTTACCAAGGAAACTTGTACTCCTGGTGCCCTCTTTGGGGACCTCTGATCATTGTTCAGCACCCTGCCTCTCTGTAAGTTAAGAGGCATTCTCCTTGTCTCCCATTAGTATTTTCTAAACCATTACATCTCTATTTTCATGTAACATGTTCTCGTCCTTGAGGTTATTTCATCCTTTGGCATTTTTATCTCCCACCCTGGACATTCTTCACACCTTTTGAGGAATTCCACACTTAGATCAGTCTTCTAATTGCCTAGATCTGTCATTGTCTTGGATGACTTTAGATCCATGGGAATGACCCATCTCACTTCCACATGTTTTAAATTCAAATAGCTTATATGCTCAGACAGTTGAAGCCACCCATTCCAGTGGATTCACTACGCATTTTGCCCCATTTATTCCTGCTCCACCTCTGGATTTGAAGTACATGATCAACTCTTTAATTATAACCTACTGCTCTTCCAATTCACACAGGCCTCAGGTTTCATAACAATTTTTCAGCCTCTAAGAAACTACATGTTCCTTGATCCTTCTATTATTTCTCTTCTACTCAATCCTGTCTAGACCATTCTTCATCCTTATCCATCCTGAAGTGGTGGGTTTTGAAAATTCTCACTCTAATTATCTCAGTTCCCTTCCACCTGTAATCTCTCACACCGTCTATTTCACAAATCTCCAACTCTACGTCAGTGCTACCACCTTCTCTGATTCTGTACCAAAGATGGAGAAAAAAAATGTGCACATAAGCCAAAAAAATGGCACTATTTCCTGCCCTTCAACTATAACTAATCCCTCAATCCCATCAAGAAATCCTTTTGACTTAATTTTTTTAGCAACATGTTCTGTTCTTCTCACCAAGCATTCAAAACATCACTCTCTTCTCGAGCCTGGGTCCTCTCCCTTAGTGGATAAGCACGTTACCTTCCTGAGAATACTGAATTCCGATGTAATCGCTCTCTAACCCAGCGGCGCTGCTTACTAGCTTCCTCTGATCTTCCTCCTTCTATTCATAAATATTCACATCCATCCTCACTTCCCTGCCTTGACTAAGGAGATACAATTCCCATAACTCTGTCCAAGGCCACATTCTCACTCTCCTTAAACACATCCCTCCTGCCTTCTCTTGCATCTTGGTGTATCTTTAACTCTTTCAACTTGAGCCTCCCTCTACTGACTCCTTCTCTTCATTTTACAAATACTCAAAATTCACTCCCTACCCTGAAAATGATAAAAATATGAAAGCCTACCTTACTTTCCCTTTCACCCTTTCTACTTTCCAATCTTTCTACCTTTTCATTCAAAACTAGAAAAGTGTGATTTTCTACCCACTATTTCAACTTCCCCACCTCCTCTTTACTCCTCAAATCACAGCAGTCTTTCTTCTCCTTGCACATTCTCCTGAAACTTCCATATCAATTTCCCAACAATACCCTTACTTCCAAAATCCATACCTTATGACTCTTCATGAGATGGATTGAATAACACGGCCATTAGGAAGTGGTCTCTGGAACCAGAATACCAGGGATCAAATTCAGGCTGTTATTTAGTCACTGTATGATCCTGGAAAGCCAAATAATATCTCTGTGCCTCAGTTTCCTTATCTGTAAAGTAGCTTTAATAATTACATCCACCTCACAGGAATGATGGGAGGAAGCTCTCAGGATAGATCTGGCACATAATAAATGCCTAGTACATTTTGTCTATCACTATGACACTAACTCTCTGGAGCCTGGCCAGGACTCCATGAATAGTCTCAGACACTTCTCCAATTGTTCCTTTTCTTTTGAAGACTGCTTCAAAGACAAATTTTCAGAAAAAGATATTTTAAACTTTAATATTAAAGTATCTTTGCCAATTCTCTCTCAATGTTGTCATCCGCAAATTACCCTTTGTACATTATTGCACAGATGGAAACTAACACTGAAGGAAATTATCAGAGGAGGAAATGTGCGCTTTTCACGATAGGTGATCAATACATATTTGATGAATTAATTCATGAATGAAAATTATAATGTGGTATGATAAACTGAGCAAATAGTTCCTGCCGGCCTAGGGCTATAACATTCTAAAGCCAGCAAGTCACCAGTGACCACATGAGAACTACCTTACCTAGATTTTGTGTAATTTCAGGTGACTAAAGAAACCACAGAATGGAGCTCTGGAACTCCACCCTGGGAAATGGCTTCATCTTGGTGGGGATTCTCAAGAACAGTGGGTCTCCTGAGCTGCTCTGGGTCACAATTGCTGTCCTGTACATGTTGGCCCTGACCAGCAATGGCCTGCTGCTCCTGGTGATCACAATGGACACCCGCCTCCATGTGCCCATGTACCTCCTGCTCAGCCAGCTTTCTCTCATGGACTTGATGTTTGCATCTCTAGTTACTCCCAAAATGCTAGTGGATTATCTGCGTGGGGAGAGCACCATCTCCTTTGGGGGCTGTGCCTTTCAGATGTTGGCCATTCTCACCATGGGAGGTGCAGAGGACCTCCTACTGGCATTCATGGCCTATGACAGATATGCAGCCATTTGTCATCCTCTGAACTACATGGTCCTCATGAGGCCAAGGGTCTGCTGGCTCATGGTGGCCACATCTTGGATACTGGCTTTCCTGAACTCTATGATACACACCTCATATACTATGCACTTTCCTTTCTGCATGTCCCGAGTAATCAGGCACCTATTCTGTGAGATCCCACATCTGCTGAAGTTGGCCTGTGCAGATACCTCCAGATATGAGCTCATGGTGTATGTGATGGGTGTGATCTTTCTTATGCCTACCTTTGCTTCTATCCTTGCCTCCTATACGTTTGTCCTAGTTGCTGTGCTCCACATGTCCTCTGTTGAGAGGAGGCAGAAAGCCCTCATCACATGCTCCTCACACCTGACTGTGGTAGGAATGTACTATGGAGCTGCCATGTTCATGTACATCCAGCCCAGTTCCTACCATAGTCCCCAACAGGACAATGTCCTCTCTGTATTTTATATTATCATTACTCCAGTACTGAACCCTCTTATCTATAGTCTGAGAAATAAGGAGGTAATGGGAGCCTTCAAGAGAGCATTGGGGAGGATTGCTTCTGTCTGGAGATGGTAGATGCCAACGTCAGGTGGAAGCTCTGTGGCTTCTAGATGGGGCTCCATGTCTGCTCTTGGTCTTGAGCTATCTCCTTCCACGTTTTGAAAATTCTGAAAATCTGCCACACTAAAGATAAGTCCTCATTTGGCCTTTGAGACCCAATTTTACTCTCTCTCAGCTGTATGTTTCAACAGTGAAGGATGAATTCATTTCTCTGATTATACCCATCCCAGGGTCTGACTAAACTTTCCCTTCTGTTCTGATAAAGATGGTCTTACTTTTGACTTCACATTTTTCTTCCTTTCAATCACACAGGAAGTTAGTCACAATTTTTTTGATAATTCCATTTAAAGCAGGAAATGAAAAATGAAGAGGAAAAGGAAGGTATTGAATGAAGATACAAATATTAGGCTTTACTAGTTGCTAGTGACAAAATTCTTACCTCCTTATTAGTGTAAATTTGTAGTCATAATCCTAGATGTTTTACTGTGGACAGATCTTGCCAGGTTCATATCACTGCTCCAGATTCTAGAAAAATATTCCTATCAGATACAGATACCTATGTTTTGGGTTTTAGCTAGCCCATTAAGCTGCAATTGTGCAAGGACAGCCAAGTGCTTTCCAAGTCACACTGTTTACAAATAAGTTTCATTGCAAAATATTGATGCTTTAAAGCTAGTGTGTGAAAGTGGTTATCACATCTGGTAGTAAGCATCATAATGCAGGAGCTCCCTGCTGGGAACATGCTCCTCTAAAGCCTCAGCTCCAATTAATACTGCTGAATGTGAGCAGATGGTTGAAATTGACATCCAAAATAGAAATGGTCTTTCCAAAATCTTTCCCATACGTCTTTCCCATAACTGTATCAGCACCTCTTACACTCTGCCCATTCCTGCATTATTGCAACTGGACTAGTCCAAGCTACTTTTCTTTATCAAGAGACCACTTTATTATAAAATGAGATTTCATTTTCCTAGATGGTAACTATGACCTCTATTAACACATCTTTTGATGTCACACTTCCAACGTGCTAAATCCCACTACCCCACCGGTAGTAAGGATGCCTCCACAGGCCCTCCCTCCTCCTCCCAAACAACTTCAGTCTAGATTCATCAGGCTTTGAGCTCTAATCACATGTATTTCATTCATTACTAAGGTCCATCTGTGTAAGACTAACTTATTTGAATAGTGATCCATGGGATGGATATTAGTCATATTCCTTCCAAATATGAATCAAAATCCTATAGAGATATAACTATTGGACTTTTCAAGTTATCTAGCCTGATCATTCTGTAATACCTCCAAGAAAAAAAGAGACACAGATAAATTTTTTAGAAGAGGTTCAAAGTTAGGCAAAATTATACTGATTCTCTTTTAATTTTGGATTTTAATATGGATATGGGTGCAATGATGACAATTAAATTGATTGGCCTCTGTAGTTAAGAAATTGCATCATTTCCTCTAATAATTAGTGAAGTTTAACCAAGCCAGCTATGGAAATATTCATCCTACTTTGTAGGAAAATATGAATTTATCCTCATCCATACAAATTCAATTTAAAAACAAAGTAGAATCCAACAGACTTGGCCTAATCAAATCCCAGGTCCCACCTCCCCAATGTTCTTAAGCACAGGAGACAGCAAAATCTGTTAGTAAAGTATAGCAATAATAGTCATTAAATCATAATGAAATCACTGATTTCATTAAAGCATAAATCACCTGAACTAAAATAGAGGAAATCAATGGAAAAGGAGGGATTTCAGAATTACTTATAAGTTAGAAATGATAGAACTTGGTGCCTGATTTATTACAGCTTAAGGGAAAGAATTTAATGAAATCATGATTATCATATTCATGATATACATGAATTATGAGCAGGGAACTTGCAATGTCTAAGTCCTACCCACTACACTGAGGGGGCGACAACGAGCAGCCTCCTCTCTGAGTTCTCCGCTAGTAATGAGGACATGCAGTTGAAGAGCCCTTTCCCGTAGGTTCCAGAATCCATCATATATCCTTACTTTTGTCTCCCCATTGGATTTCACAGATGACCATGAGTGACAAGGAAGTATGTTTCTTCCTCTTGGGGGATAAGGAGAGTGGATCACGTGAACTTTGCTTCTCCTTTTATGGGGCCACAGACACATTAGCTATCATTGCTCTTTTATGCAGTCCAGGACTATCAGGAGGGCAGTGATGAGGAGGGTACCCAAATGTCACACTCATTTACACAGTCTTCCAAACTGGATCTGTTTGGAAGGATTTACCCTGAAAAAAGATATGAGAGAATTAGTGTAACTAGATATTATTATGGTTGGTTTATTATAGAAAAATACAGAAGAAGTCATATACATCAAGTGACTAGGAAAAAAGCTAAGACTGTAACCCTTAACCTTAAGACTCTAGTCCTAAGGTCACCTCTCAAACGTCCTGCAGTACCACTTCCTGATATGTACTCTGGCTCCAAGTAAGTTTTTATAAGGCAAGGTAGTGTTCTAATGCTGCAGAAAATAAGTACTGTAAAGGGTGCTTTTGTCCTGCCAGTAGAACAGTAATTAAAAATTGACCTTATCCAGAGATTTCAAAGATGAGTAAATGTAGATTTACTAAAATAGCCCTGCTTCTTTCTTTACGTTGTTTTTATTTAACAGAGAAAAGCTTTTCTTTGTGCTGAGAATAATCAAGCTGTCCCCTTTGGAACTTCCATCATATATCCAGAGTCCGTAGAATCCTGTTTGTCTCAATTCAGACATGACCCAAACAGTAACAAGGGATGGAAAATGGCAACGGCACTTTCTCAGTGGTGGGACAGATATTCAGTACTTGGCTCACCCCTCACCTTGGGAATCTCTAGCAAGCATAGAGTTCATGCATTCGTTTATGAGGAAAATTCAGAAACACAAAACACATAGAGGGTTACAATATTTTCCATATGAAAGGAAATAAACATTGATGAGAAAATACATCCCTAATTTCAACCTAGAATCCTCACAAGAATATGAATCTGTCCTGGTATTTAGCATATGTTCAAATACTTGATTTTACAGAAATTATCTCAAATATGTTATTTTTCAGGACAAGCTAAGATTATTGAACACTGGTCACCACAATCTCTAATGAACTATAATTTCAGACCCATTTTAATAGAGAAATACTGAGGGAGATGCAAGTTTCTACTTTTCTGGGGATTTAAGTAAAAGATGCGTAGATGTCTGCCTGCGTGGACTTTACACTCTTGATTTTGTTTCCCAAAAGAGAGAAAGGATGGTAGGCCTCCTCAGGCTCAGCACTTGCAGAATTTTTTCTTTGTTCAGGCTGGAAATACTAGAGTTACAGAATTCAGCATGATTACAAAAAAATACAGAAGGTCCCATGGCATCTCATTGTGTGTAGATATAATAGAGTGAGCTGTGCCCACAGAGAACCCTAGGGAATATTCTGTGTGCATCACCTCTCAGGGCCTCTTCCCAGGAATCCTCTCAGAATAAGATGGATTTCAGTGTTGATGCTTCTTAATAAGTGTTTACCTCATCAAAGAACACAGTTGGAGTTGGAATAGAATCATTGAAAAGTCCAGGCCATGCCCAGCTGTTAGGAGAGAGATCTGAGAATCACTGGGATCCAATACCCATCTGGATCTGTAGCTTGGATCGCTGGATGGCCCTCCGAGGTACCCAGTGTGAGGTCCCCATCTCTAGAACAAATTCATCCTAGGTCTCCAGGTAAGAAAGAGGAAGATGCTAAGAGACCAAGTCTCTCCAGACCCAGAAATCTTGAGTCTACCTGGGAGAATGGTCATGTCCGTATTTTTTATACCTCCGGACTATATGGAAAAGATTATTCTTTATTTCTATTCTCTGGAATACTCAGCCTTGGAAATCTTCCTAATTGGTTCTCCTTTAGGGAATCAGTTTGTGTTGTGAGAAACCAAAAAAACAAAAGAACCATTATCTCTCAAAGTATCTAACTCTTTTTAGCTCCCAGAAACTTCCTGTACTCTGACCTTTCATCTCTGTTAGCATAGATGTTCTTTTTCTTTTTTACTTTTTCCACATTTTCTTCAGCTGATACTCACTGGATTCATAGGGCACTAACTAGGATGCAAAGCAGAGCTTCTTGTAAATTTGCCATCCATTGTGCAGGAGTTGGGAAGGAGCCAGATCTCAGTGAGTGGTAATGTTGGGTGTGTGGGCACCCCCTGCCCCAGTACCCTGGTACTCAAGTTGCTACCATATTACGTATGTCTTTTCAGTGGCTAAAAATGAGAAAGGGAAGAGGATTGCATACTGAGGGTTTGTTCCACTGGAAGAACAATAACTACCACTGATACCCTCTCACCTAACCAGTAGCCCAGATGCTTATAGCCCATTTCTCCTCTGATTGGTCATGTGATCTCCCATTCCAAGGAAATCATAACACTAGACCAGTATCAGCTGTGCTCTCTGAAGCCCACAGAGTGCTTTAGAAGAATGGTTAGTACTTAGGAGTGTTTGGATGCATGTGTGGGACAGTGACTGTGTGTTTTGGAGGAGCCTGTTCAGTCCTGAGTGTGTAAAGTTATGCATGAACTCAGTCAGTGAACATTTCCTGAAAATTTACTACATGCTGTGTGATGCAAACATATAGATGAGATGGGATTCCTACCCTGAATAAACACAGACCTGTGTCAGGGAGACAGGCTAAGAAACAATCACATATTACTCAGTAAAAATACCTTTAAAATCACATTATTACATAAACAGGTCAAAACATGAACTGTACAAGTGAAATATGCAGTTCATTGCATGTAAATTCATAATGAAATAATGAAAACATGCACTTATTAAAATTAATGAAAAATTGGGGTAGTGATGGATTATTCTATTTATGCCCTTACGAACCTTTTACTTATAGCAGTATTCTTTTTAAACATTACAAGAATGACCATCCCCAAGGAATACAGTTTGTATTGAAACCCACACTTAAAACATACACACATTTAAATAAAATTGAAACAAATGTTTTCTGAAAATCATTTGATTATGAAAGATGGTATTTTCTATTTCAGTTTTAATAAATACTGGTGGCAACCAATTAAATCCATACATTACCCACTAATGTACTGTAAGTTGCAACTTCAGAAGAACCTATTTATCAAGAAATTATTTGGCCATTGATGCTGCAGACTCTTTTACTGATCCTCTTGCATATTCTCTTTACACTATATCTAAAGGGAAAACAGGTCTCATTCACTCCTGCCAGTCCTTCCCTGTTCTTCAAAACCCATGGGTCTCTCTGTATGCTTGGAGTAGACCTAGTTTCAGATCCAATCTAGATGGAAATTCATGAGTAGAATCCTCACTGTCAACCTGCGGTCTTGAAATCAATTCCTACTTGGTAGTTCACAAGCCAGTGACACAGCCACAACTGATCAGACCACATTTTTCCTACACTGCTAGTTAGATATAGTGACTTACATGTGAAAACCATTTTATGTTTGCAGTCTTTGACTGACCCCTATTCCAAAATGGCCCTCCCAGGTAGGCTAGACTTCTTCTCTTACAAGTCCTTTATACTAAAGGGCAGGCTTAAGACAGTTATTCAATCATTTCTAGGGATATCAGACTCCTACCCTGATTCCCAACCATTTACACATGGCCCTGCTACCTTCCCTAAGTCTTTCTAATCTCCTTCCCTCTTAGCTTGGATCCAGCTATGCTATTCCTTGCTTCTTCCTGATGTACAAGAAAGTGTAGAATTTGAATAGTGTTTCCTTGCTCACCTCAAAGCACTGGACTAGTGCCTGATTTCCTACTGATACACATCTCCAACTGAATAAATATTTTGATACAAACAGCAACATTAATGAGCTCAAACACTGTTACACGAGATAAGACATTGTAACTGTATAGACAGCTATTGTGGCTGCATTTAGTCTCCATGAAGGGCCCCCCTAATTCCATAGTATATGATGCTGCCTAGGTCTAATGGCGTCTGTACTGTCCAGGCTGTGATGATGAACCCCATCATGCCTTATTCTTTAACACTGCTTTCAAGCGTTGGTTTTTTGATCCAGTGAAGAATTTAGGAAAGGACCAGGACTGTGGATTATAACACCATGGTCTCTTAAAACTCTCTTCCTGCTTGGAAGGATGATAAAAGATCCCTTGGACACACAAAAGAAAAGTTCACTATTGGCCTGCTCCTTGATGAAATGAAAAAGAAACTCTGCTGATTGACAAGTAAACTAGAAAAAAGAAAAAGCTGGGCTTTCTACTAGAGGGAGGATTCTTTATTTTTTTTAATCCATTTATGTTTTCTTCCTTTCTCTTTGGCTCAGATACATTACATGTACTTTTCTCTAGGACAGTTTTTCACATTAACCACACAATTGCTAGGCAATTGCTCTACAATTGATAATCGCCTGGCAGCAAGGATCACCAGGAAGGCATATTTCTGGTTTTGCCATAGCTCAAATTAGGTAGTTTCAGTAGGAATATAGAGATGGAAATTTTAGAAAATCAAGTCTCTTACATGTTAGCAAGAATTTTTTTAATCAAATACATTTGTTCCTACAGTTGAGATCCTCAGTTTAAGGATTCAGTGCTCCATCGTAGTCAGCTTTTGGTCACTCTGTTTATGCTGATGTGTAGACAGGACTAAACATCGATGGGCAGAGAAAACCAGGCCTATCTGACTGAATTCATCTTGCTGGGCCTTTTGTCAAATCACACACCCAGATCTTGCTCTCTGTGGTATTTCTCATCATCTACCTGCTGAATGTGTTTGGGAATCTCCTCATCGTAATGCTCACTCACACTGACTCTCGATTTCATACACCAATGTACTTTTTCCTTAAAAATGTGTCATTTACTGATCTCTGTTTATCTGCCGCGATCATCTCCCAGATGCTATTCCATTTGCTGATAACAAGAAAGACCATTTCCTTTACCAGATGCTCAATCTAGATGGCTTTATTCCTGACCATCAGCTGTCTGTAAAGTTCACTTCTAGCGGTGATGTCCTGTGACCACTGTGGCTGTCTGCAAGCCTCTGCACTGCTCCACTCTCATGACCCAGAGGTTTTGTGTCCAGTTGGTCCTAGGGTCCTGGACCTGTGGCACATTTGTGTCTCTGGTAGACACCTAATTTACTTGATGTCTCCCATACCATGGGCAGAATGTAATTAATCATTGTTTATGTGACCCTACTGCTCTCCTGAAGCTGGTTTCAGCAGATACATATAGCACAGAGATGGCCATCTTTGTAATGGCTATGGTAATCCTCCTTGGTCCTGTCTGCCTCATTTTTTTCCTCCTACTGGAATATTATCTCTACTGTGGTGTGGCTGCAGTTGAGGGAGGGGAGGCTCAAGGTCTTTTCTGTGGTCCCCATCTTGTTGTTTTCTTAACCTACGGATCAACTAGATTTGCCTACATGTGGCCACATTCCAAGAAAATAAAGGGGATAAAGTTATCTCTGCCATACCAATTCACTTTCACCCAGGGACACTGCCTTTTGATGCTACACTCCACAACTATTTCCCAGAGTTATCTCATTCCAACATCATTTAGTTATCCACAGATCCTGGAATCCTACCTAATGTTCATATGCCAGGCTCTACAATTTTCTATAAAACTAAAATTATTTTCACCCTGAAATTTGGATATTGGAACTCTTTCTCTTTTCTTTAGAGTCCCCAAACACTGCTATTATCAATCCAACCACAAAGGAGGGGTGCTCTTGTCCTAGACAATAAGGTGTGGAATGACACAGTCCAACAAACGTCTTTGATACATCATACACACACCTGCTTCATATTCCAGAGTTATATATATATGTATAACCCTTGACTTGTCCCACCCCATCTGCATGGAGCTGTTTGCAAGCATTCTTGTCATATAAAGAAGAGTGCTGCTCCACTAGGTAAAGCAGTTTGGAGGGTTCACAGAAACTGAAAATAGAACTGCCATACAACCCAGCATTTCCCCTTCTCAGAATCTATCCAAAGAAAACAAAATTATTAGTTAGAAAAAATACATATACTCCTATGTTTACTACAGTATTAATTATAATAGCCAATATATGGAAACAATCCAAATGTCCATCAATATATGAATAGATGTTAAAAAGCAATATACATACGGAATATTACTCATCCATAAAAAAGAGTGAAATATAGCCTTTTGTGACAACGTGAATGGAACTAAAAGATATACTAAGTGAAGTAAGTCAGAGAAAGACAAATATCATTTCATTTAATAATAGAATCTGCAAAGCAAAACAAAGTAACAGAAACAAAACACAAATGACTCAAAGGCACAGAGAACAGACTGGTGTTTGCCATAGGAGAGGGCACTGGGGGTTGGGTGAAATGGGTGAAGGGGGAAAAATTAGTGACTGTTTGATATCTTGATCTTGCTGATGATTACATGCATGTATACATATGTCAAAAGTCATCAAGCTGTATGCTAAAATGTGCTTTTTATTGCATGTACCTCAATACAAAAAACACTAAAAACATTAAATTTTTTTTAATTAAAAAAAAGAAGAGTGCCACTGACCATGGCCAATCACTCCTCTCAGGAAGTGGGAAGAGTATGGGAGCACTTTATGTTTGGCTGGGAGCAATTCAAATAAGGAGTTCTACTTTCACTTCATGAGTTTTTTTTTAAATATATTTTTATTTATGTTTACTAGGCTCTCCCCTACCCCAAGACTCCCTAACAAACCCCATTACAGTCACTGTCCATCAGTACAGTAAGATGTTGTAGAATCACTACTTGTCTTCTCTGTGTTGCAAAGCCCTCCCCTTTCCCCCACCCCCCACATTATACATGCTAATCATAATACCCCCTTTCTTCCTTCCCAACCTTATCCCTTCCTACCCTCCCATTCTCCCCAGTCTCTTTCCCTTTGGTAACTGTTAGTCCATTCTTGGGTTCTGTGATTCTGCTGCCGTTTTGTTCCTTCAGTCTTTCTTTTGTTCTTATACTCCACAGATGAGTGAAATCATTTGGTATTTGTTTTTCTCCGCTTGGCTTATTTCACTGAGCATAATACCCTGTAGCTCCATCCATGTTGTTGCAAAAGGTAGAATTGGTTTTCTTCTTATGGCTGAATAATATTCCATTGTGCACATGTACCACATTTCTTTATCCATTCATCTACTGATGGACACTTAGGTTGCTTAAATTTCTTGGCTATTTTAAATAGTGCTGCGATAAACATAGGGGTGCATCTGTCTTTTTCAAACTGGAGTGCTGCATCTTTAGGGTGAATTCCTAGAAGTGGAATTCCTGGGTCAAATGGTAAGTCTATTTTGAGCATTTTGAGGAACCTCCATATTGCTTTCCAGAATGGTTGAACTAATTTACATTCCCACCAGCAGTGTAGGAGGGTTACCCTTTCTCCGCAACCTTGCCAACATTTGTTGTTGTTTGTCTTTTGGATGGGGGCCATCCTTATTGGTGTGAGGGGATATCTCCTTGTGGTTTTAATTTGCATTTCTCTGATAACTAGTGATGTGGAGCATCTTTTCATGTGTCTGTTGGCCATCTGATTTCTTCTTTGGAGAACTTGTCTATTCAGCTCCTCTACCCATTTTTTAATTGAATTATTTGCTTTTTGTTTGTTGAGGAGCGTGAGCTCTTTACATATTTTGGATGTCAAGCCTTTATCGTATCTGTCATTTATGAAAATATTCTCCCATACTGTAGGGTACCTTTTTGTTCTATTGATGGTGTCCTTTGCTGTACAGAAGGTTTTCAGCTTGATATAGTCCCACTTGCTCATTTTTGCTTTTGTTTTCCTTACCTGGGGAGATATATTCATGAAGAAGTCGCTAATGTCCACATCCAAGAGATTTTTGCCTATGTTTTTTTCTAAGAGTTTTATGGTTTCATGACTTACGTTCAGGTCTTTGATCCATTTTGAATTTACTTTTGTGTCTGGGGTTGGACAGTGATCCAGTTTCATTCTCTTACATATAGCTGTCCAGTTCTGCCAGCACAATCTGTTCAAGAGACTGTCATTTCCCCATTGTATGTCCATGACTCCTTTATTGAATATTAACTGACCATATATGTTTGGGTTAATGTCTGGAGTCTCTAATCTGTTCCACTGGTCTGTGGCTCTGTTCTTGTGCCAGTACGAAATTGTCTTGATTACTATGGCTTTGTAGTAGAGCTTGAAGTTGGGGAGTGAGATCCCCGCCACTTTATCCTTCTTTTTCAAGATTGCTTTGGCTATTCGGGGTCTTTGGTGTCTCCATATGAATTTTTGAACTATTTGTTCCAGTTCGTTGAAGAGTGTTGTTGGTAATTTGATAGGGATTGCATCAAATCTGTATATTGCTTTGGGCAGGATGGCCATTTTGACGATATTAATTCTTCCTAGCCAAGAGCATGGGATGAGTTTCCATTTGTTAGTGTTCTCTTTAACTTCTCCTAAGAGTGTCTTATAGTTTTCAGGGTATAGGTCTTTCACTTCCTTGGTTAGGTTTATTCCTAGATATTTTATTCTTTTTGGTGCTATTGTGAATGGAATTGTTTTCCTGATTTCTCTTTCTATTAGTTCATTGTTAGTGTATAGGAAAGCGACAGATTTCTGTGTGTTAATTTTGTATCCTGCAATTTTGCTGTATTCTGGTATCAGTTCTAGTAGTTTGGAGTGGAGTCTTTAGGGTTTTTTATGTACAATATCATGTCATCTGCAAATAGTGACAGTTTAACTTCTTCTTTACCAATCTGGATTCCTTGTATTTCTTTGTTTTGTCTAATTGCCATGGCTAGGACGTCCAGTACTATGTTAAGTAACAGTGGAGAGAGTGGACATCCCTGTCTTGTTCCCGATCTCAGAGGAAAAGCTTTCAGCTTCTCGCTGTTCAGTATGATGTTGGCTGTGGGTTTATCGTATATGGCCTTTAATATGTTGAGGTACTTGCCCTCTATACCCATTTTGCTGAGAGTTTTTATCATGAATGGATGTTGAATTTTGTCGAATGCTTTTTCAGCATCTATGGAGATGATCATGTGGTTTTTGTCTTTCTTTTTGTTGATGTGGTGGATGATATTGATGGATTTTCTAATGTTGTACCATCCTTGCATCCCTGGGATGAATCCCACTTGGTCGTGGTGTGTGATCCTTTTGATATATTCTTGAATTGGGTTTGCTAATATTTTATTGAGTATTTTTGCATCTACGTTCGTCAGGGATATTGGTCTGTAATTTTCTTTTTTGGTGGGGTCTTTGCCTGATTTTGGTATTAGGGTGATGTTTGCTTCATAGAATGAGTTTGGGAGTATTCCCTCCTCTTCTATTTTTTGGAAAACTTTAAGGAGAATGGGTATTATATCTTCTCTGTATGTCTGATAAAATTCCGAGATAAATCCATCTGGCCCAGGGGTTTTTTCTTGGGTAGTTTTTTGATTACCGCTTCAATTTCGTTGCTGGTAATTGGTTTGTTTAGATTTTGTGTTTCTTCCTTGGTCAGTCTTGGAAGGTTGTATTTTTCTAGGAAGTTCTCCATTTCTTCTAGGTTTTCCAGCTTCTTAGCATATAGGTTTTCATAGTAGTCTCTAATAATTCTTTGTATTTCTGTGGGGTCCATTGTGATTTTTCCTTTCTTGTTTCTGGTTCTATTGATGTGTGTTGATTCTCTTTTTCTCTTAATAAGTCTGGTTAGAGGCTTATCTATTTTGTTTATTTTCTCGAAGAACCAGCTCTTGGTTTCATTGATTTTTGCTATTGTTTTATTCTTCTCAATTTTATTTATTTCTTCTCTGATCTTTATTATGTCCCTCCATCTGCTGACCTTAGGCCTGACTTGTTCTTCTTTTTCCAATTTCAATAATTGTGACATTAGACCATTCATTTGGGATTGTTCTTCCTTCTTTAATTATGCCTGGATTGCTATATACTTTCCTCTTAAGACTGCTTTTGCTGTGTCCCACAGAAGTTGGGGCTTTGTGTTGTTATTGTCGTTTGTTTCCATATATTGCTGGATCTCCATTTTAATTTGGTCATTGATCCATTAATTATTTAGGAGCATGTTGTTAAGCCTCCATGTGTTTGTGAGCCTTTTTGCTTTCTTTGTACAATTTATTTCTAGTTTTATATCTTTGTGGTGTGAAAAGTTGGTTGGTAGGATTTCAATCTTTTGGAATTTATTGAGGCTCTTTTTGTGGCCTAGTATGTGGTCTATTCTGGAGAATGTTCCATGTGCACTTGAGCAGAATGTGTATCCTGTTGCTTTTGGGTGTAGGGTACTATAGATGTCTATTAGTTCCATCTGTTCTAGCGTGTTTTTCAGTGCCTCTGTGTCCTTACTTATTTTCTGTCTGGTGGATCTGTCCTTTGGAGTGAGTGTTGTGTTGAAGTCTCCTAAAATGAATGCATTGCTATCTATTTCCTCCTTTAGTTTTGTTAGTATTTGTTTCACATACGCTGGTGCTCCTGTGTTGGGTGCATATATATTTATAATGGTTATATTCTCTTGTTGGACTGAGCCCTTTATCATTATGTAATGTCCTTCTTTATCTCTTGTTACTTTCTTTGTTTTGAAGTCTATTTTGTCTGATATTAGTATTGCAACTCCTGCTTTTTTCTACCTATTGTTTGCATGAAATATCTTTTTCCATCCCTTTACTCTTAGTCTGTGCATGTCTTTGGGTTTGAGGTGAGTCTCTTGTAAGTAGCATATAGATGGGTCTTGCTTTTTTATCCATTCAGTGACTCTATGTCTTTTGATGGGTGCATTCAGTCCATTTACATTTAGGGTGATTATCGATAGCTATGTAGTTATTGCCATTTCAGCCTTTAGATTCGTGGTTGCCAAAGGTTCCAGGTTACTTTCCTTACTATCTTCAGTGTCTAACTTAACTCACTTAGTATGCTGTTACAAACACAATCTAAAGGTTCTTTTCTATTTCTCCTCCTTCATTCTTCATATATTAGGTATCAGATACTATACTTTTTCTCTATCCCTTGATTGGATTTGGGGATAGTCTATTTAATTTTGCATTTGCCTCACAATCAGCTGCTCCACCCTCCCTACCATGATTTTACTACCTCTGGTGACAGCTATCCAACCCTAGGAACACTTCCATCTATAGCAGTCCCTCCAAAATAGGCTGCAGAGATGGTTTTTGGGAGGTAAAGTCTCTCAGCTTTTGCTTATCTGGAAATTGTTTAATCCCTCCAAGTTTAAATGATAATCTCGCTGGATAAAGTAATCTTGGTTCCAGGCCCTTCTGCTTCATGGCATTAAATACATCATGCCACTCCCTTCTGGCCTGTAAGGTTTCTGCTGAGAAGTCTGATGTTAGTCTGATGGGCTTTCCTTTGTATGTGATCTTATTTCTGCCTCTGGCTGCTTTTAACAGTCTGTCCTTATCCTTGATCTTTCCCATTTTAATTACTATGTGTCTTGGTGTTGTCTTCCTTGGGTCCCTTGTGTAGGGGAATCTGTGGATCTCCATGGCATGAGAGACTATCTCCTTCCCCAGATTGGGGAAGTTTTCAGCAACTACCTCCTCAGACACTTTCTATCCCTTTTTCTCTCTCTTCTTCTTCTGGTATCCCTATAATGCGAATATTGTTCCGCCTGGATTGGTCACACAGTTCTCTCAATATTCTTTCATTTTTAGAGATCCTTTTTTCTCTCTGTGCCTCAGCTTCTTTGTATTCCTCTTCTCTAGTTTCTATTTCATTTATTGTCTCCTCCACCGTATCCAACCTGCTTCTAATACCCTCCATCGTGCTCTTCAACGATTGGATCTCTGACCTGAATTCATTCCTGAGTTCTTGCATGTCTTTCCTTATCTCCATTAGGATGTTGATTATTTTTATTTTGAACTCCCTTTCAGGAAAAGTCATGAGTTCAATATCACTTAAATCTTTCTCGGGAGTTGTATTATCAATTTTACTCTGGACAAGTTTCCTTTGGCGTTTCATGTTTGTATATGATGTCCTCTAGTGTCCAGAAGCTCTATTCTGGAGCTGCTGAGCCCCTGAAGCAATGTCAGGGGTCACAGGGGAGCAGTACTGGGGGTAGGAAAGAGCTGTTCCCCGCCTCCTGGCTCCTGTGCCTGTCTCCACTGCCTGAGCCAATGGGCCGGGCACACAGGTATAAGTTTTTGTCCCAGAGCAGCCAGATATGGATCCCTGCTTTCCACAAGCAGCCGGAATCCCAGTCTCCCAAGGAACTCTGCCTGTGTTAACTTTCTAACCTGGTAGTCATGCGAGTCTCATGATAGCACCGTGAAATGTAGGTTTGTGCTCCCAATGCAGATCTCCGAAGCTAGGTACTCAGCAGTCCCAAGCCTTCCACTCCCTCCCTGCTTGGTTTCTCTTCCTCCCACCGGTGAGCTGGGGTGGGGGGGGCTCGGGTCCCATGGAGCCACAGATCTGGTACGTTACCCTGTTCTCTGAGGTCTGCTCTTTTCTCCAGGTGTGTGCAGTCTGATGCGTCCTCTTTCCTGTTGCTCTCTCAGGATTAGTTGCACCAATTAAATTTTCTAATTGTATCCAGTTTTAGGAGGAAGCCTCTGTCTCTCCTCTCACGCCGCCATCTTTTATCTCCACTTCATGAGCTTTTCTAAGGCATCTACAAACTGTGTAATTATAGGTGAAGGATGGCATAAACCAGAGAAAATGAGAAGATGCTGATGAAAGTCAAGCTTGCCACATGGACTTTCTACTGCTGTAGCTTTAGTGTCCATGGCCTGTCCTCAGCATAAAATAGTGTTCATTCCGTGTAGTGATGTCCTTGCTGAACTGAGTACATCGTGTGTAAAATGATTCTGTGTGGAATAAATGTGCACAGCAATAGATTTGCCATGCACATGTGATGTGTATTGTTTTCAGACTATGTAGACAAGCATGATCCTATATAAGGAAACAAAAAAGTGGTCCTGTACTACAGATTATTTGAGAAGATATGATATAAACATCAGCGTCTATCTTTAGACATGCTTCTGCCTCATGGTCATTCAAAAGTTCACCTTACCACTTCCTCTCTTCTTGCCATTAAGTAAAAGGGAAGTCATATCACATAATTGGAATGATCATTGAAAAAGTGGCCATGGATCACTTTCAGTTATATAAAAACTATATAGCTGACCTCATTAGGATACTGGTGCGGTGAACAGGGTAAGAAAATACAGATACTCAGCTATATTTAAATGAAAACACAAACCTCTGACTGGATGCTAGACTATCAGTGACTGTTCAACAGCGAATAGATTAGCAACAGCCTGTGAGAAACAGGCTACTGAAATCACAACATTCTGGGACCTACCCTTGTTCTCTAGAGTATTTTCTCAGTTTTTAATGGAAATAAGTTTTCTTTTCTTTATGCCGCAGTTTGTATGACTATTACTTTAGTGTTTAAATCAACCCATACAACATTGATTTCAATAGCAAGTTTATTTGAGCTCACTTATTCAATGAATATCTCATTTATCAACTTTATGGAGGACTCTTCCAAGTGCTTAATATATAATGAGCAAAGGTCAAAATTACTATGACTTACATTTTAGAAAAGCATGATACAAATAAATAAAATATAGTATATCTGGTGGTAGCATGTGTGATGAGAAAATAAAAGAAGGACAAGTTGGTTGCAATTCTAAGTCATGATCAAGAAAGGCCTTCCTGAAAAGGTGACATTTGAGTTAAAGGACATCTCTGAGAAATTAATGTCTGTACTGTGACGAAAATGTGAAGAAGAAAGAACCAACCAAGGAGATGTCTGGGAGAAGAGGGTCCAGGCAGAGAGAACAGTCTGAATCGCTTGGATGGGAAGAAGTTTTTTGAGATCAGGACAGAGAAAGGTCAGAATGTTTGGAGGCTGGTGAGTGGCAGGGAGAGTGACAAGGCACTTATGAGGTCACAGAAACAGGCAGAGGGCAGATTGGTAGGTGTGAGAAACACACTCACTGGTCCAAATTCAATAAGTGGACATGGAGACAAAGAGAACAGCAGAGTGAGGCTTTAATAACGGTCTTGCAAGATCAGGTGTCTGGTGGGCAGGCACACCTGGGGAGTTTGGCACCAGTAATTTATTTCCTAGTGTGCGAGTCCCTCCCCTGGTTCCTCATTGGCTGAGTACTACAGGGTTCACATTCTTCCTCAGATGTCGCCTAAGCCCGTTATATCTTTCCTTTACATTTGTCTTAATCTTATTGGTAGGTTTAAAAAACTCAAACAGGTATAGCCAGGCCCTTATCAATTCCCCCACCCCCACTCTCAGCCCCAGCAGCTTCCACCACATGGCCCTTTGTTAATACCTTACTATTAAAATGTTTAAACATCCTAGTGGGAATAAATCATTTAGGTTTTATACTCTTTCCTAACAGTTCCCTCCTCTTTTTATTTAAGAATTTCTGATTTTATTCCCAGTAATATATTTTAATTTATGCTCAGTCTTTTCTCAAATTTCTCTAATCTTGTTTATGGCTGCCTCTATAAGCTTTTGAGTCAAGCCTCTCACACAAGGGATGATACAGCATCCACAGCAGTTAAAACTCCCGTAACTATAACAAGGGAAGTTAAAACAGAGGCAACCATACCTTTCTTTTCCAAACCATCTTTCCAACCAGTCTGTAAAAGGGTCACTGGTGCCAGAGTTTTCATCTAATTCATTAGCTAAAGTAGTGAGTTCCTGTAGGGCTTTAGTAATAGTACCATCAGGGGCAGTATTATTTGGGATAAAAGTACAGTATTTTCCTCCTAACATAACAGTCTCCTTTTTCTGCTAACATAAGCTATTCTGTTTTCTCAGGCCATCCTGCTGGTAGCATCTGGTTGACTAGCTACTCCTTGAAGAGCATCCCTGGTATAGTTAATGATCCAATCTACGTTTTTATTGATGGTGGACCACCAAAATAGTGCTGACTCAAATTTTGCAGCCATTTGGTTTCTAGCTTTAAATTCATCAGGGACTCCCCTGGGAACTCCTATTGAGTCAATGTATACATTTGACTTCTATAAAAACTTTTTTCATTGGGTGTGGAGAGAAATGCCAGGGTAAATGGAATGGCAAATTGGACTAAAGCACAAGTCCCAGTCCAGGTGGGTGGCAACGAGTAGCGCAGGTTCCCCTTTCCACAGTACCACCAAACATCCACTTGGGGGATGCGTAATTTCAAGAAGTTGCCCTCTTTAGAGACATTTAGGACGTGGGTACAAGTCAGTAAGTTTCCCACAGGATTTGTGAAACCTTCCCCTTGCCTAGAGAGGCATGAGGAGTGATTCATCTTCCCTATGGATAAAGAGGGGATTGCCCTCAGGTCTGACTTCTTTAGTACATGAAAGAGTAAAGACAAGCCCTTGCAAGTCTCATTTCCCCAAGGGTCCTTGTCCTGGTACAGGGCCAACAACATGTAGTTCATCCCAATGGGGTCTGTGTCCCAGCCAAGAGGGACCAGGACCACCTGCACCTGTGGCTGTCCAGCAGCACATGTGTAATAATCACTTTTATTCAAAGCGAGTACTGAAAATTTAACCCACTCTACCCAGGCATTGGTGTCTCCATAACCTGTCTCTATTTCAAGAGTCTGTTTTAGATCTTCTATCTCTATTACAGTAACTAGTCTAGGGTCATTATGGGGAAGCTCTGGCTCATTATTTCCCTCAGGATCAGGGGTGGCCACTATGGGTGAAGTCTTGTCTTCAATTAAATTAAGACCAAAGCTTCCCACAGGTTCTACTCCAATGACATCTGCACTGAGTCCGTAAACACAAGGGGCAATTACAGGGTCTGAGTCTAAGTCTTGAGGTTTATGTGTAGTTAATAAAAGGGGGTTACACTGTCTGTCCTGGCAATTATCAGGAGGAATTCCTTTAGCTAAGTGGAGCTTTATTTTTAAAGATTTTTCTGCAGCATGAGAGGGGCCGTTCACCGTTGAAACTGGGTAGTCCACCAAACACTGCTCCACCTTGGACATGGGGGCCTCCTTGCCTTTTTCATTCTATTAAGATTTGTCCATTCAGAACAGAGATACTTATCATCTCCAGAAAGCTGTCTTTGGTCATTTAGGTCACCACAAGAGAGAACCTGACAAGCATGAAACCTAATGGTTTGGGGCTTGATGTTTCAGTAATATTGATTACCAGTTTGACAGGATAACCAGGAGTTCCTTCCCATTCTAGGGCTTCCTGCTACTTGCCTGTGAAATACAGAGTTAGAAGGATAAAAGTTAACATTTTTAGGTTCTTTTTAGTTTCCGCCTTAAGGGTTGGTTAGCCACTTGGGACACCTGTCAATTCTGTTTTGTCCCCAGATCCCCCAGTCAGTTTCTTTACTCTGATGTAATGAGTCCAACCCTTTTCAGCCGTCCTCACTGCAGTCTCTGTGATCAGGACCACTTGGTAGGGGCCTTCCCAGCTGGGCTGGAGTCGATCTTTCCAGGATTTACTAACACCAGTCTCTAGGCTGGAAGCAGTGAGTGAAGAACTCAAGTGGGGGAGTCTGGGTGAGGAGTCCTTTCAGCTTGAGAGAAGATAAGTTAGAAGACATAACCAGCACATATTCCCTTAAAAATTGATCTTTTGTTTCCATAGTGGGCAAGTCTGTTGCCCTTCCCAGATATGGTAGCTCATATAATAATCATTATTCCCTGTAGTACTTTTGAAGTAAAATGACTCTCGTTATCTGAGTCAACATTTTCTATTAACCCAAACCTAGGAATAACTTGCTCTAAAAGTACATTTATCACTGATCCTGCCGTTGCAGTTGTTAATGGGTGGGCCTCCACCCATCCAGTGAGATGATCAATAATCACTACTAAATATTTAAGCTTTCCCACTTTTGGCATCTCAGTAAAGTCAATCTGAATACTTTGGAATGGTCTTATTTCTGGGAGTCTCCCTCCAGATAATGATTTTCTCATACACTTGTTATTAATTCTTTGGCACATTATGCAGCTCCTACAAACCTGTTTAGCAATGGTGTAAATGCTAATACACCCATAAACGTTTAGCAAAGCATCACACATAGCCAGAGGACCCCAATGGCTCCCTCTATGTAACATGTTCATCAGCTCTCTCATAATAGGCTGGCCGATCACTTCTCTCCCATCTGGTAAAGTCCACCTCCCTTTCTCATCTCGAGATGCCCCCACCTCCTGTAGCTTCTTAATCTCTTTCTCAGAAAACTTTGGGATCAATGAGATTTTAAGGATATTTGGAGTGAGGTTCAAAAATCTAATTTCATCCTCAGATGCAGCCTCTTAGCAGCTACATAAGCAATCCAATTACCCATTGCTTCATAAGAACTTCCTTTCTGGTGACCGTTCACATGCATTATAGAAATCTCAGCTGGAAGTACAAGATTTTCCAGAACCTCCTTAATTAATTCCCCATGAATTAATTCCTTTCCTTTATGTAAATGTTTATGAGGCCTCTTTCTGCCCAAATTTTTCCAAAGGTATGGACTACTCCAAGTCTGATATTCTATGAGGTCTATGTAACTATGGCTCAATTCTGATTGACCTTCAGCCTCCTCTGCCCATAGGAATCTGGTCAGATTGTGGTTAAGGTGTCTGTGGTTAAGATCAGGTCATCTTTTTCAAATAAACTTGCTTCATATTTTAAAATTTGAGAATCTATTAGCCAGCCAGTGCCCAGCCCACTGGTTAAGTAAGTATGATCCGAAACTGGTGAGGAGTACTGACCGTGAGGGTTCTTTTAAGTTAAGAGAGCACCTTAACTGGTGCTCTCTTCCACCAGTAAGGTCGTGGCTGTGATGGCCTGAACACGTTCAGTCCATCCTCAAGAGACAGGGTCTAATAGTTTAGACATAAAGTCCACTGGTTGTTTCTTTCCTCCCCAGGCTTGGGTCAAAACCCCTACAGGGAACCTTGTTCAAAAGTAACAAACTAGTGAAACGGCTTCTCTAAAGATGGAAGTGCCAGGACTGGGGCGGTGACTGAGGATTGCTTTCATTTCCTCTAGAATTTGCAGTTCCCCTGGGGTCCACTGGAGAGGGTTTGCCTCTCCCTCTAACAATTTGAAATACAAGCTTCTAGCTTCTCTTCTAACAAACACTTTTTGAGCTTCTCTCAGTAATTCCTCTATAGGTTTCTCATTCCATCCACCTAAATTCTGTAATTTCTTAGCAATATCTGGCCAACTTTTGGTTACAAAATTGACTTTTAAAAGATCCTGTTTTACCTGAGCTTCTGGGTCTAGTTCTGAATACCTCCTCATCTGGTCCCTGAGTCTCTGTAAAAATGCAGTTGGAGTCTCTTCTTTTTCCTGTTGAACTTCAAATGCCTTAGCAACATTTTGAGATCTTGGGGCTGATTCCCTAATTCCCTTTTTAATTAGCCCTCGAAGATCCTGCATTCTAATTCTATCCCCTATATTATTATCCCATCTAGGATCTACATTTGGGAACTTTTGTTCTGCTGACTGGACACCCTGGCCCAGTGGGTGTTCTTGTGCCCAAATGGACACAGCAGCTCTCCTGATCACCCGCCCTCACCACCAGGGAATAGGATATTCATGATGGACATCAGTTCAACCTAAGTATATATATTAGGTCCCAGGAATTGATCTAGTGGGTCCACTAGGCCAAGGGGATCTTCTAGCAATGTTTAAAATTTCTCACCTCAGTACCCGTGAGGGGAGCATTAACAAATTTCCCCTTGTCCTAGTGGGACCTCTGTCACTGGAAACATCTTGGGATTCTTGGTGGACTCCCCAGAAGGCAAGGGGAAACTCTAAGTCTGGGGAGAGGAAATCTTGGGGCAAAATACCTCTAATCCATGTATTGCTCACAAGCTGCAGTCTGGGGCCATTTCTCTCTTTCAGGCTCCACCTTCAGCCAAAAACCGGCCCTCCCCCTCACCCTCTCAGGTACAGAATAGCCTCCGTTGCCCAGGTAATTACCCATTGATATGGAGATGAACTTCTTTCCACCCCTGAGGAACAATGCAAATGCACTAAAGCCATATTTCTTTCCACCTCTGAGTGGGGTGAAAAGAGAAAAAGGCCAGGAAAGTCCACTAAAAAGACCCAGAGTTAATTAATTAAGGCTCAAAAAGACAGGAGCAACTTGGCCTGGAATGTTTGAATATTCCTCAGATAAAGGAGGATACCTCAGCATAGCCTGTCTTTAATTATGTTAATCATACAGGCCCAGCTTCTTCTTTTGTTTTTTTTTTTAAACTTTAGTTATATGCTATTTTTTTTCCTCTGACCCCAATCAAATAGTCTGCAACCCAGGCAATCAATTCAGCATGCAGGCGCAGCCATAAACAACATAGCAAAAGGCAGGAAGGATTCCACCCCAAAGATTGCATTTTAATACCCAGGAGGTAAAGAAGCAAGACTCTTAACTTACTCATTAGCAAAAAGACAATAACTCTGCCCTCCTTGGAAGAAGGGCAGCCAGTCCTGATATGCTCCCAAACCAGGAAGCTGCCATCCTGGGAGGGGACTAAAGCAGTAAATTTCTTGTGTTAAGGTAATTTTGCAGAATTACCCAGAGGACTGATATGAAATACAATGTCTCATCAAAGATACTTGAGACCACCTAACAAGTCTACACCTTCAGGTGCCGGGCCACACTCCTAAAGGATCCTTAAAAAGGGGACCCCAACCCCTGGGGCACTCCTCTCTCTGAGGCCGCTGGCACCCTGAAAGTGCACAACTCTTTAACTTAAAACTTTCTCTCTCCCACCTCCCAGGGTGCCCCCTCCTGCTGAGGCAGCCTGCACTTTCTCCCCAAGTAACTCCAAACAAAACTTTCACTCCACCTCACCACTGTGTCCCCGCCCCTCAACTCTGCTCAGCGGCTGCGACGGGGAAAGGGACCGAGGAAAACACAACGCTCTCCCAACACCAGGGCTTGTCCTGGGCAGTCTCTTGTAGATTCTCCTCCCCAATTTTCCCTTCTCTGGTATTGAGGGGAAATAGGGTAAGCGCCCTTGGTAACCAACAGATTCCTCAGGTGAACTAGAGGCTTTATTACTATCAAAAAAAAAATAACTTAAACCTGGCAAAGCCAGTTTTCATCTGATCTAACTTTAATCCAGACAAAACAGCAAAATTTGATTATCTTCTGTTTGTCCTTAACCCAGTACAGGAGGCGTCCCCCGGGTACCGTAACCTTCATCCCAGCAGGCTATCTGGGGGGAATTCCAAGGGAGCTCATCTGGTTCCCTTTCTCTGCTTCCCTAGGCCTAGAATTTGTATTTCCCATCCTTCAAGAGGTCCCTGTGTCTGAGTTCCCTGTGTACTCAACCCCCCATAATGGAAGTTTCTTGCACACACCCTGAGATTACACATCTCAGCCACACACACTCGACCTCTGAAAAATGTCCAATCACCAAGGCAGTACTTATAGCCCAATTTTCCTACCTTGGCTCGTGCACGACGTTGCCTGATTGCCGCGGTGCCTGCGTTTTCTCCCCTGCATTGGTCACGCTGTCTCTGCACAACAGTCTCGGGTCTCCTCTAGTCTTCGATGCAAAGGTGAGACACCCAGACTGAGCGGGCCACCCAAAGCTGGGCAGGATGCGTCTTCCCACTCCGCTTGGGCCCCCACCTGGCACAGGCAAGAGGATCCCAGACAAGCCCTGAAATTGTGAGAAATACTCACTGGTCCAAATTCAGTAAGTGGACACGGAGACAAAGAGAACAGCAGTGCGAGGCTTTAACGAAGGTCTTGAAAGACCAGGTGTCTGGTGGGCAGGCACACCTGGGGAGTTTGGCGCCAATAATTTATCTCCTAGTGTGCGAGTCCCTCCCCTGGTTCCTCATTGGCTGAGTACTACAGGGTTCACAGTCTTCCCCGGACATCACCTAAGCCCGTTATATCTTTCCTTTACATTTGTCTTAATCTTATTGGTAGGTTTAAAAAACTCAAACAGCTATAGCCAGGCCCTTATCAATTCCCCCACCCCCACTCTCAGCCGGAGCAGCTTCCACCGCGTGGCCCTTTGTTAATACCTTACTATTAAAATGTTTAAACATCTTAGTGGGAATAAATCACATTTAGGTTTTATACTTTTTCCTAACAGTAGGGCCTTTGCATTAATTTCCTAAGGCTGCCTTAGCCAATTGTCACAATAATTGAAGCATGAAACAACAGAAATTCAGTTTGGGAGGCCAGATGTCTGAAATGAAGGTATCTTCAGATCATACTCATTTGGAAGGCTCCTGAGAAGGACACTCCCCGGCCTGTTGCAGCTCTGTGCTGCTCCAGACGTTCCTTGGTTGGTGGCCACATCATTCCAGTCTTGGCCTCTGTCTTCACATGGCCTTGTTCCCTCTGTCTCTGTGTCTTCCCTCTTCCTAAAAGGACTCCTGTCATTGGTCTCAGGGATCACCCCAATCCAGGATGATTTTATTACCGGAAGTAGACAGCCAGATATAAACAGGGAGGGGAGTGATCTTTTGTTTACATTCAGTGGTTTATTTACTCTGCACATTCCATGTAAACTGTTCTCATGGAATGTGTGGAGTGAGAATGCATTTAACAGCAATCAAAACTGGCTAGTCCAATATGGAGGAAAAGTTGGCCCAAACTTTGCCCCAAAGCTCATTACACTGTCATTACCATGACATTAGCATTGTGGTTTTGACCCCCGTTGTGAGGGATGATGGCCATAACAGTTCTGGTGAGAACCAAGTATGAGGGGCTGAAGCAGTTTCAGACATAATAATAAGACACAAAGCTCTCTGTAAAGTTAACCTCAGACCCCACTCACATAACAACTTCTGAGAAAGGAAAGGAAAAGATATAAATCCCATGAGAAACAGGATGTTCAACTAACCCCAAGCTATTTTTGCTTCTATACATCGCTTTGTTAGAGACCAGCAGTACCACACATTTCCTGCAGTAGGTGGGCAAAACAGGATGCTTAAGCCCCCCTAGCATTAAACAAGGAATACAGCTTGCTGAATTTAGGTGAAGGCAGAAAAGTTGCAAAAACTAAGCAGGATGGGGTAAAAATGCTTAAAAGGATGTTGTAACAGGGGCTTGGGGCTACACTTGGAGAGCTTGCTCCTTGGCAGTCTCTGGCTGGCTAAAATAAAAGCTCCCTCTTTATAATCTACTTTTCTGTGAGGACCTGTTTCCTTACTCCTATTTCAGCGTGCCCAATCGGAGACCCATAACACAAGTACAGCCAAAAACTCCCCTACCCTGTGTAAGGGTGCCATGAGCCTGAACCCCAAGAAGGCTCTGTCCTCTTTGAAACCTATTCCCACTTAGTAAATATTCATCTCCCTTTACATAAAAAAGCTCCCTATTATATCCTCAGCAAGACTCTCAAATCTGCCTGTGCTCAACTCTGGAGCATGTACTTTAGTTTTTCTTTAAACTTTAATTTTCTAATAAACTCCTAAGGCTCAAATGCTTTTGTGTCTGTTCTTGAATTCTTTCTTGTGATAAGACCAAGAACCTGTTTCCAGTAATAATTTCATCTTGAAATTTCCCTTAATTATATCTCCTATGACCTTTATTCCAAAGAAGTTCACATAATGAGGTTCCAAGTGGACATATCTTTTTGGGTGACACAATTCAACTCATCAAAAACTTGGAAGTCCTGAAAAGATGACTTTATGCTCAATAGAAATCAATCATGATATTATACTTTAAAAGTCACTTCAAGTGTTACATGGAAAATGGATGGAAAGTAGGCAAACATGGAAGCAAGAAAAACAATCAGCAAGACTGAGTGCTACTGCAGTAGCCCAATGAGACAGGGACCGTGGATGTAGTCAGAGTAGGGTGAGGGCCTCCGGAGGGGGCAGGGCAGGATATTTGCAGTCAAAGCAATGTAACTACATGCAAGGAAACCCCCCTACTAAAACTCTCTGTTAAACATTAAGCTCTAATCATTCTTCAGTGAGAGTAGTTAATGTTCCCCAGATAAAGAAGAGTAGCAATGTTTTATTATGCTAACCATTTAAAATCATGTGTAAGATTCACTTTAGCATACTAAAAGGCTCAGGCCTATGTGCAGTCTTTCCTCCTTCAGATCTAATGAAGTGATTTTGCAAACTGGGCAACTAATTTAGCAAGTAAGCCCAGGCATAAACAACACAGTAAAACGCAAGAAGGATTCCACCTTAAAGATAAGATTGCATTTTAATACCCAAGAAATTAAGACGTTAGAAATTCTTAGCTTACTCTTTAGCAAACAATACCTCGGCCCACCTTGGGGGCTGAGCAGGTGGCCTTGTTTCATATGCCCCCAAGACCAAGATGCTGGTATCTCAGGGAGAAATCAGAGGAAGTTGCTTGTGTTGTTAATTCTAAATATTCAGGGACCGCTTAACAAGTCCACACCCCTAAGTTTTTTTCACGTTCTGGAAAAATCCTCAACTGCCTATAAAATGCCCTAGACAACGCACCACTGCAGGCTCTCTTGTCCCCTCCAGGCGTGATCCAGGAGCTCTATTCTCTCACTTTATTTCTAAATAAAAGCCTGTACCTTGCTCTCCTACCTGGAGTGTTTGTGAAGCTCATTCTTCAGCTTCGTGAACAAGAACCCTGGCATCACCACGGTAGAGATGATGACCTTAATTAGGGTGGTAGCAATGGAGAGGTGGAGGAGGTGTAAGACGTGGGTAGAGAAGAGTTATGTGGGTAAAACTGCAGTATTTCCAGAATCTCTTGCCCCGCCTTAGTGCATCGCCATATCAATAAGTGTTTTCAAGGGGTGGAGAGAAGTAGTCCACCTCCATATCAACAGGTGATTACAAAGAGGGGAGAGAGAAAATGCATATGTGGACCTGAGAGGTGTTGGAGGGGTCCCTTTTGCAGCCAGTGGCGAGAGACACAGGTAAGCAGAAGTAGATGACTGCTTGTAAGCAATAACCCCATTTCTCCCACTTTATTTCACCCTTTGACTGATTTCGGCTTCAAAAGTTATTTGCCCCCGACTAGATAGAAACATATTTTCCCACCAGAGTTACACCGTACAAGATGAAAAAAAGAGAGAAATGAAATATCCCTAAGTTCTGACTTGAGCAATGCTGTGGATGATGCAGAAGACTCAAAAAGGAGGAAGTCTGGTGGGGAAATCAAGAATTCTCTTTTGGACTTGTTTCTATGGCTCTGGGTATATGCTCATTTAGTTCTCACACCACTCTTCTGTATTTGAAAAGCTACAATAAAGCCTTCATTTAAATAGTCATGATATCTTAAACTGCATCATATACCTCTACTTAAGGTTTTTTCCTACCATTAGCAAAAGACAACTAAGCATTTTGAATACAATTGCAGATAATGGTTCTGAAATCCGCTGGCAGTTCATAGTTTGGGGGGCATCCTCCAAATGATGCAGAATGTACTTCTGTCAGCTGCCTTTTGTGCAACCATCATGACAGAAACTTGTGACAAAGAACTTGGGAGATGCCAGAGGTCCTGAGACTGGTTTAGAACAATAGAGTAGTACCTCATACCAGATGAGATTCAGGTATTTCAGCTTGTCATAATAAAAATACCCCAGGGTATTTTCCATTGTAGAAACATTTTAAAAAGTTAACAGCACTGATTGCTCCAGGGAATGTTCTGTTTACCACAGCTCTTAAGACCTCAGGTTTAAAGACTTCCTCCTGGAGAATCCTCCAAGCTGTTTCCTTGGTGGATTTGGGATGGAATAAACCTCAAAGCTCAGATGATGTCCCAACCTTCAGAATATTTAGTAAACAGCAATGGAAGTTTACAACTACCAGAATATGGATTAGCAGACTACAGAAACCACACTTCATTAACATCTCTTCATCACTGACCCCACTGTCCTGTGTTTGTCTCATGCTGGTCCTCAAGGTAGGAGTGGGTAGGATGACCAGGGGAATTAGTCCTCTTAGGGAGTCTGAAATCCTGATTCTACTCATTGGGGTGGGCTTTACCTTTCACTTTCCTACCCCCTCTCTCTCTTCCCTCTGTCACACGCTCTTCTCTTTTACTGCTACTTATGAATCCTGTTCTGAACTCCCCTGTGGAGGATTAAGCTGTTAACCAGGGATACTAGAATGACAGTAAGGGCTGTGGACATCCACTGCATCTCCTTTTGCACCAAAAGCTAATCTGCCAGATCTCCTCTTGCTGTCTCAGTGCTCTCCTGTGAGGGATTCCTTCCTCATTTCTTTTAACTACATGGGTGTGGACACTAGGAGTCGGCAGGACCAGGATGGAATCTGAACTTTCTGCCCCAGGGGACTCAGGTAGGATTTTCTTGTGGTCAGACATCCCTGGATAGCCAAACAAGGCTGTGTGTGAGCATTCTAGTCTGTTTGTGCAGGCGTACACAAATCCTGGTATCTTGTTCCTGGCACACTGAACTCAACCTTCTTTTAGATTTAGCTGAGTCAATTCATTCACTCTCTTTAACCTGGTGATCAATCATGGAATTTTCTAAGTCAAGATTTTCCCAACTCCAGGTCAGAGTTCAACATCTCAACAGCCAGCAGAGGGCCCTCTTCTCACTTACATTTCCTTGAGAGAGTGAATGGGTTGGTGTGCTAATGTGTTGGTGTAGAATGTAAGTATAAGGCTATTTATTCACTCACTCAACTCACTTTTGAAACGCTACCTAAGTGTTAGTTGATACTGATATACAGGTAATAGATAAGCAATATCTTTATCTTTACTACCTTGAAGAAACAACTCAGTCCAGGGAGACAATAGCTGATCAAATCCTTTAAAGACAGTGTTACGACTGCATGAAAAGTAGTATGTACATATCTTTCTGAACATTGTGAAGATAACGGTCAAGATTACACTGTAGACTGAATAAAGAACTTTAAGAAAGTGAGTATGCTAAAGCTGACTCTAGGCAATTAATGGGTGGTTCAAGTCATAGGAACCCGAATGTTCCTGTGAAGGAATGTGAAGTCTAAGAGAACTGTAGATCATTATTATTTATTTTTTTTAGCTGAAACCCAGGATAAAAAGTGAGGGAAGAGGTGAAAATTTATGTGTATGCTGGCAGAAGAGAGATCACTCAAAAATTTTGAAAAGAATTACAAGAATGCCATGAAGCTGAAATGAGGATTCACAATTTTGTAGCGGTATCATTCATATTATTTTTTTTATTTGTTTTCCCATTGGAAGTAGACAACCAGAAAAAGAAATCAGAAGTAACAACTTGAGGATGAGGTTTAGAGAACATTATAAAGATGTAGCAGAATACAAGAAGAAAAGCAGTTAAGACACAGTGACTTACCATCACACAAAGGAGAGGTTTTAAGAAGTATTTACAGCTAAATTATGCCAATGTCATAGAGACTGAAGAGGATGTGAAATGAGGAAGGGTCATGCATGGATAAAAGTGTTTGGGTTTTAATACAGTCATGGAAATAAAAATGAGACTGAAGGGATTTGAAGAGTCAATGGTGCGATAAAATATAGTAGTATGTGCTGAACATGTACTTGACAAATTTAGAAATAAAAGCATAAACAAAAATTAGGTAACAGGAATAGTATGATACAAGGAATAGTATGTTCAAGGAGATTGTACTGCTTTCCTTTCGTTTTTCCCCAAGAAAAAATCATTATTAAATTTTGTGGTAGAAGACAAATAATATAAAATTTCCCATCTTAGCCATCTTGAGCAGTTCAGTTGTGTTAACTGTATTCACATTGTTGTATAACATCTCTAGAACTCTGTCATCCTGCAAAACTAAAACTCTATACCCATTGAACATTTCCCCATGTCTCCCTCCCCATAATCCATGGCAACCACCATTCTATTTTGTTTCTATGAGTTTGACTGCTTTAGATGCTTCATATAAGTGGAATTGTATAGCATTATCTTTTTGTAACTGGCTTATGTCATTTAGCAAAAATCCTCAAAGTTCATTCTTGATATAGCCTGTGACAGGAGTTTCTTATTGTTAAAAGCTGAATAATATCCATTGTTTGCATGTAGTACTTCTTGTTTATCCATTCATCCATTGGTGGATATGTGGATAGCTTCTATCTCATGACTGTTGTGCATTATGCTTTCTTTTACTCTTCAAAGTAAAAAATACTGCAACTGTTTAATAATGGAATTAAAGAGATGAAAACTAATAAAAACAGAGAAAACAAAATAATAATACATTTCAGTAGAGGCAATGAGTGTCCATGTCTCCCCTATACAGCAAAATGAGAGACTGCTTGATTTTACTCTTGCTGTGTTCTACCACACTAATTGTTATTTTAACATTACTTGGTTTTGAAAAAGCCACAGTATGTGTAGTGGTTAAGAACATGGAGCTTGGATCCAGGGACCTGGATTCCAATCCTAGTTATTAAACCTTAACTTCACTAAAATCTTAAGTCTCAGTTTCACTGTTTACATAAAATGGGCAAATGATATTACCAAAGAGTAAAATCATTCTAAAGATGAAATGAGATAATGACTATAAAGAGTTAAATGCAGGACCTCTCAATGAATAGTAGCTTTAAGAAAGGATACTTACAATGTTCCAGAATATAAAGCAGGAGGATAGGAAGAGGAAAGAGATGAGGGTGAAGAAGTAAGCAGGTACCAGATCACAAAGGATCCAGTGAAAGAGTATTACTTATATTCTGATTAAAAAGCAATTTGTCTTTGTTATAGGGGATTTGTAGATTACAGAATCACACAAAGGTGAAAGGAAAAGTCACTTATAATCCCATCAGTCAGGAAAACACACACATGCCCAAATTGGAGAGACAATTTTTTAAATGAGAATTATAGTGTATTTTTATAACCAGTTTTTCCCTCTCAGGTATTTTGCAAACATTTTTGATGTAATAAAATAATTCTACATTTGTCATGCTCAGAAAAATATTCTACTACATGAAGTCAATGAATAATCACCTTGTTTCTAAGTGTGGAAGGTTATTTGTATATGTGTGTATAATCTCTCTGGAATGTTTTCTTTATAATTAATGAAGTGGACAAACTTCATTTGTTGTCAACTATTTAGTCAGTTGGCTTATCATGATTTATTAACTAATGTGCACTTTTCTGGCTTATTAAAAGCATTTATTTAAGTCTCACACAGCCTTTGCTTGTTCTAATTCTTATTCTGATCTAATGAGTTATCCTCCTATTTTTGCACTGTTCTAATATTATTTTCATTGTTAGAATTTGTTTTGTCAAAATTGTATTATCACTGTAACTCATGTTTTTATTTTAAATAAGTTTTATTTTCCTTTTTACTTAGAAAATGAAAGCTGAAGTGTACAGTAGTCAAACAATACAAGTGAGTACAAGAAGACAAAAGTCTCCTCTTAGCCACTTGTTCTGATTCCACTAGAATTCCACTTCCCAGGGTTCATCACTATTATCAGATTATTTGCAATGGATCTACAAACCATGTATACAAACTATTCTGCAATGGCACAATATATTTCCTAGGAATCCTTGCACATGGTTATTTTAATTTTTTTAAGTTCTTACTTTGAGGAAAGGCTAGGTTTCAATTTCAGACTTATATTACAATAATTTCTCATTTAGACTTAGAACAGTAATGGAGTTTTTAAGTAGTCTTAAGCATATTTTGTTATTACAATCAAACTCTAATAAATTAATCAATTGATCAAAACTGAATACATGTGAATCTTATTTTTAGGTACTTGAGATTTTATTGTACTATTTTCTTTACTTTTATATATGCTTAAAATTTTCCATAATTGAAGAATTTTTTATAGAAGAGAGAATAACATGATTAAATCAAACCAATGTGTGTCTTTGATCTTCATCCCATATACCTAGAAGTCTCTCAGTATCCTCTACCACATTTGGCCTTGACATTGAATTTTGTGAGCAAAACAGTTCCAGTCACAAAGCATGAACAAAGAGCAAAAGGGAAAAATAATGTAAAGAAACATCTTTCTCAATCAAACAAAGCAACCATGCCCATAACAACTATTGCTATGCGTTGTCTGAATTATTTTCCTAATCTTGCAGTTACTTCTAGGTCATGATCCCATTATTGTAATGGAATATTGTATATCATAAGCTACTCTTTACTGTCCTAAATTCTTTAAATGGTTTATGTTTTACTTAATCTTTATATAAACACGGTAAGATACGTATTTGCATCACCATTTCACAGATAAGGAACGGTAGGCAAAGAAAAGCCAAGTAATTTGCTGTTGGTCACATGCCAACTAGAAAAGCCAGGATTCAAATCCTACAATTTAGCTGGAAAGCCCCAACTGCCAGGCAGTGAGCTGTGCTGTCTTCTTACACCTGACAATAATCCATGATCAGTGGACTTTCATTACAGGAGACATGCCTGTGGAAATACACACACCACAAATACACAAGTATTCACACACACCCATTCACACTCCGTTTAATAGTTTAAAATCATATATCACATATAAAGTCTGATGGCATGCCTTACATTTAATAACCTATCGTAGTCATCTTGCTATATAACCAAACTTGGATGTTATATCCTTTTCAATTCCACCCTAGGCAAAATATGATATTCATCTATTGTTTAATATGCATGTGTTTGATTCACGCCAATTGTTCACTTTTACTTATTTTTTTTGAAAGGGGTATTTAAATGCTTTGCCCATTTTTTCTAATGGATTATATATCTTTTACTGTTGACTTTAAGTGGTCTTCATATATTAGGAATAATTTTTAAATTCTGTTCAAGTTTTTGTAAATATTTCCTCAGATTTATTTATTTTTAAATTTTATTTATAGTAGAATCCACTACACAGAAGTCTGTTATTTTTAAATTCTCAGGTTTATTAGCATTTTCCCATATAATTTGTTTCTTTTTTGTGTGTGTGCATGTTTAGGACAGCTTTTACAACACAAAAATTGAATAGATAGACTACCTAATTTACAGAAAACTTTAAATGTTTAATAAAATTAAATCATAAATGCATTTGGAATTAATTATTGCTTACACTTACATTATATGTCTATGTAAATATGAAAGCATACACCTCTGTACATAATGTTCTAAAGTGAATAAGCAATTGTCCCATACCTTTTATTAAGTACTGTACTTACATACGAAGCCACTTTTGTCATATTTTAAATTTTCATACATGTTAAGATATGTGTCAGTTTTATATTTATAGGTCAAATGTATGTTTTATTCAACATTTGATTATTGAAATTATTTGCAGGTAATTTGATTGCATATCTTTAAAAAAAATCAAAAGGAGACAATTTATGCTTATGATAACTGGTAAGAAATGTAGTCTGATACAAGATAAATAACTGAACAGTCTCATGTACCAAAAATAAACAAGTAGAAATTTTAATTAAAGAAATTCCTTCACAATGGCTAAAGTAATCAAAGCGTATACTTAAGAAGCATTCAAGACCTATTTGAGGAAAATCATGAAACATGATATCTGACTAAATGAATAGACATACTAATTTTATTAATAAAAAGACATAGTCTTATAAAGATGTTCGTTTCATCTGAACCAATCCATAAATTCACTAAAATTGCAACCAAGTCTACAGAGGATTTTTGTAAGGGCATTTAATAAGCTTATTCTAAATTTTATCTAGATGAGTAATTTTATGATAGAAAATGAGGTGTGGAAATGGCAAATGGAGCAGCAGAGGAAATATATCCTACCAGATACAAAATATATAGTACCTTTTCCTTTCCTTATTAATATAGTGTATTCTGAGCAAACACAGAACTCTGCCTCTCACATATGGAAGCTACTAAGAGATAGAAAACAACTCAGTTTTGGATACTGATTAATATAATACCAAAGGAACTCAGATTTTCTTTTATACCTGACCAAATGTGCTTCTTTTCTTGGTGCTGACCTATAAAGAGTAATAAATATTCATGGGAGAAGAAAACCAAACCTATGTGACTGAATTTGTCTTCCTGAGCCTTTCACAGGATCCACAGACACAAGTCCTGCTCTTCTTCCTTTTCCTGATCATCTACCTGCTGACTGTGCTGGGAAATCTGCTTATCATTGTGCTTATTCCCACAGACTCCAGACTCCACACACCCATATATTTTTTCCTTATAAATCTGTCCTTTGCTGATCTCTCTTTTTCTACTACCACTGTCCCGCAGGTGTTAATCCACTTCCTGGTAAAACAGGAAACAATTTCCTTTGCTGGATGCTCAACACAGATAGTTGTTTTACTTCTGGTTGGCTGTACAGAGTGTGCCCTGCTGGCGGTGATGTCCTATGACCGCTGTGTGGCCGTCTGCAAGCCCCTGCACTACTCCACCATCATGACACACTGGGTGTGTGTCCAGCTGGCCATAGGGTCCTGGACCAGTGGAGCGTTTGTGTCTCTGGTGGACACCACATTCACACTGCATCTGCCCTACCGAGGGAAGAATATCATTAACCATGTTTTTTGTGAACCTCCTGCCCTTCTGAAGCTGGCTTCAGCTGATACCTACAGCACAGAGATGGCCATCTTTGCAATGGGCGTGGACATCCTCCTGGCTCCTGGCTCCCTGATCCTTGTCTCCTACTGGCATATCATCTCCACTGTGATCCAGATGCAGTCTGGGGAAGGGAGGCTCAAGGTTTTCTCTACCTGTGGCTCCCATCTCATGGTTATTGTTCTCTTCTATGGGTCAGCAATATTTGCCTACATGCGGCCAAACTCCAGGATAATGAATGAAAGAGATAAAATGATCTCTGTGTTCTACTCAGCCGTGACACCCATGCTGAACCCCATCATTTACAGCCTAAGAAACAAGGATGTCAAAGGGGCTCTCAGGAGAATGACTGCAAAATACCCCTTTTAACGGTGAGGATCTCTGCTTATGATGACAATTTCAGGGATAGGGATAGAAGTTATTTTCTTGTAAACTTTTCCCATTTTCATCCCATTTCTCCACTTCTGCCTTCCTTTTCCCATTTTCCCATGTTTCTTCTCAGATAAATTCAGCAAACTGCGCATTCAAAGCAAGGCACCTTCATAGACACAGGAAGGAACTACAGAAAGGAAAGGGGAAAAAGAAAGAAGAGAAGGAGGAAGGGGAGGGGGAGGGAGGAGTGGAGAGGAAGGAAGGAAATGAGAGGAAGGTAGATAAACAGTCTCTACTCTCTAAGCCCATTCAAGCTAATGAGGAAATTAAAGCAAGTAGACATACAACAGTACATAAAAAAAACAGAACCAAATAAATAAACCCATTGCAAATACGAGTATACATCTGTGGCAACTGGAGTTGTTTCCTTCATTTTTGCATGTGTTCATCAAATATATTTTGAATATGAATTATATTTATCCCAGGTCCATATCTAGAAGCAGTGATACAGATATAAAAAGTAAACTCTTCATGCTGTTTATTTCTAACATGGCCTTAAATTCTAAATTAAACAATTTCTGAAATTTAAAAGAGCACCTTTAAGGAATAACAAATGGTAGAATTTTTTTATAAGTGTAATGTAACATTAGTAAAATTGATTTCTCACTTGAAATAAAGCTGAGAAGTAGGACAAAGAGTCTAGATTGAAAAATGCTTTGAACTCAATACTAAAGAGGCTGCCCAGCATGAAATTCTGAAAATGCTGGAAATTGGGGAATCTATGAGACAGCAATGGAAAATGAGAATAAGGTTAAGAAAAGGGACACTGTTTCGTGCCTTAACATGTAGACTATAGTCTTGCATATTATGACTTCAAATGGCCCCTAGGTTGCTTGTTGAAAATAATTCTTAGCCCAGGATGGAGTAGGACAGTTGATCTCAGAAATCTAGATTTGTAACAAGCCCTGGGTGATTCTTAAGCACACTAAAACCTGTACACCACTTTTTAGGCAATGGATGCTTTTATATGCATGAATTATATGATTATTTCCTTATTGTCTGACTCCTCCATTGGACTGTAAATTCCATGGCAGTAACAGCTTTGTTGATCTCTATATTATCACTTGTAGTAAAGTGCCCAGCCATTACTGTTCCCCAAGAAATATCATTTTGAATGAATAAATAAAGTTGGAGTTTTAAAGAGAGATATGGGTTGGAGAAATGGATATAGAAGTTTATTACAAATAAAAGGAAGTGAAGTTTGACACACCCAAGGATGTGTGCTAAAGTGTTCACCAAAAAATGAATTGTACCCATTGCGATCTTGAAGGAGTTACACTGAAATGCAAGTGCCTGGTCCAACTGCAGATCATAAAGGTGGCAGTGATGCAGATACTGCATGTTTCCTGGGAAAGTATATCAAGGTGATTCTGAAGTGCAATCCTGGATGAGACACAGTGCTGGAGAAAGATACCAGGAAAGGCTCTAAGACAACCTTAGAGATACCAACATTTGAAGGTGGATGAAGAATAGCCCATGAAGCCCAGAGCATCAGGAATCAGAGAAACGGGAAAGGCTGAATAAAGGTGCGTTGGAAGTGGCCAGAGGAGAGGCTTCCAAGGAAGATTTTTAGAATGTCTCGAGAGTTTTAGTGTTGATAAAAGGCTAATGAATTTGCCGGCTCAATGATTATTGATCTTGGCAAAAAATTAGTACAACAGAATAATGGAATCACATAGTTATAGATTTTTAGAAAGCATATATAATGCATTCCTAAGGAGGTGATTTTTAAAACTGAAGTATAAAAGAGCCAGACAAGGTGTGGCCAGGGATAAGAGGCAGGAGCAGAGAATAAGCAGGAACGACTACAAAGATTTCCCTTTTATACTAAGAGAGATGTCCTCACCTCTAATGTAATAAAAAGTCTCCTGTGACGGGGAGGGCTGTGCAACACAGAGAAGACAAGTAGTGATTTTACAGCATCTTACTACGCAGATGGACAGTGACTGTGAAGGGGTATGTGGGGGGGACTTGGTGAAGGGGGGAACCTAGTAAACATAATGTTCTTTCTGTAATTGTAGATTAATGATACTAAAATAAAAAAATAAAAAAAATTTTTTTAAGTCTCCTGTGTTATACTCTAACTCTAGTCCTAGTTTTCCTTTATGTAAGGTGACACTAGTTGCATAAGAAATCAGTAAAATTTTTCTATAAGAGGCCAGATAAATATTCTAGGCTCTGCAGGCCATACTGTCCCCATCAGAACTATTCAACTGCCTTTAGAGCAGGAAAACAGTCCCAAATAATACAAAAATGAGTGTGGTTACAATAACATTTTATTTGGAAAATCAGGCATTTTGGTTGTGGCCCCAGGGACTTGTTTACTGACCCCTGACGTAACAGATAAAATCCTAAATCTCAGTGGCTGAACTGTATGAAATGTATTTTTCACTTACACACATTTTAGCTGAGGGAAGGAACAGCAGATGTGTGGGCCCAAGCTGACAGAGCTCTGCTGTTTGGGGCTGTCAAGGGCGTCCTATACCTGTGTCAGCATCTGAAAAGGTGAAGATGAAAAGGTCGTTCACCTGTAGTTGTGTAGCTTAGAAGGAGCACATCATATGTGCTTACATTCCACTCACTGAATCTCAATCTTATGGCCCCACATAAACTCTGGATAATGAGTGGGACATGAATCTGGGGTGCAGCCTGACACAGGACTTTGTTTTTAACCATTAGACCTCACAAGAATTTAGATATATGAGTTAGTATGGTAATTTTTTTCCAAAAATAGTCATTTTTTCTGATACTATGATAAGTCATTCTTTCCGCATTAATTTCAAATGTCACCATAATATACACCAAATTCCAATATACATGTTAGCTTATTTGTCAATTACTGAACTTGCTATATTTCAATTACTGTCACTTTAGCTGATAGGCATAACTTATTTTTCTTCTACTTCACTATTTTCTTGATATTTCATAAGCTTTCTATTTTTCTGTCACAACCACTTTTTAAAATGCCATTAGAATATTGATGGTTACTACATTGAATTTACAAATTATTTAGCAAAAGTTAATATGTTTAAATTAAAATATTAAAACTTTTCACCTAGAAACATGGCAATATTCCCCTAATTCTTCAGTGACGATATACACATGCACATACATTTCACTTTGTTTAAGTGTAAAGCTGGTGCTGTATGTATTCCTAGATTTTATGGAGGAGAAGGTATGACCCCCACACAGCAGAGTCCATGGAGTCCCATGGAGTTCTCATTTGAAATGTAGAGACAGACAATAAGCAAGTAAACTAAGGTAATAATAAGAAAGTTTCACATAGTGCTAAGTGCAGTGAAGACAATAAAACCCTGTGGTAATGCCTGTTGGTCTGACAGCATGCCGTGGAGACTGGCAACCTCTTCTTTTGAGAAGTTAACATTTTTAAGATGGAATCTTAGTAAGCTGTGTGGATTTGACAGAAAAACATCACAGGATAGGAGAATAGCTACTAATTGGCCTAAAGCGGGAACAGTTTTGGACTGTGTGATGGACAGCAAGAAGGTCCATGGAGTTGAGGGAGTGTAAGGGAACGCAGTTTTAAATATTGACTGAAAGTAGGTGGCCAAGATCATATCTGGAAAAGTGACATGATCCGATTGATATTTATGGTCAATCTGTATACTGAGGAGAAAAATTTTACTGTGGGGCAAGAGCAGAAAGAGAAAGACCTATTAGAAAACTGTAGAACAACAGGCCACAGATTGTGGTGACTTGGAGTAAAACACTCGTGGGGGAGACCATGAGAAGTGCACATGTTTGGAGTGTATTGTACAGATAAAGCCAACAGGATTTACTAACTAGGGCAGTGAGGCAAAAGAAGAAAACAATGTTTGTATTGCAGTTTCAATTTGATCAGCTGTGTGGGCGGTGCTGATATTGATTTATATGAAAAAGAATAAGGGAAGAACAAATTAGGATGATGCATCAAAAGATATGTTTTGGATTAAGTTTGAAATTCCTATAGACATGATCAATATGCAATTAAATATATGAGTCCGTGGCTTATGGAAGTAGTCAGGTCTTTGGCAGTCAATAGCATGTAGATGGTATTTAAACCTATGCATCTAGATTGAATTACTCAGGAAGAGAGTACAGGTGAGAAATAAAGAGATGTCCATATTAGTTCCATAGGGAACTCCAGAATTCAGAAAGAGAGGGGATTCAATAAGGTGAGGAGAGATAGGGGAGGAAGGAGGAAAACCAGGACTGTGTGATGTCAGGAAGCCTAGAGAAGAAACAGTTTCAAGAGGGAGGGAGTGGTTAACTGTCAGTGTTGCTGAAAGGTTGAAGGAGGAAGGTGCAGAAATTAGCACTTTATTTGGCACATTAATGACGACTTTGACAAAGAATAGTCTCATGGAAAGAGATCAGAGCTTGATTGGGAGTGAGCCTGTATGTGAATAGAAAATCATCAGAGGGGGAATGTGGGCATAGGTGTATTTTTTTATACTTTTTTTTTCTCTGAAGAGGAGCCGAAAGAAATAGGTCCGTAATGGAAAGGTTCTTTATGATAGTATAATCAGAGCATATTTGTATTTTATGGTTATAATCCAGAGGAGAAGAAAATGGTTTCAGATTAAAGAGATTCTGCAGGAGCAAAATCTTGGTAGATGAGCGAGACAGGGATTCAGGATACCAGAGGAGGGGTCAGCCTTCGGTAGACAGTTGTAAAGGGGGAAAACAGGGCGTGCTTGCCCAGGTGCAGACAGGTGGGTGGGGTTTGAAGAGGGGAGATAAGAGCTGCCCTTTCTTACTTCACTTTCCCTCCTCAGTCCATACTTCACCTTCTGCTCCAATGAGGTACATATGGGATACAGTCATGAACTGAGGCTGAAGGTGTGAAATCTTCACTTTAATAAAGGAGACAAGACTGGGTTTGCAGTGTAATAGTCGTACACTCTGTTCTGGAAGAAATGGCTGAGTATTACAAAAAATGCCCAAATCTCAAAGGAATCTATAAGTTGAATATATTCACAAATTGCCAGTGGGCTTTTAAGATGGAGATGACAGAATCAAAAATCTTCAGAGAGTAAGGAGATAAAGAAGCTAGAACTGAACAGATAGCCAAGAAATGTAGCCTGATACTCTATGAGGACATATGTGATTTTAAAAAAAAGAAGAAATTAATTAAAAATGGGAGGAATATTTAAAAATAATACAGGAAAGTGGAAACTTTGAAAAAATAGTTGAAACCTATTCATGTAAATATAAATTAGAAATTTGTTCTAAAAGCTAAATATAAATTATAAAATGATTAAGAAAAAGCAAAATATGTGAACTGTTAATTAAAAAGAAAGTGGAAAATTACATTCTAACAGTAAAATCACTGAAAAAAAAGTAGGTAGATTTCACTACACAAATATTTTTAATTCTTTTTTGTCTAAAAATCCTTACCATGGAGATATTAAAAAGTCAAATAGCACGCTGGGTGGGTGAGAAGTGTTACCACAAATATAACAATCAAGGTATCAGTGTCCCTGATCTATAAAGAACTCCAAAAACTCATTAAGAAAAATATCAATTAATTATGAAAATTAAACAATAGATTTAAACATTATTTCTACTAAATTAATAAAGACTATGTATATGTTAAACTTTCTATGGGAAAGGTGTGGTGGGTTAAGTACACTTATATGTTGCTGATGGAAATGCGAAATAATATTTTTAAAAAGCCAATTTCTCTTTTTATATCAAGAATATGAAATCTATTTTTGGTTTTAGTAATTCCACTCACAAGAATTTATTCTATATAATCAGCGATTCTTTAACATCTTTCTATGTTGATAGATAAAAGCCACACTAGAGGGGATGAGGATTTAATAATACGGTAACTGTTGAACCACTGTGTTGTACATTTGAAACCAATATAAAATTGTATATCAACAATACTTTAATAAAAGAAAAGAGTTTATTCTAAGGGAAAAAAAAATCAGTCATGCACCTGAGAGATCAACATGCTGTTTTTATACACACACACATGCACACATATAAGATAATATTAATTGTATAATAGTGATGAAATAGCCAATTCTATTCCTAAGCAACCATATAATATACTATGTCACAACATAAAAGTATTCTCAAGGCTCTTTATTCAGATAAGAGTTAAGACTTGTTTAGTACTAATTATGTGCCATGTCTGTCTTACTTTATATTTACAAACTTATTTAATCCTAAATATGAAGTAGGTCTTACTACTATGCCAATTTATAGTTTATATATGGACAGAAAGATTAAGTAACATGCTCAAAGTTAGACAAATAAGTGGGGGTATACTGAATTCAAACCCCAGTACCCTGACAACTGACCCCAGGCTCTTTGTCACTGCTCTAGATAGCTGCAACATAACGTGAGGAAAAGACTCACTATATAGTAATAAGTTAAAAAAATCTCTATTCTACATGTACACATCAACTCCGTAAAATTCATGTCTGTATTAAAAATCATATATTTGGAAAAAAGTGAATGTGTCTGGTTGGAGAATAGGTGGAAAAAATCTGGGAGGGTTGGTGGGAAACCTGAGAAGAAACAGTTTTATTCGCTGGTCTTTCTCCTCAGTGAGAAGTACTATCTGTTTCTGCTGGTAATGTTAGATCTTCCTATATGATTCCTGCATGGTAGATAAAAAGGGTCAGAAATAAGGCTCAGCTATCAGGGCATCTCTAAGCCTCGCAACTGAACTTCTCTTTTATATTTCCTGTAGATTGATGGGCTGCATTCTTACTAGTGCATGTTGTCTGAATCTGGCTTCTGCTATTTTGAACAACCCAAACCTGTGGAGCCTGGACCTTGGGAACAATGACTTGCAGGATGATGGAATTAAAATTCTGTTTGAGGCTTTGAGACATCCAAACTGTAACATTCAGAGGCTTGGGCGAGTTCAGTTTTCATTACCAAACGATACCTGTTTGGTAGCTAGCAGGGCTAGAAGAAATTTAGTATATGGAGAAAGCATGAAAAGTAAATGGGGCTAGAAGGTAAATTATTCTCAGAAATGAGAATCTGAATTTCAAATATATGGGATCAATGTATATTACATTAGTTTAAAAAGCATAGTTCATATTTCTTTGACACCTCCTTAGTGCCCTGCACAGGCGATGTGTTAGGTACATGGCACTTGATTGAGGTCTTCCATATTCCATTATCCCCTTCAGACAGTCCATTTGTCCCTGAATTTATTTTTCTTTTTAAATCAAAGATTTTACTAATCATCTATCTGGAAAAATGCTATCTATGCTCTAAAGGATCCTGCAATCTAATAAAATCTCATCCTTTGTTCTGAGTAATTTTTATGTTCAATCATACATTTTGTAGATTTTTTATTTCCTTTCTAAATCTTGAACTGATATTGCCTAGTACAGTTTTACTTGCACATCATAAATTATTGGTCTTGGGATCAAGAGCTTTGTATATTGAAAGCACATATGATATGATGTGTCTCCTTGACTTTTCCAAGAAAGTGCTGCTTTTTCTGTCTCTATTGACTGTTTATATATTTTTATCACAACAATGATGATGATATAACTGTTGAGTCTGAAATTAAATTTTATCCTGCTTACAACCTAAAAAGTTTCATGGATTCTGGCAGGCAATACAGAATTCTGTGAGACAGAGAACTTTAATATTCATGGCACAGAACATAAGCATTAGCATGTTTGTGCCAGTTTTCTTTGTCCCTCTTGCCCCACAGGGTCCATGGGGAGGGAGGGCCTGGATAGACGCCTGCACATGCAGTGAGTTGCATACCAGGAAAGAAACACTGAGTTTGGGGAGCCCACCGTTTTACAGTGAACAGCAAGCAGGCCTGCTCTCTGTCCTGGAGGGAGACATTTCCTCTTCCCTCCAAGTGGCTCAGTATATGCACACCTGGGAAATGCCCCAGGTGAAGGGTGGTCAGGGCCTTGCATTTTTTGTCAGCCAAACATGTAGGAGAGTGAAATTCCCATGGAAGAATATCATCCATCAATACCCACCCCTTTTTTCTACCCATTACAGTCTTGGTTAATTTTCACATGGATAGGACACTCCATTGACCACTCTCATCAATCTGACTGACAAAGGCTGGACCAATCTGTTTACTTTGTCTTTTATACCATTTAGTCAAGGCCACTATCAACAAGACTCCAAGCACAGGATGAAGTTAAATTCCAGTACTGATTTCTATGCCCTCAGGGTCCTGGATTCAGCCAACTGAGTAAGACCCAAGGAGGACCAGTAGGCCTCATTACCATGACAGCTCATGAAAGGGAGTTTAGAATGACTGGCTGACCTTGGAATCATTGGCAGTAAATAGAGGGGGCAAAAAATCAGCCAAACACAACCCCATTCCCAATAAAGAGACATTCAGTTGTTCAAACTTCTATGTGTATAAACATAACCTGAAGGAACATAGGTCACTCCAGTGGGGGATTTGTTATATGTGACTTGGGTCACCATTATATAGGTTTGGTTACGTCAGGTGGGCAGTGTTACTGAGTAGTTTCAGATGCCTTGTTAGCCATATAGCAAAACCCAAGTTGTTCAGGCATCACAAGAACTTACAAAGCTGTATCAGATGGAAGCAAGGTTATAACAGTTGCTGTGTTGGTACACATATGATAGGGGTCCACATTTGGGGGCATCAGGACCTGCCATGTCCACATGAGATGGTATTTTCATAGCTTATGGACAGCATGACAAACCAGACAGTGGGTCAGGTTGCCCACCATAGCTGCTACTTGACTCAAGCAGACCACATAATTGTTTTGCCAGGTGGCAGTATTGGGCCCAGAGGAAAAAAGAAATCACTAATTGTTCTCTCCATTCCCTGCAGCTCTCAGGTTCTAAGATGTTCTTTCCCCTGGTATTGGTGTCACTGCCCTTCCCACACAGCCCTGAAATCGGTGTCTATAACTAATGTCTATAACAGTTCTGGTGTCTATAACTTCACTTGCTCTCCAATCATCCCCCACTTGCACCCAGGCCTTTACTCTCGAGGGGTCAGGTGGGAGAGGAACAAAAGCAGTTTTGCAATATTTACAGAAACCCATTATATTCCACACCTTGGCTAGTAGGGGGACTCGTTGAGCAATATGCTCAACCAAGTGATTATTACTCTCATGATCTAGGACCTTGTCAGTCCAAAGGAGGCTCCAGGTGTCTGTCCCTGAATTAGATTTGAACTCTATTGACCCTTTTTGGCTGGCCTGCCTCCACGGAGGGTGTACCAATCAGGCTGGCCTGGAGTTGCTGATAGAGAAATCATCATGCCCAGGATTGGTCAAGATGTAGTCTCCTGAAATTTCAAAAGTTATATGTAACTTACCCTTTCGTCCTAATCATTACTCAGGAGGTGGCCAGATACTAATGAACGATTTCAGGAGATAGCTGCATGTAGTGACCAGAATGCCCTGCTAAGGTACAGAGACAAGGAGGAGATGAGGGGACGCAGCATTAGAATCTTTTTAATATTTGAAGGGGCATTCCAGCTGCCTGTGGATGGTAGGGTCCATGTACTATTAGCTGAGCACCTGGACCGTTGGCCCATCTTCTTTCAAAATGGGCAGCATGGGTGCTCACCCCTTGCCTCTTTGCGTATCTGAGAATGTCTTATTTTTCTATGAACTTGAATGGCAGCCTGACTGTTCATATTTTGGTCATCCTTCTTCTGAGAGTTTTATAGAAAGAGTTCTAAAGAAATCCCTGGTAGCATTGAATCTAGTTACAGAAAAGTCTGAAACCAGTTGATTGTTCCTCAATAAGGGTCCTTATTGGTGAAAAATATTTTAATTTTTTTGCCTGGATGTCCGCAGAATTACTCTTTAGGTACAATAATTTGTCCTATGTTGAATTTTCTTATTAATATTTTTCTGGGGAAATGGTATGCCATTGCAATCTGTAGATTGTGCTCATTTTTGTAGGCCCTGTTTTTCTTTAATTTCTGCTTATCTATTTAATATTTTTCAGGTTCACTACCTTACATTGGATTGCTTTTGTCTGTCTGCTTTATAATTTTTTCTAATCTTTTAAAACTCATTCTCCTTTTGCTCTATTTTTCTCTAACCCACCCTCCATATTCCTCTTTGTACTTTCAGCAGTTTTTTTTGCTTCTTCTAATGTCATTTTCATTCTGTAATCTCTATTTTTCTCTTCTGATATTTTTAAGATCTGCCAAATCACATTCTAAACATTTTCATTGTGAAATATAAAATACAGATAAATGAATAAAACTAATATTAAAAAAAATCAAACATATGCATAACCTCATTCAGGTTAGTAAATTGAATTTTCCCAGTAAACTAAATTCCCCTCAATCATCCCTGACAGATCATCACTTCTTCCCTCCTGTCTAAGAAGTGACCATTAGCCTGACTTCCGTGGTCATCATTAATTGGTTTTTCTGTGCAGTGACCATGAGTGTATGTTTTCCTAAGCAAAATATTATTGAAAGTTGCATGATTTTGATCTTTACATATGTAGAAACATATCGAAAATCATAGTCTAAGTATTCTTCTCTGCTCTGATTTTTTTAATTAATGTCATGACTTAAGAGTCATCCGGTTGTTTTACATATCTGTAGTTAATTCATCATTATTGCCATAAAATATTCCAGTGAATGGCCATATCACAGACTATATTCTATTGTAGGTGGACTTTTGGGTCATTTTCATTTGTTATCTTGCTAATGCTGCTATGAATATTTTATTTATTTCTTATTTTTTTAAAAAAAATTAATTTTGGTATCATTAATCTACAATTACATGAAAAACATTATGTTTACTAGGCTCCCCCTTTCACCATGTCCCCCCCCACATACCCCTTCACAGTCACTGTCCATCTGCGTAGTAAGCCCGGGGAGATATGTTCATGAAGAAGTCACTATCCATCTGCTTTAAAATCACCACTAGTCTTCTCTGTGTTGCACAGCCCTCCCCGTGCCACCCACGCACTATACATGCAAATCATAATGCCCTCTTTCTTTTTCCCAGCCCTTATCCCTCCCTTCCCACCCATATATCCCAGTCCCTTTCCCTTTAGTAACTGTTAGTCCATTCTTGGGTTCTGTGATTCTGCTGCTATTTGTTCCTTCAGTTTTTCTTTGTTCTTATACGCCAGATATGAGTGAAATTATTTGGTACTTGTCTTTCTCCGCCTGGCTTATTTCACTGAGCATAATACCCTCTAGCTCCATCCATGTTGTTGCGAATGGTAGGATCTGTTTTTTTCTTATGGCTGAGTAATATTCCATTGTGTATATGTACCACTTCTTCTTTATCCATTCATCTACTGATGGACATTTACGTTGCTTCCATATCTTGGCTATTGTAAATAGTGCAGTGATAAACATAGGGGTGCATCTGTCTTTTTCAAACTGGAGTGCTGCATTCTTAGGGTAAATTCCTAGAAGTGGAATTCCTGGGTCAAATGGTATTTCTATTTTGAGCTTCTTGAGGAAACTCCATACTGCTTTCTACAATGGTTGAACTAATTTACATTCCCATCAGCAGTGTAGGAGGGTTCCCATTTCTCCACAACCTTGCCAACATTTGTTGTTGTTTGTCTTTTCAATGATGGCGATCCTTACTGGTGTGACGTGATATCTCATTGTGGCTTTAATTTGCATTTCTCTGATGATTAGCGATGTGGAGCATCTTTTCATGTGTCTGTTGGCCATCTGGATTTCTTCTTTAGAGAACTGTCTATTCAGCAACTCTGCCCATTTTTTAATTGGATTATTTGCTTTTTGTTTGTTGAGGTATGTGAGCTCTTTATATATTTTGTATGTCAATCCTTTATCAGATCTGTCATTTATGAATATATTCTCCCATACTCTAGGATACCTTTTTGTTCTATTGATGGTGTCCTTTGCTGTACAGGAGCTTTTTAGCTTGATATAGTCCCACTTGTTCGTTTTTGCCTTTGTTTCCCTTGCCTGGGGAGATATGTTCATGAAGAAGTCACTCATGTTTATGTCCGTGAGATTTTTGCCTATGTTTTTTTTTCTAAGAGTTTTATGGTTTCATGACTTACATTCAGGTCTTTGATCCATTTTGAATTTACTTTTGTGTATGGGGTTAGACAGTGATCCAGTTTCATTCTCTTACATGTAGCTGTCCAGTTTTGCCAGCACCATCTGTTGAAGAGACTGTCATTTCACCATTGTATGTCCATGGCTCCTTTATCATATATTAATTGGCCATATATGTTTGGGTTAATGTCAGGAGTCTCTATTCTGTTCCACTGGTCTGTGGCTCTGTTCTTGTGCCAGTACGAAATTGTCTTCATTACTGTGGCTTTGTAGTAGAGCTTGAAGTTGGGGAGTGAGATCCCCCCCTCTTTATTCTTCCTTCTCAGGATTGCTTTGGCTATTCGGGGTCTTTGGTGGTTCCATATGAATTTTTGAAGTATTTGTTCCAGTTCATTGAAGAATGCTGTTGGTAATTTGATAGGGATTGCATCGAATCTGTATATTGCTTTGGGCAGGATGGCCATTTTGACTATATTAATTCTTCCTAGCCAGGAGCACGGGATGAGTTTTCATCTGTTAGTGACCTCTTTAATTTCTCTTAAGAGTGTCTTGTAGTTTTCAGGGTATAGGTCTTTCACTTCCTTGGTTAGGTTTATTCCTAGATATTTTATTCTTTTTGGTGCTATTGTGAATGGAATTGTTTTCCTGATTTCTCTTTCTATTAGTTCATTGTTAGTGTATAGGAAAGCTACAGATTTCTGTCTGTGTGTTAATTTTGTATCCTGCAACTTTGCTGAATTCTGATACTAGTTCTAGTAGTTTTGCAGTTGGGTCCTTAGGGTTTTTTATATACAATATCATGTCATCTGCAAATAGTGACAATTTGACTTCTTCTTTACAAATCTGGATTCTATGTATTTCTTTGTTTTGTCTAATTGCTGTGGCTAGGACCTCTGGTACTATGTTGAATAACAGTGGGGAGAGTGGGCATCTCTGTCTTATTCCCTATCGCAGAGGAAAAGCTTTAAGCTTCTTGCTGTTCAGTATGATGTTGGCTGTGGGTTTATCATAGATGGCCTTTATTATGTTGAAGTACTTGCCCTCTATGCCCATTTTGTTGAGAGTTTTTATCATGAATGGATGTTGAATTTTGTCAAATGCTTTTTCGGCATCTATGGAGATGATCATGTGGTTTTTGTCCTTCTTTTTGTTGATGTGGTGGATGATGTTGATGGATTTTCGATTGTTGTACCATCCTTGCATCCCTGGGATGAATCCCACTTGGTCATGGTGTATGATGTATTTTTGAATTCGGTTTGCTAATATTTTGTTGAGTATTTTTGCATCTACATTCATCAGGGATATTGGCGTGTCATTTTCTTTTTTGGTGGGGTCTTTGCCTGGTTTTGATATTAGGGTGATGTTGGCTTCATAGAATGAGTTTGGGAGTATTCCCTCCTCTTCTATTTTTTGGAAAACTTTAAGGAGAATGGGTATTATGTCTTCTCTTTATGTCTGATAAAATTCTGAGTTAAATCCATCTGGCCCCGGGGGTTTTGTTCTTGGGTAGATTTTGATTACTGATTCAATTCCATTGCTGGTAATTGGTGTGTTTAGATTTTCTGTTTCTTTCTGGGTCAGTCTTGGAAGGTTGTATTTTTCTAGAAAGTTGTCCATTTCTCCTAGGTTTCCAGCCTGTTAGCATATAGGTTTTCATAGTATTCTCTAATAATTCTTTGTATTTCTGTGGGGTCTGTTGTGATTTTTCCTTTCTCATTTCTGATTCTGTTAATGTGTGTTGACTCTTTTTTTCTCTTAATAAGTCTGGCTAGAGGCTTATCTATTTTCTTTATTTTCTCGAAGGAACAGCTCTTGGTTTCATTGATTTTTTTCTATTGTTTTATTCTTCTCAATTTTATTTATTTCTTCTCTGATCTTTATTATGTCCCCCCATCTGCTGACCTTAGGTCTCATTTGTTCTTCTTTTTCCAATTTTGATAATTGTGACATTAGACCATTCATTTGGGATTGTTCTTCCTTCTTTAAATATGCCTGGATTGCTGTATACTTTCCTCTTAAGACTGCTTTTGCTGTGTCCCACAGAAGTTGGGGCTTTGTGTTGTTATTGTCATTTGTTTCCATATATTGCTGGATCTCTATTTTAATTTGGTCGTTGATCCATTGATTATTTAGGAGCATGTTGTTAAGCCTCCATGTGTTTGTTAGCCTTTTTGCTTTCTTTGTACAATTTATTTCTAGTTTTATACCTTTGTGTTGTGAAAAGTTGGTTGGTAGGATTTCAATCTTTTGGAATTTACTGAGGCTCTTTTTGTGGCCTAGTATGTGGTCTATTCTGGAGAATGATCCATGTGCACTTGAGAACAATATGTATCCAGATGCTTTTGGATGTAGAGTTCTATAGATGTCAATTAGGTCCATCTGTTCTAGTGTGTTGTTCAGTGCCTCTGTGTCCTTACTTATTTTCTGTCTGGTGGATCTGTCCTTTGGAGTGAGTGGTGTGTTAAAGTCTCCCAACATGAATGCATTGCGTTCTATTTCCTCCTTTAATTCTGTTAGTATTTGTTTCACATATATTGGTGCTCCTGTATTGGGTGCATATATGTTTATAATGCTTGTATCCTCTTGTTGGACTGAGCCTTTTATCATTATGTAATGTCCTTCTTTATCTCTTGTTACTTTCTTTATTTTGATGTCTATTTTGTCTGATACTAGTATTGCAACACCTGCTTTTTCTCTCTGTTGTTTGCATGAAATATCTTTATCCATCCCTTGACTTTTAATCTGTGCATGTCTTTGGGTTTGAGGTGAGTCTCTTATAAGCAGCATATAGATGGGTCTTGCTTTTTTATCCATTCTATTACTCTGTGTCTTTTGATTGGTGCATTCAGTCCATTTGCATTTAGGGTGATTATTGAAAGATATGTACTTATTGCCATTGCAGGCTTTAGATTCCTGGTTACCAAATGTTCAAGGTTAGCTTGTTTACTACATTACTGTCTAACTTAACTCGCTTATTGAGCTATTATAAACACAGTCTGATGATTATTTATCTCCCTTCTTATTCATCCTCCTCCATTCTTCATATGTTGGGTGTTTTGATCTGTGCTTTTTTTAGGAGTGCTCCCATCTAGAGCAGTCCCTCTAAGATACCCTGTAGAGGTAGTTCGTGGGAGGCAAATTCCCTCAACTTTTGCTTGTCTGGGAATTGTTTAATCCCTACTTCATATTTAAATGATAATCATGCTGGATACAGTATTCTTGGTTCAAGGCCCTTCTATTTCATTGCATTAAGTATATCATGCCATTCTCTTCTGGCCTGTAAGGTTTCTGTTGAGAAGTGTGATGATAGCCTGATGGGTTTTCCTTTGTAGGTGACTTTTTTCTCTCTCTGGCTGCCTTTAATACTCTGTCCTTGTCCTTGATCTTTGCCATTCTAGTTATTATGTGTCTTGGTGTTGTCCTCTTTGGGTCCCGTCTCTTGGGAGTTCTGTCTGCCTCAGTAGTCTGAGCAACTATTTCCTCCCCCAGTTTGGGGAAGTTCTCAGCAATTGTTTCTTCAAAGACACTTTGTATCCCTTTTTCTCTCTCTTCTTCTTCTGGTACCCCTATTATGTGGATATTGTTCCTTTTGGATTTGTCACACAGTTCTCTTAATATTGTTTCATTCCTGGAGATACTTTTATGTCTCTCTGTGTCAGCTTCTATGCGTTCCTGTTCTCTGGTTTCAATTCCGTCAATGCCCTCTTGCATCTTATCCATTCTGCTTAAAAATCCTTCCAGTGTTTGTTTCGCTTCTGTAATCTCCCTCCAGACTTCATCCCTTAGCTCTTGCATATTTCTCTGCAGCTCTGTCAGCATGTTTATGCTTTTTATTTTGAATTCTTTTTCAGGGAGACTGGTTAGGTCTGTCTCTGCAGATCCTCTCTTAGGTGTTGTCTGAACTGTCTTGGACTAGACTAAGTTTTTTTGCCTTTTCATGGTGATAGCAGTGACTGTCGGCAGGTTGCAGGTGTCTCAACTGGGAGAAGAATGTCCTTTCCTTCTTGCTGGATGCCTTGCCCTTCTCCGCTGCCTGTGTTGGTTACCCGCACTCCTGGAGCAGCCACAGGGTTAGTCCCCTAAGCTGCTGTGGGTGACGTCTCCTTCAGAGCAGCACAGAGCCCTGCGGGCAATGGCAGGCAGACCAAGTGCACTCTTCTGTGGCAGTGGTGCCCCTGCCGGGCAGCTGTGTGCCTACAGCAACCTTTGGGTCTGGCCCGGGCAGCTGTGCATTGGGCTGGGATTCCAGTCAGCAGCTGGGAGTGCGCCTGCTCCCTCTGGCTCTGCTGCAGGTGTGCATGGGGCTCTCCCGTGCAGGCCTCTACCAGGCTCCTCTAGATCCACTCGCGCCGGTGCGTATGAACCATACCCAGGCTGTTCGGTTGCTGCCACTGTGCTCTTGCACAAGCTTCTCCTGGTCTCCTCTGGCACCGTTGGCGCACGCGATCTGATCCCGGTCCCTTCCAGCGCAGCTGCCCCCGGAATGCGCTACCACTCTCCTGTTTCTGGGCTGGTGTGTCGGGTCCACGCCAGTTGGAGGAATGACTGGTAGGCTGCTTAGTGCCATGAGGGGCTTCAGAGCTGCGCTGCATCCATGGGGTTTTAGGGTGCCTAAGGTTCCCCGGGATTCCCAGCTGCTGGCTAAGTGTGCTGCAACGACTTCGTCCAGCTATGGGGTCCCTGTCTCTTTAAGACTTGCAGAAAGCCCTCGCTTTTCTTTTGTCAGGAGCGCCGGTTGCAGGGACCTGCCCACAGGTTTTGCTTTACCATTTCTCTAACATCCAGCACCCAGTGAACCTTGTATCTGTGCTCCAGGTGCAGATTTCTAGAGCTGGTTGTTTAGCAGTCCTCGGCTTTCACTCCCTCCCCGTTCCGATTCCTTTCTTCCCGCCAGGTTCTGTGGTGGGGGGGTGCTCAGGTCCTGCCTGGCCGCAGCTTGTATCTTACCCCCTTCATGTGATGTTGAGTTCTCACAGATGTAGATGTATCCTGGCTGTTGTACTGTATCCACTGGTGTCTCTTTTAGGAATAGTTGTATTTATTGTATTTTCATAAATATATATGTTTTGGGGAGGAGATTTCCTCTGAACTACTCATGCCGCCATCTTTCCATGATGCGCAAATAACGGGTAATATGCCTGGGTCATTATAACTTGACTTTTCTGCCCTCGTAATCATTCTGTGAACCTATGAATATTTTAATATATGAATTCTGAGGCATGTATGTAGAGCTTTATGTAGGGTGAATAATTAGGAGTGGATTTGTTACACTGTGGGTAATATGTCTTCAAATTTATCAGGTACTGTCAAAAGGATTGTACCAATTTATTCTACTATTGGTGGCATGTAAGAGTTCCTATTCTTGGGGAGGGGAAAAAAAGAGAATCTATTCTCTGTTGTCACCCACCTTGTCTGACTTAGTTAAAAAAATTTTAGCCAGTTGGGTGTATGTTTTGGCGTCTCATTGTGGTTTTAACTTATATTTCTCTGATTAAAGAGAGGTCCAACCCTTTTTCATATGTTTAATGGCCATTTGGCTTTCCTCTTTTGTAAAGTTCTTCTTCAATTGTTTTGTCCATTTTCCAAAGGGTAAGCTATTTTTTCCCTTACTGATTTGTAGGGTATTTTTTCACCTACAGTATATTCTGGTTATGAAACCCTATCACTTAATATATGTGATAACAACTTGGGCTTTTTTCACTCTTTATGGTGTCTTTTCCAGGAATGAAGAACTTAACTGTAGCATAGATTCTTCCTTCACTGTTAGTGTCTTTTGTAATTGTTTATGGAATATTTCCCTGTGGTTATAAAGACATTCTATTGTCTTCTAAATGTAAAAGACAAGTTATGAAACTTTTGGGACTTACCTTTTAAAAATATGGTTGGGAGATACAGTCTAATTTATTTTCTGTGTGGATAAGCACTTTTTCAACAAAATTTATTGAAACTTTCTTCTATTTGGCAAGGCCACCTTTGTTATAAATGAAGTCTTCTTTGGGGCATGACTCTATTGCTGAGTGTTCTCAATTCTTTTCCATTGTCCTGTTTGTAATTTCCCTGTCCCAGCAATGTACTGTCTTAATACAGCTCTGTAATGAGCCCTGAGGACCAGTAGAGCAAATGTTCCCATCTTCTTCTTAAGAGAATCTTTGCCCTTCTTCCTCTTTGCATTTCCAAATAAAAATTTAAATATCAGCTTATTAAGTTACACATGCAGGCACAAGCACCTCACCACATCCCTACCTATATATTGGCATTTTGTTTGGAATTGCATAAAATCTGTAAATCAAGGAGTGTCCTGATACATCAAAATGATATTATCTCCTTATTTATTTAGATTTATCAGTAAAGCTTAGTAATTTTTCCTTTTCATAGTCCTTTATTTTGTTGTTTGACTTTTAGTAAATACTTGCTATATATCAATGTTATTGTAAATGGATGTTTTTGTTATTTTTTCATTTATTCCATGTACATAAAAACACAGTTGGATTTTGTATGCTAGTTTCATATCCAGTAGACTGTCACATTCTCTGGTTGGTTCTGACTGCTTATTTGTAGATTCATTTGGATTTTCTAGATACACAGTCATATCATTTGGGGAATGATAGGATTTTTCCTTTTCTGCCTTTATGTTTTTTTCTTTTTATTGCCTTAGTGACTGCTAAGACATGCAACATAATGTTAATATGTTGGTTGCTTAGCTCATAAATATTTCTTCTTTTCAAACACTTAAGGTTATGATTTTCCTTCAAATCACTGCATCCACTTGATCTTACAAGTTTTGGTAGTATGTACAGTTGTTTCTCTATTTTTGAGTCTAAAGTGTTTAACTTCCCTTAGGATTTTTCTTTGAACCTATGGGTTAAAGTACTCCTTAACTTTCAAATGTAGAGGCATTTCTTGCTATCTCTTTGTATTTAACCTCTAGCACTGGGGTCTGAGGTCACACCATCTATGATCTCAGTTGTTTGAGGTTTGTTGACGTCTGCTTCCTGGCCCAGTGTGTAGCCAGTGTTTATCTGTGTTTCACAGGCACTTGAAAAGAATATGCAGAGCTTCTGGTTGCAGTATTCTATATCAGTTTATTAAGATCGTTAATTCTGTTGTTCAAATCCATCTATAGTTTAGTGATTCTTTTTCCAGGTAACTCAATTATTGTGAAAAATATGTTTAAAAGTTTCCATTATAATTGTAGATTTGTGTCTTTCACTTTGTTCTGTTTTTGTTTTCTATGCTTTGAGGCTATTGCTAGTAACTGCAGATTTAGAATGGTTATGTTTCCTCATGAATTTTTGTTAACCTTTTATGTCTCACAGTGCTTTTTACATGAGGTAATAAGACTATTGCTCCATCACATTAATGTGAGTTCCATGTGAAAATTAATGTGGGGGAAAAAATAAGGTTTATATACTCAGCACCGATACAGGCACTCAGTTGTTGAATGGCTAGGTAAACTTAAGGTGAAAATTAAAATTAGTTGGTTGGGGGCATCATCAGGTGCAGAAGGTTGAGTTTGACACACTTTCTCAGTTCATAGTATTATATGGTTGCTTTACGCAAGAGTCGTCTATTGACTACTGGTTGGTTGGTTAGTTGGTTTATTTATCTCCATTAACCATTCTCTTTCCCCTCTCTAGGCAAGTGACCTAGTGTATTTGAAGTATGCCATAGAACTGTGAGTATCCTTGTAAAAGATGTACTACTGTTTTTTGGGGAATGCTGCCTTTTTATTTTTACATATGGCATGGTGCTGGAGGCCTAATTATATACTTGCTTTTTAAACACTCAATTTCATAATTCTAAAATCTGCTTATGTTGCTATCATCTTAATGATATACAAGGATTCAACTACTTCATAGTTTTCCTTAGTGTGTTTCCATATTTTATTTATTCCCTGGACACCAATTATGAATTTGCAATTCCTGATTTGGGAAGGCACTTATCCAACCTATACATATCTAGTAATCATAATATCATAAGTATTTATATTCTTTGAATTAACTCGAATTGTGCTCACTCTTTTTTTAAGTTTCTGGTATTATCCTACACTCCCAGCTCACAGATCTCTTGTGTGCTTGCTCAGGGTAATGGGATAAAGTTAATTTTATCTTGAGCCTCTCTTTCTGCAGGCTGAAATACTGTGGCTTGACCTCTCTGTTGTCAGGATCTGTCTTCTACTCTTAGCAGCAACCAAAAACTGATAAAAATAAACCTGACGCAGAATACTTTAGGGTGTGAAGGCATTATGAAATTATGTGAAGTCCTGAGGTCTCCCGAATGTGAATTACAAGTGCTAGGGTAAGTCTTCACTGGTTTCTCAGGGGCAAGTTTCCTGTAACAAGGGCTTGGGGAGCCACTGGTGTATTACAGGCCTCAGGATCAGCCTGACTGTGGATTCTTGGTATTTTCAAGGCTCTTATTTGTGTTTTCCCTATAGAACATTGCATTTTGAAAGGCTTAACATGGCATTGCGGTTAAGTGCCAAGAACTTTAGAGCCAGACTATCTGACTTTGAAATCTGGCCTTGACACTTATTAGGTATTTGAACTGGCACTAGTCCCTAATCTCTGTTTTGGTTTCCTGATCTGTAAATGGCTGAAATGATAATATCTACCCATGGGGTTACTGTGAGCATTAATCGACTTGAGTCTATACAGGGGAGTGTTAAGAACAGTGCCTAACATGTAGCAAACAATGTGTGCATGTGTCAGCTGTCCTCAGCATCATCATGAGTAGTAATACTTTGCTTGACTAGAAAAAGCCTCTTGGAGGATCCTTTAAAGTTTAATTGATTTCTCTCTTTCTACTCTATATTCCATTTAAATTCGACTGCTGGATCTGCCTCCCTGTGGCCCTTGGTTTCCTTTCCCACTCCTCAGCCATGTCATGTGACTATTCTCTACTTGAAGAGTTTCCCCCTGAAATAAATCCTACAGAGACAGTAAAGAACTGTGAGGAAAATGATTGCAGGAAGAGATGTTTCCTTGTTTTCTCAGGTTGTGCAAAGAGGCATTTGATGAGGAAGCCCAGAAGCTGCTGGAAGCTGTGGCAGTTAGCAGTCCTCACCTACTCAGTTAGCCTGATTGTAATGATCATCGTGAAGAAGACCGTTCCTGGTGGCAGTGTTTCTGACTTAAAGAATCTGGTAGTCTTTAAAATAAAGACCTCAGAGTGACAAGGCCTAGGGCTGAGCTGTAGATACTCTATGCCCAGACATGCTGCATTTGATAAGCTTCGTATCAGTTAGTCCCTTCTCTGTAAAATGTCTGTTCTGCTTCTCATGGGGGTTGAGACACTAGAATGGAAAAGATAAAGTTCTGTGAAGAGTGTAACAGGATGTTTTTAACTGGATGCAGAGCTTAATAATTCAAATGTGAGAAGCCTAGAAATGGGACTGGAAGCTGAGGCCAGGGAAGAGTATGTTAAAGCAGCTACTTCCTTTCTCTCTGTTCCCACTGCCATGGTTACTTCACAGCCTCGCCATCTCTGGCACATTTTGCTGAATGCTTCTCCATCTGTGTGTTTGGGACCACCAGCGTCAGAATAGCTTGGGTGTTTTTCAAAAGACAGATTCCTGAGCCCCCATCCAACTTACTGAATCTGAATATCTGGGTGAGGGTTCTAGGAACTGGCATTTTTAGTAACTTCCAGGCAATTCTTAGGTACATTAGTATTTGAGAATCACTGGTCTCAATAGAAATGGGAATCCACTTATGCAGTGAACATTTCCAGGAGCCTACAGTGAAGGTGTAAGGAGATAGGATTATTGGGTACAGAGCTAAAACGGGTTCCTCTGTTTGGCAGAAACATGCGCAAAGTTTTCTGTGAAGGACTATTAATACTGTGCAAAAATACCACCCCCAAATTTAGTGGCTTAAAACAATAACCTCTTTGTTCTACCTCATGACTTGGTAGATGAGAATTCGGAAAGTGTGAGCTGAGCATTACTTCTGTGACATCTCGTGGAGACCCTTGGTCCTCCAGTTGGCAGCCAAGTTGTTTTGGAGGCTCCAGGATCACTTCACTCACACGCCTGGTGCCTTGGCAAGGATGCATGCAAGGCTGCGTTTGGCTGGGCACCTCCTCCCTCTAGTCTTAGACCTCCCTAGATGGTCTCTTCAAGAGGGAAGATGAAATTCCTCAGTGGGGGTTTAGGGATGGAAGCTGCCAGTTCTTTTAAAAGCTAGGCCCAGGACTGGCATAAAGTCACTTCTGTCTTATTCCATTGGTCAAAACAGTCCAGGCCAGCCCAGATTCAAGGGCAGTCACTTCTTGGTTGGAGTAGTGTCAAAGAACCAGTGGCCTTCCTTTTGTCTACCACAAACTCCCAATTTTTTCTCCCTACCCCTTAGCTGGTCTAATAGCTCCTTAATCTATGTGAGAGGATCAGAGATAAGAGTGAACCATGGCAGCAAGAAGGGAGCAGATGGCAAATGTGAAAATTTACAAGTAGTGTTAGTGGATCTGATATCTACACAGGACAGTGGGATGGCTGACCCGGCACTGATGTTACCTAGAGAGGGGTCATTACTGAGGCCAATTCTCAGTGTTGGCAGTGCTGCCTAGGGAAAGCTAGCTTTGTATTGTCAACAGACACAGAAGAGAAAGCATGCATCAAGAGAAGGACTTTCCTTTCACCTGGTAGTCTTGGGGTGCAGTGAGCATCTTATCCTTCAGAGACAACAGTCACAGAATCAAATAGGGTGGTTGAAACAAAGTATAGCTTGTCTATTCTTTACAACTTATCTGTTTTCTTTTTTATAAACAAATTATTAAATTATTATTTATATTGTAAATTCTGTTATCTTTGAATTTGTTAGTAAGCTAATTAAGTTAGATTCTTCCTGATTTCCAGCCTTCTGTCTTTTATAAGCATTAAAGCTATAAATTTCCCTCTATTTACATTTCACCTTAATTCTCCTGCTTGAATGTGGAGTATTTTCATTAGCATTCATATCCAAATAGTTTCAGATTTACACTGAAATATTTTATGTCACACAGACCTATAGAAGTATGTTTGTAAGTTTCCAAACATTGGGGTCTTTAAAGTAAACAAGGAGGGCATTAGACTGAGTGGTTCTGATACCATAGTGGCCTACATAAGCAAACCAAAACATTTGGCTATAAATGCATCAAGGTCCAGAATTCAAAACCTAAGGAAAACCAATCAAACAGCCAACTAGACCTTTCCAAATAAGGCTTACAAAGCTTAAACTCTAGCCAATCAAATCATTTCCTTACTTCACCTTTCCTTGTTCTCTAAAAGTCCTTCCCCAAGCCTTTTCCTTGGAGCACTTCTTACCTCTTCTGGTTTGGAACTGCATGATTCAAATAAATTTATACTCCAATATTCTGAAAAATTTTAATATGCTTCAATTTGTCTTTTAGTAGTTCCCTGACTCTTTGTTGGCTATCAACTGCTTGCTGACAGGAATTATTTGTATTGCTATCAGGTTTCTACAAGATAATTTATACTTATACGTGGTTGTGAATCCCCTGTCCTTAGGTTTTGAATTCTGGACCTTGATGCACTTACAGGCAAATGTTTTGGTTTGCTTAAGTAAGCTGTTACGGTATTAGAACCACCTCAGTCTAATGACCTCCTTGTTTACTATGAAGATTCAAACTCCTAGAAAATCAGATAATCCCCAGTCTGCTAAAGAATGCTTAGCACTGCAATAAAAGGACACCAGTAATCCGTTTACCTGTTTTAAAGTTTGGAGTAATTTTTCTTAATGCTCATCTCTTAAAACAGTGAGTCTCAACTCTGGTCTGGTTATTTTGTTCCAAGGAAGGGTCTTTGTCACCCCTCCTCCGGTGCCCATGGACAAGGAATACAAAGCAAAATGTGAAGGCTAGAAGAGTTTTATTTAACAAGGAGAAAGAACACTCTGGAGAGGGAGGGCAGCCTGAGAGGTCAAGACCAGCGCTGTGTGTCTGATATTTTATAGGAAAGTGTGAAGGGCGGGTTAAGGCGGGGCTGGTTGACTGACAGGCAGATTATAACTGCTCTGGCCCTGCGCATGCTCTCACCAGAAAAGCCTATAGAAAACTCCCCAGGGGCTGGGGAATCTAAGGATCATGTGAATGGGCCAAGGCCATTCCCAGACAAGTCGCAGTGTCCTCTGTGCACGCGACAGCGTTGGGGATTTCCTGGCTCTTCTCCTTTCAGGCAAAGAGTGCGTGCAAACCCACCTAGAAAGCTTGCCAGCTTCCACCTCCCCCTACCTTTCTGCCGCTCATATCTTACTAATTGCCAACTCTGACAACTTAGCCTCCAAAGGTTTTTGTTGTCACCGCCTAGGGTTGCTACTGTTATCAAGTGGTTTTCCACACATCAGGTGATCCTGGGATCAAAAGATTTGTGATTTAATCCTGTCACCACCAGTTATGAGCTCTGTAATGTTGGCAGATCTTTAGTATTTTCATACAACTGAGTTATTTATAAAATGGAGGTTAAAAAATATTACTTGTTTCACTAACACCATGATTCTTTTTTTTATAGTTATTCTGTATTTTTACTTGCTAAATCTGGTAACCCTACTCCCAGCAACATGCATTGAATGCAAAATTGGGAGATGTTCACAATCAACTTGCTTTTTTTCTTATTGTTGTTCTTGTTTTTCTATTTTTTTTATTTTGGCATCATTAATATACAATTACATGAGCAACATTGTGGTTACTAGATTCCCCCCATTATCAAGTCCCCACCACATACCCCATTACAGTCACTGTCCATCAGCATAGTAAAATTCTATAGAGTTACTACTTGTCTTCTCTGTGCTATACTGCCTTCCCTGTGCCACCCCCAGCTACATTATGTGTGCTAACAGTAATGCCCCTTATTCCCCTTCTCCCTCCCTTCCCACCCAAACACCCTAGTTCTTTTCCCTTTGGCAACTGTTAGTCCATTCTTGGGTTCTGTGAGTCTGCTGCTCTTTTGTTCCTTCAGTTTTTTCTTTGTTGTTATACTCCACAGGTGAGTGAAATCATTTGGTACTTGTCTTTCTCCACCTGGCTAATTTCACTGAGCATAATACCCTCTAGCTCCATCCATGTTGTTGCAAATGGTAGGATGTGTTTTCTTCTTATGGCTGAATAATACTCCATTGTATATATATACCACATCTTCATCCATTCATCTACTGATGGACACTTAGGTTGCTTCCATTTCTTAGCTATTGTAAATAATGCTGTGATAAACATAGGGGTGCATATGTCTTTTTGAGACTGGGAAACTGCATTCTTAATTAAGTCCATGATTCTTAGCCTGGGAAAAAATGAACTTCAGGTTGGAGGAGGAGGGTGCGGAAGGCAAGATAACTGTCTACATCCTATTGTGATACTGTGATTTACAATTAATATATATTTCAGTCTTGGTCCAAGTTCCTTGCTTACATCTCCCAAAACCCTTGGAATTTCCTAAGAGGGATGGGAGCATCTTTTATTATAATATTTGTTCTTTTGTCCTGAGTTCCTGACATTGCTTCACAGCCATAAAGGTGAAATGCGTGTGTTGTTATTCCTAACAAGTCCCTTTCAACCACAAATAAATTTATGCTAATGAGGTAACATTTTGGAACTCCACTAAGGATGTGGGGGCCAGTTGCTGGGGAAATCAACCAATTTGAGGGGTGGAACTTTGTTACTGCTCTGACCTGGAGGAAGGGTGGGGTGCTGTAAGTTGAATTAATAACCAGTGGCCAGTGATGCAGTCAATTATACCTATGTGCTAGAACCTCCATAAAACCCAAGAGGGCATTTGGAGAGCTTCCAGGATGGTGAACCAGAACATATTCACCTGCCAGGCTCCCAAACTCCATGGGGACAGAAGCTCTAGCTCTTTAGGACCTTGTTCTGTGTACCTTTTCATCTTGCTACTCATTCACATCCTTTAATATCATTTGTAATTGGCCAGTAATCTAGTAGGTAAACTAGTGTCCTAAGTTCTGTGAGCTGCTCTAGCAAAGTAATCCAACCCAAGGAGGCAGTCATGAAAACCTCTGATTTATATATATAGCCAGTCAGTCAGAAACACAGGTTAACAGCATGGACGTGGGATTGTTATCTGATGTGGGGGCAGTCATGTGAGACCTGTAGGATCTGATGCTCTCTGTAGGTAGATAGTGTGAGAACTGAGTACGTTTGTGGGACACCCAGCGTCCAAGCAGAACTAATTGGTAGTGTGGGGAAAAACACATCTAGCTTCTATTGTCAGTATATTTCTTTAGATTGAAAGTGAAAATTCTAAGGGAAAATTCTATTCAAAAGGTTTCTTCTCCCAGTCTCCTTACTCAGCTTGCTGTAGGTGATATTTCCTGTCTGGTCTCCTGGCTTCTCTTTTATTGTATTCTACTGTATCCTCCCCACCACTTTCAAGGAAGCTTTCTTTAAAAGCAGAAATCTATATTCAAGTTTCTTCTCCCCCTCCTTCCACCTTTAATGCTTACATTTACCCTCACCTACATTTAGTCTTGACCCATGAACACAATGTAAACCACTGACAATCCACATTACTTTGACACAGAATACAGTGTTCATCTTATTTTTTCTGTTCTCCTTTGTACATATTGTTCCCTCTGTAATATTTTTTCCCTTCCTTCCTTGTTCTTCATTCCTTAATTTTTGGATTACCTTGGATCCTCTCCCAGCAAATAAGTAAAGTTCTTTTAGAATAAAGGGTGAAAACAGATTCCTATATAACAATAGGGGGAAATGAAAAGACTTTGGAGTCACATGTTGTTATATTTTCGTCCTTCAGATGCAACTAGTTGTTGTATTAAATATCCCCCTTTCCTATTTGTCTTCACCTCAGAATCTTCAATACCAAGTACAGTGCCTGCTATATAGTTGGTGCTCAATAAGTGTTGAGTGAATAAGTGAATGTTAGAGCTGGACTGAATTCTCCTTATTCAAAAGGCTGCATAATTTGGTTTCAGCTTTCCCTCTCTTCCCCTTTCGTTTAAACAACACATAATGCTTTCTTCTTAATTCCTTGAATGTTCTAAGTTTTCACCACTGGTCTTTTGCATAAGCGGTTCTCTCTGGCCACTCTGCTTTCATTCTTCAGAGCTGGCGGGACCACCCTTTAGACTGCAGCTTAAATATCACCCCCTCAGAGGGGTGAGCACTCCTCCTCTTTTAAACACCGCTGCCTCTCCCAGCCCTCTTCCTAACAAAGCACAGGTGTTTTATTTCCATTACTATCACAAAGATTTCCTTATCCTCCTGTCTCCTGCGTGGTGTTAGTTCAAGGACGATGGGGACCATGTCTCTTTAAATCACTATCATATTTCCAGCCCACAGTAGGTAGGGAGGTGCCTCGCCCAGGCCGAGCTTTCAGATGGCCGGGGTGCAGGAGCCTCGGGGCCGGTAGTTCGGCCTCGGAGTGGGTATTTCGGCCGCCGGCCCGGTGCCGGTCGACCCCGCCGTCCGCTTTCGGTGCTTGGGTGTCTGAGCCAGGTCCCGCCTGGTCCCCGAGAAGGACAGGCCTGGAAAGGAGGCGAGGTCTCCGTAACCCGAGAGCAGGACCCTGGACAGCGCTCAGAGGCGGCGACCACTTACATTTCCTTCAGATTCCAGATTTTGACGACTTCAGCAATTTTCTCCTTTCATAATAAAGTGAGGGCCCCATCTGTGATGGGCAGAAATGGATTCACCAAAAGTGGACACCTGTTACTCACTGAAATAACATCAGTCTGTGTGAATTAAAGGAAGAGCGTTTTGTTTTGTATTATGATTTGAATAAATAAAGGAGTACTGATAGATTCCTAGAGACAAAAAGGAAAATGGTGATTGTCAGGGGCTGGAGGTGAGATGGTGTTGTTTAATGGGTATAGTTTCAGTTTTGCAAGGTAAGAAGAGTTCTGGAAATTGGTTCCAGAATGTGATTGTACTTCGCACTGCTGGAAAGAGAAACACTTGTTTTCTTTTATGTTACACACCATACTGTGAATACACTATTAATGATACTTCTGGTCACCAATGTGTATGTGGTTTTACACACATCAGACAGTTCTTCAGCACCAGCAGGTGTCCTAAAGTTAGCTCAGTTCTGACACTATATACCTGGAGATGCCATCAGATTCCACATGTTAAATACTGTGTCCTACAAGACTGCCCCCCTTCCCTCCTACTTTAGACACCAATCACAAGTCCATGTTGTTATCTCTGATTCTGATTCACCAGCTATAAATCAGAGGTCCCCACTGTCCCTCCTTAGGTTCAGTTAATTCGTTAGGGCAGCTCAGAGAATTAAGGAAAATATTTTACTAATCAGGCTACCATTTGTTTTAAAAGGATGTGACTCAGGAACAGCCAGATTGAAGACATGCTTAGTTAGGACAAGGAATGGGGAAAGGGCATGGAGCTCCTATACTCCCCCTCAGCGAGGGTGCCACTCTGCTGGTACCTCCACATGTTCACCAAACTGGAAGCTCTCAGAAGTAGTGCTTTTGGGTTTTTATGGAGACCTCATTACATATGCATGATTGATTAAATCATTAGCTGTTGGTGATTGAACTCAATCTCCAGGTCCTCTTGTGTCCTGGGAAGTTGGGGTGGGTGGGGCTGGAAATTCCAATCCTCTAATCCCATGTTGGTTTCCCTGGCAACCACCTCCATCCTTAGGTGTTTTCCAAAAGTCATCTCATTAACCCAAACTCAAGTGTGGTTGAAAGAGCCTTGTCACGAATAACAGGACTCATTTCACCTTGATGGCTCTGGAGCTCCTTCCAGAACTAGGACAAAACATCAAATACTGAGACCTGCTCGTGTTGCTCAGGAAATTCCCTGGGTTTTAGGAGCTGTGAGCCAAGAACAGTGGACAAAGACCAAAATATGTATTTATAATAAATCACAATATCACAACTATTAAACTGTATACCTAAAAATTATTAAGATAAATTTTATGTTAATGTATTTTACAACATTAAAAATAAGAGAGACGCCCCAGCTGCAGACTGACTGTGAAGCTCCCTCCTGACTGTCAAGGAGCTTAGAACCCTGAGATCGCTCTGTATGTCTGGATGGTTGGACCAGAACCCAGTCCCTGAAGATACTGGGAAAAGATTCAGGGTCCTGGACCACAGGCACCAGTGCTACTTCCAGAGAAATTCCCCTGAGTTTCTTATTAGGAAGGATGGGGATCTCGTTCAGTTGACTTATGGATTCGTTCCCTGAGGAGCTCCTTTAAGGCAGTTCCTTGAGTACTTTTCCTTTTGTGGCCATAGCCCTTTACAGAGATTTTTTTTTAGAGGGAGAAGAGTGATTCTTGTTTATCTTTCTTGAAACATCATTTCCATTTTCCGGTGGAAGATACATTTCTTTTCTTCATCTTGGAGCTTCTCTGTCCCCAAAGTGCCCATCTGGGGCTTCCTGGCCCAGTTACTGTCTTGGAGGATACTGGTGCCAGTGTAGACAGTGAGAGACTCCATAGGGACACACCTTGTTCCTGCTCCCCTCCTGTCTTCGGTGTACCCTTCTTTGTTCACCAGTATTCATCTCTTCATGAATCAGATCTACAACTTTGCTGCCAATAAAAGTTGTAAAATGAGTGAAAAAACAGTATGAGTTTTTCATGGGCACATAGGGGACAATTATAAACACACAAAATGCTCGTCTATTTAGTGTCTTTCTGCAGTTTCAGATATTGTAATTATTACTTAAAAACATTTCAAAATGAGTGGCCCAGACCATGAGTGTTAAAACTTACAATGACCATGTATATGAACCTCTTCATTGTTACTGGCCTGGCAAAAATTCGGGTGGCCTGGGGATCCCATTTGCAGCTGGCATCTGAAGTGATGGCAGTTCTGTTGGGACTGAGCATTAAGCTGTGGCGTCTGTGCTAACTCCAGGTACTTAGAATCAGAACAAACAGGAGTGACCTCAGCACTGTACAGTTTCACTCTTTCGGGCATCTGGTGTAATTGAGCTAAGAGATAATACCATCTTTTACTTTTAGCCTCTTACAAAGTGTTAATGTAATATTGGGTTTCCTTCATTATATAACCCATGTATTCATTCCTTTAGCTTCCTCTTCATTTCTACCCAAACTTTTCCACTTGTGGAAGGGACATCAGGTTCACCCACTGTGCTGCTCTGGATTGCAGACAATACTAGTCTAGTGAGTTCCTCCCCCTCAGTCACTCCAATTCATTTAGAGTTGGGTTACACAGGTGCAGAACTAGTGGGCTGCTTTTACTGGTTGGCAATATAGCTGCATTTGCCACTAATCCTAAATTTGCCAAAGAGCGTAGAGTCACAACCCACCCCATCAGGTCCTTAGGAATTCTGACATAAAACTTTAAAATATAGTTGCAATTTCTTGCTTAAGAATTATCCCTGCTTTTGGGACTTGTAGTTAGAATTCTAGTCCTGTGACCATTAGGTAAGAAAAGAAAGATGAGGTAACGTGGGGAAGAAAGAAAAAATTAAAGTCATCAATCACCTTCCCTGTGGGAAGAACTGTGTAGTTCTTACCAGCATCTTCCTCCACCCTCTCTTCCCAAGATCCATCAGGAAAAAAAGAGGAATATATTTAGGGAGGATGTTCCTTAGCCCTGCTCAAGTTGAGTGTGAGCACACACTCATGGAGGCATGTAAGCCAGTCCTTCATGCTTGTATCTTCCATTTTAGAAAGTCAGTGTTTTAATTGCCCGTTCCAATTCTCTACCAAACTAGTACTCTGTGAAGGATATCTCTGCCCTTTGTTGGACATTATGGGCTGTGAAGTACGTTCCTTGGTCTAAAGAAATGGGACTTTTTGTTCTATTGGTGCAGTATCTTCTGTTATGGTTCTTTTATAGTACTCTGAAAACTCACTTCTACTGCTGGTTAGGCAGTCTACTTCAGAGTCAGTGTTTATTCTTAGTGAGTCCCATTGACTACCAGCATCAGTTTCACTTGTCAGCTATGTTCAAGCTCTCTCCCCAGGGGCATCTGCCACATAGCCATCTGCAGTTTTTGTCTCTTGTTGGCAGAACAGTTCTTAGTGGCATTTTGTGCTTCAGAGGTGCAAGAGGAGTATGTCTAGATTCTGTCCATACTGGTATTAAGTAGTCCTCCCACTCATTTCATGTACCCAGATGGCCTCCTCAGGCAAGCACATCAGGTATCCACTGGTCAGTTCCAGTTACCTCTGAACCAACTGCAGGTTGGTTCTTCTGCTGGGCATCAACATGTCCTTTATGCATCCCTCAAGTTCTCATAGTGATTCAACAGGGCCATGCCTCATAGAGGCATCCCTTTATTAGGCCAGTTTCCTATTGCCCTTCTGCCTGACCATATCGCCAGGCCATTGGACACCTCCCATGAGTCAGTAAAAGCTCAAAGCTAGGGGTGCTTATCATTGTTCAAGTCTTCAGTCCCTGGAGAACAGCATGCAATTCAGCCTACCAAGCTGATTTGTTCTTACCATCTTCAAACACAGTGGTAGCCTTCCAAACAGGATGCTGTTTATTCACCTTAGAAAGAGCCATCTATAAACTGCAGGTCTCTGCTGGTCAACTGAGAAACTGTTTCCAAGGCAAGGGCCATAGAATAGAATCTAGCAGTTCCTCCTGTGCCTCCAAAGGCAGTCCTAGAGAGAAAGTCTACCTGCTTGTGAATCACTGAGTAAGCCTCTTCATTTCTCGGATAGCACATTCCTATACAAACCATTGTCATTCTATTAGGGAACTCTTCATGGCATTGCCCTCCCTATTAGTGCATTTCTCTGACCTCACCCAAGACATCACTGTTTGTTTATAACTAATTTCTGGAACTTTTTCATTTTGTAAAACTTAAACTCTAGACCAATTAAACAACAACTCTTCATTTCTCCCCCCTTCTAGCCCCTGGCAACCAGCTCTCTACTTTTATTTCTATGAACTTGATTATTCTAGATACCTCATATAAGTGGGATCATCATACAGAATTTGTCTTTTGTGACTAGCTTATTTCACTTAGAATAATGTCTCCAAGGTTCATCCATTTGTAGCACATGTCAGTATTTCCTTTTTCAAGGCTAAATATTATTACATTCCACATAGTTACTACATTTTTCTTATCCATTCATCTGTCAGTGGATACTTGAGTTGCTTCTACTTCTTAGATACTGTAAACAATATTGTTGTGAACAAGGGTGTACAAATATCTGAGATTCTGCTTTCAAATCTTTTGGATTTATACCCAGAAGTGGTTTGCTGGGTGGGTCATATGGAAATTCTATTTTTAATTTTTTGAAGAACTACTGTACTATTTCCTACAATGGCTGCACTATTTTACATTCCTACCAAGAGTACACAGGTGTTCCAGTTTCTCCATGTTCTTGCCAATATTTATTTCTTGGGGTATTTTTTAATTTTTTGGTTTAGTTTTGATAGTAATCATCTTGGTGGGTATAAGGTGAGAAATTTTTTTTTTATATCCTTCAGTCATAGGGCAGTTTCAATTAATATCCAAAAGGAAGCTAGTAACTGCTCCTAAAATGAAAATTCTTTAGTCAAAGTCCGTCGTCATTACCGTGGGGCATTCACAGGCTTTCTGTCATAGGCCCTAGTTTCCACTCGACATGGGTCTATGGTATAGAGAATTGACCCATACCAGCACTCCAGGCTTTATTCTATTTTGTGTGTGCTTGGGCAATTTTTATTATTTTTTTTATTGAGGTATTGTTGCTATACAATCTTATGTTGGTTCAAATGTATAACGCAGTGGTTTAACAGTTACCTAAGTTATTAAGTCCTCACCCCCTCTAGTGTGGTTACTATATTGGGCAATCTTATTTGTTCCTATTTAGCATATCTTAGTAATATTTTTTGAAGGGCAGCTGTACATGCCTTGTGTTTTATGATACTTATGAAACATTGCCCAGGCAGACACAATACCTATCCACATAATACATTCAGGAAAAAGACAAAGAGACCCAGTCACCTCATGTAAAGTCAGTTTATAAACATTCCAATTTTCATCCAAGCCTGCACTTTAATCCTGTCAACCCTTACGTTTCTATATTCTTCTCTCAATCTAATTGCAGCTTCTTCAGGGATTCACCAATGTGTTTTGATACCACAGTGCATGTCGCTCTCTTGTCTAGGAGACCAGAAACTTCTGTTCTCCAGCCCTGACCATTTTATCCACTCATAATAAGATTTTGTGTGCCCAGCAGGTGTCTAGTCAAGGAACCTAGGCCCTTTTGCTAATCTTTATCTTGATTAATCTGCCTATCTCCCTAATTGATCCAGGTCAGGCTTCTCACTGTGACCTTTGCCTTCAGGCTTTAAAAATTCTTCCAAAGTGGGGTATAGAGCAGACTTACTGGAGGCTCTTTAATATTGAGGAACTACCAGGGCATGACCACACTTTAGCCTGACCACACTTTAGCCTGGTTTCCACCTTTCCACCTGCACGAGGGCATGTCGTAAAGGTGGCCCCCGTCCCTTTGCTGAGTGTACAAGAAAGTACAGTGCTGCCAAACTGCAAAATGTATATTGTCCCATCCACGGTCCCAAACTATTGTCAGGAATTTGCCACTTCTGTAGTTGCCCTTCTGTAATAGCCTGTTTCACCACAGCCCCTTCGTCCTTTTTATGTTCCCACTTTTTTCTCTGTCACTCCTTTGTGGCCCCTCTCTGCTCTCCCTTTAAAAACCGTTGTCAGCTTTATCTAAGCTGGAGTTGAGCTCAGTTTATACAGTTTAGGCTTACACTTAAGTCTTTCTTGCCACCTTTAACAAGGGTCCAGTGCTGCTTCTCTGACAATTCTTGGATCTGGATCAGAGCCACCATTAGAACCTGGGGTGAGACAGCTGGATTCAGCAAACACCAAGGCCTGTTGTCTCCAGTCTGCTTGCTCGTTTGGGTGTCTGGGGGGTGGGTCTGATTCCTGACCCAGTGCTCTGGCAGTGCGGTGAGGACAGATTTTGACTGTTAATATTCTGAGTCTACTCTTGAGGCTGGGTTAAAGGCCCAGGCCTCTAGTTTGTAAGGTGCCATTAGTTAAGGACACAAGAGCTGCTCAGTTGACGGAGCCTCCCTCTCCAACCCCTGAAGACTGTATGCTTTGCAACCATGGCCCTAATACTCTTCACTTCTTTTCTCTCTGGCAAAACTATACTGAAGGCAGAACTGAATAATAGCGGCCCCTTGGGGCTCCTGGGAGAGTCCCAAACTAGATGACCTGAAAGGAGCCCTGGAACAGAGGCTAGCAACGCTTTTGGAAAGAGGATGCCCAGAAATGGTTCACTCTCCAGCCTCTGTATCCTGGCAGATTTGTGTTTCTTTGTGTGCGAGGTAGGCAGGGGAGCTCAAAGTTTTAACCCTCTCATGATGGGGTTGGTTCCGCAGGGGACCAGACCCCAGGGGGTCATCCGCAGGCGACCAGAACCTACCTGGGGATGCTACTAGGAGTCACCTTGTTAGCATAACGTCAGTTGTGGACAAAAGGGGCTTTTTATGAGTAACAAAAGACAATGTATCCTTTAGAAAATCCCAAGGGTTTAGGGGCTCTGGATCAAGAACTGGGGACAAAGACCAAATATTTATATATTTTTTATTATACCTCAAGTGGTGGTAGTTTGTGTGAAAGCAGTAGCCATGCAGAATATGTTCTGGATGTGTTTTGGAATGGGAGACTGGATGGGGGGTCGGCATTGTGGAAACTGGAGTAAACAAATCACCTTCAACAAGCCCCTATGTCCATAAGGAAAATGGAAAAAATAAACTGTGTTCATCATACAATAAATCATCATACAATGAATTTTAAAAAGCCCATAAAACAGAAAGAGAGCAGACTAGTGGTTCATGCAATACATGGATGAATCTTTAAATATACCATACTGAGTGAAATAAACCGGTCACAGAAGAGTTCATTCTATATGATTCATTTAGATAAAGTTTGGGAACAGGCAAAACTAATTCATGGTTGCTACAACTCAGAAAAGTGGTTTCCTCTGGGAGGAAGGTACTGTTTTGAAAGGGGCACGAGGGAACTATTTGTGGTGATGGAAATGTTATAGATCTTGATGTGGGTCATGGTTACATGGAGGTATGCAAATGTAACAATTAAACTAAATTTAAGAGTCTATAAATAGTGCTTATGATTTAGTCCTTAATAATGGTAATCAAGGAATAGAAATAGAAGGCATAACTTCCATAGTATTAGAGGAAAAAGGAATAAGACAAATCATTTGATGTGAAAGAAGACAAAGATGGAAAAAGGCAAGAACGGCATGGTTAACAACACACAATAAGCTTGAAGAAAGAACTCTGAAAAATACTGAGCTATGTAAGTATCAGAGAAAACAGATTCAGGTGAAAAATGTTATGAACATTGAGACTCATTACATAATAAACACATCCACCAGAAATACACGGCAATTCCCAATTTTTATCTAAGTATATAATCTGAAATTATATGAAAAATATGGATATAAAAATAGAAATTGAGAAATCCACAGTTAAGAGAAATTTTTAACATTTCTCACTAATCAAGATTGAAGTGATCAGTCTCAATTGATAGATATTATTGACATTCTACCAAATAAAAAATGAAAAGGAAGATTTGAACATTACAATATAAGGAAGGAATTGTACCCCAATATTTAGAGAATACTTCTTAGCATACATGAAACATTCGACACTCAAAAGAACACATTAGTCATGAACCATATTTCAACAAAACAACAAAGAATGAATATCATACTAACATGTTAGAAGAAAAACGTGTGTGCTTAAAATTTAGAAACATCCATCTTTATAATTCACGAGTCAAGAAAGAATGAAAAGAAAATGCTAGGAACTGAACAATGAAAACACGGTGTATCACAGCTCAAGCCATGGTGTTAACTAGTACATAGAGAGTAACTTTTACACTTACATACAACAATTGGAAGGAGCATTTGTAAAAACTCTTAATAGTGCATTAAGTCTTACTTAAAAATTTACAGTGAAAACAATGCAAACTATAAATCTGAAGGATGTAGAAAGAGGAAAAAAGACAACAGCAGCAAATAAGTCACAACAGAGTTTCAACAAAGATAAAGGCTGGTTCTTTGAAAATATAAAAAACTTCTGGTAAGACTGGGTTCAAAAAAGAAAGTGAAATAGGACACAGCTACCCATAAAATAAATTTTCAAAGTAAACAAAAATGGGTAAGTCTACAAAAACCAAGTCAAGAACAAAGTTTTAGAATTCTGAATAGACTCAGAACTAAGAGAAATTTAGGCAAAAATCTCAGCACAGTATGGGAAAGAAAATTACAAGCCACTACACCATTAATACTTAGAATTGTAACATTTCTCAGTGAAGTAAATGAAAACAAAAATTATAAATTTAAAAATGAATACTTGCCAAACAGGCTTACCTTAGAAATTTAATAATGATTTAATAAATGTTACCACAACTTCTGTGAATTGATGTGATGCATTTAACTTCTATTTATGCATGCTTAAAAAATCTTAAAACTGTAAAAGTGTCCCCATTAAAGTCAGAAGCATCCTAAAAATGCCTGCTTTCACTCTATTTCAACATAATACACCTATTGCAGTAAACCAGTGTAACACATATGTCTACATATACATATGTACATATAAACACAGACTTCTCTTGACTATTCATTCAACTTTTCAAAGTAGCCTTTAAAAAATTGCTTTTTAAAAAGCCCCAAACACATTAAATATAGTATAAAAAAAAGAGTTTTGGGATGTTAACAATCTCATTCACCAAGTTAAACTCTTCACACTTCCATTCAGAGAGTACCATTAAAGATCAAATTTGAATTGTGTAATTTGAACGAACTCAAAATGTTGTAATGCTGAATCGTGCCTCCTCTTTGCAAAGGAGAAATGAAGGCTTCAGTTTGTTTTGCCTGTTCACGCGCTACTTTGACGAGTCACGAAGTGCCCTCACGTTTTGCCTTTATTTTAAAGGACGATACCACAGAACTAGGAGCTCTTTAAGGCTGAAACACTTAAGAAAAAGGTGCAGAAAGGAAAAATTGTGCATCCAAAGCTGACTCCCTCTTTCTCCTCTTCAACCAACCCCTTCGCTATCAGTCTTTTGCCCTTTACGAAGTTCAAACAATATATTTTATGTACAAACTGCATTTTTGAACTTTTAAATTATTTAATTCTTGTTTTAAAATGGTTTGGGTAACTTGTGTTAGAATGTATTATAATTCTTTTCATTGAGTAATGGGGAATTTTTTTTTTAATTTAACGGCATTTCCTTCTGCAACTTGGCTTTCCACAGTGAATTTAAAGGCCTTGAGCCAGGTACAGGTTAACAAGAAGTTTAAAGACTATGACGCCACGACACTGTCGCCCTTCCCCTACGGCGGGGCTGCCCTCCCGGGACGGCCAGCCGGTCCCACCCACTAAGCGCCGGACGGGCTGCGGAACCAGACACCGGAGGCGCAGAGCCCAGCGTTCCGCCTGCGCGGCGGGGGCGGCGACCGCACTTCCGGGACTCGGCGACGCGCCGCCCGACCGGTAGGAGCCGCCCTCGATCGTCGAGCTCGAAGGCCACGCCAGTCGCAGCCGCTTCGCGTCCGCCGCCACCGACCCCTCGACCGGCCGACATGGTTGAAGCTGACCGTCCCGGGAAGCTGTTTATTGGCGGGCTCAACCCCGACACCGATGAGAAAGCCCTCGACGCCGCATTTGGCAAGTATGGCCCCCTCAGCGAGGTGCTCTTGATGAAAGACCGCGAAACCAGCGAGTCCAGGGGCTTCGCGTTCATCACCTTTGAGAGCCCCGCCGACGCCAAGGCCGCCGCCAGAGACATGAACCGCAAGTCCCTGGATGGTAAGGTCATCAGGGTGGCCCAGGCCACCAGGCCGGCGTTTGAGAGCGGCCGCCGGGGCGCGCCGCCGCCGCCACCCAGCAGCCGCGGTCGCCCGAGGGGCCTTCGCGGGGCCCGCGGGGGCGGTGGCCTGCGGCGCACCTCCTCCCGGGGCGGGCCGGCCGACCACGGTGGCTACGCGGGGGATTTCGATCCGCGGCTCCTCAGGGCCCCGATGCCCTTGAAGCGCGGGCCGCCGCGCAGGGCCGAGCCGCCGCCCAAGAGGGCCGCGCCGTCAGGGCCCGCTCGCAGCGGCGACGGGGGAATGCGCTGGCGGGTCTCGGCCGCGCGGGGCCTAGACGGCCACGCGGGCCCGCTGCGCCGCGAAGCCTACCTGGGCCCCCGGGAGGGCTACGCGCCCAGAGACGGCTACTCGAGCCGAGAGTACCCGAGCGCCCGCGAGTCCCGCGACTTCGCGCCCTCGCCCAGGGAGTACACCTGTCGCGACTACGGCCACTCCAGCGCCCGCGACGACTGGCCGTCGAGAGGCTTCGGCGAGCGAGACGGCTACGGCCGCGATCGTGACTACGCGGATCATCCGGGCGGAAGCTCCTACCGAGGCCCCTTGGAGAGTTACGGGGACTCGCGCATCGCCGCGCCCGCGCGGGGCCCCCCGCCATCTTTCGGCGGAGGCGGGCGCTACGACGAGTACCGGGCCTCCTCGCCCGACGCCTACGGCGGCGGCCGCAGCGACCGCTACTCGAGGGGCCGCGACCGCGTGGGCAGGACCGGCCGCGGGCTCTCGCCGACGGTGGAGAGGCTGTGTCCGCCGCCGCGCGATGCGTACAGCCGTTCGGGACGCCGGGCGCCCCGCGATAGCCGCCCGGAGAGCGGGGCTGGTCGGAGCAGATACTAAGTACGAACAGACTTGGGACCAAAATCCGTGTCAAAGAAGCTGTTGAAAAGAAGAACCTGTTCTAGGGTAGGTAGCTACCCAAGGACTAGTACAAGAAAGAGTTGTTTTTGTCTCATAAGAATTTCCTGTTAGCTTGCTCTCTGCAACTTTTGTGCTTTTGGAAGAAAGAAGTTAAAACTCGTTTTATTTCCTTTTATAATTGTTAACGTTTCTTTAAACAAACTCATGTTAAAAGTGTAAGACTTGAACCTGCGTACTAGTCTTCTTATACTTCCAAGTAGAAATGCTCCTAAAAGCTTCCTTCTTTCTGAGTTTTCCTGATAAATGAGGCAAACAGTCATACGATCTTTCACAAACATCTGCCCACCTAAAATGGAAAAATGGATCATTCTGTCCATTCAAACCGACTAGATTTTTGGGGGAAGAATGGGAGGAATTGGAGTATGTTACTCTTAGGATTTCACCGTGTCTCTCAAACTGAATGTCTGTGTTCCCAATATTAAAAAACGAATGACCAGCACCAACAGAGAGCACTTAAATCAGATGCTTATGTAAAGAAGTATTTACTTCATAAATCTCAAAAAGCAAATGGATAACTCTGGCCACACTTCATTATTATAATTTTTTGCCTTTACTTTCGAGAATCTGCAGAATCTCCTGTCTCCTTGCTCCCCAAAATAACACATGTATAGAACAAGGATCGAATACTAAATTAAAGATTTGGCCAGCCAACCACAAAGCTTCAAAGTCCCCAAAAGACATCAATTAATAACATTTATTTTCACCACCAAAAATTATTAAGAAACAAGTAGGAAATATACCAGTGGTGGATTTGGGGATAATAACGGCTTCCATTTCTAAGTTCAAGCTACTTGCTGCTGGGTCCTTTGGAGATAAGTGGGTTAGCACCCCTAAAGGTGGAGAAATTAAATGTGAGCAGCATCAAAGCTCTGAAGCCCAGAGATGCCCTGAGAGAGCTTTGTATTTCAGCACCTGAGAATCCCAACCTGGTATGAGGGACCTGGGTCCTTCTGTTTACAAGGGCAAGGGGATGGGTTGAATGTTCCCTATTCGCAAGGTGCGGAGAAGGGCTTGAGCGGGCATAAGTCAGAGAGGCTTCCTGCAGAATGCCTCAGGAGAGAGAATAGTTTCCTTTTTTCACCCCAAGCTCAGGGTAAGAAACCCTTTTTCCTTTTAGCACCTTGGAATTCTCTATTTATCTGAGAGAAAGGTAATTGTACAGTCAAGGGACTCTAGCAACCAGAGAAAGAAGATGACGTTAAACTGTTAGGACCCATATTCAGTGTAATAACTGCTGGAGGAAACAGATGACACCTGAACAACAACAAAATACAGAGATCTGAATGTAACATACATATACTACTCTAAAAACATGGTTTTTCAACAAAATGATAACGTAGATGAATTACAGGAGAGGCTGCATTAGTGGCCCAGAGGATCAAATGCAAGAAATAAATTAATTCCTGGGCTATGTTTTTTTTTTTTTAAGCTGCCAAAAATGTGTAATACCTTTGTGGCAAAACTATTGATCTTTCTTAAAGAAGACTAAATAAATGGAGGTTCATTTGATGGTTAATACTTTTTATCATATCCTCAACCTCACCAAACTAATGTGGAAAATCAATACAACTTCAAATGCAGTTACATGATTCCCCCCGCCACCCCTCCACAGCTCCGCTACCGTTTCCCAATAATATCATTTGTTTGTGTTGATCAACGATGGAATACTGAATTAAAGATTTGGCCAACCAACCACAGATGGAAAAAAAATTAATAGGTTCATTTCACTACCAACAATTATCAAGGAGGTAAAAAGAAAAAAAGGCACTACTGGGAGATTTAGCAACTCTTAAAATAAATGGAGGAATAACGAGCCAAAAGAACGAAAGCAATGTTGAAAAACTAATTAGAGTCACCCTACCAGGTTTCAAGACTCAATTACAAAGTTGTAGTAATTTAAGCTGTGAGATTTCAACAGACAAGGATAGAGCAACAGACCAAAATAGCAAGCCTTGAAACAAGGCCCAGTTGTATATAAAAACATGATATATGACAGAGATAGCTTTAAAAGTCATTGGTGAAAGATGGACATGTTTTGAGAATAACTGCAAAAATATAAAATGAAATTCCCTAACACTGCATACACATAAATACATTGTAGATGAAGATACAAATGTGAAGAGGAAATATATAAACAGAAGAAACTTACCACACTGGTTTAGAGAATTCATTTTTAAGACACAAAAAGCACAATCCTAGAAGGAAAATGTTGATAGAATTTCCCACATTATTAGGATTTTTATGATAAAAAACACAACAAAGTGAAATATAAAAACCATAGATTGAAAGAACTTATTTACATGGAAATAACTTCCAAAAGATGCTTAGAAGTCAAAAACAAAAAACAAAAAAAATGGGGGAAAGGACTCAAACCTTTCTGATAAATGTGCCAATTGACATAGTCACTTTGGAAATAATTTTGGCAATGCCTAGTTAAGTTGGAGGGTGCATACCTTATGATCCAGAAATTGCACTTGGAGGAGAGGACCTAGAGAAACTTGCACATACACACAAAGGGATAAGTATTAAGACTGGGCCATACAACACTCTTTGAATTTTAAAGTAGAAACAACCTTCTTGGAGTTGACGATTGAAGTTTATTCTTACAATGAAGTTCAGTGTAGAAGCTAACACAATTCAACCAGATCTACATGTATCAACATAGGTAAGTACCAGTATATTTGTTGGGTGTAAAGGGCAAATTGTGTAAATGTAGGTATATTACAAAAATTATGATTGGAGTGATACACAGAAAGGATATTTAGTGTGAGGAGGAAAGTGGGATGGAGTGGGTTTTAGCTAAAGTTAATATTTATTTCTTTAAAAGACAAATTGTAAGCAAAAATGACATCAGCTGTATTCTGTACATTGGCATCTCATTCTGTAATTTCAGAACATTTCATAATACAGACTTTAATGTGTAATAGATTTTAGCAGAGTACTGGCATATAGTGGCTACTCAAAACTATTATTCTGAAACTGTCTTAAAGTTGCAACACAACAATTCTCCCTCTGGCTCTGTTCTCATCAGTGTGGGTGATATCTTATTGTATTAGACTCAGTTTATAGAAACTTCCTATCATGGATTGTGCTCATAGCTAGCTCAACATAACCTCAAAGGATAGAACTTCTATATCTGAGAACCAAATCTTAAAAGAGTGCAATTTTTCCCTTTGACATTCTTTTGGAAGCATAAAAGTGATAAAAAAAAATATTTCCAATGAACAGAATAGCTATTTCTGAAGAGTAATCTCCAGAATATCAAAACTGTTAACAACAAAAAAAGTGATGTGTAAACAGGGAAATAAAGGCCTAAAGCTTAGAGGGCTTCAAGAGATTGTAGCATACAAAGCCTATCGATTTTTCATGTACATATATAACATCCCCAGTATTTATGAAATTAATGTGTTAAAGGTCTCTTGTAGGGAAATACAGAAGAGGTCTAGTCCCTTGAGAACACTTGTTTATAATCACTTTCATGATGATGAGAATGTATCAGATGTTTCCCAGGACTTACCCACTAGGTGTAATTTGGGAATGTGCATCCTATAACCAAAACTTTTATGTTTTCTGTCTTGAGTTTGTCTCAGTGTACTCCTGAGACCCCATCTCCACATTCCCTCTGACCAATACAAGGTTCCAGAAGCATCCAAATTGTCCATGTGTCAACTGACAGAATCACTGAAGGTTTCCCCACCAGATGAGGCCTGAACATCTTCCATCTCTGATTGCAGTGGGAATGCTATTGTGGGTCCTGGGGCTCTCATAGAGTACTGGAGGTAGACCCCTTTCCTGTAGGGCAGTAGCTTCCCTTTTCCCCTTGCCTCAGGCCAGATTAGATGGGGAAGAATTCTCTGCCTGTGTTCCTCTTACCTGGGGCCTCTTACATTTCTCAGCCTTTATATTACATGGAGTTCATGCCACCTTCCTTTTAGCTTTTACCTTAAAGGTGATGTGGTTTTCTTTCTCTTCCACAGAAATTTCCTTTTTGGGGGCAGTTACCATGTTCCCTCTTTGGAGCATGTTTAACTCGCCAGGCAGAATCAGGTTGTGTTGCTTTTGCTAGGCATACATGGAGGCCAGTCCATGTGTGGACTGGGTATCCCTCTCAGAATCTGTATGTTCTTGTTCGCGGAGATGCTGTTCCTGAAGCTGATTTCTTTTGCAGTGTAGCATGTATAAGATCCCTTTAAAAATTATTGAGTCAGCGTATTTTATGGGTGACATTGAACATGAGTATCAAGTGCAAAATATGAACTCTGTAGGAGCTACAGAGCAATGATGGCCCATGGGATACCTTGTACTATTCATCATATTATTAAACTGCAAATGGGGCATGAAAAATCTGAGTATGTATTGTGAAATTTTTAGGGAAAACATTAGGAAAAAATAGCATGGCTTCCCTGTAATGGCTGGAGGCTGCTTGTTGGAGTATAAAGGTAATCTGGACATACGTTATTTATGTGGCTTGGGAAATTTTCATTAAAATTTTAGCCTTCAGTTTTTTTCATGTGTGAATGGTGATGATATCATCTCATAAAATCGTTGAAAGTTTGAGATAATGCATAGAAAGCACACAGCACAGTACCTGGAATATTATGAGGCTCATTGAATTGTAGTATCACAGGTTCTAAATACACAGCTGTAGTGCAGCCTTGCCCTTGGAATTTATGATTTCCATTGATCAGTAAAATTGCTTTTGCACGAGAAGTCTTCAGAGACATTAAATTTGAGAGTGTTATTGTGTTCATATTCAAACTGTACTCACACAGCTTGAAATCTTGGAGTCTCACAGAGCCCGGTTTATAGTCTCCTGCTTCTGCCTTCTCTTCTTGATAGCTAGGGGGACCAGAATTCTACCAGCAGGCTCAGTGTCCCATTCCTAACCAGCCTAAAGTGAGGCAGATAAATGTTGTTATCAAGACCTTGATTCCTGCACATCTAGTAGAGTTTAGAATTATTACTCTCTGCATAATTGCCTTAGACTAGACTTTACCTCATAAATACAGTAGCTAGTACAATGCCTGGATTTAAAAAAGTGTATTTTTATTGTTATTTACAATTGACCCAGGGCCTGGTGCACTTAGGGAAGTCCCAGAGTTGCAGTAGAGCCTAGTGACCTAGAATGAGTAGTATTCAATCTGGTAGACCTGGATTCAAATCCCATACCCACCACTTACTGTGTGACCTTGGTCAGGTTACATACTGTTTCCCTGTGTTGTTTGCATTACCTATAAATAGGGACAAGAATGCTCAGCTCATGAGGCTGTTTGTCCATCTGTTTACTCATTAGATCCAATGATGAGCAATTATTTACATCTTGTGCACCTTATGGCAAGAGCTGTGTTAATATCACGGGAACAAGGCAAACCACACAACAGCATGTGTACGTGGCTGCTAAATTCACGTTCCGGGAGGAAGAGTCAGAGGTTGTCCAGATGCTTTCTAGGGTAGTGCACAGAGATCTATCAGGATTAGGCATCAGCTTTGGGAGAGAACTTCTGCATTTGGGCTCTGGGGCTTTGGAGTTGCATAATATAGCAAGTGCCAGCCCCTCCCTGGAGTTATAGGGGTTAGGGTACAGTAGCTTTATATCACTACAGAATCTTAGCTCTCTGTTGGGATTTGATGGAATTCAGGTCTAGATAATATAAACTACCTGTCTTAACTTCAGACTGGTTAAAAAGGTGGACGTTTTTGATCAGCTCAGCTCTTCAAACTAGAGAAAGCAGAGGCAGTAGAATATAAAGCGGGGCTGTGAATGTCTTGCTATGAATAACACCTCTTCTAAGGTGTTGGGGTCTGAGTCTCACAGTTGAAACTCTGTGACTTTGCGATCTAGCGGCAGGATTTGCTACATCAGTAATAACGATGGAGGTAGAATTAGCCCTTTTCAAACATCACAGCTCCAGGGGCAACTGTAGTCCACCCTGTGCAGTGCCACCATTGAGTGCCAAACACTGGGCCTTCACTAGTTTCCACTGAACTTTGTATAAAGCCAGTCTGTTTCTGCTGGGGATTAGTTTTGGACAAGTTAACCCTTATCACTTAGTTAAGCAGTGGAGACCTGAGGTGAACAAAGTAGACATTATTAATCCTCAAAGGGATTAATGTTCCAAGAAAGATGCACTTTGGTTAAATAAAGTTTTAACTGTGATAAGCCTTATGAAAGAGATGCATATATAATACTATGAAATACTATATTAATAAAGGTTTGGTGTAGTATAGGATGTCAGAGAATGCATCTTTAAGGAAGTGATGATGGAAATAAGGTATGAAGAATGAGTAAGCTACACTGCTGTGAAAATTAAATGAGACAATATGTTAAAGCTTGTAGCACATAGTAAGCTCTCAATGAACAGAGGCCATAGTTTTCTTATTACTATTCTTTTTTGACATTAAGACAGTTTTTGCTGGAAGTTTCAGCTATATAGATAAGGGTGTTAAGGGTGAAGGAACACAGATGAATCATAGCATATTAATTTAAGAAGGCATACCTTAAGGTTGGTGACCAGAAGAGCAGAAATGAAGAACACCTATATGTGTATCAACATAAGAAAAGCAGAAAATACAAGATCAGTTTGAGGTCAAACTAATAAAACAATAAGCAGGTAAAATGTAGAAACTGGGGGACAGGCATGGATTGCTGGATTAATGCCCTGGAGTGAGCTACATAGGCTCTGAGACCCTCTTTAAAGCCTCAAAGTCACCTTCACATAGAAAGGCACTCTTCTTAAAGGTGTTCTTGAATCTGAGACGGGCCAGATGCTGTCTTTGTCCTTTAACGCACTCACAATCTAATGTGGGTGACATTGTCCTGCATCCAATTACTTAGAATGCAAAAGAGAGAGAGAGGCATGGTGTGAGGTAGGCACGAGCAGCGTGCTAAGTGAGCATGTGATCCTGACCAGAGGAAGGATTTCCAGAGGATGTGAATGAATTTCAAGGTTTTCCTTGAAACAACGAAGCTGCTCCTTAGTGTGTGTATGGTATCCATTTTATATAGAGGTAGGTCCATCAGTTCCTATTTGTACTTAATTTTAAGATTGTCCTCATCTTTGTTAATTCTATTATCCTTTCTGCTAATTTACATGTAATTTTTTCCGCTGCCAATTGAAAGCCATTGGAACTTCTGAAGACAGGAGTGGTGGGTGATCTGAGCTGCACTTGATTATTATATCCCTGGCATCTGAAAGATGGACTTAAGAGGAAGGTTGGAGGGAGAGGACCATCCTGTACATGATAAAGCCCACATTTTTAATATTTAAAATTGCCTAGTGGATTAAGCTAAGTGGAGGGAAGGATTTCCTGACTGAGCAGAGGTTAACTCATGAAAATTGTCCACTAGGTGGCACCAAAAGCTTAAGGATTGTGGCTCCATGGTTCCTTCCTGTACCTGCCATGTTGAACGAGCTCCAGAGCCAGTGGTTTTATGGCTGGGTGGTGCTTGTGCCTTCCTTCTACATATGATGAAATTGAAATCGAGGCAACTGGTAATCTCCATGTAATCAGATACTGCACATTGTATAGAGTTGGAAAGACCAGAATATATCCAAGTGTATACAACTATTCAAACTGGGGTGGAAAGATGAATAATTTGATAAGTAATGCTGATCAATTGGCTAAGTACTTTGACAAAAAATATATATATATATGTTCTTAATATACTCCAGAGCAAGTTCCAGGTGGATTAGCTTTTTAAGAGTTTTTTCCAGTTTTATTGAGATATAATTAACATGCTTTACTGTTTAAGATGTACAGAGTAATAGTTTGACTTACATATTTTGTGAAATGGTTACCCCAATAGGTTTAGTGTCCATCATCTCATATAGATACAATAAAAAGACAAAAAAGAGAAAAACGTTTTTTCCTTGTGATGAGAACCCTTAGGATTTATTCTTAGCAACTTTCCTCCTTGTGTCATACAGCACAGAGGACTATGAATATATACGATAAATTAATAAACCCTGAAGGCTTACTTGTATGGAAACAAAGTTTTAGTCATTATGCAATCAATGTATCTACATATAACTTTTGATAACTCTCCTGTTGGGCCTAGAAAAGTCTTCACAAACTCAAGATTATATAAAAATGTGCCTTTATCTTCTAAGTTTCTTGTAGCCTCAATTTTTTACACTTAAAAAGTTAATCTGTAGTCCTCATGCTGTACATTCCACCCCTAATTTACATGTGCCTTGACCACCTTACTCCAGTTCTCTCTCTCTTCACTCCCTGCCTCTGGTAACCACAAATCTGATGTCTTACTATGAGTTTTAAAAAATTTTAATTATGATAAGATACACGTAGAACTTACCATCTTAACCATGTTTAAATATACAGCTCAGTTGCTGTATATTCAAATTGTTGTGCTACCATCATCACCATCCATCCACAGAATGCTTTGCATCTTGTAAAATGGTAGATTAATCTTTATCCCCATTACATTATGATACTATCTGCTTTTATATTTCCAATAGCATCAAGATACATACTAAGATTCTATCTCCAGGCTTGAATTTTTCCAGAGAACGCAATCAATTCTGTGTTCATGTATTCATTCGTATTTTGTTTCATTATCAAGGCTACACGTAGCAGTGTATAGTTTTAGCCTTCCTTTTAGTCTGGAAATTAATTATTATAAGACTTTTTCTCTAGACCTCTTTCTATGTTTGGGTGAGATTCTAAACCTTCTACAGATATTATGATGGGTGTTTCCTCCAAAATTACAGACCAGGGAAAATGAGCCATTTGTTTGATGTTTAATTGGGGGAAATGTTCTTGGGATAATCACCCTGGGCATTTAGACAGCCTGGAAATGCAGTTCCACTTCTCAGATGCTCAGTGGTTTCCAAGAAAATGCCCAGTCCACTGGAGAGGAATGAAGAGTCACATGGCTTGTGAAAGGGAACTACTTCCTGCTTGTCTTCAACCTTCCATTCACTCAATTAGTAAGGATTAATTCAACATACACTACTGTTGGAGCATGGTTCTGAAAGGGAATTGCAGATAGGTGACCCTGATTATGGTCACTGCCTTGCAGATTTATCTTTCAGTCCAGTGGGGAAGAAAACACGAGCTAGCAATTGCAACCCCACTCACATATAGGAGTATAAATGAGAACACTTGACGCTAGCAGCCGAAAACAAGCTTTTGCTTTGGAAAAAGGAAAATTGAAGACCAGAAATGAACCTAAATAAAAGGCTGAAATGAAGTAGGGTCTGGATAAAGCTGTTCTGTTTCCCCTTTATGTCTGCTGAAATATTTTGACACCAGAACTCCCAAAATACACAACAGCGAATTGAAAAATTGCTCTCTAGAAGCTTTGAAGAAGCACCATTTCTCTGAAGTAAGGAAGTCATAAATATTATGAACATTTTGCTATACTAAAATAGCAAACTAAGAAGATTAGTTTTCACCAAATGGATTTTATGGCCTCAATAATAACACTGCTTTATTTGTTTTCATTATTTGCAGTGGAGTAAACATTCCACATGTAACTAATATATTTGGATTAACTCCTCTGTATTGCTTTTGCTCTGGAAAGGATTAGCAACAAAGATAGATTTAAGGACCTTGAGGGAAGGATGTGCTTTGTTGGAACACTCATCTGATTATATACACGTTTCTAAATAACCATGTTGGTAGGCCCAAAATGACACCCAGGAGAGGTGAAGTTAACCAGGCCTCAGCTCCTTAAGGGTGTTAAGTGCTGACTACCTAGGGCAAGAGGTACAAAATAGGGAACAGTAGTGAGGTGGTGCTTAGGCTAGAATTCCTGGCCTGGTGGGAGGGCCAAGGACTGAGCCTTCCTAATCCTTTAGGATGGTGCTTTCCATAGCCTCAGAGAGTTTCTTCACACACACACACTAGTCAGTACCTGGCTGAACACTCCAGTGGACCTCCGCAGGCATCCAGAGTTCTCTCTGTGCCCTGCTGTCTCTCTGGTTCTCTGGCCTGCATGTGGGAGTGGCCTTGTTCCCCGCTGTACTCTTGTCTCTGTGTCTTCGGCTATGCGTTCCTTAGTGAAGGCTAGGCTCTGCCTGGCTTCTGCTTCTCTGCTCTCAGTAAAATAGGCATTTTAATGGAAAAATAGAAATTATAGAAATAGATTCCTAAATATGTAGGCTATATAAATAGAATAATAACCATGGAAGCAATTTAAAATCTGTGAAAGAATTAACTCTACACTGGTGGTTACCATGGGGGACAGGCTGGGGTGGGTGAGTGAAATAGGTGAAGGGGATAAAGAAGCACAAAATCTCAATCATAATATATATTGGTCACAGGGATGAAAGTACAGCATAGAAAATATAGTCAGTAGTTCTGTAATATCTTTCTAATTTGACAGGTAGTAACTATACTAGTTGGGGTAAGGATTTAATTATGTATGTATCTGTTCAATAAGTTGTATACTTGAAACCAATGTGATACTATATATCAACAATACTTAAAAGACTAAAAATTAAAAAATTAAAATAAAAAACCAACAAAACAATAACAGGACACTTGTTCAAATTTAAAGGAAGAAATAATTCCCATGCTATATAAATTGTTGAAGAATATTTTTGAAGGTGGACACCTAAGTTTATTTAACAAGCTAGTATGAACTTGCTACCAAAACCTGACAAAAATACAAAAATATGAAAATTATAGGTACCTTTCAGCCATAAATATATATAAAATATATTCCCATAATATAATGGTAGATTGCACCACACTTTTGAAGTATAATACACCATGAACAAATATTTAGTTCTATAAAATATATCAATCTTTTATATAGTAACCAAAAGAAGTAAAAGTCAACAGTTGTCTTCATAGATTGCAATAAAGCATTAATAAAACTTAGATATCCATTTTCATACAAGCTCTTCATAAACCAAAAATATAACATGATAAAATGTATCTGTTTCAAGTTATCAGTTGACAGCATTCTTAATACTAAAACAAGGGATCTGAGCAATACGAATATTAACATCAAAGTTATTCAATATTGGTCTAGGATATCAGCATGTGAAAAAAGGCAAAAGAACTAAATAAAGAGAGGAAATATAATTAGGTGCTGATAACATGACTCTTTACATTGAACTCTTCATAAATGAGGAAGTATCTATACTTCTAATGCCAAGAATAAAACACTATTTTTGACCACCCTAATTTTTCAAAAAGAGAAAATTAGTCTACTCTCTAGTTTCCACCCATTTTTCTTTATAGTTCTGAGTGAAATAATGGAATTTTAGATTTTTATGATCTATTGTTTTGTAGCTGCTCTGTCAAAAAGAGTGATAACTGCATTTAATTATTTTTGGATATTTTAAATTATGTAATATAAGTTTTTGTTTTCAATATTTACTGCCAATGTTTTATGCTATCTTCCCTTTCATCCAGTTTTAAAAAATTTTTAATTCATATTGTGGTCAGCTAATGTAGAACCTGGAATAGCTTTTAAGGCTGGTAGTGTGATTGGTAGATTTTCTGAGTTCTTATGTGGTTGGGAATGTCTTCCAGTGGATTCTTGAAAGAATGCTTGCAAGACCAGATAGAAGATGTTGGTGTGACCATCATCTTCAAGATTCTGTAGCTAATGCTAAATTGTTTTCTGGCATTTGTCATTAGGGAGTAGAAATCTGAGGTTAATACACCTTGCTTTTTCCTGTGTGGTTCATCTTTTCTTTTTACTTGAATGATGGCTGGTTTGAATGTATTTTTTAATCTTTAAAATTCACAAGTCTTATGAGGCTCTACCTTTTTTATTCCATATACTTGCTTGTGAGTAAATGAAGCATTTCAACCTGAAAATTCAAGTAGTTCTTTAGTTCAAGGCACATTTTTCTTTTATTTCATTGATTTTGAACCACACAACACATTTAAGGAACATTACACCATGAACAAATGAGAATGTGATTTTATAAAATTTATTGCTATAATCTTTTATGGCAGTAGACAAAGAAAGGTCACATAATCATGCCCATAGATTCCAATGACACATTAATGAAAATTCAATAACTGTTTTTGAAACAAACTCTTAGTAAATAAAAAACATGGTAGTCTTTCTCTTTTGAGAATCCAGTTTGTATGCATATTTCATGTATTTGATTTGTCCACCACATCTTTAATATTTTTTTTTCATCAGTTCTGTCTCCCCATTGGGCCATTTCTTTTCAAGTTTAAGAGTTTTTCTTGAGCATGTATTTACATTGGTATCTCATATTTTTTCTCATGGCAAGTCTCTTGTGTGCTGATTCCATTTTTAAAAATTCAGCAATCATGCTTCTCAAACCCTGAAAATATCTCCTAATCTCATATTATGCTTTTCTTGTAATTTTCTACTCTATTGTTATAAATCATAATGTAACCCCAAACTCTTGTTGAGTATGTGAACTGTAGATTTTCTAGTGACTTTTCTTTGTAGAGCAAGAAATCAGTTTAGTTGGGGTGGCCAGTGGCTAGGACATTGCTCAGATTTGTTGGCTCATCCCCGTTTTTTACTGCTGAGTGTTTCCATCATCCGGTTATCTTTGTTCTTTTTCAGGGTGCTGGCTGAGGGATGTCTCAGTGGGGAAGCAAGGCAGTGTTTGTCAGAGACCTGGTTCTTCTCAAAAATACTTGCAACACTGACAAACAGAAGGAGACATACTAGATTTTCTCAAATTTGACTTTGCTATTTTGAAGATGCAGAAACCTACAAGGAGAATTAAAACTGGAGTTAGTACCATCCAATGCAAGGAGCATCATCTTGGTGCTCAAAAGATAGGTTTCCTTTGTGTTTATTGTGACAATTTAAGTTAAAGACTTATGTGCCTTCATTTTTCCTTCTTTTCTTTCTCCTCCTCTGCTGTCGTGATCCTTTTCCTCTTTGTTTTATTTTTGTCTTGATTTCCTTTTTAATGTTCATGCAAAATGCATCAGATGAGAAAAGTGAGGAAAAATCATTTGTACAGCTTAAAGAAAAACTGTAATGTGAACACACATGTAATTCTCTAACTGGATGAAGCCAGCACACAGGAAGTCAGTCTCCCATCACCTGTCCCTCAGTGTAACTTCTCTCCCCCTCCCGGAGGTGACCACTTTACTGACTTTCGTATAATGTTCTTCCTTTCCTTCACATTTTAGTAACCTAACAATGTTCTTAGATAATACATAGTTTTGCTGGATTCTGTTTTATATGAAAGGAATTATACAATATATTTTTTTGTGACTTTCTTCTCTCACTCAGTATTGTGTCTGTGAGGTTTATCCATGTTCTTGAATGAGGTGGTAGTTAATTTTCATGGCTGTGTTAGTTTTGTATTCCATTGTATGAATATAGCATAATTTATTTGCTCATTTTTTGGTTGTAAATATTGGCGTCATTTCCAGTTTGGGACAGTTTTAAACAATGCCACTCTTAAGATCCTTATATCTCTGGACCTAGAGTGTTTGCTGAATAATGCCAAACTATTTTTCAGATGTGATGGCCTCACCATGTAGTTCACCTTGTTGTGTTTGTGAATATTAACATGTTGTTTCACCTCCTTCCACCTCTTGATATTATCGCATATTCATTTACCAGTCAGTGTGGTAGGTGCTTGGCCCAGTACCAGATCAATGCCCTGGGCATGTGGGGTAGAGGAGGCAGCTTTATGTCTGTCTTGCCCAGACACTGAGTGTACAGCTCTTTGGGGAGAGGCTCTCCTTTTAGATGAGCCCTGAAGTTGGTCTGTTTCCCAAGCCAAAGCAAAAGTTTTACTTTAAGTGTTATCTTACAGGTAGAGATATTTTAGAGATACTTGGAAAATACTGTTAAAGTTCAGAGGATTTGGCAAATATTCTTTTAGCCAGAGTTTCTTCACTTAAATTTTGACCTAATTGTTTGATAGATCTTTGATGCATATAAGATTTATTTTTGTTACATATATTTTGTCCAAAAGTTTTTTTTTTAATCTCTCCATAGCAGATGGAGTTGATTCAAATAGCCTTCGGTCTGCACTCTTTCTTCTTGTAATTGTCATGATTGCCTTTCTTAGACATCCCAACAGCAGGACCTCACCTGCTGTGGGGCTGGGTACTCTTCTTTGGACTGTGTTATTTCCCCTGGGTTCTAGTAGGATTTAGGGAAATAGGCCGCCTTTCCTGCAGAGTGCTTTGGTATACCCTCCTCTCAGTATCATAAAAAAGGCACAGTGAAGGCGACTAGGGAACCAGCTTTAATTAATTAGGAATTTCTTTGGCATTACTCTGAACTGATTCCCATACAGGCTTTACTGTCTCTTGCAGGAAATTATAGTTTGGTATTCTTTTTTCCTTTCTTATATCCATTATATCTCTCAATATATTCTCAATGTAATTGGCAGGAAAATACAGCCTTCCATAGTCCCTTCACTGATTTGTTCTCCCTCTCATTTGTATGTTTTCAGTCCTTTCAATGAGAATTTAGAAGGGCTTGAAAGTAGGAGTTAGACTAATATGTTCATAATGCCACCCCCAAGGAAGATTTCTGTTTTGTATATTCTGCAAGTGTTATTCAGTGTGTAAATGTTCATTCTGTTATAACTTTATTGGGAATATACCCTACTCCTGAACTATTTAGGAAACCTGTGCTATTATTTTTTTTAGTTTCAATTCTACCTGTCTATTGGCATTTCCCCATTTAAACATGCTCAGGTCCCTAAAAAACCTCTCATGATCACCAAACCCTTGCTAGCTGTCACCATCTGACTTTCCCTTCCTTCATCGCCAAATCTGTTCCTATTTCCTTGTCCTAAGTCTTATGGGGCTTTTCCCTGAATGATATTCTTATCACGTACCTTAAAAAATTATTTTATATTTTAATTGAGAATACACCAAAATTACATATTTTGTGTGAATTGATACTTTAGAAACACTGAGTTTTCTTATCCAAGAATACAGTTTGCTTCCATTTAATTAAGTTTCTTTCATATCCTTAAGTAAAATTGAGATTTTCTTCACATAGCTTTTGTTAGGTTTATTCCAACCTATTTAATATTTTCCTTCCTGCAGTGAATGCTTTTCCTTCTCAGTCTTTTCTAGTTATTATTACTGGCTGGTGTAGGAGGCTATTGATCTTTGTAGACCTCTCTCATACAGGGCCAACTTACTCAACACTCATAACTTCTAACAGTTTTTCAGTTGACCCTGTTATATATTTTAAGCAAGCAGTCATATAGTTTAAAAACAGTACTTTCTGTTTTTCCTAATAATGGTATCTCTATGTTTTTCTCATATTACTGAAATTGGTACAGCTCTGAATACAAAGTTTTACTCTTAGCAGTGACAATGAGAATCCTCATTAACTCTTCTGAGGTAGTTTTGTGAGATTGCTTCTGATATTTCACATGATAAATGATATTTGCTGTGGGGCTTGATAAAGGGGTTTTATTTTATTCCTGGTTTGTTAAAAGCAGTGGGGTTCTGGTTTGTTTGTCTTAACCAGGAATGGTTGTTTAACATTAACAACTGCTTATGGAATATTTATCAATCAGGCCGTATGTTTTCCTTGAAGCTGATACTGTAGGAATATCTTCAGATAAATCCTATCTAGCCATGATGTATTATTTTCAATAAACTGCTGGGTTCAGTTTTCTAATATTGATTTATAATTTTTTCATCTCTATTTATAGGTAAGTCTAGCCTGTGGTTCGGGTTTCTGTTTGTTTTTCTCTTCTAGTTTAGGTATGAGGGTTAGCTTAGCCTAATACAATATAAGTTTGGGAATTAGTTTATGATTCCTATATAACACTCCAAAGAATCAATAGATAAACTATTAGAATAAGTGAGTTAAGCAAAATTGCTGCATATCAACTTACAAAAACATATACCATTCCTCTACACGAGCAATTACTGTTTTTAGAAAACAGAAAATGAGATAACATTACATAATGGCAAAGAGTATATATTATATGGAAACTAAGCTAACAAAGTCTTCACAAGACCTTTAAGTTGCAAAATATTAGAAGCTATATGAGGAACTAAAGAAAACTTCATATACCCTGAATGAAGGCAGACAGTTAACATTGTAGAGCTTTAAAATTGTTTACATGTTAACATATAAATAAAAAAATAAGATTTGAACTATAATCTACCAGAATTATTTGGAGGAACTCAACATTTATATTAACCTCTTCTCAATTTTAGATGTTGCAAATATTTTCTTTGTGGTGATAATTTGTCTGTTACTTTTGTGGTAATCTTCACTAAAAAAAAACCCTTATAGTGTAGTTGAAGCCATCAGTATTTTTTTGTCTGATTAAAAAAGTACTTTTTCCATCTCTTTTACAAAGATACTCTCCTAATCTTCTATTAGAAAATAAAATATATGTGAGATAATGAATAAAATAAATATGAGGTACTAAAGAGCTATAAGAAGCTAAGACATTTTTGAAAAGAAAAGGGGAGACTGTACCAGAATTTAAGACCTATTACCAGCCAGGTAAGATGTAAGTAGCAAAAGAACAGTGGGACACAGTAGAAAGCCCAGAAATAGTTCCACATTTGTGTCTATATAACTTCATGTAAAGTAAAGTATAGTATAGTATGGCAGCAAGCAAAAGAAGTGTTCAGTAGGTGGTGCTGGGGAAACAGGCTCATTCTATTGAGAAAAATAGAATTGTATCACTACCTTATATCTTAAACAGAAGTAAATTTAAGACCACATAAATTAAGACTAACATGTAAATAGTAAAATTACAAAACTAATGGACAAGGGATTAATATCTATTATGTGTAGAATTCAATATAAATCAAACTAAATAGAAGAAATGGGCAGAAGAGAGCAATTTACAGAGGGGGAACACTGAATGGATAATGTGAAGAGCTGCTTGAGTTCATTAGTAAGTAGAGAAATGAAAATGAAAACCATGAGATAACCACCTTATACTCATCACACACAAAAATTGGAAGTTAAATGTGAGAGAGGGGAAACTTTTATATTCTGCTGGTGGGAGTGTAAAATAGCACAGCTGTACTGGAGAGAAATTTGGTAGCATTTGGGAAATTAAAAGGGCTTAATACCATATGATTGAACATAGTGATCCTAGGAATTAACTTATCGACCTCCAGCTAACCCCCCCACCACGGGTCTAATAAGGAGACATGTATTAGAACATGCATCATTGTGTTTGGGAGGAGGAGAGGGATGAATTGTAAGCCTATTGTCATACCCTGAATCTCATCATTGCCTTTAAATGCACTCTGTCTGTAATCTCAGTTCCTACCTCTTGCTCTCAGAAAACAGTCTACCACCCTACCCTTCATCCTTATGGACTCTGATGTTTCTTCATCCTCACTGCAACCAGAAACCCATTTGCACCTGTCATATTTTTATAATAAAGGAAAAACTTTATTTTCTTCACATCTTCATTTCCTTCCTTACCCAGCTTACATGCCAAAATCCAACACTTAATCATCCCCTTAATTCCCTGTCCCTCTCTTGCTCTGACATTCTCATGTGGCAAAACCCCAACTCTGTCAGACCTAGCAGTCCTCATACTCCAAAACTTCACCAAGAGAGCTGAAGATGTCTGGAGAAAATCTCAAAACCATGCTGGCTGGTATCACTAAGTTTATGGTCATACATCCCAATTAGAGTCGTACTGCTGCCAGCAGACAGACAGTGTGTCATCAACATACTCATCCTCTCACTCTTCTAAATAAGTCACATCTCCTCTCGCCTCACACCTATCTATAGGTCCTCTTCCTCACTCATTGCTATTGATCGTTTTTTTTTCCATTTCAATAAGTATTCTTTCTTTCTTTCTTTCTTTATATATTTTTTGATTTTGGTATCATTAATCTACAATTACATGAAGAACATTATGTTTACTAGGCTCCCCCCTTCACCAAGGCCCCCCACATACCGCTTCACAGTCACTGTCCATCTACGTAGTAAGATGCTGTAACATCACTACTTGTCTTCTCTGTGTTGCACAGCCCACCCCATGCCCTCCACGCATTATACATGCTACTCGTAATGCCCTCTTTCTTTTTCCCCACCCTTATCCCTCCCTTCCCACCTCTCCTCCCCAGTCCCTTTCCCTTTGGTAACTGTTAGTCCATTCTTGGGTTCTGTGATTCTGCTGCTGTTTTGTTCCTTTAGTTTTCCTTTGTTCTTATACTCCATGTATGAGTGAAATCATTTGGTACTTGTCTTTCTCTGCCTGGCTTATTTCACTGAGCATAATACCCTCTAGCTCCATCCACGGTGTTGTGAATGGTAAGATCTGTTTTTCGTATGGCTGAGTAATATTCCATTGTGTATATGTACCACTTCTTCTTTATCCATTCATCTGCTGATGGACATTTAGGTTGCTTCCATATCTTGGCTATTGTAAATAGTGCAGCAATAAACATAGGGGTGCATCTGTCTTTTTCAAACTGGAGTGCTGCATTCTTAGGGTAAATTCCTAGAAGTGGGATTGCTGGGTTAAATGGTATTTCTATTTTGAGCATTCTGAGGAACCTCCATACTGCTTTCCACAATGGTTTAACTAATTTACATTCCCACCAGCAGTGTAGGAGGGTTCCCCTTTCTCCACAACCTTGCCAACATTTGTTGTTGTTTGTCTTTTCGATGATGGTGATCCTTACTGGTGTGAGGTGATATCTCATTGTGGTTTTAATTTGTGTTTCTCTGATATTTAGCGATGTGAAGCATCTTTTCATGTGTCTGTTGGCCATCTGGATTTCTTCTTTAGAGAACTGTCTATTTAGCTCCTATGCCCATTTTTTAATTGGATTATTTGCTTTTTGTTTGTTGAGGTGTGTGAGATCTTTATATATTTTGGATGTCAATCCTTTATCAGATCTGTCATTTATGAATATATTCTCCCATACTGTAGGATACCTTTTTGTTCTATTGATGGTGTCCTTTGCTGTAGAGAAGCTTTTCAGCTTGATTTAGTCCCACTTGTTGGTTTTTGCCTTTGTTTGCCTTGCCTGGGGAGATATGTTCATGAAGAAGTCACTCATGTTTATATCCATGAGATTTTTGCCTATGTTTTTTTCTAAGAGTTTTATGGTTTCATGACTTACGTTCAGGTCTTTGATCCATTTCGAATTTACTATTGTGTATGGGGTTAGACAGTGATCCAGTTTCATTCTCTTACATGTAGCTGTCCAGTTTTCCCAGCACCATCTGTTGAAGAGACTGTCATTTCCCCATTGTATGTCCATGGCTCCTTTATTGTATATTAATTGGCCATATGTGTTTGGGTTAATGTCTGGAGTCTCTAATCTGTTCCACTGGTCTGTGGCTCTGTTCTTGTGCCAGTACCAAATTGTCTTCCTTACTGTGGCTTTGTAGTTGAGCTTGAAGGTGGGGAGCGAGATCCCCCTCCCCCACTTTATTCTTCCTTCTCAGGATTGCTTTGGCTATTCAGGGTCTTTGGCAGTTCCATATGAATTTTTGAACTATTTTTTCCAGTTCATTGAAGAATGCTATTGGTAATTTGATAGGGATTGCATCGAATTTGTATATTGCTTTGGGCAGTATGGCCATTTTGACGATATTAATTCTTCCTAGCCAGGAGCATGGGATGAGTTTCCATTTGTTAGTGACCTCTTTAATTTCTCTTAAGAGTGTCTCATAGTTTTCAGGGTATAGGTCTTTCACTTCCTTGGTTACGTTTATTCCTAGGTATTTTGTTCTTTTTGATGCTATTGTGAATGGAATTATTTTCCTGATTTCTGTTTCTATTAGTTCATTCTTAGTGTATAGGAAGGCTACAGATTTCTGTGTGTTAATTTTGGATCCTGCAACTTTGCTGAATTCCAATATTAGTTCTAGTAGTTTTGCAGTGGAGTCTTCAGGATTTTTTATGGACAATATCATGTCATCGGCAAATAATGACAGTTTGACTTCTTCTTTACCAATCTGGATTCTTTGTATTTCTTTGTTTTGTCTAATTGCTGTGGCTAGGACCTCCAGTACTATGTTGAATAACAGTGGGGAGAGTGGGCATCCCTTTTTGTTCCCTACCTCAGAGGAAATGCTTTCAGCCTCTCGCTGTTCAGTATGATGTTAGCTGTGGGTTTATCATATATGGCCTTTATTATGTTGAGGTACTTGCCCTCTATGCCCATTTTGTTGAGAGTTTTTATCATGAATGGATGTTTAATTCTGTCGAATGCTTTTTCAACATCTGTGGAGATTATCATGTGGTTTTCATCCTTCTCTTTTTGTTGATGCAGTGGATGATGTTGACAGATTTTCAAATGTTGTACCATCCTTCCATCCCTGGGATGAATCCCACTTGGTCATAGTGTATGATCCTCTTGATGTATTTTTGAATTTGGTTTGCTAATATTTTGTTGAGTATTTTTGCATCTAAGTTCATCAGGGATATTAGTGTGTCATTTTCTTTGTTGGTGTGGTCTTTGCCTGCTTTTGGTATTAGGGAGATGTTGGCTTCATAGAATGAGTTTGGGAGTATTCCCTCCTCTTCTGTTTTTCAGAAAACTTTAAGGAGAATGGGTATTATGTCTTCTCTTTATGTCTGATAAAATTCCGAGGGAAATCCATTTGGCCCCGGGGGTTTTGTTCTTTGGTAGTTTTTTGATTACCACTTCAATTTTGTTGCTGGTAATTGGTGTGTTTAGATTTTCTGTTTCTTTCTGTGTCAGTCTTGGAAGGTTGTATTTTTCTAGGAAGTTGTCCATTTCTCCTAGGTTTCCCAGCTTGTTAGCATATAGGTTTTCATAGTATTCTCTAATAATTCTTTGTATTTCTGTGGGGTCCATCGTGATTTTTCCTTTCTGGTTTCTGATACTGTTGATTTGTGTTGACTCTCTTTTCCTCTTCATAAGTCTGGCTAGATTATCTGTTTGTTTATTTTCTCGAAGAACCAGCTCTTGGTTTCATTTATTTTTGCTATTGTTTTATTCTTCTCAGTTTTATTTATTTCTTCTCTGATCTTTATTATGTCCCTCCTTCTGCTGACCTTAGGCCTCATTTGTTCTTCTTTTTCCAATTTCGATAATTGTGACATTAGACCATTCATTTGGGATTGTTCTTCCTTCTTTAAATATGCCTGGATTGCTATATACTTTCCTCTTAAGACTGCTTTTGCTGTGTCCCACAGAAGTTGGGGCTTTGTGTTGTTGTCGTCGTTTGTTTCCATATATTGCTGGATCTCCATTTTGATTTGGTCATTGATCCATTGATTACTTAGGAGCGTGTTGTTAAGCCTCCATGTGTTTGTGAGCCTTTTTGCCTTCTTTGTACAATTTATTTCTAGTTTTATGCCTTTGTGGTGTGAAAAGTTGGTTGGTAGGATTTCAATCTTTTGGAATTTTCTGAGGCTCTTTTTGTGGCCTAGTATGTGGTCTATTCTGGAGAATGTTCCATGTGCACTTGAGAAGAATGTGTATCCAGATGCTTTTTGATGTAGAGTTCTGTAGATGTCTATTAGGTCCATCTGTTCTAGTGTGTTGTTCAGTGCCTCTGTGTCCTTACTTATTTTCTGTCTGGTGGATCTGTCCTTTGGAGTGAGTGGTGTGTTGAAGTCCCCCAAAATGAATGCATTGCATTCTACTTCCTCCTTTAATTCTGTTAGTATTTGTTTCACATATGTTGGTGCTCCTCCTGTATTGGGTGCATATATATTTATAATGGTTATATCCTCTTGTTGGAATGAGCCCTTTATCATTATGTAATGTCCTTCTTTATCTTTTGTTACTTTCTTTATTTTGAAGTCTATTTTGTCTGATACTAGTATTGCAACACCTGCTTTTTTCTCTCTGTTGTTTGCATGAAATATCTTTATCCATCCCTTGACTTTAAGTCTGTGTATGTCTTTGGGTTTGAGGTGAGTCTCTTTTAAGCAGCATATGGATGGGCCTTGCTTTTTTATCCATTCTATTACTCTGTGTCTTTTGATGGGTGCATTCAGTCCATTTACATTTAGGATGACTATTGGAAGATATGTACTTATTGCCATTTCAGGCTTTAGATTCGTGGTTACCAAAGGTTCAAGTTTAGCTTGTTTACTGCCTTATTGTCTAACTTAACTCACTTATTGAGCTATTATAAACACAGTCTGATGATTATTTCTCTCCCTTCTTATTCCTCCTCCTCCCTTCTTCATATGTTGGGTGTTTTGTTCTTTGCTCTTTTTAGGAGTGCTCCCATCTAGGGGAGTCCAAGATACCCTGTAGAGGTGGTTCGTGGGAGGCAAATTCCCTCAACTTTTGCTTGTCTGGTAATTGTTTAATCCCTCCTTCATATTTAAGTGATAATTGTTCTGGATACAGTATCCTTGGTTCAAGGCCCTTCTGTTTCATTGCATTAAGTATATCATGCCATTCTCTTCTGGCCTGTAAGGTTTCTGTTGAGAAGTGTGATGATAGCCTGATGGGTTTTCCTTTGTAGGTGACCTTTTTACTCTCTCTGGCTGCCTTTAATACTCTGTCCTTGTCCTTGATCTTTGCCATTCTAATTATGTGTCTTGGTGTTGTCCTCTTTGGGTCCTGTCTCTCGGGAGTTCTGTGTGCCTCCATAATCTGAGCAACTATTTCCTCCCCCAGTTTGGGAAAGTTTTCAGCAATTGTTTCTTCAAAGACACTTTGTATCCCTTTTTCTCTCTCTTCTTCCTCTGGTACCCCCATAATGCGGATATTGTTCCTTTTGGATTGGTCACACAGTTCTCTTTATATTGTTTCATTCCTGGAGATCCTTTTATCTCTCTCTGCATCAGCTTCTATGCGTTCCCGTTCTCTGGTTTTTATTCCATCAATGTCCTCTTGCATCTTATCCATTCTGCTTATAAATCCTTCCAGAGTTTGTTTCACTTCTGTAATCTCCCTCCAGACGTCTGTAATCTCCCTCCGGACTTCATCCTTTAGCTCTTGCATATTTCTCTGCAGGTCTGTCAGCATGTTTATGCTTTTTATTTTGAATTCTTTTTCAGGGAGACTGGTTAGGTCTGTCTCTGCAGATCCTCTCTCAGGTGTTGTCTGAACTATCTTGGACTGGACTAAGTTTTTTTGCCTTTTCATGTTGATAGCAGTGGCTGTAGGCTTTGTGGGTATGTCAGGTGGGAGAAGAAAGTCATTTCCTGCTTGCTGGATGCCTTGCCCTTCTCCACTGCCTGTGTCGGTTAACCCGCACTCCTGGAGTAGCCACCGTGTTGGTCCCCTAAGCTGCTGTGGGTGGGGTCTCTGTCAGAGCAGCACAGAGCCCTGTGGGGAGTGGCAGGCACACCAGGTGCACTCTGTGATAGTGATGCCCCTGCTGGGCAGCTGTGTGCCAGCAGCAGCCTTTGGGTCTGGCCCAGGCGGCTGTGCATTGGGCTGGGATTCTGGTCGGCTGCTGGGACCACGCCTGCTCCCTCTGGCTCCGCTGCAGTTGCTTGCAGGGCTCTCCCATGCGGGCCTCTACCGGGCTCCTCTGGCTCCATTGCCACTGGTGCATGCGAGCCATATCAGGGGTGTTCAGTCGCCGCTGCTGTGGGCTCACACAAACCTGCCCTGGTCACCTTTGGTGCCATTGGCGCACACAATCTGCTCCTGGTCCCTTCCAGCGCCACTGCCCCCAACCTGCACTGCCACTCTCCCACTACTGGGCCGGTGTGTCAGTGTCTGTGCCAGTTGGAGGAACGACTGGCAGGCTGCTTAGTGCTGTGAGGGGCTTCAGAGCTGCGCTGCCTCCCTGGGCTTTAGGGCGCCTATGATTCCCCAGGATTCCCAGCTGCTGACTAACTGTCCCTGGACAACTTCGGTCCCTGTCTCTTTAAGACTTGCAGAAAGCACTCGCTTTTCTTTTGTCTCAGGGACGCCGGTTGCGGGACCTGTCCACAGGTTTTGCTTTTCCGTTTCTCTAATATCCAGCACCCTGTGCACCTTGTGTCTGCGCTCCAGGTATGGATTTCTAGAGCTGGTTGTTTAGCACTCCTGGGCTTTCACTCCCTCCCTGTTCTGACTCCTTTCTTCCCGCTGGGTTCTGGGGTGGGGGAGCGTTCGGTTCCTGCCTGGTCGCGGCTTGTATCTTACCCCTTTCATGTGATGTTGAGTTCTCACAGATGTGGATGTATCCTGGCTGTTGTACTGCATCCACTGGTGTCTCTTTCAGGAATAGTTGTATTTATTGTATTTTCATAAATATATATGTTTTAAGGAGGAGATTTCCTCTGAACTACTCATGGCACCATCTTTCCGTGATCCCCTCATTGCTATTGATCTTGCTTCCTATTTCACTGAGAAAATAAAAGCTCCTAGAGGCCAGGGACTTGACTTTGTGTATTTTTCATTGGACCTAGAACAACCTGTAGCACATAGTGACACTCAGTGAATAAATGTATGTTGAATAAATGGTGAGTGCATATGATTGGATACTATGGAGCAGTCAGAATTAGCAAAGGTGTTGGGCACAGAGCAGTATGAATGGATAATTGCAGCAATGCTGACTGCTAAAATAAGGAAGAGAGTGACAAAATGTCCCTTAAGCAAACAAAAACACATATTGCAAAACATATTACGAAGTACATATGAGATGTTTCCATTTTTCAAGAATATATATATATTCAAGACTTTACAGAATACTTTGGCTAGGAGCCTATGAAGGAAAATGAAATAGGAGGGTGGATAGGAAATTAAGAGGAAAAACAATAGAATAAACTATAGCAAGGGAAGGGCCTTGTGAAAGTGATAATCACCTGTGTAACATGGTCAGTTCAATTCCCTGCAGCTGGGGTTTAATTTTTTATGTTAAGAAAAGGAAAAGGAAACAAATAAATGATGTGTCCAGGAAGAGCAAGAGCAGCAAACCTGGTCTGCCACTTCAGAATAAAGTTCCCTTTACCTAGGATGTAAGAATTCTCTGCAGAAAGTGCAGCTTCCTACTTGCTCATTCTCAAGTAGGTATCTCAAGTTCTAATATCAATAGCAACAAGACAGGTCACACATACACATACATTGTAATGTAGGCTGCAAGGAGAATAGCCACCAACTCTTGACCAACTGGCATTTGTGAATGTGGGCCTGGTTTCCTAGATAATCTCTATTTTTCAAAAGAAGACAAATACAATTTTAAGTGAAATCTCCCAATTTTAAAGTATTTACAATTAATTTTTACAGTTGAAATCACTATGAGAGTCCTGGGTTGGCTCATAGACCAATGATTTAATACGTGCCAACAGATGTGAAGGCTGCTAGTTGCTAAATTCTACCCACATACATGTATAGGGTTTGTAGTCAGTGTCTGTCCCTTACTATTAAATATGAATGGACAACTATGAGTCATCAGATATTTAAGGAATGCCTGCAGCATGACCAAGCTACACATGTGCAGATTCCTTGGGAAACAGATAATTCTGGAAACAGAAAACAAGTTTAACTGTATCACACCTAGTAATCTTTCCAAGTACAATAACTGTTTTTGAATCCCTATTTTGTAAGTTCTAGAAGGTCAGAAATTAGGGTCCTCATTGGCTTGCTGGGTTTATGGGTAATTAGGTACCTATTCTAGAGTTGTTATCCACACTGCAAAGTCCTACTGTGTTGAAGGATTGATCTTACAACTCTTTCCTATGCTGTCTGCAGAAAAAAAAAAAAACATAACCACACTACAGAATGCTCAGGTGGCTGACAGAATGATGACAAATGTAATTTTTATGAGAAACACCACCATGTCCATGCTATGTATTGTTCTTGGGGAGACACATGAGGTTCCACAGTCCCAGGACAGGATTTGATGACAGGACACTTTCTTTATTGCTTTTGCATTATGTTATCCTAGCATAATTTTAGAAGTATGTAAAAAGAAAGTGTCAATTCCTTCATATTTTTTCCACTATTTTTCTAGAGGAATAAGACAGAGTAAGGCCAAGAACAAATATGTTTTGTTCTTTATACTTTTAAGGAATAATTAAAGCAAGTCACAGACTCCAGTCTTACCAGGGATTTGTGCCTTAAGTGAGACTGGTGAATTCTGAGCTTTCGATGGAAGAGTTGAATAGAAGAATTTGTTTCACTATCTAGGCCATTTTATTCTTTAAATAAGATTCTGTGTTTTTAATGATTGTTTTAGTGACCGAGGTCTACATTTCTCTATTCAAAATGATCACCATTTCCTTTAGAGTTCTTGTTTTCTTTTTTGTTTAACTAAAATATCCTGAGCAACTACCAAAACACAAGGCTGGAGTGGGATGTGGGAGAGATACACAGACCTGAATATGCTCACCATGCCAAAAATCGCTGTTCTTTTGCATTAGGTCCAAAAGAATGTCATACTTTTCCAGAGACAGAATAATGTAGTGGTTGAAAACTGCAGGCTCTGGAGTCAGACTGCCTCAATTCAAATTAATTCCACAATAAAGAGCTTTGTGACCTTGGATAAAGGACTAAATGTTTCTTTCTTTTCTCAACTGTAAAGTTGTATTAAGAAATGGTACTTAGCACAGATTGCTGTTATGATTATTGCAATACTATTTGTACAGTGTTGGGGAGCTGCTTCTGGATTCTCACATTATGTGGAAATTTGGGGATTTAACTCTTAAAGCCATCTTTTGAAACAGAATTATTATGCCTGTTTGGTTATAAGAAAAGCAAAGTTTAAAAGTATTGAGTAACTGTATAAAAGTAAAGAAATATTCAGATTATTCAAACTAAAACAAATAAAAACCCAGTTCACCCATTTCTCCCCACCCAACCCTTGCCTATAGACCCATCAATCTGTTCTCTGTACCTATGAGCTTGTTTCTTTTATTTTTAGATTCCACATATAAGATTATATGATATTTATCTTTGACTTACTTCACTTAGCATAACTGACTGACCCCACATAGCGTAACAACACTTACATCAATGTTGTTACAGATGGCAAGGTTTAATTCTCTTTCATGACTGAATAAAATAGCTGATTGTATGTATATCAGTTTCTTTATTCACCCATTTATAAGGACACTTACATTATTTCCATGTATTGACTATTATTTATAACACTGTAATGAACTTGGGAGTGCATATATTCTTTTGAGTTAGTGTTTTCATTTTCTTTGGTAAGTATCCAGAATTGAAATTACTGGACATTATGACAGTTCTATTTTTAATTTTTTAAGGAATCTCCATATTGTTTTCCACAATGACTGTATTAACTGGCATTCCATCAACATTGCACAAGGGTTCCCATTTCTCCACATACTCATAAATTTTTTTTCTTATCATTAATGTCCAATTACTTGAACAACATTATGGTTACTAGACTCCCCCTATTATTGAGTCCCCCCCACATATTCAGTTAGAGTCATTGTCCATCAGCATAGGAAGATGCTATAGAATGACTGCTTGTCTTCTCTGTACATACTGCCTTTCCCGTGTCCCCCCCTGCTACATTATGTGTGGTAATCATAATGCCCCATTTTCCTCCTTATCCTACCCTTCCCACCCATCCTCCCCAGTCTCTATTCCTTTGGTAACTGTTAGTCCATTCTTGGGTTCTGTGAGTCTGCTACTGTTCTGTTCTTTCAGTTTTTTCTTTGTTTGTATACTCCACAGATGAGTGAAATTATTTGATACTTGTCTTTCTCTGCCTGGCTTATTTCACTAAGCGTAATACCCTGTAGCTCCATCCATGTTTTTGCAAATGGTAGGATTTGTTTTCTTCTTATGGCTGAATAATATTCCATTGTGTATATGTCCCACGTCTTCTTCATCCATTCATCTACTGATGGACACTTAGTTTGCTTCCCTTTCTTGGCTATTGTAAATAGTGCTGTGATAAACAAAGGGGTGCATCTGTCTTTTTGAAACTGGGCTCCTGCATTCTTAGGGTAAATTTCTAGGAGTGGAATTCCTGGGTCAAATGGTATTTCTATTTTGAGTTTTTGAGGAACCTCCATCCTGCTTTCCACAATGGTTGAAGTAGTTTACATTCCCACCAGCAGTGTAGGAGAGTTCCCCTTTCTCCACATCCTCGCCAACATTTGTTGTTGTTTGTCTTTTGGATGTTGGCCATCCTAAGTTGTGTGAGGTGATATCTCATTGTGGTTTTAATTTGCATTTCTCTGATGATTAGGGATGTGGAGCATCTTTTCATGTGCCTTTTGGCCATCTGAGTATCTTCTTTGGAGAAGTGTCTGTTAAACTCCTCTGACCTTTTTTTAATTGGCTTATTTGCCTTTTGTTTGTTGAGGTGCGGGAGCTCTTTATATAATTTGGATGTCAGCCCCTTATCACATGTTATTTAAGAACATATTCTCCCATAGTGTAGGATGTCTTTTTGTTCTGCTGATGGTATCCTTTGCTGTACAGAAGCTTTTTAGTTTGATATAGTCCCACTTGTTTATTTTTGCTTTTATTTCTCTTCCCCAGGGAGATAAGTTCATGAGGAAGCTGCTCATGTTTATGTCCAGGAGATTTTTGCATGTATTTTTCTAAGAGTTTTATGATTTCATGACTTACATTCAGGTCTTTGATCCATTTTGAGTTTACTTTTGTGTATGGGGTTAGACAATAATCCAGTTTCCTTCTCTTACATGTAGCTGTCCAGTTTTCCCAACACCAGATGTTGAAGAGGCTGTCATTTCCTCATTGTATATCCATGGCTCCTTTATCATTTATTAATTGACCATATATGGTTGGGAATATATCTGGGCTCCCTATTCCATTCCACTCGTATATGGGTCTGTTATTGTGCCAATACCAAATTGTCTTGATTACTGTGGCTCTGTAATACAGCTTGAAGTCAGGGAGTGTAATTCCCCCTGCTTTATTCTTACTTCTCAGGATTGCATTGGCTGTTCGAGGTCTTTTGTCATTCCATATGAATTTTAGAACTATTTGCTCTAGTTCATTGAAGATTACTGTAGGTATTTTGATAGGGATTGCATTAAATCTGTAGATTGCTTTAGGCAGGATTGCCATTTTGACAATGTTAATTCTTCCTAGCCAAGAGCATGGGATGAATTTCCATTTATTAGTGTTCTCTTTAATTTCTCTTAAGAGTGTCTTGTAGTTTTCAGGGTATAGGTCTTTCACTTCCTTGGTTAGGTTTATTCCTAGGTTTTATATTCTTTTTGATGCAACTGTGAATGGAATTGTTTTCCTGATTTCTCTTTCTATTAGTTCATTGTTAGTGTATAGGAATGCAACAGATTCCTGTGTATTCGTTTTGTATCCCGCATCTTTGCTTAATTCAGATATTAGATCTAGTAGTTTTGGAGTGGATTCTTTAGGGTTTTTTTATGTACAATATCATGTCTTCTACAAACAGGGGCAGTTTGACTTCTTCCTTACTCATCTGGAAGCCTTTTATTTGTTTGTGTTGTTTGATTGCTGTGGCTAGGACCTCCAGAACCATGTTGAATAATAGTAGAGAGAGTGGGCATCCTTGTCTTGCTCCCAATCATAAAGGAAAATATTTCAGCTTCTTGCTTTAAGTCTAATGTTGGCTGTGGGTTTGTCATATATGGCCTTTATTATGTTGAGGTGCTTGCCCTCTATATCCATTTTGTTGAGAGTTTTTATCATGAATGGATGTTGAATTTTGTCAAATACTTTTTCAGTATCTATGGAGATGATCATGTGGTTTTTGTCCTTCTTTTTGTTGATGTGGTGGATGCTGTTGATGAATTTTCAGATTATGTAGCATCCTTGCATCCCTGGGATGAATCCCACTTGATCATGATGAATGATCTTTCTGATATGTTTTTGAATTCAGTTTGCTAATATTTTGTTGAGTATTTTTGCATGTATGTTCATCAGGGATATTGTTCTGTAATTTTCTTTTTTTGTGGTGTCTTTGCCTGGTTTTGGTGTTAGAGTTTAGGAGTATTCCCTCCTCTTCTACTTTTTTGGAAAACTCTAAGGAGTATGGGTTAGGTCTTCACTAAATGTTTGATAAAATTCAGCAGTGAAACCATCTTGTCCAGGAGTTTGTTCTTTGCTGGTTTTTTGATCACCAGTTGAATTTCTTTGCTGGTAATTGGCCTATTCAGATTTTCTGTTTCTTCCTGGGTCAGCCTTGGAAGGTTGTGTTTGTCTAGACAATTGTTCATTTCTTGTAGGTTATACAGTTTGTCACCATATAATTTTTCATAGTATTCTCTCATAATTGTTTGTATTCTGTGGTGTCCATTGTGATTTTTCCTTTCTCATCTCTGAATCTGTTTATGTGAGTAGACGCCCTTTTTTCTTGATAAGTCTGGCTAGGGGTTTATCTATTTTGTTTATTTTCTCAAAGAACCAGCTCCTGTTTTCATTGATTCTTTCTATTGTTTTATTCTTTTTAATTTTATTTATTTATGCTTTAGTCTTTATTATGTCCCTTCTTCTGTCTTTGGACCTCATTTGTTCTTCCTTTTCTGGTTTCATTAATTGTGAGTTTAGACTATTGATTTGGGATTGTTCTCTCCTGAGGTAGGCCTGTATTGCAATAGGTTTCCCTCTTAGCATGGACTTTGCTGTGTCCCACAGATTTTGTGTTGTTGAATTATTGTTGTCATTTGTCTCCATATATTGTTTGATCTCTGTTTTCATTTGGTCATTGATCCATTGATTAATTAGGAGCATGTTATTGAGCTTCCATGTGTTTGTGGGCTTTTTATTTTTCTTTGTGTAATTTACTCTAGTTTCATACCTTTCTGATCTGAGAAGCTGGTTGGTACAATTTCAATCTTTTTGAATTTACTGAGGTTCTTTTTGTGGCCTAGTATATGATCTATTCTTGTGCACTTGAGAAGAATGTGTACCCTGTTGCTTTTGGATGGAGTTTTCTGTAGATGTCTGTTAGGTCCTGTTCTTATATGTTGTTCAGTGCCTCTGTCTCTTATTTTCTGTCTGGTTGATCTGTCCTCTGGAGTGAGTGGTGTGTTGAACTCTCCTAAAACAAATGAATTGCATTCTATTTCCTCCTTTAATTCTTTTAATATTTGTTTCACATATGTAGGTGATCCTGTGTTAGGTGCATAGATATTTATAATAGTTATGTTCTCTTGTGGGACTAACCCCTTTATCATTATGTAATGTCCTTCTTTGTCTCTTGTTACTTTCTTTGTTTTGAAGTCTTATTTTGTCTGATACAAGTACTGCAACTCCTGCTTTTTTCTCCCTGTTAGTTGCATGAAATATCTTTTTCCATACCTTTGCTTTCAGTCCATGTATGTCTTTGGGTTTAAAGTGAGTCTCTTGTAGGCAGCATATAGATGGGTCTTGTTTTTTTATCCATTCAGTGACTCTTTGTCTCTTGATTGGTGCGTTCAGACCATTTACATTTAGGGTGATTATCAATAGGTATGTACTTATTGCCATTGCAGTCTTTAGATTCATGGTTACCAAAGGTTCAAGGGTAACTCCCTTACTATTGAACAGTCTAATTTAACTCAGTTCATGTGCTATTTGTAACACAACTCAAAGGTTCTTTTTTTTTCTCCTTTCCTTCCTCCTCCATTCTGTGTATGCTATGAATCATATTCTGTACTCTTTGCCTATCCCTTGGGTGACATCTATTTAGCTGTAGGAAAACTTCCATCTATAGGAGTCCCTCCAAAATGCACTGTGGAGGTGGTTTGTCAGAGGTAAATTCAACATTTTTGTATCTGAAAATTGTTTAATCCCTCCTTCAAATTTAAATGATAACCTTATTGGGTAGAGTATCCTTGTTTCAAGGCCCTTCTGCTTCATTGCATTAAATATATCATGCCACTACCTTCTGGCTTGTAAGGTTTCTGTTGAGAAGTCTGATGGTAGCCTGATGGGTTTTCCTTTGTATGTGATCTTATTTCTCTCTCTGGCTGCTTTTAGTAATCTGTCCTTATCCTTGATCTTTGCCATTTTAATTACTATATGACTTATTGTTGTCTTCCTTGGGTCCCTTATGTTGGGAGATCTATGTACCTCCATGGTTTGAGAGACTATCTCCTTCCCCAGATTGGGGAAGTTTTCAGCAATTACCTCCTCAATGACACTTTCTATCTCTTTTTCTCTCTTCTTCTACTTCTGGTACACCTATAATGCGAATATTGTTCCATTTGGATTGGTCACACAGTTCTCTCAATATTCTTTCATTCTTAGAGATTCTTTTTTCTCTCGTGCCTCAGCGTCTTTGTATTCCTCTTGTCTAATTTCTATTCCCTTTACTGTCTCTTCTTCTTCATCTAATCTGCTTTTAAAATCCCTCCATAGTATGTTTCATTTCAGATATGCAATTTCTTAATGATTGAATCCCTGACTTAAATTCATTCCTGAGTTCTTGAATATTTTTCTGTACCTCCATAAGCATGTTTATGATTTTTATTTTGAACTCTCTTTCTGGCAGATTGGTGAATTCAGTTTCATTTACCCCTTTTTCTGGGGTTTGTGAGATTTTGGTCTGAACCATGTTGTTTTGATGTTTCATATTTCTGTGTGGTGCCCATTAGTGCTCAGAAACTCTAGTCTCTGTAGCTGCTCAGCCCCTAGAGTGAGGTTGGGAGTCATAAGGGAGCGGAGCTGGTGCCTGGCAGGAGGAAATATCTGTTTCCTGATTCCCGTCTGTGGTGCCTGTCTCCAGTGTCAGAGCCAGTGGGCCAAGAATAGAGGTGTAAGCCTCTGTGCTTTGCGTCTCTAGCTGTTGTAGGCGGGGCCTCCCTCTGGCTGGCCTGACGCCAGCACAGTGACTGCCAGTTTGTGAACCAGTGCCGGCAGGCTAGGAAGAAGGTACAGCAGGCTGCGTGTCACAGTGGGGGGCCTCAGAGCTGAATAGGCAGCCAGGGGCATGGGGGGGCCTGACATTCCTCAAAGTTTACAACCAGCTAGGCTGAACAGGATCAGAGAACCTTGTGCAGCTCTCTCTTCTCCTGCTCAGCAAGTCCTGTGCAAACCCTGCCCCTTCAGCAGTCCTTTCGCTGCTAGGAAGCCTCTCGGACCATCTGTCTTTCCTCTGACACAGAGCGGCTGGGTGTGGGTCTCCACAAATGGCCAGAATCTCAGTCTCTCAAGCACTCCACCTGTCCCAGCTCCCCATCCTCCAGAGCACCACACAAGGTAGGTTTCTGCTCGCAAAGATCTCCAGGGCTGGGTGTTCAGCAGTCCCAGGCTTCCACTCCTTCCCTTGCTCCATTTCTCTTCCTCCTGCTGGTGAGCCTGGGTGGCTGAAGGGCTGGGATCCTGCTGGATCAAGGCTTTCATACATTACCCTGTTTCCTGAGGTCTGCTCTGTTCGTGAGGTCTGTATGCAGTCTGGTTCAGCCTTCTTTCTTGTTGGTGTTTCAGGGTTAGTTGTACCAAGTAACTACATTTTCATATTATTTGTGGTTTTGGGAGGAGTTCTCCATCTCACCTCTCACACTGCCATCTTGAATCTCTGCCTCATCAATGTTTTTTATCTTCCTGATAATAGTGATTCTAACAGGTGTGAGATGTTATTTCATTATGGTTTTGATTTGCGTTCCCTGAATGATAAATTATGTGAGCATTTTTTATACATCTGTTGTCATCTATATATCTTCCCTGGAAAAATGTCTATTCAGATCTTCTGCCCATACATTAATCATATTGTTTATATTTTTCTGTTGAGTTCTGTAAGTTCTTTATTTACTTTGGATATTAGCTCCTATCATGTATATGATTTGTAAAGTAAATATTTTCTCCCAATCGTGAGGTCACCTTTTCATTTTGTTGATGATTTTCTTTCCTGTGCAGAAGCTTTTGAGTTTGATGTAGTTTCACGTGTTTATTTTTACTTTTGTTGCTTTGGCTTTTGGTGTCACATTCAAAAAAATCACAAGATGTATGTCAAGGAACTTACTGCCTATGGTTCCTTCTAGGAGTCTTATGGTTTCAAGTCTCACATTCAAGTCTTTAACCCATTTTGAGATAATTTTTGTGTGTGGGGTGAAGTAGTCAGTTTCATTCTTTTGCATGTGGCTGTCCAATTTCTTCAATAGCATTTACTGAAGAGACTTTTTTTCCCTAGTGTATGTTCTTGGCTCCTTTGTCATAAATTAAGTAATCATGTGTTCATGGATTTATTCCTGGACTCTCTATTCTGTTCTGTGGATCTCTATGTCTGTTTTTATGCCATTACCATACTGTTTTAATTACTGTCATTTTGTAATATAATTTTAAATCAGGAGCCTGTAGCCTCCAGCTTTGTTCTTCTTTCTCAAGATTGCTTTGGCTATCAAGGGTCTTTAATATATCAGTACAAATTTTGGGATTGTTTGTACTATTTCTGTCAAAAATACCATTGGAACTTTGATAAGGATTTCATTGAATCTGTATATTGCTTTGGGTAGTATGGACATTATAGCAATATTAATTCTTCCAAACTGTGAACATGAAATATTGTTCAATTCATTTGTGTCTTCAGTTACTGTCTTTAATGTTTCACAGTTTTCAATACACAGGTCTTTTACTACTCTGGTTTGATTTATTCCTAGGTATTTTATTCTTGTTTGATGCAATTGTAAATGGGATTGTTTTCTTAATTTCTTTTTCTGATAGCTCATTATTAGATATAGAAATGCAACAGATTTTTGCATATTGATTTTTTTATCCTGAAACTTTAATGAATTCTTTTATAGTTCTGATAAGTTTTTTGATGGAGTCTTCAGGGTTTGCATATATAACATCATATCATCTGCAAATAATGACAGTTTTACTTCTTCTTTACCAATTTGGATGCCTTTTATTTATTTTTCTTGCCCAGTTGCTCTGGCTAGGACCTCCACTACCATGTTGAATAAAAGTTGGAATAGTGGACATCTTTGTCTTCTACCTGATCTTAGAGGAAAAGCTTTGAAATTTTCACCATCGAATGCAGTGTTAGCTGTGGGCTTGTCATACATGGCATTTATTATGTTGAGGTATGTTCCTTCTACACCTGCTTTGTTGAGAGTTTTTATCATAAGTAGCTACTGAATTTGTCAAATGCTTCTTCTGTATCTATTGAGATGGTCATTTTTTTTATTGAAGTATAGTTGATATACTAACTTATATTGGTTTCAAGTATACCAAATAGTGCCTCAGCAGTTAGCCACCTTACTAAATCCTCATCCCAACAAGGGCAGTTAACTATCTGTCAACATAGGAAGATGTTACAAACTCTTGGCTATATTCTTCATCTTGTACTACCATCCCCATGACCAAATTATGATTGAGAATTTTTGTTCCCCTTCACACTTATGCACCCCAACCCCTCCCCCGTGGTAAGAAACAGTTACTCCTCAGTGTCTATGTGTCTATCGCTAATTTGTTCTTTTTGTTTTCTTTGTTTTTATGTTCCATAAATAAGTGAATTAATACCATATTTGTGTTTCTCCCCCTGGCTTATTTCACTTAGCATAATATATTTTAGGTCCATCTATGCTGTCACAAATGGCAAGATCTTTTTCTTTTTATGGCTGAATAATATTCCATTGGGTATATGTACCACTTTTTCTTTATCCATTCATCTGTTGATGGGTAATTTGGTTATTTCCATATCTTGGCTATTGTAAAAATGTGATAATAAACACAGAGGTGCATATATCTTTTGAAAGCAGATATTTTGTTTTCTTCAGGTAAATTCCTGGAAGTGGAATTACTGGGTCATATGGTATTTTTACTTTTAGTCTTTTGATGAACCTCGATACTGCTTACCACGGTGGCTACATCAATTTACATTCCCACCAGCAGTGTAGAAGGCTTTCCTTTTCTCCACATCCTTGCCAACACTTGTTATTCTTGTCTTCTGGATAGTGGCCATTCTAACTGGCCTAAGGTGATAGCTCATTGTGGTTTTTATTTACTTTTCCCTGATGATTAGTGATGTGGAGCATCTTTTATTGTGCCTGTTGGCCATCTGAATTCTTCTTTGGACAAGTGTTTGTTCAGGTCTTCCACCCATTTTTTAATCAGATTATTTGTGGGTTTTTTTGTTATTGAGGCATATAAGTTCTTTATGTATTTTGGATGTTGACTGTTTATTGGATAATTTGTTTGCAAATATATTCTCCCGTTCTGAGGATTACCTTCTTGTTCTCCTGATGGTGTCCTTTGCATTACAGAAGATTTTTAGTATAATGTTGTTCCATTTGTTCATTTTAGCTTTTGTTTCCCCTGCCTAAAAAGTTGCTCATGTTTATATTCAAGAGATTTTTGCCTATATCTTTTTCTAAGAGTTTTATGGTGTTATGATTTACATTCAGGTCTTTGATCCATTTTGAGTTTACTTTATGTATGGAGTTAGACAATAATCCAATTTCATTCTCTTACATATAGCTCTCCAGTTTTTCCAACACCAGCTGTTGAAGAGGCTGTCTTTCCCCCATTGTATATCTGTGGCTCTTTGTCATATATTAATTGACCATATATGTTTGGGTTTATATCTGGGTTCTCTATTCTGTTCCATTGATCTATGGGTCTGTTCTTGTGCCAGTACCAAACTTTCTTGATTACTGTGGCTTTGTAGTAGAGCTGGATGTCAGGGATTGTAATACCCCAAGCTTTGTTCTTTCTCAGATTGGCTTTGGCTATTTGGTGTCTTTTGTCATTCCATATGAATTTTAGAACTATTTGTTCTAGTTCATTGAAAAATGCCTTGGTATTTTGAGAGGTATTGCATTGAATTTGTAAATTGCTCTGGGAAGGACAGCCATTTTGACAATGTTAATTCTTCTTATCTGTGAGCACAGGATAGTTTCCATTCATTTCTGTCTTCTTTAATTTCCTAATGAGTGTCTGATAGTTTACAGAGTATAGGTCTTTCACCTCCTTGGTTAGGTTTGTTCCTAGGTATTTTATTTCATTTTTTTGGATGCATTTTTAAATAGAATTGTTTTCCTGATTTCTCTTTCTGCTAGTTTGGTGTTCATATGTAGGAATGCAAGAGATCTCTATATGTTAATTTTGTATCTTACAACTTTGCTGAATCCACTTACTAGTTGCAATAGTTTTTGGGGGCAGTCTTTGGGGTTTTCTATATGTAATATCATGCCATCTGCAAATAGTGACAGTTTTATTTCTTACTTACCTATTTGGATGCCTTTTGTCTCTTTATCTTCTCTGATTGCTATGGCTAGGACTTCAAGTATATGGTGAATAAAAGTGCCAAGCGTGGACATCCTTGTCGTATTCCTGATCTTAGAGGAAAAGTGTTTGGGTTTTTGCCATTGAATATGATGTTAGCTGTAGGTTTGTTCTATATGGCCTATATTATGTTGGGGTATGTTCCCTCTATACACATATTGTTGATAAATTTTAACATGATGTTGAATTTGTCAAATGGTTTTTCAGAATGTATTGAGATGATCATATGGTTTTATCCTTTTTTAATGTGGTGTATCATGTTGACTGGTTTACAAATAGTGTACCATCCTTGTCTCCCTGGAATAAATCCCACTTGGTTGTGATGGGTGGTCCTCTTGATGTATTTTTGAATTTGATTTGCTAATATTTTGTTGAGGATTTTTAAATGTATGTTCATCAGGGATATTGATCTAAAATGTTCTTTTTTTTAGTGTCTTTGTCTGATTTTGGTATTAAAGATGATCATATTATTTTTACTCTTCCTTTTGTTAATGTGGTATATCTCAATGATTGATTTCTGGATGTTGGGCCTTCCTTACAAACCTGGAACAGATACCACTTAATCATGGTAAACAATCTTTTCAGTGTTTTGTTGAATTTTGTGTGCTGATATTTTGTTGAGGATTTTTATATCTATGTTTATCAAATACATTGGCTTGTAGTTTTCTTTACTTGTGGCTTCCCTGTCTGGTTTTGGTATCGGGATAATGCTGGCCTTGTAAAATGAGTTTGAAAGCATTCCCCCCACTTTTGTTTTTTGGAAGAGTTTGAGAAGGATTAGTGTTAGTCTTTTGAATGTTTGGTAGAATTCACTGGTGAAGCCATGTGGACCTGAACTCTTCTTGGGAGGTTTTTGGTTACTGATTTAATCTCCATATTAGTAATTGGTCTATTCAGATTTTCTTTTTCATCTTGATTCAGTTTGGTAGGTTGTATGTTTCTAGGAATTTACCCATTTTTCCTAGGTTGTTCAATTTATTGGCATTTTGTTGTTCATTAGAAGTCTCTTCTGATCTTTGTATTTCTGTGGTTATCAGTTGTAATATCTCATCGATTTATGTAATTTACTTGAGTTTTCTCTTTTCTTGATGAGTCTTGATAAAGGTTTGTCAATTTTATTTCTTCAAAGAACTAGCTCTTAATTTCATGAATTTTTCTCTGTCATCTTTTTAGTATCTATTTCTTTATTTCTACTATAATTTTTTGTTGTTTCCTTCCTTCTACTAACTTTGGGTTTCATTTGTTCTTTTTCTAATTTGTTGAGGTGTAAAGTTAAGTTTATCTGAGACTTTTCTTGTTTCTTGAGGTAGCCATTTATTGCTATGAATTTCCCTCTTAGAACTGCATTTGGTGCATCTCATAAATGTTGATATGTTACATTTTCATATGTTGCAGTATTTGTTTATTTCCCCTTTGATTTTTTCTTTGACCCATTGGTTTTCAGTAACAGTGTTGAGTCTCCACATATTTGTGAATTTTCTAGTGGTATTCATGTACTTAATTTCTAGTTTCATACCTTTGTGGTTAAAAAAGATGCTTGACATGATTGCAATCATCTTAAATTTATGAAGTCTTGTTTTGTGTCCTAATATATGATCTGTCTTGGAAAATGTTCTATGTGCACTTGAGAAGAATGTGTATTTTCTTTTGCTTTTAGACTGAATGTACTGTAAATATGTGCTGAGTCTCTCTGGTTTAATATGTTGTTTATGGCCAATCTTTCTTCGTTGATTTTCTGTCTGGATGATCTATGTATTGATGTAAGTGGGGTATTAAAGTCCCCCTACTATTACTGTATTGCTGCTTATTTTTCCCTTTAGGTCTGTTAATATTTGCTTTATATATTTAGGTGTCCCTATGTTGGGGTTTATAAATACTTAAAAATGTTTTATCTTTTTGTTGGATTGACTCCTTTGTCATTATGTAACATCCTTCTATGTCTCTTATAGTTTTTGTTTTGTGTGATAAAAGTGTAGCTATCTCAACTTCATTGTCATTTCCATTTACATGGAGTATCTTTTTCTATTCTCTCACTTTTAGTCTGTGTGTGTCATTACATCATCTAAAATGAGTGTCTTGTAGGTAACATATAAATGGATTTTTTTAACCATTAAATCACTCTATATCTTAATTTTATTTATTGAAATATATTTGGGATGGTATTATAATAGATTCAACTGAATAGCACAATGAATTTGGCATTTATATACATTACAAAATGCTCACCACAGTAAGTGCAATTATCATTTGTCACCATACCAAGTTATTACAATATTATTGACTGTATTCCCCATGCTGTACCTTTCATGCTCTTATATCTTTAACAACTGAAAGTTTGTAACTCTTGATCCCTTTGTCCTGTTTTGCTTATCCCCCTACCCTTGTCCCTTCTGGCAGCCACCACTCTGTTCTCTGTATGTATGAATGTGTTTCTAGATTTTTGTTTGTTTTGTTTTTTAGATTCCACATATGCGTGAAACCATATGGTATTTGTTTTTCTCTGATTGACTTATCTCACTTAGCGTAATACCTTCCAGGTACATCAACATTGTTGCAAATGCCAAGATCTCATTCATTTTTTATTGCTGAGTAATATATATCATTGTGTGTATATACCACATCTTCTTTATCCATTTATCTATTGATGGGCACTTAGATTGCCACCATATCTTGGCCATTGTAAATAATGCTGCAGTAAACACAAGGGTGCATATTTGTGTTGAGTTGTATGAGTTCCTTTTATATTTTGGATATTAGCCCCATTGTATATATCATTTGTGTATATGTTCTCCCATTCTGTAGTCTGCCTTTTCATTTTGTTGATAGTTTCCTTTGCTATGCAGAAGCTTTTCAGTTTGATGTAGTCCCACTTGTTTATTTTTGCTTTTGTTTCCCTTGCCTGGGGAGATATAGCTGGAAAAAATTGCTAAGGCTGATGTCCAGTAGTTTACTTCCTGTGTTTTCATTTTTCGAGTTTTGCACTTTCAGATCTTACATTTAGGTCTTTAATCCATTTTGAGTTTATTTTTGTATGGTGTAAGAAACTGGTCCACTTTTATTCTTTTGCTATAGTTGTGCAGTGTTCCCAAAAGAATTGTTGAAGAAACTGTCTTTTCACCATTGTATAATCTTACCTCTTTTGTCATAGATTAAATGGCAATCTAAAGTTTAGGTTTATTTCTGATCTTTCTGTTCTGTTCTATTTATCTATGTTTCTGTTTTTGTGCCATTACCGTACTGTTTTGATTATTATACTTCACTCTGTGTCTTTTGTTTGGAGATCAGTTTATTTACATTTAAATTAATTATTGAGAAGTATGTGATCTTACTGCCATTTTGTTAATTATTTTCTGCAATTTTTTTGTTTTGTTTTTTCTCCTTTCCTTACTTCTCTGGCTTTGTTCCTTTATGGTTTGATACTTTCTTTAATGGTATGATCATGTTCCTCTTTATTTTTTGTGTATTTACTATAGGTTTTTGCTTTTTGTTTACCATGAGGCTTATTTATAACATATATATAACAGTCTGCTTTAAAAACTCAAATTTGATCACATTGTAAGCTTCAACATTGTTATTCTCCCCAACTCATGGTTTAAGTTTTTGATATCACATTTTACATTTTTTTGTCTGTGTATCTAACTAATTATTGTAATCATAGTTATTTATACTACTTTTGTCTTTTAATCTTTACACTGGCTTGCAGTTCAAGATGGTGACGTAGGATGATCCTGAACTCTCTGTTATACACACACTAAGGTTACAGGTATATATTGAATGATTTCCTCTTCAGAAAACCTAAAGGCTGGATGAGTGACAATTACATATTGAGCAAACAAGAGGAAAACCACACTGATATGGGTTGAAGAGTCTGAGGTACTTTTTCCATCATAAAACACATCCTCTGGCCCAGCTACCCAAAACTGGGAGGAAACTCAAAACCTGAGACTTCTCCCTGAGGAGTGAAGGTTTTGAATCCAACATTTGTCATCCCAACTTTTAAGACACACACTTGAGAGACAAGTGTCCAAAATACCCAGTTTAAAAATCATGGGGCTTAACATCCTGAGACCAGAAGAGTGAAAGCAATCTGAGGAACCAGTCTTAAAGGGCTTGTGCTCTTGGATTCACCTCTTGGACCTAGTGCAGAAGCAGTTGATCATGCCCAGACTTTCTGTGAAGGAGGCCTCTTTGCTTGTCCTGGGTTTTTGGCATCAGGGGAAGTGTTCAAGTTTGACACACTTCTAATGGACTCCAGAGCTGCCCTCAAGGAATGTAGGCTGTGGATGCCATCTTGGTGCTCTCCCTCTGCATTGCTCCAGCTTACCAGTATAACCCAGAAAAGGGCTTATACACTCGTTTGGAGGCCTATTTTTGTAACTGCCTCTCAGAGGACATCTCCAGGTCCTCTGTCTCTGATGGCCACTGGGGCTTATGCTTGCAGTCCCATAGTACTATATATATATTTGCACTAATGCCTGAGGATTTGGCTTCCAGTCAGCTACATCCAGGTGCTGATCTTCCCCTTAGGGACGCTGACAGGTCTTGGCACATTCTCAACTACATGAGCTATTAAAAATGTAATAGGTTGCTGGGACAAGCACAAGGTTTGAGAGACAACAAAGAACTGAGGCAGGGTTGAGTAACAAGGTTAATCTCCTATATGTGGCTACTCCTTCAAGACTGGGAGAAGTGGTGTTTCATCTACTTAATAAAAACCAAGACAGAATGTCAAGCAAAATGAAGAAGCAGGGATGTGTGTTCCAAATGAAATAACAAGATGAAAACCTCAAAAAAAACCTTAGTGAAGTGGACATAAGAAGTTTATCTGATAAAGAGTTCAAGGTAGTGGTCATAAAGATGCTTATCGAACTGGAGAGAAGAATGGATAAGCACAGTGAGAGCTTCAACAAAGAGATAGAAAATATAAGAAAATGACAAAGGGAAATCACGGAGCTGGATAATACAAAAACTGGACTGAAAAATACACTAGAGCAGTTCAACAGCAAACCATTGAAGCTAGAAGAAAGGATCACTATACTCAAAGACAAGACAGTAGAACTCATCCAATCAGAGCAGCGAAAAGAAAAAATGAATCAAAAAGAGTGGAGATAGCTTAACGGAGTTTTGTGACAGTATCTAGCAACCTAACATTTGTATTGTAGGGCTCCCAGAAGGAGACAGAGAGAAAGGAGCAGATAGGAGCAGAAAGGAAGTTGAAAACTTCCCTAATCTGGGGAAAGAACCAGACATCCAAGATGCAGTAATCCCATAGAGTTCCAAATAAGAACTCAAAAAAGATACCCATACCAAGACATATTATAATTAAAATGTCAAGAGCTAAAGATAAGGAGAGAATATTAAAAGTAGCAAGAGAAAATCAGCTTGTTAGTACAAGAGAACTGTAAGTTTTCAATAGAAACTGTGCAAGCCCAAAGGGAGTGGCACAATGTATTCAAAGTGCTGAATATATTCAGTGAAGAATAAAAGTTCCAAGCAAGAATACTCTACCCAGCCAAGTGATCATTCAGAAATGAAGGCAAGAGAAAGAATTTTCCAGACAAGCAAAAGCTAAAGGAGTTCATCACCACTAAACTGGCTTTACAGGAAATGTTAAAGGGACTTCTTAAAGGTAAAAGAAACTCCACTAATTAGTAACAAGAGCACACATAAAAGAATAAATCTTACTGGAAAGGTAAATCTGTAATAAGGGTAGTGGATTACTCACTTACAAAGACTGACTGAATAACTTTTTAGTCAATCCACAGGGTAGTACCATAGCTAGGTCTGAACCCCTGTTCAATTTTCACATTGCAAATAGGATTCTAGAATTTTCTAAGGGAGTCACATTCTCAGATGTTCTGTCACCCTTACACTGTCTTATTTCAGAGAACATTGTGGGATTTTGGAGAAGCAAACTCTTCTTGCATCTTTCAGCCCATACACTGGGTCTTGCACAGTGTTACCAGCTGGTGTTTTTTAAGGAAAACCTCCCTTCATCAAATTTCTTTCCTGGAGATTGAGTGAACAGAAACCCCAGAGAGACATAAATTTGCTTTCAGAAACTAACACCCTATGTGGCTTGATTTAATTAGCTTGTTTTCCTAATGCAAACTTGAGCACAGCTGAAGGAGCAAATAGAATTTTGGGGGTGATAAGAATAAAATAAGGATTGGAGCCAAGATGGCGGCGTGAGTAGAGCAGCGGAAATCTCCTCCCAAAACCACATATATCTATGAAAATATAACAAAGACAATTCTTCCTAGAATAAAGACCAGAGGACACAGGACAATATCCAGACTACATCCACACCTCCGAGAACCCAGTGCCTCTTAAAGGGGGTAAGATACAAGCCCCGGCCCGGCTGGACCCGAGCACCCCTCACCCCAGCTCCCGGTGGGAGGAGAGCAGGCAGAGTGGGAGGGAGAGGGACCCCAGGACTGCTGAACACCCAGCCCCAGCCATCTGGACCAGAGCGGAGACACAGTGCGTGCGCGGGGGGCCCTGGATACTAGGGAAACAGGGCAGCAAGAACAGTGAGTGGGTACCGGAGGCCTGGCGCTGGAGGACATAAGAAAAGTGAGCGGCTTTTTTTTTTTTTCTGTTTTGTTTTGGCGAGCGCTTTTTGGAAGTCTTAAAGGGATAGGGACCCCAATACTAGGGAAACAGGGCAGCAAGACCGGTGAGCAGATGCCTGAGGCTGGCACCAGAGAATAAAGAAAAACGAGTGGCCATTTTTTATTTTTATTTTTTTAATTAAAAAAAAAATTTTTTTTTTTTTGTGGTCATTGTTTTGTTTTGGTGGGTGCTTTTTGGAAGTCTCAAAGGGGCAGGGTGGGACACTTAATCCAGAGGTAGAGAATCCGGAGATCGTTGGGCACGCTAATCCCCTGGGCTGCAGGGAGCTCGGAGGCCCCTTATAGAGATAAATAGCTTCCAGGCCGCTCCCCCTCCAACGCGACTCCACCATTTTGGAGCAGCAGCCCGAGCCAGGCCACACCCACAGCAACAGCCCATAGCAACCAGGCAAGAAGAAGAAGCCCTGTCTGCACGCAGCTACCCAGCACAAGCCACCAGAGGTCGCTATTCTCTGAGGAGAGGAAGGCCACAAACCAACAAGAAGGGAAGTTCTTCCAGCCGTCACTCGTCCCAGCTCTGCAAACTATTCCTATCATGAAAAGGCAAACTATTCACCATGAAAAGGCAAAACTACAGGCAGACAAAGATCACAGAGACACCACCAGAGAAGGAGACAGACCTAACCAGTCTTCCTGACAAAGAATTCAAAATAAGAATCATAAACATGCTGACGGAGATGCAGAGAAATATACAAGAGACACAGGATGAAGTCCAGAGGGAGATCACAGATGTGAGAAAGGAGATTACAGAAATGAAACAAACTCTGGAAGGGTTTATAAGCAGAATGGATAGGATGCAAGAGGCCATTGAAGGAATTGAAACCAGAGAACAGGAACGCATAGAAGCTGACATAGACAGAGATAAAAGGATCTACAGGAAAGAAACAATCTTAAGAGAACTGTGTGACCAATCCAAAAGGAACAATACCTGTATTATAGGGGTTACAGAAGAAGAAGAGAGAGGAAAAGGGATGGAAAGTATCTTGGAATAAATAATTGCTGACAACTTCCCCAAACTGGGGGAGGAAATAATTGAACAGACCACAGAAATACACAGAACCCCCAACAGAAAGGATCCAAGGAGGACAACACCAAGACACATAATAATTAAAATGACAAAGATCAAGGACAAGGAAAGAGGTTTAAAGGCAGCTAGAGAGAAAAAGGTCACCTATAAAGGAAAACACATCAGGCTAACATCAGACTTCTCAACAGAAACCCTACAGGCCAGAAGAGAATGGCATGATATATTTAATACAATGAAACAGAAGGGCCTTGAACCAAGGATACTGTATCCAGCACGACTATCATTCAAATATGACGGTGGGATTAAACAATTCCCAGACAAACAAAAGCTGAGGGAATTTGCTTCCCACAAACCACCTCTACAGGACATCTTACAGGGACTGCTCTAGATGGGAGCACTCCTAGAAAGAGCACAGCACAAAACACCCAACATACAAAGAATCAAGGAGGAGGAATAAGAAGGGAGAGAAGAAAAGAATCTCCAGACAGTGTATATAACAGCTCAATAAGCGAGCTAAGTTAGGCAGTAAGATACTAAACAGGCTAACCTTGAACCTTTGGTAACCACGAATTTAAAGTCTGCAATGGCAATAAGTACATATCTTTCAATAGTCACCCGAAATGTTAATGGACAGAATGCACCAATCAAAAGACACAGAGTAATAGAATGGATAAAAGAGCAAGACCCATCTATATGCTGCTTACAAGAAACTCACATCAAACCCAAAGAGATGTACAGACTAAAAGTCAAGGGGTGGAAAAACATATTTCAGGCAAACAATAGCGAGAAGAAAGCAGGGGTTGCAGTACTAATATCAGACAAAATAGACTTCAAAACAAAGAAAGTAACAAGAGATAAAGAAGGACACTACATAATGATAAAGGGCTCAGTCCAACAAGAGGATATAACCATTCTAAATATATATGCACCCAACACAGGAGCACCAGCATATGTGAAACAAATACTAACAGAACTAAAGGGGGAAATAGACTGCAATGCATTCATTCTAGGAGATTTCAACACACCAGTCACCCCAAAGGATAGATCCACCGGGCAGAAAATAAGTAAGGACACGGAAGCACTGAACAACACAGTAGAGCAGATGGACCTAATAGACATCTATAGAACTCTACATCCAAAAGCAAAAGGATACACATTCTTCTCAAGTGCACATGGAACATTCTCCAGAATAGACCACATACTAGGCCACAAAAAGAGCCTCAGAAAATTCCAAAAGATTGAAATCCTACCAACCAACTTTTCAGACCACAAAGGCATAAAACTAGAAATAAACTGTACAAAGAAAGCAAAGAGGCTCACAAACACATGGAGGCTTAACAACACGCTCCTAAATAATCAATGGATCAATGACCAAATCAAAATGGAGATCCAGCAATATATGGAAACAAATGACAACAACAACACTAAGCCCTAACTTCTGTGGGACACAGCAAAAGCAGTCTTAAGAGGAAAGTATATAGCAATCCAAGCATATTTAAAAAAGGAAGAACAATCCCAAATGAATAGTCTAATGTCACAATTATCGAAATTGGAAAAAGAAGAACAAATGAGGCCTAAGGTCAGCAGAAGGAGGGACATAATAAAGATCAGAGAAGAAATAAATAAAATTGAGAAGAATAAAACAATAGCAAAAATAAATGAAACCAAGAGCTGGTTCTTCGAGAAAATAAACAAAATAGATAAGCCTCTAGCCAGACTTATTAAGAGGAAAAGAGAGTCAACACAAATCAACAGTATCACAAATGAGAAAGGAAAAATCATGACGGACCCCACAGAAATACAAAGAATTATTAGAGAATACTATGAAAACCTATATGCTAACAAGCTGGGAAACCTAGGAGAAATGGACAACTTCCTAGAAAAATACAACCTTCCAAAACTGACCCAGAAAGAAACAGAAAATCTAAACAGACCAATTACCAGCAACGAAATTGAAGAGGTAATCAAAAAACTACCAAAGAACAAAACCCCCGGGCCAGATGGATTTACCTCGGAATTTTATCAGACATACAGGGAAGACATAATACCCATTCTCCTTAAAGTTTTCCAAGAAATAGAAGAGGAGGGGATACTCCCAAACTCATTCTATGAAGCTAACATCACCCTAATACCAAAACCAGGCAAAGACCCCACCAAAAAAGAAAACTACAGACCAATATCCCTGATGAACGTAGATGCAAAAATACTCAACAAAATATTAGCAAACCGAATTCAAAAATACATCAAAGGGATCATACACCATGACCAAGTGGGATTCATCCCAGGAATGCAAGGATGGTACAATATTCGGAAGTCCATCAACATCATCCACCACATCAACAAAAAGAAAGACGAAAACCACATGATCATCTCCATAGATGCTGAAAAAGCATTTGACAAAGTTCAACATCCATTCATGATAAAAACTCTCAGCAAAATGGGAATAGAGGGCAAATACCTCAGCATAATAAAGGCCATCTATGAAAAACCCACAGCCAACATTATATTGAACAGCAAGAAGCTGAAAGCATTTCCTCTGAGATCGGGAACTAGACAGGGATGCCCACTCTCCCCACTGTTATTTAACATAGTACTGGAGGCCCTAGCCACGGCAATCAGACAAAACAAAGAAATACAAGGAATCCAGATTGGTAAAGAAGAAGTTAAACTGTCACTATTTGCAGATGACATGATACTGTACATAAAAAACCCTAAAGACTCCACCCCAAAACTACTAGAACTGATATCGGAATACAGCAAAGTTGCAGGATATAAAATCAACACACAGAAATGTGTGGCTTTCCTATACACTAACAATGAACCAACAGAAAGAGAAATCAGGAAAACAACTCCATTCACAATTGCATCAAAAAAAATAAAATACCTAGGAATAAACCTATCCAAAGAAGTGAAAGACTTATACTCTGAAAACTACAAGTCACTCTTAAGGGAAATTAAAGGGGACACTAACAGATGGAAACTCATCCCATGCTCGTGGCTAGGAAGAATTAATATCATCAAAATGGCCATCCTGCCCAAAGCAATATACAAATTCGATGCAATCCCTATGAAACTACCAGCAACATTCTTCAATGAACTGGAACAAATAATTCAAAAATTCATATGGAAACACCAAAGACCCCGAATAGCCAAAGCAATCCTGAGAAAGAAGAATAAAGTAGGGGGGAATCTCACTCCCCAACTTCAAGCTCTACTATAAAGCCATAGTAATGAAGACAATTTGGTACTGGCACAAGAACAGAGCCACAGAGCAATGGAACAGACTAGACAATCCAGACATTAACCCAGACATATATGGTCAATTAATATTTGATAAAGGAGCCATGGACATACAATGGCGAAATGACAGTCTCTTCAACAGATGGTGCTGGCAAAACTGGACAGCTACATGTAGAAGAATGAAACTGGACCATTGTCTAACCCCATATACAAAAGTAAACTCCAAATGGATCAAAGACCTGAATGTAAGTCATGAAACCATTAAACTCTTGGAAGAAAACATAGGGAAAAGCCTCTTAGACATAAACATGAGTGACCTCTTCTTGAACATATCTCCCCGGGCAAGGAAAACAACAGCAAAAATGAACAAGTGGGACTATATTAAGCTGAAAAGCTTCTGTACAGCAAAAGACACCATCAATAGGACAAAAAGGAACCCTACAGTATGGGAGAATATATTTGAAAATGACACATCCGATAAAGGCCTGACGTCCAGAATATATAAAGAGCTCACATGCCTCAACAAACAAAAACCAAATAACCCAATTAAAAAATGGGCAGAGGAACTGAACAGACAGTTCTCCAAAACAAAAATACAGATGGCCAACAGACACATGAAAAGAAGCTCCACATCGCTAATTATCAGAGAAATGCAAATTAAAACTACAATGAGGTATCACCTCACACCAGTAAGGATGGCTGCCATCGAAAAGACAAACAACAACAAATGTTGGCGAGGCTGTGGAGAGAGGGGAACCCTCTTATACTGCTGGTGGGAATGTAAATTAGTTCAACCATTGTGGAAAGCAGTATGGAGGTACATCAAAATGCTCAAAACAGACTTAGCATTTGACCCAGGAATTGCACTCCTAGGAATTTACCCTAAGAATGCAGCAATCAAGTTTGAGAAAGACCAGTGCACCCCTATGTTTACGGCAGCACTATTTACAATAGCCAAGAATTGGAAGCAACCTAAATATCCATTGATAGATGAATGGATACAGAAGATGTGGTACATATACACAATGGAATACTACTCAGCCATAAAAAAGGGCAAATCCTACCATTTGCAACAACATGGATGGAGCTGGAGGGTATTATGCTCAGTGAAACAAGCCAAGCGGAGAAAGAGAAATACCAAATGATTTCACTTATCTGTGGAATATAAGAACAAAGGAAAAACTGAAGGAACAAAACAGCAGCAGAATCACAGGACTCAAGAATGGACTAACAGTTAACAAAGGGAAAGGGACTGGGGAGGATGGGTGGGTATGGAGGGATAAGGGGGGGAGAAGAAGGGAGGTATTAAGATTAGCATGCATGGAGGGTGGGAGAAAGGGGAGGGCTGTACAACACAGAGAAGGCAAGTAGTGATTCTACAACGTTTGCTATGCTGATGGACAGTGACTGTAAAGGGGTTTATAGGGGGGACCTGGTATAGGGGAGAGCCTAGTAAACATAATATTCATCATGTAAGTGTAGATTAATGATACCAAAAAAAAAAAAGGGCAGTTCCGGTGTGGAGACCTCCAATGACTCCTACACAAGGGTATAGAGGGCATATAAAAGTGTAGGCAAAGGGTCTGTTTGTGTTTATACAGAGGATCAAAGCCTAATTTGGCTACCCCGAAAATGAACTAAGATACGATATGAAAAAGAACTTCCAACATCAGCACTCTCTGGAAGACTCATGCCAGAAGATGATCATCAAAAATCCCCAACAAAGATCCACGCACTGCTACAGCTGTAGATGCACTCATCCCACCAGTTCCTGGACCTGCCATGGGAATGAGGAAGGAGATATCTAAGCTGGCCTGTGCATACAGTAAAACAACAAAATTGGACTGGATCTATACTGTTGGAACTCAACCAAGAATTTGGAGAAGTGCAAATTGTAGCGCTCCAAAGTCTTACAACTACAAACTATTTATTGTTAAAAGAACATATGGCATGTGAACAGTCCCCAGGAATGGGTTGTTTTAATTTGTCTGATTTCTCTCAGACTGTTCAAGTTCATTTGGACAATATCCACCATATCATAGATAAGTTTTCACAAATGCCTAAGGTGCCTAACTGGTTTTCTTGGTTTCACTGCAGATGGCTGGTAATTACAGATATGCTTTGGTTATGTAACTATACTCCTATTATGTTAATGTGTGTGTGCAATTTAAGTAGTAGCTTAAAACCTATACATGCTGAAGTTACTCTACAAGAAGATATATCAAAGAAATAATCAATCTTCCCATGTTTTCTTCCGCCTGCTACCTCTATAGCTTTTCTTCTTCCTTCCTAATTACAACCCTTAAATAGAATTCGTGCCTCATATCAAATTTACCGAGTATCATAATTCTTCCAAGTGGTAAAGATACCTCAAGACAAATGCTGGGCATAGAAGCCACAGGGCATAAATATGCAAAGAAGTAAAAAGCTAACTTTTTCAAACAATAAGGCTTCTCTCTCACTTACCAACTTCACATTTCCCTGTATGGCCCCGGAAGATGACTGGTTAGCCAGAGACGGGTAAGATTCCTCAAGGGAGGGACAACCTAAGACAGGCACAGTTGCAGGGGGGCCATCAGGTGAGAAATTGGGGATCAACAGAGGTGAGGCTTAGAACCTCACCCCCCCGCTCTGAGAGAAATCTTCTGCATACGTGGATGTTTTATTGCCCTTGTCTAGCTTGGATTAACACATAGTCTACAGGCACACACCTGATCATCTACATTTGCTCTCTTACAACACTAAACTATGTTTTCTACCTTTATCTTGTATCTACCTACCACTTCAGCATTTTATTAAAAATAATAATAATAAAGAGAGAAATGTGGTATCCACATATAAATCAAGTATAAAAACCAAATGAGTATTCATATTTGAACTGACTGTTTATAGTTCATAATGCATGAGCAAAACCGAAAGTTTCTGTGATGACTGCCCTTGTACTGTTCACTATGTAACTTATTCATTATGTAAGAATTTGTTCTACATGTAAAAACTTGTTTGTTATGCCTCAGAAGATTGGAGACTGACAAAAATTAGGCTTGGGGTGGAATAATGATTGTGCATTGAGCATTGACTCCCCTATACAGAATTTTATTGTCGTTAACAACCATTTGATCAATAAATATGAGAGATGCCCTCACAAAAAAAAAAAAAAAAAAAAAAAAAAAAGGACAGACTTCCAATGGTAAAATAAATTAGTAACCGGGATGTAATATATAGCATAAGGAATATAGTCAAGATATTGTAACAGCCTGGTAGGGTGATAGCTGGAACCTAGAATTATGTATATTAATGTTCTACCACTGTGTTGTACACTTGAAACTCATGTAATGTAATAGTGTGTGTCAACTACCCTTCAATAAAAAATAATTAATAAAAAAAAAAAAAAAAAAAAAAAATCCCCAACAAAGATCCACGCACTGCTACAGCTGTAGATGCACTCATCCCACCAGTTCCTGGACTTGCCATGGGAATGAAGAAGGAGATATCTAAGCTGGCCTGTGCATACAGTAAAACAAGAAATTTGACTGGATCTATATTGTTGGAACTCAACCAAGAATTAGGAGAAGTGCAAATTGTAGCACTCCAAAATCTTACAACTACAGACTATTTACTGTTAAAAGAACATAAGGGATGTGAACATTCCCCAGGAATGGGTTGTTTTAATTTGTCTGATTTCTCTCAGACTGTTCAAGTTCAGTTGGACAATATCCACCATATCATAGATAAGTTTTCACAAATGCCTAAGGTGCCTAACTGGTTTTCTTGGTTTCGCTGGAGATGGCTGGTAATTACAGGTATGCTTTGGTTATGTAACTATACTCCTATTATGTTAATGTGTGTGCGCAATTTAAGTAGTAGCTTAAAACCTATACATGCTGAAGTTACTCTACAAGAAGATGTGTCAAAGAAATAATCAATCTTCCCATGTTTTCTGCCGCCTGCTACTTCTATAGCTTTTCTTCTTCCTTCCTAATAACAACCCTTGAATAAAATTCGTGCCTCATATCAAATTTACCGAGTATCATAATTTTTCCAAGTGGTAAAGATACCTCAAGACAAATGCTGGGCATAGAAGCTACAGGGCATAAATATGCAAAGAAATAAAAAGCTAAATATTTCAAACAATAAGGCTTCTCTCTCACTTACCAACTCTACATTTCTCTGTATGGCCCCGGAAGATGACTGGTTAGCCAGAGACGGGTAAGATTCCTCAAGGGAGGAACAACCTAAGACAGGCACAGTCGCAGGGGGGTCATCAGGTGAGAAATTGGGGATCAACAGAGGTGAGGCTTAGAACCTCACCCCCCCATTCTGAGAGAAATCTTCTGCATACGTGGATGTTTTATTGCCCTTGTCTAGCTTGAATTAACACGTAGTCTACAGGCACACACCTGATCATCTACATTTGCTCTCTTACAACACTAAACTATGTTTTCTACCTTTATCTTGTATCTACCTACCACTTCAGCATTTTATTAAAAATAATAATAATAAAGAGAGAAATGTGGTATCCACATATAAATCAAGTATAAAAACCAAATGAGTATTCATATTTGAACTGACTGTTTATAGTTCATAATGCATGAGCAAAACCGAAAGTTTCTGTGATAACTGCCCTTGTAATGTTCACTATGTAACTTATTCATTATGTAAGAATTTGTTCTCCATGTAAGAACTTGTTTGTTATGCCTCAGAAGATTGGAGACTGATGAAAATTAGGCTTGGTGTGGATTAATGATTGTGCATTGACTGCCCTATACAGAATTTTATTGTCGTTAACAACCATTTGATCAATAAATATGAGAGATGCCCTCACAAAAAACAAAACAAAACAAAACAAAAGGACAGACTTCCAATGGTAAAATAAATAAGTAACCGGGATGTAATGTATAGCATAAGGAATATAGTCAAGATATTGTAACAGCTTGGTAGGGTGATAGCTGGAACCTAGAATTATGTATATAAATGTTTTATCACTGTGTTGTACACTTGAAACTAATGTATTGTAATACTGTGCGTCAACTACCCTTCAATAAAAAATAATTATCTAAAAAATAATAATAATAATAATAATAATAAAGAGAGAAATGTGGTATCCACATATAAACCAAGTATAAAAACCAAAGAGTATTCATATTTGAACTGACTGTTTAGAGTCCATAATGCATGAGCAAAACCGAAAGTTTCTGTGATCACTGCCCTTGTACTGTTCACTATGTAACTTATTCACTATGTAAGAATTTCTTCTCCATGTAAGAACTTGTTTGTTATGTCTCAGAAGATTGGAGACTGATGAAAATTAGGCTTGGGGTGGATTAATGATTGTGCATTGAGCATTGTCTCCCCTATACAGAATTTTATTGTTGTTAACAACCATTTGATCAATAAATATGAGAGATGTCCTCACAAACAACAACAACAAAAGTACACACTTCCAATGGTAAAATAAATAAGTAACCGGGATGTAATGTATAGCATAAGGAATATAGTCAAGATATTGTAACAGCTTGGTATGGTGATAGCTGGTACCTAGAATTGTCCTGTATATAAATGTTGAATCAGTATGTTGTACACCTGAAACTAATGTAGTGTAATACTGTGTGTCAACTACCCTTCAATAAAAAATAATTATCTACAAAAAAAAAAAAGAATAAAATAAGGAGACAGTGGCATTATTGAATGCCAGCATAAAAATATTAATGCATTGTGGGTCATAAAAAAGGAGGAGAGGGAATACTGAGGCTGAAAGAGGTAACAGTAGGGAAATAAAAGGCCCAGAGACTGAGGTGACTTTATGGGTGGGGGGGCGGTGTTCTTATATACAGGTGGAGAAAATGAGAGACAGCACAGAGTATTCTAAATCCTTGCTACTAAAAGTGTGGTCCTCAGGTTGGCTACAACACGTGGCAGCTTGTTAGAAATGCACCATCTTGCACTCTGCCCACAAATAGAACCTGTGTTTTAATAAGGTCCCCACATGATTTGAATGCACATTAATCTTTGAGAAAGGAGCATAAAAGATACATGGATCCCCACTGTCTCACTGTGATGAAGGAAACAAGCAGGTGTATGGTGGAAGGGAGCAGCCTAATGGATGAAATGGAGATATATATATGGATCCTAACATCTTCAGGAGAGAAATGGTCATAGAATCATTTGTGAGTAGTGGAGTGGATTGTGAATAATATATTAGCCTCCATTTTACTTTCAGCGCCTCAGTGAATGAGACAAAGCCTGGAAGTTTTTCAAGGAATAAGGTTGTTGGAGAGTCCTTAAAGATTCTGGTATTATTAAGTACTAGTTTTAATTTTCAGCTTTTATTGCTGAATATACATTTTTGTTTGCTCAGTTATTTTATTTGGGAAGGCTGCTCTGTGGGGAACTATCCAGAAGTAATTTAAAGCAAGAAGTCATCTTCAATCGGTTTGACTTTTAAACACTCTTATTTCACAGCCTCATTCTCAAATCATTCCTTCAAAGGCCCTCTTTTAAGTCTTACTCCTGAGCATCTCTTGGTTGTTTTTGGTTGAGGCTGTCTTTCTCTCTTTTCACAGAACAAACTTCTCTAGTTTGTATCATCTATTATTGTGGATTATAGATGATACAGTATCACCAGTACACTGTTGACTCACAGAGACTTATCTTGTTCAGTCTTCAGAGGCTCAGACCTATTTCTAAGTATCTTAGTTGTTATCCAGTAGGCATCTCAGACTCAGTAGATCACCAACTGAATTCACCATCTTCTTAAAACACTTTCTCTTTTTCCTGTTCTCTGTGAATGCCACTACCATTACCTGACGAAGGATCATAAACGTTCCTTGACATTCCAACTTTTTCCACACTTCCCATCTCTAATCACCAGTGAAATATGTTGATTTTTATCTCCTTAACATTTCTGGTGTCCACTTTTATGGTCTCTTCTTGGGAGCATCCTACATATCTCTCATCTTCAGTCTATCCTCATTTAATTTGTAGTCTTAATGCTGCAGACGGAGTGACATTTCTACAACATTAAGGGTATCCTGGTTCTCCCATTTTTAAACTGGACAACACCTCCCACTCCCCATCAAATAATTTTTTAAACTTCTTTGTTGTTCTTGTAAAAACCTGAATCCTGCCTAACTGTACAGCTTTGTGTCTCATTGCAACTGTCTCTGCAGACATTGCTTTCTTAAAATTTCATGAACAGAAAAATCTATTTCATACCTCCATATCTTTTCTCATGGTTTGCATTCTACCTGGTCCCTGTCCTCCCCTCTCTGCCAGATATAATACTGAGGGACTGATCAGTGATTATCCTACACGTAAAATCTTTCCTGACCACTACCTATACCTTTTGTATGCACACTGAACCATGTATAGTTTTGGATCATAGCTATAGATACCACCAACATGCAGTTCTAAGGCCATGATCTATTTACTTTTCATACTTTTTCATAGTTTTCCAGTGCTTCATTGCAACAATACTTGCTCCTATGGGGACTGCATGTTCTGGGCTGAGGAGGTGGCCTGGGTTAATGAGTCCTTGGGCTGGGGTGGAAGAGGCACTGTTTGTAAATGGGGAAATGACCAAGTAAGTATATATATGTAGAGTAATGAGAGCCAGATTTTTCACTATGAGAGAGAAAGGATATTCAAACACTGAAAGGGTAAAAGAATGAACAGGTAGTTGTTAGCTTGGCATTGAAGGTATTAGAACTCTATCCTGAGGCAGACAGAGAAACAGATGCAGCTCTGTGTGTACAGATAGGTATGTGTATTCTATATATCCTATCTCTGTCTGCTGAGGAACCTAGTGGAATCCCAGTAGGAAATAGCACATCTAATATGTAAATCATGGTTTCTAAATGTCCTTTTTCAATAAGAGAAACCAGGCCTTCTTAGAAAAATGTTTAATTCCTAGGCCTGGGACAGGGAAAATACAAGAATACCTTGATTTCTCATAAAACAAGGAATTGAATAAAAAAATTATGAGGACTTGTCAAAAAGGCACAGTAGCCAGTTTAAAGGATAATTAGGATAGTTTGAGCATCAAAATCAATAATGACTAGTGCAATTTAACATATTGATTAAAATATGGGTCAATGAGTCTATAAATGAATGAATAAATACAGGAAAAGGAAAAGCTCTTTCTTACAATACCAACAAATAAATGTAGAAGGAATGATAGAAAGTCATTATTAACAGACATCATAATCAAGAACTATCAACAGAGTATAAATTGTTTAGTCGAATATCATCAATAGAGTGTAACACTAGTGGGTAAAAGCATGATGAGGTATAGGAGAGTAATGTAATTTCAAAGGACCCCCCTACAAGATTCCATTAACTACAAAGGGAAAACGGTAACTCTATAGTGAAGAAATTTGATAGGCATGACCTTAATCCAGTCACGAAAGTTACCATCACTAGGAATGGTACAAATCAACATTGTGTTTTTGACACTATACACTGAGAAGAACATAGCATCACTTCTGTGACCTTCCTGCCAAAAGTGTATAACCTGGATCAAATGTTGAAGAAACATGTGTAAAATCAAGTTGAGGAGAATTCAACAAAATAATTACCTTGTACTCTTCAGAAATGTAAAGATTGAGACCAGAAAAGACTAAGGAACTGTTTCAGTCGGAAAAGGAATAAAAAGAAATGACAATGAAATGTAACACTTGATCCACAGATGAATCTTGATCCAGAGGATCCTTGTACTTTCCTTTGCTGTACAAACACAATAAAGGAATAGTTTGTGAAATTTAAATTGGGTTTGTGGATTATGTGGTCATAATATTAATTCTCTTAATTTTGTGGTTATATAGGACTGTGTCATTTTCTTTAGGAAATAGCAGTAATGGCTCATTATGCCTGTAACTTATTCTCAACTAATTTGGGGGAAAAAATGTATGTGTGTATCAAACGTTAGCAATTGAGAAACCTGGCTGAAGGTGTTCTCATGTTTTTTTCTGTTCTTTCAACCTTTCTGTAACTTTGGAATCACTAAAAATTTTCTTTTTAAAAACCAGTATTTCTCTGATATTTTCTTTACTTCCATTTTCTTTCCTGACTTCAACTTCCTTCTAATGATCCCCAAAAGCAACTGGAAGAATATTAGTGAAGTATAGGAGTAAATTCATTAAGTGAAGAAGTAGTGAAACATGATGGTTAAGCTTCTGGGCTCTTTCTTCATCAGAATTTCATGCCTGAGTTCAAAAGCCCCATCCCTGTGTGGTTTTGAGGCAAACCACTTAACTGCTCCATGTCTGTTTTCTCATCTGTAGAGAGGGAGGATTACAACAAACGCCCGTCTCATGATGATTTGGAGAGGATTAAATCATTTAACTCATTTAAAACACACAGTGCCTGGCACATGGTAAGTAACTGAATCTGTATTCAGTTTTTCTCATGGGTTGCATTGAGAGTACCACTAAAGATTACCTGGTTTGTATGGCACTTTGTTAACTGGAATCTATGTAGAGAGCCCTGAATGGTCGACAGTCCTATGCACCTCTCATGTCCATGCAATATTGAATTAATTCAGTTATCTCCAAGCCTTGAAAACGTAAAATGTTTGGTATCACAGGCTGAGGAATCACCCCTGTGTGAGTTTTTTTATTAATTAGAACAATGAGTGGGTTTTCTTGTTAACATAATTTAATAGCCACGACCACCACTGCCCAGACCATGAAAACATAGTGAAGGTGGAGGGAAGGGTGGTGTGACTACTTTTACTGAGAGATTCAGAAGAACAGAACAGATCTAAGTGCTACAGGTAATGCCTCACAATGACTCCATGAGCTATTTAGAAGCTTATTTTAAGAAATACTGGATTTTAATAGGTCATTCAGTGAAGCAAAAAAAGCACAGCTTGCCTGTGATGCTTCTGGAATACAAGAAATGTATCTGCACTAGAGCACAGAGGAGCAGGAGATAATAAGAAAAACAACTGGATGAGGGAGAAACAATTAAAATCTCATGCCTCTAGCCCTCAGTTCAAAGTAAAGACCTGCCCAAGTGATGCCCAACATGGACTGTCTTTGAAGAACATTACAGTGGTCAGGAGCACTGGTGTAGGGCTGGTGAATCTAGCTGAATCTTAACTTTGTCACTTGATAACCAACAGAGTGATCGAGTATAAATTATTAACCACTTCAGGCCTTAGATACTGCAAATATATAATGGGGATAATATTACTTGGCTCGTTATGTGTGCATCAAATGAGGTAATATTAGAATGCCTTTCCCATAATGTGTTTGATAAATATTCTGACAGGAAGCATAACGCAAAGACAGAAATTGGAAGAAAAAGTTTCTACTTATCTTTGAAGCTGAAGTTAATATTGTGTCAGAATTTTGTTTTATTTTTTAAACCTTTTATTTTGAGAGAATTATAGGGTCATATGCAGTTTTAAGAAATAATAGAGAGATCTCAGTTTGGGACACTTTTACTTAGTTACTTAGTTTCGACTACACTTTCCTTAACTTCTGGCAACCTCTACTCAGCTCTCCACTTCCATAATTTTGTCCTAGGAGTATTATATAAATGGAATCATATAGTATGTAATCTTTTGGGCTTGGCTTTTTTAATGCAGTGTAATTCTCTGGAGATTCATTCAGGTTTTTGTGTGTATCAGTAGTTTGTTTTTATTACTGAGTAGTATTCAAAGGTATGGATGTAGCATAGTTATTTAACCATTCACCCATCAAAAGACTTTGGAGTTGTTTTGTCTGTTATGAATAAAGCAGCTATAAACAGTTGTTCACAGGTTTTTGTGTGCACCAAAGTCTTTTTGTCTCTGGGATCAATACCCAGGAGGGCAATTACTAGAGCATATGGTAGTTGCATATTAGTTTTTAAACACGGCCAAATTGTTTTCCATCAGAGTTATACAATTTTACATTCACACCAGAAAGGAATGAATGGTTCAGTTTCTCTGCAACTTTGGTGTGTATTTTTAATTTTAGCTATCCTGATAGGTGCTTAATGACATCTTATTTGTCATTTAAATTTGCATTTCCAAAATACCTATTGGTGTTGAACATCTTTTCATGTGCTTATTTGCTATCTGCTTATCATCTTACTATCTGTGTACCTGCTTCATCTCTTCATGCCCTTTTTTCATTTTCTAATTGTATTGTTGATTTTGGTACAGATAAATTTTGAGAGTTCTTTATATGTTCTAGATACTAATCCTTTGTCAGATATGTGGTTTGCAAATATTCTCTTCTACAGTGTAGCTTTTTCATCTTAACAGATACTCACAGAGGACAAGTTTTTATTTTGTTGGAGTCTAGTTAATCAGTTTTTCCTTTTATAGATCATGATGATAAGTCTAAGTGATCTTTGCCTAGCCATGTTTCCCTAAGATTTTCTTCTGAGTTTTTAATGAAATATTACAGTTTTACATGTTGCATTAAAGTCCATGATCCATTTTGAGTTAATTTTGTATTAGGTGTGAAATTCAGGTCAAGATTTTTGCATACAGATGTCCAGTTGCTCAAGCACTATTTGTTGAAAATGTTTTCTTTCCTCTGTGGAATTACTTGTATTACTTTTGGATCTTTCTCTAATATCTTTCAGGTATATCTGGTGGTCCAATTTCTGGGTTCTCTATTGTGTTCTGTTGTTCTCTTTGTCCACCCCTCTGCCAATACCACAGCCTTGAGTACTCTAGCTGTATACAGTTGCCCCCTGAACAATGCAGGAGTTAGGGGCACTGATTCCCCCATGCAGTTGAAAATCTGCATATTACTTTTGCTTCCCTCCAAATTTACCAATAGAAGCCTACTGTTGACTTTATCGATAACAGTCAATTAACACATATTTTCTGTTATATTCATTATATACTATATTCTTATAATAAAGTAAACTAGAGAAAATATGTTTTTTAAATTGTTGCAAATCTTCAAGAAGTATTCTAGTGTATTTATTGAAAAAAAAAGTGCATGTTAGTTGACCTGTGCAGTTCAAACCTTGCTGTTCAAAGGTCAACCGTAGAGGCATCTTGTTAGTGTCAGGTGCAGAAAGAAGTCCAGGATTCCCAAATGAATTGTTGCAGTTTTAATGCAAAATCACTTAGAGAAAAATCCTCTGTCCCCCTTGGGAAGCTGGCTGCCTATGCAGACATATCTCTTTAGGTTGACATTTGCATGACAAATTCATGACAAGCTTAAATATGGCTCCCAAGCTATCAACTTGAAAACATGATTGTCAACATGATGAATGCTAGATCTGTTTCTCAGGGTGGACACACAGTAAACAAGCTCATGGAGGCAATGCCTGAAACCTAGAATGCCAGTTGGTTTAAAATAAGTTTAGCTATTAGATTCAAAATAAATGCTTTCTCTGGAGTCAAATGAAAATGGAAAACTTAATTATAAACTGGAAGTCTACTTAGTGAGCCTGCAACTAGAAAAAGAGCAGTTAGTTTGGGATTTTAGTGCCTGGTGTCATACAGCCCTGAAAATTGCTGAGTGTTTCTCCATCACAGGGTCATGCCTGTGTCCTGGTTCATCCTTATACTGGGCTAGGACACTTTCTCTTCTGATCGTGAAATAAAACAGCCTCCCTCTTCTAAACTTCCTTTGCTGACTAAATCTCTTAAAAGTTGTCATGTTTATAACCTGTAGGTGTTACTACATTTAATAGAGTTTATCTGAGTCTTGGCCAAAACTCTGTGTGTCTCCGTTTTGTGGCATTATGTATTTCTAATTCAAACCATCCTTTAAAAAAATAGTTTAAAACTCAGTGTGCAACCTTCTTCCCAAGTTCTTGAAGGGAATCTTATTGTCCCCATGCATCATCTACTAAAATTAGAAACATTATTTGACAACAAAACTAAGTGAGCACTGTTCTTTTCCAAGATTAAGCTGCTGCTGCTTAAAGGGAGAAAAAAATCGCAAGAGTAGGTCTCCTCCATAACATGAACTTCAGGAAATAGAAAGAGAAGGTAGAGCTCTTAGAAGGTGTAAAGAGTCAGTTTGGTTCTATGCCTGTATGTCTGATTTTAGAGACTTTGGAGAAAGTGTTGGGAGGGGGCAGAAGTTGGGCTGTGAGATACAACCTCCCCTTTACCATGTAGACATTCTCCCTCCAGTGCTGTCTTTGGAGAATTATGGATTGTCTTTAAGGGAGTTAGAGGTTATTATGTGCTGGATGAATTGGTTTGTCTAGTCAGTGAGTTATCATGGTTAATTATAAATACAGCTATGTTATCATCTGTAATAATTTAATTCAAATTCATTTCTATTTAGGGAGAGATTTAAAATTTTCTCCTGTTTAGAGAAGAAATTCAAGTTCTCTCTTCCTTAGTTATTCAGTAATAACGTGTTGAGCCAGTGATTCATCTGACCATAAATGAGTTTCTGTCACAAAATAGAAAGGCTTGAGTAAAATTTGTAAGTTACCTCAAATATGATAGTCCTTTGCCTATAGGAAAACATATTTGGGGATCCAATACAAATTCCCCCGCCTAACCTACAAGTCTTTATGATATAGCCCTTGTTTAACTTCCAAGCCTCCTTCCTCCCAGGTCTCTCTGCTCATAACAGAGCTCCTGATCTTGAGGAGCACATATGCAGTGTGGAAGGTAGACAATCCAATCACACAAACAGAAGAAATATTATGACTGTAACAAATGTTGTAAAGGAGAAAAGCATCTTTCTATAAGAACATAAAATAAAATATACTTCATGTTATCAAGGACATAAGGGAAGTCAGGAAGTCTTCTCTGAGGAAATGATGATTGAAGTCAGGACGAGATGATGCATTCAAAAATCTGCAGCAAGAATGCAGAGTGTGGCACACACAATACCAGTGCAGCTTGAGTAGGATGAGTGATGGAGGTACCTGTTCGGTTCAGGTATATCTAGAAAGATAAGTATGGGATGAATCATGTTAAGGAATTTATCTTTATGATAAGAACAATGGGAAGCCACTGAAATATTTTAAGGAGAAAAGTGACATGATGGAAAATGTGTTTCAAAATGATTAACACCCTGGCTGCTATGTGGAAAACAGATTGCAAAGGGAAAAAAGTGGATTCAGAAAGACCGTTTATCTGTCAGTCTTTTGGAATAATCTAAGCAGCTGATAACATTAGTTTGGTCTAGCCACAAAGTGTGGTAGAAATGAGATTGGGATAGATCTTAAAGATATTTAGGAAGGAAAATTAAGTAGAGAAGGAGGTGGGAAACCCTCTATCTACATACCCCCAAAGATCGGGTAGGAGCTCTTGCCACTGTTTCAGGCTCTTGGATAAGACAGTGAACACTGCCTGCCTACTCTGTGTATTGTAAGCTCCATTCCTCGCTTGTTCTTATATTGGCAGCACCTAGTGCCATGCCTAGTACACATCAGTTCTCAGAATTTGTACAAAGAAAGTATAGAAATAGAGGGACTTTGAAATGGAGTTCAGATGATGTTAATAGATTTTCAGAAAAGAAGTAGCTTTAAATATGAAAACCATTAAGGGATCCTCAGTGTGTTACAGATGATAACCAAGTTCAGAAATGGAGTAAGCATGCTTTTGTACTCCAGTAATACCCACATCCAGTTAAAGCAAACAGGCAGCAATTCTAATTGCAGTCATGGAGGACCTCTAGGAAGGGGTTTGGAACAAGCACCCTCAGACATGGAAGCCAGTTCTAAGACTGAGGAAATGCAGCATCTCTTCAGCACTCCCTGCAGCAGTTACATGCAGAGTTCAAGTCAGTTCTTAGAGCTGGATTGATGGTACCTCTCTCTCCAGGTTACCTTCGACTTGGAAAGGGCACCTGGACATGTGTTTGTTTAATGCAATGCAATTTTCAAAATCTTGTTTATCATCTCCATGTTCTTTTGACCCATTACCTCACTTTCTGCTTGTGAAATGTATCTAAGGATACCAATCAATGTTTGTAACTACTTGTTTCTCTTGCTTTGTTTTTAAAAGTTCCTTTCTGTTCCCTCATGAACTATCTGGAGTCACATTTTATATTTGATTACCTTGGTCTTTTTCTTTCATGCTGTGGATTTTCTTTAGATGTCAGGTAATCCTTTTTACTGCCTACTGTGGCAGCCAACCTCCAAGATGGTCTCCAATGATTCACCTTCTGATAAAATCTTCCATGAGTGTTCCTCTCTCACATTGTCTTAAGGCTGGTCATGTGACCAGTAGAGTATGGCTGACATGATGGTGTGCAATCACAGATTCAGTCATAAAAGGCACTGTGACTTCTTGCTTCTCTGCTTCTTCTTGTGCCCTTTCTCTTGGAATACTCTCTCTGGAAGAAGCTAACTACTGTGACATGACAAGAGGCTCAAACAGCATGGACCTTAGGCTTCTTGCTAACAGCCACACTACTGACCTTGAAATCAGATCCCTCAGTCCCTATCATGCTTTGAGATAACTGTACCCCCAACCAAAACCTGGACTGCAATCTCATGAGAGACCTGAGCCAGAACAATCCAGCCAAGCCACTTCTGAACTCCTGACCCTCAGAAATGGTGTGTGATGATAAATGTTTAATTTAAGCCACTAGGTTTGGGGATAATTTGTTACACAGCAGTAGATAACTAAAAATGGAATAAGAGGGCTTGCTTGTTCTGTGTATGTCTGTGCACTTACTGACTGGGAGTTTTTCCTTAAAATGGATTATTAGAAAGGGAGCAAACTTTGTAAAAATTAGAGCCTGAAAGTTTTGTGTGACATAATCTCATTAGGCACTTAGTTCTCCCTTATTAGTTCATTTATTTTCTTTAGAGATTTCTTTCCCTTGTAATAGATGCTGGGCTGCTTTAACAATTCCTGTGAGGAATTGGTGGGGCTGGGAGTGAGGGCTCCTGGAGTCCGTTCTACACATAGATCTTCAATTGATCTTTTTGTCTTCAATCTCACTTCTAACCCTCCCTGTCTGATTATTGGGTTTTGCAAGGTATGTGTTTTCTTTTCCCTGTGGTATCTTACAACTTTATTTAGGCTATCACTTCTTCCAGTTTATTGCATGTGTCTACAGTATTCCATCAGCTTCCAGAAATATGTTGAAATATTTTGTGTGCTGGGACTGCATCCTTACACTTTCCCTCTACCTTTTGTTATTTTATTTGCTGTTATTTGTTTATACTTTTTAAAGGTTTTTTGTTTTGGTAATAAAGGCCATATACAACACACCCACAGAGAGCATCATACTTAACAGCAAAAAGCTGAAAGCCTTTCCTCTAAGATCAGGAACAAGAGAAGGGTGCCCACTCTCCCCACTTTTATTCAACATAGTACTGGAAGGTCTTGTCATGGCAGCCAGACAATGCAAAGAGATAAAAGGCATCCAGATTGGTAGGAAGAAGTTAAACTGTCACTGTTTACAGATGACATGATTTTGTACATAAAAAAATCCTAAAGAATTCACCAAAAAACTACTAGAACTAATAACTGAATTCAGCCAAGTTGCAGGATACCAAATTAGTACACAGAAATCTGTTGCATTCTTACATACTAACGATGACCTAACAGAGAAATCAGGAAAACAACTCTATTTGCCATTGTACAATAAAGAATAAAATACCTAGGAATAAACCTAACCAAGGAGTTGAAAGACCTATACCCTTTAAAGTACAAGGCACCCATGAGAGACATTAAAGAAAACACCAATAGATGGAAATAGATCCCATGCTCACGGTTAGGAAGAATTAATATTGTCAGAGGGGCAATACTAATGAACAAATAGGACTCCCATCAAACTGAAAATACTCTTTACAACAAAGGGCATGATCAGTGGAACAAAAAGGCATTCTACAGTATGGGAGAATATATTCATAAATGGTTTATCTCATAAGGGGTTAACATCCAAAATATGTAAAGAGCTCACATGCCTCAACAACCCCCAAAAAATGACCTGAGTAAAAAATGGGCAGAGGATATGAACAGACACTTCTCCAAAAAAGAAATTTTGATGTCCAACAGGCACATGAAAAGATGTTCCACATTGCTAGTCATCAAGGAAATGCAAACTAAAATCACAATGAGATGTCACCTCACACAAGTTAGGATGGCCAACACCCAAGGGACAAGAAACAACAAATTCTGGTGAGGGTGCAGGGAAAGGAGAACCCTCCTCCGCTGTTGGTGGGAATGTAAATTAGTTTAACTGTTTGGGAAAGCTATATGGAGGTGCCTTAAAAAGCTAAAAATAGAAATACCATTTGATCCAGTAACTGCACTCCTGGAATTTACCCAAAGAAAACAAGATTCCAGAATCAAAAAACATATGCACCCTTATGTTTATCACAGCACTATTTACAATTGCCAAGATATGGAAGCAACCTAAGTGTCCATCAGTAGATGAATGGAACAAGAAGAGGTGGGGAATATACATAATGGAACATTATTCAGTCATAAGAAGGAAACAAATTCTACCATTTGCAACAGCATGGATGAATCTAGAGGGCATTATGCTCAGTGAAATAAGCCAGGTGGAGAAAGGCAATTACCAAACTATTTCACTCATTGTGGAGTATAACAAAACAAAACTGAAGGAACAAAACAGCAGCAGCCTCAGACTCTAAGAAGGGAACAGTAGTTAGCAAAGGGAAGGTACTGCGAAGGATGGGTGGGGAGGGAGGGAGAAGGAGATTAAGCGGCATTATAATTAGCAGTCACAATATTGGTAGGTCACGAGGAAGGAGGTAGTTACATCACGGAGAAGACAAGTAATGACTCTATAGCATCTTACTATGCCGATGGACAGTGACTGCAATGGGGCTGGAGGGGGGACTTGATAAGATGGGTGAATGTCGAAACCACAATGTTGTTCATGTGAAAAGATTGTGTATCAATGATACCTTAATAAAAAAAAAAACAATAAACCCTCCCCCACAGACAAATAATGAAGGCTAGACAGAAAACATGTTTAATTGTTAGTAGGGGTTTATGAAGGAATAGAAGAGCTTTTATATTGTAAAACTTCTGTATTGGTTGAGTTTTCCCAACACCCTACTTACGGAATTTTAAAAACCTAAACATTTTAGTAATATTTTTAAAAAGGTTTATTATTTGTCTTGTGTTTTTACTATGACTGTGGTGGGAATTAGGGATTAGGAGAGGCAAAGCGTGCTCAGTCTGCCATCTTGAACCAGAAGTCTGTGTAGCATCTTTTATTCTATTCATTCAGTTTTCAACACTTCACTTTTAAAGATCTAAAGCAGGCTACTGTTACGTGGTCTTTGACAAAGAGGTCTCTTGGGCCATTGCCCTCAGGCTATCTTTCCTTTCTCTCCAAGCGTCACTACCCACCCCACCCCCAAATAATCACAGGTATTTTATGGAACTCCAATCTGCTGGAGAAAAAAATCATCTATCCAGATCTCTAGGGAAGTTCTGGGTGGGAATGATCTGTGACACAGACCTCTAGGCAATTCCTGGGCTTAGTACAGCTCTGCTACCTGGGGCTGGCAGGAACATTCCCTGCTAAGGCTAACAGATATAGTTGGTGTGATGAGGAGTGGAAAGTCCATTTGCATTTCTCCTGCTGGAGGTGAACACAATCTCCTTGGGCCACAAGATTCTCCTTCTTATACATGACAGCTATATCCCAAGAAACCCTGGACTACAGGGAAAGAAAGCATACTTCTTAGAACAAAGGAATCCCTCACCCCCCATTCACAGAAAAAGGCAGTTCTGGGAAAAAAAACTCTTGATAGCTATCCAAGTTCCTAAACCATCTCTGTTTATTTGTTTCACATCAAGGTTTATAAAATAACTATTGCCACTTGGATATTTTAAGTTTCTGATAGTCATGCTGTCCAGTGTGTGGATTTTGTTAAATGAAATGTTTTGATTTCTCCTTTCTACATGCAGAATGTTGGTAAACAACAGAGTCATAATTTTAAAATTTTAGTCTGTGTCCTTAATTATCACTGTATTGATGAAGGAAAGGTATTTTTTATGTGAAGAGGCAGTGACAAAGAAAGCCAAGAGAGAGGCATGGTATCTTAACACGTAGAAAGCGTAGAGGTGAAGATAGAATGCAAGTGATATCTGCAGGTATGTGGGCAAAGTTTTGATATTTGGAAGGTCTCATCATAGACTAGGGTCCCAGTTTGGGGATTCGTTAGGGAATTAACTCCCATAGTCAACTTACGAAGAATGTGGCAGAGCCTCAGTTCCAGAAAGAGAGTGGAAGGATGAGGCAGGTCACAGGTCTGGAGCTCAAGAACTCAAGGTCTTTGGTTTTACCACAGACCTCAGGGGTAATGTCACAGTCAGTTCATGTGAGACATGTATGGTATGCTTTTCTTCTTGCTGGAACAAAGTTTTAAATAATTTAACCTCATTGAATGGAGCAAAAGTTAGCCTTCATATGGTTTATCTCTGGAAGAATTGCTAGGAGTGGATGGACTGCTTAAAAATAGTGTTGAGCCTTTGCCCTGAGTTTCATTCTGGGAAGTCTCTCAATCCACCTTCAACGGAGCCAGCCCCTCTGGGCCCAGAGATCTCCAGGTCTTTGCTCTTAACAGGTCTCAGACAGACTGCAACTCCCCTAACTTTGTTAAATATGAAAGAAAAGCACAGGAATGTAATTAGTAGATGGAATGTCAAAACAGTTAACAAAATCTAGGGACCCAGCCCCAGCCTATCTAGTTTGTTGAGATTTCTATATTTGGCCCTAATTCATTGAAATCTTATCTATGTACCTTCCTTCCTAGTTTCTGGCCAGTATTTGTGTCTCAGTTTTGACTGCCTCATTCTCACCCCTCTGTGATGAACTCCATAAAAATCCTGTCATTTTTCAGAGCAGTCTAAAAGAGAGACGTTTGCGTATGTGTTGCCTATGAGTCTTTTGCATATCTGTTGTTCGTTTTTCCAATTCCAGTTCTTAGTGTAAAAAATGGGTTTGCTCCTCATGTGACTGCTACCAGGAATGACTTTCAGGTGAGACTTTGACCCAGCTCCCATCTACACCCATATAGCATTATATTGCAGGCTAAGTTTAACCATCTTGTTCAAATGACAAACACATTATCCTTATAACTGGGTCGCACACACACAGTACCAATTAAGTCGTTTCCTCATTAGAAGCCAGTGAGAGATACATACTTATTTATAGCAGATGGTCATTCTGTTTCATGGGATGTAAAGTGATTTAAGAGGACTTCCTCTACTTCCTACTTTTTTGCTTAAGAGGAGGAGGAATTCCCAGAGATAATAGAGGAAATACTGCAAATAGTAAATCTGAAAGGAGAGGATTCTAAAGACCTGACGAAGAATTAAAGCCTAATCAGGAGTCCAGAGGGTGAGAACCGTGCCTAGAGGATTAAAGATGCAGGACAAACAGCAACTGAGGATATACAATCATGATTCCCATGGAGGGGAAGACAGATTCTGGGGGAGAAAGCTCAGAATAAGGAATGTGTCCTTGTCAAAAAACAAAAAGCGGTGGCATTTGGTGAGCTACAGTTGTTCCTATTTTTAGGACACCTATGACTAACTGAATTGCATGCCTCACAGTAGCTGCATATCCCCATAAAAAATCAGCCTACAAGGAATAATGAAAAATGGGAAAGAAAATTGGTTTGTTTTCCTGGGCTTGGGCCCTAGGCCCTAATGCTGAGGATTCTTATGAAATGTTCAGGAGAACGCAGTTTAAGGGCCTGTAGTGCCTTAGAAGCCCAAAGGCTCACACAGAATTGTCCACACGTCAGAACACAGTAGGCCTAGGCCTCTTACCATTTTGCTAAAGAAGTTGAAAAGAAAGGAGAGAGAAAGAAAACATGGGTAATCTTTTAATGTAGTGACTGTTTATCACTATTAAATGTAGCCCAGTTAGTGGTGTGGATCCAAGTATTCAAAACAATGCTCCTCCTTAGCAGAAAGAGTTACGAAAAGGCAAGGTGGCATGAGAGAAGTTTTTTAAATGTTATAATTCTCCTTAAGGCTCTGTTCCCAGTCTAGCAGAAGGCACAGATGAAAAGGATGTTCTGGAATGCTCATTTTTTATATTACTCTAAATCATATCATTGTTATAATTCACTTCACTGCTCATCAATTCCACCTTCTGCTTATACAACTGTGTGTTTGTTTCTGCCTATCCTATTACTACTGATTTTTTTTCTCTGCTTTATCTATTGTTTTAATAGAGTTAGATGAAAATCTCCTTGGTGATAGTGGACTTGTCAATTTCCTTTGTAGTTTCAATAAATTTTGCTTATATATTTTAAAGCTATGTCCTTAAGTATGTACAGTTTAAAATTTTTTAGACTTTCACGGAGTATTGAAAGTTTTTCTTCCTTTTTTTAAAAATTTTGATGTCATTAATATACAGTTACATGAACAACATTGTGGTTACTAGATTCCCCCCATTATCAAGTTCCCACCACGTACGCCATTACAGTCACTGTCCATCAGCATACTAAGATCCTATAGAATCACTACTTGTCTTCTCTGTGCTATACTGCCTTCCCCGTGCCCACCCCCCCCACTACATTATGTGTGCTAATCATAATGCCCTTTTTACCCCCTTATTCCTCCCGTCCTGCCCATCCTCCCCAGTCCCTTTCCCTTTGGTAACTGTTAGTCCATTCTTGGGTTCTGTGAGTCTGCTGCTGTTTTCTTCCTTCAGTTTTTGCTTTGTTCTTATACTCCACAGATGAGTGAAATTGTTTGATACTTGTCTTTTCTGCTTGGCTTATTTCACTGAGTATAATATCCTCTAGCTCCATCCATGTTGTTGCAAATGGTAGGATTTGTTTTCTTCTAATGGCTGAGTAATATTCCATTGTGTATATGTACCACATCTTCTTTATCCATTCATCTACTGATGGACACTTAGGTTGCTTCCATTTCTTGGCTACTGTAAATAGTGCTGCAATAAACATAGGGGTGCCTATGTCTTTTTTAAAACTTTTATTAACAGCTTCGAGTCACAGTGAAAACGAAAGGTGCATGCATCATCATGGATAAATCTCAGCTACAGTGCTGAGAAAACCATGCAAATTAAAGAAGAGTGTAAGCATTTGACTTTATACACATAAAATTGAAAACCCTGAAAACAACAGTGTTTTTTAGGGACACATGGAAGAAAAAAAAAATTCCAGACTGCTGGTAACTTAAGTGGGGGATGGAAAGCATCATGATTAGGGAAGAGAATACATGGGTGGGCTTCAAAAGTTCTATATCTTTTGTTGGTTGGTGGCTACATAGGTTTATGTTTCATTATTATTATTTAGTCTATAGTTATGTTATAAAATATTTTGTATATGATGTATTTTATAATGAAGATGACCAAATAATTATGTAGGGAAAGAGATTAAGTACAGTCTCAGGATTGCTCTGCATAAGTCTCTAAGGCAGTTTCCTCCCCACCTGAGATTCTCAGACAACTGCTCCTCATGTTGGGGTCCTCTCAAAGGCCATGCTCACAGCACAACAGGCCTCCCAGGCCTGTGCCAAGTGTACCAGGGTTACCTTTTGACTCCCACATTTACTACTGTGTTATAATCATTCAATCTGCTATTCTGATAGGTATGTTCTTTACTAAATTTTCAGACTTGAAAACAATTCTCACCCCCATTTACTTACTATAAGCAGTCAGCTACATTAATTTCTATTCAACCTATAAAATAACAACTATACTATGTATTCTAATTTACATATGTTCATTTAAACTTCACAATAGTCCTATTAGTTTTTCCACTTTACAGTTGGAAAGATCAGAGTAAGAACTATTAAATACTTTGCCCAAGTTTTTTCTGCTCCAAAGTGGGACCAAAACCAGACACTCTGGTTTCAAAGTATGTGCTCTGAAACACCAAGATCAGGCCTTGTTCTTGTCAGCTGTCTTTCCAGAAAATGTGGTCTTGTCCATGAACTTTAATCCATCTGACTAAGCATGCATACCTTGGGTGTCAGCAGCCTCTCTCCCAGTCCCTCAGGTCTCTGACCACTGTGGAATTTCCATTACTATGCTCCATCTCCCATTGGTTCATCAGCTCTTTGGTACTGTTTTTTTACCCAAAATTCAAGATTTCTCAGACATTGATTTGTGGACATGACTTGACAACCACTGTTAGCTAAGAGGGTCACTCAGGGTCTCTCTGTTCTGTCCAGGTGGATGAATCTATTGCCAGATTGTGACTTCTTTTCCTACCAGTGTTTATCTTTCTGTGAGTCAGCCATTAGCTTTGCCTGTGAAATAAGTCATAATAGATATGCAAAATGATAAATGATCTAACAGGAAGTGAAAAAATGCTGCTTATGTATGAAGAAGATATGTAAGAAAACACAGGACTGAGAGTGGGCCCTTTCCTCAGAGCATGTGGGCAAAGCCAGCAGGAGAGACGAACTGAAGTGAAATAATCATGGATACTTATAGACCACTGGGCAAGATAAAAGGAGTCGATGATTCCAGGCACAGTGCCTGCTGCATAGTAAGTGAGCAATAGAAAAATGTTTCTTGTGGAGTAAATGACTGAGTGATAAACAGGTCATGCAGAACATAAACCTGCCAGAGACAAGTTATTGTCATGAAAAGGAATAAAAATTAACTAGATATCTAGAGGAAACCTCTGGTTGGAAGCAGCGCCTAGAAGGACCTTGGTATATCCCTAAAGTTTTATTTTCGAAAAGTAGAGAAAGAACTAGGGGACCTGGCAACTGAGGGCCTATGATTAATTTTATATGTCAACTTGAGCAGGCCACAAGATGTCCAGATATTTGGTCAAACATTATTCTGGGTCTATATGTGAGGCTGTTTTTGCATAAAATTTACATTGAATCAGTAGACCAAGTAAAGCAGGTTGCCCTCACTAACATGGGTGGGCTTTATCCAATCAGTTGATGGCCTGAATAGACCAAAAAGGCTGACCCCAACCCCCACTCTGAGTAAGAGGGAATTCCTCTTGCCTGACTACATGAACTGGGATGTTGGTCTTTTCCTACCTTCACATTCAGACTGGAATATCAGCTACTGTTGGATCCCAGGATGTTGGCTTTTGGACTGGAATCACACCATCAGCTCTCCTAGGTCTCCAGCTTGTTGACTGGACATCTTTGGGACTTTTCAGTTTCCATAACCATGTGAGCCAATCCCTTAAAAATCAATCTCTATGTGTCTCTGTCTCTGTCTCTCTCTAGAGATAGTAACTCCCATTACCTTGTCCCTTTCATGCACACACACACACACACACATCCATCTATATATCTAAAGGAATAATCAGGATATATATGTGCATTTTTCACACACACACACACAGATACTTACACATATACTATTATTTCTGTTTCCTTGGAGAACCTTGACTAATAAAGGGCCTAGTTCTAACCAATAAGGAGGAATTCATTGTTGATGTAAAAATTGAAAGAAAGTGAAAAGGTGGTATTATATTTGAAAATAGTAGATATTCTAAAGATAAAAGAAGATTGTAGTTCTGTACTGTGAAACTTTAAATGGAAAGTTGGCTTTAAAATATTGGAAAATCTGATTAAAAAGAACACAAAGTATACTAGCAAAGAAAAGGAAGAGGCACATGAAGATGCCGAGGAGACAGTAGAGGGAGCTGTCTGATCAGCCCCCGTACCCAGAGGAAAATCAAAGAAGAAAGGAGCTTGCAACCAAAAACTGCCCTGTGTGCAGTAATCACTGAGGAGGAAAAATACTAAGTTTTGTATGTATTAAACTGAAATGAAGGACAATGATAAGACAAATAAGAATTGTGTCCATAAAAATTACATTCAAGTATACCAGAATTGCAATAAGTGCTGCAGGCAAAGAGGGATGGTGGCTTTATTTTTAACCAAAGGCTATCCAAGAAGAGATCCTGTTCCAAGGAAGGACACCCTGCTTGAAGACCACACTGCAATATTTATTGGGACAACAGAACAGGCATCTCAGCCCTGATTTGGTTCTGTCTTGTCTTTCAAGGTATAATATTAGCTGAGAAGGTTGACAAGGACTCTGAAGAGAGGGGAGAGAGTACAGTGGGGGTGGAGAATCAGAGAGCCTCAGCCCATCCCCAGACCCAGGACATATCTCACCTGGGAGTTTGCAAAGGGAATTCCTGACACACTCAGAGTTCAGTCATTTCACAAATCATTTATCAAGCACCTGTTCTGTGCCTGGTACCAGGTCCAGACACTCGAAACACAGTGATAAAGGCAACACAAGATTGTTTCCCTAGGAGTTTGAATAATTCCAGAGAATGGGACAGGTCCTGGAGGCCAAGAAATGTTTTGATTTCCCCAAGGGGAATGAAGTGGAATCCTCAAACCACCAGCTCCCTGGTTCTCACTCAGGCTTCAAATCAACATGCCCCTTTTCAAATATCTAGTGGATGATAAAAGTAAACTTCAGGCTCAGAACTCAATTCTGCTCCAGCCCCTAGTCCTCCTCCTGTTGCTGTGTCCCCCTGGTTCTGATCCTTAGCATTGTCTTTGGTTATAATTCTGTCCTTTCTCTCTGATTAAAATGCCAAATGTGACTTTCATTCATTCATTTAACAAATATTGATTGAATGTCTGTTATGTGCCTGACTCTGTTCTAGCTGCTGGGAATACACCACTAAATAAAACGAAGTCCCTGTCTTAATGGGAATTATTTTCTGGGACTAGTTGTGGTGATGGAGACAAAATGTAAATATGTATCTATGTAGATATATAGATATGAAGAAAAATAAAATAAATCAGCAAAAGACAGATAAGGAATACTGGTGGTTTCTATTTCATGTAGTGTAATCTGGGAAGGTTCTCAAATACGGTGACACTTGATCAGAGATTAGAAGGAATTTAGAGAGAGATTCATGCTCGTGTCTGGTGAGAAGAATATCCTAGTAGAGGGAAATGCTAGTGTGAAGGCTGGAACAGAGTGAGTGAAACAAGACTGGTAAGAGGTAAGGTCATAGCAGTAGTGAACGTGAGAGGAACATAGGATATAAGGCCTCCTAAGCCATGGTCCAGAATTTGGTTTTAATCTGAAACAATAACGAAGGGTTTTAGAAAGGGAAGTTGCATCATCTGACATGTTTTAAAAGGATAACTTGGATTGGCATATGGAGAAGAGGTTGGGGTTGGGGAGATATAATTAGAAGAAGGGAGAGTAGTTAAGAATCTGTCTGAATTTCCTGGGAAAGAGTTGATTGTGGCTTAGACCAGGTTATAATGGTAGAAGCAGGAAATAGTAATGAAATTCTGAATATATTTTAAAAATACAACCAAAAGGATTTGCTGCTGGATTGGATGTGTGGTATGTCGAGTATCAGAGGTAGAATGTTCCTGGCTTTGGCTACCAGTACTAAGACAAGGCTTAACCTCCTTCTGACATTACCCACTTCCAGGCAGTTGGCAGCTGACTCTACCCCCACTGAAAACCCCAGCAGCCAGCCCTGGCAATGGCCTCCCCTGCAGGTGCTCCTGCTGGGCTTACTCTGGTCCCTGGAAAAAACAAAAAACCGAATTGAGTGGCTCCTGGTGTACCTTGAAATGCCTTTCCATCTGTCAAGAAAAATGGAATTAACTATGTATGGAAATGTAGCATTAAAAAATTTTTTTTATTAAGGTATTATTGATATATACTCTTATGAAGGTTTCACATGAAAAACTGTGCTTACTACATTTACCCATATTATCAAGTACCCACCCATACCCCATGCAGTCACTGTCCATCAATGTAGTAAGATGCCACAGATTCACTATTTGCCTCCTCTGTGCTACACTATTTTCCCTGTGATCCCCCACACCATGTGTACTAAGCATAATACCCCTCAATCCCTTTCTCCCTTCCTCCCCACCTGCCCTCCCACATCTGTCCCTTTTGGTTACCACTAGTCCCTTCTTGGAATCTCTGAGTCTGCTGCTATTTTGTTCCTTCAGTTTTGCTTTGTTGTTTTACTCGACAAATGAGGGAAATCATTTGGCACTTGTCTTTCTCTGCCTAGCTTATTTCACTGAGCATAACAGTGCTGCATTAAACAGAGGGGTGCATATGTCTTTTTGAATCAGAGATTTTGTTTTCCCTCAAATCTGGAATGGTCCACTCATTATTGCTTTAGTCAATACTGTGTATCCCCTCCTCTAGTTCAGGCACAGTTAAGCTTCTCATTCTACTGCAGAACACATTTCTGGTTATCCCTGACACCTGACACAACTAGAGCCATTTCCAGGGAGTACAGTGAGACAAAATATTCATTGGCATTAGTGGAAAACACAAAGAAGATTCCTATCTACTCCTGTCATTTTCCAGTTCTGTGAACATGGCAAATATTAACTTTTCTTGATTCCGATTCCATTATCTTAGAATAATATCCACCCTATGTGACGCTATGTACAATGGATGTATTTGTCCTTCCCTCCACAGAGAAAATGCACATCAAATGGTAGCTATGTTATTTATTCTTCTACCCTCACTCCATTTGATTATCTTTTCAATTGCAAGGCTTTTTATATGCTGAATCTGATATTGGATCCCTCTCCTATTTTCACAAGGGCATCCATTTTCCTCCTAATCCTGGTTGAGATTCTCCCTAATCCCTGAGTTGAAACAACGTGCATACCCTAGGAAGGAAGACATCTTAATCTATAAAGTGTGATAATTTTATTCTTTATCAGTATTTTTTCTACTTTTTAATTGAAATACTGATTAACTTTGTACAGCAATCTATGAGGACGTAGTTCTTATTTGCTGAAGGGTTAACAATAGCAAAACAAAAACAACCACCAAAACCCATCAAATATGCTTTTGAATGAAACAAGGCAATTCACCTATAAACTTAAATCAATTTTAGATATCACTCCAATGATTGATGTGCCACAAACTCCTGGTAATTATTTCCTTATTTTATTCTGAAACTACTGAATGTAGCATTTCCTAACCATGAACAAATCCTTTCTACTCTCAGCAGCTTACAAGGCTAATCCTGAAAACCCTTTCCCATCTCTTTTTCAGGGCTCTTTGCTAACCTAGTCCCCCCATTCCCAATTTTAATGCCTTTAGGCTTCCCTGTGCTGTCCAGTGCTACCAAAACATGCATCCTACTTACCAGGAAAGGAATATGCCTTGATACTCACATGTTTCTGGGCCCACCCCAACAACCGAATGAACTGGCACCTGAAGAATTCATCAGAGACAAATAGTGTTGCTCTCAGAATTGACTACAGCGCCTGAGGTACATTCTGATCAGTGCACTAAAATATTACTTGTCTTTTCTGGACTCTTGGTTAGTAGTATTAAAGCTTAAAGATCAAGTTGAATGGAGGTGTTAGCTATTGTTATGGTGATAGTCATTTTGTAATATGTAAATGTATCAAATCAACACATATACCTTAAACTTGCATAACATGTCAATTATATATCAATAAAGCTGCAAGGGAAACAAAAGCAGAAATGAACAAGTGGGACTATACCAAACTAAAAAAAGCTTCTGTACAGCAAAGGACACCATCAGTAGAACAAAAACATATCCTACACTATGGGAGAATATATTCATAAATGAGATATCTGATAAGTGGTTGACATCCAAATTATATAGAGCTCAAGCACCTCAACAAACAAAAAGCAAATAAGCCAATTAAAAAATGGGCATAGGAGCTGAACAGACACTTCTCCAAAGAAGAAACTCAGATGGCCAACAGGTACATGAAAAGATGCTCCACAACCCTAATCATCAGAGAAATGCAAATTAAAACCACAATGAGATATCACCTTGCACTGGTTAGGATGGGCTACATCCAAAAGACAAATGTTGGTGAGGATGTGGAGAAAGGGGAACCCTCCTACACTGCTTGTGGGAATGTAAAATAGTTTAACCTTTGTGGAAAACAGTATGGAGGTTCCTCAAAAAACTCAAAATAGAAATACCATTTGACCCAGGAATTCCACTCTTAGGAATTTACCCTAATAATGCAGGAGCCCAGTTTGAAAAAGACAGATGCACCCCTATGTTTATCGCAGCACTATTTACAATAGCCAAGAAATGGAAGCAACCTAAGTGTCCATCAGTAGATGAATGGATAAAGAAGATGTGGCACATACACACAATGGAATATTACTCAGCCATAAGAAGACAAAAAATCCTACCATTTACAACAACATGGATGGAGCTAGAGGGTATTATACTCAGTGAAATAAGCCAGGCAGTGAAAGACAAGTATCAAACAATTTCACTCATCTGTGGAGTATAAGAACAAAGCAAAAACTGAAGGAAGAAAACAGCAGCAGACTCACAGAACCCAAGAATGGACTAACAGTTACCAAAGGGAAAGGGACTGGAGAGGATGGATGGGAAGGGAGGGATAAGGGGGTAAAGCAGCATTAAGATTAGCACACGTAATGTAGGTGGGGGAGGACACAGGAAAGGCAGTATAACACAGAGAAGACAAGTAGTGATTCTATAACATCTTACTACACTGATGGACAGTGAATGTAATGGGGTATGAGGTGGGGATGTAATAGGGGGAGTCTAGTAACCATAATGTTCATGAATTTGTATATTAATGATAGCAGAAAAAAAAAGTGACCACACTTTCAGAAATAAAATTTTCATTACCCAAAAAGAAAAAGCTAGGGCTCAGCGACGGCCCCTTTCCGAAGCCTGGGCCACAGGCCCTCCCAGAAGCTCCTGAATCAGCAGTCACTGGCCCAACTCTAGTCTTCCTCACTGTTGGTTCTCCAGCCTTCCCTCTCCTAAGCCCACGTTGGGCAACGACCTTGCACTGCCCCACCAAACACCGTGGCCGCAGCCTCCACAGTGATGTAACAAATAGAGAGTGACTATTGAGCCGTGGCCCTGGGTCTGGAGAGTGGATATCCCCTCACTTCGGGGAGGAAGGGAGCCAGGCACACCTGTGACCCTGAGGTTTCCACTCGCTGGGAACCCACTGCCAGAGGACGTTGGTTTAAATTGCTTTCTATGTACATCAGTAGATGAATGGATAAAGAAGATGTGGTACATATACACATATTACTCAGCCATAAGAAAAAAACAGATCCTACCATTCGCAACAACATGGATGGAGCTAGAGGGTATTATGCTTAGTGAAATAAGCCAGTTGGAGAAAGACAAGTATCAAATGATTTCACTCATATGTGGAGTATAAGAACAAAGGAAAACTGAAGGAACAAAACAGCAGCAGAATCACAGAACCCAAGAATGGACTAACAGTTACCAAAGGAAAAGAGACTGGGGAGGATGGGTGGGAAGGGAGGGATAAGGGTGGGGAAAAAGAAAGAGGGCACTACAATTAGCATGTATAGTGCATGGGGGGCACAGGGAGGGCTGTGCAACACAGAGAAGACAAGTAGTGATTTTACAGCATCTTACTACGCAGATGGATAGTGACTGTGAAGGGGTATGTGGCGGTGACTTGGTGAAAGGGGGAGCCTAGTAAGCATAATGTTCTTCATGTAATTGTAGATTAATGATACCAAAATATGAATAAATAAATAAATAAATTGCTTTCTGCTGCTGGTGCTGGGACAAGGGTACTGGCACAGTAACAGCATCATGTCAACTGGAGACAGTTTTGAGAGTCAGTTTGAGAAAATCGACCACCTGTTGCAGGATCCCAATTCGGAAGTGAATTCAGATTGTTTGCTGGATGGATTTGATGCTCTGGTATATGATTTGGATTTTCCTGCCTTTAGAAAAAACAAAAATATTGAAAACTTTTTAAGTAGATATAAAGGCACAATAAATAAAATTAGAGATTTATGTATGAATGTTGAAGATTATGAAGCAGTGAAGGTGATTGGTAGAGGTGCATTTGAAGAAGTTCAATTGGTAAGGCATAAATCCACCAGGCAGATATATGCTATGAAGCTTCTCAGCAAACTTGAAATGATTAAGAGATCTGATTGTGCTTTTTTTCTGGGAAGAAAGGGACATCATGGCTTTTGCTAACAGTCCTTGGGTCATTCAGCTGTTTTATGCATTCCAAGATGATCATTACCTCTACATGGTGATGGAGTACATGCCTGGTGGAGATCTTGTGAACTTAATGAACAATTATGATGTGCCTGAAAAATGGGCACGGTTCTATACTGTGGAAGTAGTTCTTGCATTAGATGCAATTCATTCCATGGGTTTCATTCATAGGGATGTGAAGCCTGATAACATGCTGCTTGATAAATCTGGACATTTGAAGTTAGCAGATTTTAGTACTTGTGTGAAGATGAGTAAAGAAGGTATGGTACGATGTGATACATCAATTGGAACACCCGATTATATTTCCCCTGAAGTATTAAAATCCCCAGGTGGTGATAGTTATTATGGATGAGAATGACTGGTGGGCCATTGGAGTATTTTTATATGAAATGCTTGTAGGTTCTACACCTTTTTATGCAGGTTCTCTGGTTGGAACTTATAGTAAGACTATGAACCATAAAAATTCACTTACCTTCCATGATGATAATGACATATCAGAAGAAGCAAAAAATCTTATTTGTGCCTTCCTTACTGACAGAGAGGAGAGATTAGGGAGAAATGGTGTAGAAGAAATCAAATGACATCTCTTCTTCAAAAATGATCTGTGGGCTTGGGAAACACTGTGAGACACTGTAGCACCAGTTGTACCACACTTAAGCAGTGACATTGATACAAGAACTTTGATGATTTAGAAGATGTTAAAGGAGCTGAAAAAGTATTCCCTATACCTAAAGTTTTGTTGACAATCAGCTACCTTTTGTAGGATTTACATATTACAGCAATCGTAGATACTTGTCTTCAGTTAATCCTAATGATAATAGAAAGAGCTCCAATGTAGATAAAAGCTTGCAGGAAAATTTGCAAAAAACCTTTTATAAGCTGGAAGAACAGCTGTATAATGAAATGCAATTAAAAGATGAAATGGAGCAGAAGTGCAGAACTTCAAACATAAAACTAGACAAGATAATGAAAGAATTGGTTGAAGAGGCAAATCAAAGGAGAAATCTAGAATCTAAAGTGTCTCAGGTTAAAAAGGAGAAAATGTTGCTACAACATAGAATTAATGAGTACCAAAGAAAAGCAGAACAGGAAAATGAGAAGAGGAGGAATGTAGAAAATGAGGTTAATGCATTAAAGGATCCATTGGAAGACTTAAAGACAATGAATCAGAATTCACAGCTTGCTAATGAGAAGCTGGCACAATTACAAAAGCATCCAGAAGCAGTCAGTGACTTAGTCAGGACAGTCAGACACAGCTGTGGGGTTAGGGAAGAGTCCCACAGAGACTAGCAAGGCAGTCAGTGAGCTGGAGTCCCTAACCAGGGAACTACAGGAGAGAAATAGGATTTTAGAGAATCCCAAGTCACAAACGGACAAGAACTATTATCAGCTGCAAGCTGTGTATTCTGGTGCTTCATTTATGATTGGCTATTCATTGCATAGGCAGGGAGGGGCAGGACTAGAATGAGCCATGGGACAACAGAACTGGTGCCAGATGTAGGGTTCAGGTCAAGCCTGGCCTTCTGAGAGTATGGCTAGCCTCTCTGTTATTGAGGCCACACTCTTCTCCTGGGGTTTCTGCCAAAAGTTTGGAGTTCAGGAGAGATTCCAGGCTGCTATCAGTACTTGATTATAAATCATTTGGACTATCCTTCCATGGGTCCATGGAATAATCAGGCCTTCAGAGAAAAAGGAAAAATGGGACAATAGATCCCTTGTCACTGAGGATGAGAGTGAGGCCTGAAACCAGGATCCTAAGTCAGAAAAATTTAAGAAAAGGAACCAAAGCAGAAGACAAGGTCTAGGGACTGCTCCTGATTGGTAGTGAGGAAGACGGTAACCCAGAGGCCACACAGATGCCAAAGGTTCTGTCAGCCCCAGGTTCTTGTCTGATTGGCATTGAAGGAAACATGGGGAGCAATCAGAGTCAGGAAAGTTTCTAGGTATTGCTCGCCTATCAAATCACAAATACTGTAAGAGTGAATGCAAAACTATCCCCTTCCTAAGTTTTATCAGTGTATTTGTTGCTATCATTTACATTTGCAGAGAGATACTAATATACATTAAGGACCCGTTATGATCCAGAAACTTTAAGAAGCATCTAAATCCTATGTGTGTTACTTTTGTTTCCTAGAAGAAGAAACTGAGGTTCATAGAAATTAAATGAGTTGCCTAAGGTGCCAAGTTAAATTGTGGAGCCAGGATTCAGAGCCATGGCAAATGGCTGTGATTTTTCCACCATGCCGTGCAGGCACTTTATTTATTTGGTAATTTTTCCAGGCACCCAGGGTGCCTATCAGTCTAATTCATTTCATTTGTAAGAGCTACTATTCTACTGTTTTGATAGTGGGTGGACTGCAATGACAGCCAGGACATCCTTGAGGCAGAAGTGTCCTCTTGTGTGTTCAGCCTCATGGAAACCAGTACCCAATTCACACGGCTGAGACCCAGGGGTTGACTCTGCCACACTTCAGAGCAATTGACAAATTGCTCACAGCTGTCTGGGGTTCAAGAGCTCATTTCTGAGAAATGACACTTCCTCATTCGTTTTTAAAGAGACAAGTGTGCCTCCTTTTCTTCTGTGCTTCTAATAATATCTCTAGTTTGGTCCCTCTACTTACTGTTTTGTTTCATCTGTATCTCTACTCTTGAATTCTTCTCAGATTTAACTTCCATTTTTAAGAGTCTCTTCTCATTTTAGCTAAATTTTTTCAGATTACAAAAAGATTTCATTACATCTCTATTGAAATGAGATACTCTATGACTTAGAAATGCTTCTCTATTATTACATTAATTGGAACGGGTGGCCTGTTAGCACTGATGGCAGAAGGAAATGGCTCCTGCATTCAACATGAAAATGTACTGCGAACTGCTTAATGGAGATGACTTATCTACTGCTTGAAGTGAAAATGATGTCAGTAGTTTTCAGAGGGGTGCTTTCAGGAATAAGAGGAAAGCTAACCTATATCTGGAAATAATTCACAAAATAAGATTCAAATTCCTCAGCATAAAAGGTCTTGAATATTTGACACCTGTCTAATTCCTCTTTCCAGACTTCTATCCAAGTTATCGTCTTTATAATCATTACCAGTAGTAATTGACATTACCATTATCATTCTTATTGTAATAGTAGTATTCCTAGAGTTCTTCTCATGTGTCCAGCAATGTTTTACATATATTAATTTACTTAAACCTCACAGCAATTCAGTGAAGTAGGTGCTGTGATTATCTCTATTTTATAGATGACACTGAGACAAGATATGCTCTGTAACTTGTCCTGTATCTTACAATGAGTCAGGCATTTTGGCTTCAGAGGCTACATGCTTGCCCATTATGAAGAGTTAGGCTTCTGCAGTTTTTGCTCCTACTACTGATTTGTCTTGAGATGTCTATTTCACACATAATTTTAAACCTTGTCTCCCATTCCTTGTTACATTTCTTGTTTTCCTACTACTACCAATTATGCATGTATGTTGCCCAGTGTCCTAATGTTTATATATGTGTCTCCGCACTGGACTGAGAATTCTTGTACATCTGGATTGAGTTGGGTCTGGGAACTTGTATTGTGGTTGTACTGAATTTTTAAATATTTACTATATTAGTTTTACTAATTTTTATTATTTCCCTCCTTCCACTGACTTTGGGCCTCATTTGTTCTTCTTTTTCCAACCTCAATAATTGTGACTTTAGACTATTCATTTGGGATTTTTCTTCCTTCTTTAAATACGCCTAGATTGCTATATACTTTCCTCTTAGAACTGCCTTTGCTGTGTCCCACAGAAGTTGGGGCTTTGTGCTGTTGTTGTAATTTGTCTCCACATATTGTTTGATCTCTATTTTAATTTGGTCATTGATCCATTGATTATTTAGGAGGATGTTGTGAAGCCTCCATGTGTTTGTGAGCCTTTTTGTTTTCTTTGTACAATTTATTTCTAGTTTTATACATTTGTGGTCTGAAAAGTTGGTTGGTAGAATTTCAATCTTTTTGAATTTACTGAGGCTCTTTTTGTGGCCTAGTATATGGTCTATTGTAGAAAATGATCCATGTACACTTGAGAATAATGTGTATCCTGCTGCTTTTGGATGTAGAGTTCTATAGATGTCTGTTAGGTCCATCTGTTCTAGTGTGTTGTTCAGTGCCTCTGTGTCCTTACTAATTTTCTGTCTGGTGGATCTATCCTTTGAAGTGAGTGGTGTGTTGAAGTCTCCTAGAATGAATGCATTGCATTCCATTTCCTCCTTTAATTCTGTTAGTATTTGTTTCACATATGTGGGTGTTCCTGTATTGGGTGCATATATATTTATAATGGTTATAGCCTCTTGTTAGTCTGACCCCTTTATCATTATGTAATGTCCTTCTTTATCCCTTCTTACTTTCTTTGTTTTGAATTCTATTTTGTCTGATACAAGTACTGCAACATCTGCCTTTTTCTCTGTATTGTTTGCATGAAATATCTTTTTCCATTTTAGGCTGTGTGTGTCTCTTGTATGCACCATATAGATGGGTCTTGCTTTTTTGTCCATTCTGTTACTCTGTGTCTTTTGATTGGTGCATTCAGTCCATTTACATTTAGGATGATTATTGAAATACATGTACTTATTGCCATTGCAGGCTTTAGATTCATGGGTACAAAAGATTCAAGGGTAGATTCTTTACTATCTAGTCGTCTAACTTAACTCACTTATTAAACTATTATAAACACCATCTAATGATTATTTATTTCTCTCCCTTCTTATTCCTCCTCCTCCATTCTTTATATGTTAGGTATTTTAATCTGTACTCTTTTGTGTTTCCTTTGACTACTTTTGTGCATAGTTGATTTTATTTTTTGTCTTTAGTTAGTATTTGGTTTGTCTGCTTTCTTTGCTGTGATTTTATTTTCTCTGGTGACATCTGTTTAGCCTTAGGAGTGCTTCCATCTAGAGCATTCCCTTTAAAATATCCTGTAGAGGTGGTTTGTGGGAGGCAAATTCCCTCAACTCTTGCTTGCCTGGGAATTGTTTAATCCCTCCTTCATATTTAAATGATAATCGTGCTGGATACAGTATTCTTGGTTCAAGGTCTGTTTCATTGCATTAAATATATCATGCCATTCTCTTCTGGCCTCTAATGCTTCTGTTGAGAAGTCTGATGATAGCCTGGTGAGTTTTCCTTTCTGGTGACCTTTTTTCTCTCTCTTGCTGCCTTTAATACTCTGTCTTTGTCTTTGATCTTTGCCATTTTATTTATTATATGTCTTGTGGTTGTCCTCCTTGGGTCCCTTGTGTTGGGAGATCTGTGGGCTTCCATGGTCTGAGTGACTATTTCCTCCTCCAGTTTGGGGAAGTTTCAGCAATTATTTATTCAACTACACTTTCTATCCCTTTTTCTCTCTCTTCTTCTTCTGGGAGCCCTATAATGCAAATATTGGTGCATTTGGATTGGTCACACAGTTCTCTTAATATTCTTTCATTCATGTAGATCCTTTTATCTCTCCCTGCCTCAGCCTCTCTGTATTCCTGTTCTCTGATTTCTATTCCATTAACAGCCTCTTGCACCTTATCCAGTCTGCTCTTAAGTCCTTCCAGAGATTGTTTTGTTTCTGTATTTTCCCTCCCAACTTGATCCTTTAGCTCTTGCATATTACTCTGCAGGTCCATCAGCATGGTTATGACCTTTATTTTGAATTCTTTTACAGGAATATTGGTTAAATCTATCTCCCCACTCCCCTCTCAGGGGTTGTCTTGGTGATTCTGAACTGGACCAAATTCTTCTGCTTTTTCATGGCAATAGAGGTAGTCGTAGGCAGGTAGTGTGTGTGTCAGCTGGGAGAACAAAGTCCCTTCCTGCTTGCTGTTCGCCCTGCCCTTTGCCACTGCCTGTGCCGGTTACCCACACACCGAGAGCAGGCTCTGGGTTAATTTCCTGAGCCACAGCGGGCGGGGAAGCACAGAGCCCTGCGGGGAGAGGCAGGTGCGCAGGGTATGTTCTCCTGCAAGAACAGCACCCTTTCGTGCCTCTGCCTAAACCAGGCAGTTGCACACCAGTGGCGTCCCCTGGTCTGGCCCAGTCGGCTGCATGCTGGGAGGAGGCTCTGTGCAGCTTCTGTGGGCGTGGCTGATCCCAGGCTGCTCTGCCTGGGCCAAGCAGGAGGGGAAATCAACGGCAGGCTGTTTAGAGCCATGAGGGGCTTCAGAGCTGCGTTGCCACCCAGGGGGTTAAGGCGCCTGAAGTTTCCCGAGGTTCCCAGCTGTGAGGCTAAGTGTGCTGGGATGATTCTGTCCGGCTGTGAAACCCCTGTCCTTTAAGAGTGTCAAAAAGCACTCACTTTTCTTTTGTCCCAGTGGAGCTGGCTGCGGGGACTGACTTGCAGATTTTACTTTTCCATTTCCCTAAAATCCAGCAAACCATGCAATGTGTGTCTGCACTCCTGGTGCAGATTACTAGGGCTGGTTATTTAGCAGTCCTGCACTTCCACTCCCTCCCCTCTATGACTCCTCTCCTCCTGCCAGGGAGCTGGGGTAGGGGGAGTGCTCAGGTCCCACTGGGCTGCAGCTTGTATCTTACCCCCTTTGTGAGGTGCTGAGTTCTCACATGTGTAGATGCAGCCTGGCTGTTGTACTGTACCTTCTGGTCTCTCTATTAGGCGTAGTTTATATATACATATATTCTATTTTGTTATCATCAATCTATAATTACATGAAGAACATTATGTTTACTAGGGTCCCCCTTCACCAAGTCCCCCCCACAAACCCCATTATAGTCACTGTCCATCAGCATAGTAAGATGTTGTAGAATCACTCCTTGTCTTCTCGGTGTTGCACAGTCCTCCCCATGCCCCACCCTGACATTTTACATGCTAATCGTAATACCCCCTTTCTTTTCCCCCCCTTTATCCCTCCCTTCCCACCCATCCTCCCCAGTCCCTTTCCCTTTGGTAACTGTTAGTCAATTCTTGGGTTCTGTGATTCTGCTGCTGTTTTGTTCTTTCAGTTTTTTCTTTGTTGAGCATTTTTGCATCTACGTTCATCAGGGATATTGGTCTGTAGTTTTCTTTTTTGTTGGGGTCTTTTCCTGATTTTGGTATCAGGGTGATGTTTTCTTCATAGAATGAGTTTGAGAGTATTCCCTCTTCTTCTATTTTTTTGGAAAACTTTAAGAATGGGCATTATGTCTTCTCTGTATGTCTGATAAAATTCTGAGGTAAATCCATCTGGCCCCAGGGTTTTGTTCTTGAGTAGTTTTTTGATTACCAATTCAGTTTCTTTGCTGGTAATTGGTTTAATTAAATTTTGTGTTCCTTCCTTGGTCTGTCTTGGAAGGTTGTATTTTTCTAGGAAGTTGTCCATTTCTTCTAGGTTTTGTAGCTTGTTAGCATATAGGCTTTCATAGTAGTCTCTAATAATTCTTTGTATTTCTGTGGGGTCCGTTGTGATTTTTGCCTTCTTGTTTCTGATTTTGTTGATGTGTGTTGATTCTTTTTCTCTTAATAAGTCTGGCTTGAGGGTTACCTATTTTTTTTATTTTCACAAAGAACCAGCTATTGGTTTCATTGATTTTTTTTCTATTGTTTTATTCTTCCCAGTTTTATTTATTTCTTCTCTAATCTTTATTATGTCCCTCCTTCTGCTGACTTTAGGCCTCATTTGTTCTTCTTTTTCCAATTTCGATAATTGTGACGTTAGACTATTCATTTGGGATTGTTCTCCCTTCTTTAAATATGCCTGGGTTGCTATATACTTTCCTCTTAAGATTGCTTTTGCTGTGCCCCACAGAAGTTGGGGCTTTGTGCTGTTGTTGTCACTTGTTTCCATATATTGCTTGATCTCTTTTTTAATTTGATCGTTGAGCCATTGATTATGTAGGAGCATGTTGTTAAGCGTCCATGTGTTTGTGAGCCTTTTTACTTTCTTTGTACAATTTATTTCTAGTTTTATACCTTTCTGGTCTGAAAAATTTGTTGGTAGAATTTCAATCGTTTGAAATTTACTGAGGCTCTTTTGTGGCCTAGTATGTGGTCTATTCTGGAGAATGTTCCATATGCACTTGAGAAGAATGTGCATCCTGTTACTTTTGGATGTAGAGTTCTATAGATGTCTATTAGGTCCATCTGTTCTAGTGTGTTGTTCAGTGACTCTGTGTCCTTACTTATTTTCTGTCTGGTGGATATATCCTTTGAACTGAGTGGTGTGTTAAAGTCTCCTTAAATGAGTGCATTGCATTCTATTTCTTCCTTTAATTCTTTTAGTATTTCTTTCACATATGCTGGTGCTCCTGTGTTGGGTGCATGTATATTTACAATGGTTATATCCTCTTGTTTGAATGAGCCCCTTATCATTATGTAATGTCCTTTTTTATCTCTTGTTACTTTCTTTGTTTTGAATTCTATTTTGTCTGATACAAGTACTGCAACATCTGCCTTTTTCTCTGTATTGTTTGCATGAAATATCTTTTTCCATTTTAGGCTGTGTGTGTCTCTTGTATGCACCATATAGATGGGTCTTGCTTTTTTGTCCATTCTGTTACTCTGTGTCTTTTGATTGGTGCATTCAGTCCATTTACATTTAGGATGATTATTGAAATACATGTACTTATTGCCATTGCAGGCTTTAGATTCATGGGTACAAAAGATTCAAGGGTAGATTCTTTACTATCTAGTCGTCTAACTTAACTCACTTATTAAACTATTATAAACACCATCTAATGATTATTTATTTCTCTCCCTTCTTATTCCTCCTCCTCCATTCTTTATATGTTAGGTATTTTAATCTGTACTCTTTTGTGTTTCCTTTGACTACTTTTGTGCATAGTTGATTTTATTTTTTGTCTTTAGTTAGTATTTGGTTGGTCTGCTTTCTTTGCTGTGATTTTATTTTCTCTGGTGACATCTGTTTAGCCTTAGGAGTGCTTCCATCTAGAGCATTCCCTTTAAAATATCCTGTAGAGGTGGTTTGTGGGAGGCAAATTCCCTCAACTCTTGCTTGCCTGGGAATTGTTTAATCCCTCCTTCATATTTAAATGATAATCGTGCTGGATACAGTATTCTTGGTTCAAGGCCCTTCTGTTTCATTGCATTAAATAAATCATGCCATTCTCTTCTGGCCTGTAAGGTTTCTGATATCCCCATAATGCGGTTATTATTCCTTTTGGATTGGTCACACAGTTGTCTTAATATCGTTTCATTCCTGGAGATCCTTTTATCTCTCTCTGCATCAGCTTCTATGCGTTCCTGTTCTCTGGTTTCTATTCCATCAATGGCCTCTTGCATCTCATCCATTCTGCTTTTAAATCCTTCCACAGATTGTTTTATTTCTGTAGTCTCCCTCCATAGTTTGTCCATTAGCTCTTGCATTTTTCTCTGCAGCACCATCAGCATTGTTATGACCTTTATTTTGAATTCTTTTTCAGGAGATTGTTTAGGTCTATCTCTCCAAGCTCCTTCTCAGGGTTGTCTCTATGATTTTGTTCTGGATCAAATTCTTCTGCCTTTTCATGGTGATAGAAGTAGTTGTGGGGAGCTGGCATGTGTGTCACCTGGGAGAATGTCCCTTCTTGGTAGTTTGTGGCCTTCCTCTACTGGGAGAACAGTGACCCTTACTGGCTTGTGCTGGGAAGCTGTGTGCAGATGGTGTCCCTGATTCTTTCCCTGCCTCTGTGGAGTAAGCTCCGCTGTTGCTATGGGCGTGGCCGTTCTCAGGCTGCTGCTCCCCTATGGCAGAGCCGCGTCAGACAGGGAATGAACGGGAGGCTGTTTACCACCATGAAGGGCCTCAGAGCTGTGCTGCCGCCCAGGGGGTTAAGGTGCCCAGAGTTCCCGGGGATTCCTAGCTGCTTAGCTAAGTGTCACGGTATGCTTCCATCCAGCTGTGGCATCCCTGTCCCTTTAAGACTTTCAGAAAGCACTCACTTTTCTTTGTCCTAGGGGCACTGGCTGTGGGGACCTGCTAGCAGGTTTTACTGTCCCATTTCCCTAGTATCCAGCACCCCACTTACTGTGTGTCTGTGCTCCTGGTGCAGATGGCTAGGTCTGGGTATTTAGCAGTCCTGGGCTCCCTCTCCCTCCCCACTCCAATTCCTCTCCTCCCACCAGGAGCCGGAATGAGGGGCCCTCGTGTCCCACCAGACCGTAGCTTGTATCTTACCCCCTTTGCAAGGCACTGGGTTCTCGCAGGTGTAGATATAGCCTGGCTGTTGTCCTGTATCTTCTGGTCTCTGTTTTAGAGATAGTTGTATTTGTTGTGTTTTCAAAAATATGTATGGTTTTGGGAGGAGATTTCCACTGCTCTACTCATGCTGCCATCTTGGCTCTATATCTCTATAATCATCTTTTACTTCTCTTGTCCTTATTTACACTTCAACCAAGTAGATTTTTTTTTCTGGTTTTGGTATCAGGGTAATACTGACTTCAAAGAGTAAACTGTGAAGTATTCCTTTCTCTTCATTTTTTTTGGTACACTTTGTGAAAGATTGGTGTTAGTTCATCATTAAAAGTATTGTAGAATTGATCAGCGAACCATCTGGTCCTGTTTTCTTGTTTGTAGGAGGGATTTTTTGTATTAATTACAGTAGTTTACTTCTTACAGTTTTAGTGAAATTTTCTATTCTCTTGGGTCAGTTTTGGTTCTAGGACTTTTTCCACTTCATCTAGGTTATCTAGTTTGTTGGCATGTGGTTATTCATAGAGTCACTTATATTCCACTTTATTTTGGTAAGGTCAGTTATAATTACCCTTGTTTCATTCCCGATTTAAGTAATTTGAATTTTCTGTCTTTTATCTTGGGCAGTCCAGCCAGATGTTCAACCGCTTTGTGAATGTCTTCCAAGAACCAAGTTTTTTACTACATTGATTTTCTCTATTTTTACTCTATATTTAGTTAATTTCTGCTATATATCTTTCAGTATTTTATAGAAATATTTATTTTTCCTTCATTGTGCTCACTTTCTGTTTATTTTGTTATTTTACTCTTCTATTTCTATTTTTTTTGATGGAATGTTAAGATATATGAGACCTTTCATGTTTTTTTAACTAATGTGTAATTGACATATAACATTAGTTTCAGGTACACAACATGAAGGCTCAGTATTTTTACATATTATGAAATGATAACCACAATATATATAGTTAACATCTGTCACCATACAGTTACAAATTTTTTTCTTGTGAGAACTTTTAAGATGTACTCTCTCAGCAACTTGCAAATATGCAGTACAGTATTATTAACTATAGTCCCCATAAAGTACATTAAATCCCCATGACTTACTTTATAACTGGGAATTTGTACCTTCTGACACTCTTCACACATTTCAATCCCCACCCCTCCACCCCTGCATCTGGCAACTACTAATCTGTTCTTTATCTATGAGCTCATATTTTTATTTTTTTGATGAGATACACATGAAATTAAGGTCATATAGTATTTATCTTTCTCGTCTGACTTATTTCACTTTGTGTCATGCCCTCAAGGATCATCCATGTCATTCCAAATGGTAAGATTTCCTTCTTTTTATGGCTGGATGGACATGGGGCTGCAGATATCCTTTCAAGGTGTGCATATATTCTCTAGTGCTATCATTTCCTTCTGATAAACATTCAAAAGTAGATTTGCTGGATCTTATGTTAGTTCTCTCTTTAATTTTGGGGGGAACATCCATACTGTTTTCCATTCTGGCTGCACCAATTTACATTCCCACCAACTGTTCACAGTGTCCCCTTTTCTCTACACATGCTGGGATTAAATTCATTTTTGAGACTCAGGAGAGTCAAGAGTGATAGGTAAGGAAGGAATTCATTAAAGCGAGAATAGCAAGGAATGGCAGCTGCCTTGCAGGAAGCAGAGAGCAAGGAAGAACAGAGGGAGGAAAAAGAATCTCATTGAACTCCTGCTTGGCATAGAGCAGATCCTATGCCAACTCCTAAAGCCAGGGTTCCCTGGTGCCCGTCCAGTATTTGCTTGAATCTGCATGGCATGAGAACTAAGCCCCTACCACCCCAGGATTTGGGGGTGCCACGGAACACTGGATGGAGTGAGATTATGTTTTGAGAACTTCCCAAAGGCAAAGAAAGGAGATTGTCAGGCAGGCTACTAAGGATCATGATCATGCAGCTCAGTCCTGCCCAGGTAACCCAGGAGATGGGACCTTGGAAGCCCAGATCAGAGCTCTCAGCAGCCCCTCCCTACTTACCTGGAGTAGCAAAGAGAGAGTGACACACTTGAAGAAAGGGAACCTCAGAGAGGGGGCATGCTTAAGGGCTTAGAGTTTGGGATTTTAGAGCCTTTTGGGTGAGGGTCAGCATAAGGCATGATGTATACAGGTGATTCATAGCACCTCTGAGGTTTTGTCTCAAGAACAGGGTTACTTAGGTACCTGTGTTGGTCTGGATCCTGGCATTCTGTGTCCACATGGGTCCATGTACATGTCGGAGGGCTGTCCTGCCCTGGTTACTGAGCTACTTGACTAAGGGGCTGGAAGAAGAGGGAGAACAGGACATAGATTAAGTTATAGAATAAGCTGGGCCATTTTCGTGGGCTAAGTAGATTTTACAATGGCATGTTCTAATTGGTACAATGAAGACGTGGGCTATGCTCCAATACTTTTCTTTATCTGGGGAATATCCGGACATTCCAAGTCACTCCTGTCCTTTGAAACTTCAGCTAATTAACGAATTAACTCTGTGAGTCCTTTCTGGCTCTCTGGTTTTACCCAAATAACATTTTGAATCCCTTTTAATGGGTTTTACTGGCCTTATTTTCTCTCCACCCAGGTCATGTCTGTATTTCTGCCTAACACATCCTCACCAACATTTGTTATTTCTTGTCTTTTTGATACTAGCCATTCTGACTGGTGTGAGGTGATACTGCACTACAGCTTTGATTTGCATTTCCCTGATGGTTAGTGATGCTGAGCACCTTTTCATGTGTCTGCCAGCTTGGTGGGTCAGGTAACACTCAGTCATAATGGGCAGCTAGGTCTCAGAGTAACTTGGTGGCCTATGGTTAACTGTTCAGTGTCTACTAAGGCCCAGTAGTAAGCCAAAAACTACTATAGAAAACTATTTCTCTAAAGTCTATATAGACTTAGATTTGCTCTAAAATCCTCAGGGCTTATGCTGTGATTCACCAACAAGGGTCAACCAAAGGCTCCAAATAGCATCTCTATGTACTACTTGTTACATGAGGAAGTGATCCAAATGTCCACCACTCCCATGTCAGCACTATGTTATCTGTTGGGTCATTGCCCCAGGTAGCAGAGAAGTTCTTATAGCAGCCTGGACCTGCTGCAGAGCCTTCCCTTCTTCTGTCCCTCTAAACACTAGCAGCTTTATGACCCATTTGGTAAATTAGTAGAGTAGCCATATGTACTACTCCAAAACCCAAATTTATTTCTCAGAGTCACAGTGAACACTGTGTTCTCCTATAGTGGATGATCAGGTCTTATGATAAAAATGTTCTAACACTTGAAACTCCAGAGCCTTTAGGCACTTTATTCTGTAGTACAGCCAGGCAAGTCTGATGCTTCACTTTTATTTCCTGTAGCAGACCACCTCTTTGTCCATGTTTCAGCCAACTAACCAAACAATCTTCAGAACCCTTTCTAATCCCTTAAGCTGAAACGCTGAATCCAGAATCTCTGCTTAGTGGGCCCATATCAATCAAATGTCTATATTAAGCCTGATCCAACTTTTTTCCTTCCACTTGATTCCAAACACATAAGCTCCATCCCCACGTAATTTCCAGATTTCAGTCTGTATACATTGGAAAAACCATGCTTTTCATCTGATATATAGCACATCTCAGGGGTCACTTTGCACCTTATCCTTTGAAGTCCGCTGGGACAGGAGTCTACTTATAGGGGTAAAAACAAAGAGGGATGGTGAGGGTGGGCCTGAGGAGAACTGGCAGTGATTTACTGCCTCAGGGGAGACCATTACAGGTTCTTACAGCAAAGGAGGGCCAACCTCTCAGGCAGAAGAGCTGCTTCTGTTGGTAAGGAAGCTTAGCCGAACAATATCCCCAGAGTCATTAGGATCTTTCTACAGGCCCCCAATCCCATCCTTTCCCAGCCACTGCCCTAACTTTAACAGTAGACACCCTGGGAACTTAGGGATTCAGTGTGCATTATAACTCAGCTACTGGCTGAGTGAGACTCTTAGTTAGTTTTTTCAGAAGCTTTAGCCAGACGATACAGAAGGGTTTCTTTAGGGCCATGTAAGGAGAGTAACATTTATCCACTTCTTCATTCTTTGCCTCACACTTGACAGGTGTTGGTCCAGGTCTGTGGGCCTTCTGAGTCACCAAACATCCACTCTCTGAATGAGAAGCTCTGTCTCCTCTTTGGGGACAATTACGAATTCCCTGTCCTCTAACCCACCAGCCAGAGACCAGAAGGGAATGTAGAACAATCACCTACAGACTTCACTTTACCTTAAGAAAATGACCTCCTTATTTATACAACCCATGTGTGGGGGAGGGAGGGAGTCTGGTGGCGTCCCACTGTGGAACGTCCAGAAATCCACCTCTTTACAAACTCTGAACTGTCTAGACCTGAATTCAGATGTGAGCGACCCTGCAGTTCTCAGTATCTTCCCCACTACAATGTGAAGAAGACAGGACTCTATTTTCCACCGTGTCCACTGTCCCTAGTACAGTACCTGGCACATAGTAGGAATTATCTAATTATCTGTTGAATTCATAAGTGAATCTCAGTATCAGACAAAAATTCGAATGGACTAAAACAGGGGCCATTAGCACAGAGCTCTAATCACCTGGCTTAACTAAGCAGAGGCAAACACTTACAAACACACACATACTTTTTCAAAACATATCTGGAATCATGTCATTGAACAGCCCTTCCCCTGCCATCCCTGTGATCCAGGCCATTGGCTCCCTCCTGGGTCACTGCAGGTAAATTTTTTAGAAGAGGTTCAAATTTGGTCAAAATTGTACTGATTTTTAATTTTGGATTTTAGTATGGATATGGGTGCAATGATGTCATTTAAATTGATTGGCCTCTGTCGTTAAGAAATTGCATAATTTCCTCCAATAATTAGTGAAGTTTAACTAAGCCAGCTATGTAAATATTCATCCTACTTTATAGGAAAATATAAATTTATCCCCATCCATACATACTCAATTTAAAAACAAAGTAGAATCCAACCGACTTGGCCCAATCAAATCCCAGGTCCCACTTCCCCAATGTTGTTAAACACATGAGCAGCAAAATCTTTTAGTAAAGTATAGCAATAATACAGTCATTAAATCATAATGAAATCACCTGATTTCATTAAAGCATAAATTACCTGAACTAAGATAGAAGAAATCAATAGAAAAGGAGGGATTTCAGAATTACTTATAAATTAGAAATGATAGAACTTGGTGCCTGATTTGTTACAGGTTATAGCTTAAAGGAAAGAATTTAATGAAATCATGATTATCATATTCATGATATACATGAATTATGAGCAGGCCACTTGCAATGTCTAAGTCTTACCCACTACACTGAGGGGGCGACAACGAGCAGCCTCCTCTCCTCTGACTTCCACTCCAGTAATGAGGACATGCAGTTGAAGAGCTCTTTCCCGTAGGTTCCCAAATCCATCACATATACTTACTTTTGTCTCCCCATTGGATTTCACAGATGACCACGGGTGACAAGGAAATATGTTTCTTCCTCCTGGGGGATAAGGAGAGTGGATCACGTGAACTTTGCTTCTCCTTTTATGGGGCCACAGATGCATTAGCTATCATCGCTCTTTTATGCGGTCCTGGACTATGAGGAGGGCAGTGTTGAGGAGGGTACCCAAATGTCACACTCATTTACACAGTTTTCCAAACTGAATCTGTTTGGAAGGATTTGCCCTGAAAAAAGACATGAGGGAAAATTAGTGTAACTAGTTATTATTATGGTTGGTATATTATAGAAAAATGCAGAAGTCATATACATCAAGTGACTAGGAAAAAAGCTGACTGTAACCCTTAACCTTAAGACTCTAGTCCTAAGGTCACCTCTCAAACATCCTGCAGTACAGCTTCCTGATATGTACTCTGGCTCCAAGTAAGTTTTTATAAGGCAAGGTAGTGTTCTAATGCTGCAGAAAATAAGTACTGTAAAGGGTGCTTTTGTCCTGCCAGTAGAACAGTGATTAAAAATTGACCATGTCCAAAGATTTCAAAGATGAGTAAATGTAGATTTACTAAAATAGCCCTGGTTCTTTCTTTACGCTGTTTTTATTTAACAGAGAAAAGCTTTTCTTTGTGCTGAGAATAATCAAGCTGCCCCCTTTGGAACTTCCATCATATATCCAGAGTCCATAGAATCCTGTTTGTCTCAATGCAGACATGACCCAAACAGTAACAAGGGAAGGAAAATGGCAACGGCACTTTCTCAGTGGTGGGACAGATATTCAGTACTTGGCTCACCCCTCACCTTGGGAATCTCTAGCAAGCATAGAGTTCATGCATTAGCTTATGAGGAAAATTTAGAAACACAATACACACAGAGGGTTACAATATTTTCCATATAAAAGGAAATAAACATTGATGAGAAAATACATCCCTAATTTCAACCTAGAATCCTCACAAGAATATGAATCTGTCCTGGTATTTGGCATATGTGCAAATACTTGATTTTACAGAAATTATCTCAAATATGTTATTTTTCAGGACAAGCTAAGATTATTGAACACTGGTCACCACAATCTCTAATGAACTATGATTTCAGACCCATTTTAATAGAGAAATACTGAGGGAGATGCAAGTTTCTACTTCTCTGGGGATTTAAGTAAAGGATGCATAGATATCTTCCTGAATGGACTTCACACTCTTGATTTTGTTTACCGAAAGGTAGAAAGGATGGTAGGCCTCCTCAGGCCCAGCACTTGCAGAATTTTTTCTTTGTTCAGGCTGGAAATACAAGAGATTTACAGAGTTCAGCATGATTACAAAAAAATACAGAAGGTCCCATGGCATCTCATTGTGTGTAGATATAATAGAGTGAGCTGTGCCCACAGAGAACCCTAGGGAATATTCTGTGTGCATCACCTCTCAGGGCCTCTTCCCAGGAATCCTCTCAGAATAAGAGGGATTTCAGTGTTGATGCTTCTTAATAAGTGTTTACCTCATCAAAGAACACAGTTGCAGTTGGAATAGAATCATTGAAAAGTCCAGGTCATGCCCAGCTGTTAGGAGAGAGATCTGAGGATCACTGGAATCCAATACCCATCTGGATCTGCAGCTTGGATCGCTGGATGGCCCTCCGAGGTACCCAGTGTGAAGTCCCCATCTCTAGAATAAATTCATCCTAGGTCTCCGGGTAAGAAAGAGGAAGATGCTAAGAGACCAAGTCTCTCCAGACCCAGAAATCTTGAGTCTACCTGGGAGAATGGTCACATCCTTATTTTTAATACCTCTGGACTATATGGAGAGGATTTTTCTTTATTTCTCTTCTCTAGAATCCTCAGCCTTGCAAATCTTGCTAATGGGCTGTTCTTTAGCGAATCAGATTGTGTAGTGAGAAACCAAAAAACAAAAGAACCATTATCTCTCAAAGTACCTAACTCTTTTTAGCTCCCAGAAACTTCCTGTACTCTGATCTTTCATCTCTGTTAGCATAGATGTTCTTTTTTTCTTTTATGTTTTCCACATTTTCTTCAGCTGATACTCACTGGATTCACAGGGCACTAACTAGGATGCAAAGCAGAGCTTCTTGCAAATTTGCCATCCATTGTGCAGGAGTTGGGGAGGAGCCAGATCTCAGTGAGTGGTAATGTTGGGTGTGTGGGCACCCCCTGCCCCAGTACCCTGGTACTCAAGTTGCTACCACATTACATATGTCCTTTCAGTGGCTAAAAATGAGAAAGGGAAGAAGATTGCATACTGAGGGTCTGTTCCACTGGAAGAACAATAACTACCACTGATACCCTCTCACCTAACCAGTAGCCCAGGTGCTCATAGCCCATTTCTCCTCCGATTGGTCATGTGATCTCCCATTCCAAGAAAATCATAAAGCTAGACCTGCATCAGCTGTGCTCTCCGAAGCCCACAGAGTGTTTTAAAAGAATGGTTAGTACTTAGGAGTGTTTGGATGCATTTGTGGGACAGTGACTGTGTGTTGTGGAGGAGACTGTTCAGTCCTGAGTGCATAGTTATTTCATGCACTTAGTCAGTGAACATTTTCTGAAAATTTACTACATGCTGCATGATGCAAACATATAGATGAGATGGGATTACTACCCTGAATAAACATAGACCTGTGTCAGGGAGACAGGCTTAGAAACAATCACATATTACTCAGTACATACCTTTAAAATCACATTATTACATAAAAAGGTCAAAACATGAAATGTACAAGTGAAATATGCACAGCTCATTGCATGTAAATTAATAAGGAAGTAAGTAAAACATGTATATATTAAAATTAATGGAAAATTGGTGTAGTAATAGATTATTCTATTTATGCTCTTAAGAACTTTTTACTTACAGCTGTGTTCTTTTTAAACATTCTGAGAATGACCATCTCCAAGGAATACAGTTTATACTGAAACCCACACTTAGAACATACACACACTTAAATAAAATTGAAACATATGTTTTCTGAAAATCATTTGATTATGAAAGGTGGTATTTTCTTTTCTATTTAAGTTTTAATAAATACTGGTGGCAACCCATTAAATCCATACATTACCCACTAATGTAAGTCGCAGTTTCAAAAGAACCTATTAATCAATAAATTATTTGGCCATTGATTCTGCAGACTCTTTTACTGATCCTCTAGCGTATTCTCTTGACACTATATTTAAAGGGAAAATAGGTCTCATTTACTCCTGCCAGTCCTTCCCTGTCCTTCAAAACCCATGGGTCTTTCTGTATGCTTGGAGTAGTCCCAGTTTCAGATCCAATCTAGATGGAAATTCATGAGTAGAATCCTCATTGTCAACCTGCGGTGTCGAAATCAGTTCCTACTTGGTAGGTCCCAAGCCAGTGACACAGCCACAACTGATCAGACCACATTTTTCCTGCACTGCTAGTTAGATATAGTGACTTACATGTGAAAACCATTTTATGTTTGCAGTCTTTGACTGACCCCCATCCCAAAATGGCCCTCCCAGGTAGGCTAGACTTCTTCTCTTACAAGTCCTTTATACAAAAGGGCAGGCTTAAGACAGTTCTTCAATCTTTTCTAGGGATGTCAGACTCCTACCCTGATTCCCAACCATTTACACGTGGCCCTGCTACCTTCCCTAAATCTTTCTAATCTCCTTCCCTCTTAGCTTGGATCCAGCTATGCTATTCCTTGCTTCTTCCGGACATACAACAAAGTATAGAATTTGAATAGTGCTTCCTTGCTCGCTTCAAAGCACTGGACCCGTGCCTGATTTCTTACTGATACACATCTCCAACTGAATGAATACTTTGATACAAACTGCAGCATGAATGAGCTCAAACACTGTTACACGAGATAAGACATTGCAACACTAGAGACAGCTATTGTGGCTGCATTTAGTCTCCATGAAGGGCCCCCCTAATTCCATAGTATATGATGCTGCCTAGGTCTAATGGCGTCTCTACTGTCCCGGCTGATGATGAGTCCCGTCATGCCTTACTCTTTAACACTGCTTTCAAGCCTTGGTTTTTTTGATCCAGTGAAGAATTTAGGAAAGGACCAGGACTGTGGATTATAACACCATGGTCTCTTAAAACTCTCTTCCTACTTGGAAGGATCATAAAGGATCCCTTGGACACACAAAAGAAAAGTTCACTATTGGCCTGCTCCTTGATGAAATGAAAAAGAAACTCTGCTGACTGACAAGTAAACTAGAAAAAAGAAAAAGCTGGGCTTTCTACTAGAGGGAGGATTCTTTATTTTTTTTTAAATCCATGTAATATGTTTGCTTCCTTTGTCTTTGGTTCAGATACATAACATGTACTTTTCTCTAGGACAGTTTTTGACATTAACCACACAATTGCTAGGCAATTGCTCTACAACTGATAATCGCCTGGCAGCAAGGATCACCAAGAAGGCATATTTCTGGTTTTGCGATACCTCAAATTAGATAGTTTCAGTAGGAATATAGAGATGGAAATTTTAGAAAATCAAGTCTCTTACATGTTTGCAAGAATTTTATTAATCAAATACATTTGTTCCTTCAGTTGAGATCCTCAGTGTAAGGATTCGGTGCTCCATCGTAGTCAGCTTTTGGTCACTCTGTTTATGCTGATGTGTAGACAGGACTAAACATCGATGGGCAGAGAAAACCAGGCCTATCTGACTGAATTCATCTTGCTGGGCCTTTCATCAAATCACACACCCAGATCTTGCTCTCTGTGATATTTCAGATCATCTACCTGCTGAATGTGTTTGGGAATCTCTTCATCGTAATGCTCACTCACACTGACTCTCGACTTCATACACCAATGTACTTTTTCCTTATAAATGTGTCATTTACTGATCTCTGTTTATCTGCCGTGATCATCTCCCAGATGCTATTCCATTTGCTGATAACAAGAAAGACCATTTCCTTTACCAGATGCTCGATCTAGATGGCTTTATTCCTGACCATCAGCTGTCTGTAAAGTTCACTTCTAGCAGTGATGTCCTGTGACCGCTGTGGCTGTCTGCAAGCCTCTGCACTGCTCCACCCTCATGACCCAGAGGGTTTGTGTCCAGTTGGTCCTAGGGTCCTGGACCTGTGGCACATTTGTGTCTCTGGTAGACACCTCATTTACTTGATGTCTCCCATACCAGGGACAGAATGTAATCAATCATAGTTTATGTGACCCTCCTGCTCTCCTGAAGCTGGCTTCAGCAGATACATATAGCACAGAGATGGCCATCTTTGCAATGGCTATGGTAATCCTCCTTGGTCCTGTCTGCCTCATTCTTTTCTCCTACTGGAACATTATCTCTACTGTGGTGTGGCTGAAGTAGAGGGAGGGGAGGCTCAAGGTCTTTTCTACCTGTTGTCCCCATCTCGTTGTTTTCTTAACCTACGGGTCAACTATATTTGCCTACATGTGGCCACATTCCAAGAAAATAAATAAAGGGGACAAGGTGATCTCTGTGTTCTACTTAGGCATAACATCCATGATTAACCCATTCATTTACAGCCTGAGGAACAAGGATGTGAAGGAGGCATTTAAGAAAGTATTTAGAAGGTGGAGTTCTCAGAGGGAGACTATATTGATATAAAATCATGGAAATTGAGACCATTCAACCTGTTTCAATACCATAAACAGCTTCCTCTCCCATCCTAGTCTGAGATATCAATAACCATATGGGAGCACTTTATCTTTTATATCCTTGTACCTTTTGTAATGTTTTCAGGTTTATCTAGTGCTGTCCTGCTCAAGCTTAATCTCTCTGTTTGCAGTTTGCTTGCCTGGTAACAACTCTTTGGCTAATACATTAGAGGCTATTTTTAAAAACTGAAGAGTTTTAATTTACACTGCCCTGTGGTTTTACCAATTCACTTTCACCCAGGGACACTGCCTTTTGATGCTACACTCCACACTATTTCCCAGAGTTATCTCATGCCAACATCATCTAGTCATCCACAGATCGTGGAATCCTACTTAATGTCAATATGCCAGGCTCTACAATTTTCTATAAAATGAAAATTATTTTCACTCTGAAATTTGGATATTGGAACTCTTTCTTTTTTCTGTAGAGTCCCCCAATACTGCTATTGTCAATTCATCCACAAAGGAGGGAGCTCCTGTCTTATACAATAAGGTGTGGAATGATACAATCTAGCAAACGTCTTTGATACATCACACACACACCTGCTTCATATTCCAGACTCATATGTATATCCCTTGACTTGTCCCACCCCATCTGCATGGAGCTGTTTACAAGCATTCTTGTCATATAAAGAAAAGTGCTGCTCCACTAGGGAAAGCAGTTTGGAGGGTTCTTAGAAACTGAAAATAGAACTGCCATACAACCCAGCATTTCTCCTTCTCGAAATCTATCCAAACAAAACAAAATCATTAGTTAGGAAAAATATATATACTCCTATGTTTACTACAGCATTATTTATAATAGCCAATATATGGAAACAATCCAAATGTTCATCAATATATGAAGAGATGTTAAAAAGCAATACATAGCTGTGGAATATTACTCAGCCATAAAAAAGTGAAATCTAGCCTTTTGTGACAACATGAATGGAACTAAAAGGTATTATACTAAGTGAAGTATGTCAGAAAGACAAATATCATATGATTTCACTTATATATGGAATCTAGAAAACGAAACAAAGGAAAAAAAATGAAACACAAATGACTTAGAGGCACAGGGAACAGACTGGTGGTTGCCATAGGAGAGAGCACTGGGGGATGGGTGAAATAGGTGAAGGGGGAGAAATTAGTGAGACTGTTTGATATCTTGATCTTGGCGATGGTTACATGCATGTATACACATGTCAAAATTCATCAAGCTGTGTGCTAAGATGTGCTTTTTATTGAATGTACCTCAATACAAAAAATACAAAAATCTTTAAATTTTTGTTAATTAAAAAAAGAGTGCCACTGACCATGGCCAACCCCTCCTCTCAGGAAGTGGGAAGAGTATGGGAGCACTTTATGTTTGGCTGGGAGCAACTCCAATTGGAAGTTCTGCTTTCACTTCATGAGCTTTCTTAAGTCATCTGCGAACTGTGTAATTATAGGTGAAGGATGGCATGAACCAGAGAAAATGAGAAGATGCTGATGAAAGTCAAGCTTGCCACATGGACTTTCTACTGCCCCAGCTTCATTGTCCCTGGCCTGTCCTGAGCAAAAAGACTGCTCATTCTGTGTAGTGATGTCCTTGCTGAACTGAGTGCATCATGTGCAAAATGATTCTGTGTGGAAGAATAAATGTGCACAGCAATAGATTTGCTATGCATGTGTAATGTGTATTGTTTTCAGACTGTGTAGACAAGCATGATCCTATACAAGGAAACAAAAAACTGGTCCTGTACTACAGATTATTTGAGAAGATACGATATAAATAACAACATCTATTTTTAAACATGCTTCTGCCTCGTGGTCATTCAAAAGTTCACCTTATCATTTCCTTTCTGCTTGCCATTAAGTAAAAGGGAAGTCATATCACATAATTGGAATGATCATTGAAAAAGTGGCCATGGATCACTTTCAATTATATAAAAACTATATAGCTGACCTCATTAGGATACTGGTGGGGTGAACAGGGTAAGAAAGTACAGATACTCAGATATATTTAAATGAAAACACCAACCTCTGACTGGATGCTACACTATCAATGACTGTTCAACAGAGAATAGATTAGTAACAGCATGTGAGAAACAACCTACTGAAAGCACACCTTTCTGGGAACTACCCTTGTTCTCTAGAGTGAGTATTTTATTCTTTATTCAGTTTTTAATGGAAATAAATTTTCTTTATGCCACAGGTTGTATGACTATTGCTTTTGTATATAAATGAACCCATACAACATTGATTTCAATGGCAAGTTTATTTGAGCTCACTTATTCAATCAATATCTCATTTATCAACTGTTTATGGAGAACTCTTCCAAGTGCCGAATATATAATGAACAAAGCTCAAAATTCCTGTGACTTACATTTAGAAGACAATGATACAAATAAATAAAATACACAGTATGTCTGATGGTAGCATGTGTGATGAGAAAAAAAAGGACGAGTTGGTTGCAATTTTAAGTGATGATTAGGAAAGGCCTTCCTGAAAAGGTGACATTTCCGTTAAAGAACATCTCTGAGAAATTAATGTCTGTGCTGTGACCAAAAGGTGAAGAAGAAAGAACCAACCAAGGAGATGTCTGGGAGAGGAGGGCCCAGACAGACAGAACAGTCTGAATGGCTTGGATGGGAAGACATTTTTTGAGATCAGGACAGAGAAAGGTCAGAATGGTTGGAGGCTGGTGAGTGGCAGGGAGAGTGACAAGGCACATATGAGGTCACAGAAACAGGCAGAGGGCCTTTGTGTTAGTTTCCTAAGACTTCCATAGCCAATTGTCACAATAATTGAAGCATGAAACATCATAAATTCAGTTTGGGAGGCCAGATGTCTGAAATGAAGGTATCTTCAGATCATACTCGTTCTGAAGGCTCCTGAGAAGGGCACTCCCTGGCCTGTTGCAGCTCTGTGGTGCTCCAGACGTTCCTTGGTTGGTGACTGCATCATTCCAGTCCTGGCCTCCATCTTCACATGGCCTTGTTTCTCTGTCTCTGTGTCTTCCCTCTTCTTGAAAGAACTCCTTTCATTGGTCTCAGAGCTCACCCCAATCCAGGATGATTTTGTTAGCTTAAGTAGACAGCCAGATATGAACAGGGAGGGGAGTGGGCTTTTGTTTACATTCGGCAGTTTTTTTACTCTACATATTCCACGTAAGCTGTTCTCGCGGAATGTGTGGAGTGAGAATGCATTTAACAGAGTAGTCTAAACTGGCTAGTCCAATATGGAGGAAAAGTTGGCCCAAACTTTGCCCCAAAGCGCATTACACTGTTATTACCATGACATTAGCATTGTGGTTTTGACCCCTGTTGTGGAGGATGATGGCCATAACAGTTCTGGTGAGAACCAAGTACAGCCAAAAACTCCCCCACCCTCTGTAAGGGTGCCATAAGCCTGAACCCCAAGAAGACTCTGACTGTTCTCTTTGAAAACTATTCCCACTTAGTAAATATCTTCTCCCTTTACATAAAAAAGCTCCCTATTATATCCTCAGCAAGACTTAAATCTGCCTGTGCTCAACTCTGCAACATGTCTAATAAACTTCTAAGGCTCAAATGCTTTTGTGCCTGTTCTTGAATTATTTCTTGTGACAAGACCAACCAAGAACCTGTGTCCAGTAACAATTTCATCTGGAAATTTTCCTTATTTATATCTCCTATGACCTTTATTCCAAAGAAGTTCACATAATAAGGTTCCAAGTGGACATATCTTTTTGGGTGACACAATTCAACCCATCAAAAACTTGGAAGTCCCAAAAAGATGATGGACTTTATGTTCAACAGAAATCCATCATGATATTATACTTTTAAAAGTTAATTTAAGTGTTATAAGGAAAATGGATGGAAAGTAGGCAAACATGGAAGCAAGAAAAACAGTCAGTAGGATTGAGTGCTATGCAGTAGCCCAAGGTAAAGAGGATGATTTTAATTAGAGTGGTAGCAATGGAGAGGTGGAGGAGGTGGTAAGACATGTGGGGAGACAGGACTTACATGGGTAAAACTGTAATATTTCCAGAATCTCTCACCTGGCCTTAGGGCATCTCCATATCAATAGATGTTTTCAAGAAGTAGTCCACCTCCATATCAACAGGTGATTACAAAGAGGGCAGAGAGAAAATGCATAGCTGGACCTGAGAGGTGTTGGTGGGGTCCTTTTATATCCAGGTGGCAAGAGACACAGGTAAGCAGAAGTAGATGACTGCTTGTAGGCAATAACCTGGTTTCTTCCACTTTATTTCTCCTTTTGACTGATTTTGGCTTCAAAGGTTATTTGCCCCAGGCTGGGAACATATTTTCCCTCCAGAGTTACACCGTACAAGATGAAAAAAAGAGAGAAATGAAATCTACCTAAGTTCTGACTTGAGCAATGCTGTGGATGATGTAGAAGATTCAAAAGGGAGGGAGTCTGGTGGGGAAATCAAGAATTCTCTTTTGGACTTGTTTCTATGGCCCTGGGTATATGCTCATTTAGTTCTCACACCACTCTTCTGTATTTGAAAAGCTACAATAAAGCCTTCATTTAAATAGTCATGATATATTAAACTGCATCATGTACCTCTCCTTAAGGTTTTTTCCTACCATTAGCAAAAGACATTTAAGCATTTTGAATACAATTGCAGGTAATTGTTCTGAAATCCTCTGGCAGTTCATAGTTTGGGGGGTATCGTCCAAATGATGCAGAATGTACTTCTGTCAGCTGCCTTTTGTGCAACCATCATGACAGAAACTTCTGACAAAGAACTTGGGAGATGCCAGAGGTCCTGAGACTGGTTTAGAACAATAGAGTAGTACCTCATACCAGATGAGATTCAGGTATTTCAGCTTGTCATAATAAAAATGCCCCAGGGTATTTTCCATTGTAGAAACGTTTAAAAAAGTTAACAGCATTGATTGCTCCAGGGAATGTTCTGTTTACAACAGCTCTTAAGGCCTTGGGTTTAAAGACTTCCTTCCCGGAGAATCCTCCAAGCTGTTTCCTTGGTGGATTGGGATGGAATAAACCTCAAAGCTCAGATGATGTCCCAACCTTCAGAATATTTAGTAAACAGCAATGGAAGTTGACTACCAGAATATGGATTAGCAGACTACAGAAACCACACTTCATTAACATCTCTTCATCACTGACCCCACTGTCCTGTGTTTGTCTCATGCTGGTCCTCAAAGTGAGAGTGGGTAGGATGACCAGGAGGAATTAGTCCTCTTGGGGAGTCTGAAATCCTGATTCTACTCTTTGGGGTGGGCTTTACCTTTCACTTTCCTACCCCCTCTCTCCCTTCCATCTGGCCTCTAGACAGAACACGTGCTCTTCTCTTTTACTGCTACTTATGTCTCCTGTTCTGCAACTCCCCTGTGGAGGATTAAGCTGTTATCCAGAGATACTAGAATGACAGTAAGGGCTGTGGACATCCACTGCATCTCCTTTTGCACCAAAAGCTAATCTGCCAGATCTCCTCTTGCTGTCTCAGTGCTCTCCTGTGAGGGATTCCTTCCTCATTTCTTTTAACTACATGGGTGTGGACACTAGGAGTTGACAGGACCAGGGTGGAATCTGAACTTTCTGCCCCAGTGGACTCAGGTAGGATTTTCTTGTGGTCAGACATCCCTGGATAGCCAAACAAGGCTGTGTGTGAGCATTCTAGTCTGTTTGTGCAGGCATACACAAATCCTGGTATCTTGTCCCTGGCACACTGAACTCAACCTTCTTCCTCTGGATTTAGCTTAGTCAATTCATTCACTCTTTTTAACCTGGTGATCAATCGGGATTTTCTAAGTCAAGATTTTCCCAACTCCAGGTCAGAGTTTAACATCTCAACAGCCAGCAGAGGGCCCTCTTCTCACTTACATTTCCTTGAGAGAGTGAATGGGTTGGTGTGCTAATGTGTTGGGGTGGAATATGAGTATGAGGCTATTTACTCACTCGCTCAACTCACTTTTAAAATCCTACCTATGTGTTAGTTGGTATTGATGTATAGGTAATAGATAAGCAGTATCTTTATCTTTACTACCTTGAAGAAACAACTCAGTCCAGGGAGACAATAGCTGATCAAATCCTTTAAAGACAATACGACTGCATGAAAAGTAGTATGCACATATCTTTCTGGACATTGTGAAGATAATGGTCAAGATTACACTGTAGAGTGAATAAAGAACTTTAAGAAAGTGAGTATCCTAAAGATGACTCTAGGCAATTAATGGATGGTTCAAGTCATAGGAACCCGAATGTTCCTGTGGAGGAATATAAAGTCTAAGAAAACTGTAGATTATTATTATTTTTTTATCTGAAGCCTAGGATAAAAAGTTAGGGAAGAGGTAAAATTTATGTGTATGCTGGCAGAAGACAGATCACTCAGAAAATTTTGAAAGAATTCCAAGAATGCTTTGAAGCTGAAATGAGGATTCGCAATTTTGTAGCAGTATGATTTGCATTGTTCTGTGATTTGTTTTTCCATAGGATGTAGACAACCAGAAGAAGAAATCAGAAGTAACAACTTGAGGATGAGGTTTAGAGAACATTATAAAGATGTAGCAGAATACAAGAAGAAAAGCAGTTAAGACACAGTGACTTACCATCACACAAAGGAGAGGTTTTAAGAAGTATTTACAGCTAAATTATGCCAATGTCATAGAGACTGAAGAGGATATGAAATGAGGAAGGGCCATGCATGGATAAAAGTGTTTGGGTTTTAATACAGTCATGGAAATAAAAATGAGACTGACAGGATTTGAAGAGTCAGTGGTGTGATAAAATATAGAAGTAGTACATGCTGAACATGTACTTGACAAATTTAGAAATAAAAGCATAAACAAAAACTAGGTAACAGGAATAGTATGTTCAAGGAAATTGTGCTGCTTTCCTTTCGTTTTTACCCAAGAAAAAATCATTATTAAATTTTGTGGTAGAAGACAAATAATATAAAATTTCCCATCTTAGCCATCTTGAGCAGTTCAGTTGTGTTAACTGTATTCACATTGTTGTAAAACATCTCTAGAACTCTATCATCCTGCTAAACTAAAACTCTATACCCATTGAACAATTCCCCATGTCTCCCTCCCCATAATACACGGCAACCACCATTCTATTTTGTTTCTCTGAGTTTGACTGCTTTAGATGCTTCAAAAACATAATGCTATACATGGAATTGTATAGCATTATCTTTTTGTGACTGGCTTATGTGTCACTTAGCATCAAATCCTCAAAGTTCATTCTTGATATAGCCTGTGACAGGAGTTCTTACCATTAAAGGCTGAATAATGTCCATTGTATGTGTATACAACTTCTTGTTTACCCATTCATCCATTGGTGGATATGTGGACTGCTTCCACCTCATGGCTATTGTGAATTATGCTGCCTTTTACTCTTTAAAGTAAAAAAATATTGCAACTGTCTAATAATGGAATTACAGAGATAAAAAGCTAAGAAAAACAGAGAAACCAAAAAAATAATACGTTTCAATGAAGGCAACTAGTGTCCATGTCAGTTTACAGCAAAATGAAAGACTGCTTGATTTTACTCTTGTTCTGCTCTACAACACTAATTGCTATTTTAACATTACTAGGTTTTGAAAAAGCCACAGTATGTGTTAAGAACATGGAGCTTAGATCCAGGGGCCTGGATTTCAATCCTAGTAATTAAACCTTAACTTCACTATCTTAAGTCTCAGTTTCATTGTTTACATAAAATGGGCAGATGATATTACCAAAGAGTAAGATCATTCTAAAGATGAAATGAGATAATGACTGTAAAGAGTTAAATACAGGACTCCTCAATGAATAGTAGCTTTAAGAAAGGATATTTATAATGTTCCAGAATATAAAGCAGGAGGATAGGAAAAGGAAAGAGATGAGGGTGAAGAAGTAAGCAGGTACCAGATCACAAAGAATCAAGTGAAAGAGCATTATTTATTTTCTGATTAAAAAGCAATTTGTTTTTGTTGTAGAGCATTTGGAGATTACAGAGTCACACAAAGGTGAAAAGAAAAGTCACTTATAATCCCATCACTCAGAAATATGCACACATGCCCAGGTTGGAGAGACAAATTTTAAAATAAGAATTGAAAGGAAAGGAGCGACACACAGCAGCAATTCACCGGAGAAATCCGCTTTATTGGGGAAAGGTGCTGGGTTATATAGGAAGGGGCATGGGGTGATTGTGGTGTCACTTTTACGGGGCTGGTGGCTATTGGCTAGGTGCTGGGAGTGGGAGTGGGGAGAGGGGTGATTGGCCTTTAGGTGGTGTCGTCAGGAACTGAGGACCCAGAAGAGAAGCCGGAAGTTTGCCATCTTACTGGTGGGGGCCCTTCAAGAATTACAGTGTATTTTTATAACTTTTCTTTCTTAAATATTTTACAAACATTTTTGATGTCATAAAATAATTTTACATTTGTCATATTCAGTAAAGTATTCTACCACATGCGATCAATGAATAATCACCTTATTTTTAAGCATCTAAGGATATTTATAATTGTGTGTATAATCCCTCTAGAATGTTTTCTTTATATTGAATGAGTTAGACAAACTTCATTTGTTGTCAACTATTTAGTCAGTTGGCTTATCTTGATTTATTAACTAATGTGCACTTTTCTGGCTTATTAAAAGCATTTACATAACTTACACAGCCTTTTCTTGTCCTAATTCTTATTCTGATCTACTGAGTTATATTCCTGTTTTTGCACTTTTCTAATATTATTTTCACTGTTACAATTTGTTTCATCAATACTATATTATCATTATAATTCCTTTATGCTTTTATCTTAAATATTTTAAATAATTTTTATTCTTTTTACTTAGAAAATGAAAGCTGAATTTTAAAATAGTCAAACAATAAAAGTGAGTACAAAAAGACAAAAGTCTCCCCTTAGCCACTTGCTCCAATTCCATTTCCCAAGGTTGGTCACTATTAACAGATTATTTGCAAAGGATCTACAAACCATGTATACAAATATTCTGCTCTGGCACAATGTTGTTCCTAAGAATCCTTACATATGTTTATTTTAACATTTTACTTTCAAAAAGGTTGCTTCCGATTTCAGATTTATATTACAATAATTTATTTTAGACTTACAATAGTAATGGAGCTTTTAAGTAGTCTTAAGCTTATTTTTTTATTATAAACAAACTAATAAATTAATCAATTGATCAAAACAGATTAATACCCTTGAATCTTCTTGTTAGGTACTTGAGATTTTATTGTACTATTCTCTTTACTTTTATATATGCTTAAAAATTTCCACAATAGAAGAGTTTTTTATAAAAGAAAGAATAACATGATTAAATCAAACCAATGCATGTCTTTGATCTTCATTCCATATACTTAGAAGTCTGTCATTATCCCCTATCACATTTGACCTTGACATTGAATTTTACTAGCAAAACAGTTCCAGCCACAAAGCATGAACAAAGAGCAAAAGGGTAAAAATAGTGCAAAGAAACATCTTTCTCAATCAAACACAGCAACCATGTCCATAACAACTATTGCTATGCTTTGTCTGAATTATTTTCCTAATCTTACAGTAGTTCCTAATCTCTAGTAGTTTTGGAGTGGATTCATCAGGGTTTTTTATGTACAATATCATGTCATCTGCAAACAGGGACAGTTTAACTTCCTCCTTGTCAATCTGGATGCCTTTCATTTCTTTGTGTTGTATGATTGCCACGGCTAGGACTCCAATACTATGTTGAATAGAATTGGGGAGAGTGGGCATCCCTGTCTTGTTCCTGATCTTAAAGGAAAACCTTTCAGCTACTCACTGTTAAGTGTAATGTTGGTTGTGGGTTTGTTATATATGGCCTTTATTATGTTGAGGTACTTGCCCTCTATACCCATTTTGTTGAGAGTTGTTACCATGAATGGATGTTGCATTTTGTTGAATGCTTTTTCACCATTTATGGAGATGATAATGTGGGTTTTGTCCTATTTTTTGTTGATGTGGTGGATGATGTTGATGGATTTTCGAATATTGTACCATCCTTGCATTCCTGGAATAAATCTTACTTGGTCATGATGGATGATCTTTTTGATGTATTTTTGAAATCAGTTTCCTAACATTTTGTTGAATATTTTTGCATCTATATTCATCAGTGTTATTGGTCAGTGGTTTTCTTTTTTTGTGGTGTCTTTGCCTTGTTTTGGTATTAGAGTTATGCTGGCTACATAGAATGGGTATGGAAGTATTCCCACCTCTTCTATTTTTTGGAAAACTTTAAGGAGAATGGGTATTAGGTCTTCAATAAATGTTTTATGAAATTCAGCAGTGAAGCCATCTGGTCCACGGGTTTTGCTCATAGGTAGTTTTTTTATTACCAGTTCAATTTCCTTGCTGGTAATTGGTCTATTTAGATTTTCTGTTACTTCCTGGGACAGCCTTGGAAGGTTGAATTTTTCTAGAAAGTTGTTCATTTCCTCTAGGTTACCCAGTTTGTTAGCATATAGATTTTCATAGTATTCTCTAATAATTCTTTGTATTTCTGTGGTGTCCATTGTGATTTTTCCTTTCTCATTTCTGATTCTATTTATGTGTGTAGATTCTCTTTTTCTCTTAATAAGTCTGGCTAGGGGTTTATCTATTTTGTTTATTTTCTCAAAGAACCAGCTCTTGGTTTCATTAATTTTTTTCTATTGTTTTATTCTTCTCAATTTTATTTATTTCTTCTCTGATCTTCATTATGTCCTTCCATCTGCTGATTTTGGGCCTCATTTATTCTTCTTTTTCCAGTTTCAATAAATGTGAATTTAGACTATTCATTTGGGATTGTTCTTCCTTCTTTAAATAGGCCTGGATTGCTATATACTTTCCTATTAGAACTGCCTTTGCTGCATCCCACAGAAGTTGGGGCATTGTGCTATTGTTGCATTTGTATCCATATATTGCTTGATGTCTGTTTTACTTTGGTCATTGATCTGTTGATTATTTAGGAGCATGTTCTTAAGCTTCCATGTGTTTATGAGAATTTTTCTTTTCTTTGTACAATTTTTTCTAGTTTTATACCTTTGTGGTCAGAGAAGTTGGTTGGCACAATTTCAATCTTTTTGAATTTACTGAGACTCTTTTTTTTGGCCTAGTAGGTGGTCTATTCTGGAAAATGTTCCATGTGCACTTGAGAAGAATGTGTATCCTGCTGCTTTTGGGTGTAGAGTTCTATAGATGTCTGTTAGGTCCATCTGTTCTAGTGTATTGTTCAGTGCCTCTGTGTCCTTACTTATTTTCTGTCTGGTTGATCTCTCCATTGGAGTGAGTGTTGTGTTGAAATCTCCCACAGTGAATGCATTGCATTCTATTTCCTCCTTTAATTACGTTAGTATTTGTTTCACATATGTCGGTGCTCCTGTGTTGGGTGCATAGATTTTTACAATGGTTATGTTCTCTTGTTGGACTGACCCCTTTATCATTGTGTAATGTCCTTCATTGTCTCTTGTTCTTTTCTTTGTTTTGAAGTCTATTTTGACTGATACAAGTACTGCAACACCTGCTTTTTTCTCCCTATTGTTTGCATGAAATATCTTTTTCCATCCCTTTACTTTTAGTCTGTGTATGTCTTTGGGTTTGAATTGAGTCTCTTGTAGGCAGCTTATAGTAGGGTCTTGCTTTTTTATCCATTCTCTTACTCTGTGTCTTTTGATTGGTGCATTCGGTCCATTTACATTTAGGGTGATTATCAATAGATACATACTTATTGCAATAGCTGCTTTGGATTCGTGGGTAGAAAAGGTTCAAGGGTAGCTTCTTTACTATCTATCTAATCTTACTTTTTTTTTTGAAAGACTTTTAAATCCTTTGCCCATTTTTTCTTGTGGACTATTTACCTTGTATTGTTGATTTTAAGAGATCCTCATGTATTAGGAATAATTTAAAAATTCTATTCAAATTTTTGCAAATATTTCCTCAGATTTATTTATTTTTAAATTTTATATATAAAGGAATCCACTACATAGAAGTCTGATATTTTTTAATTGTCAGGTTTATTAGCATTTTCCTATATAATTTCTTTCCTTTTGTGTGGGTGCATGTTTAGGAAAGTTTTTACCACACCAAAATTTGATAGATAGATTAACTCATTTACTGAAAACTTGAAATGTTTTAGAAAATTATGTCATAAATGCATTTAGGATTAATTATTGCTTATACTTATATGTCTGTGTACATCTGAAAGTATACACCTCTATACAGAATGTTCTGAAGTGAGTAAGCAATTGTCCCATATCTTTTATTAACTAATATACTTAAGATGCCACTTTTGTCATATATTAAATTTTCATACATGTTAAGATATGTGTCAGTTCTATGTTTAGTAGTCAAATGTTTTATGCTTGTTCAACATTTGAATATTGAAATTATTTGCAGATAATTTGATACCATATCTTTAAAAAGTCAGAAGGATTCAATTCAAGCTTATAATAACTAGTAAGAAATATAGTCTGGTACAAGCTGAATAACTGAACATTCTTACATTATATACCAAAAATAAACAAGTAGAAATTTTAGTTAAAAAAAATCTTTCAAGGTGGCTAAAGTAAACAAAGTGTATACTTAAGAAGCATTCAAGACCTATTTGAGGAAAATCATGAAAGATGATATCTGAATAAATAAATAGATATACTAATTTTATTAATAAAATGACATGGCCTTATAAAGTTTCATTTCATCAGAACCAATCCATAAATTCACTAGAATTGTAACCAAGTGTACAGTAGATTTTTGTAAGGGCATTTAATAAGCTTATTCTAAATTTTATCTAGGTGAGTAATTTTATGATAGAAAATGAGGTGTAGAAATGGCAAATGCAGGAGCAGAGGAAATAAATATTACCAGAAACAAAATATATAGTAACTTTTCCTTCCCTTTTTAATATAGTATATTCTGAGCAAAAAGAGAACTCTTGTCTTCTCACATATGGACGCTACTAAGAGATGGAAAACAATAGCTCAATTTTGGATACTGATTAATAAAATACCAAAATTACTCAGATTTTCTTTTTTTTTTTGAGAGGGCATCTCTCATATTTATTGATCAAATGGTTGTGAACAACAATAAAATTCTGTATAGGGGACTCAATGCACAATGCACAATCATTAATCCATCCCAAGCCTAATTCTCATCAGTCTCCAATCTTCTGAAGCATAACGAACAAGTTCTTACATGGTGAACAAATTCTTACATAGTGAATAAGTTCTAACATGGTGAATGGTACAAGGGCAGTCATCACAGAAACTTTCAGTTTTGATCACGCATTATGAACTATAAACAATCAGGTCAAATATGAATATTCATTTGATTTTTATACTTGATTTATATGTGAATCCCACATTTCTCCCTTATTATTATCATTATTTTTTTAAATAAAATGCTGAAGTGGTAGGTAGATGCAAGATAAAGGTAGAAAACATAGTTTAGTGCTGTAAGAGGGCAAATGTAGATGATCAGGTGTGTGCCTGTAGACTAAGTGTTAATCCAAGCTAGACAAGGGCAATAAAACATCCACGGATGCAGAAGATTTCTCTCAAAACAGGGGGTTGAGGTTCTAAGCCTCACCTCTGTTGATCTCCAATTTCTCACCTGATGGCCCCCCGGTGACTGTGCCTGTCTTAGGTTGTTCCTCTCTTGAGGAATCTTACCCGTCTCTGGCTAACCAGTCATCTTCCAGGGCCATACAGGGAAATGTAAAGTTGGTAAGTGAGAGAGAGGCAATATTGCAGATTTATGCCCTGTGGCTTTTATGCCCAGTATCTGTCTTGAGGTATCTTTATCACTTGGAAGAATTATGATACTCAGTAAATTTGATTTGAGGCACGAATTCTATTTAAGGGTTGTAATTAGGAAGGAAGAAGAAAAGCTATAGGAGTAGCAGGTGGAAGAAAACATGGGAAGATTGATTATTTCTTTGACAAATCTTCTTGTAGAGTAACTTAAGCATGTATAGGTTTTAAACTACTAATTAAATTGTGTACACACATTAACATAATAGGAGTACAGTTACATAACCAAAGCAGACCTATAATTACCAGCCATCTCCAGTGAAAGCAAGAAAACCAGTTAGGCACCCTAGGCATTTGTGAAAACTTATCTATGATATGGTGGATATTGTCCAACTGAAACTGAACAGTCTGAGAGAAATCAGACAAATTAAGACAACCCATTCCTGGGGAGTGTTCACATCCCATATGTTCTTTTAACAGTAGATAGTCTATAGTCGTAAGATTTTGGAGCGCTACAACTTGCACTTCTCCTAATTCTTGGTTGAGTTCCAACAGTAGAGATCCATTCAAATTTGTTGTTTTACTGTATGCACAGGCCAGCTTATATATCTCCTTCTTCATTCCAATGGCAAGTCCAGGAACCAGTGGGATGAATGCAGCTACAACTGCAGCATCGCCTGGATCTTTGTTGAGGTTTTTTGATGATCATCTGGTATGAGTCTTCCAGAGAGTGCTGATGTTGGAAGTTCTTCATATCGTATCTTAGTTCATTTTCTGGGTAGCCAAATTAGGCTTTGATCCTCTGTATAAACACAAACAGACCCTTTGCCCACACTTTGATGTGCCCTTTATACCATTGTGTAGAACTCATTGGAGGTCACCACACAGGACCTGCTTTTTTTTTTTTTTTATAGAAAGGAATATTATCATAAAAATGTACCTCCATAGCCGATCATCTGACACCCTTTAAGTAATCAAAATTAAGGATATTTAAAGTATGCATTAATCGTTGATTTACAGTTAGTTTTATCCTATCAGGGAGTAATACCCCTTTTCTTTCTTTTTTTTTTTTGTTATCATTAATCTATACTTACATGAAGAATATTATATTTACTAGGCTCTCCCCTATACCAGGTTCCCCCTATAAAGTCCCCTTTACAGTCATTGTCCGTCAGCATAGCAAAAATGTTGTAGAATCACTACTTGTCTTCTCTGTGTTTACAGCCCTCCCCTTTCTCCCACCCACCCCTATGCATGCTAATCTTAATACCCCCCTTCTTCTCCCCCCCTTATCCCTCCCTACCCACCCATCCTCCCCATTCCCTTTCCCTTTGGTACCTGTTAGTCCATTCTTGGGTTCTGTGATTCTGCTGCTGTTTTGTTCCTTCAGTTTTTCCTTTGTTCTTATACTCCACAGATAAGTGAAATCATTTGGTATTTCTCTTTCTCCACTTGGCTTATTTCACTGAGTATGATACCCTCCAGCTCCATCCATGTTGCTGCAAATGGTAGGATTTGCCCTCCTCTTATGGCTGAGTAGTATTCCATTCTGTATATGTACCACATCTTCTTTATCCATTCATCTACCGATGGACATTTAGGTTGCTTCCAATTCTTGGCTATTGTAAATAGTGTTGCGATAAACATAGGGGCACATCAGATTTTCTTTTATAACTGACCAAATGTGTTTCTTTTCTTGGTGTTGACCTATAAAGAATAATAAATATTCATGGGAGAAGAAAACCAAACCTATGTGACTGAATTTGTCTTCCTGGGCCTTTCACAGGATCCACAGACACAAGTCCTGCTCTTCTTCCTTTTCCTGATCATCTACCTACTGACTGTGCTGGGAAATCTGCTTATCATTTTGCTCATTCACACAGACTCCAGACTCCACACACCCATGTACTTTTTCCTTAGAAATCTGTCCTTTGCTGATCTCTGTTTTTCTACTACCACTGTCCCCCAGGTGCTAATCCACTTCCTGGTAAAACAGAAAACCATTTCCTTTGCTGGATGCTCAACACAGATAGTTATTTTACTTCTGGTTGGCTGTACAGAGTGTGCCCTGCTGGCGGTGATGTCCTATGACCGCTGTGTGGCCATCTGCAAGCCCCTGCACTACTCCACCATCATGACACACTGGGTGTGTGTCCAGCTGGCCATAGGGTCCTGGACCAGTGGAGCGTTTGTGTCTCTGGTGGACACCACATTCACACTGCATCTGCCCTACCGAGGGAAGAATATCATTAACCATTTTTTTTGTGAACCTCCTGCCCTTCTGAAGCTGGCTTCAGCTGATACCTACAGCACAGAGATGGCCATCTTTGCAATGGGCGTGGTCATCCTCCTGGCTCCTGTCTCCCTGATCCTTGTCTCCTACTGGCGTATCATCTCCACTGTGATCCAGATGCAGTCTGGGGAAGGGAGGCTCAAGGTTTTCTCTACCTGTGGCTCCCATCTCATGGTCGTTGTCCTCTTCTATGGGTCAGCAATATTTGCCTACATGCGGCCAAACTCCAGGATAATGAATGAAAGAGATAAAATGATCTCTGTGTTCTACTCAGCCGTGACACCCATGCTGAACCCCATCATTTACAGCCTAAGGAACAAGGATGTCAAAGGGGCTCTCAGGAGAATGACTGCAAAATAGCCCTTTTGAAGGTGAGGTTCTCTGCTTATGATGACAATTTCAGGAATAGGGAGAGAAGTTATTTTATTGTAAACCTTTTCCATTTTCATCCCATTCCTCGACTACTGCTTTCCTTTTCCCATTTTCCCATGTTTCTTCTCAGATAAATTCATCAAACTGCCTATTCAAAGCAAGGCACCTTCATAGACACAGGAAGGAAATACAGAAAGGAAAGGGGAAAAAGAAAGAAGAGAAGGAGGAAGGGGAGGGGGAGGGAGGAGTGGAGAGGAAGGAAGGAAATGAGAGGAAGGTAGATAAACAGTCTCTACTCTCTAAGCCCATTCAAGCTAATTAGGAAATTAAAGCAAGTAGACATACAACAGAACATAAAAAAAAACAAGAACCAAATAAATAAACCCATTGCAAATACAAGAATACGTTTGTGGCAAACAGAGTCCTTTCCTTCATTTTTGCATGTGTTCATCAAGTATATTTTGAATACATATTATATATATCCCAGGTCTATATCTAGAGGCAGGGATACAGAAATAAAAAGTAAACTGTTCATGCTGTTTATTTCCAACTTGGCATTAAACTCTAAAACAATTTCTGAAATTTGAAAGAGCACATTTAAGCAATAACAAATAGTATAATTTTTCTATGAGTATGTGTAATATTAGTAAAACTGATTTCTCACTAGAAATAAAGCTGAGAAGTAGGACAAAGAGGCTAGATTGAAAAATGTTTTGAATTCAGTACTAAAGAAGTTGCCTAGCATGTAATTCTGAAAATGCTGGAAACTGGGGAATCTATGAGACAGCAAAAGAAAATGAGGATAAGGTTAAGAAAAGGGCCACTGTTTCATGCCTTACAATGTATTGTCTTGCATATTATGACTTCAGATGTTTCCTAGGTTGCTTGTTGAAAATACTTCTTAGCACAGGATGGGGTAGGACAGTTGATCTCAGAAATCTAGATTTGGTAATAAGCCCTTTGTGAATCTTAAGCACACTAAAAACTGTACACCACTTTTTAGGCAATGGGTGCCTTTATATGCACAAATTATATGAGTATTTGCTTATTGTCTGACTCCTCCATTAGACTGTTAATTCCATGGCAGTAAAAACTGTAACAGGTTTGTTGATCTCTATATTATCACTTGTAGTAAAGTGCTCAGCCATTACTGTTCCCAAGAAATATCATTTTGAATGAATAAATAAAGTTGGAGTTTAAAAGAGAGATATGGGCTGGAGAAATGGATGTAGAAGTTTATTACAAATAAATGCAAGTGAAGTTTGACACAACCAAGGATGTGTGCTAAAGGTTTTCACCAAAAAATGAATTGTACCCATTACAATCTTGAAGGAGTGACATTGAAATGCAAGTGCCTGGTCCAACTGCAGATCATAAAGGTGGCAATGATACAGACACTGCATATTTCCTGGGAAAGTATACCAAGGTGATTCTGAAGTGCAATCCTGGATGAGACACAGTGCTGGAGAAAGATACCAGGAAAGGCTCTAAGACAACCTTAGAGATACCAACATTTGAAGGTGGATGAAGAATAGCCCGCCCAGAGCATCAGGAATCAGAGAAACAGGAAAAGCTGAGTAAGGTGCATCAGTAGTGGCGAGAGGAGAGGCTTCCAAGAAAGATTTTTCAAACGTCTCAAGAGTTTTATGTGTTGATAAAAGGCTAATGAATTTGCCAGCTCAGTGATTATTGATCTTGGCAAAAAATTAGTACAGCAGAATAATGGAATCACATAGTTATAGATTTTTAGAATGTATATATAATGCATTCCTAAGGAGGTGATTTTTAAAACTGAAGGATAAAAGAGCCAGATAAGGTGTGGTCAGGGATAAGAGGCAGAAGCAGAGAATAAGCAGGAACAAGTACATAGATTTTCCTTTTTTACTAAGAGAGGTGTCATCAACCCTAAGGTAATAAAAAGTCTCCTGTGTTATACTATAACTCCAGTCCTAGTTTTCCTTTATGTAAGGTGACACCAGTTGCATAAGAAATCAGCAAAGTTTTTCTATAAAGAGCCAGATAAATATTCTAGGCTCTGCAGGCCATACTGTCCCCATCAGAACTATTCAACTGCTATTAGAGCAGGAAAACAGTCACAAACAATACAAAAATGAGTGTGGTTACGATAAAATTTTATTTGTAAAATCAGGTATTTTGGTTGTGGCCCCAGGGACTTGTTTGCTGACCCCTGACATAACAGATAAAATCCCAAATCTCAGTGGCTGAACAAGACGAAATGTATTTTTCACTTACATACATTTTAGCTGAGGGAAGGAACGGCAGATGTGTGGGCCCAAGCTGACAGAGCTCTGCTGCTTGGGGCTGTCAAGGGCGTCCTATACCTGTGTCAGTGTCCGCACAGGCGAGGATGAAAAGGTCGTTCACCTGTAGTTTTGTAGCTTAGAAGGAGCACATCATCTCTGCTTACATTCCACTCACTGAATCTCAATCTTATGGCCCCACTGAGGGTAATCAGTGGGACATGAATCTGGGGTGGTCAGTCTGACACAGGACTTTGTTTTTAAACATTAGACCTCACAAGAATTTAGGTATATGAGTTAGTATGGTAATATTTTCCCCAAAATATTTAGTCATTTTTTTGATACTATGATAAGTCATTCTTTCCCCATTAATTTCAAGTGTCACTATAATATAAACCAAATTCCAATATACATGTTAGCTTATTTGTCAATTACTGAACTTACTATGTTTCAATTACTGTAGCTTTAGCAAATAGGACATAACTTATTTTTCTTCTACTTCACAATTTTCTTGATATTTCATAAGCTTTCTATTTCTTGGCTTGTCAAAATCCACTTTTTAAAATGCCATTAGAATATTGATGGTTACTACATTGAATTTACAGATTATTTAGCAAAAGTAAATATGTTTAGATTAAAATATTAAAACTTTTCACCTAGAAACATGGCAATATTCCCCTAATTCTTCAGTGACGATATACACATGCACATACATTTCACATTGTTTAAGTGTAGAGCTGGTGCTGTATGTATTCCTAGATTTTATGGAGGAGAAGGTATGACCCACACACAGCAGGCTCCATGGAGTCCCATTGAGTTTTCATTTTGAAATGTAGAGACAGACAATAAGCAAGTAAACTGAGGTATAAATAAGAAGTTTCACACAGTGCTAAGTGCAGTGAAGACAATAAAACTCTGTGGTAATGCCTGTTGGTCTGGCAGCATGCCGTGGAGACTGGCAACCTCTTCTTTGAGAAGTTAACATTTTGTAGATGGGATCTTCGTAACCTGAGCAGATTTGCCAGAAAACATCACAGGATAGGAGAATAGCTACTAATTGGTCCTAAAGCAGGAACAGTTTTGGACTGTGTGATGAACAGCAAGGTCCAGGGAGTTAGAGTGAATATATGGGAACGCAGTTTTAATATTGACTGAAAGTAAGTGGCCAAGATCATATGTGGAAAAGTGCCATGATCCGATGATATTTATGGTCAATCTGGTTAGTGAGGAGAAAAAAGATTACTGTGGGGCAAGAGTAGAAAGAGAAAGACCTATTAGAAAGCTACGGTAGAAGAACAGGCCACAGATTGTGGTGACTTGGAGTGAAACACTCGTGGGGGAGACCACGAGAAGTGCACATGTTTGGAGCGCATTGTACAGATGAAGACAACAGGATTTACTAACTAGGGCAGTGAGGCAAAAGAAGAAAACAATGTTTTTATTGCAGTTTTCAGTTTGATCAGCTGTGTGGACGGTGCTGATATTGATTTATATGAAAAAGAATAAGGGAAGAATAGATTAGGACAACGCATCAAAAGATTTGTTTTGGATTAAGTTTGATATTCCTACAGACATGACCAAAAAGCAATTAAATGTATGAGTCTGTGGCTTATGGAAGTAGTCAAGTCTTTGGCCGTCAATAGTATGTATATGGTGTTTAAACCTATGCATCTAGATTGAATTACTCAGGAAGAGAGTACAGGTGAGAAATAAAGAGATGTCCGTATTAGTTCCATAGGGAACTCCAGAATTCAGAAAGAGAGGGGATTCAATAAGGTGAGGAGAGATAGGGGAGGAAGGAGGAAAACCGGGACTGTGTGATTGATGTCAGGAAGCCTAGAGAAGAAACAGTTTCAAGAGGGAGGGAGTGGTTAACTGTCAGTGTTGCTGAAAGGTTAAAAGACGAAGATAGAGAAATTAGCACTTTATTTGGCACATTAATAATGACTTCGACAAAGAACAGTCTCATGGAAAGAGATCAGAGCTTGATTGGGAGTGAGCCTGTATGTGAATAGAAAATCATCAAAGGGGGAATGTGGGCATAGATGTACCTTTAGATATTTTTTTTCTCTTGAAGAAGAAGTGAAAAAATGGGTCCGTAATGGAAAGCTTCTTTATGATGGTAAAATCAGAGCTTATTTGTATTTTATGGTTATAATCCAGAGGAGAAGAAAATGGTTTCAGATTAAAGAGATTCTGCAGGAGCAAAATCTTGGTAGATGAGCGAGACAGGGATTCAGGATACCAGAGGAGGGGTCAGCCTTCGGTAGACAGTTGTAAAGGGGGAAAACAGGGCGTGCTTGCCCAGGTGCAGACAGGTGGGTGGGGTTTGAAGAGGGGAGATAAGAGCTGCCCTTTCTTACTTCCCTTTCCCTCCTCAGTCCATACTTCACCTTCTGCTCCAATGAGGTACATATGGGATACAGTCATGAGCTGAGGCTGAAGGTGTGAAATCGTCACTTTAAGAAAGGAGACAAGACTAGGTTTGCAGTGTAATAGTAGTACACTCTGTTCTGGAAGAAATGGCTGAGTATTACAAAAAATGCCCGAATCTCAAAGGAATCTATAAGTTGAATACATTCACAAATTGCCAGTGGGCTTTTAAGATGGCGATGACAGAATCAAAATTCTTCAGAAAGAGTAAGGAGATAAAGAAGCTAGAACTGAACAGATAGTCAAGAAATGTAGCCTGATACTCTATGAGGACATATGTGATAAAAAAAAAAAGCAATTAATGAAAAATGGGAGGAATATTTAAAAATAATACAGGAAAGTGGAAACTTTGAAAAAAAGTTAAAACCTCATCATGTCAATATAAATTAGAATTATGTTCTAAAAGCTAAATATAAATTATGAAATTATTAAGAAAAAGTAAAATATATGAATTGGTACTTAAAAAGAAAGTGGAAAATTACATCCTAACAGTAAAGTCACTGGAAAAAAAATGGGTAGATATCACTAAACAAATATATAATACTTTTTTTGTCTAAAAATCTTTACCAAGGAGATATTAAAAAGTAAAATAGCACACTGGGTGGAGGGCAGTTGTTACCACAAATATAACAATCAAAGTATCAGTGCCCCTAATCTGTAAAGAACTCCAATAACTCATTAAGAAAAATATAAATTAATTATGCAAATTAAACAATAGATTTAAACACTGTATCTACTAAATTAATAAAGACTATGTATATGTTAAGTTTTCTATGGGAAAAGCTGTGATGGGTTAAGTACACTTATATGTTGCTGATGGAAACCCTCAATGATATTTTTAAAAAGCCAATTTCTCTTTTTATATCAAGAATATGAAATCTATTTTGGTCTTAGTAATTTCACTCACAAGAATTTATTCTATATAATCAGTGATTCTGTAACATCTTTCTATGTTGATAGATAAAAGCCACACTAGAAGAGGTGAGTATTGAACAATATGGTAACTGTTGAACCACTGTGTTCTACCTTTGAAACCAATACAAGATTGTATATCAACAATACTTTTAAAAAAAAAGAATTTATTCTAAGGGAAAAAATAATCACTCATGCACCCGAGAGATCAACAGGCTCATTTTACACACACATACCTGCACACATATAAAAAAATATTAAATGTGTAATAGTGATGAAATAACCAATTCTATTTCTAAGCATCCTTATAATGTAATATGTCACAACATAAAAGTATTTTCAAGGCTTTTTATTCAAATAAGAGTTAAGATTTATTAAGTACTAATTATATACCAGGTGTGTCTTACTTTATATTTATAAACTTACTTAATCCTCTATGTGATGTAGGACTTATTCTTTTTTTAAAATTTCTTATTAAGGTATTATTGATATACACTCTTATGAAGGTTTCACATGAAAAAACAATGTGGTTACTACATTTACCCATATTAACAAGTCCCCACCCATATCAAGTCACTGTGCATCAGTGTAGTAAGATGCCACAGATTCACTATTTGCCTTCTGTGTGCTACACTGTCTTCCCCATGATCCCCCCACACCATGTGTACTAATCATAATACCCCTCAATCCCCTTCTCCCTCCCTCCATAGCCCCCCTCCCACATCCCTCCTCCCCTTTATATATTTTTGATGCTAACCTCTTGTCAGATATGTCATTTACAAACAGATTCTCCCGTATTGTAGGATGCCTTTTTATTCTGCTGACAGTGTCCTTTGCTGTACAGAAGCTTTTTAGTTTGATGTAGTCACATGTGTTCATTTTTGCTTTTGTTTCCCTTGCTCAAGGTGATGCGTTCAGGAAGAAGTTGCTTATGCTTATATTCAGGAGATGTTTGCCTATGTTGTCTTCTAAGACTTTTATGGTTTCATGACTTACATTCAGGTCTTTGATCCATTTTGAGTTTACTTTTGTGTATGGGGTTAAACAATAACCCAGTTTCATTCTCTTGCATGTAGCTGTCCAGTTTTGCCAACACCAGCTGTTGAAGAGGCTGTCATTTCCCCATTGTATGTCTATGGCTCCTTTATTGCATACTACTTGACCATATATGGTTGGGTTTATATCAGGGCTCTCAAGTCTGTTCCATTGGTCTATGGGTCTGTTCTTGTGCCACTACCAAATTATCTTGATTACTGTAGCTTTGTAGTACAGCTTGAAGTTGGGGAGCATAATCCCCCCAGCTTTATTCTTCCTTCTCAGGGTTGCTTTGGCTATTCAGGGTGTTTTGTGGTTCCATATAAATTTTAGAATGATTTTCTCTAGAATGCTCATTTTTTGAATGATTTTGTTGAAGAATGCTGTTGGTATTTTGATAGGAATTGCATTGAATCTGTAGATTGCTTTAGGCAGGATGACCATTTTAGCAATATTAATTCTTCCTATCCATGAGGAAGGGATGTGTTTCCATTTATTGGTATCTTCTTAATTTCTCTCATGAGTGTCTTGTAGTTTTCAGGGTATAGGTCTTTCACTTCCTTGGTTAGGTTTGTTCCTAGGTATTTTATTCTTTTTGATGGAACTGTGAATGGAATTGTTTTCCTGACTTCTCTCTGCTAGTTCATTGTTAGTGTATAGGAATTTCACAGATTTCTGCGTATTAATTTTGTATCCTGCAACTTTGCTGAATTCATGTATTAGATCTAGTAGTTTGGAGTGGATTCTTTGGGGTTTTTTTATGTACAATATCATGTAATTTGCAAACAGGGACAGTTTAACTTCTTCCTTGCCAATCTGGATGCCTTTTATTTCTTCGTGTTGTCTGATTGCCGTGGCTAGGACCTCCAGTACTATGTTGAATAGAATTGGGGAGAGTGGGCTACCTTGTCTAGTCCCTGATCTTAAAGGAAAAGCTTTCAGCTTCTCGCCGTTAACCATAATGTTGGTTATGGGTTTGTCATATAGGGCCTTTATTATGTTGAGGTACTTGCCCTCTATACCCATTTTGTTAAGAGTTTTGATCATGAATAGATGTTGAATTTTGTAAAATGCTTTTTCAGCATCTATGGAGATGATCATGTGGTTTTTTTCCTTTTTATTGATGTGGTGTATGACGTTGATGGATTTTTGAATTATGAACCATCCCTGCATCCCTGGAATAAATCATACTTGATCATGATGGATGGTCTTTTTGATGTGTTTTTGAAATTGGTTTGCTAATATTTTGTTGACTATTTTTGCATCTATGTTCATCAGGGATATTGGTCTGTAATTTTCTTTTCTTGTTGTGTCTTTGCCTGGTTTTGGTATTAGAGTGATGCTAGCCTCATGGCATGAGTTTGGAAGTATTCCCTCTTCAGAAAATATTAAGGAGGTTGCATATTAAGTCTTCACTAAATGATTGATAAAATTCAGCAGTCAAGCCATCTGGTCCAGGGATTTTGTTCTTGGGAAGTTTTTTGATTACCAGTTCAATTCCCTTGCTGGTAATTGGTCTGTTCATATTTTCTGTTTCTTTCTGGGTTAGCCTTGGAAGGTTGTATTTTTCTAGAAATTTGTCCATTTCTTCTAGGCTATCCAGTTTGTTAGCATATAGTATTTCATAGTATTCTGTAATAATTCTTTGTATTTCTGTGGTATCCATAGAGACTTTTCCTTTCTCATTTCTGAGTCTGCTTATGTGAATAAACTCTCATTTTTTCTTGATATGTCTGGCTAGGGGGTTATCTATTTTGTTTATTTTCTCGAAGAACAGCTCTTGCTTTCATTGATTCTATTGTTTTATTCTTCTCAATTTTTTTTATTTCTGCTCTAATAATTATTATGTCCCTCCTTCTACTGACTTTGGGCTTCCTTTGTTCTTCTTTTTCTAGTTTTGTTACCTGTGAATTTAGACTGCTCATATGGGATTGTTCTTCTTTCCTGAGGTTGGCCTGTATTGCCATATACTTTCCCCTTAGCACAGCCTTCACTGCGTCCCACAGATTTTGTGGTGTTTAATTATTGATGTCATTTGTCCCCATATATTGCTTGATCTCTGTTTTTATTTGGTCATTGATCCATTGGTTATTTAGGAGCATGTTGTGAAGCCTCCATGTGTTTGTGGGATTTAACATTTTCTTTGCATAATTTATTTCTAGTTTCATACCTTTGTGATCTGAGAAACTGGTTGGTACAATTTCAATCTTTTTTTATTTACTGAGGCTCTTCCTGTGGCCTAGTATATGATCTATTTTTGAAAATGTTCCATGTGCATTTGACAATAATGTGTATTCTTCTGCTTTTGCATGTAGAGTTCTGTAGATGTCAGTTAAGTCCATCTGTTCTAGTGTGTTGTTCAGTGCCTCTGAGTCCTTACTTACTTTCTGTCTGGTTGATCTGTCCTTTGGAGTGAGTGGAGTGTTGAAGTCTCCTAGAACGGTTGCATTGCTTTCTATTTCGCCTTTTAATTCTGTTAGTATTTGTTTCACATATGTAGGTGCTCCTGTGTTGGGTGCATAGATATTTATAATGGTTATGTCTTCTTGTTTGATTGACCCCTGTATCATTATGTAATGTCCTCCTTTGTCTCTTGTGACTTTCTTTGTTTTGAAGTCTATTTTATGTGATATAAGTTCTGCAACTCCTTTTTTCTATTAATTGCATGAAATCTTTTTTCTTCCCTTCACTTTTATTCTGTGTATGTCTTTTGGTTTGAAGTGAGTCAATTTTAGGCAGCATATAGATGGGTCTTGTGTTTTTATCCATTCAGTGACTCTATGTCTTTTGATTGGTGCATTCAGACCTTTTACATTTAGGGTGATTATCAGTAGGTATGTACTTATTGCCATTACAGCCTTTGGATTCCCGGTTACCAAAGGTTCAAGATTAACTTCCTTACTATCTAAGAGTCTAACTTAACTCACTTAATATGTTATTACAAACACAATCTAAAGGTTCTTTTTTTCTTCTCCTTTTTCTTCCTCCTCCATTCTTTACATATTGGTATCATATTCTGAACTCTTTGTCTTTCCCTTGATTTTGGGGACAATTGATTTAATTTTGCATTTGCTTAGTAATTAACTGTTCTACTTTCTTTACTGTGGTTTTGTTACTTCTGATGACAGCTATTTAACCTTAGGAACACTTCCATCTATAGCAGTCCCTCCAAAATACACTGTAGATATGGTTTGTCAGAGGTAAATTCTCTCAACTTTTACTTATCTAGAAATTGTTTAATCTCTCCTTCAAATTTAAATGATAATCTTGCCAGATAAAGTATTCTTGGTTTGAGGCCCTTCTTCAGTGCATTAAATACATCATGCCACTCCCTTCTGGCCTGGAAGATTTCAGCTGACATGTCCGATGATAGCTTGATGGGCTTTCCCTTATATGGGATCTTATTTCTCTCTCTGGCTGCTTTTAATACTCTGTTCTTATCCTTCGTCTTTGCCATTTTCATTACTATATGTCTTGTCATTGTCTTCCTTGGGTCCCTTGTGTTGGGAGATCTGTGCAAATCCATGACCTGAGAGACTTTCTCCTTCCCCAGATTGGGGAAGTTTTCAGCAATTACCTCCTCAAAGACACTTTCTATTCCTTTTTCTCTCTTCTTCTTCAGGTACCCCTATAATGTGAATATTGTTCCGTTTGGCTTCTTCACACAGTTCTCTCAATATTCTTTCATTCTTAGAGATCCTTTTTTCTCTCTGTGCCTCAGCTTCTTTGTATTCCTCTTCTCTAATTTCTATTTCATTCATCGTCTCCTCCACCTTATCTAATCTGCTTTTAATACTTTCCATTGTATGTTTCATTTCTGATACTGTATTCCATAATGATTGAATCTCCAACTGGAATTCATTCCTGAGTTCTTGAATATTTTTCTGTACCCCCACGAGCAGGTTAATGATTTTTATTTTGAAATTCTTTTCAGGAAGATTCATGAGGTCAATGTCATTTGAATCTTTCTCAGGAGTTGTATTCATAATTTTACTTTGAACCAGATTCCTTTGGCATTTCATATTTGTATATGGCTCCCTCTAGTGGCCAGAAGCTCTACTCTCTGGAGCTGCTCAGCCCCTTAAGCAATATCAGGAGTCTCAGGGGAGTGATATTGGTGCCTGGTGGGTAGAAAAGAGGTGTTTCCTGTTTCCTGGCTGCTATGCCTGTCTCCACTGCCAGAACCAGTGGGCCAAGCACACAGGTATAAGCCTCTATGCTTTGCGTTTGTAGTTGTAGACAGGTCTTCCCTCTGGCTGGCCTAATGCCAGGGTAAGGTTGCCAGTTTGTGAGCCAGGTGGGGCTGACCCAGAGAAAGTTGCAGTAGGCTGCATATCACAGAGGGGGTCCTTGGAGCTGTGTAGTCAGCCAGGGCACTGGAGTGCCTGAAGATCATGAAAGCTCCCAACCTCCTGGGCAGAGTGCACCCAGATAATTTTGTCCACCTGTCCTTTGTCTACAGTAAGCTCTGTGCAATCTGTGCCCCTTTGGAAGCCCTCTTGCTGTTAGGAAGTCTCTCAGACTGCCCACCTTCTTTTTGTCCCAGAGCAGCTGGATATGGATCCCCACTTTCCACAAGCAGCTGCAATCTCAGTCTCTCCAGGAATTCTGCCTGTCTTAGCTTTCCAAACCCCTAATCATGAGTGTACCATGCAAGCACCATGAAATGTACGTTTGTCCTCCAAGAGCAGATCTCCGGAGTTAGGTATTCAGCAGTCCCAGGCCTCCACTCCCTCCCTGCTCTGTTTCTCTTCCTCCAGCTGGTGAGCTTGGGTGGGGGAAGGGCTTGTTCCCTCTGGGCCACAGCTTTGGTATGTTACCCTGTTCTGTGAGGTTTATTCTTTTCTCCAGGTGTATGCAGTTTGGCACAGTCCTCTTTCCTGTTGCTTTTTCAGAATTTGTTGTATTAATTATATTTTCATATTATATGTGGTTTTAGGAGGAAGCCTCTGTCTTACCTCTCATGCCGTCATCTTTAATCCAATGCTCTAAAAAATGTAGCATTTTATTTACATTTTCCTCCTGATTAAAAAATTAATGTTTAGGACTTAGGTGATAATAAAATGAAAAATGGCACTAAACCCTGCCTGAGGAAAATAATGCCCTAAGAAAATGAACTTCTGTTTCTGTATCAAGTCAAAAGATAGGTGATTCAGAATAAATATTTCCCTTCATGTTGTGGTCATGCATTTAGCTCAGCAACTTTTGATTCCAGCAGCAGTCTAATGGCATCAAGAGAAACTGTGTTAATGCTGGTGCTATTTATCTACAGCTGAAGTGCATGTCATCTGCCCTACCGCTGCTTTCTGCCCTTTTACACTAACTGGAACACAGGCCAGTGTCTTTGGAGCTAAGGTGCATTACTGCATCCCTGAGTCACACTGAGGGAATCCAGCTTTGCTTCCCTGTTTTGGCTGTTACACAGAAGGTTTGCCATTCCCACACATGAACAGGAGCTGATTAACACTCCAGTGCCCTATTTAAGCTTTCTGACTCCAGAAAAGAGCTATTTTGAAAAGTGAAAAGATTACACTTCAATAATAGACCAGAGGCCTTACACATGTGGATGGCTCACAGTAGATTAAAAGAGCAGACCCAGAATAAATGCAGCCTGCGGCTGACAGAAGAATGAGGGTGACTTGTTCTCACACTGACTGCAGGGGCTGTTTGAAGGAAGTTCCCTGCTCAGCTCATCCGTGCCTCTGTGTGCCAACACAGTGGCAGGTGGTTTAGGGAGCCAGTGTCTGATCTGACTCCTATTTCTCCAGAAACCGATTAGACCACTTTATACTCCTTTGATGTCTCAGGGATCTTAGGTCCCAATTGGTAGACTCTTGTCTCCAAAATTTGTTTGGTTTTTTTCTGGGTGTCCTGCATGAAAACATTTTCCCAGGGTTACTAATCATCTATAATAGATGAATGGGGAAACTCACACTTGTTCTACTTTATTTTAAACAAAAATGATGCAGATTGGAATTTTGTTAATTTTTGTCCACAGTTCCCTACAAGTTTCTTTAGGAGGAGTACATGGCTGGACAAGATTTAAGCGGGTCAGATTTAAGGAGATAAAGGCTTTGGGAAGACTAGCTTGCTGAACTGTGACAATACCCATATGTTAATGTGTTCATTTACCAAGAGAATTAAATGGTCCAAGCATACAAAGTTTATTGTAACATTGGTTTCAATGCATTTTCTGTCTAAGAAAGCCAAACTAGGGAACTAAGTGAACTGAGGAGTCAGTGATGAAAGAGGATTAAGGCACTGGTCTTGGTGTCTATAACCAGTGAGGAGGGAACTGTTGAAGCTGCACCCCATCCCCCAGTGGTGGTGGTGGGAGGTCTGTAATGTAAGCCTTGGTGTTCATCCTAGAACTTCCAGGTGTCTGTCAGGTCTGTTTTTGACTCAAGCATATGTCATAAGTAGGAATGAACTGCAGGGCACCAGGCCGGACTTAGAGCCATGGAACATCCTAGCATTTTATGTTATGTGAGGTGGCCCATGAAGTGGTGCTGCAGCAGAGTCTGTGTGTGTAAGTGGCAGATGCCCCTGCTGCCTGGAGCAGGAGGCCTTCCATGCTGCAGAGTATTCATTTTGCTTATTGTTCTTGCCTGATCTTCTTGGTCAGTCACAGGATGGGGGCAAATTCCTGGGGCTAGGGCATCAGGCAGGATGGCCTCTCCTGGCCCAGTTTTCAGGGTTGGGGGACAGGCATCTCTGGTGGATCTAACTACTTGGAAGTTAGAGTTTGGACCTCTTTGTGGAAGCTTTCTGATATGTCTCAGTGCTCTTGAGACAAGGTAATCAGAACCTGCTGTCAAGGGGCATAGCATCCATTGAGGAAGTATCTCAGCACCTCCAGATTTGCATTTGTCTTAAAATGTGAGGATTAGAAGGTGCCAATGGTAGTTAGAAACCCAGGAAGGAAACATCAGAGGTCTGCATCCCTCAGTTTCAACCATGGGCAGTAGGAAGTCAAGTAGGTCTGTTGAAGGACACAGTGAGAACCACTGTTCTGGGCCTCATTTGTCCATGTGCTGAGCATGAATTTGAGCCCTCCCAGGGCAAGAGTGGGATGACTAACTTTTAAGTAGGTACTAAAATGTTCACAATAAATTTCAAATTTTATATTAGACTTACAGAAAAGTTGCCAGGATATTAAAAGAAAGTTGCCATATGCTCCTCACTGTTTCCCCTGTAATCAGTAGCTTACATTACTGTGCTACATGGGTCACAGCTGAGGAACTAACATTGATATATTGCTATTAATTAAACTCCACATTTTGTTTGGATTTTACCTATTTTCCCAATGTAGAGTTTTGCGTTATTACTCACACACAACAGTAGTGGTAGTGTCATATTTATTGACAACTTTGCCCAGTTTTGACATCACTGTTATGTCAGCTTTTTCTAAGCTCTGCTAACAGTTTTAAAGGGATTAGAATTATTTACCATTTTGAAAGAATTGACCTATGAAATTGTATAGCCTTGGTACTATTTGGGGGAAGTTATATGTACAAGAACAATGGCCAAGAGAAGACCATTAGTATACTAGCCAGGCGTTTGGCCCCACACTCCAGTGTAATCTGCAGTTGAGAGACATTGGAGTACTTAGAGAATTCTCACCTAGACCAGGTTGACTTGTATGTCCTTGTAAAAAGCAAGCTGAAGTCACTACCTAGCCCCTTCTTGAACCCATTAAAGAATCTGAGATTTTAGATTTCTTTCATAAGGAAAAGTAACACCAGAGCCTTATGGTAGAACGCAAAAGATTAAGAGTTTGATCGAATGATCAAAGAACTTACTCTGAATCCTTTCAGGTTCAAGCCCACCTCCAGCATTTTGATTCAGTCTAAAGTAAGGCCTGTAATTTAACATTTTGAACAAGTTCTGAGGTGACGCTTCTGGTCCAGGGGCCTTAATTTGAGAAACACTGCCTTAAGGTATAATTCATATAGAAAATAAAGAATAAATGCTTCATTATTTCTCTTTACTTCCCAGTTTTCTGAATAATAGTACAGTTTCCTAGCAGCTTCCAAAGGTGATCAGTGATTTTTATTTTCATAATGTTATGAACTCAAGCATTGTTTCTAACATTTAATGTGTTTTAATTCCTTGCAGTCATTTATTTTCTTTTTGGAAGACAAGTTGTGTCATGTTGGCCTATGCAAGCCTCTTCAAGTTGGCTCTGTATTCTTCTGACATGACCTAATCCAGTAGTCACTGGAAGTTTCTTTGTTTTGGGTGCTAACAAAATGTTGGGTACCAAGAAAGGCTTATCTTAAACATTTCATACCCTAAACTTGAATTCAGCCATTTCTCCAAAGAGTCATTTCCTCTTAATGTGAATTGTAACATGTATTATATGTTTTCTAATTATAAAGTCATGTTCTCATTACAGAAAGTGTGAAGATAGCATAACAGTGTAAAGAAGTAGAAAAAATAATCCTACCACCCTAAACAGCTACCAGTAACGTTTTAATATATTCCTTTCCAGATCTTCTGCAATGAAATTCTAAACAGTTGAAATCACATTACATATATAAAGTAGTATCTTGTATTTTTAATTAAAAGAACATTCATAACAATTTTTTTACATCTTTGAAACATAAGTTTTTAATAAAAATTATCATTTTAGTAGTAGTTTCATGACCCTCTATATGGACTTCCCATAACTTCCTTAATTATTCTCCAAATATCAGACAATTGGCTTGTTCTTATAAATTACACCTCAGAGGACAGCTGTGTGCTCAAATCTTTTTATTTATTTATTATTAAGGTATCGTTGATATACAATCATATGAAGGTTTCACACGAGAAACATTGTGTTTGCTACATTCACCCATATTATCAAGTCCCCCTCATACCCCATTGAAGTCACTGTACAACAGCATAGTAAGATGCCACACAGTCACTACTTGTCTTCTCTGTGCTACACTGTCTTCCCCGTGACCCCACACACACTATGTGTACCAATCAAAATACCCTTCAATTCCTTCTCCTTCCTTCCCCTCCCACCCTCCCCCACCCCTGTCCTTTGGTAACTGCTAGTTCCTTCTTGGAGTGTGTGAGTCTGCTGCCTGTTTTGATCCTTCAGTTTTGCTTCATTGTTATACCCCACAAATGAGGGAAATAATTTGGTACTTCTCTTTCTCCGCCTGGCTTATTTCACTAAGCATAATACCCTCTAGCTCCATCCATGTTGTTGCAAATGGTAGGATTTATTTTCTTCTTATGGCTGAATAGTATTCCATTGTGTATATGTACCACCTCTTCTTTATCCATTCATCTACTGATGGACACTTAGGTTGCTTCCATATCTTAGCTATTGTAACTAGTGCTGCGGTATACATAGGGGTACTTATGTCTTTTTGTATCCGAGATCTTGTTTTCTTTGGTTAAATTCCAAGACCTTACAAAGTAATTCCTCTGGTCAAATGGAATTACTGTTTCAAATGGTATTTCTATTTTTAGTTTTTTAAGGAATCTCCATATTGCTTTCCACAGTGGTTGAACTAATTTACATTCCTACCAACAGTGTATGTGGGTTCCCTTTTCTCCACATCCTTGCCAGCATTTGTTGTTCCTTGTCTTTTCGATGTGGGCCATCCTAACTGCTATGAGGTGATATCTCATTGTGGTTTTAATTTATCTTTTCCTGATAATTAGCAATATTGAGAATTTTTTCATGTGCCTGTTGGCCATCCAAATTTCTTCTTTGGAGAAGTGTCTGTTCATATCTCCACCCATTTTTTAATTGGGTTATTTGCTTTATGGGTGTTGAGGCATGTGAATTCTTTATATATTTTGGATGTTAACCCCTTGTCAGATATGTCACTTACAAATATATTCTCCCATACTGTAGGATGCCTTTTTGTTCTGCTGATAGTGTCCTTTACTGTACAGAAACTTTTTAGTTTGATGTAGTCCAACTTGTTCATTAAAGCATATGTGTTCAGGAAAAAGTTGCTCATGTTTATAGTCAAGAAGATTTTAGAACTACTTGCTCTAATCTGTTGAAGAATGCTGTTGGTATTTTGATAGGTATTGCATTGAATCTATAGATTGCTTTAGGCAGGATGGACATTTTGACAATATTAGTTCTTCCTATCTGAGCATGGGATCTATTTCCATTTATTGGTGTCTTCTTTAATTTCTCTCATGAGTGTCTTGTAGTTTTCAGGGTATAGGTCTTTCACCTCCTTGGTTAGGTTTATTCCTAGGTATTTTACTCTTTTTGATGTAATTGTGAATGGAATCAATTTCCTGATTTCTCTTTCTGCTAGTTCATCATTAGTATATAGGAATACAACAGATTTGTGTGTGTTAATCTTTTATCCTGCAACTTTGCTGAATTCAGTTATTAGTTCTAGTGGTTTTGGAGTGGATTCTTTAGGGTTTTTTATATACAATATCATATCATCTGCAAGTAGTGACAGTTTAGCTTCTTCCTTGCCAATCTGGATGCCTTTTATTTCTTTGTGTTCTGATTGCTGTGGCTAGGACCTCCAGTACTATGTTGAATAAAAGGGCAAAGAGTGGGCATCCTTATCTTGTTCCCGATCTTAAAGGAAAAGCCTTCATCTTCTTGCTTTAAGTATGATGTTGACTGTGGGTTTGTCATATAGGGCCTCTATTGTGTTGAGATACTTGCCCTCTATACTCTTTTTTGTTGAAAGTTTTTATCATGAATGGTTGTTGAATTTTGTCTAATGCTTTTTTGGCATCTGTGGAGATGATCATGTGGTATTTGTCCTTCTTTTTGTTGATGTGGTGTGTGATATTGATGGATTTTTGAGTATTGTACCATCCTTGCATCCCTGGAATATATTCTACTTGGTCATGATGGATGATCTTTTTGATGTATTTTTGAATTTGGTTTGCTAATATTTTGTTGAGTATTTTTGCATGTATATTCATCAGGGATATTGGTCTCTAATTTTCTTTTTTTTTGGTGTCTTTGCTAGGTTTTGGTATTAGAGTGATGCTGGCCTCATAGATTGAGTTTGGAGGTATTCCCTCCTCTTCTACTTTTTGGAAAACTTGAATGAGGATGGGCATTAGATCTTCACTAAATATTTGATAAAATTCAGCAGTGAAGCTATCTGGTCCAGGCATTTTGTTCTTAGGTAGTTGTTTTATTACCAGTTCAATTTCATTGCTGGTAATTGGTCTGTTCATATCTTCGGTTTCTTCCTGGGTCAGCCTTGGAAGGTTGTATTTTTCTAGAAAGTTGTCCATTTCTTCTAGGTTATCCAATTTGTTAGCATATTATTTTTCATAGTATTCTCTATAATTCTTTGTATTTATTTGGTGTCCATGGAACACAGGAGATGATCATCTCCATAGATGCAGTAGTGATTTTCCCTTTCTCATTTCTGATTCTGTTTATGTGTGTAGACTCTTTGTTTCTTGATAAGTCTGGCTAGGGGTTTATCTCTCTTATTTGTTTGCTTGAAAAACCAGCCCCTGCTTTCATTGATTCTATTATTTTATTCTTATCAATTTTATTTCTGTTCCAATCTTTATTATGACCCTCCTTCTACTGACTTTGGGCCTCATTCATTCTTTTTTCTAATTTCATTAATTGTGAGTTTGGACTGTTCATGTGGGATTGTTCTTCTTTCCTGAGGTTGGCCTGTATTGCAATATACTTTCCTCTTGGCACAGCCTTGCTGAATCCCACAGATTTTGTGGTGTTGAGTTATTCTTGTCATTTTTCTCCATATATTGCTTAATCTCTGTTTTTATTTGGTCATTGATCCATTGATTACTTAGGAGCATGTTATTAAGCCTCCATGTGTTTGTGGGCTTTTTAGTTTTCTTTGTGTAATTTATTTCTACTTTCATACCTCATGGTCTGAGAAGCTGGTTGGTAAAATTTCTAACTTTTTGTCTTTACTGAGGTTCTTTTTGTGGCCTAGTATATGATCTATTCTTGAAAATGTTCCATGTGCACTTGAGAAGAATGTGTATCCTGTTGCTTTTGGATGGAGTGTTTTTTATACGTCTGTTTGGTCCATCTGTTCTAATACGTTCTTCAGTGCCTCTGTCTCCTTACTTATTTTCTGTCTGGTTGATCTGTCCTTTGGAGTGAGTAGTTGTTGAAGTCTCCTAAAATGAATGTATTGTATTCTATTTCTCCCTTTAATTCTGTTAGTATTTGTTTCACATATGTTGGTGCTCCTGTGTTGGGCACACAGATATTTATAATGGTTATATCCTCTTGTTGGACTGACCTCTTTTATCATTATGTAATGTCCTTCTTTGTCTCTTGTGACTTTCTTTGTTTTGAATTCTGTTTTATCTGATACATATATTGTAACTCCTGCTTTTTTCTCCCCATTAGTTGCATGAAATATCTTTTTCCATCCCTTCACTTTTAGTCTGCGTATGTCCTTGGGTTTGAAGTGAGTCTCTTTTACACAGCATATATAGATGGGTCTCATTTTTTAATCCAGTCAGTGACTCTATATGTCTTTTGATTGGTGCATTCAGACCATTTACATTTAAGGTGATTATCGATAGATATGTACTTATTGCCATTGCAGTCTTTAGATTTGTGGTTACCAAAGGTTCAAGTGTAACTTCTTTACTATCTCACAGTCTACATTAACTCACTTTGTACTTTATTACAAGCACAGTCTAAGGGTTCTTTTTTTTTTCTCCTCCTTTTTCTTCCTCCTTCATTCCATTCTTTACATGTTAGGTGTCATAGTCTGTACTCTTTGTGTATCCCTTCACTGACTTTGGGGTTAGTTGATTTAATTTTGTATTTGCTTAGTAATTAATTGATCTTCTTTCTTTACTGTCTTTTTATTTTCTCTGGTGACAGTTATTTAGCCTTAGGAACACTTCTACCTATAGCAGTCCCTCCAAAATATACTGTAGAGACGGTTTGTGGGAGGTAAATCCTCTCAACTTTTGCTTATCTGGGAATTGTTTAATTCCTCCTTCAAATTTAAAGATAATCTTGCCAGGTAAAGTATTTTCAGTTTGAGGCCCTTCTGTTTCAGTGCATTAGATATATAATGCCACTCCCTTTTGGCCTGTAAGGTTTCTTTTGATAAGTCTGATGAGAGCCTGATGGGTTTTCCTTTGTATGTGATTTTGTTTCTCTCTCTGGCTGCTTTTAATACTCTGTCCTTATCCTTGATCTTTGCCATTTTATTTATTATATGTCTTGGTGTTGTCTTCCTTGGGTCCATTGTGTTGGGAGATCTGTGCACCTCCATGGCCTGAGAGAATATCCCCTTCCCCAGATTGGGGAAGTTTTCAGTAATTACCTCCTCAAAGACACTTTCTTTCCCTTTTTCTCTCTCTTCTTCTTCTGGTACTGGTATAATGAGAATATTGTTCTGTTTAGATTGGTCATGCAGTTCTCTCAATATTCTTTCATTCCTAGAGATCATTGTTTCTCTCTGTACCTCAACTTATTTTTTCCCTGTTCTGTAATTTCTGTTTCAATTTACCGTCTCCTCTCCTTCATCTAGTCTGCTTTTAAATCCCTCCATTGTATATTCATTTTGGATGTTGTATTTTTCAAAGTTTCTGTCTCCTTCTTGAATTCATCTCTGAGGCCTTGAATATTTTTCTGTAGCTCCTTGAGCAGGTTTATGATCTTTAATTTGAAATATCTTTTAGGCATATTAGTGAGTTTAGTTTCACTTGGCCCTCTTTCTGGTGTTTGTGGGATTTTGGTTTGAACCAGGTTCTTCTAACATTTCATATTTTTAGGTGACACCCTCTAGTGCCCAACAGCTCTACTCTCTGGAGCTGCTCAGCCCCTGGCATGATGTTGGGGGTTGCAGGTGAGTAGCTCTGGTGTCTGCTGGGAGGAAAGAGCTCTTTTCTGCTTCCTGGCTGTAGTGTCTGTCTTCACTGTCAGGGCCAGTGGACCAAGCACACAGGGAGGAGCCTCTATGCTATGCACTTGTAACTGCCATAGGTGGGGCCGCCCTCTGCCTGGCCTAGCACAATGACGGGGGTAGCCAGTTTGTGAGCTGCTGCTGGCCAGGATGAAGCAGCAGCAGGCTGCATATTGTAGCACTGGGCCTTGGAGTTGCATTGCCAGCCAGGTGGATGGAGCACCTGAAGTTCCTGAAAGTTCCTAACTTGCTGGACTGAGTTTTCCCTGAAAAATTTGTCCACCTGTCCTTTCTCCTGAGCAGCAAGCTCTGTGCAGTCCTTGCCCATTTAGCAGCCCTTTCACTCTTAGGAAGTCTCTCAGAGTGCCCACTTTTCTTTTGTCCCAGAGTGGTCACTTGTGGGTACTTTGTGTCCACAAGTGGCTGGAATCTCAATCTCTCTGAGTATTCCACCTATCTTAGCTTTCAAACCCCCCTAATCTCCAGAGCACCATGTAATGTAGGTTTGTGCTCCCAGAGCAGATCTCCAGGGCTGGGTTTTTCAGCAGTCCTAGTACTCCACCCCCTCCCCAGTCCATTTCTCTTCCTCTCTCCGGTGAGCTGTGGTGGGGCAAGGACTTGGGTCTCACTGGATCATGGCTTTGGTATTTTAACCTTTTCTGTGAGGTCTGCGATTTTCCCCAGGTGTAGGCAGTCTTCCTCAGCCTCCTTTCCTGGTGCTCTTTCAGGATTATTGTATTTCCTATATTTTCATATTATATGTGGTTTGGGGAGGAGATTTCTGTCTCCCCTCTCACATCACCATCTTTAGGCCAATATGGTCTAGTTATTTAACTTCTCAAAACCTCAGTTTTCTTTTCATTATCCTGGGTACCAGAGAAAACGTCTGGCCACCTTCAGTGCTGGTCACCATGGCAGAGGCCTCACACCAGCTGGTTGGGACACATCCCCAGGACCATGAGCAAGGTCTGATCCCAGCATTTATTTCAGCTAGGTCCTGATGGAAACTCTGCTCTTAAATCTTTGATCCCATTTTATATTGTTTGCTTTGCTTAGTTTCCAGAAGTAGAATTCATGGATCAGGAGATATTTAAAGCTCTTGAAACCTATTACCAAATTGTTATCCAGAAACCATTACACTACACCCTTACCAGCACTGAGCATTATCATTTAAAAATCCTTAGTGTGATAGGCGAAAAATTACTATGATTGTCGCTTGAATGTTTGTTCTAAGTAGATGAACACTTGATCTGTTAATAGATGGCAAATATTTCCCCGTTCATCACTTGTCTTTGAGTTTTGGATTCATTTTTGATACACAGAAACGTTCTATATTCATCTGCTAATATCTTCTTTTGAAACTTCTTTCATTGGATTTTTGAAATAATGCCAAAATTGATAACAGAAATAAACAGGAAGTTTGTATCTAGTTTATATAAATTAACTTTCAAGTTGCTTTTAATAAAACATAATGTTCTGTAAAGCAAGCAATAAGAGCAAAAAGGAGACTTGCCAATCCACCATATTTTACCCTGTGAGTGGTGCCCCCAGCCTCATCCTGTAATCTGGGTGTGGCAGGTTCCCAGCTCTGCTTCTCTGTGAGGGGCAATTGAATGTCCCATATTTGGATGTGGTGATCTTTGTTGAGACAGTCACCGATAAAAACCAGGTTGTGATTTAATAATCTGCATGGGCTAATACCCTTCAAAAATGTCTCCGCTAGAGCCCTGTGATAGGACGAGGGACAGCAAAGTCTTCCTCTGGCCACTCTACCAGAGCCTCACTGCTCTCCATCAGGAAAACTGACAGAACTATTAAAATAGAAGGGAAGAATAAGGTCACCTCAGTACAGAAGCGCAGTGTGGGAGGAGCAAGCTCAGAGCGCAGTCTGGTTTGTGCCATGAAAGCCATACTTTGTCCTTTGTCCTCAGCACAGACGTGCCTCAGTGGGCATTCCTGCCTGTTGACTCTACTTTTTCTCTCCCTATGTCAACTTCCCCTTTCCTCCTGCAACTCTCCCTCATTAAGTCATTTAGTACCATCTCTGCACCTTCCCTCTTCGCTCAGGGAACCTGCTTCACACTTTTGGATTAAGAGTTTCATCCTTTGCATTTTGCAGACTCCAGTAGTGTCCTAAGTTTCTTCAATCTGCTCATTTCCATTTCCGTCTGTTCAATTCATTGCTAGGTTGGAAGGGGTGAGGTGGGGTGAGGCTTAACTTCTAATTTCCTAAAAAGAAAACTGAAAACTAGTTTTGTTTTTTGTTTTTATTATTTAACCTAACATGTAAACTCATCTATCTCATCAAGGGGGTATTATATTTGTTAAAGATAGTACAGTTTAATAAATGCCAAGAAAGAAATAATTTGTATCAGCATATGACTTTGGACCCTGCCCATCTTGGAATAATAAACCTAATCATTATTGTGTTAAGAGCATTTGGCAATCTGTGAATCTGGCCTGCTTTACAGAAGGAACCACACTAGCTCTAAAAGGTCCTTTCCTTTTATGCAAGATGAATGCTGTCTGCTCCAATTAATTAGAGAGTGAATTCATCTCACCTCAAAATGGCATGTTCCCCACCTACCACCAAGATAAATTATGTTTCTGAAGGATTGTTGGTCTCCGTATTTGCTTTGGCTCATCTACTACTTGTATTTTTTTCAGAATAAGTTTATACACGTGCATTTTTTAGGAGAGAAACATAAGTTAAATTTTGTTTGTATAAGTAGATAAATTTTGAGGTAGAAAATTTGGCTTTATGGCAGTCTTTTATTTTTAATGATGGAGATAGGAAATGGAAGATTTTCCACATGTAAGCACAACTTTTGAATGGTTAGTTATTTAAATCTATGATGAGTAGGCCCACTTGGCCTGGGACTAGTTTTAAAGGGACACTTTCCTCTTTGTATGAAGGTAGGCAAAAGCTATGGTCCTATCCTCATCGTGTGCTGACATGACATGATTTACACAAGATGATTTGTGATAGGGAAACTCGGAATCCATCTACATGGCAAACATGAGGCCCAGGGCAGGAAATGATACAAAAGGCCCCAGATAGAAGCTCTCCATGTGTGAGTCTGGGAGGTGGCTGAGAGGGCAGCATTTGGGGCCTTCCTGGGGTTAGGGCTCTGCTTCAGTTTGTGGTTGAGGTTGGCAAATGCAGGAGGCTCAGCCACCCCATACAGTGTGGAGCTTTGGGGGTAAAAGCCAAGCATTCGTGTTCAGGCTGACCAAGTTTTAAGCTTAGAATCCAAGAGGTGGCACTGACATGGCCATGAAGGAGCTTGATAGAGGTTATTGCCAAAGCTGTAGACAGGCTGGTGCTCAAATATTATTAGACAGTGGTGAGAACAATGTAGGTTATGGGATGAACATGCTTTCCAATTTCCCTTCTTATATTGTGGGAACAGAATAGGTCCCTTCAAACCGAGCAAGCCTCTAGCGCTCTTGCACATTTGGGCATGGTGGTGGGTTCAAGGCAGAGAGACTGGATTTCTCGAAGTTGCCCAAGGCAGAAATCTTGGATTTCTCTTTCTCCTTTCCCTATTTCTACTCTATCAATAATCCCTCTACCTCCAAAGTCTAAATGAATCCATATGCTTCTATGGTACTAATGTGGGCCAATGGCCTTGCTTTCCTGATTTACTAGTCTCCCAACTCCTGTTTCAGCTCCTGCCTGTATAGAATTCACTCATTGCATAAAATTAACTTATAAAAATAAATCAATCTTGCCACTCCTTTGCTACAACACTCCAAAGGCTTTAACATCCTGCTGATAATAAAATCCAATCTCCTTCTGTTGGTCTGCCAGGCCCTACAAGGTCTGATTCCCCTCTCCACTTCTCTTGCTGCTCTTCCCCTTGCCCACTGCACCCAAACACATGACTTTCTAGAACAGGATGTTCATTCCCACCTCTGGGCCCTGGCACCAGCTAAACCTTATGCCTGTATTGTGCTTCTGATTCCTTAGCTTCCCCATCACAGTATCAGAGAGGCTTCTGTAGGACACCCAAGTCAAGGTAGCCCCCACTCCCATCACTGATATTTTCAAGTTAGCATTTATCATCACCTAATTTCTCATTAACTCTTGCCTACCTATCTACCTGTTGATCATCTCTCTGATCCAAGCGAGCTACTAGTTTGTGTTCTAGTTTGGGGAGCAGGGAGGGAGTAGTGGTAGCCAAGTGAATAATTGAATGAGTGGCTAGCTATAAATTCATTCATTTAGAATCTCTTCCAAGATTAGGCTGCAAGTTCCATGGGAGAAAGAGTTTTGAATGGATCCTCAGCTCCTGGAACAATGCCTACTGCATAATAGTCATTCAATAAATGTGTGTTGAATGAACAAAAGGCCTAAGTGAATAATTGAACTAAAGATGTGCTCACCTTTAGTCCCTGAGGGTATGAAGTGCATCTCACCTGTTACACATCCAGTGTTTTAGTGTTTCCTGGGAGACAAGTAATGTGCAAAGTGCTTTTTCAGAGCTTCATTTAATTCTTACAATAACTTCCTAAGTTATATACTGTAATATTTCCATTTTACAAGTGGAGAAACCAAGGCTAAGAGAGATTAAGTAACTGGTATTTAAGTCAAAGAGCAGAATCTCTGATCATTTGATGCTGTCCAGTAATATGTTAATATGTTTTCATTTCAGTAAAGCATGCTTATTGCACTCAAAATTTTTAAAATAAGATTTCACACATTTTAAAATAGTAGAAATAATAGCAGCAATAGTAACAGTGAGTGGTGAAAAACATCCTTTCTTTTTTATTTCCTGTTCAGGTTGGATGTGCTACCTTATGACAGAAACACTTATCAGCAAAAGACTGGATTATAAGTGAGCAAATATGGGAACAAGGCCCTATCTGCTGTATATAGGTTGTATCTTCAGCTTGTGGGAAAGGAAGAAATGGAGTGACACAGTCTTATACTAAAGAGTATGTGAAAGAGACCTCAACTGATTAGGACTCTCTTCCTCTCATGTAGGAAAAGCACTCTGCTGTTTACTTTGGAAAGTCCAGGCCCCTTTTGGAGGCAGAAGTTTGCTTTTCCTAAACTCCACGGGGTGACTGGCCCCAGGAGTATCTTGCTTTGGAAGGTGGCCCCCACCTTCAGCTTTAAGTAGGCCTGGCATTTGTCCCCTTGTGTCCATCCCACTGGGCTCAATGACAGACAGATGGAGCTTGATTCTAAGCCAGCCTGCTGAGCCTGGGTATGGTGTTTTCAGACATGAAATCTTGATTAATGGCAAATGTTAATTGAAGCAGTGAATTATTAAAGTGTTTTCTATAAATGATAAATGCTGTTGGCTGTTTTGCCTCTTATGGCATCATAAAACTTTCCAAGAAGCTGCTAGCTTTGTCCAAGGAAAACGGGAAGAGGTGGCTGCATCTGATGGTGTTCACGGTGACCTGCTTATGCTCTGGGGTCAGGCCTGGCTGCAGGTGACACTACCTTTTCTTCTGCAATCCAGCATCACCTCCACCAAACATGCAACTCTTCTTTCCCTTAAACGCAGAGCTTGTGCAAGTGCTCTCAGCCCACTTCCCAGCTTCAGTTCCCATCAAGAGCTGATGACTCACAATCTTTCTCTCAAATTCAGGTTTTCCCATGAACTCCAGACTTACAAACACATTTATTATTGGCCAGCTCCACCTAATTTCCCAGGGGATCTCAAACTAGTATTCACTCATTGAACACATATTTATCAAGTACTTCCCATCTGTCCCCAGTGCCACTTTGTTGGCACCAGGGGAACAATAGTGAACAAAGTAGATACAGCACTTTGTGGAACTTAGATGCTAGTGGGGAGGGGAGGGGGTAGGTAAGACTAAGGCAGGGAAAGGGGAGCAGGGGGTGGAGATGGGACTTCAAAACGTGCTCAGAGGTCCCATTAGATGACATTTGAGCAGAGACTTAGAAGATATTCAAGATGGAACTAAGTTTAAACATAAAAAATTAAACCATAAAATATTCCAAATTCTCTTTCTTCAGATTCTGCCTTTGTCCTGTATTCACAATCTTGGGGAATGTGGCATCCAGTCACTAGAGTCATATGCACGAGGTCACCTTCCTCAGCCACCTCTGTGTTTGTGTGAGAAAGTAGCAACCTCTTGCCCATTCTGAATTCCCACCAGCCCCAAGTGGGAACTTACACTTTCACAGAGGTTATCAGGTAGAATCTTCTGCTGCTTATCTGCCTCTCATTTGCTTCTCCCCATGAGGGAAGTGATGGATCTAGTCAGCAAGAGAGAGAATCTCTCATTTACTGGTCCAGTTTCTCCAGTGCTCTCTGGCAGCACTTCTCAAACTTGAATGTGCATAAGAATCAGCTGGGGAATCTTGGTCCAATGCCAACTCTGATCCAGTGGTCTTTGTTGGGGCCTGTGATTCTGCATTTCTAGGAAACTCTCAGGTAATGCTGAAGCTGTGGGTCTGAGGATTGTACTCTGAGTAACAAGGGTCTGTAGGGTATGAGAACTTCAGTCCTTCATGCTAAGAAGCATTGCAGCAGCTCCTGCTCTCCTCACTTGTAGGGCCTAATATATGGGCTTGAAAGCAAGTGTTAGTGTTAGGCAGGAAAATAAATATGAGTGGGGTGGACAGAGAATAAGTTCAGCAAAGACCCCTAGAAAGAACCCAATTAACCAGTTAAAACGAGAAAGTCAGAAAAGACTCAGAGTCAATGCGTTAATCAGCTAAACCCCAAAAGGTCAGGAGCAACTTGGCCTTGAATGTTTGAATATTCCCCAGATAAGGAAAGTATCTGAGCACAGCCCATGTCTTCATTGTGTCAATTAGATTATTCTAAGATTTACTCTAGACTGCTGAAAGGCCCACCTATAAACAGCATACTAAAGACAGGGAGATCCCACCTTAAAGCCAAATTTGCATTTTGAAAAACTCCAGGAAGTTAAGAAGAAAGATTCTTAACATACTCTTTAGCAAACAACAAACAAGTAACTGCCCACCTTGGAGGAAGGGCAGACAGTCTTAACTGATATGTTCCCAAACCAGGAAGCTGTTATCCTGGGAGGGGACCAAAGCAGTAAATTTCTTGTGTTAAGCTAATTTTGCAGAATTACCTAGAGGAATAAGAAACTTAATGTCTCATCAAAGATACTTGAGACCACTTAACAAGCCCATTTCCTACCCCTTTGTCACATTCCTGAAAAACCCTTAAAAGGGGGAACCCCCAACCTTTCAGTGCCTCCTCTCTCTGAGATCACCCACACTTTCTGAGTGTGAAACTTTTAACTTTTCCCAACCTTTCAGGGCACTCCTCTCCTTCTGAGGTCTGCACTTTCTCTCCAAGTAACTTTAAACAAAACTTTTACTGTGCTTCAATACTGTGTCTCTGCCCTTCAATTCTTTATCATGGCAGGGACAAGAACAGAGGAAAATACACAATCCCTCTCCCCAGACATTAGGAAGCCCCCATTTTCACTCCAGATTCAGGTCAAATACGGTAAGCCAGACATGAGATGAAAGCCTGTGCTGTTTCCCTTTGACATCTCTCTATTCCTCAAGTGGTTCAGAAGTTGGGGGTGGGGAGAAAGGCGTTGTTACCGTTTCCATTTTATTGGTGACAACATGGAGACTTAGTGAAGTTTCACAACTAGTTTAAAGCCAAACAGGGAGGGAGCGCAGGCTGAGATTTGAAGCCTATCAGTTTGACCCTAGCATTTACACTAAGCTTACCTGCTGCTTTATGCTGCCTACAGTGAAACTGCCCTGCCCAGAGTGATCTGGTCCCTCTCTGCCAGGTGATTCCCACCCTACAGTGAATGATACTGCATTCATGATCCCCTTCTTTGTGCCGTCCACATCAGTCACAGCTTCCTTATTCCCTTTTGCTACTTGGCCATCTTCTTACCCAGCAGTACGCAGATCAAGGTCTATCTCCTTTTCTTTGATGCCTCAGTAGGAAAGAAGCCTTTCCTCTTTGTCTCTTGGTTTACTGTGTACAGTATTCAGTTGGTTCTCTTGCAATAGTTATTGCATTTACTTGTTACCTTCCAGTTTCCTCTACTACTTTGAAATACAGGAATAGTGCTTGATTTATCTTTTCTTCCCAGCAACCCCCTCAGGGCTTGTACTTATTAGGTGCTACATATATATTGAATAAATGTTTAATGCTTATGTTGAAACTTAGTGGCTAAATGCTTCTGAGCTGTCTTCCTTTCCCCATTTCCTCCTCTACGCTCCCTTGCATTTTGTTTAAAGTATTCATTCTTCTCCACTGTGTACGAGCAGAAATAGTGAGGGCAGAGACATGGTCTTTTTGTGTTAGAGACCTGCTCACCATTTGGCAAGGACCTTGCAGAAACTCATGATAAAATGAAAGTTTATAAATATTTTTGTGTTTTGAGAAGAGCAGAATATAACCTTAAAGTTAAAAGAAACAGCTCTCCCATTAACAAGTATATGACCTTGGGCTAGTTACCTAAATTATCTGAACTTGACTGTCCTCATCTGTAAAATAGTGGTGTTGACCTCTACACTGAGGGATTATTGAAGGATCAGATGAAATGATGCATATGGAAGAATAGCACGGTCTCATAACTGTCAATCTTCTGGCTTCCTCTTATCCATTCTCACTGCCAACATGAGGTTCAAGCCCTCACCACACTGCTTCTTTCTGCTTCCTATCTTGTCTTTCTGCATTTGCTGCCAATGTCCTCTCCCTAAACACAGTCAATATTTATCCTGAATACTCTTCTGCTCTAAGATCCTATCACCAACAAGATAAAATCCAAGCAGCCTCATTCTAAGGTACCTTTCAGCTTTCCCTTGTCCCCTAGCACCAGCTCTTGCTCCAGGCAAAGTGGACAGCCACTACTTCTTTGAACATACAGTTTTATTTTCTTATCCCTGGTCCATCTCTCACATGGTTACATCTACTAATAATGGATCCTACTAATAAGGATGCAAGTCTTATCCGCAAAATATAGTGCAGGTCATAATTTCCCAATCACCATATATAATGTTTGCCTGCTCTTCTGATCTATGTGTCCCAATTAAGGGAGTTAGTTTTTCATTTTCCTATTGGAATACTATTATTTCTCTTGCTTAAAAAGGCCCTCTTAATCTTGCATTACTATTTTTCCTCTTCTACCAGGTGGTAAAATCCTTGGGAACAGGAACTGTGGCATATATTCCACATATCTTGGCTCTCCAACCACTGTCTAGCATGCAGTCTAATATTTATTCAACCCCAGATTGAGTAGTTTACTCTTTGCCCAGCACTCAGTGTTTAAAAATAAATATCAAGATAAGGCATGTGAAGATTTCTCATCCTAGTTATGGAGACAGACAATAAACAGGTGAATATAGCGGACTGGTAGATAAAAGTGTCCATGGATTCCACGTAAGTCCTTTCATCAAATGGAGAAGTATATTCTCCTGTATATTGAATCTGGCTTGTCCTGTGATGTGCTTTTTTAGAAGGATGCAGCAGAGGTGACACTTTTTTTGCAGCACTGCAATGGTAAAAACAAGTCGAGGCCAGCCTTTACGAGGAGGGACCACATGGAGAGAGGGAGGCCCAGCCTTCACAGCCATCTCTGCATGAATGAACCCAGCTAAGTACATAGAGCAGAGATGAGCTCTTCCAGCTGAACCCAGATTGCTGACCCAATGGTTCATGAGGAATAAATGATTGTTATTTCAAGCCACTGAGGTTTGGGGATGTTGGGGATGTTTTTTATACACCAGAAACTGTCACTGTGAAGTATATAGTATGATAAGTTAATACAATAAAACCCAGCTTTTTGGGGGGCAGAGGCCAGACAGGAAAAAATCTCCTAGAGGTGCTATTTGACCTTAATATTTTATAAGCAGGAGTTTCTAGAGTGAATGGTTAGTGGGAACACAAAGTAGGTGTTTAACAAAATTACATTGCTTTAATTATCAAACATACATTAAATGAAACCTAAGAAAATTTTTATCATCATCTCACATTAAACAAATACATAAGTTACTGGGCCAGTGTAGGGACAGAAAGAATTATAAGACCAGTTACTGCTCTCAAGCAGCTAGCACTCTAACTCAAATATGGGGTGTGTAGGCAAAAACAAGGTACCAATTCAAAGCATATATAAGAACAGCAGTGGACTAGCACGTGGGAAGAGGGGAGGATATTAAGGGGTCTCTCAGGAGAGCTTCATGGAAAAGGCAGAGTGGGGACTAAATTGTAGAGGACAGGGAATGCTTAAAACAGAAACTCAGGTTCTAGTCAAAATAGAAAGGAGGAGAGGGCATTCCAGAAAGGAAAATGACAGGAGCAAGACATGGAGGCAAGCATCTGGCCCGTCTGGAGACTGAGTGGACACGGAAGTAGTGAATGTTAAGAGACAGGATAGTTTTGGAAGGATAACTAGGGACCTTACAGTAATGGGATTTGCATGCTAGAGTTAAGGATGTTTAATTTTATTTTGTGAAATGGGAGCCATTGAAAATTTTTAGTAAGATCTTGACATTAACAGGGTTCTGTGAAAAACCAAACTATGCCAAAGACTTCTCACTAGTGGCAACCTGGAGATGTTTCTCCAGAAGCCTAATATTCAGTTGGCTGTTGTTTTCCCCTCTGAATTTTGTGATCTAACTAAGTTTCAGAAAATATTAGGAAAATCTCCAAATACGTAGATCTGGGGTTTGGGCATAATCCAGTACACTTCCTTTGAGAAGCAGCTGAATTAGGTGTCATAGATCTAAGTCGCCATTGTCCTCCTGGTCCATGCTCCAGCTTCTCAGGCTCACCTGCTTGCTTCGCAGTGTGTTTGGAGTATGTCAGCTCAATCACAGAGCTCCAGGTTCTCCCTTGACTTAGTAGCAGAACAAATAGGAGAGGAAATTATTCTTTATTTCACAAATATCTACTGATACCTTTTCTCAGCTAATCACTTGGGGTTAGAAAAGTCCAGTAAGATGTTACTGTCCCTTATGAGCCACTAATGAAAGCAGATAGATCAAAATATAGCCTGTAAAGTACTATTGTGGATGATATGAATTGACTTACTCAGCTTCAGTTTTCTTCCTTCTAATGAGCCTTGCTATTTGCAAAGGCTGAAAAGCTAAAAAACTGTATTTCCTGTACTCCCTTTCAGCTAAGCCTATGGATAAATTAGATTCTGCCAATTTGATGCACTCACATATGATTTGGAAGGGCAAATTCCTGTCCCTTTGGTTGTTTTCTGTTGATGAGCAAGGTGCTGGGGATTGGTTATTCTGCTTCAGCATCACAATGTCCATTTACCAACTTTGAGGCTGCCAAGAGGCCATTTTAGTTGAAGTATTGGCAGTTTACCAACCCTGACTTTCTTATTCTTAGGTCGTCGGTATAGCATGTGCTCTTGTACTAAGGTCAGTTCTGTAGTGCTCTGAGAATCATTTCAGGAGATCTAGCCTAAAATTCTTACATCAATTTTGTAAGCATCTGATTCCCTTTATTAAAGCTCCTTCAGCTTAAACTACTTAGTGTGGTTTCCATTTCCTGCACTAAACTTTTACAGATGGCATGAAAGGTACATAAGGTAATGAGAATCCAGCCAAGTGCAAGCCTAGTTCTGCGGGGGGACATGTGGAGACGTTTCCGTGGAGGAAGTGATAATATTATGTATCTTGAAGGGAAGGTAGTAATTATTATTCAGGAGCCAGCTAAGGGTGGAAAGGGCAGTCCAGGCATTGAGAAAAACTTGTGTAGAAGCCTAAAGTTATTAAAGATAATAGTGTTCAGGGAATGTTGAGTAGACTACTCAATTTCTACTGCCATTTCCCACCAGTTTTATAGTATTACCTTTTAATAACACAGTTGTACCTCAATTAGTATTTCCTCAGAGAATTCCAATTCTTTATAGTGCTTTCCATATCATGTGTATGTATATGTGTGTGAAATTCGTATTTCTCTTTCCTATGTCCAGTCAACCAGTAGAGTAGACAGATACCAGGGATTACTATAGTCAGGTGATTAGGACTGAAGTCAGGTGCCAGACTGTCTTGATATCAACTGCTCCCTTCATCTCCTCTGTAAAAATAAGGATAATAAGAGTACTCTCCTACCAAATAATTGTTTTTGAGGATTAGGATTAGGACATAACAGCCATGCAGAAGGCCCGCAGTAAATGTTAGTACAGGAAATCACCACTCTTACTGTTACACTCTCTCAGCCAGTGAGGGCTAGTATGGCAGCCCATGCTCTTCACAGTTGCAGGGGCCTTCACAAATCTGTTTGCCACTCTGTGGTATTTCTTTATACTATGAGTAACTTGTTGAGAACTGTTTTGACCTTTTCTGGCTATTGAAATATATGCCAAGAGAGTTCTGAGTTCTTGTTATCTATTCCACAGACTCTCCTGCCAAATCTTAGAAAAACTTCACCTGGCAAGTTTCAGCTTTATTCAGTGGCTATTCAATGAGAAATACAACATAGGCCCCTGTTGTCTAGCAACTCTAACCTCTTTGCATTAGGAACCTTTTCATCAGGAAGAACCTTCAGTGCCCCCCAGGCTTCCCTTGGTCTGCTCCATGTCTTGTTTTCATACCCCCTCCTTGAATTTCACATCACACTACACTTTTTTAAAGTTTGCAATTTTTTCCCTATTCTGAAACAAACAAAACCCTTCCTTTCACCTTTGTTATTGATCCAATTATTTCCTCACTTTCTTTCAATCAGCATTGTCTAAAGCAGCTACTGTGTATGCGTTTTAGGCCCTTGGGGTTTGGAACAGAAAGATGCCATTCCTGTTCGCAAGAAACATGCAGTGCGGTGGACAAGACAAAGGAGGACAACTTAAAAGAGCAGGTGGTTCAAGCTGTGATAGAAGCACCTGCAGAACTCTGTAGGCAAAGTGAGCAGGGGCACAGCCCCAAGACTTCCTTAAGGAGAAACACTAGAGTTTAATCTTGGAAGGTATCTAGAGATGGCAGATATTTTTTTGTGTGCTTTTTCATGATTTATCTATTTTTAAAAGCTTTATGGAGATATAATCTACATGCTATAGGATTCACGCTCTTGAAGTTTACAATCCAGTGGCATTTGTAGTCACAGGGGATCTATTACCACCTTCAGTTGCAGAGCATTTCATTACCCCAAAAAGAAACCCCATACCCTTTAGCTGTCACTCGACTCCCCCTACCTGCCTGTCTCTCCCTAGGCAAACACTCATCTGTATATGTGTCTCTCTGTATTTCTTTCTGTCTGTATATATTTGCCTATTCTGAACATTTCATATAAATAAAATCATGCAATAGATGGTACTTTGTGGCTCATTTCTCTCACAGAGTGTAATGTTTTCAAGGTTTATCTTTGTTGTAGTATGAATCAGTAGTTCATTTCTTTTTCTTTTCATATCATTTTGATATACTATATATTGCATTTTATTTATCTCTTCATGATTTTATGGACAGTTGTTTCCACTTCTGGCTGCTATGAATAATGCTTCTATAAATATTCATGTATAAGTTTTTGTGTGGATATATGTTTTCTGTTCTCTTGGGTATATACCTAGGAGTAGAATTGCTCAATAATATGAAAACTCTATGTTTAATTGTTTATGGAATTGCCAGGCTGATTTTGAAAATGGCTCCGTCATTTTACATCTAGACCAACAATGTGTGAGGTTCCAGTTACTTCACATCCTTACTACATGTGTTACTGTCTTTTGATTATAGCCATCCTAGTGTGTGTGAAGTGGAAACTCATTGTGGCAGAAACTTTGTTTCACTTAATTTCAGACTCATATTAACACAATGCCTGTCATATAGTGTGTACCTTAAATTTTGGAGCTAAGGAAGAGGAAAAAGGTGTATAGGTAGAAGAAATAGGAAATTCAAATGTACAGAACAAAGAGAAAGTTGTATTCTGTGAACTGTTACAAGCTCAGTATATTGGAGCACAGGTGTTATTTGGAGAAGTTTCAGGAAATAAAATTGAAGATAGAGCCACCTAGTCCACAAACACTGAATGTCATCACACACGAGGCAATGTTTTATATACCAGGTTTACAACTATGAACAAAATAGATGAAGTTTCTGCCCATGAGGAAAATTGAAAAGAAAAATGTTATTTAAAAAATCAGAATATTGGGTGGGAGGGGCGGAAGATGGCGGCGTGAGTAGAGCAGCGGAAATCTCCTCCCAAAACAACATATATCTATGAAAATATAACAAAGACAACCCTTCCTAGAATAAAGACCAGAGGACACAGGACAATATCCAGACCACATCCGCACCTGAGAGAACCCAGCAACTCGCGAAGGGGGTAAGATACAAGCCCCGGCCCCGCGGGAGCCGAGCGCCCCTCCCCCCAACTCCCAGCGGGAGAAGAGCAGGCAGAGCGGGAGGGAGACGGAGCCCAGGACTGCCGAACACCTAGCCCCCGCCATCCGGGCCAGAGTGCAGGGCCCTCGATACTAGGAAAACAGGGCAGCAAGAACAGTGAGCAGGCACTGGAGGCTGGGCGACAGAGGACATAAGAAAAGCTCGTGACCATTTTTTTTTTCTTTTTTGCTGTTTTGTTTTGGCGAGCGCTTTTTGGAAATCTTAAAGGGATAGGGACCCCAATACTAGGGAAACAGGGCAGCAAGACTGGTGAGCAGAGGCCTGAGGCTGGCACCGGAGTACAAAGAAAAACGATCGACCACCTTTTTTTTTTAATTAAAAAAATTTTTTTTTTAATTTAAAAATTTTTTTCTTTTTTTTTTTTGGTGGTCGTTGTTTTGTTTTGGCGGGTGCTTTTTGGAAGTCTTAAAGGGGCAGGGCGGGACACTTAATCCAGAGGTAGGGAATACGGGGATCTCTGGGCACCCTAACCCCTGGGCTGAAGGGAGCAGGGAGGCCCCTTACGGAGATAAATAGCCTCCCAGCCGCTCCTGCTCCAAGGCGACTCCACCACTTTGGAGCAGCTGCCCGAGCCAGGCCACGCCCACAGCAACAGCGGAGATTAACTCCATAGCAGCCGGGCAGGAAGCAGAAACCCTGTCTGCGCGCAGCTGCGCAGCACAAGCCACTAGAGGCCGCTGTTCTCCCAGGAGAGGAGGGCCACAAACCAACAAGAAAGGAAGTCCTTCCAGCCGTCACTCGGCCCACCTCTGCAGACTATTCCTATCACCATGAAAAGGCAAAGCTACAGGCAGACAAAGATCACAGAGACAACACCAGAGAAGGAGACAGACCTAACCAGTCTTCCTGAAAAAGAATTCAAAATAAGAATCATAAACATACTGACAGAGATGCAGAGAAATACACAAGAGAAATGGGATGAAGTCTGGAGGGAGATCACAGATGCCAGAAAGGAGATCGCAGAAATGAAACAAACTCTGAAAGGGTTTATAAGCAGAATGGATAGAATGCAAGAGGCCATTGATGGAATTGAAATCAGAGAACAAGAACACATAGAAGCTGACATAGAGAGAGACAAAAGGATCTCCAGGAATGAAACAATATTAAGAGAACTGTGTGACCAATCAAAAAGGAACAATATCCGTATTATAGGGGTCCCAGAAGAAGAAGAGAGAGGAAAAGAGGTGGAAAGTATCTTAGAAGAAATAATTGCTGAAAACTTCCCCAAACTAGGGGAGGAAATAATCGAACAGACCACGGAAATACACAGAACCCCCAACAGAAAGGATCCAAGAAGGACAACACCAAGACACATAATAATTAAAATGGCAAAGATCAAGGACAAGGAAAGAGTGTTAAAGGCAGCTAGAGAGAAAAAGGTCACCTATAAAGGGAAACCCATCAGGCTAACATCAGATTTCTCAACAGAAACCCTACAGGCCAGAAGAGAATGGCATGATATATTTAATACAATGAAACAGAAGGGCCTTGAACCAAGAATACTGTATCCAGCACGACTATCATTCAAATATGACGGTGGGATTAAACAATTCCCAGACAAACAAAAGCTGAGGGAATTTGCTTTCCACAAACCACCTTTACAGAACATCTTACAGGGACTGCTCTAGATGGGAGCACTCCTAGAAAGAGCACAGCACAAAACACCCAACATATGAAGAATCAAGGAGGAGGAACAAGAAGGGAGAGAAGAAAAGAATCTCCAGACAGTGTATATAACAGCTCAATAAGCGAGCTAAGTTAGGCAGTAAGATACTAAAGAGGCTAACCTTGAACCTTTGGTAACCACGAATTTAAAGTCTGCAATGGCAATAAATACATATCTTTCAATAGTCACCCTAAATGTTAATGGGTTGAGTGCACCAATCAAAAGACACAGAGTAACAGAATGGATAAAAAAGCAAGACCCATCTATATGCTGCTTACAAGAAACTCACCTCAAACCCAAAGACATGTACAGACTAAAAGTCAAGGGATGGAAAAACATATTTAAAGCAAACAATAGTTAGAAGAAAGCAGGGGTTGCAGTACTAATATTAGACAAAATAGACTTCAAAACAAAGAAAGTAACAAGAGATAAAGAAGGACACTACATAATGATAAAGGGTTCAGTCAAACAAGAGGATATAACCATTCTAAATATATATGCACACAACACAGGAGCACCAGCATATGTGAAACAAATACTAACAGAACTAAAGGGGGATATAGACTGCAATGCATTCATTCTAGGAGACTTCAACACACCACTCACCCCAAAGGATAGATCCACTGGGCAGAAAATAAGTAAGGACACGGAAGCACTGAACAATACAGTAGAGCAGATGGACCTAATAGACATCTATAGAACTCTACATCCAAAAGCAACAGGATATACATTCTTCTCAAGTGTACATGGAACATTCTCCAGAATAGACCACATACTAGGCCACAAAAAGAGCCTCAGAAAATTCCAAAAGATTGAAATCCTACCAACAAACTTTTCAGACCACAAAGGCATAAAACTAGAAATAAACTGTACAAAGAAAGCAAAGAGGCGCACAAACACATGGAGGCTTAACAACACGCTCCTAAATAATCAATGAATCAATGACGAAATCAAAATGGAGATCCAGCAATATATGGAAACAAATGACAACAACAACACTAAGCCCCAACTTCTGTGGGACACAGCAAAAGCAGTCTTAAGAGGAAAGTTTATAGCAATCCAAGCATATTTAAAAAAGGAAGAGCAATCCCAAATGAATGGTCTAATGTCACAATTATTGAAATTAGAAAAAGAAGAACAGATGAGGCCTACGGTCAGCAGAAGGAGGGACATAATAAAGATCAGAGAAGAAATAAATAAAATTGAGAAGAATAAAACAATAGCAAAAATCAATGAAACCAAGAGCTGGTTCTTCGAGAAAATAAACAAAATAGATAAGCCTCTAGCCAGACTTATTAAGAAGAAAAGAGAGTCAACACAAATCAACAGTATCAGAAACGAGAAAGGAAAAATCACAACGGACCCCACAGAAATACAAAGAATTATTAGAGAATACTATGAAAACCTATATGCTAACAAGCTGGGAAACCTAGGAGAAATGGACAACTTCCTAGAAAAATACAACCTTCCAAGAATGATCCAGGAAGAAACAGAAAATCTAAACAGACCAATTACCAGCAACGAAATTGAAGCAGTAATCAAAAAACTACCAAAGAACAAAACCCCCGGGCCAGATGGATTTACCTCGGAATTTTATCAGACATACAGGGAAGACATAATACCCATTCTCTTTAAAGTTTTCCAAAAAATAGAGGAGGATGGGATACTCCCAAACTCATTCTATGAAGCTAACATCACCCTAATACCAAAACCAGGCAAAGACCCCACCAAAAAAGAAAACTACAGACCAATATCCCTGATGAACATAGATGCAAAAATACTCAACAAAATATTAGCAAACCGAATTCAAAAATACATCAAAAGGATCATACACCATGACCAACTGGGATTCATCCCAGGGATGCAAGGATGGTACAACATTCGAAAGTCCATCAACATCATCCACCACATCAACAAAAAGAAAGACAAAAACCACATGATCATCTCCATAGATGCTGAAAAAGCATTTGACAAAGTTCAACATCCATTCATGATAAAAACTCTCAGCAAAATGGGAATAGAGGGCAAGTACCTCAACATAATAAAGGCCATCTATGATAAACCCACAGCCAACATTATATTGAACAGCGAGAAGCTGAAAGCATTTCCTCTGAGATTGGGAACTAGACAGGGATGCCCACTCTCTCCACTGTTATTTAACATAGTACTGGAGGTCCTAGCCACGGCAATCAGACAAAACAAAGAAATACAAGGAATCCAGATTGGTAAAGAAGAAGTTAAACTGTCACTATTTGCAGATGACATGATACTGTACATAAAAAACCCTAAAGACTCCACCCCAAAACTACGAGAACTGATATCGGAATACAGCAAAGTTGCAGGATACAAAATCAACACACAGAAATCTGTGGCTTTCCTATATACTAACAATGAACCAACAGAAAGAGAAATCAGGAAAACAACTCCATTCACAATTGCATCAAAAAAAATAAAATACCTAGGAATAAACCTAACCAAAGAAGTGAAAGGCTTATACTCTGAAAACTTGAAGTCACTCTTAAGAGAAATTAAAGGGGACACTAACAGATGGAAACTCATCCCATGCTCGTGGCTAGGAAGAATTAATATTGTCAAAATGGCCGTCCTGCCCAAAGCAATATACAAATTCGATGCAATCCCTATGAAACTACCAGCAACATTCTTCAATGAACTGGAACAAATAATTCAAAAATTCATATGGAAACACCAAAGACCCCGAATAGCCAAAGCAATCCTGAGAAAGAAGAATAAAGTAGGGGGGATCTCACTCCCCAACTTCAAGCTCTACTATAAAGCCATAGTAATCAAGACAATTTGGTACTGGCACAAGAGCCGAGCCACAGACCAATGGAACAGACTAGAGAATCCAGACATTAACCCAGACATATATGGTCAATTAATATTTGATAAAGGAGCCATGGACATACAATGGCGAAATGACAGTCTCATCAACAGGTGGTGCTGGCAAAACTGGACAGCTACATGTAGGAGAATGAAACTGGACCATTGTCTAACCCCATATACAAAAGTAAACTCAAAATGGATCAAAGACCTGAATGTAAATCATGAAACCGTTAAACTCTTGGAAGAAAACATAGGCAAAAACCTCTTAGACATAAACATGAGTGACCTCTTCTTGAACATATCTCCCCGGGCAAGGAAAACAACAGCAAAAATGAGTAAGTGGGACTATATTAAGCTGAAAAGCTTCTGTGCAGCAAAAGACACCATCAATAGAACAAAAAGGATCCCTACAGTATGGGAGAATATATTTGAAAATGACACATCCGATAAAGGCTTGACGTCCAGAATATATAAAGAGCTCACATGCCTCAACAAACAAAAAACAAATAACCCAATTAAAAAATGGGCAGAGGAACTGAACAGACAGTTCTCCAAAAAAGAAATACAGATGGCCAACAGACACATGAAAAGATGCTCCACATCGCTAATTATCATAGAAATGCAAATTAAAGTTACAATGAGGTACCACCTCACACCAGTAAGGATGGCTGCCATCCAAAAGACAAACAACAACAAATGTTGGCGAGGCTGTGGAGAAAGGGGAACCCTCCTACACTGCTGGTGGGAATGTAAATTAGTTCAACCATTGTGGAAAGCAGTATGGAGGTACATCAAAATGCTCAAAACAGACTTAGCATTTGACCCAGGAATTGCACTCCTAGGAATTTACCCTAAGAATGCAGCAATCAAGTATGAGAAAGATCAGTGCACCCCTATGTTTATCGCAGCACTATTTACAATAGCCAAGAATTGGAAGCAACCTAAATGTCCATCGATAGATGAATGCATAAAGAAGAGGTGGTACATATACACAATGGAATACTACTCAGCCATAAGAAAAGGGCAAATCCAATCATTTGCAGCAACATGGATGGAGCTGGAGGGTATTATGCTCAGTGAAACAAGCCAAGCGGAGAAAGAGAAATACCAAATGATTTCACTTATCTGTGGAATATAAGAACAAAGGAAAAACTGAAGGAACAAAACAGCAGCAGAATCACAGAACTCAAGAATGGACTAACAGGTTCCAAAGGGAAAGGGACTAAGGAGGATGGGTGGGTAGGGAGGGATAAGGGTGGGGGGGAGAAGTAGGGGGTTGCTAAGATTAACGTGCATGGGGGGTTAGGAGAAAAGGGAGGGCTGTACAACACAGAGAAGGCAAGTAGTGATTCTACAACATTTTGCTATGCTGATGGACAGTGACTGTAAAGGGGTTTATAGGGGAGACCTGGTATAGGGGAGAGCCTAGTAAACATAATATTCGTCATGTAAGTGTAGATTAGTGATACCAAAAACAAAACAAAACAAAACAAATTTAAAAAAAAGGGCAGTTCCTGTGTGGTAACCTCCAATGATTTCTACACAAGGGTATAAAGGGCATATAAAAGTGTAGGCAAAGGGTCTGTTTGCGTTTATGCAGAAGATCAAAGCCTAATTGGGCTACCCCGAAAATGAACTAAGGTATGATATGAAAGAGAACTTCCAACATCAGCACTCTCTGGAAGACTCATGCCAGAAGATGATCATCAAGAAACCCACCAAATATCCACGCACTGCTACAGCTGTGGATGCACTCATCCCACCAGCTCCTGGACTTGCCATGGGAATGAGGAAGGAGATATCTAAGCTGACCTGTGCATACATAAAACAACAAATTTGACTGGATCCATACTGTTGGAACTCAACCAAGAATTAGGAGAAGTGCAAATTGTAGCGCTCCAAAATCTTACAACTACAGACTATTTACTGTTAAAAGAACATAAGGGATGTGAACAGTCCCCAGGAATGGGTTGTTTTAATTTGTCTGATTTCTCTCAGACTGTTCAAGTTCAGTTGGACAATATCCACCATATCATAGATAAGTTTTCACAAATGCCTAAGGTGCCTAACTGGTTTTCTTGGTTTCACTGGAGATGGCTGGTAATTACAGATATGCTTTGGTTATGTAACTATACTCCTATTATGTTAATGTGTGTGTGCAAATTAAGTAGTAGCTTAAAACCTATACATGCTGAAGTTACTCTACAAGAAGATATGTCAAAGAAATAATCAATCTTCCCATGTTTTCTGCCGCCTGCTACTTCTATAGCTTTTCTTCTTCCTTCCTAATTACAACCCTTAAATAGAATTCGTGCCTCATATCAAATTTACCGAGTATCATAATTCTTCCAAGTGGTAAAGATACCTCAAGACAAATGCTGGGCATAGAAGTTACAGGGCATAAATATGCAAAGAAATAAAAAGCTAACCATTTCAAACAATAAGGCTTCTCTCTCACTTACCAACTTTACATTCCCCTGTGTGGCCCCGGAAGATGACTGGTTAGCCAGAGACGGGTAAGATTCCTCAAGGGAGGAACAACCTAAGACAGGCACAGTTGCAGGGGGGTCATCAGGTGAGAAATTGGGGATCAACAGAGGTGAGCCTTAGAACCTCACTCCCCTGTTCTGAGAGAAAGCTTCTGCATACGTGGATGTTTTATTGCCCTTGTCTAGCTTGGATTAACACATAGTCTACAGGCACACACCTGATCATCTACATTTGCTCTCTTACAACACTAAACTATGTTTTCTTCCTTTATCTTGTATCTACCTACCACTCCAGCATTTTATTAAAAAGAATAATAATAAAGAGAGAAATGTGGTATCCACATATAAATCAAGTATAAAAACCAAATGAGTATTCATATTTGAACTGACTGTTTAGAGTTCATAATGCATGAGCAAAACCGAAAGTTTCTGTGATGACTGCCCTTGTACTGTTCTCTATGTAACTTATTCATTATCTAAGAATTTGTTCTCCATGTAAGAACTTGTTTGTTATGCCTCCGAAGATTGGAGACTGACGAAAATTAGGCTTGGGGTGGATTAATGATTGTGCATTGAGCATTGACTCCCCTATACAGAATTTTATTGTCGTTAACAACCATTTGATCAATAAATATGAGAGATGCCCTCACAAAAAAAAAAGAAAAAAAAAAAAGTACACACTTCCAATGGTAAAATAAATAAGTAACCGGGATGTAATGTATAGCATAAGGAATATAGTCAAGATATTGTAACAGCTTGGTAGGGTGATAGCTGGAACCTAGAATTATGTATATAAATGTTTTATCACTGTGTTGTACACTTGAAACTAATGTAATGTAATACTGTGCGTCAACTACCCTACAATAAAAAATAATTATCTTAAAAAAAAAAATCAGAATATTTCAGACACTAACCTCTGTGAAGAAAATTATTCCACTGTGAAAAAGAGTACCTTAGGTAGGTGTAAGGCTACAGCAGCTCGCTTGGAAGAGAGGGTGGTATTAAGCAGAGACCCGAATGATAAAACGAATCAGTTATTTGCAGCCTAGGTGTCAGGAAGAGCAGCATGGTCAAATTCCCTGAGACTTTATATATTAGAATGCTCTGGACCCCAAATAAAAAGAAAGCCCATGCAAAGTGGCTTAAAAGCAGGGATTTATCATTTCTCCCAACAAGACTCTGGTGACCGTTGAACCTGGGTTTGGTTAATTCAGCAGCACAGCAATGACACCAAGGACCTAGGTAGTTTTCATTTTCTCACTCTGTTATCCTTAGAATGTTTCCTTTCTTCATGTGTAATATGTGGACTGACAATGAGCTTTACCTGGTCCACCTGCCAGGTCATCAAATGTGGCATAGGCTGTACCCAAGGTAAGTGCAGGGGGGTTCATGAGGTAGCCTCACAGTTTCTTTTGCTTTCAGGGTTTTATAGTGTTTTGTGGTTTGTGAATATAGTTAAGTGGATTATTTTTTCTAAAATAGAGAACCCTTTACAATACTTATTTGAAAAATGGGAAATGACTATAAAAATCTTTTAAGCACCACATACTATTTCATGACAAGAAATATTAAAGTAATTGTCAGACCTAAACCTGAACTACACATTTTTTTCTTATAAAAGGTAAGCATTCAACATTTCCTGACCTTTCTGCCGTAATTAATTGTGTCATTACCATATTACCTAGTAGATAGTTTCAAAAAAATAAACTCATTTAATTTCTTCTTCAAGGAAAATGTGATGTTTTATTAATGAAATAAATTCAGGGTATGGAGTGAACATTTTGAAAATGATTTTTTGGAAACATTTCCATTGTGATTTTATTACTAAAAATGTTATGTGTCACCCATAAAACTCTCTTATTTGCATACCTTAAACATGTAGAAACAGTTTCCTAACATTCAAAAAATATTCTAAAGGGTTTCAGTCTGTTTTAAACTCAGCTGTTTAAAACATGTAAATTTAGCACTTTCTTATTCGTTTCCAAGACCAACTATGGATGTTTCCTCCCAAGTTTATATGAAAGCCTTTGTTGGATGGTAGAGAGGACTGAAAGATTAATTGCGTTATTTAGTAAGTGTAGCCAAAAAAATTCATTCCCTTTTAAACAGCTATGCCATTTGGATTTCTGTATTATTGTGAGGTATAATTTTCATTTATGAGTGCCATTAGGAACTAAAGATCAAAATGCATGGAACTTATCACCAAAGTGTTAACACAACATAGTACGAAGTGTTAAACAAAGGTTTTTAAAAAGCTACTATTCCCACTGAAGTTTACTAAGTAAATCCCACTAAAATTTGTAAAAGCAAAATGCCTTAAACCTTTAAAGAGCCAAGCAAAATAGTTAGAAATTACTGTTTCATCTTATTTTTACCACATTGTTTTTAAAATAGCTTTGTAGAGATATAATTTACATAGTATACAACTCATTCATTTAAAGTGCATAATTCAGTGTTCTTTAGTGTAGTCACAGATAGTGCAACCATTACCATATTCAATTTGAGGATATTTCATTACCCTAGAAAAGAAACTCCATACTTCTTAGCAGCCATTCCCTATTTCCTCCCCCAAACCCCTAGTCCTAAGCAACCACTAATCTATAGATTTGCCTATGTTGAATATTTCATATAAATGAAATCATATAATATGTGGTCTTTTGTGACTAGCTTCTTTCACATTGCATAAAGTTTTCAAGGTTCCTCCATGTTGTAACATGTATCAGGACTTCATTACCTTTAGGGCTAATTATTCATCCATTGTAAAGGATATGTCACATTTTCTTTTTCCATTCTGTTGATGGCCATTTGGGTTGTTTCTACCTTTTAGCTATTGTAAATAATCTGCTGTGAACATTCATCTACAAGTTTTTATTTGAACACCTGCTTTCAGTTCTTTTGGTTATATGCCTAGAAATTGAATTTCTGGATCTTATGGTCATTTTTTTTTTTGAGAGGACATCTTTCATATTTATTGATCAGATGGTTGTTAACAACAATAAAATTCTGTATAGGGGACTCAATGCACAATCATTAATCAACCCCAAGCCTAATTCTCAACAGTCTCCAATCTTCTAAAGCATAACAAACAAGTTCTTACATGGTGAACAAGTTCTTACATAGTGAATAAGTTCTTACATGGTGAACAGTGCAAGGGCAGTCATATCACAGAAACTTTCGGTTTTGATCACGCATCATGAACTATAAACAATCAGATCAAATATGATTATTCATTTGATTTTTATACTTGATTTATATGTGAATCCCACATTTCTCCCTTACTATTATTATTATATTTTTTTAATAAAATGCTGAAGTGGTAGGTAGATGCAAGATAAAGGTAGAAAACATAGTTTAGTGCTGTAAGAGGGCAAATGTAGATGATCAGGTGTGTGCCTGTAGACTAAGTATTAATCCGAGCTAGACAAGGGCAACAAAACATCCATGGATGCAGAAGATTTCTCTCAAAACAGGGAGGGTGAGGTTCTAAGCCTCACCTCTGTTGATCCCCAATTTCTCACCTGATGGCCCCCCTGCGACTGTGCCTGTCTTAGGTTGTTCCTCCCTTGAGGAATCTTACCCGTCTCTGGCTAACCAGTCATCTTCCGGGGCCATACAGGGAAATGTAAAGTTGGTAAGTGAGAGAGAAGCAATATTGTTTGAAAAGGTTAGCTTTTTACTTCTTTTCAGATTTATGCCCTGTGGCTTCTATGCCCAGCATTTGTCTTGAGGTATCTTATGGTAATTTTATGTTTAACTTTTTGAGGAACCACCAAACTTCTTCCCATAGTGTGCACCATTTTAAATTCCCATCAGCAGTGAATGAGGGCTTCAGTTAATCACATCCTTGCCAATTTTTGCTATATTGTTTTTTATTTATTATTATTATATCCTCATGGGTATGATATATCTCATTGTGTTTCTGATTTGTTTCCCTAATAACAAATAATGTTGAGCATCTAATCAAGTGCTATTTGTAAATCTCCTTAGAAAAATGTTTATTCATGTCCTTTGCTCATTTTTAAATTGGGTTGTTTGTCTTTCTGTCATTGAGTTGTAAGAATTCTTTATATATCCTGGATTCTAGACCCTTATCAGATAAAGCATTCACAAGTACTTTCTCCCATTTCATGGGTGTCTTTGCACTTTTTTTTATTGTATCCTTTGATGTACAGAAGGTTACATGTGCTTATAATGTTATATCTAAGAAACCATTGCCAAATTGAGTTTTAAAGATTTACCTCCATGTTTCATTCTGAGAGTTTTATTATTTTATCTCTTAAGGTAAAATAATATTTTACCTTTGGGTCTTTAATTCAGTTTGAGTTAATTTTTGTATCTGGTGTAAGGTAACGTCCAAGTTCATTCATTTGCATGTGGTTATCCAGTTGTTTTAACACACTTTTTTGAAAAGACTGTTCTTCTCCTATTGGATGGTATTCACACCCTTTGTCAAATATTAGTGTACCATAGTCACATAGGCTGATTTCTAGACTTTCAGTTCCATTTCATTGATCTATGTCCTCATGTGAATACCACATTGTCTTGCTGACTGTTGCTTTGTGTAAGTTTTGAACTTGACAAGTATGAGTCTTCTTGTTTTGTTCATCTTCTGTAAGATTGTTTTGACTACCTGAAACAGCCACCAACTGTGTGATTTCATTTATTTGACTTTCTGGAAAAAGCAAAACTGTAGTGACAACAAGCAGATATGAACCTTTGCTAGAGGTTCTGGGTGGAGGAAGGCTGAATAAATGAAAGTGAGGAGATTTTTACAAGGTGATTAAACTATTTGATATGACACTGTAGTGGTGAATACATGACACTGTGTTTATCAAAACCCATAGAGCTTTAGAGCAGTAGAGTGAACCTTAATGTGTGCAAATTTAAAAAATATTTTCAGAGGTCGGGAATCTCAGGATAGAATGCAGACTTTGACAAAACAATGTGATCATATTATGATTGTATTACAAAGGGTGTATAGGGCTGATTATAAATTCTCAATTTTGTGACTATCCAAAAACTTTCATTTTGCTTTGTAAAGGCAAGTGAAGTCTACCATTACACACACACACACACACACACACACACACAAAACCTGTGGTGTTGCAAGTTGCATTCCCTGGAAAGTAGTTGCTCAGATGGAATTTGCTGTGCAAGATGTTTATTAAGGAGTGTCTTTAGAATCAACACCTGTGGGAGAGAGGCAAAGGAAAGAAGCAGGGATGTGTAGGGGGAAACATCAAGCTGCGGTGTAGGCCCAACCTCAAGGGGAATTCAGGTGCTAGAATGGCCCTTTAGAGTTGTCCCTATTTGGGCCCAGATGGCCGAGACTTTATATTCTTTCATCAGTGAGTCACCGGATGTGGGGTGGACCAGGAAGGGGTGGGACATCAGGTAAGACAGCTCTGGGCAACTTGTAAAGGTTGTGCAGGAAGTCCTGAAATGGTGCTAAAAGTGAAGGACCCCAGTTGGATCCTTTCTTTCATGGAAGCTACTAGTCATTCTGTGCTGTATACTTGGTTTCTGAGTATCTATCAGTCTTGCATTTTGCATCTTGCACTGGAACACTTTGTCTCCCACTGACAGGTACTCTGTAGAGCCCAGTGATTGAGCTAATAGACTCTGGGTCTTCAGCTTCTTGTGCCAAATTACCCATTCAGATGGTCCGGCCTACGGGTTTGTGGGTAGCATTTCTCAATGAGAGGATACCCTTTCTAACATTGTCTCTAGCTGAATAGGATCTTGCACAAGATCAATGAAGAAAACTTCACTTACAACCATCAGGGCCTCAGACCTCCTCTAGTACTGTGAAATGTCCCCTGTTACCTGCTGGTGAGGCATAGGTGCATCTCTCTCTTGCTTGGTTCTTAGCTGGAAAACCTTTACCTGGGCTAATGCTTCTTCCAGTTGCATACACTTGGTCTTTCACACTACCTTGCCTAGAGTATCCTGCTTGTCTCCTGAGGCTGTGGCTCAGCCATGACTTGTATTTCTCAGTTGCCAACCACCTCTTCTCTTTCTTTTAATTCTTAACCTGAATTTTCTACCCTGCAATTTATTTCTTATCAAAGAAATGTATTTCGAAAGAAATATTCAAAAGGAATCCCTGGTGACTTCCTTAATTTTTCAGTTTAGTTAGTAGAGAGTTGTGGCAAGCTATTCTGCAGAATGCTTCTCTGTAGGAGTCTACCCCTGATGGGTGTCTTAAGTCTTCCTATTTCACATGTCCTTACCTTAAGCATACAATACTGTACATACATGTGCAGAGGCCGGCTCATTCAGACTCACAGACATTTATGGGAACAGATTCTCCCTTACCATAGATTGGATGCATTGTCATATTTCTTCCAGGCTTAATAGAAATCTTCCCCCTTGTCATTGCTGTTTCTTAAGCTATGTGACAAGGTGGAATGGGGCAGGGGCAGGTAGTGTGGGGGATGGCACATGTGCCTTATAGGCAGCAGAATATAGTCTCTGTAGTGCCATGGGTAGATGGGGGTATGGTTGGAGCACAGTGAGTGGGAGATTGTTGGGAGCCGAGGCTGGAAGGCTAAGGTGTGGGTTGCAGCAGAAAGTGTGGGTCCTTTCGACCTTGGAGGTCACAGTAGGCACCCTGGATTTTTCTCTGAGAAACATGGGAAATTAGTTGTTCCCCTCCATTTCTATTCATTTTTTCCCCAGAAATGCCTTTTTACCCCAGTATTTTTTATTTTTCTAAAATACACATAACATAAAACATTATCTTGAGCAATTTTAAGTGTGTAGTTGAGTGGTATTAAGTGCATTTGTGTTGTTGTGCAGCCACCACCACGGTCTTTTCATCTTACAGAACTGAGACTCTGTGCCCGTTAAACAGTAACCCCCCTGACTCCCTGCAGCCCCAGGCAACACCATTTTACATCATTCCTTCCTTTCTTTGTAATCTCTCCCTTTCTCTGATAGCCCCATGTCTCATAACCACTATTCTCCTCTCTGTTACTACAAGTTTGGCTTTTTTAAAAACCATTTCTGAGATCTCGCAATCTTTCTCTTCCTGGCTTATTTCACTCAGCATAATGTCCTCCAGGTTCATCCACATTGTCACAAGTGGTAGGATCTTTTTTTATTTAAGGCTAAATAATATTCCATTGCATATATATGTCACATTTTCCTTACCCATTTATCCATCAATGGACATTTAGGTTGTTTATGCATCTTGGTTATTGTGAACAATGCTGCCCTAAATGTGGGAGTACAGATATCTCTGCAGGATGATGATTTTATTTCCTTTGGATATATACCCAGAAGTGGGATTGCTAGATTATACAGTGGTTCTACTTTTAAATATTTGAAGAACTTCTATACTGTTTCCCACAGTGGCCACACCAATTTACATTCCCACCAACAGTGCACAGAAGTCCCCTTTTCTCCACATCCTCGCCAGCACTTGTTATCACTTGTCTTCTTGGTGATGGCCATTCTAGTGGGTATAAGGTGGTATCTCATTATGGCTTTGATTTCCATTTTTTCCATTTCCCTGATTAATAAAGTTGAGACCCTTTTCATGCACCTGTTGGCCATTTGTGTGTCTTATTTGGAAAAATGTCTGTTTAGGTCCTTTGTCCATTTTGTAATCAGGTTGTTTGTTGTTGGTACTGTGCTGTATGAGTTCCTTAGGTACTTTGGATATTAACCCCTCATCAGATATATAGTTTGCAAATATTTTCTCCCATTCCATAGGCTACCTTTTAATTTTGTTCATTGTTTGTTTTGCTGTGCAGAAGCTTTTCAGTTTGACATGGTCCTGTTGGTTTACTTTTGCTTTCATTGCTTGTGCTTTGGCATCATATCGGTGTCAAACATTTTTTTCCCTATGTTTTCTTCTAGAAGTCGTATGGTTTCAGGCCTTACATTTAAGTCTTTAATTCATTTTGAGTTAATTTTTGTGAGTGACATAAGATAGGGGTCCAATTTCATTCTTTTGCATGTGGATATCCAGTTTTCTCGCCCCCGTTTATTGAAGGACTGTCCTCATCCCACTGAGTATTTTTGGCTCCCTTGTTAAATATTAGGTGTCCATATATGTGTAGGTTATTTTCTCCCATTCTTTTAAGTAGGTTGTCTTTTTATTTTGTTGATTGTTTTATTTTTTGTGCCTCTTCCTCTGTTCTTTCTGTCTCAGGCCAGGGAAGAAGAATATCCTTTCATGTTCAAGGCTAAATCCTATCTAGACTCTGAGCTTCACTTCTTCCTTGTTTCATAAATTGTCTTTCTTATAAATATATTGACATTTCTTATTTATTATTAAGGTACTGAAATTTTATCTTTCATAGTCTTTAATCATGCTTATTTTTCACCTTAATACCAAGATTTTCTTTTAATGCCTATATGATTTTGAATAAGAAATATGTATTTGGTCTTTGTCTCATTTCTGACACAGAGCTCCTAAAACCTTTGAAATTTCCTAAAAAAGAGGGGAAAAAAAGGTGTCTTTTGTTATGCTAATAAGGCGACTTTTGGCCACTACCTAAGGATGGAGGTTGGTTGCTTGGCAAACCAAGCTCTTTAGAGGGTTAGAACTTTCAGTCCCAAACCCAGAACTCCAGGGAGGGGAGAGAGGCTGGAGGTTGATCAGTTTGCCAATGGTCAATGATTTAATAAATCATCCTACATGATGAAAAGTCCATAAAATCCCAAAAGGAAAAGCATACAGTGTCTTCTGGGTTGGTGAACACACGGAGGTGCTGGGGGAGTGACCCACTCTCAGAGGTCATGGGAGCTTACACCCTTTCCCCATAACTTGCCCTCTGCCTCTCTCCTATCTGGCTGTTCCTGAGTTACATCCTTTTATAACAAACCAGTAATCTAGTGAGTCAAATATTTCTCTGAGTTCTGGGAGCTGCTCTAGTAAATTAATTGAACCCAGGAAAGGGGTCATGGGAACCTCTGAATTATAGCCTGCCTCTCAGAAGTACAGGTAACAACCTGGACTTGCAACCAGCATTTGAAGTCCAAGAACCAGGTGGTTGGAGTCCACAGTCTGCTGCTGGTAACAGCTGAGCTCGAGACCGGCTTCTGAAGTGGAGGGGGGACACTCAGTTCCAAATACAACAAAGACAGCTGGGGATTTATAGTCACTGAACCAAATGAGGGGGTCAGTGGATGGACAATTAGGAAGAGGAAACTTCAAAGGTAGGGGAATTTTTGCTAAACTTACTTAGCAGGAGCCTTGCTGAAGGCAAGCCTGGGTAATCAGATACCAAGGTGGGGGATTTTTCTCTAAACTGACTTAGCATTATTCTCACTAAAACTGGGGTATTAAAGCCCACTAAGGATAGGGGCTAAGGTCAAGATCTAGTAAAGAAGAGTCTGAGTTTGCTCAAGTACAGAGTCTTTGTCAACATGCAGATCATTAATAATGTGGCTCATACTCATATTTGATAAATTATCAATTATTTAAACACATCTGAGCATTGGGAGCATGAGGAACACAAATTTAATTGGTTTGTTTCACACATGAATTGTTTTAAGCTGTCTTTTGAAGAGGAAAAAGGATATTAGTCACAACTGATGTCATCTCCACTTTTAAAAAATCTTTTTTCATGTTCATGATCTATAGGAAACATTTCAAACTCGCTGTCTTGACATAAATAAATCCTTTAAGATCTTTGCCATAAATCTCTCCACCCTCATTTCCTGCTGCTTCTGAACATGCTTTGTGAATTGTAGGCAAACCAGTTGTACATGATCTTTCTCCTATGTGATTTTTCTTAAATTCAAGATTTTTCTCCACATCTTCCCTCTTTGTAGCATGTCCTTGTCAACTTGGGAAACTCTTAAATTATCTTTTAAGAGTCACCTCAGTGTCACCTCTTCCCAAAAGTGTTTTCTTGCCTTCCTAGTCTGGTTTAAGTGTTCCGCACTCATTACTCCCTTAGGATCCCATCTTAGCACTTAGAATATTGCACTGTGGTTACTAGTTCACATGTTTGTCCCCAAAGACCTTAAGCTACAGGGAGACCATGATGTTGTTTCATTCATCGTTGTGTATCTATATCTACCCCAGTGCCTGGAACCACGTAAGTGCACAATACATGTCAGCTAAATGACTGAGTGAGTAAGGATTTTATAGCCAGCTGATTACCTAACATTTGGCAGTCAGTAGAAATAACTGTTGAAATAAACTAAGTCTCTTATTTCCTCCGTGAAGAAAGGAATAGACTTTTGCAATTGTTATTCGTAGGCAGTCCCAAACATTAGGATCACAGACAAAAATTGGCACACTGCCTAGCACTAATCCCAGTGAGTTTCTGAAAGCATTTTGTTGGCCTAAAACAAACTGTGTCAAGCTTTTTCTATGTAGAGTTCTTAAAACTCCAGTTTTTATTTCATCAGGCACCTAGACCATTATGCTGTAGGGGCAATGAAAAAGAGGATATGCAAATAGAGCTGGACTAAAGGCTTTTTACGGAGACACAAAGCAAAGATTTCCAAAATAAACTGTCCACAGTTAGGGCTCCATTTCTTCCCCCACCAACCCAGGCAGCTGACTGACCAATGAGATAAATCTACTATCTCAACTTAGGTCTAAAGGCAGAGCCCAGGGAAAGAGGGAGGAGAATATTCTTAGACAAACATTAGGTACAAACAGGAAGAAGAAAACAGGATCTGTATAAAATTTAGCCCCAAAGAAAGAAAGAAATATTGCATGCAAAATTGTGGATATAAAAATATTGGTGAAGATTTATCCCAGAAAGTAAATAAAAAGTTTTGGAAAGCAACATTTTGCCTGTTCAAGAAGTTAAAGATATTACAGAATGTAATAATCAAGACTCAAACAGATCCTAATATTATAGACAAAATGAAGCTGGAAAAGCTAGAGAGGAAAGAGAGAAAAAGGGTAGGGGGAGGGAGGGAAGGAAGGAAGGAAAAAGAAAGAGAAAGATCTGTCACCTATTTTAAAATACATTTAGAAACAGATAAACAATGGATTTAGAAGCAACAGAACAGAAACAACATTACAGACAATTACAGAGGATGAGGCTTGAGGAAACGGTATGGGGATTAAAAGCTTTTTAAAAAATGCCTTCACTGTCATTTTAGTAGGATTTTAGGAAAGAGAGAAGGTTAAAGAGCTACCTTTAACAAGAAGGCCCCCTCTTCACTTTAGAGGAAGAAAATAATACTTTTATAAGAGAAAATAGGACACGAGTCATTAGTAAGCGCTAATGAGCCCTAAGAAACATCAGATGTCCATTACTGAAAAGGAATATGTCTAATCTAGACTACTGGTACATTTCCTATTACATATGAAACCCTTGACTGCACATTATATGGCTCAGAAACTCTACTTCAGGGTCTTCAACACTGTCTTACTGAACTTGTCTCGTATGTGGCACCAGCTGCTAAAAATCTGATGCCGCTCTGGTAGCTAATACTTTGTATGTGATCTTTTTTTTCATTAAGAAGGCTTTAGTTGTCTTCTCTTTATTGTCAGTAATTTTACAGTGAGGTCCTTTAGCCTGAGGCTTCTTTCATCTCTTCTGTGTACTGACTGGGTTTTTGATTGGGACAGTCATGTCTCAGTGCACAGGAACAGTAATTTCTTGATTATCTCCCTTCATTTTCTCTATTTTCTGTTTCTGGATCTATTACTAATCAAATTTTCCAAAAACTCTTTTTTGTTCTCTAAAAACAGAGAATTTAAAGAGTTGTCTATACCTTCTATTCTTGTTTCATGAATATAATACATTCTCTCGGATCTATGTAGATATTAATCTGATTTTTAAAAATATCTTTTCTGATTTCCTCATTGTCTCTTTTTTCAAGTTTCATTTTATTTTAATTAAGCATAATGGTAAGTGAAAGGATGTGATGACACTCCCTTGCATTGGCCAGTTAGACTCCATCTTAGTGCTTTTCAGGCAAGCCTTGCTAACCCAATCCAGGTAGATAAGGACATTAACCAAATAGGATTATATTGACTGAGGCTTCAGTTTTGCCCAAAAGGGTTATTTGGGCCTGTAATGTGAAAAAAGCCCATGTTAGATTCAACTGGTCAGAAACACAGCAAATCCGAATGTGGGTCTTTTGGAGTGAAAGTGAGTGGGATCGTTGGTAACAGACACTCTGCCCTTCTCTGGTCAGGGAGGCTGCCACCTGCTTTTCCCAAGGGCTGGGTCTAGATTTTCCCTCTTCTTTCTCCCAGAAAGTGACAAGCAGGGAAGTTTTCCTGCTGACCTCATTTCCACTGCCTGGGAGCGGTTTCACTGACTCCAGGGGCCCAGTGTTCCAGACAGGCCTCCTTGGCAGAACCATTAAAGTGTGGCCATCAAAGCCGTGCAAGGTGTGGCAGTGGAGTGTGTTTGGAGTGTACAGACCTGAGTTCACACCCAGGTCTTGTTACACAGCTGGAAATCTCTGGGAAGGCCACCAAACAAACCTTCCCCTTTGTTTCTCTTAACTGTTAAAGGGGGATGTGCCTGCCAACTTCATATGGTTGCTGGGAGAGTTACTTATCTGCACTGTCTTTATTTCCTCTGAGTTTCCTCTTTATTTCAGTTTATGTCATTCATGTTAGAAGCTTTCTTCAAGTATCTGTGGTCCTTGGGTGTCCATTCATGTTTCGAGTGAGATTGTACAATGCTGACTGGAAGCTCTGTGTGCATAGGGGTATTATAGACAGTTGGCCTTTTCCATTGGGTGGAAGGCAAGTGCAAATTTCTTTCATTTGAGGACCACAAATTGAGGTGTTTTCTCTTGGTTGGGTGTTTTCCTTGTAAACGAATCCCCTAATCTCCTTTGTGTAAGTGTGGAAGGGAGGACCTTTTGGCTGTCATTAATCTGGAAGCTAGAGAACAAAGGGGACTGAGAGAGTCTTACTTGATTTCATTGTCTAGTTTTTCCTGTTGTGTACCAGCTCTCACATATGCATGGTGTCCCCATGTTGAATCCCTCTCTATACAGCTTTCAATCTTCTGCCAAGGTGGAAGACCAGGCAATCATCTATAAAAGGCCAGCAAGGGGATATAGACAGCTAGGTACTTCTTTTGTGGATTTTTTTTTCTCAGTCCTTTTCCTTTTGAGGCCCTATGCTTCAACACCAAAGTACAGTCAATTCTAGAGCTTTCCTGGCGTTTGAGGTGTGAGACTGTCTATCCATAAGACTCTTCATATCTGGCTTTCATTGCAGATTTCTCTTCCCAGTTGGCAAAAGCAGTTACACTTGTCCATTTGTTTCCCAACTCTCTAAATTTCATTGTTGTCATCTCCAATCTTTTGTTCTTTCTTCTTGAGTATTTTACCTCTTTTCCATAATTGAGGGACAGGCATGGAAGAGAGGAGAGCTAGGTCTGTTTGGGAAATCTACCATTAGAGAGTCCAAAGCAATGCTTGCTCCCAAATCTTCGTTTTGAAAAACCTTAAACGTATAAAAAGTTGAAAGAATAGTGAACAACCATATACCCTTCATTCAGATTTACCAATTGTTAGCCTTTTGCTGTAATTATTTTCTCTCTGTTCCTGTCTATCTGTATGTCTGTCTGTCCAACTGTCTCTTCTCTCTGGCAAAATTTGGGCAATTTGAACATAAAAAAAGTGGTGCACTTATTTTGTTGATCCATTTGAAAGTAAGTTGCAGATACCATGAAGTACATTCCAAAATATATGAATAGCCTTAAGTACTAAGGAATAAAGAAATCTTCCTATATAAGTACATCATTCTTACAACTAAAAAAATTAACAATAAGCCATGACATCATCTAATATCCAGTCCATATTCAACTGTCCTCAAATGTCACCAAAAGTCTTTTATATCTATGTTTATTTAAATACAGGATCTAGTCAAAAGTAATATATTGCATTTAGTTGCTATTCCTCTTCAGTCAAGGTTGTCTCAGTCTCAGTGCTAAGTTTAAAGACACAATTAAGTCAACAGACACTAGATCACTCTGTTAGAACCAACAATTTTCCTTTGAATTAGTAGTTGAACTGTGGGGTAATAATTTAGGTGACGTAAATGTCATGTTCCCAGTCACTTTTCACCAGGTTTTTCTACAATCAATTCACAATCCTTGTCTGAATCAATTATGAAATTGTGGTTGCAAAGAGCAGTTTTCTAATTCTGTCAGTCCTTCTTCTTCATTTACTCACCAGCATTCTTCACCAAAAAGGAGCTTTCCCTTCTTATTTTAGCTATGTGTTGGGCTCAGAATTTACTTAAACATTTTCTTATTTATTAAACATCAATTCTTATTAACACTAATTTTTTTGTGCCCAAATTGTCCAAACTTTGGTCAGTGGAGGTCTCTTCCAGTTGGTTCCTGTGTACTTTTGGCATGATGACTCCATGAGTCATCGGGCAGGTTTTGTGTTGCTCTACTACAAGATATCCCAGACCTACCGTGTATTTTTCCTGTACTAAATTTGGAATTATCCCTTTCTCCAAGGAGCCTTTGTCCCTTGTAGAGGGCAATAGTATTTAGAAACAACATCTGTGCATTAGGAATGGTTGTTTCTATTTGTAGTAGAATTGTTCCCAGGAACTTTTAGGGAACAGAGCTAGAAAATGTATATTTAAAATTATTAATTTATGCTAATATTCTCATGAAGTTTTAACATCACAAACATTTTATTAATTTTTTTATCTCATACTCCTGTCTCTTTTTTCTTACAATGAAAGTCTTGGTACTTACATATTCTCTTCATTCCACAATGTACATAAGACTGCTTTACAATTACAAAACTAATATTACTATTAACAATAAACTATTATAAATAGCTCAATATTTCTTTTCAGTTCATTTTGTCCTCAGAATAGATGCTACTAGAGATATAAAGCCACAGTACTACATTTAAAAGTTATTTGGAAAAATTCTATTTTCCTGTATTATATTATCAATTTAATACACAGTTAACTTTATATCCTTATCTTTATATTCAGTTGTAGGTGTTTTCTTTTTAAATCCTTGTTATTTAATTTTGTGTTTTGAATATATTTTTATATTATTCAAAAAACAAAGCTGTATGAAAATGTATATTCAGATAAAGGTAAGCTATGTGAAAAGATATATTCAGATAAAGGTGTACTTAGATACTAGTCCCTAGCCTTATCTTCTCCATACTACTCCCACACACTTTACATAACCACATGAGGTAACTGCTCAATTTAGGAAATCACTTTAATTAGTTTCTGATTTATCCTTGCTTTTGTAAAAGGGAGCATATATTTATATTCTTTTTTCTCCTCCTTTATATAGAAGGAAACATTCTCCATATATATATATATATATATATGAATTTTTTTCCTACTTAACTATGAAAACTCCTACATATCAATTCATAGAAATCTTTCTAATTTTTTTATAACTGCATAATATTTCATTAGGTGGATATAGTTTAACTGTGCTCCTATCTGACAGACATTTGTATCATCCCAAATTTCAACAGGTTTTACTATTATAAAAATGCTACAGTGAGTAACCTTGTGCATATGTTGTATTATCTTTGTAGAGATGTATCTTCAGCATAAATTCTAGAACTAAAGTTACTCGGTCAAAAGATAAATGCATAAACATTTCTATAATCCTTTCTGCAGGGAACTAATCAAGTTTAAAAAACACTTAAACTTAATACCTAACTACCTTCATTTAATTTGGTTGCCTGTTTATAAATAAGTTTAAAAAATCTTTGCATACATACTTCACAAAACAATAACTTGAAGTGGATTGCAGACCTAAAAAGCAAGACACAAAACTGTAAAAACTACTAGAAGATGATGACATTGGAGAAAACCTGGCTGACCTTGGGAATGGTGATGACTTTTTAGGTATAACACCAAATGCACAGCCCATGAAGGAAATAATTGATAAGCTGTACTTCTTTAAAATTAAAAACTTTTGCTCTGCAAAAAACAGTGTCAAGAGAATGAGAGGACAAGCTATGACTCAGAGTAAATATTTACAGAAGACACATTTAATAAAGGATTATTATCCAAAATATACAAAGAATTCTTAAAACTCAACAATAAGAAAACAAACAACCTAACTGAAAAATGGGCCAAAGACTTCAATAGACATCCATCCCATCAAAAAGAAGAAAGAAATCCTGCCTTTGTGACAATATGGATGGACCTAGGGGGTATTGTGCTAAGTGAAATAAGCCAGGTAGAAACAGACAAAAACCGTATGATTTCACTCATATGTGGAATCTAAAACCAAACTGAAACAAAAGACTCACAGACACTGAGAAGTTACTGGTGGTTATCACAGGGGAGGGGTCAGGGTGAGAGGGGGATAAAGAGGCACAGAATCTCAATCATAATATAAGTTGGTTACAGGGATGGTAGTACAGCATGGAGAACACAGCCAGTGGTTCTGTAACATCTTTCTATGTTGACAGTTAGTAACTGTACTAGTTGAAGTGAGGATTTAATAATGTGGGTAACTGTTGAATCACTGTATTGTATACTTGAAACCAATATAATATTGTATATCAACTATACTTCAATAAAAGATATACAGATGGCAAATAAGCACAGGAGAAAATGGGACACATCATATGTCACCAGGGAAATGAAAGTTAAAGCAATAATGAGGCACAACTATATACCAATTAGAGTAATCAAAATTTGGAACACTGACAACAACAAATGCTGGCAAGGATGTGAGGAGCAAGAATTCTCATTCAGTGCTGGTGGGAATGCAAAACGGTACAGTCACTTTGGAAGACAGTATGGTGGTTTCTTACAAAACTAAACATACTGTTATCCTACTATCCAGCAATCACATGCCTTAGTATTTACCCAAAGCTGTTGGAAACATATGTCCACACAAAAATCTGCACACAGCTGTTTCTAAAATATTTATTCATAATCACCCAAACTAGGAAGAATCTAAGATTTCCCTCTAGGTGGAAGGATAAGTAAACATGCAGACAATGGAATATCATCAGCACTAAAATGAAATAGGCTATCAAGCTGTGAAAAGACATGGCGGAACCTTAAATACATACTACTAAGTGAAAGAAGCCAATCTGAAAAGGGTCCACAACATTTGATTCCAGCTCTATGACAGCACAGAAAAGCAAAACAATTGAGACAGTAAGAAAAGTCATCACCAAGGTTGGGAGGATGAATAGGCAGAGCACAGAGGATTTTTAAGGCAGTGAAAATACTCTGTATGATGCCATAATGATGGATGCATGTCATTATGCATCTGTCTAAACAAATAGGATGTTCAGCACCAAGAGTGAACTGTAATGTGAACTGTGGACTCTTGATGATTATAGGCTCAGCAGTTGTAACAGAAGTTCCACTCTGGTGGAGGATTTTGACACTGGGGAGACTATGCATGTGCAGGGGCAGGTGGTATATGGGAAATCTTTGTCCTTTCCCTCCAAGTTTGTTGTGACCCTCAAATTGCTCTAAAAATAGTTTTAATTAAAAAAAATATTTGCGTGACCTTCTGGAGAACTAGAGCTTCTCTTTTGTTTTATTGTTTAGGCCTCTTTTTCCTCTACTGCTCTGATACCCTCCTGCATCTAATCTTCTTCGGAATTTCTCAATAATCTTAAAACATTGTATGGCTCCTTCTCTGAGGCCCTGTAGTTATCGAAGTATATTTTATATTTCACAGTTGTCTCTTGTTAACCCACCCAGGTTAGATGTTAGCCACTTACCTTTTCAACGTGTACCTCTCTGTAAAAGCAGCTAAATCAGTTCGTCATAGTATTCACCAGAGGCATGGAATTTTGTTGTGGTTTGGGAAATGTTTTTCTTCTCCTTTCAAAGAGAACAGCAACTTAGCAAGATAATTGAACTGTGGTGAGGACATATCCTATAAGTGTTCTATAAGTGTTTTCCTAGACTCTTTGGCCCTTTAACTTATTAAAGTAAATATTTTCTTTTCTTCCAACCTTTGACTAGTTAGGCCTCCTCTCATCCTAGCTATGTGTAATTCAAGTTCCATGAATTTGTAATCTGAGACACTAAGTAACATATTGGTGACTCTGCTTTTTACCAATTCAGGAAAATTGCTTTAGGTTAGTTTCTCAGTTTCACAACTGTGGCTTATTTTAGCTTTTACCTACATCCTCTTTGGCACAGATTAGATTAATACCTGTGATCTCCTCAGAGAACTGTGTGCAGAGGACTATGTGCCCATTCTAGTAGTGGCATCCATCCTGATTCATCCATTCCACAAAGTGGTGAAGTATTTTTAGTATCTTCTTCCTAGTGGGGTATCCTTACCTTATTCAGGGGGAAAGTGCCAGTCCCGGATGAAGTTTGTATGTATCTCTGGTTAATTGAGAATTATCAGGACAGTAAAATTTGTTTGTAATAAATAGAAGTATATTCATTTTGAAAAAGTAATTTTTATTCATAGCCTGTGTCATCCCTCCTAAAGTTTTGGGTACTAAATGCTTGTTCCTTTATGAAAAAAATTGTAAAGTTTTTAATATTTTTTTAAACATTCTTATTTGGCTTAATGGAAGGATGATGACACTATGTCAGTCCTCAAAATTTTTTAAAGAGAAAAAAAAAACAGTTTGTGAAATTCACCAGTCCAGGAACACTGATCTTTGTCCTTGTTTTCTATGTTAATATCTAGGCCTGTTAGTTATTCTTGGATCTGTCTATATCATTTCTCTAGGACTGAGATTTGAGGTTTAACATTATCTTTTGAGTTACTGACTTTTTGACTTCTTTGCTATTTCCAGGACTTTTTATAATTTTTCATTTTTCATTTTCATCCACACTGTTCGGTTCTTGCATACTTTGATAGTTGATGTTGTCTACTTCACGTTCCTCTGGTGAAGGGACAATCAACAGTAATAAATGGGATCTAGTAATAAACTAGATTTCTGGCTATGGCTCTCACATACTGTTACATAGTTCCCACTCTGCTAATTCTCCTTCTGTTGTTTCTAGAAGTCTCAAGTGAGTATCTCACACGTGTGCATTAACAAGTCTCCTTGGTCCACTGATTGCATGTACCTCTGTAGCGCACATCGCTAATGAAGATACTTTGTCATCATCCGTGGCACCACAGCTCACTCTCATGGTACGATGTCTGGCCAGTAATGTTCTCTTACTCCCATAGATGAGGACAATAAGTACTGGGAATGTTGAAACAATATTTTATTATCTGTAGATTAGAAAATTTCCAAAAATCGGCAAAACTAATTTCATTAACTTTTTAATGGTGAAGACATGTCAATTGCAAGACATAAAAGTCAGTAGTATTCTAATGTATTAATAATAAATGGAGAGTGAAAACAGGAAAGACCATCCCTCAAAATAACACACATATACATATACACACAACATACACACACACACACAAACATACATACACACATACATGCACACACATGCATGTAAAGGCATTAGGATAAAATAACAATACATAGCTTCAGAACGAAAATAAGAAAAACTTGATAAATAAAAGTTTTGAGCAGGTACAGCCAGGTACATTAATAGATGGGAGAATAAACATCTGCTAACTCTGGCTGGAGTTCTAGGATCTAGAGCTGGAAAAAGAAAATAGGAGAGCCTGGCAAAGAGTCCATGATAATAGAATCAAAGTGATAGGAACCAAACACAGCACCAAGCAGGGAACACAGACTGGATACCAAGGAAACTGTCAAAAGGTTATGACCAGTAGTAAAAAGGGAAGTAAAGGAAAAAGAAAAAAGTTCAAGGACCAAGGTCTGCATTAAAGCATGTTCAATAAGCAAGAGAATATGCTGGTGGAGGAGGGAGGGCCTGCACTGAGGGGTTGGGCAGAGCATGAAGAGTTTCCCATAAATACTATTAAGTCCTCTTTCATATGTATTTAGAGGTTGTGACCACAGGTGTTAGAAATGTCAGAACAATTCAATAATAATTTTTCAGCAGTTTAGAGTTACACACAATTCTGATTAACACTCCAACAAGATTTTATCTTAGAAAATAGCACAATACTTTTAAATTTCACCAGTCACACTATCTTCAAAACTTACAAAGAAACGGCGAAGGGGTCTGTTTTACCAAGTATTAGAACATGGTCAGATACAAAAATGCTTGGCTTCCTATTCTATCATAGATTATAAGAGATCATTGGAAGACCACGGGACTCTAAAAGGTATATAATGAAACACTCAGTACGTAAAAGAGCTGAAAAAGGAAGACCATTTATTAAATGACAAGTTGGTAACTGGATAATGATTTGAGAAACCAGTTCTTTAAATCCAACACACATTAAATTTATTTCTTTCACCAAAATGGATTGCAGAGGAATAAGTGAATATTTAATAAAATCAAATCATGGAAAACCCAGTTGAAAAATATTCAGGAATTTGTATGACATTCTTTTAAGAATTTAAGTCATAAAACAAATCAAGCTCAAACTACCCCTTTGATGTGCCCCCTTCTCTGACAGTTTTGCCCTTGGCCCCACTCTTCCTTCTCTCTGTGATTCCCACATGTCTGTGCCTACCTCTCATATACGATTCTGAGCTTCTTGAAGAATTGATATAAAATATATCAAACATATGTAACAAGAAATATAAAATAAAGAAAACATTTTAAATCAGCTATATAGTACATTTCTATTTGTAAAGAAATAGATACACATATGTATATGTGTGCAAATATGCTTGGCTTTTATTTGCCTAGGAGAAAAATGGAAGATTCCTATGAAATCAGACAAGTTTATCACTAGAGAGCAGGATTACTCTAGGATAGAGGTTTTTAATTTTTTTTGTCTTATGATTCCTTTGTACCCTTCACAATTATTGAGGATCTCAAGGAGCTTTGTTTATATGAGTTTTATCTATAGATATTTATTCAACGTAAAAACTGAGAATTAAAAACATTATTTCATTTTAAATTACAATGGACTCATTACATGTTAACATAAATAATGTATTTACATGGAAAAATAGCCACATTTTCCAAAATTAAAAAAACATTAGTGATAAGAATAAAATTGATTTACGTTTTTGGAATTCTCTTTAATGTCTGGCTAAATGGAGACAGTTGGATTCTAATTCTGCTTCTGAATTCAATCTGGTGTACTCTATACTCCTGAGAGAATTACAGTAAAACAGAAAATAAAATCTTAGTATTATTATGAAAATAGTTTTAACTCAGATCCCCAAACAGTTTGAGAACTACTTCTGTGGAAGAGGAAAGGGGGGTTTTTGTTTTTACCATGGATGGTTTGTGTTTTATAGTTCTCTAGCCTTACCTGTTAAACAGGAAAAATTATACTGCTTTATAGAGTCTTTGTAAGGAACATGCATAATGTGCTGAGAAGAGAAATAAGCACATCTCAGGCAAGTAATAAATGATAGATGTTATTATAATAGTTTTTTATGATGATGGTAAATTCTAAGCTAGAAATAAAACTTCTGAATTTAAACGCAGTACTCCTCCCTGAGGCCACAGTATGGCTGCAGACAGACCTGCCTTTCTCCCAGTCCTCCGAAGAGAAAGGAGGTCAGTTAATCAACCTGTTCTAGTAAGGAGCCACAAAAGTTTATACCCAAGGCAGGATTGGGCGTAGCCTAAAAAGGGTGTTGGGGCTGGGAGCCTAAGAAGTAAGGTTGATACAATGCTGTTGGAAAGTGGAGCAGGCTGGTCAAGGTCCAGACAAGCACTGGGGCTGTGACAGGGGCAGAGTTGCTCGCCCCAAATTTCCTCTGCTCCCCCACATGCTCAACACTTTTGTGGCTAAGTGGGGTCAACGTCACTGGTTTTGGATGCGGACACAAAGCAGATGAAAAATTTAATATAGACACTGTGGAATGGCAGTTAAGAGTCAAGAAAGATACTTATTTGAAAGGAATCCAAAAGAATCTAATAGAGGAAGTGAAAAATAATAAATATTTGAGGGGATAAAAATTGAAGTTTTCAGAATCAAATATATATATGAGTCCTCAGACTGAAAGTGCACTCCTAGAATCAAACAGGATCCAGACAATATGCCACACCTAGACATTTCACAGTGAGCCTTCAAAGCATCAAGGATGAAAGAAAATAATCTTAACGCTGTTAGAGATAAAATGCTTTGGCCATGTAGGAGTCCTCATTTTTACATAAACAATTTCCTTTGTGCTACTGCCATTTTGAAGCCCAATTGCGCCCCCATAGAAGAGGTAATCAGGAGTATTTAGGAACAGGTGATGATGTTACATCCTTGCGTGAAGGCGAAAACAAGAACAACAGTGCGTGTAGCAAGCTCTCTTTTGGAGGCATGGCTCTTTCCTAATCGTCCTAACAATAAAGTGGTCTCCTCCTACTGCATTTATGATTTACTGTCATACCCATGATTCCCTTCAGTTAATTAAGGGAAATTGTGTTTGACATTCTGATGAGAATTAAAATTAAACTAAGCCAGAGATTAAGGAAGTATCTTCTTGTTATTGGTGTAACAATCTGTAATTTTAAAACTGGTGAGAGGGCACGGGGTGAGGTGTATTACTGGACTGCAACCCCTAAAGTTACTCCTAAATGCAGAGTAGTATGGGGGGTGCCATTCCTGGTGCAAAGGAGGTTGTGTGAGTTGGGTCCCATCAATAGATAGACAGTCCACTCAAATGGTTTTCACTCCAGAGAGTTTCATGAAGAAAACCAACAGAACATGTGAAATGCCAGGCATGAGCCACGGCAGGGAGCTGTGACAATCCTAGACCTGCAGAGGCCAGGAGAATGCAGGAGAATAATTCTGTAAGTGGGTTATAAGGTACAAAAGTGAGAGGAGCCCCTTTCCACCTTTATTTCTTGGTTCTCAAACCTATATATTCTGTGGGAGAAAGATATGGTATATATCTTTCTCCCACAGAGAAATATGTAAGATATGGTATATGCCTTAAACATACAGATTTATGGCATACACCACATCCTGTTGACTGGATAGCACCACACTTCCCAGAGTATTGTCCTAACTATTCCCATATTTGAGCATCTGTATGCTATTTGGCACTTTTGTTAGCCCAACTGCTTCTAGGGGATGGGAAACACAATAAGACTAGGGAATCCTATGGTTAAAGCCCATTGCTGAGAGGGGCGGAAGATGGCGGCGTGAGTAGAGCAGCGGAAATCTCCTCCCAAAACAACATATATCTATGAAAATATAACAAAGACAACCCTTCCTAGAATAAAGACCAGAGGACACAGGACAATATCCAGACCACATCCGCACCTGAGAGAACCCAGCGCCTCGCGAAGGGGGTAAGATACAAGCCCCGGCCTCGCGGGAGCCGAGCGCCCCTCCCCCCAGCTCCCGGCGGGAGAAGAGCGGGCAGAGCGGGAGGGAGACGGAGCCCAGGACTGCCGAACACCCAGCCCCAGCCATCCGGGCCAGAGTGCAGGGCACTCGATACTAGGAAAACAGGGCAGCAAGAACAGTGAGCGGGCACTGGAGGCCAGGTGCCGGAGGACATAAGAAAAGCGCGCAACCATTTTTTTTTTTTTTTGCTTTTTTGCTGTTTTGTTTTGGCGAGCGCTTTTTGGAAGTCTTAAAGGGATAGGAAGCTCAATACTAGGGAAAAAGGGCAGCAAGACCGGTGAGCAAAGGCCGGAGACTGGTGCCAGAGAATAAAGAAAAATGAGCGGCCACTTTTTTTTTTTTTTATTTAAATTTTTTTTCTTTTTTTTTGTGGTCGTTGTTTTGTTTTGGCAGGTGCTTTTTGGAAGTCTTAAAGGGGCAGGGTGGGACACTTTATCCAGAGGTAGGGAATCCGGGGATCTCTGGGCACCCTGACCACTGGGCTGCAGGGAGCACGGAGGCCCCTTACGGAGATAAATAGCCTCCCAGCCGCTCCTGCTCCAACGCGACTCCACCACTTTGGAGTAGCTGCCCGAGCCAGGCCACGCCCACAGCAACAGCGGAGATTAACTCCATAGCAGCCCGGCAGGAAGCAGAAACCCTGTCTGCGTGCAGCTGCGCAGCACAAGCCACTAGAGGTCGCTGTACTCCCAGGAGAGGAGGGCCACAAACCAACAAGAAAGGAAGTCCTTCCAGCCGTCACTCGTCCCAGCTCTGCAAACTATTCCTATCACCATGAAAAGGCAAAGCTACAGGCAGACAAAGATCACAGAGACAACACCAGAGAAGGAGACAGACCTAACCAGTCTTCCTGAAAAAGAATTCAAAATAAGAATCATAAACATACTGACAGAGATGCAGAGAAATACGCAAGAGAAATGGGATGAAGTCCGGAGGGAGATCGCAGATGCCAGAAAGGAGATCGCGGAAATGAAACAAACTCTGGAAAGGTTTATAAGCAGAATGGATAGAATGCAAGAGGCGATTGATGGAAATGAAATCAGAGAACAGGAATGCATAGAAGCTGACATAGAGAGAGACAAAAGGATCTCCAGGAATGAAACAATATTAAGAGAACTGTGTGACCAATCCAAAAGGAACAATATCCATATTATAGGGGTCCCAGAAGAAGAAGAGTGAGGAAAAGAGATGGAAAGTATCTTAGAAGAAATAATTGCTGAAAACTTCCCCAAACTGGGGGAGGAAATAATCGAACAGACCACAGAAATACACAGAACCCCCAACAGAAAGGATCCAAGAAGGACAACACCAAGACACATAATAATTAAAATGGCAAAGATCAAGGACAAGGAAAGAGTGTTAAAGGCAGCTAGAGAGGAAAAGGTCACCTATAAAGGGAAACCCATCAGGCTAACGTCAGATTTCTCAACAGAAACCCTACAGGCCAGAAGAGAATGGCATGATATATTTAATACAATGAAACAGAAGGGCCTTGAACCAAGAATACTGTATCCAGCACGACTATCATTCAAATATGACGGTGGGATTAAACAATTCCCAGACAAACAAAAGCTGAGGGAATTTGCTTTCCACAAACCACCTCTACAGAACATCTTACATGGACTGCTCTAGATGGGAGCACTCCTAGAAAGAGCACAGCACAAAACACCCAACATATGAAGAATCCAGGAGGAGGAACAAGAAGGGAGAGAAGAAAAGAATCGCCAGACAGTGTATATAACAGCTCAATAAGTGAGCTAAGTTAGGCAGTAAGGTACTAAAGAGGCTAACCTTGAACCTTTGGTAACCACGAATTTAAAGCCTGCAATGGCAATAAATACATATCTTTCAATAGTCACCCTAAATGTTAATGGGTTGAATGCACTAATCAAAAGACACAGAGTAACAGAATGGATAAAAAAGCAAGACCCATCTATATGCTGCTTACAAGAAACTCACCTCAAACCCAAAGACATGTACAGACTAAAAGTCAAGGGATGGAAAAACATATTTGAAGCAAACAACAGTGAGAAGAAAGCAGGGGTTGAAGTACTAATATCAGACAAAATAGACTTCAAAACAAAGAAAGTAACAAGAGATAAAGAAGGACACTACATAATGATAAAGGGTTCAGTCCAACAAGAGGATATAACCATTCTAAATATATATGCACCCAACACAGGAGCACCAGCATATGTGAAACAAATACTAACAGAACTAAAGGGTGATATAGACTGCAATGCATTCATTCTAGGAGACTTCAACACACCACTCACCCCAAAGGATAGATCCACTGGGCAGAAAATAAGTAAGGACACGGAAGCACTGAACAACACAGTAGAGCAGATGGACCTAATAGACATCTATAGAACTCTACATCCAAAAGCAACAGGATATACATTCTTCTCAAGTGCACATGGAACATTCTCCAGAATAGACCACATACTAGGCCACAAAAAGAGCCTCAGAAAATTCCAAAAGATTGAAATCCTACCAACAAACTTTTCAGACCACAAAGGTATAAAACTAGAAATAAACTGTACAAAGAAAGCAAAGAGGCGCACAAACACATGGAGGCTTAACAACACGCTCCTAAATAATCAATGAATCAATGACCAAATCAAAATGGAGATCCAGCAATATATGGAAACAAATGACAACAACAACACTAAGCCCCAACTTCTGTGGGACACAGCAAAAGCAGTCTTAAGAGGAAAGTTTATAGCAATCCAAGCATATTTAAAAAAGGAAGAGCAATCCCAAATGAATGGTCTAATGTCACAATTATCGAAATTGGAAAAAGAAGAACAGATGAGGCCTAAGGTCAGCAGAAGGAGGGACATAATAAAGATCAGAGAAGAAATAAATAAAATTGAGAAGAATAAAACAATAGCAAAAATCAATGAAACCAAGAGCTGGTTCTTCGAGAAAATAAACAAAATAGATAAGCCTCTATCCAGACTTATTAAGAAGAAAAGAGAGTCAACACAAATCAACAGTATCAGAAACGAGAAAGGAAAAATCACGACGGACTCCACGGAAATGCAAAGAATTATTGGAGAATACTATGAAAACCTATATGCTAACAAGCTGGGAAACCTAGGAGAAATGGACAACTTCCTAGAAAAATACAACCTTCCAAGACTGACCCAGGAAAAAACAGAAAATCTAAACAGACCAATTACCAGCAACGAAATTGAAGCGGTAATCAAAAAACTACCAGAGAACAAAACCCCCGGGCCAGATGGATTTACCTCGGAATTTTATCAGACATACAGGGAAGACATAATACCCATTCTCCTTAGAGTTTTCCAAAAAATAGAGGAGGAGGGGATACTCCCAAACTCATTCTATGAAGCTAACATCACCCTAATACCAAAACCAGGCAAAGACACCACCAAAAAAGAAAACTACAGACCAATATCCCTGATGAACGTAGATGCAAAAATACTCAACAAAATATTACCAAACTGAATTCAAAAATACATCAAAAAAATCATACACCATGACCAAGTGGGATTCATCCCAGGGATGCAAGGATGGTACAACATTCGAAAGTCCATCAACATCATCCACCACATCAACAAAAAGAAGGACAAAAACCACCTGATCATCTCCATAGATGCTGAAAAAGCATTTGAAAAAGTTCAACATCCATTCATGATAAAAACTCTCAGCAAAATGGGAATAGAGGGCAAGTACCTCAACATAATAAAGGCCATCTATGATAAACCCACAGCCAACATTATATTGAACAGCGAGAAGCTGAAAGCATTTCCTCTGAGATCGTGAACTAGACAGGGATGCCCACTCTCTCCACTGTTATTTAACGTAGTACTGGAGGTCCTAGCCACAGCAATCAGACAAAACAAAGAAATACAAGGAATCCAGATTGGTAAAGAAGAAGTTAAACTGTCACTATTTGCAGATGACATGATACTGTACATAAAAAACCCTAAAGACTCCACCCCAAAACTACTAGAACTGACATCAGAATACAGCAAAGTTGCAGGATACAAAATCAACACACAGAAATCTGTGGCTTTCCTATACACTAACAATGAACCAACAGAAAGAGAAATCAGGAAAACAACTCCAATCACAATTGCATCAAAAAAAATAAAATACCTAGGAATAAACCTAACCAAAGAAGTGAAAGGCTTATACTCTGAAAACTTGAAGTCACTCTGAAGAGAAATTAAAGGGGACACTAACAGATGGAAACTCATCCCATGCTCGTGGCTAGGAAGAATTAATATCGTCAAAATGGCCATCCTGCCCAAAGCAATATACAGATTCGATGCAATCCCTATGAAACTACCAGCAACATTCTTCAATGAACTGGAACAAATAATTCAAAAATTCATATGGAAACACCAAAGACCCCGAATAGCCAAAGCAATCCTGAGAAAGAAGAATAAAGTAGGGGGGATCTCACTCCCCAACTTCAAGCTCTACTATAAAGCCATAGTAATCAAGACAATTTGGTACTGGCACAAGAGCAGAGCCACAGACCAATGGAACAGACTAGAGAATCCAGACATTAACCCAGACATATATGGTCAATTAATATTTGATAAAGGAGCCATGGACATACAATGGCGAAATGACAGTCTCTTCAACAGGTGGTGCTGGCAAAACTGGACAGCTACATGTAGGAGAATGAAACTGGACCATTGTCTAACCCCATATACAAAAGTAAACTCAAAATGGATCAAAGACCTGAATGTAAGCCATGAAACCATTAAACTCTTGGAAGAAAACATAGGCACAAACCTCTTAGACATAAACATGAGTGACCTCTTCTTGAACATATCTCCCCGGGCAAGGAAAACAACAGCAAAAATGAGTAAGTGGGACTATATTAAGCTGAAAAGCTTCTGTACAGCAAAAGACACCATCAATAGAACAAGAAGGATCCCTACAGTATGGGAGAATATATTTGAAAATGACACATCCGATAAAGGCTTGACGTCCAGAATATATAAGGAGCTCTCACGCCTCAACAAACAAAAAACAAATAACCCAATTAAAAAATGGGCAGAGGAACTGAACAGAGAGTTCTCCAAAAAAGAAATACAGATGGCCAACAGACACATGAAAAGATGCTCCACATCGCTAATTATCAGAGAAATGCAAATTAAAGCTACAATGAGGTACCACCTCACACCAGTAAGGATGGCTGCCATCCAAAAGACAAACAACAACAAATGTTGGCGAGGCTGTGGAGAAAGTGGAACCCTCCTACACTGCTGGTGGGAATGTAAGTTAGTTCAACCATTGTGGAAAGCAGTATGGAGGTACATCAAAATGCTCAAAACAGACTTAGCATTTGACCCAGGAATTGCACTCCTAGGAATTTACCCTAAGAATGCAGCAATCAAGTATGAGAAAGATCAGTGCACCCCTATGTTTATTGCAGCACTATTTACAATAGCCAAGAATTGGAAGCAACCTAAATGTCCATCGATAGATGAATGGATAAAGAAGATGTGGTATTTATACTCAATGGAATACTACTCAGCCATAAGAAAAGGGCAAATCCAATCATTTGCAGCAACATGGATGGAGCTGGAGGGTATTATGCTCAGTGAAACAAGCCAAGCAGAGAAAGAGAAATATCAAATGATTTCACTTATCTGTGGAATATAAGAACAAAGGAAAAACTGAAGGAACAAAACAGCCCCAGAATCACAGAACTCAAGAATGGACTACCAGGTACCAAAGGGAAAGGGACTGGGGAGGATGGGTGGGTAGGGAGGGATAAGGGGGAGGGAGAAGTAGGGGGGTATTAAGATTAGCATGCATGGGGGGGTAGGAGAAAAGGGAGGGCTGTACAACACAGAGAAGGCAAGTAGTGATTCTACAACATTTTGCTATGCTGATGGACAGTGACTGTAAAGGGTTTTATAGGGGAGACCTGGTATAGGGGAGAGCCTAGTAAACATAATATTCGTCATGTAAGTGTAGATTAGTGATACCAAAAACAAAACAAAACAAAACAAATTTAAAAAAAAGGGCAGTTCCTGTGTGGTAACCTCCAATGATTTCTACACAAGGTTATAAAGGGCACATAAAAGTGTAGGCCAAGGTAATTACAACGAATTCTTAAATAGAATTCGTACCTCATATCAAATTTACCGAGTATCATAACTCCTCCAAGTGGTAAAGATACCTCAAGACAAATGCTGGGCATAGAAGCCACAGGGCATAAATATGCAAAGAAATAAAAAGCTAACCATTTCAAACAATAAGGCTTCTCTCTCACTTACCAACTTAACATTTCCCTGTATGGCCCCGGAAGATGACTGGTTAGCCAGAGACGGGTAAGATTCCTCAAGGGAGGAACAACCTAAGACAGGCACAGTCGCAGGGGGGTCATCAGGTGAGAAATTGGGGATCAACAGAGGTGAGGCTTAGAACCTCACCCTCCCTGTTCTGATAGAAATCTTCTGCATATGTGGATGTTTTATTGCCCTTGTCTAGCTTGGATTAACACATAGTCTACAGGCACACACCTGATCATCTACATTTGCTCTCTTACAACACTAAACTATGTTTTCTACCTTTATGTTGTATCTACCTACCACTTCAGCATCTTATTAAAAATAATAAAGAGAGAAATGTGGTATCCACATATAAATCAAGTATAAAAATCAAATGTGTATTCATATTTGAACTGACTGTTTATAGTTCATAATGCATGAGCAAAACCAAAAGTTTCTGTGATGACTGCCCTTGTACTGTTCTCTATGTAACTTATTCATTATCTAAGAATTTGTTCTCCATGTAAGAACTTGTTTGTTATGCCTCCGAAGATTGGAGACTGACGAAAATTAGGCTTGGGGTGGATTAATGATTGTGCATTGAGCATTGACTCCCCTATACAGAATTTTATTGTTGTTAACAACCATTTGATCAATAAATAAGAGAGTTGCCCTAACAACAACAACCAAGAAAAAGTACACACTTCCAATTGTAAAATAAATAAGTAACCAGGATGTAATGTATACCATAAGGAATATAGTCAAAATATTGTAACAACTTGGTATGGTGATAGCTGGTACTTAGAATTATCATGTATATAAATGTTGAATCACTGTGTTGTACACCTGAAACTAATGTAATGTAATACTGTGTGTCAACTACCCTTCAATAAAAAATAATTATCTAAAAAAAAAAAAAAAAAAGTGTAGGCCAAGGGTCTGTTTGTGTTTATACAGAAGATCAAAGCCTAATTGGGCTACCCTGAAAATGAACTAAGATACGATATGAAAGAGAACTTCCAACATCAGAACTCTCTGGAAGACTCATGCCAGAAGATGATCATCAAAATCCCCAACAAAAATCCACGCACTGCTACAGCTGTAGATGCACTCATCCCACCAGCTCCTGGACTTGCCGTGGGAATGAAGAAGGAGATATCTAAGCTGGCCTGTGCATACAGTAAAACAACAAATTTGACTGGATCTATACTGTTGGAACTCAACCAAGAATTAGGAGAAGTGCAAATTGTAGCGCTCCAAAATCTTACAACTACAGACTATTTACTGTTAAAAGAACATAAGGGATGTGAACAGTCCCCAGGAATGGGTTGTTTTAATTTGTCTGATTTCTCTCAGACTGTTCAAGTTCAGTTGGACAATATCCACCATATCATAGATAAGTTTTCACAAATGCCTAAGGTGCCTAACTGGTTTTCTTGGTTTCACTGCAGATGGCTGGTAATTACAGATATGCTTTGGTTATGTAACTATACTCCTATTATGTTAATGTGTGTGTGCAAATTAAGTAGTAGCTTAAAACCTATACATGCTGAAGTTACTCTACAAGAAGATATGTCAAAGAAATAATCAATCTTCCCATGTTTCTTCCGCCTGCTACTTCTATAGCTTTTCTTCTTCCTTCCTAATTACAACCCTTAAATAGAATTCGTGCCTCATATCAAATTTACCGAGTATCATAATTCTTCCAAGTGGTAAAGATACCTCAAGACAAATGCTGGGCATAGAAGCCACAGGGCATAAATATGCAAAGAAATAAAAAGCTAACTTTTTCAAACAATAAGGCTTCTCTCTCACTTACCAACTTCACATTTCCCTGTATGGCCCCGGAAGATGACTGGTTAGCCAGAGACGGGTAAGATTCCTCAAGGGAGGAACAACCTAAGACAGGCACAGTCGCAGGGGGGTCATCAGGTGAGAAATTGGGGATCAACAGAGGTGAGGCTTAGAACCTCACCCCCCCATTCTGAGAGAAATCTTATGCATACGTGGATGTTTTATTGCCCTTGTCTAGCTTGGATTAACACATAGTCTACAGGCACACACCTGATCATCTACATTTGCTCTCTTACAACACTAAACTATGTTTTCTACCTTTATCTTGTATCTACCTACCACTTCAGCATTTTATTAAAAATAATAATAATAAAGAGAGAAATGTGGTATCCACATATAAATCAAGTATAAAAACCAAATGAGTATTCATATTTGAACTGACTGTTTATAGTTCATAATGCATGAGCAAAACTGAAAGTTTCTGTGATGACTGCCCTTGTACTGTTCACTATGTAACTTATTCATTATGTAAGAATTTGTTCTCCATGTAAGAACTTGTTTGTTATGCCTCCGAAGATTGGAGACTGACGAAAATTAGGCTTGGGGTGGATTAATGATTGTGCATTGAGCATTGACTCCCCTATACAGAATTTTATTGTCGTTAACAACCATTTGATCAATAAATATGAGAGATGCCCTCACAAAAAAAATAAAATAAAATAAAAAAAAGGACAGACTTCCAATGGTAAAATAAATAAGTAACCGGGATGTAATGTATAGCATAAGGAATATAGTCAAGATATTGTAACAGCTTGGTAGGGTGATAGCTGGAACCTAGAATTATGTATATAAAAGTTTTATCACTGTGTTGTACACTTGAAACTAATGTAATGTAATACTGTGCGTCAACTACCCTTCAATAAAAAAAATAATTATCTTAAAAAAAAAAAAAAAGCCCTTTGCTACACTTCTTTTGCTATAAAATACATTCCTTGGCTGGAGATGATATTATGCAGGCTAACATGACAGTGAATAAGACATTCTGAAGTCCCGAATTGTAGTGTTAGATACCAGAGCAGGGAAGGCAAATTTAGACCCAGAATTTGAGTCTGAGTATGAGGAGAAATCTCTGCCTGCTCCATGATGGAAGGAATTCAGTGTAATTAACTTGTCCTCTTGCCACCCCTTGACTATCTGGGTCCTCCAGGGAAGGCACCATATCAAGGGCTCAGCTTTGGCTTCTGTTGTTGGAAGTCTAATTAATTAGCAGTGATGGTATCCACTTCAGCCTCCAGGAGGGGACTGAATACCGTTGAGTGCATGTACCTACCTTTTAGTCCTGAAAGTAGAAGATGGCTGAGAGCTATGGGGCAGGCCATCTGGCCTACCATGTTACTCAGTACTTCCTTTGCAGTAGACACATTGTGGAACACACATATCCTCACATTCTTTGTCTATTCTGAGAAATTCCATACCTTTTCACAAGATCTCCTTGGCACTGATGTTCTGGTTCCTGCACTTCCCAGATCTCTGCACAGCCAGCCAGCCTGTTAGCCACTGCTAACGAATTAGTGTGCACCCATATTTCAGGTCATTACTTGTAGTCATATGTAATGCCTAAAGTTCTCACCTGGGGAAAGTGCTGTCTTTCAGAGCTACCTTCTGAGTGGGGTTATAATCTTGTGGTTGTCACTTACAGTCAATGACAACATACTGTGTAGCCCACCTAGTAAATTAGTCATGTGCGTTTTTCTCTTCTGTTAACTGGCCATAGGGATGACCCCATAAAGTCCCAGACTGTGAACTAAAGAGAATGCAGCAAAGCAGTAGGAACAAGTTTCACATTCCATGTGCATCTAAGCCATCTGCCTACTCATGCCATGTACTCATACCTTCCAGAACTTCTCGGACATGGTTGCATTTATACTATATCCGTTTAAGAATGGAACAATACAGTATATGACCGACTCTATGATTTGATGAAGCAGAAAAAAATTCAGAGGTTAACCACAGAGATAAGATGTTACCATGCCTAGGCCTGAAGAGACAAGGGGAAGGGAGGTTAACTAGAGCACAGAAAGAGCCAGATTTATGGAAGATAACCTGCTTGACAGAAACTGTGTCTGTGGAGGCATGCAGTGCTGTCAGAACCACAGTGTGGCAGGCAGAAAGGGAAAGAAATACCCATGAGGAAGAGGAAAGAAATCTCCCTCACAGTCCCACCTGCCTGTCTTCTGCTAGTGTCCCTCACTGGCTAACCTAATGGAGCCCAGGTGGGTTAGTTTATAGGTCTCAGCCCCCCTAGAGCACACAGCAGGGAAGAGAAGGTAGAAAAGGGATGTGGAAGGAGGGAGGTTTGGCAAAGAACACAAGCAGTTTAATAAAATAATAGTCAGATATTATGTATATCTACAGAGAAAACAACATACCTAGATTAATATAATGAAATTGTGCAAAAAAAAATCACAGCCTTTTAAAAAAAATTTTAGGGAACAGCAATAAGCACCTCATTGTATAATTGAAAGCCATTAATTCATTCAGTAGCTGAGCACCTAGTATGGAGCAACTATTATGTGCAAGGCACTGGGTTAAGTTGTAAAGATCTAGAATGACCAAGCTGGTCCCTGGACTCAAAGATTAGAGTGATAGATATTTTAAAAAGAACAGGTAATTATGATAGAGTATGATAAATAATAAGGGAAACCAGGGTGCCAAGGACATACAGACGAGGGGCACTTAACCCTGTCTTGGAATGGCAAGGATCACCAGTCACTAAATGGTGTAACATAAGTAAAATATATCTCCTCTGTGCCTGGAAATTAATAGGCACTAAATTAATTTTGTTTGCTTTTTAATTTCATTTAGTGAAACCTGAAAAAAAATTAATTAAGGAAATAGGATACTAAATTGGTTAATATAAAAGACTTTTTGCATTGGTTTTTAAGGAGAGGTGGATTCCTGCTGGGCTTGACAGTTTCAGTTTGGTTTGATGATTTTAAGAAGTTGTGAAGTGGTTATTCATTCATTTGTTCATTTATCCATTCAACAAATATCTATTGAGTAGTTTCCATATGACAGAAACTGTTCTAGGTGCTGAAAGTGGAGCAGCTGCGAAAAGAAACAGGACCAAATATCTCTTCTGAAGCTTTGGCTCAGTGGATATATGTGTATGTGTTGTGGGGAGAGGGTTAAGGAGGGAAAACATTGAATATTAGACAAGCCAAATGAATATGTTTTATAGTATATTAAGAGATAATAAATTCTCACCAGAAGCTTAAATAAAAATGAAAACCATAGAAAAGAACATAGCTTATGTTATGGGTTGAATTGTGCCCTCCAAAAAGAGATGTTGAAACCCTCATTTTTCAGTACCTCATAATGTGACCTTATTTAAAACTAGGGTTATTGCAGAAATAATTAGTTAAAATGAGGACATACTGGAGTAGGGTGCCCTTAATTCGGTATGACTCTTGTCTTTATAAGAGGAAATACGGACGGAAACACAGACATGGAGGAAAGACGGCCAGATAAAGATGGAGATAGTGTAGACTAATGCTGCCACAAGCTAAGAAATGCCTGGGGCCCCAGAAGCTGGAAGAGGCAAGGAAGGATCCTCCCCTAGAGATTACTGGGAGCCTGACCCTTCCAGCACCTTGATTTCAGACTTCAGCCTCTAGAGCTGTGAGAATATCCATTGCCTTAAGTCACCAGTGTGTGGTACTTTGTTACAGGGCCTTATGAAGGGGAACATGGAAAGGGAGAATTTACTTTGGGGTTAGAAAAATTTAGAAAATAACAGCCTTATACTTACATGGAAGTAAAGAGAATATGGAATTTGTGTAATACCAGAGATGAGATTCTAAAAAATCAATTCATCATCTGTTTAGAGTTCCTACTATGTTCCAGGCATTGTACTAGATTCTGGGGGTGTAATGGGAAGAAACTTAAAACAACAATCTGGTGCATGTCCAGGCAGGACTTTCCTAGTTGGGAGAGATACTAACAGTCTTTAGATGTAGGCAGATCAGCTCCCTAGACAACGGTTGCAGAGGAGCTCAGTTGTGCGTCACCAGGGAGCAGCACAGGAGACTGAGAATAGTGGTCCTGGTGATTCAGGCACCACCCACGTTATCTACTCCAGTGGGCTCCCTGCTGTTCTCCAGCACGTCAAGACCATTCCACCTGAAGTTGCTGATACCTCCTCTTCTGTGTGCCTGTAGCTCTCACCCTCCCTTCAGGTCTGCATGACTGGCTTCTAAGCATCATTCTTGCTTCTCTCTAAATGTCTTTCTTCAAAGATGTTTGCCCTGACCACCCCGTCTAAAATAGCACTCCATAGCTCTCCATCCTTTCATGTTTGACTTTTATTTTTATTCCCCATTCATTTTTTTAAATTAAGATTTATTTCAACAGGTAATGTTAACAAAACTTTAGCTAGTGTTACCAGCTCGCCATATTTGTTCCTGATCATACTCTTCAATAGAAACAAAATATTAAGGATGCACCTAAGTATTTTGTCTACCAATAGCACCTTTACCCTGTTCTACCTTCCTTCCCCAGAGGCAGCCACCATCCTGAAGTTTCCATATATCTGTGTGATAGACTGCTATTCACTTACTCAAAAGTCATCTCCACTTATTCCTTGCAAGCAGAACCCATTTTGATTATTGGTAGTAATGTGCCCAGCAGTATAACATTTCCTTGATTCCTTGCACATAGGGTTAACTATGTAACGTAGTTTGTCAATGAGATCTAAGGAGACTTTGAAAGACATTCCTGGAAAAACTTCTGAAGGGCAGCAGGCTCACAACTTCATGTCTTTTGCCCTTGCCCTTCTTCCCGTCCAGAATACAGATGAGATCTCTAGAGGTGGGACTGTTGTCATGTGCCCACAAGTTAATATATGCATGCTAGGGATGGCTGAGTAGACAGACAGAAGGAGTAGGGCTTGAACTACTTGGAGGAGCACTGAACCAGCCTAGGATTACCCATTATAGGAGAAAAAATAAACTCTGAATTTGTTTAAGCCACGTTTTGGGGCTGTTGTGTGTATATGTGTGTTTTAGGATTTTTTCCCCTAAGTATAGGATTCTTCCTTTTCCACATTTGTTTGCACCTATAAAATATATAATATTGTTTCAGATATTTAACACTTCACATTAATGGAATCATTCTGTATCATTTGGCAACCTGCTTTTTTAAAATTCAGTACTATGATTTCAAAATTATTCCACATTAATAGATGTAGGTCTAGGTCATTCATTTAAACTACTGTATGATAGCCCATTGTTTGAAAATGGTATGGTTTGGTTTGGTTGTTGTTTGTGTATTTCATTCATTCTCCTATTGATGGACATTTAGATTACTTAACTGTTTTTTACTTAACAATTCTGCAATAAATATCCTGACATTTATCTCCTGTACACATGTGGTAGACTTTCTTCAAGTAAAGACCTTAAAGTAGAAGAGTATAAACTTCTTCCGTTCAACTAGATAGAGCCAAATTATACTCCAAAGTGGCCATGGCAATTTACAATCCAACCAGGTTTATACAGGTTCTTCTTTCTCCATACCTACAACAGTCCTTGATATTATCAATTATAAATTTTGACAATCAGATGGATGTGATATTTTACTATTTTTATTTGCATTTCCCTGATTATTCTGAGGCTGACCATTCTTGAAATGCTTATTAGCCATTCAGTTTTCTTCTACAAATTGTTGTGTCCATAAATATAAATTATTTAAGTATTATAGGTTGCTGATATTTTCCTTCTCATTAAAATTAGGAATAGGACATGGATATCTGTTGTAACTCTTGTTATTTACTATTGTGCATTAATGTAATACAATTGTTAGACAAGATAATGATTGCACAATGTAGTTAGACAAGTTACTAATTACATAGGATAGTGAAATAAGTAATGTAAATATGAACCTAGAAACCCCCCAAAACAAAACCCAAGAAGACTAATGAATTTTGTAAAAACTGAGTAAAATAGTTACAAGATTAATAGACACAAATCAGTATGTCTTATATAAGCCAGGAAGACCAATAAAGAAGTATAATAGAAAAAGGCATAATTTCATATAACAACTGAAAAATAACTAGTTGTTTATAACACAAAAAATAAAATTTATAAAATAATAAAACTTTACCAAAGACTGTAAATAAATAGGCCCATATTATTTTAGGATAGAAAGACCTTGTATATGAAGAAAGAGGTGAATATCCTACATTTTCTATTCACACATTCAGCACAGTTCCAATAAAAATTCCAACAGAATTTATTTTCAACTCTACAAAACAATTATAAAAATATACATGTGAAAATACCCAAAATTTTGAGAAAGACTAATTAGAGTGGCTTGCTTTAGCAGATAAGCAGATATTAAAATGCATTATGAAATCAAAGCAATTAAAAATATGTTACTGGTGCAAAACAGAAACAGAATTAACAATGGCAAGAATACAATGGCAAACTTAGAACTAAGTGTATGTCTGTAAAGGTAGCTTTTCAAAGTGCTTGGGACAAAGAGTAATAAATGAAGTTAAGGGATTAGCTAGCCAATAGAAAAAAATCTGGATTTCTACCTCGCTGACTATATTAACATGAATTCCTGCTGAAACCAAAAAATATTAAACCATTGGTGAATGTTTTTATAATCTTGTGTTGGGGAAGACCTTTCTAATTTTGTCTCAGATCAGAAAATGTATTAGGAAAGATTGGTAAACTTGAGTATACTTAAAAAATGAAACTTCTGTGTGAAAATAAACCCCATAAAAGGTTGAAAGGTAAAAGGCAAATTGGAAAATTCACTGGAAAATGTTAGACAGAGAATCAATATCCCAGATGAATAAAGAGCTCTTAAAAATCAATAGGGAAAATATTTTGTTTTAATGGAAAAACGGGCAAAATACTCTGAGGCAAGTTATTAAAGAAACACAAAGATGTTTAGCCTCAAAAATAATCAAAGAAGTGCTAGTAAAATGCGAATGGTCTTTTTCCCTCCATCAAACTGGCAAAGATTGAAATTATTGACAAACTCAAATCTGCAATTGTGGAGGGCAGCAAGTCTTCTGCAATATTGTCAGTTTAAAACAGTCCTGTCACCTAAGGAAAGTAGTACAGCGGTATATATTGAAGTGTAAAATACTTCAATCTGCATGCAACACACTTCTGGGAATTTACCCTAAGGAGATGAATGCGCATGACTACTCTATTTACAATATGGAATAATAGCCTGCTAAAATAAATTATTAAGTAGGAATTTCATACAGCTCTTAAAAGTGGATTCCATATGACTGAAAAGATCTTGTTGAATGAAAAAGGAAGGTTTCAAAATACGGGCTGTGTAAAATTATAATAGAAGATTTTTATACCCATTTATGAATAGAAAGATATTTAAAAGGATGCTTCTTCTTCTCCCCACCCAAATTAAAATTATAAAAAGTAGTACATATTTCATATTTAAAAACACCAAATGCTATAGAAATGTAAAGTAAAAGGTGAAAGTACTTCTCTTGTTTCTCTCTCTGACTCCCCACAACACCTGCCCTCAGAGGTAAGCAGTGTTAACAAATGGAATTATAACCTTAAATCTTTTTTTAAATTAATTAATTAATTTTGTTGTCATTAATCTACAATTACATGAATATTATGTTTGCTAGGGTCCCCCCTTCACTAAATCCCCCCCACAAACCCCATTACAGTCACTGTCCATCAGCGTAGTAAGATGCTGTAGAATCACTACTTGTCTTCTCTGTGTTGCACAGCCCTCCCCGTGCCCCACCCCCACATTATACATGCTGATCGTAATGCCCCCTTTCTTTTTCCCTACCCTTATCCCTCCCTTCCCTCCCTTACTCCCCAGTCCCTTTCCCTTTGGTAACTGTTAGTCCATTCTTAGGTTCTATGATTCTGCTGCTGTTTTGTTCCTTCAGTCTTTCTTTGTTCCTATAGTCTTTGGGTTTGAGGTGAGTCTCTTGTAAGCAGCATAGAGATGGGTCTTGCTTTTTTATTCATTCTATTATTCTGTGTCTTTTGATTGGTGCATTCAGTCTATTTACATTTAGGGTGATTATTGAAAGATATGTACTTATTTCCATTGCAGGCTTTAGATTCGTGGTTACCAAAGGTTCAAGGTTAGCTTCTTTAGTATCTTACTGTCTAACTTAACTCGCTTACTGAGCTATTTTAAACACTGTCTGGTCATTCTTTATTTTTCTCCCTTCTTATTCCTCCTCCTCCGTTCTTTATATGTTGGTTGTTTAATTCTGTGCTCTTTTGTGCTTCCTTTAACTGCTTCTGTGGGTAGTTGATTTTATTTTTTGCCTTTAGTTAGTATTTGGTTGGTCTGCTTTCTTTGCTGTGATTTTATTTTCTCTGGTGACATTTATTTAGTCTTAGGAGTGCTCCCATCTAGAGAAGTCCCTCTAAAATACCCTGTAGAGGTGGTTTGCGGGAGGCAAATTCCCTCAACTTTTGTCTGGAAATTGTTTAATCCCTCCTTCATATTTAAATGATAGTCATGCTGTATACAGTATTCTTGGTTCAAGGCCCTTCTCTTTCATTGCATTAAATATATCATGCCATTCTTGTCTGGCCTGTACTGTTTCTGTTGAGAAGTCTGATGATAGCCTGATGGGTTTTCCTTTGTAGGTGACCTTTTTCCTCTCTCTAGCTGCCTTTAAAACTCTGTCCTTGTCCATGATCTTTGCCATTTTAATTATTATGTGTCTTGGTGTCATCCTCCTTGGGTCCTTTCTGTTGGGAGTTCTGTACACTTCCATGGTCTGATCGATTATTTCCTCCCCCAGTTTGGGGAAGTTTTCATCAATTATTTCTTCAAATACACTTTCTATCCCTTTCTCTCTCTCTTCTTCTTCTGGTATCCCTATAATGCAGATATTGTTCCTTTTGGATTGGTCACACAGTTCTCTTAATATTGTTTTATTCCTGGAGATCCTTTTATCTCTCTTTGCATCAGCTTCTATGCATTCCTGTTCTCTGGTTTCTATTCCATCAATGGCCTCTTGCATCTTATTCTTTCTGTTTATAAATCCTTCCAGAGATTGTTTCATTTCTGTAATGTCCCTCCAGACGTCTGCAATCTCCCTCCGGACTTCATCCCTTAGCTCTTGCATATTTCTCTGCAGCTCCATCATCATGGTTATGAGCTTTATTCTTAATTCTTTTTCAGAAAGACTGGTTAGGTCTATCTCCTTCTCAGGGTTTGCCTCAGTGATCTTGGTCTGTATCAATTTCTTCTGCCTTTTCATGGCAATAGATATATTTGTGGGGAGCTGGCACGTGTGTTGGGTAAGAGAAAGTCCCTTCTTGCTAGTTTGTGGCCTTCCTCTCCTGGGAGAACAGCGGCTGCTAGCGGCTTGTGCTGGGCAGCTGCTTGCAGACAGGGCTTCTGATCTTGCCCGACCGCTATGGAGTTTAGCGCAGCAGTTGCTGTGGGCATGGCCTGCCTCAGGCTGCTTCTCCAATATGGCGGAGCCGTGTCAGAGGGGGAACAGGTGGGAGGCTGTTTATCGTGGTGAGGGGCCTCCACACTACACTGCGGGGGTTCAGATGCCCAGAGTTCCCCGTGATTCCCAGCTGCTGGGTTAAGTGTCCCAGGGCACTTCTGTCCAGCTGTGGGGTCCCTGTCCCTTTAAGACTTTCAAAAAGCACTCGCTTTTCTTTGTCCCAGGGGCGCCAGCTGCAGGGACCCGCTCACAGTCTTACTGTCCTGTTTCCCTAGTTTCCAGCACCCCACGCACGCACTGTGTCTGCGCTCTGGTGCGGATGGCTGGGGCTGGGTGTTTAGCAGTCCTGGGCTCCCTCTCCCTCCCTGCTCCGACTCCTCTCCTCCCACCAGGAGCTGGGGTGAGGGGTGCTCGGGTCCCACCGGGCCGCGGCTTGTATCTTACCCCCTTCGTGAGGTGCTGGGTTCTCATGGGTGTGAATGTAGTCTGGCTATTATCCTGTGTCTTCTGGTCTCTCTTTTAGGAGTAGTTGTATTTGTTGTATTTTCAAAAATATATATGGTTTTGGGAGGAGATTTCCACTGCTCTACTCATGCTGCCATCTTGTTTCTCTCTCTTCATAACCTTAAATCTTAAAATATTTATCTACTCTTATGTTAACATGGATATATAGACGTATTGATATTTAGAAATATATGTTCTACTTTAAAAAATAACTTATGGAAGTATTACTTGCATATGTAAAGGTGCAGAAATCACAACTGTACATCTCAATCAATTTTCACAAACTGAATACACCTAGGTAACCGGTTCAAGATAAAGCACCACCACCCCAGGACACCTCCAGCACTCCAGGAGACTTTGTGCCTCTTTTCCAGTCACTACTCTGATGATGCTAACTCTAACAGGGGTGGTTAATTTAGATATTTTTGTATTTTAAAGAAATGTAACAACAGTATGTGTGCGTTTGAATCTAGCTTGTTTTGCTCAAGATAATATATCTGAGGTACATCCATGCTGCTACATGTAGTCGTAGATTGTTTATTCCCATGGCTGTCTAGTATTCCATTCTGTGACCACACTTCAACATATTTATCCATTGCACTTTTGATGGACTTCGTGTAGTGTCCAGTTTGGAGTTCTTCTAAATAGTGTGACTGTGAACATTCTTGTTCATGTCTTTTGGGAATCCTACATATGCATTTCTGTTGGCTATAAACCAAGGGGTCTTACAGTATGATAATATTCAGCTTGGTGCACTACACTTCAAAGACATTTTCCAAAGCCCAGTTATACCCCTTGTGATGGTAACTTGCATGTGTTGATTTCCTTCAGCCACAATATCTAGATATTTGGTCAAATGTTATTCTAGATGTTGTGTGAAGTTATATTTAGATGAGATTGACATTTAAATCAGCAAACTTTGATTAAGCAGATTACCCCCCTAATATGGGTGGGCCTCCTCCAATAGTTGAAAGCCTGGCCTGCTTGGAGGAAGAGGCCACATTGGGCAGACAGACACTGGGCTGCAACTGCAGCTCTCCCGGCTCTCCAGCCTGCCGGCCTCCACAACTGCATGAGCCAACTCCTTAAAATGAGTGTCTCTCACTATATGCATGTCTGATTGGTTTGATTTCTCTGGAGAATTCTGACTAATATGCCCCTACCAGCCATTGTTCAAGAATTACTTTTCTTCCTGCACGTACTCCCTAAACTTGGTATTTTCTGTCTCCCATTTTAACAGGCTAGTGGGTGTAGTACCACTTGTTTTTAGCAACATACCATGGACAACATTCCACATCAGGATATTTGGCTTTCACTTGACTTTACAGACTATAGATCTTCATTTTATGTATATAACAAATTTTCTTTAACTGCTTCCTAATAATGGACATTTAGGTTATTTCTAGTTTTTCATTATATATATATAATGTTGCAATGAAAAAAATTGCACAGAAGTCTTTTAAAATTTCATGAATGTTTCTCTAGACTACATTCCTAGAATTAAAAATTGGGGTCATTTTAAATACACATATTTAAATGCTTAATTCTCTACCCCATTACCAGGTAAAGTGTATTTTTAAAACCACTCTTTCATTTTTATTCTATTTGCATTTCTTTTGTTATTTACTAGGTTGACTTCTAAAAATATGTATTAGACATACATGTTTCTTTTACATGTATATATCTCTTATCCACTTTTTGTATTAAATTAGTTTGTGCCTTATATATGAGTTCTGTAGGCATTATAGATATTATTGTGTTGAATAATTTGTGATGCAAATTATTAAGGATGCAGTGTGGTGTACTTGTTAAGCAAAAGGGTTTTGGAATCAAAATTTGTTTAAAACTCAGACTCATCAGTAGCTACTTGCATAACCTTAGTGAAGTTATTTACCCCTAACCCCAACCCAAACTTCAGTTTTGACAACTGTACAGATAATAATTTTCATTATAATGGCATAGTTGTAAGAATTAAATGTTGTGTGTGGAAACGTAAAACACCTAGCCACTGTCTGTTATTCAAAAATGCTTGTTATTGTTATTGTAATTGTTTGTCTTACAACTTTGTATATGATTTCTTAAGCGGTTGAGAAAGCTTTAATTTTTATGTTAAATCAACCTTCTTCATGACCTCTTGATTTTATCTCATCCACTAAGCTAACAAAATATTGCCCTTTTGTTTCTTCTAGTATTTACATAATTTTATGTCCTTTGAGGTTACCAAGCCATAGGTAATTTATTTTTTATATGTTAGAGAGATTTATCTTCATCTTTTCCCCAACAGAGAGCCAAATACCAAAAGCCATTTTTCTAATAATCAGTCAACTCCTCACAGACTTTAAATGTCACCATTTTACTACTAAAATAATTTTTGTCCTTGTGTTTCTAGACTCTTTTCTGTTCCCATTGATCTATTTCATTTTCACACTGGACCAGGTTGTCTAATTTTATTAGCTTCAGGGCAATTTTGTATACATGCTGGTCAAGCCTCCTTTTATTCTTCCTTATAACAGGTTCTCAACTGTTATTGCAGGTTAATGCTTCCCAATACAATGTAGACTCGACTAGCCGAATCAACCTCCTGTGGCATATGTCACCCCTCCTTGTTGCTTCTTTTTAGTATCTTTCTGATCTTTTAATCTGTATGTTGATGTTTTGCTTCAAAGAATATATGTCCTCTTTAATTTCTCTGGGAAGGTAGTTTTGATTTCAGCTTTTTCTTTTTTGTAGTCTCAGTGCTGTATCTCATGCTAGCTCCTGTCTGCTAATTAATGGGACAGGGCCACCATCTAGAGCTGTATGCTTAAGCACTCCACAACTCCAGGAGGCATCGCTCATGTAGATGCAGTGCAGATCTTGCAAAACAGTTAAACAGCAGGCCTAGGGACCAGGTGGATAGGAACTTCTATGTGCTCAAGAAGAACATGCACTAATTCTCCTTGGCTCTTCTGTCTGGTAACCTAGACATTACTTTAATTGTTCCCTTCCAAGTTGAGCTAGAGAACCATTTGCATCACAGTTTGTAATCTCTGTACAGTATTTTAGTTATCATCAAGGGACAGGAAGCAAGGACCGGAACAACCATTATACTGAGGCAAACAATTCAGAAAGGTTGTTTATAAACACTGTGGCAGAGACCCTGACCTGAGCTCACACCTACCCTATACTGCCCAGGTCCCCTTTGCAGTTGGATGTGGCCAAATGATAAGTTCTCCCCAAGGAAGTACGAGCTTAAGTCATGGGTGTCATTGTCAGGCTGAAGTGACCAAGAGACAGACAAGCCCTCTCCACTGTGGTGTAATGAAAATCATGTATGTATTCTTTGTCCTGGGGCTCTGGCACAGGGCTGCTAAAACCATACAAAGTTATTGCAATATATTGCTATATTCCCTACGCTATACTTTCATCCCTGTGACTTACTTATTTTATAATGAAAGTTTGTACCTCTTTGTCCCCTTCACCTATTTCACCCATCCTCCTCCTCCCCTCCTCTGTAGCAACCACCAGTTTGATTTTTAATTCTGCCCAGTTAACTTGAGTCACCTGACGCCAAACTGATCTGATGGCCAAGCTAATCTTCTAGAAATTATATATTCCTATTTCATCCTTACTTTCCAAGCATAACTCTGCTTCTTTCCTCAGTGTATTGTTCCCTGTCCACATTTTATTCTTCTTATTCTTCAAATATGTGCTGCACTTTTTGCCCTTACCCTTCTCCTGTTTTGGATGAGTCTGGGACAATTTCCTATGTCTTCACCACCCATGAACAATGGAATTCATCCCTCCATAGTAAGCATGAATGCCACTTTCTCCATGAGGTCATTATTGTATAAATTTTTCCTCTCTCACATTTCTTCATAGCTTTGGTATATTATTAATCTTATTTAATGTTGCCTTCTAGTCATTTACATGTTTATATCAACCTCCAAATTAGCCAGGAAATAGTTTTTGCTTATTGTTGTGTTTTCTTCATGCATGACATAAAGCCTAGCACTAAGGTAAATGCCATGAGATGAGTACTGACTCAGTATCTCGTTTCAATTAACTTATTTAATAAATACCTTTTGAGCACTTACTGTATACCAGGCACCTAATGCAGGGAATCTTATTTCAAAGTTGCCTTATGTATAAAGAGCTTCCATAGTACCTGACCTACAATTTATTCTCAGTATGAATTTTGTTATTGAATGTAGTTACTAGGAGAGGGATTTGCAAACAGCCAGTCTTGGTAAATCAACCATAAAATCTCCTATGTGACCACTTCCCAACACAGATGGAAAATTTGAAACTCCTTTCTTTATGACCACTGTAGTCACAGCATATCCCAAATATAAAGGCTCAGTCACTCACTCAAGAATAAATAAGATGCCTGGCCTGGTTCAGAGTTCAAGTAGGATGAGGAGATGTCCGTGTGGGGAGGAACCTGGTTGGAGTGTGGGTTCCCGAGCAGGGTATGGAGGTGTTGATGCAGAGGGGCAGCCTGGAAGTGGAGACGGAGATCAAGTGGTGTGGGAGGGCCTCCATGCAGATGCCCTGGAGTGGGATGCTGGAACCAGAGTAAGTAGAGGGGAGCATTCACAAAGGGAAGATGATAGGCCGAGGATAAAAGATGGGTTACAAACCACGGAGTTGATAAAATAAGCAAGTATAATAAGGATAATGAGAGCAAGATTTTTCACTATCACAGAAGAGATTTACAAATATGGAAATCACATAAAATTAACTACAAAAACTAGCAGAAAACTAGGATGCAATGATAAGAACAGAGCATTATTCTCTGATGTATCTGCCAAATTGCATAACCTGATTAATTCTGGTCACGAGGAGACATCAGACCTACCAAAATGCAGAGACATGCTGTGGGATAACCAACCTGTAATCTCCAGAAGTCACAAGTGCAACATATAATTCCTAATAACAAAATGCACCACTTAACCCTAAACTACATCTTTTTTTCTATAAAGAACATTATTGTGACAATTGGAAAAACTTAAATGGAGTTTGAGGCCTAGGTGATATTAATGTACCACATTAGTTTCCTGATTTTGATGTTCATATTATGATTATTAAGACAATATCCTTGCTTACAGGAAACTCACACTAAAGCATTCAGGAAATAATGGGGCATCGAGTAGCAATTCACTCTTGAAGTTTTTTTCTACTGAACATGCTACTTTCTGGTAGGTTTGAGATGGTTTCAAAATAAAAATATGAGCCAAAGAAAGAATAAAATGGTTTGTGGCATTTTCTATCATCTGAAAATCAACTGCAGAGCTTCCAGATCCAGTCCCAAGTGTGTTTTCCGCAGGGCGCTCACCACCCCCAGCGTGGGCCTCTCCTCCCCTCAGATGGCTCTCCATGGCACTGGTCCCACCAGCCACTCCTGTCTCCACTTCACCTCTGTTCACTGCACCCTGTCTGCACAGAGAATGTGCTTATTTCTAGAACCCAGATTTTAACCATCCGAAGAGAGTTATAAATGCCTCAGCCATATTTCAGCGCATCCAGTGTTCATGCTGACAGAAACATGAGGTCAGGTTGTCAGACCCCTTAGCAGATATATTAAAATCTGTATTTTTTGTCCCATTGTATTATATTTGATTCTCATGAAAACTTCTATTTATTATACAAACCAAATGACATTATGTTATGTATTTACTGACAAATATTCACCTTATAAAAGTTTACACACATAAAATATGTATTATCTTATTTTGGTAATTAAACTTTTAAAAATTATCAATGATTTCTATAAGTTTAAAAATGTGTTTTGCCTTGAGAAGTGAAATATAAATATTGGAATGTATTGGTATAAATGTAGTCTACTCTGTGTGTAAGAAACCAAATTATCTGTCAGGGAAAATATAATATGTTTATTGCCATCTGCCAAGATAAGTAAAAAAATGTATAAATCAAGTAACTGAAGTAAGGAAAACCAAAGTTATTTCCTCATGTGTTGGGGAAAGGAATTGCCTGACTATTAGAGAGACTTATAAATGTAGGTATGCACCTTATAACTCAACTTCATTAAATGCAGTATTATTAGCACTGCTGTGGTTGCTTAACAGAGGAGCTAGAGGTGCACATCACAGGGACGTGAAGTGGGAAACTCATTTGACTACCTTATTTGTCACTATGATGGTCTAGCATGTGTCAGCCTGCTTACTCCATGACATTCCAGTTGACATTAAAGTAGCCCAATATGTTAGCCTACATGTGCCATAATGGCCCCATATATATGCCAAATCAGCTGAAAGGATGTCAGTGTGTGTGTACCATGCCAGTTCCTTATTCACTGTGATGGGCCCATGTGTCAGTCTGCATGTGCTATGACAACCACATGTATATAGGACAGCACTGCATATGTCAGCTCGTAAGCACCTTGAGAGCCATCCTATACAGTGTGCGTCAGTTTCACACACCATGACACTATCTTCTTGGCCATAACGGCCTAGAGTGTGTTGGGCTGTATGTAAATCGACAGCCAGTGTAAGCTGTGATGGTACAGGCCCCACCAGCCGGTATGCTCAGTGACAGCCCTCAGCACTTGCCTTGACAGCTCCATGTATACCGTGGCAGTCTTGCTTGAATCACAGTAGCCATTTTACGTGAGGCAGAGAGGTATTTTGTGTCAGGCTATATGTACTGCCTGAGTAGCTATTACAACATCTTAGCAGAAGAGTGTACAGCACGACAGCCCCGCATGTGTCTAGCAGTCCCTACACACTGTCACAGTGCAGCTCATCAGCCTGCATGCTACATCGCAGCCACAGCCTCCTAGGACAGCCTAGTGGAGCCCTGCTGCACGGGCAGTGACAAACACACTGTGATCACCCAGGGTGTGCCAGTCCACATAGCCCAGGGTGGTCAGTGCACACTGGGACAGCTTCTAAGGCACCAAGCCTTTCATTCTAGCAAGGCAACTTGGTGTGCTCTTCGTGTGTATGTGCTTGCATGTGTGTGTTCACCCTCACCAGTTCTAACTATTCCCATTGCATTGGCTTATGTTTCTGATGAGTTGCTTCTTGCTCTCTTTTCCTTTAAGTGGTTGTGTCTCACTTTCTACAGCACTCAGCATTTGCCTTCTTCATTCCAGAAGGCCACACCAGCCGATTGGCCAGGTATCTCTTTTTCTGAACTAAATTTGCAGTATAAATGAATCAATAAAGAATGTCACTTGGGGGCTGACGAATTTAACAGTTTACAGTTTAACCTCCTTTCCTCGTCTACAACTATACCCATCTACACACACGCACACACACACACACACACACACACACACACACACACATGTTCATACACATCATATTTTTTTAAAACTCAAGAATTCCCAGTGCTAAAGAAACAACTTAGCATCACTGCCATCACCTCCCATGTTTTCCTGCAGCTTCTCATTGCACCCTACTTCTGTACTACACTTTGCCCTGTTTCATGAATGAAGCTCTGCACATTCCCACCAGTTCATCCTATGCCCTTGTTAGGGAGGACATCTTTCCTCTTCTTTTCAAGGTTCTTTTGCCTGGCCTAAGAATTAAATCGACATGAGACAGATTAATAGGAAAATTTGAATTTAGTTACGTACGTGTGGGGAATCCACCTAAACAAGAGCGGTTCCAAAGACAGGCAAAATGAGATATGTATGTTATCCTGACCTGAGGAGGTGCAGGTGGGGACTGGAGCTTCAAAGGGAAGGAAAGCAGCTCATAGAGAAAGAGCAAATGTTTGGTGAACATGGTAAACCAATATTTACTGTGCCTCACAGACACAGTGGACATAAATAAGAATTTTAACAGACATTGCTAAGTTCCTTCCTATCCACCACCCCTGGTTCATATTCTGTTGTCGTTGTCTACAGTGACAGCTCCCTTCCTGGAACAGCTGCTCTACCTAAGTTCTTTTAGGCACTTAGGAGGGTCAAAGATTCTTCCTGATGTCTTTGTTTCTTAAAATTTATCAACCTAAAATAATCCACATACCAAATAAACATTTTTTAGGGTGGCAAATTCTGCTCCCCTACACTCTCTTGGCACAGTATACATCTCTGAACATCTCCTTAAATGTTTGAGATCCTTCGCTTTTTCTGACCAGCTTTCCCCTTCAATGCCTCTTGAATCTTGATATCTGACAGTCAAGGGAATAGTATTTCACTAAAAGGATGGAGCCCACATTAGGCGTTTGGGTCTAATTGTGAGGTATTTTAGAGGGATATTGGTCCAGCACAATTTCTTCTAACAACTGGCAACCCACCTCAACCTTCTGTTTCAAAGGGAAGATTGTTCTACCTGAATATACCTATTAACCAAGAAATATTCTGAGAGGTATGCATAATTTGCTAAGATGATTTTCATTAATTTGTAATAGGAGGAAACTGACTGGTCACACCTACTTTGAATCATTGGAATCAGTTTTTTACAACCTTCCTACCCTTTGGAAAAAACAATTGTTATTTGCAAATATTATCTGTAACCAATATTTTATTCAGGTAATGAAAAAATTCTGTTGTAACCAAAGGCTCATATTTTAAAGTTGACTCTCAATAATTTTTAGTGTTCTAGTCAGTATTCCAATAAATTTGAATTTCAGGCCCACCACCTAATAGCTCTTTGAATGTGGGCCACATAATACATGAGACTCAGTTTCTTCATTTATAATATAAGAAAGTTGATAACACCACCTCATAATATTGTGAGAGTTAAATTAGTTCCTTCATTCACTCAAGAAATATGTATTGAAAACCTGCTACATGCTGGTAATTTTTCTCAGTGCTGGGAATACACTGATGAACAAAATAAGGAAAATTCAAGAAACTCGAATTTCTAGTAAACAGTAATAGTTTTAGTACATTAGAAGTGATGTGCAGACTCAGAGCAGGTTAAGAGATACTGTGAGTTCTGGGATGGAGGTGGGGGAAGTTATCACTGAAAAGCAACATTTCAGCAAAGTATTAAAAAAATACACTGGACTATGCCAGGCAAACACCTGGGGGAAGAGTTTTCCAGATATGGGTAACAACCAGTATAACAGCTTTTGGGTTCAAGGAACCTAAAGCATGGTTCAGTGAGTGGCAGAGATACCAGTGCAGCTGGAGCAGAGTAGGTAGGAGGGAAGCTAGGAAGTGAAATCAGAAAGGTAACAGAGACCCAGATCACATAGGGTATTATTTATTGGTCATTGTTAGAATCCTGGCTTTACTATGAATGAGATGAAAGACCACTGTAGATTTTTAAGCAGAGGGGTAACATGAGTTTATTTAGATTTTGAAAGATTTAGATTGGCTAGTGTGTTGAGAATCAATAGCAGGGACAAGGATGGAAACAGGGAGACCACTTAGAAAGCGAATCCAGGAGAGTGATGACTGTGAATGTGGAGGGAAGTGGTTGGAGTCTAGATGTATCTCGAACACAGAGTTCAAAGGGTTTACTGATGAATAGATGTGAAATGTGAGAAAAAGAGGAGAATAAATGATGGCTGCAAAGTTTTTGGTTTAGACAGTGGGAAGGATGCTGTTAGCTGGGATTGCCTAGAGTACAGATAGAGCAGGATGGGGCTGGGCAAGGGCAGAAGCTGTTTTAGACATCATGAATGTGAGGCGCTTATTTGACATTCAAGCATGGGTGTTTAAAAAACAGATGAATATATGAGTCTGGAGTTCAGGGGAGAGGTGTGGACTAGAGACATAAATTTAGCAGTTGTCCTTGTGTAGTTTATCTTTTAAAGCCATGAGACAAAAGAGGGAGTATAAATAGAAAATAAGTCCATAGACTGAGCCCTGAGGTACCCCAGCATTGAGAAATCAGGAGTGGAGAAAAGCCAACACAGGACACTAAGGAGTGGGAGTCATGGTGGAGGGAAACCAGAAGACTGGAGGAGTATGAGAAGCCAGTGCCCAATACTGCTGGCTAGTCAAGTAACATGAGGACATGGAATGAAATATTGGATCAAATAGGATTTAAATCAGGAATTAAACTTTAGATTTTTGGGTTTAGTAACAACGAGGTCATTCTTGATCCTTAAAAAAGTAATTTTTGTGGGGTGATAGAGACAAAGTTTGAGTTTGAGAGAGAATGGAAAGAGAAGAATTAGATATAGTAAGTATATAAGACTCCTTAAATTTTTTTTTAGCTGTACGGGGAGTAGAAAAATGACATAATAGCTGGAGATAGTAGTAGGGTTAAAAAAGTTCTTTCCTTTTTTTTTTTAAATGGGAGAAATAAGAGTCTCTTCATAGGCTGATAAGGAAGTTCCAGAAGAGAAAGAAATTGTTACTTAAGGAGCAAAAATGGAAAAATTGCAAAAGTGATGTACTTGGGGACAAGTAAGGATGAGGGCCAGACGCATAATGATGTTCCTGAACACTGCTTGTATATGCTCCCAAGAGAGATTATGAGCATTTCTTCCCAACCCCAAGTTCAGTGACATCATGTTGGTAGCTTGAAATAAGGGTATAGAAGGACTATTTACACCACAGAAATTAGCAGAGGCTACAAATCTGGGCATTCCCCCCCAGGAAAGTAGTATGCTAAGCATTTATGAGCATACAACTGAGTCTGTTAGTGGAGGGGCTAGCCTTAGATAAACAAGCATAGGAAGTCTTCATGAATAGGAGAGAAAGAAGAAATGAGTCAAGGTACAGATTCTAGTAAATGAAGAGATGTGTGTAACATCCTTGTCCCCAGTGACTAGCACATGAAAAGTTATTAATTATTATGTTTATCACCTCATTCTGTCATACCACATTGCCTCTAGCTTCACCAAAGCTTGCAGGCTATGTAACACATCTTTGTCTAAAAGGAGGAAGATAAAACATCAGTCTCTGTAGACTAAGACTTCAAGCTTGTTGACTCACTAATTTATTCATTCAGTAACATTTATTGAGTATTAGGTGCTTCAAATTATGTATTCAGTTCAATTAAATAAGTCCAGTCAATATTTAGTAAGAAATGACAATAGATAAAGTATTTTAGTGGGTAAAGGACCAAAGATGAATCCTAGGAAAAAAGATTAAATTTATACATAAGTTCTAAAACAAGTTAAGTATGGTGTAGACATATAAAATAAATCAATAGTCAAAATGATTATAGCAGAACTAAATCTATACATAATTTTGGAAATTTTAGGCATAGGATAAGCATCACTTATAAGTATACATTTTATTTTTCCATAATTGACACAAAATCTTATTCTCCAATTTGGTAATAGAAACTACTGAAGATACCTAGGAGCCAGAATAAAGTTTAATACCAGTTGCTATTTTCTAATCTTTATCCTATTGGACTTTTCTTTAGCATACTGCCTTTATAGGAAGTAGTATATTTCTGTTTCTGAAGCTGTCCCATGTGATTTCTCAAATCACATCATATTTTGGGTTTTATACATCACTGACCACTACTTTGAAGGAACAAAGGTCTTCTTCCTCTGCCCCCCCATATTATTTTGGTGTTTCCCAAGAATCTGGCCTTTCTTGACCTCTTTTCTTTGCATGATGTTTCTGTGTAATCAGACCTTGCACCTACTTTCAAGTGTCACCAGCTGTGTTCTTTACTTTGTAACTATCCTGTGCTCTCTATATCTGCCTTCCAACCAGTTGCTTGAAATCTCCCTTAAGATGTCTCATAGACACCTTAAACTCAACACATTCATCTCCCAGAAACCAAGGAATTCCCTGAATTCCTCCACTCTCTCCCTACTATATCTGCTCAGACATCTGGGTCTACCAATTCTTCCTTTGATATGCACTGTCTCTGCCAATTCCTTAGTTCACTAATTACCATTTTTACCTGGGTTATTGCTAACAGTCTCCTATTTTGTTTCCTTATTTTCAATTCTTTTTCCCTTTTTGTGAGAACTACATTTCTAAGATAAGATGTGATCAGATTAAAATCCTTCTTAAAATTCTGCAACTACATCCTAAGGATATAGCATAATAGTTAATAGAAACACAAATGCATGTATGAAGGTGTTAACCATGGTATAGTGTTAGTGGAAAATGGAAATGACAAATTTTCAACAATAAAGGAACGGGCAGGTTGATTATGATGTATCCACTCAACAGAATACCTACATGCCCATAGACTACTGTCTAACAATAATATCCAACAGTAATGATTTCCCTGGAAACTAGAGCAGATTGAATTTAAGGGATGTATCTTGGAGCTAGAACAAATTTTTTTATTATATTTTTCTACAGATTTATTCTGACTCAAACCTCAAAGAAAATTGCTTCATGCTCATAGAGGTCACATGCAATTTTAATAGATCTCAGAAACTCTGCAAATCTTATCCCATTTAAACTATAGGCAGTCTTGACAATAGCTAACACTTTTGTCCATGTTGCTCTTGCTTTCTTCATTCCTGATTTTTGTCTCCTAGGCCCATACTGAAAATTTAATATCCAATTCTAGTCCCACTGGATTTTAGCAAACTTAGTACAGATCCTCTGGCTTTCTTAAGAGTTCATGTTCTCACCTGGTCTTTATGCATGGCTTTGATTTTGCCCCTGGCCCCTACTTCCCGGAGTAAAGATTTCCTCCCTCAGTCCCCAGTCAATACAATACATCTTCAGAGTTCGCATGGGAAATTCTGAATTCCCAGTCTTCCTTCACTCCCTCAAGGCAACTGACAAGAAATGGTCACTGTGCTACCTCTACAAAAGGCAATGCAGCACAACTGTGTGACAATGTGGAGTTACACAGACAGGAGACTGCTATTGGTACACAACTGACAGCTCTGAAGTTTGAATTCATGGTAGAGTATTCACAAGAACTTTGAGAAAAGGTATTCCCTGACCCACTCTCCTTCTTAAGATTGATTTGAGGTAGATAGGAGTGGAGAGAGGGGAAGGGATGACCATAAGAAATGCCCAGACTTCCTCCTGCATAAGCGACCTACAGTTTGCTGGAAGCCTGGAAAGAGATTTTCCTTTCTGTGTGCTTTTCTAAGGAGAATGAACAATAAGTGGGTGGTCTACATCCCTGGTAAGAGGGAGTCCCTTTTAATGGGATGCATAGGATTCTGGGACACTAAGTGTAATAGAGTTGACATCCTATGTCCTGTATATCCATATGTATATCCCATATATCTGAAATACCTTATATTCAGGACATACTGAATTCTGATAAAAATAAACATTTCTCTCTGGCAAGGTAAAGAAAGAAGTTGGACTCCTCTTATTCCTTGGCATTTATCTTGCTGATTCAACATCTAGAAAGAAACCTCTCTGTCTTTAGGTTGAGGAAAGACCATATTTTTTCATAGCTGTAGTCTTAATACCACTTGGGGGAAGGGAAGGTATGTTCTATTCATATATGTCTATGTATTCATAGTATGACTTTGCTCAGAGTCCAGCACAACATCTGGCACATAGGTATTTAATAACTGTTTTTTGAATGAAAGAAGTAATTTAGCCCCACTAAATTACTGTGTCCTATTCCTAGAATGCCATTTCCTGTGTGAATGTTTCTACCTCTGCATAAACACAAGTATATTCTTCTCTGAGTGTAGCATTTCCCAGGTAGTGTTATTAGCTGTATCCATCTGATTCTCCATGTTGCCAGGACAAACAGTCACCCCTTTGGTCTACTGTGGTCAGATTTGTTCTCACCAAGTTACCAGGGGTCTCCTCGTGGCCAAATCAAACTACTTGATCAGACATTTTCTGTCACACATTACCCTAACCCTCTTTCTTGATATCCTCTAATGCTTTAACTACATTTGTGAATTTCATTTTAAAAATTATATGTCCCTAATCCAGATCTCTTTTCTTGAGTCCCAAATATACAGTTAACTGTCCATGAAGAATATCAAATTCAGTATCTAAAATGTGGTCTATAATCTTCCCCTCAAACAAGCTCCTTGTCCTGTGTTAGTCATCTTGGTTGACTAGCTGGATTAGTTCAAGTTGTGTTTGCTTCACTTCAATTGATTTTGAAATTCTATCTCCTATTTCAAATTTTCATTTGCTTTCTGAATTTAAATAAACATTTTGAAACTTTTTTTTCCCTAGGGGTGTTCAGAATTATATAGTGATTTTGATTCTCTCCTCCATGATATAATAATAATAATGGTGATGATGATATTAGGTGATATTTATTATGCCCTTACCAGATGGTGAATACTTTTCTAAGCCCCTTATATATGCTGATTTATTTATCTTTCACAACAACCCTATCAAGCAGGTGCTATTATCAATTCCCTTATACTGAGGAGGAAACCAAGGCACAGGATGTTAAATAATTTGCTATTGATTAGAATAGAAAGTAAAGAAGTAGCAGTTAAGCTTAAGAATCTGCAGTCTTACATTTATTCTTATGTCTTTATTCCTTTTTTTAAAATTATGTCCTTTCTATTTCAAGAAATCTTTCTTAAAAATTACCACATATTTCAGGACCATACTACCAGCTGTTATTTAGATTGAATTACCACTCATCTCATTGACTGTTACTGTTTCTTGTATATGAAACTTTCGCCTTCTGGAGATCTTTGTGCTAATGAAATTTTTATTTGGCTAGAGTACTTTTATGAATTTTTTTTTCCAGAAAGGAAGTACTTTCTAAGTGTTCGCATGTTTAAAAATCCCTTGCCATCAGGAATGGACAAAATTTTGGTTAGATATCATAACACAGAATTTCTTTTCCTGAAAAATCCACAGATACTTGTCCATTGGTACTGTATATCCAGTATGATATATGAAGGTATTGGTGCCAATCTTTTTTAATTTTTAGGTAACTTATCTTTTCTATGGGTAAGTTTTTAGTATTTTATCTTTTGATTCCAAAATGTGACCAGGGTAAATCTAAGTGTATATAGATATTTTTTCAATAATCATAGCCAGTATTTGTTTTTTTCAACTGAGAGAAATTTTCTTCCAGTTCAGCTTCTATCACCATGTCTTCTCTGTTAGCACTTTTGTCTCCCTTCAATCTTCTCATGATTCAAATGGGAGAACCTGCATTTACCTTCTGTGAGCTTTCTCATAATTTCTTTGTTTTCTAGCCTCTGCATTCTGGGAGGATTATTTGTTTCAATAATTAAACTCTTTAGTTCAGTCAGTGTTTGGTAGATTCATTCTTCTGTTCACTGCCTCTGTTGAATTTTTTTATTTTGGCAAATACAATTTTTCTTTGAAAAACACTTGCTTATTGCTCTTCAGTATGGCAATCTGTGTTTTATCACTGCAATATCCCATTAACAGAGAATGGGATTTCAAATTCTTTCATCTTCTGTTTCCTACATTAACTCTTGTTTTTGTGTTGGCCTATCTTCCCTGATTACTCAGCTTAATACTCTATTTTGAAATGTTAGTTTGTTTTATTTGAGAAGGTACAGTTTTTCCCATTATGATGGATTCCTTTGGATCGTCTGTATTTCTGGCATTTGTAGACTAGAGAAGCAGCAGTTGGATTTATTTCCTAAGAGACCCTATATGAGAGGTGGGCAGGCCCTCCCATGAAAGGCAGATGCATAGGTCTTCACCTCAGATGACTTACTTCTAAGAGGTAAATAAGTATAAGACCCCTCAGAGGATACAAGTGACTGTGGAAATTCCACCCAAGGGGCATGCTAATTAAGTCCTTGGAAAACCATGAAGGCTGGAGGTGCCAGAATGATGACTGCCAAGCAGGACAAGCAGGCAGCTGTGGACAGTTTGAGCTCATTTTGGCTTTGTTTATTTTCAGGAAAGATGGGTGGATGTAGTCTGGCAGCGTGGATATCAATAAGCCCAGAGAACTGCCACCTGGCCGGCTTCCAACTTCCTGCAGTGCCCAGTGACAGACAGTGGGTGTGTGGTTCTCCTTGAATCCATCCTCCTATGAACATCTTTCTCTGAACCTAAAATTGCAGGTATATCTGTTTGGTTTCTCTCTGTTTTCCAGTGATAGCAATTTCTGTGTTCTCCCTTCAGCATTTATCGGGGTGTAGCAAATTGAATCTATATTCCTGTCTTCTCAGAATTCTAAATATCTTTTATACTTTATTTTTCCTACCTTCAATCTTGAAGTGATGGAGACACATTTCTTTCTCTCTAGGAACTGTCTCCATTCATCTTTCACAATCCCTCAGATGGGCTACAGAACACTCAGGTATAACTTACCCACTGGCCTCACCCCTCCAGTTCTTTTCCTTGGATAATATGGCCAGATGAGAAATTCTATGAAAACATAACTCACTTTTGAAGAACAGACTCTGCATTTGGGAAAGGATGTTCCAAATAGATCAGCAGAAACAAGACATGGTAGTATGAGAAACATGACAGATTTTGGAATTACAAACTGTGTGGTATGTCTGCAGTGGGGTGTGGCAAGAAGTAAGGGTAGGGAGTTGGACAAGGGCCAGATAACGACTTTTTTAATATCCTGACAAGAATTTAAATATTATCCAGAAGGCAATCGGAAGTTGAAGGCTTTTAAGGAAGAGAGCAATAAGATCAGATGTGTGTTTTAAGCAGATGCTTCTGTTAGCAGTGTGGAGAATGAATTGGAGGAGGGGAGAACAGTGTGAGGAAACCCATTAGGAAGCTATAAAAGAGGTTTAGGTGAGAATGTTGGAGGGTTCCGCTAGGGCCAGTACAGTGTGGAGAGCAGTGGAGAGATTCCAAAGCAATTTAGCAAGCAAGATAAACAGACCATGTGTTTGATTATATGTGGAGGGAGGAGACATCAGAGCCTAGAATGGTTTGGTGATGGGTGTGTGTGGTGAAACCATTATTTGGAATATAGGAGAATCAGGTTTAGGAAAAAGGAGGACATATTGTGAATAATATCTTGTCTGAGATATCTGAATGTCCAGTATATACACTCACACACCACACATATAGCAAAATAGTTCAATAAGGATTATGCACTAGATTTATAGATATGGACATCAACAACATATGGTTGATGAGGAAAGAAAGAATAGTAAAAGTAAATACAAAATTTGGGGGTTACTAATAGGTTTAGATGCTGTACTGGTGCTTTTGGGATAAACAGAAAAGAGGAATCTAGAATCTCACAGATAAGAGCCAGGGAGCTAAACAGAGTATGAAGTGAATGTGACGTCAAAAAAATGTGGGGGAGGAGAGACAGGAGCTTCAAAGTGTAGAATAGACTCAAATGCTAGAAATGTCCAACAAGTTGAGAAGTAAAAAGTGTTCTTCAACTTTGGCAATTAGGAAATCACTGAAATTCTACCTGAAGGGAAAATCATGCAAAGCGTGGGGAGGAGTTCCATTGTCTTCCCTTAGACTTGCATTTGACTTGGATGAGGCACTTTGTGAACACGTTTCAGAGGGAGTGCTGGGATTAGAAGTAGGCCTCTGAGAAGAGAAAGTGTGGTTGTGGTTGTCCATTGTTGGAAGTGAATAGAAGCAACTTCCAGGAGAGGGAGAGAAGGGATGCAATAAATCCTGCCCCCAGAGAGCAGGTTTGGGCAAATGAACCAAGATACCTCAGTGTTGAGAGGAGGCCACTGTACCTATGCACATGAAGGAATGGGCAAAACTGAGGTGCTTGAATGGGCTTGAGTAGGGTGACATAAAGGGAAGCTGTATTGGAAGCTAAGGTTGTCCTCTAGATGCTACTTCCAGGAACAAGGTATTCATTTTTCCGGTTGTCAGGAAAGTTAACTGTTCGTTGCTCCTGGTTGAGTCCTTCCACCAAAATTGCCCTTGTTAAAGGAGATGCTCCCTCGCCAGGGACATCCTGCATTCAATGTCTGGCTGATGCAGGGTATCAGAAGCCATCCTTCTTGCCTCTATGCAGGATATCTCTGAAGAGGCATTACAGTTTCAGAGCTCCCATGAAACTGGCTGAAACCTCAGTGTCACCACATACCATTTAACCTCTCTTAGCAGAATCCAGTTTCTCCTACTCAGGTATAGGTAATAAACCTCCTGCATCAAGTCCTGGTTGCAGAGTCTGTTTCTGGGGAACCCAACCTAAAGGAATGAGTATATTACAATCTGCTTTATGTCACCCAGATTTGGATCTAACTAGTAGGAACAAAATTTTGATTTCATCATTTAGAGGACTGATCAAGAGATTCCAAAATGAGAAGTTAACATGCTGAAATTCTAAAGCAGTATCTCTCAACTGGGAGCAGAGGCTAGAGATCAGGAGGATACAGTGTATGTCTGTGCCATCTGTGCCCACTCTTTACTCCTTCCTTCCCCAAATTCTGACACCCCACACCGGCCCCACCACCTCTTTGAGAAAAACTGTTGTAATACTGTGGACCTCTGTTCTTTGGGGTGGACTTGTTCTCAGTGAGGCGCGGCCACTGCCGATGGAAATCCTTTTGGTGGCACAAGTAGTCACTGGAAGAGAGGGGAAGAGCAGAGGAGAGCCATTTTGGGTTTTTTTTGTTTTTGTTTTTCGAAAGGAGGTACTTTAGTATAGTTATAGTCTAGATGAATAAGACCAATGGAGAGAGAAGAGTCGTGAATCAAAGAAGCGATAATTGATAACAGGGCCACTTTGCCTGAGAAGACCCTATACCTGCCAAGTCCTGTAAGGTGCTCTCCAGTGACCTCATCTCCACACTTCTAGAGTGAACTCTTTTCCTGCATCTTTACAATTACAGTTTGCATCTCCAAATCCCCAAACCTTTTGGATTAGAGATGGGTGTATTTGGTAGAGACTCTCAGTGCTTTCCTAACCTATTTCAAAGAGACTTGGTCACCCAGGCTCTCCACTGCTGGGGGACGTCATGAGACCGGGAAGTCTCGGCCTCATTGGGTATCTATTTATGACTCTGTACTTCTTGCTTACAGCTTCCCTGATGGTCTGGGTAATTTTTCAGTGGCCATCCTTCCCCTTGAATCAAGAGCCAAAGGTTAACAAGTCCCTTCACATCGAATAGCTAATGTAAGCTATAATCATGATGAAACAAAACTGGGAGTCCAAGTAAATGTTCTTACTAGTGAAGGAAGCGTGTGCTTAGGAGTGGCCATGTGATAAGGCTTCACTACAATTAGAAATCACTCCTGGATGTTGACACCTCCCTCTGAATTTAAGTGGGAGAATAAATTGGATGAGAGAAAGGGATAGGACTGCAAAAGGTAGAAAAAAAAAGAAATTAAAAGATGCCTGACAAATCACAGCTGGAAGGTTGACTTTTTTTAAACTGCTTTGGGAGATAAAAGCAAATTTCCCTGGTAAGAAATGACTGCTTCAGAGGGCTGGCTTGGGGGCTATTAACAAGATATGACCTGAGTGTACTGTTCCCCACAGGTCACAAAGATGACTATATACTCGAGCTGATCATTAGAGACCAAGTCTATTACCGACCTATTACTCAATTACTTATTAATTACTTTTAAATGGCTAGAAATGAGGCAATTAGGAGTTCACAATTCTAATTGTTATTTGAAATCACAGAGGGTGAATTGATGAGCACCAGCTGCTCTGGTGATCAGCTATGAGGGAAGAAACTGCAGAACAATATGCTGTGATCTCTTCACAGCATGGCCATACTCAGGGAGGGCAGATGTATCCTCTGGGAAGATAAGAAAGCACCCACACTTCCATTTGACTAGAGCTGTGACATCAGGATGAAGCTTAAACCATGCATCCTTGGTAGAGAGAAGGGAGTGTTGGTCTTTACCATAGTTCAAAATTGAATTTCTGGGGTAAGTGGGTTATTAGCTGACCAGACACTGTGTAAATGCCAACACTACAGCCTTCAGAGTTCTCTTGCTTGTTAAGAGGAGGTGGGTTAACTACTCAGGACACCCTCCATTCCTCACTCAGGTCTTCAGCAGGCATTTTGGTGTCTTTTGATCCTGTGTCATCAGCTCTGTGACAAGAAGTCAAGGTGCTCAAGAAGGTGGCCTCCTCCCATGAATTTCCCAGAGTTTTCATCCTCCAAGGAGATATCCTAATGATATTAAATACATCCTGATATTGTTAGACATAAATTTCTGTTCTCCTCAGGCATTTTTAATCATATCCTTCAAAACAGGAGGAACAATTATTACCATATCACAGCTGTGGAGAGTTAGTTTTTCATATTCAGTAACTGAGTCAAAATGATGAAAGTCTTTCCCAGAAAGTCTGCAGTTATCTTTTTTTTCACTTTAATTTTCATGGGAAAATATAGAATATGAAAAGAGGCATGTCAGAATGGAAGGGAAGAGAGCATGGGAAGTAGGGAAGAATGAAAGAAGGTATAGAAAAAAGAGCCCAATAAAGAATCAGAGGAGAGTGAGAAGAAAAGAGAGACAGCAGAAATCCTCTGAGATGTGCACCTGAGAATTTCAAGTATATAAAAGCAGGGACATCTCCCTGTCCCCATCTGTGATAATTAATTTATGTGTCAACTTATTTGGGCCATGGGTGTAACCAGAATTTTGGTCCAGCATTATTCTGGGTGTGCTGTGACGGTGTTTCTGGATGGATAAACGTTTGTGTTGTCAGACTGGGTAGAGACACTGTGCTCCTAGTGCAGGTGGGCCTCATCTAATCAGTTGAAGGCCTGAATGGCACAACCAGGTTGAGTAAGAAGGAACTCCCCTTGTTTATGTTCCCCTGTTGACTACTTGAGTTGGTCTTTTCCAGCCTAGGGGCTCAGAATGAAACATTAGCTCTTCATGCATCTTGAGCTTGCTGGCTTTTGGAGTGGAAGTTGCACTATTGGTTATCTTGGTTTTCAGACTTTCAGACTCGGACTGGAACTTCACATTGCCTCTACTGGATCTGCAGGTTGCTGACTGCTAATATTGGGACTTCTCAGTCTCCATAACTATGTCAGTCAATTCCTTATAATAAATATATTTATATTATATTATATTGTATTAGGGTTACTCAGAGAAACAGAAGCAATAGGATGTATATTTATCCCATTGGAAAGAAGCATATCAGAATATAGATACAGATGTAGTAGAGATATATCTTCTGTTGGTTCTGTTTCTCTGGGTAACCCTGACTGATACATCATCCCAAGCTTTTCCTGTCTTACGTATTTGGGGGAAGGAGTTTGTCTAGCATCCACTTCTGGGTCAGTTCATGCTGAAGACTTCTCTGTTCTCATCTAGTTTCTCATATCTACCTTCATAAATGCCTTAGGTATCTACCTACTTTGCAAGGGGGCCATCGCCTGAAGCTTTGGAGCTTTCAGTCCCCATCACATTGATCCTGCTACTACCACGCTGGTCTCAATAGAAGGATGATTCAGAGAAGGCCATTTTTCTTTAGAGTTCCATCTTAAATCTCCACAGAACCACTACTGGAGGGAAGTAATATGTAACTGAAGATTTAGGGGTAAATAGAAAGAATTTCTTGTGGATCTATGGTACCATTTAGTTTCCCACCCAGCATCTCTTCCTCTTTGTTTAGTAATAGCACCCTTCTAACATTCGGGAAACCACTCTATTTCCGTTCTGTTTCATTCTGGTAGGATTGTCACAGTGCTCACATTTCATGGCAACAGTAATTGATCCAAGGGATAGACATATGATCCAAATAAGGAAATCGGAACCCCTCCTTGGCATTGATATATGGACTCTGAGGAAAAGTATCTGTCTTTCCACGGGTTACTAAGCTCAGGTAGTGTAGCTGGAACAGCTGGCAACTGTCTTCCCTAACTCATAGAAAAAGTCATCTGAAGTAGGAGACAGGAGGCCAACAGAAAGAGTAGCAGAACTGGAAAATGAGGAGGAGGAAGAGTAGAAGGTAGAGGTGGAGGGGAGACATTTAAATTATTTAAGTCCCTGGGTCCAGCCATGCCCAAAAGAGCCATTAACCCCTGGAGTTTCCAGGTATATGAGCCAATGTGCTTAATTTTTGTTTTAACATAGTTTGACTTGAGGTTCTATTCTTTCTAAATAACATCTAAAGCATATAAGCTACACATCTGATTAATATCAAAGTGGTACAGAGGTTAGAGTGTTGCTATTAACAAAATTATAATTGTAGACTAGCAAAGAGCTTGGGCATTGGAAGTAAAGTCTCTTGCTGAGAAGTTGATGATCTTGGTTGAGTGGTTGTGAAACAGCTGGTTAAATTCCTGTGTACTGGATCTTTGAGTCAGATTTGTACCTACTGTAAAGGAAGGATTTCAGGGGACTTGGTGAAAAAACGTAAGGGTAGTGAAGCATTTTTGCTATTTCTGGTGCCCTTCATAAACATTCTTCAGTAAAAAAGGTAAGCTTTGCTTCCAAGTGGCCCATCTAAAAATAGTGAAATAGCACAAATAAGACAGCACTTGGCCTTGTAAAGAGGTGCCCATTTAGCCCTAGAACCAACAGCCCATGGAGGCAAGGAGGGAATTCAGATAATCATAAAGGTTTTGAAAATGCAAAAATACAGTTATCTGCCTCTACAAAGTCAGAGAAGCATCATAAAAGGAAATACAATTGGGATCTGAGATAGTTAAGGTATCTTGTGTGATTTATACTTCCTTCCTTAAGGTAAGAAGAGAGATTGTCCTTTCCTAAGGATTGGAGAGATCCTTAGAATCTCTTTCCTAAGAGATCATGCTTTTTTTCTAAGAAATTTTAAAGATATGGGAAAATACAAGTAATAATATGACAAATACCTATACTTTTGCAACCCAGAATTAATGGTGGTTAATTGCTTATAGGCATAAGTAATCTTTGTAGTTCACATTTTTGATTCACTGTACAGCATTTCATAACATGATTATAAACCTAAGTTTTATTTGTTCCTTTGTAATAGACATTTAGGTTCTCAGCTTTATAATATCGCAAACAATTACTTTCATTATATATGCTTTGTGGTATGTACACATGAGAAATTTTTCTAGTTTGTAAATCTGGAAGTGGACTGTTGGATCATAAAGTTTGCATAGTTTTAATTTTGCTAGCTACCACCAATTGGTCTCTGAAATTGTTATGCCAATGTATAGTCTTACCAGTAATTTATGAGAATTCCATTTTCAATTGACATTGTCAGACTTTTAATATTTGCCTATTTGATGAGAGACAAATAGCACTGCTTTACTTTACATTTTGCAGAATCTAAATGAGATTCAAAAAAACATCTTTTTGTTGTGTGTATTACCCATTCAGATTTCTCCTCCTGTGAACTCTATAAACTATATACCTTATAAACTATGACCAGTTTTCCATGTTTTCTCTTCTTGATTTGTGGGAAATCTTTATAAATTTTGCATATAAATCCTTTGGGTGGGTCATTATAGAATATCAGAAAGCCTTACATATATGTATATATTGACTCAATCTGCTTCTGTTTGAATTCTGTTTCGTAACACAGTAAGTTACTTATCTACTCTATGCCTCAGCTTTCTTATATGTAAACTAGAGATGATAATAGTTCCTCTCATGAGGATTTATTGCATTAATAGCTATAAAAGGGATTTAGAACAGTGCTTGATAATTTGTCAGAATGCAGAGGAGAGAAAATACAATGCTAAAAACACACAAAGCTCACATTCTTTCCAACTCTTTTATGGCAACGGAAACATTATTAGTAGGTCATTAGATTACCCTGATACACACTTTCTAGTATTCTTGCCAGGTTCCTTAACTTTTCGCTTATCCCTTTTTTGTCTGTCCCTGTTTGGTGTGCCATTCAAGCCTCTATATATCTTTGCAAATTTAGGACAAATGGCATATGTTTAAGAGGATTTATGAGTTAATCCTCCCTTGGTTCCCAAAACTTCTTGAACCCATCTTGAATATAGCCCTTAGCTCGCAGTGTTGTCATTATTTTCTACATCTCTGCTCAAACCTGTAAGAGGGTTAGGAGTAAAGACTGCCTCATTCATCTCAGTATCCCCCTGGCTAGGATCATTGCTGCAACTTAGAAGGGATTCACTAAATGTTCAATTACTGCCTGACAGAAGCTGTTTCCCCCTGGAAGAAAAATGATGCTTTAAAATGCTTGTCCAGTGAATCAGTAATTAAAAGGGCAGAACCTTTGAATATCCAAGAATATCTTCCTGTTGTCATTAGAAATGGAAATACAGTTGAAGACAAATTCTTCTCATCTACTTTTTCCCCCCAACAAAGCTCTAGCATTAGTAAAGGTTAATTTTGGAATCTTTTTTAAAATACATTTTCATAAAGTGTGAATTTGTTAAATATATTTTAAATATCTACATTATATATTAAATAAACTTATTAAATATATTTTTCACAAACAAAGTTTCACTTGAGAAATCTAGGTCACATACATTATGAGTATACAACACCTATACACTGGGGCCTCATGCAAATACACACAGTATATTGTAGAAGGAACAGCAAAATCTTGGGGGAAAAGCATAGCTTCTGGGAGTTCTTCCAGAGCACATCTTAAAGAAACAATTCATTCCTTTTGGGCCTCAGCACAGAACTCTGTTAAACTGAGCTCCTGGCTGGTACACATCAGAGACAAAGGAAGGTGTCATTTGGCAATATGGCTGCTGATGACACAGTTGCCTTTCAGGTGAAAAGTTAACTCCAGGGGAGGGCTGCCTATTAGAGCAAAAGGAGAGCAAGTTAAGAGAATTGGTTGCTAGGTTCTCCTTGTGGGAAAGCAAGCTAATTTTTTTTTGCTAAGTATGGCAAAAATGCATTGTGTTTATTCTCAGTGAGATAATACTAGAAAAGGAGGAATACACATCTTCAGAGGTACAGGTACTGTAAAGTTGTTGGAAGGATTCATGCCTGTTTTGTTCGACCTTGGTGTGCTGAGGACCTGACACAGAGTCTGGCACTAGTAGACACTCGATAAATACTTGGTGTATGAATGAGTATCTCCTAGATTTCAGAAGTATCCACTTACCCTTCTTCTCAACAGTCCTTTAACTATAAAAATATTTTCAGTATTTTCAAATTACAAAAAAATAAAGAAAATAAAACTCATTCATAATCCAACCATAAAGATAAAATTATGTTTTGAATATTTTCCTGCTGTCATTTTTGTGTATGCACAGGTGTTAGTATTTGTGTATGTGTATAGATACAGGCAAATTTATGATTATAATAAGTAAACAACTTTTCATTTGCATTGTGAATATTTTTTAATGTTATTAAATAATTTTTTGAGAGTATGATTTATAATTGCTGAGAAAGTATTATTAACCTATTAACACAATGATTCTTCCCTGTTGTTAGATAATTAAACCATTTTTAAATAGCTCCTATTTTAAAAACATTAATTCTAATTAATAAGGTTACTTAAGTCAAAGGATATTAATATTTAACTGCTTTGGTATACTTTTCTAAAATTATTTTCCAGACAGGATTGTACCTAATTCTAGTATAATCCTAATACTGAGATTATAGCTTTTTAAATATTTTTCAAGTTTGGAAACAGGAAACCATTGTTTCATTGTTATTTTAATCCACATTTCTTTCATAACTAAAAAGATCAAACTATTTTTTTATATCTTTTGGCTTCTTACGTTTCTTTGGTGAATCATCTCAATGTTTTTTATTGTTATCTACCAAAGTAACAGTGTTCCTTCTTGATTTGATAGCAATTTAAAAACATTCTAAGAAGACTAAGCTTTTGTCTACAAATAATTTCCCAGGTTTAAAAGACAGATTTCCTTTACTTTTATTTTATGTTAACTTATGAGAAACAGGTTTTAGATTTTTAAGCAATTAAATCTACTGTGTTTTGATTTTTGCTTTGTGATTTCTTCTGTGTCTTTCATTCTGGAAAATTTTCCCCTTCCTCGGGTCTGCATAATACCTGCTTCTAGTTTATTCTAGTTAGTTTAGTTTATCTAGTTTAGTTTTATTTTGTCTTAATTTTAAGCACATCACTAAGTCACTTCAATCTAGCTTAATTTTTCCCCAAATATTTAACTGGTCATTCCAGCATCACTTTTGGATGTTCCTCCCTTTTGATATTGATTTATAGTGGACACTTAACTGTATATTAAATTCTTACATACAAGAGTGTTGGTTTCCAAAATGTTTATATTGCTCCAGTGATCAAACTGTCAATTCTTGCCCTACATACACAATATCCTGAAAACTGAAAGTTTATTGTAGGCTTTGTTAACTTGTAAGACAAATCTCTCTTCATTACTTTTTCCATCTTATTTTATCCTTTCAAAGATTTTTTTACTAATCAAAACTACATACTTTCTAAAATGAACTATATTATCACTATGTCAAGTAAAAATTAGAGGAATTTAGAAAGATTTTATTGGAATTGCATTAGACTTTTAAATGGTTTGAGAAGAATTGAATAATTACCTTTGCAGTATTCAGTATTCCCATCAAGAACATGGTATATCTCTCCATTTATTCTCCTATTACATCTCTCTTCATATGTTTTCTAATGCTCTTTCTATAGATGACAAACAGTTCTCTCAATTGTTTTTCACAGATTTCTTATTTGAGTTTTTGTAAATCTTCTTACTTTTGATTACATAGAATAAAATAGTTTCACCATCATAATTTTGACTAGATTATTTTTGGCAAAAAAAAAACTATTACTATTTTATATTTATGTTTGCATCATGACATTTTCATAACTTCTCTGGTTAGTTCCAGTAATTTTTGTTAAAATTTCTTGGGTCTTCTAGATCAAGAAGTCAGTCATTTACAAGATATTTTTCTCCTTACTTTAATATCCATAGCTTATTTCCCTTTAGAGCTTGTAATGTTTTGCAGATTTACAAAGCAGTGTTAAAAAATAATGAAGACATAAGGATAATTTTTTTGTTTATTGAATGGATTAATGAATTCTCCCTTTTATTAATCTTTATATTATTTTTCTTCAATCATTTTTTAGTACACACTAAACATTCTTTGATTCTTTACTTTGAGATTTTACATGATTAGCTGGAATAAGACATAGAAATACATACATTATACACAAATTTATATGAACATGGTATACTTGTTGAACCTTTGAATATCCAAGGATATCTTCCTATTGTCATCAGAAATGGAAATACAGCTGAAGACAGACTTCTTCTCATCCGACTTTTCCCGCCAACAGAGCTCTAGTATAGCATTTCATTATTTTCTGGTACTTAACCTTGCTGAAGAATTTTATGAAGCTGGCTTTGTTTCTTTGTCTGCAATGTTTTTTTTTTTTTACTTTATTGCCAGAATGCTTTATTCTTAAAAATGAAATATAATTACAAAAAATAATGCATTTAAAGTAAAATTTGCTCTCACTACTTAGTCCTTCTATTCCCCCTCTCACAGGACTCCTTCAAAGTAACCTCATGCCTCATATTAACTACCCTAATGATTGTGTTTCTCTTCTAGGCTTGGTTATATATATTATACGAATATAGAGTTTTTTCTTTCTAAAATAAGATTATACTCTTGTAACAGGGTTCCTGGAAGAGAAGAACGTTTAAAATATTTTAGATATAGGATTTTCCGAATACCTCTGTCCAGATGGACACAGTGGAAGTTCACAGTGAAACAAATTTTCTTGACTGACTGCTTGAATGATTGTGTAAATAAAAGTACGTACTTGTTGCCCTAGGGGAAAAGTACAGTAGGAATTTTTGTGTTTTTTCCAAGGCTGCCTTTTCTCAATGCCTATAAGTATGTAGACATATCTGTTCTTTAATTAGAAAGTGGTAAATTTACATAAAGGCCATGAAGGCATCCCAGAAGAGAGGGAGATGCTTCATTCCCTTCCCATTTGAGAGTCAACATTCCTAAAATCTTGGAAAAAGATTTGGATGGTCCCAACCCAACACAAGTATCCCAAAGTAAACAAACTAAGAATAAATTCAGAGTTTCTAGAAGATTAGGAAGAAATAGAAAATGTATGACAGAGATGAAGAGGGTGAAGAGCCCCAGTAACATCTCAGAGGTTAATTTAGTTCAGAGAGTCCCAGCTAGTGAGAAATTCCTAAAGATGGAGATGGCCAATATATGTCTAGAAACAATGCTATAGTCTATCAAATTTGAGGATTTGATATTTTTTATTGAACAGATGTTTTTTAATGGATTGTAATTATCTTCTATTATTACCAAACATTCAGTGGAAATCTATTATTTAAAATAACCTAATGGAGGAGGGGCGGAAGATGGCGGCGTGAGTAGAGCAGCGGAAATCTCCTCCCAAAACCACATATATCTATGAAAATATAACAAAGACAACCCTTCCTAGAATAAAGACCAGAGGACACAGGACAATATCCAGACCACATCCGCACCTGAGAGAACCCAGCGCCTCGCGAAGGGGGTAAGATACAAGCCCCGGCCCCGCAGGAGCCGAGCGCCCCTCCCCCCAGCTCCCGGCGGGAGAAGAGCAGGCAGAGCGGGAGGGAGACGGAGCCCAGGACTGCCGAACACCCAGCCCCAGCCATCCGGGCCAGAGTGCAGGGCGCTCGATACTAGGAAAACAGGGCAGCAAGAACAGTGAGCAGGCACTGGAGGCTGGGCGACAGAGGGCATAAGAAAAGCGCGCGACCATTTTTTTTTTTTTTTGCTTTTTTGCTGCTTTGTTTTGGCGAGCGCTTTTTGGAAGTCTTAAAGGGACAGGGACCCCAATACTAGGGAAACAGGGCAGAAAGACCGGTGAGCAGAGGCCTGAGGCTAGCACCGGAGAATAAAGAAAAACGAACGACCACCTTTTTTTTTTTTAATTAAAAATTTTTTTTTTTTTTTAATTAAAAAAAATTTATTTCTTGTTTTTTTTTGTGGTCGTTGTTTTGTTTTGGCGGGTGCTTTTCGGAAGTCTTAAAGGGGCAGGGCGGGTCACTTAATCCAGAGGTAGGGAAGCCGGGATCTCTGGGCACCCTAACCCCTGGGCTGCAGGGAGCAGGGAGGCACCTTACGGAGATAAATAGCCTCCCAGCAGCTCCTGCTCCAACGCGACTCCACCATTTTGGAGTAGCTGCCCGAGCCAGGCCACGCCCACAGCAACAGCGGAGATTAACTCCATAGCAGCCGGGCAGGAAGCAGAAACCCTGTCTGCGAGCAGCTACCCAGCACAAGCCACTAGAGGTCGCTGTTATCCCAGGAGAGGAGGGCCACAAACCAACAAGAAAGGAAGTCCTTCCAGCCGTCACTCGTCCCAGTTCTGCAGACTATTCCTATCACCATGAAAAGGCAAAGCTACAGGCAGACAAAGATCACACAGACAACACCAGAGAAGGAGACAGACCTAACCAGTCTTCCTGACAAAGAATTCAAAATAAGAATCATAAACATGCTGACAGAAATGCAGAGAAATACGCAAGAAAAATGGGATGAAGTCCGGAAAGAGATCACAGATGCCAGAAAGGAGATCGCAGAAATGAAACAAACTCTGGAAGGGTTTATAAGCAGAATGGATAGGATGCAAGAGGCCATTGATGGAATTGAAATCAGAGAACAGGAACGCATAGAAGCTGACATAGAGAGAGACAAAAGGATCTCCAGGAATGAAACAATATTAAGAGAACTGTGTGACCAATCTAAAAGGAACATTATCCATATTATAGGGGTCCCAGAAGAAGAAGAGAGAGGCAAAGAGATGGAAAGTATCTTAGAAGAAATAATTGCTGAAAACTTCCCCACACTGGGGGGGGAAGTAATCAAACAGACCACGGAAATACACAGAACCCCCAACAGAAAGGATCCAAGAAGGGCAACACCAAGACACATAATAATTAAAATGGCAAAGATCAAGGACAAGGAAAGAGTGTTAAAGGCAGCTAGAGAGAAAAAGGTCACCTATAAAGGGAAACCCATCAGGCTAACGTCAGATTTCTCAACAGAAACCCTACAGGCCAGAAGAGAATGGCATGATATATTTAATACAATGAAACAGAAGGGCCTTGAACCAAGGATACTGTATCCAGCACGACTATCATTCAAATATGACGGTGGGATTAAACAATTCCCAGACAAACAAAAGCTGAGGGAATTTGCTTTCCACAAACCACCTCTACAGAACATCTTACATGGACTGCTCTAGATGGGAGCACTCCTAGAAGGAGCACAGCACAAAACACCCAACATATGAAGAATCGAGGAGGAGGAACAAGAAGGGAGAGAAGAAAAGAATCTCCAGACAGTGTATATAACAGCTCAATAAGCGAGCTAAGTTAGGCAGTAAGATACTAAAGAGGCTAACCTTGAACCTTTGGTAACCACGAATTTAAAGCCTGCAATGGCAATAAGTACATATCTTTCAATAGTCACCCTAAATGTTAATGGGTTGAATGCACCAATCAAAAGACACAGAGTAACAGAATGGATAAAAAAGCAAGACCCATCTATATGCTGCTTACAAGAAACTCACCTCAAACCCAAAGACATGTACAGACTAAAAGTCAAGGGATGGAAAAACATATTTCAAGCAAACAACAGTGAGAAGAAAGCAGGGGTTGCAGTACTAATATCAGACAAAATAGACTTCAAAACAAAGAAAGTAACAAGAGATAAAGAAGGACACTACATAATGATAAAGGGCTCAGTCAAACAAGAGGATATAACCATTCTAAATATATATGCACCCAACACAGGAGCACCAGCATATGTGAAACAAATACTAACAGAACTAAAGGGGGATATAGACTGCAATGCATTCATTCTAGGAGACTTCAACACACCACTCACCCCAAAGGATAGATCCACTGGGCAGAAAATAAGTAAGGACACGGAAGCACTGAACAACACAGTAGAGCAGATGGACCTAATAGACATCTATAGAACTCTACATCCAAAAGCAGCGGGATATACATTCTTCTCAAGTGCACATGGAACATTCTCCAGAATAGACCACATACTAGGCCACAAAAAGAGCCTCAGAAAATTCCAAAAGATTGAAATCCTACCAACCAACTTCTCAGACCACAAAGGCATAAAACTAGAAATAAACTGTACAAAGAAAGCAAAGAGGCTCACAAACACATGGAGGCTTAACAACACGCTCCTAAATAATCAATGGATCAATGACCAAATCAAAATGGAGATCCAGCAATATATGGAAACAAATGACAACAACAACACTAAGCCCCAACTTCTGTGGGACACAGCAAAAGCAGTCTTAAGAGGAAAGTATATAGCAATCCAAGCATATTTAAAAAAGGAAGAGCAATCCCAAATGAATGGTCTAATGTCACAATTATCAAAATTGGAAAAAGAAGAACAGATGAGGCCTAAGGTCAGCAGAAGGAGGGACATAATAAAGATCAGAGAAGAAATAAATAAAATTGAGAAGAATAAAACAATAGCAAAAATCAATGAAACCAAGAGCTGTTTCTTCGAGAAAATAAACAAAATAGATAAGCCTCTAGCCAGACTTATTAAGAAGAAAAGAGAGTCAACACAAATCAACAGTATCAGAAACGAGAAAGGAAAAATCACGACGGACCCCACGGAAATGCAAAGAATTATTGGAGAATACTATGAAAACCTATATGCTAACAAGCTGGGAAACCTAGGAGAAATGGACAACTTCCTAGAAAAATATAACCTTCCAAGATTGACCCAGGAAGAAACAGAAAATCTAAACAGACCAATTACCAGCAACGAAATTGAAGAGGTAATCAAAAAACTACCAAAGAACAAAACCCCCGGGCCAGATGGATTTACCTGGGAATTTTATCAGACATACAGGGAAGACATAATACCCATTCTCTTTAAAGTTTTCCAAAAAATAGAGGAGGAGGGGATACTCCCAAACTCATTCTATGAAGCTAACATCACCCTAATACCAAAACCAGGCAAAGACCCCACCAAAAAAGAAAACTACAGACCAATATCCCTGATGAACGTAGATGCAAAAATACTCAACAAAATATTAGCAAACCGAATTCAAAAATACATCAAAAGGATCATACACTATGACCAAGTGGGATTCATTCCAGGGATGCAAGGATGGTACAACATTCGAAAGTCCATCAACATCATCCACCACATCAACAAAAAGAAAGACAAAAACCACATGATCATCTCCATAGATGCTGAAAAAGCATTTGACAAAGTTCAACATCCATTCATGTTAAAAACTCTCAGCAAAATGGGAATAGAGGGCAAGTACCTCAACATAATAAAGGCCATCTATGATAAACCCACAGCCAACATTATATTGAACAGCGAGAAGCTGAAAGCATTTCCTCTGAGATCGGGAACTAGACAGGGATGCCCACTCTCTCCACTGTTATTTAACATAGTACTGGAGGTCCTAGCCACGGCAATCAGACAAAATAAAGAAATACAAGGAATCCAGATTGGTAAAGAAGAAGTTAAACTGTCACTATTTGCAGATGACATGATACTGTACATAAAAAACCCTAAAGACTCCACCCCAAAACTACTAGAACTGATATCGGAATACAGCAAAGTTGCAGGATACAAAATCAACACACAGAAATCTGTGGCTTTCCTATATACTAACAATGAACCAACAGAAAGAGAAATCAGGAAAACAACTCCATTCACAATTGCATCAAAAAAAATTAAATACCTAGGAATAAACCTAACCAAAGAAGTGAAAGACTTATACTCTGAAAACTACAAGTCACTCTTAAGAGAAATTAAAGGGGACACTAACAGATGGAAACTCATCCCATGCTCGTGGCTAGGAAGAATTAATATCGTCAAAATGGCCATCCTGCCCAAAGCAATATACAGATTTGATGCAATCCCTATGAAACTACCAGCAACATTCTTCAATGAACTGGAACAAATAATTCAAAAATTCATATGGAAACACCAAAGACCCCGAATAGCCAAAGCAATCCTGAGAAAGAAGAATAAAGTAGGGGGGATCTCACTCCCCAACTTCAAGCTCTACTATAAAGCCATAGTAATCAAGACAATTTGGTACTGGCACAAGAGCAGAGCCACAGACCAATGGAACAGACTAGAGAATCCAGACATTAACCCAGACATATATGGTCAATTAATATTTGATAAAGGAGCCATGGACATACAATGGCGAAATGACAGTCTCTTCAACAGGTGGTGCTGGCAAAACTGGACAGCTACATGTAGGAGAATGAAACTGGACCATTGTCTAACCCCATATACAAAAGTAAACTCAAAATGGATCAAAGACCTGAATGTAAGCCATGAAACCATTAAACTCTTGGAAGAAAACATAGGCACAAACCTCTTAGACATAAACATGAGTGACCTCTTCTTGAACATATCTCCCCGGGCAAGGAAAACAACAGCAAAAATGAGTAAGTGGGACTATATTAAGCTGAAAAGCTTCTGTACAGCAAAAGACACCATCAATAGAACAAGAAGGATCCCTACAGTATGGGAGAATATATTTGAAAATGACACATCCGATAAAGGCTTGACGTCCAGAATATATAAGGAGCTCTCACGCCTCAACAAACAAAAAACAAATAACCCAATTAAAAAATGGGCAGAGGAACTGAACAGACAGTTCTCCAAAAAAGAAATACAGATGGCCAACAGACATATGAAAAGATGCTCCACATCGCTAATTATCAGAGAAATGCAAATTAAAACTACAATGAGGTATCACCTCACACCAGTAAGGATGGCTGCCATCCAAAAGACAAACAACAACAAATGTTGGCGAGGCTGTGGAGAAAGGGGAACCCTCCTACACTGCTGGTGGGAATGTAAGTTAGTTCAACCATTGTGGAAAGCAGTATGGAGGTACATCAAAATGCTCAAAACAGACTTACCATTTGACCCAGGAATTCCACTCCTAGGAATTTACCCTAAGAACGCAGCAATCAAGTTTGAGAAAGACAGATGTACCCCTATGTTTATTGCAGCACTATTTACAATAGCCAAGAATTGGAAGCAACCTAAATGTCCATCAATAGATGAATGGATAAAGAAGATGTGGTACATATACACAATGGAATACTACTCAGCTATAAGAAAAGGGCAAATCCAATCATTTGCAGCAACATGGATGGAGCTGGAGGGTATTATGCTCAGTGAAACAAGCCAAGCGGAGAAAGAGAAATACCAAATGATTTCACTTATCTGTGGAATATAAGAACAAAGGAAAAACTGAAGGAACAAAACAGCAGCAGAATCACAGAACTCAAGAATGGACTAACAGGTACCAAAGGGAAAGGGACTGGGGAGGATGGGTGGGTAGGGAGGGATAAGGGGGGGAGAAGTAAGGGGGTATTAAGATTAACATGCATGGGGGGGGTAGGAGAAAAGGGAGGGCTGTACAACACAGAGAAGGCAAGTAGTGATTCTATAACATTTTGCTATGCTGATGGACAGTGACTGTAAAGGGGTTTATAGGGGAGACCTGGTATAGGGGAGAGCCTAATAAACATAATATTCATCACGTAAGTGTAGATTAGTGATAGCAAAAAAAAAAAAAAAGGGCAGTTCCTGTGTGGTAACCTCCAACGAGTTCTACACAAGGGTATAAAGGGCATATAAAAGTGTAGGCAAAGGGTCTGTTTGTGTTTATACAGAGGATCAAAGCCTAATTGGGCTACCCCGAAAATGAACTAAGATACAATATGAAAAAGAACTTCCAACATCTGCACTCTCTGGAAGACTCATGCCAGAAAATGATCATCAAAAAACCCCAACAAAGATCGACGCACTGCTACAGCTGTAGATGCACTCATCCCACCAGTTCCTGGACTTGCCATGGGAATGAGGAAGGAGATATCTAAGCTGGCCTGTGCATACAGTAAAACAACAAAATTGGACTGGATCTATACTGTTGGAACTCAACCAAGAATTTGGAGAAGTGCAAATTGTAGCGCTCCAAAGTCTTACAACTACAAACTATTTATTGTTAAAAGAACATATGGCATGTGAACAGTCCCCAGGAATGGGTTGTTTTAATTTGTCTGATTTCTCTCAGACTGTTCAAGTTCAGTTGGACAATATCCACCATATCATAGATAAGTTTTCACAAATGCCTAAGGTGCCTAACTGGTTTTCTTGGTTTCACTGCAGATGGCTGGTAATTACAGATATGCTTTGGTTATGTAACTATACTCCTATTATGTTAATGTGTGTGTGCAATTTAAGTAGTAGCTTAAAACCTATACATGCTGAAGTTACTCTACAAGAAGATATATCAAAGAAATAATCAATCTTCCCATGTTTTCTTCCGCCTGCTACTTCTATAGCTTTTCTTCTTCCTTCCTAATTACAACCCTTAAATAGAATTCGTGGCTCATATCAAATTTACCGAGTATCATAATTCTTCCAAGTGGTAAAGATACCTCAAGACAAATGCTGGGCATAGAAGCCACAGGGCATAAATATGCAAAGAAGTAAAAAGCTAACTTTTTCAAACAATAAGGCTTCTCTCTCACTTACCAACTTCACATTTCCCTGCATGGCCCCGGAAGATGACTGGTTAGCCAGAGACGGGTAAGATTCCTCAAGGGAGGAACAACCTAAGACAGGCACAGTCGCAGGGGGGCCATCAGGTGAGAAATTGGGGATCAACAGAGGTGAGGCTTAGAACCTCACCCCCCCTATTCTGAGAGAAATCTTCTGCATACGTGGATGTTTTATTGCCCTTGTCTAGCTTGGATTAACACATAGTCTACAGGCACACACCTGATCATCTACATTTGCTCTCTTACAACACTAAACTGTTTTCTAACTTTATCTTGTATCTACCTACCACTTCAGCATTTTATTAAAAATAATAATAATAAAGAGAGAAATGTGGTATCCACATATAAATCAAGTATAAAAACCAAATGAGTATTCATATTTGAACTGACTGTTTATAGTTCATAATGCATGAGCAAAACCGAAAGTTTCTGTGATGACTGCCCTTGCACTGTTCACTATGTAACTTATTCATTATGTAAGAATTTGTTCTACATGTAAAAACTTGTTTGTTATGCCTCAGAAGATTGGAGACTGACAAAAATTAGGCTTGGGGTGGAATAATGATTGTGCATTGAGCATTGACTCCCCTGTACAGAATTTTATTGTCGTTAACAACCATTTGATCAATAAATATGAGAGATGCCCTCACAAAAAAAAAAAAAAAAGAAGGACAGACTTCCAATGGTAAAATAAATTAGTAACCGGGATGTAATGTATAGCATAAGGAATATAGTCAAGATATTGTAACAGCCTGGTAGGGTGATAGCTGGAACCTAGAATTATGTATATAAATGTTCTACCACTGTGTTGTACACTTGAAACTCATGTAATGTAATACTGTGTGTCAACTACCCTTCAATAAAAAATAATTATTAATAAAAAAAAAAAAAAATCAAACGAAAATTCGTATTTGAACTGATTGTTTATAGTTCATAATGCATGAGCAAAACCGAAAGTTTCTGTGATGACTGCCCTTGTACTGTTCACCATGTAACTTATTCACTATGTAAGAATTTGTTCTCCATGTAAGAACTTGTTTGTTATGCTTCAGAAGATTGGAGACTGATGAAAATTAGGCTTGGGGTGGATTAATGATTGTGCATTGAGCATTGACTCCCCTGTACAGAATTTTATTGTTGTTAACAACCATTTGATCAATAAATATGAGAGATGCCCTCTCAAAAAAACAAACAAACAAACAAACAAAAAAGTACAGACTTCCAATTGTAAAATAAATAAGTAACTGGGATGTAATGTATAGCATAAGGAATATAGTCAAAATATTGTCACAACTTGGTATGGTGATAGCTGGTAGATAGAATTATCATGTATATAAATGTTGAATCACTGTGTTGTACACCTGAAACTAATGTAATACTGTGTGTCAACTACCCTTCAATAAAAAATAATTATCTACAAAAAAAATAAATAAATAAATAAAATAAAATAAAATAAAATAAAATAACCTAATGTTAGTGGTTCTTTGTGGGTGTGAAGGAAGAGCAAAAGAGTCCACACAGCCACAGAAACAAAGAAAACCTACCAGGAGCAGACTGTGATGAGTAAGTAGGATTCAGGATGGACTCAATGAAACACAAGCCCTTCTTGGAAGTTCAAGGGACTATAACAGTGGCAGAGCTAAGTGTACTTTATACAATATTGGGTGGCTGCTTGTACCATCTTATTTGGATATTATGCAAAGGATAAGGCTTGAAGGATGGAGAATTTGAATAATACTATATTACAAATGCTTAAAGACAAATAATTCCCTCTTGGAATGATCCTGTCCTGAGGGTGCAGTGGGCAGCCTCTAAGATGGCCCTTAATTATCCCCACCTCCTGATAGTCATACCTTTGTGTAAACCCTACCCTTGATTATGGTCTATATTTACTGATTCATTTCTAGCAAATAAAATTCAGCATTGGTGATGGAGCACACTTCCAAGACTGGGTTACAAAAAGACTGTGAATTTCATGTTGAGCATTCTTTCTTACTCTCTCACTCTGATGAAAAGCCAGCTCACATATTGTGAGTGCCCAATGGAGAGGCCCATGTGGCAAGGGATTGAAGGAGCCTCCAGCAATAGTTAGCAAGGACCTCAGGCCCTCTATTCAACAGCCTGCAAGGAACTGAAAAGCATGTAAACAATATATGAGTGAGCTTGGAAGGGGATTCTTCCCCAGTCAAGTCTTCAGATAAGACTACAGCCCTGACTTACGCCCTTGACCACAACCTCATGAGAAACCTTGATCAGAACCTAGCTCAGCCACACCTGGATTCCTGACCCACAGAGACTATGAGGAAATGAATATTTATTGCTTTAAGTTCCTAAGTTTTAGGATAACTTGTTATGTAACAACAGATAATTAATTCAGTGGGAAAAATAATCAAATATTTGTCTCAGATAGTTGATAAATTTGGGTAAGGACTTGATTTGGAATTCTGAATGGAATCAAATGTTTAACAGAGTCAGTGTAGTAAGTACAATAGTACGTTCAAGGATGTATTATTGTATAAAGCAACATGCACAGGATATTATACCAAACCATCCATATTCATGATTCCACTTGATTCTTAAGATATATATGTAAATCTGTTTTAGAAGATACAACATAAAGCCTTGATAACCTTGACTTGTGTTCCCTTTCTTTCCAATGACAGACCATGAAAACACTGAAAGTTACACAGGAATATTGATAAAGAATCTGGTAGATCCCAAGTAAAGCCACTCACCAGAGTGTAGAGAGGGCCTAAGTGAGGAAAGTACTAAGTGACCCAGGGCTTTCACCTGTATATTTGCCTTGCTATGATCCTAAAAATCAATCAGACTCTAAATACATAATTGCCAGAGTTCTGTTCTATTTTTGAATTGTGATTTTATGTAATATTCACATTACAAGTCCATTTCTATCCTACCTGGGTAGTTGGATAGTGTGGTGTTGCAGTTAATAAAGCAAGCTCTAGGCAGACTGCCTGGGTTCAAACCCCTGCCCTTCCACTTACTGACTGTGTCACCTTGAGCAAGTGACTTAGTCTCTTCAGGCTTCAACTTCTTCCCTTGTAAGCTGGAGACAATAATAGCACCTATCTGATAGCAGTATTTTGAGGATTCAAAGAGTCAATGTTTGTAAGTGCTTAGAACAGCAACAGCTTCACAAACGGGTTCACCCTCTGTTAGCCATTAGTTTTGTAATAGAACAGCAGGTGCTGGGGGGTGGGGAGGAGCACTTGTGGACAAGACAGGAAACATTAAGCTTCCCCAGTACTGAGAAGTTCCTTTTGCCTCAGGAGTCATCCTGCCCCAGAAACAGTGTTAGTGGTGTGACATACGGCTGTTTTGTGTTCCCTGAAAAGTCTCAGATTAGTATTAATACTTATGGGACAGTCTCTGGAGGCCTGGACTTGGACCTGCTTACACTTTAGTCCTGCTGGACCTTGACTCATACATATTCACTCAGATAAGTATGGTTTAAACTGGGAAAAAATCAGCTTCTTGGCCTTTGTTTTTATTTTATGATTCGGTCTTTTCCTTTGAAAAACAAATGATTTATTCTCTTGCCCCTCTGGGAGCAGAGCAGGTCAAACAGAAAACAACTGTCTGCAGAAAAATAACTTTCCAGACAACAGTTCTTCTAACAGACAGAACATCATCTATTCAGTAGAGAAAGCCAGGCTTGCTTGCTTGCTAATTTTTAATGCTCTAAAAGAAAGCAAACCCTGAGAGTGATTGCTTTTCCTTGGTTATCTTTATGTAAAGCTTTATGATGAATGGAATTCTACCCCCAAGAATAGGGTCGGAGGCCCAAGGACAGACAAGCAAGAGGCATGAGCCCTGTTCGCCCCCTACCCAGCCACAAACTTATTCTGTTAGATAGCATCTGCTAACTTGGAGGAAGGCTTCTGATTTTAAGTTGGGCCGGGAATTCTGCAGGCATAAAGGACTCCCTCTCACTGGACTAGTCAATACACACCAGCACACACCCAGAGTCTCATACATCTTGCATGTACATGCTGCTAAATTTCACACCTACTCTCTTACATTTTCTGTATGTGTGTGTGCATGCACACCCATACCCACACCGCTACACATCTTTAAACACTCACGTCTTCAAGACACATTCACAAGCACAAGCACATGGTGGGCATAGTCTGAGGTATTCAGTTAGAGAGGATTGTGGAGTAATGAGGGGCTTACATTAGTTCAGAAAGAGAAACTTTTTGCTAGATTACTATCGAAGTAAAACTGATTTACACAAACCTTCTCAAGCCTGTTGGTAGGATTCATGAAGGTAAGGCAGTAAGCCAGGAATAGCTCCCTGCAGGTATATAATATTTATCTTTCTTCAGTTGTTTGAAGTCTGTCAATTTGGGATGAGGAATTCTTCCTGATTCTGAAATATTAGGAGAGGAAGATGAATTTTGGTTATCAATTAATCAACATGCATTTAACTGATGCCTACTGAGGGTCAAGCAGTACCTGGGCACTGGGCTAAAGGGAGTAGGGAAACCTGATTTCTACACCAGCACAGTCTCACAGGGGAGAGGAAGCTAACACACATGAAACAGACTAATCCAAGATCAATGCTATACTGTCAGTGCCCAAAAGGACCTTGTCTTGCCAAACACGCTCATTTTGGCAATGGGACAACTGATGTCCAGACAGTCCTCTTCCTATGGCCACACAAGACACTAGACAGATGTCTCCTGATAGAATTATTCTCTCCACCCTTCTGCACTCTTTTGTGATTCTCTCAAAAACTTTAACATGGCCTACCAGGTAAAAACCTGATGTTATACATTTTCAAAGCTCAGTGTCCAACAGAGTCGTAATTATCTGGGAGGCGCTCAGTTCATCAAGTTAAAGTATGCTGAAAGAATCCAGGTAACTTTGTTATTGCCCACGACTCCATTCAGCAGCCAAGGAAGCAGCATAGGTAGCAAAGAATTAGATCTTGGATACAAATTCAAGGTAAGATATTTCAAACTTGGCATAAAAATTGCAGGCACGTTTCCAATCCCTTCTATTTTCTTATCCATTTAACCTCAGCTCTTGTATAATTTTATGGACAAGGGAAATCACTTGCATTTCAGCCAGCAGGAAAAGGTCCATTTCCTCAGGTGCTTTGGACTCTTCATATCCACACACAGTACCATGGCAAGTTTGGATGTATTTCCCCTAAGGGTTTTAAAAATTATACCAGGTCACCTAATCATCAAACATTTATGTCAACAAGAATTTTTTAAATCATCTCTGTGCCATACACTGGACAAGTGTTGGCTACAAACTTGGCTGGCTGGATTATTAGGCACTTTCTGTCCAGGGAAAAAAATAGCAGAGCTGTTGTGTTATTTTCCTTGGGCTGCTGTGACAAATCACCATAACTGTGGTGACTTAAAACAACAGAGATGTATTCTCTCATAATTCTGGAGGCTGGAAACCCAAAATAAAGGTTTTGGCAGGGCCACATTCCTTCTGGAGGCTCTAGGGAAGAATGATTCACTGCATTTTCCTAGCTTCTGGTGGCTCCTAGCAGTTCCTTAGTGTTCCCTGGCTTGTAGCTACATCAGTCCGGTCTCTGCCTCTCTCTTCTCTGTATCTCTCTGTGTCCTTTCCTCTTTTAAGAAGGAAGCCCACTCTCAACACAGGATGATTTCATCTAGATCATTAACTGACTGCATCTGCAAAGACTGTTTCCAAATAAGATTACATTCTTGAAGTTCCATGTGGACATGAATTCTGGGGGGAGGCTATCAACAGCTGTCCTTGCATTTTGCTAGCTTGGGTCTGTGTTGGTAAGCCTGACAGTGAAAGAGATGCCAGTGGAGGGATGTTTTCCTTTGATCCCATGAATGAGTTCCTTCTATCTGCCATGATGTGAAAAATACTGGAAAGCACCCCACTAATGAGCATTTTCCATGCCTGCTGGCCATCCCGCTCCACTTCCACACTCTCCCTATGTTTGGGAACCTCTCACTGTGGTAACTGCCTCCAAAATGGCCTTCCAGTGATTCCCACATTCTGTTATTCACACCCTGTGTGGTCTCCTCCCACACTGGACCAGGGTTTAGTTCACAAAGCTAATGAAAAGAGAACAGAAGTGATGTTATATCACTTCTAAAATTAGGTTATAAAAGACTGTGGCTTGTATCTTGGGCTCTGTCTCTCTCTAGGATCACTCATTCTGGGTAGCCAGCACCCATGTCTTGAGAACACCCAGGTATCTTTGTGGAGAAGACTGCATAGTGGGGAACTGAGACTTCCAGTCAACAGCCAACCAGTAAACCTCCTTGAAAACAGCCCCTGTCAAGCTTTCAGATGATGCAGCCCTGGGCAGCAACTTGATTGCTGTCTCAAGAGCGACCCTGAACCAAAGTACCCAGTTGAGCTGCCTTCTGACGCCTGATGCTCAGGATCTGTGAAATAACATATGTTGGTTGTTGTAAGTTGCTGAGTTCTGGGGTAATTTGTCACATAGCAACAGACAGTGAATGTTTCCCCTTTCTGAGCCCTGTCACCCCAGGGTGGAAGCCAATACTCTCTTTACCAGTCTCCCATGCAGCTCCGGGGAAGGCAAGTGGCCTGAGCTTTGCCAGTCTGACCCATCTGACTGAGACTTCAATGACATGAAGAAGGGGCTGCTGCAGAGAACTGATTTTGAGGAAGATGGTGGAAGGAGATTCAATTTTCAGAGGAGGCAGAGGGGAAATTGCTAGAGGAGAGCCTCAGGCCCAGCCTCTGTCAGCATGAGCTGCTGTGCAGGAGTGGCATGGTCTCACAGGAGCTATCTGCCATGGCAACATGCATATTGTTCCTGGATTCCAAACCTGATCCACTGAGGGACATTCTCTCATACATTTTGTTTAAGCAATCTGGTGGGCTCTGTTGCTAGCGACCAAGAACTTAGACAGACATAGAAGCCTTTGAAAGCAAGTAACAGAAAACACTGCTTCTAAGTAGCTTAAATAATATAGAAATGAACTCCCTCCCACAAGAAGCAGAGAGGAAGAAGGCTGGGGAGGTTTGCCATCAAGACATGGGCTTCCCTTTCCTAGAGTCCTCAGCTTTGTGCCCATCTCTGTGTGTTGGTTGCATCCTGTCTGGCTGGCTGCAGTTTGGCTGTGCCAGTTCCACGCTGTGTACTGGTGTAACAATATCCAGAAGTAGAAGGAGGCTGTATCCCATGTGTCCCTCTGTAAGTGAGGAACCTTCTTAGCTGCCCTCCATACACTTTACTTCACGTCTCATTGGCCACAATTGGGTCGGCTGCTCCTCCCCACGGCAGTCATTGGTAAGGAGGACGGCATTACCACAATTGCCTTGGACTAACGGTTCTACCTCCAGGATCTGGGGATGGAGCCAGACTCCCTTGAAACACCTGGCCAGGTGGAAGAGGGTGACTACATTTAAAATATGAGGGCTCTTACGGAGCTTAATGGATACTGGGTAGAGAACCAATGCTATCTGTGTTAGGAAATTCTTACAGGGTCCAGACATAAGATAACAGTAGTTTGTATTAGGATAAAGGAGTGGGAACAGAGAGAAAGAAGCAGACTGGGGATTAGCCATCTGAAAGCAACAAGATTTGCTGGTGGATTTGCTAGGAAGGAGAGAAAGAGAAAGGTATAAATGGAAGGGGGCTTTAGTTTAGCCCTGAGCATTTAAATTAATAAGTAAGTGAAGAAAGTTGGGAAGAGATTGAGGTGAGGGTGAAGTTACATATTTAAATGGTTACCAACTAGGCAAATTAATATATGAGTTTGGAGCTAAGAGGGAAATCTTTGATGGAGTTATGAACTTGAGAGTCATCAGTATACAGAGGGAATGCCTTATGAAAAATGATAGCAAGAGAGGAGTAGAGGTCCTAGAACCAAGTTCTAGGCACCCAACAGCTGGAGGTCAGAGGGAAGAGGAGATATCCGCAGAGGAGAAGGAGAGAGAGCAGCCAATGAGAAAAGTAGACCAAGATAGACCTCGGAGGATAAGAGATGTTTCAAGAAGATGTTCTCTGACCTCTCCGGTCCTACCCTCCCGTGACTCCATCCCTGAATGTCTATGTTTGAAGGTAACAACCATTTTCTGAATTTTAACTTGCATCTGTGTTTGAAGCTTCATATAACTTTGAGTTTCACCCCCAATTAAGCCTAAAACCACTAGAAACTGAAGAAAAATAGGAACATAAATGGAAGGGAAGAATACTTTGGAAAACTTGTCTATTTTTTAATTTATTGAATAATATATGCAAGACATTTTCCTCATAGATGGCATGGTAAAAGGCTAAAGAAGTAAACCCACAAAATAAGGTTTGAATATATCTTTTAATGCCTCAAACATTTTCAAACAAAATATGAACAAGACCATGTCTCATTATTTTATTGAGGTAGAGTCTGTAAAGCAGTTCACAAATAACATAATGTTGCTTTAAATAGAACTATTTCAAATAGGAGAACTGATACACAATGATTTCTTTTTTTTCAAATCTAAAAGGCATGTGCTTTATTTTAATCAATGGGAGTTATAGTTTAAAAGGTATACCTCTTCTTCTAATCAAACTGTTAAAGTCAGGCAGCTATCTATAGTTCATTAAAGTTCAGATTTTGCATAAAACCTTCATTATCTGAACTTGATGAATTTCCCTTCCTTTCAAAGTACTACACTCTTGCAGAAGAGGTCTGAACTCAAAGGAACCTTCAAGAACTGTGAAATAAGCTCACCCTGGCTTACTGCTGTACCCTGATGAACAGAACATTGGAAACAGATACTCTTCTGCAGGGAATAAAGTGGCTAAAGAAAAAAATAGCTTATTTTCTACATCCATATACATTTGGGGACATTTGGGGAAGGTGTTTTGTATTGCAGCAGAGCACATTACATCCTATACTGGCCAAGACTCATTCCAACAAAAAGGCAGAGATTATTTAACTCTGGCCCACATGCACGTGCACATACCCAAAGCACATGTTTTAGAGACCCATATGAAAATGAGAAAAAAAACCCCAGGAATTTAGTAAAGTATTGCCCTGGTACAAGGAGAGAAAAAAATATTTGTGTGGTAAAGGATAGCAGTTATTTTGCAGTATTGAATGAAAGGAGAGCTTATGTCTAGTTAGGGGAAACTTTTTATGCAAAATCTGAACTTTGGTGAGTTGCAGATAGAGAAACTGAGGTCTCTGTGTTGGAGGAAGGCAATTCTGATGCCTACATGAAAGGCAGAAGTGCAGAAGATTAGCTGCGAATGAATGTACTCCAGGAGAAAACCAGTGGCAAGGATCGAGGTCCCAGTGGGAATGCTGTTTCTCAGTGCGGGGACACTGGGTTAGTAGAATTACAGGAGAACAGAGCATTTTACTTGTCGTTTATCACATCAGTCACCTGGACTTTAATCAGTTCTTTAGCAAGCTATATATAATTCATTTTACAGTATGGATTTTTTTTCCTGCAGTTGTCCAGGGGGACTCATATAAGAGTCTCCAAGAATATATGTAAAATTTGAAAAATCCTGCCAAGAAATTCTGATATGAAATTCATGGGGAGGCATATTGTGTGATAGTTAAATTTTAGCCGTTGGAGTCTACCTAATGTGGGTTTGAATCTTTGTTCCATCACTTGCTAGCTCTGTGACCTTGGGCAGATGAGTTAGGTCTAATTTCAGTGTTTCCCACCTCTAATGTCAGGATAATAACAGTATGTATTTCAAATGCTTTTATTCATGACTTAATTAAACCAAGCACATAAAGTCAGCGCACAGTAAGTGGTACAGAGACATTGCGCAATAAGTGTTAGCTATAAATGGACACTTAGGCCAATCTGGAAAGACCCCCCAGGACATAAACATACCTTGGTCAGACCCTGCTCATTCTCATATGCAGGAACACAATCAAGGGGGAGGTCTGGTTGCCACCCGAGGTGGTGAAGGCACAATGCCAGCCCTGCTGTTTGGGCCACCTGGGCTTGTTCAGTTTCAGGATATGGACTCTGTGCTCTCACCTAGACCCGCTGTACCCTCTGGCAGAGGAAAGCAGTATTAAAGGCAGGGCTCAGAGGTCACACAGCCCATTGCAACCACTGTCTAGCTGTGTGACCTCAGGCAGGCTACCTAATTTCTGTGCTTATGTTTCCTCATTTGAAAAGTAGAGACAATTAATAACAATACCTTTTCCTCATAAGGCTGTTATGGAGATTATATGAGTTAATATATTCAGAACATAATTTAGAGTGTCTGGCACATGAGCTCAAAAAACTATGTAGTAAAAATAATAGGAATATAATAATTATAGTAATAACTTTGAAATAGACCTCTAGGATTCCAGATTCTACTTTGTTTCCTAAAAAAAGCTTTGCATAATGGATGAATGCAAAAGAAATGAGAAAGAAGAAAATTAGAAGCAAGTAGGTTAGAAGTAGGAAAAAGTTAAGAAAATTTGCAATAGGAATAATTCAAAGTACCAGCAATACTAAGAGGATAAAAATTTTGAATAATAAATGCAAGATTTAGGAAGAAGAAAAAGGCTTAATTTTGGAAATGTAATATTCAACCCAGAAGATGTATCAAAAAACCCTTGCATTTAGTGAGCACTCAAAAGATACTTGATTAATTTATTAGTTAATTAAATGTGATTGAGTATGAAGCTCTTCAGCAGATAACCTGAAGCCTGGTTCTTCGGACAGATGGAGAGCAGAGAAAAGCATGGTCTTCTCGAGGTCTTCTGAATAAGGCTAGAGAGGCCAAAGATATTTTCCCCTCCCTAACTGCACATGCATGTGCTGGCGTGTGTGTGTGTATGTGTGTAATCAGATATTTTTGTCCATGCTATTTATTTCTAAGCAAATGATCAAGAAATGGCTTGTTGAAACTCTTCTTTATGTGCTTAATATCCATAGTCTCACCCATAAACATGAACATTTGCCACTTCTCTTCAAAAGCTGGCATCTGAGTGTAGGTCAGCCTGCTACAGATCCATTTTCAGCACTGTGGATGGAGGGAAGCCTGCTGGGGAAGATGAGGAAAGGTGTTGGTTATTTAGAATCTTTTCTTCCAGCATCTCTTTAGCCAGTTGGATATTTCACAACCAGTGTGACACAGTCTAGCCAGTTTGGAATTTCATCCTCCTCCTCTGTCATCCCAGCATCCAGAGTGACTCCTGCAGTTTCCCACACCTGTCCAGGGTGAGGGACATCAGCCACTATGAAAGGCAGCTCTAGGGATGCTGAAGGTACTTTTAGTTTTTTTTAAGTTACTTGGTGGCAGAGAGCACTTAGGTCTAGCTTTTTCCCTCAGCAGATATCTGACCTTTGCTCTCTCCTCTGGCCTCATTATGAAAAGATGAACAAATGTAGAGCCACGAGTGTCTGCTAAGAAAAGACAGCTGAGGAGTGCCAGGCCCTCTGACCCGGAACATTGCCTTCTGTTCCTTTCAGTATACTCCTTTTATGGGTGTATCTTTTAAATACCAAAGCTAATAAATCTCTACTTTCCTTAAAGTCAAAGAATTGGAGTAATACCTCTGTAATTGGCAATTTTAAAACTGAGAAGGAACCCACACTGTCCCAGAAGGAGGAATGAAGATTCTGAACATTCCAGAACAACCTGCTACTTGGGGCAGTGGTAACAGACAGGGGGCACAATGGAGCTACCCAATTCAAAATTTGCTTCCATTTCATCTCTCAAGAAAACTTTACTCCAAATAGGGAAGGACCAAGCTTACATATGTAAAAGGAGATGAAAAAAGATCAGAGAGTACTTGTCACAGAACTTGAGCTTGTCTCCTGGTCCAGGTCAGTTATATTGCAGGCGCCAAAGCAGCTGTGAGGATGAAACCAGTTTGGGATAATTAAGCACGAGGTCAGGAGTATCTACAGGAGAGCTAATCACTGGCTCACTACAAACAAGTCTTGCCAGTCGAATATTTTTCCTTTAAAGCAATTATCTGGAAGGAACTGAATCAAACAACATGTCAGTTAATAGGAAAGTCGCTGTTAAGAATCCAAAACCACTTCCCAAGAACAGAACCTGAGTCTTGGGAACGGGAGTGAGGATATGGTCAGGAGCAACATGAACGAAGTCAGGATTTTCTTTATTATTTTTCCAGCTTTATTGAGGAATAATTGACAAAACTGTATATGTTCAAAGTGTACAAAAGGATGATTTGATATGCATGTGTACTGTGGAATGATTACCAAGATCAAGTTAATTAACACATCCATCACCTTTTAAACTTTTTAAGAAAAGTTTCTAAAAAGCTTTTTGGTGTGTGTGGTGAGACTATTTAAGATCTACTCAGCCAATTTCAAGGACACAATGACGTATTAACTATAGTCACCATGCTGTACATTAAAGCCTTAAAACTGAGAGTTTGCACCTATAGCTCCCCATTTCACTAACCCCCAACCCCTGGCAACCATCATTCTACTCAGTTTTCTCTCTCTTTTTTCAAGATTCCTATTGTAAGTGATTCCATACAGTATTTGTCTTTCTTTGTCTGGCTTATTTCACTTACAATAAAGCCCTCCAAGTTTATCCATGTGGTTAAAATTAGCAGGATTGCCTTCTTTTTAAGGCCGAATAATATGCCACTTGTATGTGTGTGTGTGTGTGTGTCTATGTGTATATATATATATATATATATATGTATATGTATACCACATTTTCTTTATCCATTCATCCATCAATGGACATTTAAGTTGTTTCCATGTCTTGGCTCTTAAGTGCAGATGTCTCTTCGAGATAGTGATTTCATTTTCTTTGAATTTATACCCAGAAGTGGAATTGCTAGGTCATATGGTGGTTCTTTTTTTTTTTTTTTTTTGAGAAACCTTCATACTGTTTTCAATAGTGGCTGTACCAGTTTATATTCCCCCTGTGTACAAGGGTTCCCTTTCTCCACATCCTTTCTGATATCATAATCACTTTCACACATTCAGTTAGTTCAAGTAAGTTACAGGGCTAGCCTAGATTTAGGGAAAAGGGAAATAGACTTGACTTTGTGGTGAAAGGAGTGGTAAAGTCACATTGAAAAAGGGTGTGTGAAATGGGAGAGATGGTTGTGGCTGTTTTTGGAAACTATCTACCAATTTATCCTTGGGAAAATTATTTAACCACCTGCTTTTCTTCACCTGTAAAATAGGAAATAATAGTATCCATCGCTTTGGGATGTTGTGAGTAATAAATTAAGAGTGTGTGTTTAGCACCTAATACATTGTAGTAGAAACATGACAGCAATAACAAAAACATATACTGATTGAGCCCATACTGTGTGGCAGCACTATTCCAAGTACTTTATGTAATCTTTATAACAACCCAATGATGCACATATCAGTATTACTGATGAGAAACCCTAAGGCACAGAAATCTTAAGTAACTTCCACAAGGTTGACTGCACAGTAACTGTTCTCTTTAAATCATGAATGTCTTCCTGCCTGCCACTTCCAAAGGGCACGTCTTCGTTTTTTCCTTTTTAAGTACTGTTGACAGTGGATACTATTAATCACTCTGCCGTCAAACACTTCTCCTCCAGCCCCATGCCTCTCCTCTGTCCAATTCTTCTCCTCTGATTGCTGCCTCCTTTACACTACATTTTAAATGGCAAAGCTCTCTCCTGTTTTTCCAGTCTTTCCCGCAGGAACTCATCCAGTGTGGCAACTCAGTTTCTTCCTTTCTGTGATGATTGTCTGTGTCCCTTGTCTCCTAAACTCTAGGCTTGCAATTCTAAGCATCATCTGAGTTTTACCGCGTATGACCCAGGTTCATTTTGAAATGTCTGTGTCCTTTTTTTTTTTCCCCCTCTTTCCATTGGTTGTGATATGGTCAATACATGAATTTTTTTTTCAAATTTGGATGTCCTGGCAGTCAGCCAATGCCTTTAGCCTGATCTAGGCCCTCGTCATGTCCTGCCTGGCTTATCAGAGTAATTTCTTAAGTAAACTTACTGCTTTCAGATCCTCTCTTGACTAGGCACACCAGTGTTATATTTCTGCAGGCCTTAATGCAGGCTCCTCCCCACCCCTGCCACACCAGCCTAGCATCACACTTCTCTCTGGTGCCCCGCCACAGTTACGTGGCCTTTCCCTCCATTCAGGGACCAGCTTCTGCTCTCACTCCTCCGCAGGACTCCTCTCAGCTGGTTGCTTCTCCCTCCTCACTTTCCTAGGGCAAAGAGTCAACTTTTGTCTCTTCACAACTCTCTGGAGTTATCTTTGCTTTCACAACTCTTCATTTCCTCTGCTATTCTAGAGGTCCTTGAGGTCCTAGCACCATTCACAGCAAGATTTCAAAGCTTGTCTGTTGGGTGATCACCCTATGGCAAACTGAATTGTCTTCTGCGCAGTATGATTTGCTATGCCATATCCCTAGCAACTGCATAACCTTATGGCTCAGAGTGCCAGTTTTTGAGATTTTATTCTGTTTTACAGTGGGGCCTGAACCCCCATATTATACGTAAAAGAAAAAAAAAGTCAAGTTTACCCTGCCTCCCTGTGTATCAACTTGAGCAGGTGACACTTTTCAGAGTCTCAGGTTTTTCATTGGTAAAATGGGAGTAAGTCATACCTTGCTGGGGTATCAAGGCTATTAAATGAAATTATATATCTAAAAGGTTTGCGGCACAGCGCCTGGCACACACATAAAAGAGCTCACTACTCTGTGGTTATTTCTGAACTTATTGCCTGAAAGGCTGAAGAGGTGGGTGTAGGAGAGGTGATACTCTGTATACCCAGATTCTGTGCTACTCTTCCTTGGGGTTGCTAGAGACATATTTGGCAATGCTCAGATTTCTAATCCGTTGCTTAGAAAACCAGCCAGGATTTACGAAGCTCCAGGTAAGTCCCAGCGCCTTTCTCAGAAGCGATTTGTTTGACTAGCTCTGATCAGAGAGCCACCACCTTCTCCAAATCACCACCGTGGTCGAAAACGTCCTGCACTTGGGAAATCTTTCTTTGACGAATCTTGGCCCCAAAGCCCGCAATTGGGCGTCCAGCACCCTTAGGCCCGTGGTTTCTGCCCAGGAGGCGCTTTTAAATTTCGAAGACGATACTCGGTTCTCTAGACCTGGCAGGAGTGGTCGAGGTTGCATCTTTTGCGCAACGCACCCAAGAGCATGCTTGGGACAGACGCGGCGAGAGGCGGTTTGCACCAGGACCGAGCGGTGGGGTGGCGAGAATGCCCGGAGCGCGCACCCCGTCACCCTCTCTAAACCCGGGCGCGGCTGCTCGGAGCTCGAGGTCCTGAGCAGAGCCCCGCGCCTCCCTCGGAGCGGGTGAGCGCCCCGGGTCCTCCGCAGGGGCCCTAGCGGGGTCGCCGACAGCCCACCCCGCGGCGCGCACCCTGACCCGGCCCCGCCCCCCAGCGGCCGCGAGTGGCGGGCGGAGCGCGCGGAGAGGCTCGCCGGGCTGTGCGGCGCCGCCTCTCCTCCGTGCCGGGGGAGGGACGGACGGGCCGGGCGGGAGAGAGAGAAAGCCCAAGCGCCCGGCTGGCGAGGAGCTGCATGCAACCGGTGGGAGGCCGGGCCGACTGGCGCTGGGGCTGGGGCTCAGGCTGTTTCTCGGCGGGTCCCGGGCGGCGAGCGCGGACGGCCCGGAGGCGGCGGCTCTGAGCTGGCAGGCGGAGGGTTGTCTCCTGCGCCCGCCTGCCCGGCGCGGTCCGAGGATGCGGGGGGGCGATGCCCGGGGCCAGGGACGCGCTCTGTCACCAGGCGCTGCAGCTGCTGGCCGAGCTCTGTGCTCGTGGGGCCCTGGAGCACGACAGCTGCCAGGATTTCATCTACCACCTGCGCGACCGCGCCAGACCCCGGCTCCGCGACCCAGGTGAGTGCGGCCGCCGCTGCCGGGCGCCACCGGAGGGCCCTGGGCTGGGAGTTGGGGCCGCACCGGGGCCTGAGGCGGAAGAGCGACGCGGACTGGCAGGAGGGGGTGACCACCGAACTGGAAGAGGGGACCAGGGGCGAGCGCGCTGTGGCCTGATGCTGGCACCGGGCGGGGACCTCGCAGAGACTGCTGCGCGGAGGTCGAGTCCGGGTGGGCTAGAGCAGCGCTGGAGGGACCACGCCTGCCACCTGCGCTCGCAACGCCGGGTCTCCTGGGGGCGGCTCCGAGCTCCGCGCTCCACTTCGTGGGCACGAGCCGCGGGAGGGGCACGAGGCCGGAGGAAACTCTGGGAAGTTGGGAGTTGGGGACGGCCCGGCGCTGCGGCTGAATCCCACTGGCGCGCCTCAACCTGCTCTGGAGAGCCTATTTGTCTTCTTTGGTCTGGGGTGAGAGGGCGCGGTGGGATCTGGCGTTGGGCCCGGGACAGGGAGCATCGGATCCTGAGCAGCCCGGGCCTGAACCCCCTGCCTGCCGGTCGTTTGGTGTGGAGGCGGCCTGGGCCTGGGCGCCCGGCTCGATCACCTGCTGCCACCGGACACCCCGGGATCAGTGGGTTCTCTGGCCACTGCTTGTGCACCCGCAGTTAACCCTAGTGAAAGCTGAGGAGCTCCTAACTTTGGGAAGTTCATTTATTCTGGCATTTAACCAATTAAGATTGGAGGGGCGAGTTTTAGTGGAGCCATTTGCTTTCCCTAAGGGCCCTGAGTCCCCCACATATTCTTGTCCACTGCTGGCTACTGGAAGACACATTCCTTCCAAATGTTTCCGTGAGATTCTTCTCACCTGGAGAAATTCTCTCGAATATTCTTTCAAACTAAGTACTGAAGCAAAAGGCATATTGTGGCTGGATTATTAAAGATGGGATAAGAAAATGGCCTTTCCCCTGATGTTCCTGTGCCTAAATATTGGAAATGAGCTACTGCTGTGTGCATTTCCCAGTACAAATTTACTTCATTTTAAGGTAATCCACTATATAAAAATCCGTTTACCCAGAGGATAAATTAGAGAATTATTTTATTCATAAAGAGATGCACTGAGCTTGACTTAAATAGCATTTCCTTGGTAGTATATCAAAATGGATCTTTGGGATGAAGAGAAGTCATCTGTTAAAAGTTTATATCAGATTTCCCTACTCAAAGTCTTCTTTTTGTTGAAAAAGGAAGATTATTGTTTCCTGTTGCCTATGGTTACATTCATTAACTCTATTGAATGATCACTAATGGGTTACTTCAAAGTGGATAAATAAGTCAAGAAATACTGCTTATTCCAAATCATTTCCCTGGACATTTAATGCCCAGGCTTTGTGAGGCTGTTGCAGGATGTGATGTGCAGCACAGACCACACACATGATGAGAGCTGCTCATTTCACCAACTGGGGGCCTGGGATGGTGTTCTAAGTGATGACCTAAGTGGGGAAAGTTCTGTCCTTAAGCAGCAATAACAAGAAAATTTCTTAGCACATGTGCTTCACTCAATGCAAGGGTTAGTGCTGAGACACCCCCTTCCTTGCCTGGGACTGTGCTGGGGGTTCCCGTTGTTAGGCCGCATAGACAGTCCTTTTTGGCTTTATAAGAGAGGAGGGATAAGACCTCTTGCTGAGTTTCGTGTTTAACACTCCTGTGTCTTTTCGGCTCATTTGATGCCTCTGCTCCTTTTAATTTACAAACTGGATTCCGTGTTCTTAGGTTTTCCTCAGCCTCTACACTGGACAGCCCCAAGAAAGAATCGCAGAAGACTCCTTACAAGAAAGAAGTGTGACTTCTTGGCTGAGAGATAGCCACAGATAAGATCAATGCCTTGCTAATCTTTGAGTTCCTGAAAGCCCTGCTCTGCTTTTCTTAAACTAGGTCACAGCAGTTTTGAGGTAGCCCTGTGCCCCTAGATCTTTGCTTTAGGTTGGGAAGTAGCTTGCTCCTGAGGCAGGAGTAGGGACTCTGAGTGCAGGTGAGAGGAGCTGAGGCTAAATCCGCCATCCAGAGTGCACTCTCTTTTCCAGGGCACTTCAGCTCAGGCCAGAATCTCTCTTTACTTCCCTCCTTCTCTTCATGCCCACTTTAATTCTGACATCAGATGCATTTATCTCCATCCCGCTAAAGCTGTTTGATCGCCCAAGCCAAAAGTGGCTTTAATTTCTGAGCCTAGAAGCTGAGTGGCTGGAGTAGCTGCACTGCAGAGCGCTGGGAATGGTGCCCCTGCTGTTGTGTAGTTCAAACCAGAACCACCAGGCACAGCGGCCCTGGCCTGTGGGCACCTCGAGAGTTGTCTCTGTAAATGGGTGACTTCCGTTCTATAAAGGAACCCACCTGAAATGCCATGCTCCGCTTTCTCTGTCTGCTGCTCACTCAGGGCTACCCCGGGGAAACCAGGTTTTCTCAAACTCAGCTGAGGAAATTTGGTTTTAAGGGAGAAACCTGATAAAATGCCCTGTGGACAGCAGAGTGTCATCGCATTTAGGACGTTTGTTCATTTTTCAGAGGTGGGAGAAGCATGAGTCACAGCAGCGGGTGCCAGGAGGGTCGCGCCCTGCGCAGGTAGGCGCCGTGCTCTGATGTGGGAGTGTGGCTCCTGGTCTTTCCTCACTTGGTGTTAATAGAGGATTTGATGAAAGTGTGCTTTTAAAAAATGAAGCTAAGTCACAGTTGGAACTTGGATGACTCAGTCCTTCATCTATACCAACTATGGAAAATTAAGTGCTGATCTTTCAGCTGAATGTGAGTACTTTTCTCCACAGAGAGCAATTAGAATCCTTCTGTTAGGTGTCTTTATGTTGTTTCATATATTGACGATGTCAGACATAAACTTGTGAATCTCAGAGAATAGCCTTCATGGCAGAGGGAAGAGCAAGTGCTAAGGTCTTGAAATTGGAGCGTCCTTGATGTGATTCAAGGAACAGTGAGTTCAAGGGTGGCTGGAGCAGACTGATCAAGAGAATGACAAGAAATATGGCCAGGGGTGGAGGGGGACAGTGGTGTAAGGCCCCACTAACCATTATAGGGACTTCGGTTTTTACTTTGAATGAGAAGGGGTGGAGCAGAGAAGTGGCAACACTAGCTGATGTGCTGAGAAAATGCTATTGAAGATCAGGGGAGAAGACAGAGGAACTTGCTAAGAGGCTATTAAGGAATCCAGATAGAGGGGGTAATGGCTTGGCCAGGGTTGGATAGGAAGTGGTGAGAACTAATTGGATTCTGGACACAGTCTGAAGATACAGCACTAAGATTTGTTGATAGAATGGATGTGAGGGGTGAGAGAAGTTAAAGATGACTCCAAGGATTTTGACCTAAGCAACTCCATTTACTTCATAGGAGAGACTTCAGGATGCACAGAGTTGGAATGGGAGGATAATAAGTTTCTGTTTTGTTTAAAAAAAATTTTTTTTGTACATTTTAAGTGTGTGATGTCTCTTGGTTCAACAGTGACCTGAAATATCAGCTGGCCTATGTTCATAGCTTGAAATGGAAACTTCACTCTCTTTCCTCAAGAGGGCCAGTTGGCTGTAGAACAGCATTTATTGTTAAAAGGTTTTAACAGTATGTATGTCAGAAAAGGCTCTGTTTAACTTCCACTCATTGGTCTTGATTGTATGTTTTGCAGTCAAAAAGAATTAGTGTCTTCTCCACTACACACCTTTGGCTACTAGGAGGTAGTGATTTTAGCTTTTCTCAACCTGTTATTTCCACATCTGGGAAGAAAAGGAGGATTAGATCATGTGATTTCTAGCTTTTAACCATGTTTTATTCTTTTCTAGTAAGTTTTTTCTTCTGTAGGGTGCCAGCCATGTCTCTGCCAAGCATTTTATGTGGGTCAATTCATTTAATCTTCATGTCTTTTAAGATTTTGCTGCTCAGTATTTGTCTGTAGACTATCAACATCAGTCATTACTGGAAACTTATTAGAAATGCAGACTCCCAGGCCCCACCCCAGACCTACTGCATATGAATCTCTCTATTAACAGGATTCTCACATGATTTGTAGGCACACTAAAGTTAGAGAAGCATGGCTGAGAGAGATTGGTATGTCACCCAGAGAGCTTAACTAGCCCAAGGTCCATGCACATAAGTCAAAGTATCTTCTTAGATAAACATCATATATGCTAAGAATCTAAGAGTCATTGTCAATGAAAATTGCCTAGATATTTTTCGTAAGAGTCCTCCCCTTTAGACCTACTTTCTCTATTCTAACTTCTATAATGGATTTAATCTCTAAGTGTAAGCTAAATTCTATGCAGTTATGATGAATCAGCTCAGTATTTTGGTTATGAATTTCTTTTACTCAGAAGACTGTTCTTTTCATTGACATTCCAGCTTTGTATTTCTAGAGATTTTCCTTCATTTTCTGGTTAACTAGAAAATGTTCATTGAGTCAGGGTGTGAAGCAGAGCCTTGTGACATGTCATTAATGCCTCCTCTTCCCAGGTGGACATTAACCCTCTTCAGGAAACACTTTTTCTAGACTAGTTGTTTTCAACCTTGGCTGCACACTAAAAACATCTAGGGAGCTCTAACAAATGAGCAAACACAGAAAATAAAACAAACAAAAAGTTACCAAAGACTGAGCTTTATCCTGGGTGAATTAAATCTGAATCTTGGTATGGGACCTAGTATCAAGATATTTAGTTCCTCAGTTGATTCTAAAGTGCTCCAGGTGGAGGACAAACTGTTAAAACCATCAGGTGAAGAATGAATCCTCCTTACTCTTCTTAGCTCACATTTCATTCTTTCAAAATTAGGAGAGATGGGATTCAAAGTCAAATCAGGGGACTTGACTGTTACCCTTGTAGAGTTACTACTCGGATCAACTGATTCTTAACTTTTTTTTGACAATATTACCCCCAAATTTTATTTTGAAGGCTCTTTAAAAATATGAGAATCTATTATGTTCACTCAACCTGGGCAAAAAGAAAGAATGAATTGAGAAAGTTGTATCCAAATAGTATTTCATTAAAAAGCCAAAATGTGGAACCTTCACTAATGTCACTTTGTATTGGATTAGAGTGAAATCAGTTATTAGAAGATGTACATCTAAAACAATAATTAAGTATAGCTTCTAAGGAAAAAAATCTCAAAGTTATCAAGATTAAATACTAGCCTTAATTCAAATTTTCAAAGAGAATCAACCTGAAAACACTAGATTTTCTGTCTGAGTAGACGTTGGTGTGATTATGCACAATGGGATTAATTTTTAAAAATTAATGTTAATTGCAATCAGGAAATAGAGAATCTTCTAAAGAATGAGTGGCATGTTGGATGCACAGTATGTGGAAATCTAATTTGCATTTACTTCAGTGACATTTTAGGGCTTCTTCATAAATATTTGATTTAAACAAGCATGCTTTCATCTCTGTGGGATTCCTCTACATGGACCAGTGAGTGGTTTAGTCATGAGGCAATTATCAAGAGGGAGAAACAAAAGCAAATTATGGTAAAGGCATCACTGGCAGCCCTGTGGCCAACTGCCTCTTTCAGAATAAACAATCAAAAGCAGAAACTTTTTGATGTAGGCTAAACCCTCAAGGAAAAATTAAGCTGCCACCTAAGGAAAATCACCCTACTGTATAGAGAGCAGAGGCATTGCTTTCACTGTAAAAGTATACAGGTACTTTTGTGTTTGTGTGTCCATGTGTGCTTTCCCATGAGTGTGACTTAAAAAATTCGTAAGTGCTTCTTAACTGACTGACTTGAAAGGAACAAGTTCCTGTGCTGAAGTATGTCGAGGAAGGGGAGATGCTTAGCGAGAGGATCAAGTGGGAAAGCAGTCTCCCTTTTCAAAGGACAGGTATGGGGTGTGTATTTCTGTTTTCTAAATGAAATCACAGCTTAAGCCATAAATGTGCATCACAACCCTTTCAAGTGTTTCATTGGGTCAGCTCTAGGAGTGGGTTTAAACCAAAGCAAATCCCAGTAACTAAGTTTTGCACATCTTCCTGAGGTAGTCGTATGTCCTTGTATGTGTATTTTATCATACAAAAACTTTTATATCAATGTTGGTAAAACTGCATCTAAAAGAAAAAAGATAAAAATTAACCCAGGAAATCAAGATGACAAAGTGGAATAAAGCGAGAGCTTTGAAGTCAGAATAAGATCCTGCTCTAATTAGCTTTGTGACCTTGAGCAAAATACCCAACTCTACACTTTATTCATCTGTAAAATGGGAGCAGAAGACTATTGCAACACAGTGTCTGGAGCAAGAGCTCAGTAAATGGATTTTGGTGGTAATGGTATCATCTGCCCATGTGTCCTCTTTGTTGTGACCCATGGGCATGCACAGGTTTCACCTATTTGTGATCATTTGCAGTCAAAATTTTCTATTCTACTTTTTTTTTTTTTGGTAAGCTTAGTGTTTTATCATGACTTATTAGCTGTATAACCCTTGACCCTCATCAGTAAAGTGGATTACTAGTATCCAGACAAACTATAGGATATACAGTCCAATGTGAATTTCGGACAAACAATGGATAATATAGAGGATGAACAGACTTAAATACTTATTTGTTATTTATCTGAAATTCAACTTGAACTGGGAATCTTATATTTTTGTTTAAATCTGGCAACTTTTTATTAGTACCTATCTCAGAACACATGTGAAATACCATACATAGTACCTGGCATACAGTAAATGTTAGCCATTATTACTATTATTATTATATCTTTCCATGATGGACAATCCTTATTGTGTAATCATTGTGATTACTATATATATTCCAAGAAGAAGATAAACCTTTTTTACTTAACTATTACTTGTGGGCATTTCTGATTTTTCATTACTATAAATAATATTTCATATCTATAGTATCTCACTCCCTTTTGGAAAAGATTTGTTTTAATGATAAATCATGAATAATGGGGCTCAGCTTGCTTTCCATTAGATCTATGCCAGTTAGCCCTGCTACATATGTACAGGAAACCCAGTAACAATTAGATGGTATAATGTGAGCAAAGGTTTTAAGTGGCTACCTGGTTATTGTTTCAATTTATAATTTTTTATTGGTAGGATTGAATGTTTTAAATATTTTAAACCTACTTATATATTATTTTATGCAAATATTCTGTTTATTCAATATCATGTGGCAATTTATTTTTTGAGAATCTTAATGTTTTTCTCATCAATTTGCATTAGTTAGAATACAAACATTCTATCAAATTAGCTCCTATAAGGAATAATTCACTGCATACTGATTGAACTCACATTGTCTATGATCAATTCATATTCTACTAAACTGCTTTTTACAAAGTTTTAGGGGTGCATCAACAAATAGGGATTCATTGTAACATTCTTTCTTTTTGGGAGGGGGGAGAGGTTTAAGCTTTAATTGCACAATGTTGAGAATTTAGAGTTTTAATTTTCTGCCCTTAATGGCAAAGAGATGAAAATCGATACATTGTAATATTCTTTCCAATGCAAAATGATGGCTCACTTATATGAAGTATAAAACAAATTGTTTTTTTATATAACTTGGACCTCTTTTTTATTTATATTTTCTTTCCCTCTTGCTAAATCCCTCTCTCTTCCAAGCACTCTTATAGCCTTTACTCTAGTGGCACTGATCCAATCAATCTTCTCTAATTATAATTAAGTTAAATTTAAAAAACATCCATTGACTGCCTCTTAAGTGACAGGTACTAGGTTAGGCATTAGTAATTCAAAGATACATTAGACATGGTTACTGCCTCTATGGAATTAAGATAAAACAGTAATTGCATTAATAAACTAAAGACGGGATGGGAGATATGTACTGGGTATATTGCAGGAACAGAAGTAATTTGCTGACAGGCGCAGATCTGCAGAGGATTCCTGGAGAAGTTGATTCTTGGACAGAGCACTTTGCCTGGAATGTGTGGGTGGGAAGGATATTCTAGGAATTTACAAAGATCTTAAGGTAGGAGAGGCTAGATCTTTGGTAAGAGTGGAGTGTGTGTTGGAAATGTTGAGGGATGAGTCTGTTCTGTTAAATAGTCAGATCTTTGTAGTCCTTGTGAGCCATTGTCAAAGCCCCATGGAGGTCTTCAGCTAGAGTGCTCTGACGCAGAAATCTTGAAAGAAGTACGATTTAGTATGATGAGCCCAAAGTATCTATTCTCAACAAAGTACTCCAGGAGATGTCAAGATGGAGGGAGTTCTGTGAGTGCCTTTCTCAAGTCTTTCTGGTTCCTCCTGGGAAATGAGCTCAAGCTAGTGTCGATCATCTTGTTCAAGGTAAGGTCCTGACAGACTGGAGTTGCTGAATGGGCAAGTCCCCATTTTAGATCCCCAGTCATGTCACCCTGAAACTCAAGTGCAATTACTTCACATAGTTGCAAAAACTGCCTTTAGCAAGTTTAGTCATCTGGCTCAAACATTTGGGCTCCAGATACAATTTCAGACTATGCCAAGAGTGGCATCTTGCTTCCTTGCCTGGTTATTTAATAATGAAAAGACAACCCATAACTGCTAGTTTGTAGATAGACATGGTCTGTTTTTCTGATATTATAGGGTCCAGGTGGGGAAGGAAGCATGGCATGCCTGCCCAGTGCCTACCAAGCCATGCTCTGAAGATGATTTGAAGATGGTTCTTTATTCTGTATCAGGCGGCCTAGTAGCAGGCATAATTCATTAAAATAATTGACTCAAATGCCCTTAGGTGGGTCATACTTCCCATTTTTCATACCTTCTTCTGCTCCCCACCCAACACACATAAACTTCACTTACCACATTTACAGGACATGTCTGGCTCCTGGAGACATTTGAGTTTGCATTAGCTCTGCTGCTATAGACCTACTGAAGGGTTTTTTAGCTGAGAATTTTGGTGAGCCGATTTATTTTTTAATTAGATTAGTTTAGAGACAGTGTGAAGGTTGATTGGAGAGGTTGTGATTGGGGATACCATTCATTTGCTCCCCAAATATTTATTGAGCATCTCCTATGTGTAAGGCTCTGTTCTAGGGATTGCATATACCTGGATACCTAGATACAGTATCATACATACAGTAGAGAACCAAACTTGACAAAGTTTTCCCTCATGGAACTTACATGTTGGTGAGAGGAAAATGATAATACATAAGAAAATTAAATAACTATGTAATATCTTAGATGGTAATAAGTGCTAGGGAGAAAAATAAAGCATGGGAAGAGAATAAGTGTGGGGATTAAAATGACATCACTGAAAAGTTGATGTATGAGTTAAGGTCGGATGCAGATGTGGGAGCAAGGCATGCACACATCAAGGGAAGGGCATTCTAGGCAGGGGAATAGCTGTTATAAAGGTCCTGAGGCAGGCACATGCCTTGCATGTTCAGGCATTAGCCAGGAGTAGTGTGACTAGTGGATTTGGCGAGGAAGAAAAAGTAGTAGGTGGGGTCAGAGAGATGATGACAGGCTGATCATAGGGTCCTATAAGCTATTGTAATGGATATGATTTATACTCAGAGTAAGACAGGAAGTCATTAGAAAGTTAAGCAGAGAATTGTAACATCTGGCTTAGGAACAGAAAGGATCACTCTGACAAGCCTATAGAAAACAGACTATAGAAGAGTAAGGGTGGAATCAGGGAGAGCAGTTACGTGGCTGCTGTGACAATCTGTGTGAGAGGTGATGGTGACTTGGACCAGAATGGTAGCAGTGGAGATAGTGAGAAGTGGCCAGATTCCAGTGGCTTGAATGTGGCGCTGACTGGATTTACTGATGGATGAATATAGGGTATGAAAGACAAGGATCAAGGATGACTCCTAGAGTTTAGCCTGAGCAGTTGTAGGAGAAGGAAGTTTGAGGGGAATGATTAGGAGCTTAGTTTTGGATGTGTTAAGTTGAAAATGCTTACTAGTGAGTCAAGTGAAACTACAGATTGGGAAGTTGTATATACATACCTGGAGTTTGGGGAAGATTGTCAGACTATAGATATAAATGTAAGGGACATAGGCATAGTGGTGATATTTAAAATGAGTCTGGCTGAAATCATGTAGGAAGCAGTGTGGCTAGAGAAGAGAAGAGGACCAGGACTGAGTTCTGGAATCCTCCAACACTATGGGGATGGAGAGAAATTGAAGAACCAGCAAAGGAAGACAAATAGAGGAACAAGGAAATCCAAGCAAGAGCATTGAACTGAAAACTAAGATGAAGAAGAAAGTGTATCAAAGAGTAGGGAATAAATAGCTTTGTCAAAAACTATGATTAGGTCAGGTAGGTGAGCACCGAGTACTGACCTCTGCGGTTAGTAACGTAAAAGTCATTGGAAGTGGTGTGGACAAGCTGTTTTGATAAAGAGGTGGGAACAAGGGCCTGACTGGAGTGGTCTCAAGAGAAACTGACTGGAGAGGAACTGGGGGCAGTGAGTATAGACTACTCTTCTAGTTTTTCTGCGGATAGCAGAGATGTGGGTTAGTGGTTGCTGGTGAGGGAAGTAAGATCAAAAGTTTTTTGTTTTGTTTTAAATTATAAGAGAGTAACAACACTAATGTGATGAGAATGTTCTAGTAGAGAACAAAAAATACATGGTGTAGGATAAAGAGGGGAGAATGGCTGGAGCAATGTCCTTGAATGGTTATTTAGGTATCCTTCCTAAGGCGTTTCAGGAAGAATTCCAGCTTGCAGATACACATTTAAGAGCCATCAGCATGAAGATGATAGTTAAAGCTGAGAAACTAGATTTTCTTACTGAGGGACTAATGAAGATAGGAAAGAAAGGAAGTCAAACAACTAGTTAGAAGTTGAGAAGATGAGAGAGAACCAAGAGAAGAGACTGAGAAGGATCTGCAAGTACAATTGGAGGAGAGCCAGGAGTGTGGCGGCCTGGGAGTGAAGAAACAATTCTGGGGGAATAGAGTGCTCCGTTGTGTGAAGTGCAGCTGATAGGTCAAGCGAGGGAAGGACCCAGAAGTGACAGTGAGCAACTCGGAGGGTCATCGTGACCTTGAACTGAGCGATTTTGGAGGAGTGGTGGGTGAGGGGACTTGGTGAGAGGGTCTTCAAGGGAGAATGAGGGGAGAGAAGTTGAGGCAAGAGAATATACACTGCCTTTTTGAGTTTTGTTGGGAAAGAAAAGGGAGGAGAAAGTAAATCTGAAGATGGCTTTTAAAGAAAGGAGACAAACACTTGCATGTTTGTATGCTGGAGAGCCATTAGGAATGATGCAGAGGATTGAACTGCCTGAGGGATGTGAATTGAATAGGTGGGCTTTTCAGCAGTTCACTCATTGTCAAGGAGTCAGGGCGGGGCACCCGGCCCCTGATGGATAGATGTGACTTGGCGATCTCATAGAAGACTGTCTTCTAATTGCTTTTCCATTCTTCGCGTCAAAGCAAGCAACAAGGTTATCAGCTCAGAACGAGGATGTGGTAGGATGTGATGGGAATACCAGAGTTTTGGAAGTATGAGTGAACCAAACATTAAGACAAAAGTAGTGCTGGGCAGTGATAACAAGCCAGGAATGGGGGAGGTGGCCTGAGGCGTAGAAGATGTCTGCAATGAGGATGGGTGGCTGTGGAGTGGTGGTACAGTCGGGCAACTTGAGCGAGAGCTGGAGGATTTCAGAGAGAACACCAGAAGGAGTAGAGTGTTAGTATTTATCCAGGCAGAAGTGTTGAAGGAATGTTTTAAGGCAATGGAGTTGCAGAAGAGGGGATAGATATAAAAAATACTTAAGAGGTAAAAATAGTTGGTACACGGATATGAAGTAGAGGGACCCTAGTTCCTACATTTTTTGGTGTAAGTGCCTGGGAGGATGGTCATGTAGTTTATTAGGTTCACTGCAAGAAGTCGAGCATCTTTTGTGGGAAAATAATAATATTAACTAAAAATGTGCTAAGTTTGAGGATTTATATGAGATCTGATTCAGATGTCCGGGGCAGTTGACTGGTGGACCATTGAGAAGAACTTACTGGAAATCTAGGAGGGTGAGAAATGGTTCAATTCTAAGGCCTCTTCTAACTTGAAAGGTTCTAGAAAATGATTCTCAATTCTGGCTGTACATCAGAAGCAGTTGAAGACACAACTGCTCTGTCTCCCGACTGACTAAATCAAAGTCTTCTGGGTGACACCCAAAATACCTATACATACGAGTCTGGGGTGCAGCCAGGGCTGCAAATGACATACATTTATGGTTTTTATAGATCCAAATTACTTTTTTACAGCCCCATTGTCAATAAATGCTCCAGCCGTCTGTATAAAACCATTATAAAATGTTAGGCAAGGAAACCCACGCATGAGAATACATTTACTGTATATCATTGATCCTTTTTTTTCTTACCATAGTGGGAGTCATCTCAAATGATTAGTATGTACAGCTGCTGTTGGCACAACTAACAATAAAATCTGTAGAAAATTTAGCCGCAGGCTGTAGCTGTAGCATCCTGGCACTAACTAAAAGCATTGTCTTCTTTATTACAATGTGATTATCATTTATTTTTAAGATAAGCATACTGTAAATAAGCTCTGTAGAAACCCTAACTGGATGTGAGCTTAGAAGAGAACATGGTTGCCCGATTCCTGTAGGCTTTCAGTCTTCCTCACTAGTATGTTCACTTCGTGACGGAAAAACCTGAGAAACAGAGAGGCATGAATGAGGGGTTACCTTAGAACCACTTTTAACACTTTATTCAGAAAATCTCAGGTCAAATGTATTTTCAGTGTGGAGGTCAGTTGATGGCATAGCTGAGCTAGCTCTAAAGGCTTCCCAAATTATTTCACAGGGAATGAGAAAACTATTGTTTGCTCTTCTTTAATCTGTTCTACTGCAACTGCTACTTTTGATTTAATGTCACTGTAATATCCTGAATTTATAGGTCATCCTTCCAGTGGGGCTTTTAGAGCTCTTTGTGTATATTACTTTAATTTTGAGGGAGCTAAAATTCATCATGTTACAGTATCTATTTCAGAGAGAGGCTACAAAGAAATGAGAAAATCCCCCAAAGTGTTTCTTTTTTCTTCCACACGCTGTTGTGGTAGAAGCATTCATTGACTCTTAACTCCATGCAGCTTTAGAGGCCATTTATGAGTAGATTACTGTAGGCTTTGCTGGGGGGGCTCTAATCCCCATAGGTTCAGTTTGAGAGGATCCACTCTGCAGGCTGATAAAGATTAAAATCATAGCTCTTTCCCATTACATAGGTTTTTTGGTTTTTTAATTTTTGTGTTTCCTTACGCTTCAGTGCAGTCACAGTGGTCTTTCTGGTGCATCCATACATGGGAACTGGGAAGTTAAACTGAGCAGGATCACCAAACAAAGGCCGTCTAGTTATGCCTTTATTGTAGAAGGTGGTGTCTTAGGGCTTACGGGCAAAATACTACAGACAGTCATCAGATTTGATCCAGGGAAACTCATGGAGAGAAGTGGGTGTTAAATAGTGGTCTTAATAATGCAGCTTAGAACTTGGGGAAATGTCAAAGGAGGATCAAAGTTGACTCTGCACTACCTGATTCTTTAAATATTCAGGAAGTAGTTGTATTAGATATATAAAATAGCAGGTGAAAAGTATCTGTGGATTTTATATTGTTTTTATCTGCTCTACTTCCAAAGCTGCCTGCTGGTTAAACTTAACATTCTATAATAAACATCCTGAATATTATGTTAAAGTTATTAAATAAGACATATTTTAGGTTGGTAAATAGTACAATAAACAATGAAGACTTAGCAGTCAAACTTTTACTTTTAATGCATAAAGCAATATTTAAATATGTAGAACCAAGTTTATTAAAAGTTGGATTTCAGAAGTTAGAAAAATCAGAATCATAGTGAGGGATTACCATACTTCACTAGTAATATGACACATCAAATAGACAAATGAATAGAGGATAGAAATAATGTCATTAAAAGTTTGATTTGTAGGAAATATTTTTTCATTTTCTACTCACGAAGAGAAAAATAATGCTGATGGAATATTAAAAACTGCTCAGCACCATAAAAGGGCAACTGATCAGGCCATAAAAAGGGAACATAAATCCCAAAAGATCAAAACTGCATGGGCCACATTTAGTGACCATGCAATAAAACTATCAGTGAATGAGTAACAAGTAACACCACCACCAAAACCCTAAACACCTGAAAGTTAAACTCTTCCAGAGATCACCTAAATAAAAGAATAATAATAATGGAAACAAATTATAGACATTGAAAATACAGTGGAAATGAAAGCACATATATTAAAGCTGTGGAGTCAAGCCAAAGCTATACTTAGAAGAAAATTCATAACTTTAATTTATTATGATCAATAAATAGAGCAATAGAAAGTAAACCGTGCATTGAATTTAAGAAACTGGAAGTGGAAAAATAAAGAAACCAAAAAATGTTAGGCGTAAAGCACTCCTAAAACCAAAAAAAAATGTAGTGAATTAAAAAGTGAAAAATAAAAAACAAAACCAAAGGAAAAGTAATATTGATAAACAAAACTAATATGTGTTTCTTGGCATTATAAATAAGCAGATATTTTGCTATTCTAACCAAGAAAAAAAATGAGAAAACACGAATATAAAACAAAAGGAATGAGTAAGGGGATTTAATAACAGATATAGAGGAAATTTAAAAACCTAAGAAAATGCCCTAAATGCCAGTGATGTGGAAATGCAAACTGAGTGGAAGTTATAAACATTGGCAGGTATAAAAATATTCAGAATAAACTGAAAGGTAGTCCAAGAACTATTCCCTACAAAAAGCTATAGACCCAGATACTTGTGTTGGATTCTCTCAGAGGAGGACGCCGCCTTAAATCACTCACGGAAGGCGTCTCTTGATGCAACAAGCAAGAGGAATTTATTCAGAGGCCAGCTAGCTGGGGTCTATGCATTAGCTCGACGCAGCGGGTCTCAGCGAGGACCCCGAACTCACAAAGCCAGAAGTTTTTATAGCATTTTCAAAGGGGCAGTATTTTCTACAGTCACAATACAGTGTTTTTTTTTTTTTTTTTTTATAGACACATAAATTTTCGGCTGACGCCTTATCCTGGGGGTCTGATTAGATAAAATCACTTTCGGAATGTTTAGGGTGGTTCTAGCAAGATAAGCTTAACTGATTGAGGTTGGCTAACTAAAGGTCACTACAATTAACACTGGCTGACTAACTTGTTTTTTAAAGTTCTAGTAATTTTTCTCTTTCTAGGTTAGAAAATGGTGTTTGAGCTTTTAAGATGGCTGTGCTTATGCTAACTTTTGATTCTTCAGGTTCTACACTTGTATAGCTCAACCCTTATCAAAAATATCAAGTAATGCATCATCCTCTCTTTTGTTAGAATCATAATAGTCATTGCAAATTAGTTGTAAATTCTCTCTCAAAAAAGATTTTTTTAATGAGCATAAGAATTAAATAAAGGTTATCGGTACTTTATCCAGAAAGAATCATTGTTTTTTTTTTAATTAGAAGTGGAATTGCTGGATCTATGGTTATGCACATTAAATATATGAAACAAAATTGTCAAGTTGTCCTCTGGAAAGGCTTTATATTAATAATTGATGTACTTTAAAAAGTATCTCATGGCATGGAAAAAAATATAGAAAGCATTCTAATTCACTTTGGGAGGCTAGTATCATACTGATTTTAAATCTAATAAAGACAATAGGAAAAAAAACTTCATGTACATAAAAAAACCTCAGTTAAGCCCATAGATGCCTGATGTTAAATACTAGTAAAATAAATACAGCTTTGTATGAAAAGAATGATATACTATCACCCAGTAGGGTTTGTTTCTAGAATACAAGAATAGTAAATAAAGCACTGGGAAACCTCTTATCACACTAATAGCTTTTGTTGCTGTTGTTTATTTATTTATTTATATATCTGCATGCACGTGCATGCGCGCGTGCACACACACACACACACACACACACACATATTTGTAATTATTTGTTTTAGTTTTTTACCATATCTGCACAAAATAAGTAACATAAACTTTGCACACTTTCCTCAATTTCCAGCCATTCCCTTATTTAAAAAAATAACTTCACTGTGGCATGTTTTACGTAATTCACCCACTTTGAGTGTATAATTCAGTGATTATTTAGAAAATTTATGAAGTTGTGCAAGCATCACTATAAATCAGTTTGAAAACATTTCTGTCTCTATAAAATCCCTCCTGTCTAGTCATTGTTAATCCTGGCTCCAAGCCACTGATCTACTTTCTGTCTCCAGATTTGCCTTCCCTGGGCATTACATATAAATGGAATCATATAACATGTGATCTCTTGGGACTGCATTCTTTAACTTACCATATTCTTTGAGGTCTAGCTGTGTTGTAGCGTATGTGATTAGCTCTTTCCTTTTCATTAGATCAATATATTTCATTATATGGATACACCATATCTCTCCATTCACCAATTCATGGACAGTTGGGTTGTTTATGGTTTTGAGCCTCTATGCATAACTGCTGCTAAGAACATTCCAGTGCAAATGTTTGCATAGATGTGTGTTTTCATTTCTCTTGGGTATATCCTAGAACTGTAATTGCTAGGTTAGATGGTAACTGATTAAAGATTTGAGGAACTGCTAAGCTGTTTCCCAAAATGGCTGCACAATTTTCCATTCCTATTAGTAGTGTTGGAGGGTTCTTGTTTCTCCACATCTTCACCAACATTTGTCATTATCTATTGTTTTTATTATAACCATTCTAATGGGTGTGAAATTGTGTCTCATTCACAATAATACATTTCTGGAGAAACATAATCATGTCAGGTGATGCCAAAGAGCATCTGAATAAAGTTCAACATTATTCGTGACAATACCTTAGGAAACAAAAAAGCCATTGTCTTAATAGTAAGAATGATGATGACAGTAATAATCACATTATAGCTATTAATAATAACAACAATGATGAGACGTAATAAAACTTAATACCAGATGCTGTTCTAAGTGCTTTATGTAATAACTCATTTAACACAGTAATCTTGAGGTAAGTTCTAGTGTTATCTCCATTTTACACAGGGGAATGGAAAGTATAGACAGATAAAGTGACTTGCCTGACTCCACTCAGCTAGCACTCAAACACCGTGGAGCTGGTGCTTGAATGCAGGCATTCTGGATAGAGTCCATTCTGTTAAGCCTTATGCTATGGTATGGAGAATCTCATTTCAGCTGGACCCTAAATGCTTCATACTTCTTGCCATCTAGCCCTTTCCTTACCCTTTTCCCACTCATCTGAACCTCTACCATTATCCTCAATTCTCTGTAGATAACTGTACTTCCATTTTTAAGAGAAAACAGGGACTATAACAACAAAAATAAACTAACAAAAAAAGGAAAGTAGTACAGTAGTGAGACAGGGACCATGGATGTAGTCAGAGCAGGGTGAGGGCCTCCGGAGGGGGCAGGGCGGGATATTTACAGTCAAAGCAATGTAACTACATGCAAGGAAACCCCCCTACTAAAACTCTGTTAAACATTGAGCTCTAGAATCATTCTTCAGTGAGATCAGTTAATGTTCCCCAGATAAAGAAGAGTAGCACATGTTTTATTATGCTAATCATTTGTAACCATGTGTAAGATTCACTTTAGCATACCAAAACGCCCAGGCCTACGTGCTGTCTTTCCTCCTTCGGATCTGACAGAGGTGATTCTGCAAACTGAGCAACTAACTTAGCATGCAGACCCAGCTGTAGACGACATGGTAAAAGGCAGGAAGAATTCCATCTTAAAGATAAGATTGCATTTTAACACCCAGGAAGTTCCAGGGGCAAGATTCTTTAGCAAGTAAACAATACCTCGGCCCACCTTGGGGACTGGGCAGGCAGCCTTTTGATATGCTCCCAGACCAAGGCGCCGGTGTCCCAGAGAGAAATAAGGCAGGAAATTCCTTACAGTTAAGTTAATTTTTAATATTCAGGAACCACTTAACAAGTCCCCACCCCTGTTTTTTCATGTTCTCGAAAAATCCTCAACTACCTATAAAACCCCCTAGACAACGCACCACTACGGACTCTCTTGTCCCCTCCTGGCCTGATCCGGGAGCTCTGTCCCTTCACTTTATCTCTAAATAAAAGCCTGTACCTTGCTCTCCTACCTTGACTGTTTGTGAAGCTCATTCTTCGGCTCCGCAAACAAGAACCCCGGCATCAGTAGTGTAGTACTTGGTGCATGTGGCATTTCAAATCAATCAGTGGAGGAGAAAATGTATTTTTAAGTAAATGTCATATTTTATGGAAAAACACTGTATTTCCTGCCCCATTTCCCCAAATTTTCATGTTTAAGTTTTACAAAAAATAAAACCATTAAAATTCTAAAGAAAATTATAAGATAATTTATAATCAGGGTTCTCTACATATGACAGGAAAACGTTATTAACAATGGCTTAAACACAGAAGGTAAATTTTAAAAATTATCTCATGTAAATAGATCTAGAGATAGGCAGCCTGGGTCTGGGAGACTCCAGGTAGTCATAAGATCCATGTTCTTTCTGTCTTTCTATTGCCTTCTTCAGTGCATGTCTTCTAACTCAGAGTCACCTCATGGGCTAATATAATATGGCTGCTGGAATTCCAGCACTCACATTTACATCCCTGGGAAAGACAAAAGACCCCACCTCCAACGTAAATCTACTCTTTTAAAGTGAACTTGCTGGAAGTCCCATTTAGCATTTGAATTCTTATCTCATTGATCAGAATTTAGTTACAAGGAAACTAGCTACAAGGAAAGTTGGAAAGTCTTTTGGCTTGATGTGTTGTCATTCCAAATAAAATTTAAGTTGCATATGTTGCCGAGTTGGGGAGGAAAGAACAGATATTGGGTGGCAACTATCAGTTTCTGTCATATTTTAGTTAGGCGAAGGCTTCCTTAGCATGAATCCCTCACCCCCCAACCAAAGCCAACAACCATAAAAGGCAAACTTGATGGATTTTGACAAACACAACAACAACAGTTTATTTTTCTTTTGCAAACGGCATTATAAACAAAATGCAGACAAGCCACAAACTGGGACAGAATAATTGCAGTGAGTGACACATTGTTAATATTCTTAAGGTGTAAAGAAATGCTAATACTAATTAGTAAGAAACTTGATTGTGCGTTTTGGGGAGAAAGTATCAATACTTTGATTCTTCTTTGACATTAAAGACAATGCAGTGCTTAATCTTATGTGTACTTAAAAAAAAAAGAAACATCCTGACTTTCTACCAAGGGGGAGTATTGTTTGTTTTGGATGTTTTTATTTTAATTCTCTGCCCCTCCAGGCACATTCCAGGCTCACCCTGTATTAATACATTTACAGTGGTGGGCTGATTGATTTAGGACAGATTCAGCTAGATTACCTGAATGTGCAATTAACTGCCATGGTGAGAATCATCTGCTTTCAGATTGATAAGAAGATCAAATCAGTAGCCATTCTCAGTTCAGTGCTTCATCAAGTAAGTGAATTATAAGGAAACCATTAATGGTCATTTTTCTAAATACAAATCACCGAATTTCAAATCCTAGAAAAAGCTTCACATGTTTTTAGTGGTTATTATAGACTGGAATGTTTTTAACTGAGTTCAGGACTTAGGGACATTGGGAGGGGGTGTTGTTTCTGGCCGGATTACTTAGACAACAATAATTCTTCACAGCTTTCTGTTAATATCTTCTGATTAACAAGCAAGTTGGAGCCAAGTGAATTTGGCTGTTTGGTATCCTTGGTTACCACTGTTAGATGATGAATTGAATCAGTTAAAATTAATTTCTTGTGAAAATCTACTTCCATGAGAAAGCATGGGCTTTGATATTGAGATGCACAAGAAATGTGTACATATATACATATAACATATATATTCGTATATATGTGTGTCTTCAGGTATGAAGAATATTTGTAGATAAAAATATGCAAAGATTAGTATATTCAAAAAGTGAGGAATGAGGAAAGACTGCAAGGTCTCTCTGCCTTTATGGATTTTGCTTCTACCTGGAGAGGGAAGACATATAAATGAGGGAACCTGAGGCATAATAGCCACTGTGTGAGCTTTTGTTCAGTTAGAGGAGTAGTCTCCCTTCCCTTGCATCTGTGAATACTGTCATGACAAAGCTATTTTATTGTTAGAGAAGTTTGGGAAAAGATAGAGAACAGTTTTTTCCAATATAAAAAACACAGTATGTATTTTAGCTCCAAGTGCATTTTTAATGTCAATTTAGGAAGCATTTTCCTTTTGTTCTAATGGATGCCTAAGCTGAGGCCCTATCTGCTACAAACAATGCATTTCTGGAAATTTGCATTTTGGGGGTATTGTTAGAACATGGAAAAGCCAGTGCTGAATTGTGTAGCGTGGGCCAGGATTGCTGGTTGGTGCAATAGCTGCTTTCGCATCCCTGAAGCAAAGGGTGAGCTAGAACAACCCTATTGTACAGACAGCTCTGGTTCCTAGAGGGGACTGGGGAGGAATGGATAGTCCTGATAAAAGTTCCACATAGGATTTTGGCTAATGCTGACTTCAGGATATTCTGCTTGTTCTCAGAGGAGCTAAAAGATAGAAATTTAAAGGGAAAAAAGCAGGAGCTGAACTATAACACAGCAAATCACAGCTTGATTTAAATGATTAGTTGCTTAGAAATTGTTAACCATCAAATCTGCCTTTGTTCTACAGTTAAATATTTCCTAAATGAACACTCCCAGGGAAAAACACATATTCTTGGAAATGCACATAAATGGATTTCAAAGACTGCTTCACCACTTAACAGTTGTGAATAACTTGGGGGTGGTTACCTAACTTCTTGGTGTCTCAATTTTCTTACCTGCAAACTGAAGATAATAGTGTTTATAGGAGAACTGTAAGTTATCAGTGAGACTGTGGATTTGGGACAGGGCCTGACATGTAGAGCTCAATGTTAGCTTCCTTATTACTTCCCTGGGGAAATACTTTTCTGAGTTTCACAAAAATCTGTGCTAGAGACTCCTACCCCATCCTTTATTTTTGTTTTTTTTTACTTCTCCCATTAATATTTCTTGTTTCTACTTACCTTCTGGTTCCCTCCTTCATTATTGCTTTTTCTCCCAATTCTTCAACCTATCCCCTCTTGCTTTATTTTATCCTCCAAACTTGTCATCAGCTCTTTTCCACTGCTCTTCATAAGTGAAATAGTAATGTAGTCTAGCTATTCATTTACCGTATTTAACAGGAAAGTACCATGTTCTGGGTGCTGTCCTTGGTGCTGGAGTTATTGTATATGAGAAAAACATGGTCCCTGTCCTCAAGGAGATTACCTTTTCTTGGAGAACTTAGACAAAAAAACAGATAATTACAATTCAGTGAAATAAGAAAAAGGACAGTGTGTTATGGAATCACGTAAGAGGGGCACCTGACTCAAATTTGGCAGGAGTGCTGTCAGAGAAGAAATAAATAAGGTCTGATGTGTCATGAGAGTGAGAGTTCAAGCAGTGCAAGCAGGGAAGAAGCTTTTAGTAAAGAAAACAAAATATGCAAACGCTTGAATACTTGAAGTAGTGTGTGACTTTTAGTGAGCCTGAATGAGTTCAGGGCTGGTCTAGCTGAATTTGGGAGTTAGAGTGGGTGATAGTCATGTGATAAAAGATAAAGTGAGAAAGGTAAGTAGGGATTGTGGGGCCATGTTAGCAATTTGAACTTTATTCTACTGGCAAGAGTCTTCTATTTGATGATAGAACCCACAGGGCTTGGAGTATAGTAGGAGTGAGGTATAAAGGAAGTCTGAGATTTCTGATTTAGGCAGGTAGGTTATACAGAATGCAGAAGAAGGAACAAGGGGAGGGAATGAGAGAGGCTTTAAAAATGTGTGTTTGAGTTATGAAGTTGTTGTAAAAATGGGTCTGAAATGAAAAAGCAATTCCAAATCTTGTTTTTGATTTTAAAATCATCATTGCATTTGTTATTTCCAACTGTTTTTTTTTTTTTTTTTTTTTTTTTTTTTGTGTGTGTGTGTGTGTGTGTTGCATGATTCTGGTCCTTCTTCCTGCCCTTTTATTTTCATGTGCATCCTTAAGTAATAATGGCTCAATTATATGTATCCAGGAGGGATTAAAGTGAAGAAGAACATAGTTGAGGTGAAGGAGAGAAATCAGTACGCACTTCCTGTGGAGGCAATTAGAATACAGCAGAGAGTGTTTGAACAGCCTCTTGATATCATAGGATTTGCTTACAGGAACTTGGAGGTTGGCCTCTTTCCAAGAAGCAGAAGTGCCATTCTGAGGGAGTCCATGGCCAGAAACATGGGCTGATGGTGGCCCCAAGGGAAGTGGATGGATGAGGGTTTGAGTGTGAATGAGAAGTAACGTCTTATACTGTATAAACTCAATTTCCAAGAGGAGAGATGTCTTTTAATCAGCTAATTTTATTTAATGAACATCCATGGTTTTGTTATTGCTAAATTTATCTAAAAATGTTTGGAGGCTATTTTTATTTGTGGCTTGTGTGCCCTTTGAGTCAAAGTCCTATGATAAGCTACTACCTCCAAGGCTATGTAGAGCTGCTTTCCACTAGTCAGGGCCTGACTTCTCTTTGCTTCCAGTGGAGCCCTCTCATTCTGTTATTTCAAGATTTGTTGAGTAAATCCATGTTTCTGTAGTTTATACCATTTGATCATCCCTCTGTTAAGTTCATATTTTCATGATGTTAGTTAGTTTGATTAGTTTCTCCCCATATAGCTGGGCTTTTGTCTCCACCACTCCTCAGGTTTTCTTTTCTTCACTTCTCACATCCCACCTGATGCATGGAACTAGACCTGACCTTGAACTCAGGGGCTGATGCCCTATGGTATAAAAGGAGGAATTAGGAGTTTTCCCTTGTAGGATGCAGCAGCCACACACAAGGCCACCTTCTCTGGAAACCTAACAGTGGCTTCCCACCCCTTTTCTCATGGCTGGGTCCTCTGCTGACAAACATTATTTGTTTTGTTTTGCTGACAATGTCTCCCATTATACCTGGTCCCTCATATAGATTTAGGAGAGCTTCCTAAAGGTTCTTGCAGTCCACAGGAGTGGGGAATGCTAGGTGATCTAATAGCTCCATCCTGGCCCTATAAATCCAAGACATGGGCTAGAATGAGTTCTTAGGAGGCAAAGCTGCACAAAGCCAGCTGACAAAGTGTGCAGGCCTCTATTCCAGTTGGGGACATGCCTCCTGCCCACCAGCACTGCCCCAGTTGATTTCTCCAACCTTGCCCGACTCTGGACTCTGCCAGTGTAGATGTTCCCCTTGCTGGAGGTGCTCCAGATGACCTCCTCTCTTCACAACCATACCCTTATAAGATGTCTCATACTTGCAGGGTTTCCTCCTCATCTTCTTCAAACCCCTGTGGTCCAAGTCCCACCTCCCACACTCCTCAGAGGCCGCCCTAATTGCAGTCATCAATGACCTGCTAATTGCTAATCCCAGTGGCCACATTACAGTTGTTGGAACGCTGTTGCTTTTGAAATGGGGATCTAGCTTCCTACTTCCTTGAAGTTTGCAACACTGAATCTCATTCTTCTTTTTCTCCTTCATGGGTTTCTTTTCTTCTACTTGCCTCTTAAATGTTAGTGTTTCTTACCTATCTTGGCCACTGCTTTTCTCACCTTCTTCACTTTTCCCCAAGACATCCCTCAACTCTCAAGACTCACCGCCTCCAGTATGCTGATAGCTCCAGTATCCATGTGCTAGCCCAGGCTCTCCTGAGCTTCAGGCCTGTATATTTAACTGCCTCCTAGATGTCTCCATCTGGATAGACAAAAGTCACTATCAGTTCAACATGTACACAACTGGACGCATCATTTTGGCCTTTATACTTGATGTTCTCTTGCCTGAAGTGTTCTTCCCACAGGTCTCACAAGGCTCACCACTCTCTTCATTGAGTCTCTGCTCAGTCATTACCTTCTCAGAAAGGCCCCATATGTGCCCACTCCTTCCCTGGCTGTGTTATTCTTCATAGCACATGTATCTGAATTTATATGAGAGATTTTTTTTCTTGTTTAGTGTTTGCCTCCCCCCATTAGAATGGAAGCTCAATTTATCTGTCTAGTTCACTATTGTATTTGTAGCATCTGGACCAATTTTTGGAACATAGTAGATACCCAAATTTTAAGTGAATGAATAAATCATCCCCCTCAAACCCAGACTGATTTCTTGTATTTTTTTTTTTTTGGCTTAATGGGAGATACCACCCCTATGCCATCACTCAAATCATGAAGTTGGGTGTCATTCCAGAAATTTCTGTCACTGTCACCATATCCCTGCCTCCGTTCATCCAACAGCCACCAATTCCAAAGCCAGTTTTATGTCAGCATTGTTTTTCAAATCTGCATCCTAACCCCACTCCTATATCCACCACTTTATTTCAGACTTCAGACCTCTCCTGTGCTATTTGACCTCCTAATGTGTGTCCTGCCTCAGCTGTTAACCACCCAAATTGAGCCTCCACAGAAGCTGGGGTGATCTTCTGTAAAGCAGATATGACCCACTGCTTTCCTTTGTAAAACTCTTCAGCGGTTCCAATCAGCCACAGGATCAACTCCCAGCTCCTTAGCATGACGTACGAGAGACTAATCTGCCCACCCCGCATGCATCCCTTGCTTTACACTAAAAGCAGATGGTGCTGTGCAGTTTCCTGCCTCCATACTTACGCTACCCACTCAGCCTGGAATGGCTCTCCTAGCCCTCTGCCCCCTCCCTTCTGTGGTTTCTTCCTAACCATTCTTTAACACCTGGCCTCTTTGACCTGGCTTCTCTGTGCTCTTTTCCCTATCATTGTACCTACACGTAACACATTCTGTGTCCTTGGATCTGCCTCCTTCATTTGATTGTGCACGCTTGGTGGAAAGGCCTATGTAGTGCTCATCTTTTTATTCCCCTCATCTAATCCAGTGACTGAAGATAGTAAGTACTTGATAAACGTTTGAATAGATGAAAGAATGAATGAATAACTTGCCTAGGTGGGTGTTTTTAGCTGAAACCAGGCATTGTCACCAAATCATGCTACAAAATTGCATTTCAAAAACTGGAAAGATATTAGTATAATCTGCAAAATGGGAGTCCCTGTGTGCTTTGTGCTACAGAACACTCTCCTTATACTTGTCAGAAAGTGCCTATGTCTTTCCTTCCCTGTTGTCCTATTAAAATCAAGAGTCATCGTAGCAATAACTGAAGCAAGGGAGAAAACAGAGCTATTGGAAGATCACTTCCTCTGATTTCTATGTGTTATATTCTGAAGGGTTTTCTTAAACAAAAGGACATTTTTTGAAGTAGTAATTGTGTTGTTATTATAATACATATTGTGTCAGGCATGCAGACAATATGGCTTAGTGAATAATTTCTTAAGCATTTAGAGTATGCTTAGTTGAGAGTTACTACTCCTTCCTCCAGAGTACAATACTGTATTTGAATTTGCCATGTGAAAACAAGTGTTTCTGTTACAAAACTTTATCATCAACTTGTTGGAATTCATGCCCAGAATATTTTGAGTGGAGCAGTTCTGTCTCAGTGGCGTATGGAGATTCATTAGGAAACACATTCTGCCAGTGATGCTGTAAGCTTGTTAAAAGCTAGGAATACTGCATATGACTTAAATGGTGGAGAAAAGCCAGTCAAACTGAGGAAGGTGTTTGAATGCACAGTGGTTTTAAAACTCTGTTGTACTGAACCCTGGGATTCTACAAAATTGTCTTGGCCACAGTTGAAGGTAAGGGATGAAGCTGAGGCTGCCGCTCACTCCCACTGCAACCAGAGCAGCAGCTCTGGCATCTGGTTTATAGAGGGTGGTTCTTTATCATATTTCACTTGACATGGTTGAATATAGGTGGACTTGTGTTCCATAATACAGGAAAACATTTCAGTGAATAACACATAAGTATAATTTCACGTAGTCAGATTCCAAACAGCTCAAGAAGAATGACAGACATAAAGAATCTTTAAGATTCTCACATTTGGACTCTTAAAAGTGGAGAATAAAGTGAAGACCTCAGGGTCTCAGAAACTGATGCTGATGAGCACACATTTAAAGGGTTATGGGCACACAAGTGAAGGAGACAGGCAGGTACCCACCTAGGATCTTTAAAGGGCGTATGCCATGACAGTATTTTCAGGAATGCTGTTGACAAGAATGAATTGGTGTTTTGGAAACATCCAAAGAATAATCAGAAATGTATTATTTTAATTGATGTTCAAGCCAAGGAGAAAGTCATCTCCCTGCCTGGGGAGAGGGAGTAATAGATGCCAGGAGATACCCGATAGAGGTAGGAGCAATGCCAGCAGCTAGAGTTGGGCAGATGGCCCAGTCCTCACAGTGGGGAATACATGGCACCTAGAAATTCAAGGCATGTGAGCTTGGTGTCCATCCCTGGCAAAGTCTTAATTGAACAGATGGCTTGTGAGTGCCTAGAAAAGGAAAGGTGCCCCAGAGTCGGTTTGTTAAAACCAAGTCATAGTCAACTTCCTGGGCTTCCTTTTTGGGTAGAGTCACTTTTGATTTGAGCAAGATTTGTCATGAGACTTCTTATGATAAGCAACACAGTCCCTTTTTTATTAGGAACAAAGAAACTGATTTGGGCATAGGGTAACTGAGGTGAAGCTCATGTCAGCTAAGAGAAAAGCCAGAGAGACAGGAAGATACCTCCTTATAGGAAGATACCTCCTTATGGCCTCTTTGTTGGAGCCAGTTTAAAGTCTGCTTGGGAAAAGAGAAGGAGCTTAAATAAGCCACAATGTTTATGCTCAGTGTCCCGTAAGGCTGCATCTCTCAAACCATGAACCAAGAATCACTTGTTTTCAGAGATACCTGGGAGAGTTTACTTAAAATATAGAATCAGATCTCAAAGGCACAGCCCAGGAATCTACACTTTTAACAAGCTTTCCAGGCAATTAACAAGCACACATAAATTTCAGAACTGAGGCTTTAAAGATAAGATCATGGTGAAGAAAGCTACCCAGTTAGAAAAGTATAGGCATTCTTCAGTTGTTTTATAAGCAAATTCACTTTTTGTATGTGATTATGACCCAGAAATTTCTGATCTTTCTCTACATCTCTAATTGCCCAGGATCAAGATCAACACTGTTGCCATCTGGTGAGAGCCCACTCGTGCTGCAAAAGCAGGGCTGATGAGGCAAATCTTTTGAGCACTAAAGTGGGAGTTCTCCATCAGGTGAAGACCTATGTAAAGAGCAGTGGGGGCTACTGGAAGAAACCTAGTTCTGTACAATTCCTTAGTCTCCATGCTGCCTCACTTGGGGGAAGCAGAGCCCTGCTGCAAGTGTGTGAGAACCAGTTCTCTAGAATTAAAAACGTATGCATAAATACACACAGGTAAGTTTATTAGTATGACCTATACTGACATAAGGGATGTGTAGCACACAATTCATAATCATATACATATTATACTTTATTGATTGCATTGCCATTGACTTTTATAGAAACCTTTCTATAATTTTTGTCAAACTTCTGTATCCATAACAACCTTTGGTTGTAATCGACAAACCAGTGTCAGACCCACATGCATGGTGGTTGATGTTTCATTTATGTTCACAGGTAAGATGAAAGTGAAACAACAGTGACGCGTGTTGTAACTTCATTTCTCAGTAATTTAAGCTGCTGTAGTTTTTGAACACTAGAAGAATTTACCTTCAATCTTTTGTGCTATTCACAATGTAATGGCTACAGACATGACACGCTTTTAATTTGTGTCACTGACATTTTGTCCATCATTTTCTCAGTGCTAGTCCATGAACAAATTAATAAATCAAGCCCTGATTTGTGATGTTTGAAATTTCTGTGGTGTAAATGCTCCCACCATGACCCAATGCAGCCTACCAGTATGACATCACTGAACACAGAGTTGGGAAGAGATATGCATTAGCACATAATATAGTATTTCCACCATACAGATCAATAATATGTAAGTAATTTTGAGAACATAGATAATAGTAAAATGTAGTCAAATGAGTAAGAAATGATGACTTTGAATATTTATTGACTTTGTTTTCAATATAATTGTAAGTGAATCTGATTTAATTTTTAAATAATGGCTGTGTTTAATAACCAGCTTTCAAAATTCCTGAAAATGAAATAGTTGCTCTTATGAGCTGCTGTGAGCTGGCTCAGCCCACTACTGAACAGGGGGACAAGTTTTGCTGCAGATGTGTGAGTGAGTTATGTCCTGGCTTTTATGCAGGAGCACAGATATGGTCTTCAGGCACACTTTCATTATTTGCATAAAATGCAGCTTTTCTAAACTGGAGCATAGCAGTGACATGCCTAACAAAGATGTCCCACCCCTGGGCATCAGAGTGAAAAGGAATTCCTAAACAAATGAGGTAAGATCCGATAGAATGGGTTTCCCATCATGTCTGAGAAACTGTTTATGACTCATGGTCTTTGCCAGCTCTGTGTTTTACATCAGGAGATATTCTGACATGTAAAGATACTTCTCTTATGTTGCATCCTACGGATTTCAGCAAAACTGATTTTGATCCTTTGACACTCTCCAGTCAAGAAGCCCTTCTGAATACAATTATGTTATGATATTATTTTTTCTTGCTTTTCCACTTTTTTCTACACCTATACTATAAAAGGGCGGTCAGTTTGTAATTCAAATCTGATGGCAGCCTAGCTGTGGCCACTGGAGTAGAATTTTGAAGTTATCTGCTCAAAGCCAGATACAGAATTTATTTGCAGTTTGTAGTTTTTGAAACTGGAAGTTTGAGGCTATCTGCTATATGCGAAGATATGAGGATCTGAGCCACACCTTTATATAAATTCTTAGTAAAACCTACAATGCTGTGTGAAGTGTTGTTATTTGGTATTATATTTGGCTAGTCAGGGAGGAAGTAATATGCCTCCAATGCACATATTCTGTCTTCCTGTTTTCTCACTGTTATGCTTACAAGCAAACTGTTGAATAATTTCATTCTGCTCCCCAAGAACATTTCCTGCAGTGTGTTTGAATTTCCCACTGTAGGGACCTCGCCTCTATCAATATTTTCTGTATTGACCCTTGTAATTATGGCATAGGGGCCTACTTAAACAGAAGTTTGCTTGCAGAATGAATATGCACACAAAATTGCTTTAAGTTGCTAATTATTCTTTCTTGCTGCAGATACTGGCTATATAATCCTGCAACTTGGCTGCTATTTCAGTCATAAAAAATCTACAGGCCCTCCAATACTTCCTCAAATTAAAATTCTTACAGCATTCACTGATTCTTAATTGTGATTAGGGAGCCTCTCTCCTAATATTGTAATAACAACTTACATTGATAGAATGAAAAAAGAAACTTTTTTTCATATTTTATCACACAAAGTGAAACCTAACAATCTTTTGGCTGGAGGGAAACTCTGAACCTGTTTCACAGCGTTGATGCCGTCTCTCTATTTTCCTGTTTAATGTTTGTAGCCCATACTGACAGTAGCTCTCAGCCTATGTGCAGCTGATTCTTTTGTTCTAATTCAGGGCAAAAAATGGAAGCATGACCAAGGGACTCCGTAAAAATACCCTTTGGCCAGGTAGGTATCAAGGTGTGAGTTCACAGAGGCAGAGAGGTAGACAGATGGCAGGCTAGGCACCCTGGGCCCCACGTGCCTGATGACAGGCAGTGCCTGATTGCAGAACCTCCCCTCCCCAGGCACTGTGCGCAGGTGCTGACCAGGGACTTGAGGGCAGCCATCTGGGTCCTCCACCCCAGGATACCCTGGAGGCAGCTCTGTGGGAAGTTTCTGAGAGCAGAAATCTTCCCAGGTGCTCTGTATGGGGTGTGTTTTTTTTTTTTTGCATTTGTTTTAGGTGAGGTGGAACCCCTTCATGGCCCTTAATGATCATGTTAGACTCCAAAGAATATTTACATTTACATTTCCTATTCTGTCAATCTTAGACATTATCTCTGGGTTCCCCTACTATGTAAGATGATATCAGTTGACTACTGTGCTTCTTACACTCTGAGGCTAAGTTTTTACATTCTGTATTGTAATTATAAACTCAACATGTGTTTTGTCTAATTACATACTAACAAACTGTGTTTTATGGTACATTTGAAGATTTCTAGATCAACTTCTGGTTATCTGATTGGCTGGAATTATCAGGGGTTTCCATTTCTTCTAGAAAACATTTCAATAAATCCATGACAGGCTGAGTGCTCAAAGATAGCAAGCTTTTCACTAGTGTACCCATGTATTTCTGCTCCCATTAAGTTCAGTTAACTGCTTACTAAGAAGCACTTATTTTTGCTCCAAAACTTATTTATTCTGTACTTAATATTTAACTTGTATAATTTAATTATTACATATACTTATGAAATATGAGTACTAAAGAGAATTTTTGTTTCTTTGAAAACTGAACTGAATGCTTTCTGAGACTCAGTTAAAGCAAGTAATTTTTTTAAATGCTGCTAGATTAGGAGGAGAGGAGCAACTGTGAAACATTGAAAACAATGGTAAAAATCTAGAGGGAGTCTCTTAGATTGCTTCAAATATCTTTAACTTCTTATTCTACTTTAAACAAACTTGATTTGAACACAAACTACTTTATGGATAATTTTGATGTAAGAACAAAACCCACAAAACTATAAGGATTTTTTATATCCTTATAAAAAAGGACCCATATTCAAAGAAAATAACTTTATCCAATATCAAAGGATTGGTGAATTAATATTTTCAGGTGGAATGTTTATGTTAATGTAAAATACTTAAGATATGGAAGGGGTGATTTTTTCCTATAACTGATTTTTTTAAAATAACCGGTGCCAACCGCATTATCTAATAGTGTTACCGGTTTCTAATGTTAGAGCAGGTGCAGTGACTAAGAGTAGCCTTCAGCAGGTCACCTCATCTTTCTGTACCTGGGTTTCTTCATCTGTGAAACTGTGATAATCATAGGGTTTTCACAGTGATGAATGGATTAGCATATAGGTGATATTTATCACAGCACTGGCACTTGTTAGGCACTCAAAGGTCGAGCTGTTGTTATTGGTATTATAATATTGCAATTTTGTAAAAGTCAGTAACTACTAAGCCATGAAGTGTGACTGTACCCTTGGAAAAGGAAATGGTTTTATATTGTTAATCTTATGTCACTTGAAGAATTCCATTCCTTATCCAAAGTCTTCAGTTATATGCCATCAGTTGCTCAAAATCTTGTCATAGTGTAATTGTCTTGACATTTGACTCTTACTTTCTTTTATGGCATTGTGTCCTTCTTAGACTAGTATAGAATACTTTCTTAGAATAATATACTTTCTATCATAAAATACTTTATTTGATAGATATTGATAGGTATTGTATGATAGATAATATATGATAGGTATTTTATAAGTAAAAAGAAGTATATTTCTTCACTATGCTATTAAATATACCCAGACTATTGATCAGACATTTGGTATCAAGAACCCACTTTGTTCTTGACCATATTGTTCCCAGGAATTCTTGTTCTCATCTAGAAATATTCTCTCTGACCTACACAGAGTTGATGTCTTGGGACCCCATGTCACTGGCATTTGAAGGTTAAGTACACTGTTTATTAGTTTCTCTACTTTCTCTTTCTTGAATTCCTTTTTTTTGGCCTCATTTAGTTGGCATACATCCTCAAGGAAATTTTTCAGAAGATGGCCATAGGATACAAATATTGAGTCCTTCCATTTCTAAAAATGCTTTTATTTTCCCCTCATTCTGGATGGATGATTTAGCTAAGCATGCATTGTATAATGAAAACAATCTTTTCTTGAATTTTAAAGGGGTTATTTCTTGGTCTTTTTGCAGTAGAGAATTGCTTAAAGAAGTCTTAAGGCAGCCTGCTTCTAGATCTCTTGATGGTGTTCTCTCTAGCTTTTGGGCTTTGAAATTTCAGAGCAGTGTGTCTGGGTGTATGCCTTTTTTCATTCACCTTGCTCAGCATTTCCTGGGATATTTAATTTTAAAAATCTTGTGTCTTTCTTTCACTCTGAGAAATATCATTTCATTTCATGAGAGTTTCTTCCCCTCCATTTTCTCAGTTTTACTCCTTTGGGGGACCCCCTAGATTATTAATCCTCTGTGTTTCCTAGTTTCTCTACTGCCTTTTGTGTCTGCTCTATATTTATTCCTAGGATATTGGAAGGCACATGTTTACTTCAGAATACTTTATTATGGGTGAATCTTGTATTTCCTCCTCCAATTCAATATCTCCATGTCTTTCCCTTTATATCTTCCTTTCACCATCATTTTCCACATCCCCCCACTTCCCCTAACTGTGAAGTTTGAGCACTGAGAGTTTGCTCGGGCCATTGGGTTATATGTCTGCCTCCTCAAGGGCCCAAGCTGTCTTAGTCCATTTGGGCTGCTATTACAAACTATCATAGACAGAATGTCTAATAAATAATATAAAATTTATTTCTCACAGTTCTGGAGGCTGGAAAGTTCAAGATCAAGGTGCAATCAGATTCAGTGTCTGGTGGAGACCCACTCCCTAGTTCACAGATGGCCACCTTCTCACTGTGTCCTTACATGGTGAAGGGGACAGGGGAGGTCTCTGGGATCTTTTTTATAAGAGCACTAACCCCATTCATGAGGGTTCTACTCTCATGACCTAATCATCTCCCAAAGGCCATATATGTGGCCTAATACTTTCTAATACCACCACATTAGATATTAGTATTTAACATATGAATTTTGGTGGGGGGCACAAAGAAGCCATCCCTAGACCCTGTTGTAAGGGAATTTTGAGGCTAAATGCCAGGGGGGTTTCTCTCTCCTTCCAATGCCCATGTTAAATTAGTGGTTCTTTTTATGTGAATGGAAGGCTCAGAACTCTGACTAACACTAGTCAGAAGAGGTTTTCAGTAAAGCCCCACTTACTTCTTCTCAAGATAACATTAAGTAATAACTGGATGTAATTACCCATATTGATTTGTGTTGGTTGGTGACTGCGGTCTCCTTCCTTAATCCTTCAGAGGGCTGAGCAGAAGTTGAGTCACTCCCTGTCTTAGAAGGCGGTCAGGCTCCTTACTCATAACCTTCTTCACTTTGAGGTAATCTGCATCCTCATTTTATACCTAACTTGATTAATAGTGATGACATCTAATTGTAACTTTTTCTTTGCCATTTTGGGGCAATGAGATACAGCTCCCTTGCAGTGTCTAACAAATTATAGAGGAGAATTTTCCAAGACAGTAGGCGAGTTACAAAGACAATCAAACACCTAATGCTTTCATCCCATTTCCTCATATATTTAATAAGTTCCTTATGAAAGTGGAATTATTTAAGCTCTGATGTACCATGTTTTCCAAGTGACATACAGATGTCCATATGTTCACAGTAAAAAGAAGCATCATGACTTACGGCAAATGGCAAAGATGCTCCCTGCACTTAATTTTGCGGGATTGTCCAAGGGGCTTCTGACACAGACTCCTGAACTCACAACAGTGGGTATAGGTACATGACTGTAAGGCCCCAAGAAACCCTGGGAGGAATCCCCATTAGGAATACTTTGGCGACAGCTTTGAGAGGATTTTGTACCTGGTTATTATTGGTATTTAGTAAATCTGCAGGGGGTGTATGTATTTGTTAAAAATCGAACTCCTCATCAGTCTACTTCTTGCATAGTAATTCTCTTGTATTTTTTTAGTAATAATGTCACATCCTTTCCAATCATTTCAGTAACTCTTATTTCTGTTTCATTTATTATTAACCCCAATGCCTCTAAGAATATCATCCACATGTAGGCCTAGATGAAGCTCCTTTAGCATTTTGGACCTAAGCCTGCCAGAGCATCAGCCTTTACCTGCCAAGGGATAGGAAGGCTCCTGTCCTACCCCTTCCTGGATTTTCCTATAAGTTTCCCATAGGGAGTACTGGGGATAATAACAATCCACATAAATGAGCCACTTATTTTGGCTTTGTCATCTTTCAGCTGAACCTTCTGTTTTTGTCATCCCTCGAATCCAGACTTGCTGTTCGGGCTATTTCTCTCCTCTGATGCTACCTGTGTGTTCCTTGCTTTGGCTGCCAGCTAATCTCTGCTCTGTCTCCAGGCCCCTGACTTATCCGCCACTAGTAATCTAGCCTCGGTTTCTTGCATGCCTTTATGTGTGAGAACCCTGCCCTCTTGCTGTTTGGGGCCTTCATTACTCCTGTCTCCAGTGCTCACATTTTTTATCTTTAGGGAAGCACTTTTCTGTCTCAAGCCCAGCTTATATAGAGAGTGTCTCAAAGCAGTGCTGCTCGGACCCTCAGCACTCCAGGATGCCGATGAGAGCCTAGTAAAGTGGGAGAAGCTCTGCGCCTCCTCAGGAGAGCACATTTCCATCCACAGTCAGAGAACTTGGAGAATCAGTAAAACACCTGTTCCCAGCCCCCTTTCCCGACCTCATTCTCCAAAGCATCACTGGGGATGTGCCCCAGGCGCTTCCCTTTGCTCAGCGTTTGTGTAGCAGCTGCTGGTGCTCCATGTGACCATCTCCGGCTCTTCTCTGTGTACTTTTGGGAGGCGAACTTTCATTAAAATGAAGCAAACTATTTGGTTGATCACAGAAATAGAAAGTAGAGTGAAGGTGACTTGGGACTGGGGGAGGGCTGAAAAAGAGAGTGAGAGGTTATTTTTTAATGGATATGAATTTCAGTTAGGAAGCATGAAAAAGTTCTGGAGATGGGTGCTGGTGATGGTTGCACAACAGTGTGAATGTATGTAATGCCACTGAAACATACACTTAAAAATGGTTAAAATGGTAAATTTTATATAATGTTAAGTTATATAGACTTTAACCCCAATAAAAATGAAAAAAAAAACTTATGAGATTCAAGGGAAGTGAGGATTGCAGAAATCTTAGGAAAAAACATCATTGCCTGCTCATGGCTGTAGCTCTGTCCACTGCCTCTTGGGCAGAATTTCTGTGTCTCATGGAGAGGGCAGGCCTAAGGAGAACACCTCTGCAAAGAGTTGGTATCCCTCATGTCTTGCAGTTTGAGTTAAGAATAATTTGTGTTGAAATCTAAAGTATTTTTTTCTTTACAGCCAGTACTTTTTAGAACAATGACTACATTTCTTGGACATGTACTAGTGTTATTAATCACTCATATGAGAGTAAATACTAATTTCTGTGTATGACTACTGATGAAAATTAGTGATTTCAAAGAAATCATCTTCATTTCAGCAGCATGAAATATTTACTGAAAGGAAATTGACATAAAAACTTATAATTTGTAAAAACTTGGCAGTTCAATACAAAAACATAAGAGTCAGCTTTTAATCAGTTGCCAGTCAGTGATCTAAGTCTGATCATGCTTTTAGCATAGGCAGGTCCATGACAGTAGGGTTTCAAGTATAGAAGTCCAAGCTAGTAAGATGCTATATGTTAGGAGAGTCTTTTCAAGCCATGGGCCAGAGCTCAAGCCAGAAAGAAGAGAAAAAAAATAGGGAAGAGTTTGAGCCAGGAGTCCAGTCTCTATTCTGACTGTAAGTAGGCTTTTGGCTTAAAACTCTTTCTCAGGAGAGGTACTTTTAGGGATAGCACTGACCATAAAAGCAAGACTATGTGGAGGCATCATCTAGCTGTGAGAGTGTCTCCTGAAAATTTAGTTTCTCTGGCACACTCTGGATAGGTCACTCTACCCCCAGTTACATAATATTTTCATAAAGGCAGTTCAATTCAATGTGTTGTCAAGTTAATTTAATAAATAACGACTATCTCCAGAGCCCATGCTCCTTCCACTACACGGTACTGCCTCTGTGGAGTCTTAAATACTCAGAGAAGCATGAAATACTGTATTACTTTCAATCATAATGAAAAGGTAATCTTAATTTTCACTGTACATATACTTAAACACACAGCTTCTTTGGCAGTTCCTTTTCCTGAAGCACATTTTAGTGGATATAAAAGTGGAAATGCTGCATAGCTTAGAAGTTTATCATTCGTCAAACATTGAGTGCCTCCTATGCACCAGGCATCATGCTAAGTTGTAGAAGATACTTTAAATAGAAAATTTCTCTCTCTCTGTTCAAGAGATCTAGAAGGGCCCTTCCAGCTTTTCACATCTCATTTTGTACATTAGGAAACTCAGGCCCAGTTATGAGTTCAGGTTCCCTGAGGTTATGCAGGTGATAAGAGGTAGGGCTCAGAATAGAAAACAACTCATTCTACAGCACATCGATTTGGATTCCAGTGGAAACAGGCAGCATAGTCATACCAGATAATCTGAGGAAAGCCTAACACAGGAACTTTCTGTGAAGTTCTAGTTAGGATTCAGGGAAACCAGAACTCCAGAGCCTGTAAAGTCTGCGCCTTTGCCTCCCTAGGCCCGAGAGAACCTAGAAAAGGAGCTGTGGCTTTTCGTGGAGGGCCATGTGCAACATGATGACCTGGCAAGAAGAAAGCTGGGGGAATAAATACTGTGCCTTCACTCTCATCCCGCACTCTGATTTCTCACTAGGGCCCCTTATTGGCTGAATTCAACAGAAGCCAAAGGCAAGGGAGCCCCTTGATATAAGCCCTATGGGTCAGCCTCCATGGCCTGCTGCAAGGTGGAGAGGGAAGGAGAGTAGATCAGGAGTGGCAACGGGAATATGCACAGCACAGAGTTCCCTGTTAGAAGACTTAGGATGCATCAGGTGTCCAAATGTTACAACGTTTTCAAAGTTAGTCAGTTGTTGGAAGAACGTACTTGACTCTAATATAAAGGGCATCATACAAATGCTGAGTTATTTGAGTATAGGATTTAAAATTTTTCTAATGTGAAAGAGAAAATACCATTCTAAAATCATAGAATTCTAACAACTGTAATGCTTAGAACCTCACAGCCTGAACATACAGAGAATTCATGGACCCTAACAGCTCACCAGGGCTCACCAGGACCTCAGGTCCTTCAAAAAAATCACTGGTAAACTCTAGGGAGTGTCTCTCGTGGGTTTAAAAACAAGTCTGCCCCCAGACTCCAGGTCATTTCTTGATATATCCTGTCTCATGCCAGACTGTGCTATGAAAAAAAAATCCCCCCGCCTCCCCCTCCGTGTAGTTTTCTTCATGCTAATGCAAGCCTTGGGAGTCCTCTGCCCTTACCTGTGTGGGCACAGCTAGCGGATAGCATGTGTCCAGGACTGCTGTCAGCCAGGCCACACATGCAGGGGCAAGGCCCTGTCCCATAGGTTTCCAGCTGTGCCCAAGGAAGAACCAAGGAGGGAACATGTATCTAATTCCGGGATCCAGAGCAATAACAGCCTTCCCAGCATGGCACTGTGCCCTGTGCAGGTGGACCAATGTCAGGTAAAAGGGGGAGAAAGGGCTGCCCTGAGATTTCTAACTGAGCAACCCACTTCCCCTCTGAATGGAGCAGTAAGAGGTAGAGAAAGTGGCCAGGGGCACTTAGGGAAAAGTCACTCCTCATGGGAGCCAGGAATGGGAAGAAGCTTTACCACCCCAACCTTACCCACTGCTTTATGAGGTTTTGCTAAATGCTGGTTCACAAAGGTGACTGTCAGCAACCTTTTGATCTTGTTCCAACAGGTCGATGAGAGATTTAAACACTAACTGAATCAAAGCAAGATCAGATTTGGCCTAGGAAATGACTTGGACTGACAAGGTTTAATACAGGGTCCTGTGGGAGGTGTGAATTACTAGGCCAGTGCAGCAGAGCCAGGCTTAAAAAGAATTTCCAGCTTCTGTACAGCAAAGGACACCATTAATAGAACAAAAAGGCATCCTACAGTATGGGAGAATATATTCATAAATGACAGATCCGATAAAGGATTGACATCCAAAATATATAAAGAGCTCACACACCTCAACAAACAAAAAGCAAATAATCCAATAAAAAAATGGGCAGAGGAGCTGAATAGACAGTTCTCTAAAGAAGAAATCCAGATGGCCAACAGACACATGAAAAGATGCTCCACATCGCTTGTCATCAGAGAAATGCAAATTAAAACCACAATGAGATATCACCTCACACCAGTAAGGATCACCATCATCGAAAAGACAAACAACAATACATGTTGGTGAGGTTGTGGAGAAAGGGGAACCCTCCTACACTGCTGGTGGGAATGTAAATTAGTTCAACCATTGTGGAAAGCAGTATGGAGGTTCCTCAAAATGCTCAAAATAGAAATACCATTTTGACCCAGGAATTCCACTTCTAGGAATTTACCCTAAGAATGCAGCACTCCAGTTTGAAAAAGACAGATGCACCCCTATGTTTATTGCTTCACTATTTACAATAGCCAAGATATGGAAGCAACCTAAATGTCCATCAGTAGATGAATGGATAAAGAAGAGGTGGTACATATACACAATGGAATATTACTCAGCCATAAGAAAAAAAACAGATCCTACTATTTGCAACAAAATGGATGGAGCTAGAGGGTATCATGCTCAGTGAAATAAGCCAGGCGGAGAAAGACAAGTACCAAATGATTTCACTCATATGTGGAGTATAAGAACAAAGGAAAACTGAAGGAACAAAACAGCAGCAGAATCACAGAACCCAAGAATGGACTAACAGTTACCAAAGGGAAAGGGACGGAGGAGGATGAGTGGGAAGGGAGGGACAAGGGCGGGGAAAAAGAAAGGGGGCATTATGATTAGCACGTATAGTGTGTGTGGTGCACGGGGAGGGCTGCGCAACACAGAGAAGACATGTAGTGATTTTACAGCATCTTACTACACTGATGGACAGTGACTGAAGTGGTAGGTGGGGGGGACTTGGTGAAGGGGAGACCCTAATAAACATAATGTTCTTCATGTAATTGTAGATTAATGATACCAAAATAAAAATAAATAAATAAAAATAACAATAACAATAACTCTGCATTAAAAAAAAAAAATTTCCAGCTGCACTATGTCAGCACTATGACAGGCTTTTATATGCTGCAGAGGCACCTAATTTTCAGAAGAGCCAGGCAAGGAGGAATTTCTCCTCCCATTTTAGAGGTAAGAAATGGCCCAGGAGAGGTTCAGGCAGGCTGAAGTCTCATAAGAGGTCATAGAAATAGATACCAGATCTCTAGTTGCCAACCTCTCTCCCCCTCCACTGCTGGGCCAGGGCTCCCATCTCCTGTAGACACACCAAGGAAGATTGTGGCCTCTTTGGCTTGTGCCTAGTACCATATGTTCTTGAGTTTTGTTTCGTGGTATTTTTTTCAAGCAAAAAAGTGCCTATTGTCTAAAACCCTACACATCAGATTTTCTATTATTTTGCAAGAATCTTAGCACATCTGAGTGTTTCCATTTACTCTGCACAGGCTAGAATCCCAAGATAGGGAGAACATTATAGATTTCACAAGCACCTCCAATGAAGCTATAGTGGGTAGTAAAATATTTTCTTAAGTAGATTTTTTTCCAATTAAGTAATTTCTGTAGAGAGCAAAAAGAGAGTGGAAACCCAGTAGCAAACCTGATGATAATTCCTGACCCTTCCTGTTATACAGACAGCAGAGGCTCAGGTGCAACAGAATTGAGTGGTCAGGGATTAAGGACACAGAGTCAAAACCCTCTTAGTGTTTGCAGCCCCAGCCACCAAGTGGCCTCAGCAGACCCTGCCCCATCTGGCCCCGGAAGAGGGGCTGATGCCAATGTGAAAAGGAGCTAGTCACACTGATGAGGCTGCGTTTTGCAAATAGAAGGTGCAACACAAAGTGTCTTCTCAACACTAATTTTAGTCCATCTGCTTAGTCAACAGGCAGAATCATCTAGGCAGCCTTCTGAGGAAAGGATCTGAGAGCCAGAAACACAGTCCTACCTATTAAATGTACTCTTCCCTTTATGTCAGTCACAGGGAAATGTAGTGGATACCAAGTTCCATGTCCTAATTAATTTCACTAGTCCCCGGGCTTCTTAGAGTTAAGGCAGTGGAGTGCTCTCTGTTTACTTGGCTCCTACCTTAATGAGGGTATAGTCCCTGCTGGCCCAAGTCAGTGTTCCTTAACCCTTGCAATCCACACATGAGCCAGGGCTAAGAGAACTTCATGTCTGATGCAAGGATGAGAAGCAGGAATGGCACTAAAATACAGCCTCCAGCTGGATAACACCCACTGGCTTGTGGTCACTAATGGGAATTATTATAATGGCTTTAGCCCTAGGTTCAGACATTGCTGTGAGCTCAGGGTCGTTTGGCAGCTTCACAAGAACCACAGAGTCTGAGAGCCATGCCCTTTGTGATAGATGAGGAGGGCCAGAAAAGGGCAGTGATTTACCCATCATCACAAAATGTAAGTGGTGTAAAGCTGGCCCTGGAGCCCCTGGAACATGCCAGCTCTCTCCTGCAGCCTCATGTATAGTTGAGCAAGTTGTGCACGCTGTGGCATGGGTGACTATACACAGAAGGCCTGGCCTTGCCTTTCTTCCAGTGAAGTCTTTTGAGCACATGGCCAAGTGACCTAGATTTGGTCTTTGTCTAAGTAGGACTTGGCTCACTCCTCTTTTATGGGACACCAGATGGGGTTGTGTATCCTCACTTCTGGCTCCAGTAACACTGTGAATTTTGAATAACATTATTGAAATTCTCTTGTCCATTGGTTCCCTGAGGGCAAATGCTAGTTTTATTTGTTTTGTACCCATAGTTTAGCCCTTAGCAAACATCAGGTGTTCAGGGGGAGTGCCTTTTCTTATCCTCATGAATGCAGCTCAATGAGCATCTATTTGGTGCCTGATAGTTGCTGGTTGTTAGCCCATTTCATAAAGTTGCAGAAAGTCTCACTATTTATTAACCGGGGTGACAACTTCGTGGCAGTAAGGATAGGTCTGCATATGATACGGCTGAATCCTGAGACACCTCATGAAGAAACAAAACCAATAATTTGCATTTACTGAGCACCAGTATCTTTCTAAGCACTCACTACAACTTCAAGAGGTAAATACTATTATTATCCCAATGTTACTATCAAAATAAGAGACAGATTTATATAACTGATGTTGGACTGCAGGCCATGACTGTCTGATTCTAGAACCTAAGTTCCTAACTACATGCTATGGTCCCTACAGTGTGATTAAAGAGCAAGTCTCTGCGGGACTGCATTTCCCAGCCAGCATAAGTTCAATCGTTTAAACACCAAAGCATCTAATTTTAGCCTAAACTCTGTTACACTCTTCTTACCCAAGATGCCTCAGGGTCACTATTCAGAAGATGCCCTCTGGGCTATTGAGGTTTGGAGCTTAGTTTCCCTTTACTGGACATTCCAGCATGCTGTGGTGTTTGCATGCAACAATTTTATTATTTTTATTATTATTATTATTTTTTTTAATTGCAAAGTGATACATGTCCATCGTATTCAGTTTAAAAATACAGAAAATAAAGCATTCCAGTGAAGGCCTTACAGACACATAGAAGTTATTGCTGATGAGGGAATTCTGACATGAACTCTTGTGCTTTGGTCCCTTATGTTTCTTCTAAAACTGTATTTCCACACTGGTTCCCAAACTGAAACTCCTAAACATCTCATCACCAGAGCTGTCTGGTCTGGCCTGTTTCCTCTATCTAATCACGTTACTGCTTTCCCTGCAAGGCATCATGTGGTTCTCCATGGCTGGATAGTCTAACTAAATTTCCTGATGTTATCTTTGTTAGGCACTCAAGACATAATTATCTTGGGGTTGGCTAAGAGTTCTTTTTTCCTCAACCACTATATATATATGTATGCATATATATATTTATATTTATGTATTATATATAAGTTACATATGTATATAATTTATTTGTTTATGTTTACTTGATCACATTTACTCAGTGCTATCTATAGACCATCTGTGCAGATTAATCTGAGATCTGAGATGCTTGTTAAAAAATTGAGGCTAAGGATCCTCACACAAGACCTATTAATGAGAATGTCTAAGATCTAAGTCAGGGATCAACATTTTTTCCTGACCAAATCATGTTTTGTTTTAAATTTTTCATTAGGAAATTGTCAAACATATTTAAAAGTAGAGAGAATAATATAATAAAGTCAGGTGCTGTTTGCTCAATTTCAACAACTGTTAACCCATGGTTATTTCATCTGTAATTTGAAGCACATTCCAGACATGGTATTATTTGAATGTTTCCATATGTTTCTATACAACATAACCACGATGTAATTACTATATCTAAAAAATGATTAACAATAATCTTTAGTATCATTACATTTCTAGTTCATATTTTCTTTGTCTCATAAAAATTTCTTAATTGTGTAGTATTTTAGGTGCTGAATGTACTAATTCATGTGTTTCATTCTTTCTATCAAAAGTGGGATGTTGGGAGCCAGTTCTGTAGCCAATTCTGGCAACTTTACCAAACCCCATTCATGCATTTTGGCTATTTACCTTATGCTTGACTGCATCTTCATTTTATTTTTATTTTCCTTTTTCTTTTATCCTGTTGTGTTGTACATATTTTTTAAATTGCCTCAAATCCTTTTTTACAAAAGGGCAAGTGTTATGTAAATGATGGCATCACTGATCTTGAGTCTTTTTCCTTACTTCATTTCATGCCAGTTTCTCCTAAACCAGTTTCTGCCATCAGAGACCCTGGCCATGAACTTCCTCTTCTCTTTGATGTCCCACCCACCTCAGTCCCAGGGCTCAGCACCGCTTTTCCAGTTCTGAGTATTTTTGCTTCCCTCCTCAATTGTGATTCTGTTTCTTTTGCTGCCCTGGAAACACCACATTTCCTCCATCCCGAGCATCACTCTGGCTCCCATGAGTCATCACCATTCCCTGTGGCCACGGGAGAACTAGACACAGACACCAGATTTTCAGGTCCCGACATAATCTCTGAAAATTCCAGTCCTCTGAGACAGAGGTTGGGAGGGCACTTAAAAGAGGAGAGCTCAGGATAGGAGGGCTGCAGTGGGTATAAAAAAATGACTATTTCCCTATTTTGCTCTGAGCTATATTTGTTACTATAGGAAGTAGAGATGAGGCAGGGCTGACATTTGAGTGACAGGGACAGTGGTCCCCAATCTCTGGTCCCTGGTTTATCCATTACAAGGTCTCACAAATCTGAAGCAAAAGGACAAAATAAGGGCAGTGTAATGGTTTTATTCATAAAGCTCAATACAGTATTTTAAAGGAGTGCCATTTATTTTTGGTACTAAGCATTCTTTCTTGTATGAAACGAATGCGATAGTAAATGAGTTGCATGTTTTAACATTGGTATTAGCAAAATAAAAAGTCAGTAGCCTATGTCAGTCTCCTGATATTTTTTTGTTCCTGAATCTAAAAGTCTGAACAAAGATTAGTAGACAAAGATGGATGTCTTTTATAGGTTTCATTTGGAAGGAAAACCATGCTAGGAAACTGAGATTATCATTATTGTAATGATTATCATGATTTTTATTCATTTGTAAACCTAGGAGCAGGATTAAATAAGGACTGTTCTCAGAGGATGTTTTGAGATTACAGACCCAAGTTCACCAGGATGAATTAAGCCACAAATACTTTATATATACTACAGTGGCTTTGAAGAAGTTTTTTATTTTTTTCTCGATAATACTTGCTCTTCGTAAAATCTTAACATGGGAGTAAAAATCTCTTCTAATTTCATCCCAATAGAAATGGCTTGCTATTTCTCCGCATGGTTTTCTATGAAAAAATAAATACTTTTAACATGAAAATATCAATATGTACATACTGTCTGTCAACTATAGACAGTATGTCTAGTCCCTTATTTTGGAAGGCAACATGAAATCTTACCTTCAGTTTCTTTCCTCTTTTGACCTCTTAATTTTTGACACCTTTTCTACTATTTTAGATTGTCAAAGTTGGATTTACATTCTGTTCTAACCATCTTATTTAAAAGTCTTCCATGCTTTGTCTACTGCTTGATTCTAAACATTGAGAATCAATAAATGGTGTTAGTTATTATGAATACAAAATTTTATTTAGTACATAACCAAGAGGTATACTGTGATTATTTTTTGTTGTCTCAAAAACTTTTCCTCCTGGAATTCCTCAACTCTCTCTCCAATTTTTTACACTATTTGAAGAAAAATAATGATGCTATTAGAAACTAAACTCTCCTTATGCCGTGTAGTTCTCTTCAAGCTCTCTTTGAGGAGACCTTCTCCCTAGGGCCTAGTCTTCCCACCACAGGCTGGACTGGCCCCACCTAGGCCTGCTGCCCGGGTTGCACCCAGGAACGTCACTGGTCTTCTGCATGGAGTGCAATTTTTCCTGTACACTGTGTCTTCTTTTGTCTTATTTTAATCCCATACATTCATCCTCAAGTAACTTCCTGAGATAAGTGCATGGAAAGTAATCTTTGTGACCTTTTATAAATCTGAAAGTGGTCTTTTCAGCCCTCATACTTCATTAATAGTATGTTTGGGTATAGTATTCCAACTTGAACAAAATTTTTCCTCAGAAGTTTGCAGGCATTATTCCATTATCTAGTATTTTTTTATTAAGGTATCATTGATACACACTTATGAAGGTTTCACAAGAAAAACAATGTGGTTATTACATTCACCCTTATTATTAAGTCCTCCCCCATATACCCCAATGCAGTCACTGTCCATCAGTGTAGTAAGATGCCACGTAGTCCCTGTTTGTCTTCTCTGAGCTACAATGTCTTCCCTGGGACTGCACACACACCATGTGCACCAATCATGATACCCCACAATCCCCTTCTCCCTCCTTCCCCACCCGCCCTCCCTCACCCTTCCCCTTTGGTAACCACTAGTCCCTTCTGGGGTCTATGAGTCTGCTACTATTTTTTTCCTTCAGTTTTGCTTTGTTGTTATACTCCACAAATGAGGGAAATCATTTGGTATTTGTCTTTCCCTGCCTGACTTATTTCACTGAGCATAATACCCTCTACCTCCATCCATGTTGTTGCAAATTGTGGGATTTGTTTGTTTCTTATGGCTGAATAGTATTCCACTGGGTATATGTACCACATCTTCTTTATCCATTCATCTACTGATGGACACTTAGGTTGCTTCCATATCTTGGCTATTGAAAATAGTGCTGCGATAAACATAGGTGTGCATATGTCTTTTTGAATCTGAGAAGTTGTTCTTTTTGGGTGAATTCCTAGGAGTGGAATTCCCTGGTAAAATGGTATTTCTATTTTTAGTTTTTTGAGGAACCTCCATATTGCTTTTCACAATGGTTGAACTAGTTTACATTCCCACCAGCAGTGTAGGAGGGTTCCCCTTTCTCCACATCCTCACCAGCATTTGTTGTTATCTAGTATTTTTTAAGAGAAGTCCAATGCTGGTATAGTTCTAATTTCCTTGTGTTCATATTATTTTTGTCTCTTAAGCTTTTGTGCTTTTCTCTAATTTTTAAGTTTTGAAATTTCACAATCATGTGTCTGAGGTGAGGTTATTTTATTATAGGTGCTCTGTGGACTCCTATTTGTCCTTCAGTTCTAGGGAATTAAAAAAATTCTCATTGATGATTTTACTTTCACTTTCTCTATCCTCACCTTCTGGAAAACTTAAATATTGGACTTCCTGAATTCATACTCTCTATCTCATATCTTTTGCTTAAATTTTCTGAGTCTTTCTTTGGTCCTCATTCAGGTAGATATTCTGTGACCTTTCCCTAGATTGAATTTATTTGTTTTAGCAATCATATTATTTTACTTCTAAGAACATTGTCTTATTCCCCATTCCATTTACTAATAGTCTACTCTTCTTTCATGGATGAAATACTCCCTGTGAATGAAATGTGAAGTCCTTGTTTCTTCTATGATTTATCTCTGTTTTCTCTGGGAACATCTTTTTTTGCTTCTGTAAGTTGATGTGGTTGCTGTAAAATGTCCTTACATGACTGATGATTCTTTACAGCTTAGTTATATTTAATAATGAAGCATTAGAAAAGCTGACTACAAGACTATTTGTCTGTGGGTAAGACATTAACAGACAAAATTTGCTTTAAGGGTATTATAAGAGGTTCCATGTTTTTCAAGAATGTGGAAGATTCTGCTCTTGGGCACTAATTCCACTCTTAATTGTCTTGGTTTCTCACTAGACAGATTAGACAGTATTGTAGTGATGATTTGCAACCCATGCCCATATTTTCATCCCATTTCAGTCTTAGCTGCCACCATACTTGAAATGTGTATGTCCTGAGCCTGAGCCGTATTGTCTACCCCTTAGCTGTATCCCCTTCTGCACCCTCTACTGCTCCTCTTTCCACATACCGTCTTCCAGAGATATTTTTTAGTGTGTTGATTATCTTGTGCTATACTCTTCGTGATTGTAGGTTTATACTTTTTATTTATTTCCTGCCACTTAATGGGGGCCTCAGGAGAGGATATAAATATATATGCAGATGTACCATTTTCAAAGTTCCCCTTAATGTTTTATATACATATTTGCACCTCAATTTCCTTGTCAGCATACAGTTGAAGTATCTATAATCTCATCCTGCTAACAATGTAGGACATTAATTTGTTTTTACTTCCTTCTTCTGTCTCCCATGCTTTGTTGAAATTATTAGAATTTAAGTGTGTATAGTTATCATTCCTTTGCTCTTTTAAGTGCTTTTTCCTTAATGGTTATATTAAACTTCATAACCTCATAACCAGCAACTGTTTAGATTTAATTCACTTTTTGCTCTTTTCTTTGCTTATCACTAATTTTTGTTATGTAATATGTAAGTATATATCTTATATAAAATGTCCTTGGGTTCTCCATTCTGACATAAAAATATTTGTTTGGAGAATTTCCTTAAGTTTATGCAGGAGAGGGTACATGAATGGTGTGATTTCTGAGTCACTGACTGCTTGAACATGCCTTTTCTTTCTTCTTGTGGTAATGTGGCTAGCTGTAGAATTGTAGGGCTATAATCTCTTCTTAGATCAGGTGGGATCTCCAGGGTGTCTGATTCTGATTACTGCTGTAGCCATAGTTCTTAGTCTTAGCCACTATTCTAAAAGTCTCACTTAAGTGTAGAAATTAATTCACCTCTTGCATTAATTTGTTTTATGTCAAGGGCCAATTTATCCTGATGGCTGAGCTTGGTTAACCTCTTTTGAGCAGCTGATTTGGTTCATTTGTCCTATGACTTTTATTTGGCAGTCAATTTATGTGTTCTTCTTGGCCATTTACAGTTAAGGGGGCAACTGTTACCCTGTCCTTATGCAGTACATGGGCTCTCAAGCCTTTTACTCATTCAACAATAGGATTTGCCGTTCCCAAACGAGTCTTGAGGCTTGCAGAGATCCCCTTCCAGATGGGATGTCTGCTCGGTCTAGGGGTGCTGTAGTATCTTGTGTCTGGTGCCCAGGGCTATGCCGTATGGCTAGAGCTAGTAGCCAGTAGAAGAAGGTTCTGATGATAGTCCTGACTGCAGGGTATCCCACTCACATCCTCCCTGGAAGGCTGTACTCCATGGTAGGTCTGGGTACAGTTTCTTGCACAGTCACCCCCAAACAGCAATACCTCCAGGGATCTGAATCAGAACTGGGTTGCCATTTGCTTCCTTTCATCCCTGAATCACCATCTGGTTATTTTCTTGGCTCTTGGACAAAGGGACCATTATCCTTTGCAATTCTTTAGAAAAATTATCTTTAGAATAATAATTTTAATCCCCAATTTTTTCAGTTATTTTGTGAAATATACCATAAATGCCAAAAAGTGGTTTAAAGATCAGTAATAGAACAAATGGCCACATATGTACCACCTAACTTAAGAAATAGCTTCTTTTCTGAAGAAAGCTATTTTGTGATTCTAACCTGATTCTCCTTCTCCCTTTTCTGAGGTTGGAAGTCTGAGGTGGGAGAGTATGTATGGCCCCAGTGACTCCATGGCAGTTTTCTAGCACTTCTTACTGAAAACAGAGAAAAAAGTACAAATGTGGTACCTAAAGGGCACCCTGAGCTGTTTGCAAACCAAAGTCCAGATGGTCACACTTAGTGGTTGGTATGGCTGTGTGAGCCACCACTGGTTTCTCCTGGCAGGTATTCCCTGGCCCACTGCTAACCTTCATGACACCCTTATGCAAATTAAAAAAAAAAAGCCACTCTTGACATTTGCGAGACATTTTTTGTAGTAACTATATGCACAAAAATCCATAGTGATTATGAAAGTGACTCTCACCTCCCAGAGTTAACAGGCTACAACCATAATCGATGGTAAACATAGCAGATGGCTATAGCATTCCTCAGCTGGGCTTCATCAGACATTTACTGAATGCCTGCTATATGCCAGGCACCTTTTTAGATGCTTACGAGTCAGTGCTGAGACAGACAAGATCCCCGCTCTCATGAATCCCCCATGACTGAACTTGTAAGCAAGCTGTTTTTTGGGTGCGTGAGCTGGGAATCAACCAACAAGCTGCAGAATCAACCAACAAGCTGCAGTTGTTCTTGAGCTGGGTTAGGGTACTGTGGTTATTAGCAAAAGTGGGCCTATGCTTTAATTTAACTTATTTAGCATGTTATCTACGCCAAGTTAAACCTGAGAAGCCGTATTGTACTAAGACGGTAAGTTCAGAACTCAGGTGGGATTCTTAAGACCAGAGTGACCATATGTCCTAGATTACCCTGGACATTACTGGGTGAAGTCTTGTCCCATGTGATTGTTAATATCACCCCTTTTCCCTCTTGAAAGGACCCCACCTTTGTACAATGAATATATGGTCATGTATGTTAGTCAACTTTTTTGTCATGGTAACAAATACCTTCAATATCTTAGATTTTTACTTAAAACATCAACTATTTAGGTTTTGCTCATGGGTTTGGGAATCAGTTGCAGCTCTGCCCCAATCTGTGAGTCAGGTCTGAGTTGGCTCCACCTTCTGGACTTTGGGCCTATGCCACAAGTCTTCCCATTCTGGCACCCAGTTTGAAAGATCAGGCTTTATTTAAGACTTCTTCTTCTCATGTAGGAGGTGGGAGTGCAAGAGTCCTCTTGTCCGAGGTAGCATGGGCCATACCTACTCATATTTTATTGACTAGAGTAAGTCAGGGGGTTGGAGTTTATGTGCCTCTGTTGGAGGGGGCGTTTTGCAGAGGAGAAGGAGTATTTGGTAAATAATAATGTAATGATCACATCATACTCCCAAACCCTACTGCCTCCCAGTGTGCCCCATCTCCAGCCTCTGCTGGTGGCCTCCTAGCAGTTTCTGTGTCAGGACAGTGCTGAAGTGATTGGTGGGATGATATGATGGAGTTTTGCCTTTGTTTGGATTACAAAACCTACTAAGGATTTATTTCACTGTGGTGTGGAGCCTGTTTTGTTTTTCGGTTTTATTGGTGGGGTTGGGGGTTGGTGTTTGGCACCTGATTAACTGGGACAGGGTCTCCTCTTTCCCTGCTCCCCCAGCACTACCACCTGCCCTAGAAGTTTACACCAACAAATTTTTCCCTCTACGGTGTGAGCTGTCTGAACCAAGTAGAACCTGTGGCTGAACCATGCCCTCCACTCCCTCATGTCGGGCTCTGTGAGGTGTGATTCCTAGTGTGCTTTACTTTGCCCCATTGACTCTGCCTTCATCACCCATCTCTGCCCTTGTTGCTCTGCACCTGGGATTCTTTATTTTTATTGTTCCCTTAATTTCCTTCTATTTATTTGTTAAGTGTTCAGTAACACTTTTGGCTTTTCTTTTAAAACAATTCCAGAAATTCTGCATTGCTGGTTTCCTGATGGATTAGTGGAACCCATCCTTGTGGTCTACTGTTCTGCAGTTTGCTTATCCCATTTCAGTGGGAACTGGAGGAGAGGCAAAGCTTTGAGCCGTTATCCATGCTGAAACTGGAGCCTCAGTGTTTTCAGAGATATATTATTTCACCACAAGGGCAGAGATTGATTGGGAGGCAGAGAGGAGATACATTAGATCCATCACCAGCCCTGGCAGTTGGCTTTCTCTCAAGAGCAGTTATTCATGAAGAAACTGTTTTTCATTTAAAAAGAATGACCAAGTACCTTCAGAGTCACCTCAAAAAGCACATGGATGGTAGACAGTCAGCTTGACTTAGTAGACTCCCTCTTCGTAGAGGGGTTCATGTGCATGCCTCAGGAGCAGAAATACAAATTGTCTCATGTTATGAATTGTTGGCATGCTGTGGATAATTGAAATTGTGAATATTAAATGAGTAATTCTTACTTTTCTCCTTCACACAAATATGAAGCTATAAAGGTCTGTCTGTGGAATGTGCAATGAGACGTGTCCGCCATGTTCGCCATTGTATTGCCAAAATCCAGCACAGTACCTGGCATGTAGTGGACTTGCAGAACGGTTTGGCCAAAGCGATGAAAATACTAATGATACACAGGAAAAGCCAAACCTGGGGAGAATCCTTGGGGCTCCTGAGTGCCATGGAGAGCCCCGTAAGGCAGCTGGGAGCATCCTTTAAAGTGAGGGGTTTGTGGTCACCACTACCTAGGGTTCACAGTGCCAGGAGTAGTTCAGGTTGGTGCCTCAGCCTCCCTGGCTCTATTGTAGGGTGGGCAGAAGGGGGTAGGGTTTTGTCCTGAGAATTCAGAGCACAGCCATTGGATGCTGTGTTGCCCTGGACTCTAGCTGAGGTCACGTAGCACATGCTGCTGTTGCCCTGCTGTATCCCCTCACCCGCTCCACCTCAGCACATGCCTGCTGGCCTCCGAAGCCCAGCCCTGCATTTGTTTGAATGTGGGCCCTTTCTGGTCATTGAAGCTGACTTTGTCCCCTATTCCTCTGTTTTGAAATGTCCCTTGAGAGTCACCTTCAAATCTGTGACTGAAGAGAGTTGGTGTTATAAATAGCCCCAGTCCTCACCCCTTGGGTGGGGTGACGCTGAGATGTGTGGAGCCTTCCCAGCAGGCTTAACCCCCAGCCCCCCACTGTGGTAACTGGCTTGATAAAGCCCCTTTGCTGCCTGCCTTCTCTGGATCACTTCCCTCCTTCTTTACCTGTGTTTTCTTCACCTTCTAAGTAGACCACATGCCCTTGAATACTTGTCTCAGGACCTGCTAGTGGGGAAACCCCAGCTAGTCAGCCCTGGGTCCCAGGTGTCTGGCCACTGGGTAGTAGGTAGTCTTGAAGCTTCAGAGGACTTGAGCTTCATTTTGCTTAGACCTTTAAGAGTTAATATCAGAAATAGGAAGGAAGCACTCTAGTTTCTCTTGTTTTAAAAATTGTTGCTTAAACAAGTCCCATATCATATTATACAGCTCTTTGAGATAACAGAGTAATTTTTAAGCCAGTTGAAACTGCCTTGCTCACAAAACATCAGTGTTTATACCGCCATGGAGGGCGTCTCAGTTGACTTGCAGGGCATTCCTAGTCCCCCAGAATTCCTGCCTTGCTAGCAGGCTATTTATTGTTTCTAAGCAGAGGACCTGTTAACCTCCTCTGTGCTGGTGCCTAGTCCTCACTGTCCCTGCCTCTGATCCAGGTGGCCCAGCAGTGTCCCCAGCCTGGATTTCTTCATGGGTGCCTGGGGGATGAATGGACTAGAGAGTCATTCTGCCTGCACTGCGGAGGGATGCGTGTGGGAGGAGCAACCACGCTGACTGCTGATCTTTGCTTCTTTGCAGATATCTCAGTGAGCCTGCTGACCCTTGTGGTCACTGCCTGTGGCCTCGCCCTCTTTGGTGTGTCTCTCTTCGTGTCCTGGAAACTCTGCTGGGTTCCGTGGCGAGAACGAGGGCTGCTTTCTGGTGGCAAAGACAACAACCAGGAGCATCTTAACCACACGGACACAGAGACCAATGAGCAGGAGAACAGCGAGGACATCCTAGACCCTCCCACCCCCTGTCCTGACGCCTCCATGAAGTTCAGCCACACCTCCCCTGACATTCCCCTCTCTGCCCAGGCAGAGGATCAGGAGAACTATGCCCATGGCATCCGTGTACAGCGCCAAGTCACAGAGCCAACCTCATCAGCTCGGTCAGTAACACACCCTTTCTTTTTAAATGCAAGGCAAGGACCACCCTGTTCCCCTCTCTTGGCAACAATGGCGTTGATTAGCCAAGGAGCCTGTAACCTTACACCTGTCCATTCAGTATCAGAGGCATGGATACGGGAAAACTTGGTGCTTCCTGTGCTCCCGTGAGGTTCCTGAACTCTGCTTAGTCTCTACTTAGTCCATAATATTAATAATTAACATGGGTAAGATTTATCATGTTAAGTATTCTCTAAGAACTTAATATGCATTATTTTATTATAGCTCACAACTTTGTGTGAGATGAAAAAGTTGTCATTTTCATTTTACAGAATAAACTTACGTCAAGGATATCAAGTCAAGTCATATATTGGCATGCACTCCAGGCAGGGTCTGAACCTTGATTCAACCACCACCAGAGCCTGAGCTCTTACTCTTCCACTCTTCCATGCTGTCCTCCGAGTGCTATGGAGTCTATTTCCTGTGCCTCAGCTGTCCCACACCTAGCTGTCACACACAGGCTCTTTTCAGAGTCCACAAAATTGCTGGAGGTCTTTGTCCATCTCCAGCCTTTGTAAAACCTATGGAGTATCCAGGCCTAGGGTCCTTCTCGTTCCATGGGCTGGATGCTTTGTGTTTTAAATAGTAAAGAAAATAGAGTGCAGTGCTAAAAAGTGAGGGCTCTGGGGTCAGAGAACTAGCTGTACTTCATGTATGACATTGGACATGTCACTTAGCCTCCCTGTGTTTCCATTTCCTCTTGTAAAAGAGAAATCATGATGGCCCCTACATCTAGGTGGTTTTAAGAATGAACTGTGCATTATGTGCCTTGCACAGGCCTGCACTTCGTCAGAGCTCCAAAACGTGAGCTGCCAGGTCACTCTCAGCATCACTGCCACCACCATTGTCGTCGTTGTCGTCTCCGAGGCCGACCCCTCTCAAGACTCAGATGTTGCATAAAGGTGGCTTTGAGGTTAAACAGCCAATTCTGAATTACTGGATATATAAATTCACTTTCAATAAGAAATTTCAGGAAAAGAGACTTTGGAAGCAGCTTTCTTTAAAATGAAAATATTTGCTTGAACATAAGCCAGAGAAATAGTATGTGCTGTTATATTGAAAGTACAAGCACAGTTTGGGGGTATTTTTTTTTAATCTGCTCTTTTTGTTCTCTAGATACAGACATGATTTTACCCTTTTTTATGTTAAGTTTATCCTGGAAGCTCTGCTCACTCACATTAAGTGGGATGGAATATGACAGTTTATAATTTAATTTTTGCAAAAACCTATTTTAGCATCATTTCCAATTCTGCATTAAAGAGCTAAACCTAAAATATTCCTCTGTGAGGAAATAGATGTTTGCCATTTGATTTAGATGAAATTCTCAGATTTTATCACTGGGATTTCTCTTTAGATTTAAGACTGAAATGTAACTGGAGCTGTTTGATGCTGCCATGGAGTTTGTCCATAGTGCAGACCCATAATAAAATCTTCTCGGTTCCTCAATAACGAATATTTCAGGTGTAGTCTCTGTTGAAATTGTCTATTTAGTTTTACTGCACATGTTAATTTTTCTGATCTGGTCTCTGTCAATATAGAGTACTGTGTTTTTATTAGACTGTGGATCTGAGGTTTCTGCCATAATTCTAATGAATTGATAGCAATCATATCACTATAATTATCACAGTATTTATTCTAGAAAAATGTGTAAGTAATCTATATATCAAGAAACATATTTCATGTAAAAATAAAAATTATAGATATCTTTTTGCCACTCGTGGTATTGATAGAATAGAAGGAGATAAAATAGGAGGAGAAGAAATAAAAAAGGGAGAGTAAAGGAGTTATCCCTGTAAAAGTGATTTTGCACTGGGATTTATTTTAGTTTTGGAGTCATATAATTATCTTTTCTGATGACCATAATCAAGTGTAGTAATATCTGAACTAACATAAGAAAACCTGACTTTTTCTAGCTGTCTTTGACCTAATACTGATAATTTGCATCATTATGTATTTAAAACATTCTTATTTAAATTACCAGTAACCTAGTTCTATGGGTTATGTCTGGAAATGCATATATTTGACTCATAGTCTTAGCATAATAGGAGTGGTGTATGGCCTTCTAATTCTTTAGGGGTTGTGTTATATTACACACACACATATAATCTGTTTTACTGACAAAATGGGAAAAATTAATGAAATTTCCCTCATGCTCCAACATATTTTTAACATTATTTTTTAAATGGCATTTTTGATAGCATATTTGTGTCAGAGGGAGGCACTCTTTGCTGAGAGGGCTCTGAAGAACCTACTCTGTGTGTTATTATTTCTTCTCCTTTCTTTCTCATTGTGTCCCTCACTTTCTCACTGTGGTCACTGTCCTACGGCTTCCCTCCTGTAGCCTTTATGGCTTCTCCCAAGGCTTCTAGGATACCTCCTGGGCCCAGAGCACAGAGGCTCAGACTCCCAGTTAACAGGCTGCTGCGAATGGCCCACACCATTTGCATCGGAAACCTCTCCGTCCCCTGGCCTCCTCATCTTGGAGAGCTGAGGCTCCCATCAAGGTCTTTCGGAATCCCCTACAGATGAGCTTTGCTTCATCTTCTATGAATGTTTCTAGTCAGGATGACTTTCTGTTCTTCTAAGATAAAGCATGAGCCTTCTGTATCTAGTTAGCTCAGTCACTGTTAGAACCCTCCAGAATTCCTGTTATTTTTTTCTTCTATTTGGCTGAAATCACTTTTGTATAATGACCTGATGTCCTGGGAATGTGGATTTTTTCAGAATTTTGCCATATCAGAACACTTTAAAGGTCTCTATACCAGATATATGAAAATCCCTGGATCCTCAAAACATAAGAAACCTTGACAGGCCATCTAATTGATTCCCTGATTCACATCCCAAGATGAAAATCCAATGTATTTTTTTAAGACTTCTCAAATTTCCTGGGTAACACTTTGGTTTTATAAAAATTTCAATTACCGTACTGCCAACTCCTTATCAGGCCTGTTAAGGCCCTTATGTGATATTGGCACAATCTTCTTCTCTCAGCATTAGCCACCACCATGTGGCAAAACCCCCGAGAATATGGATTCAGTGGAAGACTTTACTGGAGAAAGGTCATCACAGGCCAGCTAATTAGCCTCTCAGTTCCTTTCGTATCCCTGGCCCTTTCCTGCCTTGAGGCCTTCACACATGCTGTTCCCTCAGCCTGAAGTGCTTTTCCTTTTTCTTTTCCACACCCAGTTCCTTTGCAGGCTTAGTGCTCCAGCTAACACATCGCGGCCTCAGAACGGCCTCCCTGTCCACCTTATCTGAACTCTGTGCTCTCTGCTCCACTCCCTCCCACTCTAACTCTCTCACATGTTGACTTGCTTTCCCTTCTTCACAGGATTGAACTCTATTTCTAACTAAATGGTTATATTTGTTTGCTTATTGCCTATACCCCCTTGGGACTGTGAGTTCTGTGAGTTTAAAGACCACATCTGCTTTGTTTCTCCCTATTTATCTAACCCCTAGTGCAGGTCCTGGCATATGGCAGACTTTTTCCATGAATGCCTAACAGAAAAATTCATCAATATCAGGCCACTTTTCTTGCATTCTACTGACAAGAATGGCAAAGGGCCAAAAGTATAAACTAAGTAGAGCCTATTCTGATATGAGGCTGGTGGAATTTATCCCAGGTTTCACATTCATTAAGAACCTTACATTAGATTTTTGACCTTATCTCTGAACTAAGCAATTCATAGAGTCACAGATATTCACTGACAATTAAAAGATGCAGACAATCGTTGCACTTTAAATTTGGGTCCCATTACTGGGCACAACTCTAGTAAGTGGTACACTAGGATTCAATGTTGTAATTACTCTATGAGTAGCACAGTTCTATTAAGCTACCTGTTTTGCATGTTGAAAGCATTGGTTAGACGTGAACATTTAAAACATAATTTTTTGAATTTTTAAATTTATTTCTTCAGATTTTACTGACAGCTTTAGAATAGAAGTTGCATAGACCTCTCTCAACTTTGATGAGACTCTGAAACTAGATGTATTTTCCCTATTGAGATTTAATTATTGAAAATTATTATGTCCATGGCATCCATATATTTATCTAGACACATGTATTGAGCATCTGCTATGTACAGCATTCTATCTTATGTGCTGGTAAAGAAAAGATATAGCCCCGGCCTCCAAAGGTCCATAGTCTAGTTGGGGAAATAGACAAGAAGAGCCCTGATCACACACATCGGAGTGCTCAAATTGTCCTTTAGAAGATTAATCTGGCAAGAATGTATAAAATGCATGGGATGGGATGAAGACTGGATATAAGGGCCAGTGCAGGCCTGTAACACTGAGGGCTTGAACTCAGTTGGAATCAGGGAACAGAAAGAGGCATGGGATGTGAGCTGCTTTACAGAAAGTGTTGGTGGACATAGGCTCCTCTTAAAATATTTGAAGATGACACCAAGGTTTCAAACCTGTTTAATTTGGGAGCGGGTGGGAGGAAACAGGCTTGCTTCAGTGGATCCAACTGCACTTGACCTCGCAGCTCCACTGACCAAGGCCTGATGCCGTTACATCTTCGTTACCTCCCTCACTCTGGGAGCCTCTGAATCCTAGGCCAAGAAAGCCTCAGATCCCCATTCCTCCTGCTCTGTAGTCAGTGAACTGCATCTGTTCCCGGCTGAGATTTTCCTGCAGTTCAGAACAACCTGACTCTTTTCTCTCCATCACCAGGGGACTTTCCAAGAAAAAATCAAAGTCCCATCTCTCCTGTTTTCCCTGTCTTGACTTAAACCTAGTAAAGAAATCCATGATGGTTCTGAAATCACAGTTTGATTTTCTTTCCCCTCATTGTACCCCAAAGCGTTGTCAACAATCAGGGCCGAGTGGCGGCTAATAGCTGAGAGAAGCAGATTGTGTCAATATCACATAAGGGCCTTAACAGGTCTGATAGGGAGTTGGCAGTATGGTAATGGAATTTTTATAAAACCAAAGTGTTACATAGATTCTGAGTGCTGGTCCTTACACAGTCTGGCTGGAAGATGTGGGAAAAGTGAGGAGAAAGCTGCGGGGCAGAAGAGCTGCAGATCCTGGGCTGGAGAGCTGGGAGCATGGAAATAGCAAGTTTCCGCACTGAGGTCGAGAACATCAGCTTGGAGGCTGATAAGTATGAGGCCAAGTCAGGTTGACAGGCTCAGCTCAACTACCATCTCCATGACAGTTTCCCAAGCCAGAGGCCTTTTTTCTCCCTCTCTGGTTCTGTTTTTGAGTTTGCTGTGGAAAGTCTGCTTTACAGATTTTGTTAATCACCTTTGAAATTCGACTTTCTCCAGGTCCAGCCACCCATCATGCAGCTCAGGTCTAGAAAAGCCAAGGCCAGTCTTCGAGTTCTCTTTGCTCTTTCTTCCAGGACAGGGAAGCGGCTCCTGCCCACACTAAGGGGGAACAGGAGGCGGAGGGAGCCCCGAGTCCCAACACCAGCGGCCCATTTCTCTCAGACGGTGTGAGGCTGTGACTCCTTTACAGAGGACACAACCTCCCAGCTTCCTTATCACTGCCAGCTCTTCGAGCCCTTTCTTCCCTTCAATTCATTGTGTACAATAAGTCCTGAGACCACTCAAATTTAGGACTCCCCAGACCTTCTCAGGGGACTATCTGCTTCACATACAGATCGCCCCCTTGCACACTCGCCCAGGGCCACTCAGTGGCATTAAAACTCTAGACCCTTCTCCTGGTCAAACTATAATTTACTGGACTCCACTGGCCATTTTAGAGCCATGTCATCAGGGGTGGCAGGAGCCAGACACAACCTTCTGTTCCACATCACTCCTTTCTCTTGCTCAGGGTTTGCTTTTCTTCCTGTGTCCATGTGAGTAGCCCATGAGAGCTATGGAATACTGGTTTTCCATTTCCCCTACCTCATCTTCTCCTTCATATCTCCTTCAAGCAGATCCTCCCTGCTCTACTTTCTCATTTTGTAGCCAAGAGAGCTGCAAAGGTTAAGCAGGGAGGTGATGTGTTACCCTGGGTCCCTGGCTGCTCTGAGCTTCTCTAGTCTACTGCTCCCCAAGTCCAGGAATCTCTCTGTCTTGAAAAGAATGAAAGCTATTGAAAGGAAGCCCAAGGGAGTGAGAACTGTCATGGCCTGTTGCAGTCTGCTATCTGCCATTACCTGACAGTTGGATTCAACTCTTTTTCCAATAGTAAGTGTGGTTCTGAATGGAGTGTGGGGGTGGAGTGTTGGGAAATGAAACCAGTCATGTAAAATGTTTGGGTAGATAATAGTATTCATATCTGTGCTTGATTTTTAAAAAGAATCTTTGGCTCTGTTGGGGTTTTGAATAGAGATGTTCCGTGCAACTGGGTTCTAAAGGAATGGGATCTTGTTTTGGTCTTCAGAGTTCAGATCTTTCAGTGCCCTCCTATAACCACCCCTTCTACCTCCTGGCAATCCCTTGTGATTAGGAAGAGTAAAGAACAGAGGACTTATTTCTTTTTAGGTTTCATGCCTAAGAAAATGTACAGGTAGAACAGAATATGTTCCATTGCCAAACAGCCAAATTCATGTATTTTAAATTAAAGTTAAAATTTACATGGCAGGCCTAGTCCTACAGATTGAAGTTAAGAGAAAATGTTGCTGTGATGAATCTCAATGCAGTACTAAAGAACCTCAGGGGTAAGCTGTTATGCATAGAGAATCTTCTCAGCAACCACCCTGGGAGCCAAGTGGCAACAGAGTGGCAGGGGCAGGGGCTGGTGTAGACACCGGACTGTGTGTTTCCCACACCGCCGGTCCCAGTGGGCCTGAGGGAGCACTCTCAGTACTGAAACAGCATCACTAATCAGACAGCTCCCAGATGGCCCATCATAGGTGGGAACTGACTCCAGACCCCACTGTGGTCCTTGTTTGAATCCAGTTTGGAAAGAAAAGTCCATAGCAGAAGCCAGAGCTGGTCCTAGCTGTTTGTGGCTTCGGCATAGGGTCGGTTACTGCTGCCCCCTGCCAGACCTTGTTCCCGGAGATCCCAACAGAGTGAGATGACGGCTCTGCTCTAGCATCTGGACAAGGGAGTGGCCTGACTATTAGCACAGAGAGAAGTTTTAGGTATGTGACAGCATCCCCCTGAAAATTACAAGGTACAGAGAAAACTTAAGACTCTGTATTTCTCTATATGAAAATTTCACAACAGAAACTTTCAGACCACACAGTTTTTGTATGTGTCTGGGTTAGAATGGCAGACTGTTGGCTGTGACAAGTGTACGTGTCAACTGTGTGTCTGTGCTGCTGTTGTGCCATGTGGGTGATTAGTGAGCAGGAGTGTATTTTAGTATGAAGAGGAATGTTCTGCATAACCACATCTATGTGATAAGGGAGAATAATATCAAATATGTCTTGGGATCTGTTAATCCCAGTTTTACATCTTCATTTCATAGAGCAGACCTAAGAAAGGAAAAGAAGACAAATTCAAATGTTTACTCTGCCCCTCCAACTACTGACCAATCCCTCAGCTACAGCCCGGATGTTCCCTTTCACCTTCTAGTGGAGAGAGACTGTTATAATTAAGGTTACTGAGAGACTGCAGAAAATACAATATAATGGCTCTCTGAACTCTGAGCTGAAAACAAAAATAACCTTAAAAGCAACCTTGTATCTCATGACTGTTTCTCTCAATCTATGAGGACCCACAGAGACAAAGCAGATTTCAAAGAGAATTTCAGAGAAACTTATAACCCAAACTGATAAAGCTTGTGTGGTACAGAGCAGATTCTGTTAGCAAATATTTAATTAGCAAATATTTAATTTGCAAATATCAGCATCCTACCTTCTGGAATTGAATCCCTATACACACTCCTAGTAGCCTACCTTTAATTTGTACACCCTTTGTGTTTATTACAGAAATAAGACCGTTCCTCCCAATGCTGATCATCCATGTGGTATAACAGAAGCATACTTACACCTGTCACTAAGTGTCAGGGCCAGAACAATCCACTGCAATCAGACATAGCCTGTTACATATGTTCTCACAAGAGCAAAAATGGTGTTCTTGTGATGAAATTCTTTGATTTGAATCAATGAAAATTTACATCCTTTACAGTTTTCCCACCAAGAACTTTTCTGGGACTTAAAAAGTGGGGCAATGACAGGAAATTCGTGTTATTTAGAGAAAGATTCATTCTTCTTGAAACAACACATAGTTAACTATTTCAATTTCAGGATGAAGTGTTTTATATATATATATATATATATAAATACTTTTATCTTAAAACCCGTTTGTGCAAATGTTTACATTCCAGCAGCTGAATAAGCTTCTTTTATGTATATTAGTTTAGAAAGTGCATTAAGCCTGTAAAGCTCCAAGGTCACAGGTTCATAAAGTTCATTTCCTGATACCAAACCTCAGTTTTGAACTTCAACCCTTGGGGAGCAGCTTACTCACATTGATGAGCATTTTGAATTTAGGCCAAAAAAAGAAAAGCCCACAAATCTAAGCTTTTAACACTGTGAAACAGTCCACCTACATCCCAGGCACACGTTTCTGAAAGACCCACAGCTAATGAGGTTATAACTTTGTTCCCTTTTGCTCTTCACTCAAGGCATAATTCACTCCGAAGACAGCTCAACCTGTCAAACCCGGACTTCAATATCCAGCAGCTTCAAAAACAGGAACAGTTGACTGGAATTGGTCGAATTAAGCCAGAGTTATATAAGCAGAAGTCATTGGATAATGATGATGGGAAAAGGGGTAACAGCAAAGCCTGTGGGAAACTGAACTTCATTTTAAAATATGACTGTGACTTAGAGCAGCTCATAGTGAAGATTCACAAAGCTGTCAATTTGCCCGCCAAGGACTTTTCTGGGACTTCAGATCCTTACGTCAAGATCTATTTGCTTCCTGATCGGAAAACAAAACACCAGACTAAAGTTCACAGAAAGACCCTGAACCCTGTGTTTGATGAAGTGTTTTTGTTTCCAGTTTCATACAATGACCTTGCTGCACGGAAGCTTCACTTCTCTGTGTATGACTTTGACAGGTTCTCTCGCCATGACTTAATTGGCCAAGTGGTAGTGGAGCACTTCTTAGACTTGGCTGATTTCCCCAGGGAGTGCATCCTTTGGAAGGATATCGAATATGTCACCAATGTGAGTACAGCATTTCTTCATTTGGGGGAGGCTTCTTTGTTAGCATGAAAACAGACTGCTTACACCTTATTTTAATTTGGGGGTAAAGTATAAAATTCAGGTCAGTGTACATGTAACTATTGTTTCAGAGCCTCCTTTTGTCTTTCCAGAAAAGATACTTTCAAAAGTTTTCTCCTGATGCTTCCAAGAATTATTCATGAAACCATTATTAAAGAATAGCATTCTCTTTTCTACTTTGTAACTCTCAGCTATTCCCTAATAGATAGTAGATGTTATCTGCTCTCCTTACCACATTTTCTTTATACCTTTCTTAGGATGCTTGCACTAAATGGATCCTCATGTCCTATTACCTGTAATCTGCACCAAGAGACGATGGTCTGACTCTCTGAGGGCATAAGCCCTTGACCATGATCTCAGGTCAGCTCAGCTGCATTTCCCATGATCACATCTTCAACTTTAATCCCAGAAGTGAGAATGGTTGAGACGAGTTGGCACTATATTTTTAAATACAGAATCAAAGTTATATGGTGTTTAGTCTGAAAGGATCTGCAGATATTGGCAAAACTAATCTATAGAAGGTCAATCTAATTTAGAGCTCAGGAGATAGGGCAGAATGCTATGTGGTAATGCTGTATCCATGTTTACATTTTAAACACGAGATTACAGTGGTTATATTTTTACTCCATCTACATCCTTTTCACTGTCCTGTGGAGGTATATTGACACTCCTGAAATAGAAAGGAAACTGCACCTTCTTAAGTAGCTCTGATTTTTTTTTATTAAGGTATCATTGATACACAGTCTTCTGATGGTTTCACATACAAAACACAGTGGTTCAACATTCACCCATATTATCAAGACCTCACTCCCTCCATTGCAGTCACCGTCCATCAATGTAGTAAGATGTTATAGAGTCATTAATTGTATTATCTATACTGTACTACCATCCCAGTGACCTACCTATATTGTGATTGAGAATTATGGTGCCCCTTAATCCCCTTCTTCTCCACCCACTGTCCCCAACCTCTCCCCTTTGGTAACCACTAGTCCCTTCTTCATTTCTATGAGTCTACTGCTTTTTTTATTCCTTCTGTTTTGCTTTGTTTTTATACTTCACAAATGAGTGAAATTATTTGGTATTTGTCTATCTCTGTCTGACTTACTTCACTGAGCATAATACCCTCTAGATCCATCCGTGTTGTTGCAAATGGCAGGATTTCTTTTCTTTTTATGGCTGAATAATATTCCATTGTGTATATAAACCACCTCTTCTTTATCCATTCATCTATTGATGGACACTTAGGTTGCTTCCATATCTTGGCTATTCTAAATAGTGCTTTGATAAACATAGGGGTGCATATGTCTTTTTGAATCTGAGAAGTTGTTTTCTTTGGGTAAATACCTAGGAGTGGGCTTACTGGGTCAAATGGTATTTCTATTTTTAGTTTTTTCAGGAACCTCCATATTGCTTTCCACAACGGTTGAACTAATTTACATTCCCACCAGCAGTGTAGGAGGGTTCCTCTTTCTCCACATCCTCGCCAGCATTAGTTGTTCCTTGTCTTTTGGATGTTGGCCATCCTAACTGGTGTGAAGTGATATCTGCCATATATTTTTTAAGTTCCATTTTAAAAATTATTATTTGAGGCTGTTTGGACTGTGCTCTTTTCAATGTGACTTTGTACAGATACTGAGCATGAGGGTCTGAGATTTGCCAAGTTTGCTTTTTTATGATCTAGCATGTATATGACACAGTGTCTGTAACGTGCACATACAGATTAATGAGGGAAGAATGAGATGAATAGGTATGACTCCCCCTCAGCAGGAGAACAGAACATAAGCAGGACTTTTGCTGGTCCTTGCTGATTGTCCCCCTTCATCACACTCCCTCAGTCCACTCCTGACAAGAGGAAACCGCTACTCTGAGTTTTATTTATATTGTGACATATTTTCAAGACAATCTATTATTTGGTTTTTTCCACTTCTGCTTTTCATGGCTCTTCTTTGACTTTTATTTTCAGTCCACATTAATTATGGCATTTAGCAATAGACATGCATGTAGCTCTGATTCATGTATTTTCACTTCTGTATAACATTCTGTTGTGTTATGTATGACATTAGCTTTCTTATATTGATGATATTTGGGGTGTTATTAGTTTTGTATGTTACTGAATAACACCGCAAAGGACATTTTTCTTCTTTGAATGATTCTGAACATGCTGCTTTGAACATTCTGGTTCACATATGCAGTAATTTCTCTAGGTGAATTCTTGATATAGGTAAGGTACATACATGTTCAACTTCTATAGATAATGTCAAATTCTTTTTTACAGTGGCTGTACCAACTGATCCTCCCATCTATGTTCTCACCAACTCTTATAATTGTCACACTGTTAAACATGTGTGTGCATATATACATGTAAAATGGTATATAATTTTTATTTCCTTTGTTGCCGGGCTGATCATCTTTTGATATATTTATTGGTCATTCACATTTCCTTTCTTGTAAAATGCCTGTTCAACACTTTCTTCTATTTTTTCCTTATTGATGTTCTTTATATAGTCTGCATGCAAATACTATTTTGGCAATGTGCATTACAAAACATAATCTCTCAATTTAAGGCAGTCTTTGAACTCAGTGGATAGTGTCTTTGATCAATAGATGTTCTTACATTTAATATAGTAAAACAAGTCAATATTTTCCATTTTAAGTTAACACTTTGTGTCTTTTTTAAGAAACCCTTCCTTATCCTGTCGTAATTATATTGTCCATATTTTCTAGTAGAGATTTTAAAGTTTTGACTTTACTGTGATTTTAATCCACCAGAGCGAAATTGTTTGTGTAGTATAATACAGACATCCTGTCTTAGTCTGCTTGGGCTGCCATAACAAAATAGCATAGACTGGGTGGCTAAAATGACAAAATTTTTTTCTCAGATTCTTTTGAATTTTGTATATTAACAGTTATACTATAAATGAGTAAGGACAGTTTTGTTTCTCCTTTTCTTTTGACTTCTCCCCCTACTCCATCCCTTTGCTAACTTTATTGCATTTACCAGGACTGTCAATACAAAGGCCATTGGGTAATCTTTGGCTTGCTCCTGATCTAAAAAGGAATGCTTTGAATTTTCACCACTAGGTAGGACATTGGCTATAGACTTTGAAAACCTGAATGGATATTGAATTTTATCAGGTGATTTTTCTGGATTTTGTTGAGGTGATCATATGTTTTGCTATTTTTTTTGGTATCATTAATGTACAATTACATGAGCAACATTATGATTACTAGACTCCCCCCATTATCAAGACCCCACCACATACCCCATTATAGTCACTGTCCATCAGCGTAGTAAGATGCTATAGAGTCATTACTTGTTTTCTCTGTGCTATACTGCTTTCTCCATGCACCAACCCTACATTATATGTGCTAATCGTAATAACCCCTTTTCCCCCTTATCCCTCCCTTCCCACTCATCCTCCCCAGTCCCTTTCCCTTTGGTAACTGTTAGTCCATTCTTGGGTTCTATGAATCTGCTGCTGTTTTGTTCCTTCAGTGTTTTCTTTGTTCTTACACTCCACAGATGAGTGAGATCATTTGATACTTGTCTTTCTCTGCCTGGCTTATTTCACTGAGCTTAATACCCTCTACCTCCATCCATGTTGTTGTAAATGGTAGGATTTGTTTTCTTCTTATGGCTGAATAATATTCCATTGTGTACATGCACCACATCTTTTTCATCCATCCATTTAACCCCTTACCGGATATGTCATTTATGAATGTGTTCTCCCATACTGAGGGACACTTAGGTTGCTTCCATTTATTGGTTATTGTAAATAGTGCTGCAATAAACATAGGGGTGCGTATGTCTTTTTCAAACTGGGCTCCTGCATTCTTAGGGTAAATTCCTAGAAGTGGAATTTCTGGGTCAAATGGTATTTCTATTTTTAGTTTTTTGAGGAACCTCCATACTGCTTTCCACAATGGTTGAACTAATTTACATTTCCACCAGCAGGGTAGGAGGGTTCCTCTTTCTACACATTCTCGCCAACATTTGTTCTTGTTTGTCTTTTGAATATTGGCCATCCTAACTGGTGTGAGGTGATATCTCATTATGGTTTTAATTTGCATTTCTCTGATGATTAGCAATATGCAGCATCTTTTCATTTGCCTGTTGGCCATCTGAACTTCTTCTTTGGAGAAGTGTCTGTTCAGCTCCTCTGCCCATTTTTTAATTAGATTATTTGCTTTTTGTTTGTTGAGGTATGTGAGCTCTTTATATATTTTTTATCTTAACCCCTTATCAGATACATCATTTATGAATGTATTCTCCCATACTGTAGGATGTCTTTTTGTTCTACTGATGGTGTCCTTTGCTGTACAGAAGCATTTTAGTTTGATATAGTCCCACTTGTTCATTTTTGCTTTTGTTTCCCTTGTTCAGGGAGATATGTTCAGGAAAAAGTTGCTCATATTTATGTCCAAGAGATTTTTGCCTATACTTTTTTCTAAGAGTTTTATGGTTTCATGGCTTACATTCAGGTCTTAGATACATTTTGAGTTTACTTTTGTGTATGGGGTTAGACAATAATGCAGTTTCATTCTCTTACATGTAGCTGTCCAATTTTGCCAACACCAGCTGTTGAAGAGGCTGTCATTTCCCCATTGTATGTCCATGGCTCCTTTATCGTATATTAATTGATCATATATGTTTAGGTTAATATCTGGACTCTCTATTCTGTTCCACCGGTCTTTGGGACTATTCTTGTGCCAGTACAAGATTGTCTTGATTACTGTGGCTTTGTTTTAGAGCTTGAAGTTGGGAAGCGAGATGCCCACTGCTTTATTCTTCCTTCACAGGATTGCCTTGGATATCGGGGTTCTTTGTGGTTCCATATGAATTTTAGAACTCTTTGTTCCCATTTGTTAAAGAATGCTGTTGGTATTTTGAAAGGGATTGCATTGAATCTGTAGACTGCTTTACACAGGATGGCTATTTTGACAATATTAATTCTTCCTAGCCAAAAGCATGGGATGAATTTCCATTTATTAGTGTCCTTTTAATTTCTCTTAAGAGTGTCTTGTAGTTTTCAGAGTATAGGTGTTCCACTTCCTTGGTTAAGTTTATTCCTAGGTATTTTATTCTATTTGATGCAATTGTGAATGGAATTGATTTCCTGATTTCTCTTTCTGCTAGTTCATCACTAGTGTATATGCAACAGATTTCTGTGTATTAATTTTGTATCCTGTAACTGGCCCAGGGGTTTTGTTCTTGGGTAATTTTTTGATTACTGATTCAATTTCATTGCTGGTAATTGGTCTGTTTAGATTTTCTGTTTCTTCCTTGGTCAGTCTTAGAAGGTTGTATTTTTCTAGAAAGTTGTCCATTTCTTGTAGGTTATCCAGTTTGTTAGGATATAGATTTTCATAGTATTCTCTAAGAATTCTTATTAGAGATATTCAGATATTAGATCTCATAATTTTGGAGTGGATTCTTTAGGGTTTGTGATGTACAATATCATGTCATCTGCAAACAGGGACAGTTTGACTTCTTCCTTATCAGTCCGGATGCTTTTATTTCTTTGTGTTGTCTGATTGCCATGGTGAGGACCTCCAGTTCTATGTTGAATAAAAGTGGGGACAGTAGGCATCCTTGTCTTGTTCCCGATCTTAAAGGAAAAGCTTTCAGCTTCTCGCTGTTAAGTATAATGTTGTCTGTGAGTTTGTCACATACGGCCTTTATTATGTTGACATACTTGTCCTTTATACTCATTTTGTTGAGAGTTTTTATCATGAATGGATGTTGAATTTTGCTGAATGCTTTTTCAGCATCTATGGAGATGATCATGTCGTTTTTGTCCTTCTTTTTGTTGATGTGGTGGATGATGTTGATGGATTTTTGAATGTTGTACCATCCTTGCATCCCTGAGATGAATCCCACTTGATCATGGTGTATGATCCTCTTGATGTATTTTTGAATTCGGTTTGCTAATATTTTGTTGAGTATTTTTGCATCTATGTTCATCAGGATATTGGTCTGTAATTTTCTTTATTTGTGGTGTCTTTGCCTTGTTTTGGTATTAGAGGGATGCTGGCTTCATAGAATAAGTTTGGAAGTACTCCCACCTCTTCTATTTTTTGGAAAACTTTAAGGAGAATGGGTATTATATCTTCTCTAAATGTCTGATAAAATTCAGCAGTAAATCCATCTGGCCTGGGGGTTTTGTTCTTGGGTAATTTTTTGATTACCGATTCAATTTCATTGCTGGTAATTGATCTGTTTAGATTTTTCTGTTTCTTCCTTGGTCAGTCTTGGAAGATTGTATTTTTCTAGAAAGTTGTCCATTTTTTCCAAGTTATCCAGTTTTTTAGGATATAGATTTTTATAGTATTCTCTAAGAATACTTTGTATTTCTCTGGTGTCCATAGTGATTTGTCCTTTCTCATTTCTGATTCTGTTTATTTGTGTAGATTCTCTTTTTCTCTTAATAAGTCTGTCTAGGGGTTTATCTATTTTGTTTATTTTCTCAAAGAACCAGCTCTTGGTTTCATTAATTTTTTCTATTGTTTTATTCTTCTCAATTTTATTTATTTCTTCTCTGATCTTTATTATGTCCCTCCTTCTGCTGACTTTCCACCTCATTTGTTCTTCTTTTTCCAGTTCCAATAATTGTGAATTTAGACTATTCATTTGGGATTTTTCTTCCTTCCTTAAATATGCCTGGATTGCTATACACTTTCGTCTTAGAACTGCCTTCACTGCATCCCACAGAAGTTGGGGTGTTGTGCTATTATTTTCATTTGTCTCCATATATTGCTTGATCTCTGTTTTAATTTGGTCATTGATCCATTGATTATTTAGGAGGATGTTGTTAAGCCTCCATGTGTTTGTGAGCCTTTTTGTTTATTTGTGCAATTTATTTCTGGTTTTATATCTTTGTGATCTGAGAAATTGGTTGGTAGAATTTCAATCATTTTGAATTTACTGAGGCTCTCTTTGTGGCCTAGTATGTGGTCTATTCTGAAAAATGTTCCATGTCCACTTAAGAAGAATGTGTATCCTGCTGCTTTTGGGTGTAGAGTTCTGTAGATGTCTGTTAGGTCCATCTGTTCTAGTGTGTTGTTCAGTGCCTCTGTGTCCTTACTTATTTTCTGTCTTGTTGATCTGCCCTTTGGAGTGAGTGCTGTGTTGAGGTCTCCTAAGATGAATGCATTGCATTCTATTTCTTCCTTTAATTCTGTTAGTATTTGTTTCACATATCTAGGTGCTCCTGTGTTGGGTGCATAGATATTTATAATGGTTATATCCTCTTGTTGGAATGAGCCCTTTATCATTATGTAATGTCCTTCTTTATCTCTTCTTACTTTCTTTGATGTCTATTTTGTCTGCTACAAGTACTGCAACACCTGCTTTTTCTCCCTATTGTTTACATGAAATATCTTTTTCCATCCCTTCACTTTTAGTCTGTGTATGTCTTTGGGTTTGAGGTAAGTCTCTTGAAGGCAGCATATAGATGGGTCTTGCTTTTTTATCCATTCTATGGCTCTGTGTCTTTTGATTGGTACATTCAGTCCATTTACATTTGGTTGATTATCGATAGATATGTACTAATTGCCATTGTAGGCTTTGGATTTGTCATTACCAAAGGTTCAAGGGTAGCTTCTTTACTATCTAACAGTCCAACCTAACTCACTTACTATGCTATTATAAACACAGTCTAATGATTCTTTATTTCTCTCTCTTCTTTTTCTTCCTCCTCCACTCATTATACGTTACGTGTTTTATTCTGTATTCTTTTGTGTTTCCCTTGACTGATTTTTGTGGGTAGCTGATTTTATTTTGCATTTGCTTAGTATGGTTGGTCTACTTTCTTTGCTGTGGTTTTATTTTCTCTGATGACACGTATTTAGCCTTAGGAGCACTTCCATCTAGAGTGGTCCCTTTAAAATACACTGTAGAGATGGTTTGTGGGAGGTAAATTCCCTCAACTTTTGCTTATCTTGGAATTGTTTAATCCCTACTTCAAATTTAAATGATAATCTTGCTGGATATAGTATTCTTGGTTCAAGGTCCTTCTGTTACATTGCATTGAATATATCATGCCATTCTCTTCTGGCCTGTAAGTTTTCTGATACGAAGTCTGATGAAAGCCTGATGGGTTTTCGTTTGCAGGTGATCTTTTTTCTCTCTCTAGCTGCTTTTAATTCTCTGTTTTTGTCTCTGATCTTTGCCATTTTAATTATTCTATGTCTTGGTGTTGTCCTTCTTGGGTCTCTTGTGTTGGGACTGTGGACTTCCATAGACTGAGAGACTATTTCCTTCCCCAGATTGGGGAAGTTTTCAGCAATTATTTCTTTGAAGACACTTTCTGTCCCTTTTCCTCTCTCTTCTTCTTCTGGTACCCCTATAATGTGAATATTGTTCCCTTTGGATTGGTCACACAGTTCTCTTAATATTCCTTCATTCCTGGAGATCCTTTTATCTCTCTCTGCCTCAGCTTCTTTGTATTCCTGTTCTCTGATTTCTATTCCATTAACAGTCTATTGCACCTCATCCAGTCTGCTCTTAAATCCTTCCATTGTTTGTTTCATTTCTGTTATCTCCCTCTGGAATTCATCCCTTAGCTCTTGCATATTTCTCTGTAGCGCCATTAGCATGGTTATGACTTTTATTTTGAATTCTTCTTCAGGAAAATTGGTGATTTCAGTCTCAGCAGGCCCTTTCTCTGGTGTTCGAAGTATTTTTGACTGAGCAAGGTTCTTCTGCCTTTTCATGGTGAGGGAAGTGATCACCGGTGTGTAGTCTGTGTGTCAGCTAGGAGAACAAAGTCCCTTGCTGCTTGCTGGTCTCATTGCCTGTCTCTGCTGCCTGTGCTGGTGCACTGCACACAGGGCAGCCTATGGGTTAATCCCCTGAGCTGCCATTGGCAAGGCAGCCGTCCAGATCTCCTACAGTACTTGTGGGGGCCACATGCTAATGGCATGCGTTCTTCCATGAGAATGGCACCGCTTTGTGCTTTTTGGACTCTGCACTGGTCTCTGCTGCATGTGTCAGGCAACCGCACACAGAGAGCACCCTCTGGGTTGATCCCCTGAGCTCCTGTGGGTGGGTCAGCCCTTGGGATGGCCCAGGCCAATGGCAGTGGTTGCAGATGATCAGTGCGTGTTCGCCACGAGAACAGAGGCTTACGTACTTCCTGGACTCCGTGCTGCTTTTCTTTGCTTGTGCCAGTCAAGCAGGTGCAGGGGGCAGCCTCTGAGTTAATCCCCTGAGCTCGCATGGGCAAGGCAGCCCTCAGGATAGCCTAAGACACTGGTGGTGGTTGTGGGAGATCAGCACATTTGTCATGAGAACAGAGCCCCTGCCTGCTTTGCGTACTCTGTGCTGGTTTCCTCTACCTGTGCTAGTCAGCCGTGTGCAGGGGGCAGCCTCTGGGTCAATCCTCTGAGCTGCCATGGGTGGGGCAGCTCTTGGGATGGCCCAGGGCAATGGCGGGGTTGCAGGTGAAGAACGCCTGTTCACTGCAAGAATAAAGCCCCTTTGTGCCTTCCGGACTCTGCGCTGGTCTCTGCTGTCTGTGTCGGTCAACTGCAGGCAGGGGGCAGCAGCTGTGTCTGGCCCAGTTAGGCACGCACTGGAAGATGCCTCTGTGTGGTTGCTGTGGGCAGGGCTGCTCCCTGCCTGCTCTACAGCAATGGCGTGTCTCCTGGTTCACTTGAGTGCTGGCATGGGGGAATGAATGGCAGGCTGCTTGTCATTGTGAGGGGCTTCAGAGCTGTGTTGCCACCCAGAGGGTTAGGAGCCTGAAGTTCCTTAAAGTTGCCAGCCTGCTGGGCTGAGTGTGCCAGTATGATTTTGTCCATCTGTTAAACCCTTGACCCTTTGAGACTTTTTTTTTTTTGTAGATAATTATTTTTTATTGAAGGGTAGTTGACACACAGTATTACATTACATTAGTTTCAGCTGTACAACACAGTGATTCAACATTTATATACATGATAATTCTAGGTACCAGCTATCACCATACCAAGTTGTTACCATATTCTAACTATATTCCTTATGCTATACATTACATCCTGGTTACTTATTTATTTTACATTTGGAAGTGTGTACTTTTTGTGTGTGTGTGTGTGAGGGCATCTCTCATACTTATTGATCAAATGGTTGTTAACAACAATAGTATTCTGTATAGGGGAGTCAATGCTCAATGCACAATCATTAATTCACCCTAAGCCTAATTTTCACCAATCTCCAATCTTCTGAGACATAACAAACAAGTTCTTACATGGAGAACAAATTCTTACATAGTGAATAAGTTACATGGTGAACAGTACAAGGGCAGTCATCACAGAAACTTTTGGTTTTGCTCATGCATTATGAACTATAAACAGTCAGTTCAAATATGAATACTCATTTGATTTTTATACTTGGTATATATGTGGATACCACATTTCTCTCTTTATTATTATTATTTTTAATAAAATGCTGAAGTGGTACATAGATACAAGATAAAGGTAGAAAACATAGTTTAGTGTTGTAAGAGAGCAAATGTAGATGACCAAGTGTGTGCCTGTAGACTATGTGTTAATCCAAGCTAGACAAGGGCAATAAAACATCCACGTATGCAGAAGATTTCTCTCAGAACAGGGGGGGTGAGGTTCTAAGCCTCACCTCTGTTGATCCCCAATTTCTCACCTGATGGCCCCCCTGCAACTGTGCCTGTCTTAGGTTGTTCCTCCCTTGAGGAATCTTACCCATCTCTGGCTAACCAGCCATCTTCCGGGGCCATACAGGGAAATGTAAAGTTGGTAAGTGAGAGAGAAGCCTTATTGTTTGAAAAGGTTAGCTTTTCACTTCTTTGCATATTTATGCCCTGTAGCTTCTATGCCCAGCATTTGTCTTGAGGTATCTTTACCACTTGGGAGAATTATGATACTAGGTAAATTTGATTTGAGGCACAAATTCTATTTAAGGGTTGTAATTAGGAAGGAAGAAGAAAAGCTATAGAAGTAGCAGGCGGAAGAAAACATGGGAAGATTGATTATTTCTTTGACATATCTTCTTGTAGAGTAACTTCAGCATGTATAGGTTTTAAGCTACTACTTAAATTGCGCACACACACTAACATAATAGGAGTATAGTTACATAACCAAAGCATACCTGTAATTACCAGCCGTCTCCACTGAAACCAAGAAAACCAGTTAGGCACCTTAGGCATTTGTGAAAACTTATCTATGATATGGTGGATATTGTCCAACTGAACTTGAACAGTCTGAGAGAAATCAGACAAATTAAAACAACCCATTCCTGGGAACTGTTCACATCCCATATGTTCTCTTAACAGTAAATAGTCTGTAATTGTAAGATTTTGGAGTGCTACAATTTGCACTTCTCCTAATTCTTAGTTGAGTTCCAACAGTATAGATCCAGTCAAATTTGTTGTTTTACTGTATGCACAGGCCAGCTTAGATATCTCCTTCTTCATTCCCATGGCAAGTCCAGGAACTGGTGGGATGAGTGCATCTATACCTGTAGCAGTGCGTGAATCTTTGTTGGGGATTTTGATGATCATCTTCTGGCATGAGTCTTCCAGAGAGTGCTGATGTTGGAAGTTCTTTTTCATATCGTATCTTAGTTCATTTTTGGGGTAGCCAAATTAGGCTTTGATCCTCCATATAAACAGAAACAGACCCATTGCCTACACTTTTATATGCCCTTTATACCCTTGTGTAGCACTCATTGGAGGTCACCACACAGGAACTGTCTTTTTTTTTTTTGATATCATTAATCTACACTTACATGATGAATGTTATGTTTACTAGGCTCTCCCCTATACCAGGTCCCCCCTATAAACCCCTTTACAGTCACTGTCCATCAGCATAGCAAATGTAGAATCACTACTTGCCTTCTCTGTGTTGTACAGCCCTCCCCTTTCTCCCACCCTCCATGCATGCTAATCTTAATACCTCCCTTCTTCTCCCCCCCTTATCCCTCCCTACCCACCCATCCTCCCCAGTCCCTTTCCCTTTGGTAACTGTTAGTCCATTCTTGAGTCCTGTGATTCTGCTGCTGTTTTGTTCCTTCAGTTTTTCCTTTGTTCTTATATTCCACAGATAAGTGAAATCATTTGGTATTTCTCTTTCTCCGCTTGGCTTGTTCCACTGAGCATAATACCCTCCAGCTCCATCCATGTTGCTGCAAATGGTTGGATTTGCCCTTTTCTTATGGCTGAGTAGTATTGCATTGCGTATATGTACCACATCTTCTTTATCCATTCATCTATTGATGGACATTTAGGTTGCTTCCAATTCTTGGCTATTGTAAATAGTGCTGCGATAAACATAGGGGTGCATTGGTCTTTCTCAAACTTGATTGCTGCATTGTTAGGGTAAATTCCTAGGAGTGCAATTCCTGGGTCAAATGGTAAGTCTGTTTTGAGCATTTTGATATACCTCCATACTGCCTCCCACAATGGTTGAACTAACTTACATTCCCACCAGCAGTGTAGGAGGGTTCCCCTTTCTCCACAGCCTCACCAACATTTCTTGTTGTTTGTCTTTTGGATGGCAGCCATCCTTACTGGTGTGAGGTGATACCTCATTGTAGTTTTAATTTGCATTTCTCTGATAATTAGCGATGTGGAGCATCTTTTCATGTGTCTGTTGGCCATCTGTATTTCTTTTTTGGAGAACTGTCTGTTCAGTTCCTCTGCCCATTTTTTAATTGGGTTATTTGTTTTTTGTTTGTTGAGGTGTGTGAGCTCTGTATATATTCTGGACGTCAAGCCTTTATTGGATCTGTCATTTTCAAATATATTCTCCCATACTGTAGGGTTCCTTTTTGTTCTATTGATGGTGTCTTTTGCTGTACAGAAGCTTTTCAGCTTAATATAGTCCCACTTACTCATTTTTGCTGTTGTTTTCCTTGCCCGGGGAGATATGTTCAAGAAGAGGTCACTCATGTTTATGTCTAAGAGGTTTTTGCCTATGTTTTCTTCCAAGAGTTTCATGGTTTCATGACTTACATTCAGGTCTTTGATCCATTTTGAGTTTACTTTTGTATATGGGGTTAGACAATGGTCCAGTTTCATTCTCCTGCATGTAGCTGTCCAGTTTTGCCAGCACCATCTGTTGAAGAGACTGCCATTCGCCATTGTATGTCCATGGCTCCTTTATCAAATATTAATTGACCATATATGTCTGGGTTAATGTCTGGATTCTCTAGTCTGTTCCATTGGTCTGTGGCTCTGTTCTTGTGCCAGTACCAAATTGTCTTGATTACTATGGCTTTATAGTAGAGCATGAAGTTGGGGAGTGAGATTCCCCACTACTTTATTCTTCTTTCTCAGGATTGCTTTGGCTATTCGGGTTCTTTGCTGGTTCCATATGAATTTTTGAATTATTTGTTCCAGTTCATTGAAGAATGTTGTTGGTAGTTTCATAGGGATTACATCAAATCTGTATATTGCTTTGGGCAGGATGGCCATTTTGACGATATTAATTCTTCCTAGCCATGAGCATGGGATGAGTTTCCATCTGTTAGTGTCCCCTTTAATTTCTCTTAAGAGTGACTTGTAGTTTTCAGAGTATAAGTCTTTCACTTCTTTGGTTAGGTTTATTCCTAGGTATTTTATTTTGTTTGATGCAATTGTGAATGGAGTTTTTTTCCTGATTTCTCTTTCTGTTGTTTCATTGTTAGTGTATAGGAAAGCCACAGATTTCTGTGTTTTGATTTTGTATCCTGCAACTTTGCTGTATTCCGATAGCAGTTCTAGTAGTTTTGGGGTGGAGTCTTTAGGGTTTTTTATGTACAGTATCATGTCATCTGCAAATAGTGACAGTTTAACTTCTTCTTTACCAATCTGGATTCCTTGTCTTTTTTTTTGTTTTGTCTGATTGCCATGGCTAGGACCTCCAGTACTATGTTAAATAACAGTGGGGAGAGTGGGCATCCCTGTCTAGTTCCCGATCTCAGAGGAAATGCTATCAGCTTCTCACTGCTCAATATAATGTTGGCTGTGGGTTTATCATAGATGGCCTTTATTATGTTGAAGTACTTGTCCTCTATTCCCATTTTGCTGAGAGTTTTTATCATGAATGGATGTTGAACTTTGTCAAATGCTTTTTCAGCATCTATGGAGATGATCAGGTGGTTTTTGTATTTCTTTTTGTTGATGTGGTTGATGTTGTTGATGGACTTTCGAATGTTGTACCATCCTTGCATCCCTGGGATGAATCCCACTTGGTCATGGTGTATGATCCTTTTGATGTATTTTTGAATTCTGTTCGCTAATATTTTATTGAGTGTTTTTGCATCTACGTTCATCAGGGATATTGGTCTGTAGTTTTCTTTTTTTGGTGGGGTCTTTGCCTGGTTTTGGTATTTGGGTGATGTTAGCTTCATAGAATGAGTTTGGGAGTATCCCCTCCTCCTCTATTTTTTGGAAAACTTTAAGGAGAATGGGTATTATGTCTTCCCTGTATGTCTGATAAACTTCCAAGGTAAATCCATCTGGCCCGGGGGTTTTGTTCTTTGGTAGTTTTTTGATTACCACTTCAATTTCGTTGCTGGTAATTGGTCTGTTTAGATTTTCTGTTTCTTCCTGGATCATTCTTGGAAGGTTGTATTTTTCAAGGAAGTTGTCCATTTCTCCTAGGTTTCCCAGCTTGTTAGCATATAGGTTTTCATAGTATTCTCTAATAATTCTTTGTATTTCTGCGGGGTCCGTTGTGATTTTTCCTTTCTTGTTTCTGATACTGTTGATGTGTGTTGACTCTCTTTTCCTCTTAATTAGTCTGGCTAGAGGCTTATCTATTTTGTTTATTTCCTCGAAGAACCAGCTCTTGGTTTCATTGATTTTTGCTATTGTTTTATTCTTCTCAATTTTATTTATTTCATCTCTGATCTTTATTATGTCCCTCCTTCTGCTGACCTTAGGCCTCATCTGTTCTTCTTTTTCCAATTTCGATAATTGTGACATTGGACCATTCATTTGGGATTGTTCTTCCTTTTTTAAATATGCTTGGATTGCTATATACTTTCCTCTTAAGACTGCTTTTGCTGTGTCCCACAGAAGTTGGGGCTTAGTGTTGTTGTTGTCATTTGTTTCCATATATTGCTGTATCTCCATTTTGATTTGGTCATTGATCCATTGATTATTTAGGAGCGTGTTGTTAAGCCTCCATGTGTTTGTGCGCCTCTTTGCTTTCTTTGTACAGTTTATTTCTAGTTTTATGCCTTTGTGGTCTGAAAAGTTGGTTGGTAGGAGTTTAATCTTTTGGAATTTACTGAGGCTCTTTTACTGGCCTAGTATGTGGTCTATTCTGGAGAATGTTCCATGTGCACTTGAGAAGAATGTGTATCCTGTTGCTTTTAGATGTAGAGTTCTGTAGATGTCTATTAGGTCCATCTGCTCTACTGTATTGTTCAGTGCTTCCGTGTCCTTACTTATTTTCTGCCCGGTGGGTCTATCCTTTGCGGTGAGTGGTGTGTTGATGTCTCCCAGAATGAATGCATTACAGTCTATTTCCCCCTTTAGTTCTATTAGTATTTGTTTCACATATGCTGGTGCTCCTGTGTTGGGTGCATATATATTTAGGATGGTTATATCCTCTTGTTGGACTGAGCCCTTTATCATAATGTAGTGTCCTTCTTTATCTCTTGTTACTTTCTTTGTTTTGAGGTCTATTTTGTCTGATATTAGTACTGCAACCCCTGCTTTCTTCTCGCTGTTGTTTGCCTGAAATATGTTTTTCCATCCCTTGACTTTTAGTCTGTACATGTCTTTGGGTTTGAGGTGAGTTTCTTGTAAGCAGCATATAGATGGTTCTTGCTTTTTTATCCATTCTATTACTCTGTGTCTTTTGATTCGTACATTCAGTCCATTAACAATTAGGGTGACTGTTGAAAGATATGTACTTATTGCCATTGCAGGCTTTTAATTCATGATTACCAAAGGTTCAAGGTTAGCCTCTTTAGTATCTTACTGCCTAACTTAGCTCGCTTATTCACCTGTTATATACACTGTCTTGAGATTCTTTTCTTCTCTCCCTTCTTATTCCTCCTCCTCGATTCTTCATATGTTGGGTGTTTTGTTCTGTGCTCTCTCTAGGAGTGCTCCCATCTAGAGCAGTCCCTGTAAGATGTCCTGTAGACGTGGTTTGTGGGAAGCAAATTCCGTCAGCTTTTGTTTGTCTGGGAATTGTTTAGTCCCACCATCATATTTGAATGATAGTCATGCTGAATAGAGTATCCTTGGTTCAAGGCCCTTCTGTCTCATTGCGTTAAATATATCATGCTATTCTCTTCTGGCCTGTAGGGTTTCTGTCGAGAAGTCTGATGTTAGCCTGATGGGTTTTCCTTTATAGGTGACCTTTTTCTCTCTAGCTGCCTTTAAAACTCTTTCCTTGTACTTGATCTTTGTCATTTTAATTATTATGTGTCTTGGTGTTGTCCTTCTTGGATCCTTTCTTTTGGGGGTTCCGTGTATTTCCGTGGTCTGTTCAATTATTTCCTCCCCCAGTTTGGGGAAGTTTTCAGCAATTATTTCTTCTAAGATACTTTCCATCCCTTTTCCTCTGTCTTCTTCTTCTGGTACCCCTATAATACAGATATTGTTCCTTTTGGATTGGTCACACAGTTCTCTTAATATTGTTTCATTCCTGTAGATCCTTTTATCTCTATGTCAGCTTCTATGCGTTCCTGTTCTCTGGTTTCCATTCCATCAATGGCCTCTTGCATCCTATCCATTCTGCTTATAAACCCTTCCAGGGTTTGTTTTATTTCTGTAATCTCCTTTCTGGCGTCTGTGATCTCCCTCCGGACTTCATCCCATATCTCTTGCGTGTTTCTCTGTATCTCTGTCAGCATGTTTATGATTTTTATTTTGAATTCTTTGTCAGGAAGACTGGTTAGGTCTGTCTCCTTCTCTGGTGTTATCTCTGTGATCTTTGTCTGCCTGTAGTTTTGCCTTTTCATGGTGATAGGAATAGTTTGCAGAGCTGGGACGAGTGACGGCTGGAAGAACTTCCCTTCTTGTTGGTTTGTGGCCCTCCTCTCCTGGGAGAACAGCGTCCTCTAGTGGCTTGTGCTGGGCAGCTGCACGCAGACAGGGTTTCTGTTTCCTGCCCGGCTGGTATGGAGTTTATCTCTGCTGTTGCTGTGGGCGTGGCCTGGCTCGGGCAGCTTCTCCAAAGTGGTGGAGTCGCGTTGGAGGGGGAGCGGCCGGGAGGCTAATTATCCCCATAAGTGGCCTCCGTGCTCGCTGCAGCCCAGTGGATTATTGTGCCCAGAGATCCCCAGATTCCTTATCTCTGGATTAAGTGTCCCCCCCGCCCCTTTAAGGCTTCCAAAAAGCACCCGCCAAAACAAAACACCAACGACAAAAAAAAAATTTTAAATTAGAATAAATAAATAAATAAATAAACAAAATGGCCACTCGTTTTTCTTTATTCTCCGGCGCTAGCCTCAGGCATCTGCTCACCAGTCTTGCTGCCGTGTTCCCTAGTATTGGGGTCCCTATGTGTTTAAGACTTCCAAAAAGCGCTCACCAAAACAAAACAGAAAAAAAAAAAAATGGCCGCTCGCTTTTCTTATGTCCCCCGGTGCCAGGCCTCCGGTACCCTCTCACCGCTCCTGCTGCCCTGTTTCCCTAGTATCCAGGGCCCCGCGCATGCACTGTGTCTGTGCTCTGGTCCGGATGGCTGAGGCTGGGTGTTCAACAGTCCCAGGCTCCGTCTCCCTCCCGCTCTGCCTATTCTTCTCTCACAGGGAGCTGGGGGGAGGGGCGCTCAGGTCCCGCCGGGCCGGGGCTTGTATCTTACCCCCTTTATGAGGCACTGGGTTCTCGCAGGTGTGGATGTGGTCTGGATGTTGTCCTGTGTCCTCTGGTCTTTATTCTAGGAAGAGTTGTCTTTGTTATATTTTCATAGATATATGTGGTTTTGGGAGGAGATTTCCGCTGCTCTACTCACGCCGCCATCTTGGCTTCTCTCCCTTTGAGACTTTTAATGCACCCACTTTTCTTCTGTCCCAGGGCAGCTGGCTGTGGGATCCTGTTCACAGTCTTAGTCTCATATTTTGCTTTTCCATTCCTCTAATATTCAGTACACCATGCAATGTGTACCTGTGTTCCTGGTACAGATTACTAGGGCTGGTTATTAAGCAGTCTTGTGCCTCCACTCCCTCCCCACTTTGATTCTTTTCCTCCCATCAGTGAGTTGGGGTGGGGGGAGTGCTCAGGTCCCACTGGTTCACAGCTTTGTATCTTACCCTTTTCGTGAGATGTTGAGTTCTCCCATATGTAGGTGTCACCTGGCTGGTGTACTGTATCTTCCGGTCACTCTTTTATGAATAGTTGTATTTGCTGTATTTTCAAAATGTATATGGTTTTGGAAGGAGATTTCCACCACCCTTCTCACACTGCCATCTTGAGAATCCTCCTTCTTTTATCTTTTAATGTGATAACGATTTTGTGTATTATTGAAATAATATTTTCTTTCAATATGTAGTAGAATTGACCCATGCAGCTTTCTAGGTCAGGTGTTTGGGGGAAATTTGTTCCAGTTTTTTAATTGTTATACCACTATAAAGTTTTCTATTTCATTATGAATCAGTTTTGGTGATTTAGACTTTTCTAGAAATTTGCTCTTTTATCTATGTTTTAAATGAATTGGTTTGAAGTTCTTCATAATCTTTTCTTTTTATTTTCTGCCCTATCTGAAGTTGTCCTTTTTCTCATTTCTAATATTAATTATTTACATCTGTTTCTTTTTTTGTTTTGATAAGTTCCTTTGGAGAATTGTCAGTTTTGATTCTTTCAAAGAACCAACTTTTAGATTTGTTGATTGTATTTAATTTTTGTTCTCTATTTCTTCTTTGCACTGAAGATTTTCTTTTTTTCTGTTCTTTAGGTTTCTTTCATTTTTCTTTCTTTCTTATTTCTTTACCTATATCTTTAGGTCAATAATTCTCAATCACTTTAAACTTCAGAAAAAAAAACACTTTATTGAGACGTGACTGACATGTGAAAAGCAGCACTGATCTAATGTACACAACTCAGTGGGTTTTGGGACAAGTATACACTCATCAAACACTCACCTCTATCAAGGCCATGGACAATTCCTTCTCTCCCAACATTTCTTCCCCACCCATTTATTAGTAGTAGCAGAAGAAGTCTCTTTTTTTTTTTTTTTGGTAAGAACATTAACTTAATATCTACTCTCTTGGCAAATTATAACTACATAATACCGTCTTGTTAGCTATCAGCATAAATCTGTATCTCTAGAATGTATGTATCTTATATAACTGAAACTTTAAAGATGCATTTAAGGCTATATGTTTCCCTTGTCTTGCTTTAGCTTTATGCTCACAAATTTTAATATTTAGTATTTTCATTATCATTCTGATATAAGTGTTTTCTAATATTAACTGTGATTTTTTCTTTGATATATATATTATTTGAAAATGTGGGGTATTTTAAATTATTGAAGTGTAGTTGGCATACAACATTGTATTAGTTTCAGTTGTACACCATACACCATAGTGATTCATCTTTCATATACATTACTAAGTTATTACTTTGATAAATTTAGCTACCATCCCTCACCATATAGAACTGTTCTAATATTATTAACTATATGCCCTATGTTGTACATTGTATCCCTGTATCTTATTTATTTTATAACTAGAAGTTTGTATCTTTTAATCTTCTTCCCCTATTTTGCCCATCCCTCTGTTCCTCTCCCTTCTGGAAACCACTGGATTATTCTATGAGTCTGTTTCTGTTTTGTTTTACTTGTTCCTTTCTTTTGATTTTTAGATTTCACCTAAAAGTGAAATCATATGGTATTTGTCTTTCTCTGACTTCTTTTACTTAGTATAATACCCTCTAGGTCTACCCATGTTGTCACAAATAGCAATACTTTTTAATTTTTTATGGCTGGGTAATATTTCATTGTTCACACACACACACACACACACACACACACACACACACACACACAACCCATATCTTCTTTATTCATTCATCCATCAATGCACATGTAGGTTGTGTCTCTATCTTAGCTATTAAAATAATGCTGCAATGAACATAGGTGCATATATCTTTTTAAGTTAGTGTTTTTGTTTTCCTCAGATGAATTTCCAGGTGTGGAATTGCTGGATCATATGGTAGTTCTTTCTTCAATTTTTTGAGGAATTTTCCTTTGTAGCTGCACCAATTGACATTCCCACTGACAGTGTATAAGGGTTCTCTTTCTCCACGTCCTTGTCAACACTTATTTCTTCTTTTTTTATACTTGCCATTGTACTAGATGTGAGGTGATATCTCAGTGTGGTTTTGATTTGCATTTCCCTGATAATTAGTGATATTGAATATTTTTTCATGTACCTGTTGGCCACCTGTATGTCTTCTTTGGAAAAAAATCTATTCAGGTCCTCTCTTATTCAGGAGTTTATTTGTTGTTGAGTTGTATTTATGAGTTCTTTAAATATTTTGGATATACATACATACATATATATATATATATATCTTATCAGGTATATGATTTGAAAATATTTTCCCCCATCCACTAGATTTTCATTTTGTTGGTGGTTTTCTTTAATGTGCAGAAGCTTTTTAGTTTGATGTAGTCCTATTTGTGTATTTTTGCCTATGTCCCTTGCCTCAGCAATCAGATACCAAAAAAAAAAAAAAATCGCTTAGACTAATGTCAAGGAGCTTATTGCCAATGTTGTCCTCTAAAAGTTTTAATGGTCTCAGGTCTTACATTCAAATCTTTAATCTGTGTTTAGTTAATTTTTCTGTATGATGTAAGAAAGTTGTCTATATGCTTCTCTTGCATGTAGCTGTCCTGTTTTCCCACCACTATTTATTGGAGACTGTTCCTTATATATTATATGTATATATATATATATATATATATATATATATATATATAGTCTTATATATCCCATTATATATTCTTGGCTCCTTTGTAGTAAATTAATTGTATGTATGGGCTTATTTCTGGGCTATTTTATTCTTCTGTTCTATGTGTCCATTTTTATGCCAATACCATACTATTTTGATTACTGTATCTTTGTAGTGTATCTTGAAATCAGAGTACATGATACCTCCAGCTTTGCTCATCTTTCTCAAGATAGCTTTAGGTATTTGGGATCCTTTGTGGTTCCATACAAATTTTAGAATTAATTGCTCTAATTTTGTGGAAAATGCCATTGAAATTTTGATAGGGGTTGACCTGAAACTGTAGATTGCTTTGGGTTGTATGGATATTTTAACAGTGTTAATTCTTCTAATCCATGAGCACAAGATAACTTTCCACTTATTGTGTCTTCTTCAATTTCTCTTCTCAATGTCTTATAGTTTTTAGCGTACCAAAAACAGCTACCTTTCCCAGTCTTGAAAGAGCGACCTTGTATAGGAGATGAACCTTATCATTCAAGCTTGTCCTAGCTTTTGGTTGTTTCTCAGCCCTTTGTGATTGTCTAACCAGCCTGACTTGTTCTTGATAGGGCCCAGTTGGTGAGGGGTTGCCATGACCTGTCAATATTCCAAAGGGACGGATGTCAGTCAGTGCCTAGTTTTATGCTAATTGTAAGCCAGATCCTCAGGCAGCAGCTTTTAAGGTATTCAAATGCATACTGTCTTATGGGTCTGTAATTGTAACCTCTGCTTACCTCCAGACCAGAAGATCTGGAAGTGTCTCCTGGGTGACAGTTGCAAAAATTGTGGCTTTAGACACAAGTATAAGCTCCTTTCTGGGTGGTATCAGCAAGCTGTGACAAGGTCAAGGGATGGCATTAATATGATTGCTCTCTGCCCATGTTCCTTTGAAGCGCCTCTGTACCATTTGATGTGTGGCAAACCCAAAGCCTAATCCTCAAGCTGAAGCTGCAGGACAAGGATAAGCCTTTTCACAAGAGGACTGGGGTCATGATTCAGTCTGGTGTTTGTGCAGTGGCCTGGCGGTGGTAACATGCCAAGGACTAGCTCCCTGCTTCTGACCCATGGGGCCCAGAAATGCAATCCTCTGGCCATAAGAGCCAGGTGCTCAGTGGGTGTCCCCTCTGTGGGCTGCACATGCCTGCCAGCTGTGGTGGGGGAGCTGTGGTGTGCAGGGCTTGGGCATGCCCACCTGAGTTGGTGGACTAGAGGGAGGGATGCAAAAACGGTGTCCCTTAGTGCTGGCAACAACAAGGTGAGGAGGAATTTTAAATGGCACTTGCCAGTGTCTCTGTCCCTAAAGAGAGTTCCAACAAGTTTCTGCCTCTCCAGCAAATGATTCAAGTTTAACAAATGAGTCTTCTTCACACATGGCTTAGGCACCTTTGAAACTGTTGCTTTTGTCCTGGGTCCTGGGGTGAGTCAGCCTGTATACATGCCCTTTAAGGGTGGATTTTCTGCTCCCTACACTCCTCTGTGCTCCTGGAAATAAGCCCCATTCACTCTGAAAACTGGATGATTTGGAGGCTCATCTCTCTGGTGCAGATCCCAAGGGTTGGGATGCTTAATGTGGGACACAAACCCTTTACTCCTTAGGGACAAGCTCTGTGCCATGAGATTCCTCCCCCTTTTGTTCACCATGCCTGTGGTGGGATGTCTTGTGGGACAACGTCTCTGCCTCTCCTACCCATCTGGATGTGGCTCTTTTATCCTTTGTTGTGGAGGTGCTGTTCAGTTAGATTTCAGGGCCTTTTCCAAGGGAACTGTTTCATATGTAGTTGTTGTTTTCTTGTGGTCTTTTTTTGGAGGAGGTGAATTCGGATCCTTCTCCACCACCATCTTGAACTCTTATCATTTGTGTGCTCTTAAAGTATTCTATATATACCTCTTCACAGCAGCTATCACATTCAATTGTGAGTATCTATTTATCCTCTAGACTAGTTGCACCCTGATGTAGGGAAATGATGGAGAGAAGGTCCCCTTTCCCCCCCTCCACCCCCACATGCCTTTCCTAGCCAATAGTCTGCTTGCTGCCTCAGCACAGGTACCTCAGGCAGGTGTCCGCATGGTGAGCTGAATGCTCCTGAGAGAGAGGCTGGCTTTGGTGGGAGCTGAGGTGGGCTCCATTTGGTCCCCCTTTAGGGAGGCAGGTATCTCCATGGCCAAATACATGGGGATAGCCTATCTCAATGAAAAAAATCTTCTTCAAACCTGGAACAAGTGAAGGAGAACTTAATAGAGTTGTCAAGGATGGCCATTTCATCTCTGAGAAAGGTGAGCCTAGTCAGGTGGAATGTCCTCCTGGGACTGCTTTTAATGATCTTCTAACTGTAGAAGCATTAGTGTCCAAAATAACGAGCCAGTTTCCGGACAGAAAGCCTTGTCCCGTGAATTGGCATTTCCTTGCTTGGAAAATGAGTTTTGTGCCTTTGGAGAATCAAAGCAGTCTGTGGTATTTACAATACAGACTTACTGTCCAGTAGCTAAGTGCAGCCTAATTCTGACAGATGGCTCTCAAGGGGAAGTTTCCTTCAGATGGGATTATACTTCCATGCTGAAATGCTCTAATTACAGGGAGTCTATCAACATAGTGGGAGAGTCAAAGGGAGGGGAAGGTAGGCTGTTTCTTAGGAAGCTGTTTTAGAAAATGGCCATTATTGCGATCTTTATCTTCCCAGCCCCACACACTCAGCTACACTGAGAATCTAGGCCACTGCCTTGCTGAAACATGGTAGTGCTGGATCAGTGGTCAGCTATCAACAAGGAGCTAGGGCTTGATTTCCTACAAGGTCCTGCCTCTGTAGCCTCATCTCCACCCTGTTTCTTTCATTATTTGTTAACTGTCTTCTTAACTAGCTTTGTAACTATATTGGGGTGTAACTGCCAGAAAAAAAAACTATCATTAAATGAGCAGGACTAGCTTTTTAAAAACCTTCACTGATCTATCAATTTAGCTTTGTTCAACACTCCTAACCTTTCTCAGTATAATACTTTGGTTTTAAAGTGCTTAAGATATCAGTCTATTACATTTCTTAATTCTTTGCAATTTGTGACCTAAGTAACTGTAGAAAAAGTATAGTTGGCTGTCAGATACAGAGGATAGGTTGAGAAGTCAGGGAATGACTCAGGGTCAGGAGTGATTCCAGTTCTGTCTCTTTCATTTATTCAACAAATGTTTTTGAATATCTACCATGTGCCAGACAATATTCTAGCATTGAGTACTTAATGATCCCTACTTTCTTGGAGCTTATGGTCTTAGAAGATGGGAATGTGGAAGATGCAGAGAGTAAACAAAAATGGTTACTTATGCATGTGGTTGGTGCCACAAAGGAGACATAGGCAAGTGCAGCTTTCAAGACTTGGCCTGGCTAGTGCATCAAAGAAAGATGCTTAGAGGAGATACCACTGAAGCTGAGACTAAGACAGGTTAAGAGTTCACCTGGAAAAGGGCAAAATCCCAGGCAAATGGAACTGGCATGTGCAAAGGCCCTCAGAGGGAAACAATTTTGGCAAGCTCCAGGAACAGAAAGCACACAGTAGTTTTAAAGGGGGAAACAAAATAGAAAAGAGCCTAGAACTCAGGCAAAAGCAAGAATAAGCAGCACCTTTTGGGTAAGAATAAGTCTTTGAATCTTCACTTATAAGTAATTTTGGAAGTATTTGAAGCAACACAAATAGATTACGTTCTTAAAAGATTACTCAGGCTGCAGTGCAGAGAATGGAAAAGAGGGGATAGCAAGGAAGGGGTCCAGCTATTGTAGAAGGCAGGAAGGAGGTGATGATTTTTCTCACCAGATTGTTGGTAATAGACAAGGAGAAACATACTAGATTCATACAATCTAAATTTAAAATGTTTTATTGAAGAATAATTCACATTCATTAAACTGCACATTTTTAAGGTATATAATTTGACAGTATTTGACATATGTATACATCACCATAATCAAAATAATGAACATATTTGTCACCCCAAAAATGTTATGCCCCTTTGTAACCCCTCCCTATGTACCCTCCCTGCCACCTATCCTCCAACCCCTAGGCAAATGTTGCTCTGGATTCTATCATTATAGGTTAATTGGGACTTTCCCAGAATTTTATATACATAAGAACCATACATTACCATCTCTGTTTTGTTTGGCTTTTTCAATCTGAATAATTATTTTGAGATTCATCCATGTTGTGTGGATGAATAGTAGTTCAATCCTTTTATTGCTAAGCTAAGCACTATTCTGTTGCATGTATGTATCACTACTGATTTTCCCATTGCTTATTAGGATTATTATTAGTGGGTTATTTGGGTTACCTTCAGTTTGAGACTATTACAAACAAAGCTGCTATCAACATTCATGTGCTTTGTATGGGCATGTGCTTTCATTTTGCTTGCATAATTATCTAGAAGTACACTGGCAGGGTCATATGGTAGGTATATGTTTACCTTTTTTAGGAAATTGCCAAACTATTTACCAAAATGGCTATACCATTTCTGTATCCACACCAGCAGTGTATAAAAGTTTTTGTTGCTCTTGAATGTTCAGACAAGTACTTGGTAAGTTTGGACTTTAATTTTAGACATTCTAACTGGAATAAAATGGAATCTCATTTTGGTTTAATTTGCATTTCTTTAATGACTTAAAATGAACATCTTTTCATGTGCTATTCTGCCATCTGTGTATCAACTTTGATGAAGTGCCTGTTCAAATCTTTTGTCCATTTTTTAATTGGGTTGTTTGCTTTCTTATTATTGTGTTGTGAGAGCTCTTTATGTATTATGGATGCCAATACTTTATCAAATACCTGATATGCAAATATTTTCTAACAAAATATGACTTATATTTTCATTTTCTTCACATTGTCTTTTGAAAGAGAGAAATTCTTGATTTTGCTGAAGTACATCTTATCAACTGAATCTTTTATAGAATGTGTGTTTAGTGGCAAAGAAACTTTGCCTAATCCAAACTTATTCAGTATGATTTTCTCCTGTTTTCTTTGAAAAATTTTATACTTTCAGCTCTTACATTTGTGACTATGATACATTTTGAGTTATTTTTTTTTAAATGTATAATGTGAGGTATGGATTGGAGTTCTTTTTTTTTTTTTTGTATACAGTATCCAAGTGTTCCAACACCATTGTTGAAAAGACTATACTTTATCTATATAAATCCCTTTTGCACTTTTGAAGAAAATAAGTTGACCATATATACAGGTATATTTCTGGACTCTGTTCTTCTCCATTGCTATATCAGTCTATCTTTATACCAGTACCACCATGTCTTGATTATTGTAGATTTATAGTAAGTCCTGAAATCAGGTAATGTAAGTGCTCCAACTTTTTCAAAGTAGTTTTGGCTATTCTATGTCCTTTGAGTTTCCATATGAATTTTATAATCAGCTTATCTATTTACACATACTATTTTAGAATTTTGATTGGGGTTGCATTGATGATAAAAATAGATGTCTTATAAATATTGAGTGTTCCCAGTCATGAACAGTATATATTTCTCTATTTAATACATCTTCTTTAGATTGTTTCAGCAATGTTTTGTAGTACAGATTTCTGGAGCCCTGTCATTGTTGATCTTTCTCCTCTCTGCTAAACTGTAGCTGGCTTAGCCTTTCCAGATCCCAGGTCCATTTCTTCAACTCAGGGAGCCCTCTGGACTCTAGCCTAGGTTCCCTCCTCTCTGTGCTGTGTCTTGAAAACTCTTTCCAGGTAATGCTGGAGCAATTTTAGGACTCACCTCATTTGGTTTCTGTCCTAAGTATTACTTATCTTCATTGCCTTGTGTCCAATGTCTTGGAAAACACAGTTTCATGTGCTTTTTCCAGATTTTTAGTTGTTTAAGATGTGAGGGTAAATTCAAATCCTGTCTCTCCATCATTGTCATAAGTGATTAATTTTCTGCAAGATTTCAAGAACAGGAGTGGTCAAAGATGATTTTCTGGTTTCCAGCATGAGCAACTTCAAGCAATGTGTTGGTATTTATTAAGATAGGAAGCATTATGTGAATATTAGGTATTTATTTGGTGTAAATAAGGTCATGTGTTACCTTTTTAACATATTCAATGTGTGCTTTCAGTGAAACATTCAAATATAAAAAATGTAAAGCAGTTTGATATGCTAGGTTAGAGCTCAGAAGCAGGGTCTGAGTTGGAAATAAGAATTTATGAGTTGTCACCATATACTGTGTATGTTATTTGAATCGTAGAGACTGATGAAGTTACTTAATAGTAGATCCTAGAGCGGAGAAGGAAGAGGGTGTGGGACCAAGTCCTGAGACCTTAAAGTAACGTGAAGTGGAACAGCCAAAGAGGTAAAAAGAAAACTAGTAATTGTGTCATGGAAGTCACTGGAAGAATGTTTCATGGCACTGTGAGTGGTCAGGTGGGTCAAAAACTGCACTGATGTCAGTTGAAGAAGGACTGGAAAAAACCCACTGGTTTCTGTGACATGAAAATCAGTGGTGACTCTAGTAAGTGGTGAGAACTGAAGCCCAAGTGGAGTAGACTCAAAAAGTAAATAAGAGGGAACAAGGGAGTCAGTATTTTTAAATAGCTTTGTGTGGCCTGGAGCCCGCTGGCAGGTGAGAGTCGGTGGGATCCGGAACAGACTTCATGGGTGGCTCTGAATAGGACACTTCCGCACAGCCATGAGTGGGAAGGAATGGCCGCACACAGGCAAGAAGTTAAGTGTAGCCGCATCTGGTGGCTCTGTTTTCTGTAGAAGGTAAGAGACAGAGGCATGTGAATGTGAAGCAGCCCCTGCCCTCAGGGTGCTTGTGGTCCTTTGGTGAGTGCTAGTCTGATTATTTCTTTTATAGTGACTAGAAAATATAATCTGTTTAACTCAATCTCCATGTAATTTTGATCTGTTTTAAATTTTAGAATATATTTTACTTTTCAAAATTAATGCATTGGTTTTTCCATGTAATAGGTGATATGCTCAATGCAGAAAACTTGGGTGAGAACAGAAGGACAGATAATCCTGAGTACAAAGTCGCCTATAATCCCTCTGCCTAGAGACAACCACTGTTATAGTTGGGTATGTCTTTCCTGTATAGTCTCTGTCCATGGCTCCTCATTTGCAATTTTTATATGGCTGTGACACGATTTGGCCTGCCTCTGCTTAAGTTTGTTTAAGGCAGAAGCAGAATGCACAACTGCGTATCTCAGAGGACAGCTTCTGCAGGTGCACGGGGCCCCTGTCCCTGAACAGCCAGCCAGACAGGGCACTGCTCCCTTTGTCCATGTTCCCCCGAGGTCAGGCTTCCCTGGCAGCCAGGCAGCCCTGGGCAAACACAAATTCAGTGAGCAACCTTCAGAGGAAGACTGTTTGCCTTCTTCTCTCTTTGGAGGCTGAGGGGTCACGGTCAGTGACGGAAAGAGAGGCTGGCGCTGGCCCAGTAACTAATACTCCTTTAGAACAGTTCTCGGGAAAATATTCCAATCCAGTTGGGGTATTCCTTGCAGAGCCAGGAGCGGAGGAGGTCTCGATGCAGCTTCAGGGGCCTACAGCTGGCATCTCTGCAGTGAAGGCTGCTTTGGATCCCGGGGGGGCGGGGTAGGGAAGTTTGTGGGATTGTGGTGCCTCCATTTAGGCAAGGAAGGAAAGCTCTCTCTATTCTGCCACAACAGGACAGGGAATCCAGGACAGTATCTTGCCATTTTGAGACACAGATAAACAGTTCAGTGAGAGACTGCCCAAGGCCCAGTGAAGCATTTCTTCTTTGAACAGACAGTACAAGTGAGGCCTGACACGAGGCATTGGCAAGGAGGAAACCACAGGCTGGCAGAGGCTGGCAGTGACATCAGAGCAGGAAGCAATTCTCTCTAGCTGCATTTATTCCTCTCACCCTGGAAGAGAGAGGGGAGGGAGACAAGAACATTTCCTAATAAGGACTTTCCTTAATACCTGGGTTTCACATTAATAGATGCTTTCAGATTTAGAAGGAATACTTTCTACATAGATGGAGTCCCCCCATCAGGTCATGCCATATTTAGTAACTATAGTTTGACCACCGTAATAGAGAAAATTTCTCTAATAGAGAAAAAAGGGGATCCCCCTCAAAGACATACCTAGGCTCCAGGAAGCCACCTGAGAACCTCGTGTTGGCTTCTGCATCAACCCCATCACCCTGCCCAGTCGCTGTTAATCCGTTCCCAGAAAGAAATGTCACCAGATGGCCCTGCAAATGTCACCTGGCCACAGCATGGCTTTACCAAAAGCAGGGAAGCAATAGAAAATCTAATGCATAGTTCCTTTCCTTCATTTTGGGTCAGTTTTAGATCCTTTTCTGGGCATTTAGTGTTTTCTTAACACATTGGTTTGGGCAGTAAGGCCCATAATCATGCTGCTGTTAAGGAATATTGCTTTTACAATTAATGGCAGAGGGTCCCAGCGACTCGCAGATCCTGGACATTTTGTAAGAACTCCTCTCTTGTTAGCATTTAATGCCAGATTTTACTGCCCTCTGCTCATGAACTGCACACTCCCTCAGCATTCTTAATACCTTGAGTTATTTTTAGCATTTAATCCCTTCCAGGTATCAGAGCCATCAGACCTCTTTTTTTTTTTTTTTAATAAACAGGAGAGAATCCTTCAGTATTTCCAGATTGTGGATGAGTGGTTTTTAGGAAAAGAGCTGGTCCTTTTTTAAAATGGGTTTTTCCTTTACTGTCTCTTAGACTTCACACCCAGCCATGAGGTCTGGTCCTGACTCTGCTTTGTGTATTTCTCACTTCTAGCAGTTTTAGAAGAGTAGCCAGGGTCAGTTTGACTGACCCTGGAGAAGGAACGGGAAGCTGGACCCCACCAGCTGAGGAAGGCACATGACCACAGTGTGGCTGCTGGGCTGTCAGGCAGCGGCCCACTCACCGGGGTTGGTTGTGAGCTCCTCCTAGCTTTCCGGAGTGGCTTCCAAAGGGGTCAGGAATTCAGAAGTGGGTTTGGAATAGAAGGTTTCAAGCGGGCTCCTGTCCGTTGTCACCACCACTTACTCTCCTCACTGGGAGTTAAAAACCCTGACCAGGGTGGCCAGGGGTGGGAGGGGAGAAGTGCGGAGTTGGTAGTTAAAGGGGACAGAGTGCTTGGGGTGGTGCAGAAGTTCTGGAAATGGATGATGGTGATGGTTGCACAACATTGTGAGTGCATTTAATGCTTACAAATGGTAAAAAAGGTAAATATTACATAATGTGTATTTTACCACAATTTCAAAAACATCCAGAAAGACAAAATCCTTCTCCCTGGATGTGAAAGAGATTCAGAGGCAGCAGAAAAGAGCTTGGACGAGAGTGTGCAGAACTGCCCTTCCTTGGCTGGCACGGGGACAGTGGGACTGAGGGTGGTTTCACTGCAAAGAAGAGGCTACAGGCCGGGAGGGCTGGCCTCCCCTCAGCTCCCGAGACCTCGGCTATCCCCCCACCATGTCTGTCCTTACAAATTCAGCCACTTCACTTGCCTCTTCTCTGTTTACTCACTTCCCTCACCATCCCTGTGTAAGGCTGTCTCCTGGGTACTGATACCCCCATGGGAAAAACAAACCTCTTAACTTAAAAAATTTTCCTGTAAATCATTAGTGTAGTCAAAGAATGGCTGCTCTGCAGTTGAACTGTCGTATCTGAGTGCTTGAGCGGGGCTGGAGTCGCAGTTCCCACTGGAGGAAGAAGAGGATGTGGGTATTTCCTATGGGCCAGGCCTCAGTCTCAGTACTTTTATGTTTCCCAAGTAATTTTCAAAAAAGTGAAGTAGGTATTATGCCCATTTTATAGAAGAGGAAATTGAGGTCTAGAGGAGTTCATTACTTGTCTAAGGTCACATAAGTAATAAGGGACAAAATTTGTTTGAATGTGAGCTTATGTAAAGCTTGTGTCCTAAAACCTAAGTTTTTTCCATTATACCACACTTCAAAATACCTGTCCTAGTATAAAAATATGCTTTGAACAATGCCTTCTTCAACTCTGGAATAAAAATGCATTTGCATCATGATAGTGTCTGGAACACTGAAGAGAGCCCCTAATGTTTCTGGTGTTTTCATTATAGACCCCCTACCCCTGGGAGTTGCTCATGCCAGTGGGGTCCATCCACAACACCTTGGCCCCCAGTGTAGTTTCTGATGAATAGATGATACATCAGAGCTTCAATAAGGGACAGGCTGGCCAGACAGATTTCTAGAGAACTAATCAATAAAGGATGCTAAAACATTGAGGTGGAGAAAACTATTAATCAGTATTTCTCTTCAGGAGAATGGGATATTTGGTTAGAAATAATTCTTTAGTGAGCCACTGAGGGAGAACATTGACATTCCCAGGTAGCATAGGTTGCAATGAATGCCCACTAACCTGCCTCCTGAAGATGTAGGTCCAGTAACTGCAAGCTTCAGGTTTGATTGTTCAGGTGATAGAGGGGCAACCGGCACTGCCTCCAACAACCTCATTCTCTACCCATCAGGACAGTCAAAAGGACAACCAAGGCTGGCTCCTGCCTGAACTGCCTGCATGCACTGGTCTGTCCTGCAGGCCAGGCCTTCCTCCCTGTCAGCCCACTTCTGTGTCAGAGCTGCCTGCCTCCAGATTGGTCCTTTGGCCTGTGTGGACCTGCCTGCACCCTCCTTATCTCTAGCCTAACTGCTGAGGCCTCACCCATCTCCCTTCATTCCCGCCCTCCGCTCTCACTGTGCCCACTCCCCAGCTCCTCCTTTCATGACTGGCATTGCTATCCCCACCACTACCGACTTTCAACTGGAGTGTGATTTTTCCAGAAGCTGTGACGGAGGGCAAGAGGGAGAAAGACTACAGGCCTTTGGACACTGCCTAAAAACAAACAGTAAGCTTCTCACTTTAGAAACCTTTCTAAATTGTGTACAGAACACTGTTTTTGTGGGTTCCCAACCCCGGCCTCTTTGCTTAACCCTCATCCTACTTGTGACTGATGGTCACTTACAGAGTGGGGTCCGGGGTGGGTTAAGCATCAGCTTGGTAATAAAACCAGTGGTTTTTATATGGTGCACTTCAAAACATACAGATCAAAATGATCACCTTAAGAAAGTTTTGCTTCCATATGAATAGCCAGGGTTTTAAATATGAATTATAATGATTTTTTTTGCACCTTGAAATAAATAAAGTGGTATGTATTGCCTGTTTCTTAACAGTTGGATATCATGAACTCTGGTGGGGAAAGAAACGAATAGCCCAATAGTTCCGAAGATCTTTAGTACATGTTAAGTATTATTCATGTGTCATTTGGGGCAGTGGTTACATTTTCAAGAGTCTGCCATCTGTGCTAATCAGCCAGGGATGTAGCCAGTGAGGGCGAAGCTCCCGTCAGTGCAAGAGGGCCCTGAGGCTCTGGACGGCCTGTCTGGGACAGTCACCCAGTGCGTGATGCAGTGGTGAGGCTGGCCTACTTTTCAGAGCAGCTCCTGAGTTCTGGGCTCCCCGTGTGGGTGCCTTGTGTCAGACTGGAGCTCCAGGCTGTTTGTGGCCTGCCCAGAGCCTTAGCCTGTCATCATTGATTTTATGGGGAAGGAAAGCTTTTCCTTTTGTAAACACACCAGTCTCTTCAATAAGATGAGGTAATGGGATTAATGATGCACTTTCCAGAATCATCATCGATTCTGAAGATGGAAGCAGAAACTTGAGATGAGGCTAAGCTCTGTTTTGTCAACATTTGGCCACTCTGTTATGCAAAGTATCCTCAGACAAACAGTGGACTTAGTTGAAAGACATGCTGGTATTTGAACAGCCAGGGCTGGAGGGTTCTGTCTATGTATAAACATCACCAAGCCAAGGGTGTGGCAGTCAGGCGTGACAGTGAAGAGAAAAGAATGAAAAAGAAAAGAGCAACCAATACCTCAAGCCAGAGCCTGCAGTATGGGCGGGCCGACGGTGATTGCCTCACAAGTGCGTGTTCCCAGAAATAAACCCCACAGGAGTGGTGGAGACGGGAGGGTGTGAGGGGAGCAGAGGGACCACCAGACCTTGCTTCTCTTTGCCGGCTTGACAGGGATCTCTGAGGGTTTGGGAAATGGATGTGTTTGTGAAATGCTGTGAAATTTTACCCAGTAGAACAATCTGTAGACCTCTGACATAAATTATTTTAAAGTAAGTGCCTTTTTCCTTCCTAAAGAAGCATAAACACATACAATCTTAGAATCTCAGGAATTTTTTATTATTCAAGTATTGTCTAGGCACATCAGAGATGGAGAAGAGATCAGTGTTTCCCCAGCAAGGCAGTTGGGTTTGCTCTGAACATCTGCATTGGGATTGTGAGAAGGTTTATGTAGACTCGTCAGGAAGTGTACAACAGACATTCAAACTGACAACAATGAATGCACTTTATTAAATGCTCACTGCCTTATATACCTGGAAATAAGGAAATGAGGATACTTTAAACAGTAAGACCCAGACATCTATAGTTTAAAGTTTGGAAATGTGCAGTGCCTCTGGCTAGTTATTACCTGAATAATAAATAAAGTGAAGTGTTTCGTAGATACTGATGGTATTTAAGAGTAGTTGGTGACAATAGGTATGTTTGTGGCATTGATTGTGATGATGGTTTCATGGGTGTATACTTATATTCAACCTCATCATGTGATATACATTAAATATGTTTAGCTTTATGTATACCTCAATGAAGTGATTGGGGAAAAAAAGAACAGTCAGTGAATCAACCTAAGCAAGTCTTTGATGACTGTAGTTTTTGCCTAGCGCTGTAGGGAATAGTATAGAATAATATGATGTGTGCCACCTGCAGTTAGGGAAGATGAGATGTACCTATGAAACACTTAAGTAGCAACACAGAGCAGGAGTCAAACAAAGATCTGAAATATTCAGAGATTCCTGTAAGCCAGAAGGTGGGAAAAGCGTCTCAAGAGTAGTTGGCTATGGTCCCTGATGGATTTGACTGTGGGTAGCGATCTCCAAACTTGGCAGGGTTGGTTGTGGTGGTCAGGGGATGGATTCTGTACTGCACGTTCCAGTTATAAATGTATTACCTCTCAGCTCCAAATTCACCCTTAATTGCCTGTTCTGGAAAAATAACATTGGGACCTTTAAATATTTTTCCTTTACCACCTGACACAATATTAAGTTGTCTAAGTAGAGGGCTCTGGAGAGACTAGGTGAGAGGACTTCTCTTTCTAGTGGTGGGGTCCTCTCCTCCTCAGGCTCCTCAGGGAGCATAGCTTTGCCAGCACCCGCTCCTGCAGCTGGTGCTGCTTCCCCAGGGCCCTCTGCTGCTGCACTTCAGCACCAGGCTCCACAGCACAGGCGGCCTCTGCAGCATTCAGGGGCCAGCAGCTTCCCCTGGCACCCCTCCGCTGGCCTCTGGTGAGACACCTTCCCGTGAACAGCTCTTCCTCACACCCAGATGACAGATTTCTGGCAAGTTTCAGAGGGTGGATTTCCAGTTGCCAATCCCTCAGAACACAAATCCTCTGTTACAGTTAATGGTTCTTTGTGTTAAACATTCCCTGTGTGAATTACCGGATGGTTTCTCTCTCCTGTTTGGCCCAGACCGATACAGTGCATTTCTGTTAGTAAAAAACAAAACACAAAACAAAACCTGAGCATGCACTGCCAAAATATATATATTTTCTTATTTTTCAATTGTATTCATGAACTTTTTCCCTAAATTTCATTAGTATGTAAAACATACATGAAAAATTTTAATAAGACAAAGATGAAGTATTGTGGCTACTTAAAATATTACTTTTAATTGCCTTGTTGATTATAATCTTGAGTTGTTTTCCTAGTTCTTGAAATTTAATTTTTAATACTTCCTTTGCAACTCTGACATTCAGCGTCTAGATCCTCCCTTTGGAAAAATGGCTACTTCTGTATCGCAGTGTTCTAGAATATGAGTGTCAAGGCTGTAGGCTGTAGTCTGAGCAATCTGGCCTGGTGTTGGGGGCTTTGTTTCTTCCACTCTTTCTCACCTCTCCGTTCCTGCCTAATTTTGACTCTGTGATATGCAAGTCCCCCAGGGAGGGAAGGGGAAGATGCTTTGCTGCCCAGTAGCCTCTGTGTCCCTCTAATCCTCTTTCCCATTAGGGTCCAGGACTCCGGGGTTTCCCCAGAGAACAAACCACACAGACAAGGAGATGTAAATCCAAGCAAAGTCTTTATTCAGCCAGCTAGCTGGGGCCGACAGCACCTCCCCTGACACGCAGGCCGAGTCCAAGCTGCCAACCCCTATTTTGTTACTTTCATATTCTTTACGCCTCTTCTCTAGATCCGTTTTTAGTTTGGCTAAGGAATCTTTGACTGCACCTGTCTTATCTACATAGAAACAGCACTCTTCCTTTAGGGCTGCACACAGTCCACCTTCCTTTAAGAACAAGAGTTCCAGGCCCCTTCGGTTTTGTAGGACCACCTCTGACAAGGAGGTGAGGGATTGCTCCAGGTCTGATATTGACTGTCGGAGTTGTTCTAGGTCCCTGTCGACTGCCAGCCTCAGGGCTGTGAGCCCTTTTTCCTGAGTTACAAGGGCTGCGACCCCAGTGCCTGCCCCTGCTATCCCTAGGGAGAAGAGGGTCCCAATGGTCTGGGCGGTAACAACCTCCCTCTTGCTCCGGTGGGGGCTCGGCCTTTCTTCCCAATAAGAAAGGAGAGATTCATGAGAATGATACATTAGACGAGGTAGAATGGCCACCAGCACACAAAACTCACTGTTAGCATTGAACACAGAGGTGGATAGGGCCGGGGTGAGGCCTGTCTTTGAGCAGAGCCACCAGCCCGAGGAGAGTATAATCCACTTTTCCTGCTCCCATGTGGTGTTAGCGTAGGAAGAGCATAACTGGCCCTGGGCCGTCGAGACTGTGCCTACACACGTACCAGCGACTGAAACCTGAGCGATCGTAAGTCCCCACGGTTTCCCGTCCCAGTAAGTGGGATGGGAGTTGCTGATAGTGTAGGAGCCATTTATCCCGATTGCCTCATAGAAGGGGGGTGATCCTGGGTAGCATAGCCAACAGGGATCGGTGAGGGAGGGAGTGGTGTGGTTAAGAGTCTCTGCTACTGCCTGCACCATTTCCCACATGGGGTTATCTGACCCGGAGGGACCCAGACCTGGTCCTCTTGTGGGCTCTGGAATCAGGGCTACAGCACCTACTGGAACTAGGGCTACGGCTACCAGCAGGGCTACGGGCCAGGCTATGGCGGCTCCGACTACTCGCCCATGGCTATTATGGTTATGGCCCCGGCTACTACTACAGGTGGGTCCGGGGCATGCGTTCCGGCAGTTGGCCGGCAGATGTGGCCGTCAGTGCCCGCCAGGGCGCCCCTCGGGGAGCTGAGCAGGGCGTGAGGCGCAGGCGTACATCCGGTCGGCATTTTCTCGTCCCTTTGGCCCAGGTCCTTGTTCTGATTTGAAGGTTTCTGGGGATGTATAACTGGTTGCTGGAGACATACAACCGGGTTGGGCCCTATGAAGACGCTGCTGGGAGTTGACACGGCTAATTTGATGGTGAGAGTTGAGCCTTCATGCCCCCCATATTTATAGTACGCTAACCCCCATGTTAGTCCATTTATCCAGCGCGATACCTCAGTCTTTTTGCCCGTCTCGGTGAATTGAACTCTTACCCAATCCTGGTCCCTTCTGTCACAAGCCTTGTCCTTGTAAAGGGCCATAGGCACGTGATGAGGGATGCCCTGGTTGACATAAGAAAATTTGACAGCATCCTTTTTTGTAATTGGCCATCTCCAATCCCCATCGTTCGAGGTTATACAGTCCCATTTGGCACACCAGAAGTCTCTCTCCCACCCACATGACTTTCCTTTACCTGTTTCTGGGCAAGCATAAAATCCGTGGGAGCGAGCCAAGTTTGGAGGGACGGTTTGGTAACCATGGTTGATCTGTTGAAGGCAGAAAAACAGGTCAGGCCACCAGAATCCGAGTGGCGCAGTGTGTTCTGTGGTGCTGATGACCTCCCCAGTTCCGCCGTTAACCAGCATCCAGGTCATGTCCCATGGCTGATGGGTTTGGTGCCTTCGAGCCAGGGAATGATGCCTGCCCCCAGCTCCACAGATGTGGTTCCCTTGAAGGTCCACATTAAGGCGCTTATCAGCAGGATCTCCTTCATCTTCGGCTTAGGGGTAGTTTTAGGGGATTCACAGGATGCTGCTGCACCTTCCACTCTGAGGTACTCTGAGGTAGAGCCTTCCGAACGTGGGTGTAGTGCACCCATGGAGCGATACCATCAACCTTGAGAGCAGTGGGGGTGGTAAACAATACAACAGAAGGTCCCTTCCACCTGGGTTCGAGAGTCCTTACTTGGTGTCTCTTGACCCATACCATATCCTCTGGGACTATGCCATGTTCCGGGCTCGGAATTTTTCCGCCCTCGTAATATGCTCTGATCAGGGGCCAGATTTTCTGCTGCACTTTAGCAAGAGCTTGCAACACATTCAGATAGTCAGGGGCCGGGTCCTCTGCATCGGGAAGCTGCACTCGCCGAGTTATGGGTGGAGGGGCCCCATACATTATCTCAAATGGAGTTAAACCATGTACATAGGGGGAGTTACAAGCGTGGAAGATGGCTAAGGGAAGGAGGGTCACCCAGTCCCCGCCAGTCTCCAATACCAATTTAGAAAGGGTCTCCTTCAAGGTCCGATTCATTCTCTCTACCTGCCCAGAGCTTTGTGGGTTGTAAGCGCAATGTAACTTCCAATCTACCCCCAAAGCCAGGGCTAGTCCCTGCAGAATTTTGCTAACAAAAGCTGGGCTGTTATCGGAACCTATGGCTTCAGGGACCCCATATCTGGGGATGATCTCTTCAATTATTTTTTTTGCTACCACCTGGCTGGTTTCATGCTTGGTTGGAAAAGCCTCCACCCACCCTGAGAAGGTATCCACCATAACCAGCAAATACTTATATCCATACTTCCCTGGTTTTACTTCGGTGAAGTCTATTTCCCAATTCCTCCCTGGAGCCCTCCCCCTTTCCCGAGTACCTGCCGGGTGCGGCCCTCTTGGGGCTGGTCTTAGCATTGCACAGCTACTGCATTCTTTCGTGATCTGACGAGCTGCCTCATTCTGGTGGGGAAACACCAACTGCGCAGACTGGAAAAGGCTGAGCAGCTTTTTCCAGCCTAGATGGGTGGACTTATGCAGGTTAGCAAGCATGTACTGTCCTAATGCTTCTGGCAGAATCAATCTCCCTTCTTGGTCCCTACCCCAATTTCCTTCCCTAAACACTTTCCCCAAGACTTGTTTCCTAATCCACTCGAGGTCCTGAGGGGAATACTCAGGTTTGGGTGGCAGGGCAGGCAGTTCAGGTATGGGTATCTCGAGGGCTGCAAGTACAAGGGAGTCCGAGAGGGCCGCCCTCCTAGCTTCCGCATCAGCATGGTTGTTGCCGATGGCCTCAGGTGTCTTCTTTGATTGGTGGCCTGGTACATGTATAACTGCTACCACCTTTGGTTTTTCGATAGCGGCTAGTAGTCTTTGGACTTCTTGTAGATTCCTCAGTTCCTTTCCTTCCGCGGAACGGAATCCTCTTTCTCGGTAGATGGCACCGTGCACATGGACAGTGCCAAAGGCATACCTGCTATCTGTGTAGATGTTGGCCCGCTTGCCTTCTGCTCTCTCCAGGGCCTCAGCGAGAGCAATAAGTTCCGCCTTCTGTGCTGAGGTGCCAGGGGGCAGAGCTGCGCTCCAGACATCTTCCCCTTCATGGGTAACTACCGCTGCCCCTGCTCTCCTGACCCCTTCCTGCACAAAGCTGCTCCCATCTGTGTACCAATTTAGCTCACAGTTTGGTAACGGTGTGTCTTTCAGGTCTGCTTGCACCTGGATAATTCCGGAAAGGATGTCTCTACAGTCATGGATGGGGGTTGACAGATCTGGGTCCAGCAGAAGGGTGGCAGGATTTAGGGTCACCGGGTCAGAGAAGGCAATTCATGGAGAATCTAGTAGGAGCCCTTGGTAGTGGGTGAGTCTTGCATTCGTCATCCATTTTCCTGGAGGGTGCCTGAGGATCCCCTCTACAGTATGTGGGGCTGTTACCCTCAGGTTCTGGCCAAAAGTCAGCCTGTCTGCCTCTTTTACTAGTAGAGCGATGGCTGCTAGGATATGCAGACAAGGTGGCCACCCAGAGGCCACTGGGTCTAGCCGCTTGGACAAATAGGCCACAGGTCTTTTCCACGGGCCCAGCTGCTGAGCCAGGACTCCTTTAGTCACTCCCTTTTTTTCATCTACAAACAGGATGAAGGGTTTTTCTGGGTCTGGCAGAGATAGGGCGGGGGCCTGGAGGAGGGCTTCTTTCAGTCTGTCAAAAGCCTCTTGTTGTTCCTGATTCCATTGCCAGCCCGGCCCTTCTTTGGTCGCCTCATATAGTGGTCGGGCTATTTCTGCGTACCCTGGAATCCAGAGCCTGCAGAACCCGGCTGAGCCAAGAAATTCCCTCACTCCCCGGGGTGAGGAAGGGACGGGGATAGTCAGGATAGTTTGTTTCATGGCCTGTGTTAGCCACCTGGCTCCATTAGATATTTTGTACCCCAGGTAGACCACTAACCTCTGACAGATGTGGGCTTTCTTGGTGCTGGCTCGATATCCCAGTTCGCCTAGTTCAGCCAGCAAGTTCCCCATGGCTTCTTCGCACTCCTCACGGGTCTCTGTGGCCAGCAATAGGTCATCCACATACTGCAGCAGTGTCACGTGGGGGTGGCTCCTGCGAAAAGGGTTCCAGGTCCTGGCTTAGGGCCTCATTGAATAAGGTGGGAGAGTTCTTGAAGCCCTGTGGCAGTCTAGTCCAGGTAAGCTGCCCATTTCTTCCTCCCCCTGGCTCCTGCCACTCAAAGGCAAACAAAGGCTGACTAACTTCAGAGAGTGGGATACTGAAGAAGGCATCTTTCAGGTCCAGAGTAGTATACCATACATGTGAGGGTGGCAGGTGGCCGAGTAGGGTGTAAGGGTTGGGCACTGTAGGGTAGATGTCTTCTATCCTCTCATTGACCTTTCGCAAGTCCTGCACCGGTCTGTAATCTACACTGCCAGGCTTCCTTACTGGAAGCAGGGGCGTATTCCATGCAGATCGGCAGGGTTTAAGGATTCCTGTTTCTAACAGTTTGTGGATATGGGGTGCTATCCCTTTCCTAGCCTCTTCCGGTATTGGATACTGCCGGACTCGGATGGGTAGGGCTGTGGCTTTGAGTTGAACAACAACCGGGGGCAGATGTTTGGCGAGACCAATTCCTCCGGTTTCAGCCCTGCCGAAGGGAACCTCTGCAACCAAGAGTCCATTTCTCCCTGGCCCCCCTCTTCTTGATCCGCCTGAAACAGACGATGTTCATTGGCCAGGGATAGAGTCAACACATGCACCGGTTGTAGGGGCTGCCCTTCTTTGTCCATGATCTTTATCCCCTCGGGTTCAATATGGATACGCGCCCTGACCTTGGTTAGTAAGTTTCTGCCCAGCAACGGTGCAGGGCTCTTGGGTACAACCAGAAATGAGTGAGCGACCTGATGCCTTCCTAGGTCCACTTTTCTGTTAGTAGTCCAGGCACATTTCTTGGACCCTGTCGCTCCCTGGACTATACTTGTGCGTCCTGGGTTCAGGGGACCGTGGGCTTGGTTGAGAACTGAATATTGTGCCCCAGTATCTACCATGAACCCAATGGGAGTCCCCTCCACGCACAGGGTTACCCAGGACTCAGGGAGGGGTGCCAAGCCCCGTCCCCGTCAATTCTCCTCTCCTAGGTGTAGGGTCGTAATGGGGTTCCCTCCTCCTTGTTCCCTCCTTTTGGGGCACTCCCTCTTCCAATGCCCATATCTCTTACACAGGGCGCATTGATCTTGTCCTAGTTGGGATTGGCGGGGCCCCGTTCTTTGAGGTGATCTAGGGCCTTCCTTCACCCCGGCCAGGAATATCCTGGCCATCTCCTCCCTCTGCTTCTTATTCTCCCTCCTCTGAAATTCTCTGTCTTCTTTCCTATTTTTCTCCTGCATTACCCATTTCTCTTTCCTCAGCCTTTCCTCTCTGTCTTCTGGAGTTTCCCTAGCATTGAAGACCTTCTCCACTTGCTGCAGCATTTCTCTAATAGATATTTCCCCCAGGTCATCCCGCTTGTGGAGTTTCCTCCGGATATCGGGGGCTGCCTGGTTGATGAATGAGAGGACTACAGCTGATCTATGTTCCTCTGCTTCTGGGTTTATGGGGGTATATTGCATGTAAGCATCAAGCAGCCTTTCCAGATACGCGGCCGGGCTTTCCATTTCCCCCTGAACAATAGTTTTTACTTTAGCTAGGTTAGTGGGCCGTCTGGCGGCCGCCTGGAAACCAGTCATTAGAGTCTGGCGGTAGACCCGGAGACGCTCCCTACCTTTTGCAGTCCCGAAGTCCCAATTCGGGCGCGCAAGTGGGAATGCCTCATCGATGATGGGCTGGGGGGTAGTGGGTCTTCCATTTTCTCCGAGGACATTTTTCCTGGCCTCATTGAGGATACACTCTCGCTCTTCCGTTGTGAAGAGGGTGCAGAGCAATTGCTGGCAGTTGTCCCATGTGGGACAATGGGTAAACATAATGGACTCCACCAGACCTATAAGACACTTGGGGTCCTCCGAGAAGGGAGGGTTCTGAGTCCTCCAATTATAGTGGTCACTAGATGAAAAGGGCCAGTACTGATATTGTTGAGCTCTGTCCAGACTGCCTGCACCGATGGCACGCACAGGCAGGACCGGCACTGCTCCTTCTGAGGTGGAGGAGGGAGCCTCCCCTTCTTGTTCCCTGGCCCCCCGAGACCTTAACTGCATTCCCCCCGCTATCCCTGGCCTTCTGCCCTCTCTTGCTGGAGAGCCTGGAAAAGCTGCGGCCATTCCTCCCGGTCTCCCTGGCCTCCTGTCTTCTCTTGCTGAAGAATCTGGAGAAGCTGCGGCCACCTGGTCCCTGCTGGGCTCCCCAACTTCATTTTCTACCCCCTCGGCAGCTTCACCCCCTCCCTTCCACGGAGCCGCATATGGGGGTGGTCGCTCAATCGACAGAGGGGGGTAGGGGGAGAACTGTCAGGGAGAACAGGCGGCGCACTCAGGCGCACAGGGTTTCTGGCCCTGCGATCAGAGGGTTTTAATTCTTCCTGGGCAACTAGGATGGAGGTCTTTAGTGGGTCGGTGTGAGGTTTCCCCACCACAAGGGGCCTCAGCCAGGAAGGAGGATTCTCAGCCAGGTTTTCCCAGACAAGGATATAGGGAAATTGGTCAGGGTAGCCCTCAGGGTCTGGCCGGGAGATAATGGCCTTGACTTTGCCGATAAGGTCCAGGGAAAGAGACCCCTGGGTCGGCCAGCCTACTCCAAAAGAAGGCCACTCAGCCGAGCAAAAGGTGTCGAGCTTGCCTTTCTTGATGCCAAGGCCCTTATCTAAGGCCCGTTCCTTGACCTTCGGGAAATGGGAAAGGATCAGACCTTTAGGAGTAGCCTGAGTCTGGCCCATAGTGAAAAATACGAGGAAGACAAAGGCGAAGGATAGAGATGCCACTTAAACAAGATGACTGGTGTATGTGCTTGTGAACGGGTGCCTGTCATTGCACAGTTTTTTCTTCTGTGGGGGACGCGAATTTATCTGGGATTCGCGGCTGAGACCCCCTTATCCTGTCACGGGAGTCTTCTAGCAGCAGGCACCCTAATGGCTCTTAGTTGCCCGACCCATGCCCGCAGGGAATGATTTAGTGGCAGAAAGGAGGAACGGAAAGAACAGGAGAACCTCAGAATAGGGGAAACTTAAAATGAAAAGAGCAGAAAGAAATATAAACTGAAACCAAAACACAATAAAACAACCAACGATAACACTAAACACACACACCACATCTGATCGCACTCGCTCGGACCGGTCCTTCTCTCACTCTGGTGCGCACCACACTCACCACTTTCAGGATCCTTAAAAACTCTCGTGACTCTCCCAAAAGGCGTCCACTCGGACTGCCGCAGGGTGACAAGCTCGATCTTTTCCTCCTCGGGTGCCAGGTTCCTGCCGATCGGACTTGCCTTCCTAAGGCCGAGTCACTCTGACCCTAGGGCCAGGATTGGTTACCTGGGCTTCACCCAGGGTCGCTAACCTGGGGGCCGGGACTACCAACCCGGAGTTCCTCACTCGGGATCACTAACCCGAGACCAGACACGGGATGGCGACTCCCGCTTTACAGTGGATTTATGCAGACACGAGGGGGCGACCCTCGAATTACACTGCCCCGTCCGGACAATTAGACCTTGCCTCCAGCTGTCCTTTGTTCTCAGGGAAGCCGCTCGGATCCTGGACGAGCCCCCAAAATGTTAGGGTCCAGGACTCCAGGGTTTCCCCAGAGAACAAACCACACGGACACGGAGATGTAAATCCAAGCAAAGTCTTTATTCAGCCAGCTAGCTGGGGCCGACAGCACCTCCCCTGACACGCAGGCCGAGTCCGAGCTGCCGACCCCCAGGCAACTTTAGGTAGGGATTATATAGGGTTTTCACAGCCGTTGCACCGAAGCCTGCGTATTTCTACAACCAATAATTTTAAAACACATTCTATATTTTAACCAATGGAGTTGAAACGAGAATGCCCCGGTTACCTAACCGCTTCCCGTAATCTAGCTCACACAAGCGTGTCTACGTGACTTATCACGGGTTATGTCCCGAGGCTACTGCCCACCTCTGGTTATCTAACTTAGGGCAGGCGTGTTAGCTTCAGGTAGTTTCTACGAAAACTGGGTGGCTCTTGCTCTAGGGTTCAGCTAGGTTTTATTAGTTCTTTTTCCTGACTTTTGATGCTCTTTGCACTTCTTTACACCCCTTGTGACCAAATCACTTGAGCCTCTGACTTGAAGAGCATTTGAGATAGTAACAAAAATCACATTTTGAACCTTTTAAAAGGAGTTCTTTACAGACAACTTTAAAGGTAGATGCAATGAAAAGTATTTGTGATCATCAATACATAAGACTGACAAGCTAATTTATCCCCCAATTCCATGTGGAGTGGTTCCTGCATGCCAGGCACTGTGCTGTCCTAAGGTCTCTGCCTTCATGGAATTTCAACTGGGAGGAGAGGCAGATACTCAACAAATAATTACACAGATTGTTATTTAATTAGAAGTGTGATATAAGGAAAAAAATACAGTACAGGAAAAAAAAATATCAGGTACTCCAACAACCTACAACAAGAGGGCAAAACTTGGTCTGAGGAGTCATTGAGTTTCCCCAAGGCAGTTGTGTTTATGCTGAAGTATGAATATATGGTAACCCGAAGAAGAGGACTGAGAAGGTCTGGAAAGAGCATTTCATGATGAAAACACAATCCATTTTAAGTATTTGGGCTTTTTTATTTCCCCTAAACAACAGTGGAAACTGACTGAAGGATTTTGAGGAGAAGTGTGACATGAAATTATTTGCATTTTTAAAATAACCCTCAGGCTATTATGTGAAGAAAAGATTTAAAGTATCTGGAGAAATTGTCAAGGACTATATTAGTACTGTCTCATGATGAGAGGTGGGGAAAAGGGAGCCACTGCCTGCTTGTTTGGAAATACAGGGTATGAATATCAGCATAAGACAAAAACCATATTAACTTTACATTAGCAGTCAAGACTTGATAATAAATATATTTTAAATTATTGGCATTACTAAACTTTGTTTCCCCAAGCAAGGTAATAAAAATGAACCAGTCATAATTGGACCCCAACTTCTCTGAGAGTGTCCTAAAGATAGCAGGGAAATGAGAAGTAAATCCCTAATATAATAAATTTTGGAAAAATGGAAAGAGACCCCAAACCTACTCCTACTTTTCTTAATAGGCACCATGGCAGGAGCCTAACAAACTCCAGACATAACCCAGGAAGAGGCATTGCTTATCTGTCACCAGCCACATCCATTTTAGGAAGATTTCCACAGTTTTAAGGATATTCTGCCCTGGGAACGGGTTGAGTGGGTGATCAGGAAGACTAGGGCCGGGAGAGGAGGGATGGCTGGGCCTGTTAATTCCTTCCACTGTTTTTTCCATTCATCTTTTATTCTCAATGTTTTGCCGTGTAGAAAATTACAAAAAATATAACAGATGTTCATATGTTAGCATTTTGTCATATGTGATTCTAACATTTTTATAGATATAAAATAGTACATAGTCAATGCCCTTCCAACTGCCTGAGATAACCATGGAAGTTGGTGTGTATTCTTTCCATGCATAATTTTTGTTATTTTACTACATATGATTACATCCATAAATAAAATATAATATTGCTCATGTGTGTTGAAGTTTTTCATAAGTAGTATCACAGTTTATATGTCCTTTTGTAACTTGCCTTTTTTCTTGTGATGTTATTTTATCAGGGTTTATTCACAGTGATACTTGTATATATAGATCATCTACTTTTATTATTGTTTACAATTCCAATTTGCTCATCCATTCCTCATAACTGATGGATAGTTACATCAATTCCACTTTCTGCTTTAAAAAAATTCTTGTACATGTTCCTTTGGGACATCACTAGAAATGAAATTGGTAAGGCTTGGGGTATACACATAATTCAATTTTATTAAGTATTTAAAAATCATTTCCCCACGTAGTTAGGAAAATTTATACTCCCAACAGAAATATGTGGGTTTCAGTATCTTTTATATATGTTTCCCCAAGCCTGGTTAATTGGCTAATTTTGACAATATGAGAGGTATTAAACTGCATCTCCATTAAGTTTCATTTCCATATGTATATGAAGAAGAAAACAATGGCTTGCAGAGGAATAGTGTGTGTGTGTGTGTATGTATTAAATGCCATTGGGTTTCTTACAGATTGCCTGATCATATAATTTGGCCATTTTTTCTCTTAGGGTAACTTGTTCATTAATTGTTAGGATCTTTTTTACTTTCTGGTTATAAGTCACTTTACAATTATGCATATTTTAACTACCTTCTCTCGGTCTAAAGCTTAACTTTCAACTGGGCATGTTATATCTTTTGTCATAAAGGTAGCTTTAATTTTAAAATGGCCAGAATTGTCTCTTCATCCCTTAAGGTCTGCAGCTTTAAGAGGACTTTCCTTATCCCAGCTGCATGAAAAGAGCCTCTTAGACTATCTTCTAAAACTTTGAAGGTTTTTCATTTTAAACTTTATTCTTTGGTCTATCTGGATTTTGTTTTTATGTGTACAGTGTGTTAGAGACCTAAAATTTGTCCTTTCCCATGAGTACGTCTATATCCATTACTTATTGGCGCAATAATGTTACATAACAGATAACCACACAACCTCAGTGACATACTTATTTTGCTCCCAATATTCGCCATTGTGCTGATCTGAGCCGGGCCTAATGGGCCTCTCTCATGTGTCTGTTTTCTGCTGGAGTTCGGCAAAGCAGCTCTGCTGGTATTGGCTGGGCACTGTCACGTGCCTCAGGTGTCCAATGGGACAGCTTCCTGTGGTTCCCCCAGCTGTGCTAGTGGCAGAGGCTCAGGAATAGGGAAGAAAGTGGAAGCAAAGGCCTTTTGAGGGCTAGGTTTGGAATTGACACACACTTAACTTCAGCTTTATTTTATTGGCCAAAGCAATCTGCAGGACTGGCCCAGATTCAAGGAGTGGGGAAATGGATGACTCTTCCTGAGAGGAACTGAAACATGAACTGCCAATGGTATGTGGAGGGAGGGGTGGAGAATTGGAGCCACTTGGGCAGTGAATCTACCATTATAGCCAGTTGTCCCAGCACTATTTATGAATAGTTGATCCTTTCCCCATGAATTTGTCAGTCTACTTTTGACGTACGGCAAGTTCTCATATAGACATAGTTTTTCCTCTGACACTTTCCCATCCCATCAGTTTATCTTTCATCAGTTTCTGTAGCATTTCAGTAACTGTTGAATCTGGCAGTGTGAGTCTCCTCCCACTCAACTCTGCCCTCACCTTTCTTCTCCCACTTACGTGGAGTGGCTTTTTTTAGCTCTTCAGTATTCCATAAGAATTTTAGGGTCAGCTTATTCAGCTTCATGAAAAACAATGTAGACATTTGTATTTAAATTGCATGGAATTTATATATAAACTTGACTAGAATTGGCATATATATAATATTGACACTTTATTTCCCCATTTATTTAGATGTTCATTAATTCATTGAAAAAGTATTTATTGAGCCATCCTGTGTGCCAGGCATTATCCAAAAACTGTTATTCAGCAGAAATAAAAACAGACAGAGTACCAGCTCTGAGGACCTTATGTTATAGGAGGGGATAACAGACACTAAAACAAAAAATACATGTTAGTAGCTGATCAATACTGTGAAGAAGAAAACAATGGCTTGCAGAAGAATATAGAATACAGTATGGTTAGTACTGATATATTTCTTTCTTATTCTTTTTTTTGTCATTCAGTAAGAATGTTCTCCTTTAATGTTTTTATAATTTTTATAGATTTATTTCTCAGTACAAGATAGTTTTTGATGCCACTGAGAAAATTTTCTTTTGGTTTTTTTGGCTGCAAAAAATGCTATTCATAAAAATGCTATTGAGAGGGGCGGAAGATGGCGGCGTGAGTAGAGCAGCGGAAATCTCCTCCCAAAACAACATATATCTATGAAAATATAACAAAGACAACCCTTCCTAGAATAAAGACCAGAGGACACAGGACAATATCCAGACCACATCCGCACCTGAGACAACCCAGCGCCTCGCGAAGGGGGTAAGATACAAGCCCCGGCCCCGCGGGAGCCGAGCGCCCCTCCCCCCAGCTCCCGGCGGGAGAAGAGCAGTCAGAGTGGGAGGGAGACGGAGCCCAGGACTGCTGAACACCCAGCCCCAGCCATCCGGGCCAGAGTGCAGGGCCCTCGATACTGCGAAAACAGGGCAGCAAGAACAGTGAGCAGGCACTGGAGGCTGGGCGACAGAGGGCATGAGAAAAGCGCGCGACCATTTTTTTTTTTTTTTTTGCTTTTTTGCTGCTTTGTTTTGGCGAGTGCTTTTTGGAAGTCTTAAAGGGACAGGGACCCCAATACTAGGGAAACAGGGCAGAAAGACCGGTGAGCAGAGGCCTGAGGCTGGCACCGGAGAATAAAGAAAAACGAACGACCACCTTTTTTTTTTAATTAAAAATTTTTTTTTTTTTTAATTAAAAAAATTTTTTTTCTTGTTTTTTTTTGTGGTCATTGTTTTGTTTTGGCGGGTGCTTTTTGGAAGTCTTAAAGGGGCAGGGCAGGTCACTTAATCCAGAGGTAGGGAATCCGGGATCTCTGGGCACCCTAACCCCTGGGCTGCAGGGAGCAGGGAGGCCCCTTACGGAGATAAATAGCCTCCCAGCAGCTCCTGCTCCAACGCGACTCCACCATTTTGGAGTAGCTGCCCGAGCCAGGCCACGCCCACAGCAACAGCGGAGATTAACTCCATAGCAGCCGGGCAGGAAGCAGAAACCCTGTCTGCGCGCAGCTGCGCAGCACAAGCCAGTAGAGGCCGCTGTTCTCCCAGGAGAGGAGGGCCACAAACCAACAAGAAAGGAAGTCCTTCCAGCCGTCACTCGCCCAGTTCTGCAGACTATTCCTATCACCATGAAAAGGCAAAGCTACAGGCAGACAAAGATCACAGAGACAACACCAGAGAAGGAGACAGACCTAGCCAGTCTTCCTGACAAAGAATTCAAAATAAGAATCATAAACATGCTGACAGAGATGCAGAGAAATACGCAAGAAAAATGGGATGAAGTCCGGAAAGAGATCACAGATGCCAGAAAGGAGATCGCAGAAATGAAACAAACTCTGGAAGGGTTTATAAGCAGAATGGATAGAATGCAAGAGGCCATTGATGGAATTGAAATCAGAGAACAGGAACGCATAGAAGCTGACATAGAGAGAGACAAAAGGATCTCCAGGAATGAAACAATATTAAGAGAACTGTGTGACCAATCTAAAAGGAACAATATCCATATTATAGGGGTCCCAGAAGAAGAAGAGAGAGGCAAAGAGATGGAAAGTATCTTAGAAGAAATAATTGCTGAAAACTTCCCCACACTGGGGGAGGAAGTAATCAAACAGACCACGGAAATACACAGAACCCCCAACAGAAAGGATCCAAGAAGGGCAACACCAAGACACATAATAATTAAAATGGCAAAGATCAAGGACAAGGAAAGAGTGTTAAAGGCAGCTAGAGAGAAAAAGGTCACCTATAAAGGGAAACCCATCAGGCTAACGTCAGATTTCTCAACAGAAACCCTACAGGCCAGAAGAGAATGGCATGATATATTTAATACAATGAAACAGAAGGGCCTTGAACCAAGGATACTGTATCCAGCACGACTATCATTCAAATATGACGGTGGGATTAAACAATTCCCAGACAAACAAAAGCTGAGGGAATTTGCTTTCCACAAACCACCTCTACAGAACATCTTACAGGGACTGCTCTAGATGGGAGCACTCCTAGAAGGAGCACAGCACAAAACACCCAACATATGAAGAATCGAGGAGGAGGAACAAGAAGGGAGAGAAGAAAAGAATCTCCAGACAGTGTATATAACAGCTCAATAAGCGAGCTAAGTTAGGCAGTAAGATACTAAAGAGGCTAACCTTGAACCTTTGGTAACCACGAATTTAAAGCCTGCAATGGCAATAAGTACATATCTTTCAATAGTCACCCTAAATGTTAATGGGTTGAATGCACCAATCAAAAGACACAGAGTAACAGAATGGATAAAAAAGCAAGACCCATCTATATGCTGCTTACAAGAAACTCACCTCAAACCCAAAGACATGTACAGACTAAAAGTCAAGGGATGGAAAAACATATTTCAAGCAAACAACAGTGAGAAGAAAGCAGGGGTTGCAGTACTAATATCAGACAAAATAGACTTCAAAACAAAGAAAGTAACAAGAGATAAAGAAGGACACTACATAATGATAAAGGGCTCAGTCAAACAAGAGGATATAACCATTCTAAATATATATGCACCCAACACAGGAGCACCAGCATATGTGAAACAAATACTAACAGAACTAAAGGTGGATATAGACTGCAATGCATTCATTCTAGGAGACTTCAACACACCACTCACCCCAAAGGATAGATCCACTGGGCAGAAAATAAGTAAGGACACGGAAGCACTGAACAACACAGTAGAGCAGATGGACCTAATAGACATCTATAGAACTCTACATCCAAAAGCAGCGGGATATACATTCTTCTCAAGTGCACATGGAACATCCTCCAGAATAGACCACATACTAGGCCACAAAAAGAGCCTCAGAAAATTCCAAAAGATTGAAATCCTACCAACCAACTTTTCAGACCACAAAGGCATAAAACTAGAAATAAACTGTACAAAGAAAGCAAAGAGGCTCACAAACACATGGAGGCTTAACAACACGCTCCTAAATAATCAATGGATCAATGACCAAATCAAAATGGAGATCCAGCAATATATGGAAACAAATGACAACAACAACACTAAGCCCCAACTTCTGTGGGACACAGCAAAAGCAGTCTTAAGAGGAAAGTATATAGCAATCCAAGCATATTTAAAAAAGGAAGAGCAATCCCAAATGAATGGTCTAATGTCACAATTATTGAAAGTAGAAAAAGAAGAACAGATGAGGCCTAAGGTCAGCAGAAGGAGGGACATAATAAAGATCAGAGAAGAAATAAATAAAATTGAGAAGAATAAAACAATAGCAAAAATCAATGAAACCAAGAGCTGGTTCTTTGAGAAAATAAACAAAATAGATAAGCCTCTAGCCAGACTTATTAAGAAGAAAAGAGAGTCAACACAAATCAACAGTATCAGAAACGAGAAAGGAAAAATCACGACGGACCCCACGGAAATGCAAAGAATTATTGGAGACTACTATGAAAACCTATATGCTAACAAGCTGGGAAACCTAGGAGAAATGGACAACTTCCTAGAAAAATATAACCTTCCAAGATTGACCCAGGAAGAAACAGAAAATCTAAACAGACCAATTACCAGCAACGAAATTGAAGTGGTAATCAAAAAACTACCAAAGAACAAAACCCCCGGGCCAGATGGATTTACCTCGGAATTTTATCAGACATACAGGGAAGACATAATACCCATTCTCTTTAAAGTTTTCCAAAAAATAGAGGAGGAGGGGATACTCCCAAACTCATTCTATGAAGCTAACATCACCCTAATACCAAAACCAGGCAAAGACCCCACCAAAAAAGAAAACTACAGACCAATATCCCTGATGAACGTAGATGCAAAAATACTCAACAAAATATTAGCAAACCGAATTCAAAAATACATCAAAAGGATCATACACTATGACCAAGTGGGATTCATTCCAGGGATGCAAGGATGGTACAACATTCGAAAGTCCATCAACATCATCCACCACATCAACAAAAAGAAAGACAAAAACCACATGATCATCTCCATAGATGCTGAAAAAGCATTTGACAAAGTTCAACATACATTCATGTTAAAAACTCTCAGCAAAATGGGAATAGAGGGCAAGTACCTCAACATAATAAAGGCCATCTATGATAAACCCACAGCCAACATCATATTGAACAGCGAGAAGCTGAAAGCATTTCCTCTGAGATCGGGAACTAGACAGGGATGCCCACTCTCTCCACTGTTATTTAACATAGTACTGGAGGTCCTAGCCACGGCAATCAGACAAAATAAAGAAATACAAGGAATCCAGATTGGTAAAGAAGAAGTTAAACTGTCACTATTTGCAGATGACATGATACTGTACATAAAAAACCCTAAAGACTCCACCCCAAAACTACTAGAACTGATATCGGAATACAGCAAAGTTGCAGGATACAAAATCAACACACAGAAATCTGTGGCTTTCCTATATACTAACAATGAACCAACAGAAAGAGAAATCAGGAAAACAACTCCATTCACAATTGCATCAAAAAAAATAAAATACCTAGGAATAAACCTAACCAAAGAAGTGAAAGACTTATACTCTGAAAACTACAAGTCACTCTTAAGAGAAATTAAAGGGGACACTAACAGATGGAAACTCATCCCATGCTCGTGGCTAGGAAGAATTAATATCGTCAAAATGGCCATCCTGCCCAAAGCAATATACAGATTTGATGCAATCCCTATGAAACTACCAGCAACATTCTTCAATGAACTGGAACAAATAATTCAAAAATTCATATGGAAACACCAAAGACCCCGAATAGCCAAAGCAATCCTGAGAAAGAAGAATAAAGTAGGGGGGATCTCACTCCCCAACTTCAAGCTCTACTATAAAGCCATAGTAATCAAGACAATTTGGTACTGGCACAAGAGCAGAGCCACAGACCAATGGAACAGACTAGAGAATCCAGACATTAACCCAGACATATATGGTCAATTAATATTTGATAAAGGAGCCATGGACATACAATGGCGAAATGACAGTCTCTTCAACAGGTGGTGCTGGCAAAACTGGACAGCTACATGTAGGAGAATGAAACTGGACCATTGTCTAACCCCATATACAAAAGTAAACTCAAAATGGATCAAAGACCTGAATGTAAGCCATGAAACCATTAAACTCTTGGAAGAAAACATAGGCACAAACCTCTTAGACATAAACATGAGTGACCTCTTCTTGAACATATCTCCCTGGGCAAGGAAAACAACAGCAAAAATGAGTAAGTGGGACTATATTAAGCTGAAAAGCTTCTGTACAGCAAAAGACACCATCAATAGAACAAGAAGGATCCCTACAGTATGGGAGAATATATTTGAAAATGACACATCCGATAAAGGCTTGACATCCAGAATATATAAGGAGCTCTCACGCCTCAACAAACAAAAAACAAATAACCCAATTAAAAAATGGGCAGAGGAACTGAACAGACAGTTCTCCAAAAAAGAAATACAGATGGCCAACAGACACATGAAAAGATGCTCCACATCGCTAATTATCAGAGAAATGCAAATTAAAACTACAATGAGGTATCACCTGACACCAGTAAGGATGGGTGCCATCCAAAAGACAAACAACAACAAATGTTGGCGAGGCTGTGGAGAAAGGGGAACCCTCCTACACTGCTGTTGGGAATGTAACTTAGTTCAACCATTGTGGAAAGCAGTATGGAGGTACATCAAAATGCTCAAAACAGACTTACCATTTGACCCAGGAATTCCACTCCTAGGAATTTACCCTAAGAACGCAGCAATCAAGTTTGAGAAAGACAGATGCACCCCTATGTTTATTGCAGCACTATTTACAATAGCCAAGAATTGGAAGCAACCTAAATGTCCATCAATAGATGAATGGATAAAGAAGATGTGGTACATATACACAATGGAATACTACTCAGCTATAAGAAAAGGGCAAGTCCAATCATTTGCAGCAACATGGATGGAGCTGGAGGGTATTATGCTCAGTGAAACAAGCCAAGCAGAGAAAGAGAAATACCAAATGATTTCACTTATCTGTGGAATATAAGAACAAAGGAAAAACTGAAGGAACAAAACAGCAGCAGAATCACAGAACTCAAGAATGGACTAACAGGTAACAAAGGGAAAGGGACTGGGGAGTATGGGTGGGTAGGGAGGGATAAGGGGGGGAGATGTAGGGGGGTATTAAGATTAACATGCATGGGGGGGTAGGAGAAAAGGGAGGGTTGTACAACACAGAGAAGGCAAGTAGTGATTCTACAACATTTTGCTATGCTGATGGACAGTGACTGTAAAGGGGTTTATAGGGGAGACCTGGTATAGGGGAGAGCCTAGTAAACATAATATTCGTCATGTAAGTGTAGATTAGTGATAGCAAAAAAAAAAAAAAAAAAAAAAAGGGCAGTTCCTGTGTGGTAACCTCCAACGAGTTCTACACAAGGGTATAAAGGGCATATAAAAGTGTAGGCAAAGGGTCTGTTTGTGTTTATACAGAGGATCAAAGCCTAATTGGGCTACCCCGAAAATGAACTAAGATACGATATGAAAAAGAACTTCCAACATCTGCACTCTCTGGAAGACTCATGCCAGAAGATGATCATCAAAAAACCCCAACAAAGATCCACGCACTGCTACAGCTGTAGATGCACTCATCCCACCAGTTCCGGGACTTGCCATGGGAATGAGGAAGGAGATATCTAAGCTGGCCTGTGCATACAGTAAAACAACAAAATTGGACTGGATCTATACTGTTGGAACTCAACCAAGAATTTGGAGAAGTGCAAATTGTAGTGCTCCAAAGTCTTACAACTACAAACTATTTACTGTTAAAAGAACATATGGCATGTGAACAGTCCCCAGGAATGGGTTGTTTTAATTTGTCTGATTTCTCTCAGACTGTTCAAGTTCAGTTGGACAATATTCACCATATCATAGATAAGTTTTCACAAATGCCTAAGGTGCCTAACTGGTTTTCTTGGTTTCACTGCAGATGGCTGGTAATTACAGATATGCTTTGGTTATGTAACTATACTCCTATTATGTTAATGTGTGTGTGCAATTTAAGTAGTAGCTTAAAACCTATACATGCTGAAGTTACTCTACAAGAAGATATATCAAAGAAATAATCAATCTTCCCATGTTTTCTTCTGCCTGCTACTTCTGTAGCTTTTCTTCTTCCTTCCTAATTACAACCCTTAAATAGAATTCGTGCCTCATATCAAATTTACCGAGTATCATAATTCTTCCAAGTGGTAAAGATACCTCAAGACAAATGCTGGGCATAGAAGCCACAGGGCATAAATATGCAAAGAAATAAAAAGCTAACTTTTTCAAACAATAAGGCTTCTCTCTCACTTACCAACTTCACATTTCCCTGTATGGCCCCGGAAGATGACTGGTTAGCCAGAGACGGGTAAGATTCCTCAAGGGAGGAACAACCTAAGACAGGCACAGTCGCAGGGGGGCCATCAGGTGAGAAATTGGGGATCAACAGAGGTGAGGCTTAGAACCTCACCCCCCCGTTCTGAGAGAAATCTTCTGCATACGTGGATGTTTTATTGCCCTGGTCTAGCTTGGATTAACACATAGTCTACAGGCACACACCTGATCATCTACATGTGCTCTCTTACAACACTAAACTATGTTTTCTACCTTTATCTTGTATCTACCTACCACTTCAGCATTTTATTAAAAATAATAATAATAAAGAGAGAAATGTGGTATCCACATATAAATCAAGTATAAAAACCAAATGAGTATTCATATTTGTACTGACTGTTTATAGTTCATAATGCATGAGCAAAACCGAAAGTTTCTGTGATGACTGCCCTTGTACTGTTAACTATGTAACTTATTCATTATGTAAGAATTTGTTCTACATGTAAAAACTTGTTTGTTATGCCTCAGAAGATTTGAGACTGACAAAAATTAGGCTTGGGGTGGAATAATGATTGTGCATTGAGCATTGACTCCCCTATACAGAATTTTATTGTCGTTAACAACCATTTGATCAATAAATATGAGAGATGCCCTCACAAAAAAAAAAAAAAAAAAAAAAAAAAGGACAGACTTCCAATGGTAAAATAAATTAGTAACCGGGATGTAATGTATAGCATAAGGAATATAGTCAAGATATTGTAACAGCTTGGTAGGGTGATAGCTGGAACCTAGAATTATGTATATAAATGTTCTACCACTGTGTTGTACACTTGAAACTCATGTAATGTAATACTGTGTGTCAACTACCCTTCAATAAAAAATAATTATTAAAAAAAATAAATAAATAAAAATAAAAATAAAAATGCTATTGATTTTCAATGTTGATCTTATATCCCTCAAACTTTTGTATTTGGTGATTAATTAAATTAGCTTGCAGATTTTCTTTAGATGGTCCTTTTCAACAAAGTACAACTTTGTTTCTCCTTATTCCTCCTGCTTCTTGCTATCTTTCTTACCTGGAGCATCATCAGGTCCTCCAGTACAACATTGTCCAGAAACTCAGAGCTGGGATTCTCATCTTTTTTTCAAAAGCAGAGGTTTCTAGCATTTCACCATTAAGTCTGGCATTCCCAGCAAGTGTGTATTAGGAACCCTTTGTCAGATTAATGATTCATCGTTTGATAAATAGTATCTTTTTCATGGATGAGTGTTAAATTTAAGTAATTTTTTTGAGTCTATTAAGATGATAATACTGTTTTTCATTTTTCATTTCCATCATTTTATGTGGTGGGTTATAACAATTTCTTGTCTAGTGTTAAATCATCCTTGAAGGCTGGCAATTAACCCTACTTTGTCATGATGGTTTTTTCTTGTATTGCTCTATTTTGCTTTCTTATAATTTCTTTAGTGTCTTTGCAGCTATGTTGATAAAGGCAATTGGCTTATTATTTTCCTCTCTTGTACTGTCCGTGTCTGGTTCTGACAGCAAGGTTACACTAGCTTTATAAATAAGTTGGAAAGAGTTCCTTTTTAAATCTATTCTCTAGAATAATTTGTATACGGTAGAGTTTTGATTCCTTGAAGATGTGGTAGAATTTACCTGTCAAATTATCTAACAGGGCTTTTTGGGGTGGGTTTTAAATAACTGATTTGATTGATTTAATGGTTAAAATTTTTTCAAGATCTGATTGATTCAAACTTTTGATTTGAACACTGGTAACTATATTTTTCTAGATAAGTTTATATTTCATTAAGATTTGAAATTTCTTGACATAAAGTTGGTCATAGTCTCTAATTTTTCTAAAAGTTTCTCATGTAAGCATAGTTATGGCTTCTTTTTCATTTCTAACATTATTTGTTCTTTATCCTTTTTTTCTTAATCATCTTTGTCAGGAATTTAACTAATGTGTTAGAGCTTTCTGAAAAACCAGCTCTTGTGTTATAAATCCTCTGTCTTTATTTTCAAAATGTCCCCCTTTTTTTTCTTTATTTTTTTGTGTCTGTTTTTTGGTGTGGTTAGACTGTTATGCTTTTGTAACATTTTGAGGTAGTTTTTGTTGCATCTTACAAGTGATTCAGTTCTGAGTAGTTTCTAATTCCAATTATAATCCTGTTTAGACTGGTGAATTATTTAAAAGTATGGTTTTTAATTTCCAAATTTGTATGCTTGTTTGGCTTTTTATCACTGATTTATAATCCTATTGCATTTTGCTCAGAGAACATGATTTGAGCAATAATACCATAGTGATGTACTAAGACTTGCTTTGCAGCCTTGTATGTGGTCAGCTTTTATAACTGTTCCATGGTTCCTTAAAAAGAATAAATTTACAACTTCTGGTTTCTCGTTCTTCATGCAAGGAGCTTGAAGCTGCCAGTCCATCCTAATGACAAGTAAAAAGCTGAACAGATTGAAAAATCACCAACATTTTTTAGTATCCATGAGAGAGGTGAGGGCCTTAGGCAAACCTCAAGATTGGCGGGACTGGCAGACACAGAATAACCACTTTCTGGGGCAGAGACTCACAGGTGGGAACTGCCTCTGGAGCCGGTGCCATGGTAGAAAAACCTGATGAACTGTTGGAAGCCCCGTGTAGACAACTCTGAGAATTACAGACTCCAGGGGACCCAGTTACAGTGGAGCCCCACAATTTTGTGAGTTCTCCCTCCAAGAGCTCACAGGTTTCCACAGTAAATAGAGGAAAAATCCCCTCCTGCTTCCAGCAGACAAAAGGGAAAAAGAGCCATTTTGGAAGCTCTTCCACCAGAGTGCTCTGTTGTCAGCTTGGGAGAAACTGTTTCACCAGAGCCTGATTCACCTGCGGGAAAGGAAATACTCAGCTCCGGTCAGTTCTAGCTATGCTCTCCCCACCTAAAGAAAGGATTATGAACTTTTGGTTAGAATTTGCCTCATATATATTTTTCATTTGTTTTTATTCAAGATTAATATGTTGTTATATATTAGGAGTATCTCTTGTAAACTAGATTTTAATTGAAAATTTAAGCCATATGCACATTGCCATTACTTACTTATATGGATCTATTTCCACTATCTTACTATTTTTCATCTTCTGGTTAACTTTTTTTTTTTTTCTTTTTTGCCTCATCTGACTTTTTCTTGTCATTTATTGAATTGGCCACTTCCTTTGTTGTCCACCGTATCTTTTTCTCACCAGTTACTTATATTAGGAACTCAGTGTCTCTCTTCTACCCTTCTCTTGTTCTCCTCTAACATTCCATCAGTCACTAGTTTCTGTAAATCTCAGTTTGCGCACTTAATTTGAATCTCCAATGCTACTATCCTGGCCCAAGCTATTATCATTTTTGTGCTGGGTATTTTGCATAGTCTCTTAATGGGCCTCCTGGAATCAACTCAATGGTACTATATCTGAATGACTTCACTGAACTATATAGAGAAATTAATAAGAAAATAACCAACCTAGTTTTTCCTGGACTCATTCACATGGTCCAATCAAATTGAGTACTCAACACCAGGAAGTCGTAAAAGAAAAATAATGATGCTCAGTTTTCTTACATTAGCATCTCTAGGTGAATAAATAATAATGTCATTTACTGGAATGGAGAATACTAAAAATAAGCTGACAGTAGAAGATCATGAATTCAGTTTTGTGTTTTGTATCTGTGGGCCATCCAAGTGGACGTGTTGGTGAGGTTGTTAAGTATATGGGTTTTAAACTTAAAGATAGGGCTAGCCTGATTATATTAAGGATGGGAAAGGATCATCTTAGATGATCTAGATGGAGAAGAAAGTACCTAGTACCAGATCATGAAAACTTCTTATATTTAAGGTCCAATGGAGAATAGCTTCCTCAAAGGAAACTGAAATGGTAGAGCCAAAAAGAAGGAGGGAAAGCGGAAGAATCTAGCGTGGTAGAATCCAGGGGGATTGATTGTTTCCACAAGAGACAGTGACCATAAGTGGCAAGTGCCTCCAAGAGGCCAAGACGAGGATGGAGAAATGCCCACTCTGTTCAGTGACATGGAGGTCGCCTTGTGGGAGCAGCTTGGGTACTGCCCTAGGTGCAGAAGCCAGGTAGAAGTGGGTTGAGGAATGAGTGGGAGATCAAGAGTTGGAGCTATTTTCCCTAAACAACCATTTACAGAAGTTTGGCCAGACAAGAAAGTGGTGGGCAGTAGCTGGGAGAGAGGTTTATTTAGAAATGTGGAGAATATGTCTACATACTGATGAGTAGGATGCCTCGGAGAAGAAAAGGATGAAGAAGAACAGCGATAATCCACTACATTTGTAAGAGGGCTCAGTGGGGTAGGCTACCAGCCCCTCCTGACAGGATGAGGAACAAAGTGTCTAATGCAGGAAACAGGAGTGAGGGGAGATGTCTGCATAAGGATGTGGAGGGAACAAGCTGAGGGAGTTTCTGTCTGATAATTTCTGTTTCCTCCATGACATAAATAACAGTCAGGTGCAGATATTGAGCTAAGGATAAAGGTCAGAGGTTTGAGAAAGAATAGCAGGCCAGATCGACTGGCACATAATAGCTACATTTTGTCGGATTTCTAGTGTCGGGACATACATTATTTCTAAGAATCACAAAACAACAGTAAATGCTATTACCCTCACTCTACAGGTGTGGAAACAAATGTTCAGTAGTTTACCCAAACTCATACAGCCAGCGGATGGCGGAGCTGGGACCCAGATCAGTCTGCCTTTCAGCCAACGCTTTAATTTGAAACGTTACAAGACTGTGGTGAGGACAAAAACGATCTCCTCCAGTTTTTTGCTGGCATGTTGGAGATTGTGACATTCCTTCACTAGCCTTTCGACAGTTCCTATGGCTATTTAAGATCCTTTGTGATCCAGTTGAAAACCCTAACCTGTGTGGGCAGGGTTAGTTGTCTTCAGCAGTTATATTTATTTCTGTTAAATTTAAGGCATCACTAGGACTAAAATAGAATTTGGGGTCAAATCCTTCATGGCTGGGGAACTCTGCAGCTGTGACAGATGGATGAGGGAGCAAATGCTGGAGGGGGAGAGGAAGAACAAAGAATCTGTCCTAAACTGAACCTTCCATCCAGACAGGGAAGACCTGCCTCCAGGAACAGGTTTTCTGGATTGCTGGGGGTCTGTTGTTGGTGCCCTGGTGTCTGAGTGAGAGTGCGTCAGGCACATAGGCTCCCTCCTCCCAGGGAGGCTGCACCCTAACCCCTCCCTCATTCCGTAGGGCAGTGAAGCCCCCAGTTGACCTCTCAAATTCCACAGAAACGGGAAGCTGTGAGAATGGGATGTAAGCATTTTTGTCTTCATGATCCCGAAGAGAAAAAAAAAACTGAAGAAACAGCTTAGAAACCCTCAAGGTGAGGGAGGGAGACTGGCACCAGATGACTCGTTAGAAAAATAGACACCCCAGTCTAAAGCAGTACATCTTTTCTTCTTCCATCTTACGGAAAAAAGCACATTTCGTTTTTTTTTTCTCATCCAAAAATGAAAAACAAATTCACATTTCTCCTTTTTTGTCTTTGCAAGCCTAAAAATAATTTTAATACTTTATAGTATCCCATGTCCTGGTAATGTTTGCATTATGATTAATTGGAGGTTGTATTTTATTTGCACTTTCAAGGAAACTGGATTGGGACGCCACTGTGTCAGGGGACCGTGTCATTCACCTTTGCTCACCCCGAACTCTTCCACCTCATGGGTGACTTTTTTTTAAAATAAATGAATGAATGAGCTAGTTGACTTTCCTTGCAAGGTATTCTCACCAGTTTTCACGTGCTCCCGGTTCTCGCTGCTTTCTCTTTACTTACCTTTTCAGGGGATTTCTCACCTGTTTTTTAAATTTTTGCTCTTTCTAGTTGTTGCAGTTACTGTGTTAGTGTAGAGCTCACTCATCATTTCTGTTATCATAATTTTATTGTTTTCTAATCAAAAAAAGCAAAATACCACATGCTGATTTTGATATGATTTGTTTTCTTCTAATACTAAGGAACATCTTTTTGTGTGTTCATGGCCATTTATTTCGTATCTGTTTCCTTGTTTTTGTTTTGGGGTTTACTTTTGTATTTTTCTTAGTAATTTTTAAGCTCTCTTTGAAATGTAATGTGTTGGCCTTTTTTTTTGCTTTTTGGCACTGTTTAGAGTTTATGTACCACATACCTAATATTCTTCCACCAGAGGTTTTGCCTGTAGAGTTAGAAAGTCCCTCCCACCCGCACCCTTGCTCCTGAGATCACAGAAATCATATATGTAAACAACAGCAATATTGAGGACTACCGTTTACAGAGTACTTAACCACTAGCCAGGCCACATTCTAAGAACCTGGTGTCTGATTCTCACAAACACCCTCCCTATTAGTCACATGAGATTATTATAAATCATTTACAAATGAAAAAACTGAGATTCAAAAAGGTGAAGTGACTTGTTCAAGGTCACACAGTGAGTGGCAGAGACTGGAATCAACCCAGATAGACTGACTCCAGGGGCTACAGTCTAAACTGCAATCTCTACTTTAAAATTAGAATCCATTTGGAATGAATTTGGTGTACATATATGCTAGTGATTTTAACAAATTTTCCCCAAATAGTGAGTTAACTGAATCCATCTGAATAAGCCAACATTTCCATATTATACAGACATTATATGACTACGTATTATTGTCATAAAGTAAATGCTCCTATTTTTAACTTTTGCTCAGTCTGCACATTTGAGTCTTACACATTGACATCACCAAAATGCCTTTTATAACCCAAATTTGACATGTTGTATCAGCTGATAAAGCTCTTGAAAACTATTGTAAGTGGCAACACTGAAACCCATCAGCTTCAGCAGTATTTTCATCTTCATTTGATTAGTGATGTTATATAATTGTTTAAATACTGTCTCTTGTCCTGCCCTTATTTTGAAGCCAGACACAGTAGAACACATACTATGTAATTCCATTAATATGGAATGTCCAGAAAAGGCAAATTATAGCGATTGAAAGTAGATTAATGGTTGTCTAGGACTGGGGAGGGAATGAGGAGTGACTATAAATAGGCATGAGGTTTCCTTTTAGGATGATGGAAATGTCCCCAAATTACACTGTGGTGAGGTTGTAAATGTTTGTAAACTACTAAAATTTACTTCGTTTTACAATTAAAATAGGTGAATTTTATGGGCTGTAAATTATGTGTCAGCAAAGCAATTTTTAAAAAAAGCAAAAACCTACATCCTGTTTACACACACATACACGGAAGATGGGGAATTGAAAAATGCTGATATTAATCATAAACGATAAGTCTCAAAAATGTAACAAAATTGGGATAAATATGGAAATAATTAGAATTTGAAAGCAGTTCCCTGTTATCCTCAAACATGATGTTTTACTCTCAGCCTGTTGATTCTGGGATCTGTCATGAATGAAAAAAATGTTGGGAACATATTGTTAAACATTATGCTGTTAAAGTGATGTGTGATTAGGGTTTTAATAGAATTTTTAGTTCTTAGAGAATAGAAATTCCTTTACGATATCTACATACGTTGTTTAGTTTTTATGCCTTTGTATCTGCATGTGTTATGAGAAAATTATATAGTAAAGTATGAGACTGCCTGTATAGTTTGGTCTGTTTTGTGCTTTCTTTTTCCTATCCATCTTCTTCATTTTTCTGTAACAGTATGTTGATACTATAATTAAAACCTCTTGATAATACATTTTACTGTCTAGTAGGACAAATCTCCCATCTTATTCTTATAAATAAAAAAATTGGTTGTTTCATCCATTTAGTCTTGCAACGAAACCTTTATATCATTTAGGAAAGATGATAGAAAAGATTTAGAAATGAATTGTGCCATTGCTCTGAGTTTTACTTATATTTGTATACAATTTTGGTATGAATTAACATCTTTACAATATGAAGTATTCCCATCCAGGAACATTGAATATCTTCATTCACTCCAGTCTTTTTAAAAAAAGTCATTTAAAACATTTTGGAAAATTTCCTTACCTGGGATCCTTATATTTCTTTTTAAGATTTTTTTCTGTGTATTTTACAGTGTATCTTCGCTGCATTGAGAGAGTGGGATATTTTTCATTTTTAAAATCTATTTTATTCACTGGTGTATACATAAAAGGTTGTTTTTAAATTGAGACATAATTTACATTTTATAAAATGCATAGGCCTTAAGCTTTCATTTCGGTGAGGTTTGACATGTGTGCTCACCCCTGTAACCCTCATGCAGAACATTTCCATCATCTCAGAAAGTTCCACTGTCCAATCAATCCCTTCACCCTACCACAACAGCAGCCTATTTCTGACTTTTTATCACATGATTTCCTGTTCTTGTACTTTTGTATTGGGGTGGGTGGGGGAGTAAGAGGGGCCCTTTTACTTAACATAATATTTTCGATATGCAGCCATGTTGTGGAGTATAATCAGTGGTTTGTTTCCCTTTTTGCTAGTAATATTACACTACTGTGTAAGTACATCAGAATTATCCATCTTCCTGCTTTTGGACATTGGGGTTGTTTCTAGTTTGGAGGTTTTTTTTCCTTTGTTTTTGTTTTTGGCTAATATAAATACAGTTGTTACGAACATTTCTGTCCAAGTCTATGTGTGGATATATGTTTTTATTTCTCTTAGGTGAATACCTAGGAGTAAAATTCCTAAGTCATATAAACGTGTGATCTGTAGTTCTTTATTGCAGCATACTTACAATTAGCCACCTGTTTGGTTAGTTTCAGTAGTTATTCACTTGGCTATCTTTGATTTCCAACTAGGCAATCATGTCTTCTGTGAAGAATCATATTTAACACCTTTTTTGTAATAATTTTATCTTTTATATATTTTCTTTCTTCTATGGCATTGGCTAGAACTTCCTAATCTATTAAATAATAGGGGTGATAGTAGGAATTCTTGTCCTGATCTTGAATTTAATGATAATACTGTGTTATATTATTTTACTAGAAATGAATATTGAATTTTATCTGACATCTTCCCTGTCAAGAGGTTTGCATGATTTTTCTTTAATCCACTAATATGATTTACTAGTTTTGAAACTTCTAAGCATCTTAGAATAAACTCTACTTGGCAAGAAGTATTAGTAATACTGATACACTTTGTTAATATATAGGGTTCATTTCATAACACCCACATGAGGATTGGCCTATTGTACTGTTTGCCCATTATTGTTTTGGTGGAGGCGCTTGCTGCCTTTGAGCACCTTTGTCAGATAATTGGTTCCAGAGTTATAGCAAACTCATTATAAGAGTTATTATCTTCTCCTCTGGAATATATTTTTAAATAAGTCAATTACATATGTCACATTTTCATTCCTATTCCCCTATCTGGTTTATCCTTGAGTGATTTCCTCCATCGCACACCAACACTTCCCGCGCTGTGTTGCCAGTGCTGAGCTCCAGAGGTCCCCAAGCCTTCTGCTTCCCTGCCCTTGGTCCCACTGCTGCAGGTGTAGGCCTTGTTGGCATCCTTGGCTGCCTTGAGTTGTTGAAGCTTGCATTTTATTTTAGAATGTGTTCTCATGTACTAAGTCACAGAGCATTCATGAGACCATCTAGGGCAACAGCAAGCTCAACTCATGTTGACCCTGAATCATGAAATAGATTGAGCTGTGTGAAACTGCTGACAGTCCCTCATTTTTTACCTGCAAAAAGGACAGTTTCACATCATCCAACCTAATACTTGGACTTTCCCCTCTGGGGACTGGGGAAGATTTCCCATCTTCTCTGTCCAAGATGCTGGAGGGAGGGACCTGCTTTAGGTGTGACTGGGGCCATTGGTGTGGGGGAAAGGCTTCCTAACTGACATTTGCAATGTTCTTTTAGATTTTCTAGATTGTCCTACAGGGTTATGCTTTAATATTCCAGAGTTGCTGGGAGCATATTCATTTAGACCCCTTTTGTGACTATTACTAAGCAAAAAGAGTGAGCTGACGTACACTACAGGACCTGACTACATGAGTAGCAGGGAGTGTCTGCAGTGGAAGCAATGGCTAATTCAATAACCAATACAAATTCTTCTTGGTGATTAAGGGAACCTTATAAAATCCAAGACAATCTTAGTAAATTAGCTGAAAACAATGGAAGTCTGAGTAGCCTAGGCTGCAGGTTTGTTGCGATGGCCTCCTCCTTGGTTGTCCTGGTCTTACTTTGCCTCCCCTCCTCAGTCTGTTCTCCACACAGAAGCGAGAGTGAGTCCTTTACTTTTTTGGTTTATTCTTGTCACTTCTGTGCCCAAATCCTCTGATGACTCCCCATTTCATCATCATAAAAGCCAAAGTCCTTTGGCATTTGGACCCCAACCCCCTTCCTTTAGGTCTTTTAAACATCATCATCTCTGAGGTCTTCCTGACTGTCCTATTTAAAGTTCTACCACCTCTTATCTCCCCATAGCTTTTTTTTTTCCTTTTATTTTTTTTATTTTGTTATCATTAATCTACAATTACATGAATAACATTATGTTTACTAGGCTCTCCCCTACCCCAAGTCCCCCCCACAAACCCCATTACAGTCACACAGTCACTGTCCATCAGCATAGTAAGATGTTGTAGAATCACTACTTGTCTTCTCTGTGTTGCACAGCCCTCCCCTTTCCCCCACACCCCACATTATACATGCTAATCATAATACCCCCTTTCTTCTTCCTTGCCCTTATCCCTCCCTACTCTCCCTTTCTCCCCAGTCTCTTTCCCTTTTGTAACTGTTAGTCCATTCTTGGGTTCTGTGATTCTGCTGCTGTTTCGTTCCTTCAGTTTTTCTTTTGTTCTTATACTCCACAGATGAGTGAAATCATTTGGTATTTGTCTTTCTCCACTTGGCTTATTTCACTGAGCATAATACCCTCTAGCTCCATCCATGTTGTTGCAAATGGTAGGATTTGTTTTCTTCTTATGGCTGAATAATATTCCATTGTGTATATGTACCACATCTTCTTTATCCATTCATCTACTGATGGACACTTAGGTTGCTTCCATTTCTTGGCTATTGTAAATAGTGCTGCGATAAACATAGGGGTGCATCTGTCTTTTTCAAACTGGAGTGTTGCATCCTTAGGGTGAATTCCTAGAAGTGGAATTCCTGGGTCAAATGGTAAGTCTATTTTGAGCATTTTGAGGAACCTCCATACTGCTTTCCACAATGGTTGAACTAATTTACCTTCCCACCAGCAGTGTAGGAGGGTTCCCCTTTCTCCACAACCTCGCCAACATTTGTTGTTGTTTGTCTTTTGGATGGTAGCCATCCTTACTGGTGTGAGGTGATATCTCATTGTGGTTTTAATTTGCATTTCTCTGATAACTAGCCATGTGGAGCATCTTTTCATGTGTCTGTTGGCCATCTGAATTTCTTCTTTGGAGAACTGTCTGTTCAGCTCCTCTGCCCATTTTTTAATTGGATTATTTGCTTTTTGTTAGTTGAGGTACGCAAGCTCTTTATATATTTTGGATGTCAAGCCTTTATCGGATCTGTCATTTACGAATATATTCTCCCATACTGTAGGGTACCTTTTTCTTCTATTGATGGTGTCCTTTGCTGTACAGAAGCTTTTCAGCTTGACACAGTCCCACTTGTTCATTTTTGCTTTTGTTTTCCTCACCTGGGGAGATAATATTCATGAAGAAGTCACTCATGTTTATGTCCAAGAGATTTTTGCCTATGTTTTTTTCTAAGAGTTTTATGGTTTCATGACTTACATTCAGGTCTTTGATCCATTTTGTTTACTTTTGTGTATGGGGTTAGTGATCCAGTTTCATTCTCTTACGTGTAGCTGTCCAGTTTTGCCAGCACCATCTGTTGAAGAGACTTGTCATTTCCCCATTGTATGTCCATGGCTCCTTTATCAAATATTAATTGACCATGTATGTTTGGATTAATGTCTGGAGTCTCTAATCTGTTCCACTGGTCTGTGGCTCTGTTCTTGTGCCAGTACCAAATTGTCTTGATTACTATGGCTTTGTAGTAGTGCTTGAAGTTGGGGAGTGTGATCCCCACCACTTTATTCTTCTTTCTCAGGATTGCTATGGCTATTCGGGGTCTTTGGTGTTTCCATATGAATTTTTGAACTATTTGTTCCAGTTCATTGAAGAATGTTGTTGGTAATTTGATAGGGATTGCATCGAATCTGTATATTGCTTTGGGCAGGATGGCCATTTTGACGATATTAATTCTTCCTAGCCAAGAGCATGGGATGAGTTTCCATTTGTTAGTGTCCTCTTTTATTTCTCTTAAGAGTGTCTCATAGTTTTCAGGATATAGGTCTTTCACTTCTTTGGTTAGGTTTATTCCTAGGTATTTTATTCTTTTTGATGCAATTGTGAATGGAATTGTTTTCCTGATTTCTCTTTCTATTGGCTTATTGTTAGTGTATAGGAAAGCCACAGATTTCTGTGTGTTAATTTTGTATCCTGCAACTTTACTGTATTCCGATATCAGTTCTAGTAGTTTTGGAGTGGAGTCTTCAGGGTTTTTTATGTACAATATCATGTCATCTGCAAATAGTGACAGTTTAACTTCTTCTTTACCAATCTGGATTCCTTGTATTTCTTTGTTTTGTCTAATTGCCGTGGCTAGGACCTCCAGTACTATGTTGAATAACAGTGGGGAGAGTGGGCATCCCTGTCTTGTTCCTGATCTCAGAGGAAAAGCTTTCAGCTTCTCGCTGTTCAGTATGATGTTGGCTGTGGGTTTATCATATATGGCCTTTATTATGTTGAGGTACTTGCCCTCTGTACCCATTTTGCTGAGAGTTTTTATCAAGAATGGATGTTGAATTTTGTTGAATGCTTTTTCAACGTCTATGGAGATGATCATGTGGTTTTCGTCTTTCTTTTTGTTGATGTGGTGGATGATGCTTATGGATTTTCGAATGTTGTACCATCCTTGCATCCCTGGAATGAATCCCACTTGGTCATGGTGTATGATCCTTTTGATATATTTTTGAATTCAGTTTGCTGATATTTTATTGAGTATTTTTGCATCTACGTTCATCAGGGATATTGGTCTGTAATTTTCTTTTTTGGTAAGGTCTTTGCCTGGTTTTGATATTAGGGTGATGTTGGCTTCATAGAATGAGTTTGAGAGTATTCCCTCCTCTTCTATTTTTTGGAAAACTTTAAGGAGAATGGGTATTATATCTTCTCTGTATGTCTGATAAAATTCTGAGGTAAATCCATCTGGCCTGGGTGTTTTTTTTCTTGGGTAGTTTTTTGATTACCGCTTCAATTTCTTTACTGGGAATTGGTTTGTTTAGATTTTGTGTTTCTTCCTTGGTCAGTTTTGGAAGGTTGTATTTTTCTAGGAAGTTGTCCATTTCTTCTTGGTTTTCCAGCTTCTTAGCATATAGGTTTTCATAGTAGTCTCCAATGATTCTTTGTATTTCTTTTGGGTCCGTCGTGATGTTTCCTTTCTCATTTCTGATTCTGTTGATGTGTGTTGATTCTCTTTTTCTCTTAATAAGTCTGGCTAGAGGCTTATCTATTTTGTTTATTTGCTCAAAGAACTAGCTCTTGGTTTCATTGATTTTTTTCTATTGTTTTATTCTTCTCAATTTTGTTTATTTCTTCTCTGATCTTTATTATGTCCCTCCTTCTGCTGACTTTAGGCCTCATTTGTTCTTCTTTTTCCAATTTTGATAATTGTGACATTAGACTATTCATTTGGGTTTGTTCTTCCTTCTTTAAATATGCCTGGATTGCTATATACTTTCCTCTTAAGACTGCTTTTGCTGCGTCCCACAGAAGTTGGGGCTTTGTGTTGTTGTTGTCATTTGTTTCCATATATTGCTGGATCTCCATTTTGATTTGGTCATTTATCCATTGATTATTTAGAAGCGTGTTGTTAAGCCTCCATGTGTTTGTGAGCCTTTTTGCTTTCTTGGTACAATTTATTTCTAGTTTTATACCTTTGTGGTCTGAAAAGTTGGTTGGTAGGATTTCAGTCTTTTGGAATTTACTGAGGCTCTTTTTGTTGCCTAGTATGTGGTCTATTCTGGAGAATGTTCCATGTGCACTTGAGAAGAATGTGTATCCTGTTGCTTTTGGGTGTAAAGTTCTAAAGATGTCTATTACGTCCATCTGTTCTAGTGTGTTGTTCAGTGCCTCTGTGTCCTTACTTATTTTCTGTCTGGTGGATATGTCCTTTGGAGTGAATGGTGTGTTGAAGTCTCCTAAAATGAATGCATTGCAGTCTATTTCCTCCCCATAGCTTTTTGATAACACTTTTTACCATTTAAGTACAATACAGTTTACTTAATTAATATATTGTCTGAGTTCTAGAATGTCAACTACAATGGAACTCCATTACAGCAAGTATTCTTAATCTTTTCCCCTTTGGTATTCCCAGCACCTAGTGTAGTGCCTGGTACGTGGTGCATATTCAACAAATGAATGAATAAATTTAAAGTGAAACTTTTTTGTAAAACATGCCCAGGCTCTCCCTTGCCTTCGATATAGCTGCCTTTGTTCTTGTCCTAGATGAGTAAGAACTATGGCTTTGTAGAAAGTAAAGAGAATTCCTGCGACCATAGACTGTCATAACCCCAGAGAGTCAGGAAATTCCTCAGGTGATCAGGGCAACCTCGATGCCCAGGCTTGTCACCCAAGCCATCCCAGCATGTGGAATGGCCTTGGGCCATCACCAGGTAGACTCTCAAACTCTTGGCCTATTCTTAGAAATGCCTTTGAATGTCACATGGGGGCACTGGGTGGAGAAAACTGCACACCCTCTGCTGAGTCCTGGGAGATGGAGTGGGAGGTTTGTTCTAAAATATTAATAAGATTGTTTGAAACATTCTAAAAACCACCACCTTTGAATTAAGACTTAGACCCAGAGAGCACATAGAGACGGAAAGTATCTTCAGATCCATTCTTAACACTGGTGAGCTTTGTGATCACAGGCAAGTTGTTAAGCCTCTCCGATGGTATCCGATAAACTTCTGTAGCGATAAACTTCTGTAGCTCCTAGGGCCATACCAATAAAAAAAGATACTATACTTGTTTTCTTTATTGTATAATTCTTTCCATAGCCTAAGAAATTCTTGTAGCATCTGTGTGTTTATCCAGCTTATAGATCGGGACGCGGGAGTGTCCTCCAATATAGGTCAAGCTGATAGAGAGGAGTCCTTGCTCTGTGCTCTCCCACATCAGTGTGCCTTTCCCTTCCTGTAGAGACTACTGCTATTCATTCATTGATGCAGTATGCTTAATAATTATGGACCTGCCCCATACCAAGCACTGCTCTAAGAGGTGTGAGAGCAACACAGATAATGAGTTAACACATATATTTTAGACACTGTGCTAAATGTTTTTACATATATTAGTTTAATTTTTGAGAGAGAGGGAAAGAGAGGGAGACTACTATTATTGTCCTAATTGGATATGCATCTGAGATGCCTCCTGATTACACCTACACTGTCCTTCATTATAATACCATCTCTTATTTCCTTAAAGAGTGTTAGGAAATTTTAGTGGGCATGGACGGAAGTGGTCTGATGCTTGTGCTTGAAGGAGAGGCAGATCCTCTTTTGCTAAAGTCCCATTTTCCCTAATTCTCAAATAGGATTCAGCCAAAGTAGCTTCTCTCTTTTTTTCTTTCCCCACTAGCTGCAAAGGCAAAAGGAAGTTCCTGCTGATAAGAGGTATGAGAAGATCAGCCCTGGGGGTGGATACATTGTGTGGTAAAGGAAGGATCTGAAACTTGTAGTTCCCATTTCAGCTCTTCAAAGTCTCTACCACTTCTTCAAGTCTGAACCATACAAAATTGGAATTTGGCCACCTTCCCCTTCACCATCCCCTAACGTCGTCAAGGGCTATGCAAGGGTTCCCTGCTTGGGAGCGCTATAAGCTCTGCAGTCAGGCTGCCTGATTGGACGTGGCTTCAGCACTAACTGGCTGTGTGACCTTGGGCCGGCTGCTTAACCTCTCTGACTAGGAGTTCTCTTCTATAAAATGGCCTGGGCCCTGGATAAAAGTGCCACAGGCAGAGGATATAGCTCTGCCTTCAGCACCTCACAGTCTAACACAATGTCTATAATTTCACATGGTAATAGGAACCTGGACAAAGGGCTGCCACAGCAGGGAGCAGGCACTAGAGAGACCTGAAGTTTGCACAGAAGAGATAACTTGAAGGCTGGATCTTCAAAGGTAGAAAAAACATTTTGACAGCAGAGAAGTGAGCAGAGTCACTCAAGGAGAAGAAATAGCTCACAAAAGAATGAAAGGGTCCTCTATGTACAGGGAATCAAGAATAGTTTGGACTGTTTGCAGATGTGACATGTTAGGAGAAATAACAGAAGAAAGACTGGAGAAGTCATCTTTTATAGGATATGCTAAGAGTTTCACATTTTAACCCAAGAGCATCTGGGATCCATTAAAGGATTTAAGCAGGGAGTGAAATGATCAGCTTTGTGTTTCCATGGAGGATGGATTGGAAAAAGTAGAACTACCCCAAAATGATCTTACAGGCACTGATGCAAAGAGAGGAGAGAAAAAGAGCTGTAATTAAGATACATTGTAGAGGTTGAATGAAGTGACTTGGTACCCGGTGTACAAAGTTCGAGGAGTTACTTGGTAGTAGGAATTAAGAAGCAGCTAATGAGGACCAAAAGGTGGTGGGATGCCTGGTGCATGACTCCAGTAAAAGGTTAAAAAATACCCTTTGTCCTGTGATTACCTCTGGAGCAGGACTTCATCAGTGGTGCAATAAAAGTAATGTGTTTTTCTTTACGATTGCTCACACCACTGAGCATGTTGGTTTACTGCACTTACTGCCATGCTTCTCCTTAGAGGGCATATTTACTAGAGAATCTTATCCTCCCTTACCCCATAACTATGTGAATTCTTAGTTTGATGGAAGTTTTCAGGATGGCAAGGATGCTTAGAATGTGGGGCAATTTCATAATTATTTCCAACTCATCTTCGTGTTTTCTTTCCTTCAAAAGCCAATAAAACACTGTAGCAGTTAGAGCATCACACAATGCCCAAGTTTCTAAGGATGCTCTGATATTCCCAAATGATATTTGTTCTTTTAAGAACAAATTTTCATCTCTAATTTCTATTGGTTTTTTTTTTCTATTGATAATTGATGGATCTGTGAAAAGTCTTTTCAGAATAGATTATTTTACATTCAAAATTAAATACTAAATCCTTTTCTGTATCCCTTTAACTTTTGAAATCTGCTCTTTGTTTTCACTGAGGACAGTCTTTGACTAGACATCTCCCTGGGAAAAATAGCATTAAAAATATCACTTGTGAATGTCAAACAACTTATTAGGGAAGCATGTAGAGAATGAATAAGAGAGTTCAGGAAGACTCCTGTACCCAAAATTCCTCTGCTAGGTGAACCAAGGTTTGGAATTCTCCTCTTTCTCATGTCCCCTTTAACGTATATGCACTCCTAAGATGCTGAATTGTGCATAATTAGTCAATAGGTCAATAGCCCTCAGTTTTTCTCACCTCCCAGTCTGCAGTTCTTTCCCTCGGACACAGTTGCACGCTCCACCAAATGCTATCTCCTTAATCACACTTCTGATAACACAGTTGCCTTGCCTCAAAATTTAACTGACTCTACTGGCCTCCCAGTTAATGCCTGAGATTAGGGTACTGCAGGATTTCAGGGCTGGGAAAGACTGTGCACTAACTTGATATTTCCTTCTTCTCTAAAACAGAGAAACCTGCCCAACAGACAGGGAGTTTACCACCTCCGAGACATCTGTGGTTTTGGATTGCGCTAGAAAAGAATATGTTAAATCTTCCCATGGCTTCCACTTGTTGGTCCTAGTTCTAATCTTTAGAACCATTAAGAACAAGTTTAGTCCCTTTTCTCTGTGACACCACTTCAGACATGTACTGAAAAGAATCTGCTCTTTCTTGGATTTTTCCCTTTAAAGCTTTGTAGCTCCTCATTGCTCCTCATGTAATCCTGATCCTCTTCCATGGTGGTTGCCCTTCTCGCTGTCTCCCAGGTGATGACATAACTCTAAAATCGGGATGCCCAGAACAGAATTAATGTTTCAAGTGTTGTGGCTGGTGTACACCCTCCCTCTCTAGACTATACCTCTATTGATGCAGCCTAAAGCAAAATTGGTTTCTGGTAACTATATCACATTTGAGTCAAAACAAGATTAAATCATAAAGCCTTTATTTTCACTGTGATTAAGTTGCATCTACTTCGGAGGTTGCACCACTGATTCCCATGAGTACTCAGCAGTGTACCAGACCTCACTGGGAATCCCAGACTCAGCCATGCTGCAGTGTAGGCATGAGGACTGTAAGCAAGCAGAGGAGTCTTCCCTCTGTCTTGAGCACCTGTGAGCCACAGGGAATGATATGATGAGCATGTCACAGCAGCTGTCCTGCCTCATGGGCTCACTTCTCCTTTTGCCCTCACTGTTCTGTAGTGGCTCATGGGATAGAGGGGATGGTATCTTGGATTAGAGTAGTACCAGAGAGGAGATAATTGGACAGACTCTAGATATTTTTGGAGGGAGAAATAGTATGACTTGCAGATGTGGGAGGGTGAGAGGAGAAATATAGATATGATGACTGGCAGATTTTGAGCTTCAGCTTCTGGGAGGATGTTTTTAACCAAACTGACATGGAGAAGATTTGAGAAGGAAGGCTGGGGGCAGGAGGGGGAAATCAGCTCCAGTTTTTAAATATGAAGATTGAGATGCCATTAGACAATTAGCTGGACATCTACAGAAAAGATTTGGATGTATGAGTCTCTAATACAGGGAAGAGGCTGGGATGGAGATATAAATGTTGAATTCATCTGTTACATAAGTGGCATTTTAAACCAGGGACCTGGATAAGATCAGATAAGATAGTGATGTCAGTGTTTTTGGTCAACCATAAAGTGATTTACACATGTAAGATGTGAGTCTCCTGTCCATTCCTAGCTGAGCGTATCATTAGTCAAAGTAAATGCTTTCTAGTGAAGGGCCAGTCCTATGGGCATAGACCTAGAATCATTTGAGAAAGGAATTCAGAAGGGGAAAAGACATGGGCTGATGGCAACCCTCTCCCAACACTGAGGGCTGCTGGGTTCACCGGTGCCCTGCTGGCAGCTCAGAAAGTGTCATCCTTCAGGCACACTTCCAATGCAATTAATCATGTTAATATCTATAAATAAAGTGCAACCAACAGTTACTTTAACAGTGCATGTTAATTATTGGTAGGATCTGTCTCTGAAAAAGGGTGTTTTTTGCCAATTTTGTCATGTCTGGGGCAACTATCAGGAATACAGTTGGAGTTTCTGAGGAAAACAGAATGATCAAATCATTAACAGCTCCCATGTTACAGGTGGGTCAGGTCTGGACTATCGGTGTGATTGTTACAGGTGATGATTAATGACACTTGAGAGAAATGCTGCAAATAGGATTTCCTCTCCACTTGCTAAATGATTTCTTGCTGGTGTATCTCACAAGGGCTTTTATTTTTGAAAGAGACTCTGTAATAAGGTGATCTCTCAGTGAGTTGGTATTGCTGGGAATATTGGAGGTGGTAGAGACTAGATGTCCAGTGGAGTGGTGGTTCCATGGAAATCTGACCCCAGGGCCCCAGGAAGCTGGGCTATGAAGGGCGCAGCAACTAACCAAGGATGCTTGCACCTCTTCTTCATTTGTGCCTTAATTCATTAATTCAAGAAATATTGACTAAGCTACTCCTATGTGCCAGTCACTGGAAGAGGCAGGGAAATGGGACTTCCCATTGAAGAGTACACAGGTGAGTGAGAGTGAGAAACATGTCATCAAATGCAATAGTAACAATAGTTACCTTATAGTCAGTGTTTACTGCATACATGTGTTCTCATTTAATCTTTTTAACAGCCTTCTGCCTTAGATATTAATTCAGTTTCTGAAAGTAGAAACTGTGAACAGTGAACTGAGAAAATGAGTCATGTAACTTACCTAAGGTTGCATAATAGTCAACGAAGCACTAAGACTTGAACTGGCTTCAGTCAGTTGCATTGTGTCCAGGCCGTAGGTCCTTTAAATCTCAATTACGCCACCTTCCTGTTTATACCCTCAAACTCAATTCCTACTTTGCAGATGCACCTTTTTCCAACTACTTTAACCATTTCTTTAAAAATGTACCTCCCTTGTTTTTTAAATGCCTTTTAAAATTTTATTTATTTTTATTTTTAGATTCTATGAAATCTCATTATGGAAGATGAGGATTTAATGCATATGTTTACTATACACACACACTCTTCCCTCCCCCATATTCTCAAAACAGTTAAATCATAAAATTGTGGAGGTAATTATTCACTTCTGTATCATTATTATGTAAACTTAGGTGTAGTGTGCTGTGTCACTGGCTCTGAGAGTTACTCATCTGTATCTCTAGCTGGCTCATTCCCCTGATCCCATACTGTTATCTTATTGGTTGCCTGACATCCTCATTTGGATCTCACACTTAATGTGTGCAAAACTGAATTCTTGATCTCTCCCATAGCCTGACACCTTCTCCCTTTCCATTTAGAAATAAGGATTAATGGCAATTCCACCCTTCTGTTAAGTCAAGCCAAAAATACTGGAATCATCCCTGACTCTTCTCTATCATTTAATGTATTAGGAAATCCTGTTGTTTTAGCTTCAAAATTTGATGACTTTTCACCACCTCCTCTACTTTCTAAACTCTACCAAGCCACATCACCTCTCACTAGGTTCATTGCAGTATCTCCCAACTGATGGCGCCGCCTCTGACCTTGTCCTCCAGATTAATCCCAACACAGCAGCCTGGGTGATCCAGTGCTACTGATGCCGGGGTTCTTGTTTGCAGAGCTGAAGAATGAGCTTCACAGTCAAGGTAGGAGAGCAAGGTACAGGCTTTTATTTAGAGATACAGTAAAAGGACAGACCTCCTGGCTCACGCCAGGAGGGGACAAGCGTAGTGGTGCGTCGTCTAGGGGGTTTTATAGACAGCTGAGGATTTTTCGAGAACATGAAAAAACTTAGGGGTGTGGACTTGTTAAATGGTTTCTGAATATTTAGAATTAACTTAACACAAGCAACTTCCTCTGATGATTTCTCCCTGAGATACCAGCATCTTGGTCTGGGGGCATATGAAACAAGGCCACCTGCTCAGCCCCCAAGGTGGCCTGAGGCATTGTTTGCTAAAGAGTAAGTTAAGAATTTCTAACGTCTTAACTTCTGGGGTATTAAAATGCAATCTTATTTTTAAGTGGAATCCTTCCTGCCTTTTACTGTGTTGTTAATGCCTGGGCTTACTTGCTAAATTAGTTGCCCAGTTTGCAAAATCACTTCATCAGATCTGAAGGAAAAAGACAGCACATAGGCCTGGGCCTTTTAGTATGGTAAAGAGAACCTTACACATGATTATAAATGGTTAGCATAATAAAACATGTGCTACTCTTCTTTATCTGGGGAACATTAACTAATTTTACTTAAGAATGATTCTAGAGCTCAATGTTTAACATAGAGTTTTAGCAGGGGGGGTTTCCTTGCATGCAGTTGCATTGCTCTGACTGCAAATATCCCGCCCTGCCCCCTCCAGAGGCCCTCACCCTACTCTGACTACATCTGTGGTCCCTGTCTCACTACTTTTCTGCTTCAGTGGCTTCCACTTCCATTCAGAGTATAAGCCAAAATCCTTTCTATGCCCTACATGATCTGGTCCCTCACAAACTTTCTGACCATCATTTTTGCTCTCCTCCTAACTCACGATCTCTTTTCCCTGCCTCAGACACAGCACGTACACCCCCACATAGCAGGGCACCTGGGCTTGCTCCTGGGACTGTGGGGTCTTCCCCAAGTAGCTGCAGTACTGGCTTCCTCGCCTTGTTTCTCCAGGTCCTTACTCAGAAGGCACTCTCTTGTGAAGCCTTCCCTACCTAACATTTCATTTATCTCCTCAACACTACTTAACCCCCTTCTCTGCTTTTTTCTTCTTTTCATTTCATCGTATTTGTGTTATATGTGTATTTATATATATGTCTGTGTGTGTGTAAACAGTTGACCTGAACAACATGAACTGAGCAGGTCTACTTATATATGATGTTTTAAAGTAAATATATTGGAAAATTCTGGGAGATTTGTGACAATTAGAAAAAACATTTTCTTCTCTCTAGCCTCATTATAGTAATACAGTATATTATACATATAACATGCAAAATATTTGTTAATTAACTGTTTATGTTATCCTTAAGGCTTCCAGTGAACAGTAGACTATTAGTAGTTAAGTTTTTGAGGAGTCAAAAGTTTTACATTGATTTTCAACCTCACAGCCTCTAACCTCTGTATTGTTTAAGAGTCAACTGTAATTTATTTTCTTCATTGTCTAGCTTTGCACACAAGAAATAAAAGCCTCCTGAGAGGAGTTTTTGCCTGTTTGGTTCACTGGTGAATTCTCAGCCCCTAGAAGAGTATCTGGAAAATGACTGCATTCCTTGTTTGTTGAATGAAGAACAAACAAATGAATTCTCTTGGGTTTCTTTGCTGTGTGTGGATATGTGTGCCCATGAGCCTATCACTAATTCATCCCAAACTCTGTCAGACATGTAAGCCTCTTAATAAAGACATCAGTTTGCGCTTTTTTTTTTTATTTCCCTGCAGAGGACTGCCTTTCAGGGCATAAAGTAGGTGTGGAGAAGCAAATGATTGTACATAAAGCAAATGTCCATAAATGCATGAGTCATTTTCTGAGCTCTTTATACAACCCCATTGGTTTATTTGCCCTCCACAAATGCGACACTAGGCCAGTCCATTCTAGACCCTAGCCCAGTAATATTCTAATATGTTTTCCTATCCAGTAGAGTAAGACTTCCCTATCTGTTCTTCAAGAGAATCTGGACTATTCTTGGCACTTTGCATATCCAAATAAAATTTAGAATCAGTTTGTCAAGTTGTAATCTGATTGAAATTATATTTAGCCTGTTGAAGTTTGAAGAATAACTTTATAATATTGAGTCTTCCAATCTATGAGTGTGGTATATCTTTTATTTATTTATAGCTCCTTAACGACTCAATAATGCTTTCTCTTTTTTTTTGTAAAGAAATGCTGGACATTTTTTAGTAAATGTATTCCAAGGTACTTGATGTTTTTAATGCTCTTTTTAGTGAATTTTTTTTTCTATTTTTACTGTTTTTCGCCTGTTTTATCTGGTATATAAAAATGACATTTTTATTTACTGACCTTATATCCATCAATCTGTCAATCATCAGTAAACATGATTATTAATTCTAATAATTTGTCTGAGGGATTTTTGGATTTCGTTACATATCATCTAATAATGACAGGATGAATTCTTCAAAACTTTATGCCTTTTGCTTCTTTTTAATGCCTTATTTCACTAGCTTGGGCCTCAAATACAATGTAGACTAGAAGTAGTAATGTATCTTATTCCTAACAGTAATTAGGAAGCTTTCCACAATTATTAAATACACCATTGTTGTAGCCTTGTTTTTGAAGCCCTCCATCAGATAAGCAAATTCCCCTTTCACATCTCATTTTCTAAAAGTTTTTATAGTAAATAGATGCTTGATTTTATTAAATTTTTCTACATTCATTTAGATAATTATCTTTTCTCTTTATTCTGTTATTATGGACAGTTATGTTTTTAAAATTTCATATGTTAAGTCAACCTTGTATTGTAAACTTGAGATAAAACACATGCTGGTAATGCATTGTCATTGGTATGATTTTCTGCATTCAGTTTTCTAATATTTTGTTTAACTTAAAAAATTACATTTCATGAGTGAAATTTGTAATTTTGCCTTTCTTTTAATAGCTATCTCAAATCTTGGTACCCAAAATATGGTGACTTCAAAAAATAATTTGGGCTGTATTCCCTCTTTTTCTGTTCTCTGTAAATGTTTAGATAATACTGGCTTTATTTCTTATCTAAATATTTGATAGAATTCACCAGTGAGCCCAACTGAGCCTGAAATTTCCTTTATGGTAAGTGTTTAATTATAGATTCAGTTTCTTTAATGAGCCATAGAAATTCAGAATCTTTAATTCTTCTTATATCAATTTTATAGGTTTTTGTGTTTTGAAAAACTCATCTATTTTATCTAATTTTTAAAATCTGTGGGTGTAAAATTCTTTTATTGTCTTTTTAATGCTTTTAGTGAAAATCTGTAGTAGTGTATTTTCAACCATGACATAGTTATTTGTGTGAGGCTTCCTCATGCAGGCATGATCAATTATTAACTCCATTTCCAAAAATTAAGTCCATTTCCAGTGGGCTGACAGTTCCAAGCTTCTCACCATGTCTTGGTCCTTCTGGTGACCACACCCCACCCAGGAGCCCACCCAGAGCTGCCTCACTAGAACAAAAGATGCTCCTAGTGCTCTTATCACTTAATTTATGAGGGTTTCAGGAGCCCTGTATTAGGAATGAGGATAAAGACTGAGTATATATTTCTTTACAATATCACAGCATTCTCCATTTTGGTGTGTATTATTTTCATTATTGTCTAGCTCAATTTAGCTTTAATTTTTATTGTGATTTTTACATGTACCCATGGTTCATTTGGAAGTATACTTCTTACTTTCCAAACATACAGAAACATGCCAGTTATCTCTTTGTTATAGATTTCTAGCTTACTTTCATGATGGTCAGAGCTTATCCTATCTAACACCTCTGCCAGGCCCTGCTGTTAACCAGCCTCCTCCCAGAATGTCTTCCATGACATCAACTGTTGATCTCCGGGTGAGAATGTGTGCTGGTTTGTATTCAAGACCACAGCCACTTCTCCCTTTCCAGTACAGAAAAGCATGTGTGAAAAGGCAAGTTGAAATGAGGATACTGTGTATGTGCGGTAAAGGGTTAATTTAGCAAGCTTGAGTATCCCAACCCTGCACATTCCAAAGAGAAGACTGGCCCTTCACTGGGTCCTCAGAGGTAACCTCCAGGCCCTTGAATGTCTTTCCTGATAAGAGTTCTGTGTATCACAGACCTTGGGCCACACCAGGTATTTTATACTTACAATGTGGTTAGGGTGAACACCTGTTTTTGTTCACCTAGGGCCCTGGGCCATGTTGTTTGTCCTCTGATGAGGGGAATTGGAGACTGACTAGCTAAGGTCAGGCACGTGGCCCTCCTTGCCACCTGCAATAAGAACTTTGGACATCAAGGTATAGGTGAGCTTCCCTGGTTGGCTATAGTTCATATGTGTTGTCACACATCACTGTTGGGAGAATTAAGTGCCATCTGTGACTGCTTTGGCAAAGGACAGCTGGAAGCTCATGCTTGGTTTCTCTTGGACATTTTTCCTTTGCTGATATTAATGTGTGCCTTTTGCTGTAAAAAACTATGAGTGTAGCAGCATCTCTGGGTCCTGTGAGTCCTTCTAGTAAATCATCAAACCTGAAGATGTTCTTGAGGACTCCCAATACAGTGGGACTCAAAAAATACTGAGACAGGGTATCAAAAGCCTGTTTGATAATGCTTCTCTTTGCCTAACTTGTGTAACCTCCTACAAAGCCAGAGTTCAATAATTTTGGTAATGGTAACATCATACTGGTAGTATTAAAGATTATTTCATCAGAACTTCCAATTAAATACATCAGATGAAAAATATGTGATTGCCTCCTCTCTCTCTTGAGGCTTCCCATAAAGTGATAACAAAGAAACTGCAAATAGCATTAACAGTAGAAGTTTTGCTTTGACCCTTCAGTTATGAATATAGACAATTAGGGATATCCTAGAGTCTGAGGAAAATCAGCATCATGAAAGAAAAGGTCCAAAGAGACAAGTAGATCAACTGACCACTGGAGAAAAAGAGATTAAAGCAGGAGAGAGAATTCTAATTAACATCCATCACTGAGGACCAAGTAAAGTCAGTGAAAACAAGATCTCTAAATACCTTTTGGGCAACTTTCAGAAGGTACAAGTACAAAGTAATAGCACAAAGAAACAATCTTAAAACCTCCTTGAGGGAAAAAAGTAATCTTCAAAAGAATGGCTTCAAACACCCCAGCTAGAACATGAAGTACTTGAAAACATTGTGATAATGTAAAATGATTCTGAGATAAAATAATTTTAACCTGAATTCTAAGCTCAGTCAACTTTCTTTTAAGAAGTAGAGCACAATAAATGTTATTTTAACTACCTGTGAATTCTCACTGGAAAGAAAAGTACTCAATAGGACATACTCAAGAAAAATGAAAAATGTGTATAAAATAGGGGATGATACAGGTTTTAAGAAACTTCAGTGAGCAGTGAGACTATTTTAGTCAAAGTTTAAATGTTAATACTTAGGCTGTGAAACATAATAGGATAGTAATAAACCATATTTTAAAAGACAAAATCATAATAAATACTAGGAGGAAGATTTGGATACAAATCAACAAGCTTGATTTAGTAGACATAAAGACATTTATCCCTTACTAATAGAGAATAACATTCTTTTTTAGATGCTTTTGAGCACAAATGAATGGAATAGGATACTATAGGATGTATTTTAAATGGTGAAACCATCAATGCATAGTCTCTGAATGCAAGGCAACAAAACTGGGAGACATACAGACCTTTGCAAAATCTTCTCAGAATTTTTTGATGCCCTTTATTAATTTACATAGAGTAAAATTAACCAATTTTAAGTATGCAGTTTTTGTCACATAGGTATAGTCATATAACCATCACCATCATCATGGCATCAAATATTTCCATCATCCCCAAAGGTTTCCCAGTGCCCCTTTACAATCAGTCCCCTCCCCACTCAGTCCCTAGCACCCACTAATCACTTTGTTACTGTGATTTTGCTTTTCCTAGAATTTCATATAAAAGGAATCATACAATATGCTGTCTTTTTTGTGTCTTTCACTCAGTGTAATGCTTTGAGTGTATTCCTGTTTTTCCTTGTATTAGTAGTTTCTTCTGTTTGGTTGCTGAGTAGTATTCCACTGTATGGACATACTATCTTTTTTTTAGCCATTCACCATTTATGCTACATTTGGGTTTGTTTTCAGTTTGGGCTAAGAACAATCACATGCAAGTCTTTGGATGGATGTGTGATTTTATTTCACTTGGGTAAACAACTAGCTGTGGGATTTCTGGGTCATCTGGCCAGTGTATGTGTAACTTCAAGGGAAACTGCCAAATCGTTTTTGTCACGTGGTTTTAACATTTTGGCTTTTCACGGCAACTTAGGATCAATTGCTCTATATCCTGGGCATCAGTTCATATTGTCATTCTTTCATTTTAGCTATTCTAGTGGATATGTAATGTTATATCACTCTGGTGTAATGTAATTTTGATGACGTGTCTGTTGAGATCTTTTGTCTGTATTTCTATCAGGTTGTTTCTCTGAACTGTTGGAGTTCTTCATATATTCTGGATATCAGTACTTTATTGGCTATATGTTTTACAAATATGATCCTTCAGCCTGGGGCCTAACCTTTATCTTTCTAACAATGTGTTTTGAAGAGCAAACATTTTTAACTTACTTTAATTAAGTAGTTTATTAGCTTTTTCTATTATGCTTTGTGCTTTTTGTGTGCATGCAAATAATCTTTGACCCAAAGTCACAAACATTTCTTCCTATGCTTTCTTCTAGAAGTTTTATAGAGTTCTTACATGATCCATTTCCAGTCTATGATCCATGTGAAGGAAAACAATTAGGGTTTTGTTTTGTTTTTTTAACAAATTGATATCCAGCTATTACAGTACTATTTGCTGAAAAGAGTATATTTTCTTTCATCAAATTATGTGGCATTGTTCTAGATATTCCCTTGACTGTATAAATGAGGGTTTACCGCTACCCTTTTCGTTCTGTTCCTTGGTGAGTAAGACTGTCTTTTTGCCAATACCTCATTATCTTGATTATTGTAGTTTTATTCTGCATGTCATAATCACGTAGTGTTAAATCTTCCAATTTTTTTCTTTTGCAAAATGATTTTGAAGCGTCTAAGTTCTTTGCATTTACATATAAATTTTAGAGTCTGTTTGTCAATATCTACAAAAGGTATATTGGGCTTGTGATTGAAATTGCTTTGCACTTACAGATCAATTAGGGAAGAATTGATATCTTAACAATACTGAGCCTCTTGATCCATGAATGTGAAATATCTCTCCATGTATTTATGTCTTACCTAATTTTTCTCAGCAATGTTTTGCAGTTTTGACTGTAGGTATTGCACATGATTTGCCAGATTTATCCGTAAGTATAAATGTAAATGGATTTTTTAGTTTCAATTCTCAATAGTTTTCATTTCTATTTCATACCAATAATGTTGCTTTTGTATTACCTTGTTGGCCCTGCTAAACTTGTCTTAGTAGCATTTTGTACATTCTCGAGTATTTTCCCCATAAACAATCACTACACCTGCAAATGAGGCAGGGTTACTTCATCCTTTTTCATGTGCATATCTCTAATTTCTGCCTTATTTCACTGGCTAGAACCTCTAGTACAATGTTGAATAGAAGTGGTGAAAGCAGACATCCTAGCCATGTTCCCTAATGTTAGGGAGAGAGCATTCAGTTTTCCATCATTAAGTATAATGTTAACTGTAGCTTTTTATGGATATCTTTCCTGATAGAAGGAAGTCGCTTTCTAGGCCTAGTTTGCTGAGAGTTTCTGTTTTGAATGGGTATTGACTTTTGTCAAATGATAGTTTTGTATCTATTGATGCGGTTTTTCTTTTTTAGTATGTTTATATGGTGATTAACTTTGAATAAGATTTTTCAAATGTTAAGCCAAACTTGCATTCCTAGGATAAATCCCAACTGTTCCAGATACATATCCTTTTTAATATGTTACTGGGTTTAATTTGCTAAAATGTTAATAAGGATAATTGTGTCTATGTCCGTGAAGATACTAGTCTCTAGTTTTCTTATCTGCTTTACACAGTAACTCCTTTTAGATTCCTGGACAGATTCCAGTGATTGTGTGGTGAGTAGGGAGTGGGGAGGGGGTCTTTCCATGCACCACACCAAGCAGTTCTTAAAGACCAGCAGGGTGTCTAAGAGCTCAACTTAATTCTGATGTTATCTACTTGGAGATAGCACCAGCTTCCCCAAGTTAAGGGCTCTGTCCTACAACACTGCCCCCTACCCCAGATTCCAGATGCCAGTCACAAGCCCCAGGCTTTTACCTGTGCTTCTGACCAACCAGCTACAGATTAGAAGTTCTAACCACCTCTCCCTTAGGTTGTATTAATTTGCTGGAGCAGCTCACAGAACTCAGGAAAACACTTACGTTTACCAATTTAATAAAGGATACCATAAAGGGTACACATTAACAGCCAGATAAAGAGATATATATGGCAAGGTCCCAAATAAAGGAGCTTCTATCCTCATGGAGCTTGGGTCCTCGCTGCATGGCACATGGAGGCATCGGGTTCCCCAAGCGTAGAAGCTTTCTTTAACAGAGAAGCAGGGTGCAAGGGGGAGATATGCTCTTAAGGGTTTTTGTGAGGGCCTCCTTGCATAGTCATGATTGACTAAGTCTTGCCCATTGGCTGATTCAACCCCCAGCCCCTACCCCACTTTGGGAGGGGTCCAAAAGCCTGTCATTAACTATAACAAGATACCATTTCACCTCTAAGGCCCTGAAGTGTTTTCAGGAACTGTGGATGAAGACCAAATCTATCTGGGAAATATGTTTTTGGTCATCTGAATGACCAACTATGTATTTCTTATAATCCATTACCTTACAGTATCTGTCTAGTATTGATATCAGAATATTGCTGTCCTCATCTAATAAGTCAGGAAATGTTTCCATCTCTTCTATTTTCTAGAAAAGCTTGTGTAGAATTGGTATTATTTCTTTCTTAAATGGGCTGGGGTTTTCTTTCTGAGAAGGTTTCTCACTATGACTTCAATTTATTAGTGGATATAGACTATTCAGGTTCTACTTTTTCTTTAGTTTGATATGGTGGTTTTTGTCTTTGAAGTAATTTGTTCATCTTATTTAAGCTATCAAATTTATTGGGATAAAACTGTTCATGATATTCTTTTACTATTTTAATGTTTTTAGTATCTATACAAGTGTGCTCACTTATGTTTTTTATATTGATAGTTAATATTTTCTCATTTTCTCTCTTGATCAGTCTTGCTAAGATGTTGGTTCCACTGATTTTTTTTCCAGTGTTTCCATTTTTTATCCTCCACTGTGTTCTATGTTTCTACTTATTATTTCCTTCCTTTTATCAACTTTGTGTTTGATTTTCTCTCATTTTTTTTATGTTCCTAAATAGAAGCTCAGATTATTGTTTGAGATACTTCTTTTTGGACATAAGCATTTAATGTTATAAATATCCCTGTAAGAACTGCTTTGGCTGTGTCCTACAAATGTTGATGTTATGTTTTTCTTTTCATTATGTTCAAAATAATTTTTAATATCCCTTGTGATTTATTTCCTTTAAACTGAGGGTAATTTTAAAAAGAATTATTTACTTTGCAAATATTTGGTGTTCTTCCAGATAGCTATGATTGAATTTTAGTTTAATATTCTTCTTTTTAAAGAACATACTTGGTAGGATTTCAGTCTACTTGAATTGAATGAAAATTTTTTTTATTGATCAGATCAGATATAGTTCATTTTTGTGAATGTTGGGTGTACACTTGAAAAGATTGTACATTTTATTATTGTTGGATAGAGTATTAATGGGTAGAGTAAATATCAATTAGGTCAAATTGGTTGATAATAATGTTCAAGTCTTTTATATCCTTACTTTTCTGCTTGCTTCTTTAATCAATGACTGATAGACTAGTGTTGGAATCTCTAACTCTTGCTTGAGGGTTTGCTTATTTTTCCTAAATTCTTTTAGATTTGTTTAATATATTTCAAAGTTCTGTTAGTAGATACATATACACTTAATATTATGTTCTCTTGATGATTTGACACTTTACCAATGAAATGTCTCCTTTCTCTCAGGTAATATTCCTTTGTCTAAAGTCTTCTTTGATATTAATATAGCTACTTTGACTTTCTTTTGATTAGTGTTTATGTAGCCTAATTTTTCATCGATTTTTTACATATCTTTGTCATGATGATTTAAGTGGGTTTCCTGTAGACAGCCTTTATAGTTGAGCCTTGCTTTGTTATCCTATCTGAAAATTTCTGTCCTTTCATTTAAAATTATTTGGTGTATATTTAATGCAATTAACAGTGTGGTGGTGTTTAAATCAACCTTTTCTATTTGTTCTATCTGTACTTTGGGTTTTTTTTTTTCTTTTTTCCTACCTTTCTTTGGATTGAGTGTTTTTATGGCTCTATTTCATGTCCAATAATGATTTATTACATATACCTATTAGTTCTTTTAGTAATTACTCCGTTGTTTAAAATATTCATCTTTACATTATTTTTACCTAATGTTTATTATTCCTTTCTTCTGCTTACTTATTTTTAACTTGTGTCACTGTTCTGGTTTCTTAGAGTAGGAGATGGGGTAATTAATTTGAGATTTTTCTTCTTGTGTAATACAAGCATTTTAGTGCTATAAATTTCCCCCTAAGTACTGCATTAGCCAAATTTTAATATGTTGCTTTCATTTCAGTTCAGCTCAAAATACTTTCTAATTTCTCTTTTGATTTCTTCTTTGATCCATGGGCTCAAATGATTTTAAATTGTGTTATTTAGTTCTAAAATATTTAGAGATATTTCTGTTGTTGATTTCTATTAATTTCTGTTACAGCCAGAAAATATACTTTGATTCTTCTCAAATTTAATTGAGATTTATTTTAAAGTCCAGAATATGATCCATCTTGTTCAGTGTCCTGGGTGCACTTGAAAAGAATGTGTATTCTACTGCTGTTTGGTAGAGTGTTTTTTAAATGCCGCCAGTTAGGTGAAATTAGTTGAAAGTGTTATTCATGTGTTCAAATCTCAGACTATAACTTGTTTATTTGCATAATTCTGTCAGTTTTTGCTTCATGTACTTTGTGTGCTATCCAATGCATACTTAGAATTATTATTACTTGTGATGAATTGACCCCTTTATTATAATGAAATGATCCTCTGTTTTTGGTAATTTTCATTGCTCTGACATATACTTTGATACCAACTTAGCCACTCCAGATTTTTTTTATTGGTGTCAATATGGCATATCTTTTTTAATTCTTTTACTTTTAATCTACTCATATATTTATATTTAAAGTAAATTTCTTATTGAGAGCATAAAATTGGATCTTGATATTTTATTAAATAAGTCTTTGTCTTTTATTTGTATGCTTAGATCACTTATAATGTAATTATTAGAATAGTTGGATTTAAATTTACCATCTTACTATTTGCTTTTTATTTATGTTAGATTGTGTCTTCTGGTCTTATTCCCTTTTCCTTTTTTTCTGACATTTTTGGTTAAATCAATATTTTTAAAGCATCCATTTTATCTCTTTTGTTGGCTTATTAGCTATAAATCCTTGTGTTGTTTTCGTCATTTCTTTCATGTTTATAGTATATATCTTTAACATACGCAGCCTAACTTAAAGTGATATTATACTACTTGTACTATATGTAGTAGAAGAACTTTACAAAATTTCTAGTTTCATATCTTTCCAGTTAATAATCCTAATAAAATGAGATTTTTCTGTTTCTCATTATCAGTTTTTCAGTCCCAGCATGGACTCTGCTGGGTTACATATTCATCCCTGAACAAACAACACTGGACAAGGGCATGAGTGTTTGGTAAACCTGAATTCTTGCAGCAGCCTGTTTAGAACTTCATGGAATTAGGAAGGAGTTCACCAGAACAACCCAAAAAAGGAACCCAAAAGTGCACTAGTTTGACAAAAACTGGAGTTATCATAGACCACCTCAGGCAAACATATCACATACAGATTGTCAGGTACAGAATTCACACACACTTGCTATAAATTCCCATAATATCTTGCCAATAATACTGAACTTGGCCACACAAAGCAAGAGTAAATGAAGCATTTCTTTGCATGACATTTTCCTTCCCCTTGTAGCCCCAGGGCACTCAGGCACCCATGACACTTCTGCATATCTGATTCCTTGTCAAGCTGAAAAAGAAGCCAAATACTCTACCACCCTTTCACATTTGACTCTTATCAGCATTCTAGAAAATGTTTTACTAACAGTCTAAGCACTTCTGTATAAGCATCTCAACCTTGGAGCTATTGACTTTTTTGGGCCAGGTAATTATTTGCAGTGAGGGCTGCCCTGTGCACATGTAGGATGTTTAGCATCATCCCTGGACTCTACCTACTCGATGCCAGTAACACACTTGCTTCCCCAGTTGTGACAACCTCAGTTTCTCCAGATAGTGCTTAATGTCCCATGGGGGAGCAAAATTGTTCCTGGTTGAGAACCACTGGTTTAAGGGAATGTTTATGGACATCAGGATTTGCAGGCTCCTGACCCTAAATCGGCATCAGCTAATGGGGAGAAAGCAGTTAGCACCGGGTGCCTTTAACTCCCGTTCCATATCCCAGCAGGCCCTTTTTAAGGGATGACTGTTGTTCACCACTGCAAAACCAGGCCCTGCCTAGCACCTACAAGAGAGCAATGCTCAACAATCATAACCACAACAAATATAAACAGAATAAGGTAATGGATGAATAGATGAGTAGATGGATAAAGAGAAAACTATGGGTGATTTTTCATGTTACTCTGAGGAAAGGAGTGACACAGGTGGTTCGTGCATTAAAAAAGGGGATGTTTTACTTTAAAAATTCTGTATTTGAATTGTGCCATCATTTTACTTTTATAATTTAGAAGATTTTAAATTATTTATATTTAAAGCACTTGGAAATCAAACCAAGGCTTTTCTCTTTGACAGCTTTTTCTTTAATTTGCTGGGGATTTTTTAAGTATAAATGTGGACTTGAGCTCTACTTGACATTCTGAATATTGTCTCACCAAGTTTGAAGCTTGAGGTTTTTTTCTTGCACAAACAGCCAAATAATATAAATATTTGTGAATGGGGTTTATGTTGGAAAAAATACCTGACATATCACATTCAATTACATGCATGGCTTTGTGGGCAGAGACTGGAGTGCGTGCACTGTCACACTGGAAGCCTTACAGAGCTGGTGCAGGGGGAGCCCCAGGAATTGTATGCTGAGAAAATTGATAGTGGTGATGCTCCGTAGGCATGATTTTGGTTGTTCCTGTTTTACTTTGTCAAAGATTTTCTGGGCAGGATGAGAGGTGAGCTGGGGCAGTGAAAAACCCTCTTAGGAAAGAACAGGTGTTTGGGCCTCTCTGCCTAAGGCAGGCAGGAGAAGAAAAAGGGTAGAAAAATAGGCCAGGGAATATTGAAAGAAAAAAATAATTTGTTGGGACCGCTGTTGCTTCTGTTTCTCCTCTGCCACCAGCAGGAAGCTGGGTCAGATCCTCCCTCTGGAGAGTGAGAGCAGGCACTCCCCCTGCAGTTAGGCTGCGTATGTTAAAGATATATACTATAAACATGAAAGAAATGACGAAAACACAAGGATTTATAGCTAATAAGCCAACAAAAGAGATAAAATGGATGCTTTAAAAATATTGATTTAACCAAAAATGTCAGAAAAAAAGGTCACCCCGTGTGACACCCCCACTCCTGTAGAATGTTCCCCTCCAGCCCCACCCCCACCCCAAAGGAAAGGCTCGGCTACCTGGGTCTCCTGAGGTAAGGTCCCTGCAACCAGGAGAGTCTGGCTTGCGAAGTGAGCTCATTTATTTACACAAGGCAAGTGATGCGCGAAAATTCAGCACAATCCATCTGCCTTAGCGACCAGATTCCCTTCGCCTCACCCTCCTGCAAGTGGTCAAGGCAGGGAGGTTGGGTGAGGTGACCTTCCAGAGCTGAATCTGTGCTTCTAAAAATAGCAACATCCTTGGAGAATTGAGAAGGGGAGGGAAAGCTGTGGGTGTTGAGGGCAAAAACCAGACTCCCCAGAGCATTGTCAGTATGAAACTATTAATTAGTCACAGGCACCAAGCTCAATAACCTCAGGTATCACAGAAATAGAAGCTAAATGAGCTGGCTTTTTTTTTCCTTTTCTGGTTACACTCTCTGGGCTGAAAAGGAGAGAGAATCATGTCTTCTGACCTATTTGAAGCGCTGCACACTGCCAAGGAGATGTTTTCCCCAGCAAAGGGAAACGGGGCTCCTTGGAAACACAGCAGGAGGAGGTGAAGCTGCAGCACAGCGGGAGCCCAGGGCCCTCTCATCTGCCTGCACCGAGACCGCACTGGGCTCTGTCCGAGGCTGGGCAGGGCCGGGTGGGTGTCCAGATACGGCCAGGGCTGTGGATGTATGGGGCCACAGGTTGCTGCTCTCAGGTGTCTGCAGGGTCCTTGTCCAGAGTTTTGTGAGGATTAGGTGCTTCCAGGGTCCAGCGGAGCCATGGGCTGGCCTGTACTGGTGGTGTGTGACCACACTGTGAGCAGTGCTCTGCTGTGTAGGGGTGTGTGTGTGTGTGTGTGTGTGTTTGGGGTGGGGGGATTTGCAGGAATGTACAGAGGTGCTGTGCCAAACTTGGGGGTGCTGTGTGGGGGTGATGTGTGGCTGTAGCGGAAGAGTGCATACAGACAGTGACTATTCAGAGGTCATTGTGGGCCAGTGTGGAGCCTGTGGGGGAGGCTAGGTAGGAAACGGTGGGTGCCATGTCTGAGGGCCTGTGTGGAGACCTGTTTGAGACACTGCAAGAGTCTGCATGGGGCTTCGCAGGACTGTGGGGCACTCCTTGTGAAGCTTTTTCCCAGGGTCTTTGTGTGGACTGTGGTGAGGATGTGAATGGAGCTAATGGGGGACTCCATGGGGGATAGTTAAGGCTGTGGGGACTTCTGCTCCAGGGTCTGTGTTCCAGGCTCAAGGACCTGTGTGAGGTTGTACAAGGCTGCAAGTGGCTGGGCAGAGGGTGGTAGAGGCGCTGGATAGCCTCTACAGCCTTGCCGTCTAAAGATGGGCTGTCCTTCCTTAGTGCGAGGGGCTCCCAAAGTGCAGGCATTTATTCTTCTCTGTATGGCTGACATTAAAGGGAGGGCACAGGAGGGAGTCCCCGGATGAGCAGAAGCGCCGCCCTTGCCTTGTGCCCTCCAGCAGTCCTTAAGCACACCAGGCTGAAGACATTTTGTAATGCTTCAGTTTCTGCTTTCTCAACAGGACAACGTGGATCTTGGAGAGTTGATGTTTTCCCTCTGCTATCTTCCAACGGCTGGCAGGCTGACCATTACCATTATAAAAGCAAGAAATTTAAAGGCAATGGACATAACAGGAGCCTCAGGTGGGACTTTCTCAAATTCAGACTTCCTCATGCCTTCTAAACCTTATGAAGTTCCTAGCAGAGCAGTAAAGCTCATGGACTCTGGAGCCAAACTACCTGAGTCTGATCCCAGTCCTAACCTAATAGCCGTGTGACCTTGGGTTAGTCACTTAACCTCTCTGGGCTTCTGATTCCACATCTGTAAAACCAGGGTAGCAATAGCATCTGGTTCACTGGGTTGTGGTAAGATTAATACATGTAAAGCTGTAAGAAAAGTGACTGGCAGGTACAAAATGCTACGTAATGTTAGCTGTCATTGTTATTAATAATATTCTCTCAGGTCTTCACCGTTAACTGGCAACTGGCCTTACAGTTTGCACATGCTGACATAGCTTATCTGACGGGGTTTTCCTGAGATGTAAGTAATTACCATCTCAGCCCTAGTGAAGATTAAAGACAATCCTGTATCCTTACAAAAGGCCCATCAGTGACCTATGCAGTTTGGTGTTTTCAATGAATCAGGCACTTATACTTAAATTCTAAACCCTAATAAAAAATGCTCCAATATCCAGTTCCTACTATATAAGTTCACAAGCAACCTCCTCAGGGGCTCCTGAAATGTGATGAAACCACCCAGTCCACTGGCTTTTGGTCACTGAAATCAAAGGGTAGAGGCAATATATTCTGCTCCCAGTGTTTTTCCAAGCAGAAAAAAAGATGTGGCCCCTTCTGCCCTCTTAAGTTCTTCCTGAAGAGTGTATGGGAATCAAGGCAATGAATAGTTATGTAGATGGAAGGAGAAGAACTCCCCACTGAGTAGGAGGAAAGTCTTACTTGAAGCAGAAACCAGCCTTGTCACCTGTGTCCTCTCTCTTCCTGATGTACTGAGAACTGCTTTCCCCTTTGCACCCCGACTCTCGCAGCTCTGGGGGCTCCAGGCCCCTGCACTTAAGGAAATCCACCCCCAAAGTTCTCCCTGTCGTTGAGAAATTCAGCCTCTCCCTCTCCCTAAAGACCTGCTGCTTCAGAAGAGATTCTCTGGGATGGCTTGAAGTCAGGGCCTGCAGCCCATTTTCCCAGGCTTGGAAATGCCTTTGCATTTTTCTTCCTGTCACAGCCGGGCAGGTCTTGAATTCTAGCTGGAACATTTTCTAATTCAGTAACAGATGTTTTCACACTATTTTTAAATTTCACGCATTTTAAGGAGACAGTGTCCTGTGTTTTTTCTTGAATGAATGACTTAATTATCCTAACTAGCTGCTGGCCAGGCATCTTATTAATTAAAATCCTCAAACTCCAGGCTGCAGTCAGGTAAAGGAGTTACTCAGAGTCTGTGAACCCCCATGATAATGAAACTGCTGGCCTAAGTCTATATTTATCCTCACAGTACCCTGCTTCTCACGGTCTGTACAGATCCCTATGTGAAAGTCTCCCTGATGTGTGATGGCAGACGTATGAAAAAGAGGAAAACGTCCACCAAGAGGAACACTCTGAATCCTGTTTACAACGAAGCCATAGTCTTTGACGTCCCTCCTGAGAACATCGACCAGATCCACTTGTCCATAGCAGTCATGGACTACGACCGGTGAGATACCTAGAGATCTTCCTCAGTGCAAGTCCCCTGTGCCCAGGGCAGGGAGGGCGAGGCAGCCTACAGCTATGGATTCTCAGCTGGTGTCCCAGGCTGCAGGAAATGAGTCAAATGAGCAGCACGTGGAAACCTGATTGACAAGGAAGGGGAGACCATTTTCAAAACCATGCTGTAGAGTCAAATGACCAAGTGCCTCTTTGCTCCCCCATTCCTTCCTCCCCTCTCTTTATTTGTTCCACTCTCCATCCTCCCTACCCTTACCCCTTGCCCTCGCATCCCAGCACACCACCTAGAATCTCAGCTTGGAGAACCGTGGCCCCATAGGTCTTAATCTGCTCTCAGGCAGTCGCACCTGGCCTTCATGGGAAAGATTCCACTCAAAACAGCAGAATGATAACTGTAGCTAGACCATCAACATTTCTAAATACATTACTTGTTATTTTTTTCCTTCTCCCAGTGCATTTAATAAAGATCATTTCCATCCACTTAAGTCCAAAAGCAAACATAGAAATGTTCTCTTGAAAATGCTAAAATCAGTATGGATGACAGGGTACATTAAAATGTATAAGATGCTCGACTTCTAATTAATACAGCACAGAAGAGCTATTTATAGCCTGCATTGTAACCAATTGTGTATTTAAAGGACAGATTTGAAAAACAGTCATTTTAATATGCAAAGGAAGTACCAACAGGGGAATTATACATGTTAAACCAGTCATTACACTGAAATGCAGAGTCTGTTTTTAATTGGAAACCTCCCACGTGGTCTGGGCACAATTATAAAAAAAAATCATTCTGACTTCTAATATAATAAAAATTTTCCCGCACACCCCTAACATGTCAGTATGGCAGCTTCAGTGCCCTGAACACTTTTTATAGCAGATGTCAAGGTAAAGCATAACTGTCTTCAAGCCTGAGAACACATGGGTTGGCTCAGCTGCCCAAGGGTGTGACAACCCACTCTCGGCAATGTACCTCATCCTGTCTCCTCAGGATGACACAAAACACCAATAGTGTCAGGCCACAGGAGGGGACATTGCCCACCAACCATGGAAGGCTGGGCCAGCTTTTTCCAACCTCTTGCCAAGTTTCCCGCATCAACAAATCTGATTATGTGAGCTCTGCTTCAATTTAATTCTCAGTAAACTCATGAATCTGGCCTGGAAAAATCCATGGCAGAATTCATGGGGTTTCTGCATGCAACCAACTTTAATGAGCATAGACTTGAATATCCTTCACTCTACTTTCCCACCATCATCTCCCCCTTACTCCCTACACACACACACACATGGAAGAAAAATCACTCATCTTTGCATGGAAGAAAAATCACTTATCTTTGCATGAAAGAAAAAGATAGAAAGTCTGTGAGTTTGGATACCAAAGAGTTAAAGGATGGGCCATATCATTCGAGTTATGCAAAGGACTTCTAACCAAAAAACTGCTAAGGAGGACAAAAGTTGGCCCAGCACAGGGAGTTTCAGAAACAGTAGCCCTAAAGGTAAAGAAGCTAAGTATATTTTTGTAGTAGGGAAATCAAACTGGGTCAAAGAAGCAAAGCTGGGCTGGGAAAGAAGGAGAGAAGAGCATAAGAAAACATGTTCTCTAAAGAGAGGGTTGCAGGAAGATCCTGGAGCTATCTCCAGTCTTCCCCCTTGCTCAAGACTAGGGCTGCCAGACACCGAGCTTCTCCCTTATCTGTATCTGGCTGCCTCTTGCAGGAATTTGAGCAGCCATTAATGCAAGAAACTTCTTTCACATGCCCCCCTTTCCATTACATGAATTTGGAGACCTGGAAATCAACCTAGTTCCAGAACCAGAGGTGGCACCCCTAGCATGCATCAGGGAGGTCTTTGAAAATAGGCTTCTTGGGAACAAGCTGACCTCTACCAGGGAAAAGCCAAGGTGTGTGAGGGTCAGACTCTGCTCTTCGTCTCTGTGCCGCCAAGTACAATACTAGGTCCCAAGTCGTACTGGCTGTTAAGCTTGACCTGGAGTTTTAAATTAGGGAATGAAAAGAACTACCTCTTCCTTAATCACTCTATTAGTTTAACTGAGTAATTGTTGCTCTTACATACCAAAATATTAAGAAAAAACTATTGTGGGCCATTTTCACAGTGTAGGTCACAATGAGATCATCGGCGTGTGTCAAGTAGGGAATGAAGCTGAAAGGCTGGGCAGAGACCACTGGAGTGAGATGTTGTCGTATCCTCGGAAGCCCATTGCACACTGGCATTCTCTGGTGGAGGTAAGACTGTACTCCTTCAAGTTCTTTGCAGAAGAATAAATGCAGTTTACTGTTGAAATGCAGGAGCCACCAAAAATGTGGGTGTACCAGGGTCTGTGCATAGATGGTTTTTCTTGGTTGCATTTCCTAGAGCTGTTGGGAACTTCATTCAATCTGAGATTGAATCTGTGCTCCTTCCCAGTCTGATAAGTTTTGAATATCTATCAGGGATAATCCCTCACTATGTCTTTAAAAATTATCAAGATTGTCTGATTCCATGTTATGTCTTTGGGTTGACATTTGGAAGGCATTCATAGGATCTATAAGAGTGTGGAGTTTCAGGCCACCATGTAGTAACTTTTGCCTGACATCAGAAAGAACTTGAGACTAGCAGAGAGGAGGCTTGGATTCCAAGACTGGCTCTAGCATTAAACTGTGATTCTGGACAAGAAGGTTAGTATCAGATTCAACTACATATGATAAAAAAATTTTTTAAAATAATAAACCACAAAACACAAATGAAATGGAAATTTATTAATCTCTTAACATATAAAAAGGTCCAGAGGAAGGTAGTCAAGGTGTTATAGTGGCTCTGCAATTAATAGAGACATAAATGTCTATCTTTCTGCTTTGCTGTCCCAATGTGGCCTTTTTTTTTTTTTTTTGAGGTGACCTCATTGAACAAAATGGCTGCTAAGCTCCAACCATCACATATCTTCCAGGCAATAGAAAAGTGGAAAGAGGAAAGAGAAGAGCCAAGTTTATGCACATTCCTCCTTTAAGGATTTTCCTTAAGGTATCATGGAACACTGCTACTTACATTTCACTTAATCAAAGAACTTAGTCAAGCGGGAATGCATTCTTTCTATTGGGTGGAAGTGTGCCCAACTAAAAACAGAGTTTTGTTTGCAAGGAAGAAGAGGGAAGTGGATATGAGGAGGCTGTACACCATCATTCTGCCTCCACTCTCATTCATTTACTCACTCCCGCATCAATTGGCTTCTCATTTATCCTTCCCCCATTCATCCTTGCTCACTGACTCACTCTCTTATTTATTTACTGACTCATTCTCTGAAAATTAAATTGCATTCACTAGATAACATATGTGAGAGTCAAATGTCACATCAGATGTGAATAAGAAACCATCCCTTCCCTTGAAGCTCTCACAGACCATAGTGAGAGAGAGGTGGCATGTGAACTAATCATTTAAGTGAACAATCATAAGCATTATCGTCCACATCAAGTGCCACAAGAGCAATAAGGTGGGAGGTGTTTGACATGCTTAGATGAGATTGTCCATGAAGCACTTTTCCCTCCTGCTCTTGATAAGTAAAGAGAAGTGAGCCCCTGGAAGCAGGGATGCCAGGGAGCATGGGTGCCAGGCACAGACCTTTGCTCTTCCCCTCCCAGGGCAGGCAGCTCTGCTCCCTGCAAAGCCATCCTGACAGGTCAAGGCCAGAGCCTCGCTCAGTGTGGGTTCCACTGCCATTGACAGACAGGTGGGTAGGTTGAAGTGAACATGTAGGGCAGCCATGGAAAGGCAGAGAGGCCCCACACAGGGCCTGGAGGAAGGGACCGTCTTCCTTTGTTGTTGATGATGCCAGTGGGAGAAGAGCTGACATTAGCTTATGGACTGATTCTAAGCTTCAGGGCCTCTAGGTGTGTTCAAGGGGAATCTAGGGCCCCCTCATTTACAGGACCCTGAGGACACTGGCCAAGGGCATTGAAGCTAAGGCTCTTCTTTTCCTTAACTCAAAATTAATCTCTAAGGGAGAGCCACAGGCCCTGTGAAGTGCTTCCCCGGCAGCTGTGGGGTGGGCGCTGTCTGAACTCACCGCATTCTTCAGCCCTGCTGGAATTCTCAAAGGGGTCTGTCTGCAGGCTCACTAATTTCCTGAGCCCAGCCCTGGCAGCACGGAGCAGTTGTTATAGACTTCTTACACCTTTGTAGGTCACTGCTGACTTGAATTCTTATCTATAACCTGGATCAGAGAGTGTTGGAGCTCTGTGTATCTCAGGACATGGGAAATAGGAAAGAGTGAGGATTGGGGGTGTGGTGTGGGGCTGCGACAGGAGCCCTGTTTGGGGCATGAGCAGTTCCTCCTCAGCGACCTTGCCAGGGAGTAACTGAGCAGGACACTGCACCCCGGGTCCGGAGCCGCAGCACGTGCACGGCACACACCGGGAGGCACAGAAAGAGGGCCTTGGAGGCTTCCTTCCTGCCAAGGGAAGAGTTCTGTCTGACTTGGGTCACCTGGGAGATATTCCTTAAACCCTGAGCACTTGGCTTTCGCAAATCTGTGTGTGACAGCCGTGTCAGTGAAAAATAAATGTTGTTACAGGAGTTAAACCCTGAAACCTGGGAGGCATGTGTTAGGGCAACTAGAGTTACTTAAGCTAATACAAGGCTTGTTTCTAAACTGTTGCTGCAGAACTAAGGAGATGAAACGCTGTCTCCCCTTATATGAGGGGCAAAGCAGGGAAGGTTGTCTCTGCCCCGTTGCCCCGTTGCTCCTTGTCTCTTTGAAGTACATGCCCAGAACTTCAGATCCATCCCAAGAGAGGAAGCAATAGTTTCCCTTTTAAAAATAAACATGCAACTAGCAGAACTGGGACACTGGCACCAGACGAGATGAAGGGCAGTACTGGAGAGGCCACCGTGCTTTGCTCACAGCTTTAAGGATCGGGGAGGCCTCAGAGAGCAGTGGGCAGAACTCACCTTGGAGTTGGACGGACCTAGATTCAAATCCCCATGCTGCCACTCACAAGCTGTTTTTCCCTTTCTGAATCTCGGTGTTCTCGTCTGTAAAGTGGCTATAACAGCGCTTATCTCACAAGGTTAGTTACGAAGATAGCAGTCTTATATGTGAGGCCCAGGGGCTGGCGCTTCAGAAACATGCAGTGAAGTTCTCAGTCACCGTCATTCTTACATAACATCCCACACTCTGAGGGACTGCTCAGTGTCCTTGGGGAGATGTTGCACAGAGAAATATCATCCATGTTTGTCACAGAGAATAAAAGGGAGGTTGGAAGTCCCCTGCCCCTGCACCCAGGTGAGCCATCACCTCTGACTAGGGGAAGGGGCCATTTGCACCTTGGTTGGTCATAGGTACATGTATTTAAGTTCTGCTCCTTTCTTCCTTGGCTTTAAAGATAAGTTGCTGTTATCTTCTCTAAGAACCTTCAATTTTTATGCTTTAAAACAAAAACAGCAATTAAGTCTCAGTCCTGTTGATAAGTGTGTGTCTGTGTGCACATGTACATAAGCATGTGTGTGTGAATGAATGGCTGGGGGAAGAGAGAAGACAGAGTAGTTAGGATTTAGCATGAAGGAAGGATGGCCTAGCAGAAGCTCTTCACTGCTGGGGGCTGAGGGACCAGGTTAGGACTGAACCCTGAGCCCTGTGGAGATCTGGCAGCCTGCTTGGGGCTGCAGCCAACACGCCCTGACCTTGTCAGGACAGGTGGCAGATGGAGTCTTCAAAGCCAATGAGTTCAAAAATCCCATTCTCTCTCAGATTCTGGATGGCTTCCCTGCCCACTCAAAGGTCAGCCAGTGTCGCTCCTTTACTGCGCATGATGTCAAAGGCTTGAGAATCTGTGCAAACTCCCCCAGAGCAGCTGCTGGGACCTGGGAGTAGGAACATCCCCTCCATAGGGCTCAGAAGGTGACAGAGTTATTGGGGTTCCCTCACCGTAACCCCTCCTTCTACATGTCCAAGAGAAGATGGTTACAGCCTGTTCATATCCCAGCACCTCTCCTACCCTCCTGGGTCTGGAGCCAACCTACATTATGAGCCTCAGGAAGAATAATAGAAATAGTTCCAGGTTTTCATCCCTTCCCTTTGTGGGGCTACACAGCCTCTGTATTAACAAGTAATAAACTTGGTTTGATGGGAGACCAGACACAGACGTTTTTAGAAGAGAGAATCCAATCAATATATAGTAAAGATAAGCAACATTAGGGGAACTCTCCTACACTGCTGGTGGGAATGTAAGCTAGTTCAACCATTGTGGAAAGCAGTATGGAGGTTCCTCAAAAGACTAAAAATAGAAATACCATTTGACCCCAGAATCCCACTCCTTGGAATTTACCCAAAGAATACAACTTCTTAGACACAAAAAGACATATGCACCCCTATGTTTATTGCAGCACTTTTTACAATAGCCAAGATATGGAAGCAACCTAAATGTCCATCAGTAGATGAATGGATAAAGAAGAGGTGGTACATATACACAATGGAATACTATTCAGCCATAAGAAAGAAACAAATCCTACCATTTGCAACAACATGGATGGTGCTAAAGGGTATTATGCTTAGTGAAATAAGCCAGGCAGAGAAAGGCAAATGCCAAATGATTTCCCTCATTTATGGAGTATAACAATGAAGCAAAACTGAAGGAACAAAATAGCAGCAGACTCAGAGACTCCAAGAATGAACTAGTGGTTACCAAAGGGGAGTGGTGTGGGAGGGGGGGGTGGGGAGGGAGGGAGAAGGGGACTGAGGGGTATTATGTTTAGTACACATGGTGTGGGGGATCACGGGGAGAACAGTGTAGCACAGAGAAGGCACATAGTGGATCTGTGGCATCTTACTACACTGATGGACAGTGACTGCATTGGGGTATGGGTGGGGACTTGATAATATGGGTAAATGTAGTAACCACATTGTTTTTTCATGTGAAACCTTTATAAGAGTGTATATCAATCATACCTTAATAAAAAGTTAAAAAAAAAGATGAACATCATCCTGTCTGACAGAGGTGCAGGATTTGGAATCGCAAAGTCCTCCTACTCAAGGGATGCTCAGGTGTGGATAAGTCTTACTGTCTCCAAGCTCAACCTGTTATGCCCCTATGTACATACATAAGGCTAATGAGGTCTGCACCTGGCTAGTCTGGCAGTCTGTGGGACCACCTCATTGAGCCAAATGCCCCCTGCAACTCAGGGTTATACATTTCCCAGCATAATTAGGGGGCAGGTGTGGCACAGTAAACCCTGGCATAAACAGTCTTCATCCACCACCCCCTGGAGGCTCCTTAAGGGTGTAAACTTAGAGCCATAGAACCAAAGCAAATGTCAGTTACCCAGACTTAACTGGGGCTGCTAGGTGCACTTGTAGGACCTTTAAACCAGCTCTAGATATTATTCATCAAGTGCCTAGCAAGCTTACCTGGAGTCTTCAAGGTACACAAATTCCTGGGGGAAAGCATCCAGTTGCCCAACCTTGCCCCTTTTGCTATAGGTCAGGGGTTATGGAAATGTTAGCCAGTGGCCACTCCATCAGGAGTGCCTGGAGCAGACCTCCTGCCAAGGGTTCTGGCAGGACAGGGAAACGGATGCAGGCAAACTCTGTGCTGCCCAGACTTTGAAGTGAGGGAGTCAGAGGCTTTGGCACTCTGGGAAAATTATTATTTGCAACAGATTTAGGAAATAGGGGTGATTGTCCAGAAGGGAGGGGTGGCTAGAAAAAGCCAAGCTCAGGTTCCCGTCATGGGAGTTTCAGTATGTTGTAGGGCTTGGGTCCTGCTGTGGCTTGACTAGCAGGGAAGGAGGCTGAGACCAGGAGAAAATGCACTAACTGAGGCATAGGACGCGGAAAGCCTTAGGAGGTACTTGGGATGCCCACGGCACCCCAGATTGCAGGTCTTTAGAAACACCGTGCATCCAGTTCCTATCAGCACTGGATGAATCAAAGCTGACAGTCAGGTGCTTTGCCCTCTGAATGAGCCCAGCATGCCCCTAACGTGTGTTTCAGGGGAAGAAATGGAGGAGATGAATAGTCAGTATATGAAGGGCCATGTGCTGTCACAGCATCTCCCTTATGTTGCGACATGTGACTCACCACACATAGGCCAACAGAATGTCTCAATATCTCAGAGAACAAAATGTTTGCTCTGGATGGAAACTAAGAGAATGAGAAACATTTAAAGTACATTAAAATAGTGCAAGAAATTTACATTTCTTTATTATTTAAAATGGATATCATCCCAGTAAGGAACAGAAGGGGAAAAAAATAAACTTGATCTTGGCTAATTAATGTTTCTTAGTCTTTTTGAGGTTATCTCAGTTTCTTTGGGACAAATTGTCAGTCAATTGTAACATTCAAATTCTCTGCCAGAACTATTTTTCCATTTCCTAGAGGCCTCCTCTCTCCTCCCTTCTTTCCAAGCTGGCATGTAGAGAAGCACAAAGGTCCAGGTGGCAGGGGTGGTCCTGTGCTTTCACACGGCTGGGTGTGTTGACCTGCATGTCTTCTTTGACCATCAGACGCTGTTGTCACTGCCTGTGCTGCTTGGCCCCCTCCAAGGATGACCAGGCCCCCCTGGCCCCTGATGACCCTGCAGATCTCTGAGCTTTGGGGATACCTCCCATTGGATGCCTAGCCTAAGAGGTTTTTTCCTTACAGCCCTTGTTACAGGGTCACTTTCCCACTTGCTGAAACCCCCCTGAAACCCTGTCAGCCAATACTGTCACCTTCTTTCTGCATCCTCTGGGTGTTCAGGGACACATGGAAGCTGCAGGAGTCTCAGTGTCATTCCAGCCACCCTCTTCATGCCCATAGAGTTCCACGGCATGTCTACATTGTTCCTCTAGCCTCTGTTGGCACAGGTACCACATCTGCCTTCAGCTTCCTCCTCAATCCACCTGAAACTTGGGGTTTCAAGCCTGAGGGGTGAAGCCAGGACCTCACATTAGAGCATCCCCACTTCCCCTCATCCTATCTCTTCTGCCAAAGGCCCTGGAAACTTCCTTCTTATCATAGAATTATTCCTCTCTGCTGTTAACCTTAAAAATAAAATGATTATTTTATCATGAAAAATGGGTTTATTCAGGAATAGCAGAGAATTACCAACCAGGACATGCAAGCTATAGCAGAACCATAGGCATATCCAGAGAACAAAGAGGAGGAATACTGTTTTATAGAGGAAGGGGCCAACTTGGGAGGCCTGCTCTAAGTTAAACATCCATTGGAGTAAACTGGGAATCCCATGTATCAGGGTTTTTTCATTGACTGAGTTGTGACAGTCTCTCATTGGCTGGGCTGTAGCAGGGAGGCTGGGCTGAAGGTGGAAGCCTTCCTGCTGCTGGGTGATAAAGTAGCTAAAATAGCTTGGTGTCCATCTATTCCCATGGGATCTGAGATTTATGAGGAGTGGTAGGATCTGAGATTAACCAGGAGTGTTGGGCATGAGCGCTTCCTCTGCAGGCCTCCTGATGCCATGTTAGTGAGATTTCCCTTAATTAATTTTCACGCTACATATGCCTTATGTTCAGATCTCCAAGGTTTCCTCTCAGCATGTAAAGGAACATTTGGAATTTAGATGTGTCTCTTTTCTCTCAACAAGGCCTGGCTTTCAAGATGTTGTTTCAGGCTAGCTGGTCATTGGCCTTAAGTTATTTGCCCTAGGCTAGCAGAAGTATTTGGTATTGATTCATTACATGGAACAACATGATTTACAGGAATGGAAATATTATCCCTGTTGCAGAGGTATTGAATTAGTACTTGATATATGAATGAAAGAATGCGTAAATGAGACATATAACGAAAGCAGTAGGGTTCTGTTCTTTCTAAAGGTTCACAATTCCCTATTCACTGGAGTCCAAAGTAGAAGTCAGTTCAGGGCGAGATGTGAAAGGTATTGAAATTGAATCCACAGTTGCTGTTCAAATGAAGATGACCCTTATCACCCTCCGAACTTGATTACCTTTTCTCCACTTAGGAGAAGAATGTGAGGTCATTTCCTCTCTTGGTTCCCACTATTAAAAACACATCTAACTGAGTAAATTTAAAGATCTTGTTGGTTTTATTCAAGCATTCATGAATCAGATAGCATCCCATCCAGCAGCTGGAAAGGAGCTCCAAGGAGGCTTACAGAGTGGAAGACGGTCTAAGCAGAAGGGAGTGGGAATAAGGAAATTAACCTAGCAAAAAGGGGGGTTGTTTCAGACAAGGTCACCTTCCTTTGGGGGAAGGAGAGGGTCTGTCATGCAGATGACCTCACTTGTGCTGATGGGTAATTCCAAATTGACAGGTTAAAGGTCACATTCCTGGGAGAGGTTGAAACTGCAATTAGGTAGGTATTAAATCTCAGTAGGCTTGCTGACGTGTAGAAAGAGTGACTGTTTGGGGCCTGTTGTTTCTTTTTTTTAACACCATGAAATGCCATCTGATGATAGATGGTAGCTTTGTATTTTGAGTGCAGTTGAGAAATATCTAGAACAACAACTGAGACACCTTAGTAAGTCATAGGACTCCCTAGCACTGATGTGGTGGCCAGGTTCTAGAGTACTTCAATATCTTCTTTTGTAAGAAATACAGGATGCATAAATGCCACAGAGACCCCTGTGGTGAATGGCCGACTGCTGCACCCTGAATGAGAACCAATCAGGTGACAAGGACATTAGTCCATAGCTGGCTTTTCTCACCAGTGGTTTCCATAAATTAATAGTTTACCACACCTCCCTGTGAAGATAAGAAAGAGAATAATGATGTGAAAATATATTTTGGACAAAATAAAGGAGTTATAATTGAGAATTTTTTTCAAAAAATAAAAATTTTTTTACATGCCAGTATCCATAAACACCTACAGGACCATTGAAGCAAAACTGATTGACTGATTGCAAAAAAAGATTAAAATGTGCTACATAAATTGATACAAGCTCTCTGGAAAGCAATTTGGCAGTATACACCAAAAACATACAGTTGTTATTTTATCTTCCACTATTCCTACATTTTTAGGAAATTGTCTCCAAAAAGTCAAAATATTTGACCAAGATTTATAAAGGATCGATGAGTTTTAATATACTATGTCAAAATTTAGAAATAACACAAAATTCAAAATGTAGAGGAACGGTACAATGAATTATAGTATCTCCTTCCATAAGATGGAATACTATTTAGCTATTAAAAATCATGATATGGGGAAAACATTGGAAATATAACTGTCCAGAGATTCTTAAGAGAAATTAGTCAGTGTATAATTAAATTAAATATTCATATAACCTACTATCCAGCAATTTCAGTCCAATGAATACCACAAATCCTCAAGGGACATATGAGCACATACAGATTGAAGGAGACACAGGGGCCATCCCTAGAAGAATATAATATATGAGCTTTGGAAATAAACAACACTTATGCAAATTCATGCACTAACAGTAACAGGGCTCATGGGAGAAACAGGATTGAGATTGTCTGCTCCAAAGCTATACAATTTTATAGAAAGAACTCCAATACAGATAGTAACAATCCTAATAAAAATACTGGCACCATTTAAAAAAGATACATTAAATTTCTAACTAATACACTTTTAAAAATACTATTGTAAAACATAGATCCTTACCTTGAAATAAGAAGAATATTGCCTAATGGAAAGGGATGTGAAGGTGGGGAAGGAAAGTTAAAGAGACAAGGACAGAGAGACATCTTCAAATGTTGCAGAAGGAAAAACAACTTCAGGTTTTGAACAAAATATAGAGATGCCAGAGGAAGAATGCTCTTATCTTTGCCTTGTGTTTGCTTCTTTTATACAATGGTGAGGCCTTATCAGGTAAAAAAAACACTTTCAAGACAGTGCCTATGGCCAAACAGGTCAAAAGGAAAAATGTGGAATGTATATTATGAGCAGTGATGTATTCTTGGCTTGCTATATTCAACTGTGTTAGTGTACTTTGTGTTTATATATATTATTTGTTTTCATATATATTAATATCTATATTCATGTATTATATATGTTTGTGTATGTGTATACACACATACCTACTTTTCTAAATACTTTACATAAATTAATTCCTTTAATTTTTCAAAAAAAAATGTGCTACATATTTGATATCTGAAAAACATTAACAAACCTGTTACAATCTATGCCAATTGATGTAAGTGGCCAGAATGCAGTTCGGACAAGGAGGATGTATAGTGTTAATAGGGCATTGTGTTTCCAGCTGGTGGAAAGGGTGTACAGCAAAGAAAGCCAGGAGCATGCAGTATTGCCCAAGAGTCTTTCTTGTATTGAATTATCTGTACCAAAAAAAAGGATGGTAAGCATTTTCTCATCTTCAGCTGGAATACAAAACCAGTAACTCTTCCAAATGTCAGTTGAGATAGTAGTCACATAAAACATGGAAGCATTAGAGTAAACACTAGAGGCATAAGAGATAATAACAATGCCAATGCATTGGAAAATAACATTTCTGTGCAAACAAAAAGTCAACTGCATCTTAACTCTCCTCTCACTCACAAATGACCTTGCCCCAGCAGTCATTGCCCTAGAGGGAACCTGCTGTGTAGGTGGATAGCAATTAAAAAGAAAGTGGTTAACAGTGGGCTTGAGCCTTCAAGCAATCTCCATCTTCAAGAAAGGCATTCAGAGGTGACTGCTAATACAATGGGCCAATTCTTCCCCTATAGATGAAATGAACTCAGTGGTTTACACCAGCCTCCTAAAGAACCACACCTTGAAAAGAGTACTTCCAGGCTAAGAGGCCTGGAGCAAAGATAGAGGAGGGGGATCCTGGCAGAGGAGAGAGGACAGCAGGAAGGCCGCTGCTCCTGGAAATGAGTCTTTCAGAAGGTAGGCCTGTTGAATACTGTCCCCCAGGTATCACCAAAACAACCTGTTAATAAGACAAAACTGAGTTTATTGCTTGCCTGGTAATAGAAGGGGAAGTGCAAGGTCTAATTCATTGAGAATTTGAAATATAGTTTAAAGTGTGTCTCTCAGTGTGGCAGGCGAGATAAGAGAGAATGAGAGGGCTTGGGTAGGACTCAGTAAAGATCATGATATGGTAGTATCAGTGGGCCCAGCATTGTGAGGGTATGAGACTAGGATTCAAAGAGTTTTGGGGTATGTAGGAAAGTGGAAATTCCATGGCCGGGATTCTCACCTGATCCTAATCTTGCCATTGTATATGTGCAATGAGGTAATACTTAGCTTACTGCCCAGGTACATGCTTGCATACCTGTTGGCAATAAGCTATTTACGGCTGGTATTTCTTTAAAGAGTTCTACTTGGTGCTAGGAGAGAGGGAAACAGGAGAACAGAGCCTAGAGGCGGGAGCAGTGATGCCGGGGTTCTTGTTTGTGGAGCCGAAGAATGAGCTTCACAAACAGTCAAGGTCAGAGAACAAGGTACAGGCTTTTATTTAGAAATACAGTGAGAGAATAGAGCTCCTGGATCATGCCAGGAGGGGACAAGAGAGTCCGTAGTGGTGCATTGTCTAGGGGGTTTTATAGGTAGCTGAGGATTTTTCGAGAACATGAAAAAAACTTAGGGGTGTGGACTTGTTAAGTGGTCTCTGAATATTTAGAATTAACTTAACACAAGCAACTTCCTCTGATGATTTCTCCCTGAGATACCAGCGTCTTGGTCTGGGAGCATATGAAATAAGGTCACCTGCTCAGCTCCCCAAGGTGGGCTGAGGTATTGTTTGCTAAAGAGTAAGTTAAGAATTTCTAGCGTCTTAACTTCTTGGGTATTAAAATGCAATCTTATCTTTAAGGTGGAATCCTTCCTGCCTTTTACTGCATTGTTTATGCCTGGGCTTACTTGCTAAATTAGTTGCCCAGTTTGCAAAATCACTTCATCAGATCTGAAGGAGGAAAGACAGCACATAGGCCTGGGCCTTTTAGTATGCTGAAGTGAACCTTACACATGATTATAAATTGTTAGCATAATAACACATGTGCTGCTCTTCTTTATCTGGGGAACATTAACTGATTTCACTGAAGAATGATTCTAGAGCTCAATGTTTAACATAGAGTTTTAGCAGGGGGGTTTCCTTGCGTGTAGTTACATTGCTCTGACTGCAAATATCCTGCCCTGCCCCCTCTGGAGGCCCTCACCCTACTCTGACTATATCCACAGTCCCTGTCTCAGCAGGACTGGGGAGCCACACATAGAGGCAACACCTGGGTAGCAGAGCCTGGAGTTGGAGGCAGCACACAGGCAGAAGCTGGAGCCAGGGCCAGAGATGGAGATGGGCTTGCTGCATGTAGACAGCTGGGTGACCACCGTGAGAATAAAGCTTGATATGAGCCCCTTTTTACCCCCAAAGTTCCATCGTCATTATTCAGTCTGATCGATCCATAGTGAACTTGCCTGGAGCTGGGAACCCCCTCCGCCTGGAGCTACAGGGGGTAAACTTGTTGATGCTTTCTAAGGAAGAATTGATGGTTTATTGGGAAGTCCCTGTAATGAACAATAATGTCATCTGCAACTTTTGTCTTTTTTGACAAGAGTCTCCAGGAATAACAAAGTTATGTTAATGAAGACTACAGAATAGTAAAGTCAAGTGTATGTGTTAAGAGGACGGTTGTTTATTTTTCTTGGTTCTTGTGTCCCCACAGCAATGAAGAATTAAGGGGCAGAGACACAGTAGTGAAGCAGAATAAAAGTTTTATTTAAAGTTCCGCACTTAAAGAGAGAGAAAGTGCAGGTGTCCTCAAACAGGAGGCACCCTGAAAGTTTGAAAAGTTTTATTTAAAGTTACAAAGTGCAGGTGTTCTCAGAGAGGAGGCACCCTGAAAGGTTGAAAGTTAATCACTCAGAGAGAAAGTGCAGGCATCCTCAAAGAGGAGGTACCCTGAAAGTTTGGGTGCTCCCCCTTTTGAGGATTTTTCGGGAATGTTGACAAAGGGCTAGGGGGTGTAGACTTCTTAAGTGATCTCAAGATGTTTATCTGTGGTGAGAGACATTACATCTCTTCCTTCTATTATCAGTCCTCCAGGTAATTCTGCAAAATTAATTTAACACAAGAAATTTACGGATCTGGGTTCTTCCCCAGAATAGCAGCTTCCCTATGGGAACAAAGTAATTAAGACTGCCTGCTCTGCCCCCAAGGTGGACTGAGTTATTGTCTGTTTGCTAAAGATTATGTTAAGAATCTTAACAGCCTAACTTCCTGGCTTTTAAAATGCAATCATAGCTTTAAGATGGAATCTTTCCTGTTCTTACTACGCTGTTTATATCTGGGCTGTTTTCATCATAGGCAGGAAAAGTAAACCATGATACTTATCTCCTACCCAGGTTGCAAATTACTTGATTAGGGGCTGCAGGAGGAGAAAAACAGCCTATAGGTTAAGTTAAAGAGTAAGCTGGGCCTTTTAGCAGGCTAAAGTAAATCTTACAATGGCATGATCTAATTGACACAATGAAGACATTGGCTATGCTGGGACACTTTTCTTTATCTGGGGAATATCTAAACATTCTAGTTACTCCTGGCCTTTGGAGTGTCAACTGATTAACTCATTAACTCTGTGAGTCTTTTCTGGCTCTCTAGTTTTATCCGGTTAACTCTTTGAGTCCGTTTTCATGGGCTTTACTGGTCTTATTCTCTCCACCCTGCTCATACCTATTTTCCTGCCTAACATGTTGAGTGTATGCTGTAGACACTGTGTTGGGGTCAGTCACTTTAGTTCTCACACCCCAAGAGCAAAAAGCCTAAGTAGAGCTGACAAGGATCCTGCCCAGTTTGCAGGTACCCACACAGACAACATACACATTTGTTAGTCGCTTCCCCAGCAGCAACCCCCCACTTTTTGATGGCTCTGATTTGTGATGGGATTTTAAGGGAGCCTGGCTCCATCCTTGGCGCCAGTGATGGAACTATGTCCTAGTCCCAGGCTAAAATAGTCAAGCCTGCCAAGGGGATTAGTACAGCGTAAGCTGATTCAGGAGAGAGTATTGTGGAACATTTAATGTGAATGCTTGGACAAAGCTGCTCTTTCTTTCTTGTTGGATGTAAACATCCGATTGGATGTATACCCCAAAAGTCTTTGAATCCTAGTCTCATAATCCTCACTATGCTGTATCCACCAAAACTATCTGATCATATCATATCAGGACCCAGTCCTACCCACGCTCCCTCATTCTGTTGTCCCTCCACCACTCCCCACTACACACCTTAAAACATACTTCAAATTCTCAATAAATCAGACCTTGTGCTTCCCTCCCATTACCAGGCAAGCAATAAACTCATATACCCCAGTAGCAGCCATGGCCTTTTCAGACTTCTAGAGGAGCCAGGCTTAGCATAAGCCCCATCCCATGTGTAGCAGAATAGAGAGAGAAAAAGAACCTAGACCTTTGATCATATGGTTGAGCTGCTGTATCAAGCCTCTCCTGAACATAGTATTACTTCTGGCTTTTATGACTATGTGAGCATATAAGTTCTCTTTGCTAAATAAGCAATATGAGGTAGGATTTCTGTTACTTGAAACAGAAAATATCTGGGGCACATGTGAATACCCACTTCTGTCCCAGGTGGTATTCCCTTGAAGTAAAGAGAACCATTCCCAAAGTACCATGAGATCAGCTTTTCCAGCTTGCTCACCATGATATTTCCAAAAACTAATCAAGTACATAACACATGTAGACATTCAATAGTTCTCCTAGTGAAACATTATCAATATTTGTTTACTTGGCTCATGGGTTGAAACAGTCTTGGCCAAAAGAGAGACTTACACTCTTAATGACACACAAATGCTGTATAATGTTTGGGGAAAAACTGCTTTCCTTTTGCATTTATATCTTATTTCTAAAGGGAGATTCAAATTCTGCATGAACTTGATGGACCCGTGGACAGCTCTCCATCTTATGATGGTCCCTTGGGTTGATAAAGGTACAGTGCCTCAGGAGTGAAGATCAGTCATGTAGCTGTCCTTTCCCATCAGTCTCCTTCTACATACTGCAATTATTTTGTTTAGAATGAAAATTAAAATCTGTACTCTTTTAATAACAGTATTTTAGCTCCTCTTTTTATTCTATTCTTATTTTATTTTTATTTATAAGCTAAAGGCTCAACTATATGTTTAAAGTCTGTGGACAGTAGTGGTAGAATTACATATTTCCCCCCCTTATTTTAAATAAAGTTCAGAACGTGAAATTTGATGACATGTATAGCTGAAATTCTTAAATATAGGAAAAGGGGACTTCCTAAAAAGGAAGGGGAACTTTGCAGATCATTGCACAATTACTTAATGCAATCTTAACTTTTAGATTTAGGGTGTACTATCATGAGTTGTGCTCAGATTATCAGAAAGAGTAGCAGTTATGAATGAGGAGCAGAAAAACACAGGCATGATTTTTTTCCTATGTAGCTGAGCACTGAGTGGATTAAATACTATATATATTGATAGTAAGTCTCCAGATTGAAAAGTTTACTAGACAAAGGTCATAAAACAAATCAAGAACCAAATGCCATCCAAAGGAATCAGAATTGATGAAAATTAAACAATGTAAGCGTTCTGAATTTTCTTCCCTGTTATTAATGCTTAATGAAGCCGCCAAAGGCAGCGTGGAGGTGTGGATCCAAACAGTAGATCCAGATGGTCCTGTCTTGCTGACCGGAGTTGGGTCACATCAAAGAGCAAAGCGGCATTGGAGCCTGCTACCCATGCCCACGAGGGGAGGATGGGCATGGAGGAACAGGTCTGGCTGCAGAGAGGCTCACAGAGTTCATGACTAGGTTGCCAAGGTCGAGCGCCTAACACTCCCATCCTGGTTCCAGAAGCTTTGCAAAGTCAGAGTGTGGGGGGCCCTCCATGGTGCAGTGATGGTGGCTGCTGATCCAGCTTCCAATGAGGGCACCAAGAGTGAGGGCAGAGCTCTTCGCAGCAGACTTTGAGGCCTGAGGTAGTATCTGAGCAGGGTCCCAGCTTGGCAGGCTGGGTCTGTCTTGCAGTAGAGGAGGAGGGCCCAGGAGGTAGGCTCACCCTGGCACACAAGCTCCAGGAATCGGTTGACAACCACAGCCCCTTAACTGAAAAATTGTGTGAACAGGACCACAGAGCATGGCAGGACAGCCAGGGGCTGGAGCCTGGGGGATGAAGTTAGCACTGTAGTCATAGGTGTGTCATTGGGGGTGGGAGCCTGGGGGATGAAGTTAGCATTGTAGTCATAGATGTGTAGTTGGGGGTGACAGAATCTGATCTACTTGAATTTTAAATATTATGTTCCTGAATGTCACAGAGTGCCCACTCCCAAGATTAGCACTAATGGCTCTTTATTCTACTGCTTAAAAATAATGTAACACTTCCCTTGCTCAAGTATGGAACCTAAGTATCCTGTGAATGCGGGCTTCCCTAGAACTAAATCTTATACACTTTCAACACAACAAAGAAAAATTGGGGAAACTGCCCCCAGTCACCTGAGTCCAGCAGAGGCTAAGCCATCCACCGGGTACAGCCTCTGCCCCTTCCTGTCCTGGCGCCACCCTCGCACAGCAGTCAGTGGGCACGAAAGTGTTAACAGTAAAGGCCTTGAGAAAGCTGTCCTTTGTTATGGGAAAATAACTTTTGGCTCTAGCTGCTGTTACCAGAGGAGATGCTTGAAAGCAAGAAAGGGAATAATAGGAAAGAAAAGGACTTTTGAATCACATGGGAGTCTTCGAGGACTACTCAGCCCAGAAGATACTCCTCTTACTGCTTCAAGCTAATAATTCTCTAAGCCCCCAGCACAGATGTAGCTTCTGTCACTGCCTTTTCAGATTGAGTCTGAGTGTGTGGGAGCCCAGGAGACTGCCCCGCTGACGGACAACCTCCGTAACAGGACTCAGGGGCAGCACGAGCAGTGACAACCACTGGAAAAGCGGCTCTGAGCCCTGTGCTATAGCCCAAGCGGATGGCTCTGACCTTTACAAGAGTCCTTGAGCGACTCTACTGTTCACATGCATCTGTCTATTTACAAATTTAAGTTAGTTCTTAGCAAATTTAAGCATACACCTACTGAAGACCTAAATTAATTGTTTAGCACAGTGATGTTCAGTGTTTGGGTTTTTTTTTTTTCCTTGAACTCTTTCCTGAAGTCAAATCTAATTTGGAAACCGAATGTGTAAAACAGACATAAATGCAAGAGCTGCTGTGGTCAAAGCAGACGGAGTGTGAGGAGAGCAAAACCATTTAATCAGAGAGAAAGGCAGGAGCCAGTTAAACTTCTGGTGGCTGGTATGCTGTGCTCTGTGACTGGTGTCACTCAGGGAGGGGACCTAGAAGCCAGCTCTGCCTCAGTGCTGCTGCACTTGAGCAAATTACCTAATCTCTCTGAGGATCAGTCTCCTCTACATAAAATGGGGCCAGCAGCACCTAGTTTTAAACACCTGTTGTGGTAATGAGATGATGTAACTGTATGAAGGCACTGCGCATGGTCTCTGGCAGTGAAAGGTGCTCAGCAAGTGTTGAGCAGGTGGGAAAACATAGCTGCACCTAGGCTTTCAGTCCCTGATGTTTGATGACACTATTGCAGTGCCCAGATGAGGAGGACTTTCCCAGGGACATTCCAAGTTTGATCCAAGATCATATTGTCAATTTCCTAGCTTTTGGAATTGCCAATGCTTCGCAGAGACTTTGATGTTAGAAACGTAATGCATAGCACAGTATTCCAGTCAGTTCCCAGTTATACCTGGAATGGAGCAGTGGGCCTCAAATGATCGTGGCTATGACTTAGTGTAATGCATTTTATATTATGACACATACACACAGGTGTAAAACTGAAACAGACGTTTCATGAAGCCTTTGATCACACATAGATGTGATGCATTTTTTGAAAAATTTTTATTGCATTAAAAAAATACTGGTCACAAACCATTAAAATTTCACAAACCCAATAATGGGCTACAGGCCACACTAGGAAACACACTAAAGTATACGATAAGCACTTTTAGAAAAGCCCATGTAATTTTGATGGAGAGTGGAAGTTTTAAGAGGGGAATGTGGCATCAGAACCAACTGCATGCATTTTCAGGGCCATCTAAAATAACTTTTTCTCCATAAGACCAGAGTTCTAAGCTTTCCAGCATATATATTTGCCAGGAAACACCAGCCCCCCTAAGTTTTAACTTCTCTGCATAGGATGCCACATACCTAAGTTAGTGTTGCCTCGTTTACGTGAGCACAAATAGGTTATTTTTACAAATATGTTATGTTCTGGCTTGGAGCTGTGCTTAGCGTTACAAGGCTGAACAGCACAGACACCAACTATATGTTTATAATTGAAGAAAATGTTGTGCAAAGCCACAGATGGAAGGAAGAGGTGATCCCTGTCAAAGTGTGTGTCTGGTTGTGAGAGAATTCCCCGAGGTAACTATCCATGTGGAGCCCTCACTGCTTGGGTGTCGGGCCTGTCCTGAGTTCTGAGGACCGGGTGCCACCCTCAAAGAGGCTGGTGGGGGAGTCTGACAGGAAATTGTGTAATTAGTGCTTTTAAAATCTGTATGGAAACACAGATGAGAGAGTTCCCAGCCACCCACTGGGGAAAGGTGGTGGCCAGAGAGCCATGCTGACCCACTTGGGAAGGCTCTTGAAAAAGAGTAGGAATCCTCCCATTAAGGAAAAAGGATAATGGATATCCATGAGCAAGGTAAGCACATTCAAAGGCAGGAGGATGTGAAAGGGGAAGGCTGGTGCTTGGGCACCTAGGGGTGACTGGGACACAGCGGACCGGGAGGCTTTTTCAACCATGAGAAGGAATTTGATCTTCCTGCCGGGCAGTGAGGGAGCCTGGGGGTGATTTTAAGAAGAGCTGCAGCATGCTCAGATGTATGTTTTAACAGGATCCCGCTGACTCTGTGGAGGAGCACAGGCAGGTGAAAGGGGCTGAGGCTGGAGCAGAGGCGGTGGTGGTGGTCAGGGGAGCTGTGCTCAGGCTTGGGCCTGACGGGGCTGCGTGTCCAGCATGGTGGGAAGGGATGCCCTGGTGAGAGTCACAAGACGTCAGGGCGGGGGAGGAACTTGGGATGATAACCAGGCCTCTGTTGACCTGAGGCCTACTAATTACAAAATGACAGAGGAGGGACGGAGGGGCAGGTGTTCTGAAGGGAGCAGACAAGGACAGAGAGGAGATGAAGGAGTTTCAGCATGTGCCAAAAGCAAGAGAATTTGGGAAAATGCACCATTCTCATTACCTTCTGAAAGACACTTTTCTAGGAAGATAATATTGCATTTACAACTAAGTTATTTAGATTTTAACCACTCACCCCTCACACACAAATGCACACACACATACATGCACACAGTGCTCCCATCTCCTACCCTTTTCTTAGCTGATAGCCAGTCAGATTCTTCTCCAGGCCTGAGACTGCGTGGGGAAGGCAGATTGGTTTACGGGGTTTTAGATGAAAATGCCTATGCCCATAATCTGCTAACAAAAGGCTAATTAGCATGAATTTTAAGCCCCAGATCCCTTGGGGAAGAGCATGTCAGAAAACTCCGAGCTTTCCTAACAAAAGCTGTCCCTGAATAAAGGGAGTCTGCGGGTTTTCCCACATGTCCACGTATCAATCAGTATGAGAGAGTCCAGACCCAGTCAGACCCTACCCTGAAGGGAAGGGACCTTGATTCAGGCAGGCCGATCCTTGCCTTGAAGCCCTCTCCCTTCTGAGTCTAAGAATGAAGACTGAAAAAAGCAATTCTGGAACAGCAGTCATCCAGGGAGCTCAGACAGGCGGGGTGTCCTCCCAGCAAGGTAGGTGAGGGGTGGAGGATGGGCAGAGGCACAGGAGACCCTGCAGTGGGACGTCACTGCTGTCGCAGCACAGGCCAGGAGGGAATGAGGGCCTAGCAAAATCTTCTCAAATCAGTTGCACGTTCAGCTCATCCATGGTACTTAAGACTCATTCCTCAATGCTGTATCCCATCCATCCACTTCCCTCCAAATTTCTCAAATATCTTGAGAAAGTAAGCATGCAGAATGGACATCCAGACCAGAGACAGACAAGCAGTGAGGACCTCGTGAGTGTAGACAGTGCCTTCAGGTGTCTTGGGTGAAAGGAGAGGGGCCAGTCACTAGGAAAGGATGAGAGGTTTGCAGAGTGGAATTTCCTTTTTCAGAGGCAAGAAATCTGAGTGTTTGAATAGGCTGAGGAAAAGGCCCATAGGGAAGGAAAGACCAAACGCGTAGGGGAGAAGGGACAACTGATGGGTGGGCTTTAACCTGGAAATACGGAGTGGGCACCTGCCTGACTCTCCAGTCAGAGCCCACAGGATGTTCCTGCCTCCTGTTTCAGGCACACTGTGGCTCTGTCTCACCTCTGCAGCCTAGAAACAGATGTTACTCCCCAGTTGGAGTTAGAAGTAACCTTGCACTGATCTCAACACAAGAGCAGAGCATCCGGTGTTAATCAGTATCCCCTCTCCTCCTCCCCCAGGTACCAATACAGAGGCCCAGACAATCTCCTGCCTCCCCTCTTCCTGCATCTCTAGGTCACCAGGTTTTCTCTGCATACTTGCTCACACTCTGGTGTCCTGGAGGCAGCTCTGCCCTCTTCCAAACTGGCTCAGCCTCAAAAGGGCCTCTTTTTCCACCTGGATCCTGCTGAGCCTTTCACCAGCATCCAGACGTTGCTTTAATTCTTCTGTCCACTTTGATCATATTGTCTGGAGCAACCCAGCCTCTTTCCAGTACTCTGCTCTGCACTTTGAAACTGTAGCCCTCAGATCAGAGCCCCACTCCCGGTCATCCCATGCACCTCCCATGCCCCGCCCCGACACAGGAATGGATGTGCCACACCTCTACTTAGACCTTGTCTCTGATTTCAGCATCAGCCTTTGATGCAGAAGCTTCTTCCCACTAAGTCCTCTCCTCCCAGCTCTAGTTCACAGCCCCCACCTCCACTCAATTCAGCAAGTCCAGCCTTTGAGCATTTATTCTAAAGTTCTGAAGGGCCCAATGTTAGTAAGAGAGGTCACTCCTCACAACTCGAAATGCAAACACTCACTGTGCCCTTTGGTTTTAATCAGACAAACTGCAAGATATTCAGGGTGATGAAGCAGCCTGAAAAATGTTCCTAACAACCCAGCCTGATAGAACAAAGATACAGGAGAGAATGAAAGAAATTACACAAGCAAGTGGAGGCAGGGAGGCATGCATTCTCCATAGAGAAGAAATGTCACTCTCATCATTGAGGTTTCATGATGGTTCGAAACTGAAACCTTCACTTAGAATGTGAATTTCAGCCTCCTAGGAGGTTTCTCCATCCTGAGAAACAAGGAAAAGGAGGCTAAGGGGAGCAGTGTTGGAGCCAAGGGTGGGCTGATGGAAAAGAGGGGTATATCTGATCTACGGTAGCCTGTACTCATGCCAAGGGGGTGGCCAGTGCTCAGGAACATTGGGTCATCCTTGCCAAGGCTGCTGTGGAAACATTTGAAGGGATTGGACCCCTAAGCTAAGCCACAGAATTTACAGGTAAGTAACACCAAGTCAGAAGAAAGGCTAGGAGGTGAAAGATGAAGCTGTGAGCTGAGACTGTAGCAGCTAAGCACACTCACTGCAAGGCTGGAGAACAGACTTTAGCAAACGGAAATGGAAGTGGGGTGGGACACAGAGCAGATGGAGGCAGAGCCCCGCAAGGGGATTGCACTGAGTGTGGTGCTCATGGTGTCTGTCCCATCCCAGCGCCCCACATGCACACTGCTCCTGCCCTAGCATCTGTTGGAGGGGCAGTCCTAACCACCATGGTTCGTAAAAGGTATCCCTGGCCACAGATGATTGGATCAAGGGGTGCACATGCTCCGAACAGCCAGTCTATGGGCTGCCCAGTGGCTATGCTGTGGTCACATGATACCCCAAAGTGGGTCGGGTCAGTTAAATACTACCACGAAGCTGGAAATGTCAAGAAAACGAGGCATCAGCAGAACCGTGTGATAAAGACAGGCTTTGGAGATCTTTGCAGGCTATGAAAATACATTGTAAGTATGCTGTATTGAATGGAAATATATGCTCAGTAGAAGATGAAGAAGCCAATTGGTGAAAAAAGGAGAGAACAGAGAAGAACTGAGCCTGGTTAATAGCTGACAAGAGCCAAGATCCAGAAGTTGTGATGCTGTGGTTCCAGGAGTTCCCCGAGACCCAGAAAACTTTTGCTGGATTGATCGTAGGGCCTCTCCTACCATGGTTCCTGCTCTTGAACTCCTACAACAATCCATTTCCATTATTGCCCCACGAGTATTTTCACAATGAATCACCACTGCCTCCCCTAACCAGCCTTCTGTTGAGCTACCTGGAGTGAGCCTCTGTTCCCTGCAATGCAAAGACCCCCAGGATATGTCTGGACTTGGGACTGCCCAGAAGTACATTAGGTGGATGTTGGATTTTGGCCTCTCCATCTCTTTTTACTTAGTTTCCCACAGTCTAGCTGTGCTTATGATGAAACCTTAAAATGATGGAAATCTCCCTGAAAAGCAAAGAAACTGTTAGGAGAATTTCGCAGAAGGATGTTAAACTCCTTTCCCCCAAATGGGACGGAACCTAGTGGGCCAAAGAACAGCTAGGTGAGTACAGCTTGGTGAGTCAATGAGTTTTATAAGGGCTCACTTTCAAAGCAGTGGGTGACATGGGGGCAACTGCTCCACAGAGGTCACCACCCTGCGTCAGGGGAGGCCAGCTGGTATCATGGAACAGGAGGAGGTTGCTCCCTGCAGGAGCCCAAATCACTGTGTGTAGAAAAGCAGGCAGTCGTGGTGTCTGCCTCACCTTGAAGTTTCTCCTCAGATACAAAGCACTTCTGCATTCTCTGTGCTTTGCCCCATTATGGGAATAGGGTTGTAGGGGAGCTCCTCCCTGCTCCTGAAACTGCAGCCCAGGAATGGCAGCCCAGCAATGTGTTCTAAAAAGGCATCTTTAAACCTAAAGACTTCTTCCTGAGCCACGTTTTGGAAGGTCACCTATGCTACAGAAGCTACAGTGCATACATCGTACACAATGAAATTCACCCTATTGGAAGGATGCTGTAGTTTCTGGAAGAGAAGCACAGATAAAGGAGAAACCCCACAGACTGGGGTGCGAAGAAAGTGGATTGGAAGGAAGCTTGAAAGACCCTAGTTGATGACTCTGTAGAGAGGACACAGCATAGTGTGGACCCGAGATCTGATGGCGAGATGGCTTCCTGATGGTGACTGTGATGTAGTCGTCGGCTGACGCTGGTCAAACTCACTGCTTCTTGTGGACACGGGCTATTCAGTAGCCACCAACATGAGTGCATCTTCACAGGAGGTAATTTTGTGGGTGGGAAAATGAAGAAATTGAGGACTTGACCAGCTAAGAAGTGGTATTTTCATTATTCCCTTTGCCCTTTGGAACTCTAGGAGCAGTACCTCAAAGATGAGCAAGAACCGCCTCAAAAAAAATCAAGTTGATATTTAGATGAGGTTCTGCACCATGGCTTAACATGCAAGAAGAAATCATTTGTGGCCAAGAATGTAGAACATCTTACAAAGAGATGGGGGACTAGTGGTTGATCAGCTAATGCCATCAAGAGAATATAAAAACAAATACCAGCAGGAAAAGAGAAACAGCAAATCAGGTAACCCACGACAAACCAGTTGCTATGAGCCATATTAAGTGGGATGTGGAAAACAGGAGGTGTCCAGTGACTCACAGGAGGCAAGACCTAAAAGCCCAGCTGTAAGAGGCCTGGGGCATCTTGGTGCATCCTGCACAGAGAACAAGCCAAATAACCAAGGGCAATGTCTGCAGAACCCCAGCATGTTGACAGGCCACTGAAAACAGGCAGGTGAGCCTGCTGTGCCTGCCTGGAGAGCTGTGCATCTGCAACTGAAAACTCCCTGAGAAGCGTGCTCCTGGGGCCCAGCAGAGCAGCTTCGCTGAGGGAGTGCCAGCCGCAGGGGCAATGCGCTCCTAAAACAAGTCACAGCACTATTTACAGAGATGAGATCTAGTATGTGGGAGAAGCCCACCAAGGAGACATTTCCTGGAAGACTTCTTCCAGGAAGATCCAGAGGATCTGACAAGTTCTTGAGTTGCTTTGTAGGCAGTGTGTATCAGTTAGAATACTTTTAATGTAAAGAGCAGAAATTCTGACAAAAACTGGATGAAACAATGAGAAAGTGTACCCCCTGACTTAGATGTTAGAGACAGGATGTAGAGGTGTTAGAGGCTCAGGGAGTGTCGATTGAGTGGTTAATCATGCGGTCAGGAACTGCGGATCTTCCTGGCTGGTGCGCCATCCTCCTCTTGGATTCATCTTCGGGTTGGTGGCAGTGCGGATGCCGTTCCAGACAGTGCACATGTCCAGATGTGAAAGGAACGATAGCAAAGGGCACTGCTTCTAGCTTTGAATCAGGAGCAAAACTTTGAATCAGGCCACATGTCATGGCCAGAAGTGTGCCAATTTTTGAATCAATCGTTGGCAAAAGAAATGGGATTATGTGGACCAAAGAGGTCCAAACTCTAGAGATGGATCCTCTTCTCCTGAAAAACCTAGGTGTATAGAGAGAGGTGGAAACCTGACTAATTCAGGGTTCCCTTAGGAAGGAGGAAATGAGGGGTGCAATGGGTGCTGGGCAGGTAATTAGTAGTGTCCTTCACAGAGCATCTTCTGATAGATGTAGACAGTGAGTACAGGTAGGAAAAATTACATATTAAAAGAAGGAGGAGAAAGAAAAATTGTAGAAAAATGAGAACTCTCTGACAAAGTACAAGTAATTTATCCCTTAGGAAAATTACTCTATCCAAGAAATTATGGTGCTAAAGATGGTAAAAGAGAGAATGTTTGGATATGGTCTGATTCTAGCATCCATCAGCTTTAGAATAAACATCTTCAAAAACTAATAAGGAAAGAAAGGTAGACATTTTCAATTACTGGGAGCCTAGATAGACTCAAAATATTTTAAAAGCCCTTTAAAATGCTAGTCTGACTATGCAATCAGGAATGATAGCAAGGGAGGTACTCATAGAAACAGATGGTCACTGATATTTACATGGGCGTGGATGAAAGCTGAGGAGCAAACAGGCAGGAAGGACTCGGTCTCGCCTTGGTCGTGCTGCGCGGCTTCTCTCAGCACCACCTGCCCCATCTTCATCGCTTTGCCTCTGCGCTGAGCACTTCCGCTCTCCAGAAATACAGGCCTTTGCATGTCTCCCCTAGAGGGGCCAACTTCCAACCTGAGCCTAGGAATCTGGTCATCTGTCTGCACTGGGAAGCTGGGCTTCTTCATGCACTTGACACAGGGACACTTGTTTCTCACAACTGGGACACTGATACTGATAGGGAAAATTTACAAGGACAGCAACCTAGCGGGTGGCTTCACTCTGTCTCACACCACTCCCTCCTCAACATAAACAACACTACAAGGACAGTGATTTAGGAGGTGGCTCCCCTCTGCCTCGCCCCCCACCCCCCTCAACCCAAACAAAAAAAAAAAACACTCCCTTGGTTTCCCCGTGCTGCCGAGCACCTGGTCCCAAGGTTCGCTCCCTAAGCTCCCTTCCCCTTGCCTGCTCGCTTGCTGTGTACATAGGAATGTTACAGATAAGGAAGCAGAAAGGTATAAATTGCTCCCTTTTCCTTTGTTCGGGGCTCAGACTTTTTGGGAGATTACTCCCCTCTGAGCCCGCCGGTGTGAAAGCCTCAGCACTCCAAGACCTCTGAGTGCCGCTTAGTTTTTTCAGTCGGTGATCCAGTCCAGGCTTTTTTTCAGTATTTTCTGTAACAATACCATGCAGCAGATTTAGTTCCATTAAAGCTTCAATCAGAAAGCCTGTGGGATTGTGCCTCTTCGTATTCTCCTGGGCAAAATGGGCTGAGGCCCTCCTGAAACTACAGCTGCTCACGGCATCCCAAAGGGACGTGTTAGCTGAGTTAGCCCTTGGGTTATGGCTGTGTCACATCCACCAAGGCCCAAAGACCTTCCCCTGATTTGGAGGATTGCTTCCCAACCTCAGGCAGAATCTCTTCTTCAGACTATCAAAGACCCCCAACTCCTTGTCCCCTGGCCATGTCTATCTAACCTTCCAGCTGTGACTCCTTCCATTTCCCTGATTTCCACACACAACAGCTCTGAGCTCCATCATCTGCCCCCCAGGAAATAAAGCATTTTCTAGCCAATTCCACAAGCTCAAGCTAACAGGGGTACCACAGGGCACCAAATGAGGTCTGGATCCCAAAGTGAGCCAGGCCAGTGTCCCTGCGCAAACCTGTCCAGGTAAGCGGTGGCCCTGGCAGGCTGCTGACGGCCTGACTCCCTCCCGCCTGCCTCCTGTCACACCTCTGCACGTGCCTCCAGCACCTGGCAAGCCAGGGAAAACCGACGGAGATGGGGAGCTCTTCTAGCGACCCAGCCCAATGCCAGCTCCCACACCCAGGGGGGCCTTGGGAGCATCCTGGGTCTGGCCTCAGCCCTCTCCTACCACCCTTTCAGAGCCCAAATCGGGATGGGAGATGGTGTCAGGCCCAGTTTCCAGGACACTTGTCATTTCAAGAACCAGAATCAATGCCCCAAGAATAAGTTTGGAGCTCCCAGGGGTTCTGAGCACAGGTTTTGTGCTGCCAACACTGTGACTCTAGACTACTTCCTTTGAGATCCTGGACATCAGCTCCTCTCTACCACAGCACTGGCTACCAACTTCTCGAGTCCCCACTCAAACTGGTATCCCTCCTTTATGATGCTGGCCTTCATTGGACTTATGTCAACAATTTTCTCCAGGCCTGGTGCTCTCAGTGTCCTCAAATATTCACGTGGGTAATAGGAACCTTGCCTCAGTGCCAGGCAATCCCCAAAGAGAAAATAGCCCTTTCCTGGGGCCTCTGCCATCAGCTCTGCTGCCCTTTGCTGCCCTCCCCTGGCCGTCAGCGTCACCGCGGGTAGCCGTGCAGTGCTCTGATGGCTTCACCGATGCCCTCCTTCAATAAACACTTATTTAGGGCCACGCTGTACTGTGCAGTGTCTAGGCAGAGGGGATTCAACAATAAGAGTACATGGGGCTTGCCTTCAAGGAGCACATCCCAGTGTGAAAAGTGGAGAAAGAGAAAATGGGCATGAATGAGTGGATGCAAACCCACGCCTGTGGAAGCCTAGATTTGTTCACCCAGGCTCCACAGGCCCCACTGCCTAGAACCTTCTCCTGACAAAATCCTTGCTATTGAGCCCCCTTTCTCCTTTAGGGGTGCAGTTGGGGACCTTGAACCTCTCCAGTGGTGGAGTGTGCCTGTCACATCTGACTTCCTCCCCAGCGTTCCATGGTTTTTCTTTCATAAACGAAATATTTCTGGGAAGGTGCCAAGCATTCTTCCAAGCACTAGAGATACAGGGGGGAAATTCTAGTCCCATTCCCTGTGGAATTTACAGTCCAGTATGGAGAGAGACTAAGGAAATAACCAGTTAGATTATTTAGATTATTTGCAAACAGTTAAGGTAAGTGTCATGTGGTACTGCATTCCATCTTGTTCACATCTGGAAAGAGTCCTGCACAGCAAGGGTAGAGCTTGGGACCCAGAGTTTCAGGGTAGAAGGAATGAACCACAGAGGAGCACAGCCTCTCCCATGGTGGGCATCTCAGGAAGTCCGAACAGCATCACAGAGGCTGCTGAGCAGGGGCCTGAGGGCCACACTCTCCAACAGCCTCTGCTGACACTGGCAGTACATGCTCCCCATCGCCTGCAGCATGCCCTCCCGGTCCCCACACTCTCCTACCCAGCTCTCTCATCTCCAGATGCAGGTCCAGTTGTGTGAGACTGTTGGCCAGGACCCTTGGCAGCTTCCTGGTCAGGTAAAGAATAATTTCAGAGTCATGGTACAATATAAACATTCCCGGAGCCATATCTGCTCTCTACACCCATGTATATGCAGTCCCTCATGCAGCACCTGGCACATAGGAGGTGCTCCGTAATTCTGTGGTAGTTGTTGAATGAATACGTGAATCTTGCATAATTACCCAAGCAGGAGCTTAGCTTCAATAAGGAATTAAGTCATGATTGGACTCATTTGATCAGCAGACACAGCCATTCCTGTTTATTGAAGCCGGAAGTGGATTTATAACCTAGTTTGTTGTATTGGCCACCAGCAGAGGTAGACGCTGAGTTGTAGTGACACCACAGGTCCACCTGCAGGCCAGGGAGAGCTCCATCCCCATCCCTGAACTGAGATTTAGTTCAGGTGCCCCTTTGTTCAGCCTGCTCTCAGCCCCGTGTGAGCCTGCTGATCTGATAAGGAAGGGGGCAGCCAGGACTGCCAGCAGCAAGGGAGAGAGGCGATGAAGGCCAGGGGCGCAGGAACACAGTGAGGGCAAATTCCTGAGGTTTGGGAGACAAGCCGCTGCAAGACCCATGCTTTCTGGTGGGTCCTGGTGGGCCCTGTGCTGGAAGTGCCTGACTTTCAGAGATCCAGCAGGGCCTGCAACACATTCTGCTTAAAACTACCGCTGGTTTGTAATTTTGGCTTTAGACAGTAATTACAGCTACTGGGGTTCCTTGGAGAGATAATTACAGAAAGGATTCAGCACATTCATTTTTATCTACACACTTAACCATCAATTAAATCATTACCATCTAATCCTATTCCAAGGTTTAGAAATGTATTATTTTGAAGGCACTGAAGTTTGTTTTCAGATGGTTTTAAGTGAAAGATTACCCGGTTTCCAGAGCCAATGGAGGCCCGTGTGTGTGCCGCCTCCGTGGAGGCAGAGCCAAGGGATGTTGCGTGTCTCATGGTGGCTGTCTTCCTGGAGGCCCCCGCTGCAGAGGGCCAGCAGGAATGGCAGGCGGTGACTGGCTTTGTGTTTGATTTCCCATGAAGTTCATGGTATTCCAGCACAGGATTACTACAGGGACCTAAAGATCAGCAGCTGGGAACAGATGGGAAGGTGGCTTGTTTTGCCAAGAGGTTTCCAGTCGGGTCCTGCCCTGCTGGGGTTTTGCAGGGGCCCTGGCCACCACCCACTAACTCAAAGCCAAGGGTGAGGTCTTTGTACTGCGGGAGCCGGGAAGGGTGTGGTATTTTAAAGCACAGACTCTGGAGTCCGACCACTGGGCTCACATTCTGGCTCTCCCATGCTGAGCTGTGTGTCCCTGAAGTTTCTGAACTGCCTTAAGCCTCAGATTATTCAACTCTGTAATGGTACAGTAACAGACCCTCCCAAATGGGGCAGTTGTGAGACTTAAATGAGAAAATGAAGTAGTGTGTTTAAACACAGGGTCTGGCACTTGATGGATGCTAGGTAAATTTTGATAATTAATCTTATTCGACATATAGATAAGTACAGGGGAATGAGAGAAACAGAAGGGAGAACTGGGATATACAAAATGTGCTCCCACGAGGCCCGGCAGCCCCTGAGAGCATGTGGCGCCCAGCCTCAGGCTGTGCTGCCCCACCTTGGGCTTCACAGCCACTGTCCTCTTAGACCTTGATCTCCCTTGTTGGCGACTCCCCAGGAGCCCCTGACGGCAATCTGGCTCTGTGTACCCTCTCCCCTGACCCCGCCCTCCCTCAGCGCCTGCCAGCGCCCTGAACGAGCCTGCTCTCCTGCATCTTCCATCTCCCGTGCATTTCCACAGACTCACAGCCGAACACAGTTGGGCCCCAGGTTTCTGTCTGAAGCCACTTTCTGTTTCTCCTACACAAAGCAACCTTTGGGGACTGGGGGCTGGTGACCTACAGAGAGACAGTTCCTCTAATAGGCAAGGATCTTGGGCCACATCAGCTGGTCAGACCCCATACCTAAATCTGGGATCCCAGAGGCACTGTCTACACCATGCAGAAGCTGTTTGGGAGTTGACTCTCCCAGACTGCTGCACCAGTCCTCAGGCCTTGGTCTCGGCTCAGCCCAGCCGCCCTCCTGCCATAGCAGCTGCTCTTTGTGCTGACGTTGCTAAAAAGCCCAGCTCTTGCAGCAGCGTGGACCTGGTGCAGACTAGGCTGGAGGGCACCCAGCTGCTCCTACAGCTGTGCAGCCAGAGCTGCAGAGGAAATGAGCTCCCAGCCAGTGGGTCGTGGAGCTGCCATGTCCAGTCCTCACGTTCATGGGTGATCATGGTTGTCATTGGAAGGACTGTAAAATGGAGATCATTTTCTAGAGTTATGAGTTAATATATAGAATTTACAAAAGTGCCTAGTACCTAGCATACGGACAATAGATATTACTTTTATTATTGTCATCATTATTAAAGGAGAAACCAGGCTCCATGGGGCTCATGGAGACACTCACTCTCTTGCTTTGGGGCCTCCCAGAAGGCCCTTCTCTGGGGCTGGTTCTCCTGTCTAGGGGTCTCCAGGCCAGTGACATCATGACAGCTTCCTGATCCCTCTCTCAGGATTTGATGCCATAGGGCAGTCCCTTAACCTAATCCTGGCAGTGCCCAGAGCAGGGGAGTGAAAAGCCCTCCCCGGCCATCCCCCTGACACCCACCAACCAGGGCCCCTTTGTGCTGTCTCCCTTGAGGAGAAGCAGGAGGGGCTACCACCCAGCTCCCTGTCTGTGGACCTGCTTTGGCTCCAGTCAGCCCTCTGGGTCTCCTGCCATGACTCTTGACTAATTAAATGATGCCCACCCACTGGGTGGTAAGGACCCAATCACTGAGAGGAGCTAGGGAGGGAAGCACAGGCGCACCTTGACGCTAGCACCACTGGCACCCGCCCTAGCTGTGCAGGGCTGGCTGTGACTGCGACTGGGCTATCACTCCTGGGCCCAGGACACACATGTCATGGTGTCTTTTTGCTTTGGCCTGTGGGGTGTGGCCACTGCATACGTTTTGGGGTTGACCAGTCTTGACCTTGTATCTGAGCCCGAGACAGATACAGCCGGCTACCCTGAGCTCCACTGCATCATCTGGAAATTGCCCGCCTGCTTCATGTCTCACCTGGTGCCTCTCCCCAGTCCTCTTTTTCTCTGGCTCTCCCTGGCTGCCTGTTCCAGGGAATTCCTTAGAGAACACTCAGAGTACTTCATGACCTCGTCCCTTCTCTCTGTCTGAAATCCTTACGCATCACTGTCCCTTGACTTTTTGTGCTCCAGGCACACTACACAAGCAACTTCTAGGATGTGGGGGACACTGCTTTGCAATGTCACTTTGTTTTCACACGTGCTCTTCCATCTGCCTGAGATGCCTCCCCCGCATGGCCTTGCATATGTGTACTTCTGTCAGATTCAGCCCAACCATAGCCTTCTCTGTAGATATATGTACCTTTGTGGTAGCTCCCGTAATGCTATTTTGTCATTTTGTGTTTGTTTTCCTAAATAGATGATGAGTTCCCTGGGAAGAGGGACTATTTCTCATTCGTCTCTGAATCCCTAGACCCTCGTGGAGGCCCCAGTAATGAGCAGATGCTCAATATTGGCTGAATGAGACATACAGATAGAGAGAAAGAGAAAAAGATGGAGGGAAGGGGGACCCAACATCACACATGCTCAGTATGAGATGTGTGAGTCCCTTCCTGACTCAGACTGGGCACCTTCATTGATGGTCATTGCCTGATTTCAGCAGATGTGCCTGTTTAAACTTCTACTCACTGAAAAGCTGAATGGAAAAAGCATGTACCTTGCCCCAGAGCCTGGACCTCCCTCTCTGGAGGGGCTGTTAGGAAAAGTATGTAAGTATGGTCCATAAGAATAGAAATACAGTGGGGCTTTGGGGTACTGTGGACTTTGGGATGTTTCACATTTCAACATGATTTGGTGGCTTTGCTTGTGAAACTGAGAAGGCAAGAGGCAGAAGGGCAGTGGGGAGCCAGGACAGAGGGTAGAGGAGGCTGTGGCCTCCAGAAGGGCTTCAGACCTGTCTGCTTCTGAAAGCAGCCTTTGCAGGATGCAGATGCGGACGAAGATGCAGGGACCTGGCTTGAGGCTTGGGGGCATCCTTGTTGCCTTTGATGGCTGCTGTGAAATAAGTGATGTGCATAGATGCCTTATTGATTGGATCTGCACCTCAGGGCTCCAGTCCCTGCTGCACCACAAGGTCAAGGGCAGAGCAGCCCCACACACTGCCCCCGTCTGAAGAGGAAAGTGTCCCATGTGTGTGCTTGCGCTGCCTTCACCAGGACGATTGTGGTTTATTTATTGCAATTTCATGCTGCGATTTTTCCACTTCAGTCAATGCTGAAAATGGCAACTGTACCCCCTGAGCCTGCAGCATTGTGTAATGCAGGGTTTTGTTTTCTAGTCTAACTGAAAATGTTTGATAAAATGGCAAAATCTCCTCTCTACAGAGCACAAAGAATTCTTGCCAAATAACTAACCTTTTATAGGCAGTGGGTCCACTGAGTCAGAGGCCATGTGTCTGCTGCTTCCCCAGAGGCCTGAATCTCCCCCCCTCTGTCACCGTATCACCATTGCCATAATGCCCCACTGTGGGCTCACCATGGTGAGACTCCTACCTGGCCTGGTTATCAGCATGGGGCAATGGCAGGGCTTGGGGGCGAAGGGAACACCGGGACCATCAAGGACCTAGTCTTTGTGGAATGGAGGGGGATGGCCAAAGTTGTTGCTGGTGGTAGCAGGGAGGAGAATCAAGCATAGATTGGTGGTTTTACAAGAATGTGGAGGAACAAAGGCATCAAGGAGCAAAAAAAACAGTGCCACCACCCCAATCTGAGATACATGTGAGGGATTAAACAGCCCGGAGAGAGGGCTGCCGAGGGAGTCTGACTTCCAGGGAAAGCCAGGATTCACTCCAGGCAACAAAATGGATGAAAGGTCTTAATAAAGAGTCAAGGATGTAGGGGATGGCAGATGGAGAGCACCAGAGGAGAGGTGGAGACGGCTCTAAGGTGGGGTACATTTGGGGAAGGGGAAGTACAGGACAGGATGTGGGTGATGGCATGGAGAGATGTGACAGTGAGGCCTGGCAGCTCTGTCTCTAGGGGCAGTCTGCCTTGTCTGAAGGAAGTAAGGTAATCTGGCTGTCCTGTAGTTAGGAAGGTAAAGCCACAGCCGCCTCAGCCCAGCTGCTCTCCCAGAGTCGTCTGAGAGGGGCTCTGAGCCATCTCCCACCCGGGCATCCATCCATTCATTCAGCCCCCAGTGTTCAAGGTTTTCCCACCACTGTAAACCCTTACCTGCTGCCTGACCACCACCTCCTCTCCTGCTACCCTGGACTGGGCCCATCTGACCTGTGTCCTTCCTTCTCCCAGCACCAATCATTCCCTTCCTGTCAAGTGGACATGCCTTGTCTATAACACGATACCTCAGGTTAACAGTGGCTTTATTAGCTTGCTATATCAAACACCTACTCTCTCCAGGCCACTGGGCTGAGCAGTGTACATGTGTCATCTAATATAACCCTCACCTTTTGAGATAAACAGTATTATCTCTCCGGATGAAAAAAACTGAGGCTTAACAAGCATGTCCAACATCACAAGGCAAATGAGTGGTAGAGCTAGCATACTGAGGTGCATTGTATTATTTGTCCATTGTTATGTGCTCTCTTCAATCTCCGTTGGGGTCTTTCATTCCAGTGACTTTGAGCTTGGCCCCATGACTTGCTCTGACCAATAGACTATGGGTGGAGTAGTAGTTCCGAGTGAAGGCTTTAAGAAGCATCACCTATTTCTGCTGACCCCCTTTAGCTTTGGCATCTGTCAGGGGAATTACCTAGGTCTTGGAACAAGGAGACACAAGAACAGACCTCTACGTCTATAAAACCCGGTCCAGCTGAGCTGAGCAGAGCTTTCGACAGCCTCCAAAAACCCATGAGCAAGAAATCAGTGTTTATTGTTAGAAGCAGCTAAAACTGGGGGTTGCTTGTTATTACAGCAAAAGTTGACTAATATAGATTTAAACTGATCTTTCTGATTCAATACAGTGCTTTTGAAATCAGTCTTCTTGTAGCCCAGTGTTTCTCGGGCAAAGACCCCAAGGCTATTCCGACTGGATCCAGATGTAAACCCCCTGTGCCCCTTTAGGAAAGGCTCTCTTCTCTTCATCACTTCGTCATCAAGTTAAATCAGGCAGCCTAGAGCTGTTTCCATTCCATTCTTCTCTTCTTCCCCTGCCTTCTTCCTAGAAGAAAATTTGCACCTGCCTACACATCTCGGCAAATCTCTCAAACTCGCTTCTCTGCTACTCAGGGCAGTTTGGAAGAAGCCACAGCCATATCAGTCAGATACGACCAGACTGACCTTGGTTGGTCAAGTTATGGATCACACAGCTGTGCTGCTTCTAAACGATTTTTCCTTTTGTGCTGTGATTATTCAGCTTGATTAAGAATGTAAAACTAAATGCTGAAGATTTTTCTGGAAGATTCTTTTGTTTTTCTCCTGCTGACACTAATTCCCTAGCCTTTATGACCTCATAGTCCCAATGATTTGTCACATATGTCTTTTGCTGATTTACTTTCAGTTGTTTGGCGTCTGCTGTTTCTTCCCCCCACCTAATTGTCCCCTTCAGTATAACCATAATTTTAAAAACCAGTAGGACGTGCAGTGAACACTATGCAGTACAACTGATTAACTGAAAGTCCTTTTTAAAAAATGCTAAAAGCTAGTGGAATGCTCTTTTTTATTTCAGCAGCCATGTTATATATAGGCTGTGGGATTTTTCCACAAGTGTGTTTTTTAATGTTGTATTCTGAGAAGACTAAGCTCCGTAGTGGCTAAGATTCAATCCTTCACGTTAGAATACGGTTTTCCCTAGTTAGCATGAAAGACCCTGAAGTGCATACATATGAATTTGCTGACGCTGCGTTCCTTCTCCCCTGTTCTGAGAAAAGAACATTTTCCCGTTTTCCTTTAGAACCCACCCCGCTCCCTCTCTGTCCATGTGATTTGGGTAGATGTAACCACACCCACAGTTCTAGGGGTGTCTGTGTCCCCGCCAGGCTTATGTGCAGCTGGCACATACAGGCATTGGGGATGTGACTCAATTGAGACCCAGGAGTTTTGCTGCAACTGTCAGGAAGAGTCACATCTTTCCATGGACTTGGAGCCGTAAGGATGCAAATGCTAGCTGCTGTCTTGCCAACGCCATAGGAAAACCTGCCCCAGAGCAAACGAAGGGAAGCAGAGTCTGGAGGGGGGCGTGATAATGAGCCCTGCTGACTTGTCTGAACCCCCAGAGTGAGGGAGAGACAGACAGGCAGACAGGGTGGGGCGGCCAGCAACTGACCAGCACTGGGAGGTGAAGAGAGGAGTAGAGCAGGCGGCTGGGCTGGGAGCTGCCAGGCACTGGTCACAGTGGCTCTTGCAGAAGCTGTAGCCTGGGGCTGAGACCAGTTAGGTCTCAGGATAGGGCCGACCTGGTGCACGCAGGTGGCACTGGGACCTGAGGTGACAGTGTGGCTCTGCAAGCTGCACCTGGCTCCAGGCTTCACAAATCACACGAGGCCCCCGAGAGCCAGGGCTGGGCTCCTGCTGCTCCCGGCCGCCTGGCTTTGGACCCGGCAGTGCCTGGGCGCCTCAGGAGCCTCAGGCAGTGGGGTGGTGCCCATGTCCAGTGCCTCTGCCTCAGTTGATCCTTCTAGCTTTTGATTGAAAGTGAGAGACGTGTGCCTCTACCTTTCACTTGAACACTTAGAGGCCATTGTAGGGTTATTAACTGGTCTAATTTCAGTATTGTTGTGTCTCAGAGATTAGGGAGGCCCAAGGAGAGGAAGAGGGGCAGGGGGACAGCTGGTTGGTGGAGCAGACTGAACACACACATTTATCTGCTAAATTCTCTGTCTTACATGGGTGCAGCTGGTGGTGTCCCAAACTATTACAATAGTAACATCAAAGACTGAGAATTACCAATATGTGACACAAGACGTGAAGTGAGCAAATGCTGTTGGAAAAATGGAGCCAATAGACTTGCTTGATGCAGGTTTGCCACAAACCTTCATAAAAAATCGTAGTATCTATGAAGTGCAACAAAATGAGGTATGTCTATAAAGCAAAAGCTAGGGTGGTAAGTGGTCAGTGTGAATCACAAAGTATCATGGGATTATTTCATGCTAGGTGGGGTGTAGTTCATTGAAGACTTCCCAGAGGAAGTGGCACTAAAACTGAATCCTGAGGATTTTATAGGATTTATATGGTGAGAGGAAAGGCATTCCAGGTTGAGGAAGCATCAGGAGAAAAGATACAAAATAGAAAATTAACTTAGGAAATATAAACACATATGGTCAGCCAATGGACACTTCTGATGGAGGGGAGACCTGGTGAAAATCTGAGTTCTCCTTCCTAACTAGGGTGGCTTAGAATGAGGAGGAAATCGCTCCTGCAGACCACCTGAGGGGGAGATGACAGGCCCTGGGTGACCTCCTTCCTGGGCACCTGATGGGATGAGCCTCACCCAACGGCGTGGCAATATCCACTTCAGCAGATATGACCCAGGAGATGATCCTTCGTGGTGAGGGTTTACAAAGACCAAAGAAAACAGCAGTGGAATTTATCCATGAGGGTAAAATACTGACTGCGTGATGGCCTCAAGCAGGGGTTTGCAGCCCACCGCCCCAGGCCCTTCATGATCTCCTTTCCCTTTTTCAAGTGTGATTCAATGGATGCGTTTTTCCTTAACCTGGGAAGAGGTTTCAGAATTGGTTTAAACATTGGGATGTAGTTGTATGGAGTAAACATGTCTGTCAGATTGAACAGAACTTTGTTTTGAAAAGTCAATTAACTATGTTGTAATTTTTTAAACATATAATATTTTCAGCTTACGTCTCTCTAAAAGAGACAGAAAGAGAGATCCTTACATGTGTTTGTTGTTTGAAAAGAGGCTTTGACACAGAAATGTTCTCTTCCCCAGAGGTTTAGAGGCTTATAGTGATATGAGTTATTAATAATATCAACATTTTTGGTACTATTCCCATTATTAGGCTTTCATCTAAAAAATTATCACAATGTCAAAAAACAAAACACTTATAAACACAATTAATTTTCTTCTTTTCTGAGTATCTGCTCTCTCCTAAAAAATATGACCGAGGCCATGACAGTTTCTCTCTGCAATGTGTCTGTGTGGCTAGGCACAGGAACACCCCACAGGTGCGCTCATCACTTGCTGCGTGGAGAGACTGTGAACTGCAGCTTCCTGCTTCTGCTCAGCCTGGCTCCCTGCTGAAGGACCCCCCAAGGACAGTTAGTGCGGCCCTGGGAGAGTAGTTCTTTGGGGGCAACTGGGGGCATAGATTATCCAAAGTAAACCCTGATCCTGCCTTAGCCTGGGATGCTGACATCATGAGAGGCTGTCCTATTCTGCGTAATGATGGAAGGGGTCTTCCTTGCAGGCAGTTTCCTACTGGCAGGGACAATAAGGATATGAGGATATTCATTCCCTGGTTAGAATTTTCAGCTTCACATTGTTTTGGTCATCAGCCATATCCCCACCCTTAGGAAAGCTTCCTTAACTGCTACAGCCTGGCACGAGGTGTGCTTTGGGAAGCTGAGGTAGAGCTGTGTGCTCTGCAGGCTAAGCAGCTCAGGAGAGACTGGTGGCTGGAGGGCAGTTCTGAGGCCTCCAGAGCTGACCAGCCGTCGGACGTGTGAGCCACATAGGCAAACACACTTCAGGGAATCGCTGGGCAGTGTGGGGAGAGGAAATCTACTAGGGCAGACAAGAAGGGTAGGGCTCAGATCAGGTGGGACCTGAGGACCTTGGACTTTCATCAAGGGGTGGGAATAAGAGTGTGAGGGAGAAAAGTGGGTGCAGCAAGGCCCCAGAAGGGTGGCCCAGCTTGGATGAGTTAGGGATGGGTGTTACCTGTGGGAAAGCTGGGCTCTCCTGGCTCTGCTGAGCACACCTGGCCTGTCAGACAAGGTGAGCCCGCAGAGGGGACTGGCCAAGACGACTGAGTCCAGTGCCCTCTTAGGGGGGCACTTCTGCTGAGGGGTGGGTGGCCAGGACCTCAGAAGTAGCCCCTCTTTACCCTGACCCTGACCTCCCAGGACTCATGCACCCAGGCACATCCACTTCCTCGCTGCTCTTCCCAGGTCTGGCTCTGCTGTGGCTTCTTGTTCCAGGTGTCTGTTCAGGGTCACTGCTCTGCCCCCCACCACCTCCAGTTCACAACTATCACATCTCTCTGTTGCATTCTCATCCTCAAATGTACCACGACCCATTTTCCATTTGCTTGTGTGAGGTTTGTCTGTGCCCTTCCTCCAGAATGCAAGCTCACTTTTCTCCCAGCTCCTTGCTCAGCTGTGTACCCTCAAGGCCTGGAATAGCACATGACCCACAGCAGGTGGTGCACGTGTGTGTACAGGGATCAGATAACTGAAGACTGTCATGGGAACTGATGATACATAGGCCGATGGCCAGCCCTGGGGCTCAGGGGCACACAGTTTGCATGTCTTGCCAGGGCACACGGACAATAGCCCCTCATCTGCAGTGTCCCAGCCCACCCTCCCCCCCAAGCAGTGCGTCCTGGGGGTCATGTTATAAGACATGGCTTGCTCTTTATCCCCTCTCCACACCCCACTGTGTCTGCTCTCTGGACCAAGGGTGGGGACCCATCCAAGATGCGGAAACAAAAGGTCCTTCTTTGGGAAAATGAGGAAGGGAAAGTGGGGGAAGGAGAGAACTGATAATTTAGGGAGAGAGAGAGAGACAGAAACATCTTTTAGAATGCTGTTTTACATTTAATAGACTATAGTGTAGTGTAAACATAGCTTTTATATGCACTGGGAAACCAAAAAATTCATTCGACTTAGCTTACTGCAGTATTCACTTTGTTGCAGTGGTCTGGAACCAAACCTGCAGTACCGCCGAGGCACGCCTGTATGGTCAGTCAGAACCGTCTGTCTTCTCCCTTGGCTGTGAATGCCAGGAGATCTGAGACTGTGTCTCCTCCCCGTGGTGAAAAGTAGAGTCCTTCATTATTCACTGAAATGATGTATTTAGCTGATTTGGGCTCATTGCCGACCTTTTCTACAAATGCTGATTAAGCCTTTCCTCTGTGGTTCACAGAGAAGTTTTCACATGTGATAGTTGCCCGGCAGAAGGGGACCCGTCAATGTGAGAGTGCCCAAGGGAGGATTAAGACATACGCAGTTTGCACATGGCTCCTCTCAGTGGATGGCAGCATCAAAGGACAGATGAAACTTACCCACACGTGAAGCAGGCTGGGCGCATCTCCCTCCGGTGCCTCCCTCATATCAGGCAAATGAGATCCAGGGGACCCTGGGGTCTTGCTCTATTGCCAGAAAATGCCCACCATTCGTAGTGGTATTGGTAATATCCTGAAGTCAAGTCTACAAGTGAATAGATCTGGCATCCATTTTGTTCTGCACTGATGTTTAGGGTCATCTGGGGGTTGGGAGGTAGATACATGACTCCATTCCTGATCTCTGTGGTATTTAAATTTGCAGCTCTTTGTTATTTTTCAGATCTCCCCTTGTCCTTTTTGAAGAAATGCTGAATTTAAACACTCTAGCCCTGTTTGGGGACTGGCCAGATAGAGTCTCTGGAGCCAAAGCCAGCTACCCTTCCCCGTCCCCACTGACCACACTTCACAGGCACAGGGGGAATGAGGACTGTTAGAGCAAAGAGGAGCCCCAGCAGCTCTGCATGGCACTCCGCTCTGGCTTCCCTACTCTCCTGTTTTTCAATCCACTCTCTACACTGCGTCCAGTGGCCAAGTCCTAAAACACAAATCTGACCGTACTCCTCCCCTTCTTAAAATCCCTCAATAACAACCTTTGTCCAAAACAAGATCACGATCAGGTGCCCTACCTTGGCATTAAAGATCCTCTGGGACCCTGCCTCCCTCTCCTCCTGGCACTTTATATTGAGGCCCGATTATTGGAGGTCCACACCATGCTTTTTCTTTGCCCTTGTGCCCTTGCTCTCATTTTAACTTCTTGCACTGTCCTTTCTACCCCTATTAGCTTGACTAAATCCAGCTCATTCTTGTAAGCATATGATCAGTTGCCATCTTCTTCAGGAAACATTCTGAAGATCCTCCTACTATGAGTTAAGTGTCTCTTGTCTACGTTCTCTTCCCTTTGTACCCTGTGCCTACCCCTAACATGTCATTTGATGCCACTTGATATTATGTGTGTCTGTGTCATCCACAGCACAACCAAGGGCTCCTGGAGGACAGAGGGAGTTATTCATCATTGTATGATCTGTCCTGGCAAAATGCCTGGCACAAAGTCAGCATTAAATAAATCCTGGTTAGTTAGAATTGCAAATTCTTCCAACTTCCAACGTGGAAAATGATTGCCGATTTGTTAGATGGACTCTGCTTGTCATATTTTCAAATCCACAGGCATAGCAGTTCTATTAATATAAAAAAGTAACCCAGTGCTAGCTTTGAAAGCCAAAGAAGCTCCATTTTCTTGAGGACTAAGTGAGCTCTACCTTCCTTCCAGGACTCAGTTCTCCAAGTGCAAGGCAAACCCCATGAGAGTTGAGACAGTGCAGTCAAGTACACAGTCATTGTCTCAGGTGAGATTTGTGACAACACAAAAGCCCAGACATTTCTCATAAAGGTCTCTGTGAGAGAGTCATCTTAATTTAAAACATTTGGGAGACCTATGACCATTTCTTCCTGAATGCTCAGAATTCCTTCATGCTTGGAATCACCAGGCTGGCTGCTTTTTTCAGCAATCTTTCAAGATGCATCTTTGCATTATCTGCATTACTTATTATATTGTGGCATTCTGTTCAGGTAATGGTCAATAAAGTTTCCTTTAAAACAATCACTTTTCAGAGGGAAATGGAGGATTCAATCATATATTTTATTCACCAACAGATACTGAGTATCTCTTACAGGTGTACATCTGTGAGAAAAAAATAGACAAAAATTCTTGCCCTAGTGGAGCTAACATCTTAGTGAGAAGGATGGAAGATAAACATTGTAAAACGGCATATTATGTAATATCGAAGGTAATAGGTACTAGGAAAAATAGAACAAGTAAGGGGAATCAGAAGTGTGGTACTGGTGCTTTTGTTGATTAGTTGATGGTTGTTGGTGTTCTTAGAGGGGCAGGAGTGATTTTAATAGAGGGAGTGTAGACCTCACAGAAAATTGAAACATTTGTGCAGACACTCGAAGGAGATGACAGAGAAAGGCAAGTGTATATGCAGACTGGTGGCACAGCCAATACAAATGCCTTAAGAAAGTTTGTAAAGGAACAGTGAGGAGGGCAGTGTGGGGGATGCAGAGTAAGTGAAAGGGAGGGTAATAGGAGATGAGCCAGGAAATTAACAGGTTAGGCGGGGCTCAACTTACACAGAATCCAGTAGATCTTCACAAGGACTTCGGTTCGTACTTTGAGTTCAACAGGAACCCATTGCAGGATTTCAAAGAGAGGCGTGACATGATCTGAGGTTATCACTAATCCCTCTGGTTCTGTGTTGAGAGTAGACTTACAGAGCAAGGGTGAAAGTAGAAAGAGATCCATTAAGAGTTTACACCTATCATCCAGAGGGAAAAAATTCAAGCTTGGATTAGTGTAGAAGCAGGGGTATGGTGAGATGTGGTTATATTCTGGACATATTTTGGAAGGAGACCTAATAGAATTTCCAGATCCCATTAAGGTATGACGGAAGTGAAGGATGACACCAATGTTTGGGGCCTGAGCAGCTGAAAGGGCAGAGATGGAGTCCCTGCGCAGGGCAACCAGAAGTTGGACGTACTACATTTGAAGCTTCTATTGGCTATCTACAAGGAGATGTCAAGTGGCAGTTAGATGCAGAAATCTAGAGTTCCAGAGAAAGGGAAAGCTGTAATTATAAAGATGGTTGAAATGTAAATGGAGAAGAGAAGAGGTCCAAGGACTAAAAACTGGGACCACCCAACACTTAAAGGTAGGGAAAAGAAGGGAAACCAATAGACACTGAAAAAGAGAAAGTCACTGAAGTATTAAAACCAAGAAGAGTGTCCAAAGAGAAGGGAGAAGAATTTTTTTTCCAGAAGGGAATGATCTGATCTATCAGCTGCTGTCAATAGGTCAAATAAGATGAGGACTGATAATTGACCTTGGATTTATCAATGTGCTAGGTATTGGTGAAAATGGGATACTAGGTTAAATAATGTCTCCTTGAAATTCTTACCTACACAGAACCTCAGTGTGTGACCTTATTTGGAAATAGAGTCTGCAGATATATTTAATTAAAATGAGGTCATACCAGACTAGAGTGGACCCTAAATACAATGACATGTGTCCTTAAAAGGAGACCGTATGAAGACACAAAGACACACAGGGAGAATGCAATGTGATGATGGGGCAGGAATTGAAGTATCACAACTATAAGCCAAGGGAAGCCAAGGGTTGCCAGCAACCACCAGAAGATAGGAAGAGGCATGGAAGGATTCTAACCTAGAGCCTTCAGAAGGAGCATGGTCCCACTGACACCTTGATTTTAAACTTGTAGCCTCCAGAACTATGAGAGAATATATTTCTGTTGTTTAAGCCACCCAGTCTGTGGTGTATTAGCTTCCTAGGACTTCATAACAAAATACCACAGACTACTTAAACACAGAAATGTATTCTCACAGTGCTGGAGACTGGAAGTCGGAGATCAGGTTACCAGCATAGTTATGTTCTGGTGAGGACTCTTCATGGTTTGTAGATGGCTGCTGTCTCACTGTGTCCTCACAGGGTGGGTGGAGAGAAAGGGAGTTTGGGAAGGAAGAACACTAGCTCTCGGGTTCTCTTCATATAATGGCACTAATACCATCACAAGGGCCCTACCCTCCGGACCTCATCTAATCCTAATTTTCTTGCAAAGGCCCCATCTGCAAAATACCATCACAGTAAAAGTTAGAGTTTCAACATGAATTTGGGGATACACAATTCAGTCCATAGCACTTGGTAAGCAGTCATTTATTCATCATTGCTGTACGTCTATTTCCTCATCTGTAAAGTGGAGATAATAACAGTCCCTACCTCTGAGAATTATGGTGTGGAGTAAACTAATATATGCAGTATTCTTAGAAGAGTGCACACTAAATGCTATGTAATGCTAACTATTATAATGATTTATAAATCCAATCATTTTGTTTTGAAATTGAAACAGTCATTTTCACTTGTTCTTTGCTTAATTTTCAATTAGCTCATTAATTTGACAGATTAAACTTCCCTAAACTTCTAAACATCAATTTCACACTTAATCAAATTCTCTAAACATTTCAAACAAAGGAAAAAAAAACCTTATAAATCTAGCAAATAAAATTCTAATATTTAAGCACTATTTAAGCAATTGATTGACTTAGTTGCCTTAAACATTTCAGACTAAATTTAGAAATTTAAAATGTGATTGTATAAAGTACTTCAAACATCTGTCACAGTAGGTGTTAAAATTGTTCTCACATACTGTGAACTCTTATAATGCTAATAAGTAAAATCTTACACATTTTGATTAAATTCCCTTAAGCATTTCAACATCTTAAAAATCAAATTTATAAATTTAGTATTTGGATCTTCCTAACCATTTCAATGTTGACTGTAAACTTAGTTATCCTAAACATAAGTTATCCTAAATATATCCATTGAAATCATAAACCTAGCAATTTTCTACTGTGTCATAGCATTAATCATTTACCTTAAAAACCTAAACAGCAGAATTGTGATAACAAAATGTGCTATTGCACTCAAATAAATATAATTTACACAAAAGCATCAATATTTAGTCATTTGTGATTCTTATTCATTAGATTTCTCTGGTGTTACAAAGTTACTTTTCCAAATGACAGAAACAGAATTATTAGCTTCAAGTCCCCTTTACTCTATGGCAGCTGCCATTAGGTGGCCATTCAGAGGTCTGAGTCCCAAGCTACAAAAGTACGATTACTGTACAGACATGGGACAGGGCACGCTGGGTTGCCTCCCAGGAGAATTTCACCAGAGCTATGCGTTAACAAGGCAAGTCCTTTCTTATGATTGGCTCCTGCTGGCTATGTTGTTGGTGGGAGACACCCCAAGCTTATTAAATGGAATTTCATTTCACAGTTCAGTGCATCACGTATCCTAGGAATCTTTCAACCTTCTTCCTTACTCAATTTTTTAACTTTTTTCCTTTTCATCCTCATTTACGTAAATGGAATTCTGTGCTTGCATGCGTGCGCGTGCACGCACGCGCACACACACACACACACACACACACAGCAGTTACAGTAAGCTTCCTGATGAGACTTCATTTACTCCCTGTTCTTTCTCATCCTTGATTCTCTCGCCTTTTCTGACAGCTGTGAGCTCTTTCAGAGTAGGATGTACATTGGTCATCTTTGTATTTCTAACGGACAGCATGTGTGCCTGGTGCTCGGTAAATGTTGGATGAATTAATGAACAAATGTAGTTAATTGTTAACTTGAATTAACAAACTCTAACTATTCACCACCTAACTTCTTCAGGTAAATGTTGGATGAATTATTGAACAAATGTAGTTCATTGTTAACTTGAATTAACTAACTCTAACTATCCACCACCTAACTTCTTCAGGTAGAGTAAGTTTTGCCTTCCAGCAATTTCTGAATTTGCCCCTTCATCTAGAAAACTGAGGCAGTATTCTTACCTTTGGAATGACACCTCACTTACAGCCCTTGCTTCTCACTTGTTTCTGATGAACCCACCTCAGTGACATCTGCATTTCACACATGCTGCCATTCACCACCCTTCCCCTCAAATTTGACTTACAGTGGATCTCAATACACTTTCCTATGAAGTCTGGACTGTTTAGAATTCTTTTCTGAACTTGGATCCTCTTTAGAAAGGAGCCGTGATGGAGTTGGCATCCAGGATCCAATAAATGGCCATCCTGGGCATAGAACTTAAGAGCATACCTTTGGATACATAAACACACGATGGCAGATTCTGGCTCTACCATTTACTCCCCTTGTAATATGGCTTTTCTGAGACTCAATTACCTCTGTAAAAAATATAGTTGTAATATCCATCACAGGTGGTCAAGGCAAATATTCAGTGAGATAAGCTATGCAAAAGTCTTAGGATAGAATAGGGTGCTTGTATGCTCAATAAGTCATAGTGATTACCCAAATGAACTTGCATTTTCCATGCTATTGCTCCAGTCTCCTGAATGACAGTGTAGTTACATGCACACTGCCATATTTCTTCAACATACTGATTCTTAAGAGGGCAAGTAGGAATAAAAAATGCCCTCTTTGAGGAAAGGGAGAAGCTAATTCTAAGCAGATAGAGCATGTTTCTTCATATACTTGCAAAGCTGTGCTAAATAATAGTGAATAAAATCTTAAGATTTTTATGCTTTTTAAATCATTTAAAATACAAGTTTAACAATAAGCATGTATAAGATTGACTCATGTAATGAATCACTTTGATTTTTGACAAACTTCTTAGTTCAAAGCCCTTAGATATTTCCTGTAATCCAAACCCATTTTCACATTCACAGGAAGATATTATCTAATGATCCACCCAGTCTTTTCATGTTCTTAATTTGGGGTCAGTTACCATGGCCTGTCTCACATCAACTGTCATTTTTGTGATCAAAATGTCGCTTCGCATTACACTTTTCATAGAGACAGTTCTCATCTTTGGTTTCAATTCAGTTTAATTCAAATCAGATCCATATGTCTTAGGCTAATTGAATTTGCTTAAATTCCCCTCTGTTCAGATATGATCATAACCACCACTTCCTGATGATGCCACTGAAGTTCTGATACCTTCCAGCCTCTGGTGCTGCCTGGGAGGTCACTAGGTCTGATAACAAGGACACGCTGTTCCTGCCTGCTGAAATGGGCCCTGGCCAGCACTGGAAACAACTGGGCCAGCCTCCTGGCCACCAGTGCTTGACCACCACTGCATCTACATCCCGCACCTAAATCACACTGGGTCAGTGCCCTTCTGAACTATAGGAAAATCTTCCCTTACACCTCATTTTACAGAAGTCCTGGCTGGAATGCAGCCCATTAGCTTATAAGAGTCTTTTTGTTTTGTTTGTTTTGTTGAGTTTTCCAGTCCTCCCCTACACAAAAGACAGACAAAAGGGTTGCCACAGCACAACTCCCCCATGCCATGCACAAAATTGCCCTTCTCCTGGAATGACCAAACTACTTTTTACACACCTGACTTGTTTATCTGGCTTTCCCTAGGAAAAGTTTGTTTCCAAGAAGCTTCTCTTGCAAACCTCTGGTAGGGATGATGCCACCACTCTGCCAGACATACTGAAACTCCTTTATCCTGTCACCTTGTGGGCTGGCAGACCAAAAGTATCCCAGGGCCCTAGTGGCACTGTCTGGAGCAGGAAAACAGGATGCTAGGATTAGGCAAGATGAAGCCCCAGAAAACAAACCCAGCTAAAGAAGGGGGAAAGCAGTAGGCCACTCCACAGTATTTCCAGGGGCTAAGCTTGATTCCAGCTCATTGCATATGCAAGGATACTCATCAAGTGAGCAAAGCCCATTTATGACAGTGTAGCTCCAGGCCAGAGCAGGTTTCCAGCTTCAGGCAAGTTCACTCTGGATTTTAGTGAGAGTGAAAAATGACAACAGAACATTTGGGGGTTAAAGGTCTTGTATCAAGCTTCATCTCATGATGGTAAGTCAAGCAAGTCTGCATGCCGCAAGTCCATCTCCACCTCTACTTCTGCTCCAGGTTCTCTGCGAGCACTGGGCAAATATCTTTATATAGCAACACAGGCAAGAATGGCTTATTGCCAAAAGGTATGCAAGCTTGCACCTGCCAAGTATTGCATCATTGCATGCGCACAGTGGGCAAGTAGATTAGGATCATTTGAGGATCCTGGCCATGGAACTTCAGTTTGCAGGTAGTCAGCACTGGGCTATGATTTGGCCATCAGCATCACAGTGTAATGGTGCCCTTGGGCATAAGATCTGGCAGAAGATGGGCTGAGGTCCTGGCTCGGCGCTCTAACAAGGTTTCAAATAAGGCCATAACCAGACACAAAGAAGGTCCCTAAGGCTGGGAACTTTGGGGGAGCTCTACCCAAAGGAGTCTGAAGGGACTGCTCAAGTGGAGAGGTGAAACTAAGGTCAGAATGGGGAAAAATGAGGTTGTGCATAGAACCAAGAGGGCAAATGAGATACACATGCAGATCACTAGTCAAGGGAATCCAGAGAAAGTTGGAAGCCATAAGTGGCATAAGACACCTGCTGCATCCTGCTGGCTTGGACTAGGTTTTCTTAAAATTACCTCATCTAGAAAGCCATGGCAGAAACTTACACATATAGAATGGACTTCTAGAGTGAGTTTAGGAATGAAGTAATTGCTAAAGCTTAGACTTTGAAATTAGAAGTCTTGAGTTCAGATCCCACCTCTAACGCTTAATAACAACATGGCTTTGGCCAAATTAATCTCTTTACAGCTCTGTATCCTCTAGTAAAGAACCTCATAGGGTTCTTTTAAGGATTTGTAAAATTCATATCTTAGTGTCTGGCATACAGTAGGTACTTAAGAACTGAAGGGATGTGGCACTTGGCCTAGTTGACTAATAGCACAGCTGATTCCAGACTGCATCATTGGTGGGACCGAGCCTGTGGACACTTGGCCTTCCCTGATAAGGAAGGACTCAGGGACTGGCAAAGCTGGGCCTGCAGGTGTGAGTCTCCCAGCTGAGAGAAGGGGCTGAGGGAGGGTCCTGCCTGATGTGGGTAGTGGGTTGGAAGTAGAGCCATTCAGAGGGTGCTCCAGGGCATCAGCTGATTTGGGAAAGTTGATTTGAATCACAATATAAGTCAAATATCCATTCACATTTTCCTCCTAGACTCAGAAAGGAGCACCCCTTTCCCAGGGGTATTGGTGTACCCACTCTCAGGCAAACACTTCAGAGCCAAAGGTCACAGTCAGATGCAGCTTTCCCTCTACAGTACATGTACACTATGGTTTTTATTACTTTCTCTAAGTTACAAAGCCCCACATGTGAACATTTGATCTTTGAAATGCAGTCCAAATAGTGCAGCTCAAGAATGCTTGTGGCTCTCCCCTATTTACATGTGTATTTTTTGTTATTGCTATATCCATGGAAGTGACTCTGGTTTTCTTCCTATGACTACAGCATAATACCCTTAATCACCACTGGAAGATGCCCTGTGTTTAAGTTGACGCTGGGCTGAGTGTGAAACACAAGAAGTCTTGCTGCTTGAAGTCTGGGGCTCCACTGACAGAGCCCAGCACTCACAGGGTGGTCATACCACTCAGACCCCCTGTCCTCCCAGCCTCACCTCCTCCTGCCCCCCGGCTCACAGCAGACTCTCACTAGTCCTCCCAGGCGCCATATGCCCCCTCCTGCTTCCGTGCCCCGGCACAGGTGTTCCTTCTGCCCAAAATGGCTCTCCCACCTTCTCTCCTGACGGACGCCTTTCAGCCTAAATGGCCCAGCTCAAGACTTTTATCTCAGAATCCTCTCTGTAGACCCCCTCAATCCCTTCAAAGTTCATCCTTCCCTCTGCTTAGCTCCTGTGCATTTTATGTACATCTGTTATTCAGCTTCTGTACCCCTAGCATCTATCGCAGTGCCTGGCATTTGTTTGGTACACCAAATGAAAAATATTAAAAATATATGATGAAAACCAAAGCATTCTTTTTGTTTCTTCTTCATACAGAAACGATGACTATGGGTAAGAGGACTACTAGTGCCAAGACACAGTAGGACAACAATCTTACAAAGATCTTCAGTAACTTTTCCCATCCAGCAACACCCAGAAGACTCCAGTGACCAAAGGCTGAGCTGTAACCACAGCAATAACTGGCCCTCTTTGCAGACTGGGTTTGGTGAGCACGAATGGTCCAGCCATCTTCAGTGACCCAAGGTGGTGTGTGCAGGGGAAGCACGTCTCTCACGGCCAAGAACCAAGATCAGACTATGGAAGAAACCAACTGGTGTAGTGAGAGGACTGAGAGTACCTGGCATACCAGGGCTCTCAGAGATTAACATAAGCACCTGCCCTGGCAACGTCACACTGACAGGATGCCGTTTGCTTGAGTGCCCTGGAAGGATGGAATATTTAAAAATATATCCAGGTGCTAAATAGGCAGCAGATCTAATTCACACTGGACTACCTTTGAGCTAATAACTGTCTCCAGAAAATCATTTCGCCCCAAGACATACTCCAGCCCAACAAGGAATAACCCGAGGAGGGCCATAGGATGAGATTCTGTTCCCCTGGAGCAATCTAGTGCAAGGATTTAAAGAAAATCTCCAGCAAATTCACTGCCCCCTCCCATTCACATGGCGGAGAGTACCAGTTGACCATGGCCCTTTCTTCTGCTAACCCCAGATTCTAAGGAGTCAGATCCCCAACAGTGCTTTCCAGATAGCCAGCAGCCACTTCCTTTCCACTGGTTTGGCATTAGAATGAAAGTTCATTGTCATCCCTGTTAGAGAGACATACATCTCAATGGCAGAAGCATTCTGGATACCTTTTCCCCAAATATTTATCCACTGAGCGAACAGCCTCAGAAACAGACGTCCCGTTGTATGAGACGAGTTGATGGAGAGGTAACACAGCCTCCCCTGAGGGAAGGCACAACTTTTGGGCCTTCTTGGCCTGAGAGCCTTCTGGAGTATTTCCATATCCAACAGCCCAGAGGCATAGCTGTGGGGAGCCACAGTCAGGTTTCCTTTTCGCTTCTAGACACATGTATCACTTTCACAGCACTTGGCAAGTGGAAATATCTGTAAGAATGAAAGTCAAGGGCTCTTTCCAGGTATCTCATTCATTGCTCAACTTCCTTTGTGACTGCTTTCGCCAACCCATTGGCAGCTCTACTTCTCGTCGTCATTGCTTCTGCCTCCATGAACTGAAACCAAAGGCCTGAGTGCACCCAGGGGAGGAACACTATTACCTAGTGGTAGTCTCTCTCCCGTTCTGGGTGCAAAGTACCCTGCCCGCACTTTTGTGCCAGTTCTCCAAGATGCATTTCCCCTTTTATACATTCCCTTTGCAGTGGAATCCAGACTTGGATTGTAGTTGACCTTCCTGGGAAGTTCATTATCTTCATTTGAATTAACATTTCAGTGTGGGACTGACTGGGTGGAAGCAGGGTCATTGCATGTCTTCAGAAAATTCTTGTCGCCACAGCTGCCTGGTGCAAAAAACTACCCTGTCACATCTAAAAAGGATGGAGGCTTTTGGCTGTGGGAGACAGTGTTACTACACTCTAGCTTCACATGTTCCCCAGCCTGCCCAGTCCATTTCCATCTCTGATTGGCTTTCGACCACCAGGATCCAAGAGAACGCAAGGCCCTGCCTATGTCTGATGACATGAGAAGAATTCAACTTTCTTGGCCGAAGGTTGGCCTGTGCCTATTTCTGCCTTTCCTGCCTAATACTCTCTTTCATCATCCTTGACTCAGACATCCTCTGCCGTCCCAGTGTTTTGAACCAAAGCGTGAGGACTAGTGCCAGTAAGAGAGTTAGCAGAGATATCCTCTCTAGAGCCAGGCAGATAAGCTCAGAAGAATGGTCCCAGAGAAATAAGACCAGCCCCATTAGATATCAAGCAGCCATCCCAATAAACTTGGGCATGTCCTTGGCACAGGGAACCTGCCTAGGAGATCGTGGGGCAGCTATGCCTGTTGTTTGCCCTCAAGGTCTTCTTGCCCAGAGAGTGAGCAGCCCTGGGGTACTGAGTATGTTACTGGCTGCTTGTTTGAAGCAGAAGGTGGCTTTGTAGGGACCAGCAGCAAATAGGCCTGCCCACATGGCTTTGTGTCTAGAAAGCTTTGCCTAGCCAGTCCAGCTGTGGCCAGAGGCCAGTTATAAATCTGAACCCCCTGAGACCATCTGCACCTCTGCCTCTCTTCTCTTGTGTTCTGTTTGGTTTCCCTTTAGTTTCCTAGTAAATGCTCCTTTTGAAAAATTCCAACCTTGTCTCATTGAACTTGGGCAGGGAGGTGGTGGGAAGGAGATTCTCCAGTGTTTTTTCCAGTGCCAGTCCTCTCAGTACACCCCCTATAAGAATAGAGAAGGAAATTAAAGTACCTTAACAAAGTAGAAACGGCAGTGGAACAAGAAACACCCTGGTTGGATCTTAGGAAGAGACTGGGGAAAGATGGTACCAAGAGATGGGGAAAGACCAGAGGGCTCCCCCACGCCCCTGACACTGATTCTCAGCCCCTTTGGCTGCCTTGGATATGTGTAAGTGCCAAAGCATCTCCCCGCCAGTGCACCAGACGCATTCAGCAGGCGACACGATGCCAGGAGGCACACTGGCATGTGACCAGAGGAGGGGTACAGGAGGGAGGGGAAAGGAGTGGCTTCTACAGTGTGGGTGGCATTTCCAACACTGTAAACAGTGAACTTAAAGGATGACCAAGGGATATGTCTGTGATTTCCAAGAGTCCCATAAAGCCAGAAAACTTAGGTAAACTATTCAAATGCTTATTATATCTGGTAGACAAAATGTTGGCATTTGGCTCCATTACAATAGCTTTCTGAGCCCGTGTAGAAGTAGTTGTCACTGGTGCTTTCTTAAAGCGCTGCTCCTCTGTGTGAAGCCTCAGTGGGACCCACTGCCCCCGTTGTGCTTTTTCTGGCTTGGAAGAGAGATAAGGCCCAGCATGGTCTTCAAGTCTCCCGATGTTTACGTGGGGAGGGCAGGTCCTTGTGGAAGAAGACATTTATGTAACGAGGGAAGAGCTCATGACTTCCTGTGACTCTAGGGGGCAAGGTAAAACCACCAGTTCGGGAAAGGCAGATTTCAGGCTTGAAGCTGTAACTGCACTGGGGGTTAAGTACTAAGAAGGAAGATTAACTAAACTTCTGCCCACCACTTGAAACTATTCTAGTGCATGATCTCACTGCTCTGGATGTAAAAACATTCAGCATAAAACATTTGCCCTCTTCTGGTAGACAGAAGCAGTGGTAGAGACCCGCTGGCCCTAGAAGTTTCAGAAGGAACTCAAACCAGTTACTTCCAAGCAGAGGACTGGTTGGACACAGCCCTGCCCTGTCGGGGGCTGAGGATCTGCTCTGCCACTGACCAACCCTGCAACCTCCAGGCCTCACCTTCCTACCACCCTCCTGGCCCCCAAGGGTCTCTCCCCAGACTCTGTCAGTCCCTGGTGCACCCAGATCCGAAATGTACCAGAGGGAGGAATAGCAGTGCACTTGTGTCTGTACTTGACCCACCACTCTTCTGGGCTTGAGAGGTCTTTGGCCATCCCTGAAGGGCTCAAGCACACAGCAGAAACTTGGCCATGGGAAATCCCTGCCTACAACTTCCTGCCTTGACTCAGCCTCTCACTGACCTTTCCTTCACGGCTTTTGGTATCCCAAGGCTACCACACACATGCGCACACAGCACGAGTGTGGTCCTTGCTCAGGAGCAGCTCAGAAAAGGCTGGTCAGGACTTTGCATCCCTCCCAGGCAGAGAAAATGATTGAGGAGAGCGAGAAATGCCAGAAATAAGGCAAATGTAATGAATGAAGCTGAAATTTTGTCAACACCAGTCCTGGTCCTCTCAGTACACCTCCTACAAGAAAGCTGGAGGGAGAGAAACAGAGGCTGTGAAGGGCTCCCTGAGAGAGGGCTGCTTGACCAAGAAGTAGGTATTAGATGAAGGAAGGAGGGAAGGTAGTTTGTGTGGTTGGTTCAGAGTCACGGCAGGAAGGAGGGTGGAGGCCAGGCACCTCCTTGCCTGGCCTGCTTCTTCAAGCAGCAGCTCATAATCCCTGCCTTGGGCTGTGATGGAAATGGTGTCATGGGATCTCATGGGCTTGTCCCCTCTCATGCCTCATCCCTGTGGCCCAGCACTTGGTAGCATCGAGACAGAGGTGTCTGGGGCTACCAAGAGCAAGAGCCTCCCTTCTCCAAACGGCACCACTCACACCAGCCAGCCCTGCCCCAGGGTGTGCACTGGTTTGGAGATGTGGGTTTCTCGGTCCTGATGCTCTATTGACTGCAAGAAGGTTTATAAAAATAAAACCACCCAGTTCACTTTATCCATTTAGCAATCCGATTGACAGTATCAATCAGATTTCCTGGGGAGGAGGGAGAAGATAAAGGTTTATGGACACTTTTTGTAGATGGAATACGTTCCCATTCAAATTTAAAATGGGAGAGGCCTAGAACCCCAGCCACAGCCAGAAAACTGTCTAAAAAGCCTCTGTCCTCTAGTGGCTAAAGGCACAAACAATTATTTTGCACAAAACTGACTTCGGTGTTTGGGCCTAGAACACTCAACTGTGACCACCCAAGCAGGCGCTCTCTAGGGTCAGGGGTAATTCCTTGACTTTCAGTCCTAGAGCTCTGATCCCGCGTAGGCTAAATGTTCACAGGTCCCCAGAGGCCTCACTTACTTGGGACCCTGTGCAGTAGAGACCAAGGGTAAGTCCTGTGCTAGAGGCAACACGGAGCCTGTGTGACATCCAGCCTTACTGCACGTGCTGACCGGCCCTGGCCCTGGGGCCTGCTGGGCAGGGGCCCTGCGCAGGTGGCCATCGGGCAACATGATGGCATCTCCTGGTCAGCAAGTCTTCTCCAGCTGCAGCCACACCTTTCACACCACCAGAAGTCACTGACCAAGTCCCATTCCCATCAGTGGCCCTCATTAATCAGTCCTCTCCTGCAGTCTGTCCTCCCTCCACTCTCAAACCCTCCCAGGCTGAGCGAATGTTGGCAAGACTTCAGGAGCCCTTGGCAGAGACATGGTCACCAGATGCTGTAGGAGCAGACACTCTGAATAGGCCACCTGAGCCCAATCAGCCACACCTGGCACGTCTAGCATTTACCTAGTGCCAGTTAGGACCAGACACCTGACCGCCAGGGGGGATTAGTACGTAGGAAACTGCCCAAGTAGCTTTAAAAAGCCAAACCAGGATGACCACAAAGACAAGTTTTGAGAGTTCTCAGGACTTTGGCGCAGATGGTTTTTATTTCAAAGAGCAGAGGCAGGCTATGACTGTCCCACCAAGCAAGTGCTGGGCTGGCAGCTGTCCCATTTGGGGGACTGAGGGAGACAGGGCCAGACTCTTGCCTTCAGGGGGAGATTAGGGAACTCTTGCCTTCAGGGGGAGATTAGGGAACAAAGTCCGGAAAGCTGTGAGCAGACTGAGGCCCGGAGCAAGGGAGGGGGCTGAGAAGAGGTGAGGGGGGGAGGGAGCGTCTTGGGAATGTCTCACTCCAAGTTATGACATTTCTGATACATGGAAAGGTTGGTGACACAGCAAAGGGGGTTGTAGGGACAGAATATAACTACAGTTGTATCTGACAAAGATTGGATATCCCATAAACATTTACATTTGCCATTTTTCTGTTACATTTATAGGACTTTCTAGGGGTCCTCTCCTGGCCCCCTATATTCTAACATAAGTCTCTAAGAGTTTTAAAGTAATTCTCCAAATATGTCATTATCCACTAGAAAAATTGCTTCAATAACCTCTTAGCAAAAATTCTCAGTCAGAAACTCTCCTTAATGTCTAATTTAAATCTGTTCTATAATATGTCTATTCCTGTTTGTTAAATCCAGACACAATATTTAGTTCCTGTGATCTTCCACAGACCTCTCCCTATCGCTTCACTCCCACCGCCTCCTTTCCGTATAATCCAAAGACTCAGATGACAACTGTAGCAAATTCACAAGAAAATCAGTACATCAAGGGGGAGTTAAGTACTTAAGAAAGGAGGAGGTTTCAAGTCCCCTAAGTGCCTCCCAGACACCTGCAAACACCCCTGATCCTCACAACTGGGTCTTTAGTGCAAAAAAGTACTAACTCAGACTTTTTAAACACTTAGTTTGGTATTTCACACACCCCTTCTCCATCCCAGAGCCCCTCCCCCACCCCAAGTGGCCCCCAAGTTGTAAGGTTTGATTGTCCTTATAAAGTCCTCCCTGAACAGCTGCCACAGAGGCTGGAGGGTCCAGGTTTAACTTTTGGTGTCTCTCTGGGGTGGAAGGAAGGTGGAAAGAAAGACTGTTTCCTCCTTGAAATGTGAAAGGGCCCCTGGGATTTCATGTAGATGAAAATATGCTCACTATTCAGGGAAGAGGAATTCTTTACAGCCTAGAGGAAAAGCAAGATAAAACGTCAGACCCAGCAAAGTCCCTTCTCATCTTCTCTGCCTGCCACAAGTGTCCTTTCCTTGAAGCCACTCTGGGCAGAGCCCAGTGCGGGACTGGACAAGGTTGGGGCCGCACTCAAAGGTGGAGAGAAGGGAATGAGATTTCCAAGATGGGCCTGTCTGAGTAGGTTCCACAGGACTCTACTGGGGTCACTGGGATGGGGTCCCTTGCCCACTGCTAAGGCCCGTGAACCTAGAGGACAGAGACCAGGGACCACAGTCCGGGAGGGTGCTGCAGATTGAAATCGGAGTAAAGACCCCCAACGCAGTTAGATGCTGTTATGGAGGAAGCCAGGGAGAGTGGCGGAAACAAGTCGTGACCCCAGGAGAGCAGCTGAGCAACAAAATTAGGAGGCACCTCGCATAGTTTCTGAAGCCCAAATCTAAATCTAAGCCCAGACTATTTCATACGCTGTGAGGATACCAGCAGGAGAATGAGTCTTTTTTTTTTTTTTAAGGATTGAATGGCGACAGAGAGGGGAAGGGAAAGAATGGAAAATACGAAAAGCAGATCCAGGAGCTAAAGAGCCTCAGGTGTCCTTACCTGGTCAGTTTCACGGCAAACACGTCTCCGCACCTTAATAATCTGTGATCCCTGATGCGATACACTAGCTGATCTTCATAATGTCATCCTGTGTTGTTAAGAAAATAATAAATGGCTTTAAAAAGTAAATAAGTTTGAAATGTATTTGACAAGATTGCCATTTAAATATGTAAGGTTAAAAAAGCTTCAACATTTCCCAGGGGAAAACAAAATGTGTTTTCTGAAAATTTATTTGTGAAAGATGTCTCAGTCCCTTGCGAGGATAGAGTGGGGAGTTGGACCCACAGCACTACATGGCTTGTAAATCTGACACTTCTGACAGCTCGGTCTTTGCAGGTATGTGGGATATGTTGAACCACAGTGAAATTATCTCATATCTGTCCAGCTTACTAAAGGCTGGAGGGCACTGAGCCTTTCAAATAATATCAGATTTGAGGTCAATGCAAAAGTCCATTCAGTGGGCCTCTCTGAGGGACCCAAGGTTCTTAAATCATCTATTCAAAATTCCAGGTGGCTTTCAGAGAGGCCATCAGGTGATGTGACCTGGCCACAAGGTGGGAAGGGGCATGGTTTAGACATGGGACAAGTTCTGGAGGCAAATAGAACCCAGACCATGAGGAAAAGTGCCTTTCTCTCAGGAGTTAATCTAGGCAAGGGTGTGTGTCCAAACAAGGCTATTAAGAGACATATGGTAAAGACAAGAAGAGGAGCAGAAGTTGGGCCCAAAGAGGCAAGCTCAATGCCGAGAGGCAGTCTTGCTGGCCAGAGGTACACTTAAAGGTCTGTAGACTACCTGTCCATCAGGAATATACTTCACACTCACCCCTCCTCTTGTGCCTACCTTTTACTCATGCTGTTGATCTTAATTTAGATGTTCCTTACTTGCAAAACCTTCCCTGATCCCGGAAATTAGGGCTGCCATAATAAAATACCACAGACTGGGTAGTTTAAACCACAGAAATGTATGTGCCAGACTTCTGGGGGCCAGAGGTCCAAGATCAAGGATCAGTAGGTTTGGTTTCTTCTGGGGCTTCTCTCCCTGGCTTGCAGGTGGCTCCTCAGCTGGTGGTTCCTCTGTGCATGTGCTCCCCTAGTGTCTTTTCATGTGTCCAGATTTCCTCTTTTCCTAAGGACACCAGACAATTAGGTTAGGGCCCCCCAACAGCCTCATTTTAGCTTAATCACCTTTTTAAAGGCCCTAGCTCCAAATACAGTCACATTCTGCAGTAGTAGGGTTTAGGATTTCAACATACACATTTTGCAGAGGGACACAATTCAGCCCATAACAGGTCTACATTTCTTCTGATCCTCCTACATGCCTGCCCCAGGGCAGCCAGCCCACACCTCTCCTCTGGAGCACCAATGTCCTGATGAGCCTTCCCCACAGGTTTCCAAGATTCAGACTTCACCATGTTATGGAAACCAGTGAAAGGGAGCTACTGTGCCTTGGATGGGGGTGAGGAGGTGATAGGAGACTGGAAGGGTGAGTGAGGGTTCTCTGGGTACAGGGGGAAGGAACATTCTAGGCTGAGGGACCATGATAAATTTCACAGGGAGTTTGGGATCAGTTACATGTGGCTCTTGGGGGAGCTGAATGTGGGGCTAGTAAGAGTTGAAGCAAGAGGAATTGTCTGAGCTCACGTTTTAAAGTATTTTCGTTTTGGCATAAAATCAGTCAATGCTTTATCTAAAGAGAGATAGATTGGGGATTGGAGTCAGCTCCAATCAGTCAGACAGAAAACAATACAGTTACTTATCAAAGGTCAGAAGATTGGTGGATGATGTTACAGCAAGGGACTATTGAGAGGGGGACAGGAGTGGGAAATAAAAGATAAAGGAAAAAATCTGGGGAAAAAGGGAGAAGGAAAAAGAGACATCCTGTTCAGATCTAAATGATGAATTCTAGTATCCTCGACGGGGTTCTGTTGAGATGGGCTCTGCCTTCTTATAGACTCTCCTGGAGTTGGCCAGAGCCTCTCAGTAAAGCAGATGCAATGGGGAACAGAGCAGAGAAGGCTTTAGAAATCAGGGGGCCAGTTAATTTGTAGGCACAGCAGCAAAAGGACCACCAGTGATAAATGTGGCAAAGAATTCCAAGAGGACTTGGAAAGCTGGAGGAGATCAGCCTGGGTGGCTGATTGGGCTGGCCTTGACATGTCCAGTTTGGACTGGTCATTTAGGGGGAACAGGCAACTCAGAACTGGGCTTACAGGTCAAGGACAAGTGGCTAGAGCCAATCACGTAGTAGTGGTGGCTGTCAAAGGATAAGTTGCCTTTCTCAGGATGCTGGAGCAGGACAGTAAAAGGATCAGGCACTTGCAGAGGACAAAAGGGGGGTCTACTAGTGGCTTACAGCCATGGTTAAGGCCAGAGGTTGAACGTAAAGAAGGCTAAAGAGCCAAGCAAATGCTTCTATCCCTGTAGCAGGTGCTGGAGCACGAAGCCATCTTCTCCATGCCACATGCCACTGAGTAAGACCTGCTCTGAATATGGCCACCATTGGCCACTGTTTGTCAGTCAGAGCTGTGACTCTCTCCAAAGGGTTTAGTTTTTCTTTATGAAACCTCTGTTAACAAGAACGTGGAGGTTTCCCCCTGGATGGTCACAAGAGTAAAGCCCTTTCCCAGGTGTAGGGTAGGTGGCGTCAGACTGGAGAGGCCAGGCTTGTCCCGGTGAAACTGGAGACTGAAGAGGGAGAGTGTGGGGCTGGAATCCATGGTGGGCAGAGAGGGCAGGCCTGCCAGACTGGACCAAAGGGCTCTGAGGCCAAGCTCCTTGGCGCCCACCCCAGAGAGAGGACGTCAGGGCCCTGGAGCAGCAGGGGGTTCGTGCTGCAGCCGGCTTCCCACTGCATTCTTACCCAATCTCCAGCACTGCTTTAGACTCCCTTAGCACTGAGCATACAGTTCATTGTAAAAATAATGTGAGCATGCTGTAGAAAACCAAGAGGAAGGTTATAATGTTCCCCTCCCCCAAAGTTAATTGTGATACAACCTGAGTTTTACCTCCACTGGACCTTATCCCTCTTAGTTTACAGTCTCAGAATTAGGACTTGAGGCATTTGTGAAGAAAATCAACCAGAGCACCTTTAGCATAAGGCTTGGTTCCCAAATGCCAGGCATGAGAAGTTTCCAAAAGAGCATTTCTTTCTTGAGGAAGGAGGCTGAGTTGGGCAACACTTTTTATGAGAACTTAGGAGGAGGATCACCAGAAGTTTACTGAGTTTGAGTAATAGTTCAAAGATGGTTCTTGGAAATAGGAGAAACTGTTCTTACAGATAAGGAACCAACCATTGTTTGTGATTTTTACCAAGGGGATAGCGAGGAATAGTTAGGGGCTCAGTCTAAGTGGAAGAGAGGAAGAGAGGAACATCTAAGGGGGACAAGGACACACAAGGGGCACACTGGAAATTCCTTTAGGGTCTCTTGCAAGGACCCAGTGCAAACCCAGGTCTTCTGACCCCTGGCTGAGTTCTTCACATCTCACAGATACCCCAGCCTTCCCCTTTGGTGTGATTGAGAAAGAACCATGGGTATCCTGGACCCACCCATGGAAGGAGAGATTGAAATAAGTTAAGGCCTGGACAGCAAAGTCGAGAAATTGGAAGATTTTACCACTTTGCTTTAAGTATGTGATTTATCTTCAGTTGGACCGGGTCCTGCAGGAGTTGAGTCCTATATACTGCTGGCCGGCAGCTGTAGGTGAACGGAATTCTGCTATTAGGTATTGAGAAAACCCAAGGACTTCTTTACAAAGAAGGTCCATTTCCTGATGGCTTGGCACTGGAAGCTTCACTAGATAGACAGCTGTTGTGTCTCTTAATAAAACTCTTTCTGAGCTTGAGCCTCAGATTTTTCAGCTCAGCCTGGATGGCCAGGCCTGCAGCCCATTGTCCCTTTCTCTCCAAGGGGCAGTCAGCCTTGTGCACTGGCTGTTCAGAGACAGGGTGTATCAGGGTCTTCACTTTTCCTTGCTGTGCCTTTAAGAGCTGCAGGAATGCAAAGAGTCTGGAGGAGGGGTGGATCTCTGAGCAGGACTGCTGGGAAAAGGATCCTGGGAATTGTTGCCAGAAACTAAACTGACATTCCAACTCTGAGAAGTTGGGGGTGGTTTGTGTTGTGTCAGGCCTGTGATTGGACTGCAGAGTACACTAGGGAGGAGGAACACAGAAGTAAAAAGCAAAGAGCTGAGGAGAGGGGAAAAGCCCTCTTTACCCCCAACCCCATGCATACTCACCCATGCCTGAAAGAGGGTTTAGCCACTAGCCTGGCGAGGGTCAGCATGTGTCAAGGGTGGTGGCAACAGATGGACTCAGGAAGCTTTCTACCCCAAGATGGGCTGCAAGGCTTCCAGGGACTGGCCTGCCAACAGCTGGACTTGATCACCAGCTTGCAAAGTGAGGTCATGCATCTGGTGGAATAACAAGCAGATTTTTCTCTCCGGCTGTTTTTAGAGGGTTTTCATAGCGGCTAGAAAGCAGATCACCAACTGGACCCTGGAATTTTCTTCAAGAAGCTCAGCATAGGAGATTCCACCCCTGGGTGGTTCGCAGGACAATGATGGCCCTTCGGCGAGCTTCTGCTTTCCTGGTTCTGCTCCTCGTGGCTTTTCTGCCCCCACCGCAGTGTGCCCAGGACCCTGCCATGGTGCACTACATCTACCAGCGCTTCCAGGTCTTGGAGGTAGGTGGCATCTGTGCACCTGCTCTGGGGAACATGCCTCCCAGAAGTCACTTTACCCACCCTTCCCTATCTACTGGGATGCACTTTTCCCAGGTAGCAAATGATAAAAACATTGCTAAAGTTACACTTGAAATTTTTTATGGTCCAGGGTCCAGACTGCTCCACTCCCAGAGCTTCACTCTGTGCTCTGGTTTGGCAGTTCTTCTCATCTGTAAAATGGGGATGATCATAGAATTTACCTCCTATAGTTATTCTGAAGATTTAATAAATTAATCCACACTTAAAACATTGCCTGACATAGTAGTAAACATCCAACATGTTATTATTCAGTAGTTCCATTTTTAAAATATGAACATGTAAAAACTTGATCACTTTTCTCCATATTTTACTCTATCGGGGTGATAGCAGATTTTAACTTTTTTCCTTTTCATAAACTGTTAGGCCACTGTCAGAGTCATGATACTGTTGTATCTGGAAGCTAAGTTTTAGCTTCTTTTGCTGAACTGGCCTTGGATTTAGGACGAGTAGATTTCAGCAATGTTAAACAGAGAACATGTTGGGGCCCTCTTCTCCATGTGGTGCAGCTGCCACTTCATTAAAATTGGCAAAACCCAACATTTTTGTAGCATGGACAGGCTCCCAGGGACAAATGTAGCCATCTGTCCTTAGCCTTTGACAAACCCCTGGCATTGACATTGACTTTGTCATACTCTGATTGCCTTGCTTTTGTACAAGTTAAATATTCATAAATTATTTATCTTCTTTCAAAGACACTCTTATCTCCCAATATCTATTTTCTCTATCTTCCTGAAAAATCTTAAAGTCCAAATTATTTGACCACTTAGTTACAATCAGGATAAAAGAATTCCACCGAGCAGGCTGAATGCACTTGCTACATTGTCCAGCCAACAGACTGAGGCCTGGAGACAAGGGGTGAAATGTTCCCAGGCCGGTAGCCTCTTGCTACTATTTGTTTGCTGTCTTCTCAGACACCTCCTCCCCAGTCTCACCTCCTTGAAAGTGCCAGAATTATGCTCAACCATGGTTCCTCATAGGGCATTTAGCACCAGCTTGCCTGAGGATTAACACCAGGCAAATTCCTGCAAGTTTTCTTTAGACCCTGAAGAGCTTATCTGCAGCAAGTGTGAAGTCCTGACCAATACCCATCCTAGCTATGAAGGTGGACTTGAAAAAAATGGGGATATGATGTGCATACACCTATCTGCTCTGCTCACGACCTGGAGGGGAAGCCGAGTCCCAGGCGGCAGTCACTGTTGGCTGACGTGTACACTTAAAAAAAAAAGTGGTATAATCCCCACCCTGAGGAATTTGTGTCTTGAAGTAAGAAAAAAGAGAACAGATCAGGGCATTATTCTCTCCGTCTCTGTCTCTATCTCTCTCTCTCTCCTTCTCTCTTTCCCATTCCCTCTTTTCTGCTACCTCTTTTTCCCTTTAAAATGAACAGTCTTACATGCTGTTTGGAGTATACATTTTTACAACTTTTGTGGAGAGCACTTTGGTAAACTGCCAAATGAACTGTAAGTATAAATCTTCTTTGCCCCAGCAACCCTATTTCCATTCTTCATTCATTTATTCTCTATTTCATAAGTACTTTTTGAGTGCTACTTTGTGTGAGGCCCTGCACCAGGTGCTGGGCATGGAGCTTACTTCTGGAAATGCATCCCAAGAAAATAACCAGATAAGTACATGAAGATGCAAACACAAAGACTTTTTTCAGCATTGTTTGAAAGGCCAAAAATTGAAAACCATATAATTGTCCACTGAAATGAGTCTAGTGAAATAAATGATAGGATATTAATTTAATGGAATCCTGTGTCATTAAAATTATGGTTCGGATATATACGAATTGGTTGGAATATGTTCACAATATATCAGCAAGTTAAAAACATGTTACAAAATATATATATATAGTAAAATCACACTTTAAGATACATATTTTTTGCATATGTCAAATGCATGGGAAATCTTAAAAACTGATATACTAAAGTACCAATAGTACTTTGGATTAAGAAGTTACGGATGATTTATATTCCCCCATTTGATTATTTGTATTTTTTAAGTTTTTTCCTATGAATGATAGCTACTTACATTATTTAATTTAAAAAACTAGCAATAATGTGGGAATTTATTTCCTGACTGAAGCAAAGACTGGAAAAATGTACCCAAGCAACGAGGGCATACATTCAAGACTTCCAGGAGTTCTCGAAAAACATATCCGTGATGCTGGGAAGATGTCAGACCCACACGAGTGAATACAGGAGCGCCGTGACCAGCCTGGCCCTGAGAGTCGAACGTGCCCAGCGGGAGGTTGACTACCTGGAGTACCTGCGGGAAGCTGACGTGTGCGAGGAATCCGAGGACCAGACCCTGGCCGAAAAGCTAGTCCAAGAAGCGGAGGAAGAGAAAAAGATCCGGACTCTGCTGAATGCAAGTAAGAGATCTGCTTCCTTCATACCCGCTCTAGGGCCTGTTGCAGTCAGAGGTGGACACGGCGCAGTGAGGGGCCCCCAGTACGAGAGTGAGAACGTGGTGCACGTCCTTGTGCGCGGGTGCTGGGAGGGACACCTCGCAGGAAGAATCATTCTTCAAAAGCCGTGTTTCCTTTCATAGGGGCTCCTTGAGGCCCCAAAGAAGGCCAGGGCTGCAGTGTGAGGTCAGCCCGGGTACAGCCTCTCCAGATAGACTTGGTTTGGTGGAGGTGTGTGGTCCCAGGTGCTTCCAGGGAGAGCAGCAGGTTGGTGGATTCGCCCAGGGCCCTGGGAGTAGGGAGCAGCTGCAAACGTGCCAAGAAACAGCCTGGAATGGGAAATGGCAGTGGCCAGCCCTCTGGGCCGGGGACTGCAGGGAACTACTAGGCTGTGTTCTGTCGGCATGGTGATACCTAGGGGATTGTCTCCGTTATGTGATCCATCAGAATCACTTCCGGGCCATTAAGAATAATGGTTAGGACCTCACATTATAATAACAAGCTAAAAAAAAAAACATAAATGAGGAGGAAAATTTCCTGTGCATTTGTCCATTTTGTCCATTTTATTAAGATAATGAGAGAGACACGTTCCCCAGCTCAGAGTCTGTTTGAGATGGTTTCACTGAAAATAGGAAAACTTGATTCATACGTGAATTCTGTCTGCTTCGAATACGAGAAACTCCAACAGAAAAGTAAGTCCTAAGTTGAGTACCATCATTGTGCAAAAGGGTTTCACATATCTTCTCAATATAATCTTTGTAAGAACTCCATTTCTGTATAAGAATCTTTAAGATTCACAATCTTTAAGATTCTTTATAGGAATCCATGATCTTTTTAAAACCCCATTATAAGGGTCTTCCTAAATGAGGTGACATAATCTGAGTTTTGAATAAAGATGTTAGGAAAGAATGAGCGAAGGGCTCGGTAAGTGGGGACATGGTGTAGCAAAGGCATGAGGAGGGGCCAATCTACAGATGTGCAGGGGAGAAGCTGTGTGGGCAGGTGTGCGTAGGGAAGCAAACTGAAGAGTTCAGCAGGACCCAGATGATGAAAGACCTTGCATGCTAAGCTAGAGGGTTGAACTTGACTGGAGAAACAATAGAGAGAACACTGAACAATTTCAAGCAGGGGCATGGCATGAAGGAGGAGGGCGAGAAAAGAGAGAGGAGGCCAATACTGCTGCAATTTGGACAAGTGATGATGTCTGCTTTAAGTGTCAGTGATATAGAGAAGACTGCCCGTGTCCACAGGCAGCTCACAACGTGGCTGTAGCTCCTTCAAGAGCAGATAGATTTGAGGGCCACGGGGATTGGAATCCACATGGTCTGGTGACTGATAATTAAAAGTGAAAAATGGATGAGAAGGATGTGTCCAGGATGTTTCCCAGGTCTTTGGCTTAGGGCGGTTACTGGGTGGCTGGTCTGAAATATGTTGAGATAAGAAACCCAAGAGGAGTTTTGAAGCACTTATTATTCTACTGTTTTTCCAGAGCACTTTTTACTCTGAAGTGTATTTGCTCACTGCTTACTTCCCCCTGCCCCTGCCCCATCTAGAATGCCAGCTCTCTGAGGGCCTGGATCCTGCATTTCATGCTCCATGCTATGTCCCAGGGCCTAGAGTAGTGTCTGTGTTCAACAAATAGTTGTCAGTGAATCACTAAGTGAACAAAATAAATGAATGGACAGAGGGATTGTCAGTCCAAACAGAGGGGTTTTGGTAGAAAAGACCTCTGAGTCAGAAGACAGACATTCTCTGCCCAAGGATAGAATTCAGAATGCCAGTTTCTTCTCTTACCATGCAATGTACTGTGTTTTACATACTGTGCCCATCCATTAATTTTTTGCCATTTCTGCTAGTAACTATGCCTGTCTTAGTTTTCTAATGCTGTGTAAGAATTATCACAAATTTAGCAGCTGAAAACAATACTCATTTATTATCTCTGAGTTCTGTGGGCCAGGACTCCAGGCATAGCTTAGCTGGACCCTTTGCCCAAGGTCTCAGAAGGAGACAATCAAGGTGTTGGCTGGGCTGCATTCTCAGCTGGGCTCAGGGGCCTCTTCCATGCTCACCGAGATAGTTGGCAGAATTCACTTTCTCATGGTGGTAGGGCTGAGGCCCTCAACTTGTAAAGGCCGCCCGTGTCCACAGGCAGCTCACAACGTGGCTGTAGCTCCTTCAAGGTCAGGGGCAGAGTGTCTCTTTTCGGGAAGTTCCTGGTCCCTCTTTTAAGAGTTTTTAACCGATTTAAGTCAGGCCCAAGCATAATATCTTCCTTTTGATTAACTCCAATCAACTGATTTAGGACTTTACTATAGCTGCAAAATCTCTTCCCCTTTGTCTTAGAATGTCCTTAATCACAGAGTGCTCTCTCTCATCCTCACTCCCAGGTGCTGCCCACACTCAAAGGGAGGAGATTATACAGGCTTGCCCACCAGGGGAGGGAATCTTGGGGCCATCTTAGAATTCTGCCCCCCTTGGTGCTCTAGTCTGCTAGGCCCAGGGGGTGTGACTAATTACCTGTGCCTGTCTTCTTCCTACAAGGCTCCAATCTTCCTGTCTTCTAGCCTTGGCCTGCAGGGACTGAGCCAGCTACAGAACTTCCACTAAAATCCTTAAGACTCAAGTCAGCACCCTTGTGTGAGCAAACACCTTGGGTTTATGGTCTGGGAGGGGCCACCAGATGTCAGTCACATCACAAGGGTCCACTCACACATACATGCTGTCCTCAAGAGTCTCTTTGGAAAACCTGTAGGGAGAGGGTGATGCAACTGCTTGGAAAATTCAACCTTGTGTCTCAGGAGACTTCCAGAAAATTCCATTATCAGTCTAAATGGTTTTCATTTATTCTTGGAATACTTCTCTGGCAACTATGAAGGACTACATACTGCAGATAATAAATAAGATAGAGTTGTTGTAATTAAACCATTTCCTATAGAGCTGTTCTCAAGTCTTCAGTCTTTGTTTAGAGATAATCCTCAAATGATGTTCATGGGAGGGCCACAATCCACATTCTTCTTCTTCTCCTCCTCTCTCCCTCACTCTCCATCTCTCTCTTACACACACACACACACAATTTAGAGTGCAGTGAGTAAAAGTTACTGGAATACAAGCCAACTTATATTTAAAAGTTATTCCAAGTTTTTGGTACAATACCTGTTATTATTAAAAAGTACTTTTGCGTTGCCCTTAGCAATTTATGGCAAAGCACCTTCACCTCAGATACCTAGATTGAGGGTTTATCCAACTAAGTCTTTGGCAAATTCCATACACTGCATTCTTGTGTGGATAAGAGCATTAACCTCTTTAACTTGTAAACAGCTTATGAAGAAAAATTCTCAAGGCAGTCAAAACAAGCCATTATAGCAGATTTCATTTTATTTCCTGTTTTAGTCCAGCTCCTTTTATTGCAAGGGTGCACGCAAGTTACCTCAAGTAACCCCCTCCCGGCTGAATTAAATAACTCCTGTATCTTTTGTTAAATCATGTTTCAAGGAAGAAAGTCTGTTGCTACAAATTTAAATGCTTGTGGGACCCATTCAGGTAGGATGAATGTGTGTGCCCCATACTCAAAGCCATTAAAAACAAAACGAAATGGAAAACCAAACAAATAAGCAAACAAAAAACCGACTGGAAGCCAAATAAAATATATCTGTGAGCCAACTCCCAAGGTCCATTGGTTTGTGATGAGTGCAACAAAACACTGAGAGGTGTATAGCTCTAATTTACAGCAGAGGTATTTACCACAAAGGAGGGCACTGACGGTGTACATTCAAGTGAAAGTGCAAGTGTGTGTGTATGCCCAGAAGTTTTTTTTATCCAGAAGTTTCTGCACTCACGGGGCCAGCAGCGCCAGAGGTGTGTGCACAGCTTACCCTGTGGTGTCTTGTGCAGAGGCCCATAGGTCACTGTGCCTGGTCGGAAAGGCCCATGTACCCAGCACTTGTTTGACCATCCGGAAGGCCAGAGGCCTATGAGGATACTACCAGAGCCATTACTACAGATACTAACAGAAGGTCCCGACGTTATTTTAGCTGATGGCTTCTAGCTCTGGGTGGAGGGCCGTCCATTCGTTGTCTCTGTAACAAATGCCTAACTGAAGTCCAGAAACATGTTAGCAGTGTGCCGGGCGTTAGAGATGGAGCAGTGAATAGGATAATATATTTGTCCTTAAACAGCTACAGCCAAGTGGGGAAGCCATCTAAATAAACCCAGGGGAACTGCCGGAGTGATGACGGCTCTGACAGAGGGTGTCCCTGAAGCCAAGGGGCAGGCCTTAGATAGCAAGTACAATCAGGATTGCCTTTGGGGGTGGGGGGCTGCGGAATATGAAAGTAACCCTCCAGCTGAGTTTTAATAATGGAAAAGAACAAAATAAAAGAAGACTAGCTTAAAGGGTGCTTCAGGCAAAAGGAACAAACAACATGTGGAAGCACATAATCCTAATTGGGCTTAGTGTTCAAGGCCCCTCAGGTGAAGGAGGGTGTCATGGAGAGGGGATGAAGGAAGCGGACAGGCTGAATCCCTTGGTGCTAAGGCAAGCTGTGGACATGAAAATAATGTGACTCAGTAGCTAATATTTACTGAGTGCTTATTATGTACCAGGTGACCTGCAAGTGTTTTATATATCTATTGGATTATATCATCTAATTCTCACCAATAACCCTATGAGATAGGTTTTGTAATTCTCTCCCATTTTATAGATGAGGAAATGAAGGAACTGTCCTAGTCTCACAGCTAGCTGATGCCAGAGCCGGGATCCAGACCAAGGCAGGCTACTCCCACACGTGCTAACCTCTCCCACCTGCTTAAAAGTGGTGAGCATGGGAGAATCAGGGCTCAGCCATGGTCCAGGAAGGTCATTCTGGCCACAGCATACAGAACAGCCTGGCAGTCGGGGAGGCCGAGTGTGCACAGGAGGAAGACACGCAGCTAGGCAGGCCATCTCCAGGGCTGTCACGGAGGCACTCAAGGCAGGAGCCCTCTGCTCTGAGACTGTGCCTGCCCGTGCAGGCTCGGCCATCTCTGATCACACGGGACGTGGGGAAAGACTGCGTCAGTCCTCTTGGTCCATGTTTGATGATGAGTCCTGCTTACAAACAGATTGGTTTACATCATTCTATTAAACCCTGACCGAGAAGGGTCATCTTTCTTCCCCCATCCCCTTGGTTTTTAGTTCTCTGCCTTTCAAACTATAGTTTACTTCTAATGATAACACTCTTGTGCTCCCTCCTCCCCCCATTCTCTCAGTTAACAGAAGAGTTCCACACACTTTCCCAGGCTAGAAACCTCAAGAACATCTCTCTGGCCCTCTCTGACCAGCTACCATAACCATTAGATTCTTCCTTCTGAATTTCTCTCCGTTTTATTTCTCCCACCTGCACTGCTCTCTCTAGTTTTGAATATTGCATGAGCTACTTAACTGTTCTTCCTGCTGCTGTTCTCTTCCTGGTCCAGGGCTTCATCCTGTATTGCCACTAGGATTAGCTTTCTAGAGTTACTACATCACTGCTTTACCACCTTTGATGGTGACTGGAACCTGCAGGGCAAGGCAAACCCTGTAAAATAACATAAAGAATGTCCTCTCCATCCTGACCCCAACCTAGCTTTCTTTAAATAATTTTTTTATTCTTTATGAAAACAATACCTTGATGAAATAAAAACTATGAGTATTATATTACCATACTTATTATATATATTTTACTTTTATTGTAAAAGTAGATAACAAGCCAAAATTGAACACAGCAATTTTGAACACTTCTCAGTTTCATCTTATGCCTCTGTCACCTGGCCCTACGGGCCCAGGGCTCTATGCTGTGTCCGATCTGCTAATCTGAAAACATAACATGCGTTCATGCATCTCCACCTTATTCATGCTGTATTCCCTAAGTCTATCACAGTGCCTGGACAGAGTAGAAATCAATATTTTCTGACCTTGAGGAGTAGCTTGTTAGAAAGTGGAAGAAACTATTTGCCCAAGATTGCATTAAGCCCTCTTATCTGTTACCTTGTCTAAAGTCCATGACAACCCTGACTCCCTTTTTGATGAAGGCACTGTGGCTCAGAGAGTTTCACGCAGTCCTGTCTTCCTCCAACATCCCTGCTACATCCAAGAGAACACGCCACCCCCTACACATGCTAGAATCATCTTAGCCTCCGTCTCTGCTCACGTCCCCTTAACGCCCACCCCAAATCAGCTATGATCCATTAATGCTGGAGAACCAACCAGGCCAAAGCTTGATGGTTAAAACACCAATTTGGTCATTTCTCAGGGGTCTACCAGGTAGCTGAGCAGCTCTGTTGGTCTGGGCCAGGCTCGGCAGCTCTCAGCAGGGTGTTCTAGGGGCACGGTGCCCGGGGATGGCTGGTTGCAGATGGTCTGGCTATGATGGCTTGGATCTCCTCCACATGGTCACTGATCTCTCAGGAGGCAAACCTGGGCTTGTTTTCTTGATGGAGACAGATGTCTGAGAGAGGGCACAGCGCACCAAGGTCTGGCCACTTCTATTGAATTCTTTTGGCCAAAGCAAATTCCACGTCTGGCGCCGGAGCCCATTCTTCCACTGGAGCCTCTAATAGCATCTATCAAGTCTTTTGGCCTTAATGTTCCTGGAAACAGACAGTACTCAAGATTAGTTTTGAAGATTTGCATACTTCTGTAGGAGGATAGTGAATCGGGCATTCAGTGTAATTGATGGCTTTGAGGTGGGATCGAGGAACCAGTGAGGGCGCTGCTGCAAAATTCAAGTTCAGAAGAGCAGGCCTTAGACCAACACCAACAACACTCTGAGAAAGGATGGCAAGAACAGGATGAAGTGAGTGAGACTGACCTCATAGGAAGAATCCATGGCACGACATCAAAATGACTGTTTTCTAACCAGAAAAATGGGAGAGTGGCGGTAACACACCTAGAAGCTGAGAACATTTCTATCTTTTTTAGTTTGGTAAGAACATTACAGGAAGGAAAAAAAAAACACTGTGCAAAAAAGCAACACCATCTCAGTTTTTAAATGGAAAATAAAAGCAAGAAGTTCATAATTATGACCTTGGAATGCTTATATGTTTGCAACAGTCAGGTAATTGATTCCAAATGGAGCTGGTTGATCAGAAATTCCCCGGAGGACTGCCTGCTTCTATGCTTGGCTTCCCATGAGTGCTGGCCAGCCCTGATCCTCAAGGACAGCATTCCCAGGCTGGAACCTTCCACATTTTAAAATATTATTCAGGACCTCAAAGAGATTTTGTCAATGTAGTTTATATCTATTGGTATTTACCATGTTCATAAATAAAATAGAGAAACTGTGATATGTGCTAGATGCTATTCTAGGACAAGACATACAACAGTGAATATAACAGATTAGATGAAATCCTGGCCTCATGGGGCTTACATTCTATTGAGGGGAATCAAACACTTTGGAGGAAAAGCAGCTAAAGTTTGGGGGTTATGGAGAGCTGGCTTCCTCTGAAAGGAGACCTCTGATGGAGGTTGGCTGTGTTGGACTCCAGCTGTAGGGACCCCATGACGGAAGCTGGCTGGACTTATGCTCATTGTCACACATCTTCCCAGCTTCCGTGCCCCCCTGTGACATTCTCAGCTCAGTGTTGTTGAGGAACACAGAGCCATGCATCAAGTCTGTTCTCTTTCTCACAATCTATTGCTAATCACCAATAAAGGGAAGCTGTCAGGGCTTTGAACTGGGTGCTGTGGAATACTTTGAATTTAGCTGGGAACCTAGGAAAAAACTCTGATATGGACTTACTAAACCTAAGTTCTATGTGACTGACCAGAACCAACATATACAGCACTTACTGCATTCCAGGCCCTGTTTAAGCCCTGGATTCATAGCTGTGCAAACCCAAATCCTCTTATGACCCACTGGGTACCATTTCACACAAGCCAGCCTGCCTGTTACCCAGCCCCCGCCCCCCCCCGCCCCCCCCCCCCCCCCCCCCCCGTCACCGGGCACTTCCACAGTGAAAGAGCACCTCCTAATGTCCACTCGTACCTCTTGCTATTTGAATCTCTTTGTTACGTCGGTGTAGCATGAGTTGGGAGAGCAAACTGGACACTGACTAATCCTGCATTATCTGAGTGGAATTGATTCCTAAGTTTGGACAGTAAGCTATAAGAGATAGATAGGAGGGATATGTGCATTGTGTCCCAGGCACTGTGGATAAAAAGATAAATAAGACACCGCACCTGTCTCAAGTGCTTGCAAAGAAACAAAGTGAATAAGCAATTGCAATTCAACATGGTAACTGCTCTGGAAGAGGCCTGCATAGAATACTTCAGACACACAGGAAGGGGCAATTAGTACTCTGCAGGTATCAGAGAATTTTGTTTGGAAAGACACATAGATGTGTCCCAAGTTAGTGAAGGTGAGCTAAGGAAAAGTATGGGCAAAGACTGAAACTTGTAAGAGTCAATAGCAAGTTTGTGACCAGTCTGTTGTGACAGAGAAGTGACAAAAGACATGGTCAGATGAACAACCTTGAGTGCCATGCTGACATATTTGAAACTTATCCTGTGGGTGAAAAGCATGAAATGGCCCTAATTTCCAGAACAGTTAAGTCTACATTGACAATTTTATTGTAGGAACTTGAAAGCTTTATAATTAATTACTTATCTGAGAGCTGTCATTTTTGTCACCCCAGTGCTCAATATCAGACTGTCACTTGACAGGTATTGAGAAATATTTATTAACATGAACACAATTTAGGTGTTGTAACAGTCAAGTTTTATAACAGAATTTCAAGAAGCAGTCAAAATATTCATGGTTTTATAGGAATTCTCTTCTTTTTAATAAATTCATCACTCTTCTTCCTAAGCAAACCTGGGCTCCCTTCTCCGGTGCTGTCTCAGGCATTCTGTCATCCCATGCTGGAGTCTGGTTTATCACCCAGCTCACCCATCTAGTCAGTTACTAAGACCCAACCTCTGTTTTGCTATTTCATTTTTCCATGCCCATATACCATTTGGATATTTCTCATGGGATTGTACTTAACAGACTCTCTATTGGTCTCCCTGTGTCCCCTCTCCCTACCCCCAGGCCCCAGTCCGTTCTCTATCAACATCCTTACAGGAGTTTCTAAAACATAACCCCATTTGAGTCACTCGCCTACAGAGGGACAAGTCTCACCAGGTCTGAAGAGTGTTGCTATTAAATAAAGGGAAGTGAATTTTAAAAATTCAAATAAGTGATATTTGTATATGAATTCATTGTGAGGCCTTGGGCCAAATTCTATCCTAATTGCTTGTCTGCAGTTCTGCCTGAGGGGGAAACTGCAGATTTTCACTCTCTAGTTAGCAGGTGGAACCTTGCTTATCATTGTCTCTGTTAAATAATTTGCATCTTGGCTGGACTCAAAGGTTTTAAATTTTATTTCCTTCCTTAGCCTTTTCCTCCTGCTAATTATCTCTTCTCAAGAAGAAGCACAGCAGGAGATTTAACTTAACTCTTTTACTCAAATACTGGAAGTACATTCTCCCCAAATTCTAAAAGAGGAGTTTATAAAAATTACAGGATATCTGCTCTGAAGAAACCATAGCGAGCAACCAGCCTAAACCTCACGTATCAGGGCTAGGAAAGCTTAAGGCACGATTGACAAAGGGACTTTTAGGGAGACACATAGAGAAGCAGAGATGGGGTTTAGACCATCTCCCAGTCCCAGGATCCATCTGCAAAGGAAGGAACAGGAGGAGCAGAAGGGAGCACAGAGAGAACTCTGTTTCTCTTTTATCAGAAATGTCTTCCTAATCAAAACCATCTATCAACACTGTCTTGTTTTGCTGTTTCTCTAAGGATTCTGCCTTAAAAAGGAGGAGTAGAGGGGGAAAGAAGAATGTTTGTGTTCGTTTTTGCTATGTATTAAATGAACATTTTCCTATGGGTGAGACATGGAATGTGCCTTGCTCTTAGACACAGTCCCTCTGTGGCTGGGCTGCAAGCATGTTGACTTTCCTCCCGGTGGGATGGGCAGGCTAGGGGCTTCCTAGTCCAGGAAAGTAGCACATTGTGCTGTGATCAGATCCCAGGGAGTCCTCTGCACTGGTTGGAGGTGTCCTGCGTGGCCCTGCCTCCCAGTTCAGACTGAATCAGAGGACCCATACCTGTGTGACCTATCCAAGTAACTTACCCAAGCCTTAATTTTTTTTTATTTGGAAAAAGGAGATTGAAAGATCTACCACTAAAGTTTGTTGTAAGAACTAGATAAATTAGTGTAAATAAATACCTATCATAGTACCAAGCACATTATATGTATTTGTACATATATTAACTTCTCAAGACTGTGTGCTTGTTCTTCAATAGGAAAAGTTTCTGAGCTTCTCTAGGGCCCACAGACCCCTCCTCTTCCCTAGGAAAGGTATCTGTAATCACTTGCAGGCTTAAACCCTCTTTCATTCATCTGTGATTATGAGAACTTGGGAAGAGCAGAGCATTCAGAGGGGATAGATTCAGCTGGTGAAACTGAACTCTTCCACACCAGTGCCTGTAGCCCCAAAGCTCAGTGTGGTGGGGGATCCTCTGTTAGCTACTCCTGTAATGCATAAAGTTCCCAGCTGGCCCCAGCCTCTCTGCCTTCCCCAGGGGATGGCTTCCTATAGGGTGGCCCTCCTCTTATCCAAGGTTTCGCTTTCTGTGGTTTCGCTTTCTGCCATCTCAGTTCTCCACAGTCAACCATGACCCGGAGGCAGATGATCCTCCTTCTGACCTAATGCCGCATCATAATGCCTATGTCATCCCCCTTACTTCTTCTCATCACATAGGCATTTTATCACCTCACATCATCATCATGAGGATGAGTACGATACAATGAAATATTAGGAGAGAGAGATCACATTCACTTAGCTTCTATTACAGTGCATTATTATCTTTCTATTTTATTATTAGTTATTTTTAATCACTTACTGTGCCTAATTTGTCAATTAAACTTGATCATAGGTATATACATATAGGAGAGTAAACAGTACACATAGGTTCAGTACTAGCTGCAGTTTAGGCATCTACTGGGGGGTCTTGGACCATATCCCCGTGGATAAGGGGGTCGCCTATAATCCAGACCAACGAGGAGGAAGCCCACCCAGAGGCCACAGGGAAGCAGTCCCTCAGGCTGGCAAAGCATGTCAGCAGGGGTACATGGTGGCAGCTGGTGACTGAGAGACTTCCACAGCTCATCCTAAAGTCTGGCCCTGACCACAGCGTGGGCCAAGGCAAGGCCCCTTGGAGCAGCCAAGATGACATGGCCACTGAAAAGACTGACTTTCCTGGTATGTGGCTCTTCCTGGCTAAGTTTGCTCCCCACCCTCACGCCTGCTGTATATTCCCTTCATGAGAAACTTGTGTCAGATTTTTTAATGAAATAATGGATTTGAAAGTATCTTAAGAGCTTTAAAGTACTTTACAAATTATTGTTTACTTAAGACAGGCCTGTGGTCAGAACTCTAGATGTGCAGCGCTATTTAGTCCCTAGAAAAACATGTACTCAAATGAAGCTATTTTCCTTATTAATTCAAAAGGTACTTACTGAACCCGCAGCACTGAGTTAGGCCATTGGGTATAATAGCAGACAGGCCCCACTTCTGTGGGGCTGACAGTCTAGTGGAGGGTAAACAAAACAGATAACATCATTACAAAATGGGATAAGTGATCTCATGGAATAAGATGCTATAGTAGATCATTTTACATTTAGACATAGCAGTCACAGGAAGCCTCTTCAGGAGAGTTGATACTGAAAAACAGATTTGAAGGATGAGTAGGAGCAGACTGTGGGAAGATCAAGGAAAAGTGTACTCCAGGCAGAAGAAACTTCAAGTGCAAGAGCCCTGAGGCAGAAACAAACTTGACATATCCCAGAATAGCAAGAAAGCCAGTGGGATTACAATGCAGTGAGCAAGGGGCTGTGGAGTGGAGGGCAGAGTCCCAGTGACAGGCAGCAGCCAAATCAGGTAGGTCTTTTAGGTCAGGGTAAGGGGCTAGGATTTTATCCCACAGGTGATAGGAGGAAGGGCTTTGCAGGTCAGTCACATACTGTATGTTTAAAAGTAGACCACTCCTACTGCTTTGTGGAGACAATACATAGGTAAAAAAGTAAAATCAGGGAGACAAATAAGTGACTATGTAGTAGTCTAGGCAAGACAGGAAGACCCACAGAGCATAGGTGAAGGGGGGTGGGAAGAGGAGGAGAGAGACGTATTTGAGCATTTTAACTTAAGTATAGCACCATAATTTAAAGGCAAGTTTTACTGTCAGAACTTACTGGTGTTGGGGAGGTGGAGGGAAAGGAATCAGGGATGACTTCCAGGGAAGAAACTTGATTGATGGTCTTGCCTGAAATAGGAAGAGTAGAGAGAGAGAGAGAAAGAGAGTTTGGGGGATAAAAACAAGTATTCTTCTTTGAATGGGTTAAGTTTGAAGATACCCAAGTAGGGACATTTGAGTAGGCAGTGGGTAGATGAGTTTGGGACTAAGCAGACATCCAGGTAGAACATCACTCCAGATACAAATTTGGAATTCATCATTATTTAGAATTTACATGGAATTCAGAGCCATGAGACAGACTGAGGTGACTTGGACAGTGGTTGTAGACAGAGAAAGGAAGAGATGTGCAGACAGAATATTTAGGGTGGAAGATGAGAAGGAAACAGCAATGGGTACCAACAACAAAAAATCCAAGAAGACTGGAGGACAAACAGAAGGAGGGGTGTTCCAGAATCAAGAGAAGAGTTTCAAGGGGAGGTAATGGTCAAGTAATCAAATTTTGGTCAAGTAATCAAATTTTGCTGAGAAGTTGATTAGGATGAAGACTGAAAATTGACCCTTGGACTTGGCAACATGGAGGTTGTTGGTAACTTTAACCAGAACTGATTCAGTAGAGCGCACAAGGGGGTGCAGGCCGGCGGAGAACTGAAGCTTGATCAGAGTGGCCTAGCAGATAATCGGAGGTGAGGAAACAGCTCTGCCTGGGAGTTTTATTACAAAGTGAAATAGAGAAGAGGGCCACACTAGAAATTTCTGTTTGTTTATGGAGAGGAATGATGTAGTAGGGTGTGAGAGACTATTGAGGCAGGAAAAAAGACATAGTTTCAGGTGCTAAGTCCTTGAGTAGGTGAGAGCGGATGAGATCCACTGCAAAAATAAAGGGAGCCACCACATCGCTAGTCATCAGAGAAATGCAAATTAAAACCACAATGATGTATCACCTCACACCAGTAAGGATCGCCACCATCCAAAAGACAAACAACAACAAATGTTGGCGAGGATGTGGAGAAAGGGGAACCCTCCTACACTGCTGGTGGGAAGGTAGATTAGTTCAACCATTGTGGAAAGCAGTATGGAGATTCCTCAAAATGCTCAAAATAGAAATACCATTTGACCCAGGAATTCCACTTCTAGGAATTTACCCTAAGAATGCAGCAGCCCAGTTTGAAAAAGACATATACACCCCTATGTTTATCACAGCACTATTTACAATAGCCAAGAAATGGAAGCAACCTAAGTGTCCATCAGTAGATGAATGGATAAAGAAGATGTGGTACATATACACAATGGAATATTATTCAGCCATAAGAAGAAATCAGATCCTACCATTTGCAACAACATGGATGGAGCTAGAGGGTATTATGCTCAGTGAAATAAGCCAGGCGGAGAAAGACAAGTACCAAATGATTTCACTCATATGTGGTGTATAAGACAAAGAAAAACTGAAGGAACAAAACAGCAGCAGAATCACGGAACCCAAGAATGGACTAACAGTTACCAAAGGGAAAGGGACTGGGGAGGATGGGTGGGAAGGGAGGGATAAGGGTGGGAAAAAGAAAGGGGGCATTACGATTAGCATGTATAATGGGGGGGCACGGGGAGGGCTGTGCAACACAGAGAAGACAAGTAGGGATTCTGCAGCATCTTACTATGCTGATGGACAGTAACTGTGAAGGGGTTTGGGGGGGACTTGGTGAGGGGTGGAACCTAGTAAACATAATGTTCTTCATGTAATTGTAAATTAATGATACCAAAATAAAAATTAATTAATTAATTAGTTAGTTAAAAAAAAACCTTCAAAAATCCTTTCAGGGTGCTTGTATAGGTGAGCATGACTGGTGTGCAAGTGGTGCGGGGTACGGCCAGGCCCTGACTGCCCACTGCCTCCCAGCACTGGTGGCCCTCTTGGCCCTGGCCGCAGGTGGGTGGCCTTGCAGATAAAATGAAAGTTCCTCTGGCCAGGATTCTCACCTGGCCCTGGCTGGGTAGCTCACTACACACGTGTGGGCAATACATTGTTATTGACTCTATATAAAGGGCCCTGCCAAGCGCTCTGGGAAACATAGTGGCAGGGCTGCAAGACTGCAGGAGAGCAGAGCAAAGGCTCGAGTGGTGGGAGCACTGAGGACAGAGGCCCAGAGGACGGCTGTGCGGACAGAGGGGCCCAGGGGCAGAGACCGGCTTGCTGCATGCAGATTTGCTCTGAGCAAATGGGATTCTAGTGACTGACCTGCCACGTGAAAATTAAATTGGGTATAACCCTTTCACCCCTAAAAAAATAAAAATTAAAAAATGAAGGGAGCCAGAGGGAAGGCAGAGAATATGGTTTCAGATGCAACTGACTGGTAGATTTTGTGGATGGGACATCCATTCATTCATTCATTTATGTATTCAGCAAATACTGGCCTACTGTGCACTGGTTGCTTTTCTAGGTGTAAGGTGTACAGCAGTGAATGAAACAAGTAAGAAAGCTCATGGCTTTATGAAGTTTACATTCTATTGAGGGGAGTCAAACAGTAATATGTTAACTGATCAATTTATACTATGTCAGAAAGAAGATAATAAGCATTATGAAGGAAAATGGACTAGAGTAATGGGGTTATGGAGAGTTGGAGAAGAGGGCTGCCATTTTTCTAGGGTGGTCAGAAAAGGCCTGCATGATCAGGGAGCATATGAGAACAGACATAACAGAATTGAGGGAGGAAGCTATGTAGATATCCTGGGGAAGATGATTCCAAGCAGAGCAAACAAAAAGTGCCCAAATCCTGAGGCAGGAGTGTGCTTGGCACCATTTGAGGAACAGCAAGGAGGCCAGTGTGGCTGAACTAAATGAACAAAGTGGGCAAGTTTTAGGAGATAAGGTCAGAGAGACTGCGGAGGGGGCCGCTCACACAAGGCCTGGAAAGTAAAGAATTGATCTTTACTCTGAGTGAGATGAGAAGTCACTGGCGAGTTTTGAGCAGAGCTGATCTGACTTACATTTTAAAGGGTCCCTCTGGCTGCTCTGGAGAATGCACTGTGGGAGTCAAGGAAGGAAGTGTTGCCAGTGTGTAGGGAGCTATTGCCGTAATCCAGGCAGGAGATGATGTAGTTCACTGCTTCTGTTTTCTCAGTGACATGAGAGGCAAGATCTTCATATGAGAGTGAGGAGGGTCTGAGGGAGGCAAGAGAGAAGAGAAGGTGCCAAAATAGTGGACGATGCATTCACTAAGGACCTGTGGTGGGGCTGCCACTCACACAGCTGGCAGGAAGAAGCAGTTTGATAAAATGCTTACTTACCCCAGAACCGCTGGGACTTCTCTGCCTGCACTCCTCTCTTCCTTGGGTCCAGTTTCTTTCCCTTCACCCTGTTCTTGTCTTCTGACTCTAGTTGGCTTAGAGAACCCAACCACTTATTAAGAACATGACAACCTACTAGCACATCCACCTTCTATACCAAAGTCTTTCAAAGGACTCAGGGGAGGCCCTGAGAGTGCTCAGTTCCCCTCAGAGACTGTTGTACATCTGACTTCATTCCACCACCACACCTTCCAGCAGTCACTGAGGGAGGCCCGTGGCGTGTGCATGCTCTAATTAAGATCATCCTCTCATGCGCTTGACACAGACCTCAGCAGGACTTGAGGGAGACCCACTGGGGTCCTCATGCTCCTAGTAAGCCACACTCCCTGCCTCCATGACACTGCTCACCTCACCAGAGACTAACAGGGCAGCCTCAACAAGTCCGTGATTAGAACTGCTGACCCACTTTTCCTGAAATGAACAGTAGAACTATTTTGATCTTGACCTGTACCCCTCTTTAAGTTGGGTACCCGAGAATTCCAATATTCTAAGGTCATCTGGGGGATACCATACTTAAGGGCCAGGTGGAAATGGCTTACACCAGTTCTGTCCACATCCCATTGGACAGAACACAGGTCTGTGTGTGAACCTAACTACAAAGGAGGCTGTGAATGTATAACCAGGTAAAAGGAAAAGGAAATGGCACTTGATGAACACAGACACTGTCTCTGCCATAAGCAGTCAGAGAAGAAACAAGTAGGAGGCACACACAGAGGCAGTGGTGATACAAAGATCAAGGGAAAAGAAATCTTCAAGAAGGAGGAACTGATCAATACTGTCATGCTACAGAAAGATCAAGGAATATCAAGAAGATCAAGGACATTAAAGATCTGAGTTTTCAGTTAGGACGTCCCTGGTAACATTATAAAGGACAATTTCTGTGGAATTAAAGAATGGAAGGGAAAGAATAGGATACAGAGAGCATAGACTATTCTGTAGGAGAACGTAGCTCTATACAATGATAGCAAGAGATAGTGAAGTTACTAGAAAAGGATGCCTAACTGAAGAAGATTTGTTTTTTAATATAGGAAAGATGTTTACAAGCTAAGGAACTAGTAGTGAAAGGAGAAATTAAATATAATAGTAAGGTGATAATTCATTGAGGGAGTCTAGAAGAATCCAGGAAAGGATGAGATCACAGCACAAGGGAATGTGTTGATCTCGGATAGGAGGAATGACATGGTCATTCCTAAGATGTGTGGGAGGGTAGCAGGGTAGGAACAACTGAAGAGACGTTTACAAGTGAAGGACAGGAAGTGGGAGGGAGTTCATGTCTAACAGTATTTATTTTTTCAAAGGAGTTCATCTGCTGTTAGTGAAGGGACTGATAGAGTAGTGGTCAGGGCAGGGGGCAGATTTAAGATACCTGCTGTGTGACAGATGGGGAGCTAACCATGGACAGCTGAATGGTATTTAGGGCTCAACTGAGGCTGGAGACCCCTTAAGTGTAGGGGCACCAGTATACACCAATGTGAAATTTTCTCCACCATCACACACTCTCTAGGACAGGGACAGATGTTTGAACGATGCAGGACCAGGGATCTTCATAGAGTGGCTGCTGTGGAATAAATAACTAGGGGTTGGTGGGTACTGATGCTGGTGAGGGAGATATTACAGTGGTCCAGGTTGGACAGGAAAGGAAGCTAACAGCCTGGGAGAAAGCAGAGGCCAAGGGATTGGAGGGCAGGAGGAAATGGGAAAGCAGAGGAGGTAAGAGCAAAGACGTGAGAAATAACAGGATAAGATATTGTTGCAGAGTGTGGGATATGGAGCTTTATATTCTAATATAGAGCAGTTCCATGGGAGGGGCTTGCTATAGTGGTTTGAAAGAAAGGAGCTATGGAGTCGTGATGTACATGAGTAGTGTCCTGGAGAATAGTCAATGATTTGGACTAGAAGGGGTTGAAAGCATGAGGAAGGATGGAGGCAGAAGAATAATAGTCTGAAGTGGCAGTGAGGAGCTGGAAAAAATTAAAACTCCTTTCACTTCATCATTTTCCACCATTTTATATCCTATCCTGTTTGGATTATAGAAATACTCTCCTAATTGGTTTCCCTGATTTTTATCTCTCTCCCGTGTATCCATCATTCACACAACTACCAGTTTAGTTAATCTTATAGAACAAGCCTGGACATGTCTCCCTCTTGCTCAGAAACTCAAGTAGCTCCTATGGAATGGAATCCAGATTATTTAGCCCCATCCTCAAAGTTCCAGGCACAGAGCTGGTTTCAATCTACCACTTTGTCTAATGTATCTAGTTTGAGGCAGTATCAAGTATTTAGCTTGTAGTAGTTTAAGCTCTATACTACCTTACTGACATTCATCTTAAAAGACTTTCTCAAATGTGGTTTTGTTAACTGTGGGGACCATCTCAGTGAGGCATCCTTCAAGGGTCAATTCAAATGCAGATCATCTCTTGCCTCAAATGACATCTCCATTCTCGGTTCTGCTGTAAAAGTCACTTTAAGCTTTATGTTCTAGTTAGTCATGCACTTCATAAGCAAGAACCATTCCTAATTTGTCATCGCATTTCAGTGAATACCTAGTTCAGTCTCTCGCCCTTTGTATGAGCAGTGCCTGCTAACTAAATGCATGCCTGCATTCCTGAATAAACAAATGAACTGGAGGAGTAGACCTCTGCTAATGTTTTAGGAGTATTAAGGACTAGAATCTTTCACTAGAAGGTGATCTCCTCAAGGTTTAGGGTTGATATTGTATTTGTCATCCTCAGTGAAACTGAAGACTGTTCTGCGAGCATTGTGAGCTAAGTACACAATAGATACCCAATAAAATCTTTGCAAATGCAAGTGAATTTGGTGGCTTCACACCTAAGTTCTTGTCACTCTGTCCACCTTGAGTGCTCTGGAGAGGGATGTACAGGGTTTCTGATGCAGCAAATAGCTGTCCCTATCCTGACTTGAACAAAATGCTGATTCATAACAGGAACTCCCTTAACAGAGAGCCATTTATGTAATTCTTGATCCATTTAATCATACCATTGATTTTGATTGATCTATGTGCGATAACTTTATTCTGAACACCAAAGGAAAAGAAAGCAATATGTGAGAAAAGCAGACACCTCGTGTTCATAAAAGTAACCTACTTTTTCTCCTGTTTGACCAGGCTGTGACAACTTGCTGATGGGCATAAAGTCTCTGAAAATAGTGAAGAAGACTATGGACACAGATGGCTCTTGGATGAAAGACGCTATTGGCAGCTCTCCAAAGATTTATTTCTTTATTGGGTCCAGAAACAAAACTGTTTGGGAATTCGCAAACATGCGGGCATTCATGGAGGATAGCACCAAGCCAGCACCCCGGAAGCTGATGCTAACACAGTCCTGGCAGGGAACAGGCCAAGTGGTCTACAAAGGTTTTCTATTTTTTCACAACCAAGGGACTCCCAATGAGATCATCAAATATAATCTGCAGAAGAGGACTGTGGAAGATCGAATGCTGCTCCCAGGAGGGGCAGGCCGTGCGCTGGTCTACCAGCACTCCCCTTCCACATACATTGACCTGGCTGTGGATGAGCATGGGCTCTGGGCCATCCACTCGGGGCCAGGCATCTATGGCCATTTGGTTCTCACAAAACTTGAGCCTGACACGCTAGGAGTGGAACACTCCTGGGACACTCCATGCAGAAGCCAGGATGCTGAGGCCTCATTCCTCTTGTGTGGGGTTCTCTATGTGGTCTATAGCTCTGGTGGCCACGGCCCCCACCGCATCACCTGTGTCTATGATCCACTGGGCACCATCAGTGAGGAAGATCTGCCCAACTTGTTCTTCCCCAGGCGGCCAAGAAGTCACTCCATGATCCATTACAACCCCAAAGATAAGCAGCTGTATGCGTGGAATGATGGGAACCAGATTGTTTACAAACTCCAGACAAAGAGAAAGCAGCCTATGGAGTAATGCATTACAGCCCGAAAGAGTGAGAGTTCTGTGGCTGTGGAGCTGCTCTCCAGGACACTGAGGCCAAAACCCCTTTGCAATACAGTATTGCTCCAGGCACATGCAGGGATAGGGTCTAAAAGTGGGAATTGGGAATGTGTATGCATTCTTTCCAAGATGTTAGGCCTTCAGTCTCTCCCAGGAGCTTAAATTTTAATTCCAATCAGAAATTTCAACAACCTCCCTTACCCATCCCAACCTCCTGGCTCTCAAGGACTTCTGCATTCTGATCTAGCTTACTTCCAGCCTTTTCTTTTACTAGCATTTATTCTAATGGCCCCCTGCAACCACCCAGCAATTAGAAATTTAGGCCACCCCCTAATATTCCTGGCTTTTCTCTCTTCTGGCCTTTGCTCAAGGTCTTTCTGCTCACAAATGTCTTGATATTCTTTCACTTTTCACTGCTCAACTAGTGTACTATTTCTTGTTGATGTTGTTAATCTGTTTCCCCTGGCTCCACCCCTCCACCAAACGAGGCTGGTATAATAATAAGTAAAATCATTAACATTTGAATACCACTTTCCAGTTACAAAATGTTTGCACCTATGTTACATCATTTAATTCTCACTTTACCCTTGTGAGATATGCAGAACAAGTCTTTATAATTGCGTTTTCAGAGATGAGGAATGTTCAGGTGAGCCATTCAAGGTAACAGCCACAAAATGAAGACAGAGCTAGTTAATGCTGCAAATCCTAGTCTTTCCATTGTCCAAGAAAACATTAAGTAGGTAGGTTTCTTTGCCCAACCTTTTATAAGCAGTATGTTCATCACGTCATCCTAAAAATAGTTGTGTGCCCCTTTAGCCAGTAATCATGTCTGCACAAGACCTTCCTATAGGCCTTTCAAAAGTTACTTCCTCCAGAAACCAGCCCAAGGACGAGGACCCCACCTGCATCCTCATTGTGTCTTATCTTTCTCTGTGTCTCTCTTCTTGCTTGAAATACAATAAAACTAAGCAAATAAGCTTCATGGGGTTAATTTGCCTGTGTGCCTCAGCATATAAGCTTGCGGGGAGTGCTTGCTGCCTGTGCTGGGGTGCACCGTGAACCATCCCCAGTGCAGCTAGGCCCTTGATAAATATTCTGAAATCTGATGGAAACCAGGCAGCAGGTAAGTGATTCCTTGCCACAACGGTGTGCCAGGTGGCCCAGGAGACAGAGGGCAGCTGCACCTGTCCAGAGGGGCTTCTTCCAAATCCTCCCCACGCTCTGTCTGGTTCAGCCCAGTTTGGGTCCCAGGTGCTGGCTGTGGTGCCAGCCTGTGTCCAGGGCTAAGGCCTCTGCCTCTCCAGGGTGGTCACGTGAGAGGGCTCATTTCATGTGCTTGCAGCTCTCCTCAACTCTGCCCGGCTCAGGCTGGGGCCAGAGGCCATGGAGAGGCCTTTCCTCCCCCCATAGCATCTCATAGCACTTGAATAGATCTTTATCAGAATGGAATTATTCACCCCATGGATACAGCACAATTACCCACAGGGCTCATAGAGTGATACAGGAAGCCCCAGTCTGCTGTGGAACGAGGCAGGTATGAGTAAATACAGGGTGGTGTTGCCCTCTCCGTGTTGGTGACATTACCTTCCCCACGGGTAAAAAAACATTAGATAGTTCATGGGGACGAGGAATACACACTACCTCACGGGAGAGGGTAGAGTGGAATTACAGTAAGTGGGATTATGTGCGAGTCCTGCACTCACATTCCTTCGGAGGCACAGAGGAGAGGTTGCCTTTCATACTTGATACCCTTTGATTTGACAGTTCTGCAGGGCACGCCTGCCGCTGCCTACTATCCTGGTGCCTTACATTCCTGCAGCTAGAATCACTCATTTAAGTCAAGACAAATTCTCCAGGAAGCCCCCATTAATATGCCACTTTGTTTCCTGGGAGCTAGGGCAGGACAGCACACAGGCCCCTGAACACTTTCTTGGGCTTCTTTCAGGTGAACTGGTCAGCCCTGGGGTCTCCTGTTGGATTTTAATCTGGACTGTAGTGACCTTTACCAGTGGTTTTTAAACTTTATTGCGTATGAGAATCCCTGGAGGAGCTTTTTAAAATCCAAAAACCAGGCCATACCCCCAGACTGTTAAATCAGAACCTCTAGGGCTGGGGGACTCAGACATCAGCATTTTTTAAGCTCTCTCCCCTAAGGTGTTTTCATAGTACAAATAAGCTTGAGAGTCAGGGACCTAGACCCTTTTTTAAAAGTGATTTTTTAAAAGTAATTGTACAGTTCTAAGAACAGACTAGCATTTTCAAGGGGGTGAGGTCAGGGCAGTGGGTCCACTGGGGCAATAACATGTAGTATTTGGAATCAGTCATGAACTTGTGTGAACTGCATCAGGCAGGTCTACAAGAGCCTCTCTGCTGCTATTTTAAGGAAGTGAAAGAGAACTGAAGGGTGTCCTGTTGTAACACAACTCTCGTGGGCCCCAGCCCTTGGGCTGCTTTTGGCCATGTTCCTGCAGGGACCAGAGTCTCCTATTTGCCAGGGTGGCTTAAGTTCTATTCACATGTAAAAGTCTTCTGGCACCCTGGCAATTTCAGATGACCACAGTAATTTGAAAGAAGATGTATCTTGTGGAGTTTGTCCACTCTCTAGCCTGTAGAAACAGATGAAAACAGGCCAGAGCTGTATGACTCCTGCCAGAGCTGGGGACTATGCCAGAGTCCCTGGTGTTGGTGCCATCTGGGGTCCACAGGGATTTTAATTAGCTAAACTGAGCAACCAGGCTCTTGAGGCCCAGGCAAGGCAAAGACCTAGCAGTACAACCAATGGGGATGCAGGCCATACACTGGGGAGGACTTTGGACTAGGTCTCTAGGGCCCAGTCCTGCTCAATTCTAGAACCCTTTCCTGTGGTGAGAGGTCACCAAAGCTTTTCTTGGGCTTATGGAACCCCTCCTTGGTGCTGGGCACGGAAAAGCGCTTCTCGTCCTCAGCTGTCACAAGGCTGGGCTCCAGTGCCTTTAGTTGGTGCTGACCACTAGAGGGACCTCCGCCCCAGGTCGCGAGGTGCAAGCTCAGCCGGACCCTAGGGTGACTCAGAGCCTTCCTGACTGGGGACGCTCAGAGACAAGGAAAGAGGCTGCCCTCGGGACCACCACAATTTGGATGGGTTCGCACGGGTCCGAGAAGTCTGGACACCCGAAGAGTTGCTGCCCGGGGTGTGCCCCTAAGAGGTTTTTCTGTGGCTTCTTTCTCTTTGCAGTTCTCGACACAAATTCGTTTTCTGCTTCCTCGTTTTCATTCTCTACTGCCGGGTGCGGGTGCGGGTGCGGGTGCAGGAGGCCTGGAGAAGCCCAAAGCCTGAACAGCCCCAGTGCCTGCAACTGCCCGGCGGCCTCCTTGGGGCCGGAAGGGTGCGCGAAGGGGAGGTGACAGGAGCGGGGCGGAACTCGGAGGGGGCGCAGTCTGCGGGAGAGGCGGGGCTTGGGGACCTAGAGCCAGGTCCAGGGGGCGGAGGCGGGTTAACGCAGGCTCGAAGAGGCGGGGCTGGCGAGGCCGGTCCGGGCGAAAGGGAACCCTTGGCGAACCGGTACCTGCCGTCCGCCCACGTGCCGGAGAGGGAGGGGCAGCGGCAGAGGGGCGGCCCCAGGGGGAAGGAGGCGGGGGAAGCAGGCGCTGCGGGACGGGCATCCTGTGGGTCCCCGCCCCCGTCACGTGGGCTCCAGACCCGGCCGCTGCCGGTCGGCCGGCTAGTTGGTCGGTCCGTTGGTCGGTGGGTCAGTGTCCTGCAGCTCGGTTCTCGGCTCTCAGGTTCGGAGGTGGGTGGGTCACGGGAGTGGCCCGCACACCTGAGCTGCCCGGAGAGGAGCCGCGCACCCAGGTCAGTGGGCTCTCCCCACTCCCCCAGGCCCCCTGCGCGGTCCGGAGTGGGAGCCCCCGCAGGAGCATTGCCTAGGAAACCGAGAGCTCCCAGGTCCGAGAACCACTCGAGGCGTGGGGGTCAGTGCCAGTAAGGGCCCCGGAGCGTGCCCAGGCACTAGGACGGGGATCCTACTCTACTACTCTGGCCAAAAGACTGGGAGGAGGGAATAACTCCTGTGGATTTGCACCGAATCTCCACCCAGCGCTGCCTGGGATCTACAGACAGTCCGTCCGCGCCTCTACAGGTGCCGGGGTGGCCGTTGGAGGTGCGCAGAATAGTCGTTCACTTCAGTTCTGTGCTGTCTGGCAGAGCTCCGCTCAGGCAGCTGACGCAGCGGCGTAGTCTAGAGAGCCCAAGGTGGTCGGGAAGCAAATCTATGCTCGGGTGTGTCCACGCGCAACGCCTTGACCGAGACCAACTTTATAGTGTAATTGGAAAAATGTAACATGCTTTTCAAAATTTCAAGCCACTGCGTCCCATTTGACTGCCAGATGGGGATGGTCATGTTTGAAAGTGGAGGCTACTGTCCTTCATGGCATCCTTACTCTAGACCCCCAGTTTTTCCTCAGATGAACATGAGATTGTATTTCAAAGATCAGAACTTTCAAAAATTTCGTAGGATTAAAACAAGTATTCTAGCTTGTGTTTAATCCTCTTAAAAACAAATCCAGACTATTATATTTTTACTTTTAGAGCAGCTGGATATTTGCTATAGATCTGTCTCCATATTTTGTTCTACTTACCATCTTTCTCTTCATCATTCTCCTTCCTGTCCTAGTTCCTTAATTGATTATAGTACAAATCTGAAGTGTTTCCAAATTCCTTGTTGCATTCTGGATAGTTAAATGCCCAACTACATTACAAGATGGCTGTGCACAAAATTCATCTTTAGCATGTTCAGTCTTTTGTATATTAAAAAGGGAAATGTTTGATTTAGAGATTATTCCTCTTTTGGACTTAGAGAGGCAGTCCATTTGTATTCTGCTTAAATTCATATTTAAGCGACTTTGAAGGGGGAGATGAGGGAGATTGGTGAATTTCTCACTGCATTCATCCATGATTTTATTTAATGTTATTATTACTTTGAGATATGATGTGTCGGTTATTAGCTTATACTACTGAGGAAACAAACTGAGAATTGGGGTCCCTTCTTACTGGGACAGCTCCAGCCAGTGTGGTGACTTTAAGTAGAATGAGGTAAATGCCATGAGGAGGTAAGAGCAAAGAGTTGAGTCTTTCATCTGAGCAGGGAAAATCTGGGATAATTTAAGAAGGGAGTCACATAATTTCAAGATGGATCTCAAAGGAGACCTCCTGAGTTTCTTCTCCAGGGAGAGGGGGTAGATCATGGCCTGGTCCAGGAGAGCTGTGTAGGCAGGCAAGCCGGCTAGCTGTGAGAAGTGGCAGGTGGTCCACATTGGCACCTATGGTGAGTGGTAGCTAATAAATCTAGTGAGAAACGTGAAACATGGACCCAGCGGACCCTGAACCCCAGGCCTGAATTCTGAAGTCTGGACTTTGTCTGAAAGCATGGGAGCCAATAACAAGTTTTAGGCAGGGTGTTGATTCATGGTTCTGTGACCTTCTCAGAGTCTGGGACCTTGGCCCTTGACCCTCCCAATCCCTAGCTTGATGTGGAAAACATCCAGTAAATATTTGTGGAATGGTAACACTTTAGAGCTGTGCTTCTTAGCCTTTAACAAGCTGAAGGATCACCTGGGATCTTGTTCAAATGCAGATTCTGATTCCTAGGTCAGGCAGGGGTGGGACCTGACCTGCACTGATAACAAGTTACACCGTGGAGCCCTGCCTCCACTGGCTATAGCAAGGATTAAGAGCAGTAGTTTGCAAACCTGGCTGTGCCTCAGAATCACCCCGGGGAGTTTTTAAACTTTTCAGGTTAAGTAAATCTGGGGTGTTTTTACCAAGTTCCCCCAGGTGACTGAGGAAGGCCAGGTGGGTGCTGCTGTAGTGGATTCGGGCAGTTCTGTGGGAAGCCGTAACCAGAGGGAAAAGACACTGGGGATGGAAAGGCTAGTTAGGACACTGGGAGGTAAATCAGGACAGAAGTGATGGGCCTGAGAGAGTGGGACAGGTGGGAGACACCCCAGGGAGAAAGAATCTGTAAAATGGGGGGCCAGGCAGTAGGCAGTGTCAGTCTCCAGGCTGACTTAGTCTTCAGAAGTGAGGAGGGAGGAACAATTCTGAGAGAATTCAGCTTCAAATGAGGAGTGACATGACCTTTGGACTATAACACTTGGGGTAAAATTTGGAAGTTGTTTTTTGCTGGGCCATCAGAATATTTTTTCCTGAAATATAAAATTTTGATGTCACACCCCTGCTTACAGCCCTCTGGTGTATTCCCTATTGCACAATGAGTTAATGTGAACACAACTGATGATGAGACACTTAAACATTTATTAAGTTCCCAGACTCTGCTTGCACCCCCATTCAAGAAGTGACATGCAGGGGGAAAAAAAAGATGTGCCCTGTCATCACCACTTGGTGTGGCCACAACTAGACAAACTCTCAGCAGCTCTGCGTCTTCCTGAGTCACGGTTTTTCATGCATTGTCCTCCTCAGGACAGTTCCACTTTAGATTTCCTGGCATCGTTCTTTAGTTTCAACCCTGGTGTCATTTACGTGTCTTTGTTTTTGCAGAATCCACAGGTGGTCTCAGAAAGGTGGGCTGGATCCCTTATAGACTCTGAAAGCAGGTCTTGTTTGGCCTTGCGGATCTCACAGGGTTCATTCTTAGCTCTCACAGACCTGGTAAATAGTGTGCTAGGAGATGCTGTCCTAGAGTAATCCTCGATGCTGAGCTTGAGACCCAGATCTCCTCAAGGCCTTGTAAGTTCCAGCTGGCTGCTAGCTCTCAGCTTTGTCTTCAGGAAATTTCTGATTTGTGTTTAGTGCTCCCAGATAATTCTTACTTTAATTTCCTCTCCCTGTCACCTACACATTTATGCACACCCAGAGCTGAGCATTCATTGTGCATGATGCTTTTCATCCCTGTGTTCCATGTTCTGTAGTAATCTTTGCCTCTGGAACACACCTGTAGACGGAAAGTACAGACATTGATGGGACAGGTTTGGCTCTCTGTTCTCTGATAGGATGAAGTATAACATCCTTGTTTGGCATTCAAGGCTCTGCAGAGGTTGGCTATAATCTAGCTTGCTGCTGCATTTCCACTGTTGCCCAAACTGAGTAGCTCAACAATTTCAATCCTTTGTGCCTTTCTGCTTTTGTGCCTCTCAACACCCTGTTTCCTCTTCCTGGAAAGCTCTTTTGTCTCTAGGAGGTGAATGAATTCTTATTAGTCCTTCAAGATGCGGATCAAACTCTTGAAACACCTCTGCTCCCCCTAACCGCATGTCTTTGTCCTCACGCCCTCCAAACTCTGAGCTGTTCTAGGACTGCATCAGCCCTTGTGTGCAGCCCTACACTTAGCAGACGTCCAGGAAGAGTTTGTGGTAGACATGGGCTTTGAGTGGCTGGTGTTGTAGTGTTTGCTTCAGTATAAGGGGAAAGAGGCAGGTTATTTTGCACGGGAGATGCGGGAAGGAATAAGTTGAACCTGAAAGACTGGGACAATCCCAGTGAGGAGTGGCCCACTTGGCTAGAGTCATAGGACAGGGAGGGGACACTAGGAGAGGTGAGACTGGTGTCAGGCTGGAGAGAGATCATGGAAGTCTTGAAAGTTGAAGCTAAAGAATTCAAAGTTTATTCCCAGGACATTGAAAGTCTGAGAATGGAAAAGATATGGGGAACACTGCTTTCTCAACAATTCAAGGCTGCAAAAGGCAGGTTGGAGGGCCAGGGAGGACAATCTTGTGAGAACAGGCTGTTGGAATAACCCATTGAGGTGGATCAGAATTTAAGTCAAGGCAGTGGCAATAGGGAGGGAGGCACGTGAGTTTGCCAATAAATCCTGAAGGATTTGGTGACTGATTGGATTTGCGGGAAAGAGAATGGAGTCAGACTGGGCACTGACATTTTGTGCTAGTTTGTGGGGAAAAGAATGAGGCAATTGTCAGGAGCATGAGAGCATGGAGGGGCTTCATGGAAGAGGGAGGGAGCTGAGGGTGGTGAATTCCTTTGGGACCCGGAGGGAGCTTTGGGTAGCTTCTTGCTTGCCCCTCACATTTTTACCTCAAGGGTGATGAAGCCCAGGGGAAGCTACCCAGGGTCTCCCAGCTGCTGGTGGTACAACCCAGGCCTCCTGGCTCTATGGCCTAGACTCCGTCCTTGGGAGCATAGTGAGTTTGGCCAGAGGAGAGCTGCCAGAAGGTCCAGATGGAGGTTCCATTAGGCAATGACAAATGGGAGAGAGACAGGTTTGGGGTAAATTCAGTCTGCAGAACAGCTAAGGCTGGAGCCTTATAATTCCAGGCCTCAGAGGGGAGGTGTCTACTCGTAGCCAGTGCCAGTGTGGGCGTGCAGGCACACGAGTCCTCCTTTCTGCCCTGTGGCCTAGCTGTGTGTGTGCTGATGGGCAGCAGGGGGTGCTTTTATGGTGCTGGTACCGATGCGCATTATGCGCAGTGTGGGTACATGGGTATTGAATGGATTGTCCAGTAATGCAACCACCAATCTGTCAGCTCTGTGAAAAAGGTATTCCAAGACCCGTTTTTTTTCTTCCTGGACAACCTTTAGGGACACATCTAACCAGTCATGAGAAGTTGCTTGCATAGTGTTAGAGTTGGGGTGGGAGAGGTGCCTATCTGGGGAAGGCGACCAGCTGTGAGGACCTCTTCCAAGCAGTGGCCTGTATGTAGGGATCCAGGTGGTCCGGGGAGGGCCACAGCTGTAGGAGAGAGGGCCTTATCTGGAATCTGCACAGCTGCTAAACTCAGTGGCCCTGAGGCTGCATTTCTGCACCTCTGCCCAGCCAGGCTCCTCAGCCTCCGGCCTCCCAGGATTGGCCCTGCCTTGGCCATGACACAGTAGTCACCTCCGTTTGCTAAGGCAGAGCTGGGGTCATGCCTGTGAACCTTTAGATCATTGTCTGGCATATAGCAATTGCTAAATAAAAACAAAGACACAAGAAATGCTCAGATTCAGTTTTGAGGGAAGATTTATTGAGACTCTCGGCTCTTCTGAGGTCTGTATCTGTGTCTGGAAAGTTTCTACCTCACCTTGGTTTGCCCTTTGCTTTTTGAGAGAGAGAGAGAGAGAGAGAGTGTGTGTGCGCGCGCGCACACACACATTGTTTTGTTTTTTTACTGAGACCAGAATGTGTGCACAAGCCTACTCACCTAGGAAAAGAATCAGGGACAGCCATAGGTCACAGACTTGAGATGTGAGTTGTCCAAGTCTCAGGATCTACATATGCAGAGTGGGTGGAGGGCCTTACTCATAAATCTCCCGAGGGAGATTATTAGCCCAGGTGAAGCTGTGGGGGAATTGATCCTCTCACGGCCTTACACCCAAGCCTGTAGGTGCTGTGCTGTTCCCAGGTGGCTCAGCTTTGGACATATCTGTTCCCTCCTGGTGATGAGGACAGGTATAGAAAAGGAGGTGATTTGAACGCAGGGTTGCTCAGCCTATGTAGGGACAGCATGCCTGCTGGTCACTGGGAGTGTGCTTAGTGGGCATAGAAACTCCTGCCCCTGACCCCTGGGTAAAGACATAAATCCACATTGACTTGCGTGTGTGGCTGGAATGTACCAGTAGGATGTAGCTAGGCCGCTTGGCTGGACAGGGACTCCTCGGTCTGGGACAGCCATTCCTATGGCTGCACTGATACCCCAACGGGTCTTCTTAGCAAACTTCTCCAACCTGCTTCTGGCAGAAAAGCTCAGAGAGCTCTGCCAAAAGGAGCTCCTTGTGTTGACAACCTGTGTGTGTGAGAGAGAGAGGGGTGGGGCAGGGAGGGGGTGCGGGGCAGAAACTGTGTAGGAGCCAAGGGGTCTGTTGTGGGGACTAAGGGGAGCGAGAACAGCCACAGCTCAAGCCGGGAAGACCGCAGATGGGTCACCTCTGTTCTTTGCATGCACGTGTGGCAACTCCTTTTTCTTCAGGGGCAGCAGTTTCCTTCCCCCCAACACAAGGCCTTATTTCCCCTGAATCAAAGAGGTTTTGACATGAACGCCAGCCTGCCACCGGACTGCATCATGGAGGCAACAGTGGTGTGTGGAGACTGGCCCTGCGGAAAGCTGCCTCCAGGAGGCAGGACAGCATGGAGCTTCCAGCTTTGGTGGGTTTTACAAAGGGCTTGTCTTACTGGAGGGAGAAGTGTTATTCCCATTTTATGGGAGCAAAATAGGTGCCAGAGAAGTAAAGTGATTTTCTTTTTAAGGCCCCAGAGTATGAGAGTTAATTTATTGTCCAAGCTGGGACACTTAAGAGAATGAAAGGAGGTGGAGCCCTGGGATGTCAGGCCTGGGCCAGTGTACTGGGATGTGTGGTATCAAACTCCAAATTCTGTAAGCAACAGGAGCAGGTAAGGGCAGCAGGAACTGGGCAGAGTGGATTGGAGTAGAGGGAGGGGAGAATTTAGAACTTGAATTTGGGTGGGAAAGACAGCTTCTTCTAATTCAGCATTTTACCCAAACAGTGGAATAGTTCTTGGCTGGGACACCTGACCTTCACTGGATGTCATAAAACAGTTTTATTACCTAAGCTCTTCCTGCGACCAGCCAAGACATCTGGTTCTTCGATGCAACGCTGCTCACCCCATAACAACCACCAGCCTATGTGTCTGTCTGGATTTTGGCTGCTCAGGCTCCCTGGAGCTGCACGATGCCTCGTCCTGCTTCTGGAGCTGAGCAGCTGTCCACCCCCTCATTCCCGCATGGATGGGGGGCAGCAGGTTTCCTCCCCTGGGAGGACTTGACTTCCCTGGTCTCTGAGACCCTGTGGCCCTGGAGTAGGGGCTTTGAAACAGATGGGCCACCATTTCAATCCTGGCTCTGTACAGACTTGCCATCACTACTTTGAGCAAGTCTCCATGTCTATGAGCTTTAGTTTCTTGTCTGTTAAATGGGAAAAATAAGAGATCCATTTCATTTGGTTCTTGTGAAGATGATATGTGAGGTGATACACATAAAATGTTGGCTAGTGTGCTTGGCACATGGTAAGTAGCCAATAAATGGCATTATTATCATTATTGTTGGCTTCTCAGGGAGCCTGGGAAAAATACTTTGTCAAGAAGAGTGATTTATGTCATCCAGAGGGCTTGTCCTGAAATTTCAGGGAACATAGCATTCTCTGGGCCTCCAGGTGTGACCAACAAAGGACAGCCATGGTGGAGGTAAGCAGAATGTCCCAGAGGCAAAAGTGCATGGTAGGGAGGGGCACAGCCTGGCTTAAGATGGCTGGTCACCAACATACAGGACAACAGGACAAGACAGCAGACAGAGAGATCTCAGAGCCCAAACCAGCTTGATGACACATGGCAGGGTTAAGTGCAAAGTCCTGCCCTCCACTCCAAAAATGAATTGATGTGGCCCATATGGAAAAACCTACCCAAGTTGGCTTAGCTGACTGCATTAATAGAAGTCCTAGGTTTAGACCTTGCTAGGGGATCACTTCACTTTTCTCTGCACTGGCCACACCAGGCAGTGGTACCCAGGGTAACACACTTAGGGAGCATGTGGAGGTAGTACTCCACAAATCCTGCAAGTTTTGGAATGACTTGGGGACAGACAGAAAGCCTCTGGGCTGTGAAGGCCATTTTCAGGGTGGGGACTTATCATGTTCCGCCTTGCTAACAGGCAGAGTTGAGGGTCTATGGTGATGCTGGTAGAGGGAATTGAAGAGGAGGTAGGTTTCAGGTTGACAAGATGTAAGCAATTCGAAGTAACTCAAGCTTTTCTCCAGAGCCAGGCATTTGTCTGAGAGTGTGTGTTGCAGTCCACCTGAAGAGGGTATTGCCCAAGCAGTTCACTAAAGAGTCTGTGAACAGGGAGGCAGGGTTTGTTGAAAGGTTGTAAGTCTGACCAAAAGTGCTGTAGGATTTGGGTGGGTAATTGGTGGCTTCTGAGCAGGGAGGCAACTTGGAGCAAATGTAGGGCAGAATGAGGGTGGGAGGCTGGGGAGGGGCGGCTGTCAAGCTGTGCAGAAGCCTCTCTGTCCTGAGTCACAGGCCAAGGCCCACTCAGTAAGAGGTTGGGAGAGAGGACAGGCTCTGAAAAAATAACTTTATGGGCTGAAACTCTGGGGCTATCATGTCAGAGAAGTGATTGTACCTTGTGTATTCTCTGCTCATGCCTACTTTGGCCCAGCACCTGACTGCGGCATGAAGACTCTTAAACTCATGGGCCACCCCTTGAGATTTTGAGAACACAGTGTCCTGTTACCTGGAGAACCAGGGCCGTGTGGTCTGAGGCACTGGGCACATAGCATCCAAGAGGTGATGGTGGGTGTAGGAGGGAGCCTTCCAAGAGGGCACCAGGCATGACAATGGGAAGCATGACTGCCTGTCTGTGGCCTTAGCCACAGAGCAAACTGCCAGCCCCAGAAGGAGGGGGGAAGGGCTGTGGGCAGCAGGGCCTCATTCACGTGGGCTGAGGTTCTGGGTGGGGAACGCAGATGGAGGATGGAGAGTGCTGTGGTTAGGCATCGTGGATGCCTACAGGGCACGTTGTCCTGGCCCTGGTGGCAGCAGGGGAGCTGTGGAAGCCCCAGAGTCAGAACTGGCCCACTGGGTCTAGGGAAACTTCCCATCTTTCAGGAGCAGAGGTAAAGCATAATTCTTAAGTATTCTGGCATCAGTAGATTTGTGACCTCATTTATTATTTTCAGTCACCAAATGATTTTTGACTGTCCATCCCATCCTCTGTGCTGAGCACTATGATGGTGGGAAAATGAGGTAATACATGTCTTCTGCTTGGATGGAATTTAAGGAATTGCACCCCTTACTCAAAATAGGCAGAGGAAACACTGAACTTTCAGAGAAAGGAGAGGTTGGGTACCTGGCCTGTTTGCAGAGGTGCTGTTTGAGATGTGTTGTGAAGGAAAGCTAGGGGTCAGAGGCATCCCTTTCTGTGGGGTGAAGAGTGTTTCTAGCAGAGGGAACAATATGCAAGGACAGGCATGGGATGTTAGATTAAAGGGCATTTGTGGAAAATGGCCAGTGGTTTGGTTTGGCTAGAACTGATGAGTACATGAGGTAAGCTAGGGAACCAAGGATTGGAATTCATCATTAAATACTCACCATGCATCAGGCCCTGAGCGCAGAGTCATCTGTGCCCACGTACATCTCACAGGGGCCTCTCGGCTTTAACAGAGGAGGAAACTAGCTCCGGATAAGTGATTTTTGCCAAGCTTCCCTAGCTGGCAAGTGGCTCACATAAGATTTATGCCCAGTTTACCTGACTCTCAAACCCAAGTGCTTTCCACTCTTCCTTGCCACCACATTGAGAGTCCCTGTTATTCAGTCTTAAGTTCACCACCGTGGAGATCAGCTCTTCCTATTGAGGCAGGATGACGGTCAGTCTGCACGTGTCAGATGACATGAACCTGTGAGAAGCACTGATGGACGTGGTCAGATTACCATGAACAGCCAGCCCTGATATATATGTGCACATGCATTCATGCTTAGGAAATGAATCTCTAAAAGAGTAGGAAGCAGCCCTGTTCATGGTGTCATTGAAAGCAATACTTCCTAAGCTGTACTGGCATTTGCTGATTTCCTGACTGAGTTCCTCTATTTTCTCTCCCACTCATTAAAGTATATTAGAATGGGGTAAAAGAGCCTGGAATCTTCTCTAATTTATACAAAAAGATGTTTGACTTTGGCTGCTTTATCATTAGTAACAAGTTACAAGCCACCTCACCTGTGGGGACCCCAAGCTGTCAGCTGTAGAGGGAAGCTAAGCAAGATGGTATTCTGAGGCAGGTTGGAAGTGTGGGTGAGGGCGGGGAGTCTCAGAGCCCTGGGCAGTAACCGGGTGGGGCTGTGGGGGTGGGAGGAGCCATTTGCTGGGGCCTGCCTGTGCAGGGGTGCGAGTGGGTGCTGCTGTGCCGTGGGAAAGGAGAGCATTGTTTCCACATGGTACGCCCAGATTCTGAGCAGGTGGGTGCTGGTGAAGGCTGCCTGCTGAAGGAGGGGCTCCTTCTTTTCCTGTAATCTGGAGAGCCAGCCAGTCCTTACTGCCAGTCAGGTCCACCCAGGACCCCATCCTGTGTCCAGCTTGCCCTCCCTCCTGGAGCTCAGAACCCATATCCAGCCCTGGCAGCCACTCCCTACTTTTGTCCTTAGGTAGACTTGGGGTGCTTCAGACTGGGGAGCTCTCCCTTGGTGCAGAGAAAGCCTAGAAGACCACCTAGGGAGGCTGGGTGCTAGAGGGTAGTATCTGGGCTGCAGTTTCTTGGGACTTTGGATTAACAGGGAGTTTCAGGCAGGACAAATCTTTACCCTCAAGTCCTGCCTGTGAATCAGCAGGACTTTGAAAACTGTTAAGGGCAGCTCCAGGGTCACAAATCTAGTCCTCAGATGTCATGGTTACTTATATTTGAAAGAGATTTTAAATCTAGTGGCAGTTGAGTGAGGAATGGTGTTCATGAGAAGGATCCTGCAGGCTACATGGGGCACACATCTCATTGCATCCCTGTTACTCAGCGTGTGTGGAAACCTTTCCTGAGTAGCTCTGAGAGGGACTGCCCATTTGGCTCTGGGTGTTCTGTAAGAGTGTGATGTCCACTATGAACAGTTATGGGGCCTCTTTGGGACAGCTTGGCCATAGTCTTTCAAGGCCACCTCTGAGTTAAGATATGCTCTCCTGATATCAGGGTCCAGGGCTGGGGACTTCCTGCTCCACAAATGGGTCAGGATTTGGCTTTTCCTTTCCACAACCCCTAGAGCCCAGTGTTAGCCTCCATGCTTGGGGTCTCCCAAATCTGTTCCCCAGCTGTGATGTCTCTGCCAGGCACCTGCCCCCAGAAGGCCCATGAGCATCATAAACACTTCCTGCTCGCCATCCCTAAGCAGCGCGCCTGTGGGACCCTGGTGGGAGTGGCTGAGGAAGGCACCAATGGGCTATAACAGTAGGCACACAACTGATGGGAAACTCTCTGCTTGGGAAGACCTGCTGTCCGCAGCCTCCCTGTCAGACACTGCTAGGGAGACACACGATGCTCAGAGCATATATACTGCTTATACCCCCACGCCCACCTAACTGGCACAGGCTCCAAGAAATGTGGCAATTTCTCAAAGGGAGTCAGTGTCTTATTTCCCCTATCCCAAGTTTCTGATAAGGGGTCTTAGCTCAGTCCGTTTTGTGGAGGAGTGTAGTTAGGGGCTGGTTCCCTGAGCAGGGAGAGGCGCTGAGCTGTGTGGTTTACTGTCTTCTCCCTTGACCCTCTGACCTGCTCTGTGTGAGCAGCTATCTGTCTCCATTACATAGTAACCTGAGAGGTTATTATCCATCACCCAAGGTCAGAAGCTCACCCAGCTCCAAGCGGTAGAGCCAGGATTTAAACCCAGGTCGGTCTGATCCAAAACTTGAACTCTTTCTGCTATCCCCTGCTCCTCTCCTTCAGCAGAATGAGGTAGCACACAAGGTTCAAGGTTCAGAGTGGGATGGGGGATGGGGGTGCCAGAATTGGTCCTGCCTGCCCCTTCTGTGGCCCTATTGAATCGCATAGACTTCTACACCTTTCACTTTGGCTGTTCATATATGGGAAGATATGGCCCTGCTTTGTGGATAAGGAGAGGGGAGAAAGATGGAGAGAGACTCCCACCCCCTGGGGCCAGAATGCCAGACTTCCAGGAACAAGACCTGCACCCGCAAGGAGGGGAGACCAACACAGTGTAATTCTACAGACAGCTTGGCTTTGCTCTACAGGAGTATGTGTACAAATGGGGGATTCCTGGATCATTTATCTTAGGAAAGTCCCTGAATCACCCTCTGGCCTAAATGCTCTTGGGGAGGGATGTAGTCCAAGTGGCCGGTGACTTGTGACTGGCCAGCTGAGATCAGGGACCCCACCCTGCTCCTCCCTCCCCCTACCATACCCTGGAGTTGTTGAGTTGGGTTGAAGAAAAGAGGGCTGGGCCCAGAGCTCTCAGCTCCTTGAATGCAGCTTGACAGTTGGTCAGGCAGTGGGACCTTAGGGTTTCCTCCACATGGCATATCAAAATCTGGCCTCCCTAAAGGTTGTAGTACCCAGGTGGGACTCGACTCAGAGCTGACTTCAAAGAAGATACATAAAGGACTGTTAGGAACTGACTTTAATTGGGTGTTGTTTAAGGTCCGAAGATGCAAAGCAAAGTCTCCCTTAGGCTGAGAGGGAAGAGGAACACCAGCGGAGAATGGAGAGCCCCGTTTCTGAATAGGAGGCTGCCTTCCTCTGTTAGGTCTGCCCAGCATGTGCCCAGGGTCAGGTGGGGCATGTATTACTTTGTTAAGGCTGCCATAACAAGGTCCCAGACTGTGTGCATTCAACAACAGAAATGTTCTGTCTCTCAGTTCTGGAGGCTGGATGGCCAAGGTCAAGGTGTCAGCAGGGCCAGTTTCTTCCATGACCTCTCTCTTTCATTTGTATATGGTCGCCTTCTCCCTGTGTCTTCACATGGTCTTCCCTCTTTACTCATCTGTGTTACCTTATAAGGACGACAGTCATGTTAGATTAGGGCCCACCCTAATGACTTCATTTTAACCTAATTCTCTCTTTAAAGATCTTATATCTAAATACAGTCACATTCTGAGGGTTAGGACCTCAGCATATGAATTTGGGGGAGGGGACACACTTCATCCCACAATAGGATGTTTACAATATCCTCAGTGAACAAAGTTCAGTGTCATGGTGAGGGATGGAGAGGCATTCGCTGCTGGTTCTGCCAGGGGACCAGGAGAGGAAGGGAGATCCATCCCCATCAGTAGAGGAAGGTTGGTTGGCCTTGTCCAAAGGCTCAGCCCAGAAAAGTCCAGGCCGAGCTGTTCCCTGTAGTCCAGGCTCTCAGGCAGCACTGGGTTCTGTGTGGTGTCGTCATCTGGCCCCCATGTGCCCCTCAGCCCTCCAGTGAGGACAGTGATGCTGATACCCTACAGATACCTCCAGCCTGGGCCGCAGAAGAGAGGCAGGAACCAGGCTGTCGTTGGCAGTGCCCATAGCTTGTCTTTACGGAAATATTTTTGTTTCCTACTGGTTTAAACTTTTTTTTAATGCAAAAGGAAAATTATTCCCTGATTCAAAATTAAACTGTTTAACAAATGTTGAAATGAAGGTTCAAAATACAGAATAAATTTTGATTAATTCAGTTGGTATTTACCCAGAGCCTGCCAAATTCTGGAGCCGGTGCTCCTCCCCAGGCAGCCTGGGAGGCGTGGGGGAGGTAGCTGGCTGCAGGCTGGAGTTATACGTGAGGCCCCTGAACACGCTCGATGATAGAGAAAACTTGCCTATTCAGATCTGTTTTTTTCTTGTGCCTTAGCATTCTAAAATAATAGAATGAGGACAATGCCTGGTTTTATCATCTGTTAGGGGAAGTTACATCCCCTCTCCCACTGGTCCTTCGGGAATATAATTGCATTCATCAGTTATATCTCTTGCTTATGCCAGCCCAAGCATGGCCACATTCCCCTGTGGCAGAGCTGCTTCTGCCTCTGAGAATCAGGCCACAAGCACAGGGACCTCAGGTGTAGAGAAAGTGAGGTGGGAGAGGCTCCCTGGACAAGCCCTACCCTTTTCAGGAGGTTGGCCAGGATTTCTCTTAAATACCCTTTCTCTCTTTGCTTTCCCCTCAGATAGACATTTAATATTTCATGTCAGCTGATTTTTCCTGAGCATCCACCTGTGTCAGGTTCATTGCTGGTCTCAGAGGATAGAAAGGTGGGAGCACATGTTCCTTGCTCTGAAGCACCTCAGAACGTGGGTACCAAGTGTGGCAGAGGTGGAGTGGAGGCACCCAGCACCTTGAGGCACTGGAGGTAGTGGTGGCAGGAAGGGCTTCCTCTACTTGGTGCATTTGAATAAGGTCTTAGAATGGGTGAGGCTTGGAAGGATAGCTGGAGAAAAGCATCCCAAACAGAGAAAACAAGAAAATCTTTCTGTATTTAGCGAGAAGCAAGTGGCTCCATGTGAGAGCGAGGAGCCTTCCAGTGGCGAAGCTGGGTCTTACAGGAGGACACACAGCAGAGCTATAGAATGAATCTTTGTTCTTCAAGCCCTGGGGAGCCATGGAGAGTTTAGGAGCAGAGGAGTAATGTCATCAGTTTTAGGAAACATATCCTGTCTCTTCTGGGAAAGATGGGTTGAAGAAGAGGCAGCTAGGAGTAAGAAGCCTAGAAGAGGCAGCTTTGGCAATCCAGGTGAGAAGTGATGAGGGTTTGGTCAGATGTTAGGACCTGCAGGGAGTCTCTGGCACCATAGAAAGAGCACCATCTAAGCCATCAGGAATTTACGTTCAAATCTCAGTTCTGCTGGGTCCCTAGCAAGGGAAGGTTGAATTCTGTGCACCCCCTCTGGAAGGGGCACATCCCTAAGTGGTGAACTTAAAAAAACCTTTTGTATAAAAAACATTCAGAAGTACATAACAGTAGAAGATATAGTAAAATGAATCTCTTTAACTATCACCCAGCTTCTGCAATAACCCCTTGCTTGTTATGTTTTTTTTTTTTAAAAAATAATAATTTTTTATTGAAGGGTAGTTGACGCACAGTATTACATTACATTAGTTTCAAGTGTACAACACAGTGGTAGAACATTTATATACATAATTCTAGGTTCCAGCTATCACCCTACCAAGCTGTTACAATATCTTGACTATATTCCTTATGCTATACATTACGTAAACATTACATCCCGGTTACTTATTTATTTTACCATTGGAAGTCTGTCCTTTTTTTTTTTTTTTTTTTGTGAGGGCATCTCTCATATTTATTGATCAAATGGTTGTTAACGACAATAAAATTCTGTATAGGGGAGTCAGTGCTCAATGCACAATCATTAATCCACCCCAAGCCTAATTTTCATCAGTCTCCAATCTTCTGAGGCATAACAAACAAGTTCTTACATGTAGAACAAATTCTTACATAATGAATAAGTTACATAGTGAACAGTACAAGGGCAGTCATCACAGAAACTTTCAGTTTTGCTCATGCATTATGAACTATAAACAGTCAGTTCAAATATGAATACTCATTTGATTTTTATACTTGGTATATATGTGGATACCACATTTCTCTCTTTATTATTATTATTTTTAATAAAATGCTGAAGTGGTAGGTAGATACAAGATAAAGGTAGAAAACATAGTTTAGTGTTGTAAGAGAGCAAATGTAGATGATCAGGTGTGTGCCTGTAGACTGTGTTAATCCAGGCTAGACCAGGGCAATAAAACATACACATATGCAGAAGATTTCTCTCAGAACAGGGGGGGTGAGGTTCTAAGCCTCACCTCTGTTGATCCCCAATTTCTCACCTGATGGCCCCCCTGCGACTGTGCCTGTCTTAGGTTGTTCCTCCCTTGAGGAATCTTACCCGTCTCTGGCTAACCAGCCATCTTCCGGGGCCATACAGGGAAATGTGAAGTTGGTAAGTGAGAGGGAAGCCTTATTGTTTGAAAAGGTTAGCTTTTTACTTCTTTGCATATTTATGCCCTGTGGCTTCTATGCCCAGCATTTGTCTTGAGGTATCTTTACCACTTGGAGGAGTTATGATACTCGGTAAATTTGATATGAGGCACGAATTCTATTTAAGGGTTGTAATTAGGAAGGAAGAAGAAAAGCTATAGAAGTAGCAGGCGGAAGAAAACATGGGAAGATTGATTATTTCTTTGACAAATCTTCTTGTAGAGTAACTTCAGCATATATAGGTTTTAAGCTACTACTTAAATTGTGCACACACATTAACATAATAGGAGTATAGTTACATAATCAAAGCATATCTGTAATTACCAGCCATCTCCAGTGAAACCAAGAAAACCATTAAGGCACCTTAGGCATTTGTGAAAACTTATCTATGATATGGTGGATATTGTCCAACTGAACTTGAACAGTCTGAGAGAAATCAGACAAATTAAAACAACCCATTCCTGGGGACTGTTCACATGCCATATGTTCTTTTAACAGTAAATAGTCTGTAGTTGTAAGACTTTGGAGTGCTACAATTTGCACTTCTCCAAATTCTTGGTTGAGTTCCAACAGTATAGATCCAGTCAAATTTGTTGTTTTACTGTATGCACAGGCCAGCTTAGATATCTCCTTCCTCATTCCCATGGCAAGTCCAGGAACTGGTGGGATGAGTGCATCTACAGCTGTAGCAGTGCGTGGATCTTTGTTGGGGTTTTTTGATGATCATCTTCTGGCATGAATCTTCCAGAGAGTGCAGATGTTGGAAGTTCTTTTTCATATCGTATCTTAGTTCATTTTCGGGGTAGCCCAATTAGGCTTTGATCCTCTGTATAAACACAAACAGACCCTTTGCCTACACTTTTATATGCCCTTTATACCCTTGTGTAGAACTCGTTGGAGGTTACCACACAGGAACTGCCCTTTTTTTTTTTCTTTGCTTTGTTTTTGGTATCACTAATCTACACTTACATGACGAATATTATGTTTACTAGGCTCTCCCCTATACCAGGTCTCCCCTATAAACCCCTTTACAGTCACTGTCCATCAGCATAGCAAAATGGTGTAGAATCACTACGTGCTTTCTCTGTGTTGTACAGCCCTCCCTTTTCTCCTACCCCCCCATGCATGTTAATCTTAATACACCCCTACTTCTCCCCCCCTTATCCCTCCCTACCCACCCATCCTCCCCAGTCCCTTTCCCTTTGGTACCTGTTAGTCCATTCTTGAGTTCTGTGATTCTGGTGCTGTTTTGTTCCTTCAGTTTTTCCTTTCTTCTTATATTCCACAGATAAGTGAAATCATTTGGTATTTCTCTTTCTCTGCTTGGCTTGTTTCACTGAGCATAATACCCTCCAGTTCCATCCATGTTGCTGCAAATGATTGGATTTGCCCTTTTCTTATGGCTGAGTAGTATTCCATTGTGTATATGTACCACATCTTCTTTATCCATTCATCTATTGATGGACATTTAGGTTGCTTCCAATTCTTGGCTATTGTAAATAGTGCTGCAATAAACATAGGGGTGCATCTGTCTTTCTCAAACTTGATTGCTGCGTTCTTAGGGTAAATTCCTAGGAGTGGAATTCCTGGGTCAAATGGTAAGTCTGTTTTGAGCATTTTGATATACCTCCATACTGCTTTCCACAATGGTTGAACTAACTTACATTCCCACCAGCAGTGTAGGAGGGTTCCCCTTTCTCCACAGCCTCGCCAACATTTGTTGTTGTTTGTCTTTTGGATGGCAGCCATCCTTACTGGTGTGAGGTGATACCTCATTGTAGTTTTAATTTGCATTTCTCTGATAATTAGCGATGTGGAGCATCTTTTCATGTGTCTGTTGGCCATCTGTATTTCTTTTTTGGAGAACTGTCTGTTCAGTTCCTCTGCCCATTTTTTAATAGGGTTATTTGTTTTTTCTTTGTTGAGGTGTGTGAGCTCCTTATATATTCTGGACGTCAAGCCTTTATCGGATGTGTCATTTTCAAATATATTCTCCCATACTGTAGGGTTCCTTCTTGTTCTATTGATGGTGTCTTTTGCTGTACAGAAGCTTTTCAGCTTAATATAGTCCCACTTACTCATTTTTGCTGTTGTTTTCCTTGCCCGGGGAGATATGTTCAAGAAGAGGTCACTCATGTTTATGTCTAAGAGGTTTTCGCCTATGTTTTCTTCCAAGAGTTTAATGGTTTCATGACTTACATTCAGGTCTTTGATCCATTTTGAGTTTACTTTTGTATATGGGGTTAGACAATGGTCCAGTTTCATTCTCCTACATGTAGCTGTCCAGTTTTGCCAGCACCACCTGTTGAAGAGACTGTCATTTCGCCATTGTATGTCCATGGCTCCTTTATCAAATATTAATTGACCATATATGTCTGGGTTAATGTCTGGATTCTCTAGTCTGTTCCATTGGTCTGTGGCTCTGCTCTTGTGCCAGTACCAAATTGTCTTGATTACTATGGCTTTATAGTAGAGCTTGAAGTTGGGGAGTGAGATCCCCCCTACTTTATTCTTCTTTCTCAGGATTGCTTTGGCTATTCGGGGTCTTTGGTGTTTCCATATGAATTTTTGAATTATTTGTTCCAGTTCATTGAAGAATGTTGCTGGTAGTTTCATAGGGATTGCATCAAATCTGTATATTGCTTTGGGCAGGATGGCCATTTTGACGATATTAATTCTTCCTAGCCACGAGCATGGGATGAGTTTCCATCTGTTAGTGTCCCCTTTAATTTCTCTTAAGAGTGACTTGTAGTTTTCAGAGTATAAGTCTTTCACTTCTTTGGTTAGGTTTATTCCTAGGTATTTTTTTTTTTTTGATACAATTGTGAATGGAGTTGTTTTCCTGATTTCTCTTTCTGTTGGTTCATTGTTAGTATATAGGAAAGCCACAGATTTCTGTGTGTTGATTTTGTATCCTGCAACTTTGCTGTATTCCGATATCAGTTCTAGTAGTTTTGGGGTGGAGTCTTTAGGGTTTTTTATGTACAGTATCATGTCATCTGCAAATAGTGACAGTTTAACTTCTTCTTTACCAATCTGGATTCCTTGTATTTCTTTATTTTGTCTGATTGCTGTGGCTAGGACCTCCAGTACTATGTTAAATAACAGTGGAGAGAGTGGGCATCCCTGTCTAGTTCCCGATCTCAGAGGAAATGCTTTCAGCTTCTCGCTGTTCAATATAATGTTGGCTGTGGGTTTATCATAGATGGCCTTTATTATGTTGAGGTACTTGCCCTCTATTCCCATTTTGCTGAGAGTTTTTAACATGAATGGATGTTGAACTTTGTCAAATGCTTTTTCAGCATCTATGGAGATGATCATGTGGTTTTTGTCTTTCTTTTTGTTGATGTGGTGGATGATGTTGATGGACTTTCGAATGTTGTACCATCCTTGCATCCCTGGGATGAATCCCACTTGGTCATGGTGTATGATCCTTTTGATGTATTTTTGAATTCGGTTTGCTAATATTTTGTTGAGTATTTTTGCATCTACGTTCATCAGGGATATTGGTCTGTAGTTTTCTTTTTTGGTGGGGTCTTTGCCTGGTTTTGGTATTAGGGTGATGTTAGCTTCATAGAATGAGTATGGGAGTATCCCCTCCTCCTCTATTTTTTGGAAAACTTTAAGGAGAATGGGTATTATGTCTTCCCTGTATGTCTGATAAAATTCCGAGGTAAATCCATCTGGCCCGGGGGTTTTGTTCTTTGGTAGTTTTTTGATTACCGCTTCAATTTCGTTGCTGGTAATTGGTCTGTTTAGATTTTCTGTTTCTTCCTGGGTCAATCTAGGAAGGTTATATTTTTCTAAGAAGTTGTCCATTTCTCCTAGGTTTCCCAGCTTATTAGCATATAGGTTTTCATAGTAGTCTCCAATAATTCTTTGCATTTCCGTGGGGTCCGTCGTGATTTTTCCTTTCTCGTTTCTGATACTGTTGATTTGTGTTGACTCTCTTTTCTTCTTAATAAGTCTGGCTAGAGGCTTATCTATTTTGTTTATTTTCTCGAAGAACCAGCTCTTGGTTTCATTGATTTTTGCTATTGTTTTATTCTTCTCAATTTTATTTATTTCTTCTCTGATCTTTATTATGTCCCTCCTTCTGCTGACCTTAGGCCTCATCTGTTCTTCTTTTTCCAATTTCGATAATTGTGACATTAGACCATTCATTTGGGATTGCTCTTCCTTTTTTAAATATGCTTGGATTGCTATATACTTTCCTCTTAAGACTGCTTTTGCTGTGTCCCACAGAAGTTGGGGCTTAGTGTTGTTGTTGTCATTTGTTTCCATATATTGCTGGATCTCCATTTTGATTTGGTCATTGATCCATTGATTATTTAGGAGCATGTTGTTAAGCCTCCATGTGTTTGTGAGCCTCCTTCCTTTCTTTGTACAGTTTATTTCTAGTTTTATGCCTTTGTGGTCTGAAAAGTTGGTTGGTAGGATTTCAATCTTTTGGAATTTTCTGAGGCTCTTTTTGTGGCCTAGTATGTGGTCTATTCTGGAGAATGTTCCATGTGCACTTGAGAAGAATGTATATCCTGTTCCTTTTGGATGTAGAGTTCTATAGATGTCTATTAGGTCCATCTGCTCTACTGTGTTGTTCAGTGCTTCCGTGTCCTTACTTATTTTCTGCCCAGTGGATCTATCCTTTGGGGTGAGTGGTGTGTTGAAGTCTCCTAGAATGAATGCATTGCAGTCTATATCCCCCTTTAGTTCTGTTAGTATTTGTTTCACATATGCTGGTGCTCCTGTGTTGGGTGCATATATATTTAGAATGGTTATATCCTCTTGTTGGACTGAGCCCTTTATCATTATGTAGTGTCCTTCTTTATCTCTTGTTACTTTCTTTGTTTTGAAGTCTATTTTGTCTGATATTAGTACTGCAACCCCTGCTTTCTTCTCACTGTTGTTTGCTTGAAATATGTTTTTCCATCCCTTGACTTTTAGTCTGTACATGTCTTTGGGTTTGAGGTGAGTTTCTTGTAAGCAGCATATAGATGGGTCTTGCTTTTTTATCCATTCTGTTACTCTGTGTCTTTTGATTGGTGCATTCAACCCATTAACATTTAGGGTGACTATTGAAAGATATGTACTTATTGCCATTGCAGGCTTTAAATTCGTGGTTACCAAAGGTTCAAGGTTAGCCTCTTTAGTATCTTACTGCCTAACTTAGCTCGCTTATTGAGCTGTTATATACACTATCTGGCGATTCTTTTCTTCTCTCCCTTCTTGTTCCTCCTCCTCGATTCTTCATATGTTGGGTGTTTTGTGCTGTGCTCTTTCTAGGAGTGCTCCCATCTAGAGCAGTCCCTGTAAGATGTTCTGTAGAGGTGGTTTGTGGAAAGCAAATTCCCTCAGCTTTTGTTTGTCTGGGAATTGTTTAATCCCACCGTCATATTTGAATGATAGTCGTGCTGGATACAGTATCCTTGGTTCAAGGCCCTTCTGTTTCATTGTATTAAATATATCATGCCATTCTCTTCTGGCCTGTAGGGTTTCTGTTGAGAAATCTGACATTAGCCTGATGGGTTTCCCTTTATAGGTGACCTTTTTCTCTCTATCTGCCTTTAACACTCTTTCCTTGTCCTTGATCTTTGCCATTTTAATTATTATGTGTCTTGGTGTTGCCCTTCTTGGATCCTTTCTGTTGGGGGTTCTGTGTATTTCCGTGGTCTGTTCGATTACTTCCTCCCCCAGTGTGGGGAAGTTTTCAGCAATTATTTCTTCTAAGATACTTTCCATCTCTTTTCCTCTCTCTTCTTCTTCTGGGACCCCTATAATACAGATATTGTTCCTTTTGGATTGGTCACACAGTTCTCTTAATATTGTTTCATTCCTGGAGATCCTTTTGTCTCTCTCTATGTCAGCTTCTATGCGTTCCTGTTCTCTGATTTCAATTCCATCAATGGCCTCTTGCATTCTATCCATTCTGCTTATAAACCCTTCCAGAGTTTGTTTCATTTCTGCAATCTCCTTTCTGGCATCTGTGATCTCCTTCCGGACTTCATCCCATTTCTCTTGCATATTTCTCTGCATCTCTGTCAGCATGTTTATGATTCTTATTTTGAATTCTTTTTCAGGGAGACTGGTTAGGTCTGTCTCCTTCTCTGGTGTTGTCTCTGTGATCTTTGTCTGCCTGTAGCTTTGCCTTTCATGGTGATAGGAATAGTCTGCAGAACTGGGACGAGTGACGGCTGGAAGGACTTCCTTTCTTGTTGGTTTGTGGCCCTCCTCTCCTGGGAGAACAGCGACCTCTAGTGGCTTGTGCTGCGCAGCTGCACGCAGACAGGGTTTCTGCTTCCTGCCCGGCTGCTATGGAGTTAATCTCCGCTGTTGCTGTGGGCGTGGCCTGGCTCGGGCAGCTACTCCAAAATGGTGGAGTTGCGTTGGAGCAGGAGCTGCTGGGAGGCTATTTATCTCCGTAAGGGGCCTCCCTGCTCCCTGCAGCCCAGGGGTTAGGGTCCCCAGAGATCCCGGATTCCCTACCTCTGGGTTAAGTGACCCGCCCTGCCCCTTTAAGACTTCCAAAAAGCACCCGCCAAAACAAAACAACACCCACCAAAAAAAAAAGAAAAAAAATTTTTTTTAATTAAAAAAAAAAAAGTTTTTAATTAAAAAAAAAGGTGGTCGTTCGTTTTTCTTTATTCTCCGGTGCCAGCCTCAGGCCTCTGCTCACCGGTCGGTCTTTCTGCCCTGTTTCCCTAGTATTGGGGTCCCTATCCCTTTAAGACTTCCAAAAAGCGCTCGCCAAAACAAAACAGCAAAAAAGCAAAAAAAAATTGTTCGCGCGCTTTTCTTATGTCCTCTGGCGCCCAGCCTCCAGTGCCCGCTCACTGTTCTTTCTGCCCTGTTTCCCTACCATCCAGGGCCCCCTGGGCACGTACTGTGTCTGCACTCTGTCCCGGATGGCTGGGTCAGGGTGTTCGGCAGTCCTGGGCTCTGTCTCCCTCCCGCTCTGCCTGCTCTTCTCCCGCCGGGAGCTGGGGGGAGGGGCGCTCGGCTCCCGCGGGGCCGGGGCTTGTATCTTACCCCCTTCGCGATGGGCTGGGTTCTCTCAGGTGCGGATGTGGTCTGGATATTGTCCTGTGTCCTCTGGTCTTTATTCTAGGAAGGGTTGTCTTTGTTATATTTTCATAGATATATGTTGTTTTGCGAGGAGATTTCCGCTGCTCTACTGACGCCGCCATCTTCCGCCCCTCTCCGCTTGTTATGTTTTTTAGGGGGCAGTTTTTAAGATTAAACTTTTTGGAAGTTTTCAAGTTGAGGTTGCATTTGAGCATTTCTCTGAACCTGTCTATCATCAGGTTGAGGTGGTGAAATGATTTAATGTCCACTTATCCCTCCCTGGTAGTAAATGTGTGTGTGTGTGTGTGTGTGTGTGTGTGTGTGTGTGTTGTCTGCCGCTGGGAGGAGGGGGGTGTCTTCCTTTGAAGGGTGTCTACTAGGGCTGAGGAAACACAGCAAGCAGGGGCCTGTGAGTGGGTAAGGCCCTATCTGCCATGGGCATGGGGGTATGGACAGAGGTAAGGACTGCCTGGGAGGACAGTTTGAGCATTAGATCCCATCATTATCCATTCATTGAAGGGTGCCTATGGCTTGGGCACCAGATCCATGCTGACCAAATTAACCCAGCCAGCCTATAAACCAGACTCCACTGAACTAATTCACTTTAGCAGGCATTGTTCAGTGGCCACAACACAGTACCTCCCCTCCCAGACCGTTCTCCTGGCACTTCCCTGCCTCAGAAAGTGAATCACAGGATCATCTGCAGGGTGCTGGGGAGCCGGGCTTCCAGAGAGAGGGCACTGTGTGGATGGCAGGGGCTGTCACCATGCTGCTCTGGGCCTCCTTGCTGGCGATCAGTACTCATACCCCCCCAGAGACAGTACGCCAGACACCCTGAGCCACGCAGGCCAACAGCGGTCCTTCTGCGGGCACTGTTGCTTCATCCTTCACTGAGAGCGGCTCAGGCTGGTGGGGGGTGTGGTAACTGTGCCGCTCAAGCTTAAATGCCCTCAGTTGAGCACCAGTTGAAAAATAAAGACCAGGAGTCAGATGGAAACCAACATGTCAGCCCTAGGGCTAATAAAGGTGTTGAGAGACTGTGGCCAGTAGGGTTCCTGGTACATCTGTTTGCTGAGTGAGCGCATGCCGCTCTATCAGGGACCTAGAGGAAGGCAGGCCTCTGCCTGGGGCAGGCCACTTCCCTCTAGCAAGCAGCTCTGGAGAAAGGCAAGGAAGGCGCGAGGCTCATTCCCACCAGTTGGAGCCTTAGCTGCCCTGCCCCACATGATGAGGTCCAGGAGAGAGAGAATGTCAGTGTCTTCCCACCAGACAGCCCCTTGGCAGCATGAAACAGAAACTAAGTAAAGGGGTGAGCATGTGTTGTGAACCTCAGCAGGGGTTCTGCTGGACTGGCAAGCTTGGAGATCTGCTGTAAAGGAAGGAGGATCGTCTGGGCCTTGAGGAATTCATTTTGATGGGCAAAGATTAGAAAAAGAACCTTTAGCTTGAGGGGACAACAGGAAAAAGGCATAGCAAAGTGAGACCACTCTCCTGTGGCTGGAGTGTCAGGAACTCAGAAGACTGTGTTTGGAGGTGGCCCAGCTTGGTGAGGAAGCTCTGCAGAGTGGTGAAGCACACAATCTTGGAGGCAGATTGCCTGCGTTCAACCCCATCTCTATTTAAGTTCCTGTGTGATTTGACCAAGTCCCTAACCTCTCCAAGCTTCAGTTTCCTTGTCTTGAAATTTGGATAATTACAATTATGAACATCCAGATAGGATACACATAGAAATGCTTAGCTCAGTGCAGAGCAAGTGCTAAATAAATGGCAGCCATTATTATCATCATGTGTCCAGCATAGTTTGAGGTCAGCTAAGAAATGCTTTGGATGCCAGACTCATGAGTGTGGCCTGCTGTGGGAGAGGTCAGGTATGGCTCCAGGGAGAGGAGGCCCCCAGCTTCTATGCCTACACACAGAGGCCGGGGCAGTTGGGACTGGAAGGGGAGACAAAGAGCCTGCTTCCCCAGGGCGATCCACAGAAACCTGTCTGCTGCTGAAGGCGAGGGAGGGTCACAGGGACATGCATGGTGCACAGGCTGAGGATGGAGAAACTACCAAGCGACGGCAGGGCTGTGCTGAGAGGTTCTGATCCTGCTGAGTCTCAGGGTCTGCTAAGAAATAGCCAGTAGGCTGATGACTATTTGGATATTTTGCTCTGGAGCTTACAAAAGCTGTCCAGTGTTTTGAGGCATGAACATGGAGATGAGACACTGTCCAGGGAGAGACTGTAGAAGGAAACAAAAGAGCCAAGCACAGAGTCTGCCTGGGGCAGGGAGCAGAAGCTGAGATACAGGATGCTTGGTGGAGGAGGACCTGGGGGAACCCAGACAGCATGTTGACCCAAGTGCTGAAGGAGGAGACTGTCAGGGCACTGTACCGATGGGCTCCCAGCTGGCACTGACTGGCCACAGGTCTGCATTATCTCACTTAACCTTCATAACCAGCTCTGAGGGAGGTATTTTTGTTCTCATCTTATTGATGTGGAAACTGTGGCGCACAGGACACGAAGCGAGGGACTGTCAGAGACGGGGTTCTAACACTGACAACAGAGGCAGGTTCAGCTTAGGGAATAATTGAGAGGCTGGACCTCAGTGACGATGAATTAGGGGATCAAAGGGCAGAGGGGAGGTTTGAGGTGGAGAGGAAGGCAGTGGGGGATTGTTTCTCACCAAAGAGTGATTTGTGGTGGTTTGCTGAGGAAGAGTCTGATAGGAAGGAAGCGTCAAAGATTAAAGGTGTGGGAGCGCCACTGTTTACGTCCTGGGAGAAGGAGGAAGAGACACCTGATCTTGCCTCCCCAGGCAGGTGGAGAGTCAGGGCGAGGTGTGACCAGAGAGGCTGGGCGAGCTGGGGCTGTATTTGCAGAGGGGTGGGCGAAGTTCCGGGTGGTGACCCCGTCTGCCCACTGCTGAGGGCAGCAGGGCTGCTGGGGCCTGAGTAGGGAGTTCCTGTCCTCAGTGTTCAGAACAAAAGGGTGGTGGGAGGGGAAACTGAGTCAGGGGGTGCTGGAGGGCTCCCGAGGTGGCAGGTGGAAGCCACAAGCTTCCAGGCAGCTCCCTTCAGTGGTTCCCATTGCCTAATGGATAAAAGCCAAATTCTAGGGGTGAGATGAGGCGAGAGACAAGCCAGTCCCTGCCTCATGGTGCTGCTCTTTCCCCATTCCCTGGCCACGCAGAGCTAAGGCGCCCCCCGCCCCTCCCCGTGCTGTCACCCTCTGAGATAAGTTCTTCACGCCTCTGCAGTGCATTCTGCCTGCTGCCCCTCTGGAGAAACCCCACGGGTGGGCGGAGAGGCCTTCTAGGATTGCCCACACTCGCTGCTCACCCCCTCCTCCTCCTCTGCCCCTGTGCAGGCTTCCCTCTCCCAGGACTGCACCCTGTCCGGCATTGTTGCTGTGCTGTTGCTGGGGGTGTCATTCTCCCTCGGAATCCCTAGGGCCCCTGTAGTGCCAGGCACCTGCCATCTAACCCTTGAATGTTCATCGACCTGAATGAATGGAGAGGAGGTGAGCCTCATTATCCATAAAATGATCAATAAATGGTCGATTTTTGAAACTCAGCTTGTCTTTAAAGTAGCTTCCATGTGATGCTTTACATGTTGCTTGGCTGTTGAGCTGTGACATTGTAAAATTGACATTCGCAGTTAATTACCATCCGAACTTAAATTGACACTAGCAGTTAATTACCATCTGAACTTAATTTAAGACGTGGGAATTTCAGGGAAACGATGTTTTCCATCTCACAATGGAATACCATGACTGCTTTAAAATTAGACCATTAATCTATGAGTTTCTAAAGCCTAAGTTGGCAAAAGCCAGTTTGTTGGCTTTGGCGGATGGACCCCAGATAGAGGCCCAATTGCACAGGCAAACTTCACATTCTAATTGACAAGGATGAGAGATGAAAGATTTTTGGCCCTTGGTAGATAAATAACTTCGTCTTAACATTCATTATTTTTCTCATAGCGTCTATTTCAGGGCTTTACAGATAATAGGGGTCAAATAGTATTTGTTAAGTGGTTGAACAAACCTAAGAAAAAGAATATATTGATTTTTGTAGGCCATGCTTTTTTGTGACAACTGGTTTCTGTTCTTTTTTCAAGTAAAATACTATCTTGTAACAAAATTGAAAGAGGTTGGGGCAGTGGGCAGAGTACCCATGAAAATAATATATGAAGGGGGTTTGGCAGAGTCTTGGCCACAAGTGTCTTGAGCCCTGTTTGGTTTGGACATGGAAACCAGCTGTCCCATCTCCCAGCTCTTTGCTGCTCTGAGCAAATTTGGGCAAAGCAGTGTAGTGGGGAGATCAAGCAGAGCGCTTTAGGTGGCAGATGGACTGGACTCCAGCCCGTGTGTGACCTTGGGCAGTATCTTAACATCTTTGTGTCCTGGTTGCCTCTTTTTGTGAAAAGGGGCTGATAATTATATCCCTTACAGGATCACCAGGAAGATTAAATGGGACAATGAGGACAAAGTCTTTTCACTGCTGCTTCTGTCAGATTGGGGAAACCCTCTGAGCTTCCCAAGCAGGCAGCTTTACAGACAGGTGGAAACTGCGTGGACACGAAGTCATTTGCCATCATATGATGTAGTGTGGACAGCCATGGCACTGGGGACAGGCAGCGAGGTCTTTGAGCATGCAAGATTGCTTGTTCCTGAAGCCTCGTCCTTTACATTGCAGCCTGGAAGGGAACACTCATTTATGTTTACATCTCACACCTATTCTTTCGGAGATTCTCAGAAAGAAGAGAAAGAATCTTCCATCCCAAGCTCTCTAAGAGGCTGCAGTGAGTCCCACCTCTGAGGTGGCTGCAGTGAGTCCCACCTGTGAGGACACAGATGTACTCATCTTTTTTTTTGTAGATAATTATTTTTTATTGAAGGGTAGTTGACACACAGTATTACATTACATTAGTTTCAGGTGTACAACATAGTGATTCAACATTTATTTACATGACAATTCTAGGTACTAGCTATCACCATACCAAGCTGTTACAATATCTTGACTATATTCATTACATCCTGGTTACTTATTATTTAACCATTGGAAGTGTGTACTTTTTTTTTTTTTTTTTGTGAGGGTATCTCTCATATTTGTTGATCAAATGGTTGTCAACAACAATAAAATTCTGTATAGGGGAGTCAATGCTCAATACACAATCATTAATCCACCCCAAGCCTAATTTTCGTCAGTCTCCAATCTTCTGAGGCATAACAAACAAGTTCTTACATGGAGAACAAATTCTTACATAGTGAATAAGTTACATGGTGAACAGTACAAGGGCAGCCATCACAGAAACCTTCGGTTTTGCTCATGCATTATGAACTATAAACAGTCAGTTCAAATATGAATACTCATTTGATTTTTATACTTGATTTATATGTGGATACTACATTTCTCTATTATTATTATTTTTAATAAAATGCTGAAGTGGTAGGTAGATACAAGATAAAGGTAGAAAACATAGTTTAGTGTTGTAAGAGAGCAAATGTAGATGATCAGGTGTGTGCCTGTAGACTATGTGTTAATCCAAGCTAGACAAGGGCAATAAAACATGCACGTATGCAGAAGATTTCTCCCAGAACGGGGGGGGGTGAGGTTCTAAGCCTCACCTCTGTTGATCCCCAATTTCTCACCTGATGACTCCCCTGCAACTGTGCCTGTCTTAGGTTGTTCCTCCCTTGAGGAATCTTACCCGTCTCTGGCTAACCAGTCAACAGATGTACTCATCTTAAACAATGTTTTCAGGGGCAGACAGATGGGGGTGGCACTGGGCAGTGCTCTGCCCCCTCAACACTGTCTGGCTCCCCATTGCACTCCTCCCAAAGGCAGATTCCTGCTGCACTGTCCCTCAATCCTTTCCTTAGAGTTCCTACATTCTTTGTCTTTTGAGATCTGCCAAACCATTCCTTGACAGGCCTGGCTTGAGGCCCATAGCCTGGGTCACTGAGATTATGGTGGCCTCTTTACCACAATAAGCCCTTGAATTGTGGAAAAGGGTCAGCTTGAATTGGGGAAAAGGTCAGAATAGCAAGAGCAGAAATGGGAGGTAAGAACAGTCAGAAGAAGGTGAGGTCATTATTTAAAAATAGGAAGAAAAGACAGAAACATTTAGGTCGACCTCAGCTCTCCAGCATTCCTTCAGCCAGGTCAGATGTGCTGTTTGGGTGTGAGCTGTGACAACCTCACACTCCCTCACACCATTTCCTGGCCAGACCCCGTGCTCCTCCTTGTGGGCTGGGCTCACCCTGTCCCAGGCTCCTGTCTTTGGGGTGGTGTTTCTCTTAAGCTTGCCCTGTCTAGGAGAAGGGAGGATGCCGCTGCTGCTCGTGAGTCTGGGGGACAGCTAGCTGGGAGGAAGCCCAGCCTCAAGGCGCCTGCAGGTGGGCGTCCGTGCCTTGTGCTGTTTGCTGTGTTCTGTGGAGGGGTTTCAGCTCCATGATGGAGTCCCCTGCTATTATTACGTGTTGGGGGAAGAGCTGTTTGGGATCGTGGAGCCCTGTTTAAAGGGCTGTGGTTTGGTGAGAAGGGCTTGAGTTTTTTGGGTAAGTGCTTAAGTGAAAGCATCTGGACATGGATGTGCTGAGGAGGCTGGTGGAGGAGCAGTGACATGTGACAGGGGTTGGGCTGGGTTTTAAATGGAAGGGCCAGAAAGTAAAAGGACTCCTTCCAGCGGGTTCGCTAGAGCTGGGCTCCAGCACAAATGTTCTTGGGGATCCTTTGGAACTCGCCCAACAGGGAGTGGCTGGGCATACCCATGCACACAACTCACTCACCTGGCACAGCGGGAAAAAGACGCTCAGCAGGAAATATCACCTGCGTCCCGTGCCACCACCTAGTGCTGCCAGCCTGCGCCTAGGTTTGGGGCCATCTCAGCTGTCCTGATGGATCACTGCACCCCTCATCTCAGCTGAACTGACTGACTAATAATCAGAACAGTTGATCTGGGATGGTTAGGGGGGAATGAGAAGCCTTGTATGTGAAAAATATTTTTGAAGCCAAAAGCTCTAAAGAAGTGTCTGTTTTTAGGAGTGACTGATGCTGTGATCAGACCAGGACAAGGGAAGCATCTTGTTCACCTTCAGTGGCATTCCTCTGTTTTCTCCTGGGACGTTTTCCTTAGGCTGCTTGAGGTTCTCTTCAATGGCAAGAGAAGTTAGGGCTCCACCTCTTCACTTCTATGAGACTCAGATATTCGCTGGAGACATTCAACTATTCGGATGGCAGCTTTTTCAACAAACTGGTCCCTGTGTCCTGCTCTGAGTCCTTTCTTCTTGGCAGGGTGTCTCCTGGCACCTGGCTCCTCTATTTTGATGGAACGTTAATGCTTTTGGCCCTAATACGAAGTCGGTGTTGGGCCCTGCTGCTGCTCTGAGGTCAGGTGTGCAGTTTTTCTTTACAGTGAGGCCCTTCCATTTGGAGACTGACCTCTGTACTGGGCAGGACCTCAGTCAGGCCTAAGGGACCCAGGGGGCCCCTGATATTCTTGACCTGCCACCCCTGGGAGCCTCTCAGCTTCCAGTTTAGACCAGTGACCTCTTTATTCCATCCATGTTCTCACTTTGGGAATGGGAACGCCTATGCTATACCTGTCCCATTTCATTGTGGAAGCAGATAATCTGTTTCCTAGGCCCACCAGTGGAGAGGAATTTTTCCCCAGTCAGCCTCCTGCTGTCTCCCTGAGGCAGATGCATGAGCCGACCTTCTCTGTGCCAGGTCCTAGGCTGAGCTCGGCTCTGGAACATGGCCCTGTGTCCCACTCAGAGGAGCCACACACATGAGTGACCAGTGCTCTGGACAGTGCCAGATGCTGTGAGGAAAGTCTGTGCTGGGTCTGGAGAGAGGGACCGAAGGGCAGCAGTCACTTCAACATGGCGGATGGGAAAGGATCCCTGGATCACGATGCTGGAACTGGGCCTTGAAAAGGGAGTGGGAATTGAGCCAGTAGAATGGTGGCCTTGGGCTAAAATGTTGCATCTTGAGGGGGGCCCTTAGTATAAAAGCAGGCAAGGTGCCAATAGCTCGGCCCTTGTGTCTAATGGTTGGTGCTCAGGGCAGAGCCAGGGGTGGCTGACGGAACTCTAACTCCCGTCGTTGCAATCTCCCGTCATTGCAATCTCCCACCCACTTAGGTACAGAGGACTTCAGCAGACTCTATCTCATTAAATCCCCACCGTCCCACAGTGTGAAGCTCAGTAGTGTTAAGGAGCCTGTCCAGGGCATTGCCCACAATGGGAAGAACATGGGTGCAAATACAGGCCTGACCATGGAGCACATGCCCTTGGCTATCTCATGTGTCCTTAACTCCCTCTTTGGGTTGTGGGCTGGTGATGAGTTGTACATGCACTGGGTGCCTGGGTGATACTTGTGTAGTAGAGCCATGCTCCTGGCAGCAGTGTGGAGGAGGAGAGGCGTGTGGGGATGAAGCTGCAGGTGGCAAGACCAGTGAGGAGGCCACTGCAGTCATCTGGTGGGAGGGGACGTGGCTGGAGCAGGGCAGGTGAGGCTGAGCAGACAGATCTGAGAGAGGGTGAGGAGGGGACTTTGCTGGACACAGAGACCCCAGCTGGATGTGGGTGAGTGAAGGGAAGGCTGGGGACAACTCCCAGGTTTCTGGCTTGGCGAGCATGGTGGCTTCACTAAGGTGGCTTGGGGGCATTTTGGGGCCTGCCAACTGTGAGGACGTGGAGAGGGAGGTGGGTGTGGGGCATGGGGGGCACATGCTGCCTCCTCCCTCTCCCAGCCCCCACTGCTTCTCAGGCTTGAGTTCCCCTGACAGTGAGTAGTGTTATCAGTAAGTCTGTAGAAGTTGTTTCAGAGCTTACAGGATGGGGCCTGCCCTCTGGGGCCCAGGCACAGGGAGGGAATGCAGGGGAAACGGCTCAGCACAGCCCCCTTCATCCTGTTCCTGAAAGATTAAAGAGAGGGGGTGCTCACATCTAGGTGGGTAGGACCAAGCACAGTTTCCCAGAAGAACTGGCTGGAAGAGAAGATGGGAATATAATGGGGAAAGCTGCTGGCATGGGCACAAATTAGCTGGAAAACAACTGTACAGTCAGTTAACTAACTTTAGAACCTGTTCACTGATAAGACATTTGGTTGGGATGAGGCAGAGGTTTGCCAGAGGAGTGTAATAGAAGTTAAAGGTACAACCCCACAGGCTGAGTCCACGGTAGAAGGCTTGAATTCTAGGGGCTGAGAGTGAGCCCCTGAGGCTTTCGAAGCAGAAAGAGTGCTTGTCTGGGAGCTGGGCTGACAGCCTGTCATGGGCTTTTTAACTTCAGTTAGTATTAGCATCACCGGAGGAGCTAGGTCAACACACAAAGGTCAGGCCCTCTTTTGCTAAAACGAGCCTGGGCCTCTGTGCTTAAGTAGCTCCCTGTGTGGTTCTGATGAAGGCCAAGTCTGAGGATCACTGAGGCAGGTGGGTCTTGGTGCCAGGAGAGAGCCCGGAGGCAGGCAACCGGTAAGGAGGCTGTTGCAGAAGGCCAGGATGAGCTCATGCAGGGACAGGTGAGGCTGTGTGAGCGATGAGGTCACCTCCATGGAGAGCCGGGAGAGACCGTCTCTGGTCTGACTCAGCAGCACTAGGCACCTGGATCGCCTCCTCCATCCCGAACCCCTCATTTGGTTTCTAGGGCACCCCCTTCTCAGTTCTCCTGGCTGCTGCTCCTCAGTCCCCTTTTTGGTTCTTTTCCCTGATTGGTCTGTTCTAGAGAGTCCTGGGGCCTCCTCCTTTTTTGTGTGTGTGTATAATACTTCTTAAGTTAATTCATAGAATTGGTTTTAATTACCATCTGTCTGCAGACGGCTCTCAAAGTATTACCTCCAGCCCAAGCCTCTCTCTGAACATCAGACTTGTATTTCCAAATGCCTAACTCAGCATATCTTCCTACGTGTCCTTAGGCATCTTAAACCTAACATTTCCAAAGCCAACCTCCAGATTTCACCGTGCCACCTGGCACCCATTTGTGCTCCTGCAGGCCTGGCCGCTCTCCCTGAGGCTCAAGGCAGAAGCCTCATAGCCATGCTGACTCCTCTCTCTCATGCTATCCCATCTATCTACTTAGCCTACTGGCTTTGCCCTCGACATGGGTCAAGAATTATAACACTTAACACAGTCACCCAGGCCCAAGCCACCTTCATCTCTTGCTTGGCTTTCCTGTGTTCACTGCTGCACCCCTCCACCCCATGGCCTATTTTCCAAGCAGCAGCCAAAGTGTTCCTTTTAAGAGGTAAGTTAGGTCCCCCTGTACTCAACCTTACACAGGGTTCCTATCTCAGAGGTAAAGTAAAAAATGGACAGGAAGAACAGTGTGCATCATCAGACAAGTTGCCTAATCCATTTGCTCATCTGTAAAGAGAGAGAAAAATTCCCAAGTGGTATGTGGGGATTAAGTGAGATAATGTTGGATAAACTCTTAGCAAGTAGATAACAGAAGCCTGCCCAAGAGGAGAAAGAATCACAAATTAATTGAATCTCTACTGTGTGCCAGGCACACTACACATACTACCTCTTTTAATCTTTTCAATTGCATTTATTTCTATCACTACCCTATATCTACACAATTTAAGCAAATAATTGTGTATAATTTGTTAAAACAACCATCTCCCCGCCTTCCTATCCCCATTGCTCTTCCTCAGATACAGTTACTTTGCATTCTTTTAGTATTTGTATCCATATTGCTAAAGAAAAAAAAAGCCTGTTTTGCTGCTCTGTTTTTTCTAGTTGTCACTAGTGACTTTTGAGGTCCCACTCTCTAAGATGAGGAATGAGCTCCCTTTCTGATCCTGCCTCCCACTCCTCACTTCCACCACCCCCATTCTGCCAGGGCAGTTCCCCTTCCGATCCGGTGTGTGGTGTTCCACTGCAAGGCCGCAAGGTGATTGCTTTTCATTTTAGGTTCCTGTGGAGTTCTTTTGTCATTGGCTTGGTTTTCTATTTTCTTATCATTGAATTAAATTCCTCACCAATACTATACACCCCTGAGGATGCTCAGACGCATCAGGTGTTGGGTTAATCTCATGTGCCTGAGAACTGTCTCCCGGAGCGTTTGGAAGCACTGCAGTGTGGACTGGCTGCCCGCTCCTGTTGCTGCCTGCTGCCTAGCTATGGCACTGGCATCCCCTTGATGTTTCCTATCACATTCTCCATGTCCTTGAGGGCTTAGGTCTTTCAAAACAAATTCCTCCACTATTGTTTCAGTGGGTAGCTAAATTAGATGTTTGGGTTCAATCTGCTCTATTTACCTGAGGTCTGTCTTGTTTACTTTCACCCATAACAATGAGATGAGACAGTTGAGGCTCAGAGGGGTTAAATAACTTGTCCAAAGACACATAGCCATTATGCAGCAGAGCCCAAGACTGGGTTTTATCTTGTCCTTTAAAAAGAAAGTTATTGGTTGATATGGGATGGGACTGCGAATTGAGCAACTGTCATCCATTTTCCTCTCTCCGTTTTTTTTTTGGATACTGAAAATGGTTTCTTGCTCTCTTATCCCAGAAATGTAAGTTGGATGGTCAACAGGTAGTAAAGAGGTCTCTAGCGAAAGAAGGGCGAGGTCTGAGATGGGTCTGAGTTGTTCTTGGCTAAGGGTTCCTTCCCAGGCCTTGCCCTGTACTCAGGGCCCACCCCCCACCTGTGGAGCTGCCCAGGAGCCAGGTCCCAGCTCTGGCTCGGGTTCCTAAGGCACAGGAGGAGCAGGGCTACCAAGGCTTCTAGATCTGTTCCTGATCATTCCTCTGTCCAGGCTGCTTCAAGCCTGCCCCAAACCCTTGGAGTCCTAACCACTTTTCCTGAGAGAAAAGTAGTTTATAAAATGGAATGGAAGCTTGCAATTCCCTATGGGTGGGATAAGTTAATGTTTACTTGCCCAAGACTTTTCCTAATCAGCAGTTTCTTCCTACTTCAGATTCCCCTTTGCTGAACTCGAAAGAAGTTTAAATACAGTATCTAAATCGCTTGCCTCAGCCTGTGCCAGATAGCAGGCGGCTAGTTGTGGCTCACTTTCTAGTCCAGATCACCTAATTCTGCACCCTAATCAACTTCAAGGTGCTGAGCGGGCCTTTGTGTGGTGCAGTTCACGTGGCGAGGATGTCTTCACTAGACGCTGGCATTCTCAGACACGGAGGTCCCTTCCTTTGCTGGCTTTACAGCTATGGACTCATTTTCCTCCCTGGCTGGTAGCAAAGAGGAAGGTAAAGTCCTGTATTATCAGGAGCCCCAGACTCAGACTTGTCACAGATAGGAAGCTGACAGCATCTTGAGAGGCCTGAGAGTGAAGGAAGGATGGAGGGAACACACCTTTTCTTTCCATAAACAACATTCCCTGCCTTTGTACCTAGAAATGAGCCATTTTCTTGGTATGGGAAGGCTGCCTGCCCATCAGGGTCAAATGCAGGGCTCTGTGAATAGTCAAGTGTCCAGAGAGAATGAAAACTGTGTTGGCCAGTACACCCACTGCCACGGTACGGAGCACATTAAGTCCTCCGCCTGCTCCTCTCCTGGGCTGGTGGGTGCCCCTGCTTAGGCCCAGGCACACAGTCTAATGCTTTCCATGCAGTTGCACTCCCCGCCACCTGCCTAGAGGCCGCCCTGCTTTTTGCTCGGCCCTTTGGAGTTCGCCCAGGATTCTGGCTCTTTCCCAGCCCCTTTGGGTTGCTCCTTTCCTATGTGTGCTCTCTCCAGGAGGCCGTCTGGCTGCCTCCGGCTGCCTCAGGAGCTTCATGCACTTAGACCTCCACCTCGCTGGTGAGCACAGGCTCCTGAGGCAGGTGCTGTGTCCCTTTGGGGATGAACAGACCCACTGAATGCTGCCGTGTGCCACGTTTGCCTCTGAGACCCCAAATTCCTTGAGGGCAGGGATTGTCCCATCGTGCATCACTGACTAGGAGCTCTAACCTGGACAGTAGTGAGGGAAGAAAATGTCTGCCAACTGCCAGAAGGGGAGTGGTTGGTAACCCCGTGGCTTCTCTGTTCCAGTAAGAGTGGCCATGCTCACAGATGGAGGCAAGAGGCCTCACACCAATGGCACGTTTGGTCCTTCAAAGGTCCTTCCCATGTCTCACATCCCTGACCCCTCACAGCCGCCCTGTGACAGGCTGCCAGGGCCCGATCTTACCCAGGTGTCCTGTCATCACCTCAGGCCAAGCAGGTCTGGAACTGAGCTCATCAGCATGCTCTGGCTCCTGAGCACACCAGCCTTACCAGCCCAGCCTCCTTGGCTGCAAACACGATGCACCCTTGACTCATATTTCACTTCATACCATCTCCCACGGGTCCACCCAGCTTGCTGTTTGCCAAGTACAAACTCATCACTGGGCAGAGGGCCCATGGGCCTTCCTTTGTGGCCTGTTGCAGGGGGATGTAGCCTGGTTCCTCTGGGCTTGGCACATTCTAATTGCCCTCCCACCTTTCACCCTCATAGTGAGGCCCCAAAGGGGCCAGTCGGCTGAAATATGAGAGCTTTCTTTTTAAAATCTCTGTTGTATTTACATTGGAGGCCACTTGATTCTGTATACTGGCATTTGGACCCCTGAAGAGGTGGGTGTGATTCCCAAGCTCCTCTTGTTATTTGCTCTTATCATATGTGATTCTGTGCAAGGTTTTGACTCATCAAGAGCGGCTGGGTGCTCCTGTATAATCTTGTCAACCATTTTGATATTTGCCCTTGTATACTTCTCTACCTTTCCTGCATCACCCCCTCTGCTTAGAATAGCATTTTTCTCCTTATCTTCTGAGAAAGCTCCTACTCATCCTTCAAAACCCAGGGGAACTGCATACTTGCCTCTGTCAGCATACCTCATATGTTCGTACTCTGTCTTCTCCACTGGTCTACATCGTGCATGGGGGCAGGTACTAGGTCTGACCGATAAGTATCCTCCAGTGCCCAGCACAGCAGGGTTCAGGGAATGTTGGCTGTATGGATTCATCCATTTATTCACTAGTATTTACCTATAAAGTTGTGCCAGACATTCTGCTAGGCACTGAGCACATGGGGTGAACAAGACAGAGAGGGTCTCCCTGTCTCCATTGAGAAGCCTTTAGCAAGTCCAGTTAGCAAGGAAGCAAGTATATGGATGCAATACTTTGGAATCACAGAGCTTAGATGGTGGTGTGCAAGGACGGCCCCTCTGAGAAGATTCTTTGAAGCTGAGACCCGAGGGATGGAAATAAATCAGCCACACAGAGAGCTGAGGAAGTGAGCTCAGGACAGAGGAGATGGCTGGTATAAATTTGCAGAGGAGGAGGTCTTGCAGTGTTTGAGGGAGGACAGGAGACTGGTGCTGCCAAAGCATGAGGAGCAATGGGACAGACTAATCACTGGGCAGCCATTTGGGGTTGGCTTGGCCATACTCCGTGGTGAGAGTAAGCAGTTTTGATTTTTCCTCAGGAGCAATGAGAGGCCCTCAGAGGGAGGGACTTCACACTTTCAGGCTCCATATGGCTGAACAGGTGTCCGTGTGTTGATCATTGCCCTGCCTCGCTACCTCCCTTCTCCTGCTCCTTCTTCTTTCATCCCCACCCAAGCTTGCCTCCATTCACACCTGGAGATTGCACACTGGGGTCCTTTGCAGTCTTGGCTGTGCTGCTCACTGCGGCACAGCTCTGATTCTTGGGGCAGCCTTGCCTGGCTCCAGCCATGGCCCGGAGGCACAGTGAGGCTCCCCCGCCTCCACACACTGGCCTTCTCGTTGCCCTGAGCTGCTGGTGCAGTGGCCCCCACACTGCTGAGACCCAGGGCTCTGACCCTTCCTTGGCTTCTGTACCCGTGAGTCACTGCCCTCCCCCTCCGAACACACAGCAACTTCTCTCTCTTTGCCCTGCCTACCTCCTGCACAGGATCCAGCCTTTTGGAATTAGCTGTGCTCTTCCTCCCTAAACGTATCCCATTTTAGTTTAAAGTCTCTCATCCTGTGAGCTATCCTGGCACAAATACATCCTGAGATGATCTCCTCACTTCAAACAAAACAAAAATAGCTAACAAATATTGAGCACTTACTATGTGCAGAATAATGTACTGAGCATTTTCTATGAAATATTAATTCCTCACTTAATCATTAACCCTGTGCATTAGGTTCTGTTGTTAGCACCCTTTTACAGATGAGGATACTGAGGCTCAGAGATCACATATTAAATGGTGGAGCTGGCTTTGAACCCAGGCTGTTTTGCTGCTATTGCCAGGTAGAGTCCAGTGTAGTTCCTGTGGCCCTAAAATCTTTATCCACACCATCTCCAAAGCCACTTTTCTGTGGCTGCTCACTTTCTTCTCTTCACTGCAAAGGTCCAGCCTCACAGGGAAAATGAGCAGAGACGCTCAGGACTTGCCGTTTTCTGGCTGTGCCATCCCTGGGCATGGGAGCCATGCTCTGTCCCCACAGCACTGCTGCCCATTGGGCACTTGCTGAGGTTTTGCTGAATGAGCAAATGACAACTCCTGCCTCCAGTTTATAGAGCCATGTGTCTTCTTAGCATACAGATGCTGTTGTAAGTCTCTCCCTGCCACCCAGGGACATGGTGGGAAGCAGGAAAAGTGAGAAGAGGCTGCAGGAAGACAGTTTAGCTTGAAGACTTTTCCTAGGGGCATAGTTGTCCAGCGATGGAACCAACTGCCATTTCTCCAGTAGAGGGGAGACCCGGGGTTAAAGGAGTGGCTGGGCTGAAATCCTTGGAGAAGCTCTCCAGCTCTGAGGAGGTGGGATCCTGCACTTTGAACAGTACGGGGACAGTAGAACTAAGTGGAAAGAGACAGCGCTGCTGGTCCTGAGGACGGTTCTCTCCCATTTCCTATGCTGGGCACATTTGACCATTCGAGAAGTGGAAGTGGCAGGGGCTGCTCAGCCTGGATCACACCTGCTCAAGGGAAGCGTTGAGGTGTGGGACAAACACAGATCTAAGCCAGCTGCCACCACCCTGACCCCCACTGCTGCAGGGTAGGTCCTGAGAGAGTCCCCGCTGGCTGCGCTGCTTCCCTGACACGTAGCCAAACCTTCCCCAGTGGTGGCTGGAGCTTCTGGAGCCTGGGGCTGTAATGGGGGTGAGGAGTGGCAATTGCTGCCCTACTGTTCCAGGTCATTCTGGAGAGCCCAAGCAGCTTTTAAGTACAGAAGCGAATGGGATCATGTCCTAAGGATTCCTGGAGAAAGAGCACTGAGCTCCTAGGATTGGCTACTAGGATTCTTCAGGGACAGTGCTGCATAAAGATGGAAGAAGAGGGTTTTGAGGTCTTGTGTGGAACTCTGTAATTTTTCCTTTGTTCTGTATTTGAATTTTCAGTACGAAAAGGAAACGAGGAGAGGAGTCATGGCTTCTGATGCAAGTCACGCGCTGGAAGTGGCCCTGGAGCAAATGGACGGGATCATTGCAGGTGCGGCTGATGGGTCGTCCTCCACACCAGAGGAACTGTTCTCTCTCACTTGACTTTTCTTTTTGGCACAGGGCAAAGCCCCTTGGGAGATTTATTTTATTTTATTGTGTACACCATCTCTTGTTTTAAGAGTATAGACTCATAGAACCCTTTGCTATCAAGTGTGAGTATAGGTCTCTACTGATAGAGTGGGCGTTCCATGCGTTAACGTGTATCTAACTGTCACCATTTGGATCCTGGCTGTGAGGCAGTTTGGGTGATAGGAGGCTGACTTTACTGTAAGTTTTCAGAGCATACCATGGCTTATCACAGTTGAGCCAAAACTTGAAGTAGAGCTTCACTTCCCCAGCTGGTGTTAAGTGTGTTTGGGAGTCAGGAGGCAGTTCCATATTGACTCATCTCATCACCTAAAGAGTGTTCTTCATGCCATACTGTTTTTTATCCACCACAACTGTTTGGCTCAACATTTGCATTAGCCAATTAGGAATTCTCTAGAAGAGATCCAGCAAAACTGGGAATTGGAAAGGACGGCCAGTGGGCTGGCCATTTGGGCTGATTAACTTCTTGGTGGGCACAACCGGATTGTGTTGGATAGAACAATCCTGTCACTGGAAATCTTTCCCAAAGGTTCCAGGTCTTCTTTCTGTCCTGACCTGACACAGGTCTTACCTGCTGACTGGGCACACTTCTTTGGGACCTTGCTCCCCCTGTGCGGAGTGGTGGCTGGAGGAGGTGAGGGAGGAGGTCTGGGCCGAGGGTGGCTAGAGCCCAGGATGTGCACAGGTACCTGACTCTGCTTCACAGGCATTTGCTTTTTTCCTCCATCCTGCAGAGACACGCCTGACTCGCTGAGGGTTCTGGGTGTTTGCCCTGGGGTGGGGGAGGTTGTCTGTGTGTCCAGGCTTCTTCATGTTGTTGGGGACAGCATAACAGGTTCTGGCTGTCATCTGTCAGCCTCTTCATTTCTCAGTGAACAGAAGGGCTCTTGGGAGGCTGTGACTGGTGTTCTGCTTTTCAGAGATGCCATAGATTGGGATGTCCTTTTCTAGGTTAGGGGCTGTTGAGATCAGTCAAGAATGTGGATTTCCTAGCAGCCTTTTAGAAAATCTCATCCAGAAGCTCTCAGGCTCATGTGCATTGAGGGCAGATCCATAAGGTCATGTTAAGTCTTCCCTAGGAACACAGTGGAGTTCTTATTTATTCAGGCCCTTATTTCACCCACTCGAGTTTTTGGTTTTCATTTGGTATAAGGGCTGCATGTGCCTTGCTTGCTAGCCTTATCTGGGGCCTTCAAGATTAATGCACAGTCTCCTGAGGGGTCTCTGCTCTGTTCTTGCCTCTTAGACTGTCATCCACAGGGTGGCAGAGCAATCCTTAAAATGTGCATCAAACCACATCACTCCTCTCCTCGAAACTCCTCAGGATAAACTCTAACGTCCTCGTCACAGCCAGCAATTCTGTTCATGATTTGGCCTTTGGCTGCATCTCCTACCACTGTCCTCCTCTTACCCTACTTGTGTAGCACGTCTGCCTCCTGTACCAGAATGTAAGTAAGTTCTGTGAGGACAGAGTCTGTGCTGCTCTATCTCCAGGGCCTCGATTGGCTGCAGCACATTATATGTGTTTCATAACCATCTGTCATGTATATTCAATTTACTTCTGTGAATAGACTTTCCTTGTCATGGGTCAAGAGGCAGTTACTGGTGGTGAAGGGGGGAGCCTAGTAAACATAATGTTCTTCATGTAATTGTAGATTAATGATACCAAAATAACAAGCAAACAAACAAAAATAAAAATAAAAGAGGCAGTTACTTGTTTCTCTGCATATCTTCTATCTGGCTGCACCATGTACCGGCAGCTGTTTATCTCTACTTGTACCTTTGGTTGGCTGATTGTTTTCAGTCAAAATCAAATCGCTAATTTTTCTGAAGACTCAGTGGTTGGCACATCCTGTGAACCATGACCTCAGTAGTGATTGGTTCACACAGATGTTTGCAAGTTGCTGTTTGGCAGGTAATTGAACATGGAGGTTATTACTGCCTGGAGGGTATCCATTCTAAGCTGTTTGTGATGAGGAGGACAATAGTTATCGAATGCCTTCGTGCAGGCCACCTTTGCTCAGGATTATTACTACCGTCCTCATTTTCAAGATGGTTGGGCCAAACGGAACCAAAGAATTGAGGAATTTTTGTGGCCATCAGTGTGAAATACGGTGTTAGACTGTTAGGGTTTGATCCCATCTCAGCCTCTTACTGTAGGATCTTTGGGAAAATTGCTGAATCTCTCTGAGCCTCAGTTTCTCTCTCATATTATTGGGATGATTAAATGAACACAAAGAAGGCACTTAGTAAGTGCTCAGTTGGTGTAAGTTCTGTTTATTTTGTTGGTACTAGTACTGACATTGTTATTTCTGCCACCCAAGGTTCATAGTGCTGGTAAATGGCAGAACTAGGGTGTGAGTCCAGGGCCACCTGAATCTCTTCTGGGCACCTTTCATCCCACATTGGTCTTATGATGGTGGGTAGTGGGGCCCCCAGGGCTCCGAGGGACTATCTGCAGGAGAAAGGAGGCCAGTTCTGTTCTGTTCTTGCTCCCAATCCCTTAACCAGCAGGGCTTTGCTTTCATCTCTCTTACACATTAGTTCCAAGTCAGGGTCCCTTTGCTTAAAGGGTGGCACAGCTAGAAGTATGTTTGCAGACTGTGGCACTGCATCATGATACCACAGATCCTGCAGAATGACATGTTGGTATGACTTGTCTTCTGTATTTCTATTCTCTTACCAATTTTAAGTTGAGTGATATCAAGTAGTGCTAACATTACCAAAACACAAACTTTTCCACCTATTAAGGTACTCGTATGACTGGAGTACCAAGGACTGGATCCTTGCACTTTATGAAAATACAGTTCCCACTTGTTTCAGTGAAAGAATTTTTATGTGCTTCCTACACGCCCCAAATAGCAACCATTTAAGCAAAAACAACATGGGTTCCTACTAAAACAGATGTGATTCCTTCAATAATTATTCATAATCATAACACTATATAATAGAGGATTTCCCTTTATTTAATTACTCTATAGTATGATAGGCTACTGTTCACTTTCCAAAACTCTTTCCAAAGAGTATCAATGTTTATGTAATTAAGCTCTAAGGCAAAAAAAGATCTCCTTCCTCCAGTCGATATAAACAACACAGAAGATTATCACGCCCTTGAACAACCAGGCCAGGAATACTCAGAGGGGACATACAGATGCACGAGTGCCAAGTACACTTCTCCAGAACCACAGTGTGGTCACCCTTCTGTCCAGGCACTCAGCGGGCTCTGGAGGTGTGAGAAAAAGCAATGCCTTGTAAACAGAAATAGGACTGTTAAATGGAACTCCATGTAAAGTTGAATTCTTGAAACCTGAATGGGTGTATCCCGGTGTGACTACTTGATTGGAACCCTTGAGTTTTATGTCAGAAAGTTGGGAAGAGGGACTGTTAAAAAACCCAGGACCTTTACAAAAATGATCTGCTGTTTCTAATACAAAATACCATTGTAGCTTCCAGTATGATGTTAACCTTTGATCTGGTCTTCCTCCTGATGAATCCCTATGATTTGGCCTGCTAATAGCACTGTAGCTGAATTACACAGTTGACAATCAAAATTGAACTATATGTAGCTTAATTCCATCCCTCCGGATGGCGCAGAGCCGTGGCCACATACGCTGATCTTGCACAGATCCAGCGGTTGCCTATGAGGGCCCCTCCGGCCTCAGGACCAGGGCATCCTATGGGCAGGACATGGCGGGCCACTTACTCCTCTTTGCTGTAGCAGGAGGTTTCTCCTGTGGTTATCTTCAAGCTGTACCCATTGATGAGGAATCATTAAAAAGAGTGTCATAACAGTTAAAAAAGGGTTGCTCTGTCTAGGCCTTTCTGCCAACTCTGACCAGTGTCTGGTGTGTTTTTGTTGTTGTTTTTTGAAAGATTTTAAAATTGAAGGTAGAAAAAGTTCTGGTCAGGACACATTATTCAACCTGCTCCCTGGCTGATTTCAGCTGTGGTGTTAAAGGTTGGTGATGAGTCTGTGCTCTGCCACAGTTCATTAGTTGTGTCCACACCTGCTCTAAGGTGGATCAGTAGACAGCAATCAGCAGTAAGCAAGTGGCGGAACTGAAACTCTCCCGTTTCCCACTCAGGACTCAGGTTGAGGGTGCCCTGCTGTGACTTTGACCTGAAAAGAGTCAGAGCGGAATTTTGGTGACGTCTAGCAGAGCTGAGATGTCAAAGGCTGCCCTTTGTATAAAGAGGCCAAAATGGCCCACGGTGGCAAGCACTGTTCAGCAGCCATCATTCTGTTTCCCTTTGGGAACAGCCCACTGCCACTCCTTTATGACAGTATAGCCTCATTTTCTATTCTCTGAAAGAGTAAAATTGGAATTATCATTTGTTCCTTAAATACCTGCTATAATTTTAGGTATAGAAAGTGACCTGCACAGCCTTGTAGACCTAGAATTTTCTCATTGGCAGATTTTCTTTTTTTAATGGTTATGGACAGTCAGGTTTTAATTTCTTCTCAGTTGAGTTTTGGCAGGTTACATTTTCCTAGAAATTCATGCATTTTACCAAGGTTTTCAGTTTTGTTAGCATAAAATTGGCTGTCATATTGTATAACTTTAAAGATCTGCTTCACTTGTTATATCTCCTTTAATTCCTAATATTGCTTAATTGTGCCATCTCTTTATTTTTTTTATCAAATCTTGCCAGAGTTTTTAATTGCTGTTTTTGAAGAACGGACTTTTGCCTTTGCCCATCAGTTTCCATTATATGTGTGTGATGTGTTTGTGTATATCATTCTACAAATAGATAAATATGTATATGTATTAGTCCGGGTTCTCCAGAGAAACAGAACCAACAAGGGTGTGTGTATGGTGAGGGGTGGGGGTGGAAAGAGAAAAAGAGAAATCTGTGAGGGAGAGAGATTGATTGATTTTAAGGAATTGGCTATCATGATATGGAAGCTGACAAGTCCAGATGGACAGGATGGGCTGGCAGGCTGCAGACCCAGGGAAGAGCCAACATTGCAGTTCAAGTCTGCAGGTCATCTGGGGGCAGAATCTACTCTTCTTCCAGGGAATATCAGTCTTTTTCTATTAAGGCCTTCCACCAAGTAGGTGAGGCCCACCCCTTTGTGGAGGGCAATCTCCTTTATGTCAAAGGCTACTGATTTAAATGTTAGTCTTACCTAAAAAGGATCTTCACAGAAACATCTAGAATAGTATTTGACAAAACACCTGGGTACTGCAGCCTAGCCAAGTTGACACATAAAATTCACCATCATAGTACATATGAATAAATATGCATTGTGTATCTATACTTAATATATGTTCACAATTAACTTACTTGAATATCTGTTCTTTATCACTTTCTTCTTTTCTTACTTGAATACATCTGTTCTCTTTCAGAACTCAGATTGAAAAACCAATCAGTAACATATATTTCCAATTGACTGCTAACTTAATTGTGGTAAAAGTAGTCTCTGATACTCTATGGAATTCATTGATTCAACATTGTTCAGAACATTGTTCAGTTTTCATTAATGAGTGCTCCTCAGGTGTGTGTATTTTTCTAGTTGGGTGCAATGTTCTTTATTTACTTATTATATCCAGCTTGTTTGAATCTTCTCTGTCATTTCTGATTTTTTGTCTGCTTGATCTCAACAGTTTCTTAGATATACATATAAAATTTTTCTACTAGATAGTGTGTTTTGCCTTCTTTTTTTTTTAGATAATTATTTTTTATTGAAGGGTAGTTGACGCACAATATTACATTACATTAGTTTCAAGTGTACAACACAGTGATAAAACATTTATATACATAATTCTAGGTTCCAGCTATCACCCTACCAAGCTGTTACAATATCTTGACTATATTCCTTATGCTATACATTACATCCTGGTTACTTATTTATTTTACCATTGGAAGTCTGTCCCTTTTTTTTTTTTTTTTTGTGAGGGCATCTCTCATATTTATTGATCAAATGGTTGTTAACAACAATAAAATTCTGTATAGGGGAGTCAATGCTCAATGCACAATCATTAATCCACCCCAAGCCTAATTTTCATCAGTCTCCAATCTTCTGAGGCATAACAAACAAGTTCTTACATGGAGAACAAATTCTTACATAATGAATAAGTTACATAGTGAACAGTACAAGGGCAGTCATCACAGAAACTTTCGGTTTTGCTCATGCATTATGAACTATAAACAGTCAGTTCAAATATGAATACTCATTTGGTTTTTATACTTGATTTATATGTGTATACCACATTTCTCTCTTTATTATTATTATTTTTAATAAAATGCTGAAGTGGTAGGTAGATACAAGATAAAGGTAGAAAACATAGTTTAGTGTTGTAAGAGAGCAAATGTAGATGATCAGGTGTGTGCCTGTAGACTATGTGTTAATCCAAGCTAGACAAGGGCAATAAAACATCCACATATGCAGAAGATTTCTCTCAGATCGGGGGGGTGAGGTTCTAAGCCTCACCTCTATTGATCCCCAATTTCTCACCTGATGACCCCCCTGCGACTGTGCCTGTCTTAGGTTGTTCCTCCCTTGAGGAATCTTACCCGTCTCTGGCTAACCAGTCATCTTCCGGGGCCATACAGGGAAATGTAAAGTTGGTAAGTGAGAGAGAAGCCTTATTGTTTGAAATGGTTAGCTTTTTATTTCTTTGCATATTTATGCCCTGTAGCTTCTATGCCCAGCATTTGTCTTGAGGTATCTTTACCACTTGGAAGAATTATGATACTAGGTAAATTTGATTTGAGGCACAAATTCTATTTAAGGGTTGTAATTAGGAAGGAAGAAGAAAAGCTATAGAAGTAGCAGGCGGAAGAAAACATGGGAAGATTGATTATTTCTTTGACATATCTTCTTGTAGAGTAACTTCAGCATGTATAGGTTTTAAGCTACTACTTAAATTGCGCACACACATTAACATAAGAGGAGTATAGTTACATAACCAAAGCATATCTGTAATTACCAGCCATCTCCAGTGAAACCAAGAAAACCAGTTAGGCACCTTAGGCATTTGTGAAAACTTATCTATGATATGGTGGATATTGTCCAACTGAACTTGAACAGTCTGAGAGAAATCAGACAAGTTAAAACAACCCATTCCTGGGGAATGTTCACATCCCTTATGTTCTTTTAACAGTAAATAGTCTGTATTTGTAAGATTTTGGAGTGCTACAATTTGCACTTCTCCTAATTCTTGGTTGAGTTCCAACAGTATAGATCCAGTCAAATTTGTTGTTTTACTGTATGCACAGGCCAGCTTAGATATCTCCTTCATTCCCATGGCAAGTCCAGGAGCTGGTGGGATGAGTGCATCTACAGCTGTAGCAGTGCGTGGATCTTTGTTGGGGTTTTTTGATGATCATCTTCTGGCATGAGTCTTCCAGAGAGTGCTGATGTTGGAAGTTCTCTTTCATATCGTATCTTAGTTCCTCTTCGGGGTAGCCCAATTAGGCTTTGATCTTCTGTATAAACGCAAACAGACCCTTTGCCTACACTTTTATATGCCCTTTATATCATTGTGTAGAACTCATTGGAGGTTACCACACAGGAACTGCCCTTTTTTTTTTTGTTTTGTTTTGTTTTCTTTTTCGTATCACTAATCTACACTTACATGATGAATATTATGTTTACTAGGCTCTCCCCTATACCAGGTCTCCCCTATAAACCCCTTTACAGTCACTGTCCATCAGCATAGCAAAATGTTGTAGAATCACTACTTGCCTTCTCCGTGTTGTACAGCCCTCCCTTTCCTCCTACCCCCCCATGCACGCTAATCTTAATACCCCCCTACTTCTCCCCCCCTTATCCCTCCCTACCCACCCATCCTCCCCAGTCCCTTTCCCTTTGGTACCTGTTAGTCCATTCTTGAGTTCTGTGATTCTGGTGCTGTTTTGTTCCTTCAGTTTTTCCTTTCTTCTTATATTCCACAGATAAGTGAAATCATTTGGTATTTCTCTTTCTCCGCTTGGCTTGTTTCACTGAGCAAAACACCCTCCAGCTCCATCCATGTTGCTGCAAATGATTGGATTTGCCCTTTTCTTATGGCTGAGTAGTATTCCATTGTGTATATGTGCCACATCTTCTTTATCCATTCATCTATCGATGGACATTTAGGTTGCTTCCAATTCTTGGCTATTGTAAATAGTGCTGCGATGAACATAGGGGTGCACTGATCTTTCTCATACTTGATTGCTGCATTCTTAGGGTAAATTCCCAGGAGTGCAATTCCTGGGTCAAATGGTAAGTCTGTTTTGAGCATTTTGATGTACCTCCATACTGCTTTCCACAATGGTTGAACTAACTTACATTCCCACCAGCAGTGTAGGAGGGTTCCCCTTTCTCCACAACCTCGCCAACCTTTGTTGTTGTTTGTCTTTTGGATGGCAGCCATCCTTACTGGTGTGAGGTGGTACCTCATTGTAGCTTTAATTTGCATTTCTCTGATAATTAGCGATGTGGAGCATCTTTTCATGTGTCTGTTGGCCATCTGTATTTCTTTTTTGGAGAACTGTCTGTTCAGTTCCTCTGCCCATTTTTTAATTGGGTTATTTGTTTTTTGTTTGTTGAGGCGTGTGAGCTCTTTATATATTCTGGACGTCAAGCCTTTATCGGATGTGTCATTTTCAAATATATTCTCCCATACTGTAGGGATCCTTTTTGTTCTATTGATGGTGTCTTTTGCTGTGCAGAAGCTTTTCAGCTTAATATAGTCCCACTTACTCATTTTTGCTGTTGTTTTCCTTGCACGGGGAGATATGTTCAAGAAGAGGTCACTCATGTTTATGTCTAAGAGGTTTTTGCCTATGTTTTCTTCCAAGAGTTTCATGGTTTCATGACTTACATTCAGGTCTTTGATCCATTTTGAGTTTACTTTTGTATATGGGGTTAGACAGTGGTCCAGTTTCATTCTCCTACATGTAGCTGTCCAGTTTTGCCAGCACCACCTGTTGAAGAGACTGTCATTTCACCATTGTATGTCCATGGCTCCTTTATCAAATATTAATTGACCATATATGTCTGGGTTAATGTCTGGATTCTCTAGTCTGTTCCATTGGTCTGTGGCTCTGCTCTTGTGCCAGGACCAAATTGTCTTGATTACTATGGCTTTATAGTAGAGCTTGAAGTTGGGGAGTGAGATCCCCCCTACTTTATTCTTCTTTCTCAGGATTGCTTTGGCTATTCGGGGTCTTTGGTGGTTCCATATGAATTTTTGAATTATTTGTTCCAGTTCATTGAAGAATGTTGCTGGTAGTTTCATAGGGATTGCATCAAATCTGTATATTGCTTTGGGCAGGATGGCCATTTTGACGATATGAATTCTTCCTAGCCACGAGCACGGGATGAGTTTCCATCTGTTAGTGTCCCCTTTAATTTCTTTTAAGAGTGACTTGTAGTTTTCAGAGTATAAGTCTTTCACTTCTTTGGTTAGGTTTATTCCTAGGCATTTTATTTTTTTTTGATGCAATTGTGAATGGAGTTGTTTTCCTGATTTCTCTTTCTGTTGGTTCATTGTTGGTATATAGGAAAGCCACAGATTTCTGTGTGTTGATTTTGTATCCTGCAACTTTGCTGTATTCCGATATCAGTTCTAGTAGTTTTGGGGTGGAGTCTTTAGGGTTTTTTATGTACAGTATCATGTCATCTGCAAATAGTGACAGTTTAACTTCTTCTTTACCAATCTGGATTCCTTGTATTTCTTTGTTTTGTCTGATTGCCGTGGCTAGGACCTCCAGTACTATGTTAAATAACAGTGGAGAGAGTGGGCATCCCTGTCTAGTTCCCGATCTCAGAGGAAATGCTTTCAGCTTCTCGCTGTTCAATATAATGTTGGCTGTGGGTTTATCATAGATGGCCTTTATTATGTTGAGGTACTTGCCCTCTATTCCCATTTTGCTGAGAGTTTTTATCATGAATGGACGTTGAACTTTGTCAAATGCTATTTCAGCATCTATGGAGATGATCATGTGGTTTTTGTCTTTCTTTTCGTTGATGTGGTGGATGATGTTGATGGACTTTCGAATGTTGTACCATCCTTGCATCCCTGGGATGAATCCCACTTGGTCATGGTGTATGATCCTTTTTATGTATTTTTGAATTTGGTTTGCTAATATTTTGTTGAGTATTTTTGCGTCTACGTTCATCAGGGATATTGGTCTGTAGTTTTCTTTTTTGGTGGTGTCTTTGCCTGGTTTTGGTATTAGGGTGATGTTAGCTTCATAGAATGAGTTTGGGAGTATCCCCTCCTCCTCTATTTTTTGGAAAACTTTAAGGAGAATGGGTATTATGTCTTCCCTGTATGTCTGATAAAATTCTGAGGTAAATCCATCTGGCCCGGGGGTTTTGTTCTTTGGTAGTTTTTTGATTACCGCTTCAATTTCGTTGCTGGTAATTGGTCTGTTTAGATTTTCTGTTTCTTCCTGGGTCAGTCTTGGAAGGTTGTATTTTTCTAGGAAGTTGTCCATTTCTCCTAGGTTTCCCAGCTTGTTAGCATATAGGTTTTCATAGTATTCTCTAATAATTCTTTGTATTTCCGTGGGGTCCGTCGTGATTTTTCCTTTCTCGTTTCTGATACTGTTGATTTGTGTTGACTCTCTTTTCTTCTTAATAAGTCTGGCTAGAGGCTTATCTATTTTGTTTATTTTCTCGAAGAACCAGCTCTTGGTTTCATTGATTTTTGCTATTGTTTTATTCTTCTCAATTTTATTTATTTCTTCTCTGATCTTTATTATGTCCCTCCTTCTGCTGACCTTAGGCCTCATCTGTTCTTCTTTTTCCAATTTCGATAATTGTGACATTAGACCATTCATTTGGGATTGCTCTTCCTTTTTTAAATATGCTTGGATTGCTATATACTTTCCTCTTAAGACTGCTTTTGCTGTGTCCCACAGAAGTTGGGGCTTAGTGTTGTTGTTGTCATTTGTTTCCATATATTGCTGGATCTCCATTTTGATTTGGTCATTGATCCATTGATTATTTAGGAGCATGTTGTTAAGCCTCCATGTGTTTGTGAGCCTCTTTCCTTTCTTTGTACAGTTTATTTCTAGTTTTATGCCTTTGTGGTCTGAAAAGTTGGTTGGTAGGATTTCAATCTTTTGGAATTTTCTGAGGCTCTTTTTGTGGCCTAGTATGTGGTCTATTCTGGAGAATGTTCCATGTGCACTTGAGAAGAATGTGTATCCTGTTGCTTTTGGATGTAGAGTTCTATAGATGTCTATTAGGTCCATCTGCTCTACTGTGTTGTTCAGTGCTTCCATGTCCTTACTTATGTTCTGCTCAGTGGATGTATCCTTTGGGGTGAGTGGTGTGTTGAAGTCTCCTAGAATGAATGCATTGCAGTCTGTATCCCCCTTTAGTTCTGTTAGTATTTGTTTCACATATGCTGGTGCTCCTGTGTTGGGTGCATATATATTTAGAATGGTTATATCCTCTTGTTTGACTGAGCCCTTTATCATTATGTAGTGTCCTTCTTTACCTCTTGTTACTTTCTTTGTTTTGAAGTCTATTTTGTCTGATATTAGTACTGCAACCCCTGCTTTCTTCTCACTGTTGTTTGCTTGAAATATGTTTTTCCATCCCTTGACTTTTAGTCTGTACATGTCTTTGGGTTTGAGGTGAGTTTCTTGTAAGCAGCATATAGATGGGTCTTGCTTTTTTATCCATTCTGTTACTCTGTGTCTTTTGATTGGTGCATTCAACCCATTAACATTTAGGGTGAGTATTGAAAGATATGTACTTATTGCCATTGCAGGCTTTAAATTCGTGGTTACCAAAGGTTCAAGGTTATCCTCTTTAGTATCTTACTGCCTAACTTAGCTTGCTTATTGAGCTGTTATATACACTGTCTGGCGATTCTTTTCTTCTCTCCCTTCTTGTTCCTCCTCCTCGATTCTTCATATGTTGGGTGTTTTGTGCTGTGCTCTTTCTAGGAGTGCTCCCATCTAGAGCAGTCCCTGTAAGATGTTCTGTAGAGGTGGTTTGTGGAAAGCAAATTCCCTCAGCTTTTGTTTGTCTGGGAATTGTTTAATCCCACCATCATATTTGAATGATAGTTGTGCTGGATACAGTATCCTTGGTTCAAGGCCCTTCTGTTTCATTGTATTAAATATATCATGCCATTCTCTTCTGGCCTGTAGGGTTTCTGTTGAGAAATCTGATGTTAGCCTGATGGGTTTCCCTTTATAGGTGACGTTTTCCTCTCTAGCTGCCTTTAACACTCTTTCCTTGTCCTTGATCTTTGCCATTTTAATTATTATGTGTCTTGGTGTTGTCCTTCTTAGATCCTTTCTGTTGGGGGTTCTGTGTATTTCCGTGGTCTGTTCGATTATTTCCTCCCCCAGTTTGGGGAAGTTTTCAGCAATTATTTCTTCTAAGATACTTTCCATCTCTTTTCCTCTCTCTTCTTCTTCTGGGACCCCTATAATATGGATATTGTTCCTTTTGGATTGGTCACACAGTTCTCTTATTATTGTTTCATTCCTGGAGATCCTTTTGTCTCTCTCTATGTCAGCTTCTATGCGTTCCTGTTCTCTCTTTTCAATTCCATAAATGGCCTCTTGTATCCTATCCATTCTGCTTATAAACCCTTCCAGAGTTTGTTTCATTTCTGCGATCTCCTTTCTGGCATCTGTGATGTCCCTCTGGACTTCATCCCATTTCTCTTGCGTGTTTCTCTGCATCTCTGTCAGCATGTTTATGATTCTTATTTTGAATTCTTTTTCAGGAAGACTGGTTAGGTCTGTCTCCTTGTCTGGTGTCTCTGTGATCTTTGTCTGCCTGTAGCTTTGCCTTTTCATGGTGATAGAAATAGTTTGCAGAGCTGGGACGAGTGACGGCTGGAAGGACTTCCTTTCTTATTGGTTTGTGGCCCTCCTCTCCTGGGAGAACAGCGGCCTCTAGTGGCTTGTGCTGCGCAGCTGCATGCAGACAGGGCTTCTGCTTCCTGCCCGGCTGCTATGGAGTTAATCTCCGCTGTTGCTGTGGGCGTGGCCTGGCTCGGGCAGCTACTCCAAAATGGTGGAGTCGTGTTGGAGCAGGAGCGGCTGGGAGGCTATTTATCTCCGTAAGGGGCCTCCCTGCTCCCTGCAGCCCAGGGGTTAGGGTTCCCAGAGATCCCCGGATTCCCTACCTCTGGATTAAGTGTCCCGCCCTGCCCCTTTAAGACTTCCAAAAAGCACCCGCCAAAACAAGACAACGACCACCAAATAAACAAGAAAAAAAATTTTTCAATAAAAAAAAAAAAATTTTTTTTTTAATTAAAAAAAAAAAAGGTGGTCACTTGTTTTTCTTTATTCTCTGGTGCCAGCCTCAGGCCTCTGCTCACCGGTCTTGCTGCCCTGTTTCCCTAGTATTGGGGTCCCTATCCCTTTAAGACTTCCAAAAAGCGCTCGCCAAAACAAAACAGCAAAAAAGCAAAAAAAAAAAAAATGGTCGCACGCTTTTCTTATGTCCTCCGACACCCGGCCTCCAGTGCCCACTCACTGTTCTTGCTGCCCTGTTTTCCTAGTATCGAGCGCCCTGCACTCTGGCCCGGATGGCTGGGGCTGGGTGTTCGGCAGTCCTGGGTTCCGTCTCCCTCCCGCTCTGCCTGCTCTTCTCCCGCCGGGAGCTGGGGGGAGGGGCGCTCGGCTCCCGCCGTTCCGGGGCTTGTATCTTACCCCCTTCGCGAGGCGCTGGGTTCTCTCAGGTGCGGATGTGGTCTGGATATTGTCCTGTGTCCTCTGGTCTTTATTCTAGGAAGGGTTGTCTTTGTTATATTTTCATAGATATATGTTGTTTTGGGAGGAGATTTCCGCTGCTCTACTCACGCCGCCATCTCGCGTTTTGCCTTCTTATAATTCTGAATATTTTGTCTCATATTTTAGCTGTGTTTTTTATTATATTAGTGTACTTCTGGAATGATATTTTCCCAGGGAATGCTTTTATTACCACATAGTGATACTCTTCATCTCTAGTAGTGCTTTTTTGCCTTAAGAGTATTTTGCCTAATGTTCCAGCTTTCTTTTGGTTATTATTTTCTTGGTATTTCCTTCTTCCATCCTTTATCTCAAGCTTTCCCTGTACATTTATTTGCCTCACTCTTTCTGTGCCTCCCTTGCCCTCTTTTATTATTTTAAAACATTGAATTATTTATATGTTCTTATTCCAGATTCAAGGCCAAGTTTCCATCTGTGGAGTGGCTTTTTCTAGTATACTGAGAGTTTTGCCCTTTTGCATCCTGGCTTTATGCAGAGGTCTCCCTTCTGGTCTCCCTTTGCTCAGGCCTTAAGTTTTGTCTCCCGTCCCCCACAGTGGCCGGCTGGAGCCTCAGCAGCAGGCTGCCAGGGACGTGGCAGTGATGCAGAAGGCAAACAGCTCAGGTGCTATCTTACCCCTGAAGTTCTGAGCCCTGAGGATTTCCTTCAGCTCAGTTGCTTAAAAAATTATGTGTATGTGTATTTTTGCATTTTTGGAGGTTCTTGGAAGGTTTTCTCTGTACAACTAGGCCTCCTCTGACTGCCCTGTTGCTGCTCTAACGCTGTCACCTTCCTTGGCTCGCAGTCCCCTTCCTTCATCGCAAAGCCAGCAGGAGCAGATCAGGTCCTCATGTCTCATCTTTTTGACCCAGGCTTCTGCCTCCCTCTTCTTATTTAAGAGCTCATGTGATTAATAATCGAGAATAACTTTCCCATCTCAAAATTCTTAACCTAAATCACATCTGTGATGTCCCTTTTGCCACTTAAGGTAAGACATTCATAGGTTCCAGGATTTTAGATGCAGACATCTTGGCAGGGGGCAGGGTAGTGTCATTAGCCTGTCTACCACAATAATCCATAAATATCACCCCTTTATTTCTCTCCTTAATTTTAAACCAATCGAGCTATCCACAAACGGGTCAGACAGACAGAGACAAAAATAACAGTTTTTTCCTTAGTTTTACTGACTGGGAAAAGTTAGCTTGACCTGATGCCACAATCAGGATCTTGAATGCCACGCATCCTGCACACACACTTACCTTACAAGGAGCTTAATCCCAGATGACAGGCTTCCACCTGCTGGGGCCCAGCTGTCTCAGGCAGCCTCCCATGAGGACAGTGCCTGCACCCAGGCGTGGGCAGCTCCTGAGCATTTCCTTCTTTCAGTTCTCATCAGAAGATGCATTCCTCTGAGGGAAAATTGAGCAAGGAGAGGCAGGGGAGAGGCTGCAAATTCAGCCTTAGTGGCAGCCACCCTCCCCTCCCACAGGAATAAGGAGACAGGACCAGGTTGCCTAATAGCGATTCTTGATTTTTGTTTAGACTCCCTGTATGACCTAGTCAATGGTCTGTTTTGAAAAAGTGATGTATTATGTGGTTGAGCACAGCACGCCTTCTCCAGTTGTCCGGGGCATAGTTCGCTATTTGTTGTCCTGATGTTATCACCACTTTATTTTTCATTTTCTATTTGGATCGGCTTGATCTGTCATTTCCTAAAAGAGGTAGTTACAGTGTGTTATTTTTTTAACACCCTGTGGGATTTGGTTCTGTAAATTCGTGGTTAGGATTTTTATGTCTAAGTTCATCAGTGAGAAGGCATATAATTTCTCTTCGTAGTACTCGAGACTGCTAAAGCGCACAGTTCCAGGGGCACCATCACACCCTGACCTACAGGTCATACTGCAACTGAGCCGGCAGCATTCCCTCCTTTTCTGCAGTAAAGAAAATAGTTAGATTAGGATTATTCACTTCTTGAAGGTTGAATAGAACTAACTTTAAAAGTATTTGGCTGGTATTTTCTCTGTGGAAAAAATCTTAAATTATGGTTCGTTTTTTTTATTTTTTTATTTTGGTATCATTAATCTACAATTACATGAGGGACATTTTATGTTTACTAGGCTCCCCCCTTCACCAAGTCCCCCCCACATCCCTGTTCACAGTCACTGTCCATCAACATAGTAAGATGCTGTAAAATCACTACTTGTCTTCTCTGTGTTGCACAGCCCTCCCCGTGCCCCCCATGCACTATACATGCTAATCGTAATGCACCCTTTCTTTTTCCCCACCCTTATCCCTCTCTTCCCACCCGTCCTCCCCAGTCTCTTTCCCTTTGGTAACTATTAGTCCATTACTGGGTTCTGTGCTTCTGCTGCTGTTTTGTTCCTTCAGTTTTCTTTTGTTCTTATACTCCACATATGAGTGAAATCATTTGGTACTTGTCTTTCTCCGCCTGGCTTATTTCACTGAGCATAATACCCTCTAGCTCCATCCATGTTGTTGTGAATGGTAAGATCTGTTTTTTTCTTATGGCTGTATAATATTCCGTTGTGTATATGTACCACATCTTCTTTATCCATTCATCTACTGATGGACATTTAGGTTGCTTCCATATCTTGGCTATTGTAAATAGTGCAGGGATAAACATAGGGGTGCCTCTGTCTTTTTCAAACTGGAGTGCTGCATTCTTGGGGTAAATTCCTAGAAGTAGAATTCATGGGTCAAATGGTGTTTCTATTTTGAGCATTTTGAGGAACCTCCATACTGCTTTCCACAATGGTTGAACTAATTTACATTCCCACCAGCAGTGTAGGAGGGTTCCCCTTTCTCCACAACCTCGCCAACATTTGTTGTTGTTTGTCTTATGGATGGTAGCCATCCTTACTGGTGTGAGATGATATCTCATTGTGGTTTTAATTTGCATTTCTCTGATGACAAGCGATGTGGAGCATCTTTTCATGTGTCTGTTGGCCATCTGAATTTCTTCTTTAGAGAACTGTCTATTCAGCTCCTCTGCCCATTTTTTAATTGGATTATTTGCTTTTTGTTTGTTGAGGTGTGTGAGCTCTTTATATATTTTGGATGTTAACCCCTTGTCGGATCTGTCATTTACGAATATGTTCTCCCATACTGTAGGATACCTTTTTGTTCTATTGATGGTGTCCTTTGCTGCACAGAAGCATTTCAGCTTGATATAGTCCCATTTGTTCATTTTTGCATTTGTTTCCCTTGCCCGGGGAGATATATTCGAGAAGAGGTCACTCATGTTTATGTCTAAGAGATTTTTGCCTATGTTTTTTTCTAAGAGTTTTATGGTTTCATGACTTACATTCAAGTCTTTGATCCATTTCGAATTTACTTTTGTGTATGGGGTTAGACAGTGATCCAGTTTCATTCTCTTACATGTAGCTGTCCAGTTTTGCCAGCACCATCTGTTGAAGAGACTGTCATTTCCCCATTGTATGTCCATGGCCCCTTTATCGAATATTAGTTGACCATATATGTTTGGGTTAATGTTTGGAGTCTCTATTCTGTTCCATTGGTCTGTGGCTCTGTTCTTGTGCCAGTACGCAATTGTCTTGATTACTGTGGCTTTGTAGTAGAGCTTGAAGTTGGAGAGTGAGATCCCCACCCCCCCGCCCCCACTTTATTCTTCCTTCTCAGGATTGCTTTAGCTATTCGGGGTCTTTGGTGGTTCCATATGAATTTTTGAACTATTTGTTCCAGTTGATTGAAGAATGCTATTGGTAGCTTGATAGGGATTGCATCGAATCTGTTATTGCTTTGGGCAGGATGACCATTTTGATGATATTAATTCTTCTTACGCAGGAGCATGGGATGAGTTTCCATTTGTTAGTGACCTCTTAAATTTCTCTTAAGAGTGTCTTATAGTTTTCAGGGTATAGGTCTTTCACTTCTTTGGTTAGGTTTATTTCTAGGTATTTTATTCTTTTTGATGCTATTGTGAATGGATTTGTCTTCCTGATTTCTCTTTCTATTAGTTTATTGTTATTGTGTAGGAAAGCCACAGATTTCTGTGTGTTGATTTTGTATCCTGCAACTTTGCTGAATTCCGATATTAGCTCTAGTAGTTTCAGAGTGGAGTCTTTAGGATTTTTTATGTACAATGTCATGTCATCTGCAAATAGTGACAGTTTAACTTCTTCTTTACCAATCTGGATTCCTTGTATTTCTTTGTTTTGTCTAATTGCTGTGGCTAGGACCTCCGGTACTATGTTGAATAACAGTGGGCAGAGTGGGCATCCCTGTCTTATTCCAGATCACAGAGGAAAAGCTTTCAGCTTCTTGCTGTTCAGTATGATGTTGGCTGTGGGTTTATCACATATGGCCTTTATTATGTTGAGGTACTTGCCCTCTATGCCCATTTTGTTGAGAGTTTTTATCATGAATGAATGTTGAGTTTTGTTGAATGCTTTTTCAGCATCTATGGAAATGATCATATGGTTTTTGTCTTTCTTTTTGTTGATGTGGTCGATGATGTTGATGGATTTTTGAATGTTGTACCATCCTTGCATCCCTGGGATGAATCCCACTTGGTCATGATGTAGGATCCTTTTGATGTATTTTTGAATTCAGTTTGCTAATATTTTGTTAAGTATTTTTACATCAACTACCTCAGGTCTGTAGTTTTTTTTTTTGGTGGTGTCTTTGTCTGGTTTTGGTATTAGGGTGATGTTGGCTTCGTAGAATGAGTTTGGGAGTATTCCTTCCTCTTCTATTTTTTGGAAAACTTTAAGGAGAATGGGTATGATGTCTTCTCTGTATGTCTGATAAAATTCCGAGGTAAATCCATCTGACCCGGGGGTTTTGTTCTTTGGTAGTTCTTTGATTACCACTTCAATTTTGTTGCTGGTAATTGGTGTGTTTAGATTTTCTGTTTCTTCCTGGGTCAGTCTTGGAAGGTTATATTTTTCTAGGAAGTTGTCCATTTCTCCTAGGTTTCCCAGCTTGTTAGCATATAGGTTTTCATAGTATTCTCTAATAATTCTTTGTATTTCTGTGGGGTCCGTCGTGATTTTTCCTTTCTGGTTTCTGATTCTGTTGATGTGTATTGACTCTCTTTTCCTCTTCATAAGTCTGGCTAGAGGCTTATCTATTTGTTTATTTTCTCGAGGAACCAGCTCTTGATTTCATTGATTTTTGCTATTGTTTTATTCTTCTCAAGTTTATTTATTTCTTCTCTGATCTTTATTATGTCCCTCCTTCTGCTGACCTTAGGCCTCATTTGTTCTTCTTTTTCCAATTTCGATAATTGTGACATTAGACCATTCATTTGGGATTGTTCTTCCTTCTTTAAATATGCTTGGATTGCTATATACTTTCCTCTTAAGACTGCTTTTGCTGTTTCCAATAAATGTTGGGGCTTTGTGTTGTTGTCGTCGTTTGTTTCCATATATTGCTGGATCTCCATTTTGATTTGGTCATTGATCCATTGATTATTTAGGAGCGTGTTGTTAAGCCTCCATGTGTTTGTGAGCCTTTTTGCCTTCTTTGTACAATTTATTTCTAGTTTTATACCTTTGTGGTCTGAAAAGTTGGTTGGTAGGATTTCAATCTTTTGGAATTTACTGAGGCTCTTTTTGTGGCCTAGTATGTGGTCTATTCTGGAGAATGTTCCATGTGCACTTGAGAAGAATGTGTATCCTGTTGCTTTTTGATGTAGAGTTCTGTAGATGTCTATTAGGTCCATCTGTTCTAGTGTGTTGTTCAGTGCCTCTGTGTCCTTACTTATTTTCTGTCTGGTGGATCTGTCCTTTGGAGTGAGTGGTGTGTTGAAGTCTCCCAAAAGGAATGCATTGCATTCTACTTCCTCTTTTAATTCTGTTAGTATTTGTTTCACATATGTTGGTGCTCCTCCTGTATTGGGTGCATATATATTTATAATGGTTATATCCTCTTGTTGGAATGAGCTCTTTATCATTATGTAATGTCCTTCTTTATCTTTTGTTACTTTCTTTATTTTGAAGTCTATTTTGTCTGATACTAGTATTGCAACACCTGCTTTTTTCTCTCTGTTGTTTGCATGAAATATCTTTTTCCATCCCTTGACTTTAAGTCTGTGTATGTCTTTGGGTTTGAGGTGAGTCTCTTCTAAGCAGCATATGGATGGGCCTTGCTTTTTTATCCATTCTATTACTCTGTGTCTTTTGATTGGTGCATTCAGTCCATTTACATTTAGGGTGATTATTGAAAGGTATGTACTTATTGCCATTGCAGGCTTTAGATTTGTGGTTACCAAAGGTTCAAGGTTAGCTTCTTTACTATCTTACTAACTTAGGTCGCTTATTGAGCTGTTATAAACACGGTCTGATGATTCTTTATTTCTCTCCTTTCTTATTCCTCCTCCTCCCTTCTTCATATGTTGGGTGTTTTGTTTTGTGCTTTTTTTAGGAGTGCTCCCATCTAGAGCAGTCCCTGTAGGATGCCCTGTAGAGGTGGTTTGTGGGAGGCAAATTCCCTCAACTTTTGCTTGTCTGGGAATTGTTTAATCCCTCCTTCATATTTAAATGATAATCGTGCTGGATACAGTATTTTTGGTTCGAGGCCCTTCTGTTTCATTGCATTAAGTATATCATGCCATTCTCTTCTGGCCTGTAAGGTTTCTGTTGAGAAGTCTGATGATAGCCTGATGGGTTTTCCTTTGTAGGTGACCTTTTTTTTCTCTGTAGCTGCCTTTAATACTTTGTCCTTGTCTTTGATTTTTGCCATTTTAATTATTATGTGTCTTGGTGTTGCCCTCCTTGGATCCCTTGTCATGGGAGTTCTGTGTACCTCAGTGGTCTGAGAGGCCATTTACTCCCCTAGTTTGGGGAAGTTTTCAGCATTATTTCTTCAAAGACACTTTCTATTCCCTTTTCTCTCTCTTCTTCTTCTGGTACCCTTATAATGCGGATATTGTTCCTTTTTGATTGGTCACACAGTTCTCTTAAAATTCTTTCATTCCTGGAGATCCTTTTATCTCTCTCTGCATCAACTTCTCTGCGTTCCTGTTCTCTGTTTTCTAGTCCATTAATGGTCTCTTACATCTCGTCCATTCTGTTTTGAAGTCCTTCCAGAACTTGTTTTATTTCTGTATTCTCCCTCCTTAGTTCTTGCATATTTCTCTGCCAGTCCATCAGCATGGTTATGACTTTTGTTTTGAATTCTTTTTCAGGAAGACTGGTTAAATCTATCTCCCCAGGTTCCTTCTCAGGGGAAGATGTAGCAGATGTTGAAGCTGTGTGGGTTAGTCTTGTCTGGATCAAATTTTTTTGCCTTTTCATGTTGATAGGTGCAATGGTGAGCTATTGACTTTCTGTCAGCTGGGTGAGTCAAGCCTCTTTCCATTCGGCTCCTCGCCTTTCTTTACTGGGACAACTGCGACCCCTAGTGGCTTGTGTTGGGCAATTGCCTGTAGACTAGGTCTCTGTATCTTGCCCGGCCGTTATGGAGAAAGCTCCCTTGCTGTGGGCGTGGCCAACCTCAGGCTACTGCTCTGCTATGGTGGGACCCCAGAGGGGTAATGGACGGGGGGCTGTTTGGCTGTTTACCTCCGTGAGGGGTCTCAGAGCTGTTGCCCAGGGGGTTAGTGCGCCCGGAGTTCCCTGGAATTTTCAGCTGCTGGATTGTGACCCAGGATGCTTCCGTCCAGCTGTCGTGTCCCTGTCCCTTTAAGACTTTCAAAAAGCACTTGCTTTTCTTTGTCACTAGGGCGCCAGCTTCGCGACCCGCTCACAGGTTTTACTGTCCTGTTTCCCTAGTATCCAGCACCCCATGCACGCACTGTGTCTGCGCTCTGGTGCGGATGGCTAGGGCTGTGTGTTTAGCAGCCCTGGGCTCCCTCTCCTTCCCGCTCCGACTCCTCTCCTCCCGCCGGGAGCTGGGGTGAGGGGCGCTAGGGTGCCGCCAGGCCGCGGCTTGTATCTTACCCCTTTCACCAGGCCTGGGTTCTCGCAGGTGTGGATGTAGTCTGGCTGTTATCCTGTGTCTTCTGGTCTCTCTTTTAGGGATAGTTGTATTTGTTGTATTTTCAAATATATATATGTTTTTGGAAGGAGATTCCCACTGTCCTACTCACGCCACCATCTTGGCTCCATTGTTTTTTTTTTTTGTTTTTTTTTTGAGAGGGCATCTCTCATATTTATTGATCAAATGGTTGTTAACAACAATAAAATTCTGTATAGAGGACTCAATGCACAGTCGTTCAACCCCAAGCCTATATCTCAACAGTCTCCAATCTTCTGAAGCATAACAAACAAGTTCTTACATGGTAAACAAGGTCTTACATAGTGAATAAGTTCTTACATGGTGAACAGTGTAAGGGCAGTCATATCACAGAAACTTTTGGTTTTGATCACGCATCATGAACTATAAACAATCAAGTCAGATATGATTATTTGTTTGATTTTTATACTTGATTTATATGTGAATCCCATATTTCTCCCTTATTATTATTATTTTTTAAAAATAAAATGCTGTAGTGGTATGTAGATGCAAGATAAAGGTAGAAAACATAATTTAGTGCTGTAAGAGGGCAAATGTCGATGATCAGGTCTGTGCCTATAGACTAAGTATTAATCCAAGCTAGACAAGGGCAACAAAACATCATGGTTCGTTTTTTTATAGGACTATTCAGACAATATTTTATTTGCTTTCTTTTATCATTTTATCCAGGGATAGTGTGTGTGTGTGTGTGTGTGTGTGAGAGAGAGAGAGAGAGAGAGAGAGAGAGAGAGAGACAGTCTGTTTCTAATAGTTTTCCCAGAATACTTACTTGGATTTATGGAGTCCTTAGTTTTATCTTTTTGAACACTTTGTATTTCAATCATTCAGTGTCATAACTTTTTGTGTCTCTCTTATGTTTCTCTTAACATCAACTAACTGGATATCTTTTTACCACTCAAATTTTTTGAGTTTTCATAAGTAAGTTTAGCGTTTATAATTATTATAATTACTAGTCTACAGGTGTGTGAGCTTATTCCTCCATTTTATGTTGGTGTTTCTTGTTTTTTTTTAACTTGTTTTTGGTATTGCCTTATTGGCTTCTGTTAGATTAATCAAGTTGTTTTTAATCTCTGTTAAGAAGTTAAACATTTATTTCTGTTCTCTTAATGCTCGTCTTTACATTTTTAAACATGCATCCTTACTGGGAAGGCGAAAGATAAATATCTTTAAAGAACAATAATTCTGTTTTCCTTTTCCATAGCACTCGACTCTTAAGATGCTTTAATCCCATCACTACCCCATTTCCACATTAACTTTTGTTTACTGTTCTAGTATCTTGATACATATTCTCCACATTATTGTGTGTGTGCTCTTTTAAACTGACAGTTTAGTTGGTTTAATGAACAATTTTAACTTCAGCATAGAGTTAGTTCTTTCATCCCAATCCTCTTTGCTTGATGCAGTTTCCTTCTTGAGGCAAATCCTTTAAAATCCCTTCAATAATACTCTGCCAGTAATAAACTGCATAACTCATCATCTGAAAAATGCCCTTATCTGATTCTTACACTTGAATGAATGATAGTGTATCTTTATCTTGCCTGAGGGGATTGCCACCGCCCAGGCAAGTTCACTCTGGATTCGGCAAGACCAAATAACAACAAAACATTATGGGTAAAAGGGTTTATACCAAGCTTTTTTCTCAAGGTGGCAGGTTGAGTGCTGGAATGATGCTTGCCTCTGGGGTGTTCACAGTCTGTCTCCGTCTCTGCCTCCGGACGGAGCACTGGACAGAACTCTTCATGTAGTAACACCGACAATAATGGCTCCTTGCCTACGGTGTGGGAGCATTAGCCTAGCAGTAGACCAATTACATCATGAAGTAGATTAGGCTCAGGTGAGGATCCTGGCCATAGGAACTTGCGTTTTCCTTACAGTCTTGTACAGGCTGTCAGTTGGTAGCTCCTTGTAGGTATTGTTTTGTGGCCATCAGAATTTATTGCAGCTCAAAGTCTGTTAACAGGCTAACAGCAGAATATCTGTCTTTTAGCTCTGGTTGCTTTTAAATTTCCTCTTTACCTTTGGTGTTCTTCAGCTTCACTGTTGTTTCTAGGGTGGATTTGTTTTGATTAATCCTTTCTGGTACTCACTGTTTGTCTTTAAGCTGAGAGATTTCACGTTTTCAACTGTGAAAAACCTTTAGCCATTTTTTTTTAATTGTCTCGACTTCACTCTATGTACTTCCCTCCACCTTCCACTGCAGTGATTCTCTCAGCTGTCATTTAACCTGCCCACTTAATTTCTGTCTTGCCAATGGGTTTCAGCCTTGGGAAAGTTCACTCTTGATTCAGAGACCGAAAAATAACAATGGAACATTCTTGGGACAAAAGGGTTTATACCCAACTTTATTCCCACAGTGGCAGGTCAAGTGTTAGAATCCCATCCACCTCAGAGCAAGTCTGCGTGCCCTCTGGGCCTCTCTGCCCCCACAGCCATCTCAGTCTCTGTCCTCAGCACTGCCACCACTCCAGCCTCTGCTCTCCTGCAGCTGTACAGCTCAGATCACTGCACAGAGCTCTTTGTAGAGAGTCAATAATAACATTGCCCACATGTTTGCAGTGAGCAAGTCAAACAGGGTCATGTGAGAATCCTTGACACAGGAACTCCCATTTTCTCTATACCCCACCCCTCCAGGATTCTTGCCTCTCAATCTATGCACCCTCAATCTTCCTCAGTGGTCCCTGTGCAAGAAAGTTGGAACGTTGTAACCAAATTCCACAATAACAACAGAGGCTACAACAATATACAAATAACAAAAATTATGATACAGATAACAGAAATTCTAATAACGCCCAAGTCTGAGGAGATCCACTGCCACCAAGTGGTCATCCTGGCATATTCAAACCAGTTCTACTCAGATGAGTTAACCAAAAGGACCATGGATGGACCTTACAATACCCACCTTCCCCAGCCTCTCCAGCAGAAAGTCTTGCGGACACACAGGCCAGACTTGTGGCTTTGTCTCCAGCCTCTGCTTCTTTTCCTCAGTGGTCGGAACCACTGCTCTGGTTTCAGTTGTTGCCACAGCTCCAATAACAAGTCTATTTGACTTCCCATTTAATTTCTCTCTCTGCTCCTGCCTTTATCAAATCAACCCACATCAGGGGCATCATGAACTACACAGGGCCTTTTAAATTCTTCCTCTGCCTAGCAGACCATATTTCCTTCTGTGCTTTCATTGCTTCAGCCTCTCCTAAGTCTGCTACCGTAAGGGTAACCTCACTTATGGGCTGTCCTAAGTGAGTGGCAAGAATGGCCACTAGGGGCCTCAAGAGGGATGGGAAGCCATTTGAAGCACCATATTTCTCATTCCCATGGAAAAGGCTCCTCATCTGGGTCATAGTTTTCTAGACTATAAATGGCATTTTTCATGCCTAACTCCTGTAACACCTGTTGGAGCTCAGCATATGTCTGCCATCTAGCAGGGGAGGATGGTAAATCACCCTAATTGGGCCACACATCCCAAAGAGCGGCCATAGTCCAATTGAAGTGGGAGTGATTTTCTGGGGTCTGATGCATTCTGCAGTCACTACCTCAGGACAGGATGAGTCATCAGGGAAGCCAGTTTTTCCAATTCTAACCTGGACAGAATAATTCCATGCTATAGCTGGGTGGGCTTTCAACCAGGCAGGATTTCAACAGAGGGGCCAATGCCTCTGACACTGGCAGGGACTCCACCCCAACCAGTTCATTAGGGGCAGAGCATGGAGTGCTCCACAACCTGAGAAGCAGGCTGTGCCTCTCCTGGAGGAACCCATGGTTGCTGAGTCAAACCTCGGCTCCTCCTTCTCTGGGGCTGAGGGTACCACTACATCCTTCACATGCCCCATGGCACCTCGCAGTCTGCATTCTCTTGCTGCTTCTTTTTGTGCTTCCATTACATCCTTTACCATTTCCACAGCACCTCGTAGTGGCATCATTTCAGTCATCAACAAATATTTTATCTCTTCTACGGCACCTCACACACAGCTCATGTTCCCCTGCCACCTCTTCTCATGCTTCCTGCAGGAGGACATCTTTCTCCCTTATGGCCTTTCTTAACGCTGTGCCTATTTTGCTGAGGGCCATCTCTACTGCCTCATGCATCACCTTCACCTCTTCCCAGTCTTGGGGAGGGGCCCAGTCCTCTAGGAGGCAAGCGACCTCAGACCACAAGTCCATTGGAAGACACTCAATTGTCTCCCATCCACAGGGGCAGCCTGCTTGTCATGCCAATAGGTTTTTCAGCCCCGGGCAAGTTCACTGGGGATTCAGTGAGATTGAGGAATGACAATGGAATGTTCTTGGGGTGAAACGGTTTACTACCTGGCTTCTTCTCCCAGCAATAGGTCAAGCACTAGAATTACGTCTACATCCAACAGTCTGAAGGTCTATAATCCTTCATCTCTGCTTCTGCCCAGAGCACTGGGCAGAGCCCCTTATACAGTGACTCAGTCAATGATAGCTAATTGTGTAGGGTGTGGAAGCAGTAGCCTAGCAGCAGGCCAGTTACATCATCAAGTAGTTTAGGTTCAGGTAAGGATCCTGGCCATAGGAACCTTCACTTTGTCCACACTTCACCCCTCCAGGATTCTCGCCTCACAATCTACATACTCTCAATCTTCTGCAATGGTCCCTGTACAAAAAAACTGCAGCAATGTAGCTACAACAACAACAGAGGATAATAACAACATAGAGATAATAACAAAAATTAAGATACAACAAAATTTTGATACAGGTAACAAAAATTATAATAATCCTTAAACCTGAGGAGGTTATTCCATTTATATTCAAAACCAGTTCTATTCAGGTGAGTTCATGACTCACACTTAGTAGTGGTATTGATAGGGGAGCTTCATGCACCCCAGGGGATATAGTAGTTTTTTCTCCAGGGTGTGTGCCCAATCCACAGATACCTTAAAGGCAATAAGACACATGTTTTAATGATACCAACCTAGGCAAATCTTGTCCATCAGGTAGGATACATGCAAGAGAGTGGTCCTGTGATAGGACTATAGCAGGAAGGGGGTCCCATCCAGGTCTAGTATACTATACCTTTATCCCTCTCCCCGTGGGGGTTATTGAAGGGTCTATATATAGTGCTACTGGAGGTGCATGCACTGGCCATAATGATAAAACAAAACTCCCTGGTAAGATGCTCCTACCTTCTCTCCTTTTAGGATATACTACTGTGATCTTTGGGGGTCACTCTGCTGTTACTCCAAGACGAAGCAGGAGGCCTGCTTCCAGGCCTTGTCCCCAAGGTGCCAGGAGGGCCAGCCACCACTGGCCCATGTGTCAAAATGTCTAAGGCCGTGTCCACTCAATGGAGTTTCCAGGGTTCCTTGCAGTTGGTGCTGGCAGCAAGATATATTCTCATGGCCAAACCTCGGCTTCAACAACTCCTCCTTGGTTTGTACTTGCAGTTGTATAAGGGAGGCAACAATATGCATTAGCACGTCTATGGGGCTTACTGCTCCTTTTGGAGTTTCTCACTCAAATGCTGTAATACTGTCCATAGCAGACTGACCACCCCTGTAGACTATTGGTGTCTGATTTCAGTCCAGATTTTAACAAACCATTGTATATCTCTATCATGCCTCTCACAGTAGGATTATATGACACATGAAACTTCCATTTGATTCCTAGCTGTTGCACCTATTCTTGTAATGCATGTCTGGTAAAGTGGATGCCTTGATCACTCTCAGTTACCTGTTTTGTTATAGTAAAGGCAGATGCACATGTCTCATCCTAGTCCCACCTGATGCCCTTTTGTACCAAATGGTATAAGGACTTCAGAATTTGTGCCAAGTGTGAGATAAACACTCTCCAATAGCCTAGAAGACCCAAAAACTCCTGTAACAATGCCACAGTTATAGGGATAGAAAATTATACCAAGGGCCACCTCTACTGCCTCAAATGTCACCTCCACCTGCCTCCAGTCCTGGGGTGGGGCCCAGCCTTCTAGGAGGCAAGCCACCTCAGACTACATGCCCACTGGGGGACACTCAACTGTCTCCCCATTCATAGGGGCAGCCCACTGAAGCACTCCCTCCATAAGGGTAGCCTGTTCTGTTCCTCGGGTAACAGTGAATCCTGCCAACATTACCAATAGTCTTGCCAATGGGTTTCAGCCCTGGGCAAGTTCACTCTGGGTTCAGTGAGACCGAGAAATGACAATGGAATGTTCTTGGGGTAAAAGGGTTTATTACCTGGTTTGTTCTCCTGGCTATAGGTTGAGCACTAGAATTACTTATGCATATCTGTAATCCTCCTTCATCTCTGCCTCTGCCCAGGGCACTGCACAGAGCTCTTTACATAGTGACTCAGTCAATAATAGCTTATTGCCTACTGATGTGGAAGCAGTAGTTTAGCAGTAGGCCAATTACATCATCAAGTAGTTTAGGTTCAGGTGAGGATCCTGTCCTTAGGAACTTCCATTTTCCCCACATTGCTGAAACACTCCTCCCATAAGGGCAGCCTGTTACATTCTTCAGTCTACAGTGAATCCTGCTGACGTCACCAGTTGTCTTGCCAGTGGGTTTCAGCCCCAGGCAAGGTCACTCTTGATTCAGTGAGACTGAAAAATGACCAAGGAACATTCTTGGAGTGAAAGGGCTTTTACCCCACTTTATTCCCCTGGTGGCAGGTCATGTGCTAGAATCCCATCCACCTCAGAGCAAGTCTATATGTCCTCTGGGCCTCTCTGCCCCCACAGCCATCTCAGTCTCTGTCCTCGGTACTGTCACCACTGCAGCCTCTGCTCTCCTGCAGCCTTGCAGCTGTGCTGCCACGTCTCCCAGAGCACTGGGTGGAGCTCTTTATATAGAGTCAATAACAATGTCTTGCCCACATGTGTAGTGAGCTAGCCAACCAGGGCCAGGTGAGAATCCTGGCCATAGGAAACTTCACTTTCTCCACAGCATTTTACATTTAGCTGCAACATACTATTTCTATCATTATCTATTATTTATCATTATGAATAATTATAGCATTTCAGAGCAGTAGTACAGCATTTGGGGATGGTGATAAAATGTAGATTCATATTTTTAGGGTTGAGGTGAGGCCTGAGATTCTGCATTTCCAACAAGCTCCCAGAGAATGCTAATCCTGCTGATGTGCTCCACACTCATGAGTGGCTAACTTTTAGAGCACATTATCTTCACTTTTAAGTTGTTCTCAATGTAGCACTTTAAAAATTCACATATGATGCTGTCATCAGATATTTCATCTCATGCCAGTGAACTTCCATTTACATAATAAAAGATCAATTTTAAAAGTTTATCTTGTATGTACATATTTCTGAATTATACAACATACATACTTTGTGTAAGTTAAGATAGGCTAAGTTATGCTTCAATAACAAATAATCCTAAACCTTAGTAGCTTAAAGCAGCATGGTATATTTCTTGCTCATACAAGTTCCCCATAGATCTGCTGCATCTGCTGCAAGCTCTGGTCCATGTCGTCACCACTCTGGGACACGGGAATAGGCTCCACCATTGCCAGAGGCCAGAGCATTTGGAAGAGATACGGGGAATGTGTACTGGTTCTTAACAGAATTTCTCCCAGAGGTGATACCTGCCACTTACATTTATTGGCCAAAGGAAGTCATGTGGCCATGAGTAACTTCAAGGGACAGAAGTGTAATCCTACCATGAGCTCAAGTAAAGAAGCAAAATATTACTGACTATCCCTAATTACCACCACATAATACTTGCTTTTGAAAGTGATCATTAAAAGGCTTTCAATAAAATCCTGTGCTTGCATTTTATGTGGTCTTATCCCACTAATAATTACTAACTCTGTATTAAATTTTAGTTTTTGCAGCCTTAAAATAAAAATTCAGGTGACCTCTCTAAGCATCAAAATTTACCACTGATTGGGTGATGATTGGGTGATTTGCAAAGTGCAATTGTTTCCACTTAGGCTGCCCATTATAATCACCTGGGGAGCTTTTATTATCCCAGGTCACACCTCAGACCAATTAGAACCTCTGGAGGTCCAACCCTGGCATCTATAGTTTATAAAACTCCCCAGGTGATTTCAGTGTGCATCCAGAATTGAAACTCTTGTGCTAATCTCTCTTCCCAAAAGAGTGCTTTCTTGTTCAAAATAAAGTAACAGAATGCCACCAAAGGGAAACTTTACTGGGGCTTGAGTATAACTTTATTGGGGCTTTAGGGCAGGGAGCAAATTGCTCTTTTCTGAGAAGTAATGTGGGGAACAACACCTTGCCTTTTGTTAATTGTCTCTCTCATCTTGTTCTGTTAACCCCAGGTATGAGCACATACATTTTCTTACCTGTTGGATTGGGTAGTCCTATTTTGATTTCTTTCCCTGTGTGGTTATAATTTTCTGGAGGAACTAATTATCTGCAAGGAATACGTGGGGAGTGTGGAACTGAATCTTCTGGGCACTTTTTGCCTTTGCTAATGCTGGGCCTTAGTGTCACCTTTCTGGACCATTTTGTGAGCCTATGTGTTGGTATAAGTTACAACAAAATAAGAATTAAAGTCTTTTATATGCACATACAGTACATGCAAAAATAGGCACAGATACACATGTACACACACACACACACACACTCTCTCTCTCTCTCTCTCTATTTGAATGGTAGGGAAGAATGCAAAGGCTTTAGGGAAGTGAGAGGCTCCAAAAATGGAAACTTGTCTGAGGCCACAGAGTGATATGAAGTCAATGAAAATCTCAGTCTTCTCACCTACTGCTGGTCTGACTTATCCTACCTTTATAGAGGTGTGTGTATGAGTGTGTTGGAGCATGTCCAGTAAGGTCAGGATAACTCAGCAATGGTTTGGAGACTGGGGGTCTCGTTCTGCTTCTGTTCACTTTCTTCCCTGAAGTTCGGCTGTGGCTCTTCTAGTCAACTCAAAGTCAGATCTGTAGGAGCTAGAAAGTGCTGGACACAGATCAGAGCATGGGTAATTGGGCAGTTCCTTGGCTGTCCAGAGCCACAGGCTTGTTTATGGATTGTGATCCACGACTCCCTCTGTCCTGCACTTTTCAGAAAGCAAACCAGCAATCAATCAGTAATTGTTTCCTTCTGTGTAGATTCTCATTCCAAAGACTGCTAAGGGAAAGTAGATGTTGGCTCCTGGAAGAGTAGAGGGACCTGGAATTAGGCGTCAGGCCTGCAGCCTAACTGTAGATGTGGTAGCCCTGCAGCCCACATTTTCCAGCAGAGGCCTGATTTAAAATATCTTATCCTGCTGGTATTAAAAACAACCTAAATGCCCTAGGAATTCCATCTAAACCATATTTTCTAAAGTGTTACTGCTGAAAAAAGCACAGAAATCATTTGTTAGACTGTGTTACCCCAGTTGTGGTTTAAAAAATATATTGCTCTATTTATGCAAAGAAGACTTTTTGTTGTTTTTCTAAATGGTGGGATTTAGAAAGGCAAAACCAGTCCTGTTGGGGACATATCAAATTAGAAAGAGCTGAGCCTGTATCCCACATCTCTGAGGAAATCCAGGCACTGTGCCTCCTAGCTATTCATCTAAGCATGAGTGCAGGCGCTTAGCCAGGTCCCCTTCAGCACCTACCAGGCAGGGAGCTAGAAGTTGGCTAACTATGACTGGGACTCTGCCCTCAGAGACCCTAATGGGGAAAGGAGATGTGGATATACCCGTTACTTAATGCTGGTTGAAAGTAGACATCAGGATATAGAGATCCTTCTGATTGGGAAGATCCAGAATGATTCCTGTTCACTAAATCCTCATCAGAACTGGCACAATTTGTGACTGATCCAAGCAAGTCCCTAGGCCAGCACAGAGTCAGGGAGCACCCCAGGATGAGAGGAGTGGAATGCACATACCACGAAGGGAGGGATTTGGGGTGGCCATCTGTGTAGACAAGCTATCATATTAACTTAAAACATCTGAAAGCTGAAGAATGGCATCTCACTGTTTTAGCTAGCATGTTTTTGGTGGCTGGTGAGGGCTGGCTGTGTTTTCCCAGTTGCCCAGGGTTGTGAGCTTCCATATGTCAGTCGCAGAGGGCAGAGCCATCACCTCTGACAGGTCTCTTCCTTTCCTGCCCAGCCCAGGTGTGAAGATGATTTCTGCCAGGTTCACTTTGTGAGTGATTCTGCTCAGGCAGAAGTCTCTGCTCGCTTCTCATCCCATCTCCCCTCCCCTCTCCCTTTGCTCTTTACCAGTTCCTTGACCATGGCATCCACGCTTCCTACTGTGGCTCTTGCCTCTCTCGTTCCAGGCACTAGAACAGGCACGGACATCAGTGATGGCACCAGTGAGCCAGGCCTGGGCTCCCCGGCCTCCTACACCAACCCCCTCCCTGTGCTCCATCTGGTCGAGGACCTGAAGCTGGCCCTGGAGATGGTGGAGCAGCCGCAGGAGAGAGCAGCCCTGCTGAGTCAGATCCCGGGCCCCACGGCCGCCTACATACAGGAGAGCTTGGTGAGTGGGCCCTGGCCTGTTTGAGGAGCCGTGGGGAACATGGCTACGGGGCTGCAGAATGCCACCACTGCCTGAGCTGTTACTTCGTCTGTGCACCTTCCAGCCTTTTCTTGCTTCCCGTCTAGCTTTGGCTGACTCCATGGTGTGGTCCTGCCCAATAGGAGGGCAGAGCCCAGCCAAGCCACTTAGGCTGCATAGTCAGCCTGCCTCTGTGCTCCAGTCACACTCCCCTGAGAAGGGCAAATCCAGGGCCAGAGAAGAGCAACCAGGGAAGGTTTTTACCTCCAGGATTACATGTACAATTTACCAAGTTATAATCCCTAGCTGAGGGCTCTGTCCTTGGCCATCCCCCTGCTCTTTGTTTCTTACAACAAACTAGAACCTTGTCACCTCATTCATTCCTTTACAACTGTCCTGCTCTTCAGACTCCCTTGCCCTAGAAATATTTCCTGCCCCTAGAGTGGGATGCAGGCTTCCTAATTCTCCTGCTCTCTCTCGATCAGGCCCACACACCTTCTAGTCTCTAGGGAAGCAGCTGAGTGACCAAAACTGTAAATATATGGCTTTGGTTACCCATCTCCTTCCCTGTGGGGACCGGTTGGTCAACTTGAAGAGACTAGTAATATCTGGGAATAGGTAAGTGTGGATAAAATGAAAGTTCCTGTGGCCAGGATTCTCACCTGGCCCTGGTTGGCTAGCTCACTGCACACGTGTGGACAATACGTCGTTATTGACTCTATATAAAGAGCTCTGCCCAGTGCTCTGGGTGACACAGTGGCACAGCTGCAAGAGAGTAGGACAGAGGCTGGAGTGGTGGCAGCGCTGAAGACAGAGGCGCAGAGGGTGGCTGTGCGGGCCGGCTGTGTGGGCAGAGAGGCCCAGAGTCAGAGACTGGCTTGCTGCATGCAGACTCGCTCTGAGTAAATGGGATTCTAGTAACTGACCTGCCACTGTGGAAATAAAGTTGGGTATAACCCTCTCACTCCAATAACGTTCTACTGTCATTTCTTCAGTCACACTGAATCCATAGTGAACTTGACTGGGGCTGAAACCCATTGGCAAGACAGTAAGGGGTGGAACTCAGCTGTTCCAGGGCTGGAGGGAGGAGACCAGGAGGCCAGAGGCATGTGATCGCCTATGCCGAGTCTGAGGATGGAAACAGGCATACAGTCTTCCAGGGCTGGAGTCCTGAAGACCTGATTCAGAACCTACATGTCGAAGGAGGAGGCAGTGTTGCAGTGATGTGGTGCAAGCAGGACTTGACCCCATTGCTACTGGCTTTGAAGATGGAAGGGGGCCAAGAGCCGAGGGATGCAGGCAGCTGCATGAAGCCGGGAGTGTGGGCTCTCCCTTGGAGCTTCCAGAAAGGAACGAGGCTCACCCACACCTTATCTTGAGCCAGAGAGACCCACTTTGGACTTCTGACCTCCAGAACAGTGAGATAATAGATTTGTGTTGTTACAAGTCCCTGAGTTTGTCGTAATTTGTGAAGGCAGCAATAGGAAATTAACACAACCAGACCCTGGTAAGAAGAGGGGGAAAGGTTGCTAGAGGGGGTCAGGTGGGTCTGCTCCAGTTAGGTTTGAAAATCTCCTCATTCCTTCCTCGGAGGAATACGGTCCTCTGTGGTCATCTCAGACCTGTGGTGGTCACAGACAGAAGCCCCCATCTTCCTCTGTACTCACTCTTCACTCTGGTTGGGAGTTTGCAGGGCCAGGGGCTCCAGGAGTTTGTTCTGTCGCCTCCCCGTAGCAGAAGGGCTGCCCCCCTTGCTTCCCTGGAGCTTCGTCAGGAGCTCTCTGGCTGTTACTGTGCTTCCAACTCTATAATGCTGATCCTGCCTTCTCTCCAGTCATCTCTACCCATCTTTTGCCTGCCTGGCTTTAACAGCTGCAGCTTTCTGTGGCTCACTTTACCCTGGGCATGGACTCCAGTCCTTCCCTCCATCCCTACTAGCGTTAATGACTCAGGTTAAAGAAAAGTTTATGAAGCCTCAGGAAAATCACAAGTCCCTAGTCCCTCAATCTGAAACCCTTGGGTCCAGATGCATTTTGGAACTCAGAACTTTTTAAGCTTTAAAAAAGTGAGATATATTGTCTTGCCAATGGGTTTCAGCCCCGGACAAGTTCACCATGGATTCAATGAGACCAAAGAAATGACAGTGGAATGTTCTTGGGGTGAACATGTTTATATCCAACTTTATTCCCATGGTGGCAGGTCACTAGAATCCTGTCCACTCAGTCTGCATGCAGCAAGCTGGTCTTTGTCTCTGGGCCTCTCTGCCCGTGCAGTATCTCAGCCTCTGTCCTCGGCACTGCCACCACTCCAGTCCTGTCTCTGCTTTCCTGCAGCCTTGCAGCCGTGTCGCCCAGAGCACTGGGTGGAGTTCTTTACATAGAATCAGTAACAACGTATTGCCTACCGTGTGCAGTGAGCTGGCCAACCAGGGCCAGGTGAGAATCCTGGCACAGGAACTTTCACTTTATCCATATATATATATATATATCATGTAATACATCCCATCTCTAGTAAATACAGGACAGAAAGCATATTAACATTTCTGCAGCAAAACTTAGGAATATCCACCCCAAGTGAGATGAAGAAAGACTTTATTAAGGTTCTCCTTGCCAGTTCAGGCCTGGTTTTCCTGCCAAGTAAGTTTGGCACCAACATTATTTAAAACAACTAAAACCTTTGGGTTTTCAAAGCTTTTGGGTGGTTTCAGAATTGCAGGTAAAGGATGGTGAACTTACATGAGGAATATTTTAATGCAGAAATCAAAACTTAAAACCAAGACTGCAGGTTTTTCTAATCAGTCTGCAGAGCAAGTTAGCACCTTCTTATTTAAATGCCCCCACTTGGTTCTGCCAGTACATAACTGGGAGACTTATTGACATTTCTTCCCCAGCAAAAGCCTGGTTTGCCCAGAGTACAGAAAATAGCGGGTGTTCTTATCCTGTGTTGTAGAGTTTACAATGACTATGTACTTTTACCTTGTGTAAATGTGCCTGAACTTATATGACTATTTCTCTGATACTGACATTTAGATTAAAATTTTAATCTTTCACTAAAAAAAGTGGCATTGCTGCAGAGAATGTGTTTGTACAGAAGTATTTGTCTTTATCTCTAGGTATTTTCCTCAGTCTTCAAAGTAGAATTGCAGAATTAAAGTAGAATTAACAGACAAAATACAGGATTCTCAGTAAAATTTGAATTTTAGATAAGCAATCAATAATTCTTAATAAGTATGTCCTGTGTGGTTTGCTAAATTTGGCAACTTGAATCCAGAGGTGTTCCTATCTTTAAGCCTTTTGACACATTTTTTCCAAACCACTTTTCAGAACGATTTACCCATTTATGTTTTCATTTGCAGGGTTTGAAGTGAATCCTGGTTAACAATATTCACTAAGATTAAAAAAATAACTTTATTAATTTCATAGGAAAAATGTCTTTTTATCATTTCTTCATTTCTTTCTATAGTAGGAGGGCTAAACTTTTTTCACAAAATGCAGCTGACCTAACATATGTAAGTTATAAAACATAGCCCAAAACAGAGATGTTTAAAGAACATGTTTAAAACTAGCTCTAGTATGTTCTTGCCACACACTTCAGAGATCACCTTGAGTCTCTTGGGTGTGCATGCCGAGCCCTGGTCTGTTTAGATCCTATGCTCCTCACTCCCTCTACCCGCTCCATGAGGATTTTTAGCACTTTTCTTACATACTCAAATTACCTTTTATTAGCCCTTTGCTTTACTTGTGTAATTTTCCTCATTTTATTTTAAAGTATTATTTATGGTACTTTTTGAGACAAACACCTTAAAAGGCTTGTCATGAACTCCAAGTCTCTCCTGTTTGGGTTTCTTTTCCTTTTTTCTCAAAAAAGGCCTTTTCTGACTTCAAATCAAATAATAGTCATCTGTATCTTCCTCCAGTAGGTTTCCTGTTTGATTTGTATCTTTTGGTTAACTTGAATTCACCTGCAGTATTTTTTTTTTTTTTTTTTTAGTATGTGCTTTGAAATAATGGATTTCTGTAGTTCACCAAAAGGGATTCTTAAAAAATATATTTGATCCAAAGGCAATTGATGTCGTGGTTTGTTTTTACAAGATGAGTTACAGAAAAGAGCTTGCATTCAGATTTGCAGATCTGTTTTGGGGTTATTTACAATGGTTGGAGGAATGTCTTCCTTTGGAGAGATTTTCCTGAAAGTTGTCGCATTCATAAATCAGAGTAACGAGGCCATCAACAACCTATGAATGGTATACTTTTAGGTGGGTCAAAAGTTCATGTAAACATTCCAAGATACTGGAGCTGGATGTTAAGGTTTTGATTCTGGAGACAGCCTGTTTGTGTTTTAGATCTCGCAGACCTGAAGTTATGTTACAGTCTGGGTGCACCCATATTCCGTCATAGATCTTGTCTGTGAAGACTGAATCCAAAGCACTGAACAAATCCACCAGTACTTTTTAGATTAGTTTTAGATTGCTTTCGATTGATTCTTTTAGTTAGAAGGCTAGAAGGCTTTGATATTCAAATTGTGGTCTACGGGCCAGCAGCTTCAGCATCCCCTGGCAGTTTATGTTTGTTTTTGTTTTTGTTTTTTAAAGGCAGAATTTGGGCCCTCGGGTCAGTTGTCCACCAGTTAGCTGCAGTGAGAGGGGCAAGATCCCGTAGGAAACTGGTGGTGTACTGTGACTGTTAATCAGGATTTTCAACACCCATGTTGGCACCTGTGTTGCATAAGAAAAGAGGGGTGCTGACGAGGCAGCAGTGGATGTGGGGCAGTGATTGAGAGGTTGGCGGTCAGAATAGAATGAATCGCAAACTAGTCTTCGGTGGGCCCCATGTCTTCAATGGAGAGGGAGCTCCAGGGCCAGAGCATCAGTCACGCTGTATGTCTGCAGCTGTGTTTCTTCGCAATGTGGCTTGTTCCTCCTCTGCTGGGTGCTTGCAGGGCTGGGCACAGAATGGTCGGCAGCAGCAAGGACTCTTGGCTTGGGGATAGCTGTAAATAGGTCAGACTCATACCCTTCCTGGGCAGCCAGTAGAGTGAGGGGATGGGGGCTCTGGGCCTGGAAGGGTACATGTGGGGCTCTCTGAGCTGGTGACGCTCTCTGGGGTCTCAGTGAGGAAAGGAATGCAGGGTCTGGATTCCCTTGTTCTAGGAGCAGTGTCTGCATCTGAATTCTGGACCTATCCCCGGAAAGGCACTGGTGGGAATTTCAGCCGAGGCCCTGTACAGGGAAGTCTCTTGGATGCCGCGGTGAACTAGTGCCCGGCCTGCAGAGGAGCTCCGCCTGGTGGTCCTGTGCTGCAGCAGCGCTGTGGGACCCCTGGAGGATGCAAAGGCTTGCTCTTGTGTTTGGCAGACAGGGCCAAGCTCAGGGTCAGTACTCTTAGAGGATGAGCTGAGGCCCTGGCTGGAAGGTGGGGTCATCCCTGCTGTGGTGGGAATGGAGCTGAGTTCCAGAAAGGGGCAGCCTCCTACCCCTGCCCATAGCTGCCTCCTAGATGGTGGTGAAGTGCGGGATGGTGCCCTCAGGGAGTGTGGCTGTCTCTGGCCCAGAGCCCCTGCATCCCACCAGATGGTCCTGCAGGGGGAGAGGTGCTCATCAGTGGCCTTGACATGCACCACAGGCACAGTGGGGCTAGTGCTGATGACCACCCCCAGGAATCTGGCTATACCTGAAGGGGGTTTTCCTATGGTTTGAAGGGGTGTCACTGTTCCTCCACACCTGCTTGGCTTGCCTGGGCAAGGCTGGTGGGTAGAGCCCATAGAGGGGCTTGTCAGCCAGCTCCCAGCAGGCCCTGCAGGGCTGGGGACAGCCAGCTAGCAAGGAGGAACAGACCCGGTGACACAGGTCTCTGGGTGATGCCCCAGAACCAGCAGGGTCTCCAGATGGGGCAGCTCCAGATGCTTCTCCAACCATCTGATATGTATACTCCTCAGCCCAAGGCACCCACCCATCCTGCTGTTTAATGGCTTTGACTGTGGGTCAGGGGGAGCTTTGGTGAAGACCTGAGGCTTCAGGGGCTCAAGATAAAGCCTGAGGAGAAGCAGGCAAACCCAGGCAGCAGCAGAGTGAGGATAAGTCAGGGCAGAGTCCCGGCTCCAGGGAGAGGGGTGGGCTGACAGAGAAGCTCTAGGCTCCTCCTGGAAAAGGGCTCATGGAGCAGCCTGGCCACCCGGTGGTAGCTTGGGCCATCCTCTGCAAGTCTGCAGGTGTCCTGGGCTGTGTGCTTGGGCAGGTAGAGGCCCCCTGAGACCAGGTGAGGCAGTGTGTAAGGAAGGAACAGGGTAAAAGGCCAGCACTCTGGCACTTGTATGTGGCTTTGGGTGAACTTCTGTCTCCCTCCTCTGGGACTCAGTTTCCCTACTGGAAATGGCAGCTGGTTTGACAATCCACCTGCAAGATCTGGCCCAGCATTCCAGTCTTGCGCTTTGTATGGGGGCTATACTGAGCAGCCTCCCATCAGGCACCAGCTTTTGCCTTCCTTAGTCTAGACCTTTTCGTTTCCAAAGTGAAGACAGGTTAGGGAGCCTCTCCAGGTGCAGCTGCCTTGTGTCAGGGCTCAGCAGAGGCCCCCTTCTCAGGAGCTGTGAAACAGGATGGCCTGACTGGGTAGGGAAAGGTGAGGCCCCATCTAGGGTATGTGCTTTCCTCTGGCACCCTCAGTTACCTTCTTAACTAGTCTCTCACGGAACTAAAAGACCCAGGCCCAGGAGGGCACATGGCCACCACCCCCACCCCCCACCCACCCACCCCCCCGCACCCCCGCCATCAGCTCAACCACCTGTCACAGATGTGGCTTATGCTTGCAGCTCCTCAAACAAAGCCCTTGCGTTCCTCCCAGCTTCAGCTTGCAGTCTTTCATTCCAGCCAAAGAAGCAGATTTGTTTACCATATTGAAAAGCCAGAGGAGTTAACAGAAAAGGTGGGGAGAGAAAGCTGTTTTGTGAATTATAAACTGAGAGCTTGAGTTTCCTGGGCCATGTGATTCATCTCTGAATCTCTATTCTCCACCCAAGGCAGCCTGGAACAAAAGATGCATCAGGTTGTATATGTGTATTGAACATATTAATATTGAAGAGTTACAGACTGGAGTTTTACAGGAAAATTTTTTCTCTGCATCTTAAAAAGAGAAAAGGGAAATCTTGTGGTTATTTTTCAAGAGGGAAAAAAAACCCTAGAGCTTCTGGGAGCCAATTTCCCCTGTATGTTTCCTGCCCTCCCACTACAGGTGTGAACTTGAGTGAAAGCTCAAAGTCAGAGGTGTCAGCGCGCTCCCCCTGCACACACACACACACACACACCCGCCCCCGCCACTCCCAAGGGACTCCTGCCCTGCGGGGCTGGTGTGTCTGTGGGGCGGGGGGGCGGGTCTTTGTCTGCATGCAGTACTGAAAGAAGCCACTAGGTGGGAGTCGGGGACAAATGCTGGAAAATCTATAGTCTGAGAAAGAAGGTATGGGCCTTATATAGAGATAAATAGCTTTTTTTCCAAGTAGAAAAATGACATAAGCTCCTTATTAATGAAGCTGCTGGACTGTGCATCTGGGTCGCTGGCAAAGAGAGTTCTTTCCCATTTTCCTTGGAACCCAGTGAACAAAGGACAGGGCCAAAATGCCTGTGTTTGTTGTGGGGCAGAGGAGACTGGAGGGAGAGCTGAGGGCTGATCCTGGGAACATAGACCTGACCTTCCATTGTCAAAGGCAAGAAGATCTCTCCAAACCCCTTCATTCTAAGGGGCATTAATAAGATGGCCCTCTCCACTCCAGCAGGCATTTCTGGAGCCTGTGCCTGAGAGGCTCTGCTCTACAGATGCCTCCTGTACCTTATGGGATTTCGAATACATTTTTCCTTGCACAGCATCCCAGATTGGGGGCCTTAAGCCACTGCAAATTCAACAGTTTTAATTTTCCTAGATTTTGGCTCCCCGCCCCTCCTCCTGCCCCAAAGTAAATTGTACCCTACTAAATTCTAGAGATCTGGCTCCTTTGAAGCCTGACATGAGGAGACTACTTCAGTCCTGGAGAACCAGTGTTTATAAATGACCAAGAATGTGCAAACACTGGTGAAAGAGCAAATAAATCCTTCCCCACTAAATTTCCTGCTGCAGGCCCAGGGGACATGGTGGGTAACGTTGCCAGGTCAGCATAACTTGAGGTCTGGGCATGTAGACACCCACCCAGACTCCACCTAAAAAGGCTTGCCAGAGCCCCACCACCCGGAGCCTCCTGCCCTTTCAGGCAACCACTACTAGGCAGGCAGGCAGGCTTCAGAGGATTCATATTTCCAGGCAAACTCGCTCAATACCCTGTGCCTCAGGAAACTTCTGAAAGCTGTTTCATAACTGCTTACTACTCAGATATGGCTCAAGACCAGCATTATGAGCATCATCTGGGAGCTTGTTAGCAATGCACAATTTCAAGCCCACTGCCAACTGACTAGGTCAAAATCTTTTTTAAAAGAATGGCCTCCACTCAGGATTCATTATAGATGGGGAAGCATTGTCCTAACCCCAGGGGTCAGCAACCCATAGCCTGCATTTGGTCCACTGCCTCTCTTACCCCCCATGAGTTAAGAATTATTTTTATTTTTCAATGGTTTGATGCAAACTCATAAGAAGAATATTTTGTGATGTGAAAATTCTGTAAAATCCTACTTTGTGTCCACAAGTTGTTACTGGAACACAGCCACCCTTGGTTTATGTGTGAGCTGTGGCAGCTTTAGTACTACACATGGCCGAGTCGAGTGTGACAGAAACCGCATCATGACCCACAGGCCTGAAACACTTGCTATCTGGCCCTTTATAGGAAGAGCCTGCTGACCCGTGTCCTACCCTTTCTGGAGGTGGGTGCTCTCACTTGTGAACTGTGGGGACTTGGGGTGTGGAGGCCAGGATGTTGTTTCCCCAGCAGGATTTACTTGCCAGCTTAAAGGAGCAGTGTCCTCGGGCTGGGCTCTTCCCTATCCGCTCCCCACCTCCCCAACTGCAGTCCTCCTGTGCAGCACACCAGGTGGAGGTCACAAGCCTGTATTTGACTTACCAGGAGGGTCCTGGCGTCTGTCACCATGGCCCAGAGGCCAAGGCTCAGGGCTGAGCTTGAGCTCAGGGTGTAGGTGGTAGGTTAGCAGGACTGCATGTGACCCACGAGAACCCTCAGCCCACAGTCCTGCCGATTAGATGCTGCTGACTCCTGGCAGGAGACTCTTGGGAAGACCACCCCCAGTCATTTCTGCACATCCATGAGATTCCAGCCAGGTGGGTGACTGTCCTGGGATTCTCTTCTAGGCCCTGGGATGCAGAGGGCAAGCTGCACGAATTCCCCTGTCCAAACCTGAGCATTCTGGCCTCTTACCTGTGTCTTTATTCCCCAGATGCTTAGTCTCCCAGTCCTGCCCTTAGCCCTCAGCTGGCTGCCTCACATTCCAGACAGTAATGAGTTGAGCCTGGTTGCCAGTGAGTGAGTTGCTGTGGGGAAGGCCTTGAAGGCTGTCGGGGTCACTGTAATTCGCTGTAATGACCTCTATTTGTGTACCCTGTGTGGTTCCTGAGAACTTCTCTCTTTCGCAGTGGGTTCGTGGAGTCCCAGAGACTACCTCAAAGGGGCAGTATGGTGGAAGCAAGAACCCCCTCTTAATAAAGGCAGCCTAACCTTTCAGAGTAACTGTCGGCCAGGTGAAACCCAGACTTCTAATCTACTGGAGTCATGGGTCAATTTGATAATCTGATAAAATCTTTGTTTTCAGACAAACAGTGATTTCTATGTACAAATAGTACTTTGTATAACTTTGAACCTATTCAGGAGCCCGTCTGATCTGCTGAAGCCAGTCTATGGGCTGCAGTGGGGTGCCCCTGGCCAGGCCGGTCTCCCAGGCGAGGCGGTGCAGCCATGGGTTTGCCTTGCCAGCATCATGACAGGGCCACACCTGGGCCAGCTGACACCTGGCACCTGGGTTTGTGTGTGCAAAGGTGCTTGCAGCCCCTATATCCATCGCATCTCACTCAGCCTGCCAGCCACACACATGTCCTGCTCCTAGGTCTTTGGGAGTCATTTTGTGGAGTTTTGAGCTGAATTAGAGTACAAATGTTCTTTGGTGTTTAAGAAGGAAGAAAGAAAGAAGAGCTGAGGTAAGAATTGCTACCTCTGAGGATACCATAAAGATACGTCAAGAGTTTTAGTTTTGTATGGATTCCTCCTTCCCTCCCTTCTCTCCTTTCCCTCTCTCTCCCCCAACCCCATTCATGGCATGTGAGTTGAGCCAATAGATGAAACTGGCCCTGTCTCTTCCTCTTTGAGTCGAACATCTTTACCCTGAGAAAATAAACCTTCAAGACTCATTCTCTCCAAGTAGAATTTTTGGCTTATTTTATCAGTCTTACCATTTGAGCCTCATTCTTTCAAAGACTGTTTCTGTTCTTACTGTGTGCCATCGTGCCAGGCACAGAAGACGGAGGAGTGACGCAGGACCCAGACTGACATCCTCCAGTCCAGGGCAGTGACAGACATGTAATCAGCAGCTGTGGTTCAGGACAGCGGGCAGGTGGTGGAGTGGGAAGCAGTGGGCGCCGCTGCAGCCGGCTCCCCGTGGGCAGGCTGGGAGGCAGCGGCTTGGCCACCTCATTCCCTCTCACACCAGAACCTACTGAAGGGCACGGAGCCCATCCAGGGGGAGCAGGAGCTGGGACTGCGCCTCTCCCTGCCCAGGCTGCAGATCAGCTCTCTTGCCTCATCCTGCCTGGAGCCGCAGGAACACCTTTACCCCTTACCGTGCAGTAATTTAGTTGCCCAGGGCGGGAAGTCGCTTTCATTTGCTTTGGATGCTGGACAAATGTTGACCAAACACATTTTTTTTCATTCAACTTCCCCAGACTTTTAGACAGGAAAAATAAATAAAAAGGCCTATGTACCCCTGCCACGTTAGAGACAGTCTTCACTAACCCATCCTATCATCATTCTAGTCAGGGAACTTCAGCCGGGTGGGCCCCGGCGAGGCTCTGAAACTGGGCCAGAGGCAAGAAGGGTCTAGAGCTCAGCGTGTGGGCAGCAGAGCCTGCTTTTATTCTTTGGCCTCTGATCTGGGTGTGTCTCCAGGAATGTGCTCCTCCCGGTCCTCCTCCTCCTTGTACCAGCTGCTCGCCAGAGCACCAGGCTGCCTGTGATCTCTGGGCTGGGCCAGCTTACTGGGGACTGTGCTCCTAGGTGTGTTTCTGCTCTGTCTTTCGGGTCCTGCTCCTGGGCTGTGGTGAATGCTGATGCCGGGCTGAGGGACACACCAGCACCCAGGAGAGCCATCTCCTCAGGCCAGGAATTCCAGGAAACCCTGGGGATCCTTGAGGGCACCAGGAAGCCCCTCCCAGTTACAAGATGTGTGTCTGAAAGTCCTTTATGGCAGCGGAGCTCAGAACCCTTGCATGTGACCACAGTTCCTGCTGTACCCACATCAAGGATCACTTCTGAAATCAGAGACAAAGGCCACAGGTTAAGAGCTGAGCAAGGGAGAAAAGCTGTTTTTAGGTGAGCTCTCAGAGGAGATGGGAGTGTGAGGAGGTGCAAAGCAGTATCTGGGGAGTGCCGGAGAGGCCACCCTGGGAAGCCGGCATGTGAACTGCCAGTAGGAAAACAGACACAGCTCCCGTCTCTGCCAGCTACTGCCTTCCCCAGGCTCCTAGCCGGAACACTCCCTAAATCTTCTGGACGTGTGAAGTGGCCTCACCTTCCCCTCCCTGGCTTATGCAGCAGCTAGTCTGGGGCAGGGGACAGCCAATGAGGCAGGTCTGGGACATAGACACTGTATCCCATACCTGTGCAGAGTGCAGCCCCTGGGAGCCCTGCAGGGGGGCTTCCAGCAGCTCTGAGCCAGCAGTTCGCCTGTTGTGGATGGTGCCACCAGTGCCAGGGACAGCAAACACCCAGCAGGGCCAAGAACCCAGACTGGAGCTGGTTCTGAGTCTGTTCTTTTTTGGAAACTACAGTCTTCCCTCAGGGCACAGGCCGATGCTCGCCTGGAAGAGGGGTAGGCGTGGGCTTCAGGGTGGGGTCAGGCTGTGTGTGGGAACCAGCAGCTTCTCCAAGAGCCACACTTATTTTTAGTCTTCTCCCCAGTCCCAAATAAACTGAGAGCAGCTGGGAGCCTGGGGTAAATGCAGAGTGGAGCAGAGACAGGAAATCAGGGTCTGTCGGTAATGAGTTCCAGCCACTCCAGAAAGGGGAAGCCAGACAAGGAATTTTCTTCAGGACTGTTTCCCTCTGGCAGGCTCCGGTATTATCACCGAAAAGAATGTTCCTGTGTGTGTGTGTGTGTGTGTGTGTGTTTACAGCTCCTGTCTGTCTCTTCCCCCCTACCTTTTGCTAGGTTTGATTGCTCGCAGGCTGAGTCCCAGGGCTGGTGGCTGTGGGGTGTGGTGGGGGCGGATACTGGAGTAGCACAGTCTGGTCTGAGCCGCTGTGTATCTGAAACTGTTTAGGGAAAGGCTGAAGGACACGGGCCAGGGAAGTGGGGAAATTTGAACACAGCTTGACGTTCCCGAGGGGGAGGCGGCAGGGGCAGAGGCCAGAAAAAGGGCTTTCTCTACCAAGAAATGTAACTGCTGACATGGGTGCCCAGCATGGATGGGGACATTGATGTTTACAAGCATTTTGCATGGCTGAAGAGGGTAAGTGGCTGGCTGCTTTTGTCTGGGTCTGAGTGGAGATGAGTGTGGGGAGAGGCACTTGGGGGGGGGGTGCTGTGGGGGGAGGTATTTGTCTGATGAAGCCCAGTTGTGGCCAAGTTCTCCATGAGATTCTAATTATAGACAATAGGGGAGAAACGAGTCAGCGGTCTTTGTTTCTCTGACATTCTGGTGAATGAGCCTGTGTACAGAAAGGCAAGAATGGAGTGAGGAAAGTTAGTTATTTTAACTTTGGTACTTAAGCAGTTGGAGGCCCACACACTGGGACCAGAGAACGTGTCTACCGCCTTTGCTTTTGAGGACACAGGAGGCTGCTGCCTTCCTGGTGCACTGAATTTAGACGTTGCTGAACTCAGTCTCCGCTCTGGTGTCACCGGCATGGAGAGTGAGCCTGCCGTCAGCCCAGTGCCTCCGTTTCCAGAGGCAGGCCCTTCTACTGGCTCTAAGGCCACGGCTTTGGCTTCCAAGTTGTTCGTGCCCTTTCTCTGGTGGACGATGTGAGTGTGTCATGTGGTGAGTGAGGAACGAATGGCTGCTGGGGCTGGAGTAGTTTTATGCTCACACTTGGTCTCTTGCCTCCCTGGTGACCGTGTTTAAACGGGCTAAGCTGGGTGTCCATTTACTTTCACACCAAGGCTGAATGTCTCTCAGCAGCAGGAAGGGTAAAAGCAGCTGACAGATGAGTGATCTGACATTGTAGCTGGGGAAGAACAGGAGGGACAGGAAGTGTCCAGCTTGGAAGGCTGCCCACCCCAGCATCCAAACCCTGGGCCTGCACCCTCTGTGGTGCACGATCAGCAAGCAGATTTGAGTTCTGGGTGCGGGGTGTCCAGTGGTGAGCAAAGCAGGGCAAGTCTCTGCTCTTGCGGTGCTTCCATCTCATGCAGGAGATGGAGGTTAAGTGGTCCCAATAAACCCCAGATTACAAACTGAATGTGCATCGAGGAAGAAGAACATTTGTGGATAGCCATCATGGGGGCTCCTGATGGATGAGAAGGAGCAGCCAGGGGCTCCATTTGAGGAAGTGACACCTCATTGAAACCTGAAAGAGAAGTAGGAACACGTCAGGTGAAAAATGGGGTGAAGAACATTCCAGGCAAAGGGGATAGTTTGTACAAAGGTCCTAAAGCAAGAGAGAGTGGGCAGGGTTCAAGGCTGAGAGCCACTGTGGATGCCAGATCAATGGGGCAGTGGGGGCTGTGGTAAGGTTGTGCTGTATATACCAGGGGACTTGTAGCAGGGAAGTGACACAGGATACATTGGAGGATCCAGTTTTTATTTTAAGAAAGTCATGCTAGCTGTGATATGGTGTGTGGCAGGCTGTGTTGCAAAAAGTAAGGCTGCTGAACAGAATTAGAGACACTTGAGGGCTTGGGATCAGCTAGTACAAAGCTCTCATTTAACAAAGCCCGAGAGAGGCTAAGAACCTCGTGTCTCTTAGTGTTGTATCGGCAGCCTGATCTTGAACTCTGTTCTCTGTCTCCCAGTCCAGTTCTCTTTGCTTATCTCTTTTGCCAAATATCTAGAAAATGTTTGGTTTAGCACCCAGGGGAAGTCCTGTGTGTGCTTGACCCCTGCTCAGCTTTGGGATGGGGGCATTACAGCCAGCAAAGAACACGCTGAGGTGCCCAGACGCTTTGGCAAAGGCTTTTGCACCCATCGTCTTAAGCATTTAAAAAGCCACATTGTGGAGATATGGGAGAAATAGGTGAGAAGAGTGCTTCCTGTCACTTAGTCTTTATTTTCTGGTATCCAAAATGAAGCGTTTTAACTAGGCGGCCCTCCAGCTGTGGTGTGCCTGGGACTGTTGGCGCTACATCCCAGCTGCTGGGCGGATGTAACTCTGCACCTTGGGCAGCTCTGTCTGGAGGAGCTAACTCTGTAAGAGGCCCTTTCTGTCCTGAGATCTGGGCTGTGAGCTCTGGCTCCCGGGGGCATTTGGAAGTCTGCAGAGGAAAGCTCTAAGCAAGGAGACTTGAGAGCCACCCAGGATGACTCATAGCAAAACAGCTATTTTTCCTCTACTTTTAGAATTTTAAGAGCATTAAAAAAAGAGCAAAGCACAAAGTATTGGACATGTCATTGGCAGTATAATCAGAGCATCTTTCTGTTCTCTCCCTCAAACACTACTGCCAGATTCTTTTTAAAATCCTCTTTAAAAAAAAAATCCCCTTTCCTCCTGTAACCCTGATCATAAGCCCGGAGGACTTGCCTTAGTCTGAAAGAGCAAACCCAGGCTCTTCTGCCTGCTTGGCCTTTGAAACCTTTTGCAGCCTGGCCTCAACTTACCGTTTTCATTTTCCTTATACCCATTCTGATGAGTTCCAAAGTAAACTTTTTCTGAGCTTGTGCCCCAGTGTCATCCTCTCTAATTCCCAGCTGCTTCATCTGGCTCCATCAAGGTCCTTTTTTATCAGTCCTTTGCTGACCTTGTCCCTGTACTGGGCTCCTTCAGCACGGGTCTCCATAGCCTCCTGTCCACCCGGCACCCCCACCCCTTTCACGTGCTTCCTCAGGTCAAGGAGGCTTGGAAGCAGGTTTCTCTTGGCCCAGAGTTTTAAAGGTAGGAACACGGTTTCCTGCACCTTCCCATACAGAGGGGATGGTTCTAGAAGAAGAGGTACCTGGATGAGGTGTAACGAGGCATCAAGAGATGCCTGATAAGGTGCACAGTTTAGGAGTCTTTGCCCTTTGACCAGTCCAAGAAGGCAGTCCCTTGGAGCGAGACCTTTGGGAGCAATGAGGGAGATGCCTGTGGCCTGGGAAGCCCTGAGCTAGAAGGCAAGCATTTGTTTAGAAAAGAGACATTGTTTCATGGTCTCCAGGGGATGGGATACATTATGGACTGTCACGGCTAAGAACATGCAGGCCTGGGTTGGAATCTTGGCTTTGCCACCCTTACTAGCTTTGTGATCTTAGGGAGATTACCTCAAACCCTGGGTTTTTTTCATTTATAAAATAAAGATAATAGTGCCTGCCGTATACAGGATTTGTAAGGTCAGGTAAGATGATGTGTGTAAAATGTGTAGCATAGTACCATGCACATCAGAAACATTCAGTAAGAGCTGTCTGCTGGTGGCCATGGCCAGGAAGGGGACAACTGCAAGAGGAACCGATGGGGGATCGGTTGTGCTCTCTCCAAGAAGTGCATCTTAGGCCACTCAGTCCTTCAGCTCTAGCCCCCTTCCCACATTCCAGGTCGAAGTCTTAAACCAAAGACCTAGAAAGAGACAGCTGTGAGCTGCCCCACCATGAGTAACCAGAGGCCACTGCATCTGCTGAGTGAAGGCTGATCAGGGCTGGTCCTTCAGCTCTTTCTCTATTGGAGAGAGTCCAGGGACAAGGTAATCTTCTGCCACAAGCATCAAAAGGGCCTCTGCCCCTCAGCTGTTTGGTTCCTGACTGGCAAACAGCTCACACCTGCCCTGCTTTGAGATCAGCGGATCCTACCCACATAGTCATCAAAGAACTTCTAAAAATAACTCCAAGCAGGCAGGGTCTGTGGGGCCCACCCACTGCCCTCTGAGCAGAAATTTGTTTTCTCAGAGAACAGAAATCCCAGCACAGTCAGCATCTTCAAACTGCTGCCAGCTTCTAATACTCTCAGGTTTAAGCCAAATTCCCAGAGTCGCAAAGAACTTGGTAACACCATGAATTCCCCATGCAGTTGACTTGGGTTCTGCAGTGGAATGTGGAGTGAACTCATGCTGCTATTGTGAGACTTCATTCTGTGTCATCTGGTGTTCAAATGGTTCCTCTAGCAGCTGGGCCACTTGGGTCAAAAGAGCTGCAAAGACACACAGACACACAGGCATCTCCACTCCAGACATTGACTTGCCTGTGCTCAGGCCGGCCTGCAGTGAAACTGGGGCAGTCAGAGCAGCTTTTACAGCTTCACTGGCTAAATTGGATCCCTGATCCAACTCCTTGTGTTCATATTTCAGCTCTTTGTGGCCTTGGACAATTGATTTAACCTCCCTGGTATTCAATTTCCATAACTGTAAATTATAGATAAGTAATTCAGGGTATGTAAAGTGCATAAAAAATGCTTTGTGTTAGTTACGGTGGGGACGACCTCATCCACAACCAACTGCCTCTGATTACCGCAGACCTATGCGCCCAACCTTGATTCTGCACAGAGAGGTTTCTCAAGGCCACAAGGAGAATGACAGTGGGGATGGTTATTCAAGGGTTCTAGCTGTCCATAGTTTCTTTAGGTACATCCCATTTTTAGCCAACGCACCCACGTGCCCATCCATCATATTCCCCAGAATAATTTAGGAGCTCAGATTCTACCATCTGTGACCTCTCACATCTGTGACTCCTGTCTGCCAGCCCCTGTGAGAGGCCCGCAGGCCTCGTTTCCAGCAGGCTTTAACCAAGTGGTATCACACCAGGGTCAGTTGCTGGACAGCTGTGCCAGAGCAGCGCAGCCGGTGATAGTTCCGTGGGCTGGCTGCTGTGCTGGGCATCCCTCATTCTTCCCCTCCACCCTCTGTATCAGCTCTTTAACACCTTTCTGTTATCCCCAAGCTCATACTCCCCTCTCAACCAACATCGTCACTTACTTCAGTGGGACAAAAAAAGCCACACATAGCTGAATCTCTCATCTTCCCTCCCCTGCACCATGAAATGTAACTGTTCACAGCCATCATTCTGCATCTGCTCTGGTTCAGGGCCAAGGGTCATCCCAGGCTCCCACCCTCCTGACCCAGTGTGGCCACCTCCTCTTGTTCCCCTGATTGTTTCTTCTCTGAGCTCTGCCCTGCTCACCTGCCCCTTGTCCTTGGCAGAAAACACTTCTCCTCAACTCTTAGGAAAAAACAGATCAAAACTGTTCTTGATTCCGTACTCACCTCTCTATGCTGCTTTATAACTTCCCTTCCCTCCACCATCAGGAATCCCGAAAGCCATCTAAAAAGTCACCATTTCTACTCATTCCTTGTCACTCCCCAACGTATTATACACTGGCTTTGCCTTTCATCTTTCAAAGACATCGTCCAAATTTCTTCAGTAATGTTCTTACTGCCTTTAGTTCCTGGCAACTTTTCCCATCCATTTTTTTTCCTGGAATTCATTCCCATTTGGGAATCTTGTAGAGTTAGTGGCATTCCTGTGACCAAGGACCAGCTCTTTGCTTTGGTCCTCACCTGATCCCATATTTCCCACCCATGCCTCGCTCTTCTCATGCTTATTTGATTGTTGGCTCCTCAGATAGAAGGGCCAGGCAATCCGAGAGGCAGGCACCAGGCTGTTTGCTTCTAATGCCTCCAGGTGAGCCGACACAGTCACAGCGTCCCCTCACCCCTGCCCCAGTGTCTGATGCTGCCCCTCTCTGTCTGCGAAGTGTTTTCAATAATAATGAGTCAGGGTTTCTTTCGGAGCTGGAAAGATGAGGAAAGAGCACCACCCAAAGAGCCTCCTGTTCGTACTATCCTCAGCAGTGCTTCCATCACAAGACAACTGCACACATAGAGATACCGCTTCTCCTACAGCCCAGTGCTGTCAGGCCCTTGTGCATCCAGCCACCTGAACTTTGCAGGGACTAAGCTTATCCACAGCTAAATTTTGGAACAAGATCTTGGTAAATCAGATGAATTTCTCTTGCTCCAAATTCTGCTCCCCAGGATGGTCATTTAGGAGTCTTCATGTGCAGCACATCCATTCCTTGGTTGGAGATCTCACAGAGAGTCTTCAAGGTATCCTTTGTTTCTGTGTTAGTTCTGGGAAACCAGAATGTCTGAAGGGCTGTGATTGTTGTGGCTTCATGGATAGCCTGGCTGTATCGGGAGGACTCTTTCTACAGACGTTGGTGCTCCCATCGTCCTAGGGGAGTTCCTGCAGAGCTTTCAGGACTCCATCATTCAAGTGGTGACTCCGCTATGAAGTCTCTCCCTTGAAGGTATAATCAGGTCATCCCTCCCCTGTGCCACTGCTGCTGGCTTATTCTGTGACAGTATTTAGCACATCTCATTGTAAGACTACTGAGCTTTTTGAGAGCAGGGAACTGAATCATTTGTTTAGCCTGGAGAGTGGCACTTCATAGATGTTCAGGAATATTTTAATCATTCAGTGGATAAATTAATGAAGTATAATTACACGAACATTGGTTGATCAAGCTATTTAACTTGTTCTTTATAAACTTTGCTCTTCCCCAAAAGTGGACACTGACAATACCACCAGAAGCACTTAACCTCCCCTTGTATATAATTGAAACTAAGAGTTGGAAGGCAGAAGGAGGCTCGGGTCAGGACAGGATCTCTCTTCTTGGGCTCCTGGTAGCTAAGGATCTGATTATTGCATTACACACTGCAGCTGGAAGAAACTTCCTTAACTCTGTGTCAAAGTCAGCAGATTGGCTTGACTGTTCCTCACCCAGAAAAAGTGGAACAGGTCCTGGTAACAGCCGGCTTTATAGTAACTGCCACAAAACCTGTAAATTCCTTAAGCAAAGAATCTAGGGGTGGTTTTTATTTGCAGGCACCTGCCTATACTGCTTGGTTTCTCTGATGGAGGGTAACCTGAGCCGTGTAACAGGGATTGGCTGTAAGCCTCCATGAACCACTTATTTTTAATTTTTGATTTTTTTTTGGCCCCCTTATTTTTAAGGTCTACATTTTCCAAGATTTTAAAAAACTTGGTTATGTGAGTGGTGCTTCTGAGCTTGAAGTACAGCCTTGGTGACTCTGGTAATCTCCCCAGTGCCCAGCAGCTATGGCTCACTTGAAACTGATTTTCTGGGTTGGATAAGATCCCCTTGATCAGGCAGCCTGGAAATACTAAACATTTTCTTTTGTTTTCTTATTCAGCTAAAAACACATGTCATCTACTTTTGAGTAACTAAAGAAGGGGGGAAATATCCCAGAACTTACCCAGGGCAAAGGCTTATTCAGTACATTGTGTTTAAAATCTCAGTGTACTTACAAGCAAGGAGCCCTCCTATAATTTAACATGATCTGACTGGTTGAGACAGTGTATATACTGTGGCCAGGCTCCTGAGTGACCTGGAATCCATAGCTTATTAGAAGCACTGAAGGAAATGTGACTCCCTGTTGAAGACCGCAGACCTTGCTAGCAGAAGGAGGAGGAGGACAGTTGCATTTTGAGGACCCCATGGCAGGAGCCAGGAGAAGCAGCATGATGGCTAGAGCTGTCACAGGAGGCAGCTGACTGCTTTAGAATTTTCCCACACACCCCATGCTTGCATACCAAATGACACCCACATGCGACCTCTTGTCTGCCCCACTTGACCATTCTGGAACCAGCTTTTTCCCCATATTCAGCGAAGTGCAATGCTGATAGGCGGTCACCTGGGACATGCCTGTCAAGGCATGCTGCAGAACTGTCCTCATCCAGCATCCCTGAGAGTACCAGAGCATATGTGGTAGGCACACTGTCCTGGCAGAGGCCAGCCAGGCCGTGAAAGAGTCATACTCCTGGGGATTCTGCACGGCCCCCAGCTGTGGCTTCAAGCACTCGCCCCATTTACAGAAACCTAACATGGCTTTACTGTGGCCAGGCTACAGTGGAGGGACCAGGCCAGGAGTGAGCAAGCATCATGGAATCTGACTAGCCACTAGAGTCAGAGGGTGGTGGCTCTGAGCAGGCTGTCAGGGGTGGTTTAGCTGTAATGCTCATACTCAACCTAAGTTTGACCTGATCTCCAGGTTGGAACAAATAAAAATTTAAGTTTTTATGGTTGGTTATTACTAGCTATTGAAGTTCTCATTATGTTTGTTATAAATATATACATAGCACATAGTACTTACAGAATGTAATAAAATGCTCATAAGGAGGGAAAAATTGTGGCTACGTAGATACGACTCAGAACATGGGCGTCTTTTCAGGGCTAATGGAAAAGCACGCACATCCTCAGCTGTTTGTACCACAGGCATGATTCCAGGGATCTTAACTAACAGTGGGGCGGTGTTGTCACTTAGGCATTTTTTTTTCCTTTCCAGCTTGAGAGTATTTTGGTTATTGTTCCCTTGGGCTGTTTGTACAGATCTTTACAGATACTTCTTAGGTGTCCTGATCAGAAACATTGCCTCATTTTGTTCTCTTGCACAAAAAGCCTGAGTTCATTAGAACTGTCAGTACAAAGGATGAACTGTACTTTGGTCTGTCAGCTTAAACAAAGCCATTTAAATTATTTCCATATTTCCACACTCATTCAAAAACTGTTTATATTACAAAAAGGAAGTAGTAGAGCATTCTGCACTTTTATTCCCACGTATTTTTGTGTTTAATGATCTAACTGACTCTCTGCATTGCTTTGTAAGGTGTGATTTTATGTTTTTAAAGGATGGGAAGGCTGAGATGAGGTGACCTACCTGAGAATACACACAGTCAGTGCACCCCTGCCACCTAGTCATTCCCAACTGTCATTCTACGCCGACCGAAGTTTGTGCCTTCACTAGGAATGTTGGCCATGAATATGGAAGCCCCCCAGAGAGTCCTCATGGGTCCTGTGCCTTGAAGTCCAGATGGGTAGAGGGAACCTGCAGCTCTCAGGGTTTGGGCTTCCAGGCCTGGCATCTTACAGCTGTGTAGGACGTTATTCTTTCAACAGAACTCCTTAAGTGGTTGTTAGGTGGTTTTATGTTCTCATTACCCTTAATTTACTCATTTCCTATTCACCTTACATCATTCAGCCCTATATTAGCTTCCTATGTATGTCTTACTTAATTGTCTTTATTCCACCCCTAACCCCCACACACATACTCTACCTGCACACACCCAGCTGATGCCCGTGGGCCTGTTGCGTCTTGTGGCATTTCCTGTCTTAAACCGTCTTTTTCTTCTCTCTGTGGGAAATTGGTATAAGGCCAACAGGTGTTGGATAGAAAGCCATCCATTCCACACACAAAGGCAACTGGGAGCCTTTTCATCCCCGTACGTCCCACACAAACACTCCTTGTGCCACATCGATCCCCACTGGCCCTTGATGGTAATCCTGGTTTTAACTATAGTTGTCTCAGAACTGGCAATTCTATCTTAAAAGTTGTCAGTTCAGGTCAAGCAATAGTAGGCAGACTTCCTTTGTTTGTAATTAAGTACTATATCCAAATAGCAGGAATTTTCTTGTAAGTCTGTTTCCAAAGGAGTAAATTTCAATTGACTGATGACCCGTTAAGACAAATGCATTAGCCAAAACTTGGCTTGAACCAGTGCAGCAGAGAAGGGACCAATGGGAAGGGCAGGGATATATCGCTGCCTTGAGACAGCATGAACCAGAGACGACAATGCCATTTCTCTCATTTTCTTGACTTTTATGTGTGTTTCCCTGTACGCTGGCTTCATAGCTGACTCCTGCTGTAAACCAACTTCTTCCACATGGAAGAGGATGTGGCCACTGATGACCTCAACCTTCCAGCACAACCACTACTGTTTTAAAAATTCAGAGGAAGGATTCCAGCTTTCCAAGCCTAGATCTGGTAGCTGGGAGGGGTGAGAATATCTCTAAGAAGAGGGCAGCCCTCACTTGAGCCACATGATTACAGTAAAAGTGACAATTCCAGCCTGTTCTGGAACAGACAATAAATTACAGGTTCTGAAGAATTCTTTGTGTTGGTCTTCTCTATTCCTTTTTCTTAGCAAGAGAGCCAGAGGGAAATTGACTAGTCTGTCACAACTAAGGAGAAAATTTCCTTTTGGAGCCTTAATTATCCCCTGATAATCTTATCCCCACGTAAAATGCAACATCCCCCACAATGTGGAAAAGATCTGCAGACTTTATTTTTTGAGTCTGCTAGCATCCAGCTCTCAGGGCATGAGGAACTTAGCCAAGAGTAAACTCCTTCACTCGCACGTGGGCGATGCAGGGGCAGGGCTCAGTTTAGATTAGGCCGGTGTCCTTGTATAGCCCAAAGTGCCCTGTATGTAGACTCTGTCCTTGCTGGAATCTTGCTAGTCAGTCCTGTTCTTCCTGGATCCACAGCCCTTTCTCTGCTGTCTTAGTCACTGAGGCTGATTAACTATCATGATCAACTCCATGCTCTCCAGCTACAGAACACTGCACAGCTGCTGCATCATCCTGCAGCCTCCCTTCCGTTTAGGGTAGGCTTAGGAATAGCTCCACCTTAGGCTGTGGATTGCAGGAGCTGGGTATTAGCCTTGCCCAGCTCCAGCAACAGTAGCATTTGGGGTCTTCTAGAAACAGATCCCTAACTTATAAGAGTCAAGGCACTGTGTTGTCTCTGTTCCTGAGGACTCAGCAACGTCACTCTTAAGGCTTGGGGAAGACCTTGATCTGACAATCGGGCTGATTTTATATTTGCTTCCAGGAGGTCTGGATTTTAGAGGATGGGTGCCTGCATTCAAGACTTTGCTCAGCCTCTTGAGAGCAAAGCTTTGATAGAGGCAAAGGTGGTTTGGCTTCAGTCATCTTGGCTCATATACATACGAGAACAACTCCCTGTCCTGATTCAGTTATGTGCTACAAGAGGGGGAGATGTTGCATTGTGTCTTTCTTCAATTATGGTGCAGGGGGACATGGAAATGTCAGTCTGCAGTTGCTGTTTTGCCGTCACAGAGTACCTAGATCTCTTGATCGCTCACAGTATATTTGGTCACTAACCTAAATTATAGATTCGGGAACAGCGCTGACCATGGGAAGTTTGAATGAGAAGATTCATTTTCCCTCTCACATTTATGGAAATGACCACCAAAACAGAAGAGGAGAAAATCTGATCAAACATACATGTGCCACACGTTAGCACATCAGTCTAGACCACTGTACAACTCTAGCCTAGGAGTTAATATCATTCTTCAAGTAAAAGAGGCCTCTTTGTTATTTATATTCATCAATGGGAAGAGCAACCTTGATAGGGCAGGACAGGGTGGAACTCTTCTTTAAATTCACTTGCCATCCCAGAGTGTGGAGGGGTAGAGACTTAGCATGTAGCATCCTTCAGAATTTGAACTGTCTCCCCTCAGTGGAGTGCCTGCATTGTTCTCTCAGTCTGACTTCGTGTGTGGAGAGCTGGGTGCCTGCTGTACCACCGATTTGCCTAATAGAGAATATGGCCAAGACTTTTCCGAGACTCCCACCTGTGGAGTCACTCAGTATATGATCTCAGTATTGATCCAAGCCTTCCACTGCCACCCTTAGAATTAAGGAAGTAAATATACCCTGTAACAAAATAAGCTCTTGTTAAAGTAAGACAAAATAGAGCTGTGTCCCAACTCTGTAAACACGTCTGAGTAACTGGAATAACATTCCATAACCACGTGCCTTTCATACCCTGTTGATACAGCCATTTTTGTAATCCAAGAATGACATCAGGAAGTGATTGAACCTGTTGCCCAATTACAGGAATAAAGAGTATATACATTTATTCACCCAAACTCAAATCCCCATCTCTGGCTGATGAATATTGGCATTCAACGAGATAATTCTAAAATAATCCTGCTCTTGGCCCTGTTTTCAGATGCTATCCAGGCTCTTCTCCAGGTAGAGGTGGCATTTTATTCTAGCCTGTGCATGTCTAAGAGATTATAGCTTTCTTGAGATGTCAGTCTAACCTAGATTGTGAAGCCATATGGCTCTGCACGTCACAAAAGCAAAGGACTGAGATACTGCAGGCTTCTGTCTGGGACATTATCTCACTTCTGTCTGGGACATTATCTCCATTTCACTGCTTTGTAACACCTTTCTGAAGGTTGCTAGAGAACAGCAGTGATCTTGGTAGACTGTATAAGAGATGGTACCCCGTTTCTCTAGAACAGTGATTTCCAGCAAGGGAGGGACCTTTTTGCCATGAGCATCCCTGTTTTATGGGCCAGTGTGACTGCTGGCAAAGGATGTACCCCTCAAGCCAGTAATGGGACCAAAAGAAATACCAGAAACCACTGTTCTTGGTACTTAAGCAGTGTTTCTAGATTTTAAAATGGGTTTTAACTATTCAAGAAAATAACCATTCTTGTAAGAAGCTCAGATATTATGGTTAAAGTAAAAGCCTGCCCTGATCAAATCTCCCATCTCCAACTTTGTGTAGCCCAGGCACTGCCCCAGAGAGAGCCCTGTCAGGGATTGTTATGTAACCATCCAGATACTTCATGTATTTATTTTCATACATACATCAACACCTATGAAGCTGTACAGTATTCTCTAGTATCACACTGTATGATGCTTTGCATCTTGCTGTTTTCACTATCCGATGTGTCCTGTATTTCCTGGACTGTCCATACAAATTGTCCACAATATGGATGAACCATAGTTTATTTAGCCATTCCTTTATTAAAAGACATTTAGGTTTGGACAGTGGTTTCAAACCTTATTTTAAGTGCATTCTCATAACATCCCAACATAGAAAATAAAATTTATACTTGATCTGCTCCTCAAGTAAGTTATAACAATGGAAGGCTTACTAATTTACTGCATAGTAACTTGGGTAAATGGTCCATTTGTGCCTTATTTGTACACTTTATGCCTCAGTGTATCTTTAAAATGGAGTCAAAATTGTACCCATCTCACAGGATTGTGGGAAGGATTAAAAGAGGTGAGGCAAGGGCTCTAATCAGTGCCTGGCAAATGTTGAACGCTGCTATATATCGACAACATAGTGTGTGGGCCCTATTGTATTGGTTTCCATAGAATTGCTTTGGCATTTGGCCCATATTCCTTAACCTTTGACCTATTTAGAGGGTGTCATAGTAAAGCAGTGAGTTCTACTGGGCTCTGTTTACTGTGAGGATATCATCATGGATGTTGTTTATCCCACTACACAGAGTATCTCTGTGAAAACAAGAGGAGTTTCTCGCTTCCTTACAAATAGTAATATTTCTCCTAGGTAGTTGATTTGATTTTTACCACACTTCACTGGTTCACTGGTCTGTGCATTTTTTAACTCACTGTGCTTCACTTTTTCCAATGGATGCTAGAGTGGGCCCAGATTTTAAAAAATCTACTATTTCATGTGTTATAAACTCGGTGCCATGCACTTGGTGTATTAACATGATGTCAACTTACTTTCTTACTCGTGTCTGTGTGTGAACTAGTAAAAATAGTTACCCTTCAGGGTGATTGGATGGGCAGCCCTTGTATTACAATGAGGAGCTTACCACCCTGCTGACGGAGGCGCCATTCCTGCTGCCCTGCCATGCCAACTGGCCCTGGGGTTGGATGTGCACAGCTCCACCTGGGGGCCTGGGTCCTTTTTTAATCTCTCTGTCCCCTGAAAATCACCCTCATGTGAGTTCTTGACAGAAAAGCATTTGACCTGCTGTTAAGAATTATTTTCCTTTCTTATTATGTTCTGAGAAAATGTAGGTTATAATTAGGTCCTTGCGTACTAGTCCAAGTTTGACCATGTGAGGACTGGAATATTAATTAGGGTAACAAGGATAAACTACCATCAACACCAAGGACCATCTGTGATTGTTAAGGCCCTTTGTCTGTGGTGTGGAAGAGCTCCCATAACAGTGAACAGATGCAGACCCGAGAGAGGCTCAAGTAAAAGGCAGTGGCTGGAAGCAGCCACTGTGCCCCATCTAGCCTGGGACTGGAACAGCCGCCCAAGGAAATGGCCCCTGGGCTGGCCCTTCTACTACGTCGCCAACAAAGAGCCTACAGTCCTCTCACAAGTGAGGCTCTAGGGCTTGAATGCAGAATGCTCAGTCCCTGTTTCTGTCTAGGCTGGGCCCAGCTCTGCCACCTGCCCTCACCTGGGCAGTGCAGTGGGGAAGGAGGAACAAGGGAAAGAAGGAGGGGCCCTTTCCTAATGGAGGGAGGTTGGAAAGTCCATTGGGAAGGTTGAAGTGTTGGGGGGAAATGAGCTCAGGAGAAGGGGCCACCTCTGGCTCCCTGCTGGGTTCGTCTCTGGTCCGTCCTTTGCACAATGACAACTCTCCTTTGAAGTGGTGTATACTGCCTCGTGAACACTGGTGTATTTACTCCTCTGGACTGGCGCACATTATGATTGTCACTTCCCCACTTAGCAATAAGGTCTACTTTTTCAGACTGCCAAGCCCCTGTATGGCCTATGGTGGGGATCTGGTTTTGGCCTTCCAGTCAGCATGGAGGAAGGGAATGTTGCTGGCATTGGGCCAACTCAGTTCCATTAGCAGCCACCTCCCTCCTACCTGCCTGCAGCCAGGCAGACACACCCAGAAAGTGACTGCAGCTCCTGTCTCCTGCTCAGGACGTGTTATAAGATTCTTCCACTTTAAATCTCCTTTTCCTTGGTTTTCCATGGTTTCTGACTACTTTCCATTTCCTGTGTTTTCCCTCTGCTCAGCCCTTTGAGATCCATCTGGCTGTCTTTTGTATTCTCAAGATGTCCTCTTAGCTTGCTTCTCTCAGCTCTAGCACTGCAGAAACCCATCATAGTGGCCCAATGGAGCTGGTTAGATAGAACCCTCAATGTGGTTGAGCCTCTTGCATAATTCACAAGACTACTGGAGCCCTTACCAAGGGGCGGGATTGGCCACTTCTGGAAGGGACATGTGAGTAAATGAAGGGCATCTCCCATCCTCCATGTCCACTGGCATGTTCTGGACAGGCCTCCATGCTGGGAGGTGTGCCTTGGCTCTGGAGAACCCTGGTTTGAGAATTAGGAGATACCAAGGTCAGCGCAGGAATTACTCCCACATAGTTTCTTGGTGAATGGTACCAGCTTCCTGGTCTCCACAAAGAGTGGGCTCTTATTGCTGTTGGTGCCTCTGGTAGGCTGTGTCTACAGCTAGACCAGATCCAGCATGTCCAGTCAAGCCAAGCACCGCTGGCTCTGGAGCTCCATGGAGGATTTCCCAGCCAGAGGTGAGGTCATCCAGGGGTGGCTTTGCCAACTTAAAAGGCACACCTATCACTGGCATCTGGTCTGGTCCTCCTTTATAGTGGTTTTGAAATCCGTGGTTTCCTGTTTAGGTGGGTGATTTTGTACATATAATCAGCAAAACTGTCCTTACAAGTTGTAAACTTCATTTGGAAGTTGGTAAGATGTTTCTCCAACTTTTTACGTGTACGTTTTTTCTTCTCTTTAGTCCCAGGTAAATCACCATGGTGCTGCTAGTACTGAAACGTACCAGGAACGCTTGGCGCGTCTAGAAGGAGATAAGGAGTCCCTCATATTACAGGTGTGTTTTTTGGTGGGAACCAGCTTACCCTGATACTTCTAACTCTGTAGCTGTTCTTTGTGGGAGGGAAGTATAAGAGGGTTTTCTATTGGATTTATTCTGTTCCTAAGAGTATGGTCTTAAAAAGACTTTTCCTAAAACAAAGCAGAAAGTAACTGGGGGCATAATTTAACTCTGGACTTGCCTTTTGGGATCTGTGAATGCATTCATGTATTCATTGTGTACTACCAAGCACCTGCCTCTAAACACTGGAGGCTCTGTAGCCAGGCTGATTAATGGGGCCCTGTTCTCCAGGAGCCCAGGAGTCTTGCAAAGTAGATAAGATATATCCCCATGTCACTAATAAAACAGATCCATGAGTGATATGCACCTAAGGGTGGATGCTAACAGGATCAGGCCCAAAGCTTCTGGAGCTGGATCTAGACTAATCACTATGAGGCGAAATCCCTGGAGCTGGTAACATGGACCAGTGAGCCTTTGACTCTCTTGGTTCAAAGAGAGGAGCTCCAAAAATTTTCATGGACAAAGACCATCAAAGGAATATTTTCAGTTCTGAACATTCACGTTCCTTGCTAGGACATAAAATTAAGCATTCTTATGGAAGCCCATTTCTGTGGCACGCAGGGGCTATTGAACATGTTAGCTCTCAGATGCATAAATCAAATATATGTTCAAGGTCTGGTATGCATCAGACACTGTGATTGAGATTTGGAGACTAATAAGACTGATATCGCAACCCTAGCTCCTTTAAAAGCTTGAAGGGTGGCAGACGAGAGTGGCAGTGGAAGGGAGGAGAGGCAGGTGGGGTTTGGGAACCCTCTGCAGCCCAGGGCTGTGGCTTAGAGCATGAGAGTGGGTTCTAGTTAGTGGCGGAGGATGCGGTATGTTCGGCTTTTTCCTTTTCTTTTACTTCATTTCCTTTACTTGTTTCACTTCATTTTATGAATGTAAGAGTAGTAAATGATTATTTTAGAAACTTGGGAAAGGCAAAAAGAGTTTAACTTTAGATCTTTTTTTCCAGCTTCTTCCCCCAACTCCCACCCCCACCCAGTTCTTGCCGCTATTGTAAATGATTCATTAAGCTTAGGCTAAATACAATTAGACAATTTGGTGTCCTAGGTTTTTTCTTTTCTTCACTTCATTGATCTGTTCATTAAAAAATATTTGAGTATGCACTGTGGTGGGCCCTCGTCGGCGGTGTGTGAGCACTCAGCCATGAGGAAAACGGACTCAGTCCTTGTGCACACGTGAGTGTGCGGCATGTGCGTAGACAGTAAACCAGTACACAGAGTGTTTCAGGCTGCAATAAATCCTCTGGGGGAAAAGAAAGCGGGATCAGGGTTGTGTAGTCAGGGAAGACCTCCCTGATAGGAGGAGACCCGAAGGAAGCTCGGGAGGGAGCCGCGTGCTTGTGGGCAAAGCCCGTTCCAGCAGGGGAGGTGGTCACCGCCGCCACAGCATGACAAGGAGAGTGCTGGTGTGTAGGAAGAACAGCAAGGGGCCATGTGGCTGGGGTTGGTGGCTGGGAGCAAGCCTGGGGGGAACCTCCTGCAGAGAGGTCGCAGGAGCCAGATGGTATAGCCCATTAGTGTGCAGGTCTTTTGAGGAATGTGTAATTTGAAACTTCATCCCAATGATGTGATTAATGAAAAGAGTGTCCAGTGTAGAATTTTGCAGCAAACACTATGAAATTGCAAGCGTCTAAACCAGGAACTTTCATGGCTGCAATAACGCATTCCTACTTAGAGGAACACAGTTTAATAAAGAAGAACTCTGTGGTAACGATCTCTCTGACATTCACGGTGTTTCAAAATTTCAGATTCTTGAATAATCCTTATTTAAACAGTGCTAACACTAGTGGGAAGCTGTCCATCAGAAAAGTCAGAGGTGGGTCCTCGTGATTTCTGTTCTGCCAGGGACCTGTGGACGGACCTCCAGAGTCGCTCCTCTGATCACCACCAGCTCCTAGTAGCCCCATGGAGCTGGTTAGGTGGACTGTCAAGGAGGTCGAACCTCTTGCTTAATTCACAAGGCAGCTTAGGCAAACTGAAAGTATTATTTAGAACCCTTGGCCCAGGATGTTTTCCTGGGTCTGTTGGTTAGAAGAGCAAGGCAAATCACACATAACAAAATACTTTGTTTCCATGATTAGTTAAAACCAAACAAAACCAAAATCTCTTAAGGCGGGGACTTTGGTCTTTTTTTTCCCCACTTCTGTATCCACCCCACCCCCACCCCCACCCCCTGCCCCAACTCCACCAAGTGCCTAAAGTTATGCCTAGCACAAAGTAGGGGCTCCAAAATTATTTGCTTTTATGAAATAAAGGTCACATTTTAGGATCTTTATGCATTCTGTTCAATTTTCTACATCTGGCTCCATTCCTGATACTTCAAATGAACATTAAGGTTCCTAAGGACCCTGCTGCCCTGGGTGACTGCAGCCCTGTGTGCAGCTGAGCTAAAAGCTCCACCACGTAAAAGAGACCACATATTATTCCTCTGGGTACCACCAGCGTATGGCTCCAAGGTGCGGGGCAGACCATGTAAGTGTTAAACCTCAAAATAAGATTAACCATAACACATCCATCCCAAACAGAAACTCTGGAACCCAGGGAGCTTTGAAAGGCCACCTCCTAGGATCCTACACTTTTGGTAGAGCTGGTAGTTGAAAAAGCCCGAACTGCTGATAATGTTCGGCAAAAAGGATTAAAAAAACCACACAGCTTTGTGTTTAAGAAGGGACCTATGGGGCTTGAATGTAATTAAATGTTAGCACACCATGCCTCATGTAAGATGCAGGAATATGTCCTAATAATTCATTAATCATTTGGGAACATAAAAATGAAAGCTTAAATAGACTTATTAATTTAGATTAGTCCCTTTGTAAATGGGAGCTTTGTAATTCATAAAGCTTATTTAAACACTCATAAGTGAATTCACGTTAACCCTGTCATGCTCCAGCTATAATTCCTTTACAGACAAAGAAATCATTAAGGATAGTCTATATGTAAGCGGCAATGACTCACCCACTGGCTAAAAACCAAAAGGGTCTAAAAGATCCCAACTTACCAATCATTGATTTCTCTGTTTGCAGAAGGCCACCCTTTCTTTCTTCATCTTCCTGCTCTGAGGCAACTTTTAATAAGGAAGAAGTAAAAGGATTCTGGGGCACTGTACTAACAGAGAAGGCTATGAAAATCCTCAGTATGTATTTAGGGTATAATTTAAATGACTTATAAATTTTTGCTGATAATTCCAATAGATATTCTCAGTGTTCTTCAGAAAAATGACTTTTTTCCTGCCAGTATATGTGCACTGTGGCTTGTGTATAGTTACACAGAGTCATGTTTTGGCCTGCGAAGCACAAAAACCTTTCTGGAGCCAAGTTTTGTCAGTGCTAATACATGCCCTTTACATCCCACATTCCTTAATGGCTTCAGAACACTTGCCTGATAGGTGAGCATCCTCACACCCTCATGAGAGAGGCAAGGCCATTGGTTAGTTTGCACAGGAGCGTGGAGAGCTCTTCCACATGAGGTGGCAGAAGCTCCCACAAGCCAGCGGAGATGTGCCTTGAGGTCGGCGCTGCCTGAGTGAGCTCCATGAGAGGAGCAGGAGGCCAGCCCAGGGGCAGCTCTTGTGACCACTGGGTGTTCTCTTTTGTGTTTGTTAAGAGCAGGAAACATGGCCAACATTGTTTAGGCAGTGGTCAAGACTCTCTGGCAATGTAAGAAAACAACTGGAGTTGCCTCCATCCAGGACCCTTCCCCCATCTGCCGCCCACCAAAAAGAAAAGCCATCTTTCTTCTGTAAGGCTGCTCAGTGGTGTAGTTTCACAGCTCACCTACAGTGGGGAGCCTCCAGCATTGCTTTATTTCCTGGGACAGGTGAGTGTTCTCACAGACCAAGTGGAAGCCCAAGGAGAGAAGATTCGAGACCTAGAAGTGTGTCTGGAAGGACACCAGGTGAAACTCAATGCTGCTGAAGAGATGCTTCAACAGGTAAGGGCGGGTGGGCCGGAGCTGCACGTGGTGCAGGTCCCTGTCTGTGTCCAGGCTACCGCACTTGCTGCTCACTTGCCCGTCCTGCCTGGAGGTAGGACTGGCTGCTCAGTGTGCAGTGTTTATGCAGCAGGTGAAACCAGCCTGAACGTCCAGAGGGGCAGAGGGCGGGGGGCGGGGAAGGGCTGGCCTGAGAGGAACAACCTGTTGGGCTGGTTGGGCAGATTCCCAGGCAGCACTTTCTCCAGACCTGGTTCAAGGAGGCGGCTCTGCTGGCAGCGTCGCCCTCATCACATGAGCCGCAGCTGGACTGCAGGGGGCATCTGGGGTTTCAGAAAGTCAGCAGCTTATTTTGTGCCTCTTTCGTGCCCTCCCTCTCTCCCCTCCCACTCTGGGTCGTCGTCTTGGTAGCCGAAGTAGAAATGGAACAATACTTGTTGGTATTTATTACATAAATAACATTTGAATATAATTTGATAGATACCAAAATGAAAAAAACTTTAGCCCCTCTTACCATTCAAATAAGTCTCCCAGTGTCTTCTGGTTACTTTCGGTTGTCATGTGGAGTTACAATTTAGCCCTCAGATTTTGTATGCTTCGCATCACAGAGTGAGTTTTTTTCTCCCTTTTCAAATTGTTCCATATAATTTTCTTTACTACTATTTACAGGTTTTTTTCTGAGTAAAGTATCATAATTAACTTATTCTTCTACTCTTGAACACTATTGCCCTATTGTAAATAATGAGCTGCAGTTTTTAGGAAGGGGTGTTGAATCCTATCAAAAAAGTCTTTTCAGAATCTATTGAGAAGCTAATTCTACATTTTATTTTGTGAATTTAATATGATCTAATTAGTAGATTTCTTTATCTTGAGTCATGGTTGCAATTTTAGTTATTTTGAAAAATAAACATGACTGAAGTTTTTATGTGTGTATGTCCTCTAGCTCCCACCAGAGTACTTAGCACATGAAAGGTACTTACTAATTATTTAATGAACAAAAATCAGTCCCTTAAAATGAGTGGGGTTCAGTTAGATGACTGCTTATAATCTTTCCCCCAAAGCACTAATTTTTTTTATTGCCAAGGTCAGCATAAAATGAAAATTGTTTCTTGACAGAATGGTAATGAACACAGGCTTTGAATTGACCTGTGGTTTTAGGATAAATGTCTTAGTTCCAAGGTGTTCCTTAGTTTTTTTAAAAATACATTTGAAGAACTTCAAAAAGAAAGTGTTTTATGCACATGTCTTTATAAAAACTAGTTCCAACAGCTCAGAAGCTGTTACTAGTTTATCTTTTCATTGCTGATTAATAAATTACCACATTCTTGGCTCCATTTGATTTTCTATTTAAATTGTGTGCCATTTTCCTTGCTCACCATATTCCTGAAAATCTGAGCAGCTATAGGAGTTGTCTTCTTATTTTTTTTAAGTTGAATCTTTCTTTCTGAAGACCCAGGAAAGAAAAGAGCCTGATGGAAAAACCTCAAATGGTAGGAAAGCATTTTCACAAAGAGTACATAAACAACCCACTAGATGGTATTTTTAAGGCTACACAAGGTGTGGTTTTGAGTGGGAATAAGGGAGGAGAAGGATGGGGTGTTGTCAAAAACCCAGACAGCATGAAAATGTGAATGTGGAAGGGAACACACCAGAGAAATATCAGAAGGTTGCTATTTCAGGAAGGCGGTACCCAGCAAGTAACCATGAAATCAGAGTTCAGAGAATGGCTGCATTGTGGTGCCTGAGCTATCGGACTGCCCTCCCCTGCGGCTCTGCCAGGACAACCCTCCACCCCTCTCCATGGCAGTGTTTCTGCTCCCTTGTCAGAGTCTGCAAGATAAGGAGTCTGATGTTGGTTCCCAGCACCCCCAGGGGGTGGCTGTCCTGTCCTTCGAAGCATTATCCCATAGATTGGATTTTAGACTTTTGAAAAAGTCTCAGGTTCCCTTGCCCTTTATGTCCTGTTTATTCTAATTCTTCCTTTGTGTGCTGTGGGGTGAGGCAGCAGCCATGTGGTTTGCACAGGCCCCGGGTGCATCTCTTGGCTTGGCACCTTTAGGACTATGGTAGCTCTTACTTGCTACCTCTGGGGTTGAAAGAGCTTCCTGAACTTAACCAAGCTATTTTTGTGCTCATAACTTTCACTGTGTTCTCTCACTATTTCAAGGGTGAAATGAAAGGAGTGTAGAATACTCCTTTCTTGGCAAATTCTGAGTTCATGTTATAGGCCCCATTTGAGCCTCAGCCCCCATTTATGTGTTTGCTGGGCTTGGTGGTACCTGAGCTTAAGACATTTGGGTTCCCAGCTCCAAACCCCAAGTTGAATGTTCTGCTGCAAATGCTAATGGCTCTCCTGGAATCTGCTCCATGCTGTTTGAAAAGACACTTCATTCTTGCACCTGCGTGTTGATACGTACTCCACCTATAACGTGGAGTAAGGACGTACGTGTCCATGAACTGGGGGCAGGCAGAGACTTCCCTGGTTTGACTGTGATATCCAGGACCACAGAGCTCTTGGCTTCTGGTGGTGGAAGCAAGAATGACTCATGGCCTTGAGGCAGAAAACGGAGGCAAACAACTGCCTTTTGCTGCCAGCCCTCAGACGGTTTCTGTCCTGAGCCAAGCCTGGCTCCACTCTGAATGAGATCCTTTCACTGTTACAATGTGGGGCCCTATGACTGCCTACTGACATGCTTTCCTGAGATCTGCTGCTCCCAATAGCCTTGCACACTGAATATATCTTATCTGAAGGAGGCAGCTGCTACTCAGCTTGAACTGACTGCCCATGTAGGCCCAGTGTTGTTCAATAGTCCAGTGTTGTTCAATAGTCCAGTGTTTTGCAGAAAGCTAGAAATCCAGGTTCCAGATTTAAAGATGTCTTTGTATTTTTATAACATTGGCAACTTATTTAAATTTTTAAAAACACCTGTGAACCACATAATACATACCTTCAGGCCAACCCTACCCTACAGACCTCCAATCTACAACCTGTGCCCTAGACTTTGTCTCCTCTGCCAGCTGGAATAGCACTGGAGGGACTTAAGGAAACCCAAACCCAACCAGCACAGCCCAGACTCTGTGTTACATGTGCTCCTGCAGCCCCACTGAGCTGTGTACACACCCCCACACCCGTACACACAGACACATAGATTTGGACCAATGTCAACCTCCCTCCAGCAGCCCCAGAGTAAAGGAGAGAATTCCCCACCCAGCTCATGATCCACACACTCCTCAACCTGGCCCAGCCTGGCCCCTGCTAAGTACTGATCTCTCAGCTCCTGTTTTCTTCTATGCATTAACTCTTCCAGTCTCCAAAAAGAGCAGGAAGACTGTGGGGGTTAGATAGGCAAACCAGGACCAAATAATTAGTACACAGACCAGTCCACAGGAGCAACTTATAGATTATAACACTTTTAAAGGGCAAAATATTTCTTGTCTGCAGCCTCTGCAGGATGCGGGGTGAGAAGGGGGAAGCTATAAGCATCTCTTGGAATGTGTATTCAAGAGCCTACTCAGATACAGTGTCAGACTCACTGAGCATGTCTGATCTCCCAGGGAACCTTCCCTATTAGAAAGAGACATTTCCTAGGAACCATGCAAGTGTAACTTCAAGGGACCACAGCCAGGGTGAGTTTTCACAGGCAGGGGTAGTCTGAGCCTGGGTACAAAGCTCACAGGGCTGCCCCTTGCCCTCTGTTCCTTAAGCAGGTCTAGGCATTGCCCAGAGGCATCTTTGAGTACTACACACCCAGCTTTCTGAGCCCAGGGCCCAGAATAGCATCCCTGGACCATAGGCATGGACTAGGACTAGGGACTCTTCATGACTGGCTCACACATGCTGGGAACAAAATCTCTGTGTCCTGGGGAGGGTTCCCCATGGTCTATTGATGTTCCTGCTGGTAGCTTTTGCTAAATTGGCTTCTGGGGTCCAGTAGGGTCCTGCACAGCAAGTTCCTCTGCCTGTGTTCACTGACCCTTCTCCAGAGGGTGATGATTTCACAGAAGAGGCTGATGCTACTTAGAGGACAAGTGGTTTTACACAGAGCTGGCAGCCAAACGGAGCACTTTGCAGAGACCAGCCATTTACAGACCTGATCAATGTCAAGAGCAGAAGTGATGTTCAGTGTCAAAAAGAAGACAGCATGCAAACGCCCTTGTGAGCACACACCTTAGCTTTTGGGAAACATTGAAGGACACCAGCCTCTCTCTCAGCTCTCCCACCTGACCAGAGCACCATGCATTAGGGAGCAACCTCGTTCTGGCTTCCTTGAAGAGGAGGTGTGGGGAGTGACAAATTTAGGGGATTTGGAGTCCATGCACATGCCTTTCTGTAGATTTAGCACGTGCTGTTGATCTGGGAAAGCCCCTGAACCAGTGTTCTTGTTCAGAGAATGGGAGTGACAATGTGGGCTCTACATTGCCTCCTACTTAAAGCTGTGGACAGTTATTACAATTATGTTAAAACTGGGCTAGGCCACAAATGGCCAGTGGGAGTCAGGACACTGAGCATGAGGACAGGGGCCTAAGACACAGTTCCTGGGCCCCGTCCTCTCCCCTGAGTTGAGCGAGGGACGATGTGTCCGGGCGTGTGAACTCAACAGTGTCATCAGCACTCTGCTGAGAAATTCCCCACGAGCACCTTGAAGGAGACATTTCTCTCTCAAAAAAGGATATTAGACATAGCTGTGTACATGATCCTATGGGAGCCCAACTCTGTTCGAGGAGGCAAGACATTTGAGTCATAAGTGAGGAAAACAGGGATTTGCCAGTTGTTCCTAAAACTCCCCCTGGGAAATTTATGAGGCAGAAATAACTGCTTTCCTCAAGTTTATCCTCTGTGATGCTGGCCCCAGACTACAGGGGGAAGTAGGTCCTTTGCCCCCTTTTTACAGTTGAGGGGACTGAGGTTCAGAGAGGTGACTGTGGTAGTGGGGACTGAGGCTGGACTCAAACCCAGGTGGACTGCACGCACCTCTCTGCAAGTGTTGCTCAGGAGGGAGACTTTCTGGCAAGGCCCAGGCCTGCATTCAAAGGGCAGAGGCACACATTCTTCCTGCATGTGTTTCCATGGACTGTTCTTTCATTCTAGTTTCAGATTGCTAGTCTGGCTCCAAGCCTCTGTCATTGGTCATGTTTCACGCTTAAAGATGAAGGTAATTGCTTCAAGATGTGGTCCTTTAAGGAGAGAATAAGCTGAAAGGCAAGTTCTTTCTATAAGCTTCAGTCAGAAACTGAGCTTTGGAAAAAGGAAATGATGGTTTTCTCTGAGATAGAAGCTTTTCTTCATCTCCATGTTTGTCCCTCTAAAAGACATAGTGGTGAAGTGAGAGGGGTGAGTGATAATTCCATTTATTGTTTTTGTTTTTCTTAAAGTTTCATTACCTAGTTTCATGGTGCTCCGTGGTAAGAAAAACAAATCAGCCACCTCACACACCACCCCCTCTCATCCCTTGCCCTTTCTCTTTGCACAGGCAACCTTCAAACAATTGGGAGAGCAGAAGCTAATGCTGCTCGTGAAACCTTTGCCCTTTGTCTCCAGCCCCCTGCCTCCCCAACACCTCACCCCCATTATGGTAGCTGCATGATTCTAAGAGATTCCCAGCAGGATCCACCCGGCAGGTCTGAGCAGGGCCCAAGCCTTGCCTTGGTGCTCCAGATCAGGAGGATGGATTCAGAGATAACTCCAGTCTTTCTTGGGCATGAGGGCTAGAGACTCAAAAATGTTTTTTCTTAAGACAGAATAATAAAAGGCAGCAAAGGAGATGAAAGAGAAAAGAGAAAGGTCAGGAAAACTGCAAGGAGCAGCTTACACAGATGAGTAGGTGAAGGGTGAGTCAGGTGAGAACTGAGAAGTGTAAGTTGCATCTGAAAGTTTGGACATTGGTCCCCAGAACCAGAACCGTTTGTGTGCCCTACCTGGTGAAGGCAGAAGGCGGGGTGCAAGCATGCAGACATCTTGTTAAGTGACAGGAAGGTGAAGAGGCAGCAGGGGTAGATTGTTCTTTCTAGAACTTGGCTATGAAGGGGAAAAGAAGAGGATAGAGACAGATAGCATTTACACACACGCAATGCACACAGAGAATGCATTTGCCTAGTGAGAGCACAGGGGAGTTGGTGGTGGTCCTGTGAGGGGGAGGCCAGGTCAGAGGGAAGGTTCTGTCAGAAATTTGATTGTGTTTACAGCCTGTGGAATGAGGGCTGATGGTGAGGGAGAGATTCAATGCCTGTCAGATGGATGATTAAAGGTCCTACCCTAGCTCAGCACAGACTTGGTGAACTTCCTCAAAGGCATACAGAGGTGAGGGAGTGCCTCAGAGCACGTGAACGGGCGTCACTCTGAGCTGGAGGGAAAAACAGGAACAGAACTCAGAGAACAAAGCCAAACACTACTGGTTAACAAGGGAGGTAACCTGAAGGCTCAGGAAGCTTTGTGAGGATGGTGTGAAGAGCCCAGAGACTGAGAAATGGTCAACAGGAAGGTGGGTCAGATGGACGCAGTGCAGGAGAAATGCCTGGAATCACTGTCCTGTCGCATGGGGTTGTTCTGTGCTACTTGGAAACACATCGGACCAGGGAAGAGTTCTGAAAGGTGGAGGAACCTGACCAAGCGGCTGGCTGGGCACAGTGTGTTAGGCTAACCTTGGGAAGGAGATCTGAGCCTGCTTTCTCTAAGACATGGATTAGAGATAGAAATGAGGGAGGATTCTGGGAAACTTTAAAATAGAAAGGCTAGAAATTCTTTGAGCAGATGATTTTTTAAAAATCTTGTCAGTAAATAAGAGAAGTTATTTGAGAAGAGGGGGATAGGGTGGGATTTAGGGCTTGAGGAAAATGGAAAAGATTTGGAAAAATCTCTGACAGGAACCATCCAGGGATGAATATAGGTTTTGCCAGGCAGTATTGGAAGGTCAGCTGTAATTAGATAGCATAAATTTGTATGGAAACCTATTGGCATCATTAAGTGACTTTTAACAGCAATTCTCAGGCCATAGGGAGTAGAAACAAAGACAAAAGACTTTGAGGTTTGGCATGGCTTGGGCTCTGGTAAAGTAAATACACTCCAGGTCTTGGGGTCAGGGGTGAGTAGGAGGAGGAATTTTCTGGAGAAGATATGATTAGATGACTTCAAGGTACAGAGTGAATAAAGAGGCAAGTGTTACTTAAAGGACGTTGATAAACTAGGAAAATGAGGAGTTGGTAAGTAACTCATGGCCATTGAAGAAGAAATTAAACATTGTTTGAGTGAGTAAATGGGACAGTTGGAAAGGTCAGAGGATTATGGCTAGAGGAGAGAATTCCAGAGTTGAAGATTTTAGAAGCAAACAAATGCATTCTGGATAAAGATGAGGGCCAGGTTGTGGGCATATGGCTGAGAAGCTAAAATGAAGTAGAAGCAAAGCCTGTTGGCATTGGGGTCAAGAAATGTGAAGCCAGAGTGGGTATCGAATGGAGGATTAACAAGGATGTTTGAAGCTACTGAGGAGACAGAAGGTGCCCAAAGTAGGTAGAGAAACTTGATCCAAAGATGAAAGCGTCGAGGAAAATGGGAGACTGTCTTGGGCTCTGGATAGCTGGAGAGAATATGATGTAGCTGGTGCTGCTTAGGGGAGGCAGACGTGGGTGATCAGGAGGGACAAGTGGGGTCTGCAAGCAGTCTGGAAATGAAGAAAGATGTTCTGTAGTTGGCTGTTGAAGCAGAGTGGGCTCCACTCGAGACGGCTGAGAAGGATGTGTCATGGCATGCAAGGATCAGGATTCAGTTTGTGTGGGATGTGGAAGGAGCAGCTGAAAATGGAGGGTAGTCAGATCCTATTAAGACACACTTGATAGAGGTTACGGTGCAGAAGAGGGGCTGGAGGCCCTACCAGGCCTGGAGATGTTTGGGAAGTGGAGCTGGACTGGGATAAACTTGTAGGCTGATTTGGAGTTCTCAGAATAGGACAGTACTCAGGAGTGACAAGGACAAGGGTGATGATACTGAAAGGTAGAGGCACCTGCTAATAGCAGCAGGCAAGGAGAGAGTCAAAGTGTTGTCACCAGTGGGCTGGAGGAAGTTAAGCCACCTCAGGTTTCTTATTACAGCTTTGGTGTCTCCAACTGGTATGTCCTCTTGAAATGTTAGTGTGACCAATGAGAACCCTGGCATGACCAATTGTAATGGCTATTGGAACTTTAGTGCAACCAATTAGTGTATTATTCATGTCAGCTGGAATGTTGGTGTGACCAATTACAACCTGGAAGTAAAACAGCTACAGGCATTTGGGGCAATAATGGGAATAGAGTAGATTCTTAGCTTTCAAGAGAGCCACATTCTGAGGCTTTTTTTGAAACCCACCAAGGCAGTACCTTGAATGCTAGTTAGTAGACAAAAACTGCAGAACTATCATCTTGAGATACTCAAGCACTCAGCAGGGGCTGTGTTTTCGACTGTCATATCCCTAGGCCTTGGCATCTGGTAGGTACTGAAAAACATATTTGCTGAACAAATGATTGAAGTTTCATGAAGGAGTACTTTCTCAGTTCTCAGCACTCCAAAGCAGTTGCTGCTATCTCATGGACCTTGACCTTTAGAATCGCTCCTCTTCCCCTTTACACTGGTGGCTAGGAAGCTCACACAGTATAGCCTGTCTTTAGCCGTGCATGGAACTTTAGAGTATGAGTTTTATGCCAACTGTTGAGTCTGGCTTCAGCTTTTCTTACCTGCTTTAATTTTTATGATTTATTTTATTAACTTGAATTGTCTATTTTGCAGACTGCCTCAAATCATTTTTGGAGCAAAGCAGGTAGATGGAAGGATGAAGACAGAAACAGAGAATGAGGTGGTGGAGGCAGAGAGAAAGGTGGAGAAGAGAGAGAAGGAAATGGAGAGAGTGGGTGGTGACGTGGGGGGTTATATCTTAAAATGCTCAAGACCCAGATACTTTCTTCTTCACCTAGGGAAGAGCCCTTGAGGGCCTTTCTTGACCTGCATAGCCTTGGCACCAGGCACTAGTACAGAGTAGGTGCTCAGCAAAATCTGGACATTTTGAGTGTTTACATGGCTATTATTTGGTTCAGTGAATATTTGCTGATTGGCATTTCTCAGCATGTATTTTTCATTTCACTCAAAATGCTTAGATTTCTTATTTTGTTCGGGAAATCATGTGATATATTAGACACAAATGAGTTTTGGAATAAAACAGATCTTGGTTTGAAAACTAACTCTGCTCTTGATTGACATGCATCCTTGGCCAAGACAGGCCAGTGTCTGGGCCTGTTTAGGCATCTCTCACATGGAGATGATAATGCTTCCTGCCACATCACTGAGAAGGTTTATAGAAGGCTGTATGTAAAGTACCCAACAGTGTCTGGCACACAGGAAGTGCTCATTGACTCTACGCACCCCCAGTGCTTTGGACGCACTTGTTGGGCTGACTCCTCATGGCCAAGCAGCCCCCAGCTGTGGCCTGGCAGAGGTGCTACCTCAGCCCTGTAAGCCAGCTGCTAGTCTGGCTGACCCAGGAGGAGCTGGCTCTTCAGCCACTGCACAGTAAGCTCATTTTGCTGAACTGTTTGGCTTCTGGATACTCATCCCCTCAGATTAGTAGGACTGTTTGTAGCCTGGCCTTATAAGGTACTGAGGACCTTTGGCCTAGGGAATCATGTATCCAAGTTAAAATCTTTGTCCTGTGGTTTGGTTTATGATCTGAGGATGGTTCAGAGTATGTGGCATTACAGCTGTTGGGTCAGAATGTTAAGATCACCCTTCCTGTACTAGAGCTGGGTTGCCCCAGATGACCGGGAGTATACATACCAGGGTGGGATAGAGTATCCCTGCTGTCTCCTCATTTGGCTGGTTACTCGCTTAGTTGCCATCTTGCAGTCTTCTCGCCAGGACTGGGACAGCCAGTGTGTGCTCCATGGTGCCGGGATTTTGGACCCCAAGGAACGTTGGCTTTTCCAATGGAAAAATGTCGCCCCTGGCCTTTGGGAAATGTTCCTGTTCTTTGAGCCCCTTCATAATTCCTAGTATCCCTGAGCAGGTGTTTTGCCTGCCACCTTTGTTTTTTGTCTTTATTTATTTATGCTTATTAAGTGTATTTATTATTGGTATATTTTTGTCTATTATGGTTCTAGTGATGTCAGGACTATTAATAACCTCCCCTGGTCTGTCCTCACAATTAGGAAAGAACAATTCTCACATCCTATAGTGGGCAGGAGAGATCTCTATCACATAAATAAGATTCTAAAATTATCATTCAGTAAATACTAAGTGAATATCTACTTTGTGCTCTAGCTCCCTTCTAGGTTCACTGAGGTATGTTGAACAACTTGGCTCGACATTGATTGAGCCTAGGAGGCGATTTGGAAACTTCGGTTTTGAAAAATAATATTGTTAACATAAGTTTGTTTTTTGTTTTGGTAGAGAGGACCTTAAAAATAGAGGTGGAGAAATTGAGTTCTTTAAGCCAACCTACCCATTTTTCTTTACTTGAAATAATGAATAATGGTTTCTGCAGACAAATGTGCTTTTTGAGCAATGTAGTTCACATTGGCTGTCAGAGCACAGTGGGTAGTGGCAGGGCTGTGCTATCCCTGAGTGACCCAGGATCAGCCCAAGCCTGCCCCTAATAGATCTGTGGCTCATATGCAGCAGTCCCAATGCATTGTTGTCCAACACACAACTTAGAGATTGCCTTATGTGCTATGCATAGAGCTAGTGTTGTTGTCCTTGTTGCCATGGAGTTTTATGATTTTGAGATCTGATTTTGCTTGCAGGAGCTGCTAAGTCGTACATCTCTGGAGACCCAGAAGCTCGATCTGATGTCTGAAGTGTCTGAGCTGAAGCTCAAGCTTGTTGGCATGGAGAAGGAGCAGAGGGAGCAGGAGGAGAAGCAGAGAAAAGCAGAGGTGAATGTGATAAACCAAATTCTGGGGGTTGGCGGGTGTGGGGGTGTGGAATACTGTCCTGAGCTCAGACTAGGACATGCTTTCCAAATGTGGAGTTGGGCCATGTGGTCATCCCCCACCCTGGCAGCCACTGTGTGCCAGAAACATCTATGCAGTAGATATGCAATGATCTGTTAATACCAAGTTATCAGGTTTTGCTGTGGCTGCAACTTTGAGCAATGCCCAAACCACTTAGTTTTGGCTCTTAGGCTTTATCCTCTCTCACACTGCTGACACGGATGGAAAGGGAAGCTAGTAGTGGAGGAAGAACCAGACAAGATGTGAGGGGACACAAAATGTCTTCTGTGAGAGACAAGGTAATGACCGTGTCCTGGGGTGAGGCCAGCTGCCTACTAGGTCACCATCACTGCATCCAAGATGTCTGGAGACATTCTTTGACATGCATTCTTTGACCCAGATGGGACCTTGGATTACGTCTTTCATCCCTCCTGGTGGTCTCATGGGTGAACCTGTGCACAGGCTTTCTTTTGGAGATTGTTTTCTTGGAGAGCTTTTTTTTCTCAGGTCCCATATGCCATTGGCTAGAGCATTCCAGACTCCTTTTTTAGATAAATGTTTTGAATAAATTTTAGGCTCCGAACTCCTTTATTTAAGAGAGAACAGTCCATTTTAACCTTAGATAGCCATCTTCCATGTGCCTCTACCTACAAGTTCCTATTTTCCTGTACCTGGCAATGGGATGTGGAAAGAAGATAGGATTTAGGTTTAGAAACACCTTGATTCAATTACTCACATAAGTGCTTAATAGATCTTTGAATTTCAACATGTAGCTACTTAATCTCTCTGTATTTCCATTTCTTTGTTTGTAAAATGGTTAACTGTGGTGAAATCCAAATTAAGTCAAAGTTAGGTGCCTATCATGATATCTGGCATTTTGTAGGTGCTGGGCTTCCTCACCCACTTCTTCACTTAGGCATCTCTAAAATCTAAAGACACATATTGTTCCTTTCTATTAAATGCCAACATTATTGTGCCCTGAAATCTGTCATATTTCTGTGTTTACTGGGTAAAACTGGTGACTGAAACACTTCTTATATGTGGGGCACATTCCCTGCATTGCTTTTGAGAACATGCTCATTTAGTAGAAGTATAGATGCCAAAAGAAGATGATTCCATGAAGCTGAGGACAGGATCTTCTAATGATTAAGAGTATAAGCTCCTGAATCACATCTCCTGACTATAATCCAAGCTCAGCTACTCAGTAGCTTTGTGATCTGAGTAAAGTAGTTTAACCTCCCAAACTTCTGTTTCCTCTTCCATAAAGTGGAATTAGTAATCCTCCCTATTTCCTGGGTTGTTCTGAGGAGGGAATGAGATAATGTACACAGAGTTCAGCATATGTGTCCACATAATGTACACACATGTCCAGCATAGCATCGTGCTGGACACATAGTAATAGCTAGCTTTTATTGGTTACCTACTAATTGTATTGTTAAGCATGTTGGAAATGGAAATGTAGCCCTAGATACATTATTTACATACTGCAGAAAGTCATGCAGACCAAAAGTTTATCTGTGTGAAGTATTAGTTGAATAAACTCTGCCTTTTCAATGTTCAGAGAAAAGCAACTGAATTTTCTCCAGGTTTAGAGTTGTTTTACCAATGATTCAAGATGTGTGGTTGGACGTGAATATACATTAAGGTTTTGGGGGCAGAATTTAGTACACTCTGAGAAGGCTTAAAGTGGTAGATACAACTCCAAGTTTAAAAAAAAAAAAAAAAAGGAGGGAGGGTTATTAAGTCATACTACTTCATACAACTTGAAGAGTCCAAGGCTTAAAAAGTCAAATATCATTAGATACAGATGACCTCACAATGTCATTAGATATCAACCTTAGTGTATCACTTGGTTTGTTTCAGCCTTATTCTCAAGAAGACTCTCCCTATGTGGTGACAAAGGTGGCCATCAGCAGCTCAGGATCCCACCAGCCCAGCAACCCCTGCAGAGAGAGAGATTCCCTTTCTCAAAGATTCCAGCAAAAACTCTGGGGTCACATCTCATTGGGCTAGTTTGGTCATGTGCTTGGTTCTGGACTAGCCCCCATAGAGAGCAAGTGCCCACGTGTGGGTGTGAGTGAGAGTCAGTCCCTCTGTGGAAGAATACAGAGTTAGTATACAGGCTGAGGCGCCCAGTTCCTTGCTAGGGAAGATGGGATGCAAGGGGAGCTTCCATTTCTGGGCCAAGTATAACTAAAGCCGTCATTTTACGGTTTATTTTTTTCTTTTCTGAAGGATTACCCTTCACCCTGAATTTTTTGTTTTTGTTTTCCATTAGGTTTTTCATGCATGAGGCAACATAGACTCTGAGCTGCTGGCCTCAGTCCTACCAGATAACAGCCCTACCCAGTTGCTAGTACAAACATTAGGTTTCCATATGGAGGAATTTTTTTAGGTTGTTCAAACCTGTGATAATCAGTGAACAGCCACATGACCTGAAAAAAATGTCTTATTCTTGTAATTGAGCATAATCTTTGCTGGTGTGCCTAGAACCTCTACCACTGTTTGTAACTCTGGAACTCCAAAGGCTTAATGCCATGGAGGATGCTGCTTAAGCTGTACGATGGTTGCGGGCATGCAGATGTTTATTTAGCTAGCTTAGGCCACCGGGGGTTGTGTGCATGAACAAGGGAAGGCTGCTTCCCATCCTGCTGATTCTAGCTCCCCTCCTACCTCTTTAATTCCTCCTCCTCCAGCTTCTCAGTCCTCATAAGTAGCTCTAGGGACCCACCTGTTAAATAACTAAAGCACCAAAATACTTTGAGACTCCTCAGAAGAAAAATCACAAACAAACTGAATGTAGACAGTCTTCCCATTTAGCACCTCCTGTGATGGCCAAGTCCATGGGTAGCAGAGACAGCACTAGGTTGTGAATCCTGGTGGCTGAGGCCAACTGGGCAGGGATTGCCTACCCTTGTCAGGCATCTGAACTAAGCCAGCAAGAGGTTCACAGCCCAGGGACACACAGAGCAAAGGCCAAGTCAGAGCCCAGTTTCTGTCCTGGGACTGCAGATGAGAACTCAGAGGGCCCGTGTGGTCCCAGCCCACTGCCGAGAATCCCATTGGGATTCAGGAACAGCAACAGTGGAGCTGGTCAAGGTCTGTGGCCCAGGGCACTTACTCAGGCCCACAAGGGTTACCTTGATTTCTCAACCCAACCCTCTGATCTTGGTGGGGAAATCATTAGACGACCCTGGGGGAAGGCAACCTGGGGCTATCCACAGGCTTAGCGTAGGTGAGCCAGCTCTCCAGGGCAGTGGCTTGGAGCCCAGGGGCCTGCTTATGACTGATGACTACACTGTGGCCTTCCCAGCCCCAAGCTGCCACCAGCCCCTCAGTTTACCTTCTGCATTGGAGAGGGGCATTTACAAAAGGTAGGGGTAGGAGCTTTTCCTCTTCTAGTCGATGTTGTCACTGTTGGGGATGGAAGACCTCACTCTAGCATGCCTGGGCAGTCCAGTGGTGCCCAGGGGCAGAGCTCTCAGTACTGGATGCCAGTGCGAAGTATGCCAGTACAGGTGAGCAGGAAGGGGTGGAACCGTGCACTTGTTCATGCCACCCCCACAGGCTCTGTCCTGTCCTGCTGGCCCCATCTCCTTCAGTCTGGACCCCTGCTCCAGGCTGCTCAGTCTTTCCCAGCTGCTTCCTGCCCTGAGTGTCATACCATTGGCCCTGTTACCCAGGCCTGTGACCCCTTTTCTCCCTAACTCCCACACCCAGGCAAGGGGGCTAGAATGTGCTGACTTGACATCACTTAAACTCATCCCATCCATTCCTCTAATCCAGGCTGAATGTGCCCCTCCACGCCACCGAAGCCCTGTAGTTTTCTCCGGGGAAGCACTTAGACCCTGGTGTGATCGCTGTGTGTGTGTCTCTCGCCACTCACCTGTGAGCAGCGTTGATACTGTGGCCTGGGTCTCTGCAGAGTGGCACTAAAGCCCATGGAGTAAAGGAAAGCCCAGCAGAGCTGCTAGTGACAGGATTCAGAAGGGAGTAGCTCCAGATTCCAGGGCTTACAGTTAATTTTCAAAGTGACCATAAAGCTACAGAAGAGTCGTGTTTGGCACAGGAGGTGAAGGAGTCTGGTTTGGAATGGGATATAAGGGCAAGTTCAAGGCTGGGGACGTACTGGAACGCGCGAGTGAGGTGCGCGCAGTATGCAACCTGTGCGCAGGGTCGGCTTGTTTGGGGCACTTGGCACATGTGGCATGGGCAGGTGTCCATGCACACACCATTCTGTGCTGTTGCCAGACTCTGCCTCAGGTGCTGACATGCAGGGATGGCCCCCGGCATGGCACAGAGCTGCTGCTGGGGGCTTGTTCAAGCTGTGAGGCAGGCCCACAAATGGGGCAGGCTTCAGGAAGAATGCCACGTCTTTTGGTTCCTGTGAAGAAAGCGGGTGGTCATGATAGTGACCGCTGGGTGCCACGTGCAGCTGACCCTCCGCATGCTTCCTTCCTGCTGTGCTGCTCTCAGGGAGCTCCGTGTCTGAGAGCCGACCAACCCTGAGGGCTTTCTCTCCTTTCTCTTCCTTCCTGCAGTCGGTTCTGAATGTGATCAGTGAGCTGCAGGAGCAGATGTGTAGGCTGCAGCTGGACATCCACAGGCAGATTCAAGAGCGCCTCGTACGCAGTAGGGGGCACCCTGAGGAGGTGGCGGCCCGCGGTGGTGCAGCCGAGCCCCAGGCCTGCAGCCAGGACTGTGCCTGTTGGGAGGGGTCACCTGTAGGAACCACACTTAAGTATCAGAGCATGCGTGTGTGGGGCATCCCACTGGCGGGAGGGGCCGGGTTTCTCCTAACCCAGCAGAGTGTGGTGGCTTAGCATGGGTCTCCTGTTCCCTCGGCACAGAGCCTGGAACTCACTCACTCCCCTCAGGACACGAGCTGAGCTTGTGACCCTCACCAACCAGGGTCTGAGCAGGTGAGGCCAACCCGTGGACAGGTGGCAGCAAGCATGCCCCTCGGGGCTGTGAACGGGTGTGTCGGGTCCCTGAGGGACGGGGCATTTGTGCCAAAGGAAGCCTCAGGATTCCCCTTCCCAAGTACGATCCAGATGCTGATCTTCCTCCTGGACTGGAAGATTAAATGGAGTTTCATCTCACATGTTTTGTTTGTTTGTTGTTTAAGGGAAAAAAAGGCATGATGAAAATCCTTTCAAGTTTATTTTTAAAGAGGTTTATCCCCAGTGAGAAAACTAGGGCACAAGTTCCCATTTGCTGTGACAGTGACATCATCCTCTGAGTTTACATTATTTATTCCCCCCGTAATCACATTAGAGGGGTTTCATGACCTCGGGGTGCTGTGGGGTGTGTCTGACTGGGGTTCTAGACTTGGCTTTTCGCACTGGTGTGGTGGCTCTGAGGCCTGGTGATGGCAGCCGCACAGAGGTGAGCCTGTGCCTCCAAGGCCCACTGTCGAGGGAGACCTGGAAACCTCAGAGAAGGGCAAGGTCATAGTTGCCATGAGCACTGCAGAGGGTCGGCCTTGGTCAGGGGCAAGTTCCCAGTTCTATCCATCTGTACTCAGCTGTGGAACAAGGTGAAGATCTCTGCCCAAACCTAGGCAGGAGGAGAAGACCTTGAGGAAGATTTCCTCCCATGGTAAAGAGTAGGGGGGAAAATGAGAGTCAGCATGTAGGTGTGGATTTGGATGGGGAAGCCCTGAGTGGGGGCTGGGGCATGGCCCTGTGTGGAGTAGCATACCCAGAAGGGCTTTGGGAAGAAGTTATATTGGCACTAGTGTTTATGGCCCGCGGTCAGCAACGAACAGCTGAGGAGGAGGAGGATGTGCCAGAGAGGTCACAGAAGCCTGCAGGCCATTGTGCTTGGTGTCCCCACAGTGGCAGCCCCTCAGGAAATCACCTGCACACTGTGATCCTGCCGTCCGCAGGCCTGGTGCCCTCTTGGGCAGGGCTAGAAACATTCTCAGAAAATGACCCTGGATCAGCTGCAAGTCACAACAGGCCTTAAGGTCTAATGCTGCAGGTCATGGATGCAATAACCTTAGCTTGGAAGACATTTCTTGAAAAGGGCATCAACAGATGCTCACCTCAGCTATAAGAAAATCTTAACTAAATGACCCTACAAAATTCAAGTGCAACTTTCTGGTGGAGTGTCTCAGAGAGCAAAGAGCTCCAGGCCAGTTCAATGCTGATTTAAATTTCATGCATTCATTAATCAAGAAATATTGCATACCTACTATGTGCCAGAGGTTAGCAAGACAGACCTGGAGTTAGCAAAATTCCTCATGGAGTTGACAGTATAGGAGGAGAACTAGCCATTAGCAGTCATACCAGTAAATGTTAATTGCAAATAATGTAAGAAATTTTATAGGATGTCATGAGAAAGTATGGGAGGTCAGAGAGCTTTGCTCAGGGATGCCTGAAGGATGGGTAGGAATTATCCTGGCAGACAGCATGAGACAGGGAATGGCATGTGTGAAGGCCCAAGAGGAACTGAGAAGTGTATCCAGTGTGATAACTGGAGCATAACTGGGGAGAGAGGCAGGTCAGGCTGTGTTGGTCGTGGGTAAAGTTTATGAGCTATGAGGAGCAGGGAATGCCAGGATTGGGTCTGTGTTTTAACCGTATTGTTCCCCTGGATGCTGTGGAGGTCAGTGGACTCAAGGTGACAGAGGAACAACCAGTGAAGAGACTGTCCAGTCTGTGAACACTAACTGCTAGGCCAGAGTAGGGGTGGTAAAGTTGGAGAGAAATGAGAGATTCAAGTTATTTCCTTGGAGATAGAATTAACAAGGCTTGGGGATGAGTCACATGTATGGGGGAGGAGAAGGAGATGCCGGGGATGGAGCCCAGGTTTGTGATACAGGCGATGAGGTGGATGGATATGCCATTTACTGGGACAGTGTTGTCTAAGAGGGGGAGTTAGGTGTCCCACTTGGGCCCCGACAGTCGTGAGGCCCTGCGTGCCATCCACATAGAGATATTAAGTAGGAAGTTTGTTATGTGAGTCTGGACTTCAGGAAGTATGGAAGTAATCACCTTATGTCAGTTTTCCTGATGAGAACCAGTCAGCAGGACTAATTGTCTATTAAGGGAACCTTGTTTTGTGACAAAGGTGCTTAATGGTGTCATCTTCACTGAAGGGGTCATTTTAGAAAGCAGTATGTAGAAGTTAAAATGGGCTTGAATTCCAGCTCCACCATGGGCAAGTTGTTTAACTACCACTTCTCCACTCAGCAACCTTCAGTGGCTCCCTACTGTCCAAAAAATGGTATCAGAGCTTCTTATATTTACCTAAAAGCCTTTACAGTAGGATCCACTTTATCTTCCCAGCCTTGTCTCCCACTGTGTGCCACCCATCCTCTGTTGCAGCCCAACAGCCTGTCTCCCTTTACCTGCTCCCTGCATGCCTTCTCCTTCCCTCCTTCCTTTCTCCAAATCAACCCCCTTCTCTGAACTGGACTCCCAGACTGGCCCTACATTTGGTGCTCAGTATTTGTTGCTCCCTGTTTTATTTCTGACCTGCTGGCTGTCACTTCCTCTGTGAAGCCTTTTCGAATCACAGACTCCCCTCTCCAGTTCCTTGACCCCAGCATGGAGAGGGGCTCCCGATTAGTCTGCTTCCTGCTCCATTGCCTGTAAGAAGCTGCTTTGCTTCTGCATCTCTGTTCCTCTCACTCCCAGGCCCTACCTGTCCCATGTGCATGATTTGGGCACACCCTGCAGAGGATGTGGATGTCAGAAATGGACAGGCAGGATAGGTTCCAAAACTAAGCAGAACTTAAACTCTCTTTCTTATGTCTGAGACTCCCCTAGCCTTTGTTTTTGAAGTGCTGCACAGCCTCTTCTGAAACAGGACTGTGCCTAAAGATTCGAGCTGCAGCTGTAGCATGATGCAGTTGCTCCTGCCCCAGCATCCTCTCTGCATGAGCTTAACCAGGGCTGGAGATCCAGCGAACCTCCTGCTCTGTACCCATCACACCTTTGTCTTTCTACCTCATCCTTCCAGGAGTTACTGCAAGAGCTCAGGCACCTCAAAATCAAGGTGGAAGAGCTGGAAAATGAACGGAATCAGTATGAGTGGAAGTTGAAGGCCACTAAGGTAAGAGGAACCTCCGGTGCTTTATGGGGAGGTGTGTGCCCAAGCTTGGCATTTGCAGTAGCCTAAGCTCGGGAAATGCGAAGTGACCCTACCGTGCTCACACACCACAGGGCACAGACTGCACAGGCAGACTGCTTTGATCCAGGAAGGTCATGGGGAGAGCCCAAGAGGTGATGAGCTGCTGAATTAACTGAGCCTCCTTCCTCTCGCTGTGTCTCGTAGCACCAGCAGGCTGACACTGGCCAGGACGGGGCTCTGAGAGTGACAAGTCCTAAGGCAGATGGCCACCAACCTTGTCTTGGCTGTGTAGTTGCAAATTTAGCAGTCCCTGTAATAATCAGTTTTTTTTTAAATAAGCATGCTTCATTTTTAGCAATTTAAAAATTATATATACTTGGAATTTTTTTTAACCAAATTATGTTTCTTTTGAACTGGGAGCTTGCTATATATTTAAAGGGTACCAAGTCCTTTAAACAGGACTCTCTTCCTGTTTCTTCCCTCCCTCTCTGCTGCTGCTTCAGTTTCCTCTAGTAGCTGAAATGGACTCAGCCCACAATTTTATTGTTTGGGCTAGGACATTGTATTTAAAAATGTCCAAGTAGCTGTCACTTTAATGGGAGGGAAGTTCTAAGAATCCGGAAGCAACATTCCTGCTGAGGGAGCCCCGCACACCTGCCTTCCCGCTGAGGTCTCTGTGGAGGCACCCAGGGGTATTACTGGATGGCTGCTCTGGGCATTTGCATTTTTAATTCTTACTAGAGCTCTAAAAAAGTACTTTTATTAGTGTTTTCTTCATTTCTAGTTTGTACTTTCAGCTCTACTTTTTCTGTAAGTTATCTTGCAATTATAAACACAGAATACAGAGAATCTTTAAACCATAAAAAATTAAAGGAATAAAAGTCACTCATACACCACCCAGGAGCTGCCACTATTAATATTCCCTTCCAGACATTTCTCTTATTTAGGGGTCAGTGTCCTTGTCTCTCTCTCTTTCTCTTCATTTCTGGTGTTGATAGTTGATACACAATTTCAAATCATGCTGTAGAAGTCTTAACATGATGCTGATGTCTATATAATATTATTTTGTATAAATAATGAGGAAATTCAGGCACAGAGCAGTAAAGTAACTTTCCCAAGACCTGACACCAACCCCAGGCAACCTGTTTTTCCCTTTGTGGCCCCTGGTTTGCACTGTGCTTCGGAGTCCCGGGTTCTGGGAGCGCGGTTTTGCTCAAATGGCTCTGAGCTTTCCACCACAGTGCTCCACTCAAACGAGTCCTATCTTGGTGAAACCTTTGAAGTCGTACATACCATCTCCTATTATAAAACCAAAGAGTTCTTTTCTTTTTAAATCACCTAGGCTCTTTGCCTTAGCTTGTAGAACTTTGAGATACTAAGGGTTATTTAATAACTCCCAGGCGTGAAGCACCTCCTACATGCCAGAATGTATCAAGCCCTTTGCACACATTTTCTCATTTGATCCATAAAATAACCTCATGAGGTCTATGGTTTTATTATCCTCACTTTTGTAGTAAGTAAACTGAGGCCTCTTTAGAGTGGCCAAAGTGAGATTCAGATCTGGATCTGTTTCATACCAAAGCTCATGCTCTTTCTCCTGTATCACCAATTCCCTGCATAAAAATCTGCACTGTTTCTGAAAGCTCTTCAGTTTTCCATGTCGTTTCTCAGTCCCTAAACCAATTCACCTCCCAGTGCAGCGCAGTGGGGGTGGTCCCCGGGTTTACTGAGGCCCAGCACATGGCAGAGAGCCAGAGCATCCTTTCCTGCCTGGTGCCAGTCTGCGCATCTCTGCTCACCTCTGCCCCACAGCTCTGGCCTGGATGGCCATGGCAGCAGCATGCTTTGCCTTCACGGTCAGGTAGTGGGCCCCTGGTCTGTTGTAGACTTCCCAGCTGTGGGCACAGGTACCCTTCTAAGCATAACAGACTACCTGCCATTTCAGGCCTAGTCTGTGGAAATTGGCACCTGGGAGGTGGGTCCCAACCACTTGTGTATCAGGTTTTAAGTAGATGACCTCACCCAGAGGCAGGCCCCAGAAAGAACAGAGCTCATGGTGCCAGGTACTGGGCTCTGCCCCACTAGGCCCACATCACTCTGGGGCCTATAGACAAATATCAGGCATCTAGATTCCTGACCGAGACCAGATCTCACCTGTCCGCAAAGAAAGGAAGAGACAGGTGTGGAAGGTACAAGAAAGGTTAAGAGAATATCTTCTAAGAATAGTCTGGCCCTTTAGAAATGAGAGTCATTTGGAGTACAGGTCCTGAGGCTAGGGTTTTCAGAAGCCACTCATGCCATTAATTCTAAGCCCAGGGGCATGGAGGCCCTAAGTGCGCTGTGAAAAGCTGCTGCATGGCTGCAGGTCTCAGCAAGCAGTTTGGCAGCTACACTGGCTCCCTAACCTCCATGGGCGGAAACCACAGAGCAGAGGGCAGTGCTCTGTAGGGAACTCTGGAATAAGGAAACCCCACCCCTTGCCACCTGTTTTCTTCACATGGTCCCCTCATTTGGGATACATTAGGGAAGGTTTATTCAGAAGTCCTCGAGGTGGGGTCTCTGAATGGCCCCATGAGAGTGACCCTCATCTGTGCTGTTAGCTCAGAAGCAGACGGGCTGGGGTGGGTGGAGCCCCAGCTTTGGAGCAGGTGGGCTTTACTTGCTGGCTGGTCACTGAACGGCTGTGCAACGTGGACACTGAATCCTGCACCACTCCTGTTTTCTCCCCAGGGACACGCAGGGGTGTTTCTTCCTCCCATGGTTTCCTGTGAGGGTTGAGTAAGGTTTGATGCCAGGAAGCAGCGAGCACGGGCTGCTGCAGAGTGGGCGCTCAGTCAGTGTCCTCAACCGGAGCACAAGGCCCGTTTGGCAAAGGAGCTGCCACCAGGGCCAGGGCTTCTCTGGTCACTCAGAGCTGTTCAGAGGTTAACTCAGGCCTCTGTGGTAAAGGACAGTCCATTCCATAACCTTGAGGACTGACGGGGGCCCATGACTGGACCCCCACAAGGGGAGAGGGGTGGCCATAGTGGGGGCCTTTGCAGTGTACTCCATTAACTGGCCCAGGGGTCAGTCCTTGCCCCCTTTCTCACTCTGGGTGGATGCTCAGAGAACTAGCTGGTTATCCATAAGGAAAGGGACAGGACGTGAGGGGCAGCAATAGCAGCATTTATTGAGTACTGACTATTTATTAAGCATTAGGCTGAATTGTTCATAACCATTATCTTATTGAATCCTCACCACAGCCCCATAAAGTAAATGCTATTTTCCCCATTTTATAGATGAGTCAAGATGCAGAAAGGTTAACTCACTAGCCCAAGGTCACCCAACTTGGAAATGAGGAAAACCCAAGTTTGTTTGCCTCAAAAGCTAATGTGCCTTTTGGGATGGGAACCGCCGAGTGGAGCTGCCCATGCATGGATGTATGAATGTGTGTATGCAGTTGGATTGCTGTGGTTACATACTCTATTTGCAAAAGTGTATCTGCTAAGCACACTTGAATGCTTGTATGTATGTACATGTGGGTGAGCATGCATATGTGCCTGGAAGTTGGGTGGGGACAGTGACTGTGCTCAAACAGTAGGAGAGTGTTGGAAGGAAGGAACTCTTGTCTTACTCTTTGTCTACCAGTAGTGATTTGATTTCCACTGTATTTCGTGTGGGGCAGAAAGAGGAAAGATGGATGCACTTGTGACAATGGTGTACATACATGCTGTTCCATGAATATCTTGGGAGAAGGAAGACCAGGTCCAGAAAGCCTTCCAGGTGCACACAATTCCAGCTCCTCAGGCCTCAGTGGTGATTGAGCCATGGAGGGCAGGGGAGGGAAAGAGCCTGGTCAGTATAGAGCAAGAGAAGGAGCAGATGGGCAGCCAGAGCTGTGGACAGGGCCAGATGGTCAGGAAGAATGAGTTCATTCAGCAGAGCTCCACCTTGTGGGGAGGGCAGTAAGCACCTCTAACTGCTCACCTTTTCACTGCGTTCTAACTGTTCCTAACTTCCTACGGTCCTGGGGCCATTGGCCTGGGCTATGGAGGCACTTAACCAGGGTTTGGAAGTTGACCTCTGAGCTGGTAGGGATCCTCTGTTGCTCTTCCAGGCTGAGGTAGCCCAGCTACAAGAACAGGTGGCCCTGAAGGATGCAGAAATTGAGCGTCTGCACAGCCAGCTCTCCCGGACTGCAGCGCTCCACAGTGACCATGCAGAGAAAGGTAACCGGCTTGCCTGTGACAAAATGAAGTTGCCCCTGGGCCCTTTCTTGTAAGTGGGCATGCATGTCTGAGTATGTGTATGCCTGTGTGAGTAGGCGTGTGAATGTTTTCGGATGTGTGTGAACATGTCTGAGTGTGTGCATGAGCTTTGTTGTGAAATCATTGCCATGAACCCCTCCCCTGTCCAGAAGACTCAGCTCTGAAGGCTTTTCTCAGATGCAGTCTGATCATTGAAGCTCTGTGCAGCCACCTCTGGAGCTTTTACTCTTTCACTTGATTGAAAGGACTTGTTTGGGGACCATCACCAAAGGGGAGGCTTCAGCAGTTCATTCAGTCTTTTCATGGGTGCCTGCCTGATACTCACACAAGGCCCTGCGGTGACGAAAATAAATCATTTTTTTCTCCTCCTGTAGATCTCCAATGTTACCTCTCAGAAAGATATTTCCTGGCCACCCTACCTCAAGTAGGTGTGCCCCCACCTCCCTATTTTTCTCTAACTCAGCATTCTTTTTGTCTCCATCATAGAACTTATAACCTATCAGGGTTGTGTTTTGGAAGATCTCATTTTATATACTGCCACCCTCTAGGCAAAGACTGTCTCTTTCTTGTTTAAGACCATAACCACAGCCCATGGTAGGCTTCTAGGAAATATTTACTCAATAAGTGAAAGGATGGTGAATGGTCCCTGATGAGATTAAGTCTTGCTGATTAAAAATGGAGGGTAAATTCCCAAATACTCTTATTAACACATATTTAATATAGCTACTTGCCTTAAATACAAAATGATCATACACCTTCCAGCTTCTCTTAACCACCAGGCTGCAGAGCGACGCAGAAGAGACTGTATCCCTGTGGATTGGCCCCACTACCAAGTCTCATCTGGGCTTTAGCACTGCTTAGCTTGAGCCCCTGGCTGGGGTGAGAAAGTCATGCAGCCACGAAACAATGGCTTCAGCTGGAGAAGGACATTTGCGACCAATACGTTCATCCCTCTCCCAGCCTTTCTCGGTGTCTTCCCAAGCTATTGAGGGTGTCACCTGTCTGTCAAGGCCTAATGTGGAGGCTGGGTCCCCCTAAGAGACCGTAGACTATCTGTGATGCTAAATTGGGACAGAGAGCTCCCTGTGCCACAGCTTCCAAGTCAGCAGCCTTCCGCTCCACCCTGTGCTTCTCCACAGACCAAGCCTTCTAAGCCCTAACCTGCTCCATCACTAGGTACCTCCTGGAGCTGGTCCTTTTGCCCTCTGCTGCTCAGGTTGGGTCCTGCCCCAAGCAGCAGCATTCACCTGTCTTCATACGGAGCTCACCACCCTCCTTTTACAAACCGGGCTGCACAGCAGATCTGAGCCACCAGGAGCCTAAGCTAATGAGCAAGCACACTGCACTTTCTTCTGAAAATGAATCCCTACAGCTGATTATACAGAGTCCATAAATCCATTCTTCTTATTGCTGGAAATGGGATACTTGCTATATTTTGTTCCCTTGTCTCCTGTACTTTTGTTACATAGGCATCCCTATTCCCTCCGCAGTACTCAGTTTGGAAATGGGTGTAGACTCTTGTTTGGAAAATCCAACTATGTGCCAATTCCTAGACCTCTAAATATTTCGCAGAATGGCCTCCAGCTCCTTTAGGCATTGGGTTTTGACCTGACTCGCCAGACCAGTTTGGGAAGAAATCAAGAGTCCCAGTCGGGTCCAAAAGAGAGAAGGCCATGGGCTGTCCACCATGGACTGACACAGATCCTTCAGCCCATAGGGAAATTCTATAGGTTTATGATGAAATGAGAGGTTGTTTTCCTTAACTGTAGTTTGTGTTAATATATTTATGGATGCATCTGAACATTTGTCTGTCAATTATGACTAAACCATTTTAAATCAAGCCAAGTACACAACTCTTATATAATCTTTTCTAGTCTCCATTTGGCTGTAGACGTTTTTCTTCTTCTTCTTTTAAATTTTCCTCTGCTACAATCCATTGGTCTGTGAGATTTTCTCCAAAACTAGTTAGTAGCCCAGGTATATGCCTACTCAAATAATAAAGGCCAAATGTCCATACTCTTAGAGATGTTAGTTGTGATTTTGAGGTTCCTCTGTGTCACCTTTTAGTAAATAGCATTTTTATTTTTCCCACAAATGTCTTTAAAGAGAAGATAAAATAGTAGGTTCAAGAAATATTTAATGAGACTGACTCTGTGCCAGACACCATCATGAGCTCTTTAAAGAAGTAAAGGAGCCATGTGTAATTTACTTACACAGAAAGTCTTAGCATCTTAGCATGTGGGGAAAGCTGTCTGCATTTATGTAAGTAATTCTTTCTACACCTATTCTAGATGAAGAAATTCAGCATCTGAAAATGGGGATGGAAACCTTGCTTGTTGCCAATGAAGATAAGGTGAGACAGTTGTTGGGCAGCTCTGTCCTTTCCCTGCTGACACCTCTGGCACGTTTGGTCCCTACTGCCCTCTGATCTCTGATATTCTGGACAGGGCCATGTGCAGCAGACCATTGAGCCAGAGATGTGTCAGGAGGATGGTTCTTCCTGCTGGAGACTCAGTCTCAGCCACCTGTTTTTGGCTTTGATGCCTCGGAACTTTGCCTTAATGAAATCTCCCAAAGGCAGATTAAAGCTATCCCTGTTCATGCTGGTATGGAGAAAAAAAAACTCCACCATGGTTACTACCAATGTGGTAACTACTGCTTAGATTCCTAACAAAACATGAGAACAGTCCGCCAATCTCGCATGTGTATGATGGTGACAGACCCAGCATAGAGACACTGGGCAGCATGCAGTGTTGTTTACCCTGCCTCCTTATAATCTTCACATCTAATTCCTGCATAATCATAAAATAGCTCCCTCTCTAACTGTAGAGCTCTGGCCCGCACAAACATCAGCTTGGATCTGCATCTTACAGATAAGAAACTGAGACTCAAAGTGTGTAAGCAGTTTTGCCCCAGGTCAGGTAACAGTAGAGAGTAGAGCGAGGGTTCACATCCAGGTTTGTCTAACTCCAAAATCCATGTGACCTAAGTCACTAGGCCTTTGCTTGAAAGAAATGATCTGCTCTAGGAATTCTTTCTGTTGTTTGCAAAATCTCAGACTCCTAAGGAATAAGTAAAGATGTTGGGATAAATACAACAGTGTTATTTTAGTCTGTGTGTGTCGTACGTAGCTCCAGAGGACAACACTCAAACAAGGAGGCAGATTGCACTGGCTGCCTCGGGAGGGTAGGGAGACAGTGAGCTTCCTTCTGGAAATGGTAAGTCCTGCAAAGCTTATATCCAGCAGGGACTGGGTTATGGATAGAGACTGGATTCAGAGCAATAGAGGCAAGAGTGCTTGTAGCTGCCATTCAGTCAGACCACTGAGAACCCAGGCTCTATGGGACGGGCCTGGACACTGTACTTCCCATTGAAGTGTTCCATAGGGTCCACACAGTGTCTCTTCTCACTGTGCCCAGAACATAGCCTGGACCCCAAAGTAAAATCACCAGAGGTACCAGTGGTGGCATTTACATATCAGTCTGCTCTTGCACTGTGATAGGACCGTCGGATAGAGGAGCTCACAGGGCTGTTAAACCAGTACCGAAGGGTGAAGGAGATCGTGATGGCAACTCAAGGTAAGAGCAAGGGAGAGCCTATCATTTTCTTGCAGAGATATTCCATCTACTGTGTTAAATTGAGGGGCAGTTCTGCCAGAAGGTTCTTCATCTTCATTTGGAGAAGATCCTCTGTGAGAGAGTGGAGCTGGTTAGACTGTCCTGGATGGTGGGAAATGGGCAGCTATTGATTTCCAGGAACTTTGTCAAATGGCAGACAACTCAAAATTCGAAGGACTAAACACATCACTGAGAAAATGAAGCCTTCAACTTGAGCCCTTGGGAATCCCCACCCTTGGAAGATCTCCTATGCATTTTTCCAGGATACCCCTTAGAGATGAGAAATCAGTTCAGTACCCTCATTGGGGATTAGAGCTTGTCCACCACCTAGAGAATCTAAACAACCCCCCAGCAGATCCCAGGGCACTTGGGGAGCCTTCTCTGAGTCTCGGGTGCCTGGGTTCCCACAGGAAGCCACAGGCTGGAGATGGATGGCTGTGTTTCATATTTGGTGCCCAGACTGCACCATGCAGGCAGCATTGGTGTTCTTAAGAGTAGAGTGGGATGTATGCCGGGCTGCTTACCTGCCTTGTTCATGCCATTGACCTGGGCCCCCATCACAGATCCTGGGAGAACAGCTGGTTCACAGGAGAGGGCTGCTTTGAGGGTATTCTGGAACTTTTCACTGTGGCTGGGCTTCTGCCTCATCCTGGATGAAGCTGACCCCAGCCTGGACTGCAGGTGGTTGCTGCCTAGGCCTTCTCCTGGCCATGCACGCACAACATGGCCCTGTTTTCTCTAACCCTTTGCAATCTTGGGTCAAGTCAGGGCCTGTCTGTGGCCAAGGAGTGAGAAGGCTGGGGAAGAATACTAGGGCATGTCTTCTCTGTCCCGCATGCAAGCTATGACCTTGAGGCGCCCCCATGGCAGCCCTTGCTCAGATGCCCAAAGAATCATCAGAATCTCACTCTGAATGTCCCTTTATATATTTCTTAGTCTTTCTTGAGGAAGGAGAAACAATGCTAGGACTTTGTGGTACAATTACAGGTTTTCTGAGCACATCAAATGGTAGTGATCATCCCTTCACATTGATGCACCCAGGGCCTTCAGACAGAACTCTCTCAATCAATGAGGAAGAACTGGAGGGAAGTTTCAGAAAGTGGAACACTGCAAACAAAGGCCCTGAAGAATTATTTACACCAGAGGTACTGTGTTTATGTCCACGATGTGGGGTTTCAGCAGGCCCTGGGAGCTTACACTGAGCTAGGGAGAAGATCTAGTCAGGTACCTGTCAGGTATAAATCTTGACAGGTGAGAAATTGGTGGAGTCAGAGGCCTTGGGGAGAGCGCTGAGGGCAGAAGCCCAGGCCTGCATTCCAGGTGGGACGGGCAGCATGATGGATACCGGAAGGATGGGAATGTTCTTTTTTCATCCAGTTCCTTGTTTCTTTTTGTCTTTTCTCTCCGGAATGTAAGCATAGACCAAAGGTGGTGGTTATTTACAATTGTTTCTCCAGGGTCTGCCAGAATGCCTGATGCCCAGTAGAACTCAACAAATATTTGTGGAATGACGAATGTACCTTGCTCATTTAGAGGGATAACTGCATCTTTGAAGTGATCTATTCCTTTTTCAGACATCCCCTCCAGCCCCTGTAACCAACCTACAGATTTTATTTCTCTTCTCTTTTGCTTGTTTAAAACCTGGTCCTATTATAGAAATCTCTTTGGATTTAGGCTAGATATGAAAAGCAAACTCATAGATAGAAATCTCAAGTGGAGAAGGGGCTTCAGCCCAGGATCTAAAAGATTCATGAAGCTTCAGAGTGGTCAGACTGAAAAAGATCTTAGCTGTCCAGCTCAACCCTTTTAATTAAGAGAGAAGCAGAAGTGTCACCAAGTGTTAGCAAGACAGAGTAAGCATTCCAGATTGCTGACGATAATAAAATAGCAAGCACTGATACTTAGTACTTCTGTGTGGTCACTGTGATGAGCACTGTACATGGCTCACCTTGTTTACTCCTCATGACGCTCCATCAGGATCCTTATTTTATTGTGATGAAGCTGAGACTCAGAGAGGGTAAGTACTTTGCTCTAAGTCACATAACAAATAGATAGCAGATCCTGGAATTAAACCCACAGTTTCTCTGACCAGAAAGTCTAGGTTTTTAACAACTGTATTATAATGCCAGGGTTTGTCCTACAGTTGACCAAAAGCGTACTTACTGGGCTCCAGAGAAAAGTGGTGGTCTTTGTAGTTAGTGTAATACTGAAGACATCAAACTCTGTCTTTTAACACCACCATTAGCTCATGCTCCCTCCATCTGTAATGCTCTTGCCTTTCTTGCCTTCTTACTTGGCACATGCTCATTTCTCAAGATTCAGCTCACGTGGTCTCCCCTCTGAAGCTTTCCTAACTTTGCCACCAATGAGAAGGATCCCCTTCCTCCCCTGAATCCCCATTGTTATAGGTGTTGGTACTGTAGGACATGTAGATTGATCTCTTATTCCAGTTAACTAGCACAGGGCCTAGCAGGTGGTAGATATTGCTCGTGTTTGTTGAGTGACTATCAATTGCAGTGTTGCCCATTGTGAGCAACAGAAATCCACTCTGGCTAACCGAAGCCAAAAAGGAATGTTTTTGAAAGGGTATGACTTGGAGGAGGAGCTGAAGTCCAAGCTCAGGAAGGGCAGGAGCAGAGAGACCCTCAGGGATTCAGGTCCCAGGCCTCTCTGTGGCTAGGGTGTGGAATTAGGTCCAGGAGGGCAAGGTGAGTTGGCCCAGGTGGTTCCATATGCCTACCTCCGTATGGCATCTTGAAAGAGCAGGCACCTCTCCTGACCTAGCACCATGGCTGTGCCCAGGTGCAGAAATGTAACTCCCCAAGAGGAACAGCACAAAGAAGGGAAAAGGATGGTGGGTGGTCTCCATGTAATAACTGTCCTTTATGGAAGGCTTTTGTTTCTGGTGCAGATGCCTCCAAGATGTGGCTCTCCCACAGCGGGCCCACCTCCACTACCCCAGAAATCACTGGAAACCAGGTAGGAGGCCTGAGCATTTCCCTGGAGTCCTCTCAGGGCTCCTGACATGGCGGGGGCTGGCCATGTGTGGTGAGCACAGTCACCGCGTCCTGGGTACACCTGCCTTTCCACGGTCAGAGCAGCACTCCAGGCCCCAGCATGGCCATAATGGGGCCCAAACCACGGAGCACTGAGGAACTACCTCCCCTGGCCACAGAGAGGCTTTGCTTCCCACAGAATGAGGGTCACGGTCACTGAGAAAAGACCTGGCCAGGGGTTGGAGCTCCAGCAGATAGGTGGCACCTTCCTCAGCATATCCTGAGTTGCTCTTCGGAGCTGAGAGCATCCTGTGATGTGTGTCTGTCATTTCCATCAGCCCCTCTGGAAAGTCCTTCCTGCTCTCCAGATGAATCTAGCTCTGGGACAATCTAGACTCTGTAAGAGGGCCATTTCTCCTATAGGGAAGTTGCTTTGGGGAAGCTTCCGGTGGCAGTGAGCTTATAATGGCCTGTGGGGTTACTTGGCTGCACCAGTCTGCTTCCTTCTAAAATGAATCTACTTCTAGTGCCTTATGTCAGCATTTTAAAAACACATTTCTGAAATAATGGATATATGGAGGCTTCACCACCAAGAAGAGGCTGTCTTTCAGTACAGGTGTCTGGGGAAGCCTGATGGAAACTTCCCCAGAGTGGTGCTGAGTCTCCAGACCTATAGTGCCTACACCTTCAGAGCCCCACTCCCCAGAGAGCCATTGTCCCCTTGAGCCTTTAGCCCTAGAGAAAAATGGCAGTGTCAGAAAGAGCAAAGAGTTTTACAGAATAAGAAATTTAGTTTATGACTACACTCAGAAGGAAGTCAGCACTAAGTCGCACTGACCAGACTCACAAGAGACTGATGTACAAACAGAAGCTGATTTGTTCACATAAACTGAAAAATAAATGTCACCGCCAAGGAGACTTGTCACAAGGTAAACCTTGTGACTACTGGTGGTGTTGCCTCTTTTCTATTCAACTGGTGCCCTGCTCTGTAAAATAGCCCCCAAGAAAGCAAATTCCTCTTAGCAGTCTAGTCAGGGCACACAGAGCAGCTCCAGCAGGGCTTTGGGGGTTCCTAGCAGGTTATGCTTTGGAGTTGGAGTTGGCTGATGTGTGAGGGTGGATTTTTCCTGACCTTGACCCTAAGCCCACTTAACAGACTACTGGTTAAACATTTTGAATGTCCTCTATAGCAGTGATACCACATACTTCTTCAGTAAGTTGCTTTGTGCCCTTCCTTTTGTGTTTCTCCAGGGCTCAGAAAAAACACTCCTGTAGTCTAGAAGACTTGAGAAGTGAATCTGTGGATAAGGTCAGCTCATCAGTCCATCCATAAAGATTACTGAGTTACTTCTTGGTGTCCAGCACAGTGCTGGGATGTATGGGTGAGGTCCTGGTTGCTGCCCTGTGGAGGCTTTTATAAAGTTGATGGGGAGGCAGAACTACATGAACATTTTGAGAAAAGCAGTCAGGTGTGGGCCAAGGTGTCTCAGAGGCAGGGTAAGGTAGCAGTGCAGTCTGGGGTTGATGGGAGATGCTGAGGTGGGCACAGGCAAGTTTTGGGGAGTGGAGGGCAGCAGGAGGTGAGAGTCAGATCAAGTCTGTGGAGATCTTGAACACCAGCCTTATATCCCTAGAGCACTTGGGAGCATCGCTGAGATTTCAAATAGGGAAGTAAAGTGGATGAAGGAGAGGATTCCCAGAGTGAGTTATGGGATGTTTTAGAAGAATTTAGCTAGAGATGTGGAGGGCTTTGTGGCCCCTTATTTGAGCGTAGCCCTTGACCATGTGGTGACCCTGTGCTGGAGGGGTGGGTCACAGGCTCTTGAACGAGGTCTGCCCTGATAAAGCACCTTCACTGAGTCCTGCTGCACACAGCCCCACCAGCAGGGCAGCTCTAGGGACGCAGTGGGAAACCATAAAGCTGGGGCTGGCAGGAGCCACGGGCCCCTCCAGTTCCCAGGTTATGTGCCTCTCACTCCCCCCGTCAGATGCTGGCAGCTGCCCAGGACATCTGTCCATGGGGTTGGACAGTGACCTGTGTTTCCTCCAAGGAGGTGATTCCTTTACATAAAGATGAAGGGAGGTGGGGCATTTCAGGTTGAAGCAGGCAGGGGGGCCTGAGTTGTCTGTGACTAACACAGGTCTCTTTCCTCCACATGACTGATTGGAATCCTTGCCATTGCACAGTGTGTCGATGGGAGCCAGCTCTCCCCATCTCCCTTGGGAGACCCCGAGGTAAAATACCTGAATGTCCCCATGACGTAATCACGGTTGCATTGTTTGCTAGAGTGTCCTTGTTAAGCAAGTTCGCTTTTGCAACTTTAAAATACGTGAACTCTGAGGAGTAAGAGGGCTAGCGGGAAGGCAGAGCCTCCCCTCCCTGTGTTTGTATAGTGTACCCCATGACGTGATGCAGCTTCACCTCCATCGTCTGCAGCAGACTGTTTATTATTATCTCCTCCATCCACGGACTCAGAGAAATTCCTCTTCAACAGGGCAGTGTGGATCTGATCGTGGGGAGGGGGACATAATGATATCAGCTCATAGTCCAAGGAGCATGACAGCTGCCATCCTTGGGCCGATGAGTCATGGTTAAGAACACAGGAGTACACTAGGTGCAGGTGCAAGAATCTTTCCTGCTATTGGTGTCTGGCCCTTTCTGTCTGTGACTGAGAGCTCATTACATTGTAAGACACCCCTGTGTTCTTTTCCAACTCTGTACATCTTCTGGGCTTCCCTAGAACCTGCATCCACTGATCCTGGCTCTCCTCAGAGCCCATGGAATCGGTCTCCCTGCTCCTGACAGCTCTAGCACTTAGGTCTGATCAGGCCCTCTCTGAGTTAAACATCCTCTTCTCACGTGCACAGATCACAAACCTTTAAGGTCCTAGTCAGTCTCTGTTGGATCAGTACTAGTTTCTCAGTGCGTCCTCTAATGTATGCCCTGGACCACACTTGAGTGTGATTATTCCAGGGGGGTTCTGACCTGCGCCTGCCTCAGTCAAGGAACTGCTCTCGTAGTTACTGCTGTCACCCCAGGCACCCAGCACATGGTATTTTTTGTGCCTCTGTTTATGTGCTGTCTTTGTGTGCTAGGCCTGAGGCAGAAATTGTTCCCTACTTAGGAACAATAAAACAGGTTCTGAGAGGCTAAAGAGAAAGAGCTTTGCCTCGTCTGATGCAAAGCGTGTACTCTTCCTGCCCTAGTGTGCTGCCTCTTTGTTCTAGGTTAGGGCAGCTGGGTAATCAGTGATACACTACTCCTTGGCTGGGATTGCTATTTCTCTGCAACCAGGATTATTCTTGAGGACGCAGAAGCAGGACAGGAGTGGAGCGTGTGTTTCCTCTGTGTCGTGTCCTGACTGCGCCTGCACGGAGGTCACTGTACAACCTTCCCCAGTGGTCAGTCCTGCCTTCCCAGCTTTTCTGCTTGGCTGAACAGAGCTGGCATCCTCTTCCATTGCCCTTGGTTCCTTTTATGTTCTTCCTTAAAGATCTAGGCTGCCTTTTGAAGTCCACGCCTGGGTTAATTACTGCCCTCTTTATAGCTCAGCTCCTCAGCAAGCTCTGAGGGAAGCCCACATCATGGATTGTCCCTGTCTCACCTTAGGGGTGCATGTGTGGTGACATAACCAGAAATCTGTTTTTGGAGCCCTTCCCCACTTCCCAAGATCCTGTATAATGTGGAATTTGGAGTCACGGCCTTCAGTTACCTAGACTTCCTGAGTGCTGCCTTTCCCTTAGTCACTGGTTCCTGGGTCTAACTGCACCAGAGTAATCTTGTTCAATATTATTAAATGCTTGTTAAAAATATAGACTCCTGGGATGCACTCCCAGAGGGGCTGGTTCCTGGGACCAGGCAGAACCTGGGAATTTATAGTTTGTACAAGTGTCCCAGGTGATGAAGCAGATGGTGCTTAGACTGGCATTCGGATATTGTTGGTCTTGACCACGTGTCTGACCAAGTCCAATCTCTGCCTCATGGGTCACCATGAACTTCATACTTGTGTGGCCTTCCCGTCTCAAGGCTCTGATGATTTCCACTTCAGCCAGTTCTTTTAAAATTCCTTGAGAATTTAGTCTACATTTCCCATGTCTCTCCTTCTGAGCTTATTTATAGGAGGATTGTATTCAATATTCAGTGAATGAATTGGATTTCAAACAATTTCTAAGACATACATTTATAAGCAAACTAAGTTCAGGAATTTATTGGACACTTGCTCTTAACTAAATGAAACCTCAGAAGATGTCTCACAGACTGAAATCTCCCATTACTTTTCTGACTTGTCAAGTTTAAAATCTGTGTTGTCTTTCATATTTTCTTCAGGGTCCACTCAAGTGATCCACAGTAGATCCCCTTGGTCAGGGAACATTGCTTCAGTTTCTCTTTTACTTTCACTCAACTGCATGCCATTGGGTTTACCTCAGGTTTGTGGGTTTAGAAGCCATTATATCCTTTTTGACCAAATAAGCACAATTCTTCTTCCTCGTTAAATCAACTTGTTTCTTTGAGACCCTTTCTATGACCAGGGCCCACTGCCCTGGGGCTGAACCTCATGCTAACTAGAATCCCCCAGTCCCAAAGGGCACTCTGTGTTGGCGTGTATCCCTCTGGTTTGCTCTCTGTTATCACCTCCCTGAAGGGTGTACATATCTTCTTGCTTTGTCTTAACCTGGCAGTTTTCAAAATAACTATTATAATACATAACTATAATTAATATGTGATATGATATTATAATTATCAGATAGCTTAATTCTGGTTTATACATTCAAAGCACTCAAAGACTAATTCACACTGTTTAAAACATCGACCCTCCCAGCATTAAGCCAAATGGCAAAGGCCCCTTTTGCAAGATGCCTCTGCTTCCTGCATAGTCAGTTGAAGTCAGCCTAGATTTGGCCTTGACTCTGTCCCTATCTCACTGTGGCCTTGGGCAAGTTTCTTCCTTTCTCAGAATTCTGGTCCCCTTTCCCAGCCTAGACTAAATGATCTTTGAAGGGTCTTTGAGTCAGCCTAAGTGAAGAGAGAAAACTAGGTTGCTCATGCATCCTAGAGTTCCTGACAGGGTTTGAATCTGGGACTAATGGCTGATTCAAAATCTCGATCTCTCTCTGTCTCTCTTTCCATCAGGATAGCCCTTTTCTGGCGGAGCACAAATACCCCACATTACCTGGGAAGCTTTCAGGAGCCACGCCTAATGGAGAGGCTGCCAAATCTACTCCTGCCTCCCAGCCTGACCCAGCAGGGAGCAGCCTTCTGAGGCTGAGTGAGTATCCAGGCCCCTCAGCTGGCAGCCCCTGGCGCAGTGGCCTCGGCCCACCCGGGCATTGCCTGGCACCGCTGTGTCCACCCCTGCAGCTCACAGCTGGAGAGCACTGGGAGCAGGTGGATGGGGCACTGGAGCTCCTTGGGGTGGTCCCGCATCCGGGGATGATGGCTGCCTCTCTGGGCATGCTGTTCACTTCTGTAAACCCTTTAGATGCCCAGAAAACCAGGGTTTGTGCCCACTCTTTCTTTCACCTGCAGTTACTCCACCTCCCATTTTCCCTCTTCTATTCCTCACCTTTTGGCCCCTGGCTGTCCTGCCCAACATTCCTTTTCTTCCCTTTTAGACCCCCCAGCCCTCCCTGCCCTGCACTCTTCCTCTTCTGTCATCTGATCTTCTGTCTCCTGTCTTTGCTGTCCTCTCTGCAGCCTCCCCATTACCAGTTAAATAATACTGTGTGCTCTAACAAGGGAGAGCATTTCCTTAGGGAAATGGAGTCAGCGGCCAGTGGGCAAGGATGTCAGTCCACAGGTATCCTTTCGGTGCTTAGGATCTGAACTCAGGGAGGTCTTCGCTGCTTTTCATACCAAATAGGCCGTCGTTCCTCAATAGCAGCAGATCAGTGGGGCCCAGGGGGAATGTTCTTGTCTCCTCAGAGCTCTCCCTACCCCGACTCCTCATCCCTGGCTCTTCCCTGAGCCAGCCTGTGCATGCGCCTGCCCTTGGCCAGTTCTGCCTTTGGCTGCAGGAACTCCAAATAAGCCCTTGAACAAGTGTGTCCTAGTGACACTTAGACAGTGGACATGCAGTGGCTGTGGACCACTAGTGTGCTCTGAGTGAGCGCTGGCAGCACACAAGAGCTGCATGTGGCCCCGTGTATTCAGCCCTGGCCACTCTCCCTCCCTCTCCCTCCGTGGTTTCCTTGGCCTGCCAGGAAGTGGCACCAGGAGCACGTGGTCCCCTCACATGAGGTCCCCTCTCACTGCGCTGACCCAGGCACCAAGCTCAGTCACTGTTCACCCCTTCCTTCCTCGTGGGATGATTTTTCTTTCTTGTTGAGTTTTTCTCTCTTGCTTGATGACTATTGTTTATTTCTTTGCTTCCCTATAACTCTGTTGGGCTGGACTTTGGCCTCTCTTACCTCTTCCTGTGGCTTCTCTGCTTCTTGGTTGGCTGGAGATCGTGGCCGGAGTGTCAGTGCCCCTGTGTTAGGTACGGTACCCTTCCAGGTGAGGTGGAGAGGGACATGCCTTTGTTTTCCCACCCTCACGCCCGCCCCTAACCCAACTCCTAGCCAAGTCACCCTCCTGCCTGCACTCCTGCATCTCCCTTGGGGAAAGGAGAGAAAAGCTCCTCATTGGAGTTATCCCAAGAGTACTTGGACCCAGACCCTTAGAATTTGAAGGCATTAGTTCACCCAGATTTGAGACCTTAAGATCACTAACTCCCCAGAGAGAGAAAGCCTGAGGGTGCCTGAGCCCCTGACTCGTCCCTGAGATCTTGGTGTAAAGCTCTGCCCTAGAGGTGGGCACACTCTTCCTGACTCCCACCAAAGGATGGCCCAGGCTTGGGGACAAGGTTTTGCAAAGGTCCTGTTCCTTCCTCTGATTCACACATCATTTCACTCTTTCAACCTCAGGAGACACAGAGAGTGGTTGGGATGACACTGCCATGGTCAATGAGCTCTCATCCACGTCATCGGGCACGGAGTCGGGCCCCCAGTCTCCCCTGACACCAGATGGTAAACGGAGCCCCAAAGGTATCAAGAAATTCTGGGGAAAGTAAGTTGCCAGCAATGATTATAATTATATTGCTTAGAGTCTGCATAAACTCTTGTTCAGTTAGATGTTGGAATAGCAATAAACACAAAGCCATCATGTTTAGAGAGATTTTGAGTTATTGTTGAGGGCCCAGAGAAGAACTATGAAAGGCACCGATTAAATATAGCTGCTTGGCCTTACATGTCATTCATTCATGGTGTCTGTCCATCCCATGGACCCTGAGCACATTCTCTGCATCTTATACCACATGTAATTTGGGAGAGACACATGATGAAACCAATTTCTTTCTTAGGGGTTAGTCTGTGTCTTAGTAAATCTTCGAAGATAGAAAGCTGAGTCCTTGCTGGAGTAATTGACCCTTTTGTGAAATGAGGCAGAAATGGGCCTCTTATCCACATCAGCCTTCACTTTGATCCCCACAAGGAGTGGCCCAAACCCCAGAGGCAGGATTAGGATTGGGGATCGGTCTGGCCAAGGAGCTGTCCTAGGTCATAATCCTGTCCTCTGGGAAGCAGTACCACCACGAGCCCCGGGTCTGGCTGGTGTCGCCCTGTGTAGGAGGGGGTGTGCTGACTACATGCTCCCAGACTGTGCCCTGACAGTCTCCATGGATTCCCTTCCACACAGAATCCGAAGAACTCAGTCAGGCAATTTCAACACTGATGCGCCAGGAATGGCAGAGTTTCGGCGAGGAGGGCTCCGAGCAACTGCAGGGCCTAGACTCTCCAGGACCAGAGACCCCAAGGGTCAGAAAAGGTAAGGCACCCTCTAGCCCATCTACAAAAACCTGTGTGAATTCTGGCCAGGCTGCAGTGGGAATGGGGGCTGGATGCCTCCGGAGGTGCTCCCAACCTTTCCCATTCGACACGAGTAACGTTGCTCAGGCTTCAGGGTGCCCCGGGGTCAAGGCAAGAGGCTTCCTCCAGCCAGAAGTGGCTTTCCTGAGGGCCTCAGTAGTGCACATCTACCATCCATTCTCCCCAGTGCCTCTGCACGCTCATGTCCCAGGTCATAATCCTGGAATGTGTGGCGCTGGAATCAAAGTGGGAACTTCTGCATGACTCCTCGTTCATGCCCAAATGAAAAAGCAGAGACGCTGCACTTTTCCTGAGATTGCCCTGGTGGACAGCCTCTGGTTGTTAGCTCCCCCACCCACCCCCCTTCCTTCAGTCTCCACCCCCCTTCCTTCAGTCTCCCTGTTCGGGGAAAGAGCATCTCCCTCAGAAGGAGTATCTGGCCAGGCAAACCTTTACCCCTGTGTTTTTGGGAAACCCCTTTCAGGATCCTCCTATCAGACAATCCCTATAATGCATTGTCTCCAGTGAATATCTCCCGAAGTCTGAGTTATTCAGCCAAGATCAGGTTTTGGGGGCCTTCCTCAGCATTGGATTTTGACATTTTAAACCTAACCAAATAGTGAGATGTGACATTCAGCTCTTTTAAATTTCATCCCCTTGAGACTGCCACACACCAGTGCCATTTGCAAGTAATTACTGAGTAAGATTTATACAACTCAAATTATCATTCTCAGAAACACTAAGGCATCATGTTGTTACAGACACGCACCCCAGCGCCACTCCCTGCCTTCCCCACCCTGCAACCCTCAGGTTTCTAAGCTTTGCCAGGTGCTCCTTCTATAAGACACAGGGCCTTCCCAGACCCATGTGTGTTTTGGTGGTGTTGCTGGACCTGTCCTCCAGCTGCCCTCCTAGAAACGTGAGGATGTGCGGACCTCCTGTGCTTGCTCCCTCAGGATCAAGGAGCTGGTATTTACTCTTCTTATCACAAATATAAATGCTCAGTGTTCGCTTTTTGAGAATCTAAGGACATGGTCCATGAAAGCAGAGACCAATTCAGGGCCAATAGAAAGTGAGCAAAGACAGCTTATCTATATAGTCCACAGGAGTATTCTAATTTACTTAGCAGTGTCCTAATTTAGACTTGAATGGTTTTGGTTTTTCAAGAGAAGAAAATATCTACAGTAAGCCTGAATGCTAATCTTTGTTCCAATTCTGGCTATTTCTTTCGGATTAATTCTTGAAGGGGAATCCGTGGTCAGGGTCTCAGAATTTTCCTAAGACCCTTAGGCCTTTTTCCTTAGCATAGGCCTTCATGGCTAGGGGCCCATTACATACTGCTAGTCATTTGGGTGTGGGGTAACCAAGGTCAGGAACTTCCTGTGTTGCAGCCACAGGGTCATTTTGTTAAATGTCTTTGTGCTTTCTTGACCATAGTAACGACAGCTAAAGCAGTGAGAATGAAGAAGTTCTGGTGCGGCGGTTATGTCGATCCTAACAGTGCTTGTGGGAACAACACTGAGCTTGTTGGAGGGGGGTAGATGGGCCTTTCTTCCTCTTCAGCAGAAACTTGATCGAGCTCTGTGCTAATGTCCTCCGGTATTTATGGTTTATAGCTCCTTAGGAACAGCATGATAAGAAGGTCACCAGTACTCCTCTAGGAAAAGTACTTTCTTACCGGAAGTCTCCACTCCCATTCCTTTTTCCAATGAAACAAATTTTAAAATATAATATTTGAGAATGATGTATTTTAGGAACCCTCAGGTTATAGAATGAATTTTATTGTCTTTTTTCTCCATATAAGGTTTTATTGATTTACATTCCAGTCTGCACTGCTGTGCAGAGCAGAGTGCCTGTTACACCCATATGTTGTCAGCATTACATATTGACAGTCTTCCTTTGTTTAAACTTCTCTAGTTGTAGAGGCCTTCAAAAAATCACATTTTTAGTGTTAGATTGCATGGTATTTCATTCTTTTTGAATGGGCACAGTTTTCACCCATTTTTATTTAATTATTAATATCTTACAGATTTCTGTTCACTATATTAAGATACTAAGCCATGTCCAATAATTGTAACAAAATAATTTTTAGGTAGCATAATTTTACTTTATTTTGTGATACTTTCATGTATGAAATTTTTATGTTTACAGTGAGCCTCACCAGCTTTTTCTTTGTGATTTCTTTCATTATTTTGTTTTTAAATTTTTCAAGGATTTTTTTTTAAAGAAGTTGTATTTGAATCATCTATTTGGGGACTTATTTTGGGATGTGGTAAGATATATATTTATTTTTCTAAGAAAAAGCAGTGTAGTATAATGTTTAAGTCAGGCTGACTGTACCACCACACGGCTGGATCCCATCTTTGTGGAGGGTTTTTTTGAGTTGGTCTCCTGAGTCTCTTGCCCTTTTGGACTGTAGCTTTATGAGGGGTCTTCAGTCAGACCATTTTATTGCCTTTCTCCCAAACTGATGGGCCGACATCAGGTTTGTCATGACTGTAAGGAAGCTTAAGCTCCAGCATCCTTTACTTGCATGGGCATCTTCCAGGGTCCAGAGAGCGTCCAATCAATGTGTTGACGGGGCCATGCATTTAAAAAATTTTTCTCAAGTAAGGCATTTTTAACACAACCAGTTTTAAAACTGCTGACTCTTTACTCCAACCTCCCCTTGGTCTTTCTATCTTTGCCTTGTATCAGACAATGTTGGAGTAGCCTGGGCATTTTTGGGATCTGGCTAAGGGGAAGTTGAATTGAGGATCCATTTAGTTTGGATTCGTGGGATATGTGTATGTGGCTTGCAGTCACTTCATGTGTAGTTTAGTTAACTAGCTGTCCTGTGTAAAAATGGCTTCCAAGGTGCCAGTCTGCTCACTACGCTACTATGGAGATGTGGAGAATAACTATACCTTTTTAAAAAAATTTTATCTCTTAAACTTTCATCTTTTAAATGTTTCTTTTCCACTACCACCTACTTCTGATACCGAGCATTAGAGAACACATTTATATGGGGATATCTCTATATCTGGCCCTTTAACTCCCTCAATTTAAGGACTCAGCCAGGCACTGAAAAGAATTCTTTAACCAGCATGTTAGGGGTGCTTTCCTGGAAGGAATCTTTTGGAATATCTGGTCTTCTATATTCCTAAAGTCCTTATTTTTAAAATAAACAAGTTGCTTTGTCAACCTCTCCACCACCTCCAAGACTCAACTGGGATTTCAAGTGTACCATTATATTCACACTTTGAATGAAAAATTGATGTCTAAGAATTGATGGCTTTGTAATACCCAGTCATCCTGACCGGAACATGATCTAGCTCTTCATTTATTCATGCCTATTGATTTTATGGGGTACAGTTGAGTGCTGGAGTTACCACCACCTCCTGCCTTCCCCCCACCCCCACACAGTTATACAGGACCCTCACATCCCTTGTAAAGGCAGCTCCTAGATATTTTGTAATTTTGGTTACTATGAGTGGGATTTTTGAATTATTTTAACAAAAATGTTAGTATCTCTGCATTAATGATATATGAAAAACTGTTGATTTGTATATGTCACAAAGGTATTATATATATGTGTGTCTTTTATAACTAGCCACTGTACCGACTTCTCTTGGGTTTTCTAGGTGGGCGGATACATCATCTGAAAAGAATGGTGTTCTTTCATTTCTCCTTCCAAATACCTATACCTTTTAAAAAAAATTTTATCTCTATACTGCCTGCAACTCTCAGATAAGGTGTTGTTATTGAATGCCTTCAGCATTTCATTAATAAAGCATTAGCTGTTGTTGATTAGAAGGTTTTTGGGTTTTTTTAGTTAAAGTACTGACTCCCTTTTTCTAGTTTCCTAAGCATTTTCCTAAAAATGGTGTGGAACTCCTGTTAATAATCTGATTCACTTGTGGGTCTTCATCCTGGTGGGCTTGTGGCACGTGCATGTGGACGTGGACCAGCGGTACTGTAAACACGGCCTCACAAGGATCATGTAACTGCCCCAAGCTCGCGGTAGCTATAGACCTGAAGTTCAGGCTAGGGGTTATCACAGGGAGCTCCAGCCTACCACAGATGTTGAGCGCCTTGTCGTGGAATTTTGTTCATCTGAATCCCATGATTGGGGTTGCTTGTTAAAGCATAGTTCCCTTTTTTGTGAGGCTCTGTTATGTTCAGATGGAGCCTCAGACCCTCCCACTAAAGAGCCGCGCTGTTTCCCTGCCTCCCAGTGACGCCAATGCCCCTTTTGCCCAGTGGAGCACAGAGCGTGTGTGTGCATGGCTGGAGGACTTTGGCCTGGGTCAGTACGTGATCTTTGCCAGGCAGTGGGTGACTTCTGGCCATACTTTACTGACAGCGACCCCTCAGGACATGGAAAAGGTAAGAGCTGAGCCTTGGGTGAGTGAAGAAGCTCCCATTTCTTCCCAAACCAGTACCTGAGGAGGTGAGGCCCCCTTTGGCCTGCCAGAATTTCACGTCGTCCATCTTTCAATTTCAGGAGCTAGGAATTAAGCACCCTCTTCACAGGAAGAAGCTGGTTTTAGCAGTGAAAGCCATCAACACCAAGCAGGAGGAGAAGTCTGCCCTGCTGGACCATATTTGGGTGACACGTAAGGACAGGCAATATATGTGTTCTGTTTCTGACAGCTCCTGTGGGCAGACAACTCCCCTGTGAATATGTGCCTCCAAGACAGCCATCTCCGTGGGAAGGGCAGATGGAGAAAATGGCTGAAACTTCAAAATGATCATTGTTGCTTCCTTTTTTTTGGTGTCTACCTTCTCCAGTTTTCATGAATCCTAGCACACCTGTTTCTTCCTGTGTCTGTAGGCTGGCTTGATGATATAGGCCTCCCGCAATACAAAGACCAGTTTCATGAATCCAGAGTTGATGGGCGGATGCTGCAATACTTAACTGTGGTGAGGACCTTTCCTCAGTCTCTCAGTTGTCCTGTGAGCATGCAGCTCAGGTATCCCCATGATAGTTATTTCAAACTCGATTCCACCTTCTTCCTTATATTATTAAGGTCTTAAAATAGTATCAGCTGCACAGAAGAGGTCCCAGTGGCACAGCATGAGCCATTGTGCTAAGAAAAGCTGTTGGTGTGTCCAGGGGCACTTCCCCGAGACGTGATAGGCTTGGCTATGTTTGCTCGGGAAGGAACCTGAGGGGGCTTTTGTCACCTTGGAAACTGGTTCATCAACCAAAACTCTCCTCTTCCAGAACGATCTACTCTTCTTAAAAGTCACCAGCCAACTACATCATCTCAGCATCAAATGCGCCATTCATGTACTGCACGTCAACAAGTTCAACCCCCACTGTCTGCACCGGCGGCCAGCTGATGAGGTGAGGGCCGGGCAGTACCTGTCCTGGTAGCCCTGACAAGGAAACCTACAAGATGGGCTGTGAGAAAACACGAATGACATCATCACAAAACGGCTGCCTTTCAGACACAGTGCTTGGGATTCCTTCCGCTGCTAGTGTCTCATGAGGCCCCAAACACCCCTGTTGCCAGTACCTTGTGACCCACACAGGCTAGACCTCCAAGCTCCCACCTTCCTTGGAGAGACACAGCTATGGGTCAGATGGCAGTAATGGCAACGCTTTTTAAGCCATCACATGATTAAAGGAGATGAGCAATGGTGCAAGGGAGGGAAGGGAAGGCAGAATGGAAAGATGGGGTCAAAGAAGGCAGCGAGGACTCCATAAGGAGCCGGATATTTTAGATATAAAAGTAATTCTACTTGTAGACATAGAATTAATCGACCTCTAGTCCTAGGTGTACAGGAGATGCATAAGCAGGTTTTGCTAGAGAAGAAATAATGCAGGTAAACATAGCAACACAAGTTCTGGAAAAGTCCCTGGTAATGTCCCCCGTACCTTGGAGTTCTGGGTGGGCCCCAGAGCTAAAGGATTGTCAGTCACCTCCCCTCTCCTGTATTCCTGGGAACTAAGTCTAACCTGCTGTAAAATTAATTCCAATTCCAGGGGGATTCAAAATTACTACCTCTACCTTCTGTCTCCTCTTTTCCCCTTATTCAACAAATATGCTTTGACTTCCTTCTATGTCAGGCACAATGCTGGGCATTTTGAAGACCAAGATGCCACTTAGGTATAAGTATCTTAATGTGTGTTTGCTTAAAACATTTCACTACACCAGAGAGAGCTTTTGTCTGTAAAACACTTGGCTCATAAATGATAGTTTTCTTTAAAGTTCTGGTTCTATCAAATCACTGAGATGAATGATTCTATGCCTTCATTTACTAGTCCCAAAGTTAACCAGAGAATTAGGGAGTAACAGGACTCTGGAATCCAGTGTCTCAGTGTAGAAGATCCTGCAAGATTCAATGAGAACTCTATTTCTTAGAAACTGGGAAGGCTCTCAGGTAGCTGGTCTCTAGGCATAAGGGTCATCTTCTGGTGAGGATCTGGGGCAGGCTCATTCACAGGGTTTGGACCCATAGAAGACCATGGCAGGACCTACCAGATTAACTTGTTCACTCTCCTCCTCCCTCTCACAGAGTAACCTTTCTCCTTCTGAAGTCGTGCAGTGGTCCAACCACAGGGTGATGGAGTGGTTGCGATCCGTGGACCTTGCAGAGTATGCACCCAACCTTCGTGGGAGTGGTGTCCACGGAGGTCTCATTGTGAGTGGTTCTTGAGCCCACCTGCCTTGGTGTACACTGGGGTATTCAGAAACTATTTCTTAATGGGAAGACATAAATCCTATTACAAATTACTGATATTTCGTCTGAAACCCTTACCTAAATTGAAGTCTCAAAATATTTTCATAATTGGAAGTTGAGAATTAATATATCTCATGGATGGCTTCTGGAAGGTCTTCCCTAGCAACAGATGCAGAGAGTTCCAGGACAAGAGGGTTGCATGAAAATCAGCCATCAGCAAGGCAGTTCTTCCTGCACCTAGAGGAACAGATGGCTAGAGATGTGACGGGGAGGCCACCAAAATATAACTGGCTGCTTGTCATGATATTCAGGTGCTCAGATTTGTCAGGTGCAGCCCAGTGGGGACGTGAGGAACAGATGCCTTGGGTGTCACACAGAGTGGACCCCGGGAGGCAGCCTTAGCCAAGAGGTCACAGTTCCTGGTGGGTCTGTGAAAGAGTCATCAGACGTGCTAGTGTCTGCTCAGAGCCAGGCCACGTGCCAGGTAGTCGGGGAGCGGGACACCCGGCAAGTGGATGACGTCAGGCCCTCCTGTAGAGGCACTGCTGTGCCTGTGGGGGCCCACTTTTCAGTGTTACCACCGAGAACCATCTGTGGTCATCACCAGGTGGCTCTGTCTGTGTTTCTTTCTTAGATCCTGGAGCCACGCTTCACTGGGGACACCCTGGCTATGCTTCTCAATATCCCACCACAAAAGACACTCCTCAGACGCCACCTAACCACTAAATTCAATGCCCTGATTGGTCCTGAGGCTGAACAGGAAAAGCGAGAGAAAATGGCTTCACCAGCTTACACACCACTGACCACCACCGCCAAAGTCCGGGTGAGTTGCCAGACCTTTTCTGGGGCAGTCTCAAGACCTGCCTCTGGCCCTCGTTTTGTACAGCGGCTGGCCCAACACCTAGTGTCAAACCTGTGTGCCACCTGGAGGCGGTGGCATTCTTGGCATCCGCCTTGGGAGTTGGGTCCACTGTGTGTTGGTGTTGGTGGGCCAGTTCCCCACCACTCAGTCCAAGGAAGAGAGAGCAGACTTCTTTACATGGACAACTATGTCCAGGAAGCAGCTGTTCTCAGGTGGCTAGGAGCTTGTCCACTACCCAGCACTGCCTTGACTCATTCCCCTTGCAAAGCAGACAAGTTCATGAAGGCATCAGTGAGCTTTAGGTTACCTTCAGCCAGGCCTGTCTGGGTGGCACAGTGCCATGGGAGTCTTAGTCAGAGCTGTCCTGCCAACGCAGGGAGTGTTCTGTTGGCAGCAGGTCTCAGAGGCCTTGTGCTGTGGACATGGCCAGCACGCAGCTGTTCAGAGGTCACGTGAGCACCAGCACCACCCACTCGGGCTGTCTGAATCCCACCAAGCCCACTAGACCTGCCTGAGCCACACTGTCCCCAGACCGTGTCCTTCCCAGCTGGCAGGCCCTCTGATAGAAGCTCTGGAGGCCATGCTAGCCTGTCCCCGGCAGCACAGGAATGTCTGAGTCCACTGAATTCACACACAGACCTTCTCCCCCAAGTGAGCAGAACAGGGAGTGTGATTCGGAAGCAGTGCTGGGTGAAACTAGACCAGGAGGAAGGGCCTCCTGGGGTTCCTGTGGGGCCTCCCCAAGGCATGAGGGGCTGCTAGCAGAACAGAGTGCCCCTGCCTGGTGCCAGCAGCCATGGTCAGGCAGGCCCTCTCCAGTGGCATCCTGCAGGAATTCCCAGTGCCCCAGGAAGTGGGACTGTCCCAAGTGGGACAGCAGGCTCTGAGTTCTGGGCACAGAGTCTTGGAGGAGCAGCAAGCTCTCCTTAGATTAGTTATCCTGTCGGCCTTTCCCGGTGTAGACATTGCTTACAGGAGCTCTATTTTGAGTTTTTCTAGAAATGGTTTGCCTTTGTCCTTTCCCCCAGGGCCTGCTCCTAAATATGTTGTCAGTCATACCTGTACACCAGCTTGATGACCTTCTCATCATAGTCTTACATTTGCTATGTTTTAGCCAAAGAAACTAGGATTTTCACATTTTGGAAACATAAGAAAAAAGAAGTTTGATGAATCGACGGACTATATTTGCCCAATGGAGCCCAGTGACTGTGTTGGTGAGAGTCACAGGGTGTACAGTGGCTACCGAGGCCTCAGCCCCCTTGATGCCCCTGAGCTGGATGGGCTAGACCAGGTAGGACAGATTAGTTAATGCCCTTGTCTCCTGTCCTCTGTGCACCGAGAGCTCACAGTAACACCACGTGTGCCATTGTATAACTGCACCTCAACCCCTACTTATGTGCATGCCTTGCAGAGAACATTCTAGCAATTGTGTACCCCTGGACCAGCCTCTCATCAAACCCTGTGGGTGGCCAGGCTATGGAATTGCACCTTTGTAAAGGGGCCAGGCTTTGGGGACTGTTGCCAAAGGTGGACTCAAGAGGAAAGACATTTAAGGATTCTTACACATTTTTAGTAATTCTTAATGCTATCTTCAGCACCAGTGGCAACACACGAACTTGGACACAGGTTCAGAATCCATGGATGATCCCAAGAGGCTCAGAGCTCAAGCCTCTGCACTGTGCTTCAGTTGAGGGACAATCCCAAGTGCCTTAGGTCTGTGGCCAGTTTTGGCTGAGATCCAAGGAACAACAGCAGGGATTTCTGCCACAGTGAGAGTGTAGCACTGTGTGTATGCCTTATGCAGCAGCAGTCACTTCTTATAATAAAAACAGTATTTATGTAGAAAGCAAACAGCATGTCCATCTTCAGTCTTTTTGGGGGACAGCTGGAGATAGTCCTGCTTACTGTCCAGCTGGAGAGCTGATGGCACTGCACTGGCTCCTCGGCTGGGTGCACACTCAGCTGGCCAAATGTTGGATGAGGGGGATGGAGCAAGCAGGGACCCCCGTGTCCTTCAGAAGAGGTCTGTGACCTCACCCCTTCAGGCTCCACCTCCCCATGTGCAGCCGAGGGGAACCTCCTGCCTGATGTGCGTCCTGACTGGAAGTCACATCTGTTATGCACACCCCAAAGCTGGTGTGTTTCAGCTGCGGCCAGAAAGACCTCTGATCTTCCCCGTGTTTTGTCAGCCCGTTGCTGACGTGGCTGGACCCATAATCATCATGGCGGTTGGTCTGTCTGTGTGGCAGAGCTGGAACAGACCTGTCCTCCTGATTTAGAGGCTGACTGACTGATAATGGGTCTTCCAGATGGGCCTTGTCTGGCCCAGGACTGAGGGAAAGACATGCCTTGCCAGTCTGCGCTCTTGCTTAGGAGATTCCAGTTTGTCCCAAGGCAAGTTTTGGCTCCACCGGTCCCCCAGGCCTCATGTGCAGAATAGCAGCAGCACAGTAACTGTCTGGGCTGGAGCAGGGCCTGAGGACCCCTTTGAGAGCACTCTGATTCTGTCCCAGATGGAGGCAATGCTAAGATATGCTGCTGAAATTACCAGCAGCCTCAGGCCAAGCCCTCCTGGCCTCCCCTGAAGTCCAGCCAGAGAGATGGACCAGCTCAGCAGCTGGCATGACTGACGCTGTGCCCAGCACCCAGGACCACTGAGCGACAGGCGCCTCTGGGGGCGGCCACATGCGCAATGCAGCCACAGGGCCATAGGGCCAAGCTTTGTCTCTCATTCCTTGGGGTGTCCTGGTTAGAGAATCTCTGCATGTGCCTGCTTTCAAACCCCACATGTGAAACCATCACTAAATCTCTGTGTAGCCTTAAGCAAAGCCTGTATCTCTTTTTGGGCCTCAACTTTCCCACTTATAAAATGAGGGGTTATACTTGATGCCCTCAGAAGATGCTTCCAAATCGACAATGTCTAAATAGGCTTAGGGAAGAGGGAGCAGGCCAGCACCACCTGAGGAGGAGAGCAAAGGAGGGAGGAAGCTCTGTCAGCAGCCTTATACCTATGAGGGTGTCAGGGTCTGCGGTCCTGTTTGCGCCAGAAACTGTCAGTGTATTTAACATCCTGAAGGCCTTCATCCCTGCTGCTCTCTGCTCCTGAAAATGGCTGGAGCTCGGAACACGTGCTACAGGGCTGATGCTGACCGGCCCTGGCTATGCCAAGCTCCTGTGTACCTCAAGTGCTGGTGCCAGGGTGGGCTCCAGTGAAGCATGTGCATGGCAGTGTGGGACACTGGAGCTCTGCCCTTCCCCTGGGACCGAAGCAGCATGTGCTCGCCTGTCCCTCCTCAGGGCCTGGCCCACTCCCCCAGGGCAGCATGCCATCTGTGAGTCACATGCCGGGTCCCTGTGTGTTGACCCAGATGCTGCCCATTTTGCAGATGGCGCCTTCGGAAGGCACTGTGACGCAGATAGGGCTCCTCTCCCAAGACATTCACCGCCTCACGGTAGGATTCTGACGCTCTCTCCACAGTAGCACAGGTACCAGGGAGGCTCCATGAGCTTGGTAGTGGTACACAAGGCCTGGAGCAGCCCCCATACTTCCGGACCTGTGTTGTCCTGTTGTCCGTGCCTGCGCTCTGGGAGAGCAAAGGATGGCCCTGGGCGCTGGGGCAAGAGCCTAAGCCGGCCCTGAGGCAGAAAGCAGCCCAAAGGCCGTTTCCATTGGCTTGCAGCTGGGCCCTGATCTGCTGAGGGCACTGGGAAGGGTCACAGAGGGGCCTTGAGCTGCCGCCAGCTAACATGCTAGGTCTTGGGTCCTCTCTCCAGATTCAGAGTTGGGGGGAAAACCAAGGTATTCTGTAGCACTGGGTTACCTGCCAGTCAGCTCAATGTCCATGAGACGGACTTCCTATCATGCCTCTGACTTCATGGATATCACAGGCATGGGGGCACATCCTGGCATGCCCAGTGAGAACACGATGGAGGAAGCATGGTCTCAGAGGAGAGAAGCCACTCTGGAGTGAGGTCCATAGGGTTCAAGTCTCTTCCTAGCTCTGGGACCTGGGGCAAGTCATATTCTAAGCCCTGGCTCAGTAATCCATAAAGCAAGGCTAATACTGTCCTCCTTACAAGGGGTGCAAGCAGACCAGAGCTGGTGGCAAAAGGCCAACCACAAGAGGAGGTTTATATTATTGAGGGCCCGTTAGTACCTGGATGGACTGTCCCATCACTGGGTCCACTGGCTATAGCATCTTTCCATACTGAACCTGCTATCTCGGTCCTTTGCTTGTTGATCTATCGAGGCATGTTAAGAAAGCTACATTCAAGGGCAAAATGGAATCTCCCTGAATCCAAATGGGATTGTTCTTATTCAACATTTTTTTCTTGGCCTACACAGCAAAATGAATTCACCCTACCTTGCCTTTATCACATCTAACAGGCCTTTGGTGGCCTTGAAATAGCAACTTTACCTCTAAGGTCTAAGCAATGTATTATCTTGATCCTGTTGCCCATTCTTCCCCAGTATGTGGGGTCCCTGGAACACCATGAACTTAGAGGGTGCCAATGTCAAACCGATCACACGCAGAGCCCTCCGGGTTCCCAGGCAGCTGCCACAGGGCAGCCTTGACCAAAGGCTTGTTCACCTGCCCCTTTGGCTGTGTCCTTTCAGACCATGTTGAGCCAGGACCAGCTGCTGAACGACTCTCGCCTGGCCACTCCCAACTCTGAGGACTGGAGATGACTTTCTTCATGGCTGGGAGCCCAGAGAGGCACGTGCGGGGGTCCCCAAGCCTCTGCTTCAGTGGGAGCTGGCACCCAGCCACCTGCAGAGTGCAGATGGGGGCTGGCAGGAGGGAAGCGGAGCTGTGGAGCAGCTGTTCCGGAGGCAGCCCCAGGGGCCCTATGTTGCCGACCGTGCTGTGCTCTTCACAGCTTTTATACCTTTTCCACTGAATACGTGGACTGCATACCACCTCTGTGGGGAGGGCAGTGAGATGTCAGCACAGACTCAATGGCTGGTGCTCTTCCTTGTGGCAGTTGGGAGGTTCTTATGCCAAAGCGGAAGGGCTATGAGTTCATAAAAGCTCTGCTGGAAATTAGTTCTAAACATTGCATAGTGACTGAGCTGGGTGAAATGAGAGGGAGCCCCTCCTTGGCCGCATCCATGCAGAAGCACGTATTTACCTCCAGGGTGACAGCAGGTTAGGAACAATGACTTCCTTCCCACTGCCTGGCTGCCGTCACCCTACCCTCGTCTGTAGGGATGTGGCAGACTTGGTACCGCTGGGCTCCCAGCGTCAGAGCAGCGGCACCTCCAGCACCCCCTTGGGGCCGTGGCCCTCGGCATAGCTGACAGGCAGGCAGAAGCCTTTCCCTCATCAGCCTCAGACACAACTGTCTCATCACATGCTCCCCCTAGTGGATGGCCCATGGGCACCCTAAGCCAGCATGTCCACTGCAACTTAGCATCTTCTAGACCAGCCTGTTCTCTCTCAGGCGTCCCTGCCTCAGTGTGCGGTGCCACATTCAGTCCTCTCCCAGCCAGTCTCCTGCTGGCAGTTGCCTGTCCTCTTCATCCCTGTGATACTACTTCAGGCCTCACCTCTCATCTGATTTGCACAGCTAGTCTCCTACATGGCCCCTCACCTTTCCGGTTGGCTCCTCCAGACATTCTCTACACTATTCCTTAGAGTGACTTTGTCAAATTGGTTTTTATCCTGTTACCTTTCTGCTAAGAACTTTAGTTCCAGAATCACCACAATGCAGTTCCAGAACCCAGAGTCAAAGACCCCTGCACCCAGGCCCTTCTGAATCTTCAGCCGCACAAACTGCGCTGTAGCCTGTGCTCCTTCTCGCATGGTAGGATGTACTGTCCCCTAAACCCATCACTGCTCAGTAACAACCCTCCTCTAGTTGTGACAACCAAAAATGTCTCCAGATGTTGCCTGGGGGCAAAACTGTCCCTAGTTGAGAACCACTGGGCCAGGGAATGGGGTGAAAGTGAGGCCCAGGTAAGGAAAAGTGAGTCAGCTGGAGCCAGATGAAGGACAGGCAGGGTAAGATTCGTGTTTAAGAAAACGGGAGGGGGCGGGGAAGATGGCAGTGTAGAAAGAGCCTGACCCCACCTCCTCCCACCTATACACTGACGCTATACCTACACATAGAGCAGGTCAGCCCATGAAAGAACTGAGGCCTGAGTGAGCACCTGCTGTGCAATGAGGGACAGAAAGATCTTGTATAAAAGAACAGGAGAGGCGGAGACAAGGTAACAGCAGGAACCCCAGCCCAGTGATGTGCAGTGGGGAGGGAGACTGCTATGGGACCGGGTGGATTTCCTGCCCAGGGAAACAGATTAACAGCTGCACTTTAAGGTGCATCTGGATTATGAGTGAAAAAATCCAATTTTCAAAGGTAAAAAGCACTCGCATTTGGTGGGAGAACTGCTGGAACTCTCTCCGGGATCAGAGGTGCTGGTGAGTGCCAAATTTGCATTCCTTCCACATATTCATAGTGCAACTGGGAGCAGGGTCCTGCATGCACAGCAGTTGGACACCTGATCTAGGCAGTCTCCCAGTCTCTGCCTACCCCCATTCCTGCAGGAGATCCAGCAGTCCCAGAGGGCAGCACTAGCAGTGGTGCTCACCCAAGCTCATGCTGCCCATGCCCACCTGTCACCCAGCGCCCACTGGAAGATCCCCAGAGACTGCACCAGCCCCTCCTGGCACCAACCAGGGAGTTCCCCAGATGCATCCCTAGGCTGCTGTTCGCCCACCATCCAGGAGCCCATCAGACTCCAATCCCCTGAGACACATGTCTCCTGTTCATCTGGCCCCGAGCCAACACCACCAGGCACACACAGTCTATACAAGGGACCTCCCTGCACAAGGGTAACCCTTCAAGACTGGGAGAGGGAGCCCTTTAAACTAATAAACAGAATTAAGCACAGCAAGTCAAAATGGAACAGAGGAATATGTTCTAAATGACAAAACAAGGCAAAATTTCAGAAAAAAACTGAATGATGGAGAGCTAACTGACCAACCTGAAAAAGAATTCAAAGCAGTGGTTACAAAGATGCTCACCAGACTTTAGAGAAGAATGGACGAGTTCAGGGAGGACTACAACAGAGAGAAAACAAAAAATAACCAAAGGTGAAGAATAATAAATGAAATGAAAAATACACTAGAGAGAATCCACAACAGATTAGAGGATGCAGAAGTACAATCAGTGACTTGGAAGACTGCGTAATAGACAAGCAATCAAGAGGAACAGCAGAAAGAAAAAATAAAATTGAGGATAGGTTAAGGGAGCTCTGAGACAACATCAACGTCTTAATGTTCACATTATTAGAGTCCCAGGCAGAAGGAAGGGGGTATGAAACTTGAGAAAATAATAGCTGAAAATTTTCCTAACCCAGGAAAAGAAGCAGACATCCAGGTCCAAAAAGGACAGAGAGCCCCAAACAAGATGATCCCAAGGAGGTCCACAATACAATGATTAAATTGTCAAAGATTAAAGATAGGAGGAGGCAGGTCCAGGATGGCAGCATAGAAAGAACCTGACCCTACCTAGAAGCTACACCTAAACACAGAGAATTCATCCTGAGAAAACACAGGCCTGAGTAAACACCTTCTGCACGTGAGATAAAAAGTCCACATAAAAATGTCAGGAGAGATGGAGGCATGGTAACAGAGGGAACCCTACTCCCAATGCAGCCTTGACATAGATGAATCACTTAAAACCGAGTATGAAGTTTAAAGAAAAAAGTAGTAAAACCTACTATTTCTAAAAATTAGGTAAGCGGATCACTAAAAGGTGTTAAAGACAACATCATACATAAAACACAGAGGAGGGGGAGTAAAAGTAGTGCTGTTAGAATGCCTTCAAACTTAAGCAACCATCAACTTACCATAGATTGTTATAGATGTAGGATGTCATATATGAACCACATGGTAACCACAGACCAAAAACCTGTAAAAGATACACAAAAAATAAAGAGAAGAGAATCCAGCCATAACACTAAAGAAAGTCAGCATGCACAAGGAAAGGGAGCAAGAAAGGAAGAAAGGATCAGTGAATGAAAAAACAACCAGGAAACATTTAACAAAATGACAGTAAGTACATACCTATCAATAATTACTTCAAATGTAAATGGACTAAATGTTCCAATCAAAAGACAAAGGGTGACTGAATGGATAAAAAATACAAGACCCATCTATGTGCTGCCTCCAAGAGACTCACTTCAGACCTAAAGACACAGACTGAAAACTGAAGGGACGGAGAAAGATATTCCATGCAAAAAAATTTTTTTAAAAGGCTAGAGTAGCAGTACTTAGACAAAATAGACTTTAAAACAGAGACTGTAACACAACACAAGGACTGTTTATAATGATTGAGGGCTCAATCCAGAAAGAAGACATAAGAATTGTAAATAACTACGCACCCAACAAAGGAGCACCTAAACACATAGAGCAAATATTAACAGACATAAAGGAAGAAATTGACACTACTACTATAGTAGTAGAGGACTTCAACACCCCACTTACATCAATGGATAGATCATCCAGACAGAAAATCAATAAGAAAACAGTGGCTCTGAACTACACATTAGACCAAATGAATGTAATAGATATGTACAGAATGTAACATCCAAAAACAGCAGAGCACTCATTCTTCTCAGGTGCACATGGAACACTCTCCATGACAGATCACATCTTCGGCCACAAAACAAGTCTTCATAAATTTAAGATGACTGAAGTCATACCAAGCATCTTTTCTAATCTGAAAAAAAACACATGTAGAGGCTACAGCATTCTACTGAACAATTAACTGGTCAGTGGAGAAATTAAAGAGGAAACTAGAGAGTACTTGCAGAATAATGAAAATAGAAACACAACAATTCAAATCTTTTGGATGCAGCAAAAGCCATCCTAAGACAGAAGTTTATAGTGTCATAGGCCTACCTCAAGAAAGAAGAAAAATATCTAATAAACAATCTAACCCTACACCTAAAGGAACTAGAAAAAGAAGAATAAACAAAGCCCAAAGTTAGTAGAAGGAAGGGAGTAAGATCAGAGCAAAATAAAATGAAACTAAGAGCTGATTCTTTGAAAAGATAAACAAAACTGATAGAGCTTTAGCTGGATTCACCAAGAAAAAAAAGTACTCAAAATCAGAAATGAAGAGAAGTTGGAACTGACACCACAGAAACATGAATTATAAGAGATTACTATGAAAAATTATATGTCAACAAATTGAACCTAAAAGGAAATGGATAAATTTCTAGAAACATGCAATCTCCAAACATTGTACTAGGAAGAGATAGAAAATCTGAATAGACCAATTGGTGGTAACAAAATTGAAGCAATAATAATAAAAATCCCAACAAACAGAAGTTCGGGACCAGATGGCTTCACAGGAGAATTCTACCAAATACTTAAAGAAAAGTTAATACCTATCCTTCTCAAACTATTCCAAAAAAGAAAAGGAAGGCAAGCTTCCAAATTCATTCTACAAGGTTGTGATACCAAAACCAGACACTATAAAAAAAGAAAATTACAGACCAATATCCCTGATGAACACAGATGCAAAGATCCTTAACAAAATATTAGCAAACCAAATTACAAAATACAGTAAAAGAAAGGATCATTCACCAGGACCAAGTGGGATTTATTCCAGAGATGCAGGATGGTTCAAATAGCCAATCAGTGTGATACATGATATGCCATATTAGCAAAAGAAAAAAAATCACATGGTTAACTCAATAGATGTTGAAAAAGATTTGATAAAATTTAGCATCAATTCAAGATAAAAACTCCCAACTAAGTAGGTATAGAGGGAACATATCTAAACATAATAAAGGCCATATATAACAAATCCACAGCTCACATCATACTCAATGGTGAAAAACTGAAAGCTTTTCCTCTGAGGTCAGGGACAAGACAAGGATGCCTACTCTTGCCACCTTCCTGCAACACAGTACTGGATGTCCCGGCTGTAGCAATCAGACAAGAAAAAGAAATAAAAGGCATCCAAACTTGTAAGGAAGAAGTAAAAACTGTCACTATTTGCAGATGACATGATACCATATATAACCCTAAAGACTCCACCAAAAAACTATTAGAATTAGTAAGTGAATTCAGTAAAGTAACAGGATATAAAATCAGTATACATAAATTTGTTTCTATACACAAATTATGAATTGAGAAGTTAAGAAATCAATCCCATTTACAATTGCATCAAAAAGAATAAAATACCTAGGAATAAATTTAACCAAGGAGGTAAGACCTATACTCTGAAAACTTTAACACACTGATGGAAAAAACTAAAGACACAAATAAATGGAAAGCTATTCCATACTTATGGGTAGGAATAATCAATATTGTTAAAATTGCTATACTGCCCAAAACAATCTATAGATCCAGTGTAATCCCCATAAAAATACCGATGGCATTTTTCACAGAACTAAAGCAAGTAATCATAAAATATGTATGGAACCACAAAAAAAATCCCAAATAGCCAAAATAATCTTGAGAAAAAAGGAACAAAGCTAGGGAAAGCACACTCCCTTGATTCAAACTATACTACAAAGCAACATGAATCAAAACAGTGTGGTAATGGTACAAGAAGAGATAGACGAACAAAGAAAAGCACCCAGAAATTATCCCATACTTATACGGTTAATCAATCTATGACAAAGGAGGCAGGAAAACACAATCTCTTCAATAAATGGTGTTGGGAAAACTGGACAGCTACATGCAATAAAATGAAACTGGATCACTGTCTTACACCATACACAAAAATAAACTCAAAAAGAATTAAAAAACTAAATGAGACATGAAACCATAAAACTCTTTAAGAAAACATATGCAGTATAACTCTTGAACATGAGCATTAGTAATATTTTTTTGGATATGTCTCCACAGGCAAAAGAAACAAAAGTGACAATAAACAAGTGGAACCACATCAAACTAAAAAGCTCCCACATAGCAAAGGAAACCACCAAAAAAAACAAAAAGCCAGCATACTGTATAGGAGAATATATATGCAGATGATTTATCCAATAAAGGGCTAGTATCCAAAATATATAAATAACTTACATAACACCAAAAAAAAAATCCAAGTAAATAATGGGCAGGGAATCTGAATAGACATTTTTCCGAAGAAGACATACAAATGACCAACAGACACATGAAAAGATCCTCAAAATCACTAATCATCAGGGAAATGCATATCAAAACCATAGATACAGAGAAGTATCACCTCACACTAGTCAGAATAGCTGTATCAACAGACAACAATAACACATCTTGGTAAGGATGTGGAGAAACAAAAACCCTTGTACACTGCTGGTAGGAATTAAATTGGTGCAGTCCCTATGTAAAGCAGTACGGAGGTCTCTCATACAATAAAATTAAAACTATACAACCCAGCAATTCCACTTCTGGGAATTGAACTGAAAAAAAACAAAATAATTCAGAAAGATATATGCACTCCTCCATTATCACAGCATTATTTACAATAGCCAAGATATGGAAACAAGCTAAGTGTCCATCAACAAATGAATGGGTAAAGATGTGGTACATATACACAATGGAATGTTACTCAGCCATAAGAAAGAATGAAATCTTGCCATCTGTGACAACACGGATGGACTTAGGGGGTATTATGCTAAGTGAAATAAGTCAGACATGGAAAGACAAATACCATATGATTTCACTTACATGTGAAATCTGAAAAACAAAACAAACAAATAGACTCAACACAGACGATGGGCCTCTGGTTACCACAGGGGAGGGGTGTGGACGTGGGCAGATGAGTGAAATAGGTGAAGGGGCTTAAGAGGTACAAACTTCAAATTATAAAATAAATTAGTCATGGGATGGAAGTACAGCATAGGGAATATAGCCAATAATATTGTAATACTGTTGATGACAGATGTAACTACACTTATCATGGTGAGCATTTAGTGATGTATATAATTGTCAAAACACTATGTTGTACATCTGAAACCAATATATTGTCAACTATATTTCAATAAAAAAATTTCTTTAAAAGAACAATTATCTGAGTAGGATCTTAAATAAGGGATCTGCTGAGGATGCACTGAACACATGGATGAATGAAGGCTAGCCACCTCTCCACTCCCCGACCTCCACTGGCCCTTTGAGAGATCATCCCTGTGTTTGGCCACCTGACAATACTACTCAGCTGTGTTTCAGATTCCCTAGAGCACTGCTCTCTCTCCTGTACCCTGCCCCCACCACACATACATACTTTGAGTAAGAAATCCACTTACACCAAGTTCCTTCAACGCTGGAGGAATAGTGTTCCAGTTTTTGTGAAAAGGGACATGGAATTAACAGACCCAGATTTGAAGCCCAGCTATGACACCTACTGGCAGAATGACCTGGGGACAGGCACTTTGGTATCAGAGCCTTAGTTTCTTCATCTATAACTTGAAGACAAAATCCCCACAGAACCTCTGGCTTGTTATGAGAATTATACGAAATACAGTGCAGAAGTGGTTCTACCCACTCACAGATAATGCAGAGCAGCAGCACGTCCCCCTGGCCATGAAGAGGACAGGCCACTATGGTCACTTGGGACTCACAATATGAAAGCTGGAACCTATTTTATTTGCAAGTTCAGAAGCTTCTGTATGTAACCACCCCCACCCCAAAAAGGCCTGGTATTCAGAAGATGCTAGGAAAATGCACGCCTTGCCTACATTTGTTTCTGTGAAGTGCAGGAGCCCATCTAACCTATGGATTTACTACTGCCCTGATGTGTTTTTACACACATTATCCCATTTGAAAGATCTTGCACAAGAGAAGGAAAGGTGCACATGGAGGGTAACTGAGCCCTCTGGTAGCTGTGACCTTAAAAACAACACTCTGGGGAGCAGGGTTCAAGAAAGATTAGTGGAAGTTGACATAACCCCTTTTGGATTCTTCTGCAAATCCACCCTGGCATTTTCTGACCTCCCATGGCCACACAGAATCCCATGCACACAATGGGCAGGCCAAGGCCTTCTAACTGCCTTGTAGGTCCCCCACAGAGCCACACCCCATGGGCTATCTGCTTTGTACTGAAGTTTATTTCTCTAAATTATGGGAAAGAGACTGAAATGGGGTTCCTTCAAACCTTCCCAATCAAGGAAGCCTCAAAAACCACTCTGTTTCCAGCCCCTTGCAGCCCTCCTTCTTAGGCCCACACCCAAAGGAGAAGAGTGCAGTGTGCCCAAGGGTGCATTCGGGGCACTTCTGCACACACCCCAGGTTAACAGCTTAACTCACTTTGAAACAAATGAAAGGGACCAGGCAAATGTCCTAAGAGCAAGGGGAGAGGATTAGTAGGTGAAAATCATGTCCTTGGTGTAGCCCAGTTTCTCCAGGTTAGGGCGAGCAGCTGTCTGGATCAGGGGTGGTGGGCCACACACCAGGATGAATGTGGACTTCCCAGGAGGAGGGAGATGCTCCTTGATCATGTCAGCAGTAATGAAGCCAGAGCTGTACTTCCAGCCTGAGATTAAGCAGAAGAAATCACCTGCGGGGTGCCACATTAAGTCCCTGACCCCAGGCCTCCTACCCTTCCTTCCTGAGGCCAGGGAGAGGGAAGCCAGGCTGCTCTCCAAGGCCCAGAAGTCTGCACTACTGTTCTTTGCAGAAAAGCTGGGAGTAGAAGCCATGGGGGCCCAGGCAGCCCTCTTCAGTATTTATCCCAGATGCCACTCTCCCTGCTGGGACTCTGAGGCCCCCCGCTGGTGTTCGCCTCCTGTAAGCCCTGGCAAGGATGGAGAACATGACAGTGAGGTGCGATGTCCCAAGGTGTGAATCAAGGCAAGGAGCCGGGGCTGTGTGGGGCAGTGTGCTGTGCGCTTGAGGCTCAACTGGAAGGCACCCTCTGCTGGGCAGTGAGCTGTAGGACAAGGCAGGCACAGCTCAGTGCAGTGTGGGACAGCATCCTGAAGGTGTGGTGGCCATGTATGGTATGCATGGCAGTGGTGGCGGTTGGGTGTGGTAACACTGCATCAGCTGGTGGGGCTCAGCAGGTGAGGACTGCTCTCCAGGTGAGGTGGGTGGTAAGGGGTAAAGGTGCTAGTGGCCATACACGATGCATCATGGGTGAAGGCTCTGTGGGATGCTGTGTGCAGTGCGGCATGGGGCGGGCATTCAGGGTCCCTCCTGATGCTCACTGTAGTGTGTGGAGAGCTGCTGTGATATTGGACACCTGCCCCTGACTGCCCTTACAAGCAGGTTGTCCCAAATCCTCTCTTCTTCAAGTTCCTGCATTTGCCATGTGGAGACAGAGCCAAAGGTCTCAGCCATCTTGTGCAGTCCTAACAAGCAAACCAACCCAGGGACTAGTTCCTGAGGGGATCAAGGGTTCCTGAGCCAGTCAAGGGGATCGTACCAACAGGAGGCCTGTCCAGGGTGTACCAGAGACTGAACTGGTCTGGGCGAGTTCTGGCAACTTCTTCAAGCTCCTTTCTCATCAAGATATCCTCCTCTGTCTAGAAAAGAAGCAACGTGAGCAAAGCCCCAACCAGGACACCCTGCATGTTCCCCAGACTAAGCACGTGGATCCGCACCTTCCTGCCCAAGCTGCCCCCGCTCTAGTTTGAGTGCTCTCCCCGTGACCCCTGGGGCAAACAAAGGCTCCGCTGCGGGATGCCGCACACGAGCCCTCTCTGTGGTGCAGAGGCTGAGAAACCCCACGGAGTTGCCATGATTGGCCTGCAGCTAGAAGGCCATGGCTGTGCATGTGCGGCATGGCCTCTCAGAAGTCCCAGCCCACCTCCAACAGCCATGCTGTGCGCCAGACATGCTAAACCCAAGTGGAACAAGCTCGATGCAGGCCCAGGACCTTCTGCAGGGAATGTAAGGGGCTAAGGCATTATACACAGTTAATAAAACAGCACTGGAGAACTAAAGGGGTGACAGCAAAGGCGGGTGCTTCATTTGGGGGGAGGGGAGCCAAAAGCAAAAGAGACTTGTCACAGGCTAAAAGATTCTGCATGGAAGACCTGAACCTTAAAACTCTTCACAATTCTTATCCCAATAGTTCCATTTCTGAGGTTCTGTTTAAGAAAATAATCTAAAGTCATTGAGCCAAGGCACAACTATTCCTGTTATCACTTATGCCTGTGAAAACTGAAAACAACCTGAATGCAGATTTAGCAAATTTCGGAGCAACTTGATATAGGCCGATGAAAATATTTGTAGAGTTTTAATGAGAAGAAAATGCCTGTGTGGTAATGCTGAGTGAAAAAACAAAACAAAAAATTATATACATATGTTATTATATAGCATGTACAGAAAAAAAAATAATAAGCCAGATATTTATATGCTTCTGCATTTTCTGAAATTTCCAGAGAATATCTATGATTTTACACTCATAGAAATTATGAAGTAAAGAAAGAAGGAAGGCTTAGTGTCTAGGACTGGTTGAGGAGACAGGGTTAAAAAATTAGATGGGAAAGCAGGCCTGGCCTGAGCCTCCCACCAGGGCTCCCGCAGTGGCAGGCACGCAGGCAGCCTGCGCTCAGTCGGCAGGGAGGAATGAATGCAGAGGTCCTGCTTGGCAAACACTCCACCTGCCCTGCAAACACTCCACCTGCCCTGCAAGCTCAGGGCTGACAGCAGAACTGACCTGGTTGCCGAGGAGGAGGAACATCCTGGTCTTGTCTCTGGGGTCCCTGGTGATGTGGCGAATGAGCTGCAGCATGGGCGTGATCCCTGGAACACAGCAGGCTGTCTTCTCTCCCTCCCCGATGTCCACAGTCCCTAGTCTATAGCTGATTAATAGCCTTCCTTGGCCCCAATTCTACTTTCCTCATTTCTGTCCCCAAAACACAAAGTGGGGCACCATTCTTCATTTCAGTTTACCCTTCTGATGCAACAATAAACCAAAGGCCCTTCCTCCTTTCCATATGCAAGATAGAAGAGGCACTGGCTGTGGCACCGGCATGGGGGTTCACACCCAGCCCCCTCACTCACTGACCTACCAGGGCTCAGTGTACCGTCTCAGCAAGGCAGTGTCCTCTTTCACAAAACCACCCATGACAAGTAAATGTGACAAAGTGCCTGATACGGTGCTTGACACACTGCAGGTTTCCTTACATGTTTGTTCTATTTTCAGGCATTTATTTTCAAGGAATGGCAGGTATCAGACTTGAACTGGACCTGCAGACCTGGCCCCCAGAGTCTTCCATGTTTCCCAGCCCGACTTCAGAGGCGCCCCAGGACTCCTCAGGCAGCCACTGTGTTGGTTAAGGGGAGCAGGGCACACAGGATCAGTTTCAAGGCCTGTCACTGACACTGTGATCTCATCTAAAATAACCAGGGAAGAAATCTCTCACATCACCCATTCTAGGATCAAATGACACTAATGTCAGAAAGGTCTCAGGGCTTACCCAATGGGGCCCCCAGAAGCCTCTTACCTGTGCCACCAGCAATCATTCCCAGATGATGGACCAGTTTTTCTTCAGGCTCACTCGTTTTGTATAGTTTGATTGAAAACTTCCCTAGAAACACAGAGGACACCTCTGACTTCTGCAGCTCTTACGTGAGAGCCTGCAGAAGGTCACTGCCTTTCCTTGGGACTCCTGGGAGGCAAGTCCACCCAGGGAAGTGGCTATGCCATTTTACCAGAGAGCAAGCCAGGCCCTCCTGGGCCAGCCCCAGTGCACAAGGTAAGAGGCCTGGGCCTCCATGGGGAATCACTGGACCTTTTCTTCTGAGGAAGTTCTGTACAGCCTCCCAGGGCACTCTCACCCACCGCACTGAATGAGTGAGTCAGTGATAAATATGTGGTAAAAGAACCAGTGTGGACTCTGCCCATCAACCCACTTTTCAGCATCAGGAGGCACCTTTTATGGATTGAGCATTGTGCTGGAGACACAGTGATGAGGAAACACCAAATCACTCCCCTACCTTAATGAAACTTAAAATCTTGTAAAGTGGGTATATGAATGAATGTATGAAGACTTTAAGGACAAATCCATGTGACTCAAATCTGAGGAGTTTTCTAGAACAGTGGAGCAACTTCAGGATTCTTATTCCTCCCAGCTGTAGGCCCAATCTGAACCCCCTAGTACCTGGCTCATGATACAACAGGCGCCCCGTTGGCCCTCGAAAAAGGATGGTGTCCCCAATTTTCATATTCTCCAGGTACTGAGTCATCTTTCCCCCTTCTGGATACCTGGGGTGTACATTTTTGAAGTAGATCTGAAAAATAAGGCAGCATGGTTTTCACACCCTCAGACCTAAGACCACGGCCACATACAACTAAAAAATGCATTTGCTACTGGGAAGGATGCAGACAAAACTCCTCTGCACTCACATTTGCTCTAAGCAACTCCTGAGGATTCACCAGGTCAACAGCTTCCCTCTTAAATGACACTTTTGGAAAGCCCTGTCTAAGGCAGGTATCCGTTCTCCAACTTACCACTCTTTTTTTTTAAATTAAGGTATCATTGATATACAGTCTTATGAGGGTTTCACATGAGCAACAATGCATTTCACCAGTCACCCATATTATCAATTCCCCCCCTCCACACACACACACACTCTGCAATCACCATCTATCAGTGTAGTAAGATGCCATAGAGTCACTGCTTTCTAACCCACCACTCTTAATAGGCTTGGGAGAGTGAGGCAGCTGGACATGGTGTGCATCACTTACCTTTATAATTAAATCCACAAAGCCTTGATCATCATCACTGGACACAGGCGTGTAAGCCCTGACCACCAAAACATCATCAATTTTGGCCAAGAGATGGACATAGTTACCTATAGAAAAGATATCAGATGTTAAGTCTGAACAGAGCCAGCCTAAACAGGACCCAGGATTCCCAGAGAGGACTGAGCTTCAGGGAGGTGGGTGCATAATGTGGCAGGACACATGAGAGGAGGGCCAAGCAGGGAAGGAGCCCACATCCAGGATGACTAGATCCCAGGCCTGCCTCTATCACTCCACGCACTACCTTGGGCAAGTCGCTTCACCCCTCTGGGGAAATGGGGATGATACACCTGCCCTGCCTCCATCATAATGTAGTTGTGAGCTTCACATACAGGAAACCTACTGTTTCAAAGGACTTTGTGGAACAAGAATAGCTAATTAAAGTTGGAGGCTGAGTATTAAAAATAGCAGAAAGGAGTGTTTCCCTTTTAAAACAAAGTATGTTGCCTTCACAGTTTTTTTCTAAACTGGTTATATCACAGTCCCCTCATCTGTATCCTGCTGCTTAGCACAGAGCAGGCCTGAGCTCACAGGTGCACAAGGCCCCAGGATTTAGACATCCACAGACCAGGAGTTCTAGAAAGAGTACTGTATCTTCCTGACTGATGGCTCTGCTGGGGGGCAGCTGTGGTTTCAAACCATGTAATGCTGCTCCTCCAGGTTAGAACTGAATGGACCAGGTGTGGATCATGGATCATGAATACATCCCAGTGTCACATGATAGGCTGGACTGTTCAGATTTATGTTGGATTTAACATGGGAGACTTCAGTGACTAAGGCAATTAGTGGTAAGGGCAGAAGCTGCAATTAACAAAGGCTAAAAGACGGAGGCAGGAGGAAGCTCTGTGCCATCTCACTGAGTAAAAACTGTGTATGCACAGGAAATATGGTATGAATATGCAGACAAAAGCAGAGACCTAGGGAGAAACAGGAGGGACAGGAGGAAAGGAAGGAGGGGGCACTAGAAGGGCCTGTCCTTCCAGCTGCTTCAGGAACATAAGCCAAAGTCTCTGAGGAGGGCCTGGGGTACAAATACTCTGGGCCTAAGAAAGGACAGGCTCCATGCCTCTGGCTTCTGCCTGACCAGGCGCCAGGGATACCCAGGAATAAATGCCTGAGGCAGCTTCTGAGAATGAATGTGAGTCTGGAAACCTTAGAAAGGCTCTTTCAGATGAAGCCAACCTGGGAGGGGCCTGGCCTGGCAGCATCCTCAGAGAAAATGGGGCTTCCCCAGCTGGTCCCTCAGGCCCCATCTCTAACCAGCTTCATTTCAGTGGAGCTTGGAAGCACAGTAGACTCTCCCAGATGCCTCTAAATTACCCTGTCCCAAAACTCTGCACTGCCTACACCAGACTGAGGAGAGAGTGGGTCACAGCAGAATCTAAGGAATGCTATAGCTCAAAGTTTTTCATTCTTCTAGCCTACTGGCCCCAGGCCAAGCAGAGGGCTGGAGAGCAGGCTGACTCTGAACCCTCATGGACGGAGATGGAGGGAGGAAGCAGCAGGAGGCTCAGGAGGGGCAGGTCGGCTGCCTAGTGTGTAATTTTATCATGACAGAGGTGAGGTGGAGGTTTTGGCCCACGCACACAGGACAAGCAGGCCGTGGATGAGGACCTCCACTACACAGGCAACACTAGCAGTTTGTACAAAGCTCTAGATCCCCAGGCTGTGGACCTAGCAAAGGTTTTCCACCTCACTAAGACTGACTTAGCTGTCTGGTGGTGTCACTGACTACAAACAGGTTAACTTGGAACTCTAGGGCTGCTAACGTCCATGTTCACAATGGGTCCCTCTGTGTGTGGGTCTAAGGCCCCTGCTGAGAATCCACATGGTGGGGGACGGGGGTGGGGGGTTCCTCCTGCCTCCATTCTGGGCCTTTGTCCTGACCATAGGGAAACATCAGTTCCTTCCATCCCTCCCATGTGCACAATACTTGGTAGTTTCTGAATTTTCACATCCACCAGTCACTTTACCCTCACAACAGCCCAAGTGGCAGGCAGGCCTCGGAAACCCCATTTCATAGACTGAGGCTCAAGAGACTGAGGAACTTGTCATAGGTTGTCCAGCAAGGAGCCTGCAATGAGATCTCAGACCTTCAGACTCTAGACTCACATCTTTTCAGTGTCCTTTGAGATAGTACTGTTGCATCAGCCCGAAGTGACCAATGACAGAGGGAGTGGACTGTTCCCAGGCCCATCTCCCTACGTCTCTGAGCTCAGGTATCTCAGGAACGGTATCAGGCAACCTCTACACTCCTGCTGAGTTTCTGATAGGAGCACAGGGCCTGCAAGACCCCAAAGGCCACTCACCTACAGGGAGCCCTAGGACGTGGTCTGGTGAGGGCAGTCCAAAGCGGAACCTCCGGGTGTTGTGGCTGATGTGCTAATAAAACAAAACAGAGGAAGGCTCTTTCAGCTTTCTAGAAGCCTTGCTGAGCAGCTCACATGCCTGAGAAAGGAGCTCCACTTGGTGCATGCCAATAGGTGTGCATTTGTGTGCGCGCGCACACACACACACACACAATGGGGGGTGGAGTCACAAACTGGAGGCCATGAAGTGCCTGTCCCATTAACTCACCATCCCAGCCAGCACATCCCCCACCACTCTTATCCTCTTTCACCTGCCTATAGTTGAGGGAGTGGACTGATCCATTACCTCTTTCTCAATCAAGGGCAGAGAGTACTTGGTTTCAGAGTCTTGCAAGGTGATAAGTTTTCTCCTCCTTGAGTTCATGTTCTTTAGGGCCACCAGGAGCACTGTGACCCCAATGATGGTGATGGCAAGGAGCAGGGATGGGTCCTAGCCAGACACAATGTGAGCAAGGCACCTCAGGTCCTGCATGCCCTGGGCAGGACAGCTCACAGGCACAGCGGCACTCTCCCCACACCAAAGGCGCAGAAGAAGCTGGGCTGTGCCTGAAAGAAACTAGGTGAGAGGAAAAGGTACCAAAACATGAAGCCAACAGGTAGCCTCCTCAGAGAAGCCTCTCAGACTTCTCTTTAATCAGTCAAAGAGAGTCCCTGGCCCTCAATGGTGTGTTGACAGCAATTAGGAATTCAGGAAAGTGGAGGTTGCAATAACAAGGTAAAGCAAACTCAGTAAATACATGTTATGACAGGACCCATTGTTCCTCCCTCAAAATATGCAGATAAACTCTTAACATGTGTATTCTTGAGGTGTTTCTGCAGAAACTCAGACCCCATCAAGTAGACCACCTGCTGGCCACAAGCATCTAGGCCACAGACAATTGGAGCCAGAAGACTTGCAACTAAGAGACCTGAGATAAGCCCCTAGTACCTAAACACTGACCAGTCACAAGAATGTGCACTAGCTGATCACACACCCTGGGACCCTCACTCATAATTTTGCCCTTAACTCTGCTTGTAACCCAACCGGGGAGTTCAGGAATTTACACATTAGCAGCCCAGACTCCTTACTCCATAGCCTGCAATAAACTCGCCTACTTTCTTTCACTACACCCCATGTCACTGTTGGGCTTGCGGTGGATGGGTCGAGCAGGGCCCGAGCTTGGCCTGGTCCAGTAACAGACAGAAGGCAGGCTGTGCCTACTGTGGATGGCAGGGACAGGCAGGTCAGTGGGTCAGCTGCATGCAGGCTGGGCCAGGCAGGATGTTTCAGGCCTCCTGCTCATCTGCCTCCATCCTGGCTACAGCCAAGGGTGCAAGCCCTGGGAGTCTCCTCCTTGAGCTGGAGGAGGTGATGACATTACTTCTAACCCACACTCTGGAATGAAGGCCCCAGTCCCCAAGGGCAAAACTCCTCCAGGGGTTGTTGTGGCTGGGAGCTAGTGGGGTGGGGGGCTTCCTCTCCCAATACTCCCCCTATCCAGGCTCAGCATGGGCAGGGGTTTGTGTTGGGGTACCTCTGTCTAGGGAGTGCTCCATTACCTTAGGGCCTCGAGTCAACTACACCCTCCAAAGCAGGCGAAGGGGGCCCAGCACTCACCTGCCAGCGGCTGGGCCGGCCTCCCGCATCCGCCCCCACCCCTGCCACCCCGCTCTGCCAGGCCGGCTTCCGACACCAGTCCGATCGGTCGGGCTCAGGAAAGTCCTCAGGGCTCTCCACCTCACGCCGGGCGCCCGCCCTTCGCCGTCCCGCCCAGTCCCTGACTCCCTATTCCCGCTCCGGGCGCCCCGTCGGACTCTCCCCGGCTCCCGCCCGCCTCCACGTCTCCGGCCTCTTCCCGCAGGGCCGTCCGACCCCCGGGAACCCACCTGGAACGGGGCACCAAACATGTCGAGGCGGGGCCGGCTGGGAGCCGGCGCGCGTCTCCCCGACCCCGCGGGCCCGCGATCTCCGGGCGCCGCTCTGCAACCGCGCCTGGCGGACAGGAGAGCCTCGCAGCAACGCCGCGCCGACGCTGAGCCAACCGCGGACCGCGCCCCCGCGGCTGACCCCTCACCCCGCCGGGCACGGGGGGCGGGAAGCGCCTTCTCGCGTGACTCCGGCCCTGCCGCCCTCTGCCCTCAGGGCCGCGCTGAGTGCGGGGCCTCCTTGGTTCCTAGTGAGACATCTCATGCATTACGGGGTCTCTGCTCCCCTGGTCTCCCTGCGCACTCTGAGCGGCCCTGACGGAGAACCCCCACTCCTCTGCTTGTTTCAATTGCGGCGAGGCTGGAGGGAGGGAGGGGCGTCTGGATGACCCGGAGGAAAGGGGTGCTGGTGAAAGAAAAGGGAATTCAAAAAGAAAACAAAAGAAAAGGTAAGTCAGGCCAATTCGAAGACTGCATAAATATATTCTTGCGACATTCATAATGAACTCTGAGCCCGGTCCAGGACCAGGTGTTGCTGCAGTGGGGCTGTAATCGAGGTATAAAGAAGACATTCGTTCAAAGGGCTCATTGATTCACTCGTTCATTCGCTATTGGAGAGAGAAATGGAAGGGACCCAACACTAGACCAAGAGGAGGCAGAATGTCGGACATGGACAGTTATGGGGGTCCTTCACGTAGGTTTCAGAGACTTGGTAACTCTCCTCCCCCATCAGTTCCCTCTTGCCGGTGTCAAAGGTAAATCCCTGCCTCTTGGGCAGGATTGAGAAGGAGAAGTCAAGGAATAGATAACCACCCCACCGCCAGCCCCGAAACACACACCAAGGTAACGTAGAGAACACCTCCCCTGACCTGCAGATGCGTGGAAAGTGTCAGATGTTTTCATTTTGACAATCTAATAACTAAAACCATGGCTTGTGAACCTGATTTAATTACCTAATTGCTAAGGAGGTTGAACATCTTGCATGTGTTTGTTTCTCAGAGAACTGCTTTTTCTGGTGGGGGGGGAAAAAGCCTACTCATGACTTTTTCCCATTTTTCTATTGACTTATCTTTTTCTTGCTGATTTTTAGGCATCTTATATGTTTTTTGCCAGTTACATCAGTTGCAAATGTTTTCTCCCAGTGTGCAGCTTACTCTGCCTTTCTCTCTTTCCTTTCTTCTCCCCTCCCTTCCCTTCAGCTCCTGCTGTCTCTGTCTCAAAGCCATCTGATGAATAGGCGTGTGTGATTACAATGTAGTCAAATGTATCAATCTCCAATTTTTTACTTTTATGGTAGTACTTTTTGTGACTTGTCTATTCCTAATCATAAAGATATTCCATATTTTCCCTGACAAGACCTTCTTTCTCTCCGACAAGATTTTCCCTTCACATACAAGTCTCTCAACCAACTAGAACTGATTTCTGTGTATGATGGGAAGCAGGGATCCAATTTGATCTTTTCTATATGGCTAATATATTGCTTCAGTGCTATTTATTGTATTTATCGACTTGCTCAAACCTGGTCACTAACTTGCAATGCCATATATCAGTTTTCATGTATGTATGCGTTGGATTCTAGCCTCCCTGTTCCTCTTACATTGATCTAGTTGCCCAACCCCTGTGGTAATACCACACTGCTCTAATTACAATAGTTTATAACAACTGTTTATATCGTTCACTCTTATAAGTTCTTTGGCTCTCAGTTCAAATTTCACTTCTTTAAAGATGCCTGATCCCATCCCCCAATTTAAGTAGATGAACACATTACATTCTATTCATAGATTTTACTGCAGTTTGTAATTATATATATCCTTAATACTTAATTGTTAAATGGCCGATTCTCACATTAGTCTGGAAGTTCCATTAATGGCAGAGACCTCATTTCCCCAGGACTTAGCACAGTGACTGTCACATAGATAACATTCAATAAATATTTAACGAATGAGTTAATTCATCTCTGCCCTGCAGCACTTAGCACACAGCCTGGGACATGGTGGATAAATACTACTCATGGTAGATGCTCCAGAAAAAAACAAATTATGCCCCTTCTGTGCTTAATTTGTCTCTGTAAAACATGTCACCAGATGACATACATATTTTATCTATTTGTTTACTGTCTTTGTTTTAACTCCTGCTGCATCCTGAACATCAGAATGCTGTCTGGCACTTGGTAGATGCTCAATAAATATTTGTTACATGCATGAATGAATGAACAAGCTTTATTTTCTTCCTTTGAGTCAATCAAAAATTTTTATTTTTGGCTTTAGAATCCATAGGCACCTCACTTTTTCCTAGTAGTTCTTCTTAGTAGTTAGCTTCTTCCCCCCATTCTTCATTCTCATTTTCCTTCTATGTTACCAGAGAGGCAGACAGTACAGCCTCCTTTATTAATTGTGGACCAGGATAAAAAGCAGGCATTTATCTGGGCACCTGGTACTTTTGAGAGGGCAATGATTCTCCTGGCTTCTCAGCTCCCCTGCGCTCTTCCTATGTGTCTCTCACATGCTCCCATGCTGCTTGATTTGGCACATCTTCTACTAATCTGACATAAACCGTGAGCACATCTCGCTCCCCAAATCCCCAGCTCTGTAACAGGGCCTGATGAAGAGTGGGCTCTAATCACGTGTTTGCTGAAACAAGAAAGAATGACCATCTATTGGTGTCACTGAGCACATATGAGACTCCATTTCTGCAGGGTAGCTTCCTTCTCCTGGGTGGGGATTAAGCCCCTTTCACTGTTGAGACACCCCTGGGGGAACTGATGCTGTGGCCAATTTAAAGCTGGCTGAGTGTATGCTCTCTAAACAATTTCCAGGCTGTTGTGGGCTTTTTGTTTGATTTTTAACTTGAAAAAGATTTATTTCCACTTTACCCCTTGAACAAATGACCACCTCTAAGGTCTTCCCCAAATATACCCACATCCTAAGTCCCAGGACCTGTGAATGCTGCCTTATAGGGCAGAAGGCACTTTACGGCTGTGATTAAGTTAAATATCTTGGGATGGGGAGACCATATGGGGTTGTCCATTGGGCCCAACGTGAGCACAGGAGGCAGAAGCAGCCATTTGAGCAATAAACTCTGAAGATGGAGGAAGGGGACACAAACCGAGGCATGCAGGTGGCCTCTAGAAGCTGCAAAGGCAAGAGAAAAGATTTCCCTGAGAGCCTTTGATAGGAATTGGCCCTGCTGACACCCTGATTTTAGCCCACTGGAATTGGTTTTCTACTTCTGGCTTCCAGAATATAAGAGAATAAATATGTGCTGCTTAAAGCCAGTAAATTGGTGGGGACTTGTTACAACAATGAGAAACTAATACACTAAATGAACTATTATTTTGTTTGCTTATACTTTGATTTACTCCAAAACCATCTTTCCTGTGATTTGAATCAGAGGAGCCAGGGGATGACCCCCACTCTGGTTCTGATGCTTTTGCTGCTCTGATTGTGAGACTCTCCTCCTGTGAAATCCCCTCCCTCCTGATGCCGGCCAAGTCTTCAGCTTGTTGTCGTCTCTGCCAGGCCACTTCAGCCATCCACCCACTCAATCCTTTCGTCTTCACCCTGGTTCTGGCCTCTCCTTTGTGCATTGTGCAAAAATGTCATCCTGAACAAAGTGTCTCAGCAGACACATCTAGCTGACTGGGTAAGCTTTAGGAGAGAAAACCGATGGAGCGCTTAGCCCACTCCAAGCACACAACACCACGACCGACCGGAGTACTTTCTTAATTGAATTTCCTTGGTTTTCCTCTTCAATGATTTTTTTTTGTATCATTAATCGACAATTACATGAGGAATATTATGTTTACTAAACTACCCCCATCACCAAGTCCCCCCACAAACCCCTATTACAGTCACTGTCCATTAATGTAGTAAGATGCTATAGAATCACTACTTTTCTTGTCTGTGTTGTACAGCCCTCCCCGTACACCCCTCACCTACATTATGTCTGCTAATACTAATGCCCCCTTTCCTTTTCCCCCTTATCCCTCCCTTCCCACCCATACTCCCCAGTTCCTTTCCCTTTGGTAACTGTTAGTCCATTCTTGGGTTCTGTGAGTCTGCTGCTGTTTTGTTCCTTCAGTTTTTGCTTTGTTCTTATACTCCACAGATGAGTGAAATCATTTGATACTTGTCTTTCTCTACCTGGCTTATTTCACTGAGCATAATACCCTCTAGCTCCATCCATGTTGTTGCAAATGGTAGGATTTGTTTTCTTCTTATGGCTGAATAATATTCCTTTCTGTATATGTACCACATCTTCTTTATCCATTCATTTACTGATGGACACTTAGGTTGCTTCCATTTCTTGGCTATTGTAAATAGTGCTGTGATAAACGTAGGGGTGCATCTGTCTTTTTCAAACTGGGCTCATGCATTCTTAGGGTAAATTCCTGGGAGTGGAATTCCTGGGTCAAATGGTATTTCTATTTTGAGCTTTTTGAGGAACCTCCATACTGCTTTCCACAATGGTGGAACTAATTTACCTTCCCACAGGCAGTGTAGGAGGGTTCCCCTTTCTCCACATCTTCACCAACATTTGCTGTTGTTTGTCTTTTGGATGGTGGCGATCCTTACTGGTATGAGATGATATCTCATTGCAATTTTAATCTGCATTTCTCTGACAATTAGCGATGTGGAGCATCTTTTCATGTGTCTGTTGGCCATCTGAATTTCTTCTTTGGAGACATGTCTGTTCAGATCCTGTGCACAATTTTTAATTGGATTATTTGCTTTTTGTTTGTTGAGGTGCATGAGTTTTATATATTTTGGATGTCAACCCCTTATCAGATCTGTCATTTATGAATATATTCTCCCATACTGTAGGATGCCTTCTTGTTCTATGGATGGTGCTGTACAGAAGCTTTTCACCTTGATATAGTCCCACTTGTTCATTTTTGCTTTTGTTTCCCTTGCCTGGGAAGGTAAGTTCATGAAGAAGTCACTCATGTTTATGTCCAAGAGATTTTTGCCTATGTTTTTTTCTAAGAGTTTTGTGGTTTCATGACTTATCTTCAGATCTTTGATCCATTTCTAATTTACTTCTGTGTATGGGGTTAGACAATGATCCAATTTCATTCTCTTACATGTAACTGTCCAGTTTTGCCAACACCAGCTGTTGAAGAGGCTGTCATTTCCCCATTGTGTGCCCATGGCTCCTTTATTGTATATTGATTGACCATATATGTGTGGGATAATATCTGGACTCTCTATTCTGTTCCACTGGTCTATAGATCTGTTCTTGTGCCAGTACCAAATTGTCTTGATTACTGTGGCTTTGTAGTAGAGCTCTAAGTTGGGAAGTGAGATCCCTCCTGCTTTATTCTTCCTTCTCAGGATTGCTTAGGCTATTCGGGGTCTTTCCTGGTTCCATATGAATTTTAAAACTATTTGTTCCAGTTCATTGAAGAATGCTGTTGGTATTTTGATAGAGATTGCATTGAACCTGTAGATTGCTTTAGGCAGGACGGCCATTTTGACAATATTCTTCCTAGCCAAGAGCATGGGATGAGTTTCCATTTGTTAGTGTCCTCTTTAATTTCTCTTAAGAGTGTCTTATAGTTTTCAGGGTATAGGTCTTTCACTTCCTTGGTTAGGTTTATTCCTAGATATTTTGTTCTTTCTGATGCAATTGTGAATGGAATTGTTTTCCTGATTTCTCTTTCTGCTAATTCATCTTTAGTGTATAGGAAAGCAACAGACTTCTGTGTATTAATTTTGTATCCTGCAAATTTGCTGAATTCAGATATTTGTTCTAGTAGTTTTGGGGTGGAGTCTTTAGGGCTTTTTATGTACAATATCATGTCATCTACAAATAGTGACACTTTGACTTCTTCTTTACCAATCTGGATGCGTTGTATTTCTTTGTTTTGTCTGATTGCTGTGGCTAGGACCTCCAGTACTATGTTGAATAACAGTGGGGAGAGTGGGCATCCCTGTCTTGTTCCCGATCTTAGAGGAAAAGCTTTCAGCTTCACTCTGTTAAGTATGATGTTGGCTGTGGGTTTGTCATGTATGGCCTTTATTATGTTGAGGTACTTGCCCTCTATATCCATTTTGTTGAGAGTTTTTATCATGAATGGATGTTGAATTTTGTCGAGTGCTTTTTCAGCATCTATGGAGAAGATCATGTGGTTTTTGTCCTTCTTTTTGTTTATGTGGTGGATGATGTTGATGGATTTTTGAATGTTGTACCATCCTTGCATCCCTGAGATGAATCCCACTTGATCATGGTGTATGATCCTCTTGATGTATTTTTTAATTCGGTTTGCCAGTATTTTGTTGAGTACTTTTGCATCTATGTTCATCAGGGATATTGGTCTGTAATTTTCTTTTTTGGTGGGGTCTTTGCCTCATTTTGATATTAGAATGATACTGGCTTCATAGAATGAGTTTGGAAGTATTCCTTCCTCTTCTATTTTTTGGAAAACTTTAAGGAGAATGGGTATGATGTCTTTTCTATATGTCTGATAAAATTCTGCTGTGAATCCATCTGGCCCGGGGGTGTTGGTCTTAGGTAGTTTTTTGATTGCCGATTCAATTTCATTGCTGGTAATTGGTCAATTTAGATTTTCTGTTTCTTCCTTGGTCAGTCTTGGAAGGTTGTATTTTTCTAGGAAGTTGTCCATTTCTTCTAGGTTTTCCTGCTTGTTAGCACATAGATTTTCATAGTATTCTCTAATAATTCTTTGTATTTCTGTGGTGTCCATCATGACTTTTCCTTTCTCATTTCTGATTCTGTTTATGTGTGTAGATTTTCTTTTTCTCTTAATAAGTCTGGCTAGGGGTTTACCTATTTTGTTTATTTTCTCAAAGAACAAGCTCTTGGTTTCATTGATTTTTTTTCTATTTGTTTTATTCTTCTCAACTTTATTTATTTCTTCTCTGACCTTTATTATGTCCCTCCTTCTGCTGAATTTGGGCCTCATTTGTTCTTTTTCTTCCACTTTCAATAACTGTGACTTTAGACTATTCATTTGGGATTGTTCTTCCTTCTTTAAATAGGCCTGGATTGCTATATACTTTCCTCTTAGAACTGCCTTCGCTGCATCCCATAGAAGTTGGGGCTTTGTGCTATTGTTGTCATTTGTCTCCTTATATTGCTTGATCTCTGTTTTAATTTGGTCATTGATCCATTGATTATTTAGGAGCATGTTGTTAAGCCTCCATGTGTTTGTGAGCCTTTTTGTTCTCTTTGTACAATTTATTTCTAGTTTTATACCTTTGTGGTCTGAGAAGTTGGTTGGTAGAATTTCAGTCTTTTTGAATTTATTGAGGCTGTTTTTGTGGCCTAGTATGTGGTCTATTCTGGAAAATGTTCCATGTCCACTTGAGAAGAATGTGTATCCTGCTGGTTTTGGGTGTAGAGTTCTGTAGATGTCTGTTAGGTCCATCTGTTCTAGTGTTGTTCAATGCCTCTGTGTCCTTACTTATTTTCTGTCCGGTGGATCTATCCTTTGGAGTGAGTGGCATGTTGAAGTCTCCTAAAATGAATGCATTTTATTCTATTTTCTCCTTTAGTTCTGTTAGTATTTGTTTCACATATGCTGGTGCTCCTGTGTTGGGTGCATATATATTTAGAATGGTTATATCCTTTTGTTGGACTGAGCCCTTTATCATTATGTAATGTCCTTCTTTATCTCTTGTTACTTTCTTTGTTTTGAAGTCTATTTTGTCTGATACTAGTACTGCAACCCCTGCTTTCTTCTTTCTGTTGTTTGCCTGAAATATGTTTCTCCATCCCTTGACTTTTAGTCTGTGCATGTCTTTGGGTTTGAGGTGAGTTTCTTGTAAGCAGCATATAGATGGGTCTTGCTTTTTTATCCATTCTATTACTCTGTGTCTTTTGATTGGTGCATTCAGTCCATTTACATTTAGGGTGATTATTGAAAGATATGTACTTATTGCCATTGCAGGCTTCAGATTCATGGTTACCAAAGGTTCAAGGGTAGCTTCTTTACTATCTAACAATCTAACTTAACTTATTATTAAGCTATTATAAACACAGTGTGATGATTATTTATTTCTCTCCATTCTTACTCTTTCTCCTCCATTCTTTATATGTTAGGTGTTTTATTCCGTACTCTTTTGTGTTTCCTTTGATTGCTTTTGTAAATAGTTGATTTTATTTTTTGCCTTTAGTTAGTATTTGGTTGGTCTGCTTTCTTTGGTGTGATTTTATTTTTCTCTGGTGACATCTATTTAGCCTTAGGAGTGCTTCCATCTAGAACATTCCTTTTAAAATATCCTGTAGAGATGGCTTGTGGAAGGCAAATTCCCTCAACTTTTGCTTGTCTGGGAATTGTTTAATCCCTCCTTCATATTTAAATGATAATCCTGCTGGATACAGTATTCTTGGTTCAAGGCCATTTTGTTTCATTGCATTAAATATATCATGCCATTGTCTTCTGGCCTGTAAGGTTTCTGTTGAGAAGTCTAATGATAGCCTGATGGGTTTTCCTTTGTACATGACCTTTTTTCTCTCTCTGGCTGCCTTTAATACGCTGTCCTTGTCTTTGATCTTTGCCATTTTAATTATTCTATGTCTTTTTGTTGTCCTCCTTGGGTCCTTGTGTTGGGAGATCTGTGGGCTTCCATGGTCTGAGCAACTATTTCCTCCCCCAGTTTGGGGAAGTTTTCAGCAATTATTTCTTCAAAGACACTTTCTATCCCTTTTCCTCTCTCTTCTTCTTCTGGTGCCCCTATAATGGTAATATTGTTCCATTTGGATTGGTCACACAGTTCTCTTAATATTCTTAGAAATCCTTTTATCTCTCTCTACCTCAGCTTCTCTGTATTCCTGTTCTCTGATTTCTATTCCATGAACAGTCTCTTGCACCTCATCTAGTCTGCTCTTAAGTCCTTCCAGAGATTGTTTCATTTCTGTAATCTCTCTCCTGACTTCATCCTTTAGCTCTTGCATATTTCTCTGAAGGTCTATCAGCATGGTTATGACCTTTATTTTGAGTTCTTTTTCAGGAAGATTGGTTATATCTATCTCCCCAGGCCCTCTCTCTGGGGTTGTCTGGGTGATTCTAGACTGGACCAGATTCTTCTGCCTTTTCATGGCAATAGAGGTGGTTGTAGGCAGGTGGCGTGTGTCAGCTGGGAGAACAAAATCCCTTCCTGCTTGCTGGTCACCTTGCCCTTCCCTACTGCCTGTGTCGAAGCTGCCAGGAGCAGTGTCCAGGTTAATCCCCTCAGCTGCTATGGGAGGAGCAGGGTAGCCCTGAGCCCTGCGGGGAGTGGCAGGCACCCCAGGTGTGCTCTCCTGCAAGAACAGCACCCCTTTGCGCCTTGTCCTGGTTTCCTCTGTCTGTGCTGGGCAGCTGCATGCCGGCGGCAGCCTCTGCATCTGGCCCAGGCAGCTGCTCCATGGGAGGAGACACTGGGCAGCTGCTCTGCCACTGTGGCGGGGCTGCTGTGGCCAGGGGAACGAATGGCAGGCTGCTTATTGCCATGAGGGGTTTCAGAGCTGCGCTGCCTCCCAGGGCACTGGGACACCAGAAGCTCCTCAGAATTCCCAGCCTGCTGGGCTGAGTGTCCTGAGACGATTCTGTCCAGCTGTGAGGCCCCTGTCCCTTTAAGACTTTCAAAAAGCACCTGCTTTTCTTTTGTCCCAGGGGAGCCGGCTGCAGGGACCCGCTTGCAGATTTTACTTTTCTGTTGCCCTAATATCCAGCACACCATGCAATGTGTGTCTGCGCTCTCTGTGAGGATTACTAGGGCTGGGTATTTAGCAGTCCTGGGCTCCCACTCCCTCCCCGCTCCGACTCCTCTCCTCCCACTGGTGAGCTGGAGTCTGGCGAGTGCTCGGGTCCCGCCTGGCTGCGGCTTGTATCTTACCCCCTTTGTGAGATGCTGAGTTCTTGCAGATGTAGATGTAGCCTGGCTGCTGTACTGTATCTTCTGGTCTCTCTGTTAGGCGTAGCTGTATTTGTTGTATTTTCAAAAATACATATGGTTTTGGGAGGAGATTTCCGCTGCCCTACTCATGCCGCCATCTTGGCTCTAATTCGTTTTGAGACCCCTCTTCAATGATTTTAAGCTAAAGTATATTGATACCACCTGATCAGAATTCCCCCACTGAGTACTGCAGGTGGGCATTTAGCCATGGGAACACTGCTTTCTGAATGCCTTCAGCCTTGACTTGTGTAACAGAAATGTGGCCTAGAAAACTTTGCATGTTCCTGGCAATCTGGGGCTGACATGGGCCTGATGGGGTGAGACTACAGGCTTGCTTGAGACACTGGGAATGACCAGAATTCACCAGAAACAGTGTGTTTGGGAAGAGTCAAAAGAACAGCTTGAAGAGTCCTCTTCCTATCGTTCCTCCCATGCCCAAGAGGATCCTTCATGAGCAGCTATGTCTACAGAGCTATGCCAATGACACTAGTCAAGCTCCCCACCAATATTGACAGCAGTTACCTCAACTCTTCCCAAACAGCATCTGCTGTGGCCGGGGCTGAGTTAGAGTTAGAGTAGTAACTGTGAGTTCACGGCGTGTTGGGCTGTGTGGAGGGAACGGAGAGCAAAGGGGCAGCAGCGTGGTGTCCAGGGAGAGCCGACCTGCCCTCCTGGGGCCGGGAATCTCAGACTTGTAACAGCAGAAAGACAGGCCTCCAGGAAGGGGGAAAGGGGAAAATGTCCAGATGAAAGAAATGAAGGGCAACTTCCCCATCTCCTTTTTAAACACAGCCAGGATTTTGTTTGCTCACTAATTTACAACAGCCTCAACATCTTTGTGCCTTATAGAGACAAAGCCAGAGGGTTTCGGAAAAGGATTTTGTTTGTGGGGAAATCTTTTTTTTTTTTTAAGCAAGAACAAGTGAAAATAGAGCAAACTGGGCTAAAGCCTCTGTCCTGAGAGTAATTATAAAACCTTTGTTTTTATCAAACTGTAGAGTTGACAGTATTTCCCCTAATGAAAATATACCCTCTGAAATTGTTGTGATCTTCTCACAACCACTTTCATTTGGAGAAAAAATCTCAGAGAGATTCCATACCTTGTCCATGGCCACACAGCTTGAAAATAGCAAAGCTTAGATGCACCCCCACATTGCTGAATCCAGCCAAATGTTCTTCCCCAGGCACCAAGGCAACTTGGGATGGAGTCAGTGCATAAAAAACACTCTGTTTGTAATGCCACACCAACTTAAATTCAATTCTTGATTTCAAATTTAAAGAAGCACTCCATTTTTTAGCTAAGGCCCAGAAATGTCAAATGATGCTTTTGGAGGAAGGCTGCTATGGCATTATTTGTATAGCTATGACACTCTCTGGCAGCCTGCAGTTTGATTAAGAGCAAGTGTAAGTTTCTTTCATGGTGGGAAAGAATTCAGTAAGTATGGAAATGTAGAATATGCACCTCTTTCCTCCGCCCATCCTTCAGTTACTGTGCATGACCTGCTTGCCGTGTTCCCATCTGAGCAAGTGCCCCCTTTCTGTGCTAGTTCTCTTCCCCTTTTACCTGCCTTAGCCATTCTTCCCTTTCTTCACCATTATTAGTTCCTTCTCTCTACTTGATAATTCCTATCAGCATGCATATGTGCTATAATTTTTCCACTATTAAAAAAGAAAATACCTCCTCTCGATTTCCATATCCACATCTTACATGCTATCCATTTCTGTGCTCCCAGTTCAATAAAGTTCATTGGAAGACTTGTCTCTACTTGCTGTCCCCAATTCTTTCCCATCAGATTCTTTCTGAATCTACTCCAGAAAGCTCTCATTCTTACCACTCCTTTCAATCTGCCTGCCCTTGCAGAGACACCAGTCCCCCCACACTGCTAAATGCAGTGGTCAGTTCTCAGTCACTTCCTCCTCATTTCCTTCCCCTGTAAATGCCGGAGGGCCCAAGGGATCAAATCTCAGACAGCTTCTTTGGGGATCTTGTCCTGCATCGCAGGTTTAAATATCAACAATATGCTGATGGTTCTGAAGTTTACATAACCAGGCTGGATCTTTCACCAGAACTCCATGTTTGTACATCCAAATGCCCACTTGATATCTCTCTTGAATGACCACAAGCAATTCAAACTTTACATGAGGGCCTGCACAAGCTACCTTCCCCAGCCCCTCTTCTCTCACCTCCCCATGTTCATGCCTTTGCAGGCACACTGGTCTGGTGGCTGGTTTTGCATCTGCAGCCCCCACTGCAGGTCCTTTGCGCTCTCGGTCTCTGTGCCTGCCATGCTCTAATCCTCAGACACCAGCATAGACTTGACCCTCACCACCTGCAGGCCTTTTCTCAGAATCCCTGACCTTACATTTTTTAAATTGTAAGCACCCCCATCCAGGATTCATTCTCCCTCATCTGATTTATTTCCCTGAATGTCACATATTCCCCATTGCTACAATATATTTCTAACTTCTTTGCTTATTATGTCTCCTTACTCCCATTAGATTTTTGTCCATTTTGCTCACTGAAACATCCCTTTTGCCTAGATACATGATGCAGATAGAGGCACTTACAAATTCTTGTTGAATAAATCAAGAAATTAGCCTAATCACAACCTAAAGAACATCGATATCCTGTCAACCCAAAGAAAAATCCTATTAGCTCCTTAGGATACATCCTTGTGAGGCTCTTGTTTCTGGATATTGATATTCTGTGGACAGGGATGAATGTTATAAGAGCAAGGCAACCCCCCACCACCCTGCACCTTAAATTAAGAAAAATAAACCAAAACGTTTTCAAGATGCAAAAAAAAGATATAAAATGCTCTAGAGTATATGAAAATTATCAATGAAAGGCAATGGTTGGAAATGTTCATTTTAGACAAAACTTATTATTTCAACTAAATTGTTCACACAGAAGTCAATTTGGTTTCAATTTAATTGGTCTAGAACCACAGTCTTGTCAGAACAGGTTTCAGGATGAGAAAGCTTGAGATTACTATAGTTGTTTTATCAATAGTCCAAATCCTCCCTATGCCATATTCATTGATGTGTAGTGTACAAAATGGGTACATTATTCTAAGAAAATGAGAATGACTGTTACATGTGTTAACTACCGATGTTCAAACCCCAGCTCTACCAGCCCACAAATGAACTGAGCAGGCACTATTTCTGGGCATTTCCATGCCTTGGTTTTCTCCCTGCTCAAGATGGGGATGAGGATGGTGGTGATGATGCTTGCTCAGGACAGGCCACATGATGATTACAGGAGTTCATTCATATGCAATGTTTGGGATGGAGCCTAACAACAATAAGTTACTATATTTTACAGAAAAAAAAAGTATGTAAAGCACCCAGAACAGTAATTGCCCCTTAATATATGTTACTTTTCATTCCTTCATGATGAACAAGCCGATACTAATATAGATTTTTTAAATTATTTAAGCAGTAGAGGGAAAGAAGCATGTAGACAGACTCTACACTGAGCATGACCCCCATCTTCAAAGTCTTGCACATCCTGACTAATGCAAAGGGAGCTGAGTTCTGTGTGGCGCCCCTCAAGAAGGGAGTCGTCAAGGCTTACTTTGAGACCTGAGGGGAGGTGGCCAGTGCTACCTCCATGGAAATTATTATGGGAAGATGTTTCATCAATTCAGAAAACTCATTCCTTTGAAGACCCATTGTCTTGGAGATGCAGAACTATCTAGTCAACACATGTACTGATGTTCACGGACACACTTGGGTGGTGAAGTGGTCCACAGCCTGGGCCCAGCTGGTCAGCCCAAAGATGGCATAGGGACTGCAGTCTTCCAGAGGACAGACTGAGAGCCACTGTAGAAGAATGGAAAGGGGCTGGTCAAGCAGTGGTGCTCCCCTTGGTGAAATGCACAAGCTTTTTACCCATGTTCGGCTGTTCCCCTGAGCGTGAAGAGAAAGAAACAAGACCAGCTGGTGATGGGCCAGGAAAGGGAGAGAAGATGTATTGGGGATGGATGAGAGGATATTTCTGCTGGGATCCAGGAGGGCTGGGTGCTTGAATGCTGATGATGCCAGAGCCCTCTCTCTGCAAACTGACAAGGACCCCTGATCAGAGTTAGGGGTTTGCAGGCCATCAGTCTTAAGATGTAAGCTGTAGATTTAGTCATGTGATATGTTTTGTCTGCTAATGTAACGTCTTTAACTGAATGTTAATAATAAGTGTGACGAGGATTGAGGAGTAATAAAAAATATATGATATATTGACTATAGGCCACTTCCCCAGATAGGAGGAGATAGATCTTTAGAAGCCATAGTTGCTACCCTAAAGCCGTGCCATGACCACCAGAGATTCAATTCTGGAATCAAGGAGGGAGGAAACCAAAATCCCAAAAATATAAAAGAAAGACCCTTTTTCTTACTCTTTATGGGGAAGTAGCACATTTCTGAAAATCCAAAGGAAGCTTTTTTAGAAAGGATCATTCAGTTCCCAAAAGAAGGTTTCTAAAATTGTCTGCAGAGGATCATGAAGGTTCTGGCCTCTCCCTTTGTCACAGCAGATCCACCAGAGGCTTCTTGCCAAGCCACCAGGTGACAGCTAGAATAGGATCTCTCCCTCAGGCTGCCAGCTCCCCAGTTCCGCTGGGAGCGGTGGGAGAGGAGAGGGACCGCGAGGGAGGGCTTACTCGGCAGTAGTCCCCGCCTCTCTCGGAAGGGAGGCCAGCCCCCACGCTCCCCACAGCATTCCTCTCCACCACACTCCTGCCCGCTTCAGAGGCAAGCACGGCAATGTGACCCTGTAGTGCCTCACTGGACCTCTCTCTGCCTTGAAGGCAAGGAATCTCTTTTGTTAAAGTGGGTTAAGGTACAGTGGGAAAAACGGCAGAATGTGTTTTCAGACGCTATTTGGGCATGTAGTCCATACAGACAAAAGGAAAGGGTGTGTTACTATGTGGCTTAAAAGGTATGTGATCTTTCTGGGCAAGGTGTCAAAGAATATTTTATTACCCAAAACATTTATAAGAAATGATTCCTGTGGGAATGATAGAGGAGCCTAGTATGTGATTATGAGAAAATATAGTCCCCTTAAAGACTAAGGCTGAGAAATTACTGATTATCGGGATTATACTAGTAGATCTGTACCTGCATCTGTAACTCCTGGAGCCCAGGACCATCAGGCAGCAGAGCCCAGAGCCTGGGAACGTACTACAGACCTTTCTTCCTAAAAATGAAATCTATCCTCATTGTCTCCCCTTTCTCATCTCTCATTCACCCTCCTTTTATAGCCATCTGACCACGGAATCCTGACTTAGTGAGGTTACCCACAACCTCCCAGTGGCCAACCAAAAGGCCGCTCTTCCTGTTCTTATATTATTGGATTTTGTCTAGCGTTTTACATTATTGACTCTCTCTTTCTTGAAACCTAAACTCTCACCCCAGCTTCCCTACTCTGTGCTGGTCCCCCCTCCCTGCTGTCTCCTTTCAGCCTCTTTCTTCCCATTCTCCTCTCCTCCCTTTGCTCCTTTTCCTCTGAAATAGCCTTCCTCTAGGCTGCCAACTCACTCGCAGTGGCCTCCCAGGTCACCTCATGCCAGGCTGTGTTCTTAATCCCTGGGCATCTGAAGCTGGGAATCCCATGGGCATCTTAAAAATGAACAGATGCAAATTGAATTCATCTTCACCTCTCACACTGTCCCCAAATCTACCACTGCTGTGATACGCCCTTTTTTGATCAACAGTAAACGCAGAGACAGTATGTGTAGTGGTTTGGAGCAGTAAGCTCTTCTGACTCCAGACAGTTCTGGGTTTGAATCCCAGATAGGCCACTTATTTGGGCAAAGGACTTAATCACTGAGTTCAGTTTCTTCATCAGCAAAATTAGGATTAATAATAGTACTGTTACTCAGGTTTACTGAGAGAATTGTAGGTGATGATGCATATAAAGGGTGTGCCCACAGTAAATGATAAATGCTATTCTTATTAGCTTTTATCTATGCAATCACTTGATTGCATAGGTGAAGGGCCCCCACCCATAAGATGGCGAACCTCCTGCTTCTCTTCCAGGTCCTCAGTTCCCGCCGGCACCACCTGAAGCCCAATCACCCCTCGCCCCCCTAATCCCAGCACCTAGCCAATAGCCACCAGCCCCGTAGAAGTAACACCACAATCACCCCATGCCCCTTCCTATATAACCCAGCACCTTTCCCTAATAAAGCGGAATTCTCCCCGACACCAGCAGCAGCTTGCCCTCGTCCTCTTTTTCCGGCGCTGGCTCCTCACACTCACCACTCCTCTCTGGCCTTTGGGTAAGTTTTCCCCCGGGGTGGGCCGCTCTTCCCCGACGAGGAGGGAACTCTCCCCGCCTCAGGCCTTCATGGCTGCGGCGGACCCTCAGGCCCCCCTCCAACAGCCATAAACGAGGTGACTCCTTTGCGGATGAGAACGCTCCCTTCCCCCCCTCCTCCTTTCGTTCCTTCCGCCGAAAACTCCTAGTACTAGGTTCCTCGGACTCCGGCACTCTGCCTCCTTAGAGGAGTCTGGGTGACAACCACACTTCCTAAGAAACCGACTCGTATACGAGTTTCCGCAGACCACCAAGGGTCACCGGGGACGCCCTTCGTCTCCTTGCAGTCTGCTCCCAGTCCGAGGGTCTCCGTTCGTCTTCCCCTGTTTGTCTCCTTCTCTGTCCTTTAGTCATGGGAGCCTCCTCATCCCTCCCTGGAAGTTCACCTCTTGAATGCCTGCTCAAGCATCTAGCCACCCTCTCCCTGACACCTGATATAAAACCAAAACTTCTCCGTAAATACTGCTCCCAAGATTGGCCGACATACCCCCTAGACAATAACAACCAATGGCCCGCAGGGGGATCTCTTGATCCTGACATCACTTGCGATCTCTTTAACTACTGCCAGCGCCTGAAAAAATGGAAGGAGATTCCCTATACCAAAGCTTTTCGCCTCCTAGCTCAAAATCCCAGCCTCTGCACCACCTGTTCCCCGCCCCAAGTTCTCCTAGCTTGCAGGCTATCTCCCTCCCCTCCACACACTCCCAGTCCCTCCTCGATTACCTTTGACCCAGCCGACAAACCTCCGCCATACAGGCTTCCCCCTTCAGCCCCTCCCCCTCCTACAACCCCTCTGCCCTCTTCCGCCACGGCCTCCGCCTCCCCCTCCTCTCCTACAACATCCCCTCCCCCTTCCTCCACCACCATCTCCTCCCCCACCTCACGCCCCTTGCAGTTCAAGCCTGAGCCTTTCAGCCCCCCTCCAACTAATTTCCAGGAGCCTCCTCTGTCTTTGCCCCCATCACCTGTTTCTACCCCACAGACTGAGCGTGAACCTTTCAGTCCCCCTCAGACTCGGTCCCGAAAGCCTCCCATAATTATCGCGTCTTTGCCCCCATCACCTGTTTCTCCCCCACAGACTGAGCCAGAACCCTTCAGTCCTCCTCAGACTCGGTCCCAAGGGCCTCCCAAAATTATTGCCCCCCTCCGAGAAGTAGCAGGATCCGAAGGCATCGTGCGCGTTCACGTCCCTTTCTCCTTAGGAGATTTAGCCCAACTGGAGAAACGCCGAGGTTCCTTTTCCACTGATCCCACGACATATATCAAGGAGTTTCAATGGACCCTCCAGTCATACAGCCTCACACATCATGACATTTTCATGCTCCTGGCCAATACCCTCCTTCCTGAAGAGCGCAGACGAGTTTGGGACTTTGCCCAAACGCACGCCACCGAAACCCACAGGACTGACCCCACCTATCCCCCTGGCCCTACCGCTGTCCCCGAACAAGACCCACACTGGGATTATAACACCGCCGTGGGTCTCCACTCTTGAGATATTTTCGCCTCCTGCTTAATAACAGGTCTGAAAAAGGCAGCTCGTAAAGTAGTCAATTTTCAAAAGCTCCAAGACATAATTCAAAGGAGGGAGGAGACTCCCTCCGAGTTCTTAGACAGACTCACTCAAGCCCTATTACAGTTACCAGCCTAGACCCAGAAACGCCTGACAGGAGACATGTCCTTATGACATACTTCCTGGCTCAAAGCTACCCCGATCTTAAAGCTAAACTCAAAAAGTTAGAACAGGGCCCTGCTACCCCACAGACTGAGACCCTAACAGTGGCCTTTAAAGTCTTCCATAACCGGGAGGAGGAGAAAGAACACCGTAAACAAAAGGCTGATCAGGCCAATTTCCAAATGTTGGCCCAGCTGATAAAACCACAACCTGGGCGCTCTTCTACAAACAAGCCCCCCCCCCCCCAGGAGCTTGTTTCAAGTGCAGACAAGAAGGACATTGGTCAAGGGCGTGCCCCTCCCTCAGAACTCCTACCACCCCATGCCCCAGATGCCCCAAAAAGGGCCACTGGGGGTCTGATTGCCCAGCCACCAGAAGGGGAGGCTGGACAAACAACCCCCATCCTAAGCCCTCCGTAGTGGGGCTGGCAGAAGAAGATTGACGGGGCCCGGGGGCTTCTCACCCAACCATTTCCATCACCAAACAGGAGCCCAGGGTTACTCTAATAGTAGACAGTTGCGCCCCTTACCATTCTGTCCCCACATCACCTAAAGGATCTCTTAACCTGCAAAAGTTTACAGACTCTCCCTCCCTCCAGACTCCTGACCTTACTGTCCTCTTTCCTCCAAAATCCAGACATTTCTTTCCTCCCCTACCCGCCCCTGAATCCGGCCACTCTTCTTCCTCTACCCTACTCTCCTCATACTCCCTCACAAGATTGCCTGGAAGCCCTTCACAACTTCCTTCCGTGCCACTCCACGATCTCCAAAGGAGCCCTCTCACACTCTGACCTCATCTGGTTTACTGATGGGTCCTCCTTTAAACATGAGGGCACCCATTACGCAGGATACGCAGTAGTCTCCATCGAAGACGTCATCGAGGCACGAGCCCTACCCCCCGGTACAACCAATCAACAGGCCGAACTCATTGCAGCCACCAGAGCTTGTACTCTGGCCCAGGACACGTCTCTCACACTGTACACTGACTCCAAATACGTATTCCACATTCTCTTGTCTCACACAGCAGTATGGAAAGAACGAGGCCTTCTCACCACAAAAGGGAATTCCATCACTAATTCAGCCCTGATTACTAAACTTCTAGAGGCTTCACAACTCCCACACCGACTGGGCATAGTCCACTGCAAATCACATCAAAAGGACGACTCCCCCATTACAAGAGGTAACAATAAAGCTGACAGAGTAGCCCGGTCGATTGCCCTATCAGAAGACGCACCAGACAACGATCCGTCTACCCCTGCGGTTTTAGCCTTATCACAAGACACCCTCTGTTCCCAGGACAGAGAGTCTCTCTTCCACCTCTTACACGATCTGTTCCATCCTAGCCCCCAATCCTTAATCCATTTTTTACAATCCTTTTTTTCTCTCTCTCCTGAAGACAAAACCCTACTTGACCAAATCACCCGCAGGTGCACCATTTGCCAACACACTAACCCTAATACCCCCCTCAAGGCCCGACCCTTCCCGGCTCATCAAGCACGGGGTAATGTCCCTGCCGCAGATTGGCAAATAGACTTCACTAACATGCCCCCCCCGTACAGTGTACCAGATACCTACTCGTGTTAGTAGATACATTTTCAGGATGGGTCGAGGCTTTCCCCACCACTAACAAAGGAGCATCTGCAGTTGTCTCTATCCTCCTCACCCAGATCTTTCCTAGGTTCAGGGTGCCCACTTCCCTCCAATCAGATAACGGCCCTGAGTTCACTGCCCAAATTATTCAGAACCTCTCCAATTCGCTCTCACTCCCCTGGCATCTACACTGTCCTTATCAACCACAGGCTTCGGGAAAAGTAGAAAGAGCCAATAGGACTCTAAAAGACATCCTGACCAAACTATCTCTAGAACTACACCTTGACTGGGTTCGCCTACTTCCCTTAGCTCTACTCCGCATTTGGGCCCTCCCAAAGAAACCTTCCTTCTTGTCACCCTTTGAGATCATATACGGCCGCACAATTCTACCCCCAGGGCTCCCTTCCCACAAAGGACCGATTCCTCCCAATATGGCCCTTCCGCTACTCTCTCTCCTCCGCACCGAATTGTGGAAATATCAAGATTGGCTCCTTCCTGATCCATCCGCCTGTCTTACAGCCCGGCCAACTAGTGTTTTATAAGCCGCCAGAGGATCGGCCCTCTCTCACCCCAAAATGGGAAGGTCCACACCCAGTTATTCTCTGCACCTCCTCGGCCGCCAAGCTCTGACTGCCTGATAACTCTGTCACCCCTTGCATTCATATCTCCAGGTTGAAACCAAACACCCAGGACCCACCTTCTCTGGACACTCAAGACCCATCAGTCACAATCCAGAGTCCTTTGGATACAGCCCAAGACGCTGTCTACTCTACCACGCCTCATCCCTCTGATCCCTTGAAACTCTGCATCTCCCATTCACCCCCTTTGCCATCCATACCTGAATCATGACTTTTTCCTCCTTTACTGCTCTCTCGCTTTTTTTCCTCATTCCTATTGTCTTCCCTGCCACCCCAGCCTCCTTTGCATGGCGATTCAAAGTCAGACAGACTTACACACAGCATCAAACAAAACTTACTACCCTCATTTCCACATCAGACTGCCCTCTGAAAGGCTGCTCCGAGCCTTTATACCTCCACTTTCCTCCCTCCACCGAAGTGTTCGCTAGCAGCTACCTTTATTCTCCCTACCTCTGCTTCCTCTATGACCAAAAACAAGCCTGTTGCAGGCGATGGCCAGACACCTACGGGGGATGTCCCTACAGGTCTTGCATCATTCACTACATGGGTAACTCCTGGTACCCACAGTATTACTCCTCCAGCAGTTTCATAAAATATCCCAATAGCTCATTCTTCTTATTAATCCCAGATTCCTGGAACTCTCGATGGGCCACCAGAGTCACAGCCTCAGTTTACTATGGGGGGCTCCTCGACCCCCCACGGTACCCTTCATATCTCTCAAGAGTACGTTCCCTCTCATTCCCAGATCTCTCAAGTTGCATCAGACATCGGACATTCTGAAAAAGTTATTGTCCAAACTCTTGACGGCGCCTCTTCATCTTCTTACCTCTGCTCCTACTCTTGGTTACAGCTCATCCAAGACACCACCATCTTTCTCAACCACACCCTCAACACCGCCAATTGTTTCTTGTGCGCATCACTACAGCGCCCACTGCTGGCCACCGTGCCCCTTAATATTTCCAACTACTCCTTCCATGTAGAAGGACAACCCTTCTGTCCCCTGGCAGACATACCCCTATGGGAACCAGAATATGCAGATAATCTCACCATCCACTACTGTGTAGGCCCAACCGCTCCCCCCTCCAGCGCACTTCACTGCCTCTCTATCTACACCCCTACCTCCGGCTCTAAGACTTTTACGCAACCAGGTCACTTCTTTTGGTGCAATGGCAGTCTTTTCAACTCACTGCCTCCCAACTCCAATATACCCTGCATTCTCGTCACCCTAATCCCACAGCTTACACTTTACACCATGGCAGAATTTCTTGAGCTCCAACCTCCCTTGCCCTCGCGCACAAAAAGGGCTGCTTTCCTTCCCATCATGGTTGGTATCTCTTTGACCACCTCAGCCATTGGGGCAGGGTTTTCGGGAGGAGCCTTGGGTCACTCTCTATGGGCAATTAAAGATCTCAACGCCAAACTTGAGGGAGCCCTGACATCCACTGCTGATTCCCTGGCCTCTCTCCAAAGACAGGTCACTTCGCTTGCTAAGGTCACCCTTCAAAACCGGCGGGCCTTAGATCTGCTTACAGCTGAGAAGGGCGGCACCTGCGTCTTCCTTCGGGAAGAGTGCTGCTATTACATCAACGAATCTGGCATTGTAGAAACTGACATTACCAAACTCACCGACCTTGCCTCCAGCCTCCACTCTGCTTCTGATTCCAACCCATTCTCTTCAATACTAACAAACCCCTTCCTCACCTGGCTGTGGCCCATTGCAGGCCCCATAATAATCATTCTTCTCGCCTGTCTCTTCTTGCCTTGCATAATAAAGTTTATCAAATCCCAAGTCGGTAAAATCTCTAATCAAACTTTCAACCAGCTTTTACTCAGGAACCATCAGCTTCTGGCCACAGAAGATCCCTCACCCTCACCTGACCTCCTCACCACACGCCGAGATGGACGCCTCTCTCTGCTGGAAACTGTTCCTGGAAACAATGGCCGCAGACGCCTGGCTTCTGGCACCCGTATCCTCTTGGCACCATTGGAATTAACAAGTCCTCGACCTATAGTTACAGGGAACCTTCATTGATATCCAACCTGAAGAAGTCCACATCTACTCGTCCTTACTGTGGGGAGTCCTATCAGCCCTTTCCTCCCAGTCCTCAAGCCCTCACTCCCTTCTCCGCCCCCGTTCAGCAGGAAGCAGTCAGAGAGAAAGCAACGTCCACAACCCCATAGAGGAGAAAGGGGGGAATGAAGGGTCCCCACCCATAAGATGGCGAACCTCCTGCTTCTCTTCCGGGTCCTCAGTTCCCGCCGGCGCCACCTAAGCCCAATCACCCCTCGCCCCCCTAATCCCAGCACCTAGCCAATAGCCACCAGCCCCGTAGAAGTAACACCACAATCACCACATGCCCCTTCCTATATAACCCAGCACCTTTCCCTAATAAAGCGGAATTCTCCGGTGAATTGCTGCTGTGTGTCGCTCCTTTCCTTTCAGTAGGTACCTGGGAGTCATTAATGTGTGAGTGTGACTTTTTCTTCTCTCCATTTTAAACATAATGATCATCAAATCTTGTTGGTTCTGTGAAAAAATGTTTCCTGAACCCAATTTTTTCTCCTTATCACTCTTGTAGTCCTCAGATTTGGGGACTTGTTTGCGTTTCTGGATCTCAACTGTTTCCTACCTACACTCTTTCCCTCTATCCCTTCAGCCTTGGCTTCTGCCAGATCTATTTTTCTTTAGTACAGGTCTGATTTTTTTTTCTCCTCTGCACTCACAGGGCAATAGTTCCTCTCACTTGACTGCAAGACAGAGTCCAACCTTCTTAGCACCAAAATAAGACCTTTGACAACTGGGACCCAGGCTGTAATTTTAAATAATCTCCTCTCAATCCCCTTGTCAAAGCACCAGACACACAGAACCGCCTCCTTTGTCCCGGACATCCCTCTGCTTAGCCCTCTGGTTCTTCTCTATGGAATACCTTCCCTTCTCTGTTTACCTGAAAGACTTCCTCTTTGTCTAAGACCCAGCATAAACATCTAATCTTTAGTTAAGCCTTCCCTGATACATCTAGGAAGTCACTCCCTTCTCTGTATTCCCTCTGAATCTGTCACAGCATTTATCACCTTGTACTGGAAGCAGTTGCATTCAAGTCTCAAATCCTGTGCTAGAAATCAGGGACTGGGTTTTATTTGTTTTTGCACCCCCAGAGCCTGAGAATCTTTCAAGAAGTTGGTGCATAATGAGGACTTGCACTTGGTCTCATGAGAGAATGAATGAAACAAGGAAGCAAGTGGAGGGTGGGGAGGGCGGCGCAGCACCAGAGTGGTGTAGAATTGGTCGCTCTTTCTCCTAGTTAGACAATGTGGGGGCAGTGAGTTTACACTGAGTCTAGTGAAGGTTCCGTCTCACTTAGCAATTGCGTGACTCTGCCACTTCAACTTTATAAGCCTCAGTTTCTTTGTTTCTTGAACTTGGAGTAAGTTTCCTTACCTCTTCACACCATGGGACTGTGTTAGAAGCAACTGAGAGAAGATATGTAAGGAGTCTGCCGAGTTCTGCAGAGACATAAGTTTCCAAGGACACTCGAGGGAAGACTGATCACAGACCTGGATGACAGCACCCTTCCTGGGACGGTGCACCTGTGGAAGCAGGCGGCCCTTGGTCTCCTTCAGGCAGACAGGCTGGACCAACGTGCCAATTGAATTGAAGCAAGTGGGCCAGCTGCAATGGTGCCAAATTCTAGTCCACAGTGGCACTGTGGGAAGCATGGTGGCTTATAGTGTGTGCTTGATGGGCCTTTTCTGATAAGACAACAGGAGCGTTCAATAGACCCACTGAAGCAGGGAGGCACATGGAGCTTGGGTTCTTGAGTTCCCCTAAAAGAAGAAAAACTGGAAGTACGCTGATGATGTCTGACTCACACTCATGTTGCCAGTGCTCAGCATGGCACCAGGCTGCCTGGTGCCTCGGGAGGCTGTCGTCTGGGCCATCACTATGAAGCACAGCCACTCCTTCGAACAGCACAGCAGGCTCTGGAGAATGTTCTCTCCTTTGTGCACAGGAAAGATTCTCTCTATGCTCAGAAACATGACACGAACTGTCTGACATCACTTGATGTGCTAAGAGCTCTAATGGGAGCTCTGATCAAGTCCTGTAGCTTCATTCTAATGGCAGCATGGATTATAGCTGTGCCTGTCAATCATCTGCAGGAACTCTCTCAGAGCCTCGGTGCCCAGCCCCTGCTCAGCCTGCCTGTCCAGGTCAGCTGACATGACTCACTCTCAACAGGGTGCAGTCAGAGGAAACAGGTCCATTTAAAAATGTAACTGCTTTCTAAAATAAAACAAAATCTTTATAAAAAGGCAAAGCACCAGCTAGTCTAATTTTTTTTTAAGATGTAAGAAATATACTAAATTAGGAAAGTAGAAAATACCACAAAAACAGAAGGTATTAATTATAAGGAAAAGTTTTGTACAACTCAAAGCAATTAGTAGGAGAATGTGAATGTTATAGTTATTATTAGGAGATTTAAATTATCAAAATTGATGGAGAAAAATTTTAAAGCTAAAAACCTAAAAATAACAATAAAAGAAATTGAGAAAGTTACTTTTAAGACTTCAAGGAATAGACGTTTATTATATGTACTTAAATGACATCATTATTTATTATTCTCCTGTTATAAATTATACACAAAGCACAGAGCAAAAAGGAAAGCCCTTTTCATGAAGAACACTGATACCAAAATCTGATACAGGCAGACAATAAAAAGAAAATTACAGGCTGGTGGTTCTCAAACTTTTTGGTACCAGGACACCTTGACACTTTGAAAATAATACCATGGAGAATGGTTTTTAAAACTAAACAGCTTTTATGAGATATATCTATTAATAGTTAACATATTAGAAATTAAGGCAGAAATTTTAAGAAGTATGGTTTTATTAAGATAGCCATAATAAAACCATTCAGTGTTAACATAATAACATGTGCATTCAAATACCTACATTTTCCAAAACAAAATAATTGAAATAAGACTGACATGGTTTTGCATTTTTTTCAAAACTGTTAAATGTCTAGCTAAAGAGAAGGTAGGTGGGGTTTTCTAGCTGTTTGTTACAGTCAACCTGTTGACATATCAAATGCTATGCAGCCTCTGGAAAACACTGCACAGTTGTGAGAGAATGAGAGTAAAAAGGGAGAATCATGTCTTGGTATTACTATGAAAATAGTTTTGACCTTGAAGACCTCCTAAAAGGATCTTGGAGATCCCTAGTGGTCTCCAGTTCACAGTGTGAGAACATCTGTTACAGGTCAATGTCAGTGGTGAATGTTGATACAGAAATCTAATGGGGTCTAGGTAAAGAGAACCCAGCAGTACACTGAAAGATGAACATGCCATGCCCAAGGGTGATTCATTTCAGGAATGTAGGACTGTTAGAAAATCTATTAATATGGATCTAATATGTTAATAAATCAAATGAGAAAATCATTTACTCATTTCAATAAATACTAAAAACTTTTTTCACAAAATGCATTAATTTCTGAATAAAAAAATCCCAGGAAGGAAGATATCATAAAATAAATATATCTTTATCCCGAAACCAGCCTCATGTTCAATTAAAATATACCTGAAGCACAATGGAAGCAGAACTGTCCTGAGCCCTCCTGGGGAAGCCGGCTGCCCGTGATGGCGGCGAGTGGGGAAGAAGGAGCGCCTGATGGCCTCAGCAGCAGTAGCTGAAGAACCAGTGGTCAGTCAGCTGAAACCATTAGCTGCAGCCGTTCCATTCTCTAGCGGCAACTCCGTGAGCAGCAGCAACTACCCAGGCCTTCCCAGTTAGGGCTCCCTCACAGAACTGCCTGGTGGCAATCTGTAAACTGACCTGCATGGCCATGAGCCAGCTGGGGCCTCCTTGCCTCCTAAGATCTGGCTGCAAAGAAACCTGGAAGGGTGGAGGGGAAGTGACTCCACAGAGGCCACCTGGGAAGGAGCAAGAAAACCCATCTTTATTACCCATGGATGGTTCTCACCATCAAGCCCAAATTATAATCTCTGAGCCTCTCCTTGATGCCAGACACCTGGGAATAATGAGAAATGCTTATTGTATTCTAGAGACATAAAATATATATATGCTACTAGAAGTGGGTGTTTCACCCAAGAGTAAAATATCAAGCTCATTCTTGCCTTCCCCCTCTTTTTTCTCCACCTATCCTGTCTCCAAACACTTTAGATCCTATATCACAGCATGCCTTGCCTCTACCTTCTACTTTGGGGCTCAGTCCTTAATACTGATGCCGGGGTTCTTGTTTGCTGAGCCAAAGAATGAGCTTCACAGTCAAGGTAGGAGAACAAGGTACAGGCTTTTATTTAGAGATACAGTGAAAGGACAGAGCTCCGGGCTCACGCCAGGAGGGGACAAGAGAGTCCGTGGTGGTGCATTGTCTAGGGGTTTTATAGGCAGTTGAGGATATTTGGGAACGTGAAAAAAGCTTAGGGGTGTGGACGTGTTAAGTGGTCTCTGAATATTTAGAATTAACACAAGCAACTTCCTCTGATTACTTCTCCTTGGGATACCAGCATCTTGGTCTGGGGGCATATCAAAAGACTGCCTGCCCAGCCCCCAAGGTGGGCTGAGGTATTGTCTACTTGCTAAAGAATCTTGCCTCTTGAGCTTCCTGGGTGTTAAAATACAATCTTATCTTCAAGATGGAATTCTTCCTGCCCTTTACTATGCCGTCTACAGCTGGGTCTGCATGCTAAGTTAGTTGCTCAGTTTGCAGAATCACCTCGTCAGATCCGAAGGAGGAAAGACAGCACATAGGCCTGGGCCTTTTAGTATGCTAAAGTGACTCTTCCACATGGTTACAAAAGTTTCGCATAATAAAACGTGTGCTACTCTTCTTTATCTGGGGAACATTAACTGATTTCACTGAAGAATGATTTTAGAGCTCAATGTTAAACATAGAGTTTTAGCAGGGGGGTTTCCTTGCATGTAGTTACATTGCTCTGACTGCAAATATTCCGCCCTGCCCCCTCCAGAGGCCCTCACCCTACTCTGACTACATCCATGGTCCCTGTCTCAATACTATTCACCTGGACTGTGCTTCCTGCGTTGACTCTTTCTCCATCCTCACACTCCCAAATTTACCACCAAAAAGTGCTGCTTTGATTATGTTACTCCCCTAACCAAAACCCTCCAAGGATTTCCCAAAGTGTAGAGAATAATGGTGACATCCTACTTATCCTATGGGCCCAGATCAAACACAAGCTTCCTAATCACCTCATCCAGAAGTTATTTCAACCTTTTTTTGTATTATGGTTTTCGGTACACTTTTTTCTTTTGTTGTGAATTTTATTGAAGTATAACATACACACAGAAAAATACTCAAGTAATAAAGTAGCTTGAATGTATTTTCAAAAAGTATAACCAGAACCCAGATCAAGAAACAGATTTGCAGAATCCCAGAAGACCCACCAGAAGCCATTCCAGTCACTACCTCCCCAAAGGGTACTGTCTTGACATCTAACACTATGTATTAGTTTTGAATTATCTTAGTTTTATGTAAATGAAGTCATAGAGTATCTACTCTTTATTTGTATACCTAATTCATACACATAATGTTAATCATTAGGATATGCATTCCTGGAAGATAGGTACTATATTCTGTTCCTCTTTGATCCCTCCTCCCCACGCCCTGGGCTCTGTTATCGAGATTCCTACAGAGAAGACATCAAATGAGTATTAAGCCAAGATGAAGGATACCAACAACTGATTAATATAAGTGAAGGATCAACAGGTCTTCATGGTATACGTTTTTCACCTATTTTATAGATTTGTAAAATTTCAAAATAAAGAGTAAAGGACAAAATTGTTTATTGAATGACTTAAGCAACCCAGGGTAGCTGTGATATTTAAGACAGGACACATATTAAACTTTATTGTCCTTTTTAAGTTTTTACATGTTTTTGTATAAAAAGAAGAAGTCCTTAAAATAGATGTGAGTTCAGAGAGAGAAAACAGGAAGGTCCCTCTTATTGAGGTTTTATATCAAAAGTTATTCATGGGTCATTTTATTTTATTTACCAAATATCTAATTGACACCTACTGTGTTTTGGGCACTGTGGTGGGTCCTGGCATAAAATGATGAATAAATCTTGCCAAGTGCTGTAATGAGACTCCTTAGAAAATATTGTACTTGGTTTAGGGAGAGAAAAATGGCTTTGCCAAATGTACCACCATGGTGGCCGATGGAAGGGGCCACTGCAGATAGAACAGAAAGACTCAGACTGTTACCATCCCTTCTGCATTCTATGTGTCAGATAACCGGTAAAACTAAAAAAATACTTTTTAATTAAAAATAATGTGCTTAATTTTTCTCTTGACAATCAAAATGGCTAACTATAAAAGTTTCCCTACCTCCACCCTCTACCTGCTCCCTCACATTTTCCTCATGGTGCAGGTGCCGCATGGCACGTGTGTGCCATGGATGTCACAGGGGAAACAAGGAAGAGGGAAATGCCAGTACCTCCCAGTGCTCATTGACATTAAAACACAGTGGCATACTCACTTTGTCAGTGGCTGGACCTTGTGAGTCAGACCACAGTCTGGCACACTATTTAGCCATTCCCACCAAATGAATCACATGAGATGGGGATTTTGATTTTATGACTGGAAATACTTCAGTGTTGCTTTGAGCAAAAGGGACAGTGACCACGGCCCATACAGTCCTGGTGGGTGGCTTTTTAATGTGTCAACTTATCTAGGCTCCAGCCCCCAGCTATTCGATCAAACATTAATCTAACTGTTACTGTGAAGGGATTTTGCAGAAGTAATAAAGGTCCCCAATCAGATGACTTCAGGTAAGGAAGCTCATCCTGGGTGAGCTGCGTGGGCCTGACTTAATTAGTTGAAAAGACCTTCAAGCAGCGCTGAGGTTTCCCCCAGAGAAGGAAGAAAGTCTGTCTATGGGGAGTAGCTTCAGCCCCTGGCTGTGGAATTCCAGGGTCCTGTGATCTTCCTGCTCTCTGATTGCCTGCCCTGGGGGTTTACTTGCTTAGTCCCCACCATCATGCAAGCCAATTCCTGTATGTTAGCTTGTTCAGCCTGCTGTAACAGAAGATATATCATTGACTGTGTGGCTTAGAAGAACATATCTTTATTGTGTCACAGTGCTGGAGGCTAGAAGTCTAAGATGAAGGTATTGGTAGTGTTGATTCTTTCTCAGGGTAGTGAGGGGCATCTGCACCATGCCTCTCCCCTTCTGGCAGTGTGCTGGCCGTCTTTGGCATTCCTTGGCTTATAGATGATGCATTACCCCAATCTCTGCTTTCACATTCATAAGACGTTCTCCTTCTGTATGTGTGTCTCTCTCTGCATCCAAATTTCCCCTTTTATAGGGCACCAGCCATATTGGATCAGGACCCACACTGATGACCTAATTTTAACTTGATTTTTAATTCTGTGAAGATGCTATCTCCAAATAAGTACACATTCTGGGGTACTAGTGGTTAGGACTCTGGCCTGCCTTTTTGGGGTGCTCTGTTTGAACCCTGGCTGATACACCTGTGTATACCTCTTGGTCACATTCCCCCAAACAGCTTACCAGAAGCCCTGGGTTCTTCAGATGGTGCTCCATGTCTCCAGAAACATAGGCTCATCCTCTGATCCGGAGATGTTTACATCTGGGTGTCAGCACAATACAGTTGTTCAGATCACACAAGGCCAGTGTTTTGGTCTTATCAGAAATTATTATTATTAGAATTCTGGGGTATCTCAGTCAGCTGGGCTATGGATGTTTTAACTGAAAAGTGAAGTACTTTAACTATATAACCTGTCTTTGCCAGAAGCAACTGCTTTCCACCTAATAAGAATGAACAATCTGAAAAACCCCTAACTAGCTTTATGGGATTTGGACAGAGGATGGTGGGTGTCGGGGCTTGAAAGGAAGCTGTGCAGTTCAAGTGTCTAGGAACTGGGGATTGGTGAAGATATTTCACATTTCTGAGCTTCTGTTATGAGTCACATACTCACTTGTGACCAAGCGTATCATACCCATTTAATCCTCACTCCATTCTTACAAGGCATGAATTAACCTCCCATTGTAAGGGTGAAGAAAACAAGTCTTAGATGACTCTTAGATCTCACATCTAGTAAGGGCAGGCCGAGATGCAGACATAGAGCTGATCCTCATTCTTTGTGGATTCCATACTTTTGAATTCACCTACACACTGACATTTATTTGTAACTCAAAACCAATCCTCATGGTGCTTTTCATGAAAATTTTAAGTCTCCTGATGCACGTATTCCTGGCTGCGGCCTAATGAGGCAACACTGCTCTTTTGTCTTTTCCATGGTCTGTTTTGTGCCTCTTTTTTTTTTGGTGTTATGCTTTTTGGTTGGTGATTTTCCTAAACCAAGTGCTGAAGTGCCATCTAGTGTTGCTAAGTGCAAGGAGGCTGTGTTGTGACTTTCGGAGAAAACGTGTGATAAGGGAAGCTTTGTTCAGGCAGGAGTTACAGTGGTACTAACTGTGAGTTTAATGTTATGAATCAACAATTCATATTAAACAATGTGACATTAAACAGAGATACACATAAAACCAGAGGCTCCGAGGACCCAACCCTGTATTTGCCCTGTGAGTAGTGGCTCAGCATTCACTGAGTGTTTGTGAACAACTCTCTAGAACAGTGACATCAAATAATGAGAAGCAACTTTGTGGGCTTACAGGCTGCCCTTTATTACCATGTTATGAGGATGAGAATTGGGACCCGAGGACTTGGTGCCTCTATCTTCTTACCTGTCTCAGGAATAAAGGAGACTGTAGCCTGAAAGCCTCTGAAGGTCACATTTTCGTCCGACTGGAAGCTGATGAACATCACACCAGAGGAGCTCAGCACAGGTGCGGGGGCAGCAAAGCCGCACAGCCGAGCTGGTGCAAGCCCAGTCCCGCAAGACACGGTCAAGCGCCCAGAGAACAGACGTGGCATGGATAGAAGGAAAAAGTTGTTTTTAGGTAACTGTTGAAAAATAAGCTTTTCTGGTGGATGTCAGATTCATTTTCAAAATACAAAGGCAGTTTCCTTCCTTTAATTATGCACTTAACCCCATCACCATTTTGATTCTGTTTATCTCCCAAATATTCCCACTAGGAATTGGTTCTGGCCACAGGGCTTATTTCAATGGCACTTTTCCCTTCTCACCCCTAGTTCACAGTAGGCCTCCCACATTTTCTGTTCAAAGGGTTCTTGGATTCCCCCTCTTACTCTTCCTACCCCTGATGTAGGAGCAGTGAAGTGGGGGGGGTGAGAGCATAGGGAGGAATAGAAGTGGTGCAGGGCAATGAGGGAAACTGGAGCCAGGTCCTTTTTATTCCCAAAAAGGATTCCCCCAGAGGACCAGATCTAAATGCAAACCAGGGAAACTGAGGCTCCAGGGTAACACACACCTATTTCCTTCTTTCTTTCCACATCCCTGTGCACTGCCACATAGTTGGAAGTGCAGTCTCCACCACTTTCTTCTATTTCCAGATTCTGAAAGGAAAGCTGAAAAGGCTCCACATTAGATCCAGGGTAAATAACAAATTACCTGATCTTTGATTAAGCAGAGAAATTTGGCTGTTCAACTTTCCCAACTTGCCCTTAGATGAGAAAGTTAAAGGCACTTTCACGAGTGGGTTAAATTACTTAGGAAAAGATGCTACAGGACAGGCTCCCAAACCTTCTGAGACATCAAAGCTACCAAATACAGGCTGAATGTAATGGTGGAAAACGTGCAAATATTTGAGCTCCCTAGAGCCCCCCACCCCCACCCCAGGAGGAGCAAAGAACAGTCTGAGTGAGTTGACAGCACTGGCCCACTGTGTTTGAAGAGAGAAGCAGTGGGAGACCGGGCTGATGAGGCAGGGGTGTAGGTTTTAAACCCAGGGGTGGAGCATGAGCACTTGGCAAAAGACACAGAGGACTCCATGGATAGGACAGAAGTGAAGGCAAACGATCATTAATGCAGAACCTAGGCATGGGGAGAAAGAAACATTCAGAAACAGGATTCATTCAAGCATTTCTTAAATGCTTATTATACTAGGACACTTTCTGAAAATAGACCCTTTTCTCTCTGAGTCTAATGGTATGTACGGTTATGACTTGTAATACTAATTTCCAAATTCCTATCTCAGAGGTGTCCTGCAAAATGATGCTGACACTGGCAGGGTGTGAGGACATCACATCACGGACGCACAGCACTTGGCACACATTGAGGAGATGGTTTGTATCACTTCTAGCTCTGACACGTTCAGTGTTCAACTAAATTTTGTCGTTTTCCCTCCTTCCCGAAATGTGCTCATCCTTAAATTTTATCCTCCATCCCTAATACCAAATCCACCTTAATTCTGCTCCCTCCTGAAATTCTTGCCTTGACTCTTAATTGGATTTCAGAAACTTACAAAGAGAAGATCTGTGCTTACATCTTCTCAGTCTTCCTTTCCCATTCATCGGTAAAACCCTTCTGATCTTGTTTCTGCTTCCAATGTCTGACCTAACTAGATATTTCAAACACCACCACTGCCACCTCCTCTCTCATTGCTCAACTGTCAACCCAGTCATTCCACTTTTTTATTGGGGACATGCTTGGTCTTCCTTCTCTGTAAGCTCTAATTTCATGCAGTATATCCAAACTATAGGCCACATCTTTTTGTGTGCTTGTTTTGTGTTTTAAATGAAAGCTCCATTCTCTGGACTGTTGTAATACACCGATTTGACTCTCCTGCTGGGTCTCAAGTCTCTTTTTGCCTCTTAAATGTATATATAAATATATATTGTTCCTCTCCCTTTGTTTTCCACTATGCTTCCTCTCCTCCATCTACTTTCTTGTTTTCAATTATTATTTTAAGAAAAAGACTTTTAAATGAATTCGTAGTTCCAACCTCGCTCTGACTGGAGCCTTACTTTCCACTGTGTAGTAACATCTCTGCAGATGGCCCACTAGTGTTTAATGAACAAGCAAACACACAAATGGCCACAAACACTTTAATCAAAAGCTGAACTAACTCTGTATCCTGACATTCAAAGCGCTCCATACTTTGACCTCCACGGTGCCTTCTACCTGCCTTTCCAGTACACCTATGACTACGCTGGTTCCTCCGTGCTTGGTCTGTCCCCTCCATGGAAGACCTGATGATTTGGGTCTTAATTGTCTTTGACTTTTACTAGCCACCACTTACAAAGTATTTAATTAACGAGGTAGGATCTCTTGTTTCTAGAAGGGACTGGAGACTGATGAAACAAGTTACCAGATACAGATTAAGGCGGCACTTCAATGAAAAGTGAAGTGTGCAACTGCCATCTAGTGGTAAGTGTGGGTAGTTACGGGGAAAGTAGACGTCTGCTGGTCTATTGTTCAAATATTTTATCAAGAGTCTGATGTGCCAGGTACCGGGGATACAGCAATGAATAAATCATATCAAAACCTCTGCCTCATGGTTTTTATGTCAGCTATTCTGTGGAGTTACCGTAGCAAAGTAAGGGTAAGCAGAGTCAGTACCTTAATCAGGTAACGTCTGGGGGCTTGAAAAACCCAGCTGCAGGCAGCCAGGTCGCTGTAGTTTTCAGGATAGTGCAGACTCTGTATGAGGCCTTCTTTAAAAAGGACAGTTAATGACCTGCAGCCTGCATCTGAAACACGAGGGAAAAGGGTCAAACAGTGGCATCACCCACGCGAGGAGGAATCTGCTCTGCTCTGCCCCGTCGCCACCAAATGGCCATGTGCGGAATCCTCAGGCAGAGCCAACAAGAAGGAAGTAGTTCACACCCTGATTTTCCAGGCCTCCCGAGGCCCCTCCACGCACTTGGGTGCATAATAACCACAAGTTAGCGGGAAGGAAGAAGGACCGCCTGCACCCCGCGCCTCACTGGCCTTGCGCCCCTCTCCCCGCTGGAGCACGCAGGCCCTGGGAGGGAGCTCCCAGTCCCTCACTTAATTCCTATGGGGCCTCAACTTCCAAACGGCCTGAAAAGTGTGTGACAAAAAAAAGGTTTTTACCAGGAAGGTAGTTTGGTTTAAGAGCTTTGTAGGTAAGATTAAACCCGGCTGCATAATCTGTGGCATCAGAGACGAACTGCAGCCTGACAGACCTGGAGCCGATAAGAACTGATGAAGCGACGCTTTCTCCACAGAACTTCCCTGCAATGGAACAGAGATTCTTTATTCGATGCCTAGAAAACAGCACCGTTTTCAAGACATCAAGAGAACTGAACTTGTCACGATATAGGGCAGAATTGTCTACACCAGGCTTTCCCAGACCTTGGCACTGCCGACACTGTGACCTGGAATGTTCTGTGTGTTCAGGCTGTCCTGCATATTGTAGGGTGCTTTGCAGCATCCCCGGTCTCAATTCTCTGGATGCTGGTAACACTTCCCCATTATGGCAACCAAAAATGCTTCTAAGAAATTGTCAGATGTCCCCAGGGGGGCAAAATCACTTCCTGTTAAGAACCACAGAAAGGCTACTCCACTTCAGTTTCTTATGTAATTAACCTTTGTCTCCCATTGGTATTTTCCTTCTCAGCAGGATGAGGCAGGTCAAGCTCCTCTTCCTGCCTAGGAAAGCAGGATTCTGAGATATGTCTAGATTGTATTCCTGAAGGGCTCCAGGGCTGGCAAATGAGTCTAGGAAACCTGGTTCCATGAGCAGCAGAGGCAGCAAATGGAATGCGCTGTGGCCTTACAACCATCACACAGGCTCCGATTTAATTCCTTTCCAGGGTGCTGGGTGGAGTCCCCTGAGTCTCAAAATCGGAGACAGGAAGTGTAGTGTTAACAGATGCTCCTGTGCCAGACACCCCGTAACCAGCCCCCGGAAGCCCTCCTGGCGCTGGTGTCGTTTGTCAGTGTGCACAGCCACTCACCAATGAGCCTGTCTTCTGAAGAGTACATCGCCAGGTAACTGTGGTGACAGGACTCTGCATCCAAGTGGGAAAGGCTGAGTAACAGGTGCATTTTCTCTGGCACCAGCAGGGTCCAGACACACAGTCTGCAGGCAGATGCATCGAGAGGATGTTACCTCTGTGCAGTCAGCCTGGAGCTGGGAGTCAGGGGGGTGGCAGAGGGGCTACTCACTGCTGGCTCTTATAAGAGGCGTAGGGGCTTTCTGGGAAGTGCAGCTGCCCCTCAGACCCGCCGATTCCACCATCCTGCTCACTGCATGGGGCTAGGGGGGGGCAGCCCAGGGATCAGGGGTGGCGAGCCACAGCAGCCTCTCCTTCCAGCACCTGTACAGACACTGGGACCGCCTGGTTCTCCTTCATGCGCCCTTCCTTTCTTCACGAAATCTTTCCCTGCCTTGGGTGCTGTAACGCCTTATTCTTTTTTGTTCCTTTTAGATCCTGCTTAACCTCGAGACTCTGATTTCTTCTCCTTCATTCTTCTGTCTCTGACCCCATAACCGCGTTCTGTACCAGTCCCAGTCACACCCTCCGCGTGCACGATTATTGCTGCATTTCTCGACTTAGGACCTAATTTGTCGATCCGCTTCTGGTTCGATCCCTCTGATACGCCTCTTTCTTGGCCTCTCTCGCCCTAAGCCTTGGCTCCACCCTGGCATTCTCCCTCTCCCTCACCAGCTTCATCTCCGTGGCTGCCATGCTCTAAGCCTTCTTGATTCTAATCCCTCCTTATCATTCTCTGGCTTTGCCCTAGGTCAGGCCTTCACTTCTTGTCTCTAGAATTAATGCACAATCTCATAAATATGCCTTGGAGTATTCCCCCCTCCAATTTATCTCCTGTGTGCTATCCTTATCCACTGAAATATAACTCTAATCTACTTACCTGATAAATCACCTTTTCTGATTGGCACTCAAAGTTTCCAGCTCAAGTTATCTTTCTAGTCTCCCTCATAAAGCCCCATCACACATCCTACACTTCAGCTGCTTGACTGACTTACTGGTCCCTGTCAACCCTACATTTTTCCTCTCCAGCCTTCAGTAGCCATCCTTTGAGAAGGATAATTCCTTGAGCTTGGCTCTGTTTCTTCACTTGAATCTCATTTTCACCTGAGAAAATCCTACTCATCCTTGGTCCTTAGGGTTCAGCTTAAAAGATGTCTGTGCTCCCTTTGCTTTCTCCCCCCCAGCTAGAAGCAGCCACACACTCCTCTGCATTCTCAGGGTGCTCCTTCTCCACACTGCTCTTTGTGACTGTTCCATAGATACATGGAACCACCAGAGATTGGAGCTAAAGACACCATAGCGACCATCTAATTCAAACTCTTTTCTTTATGGAAGAAGGAAACTGAGTTCCGGAGCTAGGAGGGACTTTGCCCAAACACACACAGTGAGCTCTCTGCAGATTTGCAGTGCAGCGCTGAGGTAAGTCCCCTGGATCAGGAAGGACACTGTCAGGATCTGCTGCCTCACCTTCCCCCCGCGAGCCTCAGATTCAGAGCTAGAGTTTAGCCAATGTTTGCTGAATTGAGAGGCAGCTCTGGATTGACAAGAAGTGGGGTGGGATGGCACCTGTGGCTCTGGGTGCAAGGGAGGCCCTGACTGACAGGGAATGACCATGGCTGTCCCAAGTGGTGGATATATATGTCGTGGGTGAGGAGAGCTCTAGCAGGGGAACACTTGCTGAGAAAGGGAACTGATATTTAGAAATGCTAGATATTATTTCTTGCCCCTGGCAGAGCAGGCTGTGAGAAACACATACCTCTGGAGCTGTTTCTTTGCTTCCCTGAGAAAGAAAAAGAAAGATATTTGTGGGATTCAAGGTTTGTAAACAGTATTTCAAGAAGTTAGCATCTCCCTGGTTCAAAACTGCAGAGATTTTTAAGTCATATGCAGCTAATGAAAATCTAATCTGTGGAAAGAAGTAAAGGGATGCCTTGGCAAAGCAAGAAAGCATCCTCAGTGTTTCAAGGCCGTATCGCTCTCTTTATTAAGTGGACTGATTAAGAAACTGGACATAATTAGCTTGGAGGTCACACAAAGCAAGAAGAGGTCGTCTAGCCTACCCCTGTCATTTTTCATGAGAAAAGGGAGACTGGAGTTGGAAATAACTTGCCTCCAACCACAAGAGAGTTGCTGGGATAGCTCTGACCTGAACTGAGGGCTAGGATACCTTGCCCCTCAGGAGACAATGTCTGGAGAAATTCTTGGTTGTCACAACTGGGGGAGAGGGGTGCCACTGGCATCTAGTGGGTAGGGGCCATGGGTACTTCTAAGCAACCTGCAGTGCACAGGACAGCCCCTGCGCATACTCTTGAGCCCATATTCTTGAGAACAAACCCGAGCTGTTACTGAGCTCATTTGAATTAACTTCTTTGGCAAAGAATAGAAAACCCATTGAGCTGGAAGCCACCAGTTAAGAAACAATTAAATTGGATTGGAGGCAGAAAGGAAGTTTCAATGAACTCGCTGGTCAGTCTAGTAGAAGGGTATATGTAGACTCTGGCCCTTTGAGACTTGGGGCACCTGGATCTGTGCCAGGCCTCCTCCACCACAGCATCACCAACATTTTGGGCTGGATCATTCTTAGTGGCAGGGGCTGTCCTATGCACTGCAGGGTGCTTAGAAGTACCCACGGCCCCTACCTACTAGATGCCAGTGGCACCTCTCTCCCCCAGTTGTGACAACCAAGAATTTCTACAGACATTGTCTGATAAGGGGCAAAATTTTCCCTGATTGATACTAACACCCATGCTGTAGCCTGCTGAATCTTACCAGCACAGGTGAGAAGTAAGTGTGAGAACATACCGCCAGCTGGGATGGTTTCAAGTGCAGGCAAATCTAACGAAGTCTAGGATGTATGGATCCAGGTTTCACTGAATATGTGTATGCTGTACCACACCCCATATTTGACTCTTGCTTTAGATTAAATATCACAATCCTTATTTCCTACAGTAAGAGCAGAAGCAGGACCTGCCTGCCCAGTTGTCCTGACCTGCCTAGATGCCATTCATGCCCTTGTTCCTCAACCTTACGCACTGGCTTCATTACCAGTTTGGATATGTTCATGGATCCAAGGAAGCACTTTACTAAGATTTGTGAAGATCCCAGGGGATCCTTGATCATCTTTCTGCACATTGTTTCTCCAGCCTCTACCACAGCCCAAACCCCAGGAGGTCACACCGGCCAGAGTCCAAGCCCCTTTCTTATTCCGGCACATGAGAGAACCTCCTGAATCTCCCTGTGGGGGGAAAAGCCTCTGTTACCAGCACTGGCAGCATCCGTGCCCCCAAAGTGCTCCCTCTTTCCCCCCACAAAGAGGCAAAGTGGGGGCCAGTGACATTTCTGCACTTCTAATAAAGTTGGACACGGGAGCCCTGGGAGCACAGCCAAGCACAGTCCACCCTCAAATATCCCTGGAGCCTGTCAGTTTGCCTCCTTCTTCCCCTTCCTGGGCTCCCAGCAAATATCAGACTTGCTTCCTCCTCCTGCCCCATCCTGCAGACCTGGAGAAGTCCTGCCCGGTAGTAAAACTGACCTCTGGTGTCTTGGTCAGCAGAAGAATAGAGGGCAAATAAAGTTCCCATTATCCACAAACTGGAAACCTCTCAGTGGGAAAGAGCCAGTCATTCTTCAGGGATGGAGAACCCTGGGCTCATTCTTAGCATTTCCTGCGTTATTTGGTCTTTTGGAAAATTTTGGTATTTCAGAAGACCTCCTCTGAATTCATACTCCCTAGTAAAAACAGGTTGTGTCAACAATCCCTCTATTTTGGCTTGATCTCTCCTGTCACTTGCCCCTTCTCTTGAGTCCCACCTTCTACTCCGGCCTTCTTTCAGCCCCTCGTGCGAAGACAAAGCTGAGGGAAGCCCTGCCTGGCACAGTCCACCTACCTGACAGGCGTCTCTCCCTCCATCGGGGAAGCCTGTGCAGAGAAAGGTCCGTCCACTGATGGGTTTCTTCAGTGTTAACAGAGCTGCCAGACATTCCTCCTGGGTCAAAATGGGTAGGTTCACTTGCTGCAGGACTTGCGGGAGCATGCCGTCTGGGAAACAGAGAGGACGGCCCCAGCAGGGCACCTTTCACCCTTTCTGGGCTGTGTCTTTTGGAAAGACCTGAATTTCTAAGTACAATGTGATATTCTCTATTTTTTTTAATGTTTACACAATTGTTTTAAACATTAGATTAAAAATTCTGTTTTCTGACTCCCCACCAGAAAGTTCGACATCTGATTAAGAGGAGCATAAAAGTTCTCACCTTCAGCCAAGCGGCCCCAGCCTGCAGTTGTACAAATGAACCCAGCTTCAAATTGTTCCCCAGGCTCTGGAAGACATACGGGCCCCACAGACTGGCCTGGAGGAAACAGCCAAGCAGGGCTTGTCTCACCAATGGAGGAGGAGGCGCTATAAACCACTCACCAATGAGCATTCAGGGGGCTCCCCAAAGACCTTATGAGTTGTGACAGCTCTGCCTAGCACCTCCAGGGGACACTTGTCAGATAAAGGAAAATCCTCTTCTGATTCCACACAATCTTATATCTGACACCACAAGCAAAAAGGTCTCAGGTAAAGGACACTCCACCCAAAATCCCTATCTTGAAGGCTATGACCCAGAACTGTTGGGCATATGCTATAGAATGCACTATTGGGAACACGCTAGGGAACAGAAGCAGTGGAGAACAGGGGATAGACAATTCAGAGTGAGCCACAAGTGTTTACCGAAATGAAAGGTGCCAGCCATCTTCAAAAGAGCGATATCATAGTCCATTGGCTTCTTGGTGGAGAAATATGGGTGTATGATGATGGTGTCCGTGGTGAGGACTTGTTCCCCCGGCTCTGTGCGGCTCAAGTCATGTTCTCCAGCAGTAACATTCAGAACCGATGCAGGATTTCTATGGAGAAGCAGCAGTAAAGTGGATAGATTTCACTGAGCCTCTGAGGACAGTTGTGCTGGTTGACAGGAGTTGTGGTATCTCTGCCTAGCACCAAAAAGGCCTCTGGCCTCTTCAAAATGACATGTGGGATAATGTGGGGTGTGAGGTAGTTGAACAAAGAAAGCAAGAATGATTCCTACATTACCAACAAAATGCAGAGTCCCCAGTTTGAGCGAAGGACTAGTAAAGAGTGGCCTCAAATGGAACAGGTGACAAGACAAACTGGATACTTTGCAGTATTATTTGTAAAATGTCTAAAGATGTATATAGGGGTAATTCAGGGGTCTAGTCAGAGCTATAGTGACTTTATTCAGCTGCCTACGTGGTTGGCCTGGCCTGAATATCAATGAGATCATTCAGTAATGATTTGTGATTATTAAATTAACTGATTAAAGTACACTACATATGCTGCCTTAATGTCAGAGATCTAAAGCCTGATGTATCTTATGAAAGACATATTAGCACCCCAACTCTAATATCCCAGGGAGTATGCAACTCTCAGGGCTTTGGGACTGATTATGACAATAGGAGGAGGGGTCTCCTCCTTTCCTCCTTTATGTTTGTAATTTAGGGACTCAGAATGACATGGGAAAAAACCACTGTATTCCCCTTCATCCTGCAGCAAGGTTGTCCAAAAGGAACTTGGTAGGTTGCCTTGAGGTGAATTGAGAGCTTTGCGCTTGCCGTCATTTGAGACCCTTCATTCCCAGAAGTGATAATTTTATGTAAAATTGGAAAGGCATAATTTTCTCTTGATACACTTCCCCAACTCTTAGTTGTATTAGGTACTTAACCTAGTACACAGCATCTCTCTAGCCTAACCACCTGCTACATTGCAGTGAAATTATTAGTTGACTCTTCTTTAAGGACTGTCAACTCGCTGGGTACAGGAGTGTGTTTTACTCATCTTTGCATCTTTGGTACCCACCAGTGTCCAGCACCAAGTAAATATCCAGGAGACATTTACAGACTTGAAATGAAAGGGGGCAAACAGGAGACATGATCTTTTTTTTTTTTTTTTTTTTTTTGTGAGGGCATCTCTCATATTTATTGATCAAATGGTTGTTAACGACAATAAAATTCTGTATAGGGGAGTCAATGCTCAATGCACAATCATTAATCCACCCCAAGCCTAATTTTTGTCAGTCTCCAATCTTCTGAGGCATAACAAACAAGTTTTTACATGTAGAACAAATTCTTACATAATGAATAAGTTACATAGTGAACAGTACAAGGGCAGTCATCACAGAAACTTTCGGTTTTGCTCATGCATTATGAACTCTAAACAGGCAGTTCAAATATGAATACTCATTTGGTTTTTATACTTGATTTATATGTGGATACCACATTTCTCTCTTTATTATTATTATTTTTAATAAAATGCTGAAGTGGTAGGTAGATACAAGATAAAGGTAGAAAACATAGTTTAGTGTTGTAAGAGAGCACATGTAGATGATCAGGTGTGTGCCTGTAGACTATGTGTTAATCCAAGCTAGACCAGGGCAATAAAACATCCACATATGCAGAAGATTTCTCTCAGAACGGGGGGGTGAGGTTCTAAGCCTCACCTCTGTTGATCCCCAATTTCTCACCTGATGGCCCCACTGCGACTGTGCCTGTCTTAGGTTGTTCCTCCCTTGAGGAATCTTACCCGTCTCTGGCTAACCAGTCATCTTCCGGGGCCATACAGGGAAATGTGAAGTTGGTAAGTGAGAGAGAAGCCTTATTGTTTGAAAAAGTTAGCTTTTTACTTCTTTGCATATTTATGCCCTGTGGCTTCTATGCCCAGCATTTGTCTTGAGGTATCTTTACCACTTGGAAGAATTATGATACTCGGTAAATTTGATATGAGGCACAAATTCTATTTAAGGGTTGTAATTAGGAGGGAAGAAGAAAAGCTATAGAAGTAGCAGGCGGAAGAAAACATGGGAAGATTGATTATTTCTTTGACATATCTTCTTGTAGAGTAACTTCAGCATGTATAGGTTTTAAGCTACTACTTAAATTGCACACACACATTAACATAATAGGAGTATAGTTACATAACCAAAGCATACCTGTAATTACCAGCCATCTCCAGTGAAACCAAGAAAACCAGTTAGGCACCTTAGGCATTTGTGAAAACTTATCTATGATATGGTGGATATTGTCCAACTGAACTTGAACAGTCTGAGAGAAATCAGACAAATTAAAACAACCCATTCCTGGGGACTGTTCACATGCCATATGTTCTTTTAACAGTAAATAGTTTGTAGTTGTAAGACTTTGGAGCGCTACAATTTGCACTTCTCCAAATTCTTGGTTGAGTTCCAACAGTATAGATCCAGTCCAATTTTGTTGTTTTACTGTATGCACAGGCCAGCTTCGATACCTCCTTCCTCATTCCCATGGCAAGTCCAGGAACTGGTGGGATGAGTGCATCTACAGCTGTAGCAGTGCATGGATCTTTGTTGGGGTTTTTTGATGATCATCTTCTGGCATGAGTCTTCCAGAGAGTGCAGATGTTGGAAGTTCTTTTTCATATCGTATCTTAGTTCATTTTCGGGGTAGCCCAATTAGGCTTTGATCCTCTGTATAAACACAAACAGACCCTTTGCCTACACTTTTATATGCCCTTTATACCCTTGTGTAGAACTCGTTGGAGGTTACCACACAGGAACTGCCTTTTTTTTTTTTTTTTTTTTTGCTATCACTAATCTACACTTACATGACGAATATTATGTTTACTAGGCTCTCCCCTATACCAGGTCTCCCCTATAAACCCCTTTACAGTCACTGTCCATCAGCATAGCAAAATGTTGTAGAATCACTACTTGCCTTCTCTGTGTTGTACAGCCCTCCCTTTTCTCCTACCCCCCCAATGCATGTTAATCTTAATACCCCCCTACTTCTCCCCCCCTTATCCCTCCCTACCCACCCATCCTCCCCAGTCCCTTTCCCTTTGGTACCTGTTAGTCCATTCTTGAGTTCTGTGATTCTGCTGCTGTTTTGTTCCTTCAGTTTTTCCTTTGTTCTTATATTCCACAGATAAGTGAAATCATTTGGTATTTCTCTTTCTCCACTTGGCTTGTTTCACTGAGCATAATACCCTCCAGCTCCATCCATGTTGCTGCAAATGATTGGATTTGCCCTTTTCTTATGGCTGAGTAGTATTCCATTGTGTATATGTACCACATCTTCTTTATCCATTCATCTATTGATGGACATTTAGGTTGCTTCCAATTCTTGGCTATTGTAAATAGTGCTGCAATAAACATAGGGGTGCATCTGTCTTTCTCAAACTTGATTGCTGCGTTCTTAGGGTAAATTCCTAGGAGTGGAATTCCTGGGTCAAATGGTAAGTCTGTTTTGAGCATTTTGATGTACCTCCATACTGCTTTCCACAATGGTTGAACTAACTTACATTCCCACCAGCAGTGTAGGAGGGTTCCCCTTTCTCCACAGCCTCGCCAACATTTGTTGTTGTTTGTCTTTTGGATGGCAGCCATCCTTACTGGTGTGAGGTGATACCTCATTGTAGTTTTAATTTGCATTTCTCTGATAATTAGCGATGTGGAGCATCTTTTCATGTGTCTGTTGGCCATCTGTATTTCTTTTTTGGAGAACTGTCTGTTCAGTTCCTCTGCCCATTTTTTAATTGGGTTATTTGTTTTTTGTTTGTTGAGGCGTGAGAGCTCCTTATATATTCTGGATGTCAAGCCTTTATCGGATGTGTCATTTTCAAATATATTCTCCCATACTGTAGGGATCCTTCTTGTTCTATTGATGGTGTCTTTTGCTGTACAGAAGCTTTTCAGCTTAATATAGTCCCACTTACTCATTTTTGCTGTTGTTTTCCTTGCCCAGGGAGATATGTTCAAGAAGAGGTCACTCATGTTTATGTCTAAGAGGTTTGTGCCTATGTTTTCTTCCAAGAGTTTAATGGTTTCATGGCTTACATTCAGGTCTTTGATCCATTTTGAGTTTACTTTTGTATATGGGGTTAGACAATGGTCCAGTTTCATTCTCCTACATGTAGCTGTCCAGTTTTGCCAGCACCACCTGTTGAAGAGACTGTCATTTGGCCATTGTATGTCCATGGCTCCTTTATCAAATATTAATTGACCATATATGTCTGGGTTAATGTCTGGATTCTCTAGTCTGTTCCATTGGTCTGTGGCTCTGCTCTTGTGCCAGTACCAAATTGTCTTGATTACTATGGCTTTATAGTAGAGCTTGAAGTTGGAGAGTGAGATCCCCCCTACTTTATTCTTCTTTCTCAGGATTGCTTTGGCTATTCGGGGTCTTTGGTGTTTCCATATGAATTTTTGAATTATTTGTTCCAGTTCATTGAAGAATGTTGCTGGTAGTTTCATAGGGATTGCATCAAATCTGTATATTGCTTTGGGCAGGATGGCCATTTTGACGATATTAATTCTTCCTAGCCACGAGCATGGGATGAGTTTCCATCTGTTAGTGTCCCCTTTAATTTCTCTTAAGAGTGACTTGTAGTTTTCAGAGTATAAGTCTTTCACTTCTTTGGTTAGGTTTATTCCTAGGTATTTTATTTTTTTTGATGCAATTGTGAATGGAGTTGTTTTCCTGATTTCTCTTTCTGTTGGTTCATTGTTGGTATATAGGAAAGCCACAGATTTCTGTGTGTTGATTTTGTATCCTGCAACTTTGCTGTATTCCGATATCAGTTCTAGTAGTTCTGGGGTGGAGTCTTTAGGGTTTTTTATGTACAGTATCATGTCATCTGCAAATAGTGACAGTTTGACTTCTTCTTTGCCAATCTGGATTCCTTGTATTTTTTTGTTTTTTCTGATTGCCGTGGCTAGGACCTCCAGTACTATGTTAAATAACAGTGGGGAGAGTGGGCATCCCTGTCTAGTTCCCGATCTCAGAGGAAATGCTTTCAGCTTCTCGCTGTTCAATATAATGTTGGCTGTGGGTTTATCATAGATGGCCTTTATTATGTTGAGGTACTTGCCCTCTATTCCCATTTTGCTGAGGGTTTTTAACATGAATGGATGTTGAACTTTGTCAAATGCTTTTTCAGCATCTATGGAGATGATCATGTGGTTTTTGTCTTTCTTTTTGTTGATGTGGTGGATGATGTTGATGGACTTTCGAATGTTGTACCATCCTTGCATCCCTAGAATGAATCCCACTTGGTCATGGTGTATGATCCTTTTGATGTATTTTTGAATTCGGTTTGCTAATATTTTGTTGAGTATTTTTGCATCTACGTTCATCAGGGATATTGGTCTGTAGTTTTCTTTTTTGGTGGGGTCTTTGCCTTGTTTTGGTATTAGGGTGATGTTAGCTTCATAGAATGAGTTTGGGAGTATCCCCTCCTCCTCTATTTTTTGGAAAACTTTAAAGAGAATGGGTATTATGTCTTCCCTGTATGTCTGATAAAATTCCGAGGTAAATCCATCTGGCCCGGGGGTTTTGTTCTTTGGTAGTTTTTTGATTACCTCTTCAATTTCGTTGCTGGTAATTGGTCTGTTTAGATTTTATGTTTCTTCCTGGGTCAATCTTGGAAGGTTATATTTTTCTAGGAAGTTGTCCATTTCTCCTAGGTTTCCCAGCTTGTTAGCATATAGGTTTTCATAGTATTCTCCAATAATTCTTTGCATTTCCGTGGGGTCCGTCGTGATTTTTCCTTTCTCGTTTCTGATACTGTTGATTTGTGTTGACTCTCTTTTCTTCTTAATAAGTCTGGCTAGAGGCTTATCTATTTTGTTTATTTTCTCGAAGAACCAGCTCTTGGTTTCATTGATTTTTGCTATTGTTTTATTCTTCTCAATTTTATTTATTTCTTCTCTGATCTTTATTATGTCCCTCCTTCTGCTGACCTTAGGCCTCATCTGTTCTTCTTTTTCCAATTTCGATAATTGTGACATTAGACCATTCATTTGGGATTGCTCTTCCTTTTTTAAATATGCTTGGATTGCTATATACTTTCCTCTTAAGACTGCTTTTGCTGTGTCCCACAGAAGTTGGGGCTTAGTGTTGTTGTTGTTGTCATTTGTTTCCATATATTGCTGGATCTCCATTTTGATTTGGTCATTGATCCATTGATTATTTAGGAGCGTGTTGTTAAGCCTCCATGTGTTTGTGAGCCTCTTTGCTTTCTTTGTACAGTTTATTTCTAGTTTTATGCCTTTGTGGTCTGAAAAGTTGGTTGGTAGGATTTCAATCTTTTGGAATTTTCTGAGGCTCTTTTTGTGGCCTAGTATGTGGTCTATTCTGGAGAATGTTCCATGTGCACTTGAGAAGAATGTATATCCCGCTGCTTTTGGATGTAGAGTTCTATAGATGTCTATTAGGTCCATCTGCTCTACTGTGTTGTTCAGTGCTTCCGTGTCCTTACTTATTTTCTGCCCAGTGGATCTATCCTTTGGGGTGAGTGGTGTGTTGAAGTCTCCTAGAATGAATGCATTGCAGTCTATTTCCCCCTTTAGTTCTGTTAGTATTTGTTTCACATATGCTGGTGCTCCTGTGTTGGGTGCATATATATTTAGAATGGTTATATCCTCTTGTTTGACTGAGCCCTTTATCATTATGTAGTGTCCTTCTTTATCTCTTGTTACTTTCTTTGTTTTGAAGTCTATTTTGTCTGATATTAGTACTGCAACCCCTGCTTTCTTCTCACTGTTGTTTGCTTGAAATATGTTTTTCCATCCCTTGACTTTTAGTCTGTACATGTCTTTGGGTTTGAGGTGAGTTTCTTGTAAGCAGCATATAGATGGGTCTTGCTTTTTTATCCATTCTGTTACTCTGTGTCTTTTGATTGGTACATTCAACCCATTAACATTTAGGGTGACTATTGAAAGATATGTACTTATTGCCATTGCAGGCTTTAAATTCGTGGTTACCAAAGGTTCAAGGTTAGCCTCTTTAGTATCTTACTGCCTAACTTAGCTCGCTTATTGAGCTGTTATATACACTGTCTGGCGATTCTTTTCTTCTCTCCCTTCTTGTTCCTCCTCCTCGATTCTTCATATGTTGGGTGTTTTGTGCTGTGCTCCTTCTAGGAGTGCTCCCATCTAGAGCAGTCCATGTAAGATGTTCTGTAGAGGTGGTTTGTGGAAAGCAAATTCCCTCAGCTTTTGTTTGTCTGGGAATTGTTTAATCCCACCGTCATATTTGAATGATAGTCGTGCTGGATACAGTATCCTTGGTTCAAGGCCCTTCTGTTTCATTGTATTAAATATATCATGCCATTCTCTTCTGGCCTGTAGGGTTTCTGTTGAGAAATCTGACGTTAGCCTGATGGGTTTCCCTTTATAGGTGACCTTTTTCTCTCTAGCTGCCTTTAACACTCTTTCCTTGTCCTTGATCTTTGCCATTTTAATTATTATGTGTCTTGGTGTTGCCCTTCTTGGATCCTTTCTGTTGGGGGTTCTGTGTATTTCCGTGGTCTGTTCGATTACTTCCTCCCCCAGTGTGGGGAAGTTTTCAGCAATTATTTCTTCTAAGATACTTTCCATCTCTTAGCCTCTCTCTTCTTCTTCTGGGACCCCTATAATACGGATATTGTTCCTTTTAGATTGGTCACACAGTTCTCTTAATATTGTTTCATTCCTGGAGATCCTTTTGTCTCTCTCTATGTCAGCTTCTATGCGTTCCTGTTCTCTGATTTCAATTCCATCAATGGCCTCTTGCATTCTATCCATTCTGCTTATAAACCCTTCCAGAGTTTGTTTCATGTCTGCGATCTCCTTTCTGGCATCTGTGATCTCTTTCCGGACTTCATCCCATTTTTCTTGCGTATTTCTCTGCATCTCTGTCAGCATGTTTATGATTCTTATTTTGAATTCTTTTTCAGGAAGACTGGTTAGGTCTGTCTCCTTCTCTGGTGTTGTCTCTGTGATCTTTGTCTGCCTGTAGCTTTGCCTTTTCATGGTGATAGGAATAGTCTGCAGAACTGGGACGAGTGACGGCTGGAAGGACTTCCTTTCTTGTTGGTTTGTGGCCCTCCTCTCCTGGGAGAGCAGCGGCCTCTAGTGGCTTGTGCTGCGCAGCTGTGCGCAGACAGGGCTTCTGCTTCCTGCCCGGCTGCTATGGAGTTAATCTCCGCTGTTGCTGTGGGCGTGGCCTGGCTCGGGCAGCTACTCCAAAATGGTGGAGTCGCGTTGGAGCAGGAGCTGCTGGGAGGCTATTTATCTCCGTAAGGGGCCTCCCTGCTCCCTGCAGCCCAGGGGTTAGGGTGCCCAGAGATCCCGGATTCCCTACCTCTGGATTAAGTGACCCACCCTGCCCCTTTAAGACTTCCAAAAAGCACCCACCAAAACAAAACAACGACCACAAAAAAAAACAAGAAAAAAATTTTTTTAATTTAAAAAAAAAAAAAATTTTTTAATTAAAAAAAAAAAAGGTGGTCGTTCGTTTTTCTTTATTCTCCGGTGCCAGCCTCAGGCCTCTGCTCACCGGTCTTTCTGCCCTGTTTCCCTAGTATTGGGGTCCCTGTCCCTTTAAGACTTCCAAAAAGCGCTCGCCAAAACAAAGCAGCAAAAAAGCAAAAAAAAAATAATGGTCTCGCGCTTTTCTTATGTCCTCTGTCGCCCAGCCTCCAGTGCCTGCTCACTGTTCTTGCTGCCCTGTTTTCCTAGTATCGAGCGCCCTGCACTCGGGCCCGGATGGCTGGGGCTGGGTGCTCGGCTGTCCTGGGCCCCGTCTCCCTCCTGCTCTGCCTGCTCTTCTCCCGCCGGGAGCTGGGGGGAGGGGCGCTCGGCTCCCGCGGGGCCGGGGCTTGTATCTTACCCCCTTCGCGAGGCGCTGGGTTCTCTCAGGTGCGGATGTGGTCTGGATATTGTCCTGTGTCCTCTGGTCTTTATTCTAGGAAGGGTTGTCTTTGTTATATTTTCATAGATATATGTTGTTTTGGAAGGAGATTTCCGCTGCTCTACTCACGCCGCCATCTTCCGCCCCTCAGGAGACATGATCTTGATTGCAGCCTAGTAAGTACCAAGAGCAGTGACAGCAACGGAAAATTTGGAGCAGGCGAGAAAGCAGATAACGGATGGCAGCTGTTAGATTGAAGTTCAGAGCAGCAGGATCAACAGGAAAGAAGACATGGGAGCTTTCCTCATGTTTTACCAGCCTTCCTTTACTTTCTTCCATCCATTTCTTAAATACATAATGAACTGGATGACTTTATTCACTGAAATTTAAAAAAACCAAAAGAAACTTTCACAAATATACCACTGTGATACTTTTTTTCTCACCTGGCTATAACTCTTTATAACTGCCAGTCATATTTAAGTAAACAAAGCATTCTACTTCTGCAAAGAATGTATGCTATCTACCAAGTTGGTTACCCCTGACAGGGTCACTGAGCCCTAATGGTGTTATGCAATTAAGATGTTCTCCCATTCAAGCATACATCATACAGTTTCATGTTTTAATAGAGTTATTGCTGCTGAGTTCAGGGGAGAAGAAGGGTAATTGGACATTCGTCCATGAGCTAGACCTCCCCTACCTGTTTGCAACGCAGTGAGCAGCTGTAATCACCCACTGTGGAGAGATGATGGTCCCACCACAGATATGCTTCTCTCTTCGTTTCAGAGACAACTAAAGTGCAAAGAGCTTAAATGGGAGCAAGTTAATGCCCTGGGTTTCCCCCAAAATTTTACTGAGCATATTCTGAAAAACAAACACTAAGTCTTTTCTACGCCACAGGAGAATCAGGAATTAGATTAAGACAGCATTTTTAGCACATTAGCTACTAAGTAGGCAGGGCTCTCGACTCTTCCCTGAGGGATCTTATGGTGTAGGTACAGAACGTACACCCCAAACATAAAGTAGACCTGTGGGTATGACACCCTTGACTTTCCCGGTCATCTTTATCACAAAATAAATGTTTTTAAAATATATTTATTTCATCAGAAAATTGTTTTTAAAATTGTAAAATTCGGGAAATTTTCAGCTTCTTGAGGTGAGATTTTTGTCTTAGAGGCTGAAAGTTTAGGTTGGCATTTCCAGTTGTTGGAGCAAGCCAGTAGTGCATGGGACCTTCCCTGGTTCTAAGCACACCTTTCCTGGGACTCCGCTGATGCACATCATAAGGGACTTGGATCCTTGCACACTCATGAGCTCTGTGGCAATGAGCAAGGCAGAATGCAATGGGCCGAGGAGCAGCGTGTGTTTCTGAGAGATCCAGTCCTGAGGCAGTTCCTAGTCCACCACTAGAAAATGTTCTGAGCGTTACCTGCCAGGGGTAAGAGCCCTTTTCCACTTGGCTTCCCCCAACAATGCGACTGAGAAGGTTAAAGTAACTCCAAGGCTGTGCCTTCACCAGACTCCGCCCACAGGTGGGAGCTGGGAAAAAGGAAAGACAAAAATTTAGGACTGAGGAGTACAGGAAACTTTTCTGAGCACACAAAAACTGTATAACGTGGAACATGAAGGAAGATTACAAAATGGATTTAAGCTAAGTGTGGGATTTACTGTGATCGCAGTACATGGTATTGTTCAGCTTTTGTCACGTGGAACAGGCCTACCATGAAGAGACCTTTTCTGATCTGAAGATTCAGGGCCTCAGAGGTACATCTCCACTGGGTCAGCAGGAATGTAGCCCCTTTTGGGTCTGAGCAATCTGGCCCCTGAGAGGCCCCTCCTAGCACTCTGTATTTCCATGGCATTTACCATATGCCATTTATGGTTATTTCTATGTCTTTTAACCCAGCTAGACTGTGGGCTCCTCAGAGATAGGAAATTAATCTTAGAAATACCTGTATCTACACCATTTAGCACAGTTCCTGATGTATGGAAGTTGCTCAGTTAATTGGTTGTATGGATGTCATAGTCTACCTTAGACTGTAATTCTAAGTGTTCATCTTTTCCACTGCTCAGCCCCAGGATATTGGGTCTAGTTCTCTTTGAAGGCAGAAAAGTGGTAGGTTGTTCAAGGAGAGTGGAGTGGAGAGAAGACAGTGTCCTGATTCACACACAAGTGTGGGGTTGAGTAATGGAAGAAAGAACTGTTTCCTCTTTGCAGACAAGACTTTACCCTTAAAAAGGTTCCCTTTACTTATTTATCCACAGTGGGTTTTTGACTCCTCAGCTGGAAGATGGGCTAGATTAAAGATGATTATGGCTGCCTGGTAATTCAAGGATGACATATCTTTTGTTATTGCAGATCATTCTTTTTGGTGTGTTTTCTGGGAGGGCCCAGAAAGCCCTGCATTGTAATTGCTCCACTTCTTTACCTCGCTGAATCCTCTACTCCTTATTCTTCAGCTCAGAGGTCACCTCAACTGAGAAGACTTCCTTAATTTCCTCAAACTGTGTTAAGTGTCTCTCCTCTGTACTGTGTGATATTCTTTCTTCTCCCCTTTTGCAGTTTCTGCCATGCAGTATTGTGACAGTGAAATGTTTGTCTCCCTCATTGGACTACAAACTACTTGAAGAGAAAAAAGCCTTAATTTTATTCATCTCTGTATTTCCAAGGTTTAGTACAATTCCTAGCATACATAGATGTTTAGGAAAGTTGGATGGATGAACAAATGGTTTTTCATGAGAGCAAATACTTGAGAGCTAAACTATTTAGATTAATATAGTAAAATATATGAAGCTTTTCCAAGTGAGTTATTTAATCCCTATTTTGTGCCTGTGAATCAAGGACTATTACCCCCACATCACAGATGAGAAAAATGAAGAACCAAAGAGATACACAGCAACTTAATGGGAAAGCATGGCTGTAACACTAAGCTTTTTGATTCTTAGCCCAGTGCGGGTATGACATTGGCTCAAAAGCTTATTTTCTGTTTCAATTGAATAAATCACATTTGCCTTACACACACAATTTACTATTTCCCAAATTCACTGAAGCAAAGACAGAAAACATGCTGATTCTCAGGGCTGGCACAAATCTGACTATGCAAGCTTGCCAAAAATTGTTCTCAGCCTATGTTTCTTGAGAAAAAAAGACCATTTATAATACACTCTCATGAACTTGCTTCACATTTCCCAGTAAGATAATTTTCCAAAAGACTACAAATGCTTCCAAATTTATGTTGATTTCTAGACTTGCTCCATGATTTGCTCCATGAAAGGGGATGGATTGTATAATGTGTCCAAATAAGGGAACAACCCCAGTTTTCTCCGGATCAATGCAACTTGTCCAAGTTGTATTCCATCAATATTGTATCCAGTTTCATATGCAGATTACAGGAGAGAAGGCCAAAATAAATACATGGAAAGCAATATGATCTCCAAAATATATTTGTTTCTCCTATTCTCCCAAAGGAATATGAAGTAGAATTGTGATGCCCATTGCCAGCAAAGGTTATCCTCAGACAAAGGTAGTTATAGAGTTCACTTGACACTTACCTTTGGGGAGAGAAAGAGTTGCAGATTTACCTTGTTCCATGCAGATCATTCCAAGTAGTAAAATCAGTTTATTCTTGCTCAAAGGCATTTTGAGACTACTCTCAAGTGTTCTTTCCTGAAATTGTAGAGACTAAAGAAAACCAAAATGGAAAGTCTTGTAAGATGAGCAATAAGCCAATTTAAAAGAAAGTTATTCATTAACCAAGACTTGAGGCATTCAACCACATGCATATGATGTTTCTGAATGTGGTTTCTTGCAAAGACCTTTGCAAGATGTAGGGAGTCAACCACAGAAGCCTAGTCTTGACCAAGCAATATTACATGTCCCATTACACCCACATCAATGCATTGCTTCCCCCAGAGTCTATCTGATGAGCCAAGTGGTTGGTGTTTCATTTATAAATATTACTGCTTTGTTAGTACAGGTTACCACTTTCTACAAAAGGATTGAATACCAAAGGTATCCCCATTCGCAAGGTGATACTTTCTTACATGCTTGCAAACAACCCATCAGAATATGCTAACACATTTTTCTTTCTCTTGTTTTCCAAATGCAAATGGATGGCTATAGCCAGGTGTCAGAGAGGGAGAGGAGAGGAATGATAATTTAGTATCACATTCAGGAAGTCAAGCTACTAGACAGTCACTTACAATACTGTCCATTGGAGCATGAGTGAATTTGCATTTTCTCCCCATTTTTTGTTTTTATAGAGGGTAAATATTAATGTTCCTCATTTCTGCACCTGGTAGATAATGTGGCACAATGAGGTGGCTCTGATTATCTGCAAGTCTTCCTCTCCCTTAGCTGAGTTCTTGGCAAACAGTCAGTATGCAATTTTGGATTGACCAATGCCATCTATGACCACATAGGAATATGAGATTTTTTTTCTGTCAACTTTTACAAATTACTTGCCCAAAACAGCAAATGTCAAACCAGAAGGCTCTAACTTCCTTGTGGCAACTTTTGCTTTTGTACAAAATAAATAAAAACAAATCACATGCAAATACTATAAATGCAAAACAAGACATTTTAAAACCTAAAACTTGGGAGAATTGTGAATTTAGGAAATAGTCAAGACTGCAGCTTTACAGTAGAAAAGCACTCAAGCACCCAACTGAGGCTTTATCTAAAAACACTTTCATCTTGAAGCTGAAAAATTTTGGCTATTGGTACGGGGATTGATATCAGCCCTAAGAGGTAATCAATTAAAGTCTAAACTATAATTAAGATCTTAATTTTTTTTGACAAGTGATTTTGAAGGTATTGTTATTTTTATCATTACTTTCCAGAGCAGTTTATGGCTCTCCTGACTCCAGATTCACTATGTTCTGTCTATGTACTGCATGCTACTAATGTAAAAATTGCAGGCAGACTTACTGTGGGCCTGGGATGGCCAGAGTTGGTAAGCTTAAACTGGGCATAGGGACTCACTGAAAGCACAGAGCCTTTTGAGCTTTCAGCCTACTGTCAGTTCCTAGTATCACAGAATTAAGAATTTGACCCTGGAATGGAAAATGATGAATTTTCCCTTGGCATGTAAAAGGGGACTATTTTTATCAGCTGCCACACAGAAATGTGATGGTATCCTGTTAATTCCTTCAGTTCAGGACAAGACATTTTATTTAAGCTCTTGTATCAATATACTCAACACATATTACAACACAATTGTCAGCATTGATCAATGCACTCATTCACGACATGAAACTGGTCATTAAAGGTTTGGTACTCTGATCTCATGAGAGTATAAACTGTGATCCCCTTGCTGCTACCAATCTTTCGCCTGTAGGGAGAGTGTACCAGGCTCTGGAATACTAAGTTTCTAAAAGGCCAGCTGCCTAAACCTCCCAGAGGTCTAAGGATTACAACTAGACATTGCAGTTACTTGCAGAAAGGGATGTATTGAAGTGTTGCTTGGCATGGTAGTATGAAATCAGTTTTTTTATCCATGAGACTGTGAAGTGTTTTGGAGGGGAAAAACACTCTCTTGGAAGTTTTAGACCAAAGTTTGCACCAAATATGGATTTGTGGTTCAGATTATGCTGTCTTCTTCATTTATAAACCAAATTGAGAAATTAGCATCAAAATTTATTCTGAGCCAGTTTTACAGAGGACAGTTGGCAGAAATAAAGAATAAGACTCATGTGGGAGGACATATTCTCAACCCAGGCTAGACAAGAGTAACACAGATAAAACTCCACTGAAGAAAGATGTGCAAAGAACAAAAAGATGCAATCTGGCAGTATTTTATCAGAATTGAAATTGTGCAAATCTTTCAGCCCAGTAATTCTGCTTCTTAGAGTATGTACAAAAGAACTACTGGTATATAAGCAAAATGAAGCACTAGTAAAGATATAGTTAAATAAATACGAATTAAATACTTTGGAATACTATGAATCATTACAAATGATGAAGGATATTAATACACACCCACATAGAATTACCAAAAAATATTCATGAGTAACAAAAGCAATTTTAGAATAATACAAATAGTAATGTTACTTATGCAAAATCTCATGGAAATCAGGAACAAGGAAGAGATTCTTGGCTTATCAAGAAAGGCAGGGTTGGGATAGAGATAAATAGGAGGCAGGGAAAGGAAGAAGTAGCTTCAATAACTGCATCTCTGTCTCTTCAAAGAGTCCAGGATTGGGGGCAGGCGGTCTGTATGATAAATGGGAAATTCTGTAGGTATACATCAACACAACTACTTTCCCCAATCTCATTGGATTTTCTCCTGTTGGATTTTCAGCACAATGAATTAAATCACGGGTCACTTTCACACAGAGAAAAACATCACAGCTCTTCCTGCAGCAACCCAAGACGCAAGTGAATATGAACCACAGGATGGTGCTCAAGAAAAGAGTTCCAGGACCCCTGTCATGGCGGCTTCTCAGACATACCACAGGTGGTCAAAGCATAGCCCACATTAATTACATTGGTCCAAATCGAGTTTCAAAACTAATTAGATCGTTGCAGGTGTAATGCCTATATACAAATAATGAAAAGAATAAATGAAGCCCCTGAGACCTTAATGAATGTCTCAGACAGCATAATGCTGTAGATATACATAAACACACCTAATTCTCTCAATCTCAATGGATTTTCTCCCATTGGATTTTCAGTAAGATGGTAGCAAATCTGTGCATATCTGATGCCGAGCTATTTAAGGTCTTAAATTCCAAATGATCCTAAAACCTGCATAAATAAGCCCTGTCATTCAGACATGATTCCTGGAATCTGTCCCCATCGTAATACTTGAGCAGCAGGTAACACTTATTCTTTATTATTGATTCATAAATGCCCTTTGCATTTCTAGGGATGCTATAGTTGTTTATTTGAAGTGGTTTCTCATGTATGGATTATTCATTCATTGCCATCCATTGCTAGTTATGTGAACATGTACCATCTCATTTAACACAGTGATCATACACAGTAAATATTATTATCTCAATTTTAAAAATAAGGAAACTGGGTCTCAGAAGCATTATGTGACTTTTTCAAGATTCCCTGGGTAGTAAGTGGCTAACTGGAACTTACCTCCAGAGCTTTATGCTCTGAAATCTTATTGTATTTTCACTGTAGCACTGTATGTTGTGCCTTCCATATCATACTGGCACTCTGAATTAATATGAGTCTTCCAGGTATACATTTTCTTATAAAATATAAGATTTATTCCAGATTTTTGTCTTTTAAACTTCTGACACAATCCTATGACTATTTAATGAAGCTAGAAATTTAGCATTCCTACATTACTGTATTAAGCTAATTCATATGAAAAATTGATTAAATTACATTGGTTCATTCAGTCATCACTGCATAGGTTACAAATTTCATACTAATATTGACTAAGAACAGGGTGGCCACAGTTATTTATCTTATAAAAAATGTTTTAATGTTGAGGTCTTTTAATAAAATAGCAAATATCCCATTTGAAAATTCAGGGGCCTACACGTGGTCAACTCTGTTCCATTAAAAACAATGACATTTCTTCTCCCTCACGTAGTAGGTTTCTGACATTTGACAGTACTTCCAAAGTATTCTTTGATATTTGATACTGGCATTTGAAACTGAAATTAGTATTTTTTATTTCATAGTTGCTGATTCTTCTCATTGTTGGGTGCTTGCTCTTTAAGTGTCTGGTTTTTTCCTTCCTGGGCTGCTGGGATGCCAGGATTACCTGAAAACGACAGGTAGCCACAGGTTAGTTAACTCCTCATCATTTTAAAAATCATGTGTCGGCATTGCTCTGGCTTTCCCTAGTTCTTAAGTTCCCCATGCATCACTCTGTCCATCCACAGTGGCTTTGCTGTTCTTCAGATGTACGGTGCTATCGCTCACTCGCCTGGCTGTTTGCACTGTCACGTTCTTCCCCCCTGTCTCTATCCGTAGACGGGACGGGATGGCTGGAGGGGGCTGGAGTTCGTTACTTCCCTTCTCCCAGGCAGTTTAGGCTCTGGTCCAGTAGCTGCTCCTGAGGATAGGCATTGTTAAGAAGGCTTATTTCAAAATGGTTCCTTTTTCCCTCCCTTGTGTCAGAAGCTCAGGGGATTTTTCTCTGATATTCACAGTGAGGACATGGTAGAGCTCCTGGAGGTAAAACTCCTAAGTGTGTACACCCTCCAGCCCCATGACAGGGTCCCCCGGGGTCTTTATTTCTCAGGCTCATCCATGCTGAGCCTCCAGCAATTCATCAGTTACAGTTCAGGTTCTCCTACCCGGGCACTGGCTCCTGCAGAGGTTTCTGCTCTAGTAAGTTGTGGTTCTTTGTATCTGCCTGCCTGTCTCTCCAGTTGTGGAGGCAGTGGTTTGCCCTGTGACATCACTTCTCTGACTGGTTAAGAAGAGTTGGTTTTTCAGTTTATTCAGCTCTTTACTTGTTAGGATGAAGGCTTCAAAACTCCTGCATGCTGCACTGCAACCCAAAAGTCCAGTTTTATTATTATTTTTACTTCCAAACTAATCATTGTTATTATCATGGTTTCATGCACTCAGTGTTTATTTATGCTTATTCACATACTTGCCCATATATTTATATAACATTCCTTCCTGTTTATAAAGCCTGCGTTTGGTTCACTTTCCTTCTCTCTCAACTGATTCAGAATTTCTTTCAGTTACTAAGGTCTGCTTAAATCCAGCTGGTAGGGTACTAGACTCCCCTGTCAATAGGGGTAGAACAAAATTTGCATGCATTTTTAATCTACCATAAATATAACTTTAATATATCATGCCTTTAATTATTACAGTAATCTATGCTGTGTTTCTGCCAATGCTTGGCTACTTCACGGTAACAGAGCTTGGGGATTCACACTAAAGGAGGGGTGTAAATTCAAATTCCAGGCCTGTATCAGGATAAACCAATTGTATTGGGTGGGGGATGTATGTTGTTTTTCTCCCTCCTGGGGACTTGGCAGACAGGAACATCTCCTTCTCATCACGCTTGGCCAGGAAAAGGGTATTTTAAAGACTCTGCTGAGGTCAAAGGCAAGGATTCTTGAAGTATGAGTAGATTTGTGGGGGAGAGCATGAGAGTCTCAGTCCCAACTTTCCAAATGGCACGGTCCCAAACCTGTATCTCCAATGCTTGCACAGCTAAGAAAGCACCAGATCCTTCGATGCCAAGATTGGCAAATGCCTCCAGGCAGGTGCAGTTCTGCTTCAGCTTATTTTGCCAGTTACCAACTTTCACATCATTTTTGGCTGGTGGAGGTTCCCTTTATTACATGAAAGCTCACTTCTGCATTCTGAACATGTTTTTTAATATTTAAGTTAGCAGTTCATCCAAGTATTTTGTTGAAAACATTTTAGGATATTTCAGGCTCACAGTAATCCTTAAAATAGAAGTCTGCTTTAATTTTAATTTATGCATTCTTTTAGTTAAACCTACTCATTAATTTTTTTGTCAGGTGAAATGACTTCTCAATATTCCTTTCATTCAGATATCACTCACTTGTTCTCACATGGCTGGTATGGTATAAACAGGTAGGCATTTTGTCAACATACTCTGATATATAGGTTACTTATATATGATTATGAAATACAACCTTTTGTTAGGACTGTATAGTACCTGAAGTATGATTAATGATCCAAAGTGGATTTATTTCTCATGTTGCTCTCAGGATTAAACCCACATTTGGCTTCAATTTGGAGCTGATCTGTAATTATATTTACCAGGTCAGGTGATGTTATGCTCTTCTAACAAATTAGCCCTGAAACCTCGGTGTGGTCTAACACAACACAGATTTATTTCTCACTTCCAGTATACTTCCAGGATATTCTCTTTTCTCCACATTCCCTCAAATCCCAGGTTGGTGGGCAGTACCACTACCTTACAGTTGTATCATACAGAATATGTCACTGTGGAAGAGCAAGAGAGAGTTGCCCACTGGTAATTTCATTTAGTCCAGAGTGAGATACGGCATTTCCTCTTGTAGCCCATTGATATGTACTGTTCAAAGTCTCACCGCACAACAAAGGGCTGGGAGGTGTGCTGTCCAATGTGACCACGATACCAGCAAATTGAATATTGCTAAACACTAGCATAAGACCAATTGCTTTGACCATTATGGTTCTCAAAACATCATTGCTGTAAGAGTTCATTCAACAACCTGAACTGATCAAATGATGCAAATGTGAGGGTTAACTGTGTTCTCATATGAGTCATTTGTCCCTTTGTGAGTATCATTGCTCTTAAGATAATGGACATTAATATTCCCAAATCATGCATAATCTAAACATTTGGAAATGTTTTGTGAAGTGTAAGCATCAGAAAAAAGAGACCTATGGTTTGATTTTTTTAATAGGCTGAATGGAAAATACATTAACAATGAAATAATTTAATTTAATACTCACTGGTATTTATTTCAATAGACATCAGTCCTAGCAAGATGGAGCCTGGTAACCACACAATGGTGACAGAGTTCATTATTTTGGGTTTAACAGAGGATCCTACACTTCGCCCCATCTTTTTTGTGGTTTTTCTAGGAATCTATGCTGCTACTCTGTTGGGCAATATCAGCATAATCATGTTAATCCAAAGAAGCCCTCAACTTCACACCCCCATGTACCTTTTCCTCAGCCATTTGGCCTTTGTGGACATTGGGTACTCCACATCAGTCACACCCCTTATGATTGTGAGTTTCCTAAGAGAGAGAACTACTATCCCTGTGGCTGGCTGCATAGCCCAGCTTGGCTCCGATATCATCTTTGGAACGGCTGAGTGCTTCCTGCTGGCTGCCATGGCCTATGACCGCTATGTGGCCATCTGCTCCCCACTTCTCTACTCTATTCAAGTGTCTTCCAGAGTCTGCATCACCTTATTGGTGGCTTCCTATCTGGGTGGATGTGTGAATGCTTCATTGTTCATTGGCTGTTTATTGAGCCTGACTTTCTGTGGGCCAAGAAAAATCAATCATTTCTTCTGTGACTTCCCACCACTAGTGAAGCTATCTTGTACCCATATTTATGTTGCTGAAATATCTCCTGCCATCTTAGCTGGATCAATCATTGTAATCACACTGTTTATTATAGTTGTTTCGTATGTATACATCCTCCACTCCATCCTGAAGATGCGCTCCACCGAGGGGAGGTACAAGGCCTTCTCTACCTGCACGTCCCACCTCACTGCAGTCACTTTATTTTTTGGGACCGTCACGTTTGTTTATATCATACCAAAGTCAAGCTACTCACCTGACTGTATTAAAGTGGTGTCTGTGTTCTACACAGTACTGGTCCCTATGTTGAACCCCCTGATCTACAGTCTGAGGAACAAAGAGGTGAAAGAGGCCATGAGAAAATGGATGGCTAGAAGTCATTGGTCATTTTGAAAGAAATCCAAAGTGATTCTGGAAAATGAAAAACAATAGTTTTGGGGGTATGTGTGATAGATATTTATATTGTTCATTTGCCTTATCATTTTATGGGAAGAACTATCTTAAATATACAATACCAGTATGTTGGGTAACATCAACTTTAATTTGTAATTTTCTTTTTTTTTTTTTTAGATAATAATTTTTTATTGAAGGGTAGTTGACGCACAGCATTACATTACATTAGTTTCACAGTGATAAAACATTTATATACATAATTCTAGGTTCCAGCTATCACCCTACCAAGCTGTTACAATATCTTGACTATATTCCTTATACTATACATTACATCCCAGTTACTTATTTATTTTACCATTGGAAGTCTGTCCTTTTTTTTTTTTTTTTTTGTGAGGGCATCTCTCATATTTATTGATCAAATGGTTGTTAACGACAATAAAATTCTGTATAGGGGAGTCAATGCTCAATGCACAATCATTATTCCACCCCAAGCCTAATTTTCGTCAGTCTCCAATCTTCTGAGGCATAACAAACAAGTTCTTACATGGAGAACAAATACTTACATAATGAATAAGTTACATAGTGAACAGTACAAGGGCAGTCATCACAGAAACTTTCGGTTTTGCTCATGCATTATGAACTCTAAACAGGCAGTTCAAATATGAATACTCATTTGGTTTTTATACTTGATTTATATGTGGATACCACATTTCTCTCTTTATTATTATTATTTTTAATAAAATGCTGAAGTGGTAGGTAGATGCAAGATAAAGGTAGAAAACATAGTTTAGTGTTGTAAGGGAGCAAATGTAGATGATCAGGTGTGTGCCTGTAGACTATGTGTTAATCCAAGGTAGACAAGGGCAATAAAACATCCACATATGCAGAAGATTTCTCTCAGAACGGGGGGGTGAGGTTCTAAGCCTCACCTCTGTTGATCCCCAATTTCTCACCTGATGACCCCCCTGCGACTGTGCCTGTCTTAGGTTGTTCCTCCCTTGAGGAATCTTACCCGTCTCTGGCTAACCAGTCATCTTCCGGGGCCATACAGGGAAATGTAAAGTTGGTAAGTGAGAGAGAAGCCTTATTGTTTGAAATGGTTAGCTTTTTATTTCTTTGCATATTTATGCCCTGTAGCTTCTATGCCCAGCATTTGTCTTGAGGTATCTTTACCACTTGGAAGAATTATGATACTCGGTAAATTTGATATGAGGCATGAATTCTATTTAAGGGTTGTAATTAGGAAGGAAGAAGAAAAGCTTTAGAAGTAGCAGGTGGAAGAAAACATGGGAAGATTTGATTATTTCTTTGACATATCTTCTTGTAGAGTAACTTCAGCATGTATAGGTTTTAAGCTACTACTTAAATTGCACACACACATTAACATAATAGGAGTATAGTTACATAACCAAAGCATACCTGTAATTACCAGCCATCTCCAGTGAAACCAAGAAAACCAGTTAGGCACCTTAGGCATTTGTGAAAACTTATCTATGATATGGTGGATATTGTCCAACTGAACTTGAACAGTCTGAGAGAAATCAGACAAATTAAAACAACCCATTCCTGGGGAATGTTCACATCCCTTATGTTCTTTTAACAGTAAATAGTCTGTAGTTGTAAGATTTTGGAGCGCTACAATTTGCACCTCTCCTAATTCTTGGTTGAGTTCCAACAGTATAGATCCAGTCAAATTTGTTGTTTTACTGTATGCACAGGCCAGCTTAGATATCTCCTTCTTCATTCCCATGGCAAGTCCAGGAGCTGGTGGGATGAGTGCATCCACAGCTGTAGCAGTGTGTGGATCTTTGTTGGGGTTTCTTGATGATCATCTTCTGGCATGAGTCTTCCAGAGAGTGCTGATGTTGGAAGTTCTCTTTCATATTGTATCTTAGTTCATTTTCGGGGTAGCCCAATTAGGCTTTGATCTTCTGTATAAACGCAAACAGACCCTTTGCCTACACTTGTATATGCCCTTTATACCCTTGTGTAGAACTCATTGGAGGTTACCACACAGGAACTGTCCTTTTTGTTTGTTTGTTTGTTTTGTTTTGTTTTGTTTTTGGTATCACTAATCTACACTTACATGACGAATATTATGTTTACTAGGCTCTCCCCTATATCAGGTCTCCCCTATAAACCCCTTTACAGTCACTGTCCATCAGCATAGCAAAATGTTGTAGAATCACTACTTGCCTTCTCTGTGTTGTACAGCCCTCCCTTTTCTCCTACCCTCCCATGCATGCTAATCTTAATACCCCCCTACTTCTCCCCCCCTTATCCCTCCCTACCCACCCATCCTCCTCAGTCCCTTTCCCTTTGGTACCTGTTAGTCCATTCTTGAGTTCTATGATTCTGCTGCTGTTTTGTTCCTTCAGTTTTTCCTTTGTTCTTATATTCCACAGATGAGTGAAATCATTTGGTATTTTTCTTTCTCTGCTTGGCTTGTTTCACTGAGCATAATACCCTCCAGCTCCATCCATGTTGCTGCAAATAATTGGATTTGCCCTTTTCTTATGGCTGAGTAGTATTCCATTGTGTATATGTACCACATCTTCTTTATCCATTCATCTATCGATGGACATTTAGGTTGCTTCCAATTCTTGGCTATTGTAAATAGTGCTGCGATAAACATAGGGGTGCACTGATCTTTCTCATACTTGATTGCTGCATTCTTAGGGTAAATTCCTAGGAGTGCAATTCCTGGGTCAAATGGTAAGTCTGTTTTGAGCATTTTGATGTACCTCCATACTGCTTTCCACAATGGTTGAACTAACTTACATTCCCACCAGCAGTGTAGGAGGGTTCCCCTTTCTCCACAGCCTTGCCAACATTTGTTGTTGTTTGTCTTTTGGATGGCAGCCATCCTTACTGGTGTGAGGTGATACCTCATTGTAGTTTTAATTTGCATTTCTCTGATAATTAGCGATGTGGAGCATCTTTTCATGTGTCTGTTGGCCATCTGTATTTCTTTTTTGGAGAACTGTCTGTTCAGTTCCTCTGCCCATTTTTTAATTGGGTTATTTGTTTTTTGTTTGTTGAGGCGTGTGAGCTCTTTATATATTCTGGACGTCAAGCCTTTATCGATGTGTCATTTTCAAATATATTCTCCCATACTGTAGGGATCCTTTTTGTTCTATTGATGGTGTCTTTTGCTGTACAGAAGCTTTTCAGCTTAATATAGTCCCACTTACTCATTTTTGCTGTTGTTTTCCTTGCCCGGGGAGATATGTTCAAGAAGAGGTCACTCATGTTTATGTCTAAGAGGTTTTTGCCTATGTTTTCTTCCAAGAGTTTAATGGTTTCATGACTTACATTCAGGTCTTTGATCCATTTTGAGTTTACTTTTGTATATGGGGTTAGACAATGGTCCAGTTTCATTCTCCTACATGTAGCTGTCCTGTTTTGCCAGCACCATCTGTTGAAGAGACTGTCATTTCCCCATTGTATGTCCATGGCTCGTTTATCAAATATTAATTGACCATATATGTCTGGGTTAATGTCTGGATTCTCTAGTCTGTTCCATTGGTCTGTGGCTCTGCTCTTGTGCCAGTACCAAATTGTCTTGATTACTATGGCTTTATAGTAGAGCTTGAAGTTGGGGAGTGAGATGCCCCCTACTTTATTCTTCTTTCTCAGGATTGCTTTGGCTATTTGGGGTCTTTGGTGTTTCCATATTTTTGAATTATTTGTTCCAGTTCATTGAAGAATGTTGCTGGTAGTTTCATAGGGATTGCATCAAATCTGTATATTGCTTTGGGCAGGATGGCCATTTTGACGATATTAATTCTTCCTAGCCACGAGCATGGGATGAGTTTCCATCTGTTAGTGTCCCCTTTAATTTCTCTTAAGAGTGACTTGTAGTTTTCAGAGTATAAGTCTTTCACTTCTTTGGTTAGGTTTATTCCTAGGTATTTTATTTTTTTTTATTCAATTGTGAATGGAGTTGTTTTCCTGATTTCTCTTTCTGTTGGTTCATTTAATTTGTAATTTTCTAGTCACAGAATATATCATGAAATTCTGCTGGGTTCAAATTAAATGTATATATTTCAGGGTTTGGAGATCTGAAGAATAAATTCTCCCTTTTTCTCTCCTTTGCTCATTGTTAAGGGACTCTATGCCTAAAGGGTATTTTCTTTTTCTTCTGTTAAGTTATATATTTTTAAAATATCATCTTATAAATTAACATCTCCGACAGCATCACATACTCAATGGAAGTGCAATTGATGGTAGTGTTGACAGTTCAGGTCACTGTTCCTGGAAGATTTCACCTCTTATATAGGATTATCATAATCTTTGGAAATAGTGATGCTGAAGTCTTAGAAAAGCTTATTTCCACCTAAATAAATCAGGCCAAAAGAATTTGTTCCAGTTTTGCACCAGACAGCTCAAGTGACACAAAGGGACCTATGAAGCCTTAGGCTTTGAGAGTCCCTTTGCGAGTTTCCAGTTTGTTTTGAACCTTTGCAGACAAGCCTTTTTGCAGAAAAAGCTTCCAGGGTATGGTAGTGGGGAGGAGGCTGGGGCACAGTGCAGCTTTCTCCCAGCAATCCAGTTGGAATTTCCAGAATATAAAATTATGGATTAAGACACCCAGGCTGATGCAGCATGGAATTTACCAACTGTTCCTCTCTGTAATGTTCTCAAGAAGATGTTCACTGCCACACTCTGTCACTGCTTTATTTTAGATGTTTATGATTAAGTCTGGATATTTTTCAGCCTCCTGAATTGCCTCCCTGCCTCCAAAACCTTCCCTACCGCTTCTGATTCATTATTTTTAAAGATTATAATATGGTTTTCCAATTGCTACAAATGTGATTTGTGTCCCATGAATCCTAGAGATTTCAGTTTTTCTCAGAGACTTATCTGCACTGCCATGTTCACTACATTGCTCTTCACAATAGTCAAGATGGAGAAACAAACTAAATTTCCATCAACAGATATATGGATAAAGAAAATTTGGTATGTACATACATTGGAACATTATTCGGTCTTAAAAAAAGAAGGGAATTCTGCAATATGTGACAACATAGGCGAACCTGGAGAACATTATGTTAAGTAAAATAAGCCAGTCACAGCAGGACTAATACTGAATGATTCCATTTTATGTATCATCTAATATAGATAAATGCACTAACTCAAGAATAGAATGATGGTTGCCAGGGGCTGGGGTTAGAGTGAAATGTGGAGTTGCTAATCATCAGGCATAAAGTTTCAGTTAAGCAAGATAAATAAGCTATAAATGGCTGCTGAAAGAACATACCTAGAGTTAACAGTACTTCACTAGACACTTAAAAACCTGTTAAGAGGATAAGTCTCATGCTAAGTGTTCTTACTAAAATAAAATAAAAATATTTAAGTAGATCATTCATTTATTCACTCACCCATGCATTCATTTGTACTGCTATGTCCCAGGCATTCTGCAATATTCTAAGAATAAAATATTTCACAAGGAAGGCAGACATGTTCCCTCCCTCTTAGAAGTTATAGGACAGTGAACAAAAAAGACATTAAAGCAATTGTTTACAACAGTACCTATACAATTTAAAGTTTGATAAGTGCAAAACTTATTTCATGTAGCTTTGACACTGTTCACAAGGAGAGTATAACTTAATCCAGGGTGTCAGGGGAGGCTTCCATGGTGATGTAAATTTAAACCTGAGACATAAACTAGGAGTCTGTCTCTCATTGGAAGGGGGTCAAGTGATGAATACAATTATAAAATGGTTTGTAGTTGGGTAAAGATAGAGATATGGAACTATCTATTTATCTTTAGGTCATAGAACTTGTTAGATACACCAAAAGCTTTTTTTAAATAGCTTAACACTAATTCAATAAGCATATCTTTAGTGTTTCCTATATTACCAGCATTGCACAATTATGGAGGGATACGGAAATAGTCATAGATACAGCACCTTCCCACCAAGGAGTGAACAAGATCTTCAACTATAATGGATACTAATCAAGTGGTGTAAACAAAATGTTAGGAAGAGAACAAGGGTAAAAGGAATTTACTTTTCCTAGATATCATCTGGGATGTTTTGTGGAATCAGTGGCTACCTGTTTGTACTATTCATCAGCCACAATTGGGCTTCCTTAAAAATCTACAGGAACGTGTCTGTGTAGGATAGATGGAACCCCACAGCATGGCCATTCCCTAAGTCACTGGACTTAAGGTGTCTGAGAAGCTGGGTCCTCCCAATGTGGATTATCAGCATTAGTTTTCTTCTAAAGATTATTGATCAATGTGTTCCTATGAGCCCAGAATCAAAGGAACTTGGCCTTCAAACTAGAGGATGTTCAGCCATATGACCATGCTTCAAGAACACAACTAAAGTTAGTGTGGAGGTGGTGGGTGGCAAGTTCATAAGAAAAATGTTACTGTGAGCTTCATTGTTTTATTTAAAAAAATACATGTGAATCTGTTGCATTCCTATACACTAACGATGAACTAGCAGAAAGAGAAATCAGGAAAACAATTCCATTCACAATTGCATCAAAAAGAATAAAATACCTAGGAATAAACCTAACCAAGGAAGTGAAAGACCTATCCTGAAAACTGTAAGACACTCTTAAGAGAAATTACACTAATAAATGAAAATTCATCCCATGCTCTTGGCTAGGAAGAATTAATATTGTCAAAATGGTCATCCTGCCCAAAGCAATTTATAGATTCAATGCAATCCCTATCAAAATACCTACAGCATTCTTCAATGAACTAGAGAAAATAGTTCTAAAATTCATATGGAAAGACAAAAGACCCTGAATAGCCAAAGCAATCCTGAGAAGGAAGAATAAAGCAGGGGAAATTATGCACCCTGACTTCAAGCTCTACTACAAAGCCACAGTAATCAAGATAATTTGGTACTGGCACAAGAACAGACCCATAGACCCATAGTGGGGCAGAATAGGGAACCCAGATATACACCCAAGCATATATGGTCAATTAATACACAATTAAGGGGCCATGGGCATACAATGAGGAAATGACAGCCTCTTCAACAGCTGGTGTTGGCAAAACTGGACAGCTACATGTAAGAGAATGAAACTGGATTATTGTCTAATCCCATACACAAAAGTAAACTCAAAATTGATCAAAGACCTGAATGTAAGTCATGAAACTATAAAACTCTTAGAAAAAAACATAGGTAAAAATCTCTTGGACATAAACATGAGCAACTTCTTCATGAACATATCTCCCCGGGCAAGGGAAACAAAAGAAAAAATGAACAAGTGGGACTGTATCAAACTTAAAAGCTTCTGTACAGCAAAAGACACCATCAATAGAACAAAAAGACTTCCTACAGTATGGGAGAATATATTCACAAATGACAGATCCAATAAGGGGTTGACATCCAAATTATATAAAGAGCTCATGCACATCAACAAACAAAAAGCAAATAATCCAATTAAAAAATGGTCAGAGGAGCTGAACAGACACACTTCTCCAAAGAAGAAATTCAGATAGCCAACAGGCACATGAAAAGATGCTCCACATCGCTAGTCATCAGAGAAATGCAAATTAAAACCACAATGAGGTCTCACCTCACACCAATTAGGATGGCCAATATCCAAAAGACAAACAACAACAAATGTTGGCGAGGATGTGGAGAAAGGGGAACCCTCCTACACTGCTGGTGGGAATGTAAACTAGTTCAGCCATTGTGGAAAGCAGTATGGAGGTTCCTCAAAAAACTCAAAATAGACATACCATTTGACCCAGGAATTCCACTCCCAGGAATTTACCCTAAGAATGCATGAGCCCGGTTTGAAAAAGACAGATGCACCCCTATGTTTATCACAGCCCTATCTACAATAGCCAAGAAATGGAAACAACCTAAGTGTCCATCAGTAGATGAATGGATAAAGAAGATGTGGTACATATACACAATGGAATATTATTCAGCCATAAGAAAAAAACAAACCCTACCATTTGCAGCAACATGGGTGGAGCTAGAGGGCATTATGCTCAGTGAAATAAGCCAGGCGGAGAAAGACAAGTATCAAATGATTTCACTCATCTGTGGAGTATAAGAACAAGGCAAAAGCTGAAGGAACAAAACAGCAGCAGACTCACAGAACCCAAGAATGGACTATCAGATACCAAAGGGAAAGGAACTGGTGAGGATGGGTGGGAAGGGAGGGATAAGGGGGAAATGGGGCATTACAATTAGCAGACATAATGTAGCAGGGAGGGCATGGGGGAGGCAGTATATACAGAGAAGACAAGTAATGATTCTATAGCATCTTACTACGCTGATGGACAGTGACTGTAATGGGTTATGTGGTGGGGACTTGATAATGGGGGGAGTCTAGTAACCATGATATTGTTCAAGTAGTTGTACATTAATGATATCAAAATTTTAAAAAATACATGTGATGGATCAGAGTTGACAAGGAGAGGGAACAGTGTATGTGTGAGAAATGCCTACTGCCAGTAAGCATGGTGTGTATCTCAAGAATCCCGGGGCAAATCTATACAACATGTAGAAGACACATAAGAGTTTTTAAGGGTTTGTCACTTATTTCATGTTGGAAATAACATTGCAATTTCATTGGATGCTTGATTTGTAAACTAAACTGTACTAGAAACCCCAAATTATCTCTAAACATAGGAGACATGAAAACCTGTACCACTGAATACAGCCACATTTCAGAAATGTCACAAATTGCCACAACAGTATTAGTCATGTTGAGCTAATAATCTACTTTAATGATAGTAAAATGTTCTGATTTTTTTCAATTTAATGAAATTGAAATTTAACATTTCTTTTCATGCAATTAAAAAATAAATGGGCAGGACCTCAGGGTATTTAGAAAATCATTCCTACACTTTTACATAATCATGTTTACGTGTTATTTCTCTATTCCAGTAGATGTGTACATGTAATTTCTCTGTCCCAAATGATTCTTAGTGTAGTATCAAAATAAGTAATTAATTTGTAATTACAAGTGAAATAAGTGATTGGAGCTTTACCTCAAGTGACATAAGTGTACTTAAATATGGCTTTGCTGTACGGTAACAATTCCTTTGGGCTTATTCGTAGCATTGCAGTGGATATGCCACTTACTTAAACTTGTTCATTTCTAAGGATACAGAAAGATTTGATTCTCTTATATGTACTGAACATCTGTTTGTTGTGTAAACGGAGCTTGGTGTTTTCACCCATATCATATCATTTAACACAAGAATCACATGAGGTATGTATGACTATTTCCTTTTTACAGGTAAGGAAACAGAAGATCAAAAAATCCTTTGTAACTTGCCATGACTCCAGAGACAGTGAGAGGCAGAGCTCTAAATTCAGGTTTGCATGTCTCCGAAGTCCATGGTATTTCTGCACATTGCTTTGCCTTCCATGCTGATACTCATACCCAACTGCGAAAACTTTTGTGTCTTTCATACATCTATGTTTATTAAAATATAAAATGCATTTCATGTTTGGGTCTTTGGTTAAAAAAAGCCAGAACTCGAGAATTCAGACCCATAATCCTAGCACTACACATGCAAGAGCATACCATTGTCATGGTTCACATGTAGCACTGAGTAAAACATGCATGATTAGCTGAGAGCTATGTATGTAGGTTTCCTAATTCTTCTTCAGATAGAGATTCTTCAGAAAAAATCAAATTATTCAGAGGAATATGTTGGTCTTCAAATTAGAGGAGCTGCAGGATGCCTGAACTGTGATTACCAGATGCTCTCTGTCCCTCTTCATATGCTCTAATTTGAACTAAGGGTATATTTTTCTGAAATGCTCATATTTCTTTCAATCTAATTTCCTCGCTTTCCTAGCTGGCTCCCCCTATCCCTTCCTCTCTAACTACTCCTTTCCCCCACCCCATCATACACCCCCATTTCTTATTTCCCTATAGTTGCTTAATAGAACTGATGAAGTCAAAACTTATGTATTTCAGGTCCCAGAAGGCTTCAGTTCACTTTCCAATTAATCCTAGTCCATAAAAATACCTAGACTCATTGCTTCATGAAATCCCATAAGGATGAAAAAGGTGTGGCAGAGGAGTTCAGTCCTAGAAGATTTTTCAGAATACCCAGGATATGGCTCATAACAATAGTAAAATTCTATTTGATGTTTTCATCTTGAACATAGATACCTCCTAACCCTTGGTATCAGTTATGACTAAGGATGTGATTTTTATATTCCAGAAAAAGGATCAAGTAAGAAAGAGATGTCAAAGTCAAATCCATATTTTCAAGCCTAATAATTCGATAAGTGGAGATAGTATTTACTAAGACAGTAAATAGTGGGGCTGAGGTACATTTGGGAGGGTGATGGAAAATCAAGAGCTGGCCTTTCTATATCTCTTAGGTTATTTACAGTTTATGTTATTGTAATCAATATTGCTGTAAACATCCTTTAGCATATCTCTTGTATACATGGGGAAGACTTACTCCACAGTGTACAAATAAGAGTAAGATCTCTGGGTCCTAAGGTAAAGCTTCAATTGTAGCATTTTCATGGAATTTGTAAAGAAAATTTGTGTGCAAAAGTATTCTGTAAGTGAGGGAAAGTTGCCATTTAAAAACTTTAATTTTAAGGTCATGTTTTGGTATAGACATGAAATGTGGGGTCATTTCAGCCAATTTAATCTCTTCTGGTTCTGATTTCAATAGGCACCGTTCAATGAATAGATGGAGACTGCAAACCACACCACAGTAGCAGAGTTCATTATCCTGGGATTAACAGATAATCCCATATTATGTGCCATCTTATTTGTGATTTTTCTAGGGGTTTATATAGTTACCATAGTGGGAAATACCAGCATAATCATGTTAATCCGAAGCAGCCCACAGCTTCACACCCCCATGTACCTCTTCCTCAGCCACTTGGCCTTTGTGGACATCGGGTACTCCACATCAGTCACACCAGTCATGCTTATGAGTTTCCTAAGAGAGAGAACTACTATTTCCGTCATTGGCTGTATAGCTCAGCTTGGCTCCGATGTCACTTTTGGGACCACAGAGTGCTTCCTGCTGGCTGCCATGGCCTATGACCGCTATGTGGCCATCTGCTCCCCACTTCTCTACTCCACCCACATGTCCCCGGTGGTCTGCTTCCTCCTGCTGGGGGCTTCCTACCTGGGTGGATGCATGAACGCTTCATCATTCACATGCTGCTTGATGAATCTATCCTTCTGTGGACCAAACAAAATCAACCATTTTTTCTGTGACCTCTTCCCGCTCTTGAAGCTTTCTTGTGGCCATGTTTACATTGCTGAAATATCTCCTGCCATCTCTTCCGCATCGGTTCTAATAAGCACCCTGTCCACCGTAATTGTGTCCTACAGCTACATCCTGCAGGCAATCCTGAATATGCGCTCCACTGAGGGGAGGAAGAAGGCCTTCTCTACCTGCACTTCCCACCTCACTGCAGTCACTTTGTTTTATGGGACAGTTTTGTTTGTTTATGTGATGCCCAAGTCAAGTTATTCAGCAGATCAGGTCAAAGTGGCATCTGTGATCTACACAGTGGTGGTGCCCATGCTGAACCCCCTCATCTACAGTCTGAGGAACAAGGAAGTGAAAGAGGCCATGAGGAAACTGATGGCTCGAACACACTGGTTTGCCTGAAGTCGACCAGATATAAATAACAAACATTTGGGTGTGGGAAACATTCATGCTGGATCCTTAAAAGATACTTATCTTTAACTTTATCACTCTTATAGAGAAGAGCTCCTACAAATATGAAAAGCGAATGTTTACTTCCATATATAAAGTTAATTATATCATTAACACGGACATCTGCTGGATTCAAATTAAGGTATGGATTTTCCAAGGTAAGAATACTTTTGGAAAATAGCTTCTGCTTAAAACCCCATTCACCCATTATGAGTCCTATTTAAATAGAAAGATATTTCAACCAAAGATCAAATTTAAGTGAATTCCACCTTATAAAGCAATACTGAGGAAAGAAACTTGTCTCCAAGAGATGTGAAATAGATGGTAATATTGACAAGCCAGGCAATTCAGATACAGATAAAGATTGTCTTGGGCAATAGATATTTAAACTTTTGGGAACATCGGCATTAGTGTCTCAGAAAAGCTTCTATTTATTTTCACTTTATTTAATCCAGAACAAAGATCATGATTCCTCTGTTTGGCCATTGAGAAATCTAACCCATGTAACACAGAAGGAACTGTATAAATCTCAGCTGACTCTTCCCAGCATAAGGCTTATGGGACAAACCTAGAGTAGGGTTTTGGAAGCCAACATTTCTTTGGAAAAAACCTCCTTGTTTTCCTGCCTGGAAGCCACTCTGGGATCTCTCTGGTCCTGTTGTTCAATACAACCCTTTTTACTTGCAATAGTTATGGGTCTTCTAATCCTACCAGTGCAGTAGTTCTGAGGCTCAAGTCCACACAGACACAGCCCTCGGCAAGGAGAGGGCCCCCGGTGGGTCTGACTGCAGACTCAGCAAGGCCGCCTGAAAGCTGTGGTGAGAGCTCTGCATGCTGGTGGTTGAAGTTTTTCATTGACTGTTTCCGGCAGTCTTCCTCTTCCTCTGTCCCCCTATACTTTGCTCTTCGCCAGGACTCCTCCTCAGCCCTCTGCCCTTCTCCCACCCCGTGTTCCCCTTGAGTGGCCTCCACCACGGGCTCAGCTGCCATCTGTGTGGTCACTGTATCCCCATCTCCAAACAGAACATTCCTTGAACAGATGAATGTCTTCATTGACTTTTTCCCCAGGACCCTCAGACTCAGCGTGCCCTGATGGAATTTATCATCCTTCTCCCAAAACTATCCCTTCTCCTCCATTCCTTTCTCAGTACATGGCAGCTCCCTGTGAGCCTAGCACTCTAATAAATTTGGGGCAACCCTCACTGCACACCCACCAAAATGGCCTTCCTCCGTCCACCCCTTTCCTTCTCTCACGCATTGGAAGACCTGTCACATGCTGGACCTTTCTTAATCTAAGTCTCTTGTCTAGGGGCTTAAAGGCTCCCCACTTGATTATGATGAGTCCACACAGAGGCTTTTCTTTTGTATTTCCACTCTGAATAGTTCAGTCACCCAGGTGCAGGGGGTGGGGTGTGGCCCTGTTATAGTGCTCAGTGAGGTATGTGCAACAGACACATGTTGACGCCCCCCAAGTTCTAAGTCAACTGAGGGAAGGACAAAAAGAGAAGGTATACGAGAGAGCAAAATATTACTTGTACAAATGAAAGAGCTGATGTCACTGAATGTGGCACATATTTGTGCACAGGTGTTTTCATGTTCTGAATCCCAGAATTTGACACTCTTTCCCTCACTGGTAGTACTGGGAAACACTCAGGTCTCTCCAAGGAGACTTGGCCTTCACCCATCAGCTTACAGCACAGCAAAGAACAGCCAAGTGCACTGAGGAGAGGCACACTCCCCAAGACCAAGGGGAAAGAAGGGCTGGGATTGCTGTTGTGGGGTTGAATTGGATCCTTCAAAAATTCATATGTTGAAGTCCTAGCCTCCAGTCCCTCAGAATGTGACCTGATCTGGGAATAGGTTTGTTGCAGATCAATTAGTTTAGATGAGGTCATTTTAGGGTAGGCTGAGCTTCTAATCTAATATGACTGGCATCCTTATTTTAAAAAAGGAGAATTTGGAAACAGCATACAGGGAGAAAACATCATGTGAAAATAAAAACAGAGATATGCACGGTGCCTCTACAAGCCAAGGAACTTCAAGGATCGCCAGCAAACCGTCAGAAGCTAGGTGAGAGGCATGGACCAGATTCTGCAACCCTCAGAAGGAACCATCCCTGCCAACACCTGACCTTGGACTCCTAACCTCCAGAACTGCAAGACAATACATTTCTGTTTTTTAAACCATCCAGTTTGCAGTATTTTGTTAAGGATGCTCTGCAGTCTAATATAACTGCATATCTACTTTTCCCTCCAAACTTCCTACCATCTAATTTACTAATTAGGGGAGGAGGGAATGAAAGCTTAGAAAGATATCAGGTGTGTTACACTAGCAGATGTCTCTCCAAAAGGGGGACAAAGAATATTAGGATTAGTAAAAAGCCTTTTCCCCAAAGAGTGCGTCAAAAATTAAGGCTCAAGGATATCCCTGTGGATATCAAGAACTCCTCTGGTAAGATGTTTGTTTGTAAGTTTCCTGTTTACTATGGGTTGTAGATTGCTACTTAGAAGGCAGGGATTTGAACTGGGAGAAATTTCAAAGATCTTAAACTGTTATTAAAAGATTCTTAGTCTTTGCACATTTTTGGAAAATTGTCTTCTTCTGAAGTGGGTTGGGACTTAACAAGTTGTTGACATTTCTGTCATTCTGTAAAACTCTAACTGTAGCAGAGTATTGGAGAAGATTGAAAGCCAAGGTGTAAGAAGTAATTTCTTGGGGGTGGGGCATCACTGCGTGTTGTGATTGGGGTGGTGGTTGTCCAAGTGTATACATTAGTCAAAAGTCATCATCCTCTATATTTAAATTTTGGGTATGTAAGTTACATTTTGATAAAGTTGTTGTTTTAGAAGTTTCTACAAGATAGGACTGTTTCTTTCCCATTTTAATCTGAGGCTATAGACAGTGGTGACAGTATTATCATCTACCTACCTATGCAGGCAATTCCAGTCCTTCATTATTTCTCAAAGCTGTTCCCCCCATCTACCTCCTCCACTCTCTTCTGTATTTATTCTTTTGGGTACTTTCCTTCCTTTTTTTAACACTATGTCTCTACCAGCAATGATTTTCCTTCTGCTTAAAAAAACTGTATTGTTTCTTCTTTTAACACAGGTTTACTGATGATGAACTTTTAACAGGTTTTTTTCTGGTCATAAAAAGTCTTTATTGCAACTTCATTTTTGAGAGCAATTTCTAATTTGGGTAAAATTCTAGGTCACCAAGCATTTGGCATTTTAAGACTTAATTTTTTGTTTCCATCATTTTTTCAAAAACTTAGCTATCAGTCTTCCCTTGTTTTCTCTTTTGTGAAGGGAATATATCTTTTATTTGCCCCTGGAAGTTTTTAACATTTTCTTTTGTTTTTGCCTTTCTGAGGCTTTTTTATGAGTTTTGTAAGAGTGGGTGCTCTCAGACTTGTCATGTTTGGGATTTGCAGTTTTTTGTATTTGTCATCATGGGCTTTCATCCATTTGGAAAACTATTATTGACTATTCTTCAGAAATTTCTTCTACCTGTCCTTTTTTCTTGGACTTCAATTACACGTGTCATATCTTCATAATTTCCTGCATAGCTCTCACACTCTGTATTTTTTATAGTTTTTCTCCATCCTGTAGTAGATGTTCTCTGACCTATCTTTCAGTTAACTAATTCTCTTTTCTGCAGTGTCCAATCTGTTATTAACCCATGTTATTTTATTTATGTAATTTATATAATTTATTATTTTATATTTATGTAATTTATTTTATTTTTTATTTCTAAGATTTAAACTTGATTCTTTTTATTCTTCATTTTATTTGTATTCAGTTCTCTGATGTGATTCTTCGTTTTATAACTCTGTTTTTCCTAGATACATTTTTAATATTTATTTTGAAATATGAGGCTTTTATCATTTGGTCTTGTTTACTGGTATACATTATTATTTTTTTGGACAATGGGAAATATGGATAAAAAATTGTAGAGGCACTAGATGAGAGTATCTTCCTCTAAACTATATTCAGTTTTCTTCCAGCAAGAAGATAGAACACTAGATTTAGCCCTTTGAGGCCCAAATACAGCAGCCACTTTGAGGAAATATAGTGCCCAAAGGGGTCATTCACATAAAGAAACAACTGATGTCTCTCTATATAACATAACTCCTAAAACTGTATTCTAGTAGAGTGGTGATGGTATTTCCAGTGTAAGTTGGGTGTTGTGCTTTGTTGAGGATGATCTATTTCTGATTTGATCTTATTTCTAGGATGTAGCAATTACTCCTCAAGTTACTGTCCTTCAGGACTCTTAAAAAAAGGCACAAAGTAGAGGTGTCATGGGGCCCCTCTACCTTAAATTAAATGGCCTATCCATCAAACTCTATCAAACCAGCACAAAATCTCTGCAGATCTTTAGCCTCTCTAGGCAGATTTGCAGGGGACGCTTGTAAAAATGTTTGGTGTTTGGTATCTCACCAGCCCATGTGCAACTTTGGAGAAGTCAAATTCCTTAATGAGAAATTACACATAGAATTTCAGGCTCACTTCAGTTTTTCCTCTCCAGGAACTTAGCTTCACAAATCTTAGCTGCCATGGCAATTGTTGGCCTCAAACTCCTATGTCCCACCCTGTCAAAATCCCCAGGGGTGGCTTTTTGCTCCGTCTCCATCCCTTATGATATCATTTCACAAATGCATTTACTTGTGAGGCTCAAGGAAGGCTTTCCTTGGGAAATGACATTTAAACTGAGTCATGAAAGAAAATAGGATTAAAGTGGTCATTGAGAGTCGGAAATGCAGTTGCAGAAACTTTGGTGGGCAGATGAAAGTAGTAATGTGGGAGTTTGAACTAATTATCCTTTGCTCAAAGTACAGCGTCTGGTACAGAGCAAGCATTCAATACATATCTGTTAGTTAAACATTAACTCTAATTCAATGAATGTTTATTTAGTGTCTCCTTTATTCTTAGCATTAGGTTATAAACTGAGGAAATGTCATGTGTTTTTCTTTCAGGAAGTTCATAAAGAAATGTTTCTTACAAATAAATGGTTTCCATTCAAGTGATCTGAATAAAGTGCAATTGCCACATTTTAATCTTAAAAAATGTATTTATCTGTTTATTTTGTAATAAAAAGTGTATGTATTTAAGGTGTGCAATGTGATGTTTTGACATACATATACAGAGTGAAATGACTTCTGAAGTCAAGCTAACATTCCATCTCCTCACATAGTTCCCTTGTTTGGTATGGTGAGAGCACCTGAAATTTCTCTTAGCAAATTTCCAGTAAAAAATACAGTATCATTAACTATAGTTATCATGCTGTGCATTCAGTCTCTAGAATGTATTTATTCTACATAACTGCAGCTTTGTACTCTTTGACCAAAACCTCCCCATTTCCCTAATCTTCCACCCCTGGTAACTACCATTCCACTCTTTGCTTCTATGAATTTGACTTTCCTAGATTCTACATGTCTTGCAGTTTTGTTCTTTCTTGTCTGGCTTATTTCACCTAACATAATGTCTCCAGGTACAGCCATATTGTCCCAAATAGCAAGATTTTCTCTCCTCTCTGTCTCCCTCTCTCATTCTTCTTCTTTTCCTTTTTAGGATAATTTTCTTCCTTCTCCAAAGGCAACCAACATTATGAACATACAGTGTTCTACATATTATGCAGATGAGCATGCGCATATATATATGTGTGTGTGTGTATACACCTATATGTACATATATGTGTGTAATCACATTATAATATTCTATTTCATTTTAAAATATTTGAAAACTACATCTGGTTTTGTGGTAGGAAAGGAGTGAGACCAAGGCATATCAGGCAATTAGAAAGTACTTCAATTGTTTTGTACACAAAGTGATGATTGTTACTGGAAGTACTCCACTTCTTCACTTTTATTAATCAGCAATCTGTAAAGCTTTTAAGAAGTGTTCAGGGTTCTTTTGTTTACTGTCTGTAGGGAAAGCCCGCGTACACTGTCTAGGACCTTCCTCAGGGCTATCTGCATTTCTTTGTTTCTTAGACTGTAAACAATGGGATTAAGCAGAGGTGTCAGCACTGTATATGTCACAGCCATCAGCATATCACCCCGGAATGAGTCACTGTCCTTGGGTCTCAAATAGACAAAGCTGGCAAACCCATAGTGGATGCACACCACAGTGAGGTGGGAGGAGCAAGTGGAGAAGGCCTTATGCCTGCCCTGTGCAGAAGGCATCTTCGTAACTACGGAGCCAATGAAGACATAGGAAGTCATAATTAAAATAAAGTTACCCACCAGCACAAGGGCTGAGAGCGCAAAAATAGCCATTGCATGATAGGGAGTGTAATCACAAGCGAGGCAGACCACAGGCGAGATGTCACAGAAGAAATGCTGGATGGTGTTAGAGTCGCAGAAAGACAAATTGAATACAGTGGTGACAATGCACAGGGAAACCAGGAGCCCAGCCACGCAGGAGGCCGTCAGCAGCTGAACGCAGGTCTGCCGGCTCATCAGGACGGCGTAGCGCAGTGGGCTGCAAATGGCGCTGTAACGGTCATAGGACATGGCAGCCATGATGAAGCAGTTGTTGCCTGACAAGCCCAAGAAGAGAAACATCTGTGTGGCACACTCAGGAAGAGACATGGTCTTGCTGTCCGACAGCAAGTCCGCTAACATGCGGGGCACGACGACCAGAGTGACAGAGGTCTCAGAAAAGGACAGGCCGCAGAGGAGGAAGTACATGGGGGTGTGCAGGTTGTGCCTGAGCTTGATGGCCACCATTATGGACACGTTTGCAGCTAGGATGGTCAGAAGGGAGACGAAAACCAACACAAAGAGCAGACCCTGCAGTTCTGGGAAACTGGAAAATCCCCACAGAAGGAACGTGCTCACGGAGGAGTGGTTGCCCATCCCGCGGGTGCACGCAGCAACTTTGTTCCAAAGCCGCGGAGCTTCCTGAGGCTGAGACTCAGAGACGGGTGTGAAAGGAGCCTTATGCTCTGATGTCACCTACACTTTAATCAAGGGAACTTGGGCAAGTTTAAGGCAACTCTTCGTGGGAGAGCTTGAGAAAAGGATGCTAAATGCACTCGACTGAAGTCAAGTTCAGGAGTCAGAGGGATGAGAAAGATTCTAGTATGAGAATCTGTATGAATGACACGGAGTGGGCCCACTATCTTCCCGGATTCTGCTCACAAAGGCACTCTTCTCCCTCCCTTTTCCAATCAGGATCCTCATATGAGAAGAAAAATGAATAAAATTGCTTTGGTCTTACCCACTGGATTGTGTGAAGCCACATTCTTCAAATGTTTTTGAGACCTGATGGTATCGTGGTAGGCAGGAGTGCTTAATAAGCTGTCGATTGAATGAATAATATAATTCAACATTTAATCACTTAAAATGATTCACATTTCTAGAAATTTAAGGAGATCAGTGAAATTTTCCAAAAGAACTTAGACTTTCTCTCAGTATAATTCTCTTTCCACCAGGGCACCACCGTGAAGTGGCTCAAAGGTGATCATTGTGACAATGACTAGACAATAGGAATGAATTTAACATGTTGTGACTCCTGTGCGTTCCCATCATGGTAGTGTTTGGAGTGAGATACACAATGTCCTTAGTTTGTCGTACTTATCAATAACATTGAAGTTCTTTTCCAGATGCCTAAATATAATGGACTAGCTTGGAGTCAAAATGATTTTGAAGGTACTAGCACATCCTAGAAAGGCATATTCTGGTACTAAAGTTCTAATCAACTTTAGGGGATTTTTGCAAGATCTCCAAGACATTTCCCAGAAGGTATACTGGTTATGTGGTTTGTTTGGAAATGCACACCTGAACGGAATCATCCCAGATTCCCAGATCAAGTTAGCAAATAATTTTTCTATTTTGACTGTTCATTAAACATCGAGTCCTGTAGGGGGTGAGGCAGAAAAGTGAAATGGAGACATTCAAAAGGTACACATAGTCACTGTTAAAGGTGAAGAGAAAGAAAAATAGTAATGAATCCACCAACAGTGGGAAATGAAGGAGTGTGCAAGAAAGAGAGAAACATTGGCTGGAAATTACACTGTAGGATTCACAGAGATTAAAAACAAAAGAAGAAAAAAAGAAAACAAGTATACTGTTATTTGAAGAGCTACTGTTTTCTCTTTGCTTTGTAGTTATGGGCAAGGAATATAAGAAGATTCAGGCTAGGTAACCAGGTAACGTAATGCCTCTAAAGAGGCAGGCCGTATGCTGGGCTTAGATGGAGCTGTGTCATGTAATCCTCACAAGTCTATGTGGTAGGAATTTTCCTTCTGATTTTACAAAAGGTGAACGTGAGGTAGAGAATAGTTAAGTGACTATAGAAGTCATGAATTTATTCAGTACATATTGTCTAAATGTGTATGATGTGTCAGGCTCTTTCTACATGGGAAACAGAACATGGAACCAGAGATAGAGGGTCCCTGTTACTACATGAGTCTGAATGACTGACTACTCTTGTTGTGGAGTCAGGGATCAACCTGAAGAGGTGACATATTTAAATGGAGAACAGGATGGCAGAAAACCAACAGGTAAAGGTCAGGGGAGAGAGCATTACAGGCACAGTTCACAGCTAATACAAAGACCCTATGGTGGGAATCTCTCCTACCCAAGCAATCTTCAACCTGGACCCCAATGTTTTGTCTCTGAGAACAAGCCACACTCTTTCCTCTGAAGTTTTCACAGTCTATTTTCTTCTAAAGACAACATATTTCCATTGTCATTGCTTCAACTACCACTTGCCTTGTGTGACTCTCCAATTCCCACCTCTACTTGGCACATCTCCAATGCCAGAATGACCTCCAATAATTGAACGCAAGTTTTTCAGAACAGACCAGGCTTTACTTCGCCCACAGAGTTTCCTTCTGTATTTCTCATTTGAGTTAGTTACAGATATCAGAGAGCCACCATCAGACTGCAATTTTTACTCCTTCCTCATCTATTACACAAGAAGTCATTTCCAAAATCCCACCATCTGTTTGCCCTCATCTTTACTTTAAAAATTTTTATTCCCCCTGCTATTGTCCTAGACCTCTCCCACAGGGGAAATACGGTGCCTCCAGAATGGCTATTAGGCTCAAGTCTCCTGCATTTTTATTTTTTTTACCACATTGTAACCAGGTGTTACATTCTTAAATACAGGATATATGAAGTCACTGCTCGTGTCAAAACAAGCAAGCGGCTGCACACTGCTCATCAGGGGACATCCAGATGCCACAGCTGGACGTTCAGGCCTCACCGCAATCCAATCCCTAGATGCAGCTCCTGGCTTGATCTCCACCTCATCCCTGTACCTGCCCTACACTCAGACCAGCCAGCAGTGCCCCCTCTCCCCCAAACATGTCACAATCCTTCATGCTACCATGCCTTTGCCCATGAGGTTCCCTCTGCCTCAGTTTCCCCTCCTCCATTTTACTTCCTTTCAGACTTCATCTTATTCTTCAGGCTCTAGCTTGAGTTATTTTGATGCCTCATCCTCTCTTCTTGTCCACATTTACTAGATTCCAGGATCACAACCAAAAAAATGTCTCCTGCATTCTACCTTATCTCTCATTTGAATTTTTTAAATTAAAGTATTGATATACAATCTTATGATGGTTTCAGATACACAACCCAGTAGTTCAACATTCAGCCATATTATCAAATCCTCACCCCCTCCACTGTGGTCACTGTCTATCAACAATGTAAGATGTTATAGAGTCATCAGTTGTATTCTCCATAGTGTACTACTGTCCCTGTGACCAACCTATATTGTGATTGTGAATTATAGTGCCCCTTAGTCGCCTTCTCCCTCTCATCACTGTCCCCAACCTCTCCCCTTTGGTAACTACTAGTCCCTTCTCAGTGTCTGTGAGTCTGCTGCTATTTTGTTCCATTTTGCTTTGTTTTTATACTTCATAAATGAGTGAAATCATTTGGTATTTGTCTTTCTTCACCTGCCTTATACAGCCTCGTCTTTCCCTCACCCAGCCCTATCTTTCACCTTCTACCCACTTTTCTATGTTCAACCTCCAATCATGCTAGAGCTTGCCATTTTCTATTCCCTTTGTTTACATACTAGATAATTCCAATAACATCTAATTTTTATTGCATGCTTCAATCTCATATATCCTCATAGTTATCCTAAGAGTTGTGCTATTATTATGACTGTGTTTATAGTGATGCAACTGTGGCATAGAGTTTTACTTAATTTGTCAGAGGAGATACAGCTGGTAAGTGTACATGCACAGAATATTTGCAGCCAGGCCGTGAGAGACTGGGGACCAACTTGCTTGGCTAATTAGATGGCCACCCCCAGGACAAGTGCCCTAGCCCAGCATTCAGGGTCTTACCTGTCTGTCCTCACTTCCTGCTGTCAACTCCCCTGTATCAGGAACATCCCGCTGATCCCAAGAAACAGTAAGTCCTTCCCGGCTCTTCTACTTTGCACATGTTGTTTCCTACAACCTGCACTGCACGTCTTGCCCTTCTCTGTCTGCTAGAAACTTAGCTCTCTTGAAGACTATTCACACGTCACCTCCCTGGGGAGCCTCTCCAATCCTCCCTGGCTATGTCAATCACTTCTTCTCTATTTGCATCCCATTTTACTACAGTGAGGTTTTTTTCTTCTCTTCCTCTTTTTCAAGCTTGACCCCTATACTAGATAAGCAGAGACCAGTTTAAAATTTTGTATCTCCCACCTTCCAACCTAAGTCTAATGTATACAGGTTTTTGAGTAAGGTTCTTTCAGTGACCTTAGGAAAATTGGAATTTCATTTCCTCCAGAAATCCTTTTGTGATTATCACTTGGGTGCATTTACTAAAAATCTTCCATAATCTTTTTTTTCCTTTGTTCTAGCATTAATTTTACTTGGACACATACTAAAATAGTTGGCTGCTCTTAATAGGTTTTAAGAATCTTGTCACCTAGCAGTTTAAAGGCATGTAGAGAAGTATGAATGGTGAACAAACAAACTGAAAATGCCAACCGTAGTTGCTTAGAGTCTAAGAGAAAGAGACTATCACTTCTCATTTTAGATACTACCCCTACTAACTGTAGAATCAAATCACACTTGACCTGCGCAAGTGGTCATCTACTAAGGGACATATCAGATCTCCAGGGGTGCTTTATCAAGATAGTACATCTCTACCAATACCTACCCCCAAGTTCTCAGCAAGTCTCTCCAAGGAGAGAAATCTCTAGGATATCAGAATATGTGTAGTTTGCACAGTCTTTTTCATTCATTTTAATGGAAGTTTTGGTTTTATGCTACCTTTCTTTTTATATTTTGATGATAAATTCTACTTTTCTCATACTGTTCTAGTATAGGAATGACAGATTTTGTCCATCTGATATTTCCATTCTTTCCAATGAGCTTGGCAGACACTGGAGAGCAAGATGCCTATAACATTTGTTTCAGCCCCTCTCTGTGTTTATCCCAAGTCTCACCCTCTTTATTCGCCTGGCTTTTGCCTTCAGTTTGCCATCCTATTCTCTGGTTTCAGTTCTTCAAATCTTCCCCCATGCAGTTTTCTGGGTTCCATCTCCAGCAGGAGCAGGGAATTGACAACATTCCTAACATCTGGATTTTCTGTACCCATGTTTTCTTTAAAAATTTTTTTATGAGGCCATTAACATTTACAGGCACTTGGTTATTAGAAGATATAGAATAATACTCATTTAAAAAAAAAACTAAAATTCTCACCTTCCCCAGAAGGAAAATCACTTTCCAGTCTCTTAAATTCATGAAGTATTAATTAAGCTTGAGGAGGAACTTAACAGCCTCACAACTCAAGAATGGCTTCCTGCCATTCTTCCTGCAATTTCATGCATCTTGTAATTCAGGGATAAGGTTTAGGTATTTTTCCTTTTGAATGCCTGTGATGAGTCTGTTCTGACATTAGATTCTCCTATAATATAAAAGGCTGTGTCCTCACCCCTTGAGAGTGGCGCTCAGTACCATAAAGATTTTAATGCTTATCCTGGTGCCGCTGGAGACCATTTTTCTGAGTGTGCTGCTTTAGATACCAGGAGCCCTGTGCTCTGTGGCTCTATCACCCAGTGTGATGTCCTCAAAAATGGTTTTCAAATCCTGGCATACCATAGAGACCTTTCAGTGATGTTTGAACTTATTCTGAGTAACAATTGAAGTAATGTAAATAACCTTGTTAAAAAAATTTATCTTGGGATGGAGATGATTCCCTTAGGGATGTTTTACTTCCTTACGCTATCATTTATTTTACAATTCTGAAATTTTGCCAAGTCTCTCAGGACTCCTGTGTCCTCTAGACAGGCTGGGGGTATAGTGTATCATGAGAAGCTAGTGCCTGGGGAAACATACAGAAGATAAGTAAGAAGAAGATTAACACACAGTGTAAGCACTGTAATTTCTCTCTCAAAGGCAACTCTGCTGTGGAAGACCTTACTGCGAAGGAACAACCCCCATTCACCCAAATCCCCAGCTACCGCACTGGGGTACCATTTGTGATACTGTAAACGATTCTCCTTGCCTCTCAGCAGCTTGGCCTTTAGAGTCCTCCATCATTTGTGCTATCTTCTACCTAACCTGCCACCAAGTCTTTGTCCCAGATCTTCTCTCACCACCTCAATATTCGAGGCAAACCAGTAAACACACTGTCTCCTGGTTAAATTCTACACTTTTCTTATTCTGTACCCTGTTCTGTCTGAAAATCCCTTCTTCTAAGTTTACTTATCCAAATTCTTGCCCATTTTCTGTGGTTCAGCACAAAGGCTACCTCATCCAAGAAGCCCCTTGCTTGAATAATGCATAAAAACCAAGAAAGAAATTACAAGCATGAGGAAGGAATTCTGTGAGAAGAGGCATGTACTCTGGGGCTCTCCATCAGACAAAGGAACCTCAGTGCTAACAGACGTGGTCTAGCAACCTGGGTAGCTGTACACGACAATAAAACAGGCACTAGCTTCTCATGACACACTGTTCCCCCAGCCTGTCTAGAGGACACAGGAGTCCTGAGCTTTATGAAGCTACATAGACAATTTTGTGCCTCTCCTACATCTCCTTTATAGGCCAGTGAATATTTTACCGAACTTCTTTGAGGGCCAGCTGCTAATGCAATCTTTAAGGAATTGTTCTTGGCTAAAAGGAATGTCACTGACTGAAAGTATCTGGGATTGCATTCCCCTCACTCCCAGGGTGGCCCATAGCCAGTGACTAATTGTACAGTCATTTAAAAACAGCAACAACAAAAATATCCCATCATCACAAGGTAGGACATCTCTGCCATGCCATTCGTGCTCTGGCGATCCCTGTGGGATGAGACTGAAGCTATCCTGTGGCAGAGCCCTCATCTTTATCTGGCTGCTCCCCATACTGGTCCTGCTTCTCTCTTGTCCTTACAGATTTTTCCCAGAGGTCACTCCTAAGTCATTTGCATAAGGACTTGTATTTAAGGGCTGCTTTTAGAGAATTCGTCATAAGACAGAGTCTCAGTACATTCACAGCAATGAGGACTGTATGTTTTATTATACACACTGAAAAATTTTGTAAAAAAGTATAAACATCTCCTATACACTAATGATGAACTAGCAGAAAGAGAAATCAGGAAAAAAAGTCCATTCACAATTGCATCAAAAAGAAGAAAATACCTAGGAATAAACCTAACCAAGGAAGTGAAAGACCTATACCCTGAAAACTACAAGACACTCTTAAGAGAAATTAAAGAGGACACTAACACATGAAAACTCATCCCATGCTCTTGGCTAGGAAGAATTAATATTGTCAAAATGGCCATCCTGCCTAAAGCAATCTACAGACTCAGTGCAATGCCTATCAAAATAACAGCATTATTCAACGAACTGGAACAAATAGTTTTAAAATTCATATGGAACCATAAAAGACCCTGAATAGCCAAAGCAATCCTGAGAAGGAAGAAAAAAGCAGGGGGGATCTCGCTTCCCAACTTCAAGCTCTACTACAAAGCCAGTAATCAAGACAATTTGGTACTGGTACAAGAACAGAGCCACAGACCAGTGGAACAGAATACAGAGTCCAGATATTAACCCAAACATATATGGTCAACTAACATATGATAAAGGAGCCATGGACATATAATGGGGAAATGACAGCCTCTTCAACAGCTGGTGTTGGCAAAACTGGACAGTTACATGCAAGAGAATGAAACTGGATCATTGTCTAACCCCATACACAAAAGTAAATTCTAAATGGATCAAAGACCTGAATGTAAGTCATGAAACCATAAAACTCTTAGAAAAAAACATAGGCAAAAATCTCTTGGACATAAACATGAGCGACTTCTTCATGAACATATCTCCCTGGGCAAAGGAAACAAAAGCAAAAATGAACAAGTGCAACTATATCAAGCTAAAAAGCTTCTGTACAGCAAAGGACACCATCAATAGAACAAAAAAGCATCCTACAGTATGGGAGAACATATTCATAAATGACAGATCCGATAAAGGGTTGACATCCAAAATATATAAAGAGCTAATGCACCTCAACAAACAAAAAGCAAATAATCCAATCAAAAAATGGGCAGAGAAGCTGAAGACACTTCTCCAAAGAAGAAGTTCAGATGGCCAACAGACATATGAAAAGATGCTCGACATCGTTTGTCATCAGAGAAATGCAAATTAAAACCACAATGAGATATCACCTCACACCAGTAAGGATCACCACCATCCAAAAGACAAACAACAACAGTTGGCGAGGTTGTGGAGAAAGGGGAACCCTCCTAGACTGCTGGTGGGAATGTAAACTAGTTCAACCATTGTGGAAAGTAGTATGGAGGTTCCTCAAAAAACTCAAAATAGAAATACCATTTGACCCAGGAATTCCACTTCTAGGAATTTACCATAAGAATGCAGCAGCCCAGGTGGAGCCAAGATGGCAGCATGAGTAGGACAGTGGGAATCTCCTCCCAAAAACATATATATTTTTGAAAATACAACAAATACAACTATCCCTAAAAGAGAGACCAGAAGACACAGGACAACAGCCAGACTACATCCATACCTGCGAGAACCCAGCGGCTGGTGAAAGGGGTAAGATACAAGCCACAGCCCAGCAAGACCCGAGGCCCCTCCCCCCAGCTCCTGGCAGGAGGAAAGGAGTCGGAGCGGGGAGGGAGAGGGAGCCCAGGACTGCTGAACACCCAGCCCTAGCCATCCGCCCCAGAGCGCAGACACACAGTGCATGCGTGGGGTGCTGGAAACTAGGGAAGCAGGACAGTAAGACCTGTGAGCGGGTCCCGCAGCTGGCACCCCTGGGACAAAGAAAAGTGAGTGCTTTTTGAAAGTCTTAAAGGGACAGGGACCCCACAACTGGACAGAAGCATCCCGGGTCACAGTCCAGCAGCTGGAAATTCCAGGGAACTCTGGGCACACTAACCCCCTGGGCAACAGCTCTGAGACCCCTCACAGGGGTAAACAGCCAAACAGCCCTACATCCACTACCCCTCTGGGGCCCCACCATAGCAGAGCAGCAGCATGAGGCTGGCCACGCCCACAGCAAGAGAGCTTCCTCCATACTGGCAGGGCAAGATACAGAGACCCAGTCTACACACAATTGACCAACACAAGCCACTAGGGGTCGCAGTTGTCCCAGTAAAGAAAGGCCAGGAGCAAGTGGAAAAGGTCTTGGCTCTCCCAGCTGACAGACGAGTCAATAGCATACCACTGCACCTATCAACATGAAAAGGCAAAAACATTTGATCCAGACAAGACTAACTCAGACATCTTCGACATCTTCTACATCTTCCCCTGAGAAGGAACCTGGGGAGATAGATTTAATCAATATTCCTGAAAAAGAATTCAAAACAAAAGTCATAACCATGCTGATGGAATTGCAGAGAAATATGCAAGAACTAAGGAGGGAGAAAACAGAAATAAAACAATCTCTGGAAGGACTTCAAAGCAGAATGGACGAGATGCAAGAGACCATTAATGGACTAGAAAACAGAGAACAGGAATGCAGAGAAGCTGATGCAGAGAGAGATAAAAGGATCTCCAGGAATGAAAGAATATTAAGAGAACTGTGTGACCAATCAAAACAGAACAATATTCACATTGCAGGGGTACCAGAAGAAGAAGAGAGAGAAAAAGGGATAGAAAGTGTCTTTTAAGAAATAATTGCTGAAAATTTCCCCAAACTAGGGGAGGAAATGGCCTCTCAGACCACAGAGGTACACAGAACTCCCATGACAAGGGATCCAAGGAGGGCAACACCAAGACACATAATAATTAAAATGGCAAAGATCAAAGACAAGGACAGAGTATTAAAGGCAGCCAGAGAGAGAAAAAAAAGGTCACCTACAAAGGAAAACCCATCAGGCTATCATCAGACTTCTCAACAGAAACCTTACAGGCCAGAAGAGAATGGCATGATATACTTAATGCAATGAAACAGAAGGGCCTCAAACCAAGAATAGTGTATCCAGCACGATTATCATTTAAATATGAAGGAGGGATTAAACAATTCCCAGACAAGCAAAAGTTGAGGGAATTTGCCTCCCACAAATCACCTCTACAGGGCATCTTACAGGGACTGCTCTAGATGGGAGCACTCCTAAAAAGAGTACAGAACAAAACACCCAACATATGAAGAATGGAGGAGAAGGAATAAGAAGGGAGAGAAATAAAGAATCATCAGACCGTGTTTATAATAGCTCAATAAGCGAGTTAAGTTAGACAGTAAGATAGTAAAGAAGTTAACCTTGAACCTTTGGTAACCACAAACTTAAAGCCTGCAATGGCAATAAGTACATAACTTTCAGTAATCACCCTAAATGTAAATGGACTGAATGCACCAATCAAAAGACACAGAGTATTAGAATGGATAAAAAAGCAAGACCCATCCATCCGCTGCTTACAAGAGACTCACCTCAAACCCAAAGACATGCACAGACTTAAAGTCAAGGGATGGAAAAAGATATTTCATCCAAACAACAGCAAGAAAAAAGCAGGTGTTGCAATACTAGTATCAGACAAAATAGACTTCAAAACAAAGAAAGTAACAAGAGATAAAGAAGGACATTACATAATGATAAAGGGCTCAGTCCAACAAGAGTATATAACCATTATAAATATATATGCACCCAATACAGGAGCACCAACATATGTGAAACAAATACTAACAGAATTAAAGGAGGAAATAGAATGCAATGCATTCATTTTGGGAGACTTCAACACACCACTCACTCCAAAGGACATATCCACCAGACAGAAAATAAGTAAGGACACAGAGGCACTGAACAACACACTAGAACAGATGGACCTAATAGACATCTATAGAACTCTACACCCAAAAGCAACAGGATACACATTCTTCTCAAGTGCACATGGAACAATATCCAGAATAGACCACATACTGGGCCACAAAAAGAGCCTCAGTAAATTCTAAAAGATTGAAATCCTACCAACCAACTTTTCAGACCACAAAGGCATAAAACTAGAAATAAATTGTACAAAGAAAGCAAAAAGGCTCACAAACACATGGAGGCTTAACAACATGCTCCTAAATAATCAATGGATCGATGACCAAATTAAAATGGAGATCCAGCAATATATGGAAACAAATGACAACAACAACACAAAGCCCCAACTACTGTGGGACACAGCAAAAGCAGTCTTAAGAGGAAAGTATATAACAAGTCAGGCATATTTAAAGAAGGAAGAACAAACCCAAATGAATGGTCTAATGTCACAATTATCGAAATTGGAAAAAGAAGAACAAATGAGACCTAAGGTCAGCAGAAGGAGGGACATAATAAAGATCAGAGAATAAATAAATAAAATTGAGAAGAAAAAACAATAGCAAAAATCAATGAAACCGAGAGCTGGTTCTTCAAGAAAATAAACAAAATAGATAAGCCTCTAGCCAGACTTATTAAGAGGAAAAGAGAGTCAACACACATCAACAGAATCAGAAATGAGAAAGAATGCAGCAGCCCAATTTGAAAAGACATGTGCATCCCTATGTTTATTGCAGCACTATTCACAATAGCCAAGAAATGGAAGCAACCTAAATGTCCATCAGTAGATTAATGGATAAAGAAGAGGTGGTACATATACACAATGTAATATTACTCAGCCATAAGAAGAAAACAAATCTTACCATTTGCAACAACATGGATGGAGCTAGAGGGTATTATACTCAGGGAAATAAGCCAGGTGGAGAAAGACAAGTATCAAATGATTTCACTCATCTGTAGAGTATAAGAACAAAGCAAAAACAGAAGGAAAAAAACAGCAGCAGACTCACAGAACCCAAGAATGGACTAACAGTTACCAAAGGGAAAGGGACTGGGGAGGATGGATGGGAAGGGAGGGATAAGGGGTGGGGGGAAGAAAAGAGGTATTACGATTAGCATGTGTAATGTGTTGGGGGGCACAGGTAGGGCTGTGCAACACAGAGAAGACAAGTAGTGATTCTACAACATCTTACTATGCTGATGGACAATGACTGCAATGGGGTATGTGGGGGAACTTGGTGATGGGGGGAGTCTAGTAAACAGAAAGTTCCTCATGTAAGTGTAGATTAATGATACCAGAATAAAAATTAAAAAAGAAAAGTATAAACATCAGGTTCTGATTGCTGCCTCAGATTCCTTCTCCCTGGGGAACAAGTTACAACCTTTAACCATCATTGTTAGTCGTATCATCATACAGACTGAATTTCTCTCGATGGGGTCTGTGTTGCAGTATCAAGAACACTTTTATTTCTCCTTTTAAGGGAATGTTTTTTACCTGATAGGTACTGTGAAATACGTAATTCACTAGCTACATAGTGAGTTACCTACATAGTCACCAGTGGCTTAAAGGAAAATCTGTTGTTTCCACATTGCCATGTACACTGGACGTCATGGTAAACACGATTTATTGCACAGTTACTAAAGGAATGATCAGTTATACTTTCAAGGCTTCATATTCTGACTCTATCACTTGCTACATAACCTTGTACAGGTTACATAACATCCTCAGTTTATTCATCTATAAAATAATAGTGAAAGTAATATTATTTTAAGGAAAACAAAATATACTATATATACATGCTAGATACATTTATATATGCACACACACTAAATACACTGTGTATATATATACACACACTAAATTATAAGCATAGACTACATATATATTGTTATAAGCATCTTATATATAAAATTCTTAATATTATGCTTATAATTTAGTAAGTATGTAATAATGTTTTTAGCTATTACTCAAGTCTTACTATCAAACCTTTCATGTTCTTTTTTTTATTATACTCACTGGTGTTTTTTTGTTATTCTAATGTTTTGTATTGTTTTTTCTTTGACTTGAAAGCCATTTTAAATGAATTTTTAGAAACAATGTAATATAAAAAGAAGAGACATTAATTAAAGGAAGTTGGCTGGTGTTTACACTAAAAATAATTTTTTAAATGCGGAAAGACTTATCATTGCATGCAAATATGCATTGATGCTTGAATATCTTTATTTATAATCACTTCCTATTTCTGAATTAAAGAAAGTGAAACCATCAGACTTATAAGTTCTTTAACATAGCGTTTTCATCACAGGCTCATGTTGGTAGCAGCTACATTGCCACATGGACTCCCTCGTGGGCGGGAACCACACGTCAGTGGCAGGTTCATTTTACTGGGCTTAACTGACAACCAGATCCTTCGAGTCCTCCTTGGCATGGTCATCCTGTGCATCTACCTGCTGACCACATCTGGCAACCTCAGCACAGTCATTCTCATCAGAATCTTCTCAGCTCCACCATCCTATGTATTTTTTCTGAGCCTCCTGGCCTTTGTTGACATGGGCTATTCATCCTCCGTCACACCCAGTATGCTGGGAAACTTCTGTGTTCATGTGCCATCCAGCTGGGCTCAGCCATTCTCTTGGGACAGACAAGTGCTTCCTTCTGGCTGCCATGGCCTATGATGGCTTCATGGCAATTGGCAACCTGCTGTGTCACTCAGCCACAGTGCCCACATGCGTCTGTGCGCAGTCCCTCATCGAGGCTTCTGTAGGCAGGGTTCTCAGTGTTTGCTCTTCTTCTCTTGGAATCTATTCTTTCCTCTTTTGTGGACCACATGGCGTCAATCATTTTTTCTGTGACTTTGCTCCTTTAGTTGAACTCTCCTGTTCTGATACCGGTCTCCCCGCGGGTGATGAACGTGCGGGTGGCAGGCAGCGGCTGTGCAGGCTCCACTGGAAAGGTAGCATCTGAGCAGGACACAGGAGGTGAGGACACTTCTGTCGAATAAGGCGTCACCTTTGTGCTTTTGTGCAAGTCTGATCTTCCACTCGCATGCATGTAATTTACCTGTGAGGCAAAGGCAGGCTTGGAGATTTTAATCAGTCCCATGATGAGCACAACTAAACAAATGCCAAAAATGTTAGATGTGTCTTACCTAACACATTAGAGCTTATGGGATAATAAGGAATTGCTTCACCAGAAACTGAGAACTCAGAGAAGTAAACCTAACACTCAAAAATGCTTTTGCCATGAGAGAATTTGACAAGCCACAAGGAAGTGTTCTCGAGGGATGAGAGAGACATAAATCAAAGTGTAGGACATGTCAGGTGAGGATTCTGGTTGCTGTGCCTTACACAGACCCTCAGGAGAAGGGGAAACCTGAAGTGACCACATCTTGCACAGATGTGCAGCCGTCAAGATCTAGAGAATCTGAAGACTTATACTTGGATATAAGATGGTCAAGGACAGGTGGTAACTCGGAGTGAACTGAATAAACAAACAAATAACCTAAGCCTCATTTATTCCTGTCGATAATTATTCAAATATAACAACAAGCACACCGTGAAAAACAATGACCAGCACAAAGGAAACAAGATAGTAGATACGGGAGCTAGTGCAAACAGCAGACCACAGAGGCAGAGCCACCAGGACTTAAAATGTAGGAATTAAAAGACACAGACTATAATAGTACTTTCTTTAAAAAGAGAAAAGATGACTTGAAAATGTATATAGTCATAGAGAACCGAAAATAATGACTAAATAGTCTGTAAAACAATCATACTGAGCTCTGACACTGAAAAATGCGCAATGTCAGCCGTTCTACCAGGCCCTTCTCTTTGACCAGCGTAATCCTCACAGGTGTTCCCAACGCATCCCAAGTAACAGCACAGGCAGAGGAGCCATCCTTCCCGAGAAGCCTCATGACCGTGATTACTCGAGTCACAAAAACAAGCTCGCAAATGGATTAAAGACCTAAATATAAGACCTGAAACCATAAATGTCCCAAGAGAAAACATAGGCAGTAAATTCCTGAACGCTAGCATCAGAAATTTTTTTCTGGATATGTCTGCCTAGGCAAGGGAAACAAAAGCAAAAATAAACAAGTGGGACAACATCAAACTAAAACCTTCTGCAACAACAAAGGAAACCATCAACAAAATGAAAAGGCAGCCTATTGAATGAGAGAGTATATTTGCAAATGATGTATCCCAAGGACCTAATACCCAAGAAATGTGAAGAATGGTTACAACTCAGTAGCAAGAAAAAAAACAAATAATCCAATTTAAAAATGGGCAGAGGACCTGAATAGATATTTCCCCCAAGAAAACATACAGTTGACCAAGAGTTATATGACAAGATGCTCCACATCTCTAATCAGCAGGGAAATGCAAATCAAAACCATAATGAGATTTCACCTCCCACCAGTCAGAATGCAGCCACTCTTATAATACTGCCAGATGTAGGTTCAGGTTCCCTGCAAGCATTGTTCCCAGTTGTCAGAATCACTGCAGTCAGGGAAGCAGAAGAGCACAAAGAATATGTTTCATGTATTTTCTTCCCAGTCCAGATGCATTTTATAATTAAAGCATCATTTTTGTTATGACCAATGTTGTATGTTACACAGCTAACATTCCATTTTTATTGGATTTGGGAGAAATAGAGAGTTCACAAAGGTCAATTTTGTTGTGGAGAAGTCCAAGGATTTTGTTAACCTTTTACCATAAAAAGGATGATCTATATCATCTGGGATTTTAACACCATGTTGTCTCTCTACAGAATTCTGAACAAATGCACTGTTAGGATTCTGTCCTGGATCATAGGCAGAATACAAGGGCCCTGTGTAGTACTGAGAAGTGGGCCTCTGACCTGTATACATACATACAGCCATAAAGAGTTCTCAGAGAAATATTAAACGCCTCTGGGTTTTATAGAACAGGTGCTACCTCTGGTTTTTCTTTGGCAAAGCTGTCAAGTCCTTTGCCAAAACTGCATACCTAAACACCAGTGAGCCTATGCTGAGAATATAATTTTATTTTTTTGGTTGGACTTGATGGTTTTTATAAGGATTATCTGTCATTTCTACATAAATATTATTGTCACATGTTAACCCCAGCAGGTAAAAAAAAAATTAATAACTAAGGAAAAGTCTAAAACTCAGCTCTCGGCTAAACCAAGTTAACAATTTGACTTTTTCATAATGGATTATAACACCACTTTCTTAAGAAGTATGATGTGCATTATAAGCTGTAGGAAGCAATTCCTGACTGTAATTTGGATGTATATGAAGGAATGAAGTACACTAGAAATGAAAGATATGGGTGTATAACATGTGTGTGTGTGCTAATTGGTAATTTTCTATGCAGCAATAGAAAAATAACATAAGAACCAAAAAGAAGGCACAAAAAAATGAGATATATCATGCTCTGGGTTGAATAGCTCAACGTAATAAAGATGTCAATTCTACTGATATTATTCTCTAACACTCACATAATTCTGCATAAAATTCCAACTGGATTTTTTTACAAAATGTACAGATTAACTCTAAAATTCATATGGAAGCAGGGACTTCTGGATAAAGATTGTGAATTATATACAAGCATCCAATATTACTCCCTCTCAAAACCCCACTAAAATGCCAAAAAGGGAATTAAAAAAATTTTTATTTCCCTTTATTTATTGAAGCATACTTGCATATAGTAAAATGCATAAATCTTAGGTACAGAGTTTGAGGGGTTCTGACAAATGTATACATGCATGTAATCCACACACTAATCAAACTGAAGAACAATGCCATCACATGAGAAAGAGCCAATATATTCTACCTCAAGTTTGGGGATTTAAAAAAAACCTATTCTGAAGTATAATAAACTTCAGAATAATAAACACATCCACTTAAAGTGTACAATTTGATCTCATTTACATATATTATTCAGTCATGAATCCACAATCACAATCAAGCAAAAAGCATTTCAATTACCTCCCAAGATTCCTTCTGCCCCTTTAACAGTGCAGTTTTCTCTCTACTCCTGGCCACAGGCAATTACTAATTTGCTTTTTGACAACATAGTTTTCTTTTTCTGTAAATTTATAAAATGGGAACCATACAATATGTACACTATTTCATCTGACTTCTTTCCTTCAGCTTAATTAGTTTAAAGATTCATTGATAATGTGTGTATCAACACTTCTTTTTCTTTTTATTAGAAAGTGGTATTTCCTTATATAGATGTACCACTTTTTAAAATCCACTCTCCAGTTAGTGGGTATTATTTCTAGTTTCAGGCTATTGTGAATGAAGCCACTATGAACATTTGAGTCATTTCCATGTGGGTATATTTTTCCATTTGTCTTAGGTAAGTACTAAGAAGTGGGATTGCTAGGAGATACAGTGTTTATTTTTAAGAATTTTCAAACAGGTTTTCTAAAGTGATTGTGTTGTTTTATATTCCCACTTGCAATGTTGACAGTTCCAAATGCTTCAAACTCTTGCCAACATTTGTTATTATTAGTCTTTAAATTTAGTCATTGAATGGGTTAGTCTACTGGTATGTATTTATGCTTTTAATTTGCATTTTGAGATAATCCCATTTATCAATCTTTAATTTATGCATTGTGCTTTGGTGCTAAGAACTCTTCACCTACTCCTAGTCCTGAATAGTTCTGTGTTCTCTTCTGAAATTCTTACATGTCACATATTGGCTTATGATCAATTTTGAGTTCATTTTTTTATAAGGTGGGAGGTTTAGATTGAGGTATGCTTATTTTTGTTTGTTTTTGCCTATGAAAGTCCAATTATTCCAACACCATTTGTAGAAAAGACCATCCTTTCTCCATTGAATTGCTTTTCTACCTTGGTTTAATATTAGTTGGTTGTACCTGAGTGGGCTTATTTCTGAATTCTCTATTCTGTTCCATTTGCCTGACACACCACACTGTCTTGACACACCACACCGTCTTGATTACTATTGATAAGTAGTGAGTCTTAATTTAGGTTGTGTGATACCTTTCTTTAAAAAATTATGTTTTCGATTATTTTGCTTTCCATATAAAGTTTAGAATCAGAATGTCTGTAACTATAAAGAATCATGCTGGGATTCTGATAGGAACTGCATTAAATCTATACATCAATTTGAGGACAGTTGATCTTTACTATGGTGCTTCATCACCTCTGTGTACATGATATTCCTCTCCACATACTGAGATTCTTCTTTGATTTCTTTCATTAAAATTTTATAGTTTTCAGTATACAACCTTTCACTTTTAATTACAATAATAATTGAATACTTTGTTCCAAAGATCAAGATTAGAATAAGCATCCCCATCTCCCACTCCTCTTTTTTTAACATTGTGTGATAGGCATTGGCTAGTACAATAGAAAATAATAATGAAAGAAAATACCTAAAATGTTTTGTGGTCTTTGGAAGAAAAGACGGTCTTTATTTGCAACTGATTATAAAAAATCAAAGAAATCTATTTTTAAAAAATGACTAGAATTACTTAGTTTAATAAAGTCACAGTATACAAGGTCAATGAACAAAAATAAAATTAAAAATCAACTGTGTAATAGCAATAAACAGTTGAAAATTATAAATAAATTAAATTTTAAAATTAGTACCATTTATAATAGCACCAAATGTTAAGACATCTCTCATATATCATAACAAGTAACCCAGTTTTTTTACATGGGTAAAAGATTAAAACAGAGCTTTCACCAAAGAAGAGATATAGATGACAAATCAGCACTTGAAAGGATGCTGAACACAGTCACTAGAGAAATGCAAATTAAAATAAAAAAGAAGTAATGCTACACACATATTAGAATGGCTCTTTTTCAAAACTGACAATACCAAATGCTGGAAAGGACACAGTGCAAACACAGCTTAAACACGATGTTGGTGGGAATGCAAAAGGGTACGGCTATTTTGAAAAAAAGTTTACAGTTTCTTATGAAGTTAAACATACACTAACCACAACACCCAGCAATTCCAATAGTAGGTTTTTATCCAAGAGAAATGAAAATACATGCCCCACAGAAAGCAGTACAAAGATATTTGTAGAAGCTGTACTCATAATTGCCAAAAACCTAGAATATCCTCAAATGTCTATTATTGAATAAGCAGGTAAAGAAACTGTGGTACATTCACACAGTGGCTGTGTCTGAAAGGACTATGACCAATCCAGGATCTTTATAACCTATCCTTCCTTACTCCTTTTCAACCTTCATTCTTTACTATCCCTCCTTCAACCCTAATGCTTCTTTTCAATTTGACTCAAAGTTTCCTTTAATTGGAAAATGCCTTTACATCATCCTACTGACTCAGTCAAGCAGACAAACTAATTCTTCTGACTGTCAGACATGCTTCTGGGAAACCAAGAACTCCCTTCCTCACTTTCATTAAACAAGGGAGAGGATTTCCAAAGGACACCGTAGCACATAGATGTTCCTTTGGGAGGGCAGCCTGGCCTTAATGAGTCACCTGGTTCCACAAGTCATTTCTGTACAACAAACCCAAGGACCTTTTCCTCAGAGGGGAAATTTGTGTTAGGATATTTGTCATGTTCTATTAGAACTTTCCTTTCCATTCCACCACACACTCAAGGACAGTGACCCTCCTCCTCACAGCATGTATATAACTATATGCCTTGACCAAGGGGAGCATTCAGTGGTTCATATTGTCAAGTATTTAGTCTACAACTATTCATACACAAAGTGGAAAACACCTATTTTATAAAGTTCTCCTTGGAATTCAGCATCAACAATTCTGGCTCTGAAAGGTGAGTGCAATATTCATGGATTTTGTTTACATAATATAATTTTTATTTGTTCAATGAGAAATTTTTTTAAAAAAGAAACTCTTTCACCAATACTAGCTCTTGACCCCTGTGAAAACTGGCCTGAGCAAGGGATGAACTGCAAAATAGTGATTCTGGGCACCTAAACCAGGTGCTCAGCAGTCCCCAGGGAAGAGTGGATGTCCTGCAGCAGCCAAGCCACTGCTAAGCTGTAGAACTGAAACTGAAATGGCAATCAGAAAGAAACCTCCTGCGGCTCCAGTTGAATAGGCTCACAGTCCTGCATCTTCTAGTCATCATCAAAAGCTACCCATGCATTGAGGGAAAACATAGTTGAGAGTCAGCGATCCTAACCCAGGTGGGCAAGCAGGAATAGGATACCAAAATGAAGAGCTCTGGAAAGAACCCCAGGTGGAGAGGAAGGGCAGGGCACCAGTCAGTTATCATACCATGCATCTGAATAGCATAGTCCAGAACTAAGAAGGTATTGGATACTGTACTTCTGTCCTCTTTGGGATTTGTGGTCAAAATCTCCTGCCATGTGTTGAAGGAAAAATTATACTTCTCATCAAAAAATCAAATATTTGAAAATCTACCAACACTTCACTTTTACTTAATGGAAAATAGTTATTTAGCCTTGATGTATGACCAAATACCTTTGGGCACTCTAGTGAGATCACTTCTTTTAATCTCAGGACACAACTGCATTATAGAAACAGTTGTTCCCATTTTACAAACAAAAACCTTGAGAGTCAGAGAGATTAAGTGCCATGTGTAAGTGTAACAGCTGGCCAGCGGGAGGCCCAGGATCTGAGTTTTCTGTCCCCATGACTGTGCTGTCAGCACAGACTGCAGCTCACGTAGTGTGCACAGCGAATGCAGGGTTGGCTCCACTGAACTCTGCTTGGTCAGAAGACAACGAGCACAGGGCTGCTCCGTTTGGCTCCATTCCTCAGACAAGGGTGTGTTCTGGAGATTACAAAGAGAATTGTGAGGGATCTAAAAAGTATGCCACAGGCAGAATGGCCATAAAAGCTATGGCTGCTTAATTTCAGAAAAGAGAAGACAGTGGAGGTATGCTAGCTATATTTAAATATTTCGAAGTTTTTATATAGAGAGGAAGCGGTTTGTACCACTGAACTCATGGGGGAATCATTTGATAAGATTAAAAGCAGAATTTTTTTAAATGATAGGGGTAACACCAACAGCAGTAAGCTGCTGTCACTAGAGTAATTTAAATGCACTTCATGAAGAACAATCAAAGAAGAGATAGAACACATTTTTTTAATAACCTGAAGGTTATCAACTACTGGTTATTATACCTCTTAATGTATTCAGTCAAAGAACTAAATCCCATTATTGGAAATAATAGATGCTTTCTTATTCTAAAGTAAGAAATTTTTTATTTTTTAAGAAATTAAGATATTTTGAAGACATTAGGTCCTAATATTTCTCATTCATGGTAAATTTTTAAAACCTTAAAAACTGAAATCATGTTGGTAGCAGAGAATTGTGTTTCTATGAAAATAACCAGTAACACTGAGTAGAAAATATCTGAATCATGTTAAAATGACCCTTAAAAGCACAAAATTTGCAAGGAAGCCTATATAGGGAGATACATTTAGAAAAGTAATCAGAGATAGATTATGAAGCTCCATGAATACTATGCTATGGAGTTCGATATATAGTCCATTCAATATTTTAGTGAAAATTCCTAAAGAAACTGGAAAATATTTTATTGATAATATTAAGTGAAAATGTAAATTACAAAATGAAATATAAATATGGTTACAAATATGTAAATACTACCTACATATGCCCCCAAATTAAAACAAATCACCGTGGATTTTGAGGTATTGTTAGAATTAAAGATTTGTGAGTCTTTCTTTAATTGGTAATTAGATATAAAAAAATTAAAAGAAAATGCATGCAAAAAAGGATTTATAAATCTGTAGGACTTAACTGGAGGGATTTTTATTGAGCTGAAGTTATTAGAAAGAAAATTTTTTTTAATAATATTTGAGAGAAATATTTTATAATTATTTTCATACTTCGATCTTCTCATTCTGATAAATATAATTTTCTTTTCTAATTTTTCACTGAATCTTTAGTAAGCCCTGAAATTATTATATTGTACTGCAGTAATTCCTCTCTGCCTTCTCTCATTGCTTATCATTTATTATGCTTTCCAGGACTGCCTCAGAATACAGGAACTTTGCCTCTATCATGACACAATGGCAAAACATGGAGACAGTACTAAACTTTTTAATGAAAATGTAGCCAAGAACTCAACAAACATATGAGCAACACTGAGCACTTGGGTTTTGTATTTTCATTATTGCAAATGATGGTGACACACACTTACCTTTACAGCACAGAATATGCTTATTTTCAATTATTGCCTTAAGAAAAATATCTAGGAATGGGATTATTTTTTAAGTTTATCATATTTTATTATGTTGCCCTCCTGATGCTTATCCAATTTGTGCAATTACTAGTTCTGATAAAAACTTGTGAACAGTTAAATGTCCACAGTCAGTGGATGACTAATCAAATTAAGGTCTAGTTGCCCAATACATTATCACGCAGATCTCAAAAATTATTTTTGAAGAATCATAATGTGATAAAATTCTTACACTGAAATGTAAAGTAAAAGTAGCAGTATTAGAAGTTTATCTACAATGTTATAAAAGCCACAGATTCAAAAGAAATCATTCCTGGAAAGAAAGGTACCAAAGTTATAATTGTTGACTTGTGTGATAGTATCCAGATTTGAGAGGAATGTTTCTTTTGAATTTTCAAGTGTTTTTCACCAACATAGTTACATAATTTTTATTTAGAAACAAAATAAACCACTACTTTAATATGCAACTATTATAGACTTGCAGTGCACTAATAGTATCTTCATTGTCTTCCTTCTCTACAAAACCTGGTTTCTCAGGACAAAGAATTTAAAATATATTCATCTCCAGTTCCTCACAGCCTATTCATTATGTTAATCATGCATTCATTCATTTAACAAATTTTCCTCCAGCATATTTTATTCCCAAGTACCAGTTATTTGTGATACAGTGGTAAAACACAGTTATTGCAGAGAATATATATTAATTGGGGAGAGTAAAATGTAAATAAGCAAACAACAAAATCATAACCCAGTGTAAACAATGGCAGTCTGGACATCTTCAAAGTCTGACGCCAACACGAAAGCAAGTTACCTGATTAAATCTTAGAAGTCAGAGAAGACCTTGAAGAGGAACGAACTTGAAGGACGAGTGGAAGTCACCCAGGCAATGAGGGTGGGAGGCTGGGAGCCATCCAAGCAGGAGAATAAGGAGCAAAGTCTAGAGAGGGGCAAGTGCACTGAGGGGACTCTAGACAATTCAGGAAGTTTGGATCAGTGCAAGTGTTGGATGGAAATATCAGGAAAGCTAAGCAAAGAATCCCATGTAGGGGATATATCAGAAAATGTGCAGTGTATTGTCCTAAAGAGGTTAGGTTTCATCATGAAAGCTTGAGATGCACTGGAAGACTTAAAGGAATCCTTTTGGTATCACTTATTTTTACTTTGTCAAGAGATCGCTTTGGCATATGTATTGTGAATTATAAGGACACAAGTAGGAAGGCAGTGAGGTAAACAGATAAATGAAATAAAAGGGAAAAATGACTAGAACCTTAACTAAAGTAGGGAGGCTAGGAATGGAAGTGAGAAAACAAAGAAATAAAATTGGGAGGCAAATTTTAGATAGAACCAAGAAGATTTTATTAGACGTGGTACAATGAGGGGAAGAAGGCTAGATAGAATGACTCCCATGCTTCAGACATGAGAGATTGGGTGGCTGGTGGTGTCATTCCATAGATCCAGAATACAGGAAGAGTAGTCCAAGGGAAGGATGAGTTTAATATGGAGGAGGCTGAGTTTGAGGTATTTGTGGGATATGTAACTGGAAACTCCCAGTAGATAATTGAAATAATAGATCTCGACCTTGGGAGTGTGATCTGTCTAGGAGTCAAGGATGTAGAGGTGTTTTAAAATAAATAGTAGATAAAGATTATAACTGAAATCTCTGTGAGGTTGAATCATTCTCCTTGTATGCAAAGAGAAAAAAAGGCAAAGAAAATGTCCTGTACAGCACCATATTCACAGGCTGGCAGAGGAAGAAATCACTGTGAATGAGTATGTGGAATACAAAAAAGGAAACCTAAGTGTAAAACAAATTAATATTCCCATTTCCCTCAACAGGAGCAATTCATGGGAGATGGAAGTTGTAAATTGCACCACTGTGACAGAGTTCATCATTTTGGGGTTAACAGAGGATGCTACACTTTGTGTCATCTTCTTTGTGATATTTCTAGGAGTCTATGTTGTCACCTTAGCAGGCAATATCAGCATAATTACATTAATACGCAGCTGTTCCCAGCTTCACACCCCCATGTACCTCTTCCTCAGCCACCTGGCCTTTGTGGACATCGGGTACTCCACATCAGTCACACCTGTCATGCTCATAGGGTTCCTTGGGCGTGGTGTGGCCCTCCCTCTTGCTGGCTGTGAAGCCCAGCTCTGCTCTGTGGTCATGTTTGGGACAGCCGAGTGCTTCCTGCTGGCTGCCATGGCCTATGACCGCTATGTGGCCATCTGCTTGCCCTTGCTGTACTCCACCCACATGTCCCCCAGAGTCTGTATCCTCTTGGTGGGGGCTTCCTACCTGGGTGGGTGTGTGAATGCCGGGACATTTATTAGTTGTTTATTGAGTCTGTCTTTCTGTGGGCCAAATCATGTAGACCACTTTTTCTGTGATTTCTCCCCTTTGTTGAAACTTTCCTGCTCAGATATCTCCATTATTGAAATTATCCCTTCCATCTCATCTGGAACCATCATTGTGGTTACAGTATTTGTCATAGCTCTTTCTTACATCTGCATCCTCTTTGCTATCCTGAAGATGCGCTCCACTGAAGGGCGCCACAAGGCCTTCTCCACCTGCACCTCTCACCTCACTGCAGTTACCCTCTACTACGGAACTATTACCTTCATTTACGTCATGCCAAAATCCAGCTATTCAACTGGCCAGAACAGAGTGGTGTCTCTGTTCTACACAGTGGTGATTCCCATGCTGAATCCCCTCATCTACAGTCTGAGGAACAGAGATGTGAAGGAGGCACTGAGAAAGGCAACTGTCAGAATATATTCTTAGGGTCCATTCTTACTATTTCAGATGACCTGAGTTTTTACTCACCAGTATCACATGTAGGCCCTTCCAAATGCTGTTTAACTGATTGCTTAAATTCAAATCACACTTCTCTCACTTTCCTATACCTGTAAACCAGTTGAGAGACACCTTGAAATCAGTAATAATAAAAGTAGTAACAATCACCATTATTAACACCTGTAGGTGCCAAGCACTTTTTCTTTATTTTGGAAACATTGATTTACACTTACTATGCGACAGGCCCTATTCTAAATGTATTGCATATATTAACTGGTTTATTCCTCAAAAAATCCTATGAAATAGTACTATTATTTCTATTTTACAAAGAAATCTACAAAGTAAATTGCCCAAAATCATGCAGCTAGGAAACTTTGGGACCAGGGCTGGAATCCAGAAGGTCTGAGTCCAAAACCACTTTGCTTTTCCGTTTAATTTTCACAGCAATATCCATGATGCTGGCATTTTAAATTTACCTCAGTTTACAGATGAGAATACTGAGTCTTAGAGAGATCTAAGAGTTTGGAGAGATGTGAACTCACTCCTCTAATTCTAGAGGAATCAAGTCCTCTGATTCTGCATGCTTATCCTATACTATAATGCCACAATTCATCTAATGACTTTAGCACTGTTACTGATCTAGGGAATTGAGCAGGGTAATCAGGCCTAAATTTTTACTGTACATCAGTCTTTTGAACAAACGCTACTCCCAAAAAGGTCTATTTTGTCAAGATTCCCCAAAATGAGGTTGAGGATGGGAAAACTGGGCTGATTCTCATCTCTTAGGAAACCTGAACACCACAAACACATGATTTGACTGGAAGTCTATCCATGTTTAAACACATGTTGAAAACACATCACCCCATTACAGTCTTCTTTATTTGTAGGAATTGAGAAGGGTATCTTGAAATTAAACCTAAGCATTGCAATTAATGTGTAACAACAATTATAGTCCTATAGTCTAGAGAGATTAAGAAATTAGAACATATAAAAAACATTAGAAATGTTGTCAAAAATTGTATTTTTATACAAATGCATTTCTTGGGTAGTGATCTACTCTCATTTACATCATTATCATGAGTCTGGAAAGAGTGAAGAAAGATTTTCTAGAGTACAGGAACTCCCAGCCCAAAGCAAATACTGAGACAACTGCTGGGAGTCTGAAAGCAAGACTTAGATCATAGAGTTCTCTTCTCAGTGCAGTGGGGTGAGAGGAGTGAGGACTGGGAGATAAAAGGAAAAAATCTAACGAAATACTAAATACTTATAGTAGGCTTTTAAGTAAAAATGTAGAGTATCTATAATAATATTGCAAATTATAGATATAAAATACAGAGCAAAGTCTGAAAGATAACAAGTATAATTTAAACATGTGACATGATTAAATAATAGGTAATGGAATACTGTTGCTTTACTCACAACACTTCTGACACCAAATGTATGGTGTTTTTTTCCCCATGCCAACCAGTTGGAAAACCTATTTTCTAAATATCTAAGCATCAATTTGGCACCTTATTCTTCAATTCAGTCATGACACTATCTGGAGGTAGTATGAGACTTCAAAGGTTTAAAAGCTGAGTCCCCCCATTTCAGACACCAGTTGCAAGTAAGAGTCCCCTGGGTACCCACACTTCTGTCCAACTTGGCTACAGAGTCAGTTCCCACAACCCTTTCCCAGGTTTGATAATTTATTGAAATGGCTCAAAATAGTTCATGTTAACACTTAACTTACATTTACTGATTTTTTATAAAAAGTATTACAAAGGATGCAAATTAAGAGCCAGATGCAGACATACATGGTATGAGGTCTGGAAGGGTCACCATGAAAATGGAGTGCACCGCCCTCCTGAACATGGATGTGTTCACCAACTTGGAAGCTGTCCACCCATAGTTTAGGGTTTTTTATGGAGGCTACATAATTGATATTAACTCAATGTCCAACCTCTCTCTTCTCCCTGAAGAATAGGGGTATGGGGCAGAAAGTTCCAAGCTTCTAATCATAATTGGTCTTCCTATTGACCAGCCCCCATCCTGAAGCCATCCAGGAACACACTGAGAGTCTCCTCATTAGAACAAAAAATGCTCCTATCACCCAATAAATTCCAAGAGATTCAGGAGCTCTGTGCCAGGGACCAGGAACAAAGACTAAATATTAGAGCAAAAGATGCTCCTAACACCCCTGTCACTAGGAAATTACAAGGGATTTAGGAACTCTGTGTCAGGAACTCAGGGTAGAGACCAGAGATATATTTCTATTACATCCACCCCCTGGTATGTGGCTACAGACCTCAAAGCAAAATGATCATAAAAGTCCAAACATACTGGCATATTACTAGACTCCCATTTAGTCATTAATAATTGCTCAGCCCATCGTCATATAATGGAAGTATCTCCAAAGGTGAAGCTATTCCAGTTTGCAGGTTTCCATTTGATCTTGTCCAGATCTAAAAGCAGGAGTGGTCTCACCAATGTATGGCTTCACCCTTTCAGGCATCTGGCATGATTGAGCTAAGAGACAGTATCATCTCTTACTGTGAGCTTCTTTTGAGCTATTAATATTGGAATTTTGATAAAGAGCATTTCCAGCTGCCCTGTAAAACATTCCAGGTGTATCCTGACTCCCATGACAGCTCATAACTCTTGTTATATGAACTCTAAAGTCCTGAATATAAAAACTAGCTTCCCTCTGCACACTTTGGATGCATATGCTAGTTGGCAGGTCTTCTGTATTTTACCTCAGGTATCATTTGAGCTTTGCTATCTGGGAATTAATTTGAATCAAAGACGAGTGGCAAACATTAATTTCCAATCTGTTAAGTGTTGTATATACCTCTGGGCATGTTTAGAAGTAATTCAGAAGGTAGGGGAGAAAACTTCAAACACTGAAAATTTCCTGCCACTTTGACCTCAAATCCTATGAGGAATATTTGATCAAGACCTTGTAGTCATTTTTTTAAAATTTTGTTATCATTAATCTACAATTGCACAAAGAACATTATGTTTACTAGGCTCCCCCCTTCACCAAGTCCCCTCCACACCCCATTACAGTCACTGTCCATCAGCGAAGTAAGATGCTGTAGAATCACTACTTGTCTTCACTGTGTTGCACAGCCCTCCGCATGCCCCCCCATATGCTAATTATACATGCTAATTGAAATACCCCCTTTCTTCTTCCCCGCCCTTATCCCTCCCTTCCCACCCATCCTCCCTAGTCCCTTTCCCTTTGATAACTGTTAGTCCATTCTTGGGTTCTGTGATTCTGCTGCTGTTTTGTTCCTTCAGTTTTTTCTTTGTTCTTATATTCCACATATGAGTGAAATCATTTCATACTTGTTTTTCTCTGCCTGGCTTATTTCACTGAGCATAATACCCTCTAGCTCCATCCATGTTGTTGCAAATGGTAGGATTTGTTTTCTTCTTATGGCTGAATAATATTCCATTGTGTATATGTACCACATCTTCTTTATCCATTCATCTACTGATGGACATTTAGGTTGCTTCCATTTCTTGGCTATTGTAAATAGTGCTGCGATAAACATAGGGGTGCATCTGTCTTATTCAGATTGGGCTGCTGCATTCTTAGCATAAATTCCTAGAAGTGGAATTCCTGGGTCAAATAGTATGTCTATTTTGAGCCTTTTTGAGGAACCTCCATACTGCTGTCCACAATGGTTGAACTAATTTATGTTCCCACCAGCAGTGTAGGAGGGTTCCCCTTTCTCCACAACCTCGCCAACATGTGTTGTTGTTTGTCTTTTGGATGGTGGAGATCCTTACTGGTGTGAGGTGATATCTCATTGTGGTTTTAATTTGCATTTCTCTGATGACTAGGGATGTGGAGCATCTTTTCATGTGTCTGTTGGCCATCTGAAATTCTTCTCTGGAGAACTGTCTGTTCAGCTCCTCTGACCATTTTTTAATTGGATTATTTACTTTTTGTTTATTGAGGTGCGTGAGCTCTTTATATATTTTGGATGTCAACCCTTCATCGGATCTGCCATTTATGAATATATTCTCCCATACTGTAGGGTACATTTTTGCTCTATTGATGGTGTCCTTTGCTGTACAGAAGTTTTTCACTTTGATATAGTCCCACTTGTTAATTTTTGCTTTTGTTTCCCTTGCCCAGGGAGATATGTTCATGAAGAAGTTGCTCATGTTTATGTCCAAGAGATTTTTGCCTATGTTTTTTTCTAAGAGTTTTATGGTTTCATGACTTACATTCAGGTCTTTGATCCATTTCGAATTTGCTTTTGTGTATGGGGTTAGACAGTGATCCAGTTTCATTCTCTTACACATAGTTGTCCAGTTTTGCCAGTACCATCTGTTGAAGAGACTGTCATTTCCCCATTGTATGTCCATGGCTCCTTTATCATATATCAATTGACCATATATGTTTGGATTAATGTCTGGAGTCTCTATTCTGTTCCACTTCTCTGTGGTTCTGTTCTTGTGCCAGTACCAAATTGTCTTGATTACTGTGGCTTTGTAGTAGAGCTTGAAGTTGGGGAGCAAGTTCACCCCATCTTTATTCTTCCTTCTCAGGATTGCTTTGGCTATTCGGGGTCTTTGGTGGTTCCATATGAATTTTTGAACTATTTGTTCCAGTTCGTTGAAGAATGCTGTTGGTAATTTGATAGGGATTGCATCAAATCTGTATATTGCTTTGGGCAGGATGGCCATTTTGACAATATTAATTCTTCCTAGCCAAGAGCATGGGATGAGTTTCTATTTGCTAGTGTCCTCTTTAATTTCTTTATGAGTGTCTTATAGTTTTCAGGGTATAGGTCTTTCACTTCCTTGATTAGGTTTTTATTCTTTTTGATGCAATTGTGAATGGAATTGTTTTCTTGATTTCTCTTTCTATTAGTTCATTGTTAGTGTATAGGAAAGCCACAGATTTCTGTGTGTTCATTTGGTATCCTGCAACTTTGCTGTATTCCGATATCAGTTCTAGTAGTTTTGGAGTGGAGTCTTTAGGGCTTTTTATGTACAGTATCATGTCATCTGCAAATAGTGACAATTTAACTTCTTCTTTACCAGTTTGGATTGGTTGTATTTCTTTGTTTTGTCTAATTGCTGTGGCTAGGACCTCCAGTACTATGTGGGCATCCCTGTCTAGAGGAAAAGCTTTCAGCTTCTCGCTGTTCAGTATGATGTTGGCTGTGGGTTTGTCATATATGGCCTTTATTATGTTGAGGTACTTGCCCTGTATACCCATTTTGCTGACAGTTTTTATCATGAATGGCTGTTGAATTTTGTTGAGTCCTTTTTCAGCATCTATTGAGATGATCACGTGGTTTTTGTCCTTCTTTTTGTTTATGTGGTAGATGATGTTGATGGATTTTCGAATGTTGTACCATCCTTGCATCCCTGGGATGAATCCCACTTGGTCATGGTGGATGATCCTTTTGATATATACTGTTGAATTCGGTTTGCTAATATTTTATTGAGTATTTTTGCATCTACATTCATCAGGGAAATTGGTCTGTAATTTTCTTTTTTGGTGGGGTCTTTGCCTGGTTTTGGTATTAGGGTGATGTTGGCTTCATAGAGTGAGTTTGGGAGTATTCCTTCCTCTACTATTTTTTGGAAAACTTTAAGGAGAATGGGTATTATGTCTTCTCTGTATGTCTGATAAAATTCCAAGGTAAACCCATCTGGCCCGGGGGTTTTGTTCCTGGGTAGTTTTTTGATTACCACTTCAATTTCTTTGCTGGTAATTGATTTGTTTAGATTTTGTGTTTCTTCCTTCGTCAGTCTTGGAACGTTGTATTTTTCTAAGAAGTTGTCCATTTCTTCTAGGTTTTCCAGCTTGTTAGCATATAGGTTTTCATAGTATTCTCTAATAATTCTTTGTATTTCTGTGGGGTCCGTCGTGATGTTTTCTTTCTTGTTTCTGATTCTGTTGATGTGTGTTGATTCTCTTTTTCTCTTAATAAGTCGGGCTAGAGGCTTATCTATTTTGTTTATTTTCTCAAAGAACCAGCTCTTGGTTTCATTGATTTTTTTTATTGTTTTATTCTTCCCAATTTTATTTATTTCTTCTCTGATCTTTATTATTTCCCTCCTTCTGCTGACTTTAGGTCTCATTTGTTCTTCTTTTTCCAATTTCGATAATTGTGACATTAGACTATGCATTTGGGATTGTTCTTCCTTCTTTAAATAGGCCTGGATTGCTATATACTTTCCTCTTAAGACTGCTTTCGCTGAGTCCCACAGAAGTTGGGGCTTTGTGTTGTTGTTGTCATTTGTTTTTTTTTATTTTTATTTTTTGCTGGATCTCCATTTTAATTTGGTCGTTGATCCATTGATTATTTAGGAGCATGTTGTTAAGCCTCCATGTGTTTGTGAGCCTTTTTGCTTTCTTTGTACAATTTAGTTCAAGTTTTATACCTTTGTGGTCTGAAAAGCTGGTTGGTAGAATTTCAATCTTTTGGAATTTTCTGAGGCTCTTTTTGTGGCCTAGTATGTGGTCTATTCTGGAGAATGTTCCATGTGCACTTGAGAAGAATGTGTATCCTGCTGCTTTTGGGTGTAGAGTTCTGTAGATGTCTATTAGGTCCATCTATTCTAGTGTGTTGTTCAGTGCCTCTGTGTCCTTACTTATTTTCTGTCTGGTAGATCTGTCCTTTGGAGTGAGTGGTGTGTTGAAGTCTCCCAAAATGAATGCATTGCATTATATTTCCTCCTTTATTTCTGTTAGTATTTGTTTCACATATGCTGGTGCTCCTGTGTTGGGTGCATATATATTTATAATAGTTATATCCTCTTGTTGGACTGAGCCCTTTATCATTATGTAATGTCCTTCTTTATCTCTTGTTACTTTCATTGTTTTGAAGTCTATTTTGTCTGATACTAGTACTGGAACACCTGCTTTTTTCTCCCTGTTGTTTGCATGAAATATCTTTTTCCATCCCTTGACTTTTAGTCCGTGCATGTCTTTGGGTTTCAGGTGGGTCTCTTGTAAGCAGCATATAGATGGGTCTTGCTTTTTTATCCATTCTATTACTCTGTGTCTTTTGATTGGTGCAAGCTGTCCGTTTACATTTAGGGTGATTATTGAAAGATATGTACTTATTGCCATTGCAGGCTTTAGATTCTTGGTTACCAAAGGTTCAAGGGTAGCTTCTTTAATATCTTACTGCCTAACTTAACTGACTTATTGAGCTATTATAGACACTGTCTGGTGATTCTTTATTTCTCTCCCTTCTTATTCCTCCTCCTCCATTCTTTATATGTTGGGTGTTTTATTCTGTGCTCTTTTGTGTTTGCTTTAACTGCTTTTGTGGGTAGTTGATTTTATTTTTTGCCTTTAGTTAGTATTTGGTTGGTCTGCTTTCTTTGCTGTGATTTTATTTTCTCTGGTGACATCTATTTAGCCTTAGGAGTGCTCCCATCTAGAGCAGTCCCTCTAAAATACCCTGCAGAGGTGGTTTGTGAGAGGCAAATTCCCTCAACTTTTGCTTGTCTGGAAATTGTTTAATCCCTCCTTCATATTTAAATGATAATCGTGCTGGATACAGTATCCTTGGTTCAAGGCCCTTCTCTTTCATTGCATTATATATATCATGCCATTCTCTTCTGGCCTGTAAGGTTTCTGTTGAAAAATATGATAATAACCTGATGGGTTTTCCTTTGTAGGTGACCTTTTTCCTCTCTCTAGCTGCCTTTGATACTCTGTCCTTGTCCTTGATCTTTGCCATTTTAATTATTATGTGTCTTGGTGTTGTCCTCCTTGGGTCCCTTCTGTTGGGAGTTCTGTGTGCTTCCGTGGTCCAAACAATTATTTCCTCCCCCAGATTGGGGAAGTTTTCAGCAATTATTTCTTCAAAGACACTTTCTATCCCTTTTTCTCTCTTCTTCTTCTTCTGGTACCCCTATAATGAGAATATTGTTCTGTTTGGATTGGTCACACAGTTCTCTTAATATTGATTCATTCCTGGAGATCCTTTCATCTCTCTCTGTGTCAGCTTCTATGCATTCCTGTTCTCTGGTTTCTATTCCATCAATGGCCTCTTGCCTCTTATCCATTCTGTTTATAAATCCTCCCAGAGATTGTTTCATTTCTCTAATCTCCTTCCAGACATCATCCCTTAGCTCTTGCATATTTCTCTGAAGCTCCATCAGCAAGGTTATGAGCTTTATTTTGAATTCTTTTTCAGGAAGACTGGTTAGGTCTGTCTCCCCAGATTCCTTCTCAGGGGGGGATGTCTGGGTTAGTCTGATCTGTATCAAATTCTTCTGCCTTTTCATGGCAATAGAGGTAGTTGTGGGGAGCTGATGCGTGTGTCAGCTTGGAGAATGTACCTTTTTGCTGGTTTGTGGCCTTCCTCTCCTGGGAGAATGGCGACCCCTAGCAGCTTGTGCTGGGCAGCTGTGGGCAGATGGGTTTTCTAATTCTTGCCCAGCCACTGTGGAAGAATCTCTGCCCTGTTGCTGTGGGCTCAGCCAGCCTCAGGCTGCTGTTCCACTATGGCAGAATGGCATCGGAGGGGAAACAGGTGGGAGGCTGTTTATCTCCATGAGGGGCCTCCGAGCTGGCTGCTGCCCAAGGGGTTAGGGTGCCCGGAGTTCTCCGGGATTCCCAGCAGCTGGGCTAAGTGTTCCGGGACGTTTCTGTCCAGCTGTGGGGTCCCTGTCCCTTTAAGACTTCCAAAAAGCACTCGCTTTTCTTTGTCCCAGGGGTGCCTGCTGCGGGGACCCCCTCACAGTTCTTAACTGTCCTGTTTCCCTAGTATCCAGCACCCCACACACTATGTGTCCATGCTCCAGTGTGGATGGCTAGGGCTGGGTGTTTAGCAGTCCTGGGCTCCCTCTCCCTCCCCACTCCGACTCCTCTCCTCCTGCCAGGAGCTGGGATGAAGGGTGCTCGGGTCCCGCTGGGCTGCAGCTTGTATCTTACCCCCTTCGCGAGGCACTGGGTTCTCGTAGGTGTAGATGTAGCCTGGCTGTTGTCCTGTATCTTCTGGTCTCTCTTTTAGGGATAGATGTATTTGTTGAATTTTCAAAAATATATATGGTTTTGGGAGGAGATTTCCGCTTCTCTACTCACGCCACCATCTTGGCTCCGCCCCCCTGTAGTCATTTTACAGGTAGATATGGAATAGTCATTCACCCATTCATTTAAAAAATATTTTTTGAATGTTTGTTATGTTCTTGAAACTGAGTTAATGCTGAAAATATGTTGATGAATAGAACAGAGTTCTCATGTGGTTTAGATTTTAGTGGGAAGACACTAGAGAATAAATAAATGTTATAAATACAGAACAGATAATTGGTACAGAAGTGGCAAGTCAATTGGTTTGCTATGACCTGTAAAGGGTAACTGTGGTGTGGTTGGTGTTAAATTAGATGGAGTAACAAGGACAGCTGCTTGAAGGAGATGAAAGTTAAGAAAAACCTTGAAAGATGAGAAAGACCCATTTATATTGGGGGTGGGAGGGTTGTCAAACAGAAACCAGCAAGTGCTGAGATGCTGATAGTCTCAAGAAATAAAGTAAAGTCATGGTAAAGCAGGACAAGAGAGATATACAAAAGGGGTTAGATCATGAGGAGCTTCATAGGCCATGGGAAAGTCTTTGAATTTTATTCTAGAAGGGATGGGAAGCTATTAAATGTTTTTTAAAGTACATCTAATCTAATATGAATATGTTTTTGAAGATTGGGTTGTTGTATGGAGAATTGATTATAAAAGGGAAGAATGGAAACAGAGGACCAGTGAGGTTAACACTCCAGATACTGGGGATAAGTAATGGCCTTACTTTCAAACCTAGCAACATCTGACTCCCTTACATTTTTTTCTGAATTTTCCTCAAGAACCAAAGAAATCCTTCTATAGTTCACATGTCTCTTCTCATATTTTCACATATGCAGCTGTAAGACACTAAATAGCACTTTATATATTCTTCCTGGAAATCTTCCCAGCCAAATACAAGAGTATATTATGTACACTTTATATTTTCCATTGAATCACAGGTGATAATATTGGCAAACTTTCCACCACTACTTAGCAAGTATCTTCTTTAACTCAAAAATATTTTCCTTACTATCCCTCAAGCCCTCACTATTCTCTAAGAACCTTCCAGATGTCACTAAAAAAATCTCCCTGAGGCTCTTCCCACTTCTACCCACTATCCTGTCCTAAAGCCAATACCACACAATTTGGGTTTCTGTTAGAGCAAAATCTCACTTTCAGGTGTAAAATTCCAACCTGCTATTTTATACTACATAACAAACTACTCTAACTTAGTGTTTAAAGCCACAACTATTTGATTATATCTTCTGATATTATGATTCAAGAATTCAGGCAAGACTCAGCTAGGTGAACTCAGAATGGCTAGTATCAAAAAGATAAGAAATAACAAGTGATGGTGAGGATGTGGAGAAAAGGGAATCCTTGTGTACTGTTGATGGTGTTGTTAGCAGCCACTGTGGGAAACAGTATGGAGTTTCCTCAAAAACTTAAAAATAGAAATATCATACAACCCAGTAATTCCACTTCTGGATATTTACCTGAAGAAAACAAAATCACTAATCCATAAAGATATATGTACCCCCATGTTCACTGCAGCATTATATACAATAATCAAGATATGGAAGCAACCTGAGATAAATGGATAAAAACATGTGGTACATACATAAAATGGAACATCACTCAGCCATAAAAAATAATAAAATCCTGCTATTTGCAACACTATAGATGGACCTACAGGGTATTATGTTAAGTGAAATAAGTCAGAGGGAGACAAATACCATGATTTTACTTACATGTGGAATCTCAACAAATAAAAACTCAGAAATATGGAGAACAGGTAGTTGCTGTGGTTGGGAGCGGGATGGGTGAAGCAGGTAAAGACACAAAGAGACAAACTTCCAGTTATAAAATAAATAAGTTATGAGGATGAAAGCATAGGGAATATAGTGAATGATATTATAATAATTTTGATGGTGACAGGTGGTAACTACACTTATCGTGGTGAGCATTTCAGTGTATGTTGTTAAATCCCTGTGTTGTACACCTGAAACCAATATAATATTGTATATCAACTATATTTCAATTAAAATAAAAACTTTAAAAACTGTACTTCAAAACAATATCAACAGCAAAGACTTAGCTAAGTGAACCTTCTACCCCTCGTGGCGCTGCTGGATTGCTCAGTGGGGTTGGGTGGTGTTCAGCTGGTGGCTGGCCCAGTCTGGAGGATGCAAGATGGTTTCACTCACATGCCTGGTGCCTTAGAGGGGAGGGTTTGAAGTTGGGATTTACCTAGTCCCCTCGCCCTCTATGTTGTCCCAGGGCTTCTCCACATGGTTTCCATTGGGGTAGTCAAAGTTCTTATCTAGCAACTCAGAGCCCAGTAAGGAAATCTTCCAAGAGCCCCAGACAGTGGCTGCAAAGCCTCCTATTACTGCAGCTCTCTCAGATCATTATTTCTCCTGGATTCTATCGGTAAAGCATAACACCGACACCAGTCCAGATTCAAGGGGATGGGTATTAGACTGCACCTTTTAAAAAGAGAAGGAGCAGAGAATTCTGTGCATCTCCAATCTGCCACAGCATGGGAAGGAAATCTGTGGGTGCTGTGGGAGCAAGAATCAATATTTTCATTTTGGCTTCATGAAGTTTATGCTGCCTATTACTATGCAATGCAGAAATCTGTTAGTGTACAGAAAAAATCAGAGTTGGAAAACTATTATGTATATATGTAAATGATATGTATGATATATATAATGTATGTAAATTGCATGTCTATGTATACATATTATATGCTTATATGTGGTTTACATATATTTATGCTTATAATTTTTTTTTTGTAAAAAGCCAATTATGTTTTTGCAAAAAAATTCATGTTTGGGAGAATAAACATTGAACTGTTAGCAAGAGAAGAGATAACTTATGGAAAATGGTGTATCATTCAGGGTATCTGAAGGAAATAGATGATCATGCAGTCTGATAATAGAAGAGAGTTTAATAAAGGGACTATTTTCAAAGTTGAGCAGGGTTTAGGAAAAGCTTTGAGGGTACTTCTGTACCCAGGGCTAGAAACTAGCTCAAGACCTGAAGGGACCAGGAGTTTGGGCAGTTTCTGGAAGCTGGAGGGCTGGGACGAGAGGACTGCCTGTCAGGCACTCTGGCTGTTTGCAGATATCAGTCAACCCAGGTGATCCATGGGGAGGAAAGAGCCATGGAAATAGTCAAACCTCAGTCTGTTTCTGCCATTGTTAACTACTGATTAACCAAACCAGAAGCCACAGGTTAGGTAGCTTAGTGATAGAGTCCTTATAAGTCTACCTGATTAATTCATGGTGGAAATAGGTACAAATTGGACCTGCGAAGGCAAACAGGAAATATCTAGCACTAATGGGGTGTTTAAGTTTTCTATTTTTATTTTCTGATATATCTGTGTATTTTTAAATTTACCTCAAAATGTGAATTACTTTTGTAATAAATATTTTTAGTTTCAAAACTGAAGATCAAGGGCGGAGCCAAGATGGTGGCATGAGTAGGACAGTGGGAATCTCCTCCCAAAAACATATATATTTTTGAAAATACAACAAATACAACTATCCCTAAAAGAGAGACCAGAAGATACAGGACAATAGCCAGACCACATCCACACCCGCGAGAACCCAGCACCCTGTGAAGGGGGTAAGATACAAGCCCCAGCCCGGCGGGACCCAAGCACCCCTCACCCCAGCTCCCGGTGGGAGGAGAGGAGTCAGAGCAGGGAGGGAGAGGGAGCCCAGGACTATTAAACACCCAACCCTAGCCATCCGCACCAGAGTGCAGACACAGTGCATGCGCGGGGTGCTGGACACTAGGGAAACAGGACAGTAAGACCTGTGAGCAGGTGCCCACAGTCGGCAACCATGGGACAAAGAAAAGTGAGTGCTTTTTGAAAGTCTTAAAGGGACAGGGACCCCACTGCTGGACGGAAGCGTCCCGGGACACTTAGCCCAGCAGCTGGAAATCCTGGGGAACTCCAGGCACTCTAAACCCCTGGGCAGCAGCTCTGAGAACCCTCACGGTGATAAACAGCCCCCCCATCTGTTCCTACTCTGGCGTCCCACCATAGCAGAGCAGCAGCATGAGGCTGGCCACGCCCACAGCAAGGGAGCTTCCTCCATACTGGCTGGGCAAGATACAGACCCAGTCTACACACAATTGCCCAACACAAGCCACTAGGGGTCGCCGTTGTCCCAGTAAAGAAAGGCCAGGAGCAAGTGGAAAAGGTCTTGGCTCTCCCAACTAACAGACAAGTCAACAGCATAACACTGCACCTATCAGTATGAAAAGGCAAAAAAGTTTGATCCAGAACAGGCTAACCCAGACACCTTTGACATCCTCTACTGAGAAGGAATCTAGGGAGGCAGATTTAACCAATCTTCCTGAAAAAGAATTCAAAACAAAAGTCATAACCATGCTGATGGACTGGCAGAGAAATATGCAAGAACTAAGGAGGGAGAATACAGAAATAAAACAAGCTCTGGAAGGACTTCAAAGCAGAATGGACAAGATGCAAGAGACCATTAATGGATTAGAAAACAGAGAACAGGAACACAGAGAAGCTGATGCAGAGAGAGATAAAAGGATCTCCAGGAATGAAAGAATATTAAGAGAACTGTGTGACCAATCCAAAAGGAAAAATATTCATACCATAGGAGTACCAGAAGAAGAAGAGATAGAAAAAGGAATAGAAAGTGTCTTTGTAGAAATAATTGCTGAAAACTTCCCCAAACTAGGGGAGGAAATGGTCTCTCAGAACCACAGAAACACACAGAACTCCCATGACAAGGGACCCAAGGAGGGCAACACCAAGACACATAATAATTAAAATGGCAAAGATCAAGGACAAGGACAGAGTATTAAAGGCAGCCAGAGAGAAAAAAAAAGGTCACCTACAAAGGAAAACCCATCAGGCTATCACCAGACTTCTCAACAGAAACCTTACAGGCCAGAAGAGAATGGCATGATATACTTAATGCAATGAAACAGAAGGCCCTTGAATCAAGAACACTGTATCCAGCAGGATTATCATTTAAATATGAAGAAGGGATTAAACAATTCCCAGACAAGCAAAAGTTGAGGTAATTTGCCTCCCACAAACCACCTCTACAGGGTATCTTACAGGGACTGCTCTAGATGGGAACACTCCTAAAAAGAGCACAGAACAAAACACCCAACATATGAAGAATGGAGCAGGAGGAATAAGAAGGGAGAGAAATAAAGAATCATCAGACAGTGTTTATAATAGCTCAATGAGCGAGTTGAATTAGATGGTAAGATAGCAAAGAAGCTAACCTTGAACCTTTGGTAACAACAAACTTAAAGCCTGCAATGGCAATAAGTACATATCTTTCAATAATCACGCTAAATGTAAATGGACTGAATGCACCAATCAAAAGACACAGAGTAATAGAATGGATAAAAAAGCAAGACCCATCTATATGCTGCTTACAAGAGACTCACCTCAAACCCAAAGACATGCACAGATAAAAAGTCAAGGGATGGAAAAAGATATTTCATGCAAACAACAGCAAGAAAAAAGCAGGTGTTGCAATACTAGTATCAGACAAAATAGACTTCAAAACAAAGAAAGTAACAAGAGATAAAGAAGGACATTACATAATGATAAAGGGCTCAGTCCAACAAGAGGATATAACCATTATAAATATATATGCAACCAATACAGGAGCACCAACATATGTGAAACAAATACTAACAGAACTAAAGGAGGAAATAGAATGCAATGCATTCATTTTGGGAGACTTCAACACACCACTCACTCCAAAGGACAGATCCACCAGACAGAAAATAAGTAAGGACACAGAGACACTGAACAACACACTAGAACAGCTGGACCTAATAGACATCTATAGAACTCTACATCCAAAAGCAACAGGATACACATTCTTCTCAAGTGCACATGGAACATTCTCCAAAATAGACCACATACTAGGCCACAAAAAGAGCCTCAGTAAATTCAAAAAGATTGGAATCCTACCAACCAAATTTTCATACCACAAACGTATAAAACTAGAAATAAATTGTACAAAGAAAGCAAAAAGGCTCACAAACACATGGAGGCTTAACAACATGCTCCTAAATAATCAATGGATCAACGACCAAATTAAAATGGAGATCCAGAAAAAATTAAAAAAAAAAAAAAATGACAACAACACAAAGCCCCAACTTCTGTGGGACTCAGCGAAAGCAGTCTTAAGAGGAAAGTATATAGAAATCCAGGCCTATTTAAAGAAGGAAGAACAATCCCAAATGCATAGTCTAATGTCACAATTATCGAAATTGGAAAAAGAAGAACAAATGAGGCCTAAGGTGAGCAGACGGAGGGACATAATAAAGATCAGAGAAGAAATAAATAAAATTGAGAAGAATAAAACAATAGAAAAAAATCAAAGAAACCAAGAGCTGGTTCTTCGAGAGAATAAACAAAACAGACAAGCCTCTAGCCAGACTTATTAAGAGAAAAAGAGGATCAACACACATCAACAGAATCACAAACGAGAAAGGAAACATCACGACGGACCCCACAGAAATACAAAGAATTATTAGAGAATACTATGAAAACCTATATGCTAACAAGCTGGAAAACCTAGGAGAAATGGACAACTTCCTAGAAAAATACAACCTTCCAAGACTGACCCAGAAAGAAACAGAAAATCTAAACACACCAATTACCAGCAATGAAATTGAAGTGGTAATCAAAAAACTACCCAAGAACCAAACCCCTGGGCCAGATGGGTTTACCTTAGAATTTTATCAGACATACAGAGAAGACATAATACCAATTCTCCTTAAAGTTTTCCAAAAAATAGAAGAGGAGGGAATACTCCCAAACTCATTCTATGAAGCCAACATCACCCTAATACCAAAACCAGGCAAAGACCCCACCAAAAGAGAAAACTACAGATCAATATCCCTGATGAACGTAGATGCAAAAGTACTCAACAAAATATTAGCAAACCAAATTCAAAAATACATCAAAAGAATCATACATCATGACCAAGTGGGATTCATCCCAGAGATGCAAGGATGGTACAACATTTGAAAATCCATCAACATCATCCACCACATCAGCAAAAAGAAGGACAAAAACCACATGATCATCTCCATAGATGCTGAAAAAGCATTCCACAAAATTCAACATCTATTCATGTTAAAAACTCTCAACAAAATGGGTATAGAGGGCAAGTACCTCAACATAATAAAGGCCATACATGATAAACCCACAGCCAACATCATACTGAACAGCGAGAAGCTGAAAGCTTTTCCTCTGAGTTCAGGAACAAGACAGGGATGCCCACTCTCCCCACTGTTATTCAACATAGTACTGGAGGTCCTAGATACGGCAATTAGACAAAACAAAGAAATACAAGGAACCAAGATTGGTAAAGAAGAAGTTAAACTGTCACTATTTGCAGACAACATGATATTGTACATAAAAAACCCTAAAGACTCCACTCCAAAATTACTAGAACTAATATCAGAATTCAGCAAAGTTAGAGGATACAAAATTAACACACATAAATCTGTGGCTTTCCTATACACTAACAATGAACCAATAGAAAGAGAAATCAGGAAAACAATTCCATTCACAATAGCACCAAAAAGAATAAAATACCTAGGAATAAACCTAACCAAGGAAGTGAAAGACCTATACCCTGAAAACTATAAGACACTCTTAAGAGAAATTAAAGAGGTCACTAACAAATGGAAACTCATCCCATGCTCCTGGCTAGGAAGAATTAATATTGTCAAAATGGCCATCCTGCCCAAAACAATATACAAATTCGATGCAATCCCTATCAAATTACCAACAGCATTCTTCAACGAACTGGAACAAATAGTTCAAAAATTCATATTGAACCACCAAAGACCTCGAATAGCCAAACAATCCTGAGAAGGAAGAATAAAGTGGGGGGATATCACTCCCCAACTTCAAGCTCTACTACAAAGCCACAGTAATCAAGACAATTTGGTACTGGCACAAGAACAGAGCCACAGACCAATGGAACAGAATAGAGAATCCAAACATTAACCCAAACATATATGGTCAACTAATATTTGATAAAGGAGCCATGGACATACAATGGGGAAATGACAGTCTCTTCAACAGATGGTGCTGGCAAAACTGGACAGCTACATGTAAGAGAATGAAACTGGATCACTGTCGAACCCCATACACAAAAGTAAATTTGAAATGGATCAAAGACTTGAATGTAAGTCATGAAACCATAAAACTCTTAGAAAAAAACATAGGCAAAAATCTCTTAGACATAAACATGAGTAATCTCTTCTTGAACATATCTCCCCAGGCAAAGGAAACAAAAGCAAAAATGAACAAGTGGAACTATATCAAGCTGAAAAGCTTCTGTACAGCAAAGGACACCATCAATAGAACAAAAAGGTATCCTACAGTATGGGAGAATATATTCATAAATGACAGATCCGATAAAGGGTTGACATCCAAAATATATAAACAGTTCACACACCTCAACAAACAAAAAGCAAATAATCCAATTTAAAAATGGACAGAGGAGCTGAATAGACAGTTCTGTAAAGAAGAAAACCAGATGGCCAACAGGCACATGCAAAGCTGCTCCACATCGCTAATCATCAGAGAAATGCAAATTAAAACCACAATGAGATATCACCTCACACCTGTAAGGATCGCCACCATCCAAAAGACAAACAACAACAAGTGTTGGCGAGGTTGTGGAGAAAGGGGAACCCTCCTACACTGCTGGTGGAATGTAAACTAGTTCAACCATTGTGGAAAGCAGTATGGAGGTTCCTCAAAAAGCTCAAAAGAGAAATACCATTTGACCCAGGAATTCCACTCCTAGGAATTTACCCTAAGAATGCATGAGCCCAGTTTGAAAAAGACATATGCACCCCTATGTTTATTGCAGCACTATTTACAATAGCCAAGAAATGGAAGCAACCTATGTGTCCATCAGTGGATGAATGGATAAAGAAGATGTGGTACATATACACAATGGAATATTACTCAGCTATAAGAAAAAAACAGGGGGATCAACAGAGGTGAGGCTTAGAACCTCACCCCCCCTGTTCTGAGAGAAATCTTCTGCATACGTGGATGTTTTATTGCCCTTGTCTAGCTTGGATTAACACATAGTCTACAGGCACACACCTGATCATCTACATTTGCTCTCTTACAATACTAAACTATGTTTTCTACCTTTATCTTGTATCTACCTACCACTTCAGCATTTTATTAAAAATAATAATAAAGAGAGAAATGTGGTTTCCACATATAAATCAAGTATAAAAATCAAATGAATATTCATATTTGAACTGACTGTTTAGAGTTCATAATGCATGAGCAAAACCAAAAGTTTCTGTGATGACTGCCCTTGTACTGCTCACCATGTAACTTATTCAATATGTAAGAATTTGTTCTCCATGTAAGAACTTGTTCGTTATGCCTCAGAAGATTGGAGACTGACGAAAATTAGGCTTGGGGTGGATTAATGATTGTGCATTGAGCATTGACTCCCCTATACAGAATTTTATTGTTGTTAACAACCATTTGATCAATAAATATGAGAGATGCCCTCACAAAACAACAAAAAACAAAAAACAAAACAAAAAAAAGTACACACTTCCAATGGTAAAATAAATAAGTAACCGGGATGTAATGTATAGCATAAGAAATATAGTCAAGATAATGTAACAGCTTGGTATGGTGATAGCTGGTACCTAGAATTGTCATGTATATAAATGTTTAATCACTATGTTGTACACCTGAAACTAATGTAATGTAATACTGTGTGCCAACTACCCTTCAATAAAAAATAATTATCTAAAAAAAAAAAAAGTTCAAAAAATAAAAAAATAAAAAATAAAATAAATTAAAAAATAAATAAATAAATAAAATTTAAAAAAAAGAAAAAAACAGATCCTACCATTTGCAACAACATGGATGGAGCTGGAGGGTATTATGCTCAGTGAAATAAGCCAGGCAGAGAAAGACAAATACCAAATGATTTCACTCATATGTGGAGTATAAGAATAAAGAAAAAACTGAAGGAACGAAACAGCAGCAGACTCACAAAACCCAAGAATGGACTAACAGTTACCAAAGAGAAAGGGACTGGGGAGGATGGGTGGGAAGGGAGGGATAAGGGCGGGGAGAAAGAAAGAGGGCATTACGATTAGCATGTATAATGTGGGGGGGCACAGGGAGGGCTGTACAACACAGAGAAGACAAGTAGTGATTTTACAGCATCTTACTACGCTGATGGACAGTGACTGTGAAGGGGTATGTGGGGGGTTCTTGGTGAAGGGGGGAGCCTAGTAAACATAATGTCTTCCATGTAATTGTAGATTAATGATACCAAAATTAAAAAAAAAACTGAAGATCATACTTGCAGCAGGATGAACATTTCCTCACTGGTTGCAGTAACCCCAATAGGATTACACACAGCAAACTGTAACGAGTGCCAGAAGTGGCAGGGGAAGTGGGAAGGAGATAGAGGAAAAACAGTACAGAGGGTGTTGCAGGGAATTCCTTTGGCTGAAAGCCTAGGAAAACAAATACCCTTCCATAATTTTATTCCATTTGGTCATTGGAAGAAATTCCCTGTCTTGCCAATGGGCTCAGTCCCGGACAAGTTCACTATGGATTCAATGAGACCAAAGAAATTACAGTGGAATGTTCTTGGAGTGAAAGGGTTATACCCAACTTTACTCCCACGGTGGCAGGTCAATCACTAGAATCCCATCCACTCAGTGAGTCTGCATGCAGCAAGCCGGTCTCTGCCTCTGGGCCTCTCTGCCCGCACAGCCGTCTCAGTCTCTGTCCTCAGAGCTACCACCACTCCAGCCTCTGCTCTGCTCTCTTGTAGCCTTGCAGCCAAGCCACTGTGTCACCCAGAACCCTGGGCAGGGCTCTTTATAGAGTCAGTAATGATGCATTGCCCACACATGTGTAGTGAGCTAGACAACCAGGGCCAGGTGAGAATCCTGGCCACAGAAAATTTCACTTTATCCATACTCCACCCCTCCAGGATTCTTGCCTCTGAATCTATGTGCCCTCTGCAATGGTCTCTGTGCGAGGAAGCTGGAACATTGTAACCAAATTCCATAATAACATAGTACAATATACAAATAACAAATTATGACAAATTACAACAACCCTCAAGCCTGAGGAGATCCATTTCACCAAGTGGTCATCCCAGCTGTATTCAAACCAGTTCTACTCAGATGAGTTAACCAAAAGGACCATGGTGGGCCTTACAATACGCACCTTCTCCAGCCTCTCCAGCAGAAAGTCCTGCAGACACACAGGCCGATCTTGTTGCTTTGTCTCTGGCTTCTGCTGCTTCCTCAGAGGCCAGAACCACTGCTCTGGTCTCAGTTCTTGCCACAGTTCCAGTCATCCAATTTCCTTCTGTCTGCTCCTGCCTTTTCAAATCAACTCACATATGGGTCCTCGTGACCTTCACAGGACCCTTTAAATTCTTCCTTCGAGAAGCAGACCATGTTTCTTTTTGTGCTTGAGGGCAGAAGCAGAGCACGGAGCGCCACGACCTGGGGAGGGGGCTGCACCTCTCCTGGATGAACCCAGGGTTGCCAAGACTTTATTTTCCTTCTGGCCTTTCCACCAGCTTTCAACGGGGTGGGGTTTCAACCCAGGAGGTGCTGATGCCTCCGGCCCTGGCAGGGCCTCCTCCCGACCTGTTTGTCAAACCTCCGCTCCTCCGTTTCTGGGGCTGACGGCTCCACTACACCCTTCACCTGCCCCACGGCACCTGCAGTCTGCACTCTCGGGCTGCTCCTCTCGTGCTGCTTCCTCCCAGGCTACCATGACATCTTTTACCATTTCCACAGCACCTCGTTAGTGATGCCATTTCAGTCACCAACAAATTTTTTACTTCCTCAACGGCACCTCGCAGCTCACGTACTCGTGCTGCTCTTCACGTGCTTCCTGCAGGAGGGCGTCTTTCTCCCCTACGGCCTTTCTCAATATCGTGAGAAGAAAACTCCCCACCATTCCCGTGGCCTCACAGGCACTCTTTTTCTCTAAGGAATTCCCTATATTGCTGAGGGCCAACTTTACTGCCTCTGGTGTTGCCTCCACCCCTTCCCAGTCCTGGGGTGGGGCCCAGTCCTCTAGGAGGGAAGCCACGACAGACCACATGTCTACTGGGGGACACTCAAAGGTCTCCCCATCCATAGGCGCAGCCTCCTTAAACACTCCTCCCATGAGGTCAGCCTGTTCTTTTCCTTGGTCAACAATGAATCCTGCCAGTGTTACCAATTGTCTTGCCAATGGGTTTCTGCCCAAGACAAGTTCACTATGGATTCAATGAGACCAAAGAAATGACAGTGGAACGTTCTCAGGGTGAAAGGGTTTCTACCCAACTTTATTCCCATGGTGGCAGGTAAGTCACTAGAATTCCATCCACTCAGAGCAAGTCTGCATGCAGCAAGCCGGTCTCTGCCTCTGGACCTCTCTGCCCTGCAGCCATCTCAGTCTCTGTCCTCGGCCCTGCCACCAGCCCAGCCTCTCCTCTCCTGCAGCCTTGCAGTCCTGCAGCCATGCAGCAGCCATGCCACTGTGTCATGCAGAATACAGGGTGGAGCTCTTTATATAAAGTCAGTAACAACATATTTCCCACATGTGTGTAGTGAGCTAGCCAACCAGGGCCAGGTGAGAACCTGACCACAGGAACCTTCACTTTATCCACATTCCCTCACTCAGTGTCCAACCCAAATATCACTTTCTATCTAAATACTTACTATCCAAATATTTCTTACAACATATTACAAAAATTTTTACTCAACATTGTCCAGAAGAGGAAAACAGCTGTAATTAATTCACACATTCAAATCAGTAAATATGTTTCAGCTGTTTGTGAGTCTGGGTGAGAAGATGTAGTGTGTGATCCAGTCACATCTTAGCTGTTTTCCAGATAGGATCCCATTTCTTGCTTGAGCCCTTTGAAAGCATTGTGCACCATTATCATCCTCTTCTGCCCATTTTTAGAGGCAAATTCTTCTAATAAAAAGGAAAAGCCTGGGAAGAAAGTAGGTGAAGCTAAAAAGGTCCAGAAAAGTCCATGCATTCAAAAAAAAAGAGAAGGCAATAAAGCATATAGAGAAAGATGAATAAATGAAAGGAAAAGTATGTCTATGTCCAGGCCTCCATCTCTGGAGCTTATTATTCTTTATGTATGAAGAAGAGGAGCCAAATCATCAACAGAAATTTTAGATTTTTGGAAAATATTATTTCTGTTGCAGTAAGTATGGGAATAGCATAACCAGAACATTACATTAAAAATGCAATTACAAACAAGGGTGATATTAGTTATCAACAGCTGTATAATTGCAAGCAAGTGAAATGAAAATAGGGCTCCATTTTGAATTTGTTTGGTATTTTTTAGTCTAACTGCTCTTCCATAATTTAGATGTAAGTTCTCAGTTACCCAGGTTCAGGTTTTTGAATACAAGGAGAAAATATTGTCCTCCTGTCCCTTGAATTCACACATGAAGAAATCTTAGGCATCTACTTCTCCACTCTTTCCTTTTCTAAGCCACTCTTGCTCACCTTCACCTACCATCTAGTAGGTGTAGAGAAGAACCTCCACCACTACCTTCCTTACTGTTCTATGAGGACAGCTGTCCATTGCTTCACCCCGGATATGTCTGGCCTTGTCCATGAAACCTTGAAAGCACAGTGTGTTGTACCCATGAGTTGGGAGCTAGATAAGGGCCTTGAAGATCAGACACCTGGCCATAAAGGCCACATGCATGCATGTTTTCAGTACTTACGCAACCATGAATCAGCACTATAGCAGTATAAAAAGTACAGCTTTATGCAGGATAAAGTTATGCTTCTTTTGAGCACCCTCCATGATGACTCCCACAGCCTTCTTTGCTCTTCGTGTCACCCCAAGACCTCAGCGGCAACCCCTCGGCCCCGACAGTAGGGAATGTGACTTCAGCTTCTATGCCTCTTCTGTTTCCAAACCTCACTCAGGCAACTCCTCAGTTAGGAAGTAACCATTCTCTAAAATACTTTGTTCTTTTATTCGATTTTGCTAAGTGAAAAATCATTACAAGTCTTTAACATATTTACATTATACATCATGTTTTTTGCAAAGTACAAGGAAAACAATTCTTATTCAATATGGTAAAGTTATTACTGTATATCACACACAGATACACTGATCCATGAGTTCAATTTCATCCATGGGCTTTCTATCTGAAGGAAAATATATATAAAGTTCATTGAAATATCCAAGTTCCATGAGTTGCATAACTGGATACTTTTAAAACCTTGGTGAGTTGTAATGTGCATTATAATGGTACTTTGGAAAATTAAGTGGAATTTTGCATAGACATAGGCCACATTAATATTTTTCCATTTAAAATAGTGATATATAGGATCCACCTATTCAATATATTTTAAAGACTGAGTTAGATTCAGGTGACGATGGCTACATAGATTTTATCTGGAAGGGTTGGTCAGTGGGTTGTATGGAAGGAGCTCATGGGCAAGAAGAGATAATTAAAGTGCCTTCAAAATGATTACTGAATTGGTTGGATCAAGTCTGCCCTCAAAGGTGTTGTGGAGGCTACAGCCATGGTCAGGCTTAAACCAAGTCAGAACAGGAGCTTTTCAAGAGGTGTCATGGCACTGACTTCAGTTCTTAAGACACAGAACACACATCTTCCAAATTAAGATACCAGAGGTATCAACCAACCATCACGTCCCATCTAATGTGATACAGATAGTATTCACAGGGTGTTCACAGGTATTATTTCCCTAGATGCTAGTCAAAGTGATGGAATATGTTCAAAAGAGATTTCTACCTATAAATGCACCATGGTCAGTGATGACTGGAAAGATTCAAGCAAACAAACAGTCTATTCAGATATCCTGTCCATTTTTTAATCAGAATACTGTTTTGCTATTGAGTTGTATGAGTTCTTTATATAATGTAGATATTAACCCTTACCTGATTCATGGTTTGAAAATATTATCTCCCATTCAGTAGGCTGCCCTTTCATTTTGTTGATTATTTCATCTGCTGTGCAAAGTTCTTTAGTCTGATTAGGCCCAATTCTTGATTTTTGCTTTTTTTGCTTATGCTTTTGGTTTGATATTCAAAAAATCATTGCCAAGACCAGTATCAAGGAAGTTCTTGTCATTGTTTTCTTCTGAGAGTTTTACTGTATCAGGGCTTATGTCTAATTCTTAAATCCATTTTGAATTAACTTTTAGGAGTGGAATAAACTGGGGGTCCAATTTCAGTTTTCTGCATGTGGCTCTCCAGGTTTCCCAGCACCATTTGTTGAAGACTATCTTTTCCCCATTTAGTATTGGCTTTCTTGTCAAATATTAGCTGACCAGATATGTGAGGATTTATTTCTTGATTCTTTTCTATTCCGCACCAAAATTTAGGAAAAATATAGAAAATTCTAAGAGCTATTCTTCTCATTCCACAACAAATGATATGGCTAGATGTTTTCATAATTAGCTTCTTTAAGCCTTCAAAAAACAAAAATAATTCAAGTGCTATTTAAATTGAATTGGAACATAGATAAAGATAGCTTCTAATTTATGAAATCCACAGATGTGGTGGGTATTAAATGCAAATGAAATCTGACTGAGGCCGTGTTACTGAGGACTGTGGAAGCTATTAGATACTGCAAGAAGAATGAGGCATTTTGAAGTCATGTTGTCTAATGACAGAACCACATGGCGAGTGATATTACCAGTGCTTTGGCAGGACTCCAGGACTGATGTGGGGGAAGGACCAAGAAGTCCTTAGTCCAAAGTCTTAAAAAATGGGAAGAAAGTGAGTGATCAGTAAAAGACTCTCAGGACAATAGTGTATTTTTCACAGCTGGATAATATTGGCATCAAGTGAAATTTCCCAGAGATAGCACCAATGAAAAAGGCTGTTGAATGTACTTCAAAGGAAAGCAGGATTTGCTGATAATAATTAAAGCTGAACTGGGGCCCAATCTGTTTGGTGTCACCTGGCCTCAGAAACTGGGATAATATGTTTGAATTATAAAAATAACTATCAAATGAAGAAAACCAAAATGTTCTACATAAAACAAGAATAATAGCCTATATCAGAAAATTTGTTTAGTGGTTGTTTATCTCTTGTTTTCTTAAATAAAAATTTTCTTCATCCCATTCCTTTTTTTCTCTGTTACACTCTGTGGGGGCCTTTGGGGGACAAACAGAAGGCATTCATTTCTCAGATCACATAACATACCTTCTTTATTCTGAGCTTTGATGTAAACTCCCAAAATCTGTAGTAAGTGCCAAAAATTCTGAGTTACTTCATCCATGGGCTTTCTATCTGAAGGAAAATATATATATCAAGTTCATTGAAATTTCCAAGTACATGTGAATCATTTTCTTGGAAAATAATTTTCTGTTAGAGCATTACTGAACAAATCCTATAAGTCAATATGTTGATATTCAAATCAATCACAGACAGATGCAATCAACAGGCATTTGAATTGCAATATCCCTAATGCAATCACTGTCCACAGTGTTTCTTTTCTCAGGTATTAAAGAGAAGAGACCTTCCTCAAACCAGACAGCTAAGCTGTTTTATGCAAAGAGATAGCATAAGCATGCTTCACAAATACAAAAAGAGTAAATACAGGGGGTGAAGCCTTCCTTTATGCTGAAGGTTGAACTTCCCCACTCAGGTCATGATGCCAACATTTCTTCCAGGGCTGTTTAAATTTTGGTATCGTAAGGACAGAATCATAAGAGGACACTCGTAGTTGCTTAACTTAGTCCACACTGTATTAACATGGGAACACTTCACCAGAGGAAACCTAATGTATTATTAAGCCTCAAACCAAATGCAACAGCCCCACATCAGCAACTCCGGGGCCAGCATGGTATTCAGAGCACTCAGCAGCTCACTGGCCAGTGGAAGAATCATCAGATCCATATGGGCTCCAGGCTGTGGCAGAACAAAGTAGCAGAGTTATGCCTCTGACACTCGTACTGCTCACCACACTCCGAGTGAACATCACCAAGATTCTTGCACACCTAGAGAATGCTCTTGCTCATGCTCTCGTACATTGTGCCCAGCTGGATGTACGAATCATATGTGTACCCTCCTCTAATACAAGGCCTTCCTAAAACCTAGAATTAAGCCTCATGATCCAGTGGATCCTTAAAGATGCCTTCCTCTTTAGAAGCTCACTGTGACTCTCTGATACTCTTAGACTTAGAACTTCTCTTTCCCAGTGTGCTGAGCGGTGGAGCATAGTATAAATTCTGGCTCAAAAGTGCCAGGGTCAGTTTTCCTCAGCTCTGCCAGGGTCCATTTCTCTCCTTATCTTCCCCCTGTTAGGCACTCACCCAAACAAGATGCACAATGTCACCTGCTTTCTGCAAGTTCAGCCTTTAGGAGACCTCTGACTTTTCCCCTAGATATTTAATTCCTATTACTGGCTCATTATGGAATGAGAACTCCATGGAGAAACCAATTCTTGGTAAAAAGTACATTGATCATTATTTGAACTGGGACCAGACATGAGATGTGACATAAACGGCAGTAGTTCAGCTGACTCTCTGCATCCGGCCCTTACTCCAGCCCTCTCAGCCACTACTCAAGACAGGTGCACTGTCCTAGGAACTCTGAGAGTAGAAGTCCCCCTGCTTATGGTCAAGGCAACCTGGTTGTGATCAGATATGGTATTTGCAAAATCATGGACTTTTTGATTAGCAAATCAAACTTACGTTTCATATATAGCCTAGAAATGTGCCTAAATACAGCTTACTAACCAGAATGGAAACTCATAAATTTACCTGCTACACATTACTTAATATGGCAAAATTCGCTAGGAAAGGCCTCTAGAACCATGCCTCTGGGTCTGACACACACACACACTTTCGTGCCAGTTTCCTCCTCTTTTGTGTGAATTAATGAACTTGGAAAATGCTGAAAAAGAGCACAGATTTTTTAACTGAAGAATGCTCTGCCTTGCTTCAAATGCCGAGTTGACGGCAGTGTTCTTGGCAGCAATACTTTAAGGGCTGTGCTAAATCACTACAGTTAGAGAGTTGGAGGACCACGTTCTAATCTCTGTTCCCTTTTGGCCATGAGGAATGACCTGATAAACAAAAACTGACGGTGCCCTCTAAGGTAGCACTGACTGCCCCAATTTCAACCCCTTCAATATGAAAGGAACGAGGAAAGGAGAAAGGAAGGACGAGGCCTAAGGGACCATTAGAACATTTAGTTGCCAGCCTGGTTTTGAATTTGATTTTATTTCTTAATTTGATTCAACAGGAAATATGTAACAGTAGGAAAAATGAAGACTGCTTTTCTCTTACCATCTGTTGTGATAAATACGCTGGCCAAGGCCATCTTTCCCTTGTAAACAAAAATGTCCCGTGTGTACTTCTTAGTCATACCTTACCTGGTCCCCCATGAACACTCATGGAGCCCCGCCACCAGCCACAGCTTCAAGGCCGCCCCTCTGCCCTGCTAAGGGCAGGAAGGCTGTCTTCAAGCATCACACCAGAGGTTCTGGCCTCGGGAGTCATCCTCAGATTATCCATCCAAGCAGTATAACCTGAGTCATCATTAGTTACCAGATGATTCAGGGATTTTAATTCCCAAGGGTGGTTTACATTGAATGCAAAGTACCTCACAGAAACTCTGTATAAACTGTTCCCTTGGTACCCAGGAAGCATTGGAATAACAAGAGATAACAGACTCATTACACTTTAACTTTATAAATACTTAAGTTTGTCAGGGAGAAACACAAAACCAAGCCTTCCAGACAGACATGAAGAAGCCCGTTTGTCTGACTGGAGAGACTCCTCAAGGATGCTTCCAGGGCATTGGGAATCCTGACTGACTGTCCGATAAGTGCTCGGTAAGTTATATTCACTTCTGAGGCTGTCGTAGGACAAACTACAAAGCAGCCGAGAGCAGCTTTTCAGTCCTGTGACTGGGAAGCCGCCAGGGCTGTAGGCCAGTTAGGCTTTGCATCTGTCAGAGAAGCACCTGGGGAAGGCTTGGCTGACTCAGAAAAGCTGGGGTTTTTTGTCATTGTGTTATTCTATGAGGAAACCACAGCAGGGACCTGAGGAACTCATGAAGCCTCTGAAATGGCAGGCACAGTTTTGTGTAAGTGAAACTTTCTTAGGAAGAGATGCTTAGCTTTCATCAGATTCTTAATGTAATCCAGGTGCCCCTCCCTTCCCAGGGGTTAACAATATTTCTTAGGTTATTAAATCAAGTTGTGCAAACAATGAATGGTGAAACACAAAACAACACTTCCAAGTACCAAACACTGAACATAGTAAATACAACAGTAAATGCCAGAAGTGCCTGAATGAACTAAGAAGATGCATTACTGAAATCATCCTAACGTGCCTAAAATTTTCTCATAGGAGTCTAAGTTTACAAGAAAAGAAAAGGAAAACAAATTATGAAATGAATAAATACTAAGGAATCATAAATGGACAATATAGTTTAGGCTGATGATTCTGGAATCAGGCTACCTGGTTTCAAATCCTGGCTCATCTACTTCAGCTACTTTGTGAATTCGAAAAAACAACTGAATGTTTCTGTCTCAGTTTTCATTAAGAAAATAGCAGAAATGATTATTAGTATTAAATAAATAATGTAGGTAAAACAGAATGAATACATTAGAAGTATTCAAATAATTACTTGTTATTATCATTAAGCTTGAGAGTAATTAAATCACAATACTTAGTATTTTATTTTTAAAAGCATCCATAAATTTTCTCTTAGGTAGAAAATTACAGTCAAATATTTATTAGTAGAGATTTATTAGTTTGTTTTTCTGGAATTTATTGTCAGTACAGTTAAGAACTAGTACACGAAACATTGATGTTATCAGCAAGCCTCGAACTTAATTGCCCATGAAGAAAATCAGAGTATGTACTAAAGCTGAAGGAGCATTCAATTAGGAGCTTTTTGGTATGCAGAAAAGCATCTCCAGAGCACAAATGATGAATAAAAATTTAGCTATTCAAAAAGAAATCTGTGAAAATCTAGAAACTAGAATGCATTAACCACAGATTAGAAATTTCATAAGCAAATGTGCAATCATACCAGTAATAGCTAACATAGTACAAATCTATCACAAAGAGCTGTTGAAGAAAGTTGCCCACTGGCTTCCAGGCTCTTCCAGCATTACTAAACCATTCCACATTGCAGTCAGAAGTGAGAACATTATGCCTCAAACGGAGGCAGGAAGATTTGGCCAGTTCTAGGAATGAATCCAAAAGAATGTTCTCCTACCATTAGATGGCACAGGATCCATAAAAAAACATTTTACTCAGTAAGTTTGTTTGCATGCAGTGCCTGAAGATCTCAAAGTTTGTTAATTCTAAGCTGTTTTAAGCTGTTACTGAGAAAGATAAGATCATAACGAAACAGGTCACATCTACCATATGTCTCAGAAATGCTCATATTTTTTAAGTTGCTTACCATTCCCTGATACGAAACCAGCCTAAACATCAAAAATGACTTAAGACCACTGGTCCTCTCCACAGCCCTTAAAAATAGTGCACTTTCCCCAAACGTCTTTCCTTGAACCCTTGCTGTTACCTATTTCTCCCTGCAACTCATCGATTCTCGCAGCTTTTACCATCCCCTGCTGATGACTCCTAATTCAGCGTACTAGCTCTGACTGTGCGACAGACACCCACTGACCCCTCCCCCTGAATTCTGCACCGTCCCTCCTACTCCACTCCTAGCCCAGACTTTGTTTCTCTAAAAGCGCTACCCCATACTAACAGTGTTAAATAAATAAATTAATTTGCTCCTTTTTCTCCCCTCAATTATGTTTCCAATTTTTGGATTCTATGATACTAATTTTGGTGTTTGATTGTGTTAAGTTGTGTCAGATCTTCTTAGGAGGGACGCAAGGTAAAATTAAACACTCAGTTTTTAGGTTATCATTATCCTCATTTCCCAGACTGGAAAACTGAGAGTCCCAGTCAATTGCCGAGTGACACAGACGCTGCCTTTGGGGTATCCTTCATTCCTATCTCCTTTCTTCCTTCCTGCCATCATTTCCCTATTTAAAATCCTTATCATCTCTTACATGGAAAACATTCTAGCTGCCGTCCCTCTCTCTCTTCAATCTGTTCTGCACATGCTGTCAGATCAATTTCCCAAAGCAGAGCACTGGTCAAGCCATTCTAGTGCTCAGATGTTTAATGGGTGCACATTCACTACTGAGCTAGTCATTAAACTCTCCCTGGCATGCAAAGCTCCTCAGAATATGGCGCACGCACACACACACACACACACACACACACACACACACACACAGCTTGTTTCTCACTAATCTTTTTCATATATACCTGATCCTACCGGAAAGGCTTCTCATAGCTCCCCCTCAACATGCTCTGAGCTGTTCAGACTCAACTCCTTGCTCACTTGTTCCCTCCTAAAATGCTCTCCTCTAATCCATCTTTCACCTTTTGAAGGGTTTTTTTTCCCACCTTCCAATAACCATCCAGTTCATTTCAAAGGCTTCCTACTCCTTACAGGATAAAGATCAAACTCCTTATAATGGATGAGGACCCCAATTATCTAGCCCACACATGCATTTCTAGCCAAGTTTCTTAATCACTCACATACAGGAAGTATTACTCTTAGATTCAAACAAAAGGGACTCTGCCATGGCCACATTCTTTAGGGCAACTCTGAGCCTCTTCCTACTCATCACACCCCATGGGACAAGGTCAAAAGGATGTCCCCCCAACCCAAGTCCATCATATCCACCCCTTTTTAATCACTTTCCAGGTAATAGGACTGTAAAATTCCTTGCCTAAATGGCCCCAAATTTATTCCCAGAAGCTACAAGAGTCTCTTTTTCAGATCACTCTTTTTCAGATCACTCAGTGTAAGGGTGAACAGCACTGCTGATAGTCACCCACCCAAGCCTTAAGGGTAGGCAAAGGACTGCTGCTTGCAGGAGTGTGAACAGACTGTGTACATGCAGGGTGGCAAGTCCACATATGTGCAACCACATGCATGGGCTGGAAACAGAATCTCCTCACACCACCTCATTCCAACATAGAACTCAGAGGATCCCTAGAATTCAGCCTTCCAGGTTACTATAAAGGTATATTCGTTAAGGAGAGATACTAAAACACATTTTATTAATTTGTTACCTTTATTTTTAACTTTACATGTTTAGGCATATCATACATATAGGCCTCCATTTGTTATTCTTGCCCTGGGCTCTGCCAATGTCAAAGGCAGGCTTGCTCCTAGGGAGAGTTTTCTAACCACACTAAATATTTGCAGTTCTCTACTGTCTTGTCTTTCCCAAACATCAGTTACTTTGTACAGGCTACTATCTCTGTTTATAATGCCTGAGAGTATCTTTGCACTCCTGAAGCATACTTTAAGTTAAAAGGCAAGTATTACCACCATTGTTAGTATTGTCTAAAATTGTTTTCGAAGTACTAGCCAATACAAGTAGAGAAGACAAAGGAATAAGAGATATTATATAGAAATGAGGGAGGACATTCATATCCTTTTCATATTATATGAATTTGAATTTGAAAAGAAAAAGTGAATCAACTAAAAACTATTTTTAAATGATAAACTATGATAAGGAAAGTGGTTACACAATTAATTTACAAATATCAATAGCTTTCCTATATGTAAGCAATACTCAAATACACCACAAAATAAAAAAGATAATTTCATTTACTCTATCTACAAAAAGGTAAAACACTTGCAAATAGACTTCAAAGAAATATGTAGGATGTTTATCTGTAAAGTTTAAAGAAAACTTTAAAATTCTATTTAAGAAAGTCTGAAATAAAATGCATACCTTAGTAATTGAAAAGATTTGACTGTAAAGATGTCAGTTCTTCCCAAATTAACATATCAATTCAATGCAATAGCATTCTAAATAAAAAAAAGATTATATATATATATATATATATATATATATATATATATATTTGAACTTGATAAAATAATGTCAAAGTTTACCTGGAAAAATATGTGTAAGAATAGCCAGAAAGTTGCTCCCAGATATTAAAATTAATTACTTATCGTATTTAAATGTTTGGTCCTCGTTTTAGAAAAGACTACCAAGATAAAGAATCAGAAATTGACCCAAATACTTATGAATGTTTGATCATATGATAAAGCTGGAGTTTTAAATCAACAGAATCAGCTGTAAAATGATTTCACCAACAAATGGCATTAGAACACCTGGCTGGCTATTTGGAGAAATAAATAAAAAGGGTTGACTACCTCATTCTTTATATCAAAATTAAACTACAGACATATTAAAGATTGTAATATAAAAATGAAATCCAGTCAAGCTCTAGAATAGAACAAGAGATAACTTTTTAGATAATCTTAAATTGAGGAAGACTTATCTAACCATGTCACAAAGATCAGAATTCAAAAAGAAAAAGATTGATAAATTTGACATCAAACCGTTTAAAACTTACTGTATAGCACAAAGAAGAAAACTAATCATACCAATATTAAGGCACGAGTGGCAATCTGAAAATAATTTGCAATATATATCCAAAAAATGGCCAGTTTCCTTCACAAAGAGCCCTGATAAATATAATGTTTAGAAGATCAACAAACTAATAGCAAAATTAGCAAAGGAACTGAACTGATCATAAAAAAGAAACACACATGCAAATAATTGTTTGAAGAAATGCTAACATCTGCTCATAATTTTTAAAAAACACACAAATCAAGAGGACATGAGTTACCAAAATTTGCCATTGTGGTGACAAAAGTGTACAATTTCATAAAATTTGGAGTTTGTGGGAAAACCAGTATTCTTGTACAATATTGTTGGGGGTGTAACTTTGTGCAACGTACTTGGAGGTCAATTTGTCAGTCACCATCAGAGAAAATGAATGAGCACAGTGACATGGTCTCCCAAGGCCAATGACAGTCCTTAACCACTGGGATAGTGGAGACAAATTTTGTCATCTGCTCCTGGAACTAACAGGTAAGAAGTCTTCGTTCTTCAGTATCTAATCCCTGAAATCACGTTTCTTCTTTTTCCAACCAGAGAGAGGACAGAATGACGAGAGGCAATCGTACCACAGTGACCGAGTTTGTCCTCATGGGATTCACAGACCGTCCTGAGCTTCAGCTTCCCCTCTTTGTGGTGTTCCTGGTAATTTATCTCATCACCCTGCTAGGAAACCTTGGCATGATCCTGCTCATCAAGGTGGATTCGAGGCTCCACACCCCCATGTACTATTTTCTCAGCCACCTGGCATTCATTGATCTTTGTTACTCCTCTTCCATTGGGCCTAAGATGCTGCAGAATTTACTGGTGAAGAAAAAGACCATCTCCTTTTCAGGCTGTTTTGCCCAGCTGTACTTCTCCAGTGCCTTTGCCACTACTGAATGCTTTCTCTTGGCCACGATGGCCTATGACCGCTACATGGCCATCTGCAACCCCCTGCTTTACACAGCCATTATGACCCAGCGTGTCTGCAGGGAGCTGGTGATAGGGGTCTATACCTACGGCTTCCTAAACTCTGTGATACAGACAGTTCTGACTTTCCAGTTGTCATTCTGCGATTCCAACATCATCCACCATTTCTACTGTGCTGACCCCCCTCTCCTGGCCCTCTCCTGCTCGGACACCCACAACAAAGAAAAGCAGCTCCTCATCTTCTCTGCAGTGAATCTCACTGGATCCCTGCTGACAGTCCTCATCTCCTACATTTGCATCCTCATCTCCATTATAAAAATCCAGTCTTCCGAAGGCAAGTGCAAAGCATTTTCCACCTGCGCATCCCACCTCACTGCGGTCAGCATCTTCTACGGAACGCTGTTTGTCATGTACCTGTGGCAGCCTAAAGCAGGGAATTCGTGGAAGTACAACAAAGCAGTCTCTGTGTTTTACAGTCTTGTGATCCCCATGCTCAACCCCCTGATCTACAGCCTGAGGAACACAGAAGTGAAGGACATCCTGAAAAAGATGGTAGAGGGCAAGGAACCACAGTGAGTGAGTCCAGTCTGGGTTTTGTAAAGTTCCAAAGTACTGGTCTACTTGCTTGACACAGTAATATTTAATGCCACCAATTATCATGAACTAATCAGAAATGATTTATAAGCTAGCCTGATTAATAACTATGTCCTTCAGATGTTGAACAGAAAGTGGCTTACTACCAATTAAGTAATAACATGAGCTATATATTCAAAAAGATCCTAAAAAGCCACATTCTGGGTGAAACTATAAACTAATGAGTCTGGATACAAAATGGCACACATGAATATCTATGTTGTTAGAAACATTTTCAAGTTTAAAATGGGCCATATTATAGCAAATTATTTGTTAATCTTAAAACATGTTTCTTCATAACATATTGCTATAGCTGGTGGCTAAATTTTAAGACCAGATCACTAAAAGCTTCTTTAATCTAATGTAGTTGAAATATTGCATGCTTAAAATGAACAATAGAAGTAATAGTGTTACAGCAATAATAAAGGGGGAAGCAGAAAAACTGAATCAGTTAAACGTGGGGTTTTTGTTTGTTTAGAAAAAGTATCTCTTCTAATTAGAGACAGATGGAGTTCAGGGTACTTTCAGAGATGTTAAAAAGTCACTTATTCAACAGTCAGGGTTTAATTTTTCTAGTCTCTGAAAAGCACAGTTACAGTGATTTTTAGTGGGAAGGGTGGAAGAGGAGGGAGATATATATGAATTTAAGAAAGGGAAAGAGAAGTGAGGAGAAAGAGAAAGGGAAAGAGGGACCATCTCCTAAGGTAACCAGGCCTGAATATGCATGTTTCTGAGTAACGAAATTATTGCCTTGAATAATTTGAATGATCTAGAGAAATGCTTTCATTTCTGCAACATTGTCCATGTTCTCTGTTTCTCTTTTCACAGATCATATAGTCTAATTTTCTTCAAAATAAATCTAAATTCCTGCTGTTGGAAGGTTTGATAAAAGAAAAATCTCTCAATTTCTTTGTTTAAAATTCAGGCAAGAATATGAGCATTCTGGTTTTCCAGGCCCAATTTTCATACTTCTTCAAAATAATTTTAAAGACATACAAATCTGTCATAAACCATTTGCTTTTCCCACTAAACTGTTTTCAAATGTGACTATTATTTTGACTTTTTAAAATATAGCTAGGAACAAATATCAATCAATCACAAAATAAACTTTAAATTAATTAAGGGGTCCCTGTTGCCCCCCAAATTAACATTTAGAGTAATATGATGGAGTGTTTGTTTTTTGCTGCTTGTGATCTAGTAATTTAGAAAAATAAAAACAGTTAAATAGACAGATAAAATTTCTCTTACTCAGCTCAGTAACTCAGCTTACTCTTTCATTCAGCTCCTTTCTGGAGAGTTGAGTTGCAAGCTGTATTCCTGACCACTTGGGGACGTGGTGCTGGCTGTGGTTAAAAAGAAAGATATTCCCAGCATAAAGGAACAAAGCGAGGAAAGGTATGAAGCAAGCCCAGGAGGTAAGAGAGCTTGCACAGGGAAGGAGCAAGCAAAGTGGATAGGAAAATGCCGATGATATGAGACAGGTTATTAGACCACAAGCTCTGTGAGACTAAACAGAGTATCTCTTCATTTTGTACCCCAGTACCTACCATGGTTTCTGGCACAGAACAGACACATCATAACTGTTTGCTGAACCCAGCTGAACTCTTCTGTATTTATTCCCAGTTTCAATGGATGGGTGGACATGGAACCCAGTAAAATGGCCCAGTGATTGGGAAGAAACAGAGGGAAGGAAGTTACTGGGGTCAGGACAGGAAGACTATTTTCAATATCCCCCCAGTGAGGCTAACGTCTTTAAGGCAGAAAGACACACAAAGGCACAACACAACCTGGCTGGTGAGAGAGACGTGTCTGGAAGGTGGCATATTGGGAAGATGGCAGCCACCAGAGTTGCTGATGGGCCATGACAGGCAGGGGACCATTACTATAGGAAGAGGTTGCTATCAGTTGAGATAAAGAAAATAAGCAGGTACCAACACGTAGATGAGAAATTGTTTTCAATAAAAAGCCATATTCATTTCTTAAATTTTTTTCTAGGACTATTTCCATGTCATTTTAGTTTAGAAAAAGAAAGAAGAGTAAATAAATATCTCATGTTTTAATACATATCTCTGAGCAAATGAATTATGCTCATGGTCTAAGTGTACATTTCATCAGCTCTCCAGTTCTCTTCAGAGAAAAATGAAGAAAATACGCCACGGGACCTCTCCATAACACCTTCCAGCTGTTGAATGTGTATAGTGTGTTCGATATGCTTCCTCGAGTTCCTGTAAAACAAAGTGCAAAATTGAGAATATGGTATTCATAAATTATGAAGGATATAAGTCCGTGTGTTCCTAAATTGCCTACAGACCTAAAAAGCAAAGAGGTAGGTGTGAGGAAAGGTCTGAATCAGCTACATTTCAAGCTAATATTTTCTGTTTCCTTTCCCTTGGGGGCTCCTTTGTCTTATAAATTTCTCTCCCTGATTTAGGCCTTATAGTAAGAAAAATCTCAGGTGAAGAATGCTCCAATTACTTACATTTAAAAAATACATATATAGCACACTATACACATGAATAGTATTAAAATCACAATATTTAAGCTGCAAGAGAAACAAACATGATTATACCTTAATTCACTTATAAAGTGAGGCTGTTTCAATTAATAGAATAATTATACTAATTTTTTAGCCCCAAACAAATATCTTCTTAGTATGTAAATGTTACCAAAGTGATAGTTTTACCTTTAGCAGATTTTAAGAGTTCAACATTTTATTGAAAGTGAAAATAAAACTGTTCTCACACAGAAATAAGATGTAAATCCATTTTCCTCATGGTAATCCTGGAAATGAATGTTTTTTGCCAGCATTCACTACATAGACAATTTCCATTAACAAGTCTAGTATGTAACTGAAACATATCACATGTGCATATACATACATAAACTTACATTCATTTTCACATAAAATTCTGAATTCTTTAATCAGCTTAAGTTTAAATGTCTCCTCATTTAATACTCTATTGGTTTGTCATGCTTAGAAACACGCCAAAAGGATTTTTTTATTATGTTGATCATGAAAAATGGAAACATGTAGGGCAAATTCTATTCATTTTATTTTGTATTATTGGACATATAAGTATTTCAGAAACTTAAGAAATTTAAAATCTCAAATGTGTGCCCCCAAATATTCAACTCTGCCCTATGTATAATTCTAGCATTCTTTGGAGAGCAAGGTAGATTGGAAAATATTAATTCAGTGCTTAAGAGTGGCTCCTGCCTGCAATTAAGTGGTGCATCCACCAGAGAGATAGGGAGCTGCTGATGTCAGAACTTGGGGAGTTTAGGCTCCTGGGAAGGTGATGGGTTTAGCCTATTCCTCCAAGCTCTTCTTTTTGTAAAAACTACAAACACTTTATAAATAACTAGAACTTCCATCTCTGGTAAGATACAACAAATTGAATCATCTTTATTTTTTTTTAATCAAATAGTTATTTCTTATGTCATTGCAAGAGCTTAACTATCTAACAGAGACAGTTTCCAGAAGGTTTTATTCTGTGGCCTGAAAGACCCTGTTTTATTCCTACAAGCTCACTGTCTTCATTCAGGTGTCCATTCTAGCACCTGGACAGCCACCAATGCGCAGCTTCTGCCGCCTCCTGCAGGCAATCCTGTTCGCTGCCCACATTGGCTGTGGTGCAAGAAGGGATAGAAAAAAGCCTGCCAGGCTCAAGCACTCTCCAGCTCATCTTCAGCAAGGAATTCTGCATAACCGCAGGTTTCTCATACTTGGGCAAGTAAAGGGAGAGTTCCTAGGTCCACTTCTGGGTTTCCCAAGAAGGTTTTTATTCCATTTTTATGTTTTCCCTCTTAGAACCATTTTTAACTCTCCTTATCCCTATCATCCTCTCTTTCTTCTGAAAGCTATCATGAATAGTATGTTTACTTATCATCTGCCATAGCAAAACTAGCAAATAGCTTTCTTTACAGATCTTTTAGATGCAGAGTTTAAATCAATGCTAAAATTAATGTAATAAAGTAGCAAATTAAAAGGAAACTCTGATTCCTGTTATTTATATTATGAGGAGTCATTTTTATTTTAAAAAGTATCTCTCACAAACTTGAACTACTTCCCTTCTTGTATTAACCACGAGGTCCTGAAGTGTCCACGGGCACAAAATAACAACTCTATCAGCTTTAATCTAAGAATATTGTTTTTTGCTCTGCTTTAATTAATTAGGTGTTAAGACATTGTCTGCCAAGCTTTTGTCTCCTGGCCTAGGAAATTCATATTTCCCTACACATTGTTAAATTTATTAAAAGAAGACTGTATGTATATGGCCACAATACTATACTTCTAGCTGACCGCTGCTCGTGTGTATTAATCCACTTTGGGGAACTATGTAGTAGGTGGCTGCATGGCAACCAAGAAAACAAGTCATGCTGAGCCTGAAAATATGTATGGCCTGAAAGGTGAAGATTTGCTTACCTAAAAAAAAAAAAAGCATGGCCTCAAAATGCAGAGAGAGCTCAAGACCTCTGCTTGGACTAACAGTAAGCTTGGAATAGGTGGGCAGAAAATAGCAGGAGAGTTAAAGGCCTGCAGAAGCCTCATCCCACCCTCTGTCCCCTCCAGTGCTTCCTACCTTCTTGCAGAGGGGCTGCTAGGATGGGAATTCTACTTCCTCTCTTGCTCTACAAAGAGGGCAATCGGGGACCTGAGATGTGAGGATCTTAGGCTGGCAAGAGGGGAAGAAAGGTTGCAGGGGAGATGCCAATGTGTCATTTCTCAGACCCCATGGAGGGCTGGCCAGTGTTTTACTTCTTTAAGGAAGAGTGAAATATTCAAGTGCTAATGAACCATGAAGGTTAATGCTGAGTTGCCTGTTAACTACAGTAGATGATCAATAAAAGTTAACCGAATCTCGGTTTAATCTAATCTCTCGATTTTGTTCTCTGTCTCTCACACACATGCACATCCTCATCACATAGGTGCTCTGTTGGGACCACAAGCTCAAAATCTTGATGATCAAATTGACCATCACCTTCTACTCACAGCCAGCTTCTTCTGCTTTTCACAGTTTTGCACATGGCACATTACCCCTCTCACCTGGTTCACAAAAATTATAGTTACTTTTGACCTCTCCTTGTTATCTTCATATTTCAAAAAGGAGAAAAGATTTATGCATTATTTATCTACCCCTTCCTTTCCATTCCCATTACTACCATTATCATTACTTTGTACCTGGATCTCTCTGTGTCTTTGTTTCTAATCTCTCCACTTCAAAGATCCTCAGTAGATTCACATATGTATGAGTATAGTGCATGATCATATCGGCACTTCAGACCAGTAGAGAAATGATGGATTAATCAGTAAGTTAGAGTGAATGCAAGCCACAAATACACTCATATGTCTTACACCCTATACCAAAATAAATTCAGATTAATAGGATCTTAATATAATAAATGGAACCTTAAGAATACTTGTAAAATACAGATGAGTATCTGCTAGTCTGGAAATAGGAAAAGCCTTTCTAAGAAAAGAGCTAAGGTCAGAAATTGTAAATAAGAAGTGTGACATCAAACTTTTAAATTTTGGTGGAATCAAAAATTGAAATTTCTGTTATAGTAATCAAAACACCCAGACAAACTTCAAAGGCAAACATATTCATGATATATATATGACAGATTAATATAGACAAATAAGAAAATAAATCAATAAAAGAGCAGGTACAGGATATGACTAGACAGCTTACAAAAAAATGCCAAAAATATGCAAAAGATGTTCAAGCTCATTAGCATTGAAGGAAATACAAGTTAATACAATAGTGAGATCATTCACCTATCAGACTGGCAAAGATAATAAATATTAATAGCCATGTGATAGAGTAGGAAAAGAGTATAGGCATGTGTATAGGTTGCTTTTGAGAGTGTTAAGTTGGTATAAAATTTCCAGGGGGCAATTAGATGATTTCACCAAAAGCCTTAAAATTAAATACTTTTTTGATCCAGTAATTTTCTTTACAAGAATTTATTTCATGAAAATACTCCAAGAAGTGTAAAAAGATCTGTGCATTTTGCAATTTACTATAATAATGTTTATAACAGTAATAT